>NC_092125.1:6175576-16175576 GCF_043159975.1 Macaca nemestrina | reverse complement strand
CATCGAAGGCCACCAACAATGGATATTTTCCCTGTCATTTCTATTTTCAGAGAAAATGAGACATTGGGGTGCTTCCTGCTGTTCCATTACTGAAATGATTCTCAATGTAGAAAACAAAGTCTGAGTTAGAATTCCACTAGATTGGGGATATTATCCCCAGCACCTTAGAGATCAAGGCATCCTAAAAGGAAGGTGTTTCATTACCTGGGTTTTTTTCCCCCGAGAGAATGAAGAGGGGGAAGGTGGCGAGCTGTGACAAGCCAAGCGGGGGTGGGCGGCAGCAGAGGTCTGCGGGACACCTGCAGCACATTTCTGTTGGAGCTTCACAGGGCTGTCTTTTCAAAGCTCTATTGAGAAATGACAGGCTCCCACCGTCAGGCCAACAGCTGGAGCTGGGCTTTTATTACTGGGAAATAGTGTTGCATCTGAGTCATTCAAGGTTGGCCTTCCTGGGGACTAAAACAGCCCCTACTCCCAGCCCTGTGGAGGATGTCAGTGAGGCAGGTCATCTTATCATAGTCGGTCAGCTGGGAAGTCAGTGGTGTGGGATTACACAGGGGCAGAGAGGGCAGGCAGGGCCCTGAAAAAACCTGGCACATGTGTAATCGTGTGTTAGGGGAGCATGTTCACACATAGAAGACCAAAGACTACGGCACTGAGATAAGCTGGCACTAGCTTCCATGGCACCATGGAAGTGCGAAATACTGTCATAAATAAAAACAGCACTAGAAAAATGTCATGCTTTCAGAGATGATGAGGAGCTAACACTTGAGTACATTTCCTTTTTAACTGGAAAAAGCTGGAGTACATTGCGTAGGCTGCAACACTGCGCTACTCATTGCAGACTGAATCCATCGCTTGCTGTTCTTCTGCTTCCGCACCCACTTCCTGTGACATAGCTGGTGGTTATGTGTGTAGAGGGGAGGCTGGAGCCTCAGTGCAAAGCACAGTTGTTTACAACTTTCCTGGAAACGGCTGTTCTCTGGCTGGAGGCTGCTGCCATTTCCACGATGCCCAGGACAGCCCCCACCACAAAGAACCCTATAGCTCAAAATGTCCGTAGTGCCGCTGCTGAGAAACCCTGCTTTTTCAGAAAGACAGAGTAGCAGTGGAGGAGAAGTCTCCAAGTATTGGACAATGGGGTCCTTATCTTAAGTCTTAATGAACCTGGGGATGCAGAGAGAAACAGCTCTAACGTGGGGATAGTTTCTGCAGGACTCACAGGGGTATCTCCAGCACAATGACTGATTTGTTCATTTTGGTTAATTGCCAAACAGGCCTGTACATACTATGTTATTTACAGATTAGCATTGTGAAGCGCCTTCTGCTGCCGCACACTGCCATAAACGGAACGCTTGTAGAACATATGTAAACAATTAAGTGTGATTTACTGGCTGGGTGTCCCATGTTTACGGATTAGTAACAGAAATACTCAGAGTGTGTGTGTGCCCGTCTACCTAAGTCACTGTCCCAGGCTCAGATAGCATCCCCACCTCGGGGACTGCAGCAAGGTCTCTTCATGTGTGCCTTATTCCTCTCTGTGGAATCCAGCAACCGCACACCGGTTTCACATCAATCCCATGCTCCTGACCACACTCTCCTGCTGTAGTTCCCCAAACAAAAACAACGATCCAAAGGTGTGTACAGTGCCACATGCCTGTAGTTTCAGCGACGTGGAAGGCTGATGTGGGGAGTTCAAAGATGTAGTGCATTCTGATGGCACCTGTGAGTAGCCATTGTACTCCAGCTTGGGCAACATAGAGATGTCCTGTCTCTTAAAACACACACACACACACACACACACACACACACACACACAAACAGCACAGTGTTCTAGATGACTAGCACCATCTCTGAGTAACTAAAAGTGAAACAGAAGGAAACACTCTCCATTTGTATGGTGACTTGTGGGTTACTAAGTGCTTTCCAGTCTATAGGCTCCTCTCATTCTCACAGATGCATGATGTAATTATTATAGCCCTTCCATATGAGAAGACACAGGCCAGAAAAAGTTGAGGAAGAGAGTAAGATGGGTTGGAACAAATACTCAGTATTTTATGCCACACTGAAGCAGCACAGAAGAAAACCCACAGCTGCTTCCAGGCTACCTACCTCTCTAGCAAACATGGAGTTGCTTTTATAATGTGTAACTAGAGTCATCTTCTTCTTTATAATTTATTTTTTTGAGACGGAGTCTCTCTCTGTTGCCAAGGCTGGAGTGCTGTGGCGTGATCTCAGCTCACTGCAACCTCCACCTCCCAGGTTCAAGTGATTCTCGCACCTCAGCCTCCCAAGTAGCTGGGATTACAGGCACCTGCCACCATGCCCGGCTAAATTTTTTTGTATTTTTAGTAGAGACGGGGTTTCACCATGTTGGCCAGGCTAGTCTCGAACTCCTGACCTCAAGAGATCCACTCGCTTCAGCCTCCCAAAGTGCTGAGATTACAGGCGTGAGCCACCACATCTTAAAGGCCTGCTCAGAGCTGTGTGAGAATGAACTAATCCCTTTAAAGGCTTCAGTTGAGCCACAACACTGAAAGCGCTGTGAGTATAGTTCTTGAACTCATCCCCATCTCACCCCACTAATTGGTGTGTATACTCTGCACAGACCCTGAATTGAGAGTGTGTTAATACTGCTTTCATAAACTCCTTATCCAGGAAGTTACTCCATTGGCTCTAAAATCAGGACCACCCCTGATTGGGATCCCAGCTCTCTCCTACCTGGTAAAGAACATTCAGAAAGAACACTCGGTAAAGAACACGTGATGTCCCCCAAATAGCTCCAAGGTGCTTCACTTCCTCTAGAGTTCAGGTGCTGCACTGAGAGGCAGCATATGGGCCTACAGCGTTGGAGGGATGGGAGCCAGGAGCTCCAAACTGAAGCTTAAATCTTGGCTCTGATACTTGTCTCTTGCCCTCATTATCATCAATTTCTTTCTGTGTTCACTCATATGATCAATTACTGCCAGGCATATTTAGAGACTTGGTGAGGGTCTTGCTAGGAATTTCTTTCCATGGGTGACCCAGTGCACAAGTGGGGTCTGCGGACAATGGGTGCCTGTTGGTGAGGGGGTGGGACAATTCCAAATACACCCCAGTGTCCAGCATTCACCTTGTCCTATGGGATCAAAGCCTGTGTCCTCAATGACTCAGTAAATGTGTCCAAGTGAGCTGGGTATGGAGGGTGCACAGTGGCAGTACCTCCTATGGGAAAGGCACTGGGCTGGCAGGAAAGGGCAAGATGCCATCCCAGGGGTGAAGCATCCCTGAGCTCAGGCCACACTGAGCATCAGAGCCATGACTCCTGCAGCAGGCGCCATCAGCAGCTCTCAGCATCACAACCCAGCACAGGACAGGTCCACAAGGAAGCATGCGTAGGTGAGAAGGTGGATGCCCTGGAGCAGCTGGGCCACCCCAGGGAAGTGTCCATGCAGAGCTGGGGGGAGTGTGGTGCGTTCCTGCAGAGCAGATGGAGATTAACTGCTGGGAGATGTTGTGGACAGCAGGACAGTGTGGCCAGTAGGAGCGAGGACTCTGGAGTCTGGGCATGACTCTGTGGTGAGACCCGCACAAATCACTTCTCTGTGCTTCAGATATCCCAGCTGTGAAATTGAGCCAATAATACCTATCTCATCCTCTCTCATGCTTTCAGAGAAGACGAAATGCATTAACTCTCCTAACTCGCATTAGCACTCTGCCCAGTACCTAGTGGGCACCGCTGTAAGTGTTCACTGATACTGTTATTGTTATTTTCACCCCTGAACTAGTATATTTCAGCAGTCAATATCCAGGCCACTGTGGCTTCAAACCAAGCACGTTTGAATTGCAGAATCTCATATAATCACTGGAAATAAATTATGTTGGCTAAAGGATTTCAGCAATATTGGTGATATTGCTTCAAATAAATCATAAGTGTGAAATAATAATTAACAAAAGAGAAATAACTAAAATGCAAATTTTAATTAAAAATATATTTTGAAAGTATGTTTCACCTCATGATGTTTTAGCAGCAATAGTTCTCTGCTCGGAGGCTCCACATCAAGCAGACCAACTACTATTGTCTGGTGCAAAATCCTTCATAAGCCCGGCCTGATGACCAGGTCTGGGCGGGCTATAGAAGAATCAATCACTCGGCAGCTTGTTCAAAATCACAGATTTCCAAATCCAAGATCTAGAGAGTCCATGTCACTGGTTTGTGATGGAGTTTGGGGTCTGTATTCTGATCAAGCTCCCTCGGTGATTCTGAGGTTTGGAGTCACGGGACCAGAGAACCTGCGGTCTCCTAAAGATGCCAAGACATTTCAGAGAAGCAGGGAGCTGGAACCTGGAGGAGAGCCCATACGCCAGGCCGGGGTGGGAGGGGCCTTGCCACACTGCATTAGAATTTAAGGTTCCAGAAACTTCTGTTCCTTTGTAGGCTATCATTTTTTTTCCCCTATGTTTTAAACGTAGATATTTTTCTCATGTTCCAAGATTGTGATTTTAGCTGATAACATGATTTTAATCTCCTAGGTCAGATCTTGCATCCTGTTTACTTTATCGGATTCTGATTTCTGAGTTTCCTTAGTCTGGCAAATGGACCTTAATTTCCTTTACAAGATCATCCACTGTGACATGACAGCTGGCCCCAGTGTGAGGCCTCATCTCCAGTGGAAGTTCAGGAGGAGAAGTTGAGATGATGTCCTAGATTTCTGAAGAGAATATTTCCTTAGCACGCTGTGGGTGGGAGGAGTATGTAGATGGTAGATGGAGTGACCTCAGACCACAACAGTGACCTCCTGCCACAAGGCAGCATGCCAGGGCTTGGCAGAGCACACTTCGGTTTGGCTTGTTTCCCTATCACTTTTCAAGATCAAATGTGCCTTAAATTTTCT
The DNA here is from genome assembly GCF_043159975.1 of Macaca nemestrina. Classification (NCBI taxonomy): domain Eukaryota; kingdom Metazoa; phylum Chordata; class Mammalia; order Primates; family Cercopithecidae; genus Macaca; species Macaca nemestrina. The sequence goes on along the minus strand of NC_092125.1, from coordinate 16,170,702 downwards.
ATCGTCTTAGAAGCTTACTCTACTCTGAGTCAGTAAATTTTTTTTTACAAACAAACCTGTTGCTTCTGTAAAATGTAGCCATCTTCTCCTAACCTCTATTGATGGAGCATCAGCTAGAATCCGCCTCATCGCCTTTCATGTATTTGAAGACAGTAATCCAACCATTTCATAGCCGCTGTGGTCACTGAAACTATTTTGACTTCCTACTAAAACATCTCATTATATCTGGATGGCTTTCTTCAGTGGGAGACACAGTTTTCCAAGAAGGTATGTCTCAAACCTTAAATCTAAAAAAATAAGTGTTTTCTTGTCACATCCATATGAACCCATTCCATCTCCATAACATATCAACATTTTATTTAAAGACAATTTAGATAAAGGTAGTCTGTTGCTCACTTGTATTTGGCATCTCATTTAAGATGATTTTGAATTTACTAATCTTCCCTAATTTTGCATGCATATATTTTTCTTTCTTCAGGACTACCCATCAAATCTCTGTCACTTTTGTAAAGTCAAGACATTTCTCCCAACAAATCAGTCAAGTGAAGCGTATCTTTAAGACCTACCTGGGAAGCCAGCGTTCACCATCACCTGATGTCCTTTAGCACTAACTATGTAAGAATGACTTGTTGCGTCTCCTACAGTACACCTAAGAACATACTCCCCATTTAAAAATTATACAACCATAGAGCACTATGCAAACATACACAATTATGAGCCATTCTTACTTTGCACTTGAATATAATCATACTAAGTAAAAGATTAGCACATTGAGGCTGGGTGTGGTGGCTCACACCTGTAATCCCAGCACTTTTGGAGGCCGAGACAGGCGGATCACCAGGTCAGGAGTTCGAGACCATCCTGGCTAACACGGTGAAACCCTGTCTCTGCTAAAAATATAAAAATTAGTCAGGCGCGGTGGTGGGTGCCTGTATTCCCAGCTACATGGGAGGCCGAGGCAGGAGAATGGCGTGAACCCGGCGGAGCTTGCAGTGAGTGGAGATCACGCCACTGCACTCCAACCTGGGCGACAGAGAGAGACTCTGTCTCAAAAAAAAAAAAAAAAAAGATTAGCACACTGAATCCATCATTGTATAAAAACAGTAATATGACCAAGTAGAGTTTATCTTGGAATTGTAAGGGTGTTTCAACATGAGGAAATCTACTAATGTAACACAACATTAATAGATTAAAGGAGAAGAATAATATCATCTGAATTATGGCCCCCAGTTCTATACAAATTCAACATTTTTTTTTTTTTTTTTTTTTTTGAGACAGAGTCTCACTCTGTCACCCAGGCTGGAGTGCAGTGGCGCGATCTTGGCTCACTGCAACCTCCACCTCCCAGGTTCAAGCAATTCTCCTGCCTCAGCCTCCCATGTAGTAGCTGGGACTACAGGCGCCGGCGACCAGGCACAGCTATTGTTTGTATTTTTAGTAGAGACAGGGTTTCACCATGTTGGTCAGGCTGGTCTTGAACTCCCGACCTCAGGTGATCCACCCGCCTCAGTATCCCAAAGTGCTGGGATTACAGGCGTGAGCCACTGCGCTCGGCTTCAACATCCTTTCTTGATAAAGCTTTAGCAAACTAGGAAAAGAAACTCCCTGCCTTCATAACAGTGGTTTCATAGAAACCTAAACCAAACCCCATTTTAAAAATTAATTTTAATTTTAAGTTCCATGGTATATGTGCAGGATGTGCAGGTTTGTTACACAGGTAAATGTGTGCAATGGTGCCAAACCCCATTTTCAATGCTCAAATATTAGGCTCATTCCCATTAATGTCTGGATTAGGCCAAGGATGCTATGGTAGGCAGAATAATGGCCCCCAAGGATGCCCATGTCCTAATCCCTGAAACCTGTGAGTAGGTTACCTTACAAGGCAAAAGGAATTCTGTAGATGTGATTAAATTGAGGATCTTAAAATGAGGAGAGTATCTGGGTGGGTCCAATGTAATCATAAGGATGTGAATGAGGAAGGCAGAACCCTGTGTTCAAGTCAGAGAGATTTCAGGATGCAACACTGCTGACTTTGAAGATGAAAGGGGCCACAGGGATGTAAGCAGCCTCTAGAAAAGGAACGGATTTTCCCCTCAGAGCCTCCTTCTGGAGGGGATGGAAGCTCCACAGTCTTGAAGACACCATGACTGTAGTCTGCTGAAATCCATTTAGGACCCCTGACCTCTGAGACTGAAATATACTGAATGCACAATGCTTTAAGCCACCAAGTGTGTTGTAACTTGTTATAGCAGCAGTGCAGCATCAGATGCCGAACTGCAAAGTGGTGCTGCGGGCCTTAGCCAGTCCACTAAGAAAAAGAATGGAGTTATAAACCTTGAAAAGAAAGAGTCAAACTGTCACCATTTTTAGATATGTTTTTCTTTCCACCAGAAAATCAGATAATTAATTGAAATATTATTATGTTAATAACAGAGTTCAGTAGAAGTGCTCAGAATGGGATAAATGTTAAAAAATAACTTCCTGGACACTAGAAGTAACCAATTGGAAAATGTGAGAGAAGAAATGGTTCTGTTCACAATCACAACAAAACTGTAAAATACTTAGAAACAACTTCATTAAGAAATTACAAATCTCCAAAAATGATAAAATTTTACCAAAGGAGTTTTAAAACTAAGCAATCAGAAAGATACACCATATTATTAAATAGTGCTCATTTTGTTTTCTCAAATTAATCTGTATATTAAATACAATCTCCATCAAAATTCCAATGGAAATTCTAAAACTTTACCGTGAAGAGAAAATGAGCAAGACTAGCATGCCAACAGAAAACTATAAAAGACAAGAAGAAAGTAAAGACAGGAGGACTTGGCTTATCAGATGTCAGAACAATGTATCACTCCAGTAAACCAAACAGTATGGCATCATTGTAAGAACAGACAAATTGAGCACGTTAGCAGAAGCAAACCCAGAAGTACTCCATTTATGTACGGGGATGTAGTATCTAGCAAAAGTGGTACTTCAAGTCAGTGATAATTTTTACTAATTAATTAATGATGAGATACCAAATATAAATGACCAATAAACATGAGGAAAGATTCTTATTCCTTACTGTTAATAGAAATGTAAGTTCAAATAAGAACAAGATATCATTTCTTACCCCTACTCACAGGTTTCAGGGATTAGGACATAGGCATCCTTGGAGGCCATTATTCTGCCTATCACAGCACAATCTGGACATGAATGGGAAAGAGTCTAATATTTTAGCATTGAAAATGGGGTTTGGCACCATTGCACACATTTACCTAGAGACTAGAAAAATCCAAAGCAATGGAATGCCCAGCATTAGTGAGCACATGGCAAAACACTATTGTTAAAAGTGCACGTTGGAACAGCTTTTTTGGAAAGCAAAGCAATTTGAGTGTATCTATGATATTATGATTTTACATATATATAATGATTTTATTTTAATATTAAATATATTAAATTTTTATTATTTGATTATTATTTATGATATTATGATTTGATAGATAGATAGGTTTTCATCCACAGTTCCAGGCTTACAACTCCCACAACTCTTGTTATAGTCCTTTGTTATAATGCGGGGGCACTTCCAGCCTTAGAAGCAGGCCTCATGAAACAGAATCTCTCTCTGTGATCTCCTGTTCTCCTTTTACCTGGCCAAGGCAAGACTCGAATCTGACAGTGGGTCATAAGACCCTCATTCCAGAAAGGGCCCTGTCCCATATTCTGGAGAAAAGAATGATGCACACAGAGGCCCAGAAGAATCTGAGCAGACCGGCCTTGCTGGGTTTAGGTAAAGCCCTTTGTGCCCAATCATATTTCTGCACAGCTGTTCAAGTTTCAGTCATGGACAACCAATGACGCTCCATAACAGGCCCAAAGGACGCACAGTTCCAGGGGCTTCTACAGAGTGAACACGTGCAGGTAGACAGGAAGGTGAAGAAGAATTCATCCACCTGCCTGGAGAGTGGCACACCCCAACTTCACAGGGATGGAAGCTCCTGTGCTCAAGACCCTTTCAGACCTGGCCCTATGCATCTCTTCATCTGGCTGTTTATTTGTATCCTTTAAAATATCCTTCATAATAAACCAGTAAATGTGTTTCCCTGGATTCTGTGAGCTGCTCTAGCAAACTAATTGACCCCAAAGAGGGAATTGTGGGACCCCCCATATAGAAGCCAGTCGGTCAGAAGTTCGGGCGGCCCAGACTTGTGGGCCTCAACCTTCAACCTGTGGGATCTGACACCAGCTGTGGTCAGTGTCAGAAGTGAACTGGAGGGCACCCAGCTAGTGTGCAGAGCTGCTTGCTTGCAGGGAGAAATCCCATATATTTTGGGGCCACAGAAGTCTTCTGTGTTGATGAGTGTTGTTGTTTTTGTGTGAGAAGAGAGGAAAAACATGGTTTGAGAGTTTTTCCCTAAACAGTATCTATAAAAATTACGCGTAAAATTTGTTTGAGCTCTGGAGACTATTTTTTTCAAGTCAAACTATTTATGGCACCCTAGCAGATTAAATAGAAATCCCAGCTGTCGGTTGAAGAGCGGTGGGGCCCTGCCAGGCTCCAACCTCCCCTCCCACTGCATCCTCTACCCCGATCCCCAGGCACATCCAACGAGGTCAGAACTTCATGACTGCAGACCATGGGCTTAGGGTGGGATGTAAAAGAAGTTGTCTTTTGTAAGCAAAAAAAAAGTGAAAGTGTCTTGGAGGATCTTTCTATGTGAAAGTGAACCAGTGAAGTGAACCAGACCCAAATAACCAAGTGTTTCCCTAGAATACTGAGAGGATTCTCCCCAGAGTTACCTCATCACCATGTCTGCAGCAAGTAGAGTTGATATCGAGTATGAGAAACTATCTGAAACAAAGGAAGTCCCATCAAAACAAAGTTTAAAAAAGCAGCTGGTAAGCATGGCGTTTAATTAAAGAAAAAGAAATAAAGCGGACCAAACAAGAACCGCCTGATCAGGAATATCTGAACAAATTACACAAAGAACAAGACTGAAAAAGCCTTTGAAAATGTTTTAGATATGAAATAATATTTGCAACTTGAAGTTTATAAGACATTTCAAATTGATCCAACAAAAGAGCTTTTTAAAATCATTTTCCCAGGTGCTACGAATATCTCAAGAGTCATTCTGTGATTTTAAGTGCAAGATCCTATGAAGCCCTTCTCAAACACTGTTCTCTGCTTACCATTTAGTGAGGAGCCTGATCTTGGGGGCTACATCATCATGTTTTATGAAGCCCACAGAGGAGTTGTCTGCTAGACCCGCAGCAATCTTCAAGCTTAGTCCCAGATGGCCACAAAGAGAATGCCCTGAGTCCAGTGTGGGACTGAGTCAGGTAAGAGGACAGGGAGAGACTGGAGGCCAGCCAGCTCCTCCCCAGGAGATTGGCCTAAAATAGGTATTAACATGAGACTTTAAGGGTCAGACTTTTGGCATTTCTTACCTGTAGAAAGGATCATGTAATTCTGAGATGTGGGAGATGAAAGAGTAGTTGATATCAGAAATTCTAACTACCGTCGGTTCTTACCTGTCTCTCTTGGTGACTCCAGGCTACTGCCTCCAGAGGGAAATGGAAAGCACTGCCAGCCACAACACTTTACCCTTTATCAACTCACAATTCTTACTTGATGATACCTCCCAGCAACTTGCCACCAGTGTAGATTCACAGCTGCCCCTTTCAAGAAGGGCATTCGGAAACACAGTCAACAAGTCTCCCTGGGCTTGGTTACCTGACAGCCCAGAACTGTGAAGGTTGCTAAACAAATAGACAGGTGGGTTTTGCCCTTAACAAGCTTATAATCCCACCTAACGACACAAAACTCACTCAAGTCAATATCAAAAGAACCCCTTTTGCAGAGCACCATCAACAATATAATATAGACACAATGAAGCAAGTTCAAGTAGAAAACATCCCGGGGATGGGGCGGAGGCTACGTAGAGGCACCCTTTCTTCTCTAAGCTCCCTAGGTTTGTGTTCTCAAGCTTGGCTGCCCATTGACATCACCTGGGAGCTTTTGAAACTTGGAATTTGTGGTCCCACCCACAGACGTGCTGATAGAATTGATTAAATATCCTGGGAATCAGGATATTTAAAGGCCTGACAGGAGATTGTAATGCGCACGTGGGGTTGAGAACCACTCATCAAGGTGATTCCACCTTGTGGGCAGGCAGAGTTCAGCACCACGGCCCATAGTGCTGAAAAAGGGGACATCTGTGCAGTGGCCGCTGATTTGGGTGATTTGAAGCTGATTGATGAAATTTTAAGAGCAGTTTGGCATGAGTACTGTTTCTTTGGTGGACAACACCACCTGAGTGACACAGGGTGCCAGAGAGCCAGCAGAGTTCGATTTTGTTTTTGTTCTTTAAAAAGACAGACATGAGCTATTTGCCCACTGAGGGGAGAGACCCAACAGAGAAAGGGTTTGAAAAACAGAAGGAGCATCCAATTCAACAGCGCCCCAAGGAGACGGGGTGAAGCAGGGTCTGGACTAGAGCACACATGTGAGGATTTTCTTTTATGAAGACAATTAGCGGAAAGGGAACTAACACTGATTGAGCACCAACTCTGTTAGGTACCGGGCTAGGCACTTCATAGGCATGATTTCATTGAATCTTCCCAGCAAATCTGCAAGGACCTCTGTAACAAAGAAGGTCCTATACCCAGAATCCCTGGGTCTTGACTCTTCCATGTGAATGCTATTTCCAAATCAAATACTCCAAAAGAGCAGTGATCAAAAAAATGTTCTTGCAGGCCCAACATAATTTATTATAAAAAGAACTATCTGAAAATAGTATAATAAGTCCAGCTTCAAAATAAAGAAAATGATTGACAAAATGTGTCAAACATGTAAAAGTGGGTGCCTGTGCCTAAGAGATTCTAACTTCTCCCCACAGGTACCTGATGGCCATATTGTGAGCGGCCGTTCCCAGAGCTCTCCTCCCCAGGGTGCACAGGGCGAAGGACAGGGTCACCAAGGGAGAGTCCTCGTCACTGTCCAGGGTCTTTGAAGGCTGAAAGAGCAAGAAGTTAACTCAGCTTTCACACAGTTTCCAATATGTACCAACACAGACTCATAAATGTAGAGTGACAGTGGCTTTGTAAGTCAGCCACGTGGTCATCCAGTCCCCTCTAAGATGACCTCACAGACAGGGAACGCTCAGCTTCCTGGAGCAGTTTCTGCTGTGGTTGGACATGAAAAAATAAATAAATAAATAAAAGTGGAAAAGTTATTTTAGGAGAGAAAAGGGCCTACAACATGGGCTGATGACCTGCTTTTCTGGGATTTGAAATATGGCACTTCAGGTCATAAAGATGGGCAGTGATTACAGTCAAATGGGTGCCCACCTTAACACTCTCCAATGCAAAGGAGAGGCATGGTCGAGCAGGGAGAGAAGAAGAACTTGGATCCAGTGTGAAGGAGAGTCCTCTGTTCTCTAACAAGGAGCCCTGTGGGTTGACTGCTTGACTGTAAGTCCACAATCAACAACCAAATTAAAGGCATCTTTCAGCTTGGGCATGGTGGCTCATACCTGCAATCCCAGCACTTTGGGAAGCCAAGATGGGAGGATCACTTGAGCCCAGGAGTTCAAGACCATCTTGGGCAACATAGCAAAACCCCATCTCCATAAAACATTCTTTAAATATTAGCCAGGTGGCCAGGTACAGTGGCTCATGCCTGTAATCCCAGCACTTTGGGAGGCCGAGGTGGGCAGATCACCTGAGGTCAGGAGTTCGAGACCAGCCTGGTCAACATAACCAAACCCTGCCTCTACTACAAATACAAAAATTAGCCGGGCATGGTGGTGTGCACCTGTAATCCCAGCTACCCAGGAGGCTGAGGCAGGAGAGTCGCTGGAACACGGTGGGGCAGAGGCTGCAGTGAGCCGAGATTGCGCCACTGCACTCTAGCCTGAGCAAGAGAGCAAGACTCCGTCTCGAAAAATAAATACATAAAAATAATAAATTAGCCAGGCATGGTGGCACGTGCTTCTAGTTCCAGCTACCAGGGAGGTTAACACAAGAGGATCACTTGATCTCAGGAGTCTGAGGCTGCAATAAGCTATGATCGTTCTGCTGCACTCCAGCCTAGGGAGAGTGAGACTCTGTCTTTTAAAAAAAATTGTCCAAAGTCAGCTTAAAAAAGAAAAAAAGGGAGAGTGGGGAGATGCAGGAGAAATTTAAAGTCAAAATATCTTTTGCAAGGAAAATAAAATAATTTCACGAACCATCTGAGGAATGGACAGAGCCATCATGGAGCTATAGCCGATAACATCAATCAATTCTTTGAATATCTCAACTGCTTAAAGAGGCCTGGCATGAGTTAAGATTATTATCACACCTTCTTTGTGGTTGGTCTGAAGAAAGCAGGTTCTGCCACCTGCTTCTTCTCCCACCTGTTTTTAATCACCCATAAGAAATTCACAGAACTTGGCTAACGTTGTGGTTTGGTTTACTCTCTCTAGCACATGCCACATACTGCATCAGCTGCTGAGGAAGTTGTTTCTAACTTGTATCCCCATTTTCCAACAACAACCCGTGGACTCAGCTTTTCAAATCCTAAGAAGCAAAGTAAACCTGCTCCCTGCATTTGCTCCCTCCCCCTTCTCCTCCTCCCCTGTCCCCTTCTCCTCTTTTTGTAAACTGTCATAATTCTTGATGATATTTCTAAGAGGCAGGATTCACTTCCAGAAGTGTTCTCAGCACATAAGCAGTAACAGCACAGACACACAAAATAATGATGACAGAAGTTGAGTTGGACCATCTGATTGCTAAATAGAATTTTCATGTCCATGATTCAATACGTTCAGTAAATCCCCCCGATTTCAGCGCAGATAGACTTGGTAGGGAAATCCCAAAATGTAATTTTAAACAAAGAAGCTTCAAATGTTTAAAAGTTATAATAGAGGCTTAAAACTTCGCTGGCCCTGAGCACTGCATAAAGGGATCTATCCCTTCAACTGTTCTTCACTGGAGACATGCCGTATTGATTCTCCTATTTAATTTTGCTTACCTTCAATAAACATCTATCCAAATAGTGCTTTTTTTCTATCCTCTATGTTAAAAGTCTACCATAGAATATAAGAAAGAACGGGCATTACGCTGTTCTTCATTAAACTTACAGTCCATGCCTCAGTCCCCACCTCCCTGACCTACCTCTTGTGTTTTCCGTGCGCAGTGTTGAATCCATTCTAGATAAACATTGCAGAAGCTAGCTCGTGTGATCCCCTGCAGACATGGGACGTAGTCATCATCAATGTTAATGTTGAACATTGCAAGGTCACGCTCAATGTAATGCCACTTGGCAAAGGGTTGCAGGGACTTCAGAAGTGACTCATTTTTGATCCAGGAGAGGAGTTTGGGAGACGTTACCATATAGTATATTATACTCTGCAGAGAAAAAGCAAGGTTTTGAGCCCTTACAGCTATTCTAAAGCCAGGAAGATTTTATTTATTAATTTAATCTTAGAAAGTAAATCAACCTCAGGAAAGTAAGAGACATGAAATCCCTACATGTGGTATCATCTGTATTTTCCGCTGGGTGTAATGCACAGAACTCATCTGAGACATTTCTAAAATGTCCTCTCTTAAGGGTTATCTTAGGGGAGAGGAAAGTGAGAAGAACGTAATGCTAACAGAATGTAACGGAACAGAATTTCTGTGATGAGGAAGAATGACAGTCAGCCCCATCCCTTCTGAGAGAAGCACGCAGAAGCACCGTTTGCTGGGGTTGCTGTAGGCTTCGGTGGGTCCTAGACTAGCTTCAGCTTAGAGACTGGGATAGACCTTCCTCCAGAGCCTTAACAAAAGAGTATTTAATGAACTAAAACAACAGGGTTTTCAGTTTGTTTGTTTGTTTTTTGAGATAGCAGTGTCTCTCTCTGATGTCCAGGCTGAAGTGCAGTGGCACAGTCATGGCTCACTGAAGCCTTGAACTCCTGGGCTCAAGCGATCCTCCTGCCTCAGCCTCTAGAGTAACTAGGGCTACGGGTACAAGCCACCATGTCCGGCTAATATTTTAGTCTTTATTTTTGTAGAGACAGGGTCTTGTTGCCCAGTCTGGTCTTGAACCCCTGCCTCAGCCTCCCAAAGTGCGAGGATTACAGGTGTGATCCACTGTGCCCAGTCAAAACAACACAGTTCTTATGGAAAGTATTGACGATGTGAAATTGTTGTCACCTTCACACACTTAATCCTGAGCACCCAGACAGTGGACATCTGTGATATGTTCACAAGTAACCCATGTTTCCTTCTTAATCAGACACTGTACTTATGAGTCCCACTTGGGGAAAATGCCTCCCTTGGGCTTGATTATTCTGAGTAACAGCTTTGTGGAAAGCCATTTTGTAGTTTTTGAATAAATTCCTCCATCAAAAAGGCTAGCACCTGGCCTCAAGAAATTGAAATGGGACAGAGGAAATGAAAATCCAAGCCTGATAGGCTTGGATCAGGATGTGCTGCTGCGGAGTCCCTGCCAGCACGCACCGCCTCTGCCGCTCCATTATAACAGAAAAATGCAGGTGGTGCTTGGGGCTATTGAGGCTGAGCGGCACCCCTGGAACGAGGCTGCACATCTCATCGTGAAATCATGAGGGGCTGGAGGGCTCACAGTGTTTGATGCAAGGAGGCAGGGATGTGTGCTCCTGTTATAAACAAACGCTTAATTGATGCTCTTCTCTGTTTATAAAAACATATTCTTTTTAAATGAGAAAGCAGAAAACGAATATTGGGTGGATGGAAACAAAGTCTTCAGTGACTGACACCTGTAAGTAGAGTGGGCTGAGAAACCCTTTTCTAGGGGAGCCCCCACCCTCCCTCTCTGGCTCTTCCCTCCGTCTGGCTGGGAAATAAAACCCAGAGCTCAAGGCCTCAGGTTACTTGGGTATCTGGTTTCAAGGTTTTTTTTAGGACTTCAGCAGGTGAACAGACAGTCTTTGATTTCCACTAAACAACTGCAAACACATGACTTAGGCTCTCTGCTGTGAGGACCAAGGACAGCCTGGACTTTGGGGAGGTTCATCTGTGGTTCATGGCTTATGCTCTTCCTTCTTTTGGGCACATCTTCTATTACACTCTACAGTCTACCTGTCCCAAAAATGAGGAAGTGGAAAAATGAAATCTGCAGATAATAACTAGAATTCAGTGGCGTGCCTGTTCTCCCATCCTCTGTAACACCCCGCGATAACCATCCTGGCCTCAGGGAGGCCTTCGACATAAGGAGGAAGGAAGAGAGGGAGTGATGGAGGAAGAGGTCAAGGAAGCTGAAGGCAGAGGTGGGAAAGAGAGACATGCTAATGATGCCCACGTTGCATGGCTGTGCTGAGGTTTAGAATGAGACAATGTATATGAGGAACTTAGCACATGGCCTGGCCCGTTGATATGTGTATAGGTGGAAAAACAGTCATGTCTTTGACATCTGTGACTTACCTACCCAGCAAGCAGGATGAGCGTGGGACTCAGAGGGGAGGCAGGCAGTGGCAGCAGTAGCAGTAGCCCAGGAGAGGTTGAGGCAGAGGGGCGAGGGAACGGGGATGGCATTAGGGGACAGGAGACCCGTTGTGTCTGTGGTGGTCACCAGAGTGCACATCTGATATTCACAAATAGAAACTTTGAATCTGGAGGGTTTTCTCTTGTCTCCTTGCTGGCTGGATCATTTAAAGACAGTTTAAGTCGTCGGCCCAAAGTTGCAAGCAAAAGAGAGTAACGATGCCCATGTCCACGAGCACCGCTTCTCAGCTGAGCGTTACAAAGGGAAGAAAGAAATTTGGTTTCTCTAAATATCTAGCTCTAGTGAACATCTGGTCTAGTTTTTCCCCAATATGGCCTAATCACATACCAGATAGGAATAACAAACAAAGACTGAAAGAGAAAAGTGTATGTTTTCATTCATTGCTAGGGAGGAATTAACCCCACAATCGATGAAGTCAGAATAGTTAATGAGGACTTTGAATTCCAGAGGTTAACACTTCCTCCTCTCCGTCTGGCAAAACCCTGCAGTGCTGACTTCAGAACAGAACCCAGCTTGATGCTCAGCTTTCTAAATCACTGCACCGACACTTCTCACCAGGAGAAAACAGAACCACCCCAAATGCTTGCAAGTCATACCCTATCTCCATTTAATTTAGGCAGAACTTCTGTCATGGAGACATAGTCAATGAACACTGTAAAATCTTTCAGAATCTGTCAGGAGGAAGTGGATACAACACTAAGTAAAACTGATAAGTTGGGGCACTGACAATGAATTGATGCGGTAAACCTAGACTGTGCTGAAGGCAGGGCCCCTCTGAATAAATTCATGATATCTGGCTCCTCCAGCAGGGATTCTCCTGGTTCCTCATTTTAATTGTAGATCGGCATATTCTTTCAGACAACTCATTCTAGGAAGGGGGGCCTGGCAGGCAAACCAACCTGTCGGGCTGTTCCCGCCTCATTCTGCAAGGCCAGTGATAAGCAGGTCTCCTCTCTAAAAGAACTGCCTGGAAACAATGGCAGCAGGAGAGCCAGGCCCACACAGAAAGCGGCAGATTCCTTGACTGCTAAGAGGGTTTTAAACACTAATAAATTGAAGAGAGATGGAGGAGGCACGAGGGAAAACCTCAAGTCGCCAGGAAGGAAATGATTTCAAATATATTCATAGAGGGTGGGGGAACTGACCCAGTTTATTAGGATATTTTTTAAAAATCCTTTTGTAGTAAAGGAATTATTTCAAATTTTTCTTCCTTTTAATTTGCCTTTCCAGTAAGAAAATAATAAAGGAATGAACTCAAACTCTTGAAACTTTAAGTAATTCAGAGCTACAAAGGCAACTTTGTTCACCCAGCAACCATACCAAAGAAGAAAATAATTTTTTTTAACCCCAAAATGCTGTTTCTTCTGTTCTAATAGGCAGTTCGCCCTCCTGAAATTTCCCTTAACTAGCTGTGGCGGGGAATGAGTGCAGGTTCCGAGCCACCCCTTGCTGAATGGCAGGAAAGCACTGAGTCCTGTATTTGGAGGCAACCTCGCAGGATAGGCCCGGCAGTACCAAAGTGAATTAAACATGAGGGCACCGTGAGGCCCCATCTGCCCAAAAATCTCAGCCCCATCCTGAGTGCTGACTTGGGAGTTAAGAAAATTCTTGTTTCTGTGGGGCACAATGATGTCTGTAGTAGCTCCAAAGCCTAGTTGTATATCAAATCACTTAGGAAACTTATTAAACAATATAAGTCCTTGTGTCCCAGGAGGTGGAGGTTGCAGTGAGCCGAGATCACGCCACTGCACTCCAGTCTGGGCAATAGAGTGAGGCTCCGTCTCAAAAAAAAAAAAAAAAGTCCTTGGGTCCCAGCCCAGGCCCATGACATTTGAATGTGTGGGTAGGACATGGGGATGTGTAATTATTCAGCTCACGAGGGAGGAGGGGAGTCTGTTCCAGGTTTGCCCTGGCTCTGGCTTGTGAGAGGCGCCATGATAGGTAGCACACCTGTGCACTGCCTGTCTCTCCTAGCCTACCTACAACTCCCATTTTGCCTTCACTCTCCTATCTTAAAAAACAGAGTGGAAGGCATTGTTTCCCCACAAGCCAGCTATTACCCAGCAGGTTCTGGGGGGCCCTCTTGAGCCCCCTTCCATTTGCACATGATCCTGGATTTGTCCAATGGCAAACTGTCATCTTAGAAATCATCTAGGGGACTGGGAGGCCCATTTCCAGCAGTTAGGAAAAAGAAAGGTGAGTATCAACTAGCCATCCAAGGAAAGAAGGCATCAAAAAGCTGGTCCAGTCATGGAACCCCCAAGGCCTCTGTAAAAACCAACAGGGTTAGTCCAGGGAGGATGGACCGAGACAGGGCATCTCACTCTCACTACTCCTCCCTTCTCTCCCACTCACGGTGATCTGCTGGCCCCATGGTGATGGGTCGGGCCTGTCCACATGTCTGGTTCATGGAAAGACAGGGATGTGGCTCAATATTGAACCCCGTTCCCACCACCTGTGCCTGTAGCAAGCCACCAGACCCTTGCCTGAATTAGGATCTCTTCTGTCCAGACTGTATGGCCCAGACTCCAAATCTATGTTCCCTGGAACCTTTGTTCATTTAGTACAAAAAAACAAATTGGGCCATGCAATATATAGGTCATCAAACAGAGCTCTGAGGGCCCAAAGAGGACTCAAGTGTGACTTCTCTGTTTAGGGAATTACCATAAAGTGAAGCAGAAGAGGTTTGCAGAGGAAGGGGAGGTGAATGTCGGCCATGGCCCTGAAGGGCAGGAAAGCACTGGGCAGCCAGCTGGTGAGGAAGAGCTGTTGGAACTGAGGTTGGAGGAGAAGGTGCGGGCATGTGGGAGGGAGAGGAGGGTCCCTACAGGAGGAGTGAACAGTGTGCAAGCGTGTGGGGCAGGAAGCACAGGTAGTGTGTGCACAGTGTGTACACAAAACAGTGAGAGATGGGGGAAGAGGGGTGGGAAACACAGCCAGTAGCAACAGTGGAGTTCTCAGGGTAGCAGATGAAAGAGTCTAGTCTAATTCTTGAGGCAACAGGAAGATGTCAACTCCAGGGCTTATCTACACGGCCTGTCCAGACCTACACTGTTAGTCCTTGCTGCCCCCTTCCAGCCACTTGCTTCACTGGCCTGTGAGTCCTCTTGTTTACTCAGTCCCTGGATCTAGCTGTTCATGCAACCACCCCATCCTGCCTCCTGAAAACGAAAGGAAATACTCAAGCGACACTTTCCTTGTTGAGGGAGAAAACAGAGATGGCTAGTTACCATTTATCATCTGCTTTCTCCTTCTTCCGTGAAGGTACAATTTCATTCTGGGCTCATGGCCACCCAAAGTACACTTTCCAGACCCTCTTCCAGGTGGCATGTGACAATGTTCCGGCTGACAGGATACAGTGGGGAGGATGCTGTAGCAGCTTCCTAGAACCTCTTTAACAGACAGCTGGTGCGTGCCCTTGGTCTTCATTTTCTGTGTCCTTTCCTCTATCCCTTAAAGCCTGTAACTTAAATTGTGGAACTGAAATTTTGGAAGATGGTTGATGATCAACCATCTCAAAGTCCGAGAGAAATAAGCCTCTAACATGCATGCCACTCTTATTTCATGGCTCACTGCCAAATCTAACACAACTGGTATATTGAGTTTGCCTAGAGTTTAGAAACAGAAGATAGGCCATAACTCCCTGGTATGCTTCCCAAATCTTCCCCCATTTACATTAGGTTGGACAAAACGTGTGTAGTTTTGTATGAAATTTGAATATAATGTTTTGCATCTCTAGCACACACAAAGATGGCAAGCACAAACGGCTAAATCTGTTGTAAATATGCTGCCACAGAAAACGGTTTTGCAAACATTTTGTGTAGCAATCACCTAGGGGGATGAGATCTAAGAGTTACTTTGCTATTGTGGATTTTGGGAATCCCCATTACCCAGGCTGGAGTGCAGTGGTGCAATCACAGCCCACTGCAGCCTCAAACTCCTAGACTCAGGCAATTCTCCTGCCTCGGCCTCCTGAGAAGCTGGGACTACAGGTGTGCACCCCATATCTAGCTAATTTTTATTTTTATTTTTGTAGAGATGGGGTCTTGTTATGTTGCCTAGGCTGGTCTTGGACTCCTGGGCTCAAACAATCCTGCTGCTGCCTTGGCCTCCCAAAGCTCTGGGATTACAGGCGTGAGCCACCATGCCTGAATTTATTCCAAATTTCTCAATGCCCTTTGTTTGTTAGCTGGTTAAAACTTTAGGTGCCATGTTATCTTTTCATTCTGTGTTTCCTCATTTCTGCTGGACCACCTGCCTCAGCACGCTGGCAGGGGCCTTTGTGGTCTCCGATGGATGAGCTTCCTCTTTTTGAATAGCATTAAGATGTGACGCATACCTGTGGGCCATCCAGGATTTCCACCATGCCAAGTCCCCCCAGACCTCCAGCACAGGACCCACAGCAAAGATCTCCTCCGCCACACGGCCCTCGCCTGCCCCTTCCCCTTCGGAAAACACCTCAGCCCCGATGAACACTACACATCCTCAGGCAGGTCCCACACTTGTTTTCCAGGAGACTTACTCCAAACTGCCATGATTTCTGAGGTTGAATACAGATTGGGCAGAGGTAGGCACTGAGCAACTGAAAAAATATGTTATTCTCCATGTGAGTTAGGAGGAAAGGCTGTCACAGCCAATTCTGACTGGATGGTTTAGCTACTTTTTGAGTTCTCCTTACGAAATTAAAATATAATTCTGGTTCTAAAGTGGACACTGTGCAGAGCATCTAATCTGACTCTTATAACTCAAACATGGAGGCTTAGTAATAGTTCTAGGATATTTAAATTTGTCCTCATCATCAGGACAAGCAAATCATGCTGTGCTGGAAGAGACAAAGAAAACCTAGATAAGAAAACGAACTGCCTATTGGTGCCTAAGCTTAGGATATGACCAGGGCACAAATCTCAGGTTAAGGCAAAGCCCTCTAGGACTTTTCCAAAAGTGACAGTTCCCCAGATGGCTGGGCTTCCGATTCGGAAGCTGAGGGTGAGAGGCTCAAAATTTAGTTTTCGACAGAGCTCTTTCGGAGCTTCCTGTACCATCCTAGCATTTCTGCTTTAGACAGGTGTTTGGGAAACAGAGCAATACCTTGATGTAGTAGCGGATGAGGATCCTTCGGAGGTCAAACACCTGCAGCATGGTGGCCGCGTTGTTGTCCAGGATGCTGTAGCCCTCCAGGATGTACTGGGTCCGCGTGATTTCCCAGGTGAGCCAGCGGAGGTGAAAGGCAGCATTGCAGGACAGCAGGTGGGGCAAGTGGCCTGGTTTGCAGCAGCAGCAGCCTCTGTCATCCTCATCGCCCTCCATGATGGCTTCCACCTCCCTCTGCTGGCAGTAGGTTCCTGGCCGAGCACAAACATGAAGGAAGTTTGATGAGAACGCATGCTAGAATGTTCGCTTCAATGGATTTCCCCATGGCTTCATCAGAAGGGAAGAGGCTGAAGGGAGTCAAGGAATCAGGAAATTTGTTTATTCTCAAATAAGTCCCCCAAAGAAGTCATAATTCTCATAATCATGAACTCTCTTATTCACGCACATTCATTCTGAGTCTTTGTAGAAAATATATTTAAACCATTTAAAAATGTTTATGGAGCTATGAGCTAAATGTCAACACAGAAGAACATCATTTCAGTGGGAGGCAGTAGTTGACAAACAGGTTTTGAAAACGGTAGTACATACTAGCTACTTGACTTTAGTCCATTTATTTAACTGGTGCAAGCTTGTTTCCTCATCTGTAAAATAGGCTATTGTAAAGATGAAATCAAATGGCATATGCAAAGTGATTAGTCACCACACAAAAATGGTAGTTGTTCCTATTATTTTTACTAGATTGTGAGCTCCCTAAGGGCAATGCCTGGCAGGTAGAAATTCAGTAAACACACAAACAAATAAATAAATTGATGAGCTAGTGAATAATTTATTCACCAAATATTGAGTGTACCCAATGCACTGTGAATATAGTAATGAAAAAAATATATAAAATCCCTGTCCTTGTATAGCTTATCAGTTTAAGCTAAAGAAGACAGGCAAAAAAATAATAAAGCAAAAAAAGGACTGGAATGACAGGGTGGGAATAACTATTTTAAATAGGGGGTCAGAGAAGGCCTCCCTGGGATGTCTGAGTAGAGAGCTGAAGGAGGTCGGGGGGAACTCAGCGCAGATAACTGAGAGAAGGGTTTTACAGGCAGACAGAAGATCATATCCAAGGCCTTGGGGTGGGAACATACTTATTATATGTTCCAGAGCAGCAAGAAAGTCTATAGTAGAGGGCACAAGTGGGAAAGCAGTAAATGAAGCAGAGAGATAGCTAGGGGCAGATCCTACTTAGAATGAGTTAGAGGAACAGTTGGATGGCTTTAGCTTAAAAGAAATGTAGTCTGACTTATGTCTTAGGAGGACCGCTCTGGCTTGCTGCCCAGAGAAAGGACTGTCGAGGGAACAAGAGTGGGAGCCAGGGCATCAGTTGTGAAGCTGTTAGTTAACCCAGATGGGAGAGAATGATGACTTGGTCCTGGGTGGTTGGAGGAAGTGGTGAGAAATGATAAGATTCTGGATATATCTGAAAGCAGTCTGATGAGATTTGTTAACGAATTTAGACATGGGATATTGAAAAGATGAGAAAAGAATGATGCTCAGGTTTCTGTCCTGAGCAGGATGAAGAATGAAATTACTATTTACAGAGGAGAGGAAGATTGCAGGAGGACCAGCCTTTGGGTAGGAGTGAAGGGAAGATCAGGGATTTACGTTTACATATGTTAAGTTTTAAGTGCCTAATATATAAAAATGGAGATGTCAGGGAGGCAGCTGAATTAAGGAATCTGGAGCTCAGGGGACAAGTCCTGGCTAGAGATTTATAAAATCTAGGAGAATTATTAGCAGTAGGGGCTATTTCAAATCACCTATATGCTAGCAAGAAAGTGTACAGAGAGCATGGAGAAGAGGTCTGAGAAGTAAACTCTAAGCATTCCAACATTTAAAAGTTGGACAGGTGAAGAGATCCCAATAAAGTGATAGAACAGAAATGGCAAGTGAGTTAGAAAGAAAACCAGGAAGTCCCAAAAGACAAGTGAAAAAAGAGTTTAAAGGAAGAGGGAACATCAGTTCCATCAAATGATGCTTACAGGTCAAATTACATGAAGAATTAACTGTTAGATTTGGCAGGATGGAGGTGTATGGTGATCTTTGCAAGACAGGTTGTAGGGGAATGGTGGGGGAGGGGTAGTCTCATGAGAGTGAATTCAAGAAATAACGGGAGAGGAAGAAGCAGAGACGGTGAATGTAGGCAACAATTTCTAGAAGTTTAAAAAATCTTTTTGACTTTATTATCTTTCTTGGCACCTTATTGCACAGGCTATGATCTCCTGTATGCTGCTGAGTAGAAGTGGTGAAAGTTGGCATTCTTGATTTTTCCAAAGAAGCATCATTTAGTTTCATTAATTTTCCTCTATTGTTTCTCTATTTTCTAGAGAAACCATAGACATCCAACTCTTATCTTTAAAATTTTCTTCCTTTTACTTGCTTTGGATTTACCATCATCAGTTTTTTCTAGTACGAGGTGAAAACTTATGTCAGGGGTCACTAACTTTTTTCTGTAAAGGGCCAGAGAGTAAATATTTTAAGCTTTGTGGGCCACATATGGTCTCCGTTGCAGCTGCCTCTCTTCCTCCTCCTGCTTCTCTTTCTCTTCCCCTTCCCTTCTTCCTTTAAAAAATGTAAAAGCCATTGTAAGCTCATGAACCCTAGTTTGCCAAACCCTGGCTCACATCTCGATTTTAAACCTTTCTTCTTTGCTAATATAAACGTTTACAGCTGTACATTTCTCTCAATACATTGCTTCAGTTACATCCCACGTGTTTTTTTATATGCTGTGTCTTGTTTTCATTCAATTCAGTTATTTCATGATTGACTTAGTTATTTCTTTTTTGACTCACGAGTTTAGAAGCGTGTTGCTTATTTTCCAAATATTGGGGAATTTTTATGATGCAAATTTTTGTAAGTTTCAATTTTAATTCCAGTGTTACTGGAGAATGAACACTTATTATTTCCATCTCTTGAAATTTATTGAGTGTTATTTGATGGCTTAGCACATGGCCTATTTAGGTGAATGTTTCAAGTGCTCTTGAAAATATCTGTATTCTGCTGTTGCTACGTGAAGTGTTCCATAAATGTCAATTAGTTTCAAATGATTGACAGTATCATTCAAATATTCTAGATGCTAATATTCTTGTGTGCATTTTCTATCATTTACTGAAGGTATAGTGTTGATGTGTTCAACGATAGTTGTAGATTTTTCTGTTTTTACTTTTAATTCAGTCAGTTTTTGCTTCTTGTAGTTCTATTACTAGGTATATGAACATTTAGGACTGTTATGTCTTCTTGATGAATTAACTCTTCAATTATTATGAAATATCTTTCTTTAATGTGGTGATACACCTCATCTTGAAGTCTGATATTAATAAAGCTAATCCAGGTTTCCTATAGTTAGTGTTTGTAAGGAATATAATTTTCTATCTTTTTATTTTTAAATAGCACAAAGCAAAATAGGTGTGAGGGTTCCTAAGACTCTCCAGATCTTTATAGTTAAAACATCTCTTGTAAACAGCATGTAGTTAGGACTTGCTTTTTTATCTAGTTTGATGATCTCCAATTTTTAATTATAGCAATTAATCCATTTACACGTAATGTGGTTATTTATATGACTGAGTGAAAGTCTACTATTTTCTTTTTTTTTTTTTAAAGTACTCAAATGTCAACTTTATTGTTTCTATATAAACACCTTTTTGTACTGAAAACTGTAAAAATAAGTTTGCTGTGATTGCAATCCAAATTTTTGAAAGCCAGAAAATCTAGTTATTATGCTATAGCCAAACTACCTAATGCTTTCTTTATCCACAAGTAACTTTGCTTCAGTTTCTCGATGTTGGGTTTCATCTCACTGACTTTGGGCTTCTAAGACACATGGGAATACTTATATCATCTCTGGGTCAAATCAAACAGTAGAGCTAAAGTTATTCACATACATTCAAATTACACAGATCCCTTACAAATTACTAGTATCATAGTAGGAAGAAAAAGATACAAGAAGAAAAACACACCCTAGAACTCATTAATATTATTGGTGTATAGTCTATACTAGCATAGCGTACCTTTCACAACCTGCTATATAAAATTACCAGCAAGAAGAAAAAGGTGCAAGAATAAGTTTTATGGCTGAAGTGGCTTGGTGTCATAATTCCCTATTCTAGCATTCTCAGAAGGATCCCATCCATTGGACACGCAGAAACTGCAGGGACATCTGAATGGTCTTGATTCCTTCCTAACTCCCTTAAGCCCAGTGTTTGTCAGTATCTTTCATGCGTACAAACTCTGCCGAGTAACATGTATCTGAATCTTGCCATCCTTTCTCTCTGCACAGACAGCAATGTTCTTAATCCTCCCCTCCTGTAAAGCAAGTCATCTCTGGTTTCCCTGAGGATTGTTGCTCTTGCTCAATGGAGTGAATCTTCTGGTAGAGGGGAAGGGGATTCATTACTAGTGTTGATAGTCAAGTTACTAAGGTTCTTTATCAACATCTCGGAGCAGATTTCAGAGGCCCCTGAATCGTCCCGAGAATTTTCTTCGGTCAGCATTTGTGGCTCCGGGATGGAGGATGGATTAAACTGCTGTGATGGGTCCATCTGCATCTTGAACAACACTAAGCTTCTCCTGGATCTTTGAAACCCAGCAGAAACTGATGACTGACCCTCAAATTGCTACAAGGTAGCCCGGAAAGAGGCTGAAAACCAGAGCTCCAACGAATGGTCAAAGAACTGATGTAAAATATAGGACCGGCTTCCTCTTAAAATACAGATAAGCCAGTCTTCCAGGATATTTGAATGTTAATGATCCAATGATTAGAGGATTAAGGGATCCGAATGATTAAAGGTTAATGGGCATAGTTTAGACTAGTAGGGTAGTTCTTCATCTGCTTTGCATTAAAACAATATGTCCTATGTCATAGCTGCTAGAAAAATTTATAAAACGCCTCTCTTTTGTTGTGAAAGTCTACTATTTTCCTATTTGTTTTTATTTTTCCAACTTTTAAAATTTGTATTCTTTCCAGTCTTTTTTTTTTTTTTTTTTTTTTTTTTTGAGGTGGAGTCTCGCTCTGTCACCCAGGCTGGAGTGCAATGGTGAGATCTCGGCTCACAGCAACCTCTGCTTCCCAGGTTCAAGCCATTCTCCTGCCTCAGCCTCCCGAGTAGCTGGGATTACAGGCGCCCACCACCAGACCTAGCTAATTTTTCATATTTTTAGTAGAGATGGGGTTTCACCCTATTGGCCAGGCTGGTCTTGAACTCCTGACCTCATGATCCACCCGCCTGGGCCTCCCAAAGTGCTGGGATTACAGGTGTGAGCCACCACACCCGGCCCGGTCATTATTTTTTAATTGAGCAACTTTGGGCATTTTATTTTTTATTCTCAGTCAGTTTTTTAGCCATACCTCTTTTATTTTTTGCAGCTTCTCTAAGGGTTATAATATGTGTTTTTTCTTATCACAAAGTATTGGTTAATGTAATTTTTCAGTTTTATAATTGTTTATGATAGTAAGAATATTTCAGTACTGGTTATTCAGTCATGGCCAAAAGAATGTCTTTGAATCTTTCTACATGTCTTTGGAGACTTAATTGAAACACAAAACATTTCGCTTCACCCACTCCCACCCCTATTCATTATTCACTTTTTCTGGGATCTCATATCATTATTCACAGTGTCTGGTAATTAGTAGGTGCTAACAAAGTTGTTGATGCAGTGATTGAATGGACAAATAAAACAGTTCTTCTCCAGATCTCTGTCTGAACAGGCACCAGTTGAGGAACTCCACAGCAGTATATTGTATTACCTTACATATGGTGGCAGATAAAGAAAGGCTATGTTTAGACCAAGCCTCTATATAGAACCCAGGAGTAAGATGACTATAATATGCCAGAGATGGAAAACTACAACCTTCAAATCATAATGCACATTCAGAGCTATTAGGATAGCAGTCTATGAAATAGGAGTCCAGGTCAGGAAGGGGAAAAGCCAAGCAGGCTGCATACATAAAAAGGGAGACAGTTAAAGCCTGATCCCAAATCTCTGGACTCCATTTGTCTTTCTGCCAGACCTCCTCGCTTTGGCTCTTGGCTGAAAGCATTCTTTTTTTTTTTTTTTTAAACATTTCAAGGGTCTCTTAACTCATTCTACGATACAAAGCATTTCTTCCCTCTGGTGAAGATGTATGGAAATGCATACTGGACTATAAACAGTGGGGCATCCAGAGAGTAATGACCACCATAACCTGACCGCTCTGCACACTGGGACTCTTGGACTGCAGACCCTAGGCTCCGGGGGGGGTGGGGTCTCAATCTGTCACAGTGACACACTAACACTGGCTTGCTATACATTAATAACAATTTAGGAAGAAATTATCTTCCAGTGGAGGAAATAAGACCGTTTTCTTTCTGTCTTTTCTTTTTCTTTTTTTTTTGAGATGGAGTTTCACTCTTGTTGCCCAGGCTGGAATGCAATGGCGCAATCTTGGCTCACTGCAACCTCCACCTCCCGGGTTCAAGCAATTCTGCCTCAGCCTCCCAAGTAGCTGGGATTACAGGCATGCGCCGCCACGCCTGGCTAATTTTGTATTTTTGGTAGAGACGGGGGTTTCTACTAAACCTCCGCACTGGTCAGGCTGGTCTTGAACCCCCAATCTCAGGTGATCCGCCCACCTTGGCCTCCCAAAGTGCTGGGATTACAGGCGTGAGCCACCACGCCCAGCCGACAGTTTTCAGAAATATATTACACAAGGAAAAAGCATAAAGGAGGATTTTCACTTGAAGAAATTAGCAAAACTGGTTTAACAGCAGACCTCAAAAATGTGCATTCCAATTTTCCCCTTCCTTATTCTTCTATCCGGTTCTACCATTTATCACATTGAGCTGAAAGCCAGGGCTTTTTTTCCCCCCCTTTTCATTAAACTGGGAGGGCTGGTTACATGAGTATGTGTGTGGGTCTGTGGTCTGTGTATACATGCACATGTGTGTGTCTGTGTGTATGTGAGAAGATGGAGAAATCGAATTTCTTTTTTTTTTTTTTTTGAGACGGAGTCTCGCTCTGTCACCCAGGCGGGAGTGCAGTAGCCGGATCTCAGCTCACTGCAAGCTCCGCCTCCCGGGTTCCCGCCATTCTCCTGCCTCAGCCTCCCGAGTAGCTGGGACTACAGGCGCCGCCACCGCGCCCAGCTAGTTTTTTTGTATTTTTTTTAGTAGAGACGGGGTTTCACCGTGTTAGCCAGGATGGTCTCGATCTCCTGACCTCGTGATCCGCCCGTCTCGGCCTCCCAAAGTGCTGGGATTACAGGCGTGAGCCACCGTGCCCGGCCGAGAATTCGAATTTCTAACCATCTGAGTGAAATAGCACAGTAGACTATGAGGAACATGTGGGTGTCTCTACATTGGTGAAAGGGCAGTTGAGGAAACAGTTTGCCATGAAGGATGGCTTAGACTTGACAGATACATCATAGCTGCCAACAGTTGAAAAGCTTGGTTCAGGTGAGTCTTGGATAATCTGCTCTTAGGAGTGAAAGAGTCACACTCAAGATCATATTAAAAAAAGAATATGAAAATAATAAAACCCAGTAATTTTGGAAAATGCACTAATTGTGTTGTCCAAATGTAAATGAAGGTCCATATTCTCAGGAAGACTCAGAAGGTTTGAAGCATATTCCCTCCAGAGGAAATGCTGAAGGTCAACCTGCCCACACAATGTGACCTTTTGCAGTCCTGGCAGAGATGAATGTCAAGCTGGCAAGGCTGTCTCTGTCTGGTATTTCCATCGAAACTGACTCTTGGCACCTTTAATTGTGGCTGTGTTTGCATTGTCACACCTTTGTCACACCTACCAATGCCAAGCCCAGACAGACTTATTTATTCCCACCTAATTTCAAGAAGGAATAAACTTAATCTAAAAGGTAGACATAGTATGAAAGCAAGTGAAGAAATTTAAGTGCAAATCAGAGGTAAGACAAATACAAATACAGAAACAATGTCAAGGGTCCTAATTGCATTCTAGGATACCCAGTACATTTACTAATAGTGATCCACAGATTTCACTCCGGGCTTTCCAGAAGCCAATGTAGAAAGAAAACACAAATGGTTTCTTGTGTCTTTAAGGCAAAAACAAACTAATTCCTTGGAAGGATCATAGCCATTTCTGGCAAAGACACCAGAGAGATGATATCCCCAGGATCCTCATAAAGAGGACATTGTGCAATATGGTGAACAACATCCTTAATAACATTGCACAATAAGTGCAAGCACAAGGTTTGCCAGGCTGTTTTAATATTTCACAGTGCAGGATGCTAGAATATGGTCGAAGTGCAATAAAGCAAAAGCATTTCTATAGGTAGTCAAAACAAGTCAGCCTTACATATGGGGCTCTCCAGAGGCCTGGCATCATCCAAGAGTAGATTCTAGAAACTCTTGAGGACTGGGAGAACTGGATACCTTTCAGGAAATCCTTGAGATGCATAATTTCTGCAATGGACTGAATGTTTGTGTCTCACCCAAATTAATGTATTGAAACCCTATCCTCCAAGGTGATAGTATTAAAAGGTGGGGCCGGCTGGGTGCAGTGGCTCACATCTGTAATCCCAGCACTTTGGGAGGCTGATGCAGGTGGATTATGAGGTCAAGAGATTGAGACCATCCTGGCCAACATGGTGAACTCCATCTTCACTAAAAATACAAAAATTAGCCAGGTGTGGTGGCAGGCACCTGTAGTATCAGCTTCTTGGGAGGCTTGAGGCAGAAGAATCGCTTGAACCTGGGAAGCGGAGGTTGCAATGAGCCGAGATCGTGCCACTGCCCTCCAGCCTGGCAACAGAGCGAGGATCCGTCCCAAAAACAAACAAACAAACAAACAAGAAGTTGGGGCCTTTGGGAAGTGATTGGGTTATGAGGGTGGGGCCCTCATGAATAAGAGTAGTGCCCTCAGGAGAATAGACATGAGAGAGCTTGCTCTCTCTCTGCTATGTGAGGACATTGCAGAAAGATGGCTGTCTGCAAACCAGGAAATGGGCCCTCACCAGTCACTAGATCTGCTGGCACCCGATCTTGGACTTCCCAGCCTCCAGAACTGTGAGAAATAAATGTTTGTTGTCTAAGCCGCCCAGTCTATGGTATAGTTGATGCAGCAGCCTGAACTAAGACAATTTCTCTCCATCTAGTTTTGACAATTCTTATGTATCGAGTTGCAGTGAATTTTAACATATTCTCTCTGAGAGGCACAGGATTGTAGCTAACTTGTGTGGCTGGTAGACACACCTGCCAAGATGGAGGCAAGGTTGGCATTCTCTTGGGAAAGTTGGGAACCGAAGAATGGTTGCCTGAACAGAAGGTCCAGCAACCAAAAATCAAACCAAAATTTTCCCTTCTCTTACATCCCAAAAGGCCTCATGAGAGGTACCTTCCTGGCTGGGAGGCCTGGGCCAGAGGACAGGATCCATAAAGAGTGGGAGAGTGGAAGGAAAGTTAGAGTTAGATCAAACTGGAGACATTTGAACCTAATTCTGTAAGTAACAGGCAGGTAAAAGAGATTTTCAAGTCCCAAGGAAACATGAGGAAAGCTGTACTTAAGAAAATTCCCCTGAAGCTTCTGGGATTAAGAGGAACAGACCAGTGATGGGGAAACCAGCCACCCACAGTCTCATTTCAGGAATAAAGTGATAGGGACCAGAACTAAGGTGCAGGCTGTTTACCAAGAGATAAGAGGAAACATGTAGATAATGGGACTTCGAAGGGACATTAAACATGGTCCCCTGCACCAGAAAAGCTGCTTTGAAAGAAAAGGTTGGGATGATTTACAACCTTCCAGTGAGAACATTGCGATTAAAGCCGAAATGCACAACACATTTTCAAGATTGGGCTTCTTGGTCCTTCAATTTCCCTTCTTAACTGATATGAGTACTTTGAGAAACAAATACGAGTTTTTGTTCCCAAAAATCAAATTGGATTCTACAAAAAGGAATCTAACTGGATTCATAAAAAAATCCAAAATTTCATCAATATGATTACATTTAAAACATTGTAAATGTTTAAAAATATGCTGAATATTTATTTTAGCTGAGTTTTAAAAGGATCATTGCCTTCATTAGCCATTGCAGCATGCCAGGCACTGGGCTGGTGTTCTGCATATACCTAGCAGTGAGGTGACCACAGAGGATGTTAGACAAGGGACAAAGCTCAAACCACCCATAGAGCACAATCAGACCCTAACTCACAAAGTGGACATTCTTAGACATAGGTAGAGCTTAGCCCGTGCTTTTCAAACTATAGATGGGACTTATAGGCACAAACGTTGGGATACTTATGTTGGATTATTAGAAAATGTATTTCCTTTTGTGGTCACATAAGGTTATTCCTGAATTGATCGGGGCTACAAAAAGGGGAGACCATCAGATATGGCCATTGCTGAGCTCTGAGCAGTTCACTTCCACAGCCCTGAGTGCACATTACAGGCTGGGAACACAAGATGTGTGAGACAGGGCTCAGTCCCAGCGAGGTTCCTTGATAGCCCCTTCTAACATCCTCCTGCATGTACAGTGGTAGAGATATTAACAGGACGAGGGCCCCCGTAACATTTTTCTTAAAGCTGGAATTCTAAATTTATATTGCCTCTTGTCAGCTGGTTACATCAAGGGCTGCTTTGTGACCAAATGAAATAATGTCAAAAAAAGACTTTAAAACATTTTTGAATGATTGTCATTTTTAAGAAGGTCACAGTGGGATTCCCACCGCCCTCCCTCCCTGCCCCATAAACTTCTCCTGCAGTTTCCATGTCATGGCAGGGAGGAACTTTCTCAGCTCCTCTTCTACCCACACTCATTTTCCAGGGACAGAATCCTAGAACATAAGCTTGAAGGAACATTCAGGTCATCTATTCCCATCCACCTGCTCTTAGAGGACATCTCTGTATTTGTTAGACCTCACTATATTTAATTTGTGGAAAGAAAGAATTGTAAGAATTTTATATTTCAGGCTGGGCATGGTGGCTCATGCCTATAATCTCAGCACTTTGGAAGGCTAAGGTGGGTGGATCACTTGAGGTCAGGATTTCAAGACCAGCCTGGCCAACATGGTGAAACTCCGTCTCTACTAAAAATACAAAAATTACCTAGGCGTGGTGGTGTACACCTGTATTCCCAGCTACTTGGGAGGCTGAGGCAGGAGAATCACTGGAACCCAGGAGGCAGAGGTTGCAGAGAGTTGAGATCGCACCACTGCACTCCAGCTTGGGCAACAGAGCAAGACTCCGTCTCAAATGAAAAAAAAAAAAAAAGAATTTTATATTTCAAGGAGCCTCCTTTAAGGTCGCGCAATAGAAACAAAATTCATGTAGAGATTTTCTAGGTCTTAAAATATTTATTTTTCTATCCATTGGATTATAGTTGCAAACTTAAAATTTCTTATTCCAGTTTTAAATACTAGAATTTCTAATAAATCAGCCCCTAGGGAGAGGTAAAAATGATTTTATTTACTCAACAAAGTAAATCAAGGGACAATCCTCTCAACTGCTGTTTAATTCTGATTCTGACGAATAGGGCTTCCCTGCCATAGCAAAGACTCACTTTTTGGAGGTTTCAGCTTCCCTGAAACCACCAGGGCCAGACACAGAAAGACTGAGTCTCTCTCTTTGGGAGACACTGTATGAGCCATGACTACTGCCATCATTACCATCACTAAGAAGCTGTCCTGGACACTTCCTATTCCCTAAGTGTTACACATTCACTTGGTAATCAATTCTGTTTAGATTAACCCAATCTTAAAGACAGGGAAACAGAGTGCTAATAGTATAGATACATGACTAAGGCCACAGACAAGAACCAAAACAACGAATAGGATCAGCTTGTTGAGCCACTGAATGAGTTCAGTTCTTTACTACCTTAGTGGCAACTTCTCCCCTAGTTCCAGTTTCTAGTCCTTCAGCAACACTGGACCTGTGTGTCTTTTAAATTTTATTTTATATTTTGTACAGACAGGGTCAGCCTCTGTCACCCAGGTTGGAGTGCACAGGTGCAATCATAGCTCACTGTATCCTCAAACTCCTGGGTTAAAGTCATTCTCCCACCTCAGCCTCTGGAGTAGCTGGGACCTCAGGCAGGCACAACCACACCTACCTAATTAATTTTCTTTTTCTTTTCTTTTCTTTTTTCTTTTCTTTTTTTTTACAGATGGGGTCTCACTATGTTGCCCAGGCTGGTCTCAAACACCTGGCCTCATATAATCCTCCTTGGATTACAGACATGCACCACCGTGCCTGGCTTTCAGTGTCTTTTAAATGTGATACTGGGAACCTAGAAGTGTATTGGCCCAGTATGCAATAGAGAAAAAAGACAAAAGTAGGTTTGAATAATTTATAACTTGTTTGATTTTGTGAGCCTAGCACAGATTTTACATTGTAACAATTTTACATCCCAAGGAACTTCATATTCTTTAAGATCTGCCCATACGAATAAAATTTGTTCTGTGACCTGTCTGGCAAGCTAGATTTTAAATGTTTAAATTTAAACCTTTAAATGAAACAGCACTGGTTTTTCACAGAATTTCTATTTCACAACACTATGTATTTATGTGACACTTATCAATTTAAAAAGGAATGCTTCAGAGTATCTTATCTGATGTACACATCAACCTGGCTATGCAGACATAATTTCCAGGGCGCTGATTCTCAAGAGACTCGTCTTGTGGAAGGGTCTGCTCTTTTGAATTTAGAATCAGTATTCTTCTTTTATCACACACTGTCTAATGAGGCTTGACAAATTACAAGCCAAGGTTTCCTGAATTTATTTATTTTCAACCAGCTCATGGGAGAAAACGAAATTAACCAAATCACTAAGTACACATTGTAACTCACACTGGGCAGTTTAGAAGCATAAGAATAAGAAACTTTGAAATAGATGATAGTTATCTCTGTGAGTGATATGATTTCCCACTACTCCTGCCCCGTTTAAAGATGTGAAAACCAATGCACCCAACTCTACTCAGAAGAGTCCTTAGAATAAATATTCTAATTAAAGAATATTTAATTCAAAGTTGTATTATTTTCTTTTTCTCCCGTGAATTTATTTTTGAGTGCTGAATGTTAAGATATGCAGACCCTGTTCACGTTCAGCAAGAAGCCCTCTTTCTTCCCAGTTTCGCTATCTAGACAAACAGGACTTTGTCTCTCCTATTAACAGGTCACACAATTTGCAATGAAGAAAAATATGTGGTCAGGGATTCTGAATGGATAACTCATTATTGTATGGGCAAGTTTGGAACCAAGGGATTTGACAGATTACTCAATTTATACAGACCTAAGAACTAAGCATTTGCTAATGACCTGAATGTTGTCATAGAGCAGAGAAAATTCTAGATAACTCCAAGATTAGTGGGAACGCTATCTCTCTGTATGGATTAGCCAGCTAAGATAAAGGTTTGGGTTGGATTTGCTTTAGATAAGATTCAGTTACACAGATATTTTTAAATGTCCCCACAGGCCAGTGATTATGGGGTGTTAGCCAAACTATGAGATGGCTGATAACATTTCACACAGACAGAAACATAAATCCTATTTTTTGATATTTTCCAGACGTGGTGGTAATGTGTAGCTACATCCTGATAATTGTGCCTTTTGCTTTCAATGTTCATTCTACAAGAGCCATCTAGGTTTCATGACTTTAATTAAGTCTTGCAGAATGAACATTGAAAGCAAAATTGCTAAGACAGCCAATAATTCAAACAGCTGAGCTGCTAGAAGTGACCTACAAAGGTGCTACCACAATAGCCTTTTAGAATGAATTCTGGTAAAACCAACTTTTGTTTAATTTCAACAACCAAAAATACTTTCTAAAATGGTTAATCATTTTTTTCTTTCATATTCTCTCCTTATTTAACCCACCTTCCTCCCTCTGTTCCTTCCCTCTCAAGCACCGGAGTCTACTGTACAGGCCGTGGACTTTGGGGTCAGTCACATCTAGGTGTTCATGCTCCTCTACCACTGGTGACTGTGTGGCCGTGGGCACCTTACTTAAATTCATTCGCTCAGATTTCTCATGTCGACAGTTGGGTAATAGCACCTACTTACTTTATAGAGCTGTTATAAGGAATATTTTGATAATACAAGTAAAGAACCTAATATGGTACCTGGTATGTACTTGGTGTTCAAGAAACTTGCAACTGTCTACCTTCTCATCCAACCAATATTTACTGGGCATCCTACCATGAGCCAGTCAATGCACTGGGGAGAGTTACGTGAAAAAGCCATGAAGCCCCGGCCTTTGAAGGGCTCACAGTCAATGGAGTCTGACTTAGT
Organism: Macaca nemestrina; assembly: GCF_043159975.1. Taxonomy (NCBI): domain Eukaryota; kingdom Metazoa; phylum Chordata; class Mammalia; order Primates; family Cercopithecidae; genus Macaca; species Macaca nemestrina. The sequence goes on along the minus strand of NC_092125.1, from coordinate 16,139,834 downwards.
TAATTTTTCATAGTCCGCAGGAATAGAAAAACCTCAATGCATAAACTTTGTAAGTCTATTGAAAACAAACTGGCTTTGGTTTTCAAATTATTATTTATAATGTTATTATCAAGAAAACATTTATTGATTGCCAACCATGTGGTCACATACCTGACACTAAGGACAAGGCCCTGACCTCAGAGATTCATGATCAACACAAACACTCAAACACAAATATAACTTTCATTACAACTTTATTTTAAATAAAAGAACAAAGTAATCTCTATTATTTTTTGTTTGAACTATTAGATGAGCAAAAACTGTATATATTTGATTGATGGAAATGTAGAAAATATATACAAATGCTGTATCACTCATCACAAGGAAATACTGAGAAGTGAGTAAGTTGAGGAAATAAAGTTACACAAATAATTAAAAAGGCAAATGCCCATATAACACCATGCATTTATGGTATCATTGTTTTCTCCTGCTTTCCAAAAACTCATCTTATTAGATGACTCTTTTCTATTTCCTAAGACCTACCTCCTGTAAGACGATTTCTGGAAAACAGATCTCACCATGAGAAACATGTAGCAGCCTTACACTAATGAGGATTGTGCACGCATACCTCCATGCCTAGATCAACTTCATTTCAGTCACCTCAAAGCCTTCCATGCAGATGACCCAGCCTTAGACTACAGGATCGTCTTCATCCTCCCATGAGACAAGGCTGCTTTACTGCATGCAGTTCACGTCATTTGCTATGGGAAGCCCAGGATTCCCTGCAGTCTAATTTCCTTGCCTCTCTATAGATCACATTTTCTGATCCCAACTTAACTGTTCCACCCATCCAAATCTCAAAATCCTTTCACACATGCCTCTCACCACTTGGTCAGCACTGGAAGACATCCTTGTGTTTCTCATTGATGCTCTCAGGCCATTCTGTCATCCTAATCCCATGCTCCAACTCATTGCCATCTCCTATGGCCTCTCTGGTCATTCCCACTCCTTCCATAAAGATTGTGTCTCCGGTTCAGTCACTCTCTCCACCATGCCTCCTGCCATCACTCCTGGGGATGTAAATAGCCATAGAGATGCTCTTTCCAACATCCTGGTGCCCAGTCCAATCTCTACCCCTGCAAAGATCTCATCTTCCCCTCAACCTCAGCCAGTCATTCCCAGGGTGATAACACTAGAGTCTGATTATAAAAAAATTGCTTTCCCTCTAAAGATATCAGTTTGAAACATTTTCCAGTAACCACCTCATTTTTCCAGCTCATTTCCTCTAATCTTTCAACTTCAACAATCTTTGCAGCCTTCCCAGATCCACAATTCATTGGTCCTGTTTCTTACCTCTTTCACACCCTCACTTCCCTTCATCCTCAGCTTACACTCCATGGCCAAGTATTATAATCATTGTCACAACCTTACATATTAAATACATTCTCAGCTTCATGACACTCACTTGGTTCAACCCAGTCCTGGTTAGCTCTAACTCTGCCCTTCCACGCCTACATCCACAATATTGAATGTGGCTTAGAGAAAACCACACAGTTATTAATCTTTACAGATCTCTCTTTAAAATAATGATCACTAACCTCAAGTGAGTGTTTCATGCTGCCCAGCATTTGTACTACAGGTTGAGCATTCCAAATTCAAAAATCCAAAAACTTAAATGCTCCAAAATCCAAAACCTTTTGGGCACTGACGTGATGCCACAAGTGAAAAATTCCACACCTGACCTCTTGTGATGGGAACAGTCAAAATGCGGGTGCACAGCCTACAGTTTCTTCAGTGTCCCCAAGGAGAAAAAGACCGTCTTGGCCATTTATAAAAGTCACACATCAGAAGGCCTCCTCATCCCTAGAGGACCCACTTCTTGGTCTCTCAACTGCTTCTCATGTTTCTTCCAACCTAAATAAATAAAATGCAGTGTACATTAACCTTTTAATCAAACCCCAGCACCCTGGGTGGAGACCAGGAGCCTGCAGCTGTGTGCTGCTGCTCTTGCCTAGCAGCGGATCCAGGTATTCTGGTGATGTCACTGAGCTGCACAGGTACCCTGAACACAGCATTTATTCACGGTATTAATGGTGTGTCACTTTTTTTTACTGTTAAGTCCTTATGTGTGAACAATTATAAGAAAATAAATGCTTATCAGTAGCACATAAAATCAGAGTCAGGAATGATGGTGATTCCAAACAACCACAGATTGCCCAATGGGTGGCTGAGATGGTGACACCTGGCCGGGCGCGGTGGCTCAAGCCTGTAATCCCAGCACTTTGGGAGGCCGAGACGGGCGGATCACGAGGCCAGGAGATCAAGACCATCCTGGCTAACACAGTGAAACCCCGTCTCTACTAAAAAAATACAAAAAACTAGCCGGGCGAGGTGGCGGGCGCCTATAGTCCCAGCTACTCGGGAGGCTGAGGCAGGAGAATGACGTAAACCCGGGAGGCGGAGCTTGCAATGAGCTGAGATCCGGCCACTGTACTCCAGCCCAGGCGACAGAGTGAGACTCCGTCTCAAAAAAAAAAAAAAAAAAAAAAAAAAAAAAAAAAAAAAAAAGAGATGGTGACACCTTTGCTGTCTGATGCTTCATTGTACACAAGTTTTGTTTCCTGCACAGAATTATTAAAAATCTTGCATAAGATTGTCTTCATGCTATGTATATAGGGTTTATAAGAAACATAAATACGTATGTGTTTAGACTTGGGTCCCATCCCCAAGATATTTCATTATGTATAGGCAAATATTCCAAATAAAAAAAATCCAAAATCCAAAACACTTCTGGTCCCAAGTATCTCAAATAAAGAATATTCAACTCGTATATTTCCCTATTCCCTTGATTCTTCCATTCCTATTCCATCTCTGTAACACCCGCCCCTACCTGCCTCTGTGCTGTATGTTCTCTCTTTTCTCCCACTTCTGTGGATGAATAACCATGGGTTTCAACCTCCCAGTCTCATCCCAGACCTTTGGATTCCCTCACCTGCCATTGTAGCAAGCCCTCCTCTTTCTTTTGCCTGAAATTCCTCCATTCTGTTTCTTCTCTGCAGTGGTCCTTCCGAAGCCCAGTCCTGCCACCAGCCGATAGACTAATGCTAAGGCACACTGGCCTTTCTTGTTCTAGCAGGGATCCAATAGTTGCTCAACTTCTGTGACACCAGCCATGGCCTCCAGCCATGGTATATCTCCCAAACTGGGAGATATAACAATTATATCCAATCTCCCCCCTAGGAGGGAATTATCTTCACACTGCAACAGGGAGAAGTTCAACTTTCCCCTAAATATGTCCTGTGGTGGAATTATTTTTTATCTTGTGAACTGATGAACTGTCAAAGCTGGGAAGAGACTTAGAAATCACATTGAGGCTCTAAGGAAGAAATCAAGGTTCTGATAGGCCAAGTCACTTGCGATGCTCTGTATATCCTGATAGAAAGTGGGGATTTTGCCTAACTAAAAAAAGATATGGAGTTTTCAAGGGTCTATGCAAGTGACAAAATGAATTATACACCAGTTTTTCGTGTTTAATGAACTAAATAAACACTATGATACAAATTCCAAACAAATACCCGAAAGCAGGAATGAGAGAAGAAGGTGAAATGGTGAGGTGGAAGGGGAAGTCCTGGTTAAGAGACAGCCATGTGGGTTTGACTAGCTCTACCTCTAACTTGCTGTAAGCCTTGGGAAAGCCTATTCGTTTCTCTGGGTTTGCTTTTCCCATTAGTTAGGTGGGAGGAAGGGATGAGACTACCCCTTCGGAGGGTACTTGTCACCATCACACTCTCTGCATTCTCTCCTTAGCCCAGAGTTCACATGCATCTCACAAGAAAACTCCCTCCAATGCCTTCTGCTTTCTGTTCGTATTCTTGATCCTTCACCTCTTCACACAGTATTTTCAAGTTGCCTGGCTCCTGCTGTTGGCAGCATGGTGATTCCTCATTCATTTTTCTCCTGTTCTCATAGAAATAAGCTAACCCATCAGCCTAGGTCACTTGACTGACTAAAGAAGAGCAGAAACGGACTCTCACTTTCCCATCTTTCTGTATCCACCTAAACAAAGGATGGTTAAATGGGATTTACGATTCAACAGATTCCATTTCTTTTGAAAACCCTTGAACTTGGTGCCCCCCTTTGGCCTTCTAACATTCATTATCTATTAATTTGACTTAGATTTAAAGCCAATGATTAATCTGTCCACTCTAGAATGTTTTCCTGACAGGCTCCCTGTTTAGGTAGATGCAAGTAATACTCCTGAACTCAAGAGCAGTAGGGACACCACAATCCTGTTTTCTTACATTAACAAGAAAATAATTTATTTCTATTCTGGAATATATAAGCCAAAAGAATAGAATAGAAAAATGGGGCTTCCTCATTTGTATTCTTTCTTTCTTTCTCTCTTTTTTTTTGAGATGGAGTTTCGCTCTTGTTGCCCAGGCTGGAGTGCAATGGCGCGATCTCAGCTTGCTGCAACCTCCACTTCTTGGGTTCAAGTGATTCTCCTGCCTCAGCCTCCCGAGGAGCTGGGATTACAGGCGTGTGCCACCATGCCCAGCTAATTTTTGTATTTTTAGTAGAGATGGGGTTTCACCATGTTAGCCAGGCTGGTCTCGGACTCCTGACCTCAGGTGATCCACCCGCCTCAGCCTCCCAAAGTGCTGGGATTACAGGCATGAGCCACTGTGCCCATCCTATTTGTATTCTTGATATAGAATTTGTATCAATCATTCATTATGGTACCAGACAACAGAAATAGGATGTGCCATGAACCTTGATCATTCTTTTGGGCTATCTGAGATCTACGCCCCTATTCTAGGTTTGGGCAATTATGTACTGCACCAGAACTAGCTAATTGTTCACCAAAGCCTTTTACTTTTTTTCCTGGGTACTCAGCTAGATAACATTTCCTAGCCTCTTTTGTAGTCAAGTCAATTGTGGACAGTAGAATGTACAAGGAAATGATGTATCCCAGGTTTAGGCCAAGCTCATAACAATCTTCCATGCAATCTCCCACTTACTGCCAGCTTGGTACTGAAGTCCAAGGTGGACTTGAAAGCAATGTGCTAGGGAATAGGCGGAGCTTCTATTTGCCTGAATCCTTGGTAGTGCAGAATGAAACCATCCCCTTCCCCGACTACCTCCACTCACTGATTGGACTCTATATGAATGTATAACACACGTCTGTTGCATCAGCCACTGAAATTTGGGGCCTAATAGTTACAGCAACTAGCATTACTTCAATTAATCTACCCATTTTGTGACTCTCAGGGATAGGCAGTCACCACCTCCCATCAGAGAAACTGGAGAGTCAGACACTTTCTTTCCCGGGCTCCCTTCCATCTAGAGCACACACGTGAAATCTTGGCTTTGTGAATCTGTTAAACCCACATCAGACATTGACTAATGAGCTGGAGACACAAAGAAGCAAGGTTATGTGGAATGCATTCTGGAAGGGTGGTGTTCATCCAGTTTCTGGGGGCAGCTGCGGTGGCAGTAGCAGTGTCCAGTATCCAGGCTCATGGTATCAATGACATGATGCCAGTGTCTGGATTCACCTGCCAAGATGTGACTCCTTCACAGCTGTAGTGTGATTTTAGACTTGGCTCTTGTCCAATAGCTGCAAAGCCTGCTTTGCTAGCCTTTTCAGAAGTCTGTGCCCTTTGCAACATCTTCCAACAAATCCTTCTACTTAAGTTAGCTAGACTTGAGTTTTGTAGCTCATGACCAAGAACTCTTATTGACACAATGCATCCCTTTCAGGGAGGGGAAGACAGGATACTTTCTTGGTCTACAGCCTTGGGGAGCTTGCCTCCCCTCTGGAGTGTATTTCTCATTTTCTGAAAAGAATCAGAGTCTATCCTGTGAACATTTCATGTTTCCACTAATGGCTTCAGTAGACTTCAGGGGGGAGAACAAGCCCATCTATATTTTGACTGCCTCGGGTTGGGGTGAAGTAGATTAAATTTGACCAAAATAAAGCCAGTTATTTTGGAAAACAAGAAACTGAAAAGGAAAATGGTGAAAAGAAAACTCTAAAATGTCCAAGGAGGTAAAAGAAAACAGACCTTCCCTAGGAATACTGTACTATATGTTGCAAAGAGACATAAAACAGAACAGCCATTTTAGGTTAACTGTATTCTTCCCACAATAAAAGCACGATTTAGGTTTTGTCAAGCAATGTGCTCTTTTAAAGTCCCTGTGTCCAACTACAATTGAACTGGGTTTAAAAAAAAATGTATTGTTTAAGAGTGAGTGGTATTGGGGCAGGCGAGCTGTCATTTTTTTCTCAAGACGTTGTTATGGAGCCAAAGTGACCCTTATCGCCAGGTTATATTCCTACTGTGGCTGGCAGGAACAAGGGATATCAATGAGCAATAGCAGAGATCCTCCTGGGCAGTCTTGTCTCACGTAATCTCTGCCTCTGTCTTGGGGATGGCTACATCTGTCAGTTCTGAGCCTCCTTCTGTATTTCATCTGATGAAGTTCAAGGAGTCTGGTATGTTGTAATATTGACAAATAATGCCTCCCTGTAATCATACCACTGTGCAAATGTGGCAGAGTCACTTTTTCTACCCCCAGAATCTGAGTTGTCCTTGGGAATGGCTTTAACCACCAGAATGTGGCAGAAATGACATGGTGCCTGTCTGGGAAGCTGGGCTGTAAGAGTCCTTGAAGTGTTCAGATTTCCCCTTTCCAAACCCAAACACCACCTGGCTGTGAAGATGCCTAGTCTGGCCCCTGGGAGACTGAGTGGTCCCATGGAGGAGATCCAAGGCTCCTAGTTTGGCAGCCAGCCTCTAGACCTCCCAGCCTGGCTCATCTACCTGCTGAATGAAACTGTTCAAGTGGTCCAGGTGACAGCAGCAGCAGAACCACAGGCCAACCCATGCAACAGTGGGAAATAGCACAGCATTGCTATTCTAAACCATGAAGTTTTGTGGTGGCTAGTTATGCCTCAAGATATAATTGATCTAAGATGGGACCAGAACATTTATTGTGCTAGATTAAGAAGCACTGCTTGTGTGAGGAGCTGACAGACAGAAAAAGCACTGCAAAATTCTAAAATCTCATTAACTTGTACCCTTTAAACTCAACGATTGGTTAAGTTTGCTAAAGAAGCTAAAAATGGCACAGAACTTGTGATAGAAACTAAAACTCACATTCAACTAGGTTAGCTCTAAAAGATTTTCCCTTGAATTCCAGCAAAAACTGAAAACCTTTCATCAAAAAAGGAGCAGGGGTCGCTATTCTTATATTGGATAAAACAGACTTTAAACCAACAACGGTAAAACAGGACAAGGAAGGGTATTACATAATGATAAAGTGTTCAATTTAACAAGACTTAACTATCCTAAATATATATGCACCCAACATTGGAGCACCCAGATTCATAAAACAAGTACTTATAGAGCTACGAAAAGACTAAGACAGCCACACAATTACGGTGGAGGACTTGAACACCCCATTGGCAGCATTAGACGGATCATTGAGGCAGAAAACTAACAAAGAAATTCTGGGGCCGGGCACAGTGGCTCAAGCCTATAATCCCAGCACTTTGGGAGGCTGAGACGGGTGGATCACGAGGTCAGGAGATCGAGACCATCCTGGCTAACACGGTGAAACCCCGTCTCTACTAAAAAATACAAAAAAACTAGCCGGGCGTGATGGCGGACGCCTGTAGTCCCAGCTACTCGGGAGGCTGAGGCAGGAGAATGGCGTGAACCCGGGAGGCAGAGCTTGCAGTGAGCTGAGATCCGGCCACTGCACTCCAGACTGGGCAACAGAGTGAGACTCTGTCTCAAAAAAAAAAAAAAAAAAAAAAAGAAAAGAAAAGAAATTCTGGACTTAAATTTGACACTTAACCAATGGGACCTAACAGAAATCTATAGAATACTCCACCCATCAACTACAGAATATACATTCCTCTCATCTGTAAATGGAACATACTGCAAGATCAACCACATCACATGCTCAGCCATAAAGCAACTCTCAATAAATTTTAAAAAAAGGAAGTAATATCATCCATACTCTTGGACCACAGTGGGATAAAAACAGAAATCAATACCAAGAAGAACTCTTAAAACCACGTACTTACATGGAAATTAAACAACTTGTTCCTGAATGACTTTTGGGTAAACAATGAAATTAAGGCAAAAATGAAAAAAAAAAAATCCTTTTAAATTAATAAAAACAGGCTGGGCATGGTGGCTCACACCTGGAATCCCAGCACTTTGGGAGGCCAAGGCAAGCAGATCACCTGAGGTCAGGAGTTCAAGACCAGCCTGGCCAACATGGTGAAACCCTGTCTCTACCAAAAATATAAAAAATAGCTGAGTGTGGTGGCACACACCTGTAATCCCAGCTACTTGGCAGGAGAATCACTTGAACCTGGGAGGTAGATGTTGCAGTGAGCCAAGATTGTGCCACTGCACTCCAGCCTGGCCGACAGAGCGAGACTCTGTCTTATACATACATACATACATATGTACATACATACATACATACATACATACACACACACACACAATACACCAAAATCTCTGGGATGCAGCAAAAGCAGTGTTAACAGAAAAGTTCATAGTGCTAAATGCCTACCTCTAAAAGTTAGAAATATCTCAATTTAATGACGTAACATCACACCTAAAGGAACTAGAAAAACAAGAACAATCTAACCCGAAAGCTAGCAGAAGGAAGGAAATAACTGAAATCAGAGCACAACTGAACAAAATTGAGACCCCAAAATCCATACAAAGATTCAACGAAATCAAAAGTTGATTTGAAAGGATAAACAAGATTGATAGACCACTAACTAGAATAACAAAGAAAAAGAGAGATGATCCAAATAAGCACAATCAAAAATGACAAAGATGACATTACAATTGATCTTAAAAGAATACAAAAGATCTTCAGAGACTATTATGAATATCTCTATGCATACAGACGAGAACATCTAGATGAAATGGCTAAACTCCTGGAAACACACACTCTTCCAAGATTGAATCAGGAAGAAACTGAAATGCTAAACAGACCAATATTGATTTCTGAAACTGAATATGTAATAAAAAGCCTATAATCAAAAAAAGTCCTGGACCAGAGGGGTTCACAACAGAATTCTACCAGACATAAGAAGAAGATCTAGTACCAATTCTACTGAAAGTATTCCAAAAAACTGAGGAGGAGGGACTCCTCCCTAATGCATTCTATGAAGCTAGCATCACCCTGATGCCAAAACCTGGCACAAATACAACAAAAAGAAAGTGAAGACCAATATCACTGATGAATATAGATGCAAAAATCTTTAGCAAACTACTAGTAAACCAAATCAGGCAGCACATCAGAGTTAATTCACTATGATCAAGTCTGCTTCATTCCTAGAATGCAAGGTTGGTTCAACATACACAAGTCAATATATGTGATTCATCACATAAACAGAATTTAAAACAAAAACTATATGATCATATGAATAGACATGAAAAAAAAACCTTTCCATAAAATTCAACATCCCTTCATAGTAAAGACCCTCAAGAAATGAAGGATAGAAGGAATACACCTCAAAATAATAAGACTCACCTATGACAAACAAATCGCTGGAAGCATTCCCCTTGAAACTGGAACAAGACACGGATGCCCACTCTTATCACTCCTATTCAACATAGTACTGGAAGTCCTAGCCAGAGCAGCCAGTTCAGAGAAATAAATAAAAGACATCCAAATAGAAAAAGAAGTCAAAATATCTCTCTTTACTGATCATATGATTGTATAGTCAGAGAACCCTTAAAGACTCTGCCAAAAGCCTCCTGGAATTGATAAAATAACTTCAGTAAAGTTCCAGGATACAAAATCAATGTACAAAATGTAGTAGCATTTCTACACACTAGTAACATTCAAGCTGAGAGCCAAATCAAAAACACAATCTCATTTACAATAGACACACACACAGACACACACACACACACACACACACACACACACACACAAATACCTAAGAATACATCTAACCAAAAAGGTAAAAGATCTCTACAAGAAGAACTACAAAAACACTGCTGAAAAAAATTACGGATGACACAAACAAATGGGAAAACATTCCTTGCTCATGGATTGGAAGAATCAACATAGGAGTTGAACAATGAGAACACATGGACACAGGGAGGGGAACATCACACACCGGGGCCTGTTGTGGGGTGCAGGGCTAGGGGAGGGATAGCATTAGGAGAAATACCTAATGTAGATGACGGGTTGATGGGTGCAGCAAACCACCATGGCACGTGTATACCTATGTAACAAACCTGCGCGTTCTGCACATGTATCCCAGAACTTAAAGTATAATAAAAAAAAATGACCATACAGCTATAGGCTCTATTCCCATCAAACTACCAATGTCATTTTTCCCAGAGCTAGAAAAAAACTATTCTAAAATCCATATAGAACCGAAAAAAAGCCCAAGTAGCAAAAGCAATCCTAAACAAAAGGAACAAATCCAGAGGAATCAATTACCCTACTTCAAACTATACTCTAAGCCTATAGTAACCAAAACAGCATGGTACTGGTACAAAAACAGTCACATAGACCAATGGAACAGAATAGCAAACCCATAAAAAGCCACACACCTATAGCCATCTGATTTTTGACAAAGTCAACAAAAATAAGCAATGGGGAAAGGGCTCCCTATTCAATAAATGGTGCTGGGATAGCTGGCTAGCCATATGCAGAAGAATGAAACTGGACCCCTACCTTTCACCATATACAAAAATTAACCCAAGATCAATTAAAGATTTAAATGTAAGACCTAAAACTATAGGAGGAAAACCTAGAAAACATTATTCTGGACCTGGGCCTTAGGAAAGAATTTATGACTAAGTCTTCAAAAGCAATTGCAAAAAAAGCAAAAATTGGCAAATGAGACCCAATTAAACTAAAGATCTTCTGCATAGCAAAAAACAAAACAAAACAAAACAAAAAAACAAAAACAAAAACAAACTATCAATAGAATAAAAGACAACCTACAGATTGGGAGATAATATTCCCAAACTATGTGACTGACAAAGGTCTAATATCCAGAATCTATAAGGGAATTAAACAATCAAACAAGCAAAAAATAAATAACCCCATTAAAAAATGGGTAAAAGATATGAACAGATACTCCTCAAAAGAAGACATACAAGCGGCCGACTAACACACGAAAAAAAATGCTCAACATCACTAATCATCAGATAAATGAAATCAGAAACACAATGAGATACCATCTCACATTAATCAGAATAGCTATTATTTAAAAAAACAAACAAACAAACAAACAAACGAAAAAACAGATGCTGGCGAGGCCGCAGAGAAAAGGGAACATTTATATACTGTTGATGGGAATGTAAATTAGTCTAGCCACTGTGGAAAGCAGTTTGGAGATTTCTCAAAGCACTTTAAAACAGAACTACCTTTCAACTCAGCAATCCCATTACTGGGTATATATACTCAAATGAAATAAATTGTTATACCTACCAAACAGACACATGCACTCATATGTTCACTGCAGCACTATTCACAATAGCAAAGACATGGAATCAACCTAGGTGCCCATCAACAGTAGACTGGATAAAGAAAATGGGGGTACACACACACCATGGAATACTATGTAGCCATTAAAAAAATGTCCTTTGCAGCAACGTGGATGCAGTTGGATGCCATTTTCCTAAGCAAATTAATGCAGGAATAGGAAACCAAATACCAGATGTTCTCACTTATAAATGGGAGCTAAACATTTGGTACTAATGGACATAAAGAAGGCAACAATAGACACTGGGGACTAGTAGACGTGGTAGGTAGCAAAGGGGACAAGGGTTGAAAACCTGTTAAGTACTATGAGCTGTACCTCAGTGATGGGACAAATCATACGTCATATCTCAGCATCACACAATAGATCCATGTAACAAACCTACACATGTACCCTCTGAATCTAAAATCAAAGTTGAAATTATATTTAAAAAGGAATACACTGAAAAAAAAAGAAAGAAAAGCTCTCAAAAGAGCTGAGATTCAGAAATTCAGAGAGCAGCACAGTTCTATTGTATTATTGCACTGGAGGCACTTATTTCCACCATCTCTCATGACATTTTCTGGCATCTGTGCTAAATGTAGGGGAAATATCCTTTCTGTGATTACTCTGTAGAGTTTTATCACTATTCCCCTCCTCAATAACCTTCTGCAAACTAAGCCCTCTAAATTAGATTCTTAAAATTCAGAAAAGTGCACAGAAGGCACACCTAAAACACGGAACCTACCACTCTAGAAAAAAAACATTTTGTATACATTTATTTAGGAATGTGGAAAGGCACGGATATTCACAAAACTAATGCTAGAAATTCTCATCCAAAGAACCGAGATAACTGATCATCTTTAGACAACGGTGTTCAATTGTCCTTTTGTCACAGTGAGGGTTTGAACAGGTATGAACTGGCTCCTGCTCACCTTTCTAGCATTACCTATAATCACTTCCAAACTACCTGCTGAGAACTACATCTGATGACTTGGTGCTTTCTTGTCATCACATCTGCTGCCCCTCTTTCTCCTCCACTGAGCTGACCCAGACTCCAACCTGACACCAGTGCCTCTCCTCTGGTCCCTAATGTGGCCCTAGCAGGACACTGTCATAATACTCATTTCATGGGGTACTCATTTCACATGAGCTCCTTCCATACCTGTCTTCTCTGTGAGGCTCCCAGCATCTTAAGGTGGGGGCTTCACTTCTGTATTCATGGTACCTACATTAATGCATGACATGTAATCAGTGCTAAATTAATATCTCCTGAATAACTGTCAGACTGTACGTACTAGCTACTTGGCACATTCACTTGAATGCTTCCACTACCAGACCAAAAAGTCCTATTCCTCTTTCAGGCTTTCCTGTTTTAGTAAACACACCTCTGCCCACGCAGACACTCGATCTAGAAACTTGGGGGGCACACAGAGCCTCCCCTCTCACTCACCCCTAACAGCTAGCCCTTCTGATTCCACCTCCCAGTCTCTGGGCACTTCCGTGTCTCTGCTGTCATCTTCTGCTTGGGTGTCTACAATGCAGTCCTAAATGGTTTCCCTGCTTCTACTTTTGTCTTCCCCCAGTACATTCTCCACACAGCCACCAGACCAATCTCTTAAAGTGTAGAGAGGGTCAACCATTCCCTCATCCAGAGTCCCTACATGGCTCCCCGTAACATAGAGAATAACATATAGTCCCTGACGCTGGCGGGGAGATCTCACATTACTGGGCTTCCTGCTGCCTCATGTCAAGTTGCTGCGAGTGCTGGTCAGCCCTAGTCACTTGAGTCCTCCCAGATGCCAGGAATGCTCTGAGATGCTGCCTGACTCATGCATTTAGCAGTTATCAGTTCCTGCACTGGGGACTTTCTTCCTCCTGGTCTCCTCTCGAGGCCTTCCTTGACCATCCCATTGAACGTGGCACCTCCTCACCCTCATCCTCTGCAGTGACTTTGGGTTTCAGAACCCTATTTACTTCCTTCATAGCACTTGCTCCAAGCTATAATAAGTTTGTTTGCTTGTTTACTTGTTTACTTTAGGTGTCTCTCACTGGGGGTAAGCTTCATCGGGATAAGACTCTTTCATGTCATGTGTCCATTGTATCTCTAGTATTAAAACACTGCCTGATACAGAGGAGATGTTCAGAAAACAACGCAGGAGAAGGCAACAGGTACATCATTTATACCACTTTCTGAATCCCGCATAACTCCAGCTCCTGATTCACAGGAAAACTGGGGTTATACTTTCAAGATTCAGGCAGACTCAATAACCACAAAGCAATGAGGATTCATGAAGTGCCTTCTACATGATCTCATTCAAACCACACAGTAACATTATAAGGCACCCATTCTCATTATTATTATTTTGCAGATAGGAGAGAAAAGCTCTAAGACTTTAAATGATTTGCACACAGCAGATCCCAACACCTGTGGCCCACAGAAAAAGGTCAGGCTGACTCCGTTTGGAGCCCCGATGTTCCCCACAACCTCCTGTGGCTTCTGAGCTTTTCCCAATGGAAAAAAGCGTTGGGATATTTATTCCCAAATCAATATCCTGATTTGCTAATAAACCAATGTCATGGTTTGCTAATCCACAAGTTTACATGCCATTCTATGTTTTATGTTTTTATTCCTTCAGATGACTGTAGTTTATTTATATCAAGGTAGTGGTGGCAAGCTCTCTTTCAGTAGGAAGACATTACGTTTTTCCTGTTTAACAGTGACTTCTTCCTAAAGTTTTGCTTGATAATTAACTCAAGCAACCAACTGTCAACAGTTTCCGCAATGAAGAAATTCTTACCTCGGAATTCCAGTCCTCGAAGTTGAAAGGTGACAAGACCATTTCCAATTTCAATCAGGTGAACAAAGGCATTGAGGTCATCTGAAGCCAAAATAAAGCAATCGCCAGAGCTGTAGTTGCCCCAACGACCAAGAACTAAGTCTCCACAGAGGGACTCCTGGAGGGTCCTTGTCAAGTGTTCATAAAAAATGGAATTGAGATTGTTGTCATCATTCCCTAAAGGTAGACAAGAAATATGATCAGTGAATGCCTACTTCTTGCTGTGTACCCAGACCTAGGAAACAGTGAGCTGTCATCTGATTAAGGGCAAAATCAGACTCTTTATATACATAAAAGAGGAAAGATCTGTTCTTCCCACATTTCAGTGGATTATATGGGACCCTCCTATTTTTTTCCCTTTATATTCTCTCTGTATAACTTACAGGCAATAAGCAGCATCATTTTATATATATGTGCTATAATATATAACACAAACAATCATTGCTAGTATTTGTTATATACAAATATATATTTTACATATTATATAACATATAAGTTGTTATACTATATATAAATGGATACCATTTGTTCTTAAATTATATATACATTAAAAATTCAGGTTTATTGAAGAATAATTTATGTAGGGTAAAATTCACCCATTTTAGTGTATGAGTCTTGAAAAATGCATATAGTCATATAGCCAGCTCTTAGAATAATGCATTCATCTGCTGTATATATGAGTGTGTTCTGTTTCACCTTTGAGTAGTATCCCTCTGTATGCATGTGCTACAGTTTGTTTATCCATTCATCTGCTGAAGGACACTTGGGTTGTTTCCAGTTTTGGTGATTATGGGTAAAATCACTACCAAGAGTCATGAACAGGAGTTTGTGTGAATATGACTCTCCCCGTTTCTCTTGAGTAAATGCTTAGGAGCAGGACTGTTGTTCTCCAAAGCGGCTGTAACCTTTTTGCATTTCCCCAGCAGTGATTGACAGCTCTAATTCTGCATCCTTGCCAGGACTTGGAATTGTCCATTGTTGCTTGTTTGTTTAACTTTGGCCATTTTAATTGGGTGGATAATGACATCCAAGGAAGGGTGAAGGAGGAAGCTGCAAAGGAGATGGAATGATGGAATACCTTGCTTCCCAGTGGAAAGCCAGGGGTGCATGTTGAGTAAGGGTGAAATTAGGAGTGCGTAGTACATTTCCTATATCCTCCCTGCTGAGCTCTGACTCTTTTCCCTCCTTTCAAGGGATTTCTCAAGATGAGGGATATAAGATTTTTTAAAGAGCAGATTGGATAACATGGGAAGTCTTCCTGGTCTGTGGTCCTGTGGGTGGAGTAAGCATTGGGAGAAGCCTAGGAAAAATGTTCACATTCATGACTTTTATTTTAGGAGTAGCTTTTCTTTAGGAGAGGAAATTATGGCTCTGGAAAGCCATAGGCATAGTTGTCCCAAAGAGGAAATGCCTAAAGCAAAACTCAACATTCCTTTCTGGATTGTCTATTTGAGTGGAGATGGAGATTCGGGGAGGACAGGGATGAAGACTGCAGATCTAACCGGAGCATCTCTGCTTTGTATCCAAGGGAACCGGGGCACAATCAGGGTGTGGAAGGCAGGGAGTGGTACAAGGAGGTGAATACGCCCCAAGTGTACTTATACGAGGAAGATCACCAATCCACCTCTAAGAAATCTACAGAATAACACTATCAAATTGTGAATATCTTTGCTGGCCACTCATGACAGTTGAAAGCTGAATCAATAACCTAATTATGATTAATGGAAAGAAACTGTTCTGTGGGCTGAGTCATGCCATGTAGTCTAATAAAGTATCAGTATGCTTAATCTTCTGTGCAGATGAAGCCTCCTTGACCTGCACTATATTCATTTTCTCTGATGAAGCAGCATGCATTCTGAGACACTAATTAAAGATTACTTTCAGTCTCTGGCACTTTGAAAGGAAAGGCCTGAATGAGAGAATTAGCCTTTGCTTAATTGTTCAAACTGTTCAATGTTTAAATAAAACAAAACAATTAAAATCACTAAAAGTAGAGATTCAACTCAGGGCATCTTCTTAAAACACATTGACCACACATCTGCATAATTAGATTAAAATGAGACAGCAATTATGATTCACTAACAGCACAATGTGCTTGGGAAACTGTCCCTCTGCCTCATATCAATAGGCTTGTAACATCACAGTCCCACGGCTGCACCTCAGAGATACCAGTACCTCTCCTCCCTCATTGTACTGACATGAAGTTCAACAAAAAATAAGCCTCTCTCTCCAGGTATCTCAAATTTCAAATTCTGATTTCGAATTAATCATGTATATGCAATTCAAATACAGATAATGAGCATGATATAATTGTTCCTAGGCAGATTTGGGGGCACAAAGAAGGGAGTGAGGAGGATAAAAATAGAGAACAGTTAAAATTTGCATTCTAATATGAGGAAGGAAGAAACAGAATGGTTAAAAAAGGAGATTGATTATGGAAAGAAAAAAGTAAAATAATCTTCTAGCAGGTAAATCCTTCCATAGCTTAATGCTGACCAAAGTTTTTGAAAGCTTCTAGATCCTGGATCGTGGAATGGTTTGCCTTCAAGGACATTATCATGCTGATGTTTTTCCAAAGAACTTTTTTTTCCTAAAAGACGAATCTCAAGGTTTATAGTCTGTGTTTGAGGTTTACTACACACAAACTAAAATGTCTTGATTAACAGAGTTATCCAATACTGAGCAAGGTCCTAATCAATTCTAAACAGTGGAGCAATACACTGTCAGACCAAATCAGGATGCTTGATCAGTCTACCTACACAGTTTCATTCCACGGTCAGCATATTAACTAAGATGTGCATTGTCTCCACAATGAGTACAGAGTGAGTATTTAATTCTTCCTTTTGAAAATCCATCCATATAGCAATAAATAGTTTAAAAAGAGAGAAGAGATCTTCTTACCTGGATCTCTTTCAATTTGGACTGCCAGTCTTGTGTTGGAATTATCCACACGCCTTGTACTAGAAGAGGCCACAAAAGGGTAGAAGGTCATGATTAGATCCCCCCAAGCGGAAGAGTTGGTTTACAGAACCAGCTGCGCATGAGTGGAAAATGCAAATGCGATAGAGCTCACAGGTTAAGACGATTGCTGTAGTTTTACCACACTGCAGGAAGAGAGGAGTCTCATGACAAGAAAGAGAGAGAACAGTACAAGAAACACATGGAGGGGAGAGATGAGTAGCTCTCCGATTTGGAGAGAATGGCCTTGTGTCTTAATCAATTTGGAGCCCCAGATCTGCAAAATCAAAGCAAGTATTTAGGCCGAACATGGTGGCTCATGCCTGTAATCCCAACACTTTGGGAGGCTGAGGCAGGCAGATCATTTGAAGTCAGGAGCTTGGTACCAGCCTGGCAAACAGTGCAAAACCCCACCTCTACTAAAACTACAAAAAAGATTAGCCAGGTGTGGTGGTACACTCCTATAATCTCAGCTAGTTGGGAGGCTGAGGGAGGAGAATCGCTTGAACCCAGGAGGCCAAGGTCGCAGTGAGCCGAGATTGTACCACTGCGCTCCAGCCTGGATGACAGAGTGAGAATCTGCCTAAAAAAAAAAAAAAAAAAAAAAAAAAAAAACCAAGTGTTTAACCTGCCAATACAATGCCACCCTCTTTCAGAACTTGAGAACAGTGTCCAAATGGGTATCTTTCTCTTTAAATTGATTTCAGGAAATGGTGGTGAGTAGTCAACATCTCCACCACCTGCTTTCAGGAGCTGGGTATACTCTTATAGACCTTTCTTAGGTTGAACCATGAGAATGAAAGCTCTCAGATCATCTGCAGCCATGGTAACAAGTGGCCACTAGAACCAGCTTTGAACCTATTCCATCATGGAAACACTCCTCAGTGCACAGCTTTTGTAAGGCAGCCAGTCCATGACAATCCTGGCTTCTGAGAGCTAGCTGACTCACTGCAGACTTCTGAGGGGCAACTGATGAACAACAGGCTTTTCAAGTAACCTCCTATACAGATGCTGTCAACCCGCGTATGCCTCCAAAACCTCACTAGTCCTTGAACTCCACACATCCCCAAAGCCCTTTGTAAGTGCACCGATCTGCTCTGCTTGGAGAGGCTATGCCAGCCTACCTTTGTCCTTTTATTTCCAATACTGAGTGGTGGTCTTTAAAGAATGAAACATGAAATTGACATCAAGCCTATGAAATTGATGGCAGTCAACTGTTTATTATCACCTGCAAAATGGCAATTTCATATGGTTAAATCTGATATATTAGCCATTAAGAAAGGACTTCCACAAATACATCAGTATCACACATAGGGTTTACTTGAAGATCTGGGCATAATGAAGGTCCCACTGACAATTGTAGAAAGCCTTGTCTTGAACACATCCGGCTCCTACTTTTTCTTTTTCTTTTCTTTTTTGAGACGGAGCCTCGCTGTGTCTCCAGGCTTGAGCGCAGTGGTGCAATCTCGGCTCGCTGCAACCTCCGCCTCCTGGGTTCAAGCGATTCTCCTGCCTCAGCCTCCCGAGCAGCTGGGATTACAGACACGCGCCACACATCCAGCTAATTTTTGTATTTTTAGTAGAGGTGGGGTTTTACCATGTTGGCCAGGATGGTCTCGGTCCGCCTTGGCCTCCCAAAGTGCTGGGATAACAGTTGTGAGCCACCGCGCCTGGCCAGTTCCTACCTTTTCTGTCACTCTGCTCTTTGCTTTCTTTGTTCCAACCCTGTTGGTTTTCCTTTTCCACCCCTTTAACATGCCCAGACCTCTTGGTCCTGTTGCTCTTTCCTCTCCAGTAGCCTTTGCAAATGTTCCCTCTATTTAGGGATCCCTTTCCATTCCCACTCATTTTTCCTCATTGATTCCTCTTATCCTTCAAGTCTCAGCTCAAGTTTCACCTTCTCAGGGAAGCTGCCTTGACTCCTGTGCTGCGTGAGATTCCTTTGTCGTGTTCTCTTTCACGCATTGTACCTGTACCTCTCTTTTGGAGCACCTGTCAAGGCTAACGTCAATCATAACGATGACAGCTAATATTTATGTAGCACTTGCTTGTATCATGTGCCTGTTCTAAGTACTTTATATGTATTAGCTTATTATTGCCTCAAAACTACCCTCTGAGGTAGTTTTATGCCCATTCTCACAGTGGATGAGGCAGAGGCACAGAGAAATTAAGTAGAGTGTTCAAGGTCACAGATCTAACAGGTGGTACAGCCAGAATATGACCTAGGGAGGCTGGCTCAGGAGCCTTTACTTTACACCACATCATACATCTCTTTGTGTAATTATCTGATTATATCTGACTCTTACATCAGTCCCTAAGTACCATGAGAGTAAGTTTGTTGCTCACAACTGGCACATAGTAGTCACTCAATAAATATTTGCAGAATAAATTATTGAATGGTCAAAAATAAGGCTACTTCTGAAGTTTTTGTCCCTATAATATTTGCTAAGAAGAAAGACTAGCTGCCAGTCAACGCTGCATATGTGGCTTATGTTTAAACATGATCATTGACATACTCTGTATAATTTAACAAATGACAAGCACTTGTCAGAAATGGTGCTTAAGAAGAAACCTAAGAATGCAGCCTTCTTTTCTGAACTTGTCTTTTGGGAATCAAAACAGATAAAAAGATATTTGGTTGGAACTATAATTTGAATAAATGAAAAGGCTTGTCTTCAGAAAAAAAAAAAGTATTCTTTCTTTTCCTGTATGTCTTAGACATTTGAGAACCATCTAGGCAAGATCCTGTTGCGTTCTGTGATGCTACGGACGGGCTGGAAAGAAGAAACACCGTGTTACATTTCAGAAAGGCTGTGAACCCCAGCATGCTGTTCTATCACAGCTTCAGTTTTCCTCACAAATACTCCCACAGCAGCTTTGAAAAATAAAAGATCTCAGGGTAGCAGAAAATAGAGCAAACAACAAAATTCTTTCTAATGAAGGCTGAAATCCCATGTCTGCAGTTAGTCCCTAAATGGAATTTTAATTTCACCTTAAGACCTACCACAAATGGAATTCTCAAGCAGCAGAATAAACAATTTTTAAAGGAGGATTAAGACACAAGAAAGTCATTTGCTAAACTCCTTAGGGAACTAAAACATCTTCTAAAACTATGTTCACTGGAAAGCTATCTTTTCAGAAGCCTGTAGAACACAGTCTAAATTCTGATGAGCAATAACTAAGCTAAGCTGCCTGTGTACCCCTAGGACCTCTGGCTCTCCACATATTCTCTAAGAGGGTGGACTGTCAGCCACGCTGGGTAATTTGAGTTTTCTCCAGTGCTTTCCTTCTGTAAATTTGGTGCTTACCCCTCAAAGGTGCTAATTAGCTCAGTAATTGGATTTCTGCCTTAACTGTCCAATCAAATGAACATCAGCTCTGTAGCTCAAAGAGGAAACAGGGCTTATAGCTCACTTCCCAATCTCAGTGGGAACATGCAATCCTGGTACACATTAGGCATGTGTCTGTATGCATGCTCTTCCTAGCATTTGCCTGACAAAGTCACTGTGCATTGCTGGGCAATGGTGTCCTGAGCACTACAGAACAAGAGCGGTGTAACAGGACTCTCCAGAGAAGTTGACTTACTGAGAAATACCCCTCTTTTATGTTAATATAAAATGCAGAGAGCAGAGCTGTCTTCTTCCCTTCAAACTTGGCCTTCCCACCCCCTGGTCAGTCTCTCTAGGTCAAGTACCTTCTGTCTCAGTTTCATCTGAGCAACTTAAGTAATTTAAAAGTAATTTTCTTTATTGACAATGCTTCAAATTCCCCTTTGTCAGTACACACAGTCTATGGTAAAAGTTGTCTCATTTTTTTGGTGAGGAAATGTTGCTGGCCAGAGTGAGAAGTTTGGTGGGGGTCTGTTCATATAGCAAATCCAAGATGGAGCTAAAAATAGACTGTGATTCTATTCATAGGCAGGGCAACCTTAAAGAAACCTGGACAATGAGAAGGCAGCCAGAGTTTAAATACAGGGGCACTGTTTCCTTTAAAATTGATTATATGCACAAGGTACACCTGGGTTTGTTTTTCCACCTTTCATTGCTGCTGCCACTAACAATCGTATTAGCTCTTGCAAAGCCCGTGGCACTCTGCTGTCGCCATGCAACATCAGAATGATTTGGCATGAGACATTTCCTGAGGACATACTGCCGTATACCCGTCAGGGTGGGCACTGCCTGGGGCCAGACCCTTCAGGTGACCTCCAGTCTTACTAGGCCTGAGTTTTGACTTTTCATACATTTGCCCTACAAGACCACAAAGCATAGCTCAGTTTGGCTGTTTCTTTTTTCAGGTTTGGCAAATGATCTTGAATAAAAATGGCTATGAGCGTTGGGTGCTTTCCTTCTACTGGATTTTGATCTGAATTTTCAGTACTTTGAAGATTTTGAGCAACCAACAACTTTGAGTTTTAAGAAAGTTTTGTTGGTTCTTTTCTTTATATTTTTGTTGTTGTTGTTGTTTTGTTTTTGTTTGTTTGTTTTTTGAGACAGTCTTACTCTGTCGCCCAGGCGGGAGTGCAGTGGCGCAATCTTGGCTCACTGCAACCTCCGCCTCCTGGGTTCAAGTGATTCCCCTGCCTCAGCCTCCCGAGTAGCTGGGATCACAGGCATGCACCACCACTCCCACCTAATTTCTGTATTTTTAGTAGGGACAGGGTTTCACCATGTTGGCCAGGCTGGTCTCGAACTCCTGACTTCAGGTGATCCACCCACCTCGGCCTCCCAAAGTGCTGGGATTATAGGCATGAGCCACTGTGCCTGGCCCTTTTCTTCATATCTTACCCAGTTTTCTTTAGTTGCCCTCACTAGGGACAATTGGTTATAAATACCCAGCATGTCATTACTAGAAATTGAACTACTATTGTAGTTTGTAAGAATTATGAAAGCTCCTTTTTAATTGTCTAATATATAATCAGTGTTTCTTCATATTCCATGGGCACCTGAAAAGGTTTTTTTTCTTTTTCTATATGTATGTGTGTTTGTGCATGTGTGTATACATGCATGTGTGTATATATTCTGTAATATATATTGAAGTTACATTGTTATGTTATTTCTCCTGTATCCTTATCTAATTTTTGATCACTTGATGGGTCATGAACTAAGAAAAGTGAGTCACATTTTCTACCACTACTGTGTTTCTAGTTTTTAAATAAAATTTCCTTTTTTTTCCTTATAAGTTGTACTATGTGACTTAATGCATTGATATCCATAGCTTATATTTTCATTGTGAATTTTAGTCTTTGACATTGTAAAATGTTTTTAATCCTAATGGTTTTTGCCCCAAATACATCTGTGTTCAATATTAAGCCACAACAGTAGCTTTAATTTGTTTGCACTTGCCTAATGCTTTCACTTATTCTTTGATTTTCAGCTTTTCCAAGTCACATCTTTAAGGAACGTCTTTTCGCTGGGTGTCCAGGCAGATGTATTTGGTCATATTCCATCTTCATAGTTTATATTATTATGCTTTCTAATTGTATTGTTTCTTTGATTTTTAAACACATTACACTATAGTCTGATTACAAAATTATAAAGACAATACTACAGAATCAGAAATCATAAGACAATACTATGAACAATTTTGTGCCAATAAATTTGAAAACATAAATGAAATAGGTAAACTCCTATAAAGATGTAACATACTAAAAGTAACTCCAGAATAAAAACAAAAGAAGAGGCTGGGCACAGTGGCTCATGCCTGTAATCTCAGCAACTTGGGAGGCTGAGGTGGGTGGATCATTTGAGGTCAGCAGTTTCGAGACCAGCCTGGCCAACATAGTGAAATGCCTGTCCCTACTAAAAATACGAAAATTAGCTGAATGTAGTGGCACACCCTTGTAATCCCAGCTATTCAGAAGGAGGAGAATCGCTTGAACCTGGGAGGCAGAGGCTGCAGTGAGCCAAGATTGTGCCACTGCACTCCAGCCTGGGAGACAGAGCAAGACTCTGTCTCAACAGAAAAAAAAAAAAAAAAAAGAAAAAGAAAAAGAAAAGAAGAATAGCCCTGTAATTGTTAAACAAGTAGAATCAGTAGTTAAATAAATACCCAAACATATAAAAATACACATATTTGATGAGAATGATTTTTTTAAAAAAGGAAAAAAGGTGAAGGAAGAAAGAGAGGCAGGGAGAGAGAATGAGAGTGGGGGAGAGAAAAGAGAGCTAATACAAGTTAACCACACTGAAAAATAAGAGTACAATGACATATTACTCCATTGCTGCTGTGTAGAATTCTATTGGTCATACATACTGTTATTAATGAGTATGCATTCTTTCTGTTGCTTCTGAATGCTTTTAAGATCTTTTTTGATATTAGTGCTCTGAAACCTCACTATTTTGTGTAGAAATGTGAATTTATTTTAGTTTGTTATGGTCATGACTTAGATTCGTAAATCTGAGGATTTATGTCTTTCATCAATTTTTAAAATTTTCTATTATTTTCTCTTAAAATTGTGCTTCTCCCTGTTTGTTTTATGCCTTCTTCCAGGAACTTCTAGATTTCTAGTTGACATCTTTCATTTTGTCCTCTAAGTCTCTTACCTTCCCTGGAATATTTCCCATTCTTTATCTTTCTCTGCTGCATTCTGGCCAGTTTTCTTAGATCGAGTGCTTTCTAGTTTAGCTGTGTTTAATTTACTATTTGTCTATTACACTATACACTTTAATGACTATATGCACTGATTTTTATAAGCCATTTGTTCCAATTTGTCATTTTTTCATAACATCTTGGCCTTTTAGTTTTATTTCTTCTTATACAAATTTTATTCTAAATATATATATGATTATTTCTTTAGTTTTGGATAGTCAAAATCTGCTATTTATTTTATTTCCTGGTTCTTGTTCATGATGAGTATTTTTCTTTTGTATTGTGTAGTACTGGATTGGGAGCTCCTTTCCAGTCAGTTTTTATTGTGGAATTAGTTGAAGACATGTCATGTCCTTTAAGAGTAATTTTACATTGGCTTCATCAGCAACTCTAGGGGTATTACACACCAGTACCATTTTTGTGTTAACTTCTCAACGTGACAATTTCCAAATATGAGTAGTATAGTTTTGAACTCCAAGCCCACATGTGACAAAAGATTAGTAATGTCCATTCACAATGGAGACTTGTTCCCACTCTTCCCTCTCTCTGACCAGTTGAGATTCCTTGTTCCTTCTCTGTGTTGGGTGTTTCACGTCTTCACTGATGGGCAGACCTTCAGGGCTCCAGCTTTATGTGGAAGTCTTAGTTGAAACCTTTTTCTGCTTCTGTAGGACTAACGCTTCATCACCTAGCCTGGCATAGATTTTAAAATGTCAGCCCCTATGTTACTGAGACTCACAGCCCCGACCCACCACCCACCCCATTCTTCCCAGGCAGTGATACTGGGTTTTGCTGTTTACTGCTCCCTCTTTCTTTCTAGCCCTCGGAAATTTTCTAACTTTATTATTATGCTCAAACATGTATCTAAGAGGAATTTTACAACCTATCATTTTTTTGATACTTTTAGCAGGTGGAAAAGTTTTGAGATTATCTAGTCTGCTACATCTCTGGAACTGAAAACTTCTAAACCAGATTTTCATAAAGAAAAGATAATACAAGTTAGTCATACTGAAAAATAGAAGCACAACTACATATTACTCCACTGTTGCTATGTAGAAGTCTTCTACTGGTTTTTGTGAGTTTTAGTCTTATACAACTTTTTAGTTTTAGTCTTAGTTATACAACTTTTCAAAGTAATTATTAAGTTAAAAAACTATTTTTTTTTTTTCATTTTATGTTTACAAAGCTTGCTGAATTTTATACCACTCTCTCCACAAGGATCTTATCATGACAGGGTCTGAATCAACATTTTTTCTCTCTGTTTACATTCCCTTAATGCTACTCTGGTCTCCTCTACTCTCCTATAGATAAACTGTAAAATACGCTCAGCAACCACACTGTGTTCAGCCTACTTCAAGGTGAAGTTTCTACGATTCTGTGTAAACATACATGTGTGCTCGCAGGCAGCCATATGGGCATGAAGCAATTCTCTTACCTCCTAATGTTATTGTAAAAGTCTATTTCCTGAAAGTCTATTTGAGGCCTGCAATGAAAGAATAGCCTTTATAGAATACTGGTATCCAAAATACTATGTTTTCATCATACCATATGAATCTGCAGTAGAGAAAGCTAAGCATGAATAAGAACAATGAATACATGCAGATTGGCTCTATTCTTCCGGAAAGATGGAGTTGGTGTATTTTTCCTTATTCCTCTACTTGGTACACGAAAACCCTGGATTTTACGTATAGTAAAAACACCTTCTGAAAGGTAAAAGGAAAAAGCAGACCATCTGGGCATCATGGGATCCAAGGAAAAACAATGTGGTGAGTTTCTCTGTTTTTCTTTTTGCCTCATATAGCCCAGAAACACCTACAGAAGCAAAAGAAAAAAAAAAAAAAAAAGCATCAACAAATCCCCGATCTGTCTAGCCTGAGAGTCAGGAAAGGCGCAGCCTAACAAGACAGAAAACTGTAGGTCATAACCTCTCTGTAACAGCCGAATACCACAGATAAAACCATAGCCCTATGCCTACCTGTACCAGTGACAGCAGCAGGAGGGAGACAAATTCCTAGGCAGATAGGGGTGGGTCCCTGGTGAAACCCAACCTTCAAACCAAAGACAAATTAAAGCCTGAAAACCAAGCTGCCAGTTTTGGGTAAAGTCCCCAGCTTTAGTGAGAACTTCCTCCATGCCTTTCAGCCAACTGAATGGTGCTTTTTGACCAATCAGCATGCATTCCCCCATTCCGAGCCCATAAAAACCCTGGACTCAGCCACACTTTTGGACTACCCAGCTTTGGGTAGGGGGTACCCACTTAGGGTCCCCTCTCTGCTGAGAGCTGTTTCGTCACTCAGTAAAACTCTTCTCTGCCTTGTTCAGTCTCTGATTGTCTACATAACCTCATTCTTCTCGGACACAGGACAAAATCCTGGGACCTGCCAAAAGACGGGTGTCACGCATCCCTGACCAGCTCACTGAGCTGTGGGCAATGACATGCTCTTGTTCACTGGACCATGGGAAAGAAGAGCTGTGATCCTTCTGGGGACCCAGACCCCCAGGCTTCCTGAGCCAGAGTGGTGACAAAGCTATAACACCCTCCTGGGGCTTTTTCTGGTTGCTGGCATCTCTGAGTTTTTGGGTGCTACCATACTCCCCTCACCCAGCGAGGGCACTTAAGGCAGAAGCTACTTGTGGTATGCCTGGTCCAGCTGCAGCCTCACATGAAGGAGGCATCTGTGCTGGCATCTGGAGCTGCCTGCCTGGCCCCACTGCAGCAGCCTGTGTGCCTGGCTGTGCACTGTGGTCAGACCTCACACCCACTTGCCCACACACCCCTCACCATTCTACCCAGGATATGGGAACCAGGCCAGTAGCACAAACCAAGCATAGCCTGCTGGGCTGAATGGGCAGAGCCTGGTGAAGTGGCCCCCCCAAAGAATCCTGTGTCACCAGCAAAGACTGAGTGAGGAACCTAGACTTCCTTCCTTGCCAGGCAATAATAAAGTGCCCCTTCTCTTCCTGCTGAGATGGTGTCAAAAGAGACTGAGTTCAGACTTTTATAATTTTCCTGGGTAAAGAGGCCACATGGGGAGCAGTAATGAAGTGCCGCTATCCCTCCCATTCAGGAAAGTATCAATAAAGGCTTAGTGGGGAATCTGAACTCCCACCCCCTATCAAGCAATAACAAGAAACTTTCTACCCTCTCCCATCTCAGGAGTCAATAGAGGCTGAGTAGGGAACCTGGACTTCTAACCCCATCTGAAAGTAACAAAGCAGCAGCCCCTTTTCTCCTGCCAGAACGGTGTCAGTAACAGCTAGCTGAAACAAAGGTGTAAATATTATCCAGAGGCTCATAATACATAATAGCACCCAAAATGTCCAGAGTTCAATAGAAAACTACTTATAATCAGAAACAAACAGGAAGATCTCGAAATGAATTTAAAAAGACAATACATGCCAAAATTGAGATGATGAAATTATCTGACAAATATTTTAAATTAGCCATCATAAAAATGTTTCAATGAGCAATTAAGATCACTTGAAATCAATGAAAAAATAGAGCTTCAGCAAAAAAAAAAAAAAAAAAAAAGAAAGCCTTGGCAAAGAAATAGAAGAAATAAAGAAGAATCAAATAGAAATTGTACAACTGAAAAATATAATAACTAATTTTTCTTTTTGAGACAGAGTCTTGCTCTGTCATCCAGGCTGAAGTGCAGTGGCACCATCTCAGCTCATTGTAACCTTCGCCTCCAGGGTTCAAGTGATTCTCCCACCTCAACCTCCCAAGTAATTGGGACTACAGGTGTGTGCCACCACACCCGGCTAATTTTTGTATTTTAATAGAGATGGGGTTTCATCATGTTGGCCACGCTGGTCTGGAACTCCTGAGCTCAAGTGATCCATTCTTTTATAGTGCCCACAGAAAGTGCACCAAGATAGACCATTTTTCTGGGACATAAAATGATCTCCACAAATTCTTAAAAAATGAAATCATACAGAGTTTGTTCTCCAACCAGAATGGACTTAAACTAGAAATACACAACACAAAGAAAACAGGAAAGTATCCAAACATTTGGAAACTGAACAGCACATTTGTTTTGAATTAGCAGGTAGATTAAAAACTATGACCTACACTGCCTACAAGAAATACACTTCAAATATAGTAACATAGCCCAACTGAAAATAAAAAATGAAATATATGTACTATGCAAACATTAATCAAAGAAAAGCAGAAATAGCTATGCTAATATCAGATAAAGTAGACTCCATAACAAAGAAGTTTACCAAAGACAGAAATGAACATTGTATGATAAGAGGGTTAATCCAGCAAGAAAACACATCAGTCCTAAATATGTATAAATCAAACAACTCAATTGCAACATATGTGAACCCAAAACTGATAGAACAGAAAAAGCAGACAAATCCACAATTATAGATAGAGACCTAAACACCCATGTCTTAACAACTGATAAAAAGGCCAGGCAGAAAATCAAC
Organism: Macaca nemestrina; assembly: GCF_043159975.1. Lineage (NCBI taxonomy): Eukaryota > Metazoa > Chordata > Mammalia > Primates > Cercopithecidae > Macaca > Macaca nemestrina. The sequence goes on along the minus strand of NC_092125.1, from coordinate 16,111,505 downwards.
GATAATATAGGAGAACTCAGTAACACTATCAACCAACATTACCTATTCAACATTTATTGCACACTCCACCCAACAATGGTAGATGACACATTCTTTTATAGTGCCCACAGACAGTGCACCAAGATAGACCATTTTTCTGGGACATAAAATGATCTCCACAAATTCTTAAAAAATGAAATCATACAGAGTTTGTTCTCCAACCAGAATGGACTTAAACTCGAAATATATAACACAAAGAAAATAGGAAAATATCTAAACATTTGGAAACTGAACAGCACAATTCTAAATAAACCACGGATCAAAGATAAAGTTTCAATAGAAATGGAAATACACACACACACACACACACACACAAAAAAAAAAAAAAGAAAAGAAAAGAAAAAAAAGAAATAGAAATACATTGAACTGAAAGAAAATGGAAATAAAGGTATCAAGATTTGTCAAACACAGCTAAAGCAGTATTGGAAGAGAAATTTATAGCACTAAACATACACATTAAAAAAGTATCAAACTCATAGTCTATGGTCCCACCCCAAGAATCTAGAAAAAGAAGAGCAAAGAAAACCTGAAGCAAGCATAATAAATGAAATAAAGAGCAAAAACCAATGAAATTGAAAAATAGATGAGAAAATCAAAGAGCAAAGAGCTGGTTCTTTGAAAATATCAATCAATAACATTGAAAAATCTCCAGCCAGACTGACAAAGAAAAGGAGCGAGAAAACACAAATTACAAATAACTGTATACACTGCAGACACTGCAGGTATCAAAAAGATAATAGGGAATATTACAAATAATTTTACATGCATGAATTTTAAAACCTAGATGAAATGGAGTAATTCCTCAAAAAAACTCTGTAATTACCATAACTTGCTCATTATGAAATACATAATTTTAAAAGCCTGTAACTATTAATGCCATTTAATTAGTAGCTTAAAAACTCCCCCCAAAATGAATCTCTAAGCTCTGAAGGCTTCATTGAAGAATTCTACCACATGTTTAAAAAAGAACTAACAATAATTATACTTAACCTCATAGAAGGAAGAGACACTTTCCTATTTATTTCATGAAGCTAGTATTACCCTGATACAAACACCTGACAAAAACAGCATGAAAAAATTAAAATTAAAGATCAATATCTTCCATGAATATAAATCTAAAAATCCTTAAAAATATATTGCAAATAAAATTCAGCAATATATAAAAATAATTACATACCATGACAAAGTAGGTTTATTTCAGGGATGCAAGACTGGTTCAATGCACAGAAATCAGTCAATATAATCTACCATACTCACATGGTAAAGAGGAAAAATCACAGATTCATGTAGATAAACACAGAAAAAGCAACTGACAAGACCCAATACTATTCATGATTTTTTTTAAAAAAAAAGCTCAGAAAAATAGAATTATACGGGAATTTCCTCACTTGATAAAGATCATCTAAAAAAAACCTACAGCAACACTGTACTTAATGATGAAAAACTGAATTACTTCCAACAAGATTGGGAAAACTGTAAGGATGTCCACTTTACCTGCTCTTAATATCTTTATTTATTTTTTAACTTTTAAGTTCAGGGGTACATATGCAGAGTTGTCATATAGGTAAACTTGTGTCATGAGGGTTTGTTGTATCATCACCCAGGTGTTAAGCCTAGTACCCATTAGCCACTTCTCCTGATCCTCTCCCTCTTCTTACCCTCTACCCTCTGATAGGTCCCAGTGTGTGTTCTCCCGTGTCCATGTGTTCTCATCATTTACCTCCCACTTATAAGTGAGAACATGAGGTATTTGGTTTTCTGTTTCTTTGTTAGTTTGCTGAGGATAATGGTTTCCAGCTCCATCCATGTTTCTGCAAAGGATATGATCTCATTCTTTTTATGGCTTCATAGTATTCCATGGTGTGTACGTACTACATTTTCTTTATCCAGCCCAACACTGATGGTATTTAAGTTGATTCCATGTCTTTGCTACTGTGAATAGTGCTGCAATGAACATACACGTGCATGTGTCTTTATGATAGAGTGATTTATATTCCTTTGGGTATATACTCAGCAATGGAATTGCTGGGTCCAGTGGTATTTCTGTTTTTAGGTCTATGACGAATTGCCACACTGCTTTCCACATGGTTGAACTAATTTACACTTCCACCAACAGTGTATAAGCATTCCTTTTTCTCTGTAACTTCCCAGCATCTGTTATTCTTTTGACTGTTTAGCAACAGCCATTCTGACTAGTGTGAGATGGCACCTCACTATGGTTTAGATTTGCATTCCTCTAATGATTACTGATGCTGAGCGTTTCTTTTTTCATATGCTTGGCTGCATGTATGTCTTCTTTTGAAAAGTATCTGTTCATGTCCTTTGCCTGCTTTTTAATGGGGTTGTTTTTCTCTTGTAAATTTGTTTCAGTTCCTTATAGATGCTGGATATTAGATCTTTTGTCAGACGCATAGTTTGCAAAAAATTTCTTCCATTCTGTAGGTTGTCTGTTTACTCTGGGGATAGTTTCTTTTGCTGTGCAGAAGCTCTTCAGTTTAGTTAGATTCCATTTGTCAATTTTTGCTTTTGTTGCAATTGCTTTTGATGTCTTCATCATGAAATATTTGTTTGTTCCTGTCTCAAGAATGGTACTGCCTAGGTTGTCTTCCAGGGTTTTATAGTTCCGGGTTTTGTGTTTAAGTCTTTAATCCAACTTGAGTTAATATTTGTATATGGTGTAAGGAAGGGGTCCAGTTTCAATTTTCTGCATATGGCTAGCCAGTTATCCCAGCACCATTTATTGAATAGGGAATCTGTCCCTCATTGCTTGTTTTTGTTAGGTTGTAGGTGTGTGGCCTTATTTCTGGGTTTTCTGTTCTGTTCCATTGGTCTATGTGTCTGTTTTTGTACCTATAATATACTGTTTTAGTTACTGTAGTCTATCACTGATGGCATTTAGGCTTATCAGATTGAGGACATTCTTTTATCCTCGTTTGTTTAATGTTTTTATCACAACATAGTGTTGTATTTTACAAAATGATTTTTCTGCATCAATTGAAATGGTCAAGTGGGGTTTATGTTAATGTGTTGAACCACCCCAGCATTCTCATTTGGTCACAGTGTATAACCCTAATAGGCATTGAATTTGGTTGGGTAGTATTTTTTGAGGATTTCTGCATCTGTATTCATAAGAGATATTGATCTGAGGTTTCCTTTTCTCATGATGACACTGTCTGGCTTTGGTGTCAGGATGATACTGGCCCCACAGAATGAGTTAGGAATTGTTCCTTTTGAAAGATTTGAGAATAATTGGTGTTAATTCTTTTAACATTTTATACAATTCATCAGTGAAGTCAACTGGTCCTGGGCTTTTTTTTTTGTAGGGAGTTTTTTAAACATTACTGATTTGGTCGAGTGCGGTGGCTCACGCCTGTAATCCCAGCACTTTGGGAGGCTGAGGCTGGCAGATCATGATGTCAGGAGATCGAGACCATCCTGGCTAACACCGTGAAACCCCATCGCTACTAAAAACACAAAAAATTAGCCAGACGTGCTGCAGGCGCCTGTAGTCCCAGCTACTTGGGAGGCTGAGGCAGGAGAATGGCATGAACCCGGGAGGCGGAGTTTGCAGTAAGCTGAGATCACACCACTGCACTCCAGCCTGGGGGACAGAGCAAGTCTCTGTCTCTTAAAAAAAAAAAAAAATACTAATTAATTATTTTTATTATACTTGCTATAGTCTATTTAGATTTTCTGTTTATTCTTCAGTCAGCTTTGGTAATTTGTATGTCTTTAGGAATTTCTCCATTTCATCTAGGTTACCTAATTTGTTGAAATACATGGGGTTGTAGAATTCTCTTATATTTCCTTTTAATTATGTAACGCTAGTAATAATGTCCTCACTTTTATTAGCAATTATAGTATGTTAAGTCTTGTTTTTAACTTGGCCATTCTAGCTAAATGTTTGTCAATTTTATGTTTTCAAAAAATAAATTTTTGGTTTTATTTATTCTGTCATTTTGCTACTCTTCATTTTCATTTATCCCTAACCTAATCATTCTGTCTGCTTGCTTTTGGTTTTGTACACTCTTCTTTTTCCAGTTCTTTAAAGTGGAAAGATAGGTGATTTATTTGAGGTCATTAAACAAATATTTTTTGAGATGAGGTCTCACTATGTTGCCCAGGCTGGTCTTGAATTCCTGACCTCAAGCAATCCTCCTGCCTCAGCCTCTGAGTAGCTAGGATTACAGGCACAGGCCACCATACCTGGTAATATCTTTTTTCTTCTTCTTGTTTTTAGAGACAGGGTCTTGCCCCTGTCACCCAGGCTAGAGTGCAGTGGCATGATCATAGCTCAATGAAGTCTCTAACTTCTAGACTCAAGCAATCCTCCAACCTCAGCCTTTACAATAGCTAAAACTACAGGTGTGCACCCCCATATCCAACTAATTTTTTAAAAAAATTTTGAAGAGACCCATCTGTCACTATGTTGCCCAGGCTGGTGGTATTAAACTTTTGACCTCGAGCGATCATTCTGTCTTGGCCTCCCAAAGTGCTGCAGTTACAGGCGTGAACAACACCATGTCTGGCCTTATTTTAAAAATCTAGGCATTTACAGCTATGAATTTTCCTCTGAGAACTGCTTTTCCTAACTTCCATAAGTTTTAATAAATTATATTTTATTTTCATTAATCTCAAAGTAGTTTTTAATTTTCTTTGTGATTTCTCTTAGAACCATTGGTTGTTTCTGTGTTTTAATTTATACATATTTGGAAAATTTCCAAATTTGCTCTTGCTATTAATTTTCTATTTTATTCTATTGTGGCTGGAGAACATTCTTTGTATAATTTCAGTTTTTAAAAATTTATTGAGGATTGTTCTATGGTCTAGTAGATGGTCCATTATGGAGAATAGTCTATGTACACTTGAAAAGAATGTGTACCTGAAAAACTTTTGCTTTGCAAAACATTTTGTTAAGAGGGCGAAAAGACAAGCTACAGACTGGAATGAAATATTTGCAAAACATATATCCAAGAGAGTACAAGTATCTGAAATAGGTAAGAAACTCTCAAAATTCAATAGTAGAAAAAGTAAAACAGTAGAAAAAGAAAACTAAAAAAAAAAAAACACTACATTATGAGACAGCAATGGCATTCTTGGAAATTATCTCAGAGAAGTGAAGACTTATGTTCACATAAAAACCTATAAACAAGTGTCCAAAGAAGCTTTATTCATAATAGCTCCAAACTGGAAATAACCCAGAAGTCCTTCAGTGGATTACTTATTAGACCCTGACACATTCATACTACGGAACTACTCGGCAATATAATAACATAAACTACTGACACACACAACTTGGATGAATCTCCACTGAATTATGTTGTGTGAAAATAGGCAACTCCAAAAGGTTAAACAGTTTAGGATTCCGTTTATATAACATTCTTGGAATGACAAAATTATAAAGATGGAGAACAGATTAGAGGTGGACAGGAGTTAAGAAGGGGTGGGGGCAGGAGGAAGTATGTGTGCTCTCCAACAGGAGAGGTCTCTGTGGCGATGGAAATCTTCTGGTTTTTTGTTTGTTTGTTTGTTATGTGACTACCATGCATTCATGTACAATTCGTATCTCTGATTCTAACGTGCTTACACCTTAAATTAGTATTATTTCTTCCATTTCAGCAAGAAAAATCCAAGACTACTTACTATTTGAAATACAGAATATGAAATTCAACCATTCAGTGGAAAGTCATAAATATTTAGGGGGTGAAAAGTGTTTCTTCTCTTTCTGCAAATGCAACTAATAAAAATAGTAATAAAAAAAAAATCCAAGTTGTTTGCTGTCAGGCAAAGAGTCAGCCAAATGGGAAACTGAATAAATGAAGAGGCAGACAATTTTAAGTGATTCATAAAGATTAAATTATCAGAGTACTGCTGGGTTTCTTCCCAAGTTTAATTTGACTGATTTAAGGTTTTGACTTCTGGCTGTTACATTCTTCTGGTAAAAAGAGGTTCAGTGCCATTTATATGAGTGTTTTGTTTAGAGTTATGAGTGAAACTTCTTCTGGGGATGAAGACATGTTTATTTCATTCATAAGTTACCTGTGGTGTGTACAGAATTTGGATCAAGATGAACCGGGCTTTTGCCATGCATTTCCCCATACAGCAAAAAGAAACTATTATCTTTGGCAATGGAACTGCAGCAATTTGCGCAGTGACACACTCAGTTGTGATGAGTTAACTCGGGTCCTTCAGTTTTTGTAGCCACTTGTTTCAGGAGAGGCAGCAACTTGAGAAGACACATTCTCTGAACATAATGCCTGTTATACCACGTGCAGTTTTCTAGTTGAGGGATTTGGTGTTAATAAAATCACACCGCAACCTTTCTTGCTCAGACGGACTTCACTTTTCCTTTGCTATCTCCTTCACTCCCAAAGCATACCACTGTACTTCACTCGCTTTAAATCTTCAAATCTGTCCCAAAATCAAATCCAACTAAAATTACACTCCTTATTCTACAATCATCTTGAGACACTTTGTTAAGTCATTTACACCTTGACTAAACTTATAAATGAAGAAATGTATTATATGCAAGTGTGACATCTCATGTTTGCATTTTTATGATGTGGTACTCCATGTAAAACAATTTGGATTGGAAACATTGCACTAATGATAAGGTAAGGGGAAGGGGAGTGCCCACGAACAAGTCTGCAGCTGTAAGTCAACAAACATGATTTCTGGTTTCTCATTTGATTTATGATTTATTAAATTATTTGAGGGGTGTAAAGGAGAGAATCACCTCATTCTTCTGACCCCCAGTTTTCTGAATGTCTAAAATGGCAAATAAACATAGCATAGGGCTTTCGGTAGGAAATTAAAACACAGAGCCGCATCTATGACTGCCTACTGCAAAACTAAACAGGTAGTCACTTTAGCCTTGTGGCAGACCAGTCACCCAAGTGAAGGATAAGTGACAAAGAATGAATAGGAAATAGTTTTTATGTCACTGCATCAGTACATCCGGGTATAGATTTTATTTTAAGGGGTGGGGGAGGAATAGTATTTTTTATTCTGACAATATTTGACATTTCTTTTTAAATTAGATTTTTCAAATACTAAAATAGATTGTGTCAAATCTTGACTCTAGGAGCACAGGGACAAAATCCGACAGAAAATGAGTTCATTCATCTCTCCTCAACCCTCACCGGTGTTTTCCTAAAACAGGCTCTTGGAAAACAGTGAAAAACACCCTCAGAAACCTTCCCCCGTGGCTCCTATTTATCAGTGATAACGTTAACCATCAAGTGAGTGCTCTATTACTCTGCACTACTCCTAAAATGAGGCTTTTTGAAACTTTTCCTACCCAAACAATTTTCTTTAACATCTACTAAGAACTCTCTTTCCTTCCTTTCTCCCAAATCTGTCCCATGCCTCTCTCACAAAGTCTTCCCTGACTACAGGCAAATAAGCTCCAACTACGCAACCTGTAGAACCAATAATCAATTTAGAAAGCACCCTAAGATATTATAAAATATAAAAAGAAATATAATATATTAAATTGCCCTTATTTTTACTGGGTAATTTTCTTCTAATTCTCGTGTATATAATTATTTTGACATTACCAGTCACTTTTCATTTAAAAAATCATGAAAGGGAGCATCTATTTAGTTGAGTTTACAGGGAGAGCCAACACAGCAATCCACACATGAAAGAGCATTGTAAGCCCTATGGAGTGGAGATGATGACAGAATGCTTCCAAAGTGAAAAGAAAAATAACAGAATGGTTTTGTATATTCACATTATATATTGATTCCACTCATGAATCAAGAGCACTGTGTACCAAGAAGCAGCAACTCTATGTAAGGCCTGGGCAAGGTCTTTGCTTTCAATAAAGTAGGATTAGAGTCAGTCCTGGAAACATGCTCAGAGTAACAAGATTAAACAAGCACATGATTATCAGAATCCTACAGAATGAGTCTCACAGAGCCTCAAATGCAAAAGCCTCCCAGTACCTACAGTGGTCTGCTGTTATAACACAGAATGAGAACATACCGTGGAGTGGCCTCTGACAGTCACTTGGCATATTGGCCGATCTCAGGGAAGACGTTTTAATTAGAAGTGCTCAGGATTCTTGGCCTTGGGGAGTAAACGCTCACTGTCCAGATGCTTCAAATCTGCCTAAGAAATCTCCCGCATCACATTTATTTGAGGCATGTAGTAAAAGAGTTTAAGACAATGTAAATTTAAAAGCCGCATATGTCCTGCCTTCCTTTGTTTAGAATAAATCAGTCCCATCTCTAACACTTTCCTAAAAGCTGGACGAGCTAAGGATCCTCCTCTCACTTGCTATAGTGATTCAGAACAGGGCTCTGCCCTCCTGCTGTACAAGGCTTACACTCCCTGCAACCATCCATCAACCTGAATCACTCACAAAGCCTCGCTCCTGGGTGACCTTGAAGCGTCAGCAGCACCAGACAGCTGGGAAGCAGCTGGGCATGTTCGACGCCTCCCTGCAGTCGCATGGTCTGCTACACTATTCTGCACTTTTCAAATACTTTAACTGCTCAGCAAAAACTAACAGGACCCTGAGTAAAATTATGCACCACAGCACAATGTGTAATAAGCTCAAAGCAATGCTGTTTGAGAAATTCAACATACTGGAATTCCTCAAAAGCATCAGCTTTCTGGAATATATGTGTATAATAGCTCATTTCCATACCTCAAGTGTCAAACCTTACATGTAAGAGTTTTCCCATCCGTCAGCAAAACAGTGGGATGGAGTCAAGTTCATAATTTGGCTTCTCAGAAGTAAGAGCATTCAGACACAAATTCCAGGTGAGGAAATCCGAGGCAGAGAAGGGAAGTGGAAGGACCAGCCTAAGTTAAGGGTACATTGGTGATTGAGCTTGGGGAGCTTAAAGTTCTTTTGTCTGCCACTCAACCCTGGAGGTACAATAGGGGATGGATGCCAGCACCTTCTCTGGCATTCTAGGCTACTTAGTGACACAGAATTATGGCAATAAAGGTATGCTTTTGTGCCATCACTCCCTAAAAGTAAAAGGTGGCTAGGCGTGGTGGCTGACACCTGTAATCTCAGCACTTTGGGAGACCGAGGTGAGTGGATCATGAGGTCAGGAGTTCGAGACCAGCCTGGCCAACAGAGTGAAACCCCCCCCTCTACTAAAAATACAAAAAATTAGCTGGGTGTGGTGACGAGCACCTGTAATCCCAGCGACTCAGGAGGCTGAGGCAGGAGTATTGCTTGAAGCCAGGAGGAGGAGGTTGCAATGAGCCGAGATCATGCCATTACACTCCACCCAGGCGACAGAGTGAGATTCCATCTCAAAAAAAAAAAAAAAAAAAAAAGGTAAAAGGTAAGAGAGAAGGATTCCTTTGATAAAAGCCACCACTTGCTTTTATTAGGAGTCTTTTGATTTCAAGTGACAGAAAACTCAACTCAAAATGGCTTAAGCCAAATACAGAATTCAGTGGCTCATGAAGCTCAAAGGTCCTTTTAGGCCTTGGTGGACTTAGGAGATAGGGGAGTGTCATCATCCTCTGTGTCCCTCGGCCCAGCCTTCCTTTGTGTTTGCTGTGTCCTCAGGACAGTTCTTGCTTTGTGGTGCCAAAGGACTGCTAACAGCAATAGGCTTGCACCTCATGTCACCAAGTCTGGTGGGAAGGAAGGGACACCTTAGGATACTTTAGGACACCCTAAAGTCCCAGAACTCACTCTGGCTAGACAAGAACAATAGACCTCTGGGACGCCAGGCTTCACACCTTTTCTTTCTCTGGCTTTGGCCCTCTTGGCCATAATCTCACGTACTTGTTTGTTTCCCACTTGCCTGTGCCCTAATGTAAGTCTTCCCGGAGTGAAATGAAATAGGAGGCAGGCACTACCCTGCTGTCAGTTCCCAGGTTTGGCCCATATGTCCCCAGTCAGTTGGGTGAGATTTACTGACTTTAAACTTTGATCTCTTTTCCAGTACCTCAGTCCGTCTTGACATTTCTATGTTATCATGCATAACTATGATTTTTTTTTGGCTGGTTTCTCCTTATTTCTATTTCTTTTGGAAAGTTCAAGAGTTGGTCCATATTCCTACTTGGGCTGTAACCTGTCAATCCCAGTACCTGCCATCTCCCCAAACATCGTCCTGTAGTAGCTAAACCATGTTAATGCTGAAACAAGTCATTTTCATCCATACACACACACACACACACACACACACACACGTATCTCATCTTAGTCACTTCAGGCTGCTATTTAAAAAATGCCATAAACCAGGTGGCTTATAAACAACAGAAATATGTTGCTCACGGTTCTGGAGGCTGGAAGTCCAAGACGAGAGTGTCAGCATGCTCAGGTTCTACTAAGGGCCTCTTCCAGGTTGCAGAATGCCAAATTCTCACAGTAACCTCCCATGGAGGAAAAAGGGGTTAGAGAGCTCTCTGAGGTCCCTTTCATGAGGGCACTAATTCCATGCATAAGGGCTCCACTCTTATGACCTAATCACCTCCTGAAGGCCCCACCTCCTAATACCATCGCATTGTGGGTTAGCATTTCAATCTGGGGGAGAAGGGACACAAACATTCAGTCCACTGCAATCCTCTAAGTGACTCTCATGCATGTTTATATTTCTCAAAACTTTCATTTCTGTATCCATCTGGACAATTCTGAGTTCTGCCTGGGGAGGAAGATTCCTGAAGACTCCCTGTTAGCTCCCGGTTAAAATGAGAGCATTTGAAAATTCCTTTCCCAGATGTGTGAAGTTATTTAACACCCTAGAAAATCAACGGCAGGTTGTAGCCTCAAATAGGGATTTCTCAAATCACCCATTTAAAAAGCCACCTCATCTGGGCCAGGTGCGGTGGATCATGCCTGTAATTCCAGCACTTTGGGAGGCCAAGGCGGGTGGATCACGAGGTCAGGAGTTCAAGACCAGCCTGGTCAAGATGATGAAACCGCGTCTCTGTTAAAAATACAAAAATTAGCCGGGCGTGGTGGCAGGTGCCTATAATCCCAGCTATTCGGGAGGCTGAGGCAGAGAATTGCTTGAACCCGGGAGGCGGAGGTTGTAGTGAGCTGAGATCACGCCACTGCACTCCAGCCTGGGTGATAGAGCGAGACTCCATTTCAAAAATAAAATAAATAAATAAATAAAAAAGTTGTACCTGTATTAATTAGCTCGACCCCTTTCTGGGCCTGAGACTGTATTCAGAATCTCGGATGGTCACTTGTCATCCACGAGGGTCACTGAGGCTTCATTCCTGTTCTTACGCATCCCTGCGTAGCGTCTGGAGCTGCTAAGAACCAGGCCGGGGCCATGGGGAAGCATCAGGAAGCCTCTCTCGAGGAAAAGGAAAAGACAAACCTGCAAGCTGATGACTTGCAAAGCGGCCACTCAGCACGCTTTCTTGCAGCCTGAAGACGGGCACTCCATTCTCTTGAGCTATGAATGTTTTGTGGTCCAGTGATGAGTATGAAAGCTCAAAGCTCAGCCTAATGATTCTAAGGGTGGTCTTGGCGAGCTGCATTGCTTCTGACCTGCAGTGGTTCTGACCTGTCCTGCCACTCTGAGCAAATGCCTCGGGGCTCAGAGCTGCAGCTGCTTTCCTTTCCAGACAGGCCTTTCTGGCCACACAGGGCTCTTGTGATGGTGCCTTCCTTTTAAGGCTCTCATGGGCAAATGCATCAACTGGCATTCTGTGTGTGTTTGTGTGTGCGTGTGTGTCCTCTGAGAGGCTTCAGGATATAATGGAAAGCATGTTCTGGGCTTGAAATAAGATCAGCCCTGGGTTAATATCCTGGCTCAGCTGCTCACTTGTTCTGTGACCTTGGGCAAGTTTTTTAACTTCCTTGAGTTTCTTTTTTTTCTGATCTGTCAAATGAGAAAAATGAAACTTTGCTTCCAGAGTGAATGTTAGGACTGGAATGAATATACTAGAGAAGACGAGCAGATGTTCAATAAATACAAGAAGATGAGGATCGCCATTGTTACTGCTACTACTGTTGCTCCCCTCCTACTACTGTTATTATTACCATTAAGAATAATAGATCCAGGGCCCAACTTACTCCGAAGAATGGGTCTGAAAGCTCTAATAGACTTCGGATTCCTGATAAAGGAGAGTCACGACATTTATCTCAGCAGTAACTAAAACAAGGGCATCGGACAAATAAAAATGTGTTGCGTTCCTTGTCATGGTGCATGCAGGCACCTTGTAAATGTATCCAAATAAATTATGGGGTAACTTAACTGCAAGTAGATCTATGTAAATCCCTCTCTGGCATAACTTTAAAGGAAGAACAGCTTTTAATGACAGGGTTGCATTGTACTATTAACCCATAAGCCAGAAAAGCCGCCTGCTTTGCACTTAAGAAAAAAAATTGCCTTTTGAGAAGCTCAATGCTTTGCAAAGATCTTACAAGTCACCTTTAAAACAGCTTAGTGGGTAGAAAGCATTTGGCAATATTCATTTGGAAAAAGTTAAAAAATAAACTGTGAAGTTGAGAATTTCTTTCTTTGATTGCCTGATCAAGCCAGGCATCCCTGGCTCCATCCTGTGCACCATCATTAGCAAATCATGAATGAAGCTCCGGATAGTGACAGATAATCCCATCTGCTGCCAAACTGAGGGGGCTGGAGGGGTGAAAGATGACATGAATGAAACTGACCTCTATGGGCTGGAATGGTGAGTTAAAACCAGTAAGATGAGAGTTGATAGCGAAAACGTAAACTTCCTGTTTTCAGTAAACCACACTCACACATAAGATCAGGATGATGAAGGGTCAGCTCAGCAAATGTTTTGTGAAATAATGAGACATTTTAGATTTTAAGAGGCCCAAATGAGAGCAGGACACCTGGATTGTCGAAGTAACAGGTCCTTCTACTGACAACCAATTAGATGACCTCTGGAGCAAGGTGAAGGTGGGGAGGGTTGGGGGCAATTCAGTGAACATCTAGAGGAGGCTGACTAGGATTTCCAAGGTCTAGACCATTTTACACAAGGAACAGTTTGTACCATTTAGCCTGAAAAAGAGGGTGGCAAAGGAAGGAGAGCTGCCTCCAAACCGGTAAAGAGCAGCAGGTGTAGGAATCAGCATCTTGATGCTGCGTCAGCAGGGGTATCCAGGTGCTATCACAAGGAGCAGATTCAACTCAATGAAGAGCCCACAGCTGTAACAGCACTCACAAGGGCTGCCTAGCAAGGCGCAAGATCTGCTCCACCAGCACCGAGAGGAGGCTGGATGGTCCAGAGCACAGAGGCGATACCGTAATTCCTAAGGGTCCGTGCTACACTCATGTCTATATTACAAACCAACAAGGGGCTGGAAAACAACACAGTGAGATTCACGAGAGCTCACCAAAGACTAGTTAAAATATTTTTATCATTTATTTTGTTGTTAGATAAAACACAAAACCGTGGGACTTAGAAAGCCTATTATTCCATAAAGGCGGCTGTGAGGCTCGAAGAACAGAACTGGGGCTCAGTGACTGACCGAGGTATCAAAATAAACATGGTGCCTGAAGGGAAAAATAATATTTATTGGGTCTCTCACAGCAGGCTGGCTGTGGATGTGATGGTACACGATCTATATGATGTGTCGATTCCCCTGTTGATTTGATTGCGTTCTGCCATTTCAGAAAGGACTCAGGTAGATTGCAGGGATGCATAATATATGTCTAGTTACAACTAGATTAAAAGCTGAATGAGAAAAGATAGAAATTTAGGAAAGGAAAATGAAATGGGGTCAGGAATACGGATAGGTATGTTGTACACAGAAATGACTTACACATTTACCAAAGCGAACCATGTCTCATTTGGTGTGTATGACGTCTGAGGAGTAATCATTTCATTTTACAGATGAGATAACTAAGGCTCACAGACAAAGTAACATCCCAAACACCTAACCAAGCATATGCACTGGGATTTTAATTGTGGTTGGACTGACCACAAAGCTCATGCTTTCTGATGTTCTACCGCTGCCTCAGTTAAGAGCTGAGGATTAAGTAGAACCAATTATCTTCTTGCTGAGAAAGGCAGGTCCAAGGATACAGATGCAGAGTTGATACTTTTGCAGACCAGTCACAGAGTGATTCCTGCTAGGTAAAGCCTAGCACAGTACACTGGCATAGATGATGCTTAATACACATTTGCCGTAAAGGATAACACCCAGAACAATGCAACATTTTAAAACCAATCTGGATAGAATTCTAGCAATGTAACCAACATGAAAGCTTTATTTCCCTTTCATCTAGGGTTGTAGGTCTAATGTATTTTACATTTTATAGAGGGTTTTTGACATATCAAAACAAAATCCCTGTTAATGGGAGTTTTCATTATTTCAGAAAGCTGAAAATAGTCAACTCCTTTAGAACAAAGATGTTTGCTGAGATAACTGGGCACATATGTCATGTAATTTCTGGCCTAAACATTTGTTTCATGTTAATGACAAAGTTTGGTTATTTAGTGACTGTTTATATACAAAGAGCAGGATGATAAATCATAATATCAGAATGTGTTTCTAAAGCTTTCTAGAATCCTCTGACATTAGGGGGATGTATAAACACAAAGCACTATTACATACTGCATTTGCTATTGTTGCCTGGAATTAAAATAAAGACACCAGGCAGAGCTCATCAAGACAGATTTTAAAGACCTTGTTAGTAGTCAAGACCACCTCAGTCTAGCAGTGAGTGTTCTCGCCTCAGCAAATGTGAAGCCAGATTAGGATTTCTATTTCCTCTGACATAATATTGTTGGACTTAATTCACTTAAGAAATATTTACAGGCCAGGCACGGTGGCTCAGGCCTGTAATCTCAGCACTTTGGGAGGCCGAAGATGGTGGATCACAAGATCAGGAGTTCAAGACTAGCCTGAACAACACAGTGAAACCCCATCTCTACTAAAAATACAAAAATTAGCCAGGCGTGGTGGCAGGCCCCTGTAATTCCAGCTACTCAGGAGGCTGAGGTAGAAGAATCACTTGAACCCGGGAGGCGGAGGTTGCAGTGAGCTGAGATCGTACCACTGTACTGCAGCCTGGGGGACAGAGTGAGACACCGTCTCAAAAAAAAGAAAAATGTACAGAACACCTACTTTTGCAGGACCCCATTAGGCATACAAAAATGAAAACTAAACAAGTTCAGAATTGAAAGTATATATAGACTACACCAATCTTGGGTAGAATTTACTGATGGCCATAGTAGCAAATTTATTTTTCCAAACATGACTGCTACAGTACCTCTCCATCCTGCAAACCACTCTTGAACCTTACCATATATCCACCAAGAGGCAGAACGTAATTCCCTTTTCTTTGAATCTGGGTGGGTGAGTGACTTACTTGTAGAAAATAGAATGGGAGAGAATTGATTAGGCCAGAAAAATCAATGTAACTTTTATTAATACCTTACTCACTAGAAAACTTTTGCTGAAGCCCTGAGGCCACCATGCTCTCAGGAAGCCAAACCTCTCACTCACCCAGAGATTACACGGAGAGGTTCTGAGACTACACGAAAAGAGAGAAAGATGTCCAGTTAGTCCCCAGCACTTCCAATTCCCTATTTCAGTCCCAGTCACCACCTTCATAAGGGTCCCGAAACCACAGCCACTCAGCCCAGCTCTTCCCAAATTCCTGACCCATAGAAGCCATGAGATATGACAAATTGTTTCCTGTTGTTTTAAGACAAAAATTAAGGTTTACAGAGATTTGTTATTGAGTAATAGATAACAAGAACACAAAGGCAAACTGTTAGAGGAATTTAGGAAAGGAAAGACAATTTTTAATTGTGGTGATCAGGGCAACTTCATGGAAGAGTTGCCATTTAAGTTGGGTTTTGCCAACTAGGTGTGAACAGGAGATGAAGAGGTTGAGGGAGGGAAGGTCATTCTATATGAAGGGTATGATCCAAGGAGAGATTTGGAATGGAAATTCACAGTATATGATGTGTGGGAAAGTGTTGAGGGAGATGGGCTGGAAAGTTCGAGAAATAAGGGTCTATATCTGTGCTTTCCAATATGGTAGAATCTCATCACAGGTGGCTATTTAAATTTAAGTGAGTTAAAAGTAAATGGAATTTAAAATTCAGTTCCGGCCGGGCACGGTGGCCCACGGTGGCCTGTAATCCCAGGACTTTGGGAGGCCGAGCCAGGTGGATCACAAGGTCAGGAGATCGAGACCATCCTGGCTAACACGGTGAAACCCCGTCTCTACTAAAAATACAATAAATAAATAAATAAATAAATAAATAAATAAATAAATTAGCAGGGCGTGGTGGTGCGTGCCTGTAGTCCCAGCTACTCAGGAGGCTGAGGCAGGAGAATGGCGTGAACCCGGGAGGTGGAGCTTGCAGTGAGCGGAGACCGCGCCACTGCACTCCAGCCTGGGCAACAGAATGAGACTCTGTCTCAAATAATAATAACAATAATAATAATAATGATAATAATAATAATAAAATAAAATTCAGTTCCTCCGTCAGACTAACCCCATTTCAAGTGCTTGGTAGCCCTATGTGGCTGGTACCTGCCATATTGGAGAGCACAGACATAGAACATGTCCATCATCTAGAACTTCCTATTGGACAGCGCTGGTCTCCATGGCATTTCTCCTTGTCCCACAGGCACAATGAGCAACTGCAGGCTTCTGAGGAGAAGAGTGACGTGCTGAGAGCTGTGTTTTAGGACAGCTATCCTAGAGCTGTGTGTGGGCAGAGAGTAGCAAGCAGGTTCGTTAGGAGGCTAGGGTAAAAAGGCAGACAGGGGACACATTTGTCATACACCCCAGTGAGGCACAGCATCAGGGAACAGGAGGTCTGCAGGTTTCAGGACAGGCCAGTTCGGGGAGAAAAGGGACTAGCTGTGATTATCAGGTCACTGGTGATTTATTTACCACTTCCTTGAAGTATTAAAATTGTTTCGGTACACTGCAGCTCTCATTAGAGACCTGCACAAACACAAGTTAGCTTGAAAAGATCTGTGCCAAGCGACTGGAGAGTGAGGGAGCAGGGGTGAAAAGAAAGAGGAAGCCAGGAGAGGGGACTGCTAGGTGGCCTCCAGCACACACACCCAGGCTGGTGGCGGCAGTTCATGGTGGTAAATGTGCTCACTAAAGCTCCGGATGAGAATATCTTTTCAGGCATCCCTTTTAAAGTGATGAAACAACTAGTACAACATTAAACAGGATAAATGACATTACCTGACTGGTCCTTTGTATCAGACTCAAAAGATGGTAATTAGAACGGCCACACAGAAACTCTCCAGTCAAAGCACTAAAACTCATTGATTAGGATTTGAAACTAAAAAAAGTTTTAAATAGATAGAATGAGATTTCCAGAGTGTTTGTAAGGATCCAGATGAGATTTCCTGTCATTTCCTTTCCTGGTGGCCACCACTCTACTGTCGTGATTTCCCTCCACTGATCTTTTCAGCAGACAGGCCAGAGGATGCTGCGTTCTGATGCCTTCACAAAAGGCAACAATAGACCTTCAGCAGACTGGGTTTGGCACCAAGACTCAACTCCTGCAGTGGAGTTGAAAATTTCCTTCCACTTGGCTCTTTCGGAAAGACCTAGGCAAGGGCAGGTATCCTTGTACATCCCCTTAGACCCTGAAGCAAGCCCTCTTCCAACCCATGAGAAGGGCATCCAGAGGCAGACACCCCCCATACATATACAGGGAGCCTAGTGCTCATATCTGTGTTATTTACTGATGAAAAGAATAAACGCGGCAGAAACAGTTCTTTGTGGGACTGAATAAACATAAATCTTGCTCTAGAAGCCCATACATTTGAGTAACCCACATAAACTGACAATTCAGACCCAAGCATCTCACTCAAAAAGGATGGCTGAATTTGGGAAGTGAGGAGACTAAATAACAAAACACCTAACTCCTTTTGCGCAGGTATTAGAATGCCTCCCTCCAAGGTCATCTCTGCACAAAGATTCCCCTTTCCACTTAATATCCTTTCCGACTCAACTGAGAGGTGTTTTACTTCTATTGAATCTTCCCATGCCAGAAAGACTGATTCCCTATCTGAGAATAGGAGGCAAAAAGAAACCTTTTGTACTGAGCACCAAGTTTTAAATACGTTGACCAAGTTTTAAATATGTTGTATTTTCCTTCCCTGCTTAGGTGAAAGCATGAGAAAATGCCCCTCCTCTCATTTACAAGTATTTGCACTTTCCAGAAGCGTGACTTTCAGAACGCCTAAAAGGTCCCCCAAATTGTTTTCTCCTAAAAAAGCTTAAAGAGAAGCCAACTGTGGTAGTTTTCTTTTACTCTCTGGCTCTGCAAATATGCATGTTTCTTTAGACAAATGCAAATGAGCAGCCTTGTTATGTGTGAATTTCAAGACAACTTTACTTTTATTGCAAAATCTACATCTCTTAGAAGAAATCTGCCAGAAACCTGAGGGACCTCCCTCCACTCCTCACGGGCCGGAAGTAGGGCTCACTGGTTTGATTAGTTTTCACCAGGGCACCCCTAAACGTGAGATTGTCCGAAGGAGATCCCCCCAGTCATGGTAAACACCCACTAGCATGGGTCAAGCTGGGACAGGAACTTCCCCGCGGAGCAGTCGGAGAATAATCATCCTAGCCCAGGCTCACGTGGTGCTTACTTTGTGGCAGCTCCTGTTCTTGGTGTTTTATGTATGTTAATTCATTTTCTTTTCACAAGTCTATGAAGTAGGTCCTATGATTTCACTTCCATTTTACAGGTGAGGAAAAGGAGGCCTGAAATGATCAATGTTAAGTGGGAGGGATGAGGTGTGAACTCAGGCAGGCTGTGTTCTAATCCCTAAGCCACACACCTGTGCCAGAAGGATGCACATTTTATAAACCATCTCTCGGGAGACGCGTGAAACCACGGGTCTAACTTAATGATGGCTTCTGTGAGACATAAAAGACACACTGTAAAATGCTAGCACTCTGCAAAATGTGAATAAATGATGGAAAAAGGATTAGGGTTTAAAAGTAATAAATAGCACAAGTATGGTTAGTAAATTAGGGCAGAGGAGATTGAAATGGAAGACGTGCTGTAACACATGGAGCAATCCAGAGTTCTCTGTCCCAGCTGAAGACTGCTGAAGACACACGCTTTCCTTCCCTGCTAGCTATTCTCAAGACCTCCCCCCACAAATCATGAAGAGGTCTTTAGGATTACTTGGTGAACCATCAATTCTCTCTTCAAACCTTCCCGTAGGAATAACATTCCTACTTCGTCAATCACCAATTGCTCAAGGAAATTTATGACAGGTCCAAATAGTGGCCACAAATTTTATGGCACCCAGAAAAACTGGTGATCTCTTTTCCATACATCTGTGATGGCTGCCCACTTATACAAGACTGTCTATTTAGAATGCTCATAAAAGCGATGCTACAGACAGGAAAAAAAGATGCCATCCAGGGACCATCTTGGCATATCAAAGGACATTACCAGTGGCTTGTTAAACAACCTTCCCTTAGGTCACCTACGAAAATTTGGCAGTGATAACTCTTCCTTCACAACTGATGAAACCCGGACTAGCATTCGTTGGCTAATTTGAAATCAGTCATGTTCTTTCCAGATCCCTGAGACCCAAGAGCTGAGTCACTGAACGGAGGAAGTCATCAAAAGAGACAGGTTTGGCCTGGCCCCACAGCCGGGGGAAGCCTGGAGCCAGGGACCCTCTAACAGAGGAAGGCAGAGGAACCTTCTGAAGCGCACACTGGAGAAAAGGAATTGAGCACTGATTTTAGGATCTTACTTGTAGTTTTTCTCCCAGAATTTCACTGGCCTGACATACGATGTGATGAAAATGACACTCCCAAGAAATGGGCTCAATGGGGTAGAAAAGATTGACGTGGCAATCGTCTGAAAGAAAAGCACGGCAGAATCTGAGAATGTTGAGTTAAGGCAAAAAAAATTATTATTCCTATATTTTTAAAATATTGTTTCAAATTTTGATGAGTTTTCACTAAAGCCATTTTTTCCACCAAAGAAAGAACAAAGGACACACACTTAATCTCTCTATGTATAGATTTATAAACATAAAACTTTCAGTAGTACCCTGCTACGTCTCATTTTACCACCATGTAAACCAAATGATTCTCATAAAAATCTCAGCGGTCTTAGTCTGATTCATGGCAAAGATTTAATATCTAAGGATTGAAAAGAACAGTTTCTCTTTACTAAGATTATTAGCTGAACAAAACACACTAGGGTACATTTACTAAAGTATCAAGTAGCTTTGTAAATAATTAATATTAGACGATACTTTTTGAAAACAAATAATAGAATTGTTCGGGAAGGTAGCATCTGTTTCTTGAAGAATGTTTTCCCACTGTTCGAAATATCTATCCATCTATCTACCTGGGTAGATGCATACACAGATAAACAGATACTGTATATTGAACACCATTGGTTCAATTCAAGTCATATCTAGTTTTTAAGCAAAGAACACCACATGCACATGAAGTAAGTGTTTTGTGGGCCAAGTTGCTTCTATAGGCATTCTTACATGAGTTTCTCACGTACTGGCGTGTGTTAGTTTCACACACCTTGCTTGATCAAAGAGGTAATTGCTCAATATTAAACTTAGCATGTCTGTTGCTTTTGGCTTAAGCCCAACGGATCTTTGGTGATTAGTGGCGAGGAGCCAGAAGCAACAGTTCTCTGAGCAAGCTGGTCCCTTCAGGTCTCACTCCATCACTGGAGACTCCCAGCTGCCAATCACTCACCATCATTGTGGCGCAGAGGTTCTGTGGGGCCTGTGGTTGGAAGCGAAAGAGAGAACTGCTGGCCAGAATCCATGGGGGTGGCAGAAGTCAGTGGAGAGCCAGATTGCCCAGGTCCTGTAATATGGACATCCTTCCTGGTCCTAGGGTAGGTATTAGGACTTGGATCATTCTACTACAGATCTGATCTGACCTCCTACAAGGCTGGTCTTCCTGCTGGGAAGTTGTTGACAGCTGTATCTCTCTCACTGCTGAACTAAGGGGGTCTTATTTCTGTAACCCATGTTCAAAACGTTCTGGCACAGAGTAAAAAGGAAATGCTTGGCACAGACAGGAAGACTCTGCATTTCATTATCAAGAATATAGAAGTAACTCAGACTTCTAAGTGGTTTAACATAACGTTAAACAAATTATGTGATAAAGGGGTGGGGATGGAAGTAGGGATTCCCTAATAGCCCCATTTATATGTAAGATATAAAACAGGAGCGAGTCTTGCGCTGTCCACACTTTCACATACATTTTAGTAGATTTAAAATCAGATTAAAAAAAAATTATCCGGGCATTGTGGTGCACACCTGTAGTTCCAGCCACACAGGAGGTTGAGGTGAGAGGATCTCTTGAGCCCAGGAGTTTGAGGCTGCAGTGAGCTAGAATTGCACCACTGCACTCCAGCCTGGGCAACAGAGTAAGACCCTGTCTCAAAAAAATCATGATTTTTTTTTTCAAGAGCGACTTTTTTTTTTTTTTTAAACTTTCTATTTACTCCCAAGCATTTTCAGGAGTAAAATGTCACATCCTCCACTAATAATACATTCCAATGTTGAATTGTTTAGGTATCAAAAAGATCTCTATTGTGCTGCAATTTAAATCCAATTCTTTTTATTTTGACCTAGGTTCAAATAGAGAACTACAGAACAATACGCTACTGTAATATCTATTATCACCCATCAGTTTCCTCTTCTGAAAGCTGAAAATACCTAAATACTTCTGCCACAAAACACAACATATTAGCTATTATGCTCCTTGTCATTGGGAGAAAAGGGAATTGCACGGAAGATATCATTGCGTGAAGGTATTGAAAAAAATATTAGAAAGCAGAGTGAGGTCAGAGCTGGAGTTTTCTGAGGGGCTGTGTTGAGAAGAAAGGAAGAGGGAGAAGTCCCCACATCAGGGGACAGAGGGTGTGATGAGGCTTGCAGAGGAACCAGGACAAAACCAAGTGGAGCCAGGGCTGGGCAGATGTGCTAATATGTGATTATCTGGCTAAGTCTGTCTAATTTTTAGAACACAGGGGTCCTGCATGGTCTCTACACATATTAAAAGGGGGGCTGATTGGCTCTTGTTTTTGATTCTAAAATTTCCCTAGAGATTACATTGTACATTTTTTAAATGCCAGAAACAATTATCCAAAATTTAAGAAGTGAGGAAACCGTGCTAGTCTAAAAATAAAGTTCAATGTGGTAGGAAAGGAAATGACGTTTAACAGGTTAGAGGGAGGGTGGCAGTGAATAAAGAGGACCGTTTTTTCAGGAAGATCAGTAAAGAATTATAGCACACTCTGGGCAAATAGGAAAGGCTGTCACTACTACTGGCAAGACAGCGCCAAGAAAGAAGAGCTACTAAGAGGAGTAGGCGCATAAAGCCCACTTTATTTCTAAGAGAAACAGCTGAGAGATTAACCTAAGGGGTAGATGATCACTCCTTCAAAAGCACACTTAAAATGCAAACATCTATTATTTGTTTTGTTTGTTTTTTGTTTTTTGTTTTTGAGATGAAGTCTTGCTCTGTCGCCCAGGCTGGAGTGTAGTGGCACCATCTCGGCTCACTGCAACCTCTGCTTCCCAGGTTCAAGTGATTCTCCTGCCTCAGCCTCCCAAATAGCTGGGACTACAGGCGCCTGTCACCACGTCCTGCTAATTTTTTTGTATTTTTAGTAGAGATGGGGTTTCACCGTGTTAGCCAGGATGGTCTCAATCTCCTGACCTCATGATCTGCCCTCCCCAGCCTCCCAAAGTGCTGGGATTACAGGCGTGAGCCACTGTGCCCAGCCAGAAAGCATCAATTATGAAAAGATTTTAAAAAATCATTAGAAGTGCAAAAGGATGCACCAAGTAGAAAGCAGCCCTCCCAATCTCTGGGTTTACTATAGAGAATCTGGCTAAGTCTATCTAATTATTAGAAGACAATGGTCTTGCATGGTCTCTACACATATTAAAAGGGTGAATATTCTCATCTTTCCCTGGAGGTTACAAGCTCAGAAGCTAACAGAGGCTATGGAGGGAGAAAACATGCTAGTACTAGAAAAAGCAATTTACCAAACAGTGCCCTGCTGGCCTGAAAGCTAATTCAATTCCAAAACAGAGCAAATTAGTCCCTTTTCAATGCTGATATGGAGCCCACAGCTTCTTAATAGAGTGATAAAATAATTAACATTTCAAAATTAGCCAAGATCCATGGTTGACACTTAATAACTTAATAGCTTTGTCTGGGTGGCATGTATATCCAGTTTTTCAACTATTTATCTGATTATAGTTTGAACAGCATGATGTTGGACTCCAAGGAACAAATATCTACCTTTACAACTGAGGAAGGATGAGGGGGTGTCCATGGGTACGGGGGAGAGGGTAAAGATACTGTCAGTGGCCAGCCTCCAGGGAGGTCAATTTGAAGGCTCTGTATCTTAGCAGAAGGGGTGGAAGTGGGTGTCACTAACAGGGCCAGGCTTAGGAACAAAACAAGGGGGTCCACTGAGTGTTCTAAAACGGAACCACCAAATGCCCAATAAAATTTGCATCTCAAATGTTTCCATGTTGTAAGGCAATTAGTCTATACATCGTGAAAGTATTTAAATTTAATGCTCACTGTGCACAAGCTGAGATAAATCCTAATGCTGTCTTTATTCTTATAGGACTTATTAAGTGCCAAATACCATGTGCTCATGTGTGAACCCTCAACACAAATACAGGGCAAGTATTTGAAAATTATGGTTCCCAGAACAGTCTTAATTCAGTCGTGGAACTCCAAGGAATAATAAGTAATATTGAACTCACCTAACAAGGCATAAACATCAACAAGAAATGCTACAGACAGATGCAAATCCAAAGTTATGACATCAGGAATTATAACTTCAAGTTTTAAATTCTTGGTGCAACTCCTCAACAACAAATTTGCGTTAATCTAATCATTTTCATTGAATAAACATGCTTTAAATTCTAAAAAGGAAACTTTAGAAATACGTCAGAAAGAGATTAAAAATCAACTCAATATTTCACCTGTTTTTGTTTTAAAGGACTCTATTTGGAAAACTGAAATTACTGGCTTTATAGAAAGTGACTGCAGCTAAATGGAAAGGGTGGAGCACAAGCTCAGGCTTTGCAAATATATATATAATTTTTCCTTAGCTTGTTCTGCCAAATGACCTTGAAACACTTTAGAAATATTAATGCACATCTAAGAATAGGAACATAGAACAATGTGTATTGTGAGATCCACTCTTCGTATGCTTAACTTTTTTTTAAAAAAAGTTATGGGCCTGGAAGAAATAATTTTTCAAAATATAAAATATATTATTACTCAAGGATTATCCTAAGTATGTTTCCATTCCTGTACACCAAGTTAAGATCCTAGAGATTCCTTAAGAATTGTCTTAATGAGCCTTATGTAAATTTCATATGGAAGAGAGCGCTGAGTGGTCATTCAAGTTAGCTAACAGCAGCCCTGATGGATTGCCAGAGTTTAGAACTGTGCTTCACACACACTGATGGCATAAGAATCACCAAGAAAGCTTGTGAAAAGACAGACTCCAGGATCCCGGCCCGTGAAATTTGATTTAAAAAGTATGAGCTGGGCCCAGGAATCTACTTAGTTTAATTAGTTTCTCCAGGGATTCTGATGCAAGTGGTCCCTGTTTCCTGGGAAACACACAGGTTTAAAAACTCTAAATTCAGTGGGAAGGAAAACCTTTGAGGACGTATTTTAGGTCTGAGTCAAATTTTAATTAATCTCTTTCTTCGAGAGTATTTTTAAAGCAATTTCTCTCTCCGCTTCCCCTTACCCACATGTGCACATATATAAAACTTAGCTATCAATGTCAAAGTGATGTTTAGAAGGAGCATCTCAAAATTTGTTACGAAGTAAATTAAAATTATTACGTAAACACTGTAAAATACACATGGAAACCAAGGCTTCCTGCCTGATAGCCACTAAAAGACCATAATTTAAGTTGTTAGTCTTCCAAATGCTGTTTGTACCTAATCTTGGGTTTCTGAACATCACTGAAGTACAATATGATAACCATACTATAAAATAATATACACTTGATAAAAATGTATTGAATGCATCAACCCTATCCACAATGTTTAATAACAGCAAATGTATTTGCACTATTTTGCACAAGGTGACTCAATCATTTAAGCAGTAACTTTCCATTTAAAAGACAGGGTATCTTAATGCAGATCTGGGCATGGGAAATGGAAGGACCAGAAAAAAAAAATAAAAGTAACTCCTGAATATGCATTAGGAAGCAGGAAGAGTTCAAAATTAAGAAGTATCTTTTAAGGCTAAGTGGCCTAAAGGGATCCAAAGTGCCTCTTCATGTCCCCATTAAAATGTAATCTTAAAGACTTTACAATCTTTTTATTGCCAGGGGTCAATGAAAAGCTTGCTTCCGTAAAATGTGAATCTCAGCTGGAGGGTGAAAATAGAAGCAGAAAGGATACGAGGAATGGCAAAGAGCTGAGCAAACACGTGAAACGAAGAACCCCAAGCCATCTGCCACGGAGCCACATACGTCAGGACAAACTGTAACTTGTGAAGCAGGTCCCCGAGCTGAAAGTAAAAAAAAAAACAATTCATCAGAGAGGACAATGACAACAGTGGTAACTGCATCAAGGTCATTCAAAGGACATTTGTCAAGGTTAGGAAGGGGCAGTGGGGCAGTGAAACTACTGTCTGCCTTCTCACTCTTATCTTTCTGCATCTCTTATGCCATGCAGCCATTTATTGATATTTTAAAACAGCAACAGGCTGATCAGAAGAAACCTTGCATGGTTAATCTCAACAGATTTATTATTTCAACCTACGTATATGGTGTATCTCTTTGCCTTTCTCAGAAAAACAACTGCAGCTTGGTCTTTCCTCCTTCATATTGGATCTTTTGGAGGGAGTACATACAGAAACCTGTCATCGTTTGACATTGTTAAGGTTTTTGTTAATTTCATTTTACCTCTTCAGCTGCTCCTACTGGAGAAAATAGCTCCATACCATTGAATTGCAAGTTACAAAGTACTTTAGAAAGCTAAGACAGTATATGAAGCTATTGCACTGGCCAGACAAGCCAGCACAAGGAAAAACCGAGTTTTGGGAAGATATCGAAAATACAGAAGAGAGACCTCACATAGGGTGAACTGTTCAGTGGTTTGATTGGAGATGGAGATGATGAATGTGCAGGGAAGGATAGAGAAGGATGGACTACTCTGGCTTTAGATCTCTGCATTGTGGTAAGAAATGGCTGATGAATCCCAGATGCAAAATTCTGCTGCTGTCACTTCTAGATGCGGTCAGTCAGTATCCCACCAGGATTTCTTTCCCCAAAATCAACATCGGACCTTCTTCCATAATGAAAACTTCAAATAGCATGCCATGTTTGTTCCCAGACTGGCTAGCATTTGAGACAATAAAATACATTCACCAAGGCCGTGATGTGAAATGAGAAGAAAAAATACAATCTTTAATTACGCTCAATAGCCATTATATAAAACAGAAGGTCACAATGAAAAGAGGGCAAGGATTGGGCAATGGGGCCATTAAGAAAGCATTCAAGGAACCAAGATAACTGAGCCCTTCTGTGAAAAGCCAACCTGGTGATTTTGGAACCAAAAGATGAGGTGACCCTGATTTGTTCCATGAAAATGTAATAAGGCAAAGGGAGGTTAATTAGAATCCTCTCCAAATCTTTGCCTCACTTTTCTGGTCTCTACTGATTCTCATAAATATTCTGGTTTTGGAGAAAAACTTTAAAGTAGAATAAAATATTACTGGATAGGCCATAGTATATGAACCAAGAATAAAAGGTCTCTCAAAGGCACAGCAAACATAGAGAATCCTTAAGAAGTCACAGGCATCTGGTTATGTATAGAAACCCTGACCTAGAAACATGTCCACCAGAGATTCTAGTTACAAACCTAGCACTGAGTTTTAGGTGAAAGCTGAAGAATTTTAGATAGAAGAGAATGGAAGAATGATAGGGAGGGTGGCAGATGGTGAGAGGGAAATAAAAAAAATACGGGAAACAGGGAAGACAAAGGGAGGATAAAAAAAGCAAAGAAAAGAAAAATGAAAGAGAAAAGCTAGATGATGTGATCAGGCTTGTGGAACTATAAGGAAATATGAATTCCAGGAAAGGAAAAAAGGAGTTTGTTTTTTGCTCATAACTTTTCACTTTCTTTGCTCTCACTCACTTGCGTCAACCATAGAGGAATGATCTCGATTGGTTTCCAGGATATTTCAGAAAGGCCACTTTGGTTTTAATCCTGGGGTTGATTTCAGCCTCCTGAATCCATTCTAGATGGGACTCCACAGCCCCCAGTGCCTTTGAGAGTTTGTCAATTGAAAGAGCAGCCTTTCAGTCTGTCAACCTGAGGTCCAGTCTCACAAGTTTACATAAAATACAGTCGTTTCCCAACCACCTTACTTTTTACCATCATTAGGTGACTTCTACAGATCAAGAAACGGATAGTTCTAACACAACTTCAAACTCTTGACTCACTTCTGTGAAGAGATAACGATTTGCATTAAAAGCCAATGTCATTTCCTTTTATCTCCACCGTTAACCCAACCAGAAGGGGAACACGTCAAGGGCCCAAGAGAGGATATGACTTCTGGGTTACCAACCAGCGCAAAAGTGGTGGTGGGCTCTCTTGCTCATATATACCTAACCAAACTCTATCAGAAAAAATACCTCTGGATTTGAAATCTTCTAGTCACCCCACTATTAAGAATTCTTAGTTGAGTTATTAAGAATTAATCTTGTGACTCATGTCTAGGTGAAAACTGCAAGCATGAACAAGATTACCTCATAAGATACATGGCCCCCAAATGCCCTAAAAGTGAATCATGAGTTATGGAAAGTTACTCCTGTTAGGTTTTCTGTGTATTCCTGTATCCTGGGAGGCGTTTAAGCCACCTTTTGAAAAAGCTGATAAGTAGGTCAGTTACAGCAACTACAATCAGACTGGCTGCTCCAGGGAAAGCTTCATCTGCAAGTTTGAAGCTCTAACAAGTGAAACTTTGCAGCGTTATGATTAAATGAATCTATTACAATTATTTTCTGCTTAGCACAGCAACTTCTATTTACACATAAGCCAAACCAGTAATCAGACATCTAAGGATTCCAGATACAAGCACTCTTCTGCTCTAATTGCAGCCGAACCCCCAGGTGTCCTTGTTCTTTTCCTTTGACTCTCTATGCCTTTTTTTTTTTCCCATGAACTTTGTGAAGAATAAAATACGTGCTTTGTAAAGCTTTTCAATATGAAGCTCACAAAACAGACTCCACCGTTCTCAATCATTGAAGAAGCCAGATCTCCCGAATGTCATTTCTTTCTGTAGTAATGATTCCTCCACAACACAGTAATTGTGATGCTCCTCTATGAAGCCCACCAGAAAAAGGATGTGTTCTAGATGAGTCAGATGCTAACGCATGCCAATATTTAAAAGCATGGGCTTGAGGGCACGCTGCCTGAGTTTGAATCCCAGCTCTATCTCTGGTCATACATTTCTGGATCTATAAACTGGAGATGATAATAATACCTCCTCAAAGTGTCATCTGAGGATGAAACGGCTTCATCTTTGTTAAAGACTTAGAACAGTGCCTGGCAAACATAAGTGTTACAAAAGAGTTTGATAAATGTTAGGACAAGTGGATATCTTATTCACAACCTAGTAATTTTAGAGCCTTCTTATTCCCCAAACTGAAACTCACCAAGTCCAGGTCCTCTCATTTTTCAGAGAAAGAAACCAGGCTCAGAGGGGTTAAGTGGATTGCTTAGATCAGACAGCAAGTTACTGGCCCATCTGAAACCAGAGATCGAAGTTCCTGATTCTCCATCCAGTGATATTTCTTTCACCCAACTTTACCATGCCTCCTAGAGGCCATGGGCCTTCTGTGAACTACAGCAATGGGAAGAACCTGCCTGACATGCAGCAGCTACAGAAAGGTCCCCTTTATCCAAGATTTCCTGCTGACAGCAGAGGGGCAGGATCACAAGCATGAACATCACACACTATAGCTGCAGCCACGATTCAGACAAATGATGGCTGCAGCCACGTTCTTTCATATACACAATGAAAAAGGACCTGATCTGCCCTGGAACATCCTTTTCAGTGTAAATGTCTAATTAATAAAATATGATACTACCCAAAAAGCCTGATGACCCTCGAGGGATCTCAAAACGGCAGACTGCTGGCTTACTTGTGCTTCTTGAATGTACAACTCCAAAAAGATTGATTTGGCTCATGTATTTTATTCTTACAGTGTGGAGAGACATGATCCAGGTTTAAAAAGATTCAGCTTCATATTTTCCCTTTATACTTTATCCTTCTCTTTAAGGGTAAAATCAGGTAAAATAATTTAAAATGAGTGTGTATCAAAATAGCAATTTCTAAGCACAAAAGAAAACCTAAATATTGATCATCAATGAGAAAAGTATATGAAGAGGGACCTCCTGCACCACAGTGGCCATTGTGTATAAAATAATGAAACATTTAAGATAAGACTTAATGGAAACAGCCACACCAACACCTTTCCAGTAAGCATGGCCACAAGCATTATAATATTGTATTGAAGTACTTTAAATAGAAATCTCATTTAGATTAGCTATGAACTTGCATCTCCTTAGACAGTTTGAGGTCTTTGTTTTTATGAAGCTTATCTCACTCCTAACATTCTACTTCCAAGATCTTAAATCTCAGCCCTATTAAAATGCATAATAAACTTTATGAGTTACTGGAATATTAGAGAAAACAAAATCATTTGGGTTTTTTCCACTCAAAACACTAGGAAAGGAGTAAAGAAAATCACAATGAGGGCCTGGCACTGTGGCTCACGCCTGTAATCCCAGCACTTTGGGAGGCCTAGGCAGGTGGATCACCAGAGGTCGGGAGTTCTAGAACAGCCTGGCCAACATGGTGAAACCCCGTCTCTACTAAAAACACAAAAATTAGCCAGGTGTGGTGGCACACACCTGTAATCCCATCCCAGCTACTTAGGAGGCTGAGGCAGGAGAATCACTTGAACCTGGGAAGCAGAGGTTTCAGTGAGCTGAGATCATGCCACTGCACTCCAGCCTAGGCGACAAAAAAGAAAAAAAAGAAAAGAAAATCACAATGGAATGGCTGTTTCCCAAAGAAAGCCACCATAAATACTCTCATTTCAAATGACCTATTTTGGAAATACCTTTTCAATTAGACCTAGACGTGCTGTTATATCTCTGCTATAGATAGTAAATACACAAACCAGCTTGAGAGAAATGTCTCCAAATAAAGGTGACCCCAAAACTTTTCCTTGCAAATACATCTGCAATAAGGCATATCTTCACTCTGGAGACACCCCCCTCCACACACACATTGTCCTTCCTTTAATGAAATAACTGGCTACTTACAGAATTTTCTTATATTTGGGTATTGTTTTAGGAAGCTATACATCCCATTTGATTAAAGTGCAATTTTCTCTCCAAATCCCACTTATCACCTTTTAGCCTATTGCTCCATCCTTACTAATCTCCCAGATTCATTCTATCATTTGCCCTTTTTTTTGCATTTTGTTTTATTCAGTTAGTTCCTTCTCAGCTTCAGTTAACTTCACCCCAAATTTGGAATTACCAATGTTTGAACTTCAAGGGGTATACAAGGCTGAAAGGCATCGCAGAAACTGGCTGCTGAGTTAACGATGCATGGAGTTCAAAGTGACAGAACAGTGAAGAAATTGAGGCTCTTGAGTGCTTGTAAAGGAGCAGACGAGATGAGAAGAAATCTGGAGATTCATGGGGAACCACATTAATGAATTCAGGTGGGAGCCCAGCTGAGGGATTAAAAGCTGGGAACAAAGGAATTGTGGAAAACCGTCAGATGTTTTGAGGCACAGGTGGTGATATGGGGAGTAGAAAAATGTTCAAGAAGGAATAGAGAAAGCAAAGCTAGTGACATCTCAAATGTAGGACACCATTTTTGGGGGAGGGGAAGCACCACTCCTACAGAATAACAAGTTGTTAACAGAAAATATGATCATTCAATTTGGGGATATGAAATATTTCCAAATAGTAGCTGACAATACAAGACAGAATTTTGTAAAGTAAAAAACTTACTCAGACAATGGTTATAACTCATTACAAGAGTGACTTTCAGGCCAGAAGCAGATTCTACCTCAGTAGACAATGTGTTGGGAGCCCATTAAATAGCATCCATCAGACTTTGCAAAATATTGATGGGCTTCATGGAGCATGGTAATGCGTAAAGGATACCATCCATTATAAAAATAATACAAATAATCAAAGAAGTTGTAAGAAAAAAATAAATTAATAGTTAACTCAAAAAAGGGGGCACACCCCCACCACCACCCCTGCAACAGTCAGAAGCAAACAGGTAATTTGAAATAAGAATGGTTAAGTCTGAACTGACACCATGCCGACCCAAAGGGAACATAGACATGGATATAGGTCTTAGGAGCTGAGGAATTGCGTTTTAGCATATTTGAATGGGTTCCATGTCCACAAAGAGCAAATTATAAAAAACTTCATTTACCAGTGTTGGGAAAAAGCAAAGAGAGTTTGCCTTCTGCCTGTTGTAGAGTAGATAAAAATCTGTCATCCATGATACACCAAAACCTCAAGTCCTCATAATACAGGGCAGTGGGATTTAAATTTAAACTATTCCAGTAGGGTGAAAATTTAAAAACAAGAAACTAACATAAAAGGCAGTGAAGGATGATAAAACTTCCTCACAGGAGTAAATGCATGAGATCCATTTTTTCTTTTGGCTCCCACGAGTGACAACATACAACATTTGTCTTTCTGAGCCTGGTTTATCTCACTTAACATAATGTCCTCCAGTTCCAATCGTGTTGTTGCAAACTGACAGGATTTTATTCTGTTTTATGGTTGAATAAATTCCATTGTGTATATATACACAGTTTCTTTATCCATTCCTCTGCTGATGGGGACTGAGGTTGATTCCATATTTTGGCTGTTGTGAATAGTGCTATCATAAACATGGGAGCACAGATATCTTTTTAATATGGTGATTTCTTCTCTTTTGGATAGATAGCCAGCCTTGGCATGGCCAGACCACATTTCAGTTCTAGTTTTAGCTTTTTGAGGACCCTGCATACTGTTTTCCATAGTGACTGTATTCATTTGCATTCCCACCAACAGGGTATAAGTGTTTCCCTTTCTCCTCATACTTGCTAGACTTTGTAACTTTCAGATAACAGTCATTTTAACTGGGGTGAGATGATACCTCAATGTGGTTTTGAGTTTCACTTCTCTGATGATTAGTGATGTTGAGCACTTCTTCATATACTTGTTGCCCATTTGTATGTCTTCTTTTGAGAAATGTCTATTCAGAAATTTTGCCCATTTAAAAAAAATTTTTTTTTTTTGGCTATTTAGTTGTTTGAGTTCCTTACATATTTTGGTTATTAATCCCTTGTCAGTTGAATATTTTGTAAATATTTATCTCCCATTTTGGGGGTTGTCTCTTCACTTTGTTTATTCTTTCCTTTGCTGTGCAGAAGCTTTTCAGCTTGATATAATCCCATTTCCCAATTTTGGCCTTTGTTGTCTGTGCTTTTGAGGCCTTACTCAATAAATCTTTGCCCAGACCAACGTCCTGAAGCATTTCCCCAGTGTTTTCTTCTAGTATTAATTGTTTCATAGTTTCAGGTCTTATATTTAAGTCATTAATCTACTTTGATTTGAGTTTTGTGTATGCTGAGAGATAGGATGAAACTAGATGTTTCATCCCTCTGAATACACATATCCAGTTTTTCCAGCATCATTTATTATGTTTTTAAGTTTTTAATTTTTGTGAGTGCATGGTAGGTGTACATATTTATGGGATACACGAGATATTTTGGTATAGGCATGCAATACGTAATAATCACATCATGGAAAATTGTGTATCTACCTCAAGCATGTATCCTTTGTGTTACAAATAATCCAGTTATATTCTTTTAGTTACTTTTAAATGTACAATTAATTTATTATTGACTACTGTCTCCTTGTTATGCTATCAAACTCTAGGTATTATTCACTTTTTCTATTTTTTTTTTATACCAATGAACCATCACCACCTCCTCCCAATGTGCCCTTACTACCCCCAACCCAGCCTCTGGTAACCATCCTTCTATTCTCTGTCTCTAAGAGTTCAATTGTTTTGATTTTTACATCCCACAAAGAGATGAGAATATATGATGTTTGTCTTTCTGTGCCCAGCTTTTTTTACTTAAAATAATGACCTCCAGTTCCATCTATGTTGTTGCAAATGATAGAATTCTTTTTTATGGCTGAATAGTACTCCATTGTGTATAAGTATCACATTTTTAAAAATCCATTTACCTATTGATGGACACCTCGGTTGCTTCCAAATCTTAGCTATTGTGAATAGTGCTGCAACAAACATAGGAGTGCAGATATGTCTTCAATATACTGATTTCCCTTCTTTGGGGGCATATAGCCAGTAGTGGGATTGCTGGATCATATGGAAACTCTATTTTTAGTTTTTTGAGGAACTTCCAAACTGTTGTCCATAGTGGTTTACTAATTAACATTCCCACCAATAATGCACAAGGGTTCTCATTTCTCCACATCCTCACCAGCATTTGTTATCACCTGACTTTTGGATAAATGCCAGGAGATGCCGATGCTGCCAATCTGGGGACCACATATTGCAAATCATTGCACTAAAGGGCTAGAAGCACGGTATTCAATTTTCAAAGCACTAGAGGAAAAAAAAGACCAAAAAAGTTCATTTTGTTCAATAGATGGTAAGAAAGAAAAGGTGGAGAGCCGAAGTAAAAGCATCATGAACATAAAGCCAACAAAAAATACCATGGTAGAAAAAGTCCAAACATATCAGTAATCTCAGCAAATGTAAATAGATAAAATTTGCCTATCAAAATACAGACTCTCAGTCTGCCTTAAAAATTAAAATCTTGTTAGATTTAGAAGAAATATTAAAGTCACCTAAAACTTTTAGGTAAAATAATGTTAAAAAAATTAATACATTTTTACCAAAATAAAGTTTCCTTATCTCTTTTAATAGTAAGCAAAATATTGAGGCTTTTACTCAAAATAGAATAAATGGCAGTACATAATGATGAAAGGAGAGTGTCACCAGGAAGATAAAATAATTGAAATATATACACTTGGCCATGTAGTCTCAAAAATATCTGAAGTAAAAATGGGTAGAATTACAAGGAAAGATTAATAAATCTATAATCATAGGGGAAGATTTTAAGATACCTAGCTCAGAAAATGATAGTTCAATTAGACAATAAATAAGCATATGAAACATTTGACCAACAGAATTAACAAACTTCATCTAAGAGATATGAGTATTAGAATCTTAAAACCAACCAAAAAAATATAATTTTCAAACATAGGTACATTTACAACAATTGATACCTTACTAAAGTACAAAAGCAGTCTGATCCATGCCAAAAATTAATATCATGCACACTGTTTTGCAATTAAATTAGAAGTCAATAATAAAAAGGTGGCAAAATAATAATTGTAATAATCACAATCCTTTGGATTTGCATGTAATAAAAACAATGGAAATAACAGTTAAGAATAAATTATAATGAAAAGTAGAACATATTTTAAAATGAATGACAATGAAAAGCAGCAGTACCAATTAGAACTCTTAGAACCTAGGTAAAGCAATCTGTAGAGGAGAAGATAATGCCTTAAAATGTGCATCTTAGAAAAGCTTCACAGTCCATGTTGGCAGGCTATTTCCTAATGTAAAAATTTGACAAGGATATTATGAGAAAGAAAATACATTCTTATCTATGAATATAAATGAAAAAAACTCAATGAAATATTTACAAAATGAATCAATAAATGTATAAAAACACATCATCATCAAATTTGGTCCACTTTATAATGATATAGTATTAGGAAAAAATGTTAATGTAATTCACAAAATTGAGAAAGTAAAAAAGAAAAACTGTATGTTGCTCAATTGGTGCAGAAAGGATGTAAAAAATGAACTCAACACCCATTCATAAACATCCCTTACAAACTAGTCATAAAAGAGTCATTTTTAAACCTCATAGAGGATACCAGAGGTATATGGCAATAAACACCGTACTTAGCAATAGAATCTCAGGATTATTCAGACAAGAGGCATCAAGCAAGATGAATCTGATTAACCTAAAATAGAAGAGTGAAAAGAAAATTACTAAGGGAGACTAAAATATAAGCAGAGAGGAAGGAACCTGGGGTAATAGTTTACCATCTGTGAAGTACAGTTTGGGAAATTTTAACTAAGAAGAAAAACAGAAACAATGCAGGGATGACATCATCCAGCAGGAGTAGGCTACTTAGGCAAGTAAATGTGGTATTAATAAAGGAAATGCAACAAACCCTGATTCTTTGATTAGCCGACCTCATGCAGCCAGACACATTCAGACCCTTAAGAGAACACAACAGACAGAAAACATTATTTTAAGGTCATATTTCATGACTGCTAATTAGCATATCCATAAATGCAAATGAAGTAGACATTGCACATTGAAATTTTACAATCTACCAAGATGTAGGAATGCACAAAACTCAAAGGTCTCCTCTGGACCCCTGAGAATTCAGAACTAAATGTAATTCTGGGTCTGTGTGTTCCTGCATGTGTTGGGATATGGAGCTTTAGGTTAAGGATGTATGGGGAGGTGGGCCATTGAGGAAGGAAGCAAGGGTGGACTTCAATAAGGAAGAAACAGGAGATAATGAAAGTGACTGATGAGGGAGAGATGAGAGATGCTTTTGTTCTCTAAGTATCCTGCTAATTTCACCCTGGAGTGAAGTGGTAGAAATGACACAGTTTATGCACACATTCTGTCTTCCTTTTCAATTTCCTGCTTCTTTAATTCCATGTTATCCTTCCTGTAACCATTCCATATATGAAACAGCTTCTCCGTCTTTGAACTGCATTCTATTTAGCTCTCTCTTCCTTGTGGAGAAGTAGCTTCCTGGATTCTGCTTTTGGGAGCTTCCTCTCCTCCTTTTTTATTTGAGATGGAGTCTCGCCCAGTCTGGAGTGCAGTGATGCAATCTTGGCTTACTGCAACCTCTGCCTCCCAGGTTCAAGTGATTCTCCTGCCTCAGCCTCCTTAATAGCTGGGACTGCAGACACGTGCCACCACACCCAGCTAACTTTTTGTGTTTCCAGTAGAGACGGGGTTTCACCGTGTTAGTCAGGATGGTCTTGATCTCCTGACCTCGTGATCCACCTGCCTCGGCCTCTCAAAGTGCTGGGATTACAGGCTTCGTCCCTCTTAAAGGTCTGTTACAATCTTGTGTGTAGCGAATCCTGCCCTTGGGAAATGGGTATGACAGCCAAGTTCATTCACCTCCTATCAGGATACATGCTGCTTGCTTTTACCCACATGGTATTTCAGCAAGATAAACAATGTTAATGTATGAGCTATAAGGCAACGTTTTGTAATGCCCTCCTGTCCCTCGAATCTCCTGCATACCTCCCTGGATATCTAACTTGCACATTGTCCTGAGGTTTTTCTATTTGTAATAACATTTCATCAATCTAGTATATACAGGAATGAGATGGTTCATCTAGTGATTTTTCCATGTAACTGAATCTTTCCCTTATAAACACTGAAACTTTCCACATTTATGCTTTTTAAATCAAAATAATACGAGTTCACTTTTTAAAAAGTACAGAATTACACAAAGTGTACAGTGAAAGTTTCTGTTAC
Organism: Macaca nemestrina; assembly: GCF_043159975.1. Lineage (NCBI taxonomy): Eukaryota > Metazoa > Chordata > Mammalia > Primates > Cercopithecidae > Macaca > Macaca nemestrina. The sequence continues at coordinate 16,074,827 of NC_092125.1, read as the reverse complement.
CTGCTTTACTCTGACCTAACTTCCAGTACCAATCACAGTTAATGACTATTTGAGCAGTTATCCTTCCTGCATTTTCTGCATGTGAACATGTACTATACACACACAGACACAAACACGCAGAGCCTTTTTTTTTTTTTTTTTTTTTTGAGATGGAGTCTCACTCTGTCGCCCAGGCTGGAGTGCAGTGGCCGGATCTCAGCTCACTTCAAGCTCTGCCTCCCGGGTTTACGCCATTCTCCTGCCTCAGCCTCCTGAGTAGCTGGGACTACAGGTGCCCGCCACCTCGCCTGGCTAGTTTTTTGTATTTTTTAGTAGAGACGGGGTTTCACCGTGTTAGCCAGGATGGTCTCGATCTCATGACCTCGTGATCCGCCCGTCTCGGCCTCCCAAAGTGCTGGGATTACAGGCTTGAGCCACCATGCCCGGCCTACATAGCCTTTTTATTTAACTTGAATTAACAAGGTTGGGTGCAGTTTGTAGTCCCAGCTACTCAGAAGACTGAGGAGGAATCACTTGAGCCCTGGCGATCCAGGCTGCAGTGAGCTGTGATCAAGTCACTCCATTCCAGCCTGGGTGACATAGACCTTGACTCACAAAAACAAAGAGCCCTGCTAACATTGTTTGTCCCGGGTAAGGCTATGTCTCCATCACGATCCACACTTGGACATTCCAGCTATGTGAAGCAGGGTAGCTTCAATTTTGAGTTGTATTTTTGACATTTAACAAGAGAAATCTCTAATATACCAAATTTCATGTAAAATTAAAATACTTCAAAAGGCTTCTGGTTTCTTCTCTGGGATATACAAAGCTGTAAAGCATGTTTCTTCCATCCTTACAACGAAAAAAAAACCCCACAAACTTCAAATACGTGACTTTTCTAAAACTCTCATTATAGAACTGAGTTGTAGAGCAGACAGCTCTTAGAGGCACGTGAACCAGAACAACTGCATCTTGAACAGGAGCTGGGTAAAATGAGGCTGAACCCTACTGGGATGCATTCCCAGACACTTAAGGCACTCTAAGTCACAGGATGAGATAGGAAGTTGGCACAAATTACAGGTCATAAAGACTTTGCTGATAAAACAGGTTGAGGTAAAGAAGCCGGCCAAAACCCACGAAAACCAAGACGGGGATGAGCGTGACCTCTGTAGTCCTCACTACTACACTCCCACCAGCGCCATGACAGTTTACCAATGCCATGGCAACGTCAGCAAGTTATCCTATATGGTCTAAAAAGGGGAGGCATGAATACTCCTTTTTTAGCATATACTCAAGAAATAACCATAGAAATGGGCCATCAGCAGCCTTCTGGGCCGCGCTGTCTGTGGGGTAGCCATTCTTTTATTCCTTTACTTTCTTAATAAACTTGCTTTCACTGTCTACTGCAGACTCACCCTAAATTCTTTCTTGCGCGAGATCCAAGAATCCTCCTTTGGGGTCTGGATTGGGAATCCTTTCCTGTACCACAGCTAGTCCAAAATCTAAGGAGAGGAAGATACCTTCAAGGGGAAAAGAGACAACAAGCGCTCACTCACCTAGGGCAGATGCAGCCAAAGCTGGGGGGAAGATTGTGGCCGGTGGAGTTGATGAGTTGGTGAACATAGCTATGTGTGGGCTGGTGGGACAGTGTAAAGCCTCAGGGAGCCATAGAAATTGCCGGCTCTTTCTCTCAGAATTCTACAAGGTGTTCACAGAAAAGACTGGTGGGCACCCTAAGAACATGTCTGATGTGGCACAGACCTGAAGGGAGAAACGGCAGACATGCACAGGAGTGCGCAGCTCTGCCAGGCCCTTCCCCCGTATCTCCGATGGAACAAAAATTGTCATCTCCGGAGGAAAGGTCAATAAATGCTGTTGTCTTTAGGGCACTGATGAAAAACTCACTGCAGCTGCGGGGAAGGGATTGTTTAAAAACAAGAAACCCTCCTTCTGAGGAAGGGGCAGGAACGCCTGCTGGGCCCAGGATTACAGATGGGGGAGAGGGAGGAAAGCTGAGGACACATCCCTGAGACCAAAGGGTTTCATTAGGAAATTAATCAGAATGTCCTCCGTGTCCCACCCCCTGCCACCAAGTAACACGTTGCAAGTTAAGAGTAAAACATATACCAATGGGAGAGGGACAGGGAAAGGTATAAGAGCACGCAGCCACTCTGAGGTGCAGCCTGAAAGCTGGGGACCCAGCAGATTTCATTCTGGCAACCCCGCCTCACTCTCCAACCTGAACACGAGTTATCCCTCCAGGAATCCAGGGTCCACGATGCCCTGAGGATAACCACAGCAACAACGAAGCGCAACACTGTCCCACTCCCCAGTGAGATTTATTCAACTCCTCCCCCCATATTAGAAGTCTAGCGAAGGAAATGTATGTTCATTTTCAGGCATAAAAACTATTTACCTCAGTCTCTATGGGCCTCCGCAAAACATTCAGCTGTCTACCAAAAATTATGAGGCACACAAAAGGGCAAGAAAAAAATTTCACTCCTAGAAGATAAAGCCATAATCAAAGTAAGACTCAGAGATGACACATAGAGTAGAACTATCTGATAGGGGATTTAAAAGAACTGTGATTAATACGTTAAGGGCTGTACTGGAAAACAACGCAGGATGAAAGATTGAATGGGTAATCTCTGCAGAGAGATGGAAACTATAAAATAAAAAGTCAAGTGCCAATGATAGAAGTGAAAAACACAGTCAGATATAGAAGGCTTTCTTTCCACAGGTTCATCACACTGGACACAGTTGAGGAAATAATCAGTGAACATGAAGACGGGTCAGCAGCAATGGCCCACACTGACACACAAAAACACAACTGAGTTCAAAACTGAAACATTACTGAGTATCCAAAACCCTCAGAGCAATACCAAACTGTCTAACATAGGCATGCTTTGAACCTCAGAAAGAGAAGAGGAAGAGGGAAGAACAAAAGAAATATTGAATAAATAATAGCCAAAAATTTCCAAAATGACAGACAGCAAACCACAGATTCAGAAGATCAGGCAGGGAGCAGTGGCTCACGCCTGTAATCCCAGATCTTTGCGAGGCCCAGGTGGGAAGATCACCTGAGGTTGGGAGAAACCCCATCTCTACTAAAAATATAAAAATTTGCCGGGTGGTGGCACACGCCTGTAATCCCAACTACTCAGGAGACTGAGGCAGGAGAATCACTTGAACCCAGGAGGCAGAGGTTACAGTGAGCTGAGATGGTGCCACTGCACTCCAGCCTGAAGACAGAGGGAGACTCTGTCTCACAGAAAAAAAAAAAAAAAGGAAGATCAGATAGTACCAAGGAGCATAAATATACAAATGAACAAATGAATAAATAAATAACAAAACCACATGCAACAACTGCTGGAAACAAAAGACATACACTCAAACTGCTGAAAACAAACAACAAAAAGAAAATCTTGAAGGCAGCCAGAAAAAAGACACATTCCACAGAGAAGAACAAAGGTGAGCCCTGCAAAAGACTCCTCAGAAAACATGCAAGCCAGCAGGTCGCAGAGGGACATCCATAAAGTGCTAAGATGGTTGGGAGAACTGCCATCTTGTGGAACTATCAACATAGAATTCCATTCCCAGCGAAAATATATTTCAAAAATGTAAGAGAACTACTTTCTCATGCAAACAAAACTGACAGAATGCCTTGCCAACAGACCTACACTCAAGAGCTGTTCGAGAAAGTTCTTCAGGCAGAAGAAAAATAATGTAGGTCAGAAACTTGGATCTACACAAAGATATAGAACATTGGGAATGAAATAAATAAAAACATGTTTAGAAATTTTTAACTGCTCTGAAAGAGCAATTTTGCTCTAAAGCAAGAATAGTAAACAATGGATTGTGTGTTCTTAGCATATGTAAAAATAAGTATATGACAATAATAGCACAAAGGATGGGAAGGAGAAATGTTAAAGTTCCTTACACTACATATAAAGTGGTATAATATTATTTAAATTAAATATTATTGAAATTTAATATTATTTAAATTTAATATCTATTTAAATTTATATTATTTAAATAGTATACCACTTTCTGTGTAGTGTAACGACACCACACATATACCTTTAAAGGCAGATACTGATGAATTAACTTTTATATTCCTAATATAAGAGAATGACTTTTAAACGGCACAAATAATATGTCAGTAGAAGAAATGAAATGGAATAAAGAAGTAGTTCAAAGTGACATCCCCTCAAAGTTTATCCTGTTATCCTTCTTTCCACTGTCCTAATCACGTCTCTTTCTAGAGACTCTTAAAATATTTGGTATATAATTTTTTATCACACGGAAAGTTGTACAGAATCTTGGCAGCAAGAACGGGCGTTGGAGCCAGACAGACCCAGGTTCTGATGTTAGGTCTGCCTCTTACTAGTTGCGAGATGGGTTTCAGTCCACTGAGCCTCAGTTTTCTCATCTGCACAGCAGACTGGTAATGCTACCTACCTCAGAAATTTATTGTGAAGATTGAATGAGATCATCCATGTACATATTTAGCTTAAGAACAAGAACCCTATAAGTACATTCAGGTTGTTTTACTGGTGGCACTTATGAGATTGTTTCAAAATTATTTATTTTTCATTTTTTAATTTTTTGAGACAGAATCTTGCCCTGTTGTCCAGGCTGGAGTGAAGTGGCATAATCATGGTTCACTGCAGCCTCAACCTCCCAGGCTCAAGCGATCATCCCACCTCAGCCTCCCAAGTAGCTCTCCAAGAAGCACCACCACACTTAGCTAATTTTTGAATTTTTTGTAGAGATGGGGTCTCCTTATGTTGTCCAGGCTAGTCTCGAATGGCTGAGCTCAAGCGATCCGCCCACCTCGGCCTCCCAAAGTGCTGAGGTCACAGGCATGAGCCACCACACCCAACCCCAAATTATTTTTTATATGTCTATCTCTCTGGCATCCCCCATTAGAATGCACTGTCATTGGCAGCAGACACTGGTATTATTTACAGTTTTACTTTTATCTTCTAGAAGATTTGTAGGCTCATAGTAGGTATTTCAGTAAATGCTTTTCAGAAAGTGAAACAAGTGACTGAAGGCCTCAGGTGTTGTCCCAGTTCATCAAGCTAACAGGCTATAGGAGCTTGGGTTCAATGGAATTTTTCCTATTGCTTCATGATTCTCATTTACGTGTCAGATCTTCGTTAATTGCCACTGCTTTTTCAGGTAAGACAGGTATTTATCCTCTCTTCCTTCCTGGATGTTTCAAATACGTATAGTAACTATCTCAGTCTCATTCATAGCCTTTCTTCACCTAAGGTAGAAACACCATAGTTTGGACCACTCAAAGTACTTCCAAAACTGCTAGTTCAAGGAAAGAAAGAATGGGAAAATCTGTGACCTTGAAGATCTTGTCCTAAATATAAGCACCTGGTACAGAATTGAAATCTGCAGGTTCTAAATGTACATCCTATAAAACAATACGCCTACAGCCAGCACAGGAAGGCAGATGCCAGTGGTCAGCCTTGCAAGGAAAAGGCTTCCTTGGCTCTTCACCAGATTGAGTTCTCTATTCTGGAAGCATTTTAAGAAGGGCCTTTCAGAGGGCACTCCCAGGTGCTGAATGAGGAAGGTTTTCAAAATTCTTTCAGCAAGTGAGTCTAGAGTTGTCACCTGTCTTGAATTCCCTGAAGCCACTCAAACAGCCTTTGTGCCTTAAGCACACCTTACTTCCCTGCTCCTTAGAAGATTCACCAGCTCTGGCTCTTCAGTTCTCTCTATTAATGAAGGCACATCACTGCCCGGAGGGACTGCAGCATTTAACCAGTGAGCAGGCTCCTTCAGCAGAGAATGATGCAAACTTTTTAAAAAGATGGGCGTTCGTAAATACTTCTTTGATGTATTAGCAGGCATAAATGTGCCTGTGTACATCTTTGAACAATATAACTAACTTCACATATTTATTATAGTATACTTTGGCATGAGAATTAAGCAAAAATGAAGAAAAAAATCTTCAGTCTTGCATACTAGGCTTGATGTCCCAAATAGGGAGAAAAAGCTGACTCTTACTTTGAAGTAAGAGGAGTTGCTAGCATGTATTTCAGCCCCTCCCATGAGATGAACGGCAGTAACTTACAGGGGTTGAGTTAAGGGAAATCATCCTCTTTCTGTGTGGGTGTTGTCCTAGGGAGCAGAAGACAAAAAAGTGGATGCGTTAGGCTGTAAATCTTTAACTAAGGGATGTGTAGGGTCTGTACAGGCACTTTCCTGCAATTACACAACACAACACTAAGAATGCAGCCACAGGCTGTGGTCACAATGCAGTGAGCTGGCCAGTTGCGTGACATCAGCTTGTCATCCCCAGGGTAGATTTACAGCTAGAAGCAGATTGTGGTTTATTCTTCTTGGTTTTGCAAGAGGGACTCTGATGACTAGACAGCACAGAGGAACAAACTCACAGTGCAGCCTCCAGCTCTACTGGCCCTGTGCTAACTCCCCACTGTGAACAGGACAGCAGGCAGCAGCTAGACAGCTGAACAAGATTCATAAGAAGCCAAGAAAATCAAAACATACACCTTGAGAAGCCAGAGGAGCAACTCTAAGTAATCCATATGCTTAGTCTAAAAGCCTTTCTTCTCCCCTTACTCCCTTCCCCCATCACTGTGAGTCAGCATGTCTCTAGAATAATAAAACGCCACCCAACCACTGCATCCAAGCTAAGAGTTTATTTCTCAAAAAAGAGTTTTCCATCTCGGAAGCTCTCAAATGAATTCAATCAATATGTGCTGAGGAATTATTATGAACCTGCCTCTTGTTAGATGTTGCATAAGGTAAGAAAGAAAGAAATACACCAGTGGTCTCATCGCTGAGGCATTTCCGGTCTTCCTGGGAACACACATGCACTAGAGGTGCGTTCTTTGTTTTCAGGCATAGTGCAAAGTTTGTGAAATTCTTTCCCTGAACCATCCTGGGTGGCAGCTGACAGTGAAAATGTATCCCTGAAAGCCCAGAAAATGTGTTTTGCCTATGCAGTGGTTGCATGGAACTTCTGGCAAACCAGTCTTGACTCCTGAGCCTGTGCAGACTCGAATAGCACTGAATTCAAGTCAGCTGCTGTAAGTGACTTAGGATATGTTAGTGAACAGTCACTGTAAAAGACCAATATTCAACATTCCAGAGTTTTATTTCATATCTACTCTGTGCCTGACTGTGTTCTGCAAATTGGGGTTCTATCAGTAACCAAAAGAGACAAAGATCTTTTGCTTCATGGAACTTAACATCATAGTGGGAGAGACTATAATATCATAACAATTATAAAGTATGTTGTAAGATGAAGATGGCCATGACAAAAAGGTAAAAAGTAATGTAAGTACATAAAAGGGTGAAAGGATTGGAAAGCTGGGGTGGACGGTGAAGTAGGGTAAAATTACAATATGAAACTGAGTGGGCAAGGCAAACCTGACTGAAAAGGTGAGATCTGAGCAAAGGCTGGAGAGAGGATCGAGTCCAGTGGATATCAAAGGAGGAGCATTTAAAGACAAAGGAAACAGAGCATGGAGTCTCCAGTGGCAGCATGTCTGGCACAGTGGAGGAACTGCCAGTCTACCTGGGTTGGGCACGAGGAAGAACAGAAGAGGAGGTCAGAGTAGGAACAGAGACCAGTTGGTGCTGGGCCAGCGTCACAGGTTAGACTTTTACTCTGTATGAAGTCATGAGTCATTACAGGGTTTTGGACAGAGAAGGTACAAAATCTGGCTTGTGATTTGAAAGAAAGACTTGAGAGACGTTTGGTTTCTGCTGTGGCATGTAAAGAGCTTGGAAGTTATTTTTACAAGAAGAAGCAGCTGGATAAACAGAAAACTGATGGCGCGTCTCGACCCATCGGATCACTGACATTGCAGCAGTCACTGCCACTCTGGACTATGGAGCGACAGGCGCATCCAGAAAGTCACAACGGAGATTAGCTTCTGTGGGGCAAAAGCTGCTGTGGCCATAAACTCCTAGGAACATTTAAACGATAATTTTCATGAAGTGCTACAGGCTGAGGGTGGCCGAGCATGAGATTAAGAAACTCACGGGCACTATGGTCTTAGGGAAGGGCCTATACTTTCAGGGGCTTTACTTCCAGAAACCCCACTAGGTTCTCATGGTGAAGATCAAGAAACATCCCCTCACAGCTCTAGTAGGAGGTGGGAAAGATTAAACAACGCAAAACACACAAGCTTATCCTCCAAAGCACAGCACTGTGCAGGAGCCGATCCCACATGGGAGAAAGAACTTCCTTCCACACCAGTTCACTCCAGTTTATCTCACTGGAAAGAGGAAGGGAGGAAGAAACATAGTCATTGGGGGTCAGGGCTTCAAGGAAATACATTGAGACTACTACAACCAGGGAAAGAAGTAGAGGGCATTTAAAAAAAAAAGTTTACCACTTTGGAAACATTTGTGAAGGTCATAGCCTGGAGACACAGGTCTAATTAAAAATAGATTTAATTGGAAGATAATAGAATGCTCCCCCTACTCCACACCTTACCGGCACACCAACAGGAACTCAATATAATAACACTAGATCACAGATAACAGAGCTACAAGACATAAACCGTTGCTGAGGAGAAGCTTTAAGGGAAACCAAAAGTCAAGATGAGACAAAAACAAGGACACTAGAAAAATCGGAAGCCTCTGAGACCCACAGCTAAAGCAACACTAAACATGGCCTAACTCTTAGAGTAACATAAATTCTCACACCAAATGCTTTCTTACCTCAGTTTCTGTTACCTGATACCACAGGTTCAACGTTCAACAAAAGATTAAGGGCATAGCAAAAGGCAAGAAAAAACATAGTTTAAAGAATTAAAGAGCCAGCAAGCCTCAGAACCAGAGTCAAATATAATATAGATGTTGGAATTATCATACAGGAGATATACCATAACTATGATTAGTATCTTGAGAGTTCTTGTGGAAAATGTAGTTCAAATAATCCATGGAAACAAGAAAGAAGATAAAGAAAAAACAAAGTGAAAACAGCAACAACAAAAAAGGCAAACATAAACACTACCACATCAATAAATATATTAAATGAAATGGTCTAAGTATACTAAAGACAAATATTGGCAGAATGGAATAACAACCATAACTCAATTATATGCTGCCTATGTAATGATATGAACAGTTTGAAAGTAAAAGGATGAGAAAATATGCATTATGTGAATATCAACCAAAAACAGGAGCAGTGACATCATTAGCAAATAAACCTCCGAGAAAGCAAAGAAATGACCAGAAAAGACATTATGTAATGATAAAAGGATCAATCCCCCAAGACCTACCAATCCTAAATGTGTATATAGCAAACAACAGAAATGCAAAATATGTGAAGCAGAAACTGACAGAACTGAAAGAAAAAACAGACAAATCACAATTATGATTGGAAACTTTAACACATCACTCTCAACAATTGATAGAATAATTAGAAGAAAATAACAATACAGCAGAACTCAACAACATTATAAGGCAACAGGATATGATCAACTTTTATTGAACACTCCACCCAAGAACAGGAGAACGCAGAGTCTTTTTAAGTGTTCATGGACAGATACAAAGATAGACCATATACCAGGCTACACACACACAAACACATAGACGCCAAAATAAACAAAAAAACTCGACAAAATGAAATGAAATCATACAGTTACTCAGACCATAAAGAAATCAACCTAGAAATGAACATATAAAGATAACACATATCCAAACCCTCGGATAATGACACACTTCTAAATAATTCATGGATCAAAGAAGCCTTAAGGGAAACAATAAAAATACGTTGAATTGAATGAAAATGAATGTATAACACTTCAAAATTTGTGGAGCACAGCTAAAGCAGTGCACAGAAGGAAATTTATAGCACTAAATGCATACATTAGAAAAGAAGAAAAGTCTCAAATTGATAACAATATCCCGCCTCAAGAGCCTCCCCAAAAAAGAAGGGCAAAATAAATCCCAAGCAAGAGAAGAAAACAATAAAGATAAAGGCAGAAATCTATGAAATTACAAATAAGACAAAAATAAAATCAATGAAACAAAGAGTTAGCTCTTTGAAAAGATCAATAAAATTAAGAAATCCCTAGAAAGACTGACAAAGAAAAACACAAATTAATAATATCAGGAGTGAAATAGAAGGTATCGCTAAGGACTATGCAGATGTAGAAAGGGCAATAAGGGGATACTATGAACAACAACACATAGTACAACAGAACAATAGTAAATTTGTCAATTTAGAAGAAACAGATCATTTCCAAAACACGGCTATCAGAAAACCCAATATGGAATAGGTAATTTGAATATCCCTACAACTATTATGGAAATTTAACTTATAAATTTAAAAACTCCTTCAAAATATTCTCCAGACCAGATGGCTTAATTGGAGAATTCTAACAAATGTTTAAAGAATTAATGCTAATTCCACAAAATCTCTCCAGAAAATAGGAGAGGAAGGGATACTACAATTCATTTTATGAAGTCAGTATTACCCTGATACCAAAACCAGACAAAGACAATACACACAAAAGACCACAACCCCCGGTCAGGAGCGATGGCTCACGCCTGTAATCCCAGCACTTTGGGAGGCTGAGGCGGGCAGATCATGAGGTCAGGAGATCCAGACCATCCTGGCTAACACGGTGAAACTCCGTCTGCACCAACAATACAAAAAATTAGCCGTACTCAGGAGACTGAGGCAGGAGAATGGCATGAACCCGGGAGGCGGAGCTTGCAGTGAGCCAAGATGGTGCCACTGGACTCCTGCCTGGGCGACAGAGCGAGACACCATCCAAAAAAAAAAAAAAAGACCACAACCCCATACACAAAAATATAGGTCAATATCTCTCCTGATATAGACCAAAATTTTTAACAAGATATTAACAAATAGCATTCATAAACATTTAAGAAGAATTATGGACCATAACCAAATGGGTTTTGTTTCAGGGATGCAAGGTTGGTTTAATTTTCAAAAATCAATCAATGTAATCCACGCTATTAACAGGATAAAGAATAAAAATCACAGAGTTACATCATCCAATATAGGAAAAGCATTTGACAAAATGGAACTTTCGTTTATGTAAAACTGCTTAGAAAAATAGGAATAGAAGGGGAACTTTCTCGACTGGATAAAGATCTACAAAAAACTACAACTTACTCATACTTAATAGTGAAAGTTGTATGCCTTCTTTCTAATGTCTGGAAGAAGGTAGGGATCTACTCTCACCACTCTTATTTGACATAGTGCTGGAGGTGTTAGCTAGTGCAATAAGACTGGAAAAGGAAGTAAAATGTAAACAGATCAGAAAAGAAGAAATAAAATGATCCTTACCTACAGATGGCATGGTTACCTACAGAGAAAATCCCAAGGCACATACAAAAACAAAAAACAAACAAACAAACAAAAAACCCTCCCCAAACTAGTAAGTAAATTCAGGCTTACAAAAATCTATTGTATCTCTATATGCCAGGAATGAAAGCATACATTCTGAAATTGAACATACAATTCAATTCATAGCCACTCAAAAAAAGGATTATGTAAGTTGTAAATCTAACAAAACTTGTGCAGAATTTATAAGCTAAAAGTTAAAAAACTCTAATGAAAGAAATCAAAAGATAAATAAATGGCTACTGTAGTTACAGATTGGAAGACTCAACATAGAAAAGATGTCAATTCTCTCTAAACTGATATAGAAGTTTAAAGCAATTCCTATTGAAATCTCAGCAAGTATGTTTTTTTATAGATGCAGTAAAAATTAACCTAAAATTTACAGGAAAGGCAAAGGTAACTAGAACAGCAAAAACAATGTTGGGAAAAAATAAAGTGGGAAGAATCCATCTACCCAATTTCAACTCTTTCAGTACAACTAAAGTAATCAAGACTTCTTGGTATTGGTGGAGGAATAAATGGATGGGTCAATAGAATAAAATATAGCACTCAGAAATATACTCACACAAACATGAGCAACTGATTTTAACCAAGGTGCAAAAGCAATTAGAGGAAGGAAAGACAGTCATTTCAACAAATGATGCTGGAATAATTAGATATAAACAGGCAAAAAAGTTAAAAGCAAACAACCCTTTACCTAAGTATCATAACTTATATTAGCTCAATAACGATCACAGACTTAAGTATAAAATGAAAAGTATAAAACTTTTAGGAAAAAAAGGCCGGGCGCGGTGGCTCACACCTGTAATCTCAACACTTTGGGAGGGCAAGGTGGGCGGATCACAAAGTCAGGAGATCAAGACCATCCTGGCTAACATGGTGAAATCCCATCTCTACTAAAAATTAAAAAAAAAAAAAAAATTAGCCTGGTGTGGTGGCGGGCACCTGTAGTCCCAGCTACTCGGGAGGCTGAGGCAGGAGAATGGCGTGAACCCAGGAGGCGGAGCTTGCAGTGAGCAGAGATCCTGCCACTGCACTCCAGCCTGGGTGACAGAGTGAGACTCTTGTCTCAAAAAACAAAAAACAAAAAACAAAAAAAATGGTTTAGGAAAAAAAAATAAAAATAAAAACAGGAGAAAATCTTGGGGTCTAGAACCAGGCAAAGAGTTTTTTGTACTTCACACAAAATTATGATGAATAAAAGAAATTATTGATAAATTAGACTTCACTGAAATTAAAACTTTTTGTGCTGTGAAAGACCCTATTAAGAGAAGGAAAAGACAAGCTACAGAGTGGGAGAAAATATTTGCAGATGACATATCTAACAAGGGAATCAAATCTAGAGTATATAGGGCTGGACACAATGGCTCATGCCTGTAATCCCAGGACTTTGGGAGGCTGAGGCAGGCAGATCACCTGAGGTCAGGAGTTTGAGACGAGCCTGGCCAACATAGTAAAACCCTGTCTCTACTAAAACTACAAAAATTAGCCAGGCATGGTGGCATGCGCCTGTAGTCCCAGCTACTCAGGAGGCTGAGGCAGGAGAATCTCTTGAACCCAGGAGGCAGAGGTTGCAGTGAGCCGAGATCATGCCACTACACTCCAGCCTGGGAGACAGAGTAAGACTCCATTTCAAAAAAAAAAAAAAAAAAAAAGAAAGAAAGAAAGAAAGAAAGAGAAAAAAGAAAAAAAAATAGAGTATATAAAGAATTCTCAAGATTAAACAGTAAAAACCCAAACAATCCAATCTAGATCATACAAAAACTCTATGAAGTCAGTTTACAGAAGAATATATACAAATGGAGAATAAGCACCTAAACAATATTCCACATCACTAACCTTTATGAAAATGTAAATTAAAACCACAATGAGATATAATTATACATCCATCAGAGTGGTTAAAATAAAATAGTGAGAATATAAAATGCTGACAAGGATGCAGAGAAAATGAATCACTCATGCATTCCTGGTGGAAATATAAAATGGTATAGCCACTCTGGCATTTTCCTTAAAAATTTAGCATGGAACTACCTACAACAATGAAAAGTAATGAATTACTGATTTCCACAACAACCTGGATGAATAATATTGTGTGAAAAAATCTTAGAAAAGTGAGTGAAAAAGACAATCCCCAAAAGTTATATATTGTATGATTCCACTTACATAACAGTCTTGAAACATCAAAAGTATAGTTACAAACATGACAGATATTAATTTAACTATATCAACAACCAATTTAAATGTGAATGGTCTAAATACACAAATTAAGAAACAAAGTGTTAGAGTAGATTTAAAAACAACAACAACAACAACAACAAAATTTTTTTTTAAAAAGAGCCAACTACCAACTATAAGTTTGGTACAAAGAAACTAAACAAAAAGATTCAGAACAAAGTGTCTGGGAACTAATAATTCAGCATAGAAAGGCTGCCCTATAAGAAGTCAATAAACAAAAGTCAACTGCTTTCTCATATGCTAGCAAGGAACAACTGGAGTTTAAAATTAAAAAAAAAATACACCCTCCACAATAGCACCAAATAAGACAAAATATGTGTGTGTAAATATAATAAAATACATGCAGTATCTATATATATATAGATATATATATTATATTATATTTCTATAAACCTATAGAAATCTGAAGAAAGAAACCAAAGACTATCTAAATAAATGGAATAATATTTCATGTTCACAGACTGGAAGATTGAATATTGTTAAAACGTTGATTCTTTACAACTTGATCTACAGATCCAGCATAAACCCATTCAAAATCCTAACAAGATATTTTGCAGATCTAGAGAACTGATTCTAAAATTTGTATGAAAGGCAAAATAACAATAAACAAACATAGAATAGCCAACACAATATTGAAGAAGAAAAACAAAGTTGAAAAAATCACACTATTTCAAAGCTCACTATAAAATGATAGTTATCAAGACAACATGGTACTAGCAAAATAGAAACACATATTAATTGAGCAAAACAACTCAAGAAATAGACCCATTCAAATACGGTCAAGTAATTGTTGTTAAAGGCATAAAAGAAAGGCAATTCTATGGAGCAGAAGGTTCTAGAACCAATCCCCCACAGATACCAACGGGTGACTGTACATGCGTATTGGAATTGAACAGTTAACAAAATAAATGACAAATGGTAGAAGCTAAGTTTCTCACTATTGGAATGGAAAGTTACAGTAAACAAGGGGAAAAGGCTAGAATGATCCATGCAGTAATGGATTAGATTTGAAAACATCAATTTGAACTCATGTTTAGTTTAATGCCGATACAGGTGGTTACAGACATACAGACATATTTCTAGACATGTGTATATACGGATGATATACACACATGTATTTCCTTGCTCTTTCAGCTGAGAATGCCTAGATGCAATGACACCCCAGTATCAATAAGTACATCTAGTACCCAGATCAATACTGTTCTCCAATAAAATAGAACAGGGCTTCCTAGAGAAATGGCTTATTCTAGGACTGGGACGGGAAGTATGTGAGGATGAACCTAGATCATCCTGTAGTGACAGAAAGTTAGAAAGTACACAAAATACACACACACACACAGAGCGGGGGCGGGGGAGAGAGAGAAGTGGGATTATACCACAGAAGCTGCCAACTGAAGAGCTCCAAGTAGCCAAAGTTTAAAAAATTTGGGAGACAAGATAAATATTAGATTATAACCCAAGTATAAAATAAATATCTGAGCCCATACTGATACGAATGAATGAATTTGTCTCTTTAGACAAATCTCCCGTGCAGAAGAATTCAAATAATTTAGGTACTTTCCCCCAAAGGAAGTGAAATATAACTTCCCATTCCTTCAATGTGGGCTGTGCATAGTGGCTTTCTTCCAAAGAATATAGGATGGAAAAGAGGACAAAAGGGTAAATTGCAGTGGAAAAAGTTTATGAACAATACTTAAGCCAGTTAATCATGCTTAACATTAATGGTAATATGATTCATGTTAATATTATAAATCTTTTTTTGTTTTGTTTTGTTTTTTTTGAGACGTAGTTTCGCTTTTGTTGCCCACGCTGGAGTACAATGGCACCATCTTGGCTCACTGCAACCTCTGCCTCCTGGGTTCAGGTGATTCTCCTGCCTCTGCTTCCCAAGTAGCTGGGATTACAGGAGGCCGCCACCATGCCTGGCTAATTTTTTGTATTTAGTAGAGACGGGTTTCACCATGTTGGTCAGACCGGTCTCGAACTCCTGACCTCAGGTGATCCACCCACCTCAGCCTCCCAAAGTGCTGGGATTACAGGCATGCACTACTGTGCCTGGCCATAAATCTTTGATATAATGTGATGAGAATGATACTTGACCTACATGGTTTTCCTCCCAAAAACACATAACCCTAATAAAAATACGAGGAAAGGATCAGACAAATCCCAGTCGAGGGATAGTCTGTAAAATACCTGATCAGTACTCCTCAAAACTGTCAAGTCATCACAAACATGGAAAACATGAGAAACTATCACAGCCAAGAGGAGCCTAAGGAAGCAGGATAACTCAATGTATTCTGAATGGGACCCTCCAACATGGAAAGGACATTAGACAAAACTCAGGATGTCTGAATAAAGTATGAACTTTAATAGTAACACACTATTTGGGCTCATTAATTATGACAAATGTACCATACAAATGTAAGATATCAGTAACAGGGAAACAGGGTGTGGGGTATATGGGAATTCTCCATACTATCTTCATGTCTTTTCTGTAAATCTAGAATTATTCCTCTCTCTCTCTATATATATTTTTTTTAAATGAAAGGCCTCACATATTTATTACTGAACCCAGTCAACCAACGCATTCACAATAGATTCAGAGAGGAAAACACGTCGAACTCTCCAGAGAGTGGTGACATTTTCAGTTTGATATGGTAATGTGATCGTGACCTTCAGACAGCACAAATATGTGTGCCATCTCATGTGCAATTCCTTATAGACCCAGCTTGGTTCTTCTCCAATGTCTCCTTTGGAGTTGTACCTGATTTTATCTCCAGTTTTCATCTGAATCCACTGGGGAATGGGACGATTTTGCTTTTGTTTCTGGGCCAGGAATTGCTTAATCTTGAAAGTCTTGAGAGAAGACATGGCGAGAAGCGGAGGCAAGAACATACCACGATGGCGGAGAAAGGAAAAGAGGGGCCAAAATATATTAAAAAAAAAAAAAAAAAAATCTGACCGGGCACGGTGGCTCACGCCTGTAATCCCAACACTTTTGGAGGCCGAGGTGGGCGGATCATGAGGTCAGGAGTTCAAGACGAGCCCAGCCACCATGGTGAAACCCCCATCTCTACTAACAAAATACAAAAATTAGCTGGGCGTGGTGGTGGGTGCCTGTAATCCCAACTACTCGAGAGGCTGAGGCAGGAGAATCACTTGAACCCGGGAGGCAGAGGTTGCAGTGAGCCGAGATGGTGCCATTGCACTCCAGCCTGGGTGACACGAGCAAGACTCTGTCTCAAAAAAAAAAAAAAAAAATCTTCTTGTAATATGAATGCAAATGAAAGACAGTTGTGTCTATCACAACTAAGTGGAATGCTTAATGATTCGATGAAGGCAAATCTCTAAAGACAATGCTGTGGACCTAGATATGAATGAGAAGAGATTTGGGAAGAAAGAAAATGTGGACTACTTTCAGACTGTTTGACAAAAACCTTTAACATCTCAATCCAAGTAGAATAAAAAACAGAAATGGAAATTGAACACCCTAGAAAATGTATCATGGGCATAGTTCACTGAAAAAGACCATATAGTCATTTTGTAGATTCCCACTCAAAGGGAAGTCCTCGCCCTCCATCAGAATACTGGTAATGAAAGTTAATGTGTAAGTTTTTAGGTTATTATAATAAAGACAAGTACAGAGGTATCATTTATTATTTCTTGCTTAACTTTTTTCAATTAACCAACCAACCACCTGCCAGGTTTAGTTGAATATAAAGTTTCCACTGTACTGGTCCTTCTTCTCCTCATTCTCATTCTCGTTTTCTCTCTCATTATTTCTTTGTTATCTATACTTTCAAATGACAACCAAGCGGCTGGTATGTAATCCAGACAAATTTTCCATAGAAAGCTGTAGACAATTTAAGTTTTATCAGAGCAAATGTACTTTCTTAAGGATAGGATGCCGTAGGGTATGAAGAACACTAGGCCTTATGGATTGAAGTTATTATGAGGGTTAGTCTTATCCAACAGAGAACAAACTGTGAAATGACCTTACTGAAAATTCCAGGATTATGAAAAAGATCAATAAATCTGACAAGTCCATTCTTCAGCACAGTGAGGGAAAGCGAGCTAAAAATAAACTGAAAATGGAGCATGAATCAAAACTATCTCACCAAAAACATAATGTAGGGATGCTATGACCACCATCTTATTTCAGGATAATGAGAATTAGTCCACATACTGACCCTGTGAAGGAGATGGGTGCAGATGTTATCATCCAGAAACTTGGAGGAAGCAGAGGGAAACACACTAAGATTAATGGCACCAGAGGAAATAACATTTGTTGTTCACGGTTTTCCTGGCTAGGAATGCCTAAGGACTCAGTTCTGGTACTAAAAGTGTCAATGCTTGCATTTTAAATGTAGAGATGGCGTCATTACGTCATTAAGTGCACATTGCAGACTAGTCTTTGCATCACACATATTTAGCATGCTTATTCCTGCAAGGGCAATGGACTAAATCCTTCACAGGTAACAAAAACATCATGTTTAACACCATTCACCTCTTCTGGACCAATAAAGAATCAACAGCCCTAAAGTGGTTGTGACTATCGAGTTTTCCGTGAAAGACAGCCTCACTGAACAACATATAACAAAGTTCCCAAACACCCACATTTAAATACACTGACCTGTGATCAATGAACATACTTGGTCATTTACAAATAGGTATTGAGACCTCACCCTACTAAGGGCACTAAAGAAAGCACAGAGGATACAAAGAAGGAAGAACGGAGTACCTGACCTTGAAGAACTCACTCTAACGGTGTCAGGACTACTGTGCTGTCAACCTTACCAGTGGCTTCTCTGTTGCTAAATCTAGTAGTGGCATTTCAGTGTTGAGCTTTGATTTCTGAAGGCTCTGGCATTGCTGAACTATTCCTTCTTTCTTAAAACTGTTTTCTTTCTCGCTTTCTATTATACTGTACTTAATTTTGTTTCATGGGTCATTTCTCAATCTTTTGTTACATCCTTTTTTCTCTACCTGTTTCTTAAATGCTGGTCATCCCTGTTGGTAGCAATATGTGTTTTGGAACGATTCTCTACTGAGACCCTTTCAAGAGCATCATCTTGACCCAGCAAGTCCAATCCCAGCGGTCTGTGCTTCTAAAACACTCACAGGCACCAGTATGTTAAACATGACCTTCTGTGTAGTCCAATGCAGTGGCCACCTGCCACTTCCATCTGCTTCCCTTGACTTCCAGTCCCTGTGGTTTGGTTGAAATTCCAGGGGTGGGCAGGCAGTCCAGGACTCATCAGCTAGGGAACCCATATCCTTCCTGCCATTGTACCTAGTTCAAGAATGAACATGTGACACACAATGTCGATGAGACTTCTCCCCTACTCCAAGACTTTGGCTGAAACTATCAAGAAAGATACTCTTTCTTTTGGGTGAAGATTATTAGTCATAAGAATGCTATAAATGTAGAACTGCTAGTGACCATAATTACCACCACGCAGAGACAGCAAGTCTAACTATAAAGTCAACAGATGGGAGAGAAGGAGAAATAAAAACAGAACTTCAATGCCATCATTAATGCCTTTGGGTCATTCAATAAGTTATGTAAACTGTTAAATTCTCTTTTGTCAGCTGGGCACGGTGGCTCACGCCTGTAATCCCAGCACTTTGGGAGGCTGAGATAGGCAGATCACCTGCGGTCAGGAGTTCAAGACCAGCCTGGCCAACACGGTGAAACCCTGTCTGTACTAAAAATACAAAAATTAGCCAGGTGTGGTGGCAGGCGCCTGTAATCCCAGCTACCCAGGAGGCTGAGACAGGAGAATCGCTGGAAGTTGGAAGGCAGAGGTTGTAGTGAGCCGAGATCATGCCACTGCACTCTAGCTTGGGTGACAGAGCAAGACTCCGTCTTAAAAAAAAATCCTTTTCCCAAAAATGTCTTTCTCTTTTTATTATTCCCTAATCTAGTTAATGACACCCCCTTTCATCTAGTCACTGAAGTATGCTGAGAGCTCTCCCAGAGGCGGCTTTCACCCGCAGTGCACTCTCTCCCGAATCTATCTGGTCACTAAACATAATCAACTCTCTCTCAAATGCTTCCTGAATTTGTTCCCTCCTTCCCCTCACTTCTGCCACCTCGGTTCAAGTCCTCATGAGTTGCTTGGATGACTGCAATAATCTCCTGTTCAGTTCCAAGACTCCGTGCCTTCTCATCATTTATTCAATTCCACAAAGGGATATTTCCAAAATGCAATTCTGATCTGTTTTTCCTCTGCTTAACAGCCATCAGCCGAAGTAGGAATGAAGTCCACACTCTGTAGCATGGCATGCTGGGTCCTTCGAGATCCATCTCACAGACACCTCTGGGTTCATCTCTTACTTTCCCAACCATCCACTCCCCTTTCCAGGTTTTCACACTTCCCAAATATCTCATGGTTTCTGGAATGTGCCAACTCCTCTCTTGCTTCTGTGCCTTTACACATGCAACTTCTTCTGCGTAACTCACTCCTCCCTGCCTTCTTTGCCTGACTTACTGATTCTTCCTCAAAGCTTAAGGTGAGCATCGTTTTTGGTTCTCTCAGGTTAGAGTGAGCACTAGCGCTCATGAAACTCTACCGCTATCACCTCCCTTATCATCCTTTCTTGTAATTATCTTTACTTGTCTGCCTCTTTTTTCAAACTCTCCAAGCAGGGAAGGCAGTATCACAAAATACAGACTCAAAGCCAGACTGCCTGGCTTTGAATCCTGCCCTACTATTATATAGCTAGGAGACTTTCTGGCAATTCACTTAATTTCTGTGCCTCAGTTTTCTCACCTGTCAAATGAGGCGTATCCACCCACAAAGCTGTTGTGAAGATTACATATGTTATTATGCACAAAGTGTTCAGAACAGTTCCTGGCCCACAGAAAATACCAAACAAAGATTTGGCATCATTTGTATTACTAATAATCTTTGTATAATACCTAGTGCAGTGCCTGACAGGCACCCAGTAAGTGCTCAATGAATGAACAATTGCTTTTTTGAACTAAGTATTTTGAACAAGTACTTCTGTATAAGTATGTACTTTTTTAAAAAGTGGCTCAATTTTAATCCAAGACTTTCTACCTGTACTCACAAAATAAGGAAAATGCCATTTAGAAACTTCAATTTCAAATAACTTGAACCCCCAGTGGGGCTGTCCATGAGAAAGCCACACATCACGGTTCTGGTGTGATCATTCATACAGCTTTATCATAAATACAACCTCATGCATTCATTTTGATCTCCTAAGTGGCAAAAGTGTTATGTCCCATGTTGAACTAATGGCCTGTAGAATTTCATGTTTAATGTATTCTGGAAATGCTGGCAGAATGATCCTATGGCAGGATTTTCTCAAGTTCTGCTTCTACATCCTGTAACAACCCAAAGTTACCACGATTTTAAAAACAATGTTTTTGTTTGTTTGTTTGTTTGTGTTTGAGATGGAGTTGTGCTCTGTCGCCCAGGCTGTAGTGCAATGGGACTATCTCGGCTCATTGCAACCTCCTCCTCTGGGGTGCAAGTGATTCTCCTGCCTTAGCCTCCCAAGTAGCTGGATTACAGGCATGTGGCACCACGCCCAACTAATTTTTGGATTTTCAGTAGAGACAGGGTTTCATCATGTTGACCAGGCTGGTCTCAAACTCCTGACCTCAGGTAATCCACCCACCTCGGCCTCCCAAAGTGCTGGGATTACAGGCATGAGCCACTGTGCCCAGCCAACAATGGTTTTTAAGAACTTTTTCAGGGCCAGTGGGAGGTCATGAAAGAGTACTGTCATCTTTGCTCCTGTAACAATCAATATTCCTTGCAACCCAATATCCTCATCTGCACGTTTTACTGTACCCTAAAGATGAAGACAACCAGAAATGTCACCAATGAATAACAAAAGTTCTTAAAAGAAAGGAATGACTGAAGAAGCAAGATAAAGAGAGGGACCAGATGGAGGAAATGAAGGAGCGAGGAAGAAGAATGTGTGGTTGGAGGGTCACACATCTCAGGAAGGGACATGCTGGGACCCTTCTTTCTCACTGCCCTCCTACCCTCCCCAACCGCCCCCTGTCCCCAACACACACCCACCCACATATCCACACACATGCAAGCCCAGGGCGCCATTCAGTAGGAAGTGTCCCACCCACCATCTCAATACACAGGCTACACTTAACTTGTCTGGTGGGTTCCGGCCTTGGAACTCAATATTTCCACCCCCAAACTTTTTTTTTTTTTTTTTGTAAGATGGAATCTTGCCTTGTCGCCCAGGCTGGAGTGCAGTGGTGCGTTCTCGGCTCTCTGCAAGCTCCGCCTCCCGGGTTCCTGCTATTCTCCTGCCTCAGCCTCCCAAGTAGCTGGGACTACAGGCACCCGCCACCATGCTCGGCTAATTTTTTGTGTTTTTAGTAGAGACAGGATTTCACCGTGTTAGCCAGGATAGTCTCGATCTCCTGATATCGTGATCTGTCCATCTTGGCCTCCCAAAGTGCTGGGATTACAGGAGGGAGCCACTGCGCCCGGCCCCGCCACCTCCCACCCCCCCGCCTTTTTTTTTTTTTTTTTTTTAACCAGGTCTGGCAGACTTAAAGAGACTAGACAATAGTCATTCTCCAGACCTCAGGAGGATTGGGGGATTTGGGGGCTTAGGGAGGTAGAGAATATCATGCGGGCAGGGCCTGGGCCCTTTGGAAGCCATCTGTTTCCTTCCTTGGCCTCCTGGCGCTTTGATCTCACCCTCTCACTAATCACTTCTCTCCTCCCTTTCTACCCATAAAGCCCGAAGGATTAGAGGCAACCGACTCAAAATAATACTGTGTCCTATATTTGGGCAGCTCCTTTCTTCTGAGGAAACTGAGTGCCCATCCAAATGTGTCTTCAAGAACCTCACAGCCCTTCTGTGAGGGGGGCTGCCAGGCTAATAATAATTCTCTATTTAGTGAAGCATGAGCAAGGCTGAGCGGAGGGCTGGGGGACATCTGCAGTGGTCAGATGACGGGACCTGTTATAAGCAGGGCTTCCATGAGTCTAGTGGACAAGCAACATTTCACATTTTGCAAGTAATCGTCCCAGAGAGCAGTATTGCCTGTAAGCACAACAGTGGAGGCTTCTAGAAAGCCCCTAGGAAATACATTCAGAGACTTTTTTTTTTTTTTTTGAAAAAAATATATTAAAATGAGCAGAATGAAAAGGAGCTATCAATTAGGACCTTCAGGCAGAATCTTTATAGGGGACCTTAACTGTGAACTTCTCCTTGATATAATCATCTTCTGTCACTAATATCCACTGGTTTTTCTCCAGGAAAATCACAGACACTCTCTTTCTTTCACTATATTCTTTTTCTCAGAGAGTAAGATCTTGCTTCTCATTCCAGAAAACTCATTGCCACCAGCTCTCTGAAGATGAAGAGTGATCAGGCATTAGCGGGAGGTGAGATTGGCCAGTACTCAGAATCCCCAACTTTCTGACTTGCCACCTACTTTCCTAGCTTTTCTCTCACTAATTTTTCTTTTCTTTCTTTGATACTTAGCCATTATCCCAGTCTAAGAGTGGACTATTCAAATACTATGTGCCAATGCTCCCTCAATTAGAGAAAATAAGAAAGCTGCAACTCTGGTTCTATCTGAAATTATTCATATGCTAACTGGTGCTTCAAAAAGATGATGGCAAAGTGAGTCAAATGCCTGCACAACCAAGTTTTTGTGCATTTCGCTTTAGATCATGTTTGTTTGTTTGTTTGTTTGTTTGTTTTGAGACAGAATCTCACTCTGTTGCCCAGGCTGGAGTGCAGTGGTGGGATCTCAGCTCACTGCAACACCTCACCCTCCCGAGTAGCTGGGATTACAGGCACCTGCCACCACATCCAGCTAAATTTTTTTTCTATTTTTAGTAGAGATGAGGTTTCACCATGTTGGTCAGGCTGGTCTCGAACTCCAGACCTCAGGTAATCTACCCTCTTCAGCCTCCCAAAGTACTGGGATTACAGGCATGAGCCACTGTGCCCAGCCTAGATCATGTCCTTGTCAGGTTCCACCCTCCCCATTCTGCACAGGATGTCGCTAAGGGTCTGCACCGACCAAAAGGATGACTGACAGCCATGCTTACTCCCTTTCTTTGTGCCTTGAAAGCCGCTTTGGGTGAGATACCCACTTCGAGCCACATATTTTTGTCAGTGGACTGCTGTGGGTGCAGAACGCTGTCAGGATGGGGAAAGATGGCCTGTGCTCCCATAAAGGAAAGCCACTCTTCTCACTACAGATATGGAATTATTTAGAAGCCAGGCTCTAGGACTCTTACAGAAAGAAACCTCACTCCTCTTCTGTTCACCTGGAGCCACTCAGGAATACAAGATGATATGAAACTGACAGTTTAGTGTGGAAAAGTGGCCACGTTCCTTCATAAACACAGTGTGTCGCTTCTCTTTTTCTACTTACATACAGCTTTAAAAACACAACCTTCTATTGGAGAGTATGTTCTACTTAACTTTTTTCAGTTATATTGATAAATCCTCCTATTTATATTGATAAATAGCTCCTTTTCATTCTGTTCATTTTACTATATATTTTTTTTAAAGAAAGGCATTATTTTCCGTTTTACAGGAAACTGAGACTCAGAAAGGAATACAAACATCATTGTGTCAAAATGTAAATAATGCCTGAGTCAGGATTGAACTCTTTCTGGCACATTTTACATCTTTTTTTCTTTTTTTTTTCTTTTTGAGACAGGGTTTCATTCCTGTCATCCAGGCTGGAGTGCAGTGGTGCGATCTTGGCTCACTGCAACCTCCACCTCCTGGGTTCAAGCAATTCCCTTGCCTCAGCCTCCTGAGTAGCTGAGACAACAGGCACATGCCACCACTCTTGGCTAATTTTTGTACTTTTGGTAGAGACTGGGTTTTGCCATGTTGCCCAGGCTACTCTTGAATTCCTGAGCTCAAGCAATCTGCCCATCTCAGCCTCCCAAAGTGCTGGAATTACAGGCGCGAGCCACTGCGCCAGGCCACATTTTACATCTGATGATAAACTCTTACTCCTGCAAGCAGTGAAATAATTTCTAGTAACTTCACAAATAGTTTAAAGATTATAGGATATAATGCTACATTTATTATGTGAGATAACAGAATTTGATACGTAAGGAAGGAAAATCGCTTATGGAAGTCTGTGATTTGTACAGTAAGAAAAATGGGATAAGTTAATCAGAACAAAACAGAACTCAGCAAACAGGAAACAAATGTTTGACCAAGGCCAGGGTCTACAATAAAATACAGAAATTGGGGCAGGCTGCAGAAGTAATAGTGAGAAACCAACGGAAGATAACACAAGAGGGATGTAGGTGACTGAAAATTAGTACCCAGTTGGAGTTATAAGAGGAAATTGGGGGCCAGGTGCAGTGGCTCCTGCTTGTAATCCCAACACTTTGGGAGGCCAAGGTAGGAGAATCACTTGAGGCCAGGGGTTGGAGACAAGCTTAGGCAACATAGCAAGACCCTATCTTTACAAAAAGTCTTTAAAACAATTAGCCAGGCATGGTGGTGCATGCCTGTGGTCCTGATTACTCAGGAGGATGGGGCAGGAGGATCACTCGAGCCCAGAAGTTGGAGGCTGCAGTGAGCAATAATTGTGCCACTGCACTCCAGCCTGTGAGTGGCATTGTGTTTGTGAAGGAGTGAGACTCTTTCTCTAAAATAAAAAACGAAGAAATTCACGTGCAATGATGGGGTGGTGGCAATTACTTATGAGGCATCTTTAGTATGATACAAGAGTTTTTGATTTTTGTTACCTAAGAGAATCCAAGAGAAAGGCAGTAGAAGGGAAAGGTAAGTAATAGAAATAAAATAAAGATGAACAGAACTGATTAAGAGGTGAAAAAATTTTAAACATTTAAAATTTAGAAAACCTTACAATTAAAAAGATTATTAACTAAAAGGGGAAAGGGGTTGCTGAAGTCAGTCTCCACAAGAAACCCCATGGCTGCTGTATTCAACTGGGGTTGTGAGTGTGAACACCACGCGAAAGAGGTTGTATCATCACTGAGTTTATTTACCAAGAGTTGTTCCAAATTTATTTCTGTTTCTGCTTACAAACCTAGGTTTCATTACAGTGATCAGGCTAGATATGGTCATGGAGAACCCCCAAGTATCCAGAGGATTTTATTTCTCTCCCATTAACTAAACATTAGATACGAGCCCCATATATTTGCCTGAATTATAAGTAGGATTTCTCATTGCCCATGTATAAATTTGCTCAACAGATGAAATCTTGACTTCAGACAAGCTAAGCATGTTGGAAATACTCCAAGAGACCCTGCTCTTGCATACCAGTTCTTTAAATTTACTTCAAGAGGCAAAAAGAAAAGAGAAGAAAAAAGGAAGGAAAGCAGGAAGGCAGGAAGGTGGGAAGGCAGGCAGGCAGGCAGGAAGGAAGGAAAGAAAGGAGGCAGAAAGGAAAGGAGGGAGGGAGGGAGGAAGGGAGGGAGGGAGGGAGAGACCAGAGAACTTGGTTGCTAAACTTTCATTCATAGCATTTTAAGATCTAGGGAAGTTTTATAATGAGATTGTTAACAGAGAAGAAGGTAATAAAATTTCGAGTCACACTAATGGCTAATTCATTTTAATTAGTGATTTTTAGCAAATAACATGGCATACTTACATTCCATGGGCAATTTTCCCCAAATGGCAGCCAGAGTTTAACATACATGTATAATTCAATTTCATATCCTCCCATAATTTTTTAATAAAGAATAAGTTTTAAACTCTTAAATCATTTGATGAGAACAGCTCCCTTTAAAATGTTAAAATGAAGAAAATAGCTAATTCACTTGCCTTGCTAAATAAAATGGACACCATGAAGAAATCCAGTAAGAAGCTCTCTGAAATATCTTTGTAGTCAAAGTGGAAAAAGATGACAGTGAAGCTTAAGTTAATAAACTGGTAAACTGGGTTGCAAAATGAAGTCCGCAACAGTTTCATGCCAGCAATGATCATCAGAAAAATGTCCCAGCTGTTGGAAACAAAAGAAAAGATGCAATCAATGACAGCATGCACACTGCTAGGTGAGCTTCATTCGCTCACATTTCTCCAGAACTGATGGTGCATTACGCACTTCACAGGCACAAAAAGTCAATCTAGGGGGCCCCGTTATTGTCTGTATTTCACAGGGGTATAAACTGAGCATCAAGGAATTTGAGAAACTTGTCTAAGGTCGCAAAGGGGCAGAACATAAACAGAAATTCAGTCCTGAGTGACTCTCAAGCACATTGTCTGCCATTACAACAGACGTTTTCTTTCCATCACATGCTTTTCAAAGTCCCTCATGTTCTTCAGCAAGGGCACAGAGCTCCTTCTGAGCTTGTCTGAATTCACTACTGCAGTGATGATGGACATTTCCCAGAAAGCCTCGTGCCAAATGAGAAAACAGGCAACATGCTGCCCCTGCTAGAGTCAGCTCAGTGTATGCCTCTTCATGAGGAAAGAATCCAACTGGAACAGTGACATAACAACAGATAGGAAATTCCGAATAGAGAAAATAATCCAGTATCTTCATAAAGCCTTTTCTATTTCTACATATTAACTTCTAATGTTTCTCAGAATATTTGTCATCCTAGTGAACATAAGGTTTCTGCTCTCCCTTTTTGTTGTTTAAAATTATATCATCAATGTTTTCTTCTCCCATGGAACGGGCCTTTTCAGTTAAGGAGCTCAGCAAAACAGTTAGGTAAAGAAATACCCTTCTAAGATTTTGCTTTGAGGACTGAAGTCCTGAGTGCTCTTGCCTAAGGGGTTAGATTGTTATTATCTACCCACGTAGGGAGTATGTGTCATGTGTACAATTCTCCAGATGATAAGGTCAACAATGAACAATCCATCTTGAGATTGGAGGACAAACGATCACATCACAAAGTAGCCCCAGAGAGCAGGCAAGTGCCTTCTTGAAGGGCCTGGCTTTCTGAAGAAAGGCACTGCACATTTTCACCAGATTCCCTCCAATTCTAATGTGCTAGGATATTTGGCAACTGCAAGACAGAGGTGGGAAAATTTCTAGAAAATGGTTGCACTTGTAAGACAGAGGCTTTCTTTCCCTGGCTCAGTAGAGAAAACTAGGGCCATGCCTCCATTTCCCTAAACCTAGAAGAATCTTGGACTCAGGACCCTTAGCAGCATTATGAATATCTTATCTCAGAATGAGGTTATTTAAGAAGTACAAAATTGTCATTTTTGTCATAAAAAAATATTGGAAATTCCATATGCCTCAATCTGCTGTTTTTTGTGCCTTCAGACCTAGGACTGCATCTGTTTCCACCTTGCTCCAGCATGTGTGAGGTGAGGTTTGCCCAAGGCCTTGTATGGCAGGCTTGGATTTGGCATCTGAGAAAAACTAGCAATTGATTCCAAAGCATACTTCAGATGGGGAAGTTTGTCTTTAGCCTCAACCCAGAGCCCTCAGTGTTCCTGCAGCAAGGCTGAACACTGCTCCATAACTGGCCTTCCTTTTCCAGTGCGCAACTAATGCCCAGGATGAAAATACAGTAGGAAGAAATGACTTCAGGTCCATTTGCCTTTGACAACAGCCCAAGGTACGAAAACCCCTGTGGGATAGCCAAAGCCCTGTGGAGAAACCCCAGTGATAACGTATCTGAAGACTTAGGGATATTTTGGTTTCCAGGGGAGACTGCTGATTTTCTGGGTGATTTGGGCAAAATCCAGATGAGAAGCAAATCTAACTTTCTGTTTCTGTGACCAACGTTCCATGACCTGCATCCATTTGATATTTAGTAGGGACGACTGGTTCAAGCTGAGGGAGATTTTAAGGACTCATGTGCATGACTTTGATAACATTGCAATAGGAACGGCTACCATTAATGGCTCATAGATCATTGTATACAGCAGGTCCTCAAATAACGTTGCTTCATTCAATGTTGTTTCAGTATAACATCGATGGGAAAAAAAAATGGATTCCTGGCCAGGACCCCACTGTCAGTGTGGAGTTTGTACATTGTCCTCATGTCTATGTGGGTTTTTCTCCGAGTTCTCCGGTTTCCTCACACATCCCAAAGGTGTGCACAGTAGGTGCTCTGATGTGCTGACGTGGACCAGTGTGAGTGTGAGTGTGGGTGCGAGTGTGTTCTGCGATGGGAGATGTCCTGTCCAGCATGGGTTCCCACTGGGCACCCTGAGCTGCCAGGACAGGCTCCAGCCACTGGATACGCTGAATTGGAATATTTGGATAAATAACTATCTTACTTGTTTGTATTAATCTTTCCTAAATGTATGTATTATTCACATTTATTTCCATGTTTAACATTAGAAGTGTTTTGGTCTTTATTTAGAAGTTTGGTGATGTTTTTGTGACCAGAAATATGCTATGGAACTTAACTCTTGTTTCTATCAATTAGCCTATAGTAAAATTTGTTTTATTTGGTTTTGTATTGGTTTTGATTAAAGTCACAGTTTTCAAGAACGTATCCAGGATGTTACGTGAAGATACACCACACTTAGCTGAAGGTTTTAGAAAGGCTGAGGTAACAATTGGTGAGCAATGCCCTGGAACAGATGGAGAGAATCCTCTTAGATTCTCTAAGAAACAGAAACACCTAACAAACACCTAACAAGATACCCCAGTTCACCAACTCATTAATTTACCAAACCCCTACTTGGTTGTTCATGCATTCATCCTTCTAACACTTACTAGTGGTTTGCCATTGAATAGCCGAATAAGAAACAGTGCCTGCTGTTGAAAAGCTCACTCTGTGACTATTTAGTACAATGGTTCTCAAAAATCACAGGGAGGGGCTAGGCTTCTCTAGTTTAGAAAAGGTCTCAAGGTGATACTGATACAGGGTTTCCTGCTATCCTGTTTGAGAACAGTTGGTCTAGTAGGGTGCCTGAAACCTCAAAAAATGTTTTGTTTTTACTTCTACAGACGCATCAGGAATAGAAAGGGATTTCCAGTTCTGGGTTCTGAGTGAAACAATTGCTGATGTTATCATCTGGGCATTGAGGATATTCAGAGCTACATAGGTAAGGTGCACCTTTCTGACTTTAGTGTCTAGGAAAAAATTACAGGGGATGGAGAATAATATTACTTCCAAATGGACCCTCCCTGAACTGTTTATTTGACTCTGCTGGAGTCTTAGCCCTTGCATCTGCCTTCTCTAACAACTTGGCTTCAACCCCACAGGCTTAGCTCAAGGTCCTTGTCCTGAAGTCGAATAGAGAAAACTTGAAATCCTTTAGCTGGATTTTCCAGAGTGGCACTGATACCTTCTTTGCTACTCTGGCTTTGAATGTGTGTCCCCATTCGAGAAACTGAGGCTCTGCCTTGTTCTCGGGGGGAGTCACAGGGTCAACTAGGACTGTACCACACTGGGAATTCCTGCCCTAGAGAAGCTCACGATGTTCTAATTCTGACCATCTCCTAGATCGGGTCTCACCTAAACTGTATAAGGGGTCTTAAGTCCAGCTATCTGCTTTCTTAAATCCAGTGAGAGTAATTCTCATCCCTGGATTTGAAGTCTAGAATTTTAAGTATCAAAGGACATAGAATTCTTGCCCTGATCTAACAGAAACAGGTCTGGACTAGAAGGAAGGCAGAGTCCAATCAGGACAGGTTATGGGATCATTTCATTTAGTGTCTGCTTTGTGTGACTATGAATCTACTCAAAGTCCAACAGAGTATTAAAATGCCTTTTATCTTAGCCTGCTCAATCTTTGAAGAATATTAATTAATTTGTCCTCATGACATCCTGAAAGGAAGAGCAGGTTTGAATTAGTATGTTTGGGATTATGCATTAGGGTTGACTTGGATACATAGTGTTTAAGCAACGTGACTAATGAGCAAATCTGGGAAAGAATCTCTTTTATATCCTTCTACTCTAACAACTTCTTTGACCAGCAACTTTCACCTTTCATCAGAATGACAAATCTACAGACTATCAAGGAGATTTCCATGTTGTAAATTAAGAATTAATTTTAACATATGAAACCAGTGACTTGACTGTACATTGTTAATGCTTTGAAAGACATGGGCATCTGGACAGTATGAAGTCTCTGTGCCAGTGTTTAAATTACGAGGCTTCTCTTGATAAAGAGACAGCAGTGACAGTGATTAATTTCCCCCTCCCACAAGCACAAAATGATAGAGTATTTGCTAAATGAAATGACACGAGGCAGTTCATAAAGCTCTAAGCATGATGTTAAGAACTCCAGGAATCCTGGACTCACACTGTGCTTCCGTCTTCTTCTTAAGGCTCACTGACTAAGCTTCTGCAGGATGATTTTCAAATCTACTGACATTTATTCACAACATCATTTCAAGCAGATCTAACTTCATTTGCACCCCAGTCACTCTACAATAACTGTCTAGCTCCAGTGGGTTTTGGGTAAAAGACCACCATGGCTTATTTTTACATGGCCAATAACCGTCGGTAAAGGTTGGCTTCTTCTGCAAACTGTTTACAGAAAATTCACTCAATATTGAAAATGTGACCCAAATCATTATGAGGATAAACCATTAACCACTTACTGGGTACCAAGTCTCCGGTGATTGCTTATTAAAAATGCATCAATAGTGAGGGCATTCAAAATTAGCGCTGGGTACAAGATGTATTTTTCAAAACACTGAAGCCAAACGTAGAGTCTTTCAAACCACATTAAATGGGCGACATCTGAAAGAAATATAAAAACCACTTAGAACAACCACCGATCAAAGTATTTTTCTTTAAGTAGAGGTAATAATAACTAATATCCCCCCTTTAATTCAAAAGCTGCTAATTAAGAACTCATGATACTAGACATGATATACCATACCATTTTTTTTCCAGGCAGCAACTGTTAGCTTTACTTCTACACAGTTCATAAATAATAATATCCATATAGTAATATAGGCCAGCATCCCAATTTTTCAAGTCAATTGATTTCTTCATACATAATTTACCGAGACCAATGAATGGGCTGTCACATAGCATCAAGTCATCTTAGAGTAGTAAGGGTGGAAGGTGAAGGATGAAGAGTTGGAAAAAATCCCATATGTCTATCTCCTTTTAAGCTAGGGTTCACTTCTGTGGCTGAAGCTAGTTTCTGGGCTTTCTTCTCTTTTTAATCTTTAAACCACAAACAAATCCCTGGGCAATGTATGCAAATAAAACACAGCTGACTCCCAAACCCCAGCCACTATGAATCTATTACCTTCTTCTGAGTGCTTACAACAAAGGAAGTACCATAAAGATTGAAGTCTATTCCCATTAAGGGCTAAGGTTTTAAGTTAGACCAACCTGGATTTGCATTCACTCTCTACCAACCACTAGTGAATGACCTTGAATTATTAGCTTCATCTTTTTGAGCCTTAGTTTTCTGTGTCCTGACCATCCTCTGAGTCTGCTGAGGGGGAGGAGGTCCCTTCTGCCTCCTACTCCTCATGGCAGGAGATGGGGCAATGAGGAATGCATGCTTGCCCATCTGGGAACCCGTGCTTTTCTCTCTGGGGAGGAGGAGCAGCTGGTCTGAGTGGTCAGAGCACAAACTTGCTTAGGTCACATTCAAGGGTGGGGAAATGCTTCATCCCTGCCTCTCGGATCTGGAACGAGAGCCAGGACTCTTCTCTGCTTCCCACCTTGAGGACGGCGCAGCAGGTTCAGGCCCAGGGCCCTCGAGTAGGCCCCTCTCATTCCCTGCCCCCTCCTCTCTGTCTGTCAGTAACTGGGAGGCTGCAGTGGGCCCCCATCCACCAGCAAATGAACGATCTCTGCTGTGGGCTTCATGCTTTCCACAGCAAGCCTCAAAGCCTAAATCTGCAAGGTGGAAGGCAACTCCATTACACTTCTGGAATCACATTCTTCAACAATTTATAGTGAAAAAACAAACAAACAAACAAAAAACTATACCCTACGATGACCTAGAGTTAAAAAGAGTTATGTAGTTTTTACATTGGGTTGCACAAGAACAACTCACAAAAGAGAAAAAGTTCAAGCTGGCAAAACAGCCTGTTCCTTCCGGTTCTCTTATCCAGGATTAGCAGACAAATTGTTTCCGGTCAGCTTCACTGGGGCTCTACATGACGGATCGCAGGAAGTACCATAGACACACACACACAAATAGAAACTATTTTACTTTCTACTAGATATGGCTCATATTTCTGTGTAAGAATATATCATCTTTATAACTCAAAAACATAACTACTTTCATTTGATTAAAAATATTAAGACAGACCGGGCGCGGTGGCTCACGCCTGTAATCCCAACGCTTTGGGAGGCCAAGGTGGACAGATCAATTGAGGTCAGGAGTTCGAGACCGGCCTGGACAACATGGTGAAATCCCGACTCTACTAAAAATACAAAAGTTAGCCAGGCATGGTGGCACGTGCCTGTAATCCCAGCTATTCTGGAGGCTGAGGCAGGAGATTCACTTGGACCCAGGAGGCAGAAGTTGCAGTGAGCCGAGATTGCGCTGCTACACTCCAGCCTCAGTGGCAGAGCGAGACTCCATCTCAGAAAAAAGAACATATATATATGTGTGTGTGTATGTGTGTGCGCGCACGCATATGTGTGTGTGTGTGTGTGTATATATATATATGAAGAGAGATTTGTCATTCAGAAAACTTACTTGAAAAGAATTCATTCGAATGGGCTAGGAATGGTGAGAATAGATAGAGTGAAAGTCCTTCAAGATATTGGAAATAAAGTATTATGAGAATAAACACTCCAACAATCAGCTTAATAAATAGAAGAGACAATGAGAAATCATCCAGATAAAAATAAAAAGAAGTTTTAGTGCCAGATGAAACAGGGAGGAAGAGTGGGAGGAGAATCAAGTTCAAAGAGCAAGGATGTTGTGTAGGAATTCAATGTTGAATATTCTTAATGGACAGAGTATAATTTTTTCTGGAGTGGATCTGGAAGTGTGTTATTTCACAATGAATGTTTTATACACAATAAAGCCTAGGTATATTAGACATTTTACATATAGATTAAAGGATTTTAATCTGTTGTGAAAGTATATGAAAATTTAAAAAAATCTTCAAGACCCCTCCCAGCAAATGACTTTGACCTCTACTTTCTAGAGAAAATAAAGTCTATGAGGTATAAATTCCCTCCAACTACGAATTCATTTCTACTCATATCCACTTCTGGCTCCTCCTGAAGCCAAGCTCCACCAATGTCCTGCATCCTATGCTCCTGCCTTCTTGGTTCAGTAGCCACTCCCTGCCTTATCACTAGCTCTTTCCCAAGGCAAATTACAAGATCCCAGTCTTCTCTGTGTGGAAAACTCACCTTCCACCCTGAACCTCCTTCTAAAGCTCACTTTGGCCTTTTCTGTACTTCTCAGCTTCTTGGAAAGCTTGTCAATATCTGATGTTCCCACTTCTGTGTCTCCCACTTACTGGGAACACCTCTGCCCCTGGGTATTTGCGGCTACCTTTGCCCTCACCTGCATGTGGCAGGGCCTCCTGTGACCTCCAGATGGTCAAATAACTGATACTTCTCAGTCTCTCTTACTGGACTTTCCTGAGGCATAAAACATCATTAAATCCTTTCGTCTTTTGAAAACTCGCTCTGCCCTTAGCTTCCCCATCCCACCATCCCTGACTTTTGCTCAAACCTTTTGCCCTACTCTTCTCCCATTTCCTCTGTCATCTCCTCTTCCCCTATCCCTGGTCATCGGCTTTCCTTCTCCCCGTTATTTTTCTTATCCTCTTGAGCTAATGTCTTCAACACCCGTAATTTTAATTATTACTTCCATGCTGATGACACTCAAATCTGTAACTCACTATCGCATCTTTCTCCTGGACTTCAGATCTAAATAATCAACTGAATAGCTTCATCTGATGTCCCAAAGGAACTTTCAAATACATGTCAAAACCAGAACGATGTCGACCTGTACACAACTTCTCTTCCTCATACATTCTTGCATTCTCTTAGCCATGCAGACAATGACCCAGAGTCATCCTAAACCAGCTCTTCTCACTTCTCATAGCTGTACGTTGAAATCACTTCAGGGCAAAGCTGAAAAACACTGTCCTAAATGGTGATTCTCAAACATCAACATGTAAATAAGTCCCTTGTTAAGATGCAGAGTCTGATGCAGTAGGTCTAGAATGGAGCCGGACATTCTACATTTCTAATAAACTTCTAGGTGATGTGAATACTCCTGAACCTCAGGGAATACTTTGAGGAACAGCAGAGCCAGCAGTACCAGCATCCCCTAGGAATGTGTTACAAATGCAAATTCTCAGATTCAATCCTAGACCCACTGAGTCCGAAATTCTGTGGATTGGGCCCTGGGCAAGGAATCTGTGTTTTGACAAGTCCTACAAATGATTCTGATACTTGCTCAAGTTTGAGAACCATTTTCTGGAAAGTCTTCCTCTATACATGGAGATTAAAGGACTGAAGGACTGTGTTGATTCCATGTGCTTACTCTGCATATCTATTGCTTCTTTTCTGTCTTCCATGCTCTTAATCACTTTTGTCTAAAAAATTATAATTATCTTTTATGCAGATAAACTGTTTCCTAACCCAGCCAGATGTGTACACTGTATTCCAATCCTTCTTATCTGTCTACTTGAGGACTTGTCTCTTGCAATGATCCCCCATTCTCCTGCATTACTTGGGTTTTTTTCTCTTTAGCGAATCATTCTCATCAGAAAAAAAAAATTGTTATAATATCTTCCATTAAAAATATGCCCCAAGTCTAGGCAATATAAGGAGACCGTGTTTCTAAAGAAAGTTTAAAAATAAGCTGGGTGTCGTGGTGCTTGCTTGTAGTCCCAGTTACTCGGGAGGCTGAAGTGGCAGGATTGCTTGAGCCCAGGAGGTTGAGGCTGCAATAAGCCGTGATTATACCACTGCACCCCAGCCTGGACAACAGAGCATAGACCTTGTCTCAAAAACATTAGAAAAAATACCCTCTTTTGGTCCTATATTTTCTTTCAGATGCTGGTTATTTTCCAGGTAGTACCTGGAAAATATTTTCATTTTTTAAAAATGTAGCTATACTCATTTTCTCAACAACATTATCTTTCTTTTCTTTTTAAGTTTACTCCAGTCAGGTTCTCATCAAAACCTAGTTATAGAGTACATAATTAGGTGTAGAACTGATAGGTTATCAGGTGTGCATATAGCAAGCTTCAGTAGATAATGACAAAGAATTGTCCAAAGGTATTGTGCCAATTTACACTCCTGCAGATGGTACAAGAGAGCTCCTTTTTCTTCCACATCTTTGCCAAAATGTTTTCTCTCTTCTTAATTTTTGCCATGCTGGTGCGTGTAGAGTGGTATCATATTATGGTTTGATTTTACATTTCTTTAATGACTTATGTAGACAAGTATGTTTTTACATGTTTACTGGCCATTTGGATGCACACTTTTGTGAAGTAGTTCTTCATTCTGTTGCTTGGTTCTTTTTCCTATTGGATTATATGTCTTTTCCTTATTGATTTTTGGGAGCTCTTTATACATCCTAGGTACGAGTTTTTAGCCAGTATATGTATGAAGAAAATCTACTCCCATTTTACGGTTAGATTTTCATTCTCTTAATAGTATCTTTTACAAAAAAGAAATACATAATTTTAACATGTTCTAATTCCTTCATGCCATCACTGTACCCTGTGAATTCTATAATTTTAGTAAGTGTCACATCATAGAGTATTCATTTAAATACAAATCTTCCCACTAGATTCTGAATTTGTTAAGGGTAGGTACTACGTACCTACTAGAATGTCTGCCAGAGAGTTGGGGTTTGGTAAATGTTTATTACCTTATCATTTTTAGTGGCTGAGGGAATTCTGGATAATTACATTTAACAGAGGGTCTAGGAAAAAAACAACAACAGTCTTTTTGAAGTACTTTTCTGATTACAAAATAAAAAAATGTAACTATAACATATTAAATGACATTTCCTATTTTAATCTCTCATAAAGTACAATCAGTTACAGCTAAGTTTCTTTCTGTACAAAATTACTTGTTCTGATTTCTCAATTTATAAAAGATCAACAGTGTCAGATTAAGGCCATCACATCAAATGCAATTCAGCCTGCTTATAAAAATACATTTACAGAGTTCTATCAACATTTGTCACCAATTCAGAGAGACATGACAACCTTAGTTAGATTCCTGCCAAAAAAAATGTAAATGAAGAGAAATATAAGCCATCTCTTCTCAGTGCTATTAGAAAAACATATGAATTAAAGGAAACATTTGAGTGGCTGGGTCATCACTGTAGAACAGCCTGGGCACCATTTGGATGGGGGAGTAAGAACTAGATTTTCAAAAGCTTGTCACATTTACTTTTAGAAAATGACATTTTCCAGTGAGTGGAGATAGATTGATTTGAGTGGAGGGACATAATCCCATTACAGTCTACGAGGATTTACCACAGGTCATGGTAACAAAAGTAGGTTTTTCATAAGAATTTCAGTTTACTCATCTCAGAAACATATAAAGCAATGAATTTCAAATAAAAGAGACAGCACTGATAAGCTCTGAATTCACTATCCATGTCCTTCCAAATATTTGAGAGTGAAATACTTATTCAGTGAGATTCTAGCCATCTGAACTACGGGGGTGGTGTGTGTGTGAGCATGTGAAACTATGGTCGACCCTTGAACAATGGGGATGTTAGAGATACCAACGCTTGCATAGTCAAAAGTGCAAATTTAACTTTGAGTCCCCAAAAACTTAACTACCAGTAGTCTAAGGTTGATCAGAAGTCTCACTGGTAACATAAACAGATGATTAACACATATTCAATCTGTTATAGGTATTATATACTGTATTCTTACAATAAAGTATGCTAGAGAAAAGAAAACGTTATTAAGAAACTCATAAGAGAAAATCTATTTCCCGTTCATGAAGTGGAAGTGGATCACCATAAAGGTCTTCATCCTCACCATCTTCTCCTTGAGTAGGCTGAGGAGGAGGAGGAGGAAGAGGAGGGGTTAGTCCTGCTGGCCCAGGGGTGGCAGAGGTGAAAAGGTGGAGGAAGCAGAAGGGAAGGCAAGAGAGGCAGGAGCACTAGGTATAACTTACTGAAAAAAAAAATCTATTTGTTAAGAGGACCACACAGTTCAGACTCATTCGTGTTGTTCAAGGTCAACTGTGTATCATAGACACAACTTTAAGGCAAGTGATTAAAACATTTAATCTTTAGGAAGACTTGGACTGTAAGTACCATTCTGCTATCTGACATTAGAACAGTATTTTGTTGGCAGGCCCTGCATTCTATATGGCCACAATAACACATATGGAGATGGGCTGAGGCCAGGGATCTTTACGAGGTGATAATTGAGTCTCTACTTAGAAGCAAAGCAGCTATAAAGGAGCTCTACATTGGACTTTCGAAGGGAAAAAAATCTTTTAGGGAACTGGACACCAGTTAATTCATAAGTTACAAGACCTTTACTATTATTTTTATAGGAACAGGAGAGTCACAAAAAAAGACTGAGTTAGAAACCAGGTTGAATTGCTAATTCAGCTCTAGTTTACTGCCCACGGTACTTCAAAGGAATGAAAGTGACAGCTGCTGACATCTAAATGTCATATAAAAATTACCACATGCTTTCCATGGATTAATTCTGCATCTCTAGATAAGAGGACAGCATATGTGTTTACACTATGAACATACACCGGCAAGCAGAAATGAAAAAAACATTTCAGGTAAAGATTCATCCCAAGGCATGGTTTTCCTGGTGAGTGTTGAGTACAACATCTAGCCAAAGCAGAGATGAGAAAAGGTGAGGAAACAAGTTAAAATAAGTATCAAGAAATGACAGAGTAGAGAACAAATCCCAGAGATCACCAAGCCCCAACTTTTTACTTCAGGTTCCGTTAATGCGGCATATTGACAGGATGTTAATTTCACTTTTTTTTCTTTTCTTTCTTTTCTTTCCTTTTTTTTGAGATGGAGTTTCACTCTGTTGCCCAGGCTGGAGTGCAGTGGCAGGATCTTGGCTCACTGCAACCTCTGTCTCCCAAGTAGCTGGGATTACAAGAGTGTGCCACGACGCCAGGCTAATTTTTTGTATTTTTAGTAGAGATGGTGTTTCACCATGTCGGCCAGGCTGGCCTTGAACTCCTGACCTCAAGTGATCCACCCACCTCAGCCTCCCAAAGTGCTGGGATTACAGGTGTGAGCCACCATGCCCGGCCTTAATTTCACTTTAATTCCTACTTATCTTAGAATCCTCCTACCAATCTCAGCAATTTATTCTAATGACACGCTTCAATCTCTAGATGAGGAAAACATTTAACAGATAAATGGAACTCATACTGAATGTTTATAGCTGGAAGTAAAAAGGGACACAGTGAAAGATGAATGATAATGTAAGAAGAAGCTAAAACAAAAGTGTAAGTCCAGAATTCTGATTCCTCAAAGATTAAACTTACTCCTTTCATATACAACAACCATGAAAAGCTAGAAAAAGGAGAGACTGCGCATGCAGCAGCATGGTAAATGTGCTCCCTGCATCCCCAGATTGTGTCAGGGTTCACACAAAATAAAGTTAAAAAGAAAATCTTTGCAATGATATTTTGTAACTGCCTTTCTGTAATGTCCCAAATACGCAAAGAGACCATAAAAAAAAAAAAAAAATCCTTTAGCATGATAATTTCTCTTTTCTCTGGAATATTAGGCTCTTGAGAAGAAGAATGAAAACTAATTATACCATTTACAAGTTTATGTGTAACTCATTACAATTAAAAGCTTTAAATTTTCTTAAAGGGTTTTCGGGGTTGTGTTTTGTTTAGACTCTTTATGCTACTAAAGTAAGTTCGTCTCCATAATTAAAAGTTAGTAAAAATCCTCAGGATGTTTTCAGCTTTAGAAAGACAATCTTCACCAATTCAAACCTTGAATTAGGATTTAAGTTGCAAGGATACAGGGCTTCCTGCTGTATATGGGCCAGATGCATTTCAATGGGGGTGCGGCTTGAATCAACTATCCCTGGTGTCACCCCTGAGGCATCTAAGGCAGAGAGACTCTGCAAAGTGAAATGAACACATCTGTGCTGTTACCATCCCTTTATTATAGACAATTGCTTTTTTCTGTAAGCTTTTCTCACTCTCATCTGTCTTCCTGGGTCAAATCTCAGCTGTCGTCAAGTTCTTAGCACTAACATGTACACATGTTGTTTATTCTCTAGAAATAGGCTTCACTTACAAAACCAGTAGCACGAATGGAGGGTAAAGGAAGTCACATCATCCTTGCTGCTCAAAGCCCTTGATCTCTGTTTAGGATGAACCCATGGTCCATCATTTTTTCTTTTTTAAGTAAGCAAATTCAGGGCTGCCCATGGCCCAGTCCCATGCCCGCAATCCTCTTCCGCCACTTATCCTTAGACCTCAATTTATATATTTATATATAGTATATAAATATATAGATGTATATATAAATATATATGTATATAAATATATAGATGTATATATAAATATATATGTATATAAATATATACATATATATATATTTTTAACTCCATTTCCTTTACTTAGTTGCAGTGCTATTCTGGTTTCTTTCTTCTTTCTTCATTTTTAAAAACATTTTAAATCTTTAATACATCTGCAAATTCATTTGATACAAAGTCTAACTCCAATTTTTTTAATGTTCATTTCCCCAAAACCATTGATTTTTTTTCGTTAGTTCGGTGGGAATAAAAATGTATCCTTCACATTTCCTCAAAAAGCGGGAGAAACTTGGCAGAATCAGTGTGGAATGTGCCTTCTCTTCTTGACAGAAAGGTCCTCAATTAACACAAAAGCATAATAATAATATTTAAAACTGAAAAAGCAAATGGAACCACTTGTACATTTTTTACATGAAAAAGGTCAGACCAGCATTTTTACATGAAGAGGGCTAGGAGAGAATTCCAAATGCTCTCACTGTGGCCACAGGGTAGACAGAGCCTCTCGACAGAACAACCGTCTTGCCAAGAGCAAGGACAACGTGCTTACTTTTGCATCCTCAACGCCCAGAACAGTGTCTAGGACATAGCAGGTGCCCAATAAATGTCCAATTCAGAAGAAATCCTCCCTCAAGGAAAGTGTAATTTGTATGTTATTTAAATTACAAGGTTACTTAAAAACACCAATTCTATTTTCTCTATGGCATATCCATATATTATCCTATCATAGAGAGTTATGAAGGTTAAGCTCCTTCTGATAAGATTCCAACAGACCTACTTTAGGGAGACTGAGTCAGGGCTCACCACAGTGGCCACATCAACTGCAGCTGAGAACTAACATCATTCTTCAGAATGGTCTCTTTAGCCCTTCCCATGTTTGTTGTGCTAATAACCCAAAGCCACTGTGGGACCATTGTGCGTGTATTGCATGCTGCACATTAAAACTTCCTGATTTTTAGTGTTAGTTTTTTAAGTATCCCTCCTACTACTGACCATTCATTGTAGCTCCATATTGCATTAGGTTTATCAGTAGTTTAACAGAACCCTAATGGGTCTTGGATAAACACCCTGTGGTTTGCTGAAGAGCTGGAATCTGAGGCTGGCAGCTAACCATTGAGCTCTGTCCCCAAGTCCTGTCTTTCTTTTTTATCTTTTTTCTTTTTTTTTTTTTTTTTTTGAGATGAAGTCTCACTCTTGTTGTCCAGGCTGGAATGCAATGGCGCAATCTCTGCTCACTGCGACCTCCGCCTCCCGGGTTCAAGCAATTCTCCTGCCTCAGCTTCCTGAGTAGCTGGAATTACAGGCACCTGCCTACATGCCTGGCTAATTTTTGTATTTTTAGTAGAGATGGGGTACAGGCGTGAGCCACTGCGCTTGGCCTAGTCCTGTCTTTCTTAATGCTAGCCCAGTTTGGCCTGAGCTTCTCCAGACCTCCCTCTGCCTCCCTCTGCTGCAAGCAGAGGTAACTGAATTCCACTTTTCTTTTTCCTCCCGCTGCAGTGTAACTTGGCTTCACTGCCAAACCCCTGCGGCCAACTCCAGCCTTGTGGAGACTGACACAGGAAGGTAAGTTTCCCAGTGGACTAGAGATCAGCCAGAGTGTAAGAGTGGCTGGCAGGGAGGAAGGGAAAATGAGGGGAAGAGAAGGTACAGGAAAATAATAGCAACAGAGAGAATAATTAATAAAGCAGGCTTCCAACTGACAGGCTGATTTCTAAAAACTCAGCTCAAAGTCATTTACTTGGCATTTGAAATGCACTTTCCCATACTAGTATCACAGCACACGATGACTATGTTACTCTCCTAGTACTAGTTCAGTTTATGCTTCAAATTATTTTCGTCATTTTGAATTAAAAACACTTTGGAGAGTTTTCCAAGTCTCTAACTGCTTCCTGAAGTTAGCATCTTTTTTATGTGGGGAAAAGGGGGAGGTAAGGAATACATCCTTCCTCCTCTAGCTATGGCAAAGAAAGCCTCTTTCCAAAGACCCCCACATAGCCTTTGTGTTCCAAAATCAGACAATACCTCTCATGCCATATTCCTTTAACTAGCACTAGATACGTTTGAAAGGATTTTTTACATATATTGAGTTCCACTTAATTACTGTGCAAATTCTGTGAAATAAGGCATTCAGATAGTACTATGACCTATTGGTGAACATTTCAAAACTGTATGCAGGACATGTACATCCAGATTATAAAGGGCCACCAACTGCCTAGCACAATGGGTGAAACAAGGCACAAAGTCAGGTGAAAAATGATGAGACTTCAGAACCCTGGGAAGAGCAGTAGGATGCACTTAGGGAGAGCTTTCTGTCTGCCAATGACCATGCTAAAGGCGCTACATTTCTTCTTGGATTGATTTTATATTTAATGTAGGAACTCCCAATTATAGATGACAAAACTGAATCACAATGGCTAAGCACACTTCATATGTGACAGAACCAGGGTTTGAGCCCACCCGGTCTTGTCCAAGGCTGGGCCATAACGTTATAATTCTCTCCTAAACTTCCCACAAGCTTTCTGCAGAGAAAAACCTAGTCACATGCAAAGGACGAAGAGTCCAAAATCCTCAGACTTTTTAGCAGCAGCAGTGGATGCTGGAAGATGATGGAATAATGCTTACACCCTGGCAGGCGACACACTACAAACCATCTGAAGTATGAAGTAGAATGAAACACTTGGAGCAGAGGAGGTCTCGAAAGTGTCTTCTCATGTGCCTCTTCTCAGGAGCGACTGAGGACGAGCTTCACTCCAAAAAAGGGAGTAAACAACAAACAGAAACTTGCAGCAGGTTCCAGGAGGGAGGACAGAGCTAATAGATCATCTGACAGACTCGTCTGTGTGGAAAGTTGGAATGAGACATATACTACAAAGCTATTGGAAAGGCGAGCAAATGCAAAAGCCAACATTTGAATAAGAAATATAATCAAGGTCTATACTACTGGACTCAGAGGTGAAAAACGTTTAGACTTAAGAGTTAAAAAAGAGCCTGAGTAGAAGTTCAACAAAAATATTAAAACTATATTAGGAGAAGGAGGAAAGTGAAAATGTTAATGCATAAGGGAAGATAAGAGAGATGAATTCTTATCTTTTATAATGGAAAGTCAGTAGATAAATAAGTCTAAAACGCCAAGAAGTAGCAGAACACGCACATGATCGTTAGTTAGAAGAATACCAGAAGAGATACCTGAAGAGCAGAAAGTATTTTTTTTCTGTACAGGGAAAATCAGAAATGGGGCAGGAGGGTGGAGTTGACAGGAGTCTGCTGCTTTTCATTGCAACTTGTTCTATATGATTTTTAATACTATGTGTTATTTTGATATAAGTGAAAAATACATTATAAAAAGCAAGAGCTCTCAGAATCATGAGTATCACATAGAAACTAGTCTGTCTGTAAACTGATAGACAAGA
Source organism: Macaca nemestrina (assembly GCF_043159975.1). Taxonomy (NCBI): domain Eukaryota; kingdom Metazoa; phylum Chordata; class Mammalia; order Primates; family Cercopithecidae; genus Macaca; species Macaca nemestrina. Next base: position 16,031,467 of record NC_092125.1, on the reverse strand, counting down.
TTTGCTAAAATGCAAAGTAAATCTCATTTAAGAATTGCAAATTTGGTACCCATTAGTGAATGTTTTGTAATAGTGGATTTTTTAAAATTACAATTTAAATAGATGTTTAATTGATGTGTGTGTGTGTGTGTGTGTGTGTGTGTGTGTGTGTTTCGAGAGAGAGTCTTGTTCCATCACCCAGGCTGGAGTGCAGTGGTGCGGACTCGGCTCACTGCAACCTCTGCTTCCCGGGTTCAAGTGATTCTCCTGTCTCAGCCTCCTGAGTAGCTGGGACTACAAGCAGCTTTTAGCAGAGACAGGGTTTCACCATGTTAGCCAGGATGGTCTCGATTTCCTGACCTCATGATCCACCCACCTTGGTCTCCCAAAGTGCTGGGATTACAGGTGTGGGCCACCGTGCCCAGCCTATTTGTTTTATAATGTATATTATCTTTATTAATTTAATCTAATGCATCCAAAAAGTATAGCTTAGACTTTTCAGTACTGTACAGAGGTACAAACGAATCCTTCAAACTACGTGTTACTTCAACAGGCTTTTTATGCCCTCATCAGCCTATAGAAAACCTTCCTTTGGTGAATTTACAAAGGATTAATCATTCATTTTCTCCTCCAATGTTTACTGAATATCTGCCATGCACCAGATATCAATGTAACATTTAATTATATAATTCCACAGGTTTTCCATTTTATATGCATATTAATAAGTTGGAAAGGCTTAAGCAATGATATATGAAATTAATTGTAAGCTCCTCACTTAGGATATATATTAGCCTTCTACTTCTTTCTTTTTCTTTGTTTTTTAAGAGAAAGAATCTCAGCCGGGCGCAGTGGCTCACGCCTGTAATCCCCAACACTTTGGGAGGCCGAGGCGGGCAGATCACTTGAGACCAGGAGTTCGAGACCAGCCTGGCCAACATAGCAAAACCCCATCTCTACTAGAAGAACAAAAATTAGCCGGGCACACCTGTAATTCCAGCTAGTAGAGCACCAGCTAGTAGGGCAGCTGAGGCACAAGAATTACTTGAACACAGGGGGCAGAAGTTGCAGTGAGCCAAGATCGAGCCACTGCATTCCAGCCTGGGCAACAGAGTGAGACTCCACCTCAAAAAAAAAAAAAAAAGAAAAAAGAAAAGAGAGAGAAAGAATCTCGTTATGTGGCTTTAGCTACAGTGTGAGAGTGCAGTGGCTATTCAATAGGCGCTATCATAGTGCACTACAGCCTCTAACTCCTGGGCTCAAGCGATCTTCCTGCCTCAGCCTCCCAAGTAGCTGGAACTACAGGCACATACCATCATGCCCAGCTACTGTTTCTCTGTCTTTCCTGCAGGGCGGAACCTAGTGTCACAGCCCACATTACTGTATGTGTGTAGCAGTCACAAGTCTTCTACGGTGACACAGCCATAGGCTTATTTACCAGATCATAAGCTTTTTGATGACAGAAACTACATATTAGTCATTCCTATGTCACTGGCTCACAGGGCTTGGCATCTTGTAGGAACTCAATAATTATTTTCTGAATGAGTGAATAGTATGTCCATAAGCATTTTCTATGTGAACAAGTAAGTAAATGAATTTCAATACCATACTTATTCCTTGCCTCAATCTCTTTTAACTCCATTATAACCCATTTTTATGGTTAGAGTACAGTCATCAAATCAGTTCACTCTTTTTAATTCTTAAAAGACAAGAACTATAATATTATGGAAATATACCTTGGAGGACCAAGTGAAATGTGACTCAACCCCAATATTTGCTTTTTGAAATAATATAATTCCTTTGGAAAGTTTTAAGATAAAACAAATTTTCAATAAGGTCCAACTTTGTACTTCTTTATGACAGGGATCAATCAATAAAGTCATTTGTCTGGAATCATTATCATAATTCAGGAAAATTGATTTGCTTTATTTTCTAAAAATAGGAGTGCTCCTTTAACATTTAGTCTCAAAGACTCCCAGCTAGAATAATATGCTGTTGCCTATAGTGCTATCTTCTGTCATGTTCAGCATGATTAACTTAGATCGGTGGGAAATATGGCAATTTTTAAAAAGAGCAACTTCACACATACACATTAACATAACTCAGTTGTGTCCACATGACCATCATGATTCATCTGATGCTGAACTGTACTATAAGTGATTGAATTTTATTCTCCTAATTCAAATACTGGTGAAACAGCATCTCAAGGTTGGGAGGAGATAATATTTACTTTCAAAAAATTAGTCTCAAAGGTAAAGAACTAAATTGACTAAAAAAGCTGTGCTTCAATGTGTAGTCTTCAACTTTAGTTACAATATCTATTTCCACTCGTCATCTGAATTTTATACCAAAATTAATTTGGTATCTCCACATTTTACCAAGTAGAAGTACATATTCGAAGTATGCAGAAAGGAAAGTAAGCTAAAAGGAAGTACATGTACCAAGTTTAAAGTTTGTTCCAGTGGCCACAGAGTGATGATGGTTAAATTAAATGCAGTTCAGCATTTGTGAGGATCCCTCTCTACACCAAGCACTGCCATGAGAACTGGAGGAGGAGTATGCACTAGCAGACATGGAGCTCAGTCTACCTTAAGCACCAGTGGTTACAAGTGGTTATGGAAGGGAGGCTCAGGGAGCAGTGGGGAATCTAGTCAGGTTTAGGTGGTCAGGGCAAGACATCTCTGGAGGGGCTGATTTTAAACAGACCTGGGCTGGGTACGGTGGCTCATGCTTGTCATCCCAGACCTTTGGGAGGCTGAGGAAGGTGGATCACTTGAGGTCAGGAGTTCAAGACCAGCCTGGTCAACATGGTGAAACCCCATCTCTACTAAAAATACAAAAATTAGCCAGGTGTGGTGGCGCACACCTGTAATCCCAGCTACTCAGGAGGCTGAGGCAGGAGAATCACTTGAACCCAGGAGGCGGAGGTTGCAGTGAGCCAAGATTGTGCCACTGCATTCCAGCCTGCGTGATAGAGTGAGACTCAGTCTCAAAAAACAAACAAACAAACAAACAAAACAAAAAACCCCAGAGACTTGAAGCATGAGCAGCCTGGTGTCAGTCTAGTGAAGCTGGAGAAATGGCATCCCTAGTCAAGGAAGAAGTAAGGAGAGCAGAGGGAGAGAGTGTGTTGTGTTTGAGAAGCCACAAGAATGCCTAGAATCAATTGTGGCAAGTCTGTATCAAATCAGGGAAGAAAGCCTGGTAATGTTGGCGTGAGAAGACGGCATGTCAGACTTTACAGGACCTACTGTGACTGCAGTCATGTGGCTCTTCTGGGTAGTGGTGATTGTGAAAACAGCCTGAAAGCCACATTCAGGCTGCACATGATTGCCCACTCAGAATGACAGCAACATGGGTAGTGAAATGACCTGCGCTCTAGTCACTCACTGGCCACAAAATCAGTGGGACCCAAGTTATGTTTCTGTCCCTAGGCTTCAGTTTCCATCTATGTAAAATGGTGGGATAGGATTATATAATAAACTCTAAGACAGGGGCAGCACATATGCCTTATCTTACTGTTTCAGCTGATTAGAAATGTCTGCCACCAGCCCACTTCTAGGACTCTGTTCTCAGTTAGTGATGTCTGCCCTGGAACCACCGTGTCCCAGCAGCGTGCCACACACTAGCGAGTCCTGCTCTGCCCTGACTTCTTTCCCAGTGACAATATTCTGTGCTCCTATGAGAAAGAAGATGGGAGCATCACTTTCACATGAAAAGCTGTGTGCCTGGCCTGAGTTTCCTGTACATGTTTTGTTGCTGGTGGAAAAAAATGAAGAGTCAAAACCTAACAGGCAGTAGTCCAGGAAGAAGAGGCAAAGAGATTCAGGACACAGATGGCACCAGAATGGGTAACTGGGCCTAAATCATTTTTAAATTTTGTGTCTATAGGTTTTCCTTCTAATACACCTAATTTTGAAATGGAATCTGTTTTTCGTCATGTGCCTAATTTGTCCAACCTGTGACTCCCGGCTCGATTTCAGGCTGCTTATAAATAGAGAGTGTAGGCAAGTTAGAACCTTCCACAGAGCCTCTGCCTGACACTGTGGAAGCAAGTGTGGACCCCTCCCAGCCTACGTCTATGGGATACACAGGGACTCAGTGCCACCCACTCACTCACCCGCCGACACGGGAAGTCAGATACACAAACACGCTCATTTTACGTGTTCTTGAATCTTGTACTAAAAAAGCCATGTAGGCTTGAAATAGCTAAATGATTTTAATTTAAACGGGGCTGCCTTAGATACAGGGGAGAAAACAAACAAACAAAAAACAGAAAAAAAAAAAAAAAAACCTGAGTTGTTAATGGCCCACTCCTGTTTTTCATTGTTGAATTCTAAACTCTGAACTGCCACAGTAAGGGAAGCCCAAGTCTAATCTGTCTCATTTTCCTTTCCTTCAGCTTTACAGGTTCTCTTTGCTCACCCCAAGGTATGTAAATATGTACATATAAACACGGCCATGGGCATAGGCATAGTTTAAGAATAGGTATAGGGAAAGGTACAGGTACAGGTGCAGGTAAAGGTAAAAGTATAGGTATAGTCATTGGTACAGGGAAAGTTATAGATACAAATAAAAGTACAGGTATAGATACAGGTACAGGTAAAGATAAAGATATATAGAGAAGTAAAGGTAAAGTTATAGAAGTGAGTATTGGTATGGGTATAGGCAAATGTGTAGGTTACAAACAGATATAGGTATAGATATAGACAAAAGTAAAACTATAAGGAAATGTATAGGTAAAGGTGTTGGTACAGGTACAGGTATAGATATAAATATAGATATAGATACGCAGTTAAGGTTTCTTACTTCAAATCTCCATCAACTAACTTACCAATGATGTCAAAATAACCCCAAAACACTCCACTAATTTCACCAACACTTAGTCTTTCCGGAGGTTTTTGAATGAAAGGGAAATATAACCTGAAGGCTGCAGAAGTTCTATGGAAACTGGTCCTCTTCATCAGGGTCCTCTATGTATCCACAAGCAGTCACCTGTTGGGGTAGGGACTTTCCTCTACAAGTGGACTAAAATATACAAACCATCAGAGATGGAACCTTCTCTGAGTCTATCTTCTTTCAGTTTTTCTAATACTAGTAATAATTTGCATTTAAGTAGCACATGAAATTGTACAGAACATTTAAAACTATGCAGCTCCACTCTTACGCTAGCTCCTGATTCTGTCGGTGGGAAGAGTAAATCTCCAAGGGGAGAGAACTCTGAGTTACCCTCCCTGTACTTCCAAACCTCATCAGCCCGATGAGGCCATCTTTCTCCACTGAACAAGCCAGTTTTTCTACTTGGGCTGTTTCTAACTAAGGCGGCTCCTTTTGCCCACGCAGAGATGCTCCTTATGGAAGCACTCTCTGTTCTGGACAGCATCTTCAGTGACTCTTGCATATTTATTTTAAAAATTATCCTCCCCCTTTTCCTTTTGTCATACCAGTCTACTGAAGTTGCTGGTGACAAATTTGGCTGAGTTCAGTACTTTAAGTCCACAAACCTTGGTGCCCCTCACTTACCTTTATGCCTGGACATATAGACAATTAGATAACTCGCTAACAACTGAGAAGTTACAATAGGCTAAACAGCTCCGTGCAGAATCAGCAGCATTCGACTGCAGTTATAATCTGTGAGCAGTAACTTTGATGGGTCTAAAACTGTGGATAAATCAGTCTTCTTCCATCCATTCAAGCACAGAACAGGGAATTACAGAGCAAGGAAAGACCTAGCAGAAAAATTTCTAGAAGACTTCTTATCTAGAAGAAATCTATTTCTTCTCCAAGGCTCTGAAACGGTTGTGATTACCAGGCTATTACATGATCATGGCCAGAGACACCCATGGAAACTGCTAAGTCAAGCAAGTGTAGATATAGGTGTAGGCCTAGATGAACAAAGCAAGCTAAAGAAAATGCAAGGGTTCAGGAGTGCTTAAAGTTATTGGTCAGGCCCTGCTCCATCCCCACCAATTCATGAAGGATGGGAGCATAGTCAAGGGATACTCTGCTTAGGCCCCAGTTAGTTTTGGTGGGAACAGCATAATCTTCAAGTGTGAATGGTACAATTTTTCCACAATACCAATAGCCAATTAATATTTTTATAAAACATCCTTCTGATTCACCTGGCTTTAACTTTCTTCTTATGGTTGGCTAGAATATCTGGTAACAAATACCATATACTCCAAGGTACACATTCTCCTTTTTTCTTTTTTATTGTGGTAAAATACACATAATGTACCATCTACCATTTTCAAGTGTACAGTTCTGTGGCATTAAGTACATTCGGACTGTTGCACATGGCTTAAAGTATACCTACTCCTCCTTTTTTTTTTTTTTTTTAATGAGGGATATATTACTAACCTCTCACTTCCCGTTGATGATACTCTTTGTTTTTGAGAATGGGGTGTGAAATCCACATCCAGGGATGATGCTTGCGGAGCTGAGGGAGCAGGTAATGTGTTACAAACCCCACGGCACCAGCCAAGGCAAACAGCACGATGCTGAGAAATGGCTGCGATAAAAATGGGCAGAATCTCATTACTTAGCCTAGAGGATGGGGAGAGGGATGCCCGTGAATAATACATAACATCATTGTTCTTCCACTTTTTCCTCTTAACGGATAGCCAGACTCTTAACAGATAGTCAGTTCTTGTTTCAGGCCTCTGAAAACGTCTTCTCTATACCACGAAATTGGTTCATGTGTTGGAAACCACTACGAGAGTGAGGGAGAACTAGCCTGTGGGAGTACAGAGGCCAAGAGAATTATGCCCCTTCGAATACATTTTTAAAATTTTCTAATGAGGAGGTGAAGAATAACCCATGTAGCTCATAGACATTTCCTCGTGAAAAGGGGGGTTCGTGGATGGACAATATTTTTGTATAGAGAAAGCAACTGTCTGTAAGAACCACAGCCAGGAATCCCATCTGGAGCTCCCCACTTTGTTTTTCTAACTGAAAATCCTTTTCCCATAGTCCTTTTGGCTCTATGACCTCTGCCTCACCCCGATACGGTGACTCCTCTCTGCTCACAGTAGAGCACTGTCAGCCCGCCCTATCACTATTAACTGTCCTCACAGTGGATTCCACAAGACGTGCCATCACTCTTGCAAACAAAACAGCTCCCCCGATGCAGGAAAGGGCAAGGACAAAGCAATTGAACCCAATCTGTGATGCGGACCAAGTCACATCTTGGACGTAACTGCTCACAGCACATGGATACATTCTCTAAGCCTCTCAACAAGCACTTAGTTTCCTTCTCTAGCTCACGTGTCTTGTCAATACCCTGTAGCTCCATGACAGCTTTGTTATTAAGGAGAATAAGGGGGCAGGAAGAGTACAAAGTTGGTGGATACATACTCGCAATGACAGGAATACAGTGCTGGCGCTGACTGCAAATGAGAGGACAGCAACCACTGCGCAGACGATGAGATCCCATTTTAAGACATCCGTCTGGAAAGAGAAAACCAGTGGTAAAGGTTGCTCTTCATTTCTCTCAGCAACTCTGTGTGACCAGGTAAATCAAGCAACAGGACACTGACCCAAGCTAAACTATTTTTCCAGCCCATCACTTACCTGACACACTCAGTGGCACACACTGGATGGGCTGTTCACTAGCTCCTGCTTAGGAAATTTCAGGGAGACTAAGGTGGGCTGGGGGAGAGTGGCAGGGGAGAGGAATAATGCACCGCAAAGTTAGTATATGTGTGCTAACCATAGAAAGAAGAAAGGTTTCCTACACAAGTAAGAGGCATGAGGTTCTTATAAGGTTCTCGTATCTGATCTGTGTTTCCACAAACATAGATCAGATACAAGATTCCCAGAGAGCTCCCCAAAGGGACTTAAATTATTAAGGTTTGATAAAGGAGGTCAAAGTGCTAATCATCTTTACTTGGCTTTAGGGTGTCTTGGATTTTAACATTCCAAAAACCTGGCTAAAACAAACAGAAGCCTCTTAAACATTTCTTATTGCTTTGGACTAGACCAGATTTTGCATTTTAATTTTCCAGTCAGATCACTGGTGAATTAAAGAAACCACTTCCAAATTATTTATATATGTGTGTGTGTGTATATTTATATATACACACACACATATATATATATGCAAGAGGTACATCCATTACATGCAGATAATGAAATGTTCAGTAACTCACTAATACTTTCCCATGCAAAATTGTAGTGTAAGCTGGGGCTAGGGAAAACGAAGCAAAGTTCAACCTAAGAATGCCGTGAATGCAGATAGATGGAGAATGGTCTGTTAGCTCCAACCGAGCACAATACCGCTGGCTGAACAATCTAAAGCAAACAGGAGGAACCATCACTTCTTTTCTCTCTGTAGAGGCGGATTAGTTATAGTACACAATTTTCGATCATTTGAAGATATCATACTGTTACCTGAAAATTCTGAAACCATCAATACGTTTATACCTTCCTTTCTCATACTGAAGGGAATTATGCCTCTTAAATCATTGTTTTTTAAATTAAAATGTGGGGTTTTTTGCAAGTCATGCTCCTTCCTGGCTTGCTGATCATATGATCAACCAAAGTGATAAAAAGAAACAGTGAAAAAGTCGGGATCCTAGATTTATTCATAGTAATTAATGGTTAATCTGATTTTTGGGCAGGGATAACCATAGGACCTTAATTTCGAATCTATGAAATGTTTATGATCAGAGAAATTCACCAAAAATTTACTTTAGTTACAGGCCATATATTGCTTATCACTCCAAATGCTTCAAAAAGACCAGACCTTTCTAGAGGAATAGTCTGTAATTCACTGCATCTTTAGGCTGTGGGGAGATGTTAATTTTTCTCTTCTATTTTTCATTAACATGGTTTTATGTCATTTAAAAATTACTGAATGTTTATCTGAAAGAAGATAAACATTTTCCTGAATATTCTAATTTAAAATCATGTGTCATGTTTAACATCTTTGTGTAAAGGGAAAACAGTTGGCCAGTGGTATGAGTGCTTGAGTAGGGAGGAGGGAAGGCTGCGTTTCTAAGTTTCTTAAAGCAGAAATAGGAATGAGCTTGAATTATTGTTACTCTTTTTTCACAGTTGGATAACATACGGGAATTCCACTGTGATTTCTATCAGTGTCATGAGTATCCCGTATAAATATAGACCATTACACAGCCTTTCTCTATTTATTAAAATGTTCTCTCCACCCATTTCTTTTCTATAATTTCTAAATAGCTTATTGAGATAAAATTGACATACCAAAAAGCCACATATATTTAAAGTGTACAACTTAGGCTGGGCGCTAGGGCTCACGCCTGTAATCCCAGCACCTTGGGAGGCCAAGACATGTGGATCACATGAGGTCAGGAGTTCAAGACCAACCTGACCAACATGATGAAACCCCTGCTCTACTAAAATACAAAAACTAGCCAGTTGTGGTGGCTCACACCTGTGGTCCCAGCTGCTCGGGAGGCTGAGGCAGGAGATTGCAGAACCCAGGAGGCCAAGATTGCAGTGAGCCGAGATCACACCACTGCACTCCAGCCTGGGTGACAGAGTGAGACTCTGTATCAAAAAAAAAAAAAAAAAAAATACAACTCCACAAGCTTATATATATTTTTACATTTATAAATTATATAATATATATTATATATAATTCTGGTTATGGTTTTATGGGGATATATATATAAATCATGGGAATATGTATATCCCCACAAAACCATAACCAGAATTAAGATAATTAGCACATCCATTACACCCCAGTATTTCCTCTTTTGCTTCTTGCTAATCTATCCCTTTTCTCACCATAGACTTGATTTTCTGTTTTAAGTGATCCTCCTGCCTTGTCCTCTTGTTTTCATTTTCTAGAATGTTTTATAAATAAATTCATAAAATATGTACCCTTTTGGTCTGGCTTCTCTCACTCAGTGTACTTATTCTGAGATTCATCCATGATGTCGTCTGTGTCAATAGTGCATTCCTTTTCATTGCTCAGTAGTATTCCTCTGTATATAGATAAACACATACCACAATGTGTTTATCTATTCACCTGTGGGTAGATGTTTGAATTTGTTCCCAGTTTTTGGCTATCTGCAGCTAAATAAAGCTGCAACAAATATTCATGAATATTCCTCTGGACATGTTATTTCTTTTCTCTTGTGTAAACACCTAGAAAAATGGCTGGCTTATGTGGTAGGTTTAGTCTTAACTAAACCTTAAGAAACTGCCATAATCCAATTAAAAATTGGGTAAAGCAAAAAAATTAGCTGGGCGTGGTGGCAGGCGCCTGTAGTCCCAGCTACTCGGGAGGCTGAGGCAGGAGAATGGCATGAACTCGGGAGGCGGAGCTTGCAGTGAGCCGAGATTGCGCCACTGCACTCCAGCCTGGGCAACAGAGTGAGACTCGTTCTCAAAAAAAAAAAAAAAAAAAAAAATTGGGCAAAGGACTTGAATAGACATTTCTCAAAAGAAGACACACAAATGGCCAAAAAATATTTTAAAATATTCAATGTCACTAATCATCAGTAAAATGCAAATCAAAACCACAATGATATACCATCTCATCCCAATTAGAATGGTTATTATCAGCAAATGCTGGTATGGAAGTGAAAGAAAAGTAACCTTATACACTGTTGGTGGAAATGTATATTGGTACAGGCATTATAGAAAGCAGTATGGGGACTTTCCTCAAAAAATTGAAAATAGAACTACCATATGATCCAGCAATTCCACTACTGTGTATTATTCGAAGTAAATAAAATCAGTATGTTGAAGTGCTATCTGCACTCCCAGGCTTAATGCAGCATTATTCACAATAGCCAAGATATGAAATCAACCTCAGTGGCCATAAACCAATAAATATATAATATATATAATCACATTTTATATATACCACATTTTTTACATGATATATATGAAATATATATCATATATAGAAAATAGATAGAAAATGTGATATACACAAACACAGCCCCATGGAATACTATTCAGCCATAAAAAAGAATGTAATCCTGTCATTTTGCAGCAGCAACATGGATGAACCTGGAGGACATTATGTTAAGTGAAATAAGACAGGCACAGAAAGAGAAATACCACTGAGTTCACTTATTTGTAGAATCTAAAAAAGCCAATCTCATAGAAGTACAGAGTGGAATAGTAGTTTGTAGAGGCTGGGGAGGGGAGAAGGAAGGCGAAGGAGAGATTGTTCAATGAGTATAAAATTATAGTTAGAAAGAATAACTTCTGTTGTTCTATAGGATAGTAGGAAGACAATAGTAACAATATCAAAATGTATATTTCAAAATAACTAGAAGACAGGATTCTCAATATTCTTACCACAAAGATATGATCAATAAGTGAGGTGATACTTTAAATACCATAATTTCATCATTGCACAATGCATACATGTATGAAAACATCACAGCATACCCCCATAAATGTGTACAATTATTGTCAATTAAAAGCAAATTTTAAAAAAGAAACTGCCAAGCTGTTTTCAAAGCAGGTGTAACTCTTTTACATTCTCAACAGCAGCGTGTGTGAGTTCCAGTTGCTCCATAGTCTTGTCAAGAGTTTTTTTAATTTTAACCATACTAGTGAATGTATGCCTCCTAGAGCACATTTGGCAATATCTGGAGACATTTTGGTTTTTACAACTTGAGGAAGGGAAAAAAAAATACTGCCATTTGGTGGCTAGAGGCCAGGGATGCAGCCAAACATCCTACAATGCACAAGACAGCCCCCCCACAACCCCCACTTCCCTGTAACCAGGGAAATATTCTGAGGCTCAAAATGTCAACAGTGCTGAGGTTGAGAAACCTTAAGGGAGTGGTATCTAATTGTGGTTTTAATTTGACTTTTCCAACGACTAATGATGAACATCTTTTCACGTACTTAATTTAAAGTACTATTTATGATAGCACTAAAAGTATACTTAGGGATAAATTTGAGAAAAAATGTGCAAATGGAAACAGAAACTAAACACAGAAACTAGATAAATAAATGGGGAGATATACTGCATTCCTGGATTTGAAGATTCAGTATTGTTAATAAGTCAATTCTCACAAAACTGATTGGTAAATTCAAAGAAATTGTAATGAAAATTCCAGCAGAAATTTTTTTTAGAAATGGACATGCTAATTTAAAAATGTATATGGAAATGCAGTAGACCCTAGAATAGCTAAAACGACTTTGAAATAGAAAAAGTTGGAGGACATACAATACCTGGTTTCAAGGTTTATTACAAAGCTACAGTAACTATGGTATTGATGGTATTGGTACAAATACACATGTAGATCAATGGAAAAGAATAAAGTGTCCAGAAATAGGCCACAACAGATATATGATCAACTGATTTTCAACAAAAGTGCAATGGTGAGATGACAAATCCCCAAATGAGGAAAAGGAACATCTTTTCTATGAAAGGAGCTGGAACAATGGAATAGCCATCTACAAAATAAATAAATAAAATTAAATAAAATGATAACCAAAACACCTTGACACTTACTTTGCTGCACATACAGAAATTACTCAACATCATGAACCTAACAAACCATCAAACTGCTCAGAGCAACCATAAGAGGAAATCTTAATGATCCTGGATTTGGCAAAGATTTCTTAAATGGAGCACTAAAAGTTTGAACTGTAAAAGAAAAAATTGAATAAATTGGACATCACAAAAATGTAAAACTTTTGGTCTTTGAAAGACACTTACAAAAAAGCAAGCCAAAGACTAGGGAAAAAAATTACTACTCATAAAACCCACATTCAACAAAGGACATTTACCTATAAACAAACAACACCCTCCTACATCCCCAGCTGCACGTGGTTCTGAACAGACGCTTCACGGAAGGAGATATACAGATGGCAAATGGTAATTACTGAGCTTTTTACTCTTGATGCTAGTTAATGAAACTAGACTGCTCTCCTAATATTGCTGAAAATAACATCAGCAAAATCAAAAGGAAACAGTTGTTTTTCCCCAAAGCCACCAAAAAGCAGATATTATTCTGCTCCAAAAATTTTATCCTGGAAAATAATATTTTTTTTTTTTGGTGGGAATGTAGATAGGTGCAACCCATTATGAAAACAATATGGAGGTTCTAAAGAAATTTAAAAATAGGCCAGGTGTGTTGGTTTGCGCCTATAATTCCAGCACTTTCGGAGGCCGAGGTGGGAAGACTGCTTAACGTTGCGAGTTCAAGACCAGCCTGGGCAACATAATTGGAACCCATCTCTATATTAAAAAAAAAAAAAAGATATTAAAAACAGAACTACCATGTGCCCCAGCAATCCCTCTTCTAGGCATATACCCAAAGGAAATGAAATCACCAGGCCATAAAGATATCTGTGCTACCACATGTATTGCAGCACTGTTCACAATAGCCAAGATGTGGAAACAACCTGAGTGTCTGTCAACAGATACATGATGGGTAAAGAAATTCTAATATAAACGTAAATGGAATATTCTTCAGCCTTTATAAAAAGAGACATCCTGCCATTTGCCACAACATGGATGAACCTGGAGCACATTTTGCTAAGTGAAATAACCCAGACACAGAAAGACAAATACTGCATGATTTCACTTTTATGTAGAGTCGAGAGAGAGAGAGAGAGAGAGTCAAATATTCAGAGACAGAGAATAAAACAGTAGTTAACATGGGCGTGGAGTAGGTAGAGATGGGGACATGTATGTTAGGAGTTACAAAGTAGCAGATATGTAGGATAAAAAACTCCAGCAATCTAATGTACATGAGATCTACAGTTAATAAAACTGTACTATATTTGGGATTCCTGCAAAATAAGTAGATTTTAGCTGCCCTTGCCACAAAAACATAAAAATGTGTAACTATGTGAGATGATGGATATTTTAACTTACTTCACTATAGTAACCATTTTACTGTCTATATGTAACTCATGACATTGTGTTATATACCTTAAATATACACAATAAAATCTCTTTTTAGCAAAATAAAAATAATATCTTTAAAAGGAATCTTATAACACAACTGAACTTCAGAGTCTGCTACCCTGTCCTGTGAAAGCAGCCTTTAATGCTCTAAAAAGTTTGTAATTTTGGTTGGTTTTCCTGTTAAATAACTTTTTGCTCATTTAAATGTATATTATTATACCTTTCCACCTTGTATATGATATAAATATGTGTGGGTTTTTTGAGGCAGGTATATTTTATTTTAATCTTAGTTTTATACTATAAAAAGAGAATTTACTGGTACTGCCCTCTTCCTTCACATGCTTGAAGGTTAAAAAAAAATCTGTGACTCTGTTAAATTACTTATCTAAAAAACAAGAGTTTAAGAATCTGTTTCCTTTCAATAAATGTCCTATGTCCTAACAGTGAATTGTACTGTGTTAGACCTTGCAAAAATGAGTGTGAAAGGGAATATACTGCAAGATGGAAGAAAAATGCAAATTTAGGTCTTTGTAATTTTTATTAATTAAGTTTCCCATTATAGAATAACATAATAATATTGCAGCACCCTAGAACATAGAGAAGAGAGGGAAAATCATTTACAATCATTATAGCCTGACATTAACGGTATTAGCATTTTTGTGTTTTCCAAGCCAGTATTTTTCCTGTGGATGTTAAACCAGGCTCTAGCTATAATCATTATGTATACGAATATTTCTATGCATATTTTATAAGTATCTAATCTTAGTGTGCAAATAATTTTCTACCTTTTGTACAGTACTTTTTTTGTAAGCTATATATATACACACACATATATAATTGTATAGCCTCACTAATATCATTTAATGGCTAAATAATTTACCATCTTGTGATGTCATACACATACAATGCCATTATGATCACTCAAAACATTAATTTAGTGAATGAAATTGAATGACTCATAGTGCAAACATCCCTTGACTGCTACTATCAGGTTGCCTTCCATTGTTTACCATGATGAATTATGCTGAAATTACTATCTTTATGTCCCTGAATTTTTTTATATTTTGAATTACTTTTCTATAAAAACTCTAGCAAATAGATTTACTCTATTGTAGGTTATAAGCATTTTACAATCCTTGATAAATTATGCTTTTCCAGATGATTGTAATAATTTACATAAACACAAATGATATCTAAGAGATTCCCTCTTGATACAATTGCACATCACTAATTTTTCCAGTGCTAATGGTGTGTACAAAAATGCCATCTCATTTTAATTTGCATTTTTAAATTCATAACAGTAATTATTTCATACATTTACTTAATAATTCATTCCTAAATTTTATATAAAATTTCAAATGGCTTCATTTTGAAGCTCAGATATATACATATTTGTATATAATTATATACAAATGATACACATATAATTTGCCTATAGGGTTTTAAAAATCAAATTATAAGGGTTGTTGGTATTAGAAAGATATTTAACTTTGCTAACTTTGCTACAAGTACTGTACCAAATTATTTAAATTTTGCCACCTTTTTTTACATACAGAAGTTTAAAATTTTTATGTTCTTAAATCTAACTCGGGGTATTGTGTGTGTGTTATTTCTTTTATGGATCCTATGTCTGAAAAATCATTTTCTCTGTATATTTTGGATAAATGTTTGACTTTATTTAATATCTTTTTGAAAATTTATTTTCCTTTTTTAAAATGTGACACGGGTAATCACAAAGTGCATATAATAAGTATGTACAATTTAGTAATTACAAAGTGAACACCTCTATGACCACCAACTAGTTCAATAAATCTAACATTTCCAGCATCCTAGAAGCTTCTTGTATGTGGCTATCTGATCAGAAATCCTTCTCTTGCCTCCTGGAGGTTCCCATCAACAATCCTGACTGGTGAAAATCATTTTCTTGCTTAAAAAAAGAAAATGATTTCACTACTTACGACTTAGGTATGCAACTGTAAGCTGTTTCATTTTGCCCATTTTCACTCAGTATATTGTACCATACTATATGCATTACTTTGTGTCTTGCTTCCTTTGCTCAACATGATGTGGTTAAGATTCACTCATGCATTGCATTTAGCTGTAATAAGTTCATTTCCTTTGCTATAGACTGCTCATTTGGCACTTTCATAAACAGATGCTATCATGAACAATTTTATATGCGTATTTTGGTGCAAATGGGCAAGATTTGCTCCAGAATAAGTACCTAGGAGTAGAATTGCTGGCTGCAGTCTATTCATGTCTTAAACTTTATGTTACCAAACTTTTATCCATAATGTGTATACTAATTCACACTCCCACCAGCAATACATGAGAATTCTCTTGCTCTACACTTGCCAACACTTAGTGAGAACTTTACATTTTTTAGTTTGCTAGTTTTGAAATGGTAAGTCAGTGTGATTTTAATTTGGAGTTTTCTGATTATTAATGAGGTTGTCCATATATTCATGTTTTTTGGCCATTTATATTTCCTCATTTGTGAAGTGTATGTACAAGTCTTCTGCCTATTTTCAGTGGAGATATTTGGTTTTCTTATTGATTTAGAGGAGTTTCATGTTCATCTAGACACTAGTCTCTTTTCTGTATAATTTAAAATAATTATATATAATTTAAAATAAGTCAAAGGTCATAATTTTAATTAATTTGAATCCTTTTGTGTTGTTTTAAAAAATTATTTCCTACACTGCTAGCATAAAAGTAGTTTCCATTATTATGACTCTAAGTGCTTTCAGGTTTTATTTTCTCATATTTAGGCTTATAATTTACCTGGAATTGACTTTTAAGTATAGTGTGACATGGTAGTCCAATTTCCTTTTATTTGTGAATAACTTCTGTTTTTCAGTTTTCCATTTTTCCCTCTGTTTGGAATTGGAAGCTACATGCTTTGTTTCTCTTCCTTTAGTAGTTGCACAAAACATTCCAGCATGCATACCTAATTTATCACAGACCAAAGTTAACAGAACGGGCTGAGCAGCCCGCATCCGAAAATCCGAAATGCAAAACACTACCTTCCTTTGAATGTCACATTGGTGCTCAAAATGTTTTGCATTTCGAAGCATTTCAGGTGTTGGATTTTTGGATTAGGGACATTCAGTCTGTATCTTTATTCTTCTCTTGGACATTACTAAGACCTCTGACTACTTGAAGTTCATTTCTCCTCTCGTCCAAACTTGTGTGTTATTATAGTCGTGTATTTTCATTCTACCTTACATTTTTTAAGCCAACTATATAGCCTTATCATGGTTTTATGCAGTTAATATTTATTCAGATTTGCCAGTGTACCTGCCACTTTCTTTTCTTTTTATTCCCTTGCAAATCAGATCTTCCATTCAAGATCACTTTCTTTTTTTATTTTTTTTCTTTTCTCCTCAAATGACTTTTAACACAAGATCACTTTCTACTGAAAAATACCTGCAGAATTACATGTAATGAGGGCCTCTGAGCTTTTATTTTTCTAAAATTTATTTTGCCTTTATCCTTAAAAAATATTTTCACTAGGAATAAAGTTCTAGCTTGGCAGTTACTTTCTATACACATCATTAAGTATATCCAACAACTGTCTTCTGGCTTCCATGAGGGCTCTTGATAAAGCAGCTTGCAGCCTGTCATTCATTTGCATGTAATCTGTTCATTCTGTTTACCTGCTTTAAGTTGGTCTGTGTGTTTGGCATGCTGCATTTTCACTATGGCTTGTCTGGTGTGGATTCTTTCTTCTTTAATTTACCCTACTTGTGATTCACGGAAATTCCTGAATCTCAAGATAAGTGTCTTTCATCAATTCTGGTAAACGTTCAGATATTATCTCATCAAATATTGATTATGCTTCAGTCTCTCTTCTAGGAATTCTGATTGGACATATTTTAGATTTTCTCACTCTATCCTTCAAGTCATTTCTCTTTCATATTTCTTGATTTTTTTTCTTTTGTCAATTAGTGTTACGTTCTGGGTACTTTCTTTTCTCTTTATCTTTCAGTTCACTAATTCTCTCTTCAGAGGTATCTAATCTCCCATGTGGGAGGTCAGCTCATTGCAACCTCCACCTCTCAGGTTCAAGTGATTCTCCTGCCTCAGCCTCCCAAGTAGCTGAGACTATAAGCATGTGCCACCACAGCTGGCTAATTTTGTATTTTTAGTGGAGACGCGGTTTCACCATGTTAGCCAAGCTGGTTTCAAACTCCTGACCTCAGGTGATCCACCTGCCTGGGCCTCCAAAAGTGCTGGCATTACAGGCGTGAGCCACTGTGCCCAGCCCAGTCTTCACTCTTAAATCTAAACGTGCTAAGTTCCTTTTTCTTACACTTCTTTCTCAAGTTTTTAAAAACTATGAACTGCTATTTTTCTAAAGGAACTTTAGAATCATTTCTCAATGTTGAGAATATAATGTCTTTGGAACTGTTTTGAATTATATGAAACCTACAAATTCATTAGAAAGAACTGGCATTTTATAAATCTCAGCCTTCCTATCCAAAATCGGGTTATGTCTATCTCCACTTATTCAGAACATCATTTACACTTTAATGAACTGCTGTAGTTTACTTTATTTGTGACACTACTTGTTACAATCATTTCCATTATCAATTCAGATATTTTGTTGGAACTGTGAGTTGGATCACATTTTCATAGCTTATTTCTGGTATGTTAGAAAGTTCTTGCTTTTCTAAATTTTGGTTGTATTTATGAATCCTCTTATTAATCATAGTTGATTATATAGTATGCACAGAAAAGTTTTATATACACATATAAATCAGCATTTTTTTCTCTTTCTCTTTGCTCTTTACTATTTTGCTTTTCATTTTATATATCTAAGATATAAATTAAATATATATTTATATTATAATTATATATTTTGTATCTTTATCTTAGATATAAATATCTTTATATTTATCTTATATAAAATATCTTTATAAAGATATAGATATTAATATATATTTATATTTAATTTATCTTATATATAAAATTATATATAAATATATATTTAATATATATTTTATATATTATAAATTATATATTATATGTAATATATAATTTATGTTTTATATATATAAAGTAGAGAGCAAACTATTAATATTATTGAATATTGTTTTAGAAGTTCTGGCTAGTGTAAGGCTGCAAAGAGAAAAAAATGAAAAATTTATATATAAATTTTTGGATTTATGGTAAATAAACTTATGGTAAATCCATGCAGGTTTAACTAAGAAATATATTAGCTCTTCATATACTGAACATTTTAAACTCACTGTGCCATTTTATATAGTACTTCACACTCCAACTCTCAAAGGAAGCTTAAGAACCCCTGGTCCAACATTCCACATCTAGCAGCATGGGACCAGAAAAATCTAGATATTATAACCAATGATTTGGGAAAAAACTGTTTGAATTTTACACATAAGAATTAAATAGGCTTTTTTTTTGCTTCTAGGAACTGAGGAAAATTGATACAGTGAAAGGAACAAATCTAAGCATAGTAAAAAGGGTGTTGACAATGACGAAGATGTGAAAGTTAAAAGCTTAGAGTCTGTGCTAATAAGACATATAGAGAAAGACTAACCAGGCAAACCACTAGTAGAAAGTTATATCTTTATTAAGTAATGAATTTTGGTGATAAACTTTGTGTGCATAACTTATCTTGCTCATATGCAAATGTATAGGCCCATTGGTATACCTCTGTTTCTAGATCAATGTTTCTTGAAGTACAACCTGTGGATCGGCTAAACAGAATCACCTGGGTGAATATTCCTGTTAAAATGAAGATCCTCAGACCCTTTCGCAGGCCAGATGAATCAGAATGTTGGGGGAGGGCTACAAAACTGAAATCTAATGAGGCTCCTTGAGGGGTTCTCATACAAACTAAAATTTAAGAAAAGAGAGCGAGACAGAGAAAATAAAAGGTGGAGAGAGATACAGAGAAAGAAAATCAGAGACAATGAGGAGGGGGATTTTACGCTTGTATGGTGTCACAGAAGGCATTATATATCAAACTCTAAAAGCTGAATGTGATATTCCCATTAAAATATTATAATTAGGCCAGAGACTTTTCAGAGAAATGAACACAAACATCTTATTAAATCACCTAACAAGTTATTGTTCTACACTGTACAAAGCATTTCAAAGGGGATGAAAAGCAAGGTAGGCAACACCTAGCCCATCACATCTAATTATACCAATGAAATACTATCAACCTCTGCTGGGCAAATTTCTGGTCAAATTTCTTTGTAATTCCTACATTATTTTTAACTGCAATAAATCAGAAAGTAGAAATGCACCTTCATTAGTCATGAAATCAAGAAAGACTGAAGGGCATAGTTTTTCTCAGATATCCATGGGGAGAGTTTTGGGTAGACTCTGGACCACCCTATGGCTTTTACAGAAAATGCTGTAGGAATGTCAGCTTGACCTTCACCCTGTAAGTCCCCTGGTATAAATATTAGAGGTCAGGTTGTGGATGCTAGGATTATGTCAAACACTTCTCTTTTTTTTAAGCTGCTATCTCATCAGGCCCAGCTGCTTTGACTTTTAACCTGCTTTTAAATGTATCTCTGCTCCTAAAATTCATGAACTATGCCCTTACTCATATTAAGTGATTTGTCCTTTTATTCCCTTGTGGTGGAAAAAAAAAAAAAGCCTTAATACATTAGCTTGAATTGTGACCACACTCAAAGGCACAAAAGCTGAGTATGAATTTTTTTAAAGGCTATCCTGTTGGCTGTGAGTCCCATACATTGTCTTGAAATGGCAGGCTGCAATTAAATTCAACTAAATTCCATGAACTCTACTGAGCACCCACTGTAACAACAGGCACTGGCTCTGTGGATATCAAGACAAATGAGACACAGTCCTGGCTGGATCAACAGACTATTCCCTTTTCCTTTTATCTGTCATTCCTAAGAAAACCAGGAAGAGTGTGAGTCAAGGACATTAGATGGTTCCAAGCTCAATACTCAGATGTATGAGAGCTTACACAATTAATGAGCATTGCTTTTCAAAGTATGAATGTTTGTAAGTTGATACCAAAGAAACTATATCTGCTAAAAGAATTTTTGAAGCTGTCCAGAGCCCTTTTCCTGGTGAACAAGGAAATGGCATCATTATTTTATAGCTGTAGGATTCTCTTGTTCCTTCCTTCCTCTCCTTCTTCCTTTTCCTCTCCTGTGCTCAACCCAGTGTGGTTACCCCCTTCTCTGTGACCCAGCCATAAGTCTAAAGCTCAAGGGCCCCAAGCAATGGCTGTGCAGACATCAACTTTGAAAGAGTGCTCTGAACTAAGCATGGTGCTTAGGGGAGATGTGGACAACAGCTGTGTGTGGACCACATCAGGAGGGCAGGTTGGCTAAACGTTTATCGACAAGCTTTCATTTGTGCAGAGCCCACCTGCTATTTGGTGCTAGCAATACGCAAAACTGACTGAATGTGATTCATGTGACTATCCTGACAAACTGCAGCCACCTGAGGGCCACCTAAGCGCCCGCACCATGTGTGTACAACAGCCGCCATCAAGATGCTCTAAAGGGCTTGTAAAAAAAAAAAAGGTTCCTCTTCAAAGACTTTCTTCCCCATTTAATTAGGAATAAATAGTAACTTCTCTTAGAAGCAAAATGTATTCAAAGACCTGTGCTAACATTCTTAAATATCTGCTAGCCGTGATAAAGAAATCAATGTACTTTATGTTCTTAGCTCCCACAGTTTAGCCTAAATATTTGCCCTGGAGGCTTATACTGGTCCAAGCAAGCATTACGTTATAGCCTGTTCCTCTTCCTTATTTGGAGGTGTTTTTACCTTTCTCAGCATTCCACAAGTTACTACCTCCTTCCTTTGTTCTCCTCTGCCTTTGCCTCTTTTAAAAAGTTCTAAGTTGCTAGCCAGTCGGGACAAATACAGAATATGTGGTCCCGTTCCAGCCAATGGAAACCGGACACAGCAGTAGGGTGGACACATTGGGTTATAAATGATCCTGTCTCCTTTGTTTGGTGTACTCTCGTGGCAAAACTGCTGGCGAGTGTACCCTTTCTGCAGAAACTATAAAAATGGCCTTGCTGAGTAGATTAAATTTATGTTCAAGTGTTATTTCTTTACGGCACTGGAGAACAAGCATTTCAAACTGGGCTGCACCTGGCAGGCAGCTCAACAGCCCAGTGTGCCAGTTACCAAGCGAGGTGTCTCTTTCTGTCCTAGTCCTTCTCCTGTCCACCCGCCTAGAGCTCCAGTGATCTCTGCTGAAAGGTGAGGCCCTCCTATACTACATTACACAACGCAAATGTCTCACCACTGAATCTTTCATCTTCTTGGGGAGAGGGTCAGCAGCTGACTCTTCCAGATTTTGATGTAAAAATTTAGGCAACAGTCTGCATTGGATGAAGGACCTGAAAGTGGAAACACACATGGGTTTTACTTTATCAAAGATGTTCCTGGGACAGTGTTTTTGGTAAATAACTTCACCTTAGATCTCACACCCACACATGACAAAAACAAGTGCTCTCTTCATTTAAAAATTTATAATAAAAAGAGGGACATGTTCAAGTGATCATAAAGATAGTGTTTTGATTTGTAAATTTCATCCTAATGAGAGCAGTCAAGTACCTTAGCAGTATCATTGCCCTCTGCTGTCAGCAGTGGGACACGGGGAAGGTCCTCCATCTCTGCCAGCCCACTAGGCCTTCATCTTCACAATTAGCAGCAGAAAGTGAACATTGCACTAATACAATTGACACTAAAAATTGTGTGAACCATGTTTAACTTTTCTTTCCCCCATTTTTCATGCCTTTCATACTGTTGAACCTAATAGCCTAAAATTATGGTGTCTATGGTCCTCAAAGAGTTATGGTTATCTTCAGTTAAAATCTTTCATAAATTTAAACAAATTACATAAGATGCTACTGTCAATATCGGAAACCCACTGTGGCATCACATGAAAGATGTCCAGTGCCAGAGTACACGTTACCAAAGACTTAAAGATAATGATTAAAGGGAAGATTGTAATGTACACTTTCACATTACTAAGGATTACATTAAATACATGTTAACACTTTGGTGCAAATCTCACTTTAAATCCCGAAGGCGTTAGCCAGATTGAGAACAACAACAACAACAACAAAACAATAATATCAAACAAAATCTTTCCTTTCAGAGGTGCTGGTTTAGTCTCCCCAGGGTAACTGCCTAGACTAAAGGCAGGGATGCAGCTTCATGGATCTACAGAGGGTATTGTTGAGGTGGTAGCTTCTCATCCAACTCACCCAAGGGAGTCACAACAGGGCTTGGGTGTTATCGGCCTTCTGTTCCTGCCACTGTGCATTTTACTCCAAAATCAAAAGAGCAAAGCTAAAATGTTTGCTAGATGTTCACTTTTAATTGTTATTAGTTTCTGGCTAGTCCTGTATTTCTCCTCCCCTCCTCTAGTGAGTGACCAGCTAGTTTAATAATGAGAATCAAATCACAATGGGTAGTGAATTGCTGTCTCCCCACCTCAGTCACAGCGCAAAGCTGCAAGAACCATGCCCCCAGCTCAGTGATGAGAGAGCGCAGGCATAGACCACTCACATGAGTACAGATGGGTCACTGCTCTGCCGGCTCAGATGGTAGGAAAGGGCGACCAAGAGGCCACAGAAGGCTGAAAACAGGGCCGGGATGTGCTGCGTGCTCCACGGTTCCTAAAGAAAATATGTCAGTTAGCCAAGTCCCTCCACGGCTGCATGGATAGCAGGATCTCTATCAAACATTTAGAAACATCCCCAAGTTCCAGCTGGATGGACGAGTTATTCCTGTGACCATTCCTGCCCGTGGGCATATAAGCATCTGGTGGGCACACAAAAAAACTCACCTATTGGTTTATAAACATTGAGTTTGATAAGGGACTTTTTGACTAATAGTACATACTTATATGAATAAAACTGAATCTTTCCTGAAATTAAGCTTATAATTTTTTATAGAATGTAATATTAAACATGTGTCACTCCTCCGAATTCAATATAATTAATAACAATTATAATAATTGCATTTCTCAGTGTTTATGAATTGATGGTCTAAATGGCATAAGAAGTGTAAAAATGACATAAGAGATTAAATAGACTAATGAACTGAAAACTTGATAAAGATTGTAGAAAGTAGAAAAGTTCCTCTTCGAAGCTCATCTTGGTTTAAAAATAAAATAATACACACTAGGAATAATAGCTTCTTACTCTAAAGCCTCCTATCAACTATCAGTTTTTATACTTTAGCCCAGTTAGTTGCTTTGGCTTACTCAGGCATGTCTGGACAGGCCCAGGCAAGTCTTAGCTCATAGCTTATGCCGCTTCCCTGTTTGGAAATGTTATTGCTTCCTTAAACCTTTCGTGAGCAACTTCCTCTTCTTCTTTGTTCTCCCTTGCACTTACCTATTTAGGAAAGTGTTAAGCTATTAGCAAATAGGGTATCAGTTTAAGACTGTGAGGTTCAACTCCAGCCAATGGATGCTGGACACAGCAGTAAGGACGACCCAAATGCGTAAGGGATAAATATGTCTGCTTTTCCTTTGTTCAAGTGTGCTCTTGCCATTGTTCCATCTGTGTGGGGCACCCTTTCTGCAGAAAGCAAAAATGGCCTTGCTGAGATAATTAAATTTACGTTTGAGTGCTATTTCTTTGTGGCACCAGGGAACAAGCATTTCTAACAAAGATTAAAGATAGTCACCTGAGGAAAGAGCAAAGTTATTTGAAATGAAAAGAGACAGGCACTTCAGGTTTGATTTGATAGAAGCATAGATGTCAGTTATCAACACATTGTACTCAGCCTGGCAGAGCAGAACATGGGAAATACATGTTACCACCCCAAGCAGTGTGGTGGCCTGGGACTCCGGCTCTCCTTCCACACACACCTGCTGCTCCCACCAACACAAACATGTCTCTCACACACCAAGAAGAAAACATCTACATATTTAACCTTCTCAGTCACCATCAGTGGAATCACTGATACCTTCCGAAAGCTGAATTTAGTCAAGAACTTAAATACTTTTCTCTGAAGATTTTTTTTAAGGATGGGTTAATTGTGCTTACAATGAAATCTACAAATGAATGAGTCAAGTGTGCTTAGCAGTTATCCTCTGTAACTGCTAAAATAGGCTGGAAAAGCAAATGATACAGTGGATAGAGCAAGTGATTTTATTTTTGCATGCTTCATTTTCCTAGAAATTAAAATGTATTTATTTTATCTTCCCCATTGTGGAAGTCTAAACACCCTAAAGCAGTACCTGGAAAGCAAATTGCAGGGAGCTGACTCTCGCTGAGGGTGCTGAGCTGCATGGCTACAAAGTCAGGAAGTAAGACTCACTGCCTCCAGATGCACTCCCCACACAGCTCCCCACACCGGGACGCCCTGCATGCCTTTCAGATCAGCTTCCCAGAGGGTCGGGTGCAGTGCCTTTTCCAGCGCCCTAAGGTACCATGTCTGCATTCATTATTTCCCACCAATGTTGCTGAAAAGCTCAAACCCAGTGATGAGGCATTCTGCATGGACCTCTTCTTTCTTTGGAGTTTCATCAGCAACGCCTTCCCTTCCAGTGTCCAAGGGAGAGGTGTACTTCCTCCTTCCTGAGCCCAACCCTCCTCTCACACTAGGATGTCCTACTCTCTTTTCATTGGTCCCCTCTGCCCTACCTATAAAAATGCTTAAGTTGTTGACATCTTTTTTTTTTTTTTTTTTTGAGACAAGGTCACTCTCTATCACCCAGGCTAGAGTGCAGTCATGCAATCTCGGCTGACTGCAACCTCTACCTGCCGGGTTCAAGCACCTCAGCTTCCCTAGTAGCTGGGATTACAGGCGCACACCACCACACCCAGCTAATTTTTTATTATAGTAAAGACGGGGTTTCACCATGTTGGTCGGGCTGGTCTCGAACTCCTGACCTCAGGTGTTCTGCCTGCCTCTGCCTCGCAAAGTGTTGGGATTACAGGTGTGAGCCACCACACCCAGCCAGTTGCTGACATCTTTAACAAATAAAAAAAGTCCTTCTTCCCCTTGATCCAGTTGGCCTTGAAAGCTACTGTACTCTCTTAGTCTGATTGGGCTGATATAACAAAATATCATAGACTAGGTGGCTTATAAACCACAGAAATGTACTTCTCACAGTTCTGGGGGCTGAAAGCCCAAGGTGCAGGAAGGAGGTTTGCTGTCTAAGGAGGCCCTGCTTCCTGATTCCTAAATGATGCCTTTTTGTTGTATTCTCACATGGTACAAGATACAAGAGAGCACTCTAGGGCCTCTTTTACAAGGACACTAATCTGATTCATGAAGAATCAGATCAATATTCTTCTGATTCTGAAGAATCATGATTTGATTGATTCATGATTCAGAATCATGAATCATGAATCAATCAGATCATGAAGAATCCCTCAATACCTGTAATTACCTCACAAAGCCCTCACCTCCAATACCATTACATTGGGGATTAAGTTTCAACACGAATTTTGAGGGACACATTCAGTCTATGGCATACACTATCCCTCATTTTTCTTTCAGTGCCATCCCAGCTTTTTTTGAAGGTCTGAGCTCCACATTTCACTCCTGGTCATCAGTGAATGACTCAGTAGTCTCTGTCAAGCTGGGTACCTCCCATGAGTGGAGGTCCTACCATGAGCTGTGTGACCTTGGCTAAATTACTAGACATCTCTGACCACTGAGTTCCTCTTCTTTAACAAGAAAAACAATACCTACTCAATGGTTGTTGTGAGGGTGCGGTTCTGTAACGCAGGTGATTTGTTTTAAGTTTTTGACATGGGAGGGGTCAAGGCACCCCCACTTGATGAAGGACACCTGAGAGCTGTTTCATTCCCACCGTCTTCACAGTCTCCTGATCCTTGTGTGCCATCAATATACCTTTTCAATGCCACTCTAATCTGCCTCTTCTTTCCATTGCATCCTGTCTGGTTAAGGCCTCCACTGTCTTGTTCCAGGACTACCGTTAATGCTTCCTAATGGGGACTCACCCTTCAGTGTCCACACTCAACCCCACCCCACAAATCCCACGCTGTCCTTTGTATAGTGACAGAGTGGTTCTCCTCCCCAAAACCCTAATCGGATCATGTCTGTGCCCTTTACTCAGTACCTTTCAATGATTCCTCATTACCCTACCAAATGAAATCTACTCCACAGGCAGCTGCATAAGCCCACCTTTCAGCATCCTTCCTCACATTTAGGATATACACAGCAGCAAACCTGAAAGATAAATTGTTCCCTGCCCTCCTGCCTTTGCCCACACGGTTCCATCTGCACAGAGGGCTCTTCTGCCCTGACTCCGTTCCGTTCTGTTCCATTCCATTCCATCCATTCCATTCCATTCCATCCATTCCATTCCATCCATTCCATTCCATCCATTCCATCCATTCCATTCCATCCATTCCATTCCCCTCTACCTGGTGAACTCCTACCCATGCTTCAGTGCCCAGCATAAGAAGTCCCACCTGCTCAGTGCTGCCTCCTCTGACTTCCCAGGCAGAACGGAATCCTCCTCCTCTGTGCATCAAAATCATCTTTAAGCATCCCTAGGGTAGCATTTAAGATATCTCCTTTGTTTTTCAGGGGCATAGCTGGACTCTGCCCCTCATCAGAGAGCACCTGCCCACAGGAGTTGTGCATACACATCTGCTAAGTCACAAGGACAGAGTAGATCTTCAGCATGTTTCACTGAACTAATAGTGCAAACACTTGTACTATGTTCTTTTATTATGTTTGGTATGAAGACGACCTGCAATAAGACTTGTTAGCTCAAACTCAAAGGCAGCTGGCAACTTTATCCATGTTAGAAAAGACATTCCGGTGCAACCTGATGGCACAATCCCCTTCAAGATGCTACTGGCATCACCATCCCTGAAGCAGCATCTCATATGTGTGCCTGTCCCCCCGACACCTTAGGCACCTCTCACTCAGTCCCACTGTTTACTTGTCTGCCTTCCCATTAGACACTGGACCCCCCAACAAAGGGCAGCCTTGCATGTTTCTTTCCCCGGTACCTGGCACAAATGTTAGCACACTGACATATCCTTGTGAGGATGACTACAAGGTTTAGGCTTTCATAATGACTCACGTGGACAAGAATTTTCAGCAGAAAAGAAGATGAAGGAATTGAGTAGCTTATATCAAATGTCGATCAGGCAGTGAAATGCTGTGGAAGTGATGTGATTATCAGAGAAAAGGCAATCTCTTGACAATGTGCTTCTCATTATTCCTTCAAACAGTACCCCCAGCAACAGGAAAGTTACTCTGAAACTTGAGTTTTATGCTTTCAAAAGAGTCCACGCATCAAACATTCATTCATTCCTACAATGTGCCGAGTACCCAGAAGCATAACTGTGAACAGGACAGAGAGAGTCTTGGAAAGAAAAGACACATGGGTAACTGCAGTCAAGTATGACAGATGAGGGGACAATGAGCTGCTCACAGAGCACACGAGGGGCTGCAGAGCAGGAAGCAGAGGCTCACATGAGTCAAGGGAATGGCATTTAAGTGGATCCCTGCACACAAGAAATGCAGAACATGGTCCTTCCACTGCAGGGGCTTCTGGAAGGGCCAAGCAGGGCGGATAGGGCTGGCTCTTCCATCCTCACATCGACTCCACCCTGCTCTGTCCATCCACCTAGGGCTTCTCTTATTTCATTTCATACTTGACCATTACACAATAAACACAAAACGTGTTCCAAAGGAGAAGAACCTGCTAACTTCTGTTTCTTGTCATTGATTCATCTGCACTAACCAGCGCTGTGTATTTAATTCATGATTTTGTGAAGGTGCAACCTTTTCTCTCACATGTAGCCCATACGTATGCATACCCTGGAAAAAATTCCTATGAGGAATGAGTAACTAAGACCCTATAAATAATTCTCATGACACGGATCAGAGAAAAGGTCAAGGGAACAAGTGCTGGCAGAAGTTGGTTCCAGGCTCACTCATCGTTGAAATGAATTGTTCTGTGGAAGGCACTTAACTTCTGGGTGGTTTAGCTTCCTATTCTGTAAAAAGGGGATGACAACACTTTCTTAATGAGATTTAAAACAGTCTTAACCCCAGAAAAGTTGAATGTCAGTGTTAGGTTTCTATTAATTGGAAAAGAAAGGGTACCCATGATGGATGTTCTTTGCTGACAATAAATTAAGTCCAGGTTCTAAATATATTTTGATAATTGAGTTTGCCTACTTTTATTCCCTCAATACTCCTTGCCTAAATCTCCTCTCATTTTCTCTCTACTTCAATATTTAATCAAACATTTCCAACAAAAACACCAAGGACAGCTGTTACACTCTGGTTTCTGTCCTGTATTAGTAGGAGTCTGTATTCATTCTTCCATTACATATAATTTCTTTTAAGGATAACCAACAGCTTCGGGGTAAATTGATGAACAGGAGTAAATGGCAATGTGGCCACAGTGGCAGGAAGAAAGATGTATATGTCCTTCAACAATAAAAAGCAAAGTGATGCCAGCGGGGCACACTTATTCTTCCAAGAAAAGGGTAAGATAAAAGGTGTTAAGGAGTCCATATTCCAGGTGCCAATTTTCATGTGTTCTTGCCCAACCTCAAACTTCCACACAACTTTTTCTCAGAAAAAAACCTGACCTTCCCTGAGTTTTGACACATGGTAACAAAGCAAACCACCTGGATCTTCTGAGGGTCTCTCCTGGAAACACTCTCATTCTCCAAGTTAACTGTTCACTTTTTCAACTGATGCAGATGTATACATACATAAATACACACACACACACACACACACACACACACACACACCCCTCAGATTGGAGGTTGATTTCTCAAGGAAACAAGGACAAGAGAGATTACTTGATTATCAACATCACGGGTTATCCCTTCATGTGCAGAGTGCCATTTTTCGAAACCCACCATCTTCAAGAAAGATTACTTTAGAGTTGGAAGGAACCTCATAACTGAGATGGTCTCACTTCAAGTTATTGATCAAGCAAGGAGACAGGAAGAAAGAGACTTGCCCAAGGTGGTAAGACCAGTACCAGCCTCCACAGCTCTGAATTCAGTGCTCCATGTACCCTACCACCTTAAATGTGTATATAGCTAACTGTAAAAAATATGTAGACATCCCACCACTTTTCATTAAAAAAAAAAAGGTTAGGATGTTTTAATAATCACTGTACCTTACAAGTTCCCAGCATTATAGGCTGTTTGATCCATTTATGCATCCACCCACACAACAGTGTTTGGAAATCTATTGAGCTACCTGCCTATTTCAGTGCTTGTTGAAACACACGTAGAGCAATGGCTCAGAGGAAGAAGGGATCAATTGTATAAAGATTGAAAATTTACAAATGTATATCTAAAGATATAAAGATTTTGGAAAGAGATAAAGTTTTAAATGGTCTATTGCCTACAGATAATGAAGCATTTATCATGTGACAGTTTGCTTCAAAATTAACATCTCTAATTGCTCTGAGACGCATCTCATGGGTCTCACAATTGGGAATGATAAGGACTGATGAGTGGTGGTTTCGTAAAACTCCCACAGGGTTTGAAATATTTTTATGAGGTAGTAATAAACCTGTCTAATAGTCCTACAATTCTGTGGCAGATGTCACATGCATTTGGGAATTATCTGATGAGAATGCATAGGGCAGTTCAGCTTTGTACAAAAGCACACTGTGAACACAGTCTGAATTCCAGCATTTTTTTCCTTAGAAATTTTAGACACCTCTTATGTTGGAATTTATGGGACAGACTAACTGAGGGTTTGGTTATAAAGTGAATATCAACAGGCCAAATTCTCACTTTGCTATGCCTTTCATATCAGGCTTAAATACTTTCTTTTTAAAGAAACTGATTTTTTTATCGCATTAAACATAAGGGCATTTTTGAGATTGAGGATTTTATACATCCTAAAATAAGAACGAGATTGTACCATTTTGACTCTGTATAAGTCCTATTTCTAGGTCTATTTTTGACATGAATCCCATCTTTAAGTAAAAGGAGCGCTGGGCCCATAAAGTTCCCAAAATTTAGTAGTGAAAGATGTGTCACCCAGTCCTTGAACTGTGCTCTCTCTTCTTACTTCACACATGGCCTGCGGAGTGTCATGTGGCCAGCAAGTGTGAGTGTGCAATGGACACCTTCTAGGCTCTGGCATCCCCCAACCCCTAGAGTGTCCCTCTGTAGCAGCTCTTCTCCATATTCCTCATGGACCTTGAGCACCCCGGGAGGGGCTCCCCGCTGCCTCGCACTGACCCTAAATTATAGGTCAATGTGTGTCCCATAAATAAATGAACAATTATGTGAACACATATGGCAAGTCAGACTTCACTATCTGCTACGAGTAGATTCTTCTTATTTCATCCTGTTTTTTCACTTTGGTGAAAAACATGGTATGTTTATGAATCAAGACAGTATTTCACTTTTAGAGATAGGTACTGAAGAAAAATGAGACTGTCACCCGGCAAGACAGAATAACGGGTCCCATGTATCCAAGTCCATCTATATCTACATGGATAAATATATAGAGATGCACACACACACACATACACACACACACAGAAATATGTGTACTTCAGGGAAAACATTAACATTTACTTTCCTTCTCATTGCCCTTTTGCAAGGTATCTGTAATTATTCAATCCAAGATTTTTTATAGCATACCTTTTATGTGACACACTAATAGGACATAAAAAGAAGCACATATAAACCACAGTCTGGGACTTCAAGGAGCAATGAAAAGTGTGCACAAGCAAGAAGAACCACCACAACAGCCCCCATGCATTCGGCAGTGAAAACCTGACTTGCTGCTTAACGTTCACGACCACACGTAGTTTTTAAAACACCCTGAAGGTAAAAGTATTGCCCATTTTACACATGAGGAAACAGAGGCTTTTACTTTACTAGTTATTGTGGTACGTATCTGTATTTTTCACATAGAATTGATTACATACAGTAAAAAACAAGGATTGGATGAACATCAATAGGACAATGTTGTCCTCTGGATTCTGGAAGACAGAAGATAAACTTTGGCTGGTGACACTGAAACAAGTTTTGTCTTCCATCACTACTAGGGTCACGACAGCTCAAACTCTGGGCCTAGAATGCTGTTTTCCACCTACCCTCTCCTCTCTGTATCCCTCACTCACCAACAGGCACTACATTTCCTGGATTTGACCCTGGCATGCTCTCAGGGATTACTACCAAAACCCCCAAGTCCAAATTTTACTTCACTCAACAATTGCAATTCTATTCTGAGCCATCAATATTCTTCCTAATTTTTCCCCAAATCAGTGTCAGCTGACACCGTCAAGTTTGAGGGTCATAATAATCCAGCAGTAACTGGGTTTGAGGGTCAATTCTACTTTTTCGCTGACCAGGAGGAACGGAAGCATGGCAGAAAGCACGAGCTGGCTGGCTGAGATCGGTCTCCCCTTCATCCTCAGCGGTAGATACTTCCTCGCAATTTGTTCAGACGGCCAAAAGACTTATTACTCCCGGTCTCTTGCAGCTAGAAATGATACAATTCTAGCCATAAAATAAAATGTGAAGTCTGATATAAGTAAAAGTGAGTTAAAACTTAGGTTTTACTTTCAAATTTACTACTATTAGCATTATTAGCACTGTGGTTACAGTCATCATAACCACCAACTATTTATGCTAATAATAGTTATCGTTGGTATTAGCTTTCTATTGCCATGTAACAAATTACCACAAACTTAGCAGTTTAAAATAACACAAATGTATGATACAGTTTCCTAGGTCGGGTGCTTGAGCAGAGTGTGGCTGTGTCCTCTGCCCAGGGTCTCCTAGACTGAAAGGTCAGTGATGGCTGGACCTCTGATCTTATCTCACACTCAGGGTCCTCTTCCACACTCATTGGTGGTGGGCAGAGCTCAGTTCCCTCTGGCTGTCGCATTGCAGTCCCCGTTTCCTGGATGGTTGTCTACTGGGACGTGTTCTAGCTCCTAGAGGCTGCCCCCAGATCTTTGCCATGTTGCTACTTCCATGAGCAGTTAATAACCTGGCTGTTTACTTCTTCCAGGCCAGTAAGGGAGGGTCTCTACTGCTTTTTCTGTCCCTGCCCCCTGGAGTCCCTTTTAAAGGCTCTTCCGATTAGGTCAGACCCATTTTTTTGAGACAGAGTTTTGCTCTGTCGCCCAGGCTGGAGTGTAGTGGTGCGATCTTGGCTCACTGCAACCTCTCTGCCTCCCGGGTTCAAGTGATTCTCCTGCCTCAGCCTCCCAAATAGCTGGGATTACAGGTGCATGACACCACGCCCAGCTAATTTTTGTATTTTTAGTAGAAACGGGGTTTCACCACGTTGGTCAGGCTGGTCTTGAACTCCTGACCTCATGATCCACCCGCCTCAGCCTCCCAAAGTACTGGGATTACAGGCGTGAGCAACTGTGCCTGGCAATCACCCTTTTAAGTTAAATTTTAATTTAAGTTAAAGTTACATGATTAGGGACCATAACTACATCTGCAAAATCTCAAGTTTGCCAGATAATGTAACCTAATCACAGGACTGACATCCCATCCCCTTCACAGGTCCTGCCCACACTCAAGGGGAGGAAATTGTTCAAGGCATGTATGCCAGGGGATAGGAGTCTTGGGGCCATCTTAGAATTCAGCCTCCTACACCACTTAACTGGAACCTTTAGCCAGGCACTTTATAGACATTATTGATTTGATTTGCTTTGCTTGTTACAACATCCACAGGCAGTAGGTACTACTAATCCATTTTACAATGGAAAAAACAACGTGAATTAGCCATGTACCCTTAGGCAAATGAGTATTGTGTGTTTCAGGTTCACCACTGGAAAATACGAATGTTAATATCTTCCTTATTGATTACATAGAGATATAGTAAGGGGTAAATGAGAAGACGCTTGGGAAATTATTTTGTAGATTAAAGAACCGTTGATCTACAACGATCTTATATGCTGTGAATTGTTCTTTCAACTAGACAAACATATTTACACTTCAAGTGTGGTAGTGAGGATGCCACAAAAGGAAGACTGAAAAGATATAGATCTGGGATCTGGGGTGTGTGATGCGGAGTAAATTACTTAAATCTCTCTTTGGCTGTTCATTTTCTCATTTTAAATAATCAAATGAAGGAACTGGACTAGGAGGCATCTCAGGTCCACTTCAGCATTAAATAATATCTAGAACTGTGAGTTTGTTTTACATTTATAATTAGATTTTAAATCCTGAGTGCCTGTAAAGTAGCACGATGTTAGGCTGCAATCCTGTAGGACCCAGAAGAAATATGGGAAAAACTCTCCCGCAAGCAGTTGTTAAGGATACGTGGGAAACATTAAATTATAATAATGTGCTTCCACCTCTGGATCCCCTTGCCATCAATAAAAAAGAATCTCTTTGTAAAGGATAATAAAAAATAGAAATCATAGTTTATCCAGACACAGAAACCCCAGTTAATTAACTACTGAACTATTTCTCCAAGGAGCAAATATTCTGGTTGTTTCTGTATATCACTGTTGAATACTATTTAAGTCAATGAGGGAGTCCATTTATATGTTACTTGGTACCATCTTGGACAAGTCAAAGAGAATATGAAATTAAAAGAGGAATCAAATTATCTTTTCCTAATTAATATTCCAGAGGACAAAATTAACTCATGATCTCTGAATCTGCTTCTACCAAGTGATAATAATAAAAATTAAAGAAATAAACACATATAGCATGACCCATATGGAAAACTGTATCTCTAGCAAGGCAGCTGACATGCTGAAATGGTTCACAAGGATCCATCAATCCATCACGACACACTAGAGATGAAAGGAAAAAAAAAAATCAATTCCAGCAATGCAAAGAGTAAGCATAAAAGGTATAAACAAAAGCATCGTTAAACAAGAAGTAGAATCACAGCTTTGGGTAAGTGGGAGTTAGATTGAAGATGGGTGAGCTTTTCTTGTTTCCTGAGGACCCTCTTGACAATTTGCTAACCACATTCATTCAATTCACAGCATTTAATAGGTGCTGCATCTTAAAGCAGAGAGTCAGTCTGAGACCATTAAAAAACTCAGGACTTACAAGTGAGAAGGGAGAAATTCAAATTGCTCTATTTTTACCAAACGGTGTTTCAAAACATGGTTAGAACATTAAGGTTTTTCTTTTATTACAACAGACTATACTATTTATTGCAAGTGATCTTTGTTCTATGCTGAGCAAGGGAAGTCAATACCTCCCTGAGATGAAATAAACCTTCCCAAAGTACCCCAGTCTCAATTGGTCAAAAGCCTGTTTCAACACCTAAGTAAACCCCAGAGTCCTTGAAGTGTTTCTTTCCATCACAGAGTTAACAACGTGCTTTTAAAATGGAATCTGTTTACTCTGATTCGACAATTACTTACACCTATAACAAGCCATAAACTGAATAGAAAACAGAAATAAAAGTCTCAGCCCAGGATAGAGAATAGAGTTTATCTCTCGGGCTGGCTCTGATCAGTTGGCACTGGCTGACTGTAATATTTCCTGGGCAGCCCGAGGTACTACAGACCTCAGTTAGAAAAAAATGCTGTGATCAATTAGCAATGTCAGATATGAAAATGGAGCCACATTTGGGGAGGTAAGGGAATAACTGTATCTGTCCAGTAACTAGGTAAAAACCCAAGATACTCTATTTTTTGAATACCAGATTCTTCAGTAGTTTCTAAAACCCTTTAAGAATCTTGCAAGAAAAAGTTGTGTAACAATCTATGAATGCACATTACTTTTGAGAGTATCTGAACTGATGATAATTGTGGGTGTTCAGCATTTGTCAAATGCATGTTAAGTTCCTGAGGAGAAAGGACTGTCTTTTCCTCCTCCCATATCTCTACAGTACCCGGCAGAGCCATTGCTGAACAATAAATATGTGTTGACTATCACAGAATACGAACTTTTCAGCTTCTGCATCAGTTACAGAGAGCTTGCATGTTTCCATTTCCATCAATCAAGTATAATGATATTTACATCAGATGCTGTTTGCTATTCAGGGTTGCCAAGAAGGGTAAAGTGTGGTGGGGTCCCAGTCCAAATGGTATCAAGAACACCAGGAACTAGATCTCCCTCTTCCTAGAGCTCATTAAGTGTCCAATAAAATATTCAAAAAGAGAAAAGCCTGAACCCACACTGGGAACCGGAGCAAGTTACTTGTGTACAAGTCAGAGACCCTGAGGAATTTATGCCAGACCTTGTATTACAGATGGGTCTAGAATGAAAGAAGATTGTAAGGTCTGACTCCAACTCCTCTCTCCATTTGAAAGGCAGCAGTGTACTGAGGAAGTAAATAGGAAAAGACCTCTGCTAACATCACCTAAATGAGAGGCAGAAGGGCTGGCAGTGAGTATAGGCCAAGGGGTTAACAGACATTTTATCACTTGGCCTTGCACATCTGTGGATGAGCAGTCTGCAGCAACTCCTGCTGTCGCAGAGGCGGCAGGATTTATTCAATCAGGTCATGGATGTAGAAGTTAGGGCCAGGAGAGTAAAACAGAGATAACTACTTTCCCAGGCATTTCATTCATATCTATTGCCTGTGATGAGCTTCCTGATATAACTACCCAAAACTCCATCAATAAGACATTTTCCCTGGGAAAATCATCTCTGAACTAGCAGTGTATTACTGAAACATGCTTTGTTTCATTTTCCTCTCTTCCTGGGTTTCAGATATGAGGTACTTCTGAAAAGATCTAGCCAAGGAGTCTTACAATTCCCTAACAGAAACCAGTTCAATTCTTTCTTGACTCTAAGACAGAAGTCATGAAGTCTAACATCAACGTGGGCAGCCAAGTGATATGTGGGTCAGGCCTAAAAGAATATAGGACACGATGAGACCCGTGAGCTTGTGGTAGCTGTGAGTTACTATTCAGTGTCAGCAGGTTGTTACCAAATGGGAAGGTTAGCCCAGTGTTGCCAGATCTTCACATTGTTTAAGAGAAGTAGGAGAATCGTATTTTTACACTGACTGTCCTAATATTAAATGTTGGCTGGAAAAAAAATTTAAACATTCTACAGGCCGAACACAAAACAGGTCTGTGAACTAACAAAGACGATACTAGGTGACCAAAGACACACTCTCACTGCGAAATGAGAAAAAAACACATGACAGAAAGCATTCTGAAAATGAGATAATCTCTTTAAAGGGACCACTTACAGAAGCTTTCTAAAGCATATTTACATCAAGAAGAAAAAATGTTTGGAAAATATCTGATTTCAAGTCTCAACTTTAAAGCTAAGCAACCAATTATGAAGGTCGAATAATATGAATGCCAAATTTCAAACTGCAATTTAGTAGTAGACCAAATAACAAACAATGCAGAAAATAAAATTTATCATTGTAACATTAGGAT
This sequence comes from Macaca nemestrina, assembly GCF_043159975.1. Lineage (NCBI taxonomy): Eukaryota > Metazoa > Chordata > Mammalia > Primates > Cercopithecidae > Macaca > Macaca nemestrina. The sequence continues at coordinate 15,994,298 of NC_092125.1, read as the reverse complement.
AACAATAGTACTTGTCTCACAGTTATGCTATGTGAAGTAAATTATATAATATATATATATAATAGTGCAAAAAAATTTCTGGAGATCTGCTGTACAACATTATGCCTGTAGATAACAATACTGAATTGCACACAAAAAGTTAAAAGGATAGATTTCAAGTTAAGAGTTCTTACTGTAACAATAAATACATTTTAATCTGTATTTATTATTTATACTTATATATTATATATAATCATATATTATTTTAACACGTTTCAATAATATATAACATTTATGTTATTTGTTACTATAATTTATTATCAAACTATTTTAAATGATAATTTATATTTTATAAATCATATTTTATAACTAGTATATACATAAACTAGTATAATTCCTAGTACACAATAACTTCTCAGTAAATATTTGTTAGTTTCACCATTCTTGAAATGAGAAACTCTAGAACTGTACCAGAACTCAAAGGAAAAATATAAGGAGAGGAAAATGATGAAAAAGAAATGAGAGACACGAAAAACAGCCAAAAGTTAAAGTCTGTGAAAAATTAAATCATATTATGTGAACAGAATCGACAATGTCATTAATCAAAACATAAGAGGGAAACTTTTCCTCTAGATAGAGTCTTCAATGTGAAAAGTGAAAATGGGCATGGTGCTCCAGAAAACTTAAGAAAGAGAACCACGCCTAATCATAGTCCACTAACTTCTTTTAAATTTCAGACTATAGGAAAGAATTCTACAAACATTCAAGAAAGAAATTTTAGTCCTATTGTTTTTCTCTTCAAAACTAAACACTGACAAGTGATGCCTCCAATTCAGATGTAGAAATCCACAGTGTCCTGCTCACAGCCTGACAACAAGAAAAAGCCAGATAATTTACAAAAATCTCAACTTTAAAATGACTGTGATTAATATGTCAAAGAATCTAGTGACAGAGATGGACATCATTCATGCGCAGATGGGTAATTTCAAAAGAAAAATGGAAACTATCTACAGACATCAAATAGAAATGTTGCTTCTTTGGTGAGTTTATCATCGGACTAGACACAGCAGGAGAAAGAATTGGTGAACTTCAAGATAGGTCAGTAAAATTACTAAAACTAAAACGCAAAGAAGGAAAAAAGAGTGGAAAAAAGACTATAGCATACAAATGATGTGGGGCAATATTAAACGACCTAACATGTATGTAATTGAAGACCCAAGAAGAAAAGAAAAATAGAATAAGGCAGAAGACATATTTGAAATGAGAATGGCTAGAGATTTTCCAAAACAACTCACAAATCAAAACAGTTCAGAGAATCCTAAGTAAAATAAAAAATAAACGCCATACACTTAGTAACAGCATTGTCAAATGGCTGAAAACAAAGACAAAGAGAAAATCTTAAAGGCAGTCAGAGAAAAACATTACTAACAGAGAAACAAATATTGGAATAACAGCAGATTTTTTTTTATCAGAAATCATACAAGACAAAAGAAAATAGAACATGTTGAAAGTATTAGGGGAAAAAAGCTTTTAAGTAGAATTCTGTAACAGTGAAGATATTCTTCAAAAGTGAAGGCAAAATGAGATATGTTTCAGACAAAGGCTGAAAGTTTTATTACTAGCAGACCTGCACCATGAGATTTCTTAAAGTTCTTCAGACAGAAGAAATATGATGGCAAGCAGAAAGATGAATCTACACAAAGAAATGTACATTGCAGAAATTATTTTTTAAAATAATGTAAATGAAACATAATTTTAAAGATTTTTAAATATCTTTATGAGATAACTGACTGCTTAATGAGAGTATAAAAGAACACATATTCCATCTAAGAGATCAACAAAACCAAATATTACTATATAAAAAAGTTCAGTAAGAACATGAGCTATTTTATATGAGCTCTTTTAGAATATAAAAGGAAACACTTTCCAATTCATTTTATCAAGCCATTACATAATATCAAAACAAGACAAAGCATTACAAGAAAAGAAAAATTAGGCCAGGGCCAGTGGCTCATGCCTGTAATCCCAGCACTTTGGGAGACCAAGGCAGGCGGATCACGAGGTCAGGAGATTGAAATCATCCTGGCTAACATGGTGACACCCCATCTCTAATAAAAAATACAAAAAATTAGCCAGCTGTGGTGGTGGGGTGCCTGTAATCCCAGCTACTCGGAAGGCTGAGGCAGGAGAATGGCATGCACCCAGGAGGCAGAGCTTGCAGTGAGCCAAGATCACCCCACTACACTCCAGCCTGGGTGACAGAGTGAGATTCTATCTCAAAAAAAAAAAAAAAAAAAAAAGAAAAAAAGAAAAATTAGAGAACTAGAAACTTCACAGACATCAAATTTCTCAACAAAATATTGGTAAATAAACTTGAGCAACAGATTTAAAAGACGATATGGCATAACCAAATGGGTCCCATCCTTTAAATGGAATGTTGGTTCTACACTGAACAGTCAATTTATGTAATCCTTCCTATCAATCACTTTAAAAAAAAATCAATATTGTCTTCTCAACAGAAGAAAAAAACAGTGACAAAATTTGACATCATTTATGATGACGACTCTCAGCAAATTGGAAATCTAAGGGAAATGACTCAGCCCAATAAAGGGCATCTGGAAAATTTCCATAGCTAACTTCATACTTAATGGTGAAAGACGTTTCCCCTAAACTTGGGAGCAAGGCAAAGATGTCTGATTTCAGCACTTTTAGTCGACATTGCTGTGAAGGTCCTAGCCACCACAATAAAGCAAGACAAAGAAATCAAAGGCATACAGGCTGTAAAGGAAAACAAAACTGTGTTTATTGACAGACATGACAATCTATAGTAGACAATCTCAAAGAAATTACTAAAAAGCTACCAGAATTAATATGTCTGCTAAGCAAGCTTGCAAGATATAAGCTGAAATATTACAAAATAAATTGTATTTAGTATTACTTAAAAATTGAAAATTTAAATTATAAAACACAATGCCATTTAAAATAACATATAATGCACAAAAAGGTGCAATAGTTGTAGGTTGAAAGATACCAAATATTCCTGACCTGAGAGGAAGTAACAAAGACAAAGATTGTGGTATATGAAACAATATACTATGTCCATGGATCAAAAAGTTACTGTTAAGATGTCAGTTCTCCCCAAATTGATCTACAAATCCATCATAACCCCAATGAAAATGTTTGCAAATTTTGGTAGGAATTGGCAAACATAGTCTAAAACTTACTTTTAAAGAAATATGACCTTTAATAGCAAAAACAATTTTGAAAAAGAAGAATAAAGTTGGGAGACACACCATCTGATTTCAAAGCGTATTATATAGCTACAGTAATCAAAACCGTGTAATACTAACATAAAAAAAGGCATACAGAACAGCGAAATGATTAATTTTTGGTCCCAAAGTTTCCATGGTAATTCAATGGAGAAAGGTTAGTGTTTTCAACAAATGGTACTAGTAAATCTCAACCTTCACTTCATATCATACACAAAAATCATCTCAAAAGAGATTTCAAATCTAAATATAAGAGCTACAACTATAAAACTTCTAGTACAAAAGTATTTATGACTTAGTGTTAGGTAAATGTTTTCTAGGTAAGATATACAAAAATATAAACCATAAAATAAATATTAGATGAATTGGACTTCATTGTAACTAAAAATTTCTGCTTTTCAAAATATGCTGTTAAAAAAATGAGAAGACAAGCCACAGCCTGAAAAAAAAATGTGTGCAGCATATATCTGATAAAGGACTTGTATCTAGATTATGTAAAGAACTTTTATGTCTCAATAATATGACATACATATAATTTTTAAATGGACAAAAGACGAGCAAATTTTTCATCAATGAAGTTATACAAATGTCAAACATACAAAAAGATGTTCAACACTATTCATTATTAGAGAAATGCAAATTATAACTACCATTAGATACTGGTTCACACGAGAATGGATTTAAAAAAAAACTGACAGTACTAAGTCTTAGCAAGAACCTGGAACACTTGGAAATCAAAGATTATGTGAGGGTAGGGAAATGAAAAATGGTACAGAAACTGGACAACAGTTTGGCAATTTCTTATAAAGTTAAATAAAAACTTACCATGTGATCTAGCAAGCTCACTCAGGTATTCACTCCGGATAAATAAAAGCATTGTGTGGGGAGGGGATTGACCGCAAGTGAACACGAAAAAATATTTCTGGATGGGGGAATGGTTTGTATCATGATTGTGATGGTGGTAACTTGTCTATACACAGTTGTCAAAATACATCTAACTGTACACTTGAAATTAGTGGATTTTATTGTATATATACCATGCCCTGACAGATTTGATTCCAAAGAAGCTTCAAAGACAGAATATCTGATGAATGGTGGCCAGAGGTTGGAGGTAGGGGAAGAGACTGACTACAAGGAATTCGAGAAAATTTTTTGAGTTGGTGAAAATGGTCTCATAACTTGATTGTAGGATTCTTTATTTATTTATTTATTAAAACTAACCAAACTGGACAGTTTTAAAAGCTGAGTTTTAAACCTGACTTTTAAAAATTAATGAACAAGCAAACAAATAATTCTAGAAGACAACAGAGCAGTATACTAAGGTGCCTGCAGAAAAACACTTGTGACCCTAGAGTTGTATAGGCAGCCATTTCACCAAAAGACAGTGGAAAGATGTTCTCAGAAGCACAAGGACTCAGAAAATACCCATCCAAGTACTCTTCCTAAATGAAGTATACCTGGGATCCTATGATTGAATAAAGGAACATAAGTCAAAAGAAAGAATAACAGAAACACTGATTAGATAATTGTTGGTCTACATGATAGGATAAATGTGGTAACAAACAGGGCCACTACAAGCACATAAATTACCTTTGTATATTAGATAGAGAAACCTTCCTCCCAGGCCCTTCCCCTTTTTTCTGAAAGAAAATACCTATATGGTAGGAATAGAAGGAGCAAGATAAATAATTACTCCATTGATTACTGTACAATGTTGAAAGAGAAAAATGTTGAATTCGTTCTTTCACAAAGGGAAATAAACAATTATCTTTCTGCCACTGACACTGATCCGTTTAATAAGCTTTAAGTTAATCTTTTAAAAATGTGAGTTAAGAAATGTCATGTGATTTAGATTAAAAACACTTTGGAACATCGATTATTTTTATTTACTCCTTTACATTTAATTTTTGTTTTATAAAGGAGTACCTGTGGTTTAAACTATTAAACCATAAGTCCAGAAATATGTATAATATTAATTTATTTGTTACTGATTGAAGATGCCCCTGAGGACATTATGTACGCTATTATTTTTAGACTTAATGGCCACTCCACAGCTCTACAACACTGAAAACAAACAGTAGTGGTCCCGGCCTACGCAAACCCCTGCCCTAATTCCTGCTTCCTGAAGGCAATGGTTCTGCTGTTTCTTCTCCATATATACCTCCATATTTTCAAATAAAATACTTGTTGTGCTATTTCTTGATTTGTTTTTTTCCATTTAGATGTTATTTGCTGACTTTCTAATATGGAAGACAGGATTGGGAGCTCCTCCATCACACTTCACCTCCCCCATTCTTCCATTAGTGATATAACATGATGATTACTCAGATTACTACATAAATATGGTTCACAGCCGAGCTAGGTACCTACAATAGATACGTTTCTTGCCTGACGCAACTTTGTGTCTTCCTGAAGTTAGTGTTTATCTTGCTTTCTCATCATCTTAGGCTTCCCTTGCAGCCAGGCTAGGTTTGCATTTTCCCCTTCTGGGTAAGTCTATAGTCTGTCTGTTTTCTAGATTCTAACATTTTGTGGCTGTCATATCCTCTTCTGTCCTCTTGTCCATATAGCTTTAAGCAGTTGTATCCCTTTATTGTCTTTTGAGCGGTATTTCAGGAAGTGAAGGCAGACACATGGGTTCCATTGACCACCATGTTTAGCAGCAGCCCCTCCCAATGCCACTAACCAATCCTGGCAGAGAGACGTCTGCAGAGGGGAGGCCAGGCCAGGAGGTGGGGGGGCCTTTCATATTAGGGCAAACTAGGCATCCTGACCCATCTTCTAACTACCAAGGTCTCGTTCAGCCACACAGTCACTCCCTGATTTGCACAGATCCTATATCTCTTGTAATTTTGGAGAAAACATTTATTTGTTTAAAAAAATAAGTTAATTCAATGAGTCGAGGAGAAGGATGAGGGCCCATGGTCCTCACACCTACCTTCACTGCACTGAAGCAGACCGCGTGGAGCAGGGCGGCAGCCAAGAAGCTCCGGGCCACGCTGTAAACAGCCGAAGTTATCCCAGACACAGCTGGAACACAAACATCAACAGTTCTTTTCTTGACTGGCCATTCTTAAAATCAACAAATGTAAAACAGCGAAGAGATGGTTGCACATTCACATATAAGATGTTGCTGAAGGGGTAAAGAATACATCTATGGGATCCATCAGAAGGCACTGGGTGACTCATAGGTGCACGAAAGAGACTACCATTTAACTAAAAATTCAAGAGGAAAGTATTCAGAAAGAATGCTTTACAATGTTCTTAAAAGACTATGTGAATGTGTCAGAATGAAGGTAGGGAGACCTCATGGCTTACAGTTGAAAGCTGCTGGTCAAGGAGAAGGTCCTGGATAGCAATTTCAATAGAATAAATGGTAAGAAGAAGGAGGGAGGGAGAAGGCAGGAGGAGAGAGGAGACGGGAAAGGGAACAAGCAAGTGTCCCCACGTAGTGCGTGTGTGTGTGTGTGTGTGTGTGTGTGTGTGTATGTGTATGTGTTATGGGGGTGGTAACAGTGATTGCATTATGCACATGATTTCATTTACTCTTTATAGCAACCCTATGAGGTCACTGTGTTTATTTCCATTTAGAGAATAGATGAGTAGGCTGAAAAGTTAAGCAATTTATGTCATGTCGTGAGATTATACCCACCTTGGCCTGAATCTAAAGTATGACATTTAAAAGGTCACAGTGATGGTTTAGGGACACAGGTCACCTGTCTCTGTGGGTACACACACAATACACAGCACAATGTCAACCCACAGGCTCACATTGATGCATTCCCAGACTTGAGCATGTATGTGCTCAAATACACACATACACACACACATACACTTTTATATCCACTCACACATGCTCACACACATTCACACACATGGAGTGTTTTTTTAGGGAATAGTTTGAAGGGCCTCAAACCTATTCCAAATCATAGAGAATTCTACCCTTCCTTGTCTCTGTGCTTATGCTCAAACAAGCTAAGTGGACCTCTTCCAATTTGGCTACGGGAAATCTGGACAGACCTATCATCACCCAGACTGATCCAAACTGAAGTCATTTAAATGCTCTGGACAAAGAAAACCTAACTATCTAGCCTCTCATCTCCTGCCTAAGGCTATTTAGTCCTTATCTGAACTCTAGATTCCTTTACAGGAAGAATAGAATGTAAACGACTTACCAGAACCACCAAAAAACAGCATGTCAATTTGCTCCAAAAGATAAATGCAGAAAGTGTTGATTTGCGGGAAGAGTCCAAGGAGGGAAATAGCAGGGAAGCAATATAAAAATACTGAAAATGAACAAACAAAATTGACGATAAGCTTGTGGGAACTGTGTTACCAAAGCTCCTGCTGCAGTGCTGCCTCTCTCCCCTTCCAAACCATCCCACCCAGGAATACTGGAGGAAATCTTTTTTTTGAAATGGAGTCGCCCTCTGTCACCCAAGCTGGAGTGCAGTGGCACGATCTCGGCTCACTGCAACCTCCACAGACCAATCTCAGACTCCTCTCACCTGGAGGAAAGATCCTGAGAAAGACGTACTCATGAAAGGAATGCACACAGCCCAGGACTGAACAAAGACTTCAGGGGTGGTGAGTGAGAGTACAATCATCTTCAGTTTGAAAGAGTAGACTTGGACATGGGGCAGATGAGGGGAAGAGAAAGGAAACTAGGAAAACTACAGGAACATAAAAAAACACAGGACAGGCCAGGCGTGGTGGCTCACACCAGTAATCCCAGTACTTTGGGAGGCTGAGGTGGGCAGATCACCTGAGGTCAGGAGTTTGAGACCAGCCTGGCCAACATGGCGAAACCCCATCTCTACTGAAAAAACAAATACAAAATTTAGCCGGGCGTGGTGGCATGTGCCTGTAATCCCAGCTACTCGGGAGACTGAGACAGGAGAATCGCTTGAACCCAGGAGGCTGAGGTTGCAGTGAGCCGAGATCATGCCACTGTCCTACAGCCTGGGCAACAGAGCAAGACTGTGCTTCTCAGACAAGAAAAATCACAGGATAGTAATTACGGAAATCTCTTCCTGCATGCGAGAGGAGAGCAAAAATTGGGGCCAAGGAGTGTCCTTGCTTTGCGCTTCTGTACCCTCAAGCACTTGAGTAACTCGGAGTCTGTTACATCCTAAATACCAACTGGAAACTCAGAGTTAAGTCAGAGCTCAAGGCTGTCAAGTGGGAACTACCTGACTCAGCACTGGGTGATAATGTGACATGGATTCTAGGGTAGATGGATCACATGGTAGACGAAGGTGCTCTTGGCTGAGGAGAGGGAGCTTATGCTACCTCCCATCAGAATGATGCAATTGCAGAACTGGAGAAAACGTGTGTAGGTTATAATTCAATGTTTCAGAGAACTATTTTGTTAGAGGAGGAAAACTACAGTAGAGCTGCATTTTACAGCAACTTTCCTACTGTTGCCTCTTGCTTAATTCTACTGAAGCTGGGTTTCAGAGAAACATAGAAGCTCCCATTAGCAGTGCCATAAGACATCTGTCTTCCTTTCTGTCCCTGATCATTGGGTTGTATGTCAATGAAGTTAGGTACTGGTAAACCTTAATAAAACTAAGGAAATTTGATTTGAAATCCAATATGTCTAGACGTTGGAACTATGTCCTAAAATATGCACAAACCACAGTGAACAATGGGAGGAGGATGGTAAGTGAGGCTGTTTCAGCTATTTCTGAAAAATGGGAAATGTTAACTTCCCATAGTGGCGTTGTAAGGATGAGAGCATTTGCACAACCCATTTTCTGAATATTTGATTAAAATAGTTGCTTAATGTTATTGCGTTCTTTAAAATGGGCACAATAGCACCTTTGGCCATAAGATGGTAAATAATATTGCATGGACTTAGTTCTTGCTTCTCTCTTGTCCTTTTTCTGAAATGCTCCTTGTTTCGGGTTGAATTCTGTTCCCACAAAAGATGTTGAAGTTCTCTTTTTAAAAGTTGGTATGTAACGAACCTGCATGGTTTGCACATGTATCCCAGAACTTAAAGTATATTTAAAAAAAAAAAAAAGCTGGTTAAAATTCACTATAGAACAAAGTACTGAGGAACTGTTCCAACTCTTTGTGAAAGAAAAATTTTATGTCATGAACATGGCTATCTATGACAGTAGGGGCTGTGGTTGGTGTTGGTGCTATGTTTTGATACAGGTGGTGATTTTGTTGTGATAATTTTTGTGGCAAGATTTCAACTATATTGTAAAAAAGTAGAGCACCCGAAAGCAGTTTATTTTTCAATCAATGCAGACAAAAAGGCACAAATACTGATATGCTAGACATAACTATATAAGACATAATTTCTTTTGCAGTTTCCATAGAGAGATACAAGAAATAAACAGAAATTTGATTACAGAACATATAGTCATGAACATAGAAATTTTAATCCACAAAATTCCATAAAATTTCAAACAAACTGAGAAGAGCTTCTCTTTACTTTGGGGTCAAAACCCAGCAATGACAATTTTGTGCTATGCTATATCTGCCAATTCCAGATCGGGGCAGAGGGAAGGTCCAATGAGATCTCTTATTTACCTTTCAAAATGCTGTATGCCTGGGTGACAAAGACTACTCTGAGAATGAAGAACTACAGAGAAAAGTCTAGGTGTGGAATCACATCAAAGACAAAGCCAAATATTGGGAGCTATTTGGTAAATCAAGGATAAAGAGGTATTCTGTATAAGAAATACATTAGCCAATGCAACAAAACCCAAAGAAGTGAGAAGAATTAGGAGACAGTGAAAAATGGCATGAGGAAGATAAAATGGTAAGAAATACCAGAAAGTCATCCCCGGAGATGCTCTGGCTGTGGGTGTAGAATTGGAACTTAATGAAACAATACAGGAAGAACAGCAGTCAACAGAGAGGCCCATGCACTAGATCCTCTCCAAAACATACTGGAGGAGGAAAGCTCTAGTCTTTAAAATAAATGTCGTGGAGGTGGAATGGGAGGAAGAGGGAGTCCATGTGTCTCATCTGTCAGGTTGCACTGAACGTGAAGGAAAAAGCAGCCAAATGCTTGTTATGTTACCAGGACTTTAGGAAAATGACACTTGAAATTGCTGAAATTATTTTGTTCTTTTTTTTTTTCCCAGAAGTGAAAAATTAAAGTCTTTGTGGCTGTTCATAATTTTCCCTGTGAACAAACATTTTCTGTTAGCACACTGAGTGGGTCTATAATTTTCTCTCTCTTCTTTCTAACTTTTTATTTTCCTTAATAATTATAGTCAAGGCAGAAACTTCTGGCACAGTTCCATTTCTTTTTAAGCAAAATTCATAAATAAAAATATAGTAGCTTAAGCTACTTTTTATCAAATGTGATTTGATTTATCACATTTTTATCAAATGTGAGTGATATGAATTACCATATTTGCAGGTCTGAGGGGCAAGCAGGCAGAATTAAAATGGCACAGAGATAAAACTAAAGCCTCTGAAGTCAATGTGAATGTATATATTGTGTGTCTTCAATATGCTCTATCTGTGTATTAACTAATTGACCTCATACGGACTGAGGTCAAGAAATGAGCCTTTAAACAAGACATAGAAATGGGACGTCTGGGTGTTTAGGGAAAGGTGAGTACAATCCAGTAATTGGTTCTAAAACTTCCACTCATCTCCAAAGTTACAATCTCCATTATTGAAGATGCATTATTGTTGTCAGGGATTTATAAACGTAAGGACCAAAAATGTAACATAAAACTCTCAGGTCTGAGAAAAACAAAAATAAAAAACACAGAGCAGTGGCCATTTGATAAAGAACCCATCCAGTGCTTGGACCCGGGCTACAACTGATGGACCTTTCATCTTGCCTGAAGTTTTTCCACGCCAGAGAACTCATTTCACTAAGCAACACCTACTCTACTGTGGGGCAGCTCTAACCCAAACCGTTTCACTGGCTTCTCTGTACTGAGCTGTAATCCACCTGCTATCTGCTGGAACTAGTTGTTACGGCTACAAAAGAGAATAAAATCCCTCCCCTTCAACCTGGCAGCATTTTAAGGATCTGAAGCTATTGTGGGTGCCTCTAGCACTCAAGTGTTTCTTCCCTGGGTTGGACATTCCCAGTTCCATTACCCAGTTTCCAGACCCCATACAGGCCATGTGGCTACACATTCCTCCAGGCACACTCTAGTTTTGTTACTGCTCCTTCTGAAATATGGTACTAAGAATCAGAGACCTTTTGGCTTTCTCACCCATAGGATAATTTCAAAGCCAGTCTCACTCAGAGGCTTTTGCTGAAGCTTCCCAAATGGAAAGTAATGTAAATTCCAGCCAGAGGTCACCAGTCTCTGACTGAACACAGGAAATGACTGCGGACGAAGAACTTTCACCTTATTCCTGGGAATAAAAATAAAGAACATTTTTTCTTATAATGAAAGGAAAAGTGCACAGAGTAATATTCTGAACATATATGAGGGATCAAAAAAGAAAAAGAAATTACGTAGGAATATTATTCTGTGCTTCTACCTCCTTAATTCACCTGAATTTCTCCTCCTTCAATCATCTGACGTTTCCTTCTTCTTTGAGATGATTCTCTCCTTGCATTATACGTGACAAGGAGTTTCTCCATCCTTCCCACCTGCCCCATGTCCACCTGACTCCTCTCATACCACTGGCTCAGGCATTTGATTTCTTCTGCACAAGGAGGCAAAAGGAGCTGCTGATACTGGACTGGCCTTGCTCCTTGTCTGTCCCTCTCCTCTGCCCCTCCTCCCGCTCTGACAGGGTGATGGTTTAATTGCAGAAACCAGGAGTGGCAGTGGGTAACCGAAACATCACCAACAAGACACTGCTCTAGGAAACACTCCAAGCTCCCTAGCACCGGCCAGAGGAGGACCACTTGCACCCAACACAGCATGAGAAGCATGATAAATCCATGGGAAACGATGTCACATGGACGTAATTCTTCCTTCTGCCTTGTCCTTTTTCTTAAACGCTCCTCATTATGGGCTGAATTATGTTCCCATAAAAGGTGTGGAAGTTCTAACTCCCAGTAACTCTAAATGTGACCTTGTTTGGAAATAGGGTCTTTGCAGATTATTGAGTTAAGCTGAGGCCCTTAGGGTCCACCTGGGCCCTAATTCAATATGACTGGTGTCCTTATGAAAAGGAGAAATTTGGACATAGAGGCACACACGCATACAGGGGAGACCATATGAACACACAGGAGAAGAATGCCATCTACAAGCCAAGGAGAGAGGCCCGGAACAGGTCCTTCTTTAGCGCTTTCAGAGGGAGCATGGCCTGGACAACACCTTGAGTTTGGACTTCTGGCTTCTAGAACTGCAAGACAATTAACTTCTGTTGTTCCAAGCCACCCAGTGGGGAGTACTTTGTTATAGCGGCTCTAGGAAGCATTACACTTCCTAGATCTGTACACTTCTTTTTCCTCCTAATAACCTTTTGTTTTCTCCTAATGTTTTTCTTCTCTCCTTTCTAGTTCCTCCATATAGCAGTGGCAGCAGCTTTAGACTGCTTACATCCCTTGCTAGTGGAGGGAGTAGAGAGAATAAGGTCCACAAAGAAGAAATGACTTTAAGTTGCCCTTGTGTTCCCTCATAAAGTCAGAAAAATAGTGTAAGCCTCTACCTCTTTCCTTTCTCTCCCATTTGTTGTAAATTTGTTTCGCAACCTTTTCCTGCTCAGTGCAAATTTGTATGTTTAACACATTCATTCCATAGGGATTGCTATTGTTCTATTTTTCTATTTATCTTTACCCCAGAAGTTATTTAATCAGCTTGCTGGATTTTTTATCGCCATTTTTACTTGTCACTGTTGACAAGCAAACAAAAATATGTATTAGGGAGAAGCTTTAATGAGGGAAAGGGAATTCCAGTGAAAAAGATAAGAATGTTCCCTCTCCAATCCCTAATGAAATTGATATAAAAACTAAAATAAAATAAGAATATGCATACCTAGTAGGATATTCTAGAACAAGGGTTATTGCTAAAAGTAAAATCTTAGACTTTTACCAATTATTTAAGACATTAAGGTCTTACTTTTTGAGCTTTAATAACATCTCACATTCCAATGCCATTGTAAGTTTACCACACCAAGACAACTACACTTATTCCAAAGTTGACTTTTTTACAGTAGTAAACAAAAATTTTAAAAACCAGGAATGGGGGAGAGACCAATGTACATAAAAGCAATTTGTAAATGGAAGACACATCATGCTTTTCGTGCCCCCAAACTTCTTTCTACAGATTATTGGCAAAGGCACTTATTAAGTCCCTACTTATTCTAAGTGCTGAGTTAAACGGTCCAAACGGACTGTAGCCTTCTCTGACTTATGAATGGGAAGTATTCCGAAAGTTATTGTACATTAATCTCCTTAGTACTTAAAGCAGACTTTCGGCCAGGCATGGTGGCTCACGTCTGTAATCCCAGCACTTTGAGAGGCCGAGGCGGGTGGATCACCTGAGGTCAGGAGTTCGGAACTAGCCTGGCCAACATGGCAAAACCCCATCTCTACTAAAAATACAAAAATTAGCTAGGTATGATGGCACGCGCCTGTAATCCCAGCTACTTGGGAGGCTGAGGCAGGAGAATCGCTTGAACCCAGGAGGCAGAGGTTGCAGTGAGCCTAGATCGGGCCACTGCACTCTACTGGGCAATAGAGATGGACCCCCTCTCAAAAAAACAAAAACAAAACAAAACAAAAACACAGACTTTTATATTCATTAGTTCATCCTTTCAACAGATGTTTATTTAGTGCCTCTAAACGCCAGACACTGCTAAGGATTCAGTGGTAAGAAAGTAGGCAGGGTCTCTGCCTTGCCTTTTCTGAGCAAATAAGCTAGTGAGAGAGACAGGCATTATTTCAGTATTAACAATGCGAGCAGATTGCTAGAAAATGGACTAAGGACTATGAAAGTGTGGGTAGTGAAAGGACAGACAATGGGGTCAAACTTACGGAAATAAGGTGTTATAAGCCAGCATAATGAAGGACAGGGGAGGCCGCAAAACAGCTTCCGAATAGAAGGAACACACTGTGTGAGACAGAGATGAGAAGGGACCACACAATGTGTGATAAGGAGGTGAGAAGGGGTCACAGTAGTTACGTCTCCAACTCAAGCCACAGATCCCTGTGACCTGTAAGAGGTGGCACTCTATCAACACTAACCCACATTCAAGATCCCAGGAAAAGGTGGTTGGGGGTGCCCAAGATGGAGTGTGGAGTGCAGAGAGAGAAAAGGCAGCATTTTGACATAGACAACTGTTTCTTGGACATCTTCCAAAATTATTTTATGCTTTCTCCTTCTCTAATCTCCAGGTCCTCGTGTGCCCTTGAGCTGTGGACTCCAACACTGCTGTTTGCAAAAAGAAGATGGCAGGAAAGGATGGCCCTGCAAAGTGTGCGATCATGAGTGAGCATCTCTGTCTACTCAAACTGTGATTTCTTCATTGCAGCCGACTTAGTGAGGAATATGGGCGTGCTAAGTTATAAAATAATAAGAATGACAGAAGGCCTTTCTTGTGTATGTGTTTGCTCCAACCAATAGGACTGAAAAAAAAAGTAAACTAAAAAAATCAGGAAGGATAGAAGCAAATATTCTTGGGCAGGAGGGCACTCACTGGGAGATCAAATTATGGATCTGTTATTTTTTTCCCAACATGTTTGTGTTTACTAATTGAACTCAGAGGTTCTCCGAAGCATGGTGCGTAACCCTTTGGCATTAAGAAGCTACTCTGGCTGGGCACAATGGCTCACGCCTGTAATCCCAGCACTTTGGGAGGCTGAGGTGGGTAGATCACTTGAGGTCAGGAGTTCAAGACCAGCCTGGCCAACATGGGGAAACCCCATCTCTTCTAAAAATACAAAAATTAGCCAGGTGCGACAGCACATGCCTGTAATTCCAGCTACTTGGGAGGCTGAGGCTGGAGAATCGCTTGAATCCAGGAGGTGGAGGTTGCCGTAAGCCAAGATTGTGTCACTGTACTCCAGCTTGGGAGACAAAGTGAGACACTGCCTCAAAAAAAAAAGAAAAAAAAAAAAAAGAAAAAAAAGAAGAAGGTACTCTGCTTCTCACATGATGTAATAGGAAAAGATGTGTTGAGGATGCATAGAAAGGGGGGCTTGTGGTGGGTTGGGCATGGGGGGAGTAAAGAGTGAAGAGTTCAGTACCAATGCAGCAGGAAGAGGAACAGGAAGCCAGAGGGTGGAGTGCCTACCAGGGTTTTCACCTATAAGGAGCACAAACAAAGCTTACACCATACCTGGGCATCTCCCTAGTTCCACTAGAGAGATTCGGGAGGGCTGTCACGGAGGTTGGGAAAGGATGATGTGGGACCAGAGGCTTTGACAGTCTCTTGAGTAAGATTTCTAGCTGGCAAGTGAGAGATCCAGCTAGTGATGTTGGTGGAAGCTACCCTTTATCAACTCAGCTGGTCAATGTGATCACAGACAATAACAAACTGGCAGGTGTGCAAACCCCTGGACGTCTCTGCAAGAATTCTCAGAGCATATGCAGTCAGGTCAATACCAGAGCAACCACTTTGCATAATAGGGACAACAACAGCTGATGCTTGGTGCCCAGCACTGCTCTCTATGTCAAAGTATACCAACTCATTGAAAACTTTCAGTAATTTCTGAGGTGGCTAATATTTTTGCCTTTATATCACAGTTAAGTTTTGCTCAAAGTCATATACTTAGTAGAGTGGCAAAGCTGGAATTCAAACCATCAGCAGTTTGGCTCCAGAGTCAGGACTCAAAACCATGCAGGTGACTCGTTTAAACAGAGCATTTTATATCAAATACTGCTTCAACCTTAAGTCAAGCAAAGGGATTGGTGGAAGACTGGGTGATCTGAGTATCCAGGTCTCCGCCTGGACTGAGAACCATGCCCACTCATGCTGCTACCCCGATGGCAAAACCATCCCCAGCAGGAACCATAACAACTATTCTGCAGATGGGCATTTTTTTTTATTTGTTTATTTATTTTTGAGAAACAGTTTCACTTGTTGCCCAGGTTGGAGTGCAATGGCGTGATCTCGGCTCACCGCAACCTCCGCCTCCCAGGTTCAAGCGATTCTCCCACCTCAGCCTCCTGAGTAGCTGTGAGTACCAGCATGCGCCACCATGTCCTGCTAATTTTTTTGTATCTTTTTAGTAGAGACAGGGTTTCACCATGTTGGCCAGGCTGGTCTTGAAATCCTGACCTCAGGTGATCCACCCGCCTCAGCCTCCCAAAGTGCTGGGATTATAGGCGTGAGCCACCGTGCCCAGCCCAGATTGGCATTATTACAATGGGCATTATTATAACGAACATTATATTGCTACAACTTCTTGGTCATAAATATCAAAATCCTTTAAAAATAATTCCACAGTTGGATGCCTTGAGGCTTGGGCTCCCAGACAGTCTTCAGTAGATACGCGAGCCAAGAGGAAAATACACATCTCTTCACTCAATAATGAAGTAAGGAAGCTTAGAAATTCAGAAGACAAGGGCAAGACATACCCCCACCCACCATATTCTTCCCCACAAGCCCGTAATTAACTCACCTATTAGGTAGTCCCTAGCTGATTGGAGAAACACTGGAGAGAAGAGCTTCAGGCCATACACAATGTAACTGGGAGGGTGCCTGGCTTTGGCCCCTGTATCAAGAAGCAAAATAAGGCCACACAGCACACAAAAATAGATTGGTCTGCTATATGTTATGATTTGGTTGTGTCCCTAGAAAACAAACACAATTTCTGAATGGTACCTTTTATTTTGATTAAATGACAAAAGCCTCATAATTAGTAATTTACACTATATCTTATAACTTATACCATATAACACATTTTCCCCCAACCACCACAATTCATACACACACACACACACACACACACACAAACAGGAACAAAAGAAAAGAAAAAAGTCTGATTCTTATTCTGCCAAACCAGAATAAGACTATCAAAAAAAAGTTATGCCTATCAATCTCAACAAGATTTACCTGAAAATTTAATTACCATCCTGAGAGAAAATCTAGATCTAATTCAATGCTTTCCCCAACAGTGAAACTTCCATTCATCTTGTTCATTTCAAGTGCAAAACTAATTTAAACCACTGTTTGCTCTACACTTGGGTGCCACTATTAATAAGAAATAGAATTATAATTTGTGGGCTTTAATTTCCTAGTATCTTAGAAAGCAAGACCATATGGGTACAAAGTTATACCTGCAGAGATTACATAAAATGTCTCAGTGTAGCACAGTGGAGTCATTCAGCTTAAAAAATGTCTTATTTATACTATGTACAAAGCATTTCCCTGTGAGGGGTACCAAATATTTAGCAGACCTGATCTTATCCCTATACCTATTGTTATGAGGCAAAGTAGAATTATTTTTTATTCTTCTTGAATGGATAGAAAAATTAAGGAAAAGATACAACATCAACTTTCCAGGGCAAAAGCCAACAAAAAATTTACATCTCCTAAATCAATGCACAAATTTATAAGATTCAGGGGAGAAAACACAATGAAAATGAATTGGGAAAAATGTCTTTTGCAATTCATGAACTGCCTCGAGTGTAAAAAGGAAGGATTAAAGTGATATGGTTTCAGATGTGAATTTTTAAAGTCACTGCCTTGAACATGTTATATTTAGAAATGCAATTTAAATTGCCACTGCTTCTATAATAGAAATCGTCCTATTCTGAGACCATCTTTTAAGAGGAAGGAAAACACAGTCTGTCCATGGAGGCTGGCTATGTTTGGCCCAGAGTCCAGGCTCAGTCTTAAGAATACTTCTACTCTTATGAAATTTCCTTTTGAATCCAACTAGGTCGCAGATTAATGGGTATGGGAATACTTTTGTTGCATTTTTTTAAACTGAAACTAAAGCCCACGTTCCATCTAAATGCATTTCTCATCAAGTGAATAGCAAAATAAATTTGTTGGTATAAATAACAATGCAGTATACAAATACACACGCAAATGAGACATTTCCTCAAACTGGCATGGTTTAGGAAATATAATTAAATAGCTACTTTCCACTTGCTCTGAGTTTTTTCTTGTATTAAAAGGTTAAAAATACATTATTCTAAAAATTAAAAGTCTTTGGCCTTTAACCAGTCTGAGATATTATTTGGAATCTTCCAAGTCAAACTTTACTGGGCATGGGGAAGTTTTCTTTGTATCTGTAATTTATGAAACAAAACTTACAGCACTGTTACAGAGAGCCTGCCCTCATCACCGTGTTCCTGCGCTACCACATTTTCCCATCCTGTGTTTTGGGTCCCTAAACTATAATAAGCATTTTGCTAACGCAAGGCACATAAACCACTTTTTTTTTGAGACCCAGTCTCACTCTGTCGCCCAAGGCTAGAGTACAGTGTTATGATCTTGGCTCAGTGCAACCTCCATCTCCTGGGTTCAGGTCTTTCTCCTGCCTCAGCCTCCCGAGTAGCTGGGACTTTACAGGCACCCGCCACCATGCCCTGCTAATTTTTTGTATTTTTAGTACAGATGGGGTCTCACTATGTTGGCCAGGCTGGTCTCAAACTCCTGATCTCAGGTGATCCGCTCGACTCGGCCTCCCAAAGTGCTGGGATAACAGACCTGAGCCACTGTGCCTGGTCGCTACTTCTATTTGCCTCAATTTCTGAGAACACCTGCTAATAAAATGTCCCTGCTCTTCAATACCTACTTCCACATATGAATGAATCATCAAATCTCCTAAGGACTGATTTTTTAATTTTTTCAATAGAAAAATTCCAGTAGCTCCACCAGCTAAAGTCTGATCATAATCTCTTAAAAACTCACTTGACACCATCAGTCCCCATCTGCTTTTAACCTTAAAATACACTGTGGGGAGCACCAATGGAATTCAGCTGTGGAGCATCTTGCAAGGCTATTGCACAAAAGCAGATCTCTGTGCACATTTGCATTTTCCATCAGCCCTACCTCCATAAGCCATCTCATGACCCAAGTGCTAGTCTCAGTGCAGAGAAGGAGCAAGGTTCAAGACTCGAACAAAAACTCCAGGAGTCCTGCCTGTGGCAAGCAGCAGTGTGTGTGGCTAAGTGATGAGGCCATCCTAATTATCCTCTTAGAGACAGTGGAAGGGTCAGCTCCTTCGAATGTTCTGTTGTTGTGAAGGCGGGGAAAAGGTTTTTGTTGTAAGGGAGCTGGGGTGTCTGGGAAAATTGTAGAGGCGCATGGCTTAGCCTCAAGGGGAATCACCTGAGGTCTGTGCACAGCCTGGCCAGGCTGCCTCCATCCTCCCTCTCAGCTCTGCTGCATGTGCCAGCTCCAGGCTTCATTCCCCGGAACAGCAGACAGCCCCTGACACCTGCTGAGTTGACAGATGTTCCTGTCTCTCCCACATTCAGCATTTTTTTATTTTAAAAAAGAAAAAATCTTGCTTTGTCACCCAGGCTGGAGTGCAGTGGCATGATCATAGCTCACTGCTGCCTCCCTCTCCTGACCAGCTACTCTTTTTGACAACTGATGTAAAACGACAACAGCCACAACAGCTAATGTTTGTCTGGCCTTTCCTGCATCCCAGGCACTGAGTGTCCTACATACTTCAAGTGTATTCATGTAGCAAACCCTCAGAACACCCTGAGAAGCACATACTATTCTCCTTTTGATAAGACTAAACTGAGACATAAGGATGAAGAAACTCTCCCAGGCCTCACGCACAGAAAACAGCAGGGCAGAGTAAGGACTGGAGCCCCATTTGCCTGGCTTCCTCCACCGACCATGGGGAGGCATACATGTGGCACTGGATTCTCCAGACCCAAGGACTCAGCCTGACATCACAAAATTTCATTCATAATCGTCACTCTTTAAACACAGAATGTGAACGTTACTCATGTGAAGCAAATTCAGAGAATGAGGAAAGCATCTGTGATAGTCTTAGGGTGTCAGTTTTTGCAAAGGACTCTGGGCAGAGAACAGGGCTCTTTACCTGCAGAAGGTGTAGAAAGCCCAGACATTCCCTGCCCGTTTCTCTGCTGTTGCCCTGTGACATGATGGTCACGTACGTTGAAGTCTCATCACTGCCACAAAGGTTTGCTGTGTTTTATGGTTTCTCACAATGGTGTCGGTTAGTTTAATTAAACATTATTTTCTGGTGGTTGTTGATGATTTCGTTTTTACTTTAGCTTTAGCAGTTC
This sequence comes from Macaca nemestrina, assembly GCF_043159975.1. Taxonomy (NCBI): domain Eukaryota; kingdom Metazoa; phylum Chordata; class Mammalia; order Primates; family Cercopithecidae; genus Macaca; species Macaca nemestrina. Next base: position 15,973,933 of record NC_092125.1, on the reverse strand, counting down.
ACTTGTACATTCAGAGCCATCCTAAACGTTCGTAATGCTCTTTGGTTCCCGTTGTATGTGGGTGGAGCAAACAAGGACAGCTGGGGGTGGGCACCCATCACCCCACTGCGACCCTAAACAGCAACTATTTTATGATCCACACTTTGTATATACAAGAGAATTCGAAATATTTTAAAGAATTATCTTTGTATGGAAGAGAAGCAGCAGGCAAAGGGTTAAATAATTCTCAACCGGTTACTATTGAGATATTAAGATGCAATGTCAATTTAAATATAGCAGAAATGTGATAGGCTACTTTAAAAATTGAAAAGAAATAGGCAAATACGATTGTTTAAGCTTAGTTTATCGTTGAATTCTACAGAACAATTTATGTTAGGTTCAACTTCGTAACTTTCAGATCTGTGAACCATGACAAAATGGCAGATGCAGTTGTCCAGGCAAGACAGCAGTGAAATGGGCATCAAAGTGTTCATCAAGTGCTTCCAGGGCACTCCATTCTGCTACCTCCTAGTTCATGTATTTTCCTCCTGTCTCAGCACTGCCCTCAAAGGCAGTGAAAGAGAGCAGAAAGAGTGGTGATCTACATTCTGCCTTTAATCAATGGTAGACATTAAGTATCATTTGCAATGGTTTCTGTTTTAAATAGTACCATTTTGAACAAAGACACAATTGAATATTATTTGAGAACTTTTCATCAAGATCCACTAAAACTAAGTTGACCTTCTTATTTCTTAGGATTGAGTATTGGGAAATTATTTCATGTCATTCAAAATCATTCCTCTGATAAACCCTATGTTGGCTAGGTGATCAAAGTCAACATCAGCAGAGACAAATCACACTGATAACTTGTCCCGTTGATGTGATGTGATCCATATAACATGTTACCTCTGTGGTTTTCCTCCTGAAATCCATAATCCCATTCTTACCATGAGATAAACATCAGAAAAATCCCAACTAAGAAATGTGTATAAACTACCTGACGAGTCCTCAAAACTGTCAAGGTCATCAAAAGCTATTAGTATATTGCCAGTCTATGTTCCTCGGATTTCTTCCAGTATCCACCTCACCCTATATATTTTTAAGTTGCCCAGAAACTGTTTCCTTTTAGAATCAGACTAATTTTTTTTCAGGCTTAAGGAAAATCTGAGAAATTATCACAGCCAAAAGGAGCCTACAGAGACATGGTAGCTATTATAACGTAATTTGGTGCCCTGGATGGGAACCTCAAGCAGAAAAAGGATATTAGGTAAAAACCAAGAAAATCTGAATAAAATGTGGACTTTAATAATAATGTATCAATATTGGTCCATTAATTGCAACAAATGTATAATATTGTGACTAATGCACGAAGTTAATACAGTGAAACTAAGAATGGGGTATACAGACATTCTCAGTACCATTTTCTCAATTTTTCTGTAGATTTAAAACTATTCTAAAATAAAAGGTTTACTTACAAAAAATAATTCCTAATACTTTCTATATAACCTGAAGTAGATACCAAATGTCTTCACTGAATAATAGCAACAGTTAATTGAATAGAATGCATAACAAGCTGTAGCCCTCACTCTTTGCAGTTTGTACTATAAGGAATCAAGACACATATGTAAAGAGGAAGGAAACATTTACAGAGGACTTAGTACACTTAGTATACTCTAGTATACGCTAAAGCCTGTACTGGGCATACTACATACATTGCCCAGTGCGCTCTTCTTTTTTTTTTTTTTTTTTTTTTTGAGACAGAGTCTCACTCTGTCACCCAGGCTGGAGTGTAGTGATGTGATCTCAGCTCACTGCAACCTCTGCTACCCAGGTTCAAGCGATTCTTCTGCCTCAGCCTCCCGAGTAGCTGGGATTACAGGCACCTGCCACTGCGCCCGGCTAATTTTTGTATTTTCAGTAGAGACGGGGTTTCACCATCTGGGCAAGCCCGGTCTTGAACTCCTGACCCTGTGATCCACCCACCTCAGCCTCCCAAAGTGCTGGGATTACAGGCGTGAGCCACTGTGCCCAGCCGCCCAGTGCATTCTTTATTAAATCCAACTGATGTTATTCTGATTATCCATATTTTGCACAAACATAAAAATACTGCTAACAATTGCTAAGTGCTTCAGGGCCAGATACTGTGCTAAACACTCAGGGATGCTACATTGTTTCCTTCTCTTGCAATCCTGTTTTATTATTTATTCCTCTTTTGCAGATGAAAAGCCTATGATTGAGAGAAGTAAGTTTCCCAGGCTCTCACAGCTTACACATGGTAAGGCTGGATTCAAATATGAACCCTGTATGCTTTTGGTTACTCCAATATTTCTCAACGTGTGATCTGTGTTTGCCTCCACCATAATGACCTGGGAGTGTGTAAAAATGCAGATTACCGGGTGCTGTCCCAGCCAGTAGAGGGGAGGCGGGAAATGGAGCTCTGCCTCTGCCTTGCCCAGGTGATCCCGGGCACACAGCTCTAGTTTTTCACCGCCTCTTGGATATTCTACTGAACTTTGCTTTCTGGGTTATTATTAGTGGTTACTGTCAGTTAGTACTATATGGACACCTGTGTAAGCAAATTAATATCTTCATTCCCCATTAACATATTGCCATCTCTGATCCTCAAATTGCAAAGTTTCAGTTAGACAGTATCCAACTCCTAATCTTTCTAAGCTTTCCCAGACTTATTTTCTTTTAGAATCAAACTAATTTCTTTTGACCCCAGGGGCTACTGTATCATACCTGTTGTCATGCCATTATTATTAATTCTGCATTTAAAACTGAAATACACAGTGTTATGCAAAAATTTTATTTTAATTTCACTATCTTCTGATTTTAACAACTTGCTCAAAATATGCCACCTGTGCTCTTAGAAGCAAGCAAAAAAGAAAGGTCTGTCAATCACTCTAAGAGCAAAAATTGGCTTAATTTATTAATAGCTACCCTCCACAAATGTGCAAAGTAGTGCAGTCTGAAAAGCAGTTTGGTTCCTTTCACAGCCCATTATGAATAAAAATTAGCAGCAAGCTTGAGAACCATCTCTGTGTCCCAAACCTGGGTTCCCGCTCCTGACAATCTCCTTTCTAAAGCTTTCTATCTGCGAATGGGAGATAATAAATCTGTCTTCTAAATACCCACATGGTTCAGTCAGATTGCAATAGGAAATATTTTATAGCTACCATATTTTGTTTCTTCATTAGAAGTACTGGAGAAATATCAACCCAAATCAGAGACTAATCTACTTAGAAATCTGTGTCAGCAAATTAATTACTGCAATAAACATAGTTAAATGTCTGACTATGTCTTACAAAAGCGATTTCTTACTGTCTCACTATATGACATGCTTGCTCAGATAAAGGAATAGCAGCTTGATTGAGTCCTCTAGGAACTAAATAATATAACTCCAACCTAGAGCAGTGGCATAGGGGCCATAGTAACAGACATTACAAATCCACAAGGATTACGCAGCTGTACTTGCCATCCACCTTTACTGGCATGTCCTGCATTATTTCTGAAAGGATATGCAGGAAAGGAATGTTTAACAGCGTAGAGCACCCCTCCCCAGAGTCATGCAGAAAGACAGCGACACTGAAGTGCAGTTAGGAGTGAGGAGAGTTGACTAAGGCAGGAGAAAGGTGATGTGGCATCTAGGTTGGGCTTGAACAAAAAAGCTTCAAAGCTGTACATCTCTCTCACACCACCTAACCCAGATTTCTGATGATAATCACAACAATACATCTCAATACCCTAATTATGCTGCTTCTACTTATCTTGACATTCAGACTCTAGGATAAAAGAAGATGTATTACATGTAAACCAATTATGGGGAACAGAGGAATTTAACAAGATAGCAATGCATGCCATGTGATCGTCCAATTATAAGCTTTTCGTAATTACTGTGAGCTAAACAGGAGCTATCACAGATTGAAAAACGGGTTCTAAATCCTGGATATAATTTTTTTTAAAAGCACAACAGAGGGAAAATCAAGCTTTCTTTCATTGGGAGGGTTGAAACAAAGGAGACAGTTGCTTAGCGAGCTGGGGAGTCTACCTGGCAGTGAACTCGGTACAGACGCACGTGGCCTAGATGCCTGCAAGGGGCACTGCCTGTCCCATAGCACCCACCCCGTAGGCCACTGTGGATGAGCAAAGGGGCAGCAGGCTCAGAGGAAAGCACATGTGTGTGTTTCAGAGTTCACAAAATAATGCCAGGGCACCAACAGATCAGCATAGGTGAGCTCAGAGTCTTTGTTACGAATTAGCTCCAAGTTACAGAGATGAAAAGTTAACAATATACGTGAAAATGTGGAATAAAGAGATCAGCTTCATGTAAAAAGAATGAATGATTCAGGAAAATGCAAGTTAAAACCACAATGAGCTATCACCTCATGCCTGTTATGATGGCTTTAATCAAAAAGACAAAAGATAACAAGTGTTGGCAAGGATTTGGAGAAAAGGAAACCCTTCTATACTACTAGTGAATATGGAAATCGGTACAGCCATTATGGAAAACAGTATGATTTCTCAAAAAAAATAATAAAAATAGAATTTTTAATTCTATTTTTGAATATGATCCAGCAACCCTACTTCTGAAGATATATCCAAAGGAAATAAAATCAATATGTCCAAGAGATATCTACATCACCATGTTCACTGCAACACTCTTCACAACAGCCAAGACATGATATCAACCCTAAATGTCCATCAACAGATGAATGGATAAAGAAGATGTGGTATACACATATAATAGGAATATCATTCAGCCTAAAAAAAAGAAGACCATCCTGTCATTTGCAACAACACTGATGAATCTAGAGGATATTATTAGGTTAAGTGAATTAAGTCAGGCACAAAAAGGAATATACTGCAGGATGTCACTTACATGTGGCATCTAAAAAAGTTGAACCCAAAGAAAAAGAGAATAGAATGGTGGTTACCAGGAGGCAGTGGGATGGGGAATGAGGAAGGATTGGCTAAAGCGTACAAAGTTTCAGCTGGACAGGAAGAAGGAGTTCTGAAGATCTTCTGTATAGTATGGTGACCACAGTTAATAATAATACGCTGTTATACTCAAAAATTGCTGAGAGAGTAGATTTTAAATGTTCTCACCAGGAAAAAAATAACTATATGTGGTTATAGATATGTCAAACAGCTTGATTTAATAATTCTACAATGTATACATACACCAAAACATCACCCTGTACCCCAGAAGTATATACAATAAATTTTAAAAATAAGAATAATGATTCATGCCCATATAATTATATCACTACAAAGAGCTAACATTTATTGAGCAATCTCTCTGTGTCAGGCACTGTTATAGCACATACATGGATTACTTAATCCATGTAGGCATTTCCATTAGACTTATTTACACATAGGGAACATGAGGCATGAAGAGGCCCAGTAGGTTGTTCAATGTCAAGCATTCAAGTGGAGGAATCAGGACACAAAGACAGGCAGTCTGATGGCAACGTCTGTGGGATCTTCCCCCCAGATGGCTCAGTCTCTGCTGACTTGAATCCAGTGGGATAGGAAAAACTCTGCATGCACTCTTCACCCCCTGCCCCACACCTTCGCCCGTACCACCCACACCATGCTCTCAGGTCTAGCCGGAAGCTGGCCACCATGCACTTATATATATATTTGATATTTCCATTTTATATTCAATATAGAGAGCTAGGTACAGACTTGGCCCTTTGACTAGATTTTGGCTTTTTCCTTGTCTTCAACACAGACAGACAAGAAAAACTACTTGCCTGTATTTGGAAACTTACGTGTATTGGTGAGGCGGGGTCAGGCTGAACACTCTAAAACACAAATCAGAAGTGTCTGTGTCATCATCTCATGATTTCAAGGCTACATTAGTGACAGCACACGCTACTGGTAAGAATTAGATGTGGTCTTGCCTTTAGCAGGGAGTACTGGCAGCTGGCCATGACGAGGCAGAAGAGGAGCACCCACATATCTTTGCAAAAGCCTCGGCTCAAGGTCAGAAATCCAAGGAGGGAAACCAGGACAATGAGTAAAATCGCCAGTACATTCTCCTTGATGTCTTCAGTTCTGTGCAAAATATATACATAAAAGCAAAAAAAAAGAAAAGTAAGTTTTGCCTTTTTAAAAAATTTTATTTTATGATTTTTTGAGACAGAATCTCACTCTATCCACCAGGCTGGAGTGCAGTGGTGTGAGCTTGGCTCACTGCAAGCTCCGCCTCCCAAGTTCAAGCGATTCTCCTGCCTCAGTCTTGGGAGTAGCTGGGACTACAGGCACACACCAACACATCCGGCTAATTTTTTGTATTTTTTTAAATAGAGACAGGGTTTCACCATGTTAGCCAGGATGGTCTCGATCGCCTGACCTCGTGATCTGCCTGTCTTGGCCTCCCAAAGTGCTGGGATTACAGGTGTGAGCCACCGTGCCCAGCCAGTTTTGCCATTTTTAAACAGAATGCCTTCATGTTTCCAAAAAAATGAACCATGACAACACAGTAGTTACCTTAAGCAAGACTTTATTCCCCTATGAGATTTTAAGGTATCTTTCTTTACTTATTCCTCATGCTATATAAACAAAATCCAACTTAACACCAGATTTTTGTTATTGAAGGGAATAAAATCTCATCCCATTGGATCTCCTTGGCCACTAAACTGGGTTTACTGTCAAAATGTAGTTAATGATGCCATCCATGACCATGAAATGTGTTTCAGATAAAGAGCTTCACTAGTTCCTTTCAATGGAAGGGCGTGTAAGGGGGATGCATTCACACCTGGCCTAAGCAGACAATCATTTCCAGATAAAACTTTTAGTGTCCGAGTTTACTGTCAAATTTCAGGAGCCAGGAGAGCTCCAGCAGGAGAGTTAAGGGTGAACTGCAACTTCCTCACAATGCAGAGGGCCGGCCCTGGGGTGTGTTGGGTCCACAAAGTCTCGCTGGGTGACTCTTGTATGGACTCTCCATACAAGGTGTAGGGTCGAGAGGTGGGGTCATCCAGAGGTGGAGTGTTATCAGGTGGGTATGCAAAGGACAACGTAAGGCTGTTTTAGGATAGAGATAGGAAGGGGCTATAGGGCTGGATCAGGTAGCCTAGGTAGAATAGGAAGAAAACTGAAGACGGCAAGGGCTGTAAGGTAAGAGACATATGGTGGGGCAAATTGCTGGAGAGGACTGAGGAACATTTGAGGAAGTCAGAGAGAGATAGGAAGGATGAGCAGAGACAGGATTATAATGTCAGAGGTGGAAGACTTCTGTGAGAGGATAAGATGCAGGGTGAGGCCATGGAAGGGAGTGGCAGAAATGGAGTCACAGGGGATGGCACGGACCACAGGGTCAGGGAACAAGGGGCCTGGGTGTTTGGGTCGGTCATTCACAAGGATTCTGAGTATACATCTCACCTTTCCAGTTTTTGCTCATATATCTGTTTTTCTACCCCACTAAGCTGATATCTTTTTTAGACAGGAATAATTGACTACTTTGTGCCTAGCAGGTAGGCAATTGTGAACATTTAAAAAAAATTAATAGGCTATATTTTTGAGAGACATTTGTGATTCACAGCACAACTGAGGGGAAAGTATGGAGTTCCCACATAGCCCCTCCCCACAGACACATACACACAGCCTCCCCCACCATCAGCCTCAACTGATGAACCAACACTAACACGTCATTATCCATCAGTATCACCCAAAGGCCATAGTTTACATTTGAGTTCACTCTTGGTGTTATACATTGGGTTTTGGCAAATGTATAATGGCATGTCTCCACCAAATGGGAACTCTAGTGAAAGTTCCACTGCCCTAAAAATCTTCTGTGCCCCACCTATTCATCGCTCCCCCACCCTAAGCCCTGGCAACAATTGATCTTTTTATTGTCTCCATAGTTCTGCCTTTTCCAGAGGGCCATATAGTTGGAACCATATGGTATGTAGCCTTTGCATATTGGCTCCTTTCTTTAAGTACTATGCATGTAGTGCTCCTCCATGGCTCTGTGGCTTAGTGCCTCACTTATTTTTATCTCTTATAGTATCTCGCTGTATGAAGATACCACAGTTTGTTTATCCATTTGCCTTTTGACAGATATCTTGATTGCTTCTGAGTTTTGGCAATTATAAATAAAGTTATCATAAACATTCATGTGCAGTGTTTTGCATGGACATAAGTTTTCAACTCATTTGGGTAAACACCAAGGAGCATGATTGTTAGATCATGTGATAACAATATGTTTAGTTTTATAAGAAACTGCCAAATTGTCTTCTAAAGTAGCTGTACCATTTTGCATTCCCACCAGCAAAGAATGAGAGTTCCTGTTGCTCCACATCTTCACCAGCATTTGGTGTTGTCAGTGTTTTGGATTTTGGCCATTCTAACAGCTATGTCTGGTATCTCATTGTTGCTTTAATTTGCAATTCCCTAAGGACTATTGATGTTGAGGGTCTTTTCATATGCTTATTTGTCATCTGCATATCTTCTTTGTTGGGGTGTTTATTTGGGACTTAAGCCCATTTTCAGGTTGTTCTTTTTTCTTACTGTTGAGTTTTAAGTGTCTTTGTATATCGGATAACAATCCTTTGTCTTTTAAAATATTTTCTTCCATTCTGTGGAACATTTTTTAACGAATGAAAAAATGAGTGAAAAAGAACCCATATCTAACGCTGACACTTGATGCTTCAATAGCTAACAAAAATGTGAGAAACAGTAAAGAGAAAACTTTTGAAGAAACGAACAAATGCATGAATCATTTGATAGGGACTTTGCATATATAATTTCAGACAGATAGCTATAGAGATGATTGATTGATAGATATGTATACAGATTTCACAGATTCAAAGAAATAGAAAAATAAATAACTATAGTAAAATAAGTCTGGAGTTGAGGCTGCCAAGAGGCATAGCCTTGGGCCTCCTACACAAGGAAGGACAGGAAACTGAGGACAATAGCCAGGAGAAGGAAAACAATGGGTGATTTGGTTGACTGAACTGTAGCTGATATATTACAGAATAATAGAAGTAGGGTAGAAAGATAACATACAAATATATAGAAAGGCTGAGTATTCAGATAACCATGAGGCTCAAGCTGAATTTTTTTTTTTTTTTTTTGAGACGGAGTCTCGCTCTGCCGCCCAGGCTGGAGTGCAGTGGCCGGATCTCAGCTCACTGCAAGCTCCGCCTCCCGGGTTCACGCCATTCTCCTGCCTCAGCCTCCCGAGTAGCTGGGACTACAGGCGCTGCCACCTCGCCCGGCTATTTTTTGTATTTCTTAGTAGAGACGGGGTTTCACCGTGTTAGCCAGGATGGTCTCGATCTCCTGACCTCGTGATCCGCCCATCTCGGCCTCCCAAAGTGCTGGGATTACAGGCTTGAGCCACCGCGCCCGGCCTTTTTTTTTTTTTTTTTTGAGAGGGAGTCTCGCTCTGCCGCCCAGGCTGGAGTGCAGTGGCCGGATCTCAGCTCACTGCAAGCTCCGCCTCCCGGGTTTACGCCATTCTCCGGCCTCAGCCTCCCGAGTAGCTGGGACTACAGCCGCCCGCCACCTCGCCCGGCTAGTTTTTTGTATTTTCAGTAGAGACGGGGTTTCACCGTGTTAGCCAGGATGGTCTCAATCTCCTGACCTCGTGATCCGCCCGTCTCGGCCTCCCAAAGTGCTGGGGTTACAGGCTTGAGCCACCGCGCCCGGCCTGAATTTTTTTCTTAAATCTGGGGAAACCAAAATATATTTGGCAAAAAGGTAATTGTGGGTGTCTTTTATTTTCCACTATGCATTTTTAATAGTGCTCAATATATTTGGTGTGTTCAGGTCCGTAAAATTCATGATGCTCATAACATTTTGATGGATACCTAAAAATATCCAAAGGTCTTGGAAATAAAATTTCAAAGAAAAACAAACAAACAAACAAACTTTTTTCTCTTTGGGGAGGGGAAAGAATAAGGTTCCTAAAAGGTATTTTTCCTCCAAATTCTTCTCTGCCAGGATTCAATTCCTCTGCCCCCAGGCTCCGACTCCTCCCTTCCTCAGTTTCTTGTTTATCTACCTTTAAATATTGGGTTAAAAAATTTACTTGCCAGACAAAGAGTGACATGACTAAGGCTGTACTTTTGAAAGATTTATCATGCAGAGGTGTACAAGGTGCAATGGATGGGGAAGAGACCAGAGCAAGGATAAACAAAACTCCCAGGAGAGGTAATGAGGACCTGGGAAATTCACATGGCTGGGGAATAGGAAGGGACCCCTGACTCAGGGACACAATTCAGAGTGAGGCTGAGAGAACTCCAAATGGATTACGGACAATGATGGACTGATTGAAAGAATAAAGATTACTCCAAGATTTCAATCTGAGAAGAAAAGGATCATGGCAGAATCCATGGCAGAAATTAGGAAGGGGAGCCGATTTGCAAAGGAAAATTGGTTTCTTCCTTTACGCAGCAGAAGTGCTCCGTACTGCTCGAGCTGCTTTGATATCAGTGAACAAAAGGGATGGGAGCTTCCTTTCTCATGAGTGGTGCCATAAGTAAGTATGAATAAAAAAAGTTCAGTAAAATATACAATATGTAAACACAGATGCAACAGAAAAAAGAATAGAACAAGGCAAGAGAAAAGGTGAGGGAGTTGGCACTGCAAATGTCTGGGAGACAAATGCTCCAGGCTGCAGGAACTGCCAGTACAAAGGTCTTAAGCTGGAGGACTGCCTGGCATGCTTGAAAGACAAAAGGCAGGCCAGTATGGATGCAGAAAAGCCCACAGGGATAGTGGGAGATCAGGCCAGAAAGCCAATTAGTGGCTACAGCATGGGGGACTTACGGGCATTGTGAGCACTTCGATTTTCATTCTGAGTGAAATGGGGAGCCGTTGCTGGGCAGTCAGCAAAGCAGTGACGTTGAAAAGCCTTATTGTGTTGTGTTAAGAATACTGTACAGGGGCTGAGCATGACGGGCACTTGTGATCCCAGTGACTTGGGAGGCTGGGGCAGGAGGATCGCTTGAGCCCAGGATTTTATGACCAGCCTAGGCAACAGTCGAGGCAAACGAGTCAGTAATGTAAGAAGTTAAAAAAAAAAAAAAAAAAAAAAAAAAAAAAAAAAAAAGCTATACAAAGAGAATGAATGGTTATAAGCAGGGAAGATGCTATTGCAGTAACCAGATGAGAGATGAAATGGCTCAGACCAGGTGGTCATATTAACACTGAAAAGATGTAATAGATACACTTGGAAGGAACAATGAAAGTAACTTCCTATAAGAGACTGAGTGTAGGTGTGAAAGGAAAGAAGACTCAAGGACAACTCCAAGATATTTAAGCAGAGAAACCAGAAGGATGGAGTTGTCATCACCTGAGATGGGGAAGACCACAAGTGGAGCAGGCTTGGGTGAGGGTGAGATGAAGAGCTCAGTCTTGGATGTGAGATGTCATCCTGATATCATGAGATGTCAATTTGGTAGTTAGATATACAAGTCTGGAATTCAGGAGATGAGTCCAAGTTGGTGATACAAATCTGAGTGTCGTTGGCATATTAAAAGCCATGAGACTGAGTGCCATCACCAAAGAAAAGAGGGCAGATAGAGAAAGAATGAAGACTAAGAGCTTTGCAGCCACTGGCGACTTCACCATTATAGGGTCAGGAGGCAGAAAAACCTGTAAATCTTCCCTTCCTACGTAGCAGCGACCAGCAAGGCAGAAGGAAAACCAAGAGAATGCTGAGTCCTGGAAACCAAGAGAACCTCTACCAGGCAGGAGGAGAAATTAACTCTGTCAAATACTCCAAATGAGTCTAGTAATGTGAGAAGTAAAAGATGGAGTCAATGGTGACCCTGACAAGGGCAGGTTCAATGGAGTTTTGGGGTTGGGGGAGCCTGAACGGGACAGGATTATTAGAGAATGAAAGAAGAGCAAGTGGAAACAAACACAGGCAACCCTTCAAGGAGTTCTGCTGCAAAGAGCAGCACAGAAACAGGACCGTGGCTGGTAAGAAAGTGGGGTAAGACAGGATTTTTTAAAAAATACTTTAAGTTCTGGGGTACATGTGCAGAACGTGCAGGTTTTTTACATAGGTATACATATGCCATGGTGGTTTGCTGCACCCATCAACCTGTCATCTAGGTTTTAAGCCCTGCATGCATTAGCTATTTGTCCTAATGCTCTCCCTCCCCTTGTCCCCCACCCTCTGACAGGCCCTGGTGTGTGATGTTTACCTCCCTGTGTCCGTGTGTTCTCATTGTTCAACTCCCACTTATGAGTGAGAACATGCAGTGTTTGGTTTTCTGTTCCTGTATTAGTTTGCTGAGAATGATGGTTTTAAGGAGGATTTTTAAGGATGAGAGCTGTGTGTGTTCTCACGATAACAATGATGACAATTAGTTTAGTTTGAGAAGTATGAATGATTCCCTCTTTACTTGTCATATAGCCAGCTACCTCTCATATTTTACATCTGTTTGTGTGTTTCCTCCTCAGAAAAGCCTTTGCCAACTACCAGTTTGAACATCAGTGCCCTTCCCTCTCAGGTCTCTCTATCTCAGGCCTTTATGTGTTTCCTTCATGGCACCTATTACAGTTTTCTCCCCTCTCCCAGAAGAAAGTAAGTTCCCTGAGGGCAGAGACAATGGCTGTTTTATTCATCACTCCATACCCAGTGCCCAGTACAGATCCGAGCATGGAACAGGTGCTTTGGTTAATATTTGTTGAATGAATGAAATGTTGAAATGATGCACAGAAGGGCAACTTCTTATTTCAGATGTTAACCTAATCAACTAGATAAATGAAAATAAACCCTCAGTGTTTTTCAGGAAAGTGTAATGGCAAGATATGAAATAAGAGAATATAAATAAGAAGAATAGGACAAGTCCAGAAACATCTGAGTAGAATAGGTGGAGAACTGCAGGCAAATAGCTGAGACTGCAATGACAGGAACCATGAAACTACTGCCCAAAGACTAAGAAAACATTTTTAAGGAAGAACAGCCTGACTCTAAGAGTTAAGTTGAAGAATGTCAGGCAGAATGCCTTAATCTATGGGAGTTTATTGCAATGATTAGTGCAATTTTAGTGCTTGTTACCCACTGATTTCTTCCGCTTCCTGCCTAGTCCTTACAGTTTGTTTTTATTATGCATATTATGCATTTTTACCCACCTTCCCAGATGATTCTGACCCACAGCCCTGTTTGGGGATTATGCTCTCCTTGCAAATGTCCCAAACAGCTCGGTTTTTCTAGGTCAGTATTTTGGGTTCCTTCCTCCTTCCTCACTGTGAGTTGTGAGTTCATGTAGTCCCTGTCCTTATTTTAACTGACTCTGAACTGTAAAACCAGATCACCGATCCTGCTAACAGATGACTTTAGGTAGGCTTATATGGCTCTGAATAAAAAGTGATATTGCCTCATTCTCAGCAAACTAACACAGGAACAGAAAACCAAACACCACATGTTCTCACTCATAAGTGGGAGTTGAACAATGAGAACACATGGACACAGGGAGGGGAATATCACACACCGGGGCCTGTCAGGGGGTGGCGGGCAAGGAGAGGGATAGCATTAGGACAAATACCTAATGCATGTGGGGCTTAAAACCTAGATGATGAGTTGATAGGTGCAGCAAGCCAGCGTGGCACATGTATACCTGTGTAACAAACCTGCACGTTCTGCACATGTATCCCAGAACTTAAAGTTAAAAAAAAAAAAAAGTGATTTTGCCTATGAACTAACAGTCTAAATTTTAGTGTCTGGATTTGACAACATCTACTTTGGCTATCCTAATTTTATTTATTTTTAATTTTTCTTCTTTCTGGGAGCTGCGCCACATTCCAAATAATAATAGCAATTAGTATTTAGAGAACTCTTTCAATGACTAAATTAATTTAATCTTTACAACCTCCCTGTCGTATAGATTATACCCATTTAACAAACAGGAAACTGACGCACTGAGAGGTTTCATAGCCATCCTAAGATCACAGCACTAATAAGTCGTAGGGACCGGGTTTAATTCCCAAGGCTGACTCAAGTCCAGGGATTCCTCACACCAGCTGAAGGATCTATGGATAAGGAAATGATGCTATTTCTAGTCATCCCTAAGCACAACATTAAAAAACCCACTGTGACTTGCCAGGAAGGTGATTAAAATAATAAAAACATAAGCTTTTAAAAAGTGTGATCATCCTCATCATCCTTCTTAGACCTCCAATGGATTTCCATTGAATTTTTGTCACCAAGTAGATTTTAAAATAACAAACAAATCCATAGATATATTTATTTTTGTTTTGATATGCAAGGTTAATGCAAGCTAGTCCAACTTTCGATAATTTCTTTTTAACAGAAAATAGTTAATATTTCAAAAATGCCTCATTTATCAGAGTATACTATCTTGGATTATTAGTTAAGTATTAAATGTTCCTTCTAAGTGTGTGCCCCTTGGGTAACATAGTGTTATTAGGAAAACCATTATAACTCCATTCCCTGACTTGTGGGTCCTGAAATTTACTGTTGTAATTTTGCACGACTATAGTTTTTTTCATATGTGATCACACTATTTAAGACATTACTATAACAACCAGTCACTGGGGGACCAATGACAACAAGACAGGCAATCGGGTTTTCCACTGCCCCCAAGGGCTGGCATTAAACCGTGAAACTCAGCAATTGCTTATGGCAGCATTAGTAATAGCATCTGAAATTTTCAAGCCAAGCATGTAGTCAGTGCTACTCAGCCCTTGAACATCATAAACTGTTATGTGCAAATTCTGAGGTAGGCAAAGATACAAATGAGAAGCTCCCACTCCTTAGGCCCATCTCCATCATGTTTTTTTTGGGGGGGGGTCGGGGGGAGACTAAGTTTTGCTCTTGTTGTGCAGGCTGGAGTGCAGTGGCACAATCTCGGCTCACTGCAGCCTCTGCCTCCTGGGTTCAAGCAATTCTCTAGCATCAGCCTCCTGAGTAGCTGGGACTACAGGTGTGCACCACCACACCCAGCTAATTTTTTACTTTTAGTAGAGATGGGATTTCACCATGTTGGTCAGGCTGGTCTTGAACTCCTGACCTCGGGTGATCCACCGGCCTCAGCCTCCCAAAGTGCTGGGATTACAGGCATGAGCCACCATGCTCAGCCTCCATCATGTTTTAACTAATCTTAACTTCTCCTCCTCTTTCTCCCTACCCAGTAACCACAGCTCCAACCCCACAACATTTTGCTATATGGAATAGTGGTAGGAGGAGGTGAGAAAGAGAAAAGGGGATTAAAGGAAAAATTAACATTCAAACGAGTGTGCATCAGACACAAGTGAGCAATTAGAATCCAAGGTGTCCGGGAAAGAGGCAGAAATCACCCTACTTCATCTTCCCTCCTCTCCCCATGCCCACACCCAGTCAGGCCAGGCCCTGTGCTACAGATGGGCCTCAAGCTTTCCCACAAAACTGGGGCAAGACATGAGTACACCAAAGCATGCTACTGTGCCCAAATGAACCTTAAATACAAACCACTTCTTATTTCTTATTGTAACTATTTCTCATTATTTCTTATTATTAATACATTAATTTATTATTAATAAGACAGTTACGTATTGTAACTCTCTTATTTCTCATTGTAACTGCTAAACTACAATTTGTTAAGTTGTCAGGATCTTATTGCTTTGACTTTGGGTTGTCAGCAAAGGAAGTGCACAACCTGAAAATGTGCGAGTGACAATTTTCTCTTTGAAAGCATGCAGTGGGCACTGTCGCGTCCCCGGTGTGCCTTCCGACAGCACATGTGCAGGCTCAGTGGCTTACCGATCAAGTAATGCCAGCAAGGTCAGTCGATCGTACCAGACTTTAATCCACTTGCCAGGGAAAATGATAAATTTGTAAAACTGCTCTCGGTTAAATTTTCCTTGTGTTGAAGAACATGACGAGGCTTCCAGATCCTGACTCACATGCTTTTAGATACCAAAAGAAACAACAGAAAAAAGTGTTTCATGTTGTCATGCCATGGCCACAAATATATATATACACCATAATTTAAAAATACAAAAAGCAGATGTTCAAATTCTGAAATATAAACCAACATATTTCAGTTAAAATAAATAAGAAAAGGATAATGATCAACAAATAGGGTTTTTCTTACCAACACACTTCAATTCCTTTACAATGTACCATTAAAATTATGCTATTCATCACATCAAAATGCTGCTGCTCATTAAGGCCAAGAAACTGCTATAAAAATAGTTCTTACGAAAAGTAGGAATTCAATAAAAGATCTTAAATGACTTCACTTCTGAAAAGTGTATTAATGTTGAGATACATATTCAAATTTTACTAAGAGCAAAAAGATTTTCATTGGGACTATCTAGGCTATTGGTGAAGCCCGCTATAAGAAAAACTGAACTATTTATTGAAAAAATCTAAATCATTCAAACTAAAATGTGGGGAAATTTAGACCCAGATATTAAAAGTTTTAACCCCTAATTCATCTCTGATTAGCTCTAATTCAGTGGAAAAGAATTCACTTTAAAAAAAAAAATTAGTCTTCATTGATTTGTCTATCAACTACTTACTGAAGGACTCTTAGGAGCCTGGAACAAGGTTGGGAACAGGCAGTTTTCCATGCAGTCCCCCTAGTGAAGATGTTGGTAATAGAATGTGCTTAGTTAATCCTAACAGTGAGGTCCCAGATGAAGTGGGGAGCCTCCTATTGGACATCCCACCTGTGTTTTGTCTCCTGTTCTCGTGTACAGAAACTGTTAAAACCAAAGCTCCCATGCAGCTCCTCCTTCACTGTTTGACCATTTGCTTGTCACTTCTTGCTACCATCCTTCAGCCTTCTCTAGACACCCCAGCCCCCTTCAGAGCTTCTATTTCTAACCTCTATATATCTTTAACTGTGGTTGAAAAACAAATATCATAAAATTTACCACCATAACCGTTTAAAGTTTAAAGTTCAATAGCGCTAACAACATTCACATTGTTGTGCAACAGATCTCTGGAATCTTTTCATCCTGCAAAACTGAAACCCTGTATCTATTTAGCAGCTCCCCATTTACCTTCCCCCCAGCCTCTGGTAACCACCATTCTCCTTTCTGTCCCTATGAATGTGACTACTTTAGGTGCTTCATGTAAATGAGATCATATAGTAGTTGAACCTTTTTGTGACGGGCTTATTTCACTCGGCATAGTGTCCTCAAGCTTCATCCACGTTGTAGCATGTGTCAGAATTCCCTTTCTTTTTAAGGCTGAATAATACTTCTTGTATGTATGTATCATGTTTTGTTTGTCCACTAATCTGTCAATGGATATTGAAGTTGCTTCCACCCTTTGGCTATTGTGAATAGTGCTGCTAGGAGCACAAGTGTGCAAATATCTCTTCCAGCTCCTGCTTTCAATTCTTTTGGATATACACTCAGAAATAGAATTGCTGGATTATTCTAATCTGTATTTTTGTTTGGTTTTGCCTTGCATTTTTCCAACATGGATTTAAGGTTCTGATTTCCCGTAGGCCGACAAACATAAGACACAGGAGATTAAAAAGGGCAAAGACAAGAAAGGGATGAGTATGGGACAAAGAGCAGTGGCAGCGGCGCAGGTGACATCGGCTTTTAAAGGACTCCTACATTTCCCTTCGGCTTACAAAGCACAAGGTTATACATGGGCAGACTGCACAAGTTTTCTCCTAATTTAGGGGAAGTCACTGATGTCAAAGTGCCTGGCATGCATGGAGGCAGTGCAGCTGCTTCATTAGAGGCCACTGCAGAACTCTCCAAGAAAGCAAATTTTACCATCTCTCCATTTCCAGATGCTAATCTGCTTACTCAGCCTATGGAAAATGGAGTCATTCCGGATATCAAATATTAATGCAAAAGGCATCTACAGGGAAAGTTGATCCATCATGAAGGCAATATACAGGATGAGTTGGACTGAATGATAACAGGAAAGTTGAGATTGTAAGTGCTGCTTGTGCCTGGAATTCTATTTCAACACAGAAGAGAGCTTTGTGGAAACTGCCTGGTGTCATCTCAGCAGGAACAGCTTCTTTGCATGATGATGAACTTGTGGTTTATAGTAAACCTCCCCCCACAAAGGAGTCCTTTTCCTTGAAGCCACATGGACAAAGAGTGTAAATAAGAATTAGGTGCACAGGAGCCCATGGTTTACTGTCCTTGTTATGTAAGAATCCATGTATGATGCATAAACAGGTCAAGGGTAAGCAACAGCTAAGATGAGAGCATTCCTTCCAATAGGAAGAAAAATGCCTTCTTAAAGTGGGGTTTCATTTGATATGCTTAGCTGTTAGGAAAGGTCAGTATGTAAAAAATTACATGAAGACTATGCCTGCATCTTTTTTAAAACTTATTAAAGATTCCAGCATACTGTGCTGTTTATTGCTGCTTAAATGAAAGTCCTTGCTTAAAAAAAAAATCCTCAAAAATTAATGAAAAAAAAAAAAGATTTGACTTCTTTTATGGGAAAAAAAGGTTCATAAAATTTTATTTTTTACCTTCGATATCCAAGAAGCCCAGAGCTACATGTTTTGGTGAATAACAGCAATTATTCTTGGACTATTTTCTGGTACCAAATTCAAATTCAAATTCAATTTCTCATCATTTTAATATCATTCATGTTTTCACTCATCGAACAAAATAGTTACTGTGTAGATTATATAAACCAAATGCTATATGTAATATATGTTGAAAATTGAAAACATAACAAGAGAGAGTTTCCACCTTACAGGGGTTTGGAAATTTCTGGGAATAGGCGAGCAAACCAGTCATGATAACATCATCACACATGCATAAACGCATCTACATCTGTGTCTATCTCTGAAGAGAGAAGTGAGTCACCAGAGAGTGTAGGACTGACATCCCAGAAGAGGGCATGGAGTAAAGGGGTCTTGGGCATTCCCTGGAGTGCATCAACAATTAAGGGGCTCGCATAATTGCGGACCCTCAGTGGAGTCTGAGAAGGAGCTTCATATTCATCACTTTTATCTTTCACTGTAAGTGATCTAAATAATGAAAAAAAAATGAATGCGTGGACAAACTGACAAAAAAAGACGTTTATGTCTCTGATTCATTAAACCTTGCCAAAGAATGATTATGTTGCATTGCCCAGTAAGTTGGGCCTGCAAGTTTAATTCTATGATTCTGAGAAAGAGTTTAGGAAAGGGGAGGACAAAGGAAAGGATAAAAGTTGAACTTAGGTTCTTTTTAAAAAACAAGATAATTGCATTTACATACACTCCTCATATGGATTAGTGTTTATATCATAATATCCAATGTTCATTTAATGAATTTGAATTATCAAGAACAACTTACATTATTGTCAGTATATTCTTCTTAAGAAGGCAGGGAAGGACAGTGTACCTTTTAGAAATATTTTGAGTGGAATTTTTGAAATCTAAGTATAAAAGACTATGCCTCCTGAGATACCTGAGAAATTCTACTGCTCAAATAATGCTACTTTCAAGAGTTCCAGATAACAAACAAGATTTTTTGATGATATTAGTAACTGCCACCAACTAGTAAAGTCATAATTTTGCCATATATTATCTCTAATCCTTAAAAGATCACAATAGTTCAGTTTCCTAAAAGAAACTGAGGCTCTGAGAGATTAGGCCACTGGTCCAAGGTCCCAGATTAGGAAGAGATTTGCTGGAAGCCAAAGTCTGGGCTCTTTCTACAATCGTGCTTAAGGGGGCCCAGGTGAATCGACACATCAAGCAGTGCTCATCAGTAAAGAGAAAGCCACCTTCACAGCAAAACACATAGAGTTCAAGAGACAATACATATAGTCTAATTGTGAAAGAACAAGTTAACAACACAAATTTGAAAATGGAAACTGGCAAAAATAAGATGGGGAATAATGGATTACAAATCATATGTTATTTAAAACAAACAAAGTCAGGTTTGTGATTTTGAGAATGAACCATATCTAATAAAAACTAAAATAGATATTATACCCTGTTATGTGAAAGAGAGTAAGTGATCAGCTCTACAGAACCTCCCCAAAGTCTGAACAGGCACAAATGGATTTAAATTATTGGCCTCTTTTTTGTGGGGGGATATTGAAAATTAAATTAGAGATTCTCCAGTTCTCAGAAGGTATCTGTAGATTTTACCTGAAAGGGCAGGGAAAAGGGAGAAGGAGTAGAGGAGAGAACAGTAGACAGAAGAAAAGTGGTCCTTTGGGAAACTATGTGTAACTCCTAACAGCTATCAAGCTCAGCACTGGGAAGGAAGGGTTGGTAGGGACTCTGTTTGGTGTCAGAAGTGGGATTGTGAGAAATCACAGCAGTGGCTGCCAGGGGGGATGTGAGCACTGGAGGCCCTAATAGTGACAAAAGGGCAACTAGGAAGGAACACTGGATCAGGGTCCCTTCGATGCCCCAAGTTCCAGTACTCTCTGCACTGCAGTTTCCTTAGATATTCAACCCCCAGATGAAACAATGCCTACCCTGAAGACTTCTCTTAAAGATAAAATGACATCAAATATGACAGCACCTAGCCCAGTGCCATACACATAACTTGTGTTCAAAACATACAAGTGGAATGTGAATTATATCTGGATGTGAACAAAACTTTGAGGGATGAAACATATTTTTTTTGAAAGTAGAATGATACTATTATAACAGTGGCTATGTTTAGCAGCCAGAATTCATAGCAAACCATGTAGATTCTAAACCTATTACAGATAGCCTCTGACTTACAATGATTCAACTTATGATTTTTGAACTTTACAATGCTGTGAAAGGGATAAGCATTCAGTAGAACATCAGTAAGTGATATGAGATAGTCAATACTTTATTACAAAATAGGCTTTGTATTTGATGATTTTGCCCAACTGTTGGCTAATGTAAGTGTTCTGAGCATGTTTAAGGCAGGCCAGGGTAAGCTATGATATTCAGTAGGTTAGATGTATTAAATGCATTTTCAACTTATGATATTTTCAATTTATGATGGATTTATAGGGACCTAAACCCATTCTAAGTTGAGGAGCATCCGAATTTAAATGAACTTCTGAACACGATAAATGAAAAAGATGCAAATGTTACTTTTTCTTTTTAAAGTATTAATATACTTTTAAATAAATGAATATATGATGAAAAATAAATGTTACGATATTATAATTGATGTCTCATCTCTTTCATCTCTATAATTATCTCAACTGTTTCATCTTTTAGTAAATGCCAATATTCTTATAAGTTCTTGTTAATGTTTTAATGATAGTAAATTGTGATGTAAATGCTGCCTTTATATTTACCTAGAATAACAGTCAGCCAGGCCTAGTACTGTGCTCATCTTTGCAATTCTCACCAGTTCTCATCAGTTAGGACCAATGAAATGCTTGACCTTCACATATCCATAAGATAATAATAATAATGCCACTATCACAGACTTGCACAGAGCTTTAGCGTTTACGAAACACTTTTACATACAATACTATCTCATTTTTTAATGTAAGACAAGCTGAATGAGTTGGAGACTATATCCGGTTAAAAGTAAATGGAAACAGAAAATGCTGTATTCCTACAGATCCTATGCTGCCCTTGGGGAGACTGCACCTGCCTCTCAACCAGCAGTGTAATAAACAAAATGTTTCCAGGTGATTACTCAGGTACTGCCCCATAACATATTGGGACAATGTAAGATTTTAAAAACCATGGTAATGAGTCTACAGAATATACTCTGTGGGGTTAGAAGCACATGATGGATAAACTTAGTGACAGAGAAGTACAAGTTTATAATATGGATTCATGCAACATTTTTAATTGGTAATATTCAAAACCCCTGAATGCCAATCTTGAGTTCAAACAACAGGTTTTCACCAATTCCAACCATATATATATAGATATATATCTATATCTATATATATATAGATATATATATATATCTATATATATATATAGTCTATCTATATATATATAGATATATATATATATCTCTATATATATATAGATATAGATATATATCTATATATATATGGTTGGAATACACACACACACACACACACACACACACACACACACACACACACATATATAAAGTGACCAGCCCTTCATAAAAGTGGCAGCCCTTCCTGGGAGCCCCCCTTTCAGGGACACTTCATTCTCCACACACATACTGTATTTGTGCCAAGGAGGAATTTCAGAAAAGTCTTTCTCTGGCCTTGGCTCACCTCCTGACCACCCGCCCATCAGAGCCTGCAGAATTCTGTCCTCTGCTAGAAAGAGCTTGCGGAAAGTTGCGGGGAAAGCACTCCCAGAGCTCATGTGCTGCACTTGAAGGAGAGAGGCAGGGAGGATGGGGGAAGGAAGGGATTAAAGTCTTGTCTTCAGAGTCTTATCTCCTGCTTATTTTTGCTAGTCTCCTTCTGAGAAATAGCTCCCCTGTGCCTCCAGGCTCCAGGAACACTGAGCATACCTGCTTTCAGCCTCACCTCCAGGCCCCATTGGCCAGGTCTTTTCTCTGTCTAGATACTCTTATCTCCTTTTATTTGGTTAACTTCAACTCATCCTCCACATTTCAGCCGAAGTGTCACCTTGCTGAGGAAGCCTCTCTGATCCCCTGTTTCCTGGCCTGGAGCTTCTGCTGTGTCCCACACCACTAGAGCCTATTCTAATCAGAATTCCTGTTGTATAGAGTTGAATTGGTTGACTGGCTGTTAAACTTATTGTAGGCAGGGACTGAGTTTTTTCACCATTGTATACCAAGCTTCTAGCACAGGACTGTAGGCATAGCCAGCCTACAGCAAATATTTGTTGGATAATGAGTAGAAAACCTATTTAATTTTTATTTTGTGGCTGAAATCTAATTTAATTTCCTGGTGATATCAATTATATTTAGAAATCAAATAGTAGAACTACATTTTTTTCCCAGTATGAGACTTTGTAAATATTTTCTTAGGGTCTAAACATGAGCTTGGTTAGCAATCTTCATTTTTCCTCTTCCATACCCATATACAATAGAATATAGAACTTTAAAAATGTTTACTTAAAGTAAGTTTAAATTGTTGAAGCAATGAATTTGGTTAAGTGTCTAGCAGTAAAACACTGCAGATGAGTTGAGTTTTTATGCATCATCATGCCATTTACAGAATTACAAATGTAAAATAAGGAATGGCAGGACTGTTTCTGATTTATTCTTTGAGTATTTACTTATTTTCAAGTTTCTGCTCTAACTGGGATATTTTTGAGATACTAAATCAATAGATGTATACCTTTGATAATCTAAAGTTTCTAGTTTCCTCTAGTTCTGCTACTCATGAAATCAATGGCATTCATATCTTTCCAAGCTCTCCTGATACTTTCATGGAACCTTCTTGAAGGTTCAACACTAATGTTCTGGAGGGTAGTAGGGAGTTAGCGCTTCCCCGGGCCTATCACGGGGAAAATGCAAGTTTCTCAGGAAAGCCTGCGTTCCACAGGGCCCCCACATACTAGGGCTGGGGTGAGAACTATGTTCTGGCAGTTGGGGGTGGAGCTGGGCAGAGCTCACAGACCTCATACAGGCTGACAGTGTGTGCAGAACACGGCTAGGGCAAATGGCAGGGTCTCCGGTGGTCAGTGAGTGGCAGATCCAACACCTCACCCAAACCAGGCAGGTACAACACATAGTACACCCGGTGACTGGGCTGAGGGGATGCTCCCCTCCCCGGAAGAGCCCCTCCCAGGTCCACTTCCAACCACAGGTTTAGGAATCCTATCCCTTACACACAGAGGCCCTGGAAAGGAGGAGAAGGAGAGCCTGAATACATGAAAGGGAAGAGAATAAACAGTCCCAAAAGGCTGCTTCTTTGAATAAATTAAACACTTGTTCACACAGAAACTCCAAGCCTGAAAGGGCTGAGTTACCCTAATTAGCACTTTTTTTGTTTGAGAGAGGATCTCACTCTGCCACCCAGGCTAGAGTGCAGTGGTGCAGTCATAGCTCACTGCAGCCTTGAACTCCTGGGCTCAAACCGTCCCCCTACTTCAGCCTCCCAAAGTGTTGGAATTACAGGCATGAGCCACTGTGTCTGGCAATTAGCACTTTTAAGTTAAGTCGTCCCTACACTCCCCACATCAACAGGAATAAGAACTCAGAGCAATATGTGGTCAGCTAAAAGGTAACTCAACATTTTCTTTGCACAGCTGAGTAATGGTGTATAAATTTCAACCCATTGTATTTTGTGTGTGTGTGTGTGTTTGTTGGAGACAGAGTCTCGCTCTGTTGCCCAGGTTGGAATGCAGTAGCACGACCTTGGCTGATTGCAACCTCTGCCTCCGGGGTTCAAGCGATTCTCGCGCTTCAGCCTCCCAAATAGCTGGGACTACAGGCATGTGCCACCATGCCAGGCTAATGTTTGTATTTTTAGTAGAGATGGGGTTTTGCCATGTTGGCCAGGCTGGTCTTGAACTCCTGACCTCAAGTGATCCATCCACCTTGGCCTCCCAAAGTGCTGGGATTACAGGCGTGAGTCACTGCAGCCAGCCACATTGTATTGTTGAGCATCCTTTGGAAAAATGTGGCTAAGCAATCAAAAACATATATAAATATATATATATAAATATATATATATATATATAAAATTATTTTTTCAAAGATGAGCTTTTCTAGAATGAACTGAAACATTTCCAGGAAAAAGGTAAACAGAAATAAAGAAACTTGACACTCACATGACATCACCCCATCTACAATCCTCTTCTCTCAATATGTACCAATGGAAACCAATCTTTCTTCAAGGCCTAACCCAAGTATTTCTTCTTCTAAGAAGCCGTCCCCATTTCCCCTCCAAAATGCCCAAAATTGAATCTGCAGCTCTAACTTCATGTCTGGGTGTTTCACTAATCTCCCATGTTATCTCTGGCTTTTAATCCTTGGCTCTGCCTCCCAAGAGTCTTATTAAAGGTTGACTGGATAAATGAATGAACATTAATAAGTTATCTCTTAGTAACATAATGAAAGGCTTCACATTTTTAGACCTCTTAAGGATAATGTCACTTGCCCCAAGAATAAAGTCTCCCTTTAAGTCAAATATTTAAGAATCTTTGAATATTAAATATACAAGGCAATAATACATTATTTTTTTAAAAAAACAGATACTTTGCAAACCATGGGCAAAAAAGGTAACCTAATCCAGTGAGCTCCTGTGAGACTTACGCATCCCGGCAACCAAAGATCAATGTGCATGAATTTCTAATGCATTTGAAAAGCAACTGAGACAGTGGCAATCCTGTTAATATCAACCCAAGGTTAGCTGCTATCTCTCTGATTTCTTTTCACATTCAGTCAGTAGACTGCCTTGTAGTGATATATCAACAACCCAGTGATGCAAAATTCAGGGAAAGAGCTGACTAATCCTGTCAGGTAATCCAACCTGGAAAAAGGTTTTAAGATCCCCTGTTTCTAGAACATCCACAAACAGCAATTCTGGCATGTACGTACCCGTGGAGTTTCTGACTGGGTCCTGCGAGCCACCATCAGTAACAGCTGTTGCTGAAGGGCACTGACAGCAGGGTCCCCAGAAGACGGATCTTGACTCTCAGAAGTTGTGGTACTGGAGGAGCTGACCTGCATCTCTCTGAGGGTGGGCAAAACAAAAGCTTTGGTTACCTGGCGATACCACAAGTCATCTATTTATTATACACAAACACAAGAACAATAGGAATGCCCAAAGCAGGTATTGGATGAGTCTTCACAACCTTACATAAAGAGTTAAGAGTTTAAAATTATGTATACAAGGCTACCTTCAGGGAGAAGGTCAATTACCCTGCATACATTGAAATTACTCAGGCTGCCCAGGGTTGTAGTGTGTCATAGGGCAGGTGGGTAGATGCCTGGTGTTCTACAGACGACAACCTTAAATTTGTTACATATTTAATGGGTGGGGAGGCCTTAGTAACAAGTTCTAGCCTCACATTTTGTAAAAACAAATAGTGGGCTTGATAATTCTCCAGACACCAACCAGGAAGAAACAGAGACTAACACCTCTACTACCTGACTGCATCTCCTCTCCACCACAGCCCAAAGCACGGTAAGTACATATTAGACAAAAGAAATGTCTTGGGTAATTGATCAAGAGGACATTATGGAATTAGTTGTGATCTGTATATAAAATAGTTTTATTATCTTTAATCACACACAGATTGGCAAGACTTAAATTAACAGTAAGCAGTCTCAATCCTGGCATTTTTTTCCTTTGGCTCAGAAAGCAAAAACTAGGACACACTTCTCTATCTGATTTCCTAGCAGGGTACCTATAACTTTTAGGACACAATGGTGCTGCCTACTCAACAGGCATTTCTCATAGAACGTCTGCTAACATAACTCCATCTTATTAAGTCATCCAAGACTGTGTGCTTTGGAAGAGACATGAGGTCCTTCCCTAGCCCTAGGGAAAAATCCTGGTCTCTAAGCCATTCACTCTGGCCAGAGCTTGGCTTTGGAATGAGAAAGAAACACAATTCTAAGAGGTCAATGAAGGGCAAAGAAGAGTTGGCTGGGAATAAGACAGCTCTTGGACAAAATTTTCTATAGTTCTTAAGTAGTAACAAAAGTAAAAGACAGTCTTTCTCCAGGCCTTTGCATGATTCATGAATAATAAATACTGCCATCGTGAAGGAAAAACTTGAGGACTGGAGAGCTGAGTGATGGAAGGGAACTAGTTTTTTGATGACAGCATTAAACCTCTGAATTCACCAACCTTGAACAGACCGTATCTTTGGGCTTCTTGTGTTCTGACATAATACATCTCATCGTGCAGCCCATTTTGTTACATAAGGTTACTTGTAGCCCAAATCACACCGTCTAATACAGGCTCCTTAAGAATGCAGATGCTACAGTAACATAATTCCCTTCTGATTTATAATCTACACCTTTCATGATAAAGTTTCTGCAATCTTTTCGATCTTTCTTTTTCCTAACTCCTTCCTATCATACTCATAAGCATACCAATAGTTATTCTGTGTGAATGGTGTTCAAAATACTGTCATACAGCTGGGTGCAGTGGCTCATTCCTGTAATCCCAACACTTTGAGAGGCTGAGGCGGGAGGATTGCTTGAGCCCAGGAGTTCAAGACCAGCCCTGGCAACATAGTGAGACCTAATCTCTACAAAAATAGAAAAAAATTAGCTGGGCGTGGTTGCACATGCCTATAGTCCCAGCTACTTGGGAGGCTGAGGTGGGACACCACTTGAGCCTGGGAGGTCTAGGCTGCAGTGAGTCATGATCACGCCACTGCACTCCAGCCTGTGTGAACAGAGTAAGATCTTATCTCAAAAAAAAAAAAAAAAAAAAAGCAACTTTCATATACACATGTAAATAAACAAAAACTTCAATACATTCAATAAAGTCTTCCTATAAAGAACCACTTAGGAAACATAACATGATAAGGTTAGGGTTTAGGAAATGAACCGGGTAGAGTAAGTACGTGGAGTTTGAAAACTTAAAAAATCCTATGCTTCCATTATTTAATGCTTGCTCCTAAAACAGTGCTTTTCCTTCTTGTCTATGTTAGTGGCATAATCTCCGTCACTAACAGAGAAAAAGATTAGTTAGATTTATAAAAACAATGTTAATTCAAACTCTTCTGCGTTGTACAGAAGCCACTGAGTAACGTAACTCTGTCATTTCACATCGAAATACAATAGAACTGAAATTTCATTGTTGACACAAATTCAGAGATATCTTAAATGGAGCACATGCCAGAACTTCACTAAAACCAAAAGATTAAGCTAACTACATTGTAGGTAAGGTAGGTAATGATCGTAAATAGGCAAGAGTGGGAAAAGAAATGTATGCTTCTGTGAAAAATGTAGAAGGTGTACAGCACCCTCTATTGCTAACTGAAATAAACTAAGAATTGACTACGACATCATGTGTAACGAACGGCTGTTTTAGAGCAGTCTTCCTCCTACTAAGGCGTCCTGCTAGGATACATGATACAAAAGGAAGTGTCAATCAGTAGACATCAGCTTAATTTTTTCATATTTCTTAGTACATTTCTGATTGTAAAATAATAATAATAAACATCATTTTCCTATGTAAGCCATTTAAATATCCTTTAAAAAATCTATGGGTTGATTTTCTATTTAAAATCTTTTGGGTCAGTTCTAGAATTAAACAGAACTAGGTTAAAGTATTTCTCTACTACTTACTATCTGTGACTATAAGCATGTTGTCTTCCTACCTCGAATCCTCCCTATAAAATCAGGAAGATATTTTCCTCATAGGGATCATTGTGAAAACTAAACCAGACTATGTACATAAAGCAGTGAACATTGCCTTTCATATATTAGGCACTTCATAACCATCCCTGACCCTTTTTACTCTTTTCTGTTGATATAGGACTTGACTTTGCTTATTCTTATATTAAATAGTAACATAACTCCTATGCTTTTACACAAATACTATATTAATTTCAGGTGTCTCTGTTAGCAGGCATGGGGGAAGAGTATTTTGCTCTCAACTCACACCTAATTCTCCTTATTTTATAAAGACAGTCTCAAACAGCATATTAACTTCCCTCTTAATTAACCTCTTTTATAAGGTTTGAGTATTCTAGACAAGGCAAGAGCATATTAAGAAAGATTCTCTTCTGAGCTTCATGACTGGTATATGTCTGCATCAGAAACCTGTACTGTCATCTGTATTGTCATGTGTATGTGGGCTCCCCATTTGGCCAGGAGGAAACGGTTACATGCTTACAGTAAGCATTGCTCAAATGGAGATGTTTCCCTATGTGATATAATTCTCTGATGTCCTGATAGTGTAGTTATAATCCATGTGCACCAGCCTGCCCACCCAAGCACCAAAGAGACGACGATGCCCACAAAAATCACTGACATGGACAGGTGGACAGGAGTGCAATCTCTGAATAATTCCAAAGTCTATGTTCTTTGCTTGTGTCTCTTCTCCGAGTATTTGCTGGTTATTCTCTCGCATCTTTTGAAGTTATAGACTGTAAGCATCATAATCATCTAGAAACACAATGTCTAAGTAACTTAAAGCCAAAGATTTTCCCACATTAATACATATAAAGTGAAAGCGTTAAGTTTCAAGAGGCATTTTCTCTTCCTCCAAAACAATAATGGCAATGGAAATATCCCAAGCCTATAGTAACTATTCTGTGAACTGCAATACACGATACTTAGCACATCTGGTCTCAATTATCCCATTCTCTGGTGAATCTTTGGTAAACTAGTTTGGTTCAGGGCTATAGCAGAGATAAGTTTATTTAAGTTAGATTGAGCTCCAAGCAATAGCAGAAATAGTGACTAATGGTGGAAACTTTTAAAAGTGCTGCCACTAGAAAGTAATAAAGATGGGCCTGGGGCTAGAATCTAGCCTGGGCCAGAAGAGTGCACTCCTATATGGAAACAGTTGGGTCTCAAATTGACCATGACGATATTCCACCACACTGAACTCCCTAGATTTTCACCATCTGAGTTTCTACAAGTAACAGATAGTCAAAATACATGTGCTTCTTCTACACCGTCTCACTGATGTTGGAAAAACATTTCCTGAAATTCTTCATCTTCCCCAGAGTTTAAAGACGACAGCCCACCACTCTCAGGGAGGGGGCCTCCCTTTTTCTGCCTCTTCCCTTGTTTTTCAGGCTTCCTCCGGGGACATGGGCACGAGGCCCACAGAGGGACACAGACATGAAAGTCGCAGCAACATGTTCAGTATGTAGGATGTTTAACTAAAGCAGCACTGTTCTGCAAACCATAACCTGTTATTCTGAATTGTTTTACAGTCGGCAAAAAACTCTTCTCTTATGTTACAGCAAAATTTGTGTGAGTATCAGAGAAAAAGGCAGCGACACCGTGGAAGTGAGGCAAGGTCAGGAGCATGGGACCTGACTGCCATCATGTGGCGGCAGTGGCTGTGGCCACCCGAAGAGATCCACACTGAGTGGCAGGGCCAATTTTCAGGCTTTCAGAGAAGATGCCCCAGAGAACAAAATCTTTCTAGAATCAACCTCACAAACCTTTTGTCCTTATGACTCTATGCCTGGGTGAAAGTACAATCTCTTTCTAACATGTCTAAGAAAACAAGATAAGAATGACAGCGAAAGGAGCAAAGAATAAAGAGTGAACGCCAAAAAGAGAGGACATGGAAATTTGGGAGGGCAGACACTATTCCAAGGCAGACCCAGGTGATCATCTACCTCTTGCCAATCTTTTTCACCTCCATGTGATCAAAGGCACCAAGAAACCGCAAAAGTTTTTCAAATTTGAAGGAGCAAATATCTATCTCTCTACTACCCAAATTAAGTGAGTGAGGCAGCTATATGCATACCTCAAATATTTGTAATAAAAGATGAAATTTCCAAACTATCATTGAATGGCACATGGTACTGGGTATATCTAATACTGAGAGAAGTTACAACGTTTTACTCTTCATTTTGAATATCTAGTTGACTTGTTTCGTTGCCCCACATTCCTGCTCAGCTATTCCAAACCAGAGTGTCACTATTATTTATTCTGACTAAAGTTAAAAACCCAGTCTAAACAGACAGGATTACTTCTTGCTGCTTTCTGCCTGCTTATCTTCTCTGGGAACCAGGTAGATAATTAAACATTGTGGCTTTAGAGGACTTTCCTGAAAGTTAATCCCAATAAGTAAGAGGTCTTTTTGAGATAAGGGTCAGAGAAGCTGATAATGTCAACAAAAGAGTAAGAACTCTGAGGAGGTAGTAAAGATTAAGTACAGGGCTTCAGTCCACCTTTGGAGTATGGTACACAGCGGGATTAGAGATTTAGGGCAGCTTTCAAACATAAGCCTAATTTATAAACTGAAAATATCTGCTTCAATCTTTGCTACAATAATTCAAAAACAAAAGCCATGAATAAGTGAATTCACATAAATATTTATATTACCATCCTACTCTATTTTTTAAATAAAAACAAGTTGAAGTTCCATCCTTGATAAAAAAAATTCCCCAAAAAAGTCCTGCAAATGAATTTGCTACAGAATGACTCTTCCATTCAGAAGAGTACCATGCCTACTTTATGAGTTATAGATCCTCAAAATGAATGTAAATATCATGTCTTTCCAATCAGATTTCACTGGGGAGCAGATGATATGCATTTTGCATGCATTTCCATTAGATTGTTTACGACACTGGAAAAGCCAGATTCATACGGAAACATGGTTATAGATTGTTCATAGAAGAACGTTCTGCTATATTACTTGGATTAATTTATACACAAAGAAATATAAATATTTGCTGAACAAAAAAGAGAAACCGTCAAGCTTTAATTACAAGATCTACTGAGTAGTAATAAAAATTCACTCTGCAACAAACCCTTTGCACTCAAAAACACATTTCAACTTTCTAAGCAGCTTCACCTCCAACTTCCTAGGCAGATTGCCTACTTCCACTTCGGTTTTCCAGGCAGATTAGCAATTCCAACTTTCCAGGCAAATTAGTTCATTTTGGCTCTGAACTATTGAATCAATCTTGTGTTCTGGGTAATAAAATACTCAAGTGGATTTATCCTCTGGCAGTTTTTCCTACTAGCAATTCTAAAGGCTGCAATTCAAGTTGTAGTTTCCTCATTCCAGTTTCTGGGGAAAGCAGAACTGTGCTAGCTAATGTTACCAAAGGTACCTACTCTATGGGCAGCTATCGTACAAGTGGAAAATGCTGCTGTGTTTCTGGAGCAGTCCACAAGAACTGCACTGGTTCCCACAGCGACAGTGAGGCCACGGAGAGAAGTCTGTTTCCTCTCCCGGTTTCCTTCAGGAATCCCCAAAGAGACATGAAGTTACATTACTAACAATTCCCTATTCATACTTGGGAGTCAGGGATATAAAACTGTCCCATGGTAACAAGGCTGAACAATAGCTAAGAGGAATGGCTTTTTTGCCAATAATAAGAATCAGTCATTTAATGGCCCAGTTGGAGACAATCCCAGCCACTGAAGTCACCTCATAGGGAAAAACCTGCTTTTCCAATATATCTTCCATGGCTGAATGACTTACAGCCCCAAGTAGGCATCCTTCCAAGTTCAAAATCAAAGTTTATGTTTACTGTAATAGAAGAACTTAAAATCTAATTGCATTAAAAGCCAAGGACATCATATTAAAGGACCTACTCTAAAACTATACATGCCAAGATGTTGGAACACAACAGGTTAATAAGGGGAATGCCTTCAAATCACATAAACCAACTCATAAAGGACTAGAGGAAAGGCTTCCACCTGGCCCAAAGTATTTTTGTTATATAAAATCGGGTGTTTTGTTATAAAAACTCAAGAAACAAAAGTCAACATCTTTTGGTATATCAAGTCACAGTGCACTTTACCTGAAGTCCTTCTGCCTCTATCCAAAGATAGTAACAACAGCCAACATTGACTGAGGGCCCTCTATGGCAGGCACTGTCCTAAACACTGCATGTGTACTATCACATTTATTTATTTATTTATTTATTTATTTATTTATTTATTTATTTTTTGAGACGTAGTCTTGCTCTGTTGCCCTTGCTGGAGTGCAGTGGTGTGATCTTGGCTCACTGCAACCTCTGCCTCCCAGGTTCAAGTGATTCTCCCGCCTCAGCCTCCCAAGTACCTGGGATTACAGGTGCATGCCACCACACCCAGCTAATTTTTGTATTTTTATTAGAGACACGGTTTCACTATGTTGATTCGGCTGGTCTTCAACTCTTGACCTTGTGATCCGCCTGCCATGGCCTCCCAAAGTGCTGGGATTACAGGCGTGAGCCACCATGCCCGGCCCACATTTAATTTTTAAAGCAAACCAGTGAATTATTACAGAGGTATTATCTGCATTTTTTTTGTTAGAAAATGGATACTTAAGATGGTTAAGCAAGTTGCACAATGTCAAACAAAAAGTAAATATCAGTGCTGGAATTTGAACCCAGATAAGTCCGAGACAAAATTTGTGTTCATATAGCTAGATACTAAACCTCTGATTTCAAGGAAGTAAAATTCTCAATGTCAGATTTTCCTCTGTTTTTAGCTTTCATACAGACAGAGAAAATTGTTTCCTTATGAACTAATAAAACGCAGGGCTGGACTGGGCATGGTGGCTCACGCCTATAATCCCAGAACTTTGGGAGGGTGAGGAGGGCAAATCACTTTGAGTCCAGGAGTTCGAGACCAGCCTCGCCAACATGACAAAACCCCATCTCTAGTAAAAATTAGCCAGGTGTGGTGGTGTGTGCCTATAATCCCAGCTACTTGAGAGGCTAAGGCAGGAGAATTGCTTGAACCCAGGAGGCAGAAGTTGCAGTGAGCCAAGATCACGTCAGTGCACTCCAGCCTAGGCCACAGAGCAAGACCCTGTCCCAAAAAAATAAAAAATAAAAATAATAAAAACTCAGGGCTGGAAAATTTAATTTGAGTCTCTACCTCTGATTTCTATGTAGATTGGTTTAAAACGGGTCATTTTACAGGTTTCATTTTACTGTACTTCCCCACTTATAAAAGGAGGAGATCACATTCTGTGTTCAAATGCGTTGATCTGGCAAACTGCTAGTGCTTTGGCTCTCCCTCTAACCGTCCCATCAAAGATGAGGGATTTATTTGTTGAGGTCGTTTTGATAATCCCACATTCATCAGGGTTGTTTTGCTCTGCACATAGATTCCCATCACTCCTGCTGCATAGAGAACAAACCACACTCCTCCACCAGTTTCATGTGCCCCAGGGCCCTACTCGGCCCCTCCTGTTTAGCTTCTCCTGCTGTCCTTCATCCCAGAACTCCAACTGGGCCATCTTTGTCACTTCCAATGATTCATTTGATTTAATCCCACATTTATTGAGCACCTACCTATAAAGGGCTAAGTGAAGGCTGGTTTTAGATGCATACAATCTAGAAAAAGAGATGGGAACTCTCTACAAGTAAATGAGATACCAGGGAGAATGTGATCAGCATCCTCCTGGCAGCAACTTGAAGAGATGAATTTATTTTCACAGGGAGGACTGAGAAGGAAAAGAAGTATAACAGAGGCAGATTGTAACTTGAGCTTTCAAAGATGAGAGTTTCAAAAGGGAGCAATGAGTGGAGACCTTAGCAAGGTGGTTTGGAGGCGCCTGCAAAGTGGGAACCACCAAGGGCGTCTGGATGCCGCACATGTGCGCAAGAAGAGCTGAGGGCAAGCGCTTTCCCACTGGAGAGGCAGGGCAGAGGCTGACCACAGGTAGTGCACAGGCCACAGTCAACCACGCACAACCTGTGATCTGTAGTGGTATTTAAAAAAAAAAAAAAATTAAAATCGGCTGGGCGCGGTGACTCACGCCTGTAATCCAGCACTTTGGGAGGCCGAGGTAGGCGGATCACGAGGTGAGGAGATTGAGACCATCCTGGCTAACATGGTGAATCCCTGTCTCTACTAAAAATACAAAAACATTAGCCGAGGCCAGGTGGCACGTGCCTGTAATCCCAGCTACTCAGGAGGCGGAGGCAGGAGAATCACTTGAACCCAGGAGGCGGAGGTTGCAGTAAGCCAAGATCGCGCCACTGCACTCCAGACTGGGTGACAGAGGGAGACTCCGTCTCAAAAAAAAAAAAAAAATTAAAATCAACAACATGAAACAAAATACACTTTTAGATACAAATATGCATTTCTAGCTCCTTGTGGAAAAAACTGGAAAATCCTGTCACCTGGGGCTTATGAGCCATCATAAGTAGACTAACATAGCAGCAGCCCTTCAGATGGGATAAATGCCCTCCGATTTACTGCAGCCATCACCACTCCTCTCTACCATTCCACACTGGGCCCCCCTCACCTATTTATCACACCTGCCTGGGCGCTGAGGAACCCTGAGCGTGTGACGCCTCTGTGGGGGATGGGAGCAGGGAGGGAGACTCACCTGTCCATCAGCCACTTACTATCTACATGAAGCTGAGCACTTCTGACAATCAGTCTTAGTTTCTTTATCTGTAAAATAGAGCTAGTATCACCAACCTCGGTTTGTTGTGCAGATAAAATTAGGTAATTTAACACTGAGCTTAGTGCATAAGTGTTTAACAAATGGTGGCTGTTACTACCAGAGCTATTGCAGGCAAGTGCCTCGTTCAGAGCCACGAACTGCCGTAATAGTACCCATGGGAACAAGGGGTAAGGTACAAGCCACTCAGTCCTTCCATGTGGCAAAATCCTGACCTGCTGGCATTTCACTGGCTCTACTCTGGTTCCATTCTTTACCTCTACCATGAGAGACAGAGATACAGCAATGACATCCCCAGGTGCACATGAGCTCAGACGAGTGCACACACGTACTAGTATGTTAATTCAGAAATTCAAAGATCTAAATTGAGCCAGATGGCTGGTTCTTATTCTGCTTTCTGAGAATTTTTCTTTCAGATAGCCAACTCAAAGATTCCCAAATCATCATTACATCATGGGCTTCTGCAAAAGACAAAGCTTATAACAAATCCAAAGAAATTAGCCCCCCGTGAATGGGTAGCACAGCTTTCCATGTGTCAGAGTCTGGGGAGAAGTTTGAGACAATTGGAATATCCACCCTAAGCCTGTCAGACAGCAGTTTAAATCCAGAAGATCATCTGACTGACATAGGACTGACTCGTTTTTCTTGAGCACGAATTAAACAGATGGTAGCGCCTTAACTGCTTTTCCAGAACTACCTAGGGAACAGCTTCAATGCTGTAATTTTGCTAAGTGAAGTGACTGCAGTTTTGTGCTTATGCATCTGACAGGAAGCACTGTATATCTCCCGTGCCCAAATGGGCCGCTGAATGCCACACCACCACATAACAAAGTCCCCTCTATTATCTATCTTAAGGACTAACTATACATATAATAGCAAACCGTGTGTATTATTTTACTTTATCTTTGAAGCACAAGAAAGAGAAATTACACATGGCAATGTGTCCTTCTTTTCTAGAACTCTTCTTGTTTGTTGGTGTTTTTGCTACATTTTGTTTTGTTTTTTGTAGAGATGGAGTCTTGCCATGTTGCCCAGGCTGGTCTCAGACTCCTGGGCTCAAGTCATCTTCCCACCTCAGCCTTCAAAAGTGCTGAGATTGTCAGGCATGGTGGCTCACGCCTGTAATCCCAACACTTTGGGAGGCCAAGGCTGGCAGATCATGAGGTCAGGAGTTTTGAGACGAGCCTGGTCAACATGGTAAAACCCCGTCTCTACTAAAAATACAAAAATTAGCCAGACGTGGTGGCGGGCACCTGTAATCCCAGCTACTGGGGAGGATGAGGCAGGAGAATCACTTGAACCTGGAAGGCAGAAGTTGCAGTGAGCCGAGATTGCATCACTGTACTCCAGTCTGGGCGAAAGAGCAAAACTCCATCTCAAAAAAAAAAAAATGTTGAGATTACAGGTGTGAACCACCATGCTCAGCCCTTTTCTAGAACTTTTAAGACCAACACCCTGTCAAATAATGCTGGAAAAAGAGCAGATAGTCAAAGACCCAAAACTTGCTATCTGAGACTGGTGGACCAAGGCCTTGCCCATTGGAGCATTCACACACGAGAAAAGCTAGGGGTGACTAGGGACATTCAATAAAGATTTTCTTCAAGGGGAAAGTCGCTTGCAAAAAACTTGAACGTTTTTCTCTTTACAGGAGCTCAGTAATTAATTCAGTTGCCATTTCACCAGAAACAGAGTCCTCAGGGGTCACTTGTTGATTTTGCTGCCTGGCTTTTGTCCACAGAACTCCAAATATCCCTCAGAGAGCCGGCCCCATCCAGTCTCAGGGGGAACCTCGAATCCAGTTCTGTGTGTGTAAGCCCAGACCAAGTGCTTGCTTGGTCTTAGTGATTGGGCTCAGGGAATATGGCTCAGTCAGAACCAATCAGACACAATGAGACCTTCCGTGGGGTCTACGGGAAAGAAGCATACTGTTCTTGCTAGACTTAGATGAGAAAAGACACAAGATCTAGGGTAATGACAGCTGTCTTTTGACCGCTAGGGTGAGGTGTTTGAGAATGGTATCAAAACAGAGGAACAGGAGAGCGATGGAAATGGCAAAACTAGGCCCCAATGACTCAATCTGAACCTCTTTGTCTAGACAGATGTCTTTATCTAGACACTCCTGAAGACAGATGGACTCAAGACTGTTCAGTTACATCACCGCAAAATCCCCACTTTGAGTAAACCTGTCTGAGATGGGTTTCCCTCCTGTGTAACAGAAAGGGGTCTGACTGTTCTATGGACTTGAAAAGGCACATAGGAAAGGGCCAGGTATTCTGAGACTCTCCACTAAGCCACACGCCTCACAAGAAAGTTCAGCATCAACACTGCTCAGTTGCCTCTCAGTCCAATACCCTCGCAGCACCCCAACACAACCTCACCAAAAGCCATTTCACCAAGGCTGAATGCACTGTGGCAAACCTATGTCCAGGCAGCTCTGGAAACGGAAGGCAGGTTAAATATAAAAGAGCTGTAATCTGGAAAGGAAATGCAGAGGAAATGAAAGAAAGTAGAGGCTGGAGGAAGTTTAATAAAGACAGATAAATTTAAGGGGAGAAAGCAAGTTAGCACGTCGTGCTAGAGGAGGCAGAGCCTAAGGAACTGAGGCTTAATGAAAACACTATAGGTCCTCTCTCTCATTTTAATTTGGATACTGTAAATTTTCAGTTTTTTAAGGCTCTGGATATATGGCCTTATTCTAACTATCATTACTGACAAATGCAGTATTTAACCTAGAGGAAAAATGACATGTTTATCCTGGGGGGGGGAAATTAAAACCAAAAATCTTGTAACTTTACTTTGGGATAAAACAAGAATTTGTTCTAAATTCAGCTTAGAAAAACTTCAACTTTTAGCTGGGAATTGCAGAATAATATGGCAGTTTTCAAAGCTGTGTTCTCATGCAATTACATATTTTGTCTGAGAAAGCTGCCATCTTAGATGACTAAACTCATCAAACCATCATAACGTCTAGAATGTCCTGGAGGTTGGAGTAAAGATGTGGACAGCAAACCTCCCTCTCCTCTTGGGTGTCCATTTGCATGGGGACTCTGCATGCTTGTTGGATGGAGAAGAAGAAATTTGTGCCATCTGGATTGCTGCATGGTACCTGAGGGAAAAGGAGAAAGAGTGGACGGCAAGTGGGGGATGAACAATATTTCTGTTTCCCCACACGAGTGACTTTGGGCACATGCAGGCTGCTTTAGTGCAAAGCTCAGAAGGGACTGCGTGGCGAGAGAGAGCCGTCACCTACAGTTCCCATCAGACCTACCTGAATGGCAGGCACTAGCATTCCTAAGCAGGTAAGAAACAGTAGTGGCATTAAAGAGAGAATGCCCTAAGAAGCTGGCACATGACAGCATTCCACCTGGAGGCCAGAATGCAAGGACAAAGACAGCCTTTATTCTAAGCACACAGAAGCCTCCTCCTGAATTTCCCATACACCCTTGGGAAGACTTTAAACTTGGAAAGACACACGGGGTCACAGGCTCTGAAATTAAGGTTTAGATGTGAAGCACAAGACTTTCCAGTTACACCGCAAAAATCTCCCATAAGCCCTCAAATATACGTATAATTCTAAAGAAGGATACATGAACAATTTACTTCCACACTTAGAGCAACCAACTGAGACATGGCCAAATGGATTATCCACAAAGAATCTTGAAGCCCAGGATGAAGGATGAATTCTGTCTGCCACTGACAAGATGTACAGCTTGCCCAACACACTATTAATCATCATATGTCCCAGATATGCAAACTAACTTAATATCAACTTCACCTAATTTAATATCAACACAATTAAGAAAGTTATTCAAAGCATTCTGAAGTACAATAGAAAAGATGTGTATCTATCTGTAAAACAGTTTGCCTTCATTACTGTAAATGAGAATAAATGAGAACTAACCACATTTCTAGTCCGCTCCTTGGGACAAATTTAATAATGTATTTGAGATGTGCATCACCATCTTTCTTGAAGGGAACATTATTACATTTATACAGGGTTCCTGTCTATTTATATTACCTACATGTTATCTTCGTTTTTGGAAGCAGCAACGATTAAAATGGTTTCATTTATTTTTCATTATTTCAGAATGTCAGATTTTCTTTTTCTTTCACGCAAAACTACATGCTTTAACAACTACAAAGGGATTAACACATTTCTTCTAAACCAGAATCCTCACTTTATCTTCATCGCTGTGTCTCCCAGCAATGCAACAGCTCTCAAGCCTGGAAACAAAGCTCCACTCACCGAGCCTGAGACAGACAGTCACAGTTTGATGGTAGAGGCTGTAAAGGACCTTCTTTCTGATTTCCGGATTTTAAATAACAGGATCTAATTTCCCCTGTAAAATCAGAAAATTTCAGCAAAGAATATGACATAATTATTCATATAGAATTGTTTCAACTTATACAATTTTCAAGTTAAAAGGAAACTTATTTTGGTCTGTTGTAATAACTGTTGACAATCTGGATCCATTCTTTGTATTTCTCCACAGAATGTATATCATGAGAAGTTGAAGGATGTCTGAAAGAAACGTGACTAAGAAAATTTTCTTTGACCTGCTTCCCTGCTAATATACTTAGACAAGTTTTGACTTGGTTACTTATGATTTAATTGCTTTTGATAGACTTATTTCTGTCATCTCTTAATTCACTTTACATACATTCTCTTCACGTGTCAGCATGATCTGTGCTAGCATATAACTGGATTTTTTTGTATATGAATACCTCGGTGTCATGTGCAAAAAGCAGCTTATTAAGAGTACAGTTTTGACTGGTGGACCACATGAGACCATCTCTGCCTCCAAATGTGCAGACGAGCCAGTGCCACAGCACACTGACTGATGTGTCAGCCTGTTAATGAGGAAAAGCAAGAGGTGGAAT
Organism: Macaca nemestrina; assembly: GCF_043159975.1. Taxonomy (NCBI): domain Eukaryota; kingdom Metazoa; phylum Chordata; class Mammalia; order Primates; family Cercopithecidae; genus Macaca; species Macaca nemestrina. Next base: position 15,934,239 of record NC_092125.1, on the reverse strand, counting down.
TAATCTGCAGAGTTCAATTAGCTCCACTAAAGCAGTTCAGGATACTGAGGTATGAAAATCCGTTCCCTTTCTAATGATGTAAACGGTTTCTGCCCAGAAGAGCTCCTACTAGTGCCTTCTTCAGTTGACACAGGAAGCGTAATTAACCTTGTCTGTTGTGAGCAGCTGGAAGGTGGCCCTCAACTCAAAAGGTGTTTTCCACCAAGAGAAACTGTAACAACCGCAGCCCCTGTGGAGGCTTTCATGTAAGTGCTAATGTTGTTCTTTATGATGTAAAAGTCCCTGATATTTCTGCACATGCCAAAACATTTAAAACTATAAACTACCGAACTCCAGATAAAGTAACCATATAATGTATTCTCCAAACCAGCATCCTTTTGAGAGTAAAATAACAAGCACTACTGGAGCTATATGATACATAAGCCAAGACCCATCCCAGAAAAACTAGGACCTATATCCCTTATCCTTTGAACTTTGAACTTGCCACTTTATAATTCTCTATGTATACTATTTTAAATCCTTTTTATAACAAGGCGATGGAAAAATATATCAAGGTCAGGTGTGCAACACAGGTCCAACAAATATTTACTGACTACTGGGCATTGCCCTCTTGAAGTTGATAACTGTGAGGGGGAAATGCCATTAATCAAATTATTATACAAGCTGTAATATTATCAAAGAAGGAAAGAGACGGGGTGTTAAGAGAACAACAAAAACTGACGAACCTGATTAAGTCTGGGGAGTTTAGGAAAGGTGTCCCTGAAAAACTTACCTTAGGACCAAGGTCTGAAGGATCAATGGCACACACGGGCACAGCATGTGTAAAGACCCTGAGATGGGAGGCAGCACACTCCGTTCAAAGAACAGTGTGTGGGCAACTACGGCGTTAAGTCTTCCAGTTCTCAAGTCTAGTGCTCAGGCTAAGATATCACGATGAGTCTGAGAAAGCTGACAGTTTTCCCTGCTTGTTCATTAGTAAAGAGCTCCAAAGACTCACCATGTTCATCAATGAAGACATGCATAGCATCCACAGATATCTCTTCTTGTACAGACGTTTCAGGCCCACTGATGACTTGCAAGACAGAACTATCTTGTTGGGAAGTTACCCTGTAGATTATCTGTCTTTGTCTATTGCCCTGGAAACTTAACACATATAAAAGTTTCAAAAAAAAAAATGATTAGAAGTTCTTCCTTATCCTTGATAAAGCATTAAAAGCAGAAGCCAGTAAATGAGGCTGTCTCATGGTTTATGACTAAGTGAAACTAAATAAGTAACTTATCCTTACAAGGCCGTAGTCTTGGCAGGCTGAGTGCACACGGGGCTGGTGCTAGTATGGTCTTGACTTTGTAAGTCTGGTTTTCCTTTCTTAGGACTGTGTCCACTGGGCTTTTCATTTTCGAGGATTTCCTCCTTTTTTTCCTGGGAAGTGTTATCTGAAAAACATTGCTTTACCTGTTAATATAATATAAAATAATTCAATGTGAAAGCTCTGGGAAATAAGTTACCAAAACTGAAACAAGAATAGAAAGAAAATCTAAGCAGCTCCTCTGCATGCAAAAGACTTTTAAATAATTTTTCATTTTCCTAATTATGGAAGTACCTACATATATTTGAAAAACAGAAGCATGTATAAGTCTGAGATGTGTTATTTAGGCGTCTACAAACACCTACTATTTTATATACAGGTTGAGGGACTCCCTTGAAATAAATCGGTGACCACACATGTGCCCAGCTGGAAATCACCCATTTAGGTTACACAGGTCTGAAAGGTTCATGTCTCATAAATGAATAACCTCAGATTCTAAAAAATTACAAAAACAAATCTGGCTATTTCAGAGCAAGGTCCCCTTTACCATTTATAAATCTTAACAGTCTTTCTTCTCACTCATCTCTAAAACTGAATTTTCAAGCTAAAGCTAGAATTGGACCCTTCATAAAGCAAATACTTGTAAGTATAGCTGGGGGTGGGGGTTGTTTTTGTTTGTTTGTTTGTTTGAGACAGGGTTGGCCCTGTTGCCAAGGCTGGAGGCGGGAGTGCAACGGTGGAATCACAGCACACTGCAGCTTCAACCTCTTGGGTGCAAGTGACTCTCCTACCTCTGCCTCCCAAGTAGCTGGGATGACAGGCACATGCTACTACATCCAGCTAATTTTTAAAACTTTATGTAAGTATAGGGGCACGCTATGTTGTTCAGGCTGGTCTTGAACTCCTGGCCTCAAGTGATCCTCCCACCTCAGCCTCCTGAAGCACTGGGATTACAGGCATGAGCCACCACACTCGGCCAAGTATAGCTGGTATAGCTGATTTTGAACAACATGCTTATTGTACTGTGTAGGACACAGTGAGCTACAACACCTATTCCTTGCCCTGAGAACATTTTAAGGTGAATGAGAATTCCAAGATCAATAGGTACAGAATGTTTTTATTTTTTTGCATTTTTTGAAGACTCTTTAAACAATGAACCACTAAGGGTCTCAGGTTATACCATTATGCAAAATGGACTGCATATGACCCTGAGGATCAGCCCTTCCTTCTCTGCGGACACATTCCAACTGTCACTTTTAAGATCAAAAGGACCATTGTACTCCCATGACTTACTCTGAGTAAATGATTGGCTCTTAAGCTCAACAGTCTGTGCCTGAGAGAACAGAATTGAGCCTGAACCTACAAGTTCTTTCAAGACACACCATTAGAAAAGTCTATCAAGACCTGCCTAAGCCCTCAGAAAGCAAAACTGTGTTAGTGTCTGTGGGATATAAATCACATCCTTGCATCTAGAACAATGTTATTCATCCTGAAACTTCAAGTAATTAGAGGAGCAATGCTGGCTTCTCTGTGAGTCCTGAAGATAAACATTTTCAGCACATCTGTGAAACTACCATAAGAATTTCCTTGGTATGAAAATGTTTGCATTTCATTTGACAGCCTGTCAAGATAGAAGTTTTCACAGTTTTCAAGAAACACATTTATAAGAAAGTGCTATCATAACAAATAGCTTTAGCCAGTAATCATGCCTCATAAAAAATCGCAGAAAGGCACATTGACACAGCTCTCCTGTTTCACACTAAGAGTCTTTGAATTCGTTTGTTCATATCTCTTCATCATATCTTAGACTCCTTTTCTCTTAAATGGGTACATTACATAAATCAACATATGGGTGATTTTTTCCCTTTTTTCCTTAAAAAATACATTTATATAAATGTTTCTCTTTATAAAAATACTACGCATTCATTGTATGTAATTTAAAACTACACAAAAGAAAAAACTTTGAATCACTCCTAATCCTGCCATCATATTACCACTGGAGCCAATTTGATATATATCATACCAATCTCTTTTTCCTAGATATATGCACTTTTTTTTTTTTTTACAAAAATGAAGTCATAATACAGGTATGGTTTTATACTTATCATATTTATCTTAAACTACTATAAATATTTAATGTTATTGGATATTCATCTACATCATCTAAAAGTAGTAGTTATATATTATACTGATAATGGTATAAATAGACCCTAACTATAAATTTACGTTGTTTCCATTTTCCATATTATAGACAATTTTTCAATGATAATTTCTATATACATTCATGATTCTTTTCCTAGAAATTCTTAGAAGTTAGGAGACTGAATATACGAATGGACAATGGCCAGAAATTATTCATAACATAGAACTCTGACCAATAATCTGCAGCACCCAGCTGAGAAAATCAACCCATTATCCAGGGTAAGCAGCCCAGGAAGACAACATCCTATGCACAGGTCAGGCTCGCAGGAAGTCAGACCACTGTTTCTGGCAAACAATCCAGGAAGCCAAACAATAACCCCCATAATAATTAGCCCGAAATGGCTAGGACTTGATTCACAGCTGACAGCTTCCCTAATGTGTGTCCCTGCTTCCAACTTAGGACCACCCAAAGAAAACCAAATATAGTCCCCTAATGAAGCACATAGGATGCCTCACTCCTAGTCTAGCCACCTCCAGCTTCATAATGCCCAGAACCTCCAGTCAGGGCACATCTGAAGCCTTCCCTTTTTTCCACTATAAAGCTTTGTCATTCTAGTTGCCTTTAAGTCTCAGGTGAACCCAAGTGATGACGGCTGACTCCCTCACCATAAGTAAGCTCTGAATAAATAGACTTTGCTTGTTCTCATATGGGCAGTCCTCATTTATTTCCACAAAGTAAAATAAAGTTGTGTCAAACAAAAAAGCAAACAAACATGCTTTAAAGGTTTTTCAAAAGTGTGTGGTTTTCCATAGCCTTGAATTCTAGGATATTGCTGAGACCTGAGAATAATCCTCTGAAGAGAACCTGGGCTAGAAATAAGAGTACATTAGAGAGAACTAGAAAATCCTGTATCTTTTTCTAGTGAGGTCCAAGTTCAAGCACTATCCTACTGATGAGCAGGAAAACGATTAGAGAACATTTCCTAAGCTGCTAATATCATTAAACACCGTCACGTTGTTTTATAAACAAACTCAAAAACTGGGTTTTCAGATTACAATAACAAATACTTCAGTGAAAGAAGAATAAGAGGATATTACCAATCTCAAAGACACATGACACCACTGAAAAACTATCTAAATTGCCACCTTTGATGTTGATGGCCTTCTAAGAGCTAAAAGATTCATTGTAGTCTGTCCTTTCTTCCTTCAATTAAAATCCTCTGTCCTTTCCTAAAAGAAGCATATAATTCATTCCAACCCCTCCCTTCCTGCTGTACCTTCAAGTTCTTGGTACCTAAGCCTATCTCTTCCCATAGAATACCTCATATCTCCCTGCACACAACCTCGATGTCCAATTTAACCCTTCTGACTGAATGTGGCTGGCTGAAAAAATGAAGAGCAAAAACTCAAGCAGGCAAACCAAGTAAACTTTACATATGGCCTGAGGGAAAACAAAAATAAAAGACTAAAATTGATCAAATAGCAAAACTTTTCACATATTTTCCTAATTGAATCCTCACAATAAATCTGTAACATATTATGATTCCTGCTTTGTAGAAGAAACTCCAACACAGATGCATCTGATCAATTGTCCAAGCTCAACCAGCCGATATTACTGAACCAAATCTGGCCTTGTGCTGTCTGGTTCCAAAGTCAGTGCTCTATCCACTGGACACATTGCTTCTGGGAAGGCCTTCATGTGCTCTGGGTTAGCACTGTCTAATACAGCAGCCAATAGCCACACGGCTACTTAAATGAATTAAAATGTAATAAAATTTAAAATGCCACTTCTCATCTGCACAGCTCCCTTTTAAAGTATTAAACAGCTGCATGTGGCCATTGGCTACCATATTGGACTGCAGATATGGAATATTTCTATCACTGCAGAAAATTTTATTGGACAGTGCTAGCCTAGAGGTATGAATCTCTATATTGGATAGATGATAAACACCCACATCTTTTATTAGAAACATTTTTGTCTCAAGTTACTCCTGCTTTATATACCGCCCTGTCTGTTAAAAAGTTTAAGTAATCAGAGAAAATTTCTCAGAGCCAACAGTATGGAGCCAGAGGAGCCTCTGGCTGTCCAGAGAGCAGAGGAAAAATCCCAGCACTAAGAAACGTTACCACCTACAGCACAGAAAATGAGCTACCATATGCAAACACAACTTTCAGTAAGCATTCCTACCATACAGATGCTATCTCAACACAGATCTAGGTAGAAATGATATGCTCAGAAATCACAGCATTAACAGAATTTAAAGCTGAAAGACCTTATAAAAGCTCTAGTCCAGTAACATCATTTTAGCCATGAGGAAAGTGAGGCCCAGAGACACTAAGTAACCGGAAAATAAACGTACCTTATCTTCATATAGGAAATATCATTTAATTTTTATGCAAGGACTCTGGAACAAGACTGCCTGGAATCGCTGGGCGCGGTGGCTCATGCCTATAATCCCAGCACTTTGGGAGGCCAAGGTGGGCGGATCACGAGGTCAGGAGATCGAGACCATCCTGGATAATACGGTGAAACCCCGTCTCTACTAAAAATACAAAAAATTAGCCGGGCATGGTGGTGCGTGCCTGTAGTCCCAGCTACTCGGAGGCTGAGGCAGGAGAATGGCGTGAACCCAGGAGGTGGAGCTTGCAGTGAGCCGAGATGGTGCCACTGCACTCCAGCCTGGGCGACAAAGTGAGACTCCATCTCAAAAACAAAAAAACAAAAAAAAGACTGCCTGGAATCAAATCTCAGTTCTAGCACCTCCTGAACTTACTAGACACTTGGGAAGGCAAGTGAAAATTTCTGAGCCTCATTCGAAGAACAGGAAGGATAATGGTATATGCATAACATAAAGTTATATAAAGAGTGAGTTAATATGACAGTAATTGTATAATTTATCATCTAAACTGGGGACTCTTTTGAGAGAGAAAGTCAGTGCTCTTAATAATTATGTTGGCAAAACCGTGTGTAAATGAGGACCCTTCCAGGCAAACCACAAGGTACAGTCACCCTCGTTAACATATGCAAAGTGCTTAGAACACTGCCTGGCATAAATTAAGAGCTGCAGAAGAGTTTGTTATTATTATGAGTACAACATGGGATAATTAGTGAATTCTGTATTTTATAATAAAACTCAGCAGGAAAAGTAGATTCACTTCATAGAAATTTGTCTTACAATCAACTTTCCCAGAAGGCATCTATTTCATAAAGGAAGAAACATCTATTGCGAGTACTTGCCACAGTAGTAAAATATAATTGCTTATTTCCCTGGGAGTAAATAGTCTTGCCTTGTAGAATAGGGAAGCAAAAAAATCATGATAATGCCTTAAGTGTCCTGGTAGAGTAGGACAATATATGTACACATGTTCATCACAGAGCTTAGTCTCGGTAATTCAGCAAATACTGATGACAAAGCCAAGCAACAAACGATTGCCCAAGAGTTGTCCCACTATTTGCAAAATCAAATCACAGAAGGCAAATGGCAAAGAGGCATATTGCCTTCTATGTCATCATCAGAACGGAACTGATGTGGAATCGCACCTTGGAGAAGCCCACTTTCTTCATTCTGCTCTGCTGAGCCATTCAATTGATTGGATGCGGCCATCTTGGAAGTATTAATGGATTCTAACAGGGAGACAAATTCCAGGAAGTTGGACTCATTTGGTATTTGTCCTTCCTTAGCCTCTAGATCAGATTTGGAAGTTGGCATTGTTTTCTCTGTATCATTAACAATTTCTGCGGAACTTTTACTCAAGAAGACATCTGTCCCACTGTCCACACTGAGCACCCGGGCATGCCTCTTTTCATGGCTGGACTTACAAGACAATGGATCAAGGTTAGTCAGGCCTTCCTTCCCCACCTTAGACTCAGAGGCTGTATCAGGTGTAAGCCGGGACGCTGATTCCCAGGGTTCCCGTGAGGAAGAACTGTGATCCTTGGTGGCACTTCCCCCCTCCCCAGATCCATAGCCAGAACACTGATTGGTGGATACCCTTGCCTTCAGTCTCTCTGGAGTCCTTTCACTTCCATTGCCTTCAGAACAGGGAACACCTCCTCCCCCACCCTCAGGCAGGTCCAGGGTGATCACGGGAATTGAGATCTGCTCGGCATTGGGAGAACTGGCCGCCCCTGGGTTAGTTGGCTCAGCGTCAGACTTTACACCAGTCTTCTCTATGCCAACCACCTTCAGGTGGAGGGAGCTTTCCAAATCTGTCATGGAGTTTGGGGTACTGCTCATCGTGATAACAATTTTTATGGGTTCATGTAGACTCAGTGGGTCTCCGGGTTGAGAAGTATCGATGAGAGTAATAGCCACCTCACTATCTGAGGAGTCCACTTCCTGGTTCAAGGGCAGGTCCACCTGGCAGGAGGTATCCACCTGACAGGATGTGTCTGCTGGCTCCTCCACAGGCTTGGCCACGATGGTGTCACACTGAGGGCAGCTGCTGCTCAGGCTGTCTTGGGGTGACTTGCTTTGTACCCGTTCCCTTACGGAACCCTGGGGACAACTGACAGGTTCTGGAATCAGGACTGAATTCTCACTCCCCCATGGCTGGAAAGAAATGTCTGTTTCTAGTAAGTCATACTGAGACAAAGACAGGTGGGGCAACTTCTTCAAGGGTCCCTTATCCACTAAGCCACCCTCGGATCTGTGGCGCAAAGGAGGCTGCCCCTTGCCTCCTCTTTCCTTTCCTTTACCATTGATGAGAGTTTCTGTGGCAATTGGTTTTACGGGTATTGCTGACTTGGGCATGGTTTCCAGCATGTGTGCTTGACAAGCAGGTAAACTTTCCATTTTGATACCAGGTGAGGTAGATGACACTGGTGCTATGGGATGGTCTTCTGATAGAATGACACCTGAAATGAACGACACATGGCAACTTTATTAGCATTGGAAATGAATGAGTGATGCCCAAGAGCCAGACCTAATGAATGATAACAAAACTAAAACAGCACCAGCAACTAATGGAATTGGATACTTTTTTTTTTTTTACTTTAAGTTCTGGGATACATGTGCAGAACAGGTATAGATGTGCCATGGTTGTTTGCTGCACCTATCAACCCATCATCTAGGTTTTCAGCCCTGCATGCATTAGGTATTTCTCCTAATGCTCTCCCTCCCCTTGGCCCCCAACCTCCGACAGGCCCTGGTGTGTGATGTTCCCCTCCCTGTGTCCATGCGTTCTCATTGTTCAACTCCCATTTATGAGTGAGAATATGCAGTGTTTGGTTTTCTGTTCCTGTGTTAGTGTGCTGAGGATGATGGTTTCCAACTTCATCCATGCCCTGCAAAGAACATGAACTCATTCTTTTTTATGGCTGCATGGATATTTATTTTTTAAAATAACATTCCCACTGTGAAATTATTCTTGAAATATAACAATAAAAATAAAACAAATGAAAAGCAATACAGTATAACAACTATATATATAGTGTTTACATTGTATTAGGTATTGTAAGTAATTTAGAGATGATTTAAAGTATACAAGAGGATGTGTGTAGGTTACATGCAAATACTATGCTATTTTATATAAGAGACGTGAGCAACATCCACAGATTTTGGTATCCACGGGGGTCCTGGAACCAAATCCCTTAAAATACTGTAGAACACCACCAACTAAGATGGTGTCTTTTATAAGATTTGACTAAGGAAAAAACAAAATTCTTTGCTTTACTATAGTGTTGCTAAGAAACACTGGATTTACTCGCCAGGTATGGGTTTAAATGCTACCTGTACATTTTACACACTATGACTCAGAATGAAATAATGTACGTAAAACTTCTACTGCAATTCCTAGTACAAGTAAAAAATGGGAAATTATTGTTTTAATAGGAATGGTGAAATTAAAAGGCCAGACCAGATATTCAAAGTACATAAGATGATGAGCTATAGCACACCTAATCTAGAAGAATATGTTTAATATGAAGGAAAAGGTATGTGCTTGTATATATGTGTATAAAACAGACATAAAGTAACCGTTATGAAGCTGTATGTGCAACCAAAATATTAGAACTCTAACTAATGTGAATTTATTTTAGTAGTAATAACACAGAAAAAAATCTGGACAATCCTTTACATATTGTTATAATGGGATACAGCTGAATGATGAAAAAAGAAACTTCATTTTAGGGGTTTAGGGCTATGGTGCTAATTTCAGCTGTTTTCTAGAACAAATTAAATTTTACACCATTTTCAAAACTGAAATAGTGCATAAAATTTGTCTTTGTAGTAGTAGAAAAGAAAATAGAATTGCAGAGAAACAAAGGAATTAATTCAGGCCTCCAAAAGATCTTTTCTAAGCCTTCTGAAGGTAGTCAAAAGATTAAAAAAAAAAAAAAAATCTTAGTAAAAACGTAAAACAAAAATTGTTTAAGTTAAAGGAAAGATCCCCCAAAACAAAATTTGTAACTTGAAAGAAAGGTAGATATGCAGAATGCTATACAATTTATCCTGTCATTTTTTGATGTATGTACTATAATACAAATTTTTATATGGATGATAATTTATCATCCATAAAAAAACTTACATGTCTGCTCTTTATAAGTCATATAAAATGAGGCATAGACTGGAGAAATGACAACGAATTATGATCAACAAAATATCACAATTTGAATTAAGACTTGATATACAAATACTGATGAGAAAAAATTAAAATTAAGAGTTAAAGAAACAAAGTCAAAATATAACTATGCAGTCTTAGGTATAGTTCTTATTTTCAGTTAATCCACTGACATTCTGTTTTATAAAAATATTTTTCACTTCACTGAGGATAATGCAGGGATAAAATATGAATGATGACACTTTACCTTTGAGATCTTCTACGGTTTCCTGTGCTGACAACTCCTAACAAATGAAAGAAACAAAAATCAATGGATGACTCAGCTGATCGTCCATTTCCAGACAGTCAGCAATAACTGACCAGTAGTCACTGGTTTTCTAAATGGCATGTAGGGAAGAGACAATACAGTGTTCACTCTCCTTAAGCTTCTATAAAATGGGGACCAGAACGGATACAAATGTATGTAAGTGTGGACATTCAACCAAGACAACTGTACTGTGACAAAGGGAGATTTGCTACTAAGAAAGTAAACAGAGAAGGAATAAGCCCCTGCTGACACTATAGCGAATGGAGCTCAATAAAGTAAATCTAGAAAAAAGGTAATTTATTGACTTCCCAGAAAGACAAGTGTGATTTAAAATGGAAAGCAGAGGCGATATCCGTTTCAGGTGGAAGGCATTGCAGATATGATGACTTCAATGAATGACAACAGAAAGAAGCAAAGGCCTGCAAATTGGTTCTCTGCCCAGTGTGGCTGACCCAGCAGTGGGGGTGGATGGCAGAGGAGGCCAGAGAGTGTGCTTTGAACACATGACTGGGCATTTATCATATGGTCCCAAGGGCACCCTTCAGGCCATTTCCAGACCCTGGGATGTGATATTCACTGTACACGGGCCAGTGATTACAGCATGCAAGCTACAATCACTGCTGCTGAACACTCCCATTCTAGGTGAGATCAACACCGAAACCACATGAAGAGGGTGAAACAGGAAACAAGACCACTAACCAATGGCCCAGAAGAGTGATGAGAGGTTATGCTTTGCCCTCTGGAGCTGCAGCGGAGGGGAGGCGTGGAGAGGTTTCGACTGGCCTCTTCCTTTTTGCCATTGTGAATCTGCCTATTATTGCTAACCCAACATGAGAAACACAAGAGCAGTGAGTGATATTATCAAACAGAAGCATGACTCTTTTAGTACTAGTCTAAAAACTTATTTTTCCTACAGTCCATTTTGTTATATTCCTTATATATAAATCTTCGTTTGTTGTTTTTAAGAGACAGGGTTTCGCTCTCTCTGGGTAAGCTAGAACTCAGTGGCACGATCATGGCTCACTGCAGCCTCAACTTCCTGGACTCAAGTGATCCTCCCACATCAGCCTCCCAAAATGCAAGTTTACAGGCATGAGCCACCATGTGCAGCAGATAAACCTTATAATAAACATTACTTTTAAATTAGAAGACATGCTGTCTTAAGGAGCTGTAAGAAATAATACAAGAATAGTGAAAAGAATGCTAACTCAAAAATTACTCTTAATATTTCAGCTCTATGTAATGTATCACTTTTATATCAATAAACACAAATGCTATTCTTTAAAATACTCTGGCATGTTCTAAGCATTTAAATAACAACATAAAAACAGTGAAGTGAAATTTTTTGCAGTGCTAAGCCTAAGACAAATGAATTCTAGATCATGTGAGAAGGTCATATTGATAGCCAGTTAAACCATCCCGATTATGAATATCAATGTTATGCTTTTAAGTATATGCTGAAATATAGAAAAAATGCACATATTTCTATCTGCCTGTACTAGTGATTTCAAAAACAACTGATAAAAAACTTAAGAGCAAAACATTTAAATTTTGAAGTGTCACATTAATTGGAAATATTACCTTGGATTTTTGGGATTAGTTATGTGTTCACCTTTGGCCTCCTTGTCTTTATTTGGCTTTTCTTCCTTTCTGGAGGGCTTTTGCTGAATTACTTCTCCTTTGTCAAACATGAGGTGTAGGCGATAACTGACTAGTTTGATTATTGTGAAGAATATAGTCACTGCACTGCAGTAGAAAAATACAATGATCACATTTGGAGGAAAAGCCTGAAGAAGGGAAAAGAGAGAGAAAAATCATTTGCTTTTAAGATTTTCTTTCTGTTTTAAATCTGGAAGCATTTTTAGACTATATACTGAATATAAATTAGGCAAGACTTCAGATTTGACTAATTTTGTAAGTTTTCCTGGTTAAAATACTTGAGGAGAAAGACCGGCTTTTTATTTTTTGAAGTCTTTTTTGTTTCTCAGGTTCTGTAGTAGTTGCACTGATAATCAACATTTGATTTGCAGGCAGGAACCCACCAGAACAAAAGACATATTCAAGGAAACCTCTCCTTTTTTTTTTTTTTTTTTTTTTTTGAGACGGAGTCTCACTCTATCACCCACGTTTGAGAGCAATGGCGTGATCTCGGCTCACTGCAACCTCCGCCTCCCAGGCTCAGACAATTATCCTGCCTCAGCCTCCTGAGTACCTGGGATTACAGGCATTCGTCACCAAGCCTGGCTAATTTTTGTATTTTTAATAGAGACGGGATTTCATCATGTTGGCCAGGCTGGTCTCAAACTCCTGACCTCAGGTGATCCGCACACCTCGACCTCCCAAAGTGCTGAGATTACAGGTGTGAGCCACCGTACCCAGCCTCCATGTTTGATAAGCTCTTATCTAAGGCCTAATCCAATGCATCTTCCTATGCAGCTCATCTTAAAGGCCAGAGATGCATTTGTTTTCATCAACAAAACACAAAAAGCCTTGTGGAGAACAGAAGGAAAAAGAAGGGAGAAAGGTTAGGGTAACCACTCCGCCATTCCCCTCCTTAACCTCCCATTGTGATAACACCCGCAGGCCATGGATTTCCCTAGGGTTGTAATGCACACAGGGGACCACAAAAGGGTACTGCTTCCAAAAGGAAGAGGAATATTTCCAGCAGAGACAAACGATCTGAACATGGCGACTATAGTGAGGTTCAGCTCAATTCTATGCAATCCCCTCAAGAAACAAAACAAAAAGAATCACTGGGACCCATGGAGTTGTCCTACTCTGTAGCATCTCCCATATACCTTCCTAATTCTCTCCAGGACCATGGACTATCACACGTTCTCTAGGCCTTCCTAAACTACATTCCAATTCTTTGGGATGGAAAGAGATCCCCAAGTGTCCCAAGGTGATATCCAGGACAGCCTTAATGACTCACGAGACCATTTTATCAATGGACTGTCCTAAAGAATATCGGAAATCCAGTGATCTGTGTAGCCGGTGCTGCAACCTAAACATAGCTAGGCTTGCAGACAGTAGGGCACAGTCTCCATCTGCGCCTAAGCAGACCCTGTACAGTTTGCCGTGGTCCCATGCAAGAGTCTATCTTCTAGGTTGGACTGTCCCTAAAATGCAATAGCCAAACAAAGAGCACAAAAAAGAAAGAGGAAGATGATCAACAAGTAAAAGATAAAGTCAGAGATTTTCACCATCACTTACTCACTCTTATTACATCATGGGGGGAAAGTCCACAGACAAATATAAAGCAATAAATAAGTGACAGAATAACTATATAAGACACTATGAGATAGATAATACCTGCTGTCCACTACCTGGCAGCAGATAAGGTTTATATTTACAAAAGGTGTATCTGTAAATATAAACCTTATATTTACATACTAAATACTACTAATAAATTAAAATACTACTAATTTAAATGCTGCTCAAATACTACAATACTACTAATAGTATTTAGTAGTATTTAGTAATCTTGTTTATATTTACATACTAAACACTACTAATAAATTAAAATACTACTAATTTAAATACTGCTCAAATACTACAATACTACAAATAGTATTTAGTAGTATTTAGTAATCTTGTTTATATTTACATACTAAACACTACTAATAAATTAAAATACTACTAATTTAAATACTGCTCAAATACTACAATACTACTAATAGTATTTAGTAGTATTTAGTAATCTTGTTTATATTTACATACTAAATACTACTAATAAATTAAAATACTACTAATTTAAATACTACTCAAATACTACAATACTACTAATAGCATTTAGTAGTATTTAGTAATCTTGTTTATATTTACATACTAAATACTACTAATACTACTAATTGCACACTAAATACTACTAACAGCCCCTATCGCTTTTTCTTAACTATTATGGGTTTTAAAAATTTAAGCTAAATTTAGAGACTTAGTTTGAACAAAAGTGATAAAAGAAGGAAAAAGAAAGCCTGCAGATGTCCATGAGAACAGACTATTGTTATATAAAAATGATATTCAGCCAGGCATAGTGGCTCATGCCTGTAATCTCAGCATTTTGGGAGGCCAAGGCAGAAGGATTGCTTTAGCCCAAGAGTTCAAGAGCAGCCTGGGCAACATAGTGAGACCTGCCCTTCCCCATCTCTACAAAATTTTAAAAATTAGCCAGGTGTGGTGGTGTGCACCTATAGTCCTTGCTACTGGGGAGGCTGAGGTGGGAGGATCTCTTGAACCTAGGAGTTCAAGGTTACAGTGAGCTATAATCACACCACTGTACTCCTGCCTGTGCTACAAAGTGAGACCCTCTCTAAAAAAATAAATGAATTATATTCAAGAGTTTGTTGAATTTTCATGTAACTAGGGCTTCATAGTACTCTAGTCAGCAAGGGTAGCAAAGAGAGTTAGTGCTCACTAAATACTCCATCCTCTCCTCTTCATTTCCTAGCTTCTCTCGCAGCTAGGCTGAGGCCATATGACTAATTTTGGCCAATGGACAATGAGCACAAGTGCTGGCTTAGACAATTATGAGCTAGGTGCCTCCTGCATCCCACTCTTTTCCTCTTTACTTGGTGACCTCAGGAGACACGTTTTCCAGATGATATGTCTATAAGATGATGCAGTTTCTTTCAGACTGGGCACCTGAGTAACTCTGCAGAGCAAGGCCCCTATAAACCCAAGATAAGCCTATAACAGGAATAAGAAGTAAACTTTTGAGCCATTAAACCACTGAGATTTGGAGTTGTGGCTGCTGTGGAAGCTAGCATTACTTAATTAACAACAGGGGGGTCCATTTTCATGAGAAATCTTCCATTCAAATTAGGTTAGAGATAAACTGAGAAAACCCTAAGTTATTGAGAAAAGAATGGAAGAGAAGAAGAGTGAGAGACAAAAAATTGTATAGGACTCTTGGGAAAATTCACTTAGAAAAAAAACTGGCATGCCCCAATATTCAGAGAGATATTATTTTTCAGTTTATCCTCATAAATTTAGGCTACAGTGTAAGCTTGGTTAATACTGAAATTAAGTGAGGGCAAGAAGTTAGAATTTGAAGTTACCATGAGCACTAGCACCTAGTTGGCAACCCAGGTGAGAACCGGCCCTTGCCTCATCCTCTATAAAGGACCACTTGGCACTCTGTCATATCTGCAGCCCATGGACCTGACCAGACCATAGTGAAAACAGAGATTTTACTGAAAATTTTCTGGAACAAATGTTTTACAGCATGCTATGCATGGTATGTTGTTTCTCCCCAAACTCCCTGATCTAATAATTCCTTTGAAAACCTCTCCCTAGCCAGGTGCAGCGGCATGTGCCTGTAATCCCAACTTCTCCAAAGGCTGAGGCAGGAGGATCTCTTGAGCCCAGGAGTTCAAGACCAGCCTAGACAACAAAGAGAGACCCTGTCTTATTAATAATTAATTAATTAATTAATACCTCTCCCTTCAGTAGACCCTCCAAATTGAACCTAGCATCTTTCCAAACACTCCTTTTTTACGCCATGCAATTATGCTCTTCCCAGGCTCCTCCAATACCACATGCCCAGGGACATCCCTGAAAATCACCTGCATGGCCATTTGACTGCAGACATCATTATACTCAGGCAACAGAAGACCTCCAGCTTCTAGTATTTGCTCTCCTTAGAGGTGTGAATGCAGGCAGAGAAAGAGGGTTTAGGAAGGGATTTACCATATATGAGCAGTTATGAATTGTTCCTAAATCTTCACCTTGATGTAAGGTATACTCATGTTTCTGAACAGCAGTTTTCTTGTTCTAAGGGAAATTAAAAGTTCTTATTTCTATGAACTTTTCATTTTAACACATTCTAGTTAACAGTGTGAGGCAACATTTTTCAACATCATATCCTTGGCCAAAGAAAAGTTTTATGTTGTTTCCTGACCCACTATTAGTATAATTAGTATTATAATGACTCATTTGACCAAGGTTTTATGACAAAATTTCATGTAAAACAACATGCTGTTACCAACTAAGCAGTTACAGTTCTTCCCACTGGACCCACCTCTGTCTGTTCCTTCAGGTTCATAGCCCTGGTTTCCTCACAGTCACTGCTCTGTTTTTTTGTTTTTGTTTTTTCTCTCTCTTTTCAAAATTTTTGTGGCCAGGCATGGTAACTCACACCTGTAATCCCAGCACTTTGGGAGGCCAAGGCGGGCGGATCACCTGAGTTCGCTACCAGCCTGGCCAACATGGTGAAACCCAGTCTACTAAAAATACAAAAATTAGCCAGGCGTGGTGGTGCTTGCTTGAAATTCCAGTTACTCAGGAGGCTGAGGCAGGAGAATCACTTGAACGTGGGAAGCAGAGGTTGCAGTGAGCCAAGATTGCACCATTGCACTGTAGCCTGGGGGACAAGAGTGAAACCCCGCCTCAAAAAACAAAACAAAACAAAACAAAAACAGAAAAAAAAAAAAAAAAAAAACACAACTTTTGCTTTACTGTGGTAAAATATATATAACATAAAATTTACCATCATAACCATTTTAAAATGTAGAGCTCAGGAGTGATAATTACACTTGCCTATGTGCTACTGTCACCACCATCCATCTCCAGAATTTTCATCTTCCCAAACTGAAACTGTACCCATTAAACACCAACTCCCCACTCTCCCCAATCCCGATCCCTTGGAAACCACTGTTCTACTTTCTGTCTCTATGATTCTGACCACTCTAGATACATCATATAATTAGAATCATATAGTACATGACCTTTTGTGACTGGTTTACTTCACTTATCATAATGTGTTCAAGGCTCATCCACGTTGTAGCCTGTGTCAGAATTTCCTTCTTTTTTTAAGGCTGAGTAATATTCCACTGTACAGCTAGACCACATTTTGTTTATTCTTTCATCCATTGGTGGACATTTGAGTTGCATCTACCTTTTGGCTACTGTGAAAAACACTGTTCTCAACATGGGAGTACACATATCTGAAGCCCTGCTTTCAGTTCTTTTGAATATATACCCCAAAAGAGGAATATCCGGCACATGATAATTCTATGTTTAATTTTTTTTTTCCAAGACAGTATTGCTCTGTTGCTCAAGCTGGAGTGCAGTGGCACAATCTTGGCTCACTACAACCTCTGCATCCCGAGTTGAAGCGATTCTCCTGCCTCAGCCTCATGAGTAGCTGGGACTACAGGCGTGCACCACCAAGCCCAGCTGATTTTTGTATTTTTAGTAGAGATGGGGTTTCACCATGTTGGCCAGGCTGGTAGCGAACTCCTGACCTCAGGTGATCCGCTCGCCTTGGCTTCCTAAAGTGCTGGGGTTACAGGCTTGCGTCACCGTGCCCGGCTTATGTTTAATTTTTGGAGGAACTGCCTCATCATTTTCCACAGCAGTTGCGCTGTGTTACATCACTCTGGTTTTTAACTACAGGCCAATGGGTTACTGCCTCCCATCTCCTGAATGACCTGGAGAGATAAAAAATCTGCCTGAGTGAGGATTAGCTATAAGCAATGCCCATGCCCAGTGAGAATCAACCGCTGCTGAGGGTTTCTGTTTGCAGACATAAAGAAGGACACTCTTGGGGGCTCACCCTTTACTGATGTGTACCTCATAAGAGGACTTCATCGTTCGGTTTTCACAAGCTAATTTTGAAGAAGTCTTCTGGAAATGAATAGATTCATTGTGCACATGAAGAAGCTGGGTGTAAAGTGGGTCATGCTGCAGCGCTGATGAGCTCACAGAACTCCTCCTTTCTGGAAGTTACCTACCTAGCAACTTCAATGACCTGACTGAGAACCAGAGACTCAGGAGAAAGTAATAAAATCGTGGTCTTCCTGGGCAGTCAGAACACACCACTGTTAGAGGGAAACAATTCCTCCCCATTTCTTGGCTTCAAAAGAGGGGATGATTCTCTCTACATAGCCAGCCTCTCCACCTCCATGACTTGCTCCTCCCTTAGTGACTTCTGATGCGTGATTTGGGGAGCCGGAACTGGGCATGTCTTTCTCACGCCCTCCCCTTCTTCTCTCTCGGGAGCTGGTTGGGCCAAGAAGGTGTGTCTGGGTGGCTCCTCTACTGCAAAGTCTCCAGTGTCAGGCCCCAAGTAAAGAGGCCCAAGGCCGTGCATGGTGCCCCTGACCAAATGGGTAAATCTCTATCACTCTGGGGACAGTGAGGAAGTCCACTTGCCTGCAGATATTAATATCAGTCACATTCCCAAATGTCAGTTCATTCACACTAAAGGTGATCTTCTGAACTCCACGTTTGACTCTTTTGTCTCCCTTAAGTGCCTCAGAAAAGGATGTGTTATCTACGGGGTCACCAAGTCTATGAATAAAGTTCTTGAATTTAACCGGAAAGGGAGTCGCTCAGAGCTTCACTGGATGTTCTGTGCTCTTGGTCTAGGCATAATTCATTTACATGGCACATAATAAGCCTAATAAACTCAGTTTCCCAGCCCACAGCAGAAACTAAAAGGGAAAACGAGGAATGAACAGAAGTAGGCACAGTAATGTAACAAGACCTAATAAATGACGGCTGAAGTCATGGGAGAAGTAAAACTAGAAAACGTACCCATAAAAAAGCAAAGGCACTTCTACGATTATTTTCTGAGACACAAACACACCTCAGTTATGTCTGAGGCTATCATTACAATAGCATAATATCTAGGATTACAAAGAAAATGGTCTGTGATATTCAATACACTGTTAGAGAAGGCAGGGACATTTAAAACTATCCCATCAATGTGGTAAAAGTAAATTGAGTTTTTCTGCCTGAAGGTTAAGTTTCAAGTAATTTGGAAAATGATTTTACTCAGAATATGTGGCCTAATAAATGAGGCATTAATCTGCCAAACATAACACTCACACTCAAGCCTGACATTTATATGCCCACCCGAGAGTGCTGGGATGATTGTGCTGTATGCCAGAGCATTTCCTCCGGCTGTGGGGAACTGCTTAGTCTGGTTATTTATGCCATCCGTGGGCTTCAGAACCTCCTACTCAAGCTGCTGGAAGCCCGACAAGTTCTACGACTATTTGAAAACCACAGGTTCATCCAAAAAGATAGAATTCAGACTGAGCAATGTGAGCTGTCTCATCTGCTTCAGAGATAACAGAGATTCTTTTCTGTTCATCCATTTTGTCAAATTAAGAGAGAGCACCTTTGTCCATCTGGTCATTCATCCCCATTCATTCATTCATTCATTCATTCATTTCTTTCACAGGTAAATGTTAGTACCTTGTCTGTGCCATTCAAGTATGACTCTTGGGTCCTATTTAAGTAAGTTACAATTCCTTGAGGGGTTGGGGACAGGTGTGTATACCAAAAAAATTACACGACAGAGAAGTGCTATCATTTCTTTGCATTTATATATGTGAAGGGAGTTACAAGTTTTCAGATTCAAAATCATATTTCTTACATATTTCATGCATTTCCTTTACGAAAAAATAAACTAAACAAATGTATCATTCTCTCAGAAAATCTGGAACTTGTGATTATATGTTGAAAACTAGAACAAGCCCAGCAGAAGTTCAAATCCCAGGAATATAGGCCAAGAACCCCTGGACGTAGATGTGTACAGAATGCATCCTGACTTATATGAACCTGCCCCCAACAGGTTATGGACAGGGGATATCCATGCAGCTCCCCTTAGATATAGCCCCCCCTTGCAAATACCTGTTTAAAAATGATGAGATAGACGGAATCAAGACATTTGACAGTTTCTCAAAATTTAGCTCTATGTGAACGTCTATCCTGAAAAGCAAGATGAACAAAAAAGTAGAATAGAACACTTTCTCTTAGGACTGCTATTTGACTTTTGTTGGATCTGCTGTCTGTTTCTTATGAAATCTGCTCTGATTTTGTTGAGCTCCTGGACCTCATTCTTAGTGTGCAGCTTTGATAAGAGAAACTGATGATAGAGAGGTGGCAGGTGAGTGTCTGGACCGTTAGGATGGTGCTACAGGGAATGGTAAGATGAAAAAACAGCCAAAGTTTAGAAAGTTAGATTTGACCACATCAGCAGAGTCATTAAAATGAGAGTCACTGTAGACTTACTCACTTTGAAAATCCTTTAAAAAGCTGCACCTATGATTATCCAACCCTTTCTCTCTTCTCTTGTGATACAGAATATTGAATGCATAACTTTGTAAATGAATGTTATTTTAGTCAAGAAATTTGAACTCATGTTGTTTTCATTTTAAATGGCCATGGTAAGAGTTAACATAATACTTATATTTTTAATGTACACTGAGCTAAATAGAATGAATCAATAAGTTTATACAAGACAAAGTTATGCCAACCTCAATTCAATGACAAAATCAATCATAAATATGTACTGAGGTTGTGTTGGAAATCCATGTCACATGTCTCCTAATAGAAATGTGCTACTTAGAATTAAAAATGAAAATTAAATATTATGAAGGTTTATAAAATATAACCCATACATGATCAATATCATATTTTATATATAATCTAAATCAAGACTGAATACTTATTTTTCATAAGGAATTTTGGAAATAGTTTTGGCGTGACGAAGTCAACAACTTACTACTAAAATGTCTGAGTTCATTACCACCAAGTTCCTTGACTCTTTATTAAGCGCCCTCAAACCCAAATGATACAGATAATGACAAGTGTCATGAACTTTCAAACCTGTATCAGTTAATGTTCAAATTTAATGATGTATATTACATTTAATTTTAAGCAATATTCTTCAAATTCAATTTTGTTAAAATATTAAAACCACATCTTAGATTTAAGCCTTTGATCCATCTTGAGTTGATTTTTGTATAAGGTGAGAAATGAGGATCCAGTTTCATTCTTCTATATGTGGCTTGCCAATTATCCCAGCACCACTTGTTGAATAGGGTGTCCTTTCCCTACTTTACGTTTTTGTTTGCTTTGTTGAAGATCAGTTGGCTGTAAGTACTTGGCTTCATTTCTGGGTTCTCTATTCTATTTCACTGGTTTATGTGCCTATTTTTATATCAGCAGCATGCTGTTTTGGTGACTATGGCCTTATAGTATAGTTTGAAATCAGGTAATGTGATGCCTCCAGATTTGTTTGCTTAGTCTTGCTTTGGCTATGAGGGCTCTTTGGTGGTTCCATATGAATTTTAGGATTGTCTTTTCTAGTTCTGCGAAAAAATGAAGACCTGAAATCACAAAAATCCTTGAAGAAAACATTGGAAAAACCCTTTTGGACACTGGCTTATGCAAAGACTTCATGACCAAGAACTCAAAAGCAAATGTAACAAAAGCAATTGTAAATAAGTAGGACTTAATTAAACTTAAAAAGTTTTTGCACAGAAAAAGAAACAACAGCAGAGTAAACAGACAACCTACAGAATGGGAAAGAATCTTCACAATCTATACATCCAAAAAGGACTAACATCCAGAATCTATAGGGAACTCAAACAATTAACAAGAAAAAAAAATCCCAAAAAATGGGCTAAGAACATGAATAGACAATTCTCAAAAGAAGATATACAAATGGCCAACAAACATATGAAAAAATGCTCAACATTGCTAATGATCAGGGAGATGCAAATCAAAAACACAATGCAATACCACCTTACTCCTGCAAGAATGGTCATAATCAAAAAATCAAAAAATAATAGGTGTTGTCAGGGATGCAGTGAAAAAGGAACACCTCTACACTGCTGGTGGGAATGTAAACTAGTACAACCACTATGGAAAACAGTGTGGAGATTCCTTAAAGAACTAAAAGTAGAACTACCATTTCATCCAGCAATCCCCCTACTGGGTATCTAACCAGAGGAAAAGAAATCATTATACAAAAAAGATACTTGCACATGCATGTTTATAGCAGCACAATTCGCAATTGCAAAAATACGGAATCAGCCCAAATGCCCATCAATCAATGAGTGGATAAAGAAATTGCGGTGTATGTATTTACCATGGAATACTATTCAGCCACAAAAAGGAATGAAATAATTGCATTCACAGCAACCTGGATGGAATTGGAGACCATTATTCTAAGTGAAGTAACTTAGGAATGGAAAATCAAATATCGTATGATCTCATTCATAAGTGGGAGCTAAGCTATAAGGATGCAAAGGCATAAGAATGATATAATAGACTTTTGGGATTTGGGGGAAATGGTAGGAGGAGGGTGAGGGATAAAAGACAACAAATTGGGTATGGTGTATACTGCTTAGATGACAGGTGCACAAAGTCTCACAAATCACCACTGAAGAATTTGCTTACTTAACCAAACACCACCTGTTCTCCAAAAACCTATGGAAATTAATCATTAAAAAGACTAGAGAGAATATAAAAAAATAATAATTTAAAAATAAAGTATTAAAATCAGTTAGTAATAATCATTTTTAAAGGAACAGTGAGATGATAATGAGTTGCATTAATTATTTTTTCCTTACACATTCTGCTTAACAAACAAGAGGAGCAGTAGCTACAGCTCAAAGTGGGAGAGTCCTTAGAGGCTGGGCTAGAAGGGATCCCTGTTGAAGCTCCATGCCCACCTGCAGATTTTGCATTCCTTCTCTTGCCCAGTCTGCTAGTCAGCATCCTAGTAAGAAGTTAGATGTTGGTATGTCTCAGAATCCTTCTTTCCTTCTACCCAACTGCAAAAGTATTTAGTTTGATTCTTGCAAAGGCCATACCTACCAAGGATTGTCCAGTAGGTTTCTGCTCAAACCCATTCAGTGGTTTTCAATAAAATAGAAGTTCTTTTGGCGTGTTTTTTTTTTTTTTTTTTTTTTTTTTGGTAGAATCTTACTCTGTCGCCAGGGCTGGAGTGCAGTGGCACCGTCTCGGCTCACGGCAACCTCCGCCTCCTGAGTAGCTGGGATTATAGGTTCAAGCGAATCTCCTGCCTCAGCCTCCTGAGTAGCTGGGATTACAGGTGCCCGCCACTACGCCCAGCTAATTATTTTTATCTTTAGTAGAGATGGGGTTGCACCATGTTGGCCAGTCTGGTCTCAAACTCCTGACCCCGTGATTCGCCTGCCTCGCCCTCCCAAAGTGCTGGGATTATAGGCGTGAGTTACCGTGCCTGGCCTCTTTTGGCATTTTGAACCTAATAACTTCTCATTGTGTAAGATGTTTAGCTTTCTGGCTCCCACTGTTTTAATGCTACTAGGACATTTAATTTAAATTACATTGTGATAAAGTCATTGAGATAAACCCAAAAATGCTCCCAACAAAATTTGCCCATGTCCCTTGGGGGAAGTTGTTGTTTCCAATCTAGAACCAGTGTGCCTACTTAAATATAATATTTACCAGTGGGCATTAACATGCTGCAGCAAAGGTCACTAAAATCATGGACCTTGTCCATTAATATCATAGAACAGTCACCCTCCTTCTTTAGCCCAGGGCTTCTCAATCTTGACACTACTGACATCTTGGGCCAGAAAGTTTTTTGCAGTGAGGGGCTACGTAGGTAATATGCACTGTAGGACATTCAATAGCATCCTTAGTTTCTATATACTAGGTGCAGTAGCAATCCCTCCAGTGGTGACAACCAAAAATATCTCTAGATAGTCCCAGATGCAAGTCCCAGATGCAAGAGGGTGCAAAATCAACCCTCTCCACAGTTGAAAATCACTGCTTGGCTCAAAAATGTATTAAAGTGTACCAAGCATACAGACAAAAGAAACATAGTCCCTATACACACCAAGTTCAAAGTCAAGCATGAGAGTAGATGTAGAGAGTAGAATTCCAAAGTAGAGTAGCAAGTGCCGTCGTTCAAGTAAATCAGGTGTGCCTAAATCAGACTGAGGAATGGGGATTGCAGACCAAGAAAACCATGTCAGAGAAGTCACACATCTGAAAACTATAAAGTATCCTGAGAAAAGCCAGGCAGAGGAAACAGCATGAGAAAAGCAAAGGGCCTTCCAGGAAGAGCAAGGAGTTTGGAATCACAGACATGGCGTATTTGAAGTCGGAAGCAAGTGGTAAGAAATGAAAGATCTTGACATTAGGCTTAGGACTTTGCAAAAAGTTGGTATCTACATTTTACAAACTCATCCATGTAGATGGACAGATGGAGGCAAAAGTAGGACCAGCAATAAGGAGACGAGGAAGGGGCAATCTGTTTCATGGAATTGTTGCAGCGTTTGATGAAATTACATTTGTGAATGCACACTGTGAAACACGAACTGATTTTTCCATCAAATCATTTCAAAAACAGTAAAGTGTGATATAAATGCAGACAGAAACTATTCCCACTGCTATCCTATGCTAGTGTTAGAATTTCAAAAACATTTCTAAAAGGAAAGTCTGAGACCACTAGGATTAATGGCAAGATTGTTGAAATAAATGAATACTCTTTCTTTGACGGAGTCTTGCCCTGTCACCTAGGCTGGAGTGTGTGGCGAGATCTCAGTTCACTGCAACCTCTGCCTCCTGGGTTCAAGCGATTCTCCTGCCTCAGTCTCCTGAGTAGTTGGGATTACAGGTGCATGTCACCATGCCCAGATAATTTTTGCGCTTTTAGTAGAGACAGGGTTTCACCATGTTGGCCAGGCTGGTCTCGAACTCCTGACCTCAAGTGATCTGCCTGCCTCGACCTCCCAAAGTGCTAGGATTACAGGCGTGAGCCACTGCACCCAGCTGCAATAAATGAATACTCTTACAAGGTGATATTGAAAGGAGGTAACACATGTTAAGTTGCTATATTTTTATTTTAAAAAGTATTGACACAAAACAGTGTAGAAGTGGCCGGGCACAGTGGCTCAAGCCTGTAATTCCAGCACTTTGGGAGGCCGAGACGGGCGGATCACGAGGTCAGGAGATCGAGAGACCATTCCGGCTAACACGGTGAAACCCCGTCTCTACTAAAAAATACAAAAAAACTAGCCGGGCGAGGTGACGGGCGCCTGTAGTCCCAGCTACTCGGGAGGCTGAGGCAGGAGAATGGCGTAAACCCGGGAGGCGGAGCTTGCAGTGAGCTGAGATCCGGCCACTGCACTCCAGCCTGGGTGACAGAGCAAGACTCCATCTCAAAAAAAAACAAAAAACAAAAACAAAAACAAACAAAAAAAAAAAACCAGTGTAGAAGTTCTTCAAAAAATTAATAGAATTAACATAGGTTCTGGCAATTCCACTTTTGGGTATACATGCAAAAGAAATGAAAGCAGGGTCTCAAAAAGATACTCGTACCCCCATGTACGTCACAGCATTATTTATAATAGACAAGGGCTGAGGTTGGGCTCGGTGGCTCACGCCTGCAATCCCAGCACTTTGTGAGGCCGAGGTGGGCAGATTACGAAGTCAGGAGATCGAGACCATCCTGGCCAACATGGTGAAATCCCGTCTCTACTAAAGAATACAAAATTTATCAGGGCTTGGTGGCATATGCCTGTAATCCCAGCTAATCGGAAGGCTGAGGCAGGAGAATCTCTTGAACCAGGGAGGCAAAGGTTGTAGTGAGCTGAGGTCGTGTCACTGCACTCCAGCATGACGACTGAGCGAGACTCTGTCTCAAAAAAAAAGACAAAGGGTGGAAACAAATCTAATGTCCTTCAACAAATATTTGAATAAACAAAATGTGGTTTATACATACTATGGAATATTATTCAGCCTTAAAAAGGAGGGAAATTCTGATACATGCTACAACATGAATGAACCTTGAGGATGTTATATTAAGTGAAATAAGGCAATCACAAACAAGCAAATACTACATGGTTCCACTTATATGAGGTACTTAGAGTATTCAAACTCATAGAGACAAAAAGCAGGATGGTGGTTGCCAGGGACTTGGGGGAGAGAGAAATGGGGAGTTATTGTCTAATGGGAATGGAATTTCAGTTTGGGAAGATAAAAATGTTCTGGAGATGAAAGGTAGTGATGGTTGCACAACAATGTGGATGCACTTAATGTTGCTGAACTGTACACTTAAAGGTGGTTATGATGGAACATTTTATGTTATATACATCTTATCACAACTGTTAAAGTAATTATTATTTTATAACACTTTGGATTATACATGACATTTTTCAACTGAGAAATATGAACAACCAAGTCACCACATTGGATCCTGCTGTTTGAATATGGAGGTTAAGAAGTAAGCAGAATCAGTTCCTCAGAAAGTTCGGGATTTCCCTTCTAGAATAATCTCTCAGGTCCAAATTTCATCCACGCAATGTGTTCACTGCCCCGAGTAAGCTACGAGCAGAAGTCCCACGTTGTTAGCTGGATCATAAAGATGATCAAGCTCCATGTTCATTTAGTCTTTCAGGTGCTCAGCAAGTACTGTTCCATATTCTGTGCCAGGCACTGTGCATGGCACTTTGGGGTAGAGCTGTGACTGCAACAGACAAACATCTGTCTTCAAGGAGCTTCCAATATAGCACACACTAGTGACAACTAATTTTAAAAGTAATTTATTTGTGCCCACCAAGGGAACCTAACCTATACTAGAGTGTCAGGGAATAATCCTTCAAGGAACTAGTATTGAACTTGAGCAGTGAAGGTGAACTGGAGTTAACGCAGAAAGGTGAGCAGGTAGATTCCAGACAATGGGTCAAAGTGTGCAAAAGATACAAATCAGCATTAGAGATACTAAGAAAGCCTGCGCAGCTGACTGCCTGGGTGGGAGGGCAGAAAAGAAGAAAGGAGTGGGATGAGTCTGGGAAGGTGGGACGGTCAGATGACACACCGCTGAGCCCCTGAGGTCCTCCTTCAATCCCTGCTGGGAGGCCTGGAGCGGCCTGCTAGCCAGTCTCCTCTCCTCTGCTCTACAGTTTTCAGGATAGTGTCTCTCAAGCACCATTTTAATCACATCACTGCCCTACGCAAATACCTACAATTAATTTTCTCCAGCACTTCTTATGCTAGTTTCAAAGCTTTTCATGGCCAAGACCCCTTGAGCTTCCAGGGTTCTTGGTCATTGCATCACAGGAGTGCGCTTTGCTGTCCTCTACCATGGGCAGAGCCACAAACCAACAAGGCCTCAGGGAGTAAACACCTAAATGGGGAGATCAGACTAACATCGGTAAAGTAGTATTTAAACACTACAGAGGGGCACACAACTGAAGGGCTCACTCAGGTAAGCTGTCCTATCTTCGTGTCAAGGCAGTCCACTCAGAGCAGGTGGAGAAAACCAGAGAACAGGGGCTGTTGTTGAAGGCTCCAGAGGTCCCTGGCTTCAACTGTGGTGCAGAAGTTGGATACGACATGGAGGGGAATGTGGAGGAGGGCACCTATTGTTAGCACACATGCAACAGGCAAAGCCAACACGGTGCCTGGACTCTCCACAGGAGAAAGGAGATCATGAAATACAGAGACAGACTTGAAGAGAAGACCCATATTTAAGGGAAAAGGGGAAATGGAACCAAGCAAAGAACACCAAGAAGCAATGAATGACTAGTGAAAGATGAGGAAAGCCTGGATACAAACTTATTTTCAACATTACTGATTACGCTTGTCATTCTTTATTGATTAATTAACTAGTAAAGGGTTCAGTGTAAACTATGTGTTAAGCATTCTGATATCCAAATCAGCTATTATCTGCACCACTCATAGACAGTTACCACACTTTTATGGATTCTATTTTAAGTAATGATAAACTCCCCGAGTCTACTCTTTGTATCTACTCTTTGTGTGTGCCCAGTGCCTGACATGCAGCCAACATTGGGCCCTTTCTTGGCTGCAGCAAGCATGTTAAGCCCTGACCTCCCACTTACCTATTTTCAAGTTCCACAAACAGTGGCAAAGGCAAACTGTGCCTGCCTCAAGAGCCAACAGAGCCAAGAGGAGGGCAAGTCTGCAGAGAAGATGCTGACTCACGGCAAGGCATCAGGGCCCCCAACCTAGGCTGCTGCTTGCTAGGCCTGTCTGGGGACTCTTGAGATGACAAACACTGGAGGAGAGAGAGGATCCTGCAGCAGTGACATCACGTCAACGGGACAAGCACCTCCCGAGGTGCTTTATCACCGTGTTGGAAAGGGGGTCACAAGTCCTGATCTCATGAGTCAGAGGAATGAAATGTCTTGAGAATTGTGCCTGCTGATGGGAAAGGGCATTTCTGTACAGGGGAATGGAGATTTCTAGAAAGGTTTTCTGATGAGCAAGGGACAGGAGTAGGATTGTATGTCTCTTCCCCAGTGTCTGTCAGCTCTGGTTCTCCAGTTCTTTCCTCATAGCTGGAGACACTGGCACTCCACTCAGTCCCATGTCAGAGCCCACCACAATCTGGTTGGAGACCTGTGAGTAAGTCTTGTTGCTAACATACCAACTACTCTAGCTGGCAGAGATGAGCTCTCTGGCATCCAGTGTTAGCTTCCCCTTTACAGTATCATTTCTCCCCTTTCTGTAGGATGCACCCCACTCCTAAATGCATATCATTGTATGATGATCTCACTGGGGCTCAAATTGAACATACTTGGCCAGCATCTATAAGCTTACTCTCCTATCTTTTTAACATGACCCTATTATTCTTCAATAATTCTTCTTTACTTAAAGACTCCTCTTGTTCATTTTCTTGCCCAGACCTGGAATAAACCATTTTTTCCAAAGAGCTCTAGTTTCTTTTAAAAGAAAACGGAATTCAGAGACTAAAATCCGAGTTCTAGATCTGTCCATTCTCATTGGGTTATCACTGATTCTAGGTTTTTCAGTAGAGCTCAAAAATATATATATTTTAAAATTAAATAAGTCATGATTTCAGAATGACACTGCTTTTTTTTTTTTTTTTTTTTTTTTTTTTTTGAGACAAGATCTCACTCTGTTGCCCAGGCTAGAGTGCAATGGCATCATCATAGCTCACTGCAGCCTCGTCCTCCCAGGCTCAAGTGATCCACCTCAGCCTCTCAGGTAGCTGGGACTACAGGCATGTGCCACCATACACAGCTAATCTGTGTGTGTGTGTGTATGTGTGTGTGTGTATGTATGTGTGTGTGTGTGTGTATATCTATTTATATATTTTATTGCAGAGATAGAGTTTCACCATGTTGCTCAGGCTGGATTTGAATTCCTGGGCTCAAGCAATCTGCCTGCCTCAGCCTCTCAAAATGCTGAGATTGGCCAGGCGCGGTGGCTCAAGCCTGTAATCCCAGCACTTTGGGAGGCCGAGGCGGGCGGATCACAAGGTCAGGAGATCGAGACCACAGTGAAACCCCGTCTCTACTAAAAATACAAAAAATTAGCCGGGCGCGGTGGCGGGCGCCTGTAGTCCCAGCTACTCAGGAGGCTGAGGCAGGAGAATGGCGTGAACCCAGGAGGCGGAGCTTGCAGTGAGCCGAGATCGCGCCACTGCACTCCAGCCTGGGCAACAGCGTGAGACTCCGTCTCAAAAAAAAAAAAAAAAAAAAAAAATGCTGAGATTACAGGTGTGAGTCACCACCCCAGGTTGATACTAATAATTTTAAAGATTACAAGGTTCTATGTAAGTCCTTTGATTTTATATGTGTCTGTTTTCTTTTATTGCTGAAATCCTTACTCCTAAGTATTATAACATGATTTCTCATTTTCTTTACCCTCTACTACATCTATAATAATTTCAAAATATGTATAAAATCCTATTAAGAAGCTTATTGACTACAATTTTAGATGTCTTTGTGGCTCTTTTGCCTTTATGTTGTATCAGGAGGCCCAGAAAGTCATTAAAGTCATTTGAAAGATATTTTGTTTGGTTATGCCATCAATCTACTAAGGTTCATTCCTCATTTCTAGTCCTACTGCCTTCACCTGTTCTTTACCTCCTTCTATAGGTAACTATGTTCTTATTAATGTTTTATCTGTTCAACCTGTCTTTTTGAAACATAAGTAACGCAAGTACGCTTCATGTTTCCCTCCCCCTTTTTAGTCTATATGTATCTTCTGCTTTTTTTTCTTAACAATATTACCTGGAGATCCCTCTACACCAGTCTATTTTCTCATTCCTTTTTTATAGTTGCATAGTACTCCACTGTAGAATGTACCATAATTCATTAAGCCAATTCCCTCTCAATGGACACCTGTTTCTAGTCATCTGCTATAACAAATAGTGCTTCAGTAACTCACTTTGAACATACATCCCTTGGAATTCTTGAGAATGGTTATTTATTTAAACCACATTCCATATTTTTTTTTTTTTTTCAGATGAAGTCTCACTCTGTCACCCAGGCTGGAGTGCAGTGGTGTCATCTAGGCTCACTGCAACCTCTGCCTCCTGGGTTCAAGTGATTCTCATGCCTTAATCTCCCGAGTAGCTGGGATTATAGGCACGCACCATCATGCCCTTTTAATGTTTGTTTTTTCAGTAGAGACAAGGTTTCGCCATGTTGGCCAGGCTAGTCTCGAACTCCTGACCTCAGGTGATCCACTCACCTCAGCCTCCCAAAGTGCTGGGATTACAGGCATGAGCCACCGTGCCTGGCCCATATTACCTTTTAAATCTTTGCTATGTAGACATGAAAAATCATGTTATTTTAATATATATTTATTTGATTATTTAAAAATTTTCACATTTATTGGCTGTATACATTTCTTTGACAGTTGTCTATTTTACGCCACTTTCAAGATGTTTATATTTTCCTACTTTTTTTTTTTTTTGAGGCAGAGTCTCGCTGTGTCACCCCAGGCTGGAGCACAGTGGTGCAATCTCATCTCATTGCAGCCTTCACCTCCTGGGTTCAAGCAATTCTCCTGCCTCAGCCTCCCAAGTAGCTGGGATGACCGGTGCCTGCAACCACACCCAGGTAATTTTTGTATTTTTAGTAGAGATGGGATTTCACTATGTTGGCCAGGCTGGTCTTGAACTCCTGACCTCGTGATCCACCTGCCTCGGCCTCCCAAAGTGCTGGGATTACAGATATGAGCCACTGTGCCCGCCCCAATATTTTTTTTCTTGGAGATAGGGTCTCACTCTGTCACCCAGGCTGGAGTGCAGTGGTGTGATCTCTGCAACCTCTGCCTCCCAGGTTCAAGCAATTCTTGTGCCTCAGCCTCCAGAGCAGCTGGAATTACAGGTGCTCACCACCATGGCTGGCGAATTTTATTTTTGTATTTTAGTAGAGACAGGGTTTCACCATGTTGGCCAGGCTGGTCTCGAACTCCTAACCTCAAGTAATCCACCTGCCTCGGCCTCCCAAAATGCTGGGATTACAGGCATGAGCCACCACGCCTGGCCCTCTCTTACCAATTCTTATTTATTCCTAGAGCCATGTAAAAATGGTAAGTCTTATGAGGATGGTGCCAGGTCTGTCTTATTCTCCATTACACCCTCAGCACCCAGCTTGGTATCCAGCAAACAGCTGGTCAAAAATATTGGTCAATAAATAAATATTTATGATAGTAATTTTATATTACATCCTTTTTTCTCAATTTAGCAAATTGTACAACCTTTGGAAGTTATTTAGCCTTTGTAAATCTCTGTTTCTTCTGTGAAATGAGAAAAATAATTCTTAATAATATTTTTATAAAGATTAAGCATAATAAGTATAAGATAATTAATACACTGTCTGGCACATAAAAAGCACTTAAATGTCCATGTCTCCCATGATCATCACCATCATGATCATCATCATTATCTATTCATCATTCATCAACACCATGTAATAATAAATTCAGATATGCTGTTGTAAGAAGGAGGAAAGTGCAACAGAGCAACACAGCAAGTGTTTTATTGCCTGTGAACACAGTCATAGGGGTTGATATACAATAAGAAAAAGTATTTCTGAAACAAGCCAGGCAACTGTTTTCTGAGTGAAATATTTGTGTCAGGGGTTACTCAGGGACATTTCTTATATTCAGGAATTTTTCTTCTTCCCTGATTATTAAGTATCTAGTTGTAGTCTTGAAAGCAGAAATAACAAAAGACAAGGCTAGTCTAGAAACAGGTGTCTGCTGACAGGGAACTATATCCCAGTGGGCTACTAGTTATCTAGCATTTCTTTTGAGATGGTAAAGATTTGGGGGAAAGAACTGAAATACACACTAAATCTGGCCGGGCGCGGTGGCTCAAGCCTGTAATCCCAGCACTTTGGGAGGCCGAGACGGGCGGATCACGAGGTCAGGAGATCGAGACCATCCTGGCGAACACGGTGAAACCCCGTCTCTACTAAAAAAAATACAAAAAACTAGCCGGGCGAGGTGGTGGGCGCCTGTAGTCCCAGCTACACAGGAGGCTGAGGCAGGAGAATGGCGTAAACCCGGGAGGCGGAGCTTGCAGTGAGCTGAGATCCGGCCACTGCGCTCCAGCCCCGGCGACAGAGCGAGACACCGTCTCAAAAAAAAAAAAAAAAAAAAAAAAGAAATGCATAAGGTCCTTCACAGTCCAAAGCTTCTATACTTCCCTTCTATACTTAATATCAATCAATAACAAGAAATGAGGTAAAATTTATTTTTGCCTGCTTCAATGGTCTATAATTTTTTAAAGTCCAAGTTTCCCATGATAGAAAAAAAATTAAATTATTATATAAGAACCACAAGGAAATACATAATTGCTACATAAATAATAAAGGTTATCTGGAAAGTAATGGCAAATTGAATTTTAAGGCAAGCCAAATCCAAGAGTCATGTCTCTGTTTTTCAGCTCTATTTTTAAAGATCTGGATTCTGGCCACAATCTTGTGGTGAGTCTACTGAAATGGGTCTGACCACAGTCCGTAATATGCACTACCAAAACTGTGCCTTCCCTTATGGAGTCAGATTCCATTAATGCAGAGTGATTAGATTA
The DNA here is from genome assembly GCF_043159975.1 of Macaca nemestrina. Lineage (NCBI taxonomy): Eukaryota > Metazoa > Chordata > Mammalia > Primates > Cercopithecidae > Macaca > Macaca nemestrina. Next base: position 15,901,310 of record NC_092125.1, on the reverse strand, counting down.
TCCACTGTGTATGAAGCACCACTCCAAGGACCAATGGGGATTCAAATCACAACCCTACCTTCAAGGACCTTCTGACCTTGAGGGAGGAATAAACTCCCTTGACTCCAAACCTCCCTCCAGATAGCGTGCCCTTTTTCTGCTCCCTGCTTGAAAGAACTGTCTTCACCTCCCATGGCCTCTTAAACCCACAGCCGTGTGGCTTCTACTCCCCAATACACACTGAAAGTTTCTTGTCAATGTCTCTAAAAACAAAAAATAACCACAATTTCCTGTCTTCTCAGCAGCGAGCAACACAGGTGCTCACAGCGGAAATGCTCTCCTGGCTCTTCCCTTGTCTCCCGACGCCTCCTCTTTGCCCTGCCTCTGAGTGTAGCGCTCCTGGGGCCTCACCGTTAGCACTCTTTTCCCTCTCTACACATTCTATTTAGGAAGTCTTACCCAGTCCCTTGGTGGTAAATGTCATCTCTATGCTGATGATTTTCAAATCCGTATCTCTAGCTTAGATTGTTCCTTTAAACTCCCCACACCTATATCCACCTATCTACTCAACATCTCCACTTCGATATCTAAAAGGAAACTCCAAGCTACTATGTGTAAAATTAGGTGTTTGGTTTCCCTACCAACTATCCTCTTTCATCCTTCATCTCAGTCAATGGCACTCCATACACCTCTGGCTCAAACCAGATCATCAGGCATCTCCCTTGATTCCTCCCCCATCCTTACTCCTCTACCCTAAAAATGAACTGATCATTAAATCCTATTAAAATCTATCCACAATTCTCCATCTTTACTGCCACCACCATCCCTTGACTGGGTGACTGAAATAGACACCGAACCTCTCATTTCTATTTTTGTCCTTTCTTTGATCTACTTTCCCATCCAGCAGTCAGAGAAACCTTTTGATAAAGTAATTCAGCATATCTTTTTATATGTTTTGTGAACTATGTTAATGTTTTATACCTCCTGTTGGTATAAATTATTAAATCAGCAAGGATGGAGGAAAAGCTAAAATTATATAGCTACAAGTGAACCTAACTATATATCAAATGATAGCACAACCACAAAGATGAACCAAAAAATAATTAGAAAAGAATTCATCAAAGTAACTTTTGAGCATGCTACTCTGGCAGTACATCACTGGTGATGCGTATTCTAAAAACAATAATAATAATAACTTCTAAACAGTCTTGAACTTTTCCTTAAAGATGTGTCTATGGTGGTGTTATGGGAGTAGGAATTCGTGTGTATATTTTAGGACTGGGCAAATGATATTGTTGTGAGCTACAGTTCTCACTGTGGGAGAAGGGAGATATAAATATGAAATAATGGAAGCAGAGGAAGAGTCCTTTGATATGGACTGGTTTGATGGTCTCAGAATAAACTTCAATTGATTATTCAATCATTCAACCTATAAATTGATCAATCTTCTAGTTGTATCTACTGAAAGGGTCTAGAGGCAAAGACAACTAGTAGCAACAAATGCAACTACTGCAGCCCTAGATTTTGGTTTCCAAATGTAATTCCCCACCACAAGGATCATGGCTCCTTGGTAAAATGGCTGATTCTTCCAGGGCTGGGGCAGGGAAAGTACAAGCTAAGCCAGGAATATCTTTTTGGGCAGAAAGCAATAACATGCTCACAAACTGATGAGAGTATATCCAAGAAGACTCAGGATGTGCATGAAGAAGGTCTCACTTGCCAAAGTTTTGATCATTTGAACATCAAAAAGAATGATAGGCATAGATTATACTCCCACTGAATTAAAAAATGAATCTATGAGACCACACTAAAAAGTGCAACAAAACTATGAGGATGGGAAAAAAAAAATCTTCTTTACAGAAGAGTACCAATTAATAAAGGTGTGAAGAAAATTAGAATATTACCATTTTGCAACCACCATTGTCATAATTATTTTAGTCAAGAATCATCAATTTATGCTATAACTATTGGGGGAAAGACTTTTAGAAATACAATATATACAGTCTCCAGGTTTCACTCCACAGATTACTCACTAAACACAAAGGGGAAAACTGGTAATTTTATAATAGAGACATCTGGCTGACACTACCTTAACCAACGATGCGGGTTGGGGAGAGGTGGGAGAATTCTGTCCCTCTGATGTGATGCACGACAAGGACACAACACTGACCCAGAGGCTTAGAGAACTCATTTTAGAATAAGAACAATCAAGAGATGTGGCAACTAAAAGGCATGTTTGATCCTTGTTTGAATCTTGGATACAGAAAAACAAAACCAAAAACCCCAGCTCTCTAAGACATTACTGACTGGCATAACTGGAAATTTGGATAGGAACTATATATTAGACAATACCATCATATCAATAACTTCTCTGGGTGTGATAATTATGTGGGAGAATGTTCTTTTCCTTAAGAGACACCTGTTGAAGTTTTTAGGGGTCATGTGTCTTGATGTCTCTCACATATTCTTAAAGGGTACAGCAAAATGGCCAGACTCTCATACACCTTAGAGCTTTAATACATGCTGTTCCCCTTGCATGAAATGCTGTTCCTCCTCTACTCATCTTTGCTTGGCTAACTCCTACCCATTCATCAGATTTCAGATGAGAAATTACTTCCTCCTCTGGGAAGCCTTCCTTAAGTACTCATGCCAAGATTCCACCTCCCACCTTTACTGTACAGCAACTGTACTTTCCCTACAGTAACAATTATCACTGTGTTATTCATGCCTGTTTATCTGCTAACTGCATGGGGAGAAGACATCAATCCACCTTGTTCTCCTGACGTCTCCACAATATCCAGCAGAACATCTGGCACTCAGTCTGTTGTCATAGACATAAGTGCTCTCCAACAAACATGTCCAGTTAGTCCCTCAGGCACAGGGTAGAACTGCACTCTCCTTTCCCTTTGAAGTGAGGTGTGGCCATGCAACATTCCTTGACAAAGAAGTCTGAGGGCAAGAGGTATTTGCCATTTCCAGGCAGGAGCCTCCAGAGTCAGACCATGAAACCCACTCAGTGTCCCTCAACCATAGTGACTGGTATAATCATCCAGGGTCATGGGGGGGAGTAGCGAGTAATGCGCCCAGTCACCCTAAAATGAAGACTCAAACAGCCCGTGTTCCTAAATACCTATAATGAGCAGGACCCCCTGCTAACTATACCCCTGACACCCCAATGGACCATGTTGGACATGTAGTATAAATAAAAAATAGGGCCGGGGGCAGTGGTTCACGCCTGTAATCCCAACGCTTCAGGAGGCCAAACTGGGAGGATTGCTTGAAGCCAGGAGTTTGACACCAGCCTGGGTAGTACAGCAAGATCTCATCTCTACAAAAAATAAGAAATTAGCCAGATGTGGTGGTGCACGCCTGCAGTCCCAACTCCTCAGGAGGCTGAGGTGGGAGGACACGTGAGCCCAAATGTTTGAGGTTGCAGTGAGTTACAATTACACCACTGTTCTCCAGCCTGAGTGACAATGAGTCCTATCTGTAAAAAGAAATAATAATAAAATTAAAAATTAAAACTTAAAAATAAACTTGGTAGGCAGGCTTGGTGGCTCACACCTGTTATCCCAGCACTTTGGGAGGCCGAGGCAGACAGATCACAAGATCAGGAGTTTGAGACCAGCCTGGCCAATATGGTGAAACTCCGTCTCTACTAAAAATACAAAAAATTAGCCAGGCGTGGTGGTGCATGCCTGTCATCCCAGCTACTCCGAAGGCTGAGGTAGGTGAATTGGTTGAACCTGGGAGGCAGAGGTTGCAGTGACCTGAGATCATTCCACTGCACTCCAGCCTGGGCAACAGAAAGAGACTCCATCTCAAAAAAAATAACAAAAAATAACTTGGTAAAGCCAAACACATGTTTAGGTTGGTTATTGCTTCAGCATAAGCTAGCACATCTTGACTGATCCATATCCAACTAATGGCATTAGGTTAAAAATCATCTGAAAATCTAATTATTCTTCAATAGTGACTAATCAAATAAGTTGCCCTTGATAGAAATAGTGGAATACTATGCAGGCATGAATAACGAGGAGGCTCTTTGTGTCATGATCTCCAAGATGTTCTGTCAAGAGGGACAACAAGGTTACGTATGCATAAATGATTACACATTTGTATAACATTTTTAATGGAAGTGTTGATCAAGGAACCAAGGTAGGATGGATAAGAGATTCCAATGCAAATTTCTGGGACAAACAACAGACATTTCTAGATAGATTATAAGGATGAGTTACATGATCTTAAATGTCTTACTCAAAATGATGTAACAGAATTTAGAAAAAGAGGGCATATGAAGATTTTTGGAAAGGTCTGCTGGTGAGCAGCTAATCCTGTGTCCCATCCCCTTCCTCAGTCAGGAGAGAAGGCCTTCAGTGGGACCACTTAGAAACCTATGAGTCCCCTACCATTTGGGTGGGGGTAGAAGGCACCTAATATGAGTCCCCTACCATTTGGATGGGGGTAGAAGGCACAGTGGACTGCTGTCTGATTCCCTCCTAGAAAAGATGAAAGATCAGAGACTGGCTGGCTAGCTGCTCTGATGGCAGTATGAGCTTGGCCTGTCCTCCTAGAATGTGGTGGGGAAAAGAATATGTGGACATTGACATGGACTCTGTATGTGAGAATCTGTACAGATCGCTTTAGACAATGTGTGAACGGGCTATGGAGCAGAGGATACTGGAGCAGAAGAAAGCTGGAGGTGGACAGAGTAAGAAACCAGACAGGGCAAAGACACAGCAGCCCTCATCAAGACAAGCACCAGAGAGACAAGGCTGGCAAGGAGAACGGGGTCTCTGAGGGTGTGTGAAGGCAGCTCTCCAGAGAGTCAACTAGGGAACATGTGCCATGCTCTGAGAGCCCAAGGCCAGCTTACCACCATGACAGTCAACAAAGAATCGTCCTGCTCTCCAAAGCCAAGGACATCAGAAACATCAGTCAACGCATGAGGGAAGAGGAGAGCAGGAAAGACTGTGCCATCATCATGTCCCTTTCTACCTGGAAATGACTGGATGATGGAAGCTTTGGTTATGCCACGGAACTGCACATTCTGCAATCTAAATCAAGTCTGTATTTTGTTGCTTAAAGCCATCATAAAATGTGTATAAACTGTGATCTGAAGTCATGGGGCTTACCCATGTTTTTATCTGGGATATGGAAAAAAAACCTCCTGTCCAGGGCAAATTGAAAGGAACAGTGGAAGACAAATAAGATTGCTTTATGATTACACTCAGGACCCCTTACATTCAAACTTCCATTCACACGTGTATGAAATACCAGTGCAAGAAAACACAAGAGGCTGTGTATAGTGGTTCCATCTCAAGTGGGAAACTAGAAATAAGTGTGAGAGGGAAGTTATATTTTTGTTATGTGTCCTTTTGTACATTTTTAGTGTTCATATGTCTTCATGCAAATGCGCAAGGAATATATACCAATTGGTATGGTTTGGCTGTGTCCCCACCCAAATCTCATCTGAAACTATAGCTCCCTTAATTCCCACATGTCATGGGAGGGACCCAATGGGAGGTAATTGAGCCATGAGGCAGGTCTTTCCTATTCTGTTCTCATGATAATGTATAAGTCACACGAGATCTGATGGTTTTATAAAGGGGAGCTCTCCTGCACAAGCTCTCTTGTCTACCACCATGTAAAACCTGACTTTGCTCCTCACTTGCCTTGTGCCATGACTGTGAGGCCTCCCTAGCCGTGTGGAACTGTGAGACCATTAAACCTCTTTCCTTTATAAACTACTCAGTGTTGGGTATTTCTTCATAGCAGTATGAAAATGGACTAAAATGCCCACATTGTAAAATGACCTGTTAGAAGTGATATGGCTGAGTGGGTAAGAACTCCAATGCTTGGGCTTCAATCCTAGTCAGGCCGTGACAGTCATGTATTTGTAAGCATATTTACCTACCTCTTTTTGCTAGTTTCATTGACTGTAAAATGGCAATAATGATGGTGCCTCACTGGGGCACTGGGGAAGGTGAGATGATTTCTTTCTTGCAAAGCTCTTACGAAAGTGTCTGCCTCATATGTGCTCCGAAGTGTTGGCTGTGATTCTTACCTATTCCAATAATAGTAACATAATACAATTGTAAATGCTAAAGGAAGAAAATGCACCAGACAAAAAGTATGGAAAAATCTGAATACCATTAAAAGTGAGTCCATTTTCTTCTTGCAGAGAGCATAGGAAGGAGATTTAGAGAAGATGAAATAGCAATAAGATACTTAATGTTTAAAATTTACCATTTAGGAGACCAAATGATTAAAGCCAGAAAATAACAATCACCTAGTAAGTATTCTATACAAAAGAAGTAACACCAAGTCAATTAGATTGTTCAATTAAAACAAAAATAATAGGGTATTAAAAAGTATTAGACATTACCCTGGGGAAAAATGCCAGGTATCTGAGGAGTGAACCATTCAAAATACAACTAGTCACTAATGGGGAGAAATCTCAAGAAGCCCTAAGAAAGCTGGGAATGGGGCAGGAGACATAAGTTTAACTACTAGAAAATTTGTTATGAACTTGTAATACCAGAATGGAAAGAAAAAACAAACACAGAAACACAACCTGGGGACATAGATCCTGCCCGCAGACATGCATGTGTCTAATGGCAGACGATGAGGATAAATGGGATAAGCAACTGTGACTCAATAAAAGAACTGTCAATTTGAAAAGACTGGAGACGGCTGCCCCAGCAACAAATGTAGGGACTCCAGGAAAGCAGAGCCCTCCACACAGGCAAGTCCTCTGCACACACCATCCACAGAGCCACCTGGAGAAACAACAATTGAGAGACAACTGCATGGTTTGGCATTCAGCCCAAATCTGCAGGGACTAAGTCTGTAGTTCTTCTGGAGACTCAGGACCCAGGAAGCATGCCTTTTAAGCAACTCCATGCTCAGGCTCTTCACCTCAAATACAACTCTGCTTCAGGCAGGTGAGGGCAGGAGGCAGGAAACCAGACATTCAGGTAAATTATGGAGATAGTGCAAAGGATCAGGCATCTCAATGCAAGAATAAATAAGGCCCCTAGAAGTGGAAGGACCAAATATCAAGGTTCTGGGAGTCAAAGGAAAGAAAGCACGGACTATGTGATTCATTAACAGAGAAAGCCTTTCTTTTGAGGAAATTGGATATAAATGCTAGGACTGACTAGAACAGAGGTAACCTTCTGGGAACGGCGACATGCCAAGCAGTTCAAGAGAATAACAACAACCAAGTGGAATGGGCCAAGCCTGCTATGCAAGGCTGTGCAGGTTGCATCCTGCACAAAGGTCTCCTGCTGACAGGATTAAATGGGCCAGGAAAGGCTGCCTCTTTGCAGAGGCTGCCTTTCCACAATTTACACAAAGTCATCTTATATGTTAAAAGTAGGAGAGGAAGTCTAGGTGAAGCATGGAGGGGGGTAGAGGGAAAGAAGGAAGGAAGGAAGCGTGGTCAAAGAAATGCAAAACCTTAAATTCTATTCTCAAACCTCAACATTCAATTGCGCCTTCATTTCTTAGGCCTCAGGAAGCCTTGTTATGGGGGTGAGGGATGTGAAGGAGTAGAATAATCCAAGATGCCTAGTGCGCGGGGCCCACAACCAGAGCTCCATGGTAACTTTCTTTAAAATGCAGTATATTTAAATTTCCATCAAACTGTCATTTATTATGCAAGGTGAAGTATTTAGGAAGAAATAGACTGATGTGTGCAGTTTACTTTGAAATGCATCAAGAAAATAAAGTAGAATAAGGGATCAATAGAAGGATGGACAAATGGACAGATAGGTGATAAAGCAAGTATAGTAAAATGTTCATGGAGTAAAATCAAAGTGCTGTGTATATGGCTGCACGCAGTAAAATTATTTCAGCTTTGTTGTATGTTTTAAACTTTTTATAGTAAAATCTTGGGAAAATATTGATTGAAAAAAGAGGAATGCAAGATCTAAGAAAAAATAATGACATACCAGAATGAGAAATGACTGTGAACTCTCATAGAAATGTCACCAATTAGCTGTAATAACAATTAGAGTGTGTTGGGTGCTTACTATTTGCCTAGTACTATGCTAGCGCTTGACAGATAATCCTATTAATTATAATTACGGCAATTAGAAATGATGTAGGTCTTACCAAAGAAGGTCTCTAAGATTAAATTTTAAAAAGCAGAACTGGGAACAGAACAAGTCTGGCTAAAGTTAAAGGAAAGGAAACAGAAAGCTCCAGCCATAAAACAAAAGACAGGCTTTCTGTTCACAAGCGCGGAAAGGGCTGCCCATCCAAACACATATGTCAGGCCTGGAAAATCAAGTCTAATATTGCCGTGCATGGGGTTTGGAAGGATGTGAAAGTTCCACCTCATTCTTCCCATCACTCAACTCTTCCTCTCCAGTGGAGCTGACCACAATGCCACTGGCATAATCATAATTCCACTGTAGGTGGCTCCACTGTTTCACAGACTTCAAAGTGTTCTTATATGTACTATGTCAGGCAGCATAATGTCCTGGAAGGGCCAAAGACTTGGATGCTACAGAACCTCAGCTAAATGCAGAATTTTACCACTGACTATCTAGATGACTGTAGGCAAACAGCTGACTCTCCCTGGACCTCAGTTGCTAAACTTATAAAATGAAGGTGTTATCCGCATTCTACAGATGATAAAACTGAGGTCTGGAGAAGTAAGGTGACTTGCACAAGGCCACACAATTGATAAGAGGAAGAACGGGAACTGCGTCTTTTGACATGAGGCTTATGCTCTCAGAACGGACACAAGGCCAGAATCATGCCCATATGCCCCTACTGTAAAGAAAACTCAGCTCTGAATCTCCATTAATTATCATCTCAAAAGAATAAAGACAAAACACATGTAATAGTGACAATTTAAATATCTCTCAAGACAAATCATCTTTCAGCGCGTCCAAAAGAAAAGGAGGTTGATAATCAACCAAAGTAAAACTCTTTCCAAGTTATCCAAATTGACTTACTGTTTTCAGTTGTACATTTCCAAACATTTCTCACAAATATATACATAGTTTACAAATGCTAATAAATCACTGTTTTCCACATTATCACCCAGATCTAAGTACATTCTAGGGATTAGAAATTTGCCTCAATAATTAATAATAAAAATATTTAAAATACTCAAAGTATCTGTTAAATTAAAAAGTGGATCTTTTCAATAGTGAAATTTTCTTTCTTTCCTTTTTCTTTTCTTTTTTTTTTTTTTTTTTTTTTTTTTTTGAGACAGAGTCTTGCTCTGTCACCCAGTCTGGAGTGCAGTGGCGTGATTTTGGCTCACTGCAACCTCTGCCTCCAGGGTTCAAGCGATTCTCCTGCCTCAGCCTCCTGAGTCACTGGGATTGCAGGCATGCACCACCACGCCCAGCTAATTTTTTGTATTTTTAGTAAAGACAGGGTTTCACTATGTTGGCCAAGCTGGTCTTGTACTCCTAATTTCAAGGGATCCACCCACTTTGGCCTCCCAAAGTGCTGGGATTACAGGCATGAGCCACCATGCCCGACCAAAACTTTCTTAAACATGTTTAAACCAAAATTGTAAAAAAAAAAAAAAAAAAAAAAAAACAGAGAAGTTCATAGAACTTTGACTAAGCCCCTGTTGTCAGTAACTAGTCAAGTATCTTCTTGGAACAAATGACTGTAAATGAACAAATTGAAAAAGACATTAACAATCACAGACAACACTGAAGTGCAGATAAATATGTTTAAGCACCAAGATCTGAAGAACAAAGCCTCCACTGGGGAAAGGGGCCTTTTATTTCAAGGGCACTTTCAGAAACCAGAAGACCAAAGCAAGAAAAAAATAACTTGTTGCGTTTTTAATAAGACAGGCTATATATTAAAAAGTAGCTGCACCCACATACAATTATTCTATAATAGTTAAAGGCATGCTGGCATAGAGATATAAAAATTCGGGCACATCTGTTTTACTTTTTAAAGGCTGATATAAAAGTAAAATTATTTAAGTCTCAGATTTTACTTTCTAACATTTTGAGATTTAGCTGAAAATTACATTTAAATATCATCGAAAAGCAAGTTAACGAAGGACAATTTCCTACTCACAAATGCAAGATCTAAATCAAGCTACTCAATAAAGCATAGTTAGGTAGAAATTAAGGGTTCTGACCATACGTAGACATCAAATCTTAAGTAGAGTTTTACAAAAATGAGCCCATATGCATAGAAAAAAACATCTGCAGGAACACAACATTAAATTCTAATGTGGTTGTTTCTGAGGAGTGGGATTATAAGCGGAATATATATTGCTTTCATTATCAGGAAATATTCAAAAAGCATAGTGAGGTAGACTATTTAATGCTAGTTGGAAAAGAAAGAGACACACAAGTTAATTGTATAGGAGATCAGTGTTACCAAATGCAGAGCACTCTGCTATGTACAAGGAAAAACCAAGATGAATAAACAACATAAAAACCCATGCCCTCAAAAAAGCTTATGATCTAGACATAGAAGTGAAATACATGTTCCTACAACTAAGTACCAGACAGAATTAGAAAGGTGCTATTAATGCTGATAGTCCAACTACAGAATGCTGTAAAACAAATAGTAAGTACAGAATGGTATAAGGGTAAGGAAGAAGAGAAATTAATTCTAGCTAAATGGAATCAGAAAACATAAGGATAGAGAGATTTTAGAAGCTGGGGAAGGAAAAAAAAGGGCATCTCTTACTGAGCACTCTGTGTGTGACAGGTACTAAGAGTACTTCCATCTATTAATTCACTCAGTTCTCATATTCACCCTATAAGGGAGGTACTATAATTATCCCTGCTTTACAAACAAGGAAGGCGAAGCTTGCTCAAGCTCATACTAGGTCTAGTAAGCAGGAGAACCAGGATTTCACACTGGTGAGGGCTGCGTTCCTCATGACTTTGCTATGCTGTCCCTCTAGGAAAAGGGAAAACACTGGGACCCATAGGCTAAAGAAAAATGAGTTAAGAAAAATGGTGCACAAAATCAGAAAGAATAAAGAAACTTGCATTTATTGAAGGGTTTCCAAGTAGTTTCCGTATTTAATGCTTTTTATATACAATTTTGGTTATTTTTTCTGTGAAGTGGTGATTATGATGATCACATCTATTTTAATGATATGAACACTAAGTTTTAGAAAAGTTCAGTATCAGACCAAACAGCTAATAAGTAGCAGAACAGAATTGCAAACCCAAGTCTGAGCCCAATCTCAGGTCAAGTCAGACCTGTGGCTTTATATGTACTATCTCATTTAATCCCTAAAACAATCTGTAAATCTGGTACTCTTACCTTTTCTCATTTTACAGATAAGAAAATGAAAAATTAGACGGTAAATAACCTCCCCAAGGTCACAGAACTGGTAACCAGTAGACCCAAAATTTAACCCAGGCATCATGACTTCACACCCAGACTTCTGACCCTTTGGGTACACTGCCGGAAAAAGAGTAAAGAAGAACCCAATCACAAATGTCAAACTCGGAATCCATCAGTCATGCAAACTCATTGACAATTTTTGCTGTAAAAAACCCATGATCTAATAATGTGTTAGGAATAAAGTCCTCCAACAGACATACCAAAATTAGATTCTTAGCATGTAAAGCTTAATAAGACGTGGAACACCTTACCTGTACAGCTTTTCAAAGAAGGTAAACCATTGTTTTAATTACGTATAATCTACCTAAGAAGGTCATCTATGTAGTTTTTCAGCAAGCACTCACTTACCACAACCCCACTAAAATGTCAAGCCCCAACTAAACGTTGTAATACTTTGTCTAGCATAAAGTACATTGGATTTATCCATTATTATATCTTCCTACAGAATTCTATACATAGCGGTGTAGAAATTACAATGTGAGTAATTGATAATTGAACTTGCCTTCCCAAAGCAAAACAAGAAAGAAGGTGAGAGGGGAAAAAAGGGGCCAATAACTGAAATGAGTTTGCTTTTTACATTTCGTTTTGCCTCTTGGCTACAATCTACAGTATTTCACACCAAACATTATCCCAAGCTACCCAGCTCTGAGGCCTAGAGTTACCCACCTACAAAACAAGCTGCAAGCTCCCTGCCACAAGGAGAGTGACTCATCCTAACATCCGGCATCAATTCTTAATGAGTCCCCGAGCCCCCGCAGTCCTGTCTACTTTTCTTTTCCAGTGAATCCTCACAGCCCCCTTTCCCTGCACGTTCTCTGTCCCAAATTTCTGAAGCCCTTCCCCTTCCGTCTCTTAAGAATCTCTACGAACCTGAAACCCTGTGAGGCTGATGGCACGTCTGTGGTTCCTTTCTCCTCCTTCCCTCCATCCCCACAGCTCCTCGGGACCTGACCCTCCCCACTCACCAGGTGCAGGGCCAGGGGCAGCAGCAGCAGGAACAGCCACAGGTAGAGGTGGCAGCTGTTGGTGAACTTGCTCTGCTCCGGGTCGTGGTACCAGCCCCCGGTGAGCGCGGCCCACACGCCCTGCCGGAGCAGCTGCAGCACCTGGGACACCATGCCGGCTGCGTCCCGGGGCTGGTGCGCGCCCCGTTGCACCCTGCGCGCCCCGGCCGGCTCCCCGGGCTCCCTCAGGTCTAACACCCGGGCCCGCGGGCCGCGCCTCCGCCGTCGCCGCCGCCGTCGCCGCCGCCGCCTCCTTCCACCCCACGGCTGAAGCTGGAGCTGCTCTTCCGCCCGGACCCGCGAACCGCGGCGCCGGAGCCGGCTGCTGCCGCCGGGCAGGTGAGCGCCATGTCCGAGGGAGGAAGGATTTTCCCAGCGTGCTCAGAGGCGGCTGCTCAGAGGATGCTTCCGAGGCTCCTCCCAGCGCCCGCCCAGTCCCTCCTTAGCCTTCGCTGGGGGCCAGAAGGATTTCTGAGTCTCTCCAGCCTTTTCTTTCTCTCTTTCTTTCTCTCTCTCTTTTTCCTTCCTCCTTCCCTCCCTCCCTCTCTCTTTTTTCTCTCTCCTTCCTTCCGTCCTTCCTTCCTTTCTCTCTCTCTCTCTGTTTCTTTCTCCCTCTTTTTTTCCTTTTTTTTTTTTTTTTTTGCCACTCCCCGCTTCCCTTCCCCTTCTCTCCCATCCTCCTATTAGGGGACATGCAAAGGTGTTCTCATGCAGAAGGCACAGACCAGGACACGTTCCTTGTCCTTGTCCTTGTCCTTTTTTACACCCAAATATTTACCTCATACAAGGTCCTGTCACTCAGCACTCAAAGCAATTTCTTCTCCTGAGCACTTCCTGCACGCCTTCGTTCTCCTTAATTAAGGGCTGACCCCAGACGTTCTATTAATCTAAGCTCTACCTAGTCCTCTGGCACTGATCTTCTGTCCTCCCTGACTTCCTCCTCCACTCCCTGTTGTCCAACTTGGTGGAGAAAGAAGATAACCACCTCCCTGATAAAATTTCAGGAGCTTCAGTTAGGCTCTTTAGTTTTTTATCTCTTTCCTAGAACATAATCCCAGGTATTTAACTGGCTATTTAGAACATTAATCTAAATCTCTCTATGCTGTTTAGATAGGAAGACTCACTGGACAAAAAATTAATAATCTTTAAGCTATTATATATTTTATCGTTTACAGTGGATACAGGTCAGATTCTCTTTTGAGAGTGGGTTTTGGAAAGGGAAGAGATAAAAGGGAGCTTGTCTTCCTTTGGGATGAGGAGCGGAAGCCCTGTGTGTGTGAGCTCAGGCCTTAGGGAGAGACAAAGATTAGAGGGCTCCATGATTCTCAACATGCCTTCCCTGCATCATCCTTACCTGGTCTGTCCCAACACATCACACTCCTCTGACTCGTGTGCCTGCCTGTGTCCTGGCCGTGTTCTGGTCTGCAGCAGCACTTGCTTGTGGGAGCCCTAGTCAGGCCCAGTAAAGGCACACCAGCCTTCCCAGGCTGAAACAAGGTAAGGACAGGCCCATCATGAGGAGAGGGCCCAGGACATGAAAGGCCCCTGAGTTACAGCAAAAGCCTCACTATGGTGTGTCTGCCGTCAGCCATAACCACTCTTCCTTCTACTTTACATTCATCAGTAGGAATGAATCATCAGAATGGAATATGGCTTCTTTCTGTACTGGAAGAGTAATTTTCTTAAAGACACAGCTTGTAAACGGGCTTTTTTGTATATCTGCTCAAAATATTTATAACCTACCAGGTGTTGTATAAATGTTTAATGGATTAATCTACCAATAAACTCCACACTAAAGGAGCGCTGTCATGTGCATGGATACAGGAGGAAAGGTCATGCAACAGTCTGTTTCTACATGGAGGTTGTGCCCTTGTTCACTTGTCCTGATTCATCAAATATTTACTGAGCACCTTCTGGGTGCCAAGCATTTTGCAGAAGACTAAGAAAGCAAATGTAGGGCCGGGCGCGGTGGCTCAAGCCTGTAATCCCAGCACTTTGGGAGGCCGAGACGGGCGGATCACGAGGTCAAGAGATCGAGACCATCCTGGCGAACACGGTGAAACCCCGTCTCTACTAAATAGTACAAAAAAACTAGCTGGGCGAGGTGGTGGGCGCCTGTAGTCCCAGCTACTCGGGAGGCTGAGGCAGGAGAATGGCGTAAACCCGGGAGGCGGAGCTTGCAGTGAGCTGAGATCCGGCCACTGCACTCCAGCCTGGGCCACAGAGCGAGACCCCGTCTCAAAAAAAAAAAAAAAAAAAAGAAAGCAAATGTAAGTCAAATATAGTCCCTACCATGAAGGAGTTAACAAACTACAAGAGGAGGCAGGAAAATAAAAGACTTCCAATAAAATGTGCTGCCTGTTATCATATTGTAGAAATGGACACATATCCAGATGTATGGAAGCACTGGGGCACTGTGCAGTGCAGAAGACATGTACAAGTCTGTGAAGGAGGGGTGGTGTCAATGAGCACCAGGGAACCGGGTCTTACAGCTAAATACTAGCTCTCTCCACAGGGAGTGGAGAAGGAAAAGTCAGGGAGGATAGAAGATCAGTGCCAGAGGACCAGGTAGAGCTTAGATTAATAGAACGTCTGGGGTCAGCCCTTAAGGAGAATGAAGGCGTGCAGGAAGTGCTCAGGAGAAGAAATTAGTAAGTGTAAATAGTTCTCCAGGAACATGTATGTGTGGAAAGAGGAGCATGGCAATTTGGGGAAAATGTCAGGATAGTCTAATGTATCTGGAAGGTAGGGCTGGGAATGGGAGAAATGGAACAGTAGGAAACTTAATGAGATAAGCAAAGGTCAGTCTCTTGAGTCATACAAAGTTCTTCATATCTTATCCTAGGCAATGGACAAGAACTGGAAGGCTAAAGCATGCATGTGTCATGATCAATAGTACAGGGGCAAATGCTGAACACCTGAACCAGCAGGAAGGTACAAAATGTTGAGGGATCATATATGATCTTAAGGCTTAGAGATCAATTCAATGTGGAGACAAAGGGATAAGGAATGTTATGATTTTCCGTTTTGGGTTGAGATGACTATACTGTAAAATTAATCCATTTATAAGATATAGGAAGGTTAGCAGCAAAAGATGACTGCACTGAATTTGAGTTGCTTAGGGACTTTGCAAGCCATCGGGGAGAGAATGTTTCTGAAGCTTAGGAGAGGTTTTTGAAATAGAGATTTATACTTGAGAGAGATCAGCAGATAATCCCATAAAAGGGGATGATAATGTCCCAGAAAAGAATGTAGCCAAGAGGGCTGTGAATTACAAGGATTAAACACACAGGCAGGACAAAAAGAGGGAGGAAAGGAGGAGAATAAGGTGAATCTGATATTATCTAATAAATGGGGAAAGAACAATTCAAGAAGGAAGTGATTAATAGTGTCAAGTGCCATAGAAGAGGCCAAGTACAAAGGTTGTTATTAGGACACAGCCATTAGGAGTGACCTAATGTGACATAGCCCCAGCCATTCTGAGGATTGAAGATGATAAAGTGGGCAGGTGCCTAATTGTGTTGTATTACAAAAGATTGAATACGTAGTGAATGCAAAAGTAGAGGGAGGCAAAATCAGCTACTCCTTAGGGGAGCCTGGCCATAGAGGTGAGTGTGATCTAAATGCAGGTGCAATGGTCAAGAAAGTGTTTGTTTTGACTGAATGGCTTTTAATATTAAAAACTAAGTATGCTGGCCAGTCATGGTGGCTCATGCCTATAATCCCGGCACTTTGAGAGGCCAAGGTGGGTGGATCACCTGAGGTCAGGAGTTCAAGACCAGTCTGGCCAACATGATGAAACACCATCTCTACTAAAAATACAAAAATGAGCCGGGGCGTGGTGGTGAGTGCCTGTAGTCCCAGCTACTAGGGAGGCTGAGAATCACTTGAACCCGGGAGGTGGAGGTTGCAGTGAGCCAGGATCATGCCACTGCACTCCAGCCTGGGTGACAGCGAGACTCCATCTCAAAAAAAAAAAAAACAACAACAAACAAAACTAAGTATGCTTCTTCTTGACTACTCTGCTTTCCTGGCATCATTATAGCTTTCACTATAATGCATATGTTGGAGACTCTAAAATCTTTATATTCAGCCCTAACCTTTTCCTGAATTTCAGATTTAAATCCAGTTGGGTACCCTTCTACCCATAGGCCCTCAACATATTCAAATGTGAACTCACTGGCTTCTCCCTTACTGTGATTCCTCCCATTGTGCCTTTTGTATTTTGATCTCAGCTGATGAAACCACAATCCACCTGGTCACTTAGAACCAGGAGGAAACCTAAATTCCTCGTCTTCTCATCCTCCTCTCTCTCACTACCATATCCAGTCAGTGACCAGGTCTTATCAATTTTATTTCCAAATGATGATTAACTACATATGTTTGCCCTATCCCTGTTGTCACGAATTCAAGTCAAATCCTCAGAATTTCTCCCTTGAACTATCAAAGTGGCTTCCTAACTAAATTTTGTATCTCCAACTAAACCTTCTATATCAATGAAGGGAAGAAAGGAGCAACTCTCTAGCTTTCAAGGCATACATAAGTTTACGCAGGAAATAATAAAGCTGAAAAGGCAAACAAGGGATCATACAAAGCAGAATATGCACCTACCACTCCTAGGACTGGAAGAACAGTGGGAACAAGTAGTATTGTTAGAAGCCACAAGCCAGAGGTTGGTGGCAAGAGATAGATCCATGGCAGGGCAGTCTAGAAAGAGCTGGAGCCTTGAGGACTTGCAGCGGCCACAGAAAGGGAATGGTTTTGAGTGGGGAATATGATACCAAAGCAGATAAAGACATGACGGGAAATGAAAACTTGGCCATGTATTATCCTGCCTTAACAAAAGCAAAAATTCTTAAAAACATATTAGCAATCTGAGTCCTGCAACATATAAAAAGGATTACATACTATGACCAAGTAGAATTCATCCCAGGAATTCAAGGTTGGCTTAACATCCAAAAATCAATCATATATGTGAGGGTAGCCCTAATCTGTGTGATGGAGGGCACCACAAATACCTGCTACATTCTTGTACACCCTTTCTCAGAGCTACTGGAAAATATGCTTCATTAAAAGGAATGAATATACTAAGAAAGATAAAGCATGGGACCAAGGGAACAAGCTTTTTTTTTTTTTTTCTTTTTTACAGAGTCTTGCTCCATCGCCCAAGCCAGAATGCAGAATGCAGAATGCAGTGGTGTGATCTCAGCTCACTGCAACCTCTGTCTCCTGGGTTCAAGTGATTCTCATGCCTCAGCCTTCTGAGTAGCTGGGATTATAGGCATGCACCACCACCCCTGGCTAATTTTTATATATATATTTTTTCTGGTAGAGATGAGGTTTCACCATGTTGACCAGTCTGGTCTCAAACTCCTGACCTCAGGTGATGCCCCTGCCTTGGCCTCCCAAAGTGTTGGGATTATAGTGAACCACTGCACCCAGCCAAGAACAAGTAACTGAAAAGAGAGAGAGAAAATTAAAAAACAATCTCCAGGACAACAGTTCACAAAACAGCAGGCCTAGAGAATAACCAAATCAGATGAAGCATTGAGATAAATTTTGAATGTAATATCTTTAATAATTTTAGGTCTAATTGATTTTTTTACTACTTTTATCTTTTTGATAAATATATTTTTTTCTAGGAATTTGTTCATTTGATCTAAGTATTCTACTTTATTGGTATAAAGTTTGTCATACTGTCCTCTTGTGATTTAATAAAAATGTTTGTAAGATATGCAGTGGTTTGTGCCTTTTCATTCTTAAAATCAGTTATTTGTGCCATCTCATTCTTTCATGATTATTCATTAGGAATCTCTCATTTTATTTAGTCTTCTCAAAGAAACAATTTCAACTTTTTCATCTTCTTTATCAAATGATTTTTTTTATTTTGTCAATTTATGTTATGTTTCTTTCTCTTGTACTGTGTCTCAGCCTTATTTGTTCTAATTTTTCTACCTTCTTGAGATGGATGCTTCACATGCGTTTTTTTGCTTCTTTCTCATATATATATATACACATACAGTTAAATCTATACATTTTCCTCTAAGTATGACATTAGTTGCATTCTACAAATTTCAATATATTTTACTACATTCAGTTTAGAATATTTTCTAATTTCCATTAGGATTCCTTTGATCTATAGATTAATTGGAAATATATTGCTTCTAAGTATGTGTAGACATATATGAGCACTTCCTAATAATCCATATCCTCATTTAATTCCAGAGAACATACTCTTAATAACTGTCAGACTTGATTTATGGCAAAGTATATGATTAGTTTTGTAAATGTGTGTGTCAGCTTAAAAAGAATGATTTTTCTGCATGCTAAAAGTCCAGTATTCTATAAATGTCCACTGGTTAAATCTGCTAATAATTTCTCAAATATTCTTCATCCTTACAGACTTTTTGTCTGCTTTTCTATCAGTTAGTGACAGAGGTGTCATTCTTTTTAAGATTTTCCAAATACAAATGCACACACAAATGAACCATATTATTTAACATAAATCAAGCCTCAATACATTTCAAATAATTAAAATTATTTAGAGTTCAGAGTATTTCCTACAGAACTAAGTAAGAAATCAAAGATCATTATAAAATCATATGTAGTCCCAGCAGATCATTTGAGCTCAGGAGTTTGAGACTAGCCTGGGCAACATGGCGAAATCCTGTCTCTACAAAAAAAAATACAAAAATTAGCTGGGTGTGGTGGCATGTGCCTGTAGTCCCACCTGCTTGCGGGGGCTGAGGTAGGAATATCCTTTGAGCAGAAGAGGTCATGGCTTCAGTGAGCCGTGTTCACGCCACTGTACTCCAGCTTGGGCGACAAAGTGGGATCCTGTCTCAAAAAATCATATATGTACATATATATCTATAAAACCATATATACATATTATATACACACTATGTTAAATTAAAGTTTTATATCTTTCTGAAGAAATGAACCTTTTCTAATCACGCAGAGTATCTCCAGGAATTTTTATAATTTAAATTCTATTCTGTCTGATATTAACGCAGTCACCCCAGGGTTCTTCTGGTTAGTGTTTATATGGTTATATCTTTTTGTATCATTTTACTTTTAACTTTTCTGTATCTTTATGTTCTATCTTTATGTTTGTTTCCTATAAGCAGCATATCATTGAGATATGGTTTTTATTTGATCTGATAATCTTCGACTTTAATTAGAATATTTAGTCTGTTACATTTCATGCAGTTGTAATAGTACTGGATTTAATCATATCATAATTTTCAGTTTGTCTTTTTTCAGTTTTTCTTTGCTTTCTCTTGGCTTCTTTTGAATGATCTATTTTTTATTATTCATTTTTACTTATATCAGCTTAAAAGTCATAAACTTTTAAAACTTGTTTAAAGGGGTCAGAAATATAAAGTGATGCATTTCCAATGGAGGTGGAATTATACAGTGGACAGGATGGTGTCAGCACATGGGGGACACATGTGAAGAAGTGACACAGAGGAGCATGAGCATGGGGTAGTATTATTTTGTGTAGGAGTTAGAGGTAAAGCAAAGATTATTTATAATGATGTGAGGATCTCACAGAACAGAACTGAAAGAAGGTGGAGGGGGCAGAGAAAAGATAGGCTAATCCTCATTCAGTTAGCACAAAGAAGGGAAATACAGACAACAAAAAGACTATGTTAATGAAGAAATGCCTAATAGGTAGAATACTAAACCTTTACTCCAAGATAATTTGATATTTTCCCACATGTGTTTAACTCTACCCAGGAGTAAGCATAAAAAATAAAGTACATCTTTTGGCTCTTTTAAGCACATATTATAATTCAGACAGTGAAATGTGAAATAGAAAATGCCAGTTATTACGAGATGAATAAAGGGAGGGAAAGGAAGCAAAGGTGGGCAGAGGAGAAAGGATGAAAAAGAAAAAACAGAGTGGCTTTTACTCATTTGTAGCACTAGGCGGCACCAGAACCCTGCTCAGAATGTAGTAAAATAAAATACATAATGGGTATTGCAAAGCAAGGAAGGACTTTAAACAGGGCAAATTCAATATTGCAAAAAGCTTGTTCACCCAAATGACAGTTCTACTTTTCACCTAATTACATTTTGTGAAGATCATCTTCATATCTTGTATGGTCAGTGTATATTGTATGTGTGTTTTGTGTGTGACTGTTATTTTTTTTTAGGTTATTTTTCCTTAATCTTCTACACAGATTAGTGTTCCTGAATAACAGAATAGAAATAATGGAATCTAAGGAATATTATGAGTTATAACTGAAGAACTTTTTCAGAAACAAAAGAGGTCTTTAACTTACCTAAACATTAAACAGATGTATCATTCCCCATCCCCAAAATGACAAAAACAATGATAACAATAACACGAAGAAAGGTTCTAGGGCAATTGACTTCTGTATAGTAGAAGAAGTTTCTTTATGGTATAAACATATTTTGTATATAGCTCCTTTATTCTCATATCTGTTTTAAAAGACAAATCATAAAGCAAGAATTACAAAACTATGTTGAAGGACTTATAATATATAAAGATACAATTTGTATAAAAAGAATAGCACAAAGGAAATGAGATAAAATAGAGTTATATTGTTAGTTTTTATGTAATATTGAAATGAAGCTAATATTAATCTGAATTAAATTGTTTTAATATGCTAATTGTAATCTCTAGGGCAATCACTAAAATATTAAATTTCATTTTATTTTTATTTTATTTATTCTTTTGAGACAGAGTCTCACTCCATCACCCAGGCTGGAATGAAGTGGTATAATTACAGCTCATGCAGCCTTGACCTCCCCTGCTGTAGTGATCCTTCCCCACTCAGCCTCCCAAGTAGCTGAGACTACAGGCATGTACTCCCACACCCAGTTAATTTTTAAAATTTTTATATTTTTTGTAGAGACAGGATCCCACTATGTTGCACAGACTGGTTTGAATCCCCTGGGCTCAAATGATCCACCCACCTTGGCCTCACAAAGTATGGGGATTATGGGCACGAGCCATTATTATGCCCAGCCTAGAAATTAAATTTTAAAATACAGTAAAGGAAACACAAAAGGAATGAACTAGAAAATATCCACTTAACAACAGAAGAGGCAGTAATGGAGGAAGAGAAAAAGAAAAACACACGTGACATAAAAACAAGTATCCAAATGAGATATAAATTTACCTTATCAGCAATTATACTAAATGAAAATGGGTTAAACACTAAAATCAAAAGGTAAAGTTTGCCAGGATGAATTTAAAAACATGATCAAACGATATGATCAAATGCTGGAAAAGACACACTTTAGATTCAAGGATATAAACAGGTGGAAAGTAAAAGGGTAGAAGAAGCAAACCAAGAGAGTTAGAGTGTTTTGTGGGTGACTATTATTATTTATTTGTACTAATATCTGACAAAGTAGACTTTGAAACAAAAGTTTTTACTAAGAAAAAGAAAAGCATTTTATAATGATTAAAGGGTCAATTCATTAAGAAGATAAAATAGTTATAAACCTACATGTGCCCAACAACAGAACCTCAAAACGTAAAGAACAAAAACTGACAGAATTAAAGGGAGAAGTTAATAATCCAACAACAATAGTTGGAGACTTTAATATCCTGACTTTCAATAATGGATCAAACAACTAGGCAGAAGATTAACAAGGAAATAGAAATCTTGGGCAACAACATGTAGATATCCTGTACTGGTAGCATGGAGCACCATCTAAAATTTGGTTCGGATGTCAACACTAGTGACATCACACAAACAACACAAGGTTCTAAAAACGCTTATTACTCACTTAATGAATCTATCTGGGGAAAGCAGGGCACGTCTTTTAGCAAGTCTGAAAAGACTCGACAGAGCACAGAAATATTTTTATTGGGTTGGGAAATATACATGTTAAGTGGCTGAATTGTATGGCATGTGAATTATACCTCAATAAAGCTGTATTCAAAAAACAAATAAACCAAAATATGTGCTTGAAGGTATCTGACTCCTTCACATGATAGTGAAGAATTATTCAATTTAGATTTTAAGATTTGATTTTTCCCTTGTGTGTTTACCAGTTCTGAAGGGGAAATTTATTCTGAGAATGTTGTGATTAGGAAGGACACTCAGAGAGCTTCTGGAATATGAAAATATTCTGTATGTTTACCTGGCTCATGATTACAGGAGTATTTGCTTTATAAAAATTTATTAAGCTGTGTATATATGTTTTATGCATTTTTCTCCGCAAGTACTCTACCTTAAAATAAAATAGTGATTTTTAAAAAGATATATATTCTGGTAAAGTTACCAAAATTTGAAGATAAGGAATCTGTTGGGTAATCCGATAAAAAAATAGGTAAATAAATAAAGTTACCTATAAAAGGAAAGTGGTAGCTTGACCTCAGAATTTTCTTCAGATTTATATAATGTGAGAAGTTGATGAAATTATGGTTACAAAACCCTCTGTGAAAGATCAATGTACATTTTTGCTACTTGATATACTTTGGATATTTGTTCCTTCCAAATCTCATGTTGAAATCTGATCCCCATCTGTGCAGGTGGGCGTGGTGGGAGGTGTTTGGGTCCTGAAGACAGATCCCTCATGAATGGCTTGGTGCCATTCTCAGAGAGAGGGAGTTCTCACTCTTAGTTCCTGGGAGAACTGATTGTTGAAAATAACCCAGCACCTCCCTCCTCTCTCTCGTGCTCTCTCTCGCCATGTGACACACCAGCTCCCGTTTGCTTTCTGTCGTGAGTGGAAGCAGCCTGAAGCCCTCTCCAGAAGCAGATGCTAGTGCCATGCTTCTTGTACAGCCAGCAGAACTGTGAGCCAAATAAACCACTTTTCTTTATAAATTACCCAGCCTCAGGTATTCCTTTAAGGCAACACAAAAAGACTAAGGCACTGTTATTATGGTGGATCTAAAAATTTTTGTAAGAGATAGTGGTAGCTTCCATTGAATAATCTCTCTGTGCCTGGCACTATTATTAGCATTCCACATCTGTTCACTCTTTTAGTCCACAACACTACTCTCTGAGGAAGGTGCTATCATCATTCCCATTTTACAAGCAAGAAAACAAGCACAGAGAGGTTAAGTAAATTGTCTGTGTGCTAAGGGATCGCGGCCAGTTTCAAACCTCAGCACAGTGAGTTCCAAGCCCACGCTCCAGAGCTGCATCTGAACCACTGCATTACCTCTAAGCAAAACAGTCATTTAAGCATGAAGGCCATGTAACGTGTAAGAACTCAGAAGACAACATTCGCACGAGTCTTCTTGGAAGAGGTTACCAAAGGATGAACTTCTGTTAACCAAGTAATGAATTGAGAAACTGACAAAAAGCCAGATGTGAGCACTGAGTCCATTTAGTATAAATAAGACTAAAACAAAGGTACTGCTTATGATATAGAGCAAGACACAAATGATACCAAATCCGTACATGAAGAAATGATACAACTAACTAAAGCTATCAAAAGAAATGGGAGAAGAAGCTGGGCCTAATGGCTCATGCCTGTAATCCCAGCACTTTGGGAGGCCAAGAGGGGCGGATCATTTGAGGTCAGGAGTTCGAAACCAGCCTGGCCAACATGACAAAACCCTGTCTCTTCTAAAAATACAAAAAAAATTAGCCAGGGCATAGTGGTGGATGCCTGCAATCCCAGCTACTTGGAAGGCTGAGTCAGGACAATTGCTTGAACCCAGGAGACGGAGGTTGCAGTGAGCCGAGATAGTGCCACTGCACTCCAGCCTAGGCGACAGAGCAAGACTCTGTTTCAAAAAAAAGAAAGAAAGAAAAAGAAATAGGAGAAGAGAGAAGGTAAGAAGCCCGAAGACATTTAATTCTGACACACCAAATAATAGATGTATAAAGATATTTAATGGTATAGGAGTAAATCCTAAGAAACATAAACTTACCAGATAAAGCTGAGTGGTAGAGGAGCAGAAGAAAAGAAAAAGAAGTAAAAATAAACTATTTTTTAACCCTGTTTATAGTAAGAAATCAATAGAGAACATCTAAAAAAGATTAAATTAACATGTTAAATTTAAAAAGATACCTCTAAAGCCAAAAACTATAATTCTTCCAAATTTTCAGAAGCTGCATAAAACAAAATAGTAAAAAACACAAACTACATAGTGAAAGATTGTTTTTAAAGTAAAAGAAACAAATGAAACACAAAATGTGATAAAAAATGGCACAAAATATGTTGGTAATATCAATAAGTGTAAATGGCTTTAACTTACCTATTAAAGGACAAAAGGAATCCAAATGAATCTTAGAGAAAATCCAAGAATTGGTTGTTTATAGGAGATACACCTATGAAAGAGTGTCTCAGACAAACTGAAAGTAATAAAAATAGGCAAAAGCTCCTCAGACAAACGGGGAACAAATGGTAGGTGGGTGTGTGATAAGGGAAGCTCAAAATCTTATCAAATAAAATTAATGAAATCAAATTATTAAATGAGACAATCTTCATAAAGAAAGAAATTCACAATACAAAATTTGAAGTTATGTATATCCATGATCAAAAGAAAATAGCACCAACATTTATCAGTTAAAATATTTGGAATATGTCCAGGTGCAGTGGCTCATGCCTATAATCCCATCGCTTTGGGAGGCCAAGGCAGGTGGATCATTTGAGGTCAGGAGTTCAAGACCAGCCTGATCAACATGGTGAAACCCCATCTATACTAAGATACAAAAATTAGCCGGGTGTGGTGGCAGGCTTCTATAATCTCAGCTACTCTGGAGGCTAAGGCAGGAGAATCCCTTGAACCCAGGAGGCAAAGGATGCAGTGAGCCAAGATCATGCCACTGTACTCCAGCCTGGGCAACAGAGTGAGACTCCTTCAAAATAATAATAATAATAATAATAATAAAATCTAAAAATATATATATATAACTTAATTTGGCTGAGTGCAGTGGCTCACACCTGTAATCCTGGCACTTTGGGAGACTGAGGTGGGTGGATCCCCTGAGGTCAGGAGTTCAAGACCAGCCTGGCCAACATGATGAAATCCCATTTCTATTAAAAATACAAAAAGTAGCCAGGCATGGTGGAGGGCACCTGTAGTCCCAGCTACTCAGGAGGCTGAGTTGTGAGAATCGCTTGGGCCTGGGAGGCAGCGGTTGCAGTGAGCTGAGATTGCACCACTGTACTCCAGCCTAGGCGACAGACTGAGACTCCATCTCAAAATTTTTAAAAGAGTAAAAATAATAAGCATTTTTGGAATAAATAAGAAACAACCTAAAGAAGGATTCAATTCTCCTTTTTCTGCCCATTACACATCAAATAAATAATAAAGTTAATAATTCCTGAATAACATAATTGATACGTGTATGTCAGCTATGAACTCCATTTATATAGAATGTACCATCATTTCAAACATTCTCAGAGCACTCACAGAATCTGAGTCTATATTCATAAAAGAAAATCTCAACGAACTCACAAGAGGAAAAACAATACAAATAGTATTTTCTGATCATAATTTAATAAAATTAGAGGCTAATAGCCAACTAGGAAAGAAACCAATATCTATCATCCAGAATTTTTAAAAATTTTTGCTCAAAACCTGTTGGTTCAAAAAATAAGTAAAGATCAAAATAATGAAATATCTAACGTATCTTATTGAAAACTGATAGTATATCAGTACCAATAGGATCCAAAAAGGGAAAAAATATTAGCTCTCAAAGGAAAATATACAGACCCAAATAATTATGCTATCAAAAATATGTAGAGGAGACCACTGGTTGTCTACCAGAAACCACTGTCCCCTTCTTGAAGAATAATGCACACCACATTTCCCAGAACATCTTTTGGGGAGTTGCAGCCATGCAACTGAGTTCTGGAACAGTAGTGGGAGAGAAGTCTGTATCCTGTCAGGCCCAGCACATTCAGCTTCCCAGATGTTCTTCCAGGTCCTTCTGCTGGCTGGGTGCTCGTGACAGTAAAGTTGCTATGAAGTGTCTCTGTCCATGTGTATTGCTGTAAAGGAATACCTGAGGCTGGGTCGTTTATAAAGAAAAGAGGTTTATTCGGCTCATGATTCTGCAGGCTGAACAAGAAGCATGGCATCCGTATTTGCTTCTGGTGAGGGCCTCAGGCAGCTTCCACTCATGGTGGAAGGCAAAAGGGAGCTGGTATGTGCAGGTCACATGGCAGGAGAGAAGGCAAAAGAGAGAGGAGGGAGATCCCCAGCTCTTTTTAATCAGCTCTTCTAGAAACTAATACAGTGAGAACTCACTCATTACCACAAGGAGAGCACCAGGCTGTTCACCAGGGATCTGCCCTTATGACCCAAATATCTCTGACATTGGGATCAACTTTCTTTTTTTTTTTTTTTTTTTTTTTGAGACGGAGTCTTGCTCTGTCGCACAGGCTGGAGTGCAGTGGCGCGATCTCGGCTCACTGCAAGCTCCGCCTCCCAGGTTCACGCCATTCTCCTGCCTCAGCCTCCCGAGTAGCTGGGACTACAGGCGCGCACCACCACGTCTGGCTAATTTTTTCTATTTTCAGTAGAGACGGCGTTTCACCGTGTTAGCCAGGATGGTCTCGATCTCCTGAGCTCGTGATCTGCCTGCCTCGGCCTCCCAAAGTGCTGGGATTACAGGCGTGAGCCACCGCGCCCGGCGGGATCAACTTTCAAAATGAGACTTGGTGAAGCCAAACACACATATCCAAACCATAGCAGGAAGCCACAAGTTATGTTCAGCCTGGGTCTCTGACTATGAGAACATCCACATGGCTGAACTGAGTTACTGCCCAGGTGTTCTAATAAGCCAGATAACATTTTTTATTGTGTTAAGCAACTAAATTTTAGGGATTTGTTTGTTACCATAGTATTACCTACCATAACGAACACAGAAGCTATTACCTGGAAATAGTGTACTAATATAATAAAACCTAAAAGAGCCAACTGCCTGAGCAGTTGTTTAACAACTGAGGAACAAGGAGGCATGGCAGCCTGCCTGGAAAGATGGAGACCCAAGTTATGAGGTGATCAAAGACTTTGCAAAACTCACCTTCAGGAATTTGGAGGACTTACCAACTACCAGCAAACCCATGGCTCCAGAGGTGGAAAAAAAAATGTTTGTTTATATGTGTTGCCAGTTCTTGGCTCCATTTTGCAAATTATAATAAGAAGAAAGAATTCAAGTTTCAAAGCAGAACACCAAAGCCTTGAATAACTTCAGCATAGAAAAACTGAGTAATAGGCACAAATATCTGCTTCTTACATGGAAATAAATTGCAATAGAAATAAATTAATTTTACTGCATTAAGTCACCAAAATTTGGGGGATCCATTTGTTACTGCAGCTTAGCCTATCTTAATTAATACAAGAAACAATAAAAATAAACAAATTAGACATTGAAAGCAAGAATTAAGAAAAATAATAACAATTAACCCAGGGAAGGCAGATGGAATGTACTGATAACTATAATTGCAATAGAAAATACAAAAATAAATAGAACTTAAAAATAATTACAGCCGGGTGTGGTGGCTCATGCCTGTAATCCCAGCACTTTGGGAGGCCGAAGTAGGTGGATCACCTGAGGTCAGGACTTCGAGACTAGCCTGGCCAACATGGCAAAACCCCGTCTCTACTACATATACAAAAATTAGCCAGGTGTGGTGGCGGGCACCTGTAGTCCCAGCTACTCAGGAGGCTGAGGCAGGGAGAATAGATTGAACCTAGGTGGTGGAGGTTGCATTGAGCTGAGACTGCACCACTGTACTCTAGCCTGGGCTACAGAGCAAGACTCTGTCTCAAAATAATAATAATAGTAATAATAACAATAGTAATTACAAAGCTGGTGGGGGATGGGCACAGGAAACAATAACATAGATAAATTAATAGCCAACCTAAGCAGAAACAAAGGGTAAAGGACAAATAGGCACAAAGGAAATGAAAAGGAGAAAACAAATAGAAAAAGAAGAAATTAAAAAATCTTAAGAGAATAGTTTGCTCTTGAGTAGTCAAATAAACGTAGAACCTAGGTATAAATTGGATAATCATCTAGAAAAATATAAATTGTGAAATCATGCCCCAGAAGATACTGAAAATCTTTATGTATTGAAATAAGAGAAAAATGATCTCTAGAAGAAATAGAGAATATTATTACAAAACTATAATTTCAAGAAGCAACAGGCCCAAGTTATTTCACAGCAGATTTTTATATCAGCTTTATGAAATAGGTAATTCCAATGTAACTTAAGCTATTTCAGAACACTAAACAAGAGGAAAAATCCTTCTAAATTCTCTGTATGAAGGTAGCATAATACATTCCAAAAATTCAATAAAAATCCATAAACACACTCAATCCCAATTATGAATGATGATGTAAAAATCCAAATTAGGTATTAGAAACAAATGTAGCAACACATAAAAACCCGAACAGGGTTCATCCCTGGAGTACAAGGATGGTCAAAACATAAAGGATGCCTAGTAAAATAGGGAAATTTTGGATGTCCATTAGGAAGACTACTATTTATATTGTTCTGGGCTTTTTTCAATGGATTAGAAAAAAAATTCCTGTGAAGAAAACCTTAAAATGTAACTGAAAGAAACAAAAAAGACTAAGCAAATGGAAAGGCATAGACACTGTGTACCCAGAAGATTCAGTGTCATAAATATACTAATTCTTGCTAAACTGACGTATAACTCTAACATTATCTCGATTTTGAAAACCCACAGGAAGAAACTAAAATTACACATCACAACACAGATGGATCTTAGAAATAAAATGTTAATCTCAATAAGCTCAAAGGAGTTTATGATTCCATTTATATGAAATTAGAAAACAGGCAAACCTAATTTGCTATGACAGGCCAGCAATTAGAAGGAAACACAGGGAGTTTCTGGGCTTCTGGCAATGCTCTGCTCCTTGATCTGTGAACTGCTCACAGGCATGAGTGTAGTTTGTATTCAGTATGAATGATTAAGCAAAGAAGAATTGTCAGGAAAATTCTAGAAAAAAATATTAGTGAAGATTAGTCCTAGCAGACACTATAATATTGTGGCACGGAGGGATGGGTAGACAGACTTGTCAGTGAGATGGGACAGAGAACCAGGAAGTGGTATGGAATAGAAGAAAACCTATGAAAAATAATTTTCAGTAAGTGGGAAAGACTATTTGTACTACGACTTAGAAACCATAAAGGAACAGATTCAACAACAGATTCAACTATGTAGAAGTAAAAGCAAGAAAACCAGCAAGCAAGACAGAAAGAGAGAAAGTGCGGAGGGAATGAAGAAAGAAAGAGAGAGGAAAGAAAGAAAAAGAAAAAATCTAGACAAATCAGGAAAAATATGTGAACCTCATGACCAAGACATATAAAGTTATTTAGTATACACAGACCTCCTAAGCATCAATAAGAAAAGACCAACCAAAAATAGACAAAAAGAAATAACAGCTAGTTCACAGTAAGGGTAATTAAATGACCCAAACATAGGAAAAAATGTGCAATCTCACATATATATAAATATATATATATATACACACACATATATATAGAGAGAGATGCATACATCTATCTCTGGATGTATTGTGTACATCTATTTCTGGAAAGATACAAATTAAATTCTTAAGCAAGAAAATGGATGGCTGGGGAGTAAAGAGTATGGGAGAGAATTTTAACTTTTCAAATTATCCTTTTGTGTATATGACCTTTTCAAAACGTGTATTTTATTCCATTTTATTTAAAGATATGTGTATAAAAATAATTAGAGAACACACATCCAAGTTTTTCTAGGTTACTTCTACATGGAAAACATTTAAAAAGATGGAGGCAACTAATCAAGAGAATAATTAACAGCTAAGAGAATATTAACTTTGCTTTCAGAAGTAGGGTTAGAATCCATCTAAGTAGGAAAAATAAAGTTTTCAGTACCAAAGTTAATATGAAGGAGAATCAATATTGTGTATAAATGGAAGCTGTGACTCAAAACCATAATTTGTCAATATTTTTCGAGATGTTTAATTTGAAATCTTTGCATTAGGCTGGGGGCATTTTTTTTTTTAATATATTCTTACATTATTACAGAAAACCAGTTTGTCCAAGAGAATTGTCAGGTAAGAAAATACCCCTGAAAGAGATACTTACTGGAAACTCACTCACTGAACCCTCAACTTTGTCAAGTGACATTGTAAAAGATTAGGAAGACTTCAAATGACCTTGTTATTAAGTAGCAACCACAAATAATACTTCACATTTATATGACACATTATAGTTTTCAAAGTACTTCACATTCACCAGTGCCTTCAGGATAACAAAGACCACCCTATAGGGTAACAACAACATCCCGAAAATTCAGGAAGGCCACATCCTAACGCAGATTCTATGTCTTTGGGCACTGAAAATTCTTACAGAGAATAAGTGATAACCAGGAGGTTAGATAAAGCAGCAATGGGAATGGATTCAAACAGAGCAGTCATAACTGGTGTGTTCCGCATTCACATATAAGAGAAGAAAAGATTAGATAAGTTAATTTAAGAGTGCTTTGGAAATGTCAGAAAATATTTTAAAATACTGCGGAAAAAACAGAGATTATTTCATGAAAGAAACTGGAACTACATAGATTGTGCTAAGTTAGCGTACGCTTCATGCAGTAACTGGAAATAAATGATTGGATTTATTTAGTCTTTCTTTTCTGAGAATTTCAAAAGAGCTGTTCAATTTTATCTTCTCATTATAGTCATTATATAGTATTCTTAAAGGGGTATGTTAATGCTAGTCTAATTTTATATGTGGATGAAAAATTTGGAGAACTGAACAAAATCTCAAGGTCTCTAAAATGGTCAGTGGTGTAAGTTCAGCTTTTAATGAATGTCACATTCCACTTTAAGGAAGTTACACCTCCCAAAACTAGACCTGATATCCAGAAAACCATCATTTCCATAGAACAAATAAGATATAAGGCACTACAGGGTAAATTTGTGCAGGGAAGGAAAGTTAACTCACAAAAACAGGTAGTATGACCAACTTTTGGCATTTAAAAAACAAACACAACAAGTATAAACCAATTTCTCTATGATTTATTCTCTGTGACCTTAGAAGGATGACTAGCCTTTTTAAAAAAAATAATCTGTGTCCTCTGTGTCCTTTGTTTAATATTTCTAGCAGGTTGTGAAGAATTACTCATTATGTTTGAAAAGAGTCCAGTGAATTGTAAATACAATGAAACCAATTTTCATCAGACAAATGTACAAAAACGGCAACTCAGGGTAGAATGGCAGCCTTCCTATCTCCGGTTCAAGGTCAGGAGCTTGATAGTTTACTTCAGAAAGGATATCTTCAAGGGTTTACAAAAGACCTGGGCTTTCTGGAACCACTCAGGTTTTTACATTGTTGCATTATTGAATGAAGTAGCTCATTGTCCATTTCAGCAGCGCTTGCTATAATCTGTCACTCTAAGCATGAACAGGCAGGGCTCCAGTCCTGTCCACTGATTAAAGTTACAGAAATTCTAAAAAATCACAATTACTCTGTTTAAATAGCTGAAAGGCAGCTAAAGCTGTGAGAATAGAGAGTAACCTAACACAGGCTGAATTCAAAGCTTTGACACTAACAACAGATGCCAATAAATGTTAACTTATTACTGTTCCTGTATCATCAGCACCATCAGCATTGTGGTCATTATTCTTACTTGTTTAACTGCACATCTTTTTTTTTTTTTTACTTGTTTGTTTTAACTTGTCACTAAACTGAAGCTCAAGACCCCACATCTTTAAATGCATGAAAATGAACCAGAGAACCAGACTCAAGGGAAAAAAGCTAATTTACAAGTTCACAAGACCTTCAAAAAGAACTTCATGCTACTTTTTACTAACACCTCCTTCATTTATAATTACTCAACTGTAATACTGATGTAATGAACTGGGCCTTCAGAGAATGTGAAAGTCGAGACACTCCCTTGTAGTATTTGTTCACTTAAACTTTCTCCAGATAATTGCTTGCCAAACCCCTCTTGTCCCTCAAGTCTTCGCTCAAATCTTATCTTCTCAATGAGGCTACCCTGTCCTCCCTACTGAATACCAGGCCACCTCCCGTCCCCATTCCTGGCCCATCTTACCCATCTTTTCTTACACTCCTTTTACTTTTTATACAGAAGTTATCAAATTCTAATATACTACATAATTTACTTATTTATCCTGTCTATTTTTCACTTAATCCTGCTAAAATATAAGGTCGATGGTAACAGGCAACTTTGTTTTATTCACCATTATATTCCAAATAACTAGATTAACGCTTGACGTTCACAAAAATAGGTATCAAATGATGAATCTATTCTTTCTGTATATTTTGTCCAATCTGTTTTACAAACCAAATGAATATACTTATTACTTGGATTTACTGCAGCGTTGTTCATGATGAGTAAGTCAGAATACTGATGACAACAGGGCTGGGCACAAAGGCTCAAACTTGTAATCCCAGCACTTTGGGAGGCTGAGGCAGGCGAATCACCTGAGGTCAGGAGTTCAAGACCAGCCTGGCCAACATGGTGAAATCCTGTCTCTACTAAAAATGCAAAAATTAGCTGGGCGTGGTGGTGGGTGCCTGTAATTCCAGCTACTCCGGAGGCTGAGGCAGGAGAATTGCTTGAACCTGGGAGGCAAAAGTTGCAGTGAACTGAGATCGTGCAACTGTACACCAGCCTGGGCAACAGAGTGAGATTCCATCTCAAAAACAAACAAACAAACAAACAAAAATGATGACAACAGGATAAAGGTTACAATTAATCTCTTATACGTATAATTTGGTTTGCTCAGAAAGCATTATGTTTTTAGATGTGATATACTCAAGAGTCTTGGAAGTTACTAGTCCATCTTTTAATTCTGATTATCCTAAGGAAATTGTTTAAATTTTTTTGGCCCAGTGAAATTGATCTTTGGCATAGGAAAACATACCAAATGTGGGGTAGGGGGAGAAGGAATAAATATGCCTTCTATTGAATTTTCTGTTTTAATAAGTCCTTCATAAACAGTATCTAATATTAAAATAACAGCTAACATGTATTAGCACTAGTTAAATGCTATGTTTTAATGCATTAGCTCAATGAATCCTCAAAACAACACCACAGGGCAGATACTATTGTTCCACCATTTTACGAAGGGGAATAAAGAGGAGGTTTCAAGTAACAAAGGCAAAGCAAGGGTTGGAATCTATGTCTTCCTGCATATGCTTGCTGTTAATCGCAGTGTTATATTCCCTTGTATTGCTCAGCAATTGATGGTGGGCTATACCAGATTATACCACCCAGGTAAAACACACATACATACACACATGCCCTATCTCCAAAATGTAATCCACCGTAAGTATGACAGCTGGCATTTCCAAAGTTTCAGGATACCAATCCAGATGCTTTTTGTCTCAAGATGTTTGGCACGGGACCCAATACGGGCAATCCTATTGAGCTATTAATAATCTCTAAAATTGTGCATTTTACATCTAGAAATGGAAAGGTTTGGGGGAAAATAACTAAAACTTGGGGAAAACATTTTATATCTCAAAAAGTTTTCCCTTTTTTAAAGCATTCACATACAGTTTCTGAGGGAGTATTTTTCCTCACCCCTCCCTCTAACCACTGCAGAGTTTTTCATCTCTCCTCATATCCAGATATCTCAGTCCATTTTTAAGTCCTTTCTAATCTGATTTCCTTTCTCAGCTCCTTCCAAGAAAACATCCTTTTCTCTACTTGAGTGACCTCAATGGCTGATGAACCCATAATCATTGTTCTGTGTCTCTATGAATACTTTCTTCTTCCATCTCCTCATGATCCCACCACTCTCCTGCCACCCCCTTTTTTTTTTTTTTTTTTTTTTTTGAGACAGAGTCTCACTCTGTTGCCCAGGCTAGAGTGCAGTAATGTGATCTCAGCTCACTGCAACCTCCGCCCCATCCAGGTTCAAGCGATTCTCCTGCTTCAGCCTCCTGAGCATCTGAGATTACAGGTGCCTGCCATCATGCCTGGCTAAGTTTTGTATTTTTAGTAGAGATGGGGTTTCACCATGTTGGCCAGGCTGGTCTCAAACTCCTGACCTCAAGTGACGATCTGCCCACCTCAGCCTCCCAAAGTGCTGGGATTACAGGCATTAGCCACTGCGCTCAGCCAATCTCATCCCTTTTCACTGACCTACTCCTACCCACCCAGAAAGTCCCCACTTACGTTTCATCTGCAAGACTCTCTCTTACTGAGGGTGACCAGCCATCCCAAGACTTCAGGACTGAATGTCCTGTGGCCAGGAATCCAGGACATTTGGTCACCTCACACAACCCTCCTCACTGATACCCACCGTCTTTCAGTTGCTCCACAACTCCATCCATTCCACAAAGCCTGTCCCTCTCTCGGGTTGCTATCTCCTTATACTGGCTTATCTTGACTCTGTAAGACCCTCAATGGAAAGGACAGCTCTGGATTAATGTCCACCATCTCCACTTCCTCATCCCTCATTTTTTCACTGTAAACCACACCCCCTGTTTTGTACTACCGAAGCTGAATTTTTAAACGTCAGAGGTTTCTTCACCACCAATTCCCGTGGCAACTTTTTCCTCTTCTTCCTCTCTAGGGTCATGACTGCTCCTGCAGGCAGATTAGATCTCCTATGAAAGGGATGATCTTTTCTAGTATTAGCTACTTGAGGCGCCTTTCAGACAGGAAACTGAAGTCAAAGCAGGTGCAACAGGAGAGGAAAAGCATAATCACGCTCTGAGCTTATGGTCCTCAGGTCTAAGTGGAACCCAAGAGAGAAAGCCAGGTGTTCTGGGTTAATGTGAGGGCTGAATTCCATTTTGTAGTCTCATTTACCTTTGGTAACATCTTGCTTAAACGCCCCAGCTTTGTCTGTACTGCCCTTGTTATCACAAGGTATTGAACAAAGGGTCCTATGCCCTCACTTGAACAAATGCTTTATCGGCAGAGTTTATTTCCCTTTGTGGACAATTCTCAAATTTTTTTGATCTCAGGACCTCTTAACATGCTTAAAAAATTATTAAAAACCTCAAAGAGTTTTTGTGTATGTGCTTCATAACTATCAACCATTTCTATATTGGAAATTAAAAGAGACATGTGTAAAATATTTATTTATAGCTTTATTTTAAAGATAACATCAATAAATCCATTACATGGTAACATTAAATACATTTTTAGAAATAATCATTTTCCCCAAACTAAAACATATAGGTAATTTGACTGGTACTGTTTCATATGTTTATAAATTTTCTTTATGCCTGGGTTAATAGAAGACAGCTGCATTGTCTTATATGTGTCTGCATTCAACATGTTGCAATATATTGTTCTGGCTGAAGTATATGGAGAAATTCTGGCCTCACACAGATGTGTATTTGCAAAAGGCAAAGCATTTTTTAAACTTTTTGTTTGGATGGAACTGTAGATTTACATGCAATTGTAAGAAATAATACAGAGGAATCCTAAAACCCTTCACCTGATTTTCTCCAATGGAATTATGCATAATTATTATGCAACAATTATGCAATAATCATACATAATTACTGTACAATATCACAACTAAGAAGTCAATATTGATAAAATCCGATGACTTTATTCAGATTCCACCAGTCCTACATACATTAACTTGTGTGTATGTGTGTGTGTATATATTTAGTTCTGTGTGATTTTATCACATATGGTCAAGACACAGTACAGTTCCATCCCACAGGTCTCTCATGCTACTGTTTTTATACCTGTTCCCTTTCTCCCTTTCTCCTTCCCCACCTCTCTAACTCCTGATAACCACTAATCTTTTCTAAGGCAGATGTATCTTTAATAGCCTTTTCGGTAACCATGGATATTCTTTGATACCATACCAAAGCTAAAAAAAGTGGTAGTCGCTTAAAGATTAGTTGCAATGTGGAATGTGAAACCATTGTCAATGAACTTTTCTTTAATACACTTTGAATGGATCTTTTTGCACACTTTGGAGATACCAAAATGACATTGGTCTTTTGAAACATATTGGTTCTCTGAGCTATTTAGATTTTCCAAATGTTGCCACATCTCATTATCCAATATCAAAAATCTCATTAATTGACATCACTACCAACCTTATCAAGAAAGCCTTTTAAGTATTTGAAAAGTTGTTGAGCTCACATTAGCAGCTAAAAGCTTTTTAAAATCCTGGTTGTTGCTTGGAAGCTCAAATTTTAACACTGATAACAAATACTGCCAGTGGTTTTCCATGGAATAAGAGATTTACTTTGTTCATTTTCAAGAAAATATCTTCTTAGTATCCAAGTCTGAAAAATTATAATTAGTCTATCAATCATTCTTTCAAGTAAAAATGGTGTTCCATACAAAAAACTAGCCGGGCGAGGTGGCAGGCGCCTGTAGTCCCAGCTACTCGGGAGGCTGAGGCAGGAGAATGGCGTGAACCCGGGAGGCGGAGCTTGCAGTGAGCTGAGATCCGGCCACTGCACTCCAGCCTGGGCGACAGAGTGAGACTCCGTCTCAAAAAAAAAAAGAAAAAAAAAAAAGGGGAGGATGAGATCAATGTACAACTCAAAGAATCACCCAAGTGCTCTTTCCTTCCCTTTCCTTCCCTTCCCTTCCCTTCCCTTCCCTTTCCTTCCTTTCTCCTTCCTTCCTTCCTTCCTTCTTTCTTGTTTTTCTTTTTTTTTTTTGAGAGGGCGTCTCACTCTTTCACCCAGGCTGGAGTGCAGTGACGCGATCTCAGGCCACTGCAACCTCTGCCTCCCAGGTTCAAGTGATTCTCCTGCGTCAACCTCCTGAGTAGCTGGGATTACAGGCTGGAGCCACGATGCCTGACTAATTTTTGTATTTTTAGTAGAGACGGGGTTTCACCATGTTGTCCAGGCTGGTCTCAAACTCCTGACCTCAAGTGATCCGCCCACCCCAGCCTCCCAACGTGCTGGGATTGCCGGCCTGAGCCACCACACCCAGTCAAGTGCTTTTTCTTTAAAATGTCATCATACTTGGGTGTGCAGAATTGCTTTACATGCATTTCTCATTTGTCATATAGAATATTAATCACCTGTACTGAAGATTTGAGAGTAAATAAAATTGGTATTTTTTACCACTTTGTCAAGGACATTTTAAAGTGAACCTGGCATTTTTCTTATATTGCATGTGCGTGACACTGAAGAATACTACAGTTTGAAGCCACTGCCTTGGTTTGTGCAACTCATCCTTGCTTTTTGCGTCATCAGTACAAATGTCAACAGAGTGAATGAAAGCAAATAACATTTTCCTAGAATTAGGAAAACAATTTTGACCTTGTAGACCCCCTGAAAAGATCTCAGGGGTCTCTCAGGGGCCTCTGACCACACTGAGAACTGCTGAGCTAAGATAATAAGTGCAGTAGTAATTAAAGATTCCCAAAGAGAAGGTGATTCTTAAGGGTTGATTCTCCTTTCAAGACCAGCATTGGAGAATTCAAATACATGTATAAAGACAGCAACCCCATACAGCCATTCCTTCTTTCCTGAACACTAACCTTTTGTCCTCTTTGTCTGATTCTTTTAAACTATTTCCTTGGTTCTCATTCTTGCCACCATCTGTTTAAATACACATTTGCCACCCAATTTCTGTCTTAGCTCTCTGTTCTTGTGTTGCAATAGACGTCCTTGGTGCTGGGCTCGAAAGAGCAGATGTGGTTACAGTACATGCCTATGAGTAGGGCACGACACCAATGCTTTTCTCCAAATGTCAGATTTGGGGGGTTACATAATGGCACTGAAGCAACAAATGATACATTTTAGGATAATCAAGCCCAAGACAGACTCTCATCTGGGACAGCTTCCTGCTCAGAGGTACCAGATGGGGAACAGGTCCCAGAGAATCACACTGGTCCCTGATTAAGAAGGAGGAGTCTGAGTCGTGGTGTGGAGGGTTATAGACACTTGGCACTCCTCCTAGTACCAGGTGTGTGACTCAAGAGAGGGATGAAGTCTACATAAGCTAGAAGATTCTGCAGACTGGATTCCTCTGGAACTTGATGAGCTTTGTTTTGGCAGGCAGCAGAAGGGCAGAGCACAAACAGTCAGCCAGCATGAATGGAACTGATATAGTTTTAGATGGATGTTCTAAGTCAAAGGCACCCCCACCCTGCCCCAGCACTCCCCGCCCCCTTGATCTCTGCATGACTCAAGAGTGCAGTTTGCTTCAGTACCTGACATGCTGCTTAGGACACTTCTTCCAAAATGTGATTTCCTCTACCCTTCCTCACCTTTCTGAGTTCCTGGTTCTCTCCCGTTCCATCTTTATAATCAGTTGCCTCAGAGCAACACATCAATAAATTACCTTTTCCCTAAAACAATATTCTGGGTCATTTCATATCATTACTATCCACCTAGTTGCCTAGGCTAAAAACCTGGGAGGAATTATCTTGAACACTTCCCATAAACATCCACAATTCTAAAATCCAATAAGCTCTGAAAATAAAACTTGCTTTTGGAAGGTGGCATCAAAACTCATTTGGCATCAAAACTTGACTTGAAATGACATAAGGCTGTTTGTGGTGTTTATTTGTTCCACTTGCTGAGACTATTCTTACATTTCAGGGCAGAAATATTAACGTGTTTGACTATAGGGTGCTGCCTCATACCCCACTGGGGAAAGTGTTAATGTTTACTTGCGTACTATCATACTAAAATCCCCCAAATTCTAAAATCATCAGATGCTCAAGTCCCATATGTAAACCGGTATAGTATTTGCCTATAACCTATGCACATCCTCCTGTATACAGGCATGCTTCAAATTATCGTGGTTTGCAGACACTGCATTTTTTACAAATTGAGGGTGTGTGGTAACACTGCAATGAGCAAGTGTCTTGGCGCCATCTTTTCCAACAGCATTTGCTCACTTTGTGTCTCTGTATCATATTTTGGCAATTATCACAACATTTCAAACAATTTCATTATTATTATATGTGTTATGGTGATCTGTGATCGCGGATTTTTGATGTTACTAATTGTCATTGTTTTGGAGCACCACAAACCACAGCTATGTCAGACGGTGGACTTAATAAATGTGATAAATGGCTGGCTCCACTGACTGGCTATTCCCTGTCCCTTTCCCTTCTCCTCAGGCCTCCCTATTCTGAGATAGGACAATACTGAAATTAGGCCAGTTAATAAGTCTACAATGACCTCTGAGTGTTCAAGTGAAAGGAAAAGTCACACCTATCTCCCTTTAAAGCAAAAGCTAAAAATTATTAAGAGTAGTGAGGAAGGCACGTGAAAAGCCAAGATAGGCTGAAAGCTAAGCCTCTTGCGCCAGTTAGCCAAGTCATGAATGCAAAAGTTCTTGAAGAAAAGTAAAAGTGCTACTCCAATAAATGCATGAATAAGAAAGTCAAACAAGCTTATTGCTGATATGAAGAAAATTTTACCAGTCTGGAGAGAAGATCAAACCAGCTACAACATTCCCTTAAGCCAAAGCCTAATCCAAAGCAAGGCCTTAACTCTCTTCAATTCTAGAAAGGCTGAGAGAGGTGAGAAAGTTGGAAAGCTAGTAGAGGTTGGATTATGAGGTTTAAGTAAAGAAGTCATCTCAACGTAAAAGTGCATGGCAAAGCAGCAAGTGCTAATGTAGAAGCTACAACTAGTTATCCAGAACATCTAGCTAAGATAATTGATGAAGGTGGATACACTAAACAATGGATTTTCAGTGTAGATAAAACAGTCTTCTATTGGAAGAAGATGCCATCTAGGACTTTCATAACTAGAGAGGAGAAGTCCAGATCTGGCTTTAAAGGACAGGCTGACTCTCTTGTTAAGGACTAATGCAGCCAGTAACTAAGTTGAAACCAATGCTTATTTACCATTCTGAAAATGCTAGGGCCCTTAAGAATTATGCTGAATCTACTCTGCTTGTGCCATATCAATGGCACAACAAAGCCTGGATGACAATGACAGCACATCTGTTTACAGGATGGTTTACTGAATTTTTGTTTTGTTTTGTTTTGTTTTTTTGAGATGGAGTCTTGCTCTGTCGCCCATGCTAGAGTGCAGTGGCGCAATCTCGGCTCACTGCAACCTCCACCTCCCGGGTTCAAGTGATTCTCCTGACTCAGCCTCCTGCGTAGCTGGGATTACAGGCGTGCACCACCACACCTGGCCAATTTTTGTATTTTTAGTAGAGATTGTTGGCCAGGCTGGTCTTAAACTCCTGACCTCAGGTGATCTGCCCACCTCGGCCTCCCAAAGGGCTGGGATTACAGGTGTGAGCTACCACGCCCGGCCAGTTTATTGAATATTTTAAGCCCACTGCTAAGACCTATTGCTCAGAAAAAAATGATTCTTTTCAAAATATTACTACTCATTGACAATGCACCTGGTCACCCAAGAGCTCTGATAGAGATGTACAAGGAGATGAATGTTGTTTCTATGCCTGCTAACACAACACCCATTCAGTAACCCATGGATTACAAAGTCACTTTGACTTCTAAGTCTTATTATTTAAGAAATACATTTTGGCCGGGCACGGTGGCTCACGCCTGTAATCCCAGCACTTTGGGAGGCCGAGGCGGGCGGATCATGTGGTCAGGAGATTGAGACCATCCTGGCTAACACGGTGAGACCCCGTCTTTACTAAAAATACAAAAAATTAGCCGGGCGTGTTGGCGGGCACCTGTATTTCCAGCTACTTGGTAGGCTGAGGCAGGAGAATGGTGTGAACCCAGGAGGCAGAGCTTGCAGTGAGCTGAGATGGCACCACTGCACTCCAGCCTGGGCGACAGAGAGAGACTCCGTTTCAAAAAAAAAAAAAGAAACACATTTTGTAAGGCCAAAGATAGCAATTCCTCTGCTATGGGATATGGGCAAGGAAAATAGGATTCACCATTCGAGATGCCATTAAAAACACTCATAATTCGGCCGGGCATGGTGGCTCAAGCCTGTAATCCCAGCACTTTGGGAGGCCAAGATGGGCGGATCACAAGGTCAGGAGATCGAGACCATCCTGGCTAACACAGTGAAACCCCGTCTCTACTAAAAAATACAAAAACTAGCCGGGCGAGGTGGCGGGCGCCTGTAGTCCCAGCTACTTGGGAGGCTGAGGCAGGAGAATGGCGTAAACCCAGGAGGCGGAGCTTGCAGTGAGCTGAGATCCGGCCACTGCACTCCAGCCTGGGCGACAGAACGAAACTGTCTCCAAAAAAAAAAAAAAACCACTCATAATTAATGAGAGGAGGTCAAAATATCAACATTAACAGGAGTTTGGAAGAAGTTGATTCTAACCCTCATGAATGACTGAGAAGTTCACGACTTCAGTGGAGAAAGGAACTGCAGATGTGGTCAAAATAGCAAGAGAACTGGAATTAGAAGTGGAGACTGAAAATGTGACTGAATTGCTACAATCTCATGATCAAACTTGAACAGATGACGAGTAGAGTTGCTTCTTATGGATAGGCAAAAAAAAAAAAAAAAAAAAAAAAATTTCTTGAGATGGAATCTACTCCCAGAGGAGATGCTATGAACACTTTGAAATGACAAAAAGGATTTTGAATATCACAAACTTGGTTGGTAAAATAGCAGCAGGGTTTGAGAAGGATCACTCCAAGTTCCAAAGAAGTTCTACTGTTGTTAAAATGGTATCAAACAGCTTCCCATGCTACGGAGAAGTCTTTTGAGAAAGGTAAAGTCAATCCATGTGACAAACTTCATTGTTGCCTTAAGAGTTTGCCACAGCCACTCCAACTTTTATGCAACCACTGCCTTGATCAGTCAGCAGCTATCAACATAGAGGCAAGACCCTCCGCCAGCTAAAAGATTATGACTTGCTGAAGGTTCAGATGATCATTAGCACACTTTACCTATAAAGTACTTAAAGTTAAGGTATAAGCATTCGTTAGACACAATGCTATTGCACACTTATAATTACAGTATACTGGAAACATAACTTTTATATGCACTGGGAAATCAAAAAATTCATGTCACTTGCTTTATTGCAGCGATCTGGAACCAAGCTTGCAATATCTCCAAAGCATGCCCATACTTTAAATACTTAGATTACTTAATATACCTAACATAATAGAAAATAATAATACCTACTATAATGCAAATGCTATGTAAATAGTTGTTATGCTGCATTTTATTTGTATTATTTGTATTGTATTGCTATTTGTTGGTTTTTTAAAAAACATTTTTGACTAGCTGTTGGTTGATTCTGCGGATGCAGAAGACCAACTGTAAAACTATTAATTCATTTAGTCTTCCTAAAAACCCTATAAAGTAGGTACTATTTTTTATTATTCCCATTTTATAGATGAGAAAACTGAGTCACAGAGAAATAAAGAAACTTGCTCAAGGTCACACAGCCAATAAATAGTTTGATCTGAGAGACTGAAAGAAAACTGAAAAGGCAATAAATCTCTCTTTATGTAACTCAGAATGTTACTGTATCCTCGTAATATCTCAAATTGTCCCTCCTGTTATTGGAAGTACAAGATCCACAAGTTAGGAAATTGTGGCCTACTACAGGATAATCTAATATCTTAGAATTTTAATAATAAAACGCTTCTTTTTAACCTCATCACCTGCCACAGTAACCTGTCAACCTCTGGCACCCAACCATTGCCAATGCCTCCTAAACCCAAAACTGTGGGTTTCCAGGGAGACTGGGGCATTTTCCATCTGAGTAGACAGTACAGATAAGCAAGGGATTGACCATCATGGAGCTTCTGGGACTATACTGACCAGGGGTCACTCTGCGCTGCAATCTGTAAC
Organism: Macaca nemestrina; assembly: GCF_043159975.1. Lineage (NCBI taxonomy): Eukaryota > Metazoa > Chordata > Mammalia > Primates > Cercopithecidae > Macaca > Macaca nemestrina. Next base: position 15,858,300 of record NC_092125.1, on the reverse strand, counting down.
CTAGTCAGTTCTGAGATGCACGGTGGCTCAAACGCGCTTAGCTTGGTGACTTACCACACGCACTGGCCCCGATCTGGCACTGCGCTACAATTTCTTCTGCAGCCCGTTCTGAGATTCCCTGTCACTCTCCCAGAACTGCAACTCTCCCTCTCCCCGCCACACCCTAAAGACCCACATCTTCTCGACCCTCTCCCACCGCTTCTTGGAGAAGCGTCCACTCCCTCAGTCTTACTTTGGCTTAATTTAAACTCTCCCGAAAATGTATAGCGGATGACGGCCGACCCCGCCTCCCAGGCCACGTGGGCGCGGCTCACCATTGCTCCGGGGCACCTGCGGCGGGGGCGGAGCGGGACCAGCCAGGCAGGCCCAGGGGGCGGGACCCGCCCAAGGTGGTGGGGGACGGGCCCGGGCGCCAGGGGCGGGACGAGGCTCTGGGGACTGGCACAGAAAAGGGAAGTGAACCTGGCGAGGGCGGGGCGGGCTGGTGCAGTTGGTGGGGAAAGGTGGGGCGAACCCAGGAAGGCGGGCCCATAGGGCGGGCGCAGACTGAGCGCCCGGGACGGGTCAAGGAGGGCGGAATGAACCTGGAGAGGGCGGGGCGGCTGGGGGAGGGGCGGGAAGGCCCTGGGGACAGGCCCAGGGGGCGGGCCCGGGAGGGGGGCAGCGCGGAATGGACCCAGAGGGGGCGGGGCGGCCCTGGCGCGGCTAGGGTAGGGTGGGGCGTCCTGGGATCGGGCTAAGGAGCGCGCGGCGGGCGGGCCGCAGGCCCTGGGCACGACCATGGTGGGACATCGCCTGCGGCTGCGAGGACCTCTGCGGAAGGAGAGGCGGCTGGGCAGGAGGGCGGGCCGAGGCCGGGCCCTTTGGGCAGCAAGCCCGTGATCGCTGCCGTCACCGATCGCGATTCCTTCCCCCTCGCCTTCCCCGGGCGCCGACTGCCACCCCGCCGGACGATGCGCGCCCGGGGCCGCCCGGGAGGCTGAGCCCAGCCTCCCGCTCCGCCTTCCCCGCACTGCTACCCCCATGGCTTTGCCGGGCGCAGAGTGCGCGGCCGACACCCCGGTGTCCTCGGCCCGGGGAGCCCCAGGCGGCTCAGCGTCCTCGTCGTCCACCTCCTCGGGAGGCTCGGCCTCGGCTGGCGCGGGGCTGTGGGCCGCTCTCTATGACTACGAGGCTCGCGGCGAGGACGAGCTGAGCCTGCGGCGCGGCCAGCTGGTGGAGGTGCTGTCGCAGGACGCCGCCGTGTCGGGCGACGAGGGCTGGTGGGCAGGCCAGGTGCAGCGGCGCCTCGGCATCTTCCCCGCCAACTACGTGGCTCCCTGCCGCCCGGCAGCCAGCCCCGCGCCGCCGCCTGCGCCGCCGCCCCCGCGGCCCAGCTCCCCGGTGCACGTCGCCTTCGAGCGACTGGAGCTGAAGGAGCTCATCGGCGCGGGGGGCTTCGGGCAGGTGTACCGCGCCACCTGGCAGGGCCAAGAGGTGGCGGTGAAGGCGGCGCGCCGGGACCCGGAGCAGGACGCTGCGGCGGCAGCCGAGAGCGTGCGGCGCGAGGCTCGGCTCTTCGCCATGCTGCGGCACCCAAACATCATCGAGCTGCGCGGCGTGTGCCTGCAGCAGCCGCACCTCTGCCTGGTGCTGGAGTTCGCCCGCGGCGGAGCGCTCAACCGTGCCCTGGCCGCTGCCAACGCCGCCCCGGACCCGCGCGCGCCCGGCCCCCGCCGCGCGCGCCGCATCCCTCCGCACGTGCTGGTCAACTGGGCCGTGCAGATAGCGCGGGGCATGCTTTACCTGCACGAAGAGGCCTTCGTGCCCATCCTGCACCGGGACCTCAAGTCCAGCAACAGTAAGTGGGGCTAGGGGGAGGTGGGGGAAGACTACCTTCGTGCCAGCCTAGGGCGGGCTCCACAGGACATAGTACCAGATGGAAAGAGGCGGGAGTCAGCCTTAGGGCGCCAGCAGCAGCTCATGTCCAGGCCTTCAGGGCTTGGAGGTCCAGCTAGTCCTTGGTTATTTGCTTTGGGGCTGGTGACACGCTTAACCTTGACTTGCCTTTGGGTGCTTTTTATAGAAGCTCAGACCAGACTTGCTTGTAGATGAAACATTTGTAAAATACCTGGATCTACTAGAAACCTCAGGGGGCAGTCAGGCCTTTCAATACCAGGGGTGATTCATCTGGGTAGGACTTTGCAAACCGAGGCCTTCTGCAGATTATATGGAACCCATGACGGTCCTCGCCCAGTGGCCTTCATCAAAGTCCTCGAATGCACTCGGGGACGTCAACTTTACAAGTGCTGTATTGAGGTTGCTGTTTGCCTGTCCAAAATATGACTTTATGTCTCTTACCTTTTCCAAAGACTTTTTTCATGCAAATGTCTCTCTATGGACCGGGCGCGTGGCTCATACCTGTAATCCCAGCACTTTGGGAGGCCAAGGCGGGCAAATCACCTGAGGTCAGGAGTTTGAGACCAGCCTGGCCAACATGGCGAAACCCTTTCTCTACTAAAAGTACAAAAATTAGCCCAGCGTAGTGGCAGTCGCCTGTAATCCCAGCTACTTGGGAGGCTGAGGCATGAGAATCACTTGAACCCGGGAGGCGGAAGTGGCAGTGAGCCAAGATCGCGCCATTGCACTCCAGCCTAGGAGATAGAGTGAGACTCTGTCTCAAAAAAAAAAAAAAAAAAAAAAAAAAAAAAAAAAAAAAAAAAAAAAAAAAAAAAAAAGTGTCTCTACGTGAAATATGATTTTGTTATTGGTTCAATGACTTCTTTTCTCCAGACAAGAGGCATGGTGTGCACCGTAATACACTTTCGGGTTAATAACAAGTGCATTGTCCTTGCACAGGTACTTGAAACCCTGAAGACCTGGCCAGTGTCATTGATTTTATTTATAAATCAGGGTGGATTTTCCAGATGTCAGTAAAGAACTGACAAATGACTTAAATGCAAATCCTATGAAACTTTGCTGTATAAAAGAACTTTATAGAATAGCTGTTTGATGTTGGTTCTTTAATATTGAAGATCACTTCATATTCTTAGAATGAGATGAAATCCCTTGAAAGGTTTAAGGATGCAGCCAGAACTGGCATTGGCCTACAATAGCTGGAGTCTTTCAATCCTGTGAAACCTGCTAGGACAGGAGCTAGCTCAAGTGAAAACATTGTCCCTAAAGAAGAGTGACAAGAAGAAATTTACTTGAAAATTACTAATGTGGCATTTTCTCTGGGAATTGTAAATAATTGGAATATTATAGCTAAGCATAAGCATTAGGCATTATTTCATGATCCTCCTTCCCCCCAAGTCTCTCTATAACTTAGATTGCATCTGCTTAGGCGATGAGAGCAAAGTCTAACAAAATATGTTATTAGTGGTAGTGGTAGTGGTGGTGGTAGTGGTGTATTCTTAGTACTTTGACAGACCACGTGAAGGACTATAGCATTGCTTGCTTTTGAACTATGTTATAGTAAAAACAGAGTGCAATTTCCTAAAATACACTTTTCTTTCAATAATGTAATTTTTTTCAATAAAAGAGATGTCTGACCAGGTGCTGCCATAGAATGGGTGACTTGTCCACGTGTCCCATACGCCCTCTTTCCAGTGGTGTCCTGAAAGCCTGTGACTGCTGGGAGTTTTCTGCAGAACCAGGTATTTTAAGGACATCAACAGCACCATTCATACCCTGCCTCTTGGTAGTTGCAGCAACTCTGTAACAACACAGAACCCAACATTTTACAAATGTATCCAAATCATCAACACAAACACACACTTGGGTGGTACTGGTCCTTAGGCTAAAAAGTTAAAGGGCATAGGCCCTTTAACTTTTACATTGTACTTAGTTTTGTTTGGTTGCAATACTTTTCGAAGTTCACACAACACAGGGTAAAGAATGTTTGCTAGTGTTTTTAAAGCATGTTTTAAAAAATGTTGATCCATTCCTATGGATTAACAATCCATAGGATTTATGGATCAAACAACAATCCATAGCAATTAATGCAAATAGTAAATTTTTATAAAGTTCTATAAAAGATAAATGTTTAAAGAACTCCTAATATTATTAAATGGTAAAAAGAACTAACATGACCCTGGAACAATAACTATGGCCAAACAGTCTTTACTGACACCAGAAAAACTTGTATAGTGGAGTATAGACTACTCTATATTCAGTAGATATTACTTTTGAAGGTGATTACATGCTGCTACTTAGTTTTTGAAAGACTTTTCAGTCTCAGAATAAATTGCCAAACTTCGTGGAGTATTTTAATTTCTATAATTGTCAGGCAAGATTCCCTTTGCTTTAAATTGTTGCACTCTTATAAAAGACTTAATTAGCTAGTCACTAGCCTGGCCAAGTATTTGTTACAATATGACCATTATCATAGTTATTCAATTACTATAAAGTGAAAAGTGTGACTAGGGTCTAGAATGTGCAAACCATGGTACCTCACACATGGTCTTTATCCTGAATGTCTGATTTTATTTGTTCAATGAATAAATGCAGAGTTGACATTCTCTGCTGTATATGAAGCTCTAACTTCTTGTTTATATAAAAACAAGTCATACAAAAAAAAAGTCATATAAAAGTTATATGACTTTTGAGTATAACAGATACTCAATTTCAGCATGTTTTGTTTGACTTTATTGGATATTTGCTAATGGTGGTAGTGAGTTAGTGATAACGTAAACAAGGTTTTAAAAATCAATATTGAATTTCATTTTCACTCCAAAGTATACTCATGTACCAAAGAGCTAATAGAAGACTACTTGGAGCCAAATTCAGTGGAAATCACTTTTTTTTTTTTTTTTTTTTTTGAGACGGAGTCTTGCTCTGTCGCCCAGGCTGGAGTACAGTGGCACAATCTCTGCTCACTGCAAGCTTCGTCTCCCAGGTTCACGCCATTCTGGCTCAGCCTCCCAAGTAGCTAGGACAACAGGCGCCTGCCACCACGCCCGGCTAGTTTTTTGTATTTTTTTTTAGTAGAGATGGGGTTTCACTGTGTTAGCCAGGATGGTCTCGATCTCCTGACCTCGTGATCCGCCCACCTCGGTCTCCCAAAGTGCTGGGATTACAGGCGTGAGCCACCGGGCCAGGCCGGAAATCACTGTTTTAAACAAACTTTTAAATTTGTCTGGAGAATATGTTATTCTTGACAGATTTTCTTTTATCTTTTCTAGTAGATCTTCTTAAGTTTTATCATATCTTGTGGGGGAATATCTATGTCTAGATAATAGCTGATATGTTGTGAATGATATAAACAACTTTGTCCTTTTTCTAACAGGTAGCAACAGATTGAAAGTTGTGCCAAGTTAGCAAGCTTTAAGCATCATTTATGTTTTAAATAAATACTAGGCCCTGTAACTCCCTCCTGGATGCAAAATAAGTGGAAAATAAGTGGAAAATAAGTGGAAAATACTTTATATAAGTATACCTATATGCATTCCCCAGAGAACAATAGAAAGCAACTTCAGGTTATTGTGAAAATCATCGGTGTTATATGCATTTGCAGAAGAGAAAAACATTGTGGAGAGCTGGAACTCATTTAACACTTTTGGAATGCCCACCCTGTGCCAGTCACTTCTGGGCCTCAGGAACACATGGCAAGCCAGACATCAATGACAACAAATCTGCCATCATAGAGCTTAGTCTAATGGGGAAGATAGATGGCAGTCACGTAATCACAAATAGATTAGTAAGTGCCGTCAAGAAAATTAAGCATGGTAAGGGGTGGAGAGTGGTAGCGTGGAGGATGGGGGTGCTGTTTCACACAGTGGCTCTCCAGGGAAGGCACTCCGAGGAGGGTCCACGAACTAGTCAAGCAAAGACCCAGGCAAAGGAAAGAGGAAGCAAAAATGAGCCTTCCGTATTGGAGGTGTGAGGAGAAGGCTGATGAGGAAAGGCACGCGTGGGGCGGGCCTGGCAGGCCTCCCTCTGCTGTGCACATGGAGGTTTCACTCTGAGTGACGGTACTGGCCTCTGTGGAGAAGGGACTGCAGTGGGCTCAAGTGATGGCTTTCAAGGTTGTCTGTATGAGAGGGGCACCGACTCTGCCCAGAGTGGTAGCAAGGGGATTATTTTGCAGAGAGGTTCCCAGGGGGCAGTGAAGATAAAATCTGCAATATAAGAATTACTAAGGATGGTTTGAAATATTAGAATTTCATTTAAGAGTTTTAAACAAAAACTGCAGAAGTGCAGGATTGAAATAGGATTGTGTGGCATCATTCACGAGCCGAGGCGGGTGGATCACGAGGTCAGGAGTTCGAGACCAGCCTGGCCAAGATGGTGAAACCCCGTCTCTACCTAAAATACAAAAAGTTAGCCGGGTGTGGTGGCAGGTGCCTGTAATCCCAGCTACTTGGGAGGCTGAGGCAGAGAATTGCTTGAACCCAGAAGGCGGAGGTTGCAGTGAGCCGAGACCACACCACTGCACGCCAGCCTGGGCGACAGAGTGAGACTGTCTCAAAAAAAAAAAAAAAAAAAAAGATTATGTGGTATCATTTATGGTTTCCTTTTTCTTTTGTGATATTGCTTATTGTGTTCTATTTTCTTTTTTCTTGAGAGGAAATAAGCTTTCCATGGGGAACTGAGCCACAAATTATGGTAGCTACTTACTTTTATACTTTTTATTTCAATGATTAAGTATTTATTATCTCAATGTTTTTAGTCTTTCGGGAATAATTATTATCTATCTACAGTATTATTTACAACTACAACTACATCTACAATAGTTGTATTTATTATGAAATGCCATTTGGAGCTCTTACTATGACAAACTGCAAAAGGAATATAAATTTTGCTTTAGCTTTTTTTCATTAGTACTGTGTAAATAAAAGAACTATCTGAGAAAATGTAATCTCCAAGTAAGATGTTTAAATAGCTCATCAGGGTGATTTGGGGAAGCTATTAATTTCACTATTATCAGTTATAAGACATAAGTCCCCTTCTCTCTTCTGTTGTTATACTCAGGACACGTAGCTTCATGCTATAGCTGCTTCCTGTTCCAGGAGGCACAGAGAAGTCAGTCCGGATGTCCCAATCGTAACTGAGATCTATATCTGCTTTTGAAACAAAGTTAGCAAAAGGTTAGACTTTTAGAAGAATAGCAATCACAGAAGAGTCACCACATCTTCCCCCATCATTTTCATGCTTGCATATTAAAAAGTAAGTAGCTGGCCAGGTGTGGTGGCTCATACCTATCTATAATCCTGGCACTTTGGGAGGCCAAGGTGGGAGGATTGCTTGAGCCCAGGAGTTCGAGACCAGTTTGGGGAACATAGTGACACCCTGGACTACAAATTTTAAAATGTTTTAAAAAATAGGCAATGCCTTATTTTTTGTAGTTGTGAGGGGTATAGCTAGTTAGTTCTGAATTATGCAAACTATCCATATTTGATCAGTTTTGTAATCATTGGCAAGTATATCAAAGCAGGGTAAAGGAGACAGGAAAGTATTTTATCTACTCTACCCATTTAAGAAGGTCATTTGTAAGCCCTGCTTTCTCACACTAGCATTTAAGTGCTAAACTTACCAGAATAGTGCAGCTAAGGGAAAGAGCATTGGCTTTTTTTTTTTTTTTTTTTTTTTTTTTGGTAATAAAAAGTCTTGCTATGTAGCCCAGGCTGGTCTCAAACTCCTGGACTCAAGCCATCATCCTTCCTCCTCAGCCTCCCAAAGTGCTGGGATTACATGTAAGAGCCACCACCTCTGGCTCTATCTAGCATTGCCTTTAAAATCAGTCAGATCTGGATTTGAATATCAGTATCCTCATTTACTAGCTGTGTGACCTTGAGCAAGTTATATAACTTCATTGAGCCTGATTGTCTTGATTTTTGATACTGTATTCGTTTCTTGGGAGATTTGTCAGAAGTCCTGTAGGAAAAATCTGTTTAATGTTTCCTAACCCATTAGAGGCAATTAGGTAAATACTGGCATGAAAACATATGGCTTTTTCAGGGAACAATGAGTCGTTAAGTGTAACTAGAATGAAAAGTGGAGAAAGGGTTTTTTGTGGGGGAAGGAAACAGGCATTTAGCATGTGGTCAGGCAATGAGTGTCATGGATGCCATGCTAAGATGTATGGACTATTTAAGAGACAAGGGAGAGCCATTGATGGTTATTGAGGAGTAGTGTAGTATGGTCTGCTGCGAGAAGACAAATCTACAGACAGAGAAACATAAGCTTGGTGTCATTTGCTTTATGACTGTACTATCATAGATTGTCAGAATGGCAATAATAAAAACTAAAATAATTTACTTAGACATTGGTTTGACCACATCGTTTATCATTTACAATCCAAGCCTACTTTTTAGCATCGCAGTTTGTTTACTGAATTAATTTAGACCACATTTTCTCTCTGATTTCTAACTCCCTCCAAAATTAGAAAATATTCTCTAGCTTTACCATGTCAGGCCGATGATCTTAACTCCAAATGTTAATGACTGTCCCCAAACCCTCTGAGGCTCCCCAAACCCTCTGAGGTAAACCAGGGCTCCCGAAAAGTAAAAGCACCCCAATGAAGGAATTTTAACAGGCAGAAGGTTTTGTGGGGGACCTGGGAGAGCTGTGATGGCTTTATTTTGGAGCCTGAAACTTAAATTTGTACAGTTGACTGCTAGGCTATGTAAATTTAGTTTTTAAAATTCATCTTCTCCAAATATTGCTTCATGTTGAGTGCTTTTAACTAAATGATAGTATTAATCATTGCAAAAACCACAATTACCTGTGCACCAACCTAATAGTAACAAGATTAGTTGTCAACATTTATTTAGGGCATACTAGATGCTGAGCACTACTCACAATTTATCCTCATTTATTTGTCACTACAACCTTTTGAGGTGACACTCTAATTATCCCCAACTTACAGGTTAAAAAAAAAAAAAACTGAACTCAATGATTAGTTGACTTGATCAAAGTCATTCAGCCCATCAAAGGGTAGAACTAAGAATTGAATCTGGGACCTCTGATCCTGGAACTTGTGTTTTATTGTCTCTGTATATTGCCTGGATTAACAGTTCTCGTATATTTGCTTTCAGGACTCCCAAAGAGCTTTGCTTTATATCAATTGATATTTATCATATTAGAAATTTAAAATGATACATTTTAAAAATGTTTAATAATATGAATATAACGTAGACTCCATTACATCTTAACATGGCATTTGTAATGGGAAAACTCCCATATTTTCCAAAACAAATTTAATGAGGATGGTGGCATTTCTTTGCACTTGTGGAGTTCACTTTCATGCCAGACTGTGAGAGAAGACAGACGGATGTTCATATCTGCTTCTGCATTCACACTGTTGCCATCTTAGGGAACCCTGGGGATCCCTAGACCATCCTTTGAGAACCTATAGGCTAAATGATTAGTTCTGTTGATACAGACTGACACTCTTTAGCAGTAGTTCCCACACCTATTGTGGCATCAGAATCTCCCTGAGAACTTTTCAAAAATCACATGTTCTGTCTCATTTTGGGATATTCTGCTTCAGTGAACCTTAGGAATAAGCAATGCATTTTTTTTCCCTAATATTTTATTTTGAAAATCTTGGAATATATAGAACCGAAATCATTTTAAGTGAAAATTAAAATTTTACTTAAGGCTGGGTACAGTGGTTCACACTGTAATTCCAGTACTTTGAGAGGCTGAGGTGGGTGGATCACTTGAGGTCAGGAGTTCGAGACCAGCCTGGCCAACATGGTGAAACCCTGTCTCTACTAAAAATACAGAAATTAGCCAGACGTGGTGGTGGATGCCTGTAATCTCAGCTACTTGGGAGGCTAAGCAGGAGAACTGCTTGAACTGAGGAGGTGGAGGTTGCAGTGAGCTGAAATCGTGCCGTTGTACTCCAGCCTGGGTGATAGAGCCAGATGCTGTCAATAAATAAATAAATAAATAAAATAATTCCCTTAAAATTATTCACTTACAAAAATTATTTCACTTATAATCCCACTGCCTAGATTCTACCATTAACATTTTACTAATTTGCTTTAACATAGATTTAACCCTTAGGCATCCATTAATCTATGTTACTTTCTGATGAGACAATAATTTTTCTTTGACGATTCCAGATGATTCAGATATAGAGTAAAGTTTGAAAGCTGCAGTTCTGAGGACCAGATTTGTGGATTCCTTCTTATATGTTATCTGGGTTGATATAGAAATTCTTCCATTGGCTATAGACTATATCCAAATCAAGTAACTGTCTGCTGATAAGTGTATGGTGAGTCGTAGCAGGAGCCAGGTGACAGTATGCCTGATATATTCTGCTGTTATGACTCTGAGAAAAGGTACATCTCAGAGCATTTGTTCTTTTCACATTTGAGGACAAATAGTGTTGTTGTGGTAGAAGGTTTGAGCTCTGTCTGACTCCACTAGCTTTCTGAATAGGGTGACGTGACGATTAAGTGAGATAGTGTAAGTCTAGGGTTGGCAAATTTCTCCTGTATAGGGCCAGATAGTAAATCTTTTTGATTTTGCAGCCCATATGGTCTCTGTTTGCAACTATGTAATTCTGCTGTTGTAGCCAAAAACATCCTTGACAATATGTAAACAAATGAGTGTGGCAGTGTTCCAATAAAACTTTATTTACAAAAGAGGCATTGTGCTGGATTTAGCCTGTGGGCTCTAGTTTGCCAATTCCTCATAAATGTCACAGAATTTGGTAAACTGTAAGACAAAATGTAAATGCAAGCTGTCGACTATATTCATTTTAATGTTTTACTTAGAAACACTTCAAAGTGTTTTACATTTAAAATATTTATGCTTTAAATATTTCCTAATGTGTGTATGTGAACTCATTGATACCTAAACATTTTCTACAACTCTTTGCAGCCTAATAACATTATTATTTTTATTCATTCTGCAAAATCAGGTGTCGCTTAATCAGGTATTTGTTCATTTTAGTTGGAGATGAGAGTCTTTTTAATTTGGCTAACTTGGGTGATTCCAGGCAGCCTGCAGTATGAGGAAACAGTTCAGAGCCTTGTTCCCTGCAGGTGCGCTGAGATCTGTACACTTTGGCAGGCCTGCTTGTGACTTGGGTTGATAAGTTGGGTCAAGGTGAAGGCATAAAGTATTAAATTGCTCTTGTAACTGTTTCACTACCAGGGTTCATTACTGGTTTGTGCATTTTTTAAGCTATTGGAAAAAGAGCAAATCATATTCCATTTTGGAAAGTATCTTGATGGCATATAGGATGTTTGAATTATTACTTCTGAAGATCTGGCTTCACGTGATTTTAAGTGGTTTATTTTGTTTCAGGTTTTCTGTAAATAATGCATCGGTTGTATTAAATATGTTACGTTCTTACTAATATCTTAATGTAGAATATTATGGAAGATTTTTGCCTCAGTTTGCTTTATTATGTACCTTGACTATTAAAATGCTAACATGATAGATATTTAGAGCTAGACTTTACATACAATGAAATGTAAGTGATTTTCTCATTAAAACTGTGTATACTATGTGTCCATGAAAAGGCTTGTCCCATGAAAGATGGATTTTATTTCAGTATACGAGCAATGTGAAGTTCTGTTTTAGCTTACCACATCTGTTTTTTCTTTACAGAAGCCTTTCTTCTTGTATTCAGTATGCTAGCTCATTCATTTATACAATAGTTACCTGTTGATCATATACTATGTACAGAGCTCTCCTAGGCGCTTGGTATTGAGTAGTGAACAAAGCAGACACAAATTCCTCCCTTAAGGATCTTGCATTCTAGTGATTGAGACAGACATTAAGCAAAATAAATAATAAAATGTGTGGTATCTTGCAGAGTGGTAGGTGCTCAGTATAAAAATTAAAGTTGCAAAGAAGGATGGAAATGTTGGGTTAAGCAGTCAAAGATTGCGTGTCTAAGCCAAGTCTTGCAGAAAAGATGGATTTTCAGTAGAATCTAAGTAAGTGAGGAAGTGGGTCATCTGGGAAAGAACATGCTTGTTACAGGGAACAGAAATTGCAAGATTTCTAAAACAGGAGGCCAGTGTGCTGGGAGAAAAGTGAAGGTGGGCAGAACAGCAGGACATGAGGGAGAAGCAGGGATCCCTCAGACTATGCAGTCCTCGGGGCCTACAGGGTCTTTGACTTTTACTATGACACGAGAGAGTTTTGAACAGAGGAGAGCTGTGGTCTGATTTACATATTAACAGGACTATACTGGCAGCAGTTTTGAAATTAGATGAAGGGGAACCAGGTTAGAAATATGAATGTGAGAGTCATCAGCATGAGAAGGTATGTGAAGCCCTGAGATTGACTGAGATTATCTAGGGAGTGAGAGTAAATAAGAAAAAACTAGACAGAGGTCCAAGGACTGAGTCCTAGTAGTCTCCAGTCTTTAGAGGTCAGGGAGATAGGGAGGACCCAGGAATAGCTAGAAGTAAAGGGGAAAATCAGGAGTGTGGAGACCAGTGAAGAAAGTGTATCAGGGAAGAATGATCAGCTATGTCAAATGCCACTGATAGATCAATATTCAAATAACTGTTTTGCTATAATTATTTTTAAAACAATCTTCCTTTCTTCTTCTCCTTCTTCTTCTTCTTCTTCTTCTTCTTCTTCTTCTTCTTCTTCTTCTTCTTCTTCTTCTTCTTCTTCTTCTTCTTCTTCTTCTTCTTCTCCTTCTCCTTCTCCTTCTTCTCCTCCTTCTTCCTTCTTCCTTCTTCCTTCTTTCTTCTTTCTTCTTCTTTTTTTTGAGACAGGGTCTTGCTCTGTTGTCCAGGCTGGAGTGCAGCAGTGCTATCACAGTCCAGGACAGCCTTAACCTCCTGGGCTCAAGTCATACTCCTACCTCAACCACCCAAATAGCTGAGACTATAAAGGCGAGTGCCATGATGCCCAGCCAATTTTTAAATTCTTTTGTAGGAGGTCTCACTGTATTGCCCAGATTGGTCTTGAACTCCTGGGCTCAAGTAATCTTCCCACCTTAGCCTCCCAAAGTGCTGGAATTACAGGCCTGAGCCACCGCATCTGGCCAACAGTCTTCATTTCTTAATGTCCAGGATCCTAATACTTCTTTAGGAGGTTAGAGGTGAATCGATTTTTTGTAATTAGCAGCTGACTTAGCATGAAAGGAAAAGCTTATAATAATTTGTCTTCTTCATATTCATTCTTCCCCTAAGAGTATTCATTATTAATTTCCTCATTCATTCAACAAACACTTGAGCTTGTTAAAATGCCAGTTGCTGTGCAGTATTGAAAAAAGATTAATTAGGCACAAGTTCTATCCTCAAGCTGCTTACAATTTAATAAGATGAGATTATAACAAGGAAGACAAGACAGGATTTAAGTGTAATGGGCAAGGTACAGTCTAAATGTATTAGAATGCAGAGAAGTAGCTGAGGTTAGGCAAAAGGCAATGGGAAGATGTTGCTTAAAGACTCATCTAATATTGGAGCAGGAAGTGTTGCGATTCCAAAGGCCAATGGACTTGTAAGTGGCTTCACAGTTAATGCCATGGAGGTCTGGACTAAGAGCTCAGTGCTGGTGCCCTGATTGAGTGGAAGGTCCAGTAGGAAGTGTGAATTTTATAGAGGGCAGAAGAGGAAGGCATTCCATGCTGTAAGGAGGCACATGGAGGTGGGGAGACAGAAAAAGGCAATGCTGTAGTTTTGGGAAATGGCACACGGAATTGTTAGAATATCGGGTTCATTTGGGAGAGTACAAAAGAGAGCTGGGAAGATTACTTGGGGTCTGGGGTGTGAATCAGGAGGCAAGGAAGTGTTTTGAAGCCTATTTTCATCAGTCCTTTCCCATGTCTGCCTGTCTGGAGGTTTGTAAGAATGGGGAGATAATGTGTATAAAAGTGCTTTGAGAAACAAAGTTTTATAGAATGAGATTGAGAAGGGATGGAGGCCAAAATGAAAGTGTGGGCTTTATTCCATAGGCTGGATAGTGAGTGGGGGATATGTGTCTGGAGTGGGAGTCGGGGGAAGTGGGGAGGCAGATGGTGCTGGAGTGAAGGGGAACTGGTGCCGCTGGAGAATGGGTAGAAAGAAATATGAGAAACATTCTATGCTATATGTAAATTTAGAAAATTATCATTCATTCCATATAAATTGTGGATTGTCCTCAAAGTTGAAATTTATAAAGTTTGGTAAAGTTTTTTGTTAATATATTCTTTCACATTATTGCTTTTCTCAACTTGTTTTCTTGCTTATGACATTTTTTTGGATAATACATTTCCAGTTAAAGATTAATCAAAACTCATTTGACTCATTAAATGGAATTTGGACACAGTGATCCCATCAACGTTGAGAACATGGTGTACATAGTAATTGCTTTTTAAAAAAATATATGTTATATACTATAATTCTGAAAATACCAATGTGAAACTTCAAAGGAGCTGAAAAAAATTCAGTGCCTCATGGTTGAATAAGTAGGCTAAGTACAAGGTTGTAAAGGCCAGTTGTTAAAGAATGGGGCTAACGAGGGTCAAAAATCTTGACTGAAGTCACAGGAAAGGGTGCTCAAACAGTTGTTGCTTGGATACTTACAAGAATTTACCATTTCAGTGGCCAAAAAAGTTGGTTTGCCTGGTTTGTACATTAAAATCAGTGGTGACCAGCTAGTGCACCGTGGTTCTGCCTGCGTGAATGACAGGAAGCGGAAGTTGGCTGCCAACCACGTGTCTTTAGGCTGAAACCTGGCAGTGTGCCCCATTATGTTACCTGTTGTGGGACGGGCTATTTTTGGTTTCAGTCACATTGCCCAAAAGATATGGCATTCCAGGAATTCTGCTGAACACCTCTGAAATGGAATCCAGAACAATGGGCCTTTCATGGAACCCTAAAGGGTTGACATTTGGAGTGTGATTTGAACTTCTTTTCTGTGAGCCCACAGTGTGGAGGTGCCTGGCTCCTGTGGAAACTTTGGACCGAGGAATAGGGGCTGCTGTTCTGAAACTGTCAGAACCAAGCCTGCTAATATCATACGCTGCCATCACATTTATTTGGGAATGAAGTTTGTTAGTGTTTGGTTTTTAGTTCTCACTTTTGATGCTGTTTTCATTATTTAGAGTAGACTTTCTTTGACCTTTGCATCGCAAGGGCTGCCAGCCCTTACTTGGGGTCTGGGGTGTGGACCAGGAGGCAAGGAAGTGTTTTGAAGCCTATTTTCATCAGTCCTTTCTCATGTCTGCCTGTCTGGAGGTTTGTAAGAATGGGGAGATAATGTGTACAAAAGTGCTTTGACAAACAAAGTTTTTTAGAACTGCAAGCCATTTTGATCGTTAATTTGGGGTCTTTTGGTGGCAGGAACAATTATTGTTTAAAGGTGAAATTAATGGTATTTCTAGAAGGAAAAGATAATGCAGCTGATGAAAAAAAAGCTAATTAATTCCCCTGTATTCTTTTGTTATTGTTTCAGCTTCTTTCTGTGGTTTAAGTACATGGGTTTAAAGGATTGGGGACCTAAATCTCTTTTTCTGTAGGTATTTTTTTTTCTTTATACTCATAGGGAATAAGGACCAAGAAACAAATATGCCTTTAGCTGATGTGGATGGAACATTCAAAAATTAATCTCGCAAAATGAGATTTCTGGTTGCTTTGCCCTCTTCTTATAACCAATAGCTTCTGAGCAGCACAGAAGAGGGCTGGGGATGAACTCCAGCTCTGTGTTTTAGCTCTTTGATCTTGGATAACATTTCTAGGCTCTGAGCTGGAGATTATATTCCTGCCTCATAGACTAGTGTCACGATCAAGTGAAATATTAAATGTGTGGAAACAACTCTGCATAGCCAAGAGTTGGTAAATGGTGGGCAATATTCTTATTATTTGAATCAGTGATAATTATCATTAGCAAAAGATATTCCATTGAACATTGTGATATACAAGGCACTATGTTAGGCGATATGGATGATTCACAGAATGCTATAAAATACAGTTCCTGAGATTAAGTAGCTTGTACATAACAGGTAGAGAAGTCTTAGGTAAAAAGATAACTGACAAAATAATGTCATATGTGAGTAATAAATGATAGGGAAGATAAAATCATTCACAATTTTGTGCGATGTTTAGGGGGTTTTTCTAAGGAAGCTGGTCCTTGAAAATCAGGACAGTATAGATGGATAGGAAGAATGAAAGGCTATTTCAAATGGAAGTGGGTCTCTGATTTCTCTCCTCCCTGCCTCTCTCACCCTCCTTTTCTCCATCTATCCCTATGTAGTACAGCATTAAGAGTAGGAATGGTAGCATGTTGACCTTACTGTTTAACCACTGTATAGCCGTGGGCATATAGCCATCCTAAATCGGATTCTTCATATCTATAATGGAAATAAGAATAGAACAGATGGTTCTTGCTCTCTAAATTTCAGTTACAAGATGACACGGAGAAAAAAGTTATAACATAACAGTATTTATTCAGTATTGATTGTTTATCTAATAAGCCCTTACTCAAATAACCCTCCACATTTAAACCTAGTGTTGGTTTCCGCCAATTGGGTTCCCTCCAATTACCTTAGCTCCTATGACTGCCTGATATTGTAAATGTTCGACAATCCAATCCAATCAAAATGCACATCCACTGGGAAATCTCAAGCCTTGAAAAAGAGGCAGGATTTCCTGAAGTTCATGAAATTGATTTTGAAGACTTGCTAAAAACACTTTCAAACCCATTGATGAAAGTGTGTGTGTGTGTGAAATTCTTACAGATTGCTTACTGTGTCTCAGCCACTGTTCTGAGCACTTTATATGTATTCATTTACTCATCCCTACAATCTTATGATATAGGTACTATCGTAATTCACAAGACAGGCAAGGAAGCAGAAGCACATGGGATCCAAGCAGGTGGCCCTAGAGGGCTTGCAGTTCATCGCCACTCTACACCGCCTCTGTTTAGATCAGTTAATAATTGACCAATGACAGGAAATCAAAAGGGAGGAGAATGGGCACCTGAGTAGAGAGAGATTTCCAACGGATAAAGAAAGATCTTGTGAAAAATTAGTAAAAGCTATCAACTAAATGTGTACACAGTGGTTAGGACCATAGGCTCTGGAGTCAGACTAGTTGAACTTCACTGCTCCTTAGCTCTGTGACCCTGGACAGATTACTCAACATCTCTGTTCCTCGGTGTCTTTATGTATACAGTGGAGATAATAGTATCAACCTATAGCACTGTTGTATGGGTTATGTAATTAAAATACCTATAACCTCACCTGACAAGTAGAATATACTCAGAAGTGTTAGTTTTTACTAAAACTAACATTTGAAAAAAAAAATGAGCCTCTTTATGATTATGTTCTACAAATCAGATACCCTCTCCTGTCTCTATAGAAGGGATTAGCTAGAGGAGAGAGTGGCAGCCTCCAGCTACATTAGAGCCTCGTGGAAAACCTAGGGAACATTTCTGCATGGGTCTAGGCAGAGGCAGATCAGCAAAAGGGAGAGAAGCTGAAGGTGCTGGGAAGGGCCAGGGAGGAGGGTGCAGGTGAGGTGTGAATGAAATGCTCGTGGATACGAAGAATCAATATCGTGAAAATGGCGATACTGCCCAAAGTAATTTATAGATTCAATGCCATCCCCATCAAGCTACCAATGACTTTCTTCACAGAATTGGAAAAAACTACTTTAAAGTTCATATGGAACCACAAAAGAGCCCACATTGCCAAGACAATCCTAAGCAAAAAGAACAAAGCTGGAGGCATCACACTACCTGACTTCAAAACTATACTACAAGCCTACAGTAACCAAAACAGCATGGTACTGGAAACAGGCAACCTACAGAATGGGAGAAAATTTTTGCAATCTACCCATGTGACAAAGGGCTAATATCCAGAATCTACAAAGAAATTAAACAAATTTACAAGAAAAAATCAAACAACCCCATCAAAAAGTGGGCAAAGGATGTGAACAGACACTTCCCAAAAGAAGACATTTTTGCAGCCAACAGACACATGAAAAAATGCTCATCATCACTGGTCATCAGAGAAATGCAAATCAAAACCACAATGAGATACCATCTCACACCAGTTAGAATGGTGACCATTAAAAAGTCAGGAAACAACAGATGCTGGAGAGGATGTGGAGAAATAGGAACACCGCATTACTGGGCATATACCCAAAGGATTATAAATCATGCTGCTGTAAAGACACATGCACACGTATGTTTATTGCAGCACTATTCACAATCACGAAAACTTGGAACCAACCCAAATGTCCATCAACGATAGACTGGATTAAGAAAAC
Organism: Macaca nemestrina; assembly: GCF_043159975.1. Taxonomy (NCBI): domain Eukaryota; kingdom Metazoa; phylum Chordata; class Mammalia; order Primates; family Cercopithecidae; genus Macaca; species Macaca nemestrina. The sequence goes on along the minus strand of NC_092125.1, from coordinate 15,840,139 downwards.
ATGGCACGTATACAACATGGAATACTATGCAGCCATAAAAAAGGATGAGTTCATGTCCTTTGCAGGGACATGGATGAAGCTGGAAACCATCACTCTGAGCAAACTATTACAAGGACAGAAAACCAAACACTGCATGTTCTCACTCATAGGTGGGAATTGAACAATGAGAAGAATTGGACATAGGGTGGGGAACATCACAAACAGGGGCCTGTCATGGGGTGGGGGGCAGGGGGAGGGATAGCATTAGGAGAAATACCTAATGTAAATGACAAGTTAATGGGTGCAGCAAACCAACATGGCACATGTGTACCTATGTATCAAACCTGCATGTTGTGCACATGTACCCTAGAACTTAAAGTATAATAATAATAATAAAAAAAAAGAAAGCACATTTATTGCAGCTGCAGAGCTACACAAGAGCTCAGGGACAGATGCTGGCATCAGCTTCACTCCTGGGAGTTGCCCTTGTGCATCCTCTACATTGGCAGGAGGCTGGCATTGGGAAAACCAGCAACTGGATGACCGCTGTGTTTACTTTTTGCTATATTTTGAGCTCCAGTAAAGCAATTATATCTCCTACATTATCTTTATTAGTTAAAGAATCTGTAAGCCCTTTCCAAATTTAATGTAAGATAATGTTTGATAATAATGAGCTATGGTAATATATCATCTAATTTCAGTATTCTCCATTTCTGTAGAAAAGATTCTGTACTTAGGTCAGAAAATAATATATTTTTTTCATATCAGGTAAATTTGTACAGACTGCTGATCCTACTTGTAATATCTCAGGAAATGTTTCTTGCTCTTAGAAATCATTTACTTTCTCAGAAAGAGAACTACTCATAAAGAGCATTAAATTGTATCTTAAAATAACTTGTAACTTCAGGCACAAATAACCCACTAAAGACTATAATAGGTGTGCTGTAAGTAAAATGGTAAAATACCAGTTTATTCTTGTTTATTCTGCCAACTGCAGTGAAGATTGTGTTTTACATGCCATAGAAAAATTGTGACAGAAAAATTAAAAGAATGTGCAAATGTCTCTCACTTTTGATTTTTCTTTAGTTTTGCTACTTGAGAAGATAGAGCATGATGACATCTGCAATAAAACATTGAAGATTACAGATTTTGGGTTGGCGAGGGAATGGCACAGGACGACCAAAATGAGCGCAGCAGGCACCTATGCCTGGATGGCCCCTGAAGTGATCAAGTCTTCCTTGTTTTCTAAGGGAAGTGACATCTGGAGGTGAGCTTTTCCTTTTGCAAACATCTGCAGAAACTGCTTGCTATGCTTTATTTCAGTGAGTCCCAAAGTATTCAGTAATTCTCAGCATAAATAGTCTAGGCATTTTTGAATAAATTTTATGGTTTTGATCAAAATAATTGTAATGACAACAGAACAGATAATTTGATGTTTGTATTGTCATATGACTGCATTTCAGAGGAGAACTTTCTTGTTAAGTCACAAGTTTAGTTAAAACTAGTTATAATTTGAATTAACACCAAATGCCCAAGATTTTGTAGGATGTGCCAGTAAATTAAAGTGAGTTTTCTGTGATGCAATCATGGCTCATTGTAGCCTCAACCTCCCAGGCTCAAGTGATCTTCCCGCCTCAGCTTCCTGCGTAGCTAGGACCACAGGTGTGCACTACCGTGCCTGGCTAATGTGTGTGTGTGTGTGTGTGTGTGTGTGTGTGTGTGTTATATTGTTATTTCTTATTGTTGGATTTTTTCTGAATATTTTCCATACGTGGTTGCTTGAATCTGCGGATGTTGAGAGTTGACTGTATTATGAAAAAAACTGAGAAACTACCCATTCTTGGAGCTGCTTAGTTGTAGGGTCAAACATCCTTGCATATCTCCATTCATGTACAAAAGCACATTGTAGGACATCAGGATGGGCAAGAGCAGGGCAGGTCATCTCTTTGAATTATAGATACCATTGCTGGGAAGTCTCTTTTGATGATATTTCCATAAAAAAAGTTTCATTCAAAAAGCATGGCTTTACCTATGCAATGCTAGGGATTGGTGATTTGATATTTCTTGATTTTCTTCTCCTTTCCTTTCCTTCTAACAGTTACTATACTACAGAGTAACTGTCTTATGCACTTAGATATTATCATCTAATTTTTACAGCTCTTATTATCCTGGTTTGGCAGGTTAAGTAGCCGAGGCACAGGAAAGTTAAGAAATTTGCTTAGAGTTGTAAAACTAAGAAGCAGATTTTAGGTCCAGGACTGAGATCCGCGACTCCCGACACCACAGCCCTGAGTCATTACACTTCTTGAGTTCTCAGGAGAGGGCTTCATTATACTGTATTCTACCCAGTTTAAGAGAACAGAAAAATGTGTACTATACTTTAGAAGTAGTTCTTTGAAATAGTTACATTTTTTTTCACACTGGTTTTTCATGGTATAAGCCCTTCTCTCTCTGGAAAAATGATCCATCCTAGATTATCCATTTCCTGAAACTTCCAAGAAGCAAAGTTATATTGCTATTCTTTTAGTTTTGTTATTTTTTTAATAGGAATTTCTTTGAATTTAGATAATTTTAGTTATTCTATGTAAGATTTTTGTTTTTGTTTTTGTTGAATGATCTATGAGTTAAGTTTACTTATTTTTGAAATTATGAAGGTGTCTCCTGTAATGAACTATAATATAGATAATTTTTAAGAAAATTATCAAAAGGAAACACATAAGCTTTGGAAAATAATGATTTTAACTTTAGCTAACAGTTATAGCATTGTATAATTTACAAGTAGTGCATTATATATATTATATTATATATTTCCTTTTTGAAATAAAACAATATTTTGAGATGGTAGAGCGGATCTCACTATTATTTGATAGAAGAGTTCACTGAAGATCAGTTTTAAGGGCCTTGTGAGTGGAGAAATAGCTAGTGAGTAGTAATACCAGCACTTTCGGAGGCCGAGGCGGGTGGATCACAAGGTCAGGAGTTCAAGACCAGCCTGGCCAATATGGTGAAATCCCATCTCTAATAAAAATACAAAAATTAGTTGGGCATGGTGGTGGACGCCTGTAGTCCCAGCTACTTGGGATGCTGTGGCAGGAGAATCACTTGAACCTGGGAGGTGGCGGAGGTTACAGTGAGCTGAGATTGTGCTACTGCACTGCAGCCTGGGCGACAGAGTGAGACTCCATCTAAAAAAAAAAAAAAAAGGTTATATGTAACCAACACATATGAAATAATTCAGTGGCCTCTAAATTTCACATTTTTAAAAAAGTTAAAGCTAACAAGGTTTTAAAAGATTAGGAAAGTGAATAGAGCTTCACTAGTTCTATTAGCAGAATTTAAAAGGAAACCAAATATGACTGTTCCTTTTAATTAATTTTTATTTTATTTATTGGGTGAACAGGGTCTTGCTCTGCTGCCCATGCTAGAGTGCAGCAGTGCCATCACAGTTCACTGCAGCCTCATCTACCTGGGCCTAAGTGATTTTCCCACCTCAGTCTTCTGAGTAGCTGGGACTATAAGCACCTGCCACTATGCCCAGCTAATTTTTGTATTTTTTTAGAGATGAGTTTTGCCATGTTGCCCCGGCTGGTCTTGAACTCCTGGGCTCAAGCATTCTGCCTGCCTCACCCTCCCCAAATGCTAGAATTACAGGTGTGACCTGCCATGCCCAGCTATTTTTATTTTTCAAATGACATAATCATACATATTCATGGGGTACATAGTGATGTTCCAATACATACAATGTATGGTGATCAGATCAAGGTAATTAGCATATCCTTCATCTCAAACATTTATCATTTGTTTGTGTTAGGAACATCCTCTTTTCTAGCTATCTGAAACTATATATTATTGCTAACTGTAGCCATTCTACAGTGCGTTAAAACAGGGGTACTTAGGTACTTATTCCTATTATCTGGCTGTAATTTTGTGTCTTTTCTTTTACTTTTTTTTTTTTTTTTTTTGAGTCTTGCTCTATCACCCAGGCTGGAGTGCAATGGCATGATCTCAGCTCACTGCAACCACTGCCTCTGAGGTTCAAGCGATTCTCCTGCCTCAGCCTCCTGAGTTGTTGGGACTACAGGCGCACACGCCACCACACCTGGCTCATTTTTGTAATTTTAGTAGAAACAGGGTTTCACCATGCTGGCCAAGCTGGTCTTGTACTCCTGACCTATGGTGATTCACCTGCCTTGGCCTCCCAAAGTGCTGGGATTACAGGTGTGAGCCACTGTGCCCGGCAATTTTGTGTCTTTTGACAAGACAGTGTTACTTATATGGTTATGTGTTTCAATTTGAAGTCAAGCGCATCATATGGAGTGACTCTCATTCTTTAAATTTACTTAAAAAAAGATATCTGTGTGTACTTTATGTTTTGAGGAAGAATAAGGGAAAATCAAGGTACTGACTTGGATAGCAGAAGAGAATAAATATATACAATGCAGAAGGCTCATTCCTATGTCCCTGTGTACTAAATTGAATTTGGGGTATCTCAGTCTGTGGTATGGAAGTGTAGTGAAATTCAGCCCTTCATGGTAAACATTCATTTAGAAATCCTCTTCTGTGCCTTTGCTTGTTCTTGTTTGTGGCTGCATCTGCATCCCATGTGATGATGCTTTGGAGAACTCAGGGACTGTAGTTGTGCCTTGCTTTTTATTTCCATTTCACCCTGGCTTCCTCTATTACAAAAAAGAGACGTATGTCCTGCCAGCAGGTGCAAGGCGGCCCACACTGATGTCTTTCTGTTCTTCACTGTTCAGCAATATGATAGAAACATTAGTAACACACCTAAATATAAAGAGAGAGGCAGGAAGATAAACAGTTTCAAAAAACTATTTAAAAATAGTTAATCAACATGATTCCGTGTCAGCCCTGTGACATGCACCATGAGATCTCTGTGGGGCTGTGCTCTTCGGTGTCCTAATAATCCTCAAGAGGTTTTATTTAAGTGTGGAAAAAATGAGATAGAAAGAGAAACAGCAAAATAGCCACCTTACTCCTAAAGTGTGACCTGGTTCTGGACCCTGTTTAATTCAATTGTGTACTACTGTTACGCTTTTCTATTCATTAAGTAGTTTAAATTCCTAGAATGAATGCATACTTGATTTCTGGGATGGAATGTATTTGCATGTGTTTGAATTGTTGACGGGAAGAATCCACCTCCCACTTTGGGATGTCAGCCACTTAGAGGCTTTTCTGGAAAAGAGTGTCCTATTAGGAGTGGATGAAGGTACCGAAGTGTTTATCTCACTAAGTGTGTCATAAGGAAAAGACACCATCTAGCCCACTGAACATATGAAATTCTTGCTTTCTAGCTATGGAGTGCTGCTGTGGGAACTGCTCACGGGAGAAGTGCCCTATCGGGGCATTGATGGCCTCGCGGTGGCTTATGGGGTAGCAGTCAATAAACTCACTTTGCCCATTCCATCCACCTGCCCTGAGCCATTTGCCAAGCTTATGAAAGGTATTTTCTGTGTGTGTGTCTTTGTGGGGGCAAGAATTTCTCATTGGAATATCTTTAAAAAAAAAAAAAAAAAAAAAAACAAGGCTGGGCGCAGTGGCTCATGCTTGTAATCCCAGCACTTTGGGAGGCCGAGGCGGGCGGATCACGAGGTCAGAAGATGGAGACCATCCTGGCTAACACGGTGAAACACCGTCTCTGCTAAAAATACAAAAATACAAAAAAAAAAAAAAAAAAAAAAAAAAAATTAGCCCAGTGTGGTGGTGGGCGCCTGTAGTCCCAGCTACTCCGGATGCTGAGGCAGGAGAATGGCCTGAACCCGGGAGGCGGAGCTTGCAGTGAGCCGAGATCGCGCCATTGCACCCCAGCCTGGGCGACAGAGCGAGACTCCTTCTAAAAAATAAATAAATAAATAAATAAATAAATAAATAAAATAATAAATAATAAAAATAAAAGTAAAAAAAGCAATTTCTGTGACTCTAATTTTCGAAGTAGAGGCCTGGCACAGTGGCTCATGCCTGTAATCCCAGCACTGTGGGAGGCCGAGGTGGGCGGATCACCTGAGGTCAGGAGTTCGAGACCAGCCTGGCCAACATGGCGAAACCCCGTCTCTATTAAAAATACAAAAATTAGCCGGGCATGGTGGCGTACACCTGTAATCCCAGCTACTTGGGACGCTGAGGCAGGAGAATCGCTTGAACCTGGGAGGTGGAGGTTGCTGTGAGCCGAGATCATGCCACTGCACTCCAGCCTGAGTGACAAGAGTGATGAAATTCTGTCCAAAAAAAAAAAAAAAGAATTAGAAACCTAGTCTTTGATCTAGAATGTCTGGTAAAGTTTTAATGAACTAAGTAGCTTAAATACAATCCAGTTTTATCAGTGACTTATTTAATGTATAAAACTCAAGTGAATAGTAAAAATGTTTTCACTAAGTACATGAGTAGAGTTCAAATACAGTATTGAATTGGCCCCAAATCTCCTATTTTAAATTTGACTTTGTGAACAGAAATGCCTTATGGTCTTAACAGGTATGATTTTGCCAGGACCATGTCTATTTGATCCTTATCTTTTAGAAATTGTTAACTAACTCTTTTTGTAAGCCTCAAGTTACCTTCCTTCATTGTTAGGCTATTTTTTAGAACTTCTCATATGGATACAACATTTTAGAGACTTTGAGTTACATGACTCCATATCAGTAAATCATCTGGTTGTGGTGGCTTAACCCCCGAAACATGGTATCCGTAGTAAAGCATGGGAAGCACACATCCATTTATTAAATGTGGTATCATATAGACAGCAACAGCCTCCTCTAATAGTCATTATTCTGCATGCCTATGACATGAACACTGTGTAAAATAAACTATTCAAACTATTACCAATGGATTCTTAATATCTCCAGGAGCAGGTACTATAAATGAAGGCTTCCAGTTTGGAATGACAAATTGTTAAGTTGAAATACACTTCCATGTAAAACATTTCTTAGCAACTCTGATGTCTTGGGGATAATCTGAACTGTGTTGAGAGATGGAATTAATGTGATTCTTGTTTATTTTAGAATGCTGGGAACAAGACCCTCATATTCGTCCATCATTTGCCTTAATTCTTGAACAGCTGACTGCTATTGAAGGGGCAGTGATGACTGAAATGCCTCAAGAATCTTTTCATTCCATGCAAGATGACTGGAAACTAGAAATTCAGCAAATGTTTAATGAGTTGAGAACAAAGGAAAAGGTGAGAGAAATTTTTAAATAGCATAATGTACTCAAATTTATGAAAATTGTGGAAAATATGAGGCGAGAAGCACTGTTAGCATTATCTAAAATATTTTTAGATATCAATATTTGTTGATTCTCACTTTCAGGTTAAAAATAAAACAAAAACAAAACAGAAGTGTACTCAATATGTATAATTGGGGAAAATACCCTTTTATTAGAGGAATTTTCAAAGTAAAAAAGAGAGAGAGAGCGAATAGCATAAGAGACACTTTGTAGGCATTAATCAACTTCATTTTTTGTCATTATTTTATCATTTTATTTGTCTCCCTTCCCCATTATCTCTTGGCATGCTGGCATAGAAATTAATAACAGGTGTGTCATAGGCATTCCCTGAAATGCAGAATATTTTCTTAAAAATGTGATTTCAGAACCCATCTGTGGGAGATTGTTTTGAGTTTCAGTGTTAGGCTGTCTTTCTTACTACAGGCTAGAATAGTGCCACAGTCCTAGGACTCGGAGATGGATATGGCGTTTGTACCCTTGAATGATCCTTTGAATGCCAGGCTAGTGATTTGGACCTTGTTGACAAGTTTTCAAAAGGGGCTCCATGTAATCTCTTGAAGCCAGACATTGAAGTAGAAGCTCCTCCCACTTCCCCGTGCCTTCTCTCCTTCTTTCCCTTATTTGTGATAATGGGATCACTGTTCTCCCAGGTACCCAGTCTCAAGGGTCTTTTTACAATGTTCCCGTGGTTTTCTGTGTGACAAAGACCCTCAGGGGCAATTTTCTGCCCTAATCCCTGCCAACCCCACTCATCACCAGCACGGCTGCTGGAGCATCCTTACTGGGCACTCCCTGTCCAGCCTTGCTTCCCTCATCTGCCCCCTTCTCCTTCTAAAATGCAAATCTGATCAGCCTTGCTTCCATTGCCCACTTTTTTTTGCCACGTTCACTCCCTTCCTCTTTACATATTTTGCCTTAAATTTCCACTGCCTCTGTCCCCAGCCGTACTGAATTTCTTCCAGTCCCCATGATGTCTTGCTCCTGGCCTGTAACCTTGGCACGTGTTCTTTCCTCTGCTGAAGATCCTGTTTCCTCCCTAGCTTCTGTGCCCACTTCATGAGTGGTGGCCCCTCCGTTCTCAGTCCCTGATAGCTCCCTCCCCTACTCTACTCCACCGGGTAAACTGTGGGTGATCGGAGTGTCTTGTGCTTCGCTTATCATGGCATAAGTCATACTGTATTAATACTTGCTGATGTAATTGTTCTTGGTCTGTCCTTTCTGCTAGATAATAAGATAATAAATTCATGAACTATGCTTTTACATTCTTGTTCATTTGCATACACAGCATTGAACACAGGACTCAGCACATGGCAGGTATTAAATGAACCTAAGTACAATTTGTTAATATACTCCTGATATCTAATTTGATCATTGAGATAGTGGCAATTATTACTGTTTTAATGAGCAATTATTATTATTGTCGTCATTGTTGTTGAAAGCGAGCAATGAATTTTTTTTTTTTTTTTTTTTTTGAGACGGAGTCTCGCTCTGTCGCCCAGGCTGGAGTGCAGTGGCCGGATCTCAGCTCACTGCAAGCTCCGCCTCCCGGGTTTACGCCATTCTCCTGCCTCAGCCTCCCCAGTAGCTGGGACTACAGGCACCCGCCACCTCGCCCAGCTAGTTTTTTGTATTTTTTAGTAGAGACGGGGTTTCACCATGTTAGCCAGGATGGTCTCGATCTCCCGACCTCGTGATCCGCCCGTCTCGGCCTCCCAAAGTGCTGGGATTACAGGCTTGAGCCACCGCGCCCGGCCGAGCAATGAATTTTAAAGTGTATACATATTCCTGTTATGAATCTTATGCCGTAATAGAGGCATGTGACTCAGCCGTTCCACTTCCGCTTATAGATTCTTCAGAAACTCACACATGTGCTCAAGGAAACATGCTTAAAGTTGTTCACTTAGGCATCATTTGTAATACTGCAAAGCTTAAAACAACCCAGATATCCATTAACAGGGGAATAGATGCCTAAACTATTGTATTCTTATGCAATGGGAAAATGTATAGTTCAGTAAGTCCTCACTCAATGTTGTGGATAGGCTCTAGGAAACTGTGACTATAAATGAAATGATGTATAATGAAACCAATTTTACCATAGGCTGATTGATAGAAAAGAGTTAAGTTCCCACGGCGTATTTCTGGTTGCAAACACATTTCCAAACTTCGAATTAAAGAACAAAGCCCTTCTAATATTAAACATTGAAACAAATGTGAGCTATACATAACATTTCAGAAAGACTAATGGCCAGGCGTGGTGGTTCACGCCTGTAATCCCAGTGCCTTGGGAGGTCGAGGCGGGTGGATCACCTGAGGTCAGGAGTTTGAGACCAGCCTTCTTCTAATCAATTTCTTTTAAAGTCATTTTTTAAGTAGACATACAGATAATTCACTCTGTCCCTGAGATTTTTCAGTATTTGGTTACACTGAAAAATGCACAACAGGTAAATGCAACCCAAGACAGTGACACCACTAATGAGTACTTGGAGTTCATCAAGGAGAAACACCAATCCCATCTGCCCTGTTCTGCTCAGACCCCCAGAGTGACGTCTGACTGCAAGCATCAAGTCTTAAGGAGCCTCCTGGCGTGGCACGGGAGAGGATGGGGAAGCCTGGGAGTCTAAGCCCAGGAAGGACACGCAGCACACAAGGGGGTGGGGACCGCTGGGGCTGCCCATGTGTGGGGAGGACTTTCAAGTAGGGAAAGAAGACACCAGTTGCATGTTATTCCAGAGGGGCTCAGTAGGACTTCTGGGTGAATGCTGCAGGGATGGCAATCTGGTCTCCAAGTCAACGACTTGCTAGCCCTTGGAGCTGGCTGGTGGAGAAATAGACTGCTTGGATGACCGCCTGTTTCCCTTCTCCAGGACGGGACTGAATGGGAAGTCTCTATGGGATTCTGAAAAATATGATAGGCCCCCCCACCCCCTGCCAGCCACCACCAACCCTTTTTAAAAATATTAAGTCTTTTGTGAATGCCAGAATAGCAGCCTAGTGTAGTGGTAAAGACCAGGAACTCTGAGCCAGACAGCCCCGTTGGCATTCGGGCTCTTGGGCCTGATGGTTTTGAGGCCTTTGACTTTGTTACTCTGTACCTCCTCATCACTGGGGCCATCACTGCAACGCTGTGTCCTTCAGGGCTGGGGCGGGGCTTAAGTGAGTCCTGTATGCAAAACCGCCAGAGCCCTGCCTCTTAGTAAGTGCTAAATAAGTATCAGTCTCAGAAAACAAAAAAGAAAGTGGTGACATTTCACAGAAGCTGAGTTTCCCTAGCCCAGGCGTTCTTGGAAAACTGGCTGGAACACCACTGACTGGAATAGGTTTGACATCCTGCAGTTCTTTGAAATATTACTACCAATGATATCATTGACATGTTTCTTGGAAACTTTTATGTACTTTGTTGACTTAAAATGATACAGGAAAGACTCTTTTTTTTTTTTTTAAGACGTCCCCAAATTGTTTTCAGGAACTCTAAAATTAGGTGTTTAATTACAAAAATGAAAAAGATTTTGAAGAGCAGGAGAAGACTTTGAGAAAGAAATAAAGCTTCAAATCCTAGAATCTAAAATTTGGAAGTGACATTACTCACAATTAGTTACTGGCTAGGTGTGATGGCTTGCAGCTGCAGTCCCAGCACTTTGTTTAGGGCCGAGGTGAGAGGACTGCTTGAACCTGGTAAGTTGAGGCTGTAGTGAGCTATGACTACACTGCTGCACTCCAGCCTGGGTGACAGAGCAAGACCCTGTCTCAAAAAAAAAAAAAAAAATTATTATTATTGTTATTATCTGGAGACAGAGTCTCACTCTGTCACCCAGGCTGCAGTGCAGTGGTGCGGTCTTGGTTCACTGCAACCTCCACCTCCCGAGTTCAAGTGATTCTCCTGCCTCAGCCTCCCGAGTAGCTGGGATTACAGGCACCCACCACCACAACCAGTTTTTTTTTTTTTTTTTTTTGTATTTTTAGTAGAGAAGGGGTTTCACCATGTTGGCCAGGCTGGTCTCAAACTCCAGATCTCAGGTGATCCTCCCGCATTGGCCTCCCAAAGTGCTGGGATTACAGGCATGAGCCACCAGGCCCGGCCTTATTTTAACCTATTTTAATTATTGACAACTGTTTATAAAACTGGAAGATACAGGCATCTTCAGTGAGTTCTTAATTATATGTTGTATTAAAATAAAAGCATGCTTCCAGGGTGGATGTCAGCTCTTTCTCTACTTTGGGATTTATAGTAATTTATTTTTTGGTTGATTTTTGAGCTATCATGTAGTGGTGTCTGTTTTTACTTTGTATTTTATCTTTGTGCATTGCCCCTTGAAATACAGCATTTATGGTATCCTGTAAGCCTTTGGATTTACAATTAAAGAATATATAATACTTTTTTTTTTTGGCTTAAAAGTTTCCAGCTGCATCTTTTTTGAAGAAGTAGAAAGCATAGTGTACGTGCCCTATCTGCCTTTCTTGTCCGCGGATTGCTTAAGGTAGGAGGCATGAGACTTGGAATTAATGGTCAGTAACTTGACTGTGGTCTGTGTTATTCAGTAAGCCGTAGCCTCCATAGATACTGGGCCCTCCCTAAACTCCTGGCTCCTTATCTCTGTGTGTCTGTATTTGTGCATTTTGTGCATGCACCTGTCTGTGACCCCCCCACATGGAGGCATGCCACCGTTAATGATTAACAGCCACTGCCAGGGACCTGGATTTGCCATTACCAGAGTGGCCTGTGCCAAGCAATTCAACAAATATTACTGCTAGTAATCTCATCAACTGAAAGAATGTTTCTGTGCTTCATACTTTCGAAGTAGTCAAAGGGTTCTCATACCCCAGTTTTAAAATTTACTTTTGAATGTGTTAAAATGTATTCAGAAGGAAGAGTACTTTTGCTGCTTTCTCTTCAATCTTATTTTTTTGTCTTCTGAAGTCTTAGGCAAGTGATTTCTTGTTTATTATTTACAAAGTTGTTCACAGGGATTCATGATTTCACTTGGTACCTGGAATTAAAATTGGTTTTTTATTCAATTACTATCGTAGCAACACACAACCTAATTGGATTTGCTGTTCTGATTGCTTTCTCATGCCATCTCATTTAACAATAGCTAATTGGAATGGTATCAACACCAGTGAAAAGTAATATCTTAACAAAAAGTTTTAATGAGTTAGAAATTGAAAAGTGACTGGAAATTGTCCTCTGCCTCCAAATACACTATAGTAAAATGTCCAGTTTGGACAAACTAGTTAAACAGAAGTCACTAGTTAAAAAATGGATTGCAGATTTTTTAACATGTAACATTTTCCCCTTTTTTTCAAGTAGTAAATAATAATTTATATCTGACACAGTGTAATGAAGAAGTACTCATCTGCTGTATAAATAAAAACCAACTGATACATATTAGCTGAAGTGATTTAAACACCATGTGGTCTAAAATAAATCATTTATCCTGCAGTTTTGCTTGCGAAATTTGTTTGAAAAAATAAATTTAAAGAAAGTTTCAGGACTGAATTTCAGTCCACTTTGGTAGAATTACCCCAAATTCATAATCAGTTTGATCTGAATAAATACATTTCTTTATTATTAGCACTCCCCAGTCTCTTCGTGATATTGTCTCATTTATTTGTGGGAGGATGGTCTTCCATGTTTATTTTCTTTATGATAATTGTACTGATAGGCTCAGATTACTCCTTGAGTCCGTCTGTAAAAAGTCCAAATCATTAGTAGATTTGAGTTGCATTCTAGTCCCTTGGTTTGGGTCTAGTTTCTTCCAGGAGCCCCAATCTTACTGTGTTTTTCATGGATCAGCATTGTTGAGGTGGGCCTATTTAAAGTGTGGCCTGTTTATGTAAAGTACGAAATGTTTGCACAGTACTCATAGCTCTTAAAGCTCACAGCCCAAAGCTCCACCTGAGAAGGCCTCTGCAGTTTCTAACAAAGATTATGGTATTAGGGTATTCTCAGATTAAATTTGTCTGGAGCAGTGGAAATAAAAGCTTGCAGATGCTTTGATTTTTATGTGAGTGCTTGATTTCTTAGCAGAGTAATTTAGAATAAAAAGTAGGTCAGCACTACAAAGAATATTTATGTCTCTGGTAAAGAACAGAACACTTCATAGAAATGAAATCAAAATGGAGATATGATTTTAAAACTTTGTAGAGTTCTCAGTTTTACTGTGTAATAAGTTTTCCTAATAGGAATAAAAGTATTTTTAGTTCTTCGATTTTCTCTTTCTCAGAAGTTCAATACTTCAAAAACCAAAACCAAGAGGAGGTCTAACTTTAATCGGTATCATAAGAGAGGAACTTTTATTAGCTAACTCCTGAGATCTGTAATAAAGTGATAATTTCCATGTATCAGTGGGATCTGAAAAGTTCTTTGTATACGGAATATATTTTCCTCTGGCTTGCAATTTTAGAGGTAGCTTCATTTTCATTTCCAACAGGCCTTCAACAGACTCCTAACACCTTAGCTTGAATTCTCCACCAAGATGTTTTATTCCCTAAGCAAAGTTGTAAATACCCTAAGGAAGTTCTAAGTTGTCTGAACTGCAGTCTTGTGTAACTAAAATAATTATGCTTTAGTTAATTGAGCTTGAACTTTTGGCTTTATTTTGAAATGGGTCATTCACATCTGCACTTTGTTGCCCTTTGTTAATGTCTATTTTGTGGGTCAGGTGAGAGATGGAGAGGGAGAAATGTTAAAAACCAAGTGTAGAACATTTATGATGCCTCTTTTAGGATCATAAAACTAACAGAGGAGGATGGCGTTTGCGCAGAGGCTTGGGCTTTCATTTAAGTGAATAATCCGCTGAAAAGGTTTCAGCTGGGATTGTCCTGACTGCAAAGACCTTCCTGCCATGAGGACCTGAGTGACAAGGGCTTGAGCAGAGGAAGAGGGAATTTCAGCTTCTCCTTGTGCATAGGGGTGCCCGTGGCCGAGGGGTTGCCGGTGTAGTGTCATAGACGGAATTCCATTCTTCCTACTGGGAATGAGTCCGATGGGTGTGAATCTTTGTCGCAGGAGCTGCGATCCCGGGAAGAGGAGCTGACTCGGGCGGCTCTGCAGCAGAAGTCTCAGGAGGAGCTGCTAAAGCGGCGTGAGCAGCAGCTGGCAGAGCGCGAGATCGACGTGCTGGAGCGGGAACTTAACATTCTGATATTCCAGCTGAACCAGGAGAAGCCCAAAGTGAAGAAGAGGAAGGGGAAGTTTAAGAGAAGTCGTTTAAAGCTCAAAGATGGACATCGAATCAGTTTACCTTCAGGTATGATCTTGTTTTCATGTTTTTGAAAGATTTTTGTGTGTCCTTTTCTTTTTTCTTTTTTTTTTTTATTACACTTTAAGTTCTAGGGTACATGTGCACAACGTGCAGGTTTGTTACGTATGTATACATGTGCCCTGTTGGTGTGCTGCACCCATTAGCTCGTCATTTACATTAGGCATTTCTCCTAATGCTATCCCTCCCCCTTCCCCCCATCCCACAACAGGCCCTGGTGCGTGATGTTCCCCACCCTGTGTCTGAGTGTTCTCACTGTTCAATTCCCACCTATGAGTGAGAACATGCGGTGTTTGGTTTTCTGTCCTTTGGCGATAGTTTGCTCAGAATGATGGTTTGTTAATCAGTTTTCTTTGTTTATCAGAACCAGGAAAGAGATGGGGAAGTAACTTTGTAAAACAGTGAATGAATGAGTATCTTCAGTTGTGGGCTTAGATTCATGGTTCTAATGTAATGGCCTAATGACAGTCCATGTAGAAAACAACGTTAAGAGCACATCGTAGTCACAGCACACAAGGATCTAACTCTCAGCGTACTTTATTGATGGATTAACTGATTGACTCCTTTTGAAATTGAGGCAGAGTCATATTTTAGCTGAGCGTCCTGAACCAACATCACGTGGCATTGTGAAGATCCAAAACAACAAAACTGTTAATATTTCATCGTTAAGTTCATTGCTTCCACAAGGATCTATGATGTCATCCGCTATCTGGGACACTGATATTGTTATCAGCACTTTCAATAAAATGTATCAAGTCCCCTGAGATACTTTCCCATGAAGGTTTAAAATCCGTCAGGCACAAAAATCACCCAGTAAATCTAGGGAAGCTTTTTAAAACATTGTGATAACAACATACAAGGATGACTAAATCATTTTAGTAATGTGTTAGGAGAAACTAAAGGGAATAGAAAATCAATCAATATGTCGATCAATACATATGGATATTGACTGATAATCAAAATATATCAATTAATAATAGCAGACATATATTGATTCACTAAATTAAGTTCTTTAATATTATGTAGCCTACTTGTTGTAAGGAAAAAACAAATACCTCCACGGTATTTAGTGATTCTTTCTAGTGCCAGAGCGGGATGATGACCGAGCAATGCAGATTTCACTTTTATAGAATCTGTATGAAATATCTCTATGTCAATGTCTATACCTGTCTATGGGTATATGTATTATGTATTAGAGTGCTCGGATGGATTCTAGTGTTTTCCTCAGATGTTTGTTAATGGCATGGTAATTTGATTTAAAGTACAACATTTCCTCAGATGTTTGTTAATGGCATGGTAATTTGATTTAAATTGTCTTATAAAATATATATTATGAAACACTGGAAACCTTGCAGCATCCTGTGACTCATTTAGGTTATTGCAGGTGTCCTCAGTTGATCAGAAAATTGCTAGTAAGATGGCTGGGTGCAGTGGCTCACGCCTGTAATCCCGGGACTTTGGGGGGGCCGAGGTGGGTGGATCACCTGAGGTCAGGAGTTGGAGACTAGCCTGGCCAACATGGTGAAACCCCCTCCATTTCTACTAAAAATACAAAAATTAGTCGGACATGGTGGTGGGTGCCTGTAGTCCCAGCTACTCGGGAGGCTGAGGCGGGAGAATCGCTTGAACCTGGGAGATGGAAGTTGCAGTGAGCCGAGATCACGCCATTGCACTCCAGCCTGGGTGACGAGAGCGAAACTCTGTCTCAAAAAAAAAAAAAAAAAGAAAGAAAGAAAGAAGGCTGGGCGTAGTGGCTCACACCTGTAATCCTAACACTTTGGGAGGCCTAAAGGGGCGGGTTGCCTGAGCTCTGGAGTTCGAAACCAAACTGGGCAACATGGTAAAACCCTGTCTCTACTAAAATACAAAAAAAAAAAAAAAAAAAAAAAAAAAAAAGTTAGCTGGGTGTGGGGGCGGGTGCCTGTAATCCCAGCTACTTGGGAGGTGAGGCAGGGGAATCTCCTGAACCCAAGAGCTGGAAGTTGCGGTAAGCCAAAATTGTGCCATTGCACTCCAGTCTGGGCAACAGAGTGAGACTCTGTCTCAAAAAAAAAAAAAAAAGAAAAAAAGAAAGAAAGAAAATTGCTAGTATGAGGTGGTCATGATGAGAATCCAGTATATGTTATTGATTATTTGGTTTGATGAGGTGAGAATAGACTGTGGATCCTTATCACTTTTACCTTCAACCTCTTTGGGGTTGGGGGTCGGGGAAGGTCCTTTTTCAGGCTGTCTTCTGATGTTTTCTCTTAGCTGGAGGGTTGCTGGCAGGGTCACTGACTGGTCTGTCTTATGTGTCAGTCAGCCATAATTAGAGAACAGACTATTTATTTATGATGAGGCTTCCGCCTTCACAATAGATGAAAGAAAAATCCATAGGTGCGCTAGATGTGAGTTTTCTTCTCCATTTTTCAGCTATGTCAGTTTTCTTCTAGCTGTGATTTGATTATGTTATCAAAATTAATATTTATTGTTTCCCTTGGGAAACTTTGGGGGAGGTGGAAAGGATTAAGAATCTGGTGGAAAGGGAAGTAAATTTGGAAGAAAAAATGAAAATCATTCCAGTGATTCTTTACTCTTCAGTGGTAAAATGATTAAATCAAAATCTTAGCATTTCTGAGGTCAGATTTTCACTCTTGCTTTTCTTCTCAAATGTTCCTTGGCAAATACCCTGGGATTATTCAAAGCAGACTGAATATTATATGACTATTTTTACTAGATTTTTAAAAAATCTAGTAAAATCTAGCTTTTCTTTTTCTGAGAAGAGAGGGGAAACTTTAGTTACACATTTATTTACTTTTTGGCATTTAATGAAAGATTCCCAGTTAAAACATAACCAAGAAATCTGCTATAATTCTGACCCAACACAAAGGAATGAAATTTGGTTTCTGGAATTTTTAGCATGACAGTTACCTCTTCTGCCCACAAGATGGCACTACATTTCATCTTAATAATAATACTAGTACCAATATGGAAACTTTCCTTAGAATGCTCCAACCCTAAACACACACACATGCACACATATTTACCTGTACAATATCCTAGAATGGGACAGATATCAAAAAAGGGAAATGATAACTATAAAAATAATTATTTTTTTTCTTGAAGAATTCCCCTTAGTATAGAAGAGAAAGCAAACATATGTAACTTAAAATCAACGGAGTTAGTTGCATTCAATATTATCTGCTAGAAAATTCTTTAAGTTAGTATTGTTTAATAGGGCAAACAATTCAGGACATGGGCCTAGGCGAAAATTTTATGACTAAGACTTCAAAAGCTCAGGCAACAAAAAACAAAAATAGACAATTGGGACTATATTAAACCCAAAAGCTTCTGCATAGCAAAGGAGACAATCAACAGAGTGAAGAGACAACCTGTAGAATGGGAGAAGATATTAGCAAATTATTCATCTGACAAGGGACTAGCGCAGAATATACAAAGAACTTGAATAACTCAATGGCAAAACCACAAATAATTTGATTTAAAATTGGGCAAAGGAACTGAATAGACATTTCTCAAAAGAAGACATAAAAATGGCCAGCAAGCATATGAAAAAATGCTTAGCATCACTAATCTTCAGGGAAATGTTAATGAAAATCACAATGAGCTATTTCACCTTAGTTAGAATGGCTATTATCAAAAAGATGAAAAATAGTTAATTGTTCATGAGGATGTGGAGAAAAGGGAACTCCTATACACATTCTCTTGTAATTTTTTCCTTGAGAGTTGTCACTCATCATTTTAAATCTTATGGCTATTTATAGCTATTGGAAGTGTAAATTAGTACAGCCATTGTGGAAAACAGCATGGAGGTCTCAAAAAAACCCTAAAAATAGAACTACTGTGTGATTCAGGAATGCCACTACCAGGTATTTCCTCAAAAGAGAGGAAATCTGTATATCAAAGGAATATCTGCAATCCCATGTTTATGGCAACACTGTTCACAAAGGCGAAGACAAGGAATCAACCTAGGTGTCCATCAGTGGATGAACGAATTAAGAAAATGTGGTGTGTTTATCTGATGGAACACTATTCAGCCATAAAAAAGAATCAAATTCTATCTTTTGTGGCAACATGGATGAGCCTGGATGACATTATGTTAAGTGAAGTAAGTCAGGCACAAGAAAATAAATACTGCATGTTCTCACATATATGTGGGAGTGAAAAAAAATGGAGCCCATGGAAATAGACAGTAGAATTGTGGTTGTTAGGGGTGGGAAGGGCTTGAGGGGAGGGGAGGTTGGAGAGAGGTTAGTTAATGGATACCAAATTACAGCTAGGTAGGAGGAATGAGTTCTGGTATTCTGCAACTTTGTAGGGTGAATACAGTTAACTATAATTTATTGTATATTTTCAAAAAGCCAGAAGAGAGGATATTGAATGTTCACAACACAAAGAAATGATCAATACCCAAAGTGATACATATGCTAATTACCCTGACTTGATCATTATATGTTGTGAACAAGTACCAAAGTATCACTCTGTACCCCATAAATATGTATAATTTTTATGGGTCAACAAAAAGACGAAGAGAAACAAATTCTAATACTGTTAAATGGCACACTGTTCAGGGAGAAACATCTGATAAGTGGTAAATGGAACAGCGATGCTGTCCTTTCATGGAGTTACCAACTTCTTGAACCCCTTTTGCAGGATTTTTCCCTTTGCATAACAAGCTTAGAGAATTTCTCCGAAACATATTCAAGAGTCCTCCAAGCTGACCTTTAATATTTGTGCCTGCAGCTCTTTCACAAATTTGGTATTAAATATGAATAATTACGTTCTCTTGTAACCTTGTCCTTGAGAATTACTGCTGATTATTTTTAATCTTATGGGTATTTATAGCTATGGTGACTTAGTGATGGAAACCTCAAATTTGATTTTTTTTCCTCCTGGAATTTCTTCATGGCTAGCTACCAAATAAGGAGGATTAATGCTTAAAAAGTTAGACAGTAATAATCTAGGATAATAATTTTAAAACAATACTTTGTGATTATGTAGTATTTTTCTTGGAATTTGCAAGAGAAAAAAGCATGGTCACAGTGGCTCTTTTTATTTTGTGAGTACTCTATATCGATTGCTTCTTCTGTTTATATTTATTTTTAACTGAAGTTGTGTTTTTTGGACACGTTAATACAAGACAAAACTTTAAAGCCTCCAAAAGTTGGTATGTCGCTAAAGCAGTGGCATTCTAACTTTGCTTCAGAAGTGCCCAAAGCCTGCAAAAACCATCCACCTCACAGGTATGCGAGTGAGTAGAAGGGTGGATGGGAGCGAGCATATAACCTCACCTGGATTCTTTAGAGAATACACTGCTTTTCATCTGCAAATGGAAGCCTCCCACTGAGGCAGTATTAGCTTTGTTAGTGAAATGTTCATATTGCCAGCAAAAATACTAGGATAGGTTTTACTCAAACCTGTGATTGAACTATAGCTGCTATGACCAGGCACCTTTAGAACCATTATTCTAGTGAGTACAAAGAAAATCTGAGCATGGGCCACAGGCATTTTAACAATTCAGCTTTAGTTTTCCTAAATGTAGCTGGCACAGACTCAACCTTTCCCTGCTTCAAAGGGACAAGGAGGTTTATGGTAAAGAATGTTGACTGGGCGTGGTGGCTCACACCTGTAATCCCAGCTACTCAGGAGGCTGAGGCAGAAGAATTGCTTGAACCCAGGAGGCGAGGTTGCAGTGAGCTAAGATCTCGCAACTGCACTCCAGCCTGGGTGACAAGAGCAAGACTCTGTCTCAACAACAACAACAACAACAACAAAGAATTTTTTCTTTTTGGTTACAACATAAAGCATGCTTTTTAAGTGGAAGTATTCAGGTGTTTTTGGAAGCTCGGAAGCACTCTGAATGTTAGGCGTTGTTAAAATGCAGCCTTTTATCTTTACTGCTCACTTGTGGCTTTCCACGTGTTCCATGTTGATTTCCTGATCTGTACTTAGCATTTATTGTGCCATCATTTGTTCCAAATAACTTGTCAGTCAAATCTTGTGGCTTGGTTCTTGGCTTTTCTTCTGCTATTGGCAGGAGGGCTCCTCTTGCTATAAAAGTTCTCAGCATTTGTTTCTATCGTGTTATAGCAATCAGGTGGCTAGATGAACATTTATAAATGACTGTAGTCTAAACTGTTTCCTTTCTATGGTTAAGAATATCTTTTTCTTTGTCAACCTCTTTCCCCTAACTACCACCACATAGTCTAGTCAAGTCAATTCTTTACCTCAACTGCTCTGCCCTGGTCACATCTTTCAAAAGGAATGACTCGGGGCCAGGTGCAGTGACTCACGCCTATCATCCCCAGCACTTTGGGAGGCCAAGGCAGGTGGATTGCTTGAGCCCAGGAGTTCAAGACCAGCCTGGGCAACAAGGTGAAACCCCATTTGTACAAAAATATACCAAAATTAGCTGGGAATGGTGGTGCGTGCCTGTAGGACCAGCTACTCAGAAGGCTGAGGCAGGGAAATTGCTTGATCCAGGGGAGGTCAAGGCTGCAGTGGACTGAGATTGCACCACTGCCCTCCAGTCTGGACAACAGAGTGAAATCTTGTCTTAAAAAAAACAAGTATGGCTCAGCAGATGGAGGAGCCTTCCATTTGGGCTTTCCTTTCTGTTTGGTTTGTCTTCCAAATCTCCCCTATCCTGCTGTGTATTCCTCAGCAACTCACTTCAAGCACCAGCGTGATCCTGCAGATGAACCCTGCATAACTTTCTCCATCAACAAACACTTGAGGATCTGCTGTGTCCCCAATACTAGGGGTGATGATAAAATATATATGCAGTCTCTGCACTCATGTCTCTCACAGAGAAAGTATTCATTCAGCAAAGTTTGCTAAGTACCTGTAATGTGCAAGGCACCGTGCCAGTCTGAAGTCACGGAGACCGTCATGGTCTCTGCCCATAGAGCACTTACCTTACATTGAGGGAGGGGGCAGAACTTAAGCTAATAATTAAATACTTGTTTGCTTTCTATAATATTAGCTGCTGTGAGGGAAAAGTCACATGACAGTGATTAGTGCAGATGTAACCTGGTCTAAGGTGATCACAGAAGGCTTCCTAACGGAGTTGAAAACCAGCCTGGGCAACACAGTGAAACCCTGTCTCTAGTAAAATACACACACACACAAAAATTAGCCAGATGTGGCAGTGTGCGCCTGTAATCTCAGCTACTCAGGAGGTTGAGGCAGGAGGATTGCTTGAACCCGAGAGGTGGAGGTTGCAGTGTGCCTAGACTGT
The DNA here is from genome assembly GCF_043159975.1 of Macaca nemestrina. Lineage (NCBI taxonomy): Eukaryota > Metazoa > Chordata > Mammalia > Primates > Cercopithecidae > Macaca > Macaca nemestrina. Next base: position 15,818,428 of record NC_092125.1, on the reverse strand, counting down.
GCCATTGCACTCCAGCTTGGGCGACAGAGCAAGACTCCATCTCCAAAAGAAGAAGTAACATTTAAATTGAGACTCGATACGGGAATTTACCAAATACAGAACATGAAGAAAGAGAATAGGCTGAGAGCACATGTGGAAGAAACTTGGTTTCTTCCAGGAATTGAAAAAAGTTCAGTGTAGTTTGAACAGGGCTCAGCACACTGCCCTATGGACCCAATCCCACCTCTACCTGCTTTGTACAGCCATGAGCTCAGAATGGGTTTTACACTTTTAAATGCTTGAAAAAAATCAAAGAGGAAGAAGAATACATCATTGTACCTGACGTGATATGAAACTGATATGAAATTTCAATATCCATAAAGATCGTTTTACTGGGACACATTCATCTTTGTGTTGACTGTGCCTGCTTTCCCTCACGTCGGCGGAGTCAGGCAGTTGTTACAGAGACTGTGCAGCTCACAGAGCCTAAAATGGGGCATTTTGCAGAAGGAGTGTGCTGACCCCTCTTCTAGACCATGACGAGTGAGAGGAGAAAAGGGCAAGATGAGGCTGGAGCAGAAAGAAGAACTCAGACTCAGGTTTGCAGGGACTTACAGAATGTGTTATAATTTTAATCTATAACTTAAGAATCATGAGATGCCTTCGAAGGATTTTAAGCAGGGGAATGACGGTTAGGCATATTAAAAATGCATCTGGCTGCTGTGAGGTGGACTTGGGGGGCCAAATGTGGATGCAGGAAGATGGACACAAGGCATTGTAGCAGGCTAGGCATGACATGGTGATGGCCGTGCAGATGAAGAGGAAAAAAAAAAAAAACCATTTATTTAGCATTTATTATGTCCCAAGCCCTGTGGTAAGTACTTTTTATACTTCTTTGCACTGAATTTTTCATACCAGTCCTGTGAAATAGTAATAATTGGTTCTTTTCCATTTTTGTCAGTAAAGATACTGAGACTTCAAGACCTTCAGTTACTTTCTCAAAATTCATATGGCTGTGGTAGAAATGAGATTCAGATCCACGTTTGCTAACTCCATAACCTGGAATATAAATTCCTCTACTACAAGAAAAATATATAGCACAGAATTTACCTGATATTTTGTGCTTGGTGGATATGTGGGGTAACGGAAAAGATAATACCAAGAAAAGTATTCAGATTTCTAGTATGAATAACTGGATAGCTGTCTTTGCTTACCAACTTCCGAATCCTCTTCATCTCAAATAGCATTTCGTGCATTAAAGTTCTTTAAAGTATAACTTCCAAAAAGGTAAGTTACAGGTCTCTTGCAAATATGCAATGGGCATATGTCAAAGATTTTTATTAAACTCATTAATCATTGAGGAACCAGGTAAAACCAATTCAAATGAGAATTTGAAGAGTGAGGTATTTATGGGCAAATTAATAGAGGAATGCAGGATTCGATTGCTGGGTTAAAAGCAAACCTGGCTGAGGTCTAATATGGCAATAAACCATTTGGGATTGTCTTTTTCTCCAGACAGAAGTTATTTGCATCATCACCAGACAAAATCTACAAGTTAACCTCTGCTCTCACCTAGTTATAAAAATAACTCAGTCAATAGAAAAACAATCAATCAAAGGTTAAGCTCAGCTCTGCACTGAAAGAATATCCAGTAATGTCATTTACCTCCTTCCAAGTTGTTAATGATTTTCCTGATAGTTTATAAAGTTTTCCCTGACACACCCCTCTTTCCTCTGGCAATATTGCTTTCTCTTCCATATGAACCTATAGATCTTGGTCTATCTCTACCGTACTACAGCTAGATAATAAGAGTCAGCATTTGTAGAATGCCTAGAGTACAAAATGCTTTTAATTTACATTTTCTGTTTTATTCACCACCACCACAACCATGTGAAATATCGTTGCTCACTTTAGCAGGTGAAGAAACAGGCTCAGGGCAGTTGCTTACTGGTTTGAGGTCCATAGCTTGTTATATTATGAGAACCAGGACTCATTTAAATCCAGGGCCATTTCAATTTAATTTAATTTATTTATTTATGTATTTATTTGAGACAGAGTCTCGCTCTGTTGCCCAGGCTGGAGTGCAGTGGTGCGATCTCAGCTCACTGCAATGTCCATCTCCCAGGTTCAAGTGATTCTTCTGTCTCAGCCTCCCGAGTAGCTGGGATTACAGGTGTGTGCCAACATGCCTGACTAATTTTTGTGGTTTTAGTAGACATGGGGTTTTGCCGTGTTGAACAGACTGGTCTCAAACTCCTAGCCTCAAGTGATCTGCCCACCTCAGCCTCCCAAAGTATTGGGATTTCAGGTGTGAGCCACCACGCTCAGCCTTAATTTTATTTTTAACTATCTCAGACTGAATGCAGATAACTCTTTTTTCCCAGGTTATAAATTCTTCAATGATTCGTGACTTTCATATTTTCCTATGTTTGTGTGTGTGTGTTTGTGTGTGTGTGACTATACCCAACACATAAGTTCTGAATCATTATTTATTACTTAAATCCCGAGAAGTAAGAAACCAAAATAAGAAATCGATTCTGCAATATATTTTGCAGTTAGGGTCTGACCATTTTTGTTTTGATTGCTGTGCGCCAAAGACATGGCTATGAAGATAATGGAAAACCATGAAATATCAGTTTTCCCTTTTTGCATCCAACAGATTTCCAGCACAAGATAACCGTGCAGGCCTCTCCCAACTTGGACAAACGGCGGAGCCTGAACAGCAGCAGTTCCAGTCCCCCGAGCAGTCCTACAATGATGCCCCGGCTCCGAGCCATACAGTGTAAGCTTTCTGCACTGCCACGGGGGCTCCTGTGTTGATTTCTCTCCTTTGACTTGACTTGGATTCAAATTGAGCAGATGTGTTTTCATAGCAGGTTGTAAATGAGCGTGGGACATTTCATAGGTGCCACGACTATTAGAGAAACCAAGTTTGAGCATAGGTTCCTTAGTCTAATTTCTACTCACAACAAATGAATTTTAGATGCTAGGCAGTTGGTGATGCGACCTGGCCCTGGAGTAGAAAGTGAAACACCACATCTCGAGACATTTTGTTAAATACTTGCATGCAGCGTTAGCATAGCCTGATTATATCACCAGCCATTTGTGTCAGGATACTTTGAAAAATGAAATCAGGACTTCAGGATTACTTCCATTTCTTTCTTTGTTTTGTGAGGGGAAAAAATTGTTGCCTTTCAGGATTCAACTTTAATTCACTTTAGGTTTGACCAACCTAATACTTAAAAATTCCTGGTAGTATTTTGGTTTTAGAACAGGCATTCATCCTGGAGGGGAGAGTACAGACAGCTGATGTGCTTGGCACCTTTGCATTGTGAGAGTTTCAGTGAGGCTATGAATCAGAGTTTAGTGGATGAAATAAAATCACTAATTTTTTTCAAAGGTGAGTCCAAATAAACCCCTGAAAGTAGGCTAAGCAAAAGAAGAATGTGATTAATGCGTGTGTCTGTAAGTAATGTGGTAATTAGCCTAAGTTTGTGTTAAACCATGCATTTAGATCCTCTCTTTTCTCCACCAGACTTAATTCCCTGCTGTTTACCCATCCTTATTTGGAGAAAAAAAATCCAAAAGAAAATTTTGTCTAATGAGGCTTGCGTGGAATCTCATTTTTTTTTTTCCTCTTTTGATAATGAAAACCTTGGCACTGGCAGAGATTTCTTTTGCAAGTTCCTGGACACCAGGATCCCCACAGAGAAACAGGATCTAAATGAGGCTGTAGTTTTAGAACTTAAAGGACTGTCATTTATTATAACTGATTTGTTTCTCTGAGAATGCATTTTGCATAAAGCCATACCTCAAACCTTGCCTTTGCCTAGGCAAAGGCCTAATTAACGGAGGCAGAAAGGGCTCCCAGGCTGTTCTCCCAGCTCCACAAAGGGACGAGCAGATGGGACACTGTGCCAACCCCGCTTTTGCGTGGCCACTCCTCTGCCCTCTTTCCTGTGTCTTCACCTGCTCTGGGGAAAACCACCTCACAGAAGCCAGGAAGTGGTACTGGGCAGGCCAGGCTGGGCCCAAGATGTGTACCAGTTAAAGCAAATAATTCGGGATTTCAAATGAATTCCAATCCTCTAAAGTTGAAATGCAGCCAGCTTAGGGAGGTGCATCCTAGGTGCTCCTTCTCAGAAGTCACATGGTGGAAAGGTTCTAATCCAGCCTTCCACACAGGACCAGCTCTGTGTGTGGCAGCCGTTGGCTCAAGTTCTCCAGCCCGGATGCTGCTCGTCTTCACTGGGACTGTCTTCGTGTCTGTGCACACCCCCATTCAATTCTGACAGCCTCATCGAGTGGACCCTTTTATGATCCCCAAATAAGGGACATAGAAGTTACCACTAAACTGGCCCAAGTTGGTAGCTACTACATTTCCGGCCTCTTAGTACAGGAAAAGTTCAATCAATATGGAAACAAAAGAGAAACGAGGAGCAAATCAAGAGGGGAAGGAAAATAGGAAGTGGGAGGAAGGTGAGGAGGCTAAAGCTGAGAGTGTAGATAGCTCTGGGAGCGTAGATCGGTCAGTCAGTCCTACAGCTGAGATGAGCTCCGGTCTAATAACCCCCGGCTGAAAGCTTTTCCGGTTCTGCTGCCTTCACTTAAATGAAAACTGCTCATCTGTTTATCGCTCATTCTACTGTAAAACTATTTTAATAAAAAGAATGAACAACTGATTCAAGATTGTTACACACACACATATACATTTAGGCATGCATCCACGTTTTTTTTTTTCTTTGAGATGGAGTCTCACTCTGTCACCCAGGCTGGAGTGGTGCCATCTCGGCTCACTGCAACCTCTGCCTCCCGAGTTCAAGCAATTCTCCTGCCTCAGCCTCCCGAGTAGCTGGGATTACAGGTGCCTGCCACTACGCGCAGCTAATTTTTGTACTTTTAGTAGAGACAGGGTTTCACCACCTTGGCCAGGCTGGTCTTGAACTCCTGACCTGGTGATCCACCTGCCTCGGCCTCCTGAAGTGCTGGGATTACAGGCGTGAGCCACCGCGCCTGGCCTAAGCACATTTATATGCACAGACACTTGTATATACACACATATATGTATATTTTAAAATTTGGAAAATATAGAAACACACATAAGTAACCAAACATCATCCACAATGTGTCCAATTTTACAAAGTGATATAAAGGAGCTAAATTTCCCTCTACATAGCAATCCTCTCTATTAAATTTAAATACTTTAGTAAGTTTGGTATCTGTGTTTAGTAATTTCTCCTCTGTGTATGTATGTGTGTATATACAGGCATCCATAAACACATAATTTTTAATGAAAGTGGATTATAGGTAATATTAAATATAATATAAACATTATATATCATTATCTGTACCTCATTTTTATTATAGTCACAGAGTATTCCACTGTATATCAAAATATTTCAAACTGTTTTTAGAACATCTAGTGTGTTTCAGATATTTTTCCCGTAAGTGTGTGGTAATAACAGCAATTTTCCCCAGTGATTTCCAAATCACTTTTTTTTTTTTTTTTGAAACGGAGCCTGGCACTGCCCCTGGGCTGGAGTGCAATGGTGCAATCTCGGCTCACTGCAACCTCTGCCGCCCGGGTTCAAGCAATTCTCCTGCCTCAGCCTCCTGAGTAGCTGGGATTACAGGTGCCCACCACCACGCCCAGCTAATTTTTTGTATTTGTGGTAGAGACGGGGTTTCACCATGTTGGCCAGGCTGGTCTTGAAGTCCTGACCTTGTGATTCGCCCGCCTTGGCCTCCCAAACTGCTGGGATTACAAGTATGAGCCACAGTGCCCGACTGCAAATTGCTTTCAAGTGCACTTAAATTAGAGGGGTGGTATGTAAGTGTTTAGTAAAATGTGGATATTAAAAATGAATATACATCATCCTGTGAGGTAGTGAAAAAAGCAAGACATGGAAAACTTAAATATTTTCAAGTTTTAAAAGACAACTGTAACCAAAGTGTTGTCATGACTGAGTGGAATTGTGAAGACCAAAAAATAAATAAATAAATTGTGACGACCAATGAAAAATTAGTTGAAATTACAATTTAAAAATATATGATGTTTGTGTCTCTAGTTCCAAACTTTAACTGATTTGGTTAAAAAATTAGAGTACTAAGTTCATTTTAAGTTACACGTTTAGTTTGGTGTCGCCTCCCCCATTACAATGAAATCCTAATTGTTGCAAAATGCTAAATAAATAGATTAAAAGGTAATCAAATCTTTGCTGCTAATTTATCTCGAATTTGTATCTTTTCTGTTAACTTACTCTACTTTTCTTGGTGTTTTTATGATCAGAGAAAGAAACTTACCAGAGATTGCGTGAAATAAATAATTTCTCATTGTTTTCGTGTTTTGAGTAAGGTAGTTTCACAACTGATATGATTAATTTAGCTTTTTTAACAAAGCCAATATTGGTTAATATGATAGTTGTGGTTAATATTGTTAATAATGTTCTCTTTAGTGACTTCAGATGAAAGCAATAAAACTTGGGGAAGGAACACAGTCTTTCGACAAGAAGAATTTGAGGACGTAAAAAGGAATTTTAAGAAAAAAGGTTGTACCTGGGGACCAAATTCCATTCAAATGAAAGAAAGAGCAGATTGCAAAGAAAGGTGGGTGTGTGGTATCTGGTGGTATTCATTGTATAATGTGACAAATCCATTCCTGTGTTAATATCACATCAGCCAGACTTTCAAAAAGCAAGTAAATTAATACAGAGATTTACAAATATCAACTTAATTTTCTAGGATGAATTTATCATGCCACATTAACTAGTATTTAGTTAAGCAGTTAGAATATTTCTGAGATTTTTTTTTCCTGTCTCACTTTCAGGTATTATTTGTACTTTGTCAGCCCTTCAAAACTGAGTACAAATGTGTTCTCTTTGCTACCTTAAAAATATTGTTGGCCTGTATCCCCCAAAACCTAATTGGTGTGCTGTGTGCTTCTGTCTTACGAAAAGAAACATTTTTCTCTTGTAGGATAAGACCTCTCTCCGACGGCAACAGTCCTTGGTCAACTATCTTAATAAAAAATCAGAAACCCATGCCCTTGGCTTCATTGTTTGTGGACCAGCCAGGTAAATGTGTTTCAGGAGGTAGGATTTGCTTGAGCCGTCCTTGGCATCTGATTGCGCTGAAGCTTTGCTTTTATAGTCTTATGTGGTCATTAAAGTAGCAGAGGGGAGATTAGCAAGTAATGGCATTTCTTACAGCTTTACTTAAATTCAGAAGTTATTTTCCATCAAGTCTTTATGGCAGGAAGCAATTAGGCTTCACGTGGTTTTGGGAATTTGTAACTCCTCTTCCTTACCAGAAACGTTATTATCATAATTAATTATGTAAAACCAAATTAATTTAGTATAGGAAATATTAGATGTAAAAATACAGACCCCCCGTGAAAGTTCTGCTGAGATTAAGGGGTATCACTCCTTACTATAGTGCCACCTGTTGACATGATGAAATCCAATGAAGCAGGTTAACTATGAAAAACTCACAAAAACTAGCCGGCATGGTGGTGCTTGCTTGTAATCCCAGCTACTCAGGAGGCTGAGGCAGGAGAATCATTTGCACCTGGGAGCCAGAGGTGGCAGTGAGCTAAGATTGCACCGCTGCACACCAGCCTGGGTGATAGAGTGAATGAGATTCCATCTCTAAATAAATAAATAAATATATAAGAAAAACGACTGCTTGGAGAGTTTTACATTGGAATTTCTATTTAATTTAAATGAATCATAATGATTTACTTTCGATATTCAATATTTGTATTCAGTATTCAGTATTAAAAGATTGAAGAGATGGGCCGGGTGCGGTGTCTCAAGCCTGTAATCCCAGCACTTTGGGAGGCCGAGATGGGCAGATCACGAGGTCAGGAGATCGAGACCATCCTGGCTAACACGGTGAAACCCCGTCTCTACTAAAAAATACAAAAAACTAGCCAGGCGAGGTGGCGGGCGCCTGTAGTCCCAGCTACTCAGGAGGCTGAGGCAGGAGAATGGCGTAAACCCGGGAGGCGGAGCTTGCAGCGAGCTGAGATCCGGCCACTGCACTCCAGCCTGGGCGACAGAGCGAGACTCCGTCTCAAAAAAAAAAAAAAAAAAAAAAAAAAGATTGAAGGGACGGAAATCATTGAAAAACTTCAAGCACAGTTACTAACACGGAAAATAAAATTGGTCTTTATACTTGATCATTTAGGCAGACTCTTTGGTACTTTGATCAAAGTAAGGATGCTTTAGCAAGACACAATGTAAATTTCTTGAATTTGTTATTGGTACTGTGCTCAATTTCAGAAGCACCTTTGCACTCGCTACCTGGGTTCAGCTTCTCCTTCTGAAGGTTCTCCTTTATGAAGGAAAAGGGAGCTTGGGTCAGCAACGTCAGGGAGTGGAAGGAGTAGGAATGGAGGAAAAAGAGGGCACCCCAAACAAAAGGTACCACAGGGAAGAGCACAGGGTTCTTTGGAGAAAGAAAGCTGGCATCTCAAATTGTTTAGATCAGCAGTCCCCAGCCTTTATGGCACCAGAGACCAGTTTCGTGGAAGACAGTTTTCCCAGGGACCAGTGGGGTGGGGACGGTTTCAGGATGATTCAAGCGCATTACATTTATTGTGCACTTTATTTCTATTATTATTACATTGTAATTCATAATTAAATAATTCTACCACTCTCCATAATGTAGAATCAGTGGGAGGCCTGAGCTTGTTTTCCTGCAACTAGATGGTCCTATCTGGGAGTGATGGGAGATGGCGACAGATCTTCAGACGCTAGATTCCCATAAGGAGCAACCTAGATCCCTCGTATGTGCCGTTCACAGTGGGGTTCATGCCCTGTGAGGTTCTAATGCCACTGCTGAACTGACATGGGGTGGAGCTCAGGTGGTCATGTGAGCAATAGGCATTGGCTGTCAACACAGAAGAAGCTTCACTCGCTCACCTGCTGCTCACTTCCTGCTGTGCAGTCTGGTTCCTAACAGGCCATGGTATCAGTCCATGGCCTGGGGTTCAGGGACCCCTGGTCTAGATCATCAGGCACGTTTAGATATACTAGGATGTAATGTTGGAAAAAATTACAGATGTTATTTGGAAATCAGATTAATGAGTTTGTTGTTTAATTATGCACTGTTAAGCACATATGTGATAAGAATGTTGGCTTCCTCTTAAGCGGGTATAATTTGTAACCTTTGGGATTGTGTAACTTCTTGGGAGAATCTTCTATTTTAATGGTCCCCAAACTTCAGTAAAGTCTTGCTGAAACACAGACCGCTGGACTCCACTCTCCAGAATTTCTGATTCCATAGTCTGGGGTGGGCCAATGATTTACATTTCTACAAATTCCCAGGGGATGCAGATGCTGCCAGTCCAGGCCACACACTTTGAGAACCGCCGATCTGCTACAGAACCGTTAGTTTACACGCAGGAAAGCTGTAGATAATGGAGCCTGACACATGTATTTAGGTGAAGTGAGGAAAAGAGCACATTTGGTGACATATTTAGTGATTACGTGCCTATGGTTGTGCATTTTTGTGTTTTGATGACTGTTTCTACGATAGTGTCTAATATTGATAATGATGAAGAACAGCTTCTCGAAGCACAGGAAACAGGAGATGGCTAGCTTGCTGGTTCCTCTGCAGGGAACCTTAAGTTGTAGGGCCCTGGAGACTTGTTCCGTGGAGCCCTCCTAGATAAATCATTTGCAAAAATGAAAAGGGCTGCATGTGTTTTGATTTAAAATTTGTATTTATTATATTTTAGCTTTACTTTACAATCTTGTTTAAATGACTTTTACAGTAAAATGATACTACAGTGTGTGTACTTATACCTTAATTTAGGGTCCTGTGAAGAGCCAAAACTTTCCCCTGATGGATTAGAACACAGAAAACCGAAGCAAATAAAATTGCCCAGTCAGGCCTACATTGATCTACCTCTTGGGAAAGATGCTCAGAGAGAGAATCCTTCAGAAGCTGAAAGCTGGGAGGAGGCAGCCTCTGCGAATGCTGCCACAGTCTCCACTGAGGTGACTCCTATGAATAATCTGAGTAGATCCCCCCAGAGAAAGAAAACGGAGTTGGCTCTGTACGGGTGCACCGTCCTGCTGGCATCAGTGGCTCTGGGACTGGACCTCAGAGAGCTTCATAAAGCACAGGCTGCTGAAGAACCATTGCCCAAGGAAGAGAAGAAGAAACGAGAGGGAATCTTCCAGCGGGCTTCCAAGTCCCGCAGAAGCGCCAGTCCTCCCACAAGGCTGCCGCCCACTGGTAGGGAAGCCAGCAGCCCACTGTCCCTGCCACGGACAAGTGCCCTGGGCATCCTCTCCACGCCGTCTCTCTCCACAAAGTGCCTGCTGCGGATAGACAGTGAAGATCCACTGGGGGGCGGTACACCTGTCACTTGTGACTCTGAGATGCTCACTCCGGATTTTTCTCCCACTGCTCCAGGAAGTAGTCGTGAGCCAGCCCTCATGCCAAGACTTGACACTACTCGTAGTGTATCAGGAAACTTGCCCACTTCCTTCCTAGAGCAGACATGTGGGAATGTACCTTACTGGGCTTCTTCAAAAGATAGACCATCACATCACAGACGGACCATGTCTGATGGGAATCCGACCCCAAGTAGGTTGCATGAATTAGGTAAAAGCATAAAACACTGCTGTAGAGATGAGTATGTGAAACAGCATGGATTTATGATTTTTATCTTTTCCTGGGGATGACATTTAATAATTTGTTTTTACTGTTCATGTAGATCTTAGAATCTTACCCGTCTCTTATTTGATTTTAATTTAACTGTGATTTGGATTCTGGGAAAAGTATAATTGAAGTTCAGTAACTGAAACCTATAATAGCATATCAAAGCAGAAAGAGCACATGGAGAATAAGCACCCAGCCCCCTTGCATTACGAAAAAGACAAGCCAGCTGCCCCCGTTAGAACCACGGGTGAGTGGGAGGGCTGGAACTGAAACTGGCCTCTCGCCTCCCACAGGCCTTGTCTGCTCCACTGCTGCACACATCATCGCTCGGTTTCTGTTGGAACTGCGCGTAACAGGTGTATCAGCTTGCTAGGGCTGCCACAACAGAGTACCACAGCCTGGGGGGATGTTCAGCAGAAACTCATTGTCCAATAGTTCTGCAGGCTGGAAGTCATATCAAGGTGTCTGCAAGGTTGGTTCCTTCTGAGCTCAGCCTGGCTTCTTGACTTCTAGACAGCCATCTTCTCCCTGTGTTCTCACACAGTCTTCACTCTGAGTGCATCTGTGTCCTAATCTCTTCTTAGGACATCAGTCACACTGGATTAAGGTCCACTCTAATGACCTCATTTTACCTTAATCACCTCTGTACAGACCCTATTCCACATACAGTCACATCTGAGGGACTAAGGGTTAGGGCTTCTGCTTAGGAATTTTGTGGGGACACAGTTCACCCCATGACAGCAAGTATTACCCTGTTGATGTATGTTACACCAGACAGTTCCATGAGGTGTATGTCCAGATATGGAAGCTCTGAAAGAAAAGAAAATCAAATTTTTAAATAGTTTTTTTAGTCTATTCAACAAGAGGGGCTTGGGCAGAAGGCAACCAGTGGTATTTCCACAGCACTTTATAGATGTTAAAGCCCTTGGACATAAATTGTCTCTTAGTTTTTATGGCAACTCTATTATATGCAAGAGAATTCAAACTTATGGAAAATTAATGTTATTCAAGATCACACAATTAGGAAGTAGTGGTGTCAGAATTTAAACCCGGGGTCTTTCTGCTGTATCACAGTGTCTCACTCCTCCTCAATGCACTGTTTTTTCCATTCCTAAAATTCATTGAGTATTGACGTGACTGGATCATGCCATCGTGTGCTAGAACGTATTCAGCTTTGAGATTTCTGGGGTTAAGTGGCACTTAAACACGACATTTGAGGAGATAATATGGGTACTTTGGAAGAATGTGGGATTTTGAGTCATAGGACAAAGGTTCAAGTTCTAGTTGTACCATTTGGTAAGTTTGTGATGCTGGGAAAGTTATGTAGGCTGCTTTCTTGTTTGAATGTCTTAAAAAACTTTGTAGTGCCATGGTTAATGGTATGGAAGCTATCTGGGCTCAGATCTCTGCTCTGCCACTTATATGCTGAGTGAATTTGGTCAAATCACTTAAACATTTTGTGCCTCAGTTTCTTCATTTATAAAATGGGGACAATAACAACAATGTATCTATCTAATACTATACTTACCTAATCTCTACAATTGAGATTGTGGTAAAAGTCAAATGGCACACTAAGTGCTCTGTAGAGCTTGAGTATTATTTATTTTGTAGGTGAACATAATTACAATAACCTTATATACTTGTCATGAATATTAAGTGAGGTAATATATACAAAAAATGCTTTTTAAATTTTAAAATGCTATGCTAGCATTGGTTATAAAGCTATATTAAGACAAACTGCTTCCATTCTTTTTATTGTTCTCTTCTTTTTAAATATTATTACATCTGGATATTATGTTTGCCATATTATTGTTCATCACCTTTAGATAAATTGGTTTATTATCTTTCTGTAGGTCGGTAAGTATTGGTAATTTATAATTGCACAAGGAAAAATTCTAGCACAGTAATCCCATATGAAAGCGTATTTTTCTCTAACTTATAAGCCAATAATTATTTGCTAAAGTGGTAATGACATTAGTCAGTTCTTCAGTACAAACAAGAAAAGAGGCAACATGTAAAAGTCCAACCACTTTTCCATTTTCATCAGTTTTGTCAAATCATAATCTACAGTGAAGTTTATAATCATGTTGACGATCAAGTTTCTTTCTAACTGCATACTGTCTTGGCTTTCTCAACCAGCTGGTGCAGCTATTATCTCAATCACTGGAGCCTCTGCACTGCCACTGTGCCCCTCACCTGCTCCTCACAGTCACCTGCCAAGGGAGGTCTCACCCAAGAAGCACAGCACTGTCCATATCGTGCCTCAGCCTCGCCCTGCCTCCCTGAGAAGCTGCTCAGATCTGCCTCAGGCTCACCCACAGGCAGCAGTGTCTCAGCTGGCACAGGCTGCCTGTGTAGTGGGTTGCCCAGGACCACATCCCACCCAGTTCCTTGCTACCAAGGAGAGGACTAAATCCCATGTGCCTTCATTACTGGATGCTGACGTGGAAGGTCAGAGCAGGGACCACACTGTACCTCTGTGCAGAATGAGGAGCAAAACCAGCCGGCCATCTATATATGAACTGGAGAAAGAATTCCTGTCTTAAATTGAGTGCCTTACTGTTGTTTAAGCATTTTTTTTAAGGTGATCAAATGAACACAATGTATCTACCTTTGAACTGTTTCATGCTGCTGTGTTTTCAAAAGCTGTGGCCATGTTACTAAATTAATAAGGTATATCCAACTTCTCAAAAAATGTATATGATTGCTGTTAGCCATGTCTATTGTTTTTCCTCTGGATTCTTTTCTTATAACTTGGAATATACAAAAGTGTAAAACAAGAGATGTGCACCAGTGAAAACTATGCTGGGTGGAATTACCTTCAGCACAATGTTAATGTTTTTGTTCTCATTTGTGTCTTTGTCCGTTTGTACACAACAGAAATTGTAATGAGCTTCACTATTGTTGCTTCTTTCCTTCCTTTTTTTCTTTTTCCCTTTCTTTCCTTTTTCGTGTCTTGTTTCTTGTTTTTTTCTTTTCTTTTAGTTTCTTTTCTTAATTGTCATTTGTGCAACAAAAAGCCAAGAAAGAGCTTTAGTTTCTTGGTAAGAATAATGTGATATTAGTAAGTAAAGGTTTTTAAAAGTCTGATGACTGGAATAGGTATAGAGTCCTGTTTAAACTACCTAACCTTGGCTGTGGGCCGACAATGCATAAATATGTCCAGTTCTAACTTACATTATGCAATGATATTTCTCCCTGAGGAAATGATATGGAATGTAACTTATAAAAGCTTTACTGAATTTAAGTTATAAATATTTTATTCATTAGAACTCCAAAATAGATGTTCAAAGTTCAATCCTTGCCATTTGGCTGAGACCACATGGTGTGCCCCTGAGCGAGGCTAATCTTTCCATTTTTCCTATAGAAAACATTTTTCCTTCATCCGTAGCCATTTATTTGACATTCAGAAGTGGAAAGCTTTTTCATTCTCCAGTAGGACTTTTAAAAATTGTTACAGATACCTAGCTCTTCACAGATATCATGTATTGTAAACAGTCGTGTGTTTTAATTTTATTTTTCTCTATTAAATGCATAATTATCCTAATAATCCCAAAGACACTGACAACTCAAGGAATAGCAGTACAGTACTGTTAGAAGTTAAATATGTTGTTGTTATTTCACATTTCATTTCATTGTTGATAAATGTTAGACATCTGTTGAAATAAGCTTATATGGTGGAAATGGCAACTATATTATGAATTATTTTCAGAAATGGACCTTTGAATAGCAGATTAGGATTTAAATAATAAAATTATTTATGAATCACTTTTATGGTCATACATATATGACACAAACCTGGAGTTACTGGTGCAGAAATGGCTAGCCAAGGGCTCGGTAAATTTGCCTGGGTTTCTTACGTTAAATGTATTGTGCTTCCCTTCTGCCTCTAGAATATGGCTCTTTAGAAGACGGACAATCGATATTTAAGTTTTTCCAAACAATGAAAAACTAAATTAAAAACATCGCTTGATGTTTCATTCAAACTTACACCTTGCTAAAGGTTTACTGAATAACTGATATGTCAGCAATTTAAAATAAATTCAATCATATGTGATAAAATATCACCTATAATAGAAGAAAAGGAAAATCATATTAGTTGGCAATTTTGAAGCATTGTGGTTGCCTAACAGGTATATCCAGCAGACGAGAAACAGTATGAAAGGATTGTATTAACATGGTGAGTTTTGCCCCTAGCAAAACTACGTAGCATTCTGGATTCTTGCAGTAAAGTTTCAGGTACTTAATACATTTTCTTATTTTATCAACCATTCTATGATTCGGCTTCACTTTGGGTGGTTATTGAATTATGTAACAGAGATTTGGTTTTCCCAACATGTTATCACGTTTGAAACTATGATTGCTTTGTATTCAGTCCTTTTGGAGCACGTAGCTTCCAGCTCAAGGGTAGAGGAAATATATACCTAAAATGATCAATACATGAAAGAAAAAGGATAGAAACTATGTCCTCAGTTTTGCTTCTACCAAAATATCTCCTGTATGTGTGTGCATGTGTGTTTGGATGTGTGTGCATATTAGTAAATGTGTATTTGCACGTGTGTGTTGGGGAGTGTATGTGATCTGGGTGTTTATCTCTGTCATTCCTCTTTAGCTTTATTTTAGTCAACTCTACGTTATGATGAATTTCAAAATGAAGCTGTATTAAAATAATTGCAGTATAACAATTCAATCTCTCATGTTACTGCAGATAGTTCACTTTTGCTGCAATCTATTGTACATTTGCAATTTTCTGTGTTAGTAAACTTAGCAGAATCTGGTTATTTATTTTTGCGTAGGCTTAATGTTCACTGAAAGATAAGCCAATTACTGTTAGTAAAAAATTAAGGTGCTCCCACTGCAGAGATTTAAGGCCTGGGCCTAATGTGCTGTATTATGAAGCCTTGTGACTGAAAAATATGTTTACATATGTTGTCTATTTTTTTAATAAACTTTTATAGCTGGTCTATTTGCTCAGTAGCTTTGATCATCTGATTATTGTGACTATAGTTTGCAATGGTTTATTTTGTATTCAATAAGAAAAATTATGTTAATAAAGATTATTGTTTAATAAGCCAGGTATTAACCTGCTAAATTTATTAGATTGAAAATCACTAAATGAGTCATTCAATTAAATACATCAAAAAAGGTAGAATGAAATGTTTTATTTAAAATTTTTTTGGTTTACATATGCATTGAAAGGTTGTATTTCACGGTGAGCCTTTTGCAAGTGCAGCTTTTCAGAAGACACACTTTTGCACAGTGAAATTAGGATGTGAAAAAATTCTCAGTGATTAATGAGACATGCTGATTTTATTGTTTACTTTTATATTTAAATCAAGAATTTCGAACACCACCTAACATGTAGAAATTCTTACTAAGTGATAAAAGCTTGAGTGAATGAGGAAAGCAGATCACAGGACTTCGTGCAGATCATAGCATTACCCCACCATATGGGAGGGAGCGAAACGTAACATGCATTGAATATCTGCTAAGTATGGGGAACCCTCCTAGATGGCTATAGAAGACACCTCCTGTAATTATCTTTATTAAAAATTGTGAGATAAGGCCGGGCACACTGGCTCACGCCTGTAATCCCAGCACTTTGGGAGGCCGAGGCGGGTGGATCGAGAAGTCAAGAGATTGAGTCCATCCTGGCCAACGTGGTGAAACCCCATCTCTCTTAAAAATGGAAAAAATTAGCCTGGCGTGATGGCGTGTGCCTGTAATCCCAGTTACTCAGGAGTCTGAGGCAGAAGAATCGCTTGAACCTGGGAAGTGGCGGTTGCAGTGATCCGGGATCGCGCCACTGCACTCCAGCCTGGTGACAGAGCGAGACTTTGCCTCAAAACAAAAACGCAAACAAACCAACAAACAAGCAAAAATGAGATAAGTAACACTACTCCTATTTCATTAGATATGAAACAGACACAGAAAGGTTTGGTAAATTTCTAAAGACCCAGTCTGAGTCAAATGATCACCATCTGCCTGTTCATACCTGTGGTTAATAGTTGTAAGCATGGTGTAGAAGATGAGGACAACTTGCGAATGAGCTTTGTAAATGTTATCTAAAGCTAAGGCAGTTTCTCTCTCATCAAAAAGTTAAGAAATCTAAAAATGTATGAGTACTGTTGAAGTCAAATAAGATATAGAGATGAATACTGAAATTTGAAATGTTTTATTTAGGAAGCAAGAATTGCAATTCAGGGCATACACACAGACCAGGCAATCTTCAGTATGTCCAAAGAACAAAGAGTCAGTTGGGAGTTTTATTAGAGAATTGTTACATACTGTTTTGAAACAAAGCTCATTGGCACTAGAGAAGCTTTTGGACTCTGGCAAGCTCTGGTTGGTGAGTGACGGCAGGAGTCAAACAAGTCTTAGAGTCACAACTGGTTGCTTCAGCAGCTACTGGGTAAAACTGGCCCTGGGGTGACAGCAGGCCATTTCAGCCACTGTGCTTGTAGAAAATAAATTCGTGGAGTAGGTGCTATGTCCCCCAAGTGTGTTTTCCTCCCTGGCCCCTCAACTCTGATTTAATTGAGTATGTATGGCAAGAATTACCCAATTTGTATTATTAACTTTCACAGTACTTATTTAAAAATGAAACACTATATTAGCTAACAACAGTTTATACAATGGAAAACTTACTAAGTAAGTGTAAAATGCAATAGAAAGGAGTAAAATATGCATATCTGATAGATCAACTCAGAGAAATGAGGTAATCCGTTCAATAGGTTCATAAATGCCATGTTCTGAATATGTCCCTCAAAATTCCTATGTTGAAATCCTAACCCTCAAAGTTTTGGAATTAAGAGGTGGGTGGTGATTAGACCATGAATTCTCATGAATGGGGTTAATGCCGTTTTAAAAGAGGCCTGAAAGAACCTGTTTTCCCCTTACACCATGTGAGGACACAGTGAGAAGTTGCTATATATACACTAGGAAACAGGCCCACAGCAGACACAGAGTCTGCCAGCACCTTCATCTTGGACTTCCCAGCCTCCAGAACTGTGAGCAATAAATGTGTGTTGTTTAGAAGCCACCTACTTTATGTTATTTTGTTATAACAGCCCAGATGGACTAAGACAATAAATATGGTGAAATTATGTAAGAACTGCAATAGACACATAAAATAATTTAATTGGGCTTAAGCTGTCTCTATTTTTTACTTCTGGAAAGATCAACATGCTGAAACATAGTGAAAGATGAAGTATTTGTGAATGAAACAATGCAATCGGTACCATAGAGTGGAACAAAAACTAGCTATTGTTTTTACGACCAAGCAAAATATAGCAGGTCCACACATAACATTGTTTCCTTCAATGTCATTTTGTTATAATATTAATGAGGAAGAAAAATTGATTCCCAGCTGGGGCTGCTGTCTGTGGGGTGTGCACTTTCTCCCCATGTCTGTGTGGGTTTTCTCAGGGGACTCTGGTTTCCTCCCACAACCCAAAGACATTCATGCCAGGTTAACTGGTGTGTCTCAATTGTGTGAGTGTGAGAGTGTGAGTGTGTGTGTGTGAGTGTGCCCTGCCATAGAATGGGGTTGATTCCACCTTGTGCCCTGAGCTGCTGGCATGGGCTCCAGCCACTCGCAACCCTGAACCAGAATCATTGGGTATATAATTACTTTAAATGGTTTTTGTTAATCTTAGATGTATGTATAGATCACATTTATTGAAATGTTTAGTATTAGAAGTGTTTGCGGTCTTTAGAGATTTAGTGGTGTTTTCGTGACCAGAAATATACCCTAGGAACTTAACTGCTGTTTTTATTAATTTACCTACAGTGAAATTGGTTTTGTGTTACCTTGTTTTGCTTAAAGTCACAGTTTCCAAATACCTATATACAATGTTAAGTGAGGACTTACTGTAAGTAGTTTAGATTAAGGAGCTTCCATACACTGACAAACTCATTCAGTGGCTACTGTGTTAGGCACCATGAAAGAGACACCAGATTAGCAGAGAGCAAGGAACATGAGGCTTGTCCCCTGCCTGGATGGTTTTAATGAGAAACTGTGCTCAGGGCAACTTCATGGACATCATGTGACTTGTCCAGTCACACAGAGCCTCTCACTCAGCTAGTCCCTGAGCCTGACTTTAGTGCTCTGAGAACATCATCTTGAAATTTTTAATAATTTTTAAAGAGGGAGCCCTCATTTTTATTTTGCATGGGCCCCCATGAGTTATGCAGCCAATCCTGACAACAAGTGAAGGGAGTGTTATAAAAGGTGGAGCTTTGATGGCATTAAAGGAGTTCATCTAATCTTGGGTAGGTGGTGGGTGTCAGGGAAGTGTCTGAGGAAGCCAGGATGTCCACTGGATGAGGGATGCTCTGTACAGAGTTGCTAGCTTGTCAAAAGTCCTGGGTCATTTTTCTTGTGCTGTATTCCATATTTTCTCTTTGTTTTTGGCTCTTAGCATCTTTGCCATGACACATCTGGTTATGGATCTCTTTGCGTATGTACTTCATGGAGTTTGATGAATTTCTTGAAAGTGTAGATTCATGTTTTCAGCACATTTAAGAAGTTTTCAGCCATTTATCTTCAAATACTTTTTCATCTCTTTTTCCTCTCTTCTTCTGCTACTCCCACTACACATACTGGTGTACTTAGTGAATCTAGCATTTGTCTGTGGCTCTGCTTCTTTTCATTCATTCTTTTTCTTTTTCCAGATCATATGATCTGTATTGATCTCTCTTCAAACTCTGATTCTTTAGTTCAAATTTAGTGTCAAAAAACTAAATTTTTCATTTGGGCTATTATATTTTCACCTCCATGATTTCCATATGATTCTCTTTTATCTCTGCATTGATATTTCTCTATTGGATGAGACATTGTCATCAGACCTTCCTGTACTTCTTTAAACATGTTTTCCTCTAGTAAACTGAACAAATTGATAATGGCTGCTTGGAAGTCTTTGCTATTAAATCTGAAATCTGGGCCCTCTCACAGGCTATTTGTTTGCTTTTTCTCCTGGTGTACAGGTTATGCTTTCCTGTTTCTCTGTATGCCTCACATTTTATGCTGAAAACTGAACACTTTAGGTAATTGTGATATTGTGAAATATATATTTGTTCTGCATCCCCGTCTCCCTGCATACAACTTTTAAAATCCTTGCAGTCTCCAAAATGTTAACTGCTTTTTTGTATGCTAATGAGTTGGCTAGTGGCTGTCAGCTCCTAGATGGCTTCAAGATGGGGGCTGGTCACTGGAAAGACCAAGGCATGATTTGAGGGTTGAGGCCTCACCACCCATCACTAGTGCTGAAGGTTAAGTTGGTTGCCGGTGGTCAATGATTGAATCAATTATGTCTATGTAATGAAACCTCCATGTAATCCCAAAAGAACAGAGTTTAGGAGCTTCCAGAAAGCTGAACATGTGAAGGTTTCTGGAGGGTGACACACCCAGGGAGAGCATGGAAGCTCCACAAGCCTCTCCCCTGACCTCACCTTAAACACGTCTTCATATCTCTCTTTTGTAACATCCTTTACAGTAAACAGAAAGTGTTTTTCTAAGCTCTGTGAGCAGCTCTAGCAAATTAATTGAACCCAAGGAGGAGGTCCTGGGAACCCTGATTTACAGCTCCTAGGCCAGAAGCACAGGTGAAAAAACCCTGGAGCTTGCTATTGGCACCAAAATTAGGGAGCAGTGTTGTGAGACTGAGCCCTCGACCTATGGGATCTGACGCTATTTCCAGGTAGATAGTGGCAGAATTGGGCTGAATTAGAGGACACACATCTGGTGTCTGCAGCAGAAATGATTACTTGCTCGATGTGTGAGAAATGCCCCCCAAGGTCCATCTGGTGTCAGAAACATGTTGTGAGTGCACGGTAGAAAAAACTGAATTTGTTTCTTCCACTCAGTAACACAGTTGACCCTTGAACAACACAAGTTTGAACTGCACAGGTCCACTTATGCTCAGATAGTTTTCAATAAAGGTAATACCTAGTGCACCTGCCTCTCCTTCCTCCCCTTCCACCTCCTCCACCTGTTCTGCCTCTGCCACCTTTGACACAGCAAGACCAACTGCTCTTCTTCCTCCTCCTTTCCAACCTATTCAGTACGAAGACGATGAGGATGAAGACCTTTATGATGGTCTACTTCCACTTAATGAACAGTAAAGACATTTTCTCTGCCTTATGATTTTCTTAACATTTTCCTCTAGCTTACTTTACTGTAAGAATATAGTATAAGATACATATAACACACACAATATGTGTTAATCAGCTTTTTACGCTATCAACAAGGCTTTCAGTCAACAGTAGGCCATTAGTAGTTAAGTTTTTGAGGAGTCAAAAGTCTTGTGTGGATTTTCAACAGTGTTGGGTATTGGTGCTCCTAACCTTCATGTTATTCAAGGGCCAACTGTATAATGTAGCAGCTGTGGATACTAATACCCTTCACCCTCTCTCCAGGTCTTGTTTTTGTTGCTGTTTGCTCATTTGTATGGTGATTTGCTAGACTATTTTAATGAAATATATTTCCTTTACCAAGTGAAGCCATTGAAGCCTTTGGTGTCATACCTTAGAAGGTTCAGGCTTGGCCTTGCACACAACCCCCTGGGATGACATGGTTTTAGCACAGCTCTCTTTAACTGTCTCTTCTTTCCCTCATTTCTCTAATAAGCTGTCTGCTTCATTTCACATCACACCCAGTAATTGCTGGCTGATTGTTCTATTATTTTTGCTTATGCCCTGGGGCATACCTTGCTCCACAGTCTACTCCCATTAATTTCAGGCAGGGGTAGTTTGGGGACTGTCTTTAAGGCTTGTTCTGACCCAGGAGAGCTCTTGTTAGCTGTCTCTTTTCATAATTCTCTCTGATAAACTCCATGGCCTATGGTTTAGCTTGTTGCTCTTACTGAACAGCATGGTTTTTGAGACTGTTCTGAGGCTTGAACTTCACCACACTTTCACATAAAATCAGTTGCTTTGGTGACATCTTTGGAACTCTCTGTTCCTGTGAAACATCTTTCTCTCTAGCCAAAATATTTAAGCCATACATGGAGGGTTGGGTGGGATGGCAACTTCTAATCTTCTTGGCTTGCCTCTCCCAGAGTGCAATCTCTGCTCTCCAAGTGAGCTCATGTGAGGACAGTTGGGAAGCCAGGATTCCTCCTGGGATAGAGCCTCCACACTGTGAGTAGAACCTGGGTGGAGGAAAGGAGACTTTGACCTCTTGGTCACACTCACCAGAAATTTAGCCTCTTAAATGTGGAGTTGGAAGAGATAAGAACGGCTGGTGTCCTGTGTCACCCGGTGAAATACCATATCCCATGGTTGCAAGCTGAGGGAAGAGAAAGTCCTGTCTTTTTTCCAAACCTGTCTGGAGTGGAGTTTCTGCCAAGCTGAGTTGGGATTGGGGGTGGGGATGTAGTGAGGAAGATTGCAAGGAGTTTAGGGGTTGTATGCAGGGACACAGGGAGTAGAACATAGCTCAAATGTCATGGACTCTTGCTGTTTTTACCAAGATTTATTAGGTTTAAAAAATAAATAAATAAAAATGTCTTCTTTTGCTGTATGTCCTTAAGACAATTTCCATAGGCTTTAAATGTGTTCGTTTTTCCAAATAGTTTTTTTTTTTTTTTTCCTTAACGAGTTATGCTTGTTTCCCGGGAGAGTGGGTTCAGAGTTCCTCACACTGCCATCTTGTAAGTTGGTAATATTTCACAAAGCTGATCACAAATTTCTTTTTGAAGTTTTTTTTCTGATTGGCCCGTGTTAACACCACACATCTAAATTCACGTTTTTTTAATCCCATGGCTGTAAATACATTTTTTCCCCCAAATTTCTGTCTCTAGACCCATCCTATTCTTAGGACTCCACTTGTGTATATCCCGCTGCTTTGCTGTTGCCTCTTCTTGAATATCTAAGGGACATCTCAACCTGGACATGGCCCAGATTAAGTTCTGGATTCACTCCCTCCAGTGAATTTTCTCTTCCTTCAATCTTCTTAGTAAAGAGCAACAGCATCTAGAAATTACAGGTCTCCCTTTACTAAGCCACTCTGAATTTGCAACATCATGAATGTATTTGTATCATTAAGAATTCTTCAGTAAGTTTTTGTAGAATGATTGAATGAATTATTCCCATTTTATAGATGATGAAATGGAAGCTTAGGGAGATCAAAGAAATTGCTGGATTTGAATCCAGCCTGAACAGCAATTATTATTATTATTATTTGTATTATTATTATTTTTCTTCTCTTCCTTCTTCTTCTTCTTATTTTTCTTCTCCTCCTCCTCCTCCTTCTTCCTCTTCTTCTTCTTGTTTTTCTCCTCCTCTTCCTCCTTGTTCTTCTACTTCTTCTTATCTTCCTCTTCTTCTCCTCCTCCTCCCCTTCCCCTTCTCCTTCCCCTCCCCATTCCCCTTTTCCTTCTCCTTCTTCTTCAGGAGTTCAAGACCACCCTGGCCAACATGGTGAAACCCTGTCTCTACTAATATATATACACACACACACACACATACACAAACACACACACACACACACATATACAAAAAAAATTAGCCAGTGTGGTGGTGGGCACCTGTAATCCCAGCTACTCAGAAGGCTGAGGCAAAGAACTACTTGAACCTGGGAGGTGGAAGTTGCAGTGAGCCAAGATCATGCCACTGCACTCCAGCCTGGGTGACGCAGCAAGACTCTGTCTCAAAAAAAAAAAACAAAAATAATGGAAGAAAGGAAGGAAGGAAGAAAAGAGGGAAGGAAGGAAGGAGGGAAAGAAAGAGAGAAAGAAAGAAAGAAAGAAAGAAAGAAAGAAAGAAAGAAAGAAAGAAAGAAAGAAAGAAAGAAAGAAAGAAAAAGAAAAAAGGAAGGAAGGGAGGGAGGGAGGGAGGGAGGGAGGGAAGAAAGAGAGGGAGGGAGGGAAGGAAAGAAGGAAGGAAGGAAGAAAGAAAGAAAGAAAGAGAGAAAGAAAGACAGAAAGAAAGATAGGAAGAAAGAAAGAAAGAAAGCAAAGGAGAGAAATTAGCTCACATGCTTGTGGAGCCTGGCAAGTCTGAATTGTGCAGGGCAGGGCAGTAGGCTGCAGACCCAGAGAAGAGTTGCTGTTGCAGATGGAGTCCAAAGGCAGTCTGGAGGTGAGAGATCCAAGATCAACCAGATCAAGGTGTCTGCAGAGCTGGTTTCTCCTGAGGCCTTTCTCCCTGCCTTGTACTGTGTCCTCATATAGTCTCCCTTCTGTATGTGTCTGTGTCTACAGTTCCTCCTATGAGGTAATTAAAGTAAAATGAAGTCATATCAGCCCACCCATAAGACCTCATTTTTCCTTATCACCTCTGTAAAGGCCCTATCTCCAAATACAGTCCTGTTCTGAGAGGCTGGGTGTTAGGATTTCAACATATAAATTTGATGGGGACACAACTTAGTCCATAAAAAACAACGCAGCCCATAACAGAGTGCCATATTATTTAGTATGTCAAGTAGATCTGAGAAGGGAAAACTGGAGCCACTGAGGAGAAATTTTTTAAAATCAGCTTTTCTAGCAAGAATAAAGAGGACAGGGATATGTGAGAGGAAGCGCTCAACCTCCAAACAGCACAACTGGCTGTGGAAAGCAAAGAACAAGAGGTTCATTAGGGCAGAACGCCGAGTCAGTTGGGAGACTGTGGGCCACCCCGAGGAAAGGACACATGAGGAGATTGGTGCTTGGTTTTGGACAGGCAACGTCTGCAGTTCTGAATGGTGGAAAAAGTGAGTGGTAGCCAACAAGTAGGTGGAGCTGGAATTTGAGACAGATATCGGAGTTGGACAGAGATTCTGGAGTCATCGGAATTTTGGTGATAGTTGAAGATGTTACATTCAGGGAAAGAATGTAAAGAGACAAACACTGAGGAAAGCTCTTGTGGAAAGAGTAAAAAGAACCAGAGGAGATGCAAAGAGGAAGGATAACTTATGGGTAAGAAAGACTCAGAAAATAGAAAGCAGTGAAGATCACATCAAACTTCTCAAACACTTAATTCATAACAAAACTTTTTGGACTAATATTATCTAAGAATTAGGCCTCTCCCTGAGCTATCAGCACTTACGTCCCTACTAAGTGGAACTGGGAAGAGAAGCTGGGTGTGCATCGGGTTTATTAAAAGCAGCAGCCCCGTGAAGCTCCACCTGCCTACAAAATCCCAAGGGGGCAATGTCAATCCAGAAATACATACCATGACTTAGACCATGCCACCACTCCTTACTTTTCCTCCTTCCTGTTCTTTTCTCAAATGTACAGAAAGAGTGAGCATAGTGCACACACCATATTTAAAAGTTCCGCATTCCCCAAAACTGTAGGCCAGAGAACCAATATTATATTTGATCATCATTTGACCTCAGACATAGTGATTAATTTTCCAGGCCTCAGTGGCCACCTTGCCCCATCTGCTGCCTACAGATGGCTGCAGGATCTCTGTCAGCAATGTCATGTCCCTCCTGGTGTTAGTCTAGCCTGGCACTGGTTACTTAGCAGCAAGAGATACTGCTATATCACATCTATAAAGGTAGCCAAAATCCAGACTACTGACAAGGATCCAGGAGGTACAATTTTATCACTCTAGCTGTCAAAAAGTCAGAACATATTCTAATATACCCTCTCCAAAAAGTTTTAATGTATTCTATTAAGAAATGTTTTCTACAGAAAATACAAATCTAAATGTATTGCATAAATCTATAGGAAAATGTTATTTGTTTGAAAAAAATATTCTGTCACAAGAACAAAGTTTTTTACTTATATTTACTTATAAGTTTTTTACTTATATTTGATCATGTGAGCCATAGTTGTGTAAAACTGGAAAAACGTTTATGTCTTATTGCTTAACAGGTATTGAATATTTCAAATAGCCAAGTCTTTTTCTCTGAAACAGGCAGGTATTTATAGAAGGGCAAACATGATTTTGTGAATTTGGTAATAATTGTTCTTCCCATCTCTTTATTGCCCAAACTCAACATGTCTGTTTGCAAACATGGAAGACTCCTGTGGAACCCTTCTGGCTGGGTTTCTGCTGTCTTCTTTCTGATCACTAGATGGCACTCTATCCATATTACTTCACGGATGAGGAGGCCCAACACTGGATTATGCCGAAGTTATAGCCTTAGAAGAAAAGAGCATAATAATAGTGGATGTGATTTAGAAAGACACTGGAAAGATGAGGGAAGCAAAGGAAGTGGTTTTTCAGTAATAGTTACACAGAAACAGCAAGGAGGTGTTTATACACGTATCTTTTCTGTACATCTGCTCCAAGTAAGGAAGGCGTTTCCTAGCTAGGTCAGATCTCCAAATTCAGCCTAGGTGGAATTGAACCAAAATGCTTGACGTAGTAGGTGGCCCATCACCCTCAGACACAGGATGAAAGCGGACTTCTCTGCTGCACTCAACAACCCATCTAAAAACAGTACCTCCTTAGGAAATGTCCTCTAATAGTCATTTAATCACTGAAAACTGGTCACAGGCTGTGTCTTATACAGGACACTGGGAGCACACAATACACACTCACAACAAGCTATTTACTTAGTAGCAACGTGTGCGGAATTGGTCTGGTGAGTGTTACAGTTCTTAAAGATGGTGTGTCTGGAGCTTGTTCCTTCAGATGTTCAGATGTGTCTGGAGTTTCTTCCTTCCGGTGGGTTCGTGGTCTCGCTGACTTCAGAAATGAAGCCGCAGACCTTCACAGTGAGTGTTACAGCTCTTAAAGGTGGCGCGTCTGGAGTTGTTTGTTCCTCCCGGTGGGTTCCTGGTCTCCCTGACTTGAGGAGTGAAGTGGCAGACCTTCTCAGTGAGTGTTACAGCTCATAAAGGTAATGCGGACCCAAAGGGTGAGCAGCAGCAAGATTTATTACGAAGAGTGAAAGATGAATCTTTAGAAAGATATGAAGAGCATCAAAGATAGTGAGTCCGTTGTAAATAACCCATATATTAAAAACATTTTTCCTATTCAAAAAAACTTTTGAAAGGTTATTTACTATTTACAGCAAAATAATAAAGTTTTGTTTTGTTTTAAAATGTTTTAGTTACACATTTCACTTCTACATGTTTTGTAAAGGTTTCACAAAACATATAGAAGTGAAATGTATAACAATGATAGTGCAAAGGATTACAAGAAGAAATGGAATTATAAAGTTATAAAGTGTTTAGATTAAATGTGAAGGGGTATAATATTATTTAATTATAGACTGTGATAAATTAAACATGCATATAGCTAACCATGCAGTTATCATTATGAAAGTAAAACGAGGTAAAACTAATAAGACAATAGCCGCGATAAAGTCGAACACTAAATATCAATCAATTAATTCAAAAGAAGGCAGAAAAAGAAAAAAAAACATAAAAAGGAAGAGAATACAGATTTATTTTAACCATACTGATATTTGCAATAAATAGAAATATTCAAAACATATTAAAAACAGAGAGTGTTAGTCTGGATTTTAAAAAGTAAGTCTTTCTGAAAGGAACCCAGTTGAATAAAGATCTGTCACACAAACATAAGTATGCTGGAGGGACTACAATAACACTGGCAAAGTAAACTTTAAAACAAGGGTTATGGCTGGGTGTGGTGGCTCACACCTGTAATCCCAGCACTCTGGGAGGCCGGGGGGGATGGATCACTCGAGGTCAGGAGTTCGAGATCAGCCTAGACCACATAGTGAAACCCAGTCTCTACTAAAACAACAGCAACAACACAAAAATTAGCTGGGCATGGCAGTGGGCACCTGTAAGCCCAGCTACTCGGGAGGCTGAGACAGGAGAATAACTTGAACCTGGGAGGTGGCGATTGCAGTGAGCCAAGATCGCACCACTGTACTCCAGCCTGAGTGACAAGAGTGAAACTCCATCTCAAAATAAATAAATAAAATGAAACAAGGGATGTTACCAGGAATGAAGGGAGACATTCCATAATAATAAAGGAAACAGTTCGTGAAAAAGACATAAACATCCTAATTACATATGTGTCTTTGATATTCTTTGAATATCGTCCCCTCCAAAACTCACATTGAAATTGGATCCCCAGTGTTGGAGTTGGTGCCTGATGGGAGCTGTTTGGGTCGTGGGGGTGGATCCCTCAGGAATAAGTTCGTGCCACCTTGTGGTAATGAGTGAGTTCCCACTCGATTCACTTCCACGAGAACAGGTTGTTGAAAAGAACCTGGCATCTCCTCCCCCATCTCTCTACCTCTCTCTCTCTCCATGTGATGCTTGCTCCCCTTCACTTTCCACCATGAGTGGAAGCAGCCTGAAGCTCTCCCCAGAAGCAGACGCTGACGCCATGCTTCTTGTACAGCCTGCAGAACTGTGAGCCAAATACTCTTCTTTTCTTTATAAATTACCCAGCCTTACATATTTCTGTATAGCAACACAAACGAATTAAGACAACCTGGTAACAGAACTTCAAACTCATGAAGCAAAAATTGATAGAATTAAAAGAGAAATAGACAAATCCACAATTATAGTCAGAGATTTCAACCCTCTCTCAATCCTTGACAGAAAAAGTAGGCAGAAATTTTAATAAGGATATAGAAGGCTTATCATTTGACTTGGCCTAACATTTATATAAAATTTGATTCCAAACCCAGAAACTACACATTCTTTACAATTGCATGTGAAACATTCATCAAGATAGACGATATTCTGTAACATGAAACAAGTCCCAAAATATTTAAAAGAATTGAAATTATATATTGATTTCTGACCACAACACAATTAAAAAAAAATTGCAGCGGAAAGATATTTAAACAATCCCCAGATATTTGGAAATGAAGCAACACATCCAAATAATCCATACCTAAATAAATATTATTTATCACAATAAATCACAAAAAGTGAAAAATAGTTTGAATGGAATGAACATGAAAATGGAATGAATATATGAAAATTTATGGGATGCAGCTACAAAGGGAAATTTGTAGCCTTAAATACATATTATAGGACAAAAAGTCTGAAATCAGTGACCTCAGTTTCTACCACAGGAAGCTAGGATAATAAGAGCCAAGGAAGAAAATAATAAAAAAGAGTGGAAATCAATCACCTAGAGAAGGTCAGAAAGTGGAAACCAAAGCCAGTTATTTGAAACAATAAATAAAATTGGTGAGCCTCTTTAGAATAAGAAAATTACCAATATCATGAATGAACTACAGGATGTGATTATATTTCTGACAGGTATTAAATGCATAATAAGAAAATATTATGAATGGCTTTATGCCAATGATAAGCTAGATGAAAGGGACAAATTTTTTGAAAGTCACAATTACCAAAATTGACTCAAGGAGAAATTGAAAACCTGTTCTACATAAATTAAGTAAATCAAATTCGTAGTTAAAACCTTACAACACATTAACTGCAGATTCAGATGGCTTTGCTGGTGAATTTTATCAAACATTCAAGAATGTGGTATTATCAATTCTACACAAATGTTTTAAAAAATAAAACGAAAGAATAAGAAACACTTTCCAATTCATTTTATATGACTAACATCTTCTCATACAATAGCCAAAGATAAGAAAAGCAAACTATGCACTGATATCCCTCACTAATATCAACACAAAATTCCTTAACAAAGTGTTAGCAAATCTGACCCAGCTAAATATCGTTAGGATCAAACCTATCCAAGTGGGATCACTTGAATCATGTGGGATTTATCCTAGAATTCTAAGGTTAGCGTAACGTTCAGAAATTAGTGATTGTAACTCACTGAATAGAAGATTTTTTAAACACACCTATATGATCACCCCAACAGATGCATAAAAAGCATTTGATGAAGTTTAGCACTTCTTAATAATCAAAACTTAATAATCAAAAGCAAGTTAGGAAAAGAAGAGAACTTTCTCAACCTGATAGTGGGCATCTATGCAAAATCTACAGCTCATATCACAGTTAATAGTGAAAGACTGAATCCATGAGTCTAAGATCAGTACTAAGAAGACAAAGATGTTCACTCTTGTCACTTGCCTAGGAGGTCCAAATTGGGCAATTTGACAAAGAAAGGAAGCAGACTACACACCTACTGGGGAAAAGGAAAAAAACAAAAAACAAAAAACAAAACCTGTCTGCATTAACATAACATAAACGGAGAGAAAAAAGCCAGGCAGTACATGTTGTATTTAGACCTCACGAAGACAGTTGGCAAGTCATTTGAATTGCCTGGGGCTGGAGGTGATACGAAGTTTGACTGGAAACTGACAAAAGTGATAGACATGCTCCATTTTTATATTTTGGTGGGGGGTTATATAGGTGTACATATTTGCCAAAATCCATTGAGCTTCATGTTTAAAATATATGCATTTTATCGAACGTAAATTGTATCTCAATCAATATTCTTTGTTCCAAAAGCACACATGCAGTTGAAAAAGTTAGGTTTATTGTTCATTGTAGCAAGGGAGAACCCACAGCCTAGGGACTGTGGGGTGTCTCTGAAAGAGGCTGTTAGAAAGGGCATATAGGATTTGGGCTTGCATTAGGTGGTTTTGGGGAGGGTTTAAGGAAGCAGAGTTTGCCCTGGAGAGTATAGTATCGGGCAGCTGGAGTAATTCTATTTTTGTGGCCTGAGCAGTGTGCATGCTTTGCACGTGTTCAAACATGATTATGAAATTGTCTGGTTTATGTCTTGATCCACCCCAGCCACACAGTAGCCTTGTCTGATGTTGATGTCAGGCTTAACCAAGGCTTACCTTTGAGTGCATGTCTGCTCACAGCTACACTAAGACCTGGAGGCGAGTACCAGGCTGGCTCCCAGGATCAGAGGCTGCTTTTCTGCTTCTTATCTCAGTAAAGTGCTTTTAAAACTTCATTTTGAAACAGGCAGAACCTTCAAAGCATCCTGAGAATGCAACCTAAAACCATATGCTAAACTCTTCATGCTTACTCTGTAGGCAAGATCCTGTGCACCGGGCAGATGTACTCGCAGTATTTACTGCTCTAACATCAGATTCTGAATTCCTGCTGATATTTACCAGCTACTGGCTCAAGTTGCCTAGTAATGATGAATATTTCTCTTTCATTGGTGTACACATTGTGAAAAATTCATTCTTCGTCTAGCTTTTGTCTATCATAACTCTTGGTGGACTTTTAAATACCAAAACATATTTAATTCAGTGACTCTATGTCTTGAGGGGAAACATTGTTTTCTGGTATGCAATTTATATTCTCATCACAGAAGGAATCTTTAACACTTAATGTAGCCAGTGAGTTTCCTGCTGAATAACTAAATGTGTAACACAACAGCCTATAGATATATGTGTGATGTCATTCTTTTGAAATTCTACAACACTGTGTTCTGAGTACTTTCATTCTGGCTAATTCAGATAATTCTCATTCTTTAGATGAAATATTTAAATGCTGCTTGTTGTCACTCATGTGGTGGAATGACACATTTTCTTTACAAGGAAATCAGGGTTTTGAACATTTTGTTCTCTTGATAATTGAAAATAAGTTTCAGAAATTTCCTACTGCTCCAAAAAACAAAGTGTTCAAAAGTCTATGTTGGGCAGGTGCAGTGGCTCACGCCTGTAATCCCAGCACTTTGGGATGCCGAGGGGGTGGATGACCTGAGGTCAGGAGTTTGATGGCAAAACCCCATCTCTACTAAACATACAAAAATTAGCTGGGTGTGTTGGCACACGCGCCTGTAATCCTGGCTACTCGGGAGGCTGAGGCAGGAGAATCGTTTGAACTCGGGAGGTGGAAGTTTCAGTGAACCAAGATTGAACCTCTGCACTCCAGCCTGAGAGACAGAGCGAGACTCCACCTCAAAAAAACAAACAGACAAACAAAAGGATCTCAGAAATTAGCAGGTCTTGTTTTGTGCCCCTCTAATGTACCACCTAAGAATGAAGGGCCAGAGGAGAACTGGTGTTTCCTGTCTTATCTATACCTCATCAAAATCATCTTGAATAAACATGCAATCTAAATAAATAGTGTTCTTGCCTTGGCCTTAGCTGCCCTTGACCTTGGGACTTAATAGTGCCTAGGGATTGGGTAGTTATTTCTACTTTTCCCTACCTTGTCTGAAACCAAAACTCAGATACCCTTTGAGGTTGGAGAATTTAGAACTGTGAGTGACAAATGGTGGCTTCAGCAGGGACCACTGTGATGAGTTCCCTCTTGGGGAGGCCTGTGGTGTTTCCTGCCAACCCACTCACTTCTGCCAGGAACATCTCCAGCCTCTTCTAAGAGAAGGGTTGATTATTACAAGGAGGTCTATTGGTCCTGAAGGAAAATTTCCCTCCTTCTTTCCCAGTTTATCAGCATATACTGAGAGGTATCAGCAAAGTAGTTTTGAAAGAGTTCAGATCCCAAAAGGCCTTTCTGCACATTATCCCTAGGGCAATGATGACTGATTTCCAACCAATAAATAAGAGGGATCACTTAAATGATTCATCTCAGTTATGTTTCCCACCTACACAGAGAAGCTGTGGTAACAATACTCATTGCTGAAAAACATTTTTAAAGGAAAATTATTTCTAAACAGACACCCAGCTATACTAATAGTCTTTTATCAATTATTGGGAGAAAAAGAAAATTTTTTAAAGCTTATAGATTTGCGTGTGGGCAATAGCCTATCTCAAGAATGTTAAAATTATTGAGACTGCTGACCTTCGAAATGTTGACTTGTATCTCCTCTTCCCAACACATCTGGTGCAGGTTTAAGTATGGGTAGAGGCCCAAGGATCTATGATTATTTAATTTTTGTGGGAATTCAGATCACTTGTAAAGGCACCAATCAAACATCCACAAACATTTTATTTTTATTAAAATGATAGTTCTTGAAGACACGTTCCCCTCCAAGTGAGCATAAAATGTCATTACATGCAGTGATAAACACATGAAATTTGAGAAATATAAAATAGTGCATTAAATTTTAAATTCCTTATGTATCTTCTGCCATGCTTCTGTTAATAAGTCAAATTTGACCAATATCACTGTTTTCCACTTATGATAATAATCTCTGTGCTAATGTGGTTAAAGAGAAACCACATTGCCTATAAGGTTTAAGTCAAACTATGATGGCTTCCTCTGTTTATGAAGTATTAATTTTCCCTTCTCTTATAATGATATGGCTAATTCTAAAACTACAAACTATAACTATCCAGACATTGTGGTATGTTATAAAGATAAACATGTAGGTTGAGGGAATGTAATTGAAGTTCAGAAATAAATCCTTACATTGATGGTCAATTGTTTTTTACTAGAATTACAAAATGATTCAATAGGAGAAGAATAGCCTTTTCAACAGATGGTGCTGGAACAAGTGGCTATCCACACTGTTAAATTAAGTTGGGCCTAAAGCTGTTTGCTTACTTACTTTAAGTACAGCCTAAAGGTTTCTCCATACATAATGAGTTGTAATCCAACTTGATGTGTAAAGAGACTATAACCTATTCTTATAACAAGTAGCTGAGTCTCTTCTGTCAATCACATGCAGCCAACTCTTCAAACCAAGTTAAAATAAGGCAGACTCTGAGCTGTACCTCATTTCCATTTTCTGTAAGTCACTTTCCTTTTTCTGTCTATAAATAGTATCTGATCATGTGGCAGCTCTGAAGTTTCTCTGAACCTATTCTGGTTCTGGGGACTTCCCAATTCATGAATTGTTCTTTGCTCAATCAAACTGTGTTACATTTAATTTGTCAGAAGTTTTTCTTTTTAGCAATACCTAAATGAATATATTTAGACCCCTACCTCACACCACATACAAAAACTGACTCAAAATGAATGACAAACCTAAATGTGAGACTTAAGATAATAAAACTTAGAGATGCCTATGACCTTTGTGAACTTGGGTTAGAATATGGTTTCAGAAAAGTGCAAAGAGGCTGGGCATGGTGGCTCATGCCAGTAATCCCAGCACTTTGGGAGGCAGAGGCAGGCGGATCATGAAGTCAGGAGATGGAGACCATCCTGGCTAACATGGTGAAACCCCATCTCTACTAAAAATACCAAAAAAATAGCTGGGCATGGTGGCAGGTGCTTCTAGTCCCAGCTACTTGGGAGGCTGAGGAAGGAGAATGGCATGAACCTGGGAGGCAGAGCTTGCAGTGAGCCAAGATTGTGCCAGTGCACTCAAGCCTGGGAGACAGAGTGAGACTTCATCTCAAAAAAAAAGAAAAAAAATGCAAAGAATGTTTTCTTTCCTGCATGAATTAAAAACTTGATGTCTCAGGAATTAAGGAAGGAGATTATAAATAAATACTCAACTGTGACAGACAGGAGCAGCCTTCAAACCAAGTCATCTCCTCAGAAACATTTTACAATGTACAGGGGTTAAAAGTAACAATATGAAATCAGTACAGAAAAAAGGTAGCAAGATCTGTTTTTTATTTTATTTTCTAAGTATCTGTAGGTATTTGTTTTTCTTCTTCTGGCCAGAATTTTTTATTTATAGCACAAATCTTAGTAAAAACAACCCTGGCTTTTTCAATATATTACATTCCTTCACCACAATTTTTGTTACTATAGTTACTTTTTGCTTAGAGCATGATATGGTTTGCCTCTGTGTCCCCACACAAATCTCATCTAGAATTGTAATCCCTATGTGTCAATGAAGGGAGGTGATTTGATCATGGAGATGGTTTCCCCATGCTGTTCTCATAGTAGTGAGTGAATTCTCATGAAATCTGATGGTTTTATAAGGGGCTCTTCCCACTTCGCTCTTTGCTCACTTTTGCCTGCAACCATGTAAGATGTGCCTGCTTTGTCTTTCACCATGATTGTAAGTTTCCTGAGGCCTTTCCAACCACATGGAACTGTGAGTCAATTAAACCTTTTTCCTTTAAAAATTATCCAGTCTCTGGCATTTCTTTATAGTGGTGTGAAAATGGATTAATACCGAGTGCATCATTGAGAAGCCAAATACAGGCCGGGCGCGGTGGCTCAAGCCTGTAATCCCAGCACTATGGGAGGCCGAGACGGGTGGATCACGAGGTAAGGAGATCAAGACCATTCTGGCTAACCCGGTGAAACCCCGTCTCTACTAAAAAATACAAAAAATTAGCCGGGCAAGGTGGCGGGCACCTGTAGTCCCAGCTACTCGGGAGGCTGAGGCAGGAGAATGGCATAAACCCGGGAGGCAGAGCTTGCAGTGAGCTGAAATCCAGCCACTGCACTCCAGCCTGGGTGACAGAGCAGGACTCCGTCTCAAAAAAAAAAAAAAAAAAAAAAAAAAAAGGAGAGAGAAGGCAAATACCAAAATATTTAAACTATGCCCCTACCCTGAAATAGCTTTGTTTCCTTTTTTATTTTCCTCTTTTTATCTTTAATGCCTTTGGTAGTTTTTATTTTAAATATAGTGTGAATATAATCTGTGTCTTTCTTCTTTTAACATTTATGCTTCTGTCTCACATCCTTGATACATGCAGTCACTTGTGTAGTCATTGATCTTGCTGACAAAGCCCTCACTCTATGTGTGTTTCCTGTTTTGCTTTTAATTGTATAAAATTGTATACTCTCAACACGTAATTAAAAAAAAACACTTGTAGAATGTAAGAATACTTTATTAACTACTCTTATTTTAATCCATTCACCTTTTTCTTCTAAAAATGGTCCCAATTCTATTGGTAGATTTGCTATTGAATACATAGCTGATTATTTTGAAATAATTCTTCTCAATTGTAAAGTAATTGGGTGAGTAGCTCTGAAAAATTTTGTAGCAGCAGCTAATTTTCTGCTGTTAATGCTGACTACCACCTCTTTAAAAATCATTTCCTGGTTCCTCTTCTCAGTGTAGTCACACTCTGGTAGGAAAATCTACTTGTGCTGATTATAGGAGAAAAAAGTAAAAACAAATATTTGCCAGTTTTCTGCTAGCATTTTCTCATATTTTCCAAGAATGTGCCTGTTGTCAGCTTTTATATTTACTTCTGCTTGGTTTCTATTTTGGTTGTTTTTCTCTGGGTCCAGAGCTCTAGTTTTAGAATCTACCATAATGGTTTTATTTCTCATCTGAAACTTAATCTCACCCTTCCTACCTGATTGAAAACCCTAGAGTCCAGTCATGTGAACCTACCTACTCCCTGCTGCTTCAGAAATCGACCCCAGCCTGCCACCATGGAGACCATCTTAATGTTCAGCATGAGTTTGGAAATCAGCATCATAGAGAGGTGGTGGAGGTGCAGATGAGATGACACTTTGTTGAAGCTGACTAAAATTTTACTACCCAAGGAAAAAATAACACAACGTCTTAACTAGGGAATTAGGATAGAATCTGTGGACACTGAAGGAGATCATGACAATATGAAAAATTATTTTAGAGAAAGAAGGATTAACAGACTCTCTTCTCTTTTAGTCAAAGTTTGCATTGGCACCAAGACAGACTTTATCAAAATGGTGAAGCTATTGATTCGGGCATAGCTGAAAATCAGAAATAGTGGCTAAAAGGCACATTGGATGTTTGGTAGAAAACACCTTTTATTTCTAACTTCCACTGGAAAATTGTATAAGTGTAAGCTATTGTAGATGTTTGGAATGGTAAAACCAGAAGCTAAGTTTTGATGTCTTTAGTTTTATAGAAGTTTGTTGGAATGACGGTAATATTTGATACACTCTTATGCACTCAAATCAATACATTTGTATTTTCTCTTTTTTCCCCTCCCCACTCACCCTAGTGTATATACAAGTGCACACACACACATATGCACAGTTTTTAATATTAATAAAGAATTAATATTCTTTATTGGTGACTATAAGATGGCTAGAAAATCAGGGCTCCAGGTTTCCTTCCAATTGCTTCCAAACCCTGCATTTGACCACACATCTTAGTACCACTCTTGGACCCAGGAAAGCTTGCCTCCTATCCAGGTCTTGTGTCTGAGGACCACCCATCCCCAATGCATTGGAGTATCTTCCTTGAAGAAATACCCTCTCCAGTGCCCGGGACTTGGTCATGTGTGGGTCCTGGTTGCTGAAAGTGTCTTCCTAGAAAGTTCCTAAGGCTGCATTCAGTGCCTACTCTGTATTCCTTTCCCTCCTGCCCCAAACACATAGTTCCTGTTGGCCAGCATGGTATTTCTTTTGTGGGATTGTGTAAAATTGGACTGTAAGAACAGTAGTTGGTTTGGGGTGAGTCACACTGGAAGTGAGGAGTGCAGGGATTTGGATTTCAACAGTCCACTGCCTACTTTTGCATATTGAGCCAAGTTTGGGCCAATCTGTTGACTTCCAACTGACCACAGGCCCTTCTCATCTATAGCCCCAAGGCACTGGGGAGGGGGTGTTGGTAGGTATCCTTTACCCTGTACTCCCACTCCCCCATGGCAGGGACCCAGGGCAGTCCCCTTCTGCCCTCTGCAGACTCCATACCATATCAGGCAGTTTTCTGGGGATGGCCTTACCTATATTTTCTGCACCTTCTCAAGGCTTTCAACATCATTGTCCATAAGCTAACAGTCCCCTCCAACTGATGTCCTCTCTTGCCTCCAATTGATGTAGTGATAGCATGCTCTTCCCGGAAGTCTTAAGGCATTCCAAATGAAAGATGGACATTCCATGAGTAAATGATACTGGTCTTCTATACTTCCTTGCTGGTGTTGGTGGGTAGAAGGCAGGGTTTAATCCACACTAAAATAAGTCACATCCTAGGAATGCACCCCACTTGGATGGCCTACAGAGTTGAAAATAAGACACAGTTGGAAGTTTTATTGTTCTACATCTATGCTAAAAAATTCCAAACAATACATTTAACATGACCAAAAAAAAAAAAAAAGAATTTTAATTCAGATTTTCCTGCAGGTAAGAATTGCATTTAGTAGTCATTATCATGGAGCATGACAGCAACCTTGGTGAGAACTACTGACACCAGTAATCATAAGTGACATGGTGGGCGGAGCAGTATCGGGAATGATGATATACCCAGCATTAAATACATGCTATTAGGGAACTGCAGAAGCAGGAAGGGTGATATCGCTTCAACACAACAGCTTCCAAAGAGCCATGGCATTGTGAGCAATAACAGCATTGCTACTTCTTTCTTGATGATTGGAGCTATAAAATGAGCCACGAATGACACATTTAACAACAAAGAACATAGTAATAAAATGATAGCTATAGACCTGTACCAGAAGAAATGATGGCCAGACACTACAGAGAATCTTCATGTTCACAAATAGAACAATAAACATCATTCTAAATCTTCATTAATAAATCAGTATACCTCATATGAGCTCAAGAACTTTGCAATACATTTTAAAAAAATAAAATTGTGTATATAAACAGGGGCCCAACCTCTATATGCTGAGTCTAAACATGCCAATATGGAGATGAGAGACCTGTTCCAGCCCCTGTGGTTTTCATATTCTCTCTGAATTCATTAATCCTCTCAAAACAGTGTTTATTATCCACCCCTAGTCAATAGACACATACATAAAAATCAAAAGGGAAATAAAGCATAGGCTTCTTTCTTAATTGGAAGAGAGCTGTGAGCAAGATGAATGATCTATGGAGAACTCCACTGCAAGTTATAGCAGAAGGCTTGCAATTACTTACAGAAAGAAATTGCATGTTTATAATAATTGAGTAGAAAGAAGCATCTCAATGCTGTGCTCTCTTATATTCCATGTGGATAATTTGATAGGATTCTTTAAAGTAGTCTTGGTTATGAACTTTCTGTCTTGTATAAAAATGTTTCTAAGTCTTTCTACCAAAATAAAAAAAGAACATTCACACTTTTGCAATCCTTGGTATTAACTTTTTCCGCGGCAGCGATAATCAGGGCACTGGAGTTGTGATTTGTGAATCCTGGATCTGCTTTAGGGATAAATTTTAACAGAAACTTCAGGCTTTAGTTTTAAATAATATTTAATTAAATAAATCATTAAATGCATGTCATGGTTAATACTGAGTGTCAACTTGATTGGATTGAAGGATGCAAAGTATTGTTCCTGAGTGTGTCTGTGAGGTTGTTGCCAAAGGACATTAATATATGAGTCAGTGGACCGGGAGGGGCAGACTTGCCCTTAATCTGGGTGGGTGCCACGTAATCAGTTGCCAGCACAGCTAGAATTAAGCAAGCAGAAGAACGTGGAAGGACTAGATTGGCTAAGTCTTCCGACATTCATCTTTCTCCCGTGCTGGAGGCTTCCTGCCTTCAAACATCAGACTCTTTAGCTTTTAGACTCTTGGATTTACACCAGTGATTTGCCAGGGGTTCTTGGGCCTTCAGCCACAGACTGAAGGCTGCAGTCTCAGCTTCTCTACTTCTGAGGATTTGGGACTCGGACTGGCTTCTTTGCTCTTCAGCTTGCAAATGGCCTATTGTGGGACTTAACCTTGTGATCGTGTGAGTCAATTCTCCTTAATAAACTCCCTTTCACACATACAGATATCTGGTTAGTCCTATCCCTCTAGAGAACCCTGACTAATACAATGCATTTAATATAATTTAATAAAATTTGATTAAAATGAAAATGGCAATATAAGACACAGACCCAAGGAGACCAATAATTTGTTTACTCTTTAGGGTATTCAGACACAGAATAAAATTAAGAAATTTAACAATTGATTTGTGATTTTGGTAGCCACTTTCCAAATGAATGTTCAAACAAACGCATTTCTTTTTCACTCAGAAGAATTGGATTTAGTGGGTTTCCATCCCTAAAAATACTAACTTTTTTATCTTGAAATATGAAAAGTTATTTATTCCCTTGAATGTGCCATAGCTTCCCACCTCTGTGCTATAGTTATCTCTGAGTGGCTCCTGTCTTAATAATCTGCCTTAACCTGTTGGTGCTCAGTTCTGTGATTTCCCTTCTTTGCCAAAACTTTGTGTCATCGAACCGATCTTTCTTTCCTTATTCAGTGTATTTCTATCTATTGAGTCTGTAATGGTTAATTTCATGTTAACTTAACTGGGCCAGGGGTGCCTAGGCACTGGGCTGGACATCATCCTGGGTGTTTCTGTGCAGGTGTTTCTGGATGAGTAAAGCACATTGCCTCTCTGATGTGGAGGTCCGGGGGCCCAATCCCACCAACTGAGATCTGAATAGAACAAAAAGGCTGAGAAGAGGGAACTCTTCCTTCATGATGGCCTTCAAGCTGGGGCATTATTTTTATTCCTTCCCTTGAAACTCAAACTAAAACATCACTTTGGCCTGAGTCTCAAGCCTGCAGGCCTATGGACTGAAAGTATGTCATCAGCTCCCCTGGGTTTCTAGCTTGCAACTCACTCTGAAAATCTTGGGACTTAGATTCCATAATCTCATGAGCTAATCCCTTATAATAAAACTCTTTTGATTTATCTAATACAGGGTCATTTTCTATATTGAAAAAAATAAAGAAAAGAAAAATGAGTGAGTCTTGTTGCTTCTTACCAAAAGAAAACAAAACAAAAAACCAGAAACAAATTTATAATTTTATTGGACCCCAGTGCCACCTCTCGTCATCATCTTCATTTTTTGATTCATTCTCTATCTTAGGTGTCAGTGGTCTGTGGCCACAATCCCATTTCCTGAATGCTGGGTTTTGGATCCTTTACAAATCTGGCTTCTCCCCACTCCACGGAAATTGTAGTTAGGAGGAAATCAATGGCCTCTTGATTGCAAAGACCTTTGTTCCCTTTTCAGTTCTTATTCTTTTGGCCCCTTTTGTGTTAACATTGCTAGTAAAATATTCCTTTAAAATTACAAAAGGCCAGGTGTGGTGACTGTCTCATGTGTCCATATGAAGAGACCCCCAAACAGGCTTTGTGTGAGCAACAAGGCTGTTTATTTCACCTGGGTGCAGGTGGGCTGAGTTTGAAAAAGGAGTCAGCAAGGGTGGTGGGATTATCATTAGTTCTTATAGGTTTTGGGATAGGCAGTAGAGTTAAGAGCAATATTTTTGGGGCAGGGGGTGGATCTCACAAAGTACATTCTTAAGCGTGGGGAGAATTACAAAGAAGGAAGGATGGGGGAGATCATAAAGAATCTTCTTAAGGGTAGGGGAGATTACAAAGTACATTGATCAGTTAGGGTGGGGCAGAAACAAATCACAATGGTGGAATGTCATCAGTTAAGGCTAATTTCACTTCTTTGGTGGATCTTCAGTTGCTTCAGGCCATCTGGATATATACGTGCAGGCCACTGGGGATATGATGGCTTAGCTTGGGCTCAGAGGCCTGACGTTCGTGTCTTCTTAGATTAATAAGAAAATTAAACAAAATGGTGGTGAAGTGTTGAGGTGGCAAAAAGTTTTGGGGGTGGTATGGAGAGATAATGGGCGATGTTTCTCAGGGCTGCTTCAAGCGGGATTGGGGCAGCATGGGAGCCTAGAGTGGGAGAGATTAAACTGAAGAAAGATTTTGGGTGAGGGGTGATATTGTGGGGTTGTTAGAAGGAGCATTTGTCATATATAATTATTGGTGATGGCCTGGATGTGGTTTTATATGAATTGAGAAACTAAACAAAAGACACAAGGTCCAAATAAGAGAAGGAGAAAAACAGGTATTAAAGGACCAAGAATTGGGAGTACCCAGGACATCCAATTACAGCGTGTCCAAGGGGGTTCAGTGTAATTACTTGCTTGGTTGGCACAAGTTTAGGCTCTATCCTTGTGTTTTTTTATGTTGTCATATACCATGCCAGATTGATTTAGGTAAAAATAGCACTCCTCATTGAAAAATATACAGAATCTCCCCTTCTTTTAGCAGTAAGTCGAGGCCTCTGAGATTTGGAGGAAAGAGAAGTGCAAAACAGCAACTGTTTGTTAAGGATTATAAACAGCTAGGAGAGAGTGAGATTGATAGTGTGATGGAGATAGCTGGGGAGAGGTAGAGGGTGGCATAAGAACGGGAACCAGAATAAGAGTAAGTATAAAAGTGAAGAATAGGATTTCATTGGGGCGAAAGTATTGGAGGGTACCTTGCCACTGAAGATCTTCTATCCACTTCAAGAGAGACTTAAGGGTGGTGATTTGCGGTAAAACCAGGAGCCACTAAATACCAAGAGCCTGAGAAACTGCTTGGGTGATTTGACTAATAAAGGCCGGTCCGTTGTCAGACTGTATAGAGGTGGGAAGGCCAAACTGAGGAATTATGTCTGACAGAAGGGAAGAAATGACCATGGTGGCCTTCTCAGACCCTGTAGGAAAGGCCTCTACCCATCCAGTGAAAGTGTCTACCCAGACCAAGAAATATTTTAGTTTCCTGACTCGAGGCATGTGAGTAAAGTCAATTTGCCTGTCCTGGGGCAAATCCTCGAGCTTGGTGTGTAGGGAAGGGAGGGGGCCTGAACCCTCTCTGAGGAGTAGTAGAATAGCAGATGGAACACTGAGAAGTGATTTCCTTGAGGATAGATTTCCATGATGGAAAGGAAATGAGAGGTTCTAAGAGGCGGGCTAGCGGCTTGTAACCTACATGAAGAGGTTATGAAATGAAGAGAATAGAATAGAATGGGCCTGTGAGACTGGAAGGAGATATTTTCCTTGGTCCAAGAACCATTTGCCTTGTGTGGGAAGAGATAGGTGGAAGTTTCAGTGAGGGAGTAGGTGGGAGTGGCCAGATGAGAAGGAGAAAAGCTGCCGAGAGGGATAGAAGTTGGAACACTAGCTGCTTTTTTAGCTACCTTATCAGCATAAGTCTTGCCCCTGAGCGACAGGATCTGATGCCTTTTAATGACCTTTGCAGTGAATGACTCCAGCTTCCTTTGGAAGTAAAGCAGCTTTGAGAAGAGTTTTTATTAAAGACACATTAATTATGGAGGACCCTTGTGTAGTGAGGAAACCTTTCAGCCCATAAAACAGCATGGTGGTGCAGGATATGGGGTCATTATAAATATTGACGTGTAGTCCCTTTGCAAGAGTGAGGGCCTGAGTTAAGGCAATGAGTTCGGCTTGCTGAGAGGTAGTGGAGGAGAGCAGAGCAGTAGCCTCAATGATAGATGTGGAAGATACTATAGCATAGTCTGCCTTTGCTGGTGAGTGGCGATTAGGCCTGGTGGAACTGCCATCAATAAACCAAGTGTGATCAGGGTGAGGAACAGGAAAGAAGGAAACGTGAGGAAATGGAGTGAATGTCAGGTGGATCAGAGAGATACAGTCATAGGGGTCAGCTGTGGTATCTGGAATAATGTGGGAGACCGGATTGAAGTCCGGGCCAGGAACAATGGTAACTGTGGGAGACTCCAAAAAGAGTGAGTACAGCTGAAGGAGCCAGGGAGCAGAACGTATATGTGTCAGGTGTGAGGAAGAAAATAGATTTTGGAAGTTATAAGAACTGTAGAGAGTGAGTTGAGCATAGTTTGTGATTTTGAGGGCCTCTAAAAGTATTAGGGCGGCAGCAGGCACCACACACAGA
Organism: Macaca nemestrina; assembly: GCF_043159975.1. Classification (NCBI taxonomy): domain Eukaryota; kingdom Metazoa; phylum Chordata; class Mammalia; order Primates; family Cercopithecidae; genus Macaca; species Macaca nemestrina. The sequence continues at coordinate 15,775,540 of NC_092125.1, read as the reverse complement.
CATGAGGGCTAGGCTAAAACAGTAAGGTCAAGTTGTTTGGACAGAAAGGCTACAGGGCACAGTCCTGGCTTTTGTGTAAGAACCCCAACTGCACAGCCCTGCACTTTGGCTGTGTATAATGAAAGGGTTGGCATGAAGTTAGGGAGTTAGTGTGGGGGCTGTTTTTAAGGAACGGAAAGAGGAGTGGTGAAAGGATTTAGGATCTATGGGGTCAGTTAGGTTTGGTGCTGTGAGCTTACATAATGGTTTAGTCAGTATGGTAAAACTAGGTATCCAAAGGTGGAAGTAGCTAACCACGCCTAGGAAAGAAAGGAATTGTTTTGTAGAAGGGGTTCGGGTTTGGGAGATTAGCCAGACATGATCAGCAGGGAGAGCAGGCTTGTTTTCATGAAGAATTATGCCGAGATAGGTAACAGATGAGGAAGAAATCTGGGCTTCACTGAAGTAATGGGGGCCACGAAGCCTTGTGGCCATACAGCCCAGGTAATTTGTTGAACTTGATGGGTGTTAGGGTCAGTCCAAGTGAAAGTGAAGAGAGGCTGGGGTGAAGGGTGCAAAGGAATAGTAAAGAAAGCACGTTTGAAATCCAGAACAGAATACTGGGTTGTGGAGATGTTGTGGAGGGAGATATTGAGGATAGCAGAGTACATGGGTTTGGCACCGCAGGGTGGATTGACAAGACAATTTGGTTGATAAGGCGCAGATCCTGAACTAACCTGTGAGACTTGTCCGGTTTTTGGACAGGTGAAACGGGGGAATTGTAAGGAGAGTTTACAGGCTTTAAAAGGCCATGCTGTAACAGGTGAGTGATAACAGGCTTTAATCCTTTTAGAGCGTGCTGTGGGATGGGATATTGGCGTTGAGCAGGGTAAGGGTGATTAGGTTTCAATGGGATAGTAAGGGGTGCCTGATCAGTCGCCAAGGAGGGAATAGAGGCAACAGACGCCTCTATTGGTTTAAGGTGGGGAGATACAAGGGGAGGATGTGAAGGAGGCTTTGAACTGGGGTAAAAGGCAGCAATGAGGTGTGCCTGTAGCCCAAGAATAGTCAGGGAAGCAGATAATTTAGTTAAAATGTCTCGACCTAATAAGGGAGCTGGGCAGGTGGGGATAACTAAAAGGGAGTACATAAAAGAATGTTGTCCAGGTTGGCACCAGAGTTGGGGAGTTTTAAGAGGTTTAGAAGCCTGGCCGTCAATACCCACAACAGTTATGGAGGCAAGGGAAACATGCTGTTGAAAAGAAGGTAATGTGGAGTGGGTAGTCTGCATGTTGATTAAGAAGGGGGCGGACTTACCTTCCACTGTAAGAGTTACCCAAAGCGTCCGTGATGGTCCAGGAGGCTTCCGAGGCAATGGGGTAGCGTCAGTCTTCAGCCGCTAAGTGGAGAAGATCTGTGAAGGAGTCAGTCAGAGCCTTGGGCCTAGTTGGACAGTCCAATTTCCAGTGGGGTCCCTCACAGATGGGACACTGCTTAGGAGGAATCCCAGGTTGCGGGCATTCCTTGGCCCAGTGGCCAGACTTCCGGCACTTGAAGCAAGATGCTGGGGGAGGCATGAGACATCAATCAAATACCTTTAAGAAATACATTGGTTTGGTCCACAAAGGCCAGACAACTCAAAGTAGAGATGGGTGGATGGGGGTGGGGTGGGCGGGGCTCCAGGTTATAGGTGAATTTAAACATTTTCTGATTGACAATTGGTTGAGTTTGTCTAAAGACTTGGGATTGATAGAGGCGAGTGTTCAGGTTAGTATAAAAATTGTGGAGACTGAAGTTCTTTTGAAGTCTTATAGTGGCTGCCATTAGAGACAGATGACAAATGTTTCCTATTCAGATCTTCATTAATCTCTTCAGGATTGGGAGGGTGTGAAAGAAAAAGATCTAGCTACGTTAATAGAGATTCTTTACAGATGTAAATTTTCCCCCACAATGAGCAACTTTGCAGGACCATTTCAAAATATGGCAAATAAACATGTTTTGGGGGTAAAATATTTGTATTTTCTTCCTTGTCTCATAATATTATGCCAGAGTCAAGTTGGAAAGTAAGTCATAATATATAGGGTTAAATAAAACCCATCTGATGAGAATTTGTGATTTGTAGGGCATGACTCCCCAGACCCCTTATATAGGAATTTGGACAAGATAAAAAAATTCAGAGTTTAATCCTAGGTTTCTTCCAGATTCTCTTGGGAGAAGAGCTGGCAAGGTCTGAATTGGACATTTTAGGCCCCTGGACTTCTCTATCATTCTGTCCTGAGGCATGTCTAGCCCAAAGAGTATGAAAAACATACTTCTCAAAGCCAAATCAATGCAGAGTTAAGATGTATTGGGGGTTAAATGACCAGAAGAGTGGGCTTGGCATTGGGAAAAATACCTTTTTCTATCTTTGGTTTAGTCTTCTATTCAGGAACATTCTATCCTGGAATAAGGTGGGAGCTTTGACAAGTCCTGTGAATGCTATTAGATAGAATTTTAGCATAGAAATAGATAGCTCTGGCCGGGCGCGGTGGCTCACGCCTGTAATCCCAGCACTTTGGGAGGCCGAGGTGGGCGGATCACAAGGTCAGGAGATCGAGACCATACTGGCTAACATGGTGAAACCCCGACTCTACTAAAAATACAAAAAAATTAGCTGGGCGTGGTGGCAGGCGCCTGTAGTCCCAGCTACTCGGGAGGCTGAGGCAGGAGAATGGTGTGAACCTGGGAGGCGAAGCTTGCAGTGAGCCAAGATCATGCCACTGCGCTCCAGCCTGGGGGACAGAGTGAGACTCTATCTCAAAAAAAAAAAAAAAAGAAAAGAAAAAAGAAATAGCTCTGAAGGAGTTAATTTGCCTCTCTGGGTTTCCATTTTCTAGAATCTAATGTGAGCATGTGTGTTGAGACATTCTCTAAGATTCCTTCCAATCCTGAAATTTTGTGACCTTGTGCACAGAAATAAATAAGTTCTTCTTCTGACTCGTCTCATCTGCATGAACTCTCCTGGCAGCTGCCCATATCTAATTATCATGTTTCAAAGAAACACGTAGTGATGGGCCATGACATCCCTGGTGGAAACTGGGTTTTCACAAGAGGAAAGGACAAACTGATAAGCAGCAGAACTTTCTGGGAATTAGAGGAGCCAAAGTGGTGAACTTTATCAGATATAAAACAAGAAGGAAATGAGTAGTTTGTTACTACAGTAAGGGTCAGTGGAAAGGTCCAAGCTTAGAATCAGTAAGCATGAGATTACAGAAAGGCATTCTTTTTTTTTTTTTTTTTTTTTTTTTGAGACGGAGTCTTGCTCTGTCGCCGAGACTGGAGTGCAGTGGCCAGATCTCGGCTCACTGCAAGCTCCGCCTCCCGGGTTTACGCCATTCTCCTGCCTCAGCCTCCCGAGTAGCTGGGACTACAGGCACCCGCCACCTCGCCCGGCTATTTTTTTGTATTTTTTACTAGAGACGGGGTTTCACCGGGTTAGCCAGGATGGTCTCGATCTCCTGACCTCGTGATCCGCCCGTCTCCGCCTCCCAAAGTGCTGGGATTACAGGCTTGAGCCACCGCGCCCGGCCAGAAAGGCATTCTTTAAACCATGGTTTTTCAGCCTTGGCACTACTGACATTCTGGACCTGATAATCCTTCATTGTAAGGATATATTCCATTTTCCCTTAGTAATAACATATTGCAAAACTACAGTATAATATAACAAGCAGGATACTGACACTGACCCATTCAAGAAATAGCATTTCCATCACTACAAGGATTTCTAATATTGTTCTTTTATAAACACACTTGCTGCTCTCTGCATCTCCTCTTCCCCCAATCCTTACCCCTGGCAACCAATTATCTATTTTCCATTTGTACAGTTTTTTCATTTTAAAAATGTAATACAAGTGGAATCATACAACATGATGCTGCCTTTTAGGATTAACTTTGTTTACACTCAGCATATTTCAGTGGTTTGTGTGTATCAGGACTTGATTCCTTTCCTTTTCTGAGTAGTATTCCATAATATGGTGATATCACAGTTTGTTTAAACATTCACCAATTGAAGGAAATCCAGATGGTCTCCAAATTTTTTTTTTTTTTTTTTTTTTTTTTGAGGCAGGGTCTTGCTCTGTCACCCAGGCTGGAGTGCAGTGGTGTGATCTCGGCTCACTGCAACCTCCACCTCCCGGGTTCAAGCGATTCTCCTGCCTCAGCCTCCTGAGTAGCTGGGATTACAGGCACCCGCCACCATACCCAGCTAATTTTTGTACTTTTAGTAGAGATGGGGATTTACCTTGTTGGCCAGGCTGGTCTCAAACTCCTGATTTCAGATGATCTGCCTCCCTCGGCCTCCCAAAGTGTTGGGATTACAGGCGTGAGCCACTGTGCCCAGCCTCCGGGTTTTGACTATTATTAATAAAACTGCTATATGCAACTGTGTTTAGGTTTTTACATGAACACGTGTTTTAATTTTGGGGGGTAAATATCCAGGAGTGTAATGGCTGAGTCATATGATAGCTGCATATTTAGTGCTTTTAAACACTGCCGGGTTGTTTTCCACAGTGGCTGTACCATTGTATATTCTTATCAGAAAGGTGTTAGTGATCAGTTTCTTCTCGTTCTCACCAACATTTGGTGTTGTCACTATTCTTTTTTTTCAATTTTAGACATTCTAATAGGTGTGCAGTGATATCTCATTGTGGCTTCAATTGCATATCCCTACTGGCTAATGGTGTTGATCATCTTTTCATGGATTTATTTGTCATCTGTATGTCTCCTTCAGTGAAACATCTCTTCATGTCTTTGTCTATTTTCTAATTGGATTGTTTGTTTGTTTATTTATTTATTTTACCATTAAGTTAGGAGGGTTCTTTACAAAGTAAAGATACTAGTCTTTCGTTAGATATATGGATTGAAAATATCTTTGCCAGTCTGTAGCTTGTATTTTAATCCTTTTCTCAAGGCTTTACACAAAGCAAAAGTTTTAAATTTTGATGAAGTCCAATTCATCAATTTTTCTTTTTATGAATCATGCTTTTAGTGTTCAGCCTAAGAACTTTGGCCTAGCTCTAGAGCCAGAATACTTTCTCATTTTTTTCCTTTTAAGTTTTATAGTTTTACATTTGACTTTTAAGTCTATGATCAATTTTCGGTTACTTTTTTATTAGCTATGAGACTTTGATCAGGGTTTTTTTTTTTTTTTTTTTTTGACTGTGAATGTGCACTTGCCCTTTGTGCCTTTGGCAAAAATTCATTTGGGAATATTTGTACTGGTCTGTTTCTTAATTCTCTATTCTGTTCCATTCATTTATGTGTCGATCCTCCTCTAATATCATACAGTCTTAATTACTGCAGATACATAATAAATCTTGAAATTGGGTAGACTGATTCCTCCAATGTTATTATTTTTCAAAATTGTTTTACTATTCAAATCCTTTTGCTTTTCATGTAAATTTTGGAATAATCTTGTCTCTATCTACAAAAAATCTTATTGAGTTTTGATAAAAATTTAATTAAACATGTATAACAATTTGGGGAGAACAGATATCAGTAAAGATGTTGAGTCTTTCAATCCATGAAAATCCAAGTCTCTCCATTTATTTAGTTCTTCTTTGATTTCTTCCATCAGCATGTCATAGTTTTCAACATACAAGTCCTGTACATATTTCGCTAGATTTACATCAAAGTATTTCATTTTTCTGGGCAATTACACATTTTTTTGTATTTATAATTTTGGCGTCCCTTTGTTTGTTCCTACTATGTGGAAATACAATTGATTTTGAATGTTTATATTGTAATTGTGTGATTTTGCTGAATTCACATATTAGATGTGGAAGGATTTTGTACATTTCTTGAGCTTTTCTATACGAATAATTAAATCATTTGCAAATAGGGATAGTTTTCATCTTTTATTTTAGTTTTTCATCTTTGCCTCTTTGTATGCCTTTTATTTATTTATTTTTTTCTTGCTGTATTGCACTGGCCAGGACTTCCAGCACTATATTGAAATAAGGAGGGTAGGAGCAGACATCCTTGCTTTGTTCCTACCTTTGGAGGAAAGCATTCAGTCTTTCACCATTAAGTATGGTATTATTTTAGGGTTTATGTGTATATTCTTTATCAGGTTGAGACAGCTCCACTTTATTTCTATATTGCTGAATTCAATATGATAGTATTTAGTGTCTATAACCACAAGGAATATTAGTCCATAGTTTTCTTTTGTTGCACTATCTTTGTCTGGTTTTGGTGTCAGGATAAAATTAGTTTCTTAAGATGGATTGGGAAGATTTCCCTCCTTTTCTATTTTGTGAAAGAGATTGTGTAGAATTAGTATTAATTATTTAAATATTTGATAGAATTCTCTACAGAACCTATCTTCCTTGAAGATTTCCTTTGTAGGAGTTTACAATTATTAATTTCCTTAGTAATTATGGCATTGTTCAAATTATTGGTTTCATATTTAGCAACCTGAATAAGTTGTGTGTACATGTTTAGAGATTCGTCAATTTTATCTAAGTTACAAAATTTATGTCTGTAGAATTTTTTGCAGCATTCCTCTTTTATCATTTCCATGCTTCAGGACCTGTAGTTATATCCCTTGTTTTACTCTTGATTTTGGTAATTTGCATCCCCTCCCTCTCTTCCTCTCTCTCAATCTCTCTTTCTCAGTCTTGGTAGGGGTTTGTCAATTTTATCTATCTTTTTAAAGAATTAGCTCTTTGTTCTTTGTTTTTCTCCCGGCTTCTCTGTTTTTAATTGCATTGATTTCTGCTTTTATCTTTATTATTTCTTTTCTTCTGCTAGATTTTTATTTTGCTCCTATTTTGTAGATTCTTCAGGTAGGATTTAAATGATTGCTTTGAGACTTTTCCTGTTTCTGAATATATGTATTTTAGTGCTGTGACTCTCTTTCTCAGCACCACTTGAGCTGTGTCCTACAAAATTGGAGTTTCATTTTCATTCAGTTCAATGTATTTTAAATTGCTCTTGAAATTTCTTCTATGAATCATTTATTATATAAAAATATTTGTTTAGTTTCCAAGTGTTTGGAATTTGTAATCTTTTTTTTTTATAACAATTGTCTTAGTTCATTTGTATTGCTATGAAGAAGTACCTGAGACTGGGTAATTTATAAAGAAAAGAAGTTTATTTGGCTCACAGTTCTGTAGGATATACAAGAAGTATGGTGCTCACTGTTCTGCAGGCTGCTTGGCCTGTGGTGAGAGTGTCAGGCTGCTTTCATTGTAACAGAAGATGAAGAGGAGCCAGTGTGTGTGCACAGGTTACATGGCAAGAGAGGAAGCAAAAGAGAGCTGTTAATAACACAAACAGACAAAAACAAAAACAAACAACAACAACAACAAAAAACAGATCTCTTGGGAACTAATAGAGTGAGAATTCACTCACTGGTGCAAGAAAGGCACCAAGCCATTTGTAGGAGATCCACCCCCATGACCCTAACATCTCCCACTAGGTCCCACTTCTAACATTAGCAATCAAATGTTAACATGAGGTTTGAAGGAGTCAAACACCCAAACTAAACTAACAATATATCAATAGATTAATAAATCAGTTGATGTATTTATTAACAGTAAAATAATAGGTTTCTCATTTGATTCCATTGTGATCAGATAACTTTTTAAAATTATTGTAATTCTTTTACAATTTTTGAGGTTTTTTTATGGCTCAAGATATGATATATATCAGTTATGTTTCATGGGCAATTGAAAATAATGCATATTCTGTTGTTTAGGGTTGGAATGTTCTGTAACTGTCAAGTATAATTTATTGATGATTTTGTTGAATTTTTCTATATTGTTGCTGATTTTCTGTTGCCTTTTTTTTTTTTTTTTTTTTTGAGATGGAATCTCGCTCGGTCGCCCAGGCTGGAGTGCAGTGGCGCAATCTTGGTTCACTGCAAGCATCGCCTCCCGGGTTCACGCCATTCTCCTGCCTCAGCCTCGCAAGTAGCTAGGACTACAGGCACCTGCCACCACGCCCGGCTAATTTTTTGTATTTTTAGTAGAGATGGTGTTTCACCATGTTAGCCAGGATGGTCTCGATCTCCTAACCTTGTGATCTGCCTGCCTTGGCCTCCCAACATGCTGGGATTACAGGTGTGAGCCACCGCGTCCAGTCTGTTGTTTTTAAATCAATCATGGAGGGAGGGACATTGAAGTCCCCATCTATACTTACAGATTGTCTTTCTCTCCTTTCATTTCTATCAGTTTTGCCTCACATATTTTGCAGTTCCATTGTTTGGTATATACACACTTATGATTGTTATGTCCAGTTGGTGCATTGATCCCTTTATCATTATGTAATGTCTGTCTCTGCCTCTGGTAAATTTTTTTGCTCTCAAGTCAACTTAATCTGATTAGTATAGCCATTCCTACTTTCTTTCAATTATTGTTTGCATAATATACTTTTTTCCAGTTTTTAACTTTCAACCTACCTATATCTTTACAGTCAAGGTGAGTTTCTTGCAGATAGTACGTATTTGAATCATGTTTTCTCATCCACATTACTAATATGTCTTCTAATGATATACTTGACTATTTACATTTAAAGTAATTACCGGTATGTCAGGACTAAAGTTTGCCATGTTATTTTTTATTTTCTGTTTTTACTTTTTTGTGTAGGTAAATTTATATAACATAAACTTTATTATTTTTAAGTGTACAGTTCTACAGTATTAAGTACATTCACACTTTTGTGTAACTGCTACCACCATCCAGCTCAAGAAATGTTTTATCTTCCCCAACTGAAACGCTATACCCATCAAAGATCAACCCCCATTCCTGAACCCCTCAGCCTCTGGCAATCCCCATTTTACTTTTGGTTTCTATGAATTTGATACTCTAGATATCTCAAGTAATTGGAATCATACAGTGGTTGCCCTTTTGTGACTGACTTATTTCACTTAGCATAACATCATCAGGATTCATCCATGTTGTAGCATGTGTCCGCATTTTCTTTCTTTTTCTAAGGTTGAATTTCACTGTATGTGTATATAACATTTTGTTTATCTTTCTATGTGTGAATGGACAGGGGTTGCTTCCCTCTCTTGGCTATTATGAGTACTGCTGCTATAAACATGCATATACAAATATCTATTCTAGTCCCTGCTTTCAATTATTTCGAATATACTCAGAAATTGAATTGCTGGGTCATACGGTAATTCCATGTTTGATTTTTTGTAGAAACTACCAAACCATTTGCCATAGCAACTGTACTTTCCTACATACATTCACATCAGCAATGCACAATTCTCCATATCCTTGTCAACTTATTTTCTGTTTTTTAAAACTAATAATCATCTTTCTGCTATTTTTCGTTTCTCTAGTTTTCTTTTTCCTGCTTTCTTATATGTTATTTGAATATTTTAAATAATTTGCTTTTTAATTATCTGTGGTGGTTTTGAGGGTATCCTTTTACAGAACTTATTTAGTGTTTGCTCCAGGTATTACATTGTATAATTTCTCATAGTGTACTCATGTAGTCATTTTACCAGTTTGAGTAAAGTATAGAGACCTTTCCATACTTTATATATCTTTACTTTTCTCTGTTTATAATTGTTTTAAATATTTCCTCTATATTCATTTAGAACTCATCAGATAGTACCATTTTTTTCCTTACAGCATCAAACATAATTCAGCTAACTAGAGGGAAGAACGAATATGTATCATATTTACCTATATTTTTGCTTACCATATTCTTTCTTCCTGCTGGCTGTCCTGATGTAGAGCTGCAGGTTTTTCTGTGGTGTTTAGCTGAAATAGAGTGATTCTTGTCTAAAAGTATTCTGGCTTGATAGGCTCCTCCGTTCCTTCTTTTATTATTTTCTTTGTGTTTACATTATTTTCTTTAGTCATTCTTTTAGAGTAGATCAGTCAACAACGAATTATGTTTGCTTTCATTTGAGAATGTCTTGATTTTTCTGTCATTACTGAACATTATTTTCACTGGATATAAGATTCTGAGATGGCAGTTCTTTTCTGCCAGCACTTACAAAAAAAAAAAATGTGCCACTTCCTCCAGATCTCTAGTATATTTGATGAGGAATTGGCTAGCACTCAAATTGTTTTCACGTATAGATAATGCATTGTTTTCTCTGATTGCTTTCAAGGTTTTCTTTGTCTTCGTTCTCAGATGTTTAATTATGGTATCTTGACGCGTTTTGGGTTTATCCTGTTGGTATTTGCTCAGCTTCTGGGTCTACCGGGTTATATCTTTTGCAAAATTTGGGAGATTCTCAGCTGTTATTTCTTTGAGAACTTTTTCAGCCTCACTTTCTTTCTTCTCTCTCAAATGGCAACGACATGAATGTTAGATCTTTTGTTACAGCCTTACCTAGACCTGGGGCTCTTCATGTTTTGTTTTGTTTCCAGTCTATTTTCTCTCTGTATTTCGGATTGGGGAATTTCTGTTGATTATCTTCCCATTCACTGATTCCTTCTTCTGTCCCCTCCATTCTGCTATTGATCCTGTCTCCAGAATTGGTGGGTTCTTGGTCTCACTGACTTCAAGAATGAAGCCACGGGCCCTCGAGGTGAGTGTCACATTTCTTAAAGATGGTGTGTCCAGAGTTTTTTCCTTCAGACGTTCAGATGTGTCTGGAGCTTCTTCCTGCTGGTGGGTTCATGGTCTCGCTGTCAGGAGTGAAGCTGCAGACCTTTGTGGTGAGTGTTACAGCTCATAAAGGCAGCATGGACCCAAAAAGTGAGCACCAGCAAGATTTATTTCAAAGAGCAAAATAACAAAGCTTCCACAGTGTGGAAAGACACCTAGTGGGTTACTGCTGGCTGGCTTGGGCAGCCTGTTTTTATTCCCTTAGCTGACCCCACCCACATCCTGCTGATTGGTCCATTTTACAGAGAGCTGATTGATCCGTTTTGACAGAGTACTGATTGGTGCCTTCACAATCCTTGAGCTAGACACAGAGTGCTAGACAGAAAAGTTCTGGAAGCCCCCACTAAGTTAGCTAGACACAGAGTTAGCTAGATACAGAGTACCAATTGGTGTATTTACAAACCTTGAGCTAGACACAGAGTACTGATTGGTGTATTTGCAAACCTTGAGCTAGACACAGAGAGCTGATTGGTGTATTTACCATCCTCTAGCTAGACATAAAAATTCTCCAAGTCCCCACCAGATTAGCTAGATACAGAATGCTGATTGGTGCACATAGGATACTCTGGCTAGATATAAAAGTTCTCCAAGTCCCCATCGGGCTCAGGAGCCCAGCTGGCTTCACCTAGTGGATCCTGCACAGGGGCTGCAGGTGGAGCTGCCCGCCAGTCCCCAGCGGTGCCTGCACTCCTCAGCCCTTGGGTTGTTGATGGGACCTGGCGCCATGGAGCAGGGGGCGGCGTCCCTAGGGGAGGCTGGGGCTGCGCCAGAGGCCACCACAGCTGGGGACCTCAAACATGGCAGGCTGCGGGTCCTGAGCCCTGCCCGGCGGGGAGGCAGCTAAGAATTTGAGAGCAGCCCAGGCTGCCCGCACTGCTGAGGGACCCCAGGCAACCTCCACGGCTACTGGCCTGGGTGCTAAGCCCCTCACTGCCCTGGGCCAGTGGCCCAGTGGGCCACTCCCTGTGCTGCCTGCTGAGCCTCAGCTCACGCCTGACCCGCACTGACCCGCGATCGCCCGTGCAGCCCTGGTTCCCGCCCGTGCCTCTCCCTCCACACCTCCCGGCAAGCAGAGGGAGGCGGCTCCAGCCTTGGCCAGCCCAGAGAGGGGCTCCCACGGTGCAGTGGCAGGCAGAAGGGCTCCTCAAGCAGGGCCAGAGTGGACGCAGAGGCCAAGGAGGCACTGAGAGTGGGGGCTGCTAGCACATTGTCACCTCTCAATCCTATCCGTGAGGCTGGTTTTTTTTTTTTTTTTTTTTTAATGAGAGGGGAGTTTCACTCTTGTTGCCCAGTGCAATGGCATGATCTCGGCTCACAGCAACCTCCGCCTCCTGGTTTCAAGCAATTCTCCTGCCTCAGCCTCCCGAGTAGCTGGGATTACAAGAATGTGCCACCATACCAGGCTAATTTTGTATTTTTAGTAGCGATGGAGTTTCTCCATGTTGGACAGGCTGGTCTTGAACTCCAGATCTCAGGTGATCCACCCGCCTTGGCCTCCCAAAATGCTGGGATTACAGGCGTGAGCCATCGCTCCTGGCTGATCCTATCCATAAGTTTTTAATTTTTTATGTCTGTATGCTGCTAAAGAGTGTCTAATTTTGATCGTTGCATTTTTCAGTTCTAAAATTCTCATTTGATTTTTCTCTATATCTTTCTATTTCTTTGCTGAGGTTCTGTTCTTTGTTTCTTCCAAACATATTTGTAATTATTTATGGAAGCATTTTATGATGGCTGCTTTGTTAGATAATTTATCAGATTTGTTAATTTTGTAGAATCTGCTACGTAATATATTTATCAGATAATTCTAACATACCTGCCATCTTGTTTTTGGTATCTATTGATTACCTTTTTTTCATTCAATTTCAGACCTTCCTGGTTCTTGGTAGAATGAGTGATATTTTTATTGATAATTAAACATTTTGATTATTATGTTATGAGATTCTAGATCTTATTTATATCTTCTGTTTTAGCTGGTTTCTTCTGACACTGCGCTGACAGGGAAAGTGGGTCATGACCTTGTTATTGCCAAGTGGGAGTAGAAGTCCGTGTTCCCTACTTAGCCTCCTTTGACAGTTAAAAGCCCTGACTCTTCACTAGGCCTCCCCTAATCCCAGCCCAGCAGGAAGGAGAGGGACATCACATTACTGTTGGGTGGGGGTAAATGGAAGACCAGGCTTCCGACAAGGTCTCCACTGACAATTGAAGGCAACTTCATTACCACCTTGTGGAGATAAAAGCTGTCGCTCCCTAATAAGCCTTCTCTGATACTATGTCAGTGGGGGAGTTGAGGACCCTCTTTATAACTGGGCAAGGGTAAAAGTCTGAACTCCCTACTTGGCCTTTGCTGGTAGGGATGTGAGTGGAGGTACAGTTTTACCTGAGATATTTGTTGAAGTAGAATGGTAGTTGTGTAAAAGTTTTCTTGTTTGCTAGACTCCCCTTTTTCTAGGCTTTTGTAGGAACTTTTGTGTCAGTATTTGATGACAATTCCAGGTTGCTGGCTTCTTCGTCTGTAGGTCTGGAATATACAAAGCAAAAACAAAACAAAACAAAACAAAAACAGAAGATGAAACAAACAACCCCAGGGAACTCACCGTCATGTAATCATGTGATTCTTTGGATCTTAAGGTCCCTGGACAGACTGCCTCCTTTTTGTCATTGTTTAGAGTCTTCTGATATTTGTTTTATATATAACTCTTGGGGTGGCGGGGGGCAGGGAGTGGTTAGTGTATCTAGTAGGAGGAAGAGGTAAAAGTACATCTACTCCATGGAAACCTCAGCTTAGTTTTAACTTCTGTCAGTAGGTAAGAAGGTCTTCCCTCTTTCCTTCTTCTTCATGGGAAGTAAGAGCTGGCATGTTGAGATAGCAGCAAGAATGTGAGCTTAAGTCATGTGCCTCTTATGTTAGATAAGATAAACTTGAATAAGCCTTTTCTCCTCATTTCCTCTATGGTAAATCTTAAAAATCATATTTTAGTTGCAGCAGGGGATTAAACCAAGAGTTAAGGCTACAGGAGCCAAAGTCAATTTTTCCCATTTAACATTTCTACATTGGCAATTCAGAGTTTGTGGCAGGCAGCTTTTGAAATGAATCCAACAACTCTCCCCTTGGAGTATTTGTATCCTTATGCAATTCCCTACCCTTGAATGTGGGCTGGTCTTAGTGACTGACCTAGTGACTGCTCTAATAATTAAGGGCAAAAGTCATTGAATGTTACTGCTTAGATTGGGCTACAAAAGACCATGTCCCCTTTTGCTTACTCTTTCTTGCCTTGCCCTTGCTGATGGAAGCCGGCTACTATATTGTGAGCTGCTCCGTGAACAGGACCACAAGACACAGAACTGAGGATGGCCTCAGATCAACAGCCAGTGAGAAGTTGAGGCCCCGCAGACCAACAATCCTAAAGGAACGGAGTCCCGCCAACAACCACTTGCATGAGCTCAGAAGCAGGTCTATCCCAATTCAGGTGCGTGTTTCTTAAGGCTTCCAGCATTCCAGCTACCTTGGGGCTTATCTGACTGAGTCAACACAATGTCCACAATGTACAACAACAATGTGACGTTCTGCAGGATGTCCAAATGGCCTGGATCTCATCTAACTATATTATGATGGAGGGTGGAAGAGTAAGCACAGCATTAGAGCAAAATTGTAAATGTCACATGCTGCAAATCAAATCTTAAACCAAAAGTCCGTATACATGTAGATATGTGTCTGAAGTCTAGTTTGCTCTATTTGTTTATTCTTTCACTAGTGCCAGATTGTTAATTACTGTAGTTTTAAATAAGTTTTAATATCTTGTATTATAGGAATTATAACTTAGGTTTTTTCCTTTTTTATTATTCTCTACTCTTTATATTTCCACGTAAATATTAGAATCAGCTTCCCAGTTTTGAGACACACACACACATGCACACACACACATGTTGTAGGATCTTTTAAAGTTGGGATTGCATTGGATTTACATCAATTTGTGAATAGTTGACGTCTTTACAACATTGAGTCTTCTGATCTACAAACATAATAAGTACTTATATTTATTTAAGTTTTCTTTAATTTCTATCAATAATGTTTTGCAGTTTTCAGTGTTGAGATTATGTCTATATATTCTTAGGCATTTGATAATATTTTATACTATTGTAAGTGGTATTTAAATTTTTTTCTTTTGTTATTGGTATGCAGAAATAGAATTGCTTTCTATATTGAATAAGAATGCAATGATTTATTAAATTCATTTGTAAACTATAATTATCTGTAGAATTTTTTGGATATGCTATTAAAATGATCATGATAATATTTTTCATTTCCAGTATTTATTCTGTTATATATTTTTGTTGACTTGTTAAAGTCATTAAGACTCCAGGACAATGTTGAATAGAAGTGGCACAGATATGTAACCTTGTCTTGTTCCTGATCAAGGTGCAAAAGGTGGAAAGGTGAAAAGCTTTTAAAAACTCATCTTTATAGCAGGGCATGGTGGCTCATGCCTGTAATGCCAGCACTTTGGGAGGCTGAGGTGGGCAGATCATCACTTGAGGTCAGGAGTTTGAGACCAGCCTGGCCAACATGGTGAAACCCCGTCTCTACTAAAAATACAAAAATTAGCCAAGGGTGGTGGCAGGCGCCTGTAATCCCAGCTAGTCAGGAGTCTGAGGCAGGAGAATCGCTTGAACCTGGGAGGCAGAGGTTGCAATGAGTCGAGATCATACCACTGTACTGCAGTCTGGGCGACAGAGCAAGACGCTGTTTCAAAAACAAACAAACAAATAACCCCCCCCCAAAAAAAAACCCTCATTATTACAAATGATATTCGTTGTAAGTTTTTGTTGATATCTTTGATCAGATTAAGGAATTTCCCTTCTTTTCCTAGTTTGATTCCAAAACAGGTGTTGTAGTTTATCAAAAGATATTTTCTTTATTTAAGATAAATGCACCATTTTCCCTCTTTTTTTTCTGTTAATGTGAAAGTCACATTGATAGATTTTTTTTTTGAATATTGTACCATGTTTGTAATTTCAGAATAAACTAATTTGGTCATGATGTATTTTTCTTTTTATATAGCACTGGGCTTGACTAGCTGATAATTTATTTAAGATTTTTGCAACAATGTAAGTAAGGGTGATTGGTGTATAATTTTATTTTCAAATCCTTGTTAGGTTTTTAAAATTCCAGTTTGTATTGTTTTCTTAGCAAGACTGTTAATTTCAAACAGGTTAACCCAGCATTGTCATAAGCAGAAAACAAATAGCTCTGGTATCTTCCATCTCCCAATAGCTAAAGCATGGCTCCGTTACTTGAAGAAATTAACATGTCCACTTATCCACAGATAAGTTACTTTTTATCTTTCAAATCATTAACATACAGAAATAGGTTTTGTGGCATAATTTTCCTCTTCTATACTCAATTATTGAGGTGACATTTTTATTCTAACAATTTTATTTTAATTTTACTCATCACTGATATTAAAGGAACTAGGAGTTGAAGACAAACGTTGACAGGGTGTTGTCTATTAATTGCCTGCTTTAGTAGAGAATATTTATAAAAGTATCAAAATGAGAAACCAGAAAGCCTGTCTTTGTCTTAATGATGACTTTTTTTTTTTTTTTTTTACACCAAAAGAACTATTTAATGAGAGATTAGAATTCCATCACACCTGGCTGGATGCAGTGGCTCATGCCTATAATCCCAACCTTTTGGGAGGCTGAGGCAGGTGGATCACCTGAGGAGTTCGAGACAACCCTGGCCAACATGGTGAAACCCCATCTTTTTAAAAATTACCAACATTAGCCGGACGTGGTGGTGTATGCCTGTAATCCCAGCTACTCGGGAGACTGAGACAGGAGAATCGCTTAAACCTAGGAGGCTGAGATTGCAGTGAGCCGAGATCGTGTCACTGCACTCGAGCCTGAGCAACAGAGTGAGACTCTGCCTCAAAAACAAAAACACAAACAGAATTCTATCACAACCACACTGTTGCTATCATAAAATGGTGCCACTCTAACAGAAGACAAAAAAGAAAGGTGAAGTAGAAGAAAGCCAACTGAGGAACACTCTTGCCAAAGAAAATGTCTATGAAGAACTTGAAAGAAGAATGTTACTGACCAGCAAGTCATGGAGGAAGGAAAAGACAAAGGGAAAGTCGGTGCTGCTGTTCACCAGCTGATAAATGTTCCAAGTATTGACAACGTGCTGTGAATATCAGGGCTAGCTACACAATTTTATTTTACATTTTAGAGAAGGAATTCTCTTATGTTTGATAATATATCGAAGCCCAAATTTCATTTATTTATTTTTGACAGTTTTATAATCTTTATTAATTTTTTTTTTTTTTTGAGGCAAGGTCTCAGTCTGTCATCCAGGCTGGAGTGCAGTAGCATGATCATGGCTCCCTGCAGTCTCAACCACCCTGGGCTGAATTGATTCTCCCACCCCTGCCTCCTGAGTAACTGGGACTACAGGTGCACACCACCATGCCTGGCTAACTTTGTAGAGATGGGTTTTTGCCATGTTGTCCAGATTGGTAGTATCAAACTCCTAGTCTGAAGTGATCTGCCCACCTCAGCCTCCTGAAGTGCTGGATTATGGACATGAGTCACCATGCCTGGAAAAAAATATAATTTTAGATTCATGAGGTACATGTGTGCAGGATTCTTATGCGGATATATTGCATAATGGTGAGTTTTGGGTTTTTGGTGAACCATCTCCCAAATAGTGAACATTGTACCCAATGGGTCATTTTTAAACCCTCTGCCCCCTCCCACTTTCCCACTTCTGAAGTCCCCAGTATCTATTATCTCCATCTGCGTGTTCATTGTTTGCTCCCATTTATAAGTGAGAACACAGAGTATTTGATTTTCTGTTTCTGAGTTATTTCACTTAGGATAATAGCCTCCAGCCTCATCCATTGCTTCAAAGGACATGATTTCATTCTTTTTAATGGCTGCATAGTATTCCTTGGTGTATATATTTTCATTATCTGATCAACCATTGATGAACACTTAGGTTGATTCCATGACTTCGTTATTGTGAATAATGCTGCAATCAGCTTATGATTGCAGGTATCTTTTGATAAAACAATTTATTTTCCTTGGGTAGATACCCAGTAGTGGGATTGCTGGGCCAAATGATAGCTCTATTTTCAGTTCTTTGAGAAATCTTCATACTATTTTCCGTAAGGGTTGAGCTAATTTATATTCCCACCAACAGCGTTTAAGTATTTCCTTTTCTCTGTATCCTCACTGACGTATTTATTTTTTGACCTTCTAATAATAGCCAATCTAACTGATATGAGATGGTGCTTTTTTGTACTTGTATTTCTCTGGTGATTAGTGATGTTGAGCATTTTTTCACATCTTTGTTGGCCGGTTGTATATCTTCTTTGAGAAGTATCTTCAGATCCTTTTGATTCTGTATGGTGTCTGTTTACTCTGTTGATGGTTTCTTTTGATGTACAGAAGCTCTTTAGTTTAATTAACTTCCATTGCCTTATTTTTTGTTGTGTTGTTGCATGTACTTTTGAGGTCTTAGTCATAAATTCTTTGCCTAGGCCAAACTCTAGGCCAAGAGTTTTCCCTAGGTTGTCTTTTAAAATTTTTATGGTTTTAGAACACACATTTAAGTCTTTAATCCATCTTGAATTAATTTTTGTACATGATGAGAAATATGGGTCCAGTTTCATTCTTCTGCATATGAAAGCCCACATTTTGGCTGAGAATCAAGGTACTATGGTATTTCCTTGTCCCTGTTCCCAGTTTTTCCTTTCTTTAATTATCTAATTCTTGTATGCTTTTTCTTTTCACCGTAAGTAAAAGACTGTCAGAGTCCAAATATCACTAGTCTCTAATTCCTGGAAATCTGTGCTCATTCAGTCAGTGAACATCAGTTGTCAGCCAGGTCTGTGCTGGCTCCTTATGGAATGATAATAGCACTTGTTTGTCAGTGCCAAGCACAATTTCTCCAGATCATCTGCAAAGCCTTTTATTAGAGAGTTTAAAATTGCCTGAAGTCTGCTATCTCAAATAGGTGAGGCATTGATTAGCCGCCAAGATCTTCTTCTTTGGGAATCACTGGGCTTTTGAAAAAGAGAAAAAATGTAGCAAATTGCCATGACCCAATCTATGTTCCAATGTCTTAGAAATTAAACCCTCCAGACGAGACAGCACTAAACAATTTCACTTATCAATCTGCTCTAATATCCTTATCCAAATGAATTCC
Source organism: Macaca nemestrina (assembly GCF_043159975.1). Classification (NCBI taxonomy): domain Eukaryota; kingdom Metazoa; phylum Chordata; class Mammalia; order Primates; family Cercopithecidae; genus Macaca; species Macaca nemestrina. Next base: position 15,756,732 of record NC_092125.1, on the reverse strand, counting down.
TTCAAGCTTAGGTTATGCCACTTAAAATAAAGAGTCAACTCTATCAGCTAAAAGCCCATGAGGCAGTAAAGTCTGCTTAGTAGTTTTTAATTCATATTCAAAACACTCAAAATTCATAAAATAGATAAAAATCAAGTAGATAATCCTTTGCCTTACAAAACATTAAGCTTTTGAGTTTTTTTAAATATATATATTTGCTTTTTGGTTCTGGATTGCCTTAAAGATGTTAACCACTGATAGGAAGGCACAAGGCCCCTGCAGCTTCCAGGGGGTGGAGAGTCAGAGAAGTTACTGCTGAGGGAAAGTTAATCAACATGATGATGTAACTGCCCAGATAGAGCTGATTTATCATGACAGGGGAATTGCAATAGAGAAAGAGTTTCGTTCATGCAGAGCCAGCTGAAAGGGAGACCGGAATTCTATTATTACTCAGTCTCTCTGAAATGTCAGAGCTTAGGGTTTTTCAAGGATAGTTTGGCAGGCCAGGGAGTCATGCACACAGGAGTAGAGGGGATGGGGGTGTGGTTGGTGGGGGTTATAGGTCCAGGTGGAGCCATTGGCCATCAGAAATGCAAAACCCAGAAAGACATCTCAAAAGCCCAATCCTAGGTTCTACAATAGTAATGTCATTTACAGTAGTAATTGAGGAAGTTGCATATCTGTGACCTCTGGAATAATGACAGGTCATTGTTTATGTCTATACCTTAGCAGAATTCAGGCTCCTGTCATCCTCCTAGTCTGGTTGTCTCTCATTACAAAGGTGGTTGAATTTGGGGGAAGGGCTATTATCATTTAAACTATAAACTAAATGTCTCCAAAGTTAGCTTGGCCCAAGCCCAGGAATAATTAAGGGCAATTTGAAAGCTAAAGGCATAATGGTGATTGGTTAGATCAGACCTCTTTCACTGCCATAATTTTCTCACTGTTACAATTTTTTTATTTTTATTTTTTGAGACAGAGTCTCACTGTTTCACCCAGGCTGGAGTGCAGTGGCACCATCATGGTTCACTGCAGCCTTGACCTCCTGGGCTCAATCAATACTCCCACCTCGGCCTCTTGAGTAGCTGGGACTACAGGCATGTGCCACCACACCCAGCTGGGACTATAGGCATGAGCCACCATGTCCAGCTAATTTTAAAAAATATTTTGTAGTGGTGGGGTCTCACTATATTGCCCAGGCTGGTCTTGAACTCCTATACTCAAGCAATTATTCTGCCTCAGCCTCCCAAAGTTTTAGGATTACAGGCATGAGCCACTGCACCCAGCCTGTTACAATTTTTGCAAAGGCTGTTTCAAAGATAGAGCAGACCCAAAATCAACTCTTAGGTATATGATGGTAAATTCATAATAATAACGGTAACAGTGAACCTTCCTAAAACACAGTCTGATTCTGTATCCCTTTGATTTAAAACATATTAGTGGCTTCTATCAGTTACAGAATTTGGCAGTAGTTCCATTCGCTTGGTGTGGAGCTCCTTCATTACTGGTGGCTAGGGTTTTGAGCCATGCCTTCCACTGCTTTCTTATTCCCCCACGGTTCCAACTTTTGGCTCCCTCAAGTTGCAATGTGATTTCGTACCTCTGACCATTGCACAGACTCTCACATCTGCCTGAGCCACCTGTCCTAACTTTCCTCTGTCTCCTGCCTCTGTCTCTTCCCTCCTCTACTGCTAAAGTACATCTTGTTCTCCTGGTAAACTCCTACACATTGTAGCCAGTTGTTCTGTCTTTTGTAAGCACCCAATACATGTTTGTTAGATTAACATAAAAAGGCACACAAGTGAATCAACCCCAATTGTATAAACTCTCATAGTCCTGAATTTAAAATTCTCATAACTAGGTATTTAAATATGAAGTCTAATTTAGAGTCTTCAATAAAAAAAATGAAATAAATGTAATTTAATACTGTTTTCAGAGACTATTTGAATTTTCCACAGCAAACCTCTTAAAATGTCTTATTTTGTTAATTGGGGAAGTCAGGCTACCAAGCCCACTATGATTTACTGAAATGCTCCAATTTTATGGCTTTCTCAATACTGATAAGACACTCTTCTTTTTTTCTTTTTAAAAATACCATTAATTACATAAATCTAGACCTGAGTGAGCTTGGAAAGTTTCCAGGCATATCAACCATCTGGCTTTACTATGTACAGTTCCAGAATCTTGGGAAGATTGAAGCGAATGTAAAATAGGGTCACTTTCCAGTAGTTTCAGGTTGAGCTGAATCAAGGAGGATAATGCTGCCTTCTTGACCTTGCTCCCTGTGGGTAATTCACAATATGCTGTGCTGGTGATGACCTGAGACTATTTGGAATCCAATATTTCAAGGAATGGGGCTTGAACAATAAGTATATCAGTGCTTCTCTCACAAAGAGAGATGAGTAGTGATTAAAAAAATCGTTTGTAAGAGAAGAGGAAGAGAAATGAAGGCACGCAGGTGGAGATACTGTAGATCTTATTGCCTGCCTAAATTTATATTTATTTCATTTTATTTTATTTTGAGATGGAGTCTTGCTCTGTAGTCAGGCTGGAGTGCAGTGGCACTATCTCAGCTCACTGCAACCTTTGCCTCCCAGGTTCAAGCGATTCTCCTGCCTCAGCCTCCCGAGTGGGTGGGACTACAGGCGCCTGCCACCACACCCACCTGAGTTTTGTATTTTTAGTAGAGACGGGGTTTCACTGTGTTAGCCAGGATGGTCTTGATCTCCTGACCTCATAATCCACTCTCCTCGGCCTCCCAAAGTGCTGGGATTAAAGCCGTAAGCCACTGCGTCCGGCCCCTAAATTTCTATTCTAAAAGCAACCAGGTCAATGGCAGCAGTCCTGTACTTGAATAACTAAGCAAAGAGATCACTTTAGATTTGTAGCATCACAAGCAGCTTGATTAACTCACCATTTGACTTGGTGAAGGTAAAGGTATGTTTCCTTCTATTACATATCTCTTTGGTATTTCCAGATTACTCTATGCTATAAGTATTATCCATTGTTTCAGTTGGCTGAGCTGTAAAACAATGAGATCTGGAATTTGTTCACTCTGGTACCTCCAGCAACTAGCACAGTATTTGGCATATGGTAGGCATTCAGTAAATATCAGTGGGATTAATTGGTGTTTATATGATGTCATGTTATAGTTTTGTCTCTCTCACTTGCTACTGTATTTCTAGCACCCAAAACATCATCAGCAGGTTTGAAGTTCTCAAGAAATATTTCTTTCTTTGTTTTTTTTTTGAGACAGCGTTTCACTCTTGTTGCCCAGGCTGAAGTGCAATGGTAAGATATCACCTCACTGCAACCTCTGCCTCCTGGGTTCAAGCAATTCTCCTGCCTCCGTCTCCTGAGTAGCTGGGATTACAGGCGTGTGCCACCACGCCCGGCTAATTTTTTGTATTTTTAGTAGAGATGGGGTTTCTCCATGTCGGTCAGGCTGGTCTTGAACTCCTGACCTCAGGTGATTTGCCTGCCTTGGCCTCTCAAAGTGCTGGGATTACAGGCATAAGCCACCATGCCCAGCTGAAGTTTTCAAGAAACATTTCACAGATGAGTGAGTACCTGTATTAGACATGGACTTCTCCACCCCTCATCTTTGAAACGAAGACATAATGTACGTGCCTAACACAGTGCCTGGTACATAAGAGCTACGCGCCATGTGTGTTTCTTCTTCTTGCCAGCTTTGAAAAGCAAATGAAGGTGGCCAGGTAGGAAAAAACAAATAAATAAAACTCTTTCTTATTAGCATATGGCAGACTCCTGGAGGGAAATGGCTTCCATCAAACAAATAGAACATTTATCACCTAAGAGAAAGATCTGTGTTTATAAGACCCTTAAAATTTTTATTGATATTTGATGTTTACAATGATAGAATGGGAGAGCTGAAAACACCCTAGGAGATGATGTAATCCATCCCTCCTCACGTAATCCATGAGAAAATGAAGGCCCTTGGGAGTGAAGCAACTAGCCACAAGTTCACGTTGATGGCTGAGCAGGGGACAAAATGCAGGCCTGCTGTCCTCTAATCTGGAGCTCTTCCCATGATACCAAATTGTTCTAATACTAACTTACATCAAGTAGAAAGAAAAAGGCCTTCTACTTATCACCTACATAGATGATTCCTATCTAGATATATTTTCCCCTAAAAGCAAGAGAAAAGGACATTATTCTAAATGTTTTTTTAATGTGAGTTGTTTTTGGAATTTGAGAGAGGAAGATAGCTGTGTGATCAACTTATATCTCACATGATTACAGATTTTAACATGATCTCAAAAGTGAAGCATTTAATAATTAGAGGTCTTGAAGCTCTCCCTCCAGCATATGAGGTGCTAGTTATCTGATGAGACTAAAATTTGTACTTTTCTTTAAATATTGTATCAGTCCATTTTCACTCTGTTGATAAAGACATACCTAAGACTGGTAATTTATAAAGAAAAAGAGGTTTAATGGAGTCACGGTTTCATGTGGCTGGGGAGGCCTCGCAATCATGGCAGAAGGTGAAAATCATTTATCATATGGCGCAGGCAAGAGAGAGAATGAGAGCAAGGTGAAAGGGTTTCTCCACATAAAACCATCAAATCTTGTGAGACTTCACTACCATGAGAACAGTATGGGGGAAACCGCCGCTACGATTCAATTATCTCCCACTGGGTCCCTCCCATAACACGTAGGAATTATGGGAGGTACAATTCAAGATGAGATTGGGGTGGGGACAGAGTCAAACCATATCAAACATCCACAAGGGAGCCTGAGGTATAAGAATTGTTTCAGAACAGAGAACCTCATTTAGGAGTAGGTAGGGAAATGATCTTTAAAGGATTGTAAGCCACTGCCAGGGGAGGGTTAGCCCCAAAAGCTGATAATGCATTTCTGAAATTATGCTTATTGGAGGCAGAGAAGAGTCCTAATTGCAGTGAGGTTTTTGGAGTAGGAAAGACTGGAGTCTGAATTCCAGCTCTGTGTCACTTACTGCTTTACCTTGGGCAATATTTAAAATTTTCAAAGCTTAAATTTCCAAAATGTTTAAGTGCATATCATAATAACAAAAATTTGTATGAAGTATTCACTTCAGTGCTGGGCATTTAGTGAGGATAAATTATTGAAGATTTTAGTTGCAAAACATTCCATATGCATAGAAATTTCTAGGAAAAGACCTATTCAGTCAAGCCAAGTTCCACTCAGCAGGAACTAAATTATACATGATCCCCTGGGAGGTAAGGAGCCCTGGAAACTGACTTTCTGTGTGTAGATGGCTCAACCTGGCACTGAACACACAGCAGGTGATTTAAGGACAATTACCGATGTCATGCATTCCTCTTATCTTTTCCTTCACAAAACTCTAGTCTCTATCACAAGCAGAATGAACCTCAAATTCCTTAATTTGACCTTCTAGACTGACCTCTACTGACCTTACCTTTGCCTCTTTAATGTCCTTGGAGAGTGTCATGTGTAAAAGCCTCATCTTCCAGGAGTCCTTCTTTACCAGACAAGGGATGAGAAGGTATCATTTCCTCTCAGAATCTCAGCACCTCTGGATCTGCACGTTCTCCAGTGCCCTTGTAGCAGGACCAGCGGCAGACAAAACTCAGACACCGAGTTACAGAAGGAAGGGGTTTATTCGGCCGGGGGCATCAGCAAGACTTCTGTCTCAAGAGCCGAGCTCCCCAAGTGAGCAATTCCTGTCCCTTTTAAGGGCTCACAACTCTAAGGGGGTGCATGTGAGAGGGTCGTGATCGATTGAGCAAGCAGGGGGTATGTGACTGGGGGCTGCATGCACCCGGTAATTAGATCGGAACAAAACAAGATGGGGATTTTCACAGTGCATTTCTATACAATGTCTGTGATCTACAGATAACAGAACCAATTAGGTCAGGGGTCGATCTTTAACTACCAGGCCCAGGGCGCGGCGCTGGGCTGTCTGCCTGTGGATTTCATTTCTGCCTTTTAGTTTTTACTTCTTCTTTCTTTGCAGGCAGAAATTGGGCATAAGACAATATGAGGGGTGGTCTTTACCCTCATGGGTGGGAAGCATGGCCGTATTTTTTTTTTTTTTTTGAGACAAGGTCTCACTCTCTTGCCCAGGCTGGAGTGCAGTGGTACAATCATGGCTCACTGTAGCCTTAACATCCTGAGCTCAAGTGATCTTCTCACCTCAGCTCTCGAGTAGCTGGTTCTACAGGCGTGTGCCACCACACCTGGCTAATTAATTTTTTTTTTTTTTTGTAGAGATGGGATCTCACTATATTGCCCAGGCTGGTCTCAAACTCCTAAGCTCAAGTGATCCTCCCACCTCAGCCTCCCAAAGTGTTAGGATTACAGGCTTGAGCCACCATGCCTGGCCAGGGATGTATGTTAAGCACAGTCCCATTTTACTACAGTTAACTTTTTTTAAAAAAATATGTATATTCTATCTGTTACCTGCCATGCCTAAGTAGAAGCTACACATCTCAGGAGGCAGCTCACAGGCCTGTGAACATCGCGGAGCCCTGTCCTTGCCTTCTGAGCACAGCTGCCAGAAAGGGGAGGGAAAAGAGAAGAAACTTGATGTCCTATTTTTCGGAATTCTGAAGAAAAATTCCTGGGAAACCCACTAAATGCTGAATATTCTTGGAAAGGGCATCCATGAGTCATATTCACAACATCTGAAGAAAAACTGTTCCGTGAATCCAAAGAATGTACAAGTTGTTCAGAAGGCAAAAGAAAATAAGCATCTAATTTTCATAGATGCTTCATAGGGATGTGTTCCCAGGGGAAATTCTTGGGATCGGACCTGGGCACAGTGGGCCATATGTGGTTTGTTTTATTTTTGTGTGTGCTTTTTGTTTGTTTCTTGGGACAGAATCTTGCTCTGTTGCCCATGCTGGAGTGCAGTGGTGCAATCATAGCTCATTGTAAACTTAAATTCCTGGGCTTAAGCGATTCTCCAGCCTCAGCCTCCTGAGTAACTAGGACTACAGGCATGTGCCACCACACCTGACAAGTTTTTTTTTTAATTTTTTATAGAGGTAGGGTCACACTATGTTGCCCAGGCTGATCTCCAACTCCTGGCCTCAAGCGATCCTCCTGCCTCAGCCTCCAAAGCACTGGGATTACAGGAGTGAGCCACCATACCTGGCCTGTTTTATGTATGTTTTTACTTCCTGACTTTCCACTTTTGTCTCAGAGAACCTGAAAACCAACATTGGCTTAATATCTTTGTTCTCACAAGAAAAAAGCTAATAAATGAGTCTCGGTTGTTTAGGGATTTGAAGCTAAGTCAAGCTTTAAATGGTCGTGGTCTTGCCAGGCACAGTGGCTCACGCCTGTAATCCCAGCTGGCGTAATTTGGGAGGCTGAGGCAGGTGGATCAATTGAGATTGGGAGTTCAAGACCAGCCTGGCCAGGATGGTGAGACATCCTCTCTACTAAAAATACAAAAATTAGCCGTGCGGTAGTGGCATGTGCCTGTAATCCCAGCTACTGGGGAGGCTGAGGCAGGAGAATTGCTTGAGCCTGGGAGGCGGAGGTTGCAGTGAGCCGAGATTGCGCCACCGCACTTCAGTCAGCGTGACAGAGTGAGACCCTGTCTCAAAAAAAAAAAAAAAAAAAAAGGTAGTGGTCCTAACAGTAACCCCTACATCCTTTTCCATATGCACACAGGTTACTGGATGTCTGATCTCAGAGATAAAGACTGTGGACAAAGGCAACTCTAACCCTCTAACTCTTCTCTCTCTCCTTCTTTTTTTGTAAAGCAGCTAAACCTTTCTCACTGCTCTGATAACTCAACAGAGAGTTTTTCTCTCACTGCTCTGATAACTCAACAGAGAGTTTTTCCGAAACCAAGACTCTTAGATGTGGTCTATAGATGTCGCTGTTGGATGCATCTTCGCTGGTTTCTCTGTTTAAAGGCAAGGTTTCCTGTGCTGCTTTGAAACAGAGTTTTAGAAGGAATGGCGCCTTTGGCCTCAAGGCTAAGGGCTCTGCTGAATGCTTGCTTCGGAAAGACTTTTCTCGGGAGGATGGCGTGAGCTTGTGATGAAGACAAGAATTACATTTCTTTCAGTCCATGCTTCCTTAATTTAAAATAAGCTTGGCCTCTGCTGAACTTTCTAGCCTCTCACCCTCTGGGGCTAGAGGAATTACTGTGCAGTTCTCCTAATATGGAAGACCCTCTCTTGCCCCTAGGCCTTCACCCCTGCTGTTCTCTCTGTGGGGCACCCCTCCTTCCTTTCCCCTGGATGACTCTTGATTGTCTTTTAGCACAAGTGCTTAAAGTATGGTGCACACACCAGCTGCTGGCCAGGATCCTTTGTTACTGGTTTATGACAAAATGAGCTCGGGTCAGATCCTAAGTGAACTAAATGTCTAAGCAGACCATTGATTTCAGTTCATTCTCTTTTTTAGTGAGACTCTCTTGACGAAGGAAGCAGTGTACTGATTCACGTTTTGACACAAGATTTTGTCACAGCCTGGCGCTTTCAGTGAGTCTGCCTTGGTAAAGGGCTGAGACACTCTCCTCTGGGAGACCTCACCCAGTCCTCCCTCCACCCTTCCACCCTGACTGTGTTTGCACCCTCCTCAAAACACCTGGCACGCAGTGTTGGTAACTATCTGTTTTCCCCAAGGAGTTTATAAGCATCTTTGCATCATGGGTCAATTACCTGCTGAATGGGTGGATGAATACATTTTCAATATTTTAAATTCAGGTAATTTATTTAGTATAGGGTCAGAATTTTTCATGTTTTATGCAGTTTTGAATATTGCACTGTCTGTCTTCCTAATGTGTTAAAGCTGGACTCAGGTTTCTGAGATAGAATAGAGGTAGTTCTTTAAAATAATAACCCTTTCCACAAGTACCGTACAGAAGCTGGAAGGTTAAATCACGTTCACTTGAAAAGGAGACAGCTACTTATTACCACTATTTTAAGTTGTAAATATGGTTGAATGTGGTACCCAGGAAGCTGGCTGGCTTATCTGAGTTCTTGGCTTTCTCCCATCTCTCTGCCTAGCTCAGCCAATTCTTCCCTCAGGGCTGTGAAAGGAGGTTAAGTGGGAGCAGAGGTTTTATCCTCCCTTAATGCTTCCAGAACATTCCTGGTTTCTTACTAAAGCCTGGATTTCCTTAAAAAAAAGTCTGGAGTTTTGGGGGATGTATCAGGGACTTGCCAGAAGCAGTCATTTCAAAAGTGTGTTTGCTTTCCCATGTTTTGCTTCCCTTGCTCTCCCTTGATAAGCCCCCCTTCTCTAAGACAGTAGGTCACCCCGAGCCCCAAGTTTCAGAATGGTAACACACTCACTACCCATTCCGTCAAAGCAGTATCTCACCACCAAAACCAAACGGGTGAAAGAACATGAAAACTCCCCAAGAGAAAAACATCCATGGCTATAAAGAGGTCCTGATTCATCACATCCCTCAACCTCTGCCTCTTCACACAAGTCTATGTGTTCATTTCTTCCTCCATGCTGTGTGTATTCATCCCAGTACTGTGTGTGTGTGCATGTGCATGTGCAAGAATGCTTTAGATAAATACTACAGGTGCAGTCACAAAAATTGTTTTAATATTAACTCTCCCTATCCCCAACCCTGATTCACTACTAAGCATTTTAAGGCTAAAATAATCAGAAGAAAACTTGAGATGGTTGCTCTAGCATGTTAAGTGCTTCCTGGGTGTTGGTACACTCTGCATTACATGACTGATTCAATAAATTTAATTTTTTATTCCAAGTTCCTCAGAGGAAACTCGCTTTCCTTCAGAATCAGCCTTCCAGCCAGGAGGATCCTGGATTAAACTCAAAAACATTACTCAGTTGTTGGCAGCCTTTGAACTATTGCCAGAGGAGACTTTCATTAGCAACAATTATACAAATCTGACATTTACAAGGGAATTCAAAAATGTGTAAAGTAGTTGCATTTGTATTACTTCACCTGATCTTTCAAAACAGCATACATTTTCATCATTTTAAGAATGAAGAATTTGAGACTCAGAGATTTCAGGTATTTAACCCCAAATCTCACAGATAGTAAGTGGCCAGTCAGGTCTTAATGGCACACATGCTGACTCTGGTTCTGTTGTCTTCCTCCCATGCCTTTGGCCTAGTGAAAGGCCATGAGAGGCAGCCTCCAGAAAGCCTCTGGGAGCCAATGAGGAGCAAATGCCATGCTCATGACACATGATCTCAACCTGTCCTTTCTTCCCTAGTCAGCCAGGGTGGATTGAGAGAAACTAGCTCCTCCAGGCTGCAAGGGCAGGGGCTGATAAATGTCACTACCATGGGTCTGGTGAGCCTTAACACACACCTGCTTCTCTGGAGCCTAAGCAGCTCTCCCGGGATAGACCAGAGCACCTGCTCTAGCTAAGACCAAGTCCACAGCAGCTCTGTCTGTACAGCCTTCCTTTTCTTCCAACGACAAGGATAACAAAATGTGACAAACAGCTACTCCCAATTGTCACTTGTCTTTAGTATACAAGATGAGTTTAAGGATTTGGAGATGAGACTAGGAGCGGCGGAGACTTAATCACACTTTTTTTGAGATGAGGTCTCACTCTGTCATCCGGGCTGGAGTACAGTGGCACTGTCTTGGCTCAGTGCAGCCTCAACGCCCTGGGCTCAGGTGATTCTCCCATCTCAGCCTCCTGAGTAGCTGGGACTACATTCACGTGCCACCATGCCTGGCTCATTTTTTGTATTTGTAGTAGAGACAGGGTTTTGCTATGTTACCCAGGTTAGTCTTGGACTCTTGGACTCAAGCAATCTGCCAGCCTCGGCCTTCCAGAATACTGGGATTACAGGCATGAGCCACTGCATCTGGCCTTAATCACACTTTCGAAAAGTTCTGTGGGTACTATTAAAAAGTCAAACAACAACAGATGTTGGTGAGGTGGCAGAGAAAAGGGAAGACTTATACACTGATGGTGGGAATATACATTAGCTCAGCCACTGTGGAAAGCAGTGTGGAGATTTCTCAAATAATTCAGAACTACAATTCAACCTGGTAATGCCATTACTGGATATATATTCAAAGGAAAATAAATTGTTCTGCCAAAAAGACACAAGCACTCATTTGTTTATTGCAGCACTATTTACAATAGCAAAGACATGGAGTTAACCAGAAGCCCATCAGTGCTGGATAAAGACTGGATAAAGAAAACGTGGTGCATATACACCATGGAATACTATGCAGCCATAAAAAGGAATAAAATCATGTCCTCTGTAGTAACATGGATCCAACTGGAGGCCATTATCCTAAGCAAATTAACGCAGGAACACAAAACCAAATGTACTGCATGTTCTCACTTATAACTGGAAGATAAACATTGAATAGACATGGAAATAAAGATGGCAAAAATATCACTGGGGACTGCTTGAGAGAAGAGGGTGGGAGGCCTGTAAGCACTGAAAAACTGTTGGGTACTATGCCCACTACCTGGGGGATGGAATCATTCATACACTAAGCCTCAGTGACACACAATTTGCCCATGTAACACATCTGCACATATACCCCTGGAACCTAAATTATAAGTAGAAGAAGAAAAGATTCTATCCTTTTACTTAGAAATGATATGTCTTTGTTATAATTTCCTATGGAGCTCAGGATTAGCAGCTGAAATTTTCTTAGAATTAAATATACAGATTCTGAGTTCTCCATTAACCTTGTCAGTTGGAGGTAATTATTTCACTGGAGCTGTAACACAGCTGAAAAATATTACATCTTTCAACATGGAAAAAAAAAGTCTGGAAAAGTCTACTGAAAATTTCATCTGATCTCACAGAATTTGCTTGTGAAGGTTTGGGTGAAAAGGAAACATAATTACAATTAACATCTGAAAATCGCTTATCATTGTGCTTGCCCAAACTACACGGATTTCTGTCTGAAACTCTGGAAACCGAATGTTTTTTAAATAAGGCATTTGCTGAAAATGGATGAGGATAAAAGCTTTTGTTTCCCATTGTGTTTTGATTGATTATATTCCCAACTGTTGGAAGATTTCAAAATTAGTTTTAGACAGGAGCTGGACCACCCATTTCCCTCCCTCTAGGGCAACAGAGGCAAGAGCAGAACCCTCTGCCATCAGTCCTTTGGCCTCAGGGAGAGTTCGAATACAGAGTCTGCAGGAAGCAGGGGCCAAAATCAAATCAAAAACAAAAACAGGTGGAAATGGAAAAGAATTTAATTCTAAGAAGGTTTCAGCTACTACTATTGAACTTGGTAGAAAATTATAACAAAGGGTTAGTTTATAAATGAAAGTGTTAGACTAGGTAGTTAGGCAGACATTTGCAAGACAGGAGAGCCCCCAACCCCGCCCAAGGAATGTCAGGCAACCATCAAGAGATGGTCAGCTGGTTGTTAAACTGTCTGTCTGAAATGATAATCGGTCACAGCCAGCTCCAGGGGAAGATGGTCTCCCAATAGACAGCAAACACCTCAAGATGGTGATCAACAGCTTCTTGATAATATCTCAAGAGTTGGGTGAGCAGGCCCGTCCATGCACACTAAGAGGCAAAATGGTGGATGTATGACCTTCCTCTGGGGGCGTTCCACCCGTAAAGGAAAATCACCCCTAGAAAGCATACATACAACCTCAGTAAATGCAGTATGCGTGCAGTCACCATCCCGAGTGCTGACTGACACTGTGCATGTGGCAGTTGAGTGACAGCCCACCTGAAGGGAAGAATGACAGGAGGAAAAAAGAAAACCATGCAACCATGCCAATGTACCAAACCATGAGCCAAGGGTTGAATAGGGTGCTTGGATCTCAAGTCGCCTGCTTGGCCCTCTTCCAAATGTATTTACTTCCTTTTGCTCTAAAACGTTTTAATAAACTCTCACTCCTGCTTCCAAACTTGCCTTAGTGTCTCCCTCTGCCTTGAACCTACTTCTGCCCCTTAGCCGAATTCTCTCCTCTGAGGAAGCAATGATCAAGTGTGCTGCAGACTCACATGGATTTGCCACTGGTCACGAAAGTACAGAAAGTATAGAAAAACGAGAGACTGAAAGGAAAAATAAGAGCTCCAGATCTCAAAGTCAGCAGTCACTGGGGGCAGGAGATTTCCTGCTTCAGCCAGAGGGTCTGTTTTATGTGTGAGTCCCTCATCTTTATCATTCTGCCACATGAAGTCACCACTGTAGAAAGGGACAGATGATGGTAATGAAACAGGAAAGATTCCACTGTCCCCCTCACAGGGCCTGTGATGGGGGAGTGGCTTAGTTCTTCAGTGTCCCACTGCTCAAACCTCTAGGGGGGCATACAGATGGGCAGGCTGTGGGGCTCCAACCCCACCACTGTGTCTAGAGGTGAATGTTTACAGCTCCTGAGCCTGAGGGCCCCGTGGGTGAGTGTTGCAGGGTGCTTTTTTAGTTTGCTGTCTATAGGGAGCTTGTGTTAATCAGCTCAATTCGACGCTCTACCTTGTTGCAAGGACAGAGGACCTTCCATATCCTGGGTTCTTGCCTTGGTTTACCAGAAGAATCAGATCAAAGGCTTGGAGAATGAGTGAAAAGTTTTATTGAGTGGAAGCAGCTCTCCGCCAACAGGGGAGCCAGAAGGGAGATAGTTTCCCCTGGAGCTGGGCCGCTCAGCGGCCCTGGCTGTCCTCCAGCTGCCCCAGCCAAGCTCCACCTCGTCCCATTGACGGATGGCCTTAGCATGCCGGCGTCTGTCAGTGTGCTCTTCCACTGGCGTGCTCCCTAAACCTACTCTCACCATCCAGCCGCTTGTGTCTTCTTCTGCCCTTGTGCTCCTTTCAACATTTGGAAGCCTGCGTGTCTGCCCGCTGGGACTTGGGTTTTTATAGTCCCAGGATGGGGGTGTGGTAGGCAAGGGTGGTCTTGGAAAATGCAACATTTGGGCGCGAAAGCAGGAGTGCCTGTCCTCACCTAGGTCCGTGGGGGTGGAGACCTAGCCAGGGACCCGCCTTTCTCTACCCATCACTTCCCTGCCCCACTCTTGTATCAGGGACACAGCAGCCAGGCTCCTGAGCAGGCAGAACTGCTACTGACCAGGGCCACTTTAAACTTATAACCTCCAGCCAAAGCCATGCAGAACTATCAGGGTATCTAATTCTGTCATACAACACAGGGGGACCAGACTTTTGGACAGGAGATTACCCTATGTATTGTAACCAAGGACCCACTCACTCCCATGAGATACCCTGCAGCTGAGAAAAAGAATAAATAAGTCTGCGTCCTGACAAGGAAGGCTATTCCTAAGAGACTGTTGAGAGCAGCAACCATATTTGAAAGATTCCCTATTATTTAATGTATTCACAATAATCGTATGTTGTTTAACTCCTTAAAAATACACACATATTTTGCAAAGGCTGTTTAAAAAATAAAATAAAATAAAATAAGTACACACATAGTTGGAGTTTCCCAAACTAAGAGAGAAAAAAAAAAAAAAAAAAGCCATGGGCCTTTCTTCAGGTATTACACTTGACTGTACAGATACTTCTGTCTGAATTCTGCAGAATTGGGCAGTGAGTGCTGCCTTATGAGGTCAACTCCCAAGAGTAGCTCATCAATATCTCATCTCTACCCCTTTTCTATTTTATGCCATTTCAAAGAGCCCAACTGTCATCTGTGCGCACCAAAACTACTCTATAAATGCTGGTGGGATTTGTGGACCTCAGCTCCATACTGATACACAAATTACTGCAGCTGTTTGAGGTTATTTGTATTTATGAGGCCATGTGAACATTTTATTTCTTGGGCCAGTACAGCTAGAAAGACAAAATGTGGTCTCTAGTGAAAACCAATTGCCCATTCGTTAGAATTTAAGCCCACATTTTGCACTCAGCATTGTGTGAGATTTACAAGATCCATCAGGGATAATTGCTGCCTTTTGGAAATTTGCACTGTGAAAGAGAAAGCATGTAAGTATAAATAGGGAACATAGGTATCTGAAAAAATTTAAACTGCCCGCTGGCAGCTGTCCATTGTCACCAGAGAGGAGAGATTGCGTGATGTTTCCCCAGAGGCCTCACATGGTGGCCCGTCATCCCTTGGCAACTTTGCCAGGCCCAGCTCAGCCCACAAGCTTGGAAATTTAATTTTGCCCCTGTCCCTTAGAGGCAGGCTTATATTAAATAAGCTCAAAGAACTGATAGTAAAAGGCTGAACACCAACTTACTTATTCATTTGAGAAATTATTAAGGAAACAGAAGACTCACATTTGTATGACCAGTGGATTTTCTGACTACTGAGGGACTTAAGAAGCAGGCCTGCTCAGTTAGCAATAATCATGCCTTGGATAAACCTCACTGGCCATGATACTGCCACTTCACAAAGCTGCCAGCCTGCTCAGGATGTGAAGGCTGTTGAGGTGGGTAAAATCAGAACAATGGAAATTGATCAGACAAGGATTTGATGGCATCCCGCTGAGCTCCCCTGAGCATCCATCTCCTGTTGGGGATGGCCAAGAACTCACTTTGAGACCAAAATGCCCACGGAGGAGTGCCCCGTGGAGATGAGACACATACTGAACTGCATTGGTGAAGTAGGTCCTTATTATTATGGGGTCCAAAAGGAAAACATACAAAGGTGACTGGCCTCAAGGGGAAATAGCTATTGGTGGAAGAAAGAGAAATTGTTTTTATAACCTTCTTTCAAATGTTGGGCTGAATTCTATTCCTGATATTGCTGGCTAATAATCATGTCAATGGTAAATCCCCTCACGTGTTGATGCCTTAGTTTCTCCATCTAGGAATGAGATCTATATATTACCTTTCCTCTTCTGCTTGCTCAGGAGTGTAAGGTACAAAGAGGAGTTGCTTATACTATTACAGTAGGTAGCTAGTTAGGCATGAGTAGGGCAGGAGAGGGCTCCCCCCCACCCACCAGGAATGTCAGGCGACCATCAGGTGATGGTCCAGCAGTTGTCACACTTGCCTCTCTAAAATGATAGTTGGTGGCAGCCGGTGCCAGGGAAAGGCAGTTTCCCCATAGATAAAAACACCTGAAATTGGTACTCGGTAACTTCCAATAAGATCTCAGGAACTGGGCGAGTGGGCTTGAGCGTGCTCATTAAGAGGCAAAACGGGAGAGCATGACCTTCCCGGGGCATTCCACTGGAAAAGGGAAGAAAGCCTCAGGTAAGCATGCATACAACTCCAGTGAACACACTGAGCATGCTCACCTCCCAAATGCAAACAGGAAACCATGCATGTGAGTGGCTCACCCTAAGGGAAGAACCAAGGGAAAGGGGCGCAAGATGCTGGAAGTGGACCAGCTTATAAAATCCTGGGCTCAAGGTCAAATGGAACACTTGACCTCCGAGATGCCTGCTTGAGCCTCTTCCATGTGCATTTTCCTTTCTTTTGTTCCCCCGCCAACTTTTTTTTTTTTTTTTTTTTTGAGACAAATTCTCACTCTGTTGCCCAGGCTGGAGTGCAGTGGCATGATCTTGGCTCACTGCAACCTTCACCTCCCAGGTTCAAGAGATTCTGCTGCCTCAGTCTCCTGAGTAGCTGGGACTACAGGCATGCGCCACCACAGCCGGCTAATTTTTGTATTTTTAGTACAGACAGGGTTTCACTATGTCGGTAAGGCTTTTTATTTATTTATTTTTTTAAAACCAATCATCCCAAGATTTTATCATGACTGTACATTAAGCAAGTGACTTGCTGTAGTGTCATCCGCAACAATCATTCATAGAACATTTCTCAGAGCAGCTTCTTGGTTTAAGTATGGGGATTTTGTTTGGATTTCAAGTGTCAGGTTGAATTCTCTGCTACCTTAGATGCCGCTAATGAATGTTACATGTTCAGAGGAGGAAAGAGAAATGCAATTCAAATATTCCATGGCACACAATCAAGGGTGTGTAATAGGGCCCCAGGAAGAGTCAAAGAGTAAATTTTGGTTTAATCTCTTTCACCCATGCCCTAAATCCTTTCTGATTTTTTAAAAAAATTATTATTATACTTTAAGTTCTATGGTACATGGGCGCAATGTGCAGGTCTGTTACATATGTACACATGTGTCATGTTGGTGTGCTGCACCCATTAACTTGTCATTTACATTAGGTATATCTCCTAATGCTATCCCACCCCCTCTCCCCACCCCACAACAGGCCCCGGTGTGTGATGATCCCCACCCTGTGTCCAAGTGTTCTCACTGTTCAATTCCCACCTATAAGTGAGAACATTCGGTGTTTGGTTTTCTGTCTTTGCAATAGTTTGCTCAGAATGATGGTTTCCAGTCTCATCCATGTCCCTACAAAGGACATTAACTCATCCTTTTATATGGCTGCATAGTATTCCATGGTGTATATGTGCCACATTTTCTTAATCCAGTCTATCATTGATGGACATTTGGGTTGGTTCCAAGTCTTTGCTATTGTGAATAGTGCTGCAATAAACATACGTGTACATGTGTCTTTATAGCAGCATGATTTATAGTCCTTTGAGTATATGCCCAGTAATGGGATGGCTGGGTCAAATAGTATTTCTAGTTCTAGATCCTTGAGGAATCACCACACTGTCTTCCACAATGGTTGAACTAGCTTACAGTCCCACCAACAGTGTAAAAGCAATCCCATTTCTCCACATCCTCTCCAGCATCTGTTGTTTCCTGAC
The DNA here is from genome assembly GCF_043159975.1 of Macaca nemestrina. Taxonomy (NCBI): domain Eukaryota; kingdom Metazoa; phylum Chordata; class Mammalia; order Primates; family Cercopithecidae; genus Macaca; species Macaca nemestrina. The sequence goes on along the minus strand of NC_092125.1, from coordinate 15,739,194 downwards.
TTTTTAATGATGGCCATTCTAACTGGTGTGAGATGGTATCTCACTGTGGTTTTGATTTGCATTTCTCTGATGACCAGTGATGATGAGCATTTTATCATGTGTTTGTTGGCTGCATAAATGTCTTCTTTTGAGAAGTGTCTGTTCATATCCTTTGCCCACTTTTTGATGGGGTGGTTTGATTTTTTTCTTGTAAATTTGTATAAGTTCTTTGTAGATTCTGGATATCAGCCCTTTGTCAGATGGGTAGATTGTAAAAATTTTCTCCCATTCTGTAGGTTGCCTGTTTACTCTGATGGTAGTTTCTTTTGCTGTGCAGAAACTTTTTAGTTTAACTAGATCCCATTTGTCTATTTTGGCTTTTGTTGCCATTGCTTTTGGTGTTTTAGTCATGAAGTCCTTGCCCATGCCTATGTCCTGAATGTTATTGCCTAGGTTTTCTTCTAGGGTTTTTATGGGTTTAGGTCTAATATTTAAGTCTTTAATCCATCTCAAATTAATTTTTATATAAGTTGTAAGGAAGGGATCCATTTTCAGCTTTCTACATATGGCTAGTCAGTTTTCCCAGCACCATTTATTAAATAGGGAATCCTTTCCCCATTTCTTGTTTTTGTCAGGTTTGTCAAAGATCAGATAGTTGTAGATGTGTGGTATTACTTCTGAGGGCTCTATTCTGTTCCATTGGTCTCTATCTCTGTTTTGGTACCGTACCATGCTGTTTTGGTTACTGTAGCCTTGTACTATAGTTTGAAGTCAGGTAGCATGATGCCTCCAGCTTTGTTCTTTTGACTTAGGATTGCCTTGGCAATGTGGGCTCTTTTTTGGTTCCACATGAACTTTAAAGTAGTTTTTTCCAATTCTGTGAAGAAAGTCATTAGTAGCTTAATGGGGATGGCATTGAATCTATAAATTACCTTGGGCAGTATGGCCATTTTCACAATATTGATTCTTCCTATCCATGAGCGTGGAATGTTCTTCCATTTCTGTGTATCCTCTTTTATTTCGTTGAGCAGTGGTTTGTAGTTCTCCTTGAAGAGGTCCTTCACATCCCTTGTAAGTGGGATTCCTAGGCATTTTATTTTCTTTGAAGCAATTGTGAATGGGAGTTCACTCATGATTTGGCTCTCTGTTTGTCTGTTATTGGTGTATAGGAATGCTTGTGATTTTTGCACATTGATTTTGTATCCTGAGACTTTGCTGAATTTGCTTATCAGCTTAAGGAGATTTTGGGCTGAGACGATGGGGTATTCTAAATATACAATCATGTCATCTGCAAACAGGGACAATTTGACTTCCTCTTTTCCTAACTGAATACCCTTTATTTCTTTCTCTTGACTGATTGCCCTGGCCAGAACTTCCAACACTATGTTGAATATGAGTGGTGAGAGAGGGCATCCTTGTCTTGTGCCAGTTTTCAAAGGGAATGCTTCCGGTTTTTGCCCATTCAGTATGATATTAGCTGTGGGTTTATCATAAATAGCTCTTATTATTTTGAGATATGTCCCATAAATACCTAGTTTATTGAGAGTTTTTACCATGAAGGGCTGTTGAATTTTGTCGAAGGCCTTTTCTGCATCTATTGAGATCATTGTGGTTTTTGTCTTTGGTTCTGTTTATATGATGGATTATGTTTATTGATTTGTGTATGTTGAACCAGCCTTGCATCCCAGGGATGAAGCCAACTTGATCATGGTGGATAAGCTTTTTGATGTGCTGCTGGATTCCATTTGCCAGTATTTTATTGAGGATTTTTGCATTGATGTTCATCAGTGATTTTGGTCTAAAATTCTTTTTTTGTTGTGTCTCTGCCAGGCTTTGGTATCAGGATGATGTTGGCCTCATAAAATGAATTACGGAGGATTCCCTCTTTTTCTATTGATTGGAATACTTTCAGAAGGAATGGTAGCACCTCCTCTTTGTACCTCTGGTAGAATTCGGCTGTGAAGCTGTCTGGTCCTGGACTTTTTTTTGGTTGGTAGGCTATTAATTATTGCCTCAATTTCGGAACCTGTTATTGTCTATTCAGGGATTCAATTTCTTCCTGGTTTAGTCTTGGGATGGTGTATGTGTACAGGAATTTATCCATTTCTTCTAGATTTTCTAGTTTATTTGCATAGAGGTGTTTATAGTATTCTCTGATGGTAGTTTGTATTTCTGTGGGATCGGTGGTGATATTCCCTTTATCATTTTTTTATTGCATCTATTTGATTCTTCTCTCTTTTCTTCTTTATTAGTCTTGCTAGCAGTCTATCACTTTTGTTGATCTTTTCAAAACACCAGCTCCTGGATTCATTGATTTTTTTTGAAGGGTTTTCTATGTCTCTATCCCCTTCAGTTCTGTTGTGATCTTAGTTATTTTTTGCATTCTGCTAGCTTTTGAATGTGTTTGCTCTTGCTTCTCTAGTTCTTTTAATTGTGTTGTTAGGGTATCAATTTTAGATCTTTCCTGCTTTCTCTTGTGGGCATTTAGTGCTATAAATTTCCCTCTACACACTGCTTTAAATGTGTCCCAGAGAGTCTGGTGTGTTGTGTCTTTGTTCTCATTCATTTCAAAGAACATCTTTATTTCTGCCTTCATTTCGTTATGTACCCAGTAGTCATTCAGTAGCAGGTTGTTCAGTTTCCATGTAGTTGAGCAGTTTTGAGTTAGTTTCTTAATCTTGAGTTCTAATTTGATTGCACTGTGGTCTGAGAGACAGTTTGTTATCATTTCTGTTCTTTTACATTTGCTGAGGAGTGCTTTACTTCCAACTATGTGGTCAATTTTGGAATAAGTGTGATGTGGTGCTGAGAAGAATGTATATTCTGTTGATTTGGGGTGGAGAGTTCTGTAGATGTCTATTAGGTCTGCTTGGTGCAGAGCTGAGTTCAATTCCTGGATATCCTTGTTAACCTTCTGTCTCATGAATCTGTATAATGTTGACACTGGTGTGTTAAAGTCTCCCATTATTATTGTGTGGGAGTCTAAGTCTCATTGTAGGTCTCTAAGGACCTGCTTCATGAATCTGGGTGCTCCTGTATTGGGTGCATATGTTTTAGGATAGTTAGCTCTTCTTGTTTAATTGATCCCTTTACTATTATGTAATGGCCTTCTTTGTTTCTTCTGATCTTTGTTCATTTAAAGTCTGTTTTATCAGAGACTAAGATTGCAACTCCTGCTTTTTTTGTTTTGTTTTGCTTTCCATTTGCTTGGTAGATCTCCCTCCATCCCTTTATTTTGAGCCTATGTGTGTCTCTGCATGTGAGATGGATCTCCTGAATACAGCACACTGATGGGTCTTGACTCTTTATCCAATTTGCCAGTCTGTGTCTTCTAATTGGATCATTTAGCCCATTTCCACTTAAGGTTAATATTGTTCTGTATGAATTTTATCCTGTCATTATGATATTAGCTGGTTATTTTGCTTGTTAGTTGTTGCAGTTTCTTCCTAGCATTGATGGTCTTTACAATTTGGGATGTTTTTGCAGTAGCTGGTACTGGTTATTCCTTTCCATGTTTAGTGCTTCCTTCAGGAGCTCTTGTAAGGCAGACCTGGTGGTGACAACATCTCTCAGCATTTGTTTGTCTGTAAAGGATTTTATTTCTCCTTCACTTATGAAGCTTAGTTTGGCTGGATATGAAATTCTGGGTTGAAAATTCTTTTCTTTAAGAATGTTGAATATTGGCCCCTACTCTCCTCTGGCTTGTAGAGTTTCTGCCAAGAGATCTGCTGTTAGTCTGATGGGCTTCCCTTTGTGGGTAACCCGACCTTTCTCTTTGGCTGCCCTTAACATTTTTTCCTTCATTTCAACTTTGGTGAATCTGACAATTATGTGTCTTGGAGTTGCTCTTCTCGAGGAGTATCTTTGTGGTGTTCTCTGTATTTCCTGAACTTGAATGTTGGCTTTTGAATTTGAATGCCTTGCTAGGTTGGGGAAGTTCTCCTGGATAATATGCTGAAGAGTGTTTTCCAACTTGGTTCCTTTCTCCTCATCACTTTCGGGTACACCAATCAGACATAGATTTAGTCTTTTCACATAGTCCCATATTTCTTGGAGGCTTTGTTCATTTCTTTTTACTCTTTTTTCTCTAAGCTTGTCTTCTTGCTTCATTTCATTCATTTGATCTTCAATCACTGATACCCTTTCTTCCACTTGATCAAATCGGCTACTGAAACTTGTGCATGCATCACGTGGTTCTTATGCCATGGTTTTCAACTCCATCAGGTCATTTAAGGACTTCTCTACACTGGTTATTCTAGTTAGCCATTTGTCTAATCTTTTTTCAAGGTTTTTAGCTTCTTTGAGATATATTCGAACATCCTCCTTTAGCTCAGAGGTTTGTTATTACTGATCGTCTGAAGCCTTCTTCTCTCAACTTGTCAAAGTCATTCTCTGTCCAGCTTTGTTCCATTGCTGGTGAGGAGCTGTGTTCCTTTGGAGGAGAAAAGTTCTCTGATTTTTAAAATTTTCAGCTTTTCTGCTCTGGTTTCTCCCCATCTTTGTGGTTTTATCCACCTTTGGTCTTTGATGATGGTGATGTACCAATGGGGTTGTGGTGTGGATATCCTTTCTGTTTGTTAGTTTTCCCTCTAACAGTCAGGACCTTCAGCTGAAGGTCTGTTGGAGTTTGTTGGGGTCCACTCCAGACCCGTTTGCCTGGGTATCACCAGCAGAGGCTGCAGAATGGCAGATGTTGTTGCCTGATCCTTCCTCTGGAAACTTCATCTGAGAGGGGCACCCCGGCCGTATGAGGGGTCAGTCGCCCCCTACTGGGAGGTGTCTCACAGTTAGGTTGCTTGGGGTCAGGGACTCACTTGAAGAGGCAGTCTGACCATTCTCAGATCCCAAACTCCATGCTGGGAGAACCACTACTCTCTTCAAAGCTGTCGGACAGGGACGTGTAAGTCTGCAGAAGTTTCTGCTGCCTTTTGTTCAACTATGCCCTGCCCTCAGAGGTGGAGTCTACAGAGACAGGCAGGCCTCCCTGAGCTGTAGTGGGCTCCACCCAGTTCGAGCTTCCTGGCTGCTTTGTTTACCTACTCAATCCTCAGCAATGGTGGACGCCCCTCCCCCAGCCTCATTGCCACCTCACAGTTTGATCTCAGACTGCTGTGCTAGCAGTTAGCAAGGTTGTGTGGGCATGGGACCCTCTGATCCAGTCACAGTATATAATCTCCTGGTGTGCCATTTGCCAAGACCATTGGAAAAGTGCAGTATTGGGGTGGGAGTGTCTCAATTTTCCAGGTGCCCTCTGTCATGGCTTCCCTTTGCTAGGAAAGGGAATTTCCCGACCCCTTGTGCTTCCTGGGTGAGGTGATGCCCCACCCTGCTCCATGTGCTGCACCCACTGTCTGACAAGCCCCTGTGAGATGAACTCAGGGAAATGCAGAAATCACCTGTCTTCTGCATTGCTCACACTGGGAGCTACAGACTAGAGCTGGTCCTATTCTCGTAAGACTTTTTAATAAACTTCCGTTCCTGCTCTGAAACTTGCCTCTGTCTCTTTTACTGCCTTATTTCCCTCAGTTGAATTCTTTCTTCTGAGGAGGTGAGAATTGAGGTTGCTGCAGGCACTTAGAGATTCACCACTGATAACAATATTTGCAATTTACCTTAATCTCAGAGAAAGGATAGAAGGGCACCAAGAACAGGAAGATGTACATCTATCCTTTCTCTGAGATTAAGGCCAAGTACAAGCATTGTAGGTACATCTCAGTCTTTAGGCAACCAATGCTCTCTGAAGCCCAAAAGAAAAAAAAAAAATAAATAAATAAAGAGAGCAAGTAGGGGAGAAACCTGAGTGATAAAATAATCACCATCAAGAAAAACAAAAAAAGCCCATGCACTTATTCAGCAAGAGAGACTGTTAGGGACTCATTAAAATGAGTCTCTAATCGCCCATTTACCTAATACACACATTTAATTGATTAGATTGCTGGCACAAATGGTATTTGATTAAAAGAGAAAACAGTAATCAATTCTTGCTCTTATGGCTTCAAAAACATACACACAAAAAAGGATAAGTTGAAACTATGCAATTAGGCACATGAACTGAGATTGTAGCCTGGTGCTGTTTTCTGCGGAGCATGCTGCTCCTTCCTGGCCCCAGATTATCCCAGTATTAGTCTGTTCTCATGATGCTGACAAAGACATACCTGAGACTGGGTAATTTATAAAGGAAAGAAATTTAGTGGACTCACAGTTCCACATGACTGGGGAGGCCTCACAATCATGGCGGCAGGCATCGGAGGAGAAAAGTCACATCTTATATGGTGGCAGGAAAAAGAGTGTGTGCAGGGGAACTGCCCTTTATAAAATCATGAGATTTTGTGAGACTTATTCACTATCATAAGAACAGCACAGGAAAGATTCGCCCGCATGATTCAATTACCTCCTGCCATGTCCCTCCCATGACACATGGGGATTATGAGAGCTACAATTCAAGATAAGATTTGGGTGGGGACACAGCCCACCCATATCAATCCCTCTGTCACAATCTGGGGGCTACTGACCATCACTCTCGGGATCCTGACTCAGGGAGGATAGATATTAAATTAACATTACTATACCTCACCTAAATATTCAAAGGCTACATTTAAAATACATTTTTCCTATGGCTCAAGGACATCAGTTAAGAAAAAAAAGGTAATATATTTTTTCCTTAACTGATTAGAAATGATTTAAATAAGTACTTAAAGGATTATGTTTTCATTGACTGCAAAATTCACTTCAGTGAAATGGCTTATTTGCTATGATGCCAAATAAACGCAAGGGAAAATTCTCTTTTTCCTTGACTCCAATCTAAAATATCTTAGCTTTGAACTCATATTTAGATTTTTTTTGTCTTCAAAGTGTACAAAATTTTCAAAATCTTCTTATGTTCCTTTAAATTTCATCCTCACAGAAGAAAGGGCTGCATACATTAAAAAAGAAAAAAAAAACAGCAACAACCAAAGGATAAAATCTTAAAGGATATAAGGCTACAAGAGCTACAAAATGGCTCATTATTTGGGGGAGTTTTAAAAATGGACTCTCTTTATAGTATCTGTATCAAGTCAACAAGTACCTTTATCTTCAAGGTGTCCTCGTTGTTATGTTAAAAATCATTGCAAGTATCCACACTAGGAACATTATGATGAAGTCTGAGACTAAGAGAGGAGTTCACAGAAAAAAGTCAGGTACAGCGGGAAGCTCAAGGTCAGGGGATGGAGCTGGGGTGGTACTAGCAGACATGGGGAATGGTATAGAATGGGTTGAGGATGAATGTGGGAAAATTATTATCTGTCAATAATCTCCATTAATGCAGCCATCTTTCCCTTTTCTATGTCTTTCCCAGATCTCAGAGAGATTGAGTCTGATACCTTTAAAAGTCTGAAAAGAAACATCTACCATCCATTCTTTCTGAGGGCCGCCACCTATGAGGCTTCATAATAAGAACCTTCTACATAATAAGAACCTTGGCCCCCACAGCCTCCTTACCTTAACTCAGGCATTCCTTTCTCCTAATTTCAAGCCTTTAAACAATAGCTTAACTCTTTCAACCAATTGTCAACTAAAGATTTCCTAAAACCCACTTATGACTTGTAAATTTCTGCTTAGAGATGTACTGCCTTTTTGGACCAACCCAAAGTGTGTCTTCCACATAATGATTTATGATTTTACCTGTAATTCCCATCTCCCTGTAATGTATAAAACCAGGCCATAACCTGACCACCTTGGGGACACTTTCTCAGAACTTCTTGAGATTGTGTAGTCCAGGCCTCTGTCACTCATACTGGCTCAGAATAAACCTCTTTAAATACACTTTGGCAGAATTTGTTTTTTTCCATCATCAAAAGTAGAGGAGGTATAAGCAGACAGGGAGGGTCTCCAGCAATTATAGAAATTTAATCAATTTGAGCAATCAGCCTGTTTCATAGCTTCCTGCCCCGCAGTCTGTTTCTTTCTAAGCCCAGTGTGGAATGCAGTCACCTACTTAGTGAAAACCAGCTCCTGACAGAGTCCAGCAATTTACAGACAAACCTAAGTGAAGTTTCCTCATCACCATGCTAAAGTCTCCACTCCAGGGAGGAGCTATAGCTTCATTATCATAACATGAAACATGTGGTGGTGCAATGACTCTCTGTGCTGTGCCAGTGGGACACCTCCTCCACATGCAGTGACACACCCTCCCCCATCTCCATCTCCCCATGAGACCCTCCTGTCACTTTCCCTCTGGGAGACATTGCCTTGGAGCATACCCCAGCATCCTCCTGTGAACCAAAAATAAAATTCTAAGCACCCCCAACCAACTGGATGGACCCCTCTTGGTCAAGGGTATTCCAAAGTTAACCTGAAACACTAGTTGAGGCTGTGATGGGGATGCGTGATTGGACTTGCCTCATTATACTCTCCTCTTTGGAATTTAGGTCCAACTGTCCAGCATTAACATTAAAACAGAGACTTTCAGACTGACAAAGGAGACTCTATAGCAATTAGAAACCAACATGACAAATAGTAGTCCCTGAAAGAAATCAAAGTATCTTACCCCAAAATATATTTTTTGATATATTTTGAAATGCCCCTGCAAAACTATCTTTTGTGGGGGAAAATCTATATTCTGCAAAGAATGCCCTTCCCTTTCCAGGTCTTTTTCCTGACCCAGAAGCAAAATGAAGAGTCTGGTACCTTTTTAAGTCTGATAAGGAACATTTACCATCTATTCTTTCTGAGGCCTGCTACCTAGAAGCCCCATCTGCAAAATAAGAACTTTGGTCTCCACAACCCCTTATCTTAATCCAGACACTCCCTTCTGTTGATTCTAGGTCTTTTGACACACTCTTTTAACCAACTGTCCATCAGAAAATCTTTGAGTCCACCTATGACCTGAAAGCCTCTGCTTAGAGTTGTTCCACCTTTCCTGACCAAACCAAGTCTTGACTGATATCTTATGTCTCCCTAAAATCAAGCTGCAGCCAGACCACCTAGAGTACATGTTCTGAGAACCTCCCGAGGCTGTGTCATGGGTGTGTCCTTAACCTTGGCAAAATAAACTTCCAAATGGATTGAGACCTGTCTCAGACGCTTTTTGGTTTATACTCCTTACTTGTACCAAGTAATGATTTTCTTATGGGGCCAGGGGCAGTGGCTCATGCCTGTTATTCCAGCACTTTTGGAGGCCAAGGTGAGAGAATTACTTGAGTCTAGGAGGTCAAGGCTGCAGTGAACCAGTTTGCACCACTGCACTCTAACCTGGGTGACAGAATGAGACCTCCTTTCAAATAAACAAACAAACGAACAATTGATTAAAAAAAAAAAAAACCCTGCATTCTCTTAAGGAGGCATTTGTTACTTGCCAGACAAATGAACCCTGGTTTTTTGGGGTAACAGAGGGAATGAATCAAGAGGCTACCAAGCAATAACGCAGATTAGGGCTTGGATTGGTGGCCAGACAGAATGCAAAGGTTTTGCTCTCCTATTCAACTAGCCTTAGGAGGGGTCTAGAGTCACGGGCTCACTGGCAAACTGGCATTTCGAGGTCTGGGGGAGTTCTGAACTGGGGCAGGCATTAGGGATACAGGCAACCTGGTCACAGCACACCTGAGTGGTGAAAACACGGGGGAAGCTGAGTATCTTTGAGGGAAAGTCAGCTGCAGAGTGGGTGGCTCAGGACCTGCAGATCCTTACTGAATCCTGACTGATGATTAAAAATGATCATAAATTCTTTGCCATTCCTCCTATGAACAGATGGAGCCTCTTGGTCCACCTCTCCATCTGGGCTGGCCCTGTGACCACTGAGACTGACAGAATACAGCACAGGAATGGTGTGTTTTGTGTCTTGAGCTGGGGTTTCAAGAGGCATTGCAGCTTCCTTCTTCCCCTCTTGCAATGCTGTTGCCTCCTGAACAAGGTAGAGAAAATTGTTATCTGTCAATAATCTCCATTGAGATTATCTCCAGGCTGGCCTCCTTGAGGAAGAGAAACCGTGTGCAGACAGCAGCCTGTCTCAGCAGAGGCCCCAGATGTGCAGATGAACCTGGTTCAAATCAAGCCGCAAATCGATAATTGTCCCTAAATTCTGAGTTGGTTAAATCTTTGATACCCTAAATATTTGGAATGGTCTTTTCCGTTTGTGGCCTGGGGGCTGCCACAAGCTCTGCTACTTCTCCCCGCCCATAATGTGTTTTAAATCTCTTCCCAGAGCCATTGCTGCAGCTGGGGCTCTGATGGTCTGTCTCCCAACTGCGTCACTGCAACGGCCTCACAACAGGCTTTTGGCTCCAGTCTTGGGGAACAAGCTGCCGTTTGTCCCCTGCTTCCTGACCCCCCCCTCTTTAAAACGACTCTCCTCACCCCCATGTGGGGTAGAGCCCATCTGTGCACTGGAATCTCCCCTGGGCTGGCTCTCAGCAGCACCTTCCCATGAGGTCAGCTGTCACCTGCCTTCCCCATGGACCCAGTCTCTTTTGTTCAAAGGCTCATAGTCTTCGGTGCTCTTGACCCAGGGCTTGGCATGCAGTAGGTGCTCAACACACACTTGTTGGACAAATGAATGGGCTAAGGTTGGCCCTTGCTGCAGGACAGACAGTGATACCCATGTTTTTTTCTGAGGTCCCACTTAGCTGGTTGTAGTCGATTTGTGAAACGCAAGGAAGTGAAAATGCGATCTTGCCACATTTCGCTTGTTCTTTGTTAGCATATTTTTAACAGTGGGAGTTGCCATATATAAATGGAGCAGGGCAGGGTGCAGTGGCTCAAGCCTGTAATTTCAGCATGTGGGAGATGGGAAGATTGCTGGAGGCCAGGACTTTGAGACCAGCCTGAGCAACATAGTGAGACACCATCTCTACAAAAAATGTAAAAAATCTGCTGTGTGTGGAAGGGTTCACTTGTACTCCCAGGTATGTGAGAGGCTGAGTCAGGAGGATCCCTTGAGCCCTGGAGTTCAAAGCTGCAGTGAGCTATAATCACTCTACTGCATCCCAGCCTGGGCAACAGAATGAGAATCTGTCTTTAAAAAAAAAAAAAAAAAAAAAAAAAAAAAGCAGGGTGGGGGCAAGAAGGCATTTTGGGGAGGAAGTCTTTTTGGCTCTTTTGGAGTCAGCCCTGAGCTTCTCTGGGTGTTCAATTTTGTGGGCTGACATGCTGGTGAGTTTGCACGCAGCGCCCTGACTGCCTCGGACCCTTGGTTGTGTTCGAACAGTGTGTGCCTAGACAACCTCTTATGAGAGGTGGATTGTCTCTTAGCAGCAGACATGGGAGAGTTGTCTCCACTTAAATGTCAGGTGAAAATGGAAAGAAAAGTGTACTGCAGACCACACAGCACTCCAAGAGGAAAGTACAGAATGAGAGACCTGGCTTCTATCACAAAATAAGTTAGTCTATGTGTGTATGTGGGTTTGTATGGAATGTATTCTAAGTTTTGCTTCACTTTTAACATTGTAAACATGTGTCTATTTCTTTTTTCTTTTCCTCTGCTTCTCCTCTCACCATCGTCCTTCCCCACTGACTCTTGGTATCTCTGTCCAAATTCTATTTCTTCTGATTCCCCTCAGCATGCAATGGACAGAAAGACTAATTTAGTAAAAGCAAACAAAAAACAGGCCAAAATAATTAATTGGTAAAAATAAATATTTTCAGTCATTTTTTCATTCTTTGATAACTCTTATGGATTGTGGAGGCTGTTTTCGTCAAATAATTTATGCTTGTAATAAATTTTGTCTACATTTTGGAATTTTCCAGTAGCTTGTTGCTAACTTTGGTGAGATTCCCACAGAGTAGTTTTCTTCCTTTTGGCATTGTCTTGTTTTCAGATATTTCTTGATGTGCCTTTGGCAACATTTTCATGAATTTTTATTTTTTATTTTTATTTATTTATTTATTTTTTTGCTGTCTGTGGTCTTACCAGTTTGAGTTTTAATGTCGTCTTTGGAGCAAGGTAAAAAAAAATAAATTGGTTGAAAATGCGTGTTTCCTACCACGAGTTGAAGCAGTGATAACTCATGTGGACCTTAGGTGGTTTTGTGTACACCTGGTGAATTTGTCTGCGTTCAATCTAGTTTTATCATCTAAAAATACAGTTTAGTTATGAACTTTACCTTTTAAACAATGAGATATTAATTTAAGGGAGGCATTTTATTACCTAATTCCTGCCTTCCTGCCCTCCTGTTGGAAGCTGCATACTTCCTCTGTGGAGCGTTTCCTGACACCCTCAGGGACAAATGGGCTCTCCCCTGTAGCCACCACTCTGGCCTGCAACCGAGGACACTTTACTGCATTTATTTGTCAGTCCCCACCTTCTAAACTGTGTATCTTTAATTTAGAAATTCTTTCCTTGTTCCTCACACATAATTGATGTTCAATAAATATTTGTTGAATGAATGAAATGAACTTCTGTGAAGTTATATCCACCTTGTGTATATAATAATAATATTACATTATTGTGGCATGTCCACTGTGTGCCAGAGCCTTTCGTGATGTATCTTCCCAGCAGTGCTAATAGGAAGACATCATTATTATCAGCTTCGTTTTATAGGTAAGGAAAAGGAGGCTCAGAGAAAGCAACTCAAAGTCATGTAACGAGCAAGTGGCAGAGCTGGTATTGGAACCCAGATCTCTCTGGCTTCAAAATTCTTTCACCTAATTTTATAATCAATTAATTTGCTAATTAATTAAGTTTCCAGATTTATTGAGGTATAATAGATGAATAAATTGCATATACCTATGGTGTACAACATGAGGTTTGGATACATGCATACATTGTGAAATGATCACCACAAGCAAGCTAATTAACATATTCACCTCTCACATAGTTGCTATTTTTTTATGTGTATTTGTAGGGGTGAGGACACTTAAGATCTACTCTTTTAGCAAGTTTTGAGTATGCAATACAGTATTGTTAACTAACTACAGTCACCATGTTGTACATTAGATGCCCAAAATGTATTTAACCTGCATAAGTAAAACTCTGCACCCTTTGACCAGTGTCTCTCTAATCACAGCTCTCTCCTGCACCCCATGCTGGCCCCTGGCAATCACCATTTTCCTCTCTACTTCTATGAGTTCTACTGTTAGATTCTTCATATAAGTGAGATCATGCAGTATCTGTCTTTCTGTGCCTGGCTTATTTCACTTAACATTCTGTCCTTCAGGTTCATCCATGTTGTCATGAATGACAGGATTTCTTCTTCTAAAGGGCTGAATAATATTACACTGTATGTATATATCATATTTTCTTTATACATTTTATCCATTGATGGACACTTAGGTTGATTCCAAATCTTTGGCATTGTGCACAATGCTCCAATGAGTTGTTCTAATTATTATGCCTTTTTAATCCTTTGAGGTAAATGAGAGTGTATCAGAAATATGTTCCCTGCAAACAACTGTTTTGCCCTATTTGTGTTTTCTGAGCAGTGGATTAATGAAAAGAAGGCTGGTTGGATAAAAACTTGGGTCTTTGACCTGATTGTTATACTAACCAACTGCTAGGTGACTTTTGGTCAGTAACTTTACCTCTCTAAGCTCAGTTTTTTTTTGTTTTTTTGTTTTTTTTCTGTAAAGTTTGGATAATGATATTGCATATCTCATGGTTTTTGTAAAGATAGTTAAAATTAGATGATGTATCATAAAATGATGCTTTTTAAAGTAGAAGTAAAATTAACTAAATATTTTCCCTTGGTATTCAGCAAAGTTTATTTTTTAAATGCTGGTCTGGCATAGCTGTGTGAAAGGAACAATTTAGATCTATGTCTGGCCCAATACTGTAAAGAGAAATGAATGTGCTGGAGCAGTGCTTGACAGGTGATCAAAAAATTAAAAAAAAATCTTTTTTAAAATTTGGACTGCAGTAAAGGTATATATAGGAGCTTTAATTTCTCAAGGACATTAGCAAAATCTAGTTTACCTTTTAGTATGAGAGATGACCATTTAAGAGATCAAGGAACCCAAGACCTTTGCAAAATGGAATAGACTCAAGCCCTGTTTATTTATTTATTTTTTTTTGAGACAGAGTCTTGCTCTGTCACCAGGCTGGAGTGCAGTGGCACAATCTCGGCTCACTGCAACCTCCACCTCCCAGGTTCAAGTGATTCTCCTGCCTCAGCCTCCTGAGTAGCTAGGACTACAGGCATGCACCACTATGCCCAGCGAATTTTTGTATTTTTAGTAGAGACAGGGCTTCACCATGTTGGTCAGGATGGTCTTGAGCTCTTGAACTTGTGATCCACCAGCCTTGGCCTCCCAAAGTGCTGGGATTACAGGCATGAGTCACTGTGCCTGGCCAAGTCCTGATTTTTGAGTCTCAATGTCAGGGAGATAGTGGACAGGGAAGGCCTGAACTGTGTCCAGTGACAGGAAGAGAAAATAAGGCCCCAGGTGTAAAACAACCTTAAGTAAAGAAAACATGAACATGGTATGGTAACCATGCATTTTATGGTCTGTGTGCTGGTGCTTTGACATCTGGGGCCTTGCTGACCTTGGGGAGACTGCTGTCCCAGGGTTTGCTGATTTCTAGAGAGTGTCAATCATTTTCCCATGAGCATGCTTTTCAAACGCAAATCAACCAAACCAGAGCTCATACTCCTAGCCACATTTTTTTTCTCATAGGTTCTCATACTCTGGGACGCTCTCCACCTGCCATAGTCACTTCAGACAACTAGGGACAGCCGCTACAGCCCACAGCCCTCTGAAATTGTTCAAACGAGCCAATCCTAAGCCTGTGTGCCCTGCCTTACCTGTTCCTTCCTGCAGAAACCACAATAAAGTCTCTTGCCCACAGTCCCCTGCCCCCTCTGCCTCTGACCAGCCCTGGTACTTCCCCAGGTGGCCTCTCCTCCTGGGAACCTTGAGTAACAAATTTTCTTTTCAACAATACTCATCTTGTGATCTGTTGGCCTTACTCTACTTGGAATTTTTAACGAATACACTGTATTTTAAAACACACACTTGTGGCCCAGGTTGAAGACAAGGGCTTCAGCAATCATGAAAAGGGTAGGCTTGTGTACAGAATAGCACTCGGGAGGTGTTAATGATCTTTTGGAACCTGTCCCTGGGATCAGTGGTTATGTTTCTGTGGCTACATGTAGACACGTGAACTGAGAGAGCATAACTTGATGCCCTGTTGCGCTATTTCATAGTCCCCTGCAGGAACCTGGACCAGCAAGGCTGTGCTCAGAGCAGACAAGTGTAGGTCTCGTGGCTCGGGGCCAGTATTCGTCAGCAACACTATGTGGTGGTGATGAGAGGCCACCAATGGCCCCAAAGACACCACTTCTCCTTCCACTTTGGTCAACTTTGCTTGGACCAAACCTCCAGGGTGCTTGGGCAATTTGAGGGAAGAGGGGAGAAAGACTCAAGAGGAGTATTAGATTTCCTTCTAGTAAAGCATGTTTGCTTAAGCAGTTAACTAGCAAGAAGAAGAGTCATGATCATAGTAATATAGATCCCATTATTGTTAGTCAGTCACCGGGGCTGGAATATGGTTTTTGTTGTGGAGATTAGTAGGAGGGAGAAGCCTCAGCGAAACCTGAGAAGTGGAGAGGGGCATGGAGATGGGGCAGGCAGGGGGGCTTGTGCAGCATCACACCTCTCTACCCAGAGCCTCTCCTTCTGTACCTTCTCTCTGCTCAGAACACAGACTTTGCAGCCAGAAGCTGCTTCTTGTCTAGTGCATCCTGGACCTCTGCCCCTGAGACTTGCTGCCAGGTCTGTTCTGCTTGGGGGTCCTGGGGATCCCAGACTGATGAGCCTGGTCGTGTCTCACAGTGTGCAGAGACACTTTAGAGTGCTACAATTCCAGAGAGCCTGGCCTTTGCCCTGCTGGCCCAGCACTGCAATATCACTGTGCTGAATACTGAGTGTGAATGGTACTGAGATGCTTCTTTCGACTCAAACATTATAAACATGCAGCTTCTTTCTCTAAGTAATTGCAAGCCTTCTGCTGTAATTTGTAGTAGAGGTCCCCACAGATCATTCACCTTGCTCACAGCTCTCTTCCAATTACAAGAGAAGCCTGTTCCTTGTTTTCTTTTTGATTTTTATTTATTTTTAATTGACTAGGGGTGGATAATAGACGTTTTGAGAATAACGAATTCAGAGAGAATGTGAAAACTACTGGAACAGGTCTCTCACCCTTTTTTTTTTTTTTTTTTTTTTTTTTGAGATGAAACCTCGCTCTGTTACCCAGGTTCGAGTGTAGTGGTGCAAAAATCTCGGCTCACTGCAACCTCCGCATCCTGGGTTCAAGTGGTTCTCCTGCCTCAGCCTCCCAAGTAGCTGGGATTACAGGCGCCTGCCACCATGCCCGGCTAAGTTTTGTATTTTTAGTAGAGACGAGGTTTCCCCATGTTGGCCAGGCTAATTTTGAATTCCTGACCTCCAGTGATCCACCTGCCTCAGCCTCCCAAAGTGTTGGGATTACAGGCGTGAGCCATCGCACCTAGCCATCTCTCATCTTTTTATTGGTATGTTTAGACTCAGTATTCAGAGGCAGGGTCATCTCATCAAAAATAAGTTGATAGAAATAGAGCAGGAATCATGACCCCAAACCTCCAGTGGCTCATTCAAGTAATTAAGGCAGTGATTAGTTAGATTCTGAGATGAAAGATAAAACATGAGAAAAACGCTTTGTTACTCTCTGTATTAGTCAGGATTCTCCAGAGAGACAGAACAAATAGGAGATGGATATAGACATAGATTAGATATGGCTGTAGATATAGATAGATAGATAGATGAGAGACGATTTATCAGGGGAATTGGCTCAAATGATTATCGAGGCTGAGAAGTCCCAGGACAGACTGTCTGCAAGCTGGAGACTTAGGAATTCTGGTAGCACAGCTCAGTACAAGTCCAAAGGCATCAGAACCAGGAGGTGATGGTGTAACTCAGTCCAAGGCCAAAGGCCTGAGAACCCGGGGGTCATTGGTGTAACTCGTGGAGTCCAAAGGTCGGGGAGCCTGAAATTGTCCAAGGACAGGAGAGAGACAGTATATC
This sequence comes from Macaca nemestrina, assembly GCF_043159975.1. Taxonomy (NCBI): domain Eukaryota; kingdom Metazoa; phylum Chordata; class Mammalia; order Primates; family Cercopithecidae; genus Macaca; species Macaca nemestrina. Next base: position 15,722,244 of record NC_092125.1, on the reverse strand, counting down.
CCAACTCCAGGAGATAGATCAACCCGTTTGCCCTTTCTATTTTTGTTTTCTGCAGGTACCCAGAGACTAGACGGTATCTGCCCACACTGAGGGTGGATCTTCCCCACTTAGTCCTCTCAGACTCACATGCCAATCTCCTTTGGAAACACCCTCACAGACACACTCAGAAAAAAAATGCTTTACCAGATTTCCAGGTATTTCTTATTCCAGTCAAGTTAACATCAAAACTTAATCATCACACTCACTTATTTTTGTTTTCCTAATTGTTTCTTGCATATAAATAGCTCTAGGAGAGTCCATCAAAGCCATGAAATCTCTTCCCTCCCAGAACTGGGTGGCAGAGAAAGTGGTAGAGGTTGGTGTCATGATGCAGATGAAATGCAGACCCATGTAAATACAGTCCTGTAGTCTGCCACTGCTGCAGAGGCTCCACTTGATTGTGGGATGTAAGATGCAGGTGCAGAATGAAATGGGGAAACCCTGAGCCAGAGGGGGAGACAGTGATCCGGGCCCCCATATGCTCTGCGAGATATAGATCCTGAGCGCCACTGGCCCCCATTCCAAACTTAGGAGGCTTCCTGCTTTGGCTGCCATTCAGGGACAAATTCATGAAGACTTCCTCATAGCTCTTCATCCCAAGGCAAATCCATGGACACCCTCTCCTCTAGCTCCCCTCCCAATTGGTGGAGGCTGGGGGGAATGGATCTAAAGCAGGAGGGTCTCAAATCTGATAGTTATTCAGGTCTTACTGGAGCTTCCAGAGAGCTGGGCCTTGGGATCTTCATTTATAAAATGAGGGATTTGCACCAGGCAGTCCCTGCCAGCTCAGATTCTGCAAACATGATTCCCTTTACCTATTTATTTCTAAAGTAATGTGAGCACGATGGCTCACGCCTGTAATCCCAGCTCTTTGGGAGACCAAGCAGGAGGATCACTTGAGGTCAGGAGTTCAAGACCAGGCTGGCAAACATGGTGAAACTCTGTCTCTACTAAAAATACAAAATCTAATCAGGTGTGGTGGCATGTGCCTGTAGTCCCAGCGACTCAGGAGGCTGAAGCAGGAGAATCACTTGAACCCAGGAGGCGGAGGTTGCAGTGGGCTGAGATCGTGCCATTGCACTCTAGCCTGGGTAATAGAGTGAGATTCCATCTCATAATAAAATAATGTGTGCTACTTAAAAAGCCTCAAATAATACAATGTATACAAAATCCCTTCGTGTGTTTTGAGCTGTGACAATGCAAATATGAAGAATGAGTAGGGCTCATTTGACTATGTCTGTGACTATGTCTATTTGACTATGTCTCCATTTGACTGGGACAGTTTCCATTTGCATGTATTATCAGCCTGTCATTGCTAACAACACTCCTTTTATTCTCAAAATTTCACAGTTGAATGATTATTTATATGGACCACACAAGCATGGATAGCCCTGGGTGTGGTGCTATGCCATGGCTGGCTGATGAGAGTAGTTTCCCATAACTATAGAAGACATGGGCAGAGCTTTAGTTAAAAAAGAAAAAGAGACTGAATAAGCAGATTGTTATGATATGTCAAACCCATCAAGGCCTAGAATCCTCTGTGATGTCCCCAAAACCCTATGTAAAAAAGGGAGGGACTCTGAGAAGAGTGAATGCCCAGTTATGACCCTAAGGTAAGGGGAGAAGGAGGAGCAGTTGGGGAGTCACTGGCCCTTCTAAGACTTGTAAAGATCAAACCAAGGTGACTCTCTATGGGATAAAAAAGTGGCAGTGAAATTCACATACACACACACACATACACACACAGACACACACACCCCACACACCATTTCTTGACCCTACCTCCTTCTCCAGTTGTTATTTTATTCCATGCTGTCCCTCATCACCCGGTTTTCTGAAAAATAACCCTGGCCTTATTGTTTCTCCTCGTTCACTTTTGTCAAGCTTCTGTGCCCACTCCTCACTCTCACCAAGATCATTAATGAAGCACTTCAGGTCCTTGTCATTTGACCTGCCTTCTTGCAGTGTTGGATGCTAACTGCTGTCTTTTTGAAGTCTTTCTTTTCCAACCTCTCTAGTGTTCCTTCTCAGATCTCTTTACTCAATCCTTAGAGTTTGGGTTCCCTGGTATTCTGCCCTCATCCCATTCAACAATTCATCCTGCAGCTCTTGTCCACACCAATTCGACTATTACCTACAAACTAGTGAGTTGAAATCGCTATCTCCAGACATTTCTCATGAGTTCCATGCTTATATAGCTGACTACCTTGAGACACATTCCTATGGTTTTCCCCATGCACCCCAAACTTCACACGCTTAAACCTGAGATCATCAACTGCCTTCACCATTTCCCAAACCTATCTTGAATCTTGCATCCCTAATCTTGTGGAATCTCACTGCCATCTACCCCGTTTCCAAGGCAGGTCTATATAAACTATCAACTTTATTTTCCTTTTACTCCTTACATCCAAACAGTCAATAGATGCAATCAATTTTATGCTTTTGACCTATATCATGCTTCTGTCCCCTTCTCCATCCCCACTTCCCTTCCTTAGGCTTCTATTACTTCCCACCTAAAACGCCACATGGGCAACTTCATTGATCTCCCTGCCTCTAGCTGTGTTCCCTTTTAGTCCAACCCTGTGTACTCTGACATCAGAGCAACCTTTTGAATCTCAAATCTGATCACTGTTGCCACTTTATTGGAGTTCCTTCCTATGTAGCTCTGTTTTCCTTGGGGTCCTGGAATGATATTGGAGAAGGCATGGATCAGACCAATAGCTATAGGAGAAATGGCACATAAAAGCCAAGGTCTTATCATAGGCTCGGGACATTCTTTATACATTTTTTTTTTTCCTTCACACTGTTTGGATTCACCTCACTAAGCCGAGCAAACACTAAGATTCTTTTACAATTGGAAAACGATCCTAAGAAGGAGACCCTAGGGTTCCAGTTAAAATGACTGTATGGTGGCTCAAGAAGCTAGTTTGAAAGATATGTGACCTCATTCGTTTTCCTAAACTGATGAAGGGAGCCTACCAGTTACATGTGAATAAGGAACTGTAGCAATGAATAAGGAACTGTAGCAGAGAGAAGAGACAACCTGGCACATGCTGGTTGGACTCCAGTCTTCCGGGGTTGGGAGAGGCTCCTCCCATACTGCATTCTAGTGTTTCCCTCTAAACTTCTGGATTCCATCACATCTCTGCTAAATATGCTTTGAAACTTCCTTCAGGATTAAAACAAAATTCTTGAGACTAGCACATGACATTGTACTTGGTGTGGCCTCTGCCTTCCTCGCTAGTCTGCCAACTGTATCTCTTACTCCAATTACGACAAATCATTTTCAAAAGTGCCACACTTTGATCTTGCTCCATGTTTTCTCTGCTGGGAACCTCCTTATTCTCTCAGCTTCTGTGCCTCTTGTTCCTCTTTGCTGTTTGGATGAGATTTTTTTTATCCCCATCAACATTTGATCTCCAATATGGTGACCTTGGGAAGTGGAGCCTAGTGGGTGATGTTTAGGTCATGGAGGGTAGGGAATGAATCCCTCATGAATGGGAGACTGAGGTGGGAAGATCACTTGAGCCCAGGAGTTCAGGACCAGCTTGGGCAACATAAGGAAAGTCCCATCTCTAAAAATAAAATTAAAACAATTAGCTGGGCATGGTGGCACATGCCTGTAGTCTTAACTACTCAGGAGGCTGAGGCAGGAAGATCTCTTGAGCCCAGAAACTCTGGGCTGCATGGAGCTATGATTATGCCACTGCACTCCAGCCAGGGTGACTGAGTGAGATCCCATCTCTTAAAAAAAAAAAAAATGCCATGGAGGCTATGCAAGACAATGTCAAGGTCAAGAAACCATATTTTGTCACCTAAAATTCATTATCTCCTTCAACAGAAATATTTACATTGTATCCCAGTGTATGGCTAGATTCCCTTTCTCAGTGTCCTTTGCAATTAGGTGTGTCAGTGACTGGTTTTCAATAGGTTGTGCACAGAAGATACTTAACTTTTCTGCACCAAGGATTTTAAGCAGTGGGTATGATTCATCCTTAATTACTCTTCCTTTTTTTCCCAGCTAGGTGCAGAGAATGCCAAGACCCTAGGGGATAGTGGGATGACAAGACTGTAGGAGCTATCTGCCAACCAGAACACATATCTTGAACTGTTGTGGGAGCAAGAAACAAGCATCTGTTGTATTCGCAGCCTGGTACGTCATGTAGCCTATTAGTTCTAGCATCTTGGTCTACTCTAGATAATGTAGAAAGCTATTTAAAGTGTTGTTGATGATAAAATGGTGGTAAAATGGTAGTAAGAATTGGTTGGCAGGGATGAGACTGATAGAGGATATGGTGACAGTTTGAGTGAGATGGCTGAATCCATGAGACTGATTAAGTGACTCCATGCAGACGGTGAAGGAGAAGGAAAAGGTGATGATGGCTCTAAGGTTTTGCATGGGTCATTGGTGATATCATTCACTAAGGAAGGAAGTCTATCAAGGAGGGCGGGAGACAAGGAACAGAAGCAGTCAGGGAGTGGGAAAAGGGAAGTCATGATGTGGTTGAGGTTGAGGCGTCAGTGGAAAATCTATATGGAAAACTCTGGTTTGCAGGTGAACATTTATGTGTGGAGGTCAGGACAATGGGGTCTGAGCTGAAACCCACGTGTTGATGAGGTAACGACACATAGATGATAACGGTAACAACTGGAGCATCCAGGAAGACGTAGTGGGCCAGAAGCAGACCAACGGCTGACTATGAAGGAAAATCAACATTCTAAGAGGGGAGAGCCTTAAAATACCTAGACATTAGCCTGTAAAGGCTCATGTGACAAAAGACCCAAAAAATTCACATAAATTTGAGACATACAAATCTTAAATAGAGACATTTATCATGTTTGTAAATTGGGGTATCAAGATTGCAAAGAGATCGATTCTCCTAAATTGATGTATAAAATCAATGCAAACGCAATACAAATTATAACAAGACTTTTTCATGGAATTTGGTGAAGTCATTCTAAAATCCGTGTAAAACAGTAAGTATGTAAGAGAGGCTAAGACAATTTTCAAAACAAACAAAAAAAAATCCAGAGTGTGTTTGTGTGAGAATTGTGTGTGGGGAAGGGATGGGGGGACCATAGCCCACTAGGTGTGAAGGTGTTACAAAGCCAGAGTGACTAGGAGGGTGGCATAGTGGGGGATTACACAAATGAGCATAGGGCCCAGACATACATGAATACATCCAAGGGAATGTAGCATTAGGAAAATGTTTTATTTGTGTAAACAATTTACATGCAATCACTGCTTTGAACCATTCACACAAAACCAAATTGCAGATGGTATAAAGACCTATACATAAAATAAATAATAAATAAAGGCCTTGAAAGCACTGTAGGAAAAAAATCAGAAGATATATACTGGTAACCTTAGTTGGAGGAAGTTCTTTATTAGACAAGGCACAAATGCAAAAATCAGAAAGGAAAGCCATATTGTTTGAAGTACAATAAAAAAATCTTAACGGCAAAATATGTAATAGTTAAAACTCATGGACAGGGAGAAACATTTGTAATATCCATAATAAAGAACACATGTCTAGATGAAGGCTGTCTTAAAAATGCCTAAAAATAACGAGGGCAATGCAAATAGCAAAAAAGATAAATAAGCAAAGGACAGAACAGATAATTCACAGAAGCGAGATCACAAATGGCTTAAAAGCAAATGAAAATGAACTCAACAATTGGCACACAGAGAAATGCAAATGAAAACAACGGGATGCTATTTTACAGTCATCAGAATGGCAAATATTAACAAATTTTATGCTATTTCACATTGGCAAGTAGGTGTTATAAATAAGCATGCTCACAAATTGTAGTGTAAATTTGTATGTCTATCTGAAAACCATTTTGGAATATCTATTAAAATGTAAATACCCACCCTAGAGAAACACAAATGTGCACAAAAAGTATACACATACAGAGAGCTCAATGCAGCTTTATATATGATCATGAAATATTAGAAATATCTTACATGGTCATCATATGAGAATTTTAAAACTGACAGTGGAACATAGATGCCATGTAGCAGGTAAGAACAGGAAAAAAAAAGAGCTTAGTTTATATTAACTGGCATTAAACAATCTTTAAATAAAAAATTATTACCTAGAAAAAAATGTACAGTATAATTCCACTTAGAAAAAACAGGACCCAAAGCACTATATATTCCTATAGAAATATGCATTTCATCTGTGGCAGGACCAGCCGCAGACAAAACTCCTCAGACACCGAGTTAAAGAAGGAAGGGGTTTATTCGGCCGGGGGCATTGGCAAGACTCCTGTCTCAAGAGCCGAGCTCCCCAAGTGAGCAATTCCTGTCCCTTTTAAGGGCTCAAAACTCTAAGGAGGTGCATGTGAGAGGGTCGTGATTGATTGAGCAAGCAGGGGGTACGTGACTGGGGGCTGCATGCACCGGTAATTAGATCAGAACAAAACAGGACAGGGATTTTCACAGTGCATTTCCATGCAATGTCTGTAATCTATAGATGACATAACCGATTAGGTCAGGGGTCGATCTTCAACTACCAGGCCCAGGGACTCAAAGTGATCCTCAGTTCTGGCAGCTGTGTGCTCACTGGAGACTTTAGCAGGAATTATTTCCATGGAATATAAAGAATGTAAACCATAAATAAAGTCCTAAGTCTCCCCAATCAAATAAACAAATTCCCTCTGGGCCAAGGGTATCCCAGTGGTGCCGGGCTGTCTGCTTGTGGATTTCATTTCTGCCTTTTAGATTTTACTTTTTCTTTCTTTGGAGGCAGAAATTGGGCATAAGACAATATGAGGGGTGGTCTCCTCCCTTACATCTCTGTATGTGAAGGCAGGAGAAATGTCTGGAAGGAAACAAATAAAGCATTACCGATTACCGACTTAAAAGGAAGAGGCTGAGGCATGTCATGTTATTTAGAGAGTTTACTTGAGCCTAAGAGAGGACAGCTGCCTAGAAGGCTTAGCCCCAATTAACCTTGGATATGAGCTCCTTTCTGCCTTTGTTACAAGCAGGCTTTTAAATGGCAAAAAGGGGAAACACAGAGTGGGCTAATACAAAGTTGTTTGTCAGGAATTTTCATTGGTTTTCAGAAATAACAATGATTAGTGATACACTGCTGGGTTATGGTATGGGTTATACTGTCCAGTGCAGCATTATTAGGTTAATTTATAGTCATTTGTGGCAACAGCAAGCAGTTTCAACAGAAGAATACATAGCTCCAAGGGCAGAGTGGGACATAGTTGCTGTCTCATTTTAATGTCTCTCTGGGCCTGATATTTTGTTTTAATTGTATAAATTTAAGGAGTACAAGTGCAGTTTTGCTACATGAATATATTGTACAGTGGTGAAGTCTAGACTTTTAGTGTAGCCATCACCTGAATCATGTCCATGATACTAATTGAGTAATTTCTCACCCCTCACCCACTCTCCCACTCTTCTGAGACTCCAGGGCCTATTACTCCACACTCTACATCCGTGTGTGCACATTATTTATTAATAGCTACCACATATAAGTGAGAACATGCGTTATTTGGCTTTCTGTTTGTAAGTTGTTTCACTTAAAAATAAATGGCCTCGGCCGGGCCCAGTGGCTCACTCCTGTAATCTCAGCGCTTTGGGAGGCCGAGGTGGGCAGATCACCTGAGGTCAGGAGTTCGAGACCAGCCTGGCCAACATGGTGAAACCCCATCTCTACAAAAATACAAAATTAGCCGGGCATGATGGCAGGTGCCTGTAATCTCAGCTACTGGGGAGGCTGAGGTAGAGAATCACTTGAACCTGGGAAGTGGAGGTTGCAGTGAGCAGAGATTGTACCACTGCACTCCAACCTGGGCAACAGAGCGAGACTCCATCTCAAAAAAACAAATACATAAAATAATAAATAAATAAATAAATGGCTTCCAGTTCCATCCATGTTGTTGCCAAAAAAAAAAAAAAAAAAAAAAAGTCATACGACTTTATTGCTGAATAGTATTCCATTGTGTATATATACCACATTTTCTTTATCCAACCATTTGTTGAGGACACAGTTTGATTCTGTATCATTGCTGGTCCTGATCATTTAAAAGGACTCACATTCCTCAAATGAAAATTACTTTTTCAGCTGATACCAGTGGTTGTCTCTGGGGAGGGACCTGGGCAATTGAAATGGCTTGTTAAGGAGAACTTTACCCTTATCTGCAATGTTTAACTTGTACACTTATAGAAATGTATTAATTATATAATTTAAAATTCATCACTTAACATGTGGGTAGAGAAAAGGCAGCATGTGAAGGAGACAGAGCAGAAACAGATGGGGACGATGGGAGGATGAGTGCTGTAGTAGAGCTTCAAGAAAGAGAAGGGAACCAGCAAGTGCTGCTGGCAGGGAGGGCCAGGTGAGGGGACTCAAAGTGATCCTCAGTTCTGGCAGCTGTGTGCTCACTGGAGACTTTAGTAGGAATTATTTCCATGGAATATAAAGAATGCAAACCATAAATAAAGTCCTAAGTTCCCCCAATCAAATAAACAAACTCCCTCTGGGCCAAGGGTATCCCAGAGAAACCTGGGACAATTCAGAAGAACTGAATTCCCATGGGTCATGACAGGAAGTGAGGTTAGGCATGCCTCGTTATACCCCTCCTTTTTGGAGTTTAGGCACAATGGACCAGCATTAACATTAAAACAGTGATCGGCTGGGCATGGTGGCTCACGCCTGTAACCCCAGCACTTTGGGAGGCTGAGGCTGGCAGATCACGAGGTCAGGAGATCGAGACCATCTTGGCTAACATGGTGAAACCTCATCTCTACTAAAAATACAAAAAAATAGCCAGGTGTGGTGGCAGGCGCCTGTAGTCCCAGCTACTCGGGAGGCTGAGGCAGGAGGATGCTGTGGAGGCAGGAGGATAGTGTGAACCCAGGAGGCGGAGCTTGCAGTGAGCCAAGATCATGCCACTGCACTCCAGCCTGGGCAACAGAGTGAGACTCCATCTCAAAAAATAAAGAAACAAAACAGAAAACAAACAAACAAAAACAGTGATCATAGGACAGGCAAAATGACTCTTTGTGGCAATAAGATCCATCATATTCAACCTGACTCTGCTGTAGCATCACTTGACAGACAGCAGACCCTGAAAAAAAATCAAAGTAGTTTACCCTAACAGATATTTCTTTGACATATTTTTAAATGGCCCTGCAAAGTCGTCTTTGGCGGGGAACATTTTGCATCTGTAGGGAATCTCCATTAATGCAGCCAGGCCTTTCCCTGACCTAGGAGAGATTAACTGAAAGTCTAATGCCTTTCAGGGTCTGAAAAGAGACAGTTACCATCTATTCTCTCTGAAGCTTGCCACCTATGAGGCTTCATCTACATAACAAAAACCTTGGCCTCCATGATCCCTCTTATCTTAATTCAAGCATTTCTTTCTACTGACTTCAAGTCTTTAGATGAAGCCTAACTTTCAACCAATTGCCAATCAGAAAAATCTCTGAATCCACCTGTGGCCTATAAGCCCCCACTTCAAGATATTCCACCTCTTTAGGCTAAACCACTGTACACCTTTCATGTATTGATTTGTAGTTTTACCCACAATTTGTGTCTCCCTAAAATGGGTACAACCAAACTGTATCCTGACCGTGAGAAGCGTTTGAACCAGAGCAACTCTATCTTGAATAGGGGTTGGGTAAAATGAGGCTGAGACCTACTGGGCTGCATTCCCAGTCAGTGAAGGCATTCTAAGTCACAGTGAGAGACAGGACTAGCTGAAATTTCCTAGGCCGACTAAGAATCCCTAAGCCTAGCTGGGAAGGTGACCGCATCCACCTTTAAACACCGGGCTTGCAACTTAGCCCACACCCGACCAATCAGAGAGTTCACTAAAATGCTAATTAGGCAAAATAGGAGGTAAAGAAATAGGCAATCATCTATTGCCTGAGAGCACAGTGGGAGGGACAAGGATCAGGACATAAACCCAGGCATTCGAGCCGGCTACAGCAACCCCCTTTGGGTCCCCTCCCGTTATATGGGAGCTCTGTCTTCACTCTATTTCACTCTATTAAATCTTGCAACTGCACTCTTCTGGTCAGTGTTTTGTTACGGCTCGAGCTGAGCTTTCACTCGCTGTTCACCACTGCTGTTTGCCGCTGTCACAGACCCACCGCTGACTTCCATCCCTCTGGATCCAGCAGGGTGTCCACTGTTCTCCTGATCTAGTGAGGCGCCCATTGCCACTCCCGATCAGGCTAAAGGCTTGCCATTGTTCCTGCATGGCTAAGTACCTGGGTTTGTCCTAATCGAGCTGAACACTAGTCACTGGGTTCCACAGTTTTCTTCTGTGACCCATGGCTTCTCATAGAGCTATAACACTCACCTCATGGCCCAAGATTCCATTCCTTGGAATCTGTGAGGCCAAGAACCCCAGGTCAGAGAACACAAGGCTTGCCACCATGTTGGAAGTGGCCCACTGCCATTTTGGAAGTGGCCTGCCACCATCTTGGGAGCTCTGGGAGCAAAGATCCCCTGGTAACAACAGGATGAGATACGAGGTTGGCATAAAATACAGGTCATAAAGACCTTGCTGATAAAACGGGTTGCAGTAAGTAAGTGGCTAAAACCCACCAAAACCAAGATAGTGAAGAGTGTGACCTCTGGTTACCCTCACTGCTACACTCCCACCAACTTCGTGACAGTTTACAAATACCATGACAATGTCAGGAAGTTACCCTACATGGTCTAAAAAGGGGAGGCATGAATAATCCACCCCTTGTTTAGCATATCATCAAGAAATAACCATCAAAATGGGCAACCAGTAGCCCTTGGGACTGCTCTGTCTATGAAGTAGCTGTCAGGCCTCTGAGCCCAAGCCTGCACTTATACATCCAGATAGCCCGAGGCAACTGAAGAACCATAAAATAAGTGAAAATGGCCACTTCTTGCCTTAACCGATGACATTACCTTGTGAAATTCCTTTTCCTGGACAACGAGTCTCAGAAACTCCCCCACCGGGCACCTTGTGACCCCTGCCCCCGCCCGCCAGAGGACAACCCCCTTTGACTGTAATTTTCCACTACCTACCCAAATCCTATAAAACTGCCCCACCCCATCTCCCTTTGTTGACTCCCTTTTTGGACTCAGCCTACCTGCACCCAGTTGATTAAGAAACTTTATTGCCCAGACAAAGCCTGTTTGGTGGTCTCTTCACATGGATGCACATGGCAGCAGCCATTCTTTTATTCCTTTACTTTTCTAAAAAACTTGCTTTCACTTTATGAGACTTGCCCTGAATTCTTTCTTGCATGAGATCCAATAACTCTCTCTTGGGGTCTGGATCCAGACTGCTTTCCTGTAATTTCACCACCTCAGACACACTTCCTCAGAACCTGTTGAGACTGTTCCCTGGGCCGTGGTCTGTCATATTGCTCAGAATAAATCTCTTTATAGTATTTTACAGAGTTTGGTTTTCCTGTTAATATAACATAAGTCACATTGGAGGGAGTTGAAGAGAGGAAATTGAAGTAAGGAAGTACAGATAGCAAATATAGACTACATTTCTCAAACTTTCACTCAGCAGGGAGCAGTTGGAGAAGAGGCTCTGTTTTGCAAAGATTCTGAAAGTTGAATGCCCTGAGGAGAAGGAGCCAGTGGAAAAGTGTGTCATGTTAGTCCATGTGAAGAGACCACCAAACGGGATTTGTGTGAGCAATAAAGCTTTTTAATCACCTGGGTGCAGGCGGGCTGAGTCCAAAAAGAGAGTCAGCAAAGGGAGACAGAGGTGGGGCCATTTTATAGGATTTGGGTAGATAGTGGAAAATTACAGTCAACGGGGTTTCTTCTCTTACAGGTAGGGGTGGGGGTCACAAGGTGCTCCGTTGGGGAGGTTCTGAGCCAGGAGAAGGAATTTCGCAAGGTTAATCCCTCAGTTAAGGTGGGGCAGGAACAAATCACAATGGTGGAATGTCATCAGTTAAGGCAGGAACCGGCCATTTTCACTTCTTTTGTGGTTCTTCACTTGCTTCAGGCCATCTGGATGTATACGTGCAGGTCACAGGGATATGATGGCTTAGCTTGGGCTCAGAGGCCTGATAAAGTGGGTATGGGAAAGAGGGGGTTAACTGGCAAAATAGGGTCGTGCATGAACCCTATGGGCCTGGGGAGACTGACAAGAAGGGGCAGCCTCCTCTGACAAGAGAGCAAAGAAAGGAAGGACAGGGTCAGTGGCATTAGGTTTGTAAGGGTATGGAGTGGAAAGTTTGTGAAGTAAAGCCAGGCAAGATTTTCCACCAAAAAACTGTACAACGGAGGAGATAGAATTTCAATATTTACATGAAGATTCACTGTTAAGACATTACAGGTATATAAAAGTATATTATCATGGGTGAGTGATGACTATTGGACTGCTGGCACAGAGGTAAAAGAATTTACCAAGACAGTTGTAAGTAAAGAAAGGCAGATTTATTAGAGAAAGCATGAAAATATATTGCGAGAAGGCAACGGGCAGACCAGCAGAAGAGGAGCTGACTGCAAGGACACAAAGGCTTGCAGGGAATTTTATAGAATGGTTCTTAGGGTGCAGAGTGCTATGTACAGTACTGGTAACACCTGAGGTAGTGCTTCTTTCACGGGGGCACTAGCTGCAGGGGCTCTGTTCCTGCAGACCCCTGTTGGCGATGGATGAATAAAGTACACTGACACACAGGTATTCTGCTTTGCCAGGCCAGCTGAGGGTGCCAGCAGCTTATAGGCTCCAAGCTGAGTTCTGTAAACAGTTGCGACTTGCCCCATCAGAAAGTGAGACTCGCATTTACTCACTAAGACTAATTAACCAAAGTTGTGAGTAAACACCACTAGAGGGTAAAGATTAAAGGTCAGGTTCCCAGGCCTAAAGCAAACGCCATTTTCAGGTAATAAACTTCTGCCAACCCCGGAGTAGGAGGCAGTAAAGTACCTGCAGTAGGACAAAGGTTAGCCTTAAGCCCATATAAGTAAACAGGTTAGTAAGATAAACTTCCCACATTCCTTTGTACTTGCACCCTAATCTTTCTGGCTCTTGTAAAGAGACCCTGGCTGCCTTCAGCCCAGCAATCTGAAGCTACGCAAACTCTCAGGCCTTCCAAGATAGTTTTGGGTCTATTTGTATAACTATCTCTAATATTTTTCCCACCAGCCTAATTGAACACCAACAAACACCAAGGTTGCAGTGAGCTAACTTGCAATGGTGATATCTGGGTGCAGGAAGATAGTGAGTTATTTGCACAGGTGGGCTATGCATCCTGAACCATGAAGAAAAGGAGGCTTATAGCTTATGTGCCTTTCTTTCTGCTTTCCCTTAGTCATACCAAACTAACTCTTTTTCCCTAGTTAGGATTCCACATATATGTGAGGAGCTTCAACTGCTTCACTTGTAAATTAGAGGTGATTCAAGTTCATCAAGTAATTACTGACTACCCTCTATTTTTTAAGCAGAATGCTAAACACTAAAAAGGTGAAGATGCATAAGATGTTGCTGAAATATTTTCTGGTTACAAAAGCAATTCATGATCATTGAAGATCATTTAAAATATGGAAAGTTACAATGTAAAAAACAGAAATCATCCGAAATCTCAGTTCTCAAAAAAAGAAACTGGATATTTTTCTTTCTGTGTTTTTTATGCACATGCATTTTTTCTAATAAGATAAGATGACATTATACTTAGAAATTTCTATCCCATTTTCCCCTCCTTGTTATTAACTATTTTTGGAAATGTCATTTTAATTTCTGGATAATTGTGCATCATGCAGATGCATCATAATTTATTGAGTAAGCATGATCTTAATGAAATACATAATATCTACTTAAATTCAACATGAGGAGCTTATGCTCTAATACTCCATAGAAAGTAAGAATTAGAAAATTGAAGTAGAGAATCAGCTGGTCGACCAGTAAATATTGGCCCTACACTTTATGCTAATATTTATTCACATTTTTCCTATTATTTTTTGACCAAAACAATACACAAATTCTGTAAAATATTTAAAGAAGGTTTATTCTGAGCCAATATGAGTGACCATGGTCTGGGGAACAGCCCCAAGAGGTCCTGAGAAAGTGTGCCCAAGGCAGCTGGATTACAGCTTGGTTTCATGCATTTTAGGGAGACAGAACTTGTAGGTAAAAATAATAAATCAATACATGGAAGGTATACATTGGTTTGGCCTGAAAAGGAAGGACATCTTTAAGTGGGGGATACTTCCAGGTCATAGGTGAATTCAAAGATTTTCTGATTGGCAACTGGTTGAAAGAGGCTTCATCTAAAGACTTGAAGTCGGTAAAAATAAATGCTTGAATTAAGATAAGGGAGGTTGTGGAGGCCAAGGTTCTTGTTATGTAGATGAAGCCTCATAGGTGGCAAGCTTCAGAGAGAATAGATGGTAACTATCTCTTTTCAGACCCTGAAAGGTATCAGACTTTCAGTTAACCTCTCTTAGGTCAGGGAAAGTCCTGGCTGCATTAATGGAGATTCCCTACAGATGCAAAGATGACTTTGCAAGGCCATTTAAAAATATGTCAAAGAAATATCTGTTAGGGTAAACTACTTTGATTTTTTTTCAGGGTCTGCTGTCTGTTAAGTGATGCTACAGCAGAGTCAGGTAGGATATCTGTATCTTGTTGCTGTAAAGAGTCTGTTTTGCCAGTCTTATGATCTCTGTTTTAATGTTGGTCAGATGTGCCTAAACTCCAAGAAGGCGAGAGTATAACAAGGCATGTCTAACCTCTCCTTCCTATCATGACCAGAAATTCAGTTTTCCATGTTTCTCTGGGATCCCCTTAGCTAAGAGGGGATCCATGCAGTTGGTTGGAGGGCTTAGAATGTTATTTTTGGTTTACATATCTTTTCTTTAAAGTAAAAGATAAATTCTTTAAATTTATTGGCTGGTCATAATCTTTCTGTTTTCCTGTTGACTGATGTAGACAAAGAATTTGGGAAGTAAAAATGCAAAGTGTATACCTCCACCAGTCCTTGTCTGCACAGTACCCGTCCATATTAAGCAGGGCTGGTTATAGAATTTGTAGGGTCCAGGGCAAAGAAAAAAAATGAAAGAAAGAAAGTACCAGTAAAGGTACTAAAATGCACATTTCTTTTCTTTCTTCCACAGTTTCTGTCTCTCAAGTTGTTCTGGTATTTTAAAATTTGTCATTTAATGGTGTTCTAAGTAATAAAAATTATGTTATTAGCATTAATTTTGCCATTCATATTTATGTTATTGAATGCTAGTTTTAAATGCAAATGTAACAGCATTTAACTGATATGCCAAATCACCAAGATTACACAATTCTTATTTCTTAGCTCATATATGCATATGTATTGAGGGAAATAAAAATACTTCACCCCCAAAAATACTTTTTTGACATATTTTGAGGTGACTATTCACAGAGACTGCAAAAAAGAAATAAAATCGTCTTTGCAAAAATTGTGATAGTGAAAAAATTATGGCAGTGAAAAAATTAGGACAGTGAAAGAGATCTGACCTAACCAACTCCATCGTGTTCTAATCTCCAAGCTGCCCTTGTTCATTCCCAGGCATAGGCGGAACTACATTTTGGAGAAACTTATAGTTTAACTTTGAAACAAAGAGGACATCCCTTGCCTGCAACAAATCTCCTTTCCTGGGGACTGGACTGCCTTTGTAGGGCTAACAAATTAGCCACAAGATTTGAAACTTCCCCAATTACTTCTGCAGATAACGTCACTAGTATAGAACCAAAGATTGGCCTTTTGAGATGTCTTTTCAGGTTTTAGCATTTCTGACTACTGATGGGTCCACCCAGACCCATTAACCTGTCCTGTGGTCCCACCGAGAAGTGGACTCGGTGCACACAAGGACCATTTCCCATACCGCTGTGATTACGCTCCATCCAATCAGCAGCACCCATTCCCTAGGCACCACCTCCCCGCAAACTATGCCTGAAAAACCCTAGCCTTCAAATTTTCAGAGACTGATTCGAGTAATAAAACTCCAGTCTCCCAATTCAGCCTGTTCTGCATGAACTAAACTCTTTCTCTATAGCAATTCCTCTGTCTTGATAAATCAGTTCTATCTGGGCAGTGAGCAAAATGAACCCGTCAGGTGGTTACAGAAGTAACCTTGAAAAACTGTTTTCTGTGGGGGAGATTAGCTCTTTAGAGACTCTGCATTGATGCCAACAGGCTAGCAAAGATTATCTGGGAGTCTGACACTTTAAAAGGTCTGAAAGAAACATTTGGCATCTCTTCTCTCTGAGAGCTGCCTGTTATCCACATAACAAGAGCACCTTTGCCAGCCACATCTCAACCTCTCTCCCTCTCACAACCTGTTTCACCACCATAACCTGATTTACTAAGCTCCAAGCCCCTATTTTTTCCTGTAACCTCGAGATGGCATGAAAGCATCAACTATCTGCCCATTTCCTTGAGTTCTATCATTTTGTAGGGCTCTTCTGCGTGTTAATTACCTTTCCTCCTATTAATCTGCCTTTTTTTGTTGAATTTTCGGCCAATTTTCATAGGGTGTTTGCCCTTTGCAAACAGTATTTTGTTCTTAGCAGAACAGTGAAAACTGCACAAAACTTACTCAACTGTTTCTGTGTCACTTCTGAATAAGTACAATTGCTATCAGCACTCTTCACTTTTGGCTTACTGATGAGCAAGGAAGGACAGAAAGAAAAAGAGACTATAGTTGCCCTATCTTTCTTTTTCCTTCTACGTCATTTTCAACATAAGTGGTTGGCTAATATAGGGAAGTTATTGCACAAGTAAGAAAGATTATAAAAGGATTTCTTGGTCATTTGGGTTTCTTAGAACTCCATTGTCTTCTTTCTATATTCAAAGCAAGCTCTGATTTGAACAGAAAGTGTGGCTTCTCATGGCTGTCATAGTCTTTACTTACTCAGGCATGGACATAACATATTTACTGCTTTGAGTCTGCCTGATTCCCACGAATTCTGGCTCCACTAGAATTCTGTACTCATGGGACCTTGAGAATGCTGTATGTGAATGGGGTGGCAAGAAATGGGAGTGGACATGAATATCTTCTGCTCATACACATGCTGCATTAACCCATCCACTTCACTTCCAGACACCAGTTGAAAGACAAAATTGTTAGGAGTTTCTAGATGAGGGCTAACAGTAGAGCAGTAAGCCAAGCCGGGGGCTTGTATCAGTCCATTCTTATGCTGCTAATAAAGACATACCCAAGACTAGGTAATTTATAAAGGAAAGAGGTTTAATTGGCTCACGGTTCAGCATGGCTGGGGAGACCTCAGGAAATTTACAATCATGGCAGAAGGGGAAGCAAATATGTCCTTCTTGAAGATGGCAGGAAAGAGAGGCATGAGAGCCGAGTGAAGGGGGAAGCCTCTTAGGAAACCTTCAGCTCAGGCTGGGCGTGGTGGCTCAAGCCTGTAATCCCAGCACTTTGGGAGGCCGAGATGGGTGGATCATGAGGTCAGGAGTTCGAGACCATCCTGGCTAACACGGTGAAACACCGTATCTACTAAAAAAATACAAAAAACTAGCCGGGCGAGGTGGCGGGCACCTGTAGTCCCAGCTACTCGGGAGGCTGAGGCAGGAGAATGGCGTGAACCCGGGAGGCGGAGCTTGCAGTGAGCCGAGATCGCGCCACTGCACTCTAGCCTGGGCGACAGAGCCAGACTCCGTCTCAAAAAAAAAAAAGAAAAAAAGAAAGCCTTCAGCTCTTGTGATAACTTACTATCACGACAACGGTTGGGGGAACCACCCCTATGATGGAATTATCTCTACCTGGTCCGTCCCACGACACATGGGGATTATGGGAACTACAATTCAAGATGACATTTGGGTGGTGACACAGCCACCCCATATCAGGGCTCCTCTGAACATGAGCACTGGACAACCGTACAGGCCACATGCTGATGAAGCCAGTCGTGATGTTAATGCATGGATACTGGCCAGGCCTGTCTTGATCATGTGTTTGCTTGGACTAAAAGCAAGTTTACTGTGAAGCTAGCAAACCTTAAGCTTCAGAGACTCTCATCTGCCGCGGGGTTCACCAGCAGGGAGCTGATGGGAGCCATAGAATGTTCTGGGTGGAAAGGAAAAGCCAGGGTGAAATGAGGAGGCATCTCTCTGTAGATTTCTGACAAATCTAAAGAGATCTGAGGAGAATAAGGCCTGGAATTTCTAAATTCCAGTAATTTGTTATGAATTCTTTATACATTCTTAAAAAAATCACTTTTGAACTCAATTTTGTAATTTTTTTCTTAAAGAGATGTCCCGAATGATACTAGCTTCAGGCCTCACGATACCTAGATCCATTGCTGTGCTGAACTTGGTAGTGAAAACCTATTTGACTAATTTGTTTGTTCTCCTCCTACTAATCAAAAACCCAAACTGCAGGAGCCCTGTGCTTCATTAACTTTACACCTGCTGCACTTGCCCTCCAGACACAAAACAACATTTTATTTCCATTCAAGGAATACCCTGCTCCTCTCCTCCCTCATGCCACCATTTCATTTCCACCAGGGGTCCACATTTGCCACTGAAGGCTGTCGCCATTCCTGTAATGATAGTACCACTGTTTACTTCGGTGACACACACTATGTTTGCAAGATTGTTCCTGAGTGCCATAGGGCCAAAAATAGCTATTTCTCCAGGGGAAAAGACTTCAAAACTCTTCTCTTTAGGATAATCCAAAATCTATTTAGCTAGAAAAACCTAGGAAATTTAATAAGTTTCTGAACATTGGCATCAAGTATTAAAAACAGAAACAAGACCTTCCCTAGGTAAATAACAAACTTCACTGAGCTGTGAGTCAACAACTTTGGACCTACTGAATGTGACAAATGAGATCTAGGTAGGGCTGTCAAAGAGAAATGGGCAGAAATGAAGTCTGGCCACCCAGAAGGGAGAGGGTAGGGTGGGTCTGGTGAATTTCAAAAAGAGCTCAGAAAACTGTTGAATCAAATATTAGACATACAGGTCGATATCAATTTTGATTCTTTAAGTTTGTCTGCCTGTGGCAAAAATTCCAGGCGGCTGGGAAGGGACAGAGAGACATGATCTAGTCTCTGATGAGAGGAAGAGGCAGGAAGTAGTTAAGTTGGTCTAGTGTGATCACACTTTCAACAAAACAAGAAGAATTTTTCAGGAACCCTGGCAACTGAATTTTGATTTAATGATTTGGACATTTAAGTTTGTAATCTTACCAAAATGGAGCACTGAGGTATATGGAATTTGAGCCCCAACTTTCCACACCTACAGTACGAGTGTAGGTTTACAACCTCACTGTGGTTTCAAGGTAGGGAGAGTGTTCTTCCCTACCCCTTAACTTTGAATCTCACCATTTGACTTCCTTTGGCCAGTAAGATGTTGGTGAACATGGTTCAGACAGAGACATTCAGATATGTTTGTGCCTTTGGGCTTGTATCCACTCAGTGTGGTGGCCTGCCACGAGCAGAACATGTTCCATGTTCTTCCCTGCCCTCAGTTCGTGTCTGAGAGGGAGGCACATGGAGCCAACCACGTGTCCTGGGCGGTTCCTAAATTAAGAGGCATGAGAGGCATGTGGTGCCACACTAAACCCTTATGAGCCTGGAGTCCAGCCAAGCTCAGCTAGATTGCAGTCAACCCACAGACCTGAAACTATACAAATACATGTTGGCTTTTTCTGCCAATGAGTGTTGAGCGTTTTTATGCATAATTATTGTGGAACTTGCTGACTAATACTGAAAATGGGGTACTGCCATAACAAGAACCAAAATTTCTGGAATTGGTTTTGACAATAAGAGGCAGAAATCAAGCCAACTGCCATGGAAGGTTAAACAATGGTAACCCACACACCATGTAGTGGAAAAGCTTTTGGTAAAACTGCTTGCCTTTGGGGCTCTGGAAAAAGAAAACGTACCTTAGAAACTTTTAGTTTTGGGTGAGGAAATAGGAAGGATGTTGAAAGCAGAAACTGGTTGCTACTAGATGCGATTTGTAAGGTACTGCAGGTAAGAAGAGAGAAACTCAGAAATGAACCAGTCAGTTTGCAAACAGAACTGAGAAGGACATTAGGGAGTTCAGAAATTGCAAGGCAGAGTTACACAATGAAATTGTTTCTTACAAAATAAAAGATGTGGCCATTATAACAGAGCCTCAGGGTGCAGACCAAACCCAAGGTGCTGCTAATATGACACAGCCTTGGAGTGAACAGTGCGTCAAGGGTAACATCCTTTGTTAAGACATCTGAAAGGCTTAAGATGGCATCTAGTAGGCAAGTGGGCAAAGAGGCTCTTAGAAAGGTTATAAGACTTGTTCCCATAGAAGTCTGATGTCTCAAAAGTACCCATAATTAAGGTTAGAGACAGCGTAGCTTGAAAGGCATTGTGGCTGTCCCCTTTCCCAAATGGAGTTGACTAAAATCACTTTCACAGAAAATCCACATTTGTGAGAGAACTCTATTGGCAAAACTCCTGCTAGCCTGATGAAAAGACATGAAGACTGTTAGAGACGTAAAAAGACCTCTTGGGCAGGTGCAGTGGCTCACACCTCTAATCCCAGTGCTTTGGGAAGCTGAGGCAGGAGAACTGCTTGAAGCCAGGAGTTGGAGACCAGCCTGAGCAACACAGTGAGACCCTATCTCTACAATTTTTTTTAATTAGCCAAGCATGGTGGCACACACATGTAGTCCCAGACACTTGGGAGGCTGAGATGGGAGTATCATTTGAGCCTAGGAGCTCCAGGTAAAAGTGAGCTATGATTGTGTCACTGCACTGTAGCTTGGGCAACAGGACGAGACCATGTCTAAAAAATAAAGAACTTTGCCCTCCAGTTTTCTTTCTTTTTAAAATTTATTTATTTATTTTACAAAAGCATCAGGTTAGTGAAAATTTTGTCATTTGTTTATTTTTACAAAATGCCCTCCAACTTTCCATGGTCAGAAACCCTATATGGAAATCTGCTTATTGCCAAGAAGGGCATATGTATATATATACACACACACATAAGTATATATACACATATAGATACTTATATATATACACACTTATATATATTTTGTATATATATTTATTTTATATTTTTAAATATTTTTATTTATATTTTATATTTATTTTATACATATATTTATATACATATATATTGTATTTATACAATATAATACATTATACATATATTATACAATATATGTATTTATAAATATAAATGGCTTTATATGTAAAACATATCTATAATATATACTTATTTATATATTTATATATAAATAAATATGTATAAATATGAATGTTTTATATGTTATATAAATATAAACTATATACTTATATATTATACATAGTATATCTTAAATATATATTACACATATATATTTGTATATAAAATCTGGACCTGATGAGGATCAGGTTTGGTGTCAAATGCTGTGATTGGATGAGACTTCTGTGGGTCTAATGATGGAAGTGAGTGCATTTTGAACGTGGGGGTTTACGTTAATCATTGGGACTTATAGGGCAGACTGTGATAAACTAATTGCAGGTCCCAGTTCTTCACTCCATGGTGGCAATGTCTTATATCCACACACTTGCCATCACCGTGGCCTCTGAGAGGGTGGATACACTTCCCTGCATCTTGACTTTAGTCTTTGTCATGTGGCTTGCCTTGGCCAGTGAGATGGTCATTGAAAGAATGTGAGCAGGCATTTGTTCCTCTGGTTAGACTTTTACTCATGTGCTCCAGTGAAAAACATTCCCAAAGTGAACACTTTAGCTGCTCCCTTAGACTGGGCCCAGGACTGAAACCTATGGAGCAGATTATATGCACCAGGGATCTGCTGGTTTTAGAGGTATGAGACATGGATGGAGAGAACCTGAGTGCACTAGAAGCTTGGTGCTCAGAACTGAGAGCTCCAAGGCAGGAGTCCAGCCTATCTCAACCTGCTGACCTTTGATTATGGGAAGAAATGAGAATTTTTTAAGTCACTGAGTTTTGGGGGTTTTGTTATCCAACATTGCTGCAATAATAGCTTAATAATACAAGTGACATTGGGGTACTATATCAAAGCTGTTTTTTAGACTAATGCTTTAATTTCAGCATGACTAGCATTATTACAGAAGCACCACACTTCCAAACTATGGTAGCCGGAGTGCCCAATCTTTTGGCTTCCCTGATTCACATGGAAAGAGAAGAATTGTCTTGGGCCACACATAAAATACACTTACACTAACGATAGCTGATGCACACACACACACACACACACACACACACGGCAAAACAATCTCATAATGTTTTAAGAACGTCTTTGTGTTGGGCCACATGTGGCCTGTGGGCCATGGGTTGAACAAGCTTGGTCTAGAAGCTTTCATAAGTATCCGGAATTTCTATGTTTGGGAATTACTATCAAAAGAAGACATGCAGGGCCGGGCGCGGTGGCTCAAGCCTGTAATCCCAGCACTTTGGGAGGCCGAGGCGGGTGGATCACGAGGTCAGGAGATCGAGACTATCCTGGCTAACATGGTGAAACCCCGTCTCTACTAAAAATACAAAAAAAAAACTAGCCGGGCGTGGTGGCGGTCGCCTGTAGTCTCAGCTACTTGGGAGGCTGAGGCGGGAGAATGGCGTGAACCTGGGAGGCGGAGCTTGCAGTGAGCCGAGATCACGCCACTGCACTCCAGCCTGGGAGACACAGCGAGACTCCGTCTCAAAAAAAAAAAAAAAAAAAAAAAAAAAAAAAAAAAAGAAGACATGCATCTGTATCACTAAAATCGGTTTCGGATCAGAAACATGAACACAAATTATCCCAACCTGATGTAATTAAGATGACCTTTGCATGTGCTCTTCCTCCATGGCGTTTCTCTCCCGGCACATGCAGCCAGATGGTATTTGGTGCAGACAATGGAAGTGCCAACCCAGATATTAACAAAAGACAAAAAGTGTTAGCACTTAACACTAAGTTGTAGGTTCCACCCGCTTTGGTGACTGGCTACCTCTTTGAAGGCATGGTTGAGAAGCCCTAATTGCAACTGTGCTGGTAGGACTTTTCCTTAATCATAGTTTTGATTTCTGCAGGCTTTTTTCTTATTTCTCTCATTTTTCCTTTTTTCTAAGCAACCTGTTCTTATTTTATGGGTGCAATATCTTTCTTGTTTCTCTTGGTATTCATTATCATTTGTTTTGTCGTTTTCGTTTTCTTCTTTTGTCTGTGCTGTCTCTGCTTTCTCCAAGTTACTTTTTTAAGGCTGCTGTGTTGGTTTTTCTCCTTTTTGTTTCAGGTTTTCTTCAAATGCTGTGGTCCTTAACTGTCCACTCCTGTATAAGAGTGAGGCACTAAAAGGCTGACTGGAAGCTCTATGCGTTTGATAGGACTGATTGACTAACGGACTTTCTTCCTGGGGATCACCTGGGATGTTGGGTCAGTGAGCTGAACTTTTCACTGGGGGACCATTAAATGACAGCAGGTGGAGACTTTTTCTCCACAGCAGGCCATTCAGTTTCTCCAGAGAGGAGTTTTCAACATCTTGCCTGAGAGAGTATGTTCTGGCCCGTGTGTCATCATGGAGCGGAGTTAGCGGAAGCAAGTTGACATTTTCTGGGTTCAATATAAAGAAACTCACTGTCCCACCTGCAGTCTCACAGTCTCACCCCACATCCCTCTCCACCCAGTGTCACAGAGTTCTAGATTTCTCCAGTTAAGTTTTTCTAGAAAATGAGTCTCTGTTCCCTTGCAGGGAAGAAGAAGGAAAGTTTCAAATAGCAGAGGTTTGGGGAGGGCCAACAGCCCTGGGTATAACCCAAGTTCCCTGTTTCCATCCTCTTGTGCCCCACATGCTACCTCTAGCTAATGAGCCTGTGGGGTCTTCTGGGGAACCCACAGCCTCACTCCCATGGGACCTCCCTAATGAAAGGACTGGCATGTAGCTCACTCTGTCTCCAATCATCCAACCTTTTTCCAAATTCCAAAAGTAAGTTTGACTCTTTGATATGCTTTTGTCTCCTCTCTTATTATTTTTGCTCTTTTGGGATAGTAATTTTGAAAATTCTTTTTCATTTCCTTCTAGCAGGGCTTTGGCAAAGAAAGGACCTAAACATCCGTGGTCCATTTGCCATATTGAACCAGAAGTCAATTTACAACTCTGCACATACTCTCTGAAATTCCTAGTACAACAATGTATGTAAAATAACCACTCAGAATAAACTTGTCAACAAACATAGGTATGAAAACATGAATATAGCCCTATAGGTTTGTGTGGCTGTGTGTATGCATGTATGTGTGGAACTATATCTCCTCTAAGTAGTGCCTAGGCTCATCAGGCCATATACATTTATGGAAAAATTGCAATAGCTGCAAACTTCCATATGTTCAGTAATGGAAGAGCATTTTCAAACTGACTCCTGGTTATTTGTTTCCATCATTTTAGTTAAGTATGATATGTTAAATGTTCCATCATTTTAAATGTTAAATATTCCATCATTTTAGTTAAGTGTGCCCTGTCTGCTGTTCACCACGGCCCCTGTGTTCCAATTAAGAGAAGCCAAGGAAGTGATCTCTTGATGTTTGCCAAATTGTCAGCCACTGGGGTGCTGTCAGCCACTGGGGTGCTGGACCACTTCTGGGTTCTATGCAGGTATGTACAGAAATGCCCTCTTTCCATCTCCATGTCCTATTTTATGGTTTTGTTGTTATTGTTGTTGTTTTGTTTGTTTGTTTGTCTTTTGAGACGGAGTCTCCTCTGTCGCTGAGGCTGAAGTGCAGTGGCACAATCTCAGCTCACTGCAACCTCTGACTCCCAGGTTCAAGTGATTCTCCTGTGTCAGTCTCCTGAGTAGCGGGGATTACAGGCGCACGCCACCATGCCCAGCTAGTTTTTGTATTTTTGATAGAGACAGCATTTCACCATGTTGGTCAAGCTGGCCTCAAACTCCTGACCTCATGATCCGCCTGCCTTGGCCTCCCAAAGTGCTGGAATTACAGGCATGAGCCACCGTGACCCGCCCCTATTTTATGTTATATAGACTTCAAGTCATCACTGCTTATGCCTAGAGTCTTAAGTCATGTATATGAGAACAGTTCCATCTGTCTCAGCCCTTATGTAGAGTTTCCAAAAAATCTCTTATGAAAACAGGTTGCTTACCTCTGTGGCTCATCTTCTTAATTATAGTTGCTGAAATGCAGTCCAAAGGGAGAGAGCAGATGCCATGGTTCTTGTCTCCTCTGCTGTCTTCATTCCTCTTCTCCTCCGGAGACTTACCCATCACTAAACTCTTTCACTTCTCCAGATTTAAACAAATCCCATTGCATATTAGTGGATGCTACCACAGAAACCGGCAATTAGAGGGGAGGTTATTTATAGTAGGATAGCTCAGCCTACCATCAACCCTCCATATTGCCTGAAAACATACATGTGTATGTGTGTGTGTATTTGTGTGCACATACATGGGTGTTTCTTTCCAAATTGTCCTATGCTTGGGGCTGGTGGTTAAAGAGATAAAGACTTTCTTTGGTTGATTCTTTGGTTGATAGTTTTCAACAGTCTCTTTAGAGTGTTGGACAGTAGAGTATGTTTTCTAGATAACCCTTTTATTATTTAATTAAAAATTTCCTGCAAGGGTAAAGAAGATGATACGTAACTAAAGCAAATGTGCATTCTGTTTGCTGAGATTAGAGATTGACATGACTTTGAGTTGTCCTACAATGTCATGATTGAGCTATGGGCACATGGTCCAGTTTTTCTTTAGTGATGACACAGTAGGGCCTGTAAGAAAACTAGGTATGCTAATTCTTGTGAAACCTTGGATCAACTTGAAAGAGAAAGAAGAAACCATAGGGCAAATAGGTATGATTTTCAGTGCACTGAAAACTCTAGCAAGCAAATATTGATTTCAGTGCCTAATCCACAAATGAGTATATTGATCCTGTCCTTTTTTGTTGAAGTTGCCAAGTTTCGTTTTCTACTCAATTGACGACTATAATTTAGGAGTAGGTGGTGTGATTAAGTGAGCTGGTGCAAGTCTAATGACTTACTTTTAAGACCCCATGGTGTGCTCTGACTTTTGAAAAATCTCAATATCGTTTAGGCCCAGAAGGATAAGGAAACTTCATTGATTCTTTTAACAGTGGTATATTAAAACATTACCAGCAATCAAAAGGGACCTCATTAGAAAAAAATTTAAATGATGACATCCTTAGGAGGCATTTTTGTTCTCCAAATTGCTGAGTTTTTTCTCTTGCTTCTCACAGCAATAACTCTGATATTCCAAAGAGGAAAACGAAAAAAGTAGCTCAAACTATCTCATGTTGGCCTTTCATGATATATTACAACAGTTGTGGGGATAAAGTTGAAACTGCCTCTGCAAAATCATGGCAGTAAGAGAAAGATGACATAGTTGATTCCATCTTGCTTCTGATTTTCAAGTTGTCCTTGATCCAACCTAACTTTGGGAGGAATTTAGTTTATAGTTTAACTCAAAAGCAAGGATGATAATAGGTCCTCCCTAAAACTAATGTCCTCCTTGTTCAGGGACTGAAAACACCTTTGTAAAACTAATGAGAGGTCACAAGATTATGGGAAGAGGAGGGATACACTTGAATGCAGGTTCCTGGTATCTTTGGAAATTGTGTCGTTAGAATAGAGGAAAAACTTCCACAGAGAGATGATGCATCCATAAGGATTACTGTCCCAATATCTAGCAGAACAGGAATTAATTGCATGACCTGAACTAATAGAATACTGAAATAATCTTTTTATAACTTTTTGCTTAAAACATTGCTGATTCTTGGCTCATGTCTGTAATCTTAGCACTTTGGGAGGGAGAGGCAGGTGGATTGCCTGAGCTCAGGAGTTTGAGACTAGCCTGGCCAACATGACGAAACCCCCTCTCTACTAAAAATACAAAAAATTAGCCGGGCATGGTGGCATGCACCTGTAGTCCCAGCTACTTGGGAGGCTGAGGCATGAGAATCACTTGAACCTGGGAGGCAGAGGTTGCAGTGAGCCAGCCAAGATCATACCGCTTCTCTCCAGCCTGGGCGACAGAGTGAGACCCCGTCTTAAAAAAAAAAAAAATCAAACAAAAAACAAAAAAACCAAATGTTGCTGATTCTTTTGTTTTGTTTTGTTTTTTTCAGCGTCAAGCAAGCTTCTTTTGAGTGATTTACAGTTTTTGACAATTGAGTAAATACTCCCGTGAGCAAAATTTGAAGCATATTTTTTTCTCTCTACCTGATTTTGAGGCAGGATAGGTAGTCAAAGAAGTGACCATGTCCTCAGGACACAGCAACCATGGTGACCATACAATTAACACAATAAGCCTCATCATCCGTGTTGCAATCGAGCTCATTCAAGCAAAGCGATCTTCAGAAGGGTTCTGAAGGGTGTACTGTCTATTCTGCACCTAACTTTCAGAATATTCCTTTTCTTTGGCAATAAATTTCTTTTGTTGTGTGTCTCTTGCTTAAATTCTTTTAAACCAAGAAGACAAGAACTGAGGTATCACATCAGCCATTAAAAACTTCTCCAGAATTTGGAAACTATATGTAAATATTCTTAACTTATGGCAATATAGTGACTTACAGAAGTTCAATAAGAATCAGTTTTCTTCTGTAGCAGGACACAATTGGAGAGACTGGTTATTTTACCAAGGCTCTGACTGGAATGATATGTCTTCAGATTGCTTTGAGGAATTGAGGTTGACCTATAGAGCCAGCAAAAGCCCTTTGAAAAAACTGGCCTCATACCTTATCCTGTACAGAGTTCCTGACCTGTGACAACTGTAGCATGTCACTTTTTGACAGACTCAGAAACCCCACGCTATTTTGAGACCTCAAGAAGAGAGAAACTCACCCAATTCATATAGGTATTTGGAGGCACAAATAAATCCTTGTCTGGGATCAACAGGCTTTTAAAAGGCCTAATTTGAGATTCTTTATTAAAACAATTCCAAAAAAAAGCCATTTCTCTAAAAAAAGAAAAGATCCTACACAGCAAATAATTATTTTTATTGTACTTTATGCAAGTAATCAGGCCACATACAATGGGATTGGAACTTATTTTGCAAATTGATTTGTCCTACTGTGATTTGTCCTTGATAAAAATGGGTGACTGGAGAGAGAAAAATTCTGTTTCAAGAAAAACTATAGTATACCCATTATTAAATTCCAGCTTTGTCCTGTTTTTGAGTCTCTGCTGATGACCCCATGCCTGGCTGGTTCTTGGGGTCATTCACCTGGATCCCTTAAGGCTTCATGCCAGTTCTATAGGAATTCCTGAAGCTAGGGTTTTCAGTCTTTATGTTAGGGCTCATTATTTGTCTTATAGCCTACTGTTCATGTGAGTGCTGTCCTAAGAGCACCAATGATTTTGTCATGCAGAACTTGGGACTCCAACCAGCCACCCGTGAATACATACAGACAACTGCAAGACGGTTTCACTCCTCTTACCCTGGGGGTGACCCATACCCCAACCTGGCCTTCTGTCAACAGGAAGAAGTTAGAGACATTTTTGGCCTTTTCTCATCTCCATAGCTCACATCTCTGGATTGAGGTGTGCTGAAGCACAAGATGGGATTTGAAAACACCTTTGCAAAATTATGACAGTAAGAGAAATATGACATCGTTGACTCCATCTTGCTTCTGACCTCCAAGCTGTCCTTGGTTATTCCTGGGTGTAGACCAAGCTACTAAATTTGGGAGGAATTTAGTTTATAGTTTAATTTGAAGGTAAAGATGATAATAGTCTCTCCCTAAAATGAACCCCCTCCTTGCTTGGGGACTGAAACTAGCTTTGTAAGATTAATGAAAGGCCACAAGAATAGGATCATGGGAAAAGCCTGAACTCTGCTAAGATGTAGGCATAGTTTCTATAATCCTTTACTGCTCAGGAATCGTGTGGCCAGAGGTCACAAGATTTATAACTTCCTCAATTACTCCTACAGATAACACCACTATTTTAGAACCTAGGATTGGTTTTTTGAGGTATCTTTCAGACTGACCCCACCCAGACTCATGACTCACCTCTCCACTGCACCTGTGACCTCCATTCAGAAGTGGACTTAGCAGAGAAGTATTGTTTTCCACACCCCCATGATTTTATCTCCAACTAATTAGCAACGCTTATTCCCTAGCCCCCTGCCCACCAAATTTTCCATAAAGACTCTAGTCTCTGAGTCTTTAGGGAGACTGATTTGTGTGGTAACTCCAGTTCTGTGTGGGCTGGCCTTGTGTCAGTTAAACTCTTTCTCCGCTGCAATGCTGTGGTCTCAGTGGATTGATTTTGCCTGTGCAGCAGGCAAGAAGAACCCATTGGGTGATTACAGAGTGTTATTAGAAACAACTATTTAGCCAGAAACTAGTCCATGCGAGGTATTCAATAAACATACTTTCAATATTTAGGGTGAGAAAAACATATGACTTAAAAAAGCAATTGTTTGTATATTTCTTTACTTTATTTTAAGATTACGAAAGCATCCCTTACAAATCAGTGGTGACTGCATTTCAGAAATCAGAGGAATGCAGAAACTTGTGGCCTCATTTGAGAGTAGAGGGTGCCATTGCAGAGAGAATAAAATAATGAGGTTCACATGCAAATGCAAGAATTCAGAAGACCTTTGTTCTGAGGAGGACTCCCAACTAGGCAGTTACTAGGTTTCTTCCCTGAACTCTGTGTTGAAGTTTCCTGGTTTCATAGAGATTTTAAACTCTGGAGGTATAGGAACAGGTATGGAGGATATTTAGAAAAGGAATAATGCTTTTAAAGAATAACTCAACAGTTACTAGTTCGTTTGGTACTTATGGCCCTGAGCTGCTGGCTGGAGGACATGGCGTCTGCTTTTAGCTACACTTGCAGTAATAATAATGAGCCGACATGGGGCACCCTCTCTGGACTCACATCCATTTGTTTGAAAGTAGCAGTGGAGAGGAATGGTTGTCCTCTCCTTTGCTCTTCCTCCCCTCTGTACCACTGTAGCCCTGGGGTGTGCTCAGCAAGGTGCCTGAAGCTAAGGGAGATCAGATAGTCAGTGCTTGGGTCTGTTCCCATGGAGACAGGGCTTTTCCTGCATAGACCAGGTGGTTTTTTCTCGGCCACTGCACCAGGCACAGAGGGTGGCAGCCCACACCCCCTTCCCAGGAGCAGATAAGCAGCAGATGGCCATGTGCTTCTCAAGGACAGAGCCTGTGGGGTTTGCCAGCCAGTTGCAAAAATGAATCTAAATGAAAAAGAGGTTTTAGGATAAAGCTGAAAAGATTAAGCTCTCTATACCAAAGCAATATGACTTTTTGGACAGAGACAAAAGTATTGAGCTGAACATTAACATGATGGGCAGGCTAGAAAGACCGATACAGCCTCTCACTGTGCATCTTTAAATCCCAAGATGCCCAGAAGTAAGGGGGAAGAAAAAGAGATTGATTTTCCAGGGTGTATGTTTCTTATCCTTTACACACACAACAAACACAAAACACTTTTAAATGGAATGCCCCTTCAGCCTTTTCAAATATAATTTCCATGAAGATATAATAATTAAGATGGATTGTTAAGAATAAAAATCATGGTGAAGAGGATAAGTGCTCTTTGAGGAGAGAATAAATCAAGGGCAGGAAAGGCATATGTATCCAGCATTTAGTACTGCTAAATTTAGGAAGCTGCTTCACACCCCAACAGCGATCATGGCTCACATAGCCTTGATCTTCCAGGTTCAAGCTATACTCCCACCTCAGCCTCCCGAGTAGTTGGGACTACAGGCATATACCACCTTGCCTGGTTAATTATTTTAATTTTTAATAGAGAAGAGGTCTTGCTATGTTGCCCAGGCTTGTCTTGAACTCCTGAGCTCAAGCAATCCTCCTGCCTGGGCCTCTCAAAGTGCTAGGATTACAGGCATGAGCCACTGTGCCTGGCCATGTTTTTTTTTTTGTAGCTATTGCAAATGAAATTGTTTTCTTGGTTTCTTTTTCAGCTACTTCGTTATTGGTGTATAGGAACACTACTGATTTTGGTATGTTGATTTTTGTATCCTAGACAGGATACAAAATACAATTGATTAATACAATTTGTCAGTTCCTAGAAGTGGGGATGAAGAAAGGTTGGCTAATGAGTATAAACATAGAGTTAGAAGGAATAAGTTCTATTGTTTGATTTTATAGTTAACAACAATATATTATATATTTCAAAATAACTAAAGGAGAAAAATTAAAATGTTCCCAACACAAAGAAATGACAAATATTTGAAGTGATGGATTATATAATACTAATTACTCTGATTTGATCATTACACATTGTATGCATGTATCAAAATACCACATTACCCCATAAATATGTAACAATATTATTTATCAATTAAAAACAGAGAGAAAGGAAGCTTTGCAGTTGAAGTCTTAAGAGAACCACTGATAAAGTCTTCTGAGCTCAGAGTGAGTTGACTTTGACATTACTCCCATTAGTAACATAGCTGCTTTTAGGGGAAAGGATTCTACCCCGAGCTCACCCCGTAAGAGCCTAAGTTCCCTGTGCTCAGGTAACCAGCAGCTCACACGGGACATGGCACCTGTACGCATCTGGTAACCATCTGTGGAATGTTGACCCGGCAAGAGATCACCTGTTTTCTCTTTTTGAAATCATTCAGCCTTACAATCCTTCTTTTGTGGGACAGGAGTGAGGCAGGTGTGGAAAGAAGCAGATTACTTTAGCTATACTGAATATCTTTATGGGAGAAAATTCAGAAATCAAACCCCAGACCTGCTTCCCATTTGGCGTGGCAATACCCTCTCTGGCATCCCCATCCCCACACTGCAATTCTAATTACTACCACATGTTGAAACAAAATCTCACTTCTCTTAGCTTTCTAAAGCAAATGCTGTCTCTAACAGCAGACAAATCTGTTGTTTCTACCAGACAACTCTCCAAACGTTAGAAGACAATGATCCTATATGCCTTTAGTTGTCTCTTGTTGGGGGTAAACAAGCTACTTCTGCTTCCTAGATCTCTAAATACCCCTTCTCTGAGCATATTATAGTGAGCAATGTTTCTCTTAAAACACAGACATTAAAATGGAACAGGTAATATTATAGTTAAGATCGATGGACATAGAATTTTGGTCTATAATCTTACTTTCTATCCCTTGGACACAGATGATGACAATGTTGGCTTTTTTTGTGGGGAGGGGCAGGGAATAGGGAGGTGGGGGTGAATTAATTACCTCATACAATTGACCCATTTTTAAATTGTGGCCCCAAAAATTCAGATTTCTTTTGAAATGTATTGCCACAAAGTCAGATCTTTCTCATTTTGTATTTGTGATTCTAATTTTTTTATATTAAATGCCAGATTATGTTTTCATTTCCATTGAGTATCCTTTCATTGGTTTCAATCTGTTCAGTATGATGATTTTGACTTTTGTATTCAGAGTTTACCGCAGGAGATATCCATCCAAATGATGACGCACATCTACATTTATCGACTTTGCTTTGTCGTCAATCAAAAATAAAAATGGCAAAGGGTCTAGGTCCAAGAATTAAGTCTAGGTCAGGCGCGGTGGCTCATGCCTGTAATCCCAGAACTTTGGGAAGCCGAGGCAGGCGGATCACCTGAGGTCAGGAGTTTGAGACCAGCTTGACCAACATGGTGAAACCCCATCTCTACTAAAAATACAAAAAAATTAGCCAGGCATGGTGGAGGATACCTGTAATCCCAGCTACTAGGGAGGCTAAGGCAGGAGAATCGCTTGGACCTGGGAGGCAGAGGTTGCAGTGAGCTGAGATCTTGCCACTGTACTCCAGCCTGGGCGACAGAGTAAGACTCTGTCTCAAAAAAAAAAAAAAAAAAAAAAAAAAAAAATGAGTCTGGAGATGCTTTGCTAGAGACCTTTTACAGGTTGAAAAAAAGCCATCAGATAATGTCTCTGCCAGTAGCTTTCTTTAACATGATGCAACTAATGAAAACTGCTGTCCTCCTAACCTCCTAGCAACTCCTTAACCAAAGGGATATCACAGGGCTTTCAGTTGAACGGTATGTTGAACTCAAGTCATATAGTAGCCTTGGTATACCTCTAATCTCTCCTAAGCCTAATGACAAACAAATCATTATTTTAAATATCTTGTTCTTAGTAAATCCATATTGGACTCCAGGAACAACCCATTTTTTTAAAAAATGGATCACAATCTGTTTATTTAATAATTTATTCTAAATTTTTCCCAAAGATGAATGTCAATCTCAAAAGCCTTTAGTACCTGAAATCTGGTCATTCTCCCCATTTAGAAAATAAGAATCACATTTGTCTGTCTGTTTCTCTGAATTTCTTTCATGTGTATCTTTTCTCCTTATTTACCACCATCTTCTTTACTAGTTCCTCATTAACTTGTCTGTAATTTGCCATACACTTAATTTGTATAAACAATATTATTCATTATGCTTTGGTTCTAAATATATTAGAAAAATATTTAAACTTACTTTTAACGTTGCTATAGGGAGGCAACTGTCAAGTTGCTGCATTGAATATTAAAAATCATACTGAGATTTTTATAGTGTCGGGGGAAAATGACAAGATATTAAGTGAGAAATTATTTTTTTAACACCCCATTATGTTTATTAAAGTTTAGCTACATTGGAAAATAGTTAATAGTAAGAACGATCATTGCCTTCTGTCCCTGCCATATTTTATTACATCTCACAATTGTCTAACCATGTTCACATTTTGGATGAATAATAAAGCAATTCAACAGTAACAGCAATCTGATTTGTGTTTTGCATTGAAGGAGACGAAAAACAACACAGAAAATCTGCCTCCTATAATCAGAGTTGAATTTTACCCTTATTGGAAATGTGTTTCAACCCAATTACTTAGAAGCCTTGTTTTTTGTTTGGTTTTCTGGGTGGTTAATATGCAGTATCTTTGGCTTCTCCACTAGAAAAAGAGGAAGTGATTTACAACATGGAGCCAAAAATAAATGAAACACTTTTTCACTCCAAGGAACGTGCTTCACTAACTCTTTGCAATTAAAGTTTATCTCCTGCTTAAAGTAGTACTTGATTATAACCCAAAGTATGAAATAAGCACCTATGAGTCCATACTAATCATGACAAAAACATCAGATACATTCTACTACAGGGCATTCTACAGTATACCTGGCCAGTACTTCTTCACACTGTCAGGTCATTGAAAACATGCACATTCTTAGAAACTGTCACAAAGAAGGTCCGAAAAAGTCATGCCAGCTAAATAGAAGGTGGCATCTGCATGGGACTGTTGAACAACAACAAAAAATGACATTAGGTAGAAGCCAAAGAAATATGATTACTAGTTCCTAATAATATATCAGTATTGGTTCATTAATTATGTAATTTAAAATGTAAAAACTATCAACATTATGCATGCATATTAAAAACCTTAAAGGATGCAAGTCACCAAACTCCCCTAAGAATCTGATAGCAACCCTACTATACATATGAGGATTATAGAGTGCCCTCTGCTCTGGTCTTACACACATATATATATTTGTTTGTTTGGTTGGTTTTTAGACAGAGTCTCACTCTGTCACCCAAGTTGAAGGGCAGTGGTGCAATTTCAACTCACTGCAACCTCTTCCTCCTGGGTTCAAGTGATCCTTCCACCTCATCCTCCTGAATAGCTGGGACTGTAGGCAGGCACCACCACACCTGGCTAATTTTTGTTTTTTATTTTTATGTTTTGTAGAGATGGTGGTCTCACTATGTTGCCTGGGCTGGTCTTGAACTCCTCAGCCAAGTGATTCTACCACCTCAACCTCCCAAAGTGCCAAGATTACAGGCATGAGCCACCATGCCCAGCCTTACATTTATTTCTGTTGATGCATGCTACACTACTTTATTCCACTCTTTCTCTGCTGGGAAGTCTGCTTCTTGCCTTAAATCGGCAAATAGTCAAAAATTATCCCAACTGATCTTTACAGATCAATGTATTAGTTTCCATTTGCCACTGTAACAAATAGTCACAAAATGTGGCTTAAAGCAACAGAAATTTATTATCTATGGTTCTGGAAGTCAGAAGTTCAGGATGGGTCTCACTGGGCTAAAAATCAAGGTGTAGGCAGATCTCTCTGTCTTTTTCTTTCTCTTTTTCTTTTTTATTTTGAGACAGAGTCTGGCTCTGCTGCCCAGGCTGGAGTGCAGTGGTGCTATCACAGCTCACTGCAGCGTTGGCCTCCCCAGGTCAGGTGATCCTCCTGCCTCAGCCTTCCAAGTAGCTGGGATTACAGGTGTGCACCACCATGCCTGGCTAATTTTTTTCATTTTTTGTAGAGACACAGTCTCACTATGTTGCCCAGACTGGTCTCAGACTGCTGGGCTCAGGTGATCCTCCTGCTTCAGACTTCCAAAGTGCTGGGATTACAAGAGACAGTCATCATGCCTTGCTGGTATAGGCAG
Source organism: Macaca nemestrina (assembly GCF_043159975.1). Taxonomy (NCBI): domain Eukaryota; kingdom Metazoa; phylum Chordata; class Mammalia; order Primates; family Cercopithecidae; genus Macaca; species Macaca nemestrina. The sequence goes on along the minus strand of NC_092125.1, from coordinate 15,686,889 downwards.
TTCTAGGTTTCTTTCTGGGGGCTCTTGGGGTAGAATCTGTTCTCTTGACTCTTCCAGCTTCTAGTGTCTGTCTGCATTTCTTGGCTCATGTTCTTTCTCTCATCTTCAAAGCAAACAATGGCCCATAAGGTGATTTTCATGTTGCCATCTCTGTTTCTGACATTTCTGCCTCTCTCTTTACCATTTAAGGACTTTGAAATTACATTGAGCCCAGCAGCATAGTACAAAATCATCTCTCCAGTCCAAGGCCAGTTGATTAGCAAATGTAGTTCCACCTGCAACCTGAACTCCTCTTTTCCATGCAACATACATATTCACAGGTTCTCGGGATTAAGACATGGATCTCTTTGGGGGGTCTCTTATTCTGTCACTCACAAGCAACCTTTTTAGAAGGTTTTGCAGTTCTCCGTGTTCTGAAGAAAACTGGCTTAAATTTCTGTGGTCTATAATGCTTTTACTCCATTGTATTGTTTTTCTGAGCACTTTTGGATTATTATTTTTTTTCCTCTGGAATCTCCCTGCCAGCCTTCTCTACTGACTTTGGTGATGGTTGCTTAAACCTTTTTTGGCAAGCAGAATTTAAATTCTCCTTGGAGCCTGAGGCATGCTTGTTATATTTGGGGGGTGGGAGGCAGCATAGATTCTCAAAAGACATACCTTAACAAAATGGAAAGAAAAATAAATAGCGAATCAGAAAAGTTTGGTATGTATTAAAATAATCAGCTCTATTATTTAAAATGTTTCTAGGCAAAGTTTTTCACTGTGACGACTTAGGCAAAAAACTCGACTGAAAGCAAAATTACTGGAAGCTGATTCAGTTTTTGAGGAAACAGTATTTCCAGAGAAACCCAGGTCTGTCTTGTGACACTGTGAAACACATTCAAGTGTTGCTTAATGACAGGGATACATTCTGAGAAATGCATCATTAAGTGATTTTATCATTGTGTGAACATCACAGAGTACTTACTCAAACCTGGATCGCATAGCCTACTACATACCAGGCTCTATGGTAGACAGTCTACGGCTCCCAGGCTACAAACCTGCACAGCATGTTACTGTACTGAATACTGTAGGCAACTGCAACACAATGGTAAGTATTTGTGTATCTAGGCATAGAAAAGGTACAGTCAAAATATGGTATTATAATCTTATGGGACCACCTTCTTATATGAGACGCATGACTGTATATATTTGTTCTTCATCCCAGTTTCTTGATGTATAGCTCCTAAAACCCTTGGAATCTCAGGAGTAATAAGAATGTCTTTTGAATGCTAATGAAATGATTAGGTGCCCCTAGACAACTTCAGGATTAGAAGGTTGAGACTTTCATTCTCACCTCTAACCTCCACAGCAGGAAGAGGGGCTGAAGATTGAGTTGATCACTGATCACCAATGATTATCACTGGTCATTAATCATTCATGCCTATGTAACTGACGACAGGTACTTGGCTCTTGTGTTACAGAAATTGACATGAGATCTAGCAAGTTTCCCAGACAAGGCTTTTATTTGGTCTTATGTTTGAACACAAGGGAGGCAGCACAAGCGAGATAATTATCTGACCGGCTCCCTGAAGGGAGTAAGGAGAGTAATTTTAAAGAAGCTAAAGTGGGCTGGGAGTGATGTTTAAGCATATAGAGGCTGGAAACTTCTGGTACCTGCACAGTTTGATGATATGCTTCTTCATGCATTGCAGATCTCATTCACAAGTTAAATCTCCACCCCCCGGATGTGACTTTTTAGTGTTATAATGAAGCTAAGGTAAAGGATTGGTCATTCTTCTGGTCTTGTACGCATGCCGGAGATAGGGTTAACACCCTTGAATAAGTTTTAAAGTGGGAGCTGCTTGTTTAGGTTCCCTCAAGGTCCCACAGTCAGTGAGTAAGGCACCTTGAGTAAGATTTACAGTGGGCCATTGCTTATCTTAGTCTCCTTAAGGCTCCTCGATCAGCGGGCACGGCACGTCGAGCAAGATTAATGGTACAAGATTTGGATGGTCCTTGCTGACCATGGCTCCCCTCCCCACCAGCTTACATTAGACGTCCTTGGTGGGGTGTAGTGGGTGGGAGGCGAGTCTCATATCTACTCTGTCTCATCTGTGTAATGAAGTCTCTATAAAAACCCCAAAAGACAAGGTTCAGGAGCTCCTAGGTAGCAGAACACGGGGAGAGTTTTGGAAGGTGGTGCACCCAGGGAGAGCACGGAAGCTCTGGGCCCCTTTCTCCATACCTTACCTTGTGCATCTTGTCATCTGTATCCTTTATAACATTCTTTATAATAAGCTGATAAGTGTATTATAGTACGCTTATATATGTATTATATACGCATATATACGTATTATATATATTACGTATTACATATATGATTATATAATACGTCACATAATATAATACGCTAGCAAATGCATCCAATTCCAGGAAGGAGTTGTTGGGACCCTGATTCATAGCCAGTCAGAAGAGCAGTTGACAACCTACTACCTGTGACTGAGTCTAAGTAGGGAGCATTCTTATGGGACTGAGCCTCTGACCTATGGGATCTGATGCCATCTCCAGGTAGATCGTGTCAGAATTGAATTGAATTAGAGGACACCCAGCTTGTGTCTACTGCAGAATCCACTACAGAATCTGCAGGACTTTTTTTTTTTTCTTGTGTGTAGGGAAAACCCCCCATACATCTGTTTCAAAAGTGTTGTATTAAGTGACTATGTGAGAGTATAGAGTAGAAAAATATAGTTCAATTTTTCCTCTAGCCTATATTTGGTGTCAGGAGTGTGTATAAAAAAAGAAAAAACACTTTTCTTTGGGTTTCTCTTAACTATTAATGCATTAATAGTCTGTTGATAATCACAGCAATGAATTTGCCCTGCCCCTCCCTCTCCTCCCCTGGCACAAAATGTGCTGCAAATCTTGAAGCCTTGAGAAGAGAGGACTCTCCAGCGCCTGCCTTGGATACAGACATGGAGGAAGATGGAAGAGGGTTATGCTGAGGAAGGACCACACAGAGGGAAATGAGAAGCTGCAGAGAACGATGCTCAAAGGTACTAAAAATCCAAGAAGTGAAGAGACTCTGGCTGGTCTACCCAATATACCTATTTCCCTCTTCCTTTGAAAACCCTAACTTATTCAGGGCAACAATGCATCCAGGCAAAGGGCTATGTATTCCATCTTCCTTTATCATGAGTGTGGTCTGGAACACAGGAATGGCCGATAACACATACATAGAAACTGTTGGGTGAAATTTTTTTTGAAATGAGCGCTCTTAAAAGAGTTGCAGGGCAGGGCGTGGTGGCTCAAGCCTGTAATCCCAGCACTTTGGGAGGCCGAGACGGGTGGATCATGAGGTCAGGAGATCGAGACCATCCTGGCTAACACCGTGAAACCCTGTCTCTACTTAAAAAAAATACAAAAAATTAGCCGGACATGGTGGCGGGTGCCTGTAGTCCCAGCTACTCGGGAGGCTGAGGCAGGAGAATGGCGTGAACCTGGGAGGCAGAGCTTGCAGTGAACCGAGATCGCGCCACTGCACTCCAGCCTGGGCTACAGAGCCAGACTCCGTCTCAAAAAAAAAAAAAAAAAAAAAAAAAAAAGAGCTGCAGAAAACTAGTTGGGCTCTTTTTTGTGTGTGCTTCTTCATTTCTCTTACCTCCTATGTGGAATACTGACCTGACTGCAATGCTCCCTCCCACGTTTCTGAAGGATACTGAGAACAGAAGATAAGCTAAGAAGAATGAAACAGAAAGGTAGAAGGAACCTGGGTCCCCAAAGCTCTGAATCTTCATACCCTCCCTGTATCTCCTGCCGTAGACTTCTTTTGTGTGGAAGGAATTTTAGCCTTCTTGTGTTAGCTGCCTTTTCCCCCATTGTCTGCCAGTAGCAATTAAGACCAATTTAAAAAGATATATTCATTTTCTTTATTAAAGGTACAAACTCTCTGCAAACCCTGAATGTTATTTGTATTGTGGTGAGCAGATTCAACCTCATAAGCCAAGTTGTTTGCTAACAATTTCTGAGCTATAGAAAATTATAAAGCATCCAGGTGAGGTGTGGCAAAATTAAAAAGAAAAAAAGAAGAAAAGTATAACACAGTTCATTTCCAAAAGTCCAGATACTTTCTATGATTCACATAGAGATGTAACTATTCCTTCAAATGTATCATTGTGAGGGTATATTTTTCTTCAGTATAAATTCTGCTTTTTAACATGAGAAGGATACCCCATTTTGGTTGCATTCTGTTTAACTAAGAGTTGTCATTTGTTTTGTTCTTTAATTACCCATTTTCGAAGACTTAAAAAACAGTAAAGTACATTGACCATAAAAAGCTCCCCTAAATTAGCTGGGCATGGTGGCATGTGACTGGAGTCCCAGCTATGCGGGAGGCTGAGACAGGAGAATTGTTTGAACCCGGGAGGCAGAGGTTGCAGTGAGCCAAGATCGCACCACTGCACTCCAGCTTGGGCGACAGAGCAAGACTCCATCTCAAAAAACAAAACAAAACAAAACCTCCCTGTACACCATTTCAACTCTTGAATAATACACCAGGTCTATAGTAGAATTTCCTCTTCTGTTTTGTTCTTTTGGCAGGACTCTGTGTTTATTTGGAGCCAAATAGGCTTTTGATTCAGGAAGGATGTATGACTTAGGAATGCACTTGGCTGAGATTAACAGAAAGTCTATCAGCGTTAGATTGTTTTGGTTCAAAGTCTGGGTGTGGGAAGTTTAGGCTACTACAGCAGCTCCTCAAGGTTGTCATCAAAGGCATAGGTTCTTTCCAGCTTCTACTCTGCTCTTCCTAATATGTGGCATTTGTCCTAATTGCAAGATAAATGCTTTACATTCAGATTCCTCGCAGAAATAAAGGTGAAAGTTAAAGGCCAACGTGCTTTCTCCAAATCAAATATTACTCAGGAAAGAGCACGCCCTCCCGGTAAATCTGCCCATACCTTATGGACCCAAACTGTGCGACATGGCAACCCCTAGCTGGAAGGAGATTTGAGCAAATAGTATTTTTATTTCAGCGCACTGACACTCCCAGTGAAATATGGTTCTCTTTTCTCTTAGAAAGTATGTGGAAATTGGATTGCCAGCCAGGATATCTGCCACGTAGGAGAATTGTATTCTCTTTATCCTAGGAAAGTCTCAGTTGAAGAAGATAGAAAGGCTTTCAAGGAAAAATAGAAGGGAAGGAGAAGTGCAATACAAATTTTCTAGCCAAATAAAGTTGCTCTAAGTTGAGTTGTTTTGACGACTGTAAACAGTACTATTTCTTTTGTAGATTGTCCTTTTCTGTGACATCACTGATCTGAATTGCAAGAGACACAAGTACACACGCAAGTCACAGCCAACTGAAAGCAAAGCAAGGGTTAAGGACACTGAGTAATTGCCCTTGGACGAGGCTAAGAGGATTATGGGTCATCCAGGACAGCCCAGTTCTAGTGAGCCACCTTAATGAAGAGTAACGTTTTGCAATCTCATTGGAGCTCATTGACTAAAGGAGATAGTTAATGCTTTGAGTGAACATCTTGAATGAAAAATTGTTTTCCATACAACATTTGCTATATTCTCCAGGCTTACAGCCCAGCGAGGTAAGGACTATACATTCTTAAGAGACTTAGTCAGCTTTTAGACAGTGGCTGTTTCTGCATAGCAATTAGAAATAACTTCTCTTTTAGTTATATGGGAATAAATTTAACAAACACCAACAGATGGCTTTTCAGACAGCAACATTTCTTCAGAATTCTAATTTCAACACTAATTGGCCAGGTCTTCCAAAGCAAAGAAAACAAGATCAGTTATCTTTATAATTCATACTCAAACCTGATTTCTGCCTGATCAGTGTAACAGTGCTTTAGACTAAATTGTCCAAATAAAGTCTTCAAGCATTAGCTTATAAATATAAAAATCTACACTATGTGAAAATTCCTTTATGCACTGGGCATACTGATGAAACGTATTATCTGTCTTTTCTCTTTTTTAAAAAATTGAGGTCTTTTAAATTCAATACAAAACTCTTCCTGTTATTTTTGGGTTTTGTTTTTAAGGCAGGATCTCACTGTGTTGCCCAGGCTGGAGTGCATTGGCATGATCACAGTTCACTGTAGACTCAACTTTCTGGGCTCAAGGGATCCTCCTGCCTCAGCCTCCCTTAGTAGATGAGAATACAAGCATGTGCCACTGCATCTGGCGAATTTTATGTGTGTGTGTGTATATATATATATATATATGTGTGTGTGTGTGTGTGTGTGTGTGTATATATATATATGTATATATATATATATATATTTTTTTTTTTTTTGTGGAGACCTATCTCCCTGTGTTGCCCAGGCTGATTTAGAATTCCTGGGCTAAAGCGATTCTCCTTGCCTCGATCTCCGAAAGTGTTGGGATTACAGGCATGAAACATGTCTCCCAGCCAAAACTTTTATATTTTTAAGAAAACATTGGGAAATTTCCTTAAAAAGTTGATCCTTTGCGAGTGAACAGTCCTGCCTTTAGACCTGGCTATGAGAGGCTCCCGCCTCTGTACTTATGCTTAAAAGGGACCCACTCCTGCTATCCTCCAGCGACAACTCCTCTCCATGGTTCCAGGAGTCAGCAGAGCCAAGGACACAACCCCAATGGCTGCTGTCCCCCTCGAGGTCACACTCCAAGAATCAGAATACTGGAATTCCCTGCCACCAATCCAGGTGCACTTCTTCAACCTACACAGGACTCTTTCTAGGCCCTTCTATCCAAGTGTTTGAAGAGTAGCCGAGAGGCAGCTTTTGATGGAACCAGAACTTGGACAAATGAGCTGTGCTACCACACAAGGGTGCAAGGGCCCTCTGATTCTGGACAGCACAGAAGGGAGGTGGGCCAGGGGCCTCGTGCCTTCACATCCTGGTGCAAGACTCCATCAGCCCAAGAATTTTACATTTAAATCTAGCTTTCCAGGACACTATGTCAAGGTAGAACACATTTCACTTAATGGTTTAAGGGTTTCACTAATCATTTTCAAATATTTAGGTATGCAACATGCCTTCATTTCTATTTCTCCTCTAGGTCCCACTCTTGTCCTGCAATAATAATCATCCTCAATACACATATTTTGAAAATGTAGACTCTTATGTTAGATCTTGCTGAAAGCAGCACCCAGTTCAATAAAAGCAGCATACACACATTTTATTCTTTCTTTCTTTTTTTTTCTTTTTTTTGAGATGGAGTTTTGCTCATGTAGCCCAGGCTGGAGTGCAAGGCTCACTGCAACCTCCACCTCCCAGGTTCAAGCGGTCGTCCTGCCTCAGCCTCCCAAGTAGCTGGGATTACAAGTGCGTACCACCACACCCGGCTAATTTTTTTTTTTTTTTTTTTTTTGTATTTTTAGTAGAGATGGGGTTTCACTATGTTGGCCAAGCTAGTCTTGAACTCTTGACCTCAGGCGATCCACCTGCCTCGGCCTCCCAAAGTGCTGGGAGTACAGGCATGAGCCACTGTGCCCGGCCCACACATTTTCATTCTAAACATTTCTTTGAACGGTACCTCTTTATCTTCATGAATGTAGTAGGGCACCCAGGTGAATTGTTTTCTATGCCTGTGACAAGGGGTAATTTGAAAGTAATGAAGCATAGCACATTAAACGCCTTTCTTCAAAGGAATCTTTGAAGCTTGGCATAAAATCCTGTGGTTCTCTGTTTTAACACAATCTCCTATCTTTTAACTTCTGTTTGTAAACTATTTTTAAAAAGTTTTTTGATAGCATGTCAGTGAATAAATTATTTTAGCCAATTCACAGACAAATTGAGCTTCAAAGAAAGCATAATGTATTACTCTGTCTCTAATAACATTGTGTCCTGGTCCATGAAGTCAGAACTAGGACATGAAGTACAAATTAAAGATAAAACTCCTCTATGAGAACCTGGCTTTCTGCATGCAGGTTGGACTTCCCAGAGCGATTTCCCTGACTTTCCATGGCTTCTGCATTCTGGAGCCATCTGTGCTCAGCGCCGCTCCAGGTCAAGGGCTGTGTGAGCAGCACGTGATGCTGAGATTCCAAGCGGGGGCAGATCCGCTTGAAACTGGGCTTTGCTGAAATAGCTCAATTCTTTCTAATTACATTTTGACCAAATGTATAAATAAATTTCATCATTTTGGCACCCACATCACTAATCTCTGTAAATACCATATTCCCAGCACTGGCAGAGCTGCCTGTGACTAAGCTTGACACATAGGCTCTCTGGACCTTACACCATGGTGGCAGCCATGACATGAATTTTATTTCATGAAATATTTATAACGTTTCCCACCACCATCATCATTCAATGGGGGCTTTGGCAGCCTGCCACAGAGACAGAACCAAAAGGAAAGTGACTTCTGTGTGAGAATGGCAGGTGCTTTTTGTGTGGATGTTGGGAGGGGGTGCATTTCTGCTTCTTTCCAAAGTCTGAGATTATCTACTGTTTAGAATTAGTTATACCATCTCTCATCCACTAACTGAGTATGTAAGAGGCTCAGGGAATTAGTAATCAAAGTCCCAGATCTTTATTTCTCTTACCCACATTGAGTTTCAATGATGTACATTGTGTCAATAGGGACTTCATATTTTTCTGAAGAGTTATAATGAAGTGGGCTTTGTGAATCTGCACTCATTCAGTCTAGACATTTGTACGGCTTGCCCCTTTTATCACACCACTCCTGCCTTAAGAGGTACTTCCTGACCATCCACTTTAAATTACACCATTCTGCAGTCCATGCTATGGCATCACCCTGCTCTGTTGTCTCAGTGGTATTTATCACTATCCAAAATTTCATGGAATACTTATTTGTTTGCTTTTTGTTTTCTCCATTACAATCCCACTACATTCAGACATTTTAGCTATGAAGTCCCTAGTATGAAGAGAGAACTTATGTATCTTTTAAAAAATGTAACAGCTTTATTGAGAAATAATTCACATATCATACAATTCATCCATTTAAAGTGGACACTTGGATGGTCTTTGGTATATTCAGAGTTATGCAATCGTCACCACAATCAATTTTAGAACATTTTCATCATTCGAAAAGAAAACTCACACATCAGCTCTCTCTCCTCAGTCTTCCAACTCCTCCCCCTAATTTCTAGCCAACTCCTCATCTACTTACGGTCTCTTTAGATTGACCTATTCTGGATATCTCACATAAATGGAGTCCACAATATGGGGTCTTCTGTGTCTGGCTTCTTTTATTTAGTACAGTGTTTCAACATCCTAACATGATATCAGTACAGTCATCCCTGGTCCCTAGGTATCCATGGGGGATTAGTTCTTGGACACCTTGTGAGTACCAAAATCCACAGATGCTCAAGTCTGTTATATAAAATGGTATAATATTTGCATATAACCTATGCACATCCTCCTATTCTCCTATATACTTTAAGTCATCTCTAGATTACTTATAATGCCTAATACAATGTAAATGCTATGTAAGTAGTTATATCATATTTTTAAAATTTGTATTATTTTTATTGTTGTTTGCTATTTTTTTTTATTGTTTCTAAAAAATATTTTCAATCTGCAGTTGGTTGAATCTGCGATGTGGAACCCACAGAAAGGGAGAGCTGATCATACTTCATTCCACTGCATGACTGTATCCTACTTTATTTATTCAGTGATCAGTCAATGACACTTGGATTATATCCACTTTTTGGCTGTTATGAATAATGTGCTATGAACTTTCATGTACAATTTTTGTGTTGACATATGCTTTCATTTCTCTTGGGTATACACCTAAGAATGAAACTGCTGGGTTATATAGCAACTCCATATTTAACCCTTTAAGGAACTGCAATTGCTTTAGAAAGTGGCTGCACCATGTTTCAATTTCCCTGCCTCCTTACCAACACTTATTATTATCTGTCTTTTTCATTATAGCCATCCTCAAGTATGTGAAGGAGTATCCTATTGTAGTTTTAACTTGCATTTCTCTGATGGTTAATGAGATTGAGTATTTCATCATGTGTTTATTGGCCATTTTTATGTTTTCTTTGCAGAACTATCTGTCAGATCCTTTGGACATTTTAAAATTAGATTATTTACCTTGTAACAGTCCAATTTATATGTTATAAGAATTCTTTATATATCAAGATATAAGTCCTTTGCCAGACTTATAATTTGGAAATATGTTCTCCCATTTTGTGAAGTTTCTTTTCTTTTTTTTTTTTTTCTTCAACTTTTATTTTAAGTTCTTGGGTACATGTGCAGGATGTGCAGGTTTGTTACACAGGTAAACATGTGCCATGGTGATTTGCTACACAGATCAACCCATCTGTATTAAGCCCAGCATTCATTAGCTATTCTTCCTGATGCTCAGCCTCCCCCTGCCCCCTGACGGGTCCCAGTGTGTGTTGTTCCCTGTCACATGTTCATGTGTTCTTATTGTTCAGTCCCCACTTATAAGTGAGAATGTGTGGTGTCTAGTTTTCTCTTCCCACGTTAGTTTGCTGAGGATCATGACTTCCAGCTCCATCCATGTCTCTGCAAAGGACATGATCTCATTCCTTTTTATAGCTGCATAGTATTCCATGGTGTATATTTACCACATTTTCTTTTCTATCATTGATGGGCATTTGGGTTGATTCTGTGTCTTTGCTGTTGTGACTAATGCTGCAATGAACATATGCATGCATGTATCTTTATAATAGAGTAATTTATATTCCTTTGGGCATATACCCAGTAATGGGATTGCTGGGTCAAATGTTATTTCTACCTCTAGATCTTCCACAACAGTTGAATTAATTTACACTCCCACCAACAGTGTACAAATGTTCCTTTTTCTCTGCAACCTCACCAGCATCTGTTGCTTCTTGACTTCTTAATAATTGCTATTCTGACTGGTGTAAGATGGTATCTCATTGGGGTTTCAATTTGCAATTCTCTAATGATCAGTGTTGTTGAGCTCTTTTTTTTCATATGTTTTTTGGCTGAATGAATGTCTTCTTTTGAGAAGTGTCTGTTCATGTGTTTTGCCTACTTTTTAATGGGTTTGTTTGTTTTTTACTTGTAAATTTGTTTAGGTTCTTTGTCAACTCTGGATACTAGACCTTTGTCAGATGGACAGATTATGGAAATGTTCTCCCATCCTGTAGGTTGTTTTCTCTTTCTTGATGATGTTCTTTGAAGCACAACAATTTTTAATTTTGATGAAGTTAAATTTATCTACATTTTATTTGGTCACTTGTGCTTTTGGTGTTATATATAAGAAGGCTTGGTTAACCCGAGGGCATGACGATTTACTCTTATACTTTTTTCTAAGTTTTGTAGTTGTAGCCTTTTCATTTAAACCTATTATTTATTTTAAGTTAATTTTTGTGTATGTTATGAGAGGAGTCATTTATCTTTTTCATCACTTCTCAGTGCCTAGAGTGTTTGGAACATAATAGATGCCTTATGAATGTTTCTTGAGTGAAAGAACCCATGATGAGAAAAATGGTATTCCCCTCATGACGAACGATGTTCAGCATATTTTCATGGGCCTGTTGTTTATTTCTACATACCTTTCTGGGAAGTGTCTTCTAATATTTTGCCCTTCATTAAATAAATTGTTTGGTTTTTTGCTATTGAGTTTTATGAGCTCTTTATATATTCTGGATCCACGTTTAGGATCAGATATCTGCATTAAGAATAATTTTCCCAATATGTAGCTTGCTTTTTATCTCAATGGTATCTTTAGAAGAGCAGATGTTTTTAAAATTTCTCGAGGGTTTCTCCCCACTGTACCACTCCTGATGCTGGTGAAGGCTTGCAGTGACTCATAACCATCTTCCTCATGCCCCATAGGTGTACCATTTCTGGGATGCCTTCCCTGGCACACGGCCAAATATCTTTCAAGACCACGCCCCACATTTCACACAGCGGGCCTTCTGGGTGGATGAGCTGGCCTTGGGGCTCATTGTGACTCTCCTTCCACAGAATTCCTCTGCTGAAGGTGTCTCCTCAGCCTCCGTTTCATACCAACAACCAGAGAGCGTACACACGGCTGAGCTATAGCACAGAGGGAAAGGCTGATCTCCAACAGAGTCCTCTGCAAATGGGTTTTACCAGTGCTGGGGGTGCTGAACACAGTGCAGAGGAGGTGCCTAGACTCAGGAAAATCTGACTGCAACTGAGAAGCTGGTGTCTAAGGACTGTTAAAGGCATATGTGCATACCTCCAGAGACATTCAGTGTAGGCCAGTGTTTGAGAGCACAGGAGTGGGTCCTGTCCCAGACCCTTTCTCTGAGGCTGGAGGATGAGCTCTTCCTCATATTCAACTTGGGCAACTACATGAGACTTAGAAGGTGCAAGTCCCAGTGAGGCCATGGTGCAAATTTCTCTAGCATCACATCACGGTGTAGGAGTCTCTGAGCATCACCAAGGAACCCTCCCTCCTCTTGGGAGAAATACATGGCCATGTCCTCAAAGTAAATGTTTTTACAGAGGTAGAATCCTCCTCTGAGTGCATCAACACGGTTGCTGCCACAGAAATCTATAGGCAGAGTGGGGAAGTGGGAGGCAAGAAACCAGAGTGGAGACTCAACACTGTCATCCTCGCTGGGCCTCAGGAGCTGAGCCCCAGACCTGCATAGGTGCCGTGGGGATGATGCTTCCTCTTGTGCCTTCTCCCATTACCTTGGCTTCACTGAGAGTTCCAGAGCCTCTAATGTCAGTGCTGTTGTTTTTATAAATTGCTGGTTTCAATTGGTTGATATTTTGCTAGGGAATTTTGTGTCTATGTTCAAGAGGGAGAGTGAGTTATGGTTGTCTTCCTTTTTTTTTTTTTTTTTTTTTTTTTTTTTTTTTTTAATAATGTCTTTCTCTGATTTTATAACCATGGTAGCCTTGGTAACATTAAATAAATCGAGAAAGCATTGCCTCCTCTATTTTTTGAAAGAGTTTGTGTAGGATGAATTCTCTCTCTCTCTTTTTATTTTTTTCGAGACAGTCTTGCTCTGTAGCCCAGGCTGGAGTGCAGTGGTGCAATCTCGGTTCACTGCAAGCTCCGCCTCCCAGGTTCAAACGATTCTCCTGTCTCAGCCTCCCGAGTAGCTGGGATTACAGACATGCACCAACTATGCATGGCTGATTTTTGTTTTCTTAGTACAGACGGGGTTCACCATGTTGGCCAGGCTGGTCTTGAACTCTTAACCTCATGATCTGCCCTCCTCGACCTCCCAAAGTGCTGGGATTACAGGTGTGAGCCATCGCGCCTGGCCCCCCCTCTCTTTTTTTTTTTTAATGTTAGAGAGCATTCATCAGTGATGCTGTAGAGATCTGGAATTTTCTTTTTTTGAAAAGTTTTAGATTACGAATACAATTTTTAAAAATAGACATAAGGCTATTCAAATTTTCTTTTGCTGGTTGAGTCAGTTTTAGAAATTTGTGTCTGTTAATGCATTGTTCCATTTCATCTAAGCTATTGAATTTATTGATACAAAGTTATTTGTACTATTCCATTCTCTTTAATAGCCGTACTATCTATGGTGATGTCCTCTCATCACTTTAAATTTCTGATATTGGAAAACATGTCTCCCTTCTTTTTTATCAGTCTAAATAGAATTTTATTAATTTTGTTTAATTAGAACAAAGAACCAGCTGTTGTTTGTATTTGTTTTATCTATCATGTGCTTTTTATTTCACTGATTATTTCTCTTATCTTTGTTATTCTATTTCTTTCCACTTTTCTAAAGCTTGATTTGCTCTTTTCATCTCAATCCTTAAGGAGGAAGCTTAGATATTTGAGTTTTCTTCTTCCTTAATATATGTATTTTATGCTACAAATTTCCCTGTAAGCACTGGGTTACTTACATTCCAGAAATTTTGATATTTGTATTTTTATTTTCATTTAGCTTAAATGTATGTGTGTATTGATTACTGATTGAGTGATTTTCCATATGAATACATACACACACACACACACACACACAGTGATTTTCAACTTAATTTCATTGTGATTAAAGAACTCTCCCTCTGCCTTTCTTTTCCTTAGCTGTTTGGGAGGCAGTATTAGTTTCAGAATAAATAGGGGCACGGATAGCAGAATTAGGGGAGAGGGTAAAAGTCAGCGTGTGTGTGTGTGTGTGTAGAGAGAGAGAGAGCAAGAGAGTGAGAGGGAGAACGTGCATCTCTTGCATACATTACTGCAACCTTAGAAAGCATCAAGCACCCCGCAGACTCGTGCTGGAGGTTTACAGCTTACCTCCCTGCGTGCGCTCTGTGCATTTCTCGAGTTTGCTTTGTTACTGGGAGGCTGATTCATTTGCGCTGCATCAATAGCTTCCTTGCTCTCTGGTTTCTTTTAGAGTTGGACCATTGGAAGCACTGACAAGAGGTCAGAGTGGTAGAAAGGCAAGGTCACGTGCATTTTCTGGATCCCTCTCTGCCAGGATACCCTGAGCGAGTACACACCTTCATCAAAGGTCATAATCCCATCAACTGACCCTTTCTCCAACCTCAGGTGTCCTCTGAGCTCCTCTGTGGCCTCCCTCTGCTTGTCCCTTGGGTCTAGGGGTGGCAATAGCCCTACAAGGTACAATAAACCCCCTGTTGGTTTTCATCGACCTTCACATAGTTTTGAAGCAGCCCCTTCATTAAAACTCTCCTCAGTGATGCCCCGTGGATGTGCTCTTTCATCCTTACATCTTGACTGACACTAGAGAGAAGGCCGCCCCTTTTCTGATGGTTACAGATAATTTGTTCTTAGCCTAGAGGCAGATGTTGGGAGAAGGGAAAGAGCTTTTTCTCTTTTTTTTTCAGTCTTCTTGCAGGCAGAAATTCTGTATTAATGTATTATATTTTTCTTTCTATTATCACCAGTTTTTCAAATCCAACATGCCTCACTGTTAACTCCATTTCTCTCCAAAATAAAAGAAAGTTACCTACACTTTTGTTAACATGTTAATGTTTTCCCTGTGAGTACGTTTCACCAGCAGAAGCCCCATTCATTTACACCTGAATTTCTGGAATGATGGAAATCTCTCTCCTTCACTGGCTCATCAGTTACTCATTTATATTTCAGAAAAAGGAGGTTTCAGAAGGAAAATGATGACTGGTGGTTATTTAAAGAGTAAGTGCTGCAACTAATGGGCTCTTTGGCACCAGCGTCTTTTTCACAACAACATGGGGGCACTTGCTCTTGTGACCTGCATCTATTTTATTGTATTGAATGTGATGGTGGTTGTAAACGGAAACACGTTTCCCACTTCTGCTCTAATTAAAAGCATTGTAAAATGCCGTGGAATTCCCTGATCCAAAATATTTGACTCATTAAGGGTTTTCTCACATCAGCTAATGATTTAATTAGCAAAACTCCTCAAATTAAAACCTTTATCAACATTAACTGTTGGCAGAGATACAAAATTCTCATTCTTACCTCTCACTAAAGTTGTTATAGTAACACCAAAAGAGCAATTTCCTATAAATGTTAAATAATAAATTTCCCAGGAACTTTCACTTCCACATAAAGGACAGCCAAGGCGCAGGAGGAGGGGGTGAAAATATTGCCCACTAGTGACCAGACTCTCTATATGCACTGCTGTCGACTGCCTAAATGCTTGCTTACAAATTTTTTTTTTTTTTTTTTTTTTTTGAGACAGAGTCTCATTCTGTCACCCAGGCTGGAGTGCACTGGTGCTATCTTGGCTCACTGCAACCTCCACCTCTTGGGTTCAAGCAGTTCTCCTGCCTCAGCCTCCTAAGTAGTTGGGATTACAGGTGTATGCCACCATGCCTGGCTAATTTTTGCGTTTTCAGTAGAGATGGGGTTTCACCATGTTGGCCAGGCTGGTCTCAAACTCGTGACTTCAGATGATCTGCCCACCTCGTCCTCCTATAGTGCTGGGATTACAGGTGTGAGCCACTGTGCCCGGCCTCCTGTCTACAGTTAGTAAAATGTAAAATCATACCATGTCTATTTGCAGCCCCGTTATTTATTTAGAGATTTGTTCTCTTTAGAATATCCTAGTACAAGTTGAGCAGTAAAATGCCCCTCAACTCCAATCAAAAAGGCATTGTGGGAGGGCAGGGAGTATATTGGAAATAGGGGCAAATTCAATAGTCCATCTCTTTTCCAAGTAAAATTTAAAAAATATATAAAATAGTGCGAAAAGAAACCACTATGCATGCAAACAGGGATGACCTTAAAAATCTTTCATGATGGGTACTGCAAGACATTGTCAATCAGAACAGACATCAGCCACCAGCAGCTACTCCCATTTGTTAAGACAAGTATCATCCATGACATACCAGGGTGCGTGTGTGTGCCAACATCTATTGTCTGTGTGATTTCAGAAAGGAATGAGATTCCTTTCTATGTTAAATGGAGTTAGCATAGGCCAAGAGGAGAGAGGAAAGAGATGAAAAGGTGAGGGAGATGGCGTCCAGCCAAGTCTGGAGCTGCACAGGCTACAGGGCATTGCCACTCTTTGTTCATTACAATGATTTCCATATTTTTGATGCGTTTAGCTCTTCATGGTGCTTTCATCCTATCTCATTTTATCCTTTAAGTCAAATATAGCAATATTCTTACTTTATAGATTAAGTAGTAGACTGGAAAGGTGAGATTATAAAGGTGTCTTTTAATTCTCAAGTCAAATACCTTCTTCCTCTGTAAGAGGCCTTGGAAATAAACATGTGTCTCAGATTCTGGATTAAGAATCTTGAGAATCTTGCCCTTACACTTGCCCTTACATTCTTGAATGGAAGAATTCCATCTTCCATTCAAGGAATTGAAAGACATTTCCTTTCAATTTCCTGCTGCAGTAAATTTGTCTTTGCTTCTTCTGCCAGCCCCTGTGAGCTCTATCCTTGGATCAGTCCTCACAGTCTGATTGCCTTGCTTCCTCTAGGTGTTGGCTCTGATCCTGACCTTGGCCTCAGCTCAGTTTTAGATGATCCTCCCAAGGATGCAATCTTAGTCAGTACCTGTTTTTAGTACTATTGACATTCCTGTGTCAATCTTATTGCTCAGTGATTTTTGCTTCTCTACATGACTCAAAAAAAGCACCTTACTCTTCCTTTTATCATGGGCATATTTACTTTTTTGTTTTTTGCCAGTTGGGAATATGAAGCTTTGTGTAATTCATTTTTCTCAGATCTTTTCAGTCTGAGAGTCAAAACAGAGTCCCAATTACAGTTGTAACCACCAAAAAGACTGCCTTCCTTGCAAAGACCTGCTCCTATTTGGATCTATTTGTAGGAGGCCTCAGAGGGTGTCTCACTTAAGCTTCCATATGACATCTGTTAATTTTTTTCCTCTCCTTTTCTATACTCTGCCTGCCCCTGTTTTAATATGTCTACAGCTGGGTATATCAAAGATTATATACTTTGTGAGAATGGCCATGTCTGGTCAACATCAAGGGTGCTATTATATATGTCAAAGACACTCTCACCACCACCCCAACTTCTTTCAAAGCTTCTTTTTACCACTTCTGTCTTAGAATGCTCAGCTGCTATTTCAACATGCTTTAGATTGGGTAAGATTGAGTAATGACAAGCAATGAAGTTTGTTTCTCACAGTTCTGGAGGCTAGGAAGTCCAAGATCAAAGTTATAGCAGATTTGGTGTCTAGTGAGGGTTCATTTCCTGATTCATAGATGGTGCTTTCTCTCTGTGTCCTCATGTGGAAGAAGGGGCAAATAAGCTCTCTCAGGCCTCTTTGATGAGGGCATTTATCCTATTAATGAGCACTCTATCCACATGATTTAAAAGTCCCCATCTCTTAAAACTATTGTATTGGGGATTAGGCTTCAATATATGAACTTGGGGGTGACACAAACATTCAGACCATAGCAATTTTAACTACATTTGCTGCGTCTTACTACTACTGAAGCTGTTTTTCCAGATTCCTGTTTGCAGGCTCTGACCTATGACAGTCGTGTGCTGTGGATATGTCCCTGCAGGGATGCTGCTTTCAATGTGCTGAGGCACTCGAGGTGCTAGTGGCCGTATCCTATAAAGGCTCCATGGGGCCAGCTATTTTCTGGTATAACAGGAAAATCTTCTTCCTCCTTTTTTTTTTTTTTTTTTTTTTTTTGAGATGGAGTCTTGCTCTGTTGCCCAGGCTGGAGTGCAGTGGTGCCATCTAGGCTCACTGCAACCTCTGCCTTCCGGGTTCAAGCAATTGTCCTGCCTCAGCCTCCCGGGTAGCTGGGACTACAGGCATGAGTCACCACGCCTGGCTAATTTTTTTGTATTTTTAATGAAGACGGGGTTTCACCATATTGGTCAAGCTGGTCTCCAACTCCTGACCTCAAATGATCCGCCTGCCTCGGCCTCCCAAAGTGCTGGAATTATAGGTGTGAGCCAGTGCACACCTGGCCTTTCCTCCACTTTTATGCTGATCTCTGTTAACTCTCTGGACTTCAGAAACTGGGAAGTTCTTGAATCACGTACAATCAGAAAATCTACACTATGGGTTTAGAATCTTCAGAGACTCAACAATGTTAGACTCACTCTTGCGTTTTCATTTTCTTTTTTCCTCCCTCCCTCCCTCCCTCCTTGGTGTCAATATTTATTTCCACCCATTTCAAAGCCCCACATCTCTCTCTTTCTATTGCTTTCATTCCCACTTGCTATGAAGGTATTTCCTTCATGGGGAATGTGAGGAGTTTGTTGAGAAATGGCCTGCTATTGACCCAGGCTTACATCATCATCGTAGCCTGGCAACCTCAGAGGCGGGATACCGCTTTTTGTCTTTCAAAGCAATGTGGGTGCCGCCATATTGTGGGTGGGATCCCTGTGCCCCGGGTCCCCTGTGCCTCGAGTTCCGGGGCAGCCGACTGTGCCACCCTCACCCTCACGCAACCAGGCAGGACCACTTCCAGGTCTGGAGCCTCCACCGCTCCAGACTCTGGCCCCTCGTCACTGCTGTCACCCGCTGCTTCTGCAGGGAGAGCATGGGGAGGAGGCGGACAGTCCCTGGAGCCCTGCACCCTGCGGGCCACTGTGATGGGGCCGGGCTGAGTCTCCTGCTGGTGGGGGAGCAGAGCAGTCGGGTATGGAAGGGGCAGGCAGAGAGGGGCCCTGAGGCAGAGCTGGGCCCGGAGTGGTGCCACCCTTGCACACGGAGCGTGGGGGCCGGCAGGAGGTGGAGCTGGGGCCGCGTTTCAGGGGCTAGGAGTTGGAAGTGGGAGGGGCTCCCACTTCGGGAACCAGGGAGCCGCCAGCTACCGCACCCACAAACGGTTCTGAGCCTTGGGAGAAAGCTCTGGCGGGGCAACCCAGGGCCAAGTCCTCAGGGTCTGCCCCACATTGGGGTGACTACCAAGCCTGAAGCTTCCAAAGGCCGGACTGGTGCCCACGATGGGCTCCCAGAGGCACCCCCCAGGCAGAGTTGCGAGCCGGGTGAGGGGGATCCCCAGGCCTCCTCTAAGCCCAGGACACAGGAAGAACTCACAGTGACATCACCCCTCCCCCAGATGCCAGCTCAGGCCCAGGGATGACCTCGAGCTCCCACCCCAGGCTGCATAAAGGTGTGGCCAGGTCTGCACGCTCCAGGGAGCTGGCAGAGCGGGGGACAAGTGGGAGCCCTGTCCCTTT
This sequence comes from Macaca nemestrina, assembly GCF_043159975.1. Taxonomy (NCBI): domain Eukaryota; kingdom Metazoa; phylum Chordata; class Mammalia; order Primates; family Cercopithecidae; genus Macaca; species Macaca nemestrina. The sequence continues at coordinate 15,667,369 of NC_092125.1, read as the reverse complement.
CCAGTTGGTGGGGTGGGAACTCCCTGGGTGCTGCTACAGCCACCCTGCCATGGCTCCAGACCCGGGCATCTCTGTGCTCTTGGGGGCTTGGGAAGGCCCCCTTGCCTTCAACGGGCTCAGAAGTGGCTGCTCCCACTGCCTGGCCCAGTTCTTGGTGCCTGCCGTGATCTCCGAGCAAAGTTGGGAGCTGAGCCTGTGCACTATTGCAGCCCAGCTGGGTTCACACACTCGGGGCAGTGCTGCCATGCCAGTCCCCTGCCACCTCAGCCCCTATGGACTTCAGGCACTGACAAGCATGGGAGGGAGGCCAAGGGGGCCCTGGGGACAGCCCCACACTGGCCTTCAGGCACCCGTTGGCATCAACAGCCTGGGTGCCATGAACCGCAGCAGGAGGCAGACAGGCTCCTGGGCAGAATGGGCTGGTCTCCAGAGAGGCCCCACCTTCAAGCAGGGAGGACCTGAAGCCTGGGAGCCAGGCCACCAGTCTGGTGGACCAGAGGGGGATCTTATGGTGCTTTTCCCTGTGCCCACTCATGGCTGCCCATGGACAAATCAGCATGCACTTCCTCCCCTCTGAGGCCCATAAAATCCCCCAGACTCAGCCAGACTCAAGCAGAGGATGGAGAGACAACAGGGAGATGACTGGCAGACCAGCTGCAGAGAGGAGCTCCCCTTTCTCCTGAGAGTTGAACACTTGTTGGGACACCCTGGCTAGGGGGAGAAGCTGCCCACTATCAGTCTCCTCTGAGCTGTTCTATTGCTCAATATAGCTCCTCTTCATTTTGCCCACTCTCCACTTGTTTGCATACCTTATTCTTTCTGGTCAAGGGACAAGAACTTGGGAATTGCCAAATGGTGAGGCTAAAACAGCTGTAACACAAACAGGGCTGAAACATGCCCCTTGCTTGCTCTGTTGCAGGTGAAGAGAAGGAGAGAAATGATGCAGCCCTTCAGGGATCCCAGCCCTGGGAGCTCCCAAAGCCAGGTCTGTAACTCCCTCTTTGGGGCCCTGTGGTTCCTGTTGTCTCCAAGTTTCCGGGCACCACTGCATTCCCTGGTGCTAGCCAGGGAAGCTGCTTGTGGTGCGCCTGGTCCAGCTGCAGTCTCACAGAGGGTGGGCACCCATCCCAGCACCTGGAGCTGCCTGCCCCGTGGCAGCAGCTGGCATGTCTGACTGTGTGCAGTGGCTGGATCCCACACTCGCTCACACACCCCTCGCTGTTCCATGCCTGACTCCCGCTTGGAGTCGTGGGGTCCAGGCTGGTGGCCTGAGCTGAGTGTGGCCTGCCAGGCCAAGTGGGTCAAATGAGCTCAGTGGGCCCGAGCAAAACTCAGGCAAAGGTGCCACCAGCCACAGAGGTTTGCGGCCAGAAAAGCCACACCCCAAAGAACCTGTAACAATATGTAAAATCTCATCAAAGATACTGTTTGATACAGTTTGGGTCAGGTGCTTTTGCTTGCATCAATCATAGTGGCCCAAGGATAAGATATTGAAATGGAAAGCACCATTAAACCCTCACAAAAGAGAGGGTAAGAAAAATTCCACAAAGAAGGACAGGTACTGCTATCAGAAGATGAAAGTAAGGGATGCCAGGCAGAAAAAAAGCAATAAATGCTCAGTTAAAAAAAAATAAATGTCTTACAGAGCTTTTGGTGAGAAAAATTGTAAGTTTTTATTTGCTGCTCATCTCTCTCTAAAACTCAAAGATGAATCCATGGAGGTAGGTCAAAAGAACAGTTTGGTAGCTGACTCTACTGAGTCTCCAGTCCCGTACTGTGACCAAGACTCTAATATTAGACATTGCTGTGTACCAACTCTTTTTCTGGATGTATTCTTTCTCAGGAGATTCTTTCATCTTCCACCCCGTAAACCCATGGTAGCCATCCCAACACCAGCCCTATAAACAAACATGCTCAGTGTGTCTAAATCCTAAAATGAGTACTTCTTAGGACGGTGGAAGATGTGTAATATCTTGCTTTTTCCATAATTATAATGGGAAGAATTATAATATCTATCAATGTCTAGGGTTCTTGTTACTATTAATTGCTCAGAGCTTTTGTAAAGTGTTTCAAGGTTATTTCAAATGGGGATGATGTAAGTAGGAAATATCTAATTACTATATATCATATTATTTTTGTCCCGTTAAAGAAATTTGTGAATGTCTCAATATTTTGTATAATGTCACATTTTATTAAAATGCCATGAAAACAAACATTCTCTTTTTAAATCAAGAGGAATAAAGAGAACTATTATATTTCCGGGATTATTTCTATATAGTGCTTACTGAAAGAAAACACATGGGACAGAGGACATTTAGAGATTCTTCCCCTCATTATACCAAACCCTAAATTTATCTTGCCACATTGAAACATTTTATCTGGATCGTCCCATTTCTTTCTAAATCTTTCATTATCAAAATTTTGAGCAAAAAGAAAAATTATCTGTACATAGCCTATGTAAAAACACAATCATAGCATGCTTTTACACAGCTCAGTAAGGAAAGTACTCAGTGTTGATAATTTAGTTTTTAATTCTTATTTTGGTTTCCTTTGTTTATGGAAACAAATCAAGCATGGCAATTATTGAATCTCAAATTTCTACCCCACTTTCAACCTCTCCTTCATCTCTTGGTTGTATAACCTGTTCTCTCCCCAGCATCTCCATTCGGCATCACAATAGATCCCACAAATAGAAGTCTTGATTCTTCCTACCAAAACATGCCCAAGAATCCAAATTCTATCACCTGTTAAGCTATCTCTCAGTTTGAACTCTATCTCCTCACATTTGTTTAGCCAGCGGGTCCCTGTTAGGCTTTGCCAGGAGGGGGCGCTAGAGAAAAAACTTTAACTCTGGAGAAGACAGAAGGAACTTGCTCCTCCTTCCTTTTGAGTTTCTTCCTGGTTTACTTTCTCTTCTTGTTTTAACTTCCTGTTCCTGTCAATCTGACCCTGGCAATGCTTTTCCACCTGGCAGTAGTGGTTCATCCTGATACCAGTAGTGATCACAGCTTTTCCCAGCTTTTATTATGCCTTCTTGGAGAAGCCAACATCACCAGTCACCTGGCACCCCCTTCTCAGAGGTCTTGGTCCCGGCTCTGCAAGGCTTTTCTTCTAAGCTGAGAGACAATAGCACCAGCTGAGCAGTGCCCCCTTCTCATCTTACTTTCAGCTACATTGGACCCACTTCCACGCTTCTGAGTATTCATAATTCCAACCCCTTCTGTTTGTTTTCCCATCCCTGGGAGTGGTGGTTGCTTCCTGCAGTTGCTACCTCAGTGATACCATGGTGTTCACTTTGCCTAAGTTATTTTTTAATACTAAATTTTATATTAAATAATCTCTGTTAAAGTAACAGGTATGGTTTCTTCCTCCTAACTGAATCCTGACTGATACAGTCCCCATCTTGGTGAAACAAACCATCATCCACCCATTTGCTCATGCCAAATATTTAGAAATCATCTTTGATTTCTCTTTCTCTTATACCACACTGTCAATCCACTAGCAAATCCTTAAAGATCTACCTCCGGAGTACATCTTGCACTTGAGCACTTCTTGTCACCTCCTTTTCTACCACCTTTATCTAAGATGCCATTATTCCTTACCTGGATTATTGTTGTAGCCCCTACCTGATTTTCTGAATCTGCCCTTACCCCTGATTGTGTATGTGTCAGAGGGAGTGATCTGTTGAATACTTAAATCTGATGATGTTACTCTTCTAAACTCAGCTCTCAATGACTTACCATTACACTTAAAAAAAAATCCAAACTCTCTGCCCAGGCCTGCAAGGTCTTAAGTGATCTGGCCCTGACACTCTCTCTGACCTCATCTTCTGGACATCACATAATGGCTTTATAGCAGAGTCATTATGCTGCCTCCTAGGTAAGGCTGAGAGAGTTGACTTCCAAAGCCCCCCCTCCCTCGGTTGCCCCCTCTGTATGCTGGCCTCTCTGCTTCTTGTGCTGCATTTTTCCTGCCCTTCAGGGGCAAAACTTTCCTGTCTCAGAACACTCGCCCTGATAAATGAGTTTGAGTTGTATCACGTATACATTAGTGGGTTCTGCTTGCAACATTATTATTAATATTAATTCTTTAAAAAAGACATTTTAGAGATAATACTTTTAATCCCCAAAGTTATTCTAATGGTGGAAATAAAAGACTTCCAGCAGTACCATGGTGATGAATGTCAATGGTTGTGACCATTTGAACACTCTCAAATTCATAGCATTGAGGGCTATTCCTCATTAGTTCTGGGCTCTAAATAATCAAAGTGTGGCTCATTTGATTACAAGTAACAGAAGCTGACTACTAGTAGTCTAAGGGACAAAATGTATACATATATTCTTTGACAGAATAGTGGCATATTCACTGAATTCAGGAAAGAAGTGAGCAACTCAACCGTGTTGGGAAGAGTAAAAGCAGGTTCTTCCCAGGAAGTCAGCCAGTTTGTGGACTTTTCCTCTGTAGCATTGCTATTTGCATGATTCAACCCCAGAGACCCCAATCTTTATGTGCTTTTTCATGAATTTCCAATTTTCTAGGAGAGAGAATCTGATAGAACCTGTTTCACTAGGACCAGAGATCCAAAGTGACATAGGAAGCTGTGATGGTTAATATTAAGTGTCAGCTTGACTGGATTGAGGGATGCCTGGATGGCTGGTGAAGCATTGTTTCTGGATGTGTCTGTGAGGGCGTTTCCAGAGGAGACTGGCATGCAAGTCAGTGGAAAGGGAGAAGAAGATCTGCCCATGTTGTTCAATTGAATGGGAGCTTGGTTAAAAAAAAGCAAGCAGAAGGAGGACAAGCAGTTTGCTTAGCTTCCTCTCTCTCTCTCTCTCTCCCTTCTGGAGCAAGACAACTTTTCTCCTCCTGCCCTTGGACATCAGACTCTCCATTCTTCAGCCTTTGGACCTGAGACTTGCATTAACAACCTCTGGAAGCCTCCTGGGGGCTCAGGCTTTTGGCCTCAGACTGGGGCCTGCACTGCTGGCTTCCCTGGTTTTGAGGCTTTCAAATTGGGGCTGAACTACCTACTGCCTTACCTGGGAGTGAAACTACCAACTTCTCTCATTCTCCAGCTTGCAGGTGGCCTATCATGGGACTTTGCCCTTGTAATCATGTGAGCCAATTCTCCCTAATACACTCCCTTTCATATATATACATATTCTGCCTCTCTGGAGAACTTTGACTGATACAGAAGCCATGGCTCATGCAGGGCCACTCATGAATGCCAGGAGAAGTTTCCAATAGGGAGAATTATTTCAAAATGCCTCTCTGAAATCATACCAACTTATGGTTTGATTCAGACCATAATCAAACAGTCGGGCCACCGACTCCACATAAACCTTTCTTCTCGTATATCCAAAGATGTCTTTGCCTAACATAATCTAGTTATTGCACATAAAATCACAAGTTGCACATCATTTCCTCAACCTGAGACAACTCAAAGTCACAACCAGCTGTTGCCTCCAGGTGCATCAATGTCACTAGACTCCTGTGCTCCTAGGCCAGGATCTCAATTGGATATGAACTCTGCTAGTTCCATTATGATTCTGTTTAAAATCACTATAACTCTGGAATAAAGAGTACATTTAACAGTAAACGAGAGAAAGAGATGAAGATGAAAGAAAAAAAATCATGATAATTTCTGCTTAATATAATGGAGGTAGTGGCTGGGCGTGGTGGCTCACGCCTGTAATCCCAGCACTTTGGGAGGTCAAGGCTGATGGATCACTTGAGGTCAGGAGTTTAAGACCAGCCTGACCAACATGGCAAAACCCCATCTCAACTAAAATTACAAAAATTAGCTGGGCATGGTGGTGAGCGCCTGTAATCCCAACCTGGGAGGCTGAGGCAAGAGAATTGCTTGACCCTGGGAGGTGGAGGTCGCAGTGAGCAGAGATCATGCCACTGCACTCCAGCCTGGGCAACAGAGGGAGACCCTGTCTCAAAAAATAAATAATTAATTTTAAAAATAAAATACAATGGAGGTAGTAATTGTGCATGCCTCAGAGACTGCATGAACAAGCAAAGGAATAGTAGGGGAGGCCAGAAAGCAGTCATTTCTTTTTTTTTTTTTTTTTTTTTGAGATAGAGTCTTGCTCTGTTGCCCAGGTTGGCGTGCTGTGGCACCACCTCCACTCACTGCAAGCTCTGCCTCCCGGGTTCATGCCATTCTCCTGCCTCAGCCTCCCGAGTAGCTGGGACTACAGGTGCCTGCCACCACCCCCGGCGAATTTTTTGTATTTTTAGTAGAGACGGGGTTTCACCGTGTTAGCCAGGATGGTCTTGATCTCCTGACCTTGTGGTCCCCCCACCTCAGCCTCCCAAAGTGCTGGGATTACAGGTGTGAGGCACCGCGCCCGGCCAAGCAGTCATTTCTTCAATGGGCCATGAGGTCATAGCAGGTGTTTACAATTTCCCTCCTCTACTCTCTGGTCCATGTTGCCAATACCTCTGATCCAGAATCAAGGATTGACAGAACAACAACTTGGACTAGGTTCACATTTACTTTTCCTTTGATTTACTCCTAATGCAATGCAAGAATATGCATGAGATGAGGAATTAAGTGGGAAATCAAGGCTCTCCTTTGCCTCTTTATTACTCTCATGGAGGTCTCACTGAAATTTGGCGGTCTAGATGGTGAATATAGAAGGAAAGTTAGCCATGTTAGATGGTAAGCTCAATGCCTTTATACTCGTGGTCATATATCAGCAACCAAAGTGATTTTTAGTTCAATGTGAAATAAAATATCATATGATGTAAATATATAACACTAGGACATTCTCCCCTTATCTGCTCCAAAGCAGAGGCCTGTGAGTTTTCCACTTATATTCATAAAAGAGCTTCCTATGGATAGTTCTAACCTTAGTGGGCTTCAACTTAACTCGTATCTAATTAGTCAGCCTTTTCTGCCAATGGAATTAACACAAAACTTTACACCCAAGATATCTGAGCATTTGATGATTCTGCCTGTGTGTGTAGAGTGGTTTTCTACTAACGTGACATGAAATACAAGGATCACTTCAAGTTTCTTTATTTTTTGTTTTTAGGGACAGAATCTCACTCTGTCACCCAGGGTGGAGTGCAGTGGGTTGATCATAGCTCACTGCAGTTATGATCCTTCAACTCCTGGACTCAAGCAATCCTCCCACCTCTTAAATTTTGTAGTGAAAGGGAATTGCCATGTTGCCCAGACTGGTCTTGAACTCATGGCTCAAGCAATCCTCCCACCTAGGCAAATCAAAGTGCTGGGATTGTAGGCATGAGCCACTGAGTCCAGCCCACTTCAAGTTTCAACTATACTTCCCAGTGTGGCTTCATCTCCAATGCTGACTTTAATGACTGATAGTCAAAGGCCAACATCCCATCAAACCAGTAACATTTTTTTTTCTGATTCTCTTAGTCATATTAAGATATTAAGAACTTTTATTGAGATGGCATTCTCAGCTTCCAGTTCATTGAGACTTTTATATGGAGTGCTTTTTTTCTTCTTCTTCTTTTTTAAATTAAGAGATGGAATCTCACTCTGTTGCCAAGGCTGGAGTACAGTGTCACAGTCATGGCTTACCACAGGCTCAAATTCCTGGGCGTAAGTGATCCTCCCACCTCAGCTACCCACGTAGCTGTGACTACAAGTGTGTACCACTATACTTGACTAAATTTTTCCTTAGTTTTTGTAGAGATAGGCTCTCCCTATGTTGGCCAGGCTGGTCTTTAACTTCTGACCTTAAGTGATCCTCCTTCATTGACCTCCCAAAGTGTTGAGGTTATAGGCATGAGCCACTGCACCCAGCCTGGAGTACTTTTCAATTGTATCCTAGATGTAATGAATGCTGTGTTGTGAAGGCCTGTATTCTGTTACATTCCTTTAAAGAATGTTGTTGTTGTCATTGTTGTTGTTTGAATAGACAACTAACTGTGTTGGACTCAAGTTGTAAATTAGGTAGCAGCTCAACTCTTAGTTCAACTCTTTAGTCCTTAACTAAGGAACTGGAAGCCTCTTGCTGTCATGTGTATTCAGGAGTCAACCAGAGACTTAGAAAAATTTCATATACTTGGTGTCTCCCTCTCTGCCCTTTGCTCTCCAGAGTTTTCTCCTCACTTTATAGTGGATATGAGTGTCCTAAACTGTGGTCCCTGGTTTCTTAAGCCACAAAGACTGTGGGCTTTTTTCTGGGTGTTAGTTGCCCTATGCAGCACCAGCTGTAGCCTGACATTAGGCTAAGAGCCATTTCAAAATGAGAAACTGACCCCATGCCATTTCCTTCTTTCAACTATTGGCTTCTCTTCAGAAGCTGCCTGATTTTATTTACTCTCCAAAGTACTCAGGTCGTTATTTTATTGTTTTTTTTTTTGAGATGGAGTCTCGCTCTGTCACCCAGGCTGGAGTGCAGTGGTGCAATCTCAGCTCTGCAACCTCCACCTCCCAGGTTCAAGCAATTCTCCTGCCTCAGCCTCCTGAGTAGCTGGAACTACAGGCACCTGCCACCATGCCCAGCTAATTTTTGTATTTTTATTAGAGATGGGGTTTCACCATATTGACCAAGCTGGTCTCGAATGCCTGACCTCGTGATCCACCCTCCTTGGCTTCCCAAAGTGCTGGGATTACAGACCTGAGTCACTGCGCCTGGCCAGTTGTTATTTTTATGTTGCATCTGGTGTTGATAATTGCCATCTTTAAGCATAGGAAGTAACTTCCAGACCATCAGTGGAGCTGACTGCTTTGGTTTTAATTATGCTGTATCACTTATTACCTGTGTGAACTTAGCCAATTTACTTAATTTGGCCATGTCTTAGTTTCCTTATTTATAAAATGGAAAAAAATATTATCCATATTTAGGGTTATGGGAAGAATTATATGCATAATTCATATAAAATGCTTGGGAAAATTATTGTTGAATATCTGAGAATGTTATTTTTATGCCATTTTTGAGATTTCTCCTAATACATTTAGCTGTTTCCTCAATGAATAATAATTGTGATTCATTTCAAATTTTCAGGCAATCTAACATCTTGGATCGCACTAGATGAAATTCACTAATAAATTTTCACAAATGTATTACGCTGCAACTTTTAAATCATCATTCTCATTTCAGGTGATGTTTTCCTCATTACTCAAGTATTAAATTATATTGTATCTTATTTCCAGTCCCCCAGATATTGTGATTTATAACTACTGTATGAACAGTAGAATTGAATTTATAGTTTTTTTCCCAAGTTACTCTCAAACATTAATAATAGTGCTTATTATTAAGTAAAAAAATAATGTTCAAATTGGCCTTTTTACTCCTTAGTGTCAGTTGCTGGGAAAATATTTACTGACTGCTTACTATTTCCAAGAACAAAAATGATAAGAGTGTGATGCCTACAAAAACCTTGTAATATTTCAGTTGATGTTCAGAACATTTATTTTATAAATTTGTCTTATTTATATTAGAGAAACTATCATCTAGAATAATATGTAAATATAATTGTATAGCAGTTCATTAGCATTCCCTATAGCATTTAGCAAAATCTTTCAGGCCAGAAATATAAATCATGTATTCCTCAAGGCATGGATAAGAAAAGCATCCTTTGTTTCAGTTAGGATTTGGAGCCAATAAATAAAAACTCTGACAACAAAGCCTTAAACAATGGGGCTTATTTTTCTCATGCATTAAAAATCTGGATGTACCAGCTTGAGGCTAGTCCAGGCTCCTAAGGTGATCAACAAAGACCCAGTCTCCTTGGATTTATCTATTCTTCCATTATGAACATGTGGTTTTTGTTTTGCTAGTCGAAGATGACTGTTACACCTCCAGAGATTGTTTGCATTCCAGGGAGACAAAGGAGGGAAAGTGAAAGACCGGGGATGTGCCAGCTGAATTGGTTCCATTTTATCAGAAAAACAATTGCTTCAAAAGACAGGCCCTCCACGCCCTCCCCAGCAACTCAGTTTAGATTTCATCAGCAATAACGGTCATAATACAAGTTAGTCTTGCAAGGTGAATATTTTAGCTGTGTACAACTCCCCAAAGAAAACTGGTATTCTGTTAATAACAATGAAAAGAAAAGATATTGGGGGGGGAGCCAAAAGGTTTCACCCACTTGTAAGCATAGCTGTGGGGCACGTGAAGATTTTCCAAGGAAATCTTGGAAATCATTTTCCAGTTTTTCAACTTCCATGGATATGGTGTGTTCTAAAAGTGATCTATCTACCAAAGCATCTGAGGTGAAGGTGTAATACCAATCCTATTTTACCGTCCCCACTTTTTAAGCAGCCCTCTTCCCACCTTGCAAAGGAACTGCATGCCTATCATCACCCTGAATTTTACTGGGGTGTATTTCCCAGGGGATATAAAAACCTCCAGGATAAAGTCCAAGAGGTAGGACAAAATAATGATATTAATAGCCTCAGTAGCCTTCTTTATTTGAAGTTGAATCATCCTGTTTGGACTTCTAGACTTTCCACATATTATGCATATTTCTGTTAAGAGCAAGTTGTGGTATTAGAAATGAGGGGTTTAGGCTTAAAATATTGTCAATGCTTGGAGTACAGCTATATTGTTGCATGGAATAGCAGAATTTTAACAACTTTTATTTGCATGTGTCCTTACGTCTTCCCTCTTTTGGTCTTTGTCAAAGAATGTACTGCTATTGAGGATGAGTCTTTGAGGGTAAAGGAAAGAGAATATAAGGAATATTGAAGGCAAGAGTATGTGACTTTTATAGCAACAAAGGTGTGTGTCTTCATCTAAATTATTTATTTACCTATCTATCTTAGAAATATAATTTAGAAGTAAGATGGTTATCAAAGGAGTGCATATTAATAATGTTTATTTGAATTGAAAATAAAGGAATATTTTTCTGACAAAAGTTGTTCTGCCTTTTGCTCATTCATTTGACAATGGGGATTGGATTTGGCAATTAGATTATATAGTGAACATTTTCCACGTTTCCAGTTAGGTCAGTCTGAAGCTCCAGGGTTTTAAAGACAATATTTTAAAAATACATTGTAAATATTTTATTTGAAAATATTTACAGTGATGTTTTGAGATGAACAAAATTTCAACTTTCCCAAACTTTCTGTATATAGTAAGTTCAGTAAGTGTCTCTAAGTAAAAGAATAACATTTCTAATCAATTAGTAATCAATTGATAAGGCAAGGTAAGTCCTATTTGCTGTAGTACCAAAGAGTAAGAAAGTGAATGACTCCAAAGACTACAGTTAAACGCTTTCATGAGTCTGGTGATTTCTAGTACTTGGTTTACAAGAAAATTATAGGTGCAATGAATTAACATGACAGCTAATCCTTAAAAGAATAAATAAAAAGGTTGATCACTTTGTTACTTCTGGTATTCAAATCAGAAGGATGTATTTTTTAAAAAGACTGATATTGTTGTATTTTAGAAAGCTCCTTCTATTCCCATCTACTTATATCTGTGTTTCTTAGTATTTGCATAAGAAGCATTAAAAATTGGAATAGAACTGATGGTGAATGCTGTTTCACACTAACAATAGATAATATTCTCCCCTGGAAATATAAACTACTCTTTAAAAAGCCCCACTCATCTCATTTATTTATTTTTATTTCAATAGCTTTTGAGGTACAAGTGTTTTTTTTTTGTTACATGGATTAATTATATAGTGGAGAATTCTGAGATTTTAGTGCACCTATCACCTTAGTAGTGTACATCGTACCTAATGTGTAGTATTCTATACCAAGCTCCCCTCCCATTCCCCCCTTTTGGAGTCTCTAAAGTCCATTATATTCTTCCGTATGCCTTTGCGTACTCACAGCTTAGCTCCCACTTACAAGTGAGAACGTATGGCTTCTGGTTTTCTACTCCTGTGTTACTTCACTTAGAATAATGGCCTCCATCTCCATCCCAGTTGCACCACTCATTTCATTTAAAAAGGGATTTCTAATGTTAAACCAAAATTATGGAAGACCATTGTTTTATACTGAGCTCTCGCCAGACCAGACCAAACCAAAATGGAGTCACTCATGCTAAATGCCACATAATCAAACTGAAATTTTAAGGAAATAGGCAGACCTCCAAACAGACTGTTTTTTTCCTGAAAACAGGAGACTCAAGTCTACTTGAGTCACCATAATAAGGAAGTCTTCTCTGGACTAATCTGTACGAAAAAAGTGTCCTAATGTTAACCAATCAGCTATTTTTTTTTTTTTTTTTTTTTGAGGCAGGGTCTGGCTCTGTTGCTCAGGTTGGAGTACAGTGGTATGATCTCGGCTCACTGTAACCTGTGCCTCCCAGGTTCAAGCGATCTTCCCACCTCAGCCTCCAGAGTCACCACCACCACACCCAGCTAATTTTTGTATTTTTAGTAGAGACGGGGTTTCACCATGTTGACCAGGCTGGTCTCGAACTCCTGAGCTCAAGCAATCTGTGTGCCTCAGCCTGCCAAAGAGCTGGGATTACAGGCGTAAGCCACCGTACCCAGCCCCCATCAGCTTTTTTTCCCTATTGTTCTGTTTCCTTGTTCTAACCCTACAAGATCCAGTGTTCTGGAATCCCACCTTACAAAACCCCATGTTTGCCCAGTGGGAGCTCTCATTCCATTTTATAGACTGGATGCTGCCCCGTTTGTAAATCATGAACAAACAGCAATTCAATATGTAACTAAATTTGTTATAATTTTGTCTTTTGACACTAATATTTATATTTTCTATTTAGTAATTATCAAAATGTACATTATATTATTTTGACTGATATTGTACTATTAATACAAATGAATCCAGAAGAAATTTTTTTTTTTTAAGTTAGAGCCTATGGTCACCAGTGTTTTAAAAAATACACACACATATGTATATTTTTTGTATGTTGAAGGATATCAAATTGCCCCGATATTTAGAATTCATTGGATATATGGTATCCATATTCTATTGGATATAATTAAAATTATAATTTTATCTTATTTTTATTTAGTATTTTTATTGGGCTTGTATAAATTATGTATCAGATGCTGTGTAAATAGTGTAGGAAATACAGAGAAAGGTAAAATTGTATCACAGTAGATTATATCTGACTCATTTTTGCCATGATGTGCAAAGATGAGGTATGTCTAATAATATTTAGTCAATGCCTACCTTAATACTCTGTAATTTGATATTTAATAAAGGACCTGTCGTAGAAATGATAATGAAGAAGGTAGTGGCTTGAGGATAGCTAAGATGTAGGCTAAATCATGCTATCTCCTCTGGAAAGAAAGATTGCTTCTACCATGAGCTGCGTGTAAGACCAAGTGTAATGGTGGACATGGATGCTTCTCTGTCTACCAGGCACCTATAATGCGTCTGGGAAGATAAAGCATATACATGCCAAACTATGTGGAGAGCTAGAGCACTAGCCATAGCAAGCCAAATCCTATGCTAAAAACTTACATTTTAAGAAATAAAAAGAAAGCAGTTCTGATAGCTGGTAGCTGGCCTGGTAATCACAGCTAGACCCTGGTGTTCTCCTGTTAATAATATAAACAATTTCACAGAGCACTAACTAACATCAAAGTCACTCCATGGCCATGATGCTGTGAGACAAGAGTCCTGCATAATTATACCCCCGCAAAGACAGAAACAAGAACACAATGCAAACGGTGAAAATGACCGAACATTCTTTCCTCCCAACTGAGAGGAGTGACTCCTGCTTTTTAACCTCTTTCGTCTCCAGTTGAGTCTTGTTCAACCTACCTTCTAGATAAAACATGCAAGCTACCCACTCAAAATTGTTCCTGCTTTCTGACAGCATCCAGTCCTGAGCAATCACCCACTCCCTTAAGCCCTCCCCAAATCACCCAACACAACTAAACTGAATCCCTTAGTGTTATAGGAGTTATTAAGAAATTATTTTAGGCAGACAGACAGGAAAAGGAGTCCTTGGGAAGTCTTATTTCTTTTAAAGCAGCTGCAGAAACTTCTTGTCTAGCAGGAAAGACCTAGCTCTTAGAGCCGGGCGCACAAGCTTTGATAGGCAAATGCCAGCCATTAGAAACTAGGTCCACCCAAACATGGCGATTCCTACCCTCTTCTTCCTTCCCGGGACATGTGCGTGGCAGCATGGCGGTCCCCACATATCCCCATGGTGGGTAGAACATCATGGCGCCCTGCATTTGCATATTAAAAGACTAGGTTGGGAGGGCCAGTTTTTTCACAGCTGCGTGAGTGACATGCCTGTTCAAACCAATCCCCTAAGTCCTGTGCAAATCAGACATCACCTCCTCCAGCCCCCTCACATAAGAGCCACTTTTTTGCCCCATGCGGGGTTTCCTCTCTCGGCTTTGGAGCCCCCCTCCTTCTGTCTCTGTACTGGGGGAGCTTCTTTCTTCTTTTTTGCCTATTAAACTCTCTGCTCCTTAAAACCACTCCACGTGTGTCCATGTCGTTTTAGGCAATTCAGCGTGAGATGAAGAACTCTGGTGTTCCTCCACTCATGGTAGCCTTACCGTTACCAAACCTCTTGTCACATACTCCTGAGATGCCTCCCTGTGTCCCCATGCTCTCTAAGGTTTCGTCTCCTCTTCTGCAGCAAGTCATAAACCCACTCTGATGTGATCCTCATGGTTTTTGTCTGGTGGGCATGAACAATACATGAATTCATTCAATCATCACAATGACCTTTTGAAGAAGTACTATTATTAGCTTCATTTTCACAGATGATAAAACTGAGGCACATAGGGGTTGAATAAATGGGCCACAGTCACACAGCCAGAAAGTGGCCCAGCTGGAAGTGCAACCCTGGTAGTCCACACTTTGTTGTTGCTATGCTGCCATTTAGCGAGAAGGAAAAGGGGGGATGTGACAGCAGTTAACAGTGCAGGATGGACAATACATTGCAAAAGGAATTCGAGAAGAAAAAGTCAGGATGGGTTTTTACAGAAAAAGCCAATAAAAATTTTTGAAATAGCCAATCTTCAAGTGGGCACTGAGGGTTGGGATGGAGCTGGTCCCTTCAGGATAGGTACAGGAGAGGAGACAGGAAGGCGATGATTTCAGCGAGAGATTCCCAGATCCCTAGAGTGATGTGCCTAATACAAAGATGGAGAAAATGTAAGAACGCCTTGCATCAGTGTAATCTACCCCATAAGGGACACACCTGAGGCAAGCAGGACTTTGGAGGAGAGCTTCAACATGGCTGACTGTGACCCTGGCTGCCCGGCAGAGGCCTCCTTTCCCAGAACTATTGCAGTATCACACGGCATGTCAGCATGAATCCACTGCAGAGAGGAAGTGATTTATTTTCTTTTCCTTTCTCCTTCAAAATTGAAATCGATTTTTAAGAGCTCTAGAGATTCTAATGCAAATTTATGACCCTGCCCCCGACCATTTCCTACCCTGCTCCACCAGGTGAAGTAAAAGCAGACTGGGGTTACGTTAACACCTCTTAGATGGGTTGAACATTTCAGCATGACAGTATATCAATAAATTTTAAAGAGGGCATCATTGTGGTAATGTACTGGAAAGAGAAAAATAATTTTAAAAAATTGGCTTCTGCTCCTAAGAAGATGGAATAGATATACTTTCCCATATTTATTCCAATAATTACTATTTTAAAACTTGGATATTATAGATAAATAAACAGAAGTAGACTCTGAAAGGTGGAGAGGAGGCAGACTGTCTAGAGACTTTGGGGCATGAAGAACAAGCTGATGATGATGCGTTTTCTGGGTTTTGCCTCACATATCTCAGAGTGGTGAAGCCAGCAACACAGAAACACCAACAGGTACAGATTTTTTTCAAAGCCCCCCCAAATGACTGATGCCTGTAACTAAAGGACAAGGAAAGAAGCAGCCTTGGAAGAGAAAAACCTTTTAGAAATAGCCACACTCCTGCAACAATCTCCCCTCCCCCAATAACACACACACAAATCTGTGGCCCCATCCCCACACATGCCAGCAAAAGTCGAGTGGGGTATGTAGACTTCCACCCATTGCCAGGCTGTAACAAGTCACTGCAAAGCCATGCTGAACTGGTGTCATGGAAGGCCAAGTAGGGAGCTGGAACTTTCATCCCGTCTGGGTGGTAAGGAAGCGCCCCTCCCCCGCAGCATTGATAGAGACCACATGGGGAGCCTGGGAGCCTGCTCTTTCACCCCCGCCCAACAGTATCAAGGAGTATTCCCCTACCAAGAGCCAATGGAACGAAGGAGTGGGAACCTGGACTTCTACCCAATCTCACAGTAATGAGCAGCACCCTACCCTCTTCTCTTACCAGAGCAGTGATAGGGGAAGCGAGCTAAAACAGAAGGTATACATAAAATCCAGTCTTATAATGCCCAAAATGTCACATTTTCAATTGAAAATAATTTGTCATACCAAGAACCAGAAAGATCTCAAATTGATTGAAAAAGACAATCAATAGAGTCTGTACCAACACCAAGATGACAAGAGTTGTTAGAATTACCTGACAAAGATTTTAATGAATCCATCATAAAAAGAATTCAATAAGCAGTTACAGGTCGAGAGCAGTGGCTCACATCTGTAATCCCAGCACTTTGGGAGGCCAAGGCGGGTGGATTGCTTGAGGCCAGGAGTTCGAGACCAGACTGGCCAACCTGGCAAAACCCCATCTCTGCTAAAAATACAAAATTTAACTGGGTGTGGTGATGCATGCCTGTAGTCCCAGCTACTCATGAGGCTGAGGCATGAGAATTGCTTCAACCCAGGAGGTGGAGATCACAGTAGGCCAAGATCGTGCCACTGCACTCCACCCTGGGTGACGGAGCGAAGACTCTGTCTCAATTTTTTTTCAAATTAAAAAGAAGCAATTTAAAAACATGCTTAAAAACAAACAAGCAAAAGTCTTTGCAAAGAAACAGAAAATATGAAGAACCAAATGAATATTTTAGAACTGAAAAAAATGCAATAATTAAAATTAAAACCCAGTGGATGAACGCAACTCAAAAGAAACTCGTTGGAGGAAAGTTTGCTTTTGCAACAAATGATGGTGGAGTAATTGGACATTCACAAGAAACGAACCAACAAAGCTTGACTTGAGTCTCACAACTTTTGCAAAAGCCAATTCGAAATGAATAATTGATTTAAATGTAAAATAAAAAACTCTAAAACTTTTACTTTAAAAAAAAAAAAACCCAGAAGAATATTTTGAAGATCTAGAGCTAGACAAAGAATTCTAAGACTTGACACAAAAAACGTGATCCATGAAAGGAAAATCTGATAAATTTGACTTCACCAAAACTAATAACTTTTACTCTAAAAATGACCCTTACACAATGATGAAATAATGTGCTATGGACATGGAGAAAATGTTTGCAAGCCACAGGACTACTATCTAGAATGTATGAACGTCTCTTAAAACCCAATAGTTTAAAAAAAAAGAAAGAAAATGGAGAAAAGACATGAACAAATATTTCACTGAAGATAATTTACAGATGGCAAATAAACTAATAAAAAGATGTTCAATATCATTAGCCAGTAAGAAAATGCAAATTCAACCCAAAATGGGATAGCACTATACACCTATCAGAATGACTAAAATAAAAAAAATAGGGACAACACTAAATGCTGGTGAGAAAGGGGAGAAACAGATCACTTACATCTTTCCAGTGTATGGCCAATCTGGAAAATAGTTGTGCAGTTTCTAAATTGCAAACAGGAAACCACTGTACTATTGGGTCTCAGAACACGATACCTCAAAGTATGGTCCTTTGGTGTACTGAGTGCCTTGAACTGAAAGGGATTGGAAGGCCTCAGAAACAAGTCTCTCTGACCTTCTTTTGCCCTCCTCTCTCCTTCCCTTGTTTCTCCCCCAAAGGAAGTCACAGAAACCAGAATTCCTCTTCCCCAAGGCAAGTCATTGAAATTAGGCAAGTCATTGAAATTAGGACTCAGCCAGGCATGGTGGCTCATGCCTGTAATCCCAGCACTTTGGGAGGCCGAGGCGGGCAGATCACCTGAGGTCAGGAGTTCAAGACCAGCCTGGCTAACATGGTGAAACCCTGTCTCTACAAAAATACAAAAATTAATCTGGTGTGGTGGCAGGTGCCTGTAATCCCAGGTACTTGGGAGGCTGAGGCAGGTGAATCACTTGAACCTGGGAGGTGGAGGTTGCAGTAAGCCGAGATTGCACCACTGCACTCTAGACTGGGTGACAGAGTAAGACTCTATCTCAAAACAAAACAAAGACAACCCCCCCCCCAAAAGAAAGAAAGAAAGAAAGAAAGAAAGAAAGAAAGAAAGAAAGAAAGAAAGAAAGAAAGAAAGAAAGAAAGAAAGAAAGAAAGAAAGAAGGAAGGAAGGAAGGAAGGAAGGAAGGAAGGAAGGAAGGAAGGAAGGAAGGAAGGAAGGAAAGAAAGAAAGAAAGAAAGAAAGAAAGAAAGAAAGAAAGAAAGAAAGAAAGAAAGAAATTAGGACTCCTGTGCCCCAAAGCAAATTACAAAACTTAGGAAGTTCACTCTATCTCTTCCACTTCTACCTGGAAGATCCTCACTTCAGAGGAGTCCTGTCCTGGAAGGAATGCTACACCGAGAGGCAAAGAAGAATGTGAACAGACAGACCCTGCAGGGTCCCTGCCGCACCACTCCCAACCCCACATTACCATTAGATCCTACTCCTTTTGTCCAATCACATTTCTACATGACTGTCTATTCTTCATCCAACCTGAGCTTAAAAATAGACAGTTTTTCCTGGGTCTTTCAGTTTTCATTTCTGGAAGCTTCCATGTCATATAAAACACTAATTAAATAAATTTGTTATGCTTTTCTCTTGCTAACCTGTCTTTTGTTATAAGGCTGTCAGCCATGACCTTCTGATGGGTAAGGCAAGGTATCAAACCTCTCCACTCCTACAATACTAAACAGGCAACTACCATACATCCCAGCAGTTGCACTTCTGGATATTTATTTCAGAGAACTTATGTTCACATAAAAATCGGAATGCAAATATTTATGGTAACTTTATGTTCAACAGTCAAAAGCTGGAATAAAAAAAGTCCCTCCATAGGTGAATGCGTAAACAGTTTCTGTAACATGGAAAACTACTCAGTAATAAAAAGGAAAAACTTATTTATGCATAAAACAACCTGGATGAATCCAGAGAATTATACTGAGGGGAAAAAATCCTCAGAAGGTTATATATTGTATGTGATTTAATATATATATATATATATATATATATATATATATATATTTTACATTCCTGAAATGACAACGTTATAGAATCAGAGAACACATCAGTGATGGCCAGGGGCTGAGGAGGGGGTTGTAGTAGGTGTGGCCATAAAAGTGCAATGTTAGGCATTCTTGTAGTCACGGAACTGTTCTCTATTTTGGCTATATCCGTGTCAATATCCTGGTTGTGATATCGTACCACAGTTTTGCAAGATGTTGCCTTAGGAGGAATTGGTTAAAGGTTAGTACATGAGATCTCCTTGGATTATTTTTTACAATTGCCTATGAACCTATAATTATTTTAAAATAAAAGGTTTAATTTGTAAAAATGAACCTGACATAATTCTTCAATCACAGGCTAAGCAGAAATAATAGGGTTTCTACCTGTGCCAAGCTAGAGTTCTTAGAGGCCAGTGTACATGATGTATTGATCTTTCAGTCAACATAGCACTTAGGACAGAGCTTTACCCAAAGGAAGTCCTAAGTGAAGGTATGCTGAATATATTTAATCGCAATTGTTGTAGGACTTTCTCTTCAGTTCAGCAAAAAACTCTGTTCCTGTCACGCGACCATGAAAGATGAGGCTCATGGACCCATAGAAGAGTGAAGAAAAATGAAATTTATTGGGCAAAAAAGGAAAAAGGGAAAAACTTTCAGCACAATGAGAGGGAAGCCTGTTAACCGGCTCCCACCCCACCACACAGGAACTCAAGAAGCTGGGCTCCTCCCACTGCAAATGGGGAGAACTTCTGTGGCTCCACTCTGTTCTCCCAGTTGTGCATGCCGGTCAGAGGTTCTCCGGGAGCCCTTTATACTTGACTGTCTCACAAGCAATTCTTGGTTCAGGATAAACAAAAATTATCTGTAAAATGGGATTTGAAGCAATAAGTCAACAGAATATTTTTATCACAACCATGCAAAATTATGCTGGCTATGCAATTGTGACCCACATACATGTGGAGGACTCTCATCAATCAAATATTGGGGCCATGATGTTTAATTTTTGCACATATAAAGGACTTTGAAACCCTTATCATAACTTAAGGGAAAGTCCATGGATTATAATTCCTGGCCTGATGAGGGAAAGGGGGGAGTCAGGAGACACAGTAATTTATTCTCATACAGAAAGAGCAAGTCTTAGCCTGTTAGATTCCCTTGTTGATATTTTTCCCATATTACTAGATTAATACCTAATAAAATTCAAATAGAAATATATAGGAGGTGGTTCACAGTTCTCAGTGTGCAGGTCTTATTACACAAATCATGCGTGAAATCCAAAGGTTATAGTAAATATTTCATATACTTTCCTCAAGAACAACAAAAAATGAAGAACCAAAATTAAAGCTCTTCTCTTGTCAAGTCAATGCCTTAAAATAAAATCTCACACAAAACAGAATACAAACGAGAAATAACAATTCTTCTCAAGATATCAGTGTTTGAAAAATACTCTCAAACCATGTTTTTCCTTTGCCTTCATGCCAACACAACAATCGACACAGAAGACTTCTGTGACCCCAAAATATGTGATTTCTCCCTTTCTGCAAACAAGCAATCAAGTCTGCAGCAGACACCAGTTGGGTGCCCTGCAATTCTGTTCCTACACTATCTACCTGGAGTTAGTCTCAGATCTCACAGGTTAAGAGCTCAGTCTCCAAGACTGCATTCCCCACCTTCACAGACACTAGTCACAAATCTAGGCCTCCAGAACTTCTCACCTACTGACTTCAATTGGGATTCCCATGATCCCTGCCTTGGGTTCCATTAATTTGCTAGAGTGGCTCACAGAACTAACAGAAACACATTTACTAGTTTATTATAAAGGGTATTACTAAGGATACAGATGAAGAATGTGTAGGGAATGGTATGAGGAAAGGCGTGTGGAGCTTCGGTGCCCTCCCATGAGTATGCCACCTTCTAGGAACCTCCACGTGTTCAGCTATCCAGAAGCTGTCTGAACCCTGTCTTCTTGGGTTTTTATGGAGGCTTCATTACATAGGCATGATTGATGAAACCACTGGCCATTGGTGATTAATGTAACCTTTAACCCCTCTCCCCTCCCTGGAGGTTGGTGGGTAGGACTGAAAGTCTCAACTCTCTAATCATGCCTTAGTCTTTCTGTGACCATCTCCATCTTGAAGATAAAAGTCAACATTAGCATTCAAAAAGACAGCACTTTGGGGATTCCAAGGATTTTAGTAGTTGTATTCCGGGAAAACCAGGGGCAAGGACCAAATATGTATTTCACAAAATTACAAACAGTGAATGCTATTGTTGTTGTCAACCAAAGATAAATGTTTAAGTCCTGTAACCAACTGAATGTACCCCTCTTCTCAGTCAAGGGCATTCTAAAGTAACCCTGAAACACTAGTTCAGGTCATCAAGGGAATGGGTGGTCAGACATGCCTCATTATACCTTCCTCCCTTTGGAATTCAGGCACAGCTGACCAGTATTAACATTAAAACAGAGACCTACGACTGACAGAACAGACTCTTTTAAGTCTAATAAGAAATATTTATGAGCTATTCTTTCTGAAGCCTGTAACCTGGATGCTTCATTGGTATAATAAGATTTTTGGTTTCTACAATGCCTTAACTCAGACATTTCTTTCTATTGATTCCAGGTCTTTAAACACTTTCAACTAACTGCCAATTAGAAAGTCGTTGAATCCCCCTTTGACCTATGAGCCTCCCATTTCAAGTTGTCCCACCTTTCTGGACTAAACCAGTGTACATCTTACATGTATTGATGTCTTATTTTTCCCTAAAATATATAAAATCAAGCTATAGCCTGATCACCTTGGGCACATGTTGTCAAGCCCTCTTGAGCCTGTGTCACAGGCATGTCCTTAACCTTGGCAAAATAAACTTCTAAATTGATTGAGACCTGTCTCAGGTACTTTTTGGTTTATACTATCTACATTCAGATACTTAGGTTTCTGCTTGATTATGTCAATGTATTTTCATTCTTTCAATTCTTAGAGTCCTTGCCATAAGTTATATGAATCTACTTGTATATTCCCTTCTTATACTAGTCTCAACTTAAATATGTTAGTCAAGGTTTAGCCTGAGTTATGGGCAAATGTAATACCTTTTATAGTCTGTACTAATGCTGCAAATATAATAGCCATTCAGATATAGGAGTTAAAGATAAATTACTTAAGCAGATAGTGAAGGTACAGAAGTCCTCGGTAAGGCTTTCCTGTTAATGGAAAGCAACCCCAAATCATTTTCCTTTCTGACAAAGAGCAGCCTGTAAAATGGAGCTGCATGCATAGCCGGCAGTTGTGCCAATCATGTTCAAAATGGCAGCTCCATCTCCCCTTCTCTTTGTCAGCCACATGTACAGTAAGGAGCAGACAAGATGGCGCCCACTAAGGGTAAAGCCCATTTGCATAATAAGATTAGGGTGGAGTGACCAACCTTCCCGCACGCTATATAAACGTCACAACTGATAGAACACATCTGTGGGCCCTACATATATCAGACACCACCTCCTCAAACCGGACTATAAAACGCGGCAAACTCCACTGCCAGCCAGCCTTTTCGCCTCCGAAGCCCCTCTCTCTCACTAAAGAGAGAGATGTTCTCTTTTTTCTTTCTTCTGCCTATTAAACCTCTGCTCCTAAACTCCTTGTGTGTGTCCTTGTCCTAAATTTTCTTGGCTGGAGATGACAAACCCCGGGTATTTACCCTAGACAACGATGTGGCTTCAACTCAATCAATACTCTTTGATAATATTAAAACTTGGTTTTACCTTTACAAACTTCTTTTTTTCTGGTATTGTTGTTAATGTTTATTGAACACTTTTAAATACACCATCCACTTTACCTACAATCAATTATTTCATTCTAACAACCCCATGAAGTATGATTATCTATATTTCACAGATGAAGAAACTGAGATTTGGAGAAGTTAAAAAATTTGCTCAAAGTTAATATAGTTAGTAAATGGCAGAGCTCAAATCCACCTCCATGTGAGCCTAAAGTTCCCTACTAAACTGTCCTATCTCCTTTGGTAACTTTAGATGCAAGTACTTATCATCCATCCTCACTGAGGTTGGACAGTGTATTAGTCTGTTTTCACACTGCTGATAAAGACATACCCAAGACTGGGAAATTTACAAAAGAAAGAGGCTTAATTGGACTTACAGTTCCACGTGGCTGGGGAGACCTCACGATCATGGTGGAAGGCAAAGGCAAGGAGGAGCAAGCCACATCTTACATAAATGGCAGCAGGCAAAAAGAGAGCTTGTGCAGCGAAACTCCTGTTTTAAAAACTATCAGATCTCATGAGACGCATTCACTATCACAAGAACCGCATGGGAAAGACCTGCCCCCATAATTCATCTCCCATTGGGTCCCTCCCATAACACGTGGGAATTATGGGAGCTACAAGGTGAGATTTGGGTGGGGACACAGAGCCAAACCATATAAGACAGGAAGAGGGAAATCATCTGACTCCTCAGTACTTACTCATGGCAAATGTGGTCAGTACTAGCTGGTTACTATCATGAAGAGTGTTGTCATTGGAAACTTTAGTAATAGTGTTTCTACATTTAACATTTTCCCAGACATTACATTTGCTTAGGAAAACACTCAACTTGTTAAACCTATCTGAGCAAACTTATCATAATTCATAATATGTTCTTTAAAGGAAGAAAAATCAAACCCTGAGTTTCTGAAAGCCCATAAAGGTGATGAAAGGACTCTTTTTACCAGGGACTTGCATAGTTGCATATCACAGCCTCTGAGCATTAGAAGTGCTTTAGAGACATTATTTTATTCTATTGTGCCATTACCACCTCATTCAGTATAATTCTAGAATTCCACTTCTGTGTCCAGGGACTCAGTTTTCATGCGATCCCTTGCATATTAAAGAGGATAGTCCCTTTTTGGAGACTATTGGGTTTCAGATTAGTTGACAAAGTAATGAATGAGGTTGGGGTGATCTTGAACTAAATATGGGAGGCAGTGGAGGTAACAATGAATACCATAAGAGCTTTGGATTCAGATAAACCTGGATCCTAATTCTACTTCCTCTACTCATTAACTGTGTGACTTTCAAAAAGTCACTAAACCTCTCTGAACCTTAGTTTATTTCTCTTTAAAATGGGGATATGACTATTACCAATACTAACACCTTGTAAGATTGCTATGAGTATTAAATCCCATGTTAGAACTTGAGTGCAGTGCCTGACACATGGCAAATGCTGAATATCTTCCACCCACAGTCCATTATCATTCTCTTCTTCATGTTCTATCATGTAATTTCTCCAATGTGGTTAAAACTAGTTAGCTCCTGTGGAAGCTGTCAAACAAGTATATAACCACCCAACAGGTTCTTCCTGCCCACTGCACAAACAAAATCAATGCATGGAGAGCATAGCATTGCAGCAAAGAAAGAGTTTAACCAACATGAGGCAGGCCACACCACGTGGGAGACAGAGTTACTACTCAAATCAATCTTATCAAAGTCCCATAGGTTAGGGGTTCTTCAAAGGTAGCTTGGTGGGCAAGAAGGGCCTAGGGTATGGGAAGTGCTGATTTGTTGAGTAGGAAATACAATCATAGGAAGTTGAAGTTGTCCTCTTTCACTGAGTCACTTCCCGGTAGGGCCACAGGAGCCTTGGTGAATCCAGGTGAAGCCATCAGTGGTCAGACATGTAAAAAACCTGAAAAATATTCCAGAAGGCCAATCTTAGGTTTACAATAGTGATGTTATCTGCAGGAGTGATTGGGGAAGTTGCATATCTAGTAACCTCCATAATCATGGCTGGGAATTGTGTATGTCTAAACCTTAGCAGAATTAAGGCTCCTCTATCCTCCCATCCTGGTGGTCCCTCATTAGTTTTACAAAGGTGGTTGAGTTTTGGAGAAAGACTATTATCATTTAAACTATAAACTAAGTGTTTTCCTAAATTGTCTTGGCTTAAGTCCAGGAATAATTAAACATAGCTTGAAGGGTGTATTAGTTCGTTCTCAAACAGCTATAAAGAAATACCTGAAACTGAGTAATTTATAAAGAAAGGAGGTTTAATTGGGCCGGGCATGGTGGGTCATGCCTGTAATCCCAGCATTTTGGGAGGCCAAAGCTAGTGGATCACCTGAGGTCAGGAGTTCAAGACCAACCTGGCCAATATGTCGAAACCCTGTCTCTACTAAAAATACAAAAATTAGCTGGGCATGATGACACATTGCCGGTGATCCCAGCTACTTGGGAGGTTGAGGCAGGAGAATTGCTTGAACCCAGGAGGCAGAAGTTGAGCTGAGATTGAGCCACTGCACTCCAGCCTGGGTGACAAAGTGAGACCTTGTCTCAGAAAAAGAAAAGAGGCTTAATTGGCTCATGATTCCACAGGCTGTACAGGAAGCATGGTTCAGGAAAGTTATAATTATGGTGGAATGTGAAGAGGAAGCAGGAACATCTTATATGGCCAGAGCAGAAGGAAGGGAGAGTGGAGAGGTGCCACACACTTTTAAACAACCAGATCTTATGAGAACTTACTGTCATGAGAACAGCACAGGGGAAGTCTGCCTCCATGATCCAATCACCTCCCATCAAATCTCCAACATTTGGGATTACAATTCAACATGTGATTTGAGTGGGGAAACAAATCCGAACCATATCAAAGGCTAAAGGCAAGAGAGGAGTTGGCTAGATCAGATCAGAAAGTACCATGGCCGTAACTTTCTCAGCGACACAATTCTTGCAAAGGTGGTTTCAAGTAGGCCTGAAAGCTGAATGATTGGTGATGTCGCTCTCTTGGTTTTGTTACCCAGAACTGTCAAAGTGACAGCCAGCATCCCCTTCACTGGGTGTAAGCTGTGCATGTTAAAACTGTGCCTCCTTCACCTCCTTTGAGAATGAAGAAAATAAAATGAAAAGACTGTGCCTCCTGGGCCTCCTGCGTGTATCCCTCCTGGACGGCAGGGCACAACTCAGATCAGTATGTTGACATAGTCACCACTGTGGCTTTTAATGAGAACCATTTGTTCTACCCTGAAGCTTTAGAGTTTTGCACAAGGAAAAACAGTTGCCAAGTTTTGTATAATTTCCTGCTGGGTTAGCTGGTATAAGAAGTATGATTTATCTGGAAACCAAAAAGTCACCTAGTCTGAGGTGAGTTCTTATTCTTTTATTTATTTTTTATTTTTGTGGGTACGTAGTAAGCATATATATTTATGTGTTACATGGGATATTTTGATACAGGCATGCAATGCATAATAATCACATAAGGATAAATGAGGTATTAATCACCTCGAGCATTTATCCTTTGTGTTATAAACAATCCAATTATACTCTTTTAGTTATTTTTAAAAGTATGTTTATTTTTTATTATCATCACTTTGTTGTACCAGCAAATACTAGATCTCATTCATTGTTTCTATTTTTTGTATCCATTAATCATCTCCACATCTCCTTCATCCCCCTACTACTCTTCCCAGTTTCCGGTAATCATCTTTCTACTCTCTATCTCCTTGAGTTAAATTGTGTTAATTTTAAACTCCCACAATTAAGTGAAAACATGCAAAGTGTGTCTTTCTGTGCATGGCTTATTTCACCTTATATAATGACCGCCAGTTCCATCCATTTTGTTGCAAGTGACACAATCTCATTCTTTTATATGGTTGAATTATACTCCATGTGTGTGTATATACCACTTTTTTTTTTTTTTTTTGAGACAGCATCTCACTCTGTCACATAGGCTGGAGTGAAGTGCAATCTCGGCTCACTGCAACTTCTGCCTCCTGAGGCTCAAGGGATCTTACCACCTCAGCTATCGGAGTAGCTGGGATCACAGCCATGCACCACCATGCCCAGCTAATTTTTAGATTTTTTGGTATAGACAGGGTTTCACGATGTCACCCACGTTGGTTTCAAATTCCTGGGCTCAAGTGATCTGCCTGCTTCAGCCTCCCAAAGTGCTGGGATCACAGGTGTGAATCAACAAGTCTGGCCACATTTTACTTATTTAATCATCTGTTGATGACATTTAGTATGCTTCCAAATCTTGACTATTGTGAATAGTGCTTCAGTAAACATGGAAGTGGAGATAGCTCTTCAATATACTGATTTCCTTATTTTGGGTATATACCTAGGAGTGAGATCACTGGATCATGTGGTAGCTCTATTTTTACTTTTTTTAGAACCTCCAAACTGTTCTCCATAGTGATTGTACTAATTTACATTCCCACCAACAGTGTACAAGCATTTCCTTTTTTCCAATCTCTCGCCAGCATTTGTTATTGCCTGTCTTTTGTATAAAAGCCATTTTGACTAGGGTGAGATTGTATCTCATTGTAGTTTTGATTTGCATTTCTCTGATGATCCATGATGTTGAGCACCTTTTCATATACCTGTTTGCCATTTGTATGTCTTCTTTTGAGATACATCCATTCAAATATTTTGCCCATTTTAATATCAGATTATTAGATTTCTTTCCTATAGAGTTGTTTGAGCTCGTTATATGTTCTGGTTAATCCCTTGTCAGACGAGTAGTTTGCAGATATTGTCTCCTGTTCTGTGAGTTGTCTATTCATTTTGTTGAATGTTTCCTTTGCTGTGCAGAAGCTTTTTAACCTGGTGTGATTCCATTTGTGCATTTTTGCTTTGGTTGCCTGTGCTTGTGAGAGTATTACTCAAGAAATCTTTGTCCAGTCAAATGTTCTGGAGAGTTTCCCCAATATTTTCTTTTAGTAGCATCATAGTTTGAGGTTTTAGATTTTAGCCTTTAATCCACTTTGACTTGATTTTTGTATAAAATGAGAGATGGGAGTCTAGTTTCATTCTTCTGCGTATGAGCACCCACTCTTATTAGTACCATTTGTTGAAGAGATTGTCACCTCCCCAATGTATGTTCTTGGCACCTTTGTCAAATAGGAATTCACTGTAGATGTATGGATTTGTTTCTGGGTTCTCTGTTTTTATGCCAGTTCCATGCTATTTTGGTTTCTATAGCTCTGTAGTATAATTTGAAGTCAGGTTATGTGATTTCTCCAGTTTTGTTTTTTTTTTTTGCTCAGAATAGCTTTGGCTATTCTAGGTCTCTTGTGGTTCCATATACATTTTAGTATTGTTTTGTCTATTTCTGTGAAGAATATCATTGGTATTTTGATAGGAATTGCATTGATTCTCTAGACTGGATTGATGGACATTTTAACAATATTGATTCTTCCAATCGATGAATGTAGAATTATCTTTCCATTTTTTTTGGTGCCCTTTTCGTCTTCAACTTCTTTCATCAATGTTTTATAGTTTTTATTGTATAAATTTTCCACTTCTTTGGTTCATTCCTAGCTGTTTTATTTGTAGCTATTACAAATGGAATTGCTTTCTTGACTTCTTTTTCAGATTGTTCTCTTTTGGCATATACAAATGACACTGATTTTTGTATGTTGACTTTGTATCCTGCAACTTTACTGAATTCATCAATTCTAATAGTTTTTTGGTGGAGTCTTTAGTTTTTTCCAGATATAAGGTTACATCATCTGCAAAACAAAGATAATTTGACTTATTTCTTTCTGACTTGGGTGCCCTTTATTTTTTTTCCTCTTGCCTGATTGCTCTAGCTAAGAGTTCCCCTTTACACATTTCAAAGCATCTTTACTTACGGCATTTTATATTTTCCTAATTCTAGTCTTCTAAAAAACTACAGTTTAAAACACTGTCTACTTTCTGTCTGCTTAAAACCAAACTAATCATTTTCCCCCATATGAGCTCAAATGAAATGAAAACAAAGCTTATTGCTTCTTCATCAATCCACCTATCAGTGTTATATCATTATTCTTCTCTGGATTATCTAGACCTTTTTCTCAATCTCCTATTTTACTTTTCTCATAAAAACTTGGTAAGAGAGGATAAGCAGCAGAAGTGAAGAAGTGTAGAGAATGTTTCCAAACTCCTCACACCAACTTTAAAATCATCAATGACTTTAGAATGAAGGAAATGGAACTCAAGATACAAGTAATAAAATTTATTTTTATTTAATTGTACTTTTTCAAGAAATCAGAGGAAGATTGTTTCTACCTTTTTACATTCTTTCAAATAATGAATCCAAAAATTTCACTACAATAAAATTATATTTTCATAGTATAGAGATTTAGTAATTTATTTCTCAAAATAAATTACTTACTTCTTTGAATCTCCCTTCCATTTCTCCTCCTTCTTTCCTTCCTTTCTTTCCTTCTTCTTCCTTTTTTCTTTCTTTCTTCTTTCTTTTTTCTCATTTTTTTGGTTATTGTTTCTCAAAAGAAATTATTTGAATCAAGCAAACTTTATATTCTTGTCGTAAGAGTAGAATGTTGAGATAGTTTCATGTCTCCTAAATTTTTCTTATCTTTATCTTACTCATCAATTTCTAAGATAAGACTATCTAAAATACAACAAAGGTGATATGTCATTACAGAATGGCTGGTTAAATGTGTTAAAATGACACATTTACTACTTTTATGTTGAAAAAACTATTTTTAAAATAAAGAAGTTTTATTTCTAGAAATATTTTATTCACCATATATTTTTTCAAACTTTTTTTTTTTTACTTGCAGATACAATGGTTGTACTCATTTGTGAAATAAGCAGCACTATAAACGTAAGCTTTTGCTTGCTTGTTTATTTGTTTTTGTTTTTTACCTTAGGCCTTGCTATTCTGAATTTCCATCACTTTTCCAAAGCAAGTGAAGTCTTCATTTTTTGTGTTAGATTCCCTAAACTGCTTGATCAAATTTCTGAAGGACATTGTCACATGAATAGCTTCCATTTCCAGTAGAGCATAAACTCTCTTATTATGTCCCTTAGCCCATACAATTTGGTTTTATTTTCGGAGACACCTAGGCCCTACTTTGATCTCTGTTCTTCCAAGTAACATACTTGTATATGGTCAGGGGCTTATTAAAATGCCTTACTAAATTATTTAGCATAGAGCACTTACTCTGTGTCAGTGCTTTACACATATCAACAAAGTTAATTTTTGCTACAGGCTAATAAAGAGGTATCACTATTATCTATATTTTACACAGGTGAACATTGTAGCATAAATGGATTAAGTAAATTGTCATAGGTTTCACAGGTACTAAATGGTGATGCTAGAGTTCAAACCCAGGTAATCTGCTTCCAGATCATGGCTCATAGCCATTTGCTACTCTCTCCACTATGCCATCCCTACCTTCTGTCTATAGTTTCTAAATTATCTCCAATTCCTGTTAATTAAATAGGCTTAAAAAATGTAAATATCAAGGGCCTCCTCTTCTGGTTATACACAGAAAGTTACAAATGTTATTTGTTCATACCCTAAAAAGAAGAAAAGGCTGAATAAACTACAGCATTATAGTTTTTAAAACACATCAGAAAGTTGAGAACACAAAGAAACCTAATTCTTTGTGTCAGGTTCTTATTAGGAGAGAAGAAATCCTTCATTCCTCATATCCCTGGAACATTGGCTGAAAAAAGAGAAACTTGGCTAAATTGGTGGTAAAGTCAACCATAACTGAAGTCAGTCGTACTTTAAATAAAATTTAATGACTGTATTTTCACATTTCTAACAAATTATTTTTAAAAGCTCATTTGTTAAAGAAGAAATCATAAGGGAAATTACAAAATCTTTCAAACTGAAGCGTGACACGCAGCTTAAACAGTCTTTTAAGGAATATTTTTAGCTTTAAATGTACATATCAGAAAAGATGTAAAATGTAAAATCAGTGATCTAAACTTTCACCCTAAGAAACTAGAAAGAGAAAATTAAACCAAAAAAAAGAAAGGAGAAGAATATGAAATAATAAAAGCAAGAGCAGAATCAATAAGAAGAGTTAAATAATAGAGAAAACTAACAAAGTCAAAGTTCATTCTTTAAAGCAACAAATAAAATTAATAAACCTCTTGCAAAGTAGATAAAAAGAAAAAGAAAAAACACAAAATATTAATATCAAAAACGAGAGAGGAAACACTACAGATGTTAAAAGGAGAATAAGGGTTTTTTAATGAAAGATTTAATGTCAATGAATTTTGAAACTTAAATGAGATTGACATATTTTTCAAAGCACTTAACATGACAAATTCATACAATGAGAAATAGAAAGTCTAAATGGCCAGATATTGATTAAAGAAATGTAATGCATAATCAAATTCTCCCTGCAATGAAAGCTTCATCCTCAAATGGCTTCACCAGTAAATTGTATCAAACATTTAAAGAAGAAATTATAGCAATCTTACACAAATTGTTAATAAAAAAGGGAACATGTACCAATTTATTTTATGAGCCTAGCAACACCCTGACTCCAAACTTGAGACATCAAAGAGGTAAATTATAGACCATATCGGTCATGAACATAGATGTATAAGTCTTTAACAAAATATTAGTAAATCAAATCCAGCCTTACATAAAAAGGATAACATATCATTTGCATGAGACTTATTTCAAGAATGTAAGGCTTACTTACAATCCAAATCAACATATTTTACTACATTAACTGAATAAAAAAACTTATGAGTAACTTGATACAGAAAAGTCATATGACAAAACTTGATACCTAGTTATAGTTTTTTAAAACTGTCAGAAAACTAGGAATAAAAGCAACTTCTTTAATCTATCATAATATCTATGAAAAAAGTTAACATCATAACTTATGGTAAAACTTTGGATATATTTTACATGAAACCAGAAAACAGCGATGACACCAACTCCCACTGCTTTTGTTCAACATCATGTTGATAGTCATGGGTAGTACAATAAGGCAAGAAAAGAAAGCCATATCGATTGGAAAGAAGAGCTAGGCCTGTTTTAGTGATCTTAGACAAGATTTACTACAAAACTACTGCAATCAGGGAAATGTAGTATTTGTATAAGGACAAACCAAATAAATCAATGAAAAAGAATAGGGTCCAGAAATAGACCTGCAAATTAACCAATAATTATTTCATGTCCAGGTTGCCAAGGAGTCTTTTCCATACAAACAGTTAACAGGCATATGAAAAAAAAATTCAACATCACTAATCATCAGGGAAATGTGAATCAAAATCATAATGAGATATCATCTTACACCAGTTAGAATGGTTACTACTAAAAAGTCAAAACACAATGGATACTGGTGAGGATGCAGAGAAGAGGGAATGCTTATACACTGTTGGTAGGAATGTAAATTAGTACAACCTCTCTGGAAAATGGTATAGAGTTTTCTCAGAGAACTAAAACTGCAACTGCCATTTGATCCAGCAATTCCACTTCTGAATATCTACCCAAAGGAAAAGAAATCATGTAAAAAAGATACCTGCACTCATATGCTTATCACAGCTCTATTCACAACAGCAAAATCATGGAATCAATCTAAGTGATTAGATAAAGAAAATGTGATAAATGTATACAATGGAATACTATTCAGCTATTAAAAAATTAAATCATGTCTTTTGCAGCAACATGGGTAGAACTAGAGGCCATTGTTTTAAATGAAACAACTCAGAAACAGAAAGCCAAATACCTCCTGTTCTCACTTACAAGTGGAAGCTAAATAACACCTGCATGGGGACACAGAATGTAGAATAACAGACACTGGAGATTCAGAAGGATAGGAAGGTAGGAGGGGCAAGGGATAGAAATTACTTAATGGGTACAATGTACATCATCCAGGTGGTGGTTACACCAAAGCCCAGACTTCACCACTACACAATATATCCATGCAGCAAAACTACATTTATACCCCTTAAATTTTTAGGAAGGAACAAAAACAAAAAGGGGCTTTATAGACAAAATGTATTGGACCAACTGAATATTCTGTTGGGAAGAAGCCGAACAATGTACCCTACTCATTCCATATATAACAATTAATTCAGGATGGATCAGAGCCATTTATGTAAAAGCTAGAATTAAAAAAAAAACTTCCATAAGGAAACATAAAGGAATATCTTTATACACTTAGTTTAGCCAGATTTCTTAGAACAAAAGAAGCCTTAATTATGAAAGAAAAAATATATATAAATTGAATTTTGTCAAAATTAAAATTTTTTTCTCTTAAAAACATATCTTTAAGATAATAAGAAGGTAAATCATACTCTGAAAATATTCATAATGTATATACCTAACACAATACTCTTTTAATAACATATTTTAAAAATTTCCTGTAAATCAATAATTAAAAGAACGGCTCAGTTTTGGGGGAAAAAAAAATTGACAAGGTTCAAAAAGACCCTAGTGAGAAGGCGCTAGCTCAATGACCAGTAAGCACAAGAAAAGGCGCTCAAAATCATTGGTTGTCAGGGAAATCCAAAATAAGCAATAATGAAATACCACTCTCCATACACTAGGACAGCTATAACAGAAAGACTGGGAATAGCACAGGCTGGCAAAGATGTGCAGCAACTGAGCTTCCTGTACGTTGTTGTCAAAAGTGAAAAATAATACCTCAGAGAACGGTTTAGCATATATAATGTTAAATACGTATCTACTCTATGATACAGAAATTCAATACTTAGGCATTTACCCTGAATAATATTTAATTTAATTTAATAATAATATTTACCCTGAATAATAATAAAAACATATATTCAGGCTGGACACAGTGGCTCATACCTATAATCCCAGCAGTTTGGAGGCCAAGACAGATGATCACTTGAGGCCGGATGTTTGAGACCAGCTTGGGCAAGACAGTGAGATTCTGTCTGTGCAAAAAATTTTTTAAAATTAGCCAGGTGGGGTGGTGAGTACCTATAATCCAAGCTACTCAGAAGCCTAAGGCTGGAGGATCACTTGAGGCCAGGACGTTGAGGTTGCAGTGAGCTATGACTGCACCACTGCACTCCAGTCTTGGTAACAGAGACCCTTTCTCTGAAAAAAAAAAAAAAAGAAAGAAAGAAAAATAAAAATAGGAAATGTATGTTAACGAAACAACTTGTGCAAGAAATGAATGTTAGCAGTTTTATTAATAATAGCCTGAAATTAGCAATAACCCACAGGTCAATCAACAAGAAAATAGTTAAACGCATTGTAATATATTCATGCTTAGCAATCAGAAATCTACTAGCATTAATATATGCAACAATATGGATGATGAATCTCAAAAACATGAGATTGAGTGAACAGGGCAGATGCAAAGGATGAGATGTCATATAATTTCATTGATGTAAGTATCAATGGAAAGAAGAACTATTTTTTCCACCTTGCACATGTTATAAGTTTCCTCTAATCTGGCAACTTTATTATTCCCAACATCTGTGGAGTAAGTAACATTGACATATTACATAGACGCCCATGACAGGGAAAAGTAATCAATGCTAGATTATGCTACCAATCTGCTAGAGTTTAGAAATGATTATCACTGGGAGGTGGGGAAACTTACTGGAAAGGTACACAAGAAAACTTTCAGGAATGATGCAAACAGTATCTTGTTGTATGAAGGGGTTATAAAGGTTTATACATTTGTCAGAACTCATTAACTTGAACAGCTATGCATTTTATTTTTATATAAACAATGCCACAATGTATAAAACAAGGAAGTTAAACAATACAGTGTGAAGAGCAAAGGGCATAGTAATAGTTATGGCTTCTATTTATGTGCCAGGCACTATGGAAGTTATTTAAAAGCTAAGGGTTTTTCCGTGCAACCCTGATAGCAGTGATGTGTTTTAAATATCATTACTACTTTACAAGTGAAGAAACTGAGATTTAGAAAGGTGAAGTGACTTTCTAAAGTCACAAAGCTAATGAGGTGCAATTTCCTCACTAGAAGAGGAAAAGAGATGAAAGCTGGGAGAGAAATCTGACTGACTCTATTCCTAAGTATTTATCCTGGAGCTCAAGTACTTCAGCCAGCCAGTGTCTCAGCAGCTTTATATCTTCTTGTGGTAGAGAAATGGAAATGAAAGATTCAAAAGTTTGAAATATACTCTGCTTTAGGGAACAAATGTGGGAAGAATAATTCTCAGCGTTGTCATTGAAACTGCAATAGCCTGGTAGCAATTTGCAATGCTTATAAGCTTTCCTCTCTCAGATCATCAACATATGGTTGCATGAGTTAGATTGGCAGCCTTGGATGCATTCTATGCCCTCGGGGTATAATGAGGAATTATTTACATTTATATAAGCCATATTCTACTGCCAAAGGAAGAAAAATATAAAGCAGAGAGAGAGGAGAGTAGAAAATTCAAAAAAGTAATGAGCCAATTTTGCCAAAATTTTTTTCTTTCACCTTTGAGATTCTCTGAGTCTGCTTAATATGTGAATTTGACTTATTCCATAGATGTTGGGGAAAAGAAAGTTGCCAGATTAGAGGAAACTTATAACATGTGTAAGTTGGACAAAATACCTCTTCTTTCCTGGTTATTTTTTGCAAGTTAGTGATTATCTACAGTTGCACCAGTACCATCCACTTTTATCAGTTTATTTTATGCTTTGAATTGATCAATCTACCTTAAACAAAATGGACACTGCAACAGCATCTCACATGAGAAGAAGTACATGCAAATTCTTCATAAATTGTCCTAAACTTTTTAAAAATTATTATTCTGTTTCATTTTGCATCCCATTATGATGCTGATACCAAATAGCCTCTACATTTTAAAAAATAGGAATCCTGAGACCAAAAAAATTCTCAAAGTCATCCAAAGTTAATATAAATGATACATGGTAGAGTTGGTATTTGAACCCAGACACTCATGTCTCTCAAACAGTAGTTATTTCTTTTCTGCTTCTTTGATTTCCCCTCTAACCATGACGCATCTTAATTAGTGCAGTTTCACCCAGCTTAAATGCTTTCTACACTGCAAATATATCTTCCAGTTTTCAGTGACCCCGGTCTTCTGTGAGATCTTACAAAACATACTATGCACTTGTAAGTTCCCACTGCCTTTTTCAGGACTTAATAATCAGTTCTCTTACAAGCTCTGCCCTCACCTTGAGTGAGGGGCATCATTCCACACACTGGGCTCTTCTACAGAAGAACGGGGTAGATCCTTTGTTGAAATCCACATCCTTTAAAAATCAGTAGGGTTGCCACTGTTCTACTGAGTTCTCTTTTTGTGTGTGTTTTAGCTGTGGTGAAGAGGCCAGGTTAGACATCAAGCTTCTTGAAAGTAAGGAAATGATGCCTTTGTGAAGGTAAACCAAGGTGAGCACTGTTAACAGATTCCTTGGTCAGAATGGGCATCTAGACTCCAACTACTTCCTCAAGATTCAGTGTCTAGTAATTATATCGTTAACACTTTCAGGACGCGCTCAGGCAGAGAGTGAGAGCACCTTTAACACTGTCCTGCTCACTGTGATGAGATCATGAGGCTAGCAGAGACCTTTGTATCTGGGGAACCCACCCCCGATAATTCAACATGAGTCCTTTTCTATTTTCCCTAAGTGTCGGCTGGTCTGAGAAATAAAGGGAAAGAGTACAAAAGAGAGAAATTTTAAAGCTGGGTGTCAGGGGGAGACATCACATGTTGGCAGGTTCCGTGATGCCCCCCAAGCTGCAAAACCAGCAAGTTTTTATTAGTGGTTTTCAAAAGGGGAGGGAGTGTACAAACAGGGTGTGGGTCACAGAGATCACATGCTTCACAAGGTAATAAAATATTACAAGGCAAATGGAGGCAGGGCTAGATCACAGGACGGGGTGAAATTAAAATTGCTAATGAAGTTTCAGGCATGCATTGTCATTGATAACATCTTATTAGGAGACAGGGTTTGAGAGCAGACAACCCGTCTGACCAAAATTTATTAGGCAGGAATTTCCTTGTCCTAATAGGCCTGGGAGCCCTATGGGAGACCAAGGCTTATTTCATCCCTTATCTGCAACCGTAAAAGACAGACGTTCCCAGAGCGGCCATTTCAGAGACCTCCCCCTAGGAATGCATTCTCTTTCTCAGGGCTGCTCCTTGCTGAGAAAAAGAATTCAGTGATATTTCTCCTATTTGCTTTTGAAAGAAGAGAAATATGACTCTGTTCCACCCGTCTCTCAGGCAGCCAGACCTAAAGGTTATCTCCCTTGTTCCCTGAAGATCTCTGTTTTCCTGTTCTTTTTTCAAGGTATCCAGATTTCATATTGTTTGAACAATTTGTGCAGTTAACGCAATCATCACAGGGTCCTGAGGCAACATACATCCTCAGCTTATGAAGATGATGGGATTAAAAGATTAAAGACAGGCATATGAAATCACAAGAATATTGATTGGGGAAGTGATAAATGTCCATGAAATCTTCACAATTTATGTTCAGAGATTGCAGTAAAGACAGGCGTAAGAAATCATAAATGTATTACTTTGGGGAACTAATAAATGTCCATGAAATCTTCACAATGTATGTTCTTCTGCCATGGCTTCAGCTGGTCCCTCCGTTTGGGGTCCCTGACTTCCCATAACACCTTTTTGTTCCATGTAATTTTACTTCACTGATCTGAATATCTCTTCTAGTTCCAGAATGACACGTCTTTATTATTGTCACTTTGTAATGCCCTCATACCTGATGGGAAAACAGCTGATCCTTGAGTGAATTATATTCCTCATGACTGTCTGATATTTTCTACCTATTGTTAATGAATACAACATGATGTCTTTCAATTCTTTAATTTAATTAATGCTCTCCATGTTCATGTCACAAAATCAGGTCAGTTAATCAATTACCAGTAATTAATTAACAGCTTGCTGTGCTCAAAAGTTTAGGGGCAGAAGAAAATAGAATATACAGTTTAAAAAGATGAACAATCAATTGCTTTACAGCACATACCTGGGTGTTGCCCCAGCAAGAGCACAGAGGTGAAAGGCATCCAGGATGTGAGATGCTCTTTGTTCTTACTAAGCACAGCTATGAGGTGATCAGTGGTAAGGCCGGATAGGTGGAGAAGCAGTACCATTGACAAAGAGCTCGTGCCCTGGTGCTCATGTATTAGGATGTGCTCTTCTTGTTGTTCTTCCCCATGGGGAGTATGCTCTGCAGGACCAAGAACACGTGTCCACCTGGAACCCATTATCCTACCTTCTAGGTCATGCTCTGGGTCCCTGTGTCCTCAGAATTCCTTCCACAATGGCCCTGCATCTGCACCTGTGTCTTGGGCAGCCTATTCCCTGGGTTCATCCTCCAAGGTCAGGACATTCTACCAACATGTATTTGTAGACATGGTGAGTAGCCAAGGGGTGGCTATTGGTGATGGGTTGGAATGGAGTTTGAAGTTGGGGTAGGCATGATCCCTTATGATATGAAACAGGTCAGGGATAAAGAGAGAAGGGGATCAGATGCAGATCAGGGACTTAGGACTTGGTACATGAACATGGAGGGCCTGGGTACCAGCTTTCCTCATGTAGGAATGTTCTGGCCTGAAACTCTGACAAGTCTGTGAATTCTAAATTTGGATGTGGATTTCTAAGGTAGGAGAATATAACATATTTTATTTCTCAGTTTGTTAATGTGATTTATAACACATTTTATGTGGGCCTTAATTTCATTCTTGGCCCTACTATTCTTTAAGGTGAGCCCATGAAACAGTCCCCATAGGGTAAGGAAAATTATATGCCAGACTTCAGGCAAAAGTACAGTTAAGCATTAATCAGGTAGCCTTCTGGCCTATCTCCCTATAGCCATTCTAGCATTAGATACTGACCATTTGCTTCCCCATTGTTTCTATAGATAGAATCTCTAACATTAAAATCTTAGGACCTTTTTGCTTAAAAATTACTTAAGATGTTTTTCAGATCCTGAGTACCAGCAAAATGGCTGACGCCAAATAGTCTGAAGAACCCAAAACTAAGTCAACACAAAAATACAGTTTCTTCATCTCCCTGTCCCTTGACTTCACCTTTTACTCTTCGATTAATCCATGATCCCAGGTCCACAACCCATCCTAAACCCCTTAAGATCCCTATCCCCAAACTCCTTGGGAAGACAGATGTGAGGTTTCCTCTATCTCCTTGTTTGAATCCCTGATGATTGAACTTCTTTCTCTGCTGCAATTCTCAATGTCTCCATGTATTGACTTGCCACATATTGGGCAATGGAGCCTGGCATGATTACACCTGGAGATAATGGCCTTACATGGAGCATGGGCCCTACCTGGGGCAGTGAACATCTCTGAAGACATTTCCTTCAGGTGGTAAGTCAGGTACACAAGGAACCCCTTCTAAAGTATGGAGCTTGGCATTGAGCAGGCAAAGCTGGAAAAAGGGAAGCCAATCAAGGAGCTGTTGAAATAATTTATGCAGGGGTCTGTCCCACAGACCCTGACCCAATGATGGATGAATAAAGTACACTGACACAGATATTCTGCTTTGCCAGTTCGACTGAGTGTCTAGGCCACTTACAGACTCCCAGGGGAGTGCTGTAAAGAGTTGTGACCAAGGCCTCAGCTAGCCAGCGAGACTCGCATTTATTCAGTAAAGATTAATTGACAAAGGCTTGAGTCAACACCACTAGAGTGTAATTGACATTGCGGACTTCCTGCGTAAAAAGTAATTAATCACCTGTGGTAAATCAAAGGTTAGTCTTAGGCCAATATGAATAAACAAGCTAGTTGATAAACTCCCCACATTCCTTTGTTTCTACTCTAATTTATTTAACTAAGGGGACAAGGCTGCCTTCAGGCAAGTACTATATGTAAAAACCTCTAGGCTTTCCAATAGGATTTGTGTATATTCTCTATAACTAAAATTTTTCCCACCAGCCTGACTGAACCCCCACAAATTTACACCAAAGATGATGAAGACTTAAACTGAGATGGTGACAGTGGAAATGGAGAGGCAGAATCTGCAGGACTCTTTAGGAGTGGTAGAAAAGGTGTTTCCTCTATCCCATAGGTAGGCACCAAGGGCTAAGCTTGCAGACCATAGCAACAAGTTGCTGGTGGGTGTCTTTCTCAAGGCCTGTGTTTCAGACACAATGGTTCCTATGCAGAACTGTTTGCTCCAATATCTATCTGTTTCAGTTTCCCAGGGCTGCTGTAGGAATTTAGTGATTCTCACTAAATTCTTGTGATTTTAATTACTTAAAACAACATAAACTTATTATCTTGTAGTTCTGGAGGCCAGAAGTCTCACATAGGTCTTGCTGAGCTAACATTAAGGTGTTGGCAAAGCTACATTCCTTTCTAGGTTCTATGGGAAAATCCTTTTTTTTTTTTTTTTTTTTTGCCTTTTCCAGTTCCTAGAAGCTTCTCATATTTCTTTTGTTTTGTTTTGTTTCAGAAATGGTCTCACTCTGTCACCCAGGCTGATGTGTGGTGGTGCTATCATGGTGCATTACAGCTTTGACCTCTTTGGTCTCAAGTGATCCTTCTGCCTCAACCTCCTGAGTAAGTGGGGCTTCAGGTGTGCACCATGCCCAGTTAACTTTTCATTTATTTTTGTAGAGATGAGGTCTTGCCATGTTGCCCAGACTGGTCGCAAGCTCCTGGGCTCAAGCAATCCTCCTGCCTCAGCCACCCAAGTAGTTGGGATTACATGTATGAGCAATGATGCCTGGCTAAGTTTTGTATTTTTTGGTGGACAGGTTTCTCCATGTTACCCAGGCTGGTCCCCAACTCCTGAAGTTAAGTGATCCACCTGTCTCGGCCTCCAAAAATGTTGGGATGAGAGACATGAGCCTCTTCTCTCAGGTCTTCTCATATTTCTTGAGCCATGATCCCCTTTTGCCGTCTTCACAGCCAGCAATGGTAAACTGAGTCTTTCTCATAGTACATCACTCCAACCTCTTCTGCCTCCTTTTTCCAGTTATAGGGATCCTTATCATTATGTTCGCCTCACCTGGATAACCTATAATAAATCTATGTTAAGACCAGCCAATTAGCAACGTTAATTGCATCAGCAACCTTAACTCCTCTTTGCCATGTAATGTGATAAATTCCCAGGTTCTGGGAATTAGGACGTGTACAGTTTTCAAGGCCATGACTGTATCTACCACACCTTCTTAGAACTTGTTCTCTGCAAATTTGGGTCCCATTCCTGGGGACACTTATTATGAGTGATTTGGTAAAGCTACTTAGGCAAGATATTTTGACATTTTATAGAATTTGGTACAAAATCCATTTTAATTATGTTTTAGAACTCAGTATAGTGTTACCTAAAAAACCTCATTTGCTTCGAGTAATTTGAAGCTGTAGAACCCGCAGGACCTGCTGCCTGCTGAATGTATCCCCAGGGCTTCTCTTCCTGTGGTTGGGTAGACAACACTATTTGTAGGGTGACTTGAAGGCACTTTCTTTCTCCAAATCCTTGTTCCTAACCCCGGCCATGATTACAAGTCATTTCTATGAGTTAGGTGTCTGTCATTCCAGAGGAGAACACCTGTTAAAATTCAGTCTTCTAAAACTGGTTACCTGATTATTTTATATGCAGCACAATGAACGTGGCCCTCATAACCATCACCTGTAGTCAGGAGGGAAGAGGAAGAGGATGTTTAGACTGTGAGGTGGGGTGCTCTGAGAGCAGTGGGGTACGATTCTAGAGAGCACAGGGGTGCACAAACACAGGAGGAGGAGGAGAAAGTGGGAGCCCCAAAGGCAAACATGGATGACCTCATTGTTCTGGATCCTGCCCCACTGGTAACCAGAGTTTTGATTCATTAAATCATTCTCTCCTCTAGGCATTCCCTAGGTAAAAAAGTCAGATGCACTATTTTTGTTGTTTTTTAATGCTTTTCCTATGGGGGAAGGGGAATAAGGATTTAAAATTCTGTCCAAAGAACTCAGTTGGAATCCCATGGAGTATGAACTGCATGGTCAGGGGAAGCAGCTGAAGATGATGGGAGCCCCCAAGACAGCCAGCCAGCCACCACACTCTTCTCAGGCCCAGCCCTGACCCCACAGCAGAGCCTCAGGGAGTAACTCACTGCATAGTTTATGCAGAGCTTTACTGACAAAGCAATACATGGGGTACAATGGAAAGACACAGAACCTTGGACTTTTAGATGTTCATGAATATTTTCAGAGGTTGGTTTATTTCTGGCCCTGTAATTAGTAGGCTGCTGAACAACTGGAGATTTATTGTGGAATTACTAATGTTTCCAGTGTAGTTTCTATTGATTCCCTCCTCCACATCTTTCTCTCAAACCTAAGAAATACAATTTAAAGAAAGCTATTGAATGTGTTAAGGGGGTTGCCAATTTAAGTTCACTTTAAACACAGAATGGTAAAAGGAACCTTTCATGGTTTCTTCTTATGCTGAAGACAATTTAACCAAATAGTACATACAAAGTATGATGCTTTAGAGTACTAGTTAAACAATCAAAGGTAAAATTCATTATTTAATATAACAGTGGTGAGAACAGTAATAAAAGA
Organism: Macaca nemestrina; assembly: GCF_043159975.1. NCBI lineage: Eukaryota > Metazoa > Chordata > Mammalia > Primates > Cercopithecidae > Macaca > Macaca nemestrina. Next base: position 15,625,023 of record NC_092125.1, on the reverse strand, counting down.
GTGAAGAAACTCCACTATTTTATTACTTACTCTCCAGTTGATATTTTGAAATTTCAAATGGAATAAATGATCTTTTGATAAATTAACGATCTGTGCTGAATTTCAATAATTTCAATAATTTTGTTTTGCATACCTAAATTAATTTGTTTTACAAATTAGAACCTCCAAAAGTAGTGTTCACTGTTGTTTATATGATGTCATAAAATGTCATAATATTCCCTGATTTAAGTTACCTGATTTGAGATTGGGCTGTGAGAATGATGTTACTGTCATAAATAATGCTACAAAAATAAAAGACGATTAGGTAACCTAATCATAGAAAGTATACCAAAGGGTCCAGCATATATTTTATGTACTAAACACATTGTAGATTTTATCTTATTTTTTTCCATCTTTTTAAAACTTTATTTCATTGCCACTGAAATTCTCTTTGCAAATGTTTTAGAATAAAATAATTTAAAATTTTTCTTTTGTAAAATACAGAAGGGAAAACACATTCAAAATGACAGCCTTGTTTTGATTCATTTAACTCTTGAGTTTCTCAGTGTCAGCATTACTGACATTTTGAGCCTAGTACTTGCTGTGGGGGACTGTCCCATTGATTATAGGATGTTTAGCAGCATCCCTGGCTCCTATTCACTAGATGCTTACTAGTAGCAGCCTCCAGGCATGACAATTGAACATGTCTCCAGATATTACCAAATGTCCCTTGAGGAACAAAATCAGCCACAGTTAAGAACTGTTTATTTAACTTTTTCAAATAACTAAAATAAATGGATATTACTGAATATTGAATGATAACAATTGTTGAAGTGCCTATGTTGTCTGGGGTATATACCCTGGGGTTCTTCATCACACACCAGGAAAATTGAGGACGCAGACACACGTGAGGAATTTAGGAGCAGACGTTTAATAGGCAGAACAGAAGAGAAAGAGAAACAGCTTTCTCTATAGAGAAAGGGGTCTCTGAGCGTAAAGGACCGGTGGGTGGTGGATGGGCTCAGCTTTATAGTCAGGTTTGAGGAGGCAATGTCTGATTTACATAGGGCTCATAGATTGGTTTGATCAGGTATGATATTTACATGGGATTGGGAAGGCTGGTGGCCCCACACTAATCTTATTATGCAAATAGGCTTTCCGGTTGATCCCTGCCATCTTGTCTGCTCTTCTTTACCGTACACATGGCTCACAAAGAGAAGGGAAGATAGAGCGGCCTTCCTGAACATGCCTAGGCCCTAGTTCCTGCCAGCATTCCCCCGTGCAAGCTCTCAGTTTGCTTGTCTTTGACTGCAGCTCAACTTTACAGGATACTTTTTGTTAGAAAATGATTTGGGGGCCAGGTGCGGTGGCTCACACCTATAATCCCAGCACTTTGGGAGGCTGAAGGTGGATCACAAGGTCACAAGTTCAAGACCAGCCTGGCCAAGATGGTGAAACCCCGTCTCTACTAAAAATACAAAAATTAGCTGGGCATGGTGGTGGCCACCTGTAGTCCCAGCTACTTGGGAGGTTGAGGCAGAGAATTGCTTGAATCCAGGAGGTGGAGTTTGCAGTGAGCTGAGATCATGCCACTTGCACTCCAGCCTGGGTGACAGAACGAGACGCCATCTCAAAAAAAAAAAATAAATAAATAAAAATATTGAGGCTGCTTTTTATTCAAGAGAAAAGCCTTACTGAGGACTCCCATACCTACGTTACTGTCTGCCTAAATGATTTCTTATTAACTCCTGTATTATTGTTAGGGATACAGAGATTATGGGGACCAGAATCCTATGTATATTTATCCCTTTTTCTTCTGCACTTTTTGCCAGAGAGAACACATGAACAGGAAATAACTGCCAAATGAGAAATGAAGTGTCACTTGATCAATATCAGTAAGTTTATCAATCAAGTTTTTTTATCTTCTAAGTTGAAAGTTCTGGCTTACGTTTGAAACCAAGGTGAAGTCACTTTCTTCCTCGCCCACTCCATAATCTAAGATGACCATTGCCTTACCCTCTTAATTGTAGATTTAGAGGACTTGTATCAGAGTTAGGGTAGGGAAAGGGGCTTTGGCCAGGTCTGCTGAGGCTCTGCTTACTTTAGAAGCACCAGAGGGACTGTACCTCTCATTAGTCTTTCTAAGGTCCTATAACTTTGTGCATAGTAAAGTGCTGCTCACGGAATGCCTTAGACACTAGACAATCAGAATAGAAATTCCTTCTCTTGTGGTGAATGTGTTTGAAGTGGGGTGGGGGTGGGGTCAGCCAAAAAAAGAGTGTAGAGAAAGACGAAAGTACAGGAGCTTACAGACGCACCCTGAAAGATGGAGGGAGCAGAAGTAGTGTTCTCTTCACTGATGATGCTGATGACACTGATGCAGAGCAAGGCCACTTATTTTCTCAAGGATGTACAATGAAATTACATGGGCAAGAATTTAAGGGCTTCCCCATGGTGCACGTGACTCCAGGTGTGTCAGCACCATTCTGACAGCTCGATCTCATGCAGTCTCATAAAAGAAATACTGCACCAGTTAGTGGACGTGATCTACTCTCTAGGATGTTGTCAGAGAACTAAGGCTGGCCACAGGGACCAGCATGTCCCCATAGGTACAAGCCCCAAACTTTCTTCTGCCATCTGGTCAATCCCATTGTATGACAGGGAGTTACAGAATTCCTCCAAAAGAGAAATTAAAACCTGGTTCCATGCAGGTCTCAGTCCAAGCTTGTGATAGTTCTCCAAGACAGCACTGCTGGTCCCAGCCAGTCCCAGGCACTGAAGGGAGATTTCGAACATTTCAAGGAAAGCACTCTGAGGTGCATGGTCACTTGAAGCACAGGACTCAAGACAGGGAGCTCAAGACAAGAGGTTCAGGAAAGGGGGCTCAAGACAGGGGGTTCAGGAAAGGGGGCTCAAGACAGGAGATTCAGGAAAGGGGGCTCAGGACAGCGGGCTCAAGACAGAAGGCTTAAGACAAGGGGTCTAAAGACAGGGAGCTCAAGACAGGGGTTTCAGGAAAGGGGGCTCAGGACAGCGGGCTCAAGACAGAGGGCTCAAGACAAGGGGCCAAAGACAGCCCACTTGGCTGAGTCCATATGCAATAACCCAAGGAGCCATGGGAGAATCAAGAGCCAGAAGTCTGAAAGTATCTAAGAGATTTCAGCTGATGCCTATCATAGGGGAGATACAGTTTGGGAGGGCTAGGGTAAAGGGACTTGGTATCACTTTTAATTTACCATTAAACCATGCCTTAATAGTGAAGACAGCATCCAAGGGCTAGGGAATATGTCCTAGGACTAGGGGCAGAACCGAAGTTAATTTGCCCCAACAAAACCTCTGCAAGTTTAGGATGATCCATGAGTAATTTAAATGCCTGCTAAAACAAAATTCAACGCTTTTCATAAGAAAGTAAAAGAATCCAGAGTCTCTACAACACATGATTCAGAAATTCTATCACACAATAAAAAAAATACTACCAACATAAAGGAACAGGAAAATGTGTCCAATGGGCAAAAGAAAAAAAAAAAAGACAAAATAAACAGACCCATAAATGCCTCAGATTTTGCAATCAGCAGCTAAGGACTTTATGCTAAATATATGTAAAAGTCTATAGGAAAATATTGACAGAGTGAGTGAAAAGCTGAGAACGGCAGGAGATGTTTGAACAGTGACAAAGATAACAAAAATTATAATTGGAAAACACATCTGAAATCAGTAATTCATTGGCAGATTAAACAAAACAGAGGAAAGGACTAGTGAACTTGAAGACAGGTCAATAGAATAATTTAAAGTGAAGCACAGAGAGAGAAAGATCGGGGAAAGTTGAATAGAGCGTTAGCGACTAGTGGAACAATATTAAGAAGTCTAATTTATGAGTATGGGTAGTCCCAAAAGGAAACAAGGGCTAAACAGAATGTTTATATACCCCCCAAGGTCATATGTTGAATCCTAATGCATACTGTGATGGTATTTAGAACTGGGGCCATTTGGAGGTGATTCGGTGACTAGCAACGGGATCAGTGCCTTCATAAAGGAGACCCAGAAAGTTCTCTTGTCTCCTCTGCCATGTGAGGTCACAGCAAGAGGATGGTTGTGTATAAATCAGAAATTGGATCCTCACCAGCCACCAAATCTCCTGGCACTTTTGTGTTTGACTTTTGGTCTCTAGAACAGTGAGAAGTAAGTTTCTGTTATTTATAAGTTGTCCAGTCCATGGTATTTTTGTAATAATATCCCAAACAAACTAAGACAATGAGAGAGAGAATAAGACAGAAAAAATATTTCAAGAGTTATTGGCTAAATGCTTTTCTTTTTTCCAAATTTGGCAGAAATGCTGACCCATAGATTAAGGAATCCTAGGCAGAATAAGGACAAAGAGCACCACAGCTAGATTCATCATAATCATACTCCTGAAAGCCAAAGATACAAAAGCAAACCTTAAAAGCATCAGAGTAAAAAAGACACATTACCTAAAGAGGAACAACAGTAAGAATGTGGTTAACTTCTCATGGGAAATAGTGGAAACTGGATGTTGTTGGAATGGTATATTGAAGTGATAGGAAAAAAGTTTAACCTAGATTTATACATGTCTGGCAAAATGACATATTTTCAGATAAACAAAAGCTGAGATAATGTGTCACAAACAGACATGCACTCAAAGAAATGTTAAAGCCAAGTTCTTAAAGCTGAAGGGAAATGATACCGATGAAAAATTGAATTTATTGCAAACTGTGAACGTGTGGGTAAATATAGTATGTTATTTATAGTTTTCTTTTAAATTAAAAGTTAATTGGCTATTTAAAGTAAAAGTAATACAAATATATTAAGGGTTTACAACACACATAGAAGAAAATGTGTTATATTTCACAAATTAGAAGACTCTAATATTAAGATATAAATATTTCATGAATTAATTTATAAATTTGACACTACTCAATCAAAAACTCAGCAGGCTTTTTGGTAGAAATTGACAAGCTGATTCTAAAATTTATATGGAATCACAAAAAATATTGAGACTAGGCAAAAAAATCTTAAAAACAAAAGGTATCATTAAAAGCTATTATTTTATTACTATAAGGTCACAGATATCAAGATTTTATAATATTGGTAAAAATAGACAAACTGATTGTTTGAAAACACCTATAGAACCCAGAAATACATACATATATATAGAGAGATTGTTTTCAACCAAGGTTCCCAATCATGTCAATTGTGCTATATTAGTTGGATATTCAGAGGGCAAAAGAATGAGTCCTAGCTCATTCTACACACAGAAAGAGAAATCACAGCTCTAAATATAAAAGCTAGAATTATAAAGCTCCTAGAAGGAAACATAGAAAAATATTGTGAGCTTAAAGTAGACAAACTCTCAGTACACAAATAACACTAATCACACAAAAAATTCTACTTTATTTCTACCTCATGATAAAACAAGGACTTAAACTCTTTTTAAAACACTGTTAAGAAAGTAGAAAGGCAAATTAGGGACTAGAATAAAATATTATTAATACATATGTCTAACAAAGGACTCATATGGAGAACATATAAATGACTCATATACTTCAATAATAAAAAAGGCAAGAAACAAATGTTTTAAAAATAAGCAGAAAACTTGATCAGGCAACTTTAAAAGGATGATATAAAAATATCTAATAAGCATAGGAAAATATGTTCTAACTATGTTCTAATATGATGTTCTAAACTAACATCATTACTTTTCTGGAAAATGCAAATTAATATCAGTACATGTCACTTTGTACAATTAAAATGACCAAAATTTAAAAGACTGACAAAACCAAATTTTGGCTAAAATACGGAGTAACTGGAAGGATCCTAGGTTACTAACAGGTGTATAAAATATTACAACCACTTTTTAAAATACTTTGACAAAGACTTATAAAGTTAACATACATCTGCCCTATGACACATCAATTTGACTCCTTTCCCAAGAGAAATTAATATTATGCCCACAAAAATATTGTACATGAATAGTCATAGTAATTTTATTCATAATAGTCAAAAGGGGACAGCACTCACATGTTCCTCAACAGGAAGATGGATAAACAATTATGACATAGCCATACAATGAAATGAAAATTAGCAATAAAAAAGAATGCATTACTGATATACACAACATAAATCAATCTAAACAATGTACGAAGATGTGTCACACAAAAAAGTGTAAACCAACAAATGTCTGAGGTGAGTCTTAATCCATTAGAGATGTTAATTTGCCAAAGTTGAAGACATGCCTGGAAAAACCACAAATCACAAGAGCATCTGTGATCCATGCTTTTTTCAGAGGGTTTTGAGAACTTCAGTACATAAAGGGAAAAGGGCAAGCAGGAGGGGAGGGAGAAAAAAACAAAAGGAAGGAGGGTTAGATGTATTAGTCTGTCTTGCATTGCTATGAGGAATACCTGGTTAATTTATAAGGAAAAGCGGTTTATTTGGCTCAAGGTTCTGCAGGCCATACAAGCATGGCACTTGCAGCTGCTTCCAGTAAGACCTCAGGAAGCTTTTACTCATGGCTGAAGGTGAAGAGAGAGCAGGTATGTCACATGGTGAGAAAGGGAGTGAGAAAGACACTAGATATTTTATCAATCAGATCTCATGGTAACTAATACAGCGAGCACTCCCTCATTACCCTGGGGAGGGCACCAAGCCATTCATGAGGGATCTATCCCCATGACCCAAAACCCTCCCATCTGGCCCCACCTCCAACACTGAGGATCACATTTCAACACGAGACTTGGAGGGGACAAACATCCAAACGAAATCAGTAGGCAATGAGGCAAGTGGTTACAGTCTTGAGAGGCTTTGATTAACAATCAGTAAATCTACATTTTACTTGTGAAAAGTGGGAGTAAAAAGTCAATTGTGCATTCATCTCCTGCTCTGTAAATCTACATTTTACATGAGATAAAGTAAACACATGATAAGCTGAGACGTGTATTCATCTGGGGGTGGGCAGAGGGATGATTTTTACCCTGGTCCTTGTTCCATGACTGTGAAGATAAGCTGGTAATTGAAATTGTCAGGGTGAGATTTAACAGAACTCTGTTTCCGGGCTAGTTTATAGGGGGATTATGTATTTTGAAAGATTTGGGGCCCCACAAGAAATTCCCTCGTGAGCAATTTGTAAGGGAGAACATCTAGGGAGATATGCAACCTTATACTGTTGTGAGAACCTGGTTTATATATGCGAGACTGTGACATACGGTTGTGAAATTACAGCTATCTATTTGGGAACAAAAGGAAGGCAATTTTTGCTTCAGTCTGTTTCCAAGCTTAACTTTCCAGTTGGCGTAGTAAGTTTGGAGTCCCAAGATTCTATTTTCCTTTACAGGAGTACGTACTATTTTGTTTTATTTCTCTGAAGTTCTAGAACAAGCAAAACTAAACTATGGTGGCAGAAAGACAAATTTCACATGTTCTCATTCATGTGTGGGACGTAAAAACTGAAACAATTGAACTCATAGAAATGGACAGTAGAATGATGATTACCAGAGGCTGGGAAGGGTATTGGGGAGAGAGGAAAAAGTAAGGATGGTTAGTGAGTGCAAAAATATAGTTAGCTAGAGTAAATATGACCTAGTAGCTGATAGCACAAAAGGGTGACTATAGTCAACAATAATTTATTGTATATTTTCAAATAACAAAAAGAGTAGAACTGGAATGTTTCTAGTGAAGAAATGATAAATGCTTGACGTGATAGAAAAATTAAAACACAGAAATCAGTATAGTAGTGGTCTCTGTGTGTGGGAATAGGAGTGGAAATTGACTGTAAAGGATGATGACATATTCTATATCTTGTTTTGTATGTGGTTAAATTTGTGTTCATCAAAATGTACACTTAGATTTGTTTGGTTTTTGTTTTGTTTTGTTTTTGAGACGGAGTTTTTCTCTTGTTGCCCAGACTGGAGTGGAATGGTGCAATCTCAGCTCACTGCAACCTCCGCCTCCTGAGTTCAAGTGATTCTCCTGAGTCAGCCTCCCAAGTAGTTGGGATTACAGGTGCCTGCCACCATGCCCACTACCTTTTGTGTTTTTAGTTGAGGCAGGGTTTCACCATGTTGTCCAGGCTTGTCTCGAACTCCTGACCTCAAGTGATCCATCCAACTCGGCCTCCCAAAGTGCTGGGGTTACAAACGTGAGCCACTGCACCCAGCCTTAGATTTGTATTTTATTGTATGTAAATCATGATTCAAACGCTGGGTTAATTTGTTGCCTTATGGCAAACAAAATGTCATGAACACACCGGCTAACTGCCATTCCCCTCTCTTCTACCTTTTATCTTTTTCACCTGAGTTAAGAAATCTACCATCTTGGCAGCTCTGGCATATCGGGGAACGCCAACTTCAGTTCAACTTCAGAAGACACAATAGCCTTCCTGGAGGGAATATACAAGACCCCAGGATACACATTGGTCACTGGATTGAGATTCTTGAATGTTAGAAGATCCAGGTAATTGCTGTCTTGGATGACTAAGAAACTCAATCTATTGTGTGTTTACCTTAATGCACAAGAAAATGGAATTCTGTCAAAATTAACTGACAAGTGACAAAAAGAGCAGTTTTGGAATGTGATGCTCTGTATCCCCAGGGAGACACATCATGTGTTCATAAAGAAAAAGCACTACAAGAAAACTTCAGTAGACAAAGCTAAATGACAGCCAAGATTCTCTGAGCCATTCAGTTTTCTTTGCCTGGTGAGAAGGATCCTTAGGGTCTCAGCCATTTTACAGGGTATTCGGGGTCAAACACTATTTCCCTACTGTTTTCTCTTGTTATCCTTTTAAGGTCTTGAGGAAGGCACAATAATATCATACTTCTATTCTTCACCAGTATTATGAGCCAACAGAGAAATGGCATAAAATATCAGGTGAATTTTTATTGAGTAAGTGGCATTAGTGAATGCAGCTTAGATCTGCAGGCAAGTAGGCTTCCAAATACTTAGCTGCAAAATTGGATGTATTTCCTGATCCAGTTAGAGGCTGTTGGGGCTCAGAAACCAATACTCCAAGATACGGCATTTTGACAAGCTGAACTAAAGCAGCCTCAAGGTCCCTCAGACCTCCCCCAGCCTCCACAGTTTCTCCCAAAACATAGGATAAAGCTGTTCTCTGAAGTTCCTTTATCTGCCCAAACTCCAGAACCACCAAGGAGAACAACTGATTTTTCTCCTCTTTCCTGTTATCTCATTATCTACTGCAGGAAAGCAGACCCAGATGTGACCACACCTGAACAGATTCTTTATAAGACAATGTCTGTCTCTCTGACTCAAATTCCAAAGAGAACTATTTACCAGCTAATCTCAGTTCCCCCTCCCTTCATTCTCCCTAGTAATCACATATTGCCCCTCAACAGGGTTCCTCTCCTCCCCCTTTCCCGTCCTTATTTTGTCAGGATCCAAGCCCCCATTCTTTTGTCACCTCAAGATGCTATATAAGCTTCTGTACCCACTGCGGGGCTGGATCTTCATTCTGAAGCTTCCCGTGTATATACATTAGATAAATGTGTATACCTTTTATCTTCTTAATCAGCCTTTTGTGAGTTGATTTTTCAGTGAACCTTCAGGAGGCCAAGGGCCTGGGCCCCTGCAAGGCAGTGCTGGGTCACTCTGCCCTCCACCACCAGGCAAGGCTTCTGTGTGTAAACTTCTGCAGGGCTGACAGTAATCAACAATACGTTCTCTCTGCAGTCAGGTTCCTTTTCAAAAAGGAAAGAATACAAGGATGGAAATAATGCCTTACTTTTCTTCCAAACTCTCAATCAGGGAAGACTCTCACTTTCCCTGGGTGAGGCTGGGAGTGTTTTGCTGATGGAGCTCCATCCACGTGGGAGTAGGGATGACACATCCCTCCCATTAACATTCTCTGCGATCAGGCTTGACAGTCCTTGACTCTCCACACCCTGGCTTGTTCAGCCTCTGGAAGCAAGGATGACTCATATGTTGCTCTAGTCATCCCTAGTACTGTCTTCCTGTTGCAAATCCTTTCCATTAAATAACCCTGATTTGATCACCTATCTGCTTGGCACTATATGTATACCACAGAGACTTTTTTTTCTCATGTGCCAGGTGGTATCTTCTGCCCCTTAGTTGACCTTAGTGGAACCAGGGAGGCAGTATCCTGGCACAGTTGAGACTCTGGAGTCAGACCAGGTTTGGATCTCATTTCCAGCATTGCCTATCAACATCAGCTGGGACAAGCGCCTTAACACCCCCTGTGCTTAACTTTCCTCATTTGTACAAATGGGATAATCATAGTCCTTACTTCACAGGTTTGCTCTGGCATATGACAAGTGCTCCATAAATGTGGTCCTCCCCCAACAAACTCTAGTCCCATGCAAGGAACACACTATTTGGCAGTGTTGGTTAGACCATTCTTTCATCTTTTGCCGTGTTCAAGTTTCTATCTTCCCAGTCCCTAACTCCTCAATACCTTTGACTTTCTCTCATTTATGTCCTTATGCAAACTGTGACTTCGAGTACTTTGGGCTCTTGGCATCACCTAGCAGCTCCCACCCTCCTCCTGATACCTTGTGACTCTGATTTTGGACCACAGCCGTAGACCTGGCTGCTGATTTTTTATTTTTAGTATTGACTTCGTGCGCCCTCAGGTTTCACTTTTGTTCTAGTCTGCTCAGCAAGGTACTTGTCTCTTTGTTCTAGGGAAGAGGTACTTCTGTCTGACTTTTGGTGCAAACTCCTTCCCTCTGCTCCTGATTCACATCCTCCAAGTTTTCCTGGTTCCTTCTCCCTGTGCCACTGCTTGGAATCTTCAGTTCCTCCCTGTGTCATCTTTTCTCAGCGATTAAGTAGACCAATGTCTCCCATAGATGAAAAATAATAACACATCTTCTCTGACTCTCCCTTACCACTCATCCCCTTCATTGGCAACACACTGAAAATACTTGTCTGAACCTGTGTCTCTCTGGTTGCCTTTCCTTTCACACTCAGCTCACACTTGCCCACCTCTAGTTGGGCTCCACTAAAAAATATCCTGTGTAACCTTGTGACATACCCCTGTCTTTGGATATCAGATACTCTGACAGATGATGGGGAAGGGATTGGACCAAAATTCTTTTATTTATTTATTTTTTTTGAGACAAGCTTTTGCTCTGTCACCCAGGCTGGAGTGCAGTGGCATAATCTCAGCTCACTGCAACCTCTGCCTCCTGGATTCAAGTGATTCTCTAGCCTCAGCCTCCCAAGTCGCTGGAATTACAGGCATGGATGGCCACACCTGGATAATTTTTGTATTTTTAGTAGAGACGGGTTTCACCATGTTGACCAGGCTTGTCTCGAACTCCTGACCTCAGATAATCTGCCAGCCTCTGCCTCCCAAAGTGCTGGGATTATGGGTGTGAGCCACCACGCCCTGCCCTGGACCGACAATCTTTAATGCCCCTTTCAGTTGTGTCTAAGACAGATGAACATGGTAAGAGTTGTTTCTGCTGTTAATCTCATTGCTTCATTTATAGTAATTTTCACTTACATTAAAATTTTAAAGTAAAAAAAATTCTAAAGAAAATTGTTCATAAGAAAAGAAAAATGAGCATCATTTCTTGTAATGGAATGTAATACTATCTTATCTGGCTGTTAATACTATGGGATGCCTAATGCTTTGATATTTAGTACACTTCTGTGCCTGGAAGGCTGAAATTTGTATTCACTTTGTGATTTTAGCCAAATAAGAAAATGACATTTATTGATCTATTGGCCTGTTACAGCTGAATTTAAGGCAATAAAAAGAAAATGGTAATAGTGTATATTGTCTATAGACCAAATAAGAGAAAATGGGCTATCTTATTCTTAGTTGAGTCTCAGATTATTTTATATTTTTCTAATTCTTCTCATATGTATGTAAATATAGCTGACAATCACCAGGAAATAAGCTGGTTCTTAGTGAAAGTAACATATCAAATTTATGTTTGAGAATTATAGGCTAGAAAAATACATAATTCCTATGTTATGTAGAATGGTGAAGATTTTGGTTCTACAAGAACAAGTCTAATAGTATGTCTTTCCTCTTCTTCCCTATCCCATTCCACTGGCTAAACTAGCTGTTTTCCAGCCAGTACCCCCAGGATACTCTTCGAATTCTCTCGCTTCTGTCCTGGGGCAAAAGAGCCTTTACCTTTGGAACTTGAATAGGGAACATTTTGCTAACTCTTACATACACCATCCTTGTAAAAGTGGGGAGAAATCCCAGAGGTCTAAAAGGGTAAAACTTTGTAAGTGAGGAGGAATTCCAGAAACCTAAAACCGGAAGTAGGCAGTGTCAACATTTTTTGTATGTAGTTTGTTTCAGAGCCAGCCCAGTGTAGAAATCTCTCTAAAAGATGTCAGGCGGGTGGATCACGAGTTTGGGAGTTCAAGACCAGCCTAGCCAAGATCATGAAACCCTGTCTCTATAAAAAATACAAAAAATTAGCCAGGTGTGATGGTGGGCACCTGTAATCCCAGCTACTTGGGAGGCTGAGACAGAGAATTGCTTGAACCCGGGAGGTGGAGGTTGCAGTGAGCCAAGATCACGCCACTACACTCTAGCCTGGGCGACAGAGCGAGACTCCATCTCAAGAAAAAAAAAAGGATGTCAGGAGTAGCCCTATGTGAGAACAGATTAAAGATAATGAAAATGCTTTACATTTGCATATGACCTTGTAATTGTATATATCATGTTGACTGCATGTAGTTATTTGACCAGTATGGGCAGTCACTCACCCCAGCTGAAGTTTTTGTTATATTTTGTATATGGTTGTTTAAGGTGTGTGTGTGTGTGTGTGTGTGTGTGTGTGTGTGTTTTAATCAAAATAATATGATAGCACTTGAAAGCAGAATATGCCACTTTGGTGTGAGGATTATTTTGAGCTGAAGGCAATTGAGAAGTAGATACAAGAAAAGCTCTCTGCTCTGCTCTTATTTGCCTAAAAAAACAGGACTTAAATTTGTAAAGGTATCCTCCTTTCCCTTTACCAAGAAGGACAAAGGTTTCTCAATGGAGATGACTTAGGTTCTTAGCCTGAAAACCAGTACCAGAGGAATTTACAAAACAAACTTTACTAACTAACCTTTATCCACCATATTTGCCTTTGCACAATTTGCTGCCTTAAAAGTTTCAAGATCCTTTTCTTTTGTCCTCTAATTTCTTCAAAAATGTATTGTTCTTTGTGAAGATGTTATATAAGCCAGGGTTCTAAGCCACCTGTTTGAGAACCACTCATTCCCTGTCTCCTATATACATATGAGATATACATGTTAATAACTTGTTTGTTTTTTTCTTGTTGATTGTCTTATTACAGCAGTTTCACCGAAGATCTCAAAAGGTGATGCTGATTCATTAGCAAGATGGCTTAAATTGTTTCATCTATCAGCCCTTCTCACTTCTTAGTTTTTGTTCAATCTGCTTCTTCTGTCTAGAACGACTCACTCAGCTTTATCCATCCTCCAAACTTCAATGCAAGCACCATTTCTTCAAGAACCATTCCAGACACCCTCTCCCTGCACCATTGTGAGTAATCTTATCTTCCCCTGGAATGATGCTTGATATCCTAGTGGATATAAACTGTGTCTCAGCCATCTCTACTGCTTTCATTATGGCATAGTCTTCTGAACACGATACAAACTCATCCCATGTTTTTGAAATGGATATATTTAAGACAAAAATGTTAATAGCACCTCCAGGGTGCTGGTTTCCAGGATGAATAACTGCCAGTGCAATAACTAGCAGAGTCAAGTATAAATTGCCTACAAGAAAAAAAAAACTGAGAAATAAAGGTATATCATGCAGAATAAACTGGAATGCAAATAATCAAAGATGAAATAAAATGTGTTGAAGAAAGTGCATTGTTTATTTAACGTGTTTAATGTTATATTATTTTAGAGATTGCATTTTCTGTATCAGCAGCCATCCAAATGACTTCTACCCCCTCCACTTAGCTTAGTCTTTAAGAAGATGACAATGACAGAATTTTCATTTCCAGCCTACCCACTTTCTGTATCCGCACAGAATTAAGTGTATGGTGAAATAGTCACCTCCTACACTCACAGTCCTTTTTCCCAGGCGGCTGTGGAACCAGCAAAACAAGAACTTTCTTTAAAGAAACCACAGGGTAGTTAGTGATTAAAGTTATATTATAGCTTTTTGCCTGTGTGGATAACATTCAAATAATGAATTAACTGTTGATCCATTACTTGAGAGCTTTTTCTATTAATCTGCTTCCTGGCAAATCTAAACAGGGGAAAATGTCTTTGCAAATTGCTGTTGAAAGTCCTTATTCTAGCTTCTGTGGATAGACTCACTTTCTAACTCTGCTATTTCCTTTCAGGTTCTTGACATTTGCTTCCATTCCATCACCCTTGAAAGAAACCAAACCCTGTATCTACCCAACTAAAAGAAGCACAGCACAGTTTTCTTGCCGTAGTTTATGACATTATTTTATTGATTCATTTGTTTCTTACCAAGCATTGGCCAAGTAGGGAGGCAGGGAAAACGTAGAAGTCCAACCATGTAGCAAAGCCCTGCTCTGTGGCCAGCTGAGACTTTTAGTTGCAAATTATTGAGCAGATCATGAGGCCTTAAGCCAGCTCCTGTGTTGGAGTTGTTGGCCATCATCATTGGCTACTATTTTGCCTTTGTTATTAGTATCCCTTACTTGCCCGATAATGAATCAGACATTCAGATTGGACATTTATTGGTTGCTGTCACATCTCTCTGAATGTGTCAGTCATCATAGTATATCTGCAGGGTGGGCATTACTCGTCCCTGGGCTCAGTGACTATTCAAGTGACTCTTCAAAGTCTATTAGTGAAAGGAATAGAATTGAAACCTAGGTTTATCTGACTTCAGATGAAACAACAGGATGATCTTGAGCTCAGGTCCTTCAAAGTGAAGAAATATGAACCCACATCTCCTCTGACACTCAGACTTTTCATTGCATTCCATTGTGTCCCTTGGCTATTTTTCACTTTTTTCCCTGACCCTGTGAACTTTTCATTTGCATTCTTTTATGTTGTGAGTACACATCCCAAATTAATCTTGGGAGGAAGGGCAGGTAGAACAGGAGGATGAAAAGGAGGATTAGGAGTGGTCCCACCAACACCCTCCCTTGTACAAGTAAACAAAATGTTTTGCAGATTTCCCCTGCCTACCTACAGATTTTTCTTTTTCTATCCATGCTCATGACTAATTCTCCACACAAGCTCCCCAATAATTCATATGTTAAGCCATGGGGCAGACACCAGAAAGCTGTAAAATTGATGGGATTTTTGTAGAGTTCCATTACCACAGGGCATAATTACCATGAAGACCTTTATGTGATTTACAGCTGTCTTTAGAAGAAAAAAATCTATTGATTGTATTGTTTCCCCATTCATCCTTGCTCTGGTGTTGGTAATTTGAATTCAAGCACAGTCTGTTATCAAAATGAGAAAAATCTACACAGACATGTAGATTTAACATTAATCATGCTAAAAACTAGACAATTTTCCTGGATACATAAAGGTTTAATAAGAGTGTTAACCTAAAAGATGTCCAAATTCCTCTAAATTTTATGTAGTGTTCACATGTGTGGTATTTTATTCTTAGTTAACAGATGCAGAAAGACAAGGTGAAGAAAGGAACTTAATTTAAATGACTGTTTCTCTAGCAAAGGCCATTTCCTCTAGTCAAAATGAAACCTTTTTAAAATTGAATTGGGAATATTTCCAAGTCTTCTGTTTATAGGACATGAGGATTGTCCTCTGGAAATGACTCCACTTGGGTACAGCTGTCATCATCCACAAGCAGAGGACTTTGCTGTGTGTTATGAACTGAACTGTGTATCCAACCTCTACATTCATATGTTGAAGTCCCAACCCACAGTACCTCAAAATGGGGTCTTATTTGAAAATAGGGCTTTTAAAGAGATGATCAAGTTAAGATAAGGTCATTAGGGTAGGACCTAACCCAGTATAATTGGGGTCTTTATAAAAGGGGAAAATTTGGACACAGACAGCCATAAAGGAGAACTCCATGTGTACATGAAGACTGCCACCTACAAATCAATGACAGATCCTACCCTCACAGCCCTCAGAAAGAATTAACCCTGCTGACACCTTGATCTGAGACTTCCATCCTCCAGAACTAGGAGACAATAATTTTTTCTTGTGTAAGTCATCCTGAGGCAGGACAGGTAGTCAAAGAAGCGACTGTGTCCTTGGCATGTAGTGACCGTACAGTCAACACAATAAGCCTCATCATTTGCACTGTAATCGAGCTCATTCAAGCAAAGCTATCTTCAGTAGGGACTTTCCCTTCTGGAAAGCATGAACATTTTGATATTATTTGTCCTCAAACTGACCCTTTGCTCATTATAATAGTAAAAAACACATCCTTGCATGGATATTTAAGATGTTGATGAGACATGCAATGTATTAACAAGCATGTACAGTCACTGCGAATGTGCACCCCAAGGACCACCCAGAACATGCTTATAAGTTACACCTGTTTCCATCTCCTTGTGAATAATCCATAAAGGACTGTCTCCCTAGAGCCAGTCTTTGTTCTCTCATCTTTATGAGCGGACTGCTCTGAATTCTTTCTCTCACAGGGTGTGCTGTCTATTCTGCACCTAACTTTCGGAATATTCTTTTTCCTTTCCAATTAACTACTTTATGCTGTACTTCTTTTGCCGTGTGTCTCTGTTTACATTCCTTTAAACTAAGAGGACAAGAGCTGAAGTCTCACAACAGCCATCAACAGCCTAGCTTGTGGTACATCATTAAACCAACCGCAGCAAACTAATATACCTGTACCTCAATGTTCACATTCACATAGTAAGTCTGTGAGGAATTAACAGATGAAGAAACTGAGGCTCACAGGTTCACAAAATAAGCACCATTTCTTTGTTCTAACATGCTAACAATTATAATGCTGACATTGGTTTAAGAACAGCTATTCCAGGAGAAAAAAAATATTCCCAGCTGGGTGCAGTGGCTCATGCCTATAATCCCAGCACTTTGGGACGCCAAGATGGGAAAATCACAAGATCAGGAGTTCGAGACCAGCCTGGCCAACATGGTGAAACGCCATCTCTACTAAAAGTACAAAACAATTAGCTGGGTGTGGTGGCAGATGCCTGTAATCCTAGCTACTCGGGAGGCTGAGGCAGGAGAATTGCTTGAACCCAGCAGGCGGAGGTTGCAGTGAGCCAAAATCATGCCACTGGACTCCAGCCCCGGCGACAGTGTGAGACTCCAACTCAAAAAAAAAAAAAAAAAAAAAAAAAATCCCATATTAAATATACTAGCAATAATGAGATTTTATGATAGTATTAATTAATAATTTTGAGTGCCTACTGGTATCAGGCATTGTTCTAAGTGCTTTACATGTTTTCTGGGCATTTTTTTTTTTTTTTGAGACAGAGTCTTGCTCTATAACCTAGGCTGGAGTGCAGTGGCATGGTCACGGCTCATTGCAGCCTTGATCAGCAAGGCTTAAGCAATCTTCCTGCCTCAGCCTCCTCAGTAGCTGGGACTACAGGTACACACCACCCCACCTGGTTAAGTTTTAAAAAACTTTTTGTGGAGACGGGGTCTCCTACTATGGTCAGGCTCATTGTGAATTCCTGGGTGCTAATGAGATTACAAACCAGAAAGTAATCTGCCTTGTTAATATAGCCAAGTAGATGCAATCTATCACATACATATTCCCAGGAATAATGATAAACTGTCCTTATGTAACATAACTTGACGACAGCCATTTGCTTAATATTCACCTGGTAATTTGAGTAGACATCTGTGATGGTTAATTGCCTCTATTTGAAAGAAAATAAAATTTCTCTTATCTCTATGACAAGTATCAGTCAAAGCTTATAACAAGCTCCCATGGGAACCAGAAAATGGGGCACTATCTTCCTTAATGTTTATATTTCCAAGAAATGCTTCTCAGGCCCTTAAGAAAAACATTTATGGGTTATAAGGCCCACAAGAAATTTGTTTAGCCTTTAAAAAGATTTACATGTATATTAAAGGGACAGGGGTAGGATTTATAAATACTAATTTTTTTTTCTAGAAAATGTTCTGAAAAAAATAAAGAGACAGGGAGTCATTTTCCCTTTTAGCCATAGGGAAATGTCAATGTTTTCACTCTTACATAGACAAATGAGAATATCCTTTATATATAGGGAGTTCTTACAAATCAGTAAGAAAGAGATAAGCACAATAGAAAAATAGGTGAATGGTTTGAAGAGATGACTCACAAGAGGAGAAATTTAAATGTCCATCAAATATATGAAGGCAGATTATTGCATCAATTACCAAAGAAGTGGACAACAGAATAAGATTTTATAATCACATGGCAATCTGACAAAAGTTTTGGAGAAAAAAATTATACTTAATACTGACCCAGGTGTAAAACTTTTATAGTCTTTTCTGGTAGGAGCATAAATTGGCACCACTGTTCTGGTGGACACTTTAGCAGGGAGTCTCAGAAACATTTTATGAATGTTCAAAATTCTGTCATTACAGGCTAAATGTTTGTGTCCTCACCCTGAAATTTTTGTGTTGAAATCCTAACTCCCAAGGTAATGGTAGTAGGATTGGGGGGAGGGTTTGGGAGGTGATTAAATCAGGAGGGTGGAGGCCCCATGAATAGGATTAGTGCCACTACAGAAGAGGTCCTGGAGGGCTCCCTGGCCCCTTCCACCGTGTGAAGACACAGTGAGAAGATGCCATCTCTGAACCAGGGTGCAGGCCCTCACCAGGCACCAAATCTATCAACACTTTGACCCTGGACTTTCCAGCCTCCAGAACTATGAGAAAGACATTTCTGTTTTTGATACGCCATCCAATGTGTGGTATGCTGGGATAGCAGCCTGAACAGAGGGAGACATCTGTGTTCAGTGGCTTGTCCAAGAAAAGTACCAAAAATGTACATGAAGATTCATGTATAAGTATATTCTTCAAGGCATTCTTTAAAATATTGAAAAACGAGAGAAACTTTAGTTAAAGTTTGGTATATCCATATGACATAATTCTGTGTGCTATTAAAGTCTAATTTTCATAAAAAGCTTAATGACCAAAAAATATTTACAATGCATGTTGGGTGAAAAGGGCATGAAGTCTGGGAACAGTGGCTCACACCTGTAATCCCAGCACTTTTGGGAGGTCGAAGAGGGAGGATTGCTTGAGCCCAGGAGTTCAAGACCAGCCTGGGCAACATAGTGAGATCCTGTGCCTACAAAAAATGAAAAAATTAGCCAGGCATGATGGCATATGCCTGTAGTCCCAGCAACTTGGGAGGCTGAGGTGGGAGGACAACTTGAACCCAGGAGGTTGAGGCTGCAGTGAGTGATGGGTGATCACACCACTGCACTCTAGCCTGGGTGACAGAACAACACTCTGTCTATCACTTTAACAGAGAGAGAGAGAGAGAGACACAGAGAGACAGAGAGAGAGAGAAGAAAACAGCATGAAAAGGAGATAAATAGTTGAATTTATTAATAATCACCATCTTTAGGTAATGGAGGTAATTATGATTTTACTTTTGTTCTCTTATTTCCCTCTCCAATAAATATACATTTATAATTGAGAAAAAGCCCACATTTTAAAATAGAGTTAGTATGCAGAGACAGGCACACAAAAGGATTGAACTAGCTCACACTGTGGTGCGCTTCACCTGAGCTTCTGTCAAATTTAGAATCAGTTAGAGGTCTAGGCAGCATTCTTATGCCAGTGACCCCTCCACAAAGCCTTTTTGACAGCTCCAGACTGTGTGACCTCTTTTTCTTTCATATTCTTAGAGCACTGCTGTGCAAACCGTCTACTTTGCCCCAGTATAATCTTGTGTTGAAATAAAAATTACAGCTGAAAAGAGCTTTGAAGGTCATCTGGCTCAACCCCAAAGTGTTGCACTGAGGTGAGTGAGCCCAGAGAGACTGATTAAGTCAGCATTTATTTCCGCATTTAGGTTTTTCTTAGCATGCAAGGGAACTTAGGGTACTTATGTTACTTCAAAGTTGGAGTCTGTGGGTCACCTCAAGGTAAGGACATGGGAAGTGAGAAATAGAGTGGCAAAGCTGGGCTTCAGAGACACCGGATATAATTAGGTCATCAGGAGGTAATTAGTGATCAGGTCATCCTGAAGTCTCTTTAATCACCGCTGGTCTCTACTCACTACCCCATTACTTATTATTACAGTGACTCAGTTGCTCTACTGTGTCTAATCATTTTTCTCTACTGCCCTTCTCTTTCTCTGCTGGTTGTTTACTTAGTTATAGATTCAACTGCTCTCGGGCTTCCACTGTCTTTCTAGATATCTTTCAGCATCTGTCCATACTATTAGTGGTTATGATCTTTCTACAAATCAAATTCAAACTCCTCCACCACCCCCAAAAGTCTGATGGCTTCAGGAAGTTAGCACACTACATGGATGCTCATCCTTTGCCCATCGAAGGATGCCAGCTCAGGCAAATCCACATTTTCAAAGTACTGAGGCTCTTTGGTATACAGAATATTGGCCAATTTGTCAGAAATTATTCCGAAGAGGACTGAGGCACACAGGTGCTAAGACTCCCTGAAGGGGACAGTACAAGGTGCAGATTCCTTGTTTAACCTTCCTAATACTAGATCCAAACGTTTTCTTTTTTTCTGCTGGAGTGCAAAGGTGCAAACTTGGCTCACTGCAACCTCTACCTCCTGGGTTCAAGCGATCCTCCTGCCTCAGCCTCCCAAGTAGCTGGAACTACAGGTGCACTCCACCGTGCCCAGCTAATTTTTGTATTTTTCTTAGAGACCAGGTTTCACCACATTGGCCAGGCTGGTCTCAAACTCCTGACCTCAAATGATCTGCCTGCCTCGGCCTCCCAAAGTGCCAAGATTACAGGTGTGAGCCACCGCACCCGGCCCCAAACTTTTTCTAGCATGTTCTCCCAAGGGAATTCCAAGCATTCTAGTTTTCCCTTCAATTGCACTGGAAATGCAAAACTCAGAGGGTTGTACAGCTCCTCTCATTTATTGATAAAAGCAAAAACATTTCAACTACTATTGGTAACAAACAATTTGGGACCCAGCTGTTAATCATTTTTTTGGCATGATTGTGACTCAAGAAATTAATACATTTTCCCAAGGTCACCTATCTTGTTAGTGGCAGGACCAAACTAGAACTCCTGACTCTCAGTTCAGAATTCTTCCCTGGGCATCATAATCAGGGAGAAGTCCAATGTATAGCTTTGTGCTATGTGCTATTGATTTCTTTTTATTATTTATTTATTTATTGAGGTAGAGTCTTCCTCTGTCACCCAGGCTGGAGTACAGTGGCATGATTTCGGTTCGCTGCAACCTCTGCCTTTTGTGCTTCAGCCTCCCAAGTAGCTGGGATTACAGGCACATGCCACCATGCCCAGCTAATTTATATATTTTTAGTAGAGATGGGGTTTCACCATATTGGCCAGGCTGGTTTCAAACTCCTGACTTCAGGTGATCTACCCACCTTGGCCTCCTAAAGTGCTGGAATTATAGGCGTGAGCCACTGTGCCTGGCCTGCTATATGCTATTGAACTGTGAGTCAAGGTTATTATTAGAACAGCTCACTGTCTTTAGAGTCTTAGACTCTTGGGGTTACACGGTGGACACAAATGAAATAATTAGGAAATTATGATACCAAATCTCAAAAGCGAGAGCTGTGGTGTCCAATTTAAGAGATGCTAATTACATGTGTATATTTAAGTTTGTTATTAAATTGCATAAAATTTGAAATTTAGTTCCTCAGTTTTACTAGCCACATTTCAAGTCTCAATAATCATATGTTGAGGCTAGTTGCTACCATAGTGGATAGTGTAGATGGAGAATGTTTGTATCATTTCAGATAGTTCTTTGGATTGTGCTGGCCTGGAGACCAAAAATCCAATGGGAGTTTAAAGATGAGAGTAACCAAACCATATAAAAGTGTCTTAGATTTCGAATTAAATTTCTCCAGAAGTTCTGCATTGCTTTCTAAATTTAGTGTGAAATCCTTGTCAGTGCAAAAGAATCCCCTTGAAATCTTATCTCTTGCCCCTCCTCATTTCCAAATTCGACAGCCAAGCCACTTTTCTCTGAATAGAACATTCTCAGGATTAAACTTTGCTTTGACAATAAAGGTACAGTGAGGTGGTCAGCTAAACATGATAGATTAAAAACTAAAAATACAAAAAAAATTAGCCGGGCGTGGTGGCGGCGCCTGTAGTCCCAGCTACTCGGGAGGCTGAGGCAGGAGAATGGCGGGAACCCGGGAGGCGGAACTTGCAGTGAGCCGAGATCGCGCCACTGCACTCCAGCCTGGGCGACAGAGCGAGACTCCGCCTCAAAAAAACAAAAAAACAAAAAACAAAACAAAACAAAAAAAACATAAATTTGTCTCATCAATTCTTGAATCATACTAATATGACAGGAAACAGAATATTTTTTGTTTGTTTGTTCGTTTTGATACAGAGTCTCGCTCTGTCGCCCATGCTGGAGTGCGGTGGTGCCATCTCGGCTCACTGCAACCTCCTCCTCCCAGTTTCAAGCAATTCTCCTCCCTCAGCCTCCTGAGAAGCTGACACTACAGGCACGTGCCACCACGCCCAGCTAATTTTTGTATTTTTTGTAGAGACGGGGTTTCACCATGTTGGCCAGGCTGCTCTCAAGCTCCTAACCTCAAGTGATCTATCAGCCTCAGCCCCACAAAGTGCTAGAATTATAGGCGTGAGCCACCATACCTGGCCTAATAGTTTTAAATAAAATAATGAATTTAAAAACCAAAGGCATAAATGCACAAGGAAAAAAAAAGTCAACACACTTACCAACTTTGGGAAGATGGAAAGGTGATGGACAAGTGGTAACTGAGTGACAGTCAAGCAAAGATGAATCCTCAGCCTGTGGAGAATTTGTGTGTGGAAGCCGACAAGAAGCAAGCTGGTTGGAAACATAGAACTCTGGAAAGGTCATGAGTGGAGGCACCAGGTAAAGCTGAAAGCATGGGCACGTGGTGGATATGAGAACTAGGAGAGCTGACTAATGTCTTTGGGAAGGAACAATCCCCAGATCCCATTTCCCACTCTACAGAGTCAGGCTATTATCCCTCTCATGTAATGTAGCTCATGAGTAAACTGTAGCACTTGAAGATTAAAGGGGGCTCTAGTCATGTTAATGCAGGAACAACAGTATGATCATATGACAAACAGCGTGCTGGCACCAGAGTCACAGAAGAGATACAGGGTATGGTCACTGCTCTCAAAGATCTTTCAATCAAGATCTTTTAATCAAGATCTCCATAGCATTCTACCAATTTTACCATTCATTTATGAGTTCTATTGGGTAAAGAAACAAAAGAGAACACTAGGACCTGAAGTTACTGGAGAAAGAGCAGAGACAAAGGGTGATTTGATCTTGAGGGTGGTAAGATTTGGACAACGCATTTCTACCAATTATTTCTAAGAAGTCAGAATTATGTAGTGAATCCCTTTATTTGCAGGCTCAAGAGGTCAAAATGAACATCCTATATTCTGTGGCACACAGGAGAACTGAATTTATTAAAGAATGATAGCCTGCTTCAAACCTTGCCCTCCCTTTGGAGAATTTCACAAATAAATGAAATCTTTAAATTTTGTGAAATTCTTTTATTACTAAGAATTATTTTTCTGTGGATGTAGTCAGTAACTTGTTTGTGCTAAGACACTGAGCTCAGTTAAACCAGAGAAAAGGGGATGGGAAATACAAATGAAACTATTCACATTCACAGAGGCACCAGGAAGCACATCAATACAGAAAACTGGACCGATTCCTAACCACTTAAGACCAATTGTTTTACCTGTGAATTCAATTTCAGGATAAATATCCTAGCTCCAAATGGTTCTATATCAAGGCAAAATATGTGTAAAAATATTCATGTTATTTTTTAGAGGGTAGAGTTGGAGGCCGTTTAAACGTTATTATTATTTTTAATTGTGGCAAAAAAACCCATAAAATTTGCCATCGTAACCATTTCTAAGTGCACAGTTCAGTTGTGTTAAGTGTATTTCCATTGCTGTGCAACAGATCTCCAGATCTGTTTCATCTTGCAAAACTGAAACTTTCTGCCCATTAAACAATTGCTCCCTCTCTCCTACTCTCCAGCCCCAGGCAAGCAGTATTCTACCTTTTCTTTGTATGAATTTGGCCACTCTAGATACCTCATATGATTGGAATAATATAGTATTGTCCTTCGGTGATTGACTTATCTCACTCAGCATAATATCCTCAAAGTTCATCCATATTGTAGCATGTGTCAGAATTTCCTTCTTTTTTCTGGCTGACTAGTATTCCATTATATTTATATATCACATTTTGTCATTTATTCATTTGTAGATGGATGCTTGGGTTGCTTCCACCATTCAGATACTGTGACGAAGGCAGCTATGAACATGGGTGTGCAAATATTTCTTCCAGATTTTGCTATTAATTCTTTTGGTTATATACCCAGAAGTAGGATTGCTGGATTACATGATAATTGTACCTTTAATTTCTTGAAGGTATATGTTTTCCATAGTGGTTGCGCCATTTTATATTCCCACTAGCAGTGGGGCAAGGGTTCCAGTTTCTCCATATACTTGCCAACAATTGTGGGTTTTTTTGTTTTGTTTGGCTTTTGATAGCAGCTGTCATAATGGATACGAACTGATAACTCATTGTGGTTTTAATTCACATTTCTTTAATGATTAGTGATGCTGAGCATTTTTTATATGCTTGTGGGAAATTTGTGTAACATCTTTGGAGAAATGTCTATTTAAATCCTTTGCTCATTTTAATGGTGCTATTTGGGGGTTTTTTTGTTGTTCTTTATTAAAAACAAATAAACAAACAAACAAACAGGATCTCATTCTGCCACTCAGGATGCAGTGCAGTGGCATGATCATGGCTCACTGCAGCCTCAACCTCCCAGGTTCAGGTGATCCTCCCACTTCAGCCTCCCGAGTGGCTGAGACTAGAGGTGCATGCCACCACAACTAGTGGTATGGTTTGGCTTTGTTACCCCACCCAAATCTCACCTTGAGTTTTAATAATTCCATGTATCAAGGGCAGGACCAGCTCGAGATAGTTGAACCATGGGGGCAGTTTCCCCCATACTGTTCTAGTGATAGTGAGTGAGTTCTCACGAGATCTGATGGTTTCACAAGGGGCTTACCCCTTTGCTTGGCTCTCACTTCTCTCACCTGCCACCATGTAATATGTGCCTGTTTTGCCTTCCACCATAATTGTAAGTTTCCTGAGGCCTCCTTAGCCATGAAAAACTGAGTCAATTAAACCTCTTTTCTTTATAAAGTAGTCACAGGTATGTCTTCATAGCAGTGTGAAAATGGGCTAATACACTTGGCTATTTAAAACATTTTTTTTCTAGAAATGGGATCTCACTGAATGTGAGTCAGTGCGGGTCAGGTTTTCCTCAAATCCCTGAACACAAGCAATTCTCTCACCCAGGCCTTCCAAAGTGCTGGATAATGGGCATGAGCCACCATTCCCAGCCTAATTTTTGGTCTCAAGTTGTAACAGTTCTTTATATGTTTTTGGATGTTAACTACTTATCAAACATATTATTTGTAAATATTTTCTTACAATTCATAGACTGCCTATTCACTCTATTGATTGTGTTCTTTGATGCACAGAAGTTTTTAAGTTTCATACAGTCCCATGTGTTCATTTTTGCCTTTGCCGCCTGTGCTTTTGGTATCATTTCCAGTAAATCATTGCCAAATACAATGTTATGAAGATTTTCCCTATGTTTTTTCCTGAGTTTTATAGGGGTATGTCTTACTTGATCTTTTAAATCCATTTTGAGGTTGTTTCTTTTTTTATGTTGTAGGGTAAGGGTCCAATTTCATTCTTATGCATGTGGATATCCAGTTTTCCCAGCACCATTTGTTGAAAAGACTGTCCTTATCTCCAATGAGTATTCTGGTACCCTTGTTGAAAATCATTTGATCATATAGGCGGAGGTTTATTTTCTTCATGTTCTTAACTTTCTTAAAATTATTTATTGAATTTCCCTAATGCCAAGGAACAGAGTATTTTTAAAAATTGTTCAAGTTTGTTCAATGGATGTCTTTTTTTTTTCAGCAGTTTCTTTGTCTTTTTATGTCACACACATACAAGACTCATCAAGGTGAATAACACCGTTTAAAAATTCATTCAGGTACAGATGTAATTATCTTTAACCAGACTCAATGAAAATTTGGATTTCCACAAATGGCAAATCAGTAATGATCACTTATCTTACTGAATCACCTAAATTTCCTTTTAAATATCAAAAATACAAAAAGGAAGAAAAATTATTGAGTTTATATTGTGTTAAAGGTACTGTTATCTCATTTAATCTTACTGCAACACGAAGAGGTGGCAACATGGGTTTCCCTTCCAGTGGGGAGTGTATACTTGTCTTACATTTGTGCAACTAAAAAGCCTGACTTGATCTTAGAGATGATGGCAAACTAGAGATGCAAAGAAGAACAAGCACAACAAAGAAATAATTTTATTTCTGGCCAGGCACAGTGGCTCACACCTGTAATCCCAGCACTATGGGAGGCTGAGGCAGGATAATTACTTGAGTCTGGGAGTTCAAGACCAGCCTGGGCATTATGGCGAGACCCCATCTTTACAATTTTTTTTTTTTTTTAAATAACTGCACTTTAAGTAGAATGTCTAAGGGAGACCACTGAACTTCAGCAAGGGAGAGACAAAAACCCTCTGAAACACAGAAATTTGGGATAGCAGCACAAAGAGGGAAGTAAAGCACCTATTTGAGGTTGGCTTAGAATCAAGAGAGACTCCCCACTGGAGGGAAAACGTAAGTGTGAAAGCTCCATCAGTCCCCATCACCAATGTGGATGACTGCAATTCTAGCTATGGAAGGGCTTTACAGTCTGTGCAGGCCCTGAGCTCAGTATAGGGATCTCTCTGGATCCATGCAGGTGTATTACTCCAGAGAAAGAACTCATGTTTAGTTCCCCCCAACACACACCTTACCAGGACTCAAACTGCTATGGCATCACAACATTTTAAGAACAGAACTACTGCTGGAGTGTGTCTTGCCCTGGAGCCCAACAGTCTCTGCATCCTCACATCCTTGAGGCTCTGCCATTGTACTACTGTGCCCTCACAAAAGGCTGCAATGCTAAAATCCCAGATAGATTCAGAGGTACAGCCATGGCACCAGCATGCAAGTCCATGCAGTATTACATACCCCAAGCAATAGGCAGTCCAGTACAGCAGGGAGGCCAGCCCCAAGACCAGTGAAGCCTATGTGTGTGCTCTCCAGTGCCTGATGTTTCAGGCCATCGGTGACTCTGTTTCTTTAGCCAGTGTGGCTGCTACACACCACATGTGCTCCCCAGGGACCAGGAGGTGGCATACCTGGTGCCAGCTGCCACTGGCAACCCAGCCCTCACAATAAGCAGAGCCATTGCACCTGGCGCACACCCCTCTACCAGCGCTTGAAAACTGACCTGCCTTGGGGCCTTAACCCCCAGTGTATCCACACCACTGCTTCTACAAATACCCAGAATCAAAATCAAAGCACCTTACCCAACTGACACTATAGGAAACACCTATAAGAACAAATTTTTCCCTACTAAAGCTACTTCATAAAATTGAAAGAGGTGACTATTTCACCAGATGGGCAGATATCAATGTAGGTACACAAGAAGCATGAAAAAGCAAGTAAAAAAGATACCTCCAAAGGAATATAAAAATTAACAGACTCTAAGGAAAAAAATCTATGAAATTCCTACAAAGGAAGAAATAAAAATGTGCAAAATAACCATAATAACCATAAAACAATTAATAAAACGGTAGGAGTAATTTCTCACCAACGGAAATAAACTTGAATGTAAACAGATTGAGTTATCCAATTAAAAAATATAGACTAGCTGATTAAACAAAAACAAGACCCAACTGTATGCTGTCTACAAGAAACTGGACTTTGCCTGTTAAAACATATAGACTGAAAATAAAGAATTAGAAAAATATATTCCACACAAACAGAAACCAAAACAAGTAGGAGTAACTACACTTATCTCAGATAAAATAGACTGTAAATCAAAATCCGTATGAAGACACAAAGAAGATCATTACATAAAGATAAAGGTATAAATTTAGCAAGAGGACATAATAATTGTATCTACGTGTTTATATGCATCCAACACTGTGGCACCCAAATATATAAAGTAAATACTTTTAGATCTAAAGGGAAAGATCAATCTCAATACAGTAACAGTTGGGAACTTCTACACCCCACGTTTAGCAATGGACAGTTCATCCAGACAGAAAAATCAACACAGAAACATTGGATTTAAATTGCACTCAAGGCCAAATGGACCTAACAAGACATTTACAGAACATTTCATGCAACAGCTACATGCAACAGCTACATATTCTTCTCATCAGCACATGGAACATTTTCCAGCATAGACTATGTGTTAGGCTACAAAACAAGTCTCAGTTTTATGAAATGTCTTTTCTGACCACAGAAGAATAAAACCAAAAAACAACCAGTCACATGGGGACCTTTCAAAACCATACACACATATGGAAATGAAACAACATGCTTCTGAATGACCAATCGGCCAATTTAAAAAGTAAGAAAGACATTAAAATTCTTTTAAACAAGAGAAAACAGAAACAAACATACCAAAACCTATGGGGTACAACAAAAGCAGTACTTAAGAGAATAGTTTATAGCAATAAACATCTGCATCAAAGAAGTAGATAGAAAGATTTTAAGTTAATGATGTAATGATGCACCTCAGGAAACCAAAAAACCAAGAACAAGTCAAATCCAAAATTAGTAGAAGGAATGAAATAATAAAGATCAGAGCAAAAGTAAACAAAGTATCAATGAAAAATACAAAAGATCAACAAAAGAAAAAGTTGCTTTCTTGAAAAGATAAGCAATATCCAAAAACTATTAACTAAACAAAAAAATTAGAAGGCTGAAATAAAATCAGAAATAAAAAGGAGACATTACAACTAGTACCACAGAAATATTTTAAAAAATCATTAGATATGGTTATGAAGAGCTATATATTAACAATTTCAAAAACTTAGAGGAAATGGATGCATTCCTGGACACATAGAACCTATCAATATTAAACCAAAAATAAATAGAAAACCTAAGTAGACCAACAGTGAGTAACAAGATTGAATCAGTAACAGAAAGTTTCCCAATAAAGTGAAGCCCAGAACCACATGGCTTCACTGCTGAATTCTACCAAACATTTAAAGAAAAACTAACATAAATTCTTCTAAACTATTCCAAAAATTTGAATGAGAGAAAATTCTTCAAACTCATTCTACAAAGTCAGCATAACCCTGATACCAAAATTAGACAAGAACACAACAACAAAAGGAAAACTGAAGTCCAGTATTCCTGGTGAATAGAAATGCAAAAATCCTCAACAAAAATACTAGCCAAACAAATCTTAAAACACATCAAAAAATTTTATACTATGATCAAATAGTATTATTTCAAGAATAGAAGGATGGTTCAAACTTTGCAAACAGTAAACATATCAGATCAATAGGATAAAGGAAACAAACCATATAATCATTTTAATAGATGCAGAAAATGTATTTGATAACTATTTCTTTATGATAAAATATCTTAACAAATTAGGTATAGAAGGAATCTACCTCAACACAATAAAGGCCACACATGACAAACCCACAGTCAACATTATAATGAATGGGCAAAAGTTGAAAGCATTTGCTAGGAGCTAGAAGAAGACAAGGATGTTCACTTTCAGCACTGCTTTTCAACATAGTACTGGACGTCCTAGCAAGAGCAATTAGGCAAGAGTAACAAAGAAAGGGCATCCAAACTCAGTAGGAGAAAGTAAAATTTTCTCTGTTTGTAGATAATATGATCTTATATATAGAAAAACCTAAAGCCTCCATTTAAAAACTCTTAGAATTTATAAATAAATTCAGTAGAGTTGCAGGATACCTAATCAACACACAAAAATCAGTAGTGTTTCTATATACCAATAACAAATGAGCTGAAAAAGAAATTTTTAAAAAATCCCATTTACAACAGCTACAAAAAAACCTTAAGAATAAATTTAACAATGGAGATAAAAAAAAATCTGTATAATATATATGTAATACTGATAACATAATTTGAAGAGGACACACACACAAATGGAAAGACATCCCATGTTCATGGATTGGAGGAATTAATATCATTAAAATGATCATAGCCGGGCGCGGTGGCTCAAGCCTGTAATCCCAGCACTTTGGGAGGCCGAGACGGGTGGATCACAAGGTCAGGAGATCGAGACCATCGTGGCTAACACAGTGAAACCCCGTCTCTACTAAAAAATACAAAAAACTAGCCGGGCGAGCTGGCGGGCGCCTGTGGTCCCAGCTACTCGGGAGGCTGAGGCAGGAGAATGGCGTGAACCCGGGAGGCGGAGCTTGCAGTGAGCTGAGATCAGGCCACTGCACTCCAGCCTGGGCGACAGAGCGAGACTCCGTCTCAAAAAAATAAAATAAAATAAAATAAAATAAAATGATCATACTATCTAAAGTAATCTACAGATTCAATGTAATTTCTATCGAAATCCAATAACATTCTTCACAGAAACAGAAAAACAATGCGAAAATTTGTGTAAAACCACAAAAGACCTCAAATAGCCTAAGCAATTTTGGGCAAAAAGAACAACATGGCAGGCATCACACTGCAGTCTTTCAATAACGCTGCTGGGAAAATTAGATATCCATATGCAGAAGATTAAATTAGATCCTGATCTAGCACCATATTTTTTAAAAAATGTAAAATGGATTAAACATAAGAAGTACTAGAAGAAAACATAGGGAAAATGCTTCAGGAATTGGTCTAGGCAAAGATTTTATGGACAAAGCCCCAAAGGCAAAAGAAACAAAGGTTAAAACAGACAAATAGGATTATATCAAATTAAACAGCTCCTGTACAGCAAAGGAAACAATCAACAGAGTGAAGAAACAACCTGAGGAATGAGCGAAAAATTTCCAAATTATTCATCTAACAATGAATTAATATGCAGAATATACAAGGAACTCAAACAACTCATAAGCAAAAAAACAAGCAAACAACAACAACAACAACAAAAAACTAAGAAAAACACCCTAAATAATCTAATTTAGAAAGAGGAAAATGATCTGAATAGACGTTTCTCAAAAGAACATATACAAATGAAGAACGGGTATATGAAAAATGCCCAACATTATTAATCATCTCAGAAATGCAAATCAAAGCCACATTGAGATATCTTCTCAATCTGGTTAGAATGACTATTATCTAAAAGACAAAAAATAAATGTGGCCAATGATGTGGAGAAAAGGGAACTCTTTTATACACTTTTGGTCTGAATGTAAATTTGTATGATTATGAAAAATGGTAATGGTGGTTCCACAAAACCTGAAAATAGAACTACTATGTAATCCAGCAATCCTACTACTGGGTATATATTCAAAAGAAAGGAAACCAGTATGTCAAAGTGACATCTGCTTTCCCATGTTTATTGCAGCACTCTTCACAATAGTCAAGATATGAAATCAATCTAACTGTCCATCAACATAAATGAATAAAGAAAATGTGATATATATGCACAATGGAATACTATTCAGCCACAAAAAATGAAATCCCATTGTTTGCAGCGACATGAATGAGCCTGATGAACATTATGTTAAATGAAATAAGCCAGGCAAAAAAAGATAAATACTGCATATTCTTGCTCACATGTGAAAACTAAAAAAGTTGATCTAAGTTGATCTCATAGAAGTAAAGAATAGAATAGTGGTTACCAGAGGCTGCAAAGGGTTGTAGGCAGGTGAGGATAGGAAGACATTGGTTAATGTATACAGAATTACAGCTAGATATGAGGAAAATAATTTCTAGTAGTGTTCTATATAGCACTGTAGGGTGACGATAGTTAAGAATAATTTATGGTATATTTTTAAATATCTAGAAGAGAAGATTTTAAATGTTCTCAACACAAAGAAATGACAAATGTTTGAGGTGGAAGATAAGCTAATTACCCTGATTTGATCATTACACATTGCATACAAGTATTGAAATATCACACTGTGCCCCATAAATATGTACAATTATTACATATGAATTAAAAAAAAACTTTTAAAGCCTTTTTTGAAAATTTCCGAACAATACAATAGCAACTCAAAGCACTGTTAAAAAAAAAAAAAAGAAGACAAAATTTCCAAACTAATAGTGTTTGCAACAAAGGAGATGATATATTTACCACTAAAACCTCAAATTATCAGTAACCTCACATTGATTAGAATTAGATTTGACTGTATGTGATAGTACAAAATACTGACTTAACCATGATAAAATGTACTATTCTCTTATATAACAGAAGTCCAGAAATAGCTATTCTGGGAACGGTGTTGCATCTCCACAGGGCTGAGAGCCCAGGCTTCCTCTTTCTTGCTGTTCACCATCTGCCTCCCAGCAAGGAGGA
This sequence comes from Macaca nemestrina, assembly GCF_043159975.1. NCBI lineage: Eukaryota > Metazoa > Chordata > Mammalia > Primates > Cercopithecidae > Macaca > Macaca nemestrina. The sequence continues at coordinate 15,592,549 of NC_092125.1, read as the reverse complement.
AAGAAAGAGAAATACAAGTCCCTTCCCTGAAGACACCACGGCTACTTACAACCCCTTGGCCAGAGTTTAGCCCCATGACCCTCCATAATAGAACAGTGACATATGTCAGTAGTTAGAAAAGGTTCAACGATGTGATAAACCTCTAATAGTTTACTGGACAACCCCTGGCCAGTGTGTGTAAGTTGTCAACACCTTTTCCCAAAAATCTTTTTGAAGCTTCCAGACTTGTGACTACAACCTCCACCTTTTCCTTCCCTGGTAAGCAGAACCAAGCCTTTTCTGCTTTCTGCTATTGAACACAGGGACTTCCATCCCTTGGTCATCATGAGCAATTCCTAGAATGGTTCTTAAATTAAACTTCTGCATAAAAGAAAGCCTGGAATTTTTATATATTCAGGAACTAATACAAATCTTAATTTAAAATCTGATTTTTATATCTTTCTTCACCACAATACCTAGACCCATGCATTATTAAGAAATATAGTCATTATTCCCTCTGTCCATAGATTCTATTACTAAAGAAGAAAGAGAAGACTAACCCTGGGAAATAACCACTAGTGTTTTTTATACCTACACCCTCATGGCCTTTCCTTGTTACAATTCAAATAAAGGCAACAATAATAGAGTCCCTCCCTGTGATGCATCTGATGGCAAATCCTGTATGATGTAACACAGGATATTCAAAAGAGCACAAATCTCAGCATGTCCCTCTCCTGCTTCAATTCTGTCCATGCGTCCCTGACACCCTTCAGAATAAAGAGACATACGATATCCAAGGCCATCTTCTCTAGATTGTCTATGTCTATCCCTAACTCGAGTCCCATCACTACTTCCATTCTTTGCTCCAGTCTTGTCCCTATGTCTGTCCTTAGTGTCATCACTTGCAATTCCTCACAACTACTCTCTATTTGGGCCCCTCAGCCCTGGCACATGCTGGAGCCTCTGTCTGGAAGCTCTTTCCTGTTCTTTCGCTGAGTAACCACTATCTCATCACAGACCCTCAGTTGTAGAATACACTTGAATGCTCAAGAAAATCATCCTGCTTTTTTGTGTGAGGGGGAAATGGTGCCCTTCAACAAGCTACTGACCCTGGAGAACTGAATCCCATGTGAGCACTTCCTGGATATAGCCGCCATGAAACGGGAATGTGACTCCTTCATTATTTTGGTAAACTTCTCAGTCATAGCAGGCATAAGGCAGAGGTAGGGCTGGGTAACAAGACATGGTGGGGAGTGGTTGAGTGCTTTATAATCCCTCACTTGCAAATCCAGAATCCAAAATGATATGAAGACAGATTTTTTTTTTTTTTTTTTGAGATTCACTGGGCAGCAAAATCTCACCTCACCTGAACTCATTTGGCAGCAAAAACTGACTTAAAGTAATATGAGGCTACTTGTAATCTTTATTCCAGTTGGTGTGAATATTACATATGAATGTGTTTGATTTCAGTGTGTTGAATCAGGCATTGCTGCGAGTGAGAGAAGTATATGCACACATTTTAGAGAAAGCAGCATGGAAAGAATTGACCCTGTGGGAATGTAAAGTAAGACCTTTGACCAGAAGATTCATGTCCACCCTAGACTATGTGATCTGCTATCAATGTCCCCTGGCTGCATCTTTGTCTTTTACTCTTCAGAGTGAGTTTGCTTGCCAATCAGACAATGTAAAATGTGTTGAGAAGTGAAACTTAGTTTGTGAAATCCTGAGTGTTTTAGTCCCTGGGAGCCAATGGTCAGTTCCAATTTTTTTGTTTGTTTTGTTTTTGAGACAGAGTTTCACTCTTGTTGCCCAGGTTGGAGTGCAATGGTGCTATCTCAGCTCACTGCAACCTCCGCCTCCCAGGTTCCAGCAATTCTCCTGCCTCAGCCTCCCGAGTAGCTGGGATTACAGGCACGCACCACCTCGCCTAGCTAATTTTTTGTATTTTTAGTACAGATGGGATTTCACTATGTTGGCCAGGCTGGTCTCAAACTCCTGACCTCAGGCGATCCACCCGCTTCAGCCTCCCAAAATGCTGGAATTACAGGCATGATACAGCACGCCAGGCCCAGCTCCAACTCTCTCAGTTTTCTCTGAGTCCCCAGGCCCTGCCCTGGTGGAAGGGGCTCCAGCATATCAGGCAGTCATGTGGGTTTGCAATTCCTACAAAACTGTGCTTGCTTTCTGGGATATGCTCCATACTTGCAAAGAGGGGGGAAAAGCACCTTTCTAAGTATTCACATGGCTAGGGACTTACTTTAGGTCTTGCGTGCTTCATTAACAGTGCTCCATTAAATTCATAGAACGAATAGTGTGCTAACTGCATTAAAAGCAACCTTATACATTTAAAAATCAATATGATTTCAGTACAGGCCCTAGAAGCAAAAATCTTTGTATAGATTTACTCATGTGCAGAGACATGGTGTATATTTTCTTGAACCTGGCAGTATGTGACCAAAGCAAAAATGATTAACATAGTATTAAGCTATCACACGAGGACAGCTATGAGATTAAATTAGAGCTGTAATCCTATTTCTTCTGATTTCTATGATTTCCAGACTTCAATAACTCTTCCTAAGTGAATGATACTTTTCAGATAATAAACAATGATTATCACAAAGATTTGCTAATATTGGGTAATAGTTGTTCCCAACTTATTATTAAGAATAGCTACTTTAAAAGTCAGAAGAAAATTCCAGTTCTGCATAAGGCTGGCATAGTGCCTGGAGAACGAGCTGTTTGCTCAGAGGTAGCCTTAGCTTTTCCAAGAAATGTGTTCATTCCTTCAACATGCACTTCCTGAATCTTTACCACATGCCAAGCACAGAATTTGATATTGGAAATAAAACAATAAACTAGACACTTTCTTCTTCCTTGAGGAAGTTGAATTTGAACACATTGAAAACAAGAATAGAAGGAACAGAACACCTTTAGGACTTAATGGTTACAGTGTCCTCGTACTATATTTTAATTTTCTAATAAAGGGTGGTGTCCATGTCTTGCATCTTTTCTACTAGTTCTCAGAATAGTTTTGGGCTTACAGAATAGTTGGGATAATTAATTGATAGGCAAAAATTGTCATAAATTCGCCATTAAGTGAATTACAGGGAAAGCCCCTAAAGGCATACCACATTTTTCTTTTTCTTTTTTTCTAACTGTTCATCTCACATGAAACTTGCCTAATACTCCAGAGAGCTCTCAAAAATACTGATGGAGTGAATGAGCTGGGATTTTTCTGTCATTTTTTTCTTACAGCTAGATTGCTAAACCCTGTCTTTATGCACACAGGGTTCTGGGATGGTACTACTAGATTTTTTATATATGCACTCTGCTGGGTTACCATGGCGATTATAACTTATCACTGCCTTCCCGTTATTTTGTTTTCTAGCTTCAGTATAACTACTTCTGTGTTCCATATGTGGAAAAAGAGCTGGAAATACAATAACAGGCCACTATTCAAACCCCAGCACGATTTTAAAACTAGGAAATAACATTTGAAATTGTGATGCCATGTCTTTATAATCTCTTTTAATCCCCAAAGTTCGTTTTCATCCATAATTTAACACACAGGCATACCGTCTTTTATTGTGCTTCACAGATACTGCATTTTGTGTGTGTGTGTGTGTGTGTGTGTGTGTTTTCTCAAATTGAAGGTTTGTGGCTACCCTGCATTGAGCAAGTCTGTTGGCGCCATTTGTTTCCAACAGTATGTCCTCACTCTTCTCTTGCACCCTCAATCATTATGTTCCTTTTAAAACTCCAAAATAGGGGCAAGCCTGGATGATAGTACGTGCTGAAGGGGATTCTCCTAAAAGAGAACAAATGGAGTATGCGTCCTTCTTGGATGGCAGCCTGTAAGAAACTAAGATGGGTTGACATGTTTTAATATAAATGAATTCAGATTTGCAAACTTCAAAGGCAAAGCAATTTCCTCTGCAGTAAAATGCAGCTATATTTGAAGTCAATCATTCTTTTTTTATAGTTAAGAATAAGGAAAATAATTTCAAGATAGAACAACAAATTAAAAGTTTAATTTCCTGGTTATAACATCAGACTAACTGTGCTTTTAATATTACCTTTTTAGAGGTTCCTCATTTCTCAGTTCCAGCATAGAAAAACAATTTAGTGTAGATTTAAGAGATTTTAATCAAAGAAATGCAAAAGGAACAGAAGAGGGGAAATGGGGTGAGAAATTAAGGAGGAGAAAAAAATAAAGAAATGCGAATGAGGAATTTATAGGTTGCATCACTCAGCTTAATGCCTCCCATTAATAGTGTACCTTGATTAATATTTATTTCTCTATTGTTTCTCCACAATCAGGAATCAAGCATAAGTTATATGATATAAATATAGTGGCAAACATTCCCCTAACCCCTGTCCCAGGCTTGCAATATAGAGCTACATAATAAATGGAGTAGAAATTTTTCAAACTGTTCCATTAGATGATGCAGTTTCCAAGTATAGTCATAATAATGGCTAATACCTGTCTAACTCTTACTGTGTCCAAGTCCTCTTCTAATAGCTTGCAATGTATTGTGTCTGTTAATACTTAAGCCTGAGAGATAGGTGTACCAGTAGCATACCCATTTCATAGATAAGGAAGCAAAGCACAGAACAATTAAGGTTAAGTAGTAAGTAGCAGAGTTGGGGGTCCTGCACCAGTATCCTTCCTCTGAACCACAGTGCTACACTCACTCTCAAGGTTTGTCCCAGCACTTTGGGAGGTTGAGGCGGGAGGACGGCTTGAGCTCAAGAGTTTGAGACCAGCCTGGGCAACATGGTGAGACCTCGTCTCCAAAAATTAAAATTAAAATTAAAAAACAAACGAACAAAATAAATAAATAAAAGAAGGTTTGTTTGACAGGCAGCCCCCAGCTTTGGGTCCCATTATTGTAGTATTGGATTCCAGAATACAAGTATGATAAACAAACATAAGAGAACTCAAAGAGGTCTGAAAAGCAAAATCGATCATGAGAAATTTGACTTATATTCATTTAAGAATTTCCACAGTGATTTGGCTTTGCACAGCATGAGGCTCTGACAGTGATCTCTCTTTACCGGTCAAGGAAATGTGGAGGTATGAGCAGTGTATATAAATATTTAGGAGGAAAGTTGAGGAGAACACCCAGAGAGGACAATCAGGAGTATATTCTCGGAGGAAAACCTATTTCTCTAGGATTCCCTAGGATCTTTATATCTTGACCATTCTAGTGTGTAAGGGCGCCGCTAAATATAATCTGGGGTATTCACAGGACATACTTTTTCACACCAGACAAACACTGTTTTGGGCATTTCAGTGAAATGCTTCACTAAAGATACACACTGTTTTAGGCGTTTCAGTGAAATGCTTCACTAAAGATACACACTGTTTTAGGCATTTCAGTGAAATGCTTCACTAAAGATACACACTGTTTTAGGCGTTTCAGTGGAATGCATTTAGTGAAAGAATTGGAATGCTTAATTCCCGGAAAGGGTTGTTAGAGGGTGAGTTCCAGAAAGGCTTGGGTTTCAGTACTCGATAACTGATGTATGGGCTACTTACTGTGTGCAAGGTACAGGTAGAAATTGAGGGACACAAAACCCAGAGGCTTCAAGGAGCTTATATCCACATATGAGGAACTTATGTACTGTCTAAAATTGTGTACACTGTATAAACATGTATTACTTAAAAAATTAAACCTGCTTTTGGTACTATTTTAATACTTGAAAACTTAATCAGCATTAGAGGTGGTTGGTAGAACAGCCATTTTGCACAGTTGAGACCTCTGTCCCTTGGATTCTTATAAAAGATAAAACTTATTCAAATAACAACTCAAGATGAAATGACTCAAATTGCCCTCTTGGATCTTTCTCTCTAAGGTCCTACAGATTTAGTTTGTATTTGAAACTTAGCGCTCAGTTCTGTATCACATTGTATTACCTGTTTCTTATTTGTTCTCCCCAAATAAATTTTAAATGCCCTGCTTTCAGAGACCATGTCTTATACTTCTGCAATATTTATAAAAGCATGGCTTTTGTGCTTCAGTCTCAGAAAGTGTTAGACTTGAAGGTTGTTGTGCAAAGTCCACATACACACAAAAAAGTCTTCTCTTTTCTCCCTTTCCTTTCCCTCCTCTCCTCTCCCCTCCCTTCCTGTCCCCTCCCTTCGTGTTCCCTTCCCTTTCCTTTTGACTGAGTCTCACTCTGTTGCCCAGGGTAGTATGCAATGGCACCATCTTGGTTCACTGCAATCTCCACCTCCTGGGTTCAAGCGATTCTCACACCTCAGCCTCCCAAGTAGCTGGGATTACAAGCGCACACCGCCACACCCAGCTAATTTTGTATTTTGAATGGCGACAGGGTTTCACCATGTTGGCCAGGCTGGTCTCAAACTCCTGACCTCAAGTGATCTGCCCACCTCAGCCTCCCAAAGTGCTGGGATTAGAGGCATGAGCCGGCCACAGAAAGTATTTTCAATTAACTTGTCTTTTGCCTCTATTGATTAAATACCGTGAAGGAAATACAGTCTTCAGCCATTTTTTTTAACGTTGCTTTTCTTTCCCTCCCATCCCTGCCATCCCACATCGCTACAATTTCTGCGTCTCTTAAATAAAAGACAATCAAACACAATTCTTAATTTTAACTCAATTCTAACTTTTGCATACGTATGTCAGAAGACATTTCTTATCTTCCTTTTTTCGCCTTCCTTTTCAAAGTCGAAATAAGATTCACATAACCATAAAACCTACCCTTTTAAAAAGTATACAATTTAGCAGGTTTTAGTATATTCACAAAGTTGTGCAACTATCACCATTATCTAATTCCAGGACACTTTCATTACCCCAAAAAGTAGTCTTGCGCCTATTAGCAGTCACCCTGCATTTTCCCTCCTCTAGTCCCTGGCAACCGTGATTCTACTTTCTGTCTCTGTGCATATGCCTATTCTGGACAGTTTATATAAATTGAACTGAATCAAAAACATAGTCTTTCACGCCTGTCTGATTTCATTCGGCATAAGGTTCTCTTTTCTTTTCTTTTTTTTTTTAACTTTTACATCCCACATGTGCAGAATGTGCAGGTTTGTTACATAGGTAAACGTATGTCATGGGGGTTTGTTGTTTAGATTATTTCATCACACAGGCATTAAGCCTAGTACCCATGAGTTCTTTTTCCTGATCCTCTCCTTCCTCCTACCCTCTACCCTCCAGTATGCCCCGGTGTACACTGTTTCCCTCTATGTGTCCATGTGTTCCCATTGTTCAGTTCCCACTTATAAGCTAGAGAACAGCCTAATACTTTCAAAGTTAACCTATCATGCATCTTGTATCACTATCTCGTTCCTTTTTATGATTAAATAATGTCCTATTATAAGAATATTTTACTTATCATGCATCAATGGATGGACATTTGGATTGTACTTGCATTCATTTATAAATGAAATTACTAAATTATATTAGTTATCTGTTGGCTCATAGCAAATTGCCCCCAAACTTAGCAACTTTAAACAACAAATATTAATTATCTCACATAGTTCTCTGAGGGTCATAAATCTTAGCTAAGTGGTTCTGGCTTAGGGTCACTCATGTGGGTTCGGTCAAGTTGTCACCTGGAGCTGCAGTCCTCTGAAGAAGTCATCATGAAGACCACTCACATGGCTGTTGCCAGATCTCAGTTCCTTGCTGGTGGTTAGACAGGGGCTTCAGTAACTCCCCACATGACCTACCATACTCCACCTCTTGATCCTTACATGTTTACATTTGTTCCACGTGCAAAATATGTTTCCTTTAACACAAAATCCCTGATTTGTGTTAATGCAGCCTATTACAGCATCAACTTAAAGCCCCAAATCTCATCTAAATTATTTAAGTCAGATATGGGTGAGACTCTGGATATGATCCATCCTAAGGCAAAATTTTCTCCATTTGTGGGGCTGTGACACTAGAAAATATGTTTTTTTTTTTTCCAAAATACAAAGTGGTACAGGTATGAATACCAGTTACAAGCATTCCTGTTCAAAAAGGGGAAAAATGGAAGGAAAAAAGGAATCATCAGTCCCAAGAAATTTCAAAATCAAGCTGGGAAAACAACACTAGGTTTAAGTCCTTCAGATAAACCTCTTTGGATCACAAGTCTGCCCTCTGGGCTTAAGGTTTTACCCTCTGTACTGTCAACTCTGCCCTCTGAGTTATCCTTTGCAATGAAGGCTAGCACGCGTTTGCAGCTGAGTAGTTTTATGGCCTTCTTTCTACCTGTAGACTTTCAGGAGTCCAATAACCTTTCATTTCATGTTGTCTCCTTCAGTCCTTCAGCCTAAGTTGGCAGTGTTTTTGCTGGTATAAAATTCTCAAGGACAATGTAAGTCACTGGCATATGTCATGGAGACTTACTCATTAGACAAGAGGCTCATCCACAGGTCTTTTCTAGATAACCCCATATCTATTTTTGGCTTCTGCTGAGATAGCTAAGGAAATCCATGAATCACATGCCGACTTCCTTCAAAGATGTTTTGTTCCTTCCAAACCACTAGGGAGATGTTGCCGAGCTACTCCCCTGATTTGCCCTCCAGAGCAAGCTTTCCTGTGACTCTTTGAAGTTTAGCATCTTCCATAACCTAGAATGACCGGGAATTTTCCAAATCATCAAGTGCTGATTTCTTTCTGGTTAACAGTTCTTTTTCCTCTCACATTTTATAATGAAAAGCAGAGAGAAATGAGGCTGCATATTCAACACTTTGCTTGGGAATATCCTCAGCTAAATATCCAAATTTGTAAAAAATTCTGTTTTCCACACAACTGTAGAATATAATTCAGCTTAACATTCTACCACTGTATGACAAGGTTGTCATTTCCTCCAGTCTCAATATGTTCACTTCTTCCTGAACCCTTATTAGCAATGCTTTAGCATCCATATTTCCACCAACAGCCTGTTTATGACAATTTATATATTCTATAAGACATCATAGGTTTTCTCCACCGTCCTGCTCACTTCTTTGAGTCCTCACTAGCAGTCATTACATTAATATTCAGGATGAAGAAATACTTATGAATGTATATTATCAGTCTAGTGTGACTCTGACACAAAACTAGAAAAGGACATTACAATAAAGAAAAATTATAATGCTAATATTCCTCAAACACACAGATGCAAAATAACAGTAAATCAAATCCAGCAATGCATAAGAGGATGATTTCTTATGATCAAGATGCATTTATTCCAGGAATTCATAACATAAAAGAATCAATCAATGCTATTGATTATGTTAGTAAGATAAAGAAAAAAATTATGTGATCATTTTAATAGATACAGAAAAGGTATTTCACAAATTCAACACCTTTTCATGATGAAGTTTCAGAATAAACTAGGAATAGTTTCCTAACAGCCTGGTAAAGGTACTCTAGGCTTTGTCTATAATGTCCCTTAAAATTCCTTCATCCTCTACCCACTGCCCAAGTCCAAAGATCTCTCCATAATTTTAAATAGTTGTTACAGCAGCAACAAAAGTATACAGTACAAAGTATTGGTACCAAAAGTATACAGTATTGGTACCAAGATCTATATTAGTTTCCTATTGCTGCTGTAACAAATTACCACAAGCATAGTGGCTTAGAACAACAAACATTTGTTATTTTACAGGTTTAGAGGTCAGGAGTCCAAAATCGGTCTTACAAAGCTAAACTCAAGGTAGCAGCTGAGTTGCATTCTTTTTGGAAGTTCTAGGCAACAGTTTATTTCAGTGCCTTTTATGGCTTCTAGCAGCCACCTGAATGCTTTGGTTCATGATCTCCTTCTTCCATCTTAAAAGCCAACAATGTAGTATCTTCCTGACCCTACTTCTATCCTCATATCTCTTTCAGTAACCAGGTTCTCTGATTTTAAGGACTCTTGTGACTAGACTGGGACCTTCTGGATAAGAGTAGTCTTTCCATCCAGAATTCTGTAACTTTATCACATCTGCAAAGCCCCTTTTCCCATGTAAGGCATTAACTCACAGGTTCCAGGGATTCTGACATGAACATCTTTAGGGGGCCATTGTTCTTTCTATCATAACATCTCTCATTAAATTTTTGTTAGGCATTTGATTTTCTTTGATGCTACTGGAAATGTTTTTATAATTTTAATTTTCAATTGTTTGTCTCTAGGAAATAGAAATTCAGTTGATGCCTGCATATTAACCTGGTATCTAATGATCTTTCTAAATTCATTTATTACTTCAAATATATGTTGGACTTTTGTATATTCTATGTATATAATTATATAATCTATGCATCACAGTTTTAAAGTTTATGGCATTTATAATTTGTATATATTTTTCTTTGCTTACTATGCTAGCTAGAAACTCTAGTATAATGTTAAATAGAAGTGGTTAATAATGAACATCTTTGTTGCTTAACTCAAGAGGAAAGCATTTAATGTCTTACTATTACTTATAAAATTAGTGATGAGTATTTTATAGATAATCTCCACCAGAGGTTCTTTCTGGCTATGTCCTGCTATTCCTAGTTTACTTTAAATCTTCATCAGGAAAGGGTGTTGATTTTGTGAAATACTTTCCGTGTGTATTAAATGATCATATAAATTTTTCTTTATCTTATTAACATAGTCAATAAGATTTATTTCCTTATGAATTCCTGGAATGAATACATCCTGATAATAAGAAATTATGATTTTCTTAAGATTTCTTATGAATTCCTGGAATGAATGCATCTTGATCATAAGACATTACACATTGCTGTATTTGATTTGCTATTATTTTGCATCTGTGTTCCCGAGGAATATTGACATTATAATTTTTCTTTATTGTCCTGTCTTTTCTACTTTTGTGTCAGAGTTATACTAGTCTTTATAACATGAGTTGGTAAGCGTTCCTTCATTCTGAATTCTCCCTGAGACAGATAGGCTGACGAATATCACCTCATTCCAATTAGAGCTTGAGCGGGTTCAGGATTGGGCACAGTTTTAGTGAGGCTCAATCCACATTAGTTTCACTTCTATTCCTTTTCTTTCTTTCTTTTTTTAGAGTTGGGATCTCACTCTATTGCCCAGCCTAGAGTTCAGCGCCATGGCTTACTACAGCCTTGAACTCCACCATCCACATGGTGGAGTTCAGCTTCTCAACTGCAAGCTGATCCTTTCACCTACTCATCAACTACTCAGCTGCAAGCGATCCTTTCACCTCAGCCTCCTGAGTGGCTGAGGCCACTGTGCCTGGCCTTAAAAAAGTATTAAAAAAAAAAAATAGACATAGAGTCTCACTATGTTGCCCAGGCTGGTCTTGAATTCCTTCTCTCAAGCAATCCTCTTGCTTTGGCCTCCCAAAGTACTGGGATTAGAGGCATGAACCTTCATGCCTGGCCCTCACTCCTTTCTCAGGCATGAACCTTACAGAATTTTAATTGAAATCCTGGTAGTTCTATTTCATGAGAATCCTTCATTTCAAAGGTTAAGAGCTGACTCTTTAGTCTCTTACCTCATGTAGTACAGAATCGAAATCAGGCAAATGTCTTAAAAGGGTGGAGTAGGGGTTGGTTTTGTTTTTATCCACAATAGGACATTGTTTCTCAAGTCCAAATGGGGGATATTTTACTCAGCCTTTCCACATCAGGCTCCTAGCTTCCTGTACACCTTGAGACTTCATGTAGGAAAAATAGCCAAGCATTTTTATTTCCTCTAGTGTCCAATCTGTCACACCATCCAGAAGCAACTGCCAAGAGCTTTTCTGGTTTTTCTTTCCCTGTGTGTTGTATTGCTGCATGGGCTAAATCTGACCCTTAGCCCAGGCCCGAATTGGCAAATGCCACCAGGGAAGAAAACAGCTGGTGGCCATCAGCTCACCTAGAATGGGCTCTTCTCTCCCCAGAATGTTAGTTAATCTGTACTTGTTACTTCCAACATTGCCTGTTGTATTTAACAATTAATTCTTGTAATTCATTCATTTTTAGTTAGTTCTTAGAGATAGAGAAAATGTTGGCCTTCCAAGACTGAACACATCTTACCTAGAATCAAAAGTCTTATCTTTAGGTATTTTGGAATTTATATACAGTCATGTAATTGTTTAATAGTAAGAGGCACTGCCCGGTTTTCACTTTTATACGTCTTTCTTTCTAATTGTCATACCTTTTATTTATTTTTCTTGTCTTATTGCATTCATAAGACCTCTAGTATAATGCCCTATCTCATTCAGACTATCAGAGGGAAAGTTTTCAATATTTTAAGAAAGTCACATTGTATTCCTGGTATCCTAAAATATGTTATTATATATTTTTTTTCTTAATCTTTGCACAGGCTAAGCATGGAGACATCTACAATCACCAAGACCACCCCAAAAATCTTAACACAATGGGCACAATTTTAACACATGAGTTTTAGAGAGCAATGCATTTGGAATATCACCTACATAAACAGAAGTGATTTTGATAATTAAAATCTCCATTTTATATTTAGATACTGTATCAGTTTGTCTTCACATGGCTATAAAGAACTGCCTGAGACTGGGTACATTATGAAGAAAAAAGATTTAATTGACTCACAGTTCTGCATGGCTGGGGAGGCCTCAGGAAACTTACAATCATGGCAGAAGGCAAAAGGGAATTAAGGCAGGTCTTTCATGGCAGCAGGAGACAGAGAGCATGAGGGAGGAAGTGCCACATTTTTAAACCACCAGAAATTGAGAGATCTCACTCTTATCACAAGAACAGCATGGGGAAATCTCCTGCTGTCCCCTCCCACTAGACCCCTCCCCTGACACATGGAGATTAAATCCACATGAGATTTGGGTGGGGACACAGAGCCAAACCATATCAGATAGCTACACAGTCTATGTAATATTTTCCAAAAATCATGCCCCATGTATACATTAATCCTGTGTTTTATTCATAACAAATGATTAGTACAGATCTGGCATTGCTAAAAACAGATAAGGATTCTCCTGCTAATAAATACTGTTTGCATGTTTCCTGGGAGTTCTGTTATTATCAAGTTTATAAGGGGAATGTGAGTAGGTGAACCCCTTCTTCCTTGGACATACCCCTAGAGAGGGCAAATAGATAGCACAACTGCTGCCTATTTCTTTACTTAATTTTCACATATTAAATCAAGCTTATATGCCTAGAGTAGGCTGCATTTGACCATGATGTATTGTTATTGTTACATTTTCCCGGGTTCTGTTTGCTTTTTTCAGCTTTTATTTTTAAATTGGAAAAGTTGCAAAAATAGTATAGAGAGCTCATGTAAACCCTTTCACCTGGCTTCCCCTAATGTTAACAACTTAGCCATCATACAATGATAAAAACCAGGAAATTACCAATTGATATGACCCTAATAAGTAAACTATAGACATTATTTGAGTGACACCAGTTTCTCCTTTTGTCTTTTTTCTTTTCCAGCAGCTAATCCAGGATCTCCCACTGCATTTGATGGCTGTATCTTCTTCGTTCCCTCTAATCTAGGACCCTTCTTCAGTCTGTTCTTGTCTTTCATGACCGTAACACTTCTGACAAGCACTGGTCAGCTGTTTTGGAGAATATCTCTGAATTCACATTTTTCTGAAGTTTCCTCATGATTATAATGACATTATGCGTTTTGGGCAAAAATAATACAGAAGTGATGTTGTGTTCTTTGGTGTACATAATCTCAATATGTCTCATTACTGTAGTGTTGTCCTAGATAACGTGGTTAAGTGGTGTCCATCAGATTTTGTTACTGTAGAGTTACCATTTTTTCCTTTTGTAATTGATAAACATATGAGAAAGAAACTTTGAAACCATCTTAATAGCCTGTTTTTCCTGTTTTTCCTCAGATTTTCACTCACTGATTCGAGCATACTTAGGAGGATGTTGCACGCTATTACTTTGGTGTATTTCTGATGGTGATTTTCTTCACCATTTTCCCATCCACTGTAGGAAAAGGAATCCCTATTCTGTAAAGGCAGAAAGTTTAGCAGAATTTTTGTGGGAAACAGAATGTGTCATGCTGAATATATAACTCAGGAAATTTCAAAGCAAAGATTTGAAGGTGCTGCCTGGCTTCTTTTTGGCACTTGTAATATGCAAGAGGAGGGAGATAAATTGAGGAGAGAACAGTTCAACAACAATAATTAAACAAGACTAGGAGATTTTGAAAATGTTCAGCCTTTCCAGATGGCATTAGGTGCTAAGTGTCAGAAAAGACTGCTAAAAGTGTGGTGTAGAGAAAAGGCTGGGTGTGTGATTGACAACACAACTTTTTCTAAAACCACAGAAATATCAAGAGATCACACAAAAGGCCCCATCAAGAGATGAAGGGTGTGCCCCTGAGATCCTCTTAATCAACACAAAGGGCCTCTAGCAAACTTACAGGGCTATCCCTCAGCTATCTCAGCAGAGGCCAAAGGTAAAGAAGGGCTCATATAAAAAAAACATTGGGAGTGCAGGTTTTGTCGAATGAAACGAATCCCTGTGAAATAAATTCAGGATCCACAATGCTCTTGAGAAAATTGCTTCAGCAGAAACACTACCATCTTAGACAAAAAGGAAAAGAGAAAACGTAAAATGAAAGGGGATGTTGGATCCCCCCAAATTCTACTAGCAGGAAGCAGGCTGGTAAATAACTGCAAACACCAGCTACATTTTATGAGTAATTAAGGATGATTCAGAGGGTGGAGCTATGATTGCGCCACTGCATTCCAGCCTGAGTGACAGAATGAGACCCCATCTCTATAAAATAAAAATGAAAAAAAAATTAGTATTCCAGCACAAGGGACGGAGAAAGAGTGAGAAGGTGTGCACAGAGCCTAAAGGGTGTAGCCAAGCACTTAGAGGGCAGGGTTAAGAGCCTACAGGGTGGACTCAATCACCAAGAAGGCAGAGCTAAGAACCTGGGGTGTGGAGCCAAACACGACAAATGATTATTCTCAGGCTGTGTTAGTCCATTTGTGTTGCTATAAAATAACACCTGAGACTGGGTAATTTATAAAGAAAGGGGGCTTTTTTGGCTGGCAGTTCCACAAGCTTTACAGGAAATGTGGTGCTGGCATCTGCTTTTGGTGAGGGCCTCAGGACGCTTACAATCATGGAGGAGAGCAAAGGGGGAGCAGGGGATATCATATGGCAAAAGAGGGAGGAAGAGCCATGCCAGGCTTTTCTAAACAGCCAGCTCTCATGTGAACGGATAGAATGAGAACTCACTCATCACCAAAGGGGTGCTGAAGGGAACCACCCCCAGGATCCAACACCTCCCACCAGGTCCCACCTCCAACATTGGGGATTGTATTTCGACATGAGATTTGGAGCGGACACACATCCAAACCACATCATAAGCCTTGAAAAAAAAATTCGGCAAAAATTCGGCATTTGTTTTGCTCTACTTCAGAACTTTTATAAGCTAGTGACTTCTTTTTACCTCCCATTTTTTCACTATTTGTGCTAGAATGTCTATAATTATCCTACACAAATCCCATCATATTATTTTTGGTGTGTTGGAGTCAGATAACTTGTCTCTTTAGTTCACAGGTCAGTGGATGGATTATACCCAGGGGACTCATTCACAGCTGGGTTAGATGGTTTGAATGAATTTGTGGACTTTGAGATAATGCTATAATGGGATGAGACCCTGAGGAATCTTGGGAGAGTGTGAATGTATTTTGCATGTAGGAGGAACAGAAATCAAAGTGAAGAGAAGTGAAGATGGCTTCAGAAGGCACTTCAAAGAAAGTGGTAGTAATCCTTTTTGTTAAACTCAGGTGATAACTATATCAGTTTCCATTCTACTGTTTTTCTTTATATCTTACACACGTAAATGCTTTTTACTTAATATTTAATGAAGACAATTTACTTTTAAAAAAATCAAAAACATTTAAAACTTCCAGTTCAGTCTCACTACTTAGTAGAGACTGCCAGTTGTTTGTCCACATTCAGTCTTTCTTTTCTCCATAGTGGTAGGTTGATAGCTAGGTTAGTGCACCTGTTACTATAAGTTCACCAGTGGCAGGGGAGTGAAAATGAAGATGTTGCTTTCAGGCTTGGACCTTCTCACTCCTTCCCCATCTCTTGTGCTGGAATACAGAATTTTGTTCACTATTATTATTATTTTATAGACATGGGGTCTTGTTCTGCTGCCCAGGCTGGAATGCGGAAGTGCAATCATAGGTCGCTTTAACTGTGAACTCCTGGGCTCAAATGATCCTCAGCACCATTTATTGAATAGGGTGTGCTTTCTCCATTGTTTATTTTTGTTGACTTTGTCAAAGATAAGTTGGTTGTAGGTGTGTGATTTTATTTTTGGATTCTCTATTCTATTTCATTGATCTATGTATCTTCTGCAGGGCAAAAGAAATAATTAACTGAGTAAGCACACAACCCCAGTCCCACATCTCAGACAGCATCCTCTTGGCCCAAAATCTCACCACTGGAGATGATGGAGATCACCTTAGAAAACATCGTCCCAACACAAGATCTCACCACTGAAGATGACTTTGCCCCCTGTGTCAGAGACTATTTTACCCTTAACAATATTGAGTCTTCCTAGCCATGAACATAGAATACCATTTATTCAATTTCTTAGAAATTTGATTCCTTTTATCAGTTTTATAGTTTTCCTTATACACAGTGTATACATATTGTGTTTAATTTGTTTCTAAGTACTTCATTCTTGTTGGTTCTAATGTAAATGGTACTGTGTTTATAAATAAATCTTTCTTAGTCAGAATTCATTTACTCTTTCATTCATTCATTCATGAAATGCAACAAACACATGTTATGATTTCTTAGCTCTCTTTCTATGCCTTGATGGGACACATTAGAAAACACAAAATAGTGTATTCACTAAAGCAAAACTCTGTATTTTCTCCAATTTAACCTAAATTAGGAAAATTCTCAACATTCCCAAATTCACGTTTAAAAACTAAAAGCAATGTTTAATTAATGGGCTAGTGAGGATTAAGAGAGAATTAGGAAAAACAGATAATATTTTCCAATAAAGTGTAATGGGGAGTTTATTTGTTCTTTTTTCATGACCCACCTTGCCTAGCCTGCTTTGCTGGGTTTTGACAACCTTATACATGTGTGTAATCTAAATCCCTGTGATGATATAGGAGATTATCATCACCCCAGAAAATTCTCTCATTCCCCTTCCCTGTCAATTTTCCTTTCATCTTCCCATGCTGTCGTGTGTCTCAGCCATCTCTCTTTTCCTTTACATTGCTGAGTAGTGTTCCAGTGTGTGGGCAATTCAGTTTATTTATTCATTCTCTTATTAATGGATACTTGTGTGGTTCCCAATTTTAGCTGTTATATAAGAATATTCTTGCCAAAGTCTTTGGGGGGACATATATTTTCATTTCTCCTGGGATGAAATGGCTTATGCCTATAGGTTAGGTGTGAGTTTAGTTTTATAGAAGACTTCCAGACCTTTTTCCAAAGTGGTTGTGACATTTTACAGTTCCACCAACAATGGTTGCTTTAGGTTCTTGCCAACATGTGGGTCTTCTTAATTTTAGCTATTCTGGTGGGTGTCAAGTGATAGCTCATTATCATTGTAATTTGCATTTTCTTGATAACTAATGATAATCAGCATTTTTTCTGTGCTTATTGGCTATTTGTACATCTTCTTTTGTGAAATGTCTGCTACAATCATTTGGATGTTTTTATTGGGTTGTTTTATTATTGATTTGTGGGCTTTCTTTATGTGTTTTAGATGTCGGTTCTTTGACAGATATTACACTTCGTGAACATTTTACCCTTATCTGTAGCTTGCCTAGCTTCTCAACAGTGGTAGCTTTCCTAGTTTCTTAACAGTGGCTTTTGATGAAGAAAAGTTTTAATTTTTATAAAGTATAATTTTAAAATTTTTTAGTTTTTACTTTTATTTTATGGTTATTGCTTTCTACGACCTAGGAAACTTTTGCCTATCCCCAAGTGTATTGTCTAGATTCTCCAGAGAAACAGAACCAATAGGGTGTGTATGTGCATATATGCATATGTGTGTGTATGTGTGTGTGTGTGTCCATATATATATATATATAGTTTAATTTTTTTCTAAGTACTTCATTCTTGTTGGTTCTAATGTAAATGGTACTGTGTTTATAAATAAATCTCTCTTAGTCAGAATTCATTTACTCTTTCATTCATTCATGAAATGCAACAAACACATGTTACGACTTCTTAGCTCTCTATGCCCTAGTGGGACACATTTTATATATATATATACACACACACATACACACACACATATTATATTATATACATTTTACATACATATATAAATCTTTCTTCATATATATATATATATATATATGGGGAGAGAGAGAGAGATTTTATGGGATTGGCTTTCATGATTGTAGAGGTTGACAAGTACAAAATCTGCAAGGTAGACCAGCAGGCTGGAGACCAGGGAAGAGTTGATGCAGCTCAAGTCCAATGGCAGAGATAGTCTGGAGGCAGAATTATTTCTTCTTCAGTGGACCTCAATCTTTTATTCTAAGACCTTTAACTGATTGAATGAGGTCTACCACACTATGGAGGGTATCTGCTTTACTCAAAGTCTGCTGCTTTCAGTCTTAACCTTATCTCAAAATACCTTCACAACAACATCTAGACTAGTGTTTGACCAAATATCTGGGTGAGGTACTGTGGCCTAGTCAAGTGGATCCATACCATTAAAGATCATACCAAGTGATGAAGAGATTCTCGATTCTCCTGTTTTCCTTTAAAAGCATTATGACTTTAGCTTTTATATTTAGGCATATCATCTACCTCAAATCTATTTTTGTATATTGTGAGAGATAGAGATTGAGTTTCTTTTTTTCTTTTTTTTCTTTTTTTTGAGACAGAGTCTCACTCTGTCGCCCGGGTTGGAGTGCAGTGGCATGATCTCAGCTCACTGCAAGCTCCGCTTCCTGGGTTCACGCCATTCTCCTGCTTCAGTCTCCTGAGTAACTGGAAATACAGGCGCCCGCCACCACGCCTGGCTAATTTTTTTGTATTTTTAGTAGAGATGGGGTTTCCCCGTGTTAGCCAGGATGGTCTCGATCTCCTGACCTCATGATCTACCTGCCTTGGCCTCCCAAAGTGCTGGGATTACAAGCGTGAGCCACTGCACCTGGCCTGAGCTTCATTTTAAAAAATATGGATATTGGCCAGGCATAGTGGCTCACACCTGTAATCCTAGCACTTTGGCAGGCCGAGGTGGATGGATCACGAGGTCAGGAGTTTGAGACCAGCCTGGCCCACGTGTTGAAATCTTGTCTCTACTAAAAATAAAAAAAAAATTACCCAGGCGTGGTGGCACGCACCTGTAATCTCAGCTACTCAGAAGGCTAAGTCGGGAGAATCGCTTGAACCTGGGAGGCGGAGGTTGCAGTGAGCCAAGATCACGCCACTGCACTCCAGCCTGGGCAACAGAGCAAGACTCTGTCTCATTAAAATAAAAAAAAAGATATCTGGATATTGCAATACCATTTGTTTTAAAATACTTTCTTTTTACATTTAATTGCTTTGGCTCCTTTGTCAAAAAGCAAATAACTATATAAGTGACAATCTTTACCTGGTTCTCCATTCTGCTCTTTGATGTAATTGAAATATTTTTGTACTCCTTAATCAGCTCTATATTTATGTGTCTTGTGTTTTATTTTGTGTTTTCAAAATTTATTTGTTTCAGAGACAAGGTCTTGCTTTGTTTCCCAGACTGATCTTGAACTCCTGGCCTCAAGTGATACTCCCTCCTAAGCCTCCCAAAGTGCTGGGGTGACAGGTGCAACCCACCATGCCTGGCTTGTCTTGTGTTTTAGAAGCTTTCTATAACAGACTTTTGTGGGAGGGTGGAATGCTGGCTGAATCTTGGAAACTGAGCAGATATTAGTAAGCTTTTTAATTTATGACTATATCTTTAATGAAAATTTGTATAGGATTCAAAGAAATATTTATTCAAGTTGAAATGGACAGCAAGAGGACAATAATAAAAATCAGACTGAATTTAGTAAAATGCCTGGCTGAATACCAACTCAGTTTGGTAGTGACGTAGCTATCATTTCATTCTTCTTCACTGTTCATATTTCTATCGGATTTCCACAACAGGACGGTTTACACATAATAATCATGGATTGTCTAAATCCAGTTCCTATATAATCTTTATCTTAAAATTTCTGTGGACTTGACAAATTCAGACAGGAGTTTATAGATAAGAGTGATGTGACTATTATTGCAGAATGAATTAAAATCATGTTTAGGACAAATGCACTTTTATGCAATAGATTGTGGTTGGTTGGAATTAAATATTTAGTAAAAGAATTCTGCCTAATATTACTGTAATTAAAGAGCACAGATATAGGTAGGTGTGCATATATACACATATCTAAGTTATATAAAGGACTTTATTAACCCTTAATACAGGATATTTGTACATACATAAATATGCTATTATCTTACATGAAAAGCTACAAATCCTATTGATTGTATTTCTGTTTATTGTTAATATTTCTAAAACATTTGGAGAAAATGATATCACTTTTATAATGCATTCTTTGTAAGTTTCTCATGACAGAAAGGTTGTAATCTCTGTTGGTTGGTTTTAAAGCACAACCCATGGAAATGTCTGTACTAGATGAGTTTGTTGATCATGGGCTGATGAGATTTTGACTTTAGGACCCCTCTCTTCATTTCCTCATATCATCATTTAAATTCTTTAAAAGAAAATCATCAATCGATTGTGAAAGGTGGAATGCCAAAACCTGCTAGAAATCTTGAATGTACACTATTTTGAGGTGAAAAATGGAGATAGATAGATAGATAGATGATAGATAGATAGATACATAGATAAAACCACGATTAGGAACACTATAAGCACGCATTGAGGTGATGCATATTGGCCGAATGTTCATGCTTTCGTATGAATTATCTCTGTTAACTTTACAGAGAAATACAGATGTGAGGACGATCGTCATTGTCACTTCAGCAATGAAATAAATGACAAATCATACTGATAGTTTAGACTAATGTTCAACATAGATGGTTAGTAAAATGGGAAGGTGATTTCTTGCTTCTGATGAAGAGGCCCAATTTTCTGGACAAAGATACTTGCAACAGTAATTTCACAAGTGAAAATTTTACACATATAAATTCAGCATCAAAGTTTCCATGGTGATATTTCATCAGTCTCTTGATGCATAACACATGTTTAATCATTTTTTTTTTTTTGTTATGTGAACCAGCTGACCACAGTATATATTTATAGCATTTCAGATTGTGGAAAGAAATCCCTCAAACTGGGTATGATATGACGCTGGGGCGGAGGTGGTGGGAGGAGAGGAGTACTTTATTCTTGTTTACCTTTAACTCTAGAAAAAGCAACTAAAGGAGAGGACAGAGTTTGCATTGTTTATTTAACACTTAAATGACTATGGCTGATGAATAAATATAAAGCAATAATGCATTAGTTGATTATAGCTGGATTTAAGAATTTCTTGGGCAGGTTTTCAGGTCTCTTAGTTGTTTTTCTCCCTTCTCTCTGGATGACAGGTTTCCTCTAGGAAACGAGCTGTGGAGCATGATCTAGACGTGGAGAGGAGTGTCAGCCAAAGAATCAAGAGTCCAGGTGCAGGCTGGGCATGTTGGCTCACACCTGTAATCCCAGCACTTTGGGAGGCCGAGGCAGGCACATCACCTGAGGTCAGGAGTTCGAGACCAGCCTGGCCAACATGGCAAACCCCTGTCTCTACTAAAAATACAAAAATTAGCCGGATGTGGTGATGCACCTGTAATCCTAGCTCCTGGGGAGGCTGAGGTGGGAGAATCTCTTGAACCTAGGAGGTTGAGGTTGCAGTGAGCCTAGATCACACTATTGCACTCCAGCCTGGGAGATAAGAGAGAAACTCTGTCTCAAAAAAAAAAAGAGTACAAGTGCAGATTTTTGACGTGTGTTTGTATGAGCCTTACAGGTTACCTATTTTGAAAAAAGGATAAAAAATTAAGAAGGAGAACTGGAGATATTTTTCAGGCAGCACAGAGGAGTGTGTATCAAAGAATGAGCTTTAATTGTCATATTTTAGATGAACATTACTTTGACCCATGTAATTGCAGGTAGAACACCATTCTACCTACAAAAACAACAATAGCATATGAGTCACGTGAATATTGTAAAATACAAAATACTTACTAAAAAGCTCAATAAAGATTTGGGGTCATTACAAGTTGATCATGATGTATATGCTGAGTCCCTAATCGACATCTGTTTTGCTTTAAGGGATGAACACTTTGGATGGTTTTACTTCTTATAATTCTGGCCAAGTATGTTTAGATAAGATTGAAAACAACTATAAAAACCTTCCTTCTTCCCGGGTCTCCAAACACGTTAAGTGCCAAGTTCATTCTAAGAGTTGCTCATTCAGGAAGTTTCTGACTTTGTAAAATCTGGATTGAAAAGGCAGTTACTCTCTCAGAATGGCAAAAATCTTAGAAGCCCTGACGGAGGCCCATCAGCTCCTATTTTTCAGAGACGACTGTCGCCTTAAACAGACTTTAAGTGTGCTCATTGTTTCCAGTGCAGCCACCACCCTTTATCACTCTCGTGATTGATTATCTGTCGCTGTCATCTGCGTTCACATGGTTTTCAGAAAAGAACAAATATATTTCTCGGTGATTTAAAAGTCCTTGAAAGATGACAAAGTAATAGTGACAGGAAGCTATTATTACTAAACTCTTAGGTTTCATTTTTAAATATATCACCCTACGGCATCATAATCATTTTACGTGTTTCAGAGTAACTCTGTCAATATGTGCTGTGACTTTGCAGTTCAAAGGACAGGCCCTTCGTGACAACGAAAGAGCATTGAACTAAAGGTGCCCTTGAAAAATGATTTCCAAAGTCTGAGTTTACTCATGTGTAGAAATTGAATAATGCTGCCTGGCCTGCTTAGTTATTGTAATGAAATTATAATAATGAATTTATCTAATGAATTATTTCATGGAAATGATCTACAAGCTTTAAAGCAGGAAATAAAAATGAAGTTATTTAAGAAAAAAAGCAAAGAGAAAAGTGAAGCATTTAAAAGAAAAATAAGTGCTCTGAAATTAAGTGACTGGGACATCTAGAATGAAAATTTCTAGTGTGCACCACGCATTAAGGGAATATAGTAGAAAAGACCAGCCAAGGTTGGTGTTTGGTTTATAGTGACATTATTTCTGAAGTTGAAAGTGACCCTGTTCTTGCATCCAGTAGGGCCTGGGGGAAGACTAGGTGAGGGAGTAGAGGACACTGGATCAGTGAGCAGAAGACACAGCCTGCTAGCCAGGTGGACCGTGGCCAGGGCCACTCAACCTTGACCCTCAGCTATACTTCATTCAAGCTACCACAGTTGACTTTGAAACCTCAAGACCAGTTCATTCTGGGTGGCAGCATTTTTCTGTCTTGCTCACCTTGCAAAATGAAGCTCTCTGTATATCCCTCCTTTCCTCTGCTCCCACTTGGAGTTTCTTCTGGGCTTCCTCTCCTGTAACTAGAGTTTCCATGGCTCTCCTCCTATGAAAAGTTTTTTATGTACCCTCTGGGACTCTTTAGTCAAATCCATTTCACCTACTTCTGCACCTATGCCTACACAGAATACCTTCTACCTCTTTCCTTCCTGTAGCTTGGTTGTCCTGGAATAGTCCTGGCATCCCGTGGAGGAGGATGCTCATTTGACTACCCCTTAGGGCTGCAGATGGGATTCGCACGCTCCTCAAGTCCTTGAATCAATTTTCAAACAATTGCCCTTCCTTTCTTCAGTAAAAAGACCCTCAATTGGCCAGGCACTCCTGACCACAATATTTCTTCTTTCAGCTACTTTCTCCATCATCCACTAACCTCCCACTCACTCCTGAGACCCTGAAGATTTCCGCTCTTGGCAAGTTGACTTCCCCTCTCCCAGTCCAGGCATTGTCATGCATCTTCAACGTGGGTAAACAGAACAGTAGACTTGCAGCCTCTCTGGTGACTTTCTTCCCTCCACTTTGGCAATAGCTCACTGCTAGAGACGGCCATCACCCAGGACTCACTCCACTCTTCTGAACTAAGTATTCTCCCCTACGACTACAGCTTCCTCACCTTTCATCTTTCATTCCCATCTGCCAACTATAACCAGTCTCCCACCACATGGAAACCAGCAGCTGTGTAATTCTTCCGTTTCCTTCTGATTTAGTAGCTCTTCACTGCCTTTATTTCCTTCTCTATGCAGTGTAGACATTGTAGTCCATTATTTTAACTAATCTCCTTTTAAAGAGGCCTATCAATTCACTAGTTCCTTTACTCTTCCCCTCACCTAACAAATCTCTATCTTCACGTCACTCAAAGAACTGACAACTGCTGCAGAAAATGGCAAAACTGGGCCGAGCGTGGTGGCTCACACCTGTAATCCCAGCACTTTGGGAGGCTGAGGTGGGCAGATCACAAAGTTAGGAGTTTCAGACCAGCCTGGCCAATATGGTGAAACCTCGTATCTACTAAAACATACAAAAATTAGTCGGGCGTGATGGCGGGCGCCTGTAGTCCCAGCTACTCGCGAGGCTGAGGCAAGAGAATCGCTCGAACCCGGGAGGCAGAGGTTGCAGTGAGTGGAGATCGCACCACTGCACTCCAGCCTGGGCGACAGAGTGATACTTCATCTCAAAAAACAAAAACAGGCTGGGCGCGGTGGCTCAAGCCTGTAATCCCAGCACTTTGGGAGGCCGAGACAGGCGGATCACGAGGTCAGGAGATCGAGACCATCCTGGCGAACAAGGTGAAACCCCGTCTCTACTAAAAAATACAAAAAAAAAAAAAAAAAAAAAAAAAAAAAAAACTAGCCGGGCGAGGTGGTGGGCGCCTGTAGTCCCAGCTACTCGGGAGGCTGAGGCAGGAGAATGGTGTGAACCCGGGAGGCGGAGCTTGCAGTGAGCCGAGATCCCGCCACTGCACTCCAGCCTGGGCCACAGAGCGAGACTCCATCTCAAAAAACAAACAAACAAACAAACCAAACACAAACAAACAAAAAAAAAAAAAAAAAGGAAAAAAAGAAAGTGGCAGAACTGATGATTACCACTACACACATGCAGTCTCTGACTCAGCGGTGTTCTCAACACATCTCAGCATTCTCTTTTGTTTCTTGTCAGTTTTCTCACCCATTTATCTTTCCTCAAGCTCTCTGTTTAACCTCTTTTTAATCACTGTTAGCAATGATCTACCTCCTGTTTCATAGATAAAATGGAAGCTACTGGGCAAATTCCAGTTTCCACTTCCCACTTGTTCTCTGTGGTAGACATGGCTTGCTTATGTTGCCTACATTTCTTTCTTATTCTTTTTATGAGAGCATCCTGCAAGAGATTTTCAGCCAAGGAGAAGAGATGCAGAGATTAAAAAGGTGCCTTACAAGCAAGAGTCATGACGCCAAATGAATGACCACCCTAAGCATTGCAGGAGTTGAGGTCAGAAGTGAAAGACATGTAGGGAACCTTTCCTGGAGGAGACAGGGAACTCGGACTGGGGATTACCAGAGGAGAGAAGGACAGTCATTGCAGGCAGAGAGATGCCTCAGCACGAGGAAGAGTGGGAATGTACATGGAGCTCTTGAAGATACAGAGGCCATCGCTAAGAAGTGCTTGGCCAGAGGATGAAAGACAGCAAAGGCAGAGGCGAAAACAAAGCAAAGCCAGCTTTGCTCCCACTGAATTCTTTTTTTTTTTTTTTCCAGACACTGTCGCCCAGGCTGGAGTGCAATGGCATGATCTTGGCTCACTGCAACCTCTGCCTCTTGGGGTCAAGCGATTCTCCTGCCTCAGCCTCCTGAGCCCAAGTAGCTGGGACTACAGGTGCCTGCCACCACGCCCAGCTAACTTTTGTATTTTTGGTAGAGACAGGGTTTCCCCATGTTGGCCAGGCTGCTCTTGAACTCCTCATCTCGAGTGATCTGCCCACTTCAGCCTCCGAAAGTGCTGAGATTACAGGCATGAGCCACCACGCCCGGCTGCTCCCACTGAATTCACACTGAACAACCGCCCACTTGGCCTCTTCCTACTCTTGGCCTCCTCCTAATCCCTCCATGTATTCATCCCACACATATTTATTTCATGCCTACTCTGTGACAGGCACCACATACAGTCCTGGGATTCCACACTGGCAAAACAAAACAGCCCTTCCTGTTTTGTAGCTTTATAAGGGAAAAATTTATAGAGTACTTATTCTGTGTCCAACATTGTGCTAAGTACTTTACAAGCATACCTCCTTTATCTTCACAATCCTAAGAGGTTGGTATGATTATCATTGCAGTTTTTACAGAAAGAGAAACGGAAGCTCAGAAAGGTTGTTTCAGGCCGGGCGCGATGGCTCAAGCCTGTAATCCCAGCACTTTGGGAGGCCGAGACGGGCGGATCACAAGGTCAGGAGATCGAGAGCATCCTGGCGAACACGGTGAAACCCCGTCTCTACTAAAAAATACAAAAAAAAAAAAAAAAAAAAAAAAAAAACTAGCCAGGCGAGGTGGCGGGCGCCTGTAGTCCCAGCTACTCGGGAGGCTGAGGCAGGAGAATGGCGGGAACCCGGGAGGCGGAGCTGGCAGTGAGCTGAGATCCAGCCACTGCACTCCAGCCTGGGCCACAGAGCGAGACTCTGTCTCAAAAAAAAAAAAAAAAAAAAAAAAAAAAAAAAAAAAAAAGAAAGGTTGTTTCATTCTACAAAGGCTGCACTAAGAGTAGGTGGCTGCAAGTGGTCGTTGAGCCTAGATGATCCGGCTTAGAATGCCAAGCTCTCAGTTTTCGTATTAGCCTGTTATTTGTCTACTCAGTTTTGCCATTATCAATTGTCTGTTTATATTCTCCGACCTTTATTATTTGTTAAGGACACAGCAGGCATTGAGAATTAAACATCTAATGGAAGAATTTTGCCTTCCACTGCGTTAAATAGAACCCAAAATATCTTTTTTTATACAGCTGACCCTTGAACAACGTAGGAATTAGGGGCACTGACCCTTTATGTAGTCAAAAATCTATATATAACTTTTGACTCCCCCAAAACTTAACTATTAATATCCTATTGTTGACCAGAAGCCTTACCAATGACACAGTCAATTAGCACATATTTGGTGTTTTATATGTATTATACACTGAATTTTTACAACAAAATAAGATACAGAAAAAATGTTATTAAGAAAATCATAAGGCAGAGAACATGTATTTACTATTTATTAAGTGGAAGTGGATCATTTTCATGTTCCTCCAGGGGCTAAAGAATGTGTGGCATACAGGACTGGAGAAAGTGAGGTGGTAATAAGTAGTACTTGCAGAGTCAGATAATTGAAACTAAAATTTTGGAGGAGTTGCAGTTACTTGTCATTGCAAGGAGTATAATATGACCATTGTAAGCAATGGGTGATGGCAAATGATGAAAACAAGGTGATTGGAGGAATGAGAATCATGAACTGACAAACTGGAATATTGGGAGGATCACCGAGATCAATATTAGGATCACTGAAGAATCAGCAAATGAGTGGCTACACTGGATGACAGGAAGGAAGAAGCTAAAATCTTCAAAGTCTGAGTGGTGAACGTCGATGAGGTAGAAAGAGATCTGGAGATGACCAACAGGTGGAGGAGCAAAAGGATCTAGTCTGAAAGCATGCACTTCACAGCTGAGGTGGGGGAGGCTTTTAGGGAAGAGAAAGGAAGAATAGTTTGGAAACAAAAATGAAGAGGAAAGGAGGACATTCCCACCTGTAGGGGCAACGCTGTGAGGATTTTGAGAAAAGAACTTTGACCTGAGAAGGCTACAGGAGAAGTAATGCCTTCCTTGGAGGGAGAACAAGGAAGGGTTGGTCTTGCTGTCTTAGGGGTGGCAGAGGTGGAAGAGATGAAGGAGGTGGAAGGGGAGGCAGGAGAGGTGGGCACACTTGGTGCAACTTTATGGACATGTCTCATAATTTCTGTCTGTCTTTTGCTTTTCCATTTCTCAAAAAGTGATTCTTTTGCTCGAACCTGGGAGGGTGAGGTTGCAGTGAGCCAAGATTGTGCCACTGCCCTCCAGCCTGGGTGACAGAGCGAGAGTCCATGTAAAAAAAAAAAAAAAAATTCTATATGGTACCAGTCCTTCTTCTGCCATTTGCTTTAGTTTCAGTGCCTATATCATAGATAGTCCATGTCATACCAGAAGCCAAAAATGGTCTTGAATAATCAGAATATGCCTGCCAGATGATCTAACGTCAATTTGTTTTCTGGCACTGCACTGTTTTTTCTAAGCCTTGTTTCTCATCATCTGGCACTGCTTTGGAAGCATTCATCTGCATCAAGCCATTGTCTGTTAATTCCTCTGGTGGGGTGTCTATTAGCTCTTGAATTCCTCCAAGATTGACATCTGGAAACCCTTCACCCCTGCCCCCCCCCCCACCTTTTTGCCATCTCCACAATCTCTTTTATGATTATTTTGATTGTCTCTATCATAAATCCTGGCAAGTCATGTTCAACATCTGGACAGTTTTCCCCAGCATAAATGTATTGTTTCAGACTTGATGGCTTTCGTGGTTTTCCTGTAATAACAATGGCATCTCTGATGGTATAATCCTTCCAGACAGAATAGATGATGTTCTGTCTATCAGGTTTCTTTTCCACAGCATTGACAATCCTTCCACAGAGTACTGTGTATAATGAGCCTTAGGGGTCCTTATGACCCCCTAATCTAGGGACTGAATTAGAGACATTGTGTTTGGGGGCAATTAGACCATTTTGATGGCTACCATGTTGAATTCAGGGGATTCTGGGTGCCCAGGAACACTGTCCAATATCAAAAGAACTTTAAAATGCAGTCCCTTACTGGCAAGGTATTTCCTGGGTTCAGGGACAAAACTGATAAAACCAATCCAGAAAAAGCATTCCCACTTTTCAGGCCTTCTTGTTATATAACGAAAAGACCAGTAGCTGGTGTTTATCTTTTCCCTTCAAGGCTCAGGGGCTAGTGCCTTTATAGATAAGGGCAGTCCTGATCATAAATACAACTGTATTTGCACAAAACAGTAGGGTTATCCTATCCCTTCCTGACTTAAATCCTGGTGCCTGCTTCTCTTCCTTACTAATAAATGTTCATCCTTTGTGGCATTTTTTTTCCAGAATAAGACACTTTTATTTAATGAAGGTCCTGTTTAGGCAGATATCCTTTCTCCTCCATGATTTCTTTACTTATGTCTGGGAACTTGTCTGATGTCTCTTGGCTGATAGAAGCTGCTTCTCCTGCTATCCTGACCTGTTTTAAACAGAAACTCTTTCCAAAATTATCAAACCATCCTTTGCTGGCATTAAATTCTCCAGCTTTAGACCTTCACCTTCCTTTTTCTTTAAGTTGTCATATAATAACTTTACTTTTTATTAAGTCATATTAGACCCTATAGGTATGCCTTTCTTATTGCAATCCTGCACCCACATAAAAGCTGCATCTTCCTTTCTTCCTTCCTCCCTCCCTCCCCCTTCCCTTCCTTCCTCTCTCTGTCTTTCCTTCTTTCTCTCTCTCTTTCTCTTTCCCCTTCTTTCCTTCCTTCTTTCTTTCCTTCCTTCCTTCCTTCCTTCCTTCCTTCCTTCCTTCCTTCCTTCCTTCCTTCCTTCCTTCCTTCCTTCCTTCCTTCCTTCTGAAACAAGGTCTTACTCTGTCACCCAGGCTGGAATGCAGTGGCATGATCTCAGCTCACTGCAACCTCTGCCTTCCAGGCTCAAGCTATTCTTTCACCTCAGCCTCTGGAGTAGCTGGGACTACAGGCTCAGCACCATGCTCTACTAATTTTTGTGTTTTTTTGTATGAAGACTGAGTTTCACCATGTTGCCTAGGCTGGTCTTGAACTCCTGGATTCAAGGGATCCATAAGCCTTGGCCTCCCAAAGTGCCAGGATTACAAGCATCAGCCACTGCACTCAGCTGCTACATTTTCAATATAAGATAAAATCATAGTTTACATAAAATGCAAGATTTTCACACGTGCCAGTTTAACTGCAGAAATGGCTTTATAAATTTCCTTCTCTTTTTTTACAATGGTCCTCATGCTTGATTCTTTTATCTTGAAATGGTGGGCAAACACAGCTGCAGATCTCAATCTATGATACGTATTAAGCAATTCAGCTTTTTCTGGTAATATCATGAGTTTTCTCTGCTTCTTGTGAGCACTCCCAGCATCACTAGTGGCACTTTTTATGGGCCCCATGGTGCTAATCAAGGTTTATTATATTGCACTACACATGATGAAAAATATGTGAGACTGTGAGATCACTTTTTACTGCAATATGCCATTTACTGGAGAGATGAACTGCTCACGCAGAGATGACTAGCATCATATGGCATTTTCAGTGTTTGATACTCCCAACACTTGAGCTCACTGCAATAGCAACAGGAGGTGGCTACACGATTTTTAACTGCATAAATTTAAAATTTAAATTACAAAATTTTTAATTGCATAGAATTCACTCTAGTGAGTACTACAGTGAATTTTATGAAATTATGATTTAATACTGCATCTTTACATTTGTTTACATTTCTCCCAATTGCAAATGATGCCATATATGGTCTAAGTATCTGTGTGTGCAACTTTTAATAATTTTTAACTTTTAATATAATAGTTTGCATATATTTTATGGTAGTAAGTGATAAAATAGACTAGTATCTACATGTATGTTATGCATTAATAGCATACCTACATTTTTCTTAACTGAAAAATATTTCTAGACTATGCACCTCATCAGTGAGATTTTCAAACTGTTGTAGTTCTCTGATAATTTTTCCAATATACTTATTGAAAAATATCTATATATAAGTGGACCTGCACAGTTCAAACTCGTGTTGCTCAAGGGTCAACTGTATATGGAGAATCCTAGAATCCAATAGAGCAGAATTACTCTGCAAATAAATCATTCCCTGTCTAGAACTCCTTGGTCATGTCCTGTGCTAAGAGGCAATTTCCTCACATTAAATACAATAACAGATATTTAGGCATAAGGACAGGGTGGTTGACCATGGTTCTACAGATATTTCCCACTGAACAATGTACTGCTGCCTGAGGGAAGTGTAATTATTGTGAATAATTATTAATTAAAAAATGAAAAATAATTACTCCATACATAGCACAGGAAAGAATATTATAGAAAATAAAAAGAACTAAGAGATGCAGTAATTAATTGTACAATTCAGTTTTATTTTTAATGTTTTTCCTGATGACAAAAATAATATATATCCACTGCAGAAAATTTGAAAAATATTCAAAGGTACACAAAAGGAAAGTCATCTATATACTCTACTATTACCCAAACACAACTGCTAGGAGCTAGTTTTATTCCTATGCAGTTGATTAATAATGCAGATATCGTTTAATTTTGTAATAACCAAATACAAATATTTTACATATTTGAGATTCTACAGTTTTGCTTCAATAGTCTTTAGACACATCTTTAATGTGTTTCCTCCTAAGAGTGTACAATCTAGTGGAGAGACAATACATGTGCTCATAAAAATAATAGGCTAGGCGCGGTGGCTGAGGCCGAGGTGGGCAGATCACGAGGTCAGGAGTTCGAGACCAGCCTGGTCAACATGGTGAAACCCTGTCTCTACTAAAAATACCAAAATTAGCCAGGAGAGGTGGCGCGTGCCTGTAGTCCCAGCTATTTGGGAGGTTGAGGCAGAAGAATCACTTGAACCCAGGAGGGGAAGGTTGCAGTGAGCCGAGATCATGCCACTGCACTCCAGCCTGGGTGACAGAGTGAGACTCTGTCTCAAAATAATAATAATAATAATAACAATAATAATAAGGAGGTGCATGTTAGGGACCTAGTGACTCAAACAGAGAGCATGTGTAGCTGAATTCAGATGGAGGAGAGATGGGTTTTTGCATGTTTACATAGTTAAAGGTAACTGAAGTGCCAATTCAAATGGGATCTTGAAGTAAGGGCAAGTTCCAGTGAAACTGGCACTGAGAGGGAAGGAACAGAACTGTTTTAGGATCTAAGGGAGGTGCTAATGTAGCAAACTCAAAACCGTATGGAGTGACTGTTTGCAGATCTCATTCAGGCCCTAGATTCAGCAGGATGAAGTGGTCAATTCCAGTGTCCCCAGATCTGAAAATTTTTGTTCTGAGTATACAGGTTCTTGAAAAGATAAAAAGCTGACCTTCAGCATCAAACTACTCTCTGCTGGAAAGCTTCCTGAGGCTACACAGTGCCCTGTGTTTTTACTGCTGACACAAATCACATGCAAACACAGTGGTTTATGAAGTGTATTGTCCAGTGTTGTCAAAGAGCTTACAGCTCAAGTGCTGTCATCCAGGTGTCAGCCCAGTGCCCATAAGACTCAGTGCACGGATAATAACCAGCAGCCAGGGCTAGACTGCTCCAGGAGGCAAAAAGGATCATCCACCTTTTGTGTTCTTTCTCTTTTTCAGCATCAAGGCCACCACCCCCGACATAGTCATGGTCTGAAATCATGGGAGCAAACAAGCGTGGGTGAGCCCATTCCAAGCTGCTGACACATATGGTCTGTTTGCGAGAAAGCAATGAGGCAGCTGAGTGAATACTGAGATGACCATCTCACTTCAGCACGGAAATACTCTGAGGCCAGGGAGGGTGGGGGAGTGCATGGCTGGGCTGGGGACACCTTCCAAATATGCATGACAGGACAGAGCAGTGGATGGCATTGGAATACCCTCAGCTCCTCCCCCCGTCATTTGATCTGTTTCTCATCCATCTTTCTTCACTTGCTTCTAGGAGAGCCCTTTCTTCTTTTCCTTCCGCTCCTTACCTCTCATACCCATGGAGTATGTGTTGAA
The DNA here is from genome assembly GCF_043159975.1 of Macaca nemestrina. Lineage (NCBI taxonomy): Eukaryota > Metazoa > Chordata > Mammalia > Primates > Cercopithecidae > Macaca > Macaca nemestrina. The sequence continues at coordinate 15,559,837 of NC_092125.1, read as the reverse complement.
TGAGAGAGGAGCAGGGACCAATTATGATTTAATACTCACAGGCAAAGTGTGATTGGAAGGCATGGGTAAGAGACAGTGATGAAGGCAGGACCATCACTCAGGCCACCAGTGGACAGGCCACCCCGGGCCTGTGTGGGCAGGAAGAGGACATGGAAGGGCATCATCTGTCACTGTTGCCTCCAGGCAGGCCCTGTCTAGAGGCTGAGCCCTGATCTGCACGCCTCAGAGCATAGCCATCTTACCACAATAAGAGGAGTTGGCAACACCCTTAGCCAAAGGTTACAGAGAAGCTGAGCGCCTGCTCCATCTGTGTTCCCTGACACTTGGACGTAGCACCATTGGGGAGTTAGAGGCTCAGGGCTAGAACATTCTGGGCATCCCTGCTTGTGAATCCAAAAATTTTCAGAGGCATCTCAGGGTGACTTTTTACTTCACTTGGTTCATTATTTCCCTCTCCCTCCCCTTGACCTTGTAGATGCTGGAACCGTAAAATCTCAGACTTGGAAAGAATCTTAAATGACATCGGCTACATGCTCTTCGTTCCACCTCTTTAATTTGCCGTTGTTTGCCTTTGGCTTGAACACTCATGACAGGGAGCTCACTGTTTCTAAAGGCAGTTCATTCCATCGATAGTCAACTCAGATGAATAGAATGTTCTCTCGTATGGTGAATTTTAAATATTACACTCTGTATCTTCCACCCATTAATCTTAGCACTGCCCTTTGAAGACATACAAAATAAACTCACATTTTTTTTTCCCTGTGTAGCTACCAGATCCTCCTAAGTTTTCTCTTCTCAGGGAAAGCACTTGGAATCCTCCAGCCACTTCTCTAAAAAGAATTTCCAGACCCATCACCAGCCATGTGCCCTGCATCTGGGTCTGTGCCAGGTCTTTCAGGTTCCTTGTGCTGTGCCCCACCTGAACCATCCAGCACTCTCTTGAAATGGTGGCTGTCTGCTTCTTCAAGGGCCCCATGTCACAGATAGAGCCTGGGAGCTCAATGGCTGGTGGGACAGCTTCAGCTCGCTATTAATGCATGTGGCGCCTCTGTCCATCTGAATGTTCACTTTTCTTTTTTTAGAATTTCCATAAAATACACATAACATAAAATTTAGCATTTTAACCATTTTAAGTGTACAGTTCAGTGGCATTAAGTACATTCACATTGTTATGCAATCATGGCCACCATTTACTTTCAGAACTTTTTTCATTTTGGACAACTGAAATTCCACACCCATTAAACAATCGATTCCCCCTTCGCTTTTCTCCCAGTCCCTGGCAACCACCATTTCACTTTCTGTTTCTATGAATTTGACTACTCTAGGGACCTCATACAAGTGGAATCGCACAATATTCGTCTTTTTGTGAGTGACTTATTTCACTTAGCATAATGTCCTCAAGGTTCATCCAGTGTAGAGCAGGTGTCAGAGTTTCCTTCCTTCTTAAGACTGAATACTGTAGAACTGTATGGATGTACCATAATTTTTATCCATTTATCTGTGGATGGACACTTGGGTTGCTTCCACCTTTTACTTATGGTGAATCATGCTGCTGTGAACATGGGTATACACATATCTGTTCAAGTCCCTGCTTCCAATTATTTTGGTTACATACCCAGAGGTGGAATTGCAAATGCTAACCTTTTGTGCTTGTTGCTGATTGACGGGATTTTCCCAGCCCTGTATTTGTGAATTTCACTTTTTGATCCCACGTTCCTATAGAACCACTGTCTCTACAAATTGTTCGCATCATCTCAACCTGTTGAGCTCATGAAGCCCATTGATGCTCAAGTATCATACAACACAGTAGTGATCATTTACATCATTAGCTCTACATCCGATTAACTTGCAAGACTCTGTGCCAAGCTCAAAGTTTGTTTCTCAGAAAGCATGGTCACCAGTCCACAAATTATGTCGGTTAGAGGGAACACTGATGCAGGAAGCAGAAAGGAGCCATGGCCTCTTCCCCCACTCTCTTCACTCCCCTACTCCTACTCCCCTTCCTCCCCGCTTTTGTATCTCTGTACTCTTCTCTGAGTTTTCTTCCATATTCCCATTCTCTTCTAAAACATGCTTGGAGATAGCGTGTGGCATGCTAGGTGGGGGTGAGTCAGCAGAAATGTCAGCCTGTATGGTACCTTTAATCTGTGTTGGGAGGTCCAGAGAGAAGTAGCTAGTCAGCAGTGAGGTACACACAAATCATGTGGGGTAAAGATTTCAAACTTTAAAAGAAAAAAATCTAACATTTCTGAGATTGCTAACTTCTTTGAAGACAGGAGCATCTGTCTAGGGCAGTGGCCCAGGACGAGGAAGGCAGGCAGCCAACCTGTATTATCGGGATTCCTGTCAACTCAGAGAGCCAGAACCACAGAAGTCTTTGCATTTCCCAGCCCCACATCCAGGCTCCACTCAACCTATCTCGCCCTGCAGGATCGGATCTATGCCCCCATCAGACCACTTCCATGATATTTCCAGTTTCTACTTGTAGTCTGAGGATCACATGATTTAAAAATATTTGGTATCCTTGGCCTAGTTGTGATGTAGAACTGGGGCAGAGTCTCAGCCAGAGAAGTGAACTATGGAGAAAATGGCAAATTTCTCTGAAGAAAACTTCTAATAATAATTGTTAAAATTCCATGTAGTCAAGATGCATGTTGTTCCAGTTATCTATTATTGTATAACAAGCTAGCCAAAATCTCAATGGCTTAAGACAGCCATCTGATGATACCTCAGGATTCAGGCAGAGCTCAGCTGGGAGTTCTGTTCCTGGGTAGATAGACAGAGGTAAGACACCCGGTGGTATTCAGCAGGTGGATGCCCTGGTTTGAGAGTTGAAGATGGCTGCACTCATCTATCTGGTGTCTTGGTGAGAATGATAAGGAAGCTGGGCTCCACTAGGCTGTCAGTTGAAACACCTACATGTGGCCTCTCCAGCATGGCAGCCTCAAGTTAATCAGACATCTTATGTGATGGCTCAGGGCTCCAAGAGAGGAGTGTTCCAGTGAACAAAGTTGGAGGCTGCTGGCCTTTTATCATCTAGCCTTGGAAATTGCCTAGTATCATCTCTGATATACTCTGTTGGTTGAAGTAGTCACAAGTTTCAAGGATAGGGGACACAAACCCTACCTTTTGGTGAGGGACTGTCAAAGAATTTGCAACCATATTTCAAAGCGGCCACACACATGTATGTATATTTGAGTGTGATGATATAACCACACCTACACCTGCAGTTCATCACAAGTACCCCACACAATCTGGCATTCAAAGGGTTGTATGGCTTGGGAAGAGGAACTCACATCCTGTGGGGGCATCAGACGTTTCATGAGTGAGCCAGGTCCTGAAGGATATAAACTATGTTACAGATGAAGATGGAGGAGGAACTGTCCAAGCAGCAGGAATCAGGTGAGCAGAGACATAGGGTGAAAAATGCTCATGAGAGGCAGGAGGAGAATTCTGAGGGTCTGCTGCATCGGGGGGTAGCCTTAGGAATGAAGAGGTCTTTGAACAGGGCAGATAGGCAAAGATCAAGAATAGGAGAGGGCAAGCAAGGGTTACGGAGCAGGACAGGGAAGGGCGTTGTAGGATGGAGACTTGAGGGAGAAGGAGGAATCCAAGTCCTAAAAGAGTAGGGCCCTTGCTGATGGGGGAGGATTCCCAGAGGCGGAAGGACTGTGAGTGGTGAGTGCTTCCTTTCACCTTGAAAATAAGGAGGTGCATTTTTCCTTGGGGGTAAGAGCAAAGGGAAGAAATGGATTAGTGATGAGTAAATTCTGAAGTACAGAGAAGTAAAGTGGAGGGCTGGCTTCAATCTTTTGAGTAATGTAGGAGGTAAGGCTATTGACTAAAAGTGAAAAATCACTGATACATATGTTAGACATGTGCATGAGTTTCTATGAAAATACAAAATATGACTTGTTTAGAGAACTTCAGTAAAGTAGACAAATGTTCAGGTAGGTGTTGGAATGATTAATTGTACAATTCAGTTTGTTGGTTTTAAATGTTTTTCCTGATTACAAAATAATATGTATCCACTGTAGAAAATTTGAAAAATACTAAAAGGTACAAGAAAGGAAAGTCATCTATATACTCCACTATTACCCAAAGACGACTGCCAGGAATTCGTTGATTAATAATGCAGATGTCGTTTTATTTTGTAACAAAATACAAATATTTTACATATCTGAGACTCTACACAGTTTTGCTTCAATAGTCTTTAGACACATCTTTAATGTGTTTAATGTCTATGTGGTATCCATGTTGTAGAGATGACATAACTTATTTAACCATTCTCTATTTTGGAATATTTAGATTGTCCTGAGTCTTCATTATTTCATCTCTACAGTGTGTGTGTGTGTGTGTGTCTCACATGTGTATGCACTATGTTATACAACTACATGCATGTATATATAGATATCGTCTATGAGCAGTCTTTGTAAGTAAGTGTCTCTCTGATTGTTTTTTCTTAGGACATGTCACTGAATCAGAACAAATAAACCCTTTCAAGGTTCTTGCGACGTATTGCTAAACTGCCTTTCCAGAAAGGGTGTACCAATTTTATGTTCATCCACAATCAGGCAGCTCGCCGACCCTTGTCCACATTTTTGTCACTTTAAAAAGAAGTGACACTTGGGAAAGCTCAGTTTCTTCTGGTAGTTGACACATTTGGGATGTTTTTTCACCATAAAACCTAAGGTCACGTTTTAGAAAATTTGAACTCAGAAATAGGACTTTTCTGAGACTCTCCTTTTCCCTCAAGTCCTCTTTGTGAGGGGGATGGGTGGGAGAGAGGAGACTGATTCAAGGTGCCTTCCAACTCCGAGGTTCTGGTATTTTCACCATCATTACTGGCACCAGATCGCTCAATCCTTAGGCCAGTAAGACAAAGAAGGAAAGTATTTCAGCGCTTGCTGTTTTGTAATAGTGGCTTCGATTAGGAGAAAATAAGTGGGAAACAGGAGTAGCTCGGACAGGGGGCTTGGACTGGCAGCGCATTGCCCAAAAGCGGCCCCCACTACACGCGCGCGATCACTCACACACACACACACACACACACACACACACACACACGCCGCGCGCTCTCCGCTCGAGGTTGGCTCCCGGACCCAAGGAGGGAGGGAGCGGGAGGAGGTGGTGGCGGTCGGGTCGGGGTCTGGGCGCCACCGAGCGCCCGCCCCACCTCTGGAAAACGCGCCGTGGGCGGTGCGTCCCGGGCCCCGGCGGCCCAGCACTGGCGCTCTGGCCAAGTTTGCGCGCGGTCTCCGCTGACTCTCGGGTTACCTGAGCCGGCAACCACGTCAGCGCCACATCATCTGGGCTTTTTATATTGCAAGGAAACAGGAAAAGAAGGAAGAAAAACATCTCCCGAGAAAGCCAATCGCAGGGAGACGGCGCTGCCCGGAGGAGCGGAGCCGCCAGGCGCGCGGGGGAGCGGGCGGCGGGCGGGAGCCAGGCCCGGGCGGGGGCGGGGGCGGGGGCGGCGGGGCCGGAGGGGGCGGTGGGCCGCGCTCCGGCCGGTCTGCGGCGTTGGCCTTAGCTTTGGCGGCGGCGGCGGCGGCGGCGGTGGAGAAGATGCTGCAGTCCCTGGCGGGCAGCTCGTGCGTGCGCCTGGTGGAGCGGCACCGCTCGGCCTGGTGCTTCGGCTTCCTGGTGCTCGGCTACCTGCTGTACCTGGTCTTCGGCGCCGTGGTCTTCTCCTCAGTGGAGCTGCCCTACGAGGACCTGCTGCGCCAGGAGCTGCGCAAGCTGAAGCGGCGCTTCTTGGAGGAGCACGAGTGCCTGTCCGAGCAGCAGCTCGAGCAGTTCCTGGGCCGGGTGCTGGAGGCCAGCAACTACGGCGTGTCGGTGCTCAGCAACGCCTCGGGAAACTGGAACTGGGACTTCACCTCCGCGCTCTTCTTCGCCAGCACCGTGCTCTCCACCACAGGTAGGGTATCCTGCGCGCCCCCTGGCCACCTCGCCCACACCTCACACACCCCGGCCCTGGCGCCCCAGGCCCCTCTGACCCTCCCAATCCACCCCCCACCTTTCGCCATCCCGGCGCCTCCAACCCGCCTCCCCTCACTGTGCTTCCGACCCTCCGACCTTCCCCTTTCATCTCGGCGCCCCCGGCCCCTGCCGCGGTGACTCAGGGAGGGCAAGCCCTGCGGAGCCGGAAGCCAGAGAGGTGGCTCCAGACGTGGCTTGGTTGGTGCAGTACGTAACTCTGGGGAAGTGGTCCCTAACTCCGGCCTGGGTGGCTGCAGGTGCTTCCTCCGCTTGAGTTCTTTTTTCGCAGTCCCCTAAGCCAAACGGTCGGGTTGGAATGTGTAGCAGCACCTGGCCGCCGGGCAGCAAGGCAGCGGGATGATGGAACTCACCACCTTCCTCCTGACCCCATCCCCGAGGCCGAGTGTGCAGTCTAGTAATAATACCTTCTAAAGGGTCACCTTCCTGAGTCTGCCGTCCCTTTGCACCGTGCACAGATATTCCAGCTCTTTTGTACCTTGGAGGCAGTTTTGGGGGTAGCCGAGTGACATCACTCTGCTCTTCCCAGGTGACCTCTGGGCGGACAGGCCGATCCGGTTTCTTTTCAGAGTAGGAGGAAGGGTGAGGGAGAGTAAAGGAACCATAGGATTGCCTAAGATCTGACTAAATGGGGGCACCCTGATTCAGCAGTTCCTTCAACTTGAGGTGTGCGAGGCTTCTCATAAACTTTAAAGCGCCACGTCCCCGCACGACTCACCCGCGGGGCGCCCGGCCATGGAGGAGCGTCCTCTGGAGAAGGATGAGGCCGGGCGCATGCCCCAGGGCTCGGTCACTGTGCCAGATTAGATGAATGAAGGCCGAATTTTCCCAGCCGGACCTAGTAAGGCGCATACCCTGAGTGGAGATATCATTTGGTATTTGGACAGTGGGAGGAATCTCAAAGAGCGTTCAGCACAGTCCCTTCTTTTGATCTATGAGATCCAATCTTTGAAACAATCCATCTCGTCATGCACAAGGTCACACACTTCCTACTTACCAGTGTCGTCCTGGAACCTGGGCCTTGTGGTTTCTCTGCCAGGAACACTTTGTAACCCCCTACCCTCAACGTTTACAGGTGAATCACGTCCCTTTGTGTGACTCCCAGCTCTTCTTTCCTCCCCACCCCCTCTCCACCATCCAAATTATTGTGTATAATTCCCTTTGGGCTATATCTTGTTGATTGTCTTGGTAATGACTTGGTAATGAGTAATAATACACTATTCATGTAGCTCACATGAAACAATTATTCAGAGGTCTGGGGTGAGTTAGTAAACCCATGTAAATCTACCCTGAAATAAACAGAAGTGGAATTCTAGCTTGTATTGTGAGATCTGAAAAACTGTGTTAAATGTAGCGCTCGACAAGACAGACCTGTTATCTCACTTTCCAAAGAATGCCTTTTCCCTTGCCAATACAATTTAATTTTTCTTTCGGTAACTCTGCCTCCATTGTCTTTACCTAGCTCTCTGTTCTTCAGATCATTTAGAAGTCACCATGCCTTTCCTTTGGAGTATATTTGTGCTATATTAAGAGTCACTCATTCTTCCCAGAAGTAAGTGTTTCCACGGGGCTACAGAGTTTACAACTGGGTCACAATGTTGGGTAAACATTTCAAAGGATGATTATAGTGTGTGGTGTTTTCTTACTAATGATATTGTGAGGATAGAACAAGAATAAGAACAGTTTCGAGGAAAAAGCTTTGCTTTTTTCTGGGTGGGATTTTTCATGACTCATGTATAGTCTTAACATCGTATTGCCTAACTAAATACTAAAAATTGTTTATAATCTTGTATAGATGAGATATTCTACCCAGGAGAGAATTAGAAAAAGTTGTAGTTTCTGTTTAAGAAAGGGGTGGGGTGGGAATCGACGTCTTATTATTGGTGTTCAGATTGCTTTGTATTTCCTAAGAAAGTCTGTATTCATGCAAAACAAGTGTTCATTTAGGAAATCAGTGCAAGGGGCATTTAAGGATAAACTAAATGAAAAAGGTGCCTCTTGGTTTGTAAAGTTAGCAGATCAATGAATTCTTGCTAGATGAATACAACTATTCTAAATAAAAAATACTGTTCTGTTGGCTTTGTACTGTCCCATTATCTGACACATTTGATATTTCTTAAGGTTTCAAAATTATAATTACCCATTATTTGATTCATTGGATGTTTTTTAAAGTCTTCAAATTATCATAGGTGCCCTGGCCATGAATCTTATAATGGGTGAGAAATCTTTTCTTCCCTATAAGGGGAAATAAAGAGATGTTAAATTGTTTGCTAGAAACAAACAATATTTTAAATTGCTTGCTGGAAACAGACAATTTTTTAGAGTAAAGCTGGTGTGCTTCATTACTAGGAAAATATTTTCTGGAAAAGCGCCAATGAAATAAAATGAATTGCAATCCCTTTTCTTTTTCTGGGTGGGTATTAGACATGTTGTGCTTTTTTTTCCCTTCTTTTCTTAACACTTCTAGTTCTTTTGATGGCAACTCACTGAAATAATTGTTACCCAATTAATCAGTACAGTCAATCTTTGACTTATCCAGAATGCTAACAATGAGCATTATGAAGATGCTGTTATTGGTAGTCATCATTGTAACACAGGCCCATGAGTGCATTTATGTCAGAATCTTCTCACCCCAGAATGTACTGACTTCCATTTCTGGAAGTAACTGAGTAAAGTCTTCATGGTCTATTTGGAAGAAGGCTTACGTTGGTAATTCAGCAATATTCTTCTCATTCTGGGCTTTGCCAAAGACTCTGAATTATTTCTAGCAAACAATTTAACATCTCTTTATTTCCCTTTGTAGGGAAGAAAAGATTTCTCACTCATCGTAAGGTTCATGGCCGGGGAACTTATAATAAAATACAAATTAACAGGATGAAAGCACACACATTTAGTTAATGTAAGTTTTAGATGACATAGACGCCTTTAGAAATGAAGACCCAAAGAAACAGGGAAGCTTATGTATTTTTAGGGACAGTTGTGTAGGTGAATGCTTGAAGAACAAAAGGATATGATCTGGCTGAGCACGGTGGCTCACACAGGTACTCCCAGCATTTTGAGAGGCCAAGGCAGGAGGATTGCTCGAGCTCAGGAGTTCAAGACTGCAGTGAGCTGTAATTGCACCATTGCACTCTAGCCTGGGCAATAAGAGTGAGACCTTGTTTAAAAAATTAGCCCAGAATGATGGCGTGTGCCTGTAGTCCCAGCTACTTAGAAGGCTGAGGCAGAAGGATTGCTTGAGCCCAGGAGTTTGAGGCTGCAGTGAGCTGTGATTGAGCCACTGTGCTCCAGCCTGGGGAACAGAACAAGAGTCTGTCTTGGAGGAAAAAAAAAAAAAAAAAAGGAAGATATGATCTAAAAAGCTAATAAACTGGAGGAATTTAGTAAGGCTTATTTGTTCAGATTTTCCTTGGCATCTCTGTGTCTTCAAGGATAGGGTATTCCTTTCTCAAGGTATAGACCCTTGTAATGAGGGTCTTCTTCAAAGGAAGGGCAGAGCTTTAAGGGAGAAAGTTGAGAGGAAGGCGAGAACAACCTTCCTGCTTCTGCTGTTTTCTCAAATGCTGAGGTGCCCTGTTTGGGGGTCACATGCCCTGAACTCCATCACCCTTCATTCTAAAAGATACAGCAACGTCTGCATAGGAATCACATGAGAACAAGGGAAAGAGTGCAATACAGTTTTGAGCTTTTCCGAAAGAAGAGTTGTATACCAAAAAAAAAAAAAAAAGGAGATATTATAGACTGCAGAATTTCCCACAGAACTTTTATACCGTGGGTTTTTTTTTTCTTTTTTCAAGGATTGAGAAAATACTGTCCAGGTGGTATCTGGGGAGTAAGAAATAATTATTAAACTTTGGTAACCGTCTAAAACGTTGAACAGTGTCATTCATCCTTAAGAACAACTTGTGATGTTGATTTACTAAAGTTTACTTCTTTATTCATTCCCCAAAGCAAGGCCATGTTGTGACAACTGTTTGGTAAAAATACAGTTTTTGGCCGGGCGCGGTGGCTCACACCTGTAATCCCAGCACTTTCGGAGGCTGAGGCGGGCAGATCACGAGGTCAAGAGATGGAGACCATCCTGGCCAACATGGTCTCTATTGAAATTACAAAAATTAGCTGGGCGTGGTGGTACATGCCAGTAGTTCCAGCTACTCAGGAGGCTGAAGGAGGATAATGGCTTGAACCCGGGAGGCGGAGGTTGCAGTGAGCCGACATCGCACCACTGTACTCCAGCTTGACAACAGAGCAAGACTTCATCTTAAAAAAAAAAAAAGAAGAAGTACAATTTTTGTATTCATGCAGTATACAAACTTTTAGTACCTTTTGCTGCTTTGTAAATATGGGATCCACATGACAGCTCAGTTCCTGTTCCTTTTTACTTTTGGAGATATAGTCTTGCTCTCTCACTCAGTCTGGAATGCAGTGGCACCATCATGGGTCACTTCAGCCTCTAACTCCCAGGCTCAGTTGATCCTCCCACTTCAGCCTCCTGAGGAGCTGGGACTACAGGCGCGCACCACCGCACCTGGCCAATTTTTTATTTTTCTTTAGAGAGGGTGGTCTTGCTTTGTTGCCTGGGTTGTTCTCAAACTTGTTGCCTTAAGCCATCTCCCACCTCAGCCTCTCAAAGTGTGGGATTACAGGCGTGAGCCACCACACCTGGCCCCTGTTCCTGTCATTGGTAGCCCTGGTGCCTTTAGTCAGGACAATTCTTTATTCCTATTTGTGAAGAGATGCATTGAAACTCTATTGAAAGTGTTCAGTAAGTGAACTTAATTGGGCTTGGTGTACAGTGGTTTTTCATTAAGGCAGGTAGGGAGCTACTACAACATAGGTAGTTTTCAAATAAATAGGTAGTTTTCAAATAAAGAAGATGGGAAGAGGCAATGGGGGATGCTGGACTGATCCTTAGTTTTCAAATTATTTTCAGTAGTACAAATGTGTTACCATCAACAAATATTTGTTGAGTTTTTAGAATAGAATGAAGTGGGCCAGACATGGTGGCTTATGCTTGTAATTCCAGCACTTTGGGAAGCTGAGGTAGGTGGATCATGAGGTCAGGAGTTCAAGACCAGCCTGGCCAACATAGTGAAACCCCATCTGTACTAAAAATACCAAAATTAGCTGAGTGTGGTGTTGCGTGCCTTAACCCCAGCTACTCGGGAGGCTGAGGCAGGAGAATTGCTTGAACCCAGGAGGTGGAGGTTGCAGTGAGCCAAGATCACACCACTGCACACCAACCTGGGCAACAGAGCGAGACTCCATCTCGGTGGGGCGGGGGAGGAGAAAGAATAGAACGAAGTAGGTAAACTAGGGCCCCCGGACCTAATCTAACCCACCACGTGTTTTTGTGCTGCCTGAGCTAAGAATGACTTTATATTTTCAAATGATTGGGTCAAAAAAAAAAAAAAGAAAAATAATATTTTCTGACACAGTCAAGTTTTATGAAAATCAAATTTCATTGTCCATAAACACAGTTTTATTGGTGTGCAGCCACACCTGTTTGTTTCTGTATCATTTATGACTGCTTTCCGGCTGAGGTGGCAGAGTTGAATAGTTGAACAGAAACAATGTGGCCACAAAACCTAAAATATTTACTGTCTGACAAAAAAAGTTTGCTGACATGGGCTTCAGAATGATACTTGAAAGGTATGCTAAGAGTGTTCTGAGTATTTCACTTCCTTTTGGGAAACTTTGTATAAGAAAGTTCAGCTTCTCAGACTTCTTTACGCTGTTGTTTTAAGTGGTATGCAACATTCAGTAAATTATGTATCACCACCGACCACTTTCAAAACAAATGTTTATTTCAGATGTCACTTACTTATGGTCCAATTTATGTCACTGCTTTTTTTTTCCCTTTAATGATGACAAGCTACACTTCACATTGTGATTATCTTATCTAAAATGTACAATAAATACTATATTATCTCTACTATAGAATTTACATAAAATTAAACAAGCAAACTCTGTATCCACCAGAAGAGAGATCCAAAATCCCATATTCTGATGTTTGTGCTCTGTATTCACAGGTCTTGATTTTGAGCCTTCACATTTAATTCTAGAAGTTTAATTATCTGGTTTTCCAGCCTGTAATATAATAGATTACAGAGGGAAGGGCACAGCTATGGGGAAGTATACATGGCAGGTTATAAAAAGATAGTTTAAAAATTACAAACTAAAATTTTATTTTAAAATAACATATTTATTGAACCCTTTATATGTGCCAGGCAATTGTTTATACACATTCTTTTCCATGCATTGCAATAAACTGATGAGATGTAGGTATCATTGCCTTACTTTACAGAGGATGAAACGGAAATTTAGGTTGAACAACTTCTCTACCTAGGTCCCAAAGCTGGAAGTGACTTGGTCTTGATTCGAACGCAGGTATATCTAAGAACCTGAGCTTTGATAAAACATCTGGGCATAGGAGCTTGTTATGGGCCGGATCATCTCCCTCAAGTTCTTATGTCGAAGTTCTAACCTCAATATTTCAAAATGTGACTGTATTTATAGGCAACATCTTTAAGGGGGTGATTAAGTTAAAATGAGGCCACAGTGAGAAGGTGGCCATCTGCAAGCCAAGAGAGAGGCCTCAAAAGAAATGAAGCCTATAGACACATTGATATTGAACATGAAGCCTCCGTAACTTTGAGAAAATAAATTTCTGTTGTTTAAGCCACCCGCTTGTGGTATTTTGTTAAGGCAGCCCTACCAAACTAATATAGAGGTACATAATAGGTTTTATTTAGTTGCACAAAGACCACGCAAATAGTGGAGGACAAGAGACGAATCTGTAAGTCTTTAGTCTTGCAACAATTTTATATACCCGAATGGGGCATCATGGTTTTAGGGCATATTATAGTAATCGACATCCTTATATCATCAAGAAAAATATCTCAGCATGCATCTACCTAAGAAGGCAGGGAAGTATATAATAAATTCTAGAAACATTTCCACCCAATAATGGTCAAAGAGAACAGATACTTAGTGTTTAAATCTGTGAACTCATACCTGTCTATAAAACATCAGTTTTTAGTATTTTGAAGGTTTGGATTTTTTTTTAATTACAAATTTGTTGTTATCTATGCCTATTTTATAGCCCCTGGAAGATACTGCTACTATTATCATTAACTTGGAAGAAATGATCTTTTATGACATAACTGTAAGACCTATCAAGGAGAGAATCTTTGATTGAACCAGTAACCTAATGGGAACTCCGGTGCTTTCAGAACAAGTTGTTTTATGACCTTGCTCATTGGACCGTTGCTGTGTGTGAGTGTCTGTTGTCTTTGGAGCATGTGAATTGCCGACCCTCAATTGTTTTGACCCATAAAAATGGCAATTCCACATGGTTCAGCTTACTACAAGGTTGGTTTCAGGGACAGAAATCTCATCTGCCTCAAACACTCTGACATACTCAGAGTTGCACTGTGCTGGGTTTTATTCTCCAAAGACACCTTCCAATTGTACTATTGACAAATCTGTGAAATACTAAGGTGCTGAAGTTCTCCACTGACTGTGTCATGCCCAGGTGGCTTATTCATGGCAGGAGATAAAGATTGTCCCTTTATTGGAAAGCAGGCAGCTTTTGGGGTGTTTTATTGTCTCCCATGATCCTTCTATCTCCTAGACTCAGTTTGTACTCCAACTTTCTTTGCTTCTTCTGCGTAGATCCCTTATTTTTTGTCCGATCCTCAAAGTTGGTGGTCCACTCTCTGTCAGCAGCATACTGCAAGGTGATGACCCTGATCTGAGGCTGAATGGAGGAAGAGAGAGAATGCAGAGTTGGAGGTGTAGAGTTTGTGCACCTGAAAGGACTGTGGGATTATCTCCCTGAACTTGAATCAGACCAGAAGGGCTTATCTGTGACTTTCTACTGGTGTCATGTTTGCCTTCTTCAATTTATGAAACAGTTGATTGTTATGTTGACGAGATTAATTGGCTTAGGTTAGACATTGATAGTGTTTTTAATTTCTTACCATCTGCTTGATCCCAAATCAGAGTCTAACTTTTTACATTAGCTCCTCTGACTGGGGTTGACATACTTCGTGAAATAAAAGCCTGCCCGCTGCTGCCTCTGAGACTCACGTGTTAGTACCCATGGAAGGGCTTTTAGACAGAAAGCCCCCAGGGGACTCAGAGAGAGTTGGTGAAATCATGGCTGGTGCATTCAGAGGAAAGAAAGTCAGGCACAGAGTGTTAAATACAACATGTTCTCACTCATGTGGAAGCTAAAAAAAAAGTTAATCTCAAACAGTTTTTCTAATGTACTAACTTCTGGGATTATCTTTTCAAAAAGAAATAATGGAAGATAACAAAAACAAATGGAAATGCTTAGCAAGAAAAAAAAAAGGTTGGCTTTATGAAGTAAAAAGTAAACCGAGCATACTAGCATCTGGGAAGTGTACAGAGACGGGGGATGGGGAGAGATTTGTTACAGGATACGAAACTACAGCTAGATAGGCAGAATAAGTTCTGGTTGTCTATACCACTGTAGAATGACTATAGTTAGCAGTAATATATAGTTTCAAGTTGCTAAAAGGAAGATATTAAATGTTCCCAACACAAAGAAATTATAAACATTTGAGATGATGGATATAGTAATTACCCTGATCTGATCACTGTATATTATATGTATTGAGGTATCACTGTGTAAAATTATGTGTCAGTTTTAAAAAGAAGAAAGAAACCTTTTGTTTTTTGTTATTGAGATGGAGTCTCACTCTGTCACCCAGGCTGGAGTGCACTGGCGCAATCTCAGCTCACTGCAACCTCCACCTCCCGGGTTCGAGCGATTCTCCTGCCTCAGCCTCCTGAGTAGCTGGGACCACAGGTGCATGCCTCCACGCCCGGCTAACTTTTGTATTTTTAGTAGGGACAGGGTTTTGCCATGTTGGCCATGCTGGTCTTGAACTCCTGACCTCAAGTGGTCCACCTCAGCCTCCCAAAGTGCTGGGATTACAGGTGTGAGCCACCGCCCCTGCCAAAAAAGCTTTCTTTCAAAAAAAGAAAGTAAACCTAAAACTATTCGAATCAAAAAACGTAACAAAAGCAGGTAGAATGTTTCTGAGGGATTTAGAGAGAGTAAAACATGTTAGTTTTCATATCTCTGAGTATGATCAATAGAGTTGGAGTTGGAGTTGGAGGCTCCAGTTGTTATGGTCATCCCTTGTTATGTGGGGGATTCTGTGACCTGAGTTAAGCTATTTACTCAAGTTGATGCCCCAGTCCCCTATTCACTCTGCTTCACTGAAGCCTCTTGGGGCTTATTCGGTCACCGGTTTCATCATTTCATCATTTCATCTGAATAGAGTCTGAAGAGTCTTTAGTGGAAGTATGCACTGAGGAGGGAGGTGGCAGAAGTGCCTTATCCCAGCAAAGTGTGCTCCCCAGCACATGCTGAGCCAGGCACACAAAGGACTTGGGGCTACTGAGAAGCAAGTTCTTTTCAGGTTCTGTTGTCCCAGACCCCTTCCTGCTCTTTCTCCACAGCACTTAGCTTTCTACCTGCTGGTTCCCATAACATTTGTCTTCACCTGGCCTCACCTGGCACCTAGTTGCCATGGCACCTGTCTTGGCCTCACTTGGCATCCCTAGCACTCAACAGGTGCTCAAAAGGAGCATCTTAAGGCACATTTCTTCATGCGTCTGAATCTGTGTCCTTTTCTCAAAAATGAAGAAGGTTCTCAAGATGTTACTTCTATTCAAGAGACCTTAGATATAACTTTATTCTTAGATGAGGAAACAGAGGCCTGCATTGCCAAATGGGTTCTGAAGCTATTCATATAAAAGCAGTGATATCTGAGGGGCCTCATGTGTACTCAGTGCACCACAAAAGGCCCTAAGTGATCTAAAGAGAAGAGAAGCATTCATTCTTCAGTGAGTGTTTGTGGAGCACTTAGGTTGACCAGGTACTTCTACAGGCACTTAGGGATATGGCAGGGAACAAAAAGAAAAATCACTTCTGTCCTCCTGGATGTGTCAGTCTGGGTCGGGGTGGGAGATACAATTGTAGTGGCCAAGAGAAAACTTTTCCTTCGCCCTCTGAAAGTTCACTGAAAAATCAACTGATAAAAGGCAGATTAATAGGAGAAAAGGCATATACAGTTGCTTGATCATAGTTTATGTGACATGGGAGCCTTCAGAATAAAGACCCAAAAATACAGGGGAAACCATTTACTTTTATGCTTAAGTTCAGCAAAGGATAAACAGGTGTGTAAAAAATGTGATTGGACCGAAAGGGAATGATCTAATTCTTCCAAGACTGAGTGGGGAGGCCCAGCAAGGCCTAACTAGAATCTTCTCGGTCTCTCTGAGCAGCATTCCTTCCTCCTGGGTGTGGGGCAGCACCCTCTCTGGAATGAGGATTCTTATGACCTACAGTCAAACAAGGTGGGTCATATAATTTCATTGGCCAGTTTTACATAGAAAGGTGGAGGAAAAGTTAGAGAGGAGTATTTTTTGGTTTTATGGCTGGCTTTGGGGAAAACAGTTCTGGTTTCTAGGATCCACCTTGGGGAAGAGGTATTCCCGAATTTATGGCTAGCCTTGGGGAAGGATGAGGGGTGAGAGATAGGAGGGCGGGAGAAGATCAGAGAAAAACTTTTGCTTCTGGGACCTTCATTTTGGGTTATCATTTTCTGAGCTCCAGCATGAACAAGGAGATAACTAAGGGAAATGCCCAGGGTGTTAGGTGGTGATAGGTGCTCGGGAGCAACACAGCAGAGCAAAGGAGATGGGGAGTGTGTGATTAGTCTATGGTGAAGGGGGCGGAGTCCAGAATTGCAGTCTTCCATAAAGTTGTCCATGAAGGCCTTACCGAGAAGATGGCACTTACATAAAGAGTTAGAGGAGGCAGGAAGTGCATTATGCAGTTTTCTGGGAAGCTGTGTTCCAGAACAAACGCTCCTATTGGAGGTGCAGCTAGAAAGTGACTGTGGCTGGAGCTGAGTAAGAGGGGAGTGATGAGGTCAGGAAGAAGGGGAGGGTGCAGATGTTGTAGGATGTCCCAGGCCACTGCAAAGCATCTGGCTTTTATCTGAGCTAGGGGAAAAGCACCGGGAGATTTTGAGCAAAGGGTTGACACAATCTGACTGACTCTTCCAATGTGTTCACTCTGGCTGGTGTAGGAGGGCAAGGCTGAGGCTGAGACGTAAAAGGAGGCCCAGGGGGTCATCGGACCACCGATGCCTGTTGGTGGCTGAGAAAAGTGGTAATGAGAAGTGGTCAGATTTTGGATTCATATTGTTGGCCAAGCCATCTGGCTTTGCTGATAGATTGGATGTGAGGGGTAAAAAAAAGAAGAGTGAAAAATGACCCCAGGGTTTCTGGCCTGAGCCTCTGGCAATGTGGTTCTTCTTTATAGACCAAAGGAAGGCCATGGAAGGAGAAGGTACTGGATAAAGAATCTGGAGTAGGGTCCGGAACCTGCTGAACTTGAGATCCCTTTTGGGTGTCCAGGAGGATCTGTCTACATGAGGCACACAGTAAACCCTAATGGGGCGTGATGAGGGCCACACTTGGAGTGTAGGTGACAGTGCCTTCTGTTGGTACAGCATGCCATGGTGTCATGCTGGATCACACACATCGATTAACTCACTGCAGAGGCTGAAGAAGGCTTTTGGGGGTGATATCTGATTTTGACCTTCAAGGAGAAATAGAATGTCAGTAAGTAGAAAAGAAAGAAGAAGTCATTCACATTGAGAATGTGAATTCCCCGGGCTGATCTGCCATTTAATGAATACATTTAACAACAGTGTTAAATACTTCCGGGCTAAGAAAGAGTACCTAAACTGTAATATTGTTTTCTGATTTAATATTACAAAAGGTTGTTTGGGAAACTGAAAAAAAAAAAAGCCCCAAAAAGAAGTATTTGCTTCATATTTTCTTAAAATTAACAGTATGATATTTAGTATTTGATATAATAGTTTAATAAAAATTATATTTTATATAATTCAAAGAATAAATAAATATCACTTTTAAGGAGTAGCTAATATGAAATAAAGGCACCAAAGAATGAATCTAGGTGGTTTCTGTTTTTAGGAAGTAAGTAAACCATGATTTTTTTTCCCACAAACAATCTAAACATTTTAGGAGTATGTCAGGTTCAAATAAACACATTGATGATTTTTACAGTTTGTAATGATGGGAGGATTTTCATGTGACTCTCAGAAAAACACCTGAGTGATTTACATTTTTACTGCATTGTTGCTTTACTGTTTGAAATGATCCCATGAGTATAATAGGGCTGGCTCCGTGCTCATTATTGGTCATCTAAACATCTTCTTTTTTTTCCCTCAAATACTGTATTTTTTAAGAAGTCACAGCTTATAAATAACAAGAAGAAAAATAAGGTGTTTTAAACTAGAATTGAAAGGTTGAAACATGGTGGGAACTAACATTCTTCAAATGTTTGAACATGGGTTACCAAGGCACTTAATTATTTAAAGACCATGGTTAGATGGATTAAGTTAATTAAAGAACCTGGAGAGCCTGTTCCGCAGCTGCCTACGTGTCAGACTGACTCAGAAATTCTGACTCAGAAATTCTGAGTAGCAAAGCGCCCATGTCGCTACCTACCTGCCACCCAGTGCTCTGACACGAGCCATCTCAGAAAAACAGTCTGTCGCCCACGGGCCAGTTCCAGCAGATGCACCTCGCAGTGGGAGGGTGGGCGGGTGCGGATGAGCGGAGCCGTTTCTCACCCCCAAACAGCAGGGAAGAGCGCTGCTGTGTGGATCCACAATCTGTCATCCACTGCTACTCCCATCTCACCCTCCCCTCTGCCGCAGAGCAGCTGATGTTTGAAAATCCAACCAACCCAGATGGGAGAAAGAAAAAAACCTAAAATTTTAAGAAAGTTGGGGAGCACAAAAAAGCAAATTTCTGTTAGTAGTTGATGGGACATGACCTAAAGCGATATTTGCTCTTTCAGCAACTCTGGAGGAACACCTGTTATTTGTAATCTGAATGAGGCTAAAAAGACATGTTTGGCACCTGAACTTGCCTGTCTAGATTTTCTCTTTCGCTTCACTCAGAACTATGTTTTGTGCGTTGACTTGTGTCAGTCATCTATACTCAGATGTCTGGGCTGTGTTGCATTGACCCAGTGACGATGGAGTGTGTGTGTCCTTGGAATTTGTTCTGTCTGTCTTCAGTGTCCCGGTCTCTACACAAACCCAGCTAAGGGCAGTGCCATTTCACAGGAGCATTTCCTCATAACCATCACTGGCTTGGGGAATGGAGCTGGCAAATCAAATTGTCATCAGTGATATCAGACTGAATTAATACTATTGAAAAGCCCAACCCTCAAAGATGGAACAGTAGGTATTGGAGAATCCAAAAGAGGGAAGGGTGGAAGGAGGGCCAGGGTCGAGAAACTACCCATCAGGTACTATGTTAACTATTTGAGTGGTGAGTTCATGAGAAGCCCAGACCTCACCATAACGCAACATACCCAAGTAACACACCTGCACACGTACCCCTGAACCTAAAGTACAAAAGAATTTTAAAAATTTAAAAAGTTGGCTAGATATGGTGGTTCATGCCTATAATCCCAGCACTTTGGGAGGCCAAGGCGGGCAGATCACCAGAGCTCAGGAGTTAGAGACCAGTCTAGCCAACACGGTGAAACCCCCATCTCTACTAAAATTCAAAAATTAGCTAGGTGTGATGGTGGGTGCCTGTAATCCTAGCTACTCAGGAGGCTGAGGCAGAGAATCGCTTGAATTTGGGAGGCGGAGTTTGCAATGAGCTGAGATTGCACCATTGCACTCCAGCCTGGGCAACAGAGCAAGACTCTGTCTCAAATAATAATAATAATAATAAATTTTAAAAGCCCAAACTAATGTAGTGAAAAGTGAGAATCATGAATTATTTTTAGGGAAAACGTTTATGTTCAGAGATACTAAATGACCTTACACAGACTGAAGTGAATGTGTGGATTGGAAGTGTGAAAGCATTGAACTGGGGATTGGTGGCCTGGGTTCTCTTCAGACAAAAATTCATTGTGAATTTCTGCAGATTTCAGTTGCTTCATCTATACAATGAAAAGGCTAAGTAAGACCCCCTTCTAGCTCTAACATTTTATGATCCTAGGTCTTTGGAGTATTTACTGAGTACATCCCAACATGCGGGGATGCATTAAAAAATACTGTAAAGGGATAACCACTGAAATAAAAAAGCCCACAGCCAGCTGGGGAGACTCGACTGAAATGTGAAAGTCCCAGAAAACTGCATAGGGTGTGGAGACCTAACTGTTGAATTGTATGGGACCCCTGGTAACATCTGTGGGACTTTTACACGGAGATGGCTGAAGTGGTCGGGGAAGCTTTATGGAGGAGGTCCATTGAGATAAACAGGCAGCATGGGTAAGGTTAGGTAGAGTGGTGCCGGGGAAGAGGGCTGTTAAGGAAAGAGACATATGCTCAACACACGCATCCAGAAGTGGAACGCAGCCTCGCCTTAGAGAGACCGTGAAGGTGCCAGCCTCTCAGAGCCGAAGCTCCGTGCTGGCACACAGCAGCGGGTGACAGGCATTGAAGGTGGAGGTGAGACGTGGGAAGCAGATCTGGCACTTGAGTCGGTAGAAAATGGGGAGCCACTGTAGGCTCCTGGTCCTGCACCGTGATAAATAGCCTGTCCTGCAGCCTGACTTAAAACAGGGAAAGCCGGAGTTAGGCAACAGAGTGCCGAGCTTTCTCCATCATTCAAACACAAGCAGGGAAGAAGAGAGAGCACTGACCAGAGGATCCCCAGGGTGTGTTGCTCTGTAGTCGCAGGGATGAAGGAAAGCCGTGGGCAGAGCTTGTCACGGACAGCTCCTAGGTGGACAGAAATGGAAACTCATTGGTCCTGGGGCATGGCGGGAAGAGGGAGATGGCCCTGGATGGCCGCACCAAGAATTTCACAACCCAAACCCGACTAGAAAGCCTGGGTGAGTAGCAAAGTTGTTGCTGTATGTAGGAGTGTAAGTTTTTTCTGGGTGTGTATGCAGCAGGGGATATAGAAGGGAACAACCCCAGTTCTGTGTCTCTTCACCTCCCGACACCTGTGTGGGCCGGCCTGACCCCAGACATTGGGTGTTCTTCTGAGAGGTGGGCAATGGGAGCTGGTTCCACCATCTGAATTCTCATGGATTCAGCCATAAAATGATGAGTAAGCTCTCAAGGGTAGAGTACCTGTAGGATGCTGCTTGTAATTACTGTGTCAGTTAGTTACAAATGGGTACTTCTAAACAGTTTTGAAAGCATTTGAGTAGTCGCGCCAATCGTGTTTATACTGTTAATTGGCTTTAAATAAATTATTTTGTTCAGAGCAAAACCCCAACTTCAGTTCAGTTCCTAAGTCACTGAGTTGTAACTTAACTAAGCTTTAGTTTACTCTAATCTTTAAAAGAAATAGGCATTCTTTGCGTTTTGTACAATTCTTTGCATTTTGCACAGTTCTTTACATTTTGCACAATTCTTTGCATTTTGTAATTGTTCAAGGTAACTTCTTAGTACATTGGCCTTAGATTAAGGATGTCTGGCTTCTCTTTAATCTCTTAATATTTTCATTTTTGCTCTAGGGCACCTAATATTACAAGTCCATTCTTGACAAGGAAGTTGGGATGACAGAACTACTGTATGAAAACTCAGAAATGCTCAGAAGTGCAGACCTTTGATTCTGTTTTCTTCCTCATCAGATAGGATTTTTTTTAACTACACACAGAATCATTCTTGCAAAGTCTTCTTCTCCTTCTTGTTACTTTATTTAGAAGCTGTGAACTCAAGAAGTAGGTCCCATATTGAACCTACATGTGTGCAGGTGATTCTTTTAGCCAAAGCACTTCCACACTCACGCCCAAGTCTGGAGATACACAGGTATGTGGAAACGTTTGAAAAGCAAAGCCAGGTTGATGAGACTTTCAATCTCTTAATAACCTGTCATCTAACCTCTGAGGGTCCACTCTGGTAAATGTCAATGTCAGAAATGCTCCCTCTCCAGGTCACGTTGGTCAAGTGCACTCTCAGAGCAGTGAGAGCACCGTAGAAACTTGATACATAGCTCATTTGCAGCAAAAGAGAGAGGTAGATATTAGCATTTCCAAAAGAGCTACTTAAAACAATTATAGTAGGTTGAGTATGAGCCCTATAATAATGTCACCTTTACTTCTGTTCTTACATGTTCTGACAAGGAAAAGACCATGCCTCACCTCTGGCTCTCAAAAGTGTGCATCATCCACGGTCTATTTTATTTATACCTACGTGGTAATTGCTAACTCAAGTAGGCGTGATGGTGACCGATTATTATTGTGTTTCCCTTTGCCACCAGGTGCAGGGTTCTGACAACATCAGGATATGCCCATGAAAGGTTGTCACTCACTGAACCCCTAATTCCTGTTTAACTGTTGGGGAAGAATGAGAATCACTGCCCTGAGACACGGAGTTTAATTAGGCCTGCTTCTTTATGTTTCTCTTTCATGATAGGATTTTAAGCTCAACGGTTATCAGCTCAAAAGCAAAAAATGTTCATTCTCGTTTGTGTCCTGGTATCTTGAAGAATGTGCAGTAGGTGAGCTCGCCGTTAATCTAACTGAATTTCTCCCTGCTTGTAGACATGATGGTTTTGAAAGCAGCCTTCTAAGAGTGCACTAAAGTTACCCTCACTCATCATCTCTACTCTGCAAGTCTAAAAAGGTGGCGTGTGTCAGGGTACACAGTGAGACCATTCATTTATTTTCAAGTGTTTCCATTCTCCACTCATTTGCTCATCTGTGCAGTGAGGCTGAGCTAGAATTTAGCTGTGTGTTCCTAAAGAAATGTGCTCACTCTTTTCACACATTAGCCTTGTTCCTATGTAATGCTGGATCTCATTACATGCTGATAGATTCTGCTTTTTTTCTAAGCAAGTAATTCTCCTTTTCCCATTAAATGCAGAGGTAGGGGGAGGTGTTTCATCCAGAAATGTCCCTGACTGAGACTGACCTCTAGGTTGGTCCTCTTTGGCTCGATCAGAGGGAACCACTGCTAGGCTTGACAGAGGTCTCATAGTTCAACCTGGCTGTAGCCCTGAAAGTCAGTCGGACAGCAGTTGCCCAAGATGCCATGACAAAATTTACCCATCCTGTCCCCTGTTCCACATGCGTGCTGCTGTGCTTATTGGAACAGGAGAACATTGCGTTGTCTTCTGCTAAGTGGGAATAGGACATTTGGCTAAAAGGCTTCTTAGCATGGGCTAATATATGCTCTGTCCACTCAGCTCAGGGAGCTCTCTCATTTTATTCCCACAAGCTGCTGCTTAAGTTAATGATTTCTTTGATGACAGGTTCTGCATGAATTCACTTTAACATCGTTGCCCTGTTTTCTACTCTTTTTTTCTCCCTAAAACTATGAGCTCTAATTTGAAGCTAATAAGTTTTGACATGCAAGCAACCAAATTACTGGATAGAGCGGGGAGAATATTTTATTAGTAATTTTGACCAGATAGGATGGTAAGGTCAATTAATGAACTAATGAACCTCAAGGTTCATTTTTTCACAACCCTACCAGTACTGGATTTCTTTCTTTCTTTTTTTCACAAGCTGCCAACAGTTCTTGTCAGGATTCAGTGTAGGTGCTGCTGCCGGCTGTGCTGGCAGTGGTTTGACCTCTGTCGTGTGGGCTTCACAGGGAGCTCTGGTTCAGTGATTCCAGTAATTGCTACCACTTGGTGACCACATAGTGTGTGCCGTACACTGGATGTGACTTCTTTGTCCTTCCCTTCATTGGTGCTTCTGCTGTCCACTCACTGGTCTTAGAGGTCCTGGCTGTTCTTCCTGAGGATCGTGGGTTTGTGCCTCTTTTCAGAAGGAGCCCAGTGTGCCCTGACTGGCAACTCTGCTTTCTTTGTCCTTCCATTGTTCTCCCTCATCAGGTTCATTAGCAGTTCAGCTCTCAGGACTTAGTTTTTTGGGGCATCCCATCTCTTAGGCAGTCTTTTCATGTAAAGACATTTGGAAGGAGAGCATCCTTTCTGTTCTCAGAAATGCTTTGAAACCTGTTTTCTCAGTGTCTTGTGTCTGCCTGCAGCTCCAGACCGGATCTTCCTCTTTGGCCTTTACAAAGACGAGGTTCATTTTCGTTGACTTGGGTTTGCTTCTGCCTGCCATTTCAATGATAACTGTGTTGATTTTTAGTGAGTGAATCATATGAAAATAGCAACGAGAGCCTGGAGAAACATGGGTGGAGAAGAGGAGGTTACAAGTGATACTGGTTTCTTTTGTGACCCTGAGAAATCTATCCCATACTAGATGGATTTGCCATTTGCCTTCTTCTGACAGGTATGAAATTGTCAAAGTATGTAAAGAAAACAAAAAAAGAACACACCACACTTTTAGAAGAAAGCCCCATTAGAGTATGTATTACAGCATTCTTCTGCAGAGCATTTTCATGTAGGTTAGCATGTCAAAATAAGCTAGATTAACATAATGTTCTTGGGAAATGTTGATAGCCCGATGAACTTAATGTTTGTTTTTCTGAAGGATTCAAGGAATATTCTTGAATCTGAGAATATGTGATTTCATCACATTTCTAAACCACCAATTTTGTAAGGTGAAATTTGAAGTCCTGTTATCAAATAGGCCTATCTCTCTAGAAAAATAAAGTTGTGGTGCTAATATGTCTAAAATCTTGATTAATGCCCTATAAAATACTAAATTTATTTAGTGTTTAGGGACACAAACTTTGGTATTGCAGTTTCCAATGTCTAAAATTCCATGTTTTGTTTCATTTTAGGAGGGATAGTTTTTGGTGGTTGTTTGGGGTTGGAGGAGAAGATTTTAAAGGAAGAGATACAAACAGCACATGATTTAAGAAGAAAACATTATGCCTCATTAATGGTAGATTAGCCTTTAGTATAAGGAGGGAGTGAAATTAACATAGTCACACATCCACAACATAGCAGTAGTTTATTTATTCATTTATTAATAGCTGGGTACAAAAAATTATGAAGACATATGCTTCGCAATGGCTACGATGAGAAGGGGACTATGAGAAATAGACACACACAATAAGAATATTTACATTTGGGGCCGGGCGTGGTGGCTCATGCTTGTAATCCCAGCACTTTGGGAGGCCGAAGCGGGTGGATCACAAGGTCAGGAGTTTGAGACCAGCCTGGCCAACACAGTGAAACCCTGTGCCTACTAAGAATACAAAAATTAACTGGGTGTGGTGGTGGGTGCCTGTAATCCCAGCTACTTGGGAGGCTGAGGCAGGAGAATTACTTGAACCCAGGAAGTGGAGGTTGAAGTGAGCCAAGGTCTCACCACTGCACTCCAGCCTGGGCAACAGAGCTACTCTGTCTCAAAAAAAAAAAAAAAAAAAAAATTACATTTTGGTATAGCTTTTCAGGTTCTTAAACTGCTCTCACAAACATCACTTCTCTTGGTAGTTAAAACGTTTATGTGTGGACAACAGGGCAGACACTAATGATCCCTGCTTTACACATGTGAAATCTGAGGCCAGATAATGCATTAATAAATGACTGTGTAATGTGCGGCGGCTGGAAGTGGCAGTACAGGTACTCAAACCCAAGCGCTCAGACGGTCCCGGAGGGCGGCTGTTGGAGAACGACAGCAAGGCTGAGGGCAGAGTTTTTTTCTAAGCAGGGCTCATGGGATTGTTATGCCCACCGCATGCCCCGCAACAGTGACTGTAGCTTTATTAAGTGCTCTGGTTATTCTTTAGTAATAGGGGTCGCTAGGGAAACTTCTGTTGCTAATGATCATGCACTTACACTTCCTTAGAATCACTTAATGAAAAGCTGAAGGAAAAGCAAGATCATCTCTTGGGAGCAGACAGAAGCCTGATTAAGTTTTTCAATTGGCCAGTATGTCCTGCTGAGGCATATGAGTATGAAGTGGTCATTATGTCCAGACAGAACACTTCATCAAAGAAATAATTGTTTCTTTTCAAAGCTAAATTGATATATATTATAACCCTCACTTGTACTCAAGTCTTGTTCTACTCCTTGGCCCAACTCCAAAAGAAAGAAGAGTGTTTACTTGTAAATAGTTCTCTAGTCCCACCTATGGACTGCTTAGGCCAATTCTTTAAAATAGAATTCTCCTAATAGCTAAAACAGGTAAATATCCAAGTGGTTTTTTTTAAATTTTATTTTAGAAACTACGTTAAGATTCTGTTAAAAGCAATTTGTGAATGGAAAAATTATCATCTTTTTCATAGAAATGTTTTATGTATGTACTCGGTTGGATGGAGAATATCCCTTGAGGGTATAGTCGCCCCAGAACAGCACAATAAATAATGATATTCAACTAGAAAATAAAAGCCATATTTAGTGTTTATTCAGGTCACACATATATTTTGAATTCCACTCTGAGCCTATCTCTGCTAGGCTTGAAATATGATAATCAACAGCAGATAGTCTTTGCCTAAAGGCAACTTAGAATCTGCCTCCAAGACCATCACATTTTTGTTGCTTTTCATGTTTTTGAATTGTTGAATAAAAGTGGAAGCTTTAAGCCAGTAGGACAGCACAGCTATACATATTTTTTATTTGAAATTGTAGTACTTCTTTACATATGATTTAGTTAATAACATGTTAATAAGTCATAAGCCAATAATGTGGTTTTTTGTTGTTGTTGTTGAAAACGAAGCTATGAATTTGTTTTTGCCAAATGAAATTTATTCAATCATTTGTTGATTCATTTATTCACACTTGGGCAAAATATTTTGGGGGCACCTACTGTGTGCCAGGCAGGTTTTTAGATGCGGAGGAACATCAGGGAACAACATAGACTAAAATTCCTGCCATATAATATCTATTCCAGAAGGCAGGAATGACCATAATATAAATAAATAAAGCATAAGGTATTTTACATAAAATAAGTGTTAAGAGAAAATAAAGCAGTGAAAGGTGATATAAGGTTTGCATCGAAGAGAACGTTGATATGTTACACACAGTGTCTTGGGTAGGCTTCTCTGAGTAGGCGACCTGTATGTAGATGGTGAGTAAGCCAGCTCTATGCATAATAGGGGAAAGACCATTCAGGCCGTGGCGGCAGCCACGTGCAAAGGCCCTGAGCCAGGAGTATACCTAGTACGGAGCTAAGAGGCCAGTGTGGCTGGAGCTGAATAAACAGTGGGGAGTCGTAGCAGATGAGGTTACAGAAGTAGTGAAGTCAGATCATGTAGGACCTTATGGGCCCTGATAAGGACGTTAGGTTTTGTTGTAAGCGAGTGAAGTTGAAGCGAGTGAACATGATATCCTTGTTTTCTTAGGGTTGCTGTGGCTGCTGTTTATGGGAGGCTGGGGGCCGATCAGGGAGACCAGCTGGGAAGCTGTTACTGTAATCCTCAGAGCGATCTCGGCAGCTTGGGCTACAGCAGGAGAGTGAGAATTGGTGGATTCTGCATGTCATCTAATGGTAGAGCTAGTAAGATTTGCTGGTGGATTGGAAATGAGGGAAAGAGAGAGAACAAGAGATAAGTGAGGCTGCAGGGTTTTGGCTTGAGCAACAGTGAGATGAAGGTGCCACTGACTGAGAGGAGCTAAACCCCAGTAGAAGCAAGTTGGGAGGTAGTGAAAAAAATCCAGGCACTCAGCTGTGGACGTGTTAAGTTTAGATGCCTGTGTGACGGCCAAGTGGAGATACAGAAGAAGTAGTTGAGTGTGTGGGATTGGGCTCCCTCATATTAGATATCTGAATAGGGAGAAATCGAATCAGAGGACTGGGGGGTGGTTAGTGATGTCATAGGAAAAACAGGTGATTGCGGTGTCCTGGAGGTCAAGGGATCACGAGAGAGGTGGGAGGAACTGAAGGCAACAGGGGGATCATGGTTTCTACATGTTGTCCTGCAAAGGGGCACAGGAGAATGGGCAGTAGGTGGCAGGGAAGTGGAGGATCAAGAGATGGTGTTTAAGGTGGTGAGATGGGGCCAGGCGCGGTGGCTAATGCCTGTAATCCCAGCACTTTGGGAAGCCAAGGAGGGAGGATCATGAGGTCAGGAGATTGAGACCATCCTGACTAACATGGTAAAACTCCGTCTCTACTAAAAATACAAAAAATTGGCCCAGCGTGGGGCCAGGCACCTGTAGTCCCAGCTACTCAGGAGGCTGAGTGAGGCAGGAGAATGGCGTGAACCTGGGGGGCGGAGCTTGCAGTGAGCAGAGGTCACGCCACTGCACTCCAGCCTGGGTGACAGAGCAAGACTCCGTCTCAAAAACAAACAAACAAAAAAGATGGTGAGATGGAAGAGCGGTAAGGTTATGGAAAGAAGGCAGGCTCACTGGGCTGTGTTTTTGAGCAGGTGAATGGGGCTAAGACCCCATATCCAGGAAGAGAGCTGGCATCAGAAACAGGAGAAGACTGAGATCATTTTTATGGATGGGAGATGTGCTGGTGGGTTTCTATAAGAGCTCATGTCAGTTGGCATCCATTTCCTCAGTAAGGTGAGAATCTAAGGAAAATTAGAAACAAAGGACTTTTAAAAACTCACCAATATACATACCAATTTTTCTGCCTGTCTCTCAGTTTTCACCATCCTTTCTCTCAAGCTAGATTCTCAGCTCCTTCAAATTAAAACTTTCTATTTAGCAGTGCAAGTTTATCTTTTCTTAAAGACAGAATTACCAGCCTTTTGATGGAAGCCCTTTTATGGCTCTGGTGTCTTCCCAAGGACGTGACCAGTGATGAGGTTGTCATCTGTGTAAAACCTACAAATTGGAATTCTGCTTTCTGGTGCAATGGAATGTTAGAATGTAATGTCGTTTTGGGAACCTCAGGGTTGAGAGCAAACCCAATTCAATCATTGGAGGAGCAAGAAACTCATTTTACATTTGAAATAGTTCTATTCACTGGGCTGAATAGATTCAATATTTAAAACCCTTAAGACCAGTGATTCTCAATGGGTTGTGGAGGGAGAGGGATAGACAGCTTGAAGACTTAGTATTATATTTAATATTTAATATTTATCATGCAATTTACAGAAATGAATGCTTGACAATGTCCTGGGCTATGGAAAAATGAAAAAAAAAATGCAGGGTTATCCTCTCCTGCTTCTGGTATATTTATTTTTGTTATGTTGTTTATCCAAAGGGAGCATTGATTATAACGTTAGTAAAAAACTGGTGTGGATATTCACCTTTGTTAGCTTATATATCCTAAGTGGTTAAAAACAAAGCCAAATAAGTGTCTGATGTGAGATCTTTAAAACTGGGAGGACCGGGGAGCTCCTTCTTCTCCCGACTCCAGTATTCCTGTCCTGGACAGTGAGCCCACCTGATGCTCTTTCCAGAGGTCCCACAAAGAAGGGTCTGATGGTTTTATCAGGAAAAAATTTTTTTTTAATTTTAAATGTAAAAATAATTTAATTAATTGAAATTTTAAAATGGCTCTTTTCCTTGTTTCTCTTGTTTTTTGATAACCAATACCTAAAAAAGAAAAAAAAAAAAAGAATGCAATTGTCAACTCGAGAAATGAGGGTTTTGCAGAAGGGAGAATGCTTTTCTTCCCCAGGCCTGATTGGACTGGAGCACTGCAGAGTAAACTCTGCTCTGCAGCAGTTTTGTGAAGCAAAGCGTTGACCAATTTTTGTAGGCTGCACAGCAGTGATGGCCGTGGTGACACCAGCCTCAGGGCCTCCCCTTGAGCTCCCCGGGCTGTCCTTTTGGGGCTGAGTGGCCATATTGCACAGGTGCAGGGCTGTGGGGAGCCAACCGAGGACCCACAGCATGTGATGAACACTCCAGCTTTGCATCCATGGATTGGCTCAATGACTAAGTGAGGCCATCCATGTGCAGGAAAATGTTTTATGCCAGAGAGTAATATTTTTGGAAAGGGAGGAACTCATGTGATTCTACTGAGCAGCTTGTTCTTCCTACGTTTGACTCTGTGGGGTAGTGTGTTTGTCTGGAAGTGGCAGATACATGTTTCCCGCTACCTCGGGGTAAATGTCCACAAAACAAATAACACTCACTGTTTGGGAAAATTAAAAAATAAGCCTAGGGATGATTAGTTTCCTCTGATCCAAGTCTTTGGAAGTCTTCTCTCCACATTTGTGCACCCATGTGAGGGTTTGCCCTGGCTGATGGGCTCCAGTCCTAATGCACCCAAAGAACAGATGGCTATACAGGGCTTGAGTTTTTCGCTCATATGATCCTGAATCAGGACAAAGTCCAAAGAAAGGGCTAACTGACCTCACACAGTGCTTGCTCTCCTTTTTCTTATATAGCATATTTTTAACCACTCTTTTGGCCCCTAATATCTTGTTTTGCATTTTTAAATATTCTTTGCTTTTTGATTCCACAAGTATATTTTTCATAAGACAAGAGCACAGATCTAGTCCTGTGTTTCTTTGAAGAATCTGCAACATTTCAAATTGTTTGATAAATTGTAGATATGTCTTAAGAATGTGAATATCAGAACCAAAATGTATTCCTGTGTATTTTGATTAGATATGAGAAGGGTCAATTTTCTGACTTTTATGTTGCCTAGTTGAATCCATTTTTCCCATAAGCAATACCTTCTTTTTCACTTCTAAGCGTCCTTCTCATTTATTTGGCAAGAGTATTTAAAGTAGAAGAATCCTAACGTCTGACAAAGCATTGAACATTCTTTCTGTATTGGTATCAAATACTTGATTCTCTTTCTCGGTAATATCATAAGAGAGAGAGACGATGCTTCTTAAGCTGTTCAATTACAAACAACAACAACAACAACAACAACAACAAAAATCACACAACCGTGAGGCAATTGGTCATCTCATGAACGTGGCATTGTGGTTTGCATGTTTGCGTATTTTTGCTTTTGTACTCCTGGGATTTATCCGGAGAGCTCCCTCCTGCAGAGCGCCTGAATGCTGGTTCCTTCTCACACATGAGCCAGGTTCAGAACACACCTGGTGGGACTCCTCTGTGGGACTCTTCCCCTGCCTGTTTCCTGCTCTGGGCAGTTGGTGGTCTGGGGCATTGGGACGAATAGAAAAGAAGTTGAGTAGGAAAGGCGTTGTTACTATTACTTCAATCTTCTCATTTTTCAAATGAGGATTCACAAAGGGGACTGTAAGCTTTCTATCCGAAGAGAGATCCGAGGTAAGATTTCTTTTCTCCAACTGAGAAAGACTGGAATCCTACTAGGCATGTGGGAAGCTGCAGGGAGAAAACCAAATAATCCTGGTTTGAAGAGTTAAATGTTCTTGGTAACATTTGAATAAATTGGAAACATATTCCTCTGAGAATTTTTTAATTTTTGTTGCACCATAGATAGTTTCTAAAAGGCGTGGAAACACTTATAAGAAATAATCAATTATGTAGTGTTGGTGTCAGTGTGGACTTAACTGCTGAGACTGACTTATTGCCAGGTGGGCAGGTGAAGTAATAAAGAAATAATTGGAATTCTTATTGCTGAACTCTAAAGGACTCTCAGGAAACCTAACCTTGCTTTTGACCTACTGATTAGCTTGAATTCAGCAGACTCATTATATTCTAATTTTATCTCCACTGAAAGATAAAACAGACTTGGAAGTAATTAATTATAGTTAGATATTAATGATCAAGTGAATTGACTTCAAAAGTCATTTTCATGTGAACTGATTTCCCTGTGATGGAACTTTGGTAACATTTTACATGTGTATTTTTAATCTCTTAAGTGAGTACTGTAAATTGCTCCAAAAGAAGTGGTTTTCTGGGATAATGTAGAGAATGAGGGTCAGGTCTGGCTCTTGTGCTATGGTTCTCCTTTTCTCTCTCTCTTTTTTTTTTTTTTTTTTTTTTTTTTTTTTTGAGACAGGGTCTCATTGTGTCGCCAGGCTGGAGTGCAGTGGCTCAGTCTCAGCTCACTGCAACCTCCACCTCCCAGGTTCAAGTGATTCTTAGGCCTCAGCCTCCCATGTAGCTAAGATTAAAGCCTTGTGTCACCACACCTGGCTAATTTTTGTGTTTTTAGTAGAGATGGGGTTTTGCCATGTTGGCCGGGCTGCTCTTGAACTCCTGACCTCAGGTGATCCACCTGCCTCGGCCTCCCAGAGTGCTGGGATTATAGGAATGAGCCACACCATCTCCGGCCAACTGGCTCTACTTTTCTCATAGGCGACGCCTGAGGGTGTTGGTCTAAATTGGCATCTCTTTTAAAATCTAGTGAGTTTATTCTGAAATGATAAGTTTCATCAGCAAATAAATGGAAGCACAGACAAGCCGGAAGACTTTTTATGTAGGACACTCTGTAGTTGCTTAGAGTATGGCTCTCACCAGGTGTTTTCACTCTACTTTCTGCCTGTCGGAGGGCTGAGTCACGATGAAGAATCTTCAGCCAGAGCACACCACCTCCTGATTAAAATGCTCCTTTCCTCTGTGTTTTGAGTCCTCTCAAGTTTCATAGGCTTCTACAAGCTTGCTCCACGCGGAGCCCTATGTCAGGGTTTCAGGGTTAGAGAGACAAATAGACTCAGTAAGCAAGCAGCTCATATCTTAGAGAAACATCTAAACTGATGATTGTAATACAAGTGATGTACCGATTAAGATTGCTTGCAGCTGCAGTAAACAAAAATCCCAATTTATAGTGGCTTAAATTTGTAGGAGGGACATGTAAATGTTCTCACACTGTAAGGTCTGGAAGTAAGCAGATGGGGTGTTATATCCCCACTTAACACGGCGGGGTCCCGTTGGCACTTCCTGGCTTGCCATTCCTTCCTCCTGTGCTGGAGTCAAGGAGGAAATGGAATTTCTCCTCAACCCTCCTAAGTTCATAAGTAGTTGAGACAGATCCCTGTAACAAAAGATAGATTAACAAGAAAAAAAACAAGCAAGTTTATTAACACAAGCAGTGCATGTCCCATGAGAGAAACCTCATGAATGGTAACTCAAAGCAGTGGCTTAGATAGCATCTTCAACAAAGAACAATAAATTCAAGGCAAGTGACAAGACAAAAGAAAAGGACTTTGAGTGTCTAGGGGAGCAGCTTGGGCAGAAGACAAACAAATGGCAGGGCAGATAAAGATTAGTTAATAAAACTTGTCGATATCAGTTCTTCTGGTGTCATCTCATGTTTGATGAGGGTCAAAGCTGTCTTCAGTGGTTAGCCTTTGGTGGAGAGGTGGGCAGGATACCTTGTGTGTTTGCCAGTCATCTGTCTCCTGCTTTTAGGCAAACAGAGGGAGGCAGAGAGCGCCCCTGCATCATCTTCTTCATTGTCGTCAGCTCAGCAATTTTTCCTGCTTTTGGGGCATCATGTTCTGGTCTCTCACTCTAGCTTTGACCTCATGCTAGTCACTCTACCTCATGAGATGCCTGCTTAGCTGCAGATGTGTTGTTTGTGATAAAGGCAAGAAGGAACAAAGATTCCCCCAAACCAGCTTCCCTCCAGGTTTCCACTTTGATCTCATTAGCCAGAGCTCTGTCATGTGGTCACTGCAAGCTTCTGGAGAGGTGAGAAAAGGAACTGTGTAGCTTTCCTCTGCTCCATGGTAAGGACAGACAGACGTGAGTGGAGACTGGCCCTGAGGGGCTTGAAGACAGGTCAGAGAGATGAAAGGGAGCAGCATGTGCAAAATCATGCAAGTGTGAAAGGGCAGGGGATGTTCTGAGACCACGTCCTGGTTCTCTGATGCAGGCGCAGGCAAGCAGTAAGGCTGGACAGATGGGCAGGGCTTGTTTATGAGGGACACTGAGAGGACCTGTGAAATCTGCCCTTTAGCCTGTGGCCATGGGAAGTGATGGTGTGGGAGATGGACAGGGTAGAACAACCCAAACTGAGACACAGCAGTGGTAATAGAGAAAAAACAATGGATTTGGGAAATCATTCCAAAGTCAATGGCTCTTGGTGCCATTTTTTTTCTTTTGAGACAGAGTCTCACTCTGTCACCCAGGCTGGAGTGCAGTGGCATGATCTCGAATCACTACACCCACTGCCTCCTGGGTTTGAACAATTCTACTTCAGCCTCCTGAGAAGCCGGGACTACAGGCATGTGCCACTGCACCAGGCTAATTTTTTTTTTTTTTTTTTTTTTTTTTTTTTGTATTTTTAGTAGACATGGGGTTTCACCATGGTGGCCAGGCTGGTCTTGAACTTTTGACCTCAGGTGATCCACCTGCCTTGGCCTCCCAAAGTGCTGGTATTACTGGAGTGAGCTGCCATGCCTGGCCTCTTGGTGCCATTTTAATGTCAGTGGTAAGGACGGAGGAGTCAGAGAAGTAGAGCTGATCTCTGAGCCACAGCAGGTTTGAGGGGAGCTTGCTAGTTCAGTCGTAGATATGTGGGGTTATAGGTGACTATGGCACATCCTCAGGTGGTTAGGAATAGAGGATTGGATTTGGTGAGAGAAGTAGGGACTTAGAATATACGTAAGGGACTTTGAGCAGAGAATGGGGAGGCTGTGGGTACTGGCTGAAATAAAATGGCCAGTGGGCATGTTCCGGGTGAGCAGCTGGTCCACTCACTACACACTCACTGGAATCCAGGTCTATGTATGAGCTCACGGTTTTGCATTTTCTTCCAAAATAAAACATTTTCTGTGTTGAGCTTCTGTTGTGAGTGCAGCACTTTCCCTATGGTCAGTTATCTTTAAACACTGTACCTCCTCCCGAACAGTGCTTCTCTTTATCTTATCCTCAGACTGTTTCCTGTTGTTACCTGTTTACAGAAGTTAGAAGAAGAGAGATGGAGACTTGGACCTCATAAATGGGTGTGGACTTGGCAGGAGGAGCCAAAACTGCTTCACTTCTCCTTACTTAGCACATGAATGTGGTAGGGTTGGATTCACTTATACCACTGCTAGCAGCTCCAGACAGGGCAACATTTAAATTCACCTAATTCCTGTCCACCCCTCTACCTGACCCCAAACCCAGCCTCACAGTCAACAAATAATATTTAGAATATGAAAACAAAAACAAAAACAGTATAACAAGACAAAAATTACCTAGGGTGCCACAATTCTGAGACAACTGTTGCAGTTCACATTTCTTTGCAATAAAACTGCCACCTATTTCAGGGGGGTTCATGGTGCTTTTTAAACAGACCACTTACTGTCCTGGTCCATTTGAGGTTGCTGTAAGAGAATACCACTGGGTTATTTATAAGGAACAGAAATTTATTTCTCAAAGTTCTGGAGGCTGGGAAGTCCAAGATCGAGGCACCAGCCTCTGATGACGGCTTTCTTCCTGCATCCTCACATGGCAGAAGAGAAGAGCGCTAGAATAAACCCACTCCCACAAGCCCTTTTTATAGCAGCTTTAACCTATTAATGAGGAAAGAGCCCTCATGGCTTACACACCACCCAGAAGGCCCCACCTCCCAACACTGTTGCATTGGGGATTCCGTTTCCAGCACATGAATTGTGGGGGACACGGTCAAACCATAGTACCTACTAATTCATATATTCAACAAATATTCGTTAAGCACATACTTCTGACTAAGCAGCTCTTAGCACTTAGGCATACAATGATAAACAAGACAAACAAGTTCCCTGTCCCCATTTTAGTTGGGAAGGCAATCGGTACATAATTCAATTAGATAGGAGTGGGTGCTACAACAAATTGAAACAGGATTCTGAGCTTGAGCATGACTGGGAAGGGAGTGAGGCTATTTTAGGAAGGGTAACGAGAAAGCCTTCTCTTGGGACAGTGATACTGGTCTGAGGTCTGAGTGAAGAGAAGGTGCCAGTCTTGTGAGACTGAGTGCAGAAGGCATCAAACCAGGGGAACAGTGAGTGCAAAGGCCCTGAGCTAGGATCTCAAGCTTTTTGAAGAGTAGACAGAAGGCCCTTCTATCCAGAGGGATGTGGTAAGAGGAACAATGGTAAGACATTTGGTCAGAGAGGTCGTCAGGGGCCAGATCTTGTAGAGTTCTGTAAACCATTTCAAGAAATCAAAGATTACATTCTATTTCCAATATTTGCAATGGGAAATCATTGGAGGATTTTAATTTAAGAAGTAGGCTGGGTGCGGTGGCTCACGTCTGTAATCCCAGCACTTTGGGAGGCCAAGGCAGGTGGATCACGAGGTCAGGAGATCAAGACCATCCTGGCCAACATGGTGAAACCCTGTCTCTACTAAAAATACAAAAAAATTAGCCCAGTGTGGTGGTGGGCGCCTGTAGTCCCAAGCACTATTGTTAAGTCTTTAGTTATTGTCAGGGACCACTTTAATAACATCTAACTGTTAGTTGGAAGAAGGTCTCTTGAAGGACTTGGGGAATATTAAAATGTGTGCAGAGAACAGAGGGGAGCATATAGGTTATTTGTAACTAGTATAGCTAGGAAGAGTGTGGCTAATATGAAAGAGTGTACCTATTGTGGAGATAATTCAATTGGTTTTTTCTTTCCACAGCAATAGAAGAGTTTGCCTTCATGGTACTTCATATGTGCATCATCTGTACTAAATGTGTCACATGGATTGTTTAATTTAATCCTCATAACACCTGCATGAGATAGGAAATAGTCTTCACATTTGGCAGATTAGGAAACTAAGGCATCACATTTTTCAGGGAAACATAGCTAATGAGAAGCAGAACTAGGATTCAAATTTAGCAAATGTGATTCCTCAACCTGTTCCCCTAAATAAAGTCTTTCAAACAATAGAAAAAAAAAAAAAAACTGTTGACTTTATTTCAAGAATGTCCTCCTCCAAAAGGTATGGAGATCCCCTCCAAGGCAAAATGGACACAATGTTTTCCTCCCAGGGGCACCAGAAGCCTTAGCAAGTGGCTGTTCTGAGTTCCTGTGAATGAAGGGAATGAAGGAGCAGAGGTTTGCTTTGATTCTACAGAGAATCTAGGGTTCCTGCATCCCTTTACATAATATGAGAATTTAGGACTACTTTGCTTTCTAGTCTCAGTTAAGCTTTGGGACTAAGCGGGAGCTGTATTGATTATCTGCACGTTTGGAGTGTGGGAATTCAGCATCAAGTAAATGGTGTGTCTTCTTGTCATCCAGCATTTTCCCCGTTACCTTTGCAGTCTGTCTTCCATTGGGCAAAGTGCCCAACTGTTCTTGAAGGAAAAGAAATCTAAATCCTGAGTTGCCTGCACAGCATCTACGCCCTGGGGAAAAATGCCTACAGCACGAATTTAAAAACCTCATTCTAAAAGTGCATTACTGAAAAGGCTTTACGGTATAATAACTTTCAAACCTAAGGGTAGTGATGGCTGCAGGATAATTATGTCAAACCTGAAGGCAAACCCAGAGGAGGTGGCATGTGAAAGAAATACCGCTTTGGTTAATAGATTTGCAACCTCATTTAAAATATTGCGGCTTTAGGAAAAACTGGATGCATCCTCTCTGTGAGCTTCTTTATCTTATCTTCACTGTGTTGTCCTGTTGTTAACATTTCTAAGAAATGGTAAAGAAAGCGAGAGGGGAAAATATCAAAAAGAAAGAAAAAGAGTCACACTAGAATATAATATATGATTCTCCCTTTGCTATTCTGTTTTATGAAATAATCAGGGTCAGCTTTCTAACTGTCTCTTCAAATGTCCCAGGTAGAAAGGTGGGCCTATGTTTGATAGACACGCAGATGGAAGCAGGGCGTGTGCAGTGTGCTGACTCCTACACAGAAGGTGCTGTCAAGGGTATAGCAGCAGCAGCTGGTATGAGAACGTCAGAGCACATTGATGACATTGCCTCGTCTCTGACAGGCTGCTCTCTCCTACAAGACATTTATGTGGATTACATTCACCATGAGGATGTATAAACCCTCTTATTCTTATTCTCATGGAACTGGGAACAGGAAGACAAGGGATGACCTGGACATTTCACCTAAATGAGGCCAAAGGTGAACAGAAGTGATAAGGCAACAAAGGTAGCCTTTACCTGAGAGTAACCCCACGGCAAAGGCTGCCATGAGTTAAAAGCAAAGAGGGCCAAGCAACAATCAGGCTGAGATCCAGGAAGGATTGGACAAGTGTTCTGAAGCTGGAGCCTAGCTCTCACTGAAGGCCACTGAATCATGGGGGCTGAGACCTGTTTTTCCTGGGAGCTCCTGCTTGGGTGGGTTAGGTCTATGGTTGTTGTCTTAGGTCCATTCTATCTCAGAGTAACCCTTTATTCTGGAAATATCCAGGGATTTCTTTCTCCAGCTTTTATTTTCTATATTGGTCATCACCCCTCTTTGATTTTTCCTCATTCTTCCTTACCACTATCCCTGAGGCCAGACATAAAAGATTGATAAACCCATGGTTCAAATCCTGCCCCCATCACGCACTTGCTTTCAGATCTTTGGAAAACTATTTAATCCCTTAGTCTCTTTATTTGTAAAATAGGGATATGCATGCTTATCTGAAAGAGCTGATGTGGAGATTAAAGGAGGTTGTACCTTTAAAGCATAACATACCAAATGCTTTCCTTTCATTTTCTCACTGGAATGCTCTTCACAGGTCTGGGGTGAGGGGGAACAAGAGTTAACAAGTAACAAACGTGGGGTGATTTAAAGGTTTCAGGAGTTCATGCTGTTGGTACCATAACTCTCCATAGACCACATTCCCTGACTTTTTCTTAAATGCTTTCAAGCACGTCTCCCCTATAACTATCCAGTACCCTGAATGCTTCCTGGTTTGGTTACTAGAACAAGCTCCTCTGGGTTGGGTTGGGACTATTTCTAGGCCATGCTGGTGGACATTCTTTGGCAGATCTTGGCTCTGGTCACACACTCCTTCTGTATTATCTTTTTTATTCTGATGCTTTGACATCTTGGGCTTTGCTGACCCTGAAGGAACTGCCCTTCCCAGGGCTGGCCAGTTTCTAAGGATAGTAAAGGACTCACCTGTGAGCATGCTTTTCCTATGCAAACTGAACACTCTGGAGCCCCATCCCCAGCTACGTTCTTTATAAGGCTTTCACATTCTGAGCCACTAGTGCTCTGCCTCAGTCACCCCGGAGCCTGGTACCAGACAACGGGACAACTCCTATATTCCGAAGCTTGCTGAAATGATTCCAACTAGCCAACCCTAAACCTGCTTATGCTGCTTCACCGATTTATTCCTGCAGAAACCAGAGTAAAGTTCCCCCCCGATTCCTTTGTGTCCTGACCAACTGATGTTTCCCTAGGTGCCCCCACAGCATGGCATGGCATGGCATTAACCACTTTTGAAACCTGAACAAGCTATCTTTTCCATTGCAAATATCCCCTGGTCTAGTTGGCCTCACTATACCTGAATAATAATAAAACTTACATTTCAAAACACCTTGCCTGACGGATGGTTAGTTGTGTCAACTTGACTGTGCTAGAGGATGCCCAGATAGCTGGTAAAACATTACCTCTGGGTGCATTTGTGAGGGTGTTTCTGGAAGAGATTAGCATTTGAATCAGTAGACTGAGTAGAGAACATCCATCCTCACCAATGTGGAGAGCCGTTATCTAATTCATGAAGGGCCTGAATAGAACAAAAAGGGAGAGAAAGGGCTATTTGTCTTTTTTTGAGTTGAGACATCTCTCTTCTCGTGACCTTGAACTGGGAGTTATGACCTTGGCCTCTATGGTTCTCAGGTCTTCAGACTTGGGCAGAATTACACCACTGGCTTTCCTGGTTCTTCTGCTTGCAGATGGCATGCCAGGGGACTTGCTGGCTTCCATAATTGGATAAGCCAATTCCCATAATAAATCTCTTCTTATGTATCTATATATATATCCTATTGCTTCTGTTTCTCCAGAGAGTCCTGACAAATATAAAGATTGGCACCAAGAAGTGGAAGTGCTTCTAACAAATACCAAAAAATGTGGAAGCGGCCTTGGAAATGGGTAATAGGTAGAAACTGGAAAGAGTTTGGAGGTGCACACTAGAAAAAGCCTACATTGCTGTGAATTGACCTTTAAAGGTGATTCTGATGAAGGCTCAGAAAGAAAAGAGGAGAGCTATAAAGAAAGCCTTAATCCTCTTAGAAAATACCTAAGTGATCATGAACAGAACGTTGACAGAAATATGGGTAATAAAGGCCAGTCTGATGAGGTCTCAGAGGGAAATGAGGACCATGTTATTGGACAATGGAGAAAAGGCCATCAGGGGTTGGGGCAAGGGAAGGGAGAGCATCAGAACAAATACCTAGTGTATGCAGGGCTTAAAACCTAGATGACAGGTTGATAGATGCAGCAAACCACCATGGCACATGTATACCTGTGTAACAAACCTGCACGTTCAGCACATGTATCCCAGAACTTAAAGTAAAAGAAAAAAAAATTTTTTTTAAGAAGTGTCAGAGAACTTGGCTGAATCGTGCCTGTAGTCTAGTGTCTTGCAGAAGGTAAAGTGGTGAACACTGAAGTTATATATTTGGATAAGGAAA
The DNA here is from genome assembly GCF_043159975.1 of Macaca nemestrina. Classification (NCBI taxonomy): domain Eukaryota; kingdom Metazoa; phylum Chordata; class Mammalia; order Primates; family Cercopithecidae; genus Macaca; species Macaca nemestrina. Next base: position 15,519,578 of record NC_092125.1, on the reverse strand, counting down.
TTTCTAAGCAAAGTGTGAAAGTTGTGGCTTGGCTTCTTTTGACAGCCTACATTAAAATGTGAAAAGAGAGAAAAGATTTAAGGACAGAATTGTTAATCAAAGGGAAGCAGCATTTAAAGATTTGGAAAATTCTCACCCCAGCCATATTATAAAGAATGAGATATTGGGCACAGTGGTTCATGCCTGTAGTCCTAACTATTAGAGAAGCTGAGGCCGGAGGATCCCTTAAACCCAGGAGTTTGAGACTTGTCTGAGTAACATAGTGAGAATCCATCTCTTAAAAAAATAAGTAAATGAATGAGAAGGCACACTGGGAAAGGACACCAAGGTTGCGACCAAATGACCGTCTGATAAGGAGATTAGTCAACCAAGTGGAACCTATTGCTCAAGGTGACTCAGAAGTAATTGGGGCTGCCACCTCCATCACAGCTCCAATGTGCAGAAGCTTGTGCAGGCAAGCATGGGACTTCCACAGAGAGCCCTTACTGGAGCAACATCCAGGAGAGCCGAGTGGTAGGACCACCCCAGCAGCCCTAGACCTGTAGAGCCATAGACAGGATTCTAGCTCTGGGAGCCACAAGGGCACAGAGCAGCCTTTGGGGAGGGCCACCAACCCAATGAGTTGGGAAGGCAGGACCACAACCCCAGGGGACCTGGGGGACAGAGCATTGAGCCAAAGATTATTCTCGAGACAAAATTTTGGACTTCACTTGGGACCTGTCCTTTCTTCTTTTCTTTCCTTCTATTCTTTTCTGTCTTTTGAAATGGGAATGTCTATTCTATGCCTGTCCCACCGTTGTATTTTGGAAGCCCCTTAACTTGTTTAATTTCACAGGCTCACAGATGGAGGAAAATTGCCTCAGAATGAATCATACCTTGTGTCTCACCCGTGTATGATATAGGTGCTGTTTAAATGAGATTTTGGACTACAGACCTTCAAGTAGATACTGGAATGAGTTAAGACTTTTGGAACCATTGGAATGGACTGAACACATTTTGCATGTGAGAAGGACATGAAATTTTGGGATGCCAGGGGTAGAATGTTATGGTCTGAGTGTTTGTGTCTGTCCCAAATTAATACGTTGAAATCCTAACCCCCACCCTCTCAAGGTGATGGTATCAGGAGGTAGAGCATTTGGGTAGAGCATTTGATTAGGTTATGATGGTGGAGGCCTCGTGAATGAGACTCATGCCTTTATAAAAGAGACATAGGAGGGACTCCTTCCTCCTTCTGCCTTGTGAGATTAGAGTGAGAAGGCTATGAGGATGCAGCCCTCACCAGACACTGAATCTGCTGGTGCCTTGATCTGAGACCTCCCAGCCTCTAAAACTGTGAGAAGTACATTTCTGTTGTTTACAAGCCACCCAGCCTGTGGCATTCTTTTGTAGCAGCCTCAACAGACTAAGACACCCTTGGATGAGGAGCAGCCGAGATAACGTGGGGGAAAAAACAAAAACAAACAAACAAACAAACAAAAAACTGCTCCAATGCCAAGGGCATACTAGACAGTTCTTTAACTTATGCTTGGTAGTTCTTCTTGTCATTTTTAGTTAATCATAAAGTATTCTACTTTTGTGGATTCCAAGTCCCTAGGAAAGGATGCTGAAGGAAACAAGAGGTTTGTGAGACCATCAGCAATTGTAATATTGACATCTCTGCTTTCAACTGGGTTGCAGGATTAAACAAGTATCATCCAAAGGACCGCCAGGATGGCTAGATAACAGAAAAGAGAATTTCACTGGCAATGCTGGTTTACAAACCTGGAAGACAGAGTCTCCGGTATGAACTGAAAATGCTATCTCTGAACAACAAAGAGAAGGTTAGAGGTTTTATAAAAAGGAGAAATGTTGCAAGTTGCTCTTTGAGAAGTTTCATTGGCACCAGTGAGGTTTTGAGGAGCTGGCAAGCTCCAATTGGTAAGTGAGGGCGGTGCGCAAACCCAGTCTGAGAGTTACAGCAGGTCGTCTCACTAGTCATTAGACAAAACTGGTTTCAGGTTACTGCAAGCAGTGTCAGCTGCTAGGCCTGCAGAGAATTATGTTTTTTGGAGCAATATTCTTTACCCTGAGTGCTTTTCCCCTTGGCTTATTGATTCTGTCTTCGTTGGGTATGACAAAAATGACTCCGTTCATGTGATCAGCTTTCACACAAGGGTGACAAAGCTTCATTCATTTATTTATAAATTTATTATTTATTTATTTAATTTGAGACAGAGCCTCTTTTTTCATCTAGGCTGGAGTGCAGTGGTGCACGATCATGGCTCACTGCAGCCTCAACCTCCCAGCCTCAAGTGATCCTCCCACCTCAGCCTCCCAAATAGCTGCGACTGCTGGCACATGCCACTATGCCCAGCTCATTGATTTAGTTTTTGTATAGACAGAGCTCACTGTGTTGACTGGGGTGGTCTTGAACTCCTGGCCTCAAGAAACCCTCTCACCTCAGTCTCCCAAAGTGCTGGGATTACATGTGTGAGTCACCATGCCCAGCCCAAAACTTCATTTTCAGTCTCTTTTATTTCCTTTTTTTGGTCCTAGTCATAACACATTGTAAGTATACTCCGTTAGTGAATTAGATAGCATGTTGTTTTTTAAATATTTTCTAATTAACCTGTTCATGTAATTTAGTTAGAAAATATTAAAGGGGAATCTTGCCTGAGAGATGTCCAGTACTGAGTAAGAAGCCCATTTGGTTTGTGTCTGGGAGGATGAGCAGTGAGGATGAGTGAGGATGAGTTTATTTTAGCTTTGGTGAGAGGGGGACAAATCCACCTTTTCACAAGAGCTGCTTTCTCATCGCTTTTTGTCCCCCTTCTTCTGCAACCCCCGCAACCAAGGCAGTGTCAGTACATTTTGGGATGGAAAAGCCGTAGGTGGGATTCTTATGTTTTTGAAATGTGACTGCTTGGAATTGGGGGAAAGCTGTACTAAAATCGTGAAGCAATGTGGTTATTACCCATATCCAGTAGTGGGTCATGTTCCTGTGCTACATTTACCTGCCCACAGTAACCTAGCAAAACATAAAATCACAGTGCACGGTAGATGGTACCGTTGAACAAGGCAAGCCATATTGTCTGCAGGAATCTGGGTGATAAAGAGATTATTACAGAATTTATTTTCATAAGGAACTGCCTGATAACAATGATTAGCAAAAGAAAGAAGAAAGAAAGAAAGAGAGAAAGAAAGAAAAAAAGAAGAAAGAGAAAGAAAGAAAAGAAAGAAGGAAAGAAAGAAAAAGAAAGAAAGAAAAGAAAAGAAAGAAAGAAGAGAGAAAGAGAGACAGAGAAATAGAGGAGAGAGCCTGGTCTGTTTCCTATGCTGTCCTACTATAGCATTTAATATCTTACTGCAAATTTTAGTAAGTTATAACTTAAAAACGTCAAGTTTTTTTTTGTTTGTTTTTTAGCACTTTGACAAACTTGGGCTCCTACAGCAGAAGGTGATGGGTCAAAAGTTGGACTGTCAACCAGGTACTCACCAGCTTAGAGATAATGGAGAAAAGGAGTATAAAGAATTTGAGTAATTGTATGTAACATACATGTTTCTTTCAAAATTTCAGTTTTAGGAAGCAAGGCTTGATGAGATGATCTTCATCTGTGAGAGTATGCAGAGGGTGGTGTGAAAAGACATGGCAGAGATCCATACTTTTAAAATGGATGGAAAAACAGTTCTAAAAATATGAAAAAATAAGGACAAATAATCATAATTTAAATTCTCAAGCTAAGAAAGGTTCAACACATTTAAAAGTTAAATAGTAAACAGTGCTAGGGAAAAGAAAGCGTATAGAAATGGGACAACAGGGATCCATTAGAGTTGGATATCATTCATTTACTAGTTTGAGGGGCAAAAGAAATAATTATATATGTTTTAAAATCATAGAGAATGAACCTGAAAATGTTTAATGCTTAGAAAAGAAAGCATTTATTATGGAAACTTTAATTTGACCAAATTGCTTACTTTAACATTAGAAAATTCGAATATTTGATTGTATAATTTTGGACACATACTTAATAAGCAGGTAGATTAAAAAGAAAAACTGCATATTAAGCAAGAATCATCTAACAAAAACAGTTCCTTATATATAAAAGACTATATGCTAACTCCTAGATGCCAAGAGAGAAAATGAGACTACAGTCAAGCGTCACCTAATGACTGAGATACGTTCTGAGAAATGCATCCTTAGGTGTTTTTGTCATTGTGTGAACAACATACAGTGTACAAACCTGAATGCTATAGCATATCGTTCTAGGTTACAAACTTGTATATCATGTTACCGTACTGAAGACTGTAGGCAAGTGTAGCACATCGTATTTGTGTATCTAAATATATCCAAACCTAGAAATGATACAGTAAAAATACAGTATAAAAGATTTTTTTTAATGGGACACCTGTATGAGACACTTAGCACGAATGGGGCTTGCAGGAACTGAAGTTGCTCTGGGTGAGTTAAGTGGTGAGTGAATGTGACAGCCTCGGACGTTACTATTCACCACTGTAGACTTTGTAGACACTGGACACTTAGGCTAAGTTCAATTATTTAAAATTGTTTTCTCTCTTCAAGAATAAATTAATCTTAGCGTTTGTCACTTGTTTACTTTATAAACTTTTTAACGTTTTTAAGTTTGATTCTTTCGTGATAACGTTTAACTTAAAACACGAACACGTTATACTGCTGTACAAAAATATTTCCTTTATATTCTTATTTGGTAAGCTTTATTTTTTAAATTTTCAGGGGTTTTTTACTTTTTAAATTTTTTTGTTAAAAGCTAAGACACACACACACACACTAGCCTAGGCCTACACAGGATCGGGATCGTCCACCTGCACATCTGCCCCACTGGAAGGTCTTCAGGGGGCAATAACACGCATGGAGCTGTCATTTCCTATGATAACAGTGTTTTCTTCTGAATTCCTCCTGAAGGACTTTCCCGAAGCTGGTTTACATTGGACATTTTGTTATTTTAAATATTTTTTGTTTTAAAAAATGTTAAATGTAAACCAGCTTCAGGCAAGTCCTGTAGAAGGAAAGGAATACAATCTAAAATAATGATAAAAATTAGTAAAAAATTGTCACTATCTAAACCAGTAACAGTCATTTATTATCATTATCGATATATATACATACACTATAATCGTATGTGCCATACTTTTATGCAAATAGCAGCTCAGGAGGTTTGTTTACACCAGCATCACCACAGACACTTGGGTAATGCATTGCCTTATGGAGTTACCATGGCTACGACATTGCTAGGTGATGGGAGTTTTTCAGGTCCAGTCTAATCTGATGGGACCACTGTCATATATGTGGCCCATTGTTGACTCAAGCGTCATTATGTGATACATTCACTATACTGCCGGCAAGCTCCTATTTAAGTAAACATCATAAACACAGACAAACATGAGAAGTCCAGAAGAAAGGCCAAGGAAGATAAGAGAATCTCCTTAGGAAAAGGAAGCTACATCAGGGCAAGGGGCCAGTTCTCACCTGGAAGACACAGTACTGCACACTTCAGCCAGATGATTGCCATTTGAACACACACCACCCAGGCACTGTGTGTGTACCTACCCCTGGGAATGGCGTCTGCCAGGAGCTAGGGGGTTGTTAGAGCTTTAGGGGAGTTATTTTTAACTTTCTGCTAATAAGCTGTATTTCGAGCCAAAAATTTGTGTAGTGCATAAGGCTACTCATAAAGAATATCAGCGCTTGTATGGCCCATTCTGTTACACTCTTCTTACTAGTGACTCAGAGGACCTGGCTACACTGTCTTTGACTTGCTTCTAATAGTGAAGAATTGGAAATACTCTAAATATCCTTCCGTTGAGGGGTGGATAAAATAAGTTACAGTGCTTGTATAGAGTAGAATATTGTGTTTAAAGAACAGGGAGCTTTTCATGTTTCAAAATGGAGCCATCTCCAGGATGTGCTATTCAAAGAAAACTCCTAACAGTAATCTCCGGAGAGAACTAAGTCAAGGGGACATTTGCTGCATCAGTGTTGTTTGAATTTTTTACAATGAAAATGTACTTATGTATTGAGTAATTTATAATCATAATGTACGATTTTGATTTCTACTTTTACCTGATATTTATATTAATGTCTTTAGAATATAACTCATTCTTTGGGCTATTGGACATCCTATCTTACTTAGCTGGTATCTCTGCAATTAGATATTTATTTATAGACAGAGATTCCTTCAGAGTTATTTAAATTAAGTAGTTAAATAGGAAGATAAGTAGTTTATTAGAATTTAGTTTATGCTTATATCACTGATATTAATTATTGCCACAGAAACTCTACTTTTCAAGGTCACCACTAATTTGTTATGTTTCATGTTTGTTTGTCACAATTTAGGGACATTTCTCTATCTTCTTCATTGATGACTCTACTATTTACCATAGAAGTTCATCTATGTGGCTCCAAACTCTATTTCAAGAATATGAAAGGCATGTAGGTTATGCCTACATTCTCTGACCCTTGATAGATGTTTTGCTGACCCACCTCCGGATATCTGTAGAGTTACCCTAGGCTCCACCTTCCACCAGCCAGTTCTGTGTGTGAATTACACAGTCCTTTGTTCATTACTAAACATTGTTTTTACTCTCTCATGTCCTCTCATTTCAGTCTCACTATCTTACAATCAGCTACATGGAACCACAGGAAAGACGTCATTGTTCTTCTTTTGCAGGTAGCCAGTAACACCACCCTCTCACTGAGAGCACCTAAGAAATAATGTTAGGACTTGAGTTGACTTTTGATGCATCCATGTCCTTTGTGTCATATAATATATCTGGAGTGGTAGAGTGCAAAGATTATGGGCTCAATTTGTTATTCATATGCCTTTGAGCAAGTTGGTTAAACTCTCAAAAACTCAGTCTTTGTATTTATGAAGTAGAAATAGCAACGCTAGGATTTGGAAATTGTTAAGAAGGTTCACAATTCTGCATACACTAGAGCTTGTACACATGTGGCAAGCCACAATGTATGGCTGTTTTGAGCTCATTTTCCTCCTTTCCCGAACATATCTCCTCAGATTGATGGATGCATGATGAGTTCCCCTTGCCTAAGTTATTATTTCTGATTGTTCTTTCACTGTGCTGCCATTTATAGTGGAAACTTCATTGCAAAAAGTGCAAGGCTTTCGCCTGTGGCACTTGAGCTGTTTGCTGGCTCCTCTAGCTTTTAAGTGCAGTGTATTAATTTAGTCCCTCTCTCAGATGTCCACTGAAAGGTAAAGAATTGATGCCATGTCCCAACTAGGAATGCCATTGCCTCTCTATCTTTGCTTAACAAGAAACCATTCATGATTGAGTAGAAATAACAATAAGTGTTTAGAAAAGTATTAAATGAATGAGGCAGTAAAAAGTGATCCAAGAAAATCCTAGACCACTCGCACCTGCCATGACTTGTTACCTCTGTGACCTCTTACCATCTGTGCCTCCTTGGTCACGTGTATTGACTGTAGCCCACTTTCATTCTGTCAGCACTTCTCTTCAGTCTATTTAGAGCTCCCTTGAGCCTTCTCTCTCTGGCAAACTTCCTTTTATAACATAAGCAAAATAACGGAAGATGTACATTCCCTGTTGTGTGCATGGCAGGGATAGGAAGGATGAACAGAGTTTATCCATGAAAAAGTATTGCCATCAAAAAATGGAATTATGAAGACCTGTTGTGTGCAAGATATCTTGAAGTTAACTTTTTTAAAAATATGAAACAACTTATTTCCAGCAAAGTGCAAAATGAAAATCACAGAAAAAGTCAACCTGACCTGAAGCTTATTCATCACTGTGCAATGAGTTTCACCATACAGTGAGTTTCTGACCCACGTGACACTGAAGTCACTAACAGCAACGGTATTATGGTTCACTGTAGATTGGACAGCGCTGTGTTTGGGGATCCTGGAGAAATGTAAAGTAGGAGAGGATGTGGTCTACCCTCCAGGGCCACACAGTCCAGTGGGAAAGAGATAATTAATAAGCTGAAGTCCAGGATTGCAAAGTAAATTCTGTTTTACAGAACGGGAAACACTGTGACTGATGTCAGTATCTCTGCTGAGGTGGAGAGGCTGAGGTTCTTCTTCTGTAGCTGCCTCCTCCTCCCCCTCCCCCTCCCCCTCCTCCCCCCTCCTCCTCCTCCCCCTCCCCCTCCCCCCTCCTCTCCCTCCCCCTCCTCCTCCTCCTCCCCCTCCCCCCTCCCTCCTCCTCGTCCTCCCCCTCCCCCTCCCCCTCCCCCTCCCCCTCCCCCTCCCCCTCCTCTCCCTCCCCCTCCTCCTCCTCCTCCCCCTCTCCCTCCTCCTCATCCTCCCCCTCCTCCTCCCCCTCCCCCTCCCCCCTCCTCTCCCTCCCCCTCCTCCTCCTCCTCCCCCTCCCCCTCTCCCTCCTCCTCGTCCTCCCCCTCCTCCTCCCCCTCCTCCTCCTCCCCCTCCTCCTCCTCTTCCCCCCCTTCTCCCCCTCCACCTCCTCCTCCCCCTCCTCTGCCTTCCTTCCCTTTCTCCTACTCCCCGTCCTCCGCCTTCCTCCCCCTCCTCCTCCTCCCCCTCCTCCCCCTCCTCCTCCTCCCCCTCCTCCGCCTTCCTCCTCCTCCTTCCCCCTCCTCCCCCCTCCTCCCCCTCCCCCTCCTCTTCCCCTCCTCCCCCCCTCCTCCTCCCCCTCCTCTTCCCCTCCTCCCCCTCCTCCTCCTCTTCCCCTCCTCCCCCTCCTCCTCCTCCCCCTCCTCCTCCTTCTGCTTCTTCTTCTTCCATATATCAAGCTAACTTAATGGAGAATGTATACATTGTTCCATATGATACTAAATAATGCAAATAAGTGATACTGTTACAGGTTCAGGGTCATAACGTGGGGCCGTTGTAAGGTACACCTTTCTCAAAAGCATCTGGTATATGTGAAGAAGCTGCATATCACTGACTTGCTCCGATGTACTCAATAGGAGCCCACAAAGGTTCTCTGTCTTGGCCTTCATTAGAGAGCATTTAAATACCAGAAAAATCTAGTGTCGCATAGCCCCTGATTGGGTATTAGCCAGCATAGTGTCGGGGCTGTTGTAATTAGAGTAGCCAGATGGGAAGGCAAATTTAGTAGGAGACTGTCATCATTACAACCACCCATTATACATATACTCATACATGCCTCACAGGTGCAAGTTCATAACAGGAAACCCAGCAGTTGTGGAGTAGGAGGCTAGAATACAAGAATATTAGTGAGTGAGAGCTTTGTCTCAGGATTGTAACTAATTTTGAGGTCAGTTTTCTCAGCAGTCTGTTATGTTCAATCTTTTGGTTCCAAAAATTATGTGATGACCGGCCTTAGAAAAATTTAACCCAAGTAATCCAGGTCTATTAACATTTTGCTAAATTATTTGTGGTTTGTAATGGAGTTAAATATGATTATAACATTTAAAAATATGAGTTTTGCTTCATGGTTTAGCTGAAGATTCAATGGACTGGACTTGAGTAAATTATTCACCACTTCATTAAAATTCAATAGGACTGAAAGTTTCCGTCAGATGCATTAAGCCGTCTACTGCAAACGAAGCGCTGTGTTGTAGTTGGTGCAGAGGGTGGTTTACTCAATATGGCCTGCGCTAAGTGTGTGGAATGCAAATGAGATGTAAATTTTAAATTTTACTTTCCATTACCAAAAAATTATTGATGTACACATCAGGAGAGGAAAATTACTTTCAGTAAGGATCTGCATGGTGATGGTTTTTAATCTCTTAGTGGGAATATATAATATTTTTACAGTACTAGCATAAAAATGCCGTCACTGCAGAGCGAGGTCTTAGAGTCTTATAATGATTATCTTTATTGCTTGAAGATAACATTTTAGTAAATGAGATTTAGTTAACATTCTAATGAAAAGAGCTATCACAATTTGAGAGAAAATTCCTAAGCTAAAATATTTTTAAGCTAGAAGTTTGTTTACTTTTTTTTCTCTACTAGAACCTAAATCATGTAATTTATTGGAACAGATGGTATGGAAAATTTGGATTGTGTGTTACACTTTTAGTAAAGCTAATTTATAAAAAGGCTACCAAAAAAAGTAATAAAATCATAGACTTAAAGGCCTTCGTGGATTCCAACTGACTCAGCTGAACTTATGTTTTCTCGACAAAATCAGTGCCAAAGCTAAATTCATCTCTTGCAGTTTCTGCTTGACCCTCTGGTCGTGTGAGTACTATTATTAATATCTAGCACTTTCAGTCACAAGCTGGTGACTACATTTGTGAAACGCTTTCCAGTTGAGTTGGCTTTTTTTTTTTTTTCCTTGAGACAGAGTCTTGCTCTGTCACCCAGGCTGGAGTGCATTGGTGCCATCTCTGCTCACTGCAACCTCCGCCTCTTGGGTTCAAACGATTCTCCTGCCTCAGGCTCCCAAGTATCTGGAATTACGGGCACCCGCCACCATGCCCGGCTAATTTTTGTATTTTTAGTAGAGACAGGGTTTCACCATGTTGGCCAAGCTGTTCTTGAACTCCTGACCTCGTGATCCGACCACCTTGGCCTCCCAAAGTCCTGGGATCACAGGGACGAGCCACCGCGCCCAGCCTCCAGTTTGCTTTTTTATGGTTAAATAAAGTTGCATTTTCAGATTCTATTTCCGGATCTCTGCAAGCATGGGAACATCCCTCTTTGGTGCCTCGCTGAAGTTGAAGCTCCCATTAGTTCAGGTGGTTCTGTGATATCAGCTGCTTTCCTCAGAACAAGTCTCATTCTTCCTTCACATATTTTTTTTTCAAAATGAAACATTCAAAGGCTCCTGCTTCCATGTGTAGCATGAACATTATTTGGCACCATCCTTCATGTTATTCTCAAGGCACTCTCCAACTTGCCCACTTCCCTCTTTCAATATCATGCCCAAAATTAGTCATCACATTCCAGGAGCAGTTGGGTGTGCAGGGACCAGATGGATTCAGGAACCGACACTCAGAACAAGAGTGGTTCTTAACCATTTGAGGATGCGTACCCCTTTTGAGAATTGAAGCCCTGGAATCTCTCCATGGGAAAGTGGATGTACAATCTCAGAGGATTCCTGGACTGTGCTGTAGTTCATTCATAAACTGTGTACTTTCTGGGACAGTGGGACAAGAACCCTGCCTCTGCTGTGGTGAGGCTGCACATGGGAATAATCGAGGAAGCTTTTTAATACCCACATACACTTGTATAAGCCTTAGGTGTAAGGCAGAGAATTTGGTGGATTTGCAACTGAGGAGTCTGTTTATTTTTAAGCTGAGTGTATTTTACAGATCAGATTTTGAAACTACTTTTCAATTATAATCACCTATGTAGATTTTTCTCAGAATCCAATTTCATAAAAAAATGTATTTAGCTGGCTTTTTCCTGAATTGACTTGTTCAGACATGTTAGTCCTTCTAAGATGAAGTGCTCATGAGATTTTAAAAATAGCCACCAGGCCCCATGCCCAGCTGGATTCTCTGTTGGCGTTGGTTGGATGAAGAGTCCCCTGATTGGCTTGATTTGGGAATAACCTCAACCTGGTAGAAAGTAAAACAGACACGTGTTTCAACCACTGGTCCTAATGTACTTTTTTCATTGTTTGTTTGTGGAATTTATGATATCTTTGAAAATACAGAAGTGACAAGGGGTGGGGTAGGGGAAATGTGTCAGTTTATGAATGTGCCATTTAACCAGATAATTGGGCAAAATATTTGACAAGAAGTATTCTCATGAGCTGTACAGAGTCACAGATAACCACGTCCACACACGTTTGTGTCTTTCCATAGTGTCAGACTTTTACTGAAGCTATTTCAGTCACAAAAGCCGGGAGTTGCATGGAATTCCAAGGAGGGAATTTTCCCTAGTACCTCCTGCTTACTCGGTAGTCAGAGCCATAGGCACATAAGCCACTCACAAGTCAATTGTATTGCAAACCATACATAATAGTATACTTAATCAATAGATAGGTGTTACAGGTCAAACATTTCACAACAAACAAAGTAACAGATAACATCAAGAGAAAAGGGACAAGAAGAAGGGTTAACAAACCAGTCCAGGGAGACTGGGAGAGCAACAAAGACACAAAGGATCCCCTGGTCGGGCCAGGCGAGTGGTCCACAGGTTTTGCAACGAAGAGTCTTCAGTGGGGGCAGAGCCTTCCCAGCAAATGCCAAGTGCTAATCACAATTGACAGCAAGGCAGTGTCAGTTGAGGTGGCCATTTTGAGCTACTGATGTCCTGCTCTTTTTATGGCCACGGAGTCCTCTGGCAAGGACTGATAGTGAAACAATGTGCTTGTTTTTGCCCTTATCTGGTTGGATGCAGACTTTATTTATTAAGCATAACATCTTGTCCCTGTTGGCAAAGAGCCCTATGAAATGTAAGATGGAGTCTTTTTCTAAGATGGAGTTACTCATGTCAAGGGTGCTGTATACCAGTGCTCCATCCTGTGACATGGCGTGCTTTAATCTTCATTTTTCTTCCTCTTTTTGATACCTCTATCTTCATTGATTCTACTCCACCCTCTTACTGGACTCATATTATCTTGGTTCTGTTCACACACCTTTATTTGTCAGTCGTTACTGTTAGAACATTCTGAGTAGTTTGTTTGGGAGGTGAGTGTAGACTGAGGTTTAGACACTAATGAGGATCCTTGGGGAAAGTGTAGGGGTGGAGGGGATAGACTGGCCCTGGTGACGTGGGTGGCCTCAGATGAGTTTTTCCTGATGGTCTAAGATGGTGTGGGCCTTAGTTCCTTAGCACACAGAACTAGTGTTTGAGCCTGATGGTGAATTCAAGACCAGAGACCCTGATGTATTGGAATTGCTGGTTGGATTTTACAAAGAATGGTGGACTTCCAAACTTATGGCGACCACTGTTGAATTTTACTGGGACGTGACAATTATGCTAGAGCCTCTAAAGTGGCAGACCTGAAGTCTCGCTCTTCTCTTTAGTTTGAGGGGAATAAATGCAGACGGTAGGCATATATTTTTTTTAAATGTGTTTGCCACTTAGTCTCTTCCTCTTCGCCTCAGTGACCTTGTTCTCCTTGCAGGTTATGGCCACACCGTGCCCTTGTCAGATGGGGGTAAGGCCTTCTGCATCATCTACTCCGTCATCGGCATTCCCTTCACCCTCCTGTTCCTGACGGCTGTGGTCCAGCGCATCACCGTGCACGTCACTCGCAGGCCAGTCCTCTACTTCCACATCCGCTGGGGCTTCTCCAAGCAGGTGGTGGCCATCGTCCATGCCGTGCTCCTTGGGTTTGTCACTGTGTCCTGCTTCTTCTTCATCCCGGCTGCTGTCTTCTCAGTCCTGGAGGATGACTGGAACTTCCTGGAATCCTTTTATTTTTGTTTTATTTCCCTGAGCACCATTGGCCTGGGAGATTATGTGCCTGGGGAAGGCTACAATCAAAAATTCAGAGAGCTCTACAAGATTGGGATCACGTGTGAGTATTATGGCTCCCTGGCTGCTCCTTCTGTCTCTATTTCTTTTTTTTTTTTTTTTTTTTTTTTTTTGAGCCCGAGTCTCACTCCGTCGCCCAGGCTGGGAGTACAGTGGTGCAATCTCGGCTCAGCTCACTGCAACCTCCGCCTCCCAGGTTCAAGCAATTCTCTGCCTCAGCCTTCCAAGTAGCTGGGATTACAGGCTTCTGTCTCTATTTTGCCACTCCAAGCTCCACCTCACCTCCCAATGAGGAGTTATTCATAGAAACACTGATTGCTTTCTTCTCACTGAGAAGTTTTCCGAATTTACCACCTTCTCAACCATTTCGTGATTTCCTTCAAAACTCTTTATGCAAAAATCTTATTACTGAGTTATTTTTCACAAGCACCTTAAAATTGCAGATCAATTTCTTACTAATAATGTAGGCATTATAAATGACAGTGTAAAAATACCTCATACAGAATGTACTTGATAACCAACTGTTAATATAAAAAAAAAGATTGCTCTACTTTATTAAATATTTTAAGGCCAAGAAAACTAGGCCTCGGATAGAGCGTGTTATCAATCATGCTCTTTAATTTACCAGAAAAGTCTTAAAAGAGCTGCTTACCTCATTTGTCCATCTGGTTCTCTTTAGAAGAAGTTAGCCTCTATTAACTGTTTCCAGAATTTTGTATGTGGAAAATAAAATGGGCATTCAAATTCAGATGGCCAGGGACTGATAATTTTTTAACAGTTTTCATTTTAAATTAAATATAATATCGTAGAAAACTTAACCATCTATTTTCGAGAAACCATTCATTTCTGTGTGAGCCTTCCTGCCCTTTTCAGGATGCACAGAATTGCAGGTGTAATGTACCTGCTGTTTTCATTTGTGTCTTGCCTTCTTAAGAATTTTTCAATTTATGACTCGGCTCACGTCATGTTTTCTAGGAAATCATAGTAGATACTCAAGCAGCCAGATGCTCGGTCTTGGCTCTATCTTGTGATTCTTAACCCTACAAAATGCTTAGTTGAATTGTGTGTATTTTGACATTTCCATTAAACCGTGGGCTCAGCCAAAACAAAGACTTCACTCATAAATCATTGGGGAACGCTTTGAACAGTACCTGGCTACCATACAAGTTCGATAGTTTTTTTTTTTTTTTTTTTTTTTTTGGCTAAATGATTACTTAGGATGATTTTGTATTTCCTGTAGCTACCATAGGTATTATTTTTAGAGCCCATATGATATTCACCAGGTGGCCATATCATAATCCAGTCATGCCTCTATTGCTCACTAGTTAGCTTTCTTCTAATTCAGGGGTATTATAAATGACACTGCAGATAATTTTTTTTTTTCTTTTTTCTTTTTTTTTTTTTTTTTGAGATGGAGCTTCATTCTTGTTGCCCAGGCTGGAGTGCAATGGCACGATCTTGGCTCACTGCAACCTCCGCCTCTTGGGTTCAAGCCATTCTCCTGCCTCAGCCTCTCGAGTAGCTGGGATTACAGGCACCCACCACCACACCTGGCTAATTTTTTGTATTTTTAGTAGGGACGAGGTTTCACCATGTTGGCCAGGCTGGTCGCGAACTCCTGACCTCGTGATATGCCTGTCTCAGCCTCCCAAAGTGCTGGGATTACAGGCGTGAGCCACTGTGCCAGGCCAAGAATACTTTTGTATGTGTACACATTTCCTCTGATATTCTTCCAAGAAATGAGATTGCTGGTTCAAAGTGAATACGCCTTTTTGTGACTCATAGAACATAATGACCTGGTGCTTTCCAAATGTTATGAGTTGACACGTCACCAGCATTATCTGAGTGTGACAGTGGGGTGGTGATGGCCAGTAGCATTAGAGATGTTTTTCGTATATGTGAGTTTGATAGCCAAATAAACATTATCTTAACTTTCTTTTCATATAATAGGTGATTGTTTTACTTTATTTTATTTTATTCTGTGACTTGGAAAGTAGAATGTTTCTGTAATTATGCTTGCTAGCTGCAATAATTTTCTCTTATATAAATTCTTCTCATAAATTTTGCCCAACCACTTTACTTCCTCAGTGTTTCATATAATACTAAATCCTTGCATAACATTTTATCACTTCTTACAACATGCATCTTTTTTAAAAAAAGCAGTGTACATAGAATTAGTTTAGGTTTTGAGCGTCAAGAACCTGAGTATCTAACAAATGAATGTTCCGAAGATATATTAGATGTGGGCAGGATAAAATACCACAGTTTTTGTCTGAAACCCTGTGGGTATTTTTGTCAGCATTCAAAAATTTGATAAAGGAGGCTGGGCACGGTGGCTCATGCCTGTAATCATAGTACTTTGGGAGGCTAAGGCAGGCAGATCACTTGAGGCCAGGAGTTCGAGACCAGCCTGGCCAATATGGTGAAATTCTGTCTCTACTAAAAATACAAAAATCAGCCGTAAATCACTTGAACCTGGGAGGCGGAGGTTGCAGTAAGCCGACATCATGCCACTGTACTCCAGCTTAGGTGACAGAATGAGGCTGTGTCTCACAAAATAGTAATAATAATAATAATAATAAAGGAAAAGACACTGATCCATCAATTCGTCTAACAATGTCGTTACTATTTTTAAAGTACAGGAGAGCACATTGAATGCACGATATTGTTTTCAAAACCTATAGTCAGATTCTGAAGATACTAAAACTTTGTATTCTTGGGCTAATCAGCCTTCTTATTCCTGTTATGCTGCCAATTTTAGCTTCCCTACTTCATACATTTTTGAAAATCCTTCTCAAATGTTTTACCACTGGGACATAAAATCAGAATTTTTGTTATTCTTGGAGTTTTCATCTTCACATTTCTGTTCCTTTTTATGATGACATTTTTTTCTGAAAACTCATTTTTAAAATGATGGAAGGAATTGTAAATCACCATTTCCCATCACAGATTCCAAGCAACGCATTTTACTTGAGTCAACAGTTATCCTTTATTTTCCCAGTAAGAAACTGGTAGTGTTGGCCAGTGAATAGTCCACATGTCCAAAAACAACTGGGAGATAATGGAGAGCTTGACTTTGCTGCTGAATTTAGGTGCAAGTGTAGATAGCCATGCACAAGGACCTATTTAATATCAACATCCATTCTTAAATTTTGATTTAGTTTAGTGTATTAGTCCTTTTTCACACTGCTGATAAATACATACCCAAGACTGGACAGGTTACAAAAGAAGGAGGTTTAATTGGACTTACAGTTCCACGTGGCTAGGGAAGCCTCACAATCATGGTTGAAGGCAAGGAGGGGCAAGTCACGTCTTACATGGCTGGCAGCAGGCAAAAAGAGAGAGAGCATGTGCAGGGGAACTCCTCTTTTTAAAACCATCAGATCTCCTGAGACATATTCACTATCATGAGAAGAGCAGGGGAAAGACTTGTCCCCATGATTCAACTACCTCCCACCAGGTCCCTCCAACAACACGTGGGAATTCAAGATGAGATTTGGGTGGGGACACAGCCAAACCATAGCATTTAGACTGCAATTTCTATTACTAAACTCTTATTCTGTAGTAGAAATTGTAAGAGTTTTGAGTGCTTAAAAAGGCATGAAGCTTTCCTCTGAGCACCCCATGATAAAACAAAACCTTTTCTAAAACATCACTGGCATTTTGTGAGCCACTGATTATAAAGCAGAGGTGACAAGCCCTCCTTGCATGAAATATCACACTTGGGTAAGTGCAGTATGTTATGTGTCTTTAATAATGCCACGTCAGCCCCAAGTATTTTTTTTTTTCTCAAAAATTGCAGCCTGTGATTCTCACTAATCCAAGTTCATAGGAGGTTAAATCATTCTTCATTATCTTTCACTCTTTAATAATGGGTAGTTCCTCTTTGAGCCATGAACTTAAAAACACTTCTAAAAATTAAGAACCTTGCAATGAGTTTATTCCTTAACAAATACTGTGTTGGCATGAGGTGGGGAGGTAAATCACTTGCTACTTGATTTATCCATGTTGAGATCACACTGAGACACTGTCCTGTTTCTCACACAGGTTACCTGCTACTTGGCCTTATTGCCATGTTGGTAGTTCTGGAAACCTTCTGTGAACTCCATGAGCTGAAAAAATTCAGAAAAATGTTCTATGTGAAGAAGGACAAGGACGAGGATCAAGTGCACATCATAGAGCATGACCAGCTGTCCTTCTCCTCGATCACAGACCAGGCAGCTGGCATGAAAGAGGACCAGAAGCAAAATGAGCCTTTTGTGGCCACTCAGTCATCTGCCTGCGCGGATGGCCCTGCAAACCATTGAGCGTAGAATTTGTTTGCATTATCCTAGGGCACCAGGGTCGGGGTGCAAGGAAGAGGCTTAAGTATGTTCATTTTTATCAGAATGCAAAAGCAAAAATGATGTCACTTTAAGAAATAGCTACTGTTTGCAATGTCTTATTTTTAAAAAATGGAACAAAGAAGCTGTGACCCTGGCAGGATGTCTAATATGTGAGGAAATGGGATGTGCACTTAAAATTCACATGTGACAAAATTATCTACACCTTACATAGGAGGAGAATACTTGAAGCAGTATGCTGCTGTGGTTAGAAGCGGATTTTATACTTTTACCTGGAAACTTTGGGGTTTGCATTTAAATCATTTAGCTGATGGCTAAATAGCAAAATTTATATTTAGAAGCAAAAAAAGAAAATCCTAGAGATGTGTTTTATAAATAGGTTTATGTGTACTGGTTTGCATGTACCCATCCAAAATGATTATTTTTGTAGAATCTAAGTTAAACTTACTATTTATAATGCATAGGTAACCATTAACTATGTACATATAAAGTATACATATGTTTATATTCTGTATGTATGGTTTAGGCCACCAGATCCCAGTGTACTTCTCAAACCAAGACTACAGATATTTTGTTTCTTTTGATTTCTCTTTATACTAAAGAATCCAGAGTTGCTACAATAAAATAAGGGGAATAATAAACTCAAGAGTGAATAACCATAGTATTCTGCTGCAATAAATGTTTCTACCCTCTTGCAATAGAATGGTGTCAGATGTCTAACATGTTTATAAACAGTTTTTTTGAATTGAACAAGTTATGAATAGGATTTATTAAAAGGTTAAGATACTCTGTTTTGAAAGTACATTGTGATTTGCAGCCACCTAGCACTAAAGCACAGAGCTTAAACACAAATCCCTAAATGAACAGATTACGTTACATTAATCAGAGAATTTTAAGTTCAGAAGCTAAAATAAAATACAAATCACAGCTGGTTGTAATCCTATGCTTTCATATATCAGAAGTGTGCCTCTATGTAGAATATATATATGTGTGTGTATATATATAGTGTGTATATATAGTGTATATATAGTATATATATAGTGTATATACAGTGTATATATAGTATATATGGATATATACACTATATGTACACTATATACACACACTATATATATAGTATACATATAGTATATATACACACACATATATAGTGTATACTATGTATATATACACACACATATATATATACTCCTTCATAGAAAACATAAAGGTCACATTTAGATGATGTACACAGGATACTATTAAGGATTTTAGAAAAGAAAATGAGAACGCCCCTGTGTGATAATGAATGCCCACTGACCCCCACCCCCGGCAATGGAGCCTTACCTCCCATGGGTAGCTGCCCAGGAGTCGGTGGTTGAGGGGTTGGTAAAAATCAGTACAAAATCAGCGCCCCCTGGTGAGCCGGGTAAGCACTCTGATCCTGGGCCAGTCTCTTGACAGTGGGTCGCTCACTCAGTAACTTTCTACCTTTTGTACCATGTGCTGCCATGAGCAAATTATTACCAGCTGCAGGGCAAAGGGAAAGCTTCCCTTTTCCCTTTGGAAGGTTTGCTGAAAAATCAACTCACAAAGAGGCAGATTAATGAGAAAAGGCATACACATTTATTACTACCGTGCACACAGAAAGAATTATAGAGTGATTGTCCAATATCTCAATGGGGGTTCTGATACTTAAATATCTTACCGACTAGGGGACAGGGAGATGGAAAAAGGTAGGTGATTTTAGAGGGATAGTATATGATTTTTAGAGGAATCCAGGTGTGCTGTCCTGTAAGCATATTTCCTCCCTGCTGACCATATCCCTGAAATGAAGACTGCTGTCATGAGGGCAGATCGTTGGCTGAGGGTAGAATAGAGAATCCTTGGAGAATAGAGGCGTGCATCATGGCCATAACTGGGTCTGCAACATTCCAGATGGTCACAAGGCTTGGTGTGGTGCAGAGTCCTGAGGTGCTGATGAATATAAATCACAGAAGCTGGATTACACTTGGAGAGTGTTATTCTATTTTCTGCAATGCAGGAAAAAATAATGGCTAGTTTGCTACAGCTGCTTGGCTCTAACATGAGAGGGAAGTTCAAAGACCGGAAAATGAGGAAGTACGTGAAGAAAAACTTCTGAATCAGGTGTCATTAATAAGTAATAGAGTGTAGTACTTAATTTTAGGAACTTGTCTGAATCCGCGGAGAATACATTAAACCTTAACACCCTTCAAATTGTTGTTGTTAATGTAAAGGGCAAAGTAGAAAAGTAGGAGCAAGTTTTGCCTTGGCCCCCACTCCAACAGGCAGGAAAGCAAGGGAGGATGTCTTCCCCAGGGTTCTTTTTGTCTCTGGCCGATGATGCTGCCCTTTGGTCCTCAGGGAGAAGCGAGCTTGGTCAACCAGGAGCTCTGGGTCAGCCTCTCAGAGAAGAGAAACACGGCTTGCTGCAGGCATGACAAGGAGGTAGAAGATGAATGATGTAGCTAAGCCAGAACTGACCTTGGGAACCCTTTAGTTGGAGGCGAGAGAGTGGGAAGTTGGAGGTGAAAGTGAATACTAGAGGATTCTGGGTGATGAGTACAAGCTGAACTCACTTGCTTAGCTTGAGCCTTCAAGATTGAGTTCCTAAAATGCCTACGGAATGCCCTCAGGGTAGAACAGCAGCAGAAAGCCTTATTATTCCAGGACATGGTACTGTGTGTGACCTTAAATGTGACACGTGTCTGGTAGGGATGTTGATTTCAAAGTAGCAGATATGCTCCATGTGAGGAGAGAACAGAGAGTATCTCAGAGTGGGAGTTCCTAAGCTCTCAGAAATCCGAGGGAGGAGAGACTAAAGGATGGGAGTAGTCTCTAAATAAATCATGTAAAAGAGGTTCCCAGGACGGATAAAGGTTAGCCCAGATCACTCCATTTATGACACTGGTTTCTTTCTACAGTAATCATGCCACCAAGATATTTTTTAAGTATTTGTTCAAAAGTTGAAGAAGACAAGTGGGAGAAAAAAGAAACATTTTCTGAAGACAGAAATTTGGTATGACTTCAAAAAAAAAAAAATCAAGTAATATTTAGATTACTGATATGGGGTCACTTTTTTTTTTTTTTTTCCTACCTGAGAAAAAAATCACACTGATACTTTCTCCAAACCAGCTTTATGGGCCTTTTGGAAAATGAATGAGGAGATATCTACAAATCTGGAGACCTCAAGATAACTGAAATAGTCAATGCAAAATCTTCTTAACTCTTTAAAGTTATCATTAGTACACTGACCTCTTACTAAAAACAGCTATTTGTCTCAAAGAAGAAAAGTTTGAAATTGGCAGAAGCACATGTTGGAGAATTAGAACAGGATTATCTGTCTCTTATTCAGAATTCAGTGAGAGCAGAGCCTCCTGATTGTGTGGCATAATACATTTATTTTGGTATTTTTTGTTGTCAAAGCCTCCATGCCGGGAAGAGCTGTGATAAATACTGATATCCTCAACTTAGGAAGGCAGTCCCTATAGGATGTAATTTCAGAAATGTATATATGGCAAATTTAGAAACAAAAGTTTCTCTGTAACTTATAGCTGAAATTGAAATGAGACAGTATACCATTTACTTTATTTGACTATGCCCAGTAATGTTTTAAATCTGTCTCTGTAGCACGTTTAAGATTTTCCTATGGTGACTTTTTTTTTTTTTTTTGCAAGGGTTTTTTTTGTTTGTTTTTTTTTTTTTGAGACGGAGTCTCGCTCTGTCGCCCAGGCTGGAGTGCAGTGGCCGGATCTCAGCTCACCCCAAGCTCCGCCTCCCGGGTTCACGCCATTCTCCTGCCTCAGCCTCCCGAGTAGCTGGGACTACAGGCGCCCGCCACCTCGCCCAGCTAGTTTTTTGTATTTTTTAGTAGAGACGGGGTTTCACCGGGTTAGCCAGGATGGTCTCGATCTCCTGACCTTGTGATCCGCCCGTCTCGGCCTCCCAAAGTGCTGGGATTACAGGCTTGAGCCACCGCGCCCGGCCTGCAAGGGTTTTACATTGTGGAAATTTGGTGCATCCAAGCCTTTTGTGTGAGGCAAGATGTAAAATTGCTGAAGTCAATTTTCCTAACATCTCTTTTATCTAATATGTACTGTCATGCAAACTCAGCTTTTTGGAGTTTAGTAAAGGACCCAGAAGTAAATGAAAATGCTTTTTAAAGTATTTTTCATGCCTTGGTAGGAAAGCACTTTTAATAAGAAGTAAGCCCTCTCTTTGCTTCGCTCAGGGTATACACAGACTTACTTTGCACACAGTTCTAATAAAATTATTACTCTGTTTTTCCAACCCACAGAAAATAAAGGAGAGAGTTGTATAAAAAGGAAAATTTAAGACAAAATTAATTCAACAGAATGTATTTGAACATTAAAGGATTCATGAATTGGATAGCATTCAAAGCCTGAAGAGGTTCAGAGAATTTCCATCTAGCAGCAAGAGATGCGGGGTTTTATAGGCTGAACATGCAAGCAAAGCAACACAATTACTTGATTGGCTACAGCTATGTATTTGTCTTAATTGAGTATGATCTACTGGAAAGTCCCTGGGCTAGTTGGTGGTTTCTGACTGGTAAAGGTTTTTGTGTGTGTGTGTGTGTTTTTAATTTTTATTCTACTGTTTATGTTGAATTGGGCTTGGTTGGATTTGTTTACCTAGGAAACAAAGGGCTCTGGGGCCATCTCAGCCTAATGGCCTCTCAAGTATTTTAACAATTGCTACCCAAATTTTGTGTCAACATAGATGACATTACAATTTTTGATGACACAATAAAAAATATGAAAGTCTTGGCAATAATCACTGTGCAATCACTTAGGCAGCCTTAAAATAGTAGTCAGTCTCTTCATTTCTGTAAAAGCATCCACAGTACTTGCACCATTCCCTTAGCATCCTGTGGCACTCAGCATCTGAGCAGAACAGTCTGACCACTCTTTTTCATACTGAGAAGGAGAAATGGTCACATCCTTTAGAGACATGCCAACCTATCTTACTGAAAGCAACTTTTACCTAAGCCTGGAGCCTCACTTAAATGGTAGCATGGCAGCTCACATGCTGCTCTTAAAGCGGGCACCACAGTGTAGTCAGAGCCACAAACCACATACAGGTGGCCTAGCAAATTTTTACCAATGTGGAAAAGCCACATTTTAAGCCTATGACAGAGTGTACTCAGGTAAATATGATTACAAAGTATGAATACTTGTGGAAAAAATGGATTTTCATTATTTTTGTAATGATTTTCATTATTTTCATAAGAGTTTCATTATTTTCATCATGAAATGTTATTTCATTAACACAATTTTCAAGACATTAAACTATGTTTACAGACATAAAGTAAGTGAATAGTATTTCCAGACAAAATGATTAAAATTTGTTTTAAGATGTTTCCTTTTTAAGTGATTATTCTCTTTGTATAGAAAATTCCCTCAGGCTAAGCATCTTATCTTCTACCATGAAGTAACTTACTGTCTACATACGAAGATGACACTGCTGCTAAAATTTTACATAAATAAATGTCTATATTATTTATTTTAGGTGAAGAAATTAGCTAAGTTTTGAGAGTCTTTTTCATCCTCTTGGTTTTATTATTTACTTAAATGACTGTAAGCCAAAAAGTATCTGACACAGGTTCAATGAATGTAGAAGTTTATTTTGTCAAAGTTAAGGACATGCCTGTGACATAGCCTCAGGAGGTCCTGACAACATGTGTCCCAGTTGGTTGGGCTGCAGCTTGCTTTTACATGTTTTAGGGAGACATAAGACATCAACCAATACGTGTAAGGTATACACTGGTTTGTTCTGGGAAGGCAGGACAACTCAAGATGGGCAGGCTCCCAGGTCATAGGTGGATTCAAAGATTTTCTGACTGGCAATTAGTTGAAAGAGTTTATCTAAAGACTCAGAATCAATAGAAGGGTGTGTTTGGTTTAAAATAAGGGGTGAAGGAGACCAGGGTTCTTATTTTGCAGATAAAGTCTCCAGGTAGCAGGTTTCCAAGAGAATAGATTATAAATGGTTTCCTATCAGACTTTAAAAGGTTCCAGACTTAGTTAATTCTCTCCTAGATCAGAAAAAAATACCCGGAAAGGGAAGAGGATTCTCTATAGAATGTAGATTTTTCCCACAAGAAACAGCTTTGCAGGGCCATTTCGAAATATATCAAAGAAATATATTTCGGGGTAAAATATTTCTATTGCTGTCAGGGCCTGCTGTCATGTCAGCATTTTATTTAAAGCTACAAAGAGTCTGTTTTGTTAGACTTAAGGTCTCAGTTTGAATGTTCATGCTGGTCAGTTGTGTCTGAATTCCTTCCGTGGAGGCATGTCCAACCACTCATTTCCATCACAGCCTGAACTGGTGTTTCAGGTTAACTTTGGAATGCCCTTGACTGAGAGGAGGGATCCATTCAGTGGTTGGGGGGCTTAGAATTGTATCTTTGGTTTAAATTCCACGTGTAAATGCAAACATAAATATTTTCACCCACATAACTCAGCATTTAATTTTCACTTCTAAGCAATGACGAGACACCGCGAGTCCATCAGTCACCAGATATTCAGGCCTTCCAATGAGTCCACGGGTGTTCAAAGACAGCCTAGTTGACCCCAAACTCCTGCCTTACTTTGTTCTTTCCCTGTGTAAACATCTTTGGTTTAAATTGCTGCATTCATTTGGGATAAGTGCCCTTTTTTATGTTCTCCCTTGCATAACGAAAGCTTTCCTCTAAGCGGTTGTTACCAACTTAGTACATGGTGTGATGCTTTGCAATTTAGGACAGTGTGACCTTAAAAACTGGAACCAAGCCTATTCTCACCCATTCAGCAGTGACCAAGCTAGGTTTTAAAGGTCACTGTAATTTATGGCACGTGCTATAGCTGGCAGAACTCTATTAAAAAGTAAAATAATAGACTGCCTTTTTGTCACAGTCTATCATTTTTCCCTCAGAATTTGGGGAGCTGAGAAGGAGATCAGGCTGCCCCAGGGACCCCTGTCTTGGCGAGTGAAGCAGAGCCAGGGCATGGGCAGAGCCAGACAGTGACACCACATATTTCCGTTGGCGACTCCCTCCAAGAGGGGCACTGGCTGGAGAAGGACGACAAGCACAGTGGGTCAGTGTGGAAACCTAGCTGTGCCACCTGGAACACTTCTCGGGTCACTGTGGAGGGTCTGAAAGAGCCTAATCACTGCACTCACATTTGTTTTCTTTCCAGCTGATCATCTGTGTTACTTACGTCTGTAGATTTCAAGGTTCCATGGCTATATATAAGACAAAAAGAGGAGAAGTATTTTATGAGTGTTATGCAGAATATCTGGCCAAGTGATTGTGAAATAGCTTTTTACCCAAGTTGCAAAACGAGAACGTCTTGTGTATTTATTTCCCTTCATACATAATATGTAAAAAGTCCAGTTGCAAGATCCCACTCAGACCCAGCCAAATCCACTGAGAATGGCAAGACCCCATCTTTATGAACAATTTTAAAAATAGCTGGCTGCGGTGGTGCACACTCAGGAGGCTGAGGTGAGAGGACCACTTGAACCCAGAAGGTCAAGTCTACAGTCAGCCGTAATGGTGCCCTGGAACTCCAGCCTGAGCAACAGGGCAAGACCTTGTCTCAAACAACAATAAAATAACCCCACAAATTAAAAAAAAAAAATTGGCCCAGCATAGTGACATGTGCCAGTAGTCCCAGCTACTCAGGAGGCTGAGGCAGGAAGATCACATAAGCCCAGGAATTTAACGTGGAAATGAGCTATGATCATGCCACTGTACTCCAGCTTGGACAACAAGGCAAGACCCCATCTCTGAAAATAAAGAATTAAAATGAACAACCCACTTAGAAGAGATGGATATGAATATGATTTTCCTGACAATTATACCTGTGAACCAAGGAAAAAGAAAAAGATGCAATCAATGATGCTAGAGAAAGAATGTAGAGTTCACTGAATAAGTGAACACTTTTTAAGAAACACTTTTAAAAATTCAATTTAAGCTACTACATTCATTTAAAAGCCTGGGCTTATTAAATTGTTTAAATTCTAAGCAATGACTAAAAATCAGTATTCTGAGACAACTATAAATAACGTAACAGTGAATCATTATCTTTATGGGTAAATAGAATCTCTGTGCAAACAATTCAATGTAATTTTACACCATTTGCACACTTAAGTTATGGGCTGTCACTTCCAGTTCCTTTGCATGTGGCTATATATTTCCAGACCCCTCAGATCAGACATGGAGCCCCTAGTCAGATGGTGGAGGCTGTGAAGGGGTCCACGTTAAGCGCTATACCCCTGTCTGTTCTACAACAATGGAATTAAATGGTTTCTAAAGGGAGCTTAGTTCTTCTGGAAAGAGGTAAATCCAAGGGTTGTCTAGAAGTATTAGAGCTCAAGTGTTAAGAGAGCTTTTCTGGAGGCAGATTGTAATAATGAATGCAAAGCAATTAGTTTGCTAACTGGTGCTTAGCAAACACTTTTCACAATCGTTAGCTGCTACTATTAAAACCAATTTTAGTCATTTTTCTAAAACACAAAATGATACCCGCTGTTGTGGAAGTGAAATGTGGCACAGATCTTCAAGGAAATTGCTCATTTTTTATTTGGAGTATAAACACACATCAATTAGCAACACAGGGTCATGAAATTCCAGTGCTAGCTGGTGTCCTGCAAGTAGTCAGCGAAACAATAAACTCAAGGGAAGAGAGGTCCCTGAGGGTTCCGGTGGATAAGGTCAAGGCTAAAGGAAAACTTCTTCTCCTTCCAAAGGTTTGTTGAAAATCAGCTGATAAAAGCAGGTTAATAGGAGAAAAGGCATACACAATTATTTGATCATAGTTGTATGTGACAAAGGAGCCTTCGGAATGGAGACCCAAAGATACAGGTGAAATTGTCAGTTCTTATGCTTTAGTTCAAAGAAGTATGGATAGCTATATAGAAATATAATTGGACCAAAAGGGAATGATTGAATGCTAACAGACTAAGAGGGGAAACCCAGCAAGGCCTGTCTGTCCAGATTCTTCTCAGCCTCTCTGAGCACACACTCCTGTAGGTGTGAGGCAGCACCCTCCCTGGAATGGGGGTCTTACGATATACAATCAAACGAGGTAGGTCAGGACATTTATTTATGTTTAAATAAATTTTTACACAGAAAGATTGGAGGCGGACACTTAGTCATATTTTTTGGTTTTATGGATGGCCGTAGGGAAAAGGAGTTCTGGTTTCTATGACCTGCCTTGGGGAAGAGGGATTCTAGTTTCTATGACTAGCCTTGGGGGAGATTGGGACTGAGAGACAGTAGGGTAGAAGAAGGTCAGAGAATAACTTTTGCTTCTGAGGCCTTCATTTGGGGTATTGTTTTCTGATTCCAACATTAGGAAAGGTTTTGTGGGACACCTGGTCCTTGGAGATTGAGGGTGAGGGCATTTGAGGAGGCCAGTACAAGCCAAAGTGAAGGCCCCAGCCAGGGACCAGCAGTAGGATGGTCACTTGGGATACAGCATAGCGGCTCAAGGCGGAGATGCCGCCACCAGGCACACCTGTGCCAGTCACCAGATGTGGCACCCTGGGCAAGCTTCTCAATCTCAGCTTCCTCATCTACTAGCCACGCCATTGGGGGATAAAAAGATCATAGTGATTTCTTGGAAAGCGCTTACCGAAGTGCCTGGTCCATTATGTATCATAATACAATTTAATTGCCAGTGTTATTGAATGACCATTCTGAATTTTTTCATTCAGCCTGTTTATTACATAATAATAATATTGGCAACTAAACTGTGTTCAGGAGTAGTGAGAGATTGCATCAGTTCAGGAGAGTGAGAGATGTGGGCTTTTGAAGACTTGACGGAAGTTCCTCAGTACTTTGACCTGAGGACTGACCTGAGTCCAGAGTGCAGTCAAGTGAGACTGTCATTAGTCGGGAGAAAACGAATACTGAAGGCATGGCGTTAGGAAGACTGGCCCACCCAGGGATGCACAGGCTAGATCATTGAGAGGGGAACTGGAGCTGGCGAGTATAGCTGGGGCCCAGTTCTGCTAATTAAAGTCCGAAAGGGAAGCAAAGGAGAGGAGATAGAAGGGGGAAATAATGCTGAGGGCAGTTTTAATGCATAATTAACATGTCTTCCTAACCCGTAATGATTATGATGCAGAAACATACTGAAGTTTCCAACCTGAAACTAAGATAATGGTGCTTTAACAAAAAAAGTAGGGAAGGGAAAGTGAGTTTGTTTCATGGTAATGTTGGGTTTGGTATAATGGAAATGTTCGCACAGATTAAATCAGATTACCTGTGCAAAATACCTATCACGATGTCTGACCTGACTTTTTTCTTTTTTTTAGTGATGAGGTCTTGCTATGTTGCCCAGGCTGGCTTTGAACACCTGGGCTCAAGGGATCATCCTGCTTCAGCCTCCCAAGTAGGTGGAAGCACAGGCATGCACCGCTAGGCCTGGTTACAATGTCTGACATTTGGAAGGAAGATATTAAGACTCAGAAAATGGTCAAAGTGTCAACTGCTGAAAAATGTCCAAACGAGTTGATGAAAAGGACATTGGATTTAACTACAAGGTGGGCTTGGTGACTTCTGACAGCAGAATTTGAATGAAAAGACTAGGAGAGGCTGTGTAGATACCCAAATTGAAGGGATAGCGACCATAATAATTGCCTACAAGATAATAGTTCTGATAAACATTTCAAATAGTAGAATTTAATGCTTACTTGTACTTTCTGAAATTTTTAGCAATGATTCAAACATAGTGTTTGTGTCCTGCATAAAATCCCAGTTTTGCACCCCCCCACACACACACACACCACACACACACACAAATATAACATCTAATACCATTCTATTTCATTCTTATGTGGTTATGGTGTTAATTTCAAAAGGCTAATTTGGTAAAATGTTCTTAGCTACTTACAGAACCAATTGCATCTATAGATACTTTTATAATAATTATTATGCAACATATTTTATTTTTATTTCACCTCATTTAACCGGTGAAGGTTATTTGTCAAATGTATCCATTTCCAAAATTATTTGTCTATCCAAGGCGCCCTGCAGACTGAGCATTTGACATGAGGTGGCCTTAATATGAGTTCACACTACAGAAGTCACCCCCAGGGCCTGCAGTGAGAGCTACCTCTTCAGTCCTTGAGGTGAAACCTGATCAGAGTGAAGATCACTTTAAAAATCAGTTATCTCTGGCCGGGCGCGGTGGCTCAAGCCTGTAATCCCAGCACTTTGGGAGGCCGAGGCGGGCGGATCACAAGGTCAGGAGATCAAGACCACAGTGAAACCCCGTCTCTACTAAAAATACAAAAAATTAGCCGGGCGCGGTGGCAGGCGCCTGTAGTCCCAGCTACTCGGGAGGCTGAGGCAGGAGAATGGCGGGAACCCGGGAGGCGGAGCTTGCAGTGAGCCGAGATCGCGCCACTGCACTCCAGCCTGGGCAACAGCGTGAGACTCCGTCTAAAAAAAAAAAAAAAAAAAAAAAAAATCAGTTATCTCAATGGAAAGATTTCCCCACATAATTCTAAAACATTTCTTTGTGCCTCATCAGTATTTAAATCCTGTAGTGTATGAGCTGTATGTCCGGGTAATAACAAACAAGCCACCAACTCGGAATTTATTTTAACTGGTTCTTGCTGCGGTACTGATAATTAGTGCTCACAGGTGACCCTGGGACCACGCAGAAGATGGCAGTACCTTCTGAAGCACCAAAGGAAGAAAGCCAGTAGAGTTATAGTCTTGCAGGGACCTCAATGCACACAGATTCTTTGATAATGGATAGTTTGGGTTACTCTGCAAAATGCATACACTATTCCTTAGCCATGTCTACATAAAATAATGTATACATATGTACTCGTGAATATTCCTTAAAGTTGCCTAATAGTGCTTAAGAACTGCAATGTCTCTGATTTTTTTTTTCTTTTGTTGGATATCTGTGGGAACATTGCTATTAGGACCTGGGAGGAAAGAGCCAGCATTATAATTACAGGAAAGCAGAGGATTATATTTTTATACTATCATATCCAAAGAATTCGTTTTGTTTTTAAGGTAAGGAAAAAAAGAGGGGGGGATTCTCTGTTCTTTGATATAAATTTACACTTCCAATAGCCCTTCTCTCTTGCACCACTCTAAAATGAAGGCAGTGTGTTTTCATCTACAGATATGCCCAGAGCTCAGGAGATTTCCACCTGTTCTCTCAATAATACTAGGTCTGTGTGCTGAGTGATGCCAGACTGGCTGCCTGTTTCTTCATCAGTTTAATTTATTCTTCCTTTGAATGGAACAAATACCAATAATCTCTGCATTCATCGGGGCAACATTGAACAAAATTAAGTAGCCATTTTAGACATATTCATAAAGATTGAGAAGAGATAGAAAAATAAAACTGGTTTTTGGTAAAGGAGAGAGATGAAGGAGATTATTGAAGGGCTGTTGCATTTAGGAAGTATGGAACTATAGCATGCAATGAGCTACATGGAGGGAAAAAAGGGGTATTTTTATTTTCATTGTTTTGATTTTTAGTGTAAGAATGAAATGTGCCAATGAAGTAAAAAATCATAGTTACCAGGAAAATGAAGTTCTTTGTATTTCATATTTCATCTTAGAATCTTATATTGAGAGTGATTACTGAGATCAGAAATATTTATTGAATGAGTAAGTGATCACCCAGCACTTCGTCAAAAGCAAATTAGGAAGACTGATTTGCTGTCAGTATCAGAATTCCTCAGGTTTTCTATCTTCCTATCTCTGAATGGCTCAGACTCACAATGATGACACAGATCACACTGTCCTGTCTATACTGTTGACCTTGCTTCTGATCCAGGAAGCCTGCAATTCCCACTGAGTCTACAGTTTTGAAAAGATAGACAGTTGTTCCAACACATAACAGGTGTCAACACATCACACCATCTCCATGTTTTCACATGAATGGGAAAAGAGTGGGAAGAGCATGAGAGGTGTGCCAGAGATAACAGGATAAGTTCAGTAGAGAGTCCTGAGATCAGGAATCTGAACAGACTTGCAAGGTTAGCATAAAGGGCTAAGTAGGTCAGAAACCAGAGGCTTGATGTCGAAAAAGAAAGGGATGATAGGACCTATTTATAGAAAGTAGAAAAGCCAAACTAAGGTCAGTATCTGACTGCCTCTTACAGGCTTAGCCATGTTCCAGATTGGGCTGATACTGGCCCATTTAATGGTGAGCATTTAAGCTAGTGAAGTAATTCCAGCCAATCCCTGGAAAACAGATTATTAGCAGAACATGCCAACAGTTTTGGTGAGTTCTGTTCTGGGTCAGTAAACAGTACTTAAGAATATTAAAGGTAGAGTGACCAACTGCCCCAGTTTTCCCTGAACTGAAGGTTTCCTCAAATGTAGGACTTTCAGTGCTAAAATCAGGATAGTTCTGGGCAAACTTGAATAGTTGGTTGCCCTAATTAGGGGTCACAGCAAGACTGGATTCTTTTTTTTTTTTTTTTCCGATGAATACTTACCAAGATCCTACACTGTGCCAAGTACTACACTAAGCCTTTATGAAACAAAAAGTTCCTCGAGAAGCTTGCAATATGGTGGTTGAGTAAGGCACTGATTAAATAACACAAATGCTGTAGTGCACCCTGCAGTGGACCCCTTCAGGACCCAGGCCCTCCCTTTCCTAGCTGGTGGGAGTGTTGCCTACTAATGGCTCACCATTGAGTCTGTTCTAGTAATCACCCTCTGCTGAAGAAAGCTTTCCTGCTCAAGGTTGCACCTCCTCCCTGGAGAGTCTTGATGCAGTGATGGCCAATGTGAGTTGCAAAGGTCCAGCCCTTCTGTTCCATTCCAGGCAACTTCAAGGGCTGTTCTAGCTCCAGTGCACCCTATTGACTCATCTGAGATATCTGTTTCAACTGCATCACAGTTCAACTCCTCCTTATGCCTCTCCCTCTCTCTCTTACACATTGATTGTTCCCAGGATTCCTCACCAACATACCTCTTACAAACAAACTTCAGAGTCCCAGAGTCAGTCCCCAGGGAAGCCAAGCTATGACCAATGTCTAACATTGCAACGGTGCCAGGTGCTCAGAGGGAAAGGTGACTAGCACTGTGGGACGCTAAGAGAGAAAGATCTGACCTAATGAGCAGATCAAGAGTGAACAGGAATTAACTAGGCAAACAAGAAAGGGAAAGTGTTCATGCCACACAAAGTGTTCTAGCCACAGCCAATGGCATGAACAATGGCCCTGTAGTGGAGAAGACCATTATGGCGATGAGGAGGGACCGAATGTAACCCAAGCATTGACAGTAAGAGGAGCAGGCAGGCTAAAAGCTAAGGCCACAGAGGCAGCCCACCCGGTCAAGGGATGGAGGATTGTCTATATCCTAAGAGCAATGAGAAGCCAGTGGAGGCTTTTAGGCAGGGGAGTAACAGGACCCTACAGATCCCTAAGTGTAGGGGATGAAATTTGCAAGATGCCACAGTTACTTTAGAGCCAGTAGCAAGCAAGGATGATAGAATGCTGGACACTGGCCCAGGTCTTACGAGTTCCCCACAGCGACTCCCCCCACACCTAGGGCCAGTATCATCCCAGTTTGGAACATGGCTAAGCCTATAAGCAGGGGGTCAAAGAGCTTCAGCTGAATCAATTAGAGCCTGGGAGGAAAGAGCCAGCATGATAATTACAGGAAAGCAGAGGATTTTACATTTTATACCATCATACCCAAACAATGTGTTCTGTTTTTAAGGTAAAGAAAACAGATGGGGGTAGGGGAATTCTCTATTCTTTGATATAAATTGTCACCTCCAGTAGCCCTTCTCTTGTCACCTGTCTCTTTTGCTTTGTTATTCCCTCTCACCCTTCATTTCTTCAACTAATAATTTTTTTGTGTGAATGTTATATGCCAATTATGGGGTGATGAGCCTGTGAGGCCCTACCCTTCGTAGCATGAAGCTGCTTTGCCTATTCCCCTGACACCCCATGTAGGGCCACTGCAGAGCTCATGAGCAGGTCTTCCATGGTTTCTCTGCAGCCTCAGGGCTTGGAGCCTCACAAAACATCTTCCTCTTCAGGATGGTGCTCAGGCACCTGCAATATGAGTGGACATCACTACCGGTTCCAGTGAATTTTGAATGGGAAAGGGAGCAGAGTGCACTGAGGGTGGGTACAAGGTCTGTTAAATCATCTTGAGCTTGAAAACTCATAATGTGATCCCTGAGACATTGCCTCTAGAGCCCATCACTTTGCGGGCACATAGATGTTTGGGACCTTCTCCAAACCCTCCCTGTGTCAAAAAACCGTGCTGAGATCCCTTACCCAGGAAACCAGAGAGCCTTGCTGTAAAGAGAGGGCTGTGTGTGTGTGTGTGTGCACGCGCGCGCATGCGTGTGTGTGTGTGTGTGTGTGTGTGACAGAGTCTTGCTCTGTCTCCCAGGCCAGAGAGCAGTAGCACGGTATCAGCTCACTGCAACCTCCACCTCCCAGGTTCAAGCAATTCTCATGCCTCCCAAGTAACCGGAATTACAGGTTCCCGCCCCCATGCTCGGCTAATTTTTGTATTGTTAATAGAGAGGGGGTTTCACCGTGTTGGCCAGGCTGGTCTCAAACTCCTGACCTCAGGTGGTCCTCCCCTCTCAGTCTCCTAAAGTGCTGGGATTACAGTCATGAGCCACTGCACCCGGTCGAGAGGGCTATTAAGTGAGAAGAAAGGTAAAGTAAGTTTGTCATTGAACGTCATTGAACGTTTGTCATTAAGAGTGCTTTCCACAGAGATCAGTGAATTTGACTTTCTGTTTCTGAAGGGAAAGAGCTGGGAACTTTTACCCTTTTGGGTCTGGAAAGATCTTAGTCCTCCTGAGAGAAGACAGGTGTGTCAGACTGGGGCACGTAGATGTCAGAGAGACAAAATTGTAGAAAGAAATGCAGGAGCAAAGGATGGTGTGGTTAAAAAATAAGTAGGAATGTTTTTCTGGACCCAACCCTGTCAGTATTTAACTGTTCTCATTCTGATGTTGCATTTGTTTCTATGATTTTTTTCTAGCCATCACCAGGGGATCTCAAAGCAACTCACAAGTATTCGATTTTCAGGTATGAAACAATTGCAACTTAGGAAACCAGGACAAAAACAAACAAACAATAAAGCAAGAAAATATGTTGTCTGAAATACAATTAGTGACATCAATAAGCAGAACCAAGTTTTCTGATTGACATCTGGTCATCCTCTATATAGCACTTGACTTGTCACCTGGCTGATAAAAATCATGTGCAGATGAAGAATTATTTGTTGCCAAAATTACAATTGAAACTAAAGCCATATTACATCACAGAATGCAACCTTTATTATATGAGAATATGAAAAACAACCTCAGATCTAGGTCTCCTTGTGGATGGTAAGTAAGTGTTTCACATACACTTTATTTAAATTAATGCCCACAGGCTGGGTGCGATGGCTCACACCTGTAATCCTAGCACTTTGGGAGGACCAGACAGGCGGATCACCTGAGGTCAGGGGTTTGAGATCAGCCTGGCCGACATGGTGAAACCCTGTCTCTACTAAAAATACAAAGATTAGCTGGGCATAGTGGCACATGCCTATAATCCCAGCCACTCAGGAGGCTGAGGCAGGAGAATCTCTGGAACCCGCGAGGCAGAGGTTGCAGTGAGCCAAGATGGTGCCACTGCACTCCAGCCTGGGTGACAGAGTGAGACTCTGCCTCAAAATTAATTAATTAATGCCCACAATCTTTCCGTGAGCTAAGTCAGTGTCATTATCTCAGGGGTAAAGGTAAAAATGTTCCAAAAAACACAATATATATTTATTTTTATCCATAGAGATAAATGTTTGTGTGGTACTGGCTTATTCCAATGTGTTTAGAGTAAGCAACATTTTTCTTGTGAGCTGCTTTTCTTCGGCATCCTTGACCATGTGGCCGTCTCCAGGCTGAAGAAACAGAACCTGACTTTTTAGCTCCTCCATTCAGCTACTTCAAACCAACTGCATGAAAAAGCTGTCGCCTTCTTTTCTCTTCAAGCGAGGCATTATTTTATTTCTCTGAGCAGCTCTCTGACCTCATTACCCTTCATACTTCTTTACAACTATATACTTTGCAATAAAATACAATTAAAACATCACTGAGTGCTCCTATAGTAGGTCTCTCAGACTCTTTAAATGGATGCTTTCCTTAGGTAAAAGTTAAAAATGCATGCCTTTTATTGATTGATTTATTTTTTGAGACAGAGTCTTGCTTTGTCGCCAGGCTGGAGTGCAGTGGCGTGATCTCAGCTCACTGCAACCTCTGCCTCTCGAATTCAAGCAATTCCCCTGCCTCAGTCTCCCAAGTAGCTAGGATTACAGGCATGCGCCACCACGCCCAGCTAATTTTTTGTATTTTAGTAGAGACGAGGTTTCACCATGTTGGCCAAGATGGTATCGATCTCCTGACCTGGTGATCCGCCTGCCTCGGCCTCCCAAAGTGCTGGGATTACAGGCATGAACCACCGCACCCAGCCAAAAATGCATGCCTTTTAAAGTGCAACTTGAAGTTCAAACTGTATTATCAGGTCTAAAGATGAATAAGAGCAATGGGGCAGAGAGCATGTTTGCTTCCCAGCCACAGAAACTTCTGTGAGATTCCAACATCCTGCCAAGGGGAAGGGATGTTTTCTCAACACCACAACCCACTGCTTCACCCCACTTTAGTGAATTCTGAGGGGGTACACTTTCCCACAGGGCATTCAAGGAGTGTTTATTGTCACGGTTTTCTATTTTTTTAAAACAGAACTTCAGATGTGGCAGGAAGGAAGGCTTAAAGTTCCATCTGTCAGCTCCTGAAACCACGTCATTTCTATTCTAGGACTACACTTGGATTGGCTATGGCAGCTGCCAAAGAGCATTTGATAAGGGAGCCTATAACGTCAGCTCCTTACTAGCCTGGAAAGTCTGGGGTCTTGGAAGCTGTCAGCTCACCTTGCTAGCTAACTGAGGGGACTCCAAATACTGCCTGGTC
This sequence comes from Macaca nemestrina, assembly GCF_043159975.1. NCBI lineage: Eukaryota > Metazoa > Chordata > Mammalia > Primates > Cercopithecidae > Macaca > Macaca nemestrina. The sequence goes on along the minus strand of NC_092125.1, from coordinate 15,483,902 downwards.
ACCTCAGATATTTCTGCAACCCAGAGATGGGTGCTACTGGATTGTCCCCCTGATTAACTCTGTTCCCGACTCAAGCCAAAGGGGTCTAACGTGGGGGAGAATCTCATTAATATTATCAAGACCCAGGGAACATTTTGGGAATAATGTGCAGACAATATCTGGGTATGGAACATGCTTGTGATGTGGCTACATTTAACTAAAAGCTTAAATGTGGAGATGTTGCAGGGCAAAGTCTTTTGAAATGTCAGGGGGCTCCCTCCCCGTGATTTCTGTCTACTCCTCCCTAGTGTTGGCTTCTAGTTAAAGAGTGCATTAACCATATGTTTGATTTCTCAAACATGAATAAATCCACTTAGCAGCTTGCTTCCTCAAAACCTTTGTCGTGCTTTTCTTTTCTCAAATTTACACTGTCTCCTCACCTACTGAGAAGTTCTGACACTTTCATAATGAGAAGGGTGACTTAAATTTAGAATGAGGCACAATCTTAAGATACAGCAGATTCAATCCAGGCTTTGCCACAAGCTCCATGGGTGGTCTCACTATTTAATTTTTATTTTCTTCATTTCCAGATTTGTCTTCCCCACTGTTTTCTTTGTTATGAACTTTCACAGTCCATTTAGAATTCTGCATCCAGGGAGATAAAAGTTATAGAAGTACAGTCATCCCTGGGTAAACTCAGAGAAGTGGGTCTGTGCAGTTCAAAACTAATGTTCAAAAAGCAACTGTACTTTTCCATATTCTTCCCTTTAATTACTACCCTGGATGTTAAATATGAAATAAACATAATAAAACATCTGAGAGGTGGAGAGAGGAATGCAGGCCAGCTATGGAACTCCGGGTCCAAGGAAGGCACACCAAGAAAACGCCACAGAAAAAACTGTGGTCCTACACTGTCCGTGATAGCAAAGACTAAGTGTAAAGCCTCGACTTTGACCCTCACTAGGCTGTAATGAGGTGCCCCAATGTCCCTGTCTGGGTGGTATCAGAGAAGGCCAAATAGAGAGCTAGAAACTACTCACCATATGGTAATGAGTCTCCACCTCCACCCCAGCCTACCTCCATACACACACAGTGTCGGTGCAACCTGAGTTCAACTCCAGAAGCATCTTTTCCTCCTGCTGAGATGAGGTCAGATAAGGCCTAGTAGAGAGTCAGGACTTTCAATACTGCCCAGTGGTAATGGGACCAATCCCACCACAATGTCTGTGGGGAGCCATAATTCTCACCCTCCACTAGCAGTAACAACACCTTCCCCTGAAGAAGTGATGTCAGACACAGCCAACTAAAACAGAAGGTTTAAATAAGATGCAGTTTCATGACATAATATTAAAAAACTTTCATACCAAACGCCAGGAAGATCTCAAACTGAATGGAAAAGACAATCAATAGATGCCAACACCAAGAAAACAGATATTAAAATTGTCTGAGAAGGATGTTAAGCCACTAATTCAAAGTTTTGATGAGCAGTTATGAACGTGCCTGGTCATAACTGAAAATGAAAAATAGAAAGTCTTAACCAAGGAGGAAACTGCCTCAACCTGATAATAAATAATATCTATCTATAATAAACCTACAACTAACAGTGTACCTAATGACGAAAGACTGAAAGCTTTCCTCCTAAGATTGGAAACAAAGCAAGGATGTCTGCTCTCACTGTTTTTATTTATCATAGTGCTGAAAGCTCTAGCCAGTGCAATAAGGCAAGAAAAGGAAAGTCAATTCACACATATACAAAAGGAAGAAATAAACTGTTCATATTTGAAGATGACATGATTGTCTATATAGAAAATCCTAAAGATCACAAATGACCTAGAATCTTCAAACAAAAGAACAAATTTGAGCCCTTGTCTTATACCATATACTAAAATTAACTCCAAGTGGATCAATCTAAGTGTCACAGTTAAAGCTATAAAACTCTTAGAGGAAAACATAGGGGAAAATCTTCATGACATTGAATTTGGCAATAATTTTTTGGATATGACACCAAAAGCATAAGCAACAAAATAAATCCATAGGTAAATTAAACTTTATCAAAATTTCAAAACTTCTGTGCATCAAGTACACTATCAAGAGAGTGAAAAGACAACCCAGAGAATGGCAGAAAATATTTGCAAATGACATATCTGATAAGAAATTAATTATTCAGAATATATTTTAAAACTCCTATAACTCAATTACAAAAATATTACCAACAATCCAGTAAAAAGGGAAATGCAGTTAAAACCACAATGAGATACTATGTTACTTTTATTATGATGGCTATTATTTAAAAGACAGAAAACAATAAGTATTGGTGAAGATGTGAGGAAATTGAAACTCTTAATGGGAATGTAAGACAATGTAGCTACTGTGGAAAACATTATGGCAGGTCCTCAAAAAATTAAACATAGAATTACCATATGTTGCAACAATTCCACTTCTGGGTATATACCCACAAGAATTGATAGCAGGGACTCCAGGAGATAGTTGCATACCCATAATCATAGCAGCATTATTCACAGTAGCCAAAAGGTGGAAACCACCCAAATGTCCATCAACAGATGAATGAGTAAACAAAATGTGGTCTATCCCTACAGTGGAATATTATTTAAGTTTAAAAATGGATGAAATTCTGACACATGCTACAACATAGATGAACCTTGGAAACATCACACTAAGTGAAAGAAACCAGTTACAAAAGGATAACCACTGTATGGTTCCACTTATATGAGGTACCTGGGATGGTCAAATTTATAGAGATAAGAAGTAGAATGGTAGTTACCAAGGGCTGGGGTGAGGGCAGAATTGGGAGTTATTGTTTAATAAGCACAGAGTTTCATTTTAGGGTGATGAGAAAGTTCTGGAGATAGATAGAGATGATGATTGCATAAGGTATTTAGGTACTTAATGCAACTGATTTGTAAACTTAATGATGATAATGAGGAAATTTATCTCATGTATATTTCATCACAATAAAAAACTAATGAGCAAGCTCAGCAAAGTCATAGGTTACAAGATAAATACACAAAAATCAATTTTATTTCTATATACTAAGAGTAAACACACAGAAAACAACAAAATTTTTACACAATACCATTTACAATTCTTCAAAATATAAAACGTAAGTGTAAATCTAACAAAATATGTATATGACTTCTATGCTGAAAACTAAAAACCGTGATAAAATAAATTAAAAGACAATAGCTATAAACTGAGAGATATACCATATTCATTGATTGGAAGATCAACATAATAGTAAAGATGTCAGGTCTTCCCTACATTGATACACAAATTTAAAACAAATTCTATCAAAATCCTAGTAACATATTTTGTAAATATAGATAAGATTATCCTAAAACACATATGGAAATAAAAAGCAACTAGAATAACTTTAAAATATTTTGAATATGAATGAAGTGGGAAGAATTCCACCTTACTGTAGGATTTACTATCTAGCTAATCAAGAGGGATAGATACACTGATCGATAAAACAGAATAGAGAATCCAGAAATAAACTCATACAAAGATGCCAAATTGACTTTTGACAAACTTATAGGAAGAACTCAGCAGAGGAAAGATAGGCTTTTAAACAAATCGTGTTGGAGAAATTGACATTTATAGGGAAAACAACAAAAACAGATAAATCTTGACCTTAATCTAAATCTTACACATGGACTCAAAATGTTTACCTTCCAGAGCAGAAATCTTTTTCTCACTCTTCCCCACACCATGGAGGAAAGGAAGGGCAGATATGTCAGTCACTTACAGAAGTTCAGAGTTTAATAATTTTGGAGTTCGGTCAGGCGCGGTGGCTCACACCTGTAATCCCAGCACTTTGGGAGGCCGAGGCGGGTGGATCACGAGGTCAGAAGATCAAGACCATCCTGACTAACATGGTGAAACCCCGTCTCTACTTAAAAAAAATACAAAAAAAAAAATTAGCCAAGTGTGGTAGCTGGCGCCTGTAGTCCCAGCTACTCGGGAGGCTGAGGCAGGAGAATGGCGTGAACCCAGGAGGCGGAGCTTGCAGTGAGCCGAGATCGCACCCCTACACTCCAGCCTGGGCAACAGAGCGAGACTGTCTCAAATAATAATAATAATAATAATAATAATAATAATAATAATAACAATTTTGGTGTTCCTCTTCTGTGCCGCATCTCCTGAACATGCAAGTACATCTGGTCCTCAACCTGCCATTCCCTTGGGCAACTGGGGCATGAAGAACAATGCTATGAAGGTGATCTGTGAGCAATAGTCTGTTCTTTGATCCAGACACTTCGTATTTCCTTTCTGAATAAAGATAGAGATAAAAACTTATCTTGTAAGACAAGTCTTGGTTTCTGACAGCAATCCTATTTTTTAACATTTCAAAGGTTGAGAGTGCCTGTTAAACTTCTCTACCAGGTTGCAGGTTCTCTTTGATTTATGCACAAACTGAAATCTACTTACTGCAGACCTTCTTCTACCTTCCTCTCGTTTCTTTGGAGCATTGGCACACTAATCTCTGATTTATCCCACACAACAGATCTGCTCCTTTAAAAAGTCCTATTATTGATACAGAGCTATTTGATTAGGGGATCCTTGCATTCCTTTAGAAATTGCTTAGTGCTCAAAAAAGCCATAATTTATAATTTATTCTTTCGTTTATTCCTTCAAGATATTTGGGGGAAATGTTATTGGAGGGGGAGGGAAGCAGGCCTGTAAGGACTATATATTACTACAGAAGAGTGAAAGCAGGGATTAATAAATGGGTCTTAGACTACATGGTCATCTGTCTAATTTTAAATTTACTGCCACTTCAGGTTCTATTTGCTTTCTCCTTTATTTTCTGCCATTATTGGCACCAGCACAGTGTCTATTTGTCCTGACTGCAATCAGCTGCTGTTCTAATAGCCTAATCCTATTCCAGTGCCAGCTTTCACCTCGCTGCCTGTGCTAATGCCAGTCCTGTCCCTGCTGTTTCTAATTTTCTCTTCCCCCCGCCTCCTTTCTACCCCACCACCTGCTATGTACCCACATCATAATCATTTCTAGATTATTTCATTGTTTCAAAGCTGCTCCCTTGAGTCATGCTGTTCAACTCCAATATTCTCTCTTAACTCCTTCTCCCACAGGGATTGGCTACATCTCACACTATGTCTTTCTTTTCTGTTTTGCCCAGGTGGATTTTAATGTTTTTCTATTACATGATCCGTCAAGCCACTAAACAGGAGCCCTTTCTCCTTATTTCTTGTGTCCAGCAAAAGTGAGCTGAATGTACACCAACACAGGCAGGATACATGGTGAGCAGAACCTTCTCAATGTTAGGTTCACAATGAATGAAATACTGAAAATGGGGATTGGGAATTAATATTTGTGTTATCAACAAATATGTATTGAGTTTCTACAATGCAGCAAACACAGTTTTAGGTGCTTGGGACCCAGTAATGAAGAGAAGAGACAAAATTCTTTTTCTTAGGAAGCTTACGTTTAAGGGGATACATACTACATGCTAGGCTCAGCTTAGATAATGTACATGAGTTTTCTGATTAAATCCTTACATGAACCCTATAAGGTGGGTGCCACCCCCAGATAACATTGAGAACCTCTTTTGTTGCCTGTTTGAGTCTTCACTTTATCATCTGTGATTGGCAGCCAATGCCTCCCTCATAAGATAAATGTCAGAAGACACTGATGATTGTTGAGCACCTACCGTAGCCTAGCAGTTTTCCCCAGGTGTTTTATAAGCTTTTCCACATCAGCCCTATGAAATGAATTATCTCCTCTCAATTTTCAGGTGAAAAACCTAATTATCAGAATAGTAGAATAACTTGTGTAAAGTCACACAGCTACTAAGCAGCAGAGGTGAATTTAAACTCACTCCTTTCCAATTCCGCTGCTAGCTCAGAAATGAGTTCAGTTGGAAGTTATTGTTTATTGAGTATCCTTTATATAAAATGTAATATTAACACTACTGAGAAATATTTAAATTGCAGAAGATAAAGTTCTTGCCATTAATAACAATATAGTCTAGTGGGGGTGAAACATTTCATCCCAACTGTTATAATTAAAATGATTTGCTAGACTGCAGAAAGGTGGGATACAGTCCTGGTGAGGTGATTTAGGACACATGGGAGATTTGTCTGCCACCTTGGGGCTGATGCATATTGATTTGGAGCCTTTGGGACACACGTAAAAGTTGATGGCCAAAAGACAATGAGGGGTGTGGCTGTAGACTCCAGGTATGAGACCCTGCAAATCTGTGGTTATGGGAATTGAAGCGAGGGTGTGATGGAATTGTCTCAGACAGGGTTGCAGAGTAGTGAGTAAGGAATCTGGCCCAGACAGAAGAACCCAAGCACACGGATATTCAAGGCGGTGGTCCTCAAATTTCAGTATGCATAGCACTGCCTAGAGCCTGGCACAGTGGCTCGTGCCTAGAGTCCCAGCAACTCAAGAGGCTGAGACAGAAGGATTGCTTGAGGCCCAGCACTCTGAGGCTGCAGTATGCTGTGATCATGTCAGTGCACTCCAGCCTGGGTGACAAAGCAAGACTCCATTTCTAAAAAAAAAAAAAAAAATATATATATATATATATATATATATATATAAATGAAATAAACTTTTTGAAAAAGTTACCTAGGACAGTGTTTCCTTGTCTTTTTCCACCTCATGATATTCACTGAAATGATCCCGCGGGTAAGGTGCCTGAGAGAAATGAATGAGGCCGCTCATGCAGGAAGGCAATCAGCCCAGGGCCTGTGGCTTTCTTTGCCACAAGCCACTAGAAAGCTGAGGGTGTCTACATCTTGTTTAATTCATTTGTGGTAAAATAACTGGGACATTCTTACCTAAAAAAAATGTCTGCTAAAAATTCAGATTCTCGGGCTATCTCCTCAGCAATTCTGGCTTCGTGAATCCAGGAAGCTACATTTTTAGTTAGCCCTGAAAGTGATTTTGATCCAGATAGAATGAGGATTTTTCTTTAACAAACCTGATTTTAATAGCTTTAAAACAAAATTAAATTTTAAGAAAAGCAATGCGTAACAATCACATTATAACTGTGTATCTACTGGGTGATATAACCTCATAAAGAAGAACCACTCCAAGAAAGTTTAAAACATATCAATATTATTGTTCTTACCTAGTAAAATATTATCTATGGAAAAAAGTATACCCCCAATAAGAAAATATTAAAGTGCTTGTAGATATTACCATATAATGCTGATGGTACTGTTTTTCTGAGACTCTTATATGTGTATTGTGGGATAATCAAATGAGTAATTGCAATGGTGTCACTGAGAAATGAGTCTTCTGGCAATGCTGAAAGAAAGGAAAGACGTAAGACTGATCAGGTTAATGGGCATGCTTAGCACCCAGAATGTTGCTTCTAAATAAATTTCTCACTGAATGGTTCCAGAGCTCTTTGGAGAACTGGCTGTTTCCCAGTATGGGACAGGAAATTATAATCCTGGAACAGTTTGTCACAAAAAGGATACCATCGAAGACAACTAGAACCATGTCAAAGTGACCCAGAAATCAACATGAATACTCTGCCGCAAGCCAAAGGGAGGAAAATTTGATTATTAATTGGAATAACTGCAAGGGATTGAAACAGATTGACTATGTTTAATCCCTGAGCTCATAAAATCATTAATAATTTTTTTAAAGTGTTTTGAAATCTTTAGATAATACTAGGGAACTAATTTTATTATTTTGAATACTAATTTAAAGAGAAAGTATCAGTAGGTTATCCTATTTTTCCTATACAATCATAACTCAGACAACCAAATACATGATGAAAAAAGTTTCTCTTTTGGAATAATTCCAGAGAAGAAATTGATTGAATGATTGGAGTAGATTACCATATTCAGTGACTGTTAGCATCATGAAAGGAGAGAAAACCAGATGGATACCTTCTGATGGAACTCCATACAATCACCTATGAAGGAATCTTTTTATAATTCCACCTGAATCTGACCAAACCTCTAGATATAACCAATAATTTCTAGAAGATACAAGGATCAGGGATGCATGTTAAATGATGGCAAAAGGACACCTTTGCCAAATTGCAGACCCCCATGAAACTTTATAAGACAAATGACCCAGAGTTTTCAACTGAATCAAGATAAAATGCAAGGAGAGGCAGGGAATATAGTAGGAGAGCCTATAAATTAAAATTCTTAAGGGACGTGCCAATGAATCTTTATCTTTTTATCTTATTAGATTTCAATTCAATGAAATTAATTTTTAAAAACCTATGAGAGAAGAAACTGTGAAAACAGGATTGTTATTAGACTGATATTAAGGAATTATAACAACTACAATTGATGAGATTATATTGTGATTATCTTTTCTTTGAAAGAAATTCTCAGTATATATAGTAAGAGAGATCTATATATTCTCACATATATAGGATGAAATATTTGCAGGTTAAATAATATAATGTCTGGGATTTGATTCAAGTCAGGGAGTGGGGAGGAAATGGTTGAAGTATAGAAAAAGTAATATGGGTGTGTATTGCACTGATAATTGCTAAGATGCAGTCATGTGTACACCTAGTTCATTATACTGTTTTCTTCACTTTTATATATGCTTGAAAATCCACCACTCAACAATTAAGATATAAAAAATAAAGAAAGAAACATGATTATTTCTTGATTCAGGGTCAGCGGGAAAAGGAGGAATGTTAATTCTCTGTAAAGTGGTGTCCGGAAAAGGAAAAAGAACTAGAAAAGGGTGATATTGTGAATGCCAAGCAAACAGTGTTCCAGAAAAGGAGATGGCGAGTCACGAGTGCTGTCAAGAAGTCAGGGAATATGCAAGCTAAGAAGTGTGCTTTCAGTTACCAGCAAGAGGCAGTGACTACAGCTTTCAGAAGCTCAAAGAAGCAGTGCTGGCTACACAGGAAGAAGAGAGCTGTGGGCAGGGTGGTGGGGATTGGATTTCCTATGGTTAAATCAAGGGCTGTGCCTTGACTGTTTTTAAAGATGAAAGATACTTGAATAAGTTAAATGTATGAGAAGAAACCAGTAGAAGGGAAGTGATTATAATACACGAGAAAGATGGGGCAATCTGAGAGAGAGAAGTTTCTGAGAGGATGAGGAATGGGGAGAGTCGGGAGGGATAATGCTACTTAGTCAAGAAAATAGCTGTCCTCATTTTAGGAGGGCCATTCAACGCTGCATTTCCCCAAATGAGTCATCATCAGAGTCACTAGGGAGCTTAGAGAAATCCAATTTCTCCTCTTCCTCCCACCTTGAAGATTCTAACTTTATGTATTTGGAGATTTCAATATAATAAAAATACAGTAACTATATTATTTAAAGGCGCTCTGAAGAAGTCTGCTAATTAGCCAGGCTTTCCAACTATTGACTTTAATGAGCATTAAATTCATGAAAAAAGTACTTTTTCTTCATCTTTCTCGGAAAAGAGACATTCAGACTCTTTCTTGGAGTGAAAACAATATGTTCTGGGTCTGAGTACCTGGGGGAGGAGAACAGGCTCAGTTAATCTTTGTTCAAACAACGCTTAAATACCAAGACTGATCTGTTTCCACAACATAGCAACAGCCTTTTTTACTGTGGGGCACAATGATCTTGAGCATGCTTGTATTTTGTCATTTATGGTTGTGGGAGTATGGGAGATTCGAAAAATCTATTTAAGAAAGTACAGCATGCAGATGCGGTGATCCTTAATTTCACTACAGAAACACAAATAGAGCCTGGGGATAGGATAAAGACAACAGGAAAATCAAATAAGCAAGGGCTTTAGCATTTGGAGAAAAGAACCAGGGGTGCAACTGTAGAAATCCGGTTCTAATTCTAGTTCTGCCACTACCTATACATGTCACTAGAGCCTGATATCAGTTTTCTGATCTACACTATTGTGGGTACTAGTTTCAATCCCTAACTGCCTTCTGGGAAGGTCACAGCATGAACAGGACATAACAGATGCAATGGTATTTGTATAAACATGCTGTGTAGACACAATTATTGTGCTGGTCAATGGCCTCAATGAAAAATGTATCACTCTAAACAATTGGTGAAATTAAGCTGTAAATTTTGAAAGAACTTGGCTTTGTAGATAACATGCCATTTCTATCTACTTCCTGTCAGAATGAAAATGATGTAGAAGCATTTTCTGGCACTTTAACAGTTTACAGATTATGGTGACATAGTATACATATGACATAAAAATATATATTAAAAATGTTGACCTTATTCTATTCATTCAGCTATTAATTTCAGGGATTTCTGGTTTCCTGATGGATATGGAGCAAAAGTCTTCATAAGTCTTGAGTTTTCACTGAATCTTAAGTCTCCTTTTAACCCTCCTTCTCTTAATTGTCACTTAAGATATATAAAATATGTCCAAAATTGACATCTTGGCAACCTGAAAGTCTCTCCTATCTCAGTAAATGGTATCATCACCGGTTTTTAATTAAACTAAGACCTCAAGATTTATCCTTTTGCCCCCCTGAAACCTCATACCTTTTTCTCTGTCATTCACCAACTATAAACATATCAAATTCGTTTTGGTTGCTTAGATAAGCCCTTTTTTTTTTATTGTTTAACACTTCTGGGCTTTTGAACTAATATATTGATGCTAAGGCATGTATTTTAACATATTTTAATATCATTGTTATCAAAATGTGTTTTACAATCAATTTTGTCATTTACAATTTGCAATTAGAATTACAGGTGTTTTTTTTCTTTTAGAGGTACAATAGTGGTGTCTTAAATCCAATACAAAAACAAAAACAAAATGGTAGTGCCCTCTCCCCTCTCCAGATCTCTGTGTGGCTGGCTCAGTCCTAGCCTTACTGTTGAGCTCAGCTCACTCACCCTCACTTCAGCTTCATGCTCTGATGCCACCTTACCTGAAGTTCTCCTCCCCTCATCTCATCCCACTACTTGTTTCCTTTATAGCACTTTTGCCACTTAAAAACATCAATTTGTTTGCTTATTTCCTATTTTCTCTATAAAGCTCCTCAAAACAGGAGCTTTGTTTTGTTCTCAGCTACATCCCCAGATATGGTGCGTGATCAATGCCTATTTGTTGAAGGAATTGTACGGCAAGGGCGCCTCTTCCACAGAAGTTTATGTGGCCCATACCCACTATCTCAGTAGTGTCTGAGCTGAGCAGCTCCTACCTTATCCTCAAAGTTCCCACCCCCAGCCCCATCACCAGCACAAGCAATCGCTGTTTTAATCTCCACCATCTAAGAAGTGGCGGGACTTCCAGTGTAATGGACAAAGACCATGAATAGAATTTCTACAGCTAGAGGCATTTGGCAAAAAACTTACTATTTGAAAAGTCTTTAGTCTTAAACCCATCGTTGGGATGAAGGGCAAGTATATTAGTCCATTTTCACACTGCTATAAAGGAATACCAGAGACGGAGTAATTTATAAAGGAAACAGGTTTCATTGACTCACAGTTCCACATGGCTGGGGAGGCCTCAGGAAACTTACAATCATGGCGGAAAGGGAAGCAGGTGCCTTCTTCACATGGCAGCAGGAGAGAGAAGAGAAAGCAAAGGGGAAAGAGCCTTTCGTGAAGCCATCAGATCAAATGAGAACTCACTCACTATCATGAGAACAGCATGGGGGAAACCGCCCCCCTAATCCAATCACCTCCCAGTAGGTGCCTCCCTAGTGGACCTAGCTGCTGATGGAAGCAGCTTGGAGTTGCTTAGTTCCAGTAGGAAGCACTGGTTCCTGTGTATTCTTCACTTTGTCCTTATCTCCATTCTCCGTGTAGTCCATACTGTCTCTCCAGCTGATTGTTCTGCAGTGGTCACATATTGCTGTGCAAGGAGCCAGCACTGCTGCAGCTTCCAGTGATTTCAGTTATGTGGAACATAAGCAAGGAAGATAAAGTAAAACCCTTATGCTCCTGAAGGCATTGCATGGGGCTTCCAGAATGTCACAAAGCCAGCCATTGGCACTGTTCTCAGGAGAAAAAGGACTTTTCTCTGGAATGGCTCTCGTGGTGTAAGGACTGGTGACGCATTAATAAATCACACACTTATGGTTTAGATTAAGTCATATCTGAATGAGTCATTTCTCTACACAACTCACCACTCCCTGTGTCAGCAAGGCTGATGGGCAGAGTAGGCTGAATGTTGGTAGGTGGTATTATGTGATCAAGTGTTTTTACTTTAATGCCTAAGGAAGACTCTGCTAGCCAGGTGCACAATAGTCTGCACTGTTGGCCTTGGCTAATCTAATCTTAGATACCCCGTGTAATTGGGAAAGAAGGAGAAACTCTGCAACGCGTCATCCAGCAACTTGATCCCCTGGTTTGTTTTTCATTTTGTTTTAAGATGGGCTCTAAGGTCAGAAGAATTAAGACATTAGATGTCTGGAAGGGGAGGCGTTTTGCCCCAGAAAGAGCTGTAGAGATGTTTGCAGGGCCTGACAGCCAGCTGTGGTCAGCCAGAGAGACACATGACAACTAGCACTGAGGCATCCCTGCCTTGGGAGACCAGGGCCAGGGCTTCTGTGACATGCACACACTTGGAGTCCCACTGATCCCTCTGCCCCTCTGGTAGTAGTCCTGTCTTCAGCCCAGATGAGGACTCCCAGAGTTATCCCTGAAAGCTTCCTTCAGTTAGCAATTACTCTGCCTGCTGTGCCAAGACTAGACAATGCCTCCTAACAGGTCACCCCTCTGAGTCCAGCCCCTCCTCACTTCCTGCTGTTTATTAAGAACATTTATTTGTTCCAAAGCTCTATAAAAGGAGGCTTATAATCTTAAGAGTACCCCTAAATCACTAACTTTTAATCAAGATAAAATTCTCTGCCCAGAAAGCAGTGTAACATTACCACTCATTCTGCAATTCCAGATTTCTCCATTGTGTTGTCATTAAATCCATATTACTATGCTAATAAAATTAAACATTTTAGAAGGGTCATAGAAGAAAAGGGAAATGTGTCATAAAATTATTAATAACGTCTTTGTCACCTTGGCTACACAATTTATGGGGATAATTTCCGGACTACAAAAACAGTAGTTGGCTGGGCATGTTGGCTCATGCCTGTAATCCCAGCATTTTGGGAGGCTGAGTCAGGAGGATCACTTGAGCCCAGGAGTTTCAGATCAGCCTGGACAAGATGTGGAGACCCTGTCTCTACAAAAGAAAAACAAAATTAACCAGGCATGGTGGCATACGCCTGTGGTCCCAACTATTTGGGAGGCTGTGGAGAGAGGATCACTTAAGCCTGGGAGGTGGAAACTTCCATGAACTGAGTTCGTGTCACTGCGTTCCAGCCTGGGCAATAGGGGCAGATCCTGTATTTAAAAAAAAAGGAGAGAGAGAGAGAAAAGAAAGTTGTTGCAAAAACTTATCTTAGATACCTACATAATAACATCAGGGATGATGACTGAGTTTGCTATGTTTCTGTAAAGGAACTAGTTATAGTTGCTATTTGTCAAATTCTACACAAGATGCGGTACACAGTCATGGAACTCATGCCAGCTCCTTCTCTTTCTCCCTCCCTCCATTCCTCTCCTTTTCCTATCTTCTCTTCCTTGCTTGATTCTTTTTTCTATCTTACTTTTTATTACAAAATATGACTTTACTAAGTGCTTGTAAGTTCCTCTAAGTAGGGAAGATACCTTTTTTCCACTTCATAATTGTGGCCACTCCCTGCCATTGACAAAGAGAAAACTTGGCACAGGCTATTCACAGTGGCTCACACCTGTAATCCCAGCACTTTGGGAGGCTGAGGTGGGAGGACTGCTTGAGGCCAGGAGTTCAAGCATGTAGTGAGCCAAGATCGAGCCACTGCACACTAGCATGGGTGACAGAATAAGACCACATCTCAAAAGAAAAAAAACATAAAGAAGAAAATTTGACAATAAGGCATATTTGCATTTACCTATATATTAAAAACCAAACCTATAGAAGAGTATCCAGTGGGAAGAAGCCAATTTTCCTCCATGTTTACTGACTCTCCCAATATCGCTTACCAGAGATAACCATTATTAACTTTAAAAAATATATATCCTAACATATTATACATATATGTGTGTATATATACCTATTACATATACATACATATATGTATATGTATATATAAAATATATGTATACATATACATACTTTTAATATGTGTATGTTAAATATGTATGTATTTATATGTACATATATGTATAATGTAAAGATAGAGATACATATTTGTGTGTTTATATGTGTATGTAAGGATACATTTATGTATGTGTGTGTACATATAAGGGTAGATATATATTTTAAAGTTAATGATTATTATATAGCACTGACATTTTTATCTAAAGCTATATTATGGTTAGATATATGTATATGTGTATGTATATGTAAGGGTAGATATATATTTTAAATTTAATAATGATTTTTATATAGCATTGATATTTTTATCTAAAGCTATATTTTGGACTTCTTTCCATTCTTCATAATTGCTGCATAGTGCCATTTTATGGATATACCATATTATAGGCTGCTACTCCTTTTTTTAAAAAAAATTCCTGTTAACAAGTCACTTATGTTCATCATTGAAAACCTGGTAAACACAGGCAAGAATTATAGAGTAAAACGCATCCATAATGGTATTACACTTTAGGACTACCTCATAAGGCTGCCCAATGGAAAACTGTCTCTAAGAAGACCCATTGTCCAGTCCTCGAGAGAGAGTTGTTGATAAGAACTTATCTCAAGGGCTCAGATGGGCCTCTAAAATACCGTTCCACCTCTGAAATCAGTACAAACTGTATGAGTGACAGATGTCAAAAGAAATCATTAAAAGGCATATCAGGGGATTGAGTATTCTTTTGGTTTAATCAGTAATAAATTCCCTCCACAGTACTTGAGGTGGTGGCTTGGGTTTTTCAAAGTAATACTGTGTGATATAACAAAAAATGTATCTGGTCTTTGTGCCTGGTTATCAACTTGAGCTTCAAAAACCCTTGAGCTTTCCTGATTGACAGGAGTGCTCTTCCTATGCTATTGAAGGAACTCCTCATGGGCCCCCTACATTGCTTCAGGATGGGGGCTGGTCTCCAGAAAGATCAGCCACGTTATTAGAAGATTGACTCTTTGGACCAGCTTGATTGATTTATTCATTCCTGTCTCAGTAATGAAACCCCAGTAAAAACTCTGGTCATTGGGGCCCTTTACCCCCATTTCATCTCCAGCACAGACCCCAAAACCCTGTGTATGTAAACTCTCTTATTTCTGGGGGGTTTAATATGGGTGCTTTATTAATTTTCTGCAATAACACAGTCTCTGTGTGACTAACTACACAAAATTATGCTTCCTGTTAGTGTTAAAAAGTATAATGGGAACTAGCAGACCTAGATTCTAGTCTTTTGCTATTAACAAGGTGTGTAATCTATATGATTTACGTAATTTGCCTATGCCTTAGTTTTGTCATTCTTAATAAAGGGTGGGGTTGTACAGTGAAAACTGAGGAATAAAATGAAAGAGTGTGAAGAGTGCTTTGAAATATTAAAACATCTCCATCATCTTCAGTACTCAGATTAACCTAGTGTTGGCTCATTTTGATGGATCTCAGGACATGACAACTCTCTATTATTTGTATTTGTATTAATCTTTTTCTGAATGTACATCTAGCTAGTGTTAGTGAGTGATTAGTTTTTGCTAGGTAATTTGCTGTGGGATTTCTTTTGTAATTTTGTCTTACATTTCACAACTGATCTAAAAAATAGACACTCTTAATGTTCTCATTTTACAGAAGAGAAAAATGAAGTTTACCACAGAGAAAAGTCAATTCCTCAAGAATATGTAACCAGGGTGTGATGGAAACCAAGGTTGTCTGCCTCCAGAGCCCTTATACTTGGACACAGTCCTCTACACCTTTCAGCTAATGTTCTAACACACCAGATCTCTGCTCTTGTAAATGCTCAAAGAAGACAGAGAAAAACAAGCTGGTTGTCAATCATGCTTTCCTGATGTTCTTCATTTTCATATTTGTCCTAGCAATAATCTATTATTCATAATATGTTGTTGTTTTGCTTTGTTTAAGAACTTGGAAGCTTATTTCTAAGGAGCTTTTCCTTAAGAGGCATTATTAACCATTTTGGATACCAAATACCTTTTTCTCAAAGCATCAAAATTATACTTGATTGCACTCATTTTAATTCATTGCACAGATTACATAATAGTTCATTATCTCCTACTATATCTGAATTCCTCTGCAGAGGCTAATCTCTGTTATTTTCATGGAATACCCTGTATTAAACAGAAAGTCTATCATTTACTTAGTAATTCCTATGCTACCAGCAAAATAAAATCTATAAATCCTATACCTATGTGATCTTAGAAATTACCCTTGATTTGTGAAGGAAATTATATGGGATGAAACTGTTCATCATAAACATTTTTTGGCTTCTATATGTCAATACACTTTCAAACGTAATAGGCCAATTTTGAGAGAGCATTACAGTTTCCAGATGCTGGCTGAGCATACAATATGCTGGGGAGAGGTGCTGTGGTACACTCAGTAGATCCACATTCACAGTATTTGCGTTGTAGCAGTGTCATTTGAAATAATATAATCCTTTTCTATTCTTCTGGGCCACCAATCTTCCCACCACAATTATCAGAAGCAGAAAAGAGAAGTTAAAAGTCATTAAGTTTAAGAACATGAGGGATTTGCTAGGGCAATTTCAAACCTTAACTAACCTTGCTAGTTAAGGTAATGAAAGCTTCTGTGCAAATAAATCTAAAAATCCAGAGGTTTACACAATGGAAGTTTAAGATGTAGCAGTCCAATGTGTGTTGAGTGGGTGGCTTTTCACATAGTGATTCAAGATCCAGGCTCATTCCATTTTGTGACTCCACTCTCATGTAAGGCTGTAAAGTATTTCATTTCCAACAGAACACAATAGTATTTTAAAGAATATTAAAATTTGTCTTAACATCAATAGAACTTGAATAATCAGCAGATGGCTTACAGAGAAAAGAAGGAAAACAAGGGATGTTATTTATGTAATATGAATATTCAATGTCATCAGGCTCTGAAAGCCTGTTATGTTCACCTCCACAGCAGGGATGTATAAAGGTAGAGTGAATCTTCTTTGTAACTGTGATGGTTAATTTTATGTGTCAACTTGATGGAATTAAGGGATGCCCAGATAACTAGTGAAACATTATTTCTGGGTGTGTCTGCAGGGATATTTCTGGAAGGGTGTTTCAAAATAAGCATTTGAAACAATAGATTGAATAAAGATCCTCCCCACTGCCCAGAGTCAGTGAGCGTAATGCATTGATTGCCCATACAAACAAAAAGGTGAAGAAAGGGTAAATTCTCTCTTTTCTTAGCTGGGATATCCATCTTCTCCTGCACTCAGACTGAATGACCTCCTGGCTTTCCTTGTTCTCCAGCTTATAGACAGCATATTACGGAACTTTTCAGTCTCCACAATCATGTGAGCCAATTCTTATAGTCTCCTCTTATGTATCTAGACATATCCTATTGGTTTCTCTTTCTCTGACTAATAAGCAGACATTAGTTGGATGGTGATATGGTTTGGATGTGTCCCCACCCGAATCTCATTACGAATTGTAGTTCCCATAATTCCCACATGTTGGGGGAGGGATCCGGTGGGAGACAACTGAATCATGGGGAAGTTTCCTCCATACTGTTCTCGTGGTAGTGCATAAGTCTCACAATATCTGATGTTGGGGTTTCCCCTTTCACTTGGCTCTCATTCTGTCTTCCCTGCCACTATGCCTCCTTTTCTTTGTAACTTACTCAGTCTTGGGTATGTCTTTTATCAGCAATGTGAAAACGGATTAATACCGATGGCTACTGCCAACTGTGAGACTCTCCTTTTTCTCTGCATCCTTGCTGCCCAACTCCTTCTGACCCAGTCATTTGTGTGTGTGTGTGTGTGTGTGTGTGTGTGTGTGTGTGTGTAACTCAGGCCTGCCATGTTTAGTAGGCTGCCTGCAGCATTGATCAGGATAGAGGTCATCAGCCTCACTCTAAAGCAAGTACTAGTTCCATGCCCATCTCTTCCTCCTTGGCAAGGACCCCCTTGCCCGGCCCTGCCAACACTGTGATCACATTAAGTAGTTAGGGAGATATGGGTCATGTTCTAGAATTAAGTAGATCCATCACAGCTATGGACTGAATGCTTGTGTCCTTCAAAATTAATATGTTGAAATTCTAACCCTCAAGGAGATGGAATTAGGAGATGGAACCTCTTGTAGTTGACTCGGTCCCTGGGATTAGTGCCCCTAATAAAAGGGACCCTGGAGACTCCCTCATCCCTTCCACCATGTGATGACACAGTGAGAAGATAGTCATCTATGAACCAGGAAAAGCCATCACCAGACACTGAATCTGCTGTTACCTTGATCTTGGACTTCCCAGCCTCCAGAACTGTGAGAAATAAATTCCCCTTATTTGTGAGCCACCCAGTCTATGGTGCTTTGTTATAGCACCCTGCCCAGATTAAGAGAATCACTAAAACAATTCTGAAGAATGCAGAGAAGATGTAGAAATCAGCCAATAAACCTTTAATGGCATTTATATTGCATATAACAAAATGCTGTAAATATTGTAGATTCACAAGATTTGTTAATGTGTATCGCGAGTCTGTTTAGCACTAGGTAGTTAAGTTTTCTACTTCCAGGACCACATTCCCACTTCTCAATGCTTATGTCAGGATGTGCATTTCACTTTTAATAGGTTCATCAGCCATGGATTTCAGAGCTCTGTGTCTCCTTAACAGAAGCTTGTGTATCCCTGCTGTGATACAGAGGGTTTATTTCTAAGTACTTCAGGCACCTCACTGTTGCCCACTCTCACCCCTACTCTCAAGAGACCACAGGTGACACTCAGTAATTATTTGTTGTCATCATTAATGATGATTTATTGCAACATTTAATAAGGTATTCCATGCCCAAGAAATAAAAATACTCTATAAATGCTCCTAATGGGAAATTAAGCAGTTTTGTGGAAAATGGCTGAATTAAGAGTCATTTTCCATGAATTTAGTGCCATGGCATTGGACGATGTTTTGGGATGACCCTAGGAGAGTGAACAGCTTCCTGAGTTGAATATTTTGAGAGAAATCAAAAGACCCAGCTGCCTAATCACTTCAAGCTCTGATTAAGCAATTCTCAGTGCCTGAAATCTACCCTATTGAGTTCAGTTCTAACTGACCTAAACTATTAAAGTGTGAGTGTTCTGCATAGTTAATAATAATTGACAAATCTAACTAACCCCTTAGAGTCCAGCAGAAAGAAGGAACTGAGATCACAGGCATGACCATTTTGAAGACTAAAGGTCTGGTGAGGAAGAAAGTATTGGGCTTTCAGGAACTGATCCAGTTCATTTGGCTAATTGAGTTGGCATGTGTTTCTGGTAAATATGGGTATCCTCTAGCAATGAGAGGAAGGTAGGGTTTAAATAGCCCTTCCCTGATAATGTTGTTTTCAGACAGTAGATTACAATGAAAGCAAATATTTTATCAAATTATGCCAAGTGTACACTTTCAGCAAGCAGTTGCAGAAACCTCAGACAACCTTTCTTGGAAGCTCAGCAAAGCTCTACTCTGTTTTCAGGCACTCCAAAGGCACCTGGAATAAATTGTTTGCTCCAAAGTCGAGGCAATAATACTCTGAAGGCAAGGTCAGCCAGCCACAAAATCAGATCAGGTGACAGATCAGTCCTCCACTTCTTGGAGGACTCTGACCAATGGGAGCACCAGGAACTTACACTTCAGCCCTGCTTTGAACACACAAGGCTGCTGGGTCTGTCCCTTGTTTAGACCTTGGTCTTCATGTATAAGTAGGGGCTGGAGAATCCTTTTAGTCCACTGAATATTTTCAGCACCACCTATTTATCAATATAATAATTATTTCTAAAATCCCTTCTAATTATCAAATCCCTGGATATGATTTCTATAGCCATATTGGGAAGTCCTAAGTAAGCACTTCAAGTCATGATCAGTTGTGACCAGACCATGAACTTAACTGAGGCGGGTGCTTTAACCTGTTCTGACTCCTAGAATAGTGCCTCAACAACTTTATGCTGTTGGTACGTATTTGACAGTTGAATGAATGAATAAGTACATGTCAATGGATGGTTAAGAAACTTTGCCTGCTAACTAAGCACCTTTCGTGTTTAGATTAAAACTAATTAGCACACACACCACATGTTTATTCTAGAGAATTTTTAAAGTAAGTTACCACACTGACAATGTAATGGGAGCACTGTTGGGGAATGGTCACAACATAATTGGGTAGGGAAATGATGCTGGAGGTGAGAGAAAAAGCTTTGTGAATTTGCACAGGTATTATAATTTTATTTATGTATTGAATGCTGATATCATTCACCAACTCTATATGGATACATTTTAATAGTTTAACAACTAAATGGATACACTTTAATAATACTTCTTTTAATAACTGTACACAGTTCCTTTAAGTACTCTTCAGATTCTAAGAATACCTCTGCCCACCCCAATTAATCACCTCAGCTCTCCATTATCCATGTGTGCTCACATTCAGCAGATGGCCGATAACTATCACTTTCACCATTGTTAGTTGCTAGAAAGTTTGATTCTGCACCTATTTTTAATACAAATGCACTTTATTCCTTATATCCTATACTTGGGCAAAAAACTCTTCAAAGTCACCTGGGGAAAATAAAGGGGGTGGGGTATGCTTATCATACATATTTGCTTTTCTCCACCTTCTGCTGCTGGCAATTACTCTGGGTATTTATCAAAGAACGTTTCTCTACCAAGTGCTCCATCTCTCCACTTGCAGCTGAAAAGCTAGTCTCACTACTCCAATGTTCCAGAGCCACTTATTTTATTATATTTTAACAGGACACATACAAACTGAGCAGCAACAAAGTCACATGAAAATGAACTGAAGCTTAACCAAAGTTTAGCTCAGGAGAAGGCCCCCAAAAGAATAGTAACATCCACTACAAGTAAAATGATGGGTTCCTCTATGCAAAGACTTAGCAATAACCACTAGGCTCTGGGTCTATGTGAGTCCCAGACTGTCTGGATCTTCTGTCCCAAACCCCATATCTCCCCGTCTCTTCAGCCAGAAGCCCCCCTCATTAGTAAATGTGTTAGAAATGTACTGACAATAATGAATATTAATAGGTGATCATTGCTTTCACTCATTTATAGGACAAATATTTTTTATCAACTACAGTCATGAATGATGTAATGATTTTTGGGTAATGACAGATAGCATATACAATGATGGTCTCATTAGATTACAATACCATATTTTTGCTGTACTTTTTTTTTTTTTTTTTGGAGACAGAGTTTATTGCTCGGGTTGGAGTACAGCGGCATGATCATAGCTCACTACAGCCTTGATCTGCTGGGCTTAAGCTTCCTGAGCAACTGGGACTACAGGTGCACACCACTCCACCCAGCTAACTAAAAAAATGTTTTTGTAGGGACAAGGTCTTGCTATGTTGCCTTGTTGGCAAGGTTGGAGAGAAATTGGAACCCTTGTGCACTGCTGGGGAATCGGAACCCTTGTAAAATAGTGAAATGTAAATAGTGGGGAATGTAAATAGCTCTTGGGGAACGTAAAATATTGGAAAACTGTATGGAGGTTCCTCAAAAAACTAAACATAGAACTACCTCATGTTCCAGCAATCTGATGTCTGGATATATACCCCATAGAACTAAAAGCAGGATCTCAAAGAGATATTTGTACATCCATCCTCATAGCAGCATTATTCAGAATAGCCAATAGGGAGAAAAAAACCTAGATATCTTTGCCTAATACAAGGTCACAAAGATTTTCTCCTAAATTTTTTCTATAAGATTTATTGTCTTAGCTCTTGCATTTTGGTCTGTGATCAATTTCAAGTTGATTTTTGTATATTCAGGTAAGTGATGAGGCTCTATTTTGCATACAATTTTCTGGTTAGGTCTCAATTTTCTTGTCTACTAAAGAAGAATAACATTATCTACTTTACAAAATTATTGTGAAGATCAAAATAATTGTAGCTCATAGTTACTGAGTTGAGTTATTAGAATATGCTGGGCAGTAAATATTTCACATACAGTGACTCATTTCATTCTCACAATAACCCTATCAGTTATTATCTTCATTTTACAGATTTAAAAATTGAGGCACTCAAAAGCTAAGTAAAGTTTCCTGGGCTGTACAAATGACAAGATTTAGGGGTGAAAATTAATTCCAGACAAACAGGTTTCAGAAACTATATTCTTAACCAAACTACTCTATTAAGAAAGCATGAGTATGATGCTAAAAACATTTCTAGGGACTTGATAATTGTATTAATTATCTATTGCTCTGTCACAAATTACCCAAAAACTTAGTGGCTTAAAACAACAAAAACATTTATTATCTACAGTTTTTGTGGGCTGGATATCTGAGTGCAGCTTAGCTGGGTCCTCTGCTCCAGGTTTCTCACAAGGCTGTGGGCTGAAGCTGTGGTCTCATCTGAAAGCTTGCCTGGGGAAAGATGTGCTTCTAACTCACACATGTATTGTGAGGATGTGCTTCTAACTCACGCATTATATTGTGAGTAGTTCTCTTGAGAGACCTGCATATCAAAGAATTGATGTCGCCAGCCAATAGCCAGCAGGTAGGCTTCAGTTCCTCACTGGCTATTGGCTGGCGACATCGATTCCTTGATATGCAGGTCTCTCAGTGGAACTACTCCCAACATAGCACCTTGGTTTCCATAGAGTGAGGATCAAAGAGATACATGAGGCAAGCAGGGAGGTGACAATATGGAAGCCACAGTCTTTTTGTAACCTAATTAAGAAAGGACATCCCATAAGCCTTTTGAATACTCAGCACTTTTGTCATATTCTGTTTATTACAAGAGAGTCCCTAGCCTCCTGCCCACACTCAAGGAGAGGGTCTTGCTTAAAGGCATAAATGTCCAGAGCCAGGGATCACTGGGAGTCCTTTTAAAGGCTCTCTATCATGATAACCATTGATCTCTTCCCCTACTTTCTTTCTTTTTTTTTTTTTGGAGATGGAGTTTCGCTCTTGTTGTCCAGGCTAGACAGCAATGGTGCAATCTTGGCTCACTGCAACCTCTGCTTCCCAGGTTCAACCTATTCTCCTGACTCATACTCCTGAATAGCTGGGATTACAGACGTATGCCACCATGCCCGGGTAATTTTGCATTTTTGGTAGAGGGGTTTCCCCATGTTGGTCAGGCTGGTCTCAAACTCCCGACCTCAGGTGATCCGCCCACCTCGGCCTCCCAAAGTTCTGGGATTACAGGCGTGAGTCACTGCGCCCCACCTCTTCCCCTATTATTATCTCATAAATAGGGATTAGGTTTTCTTAGAATGATTCTGTTTCCTTTAAATATACTTTTGAGGACTAACAACTTGATTATCAATTTTTAGAGACAATTTTTTTCAATTTCCAAGTAACTAAATTTACAAATTTCTACCTCTAGTGCTTTTAAAAAAATATATGAAGTATGGAGCACTTGAGGATTTACATGCATAAAGATTTGAGCAAAGTTCTGTATAGATCTCAGGTAGAGTATATTTCTCACATCCCATCACTGAGACTCTGTCCCCTTTTGATGTCGAGGCTTTAAAATGGCATTTCCATCTTTTTAGAGGTTAAATGAAAATAAAACTCTTTTACCAACTAAAAGAATAAAGAAAGAACACTCAGCTTCTTGGAGGGATGAAGAAGAAAGCATTTCAATTTGCCTTAATCATTGAGTCCTCTGAAGAGTCAAGATTCTTGATGATAATTGATGATAATTCAGCTCCTAAACAATGTTAACAATCCCTCCCTCTTATTTATGATCCTCTTCCAAAGAGAATCTCAGCTAACTTTAGAGATATGGTAAGAGAAATCATCTAATCAACAGTATCAACAGCTTAAACTTTGGAGTTCTTTCTGTGAATCTCTCAATACTGGCTGGGATGCCTGCTGTGCTTCAGTGTATGTATTTATTTCCAAGTAAATAAGACTATTAAATGGAGATTTTGTGTCCCTAAGAATCACTTTCAAGCAGCCTTTCCCCAGAGATACCAATCACCATAGAATGTGGGTGGTCCCTTCCATTAGGTGATAGGAGTCACTACTTCAGGACTGCTTGGCTGCTGGCTGCGCCTTTATTAGTGACTGTTTTTAGAGGCTCAATATCTTGCCAAAGAAAATTTTAACCACCTGAGTATCTACCTCAGTGCCTTTTGAATAGTTAGCACCGAATAAGTATTTGTTGGCGGAATGAATGGATGTCCTATGGGTTCATGCAATCGTAATCCTATTCAGGATGCTGTATCTAGGTTCCTTATCCTACCTTTCCAGACACTGTTTCAATGAGTTAAAGGAACCCCCTGCCAGGAAGGATCATTAACTACCTTATTTGATCTGATCTTTGTTCTGGAAGGCCCAGAGCTAAGGACAAAACCTACAGCTCCCTCTGCATAAGACTTGGATACCTTTAATTCTGTCTGCCCCGAAGTGCCTACAGTCACCTGCCAGCCACACTGTGCTCAATCCAAGGACTCATCTGCACAACCTCACTGCACCTCCTGAGGGCTCTTCTGACTCTCAACACTGCTGTCACCAAACTGTCTAACATATCCAGGGAAGCACTTGGGACATGAAAACTGTTCAAACATTTGGCACTTGGTTCAAAGACAGAAACCTGGCAAGCGCCAACCCCTATTCCTTCTGTTCATTCATTAGGCCCTAGACATCTGAGCTTTGGCATCATCTGGTTTGCCCACCACAATCTCCTTGAAGTTCTCTAGGACAGATGAACAAGGCAATAGCAAGTTATGGTTCAGTGTATGAGACAGCCTGTTCTGTTCATACAAATAAGAGCAACATTTTGCCACGTACACCCAGTACACCTGCACCCCACAGAATCTGGTGGTGCTTGCCTGAGGGATGACAGGGCTCTCCCAGACAGCTGGCTCTGGCCTCTGGTCATGAGACAGTGCTGGAATTCATGAGTGAATGCAGATCATCGGTGAATTCTTTCTGTGCCTGTCCCTGTCTGTGCAACTCTGCACAACTAAGGTCTTCAAATTGCCCTATGCTCTGTGCATTTAGAATAACAGCTGTTTATCCATGATTTACCACATGCCAGATACATTTCTGAACACTTTGCACATTATTACCTGACTTAATCTTCAGGGCAACCCTATCTGTGAACGAGCATTCTTTTTGACTCCCTTTTTCAGATGAGGCATAGAACTTAAGTAACTTGTCCAATGCCACCTTGAAAATGAGAAATGGAAATGAATTTGAATCTGTTCAGGCACCACAACTCATGTCATAATAAAATCTTGCCTCTCATATTTTGTATCTCAGTTATCTTAGAAAGCAAAAATATGGGCCAGGTGCAGTGGCTCACACCTGTAATCCCAGCACTTTCGGAGGTCGAGGCGGGCAGATCACCTGAGGTCAGGAGTTCGAGACTAGCCTGGCCCATATGGTGAAACCCCGTCTCTACTAAAAATATAAAAATTAGCTGGGCGCGGTGGTGGACGCCTGTAATCTCAGCTACTTGGGAGACTGAGGCAGGAGAATCACTTGAACCTGGGAGGTAGATGTTGCAGTGAGCCAAGATCATGCCACTGAACTCCAGCCTGGGTGACAGAGAGCCTGTCTCAAAAAAAGAAAAAAAAGAAAGATTAAAAAAAGAAAGCAAGAATATGCCTGTGCATATTTCTTTGTACATAATTTAGTACAATGACACAAGGATAGAAGCATGTGGCAGTTTTATTTTGATGAAAAGCAAGCTTTGTCTATCTTGTTAAAGGTGTTTGGATCTGATGCAATTCCAAATCAGGCTGTTCTCTTTATCCATATGCCCAACTCACCTGTGGAGACCTCCGAGGAATCTCAGCTCATTGTCTTTGATTCAGCAACCAGTTTTCCTGGCTTTGGAGTATGAGTCACATGACAGGCTAGGAGGTAAAAGCTGTATCATAGAGAAATAACTCCTTGTCAATTTCCAGTTTCTGCCATTACCTAAAAGGGACCTGGCTGAGTGACACTGTGTGGCCTAGAGTGGCTTTAGCTGAAGAGTGCACTTTACCGGCTTCTAGGCAATTTATTACCATTATACGGCAGCTATGCCCAGGGCAATGACACTAGATCACAGTTGCTGTTTTCTCTGCGCAGGGGTGAGCAAGGAAAGCTTCCCCCTTCATCGTCTGAAGGTTCATTGAAAATGAACTAAAAAAAGGCAGATTAATAGGAGAAAAAGGCATACACATCTATTTGAACTTGTATAGCACGGGAGAATTGCAGCAGAATGATTATTCAATAATCCAATGGGGTCCAGGTGCTTATAAACCTTTCTTCATAGGAGAAGGGGCAGGACTAAATAACTTTTAGGGAGAATGAATGCACCCAATATTCAGATGGTGATAACTAAATCATTCTCTTAGGGAACTGAATGGGACTGGAGAACAAACACAGTTCAGAGTTTGAGCTCTAGGTTTGGTGTTCAATTTTTAGTCTTTTTCTCTGTGATGAGTTTTAATCTTCTCTGGTTAATGAAATTTCAAGGAAGGGATCGCGGGCAATTGGATTTCTCTTTGGGAGTCCGGTTTCTGGGTAGATAAGGAAACTTCAGAGAATAGCCTCGTCCTCTGCTTTGGGAGAGACAAAGGTGTGAGAGATGGGGGTCGGGAGAAGGTTAGAGGCACCTTGAGGCTTTTTGTTTAGTTCCATATTTTGGGAAGTCATTTCCTGAGCCCCAACACTTTTTTATAAAACCAGATTAGTCACTCCAGCCTGCTTTCAGGGCTGCTGTGAAACAGGGATAAAAACAGTTATATTGGTCACCTGCAGGGAAATTATGCCAGGAGGCAAGATGCACATAATTAGCCATGGCAATTTCCAAAGATATGCTACAAATAATCTTTCTCAATTCCATATAGGTCCTTGAATCCTCAGATAGTCCAGTCAAAGCTGATCCTTTGTCCTTGCCAGTGACCGGCAGGTCTTTCCAGACACTCAGAGCAGCTAAGACAGCATTTTAAAAATCGCCACTCTATATTTAGCATTCCAAATTGCCTATGCCTTCACTCTCCCTTTGTACTTGCATCACCTAAAAAAGCTCCCCTTCACATGCAAGGTCAAAGAGACTGGGCAGACATTGATTTCTGTGGCCTGTGGAACCCAGAATAACTCTACTACTGAAAATGTTGCTCTAGGGTGGAAACGGAAAAGAATAGATGCTACTGAATTCAATTTTGGCAAAGTGCAGAGGCAGGAGAGAATTTTAGCAAGGTTAGTGCACAGAGGTCCTGGCTTCCCGTGTCCAGAGAATTCCAAGTTCATGTCAGGCCAAGATGATGCCTTGGGATCAGAGGTTTGGCACAATGCCCTGAAGCTCCCACTCCAACTTTTCTATCTCCTCTTTTTCCCTTTTATATATTTTCCCCTCTTTTGTTCTTCCTTTTCCTTCCTTCCTTCCTTTTTTCTCCCTTCTTTTCTTTCTTTCTTCTTCCTCCCTAGTTTTATTCGACTCAGTTCTCAGTTAATAAGCTTTTACTGTTTTTGAGCAAATGGGCTCTCTGCCTGATGTAGACAGAAACCAAGAACCACAGCACCAGCTTTTGAGAAAAGGAAGGTTTTATTGCAAAATCATCAAGCAAGAAGACAGGAAGTAGGTTCAAATCTGGCTCCCTGATTTGGGATCTGGGACAAATTTTAAGGGATCAGAGGGCTAGGGATAGAATTTAGGAATGTTGACTTGATAGGATCTGACTGGAAGTGTGTTGAGACAGATTTTAGCACAAGATCTTCCAGGCCAGTGAAGCTTTTGCTTCTGAAAGAGTTCTAGTATTCAGGTTCTGGTCATATCCTAGTGTTGGTTCTGAGAAAATTGGCTGGTTACAGACATTATTAGAGGTCAAGGCTTTTTCTCTTGAGCATCCCTGGGCTACATGACTTGCAGTTATTTCACTCTGTTATACCTACAAGGTAACTTGACATGTTGTTATCATCAGAGTAGGCCTAGTTTGGACTGGTCCCACAGTTACGTTATTAAATTTTGAGCAGTGTGCAAGGCATCAGGATTATCAAGATTATTAATAAAAATCACTGACTTAAAAGAGCTCACCTATTAGAGGACTGGACAAACAAACGGGCCATCATAATACAGTGTCATACTAGGATGACAAAGAAGGAGAAAAGACATTCAGCTAGCCTGAGAGGTGCCAGGGAAGGCTGCCCAGTTAGGATAACATGGAGCTGTGTTACTCTTCATCCCACCAGATAAGAGCTGGCCCCCGGAAGGGCATGCCCCTTATTCCTCCTCTTTTAAGCTTGCAGGGCAAATAAGAAAACCATGTCAGCTGCACTTCAGCCTGCCGAGCTCTGCATCCAGCTCCTGTCTCAGTCACCACCTTAGCCTCCTTTCACCTTTGGCATTCTCACTCCTCTGGCCTGTGGTTATAGGGTTCACAAGGTCTTCTTCGATTGTAAATGCACCAATCAGCACTCTGTGTCTAGCTAAAGGTTTATAATGTACCAGTCAGCACTCTGTCAAAACGAACCAATCAGCACTCTGTAAAATGGACCAATTAGCACTCTGTAAAATGGACCAATCAGCTCTCTCCAAAATGGACCAATCAGCAGGATGTGGGTGGGGCCAAATAAGGGAATAAAAGCAGGCCACCTGAGCCAGCAGGGGCCACAGGTTCCCTTCTGGGCTGTGGAGGCTTTGTTCTTTCCCTGTTGGAAATAAATCTTGCTGGTGCTCACTTTTTGGGTCTGCGCCACCTTTGTGAGGTGTAAGACTCACTGCAAAGGTCTGCAGCTTCACTCCTGAAGCCAGCGCGAGCGCGAACCCACCAGGAGGGATGAACAATTCCGGACATGCCAGCTTTATGAACTGTAACACTCACCACGAAGGTCTGCGGCTTCACTCCTGAAGTCAGAGAGACCATGAACCCACTATTAGGAAGAAACTCCAGACATGTCTGAACATCAGAAGGAACAAACTCTGGACACACCATCTTTAAGAACTGTAAGACTCACCATGGCTTCATCCTTGAAGTCAGTGAGACCAAGAACCCACCAATTCTAGACACAGTAGTTGGATTACATGAACCTGCCACTATACCCAGCTAACGTTTTGTATTTTTAGTAGAGACAGGGTTTCACTATGTTGGCCAGGCTGGTCTCGAACTCCTGACCTCAGGTGATCGACCTGCTTCAGCCTCCCAAAGTGCTGGGATTACAGGTGTGAGCCACCATGCCCTGCTCTAAAATTATTTACATTCTCAAGGAATAAGAGTGTTGGGAGTGAATGGTGTGTCTGGTGGTTGCAATAAGTCAGATAACTGCAGTAGGCTGGGAGTGGTGGCTCACACCTAGCACTTTCAGATGCTGAGGGGGGTGGGTCACTTGAGGCCAGTATTGTAGGAAAAAAAGCCAGGTTCTTATCACACTGCCAGAAAAAGTTAGGCACACAGACACTTTGAAGGATGAGGGGGAATGGAATTTATTGTGTGAAAAGGAAGATAACCTCTCAGAAAAGTAAGAGAAGTTCCTGTTAACAGGCCCCCATTTCACAGTTTGAATCCCAGGTTCCTCCCAGGAACAGAAGGGGCCGGGCTCCCCGCATGAAAACAGCGCAAATTTCCTGAGACTCCACCCCATCCTTCCATTGCGCATGCCGGTGGGAGGTTCTCTGGGGATGTTCGCCCTTATCTTTCTCCTGCATCTATCATTCCTCCCTCTAAAGAAGTACATCTATCTGCCATTAGAGTAAGGATAAGGATGAAGACCAATCTAAACTCCTTCCTGCTGACAGGGGGCGCTGTTTTGAGGAAATGGCCGTCAGAGCTCCCTCAGAGGCATATCTAAGGGTCCCTGGCAGAAGGGGCCAGCATCTGAGGCTTCAGTTGGATGACCATTTGGAGTGGGATGGCCTGAAGGTGAGAAGAGACAAACCGGGTTATTAGAAAACACGTATCAAAACGAAACAAGGTGTGGGCTGGGGGTGGGTAAGAACAGCTCAAAAATCCCAAGGCCTTTTACCAGTCTTCACAGGGAAAGGGAGGCCAGAAGCCCATGTGGGAACATGTCAAGTTTCTGGGTTCTCTTCCCCTGAGCCCAATCCTAAGGCAACCAGTTTAAGGTTTGGGAAATTAACAATTTCCAGTTTGGAGGATGCATCTGAGGGGAGTGTCCTGTAGTATGCAGACACAATTACCTATCAGAAAAGAGGGAACAGAAAAGGAGGAAGGGAAAAAAAAAAAAAAAAAAACCATTCGTTTTCAAAGGAGTCCCAGGGGTTCAGGATGCATTTGAAAGTGGTACAGACTGAAGATGAATGGCTACTCATCTAGAAAGAGCAGAGCAGGTGACCCTGGTTTCTTTCTCTTTCTAGCAAATACCTGAAGTATGTGAGGGAGGGAAAGTGAGGCCTTCCTCTTTCTTTGTTCTGACCTTGTATCCCTGAGTCCTGGTGACGGTGACAGGGTGCCACACATAAGTGTTAAAGCAGCTTTCACCCATATTAACAGTGGGGCCTAGTAGGTGGGAATATCTGCTCTTTCCCATGTATGCCCTATATCCTCTGTGGTCAATAGCCTTGAATTCCCTAGTCTTCATGTATGCCATGGATACGAGTGTGACCTTTATCCATGAAATGGGAAGCTTGGCTTAATTGGCAGGAATCAACCACATTCACCTGTGCTGTGCATTTTAATTTCTGTTATTATCTGCCTCTGGATGCTTCAGATCCAGTTTTCTTTCCTAGAGCTTTGATTCAAAGCTTGGCATTGAGTTTGGGACAAAAATTAGTCTCAGGGGGTTTGCATGGACACCTTATCATAAGCCAAATGCTAAGGTTAAGCTGGGGAATTGAGTCCTCCTCCAACAAGGAGAAAAAAAGGATGTCTTGTGACATGCCCAGATAACTGGTGGCTATAGTTATGCTTTCTAAGATTTGGGTACATAGTGCTTGGCTTTGGTTAATGCCCCTGGTCTTACTCCCCACCCCCCCCCAAAAAAAAAAACCTCTAGGGATGGGCATCCTATTTATTCCCATCACCTGGCAGGATTTGCAAGATAATTGTTTAGAACTAGAATATTGATCCATATTTCTACATTACGCATCCCTTTTGTTCTTTCTGAGCTGCAGCCAGAGATTGCTGGTTGGTTTACAGAAACAAGTAGGGTTAGTCTAAAATGCAAGCAAAAACTTAAAAATAACTAATGAGTTTAGAATTTAATGACAAATATATGATAAGGTTTTAAACATAATTTCTATCTCTCAGGTCCTCATTTTTGTTTTAAAAAATCGTGATAGGACTGAGTTGTTTGCAGAATAAATTTTAGTCTTATACTTGGCCTGATTATTTGCATAAAGTGCAGCAAGAATGACTATTTCTACATAGGCCTTTTAGATTGGCTTTGATGGAACTCTGTTCCATAAGGATTCTCAGATAAGACCTTTTAAGCTGAGCCCAGCCATGGGTTTATATGACTTTTGAAGCCAAGGCCAGCCACAGGTTTGCATCCTCAAATACCTGTGAGTTGGATGATCCTCTCCTCTAAAGTCCCAAAATAAACTTGGAGCTTCTGGGCCTGTCAGAAAATGACATGTTTTACTGACCACAGGCCAAGAACCCTGTGCAGGGACTGTGTAGACAAGGGTATGAGGCCATTTCTCCCAAGGGCCTTTTATTGGCTCTGCAAGTTGAGCTTGACTCCTTAAAGGGAAGCATACTCTTCCAGTCAAAGCCTTGATAGAACAACCAGTTTCTCTAAATGCATTGTCTTGCAAAAGAAAATGGATTCTTAATTGCACTGATGCAAACAACTATATTGCCATAAATTAAGAATACTCACGATAGTTTCCAAATTCTAGAGGAACCAGGCAAAGAGAAATAAACATACTCCAAATTTTGTCCACAGGAGTATAGTTTACTCAATTATTAAAGGTCATAAATTGTTCAAAATAAGTTTCCTTGACTCTGAAAAACAAAATAAGGATCAGCAATATTCCAAACAAAAGTTAAAAAGATTGGTTCAGCATTCTGAGTTCAGTCTATCATTTAGTTAACTCTTGTTTTGCTTGATACTCATCAAGATTTTAGCTCTTCATGAGTCCTGTACATTTTTCTTTTATTGCATTGTCACAATCTCCTAAGGTATCAGAAACCTGTATTTGAGAGCACCTGTCAGAGTCCTATAGCTTACTATAAACCACCTTTTGAAAAGCATTAAAACAAGACAACAATTTTCTGTGAATAACAAAATGTCCAGGGTAGTTACAGTTGGAAACACAATTGAAAAGGAAGTTTGGTTATCTCCGTAGTTTACAATAAATTAACATAACCTTAATCATGATTAATAGCATGTATTTTAGACATTAGAATTTTAGAAATCCCATACAATTTTGGAGCATACATTAGTATTATTCACCAAAATTTAACCTAAAGATAATTGAACACCATTTTGGCAATCCCATGTACCTAAACATGTCAAATAATCCTGTTTACCTCTCTTTTGGATACTCCCAGGGCCCTCTGAAGCATCCAAAAGCCAGGGGTGAGGAAAGACAGTTTTGAAACTGAGGTTTGATTTTGGGAAGCCTGTTAAGTGTTAGAGATTTAAAATACTTGATGTAATGAAATAGAATTCCAGATTATCACAAATTATTTATTTTGCCAAAATGATGACTCAAATTTATAAAAAGCAAGAACTTTTTATAATCCTTTAAAAATTTTGCTAGTGCAGATTAGTGCCTTTATTTCAGTGTTCAATTTACAGAAAAGCCATATAATACCTTTTTGAATTTCGTCAATATGTTCACACACAGAATTTTTGCAAGATTAATTTTGTCAATATTTCCACCACTTGTTCAGACTTTTAACTTTATTCTATCTAATTCAAAACAATCCTTTAACCCTAGGCAAGAATTTACATTTCCATGCCTTCTTATAATCTTTCACTAAAAACACATTTTAGTGTTCCTGCACACCTAGCATGTAAATTTATTTCCAGTAGTTTCAATTACATGTTATAATGGTAACTCCTAGCAATTTTTAACTTTAGTGTAAAACTTGGCAAGTTGTTTTGATTATGTGCTAGGTGCAGCCAAGGTTTGACTCCTTCCAGCATAATTAATTGTGTGATTAGTTCTATATGTCCTCAGGCCTTACCAAATGTGGAGAAGGCAAGTCAAACAGTTCTCAAAATCCAAAAGCAGTTTATAACCTTAAAACATTTAGCACACCTGGCACCTGACCTGCATAATTTAGCCAATCTATTTATATTTTGACAACATCTGCTTTTTGCCAGTAATCTTTTATACTGTTTTTATTTCTTTTTTTTTTTTTTTTTTTTGAGACGGAGTCTCGCTCTGCCGCCCAGGCTGGAGTGCAATGGCCGGATCTCAGCTCACTGCAAGCTCCGCCTCCCAGGTTCACGCCATTCTCCTGCCTCAGCCTCCCGAGTAGTTGGGACTACAGGCGCCCGCCACCTCGCCCGGCTAATTTTTTGTATTTTTAGTAGAGACGGGGTTTCACCGTGTTAGCCAGGATGGTCTCGATCTCCTGACCTCGTGATCCGCCCGTCTCGGCCTCCCAAAGTGCTGGGATTACAGGGTTGAGCCACCGCGCCCGGCCTACTGTTTTTATTTCTCAAAGATTAAAGTCAAATGAACTGAAAGGTACCACAGTTTTTATCTTCCCTTTAAAGAAATTTGATCCAACCACTTATCTTCCTTTAGGTCAATTAATTAGAGGTCTTTGTATAGGCATCACACACACAACACATATATAGCTACAGAGACAGGCAGAAGAAAACCCAGTCACCATAAGATCTTTCATTGGCCAATCTCCTAATTGGATTATTGGCCTCCAGGTGGAGCCCTTTAAGAAACAGGGCTAGGAAAACATGCAGCTTCTAAGGCCTAATAAACAGGCATAAATGGGGCAAAAAAAAACAGATTTTGAGAGGTATCTATCCACTTTTAATTCCTGGGCTTCCATAAGGAAAACAGAGGTCTCTCTTCTCTCATGTATGCATTGAGAGTGGCAAGGCAAAATAGAGAAAAATAATTCAGTCGACTGAGAAAAAAAACCTCCTCTTTCCAGCAAAACAAGATCCAAGACAAGAAAAACGTAAAGGGCTTTTAAATATACTTATGACTTATATCCACTTACAATTAACTTGGACTCTCTTTAAGAAAATCTTTTTAACTCTCTTATAACCTTAGTTTAACCACGCCAGGGGGCCAATATTTCTGGCTTTCGATCTGTAGTAAAGGCTCAGAGAAAGGAAAATCCAAGGCTGTTTGTGGAGGGGAAGAGAACAGATAGCAAAGGTTGTATAGATACCAAACCAAAAAGGACTCATTCCCTACACCAGGATTGAACCCCAGGCCACCATTGTAAAATGGCAGAGGCCACAACAAAAGCATTGTCACGTGGTTACAGGCCACACTCCCAAAGATGTGAAACAAGATGGAGGCCGGCCACAGAGTTTGCTACAGACTATACAGAAAGACATGCAAAGCACACCAGATTGGCTACAACTCAAGACCAATCTCACAAATCCTTTTTCATAATTAAAACTTTACAGAGAATATAAACAGTGATCTCTATTATTTTTGGCACAGCAAAATGTCTTTCAAAAGAGAAAAATACCTCACTTAAAAGTCAACTGCTGACAGGGTAGGGAAAAGAAAAAAGATGCCTGGGGAAGAACGTTTTATTCTTATGCAAATGGGTTCTTCCACCAAGAAGAGTAACTTAATTGCTCTCCAATGGAGTGGGACCCCTTGGCTGGTGGAGGGGAAGGCTCTGTGGCTGTGTGGCGGGGAGCTGGCCAGCCTGCCATTGGGCACCCTTGGGCCATGCATTCCAGCCCTGGCCAGGAGGGAAGCAGGAGAGGCACCATTCACTGATCCATCCCATGTGCACCTACAGCTGTTGGGGTGGGGTGGTGTACAGTTTCTTCTGTCCTCAGAAGAGGTATGAGGACAAAAAGGCTTAGAAGCAAAAGAAAAAAAGATTTTTTGGTTTGCATGATACTCACCCCTCCCTCACGCCCTTTGTCTAGATGCCAAAAATATTGTAGAAAAAACAACCTGCGTTCTTGTCACACGACCAGGAAAAGTTAGACACGCAGACACTTTTAAGGGTAAGGAGAATGGAATTTATTTGGCGAAAAGGAAGATAAACTCTCAGCAAAGTGAGAGGGGTTCCTGTTAACAGGCCCCCATCTCACAAATTGAGGAGGAACCATGCTCCTGCCCCTGCAAATGGCAGGAACTTCCCAAGGCTCCACCCCATCCACCCAGTGGGCAGGCCAGTGGAAGATTCTCCAGGCCCCCTTATCTTCCTCCTGTATCTATCACCAGGAGTTTGAGACCAGCCTGGCCAACATGGTGAAATCCTGTCATCACTAAAAATACAAAAATTAGTAGGGCATGGTGGCACATGACTGTAATCCCAGCTACTCAGGGTGCTAAGGCATGAGAATTGCTTGAACCTGGGAGGTGGAGGTTGCAGTGAGCCAGTGAACTGAGATCATGCCTCTGCATTCTAGCCTGGGCAACAGAGTGAGACTCTGTCTCAAAAACAAAAACAAAAACAAACAGACAAAACCCAACAAGACACTGCTGTGCAAGTGAATTGAGATATCTAGTACAAAATAAGCTTTGGGCCAGGCGCAGTGGCTCACACCTGTAATCCCAGCACTTTGGGAAGTTGAGGTGTGTGGATCACCAGAGACCAGAAATTCGAGACCAGCCTAGCCAACAGGGTGAAAACCAATCTCTAGGAAAAAATACAAAAATTAGCTGGGTATGGTGTCATGCACCTCTAATCCCAGTTACTCAGGAGGCTGAGGTGGGAGACTCGCTTGAGCTGGGGAGTTGGGGGTTGCAGTGAGCCAAGGTTTTGCCAGTGTACTCAGCCTGGGTGAGAAAGTGAGACCCTGTCAAGAAAGAAAAGAAAAGAAGAAAGAGGGAAGGGAGGGAGGGAGGGAGGGAGGGAGGGAGGGAGGGAGGAAAAAAAGAAAGAAAGAGAGAAAGAAAGAAAGGAAGGAAGGAGGAAAGAAAAAGAAAAGAAAAAAAGAAAAGGAGGGAGGGAGGGAGAGATGGAAGGAAAGAAGGAAGGAAGGAAGGGAGGGAGGGAAAGAAAGAAAAGAAAAGAGAAAGCAAGCTTTGTTTATCCTAAGAAAGGCTTTTAATAAGAGGGTTTGCCGGTAAAAAGCTATCTTAAAAATTAAATCTTTTAGTTTATTTGTACACAGTCATAGGTTAGATCTGATGTTGGTAAAACTGATCTGGGGCTGAAGTCTCCTGTATCTTATGATTATCTTATGATTCTATGAGAGAATTTTGTGTGAATGCTGATACATGTAGATGTCGACAAAAGGAGCCAAACTCTGTAAAACATTTGAAGATATTTATTCTGAGCCAAATATTAGTGGCCATGGCCCAAGGCACAGTCTCAAGAGGTCCTGGGACATGTGCCCAGGGTGGTTGGGTTACAGCTTGGTTTTATACCTTTTAGAAAGCCATAAAACGTCAATCATTAATACATGGTTTGGTCCAGAATGGCAGAACAATTTGAAGTGGAGACTTACAGGTCATAGGTAGATTCAAAGATTTTCTGATCCGCAACCAGGCATTGTGGCTCATGCCTGTAATCCCAATACTTTGGGAGGCCAGGGTGGGCAGCTCCCTTGAGACCAGGAGTTTGAGACCAGCTTGGCCAACCTAATGAAACCTGATCTTTACTAAAAATACAAAAAATTAGCTCAGCAAGGCACTTGCCTGTAATTCCAGCTACTCTGGAGGCTAAGGCATGAAAAATCACTTGAAACCCAGGAGGCAGAGGTTACAGTGGGCCAAGATGGCACCTTTGCACTCCAGCCTGGGCAACAGAGCAAGACTGTCTCAAAAAAATAATCAAACACACACACACACAATTTCTGATTGTCAATTGGTTGAAAGAATTAAGTTATGATCTAAAAGCCTGGAATCAACAGAAAGAAGTGTCTGTTAAGAGAAGGGGTTGTGGAAACCAAGGTACTTATTATGTAGAGCAAGTCTCAGAAGTGGTCACTCTTAGAGATAATAAGTGGCAAATGGTTTCCTATTCACACCTGTAAAAAGTGCTAGACTCTTAGTTAATCTCTTGAGGATTGGGAGGGTCTGGAAGGGAAAATATTTCATTGTGTTAAGAGATTCTTTACAGGATGCAAATCTCCCTCCAACAAAAGACCACTCCACAGAATCATTTCAAAATATGGCAAAGAAACATATTTTGTGTTAAAATATTTTGATTTCCTTCTTTTTTTCCATGTGATGTTATGCCAGAGTCAGGTTGAAAAGTAAATATTATATAGGGTTAAATGAAACCCATCTGGCAAGATTTTATGGTGTGTAGAGCATGACTCCCAGGCCACTTAGATAGAAAGTTGGGCAAAAGAGAAGAAAAGGACAGAGTTTAGTTCTCATAGAGATGGGACTTTTTTCGGAAAATGAACTTTTCTTAGCTCCAAAGTTCGCACTTAATTCTGCCTAGGAAGATTTGGTTTCTTTGGTTTAGAAGTACATCCCGTTTGGGGGTAATTACTCACTCAATCCAAGCTTTAAACTTAAAGTTCAGATTCTCTATCAGTTCTGTTGTGTCTTGCCTGTCTCCTAGGATGGCATCTGTGTACAGCAGGGTTCACGTCCTGGTGCTGTCCTCTGGGTCCTACCAGCTTTGATCTGCATAAACCCTAGATCTTTGTAAGGCAGTCTCTAGTCCTTCTGCACCTACTACAGATCTCTTTGGTCCCACCTAGTCTTCCAGAGGGGACAATGCACCTATTGCTGATACCATTTTTTTTCTGTCAGGTGTGGGACCACAAAGTCTGCACACTCTGCAACATTCTCTTGCCAGCCCCAGGCCTCTTCCAATCCACCAATCCCCTCTACATTCCTTCGACCCTCACTAGACTTGCGGAAACACCTGCCTCTCTCCTCATTCAGGCAGGCCAGAGAGGTACTATTTTGGGCTTTTTTTCTCTCCAGCCTACCAACTGCCAATCCTAAGTCACTGTCCCAACCCTTCATAAGTATGGGGAACATTTTGAGCTGGTTTCCTTCCAAGAGTTCCAAACAAAAATAAAAGACAAGCCCTATCAATTCTTTAATCTATCATCTGCTGTCCCATCCCTCATACATACACCTACACATATACACACAAGGGCCAGGGTGTGTGGGCCACTGGATCCCTACTCAGTCCGCCATCTGCTCCTTAGCTTCAAATATCTCCTGCATCCTTGTGCAGGTCAGAAAAAGTTTCCATGCCTTCCTTTTGTCAGAGGTGTTTGAACCAGAGTGACTCCATCTTGAATAGGGTCTGGGTAATATAAGGCTGAGACTTACTGGGCTGCATTCTAAGTCGCAGGATGAGAGAGGAGGTCAATACAAGAGTGTGTTCCCCACACTTATGACAGGTTGGGACAGTGACCTAGAATTAGCAACGGGGTAGGTAAAACAGCATGTGGTAAAGTAGTCAGAGAAAGCCCACCAAGATGATGATGAAAGTGACCTCTGGTCATCTTCACTGCTCTGGTCGTCTTCACTTCCTGACCTCTGGTGCTCTTCACTGCTCATTATATGCTAATTATATTGCATTGGCATGCTAAAAAGCAGTCCGAGCAGAGCCATGACAGCTTACCAATGCCTGGTCAACATCAGGAAGTTACCTTATATGGTCTAAGAAGGGGAGAACTCTCAGTTCCGGAAATTGCCCACCCCTTTCCCAGAAAACTCATGAAAAATCCACGCGTTGTTTAGCATATAATCAGGAAATAATCATAAAATAGACAACCAGAAGTCCTGAGGGCCTGTGGAGTAGCCATTCCTTATTCCTTTACTTTCTTAACAAATAAACTTGCTTTCACTTTACTCTATGGACTCACCTCAAATCCTTTCCTGTGTGGGGTCCAAGAACCCTCTCTTGAGGTCCTGACTGAGACCCCTTTCCGGTAACACTTTGAGCCAGAGAAATGTTCGAACGTGACATCTCATCTTTCCTACCTCTGTTTAGTTTATAAACCTAGACTCCAAGAAGCCTTGGCTCACTGGGACTTGAAAATCTCTTTCTCTCAAGAGAAGTCTAGCTCTAGCTTTTTGCAACTATTGTCTCTGAAAAGGGCTTCAGGAGTGCTTTGAATGCCAAAAGGGGGCCATTTAATTCCCTGGCTCTTGTTTAGATTTTATCTTGCCTTTGAAGCAAAGAGCATAACTCGCCTCAATGTCAGGACAGCCTCAGGACAGCAAAAATGCCAGGAATAGAAAATGCTCTAAGGTTGTACTTCAGAATAGCAGCTCTCAGACTGGACGTTCCTCACCCATGGCCGGCTGACCCCTACCATTTGTTCCCATACCCTTGCCTCCTCATCTAAGGCTCCCTCACCACAGGAAGACCCTTCATGAAAGGGGGAGGTGGCTGATGGTGTCAAGATGCCCAGTCCAGTACTCAGCAGCATTTCTTCCATCAGAAGAGGGGAAGGGGTATTATAGCGCCAACATCATAGCTTTTATCTAGGCCAGAAAATACATGTGCCTTCCGTATGTTAAGGCAACATTCAAACAGATTTGATAGAAAGTACCCAAGTTTAATTGACTGAACCAACAGAAAGACAAAAGAGCTGCTTAGGAGAATATTTGAGAAACAGAGAATTATATGTTCAGTTGAGAAATGAATGTCTAAATAAGATTGCTAAGTTAGATACGGGAGCAGTTCCCTTTCTATAACAAAGCCTCCAGGCATAATTTCTCTAACAGGTTATTAACATATGTCTTATCTTTTCTGAACCACACTGACTGGAAGCAGTTAAGTGCCTCTGTCAGCTATGAATATTAAGCAAATATGTGGTGACAAAATACAATAAAATGCTACAGGCCTATCTGATGATGGCTAGTTTATAAAAAGCAGGGCTCTGTTTTTGTTTGTTTGTTTTTTGTGTTTTGAGACGGAGTCTTGCTCTGTCGCCAGGCTTGAGTGTGTGGTGCGATCTCAGCAGAGCCCTGTTTTACTG
Organism: Macaca nemestrina; assembly: GCF_043159975.1. NCBI lineage: Eukaryota > Metazoa > Chordata > Mammalia > Primates > Cercopithecidae > Macaca > Macaca nemestrina. The sequence continues at coordinate 15,443,897 of NC_092125.1, read as the reverse complement.
AAACATTAGCATGGTATAAAAACTGAAGCAATGAGAATTTTAAAGTTTAGTACACATGGATGTATATATATCCATGTATACATATATATATAATGGTATACATATCTGTGTATATGTACATACATGTGTACACACACACACATTCTTCTTTCTTTTCTCACATATGTAGAAGGTAAATCTCCAAAGTATAGTGGAAGTTACTGTTGAGGAGAAAGAGAAGCAACTTGCAAGGAGACTGGTGTCATTTACCCCTTTGAACCTGCACATCTCAAAGGCATCCTCTGACTGGTTCATTTCCAGGTGACTCTGCGTGAATGCATACTGATTTTAGAATCCAGCTCTCCTTTCTCCTCTGGGAAATGCACCTGTTCCAAGCATATGGGTTTAGTGGGAGGGAGCTGCTTTGTCGTTAGAGAGTACACCTGGGCAAAGGGAAGAAGAGGGAAGAGGGCTGGTGGCCGTCACCAACTCAGAGTCTTGCTTGAAGGATTTCCTAACCAAAGTCAGAGAAAAAATACAGTGTCTCTCTGGGGCTAAACCTAGGAATCCCAGTTTCACCACTTGCCCAAGGTCAAGTTACTTTGACTCTCTGTCTCTTAGTTTCCCTCTGTAAAATAGGGATAATAATAGCACTTAACCTGATAAAGTGGTGAAATTTTAGTGAACACATCTAAAAAACTTAGAACAATATTCAGCACACAATAAACGTTCAGTACATTTTGTGAGAAATGGTAGCTGCCATTTCCCATCTCTGTTCCCTACCCATTGGAAGAAGATTATCAGAGCTAAGAAAAAGCACAGTGGAAAAAGTAAGAGGCCAGAGACAGACAAAAATAGATAGCAATGCCTTCCCACCACCCTGTATCCCTGGGTTAGCTGCTCCCTGAGGCAAGCCTCACCCCTGACTTTCCAGGGGCTATGTCAGGTCCCCCACAAATTTCTGCTTTTGCTCGAGTTTTGTACTTTGCATTCTTTTACTTTTAACTACTTGTAAGTTGTACTCCTTTTAAATATGCCTTAGTATTTAAGTGGGTATCCCTCAGACACCATAGAGTTGGGTCTTGCTTTTTGGGAACATGATAACAATGATGAGGATTAATAGCTCTTTTACATTAAATTGTTATAAGAGCTTGCACTTTTACTTCTTTACTTGAGGAGAAGACTGAAGCATAGGCAATTAACGGGTTTGCTGAATAACTTGTGTGTAGCTCAGTGAAGCTAAGACGAGATCCCCGGGGCTGGAAATACCCCAGTTGCTCTTTTGTCTTTCCCAACCACGTAGTTGTTACAAAAGATAAGGTGCCAGGACCCTATAAAGCGAAAGTTAATAGGTAAAAACCAATGGTAAAGATTTCAAAGGAGGTTACTGCCATTAGGAAAAAAGTTGCCAATCACTTTTGTTTCCAGCGTTAGGACAGAAATCTTCACCACTGGCTTCTACTTCTATTTCTTAACTTTTGCTTTTTCTAGACCCAGTGTATATGTAAAGCAAAGATCAAGCCACGTCCAGAACCTCTAAAGAGTTTTTGGTGCTGCTTATGTTTTGCTGTACTCCTCACTGCCCCTTCCCTCCTTATCTCAGATATACCCACTAGGATTCCACCAAAGGAGAAGTTACAAATGGCTTTCCAGGCCTCCTCAGGGGAGTTGGCTATAGTTGGCATTGCACTTGATCTGGATATTAAAACCATTCAAGGAAGATACAGATATTTTGAATTTCAACACTTGCTCTGTGAGTAACACTTTTGTGAGAATGACTATTTTTCTTTCATTTATTTTTCCCATGGATAGTAATTGCATATATGCTATATACCAAGCACATTCCAGGCATCAGGATACAGCAGTGAGCAAGACAGATAGGATGCTTGCACCTACGGACAAGCTTCCTTACTACCTGTGCAAATGTTTAATTACAGTTCACTCAAATGTGTACTGAGTTGTCTACAGAGGGCCAGGCACAGGTTTAAGTGCTGGGGACACAGCTGTGAGCAAAATAGACCCCTCTGCTCCTTGAGTGATACTTTTAAGTGAAGAAAGCCTCATGGAAAAGGCAGCATTTCTTTCCCTGCTAAAGTCCCTGAACATTACAGCCGCCTCATCTCGTCCGAATCCTTGTATGATAACCTAGCCGGAAAAACAGAAATAAAATAATTCCCGTTTAGGGTTTACGCTGTCACCAAAGGTTTCAACAGAAGGGAAAATTCAGAGGACGCTTAGTCCAATTCCTTTGTATTACATTTGTAGACACTGAGATCCAAACAGGTTGGAAGTCGCCAAAAATCCATACCTTATGACACAGTCAACACTAGAATCCAGATTTCCAGATTGCCAGCCCTGTATGCATTCTCCTAGGTCCAACTACTCACGTGAGAATAGCTGCTAAGGCTGTATTTACTGTAAATGCTGAGCGAATGACCTTTAAAATAAGAATGGACATAATAATTCATAGGAAAAAATGTTTTGAATAGAAATTAATTAAATATAAGAAAATTAACCAGGAAGTTTGTATCAGAAACTTGGTTATTCACAGCAAATGTTAATGATCAAAACTTAAAACTGGAAAATCGTCATGGTTTGACTGTTTCTGATAGAGACAAAAGGCAGCCAAGAGTCCCTGGCGAAACCCCCGCCTCCAAGCCTAAAACAGCCTGAAGGCAGAAAAGCCGCACTGCTGGTCCGGATGACCTTTCCCGTCTGATTCTTTCCGAATAATGCCCACCCACGGGCTGGGAGGATGGGGTGGAGCCTCGGGAAGTTAGCAACCTTTGCCCAGGGGAGGAGCCTGGCGTCTGGTGTTCCTGCCTGGTGACCTGGGATTCAATCTGTAAGGTGGGAAACCTGCTAACAGGACTCTCTCATTTTGCTGAGAATTATTTTTCCTTTTTTTTTTGTACAGTAATTCCATTTTCCTCACATTTTCTATGTGTCCGTGAGCCTAATCTTTCCTGGTCGTGTGACAAGAGCTTAGTTTTAGCTGAACTAAGAAGAAAGTTCTGCTACATTTCCTGAGCAATTGATACTTGGTTGTAAGAAGGATGTTTGGGGATTATTTGATTCTAGAATTAAGTCATTACCAATAAGAGATCATGCCTAGTAGTAAAGATTTGTAAAGCTATGTTCTTGGGTTTGAGAGAGGTTATTATTTGTTTATTTGCTTATTTTAAAAATTACTTTACAAGATGAACATGTCACGGAATGCGGAGTTAGTAGACAAATACCTGAAGCTTCCTTAGAGTCGCCTAGAATGACAACATTCACTATACAGAGTCCAGAGTTGAAAGGCCTAACTCATAACTTGTACAGGAAAGGAAAAGGCTGAAGGAAGAGGGATCATCAGATGTGCGTTTTAGGCTTCAACTCAATTTTGGGGACACTGGGGAAACCATTCCAAGCAGAGAGCTGCCCCTCTTGGAAAAGGGATGATAAGTGTGGTACATCTGAGGGATTGTGGAGCTGAACAGCAGACTGACAAATGCTGTGGCCATGGTAGATGCAGCGCATGTAGTTGTCCTGAGGACACTGCCCTCTTCACTACACCAGAATATCTGTGCTCTTCAGGGGCGTGGCACCTGCTTTCTCAAGCCATAGAATGCACTTATGCTTCAGGCCAGGCATGGTGGCTCACACCTGTAATCCCAGCACTTTGGGAGGCCGAGGCAGGTGGATCACCTGAGGTCAGGAGTTCAAGACCAGCCTGGCCAACATGGTGAAACCCTGTCTCTACTAAAAATACAAAAAAAAAAAAAAAAAGCTAGGCATGGTGGCATGTGCCTGTAATCCCAGCTATGTGGGAGGCTGAGGCGGGAGAATCACTTGAACTCGAGAGATGGAAGTTGCAATGAGCCAAGATCCTGCCACTGTACTCCAGCCTGGGCAACAAGGGTGACACTCTGTCTCAAAAAAAAAAAAAAAAAAAAAAAAAAAAAAAAAAAAAAAGAATGCATTTATGCTTCAAGGGAGAGGATATGGCAGAAGCATCAGCCATTCATAATTTAATTATTATATAACTTTTAAGTATTTCATTGGGATAAAATAAAATACACCCATTTAAGCATACTACTTAGTGAATTTTGACACACACGTACACCCATGCAACCACCACCCATAGATATGTTAAAACATTTCCACTACCCCGGAAAGTTTCCTCACCTGTTCTTTTGGTCAATCCTCTCATTAGAGTCAGTTACTATTCTGTTTCCTAACAATATTGCTTAGTTTTGCCAGAGCTAGAACTTTCTAAAAATTGAATCAAACATTACACACTTTTTTGGGGGCCTGGTGTCTTTCACATAACATAATGCTTTTTAAGATGCATTCATGTTGTATTGATAGGTTTTTGCTTTTTTATTGCTGAGTATGATTCCAAATGAAAGCCATTCACGTGCCCTTTTAGTAGTTTCTAATTTTTGGCTATTATGAATAAAGCTGCTATGAACCTTTTCTTTTACAAAGCTTTTCAGAGTCATATCTTTTCACTTTTTAATTTTTGAAGAAATATGTAAGAGCGGAATTGCTAAGGCATAGAATAGATATATGTTTAACTTTCTTGGGTAAATTGTCAACATTTCCAAAGTGGTCATGTTAATTTATACTCTGACTAGCAATGTATGAGAATTCCATGCACTCTCTATCCTACTAACGTTTGAGGTAGTCAGATTTTTGTTTCTTTTTGTTTTGTCATTATACTGGTGGATAGTGGTATCTCATGGGGGTTTTACCAAGCATCCTCATAATAACTAATAACTCTAAGCATCTTGTCCTGTGCTTACAAACATTTCATATTGTCTTTTGCAATGTGTTCATTTTAAGTTTTTTGCTCAATTTATATTAGGTTGTTTGCTTTTTAGATATACATGTATCTATATATCTATATCTATTTTTTGAGACAAAGTCTCACTCTGTTGCCCAAGCTGGAGTGCAGTGGTGTGATCTTGGCTCAATACAACCTCTGCCTCCTGAGTTCAAGTGATTTTCCTGCCTCAGCCTCACCAGTACCTGGGACTACAGGGGCCATATGGAAATATAATTCTTTTTTTCACAATGTTCTGTCCTTCTAATGATATTATTATTATAATGGAAATTCAGGTCAGTCCCTTATTATTGCTGCCTTAAATGTGTCACTCTCTTTATCAGGGGCTACTGTCCCAACGCCTATATTTTGCCTCTCTGTCTTTCCTGGTCATGTAGAATAGAGTTGTTGATACAATACAGGAAGCTCAGTTGAATCTGAAATTCAGATAAGCAATGAATAAGTGTTTAGTGTAAGTAGATGCCATGCAAAGTTTCATCCTGTGTTTTCCTTTCTTAATCTAGCAACCCTAATTTAGAAGCTTTGCTGATGCTGAACAGATGAAGGACCAGGACTTAGACAGTCAAGACCCAGCACAGAAGCAGGCTGAATTTTGTCTTACAGCCAGTATTTACCATAATATCTTAAGTTGGAAAAGGACAATCAAGCTATGATAATAACAAATTATGAAGCCTGCACATATAGAGAGTTTAATGTTTGCATAAAATAAAATGTACTTGACAGAATCTGGCACAGACATTGTTATTCTACAATCCAGTAATTAGAGTCTAGTGAAAAATTCTTTTTCATAAATGAAAGTTACTAATATTGTATTTATATAGTGAAATGACGCATGTCTGCACAAGGTTGAAAGAGATGGTCTTTGAAAGGGGCCAAGGAAGCTGAGGGCAGAATCACTGAGCTCTGGGTTCTCTCTAGAGCATGTGCTTGCGGCTCCAGTCTCTCATTTCCAACCGTCTGGTTTTTTTTGTTTTTGTTTCTTTGGTTTTTTTTTTTCAGACAGAGTCTCACTCTGTTGCCCAGGCTGGAGTACAGTGGTGCCGTCTCGGCTCACTGCAACCTCCACCTCCCAGGTTCAAGTGATTCTCCTGCCTCAGCCTCCTGAATAGCTGGGATTACAGGCTTGCGCCATCACACCTGGCTAATTTTTTTTGTATTTTTAGTAGTGACAGAGTTTCACCATGTTGGCCAGGCTGATCTTGAACACCTGACCTTAGGTGATTCACCCACCTCAGCTTCCCAAAGTGCTGTGATTACAGATGTGAGCCACCGAACACAGCCTCCAACCATCTGAATTTAATGAAGATGTGCTTCTGCTTTTCCTTAAGCTCCACTGACTCCAAGATGTCAGGAATTAACTTGCTATCATTCCAAATATTTGGAAATGGAAGATATTTCAAAAAATCTCCTTGGAATAAGCTCTGTCTCTGGAAAAATCAGGAAATAATTTACTGTCTCCTCACCCCTTACAATAGTTGCCATTGTTTCTTTCTCTGTCTCCATATCCCATTGCCATGTGACTTCACAGCCTATTCTGTCAAGAGCCTATTTTCCACCCCCTAACTCTGGGCTAGAATTTTCTCTTGCTTTGACCAATACAAATGCTGCAGAATTGAAGGTCCAATTCAGAGTTTGATCTCAAAAGCTTTGGGTGCTTCTGCATGTCTGTTTCATAAGTCTGTCCAGCTGTTCTTTGTTAAGTCTGGGCTGGTGTGCTAGAGGATGAGACCACATGGATCACAGAAGAGTTTTTTTCAACTGAGGCTTCATTTGACAAGCCCCTTTTAGCTGAACCGGGAGCTGACCATGGATACATGAATAAGTTCAGCTGAGACCCGCCAAGCCTGGCCCAATCACCACTCAGACTTGTGAACTAAAGAAATCACTGCAGTGACTCATGCCTGTAATTCCAGCACTTTGGGAGGCTGAGGCAGGCGGATCACGAAGTCAAGAGCTCAAGACCATCCTGGCTAACACAGTGAAACCTCGTCTCTACTGAAAATACAAAAAAATTAGCTGGGAGTGGTGGCGGGCGCCTGTGGTCCCAGCTACTCGGGAGGCTGAGGCAGGAGAATGGTGTGAACCCAGGAGGCGGAGGTTGCTGTGAGCCAAGGTCACACCACTGCACTCCAGCCTGGGCGAGACATTTTATGAAACTGTGACCCAGCCTGAGCGAGACTCTGCACTCCAGCCTGAGTGAGACTCTGTCTCAAAAAAAAAAAAAAAAAAGAAGAGAAAATGTAATCTCCAGTGTTGGAGGTGGGCCTGGTGGAAGGTGATTAAATCATGGGGGCAGATTTCTCATGAATGGTTTAGCACCATCCGTTTGGTGCTGTCCCTGTGATAGTGAGTGAATTCTCACCGGCTCTTGTTTAAAAGAGTGTGGCACCTCTCTCTCTTGTTCCTGCTTTTACTATGTGACATGCCTGCTCCCACTTCGCCTTCCACCATGAGTAAAAGCTCCCTGAGGCCACCCAGAAGCTGAGCCATGTTGGTGTCATGCTTGTATAGCTCACAGAACCATGAGTCAGTTAAACTTCTTTTCTTATAAATTACCCAGCCTCAGGTCAAGAACTGCTTAACACAAATGAATAAGAAGGGACAGGAATTCAAGAGTCATAAGGTTTAAAAAGAGCTATATTTTAATGATAGTGTAATAACAGAATTTAATGAGATTGTTGTCATAACATGCAATGTAAAGGTGCACCATCGTGAGGCCAATCCTGGAAGGAATGCTATAGTGAAAGGAGACTGAGATTAAATAGACAGCAACAATATTGTGCTGACCTCAAAGTTAGAGGGAGAGTATTGAGGGTGCTAGGAAATCACACACACACACACACACACACACACACACACACACACCCCAATAAGGACAAGCCATATACTCAGACATTTTTCAGATCCCACCACCTCCTTCCTCTTACCCTAGCCTACTCTTTGTGGAGTGGTGAGGGGCACATATGAGCAGTAGTGGAGCATCATCAGAGAGCTGGCCACGTGTTATTTAACTGGAATCCAAACTGGGAGAAACACAGAAGCCATGATCCCAGGCATTCTCTGTGCTGCACTGAACTTGCATGGGTTGGTAGAAACTATGCTTATAAGGATTTACTTTAAGATGAAGTCATTAGAAATTAATTTTCTATAATATCAAGAATTGCCTAGTTCTTTTTATAATGACATCCTAGAAATCACTCTCTAAGCTTCTTATTTGTTCTTCCTTTAAGTCTCCATAGAAAATTTAGATTCACCTCTGGAATCTAGAATAAAGAATATGACTCAACAGTTTCATAAAATGTGACCCAAATTGTGCCTCTGTGGAATTTGTCCCTGTAAGAGATTCAGAAACACTGACAAAAGGAGATTCTTGAATGACTGGCAATGTATTATGTCATGTGCAACAAAGCCCTGCAATATGGGAAAATAATAGATCCTTCACAGAATAGACTCAGTTAAGGAAGGAAATATCAAACTCAATCAGATACTTCATATTTCTGGCCTCTGGTCGCCATTTTGCAGCAATCCTTGTTATGACCTCACTTCATCCTTCACTTAGCCAAATGAAATTGGCTGTTTCCAAAAGAGAGTTAGGCCCAAGCCTGGCACAGTGCTTTAAGAAGGAACCTGCATCGGGATGCAAAACTGAGACACCCTGCTGATCTGTTTTTCATTGACTGCGTTTTAAATTGCTTCAACTTTGCATCTAGTCCAAGTGGAGAAGAGCTGAAAATAAAATGTAAATCACTCTGTAATAGTTTTAGGAATTAGAAGAAATAGCAGCAGCCATCTGATTATAGCTCTGTAAGAAGGGCAAATTCTCCTAAAACAGAAATATTGTGATGTTGTTGACTCTGTAAAATAATAAATGACAATAGCCTCAAGAAAAATGTAAGAGTGAAGCTCAACTGTGTTTATGCATGCTAGAGGATCAATGTGTCCATGTAGAAGGTATACAATAGATTTAAAACCATCAAAAGCCATATGAAGAAATGAAACCCAGTGTTATTATTTCAAATATACTTCTTTTGATGAGTTCTATGCACATCACAGCCAAATCCAGTCAAAGTTCACATTTGTAGAATAGACTTGTGTTTACACATATGTTCTCATTCTAATGTTGTCTGGCTTCTGAAGTTTTTGCACAAGAATTATTTGTCACAGATTACCTACCCCTAATAATTTGTTCCTAATAATGGGAATAAATAAAAGTTAAATTTATTATGATTATAATATCAGACAATACTATCTTAAATTTTAACAACTATATTGAAATGTAATTCACATATTATACAATTCACCCTTTTAAAATATACAATTTGATAATGTTTAGTATATTCAGAGTTGTGTAACCGTTACTACAATCTAATTTTAGAACATTGTTGTCACCCCAAAAAGAAATCCCATACTCATCAACAGTCACTCTACATTCCCCTCCCAAGTTACCCTACCCCAGTCCTAGGAAGCCACTACTTTCTGTCTCTTATAGATTTGCCTATTTGGGACATTTCATATAAATTCAGTTATACCACATGTGGTCATTTGTGACTGGCTTCTTTCACTTAACATAATGTATTCAAAGTTCATACAGGTGATAGTATAAATCAGAGCTTTATTCTTTTCATGGCTGAATAATCTTTCATTATATGGCTTTATCACATTTTATTTGTCCATTTATCAGTTGATGTACATCTGGGCTGTGTTCACTTTTTGGCTACTATAAATAAATGCCACCATGAATATTTTCATGCAAATATTTGTGTGAACATCTGTTTTTAATTCCCTTGGGTATATACCTAAAAGTAGAATTGTTGGTTCATGTGGCTCCTCCACGGCTAACATTCTGAGGAACTGCCAAATTGTTTTCCACAACAGCTGTACCATTTTATGTTTCACCAGTAGTGTTTGAGGATTCCAATTTCTCCCTATCCTTGACAATTTTATTGTCTATCTTTTTTATTATAGCCATCCTAATGAGAGTAAAATGATACCTAACTGTGCTTTTGATTTTTAGTTTCTCTAATGATTAATGATGTTGGACTTGTGTAGTCATTGACAATTTGTATATCATCTTTGGAGAAATGTCTATTGCGATCCTTTATCCATTTTTAAATTGGGTTTCTTTTTTTATTATTGGATTGTGTAAGTTTTTACATTTTCTGGCTACAGGTCTCTTACCAGATATATAGTTTATAAATATTTTCTCTCATTCTGTATGTTGTCTTTCACTTTCTTGATAATTATTTGCATCACAAACGTTTTTAATTTTTATAAAGTTCAGTTTATCTATCTTTTCTTTTGTTACTTCTGCATTTGGTTTCTTGTGCTTTTGCCTGACCGAAGTTTATGAAGATTCACTCTTACATTTTCTCCTAAGAGTTTTATAGTTTTAGACACTTACATTTAAGTCTGTAATACATTTTGAGTCAATTTTTGTTTATGGTGTGAGGAAAGGGTCCACCTTCGTTCTTTTACATGTGGATATTCACTTGTCCAGCACATTTGTTTATTCTTTCCTCCACTGAATTTTCTTGGCACTCTTGTCAAAAATCAATCAACCATAAGTGTAGGGGTTCATTCCTGAACTGTCAGTTCTATTCCATTGATATATATATGTCTGTCTTTATGGTACACTACAAAATCTTGTTTACTGTGACTTTGTAGGAAATTTTGAAATAAGTGTGAATCCTTCAACTTTGTTCTTCTTTAAAAATAGTTTTGATTTTTATGAATTTCTTGAATTTCTACATGAATTTTAGGATTAGCTTGTCAATTTCTTCCAAAAAGGCAGCTGAGTTTTTAAAAATAATACTTACATAAAATTTGTAGATAAGTGTGAGGAGTATTGCCATCTTAATATTGTCCTTTCATGCATGAACATGGATTGCATTTCCATTTATTTAAATCTCCTTTAAGCAGCATACTTTTTACTAACACAGTTGTTGAGCCTCAGAGAAGTCAGCTAATCTCTCTGGGTGTCAGTTTTATCACTTATGAATTAGAAATAAAAATGTCTACTTCATAATCCTATTATGAGATTTAGTGATGATACCCATAAAGACACCCACTAAAGGGTAACATATATGTGATGCCTAAAATTAAAATAAGATAATCAAAGTGAAGAAGTTCTCTAATTGCCTAAAAAAAAAAAAAATGGAGACAAGAACCTTACTTTTGGAATTCGAAAGTATTCTTATTTAAAAATACAGTCAGTGCTTAATTATCCAAGCTAATATGCTACACAGACAGCAAACAGTATTATTTATTGATATTGTAAAACTAGTTTTAGCTAGGAAATTGCGAAGTTTAATCTCACTAAACCATAAACGTGCTAAGTGTAAGTACCAAAGTTGGCAAATTGAATGACATCTTTGATTGATGTAAAGGTGAACTCTCCAGAAAGTGACTGAGAAAATTGATGGTTGCTAGATAATGCTTTTTGTGCATGCTGCATCTTTACAATGGGTTAGAAGACAGCTGTAGTGACTTGTGATTACTGGACATTTTTTTAATGCCTTGAAGTTTTGTTCAACCCATAATTTACTCAAGCTTTTCTTCAGTCCAAGCTCCAAGGGCCTCTACAATGTTCTCATTAAATCTTTATTTGCCATTGCACTCATTTCATAAATGCACTGACATTTGGTGAGTGAAATACCCTCACTCTTCAAAGTCATTCCTATTTCCTTCACTACTTAGCCCTTATCCTGAAGTATCTAGAGTACATTGTACATAATATATTCATACTGAGCATGTATTACATCAAAGATAAATGTGTGAATGAGAGAGATATTTATATCTTTTCATTCATTATCATTTTATTTGTTCATATGTGCATGTAAATAATTTTTTTTTTTAGAAATGGGTCTCTCTCTGTCACTCAGGCAGGAGTAAAGTGCCAACTTCTTAGCTCACTACAGCCTCAAACTCCTGGGCTCAAGCAATCCTCCCACTTTAGCTTCCGGAGTAGCTGGGACTACAAGTACTAATTTAAAAAATCAGGTGGACCATCATGTCCAGCTGATTTTTTAAAATTAAAGAGAACCAATGTTAATTTATTTCTTCATATAGCAATTTATATTATAGGTTAAGCGTAGACTGAATAATTTTTTCACCCAAACCCTTTTACACATTTCTATGTTTGTTAAAGGGAGACTACTCTTCAGTTAGAAAACATTTTTTTTTATTTGATGACAATACAGAAGGAAGTATTCTGTATGTAAAAATATTCTCAAAATACAACGATTTCTTTTTTATTTAATATAGAGACATGCATCAAATCAATGACTTAAAATTCTATCTTAAGAAGCTACGAAAATAAAAGCAATTAAAAACCAAAGTATGTAGGAGGAAAGCAATAAAAAAGATTACACAAATCAAAGTAATAGAAAATAAAAAATTAACAAAGCCAAAGAATGTCTTTTAAAAAGATCAACAAAACTGATAAACCCAAAGCAAGATTGATTTAACAAAAGAAATAAAAAGAAAGGTGAACACAAATCACTAATACCAGAAATGAAAAAAGAGTTATCATTACAGACCCCACAAACATTAAAACAATGTTTAAGAAATAACTGTTTGAAGTTGACAGTTTGCCAAATTAGATGAAAGAGGCAAATTCTTTGAAAACTAAAATTTACAAGATGAGAGAGAATGTCAAAATTGCATTATGTCTACTGGAGAAACTGAATTATCAAAAACCTTACCACAAAGAAAACTTCGGCAAAGAAACTTTCAATAGTAAATTTTTTCAAATATTCAAGGAGAGAATAATACCAATCTTATGAAACTAATTTCAGCAAATAAAGGAAAGAACACAAGGAACACTTTTTAACTAATTTTATGAGAATAGCATAATCCAGTAACAAAACTTGACAGAAATAAATAGAAAAAAAACAAATACAGACCAATATCACTATGAACAAAGATACAAAATTCCCTAACAAAAAAAATTAGCAAATCAAATCTAGTTGTGCATTAAAAGAATAATACATTGTGATCATATAAGGTGTATCTCAGGAATAGGATCTTAGTTTAAAATTCAAAATTAGTCATTTAATTTGTCATATTAATAGAATAAAAGAGAAAATTATATGATTATTTCAATAGTGGTAGTAAAAATAATTAGCAAAATTCAGAATCTTTCATGATGTAAGTGCTTTGCAAATCAGGTTGCAGGATACAAGGTTAAATATATTTTTATATACTAACAGAAAACAGCTGAAAAATAAAATTTGATAAAACTTTATTTTTAAGAACACTAAAAAATTACTTAGGAATAAATTTAACAAAAGTCATTGCATTGAAGACTCCAAAGAATTGTTGAGAGAAATAAAAAAAAAACTAAACTAATGAAGAAGTATGCCATGTTTATGAGTTAGAAGACTTAATGCTGTTAACATCATAATAAATGTCAATTATTATCAATATAATCTATAGATTCAGTGCAATCCCAATAAAAATCCCATAGATTTTTTTTGGAAAAATTTGCCAGCTGAATTCTAAAATTTATATAAAATGCAAAAGATTTAAAGTAGCAAAACAGTTTTGAAAACAAACAAAGAAATGGCATCACCTGATTTCAAAACTTACTACAAAGTTTCAGCAATTAAGATAGTGTGCTCAACATTCTTTGTCATTAGAGAAATGCAAAATAAAACAACAACAATGAGATAACACAATGCATCCACCAGAATGGTTAACATAAAACAACAACAAAGAAACCTAACAATATCACATAGAACTCTCATATATTATTGTTGAGAGTGTAAAGTGGGACAAACTCTTTGGGTTCTTATAAAACTCAACGTAGTCCAAATTCTACTTCTAGGTATTTACTCAAAAGAAGTAAAAACATGTATCCACCAAAAGTCTTATACAAGAATGTTCATAGCAGCTTTATTTATAATTGCCCCAACTGGAAACACTCCAGTATCCACCAATAAGAGAATTGTTATAAAGTCACGCTATGAAATACTACTCAGCTACGAAATACTACTCAGTCATTCTAAAATAGAATGGACTACTAACACAAAACCTTATGGATGAATGTCAGAAATGTTATGCTTGGTGAAAGAGTACGTGCTGTCTGATTTCATTTTTATGAAGTTCTATAATAGGTAAAACTAAGTATAAGAAAAAAAATCAGAACTTTGAGGGAATGGGGATGGAGAGTTACTTTCTAAGATAAAGACAATATAGTCTACTTGATAAAAGTTTGAGGTTCAAGTAACATGCTTAAAAGATTTCTGCGTTTTCTCAAAATAAAAAAATATATAAGCAAATATTGATTCTTGGTAATGATGCATATGCTGAAATTTTTGAGGAAGAGAGCTTGATGGTTTTATTTACTTTGAAATGCATAAAAACTAAGATGGCTTGATGGCTGGGTAGAGGAATGGAGAGATGGATAGATACATAATAAATCAAGTAGAGAAATTTTAATTGTTGAACCAAGGTGGAGAGTATATAGGTGCTTAATGTAAAATTATTTTGACTTTTTTGTGTGTATGAAATGTTTCATAATAAAATGGAAGGAATTGAATGATGATATCAAACCATTTGGTATTTAGTTTACTTAGGATATAGAAGATAAATGTAAAAGTTACGTTTTGAAATCACAATATTGTAAACAAAAAATAAAATCCTAAACTCTCCAACCAACTGAATGGATCTTCCCTCCCTTTTGGAGTTTAGACAAAACTAACCACCATTAATGTTAAAATAGAGACCTGAAGACTGCCGAAACAGACTCTTTGGCAATAAGAACAAATTCCAACCTGACTCTTGTATAGCATCACATGATCATGAAGGAAATCAGAATATTTTATCCAAAATATATTTCTTTGACATATTTTGAAATTACCTTGCAAAGCCATCTTTTGTGGCTGATATTTTGCATCTGTAGAGAATTTCCACTAACGCAGCTAGGGTTTTCCCCAATCTAACAGAGATTGACTAAGAAACTGACACCTCTTAAGAGAACAGAATACCATCTATTCTCTCTGAAGCCTCGTACTTGGAGGCTTCATCTACATAAGAAGAAGTTTGGTTTCCACAACCTCCCTTATCTTAAGCATTTCTTTCTACTGACTTCAAATCTTTAGCTCATCTCTTTCAACCAATTGCCAATCCAAAAGTATTTGAATCTACCTATGAGCTGTAAACCTCCATTTCAAGATGTCCCACTTTTCTGGGCTGGATCAATGTATACCTTACATGTATTAATTTATATCTGCCTGTAACTTCTGTCTATCTAAAATGTATAAAACCAACCTGATCACCTCAGGGACACTTTCTCAGGACTTCCTGAGACTGTTCTCTTGGCCGTGGTCACTTATACTAGCTCAGAATAAGCCTCTTTAAATATTTTACAAAGTTTTCTTATTTTGTTGACACTATGTACAATACTGTAGAAGTTATATCCCTTGCAACTATATAAACCTATGATAAAAATTTGGGGTGTCAACCTAACATTCTAGGTGATAGATTTTACAAATCTTTCAGGTTTCACAGAGAAAGAAGTTTGAAGACAGATGCACTAATACTCACCTGAAGCCAGTCATGTGCATTGAGCATGACATCTAGACTTGCTTCCTCTCACAGAATTTCTTAGTTAGGGCGTTTCCCATCCCCTCCCGAATTTCAGCCCACATCTGAACATTTTGGCCCACTTCTTTTTTTTGAGACGGAATTTCACTCTTGTTGTCTAGGCTAGAGTGCAATGGTGCAATCTCGGCTCACTGCAACCTCTTCCTCCCAGGTTCAAGTGATTCTCCTGCCTCAGCCTCCTGAGTAGTTGGGATTACACACATGTGCCACCATGCCAGGCTAATTTTGTATTTTTAATAGAGATGGGGTTTCTCCATGTTGGTTAGGCTGGTCTTGAACTCCTGTCCTCAGGTGATCTGCTCACCTCAGCCTCCCAAAGCCCTGGGATTACAGGTGTGAGCCACCACACCTGGCCTTCTGCCCACTTTCTATTAGTGCAAAGATGAATTCTCTAATATAACAATTAATGTAGTCAATATGTGAATTGTTGCAAGCATTGGCTCTACGTCCTCTTCCAGGTAACATGTGTTTTGTAATAATGCTCTGAAAAAGATGTATTAACCCAAACCAATGACTCTACAGGTGGAAACTTAAGGGATCTTGGGAGCCAGCTGGAGAGTCATTTAGGGCAGGCAGACCCCAGATTAAGCTTTCTCAGTCTATATCAGTGGATTTTGGAAATGTGTATAAGCATTTCTTGATTGTCACAATAATTGGGAGTAGGGTTGATATGGCATTTAAACAGGGGTTGAGAATGCTGTATAATCTTCCACCCTTGAGGCAGTCATGCCCAGTGAAGGATTGTACCACCCATTCTGCCTGATTTTCAAGTATCCCATTGGACCTCTATGCCAGTGAAAGCATGATTGATATTTATCTAAGTCAACGCTTAGATACGATATACTTATACCACAAGAATATACTTTGTTTTGCCTAGAACATAAATCAGGAATAATTTATGGTTTCAGAAAATTCCATTGCCTCTGTCATTGCCCTGGTGGCATGTGACTTATTCATGTAACACACCTCCATCATTCTTCTTGTAGCTGTTGCATTCCAGGTCACTCAACATATAGCTACAAATATGCAAGCAATATACTCTGCTCTTAAGTGTAGTCAGACCTGAGTATTTGTATGGAAATGCACATCATTTTATTACAAATGATTTTTCTTTTGGTTTAATTTATACCATAATTTAAGTGATTTATTTGATTGAAATTGCATAGGTGGTAATATTATTTACAAATCTCATTTCAGAATAGTAATGCAGATGTTACAATTTATTTGTTATAGGAAGAGAATATTGGTCTGATGGGACTGAGAAACTCCAGTGTGAACTTCCCTAGACTTCATTGCCCCTGCAGTGGAAGCACACTACACAGTCTTGCTCTGGAAGCCATTGCTTCATAAGTTAACATACCCAAAGTAATGCTTACTTTACTGCTGACCTTTCTCTGGGGATTCGTTTGGGCTCTTTGCTGGACTGGTGGCTGGGCTAATATCCAGTGACACCTCTGTGGCAACTTCCACAAGTGCACTTGCTGTAAAAGGAAGCCCAGCCAGGTGCATTTCAGCACCATTCAATATCCCTTAGAGATCTCGGACCCACTGTAAGAAAGGCAAGAAGATACTTGTTCTGCATATGCATGCGAGTCCCAGACAGCCTAATGAGACCAACTGTGAGCAAAACGAGCATAGGCAAATGTGGAGCAGGAGCAAATAAACACACATGTGGTTATGGAGCTTGTCAGCATATCGCTGCCGATCCCTCCAAGCCATAGGCAAGTGTGTTGAGGGATTTCAGGATAAGGAAATGCAGAAAAGCTTTGATGCGATTATGCCGATCAGCTGGCCACCTGCCAAGTTTCACATCATGAGAGAAAACCAGGTTGCTCCTACCTCAAAGCTGTAACCCAGTGGGATGAGGCTGAAGCAAATCTCAGGAACTTGGAGCATTATGATGCCAGTCTGGGGTGGAGGCTGAGTTGCCCCTGGCACCAGGCAGCCTTTTGCATAAATTGTGCAGAAGTTTGCTTTTCAAAAAAGATTATCAGTTTTTACTCACATTGATTATCAGATCTTACAATACTGTAGATTGCATGGACATTTTCTAGGGGTTTTTATTAATATTTTTTGGATAGGTAATAATTGTATATAGTATGAGATGCAAAAGGTACAAAAGGTATATGAAAGATAAGTCCCCCCTCATCTTTCTTGTCCTCCTGCTAAGTGATTCTTCCCTTTGGATGCTAACACATGCCAATAGCGTTTTGTGTATTGGATGTGTAATTGCTTTTACACAAGTCATTGTACACTATTCACACTGTTGTGCACATTGCTTTTTTCACTTAACAATGTATTATTTCAAAGATTATCTTATATCAAAATATATAAACTTGGTTTGCTCTTTCTAACAGTTGATGGAATCGCACTGGGCTGCTGAACTATGACTCATAACCCCTTCATTTTTTGATAACTATTTAGGTTGTCTCAAGGGTTTTCCTATCATAAATTTTGCTGCGATTGGTATTCAAATTTCTGTGTATGAGTGTATATATATATGTGTGTGTGTGTGTGTGTGTGTATGTCATTTTGCACATGTTAGTATCTGTGAAGATCACGTTCTGGTATGTGGAATTGCTAAGTTAAAGGGGATGTACCTTCGTAATTTTGACAGCTTTTGCCAGGTATTTCTCCAGGGAAGTAATAACAGTTAACATTCCCACAGGAAAATTATGAGAGTTCTGATTTCCCCCATGGTCACCAGCACAACGTACTATCAAACATTTTTATCTTTGCTAATTTGATAGGTGGAAAATGCTATCTCAATTGGCTTAATTTGAATTTACAAAAATACCATCAAAGCCATCCATCTCTCTTAATGTACATCATTACCCTGTCAAATACACATAATTTTGGCCATTTTCCTGACGAGAAACTCTTAAGAGCTTGAATGATTTGCAGAAGGTCACACGAATAGAACTAGAGCACAGACTCAGGCGTTCTGTTGCTGAAGACTGTTCTCTTTCCACAAGCCCACAGTTGCCTCCTGTGGGTGAAAATGGCTGTGGCTCAGGTGGTTGCAGGAAGCCTGTGAGGTCTAGAGGACTGTGTAGCTTTGCAATTCTTAGCCCAAGGAGAACTCAAACTTGGCATTCATTTGCATGAGTCAGAAGGCTAATCCTGCAGTATCCAGAGAGCAACAAGTGATTCTTAGAGGGTCAAGGGGCTTCAGGAAAGGACCCTTCCCAGGAAGCAAAGAGGCCAAAAGGGACTGTGCACTTTCCAGAACTTAGAGTATAGGAGAAGGCTGGACTCCGATGATGTTCATAATGGAGAAACCCTAGGAAAAAAAGAGTCTGCCTCTGGCTTCTTGTAGGAGCTTTGGTTTTCACTCTGCTCCTCTTGAGACCTTTGGAAACTCCTGTGGTAAATTCAAGACGACTGTCCAGAAATTATGATGGTTGTTAAAGAATTGCTAGTGCTGAAGGGCAAAGATCAGAGGTTGGCTGGTCTTAGTCCTGTTTTGCCCAGAAGTGGACTCCTAACACATGGGTTCAAGTACAAATAGTTTGCCTGGAAGGTGCAGGGAAGACAAAAGTGTGGGGAAGTGATACAGGGATGAAAAATTGATTATATTTCCCAATGTGCATTAGTAAGTCAGCTACCACAGTGGGCTGTGGGGGCTTAGTCTTGTGGGGGAACTCTGAGAGGTAGTATAAAACACACATTTCAGAATTGCCTCATCTGAGAGGTGAGGAGGCTGGAGTACTGACACACCAGCTTCCAAGTGTCACTGGTTAAGGGAGGCTCCCAGGGCAGATGCACTCCTTAGTACTTTGAGCTTGGCATGCAGGGAGACAGAGCTGCCTCTCATGGTTTTAGAAGAGGGCATGGATACATGAATCTGGGGGCCAAATGTTGGCTGGAGTGCACAAAAGCAGCACAGCCTAAAGGGCAAGGGCAGGGCACAGATGGGGCTTGATGGCTGTGCTCCTCAGGTATCACTACTGGAAAGCACTCCAGGCTCCAGGCAGTGATAGTGAGGGCAAGGAAATGCACGATGCACCCCTGTTCTGATGAGGGTCTAAGCTGGTCTTCTGTCTTCACAATCTTCCAGCCCCTCACCTCCACTACTGACTTGACCACTCCTAGCAGGTACTATTGTTGGGTATCTGCACCCAGGAGTACATGAATCAGGTGAGAGTTTGATGAAAGTTAAACTTGCCTTCATAGATGTCACATTTTGAAGACAATTGCGGAAGATCATATGTGGACCCCTGGGAGTTCCTTTGAAGCCCCAGATCAAGATGTACTCAGCATGGCAGCCTGCCTAGATAGTAGCCAGCTAAACCTTTATTCTGGTTCCCAATTGTCAAACAGTCCTGACGTCTTGTCCCTAGGAAAACTGATGACCCAATGGATTGAATTGCAAGGTAATCATTTGCAAGGTTTTATTTTTTGGATTTCACAACATGATCTCCTACTTCCAAGGTTTCATTAAGGGAAATCAAGAGCAATTATGCAAAAGTTCAGCCAGGAAATACATGACAGCTTGTAATCAGGTGTAGTCCTAGCAATCAAAGAGTCTGAACTTCATTTGTGTTCTCCTGTTATGACTTTTTATAATGTGCATTTGGAGAGCTTTTTATAAACATCTAAACTCCAATTGTATGCTACTGGTATTGAGTTGGGTTTTTCTTTATTGTGTATGTTACTAATGTTAACTAGGGTATGTGAACTTATCCTCTAATAATTTATTTACTGGAATAAAATACTGATGTAATAGGGTTACTATGCCTGAATAATCACAAGATTGACAAAATGTCCTTAGCATGTGGGCTGTGCCTTAATTTTTCCATTTGTAACTCAGGAAGAGTAATGTTGGTTTAACTCTGAGGAGAATTAGTTAAATCACCATTGAATTTTCAAACTGTACTTTCTGGTCAAAGAAAAGAAAGCCTAATTTAGAGGAAAGAACAAATTGTTATAGAGTAAAAATTTAATCATTTTCCATGTTATAAATATCTCCTGTAATTTGCCTCTTTGTTTTTTCACTATAGAGCATGTTGGAAATTGCAGAGAAGGCAGGGACTAAATGAATTGTGTCTGAAAAAAGATAAGGCAATATACAACCAAATTATGTTTGAATTTAAACATTGGGTATGCCTGGCTGGGCGTGGTGGCTCACACCTGTAATCCCAGCACTTTGGGAGACTGAGGTGGGTGGATCACCTGAGGTCAGGAGTTCCAGACCAGCCTGGCCAACATGGTGAAACCCCATCTCTATTAAAAATACAAAAATTATCCGGGCATGGTAGCAGGCACCTGTAATCCCAGCTACTTGGGAGGCTGAGGCAAGAGAATCACTTGAACCCAGGAAGTGGAGGTTGCAGTGAGCTGAGACCCTGCCAGTGTACTCCAGCCTGGGCAACAGGGCAAGACTCCATCTCAAAAAAAAAAACAAAAAAAAAAACAAAAACAAACAAAAAAAAAGGGTATGCCTTAGAAATACAGGCTAAACCACCACTTAAAAAGAGGCCGGGCACAGTGGCTCATGCCTGTAATCCCAGCACTTTGGGAGGCCGAGGAGGGCAGATCACGAGGTCAGGAATTCGAGACCAGCATGGTAAAACCCTGTCTCTAATAAAAATACAAAAATTTGCCAGGTGTGGTAGCGGGTGCCTGTAATCCCAGCTACTCAGGAGGCTGAAGTAGGAGGATTGCTTGAACCCAGGAGGAGGAGGTTGCAGTGAACTGAGTTCGCACTACTGCACTCCAGCCTGGGCAACAGAGCAAGACTCCATCTGGAAAAAAAAAAAAACTCTAAAGGATCCAACCCATTTGCCAATTAACTTCCTGCCAAAAAAACTCAACACTTTGTACAAGAAAATAACAACATTCAAACTCTCAACAAAGCAGTATTCACAATGTCCAGCATACACTAAAAAATTACTAGTGTTAAGCAAAAAAAAAAAAAATTGACTAATAACCAGGGAAAATAAACAATAGGAACAGATACAGAGATAACACATCTGTTGGAATTAGCAAACAGGACTTTCAAGTATCTACTACAAATACGTTCAGGTTTAGTGAGTCATTCACTGGGTAAATTGTTGAGATGGATGAAAGGTACATCTATGTGTACTATTATGCACACTTTTGTATATGTTTAAATTTTTCCACAGTACATCTCCAGAACCTGATTACTTCTCGCCACTTCTATGCTATAACCCTAGTCCAAGTCACCAACACTTCTCTGCATTAGTTCCAATAGCCTCTGAACAGGGTGCTCTCTTTCTTTCCTTGCCCCGCTACAATCCATCCTCCTTAGCCCTTTCAAAACAGAAGCCAGATTATATCACTCCTCTACTCAAAATCCTGTAATGATTCCCATCTCAATGTAAAATTCTACAATATCAGATAAGGTTATCCAAGGTCTGGCCCCTCATTTTGCCTCTATGCCAATTTCTTACTTTCTTCCTATTACTTATGCCACTTCAATCACTCTGGACTCTTTATTGTTCTTTGAATGTTGCAGCCGTGTTCCAGGTTCAGGGACTTTGCACTGTCTTAATTACTTTCCCTGGATGTTCTTCTCCTAGATATTTTCAAGACTGACCTCATAGCCTTATTCAAGTACTTGCTCAGATTTTACCTGCACAATTAGGTTCTTTGAAGCAGATTGGATATAGTTTGCAACTCTTCACTACCTCTCACCTATAGAATTATACATTGACATCTAGGTGATCAAATCTCATTAGAGTAGGGGGTGGCATGCTTTCTTCCTACCTGGGCTTATTTCATGGGACTTGCTTGTGCATTAGAATGCTAGCAAACAAGACACAAAGAGGTCTTGAATATGTTTAGGTGGTTTGGCATTGACCATGAGAAAAATACATCTTTGTTCAAGAGGAATGAGGACATACATGAGACAGACCTGAACTCGACCCACAGCATAGTCCAAGTCCAGTTGACCCACTGACCAAAGATTATTGTAAACAATTGAGATTTGTGGATTATTTTCTATGTAGCATTATCAGGGAAATAAGTCAGTTGTGTACCCTCCCTGACCAACTATTTTAAATTGTGCTCTTACATCTATAATTTCCAATAATCCTTACTATTCTCTGTGTTTTCTACAGATTTAACATTTTTTTAACATGAAATATCTTACAATAAAGTTTATTGTCTCTTCCAAAGGTCAACTCTACTTTGGGCAGAGCTCTTTATCTGTTTCCTTCTCAGCTGTATCCCTGGCTCTTGAAACAGTGCCTAGCATATAGTAGTTGCTCAATAATGGAATGGGACAAATGAGTAAATGAATGTTTATTGCACTTTTGCTTGATAGCAAAAACTTGAAAGTGACAGGAGAATTATTACGTAAATTGTGGTTTAGTATAGTCTCTAGCAGTTAAAATGAGTGAACAAGAGCTATATTATCAAAACAAAAATAAATCTTAAAGATATAAAGTTGAGGGGAAAGCAAATTGCAGAACAAAACTAACATTTGGATAAATTGTAAAGAACTATTATAATGTTTATGTATATATACAAAACTATATACATATATAATTAAAATATATCTAAGGAATGATAAATATTAGTTCAAGAACATAACTACCTCTGGTAAGCTAGGAAGGGTGATCAAGGAAGGAAGGTGGGCAATTCAACCACATCCATAGAAAAATGTTCAGATCTGTCAACAATAAGTGTTGTTCATTCAATACATGAATGTTGTTTATAATATTCTCTTTCACCATGTTTAAATATTCTTGATTTAAAATTCTAAACACTTAATTTTACTGATTAATAGTATATTCACATGGCACAAAACTCATAAGGTCATGATAAGTTATGTGGTAAAAATTCTGTCTTCCAACCCTATCCCCTGGGAAGCCATTTCCTTCCCTGAAGGCAACCAGTTTTACCAGTTTCTTATGTATCTTTCCTGTGTTTTTCTATGCATATTCAATAAAGGTCTGTGTTTTTTCTTATTTTATAATTTACAAAATTTGTAGCATATTATGAATATTATTTTGCATTTTCTTTTTTTCATTGAAAAATATACCTCGGAGTTCTTTCCATATAAATTTGTACTTGAATATACGGCACTTCCTTATCCTTTTTATTAGTGGCATAGTAATCCATTGGATGGATGCATCAATATTTACTTTATTTCTTGATGAGCATTTTGGTTGGTTCCAATCTTTGGTATTACAAAAAAAAAGTTACCAAAAAAACCTTTATACAAACTAATTTCATTCTATCCCTGTATATGTATATGTGCATATTTTCAGGATAAATTTCTAATAGCGGGATTGCTCTCACTTATACTATAGCAAAAGCTATAGTATTTTTAATTTATAATTTAAAATTTCTATAGATATGACAAATTTCCCTCCCACAGACAATGTACCAATTTAGACTCCCACTGACAATAAATGAGAGTACCAGTTTTCCCATATCCTTGCTACACATGGTGTGTTCTCAAACCTTATAAGGTAAAGAAATATTAAAGATAAAGATTACTTTGACTGAATTTTGGAAAATGAACTCAAGGGCAAAGAACTCTCAGAGCAAAGAAACTATTAAGAGTCATATACTACAAATGAGGTAAATATGGAAATAACAGTGAAAATGGAGAAAAATGGATGGATTTGAGAGATAATTAACAGTTACCATTGACAAGATTTAGTCATTGATTTTAATGTACAAACATCAATTTTATCATTTGTAAAATCAAAAATGGAAATAACCTGCATATTCAAAAATAGATGTTTTAAATAAATTATAGTATATATTTATGATGTTATGTCACTAGCAATTAAAAAAATAAGCTGTTAAAGAACAAATCCAATGGTGAGAAAATTTTCCAATATAATGTAAATACAAAAAATTAGATACAAAACTGAAAATACAGTATGATCTCAATTTTGCTGATCTATCTTTATTTTTCAAGAAATGCACCAAAATACATTACATTTTTCTGAATGATGAGATTACATTTTTACATTTTTCTAAATGATGAGATTATAGATAATTTTAGTTTTTACTTATATTCTACATTTTCTTTACCAACATTATTTTCTATGAGAAAGAACAATTGCATGAACAGATTATATAACAAACACTGTCATTTCCAGTTTGATATAATTGGCATAAGTTACAGCCATCCTCATTTATTTTTCTCCAAAGCTAATTTATCTTTAAGAATTTCAAAATGCAGTTGAATTATGTTGCCTGTGAGAAGATGATTATGATAATTGCAGAATGCAAGGTAAAAGCCTTGCATGATGTAAGTGATAGAAGTAAGTCCTCCCATTATATGTAAGGACCCCGAAAGAGCTTTCATAAACTCAGACTGTTTAACTCCTTTAACAATTGAACCAAAACAATTTCAGTTCTCAGTATGTCTATAATTATGCCGTTTTACCAATAATCTGATTTATTATCTAGGACAGATGACTTGAGAACATTCTGAAAAATCTCTTTTTGACTTTGGTTTCTGCACTTATTTCACAAAGTTGTTGCAGTAGATTTCTTTTTAGTGAATTTACAATTAAAAGAAAAAAATCCAAGTTAGATTATTTTGCCTATCACGGTATTTTGGAATAGAAAAAGTACTTTTTAGGCATTAACAGATTAATTCTTCAAATTATGCTATAAATAGTAAGTAAAGAATCATAAAGACAGAGTTAATGTAAAATAAAAGTTAGATTTAGTAAAAATTTGGCCCTAATGCTATTTTAAAACACAAAGTTTTCTTTAAAAAAAAAATATATATACAAAAAACTCTGCCCTAAAATGTCACCCCTAGAATATATTCCTAACAAATAGGACAAATTCTAGCTATTAAACAACTTCATTGTTTAATTAATCAAAAAACACATTTGTCCAATACCACACTGAGGTTTTTGTTGTTGTTGTTGTTGTTGTTGTTTTTTGAGACAGACTCTTGCTCTGTCGCCCAGGCTGGAATGCAGTGGTGTGATCTGGGCTTATTGCAAGCTCCGCCTCCTGGGTTCACACCATTCTCCTGCCTTAGCCTCCCGAGTAGCTGGGACTACAGGCACCCGCCACCATACCTGGGTAATTTTTTGTATTTTTAGTAGAGACGGGGTTTCACCGTGTTAGCCAGGATGGTCTCGATCTCCTGACTTCGTGATCCACCTGCTCTGGCCTCCCAAAGTGCCGGGATTACAGGCGTGAGCCATGGCGCCAGGCCAGTTATTTTTTTATTTTTATTTTTTATTTTTGGAGCAGGTACTTAAATTATTCTTCTCTAAACACTCAAAATAAAAGTATACTCTTCATTTTTCCAATTGCTTTAGCCCAATCACTCTCTTCCACTTCATCTCTGCTGTGACTTAACAGATGACAGTCTTAACTTTGGAGCAGCCTTCAGCTGTAGAAGAAGACAAAATAAAGTAACTCAAGGCCTTGAATTTATTGGCATCTGTTCTTTAAAATTTAAGCCTAGATGGTTTACAAACTATTGACGTCTGTGAAGGCACATTTACGTGTGTATATGCTTAGAAGACACAAGCTCTTGTCAAAAGAGCTGAACAATCATTTCATTTGGGTCTGACAAGACTACCGTCATTCTTTAACAAAACGTCAGTCACTCGTAATAATCTATTTTAGCCAAGTAGAAGTGAAAGCCTGACATTTGTAGGCTGCACCCTGAAAGATGCTATGGAATTTTCATTTTTTTAAAATTATGCTTTAAGTTCTAGGGTACATGTGCACAACATGCAGGCTCATTACATAGGTACACATGTGCCATGCTGGCCCGCTGCACCCATTAACCTATCATGTACCTTAGGTATTTCTTCCAATGCTCTCCCTCCCCCCACCCCCAACCCCATGACAGGCCCTGGTGTGTGATGTTCCCCACCCTGTGTCCAAGTGTTCTCATTGTTCAATTCCCACCTACAAGTGAGAAGATGCGATGTTTGGTTTTCTGTCCTTGTGATAGTTTGCTGAGAATAATGGTTTCCAGCTTCATCCACATCACTGCAAAGGATGTCAACTCATCCATTTTTATGACTGCATAGTATTCCATGTGCCACATTTTCTTTATTCAGTCTATCATTGCTGGACATTTGGGTTGGTTCCAAGTCTTTGCTATTGTGAATAGTGCCACAATAAACATACATGTGCATGTGTCTTTATAGTAGCATGATTTATAATCCTTTGAGTATATACCCAGTAATGGGATCATTGGGTCAAATGGTATTTCTAGCTCTAGATCCTTGAGGAATCACCACACTGTCTTCCACAATGGTTGAACTACTTTACACTCCCACCAACAGTGTAACAGCGTTCCTATTTCTCCACATCCTCTTCAGCATCTGTTGTTTCCTGACTTTTTAATGATTGCCATTCTAACTGGTATGAGACGATATCTCATTGTGGTTTTAATTTGCATTTCTCTGATGACCAGTGATGATGAGCATTTTTTCATGTGTCTGTTGGCTGTATAAATGTCTTCCTTTGAGAAGTGTCTGTTCATATCCTTTGCCCACTTTTTGATGAGGTTGTTTGTTTTTTTCTTGTAAATTTGTTTAAGTTCTTTGTAGATGCTAGATGTTAGCCCTTTGTCAGATGGGTAGATTGCAAAAATTTTCTCTCATTCTGTAGGTTGCCTGTTCCCTCTGATGTTAGTTTATTTTGCTGTGCAGAAGCTCCTTGGTTTAATTAGATCCCATTTGTCTATTTCAGCTTCTGTTGCCATTGTGTTTGGTGTTTTAGTCATGAAGTCCTTGTCCATGCCTATGTCCTGAATGGTATTGCCTAGGCTTTCTTCTAGGGTTTTTATGGTTTTAGGCCTAACATTTAAGTCTTTAATCCATCTTTAATTAATTTTTGTATAAGGTGTAAGGAAGGGATGCAGTTTCAGTTTTCTACATATGACTAGCCAGTTTTCCCAGCACCATTTATTAAATAGGGAATCCTTTCCCCATTTATTGTTGTTGTCAGGTTTGTCAAAGATCAGATGGTTGTAGATGTGTGGTGTTATTTCTGAGGCCTCTGTTCTGTTCCATTGGTCTATATCTGTGTTTTGGTACCCATACCATGCTGTTTTGGTAACTGTAGCCTTGTAGTATAGTTTGAAGTCATGTAGCATGATGCCTCCAGCTTTGTTCTTCTGGCTTAGGATTAACTTGGCAATGCAGGCTCTTTTTTGGTTCCATATGAACTTTAAAGTAGTTTTTCCAATTCTGTGAAGAAACTCATTGGTAGCTTGATGGGGATGGCATTGAATCTATAAATTACCTTGGGCAGTATGGCCATTTTCACGATATTGATTCTTCCTATCCATGAGCATGGAATGTTCTTCCATTTGTTTGTTCTTCCTATCCATGAGCATGGAATGTTCTTCCATTTGTTTGTGTCCTCTTTTATTTCATTGAGCAGTGGTTTATCGTTCTCCTTAAAGAGGTCCTTCACATCCCTTGTAAGCCTGGATTCCTAGGTATTTTATTCTCTTTGAAGCAATTGTGAATGGGAGTTCACTCATGATTTGGCTCTTTGTTTGTCTGTTATTGGTATATAGCAATGCCTGTGATTTTTGCACATTGACTTTGTATCTTGAGACTTTGCTGAAGTTGCTTATTAGCTTAAGGAGATTTTGGGCTGAGAAGATGGGGTTTTCTAAATACACAATCATGTCATCTGCAAACAGGGACAATTTGACTTCCTCTTCTCCTAATTGAATACCCTTTATTTCTTTCTCTTGCCTGATTGCCCTGGCCAGAACTTCCAACTCTATGTTGAATAGTAGTGAGAGAGGCCATTCCTGTCTTGTGCCAGTTTTCAAAAAGAATGCTTCCAGTTTTTGTCCATTCAGTATATTATTGGCTGTGGGTTTGTCATACATAGCTCTTAATATTTTGAGATACATTCCATCAATACCTAGTTTATTAAGAGTTTTTAGCATGAAGGGCTGTTGAATTTTGTTGAAGGTCTTTTCTGCATCTATTGAGATAATCATGTGGTTTTTTTGATAGTTCTGTTTAAGTGATGGATTATGTTTATTGATTTGTGTATCTTGAAACAGACTTGCATCCCAGGGATGAAGCCAACTTGATCGTGGTGGATAAGCTTTTTGATGTGTTCCTGTATTCGATTTGCCAGTATTTTATTGAGGATTTTCACATCGATATTCATCAGTGATATTGGTTTAAAATTCTCTTTTTTTGTTGTGTCTGTGCCAGACTTTGGTATCAGAATGATGCTGGCCTCACAAAATGAGTTAGGAAGGATTCCTTTTTTTTCTATTGATTGGAATAGTTTTAGAAGGAATGGTATCAGCTCCTCTTTGTACCTCTGGTAGAATTCAGTTGTGAATCCGTCTGGTCCTGGACTTTTTTTGGTTGGTAGGCTATTAATTATTGCCTCAATTTCAGAGCCTGTTATTGTTCTATTCAGAGATTCAATTTCTTCCTGCTTTGGTCTTGGGAGGGTGTATGTGTCCAGGAGTTTATTCATTTCTTCTAGATTTTGTTGTTTATTTGTGTGGAGATGTTTATAGTATTCTGTGATGGTAGTTTGTATTTCTGTAGGATCGGTGGTGATATCCCCTTTATCATTTTTTATTGTATCTATTTGATTCTTCTCTCTTTTCTTCTTTATTAGTCTTGCTAGCAGTCTATCAATTTTGTTGATCTTTCAAAAAAAAACAGCTCCTGGATTCATTGATTTTTTTGTTTCTCTATCTCCTTCAGTTCTACTCTGATCTTAGTTATTTCTTGTCTTCTGCTAGCTTTTGAATTTATTTGCTCTTGCTTCTCTAGTTCTTTTAATTGTAATGTTAGGGTGTCGATTTTAGATCTTTCCAGCTTTCTCTTTTGGGCATTTAGTGCTATAATTTCCCTCTACACACTGCTTTAAATGTGTCCCAGAGACTCTGGTACATTGTGTCTGTGTTCTCATTGGTTTCAAAGAACATCTTTATTTCTGCCTTCATTTCGTTATATACCCAGTAGTCATTCAGGAGTAGGTTGTTCAGTTTCCATGTAGTTGTGCAGTTTTTAGTGAGTTTCTTAATCCTGAGTTCTAATTTGATTGCCCTGTGGTCTGACAGACAGTTTGTTGTGATTTCTGTTCCTTTACATTTGCTGAGGAGTGCTTTTCTTCCAACTATCTGGTCAATTTCGGAATAAGTGCAATGTGGTGCTGAGAAGAATGTATATTCTGTTGATTTGGGATGGAGAGTTTTGTAGATGTCTAGTAGGTCAGCTTGGTGCAGAGCTGAGTTCAAGACCTAGATATCCTTGTTAACCTTCTGTCTCACTGATCTCTCTAATATTGCAAGTGGGGTGTTAAAGTCTCCCATTATTATTGTGTGGGAGTCTAAATCTCTTTCTAGGTCTCTAAGGACTTGCTTTATGAATCTGGGTGCCCCTGTATTGGGTGCATATATATTTAGGATAGTTAGCTCTTCTTGTTTAATTGATCCATTTACCATCATGTAATGGTTTTCTTTGTCTCTTTTGATCTTTGTTGGTTTAAAGTCTGTTCTATCAGAGACTAGGATCACAATCCCTGCTTTTTTTATTGCTTTCCATTTGCTTGGTAGATCTTCCTCCATCCCTTTATTTTGAGCCTATGTGTGTCTCTGCAGGTGAGATGGGTCTCCTAAATACAGCACACTGATGAGTCTTGACTCTTTATCCAATTTGCCAGTCTGTGTCTTTTAATTGGGAGCATTTAGCCCATTTATATTTAAGGTTAATATCGTTATGTGTGAATTTGATCCTGTCATTATGGTGTTAGCTGGTTATTTTGCTCAATAGTTGATGCAGTTTCTTCCTAGCAACCACCGTCTTTACAATTTGACATGTTTTTGCAGTGGTGGTGCTGATTATTTCTTTC
The DNA here is from genome assembly GCF_043159975.1 of Macaca nemestrina. NCBI lineage: Eukaryota > Metazoa > Chordata > Mammalia > Primates > Cercopithecidae > Macaca > Macaca nemestrina. The sequence goes on along the minus strand of NC_092125.1, from coordinate 15,413,656 downwards.
CATGTTTAGTGCTTCCTTCTGAAGCTCTTGTAAGGCAGGTCTAGTGGTAACAAAATCTCTCAGCATTTGCTTGTCTGTAAAGGATTTTATTTCTCCTTCTCTTATGAAGCTTAGTTTGGCTGGACATGAAATTCTGGGTTGAAAATTCTTTCTTTTAAGAATGTTGGATATTGGCCCCACTCTTTTCTGGCTTGTAGAGTTTCCGTCAAGAGATCTGCTATTATTCTGATGGGCTTCCCTTTGTGGGTAACCCAACCTTTCTCTCTGGCTGCCCTTAACATCTTTTCCTTCATTTCAACCTTGGTGAATCTGACAGTTATGTGTCTTGGGGTTGCTCTTTTCAAGGAGTATCTTTGTGGCTTTCTCTGTATTTCCTGAATTTGAATGTTTGCCTGCCTTGCTAGGTTGTGGAAGTTCTCCTGGATAACAACTTGAAGAGTGTTTTCCAACTTGGTTTCATTCTCCATGTCACTTTCAGGTACACCAATCAAATGTAGATTTGGTCTTTTCACATAGTCCCATATCTTGGAGGCTTTGTTCGTTTCTTTTTACTCTTTTTTTCTCTAAACTTCTCTTCTTGCTTTATTTCATTAATTTGATCTTCAGTCACTGATACCCTTTCTTCCACTTGATCGAATCAGCTATTGAAGCTTGTGCATGCATCTCATAGTTCTCATGCCATGGTTTTCAGCTCCATCAGGTCATTTAAGGTCTTCTTTACACTGTTTATTCTAGTTAGCCACTCATCCCATCTTTTTTCAGGGTTTTTAGGTTCCTTGTGATGGGTTCGTACATCCTCCTTTAGTTTGGAGAAGTTTGTTATTACCAACCTTCTGAAGCCAACTTCTGTCAGTTTGTCAAAGTCATTCTCTGTCCAGCTTTGTTCCGTTGCTGGCGAGGAGCTGTGATCCTTTGGAGAAGAAAAAGTGCTCTGGTTTTTAGAATTTTCAGCTTTCCTGCTCTGGTTTCTCCCCATCTTTGTGGTTTTATCTACCTTTGGTCTTTGATGTTGGTGACCTATGGATGGGGTTTTGGTGTGGATGTCCTTTTTGTTGATGTTGATGCTATTCCTTTCTGTTTGTTAGTTTTCCTTCTAACAGTCAGGTCCCTCAGGTGTAGGTCTGTTGGAGTTTGCTAGAAGTACACTCCAGACCCTGTTTGCCTGGGTATCACCAGTGGAGGCTGCAGAACAGCAAATATTGCTGCCTGATCCTTCCTCTGGAAGCTTTGTCCCAGAGGGGCACCTGCTTGTATGAGGTGTCAGTTAGCCCCTACTGGGAGATGTCTCCCAGTTAGGCTACATAGGGGTCAGGGACCCACTTCAGGAGGCAGTCTGTCCATTCTCAGAGCTCAAACACCATGCTGGGAGAACCGCTGCTCTCTTCAGAGCTGTTAGACAGGGACATTTAAGTCTGCAGAAGTTTCTTCTGCCTTTTGTTCAGCTATGCCCTGCTCCCAGATGTGGAATCTACAGAGGGAACAGGACTTGCTGAGCTGCAGTGGGATCCACCCACTTTGAGCTTCTCCGGCTGCTTTGTGTACCTACTCAAGCCTCAGCAGTGGCAGATGCCCCTCCCCATGCCAGGCTGCTGCCTCACAGGTCGATCTCAGACTGCTGTGCTGGCAGTGAGCAAGACTCTGTGGGTGTGGGACCTGCTGAGTCAGGCATGGGATATAATCTCCTGGTGTGCTGTTTGCTGAGACCATTGGAAAAGCGCAGTATTTGGGCAAGAGTGTCCCGATTTTCCAGGTACAGTCTGTCACAGCTTCCCTTGGCTAGGAAAGGGAAATCCCCTGACCCCTTGAGCTTCCCGGGTGAGGCGATGGCCCACCCTGTTTTGGCTCCTCTGTGGGCTGCACCCACTGTCCAACCAGTCCCAATGAGATGAACCAGGTACCTCAGTTGGAAATGGAGAAATCACCCATCTCCTGCATCGATCACACTGGGAGCTGCAAAATGGAGCTGTTCCTATTCAGCCATCTTGGAACAGAATCCTGGAATTTCCAATGTTTTTCACTTGGCTTATCTTTCCTTTGGTACTAAAAGAAGCTCAAAAGTCATGGTAATAATATGTTTTTAAAAATCTATAGGTGATTATTTACTGATGTTAATTAATATTTACAATAAAATGAAGGAAAGAATACACATCAGTTCCTATAGTGTGCTCTCATTTGTGTGTTCATAGATACATACATGCATGAATACATACACATCCAGAAGGCATGTGTATGTATTGCATGTGTATGTGTAGGCCAATGCACTTGGTTTTGTTTTGGCTTTGGTTTTTTAAATAATTGCTTTTAAGGATATGGTATAGTTAACAGTAACATTTCTAAAACTGAAATTTGTCTTTGACTAGGAAATAAAAGAAAGAACTCCCTTACAGGACATATGATCAATTTTGATATCTTCTATGGTTTGAATGTTTTTATTCCCTCCAAAATTCATGTATTGGAAACTGAATCATGTGGGTAACAGTGTTGGGAAGTGGGACCTAAAGGGAGGTGTCTAGGTCATGAGGGTAGAGTGGATTCAGGCTGTTATAAAAAGTGCTCCCAGGGTGTGCTCTCTCGCACTTCCCCCTTCTGCTATGTGAGGAAGAAAGTTCAACACCAGATGCCGGTAACTTGATCTTGGATTTCTCAGTCTCTGTAACTGTAAAAAATACATTTCTTTTCTTTATAAACTATCTAGTCTCTGGTACTCTGTTAAAGCAGCACAAAACAGACTGAAACATTATTGTCAAGAATTCAATGGGTAATATCAGTGAAACTTTCTTATACAGAATAAATCATGAGAAAAAGTATAGTTGTTGATAATGTTCCCTTGAAGTATACCTCTCAGGATATATTGACATTTAGTAAAAAATAGCTTTGGTTATTTTTTACTTTAAAAGGAACAGAACTACCTCTCATTATATAATGTGAGATCCCAAAAAATCGTTAAACAATAAAAATTTAAAAATTCAATTAGTTTTAGTTTAGCAAATGCTGTTGAGTATGTGCTTTACATGCTAGGGCCTAAAGGGAATAATAATAGAATAAGACTTGGTCTTTGTACAAGCATCTGTATAAGCCCTGAGCATTTTGGAGACTTATATCAACTATTTTGTTTGAGACTCATAACTAATAACCACTAACTTATAAAGCACTTATGGGATGTCCAAACATTATCGCAAGCAGTCTATCTATTTCATTCTTACTAGAACTTCAGTGAAATAAATACTCTTATTATCCTTATTTTATATTTGGGTAATCATTTTACATTGTACAATTGATGAAGCTTCATTGATGTGTCATCACCCAAAGTTTAGTTCACATTAGGGCTCCCTCTTGGTGTACGTTCTATGGGTTTTGAAAAATGTATAATGCCAGCTATGTTAGTCCACTTTGTATTGCTATAAACGAATACCTGAGACTGGGTAATTTATAAGATAAGAGGTTTATTTGGCTCACCATTGTAGAAGTTGTACAAGAAGGCACCAGCATCTTTATATTTGAGTAAAGCACAGAGAGTTAACTAATTTGCCCAAGGCAGCATAGCTATTAACTGGAAAACTAGGGACTAGATTCTTGCTAGTCTATCTCCAAAGTCTGTGTTCTTTAGCCACGTGGTATAGGCATGAGTATAGACATTGTGCTATACAACTTCATCCTGAAGGCTCTCCTCTGTTATTCTACTTCCAGAATCCCTGTAATAGTCAGGGTTCTCTAAAGGGACAGAACTAACAGGATAGATGTATGTATGAAGGGGAGTTTATTAAGGAGTATTGGCTCACACGATCACAAGGTGAAGTCCCACAATAGGCCGTCTGCAAGCTGAGGGGCAAGGAAGCCAGTCTGAGTCTCAGAACCTCGAAAGTAGTGAAGCCGACAGTGCAGACTTCAGTCTGTGGCTGAAGGCTGGAAAGCTCCTGGCAAACATCTGGTGTAGGTCCAAGAGTGCAAAAGCTGAAGAACTTGGAGTCTGATGTTTGAGGGCAGAAAACATCCAGCACAGGAGAAAGATGGAGGCCAGAAGACTCAGCTAGTCTAGTCCTTCCATGTTCATCTGCCTGCTTTTATCCTATCCATGTTGGCAGCTGAATAGATGGTACCCACCCAGACTGAGGGTGGGTCAGCCTCTCCCAGTCCACTGAGTCAAATGTTAATCTCCTTTGGTAACACCCTCACAGACACACACTCTGGAACAATACTTTGTATCCTTCAATCCAATCAAGCTGACACTTAATATTAACCATCACAATCCCCATTGTGGTAAACTAGTTCTAGCTTCAGAAAACATTTTGAAGACTCATTTCCAAGGATTTTTGTATTTTTATGAGTTTTATAATTATTTATTTTACTATGAATTTTTGTTAAAAAATCTTTTACAGTTTTGGGTTTGTCTTTGTGTTGGTGATTTATGTTTTACATTTTTCTTCCTGTTCTCATCCATCTTCACTATTTTTCTCATCCTCATGATTCCTTGTTTTTTTAAAAAAAAAAATTGCCTTTTTAGTTATCATTCTTTATTTTTGTTCTTTTACACTTTAAATTTATTTGTATATCTTTTTATAAAGAGATGTTATTTTTAGAGCAGCTTTAGATTCCCGGCAATACTGAACAGAAGGTTGAAGTTTCATGTACTCCCTGCCCCACATATGCATAATCTACCCTATTATCAACATCCCCCACCAGAATGGTACATTTGTTGCAATTGCTGAATCTACATTGATGCATCATCACCCAAAGTTTATAGTTTACATTGGGGCTCACTCTTGGTGTATATTCTATTGGTTTTGCAAAATGTATAATGATAGATTTGTTAGTCCATTTTGCATTGCTGTAAAGGAATATCTGAGACTGGATAATTTAGAAAGAAAAGAGGCTTATTTGGTTTGCTGTTTTCAGGCTGTACAAGAAGCATGGCACTGGGCTCTGCTTCTGGTCAGGATCTCAAGAAGATTTTACTCATGGCAGGAGGCAAAGTGGGAGCTGGTGTGTCACATGGCAAGAGACAGCAAGAGAGAAGGGAATAAAAGAGGGAGGAGGAGGTGCCAGGCTCTTTTAAACAACCAACACTTGTGTGAACTAATAGAGCAAGAACTAATTACCATGGGGAAGGCACCAAATCATTCATGAGGAATCCTTATGATCCAAACACCTCCCACCAGACCCCACCTCCAACACTGGGGATCAAATTTCAACATGAGATTTGGAGGGTAAAAACATCCGAATCATATCAATAGGTATCCACAACTGTAGTATTATACAGAGTAGTTTCACTGCTCTAAAAATCATCAGGAGTCTACCTAGTCATCCTTCTCTCCCCTGTAATCCTTGCAAAACCACTGATCCTTTTACTGTCTCTATAGTTTTACCTTTTCCAGAATGTCATATATTTGGAATCTTGTAATATATGGCCTCTTTCATTTAGTAATTGGCTTCTTTCATTTAGTAATGTATCTTTACATTTCACCCATGTCTTTTCATGGATTATAGCTCATTTCTTTTTTAACATCGAATAATATTCCATTGTTCCACGTACCACGGTTTATCTGTTCACCTACTGAAGAACATTTTGGTTGCTTCCATTTTTGGGCAATTATGGATAAAGCTGCTATAAACAACCGTGTGCGAGATTTTATGTGGGCATAAATTTTCACATCTTTTCTTTGGGTGAACACCAAGAAGTATAATTGCTGGATCATATGACAAGAGTATGTTTAGATTTGTAAGAAACTGCCAAACTGTCTTCGAAAGTGGCTGTACCACTTTGCATCTCCACCAACAAGGAATGAGCGGTCCTGTTACTTCACATTCTCACCAGCATTGGGTGATGTCGATGTTCTGGTTTTGACTTTTCTAATACATGTGTAGTGGTGTCTCATTGTTTTCATTTTCATTTCCCTAATGACATATGATATGAAGCATCTTTTCATAGCTTATTTGCAATCTATATATCTTTTTAGAGAGGTATCTGCTAAGGTCTTTTCAAATCAGGTTGTTTTTTATTCTTGAGTTTTAACAGTTCTTTGTATATTTTGTATAACCGTTCCTGATCAGATATGTGTTTTGCAGATATTTTCTTCAAGTCTGTGGCTTGTCTTCTCACTGTCTTGACAGTGTTCTTCACAGAGCAGAAACTTTACATTTTAACGAAATCCAAATTATCAATTCTTTCTTTCATGTATTGTGTCTCTGATATTGTATTCATGACATCATTTGTTTTTCTATTCTGCTTAGGTTGTTTTGCCTTTTTTCCCTTTGTTTTCAGTTTTTTTTTTAAATGTAAAGTATTTATTTTAAATTTTGTTCATTTTAATAATTTAGAATATTTTCATTTTCTGAAACTTTTATTTATTATTATTATTATTCCACTTTCTTGGTGTTTTTATTGTTTTGGAAATGATGGGAGTTTGAAGTTTGCTGTTTTTCTCTGGATCTCAGCCTTGGAGATCTCACACACACACACACACACACACACACACACACACAAAATAGGCTTGTTAAAGAAGGCCTGAGAAATGAATGCAGACACTGGAGGAAATCCTCAGGGGCATCAAATTGGGTAGGGAGAATTTGTCTACAAACATCTTCTCTCTCTGACGCTGCTGTGAGAGGTGGATGGCCCTCTTGTTTTTATTGCAATGCAATAGCTACACCAGCCTAACACCAGCAGGCTGTAAGAACACGAGAGCAACCCTGAGCAGAAAACAGTAGGCATAGGCAGCCTGTATTAGTCCTTTCTTGCATTGCTATAAAGAAATACTTGAGACTGGGTAATTTATAAAGAAAAGAGGTTTAATAGACTCACAGTTCTGCAGGCTGTACAGGAAGCATGACACTGGCATCTGCTTGGTTTTTGAGGAGACCTCAGGAAACTTACAATCATGGTGGAAGGAGGAGGTGGTGCAAGCACCTCAAATGGTAGGAGCAGGAGCAAGAGAGAGTAGGGAGGTGTTATACACTGTTAAATGACCAGATCTCCCAAGATTCACTATCACGAGAATCATACCAACAGGGGGATGGTGTTAAATCATTCATGAGAAACCTGCCTCCATGATCCAGTTACCTCCCACCAGGCCTCACCTCCAGCATTGGGGATTACAATTCAACATGATATTTGGCGGGGACACAAATCCAAATCACATCACAGCCTAACTAGATCCAGAGGAGTTTCAGTTTTGGCAGAAGGTGAGTCACATGGTTAGACTTAAGTTTTTATTCTTTTCAAACTGAATGTATAATTCTCCTAAGTTAAGACAGTATAAGGTCTTAAAGCAAAAAGTCCTGATACTCAGCCTCTTAGATATAAGGGATGAGAGAGTTGTCGAAGATGGTTCTGGGCTAGGCACAGTGGCTCATGCGTGTAATCTCAACACTTTGAGAGGCCAAAGAGGGACGATTGCTTGAGCCCAGGAGTTCAAGATCAGCCTGGGCAACATAGTGAGACCCTATCACTATAACAGATTTAAAAAATTAGCCAGGCATGGTGGCATGCACCTATAGTCCCAGCTACTTGGGAAGCTGAGGCAGGATGATTGCTTGGGCCCAGGAGGTTAAGGCTACAGTAAGCTATGATTATACCATTGCATTTCAGCCTTAGGGACAGAGCAAGACCTTGTCTCTAAAATAATAATAATAATAATAATAATAATAATAATAATAATAAAGATGGTTCTGAATTCTGGAGTCTGCAGCCTGGGCAGCAAAATGAAATGAAGCTTTCTAGAAGACAATGTAGGTTTTTGTTTTGTTTTGTTTTATTGTGTAGGGGACAGAGGGGAATAATGCATGGGTTCATTATCAGAGTTTGAGGCAATGTTGGACTGTCATGTGTAATCCCTAGGAGGCAATGTAATTTTGGAACTTTGAAGCGAAAGCGCCAGGCTGGTGGTAGAGAGGAGGAGAGTTGGAGGGTGGAGGTGAGAGGAAGAATAACTTTCCACATGATGATGGGGAAAGAGCAAAAAAGCATGAGAGAAGACAGGTAAGAAAGCTGGATTCAAATCAAAGCCAGTGTTTTGTTGTTGTTGTTCTTTGTTTGTTTAAGAGACACAGTTTCACTCCACTGCCCAGGCTGAAGTGCAGTGCAGTGGCGCAATCATAACTCACTGTAACCTTGAATTCCTGGGCTCAATTAATCCTCCTGCCTCAGCCTCCCAAGTAGGTAGGACTACAGCTGCATGCCACCACACTCTGATAATTAAAAAAAAATTTTTTTGTAGAGACAAGGTATTGCTATATTGTCCAGGCTGGTCTCAAACTCCTGGCCTCAATCAATCCACCCACCTTGGCCTCCCAAAGCACTGAGATTACACACATGAGCCACTGTGCCTAGCCCACAGTGTTTATTACACAGAGAGAAGCTGGTAGAAAGGAGACCACAGAACATGCCCACATCAATTTACCTTTACATCTGTAATTTAGGAAATTCCAAGTGGAAATCACTAGCTTAGAGGCAAAGTGGATACCAATTGCTTGCAATGAGAGGGGATCATTTGAAGCAACCACTGTAGTGACTGCAATATAAACAAGAAATAAATCTAAGACGACCAAATGGAACAAAAGACAAAAGGATAAACAGGGAAATTACGTTGGGTGGACAGAACAGCTTTGTGAGTATTGATAGCAGCAGTTGCCACCTCTCTCCACCCTTTGGATGTGTCTCATCTTTGAATCGCCTTCCCTGGCCCACTATCTGAGCTGATGAAATTTGACAGATGGCTGGCTTCCAGTAGTTATTTTCTCCTTTATGCCCTGTGGTTTGAGTCAATACAGAAACTCTGGCTCAGTGAAATCTTCAGTGGTAGGTACAATAATCACAACCTCTGCTGTCCTTCGTTCACACACTGCCTCTGCCACAATTCCTTTCCACCAGGACTCCCTCACCCTTACTTTCAGCCATCCTAAACTCTCCTAGGATCTTCTAACATTTAGGCTTGACAGATTCTGGAGAAACTTCATGAGTACCATTTTGAGAGATGTTGTTATTTAGAATGACATAAAGAATGCTTTCCCAGTGTCCAGAGGGATTCCATAGCCATTATGTCATTTGCTCCAGAAACTGGTGAAAAGAGGTAATTCTACTGCCCAGTCACAAAACTACTTAGCAACAGATCAGAACTTAGAAACACCAGGTATCCTGGTTGCCGGGGTTATAGCTTTTGTTGTTGTTGTTTGTATTTTTTTATTGTTATCAAAAACAATAGTTTGATTTAGAGGTAGAATAATAATATTCTCCAAAATTGTTGCACCCAGAGCCAATATTTAACATTTTTGAGAGAGTAAGCTTGATAGAAACTGCATGTTCTTACCATAATTGGAAAAATCAGATTCCCAGGGGTCTAACTGAGCATTGAGGTTCAGTACTTCAGAGCTGCTAAAAACAGCAATTACACAGGGCACAACACTGATTTGCATTCACACAGCTCTTCTTTCCTCTGGGAGCCTCAGAGCCTATAACAAATACTCGCTTATCTATTTCCATGTTGAGACAATGCCCCTCTTTCAAGGCACCCAAAGCAGTTTGCATATATTAATCTACCCAGTAAACAATTACGACATTAGTGAGAGTTAAAAGAAGTTGAAAGAAAACTAGATTCCCAAACCTGCTCAAATTTAGAGGTCATCTGACCCTTTAATGTGAGCAGACTCTCAAGCCAAATGTAGGTTACATTTTCATAAAAGGTGCTATTCAAGACAAGTTCATCATCAGTGGGCTCAGTGGACCACCCCTGCTAACATTACCTGGGTGAGCCAAATGTGGTGGCATGGGCCTGTACTCCTGACTACTCTAGAGAATCACTTGAGCCCAGGACTTGAGCCCAACTACTCTGGAGTATCACTTGAGCACAGGACTTTGAGGCCAGCCTGGGCAACACAGTAAAACCTCATCTCAGAAGCAAAACATTATCCTGGGTGCTTAGTGAAAATGAGGGTTACTTGTCTCCACTTCAGACCTACTGAATCAAAATCTCCGAGTGGCAGGAACCTGAAATCTGAATTTTAACAAGCTTCTTTGATTCTTGTGTAACCATCGTCTGAATAGTGTACGTTGTACCTCTTGGGTAATTTCTCATCCCTTCCACCCTCCCACCTTTCCAGTCTCCAATGCCTATGACTCTCCTCTCAAAGTCCCTGTGTACACATTATTTAGTTTCCACTTTAAGTGAGAAGATGCAGTATTTGAATGTTTCTGAAGTATTTTACTTAACATAATGTCCTCCAGTTCCATGCATGTTATTGCAAAATATATGATTTCATTCTTTTTTATGGCTGAGTAGTATTCTATGGTGTGTGTGTATATATATATAATATATATCTCAGTAGTATTCTATGTATAGTCTATGTAGTATTCTATGGTGTGTATATATTATATATATATAATATATATATATCAGTAGTATTCTATGTCTATATGCCATAGCATACTACTCAGCCATAAAAAGAATATATATATATCTATATATAAATCTTGTCTCTACAAAAATTTTAAAATTTGTCAGAGTGTGGTTGCATGCACCTGTAGTCCTAGAGGCTGAGGCAGGAAGATCAATTGAGCCCAGAAGTTCAAAGTTACAGTGAGCTATATATATATGCCACATTTTCTTTATTCAATCATCCATTGATGGACACTTAAGTTGATCCTGTATCTTTGCTATTGTGAATGGTGCTGTGATAAACATACAAGTGCAGGTTATCTTTTTGATAGCATGATTTAGTTTCCTTTTGATATATAACCAGTAGTGAGATTGCTGAATCAAATGGCAGCTCTATTTTAGTTCTTTTAGAAATCTTCATACTGTATTCCATAGGCTTTATACTAATTTACATTCCTATCAATAGTGGATAAGCATTACTCTTTCTCCACATCCTCACCAACATCTGTTGTTTTTTGACTTTTTAATAATGGCCATTCTGATTGGTGTGAGATAATATCTCATGGTGCTTTTAATTTGCATTTCTCTGATGATTAGCAATGTGGAGCATTTTTTCATATATTTGTTGGTCATTTATATGTCTTCTTTTAAGAAATGTCTGTTTACATCTTTTGCTCACTTTTTAATGGGATTATTGGTTTTTTGTTGTGGAATTATTTGAGTTTCTTATAGATTCTGGATATTAGTCCTTTGCCAGATACATCATTTACATATATTTTCTCCCATGCCATAGGTTATCTGTTTACTCTATTTCCCTTGCTGTACAGAAGCTCTTTAGTTTCATTAAGTCCCATTTGTCTATTTTTGTTTTTGTTGAATTTGTTTTTTAGTTTTTAGGTCTTAGTGATAAATTCTTTGCCTGGGCCAATGTCAGAAGTTTTTCCTAGGTTTTATTCTAGAATTTTTATTGTTTTTACACTTACATTTAAGTCTTTCTTTTTTTTTAAGATGGAGTCTTACTGTGTCACCAAGTCACCCAGACTAGAGTGCAGTGGTGCAACCTCAGCTCACAGCAACCTCTGCCTCCCATGCTCAAGTAATCCTCCCACCTCAGCCTCCCGAGTAGTTGAGACCACAGGGCATCATCATGCCCAGCTAATTTTTGCATTTTTGGTAGAATTACCATATTGCTCAGGCTAGTCTCAAACTCCTGAGCTCAAGTGACCTGCCCACCTCAGCATCCCAAAGTGCTGGGATTCCAGGCGTGAGCCACTGTGCCCAGCAACATTTAAGTCTTTAATCTATCTTGAGCTAATTTTTGTATATGGTGAGAGATAGAGGTCCAGTTTCATTCTACTGCATATGGCCATCCAATTTTCCTAGCACCACTTATTAAATAGGGTGTTCTTTCTCCAGTGTATGTTTTTGCCTGCATTACAAAGATTAGTTGTCTGTAGATATGTGGCTTTAGGCTTTATTTCTGGGCTCTCTATTCTGTTTTATTGATCCATGTGTCTATTTTTATGTCAGGACCATGCTGTTTTGGTTACTATAGCTTTGTAGTACAATTTAAAGTCAGGTAATATGATGGCTTTGTTCTTTTCGCTTAGGATTGTTTTGGCTTTCAGGCTTCTTCTTCTTTTTTTTTTTTTTTTTGAAATTAGGATTGGTTTTTCTAATTCTCTGATGCATGATGTTGGTGTTATGAAAAGAATTGCATTAAATCTGTAGATGTGAGGGAGTGTTGACAGAACATGGCTGTGTTGTTGTCCTAATAGTGGGGGAGAGAGTGGCAAACACATGCACATAAGAGCCTGGCAGAGTAGCATGAAGCCAGAGGTGGGAAGAGAAGAAGCTGGGCCAGAGCTATGGGTCTGGGGCCAATGTTACCTGTTCCATCATCTTCCAGCCCAGAAGAGAAAACAGATTTTAGTTAAGGTGATTGGGTTGGCTTCATCACTTATATGTTTTAGTCATCTGGTATTATCCTGTATTTGTGCCCTTGTCCTAGACACTGTGCAAGTGTTGGGATGAACCTGAGTTTCTCATCAACGTGTTCTAGTCTTAAGGATTTAGACTTTGGAAAGTGCATTCTTCTTTCTCAGTACTCTAATTTCTAAAACCTGCATCATGAGTTTACTTCACAAGCAATATCCATGGTGAGTAGCTGCGTTCCTAAACCGTCTGCACAGACCTCAAACTCAGTTCCTCTATAACACAGCCAAGATTGACTAAGACAATCCTGGTTGCTACTTTTTTTCTGAATTTTTAGGGCATTTTACCATCTCTAACTTTCATTATTGTTCTTAAGCATATGCTCTATCACAGCAATATTTAACTTTCTTGTATGTCCATCTTACCTCTCAATTTAATATTTAGGTTTCTTGTACATCTTTCCTTGCTTCAGCCATGCCTAGCACATTTGTACTTAATGAATACTTCTATGACAGTGGGTGAGTCAATTGCTGGACAAACAAGCAAGCCCGGAAAATTGGTGTTCAATTTTCCTGACTTGCAACCCGGGAACTTGATTAGTTGTGAAGCCATATGCAACAATAGGGCAGAGAGTGAGAGTATCCAGCCCTGGTTCTATGTGTCCTCTATCCATGCATGCTCAGAGGGCTGTGCATTTGCAAGAAACATATTCCTTGTACCAAATTCTCCAATCATTTTCATTATATATATGGAAGTTCTTTCAAGAATTCATGTTTTACCTGACTGTACAGCACTCCAGACTCAGATACATTTGTACTTAAAAAATGCCTTTAAGGGTTTTTTGTTTTCTTCAATCACGATTTAGGGAGCATCACCCAGACTGTATTTGCAAAACCACAGATGCTAATATCCAGCCATCTTGTTTGAAAGCAAAAAGTAATTATCAAAAGAGAGACATACAGGCCAGGTGTGTTGGCTCATGCTTGTAATCCCAACACTTTGGGAGGCCAAGGTGGGTGGATCACCTGAGGTCAGGAGTTGGATACCAGCCTGGCCAACATGGTGAAACCTCGTCTCTACTAGAAATACAAAAATCAGTTGGGTGTGGTGGTGTGTGCCTGTAGTCTAAGTTACTCAGGAGGCTGAGGCAGGAGAATTTCTTGAACCTGGGAGGTGGAGGTTGCAGTGAGCTGAGATCACATCACTGCATTGCAGCCTGGGCAATGGAATGAGACCCTCTCTCAAAAAAAAAAAAAAAAAAATACAGAGAGAGAGAGAACCATATCATCATATGTTTTTTAAAGATGGGGGTACATTCTGAGAAATGCTTCATTTGGCAATTTTGTGATCATGTGAACATCATAGTATATTCACACAAACCTAGATAGTGAAGCCTACGACACATCTAGACTCTGCGGTATAGCCCATTGCTTGTAGGCTACAAATGTTTTCAGCACGTTACTGTACTGAATATTGTAGGTAATTATACAACCCAGTGGTAGTACTTGTATATCCAAACATATCTAACCAGAGACATGGTACAGTAAAAATATGGATAAAAGATTTAAAAATGATCATACATGTATAAGGCATCACCATGAATGGAGCTTGCAGGGCTGGAGGTTGCTTGGGTGAATCAGTGAAAGAGTGGCGAGTGAACGTGAAGGCCGAGGACATTACTGTAATGTAGACTTTACAAACACTTTATACCTGAGTCGCACTAACATTTCTACAAAATATTTTTCTTTCTTCAATAATAAATTAACTTTAGCTTACTATAACTTTTTTTCACTTTATAAACTTCTACATTTTTTTAACTTTTTAACTCTTTGGTGATAACAGCTTAAAACAAAAACATATTGTATAGCTGGATGAAAATATCTTGCATGTCCTTATTGTATAAGCTATTTATCAATTAATTTTTTTTAGCTTTTTACACTTTTTTGTTACAAACTAAGACACAAATATACACACTAGCCTGGGCCTTCACAGGGCCAGGATCATCACTATCACTGCCTTCCACCTCCACACCTTGTCCCACTTGAAGGTCTTCAGGGACAATAACACGCATGGAGCTGTCATCTCCTGTGATAACAATGCCTTCTTCTGGATTCCTCCTGAAGGACCTGCCTGAGGCTGTTTAACAGTGAACTTTTTTTTTTTTTTTTTAAATGAGTAGAAGGAGTACACTCTAAAATAATGACAAAAAAGTATGTATGGTAGATACATAAACCAGTATGCATTTAACACTGGTAATAAATGACTAATAGTATATATTTGCCTTACCATACTGTTAGTCATTTTTTATCATTATTAAGTATTATGAACTGTACATAATTGTATGTACTATAGTTTTATACAACTGTCAGTGCAGTGGGTTCCTCTATACCAGCATCACCACAAACACACGAGCAATGTGAAGTTATGACATTACCATGGCTACGACATCACCAGGCGATAGGTATTGCTCAGCTCCGTTATAATCTTTCAGTACCACCGACATAGATGCAGTATGTTGTTGACCAAATTGTTATGTGGTGCACGACCGTATTACCTCTGAGAGCCATGTTTGCTTTAAAAATTTATATCCCAGGAACTGGCAGAGATTAAAATATAAATAATCCAACCCGTCTTTCAAAATGTGCTAACCTGTCTCAATAAGTAAATAAATAAGTAAACAAAGGCTTGGATCATTCAACACATTTGAGGGTCACAGAGAGCTGTTCACAGCGGGCTGAAAAGCATATACTCAGTGAATTAACTGCACCTGTGCCTTCTGTGAACCGTGCTCACGAGCTTCTTCCTTGGCCTAATTTCTCAAAATTTAGACAAAACACAGTAGATGGCAATGTGGCGGAATTCTGTCTGTTTGGTAGGTCCTCAGTTAACACTGACTACCCAGGTTCTGGTGGTTATTTTAAAACCCCTGTTGATGAGATTTTCCATGTTTAAAAGGATAAAAATTATCTGTGGTTCCAGTGGCTGAAACACAAGAATCACTTGAACCCGGGAGACGGAAGTGGCAGTGAGCTGAGATCGCGCCATTGCACTCCAGTCTGGGTGACAAAGCGAGACTCTGTCTCACACACACAAAGAGAAATATCCACAAGGCCCTGTCCTTCCTGCAAAAAGTGGCAAGCAAGTGGGAGAGAGAGGCACTGACACAAGCCTGAGATGAGCAGAGTGTGATAGGTGCTGTAATGAGCTACCAAGGGCACAGGAAACTAAGATATTCATTACAAGTTGGTGACAGGATGGGGGAAATTGAGTAAGAATTCCTACAGGAGCTGACATCTGAGTTGAATCTTACAGATGAGGTGAAATTTCATCAGGAAGTGATTGGGAGAGAGGAGGATGTGCTACAAAAACAAAAGCCCAGACAGAACAAAGGTGGGGACACAGTTAGGTGTCTGCCGGGTTTGGGGAATGCCACATCTTCTGTTATAGTTAGAGAAGAGAGGGAATGGAGTTCGGTGAGAAGCAAAGCAGTTAAATAGAGGTTAGGGAAGACCACGCAGAGACAGAAATGCATTACAGTTTTGTGGGCAGTTTTACTTCTGTGGCAGTTACACAACTGGAAAGTCACCCAGTGTGGTGTGCACAGTTTCACATTATAAAGTAGCAAGGCCAGGAGAGATCCTCCTAGAAATACTAGGATCGAGGCAACATTGTGAGAACGTTTGTATGCCAGGGCCATGATTATCCTATGAAGAGAACTTGGGTACACCTGCTAGCTTGGTATTTATACTTTCGTGTGATCAGTGGGTAAAATATCACAAAGGCAGGTGTGTAAGTGAATGTGATGCATGGATAAGAAGTGAGGTCCATGTTCATAGATGAGCCAATAATAAAACAAAACTCCAGCTTGTGATTATAATATTCTACCTCCACCTGTGTCACTTACCTTGCATTTTCCCACTCTCATTTTAATGTCTCCTTGATTGAAGGTTGTAACTGGAAAACTCTGTTGCTGCCTGGGACCTCTTGCCTTCTATCACAGTGTTTCTCAGTCATTTTTTTTTTTTACTTTTGCATCACTAAAGAGAAAAATTAATTAGGCTTAAATTTAATTTAAGTATTTATTAAGTTATCAAATTTAAATTAAATTTAAATGTTTACTAATAAATTAATTTAGATTTAAATTAGGCTACCTGTCTTTATAATGAAAGAAGCTTAATACTAAGTAATAAGACTTTGTTAATAGGGTTGAGCTTCCAAGAGCTGCAAACTATTGTAATATGCTAAGATTTCTTTATATGCTCCCACCAACCATGAACTGGTTTTCACCCTGCTGGTAGTGACATCACCCCCATGGAAAGTGCATTTTCTATGCACACGTATGCTTATTGCAGACTATTTACAATAGAAAAGACTTGGAACAAACCCAAATGCCCATCAATGATAGACTGGATAAAGAAAATGTGGCATATATACACCATGGAATACTATGCAGCCATAAAAAGGATGAGTTCATGTCCTTTGCAGGGACATGGATGAAGCTGGAAACCATCATTCTCAGCAAACTAACATAGGAACAGAAAACCAAACACTGCATGTTCTCACTCATAAGTGGGAGTTGAACAATAAGAACACATAGACACAGGGAGGGGAACATCACACACCAAGGCTTTTCGGGGGGTGGGGGGCAAGGGGAGGGAGAGCATTGGGAGAAATACTTAATGCATGCAGGGTTTAAAACCTAGATGACAGGTTGATAGGTGCAGCAAACCACCATGGCACATGTATACCTATGTAACAAACCTGCACATTCTACACATGTATCCCAGACCTTAAAGTAAAATTAAAAAAAAAGAAAGTGCATATTCTGTTCTAATGGGTGTATGCCTGTATACATAAATAAATACACACATATTTTATCATAAACCACTCTAAATTTTTCCACGTACAACTTCAGTAAAAATTATAAACACCATTTATGACATAGATGCAATAAACTTTTGTGAAGCAGAGGTTGAATTGTATACACTGCACTTAGCCAGTGGGCTCATTTACAAGGGAAACATCAGTTTGTGAATGATTCATTACTCAAGGGGAATGTGGGCCTTTATTTTTTAATTGCTACTATACAAAATGTTCTAGGACTTCCCAAAGAACATACAAATAAAATTTTAAAATGGCATTGCCATTTTACAGGGAAGTCTGGAATGATGTGTACAAGTAATACGGCAATTTGAGCCACTGACCCAAGGCACCGGCCTGGGGTTCAGTAAAGTCAAAGGCAAGGAAGATGAGAAAGCATTACTCAATGAGACATTCCACTTAACAGGAGATAAAATGTGAGTTAGAATTGTTTAACCCCAAGCAAAAACAAAGGGCGCTTCTCCATCATGAGAAATCCGACACAAGTTAGTCCCAAAGTTCCTGAACATGAGGGCAGGGTGACTTACAGCTGAACAAACTTGATGGCAAGACTTTTTCTTCTTTGCAAACTATGGGAAACATGCTTCCTTTTCTTTTTTTTTTTTTTTTTTTTTTTTTTTACAAATCAGAAAAAGAGCGCATAGCTTCTGTAGTTTAGTGAAAAAGGAAAATTATATAGAAGACACTTAAAAGTAATTCTGAAATGGCCTCTTTTTTTTTTAGACTGAGTCTTGCTCTGTTGCCAGGCTGGAGCGCAGTGGAACGATCTCGACTCACTGCACTGCCTCTCAGGTTCAAGTGATTCTTCTGCCTCAGCCTCCCAAGTAGCTGGGACTACAAACGTGCGCCACCACGCCCAGCTAATTTTTGTATTTTTAGTAGAGACGGGGTTTCACCATGTTGGCCAGGATGGTCTCAATCTCTTGACCTCATAATCTGCCCACCTCGGCCTTCCAAAGTACTGAGATTACAGGTATGAGCCACTGCACCCGGACCTGAAATGGCCTCTTATACCCAACTGCTACTAGACTCTCCCTAGATTTACTTCCCTGTTGTTTTTCTACTTATATTTCAATGTACAATTAAAAAAAATAAAACTGGGATAATACTAGACAAAGCTTTAAACCTTTAAACAATAATGTAGTTAACATTTCTTCACGAATTTAAATAATTTTAAATCAAGATTTTCAGTGACTACATTAAAATTTATCACCTACAGGTGCGATATTTCATGTAACTGTAAGCCATCCTGTTGCATATTTACTTTGATTCTAGCTTTTACCAGAATATATAACACTACAGTAAATATCCTTGAGAAAATTTATTTGCATCTCTGGTGATTTTTCTTAGAATAAATTCCTTGAAATGGAATTACTAGGTGAAAAGATATGAATAAACTTTTTAAAATGTCTTTGATATGGAATAGAAATCACACTTTATTCTTTCAAAGTTTTTAGCCAACTCTCCCCACTCTTATTCCCCATTCCCTTATGTACACACACGGAAACACATACACACACACGCACATTTTAGTTCAGCCCTTTTTCTTTTCATTTGTCTCCTCTTCCCTTCAACACCTGCATCCTACCACATCCACGTATGTGTGAACCCCATTCTTCCCACCCAGATCACCTATGTTGACAACAAAGTTTGAATCCTTCAATATTTTAGTGTAAATATTTTGTATATTCCAAATTTTGTATATTCCAAAATTTAAAACCAATTCACTGTCTTACCCATAATGCATTAAGATGACCATTTCAGGCCAGGCACAGTAGCTAATGCCTGTAATCCCAGCACTTTGGGATGCTGAGGCAGGAGGATGACTTGAGCCTAGGAGTTTGAGGCTAGCCTGGGCAACATAGTGAGACCTCATTTCTACAAAAAAATTAAATAAAAAATTAGCCGAACATACTGGCACGTACCTTCAGTCCCAGCTACTTGGGAGACTGAGGTGGGAGAATCGCATGAACCCAGGAGGTGGAGGCTGCAGTGAGCTGTGGTCATGCAACTGCACTCCAGCCTGGGCAACAGAGCAAGGCCCTCTCACACACACACACACACAGATGACCATTTCACCAGGTATTATATTTCAATTGGAGCTTCTTTTATTACTAGTGAGCTAGTCAGTTCAAACATTTTTTCAGGTCATTTGTTACTTACATAACTCTTTTTGTTTTTTTAAACAAATGTTCTATTCTTGCTTTGTTGCCCACTTTCTTTTTTGTGCAAATGTTGTTTCTCAGGCTTTTTTTTTTTTTTTTTTTTTGCATACATTTAAAATTTGACTACTTTATTTTGAGATGGAGTTTTGCTCTTGTTGCCCATGCTGGAGTGCAATGGCACAATCTCGGCTCATCGCAACCTCTGCCTCCTGGGTTGAAGTGATTCTCCTGCCTCAGCCTCCCTAGTAGCTGGGATTATAGGCACCTGCCACCATGCCCAAATAATTTTTGTATTTTTAGTAGACATGGGGTTTCACCATGTTGGCCAGGCTGGTCTTGAACTGCTGACCTTACGTGATCCGCTTACCTCAGCCTCCCAAAGTGCTGGGATTACAGGTGTGAGCTACCGTGCTCAGTGACTACTTTTTTTAACATAGAAAATTTACTTAACTTTTCGTTAATTTTATTGATCTTTATGTTCATGTTTCCTTTATTGGAAGATTATACAAATGTTTATATTTATGCTTTCTCGTAGTTTCATTATTTAATGGTTTAATATTGGCCTATCTAGAAAGTAAATTTTTTAATTGTATGAGGTAGGGGTATAGTTTTATATTATATAAATGTATATACTTTCCCTAAGAGTTAATCAGTTGCGCTGGGTTCAAATATTGATTAGTTTTCTTTTTCTCAACTCTTCTTTTTCAACTTTGAAGATTTACTTTATTATGTTATCTTTGAATTCACTATTAGTACTCAAAATTGAGTAATTGAAGTCATATGTAATATTATACTTCCCCAGGCAAGATTCAAGTTCCAGAGAATGATTTAAACTAAGATGTGGAGGTCGTCTTTGTTTCGACAGAATGACTCACATAACTTTTCCCCAATTAAATACCAATAAAGCCAGATTCTGTCAAACCAGTGGTTGATTCATTTCAATTTTGAAAGTCACTCCAAGAAATAGCTTATGAAAGACTGCAGGAATGGCTCTTTATTACATAATTCTTCCAAGTTGTCCTTTTTTGACACATCTTTAAGTATCTAGTAATGATACATTCAATCCATGCGATTTTTGTGTATGTTTCTTAAATCCTCTGCACCTCAGTTTCTTCATTTGTAAAACTGGGATAATAAGAAATAAGAATACTAGCTGGGTACATGGCTCACGTCTATAATCCCAGCACTTTGGGAGGCTGAGGCAGGAGCATCGCTTGAGCACAGGAGTTCCAGAACAGCCTGGGCAACAGAGCAAGACCCTGTGTCTACAAAAATTAGCTGGGTGTGGTGGTGTGTGCCTGTAATCCCTGCTGCTCAGGAGGTTGAGGTGGGAGAATCGCTTGAGCCTGGGAGGTTGACGTTGCAGTGAGCCATGATGGGATAGTGCCACTGTACTGCAGCCTGGGAAACACAGAGAGATCCTGTCTCAAAAAATGGAAAGAAGGAAGGAAGGGAGGGAGGGAAGGAAAGAAAAAGAAAGAAAGAAAGAAAGAAAGAAAGAAAGAAAGAAAGAAAGAAAGAAAGAAAGAAAGAAAGAAAGAAAGAAAGAAAGAGAGAGAGAGAGAAAGAGGAGGAGGGAGGGAGGGAGGGAGGGAGGGAGGGAAGGAAGGAAGGAAGGAAGGAAGGAAGAAAGAAAGAAAGAAAGAAAGAAAGAAAGAAAGAAAGAAAGAAAGAAAGAAAGAAAGAAAGAAAGAAAGAGAGAGAGAGAGAGAGAGAGAAAGAAAGAAAGAAAGAAAGAAAGAAAGAAAGAAAGAAAGAAAGAAAGAAAGAAAGAGAGAGAGAGAAAGAGGGAGGGAGGGAGGGAGGGAAGGAAGGAAGGAAGGAAGGAAGAAAGAAAGAAAGAAAGAAAGAAAGAAAGAAAGAAAGAAAGAAAGACAGAGAGAGAGAGAAAGAGGGAGGGAGGGAGGGAGGGAAGGAAGGAAGGAAGGAAGGAAGGAAGGAAGGAAGGAAGGAAGGAAGGAAGGAAGAAAGAAAGAGAAAGAAAGAGAAAGAAAGAAAGAAAGAAAGAAAGAAAGAGAGAGAGAGAGAAAGAGGGAGGGAGGGAGGGAAGGAAGGAAGGAAGGAAGGAAGGAAGGAAGGAAGGAAGGAAGGAAGGAAGGAAGAAAGAAAGAAAGAAAGAGAAAGAAAGAAAGAAAGAAAAAGAAAGAAAGAAAGAAAGAAAGAGAGAAAGAGGGAGGGAGGGAGGGAGGGAAGGAAGGAAGGAAGGAAGGAAGGAAGGAAGAAAGAAAGAAAGAAAGAAAGAAAGAAAGAAAGAAAGAAAGAAAGAAAGAGAAAGAAAGAGAAAGAAAGAAAGAAAGAAAGAAAGAAAGAAAGAAAGAAAGAAAGAAAGAAAGAAAGAAAGAAAGAAAGAAAGAGAAAGAGGGAGAGAGGGAGGGAGGGAGGGAAGAAAAAGAAAGAAAGAAAGAAAGAAAGAAAAGAAAGAAAGAAAGAAAGAAAGAAAGAAAGAAAGAAAGAAAGAAAGAAAGAAAGACAGAAAGACAGACAGACAGACAGGAAGGAGAGAGAAAGAAAACTAACCTTCTGTGTTTGTGAGTCTACCTATGTTAATATGCATAAAGCTTCCAGTACTGGGTCTGTTGTTTGCTGTTACTATTATGAATGCTATCCAATGTCAAACTTACCTAGAAGTTTATTCTCCTACTGAAGACCTTTGTAATCTTTTGCTCAACTTTCTGTTCCCATTATCCTAAGTTACCTGTGATTTCCTCAAGGTACTTTTTCCCTCACGTCTCAGCACTATGGATACACTGCTCCCTTTGCCTAGTATTCCCCACCCCACTGCTCCCCACCACCCCCATCTCCCCTGACCCCTGCCTTGCAGTCAGCCTTCAGGACTCAGCTCAGGCCTTAGCTTGCCCCAAGAGTCCCAGTGCTTCT
Organism: Macaca nemestrina; assembly: GCF_043159975.1. Taxonomy (NCBI): domain Eukaryota; kingdom Metazoa; phylum Chordata; class Mammalia; order Primates; family Cercopithecidae; genus Macaca; species Macaca nemestrina. The sequence goes on along the minus strand of NC_092125.1, from coordinate 15,391,431 downwards.
ACCCCAGCCCAAGTTATGTATCTCTCTTTCAGGATTCCTCAGCAGTCTGTACTTTCTTCTATCAGAACATTCATTCATTCATTCACACATTCATTCATTTAACAAACACTTACTGGGTGGCTGCCACGTACCAGACACTGAATTATCCATCTACCTGCCCCTGGAGAGCATCTTATCCAACTGGCATATAGTCTGCACTTCGTAAATGATGGCTAAATGAAAAAATGCCTTCCCAAAGGTGTACCGCCCCTAAAATGGACTTTCTGGGCTCCTTTTTTAAACCATCAAGATCCTTTTGGGGAATTCTAATGTACTCTGCAGTCTAATTTGAGTGTAAAAAAAGAAGGATCTTCCTTAGTAGAAAATAGATGAGAAAGGGATAATGTAAACTGGACATTCTATTTTCTTCCTGGGAGAAATAAATTACTTATCAATTTCACCAAATTAGTGTAGACAGTATTTCCCAGGAACCTATTTTTTTAAAAACAAACAAACAAACAAAAGGCTTCCCTGCTGTTGCTCTCACTGGAAAACTCTTTCTGGTTATTAGGCTTCAGGAGATGTTTCTTGGTTGCTGATCTGACAAGAGACATCAGAAAGAACTGCATCAATCAGAGAGTTCATGTCCTTCTCTACACACACAAGTACATTCACACCTCCCTTTCTCTACCACGCTTCTCTCCAAAGGTGTTTGCTGGATTCCACATCAGAATCCACACCTCCGCCCCCACCCCAGGAAAAGGGAATTGGATACATTGCCCTTCTTGACGCCTGTGTGTCTCTGGATGCTCTGCCCTAAAACTCCTTAACCAGATGATACATCCCCGTATCATCTTGCTGTCAGCTCTTGATGTGCCTGGAATTTCCAGGAACGAAGGGCACTCTAATGGGGAATGATGCCCTTCCAGTTCTATGACCTAGTTCTTTTCCAGTTCACTCGGTGTTTTTGCAGAACAGATGCCAAGATGGATGCATGCTATGTCCTCCCGAATCGAATTGTGAGCATCTTCAAAGATGCCAAGTGCTGAGGACAGGGCATGTTAGCTAACTTGTGCTCCCTCTAGTGGCATTGCTGGAGCATAACACAGATGTTCAGATAGTGCCATAGGGATGACAAGCATTGCTATTCCGCACCTTGTTTTCCTAGTGAGTTAGGATGCACATGTTTTAAATGGTCAGTTACTTAAGATATCATAGTCAATGGTAGGAAAACCATACCATGTCATTTAACATTAAAAATAGTCAAATTTGGAGTTCAGCCTTCTTGGATTTTTTTTTTTAAACTATTTCACTTTTTAAAAATAGAGGTCACAATTTGAACATAATATAAATGGGAATGCAAAATTCTAATTTATGCCCTTGGGTCTGAGTTGGTCATTGATCCAGAATAGAGGATAATATAGCATGTTTATATTACATGCTTTTGAACTAAGTTCAACAAGGCAGAAGTAAGTGGTAATTTTCAGCATTCAGACAAAGTGAATGCACACCATGTGTGAATGGAGATGTTGATATGTGTGTTCTGTCCAATCTGGCACTAAAGTTCTGCATAAGCCAGCTGATGTTTTGTGTCTCTCCCTCCACATACCAGATGCTGCAGAATCCACATTGCCTCAAAGGCAGTCCAGCCATGTGTCCTTGATGCTTCATGGCACAAACAATCATAAACTAGCAAGGCCAGCAGTGGCTCCTGTGACATAAGGTGGCACACTTTATGGGCTCTGCCCTCCTCGCTTCAGTGTTATTTATTCAGCTCCATATACTGTGCACCGCTTGCTCCTTTTATTACTCAGCAGAGATTTGTAAATACATAAACTCTTCCCCAAGCCATTTTCTGAAACAGATGGCTGGCCGAGTGGCATGTCCTTTGTCAGAGTTTACACAGTGCTCACACTGTCTTGACAACAGCCATATTTCCTTATGTTCTGAGTCTTTCCTTAAATGTCTTGTGTGGCGGTCAGTCTTTAAGATACTTTCTAAGGACTCGAGTCATGTAATTGGTCAAATGCATTGGGCTATGTGACCAGTTAGCCAAAATGCATTTCTTAAAATCAAGCAAAAAAAAAAAAAAAAAAAAAAAAACCAAAAAAAAAAAAACCCCACTCCAACCAATAATAACAACAACAAATGCAGTTTTTAGAAATTGGACGTAGAGGCCAGGGGCAGTGGCTCACACCTGTAATCCCAGCACTTTGGGAGGCCAAGATGGGCGAATCACGAGGTCAGGAGATGGAGACCATCTGGCCAACATGGTGAAACCCCTTCTCTACTAAAAACACAAAAATTAACTGGGTGTGGTGGCGCTAGCCTGTAATCCCAGCTACTTGGAAAGTTGAGGCAGGAGAATCACTTAAACCGGGAGGCGGAGATTGCAGTGAACCCAGATCATGCCACAGCACTCCAGCCTGGCGACGGAGCAAGACTCTGTCAAAAAAAGAAAGAAAGAGAGAGAGAGAAAGAAAGAGAGAGAGAGAAAGAAAGAAAGAAAGAAAGAAAGAAAGAAAGAAAGAAAGAAAGAAAGAAAGAAAGAAAGAAAGAAAGAAAGAAAGAAAGAAAGAAAGGAAAAGAAAGGAAGAAAGAAAGAAAGAAAGAAAGAAAGAAAGAAAGAAAGAAAGAAAGAAAGAAAGAAAGAAAGAAAGAAAGAAAGAAAGAAAAAGAAAGAGAAAGAAAGAGAGAAAGAAAGAGAGAAAGAAAGAGAGAGAGAAAGGGAAATTGGACATTTGGAAACAAGACAGTGTGCCAGGGAAGGACAGTTCAGTGCAGATAAAAGGACGCTGGCAATCTGGATGAGAGGCCCAGTCTTCGTAAGTCCTGAAATTCTCAGAGCAGCGTCCCTTTCCTCACCTGGTGACTCCAGAGCTCCCACACTTCTCTAACGCAGGAAGTAAAATTAGATCCTAAAAGAAGACAGCGAGAGGACAGTTGCTTTATCTAATTATTCATCTGGTTCTTAGCCAGCTTCTCCTCCCCTCCAACATTCACCTCTAATGTTGTTTCTGTTTTTTCTGTAAACTTTGTTGGGGACATTGGGGTCTGAGAGAGCCCAGGCACGGTCTAGGGAGTCCTGTCGATGGAAGTGTCATAAAATTTGTTAAAAGCTTTTATTTACAAAGAGTCAGTGACCTCAGTAATTTCACAAAATATTTTGACAAAAAAAATAAAATAAAAACCTAAACTGGTTTCACTTTGTACAAGAGAAAATTTTAGACTCACTTGGTTATATTCTAAGACTTTCTAGGATCGATGGTGTCAGGGCTCTCATATTCAAACCCGTTCATGAAGGTATTGAAGGAACATACCTCAAAATAATAAGAGCCATCTATGACAAACCCACAGCCAACATCATACTGAATGGGCAAAAGCTGGAAGCATTCCCCTTGAAAACTGGCACACAAAAAGATGCCCTCACTCACCACTCCTATTCAACATAGTATTGGAAGTCCTGATCAGGGCAATCGGGCAAGAGAAGGAAATAAAGGACATCTAAATAGAAAGAGAGGGAGTCAAACTATTCCTGTTTGCAAATGACATGATCCTATATCTAGAAAACCCCATAGTCTGAGCCCAAGAGCTTCTTAAGCTGATGAACAACTTCAGCAAAGTCTCAGGATACTAAATCAATGTGCAGAAATCACATTATACACCAACAACAGTCAAACCAAGACCCAAATAAGTAATGCAATCCCTTTCACAATTGCCACAAACAGAACAAATAACTAGAAATACAGCTAACCAGGGAGGTGAAAGACCTCTACAAGGAGAACTACAAAACACTGCTCAAAGAAACCAGAGATGACACAAACAAATGGAAATACATTTCATGCTCACAGATAGGAAGAATCAATATCATAAAAATGGCAATGCAGCCAAAAGCAATTAATAAATTCAATGCTATTCTTATAAAACTATCATTGAGATTCTTCGCAGAAGTAGAAAAAGGTATTTTTAAATTCATATGGAACCAAAAAAGATCCCAAATAGCCGAGGCAATCCTAAGGAAAAAGAATAGAGACATCACCTTACTGAACTTCAAACTATATTACAGGGCTACAGTAAATAAAACAGCATGTACTGGTAGAAGAATAGATATATAGACCAATGGAATAGAATAGACAATCCAGAAATAAGGCCACACACCTACAACTATCTGATCTGACAAAAACAAGCAATGGGGAAAGGATTCGCTACTCAATAAATGGTGCTGGGATAGCTGGCTAGCCACACGTAGAAGACTGAAACTGTACTTCTTCCTTACACCATATACAAAAATTAACTCAAGATTATCCCAGCCCACGGGATAGTCAGTGTAGGCCCTGGAGGAGGGGGTGGGAATTTGGGGAACAAGAGACACGAAAAATGGAGACAAGACAGTGCTCTGATCAAGTCTCGTTTAATGGCGGTAATGCAATGCCTTATATACATTTGGAGGGGAAGGGGTTGGGCTAAGGCGGAAATGACCTCATTGCGGAAGGCGTGGCCAGATAGGCTTCGGTTTCTCCGGTCGGACGTCATGTTGCGCCTGCGCTGTCAGGTAGTCTTTTCGCGGGCGTGGGAAAAGTGAATGAAGAAGAAGCAGGAAGAGCGCCATCTTTTAATGGTGGTATTAATACAGGGAAGAAGGTAAATCTAGGGAGAAGGTGTGGGGTGGAAATGAGTATAGCTCAGGCGTTTAATCTTTAATTATTATTCGCTACGGCCGGGGCGTGCAGCTCCGGACAGGTCCCCCTTTTCATATTTTTATGATAAGAAAACCCCTCGGGAACTGCGCCTGTCTTAGGTTGGGTCAACTCACCCCCACCTTCTAGGCCCGTCATGGGATAAGGCAGCAGCAAGGGCGGCCCTCCTGTCTTAGGCTCCGGTGGAGATAGTGTCCTCTTACCCGTCATTGACTGTCCAGTTCAGCACACAGGGGAGGTGGTCTTATTAAGGTAAATAAGACTCACCATTTTCAGTCATCTCAAGGCGATGATAATGAACCTGTATAGGTTTGGCCTGGAAGGCCTCGATTTGTTGTCTGACAAATGCCATAAGCTTATTAAGGATTATAGGCCCGAGAGTGAGGAAAAGTAGAAGAGTGAGTAAAGGACCAAGAAATGGCAGGAGATAGGGGAGAAGTCCATCGAGTCCAGTCCATAGTGGATTGGCAGCCAGGCCTTTTCTGCGCTTTTCTAGTTCTTCTTGCAAAGTTTTTATCTTATCTCTGACGATTCCGGATTTGTTGGCGTAAAAACAGCACTTTTCCTGTAAAGCCAAACATATCCCTCCCTGTTCTGCCGTTAACAAATCTAGACCTCGTCTATTTTGGAGAACTACTTCAGCTAACGAGTCTACTTGGTCTTGTAAATCTTGTATAGTACTGGATAAGGTTCGTACATCTGAGATTAGTTGATTGGATAATTTAGTATATTGGGTTAGTGAGACTCCTAGGCCTGTGGCTCCTGTAGTAAAAGCAGTGGTGATTCCTAGTCCAGCCAACAAGGGAATAAATTGTATGGCTCGTTTCGGTCTATAAATAAAATGTTCAATAGCGGGGATGGGGATAGGTTCATCTCCAGGGATGATATCAATGTCGGGGAGAAGAGTGGCCAGAACACAAAGCCCTGTCCAATTTGTAGGTAAATACGTATATGCCATGTTGTTTCCACAAACGAAAACCGAGCCATTTATAGCACACAAAGGGTTGGTGGCATTGATTATGGAAGTACAGTTGCCAAACACAACATAGCCTAAATCAATTTCTTTAGTGTTATTATATGATGGTGAAAAGAGGCAAGAAGAATTAGAAAACGTCATTGGTTGAACCAAGGGGGGGGGTAATAGGACAGGAATTATTTACTAAGGATTCATTTGAGTAATTGACATAGGGCAATGAAAGGTTAGGTATGGCTAGAGGAATAGGGGGGCCCATCTTAAGACAAAGCCAACAATCGTGGGCCAGGCTTGTATTGGACATTTGAAGTAAATTGTAAGTAGCATTGAGGATATCAAAGGTTTGGGCATCGAGCCTAAAATTATCTCTAAGCTCAGGCAGGGCTAAAGGGTGATATTGAAGTTCAGGGTATGGAGCTTTATGAATTTCTTCTAATTTTTTCTGGACGGTTTTAATTCTTGCAATATCTAATGGGCCTCCTCCATCAGAAATGTGAATGGGGGCGGTAGTGCTCCAACAAACAGGCTTTCCTTTTTGGCCGTTACAAGGAGATTGTACAAGTTTATCAGTGGATCCTAATACTTGTACGTCATTGATGCCTCCAGTTTGTGTTTGTAGTAACGTGGCCGTATAATATGTTCTATTGCCTGATTTGCATTGTTGATAGGAGGTATAACAGGAACTATGTACAGAAGATTGGAAAGAGCTACAAGGGCATTCTAGGAGCGGCCCGCTAGGTGAGGTATCTCTTGGGGTAGACTTACATTTCCATAACTGGTTTGGCATTAGGTAAGCTGTCTTGCCCATGCAGGTCACCTGGGTGATTCTATCTGACGGAGGTTCAGATATTTGTCCCCCTCTGCAGTCACAAGGCTGGCCGTATTGTTTTCGTAATAATTCTTTTGCCTTACGAGGGTCACCAAAACCTGCATAGACTGTCACTATGTTATATAGAGCGATTATTCTCCAAAGGAATTTCATGTTAGGCTTCATTTTCTGAAAAACAAGAAGGAAAGAACTTCTCAGGGAGATTTATCTTCCCTGGACTGACAATGGTTATGATTTATTTGTCTTACCAATCTTTCAGGCAGCCCTCTGGCTGCATCATTTTTTTGTGAGAAGATGCATACTGAGCCTCTTCCCCAAATTAAAACTGGATCGGGGCCATGCCATGAACTATCAAGTGGATCTTTCCATTTTACCATTGCAAACTGTTTTTGAGATTCAGGATGCCAGACACGGTCGGCAGCCGATTTTCCATGACTGTCCAAATTTAAAAAATTAAGGATAAACAGGGCATGATTGAGTATGTTTCTGGGGGTACCCTTCACGGGGTACCAGCTCCCCCCTTTTAATTTTGTGATAATAGTTTTTAATGACAGATGAGCTCTTTCTACTATACCTTGTCCTTGGGGATTATAGGGAATGCCTGTGGTATGTTTAATTTGTAGGGTATTAAAAAATTGTAAGAAGGTTTTGGCTATATAACCGGGGCCATTATCTGTTTTGATTTGTTTGGGTATTCCTAAAATAGAAAAGCAGTGTAATAGATGAGCTATGACATGTTTGGTGGCCTCTCCTGTTTGGAGAGTTGCACTGATGAATCCACTATAGGTGTCTATGCATACATGGATATATTTTAGTTGACCGAATTCTAAGTGGTGAGTAACATCCATTTGCCAAATTTCGTTGGGGATGAGTCCTCGGGGGTTAACTCCTAGATGAGGAACAGGTAAATATGTTATGCAGTTGGCGCATTGTTTAACTATTTGTCGAGCTTGTTCTCTGGTAAGTTTAAACATAAGTCTTAAGGTTTGGGCGTTTAAATGATGTAAGGCATGTGCTTTTTGCGCTTGTTGCAAATTGTCTATAGTGACTGTGGCTATGGTTTTTGTTGCCGTGTCAGCTGTTGCGTTACCTTGTGTTAGAGGTCCCGGTAATCCTGAATGTGCTCTAATATGCCCAATAAAAAAGGGAGTAGTCCTTTTTCGGATAAGTTGTTGACATTGTAAAAATAGGTTAGCTGTGTCTGAAATATGTTTAATTTGAGACACGGTCTCTAAGAGGGGTATTGAATGGGCCAGGTAGGCGCTGTCTGTATAAATGTTAAGTGGCTGACAAGGAAAAGCTGATAGTGCTGCAATTATAGCTTGCAATTCGACCAGCTGAGCTGATGTATAAGTGGTCTGGAATTTAACGACTACATTATTGTAAGTGTAAGCGGCAAGTCCTGTGGAAGATCCATCAGTGAAAATTAGTAATGCGTCATTGAGAGGTTCTTTACTGGTAATATGGGGAAATACAAACGCATGAAGTTTACAAAATTGAATAAGTTTGTTAGGTGGGTAATGGTTGTCAATCACGCCAGTATAAGAAGCGCAAGCAATTGGCCAGGCTTCCGTATTTTGTAACAGCCAATGGATGCGTGATTGAGTGTAGGGCTGTATAATGGTAGAGGGTTCTATTCCAAAGTATTTTCTACTGTTTTCTCTTCCCAAGATAATTAGATCAGCTATGGCATCATAATAAGGCAACAAAACCTTTTTAGGGGAGGAGGGCAGGTGTACCCACATAATGGGATTGTTCTGCCAAAATAGGCCAGTAGGGGTTATTGTTGTGTTAAAAATAAGGAATATTAATGGCTGAGAATAATCAATACCGGTAACAAATTGTGTTGCAATGGCATGTTCTACCTGTTGGAGTGTTATTAATGCTTCTTTAGTAATGGACCTGGGGGATTTTGGATTAGAGTCTCCTTTTAATATATCGAAAAGAGGTTTTAACTCTCCTGTGGTGAGCTTTAAGTACGGTCGAAGCCAATTTATGTCTCCCAGTAATTTTTGGAAATCATTTAAAGTTTTTAAATGATCACGACGTATAACGGCCTTTTGATTAATGATTTTGGGTCCATTAATCTGGAAACCAAGATAAGTGTATGGATCTTGTAATTGTACTTTTTCTGGGGCTATTTGTAGTCCGGCTGCTGTTAACTCTTGTTTGAGTTGGGCGAAGCACTGTAAGACTTGTTCGCCAATTTCTCCTGCTATTAAAATATCATCCATATAATGTATAATATACATTTGTGCCCATGTTTTTCTGACTGGCTCTATAGCGGCAGCTACATATTTTTGACACAAGGTAGGACTATTGGCCATACCCTGAGGTAAGACTTTCCATTGATAGCGCTTCATTGGTTGTTTAAAATTTGTAGATGGAAGACTAAATGCAAATCTTTTCTGGTCAGCAGGGTGAAGGGGAATTGTAAAAAAGCAATCTTTAAGGTCAATAACGATTTTAAAATATTTTTGAGGAATCGCAACCGGTGAAGGCAATCCTGGCTGTAAGGCACCCATAAGGATCATAGTGATATTTACTGCTCTTAAATCTTGTAAGAGTCTCCATTTACCAGACTTCTTTTTAATAACAAAAATAGGTGTATTCCAAGGGGAATTACTTTCCTCAATATGTCCTGCTGCTAGTTGTTCCTGCACTAACTGTTGGGCAGCACTTAGTTTATCATTGAGTAAAGGCCACTGATCAACCCAAACGGGCTCATCTGACTTCCAAGTAATGGGGTCAGCGCACCTTTGGGGTGCAGGTACGTCAGTGGCCTGAACTAAAAATTTCCAAACCCCTTTTTATCAAGTTGTCCTGAAACCAGTATAGGCTGTGGGATACCGTTCTCTCCTTTTCCAAGACCTTTACCAGGGGTGTATCCTTGAGTTAACATTTGTGCAGTAACTATATCATTTGGACTACACATTATAATTTTCATTTGAGAGAGTAGATCTCGCCCCCAAAGGTTAACAGGTAGGTAAGGGATGACAAATGGCTTAATGAGGCCTGAATTGTTTTCTTTATCTGTCCATGTTAGGTATTTAGAACTTTGTTTAGGATTACTGCTTTGTCCAATTCCTCTCAAGTGAGTTAAAGTTTCTGTGGTAGACCAATGAGAGGGCCAATCTTCCTGTTTAATGATAGTTACATCAGCCCCTGTGTCTATTAGTCCAGTGAATGCCTTCCTGTCTAACCATAAGGTTAGAGAGGGTTTTTGATTTGTAATTGGTTGCACCCAATATATATCTGATGATCCGAAACCTTTTATATTTCTATTAGAGTATTGGATATTATTATCTGTTTTAACCAAAGGTAGCAGGAGCAACTGAGCTATTCTAACTCCTTGAGGGACAGTAATAATACTATCAATAGCTCTGGCCATAATTTTAATTTCTCCTTCATAATCATTATCGATAACTCCAGGGAGGACTTGTAAGCCTCTCATGGTGACACTACTTCTTCCTAAAAGTAGCCCAAAAGTGTTAGGTGGTAAGGGTCCATATATTCCGGTATTTAAGGTTTGCAGTCCCATTTCAGGTGTTAGTATTGTGTGGGAGGTGGAACTGAGGTCCAATCCTGCACTTCCTGGGGTTGCTCTACTAAGTTTTGAAATGGATTGCTGTTGCTGGCTGGAACAAAGCTGACTGCCCCATATGCTTGTTTCGGGGCCTGAGGCTGGCCCCTCATCCCGTTTCCCTGCCTGGGGGGTAAAGGATTTCCTTGACTGTCAGTTTTAGATTTACATTCGTTTGCCCAGTGCCTTCCTCTTTTACACCTTGGGCAAAGGCCTGGGATTTTTGCTTCTGGACTCTTATTTTGGTTTTCACAGCAATCTTTTGCAAAGTGTCCCCTTTTACCGCATCTAAAACATCCCCCTTTATCTTTACCTTTGTTAATGAGGAAATCTCTTACTGTTTGGCCGCTAAAAGCGGCGGCCATTGCTAGGCCTTGTTGATATGAGGGCCCAATATCTGAACAAAGGCGAATGTATCCTGTTAAATCTGTTTTCTTTCGATAAGGTCTGATTGCCGCTTGGCAGGCGGGGTTAGCATTTTCATAAGCTAACTGTTTAACATAATCTACACCCGTTTCTGCATTTCCAAAGATTCTACCTGCCATGGTCATAAGTCTATGCACAAAGTCTGAAAATGGCTCATCGGGTCCTCATTTAACCGCTGTGAGCGAGGCCCCTGGATCTCCTTTAATGGGAAGTTTTCTCCAGGCCTTTGTAGCAGCAGCCTGGATTTGTGAGAACAGTCCAGGGTCATATTGCATTTGGGCCTGAGTGTCTGCATAATTACCTGAACCAGTTAGCATATCAAAATCCCAACCGTTTCCTGCCTGTTGATTTCTTTTAGCTGTATCTCTACAATTTTCAAAGAACTCTGACTTCCAAATTAAGTGGTCTCCCCCAGAAAGAACTGCCCTGACTAAGGTATTCCAGTCTGTAGGAGTGAGCCAATTCTCAGCTACAGATTCCACTATAGCAAGAGTATATGGAGCAGTAGCCCCATACTGAGAGGCAGCAGTCTTTAACTCTTTTATAATAGTAAAATCAAATCTAGTATGATGCCTCCAAGCCTGTCCCTGTTCATCTATGGTTTCAGTGACCGGAAAAACGTCTTTGGGGGAGGAGTCTTCTCTATGTCGGCTAGCAACTAACCCCCCTCTTGGAACATGTTGTCCAGGCCGCTGAAGTGGGCACAAGGAACCCTCCATAGTGTCTGAGTTAGGTATTTTTTCATTTCCTGTTTTTAGCTTTTGGAGCCTAATTATCAATGATTGATGTAACTCTTCAAGTTTAATCTGTTCTTCTAGTTGAGCAATTTTTTGCTTTAATTCTTCTTTGGGATCTATTGCTGCCATAACAATGGGTGCAGAAGCCTCATTATGTGTCTTATTATATGGGGGTGGGTATGAAGAACAGGGAGGCAAATCAGGGTTGTGATATTTAGCCGCCTCTTCCTCTAAATCATCCCAATTTATATCCGATTGATTAGGCTTATTAATTTCCTCCTCCTTTTGAAGCATCTGTAAAATTGGGTATTTTTTTGGTTTGTTTTCGTGTGGTATTTCTTTATCTGTTACAGAAGGAGACTTGATTTCCTCATGATCACTTTCGAGGGAAATGAGATCTTCCTCCATATCTTGCGGAGGCTTTGTGAGGTTAGAGTGGGAGCTAACCTTTAAAATATGCTCTGTCTGAGCGACCGCAGCCATGACTTGCGGATTGGCCTCCTTCTTATCTATTAAATCTCTAATGAGGTTCCAATAAGAGAAGGCAGTTACAGGAATTTTTTCTGGCCCAAAAGTATTATAATAGTCCTGAAAACAATCCCCTACCCTACGCCATCTTTTAATATCAATAGTTCCTTCCTGTGGGAACCAAGGGCAAGTGTCTTTTACAAAATCAAAAAATTTAAACAAATCATTACCTTTAACCTTTATTCCTCGTATCTTTAAAGCCTCTTTTAATTGTCCTACATATATTTGATGTTGGCTTAATTCTTGTCCCATTTCGGACGCGTCGCTTACCTTCGATTCTGACGCGGCAGGTTCCCGCGGTGATCGGAAGAGTTTGACTCCTTTTGTCTTCGTTAGCGGTCGACCGTCCTTTGGCGTCCTCTTCCTCACGGAGTCCCTCGTTTCCAGGTCCCTGTTCGGGCGCCACGTATCCCGGCCCGTGGGATAGTCAGTGTAGGCCCTGGAGGAGGGAGTGGGAATTTGGGGAACAAGAGACACGAGAAATGGAGACAAGACAGTGCTCTGATCAAGTCTCGTTTAATGGCGGTAATGCAATGCCTTATATACATTTGGAGGGGAAGGGGTTGGGCTAAGGCGGAAATGACCTCATTGCGGAAGGCGTGGCCAGATAGGCTTCGGTTTCTCCGGTCGGACGTCATGTTGCGCCTGCGCTGTCAGGTAGTCTTTTCGCGGGCGTGGGAAAAGTGAATGAAGAAGAAGCAGGAAGAGCGCCATCTTTTAATGGCGGTATTAATACAGGGAAGAAGGTAAATCTAGGGAGAAGGTGTGGGGTGGAAATGAGTATAGCTCAGGCATTTAATCTTTAATTATTATTCGCTATGGCCGGGGCGTGCAGCTCCGGACACAAGATGGAGTATAGACCTAAATGTAAAACCACAACTATAAAAACCCTGTAAGACAACCTAGGCAGTATCATTCAGGGCATAGAAATGGGCAAAGATTTCATGATGAAGATGCCAAAAGCAATTGCAACAAAAGCAAAAATTGACAAATGGGATCTAATTAAACTGAAGATCCTCTGTACAGCAAAGGAAACTATCAGCAGAGTAAAAAGACAACCTTCAGAATGGGAGGAAATATTTGCAAACTATGCATCTGACAAAGACCTAATATCCAGCATCTATAAGGAACTTAAACAAATTTACAAGAAAAAAACAAACAAACAACCTCATTAAAAAGTGGGCAAAGGATATGAACGAACGCTTTTCAAAAGAAGACATACATGTGGCCAAGAAGCATATGAAAAAAAGTTCAACATCACTGATCGTTAGAGAAATGCAAATCAAAACCACAATGAGATACCATCTCACACCAGTCAGAATGGCGATTATTAAAAAGTAAATAAAACAACAGATGCTGGTGACGTTGCAGAGAAAAAAGGAATGCTTATTTACTGTTGGTTGGAGTGTAAATTAGTTCAGCCATTGGGGAAGACAGTCTGGCAATTCCTCAAAGGCCTAAAGACAGAAACACCATTTGACCCAGCAATCCCATTACTGGGCATACACCCAAAGAAATATAAATCATTCTGTTGTAAAAACACATGCATGCATATGTTCATTGCAGCACTATTCACAATAGCAAAGACAGAATCAATATAAATGCCCATCAGTGATAAACTGGATAAAGAAAATGTGGTATATCGACACCATAGAATACTATGCAGCCATAAAAAAGAATGAGATAATATCCTTTACAGGAACCTGGATGAAGCTGGAGGCCATTATCCTTCACACACTAATACAGGAATAGAAAACCAAATACCATATGTTCTCAATTATAACTGGGAGCTGAATGATGAGAACACACGGACACATAGAAGGAAAGAACACACACTGGGGCTTATCGGAGAGTGGAGGGTGGGAGGAGGGAGAGGATCAGGAAAAATAACCAGTGGTCACTAGGCTTAATACCTGGGTGACAAAATTATCTGTAGAACAAACCCCCAGGACACAAGTTTACCTATATAACAAATCTGTATAACTACCCCTGAACTTAAATAAAAGTTTAAAAAAAAAAAAAACCCACAAATCCCTACATGAAAAGACAGGGCTAATTAGCTAATTGGAAGTACTACTATTAGCAGTGTTTACTGAGTGCTTGTATTAGCCAGACACTGGTCTCAGAGCTTGAGATGCATTAGCTCATTCAGTTAATTGGCCCATGAGTTGGCTACCATTACTGCCCTCCACCTTACAAACAGTGAACCTGAGGCAGAAAGAATTTAACCTCAAAGTCACCCTAGTGGATACCTTGGATTTTGAATATAGGCTTTATGGTTCCATCTCGTATGCTTTGAACCATACCACTGCCCCTCTCGTAGGATAAGGCAGGAATCACCCACCTTGGTGTTGTGAGGGCACTCAGGCCAAGGAAATACCTGAGGCTTCATGATTTATAGAGAAAAGAGGTTTATTTGGTTCTTCAGGCTGTACATGAAGCTTGGCACCAGCCTCTGCTTCTTCTGAGGACCTCCGGAAGTTTTCAGTTGTAGCAGAAAAGGCAGGGAAGCTGGTGTGCCACATGATGAAGAAGGGAGCAAGAGAGAGGGGGATGCTCCCAGGCTGTTTTGAACAACCAGCTGCACCTTTGGGGTGAACTGACTCTACACAGAAATGTATAAATGATCTTTCTTACTGTGAGAGTGGCTATGCACAAGGACTCTCTTCCTAGCTGAGCCATCGCAGTACTTGCAGAGAGGCCAAACACTGGTACTCCAGGTTGTGTCGTTTTTAACGCCACACAGTCTCTGGTGTGGGTGAGGACTTGGTTGCCAAAGAGAAAAACTTTTGTTGAGTCTCTGGCAACTTTAGCAATAAGGACACTTGAAAGCATATTTTTTAACCCTGCCGTTGAAATGGCCTAGACACACCATGTTTGCCTCTGTCCAGGGATGTGGTCTGTTGGGCAGGTTTCATGTTCTCCTTCATTGCCTCCCAGTCTCTATCACAAGCCCATTAGCTTTTGTCAGCTGGAGGATCCACACGGATGCTCAGCCATTGGGCTGCCCAGATGAGCTGCCTTCAAAGGCTGCTGCTGCGGCCTTTAGAAATGTATGAGTCCCTTCTGTCATCCTTCGCAAGATGGTGCATGCCAAGGCCCATGGTTGGTATGAAAGAAATATGTAGAATGAATGGTTGGCAAGCTAGTATTCCTGACTCTCCCACCACTTCCAATAAATCACATTCACAGGACAGTTTCCACAATGAAAAATGGGAAATCATAGTTTCCCCAGCTTGCTTTTCTGTCTTAAGGAATGTTAGAGAGATACTACTTGTAAAATGAAGTCGTCTCTCGGGGTCTACAGGGGATTGGTTCCAGGAGGAGGCTCAAGTCCCTTATGTAAAATGACATGGCATTTACATATAACTTACTCACATCCTTCTGTCTACTTTAAATCATCTCTATATGACTTATAATACCTAAAACAACGTAAATGCTATGTAAACAGTTGTTATATTGCATTTTTAATTTATTATTTTTTATTGTTATTTTCACTTTTCTTTTTTTTTTTTTGCTTTTTTCCTAATGTTTTTGACCAATGGTTGTTTGAATCCATGACTGCAGCACTTGCGGATACTGAGGGCCGAGTATACTTAGGGTTGCCTTAGGAAAATGTACCTGGGGCACTTTCAACATAAGTGTTTATGATTTTGGAGGATTTACTTTCACCAGGAAAATTTAAACTGATCCATATCCCAGAGCCAATCAGAAGTTAAAGGAGACCCAGAGAAAATCATAATAAGAAAATAGTAAGAAAAATGTGGGCCCCTTCCTGCCACATAACTCTTCCACATACTTCTCCTAGGGCCACCATCAGTGGTAGCTGCACCCAGAGGTGGGGTCCCACCTGTGGCAGGGTCTTAAATCCCCTGCATCTGACTGCAGCCACATCCTGGGTTGCTTCACGGCCTTTGCCATCCTCCTTTCAAGACCTCATCTCACAGCTGGCATCAAAGAAAATGTTTCCTCACTTTTTTGGCCTTGCCAATGCTTCTCTCCCTGATGTAGACACCCCTGCACTTTCCCTCCCTGTTTCCAGGTTCTTTAGTCATCCCAAAGGGCAAGCCTGCTATGTGTTCACGTGTAGCTTTGCCAGGGAGGTGCCTTTAGTTTAAGGGTCAAAGGCATAAAGGTCTACAGTAGGAGTTAATCTGGAGAGGGCTTGGATGCTGGGGAAATTTTCTTTTTTTTTCTCTTCTTTTTTTTTTTTTTAAGTTCCAGAGTACATGTGCAGGATGTTCAGATTTGTTACATAGGTAAACGTGTGCTATGTGGTTTGCTGCACCTATCAACCCAGGCAAAATTTCGTAGAGGGGCAATTCCTGGGTTTTCTAAAGCTGGCCAACTCTCCATGAATAGTTAAAGCTGGTTTAGGGCTCCAGACTCGTTCTTGCTAAGGACCTCCCCATGGTGCATGGGTTCCTAGAACTCTGTGATGTTCAACACTAAGTTCATATTTCAGGTTAATAACATTTTCTATTAACCATTACGGTATCATAAAACCATAACAGCCATGGGCTAAAAGAGTGTTGAATAGGTCTGTGTAACCTGGTGACACTAAGATGAGACTGAGACTTCTAAAAATATTTAATTAAAAAAGACTCAAAAATAATTGGTCTAAACAAGGTGCAGCCCAATCTGAACCCAGAGTGGGGCTTCTAAGGCTATTTCTGGTTTGGGGGTATGTATCAAGGTTTGGTTATTCCTTGATTATTTTGTTGGAACCACAAAGCCATTCCAGAGCCCCTGGGTGTAGGTTCAAGTTTCCTGGAGGGAATGATTTTATGCTATTAATCATTCTGGAAAGAGATCACTCTTGTGCCAGAAAATGACTCTAGAGACTGGTCTTAGACTAAAGGAAAGGAAAATGTCGTTTTTCTATGGCAGATAGAGCCACTGCTACAAGGGACTCATCATGGATATACCAGCATCCTTTCCAGCAACAAAAGAGTGGGCTACTTCCCAGCATTATGAAGAGAAAGTAGAACAGAGAGACAGGCCAGGGGGAACCCTGAAATTGAGAGCCCTTGTCACAAGTATAGACTTGTCTTTGTATCATGAACTTCCCTTCCATCAATTTTTGTCACAGATTAAAGCCAGGTCTCAGGCAGCTGCAGTAGATGAAAGAGAAAACCTTAGTCTTGTGATTTGCTGCTAACCTGGCTCTCCCAATCTCCAGCGCTTGCCAATTTCTGTAGTGTAAATACTCCCACCATAGCCTATTTCAAGCTACTGGTGGTTTAACATCTGGCTTCAGAATTCCTCATTACTTAACAATGTGTCCTTGTGAGCCAGCACACGCTGAGGAAACCACCTCCTCCTGACTCCCCCATCCAGGCCAGAATGGGCACAGCAGGGGTGTAGGCAAGGGCAGCTGTGTCTGGAGGGGCAACCCCTCATGAAGTTCATTACCAGAGGAGGTAGCAGAATTGGTCTGGGGTTAGGAAGCTGGAACAGGTCATGGTTTGGGCAGCAAAGCTGTCATGTGCTGATAACCTGGAAATCTGGGCCATATTCAGTGTTGAGCTAGAGTTGGCCCGTACAGATTCCTGAGTGCCGATTAGAAGTATCTTCAGGAATTCTGCCAGCTTGTGCATGTCACATGAATCCCTTAAAATAAACCATGGTGCGAATACTTACTGATACTGGGAAATGGTCAAAAGCTAGACATACAAGGTCATTTAGTTTTTTGGAAACTGTTTGTTTGTTTGTTTGTTTTCCTATCAGGCTAGTTTTCATTGCTGAAAAATGTGACTTCACAGGTATCAGAGTGAGATAAATACAAGACAAACACAAAGAATCTCTCACACTTCCATTATCTCATTTAATCCTTGCAACAATCTTGTCACATACCCAGAACGAATATTAACTTCCCCATTTTATCATACAAATTACTAAGGAACAGTGAAGGGGGAAAAAGAGAGGAAAGAATACAGAAACTATTTGTAAAGATTACTATTTGTAAAGAATACAGAGACTATTATAGAGAAGGGTCAGTGAGGAGTTCAAGTGATAGGAGGGAAATAGTTCCCACAGAGCTGGTGACACGCAATGAGAATGAGAGTGGTCTGAGACGTGAAGGGATGGAATGGGAAATGACTTACTGGGAACTATGTCAGCCTGAAAGCTCTGAAAGAAATTCTACAGCCTCGTTTGTGAAACCCTATGGAATAAAGGTAGATTCGTGCATTGGAGCTCTTCATTTCCAATATGTAGTACAAAACTGTGGAAACATACATGGTGCACCACCTGGATGAATCAGGTGGTTGCCCAATGAGCTTAAAAAGTGAGCCAAGTCTCCCAGCAGTCTCCTTCCACCTTTTTTCACTTAAAGAGGGCTCTGCCTTGATTTCCTGGGAGCAGACCTTGTGTTCTCTGTGGTCTGCACTGTCCATAGGAGGCCAGAGGACAGCTTGAGGGAGAAGGGGAGGTGGAGATCTACTTGCTTGATGACTGGGACTGAGACTAGGCTGTCAGTCCACTGATTTTTGCAAATCATTCTAAAACTTCATTAATACAGAACCCACTTCTCTGGAATTGTAGGATAATTCAGCCAAATTTACAGAGGTTTGCCTTTTTAACCAGGTGACTCTACAGATGTAAGTGAGATTGTGATGGGAAAATTTTACTTGAGAACATATTTTAAAGAACGTCAGTGACTCATACTCCCATAAAAACAAGAATGTGCTAACAACACCTTCATGAAAACAGGCTCAGCAACCTAGATAACTCGAAAGCTGCTGTTATTGTAGACGTATGGAAGTAATAAAGTGTCCGTTAAAATTGGTCTGCAATTCAAATTCCCACAACAGCTAGCTGGTTCTTATCTTTTCAGACTCAGCTCAATTTAATAATTAGATATTGGAAACAAAAGAGCTGCCCTGCCCCACCACACACACACACACACACACACACACACACACACACACACAAGAGCTAACAAATGATACTTATTTGACTCCTTTCCCTCAAGTGATGATAAACACGTCTTAAAACCTCTTCTCAGTCTTTGATGTGGAATTACTGTTTTTCCCCAAACATCTTTAATTCTTCATTTGTAAAATAGAAAAACCAATTCATGATTGCTCAGAAAACAATTATAATTTTTTAAAAACTTGTATAGCGTATCTGGAAGAGTATTTTAATCTATGAAAGTACTGACTCGTTATAGATAATGTCTGAGAAAGCAAACACTTTTCTCCTTGAGAGAGACAGCGTCTCACGATAAACAATCACGTTCCTGGCTAGGGTTTGAGATCATGTGAGCTCCTAAGGGAACTGAAAGAAAAGAGAATTTAATCTTTATTCATGAACCTCTTTATTTCTCTGAGAGAAAAATAAAAGTAAGATGAACTGAAATGGTTCCAGTCTTTTGGAAATGTTCCAATGCAATGAGTTAAGATAGCAACAATTATTTTGAGCACAGAGGCTTTTTTGCTTAAAAGTTCTACAATCTTCACCTGGAGGGGAACAGGGGGTCAAACGTCTATTGAAGCAATCTGTGATAATATTTGTTCACAGAAGTTCAGAATTAGAGCAGTAGTGGGTAAAGAGCCTCCCAGCATTAGAGACGAGAGGGATGACAGGCTGATTGATCCGGCAGCCCCTCTCCAGGATTCTTCTCATGCCCCGTTCCTCATACACGAGAGTCCACATCGGTGACAAAGCTGCCATAATGAATGAATTGTCTAACACAGAATATCTGGTCTCAAAATCACTGGCATCACCAAAAACCTGTGGAGGGGCCAGTTCATTTCATTTCAGTTGGTAATATAGATAGAGCAGCCCTTATTTCTCCAGACACCAATACCATTATTATAAAATATTTCCTAAGGGCACAAGGACTTCCTGCCACTTTGCTAAATTATTTTCCAGTAGAGTTCCTTAAGATTTCTGTGTTCTGGCTATACTCTACTTTATGGGCGTTCATGTTCTACCAGAGTTTCTTCTCTTCTCCTAGACAGTAATTCTCTCATAAAGATGCTCACAGACTTTTGTTTTCTGATTTCAGTAGGAAACCTAGAACATAGTGCTAGGATTGGTAATGAGAACTATTTGGCTCTGTTTGAGATGCACCCCTTCCTCCAACACCCTCAGCACACTTGCTAACTAAATCAGTATCTGCTCTCACAGTGGCTTTCCTGACATCTCAGTAGAACAGGTGTTCTTCTTTCTGGGATCTTCTGCGTGATTCTGGAAAAGTGGAATCTGGACACTTTGGCAGATCCGTCCCACTTCTCAGGTCTGATGGCCCAGTCTTGGGCTGTGAATGATGAGGACTCTACTAAGTTTCTCTTGTGTGTGTCCAGTCACTAGCTTATTTCAAACATTGCTTGGTCATCACACTCACCCAGTGGGAGAGGAGGAGAAGGGGATCCAAGAACACCTGAGCTGAGCCGAAGCGCTTCCTGCTTCCTGGGGGAAAGACCTTTCACTTCTGACATGACTGCTGCACTCCTCAGACTGTCAATAGTGTGCCTTAAAACACCTGTAGATTCAATTGGATTCATATAAGTAGTGACAGTTGTTTCATTGAAGTAAATATATTGCCTTTTCATCTCTTTTGTTGGAGGTAAGAATTAAAGGCAATTTGAAAAGGGAGTTATATTGAAAACAAGAAATCAATAAAGAAAAATCAACAAAACTAGAAGCTGGCTTTTGGAAAACATCCAATAAAATTGATAAAATTTTAGCTAGGTAAGAAAAAAAGTGAGAAGACACAAATTACTGATATCAGAAATGAAAGAGGCAGTAGCTACTGATTCCATGGACATTAAAAGGATAATAAAGGAATATTATTAAGGAAATCTATGTCCAATTTTAATCTAGATGAAGTGGGCTAATTACTTGAAAGACTAGAAAGGTGGAATCTACCAAAACTCACCCAAGGATAAATACATAATCTGAAGAGGGCCATATCTATTAAAGAAATTAAATCAATAATCAATTATCTTTTAAAACAGAAAACACCAGGCCTGGATGGGTTCACTAACAAATTCCACATTTAAGAAAAAATTAAAACCAATTCTCTATATTCTCTTCCTGAAAATAGAAGCAGAGGAAAACTTTAACTTATTCTATGAGGCCAGACTTACCCTAATATCAAAACCAAATAAAAACATTACAAGAAAGAAAACCCAAAGACCAATATACCTCATGAAATTAGATTCAAAATCCTCAACAAAATATTAGCAAATCAAATCGAATAATTTATTTTTCAAAATTGTACATCATAACCAGTAGGATTTCTTGCAGAAATACAAGGCTGGATCAATGTTTGAATAGCAATTAATGTTATCAATCACATCAACAAACTAAAGAAGAAAAATCATATTATCATATTAATAGATGCAGAAAAAGCATTTGACAACATCAACACCCATTCATGATTTTAAAAACTTCCCAGTAAACAGTAGAAGAAAACTTCCTCAATTTGATAAAGAATATCTACAAAAAATACCCTATAGCTAATATCATATTTAATGGTGAAAAACACCAAACTTTTGTCTGGGTGCAGTGGCTCATGCCTATAATCCCAGCACTTTGGGAGGCCAAGGCAGGTGGATCACGAGGTTAGGAGTTCAAGACCAGCCTGGCCAAGATGGTGAAACCCCGTCTCTACTAAAAATACAAAAATTAGCTGGGTGCAATGGCAGGCACCTGTAATTCCAGCTACTCGGGAGTCTGAGGTGGGAGAAGTGCTTGAACCCGGGAGGCAGAGATTGCAGTGAGCTGAGATCGTGCCACTGCATTCCAGTCTGGGTGACAGAGTGAGACTCTGTTTCAAAGCAAAAATGAAAACAAAAACAAAACAAAACTCCAAACTTTCCCACTAAGATGGGAAACAAGGCAAGAATGCACTGTCTCATCACTCCTTGTCAACATTTTACTGGAAGTACTAGCCAATGCAATAAGACAAGAAAAGGAAAAGGTATACTGATTAGGCAGGAGCAAATAAAACTATCTTTGTTTGCAGAAGACATGATTATCTATGTTAAAAAAAAAAAAAAAAAACTCAAAGATCAACAGAAGTCTCCTAGAACTAATAAGTGATTATAGAAAATTTTCAGCATATGACATTATTATACAAAAGTCAGTTCTTTCTCATATACCAACAATGAACAACTGGAGTTTAAAATTAAAAATGTAATGCCTCTTATATTAGCAATAAGAAATTAAATATTTAAGTATAAATCTATCAAAATAGGTACTAGACCTATATGAGAAAAAGTATAAATCTCTGATGAATGAAATCAAACAAGAGCTAAATAAATGGAGAGATAGTCCATGTACACAGAAAGGAAGACATAATATTGCCAGACTGTCCTTTTTTCCCAACTTGATCTATAGACTTAATGCAATCCCAATCAAAATCTCAGAAAATTAGTTTGTGGATATGAACAAAATGATTATAAACTTTATATGGCAAGGCAAAAGATTCAGAACAGACAACACAATATTAGACGAGACAATTGAAGTTGGAAGACTGACGTAACTAAATTTCCAGGCTTACTGTAAAGCTGTGGTAATCAAGACCGTACATGTTAGCAAAAGAATGCACAGACGGATCAATGGAGCCTGATAGTGAGCCCAGAAATAGGCCTTCACAAAAATATCTAACTTATCTTTGACAGAGGAGCATAGGAAATTCAATGGAAAAAAATAGTCATTTCAACATATGGTGCTGGAACAACTGGACTTTCACATGGAAACAAACAAACAAACAAAAAAAGAATCAAGACACAGACCTTACACCTTTCACAAAACTTAACTGAAATAAATGTAAAATCCAAACCCATAAATCTCCTAGAAGATAAAAGAGGAGAAAATAAGTGTCCTTGGGTTTGGCAATGATTTCTTAGAACACCAAAGACAATATCCATGAAAGAAACAGTAAGTTGGAAATTATTAAAATTTAAAACTTCTGCACTGTGAAGGACATTGTTAAGAGTATGCAAAGACACACCAGACTGAGAGAAAATATTTGTAAAACACATACCTGATAAAGGACTTCTCTCTAAAATATACAAAGGACTTCTAACACTCAAAAATAAGGAAATAAACAATCCAATTAAAAAACAGGTAAAATATCTGAACAGACACCTCACCAAAGAAGATATATAGATGGAAAATAAGTATATGAAAAGATACTCAACATCTTATGTCATTACTGAATTACAAATTAAAACAACAATAAAATAATACTACACATTTTCCAGAATGGCCAAAATCCAAAACACTGACAATGTCAAATGCTGATGAAGATGTGAAACAACAGGAATTCTCTATTCTTTACTGGTGGGAAAGTAAAGGCCACTTTGGAAGAGAGTTTCGACATATCTTACAAAACTAAACATACCCTTACCATATGATCCAGCAATCATGCTCTTTGGTATTTACCCAAATTAGCTGAAAACTTATGTCCACACAAAATCATGCACATAAATGTTTATAGCAGCTTTATTCATAATTGCCAAAATGTGAAAGTAACCAAGATGTTCTTCAGTATGTGGATGTATAAATAAAGTGATACATCCAGACAATAGAGTACACATGATTTCGTGCTAAAAAAGAAACGAATCATCAAGCCATGAAAAGACACAGAGACAGCTAAAATGCAAAATGCTAAGTAAAATAAGTCAATCTGAAAAGGCTTGTATGATTCCAACTATACGACACTCTGGAAAAAACAAAACTAGGGAGGTAATAAAAAGATTAGTGGTTGCTAGAGTTGCAGTAGGGGGAGAAAGGGATGAACAGGTAGAGCACAGAGGATTTCAGGGCAGTGAAATTATTCTCTATGATATTATTATATAATTTAGGTGGATACACGTCATTATATATTTGTCAAGATCCAAAAACTGTACAACACAAACAGTGAACCCTAATGTGAACTGTGAACTTTAGTCAATTAATATTAATGTATTAATATGGGTTCATTCCTGGGAGACGGAGGTTGCAGTGAGCCAACATCGCACCACTGCACTCCAGCCTGGGTGACAGAGCAAGACTCCATCTCAAAATATATATATATACATATATATATAAAAAATATATGTTATGTATATAAATATATATATTATATATATGTATGTGTATGTGTACATATATATGTATGTGTATATATACACACATATTTTTGTATGGGCCTATGTGTATATATATATATGTTTATTAATTGAAACAAATTTCCACACCCATGCAAGATATAGGGGGAAATTACAGGAGGTGGAGAGGCAGCATATGAAGACTTTCTGTAGTTTCCATTGAATTTTTCTGGAAACTTAAAACTGCTAAAAAAAAAAGTAGTTTTTGAAGATTTTGTACTTATTCACATATATGAATTACACATATCATTGAATCCTTGAACACTTGATTTCATTTCTTTTTCAATGTTTTATGCAGACATAGGCACAATCCTCACTGAAACCATGTTGCAGTCGCCAGTTTTTATAGATTCTAATGGCCTTTCCAAAAAAATGAGTAGAGTATGCCAGCAGAAATTCCTGTAATTTGTCATGGAGTAATCCCTGTGTACCTGCCACCACATGTGTTTTCTGATCATCACTGCAAATTCTCCTTCCCAGGTGTCCAAGAAAAGGATTTCATTTATGGGAAGATACTTCTGAACCTGCTCATTTAGCTAAGGTAAGAAGTATGAATGTTATCATTCCTTCTGCTAAGAGGGACTTACACATTTGGTCCAGGGAGTATGATTAGAGCATGCTAATAGACAATCCTGTCCTTGTTCAAGTTCATTTCTTCATTCCCAAAAAAGTGATTAATTTTCGCCTTACTGTTTACATGCTTGTGTGGTCTTTTTATCTACCTGCAGGCAGTTTTCAACCCTTATTAATAAACTTGCCTAACTTCCTTTTTCCTCTGCCAAAGAAGATCCTTTACTAAAGATCATTCCTAAAATGATCATTCCTAAAATGATTTGATCTTGCAGCTTTGCTAATGAAGACTTGAGATTCTTTTTATGAAGTCTCTTTCAAGAAATGAGACTCAGGGTTTTTTTTGGTCTTTTTGTTATTGCCCTTGTCTTCCCTTCCCTTAGAACTGAAGATAATAGATTGAGAATCTTCTTCGTCACCATAGAGATGTACATTTGGAAGAATTTGGTATCTAAAATGCTGAAGTGAGGTTCGTTAGCAACACTTAGGAAGTACACATTCTGTGCAAAAGCTGTACTATTCACCCACTAATACAGATAGAAATATCAAGAAAAATCTTGTTCTTCTAAATATTATAATGAAAAGATAGTGAGTAGTAGAGAAAACATGGGGAAAAAATCAAATGTTTACAAAAGACCAAATAAACATAACTTATAAATTACAGCTATTTGATTCTTTCTCCAAAATTCTACCATTCATATTTCTTCACTCTAACACTCTCCCAACTGAGCTATTTTGACAAAGACAATCATACATATTTCTATTCTGATTTTGAGGCTTAATGTATACTATTTTATTTTTTTAATTATTTCATATGCAAAAGACATAAACAGTATAGTCCTTGAATGGAAACCTTATCCAGGCTTCTAGAGTATTCCCTGAAGCACCTAGTAGGATGCTAAGCACATATAGACAAATTCTTGATTGACTAACACAATCTATTGAGTTTTAAAGCCAAATGGTGATTATCTTATTTAAAGAGGAGATTACAACTCTGGAAAGGAAGCCCACCTTCCATTGAGAGCCTTGGTAGCTAGTACAAGATGTTTCTCTTTTCTTTCTGCTTAAGGAAATCTTATACCTATTCTTCAAAATACAGTTCTACTGTCCCCTTCTTTGTGAAATCTTCCCAGATATTCCGGCAAAGAATTTTATATACATATTTTCTCAAATGCAGTTATAATCTAGCACATTTAACATTGCATTGAAATTATTTTTGCTCAAGTTCCTTGCTTTCAAAGACAAAGGCAGTGTATTTTTCATCTTTATGTCCCTACAAGCTTGGCACAAGTAGAACCTCACTAAAAGTCTGTTAAATTCATGAATAGAATAATGCAAGTTGGGTTTCATCTTCATGTTGACCAATTCGCTTTTCTCTAATCCTCAGTTACAGACTATGCCTCTAATCCTAGTCCCATTTCTGATCTTAGTGAAGTAACCAATATGCACATTATCATTCCTAAGGGATTGTAGACATTTCTCTGATACTCTGTCATCATGGCTGAACAATGGCAAAAGTGAATGACAACGATAATAACCACAAAACCCAAAAACAACAGCAATGACAACAAAATGCCAAATAAATATTCTCCTAATGTTAGATCAGTAGTGCCATCTTTATGTAGGTAGAACAATAGTATTATTTATTTAAATGGACAAGTCATAACTTTTAAGCCTGAGTGATCCTAGTTTCCTTAGGACTCCCCAGCCTATGCATACATTATTATTATTTTTTAATGTTATTACCTCCTGCCCCTACTCACATACCATAGACACACCTTACCTCTTCTCAAAGTCCCTCAACTCAAAAGGAATTGCTTGAGGTTTCTAAATGCACCTCTTCCCTCAGGCCCCATGTTGGTGTCCACACAGGTGCAGTCCATGATGCACACCAATGGTGGCTGTTCATGCAGGCAGTGCTGATAGACTTGCAGCAGTCCTTTGCTGGTCTTTTGAGGTCACCCAGTGCAAACCCTCACACAATGTCAAAGCAATATCATACTCAGAGCTGCAGGCAAGAGGAGAGAGTGTTCTTCCACCCTCCATGAACCATCTTGCTTTTGTTTCTGGTTTCACCAAGCACCTGTGAAGACTCCTTGACTTTGCCTATTGCTCACTCTCTACATGGCTCATGAAATAGTTCAGGGAGTAGGGTTAGTTCAAACAGGAGAGAGACACATCCCCTCTCCAGATCTCACCTCTCTCACCTGCCAGTAGGAACTCATGTACGATCTAACTTGATAAGACTTCTAATGTAAAAAAGAAAAAAAATTGATTTTGCCTTGCCCATGTCTGAATTACAGTCTAGTCTCCATGAAGACTGCTGTCACAATCACAAAGCTTACTGTGTCTTTACATTTGAATGTATGGATTTGATATTCTTAGATATCCTAACAGCGTGAAACTGGGCCTTCTGGGTCCAGCCTTGATGCCAGTCTCCCCATTATATAACATCCAGAGGAAATACAAAATAGACCTTCTAAAGATCATCAAGACCTCATCTTTTTCTAAGCTTCTTTCATGAGGAGTGAAGAGAGAGTTTATGTTGTACATCACCCAGCAAGACTTTCAGGAAATACACTTTAGACATCTCTATCTGTTCCTAAGATCTAATCCTCACAGAAGCAGTTATCTTCCTCAGGTTTCTAACAAGTCCATGGCTGGGGCTGGGGTAGGTTGCGCCCAGTGCGGAAGTGGCTCTCTCAACAGGTTCACGTGCTTTTGGCATCAGTAAACTAAAGGTACCACGTTTCTCTTTGGAGAAAAACTTTGGTAAAAGTATCCCTCTCTGAAAATCATTGATTTTTTTTTCTTCTCAAAAACCCCACCAGCAAGTAGAAAGATGTTAATTTTTGTAAGTACTAAATTTTAAGCACAAAAATATGTGCATTTCATCCCAATCCAAGATATTCAAACAATTTTCACATTTAATAAATACTAGTTTAGAAAACACACCAGCCTTGGATGGTTGTCCTGGGAAAGGCACCCTGTGGAAGATTCCAGGACATGGTGTGCAGGTAACTCCCCTGGTCGCAGAGTCTAAACCTTCTGCTAGAGGAGTAGGATGGGTTTTCACAGAGTTCTTTCCTCTTGAGGATAATCTGCCACCAGGTGTTTTTTTCCACCACAGCCATGCCAGATTGCACAAGGATATATCCATTGTCCCAAGTCATGAGCAGTGCTGGGTTTCTTACTATGTTCCTTGAAGTTCTAGAACATGAAGCAACAGGGTCTTAGTGCCCAAGTATTTATTATGACCCTTATTACCTGGAAGTAAATTAGAAGCACAGTGTATGATCCAAACCAGATGGCTCAGGGGTGGAAGGCACTGATTTGGTCTGGGAGAGACCCTTTTTTTTTTTTTTAGACAGAGTTTTACTCTGGAGTGCAACGATGTGATCTCGGCTCACTGCAACCCCTGCCACCTGGGTTCAAGTGATTCTTCTGCCTCAGTCTCCCAAGTAGCTGGGACTACAGGCCCCCACCACCACACCCAGCTAATTTTCATATTTTTAATAGAAAGGGGGTTTCATCATGTTGGTCAGGCTGATCTCGAACTCCTGACCTCAGGTTATCCACCCACCTTGGCCTCCCAAAGTGCTGGTATTACAGGCGTGAGCCACCGTGGGAGACACAATTTTTACCATTTATTAAGTCCTTTTCTGTTAAAGTTTGCCTTCAGCAGGCTGTGTCACACATATGACACTTTCCCCCTAGGCCTACTCTAGCAATTTTGATCCCAGTGCTGTTATTTGCTCTTGTTTTCTTTTTTTTTCTTTTTTTTTTTTTTTTTTGAGACGGAGTCTGGCTCCGTCGCCCAGGCTGGAGTGCGGTGGCTGGATCTCAGCTCACTGCAAGCTCCGCCTCCTGGGTTCACGCCATTCTCCTGCCTCAGCCTCCCGAGTAGCTGGGACTACAGGCGCCCGCCACCTCGCCCGGCTGTTTTTTTGTATTTTTTAGTAGAAACGGGGTTTCACTGTGTTAGCCAGGATGGTCTCGATCTCCTGACCTCGTGATCCGCCCGTCTCGGCCTCCCAAAGTGCTGGGATTACAGGCTTGAGCCACCGCGCCCGGCCTGCTCTTGTTTTCTGAATACAGGCAGTATCATCTTTGTCTAAATTAGCTTTGCAGCTGCTTAGAATTCATATGGCTTTTGGAGAAGAATAAGTGTTTAATGTAACTCCCGGTTATAAATTGCTCCTACGGTGACCCAATGCAGCTATGTCTAATCTTTCAAACCTTGCTTCAACACAGGGTTTCTAAATCTACTTGATTCCATACCCTCATGGCAGCTCAGCAGTGGTCTCAGCCAGGGTACTGGGCAATGGATCCAAAGGCAATCAAACACCTCTTTCCTTCCTTTGAAGTAGCCAAATTCTACAGAATCATGCACTCGCCCAGAATTCTGGACAAATGCTATTTTCCAGCCTGCATACATGTGAAGAATTTTCATAGACTTTCCTAATCGTGGAGTGATAAGTTACATGACCAAGCAAAGAAAGGTTTGCTTCCCATAACATACATGCAGGCACTCACAGTGCTTTCTCCAAAAAATGCCATTCTGACTTCAGAGTAGTTTCCTTGCTTCCCCTTCTACTTTGAGGGGGACTCCAAGGGACATCCCAAATTGTGCTTGTTATTGCCCCAGCCCTTCACACTGTAGGTTCAGCAGTTATGGTGAAATTGCTCTCTTGACCCAGTTCTAGGTTGGCGATTTAAACAAAGGCATGGTTGGGTAGGCTCCAATTCCTGGTTGACAGTCCACACAAAAACAAACAGGCCCTTTCCTCCTGCCTCGAAGGTAGGAGCACAGCATGGCACGACATCTGAGGAAACAAAATCCAATACCAGAAAAGCACTGAAAAACAATGCAGATTTTTTGTGGAAGTGTCCTGGGAGCTGTGGAGTGTAGGTGAGGTGGAACTTACTTCTTACCACATAAAGAGACACTTCTGGAAAGCCTGCTCAGATATCTCTGTCCCTGCAAACTATTGTATAGGGGCTGTCCCCACCTCCTCCTGCCCTCTGCCTCCAAACATTCCCAAGCCAAGTCACCGTTTTCTACTCTCTCTTACTTTGGCCAACCTTCTCTAAGCCTCTCCCTGCCCTTCAAATTGTTGTCGTGGTTGTTGTTGTTGTTACTGCTCCAGGTATCTGTCTTGATGACCTCTCTTAAGTAGATCAATTCAACCTTTCTCATCTTCTCCAAGCCTGCATCTCCAGCTCTCACCCTATTCAGGGAAAACAAGACCTAGTGTGTGAGGCATGAAAAAGTGGTTTCCTCAGAAGGAATTCAAGGCTACACACAGTCAGCATTTCTGTCCCAATCACACTGAGTTCAACTGCACTTTGAAAGGCTAGGTGAAGGCTGGTAAAAATGCTCACAAGCTTTTCTTGCCTATGGACTGCTTAAAACTCTCTTCCTCTGTTTAGCTGATGAGAAACAACTTTTTCCTCCCACCAATGAAAGAAATCTGCCCAAGCACTGCTACGCTTCTCGGCTCTCAGCTTGCTTTCTGTTTCACACCTTTTCTACAGATGAAGAATGTGATGAAGTGTTTTGGTTGAGAGATGGACTCCCCCAAGACTCCTTCCTTTCTACTTTTAACAGGGCGGAGGCATCATGAAGAGTGTTACTTGAGAAGTAGAATTAATAATGCCACATAGGAGTTGAAGATAATGTGTACAGTCACTAGGCCAGAGTGGAGGTAAGAAATTGTCAGAATCTGAGGAGTTCCATACGTCAGTTTGAGTGCAGTGGAGATACTGGAGAGAACCCTTTAATAAGGGCCGACTGGGATTTGCTTGAGAGAGCTTCGTGGAGGTGTGTTTGGATCAGCATTTCAAAGAAAATAAGGTGGTGTTTTAAAAGAAAGAGGTGGAAAGCAGATTTCAGGGATAGATGCATCTCCCCATAGAATTCTTTATGTAAAATGTTTGTACCTTACAGAATGACTCACATACAGCAGGTATCAGGAGACGATCATGAAGCGAATTGGTTAGTAACTGAGATTGCTTGCTGCCTAATTAGTGTTCTAACCTGTGCCCAGAACTGGGTCACATGAGGAGAATGAGACTAACCAGGTACAGGGACAAATGAAGAGACATTTAAGGAGGGACTTTGGATAACATTTGCTGATTCCACACCAATGTCAAAGGAACTTCAATGTCAAACATATTGCTTATTTATCTCACCTCAGAGAGATGCCCTAGGATGTAACCACTGAATTCTTAATTTTCTGGATATCAAAATAAGAATTGTTAAAAGAATGCTGTTTGAATTGCAAATGACAGAGATGGAACTGAGTGAAAGATTGCTGAGGCTGGTGGGCTGGGGTGGGCAGGGGAGTAGAGTTTGGTGTGAGTTAGTTAAGAAAGACCATATGGCCCCTCTCGAAACTCAGGATTACAACAAGCTTCTTCCAAGTTTCCTCCTGGCTCTCCCTAGAATTTTGGTGTTAGTACCATATGAATAGAACTACTACTTTACGAAGAGTATAAGAATAGAGTGTTGATTTAGATTATTTTGGTTAGTGTATTCGTCAGTTCTCCCACTGCTATAAAGAAATACCTGGAACTGGGTAATTTATAAAGAAAAGAGGTTTCCTGAGCTCACGGTTCCACAGGCTGCACAAGAAGCATGGCTGGGGAGGTCTCAGGAGACTTACAATCACAGTGGAAGGCAAACGGGAAGCAGGCACATCTTACATGGCAGGAACAAGAAGCACACAGAGAGAGAGAGAAGGGGGAAATGCTACACATTTTCAAACAACCAGATCTTGTGAGAACTCTATTACAAGACAGCACTAGGGGAGGGTGCCAAACCATTAGAAACCATCCCCATGATCCAATCATCTCCCACTAGGCCCCACCTCTGACACTAGGGATTATAATTCCACATGAGATTTGGGTGGGAACACAGAGTCAACCCATATCAGTCAGTCTTTGTCTCCTTTGCCATATTTAGAATATTCTAAGTATTAATAATGTGTTTGATAATATTAATATTTCATTGCATATAATAATTTTAGATGCAATTATGAAGGATAATGGGATTGCCTCTGGATAAGGAAGAGGAAAAGTAAGGAGCATATTGCTGGATGTTAAAATGGAATCTGTGTGTGTGTGTGTGTGTGTGTGTGTGTGTAGGGGTGCTGGTTGGAGGGCAGTTTGTAAATGCATACACAAGTCAGCTGACCTGTGGCCAATTTTCAAAGAGAAATTTTGCTGCTATGGTTAGAGTGGCTTCTTTTCTCTCCCAAAAAGAAAACGAAAGCATGACTTTCCTTTTCTTTCTACTTTCTTATTCACTTATTATCTAATTGGGGTAAAACTCTTTCCCCTCAATGTGATCTTTCCCTCCTTCACCTTATCCTTCTGATCAGAGGAAAATATATCTCTCTGTCTCTACATCTATCTTTGCTACCGTGCTTCACAATAAAAACTTTTTTCAATGATCAAAAAGCTACTTTTATCTTCTCACATTTCTAGAAAATTATCCAAAATCAGTCATCTTGTCCTACCTCATTCCTTTCCAATAAATTTAGATTTTTACTGTTCATTCTCACCTGCATGTTCATAAAATAACAAAAGAGGCACAACCGGGAGGTGAGAGCTTGAAGCTGCTGGCCAAAGCCAGTGGGTGTGAATGGCAATGTGGCAATAAATGGAGACCCACCCAATGAGAACAAGCAAAGGCTGTTATTATTCAGAGCTTGCTACAGCAAGGGAGTCAGCCATCATCACTTGTGTTTTGGCAGAGGCTAAAAAACAGGCAGACGACTAGAAGAGCTTCAGTGGAAACATCCTTCAGTGGAAGGCTTCAGGTGTGCCCTAATTGGAGGCTGCTGTGAGAGGGAAGCTGGAGGTGGCTGGCTAGAAGTGAGCAACCTATGTGATTGGTTGGGGGAGCATATTCTACATTCACTGGTCGGTCCTAAATTAGAAGTGGAAACTCAAATTAGGGAATTTGTCAATTAGGAATCACATTGAAATGGTCAATAATTATTTGAGAAAATGCTCAACATCATGAATCATCAAGGAAATGCAAATTATAACCACAATGAGGTATCATCTCACCCCAGTTAGAATGACTGTTATCCAAAAGTCCAAAAATAACAAACGCTGGCATGGATGTGGAGAAAGGGAACTCCTCTTAAATTTTTTATTTATATTTATATATTTTTAAGAAACAGGGTCTTGCTCAGAAGTGCAGTAGTGCAATCATGCATAGCTTACTGTAACTTTGAACTCATGGCCTCAAGTGATCCTCCCTCCTTGGCCTCCCCAAAGTGCTGGAATTAAAGGTACAAGCCACTGTGCCCAGCCCCAGAGGAAACATACACAGTTGGTGGGAATGTAAATTAGTGCAGCTACTGTGGAAAATAGTATGGACGTTTCTCAAAAAACTGAAAATAGAGCTACCATACAATCCATCAATTCCACTACGGATATTTATTATCCAAAGAAAAGGAAATCAGTATATCACAGGGATACCTGAATCTCCATGCTTATTGCAGCACTATTGGATACAGCATAGATATGGAATCGACCTAAGTGTCCATCCACAGATGAATGGCTTTTTTAAAATGTGGCATATATACACAAGGGAATACTATTCAGCCATAAAAAAGAATGAAATTCTGTTATTTGTAGCAACATGGATGGAACCAAAGGTCATTATGTTAAGTGAAATCAACCAGACACAAAAAGAAAAATACTGCATGTTCTCGCTCACATATGAAAGCCAAAAAATGTTGACCTCATGGAGCTAGAGAGTAAAATGATAGATACCAGAGGCTGGGAAACATGATGTGGGGGCAGGGAAAAAGAGGTTGATTAATGAATACAAAATACAGTTAGAGAGGAGGAATAAGTTCTAGTGTTTGATAGCACCATAGGGTAACTATAGTTAACAAAAATATATCGTATATTTCAATAGCTAGAACAGAAGATTTGGAATGTTCCTAATGCAAAGAAATAATAAATATTTTAGCCAGTGCATGTCCTAAATACCCTGATTTGATCATTACACATTGTATGTATGTATCAAAATATCGCATGTATCTACAATTATTATGTATCAAAAATTAGTAAGTTTTTAAAAAAGACTTATAAAGCAAAAAAAAGGTTAGTCGTGGCTTTTTGGGGCTAATTGTTATAGGGGTTACTCTTTGGCTTCCTGGACTGTTGCTAGACAAAGCAACCTGACTTCCCACAAGTCTGACACAGTCAGCTGGCTTCCTGGGCTGGCTACTGTACACACTGTGTTGGTTTCCTGGGCAGGTTGCTGCAGGCTGTAGGTCAGAGTTCTGTCTTTTAGGCATGGTCTGGCTGCTTTCTGTCTGTCTATTCAGTCTCTCATTAGTGTTGCGAGAACCAGGAGGTAGAGCTTTGCCCTACCAGGAAAGGCTAAAATTCCTGAAGGCACCAAAGCTCAGACTGGATTATTCATCCATTTATATCACTTCATGTGTCAGCCATCAAAGCGAGGCTGATGTTTGAGTCTTGGGATCAAGCTCTCGCTGACTCACCCCACCCCAGGCAATTGGTGGTAAGTTAGGAAGGGGCAGCTATTCTCTCTGAGACCCACTCACACTGCGGCTCAAGTAGCTTCTGAGCCACAGCAGTGCTCAGCAAGGTAGCAGGAAAACTCCTATCCCTTAGGCTGTAATTGCTCTGTAATTTATTCGGAAGGAGGGCACTGTGTATTCGCAATGACAGGCAGCAGCAACGAAAAGCTATCAGCATGCCATGAGCATGTTGAATGCAGCTCCTAATCTCCTTTTCCATCCGCCTGACAGTCTGACTCCCTGAAGATAAGAGAGCAGACAGGGGAAGCTGTTTTTCTTGTTAATTTCTTAATTTGATCTGGCCTGCATCAAATTAATTAATTAATTAATTAATCTGGCCTCCTTTCTGTGTCAAATTCTGGGATTCCGAGGTTTTAAAAAATAACAGCAAAGCTTTGCTTGGTGCTAGAGATTTAGTATCTGATCAGATGGCTAAAGAGCAATTGCGAAGCAATTAAGGTAAATATTCATTTAATAAATGACTGAAGAAAAAATGAACTGAATAAATGACTGAATTCAGAACTCAGCTTAGATTTCACTGCACCTCTGGGAAGTTTGTCCCACCTTGCTGGTCGGAGGGGTGCTCTGTGGTCCCCTGGCTTCTGTACCTTAGTGTTGAAAGACAGCCCTGTTGAGTGGCGACGGTGTTCTTACCACTCTCCTCCTTTACTCTGTAAGCTACTTTTTTGGAACAAATATTCAATTTTGTGTCTGCATCCCCAGGACTTGTCAGTGAAACTGCACAGAGCAGGAATTAGTCTAGTGCTCATGAAAGGAACATGAAAACAGTACAAGAAAAAAGCTTG
Source organism: Macaca nemestrina (assembly GCF_043159975.1). NCBI lineage: Eukaryota > Metazoa > Chordata > Mammalia > Primates > Cercopithecidae > Macaca > Macaca nemestrina. Next base: position 15,356,621 of record NC_092125.1, on the reverse strand, counting down.
GCAATTTGGTAATACTGAAGAGAATTTTCCTAGTATCATCACCATTCCTTTCTTCACTGCCTTTAAGGATTAGCCTTTTTTTTTTTTTTTTTTTTTTTTTTTTTGGTGAAATTTCAGTCTGCAGCACAGGAATCATTTATAAAAGGCTACCAAGTGATAAAATACTATCTTATCTCTGTTAGGTAATTGGATCTGAGCAGCAGGGTAGGCTCTGTTGATAGATTCAGGTAAACAGAATTAGTGCCAAATGAAATGTCTACATGAAGAAGTGGTTGCTGGGGTGTGAGGCATTTGGGTGGGCAAGTAAGAGGGAAGGTTTCCAGCTGGGCCATCATGGTGCTATCTGAAGAAAGAAGAACACAGGAAGTGGGGGAGACCAGGATAAAATCAGTCCTGGACATGGTGAGTTGGAGGTACTTATCAGACATCAAAGTGGAGTGCAGAAGAAAGATTGTGCTGGAGTTATTGATTTGGCAGTCAGTAGCACTGAAGTGATCATTAAAGCCTCAGAATGAGTGCTTTAGTCCAGGTACAGTGATAACTAGTAAAGAAGAAAGAGCAGAAAGCCCAAGACTGTGCCCTGAGAAACACCTGTCTCAGGGACAAGAAGAGGGACCTGCTACAGATACAGAAAAGCATCCAGAAAAGAAGGAGAGGCCAGAAACAGGAAACCAGGAGACAGAATGTTTGGAGATTGTGAAGGAAAAGACTTGGAAGTGTGATTGCCCCCAAACAAAGAGGCTGAGGGTCAATCCTGACCTTTATGATAAGAGTTGCTCATACTGACAGGCAATTTCTGCAGGAAAGAGAAAGACATGAACATCTTCCATTTCTAACTCAGATGACTCTTCCAAAAGCCTAGCTGGTTAAAAATATAGAAGGTAGTTGAAAAAAATACAAATAGGCAATATATAAGTTTTCTTTGCCTGTGAAATTCTAATATATGCAATCACCTATTGTTCCTAGAAAACCTGTCAGTGAAGTAACATGTTTCCTTTCATTTTATTTTATTTTTTTGTATAGATGGGGTCTTGCTATGTTGCCCAGGCTGGTCTCAAACTCCTGACCTCAAGCAATCTTCCTGCCACAGCCTTCCAAGTTGCTGAGATTACAGGCAAGAGCCAATGTGCTCAGCCCTGTTTCTTTTTAAACCAGAGAAAATAGTACAAAATAACTCACATAATTCCTCTAAAACATAAGATCAATCCAGAGATTTTGTAAGATTCCAGTGGCCCAAAATGAAACCAACGTTGCCTATAAAAATTGTGTTCCCTCGGTGCAGATCAGAAACTGAGCCATATTTGCACGGAAAAAGACTGTCCTAGAATAAACCCTGTGGCCTAATGTTTCCTGTTACTTGATAAGATGGTGAGCTAGGAGAGATATAATAGAATGCAGCATTGGTGGAGGCAGAGAGTCCTCTACTGTGACCAGGGACATGGAGGAAAGTGTGTGAGAAGGTGCAGAAAAGATTATTGGTTTGGTAGTAGGAATTTCAAGGACATTTTTTTCTGATAGCTGCTTCTATTTTCTTTGAAGTGGGAGGTGAGGTAATTTGCTGAGAGTGAGCAGAGTGGGAGTAAGGATGTATGTATGCAGAAAATGCAAAAGGTTTCAATTTTTGGTTTAGTTTTTTTTTTTTTTTTTTTGGTAGAGAGCAGAAGAGGAAGATAACTTAGGAAAACATCGGATGGGTAGGTAGTTAATTTAGAGGGTCACCAGCCTTAGACTTTCCTCTTCAACCAAAACCAAAACAATTTAATTCCTTCTGTCTACCGCCGCAACATCTGAGTTTAACCTCCTCCACCTTTTTTTTTTTTTTTTTTTTTAACAAATAATACTCATGTGTGTTTCTGAAGAATTGCCCTTCTGCCAAGGCACCTGTGGTTTAAAGGAGCTACCTTCCTTCGGATGGCTCATGATGCTTCTCTTCCTGCAGCTACTCAGACACGTAGGCTCTCCTTGCTTTCCATCATGAGTAAAAGCTTCCTGAGTCCCTCACCAGAAACTAGGCAGATGCTGATGCCATGCTTCTTATACAGCCTGCAGAACTGTGAGCCAAATAAACCTCTTTTCTTTATAAATTACCCAATCTCAGGTATTCCTTTACAGCATGTAAAATGAATGAAGTAACATATTACTCCTGTCTAGTTAATATCGTAGATGACAGTTGTACATATGTATGGGGTACAGTGTGATATTTCAGTGCATTTACACATAGTATAATTATCAGAGTAATTTCCATATTTATCACTTTAGACATTTATCCTTTCCTGGCAGTGATGACATTCAAAGTCTCTTCTAGTTGCCTTGAAATACATACTACATTGTTATTTGCTATAGTCACCCTGCTGTGTAGTTGTGGATATTTTTAGTGATACTAAATTTCCTGATGGAATAAAGCTTTATGTTTCTTTCCTACTGATTTCTTGTACCATGTTGCACTAGAGAACATGAAGTGCAAACGATGATGATAATAATGATGCTCTTGCTATTTTGAAAACTATACAAAATACAGGCAATATCAACTGTGAATGCAAAGAATTTTCACTTTAAAACAGTATCTAACTGGTAAACCCTTTGCAACCTCTCTCATAGACACACTAAAATATTTGTAAAAATAGAGAAAGAGATAATATTCTTTTTTATTGCTGTAAAAACACTTAACATACAATATGCCCTCTGAGCAAACGTTTAGGTGTATAATATATTATTGCTGACTATAAACCCAATGTTGTACAGCAGATCTCTAGAGCTTAATCATCTTGCATAGCTGAAATGTTACACCCATTGAATAGCAGCTATCCATTTCTTTCTCCTCCCTACCCCAGAAACCATCATTCTTTGTGACCACTTTATATATCTCATAAATATTGCTATCATGCTTATTTCACTTAGCATAAGGTCCTCAAGGTTTATTCATGTTGTCACATATGCCTCAAGGTTTATTTATGTTGTCACATATGGCAGGATTTCCTTCATTTTTTTAAGGCTGAAAGATATTTCATTATATGTGTATACCACATTAATATTGTTTGGGTCTGTGTCCCCAGATCTCATGTCAAATTGTAATCTTCAGTGTTGGAGGTGGGACCTGGTGGGAGGTGATTGGATCGTGGGGGCAGATTTCCCCTTTGGTACTGTTCTTGTGATAGTGAGTGAGTGACTGTGAGATCTGGTTGCTTAAAAGGACGATTAGGCACATTTTCTTTATCTACTCATCCATTAATGAAGATTTAGTTGTTTCTACATCTTGATTACTGTGAATAATGCTGTAATGAACATGGGAGTGCAAATATCTCCTCAAATTCCTCCTTTCAATTCTTTTGGATAAATACCCCAAAGTAAGACTGATCATGTGGTGTTGCTATATTGTTTCTCAAAACATAGGGGCTGCACAATTTTACATTCCTACCAACAGTGCACAAAGGTTCCAATTTCTCCACATCCTCATCAACACTTACAATTTTTTCTTTTTTTTTGACAATAGCCATCCTGACATGTGTGAGGTTATATCTCATTGTAGTTTTTATTTACAATCCCTTGATGGTTAGTGATATTGAGTACCTTTTCTGTTCATTTGATTCTTGGTTGGTTGGTTTGTTTTGAAACAGAGTCTTGCTTTGTCACCCAGGTTGACTGCAGTGCTGCAAACATGCCCACTACAGCCACAACCTCTTGGACTCAAGTGATCCACCTGTCACAGCCTCCCAAGTAACTGAGACTACAGGTATGACAATCACACCAGGCTAACTAAAAATAATTGTAGAGCTGGGAACTTACTATGTTGCCCAGACTGGTCTCAAACTCCTGGGCACACACAATCCTCCCACCTCGGCCTCCCAAAGTGCTGGGTTTACAGGCGTGAGCATATGTGCCTGGCTGAGCATCTTTTCATGAACCTCTTGGTCATTTGTATTCTTTGGAGAAATGTCTATCAAGTCTTTTGCCCATTTTTTAATTGGGTAATTCATTCTTTTGCCATTGAGTTGAAGGAGTTCCTTATATATTTTGAATATTAACTATTTATCAAATATATGGTTTGCAAATATTTTCTCCCATTCTGCAGTTTGCTTTTTCACTCTGTCAGTTGTTTCTTTTGCTATGCAGGTGCTTTTTAGTTTGATCTAGTCCCAAATGTCTATTTTTGCTTTCATTGCCTGCGCTTTTGGTGTCATATCCAAGAAGTCATTGCCAAAACCAATGTCATGAAGCTTTCCTTTATGTTTTCTTCTAGAAGTTTTAGTTTTAGGTCTTATATTTAAGTCTTTAATCTATTTTGAGTTTTGAGTATAAAGTTTAAGTTTAAATTTCATTCTTCTGCATGTGGCTGTCTAGTTTTCAAACACCATTTGTTGAAGAGACTTTCCTTTCCCCATTGTCTATTGTTGGCATCCTTCTCAAAGATAAGTTGACAAAGGTAAGTTTCTGGGCTCTCTATTCTATTCCATTGATTTATATGTCTGTCTTTTTGCAAATACCAATTTATTTTAATTATTGTAGGAAACCTGATGCCTTCAGGCTTTGCTCTTATTTCTCAAGACTGTTCCGGCTATTTGGGGTCCTTCGTGATGCAATATGAATTTTAGTATTCTATTTCTGTAGAAAAATGCCACTGAGAATTTGTGGAAAATACATTAAACCTGTAAATCACTTTGGGTACTATGGACATCTTAACAAATATAATTCTTCCAATCCATAAGCACAATATGTCTTTCCATTTATTTGTATCTTCAATTGCATCAATTTTTAAAATAGTTTCTGATGTACAATTTTTTTCACGATCATGATTACATGTATTTTAAATATTATATTTTTCTTAATGGAAATGGAATTGTTTTCTTAATTTTTACTTCAGATAGTTTCTTTCTAGTGTATAGAAATTGAACTGATTTTTCATATAAACTATGGTGCCTGGCAAGATGGTTGAATAGGAACAGTTCTGGTCTGCAGCTCCCAGCGAGGTCAATGCAGAAGGCAGGTGATTTTTGCATTTCCAACTGAGGTACCCGGCTCATCTCTTTGGGACTAGTTAGACAGCAGATGCAGCCCACGGAGGGCCAGCTGAAGCAGGGTTAGGGCATCACCTCACTTGGGAAGCACAAGGGATCAGGGGATTCCCTCCCCTAGCCAAGGGAAGACGTGAGGGACTGTGCCGTGAGGAATGATGCTCTCCAGCCCAGATACTATGCTTTTCCGATGGTCTTCACAACTCGCAGATCAAGAGATTCCCTTGAGTGTGTATGCCACCAGGGCCCTGGGTTTCAAGCACAAAACTAGGCAACCATTTGGGCAGATACCAAGCTAGCTGCATGTTTTTGTTGTTGTTGTTGTTGGCTTTTTTTTTTTTTTTTTCATACCCCAGTGGTGCCTGGAACACCAGCAAGACAGAATGCTTCATTTCCCTGGAAAACGGGCTGAAACCAGGGAACCAAGTGGTCTAGCTCAGTGGATCCCACCCCCATGGAACCCAGCAAGCTAAGATCCACTGGCTTGAAATTCTCACTACCAGCACAGCAGTCTGAAGTCGACCTGGGATGCTTGAGCTTGGTGCGGGCAGAGGTATCCAGGATTACTGAGGCTTGACTAGGTGATTTTCCCCTCACAGTGTAAACAAAGCCACTGGGAAGTTTGAAATGAGTGGATCCCACCACAGCTTGGCAAAGCCGCTGTAGCCAGACTGCCTCTCTAGGTTCCTCCTCTCTGGGCAGGGCATCTCTGAAAGAAAGGCAGCAGCCCCAGTCAAGGGCTTATAGAGAAAACTTCCATCTCCCTGGGACAGAGCACCTGGGGGAAGGGGCAGCTGTGGGCACAGCTTCAACAGACTTAAATGTTCATGCCAGCTGGCTCTGAAGAAAGCAGCAGATCTCCCAGTACACTGCTCAAATTCTACTAAGGGACAGACTGCCTCCTCAAGTGAGTCCCTGATCCCCATGCCTCCTGGCTGGGAGACACCTCCCTGCAGGGGCCAACAGACATCTCATACAGGAGAGCTCTAGCTGGCATCTGGCTAGAGTTGGGATGAAGCTTCCAGAGGAAGGAGCAGGTAGCAATCTTTACTGTTCTGCAGCCTCTGCTGGTGATACCCAGGCAAACAGGTCTGGAGTGGCCCTCCAGCAAACTCCAGCAGACCTGCAGCAGAAGGGCCTGACTGTTAGAAGGAAAACTAACAAACAGAAAGGAATAGCATCAACATCAACAAAAAGGATGTCCACACAGAAACCCCATCCAAAGGTCAGCAACATCAAAGACCAAAGGTGGATAAATCCACGAAGATGAGGAAAAACCAGCAAAAAAAGGCTGAAAATTCCAAAATCCAGAATGCCTCTTCTCCAAAGGATCACAACTCCTCACCAGCAAGGGAACAAAACTGGACAGAGAATGAGTTTGATGAATTGACAGAAGTAGGCTTCAGAAGGTGAGTAATAACAGACTCCTTCGAGCTAAAAGAGCATGTTCTAACCCAATGCAAGGAAGCTAAGAACCTTGAATAACAGGTTAGAGGAATTGCTAACTAGAATAATCAGTTTAGAGGAGAAAAATAAATGTCCTGATGGAGCTGAAAAACATAGCAGGAGAACTTCGTGAAGCATACACAAGTATCAATAGATGAATCCATCAAGCAGAAGAAAGGATAACAGAGACTGAAGATCGACTTAATGAAATAAAGCATGAAAACAAGATTAGAGATAAAAGAATGAAAAAAAATTAACAAAGCCTCCAAGAAATATGGGACTATGTGAAAAGACCAAACCTATGTTGGATTGGTGTACCTGAAAGTGACGGGGAGAATGGAACCAAGTTGGGAAACACTCTTCAGTATATTATCCAGGAGGGCTTCCTCAACCTAGCGAGACAGGCCAACATTTAAATTCAGGAAACACAGAGAACACCACAAAGATACTCCTCAGGCAAAGCACCCCCAAGACACATAATCGTCAGATTCACCAAGGTTGAAACGAAGGAAAAAATTTTAAGGGCAGCCAGAGGGTCGGGTTACCCACAAAGGGAAGCCCATCAAACTAACAGAATATCTCTCTGCAGAAACCCTACAAGCCAGAAGAGAGTGGGGGCCAATATTCAACATTCTTAAAGAAAATAATTTTCAACCCAGAATTTCATATCCAGCCAAACTAAGCTTCATAAGCAAAGGAGAAATAAAATCCTTTACAGATATGCAAATACTGAGAGATTTTGTTACCACCAGGCCTGCATTACAAGAGCTCCTGAAGGAAGCACTATACATGGAAACAACCAGTACCAGCCCACTGCAAAAACATACCAAAGTGTAAAGACCATTGACACTATGAAGAAACTGCACCAACTAACGGGCAAAATAATCAGCTAACATCATAATGACAGGATCAAATTCATACATAATAATATTAACCATAAATGTAAATGGGCTAATGCCCCAATTAAGACACAGACTGGCAAATTGGATAGAGTCAAGACACATTGGTGTGCTGTATACAGGAGACCCATCTCACGTGCAAAGACACACATAGGCTCAAAATAAAGGGATGGAGGAATATTTACCAAGCAAATGGAAAGCAAAAAAAAAAAAAAAAAGCAGGGATTGCAATCTTAGTCTCTGATAAAACAGATTTTAAATCAACAAGATCAAAACAGACAAAGAAAGGCATTACATAATGGTAAAGGGGTCAATGCAACAAGAAGAGCTAACTATCCTAAATATATATGCACCCAATACAGGAGCACTCAGATTCATAAAACAAGTTCTTAGAGACCTACAAAGAGATTTAGACTCCCACACAATAACAGTGGGAGACTTTAACACCCCACTGTCAATATTAGACAGATCAATGAGACAGAAAATTAAGAAGGACATTTAGGAATTGAATTCATCTCTGGACCACGTGGACCTAATAGACATCTACAGAACTCTCCACCCCAAATCAACAGAATATACATTCTTCTCAGCACCACATCACACTTGTTCTAAAATTGACCACATAATTGGAAGTAAAACACTCCTCAGCAAATGCAAAATAATGGAAATCGTAACAAACAGTCTCTCAGACCACAGTGCAAACAAATTAGAACTTAGAATTAAGAAACTCAAAACTTCACAACTACATGGAAACTGAACAACCTGCTCCTGAATGACTACTGCATAAATAATGAAATTAAGGCAGAAATAAGTAAGTTATTTGAAACCAATGAGAACAAAGACACAATGTACCAGAATCTCTGGGACACAGCTAAAGCAGTGTCTAAAGGGAAATTTATAGCACTAAATGCCCACAGGAGAAAGCAGGAAAGATCTAAAATCAACATCCTATCATCACAATTAAAAGAACTAGAGAAGCAAGAGCAAACAAATCCAAAAGTTAGCAGAAGACAAGAAATAACTAAGATCAGAGCAGAACTGAAGGAAATAGAGACACAACGAACCCTTCAAAAAATTAATGAATCTAGGAGCTGGTCTAATGAAAAGATTACCAAAATAGACAGACTGCCCTCCAGACTAATAAAGAAGAAAAAATACAAGAATTAAATAGACACAATAAAAAATGATAAAGGGGATATCACCAGTATCCCACAGAAATAAAGACACAGACTGGCAAATTGGATAGAGGCAAGACACATCGGTGTGCTGTGTACAGGAGACTCATATCATGTGCAAAGACACATATAGGCTCAAAATAAAGGGATGGAGGTATATTTACCAAGCAAATGGAAAGCAAAGCAAAACAAAACAAAACAAAAAGCACCAAAAAAAAAAAAAAAAACTACCATCAGAGAATAATATAAACACCTTCATGCAAATAAACTAGAAAATCTGAAGTAATGGATAAATTCCTAGACACATACACCCTCCCAAGATGAAACCAGGAAGAAGTCTATTCCCTGAATACACCAATAACACATTCTAAAATTGAGGCAGTAATTAATAGCCTACAGGCCCCCCCAAAAAAAGCCCAGGACCAGACGGATTCACAGCCGAATTCTACCAGAAGTACAAAGAGGAGCTGGTACCATTCCTTATGAAACTATTCCAAACAGTAGAAAAAGAGGGACTCCTCCCTAACTCATTTTATGAGGCCAGCATCACCCTTATACCAAAACCTGGCAGAGACATAACAAAAAAAAGAAAATTTCAGGCCAATATCCCTGATGAACATCGATGTGAAAATCCTCAATAAAATACTGGCAAACTGAAAGCGGCAGCACATCAAAAAACTTTTCCACCACAATCAAGTCGGCTTCATCCCTGGGATGCAAGTCTGTTTCAACATATGCAAATCAATAAACGTAATCCATCTCATAAATGGAACCAATGACAAAAACCACATGATTATCTCAATAGATGTAGAAAAGGCTTTCAATAAAATTCAACACCCCTTCATGCTAAAAACTCTAAATAAACTAGGTATTGATGGAACATATCTCAAAATAATAAGAGCTATTTATGACAAACCCACAGCCAACATTGTACTGAATGGGCAAAAGCTGGAAGCATTCCCTTTGAAAACCAGCACAAGACAAGGATGCCCTTTCTCGCCACTCCTATTCAACATAGTATTGGAAGTTCTGGCCAGGGAAGTCAGACAAGAGAAAGAAATAAAGGGTATTTGAATAGAAAGAGAGGAGGTCAAATTGTCTCTGTTTGCAGATGACACGATTGTATATTTAGAAAACCCCATCTCTCAGCCCCAAATCTCCTTAAGCTAATAAGAAACTTCAGCAAAGTCTCAGGATAAAAAATCAATGTGCAAAAATCACAAGCATTTCTGTACACCTATAATAGACAAACAGAGAGCCAAATCATGAGTGAACACCCATTCACAATGGCTACAAAGAGAATAAAATACCTAGGAATACAACTTACAAGGGACATGAAGGACCTCTTCAAGGAGAACTACAAACCACTGCTCAAGGAAATAAGAGAGAACACAAACAAACGGGAAAACATTCCAAGCTCATCGATAGGAAGAATCAATATTGTGAAAATGGCCATACTGTCCAAGTAATTTATAAATTCAATGCTATCCCCATCAAGCCACCATTGACTTTCTTCACAGAATTGGAAAAAAGTACTTGAAATTTCATATGGAACCAAAAAAAGGCCTGTATAGCCAAGATAACCCTAAGCAGAAAGAACAAAGCTGGAGGCATCATGGTACCTGACTTCAAGCTATACTACAAGGCTACAGTAACCAAAACAGTATGGTACTGGTACCAAAACAGAGATATAGACCAATGGAATGGAACAGAGGCCTCAGAAATAACAGAACACATCTACAACCATCTGATCTTTGACAAACCTGACAAAAACAAGGAATGGGGAAAAGATTCCCAATTTAATAAATGGTGTTGGGAAAACTGGCTAGCCATATGCAGAAAACTGAAACTGGACCTCTTCCTTACACCTTATACAAAAATTAACTCAAGATGGATTAAAGACTTAAATGTTAGACCTAAAACCATAAACACCCTAGTTTGTTCTTCTTAAAGCTAGTTTGTTCTTCTTTTTGTAGTTCTTTGAGGTATAAAGTTAAGTTGTTGGAGATCATTTTCAATGCAAGTGTTTATTGCTATAAACAGCCCTCATATTTCTGGTTTTACTGCATCTCATAAGTTTTGACATGTTGTGTTTTTGTTTTCATTTGTCTGGAGACATTTTCTAATTTCTCTTTTGGTTTCCTTTGGACTATTTGTTGTTTAAATGTGGTTAATTTCCACATATTTGTGTATTTTACAGTTTTTCATTTGCTATTGATTTCTACTTTTATCCCATTATGGTTGAGAAAATTAATTTGTACAATTTTAGTCTTTGTAAATTTGTTAACACTTATTTTATGACCTAACATATGATCTATTTTGGAGAATATTCCATGTGTGCTTGAGAGTATATTTTCTGTTGCTGTTGGGTGAAATGTTCTGTTTATATCTGCTAGGTTCATTTGGTCTATAGTGTTATTCAAGTCTGCTGTTTCTTATTTACTTTCTGTCTAGATGCTTTATCCATTATTGAAAGTGGGTGCATTAATCTGTTCTCACACTGCTGTAAAGAAATACCTGAGGTTGGGTAATTTATAAAGAAAAGAGGTTTAATTGGCTCATGGTTCTGCAGTCTGAACAGAAGTATGACTGGGAAAGCCTCAGCAAACTTAAAATCATGATGGAAGATGAAGGGGAAGCAGGCATGTCTTACGTGGCAGGAGCAGGAGAAAGAGAAAAAGGGGAGGTGCTCCACACTTTTAAAACAACAAGCTCTTGTGAGAATTCACTCACTATCACAAGAATAGCAAGGGAGGAATCTGCTTCCATGATCGAATCATCTCTTACCAGGCCCTTCATCAAACAATGGGGATTACAATTAGACATGAAATTTGTGTGGGGACATGAATCCAAGACATGTCAGTGAGATATTGAAGTCTTCTAGTATTATTGTACTGCCAGTTCTCCCTTCAATTTTATCAACATTTGCTTTATATGTTTAGGTGCTTTAATGTTGAGTGCATATATATTTATAATTGTTATATCTTTCTGGTGAATTGATTCTCTTATCATTATATAATGTCCTTCTTTGTCTCTTGTGACAGTTTTTGACCAACAGTCTGTTTTGTCTAAGTATAGCCACCTCTGCTTTCTTTTGGTCACTGTTTGTATGGAATATCTTTTTCTGTCTCTTCACTTTCAGCTTACATATGTTCTTAAATCTAAAGTGAGTCTCTTGTACACAGTATATAACTGAATGTGAGTTTTTAAAATTTATTCAGCTACTCTGTGTCTTTTGATTGTGGAGCTTAATTCACATGCATTTAAAATAATTATTGTTAGAAAAGGACTTACTACTGCCATTCTGTTGTTTTCTGTTTGTCTTGTAGTTCTTTTATTTCTCTTTACCTCTCTTGATATCTTCTTTTGTGTTTTGTTTATTTTTTATTGATATGGTTTGACTTCTTTCCATTTTTTTGTTTATCTATTATAGGTATTTTCTTTGTGGTCACTATTGGCTTTATATGAAACAACTTATGGTTATAAAAGTCTATTCCAAGCTGATAACTTCAACAAATGTAAAATTATATGTTTTTACTCCTCCCCCACACTTTGTTGTTTATTTCATAATTTATATCTTTTTATGTTCTGTATCTACTAACATACAGTTTTAAATTTTCATACTGTCATATTTAAACATTTACACTAGATTTAAAAGTGATTTACCTACAACTAGTACAGTATCACAGTATTCTGTATTTGTCTTTATATTAACCATTACCAGTGTTGTACTTTTACATGCATTTTCATTACTATTTAGCATCATTTTGTTTCAATTTAAATAACTCATTTTATTATTCTTATAAGGCAGGGCTTGTGATGATAAACTCCTTCAGCTTTTGCTTATCTAAGAAAGTCTATCTTTTCATTTTTGAAGGACAGTACTTCCAGGTATTATGTTTTCGGTTAGCAGTTACTTATTTCAGCACTTTGAATATATCTTCTACTGTCTTCTGGCCTGCAATATTTCTACTGAGAAATCCACTAGTAGTCTTACATAGGTTTACTTGTACTTGGTATGTCACTTTTCTCTGGCTTCTTTTAAAATTCTCTCTTTGTCTTTGACTTTTGACAATTTGATTATAATGTTTCTCAGTGTTGATTTTTTAAATTTCATCTCATTTGGATTCCACTGGGCTGCTTGGATCTGGATGTCTATGTCCTTCTTAATATTTGAAATATTTATGATCACTATTTATTTGAATAAGCTCCCTGTCTCTTTCTCTCTCTCTCTTCTCCTTCTTAGATGGCCATAATGAGTATATTGGTCAGCTTGAAGGTATCGCGTAAGTTCCTTTATTCACTTTTTTCTTTTTCTTTTTTTTTTCCTCCTCTGACTGAATATTTTTTTCAATAATCTTTTTGAGTTATCTGATATTTTCTTCTACTTTAGCCTACTATTGAAGTCTCGAGTGAATTTTTAGGTTCAGTTATTGTATTCTTCAGCTCTATAATTTCTGGGGTTTTTTTAATATACTTTTTTTACATTCTCACTTTGTTTATGCATTGTTCTCCTGACATCATTAAGCATCTTATGGTTGTTTTCAGTTATCTGTTAAATAAATTATATATCTCTGTGTCATTAGGGTCAGTTTCCAGAGATTTATCTTATTATTTTGTTTGAAACACATATTCTTGTTTCTTCAATTGTTTTTTACTCTTAGTGTGGCGTCTGCCTATTAGACAAAACAGCCAACTCTCTCATCCTTTATGCATTTTTTCTCATATGCAAAAGACCCTTAATAACCAGCCCAGTCAGAGATTCTCGGGGCCTCTTAAACCTTTGTGCTAGTTCAAACCACCATCTTTATTCTCAGTGTCCCCCAAGTGTCTAGAATATGCTGAGTCCTGCAAGCACTCTAAGACAGGTAAGATGAAAGGCAGTGCCTTGGGTAAACTTTATTTAAAAAAATAAATATGTGGTTTCTTCCTCTTTTTCCATCCCCTGAGAACAGCCAAAGAGCTGTCATTTTTTTCACTTGCTTGCTTAACACTGAGCTAGGGGATGAGACTGTGGCACCTGCTAGTATACTAGTTCAATTTATGGTCTTTATTCTTAGTGACCCCCAGGTTACTTGAGTTTGCCAGGTCTCGTAAGTGCTCTGAAACAGGTGAGACAAATTCCAGTGCTTCAAGTAGCTTCCCAAAAATCAGAACATTGGATCTATGGTCCAGCTTTTGCCTTCCCTCTCCCATGGATAAGTTGGAAGCTGGGAATTCCCTTCTGATCATATGGTACCATGTTGGGAGAAAGGCTTATGGCAAAAGGGTGTCTCAGATACTCCCACCAGCTTTGGTGTTGCTGGTTTCACACTTGCCTGGGATGCAGGAGCCTCTCAACTAGTTTCTTGATTTCTCACTCTGTATATTTTTGTTAAATTGATATCTCTTGAGGGAGAAGGAAGGGTCAGGATTTCCTATTCTGCCATCTTGCTGACATCATTCCAGAAACACATTTTTATCAAAACTGAAGTTTAATACATATAGTTAAGCTATTGCCATTGTATTTGATGTGGCCAAAGCCTGTAATCAGAGACAAATTCATAGCCTCGAACACTTTCATTATTTAAAAAAAACAAAGACGGAAAGAAAGAAAAAGTGATAATGACAGAGGTGTGAACTACCCATTCTACCCAAAATGATAGGAAAAGGATAATAAATATGACAATAGTAGGGAAAGTGTGTCAATAAAGGTAAAATGAGAAATTAATTCATGAAAAATGTTCAAAAACATAATTGTTATAATGAAAAACCTTTCCAGGAAATTAATATATTCTTTAAAATATGATTTGGCTGAATGGACTCCAAATAAAGCTGAAAACCTAAACAGAGAAAAATCTGTGGAAGATTTTGGGGAGAAACTTGAGAAAGCTTTTTCTATGCTAATCTTTTTGGTATTGTATTTAATATTTCATATGTAGTTTGAATCTCTATGGATGGGTTAGTACATAGAATTCACAGGTTATTTGATTTTGAGAATTTACTGTGGAAGCTGTGTTCATGAAACAAATTGGGAAATGCTGCTATAGATAGACTTCACTATGAACATAGAAAGCGTGATTACAAAGTGCTAGAAAATTAAATTCAGTGGTACATTAAAAGAATTCAAGGGCTGTTTAATAGTAGGCAATCTATTAAATCATCACTCTAATACCACCATATGCTAATCTTAATATATTGCCTAAAAGTGAGAAAAATTTCTTTATTTATACACTTATTTAAGATTTCTTAAACCTTTTAGAAAATAACGAATATAATATACTCTTCATGTGAATCTTTTTTTTTTTTTTTTTTTGAGACAGAGTTTTGCTCTTGTTGCCCAGGCTGGAGTGCAATGGCACGATCTCAGCTCACCACAACCTCGCCACCCAGGTTCAAGCGATTCTTCTGCCTCAGCCTCCCGAGTAGATTAGATGGGATTAGAGGCATGAGCCACCATACCCGGCTAATTTTGTATTTGTAGTAGAGATGGGGTTTCTCCATGTTGGTCAGGCTGTTCTTGAACTCCCGACCTCAGGTGATCCACCCACATCGGCTTCCCAAAGTGCTGGGATTACAGACACAAGCCACTACACCTGGCCTTCTTCATGTGATTCTTAATCCAACAAACAACAACATACTGAATAGCAAAGAACACTTCAGAACATCATTTTCATGTAATACTTTGGGAAGTTCTGCCCAATGAAATATATATGAAATGAAATGAGTAGTTCTGAATATAAGGAAGAAAATTTTAATTTGCCTATGTTTTATGGGATAATGTATCTAAAAAACAGAAAGTCAATTAAAAATGCTTACAAGCTTAACTTTAAGGGGCAAAACATGAGATAAATATGTAAATAGTAGTAGTTTCTTATGTTAGTAATAAGTTATTAGATGGTATAATAGGAATAGATTTCTTTTATCAAAGCTACAATGAAAACAATTTATAAAATACCTGGGAGTGATCTTGAAAAGGATAGGGTTTAAAAGCGATGAGTGGATAAAGAAACTGTGAGAGAGAGAGAGAGCAAGAGAGAGAATGATATATTATATATTCCATCCAATAATATGTATTCGTATTCCATTATATATAATATTTATATAAATATCAATATATTATATACATAATATATAATATATTTATATTCCATTTTATATGTAGTATTTATATATAATATATATTTATATTTACCCTTTCCCCTAAGTCCCCAAAGTCCTATTGTATCATTCCTATGCCTTCCCATACTATTGTATCATTCCTATACCTTCCCATACTATTGTATCATTCCTATGCCTTTGCATACTCATAGCTTAGCTCCCACTTATGAGTGAGAATGTACAATGTTTCGTTTTCCATTCCTGAGTTACATCACTTAGAATGATTATCTCCAATCCCATCCAGGTTGCTGTGAATATGAAGGGGTGGCCTGCCCCTCCACACCTGTGGGCGTTTCTCGTTAGGTGGAACGAGAGACTTGAGAAAAGAAATGAGACACAGAGACAAAGTATAGAGAAAGAAAAAGTGGGCCCAGGGGACCGGCGCTCAGCTTACAGAGGACCCACGTCGGCACCGGTCTCTGAGTTCCCTTAGTATTTATTGATAATTATCTTTACCATCTTAAAGATAAGGGAGTGGCAAGACAATAGGATCATCGAAGGGAGAAAATTAGCAGTAAGACATATGGACAAAGATCTCTGTGACATGAATAAGTTCAAAGGAAAATGCTGTGCCTTGATATGCATATGTAAACATCTCCACAAACCTCTGAGCAGCATTGCACCAGCAAGTCCCGCCAGCAAGTCCCACCTTATGCCGTAAGGTGGTTTTCTCCTATCTCAGAAAACAGAGCATACAATCAGGTTTTACACCGAGATGTTCCATTGCCCAGGGATGGGCAGGATTTTTAACCAGCAAGCTGCCTTCAGGCACTTGTTTAACAAAGACACATCCTGCACAGCCCAAAATCCATTAAACCTTGAGTCACCACAGCACATGTCTTTTGCAAGGACAAGGTTGGGGGTAGGGTCACAGATTAACAGCATCTCAAATACAGAACAAATGGAGTCTCTTATGTCTACTTCTTTCTATATAGACACAGTAACAGGCTGATCTCTCTTTCTTTTCCCCACAGAATGCCATTGATTCATTCCTTTTTATCACTGAGTAGTATTCCATTTTATTTTATTTTTAAAATATCTCTAGTTGTATTTTTGTAACTCTCCAGTATATTTTGAAATATATGATTTTGACATCTCAAAATACACAGAAATTACCTATATCTGCCTATATATTTATTAAATGCTAATGAAGAATACTTAATATTTAAGTATGCCAAATAATAAAACTATTCCCAACTTTTTAAATTTAAATTTAAATTATTTTTTAAAATAAACCAATTTATATTGGACATTTGGGTTACACGTACATATAAAAACAGTCATATTCCTCAACTGACCATAGATAGACTAGCATACAGGTGTCCTTCTTTCTGGAGGTAATTAAGTGTCAGAAGCAAAGTGGTTCAGATGGGAGCCAATGAGCTGACTTCCTCATGAAGTAAACTTGACAAAAATCATGAAGTATTGAAGGTGCTAACAACTGATTCCACAAATGTTTCTCTCTTCCCTATCTTTTCAATATACAAGTGTGCATTATGGGTGTATATAACTTAAAACACTTCTAATCTAGACTGTAAGCTCCTATGGAGGGAGCTACTATTAATCCATAAAAGGTCCTGGGCAAGAGAGAGGTAGCACAGGGGAGCAGAGGGCACCTGCCCTCCATCAGGCCATCCACACGAACCTACTGAAGAGGTAGACTTGATTATCTAAGTCTCAGTGGGCTTAGATGTTGACCTGGGCCTTCAAGTGAGGTTTTCCTTCATTATATTTTATGTTGCTTGTTCTATTTTTGTAACTGGGGTAAAGTGAGATGTTCAACTCATCTAAGAATGCTTAATATACCCCATAAACGGTCTGAATCAAAGATTTTTATTTATTCTTCTGCCAAACACAATTGATTTCCATCTACAATTATTTTTTAAGGTAAGAAGCAGTAAGTCAACTGAACAAAGAGCTGGGGCTTTGGGCTTTGGAACATGATTACGCACTGACTGAGAAATGCAGCACCTCCTACCCGGAAGTGACTGGGTAGGAGAGAGGGAATTATAATTATATATAATATAAATATATATTATATATAATGTATAATAAAAATTATATATACATATACATATGATATATAATATATACATATATGTATACATATACAATATATTTAGATGTTTTATATAATATATAATCTATAATAAATAAATATATTTTAAAATTATAAATTTATAATAAATATAAATATAGAAATATAAAAATTAATATATTTATATATTATATACTATATTAATAAATATAGTATTTTATAATATTTATATTATATTATATCTAATATAAATATATTATATTATATATTATATTTGTATCATATTATAATATTTATATTTATACTATAATAAATATAAATATATATTGTTACATATTGTTTATAAATATTATATATAACATGGAATATAAATATAAAAATCAAAATAAAATAAATGTATATATTTTATATATATATAGAAAGGAATACTACTCAGCCACAAAAAGGAATGAATCAATGGCATTTACAGCAACCTGGATGGGATTGGAGACAATCATTCTAAGTGATGTAACTCAGGAACGGAAAACCAAACACTGTACATTCTCACTCATAAGTGGGAGCTAAGCTATGAGTATGCGAAGACATAGGAATGATGCAATGGACTTTGGGGACTTGGGGGAAAAGGTATGGAGAGGTAAGGGATAAAAGACTACAAACTGGGTTCAGTGTATACCACTTGGGTGATGGGTGCACCAAAATCTCACAAATCACCACAAAATCTCACAAATCACCACTAAAGAACTTACCCATGTAACCAAATACCACCTGTTTCCCAAAAATCTATGGAAATAAAATTTTTTTAACAAAAAGCAAATAAAAGTTACTGAAAGCTATTTAAAAATTGAATAATTGTCTCCCATTGCATATGAAAATCTTCGGTAAATAAAGAAAAAGATTTATACCACAGTAGAAAAAAAACGGACAAAAGCCATTTAAAAAGAATTCACTGAAGGAATACAAATGGTCAATCAATATAATGAAAATATTCAACCTCTTAATCAGAAAAATTAGAAGTAAAATAAGATGGCTATAAATTGCTAAAATCAGATAATTTAAATTATAATACTCAATATTGATGAAGATTAAGAGAGAGGAGCATTCCATTATACTGCCAATGGAATTACAAATCAGAGCAATTTCTCAGGAAAAATAAATTGGCCATATAAGTGAAGAATCTTCAAAATGTTCCTAGTCTTTGGTCAGTAATAACATTCCAAACTAACTTAAAGAAATAGTGAGAGATGAGGTCAAAGAGTTATGTACAAGGTTTTAACTGCAATATTTATGACAGGGAAAAGCAGAGCTAATAAATTATACAACAATGGAGAAATTATACAATAAATTGAAATACATTCAAACATGAAAAATTGCATAGTCATTATAATTGCATTTTTAAGGAATATCAATAGAAATGGAAATTAACCATCATATAATTAAACTAGAAAGTGTTCCATATAATCAAATATATATTATGCATATTATATAATAAGTACATAAAATGAAAGTTTTATTCAAAAATGGCATGTGTGATTAAAATTTTTACTCTTTAATTAAGATACAAAATAGAGGCTTAAATTATATTTTTATTTTATTCTTTATACTTGTCTACACTCTATAAATGTGTAGAATGAGTATGTAATACTTCTAAAGGAATAATCATGCTATAAATTTTTAAAGTATCTATAATCTATTAAAAATAAAGTTGGGGATAATGCAGATGGCTATAATGTATAAAATAACTGAAAACCAAGCATATGTAAAATGAAAAGACAGTAAGATGGAAGGAAATTAGCTTAAAGACTTTTAAACATGAACATTGGGTATAAGAATACAATGAAATATCATTTGATGCAGCAATCCCATTAATGGGTATACACCCAAAGGATTATAAATCATTCTACTATAAAGACACATGCACACATATGTTTATTGCAGCACTGTTCACAATAGCAAAGACTTGGAACCAACCCAAATGCCCATCAATGATAGACTGGATAAAGAAAATGTGGCACATATACACCATGGAATACCATGCAGCCATAAAAAAGAATGAGTTCATGTCTTCTACAGGGACATGGATAAAGCTGGAAACCATCATTCTCAGCAAACTAACACAGGAACACAAAACCAAACGCTGCACGTTCTCACTCAGAAGTGGGAGCTGAACAATAAGAACACATGGACACAGGGAGGGGAACATCACACATGGGGGCCTGCTGAGGGGTAGGGGGCTAGGGGAGGGATAGCATTAGGAGAAATACCTAATGTAGATGACGGGTTGATGGGTGCAGCAAACCACCATGGCACGTGTATACTATGTAACAAACCTGCACGTTCTGCACATGTTTCCCAGAACTTAAAGTAAAAAAAAAAAAAAAAAAAAGCAAAAATGTTTCACAATAATACAGTAAAAAAAATCTAATAAAAACTACTTAACACATATATGAAAGTCTGGTGAGAAAATACCAAAAATGTGTCAACACTAACAGCTTTGAAGGACTGACAACCCACAAGAAATACAGCCATTCTGTACAAAAAGTGTAAGAACTTTTTCTTAATTAATAATTCTTTATCAGCTACTCTGACTATATGTATGTGTATTGTAACTCTGAAAGCTTGATTCAGTCTTTATAAATACATTCACATTGCTACTTAAGTACAAAACTTCTCCGTGATGCACTTAATATTTTTCCTTCTTTATGGTCAGCAATCACAGATATGACAGAAAATCCATGTAGTGGAAAATATTTTATGAAAACAGCATTGTAAACCTTTATTTATTTACGTATTTTTATAAGAGATAAGTTCCCATGAAAGTTCTATTCATGAAAAGTCCGATTTTAAATATGGTAGCTATCTATTATATTCATGTTTTACCTTTAAGTTGAGCATGTGTGGATAAGAAACTGGGAACTAACCCAAGAAAGAATGTACCACATCTCTCTGCCTGAGGCCTGAAGAGATGATAATCATAGTGATTCACATGATGGTTATTCACATTTTTCCTATTTGTTGTTTTTAGGCTAGAATATAGAATAAGTAACTCCATCTACAGGCAGACCAAAATTGCATTAACTTTTAAAAATCTACATAAAATGTTTATTCACATAGACAAAATCACTTTTGTCTGACACTCAGCTCCACTAAACCTTATCTCAACGATGATCATTCTAATGATACCGGGAAGACTGTGGCACAAGTCAAGTAAATGACTTTCTCCACCCTAAAACAAAGTAGCAATATGGAAAGTAAATAAAAGAATTATAAATAATATTTTCAGATGCCTTCAACTCGGTATAGTTAATGATAAAACGGTTGTCTAAGTCAGTCTTTTCCCCCTTCTCCTCTTGTAAGTTACACAAAAGCAACAAGGAGGAAAAAGTAACTCTCCAAATTTTATTTTTCCAAGCTAAGGAAGATGTAATTTACAGATTCAAAATTATATGTATGGGCTACAAAAGGCAGACATTGGGCCAAATCTATGCAGATAGAAAGAAAGAGAAATAATGTGAAAAGTAGCAAGAGGATTCAGAGGAAAATAGTCCATTGCACATAGGGGGATCAAAGCCAAATAAAAAATAAAAAATAAAAAAGCCATATTCTCATCAGAAACAACAGATGAGAGAAAACAACAGCAAAAAAGAATGACATTTTTAGAGTGCTGAAAGTAAAAATCAGCCAACCTAGAATACCAGTGAGAATATTTTGCAAAAATGAAGGTAAACTACAAATTCACGGTAAACAAAAGCTGAGAGAATTCTTTCCCATCAGATCCACCTTGAAGCAAATGCTGGAGGACATATTTCAGGCTAAAAGGAAAGGATGTCAGTTGGGAACTCCTACCAAAAAACAGATCCGAAAGAAGAATGAATCATCGATGTGGTAAATTATTTGTGAATATATGAGAAAGCTGTCTTCTTTACTTAATTTATTTAAAAGAAAACTGATTATCAAAAGCAAAAATATTAGTAATGTGTTGTAGAATAATTAGAAGAAAAATATGACAACAATAGCACAAAGGGATTCTACATATCCTACATTATGTGATGTTTTCATGATATATGAGAGGTAGTTTAATATTATTTCAACTTGAACTGTAATAAGTTACAGGTAAAAATTGCAATCACTAGAACAATCAATAAAAAATACAAATAGTTATAAGTGAAATACCAATAGATGAGATAAAATAAAATATTAAAAAGTTTTTGGTTATCTCCCAAGAAACCATGACAAAGCAGAGGGGGAAGCACGAAATAAAAAGAAGATGATAAACCTAAACCCAGCATATGAATAATTATATTAAAAGTAAATGGAATAAATACTCAAACTAAAAGGAGGATTTGTTGGATACAAATTTTTGAATTTGTTGAATAATAATGTAAATTACAAATATATACTGTCTATAAGAAATACACTTCAAATATAAAGACACAGTCAGATTGAAAGTAATATGTGGGAAAAAATATACCACACAAACACCAACCAAAATAAATCTGGGATGTTAACAATTGAACAAAGTAGTCCTTAAGAAAAGGAGCATTACCAGATATTAAAAATTTCATAACCATAGAAGGGTCAATTAGTCAAAAAGGTGTAACAATTTTAATTGTAAAGAAAATCCTAAAAAATTTATGAAAAATCCATTATAGCTAGCATACTAATTCAGCAAACATACAGGATACAATATCAACACATAAAAGTCAGTTATATTTCCATATACTAACAAGAAATGATACTAACAGAAAATTAAGAAAAAAAAACAATTCACAAAGAGAATCCAAAGAATAAAACACTTAAGAAAACATTTAAATAAGAAGGTGCAAAACCTGAATACTGAAAACTATAAAACTGTTGAAAAAAATTAATGAAACATAAGTAAATGGAAAAACAGCCCATGTTCGTGAAATGGACAGCTTAATATTATTCAGATGGCAATACTGTCCAAAGTGATCTACAGATTCAGTACAATTCCAATGGCTTTTTTTCTTGCATAAATGGAAAAGCTGATTCTAAAATTCATGTAGAATTGCAAATGACTTCAAAAAGCCAAAATAATCTTGAAAAGGAAAAAAAAAAAATTTGGAGGACTCATAGATTCTGATTTCAAAACCTACTGCAAATCTATGATAATCAGTACAGTGTGGTACTGGCATAAAAATAAACCTATAGGTCAGTATAATAGAATTGAGAATCCAGAAATAAACCCACACATTTATGGTTAATTGGTTTTTGACAAAGACGATAAAACCATTCAACAGGGAAAATATAGCCTCTTTAACAAATGGTACTGGCGCAACTGGGTATCCACATGCACGAGAGTAAAGTTGATGCCCTACTTCACAACTTCAAAAATCACCTATAAAACCATAAAACTCTTAGAAAAAAAGCATAGGAGTAAATCTTCATGACCTTAGGTTTGGCAATAGTTTTCTAGAAATGATACCCAAAGCACAAGCCACACACACACACAAAAATACAGGTAAGTTGGACTTTATCCAAATTAGAAGCTGTTGTGCATCAAAGGACACTGTCAGGAAAGTGAGAAACAAAATAAGACAACAGAAAAATAAAACCACTTAAAGAGTAGGAAGAAGCATTTACAGATCACACGTCTGATAACAAATAAGGTTCTAGTATCCAGAATGTATAAGCAACTCTTACAACTTGATAACAAAAAGACAATTTTATGCCTTGTGTGATGTCTAAAATAGAATAAAGTACAAATTGAAAGCAAAAGTTGATAAAGATGTGGAGAAATTGGAACTCTCATACATTGCTTGGAATGTAAAATGATGCAGCCATAGTTTGGCAGTTTCTTAAATATTTAGCCATTAACTTATCATGCAATTCAGTAACTCTTGGATATCTATCTAAAAGAAATGAAAATAGATGTCCATACAAAGACTTGCACACAAATCTTCTTAGCAGCTTTTCAAAGACAGTGATGCAGAGAGAGCTCATGCAAGATTGCTAGCTAGATGGAGGCTTGTGTCAGGTAAAGTAATCATGGGATGACAACCTCCCATAGCCTTTGTTGTATTCCATCAGTTAGAGGTAAGTTGCAGAAAAGGGTGGGAACACTAGAAGGTGGAATGCTTAGGGGTCACATCTGTGCCTATCTGCCAGTTTCCTTCTCAGTAAAGGATTCCCTTATTATCATTCCACCCTTATCTACTTTCATCCCTATTACTCTATGTCCTCTCTCCTGTTTATTTCTTCTCAATAGTACTTATAAGTTCCTATCTGACGTTACTGTACATGTTTATTGGCTCATTGTCTTTCTCCCATGCTAGAATACAAGCTCCATGGGGCAAGGATCTTCTCAGTTTACTATGATATATCCAACCCCTAGAAATGTGCCTGATGCGTAATAGGTACTTACTAGTTGAGAATGAATGAATGCATGATTTTAAAGCAAGGTATTTTTTTAAAGCAAGGCATTGTGTAAACTCCATTCAGGAAAATTATTCTGACTACCTGGGCAGAAAAGAAGAAAGGCTAAAGGCAGAGAGATCAGTCATGTGGCCATCATAGTCCAAATGCCTATAACCAGGGATTTGAAGGGAGCTAAAGCCCAGGCAGTGGCAATGGACCAGAGACATAGCAGGGGAAACGAGTTTGGTGGGTATGTGAATAGAGGTGACCAGCTGCATCAGGGCATGGTGAGGAAGGTCTAGAACTTGGAGAGACTATCTCTTTCCCTCTCTACTACCCACTCCTGACCCAGCTCATCCCTATTTCTTAAGTCATGGCAGCTATTTGGGCTGCCATGCTCTGCTGTAGTGAAAGGGAAACTAGTGGTGGTAGGTGAGGGCCAAGTTCTGTCCACATACAGCCCCTCTGAAGACAGGGTGGGCCTGTGATGGGTTAGGGAATTGCATCTCTTTACAGGGAAGACTGCCTGGGGCAGACAAAACCTCCCTCAAAGTGAATATTTTTTAATTTTTTAAAATAAATTGTTAGATATAGAGTCTCACTCTGTTGCCCAGGCTGGAGTGCAGTGGCATGATCCTAGCTCACTGCACCCTCAAACTCCTGGGCTCAAGTGATCCCCCTGCCTCAGCTTCCTGAGTAGCTGGGACTACAGGTGTGTATCACCATGCCTGACTAGTGTTTAAAACTGTTCATAGAGATGAGGTCTCGCTATGTTGCTCAGGCTGGTATTAAATTCTTAGCCTCAAGTGATCCTTTTGCCTCAGCCTCCCAAAATGATGGGATTACAGGCATGAGCCACCACACTCGGCTAAAGTAAGTTTTGACTGATATCTGCAACCACCATGTAGGGAGCATTCCAGCTTAATTACATCATTAGATCTGGAAGAGTGACTTAGTCATGGTTCACAGGCTGTCTGCAGTCAGCAGTGAGCATCTGTCATATTTACTGAAGAGAGCGGGAAGCGCCATAAATTCATTAGCAAGACTTGATTTTGTATCAGTGGACATGTAGAAACCCCAAAGTTTAATCTCAAGATAGTTCTTGGCACTCAGCAGCCTCAAAGCTGCTTAGGGCCACTTCCTCATGAGGTCTAGCTATGCCCAGAGAAGTAGGTAAATATGTCCTGGTGTACTGACCTGGCAGAGAGAAAAGAGATGTGAGTGGAAGGTGGTGAAGTACCTAACACAGCTTCCAGACTCTGACATTCAAAGGCTACACTGTTTAGGACTGAGTCTCTTCTGAGCCAAGTGATCCTTTCACATGGTGACTGTCCCCATAGTACCTCCACACTATCCAGCAGAGGTGGCCGGAGGTGATGGGGGAGGAACCGCAGATCAAAGTGCTATTCAAGTGTTGCAAGAGCTTTTCCCTTGCAAAAGATTCAGGGCACTTTAAAATGTATGAGCCCATATCCAAGGCCTTTTTATACCTACCTGCCTATTTACCTGTAGCTAAAGGCAACTATATGGACAAGCTAAGGCTCCTACTGGGAGATGGTATAATGAAGTGGTCAAAAGGATCAGGGTTTTGGAGTCAGCCTACCTGGGTCTCAGCTCTGCTATTTATTAGTTGCATGACCTTGGACAAGTTACTTAATTTTCCTCTCACTCAGCAATTTTTTAAACTTCAAACTGGGAATGATAATAATAGCAACTTCATAGCATTGTGGTGAGGAGTGAAGGCTTAGAAATACTGTGCTTACATTCTTTAGAACAATCTTTAAGTGGTTAGAACCATGTCTGACAAACGAATAAAACAACAGATGTCAGTTATTTATTAAATGTTTTAGTCACTTAAATATTCCAGAATTAAAAAGAAAGAGATAAATTAGGCAATATACCAACTTTACAGCATTCACACAATATGTAGGAATGAGAGTCTATGCTCACTCCTTCCTGGACCCTTAAAAATAGATTCAGATCATACACGCTTAGGAAACCCCAAATTCCAATCTTGGCCACAGCTATGTCTTGGGCCCTGACAAATGCATTCTCACTGTCCTTTCCTGTCTGCTGAACCGTCTGCTGTCCCTGCCTCTTTCCTGACCTTCCTCGACGTGGCTGTGCAATCTACTTCCTGATGCAGCCTTTCTTCTGACATTCTCTGGACATGCTCCTCTGATTTACTGGTTTTTCCTTCCTGAGAGTTGACGTGTGGGTCTCTGCTGCTCCATCCATCATAGTGTCAGCTGAGAGCTGCTTGGGTCCCACAGGACAGGGAATGCAGCCAGTCTGTCTCTGATGGGAGAGGGATTAGACAGGTAGAAGTTTCTTATGTTGTGAAGAAACTGAAAGGTAACTTCTCATTGTCTTCTATTTTTTAAGATATTGAAAGACAACCAGCATATATTAATAAAAAGGGAGATGTATAAACCATGTGATAAAGATTGTACTAAAGAAGGTACATACAGTGCTTGCAAGCCTAAAAATTTTAAAGGATGCATTATTAATTATTTCAGACCCTCAATTTTCTTATTCACTTTTTGAACTAGAGTTGTCAAAGACTGATAATGCTTAGAAGTACCCTTAACATTTTAAGGTGGAGCTGAACTACAATGTCAGACCCTCCTAAATATTTGAAATCTTACAGGTCAAGTTAACCAACTGTTAAATATGTTTTATGCTTCTGCATTGACAAATATATCTTTCTAATTTTTGGAAAGGCCAAGTTCAAATAGAGTTTATTCCTTATATTCCACACTTGAACGTGGCCATGATGAAAGGGCTGTTCCCCACCCTTTCCCTACTGAGGCTCAGACTTGCACCACGAAGAAATTTACAAGCATGCAGACCTAGAGACACACATTCCATTCATCTAAATGTCATCCACAATGCCCTAAAGCAGCCCTCAATTAGCCACAGTCCTAGGTAGATAGAGTCTGTCCTCAGGAGAACCAACCTAGGAGAAGAGATGTGTACCGGTTCTGAAAATGTGATTGGAGCCAGTTGAGCAGGAAATTCCTGGGTCCTAAGTACACAGTGAGTGACCTGGGTCTGGACCTTAGGTAGTCCTCCTCCTTCAGCTTGGTTTTCTTTTTATCCCAAGCCTGAAGGGGTCAGATGGTGGAAGACAAGAGCAGAGCCTGCTTAGCCCTGGTCTAAAACCAGTGCAAGGGTAGTATATTAACCACTCTGCATGATTTTCTTTCTAGTTGCTCTTGAGTCCAAAAAATGTTGCATTATGTAGTTTGAATTATGGTTTAATGTTTAACATTTATTACAATTATGTCATACTTTTAATCTAAATGACAGGGTATTCTCTTTCATGAAAAAGAAAAACAGTAAGTAAATTGGTTTTGAAATCCCAAATGTGAAAGGGGGGAAGGGCTAGCCTTCTAATTTTATACAGAAGCTACCTATTTTGGTTTATTAATAGTATTATTACTGGTGAATGTTACATAATGTTGCATCTTTATCATCTAGAGTTATGGAACAGACTTAGAGGTAATCACTTGCATGGAGCCTGAGGCCATCAAACCCAGCATTTTATGTTTTTCTCTCTCATAGGAAGAACATGGAATTAGAAATCCTGTCTCTTTTCTTTTAGTTTTTTCTTTATAAAATAGAAAGGGTGGATTGAAGAAACCTACTCCCCCCTTTACAGAATGAGGTCAGAGAGTTGTGATTGCGTAACACAGAGGCCCACAATTTGTATTCCAAAGAAAGTAACACAGGTTGTAGAATGTGGCTTTTTTCTTTTTTTAAACGAGTGCCACTGAAGCCATTGCCCTGTTGTTCTCACAGGGGCTCAACTGAATGCTCCAGTGAAAACTCCTCTGTTGTCCACATCCAACCAACCACGTGAACAGCATCAGCTCTGAGGCTCAGGGCTTGCCAGGAGGTTGCAGAATATGGTGTCAGTGTCGCCTGTGTATTTATTCTACATTGGATGATTATGAGAAAAAATTGGACCAGTTGATATCTCTTTTTTTTTTTTTTTCAGTTTTCACTGACTGATATTTTTAAAGTATTATTGAAATATCATCTACAGTCTAGACTTCTACTTCTGGAAAAATAGATTTGGTATAACCTTCTGTATTATCCCCACTAAGTATAACTATAAATCCAGGCCATGATATGCAGAGCAAATATAACAAGATGCAGAAAGTCAAGGGGAACTATCAAGAAAATGAAAAGGCAACTCACAGAATAGAAGAAAGTAGTTCAAGTTCCTATAACTGATGAGAATCTCATATCCAAAATATATAAACAACCCTTACAACTTAACAATAAAAAGACAAATAATCCAATTTAAAAATGAGAAAAGGGTTTGAATAGACATTTCTCCAAAGAAGATATACAAATGGCCACATAAAAAGATGCTCAACATTCTTAGTCATTAGGGGAATGCAACTAAAAAACAAAATGAGGTTTAACTTCACACCCACTAGGATGGCTAAAATTAAAAAGATAGGCAATAGCAAGTGTTGACAAGGATATGAAGTAATTGGAATCCTCATGCATTGCTATTAAGAGTGTCGAATAGTACAGTGACCTTGGAAAATAGTTTGACAGTTCCTCAAAAATTTAAACAAAAAGTTACCATATGACCCAGCAATTCCTTTCCTAGGTTTATACCCAAAAGAACTGAAAACATATGTTCATAGAAAAACTTATATGTGAATGTACATAGTAGCATTATTCACATTAGTGAAAAAGTTAAACAACTGAAAGCCCATCAACTGATGAATGGATAAATAAAATGTGATATATACCTACAGTGGAATATCATTTAGTCATGAAAATGAAATACTGATTCATGCTACAACATGAATAAAGTTTAAAAACATTATGCTAAGTAAAAAAAAATCAGACACAAAGGTAACAAATTTTATGCTTCTATTCACATGAAATGTCCAGAATAAGGCTGGTGGTGGGGTGGGAGGCAATAGGAAGTGATGGATAAAATACAAGGTTTATTCTGGGGGTAAGAAAAAAGAATAGAATAGAATAGAATAAGTGTTCTGGGATTAGATAATGATTGCACCTTGTGAATATACTAAAAACCACTGAATTGTACACTTAAAAGTGGTATATAAATTATATCCTTTATGTATGTATTATATATCCACCATATATATATGGTGAGTTCTGTGGTATATAAATTATATCCTAATTTAAAACAACAACAGTAATAACAAAGAAGACTCTGAAAGGTAGAAGAAGGCAGACTGGCCAGTGACACTGACAGCAGAGGAACAACAGGGTAGTGAGTTCTCTGCTGTTGTTTCTTCCTCATAGATGCCCGATCTTGAGCTGGAGAGGCTAACAACCCAGAAATGCCAATGGACAGATGAAAAATAAGCCCAGCAAAAGCCCACTCTCTCTAACTGAAGGATCACAGTCTAACACATCAAAAAAATTAGATAATATTAGTCCTACTCCAGTCAAACATCGCTGAAAAAAATCTATGGTCCCACCACCACCCGTATCAGCAAAAGCCTCATAAAAAGAACAGACTTCCAGCCATTCCTATGCTGTAACAATTTGCTTCAATACCCTTTCAGGTGTATTCAGAGAACACCAGGTAGGAAGTAGGGACTGTTATCTGCCCTGGTTTATACTGAAACCAGAAGCCCCCCTCTTCTCACCAACATGGTGTCAGTGGAGACCACATGGGAAGCCTGTCATCCTGTGCCCTACTCCCACTCAGCAGTCATCAAGAGCCCCTTCCCTCACTGCTGAGGTGGGTGTCAGAGGACGCCTACCAGAGAATTAGGGCTTTTACCATCACAAAGTGATAATGAGGCCAACTCCAATGTAGAGGCCATGTGAGGAGCCAAAACTCTCATTCTTACTCATGAAGAGAAATGAAGAGAGCCCCCTTCACACCCGTGTGCTAACTGAGGCCAACTTCTACCTCAACTTAGCAGTAAGGGGGTAGAACCTCCCTTTCCCCTATTGGAGTAGTGTCAGAAAAAGCAAGATAAACGGGAAGATTTAAATAAAATTCAGAGTCTCAGGGCATAATATAGAGAATGTCGATGTTTCAGTGGAAAATTTCCCACACGAAGAATCAGAGAAATCTCAGGCTGAATGAAAAAAAGATTAACCAGAAGACAAAGATTGCTAGAGTGGATTAAAAAAGTATAACCTAATTATATGCTGTCTACTAGAAACTCATTTCAAGTATAACAATATAGGCAAATTGAAAACAAAAAAAATATTAAAAGATATACAAACATTAAAACAAAGCAGAGGTGACAACATAAATAGCACATAAAGTAGACTTTAGATGAAAGAAAATTACCAGAAACTGAGAGGTACATTACATAAAGATAAAAGGGGCGATCTGCCAAGGACACATAGCAATCTAAATGTGTATACACCAAGCCATCGAGCTGTAAAATGCATGAAGTGAAAATTGATAGAACTGCAAGGAGAAATAGACAAATATAAATTATAGTTGTAGGCTTCAACACCCTTTTCTCAACAACTGACAGAACAACTAGAAGGAAGTCAGCAAGGATATAAAAGAACACAACACCACCCTCAACCAACAGGATCTAATTGCCATTTATGGAATATTCTGACCAACAACAGCTGAATTCACATTCTTTTCAAGCACCCTGTTAATAGGATAAAAAGATGGCTAAAGAAAGAGTGAAAATATTTGCAAACCACATATCCAGCAAAGGGCTATATCTGGAATATATACAGAACTCTCAAAAATTAAGTAACACAAAAACAATTCAATTAAACAATGGGCAAAAGTTTCAAAGAGACATATCACTGAGGAGATGTTAAATAAGCACATGGAAAGATACTCAATATCACTAGCTTTAGGATTAAGTATGGTTAAAATCACCTGAGATATTAATACACACTTATCAAAATGGCTAAAATAAAAAATAGTAAAATTCCAAATGTTGGCAAGGATGTAGAGAAACTTGATTACACAGATGTTGTTGGTGTGGATGTTAAAATGGTACACCAGTCTAGAAAATAGTTTGGTAGTTTCTTAGAAACCTAAACATGCAATTATATAGTAGCCAGTAATTGCTTTTCTGGGAGTTAATTCTAGAGAAATGAAGCCTTATGTTCACATAATAATATGTATACAAATGTCTATAGCAGTTTTATTAATGAAGTCCAGAAAAAACCCGATGTCCTTCAATGTTTGAGTGGTTAAACAAACTGTAATATGTCCATACCATGGAATTCTATGCAGCATAAAAAGTGATGAGCTATTAATACACACAACAGTACCGATAAATCTCCAGAAAATTACACTGAGTGGAAAAAAAATCTAATCCCAAAAAGTTATGTACCATATAGCCCTACTTATATAACATTTATGGAACGACAAAATATAGAAATGGAGAACAGATTAGTGGTTGCAGAGGAATAAAAAGCGGGATATGAAGGATCCTAGTGTTGATGGTAATGTTTTGCATCTCCACTGTATCAATGTCTATATGCTGGTGTGAAAATTGTATTATAGTTCTTCAAGATGTTACCAGTAGGGGAAATTATGTAAAAGAGACATGGGATCTCTCTATATTACTTTTGACAACTACATGTGAATCTACCATTATTTCAAAATAAAAAATTTAATTTAAAAAATATGATCTGATCTAGCAAGACCCAGCCCAAATTTCATAGACCCTAGAAAAATGCACCTGGAAGTACAGCCATGAGATTGAGATGAGAGGAGTGAAGGGAATTTTTGGTAATGATTTTAATAATTTTTAAAATAATTCTTAAATAGTCAAAAGAGCTTCACAAATATGGATAACCCACTCTAACCCTCATATTAGGAAACTGTCCTGGAAATCTTGTCCTTATATCCTAAGCAATGTTTTGCACCCTTTGGTTTTCATCATGTGGCAATATAAATGATGTATAAAATCATCTGTGCATGCATTTTACAAATAGAGTTTTAAAACTCAAAGCTAGACATCTTTTTCTTCTGACTTTAGTACTCTGGACATGAAAATAAACCTAGATGTTCTGGCAAATGTTAAGTGATTCCTTGGGATATAAGTTTTAAAAGTCTTGCATTTCATTCTTCTATCATATCATGGTCATTTATAAAGACCATCAAAGGCAACATTTTCATTTATCTTGCTCATTGAACATTTTCATACTGATTCTTGGCCCTTTGCTGGCTCAAAGTAAATGATTGACCTAATTTTTCCCTTACCAGTTGAAACCTTGCTAAATTTTCTTACAGTTAATCAGCCACAATGGTGGAGAAATTTTATCTTGGAGCCAGAAGCTGGACAAAAGATCCTGTAGACCAACCAAGTTTTCTCTTCCTGGTTCTTCCATATATTCAGTAACAATTGTAGTTTTCTGCAGTTTATGTCATGATTTTACTGCCCAGTTTGTGGCCATTAAAAAGGCCATCAAATTGAGATAAACTAGTGAAACTCAGGAAGGAATGACTTCTGGTTCATATTTCTTTGTAGACACCTACTGAAAAAAGACTGAAAATTTGGTAAATTGTGTGTCTGGCAGAACAGAAACTTTGTCCTCTAGGATCAGAGCTTTTCATATGCAGCTTTTCGAGTTCTGCCTGAAACTCAGAACAGAAAATATTGCAAAGGCATATATACATATTACTAATTTAATGAAAATTACATACAGAAAAACCCTAGACCCCTTTCTTCATCCTCACAATTAGAAAGCTCTTTATTTTATAGCTGATTGATAAGGCTTTGCATCACAAAAGAGGAAGTTTTAGAATTAGTACTTCTGTATATGATCAACTATAAATAAGTAAATAGCAAATGTATGGCTGGCTTCCCAGATATTTCAGAGTGTTTTTCAAATTTGTGGTTTTCAATGTGGGCTTGGGCATATACACATATATGTGCAAGTGCACATGTGTGTGCACACATGTTGTGTACGTGTGTAATGTTGAACAAATCTTGTCATGTAATTCTTTGTTTCTTTCTTTATGTGGGTACATAGTTATTATATACATTTATAGAGTACATGAAATATTTTGATACAGGCATGCAATGTGTAATAATCCCATCATCTCATGTAATTCCGATCCCCAAACTTCCTTATTGACAACCACTGTTCTGAAATGTATCACAAAAAATTCAAAAGTGTATCCTTGGAAAATATCTTTAATATTAAATATCAGTCACACATGCATTGAAGTCCCTCAAATAGATGGTTATTGATTAAAGTGCCAAGTAAAATGTAATGACACAGAAAATAATTTCAGTGTTCACGACATTTATTTTTATAGTTCCTTCCACCAGGAGTTTACACAATGCTTACAACACACTTGGCACTTGCTGAACTCCACAACACAAGGGACTAGATCTCTTTATTGATAAATATGTAGCCAGAGTCTAGCCCTGTGTCTGGTACATAGTGGGCACTCAGCAAATATTTGTGGAAAATGAATAAAAGAAGAGTCCAGCCTGACTCCTGGTGTCTGGTATGGGAGTCTAATTGGATGGCAATGACATTAATGGATAGAAAGTGTAGAATAGGCACAGAAAGGGAAAAAAGAAAATGGATTGGTACAGCCACTTTGGAAGACAGTTTGGTGTTTCTCTAAACTAGACATGCTTTCACCATGCAATTCAACAATCACCCTCCTTGATATTTACCCAAAGGAGTCGAAAATTTAGGTCCACACAAAAACCTGCACACAGATGTTTATAGTAGTTTTAGTCTTAGTTACCAAATTACCAAAACTTGGAAATGACCAAGATTTTCTTCAATAGGTGAATGGATAAATAAACCATGATACATCTAGACAATGGAATATTAATCAACACTAAAAAGAATTGAGCTTTCAGCTATGAAAAGACATGGATGAACCTTAAATGCCTATTTCTAAGGGAAAGAAACCAATCCGGAAAGGCTACATGCTGTATGAATCCAACTATGCAACATTCTGGAAAGGCAAAAGTAGGAAGACAATAAAAAGGTCAGGGGTTGCCAGAGGTCAGTGGGGAGAGCGGAATGACTAGGTAGAGTAAGAAGACGTTTAGTGCCTTGAAACTGTTCTGTGTAGTACTATTAATATAATGGTGGATACATGTCATATATTTATCAAAGCCTACATAATGTACAACACCAAGAGAGAACCCTGATGTCAAAATAAAATAAAATAAAGTAAGTCTGTTAAAATGAATCTGAGATCACTATGAAAGTTGAAAGAGAAAGGGTGTGTTCCACAGGGTTGAATGCTGCAAAGAGAGGAAACATGGTCTAGGGAGTCAAAGTCATCACTGGTGATCAGAAGATTGTTGGTGGCCAGGCGCACTGCCTCAGGTCTGTAATCCCAGCACTTTGGGAGGCCGAGGCAGGCAGATTGCTTGAGCTCAGGAGATTGAGACAAGTCCAGGAAACACAGCAAGACCCCATCTTTACAAAAAATTTTAAAAAAACGTATCCAGGAGTGGTGGCATGCACCTGTGGTCCAGTTACTCTGGAGGCCGAGGTGGGAGGATCACTTGAACCTGGGAGGCAGAGATTGCAGTGAGCCAAAATCATGCCACCTTACTCCAGCCTGGGTGACAGAGTGAAACCCTGTATATATATATATAAAAAAAAATTGTTGGTGATATGATTTGGAGATTTAAGCCCCTCCAAACCTCAGGTTGAAATTTGATCCTCAGTGTTGAGGTGGGGCCTAGTGGGAGATGTGTGGGTTATGGGGGTGGATCACTCAGGAATGGCTTAGTACCATCCTGCTGATAACGAGGAGTTCTCACTCTATTAGTTCCCATAAGAAGTGGTTGTCAGAAAGGCCACAGCACCTCCCTACCCTCTCTGGCTTCCTTTCTTGCCATGTGATCTGCACATACTGGCTCTCCTTCACCTTTTTCTATATGTGGAAGCAGCCTGAGGCCTTACCAGTAGCAGATGCTGGCACCATGCATCTAGTATAGCCTGTAGAACCATGAGCCAAATCAACCTCTTTTCTTAATAAATTACCCAGCCTCGGGTGTTTATAGCTACTAAGTATTTAAAAACAAGCTCAAATTCACTAGAAGTTGGAGATGCAAA
Organism: Macaca nemestrina; assembly: GCF_043159975.1. Classification (NCBI taxonomy): domain Eukaryota; kingdom Metazoa; phylum Chordata; class Mammalia; order Primates; family Cercopithecidae; genus Macaca; species Macaca nemestrina. The sequence goes on along the minus strand of NC_092125.1, from coordinate 15,321,493 downwards.
AAGTTTTTAAAATATGCAGTTCTACTCTACTCAATATTTTTAAAGTTAGATAATATCAATTTCTAGAGACATCAGAAGATACAAGGATCCTTATTCACTGCTGGAGAGAATGTAAATGGATATAGCCTTGATATGGTTTGGATCTGTGTCATCACCCAAATCTCATATCCAATTGTAATTCCCAATGTTGGAGGTGGGGCTTGTGGTAGGTGATTGGATCATGGGAGTAGATCCTTCACAGATGGTTTAGAACCATCCCTTTGGTGCTGGTCTCATGATGGCGAGTGGGTTATTATGAAATTTGTTTGTGTAAAAGTGTGTAGCACCTCCCCCCTGTTTCTCTTCCTCCTGCTCTGACCATGACATGCCTGCTTCCCCTTCGCCTTCTGCCGTGATTGTAGGTCTTCCTAAGGCTTCCCCAGAAGCTAAGCAGATGCCAGCATCATGCTTCCTGTGCAGACTGCGGGACTTTGAGCCAACTAAACCTCTTTCCTTTATAAATTACTCACTCTCAGGACTGTCAGGTACTTCTTTATAGCAATGTGAGAATGAACTAACCCAAGTCTTTATAGAGAACAATCTATAATGTATGATAATAAATAACGAAACTACCACTAAAGCCCAAAATCAGTTGGATCCCTTGGAAATGTTAATGCAACAGATTCTCCATGGAAAATGAAACCATGATGACAAAGAGGTTGAACAAGTAGTAGGGACAGATGTAGCTTGCCTATTTATTGAATTGAATTGAGTGCTAGAGAATTGGAGTTCACCATACGCACAAGGAGGAGGCTTCCACAAAGTCTCAACTACATGGTGAATCCCACTCACACCCCCGTTAAGCCTGCACCAGGTGATACCCCAGTATTTACCCTGTACCTGCTGCATGACACTCAATGAGAGCCCCAGCTTCAGAACAACAGCAAGGGACTTTATTTCTTTTTCCCTGCTATATCTCCAGTGCCTAGAACAGCTCTTGGCACATAGTGGCTGGGCAATAGTTGTTGGATGGATGAATAGATGGGTGGATGGATAGATGGATGAATGAAAGCATTTTCGAGTTAAACAACAAATAAGGATTGAAGTAAAGTTATAGGAACAGTCACCTTCTGCAGGAGAAAACCAACACATTTTTTTTAATGCTAGTTCTTTTCTTGGTTTGGTAATTAGTCTTTAAAGATACAGTGTGTGAGTGTGTGTGTGTATGTGTGTACATTGCTCTACAGTGTTACATTGTGGTTCCTCCCTTTCCTTTTCTTGACCTTGCCTTACAGAATTGGTTATGCCCCTTTCTTCATGCAAGGCTCTCATTTTCCTCTTTATTAGCTTTCAGCTCTCATTCTGTCCCTAGCACAGACTCACTCTATTGCACTGCATCTACAGCCTCACTATGCACATTTTAGGTGTTTATTTGCATGTGTATGCAGGCCAATATCCAATTGGCACACTGGGCACAGCCTCCCAGGAGGAGCCCCTTCTGATGGGTTGACACTCACACCACACTGATTTTTAACTATTTTAAATATTGGCCTGTACATAGCCTAATGTACATTTAAATATAGTTGACCCTTGAACAACATGGGTTTGAACTGAGCAAGTCCACTTATATGTGGATTGTTTTCAATCAAGTGAGGATCAAAAATACAGTATTGGAGGGATGCACAACCCACGTATATGGAGGGCAGAATTTTCTCCTGTGAGGTTTCCACAGGACCAACAGTGGGACTTGAGTATGCTTAGATTTTGGCATACACAGGGGGCCTGGAACCAATTTCCCACTTACACTGAAGGACAACGGTATATTCTTAATATATCTAATACTCATTTAATATATTATAATGGTTAATTTAAATATATTTTAATAGTAGTGCTCATTTAATTGGAAAACATATATCTTTGTTTCTCAGTTTTCTTTATTCTACTTTGTTTTTGCAAACCATCCACATTGCCTTCATTTCTTCTGACTGCTACAAAATGTTCCATTGCATGCAACTAACATTTTACTTATTCACTCTAAGGACAGACATAAAGGTTACCACCTGTTCTTTGCTGCCATCATTGCCAATATAGTTGGAAATTCCTAATATATCTTTCTTTATGGAGCTGTGTGCTAATTTTTCTGAGGTATATAACCAGGAGGGAATTGCTAGAGTAGTACACATGTCTGATTTTATTATGTGTTATCATACAAAATAAATTGTTCTCCACAAAGGCCATATCTATTTACCTCCTCTCCAGAAGTGCATGAGGATCCCTGTATCTTCTGATGCCTCTAGAAATGGATATCATCTACCCTTAAAAATATCGACTAGAGTGGTACTGCATTTTTTAAAATAAATTTTACATCTCTAATTTCTGGCAAATATGAGGTTGTCTTTAAATTCTCATTAGCTAGTCAGCTTTTCACTTCTGTTAATGGCTAATTCATATTCTTCCCCCATATTCTAGTGAATTTTCTGATTTTTTTCCCGTTTATTTCATGAGTTTCTTCAATGTGCCAGACACGAATCCTTGTAAGGTTTTGGAGACTGAAATTTTTTTTCCCACCTCTTAATACTGTTTTCTCGGGATTTCTACAGAGTGGGAGCAACTGTATGTCCTGATCTGAACTATTTTAAAGTAGTTTTCCTTTATCTGCCAGGAATACATTCTAAGACCTTCAGTGTGTAAAGCAAAAAGTATCTGAGACAGATCTCAATTGATATAGAGGTTTATTTTGCCAAGGTTGAGGGTGCACCCAGGAAGAAGAGACACAAGTTACCATAAGAGCTGTGTTCAGTACTTTTTCCAAAAATGTTTTTGAGAACTTCAGTATTTAAAGGGGAAAGAGCAGGCAGCAGAGGAAAGAAAGAAAATAAAAGAGAGGGTAGGTAGTGAGATAAGTGATTACATTCTGTTAAGGCTTTGATTAGCACTTACTGAATCCACATGTTAAATATGAAAGGCGTGGGACAGAGAAACAGTCAATTACGCCTTCGTCTCATACTTAGTAGATCTGTATTTTACATAGGATAAAGTAAACAGAGAGTAAAGGAAGAAGTCAAATATGCACTTGTCTTGGGGGTAGGTGGAGGGATGATTTCTAGTCTTGTCTTTGTCCTGTACTTTTGAAGATAAGCTGTTGATTCACATTGTTAGGTTGAGGGAGAGCACCTGGTGAGCTGTGTGGCCTTCTATCTTGCAGCTGTTTAGGACTGAAAGGAAGGCAGTTTTTTTGTTTGTCTGTTTGTTTTGTGTGACTCAGCTCCGAAGCTTAACTTTCGCCTTTGGCATAGTGAGCTTGGGGTCCCAGAGATTTTATTTTCCTTTCACATGCGGATGTCTGAAACCTCAGATAGAACCAAACCACATATGTAGTATGTTTTTTTGACCTTAACATATACTGTGTTTTTCCTATCTGATATATTACACGTCTACTAACGGGTGGGTAGCATACACAGTATGGATACACGGGACAAATGGATGGATGACTCATGTCTTGGATAGGAGGGAGCAGAATGGCATGAGATTTCATCATGCAAGTCTGAGGGTGCACAATTTAAAATGTAGAAATTATTTATTTCTCGAATTTTTCTATTTAAAATTTTTGGACTGTGGTTACTGCAAGTAACTGAAACCAAGGAAAACAAAACCGTGGATAAGGGGGACTACTGTACTCACAGCATTTGTGACACCAGTTGTGCGTAGGTTTCCTTCCCCACACCAACAAAATTCCCTAACACCAACTGGGTATCCTGCAATTTAATTCAATTCTGACAAGAACTACCTGGAGTTAGTATCAGACTCCACAGGCTTAAGGGCTCAATCCCACAAACCTGCCCTCACTTTTTGGAGGCTACTTGCTAATAGAGCGTCCCCAGGTTACTCACACTTCTGTCTGACTTGGCTACAAATCAGGGGTTCCCATGACTCCCCTTCAGTTTCGGTAATTTGCTAGAATGGCTCACAGAACTCAGGAAAATTATTTTCTTTCTCTCACTGATTTACTACACACAATACAACTCAGGGACAGCCAAATGGAAGAGATGCATAGATCAAGGTATGGAGTGGGGGGTGCACAGAGCTTCCCTCCCCTCTCCCGACACTGCCCTCCCAGCACCTCCATGTGTTCAACCCAAAAGCTCTCCAAACCCTGTCGTTTAGGGGCTTTTATGGTGGCTTGATTGATTAAATCAATGGTCATTAGTCATGGAATTTAATCTCCAGCCCCTTCCTAGAGGTTGGTGGGGAGGCTGGACATCCCACCATCTAACCACATAGTTGGTTTTTTTGGCAAGCAGCCTCCATCCTAAAACCCTCTAGGGGCTTTTCCAGAGTCACTTTATTGGCATAAACTCAGGTGTGGTTGAAAGGGCTTATTATGAATAACAAAAGACTCCTGTCACTCCTATCACAAAGAGAATTCTAAGAGTTTTAGAAGCTCTGTGCCAGGAACCAGGGACAAAAGCCAAATATGTATTTCTTATTATCATACCTGGTATTTGCCAAAATGTGGGTCCAGGTACAAAATCCATGTTGATGTCCGGAACTTCCATCACTGTGGGGAAAGTGGCATCTTAAAAATGGGGACCCCAAGAGTATTCATTCATTGAGTATTCACTATTTGCCTGACACCAAGGCTCCTACTTTTGATCAGCTGATAGTCTAACGGGGGAGGCACATAACAAGGAAGGAATCATCCAGACAATGGAAAGGTATAGAGGGCATACCTGTAATACCAGGGCAAAGTAACATGGTCACATGAAACTCCTCTCTCTGCAATGGACCTAGTAGGTCTCTGAAACAAACACATCATTTACCAGCACTACCCCTTTAATAAGTGTCTGCAGATCCTGTGGTTCAGGATTGAATGGCTAGAGTGTCGTGTTGCTCTAGAATATGTCACAAAGCATCAGGTTCTACAGGTCTTCACACTCGAGGGTGGAAATCACCCCTCCAAGCACAGGGTCATACCTGGTCCCCTTGGTTCCACAACCGTAAAGGAGACATCGCTTGCTGGAAGTCAGTTCTACTGTGGTTATGGCTTGTTCTTCACAGTTCTTAAGGAAGGAAGCCTAGTGAGATTCATTGCAAAATCAGCCCAGCAGTTCCTAATCCTTAGTAGCGTCCAAGCAAGAATACAGGTGCCAGGAACTATCAATTTGTTGTGATTTCCATCAGGCTTCTTCTAAGCAGGGAGCTCAGAGACAATTATCTTGCTTCAACTCCCAGCCTGACAGGTAATCAGAGCCCCCTGGGCTGAAATAAAGGACTAGAATACATTCTTGCTGGCTTGTACTGTAACATTTTGCCAATTCCCTTGTACACACCCACACTTTCTGTTAAATATTTTAAGTGAAGGTAGCAGCTCAAAGATACTTTCTGTTTCTTTATGATTTCCTTTGTACATGGCCTTCTACTTTCCTTTCTCTTTTGCTCTCCCCAAAGGCACATAGGCAACTCCAATTTTTAAAGAAATAAATATGGAGTATGTGAATTTTCCAGGGCTCTTACTTTTTCTCCCTGTCCTCTGCCTGATGACCTCTCCATTGTTGATCAGGGTCCTATTCCCTACAAATACAGGCAGAGGGAAAGAGTGAAAATGGTTCATTGCATGATGTTTTCATATCTTTGGTTTAACAATAAATGGGGAAAGGGCAAGTTAAATCTCCTAACAAGTAATGCTCGAGGTTATCTGTGAATTACAAATAAAATGATAAATGTCTCACCCTCTCTTTTCTTCTCAGTGATGTGTATTTCTTATCCCTTTTTTATGAGACTTTCCTGAGGATTCCAGGCTGGAACTAATTCTAAGAGACTGATGCATATGTGTAGGTGGGAAAGTTACAGTGCATGGGACAAATCTGATCAGACCCAGAATGGAATTTTTTAAGCTCTTTTAGCTCTTGGCAAAGCCCAACTGGATCTAAATTCTTTGTGGTTGCTGTGTTTCTGTTTTTTTTTTTTATTTTTTATTTTTGAGATGGGGTCTCGCTTTGTCACCCAGGCTAGAGTGCAGTGGTGCGATCTCAGCTCACTGCAACCTCTGCCTCTGGGTTCAAGCAATTCTTCTGGCTCAGCCTTCCAAGTAACTGGGATTACAGGTATGCACCATCATGCCTGGCTAATTTTTTGTATTTTTAGTAGAGATGGGGTTTCACCATGTTGGCCAGGTTGGTTTTGAACTTCTGACCTCAGGTGATCTGCCCGCCTCAGCCTCCCAAAGTGCTGGGATTACAGGCATGAGCCACTGTGCTTGGCCTTAAACTGGATCTAATTTATTGATAATGTTATCAAGATCCTAAAGACATTTTGAATTTCCAAAAGTGTCAAACAAAGGGGACACACCTTCTCCAAGCTAGGTCTAAAATCTCTTTTTGCTTTCTTCATTTGGCCATTGTCATGGGGTGATGCAAGAAGAGCAAGGCAAAATACAAATCTTCCACAGCGTTTGACTAATCTCAGGCCAAAAGCCATCGTACAAGAAGGAATCAGGCTTTAGTTGTGGCGTAAGAAAAGTAAAATGAATCCTATCATGGAGGGAAAAAAGCATAAACTTAAAAGTTTACTTTTCCTCATTAAGAAAGTGCAAAGACTTTAGGATTTTAGAGTTGGTAGAATGAGTGAACACTTTGTTACACCAGAATATAACAAATTCGTTCACTACTGAAATTTTCTTTCTTATTTTGTTTGTCCAGTGTATGTTAAGGAGCTAGAACTCAATTTCTCAACCCTGAATCTACATTATGTAGCATTGCTTGTCAGGTCATGTATATTTTTCTTGACTGGTGTTTATTTAATTCTCATTTAATAATCCCCATAGCAAAGAAAGTAAAAGTGTGTTGAAATGATTCTTCCTCTCAATCAGAATATGGTAAAATGAACAATGTTCTCCAGATCCACTCTGAGTAGGGTTGGCAGATAAAATATAGGATTCCCAGTTAAATTTGAAGTTCAGATAGATGAGGAATCATTTTTGAAGTGTAGGTATGTCTCAAATACTGCAAAAGATATACTTATACTAAAAAACTATCTTGTGTATCTGATTTCTTTCTTTCTTTCTTTCTTTTTTTTTTGACGAAGTCTTGCTCTATTGCCCAGGCTAGAATGCAGTGGTGCGATCTCGGCTCACTGCAACCTCCACCTCCTGGTTTCAAGCAATTCTTTGCCTCAGGCTCCAAAGTAGCTGGGATTACAGGTGCCCACCACCACACCTGGATTTTTGTATTTTTAGTAGAAATGGGCTTTCACCATCTTGGCCAGGCCAGTCTTGAACTCCTGACCTCGTGATGCACCCATCTCGGCCTCCTCTGAAATTTAAATTTAACTAGGTGTCCTATAATTTTATGTGCTAACTCTAGAAAGCTAACTCCAGGTGCGTATTTAGTAATCTATGAACTAGAACCAGAGTAGTCTTTTATTATAGTTTTTAAATGATTCTATTCCAGCCAATGAGGTCTGAGTGTCCCCATGAAGGAGGAAGACAGTTTGGTGACGTAGAAGTCACAGGGGCTGAGGACCTGGGAGCAATGCTGGCTTGGGTTGTTCACTGGTTGTTTGTCTTTGGGCAAAATGCTCCAAGCTCTCTTAGCCTCAACATCTTCATCTGCAAACTAGGGGTCTGTACCCTTTTCTAGCTGCTCTCAGTGGGGGCCTAGGTATTCATGGCAAACTCTTTAGAGTTCTCTGGATTGAGGAAGATGAGCAGAAAGAGCTGAACTCCAGATCTCGATTCTGCTTCAACATGAGAAGCTACATTTTGGGTTCCCTCAGCATTAGATATTGCTAAGATATCGTGTTTGGGGGCTTAAATTAAAGAACTAAAGGCAGCAAACCATCAGTGTAGATATTTCCGAGGATTCTCCCAGTTCTAAGTGTCACAGAGGTCTTTAAGGGCCACTGCAGGGAGAAGAAAAGAGTGAGACCCAATCGTCTGAGAAACTGAAAATAAAGCATGTGTTGACTTTGACTATCATGTCTGCAAAGGAAACCCTATTTGCTTCTGTTTTCTGTGAGTTTTATTTTCCTCCTGTGGGTATAATAGTATGTGTTTCCCTTCCCCGTGCTGAAATACTCTGCCAAAGGAAAGTGCTCTGGGAATGCTAATGAAGTTTTATGGACAGTAGATTTGAGGCTAGAAGCTGTACAGAGAGAAAAGAGAATTTACAGGCATCCCAGGATAGAGCTTAATGGAGACTGAGAGAGTTTTCTAAGCAACATCTCTATGTCCAGGTTATTGAGTGCCTTGCTACACCAAAGGATGACAAATTCATTCACTACCACAATTTTCCTTCTTGTTTTATTTGTTGAATACATTTTCAGAAGCTATGACTCCATTTTTCAACCCTGGATGCACGTTACAATTTCCAATTTCCTGGGAAGTTTTTAAATAATATTGATACCAAGGCCTTGTTCTTAGGGGTTATTCTTTGATTAGTTTGAGTTGGGGCCCAGGTGTTAGGCATTTTTTAAAAGCTTCTATTGTATCCCAATGTTTAGCCACAGCTGAGAACCACTCAGAATGTGTGCAGATCTCCCTCTTGTCTGTGCCATTAACTGACTCTTCCCTCCTGAGGTTGGGGTAAATGGCCTCTGTTCAGCTCTAAGACCAACTGCAATGGCGTGCAGTAGGTCTCATCAGCTCCCTGTGTTAACCTCAATTTGTCCCGCACTCTCCTGTAGCATCATATTTTCTCCCTGACCTTTCCCTTCTACAAGCAAGCATGCCAGTAATCATCCCCATCCTTAGAGTAATCTCTCTTGATCTCACATCAAACTTCAACCTCTGCCTAAATACTCCAGTTTTCTTAGATCAAAGTCTTCTGCACTGAAGGTTTACGTGTGTTTACCTCCCAGTCTCTTATTTCATTTTTGTTGGATTTTCTATTTAGAAAAGAAAAGATGCAACACATATGTAATTTATGAAGCTTCATAATAAAACAAATTTCTGTGATCTCTGCATCAAATTTCAGATTGTAATGTTACTGGCACCATATTTGCTTCCAATTCATTTTTTTTTAAATTTTATAATTATTTTTAAAAGTGTTGAATGAGGACAAAAGATTGTCTATAACATTTGTGCAGGTAAAAAGTGAGAAAGAATAAAAAGAAAGTGACCATTCATGTATGCACCACACCCTGTAATACAACATTGCTAGTCTGTTGACCCCCTTCTGTGACTCTCCTATCCCACCACCTTAACCCCACCCCAGGTAAATATTCCACTAAATTTTGTATTCAGCATTGATTTGCTTTTCATAATAATATACCACAGTTACATCCTTCAGCAATGTTTAGTGTGGCCTGTTTTTGTACTTTATCCAAGTTTTTCTTATCTCCCTCCAATTGAGTGTTCATTCCAACCACGAACCTTACAAATCCAAAGCTAACACTCTGGCCTTGTATTATTAGCCCCCAACTCCAGTGGACACTCTTGATTTCTCTCTCCTTCTTGATCACATTGGATGGGCACTCTCAGAGCCTCCCACCCACCTCACACGAGTTCCTTTTTTCTTAGTTCCCTATATTGGATGCCTCTCCTCTTGCCTTATTCTATGTATTAGAATACCCAGAACTCAGTCCTCCTACCTCTTCCCTGTCTAAGCTCACTTTCTGGCCAAGAAACATATGAAAAAATGCTCAACATCATTAATTATCACAGAAATGCAAATCAAAACCACAACGAGATACCATCTCACACCAGTAGGAATGGCTATTCTTAAAAAGTCAAAAAATAACAGATGCTGGTGAGACTGTGGGAAAAGGGAACATTTAGACACTGTTAGTAGGAGTGTAAATTAGTTTAGCCACTGTGGAAAGGACTTTGGAGATTTCTCAAAGAAATTAAAACAGAACTGCCATTCGACTCCACAATCCTATGACTGTGTATGTACCCAAAGGAAAATAAATCATTTTACCAAAAAGACACACCACTCACATGTTCATCGTAGTACTATTCACAATAGCAAAGATGTGGAATCTAGTTAGATGCTCATCATCATTGGATTGGATAGAGAAAATGTGGTACATATGCACCATGGAATACCATGCAGCCATAAAAAGGAATAAATTATGTCCTTTACAGCAACGTGAATGCAGCTGGAGGTCATTATTCTAAGTGAATTAGTGCAGGTACAGAAAACCAAATACCATGTGTTCTCACGTGCAAGTGGGAGCTTAACAATGGATACACATGGGCATAAAGATGGCAACAAAAGACACTGCGGACTCCTAAAGGGAAGAGACAAGGAGTGGGGCAAGGACTGAAAAACTGCCTATTAGGTACTATGCTCACTATCTGGGTAACAGGAACATTTATACCCCAAATCTCAGCATCACACAATATACTCATGTAACAAACCTGCGTATGTACCTCCTGCATCTAAAATAAAAGTTGAAAGTATATAAATAAATAAATAACCCACTCATTCACTTTTCCGGGTGACCGTATTAGTCCAGTAGTTACAAGGGCCATAGATCTGCTGAAAAGATTCTCGGAATCTACTCCCTTCTGAGCTCCAACTGGTATATTCAACAGCTTCTTTGAAATCTCCACTTAGATACCTAATATCCGTTCTCAAATGTAGCATGTGGAAAATATAATTCTTTGTTTTCCTTACCAAACTGCTTCTCTCCAAGCCTTTCTCATCTCAGTAAATGGCAATTGCATTCCACCAGTTACTTGGGCCAAAATTTGAAATTCTTGGAGTCATTTTCAAATCCTTTTTTTCTCCCTCTCTCACAAATAGCACATCCAACCCATGGCAAATCCTGTGAGCTCTATCTTTGGAACCCATCCTGAATCTGCCCACTCCTTACTTCCTTCACCACTATCATCTTAGCGAGAGCTTGATTATGTCTTGCCTGGATCCTGTGAGATCAGCCAATCTGGTCTCTCTTCTTCCATCTTGCTTTCCCTCTGCCCATCCCCACTCCAGCTAATCAGCCAGAATGATCTTTCTGAAACCTTAATCAGGCATTACCCCATCCCAATCCAAGCCCTCTAGAGGCTCCTTGGCACACCAAAGTCCAGACTCAAGGCCTTACAGGATATGGCTCCTGGCTTCCTTTTCAGCTTCACATCCTGCCTCCTTTTCCTTGCTCACCCACCTTAGCTACTCCAGCTTCTGTTCCTCAAATGCCAAGTCCATTACCATAGCTTTGCATTTATTATTGCTTCTACCTACAACATCAGCATCTATTCTGCTGCCTCCCTCAGATTTCTGCCCAAACATCTGCTTGCCAGAGAGGCCTTCCCTGACCACTCTACCTACAGCAGCACATCCTAATGTAAGCATTTTAGAAATCTGGCTCACTGTTGTATTCTAGGCTTCCAGCAACAGAATTGGGTGTATAGTAAGTGCTTCATAAATATTAGTTGAATGAGAATGATGTGATTCTGCTGTGGAGGTTTTACAATGGAGTTGGAGGGAATGAGTCATGCACTCACTCTATTAGTTATGGATTTTGTTTCAAAGTAACAAATTAGAGCCAATCTACATAGAAAGGGGGATTCATCACAGAATGTAGGAGTATATTATTGAAGCCAATGATAAAAGTGCAAATGAGTCTCTGAGAGAGAGACAGAGAGAGATAGAGGGAGAGAGAGAGACAGAGAGAGAGACTGAGTCTAGGGGTCAAGGGACTCGAGAGCTGTCCCATTCTCTCCATCTCTCATCTCTGCCCTTGTCTCTGTGTCTGCCTCGCCCACTCTGTCCCTACTGAACAATTCCCACCAGTGGGCAGACGATGCTCAGCCTGCAGTTTCTAAGCAAGTCTAATCACTTGCAGAGAGACTGACTTCTAAAATCCAAGCCTCTTGAGAAGAAATTCTTGCTTGGCCAGTGGGCATTAAGTGCCCCACGGTGGCTGGAAGAACAGTATCATTTTGTACTAAGAAGCTGCCCTGGGGTCTATCACAATTAATGGGGAAACCCTGTAGGAGTTCATGAGGACTTGGGCAAACATTTTGAAAAGATGTCCATGATTTTTTTAAACTACAATCACAAGCATCAAATGACATGGGTTACATTTCTTTATTCCCATCTGTTAGACTGCAAAAATACCTTTTGTCTCCATATCCTAGAATCAAGGACTCCATATTTAAAGAAAATTTCCTCACTACTCCACATCTGGAGCTATCACTATGACATGACTTCTATTACAATGAGGTAGCTAAAGCAGAAAGGCTAAGCACTAAGAATGTTTGATTGACATCAAGATCAACAGCAATTTTTCTTTTCTTTCTTTATAACAATGCTTCACAGCAGCTAATGTTAAGGAACATTATACTTAGAAGTGATGCACGAGGACAACTATTAAAATGATCTTTTCTTTTTTTTTTTGTTTATATGGAGTCTCGTTCTGTTGCCCAGGCTGCAGTGCAGTGGCACGATAAAATGATCTGTATTTTTAAAAGCCATTTGTTTTCCAGAGTCAAGAAAACCTTTTTTTGCTTTTTGAGCCATTTATAGCTTACAACAAATTAGGTAAAGTACACTTTTGTAAAGTACATTTTTGTGAACAAAAATTTGAAGGATTTATCTTTCTCTTTCCCTGATTTCTCCAGAACCTGGAAACTATTCGTGAGTATTCTTAATTTATGGCAACATAGTTATTTGCATAAGTTCAATAAGAATGTTTTCTTTTGTGACAGGATATTGGGGACACGTTATTTTACCAAAGTTTAATATTTTTTCATGTAAAGTTCCAGCAAAACTAACTTTAAAAGAGCCTATGTGGCTAATCACTCTTCTTGCAGTACTTTATGTAAATAATCAGGCTAAATATGATAATCCTAAAATGTATTTTTCACACAAATTGGTCTTACTATAATTTATCTTTGATAAGAAAGGGGAACTCGAGGAAGAAAAATAATATTTCAAGGGAAATCTATAACACACCTATTACTGGGTTTGCTAAAGAAAAAACAGATTATAATATTCTTCATGATGTTTTTTGTTGACTCCCTAATGAAATAAGGGTTTTCATTCCTATATTTAAATAATTTTGTCTTTCTATGGTTTTTTGTTGTTGTTGTTGTTGTTTTGTTTTGTTTTGTTTTGTTTGTTTGTTCTTTTGAGACAGAGTCTGTCTCTGTTGCCCAGGCTGGAGTGCAGTGGTGTGATCTTGGCTCACTGCAACCTCCACCTCCTGGGTTCAAGTGATTCTCCCACCTCAGCCTCCAGAGTAGCTGGGATTACAGGCACCCACCATCATGCCCAGCTAACATTTCTGTAATTTTGTAGAGATGGGGTTTCACCATGTTGGCCAGGCTGGTCTTGAACTCCAGACCTCAGGTGATCCGCCTGCCTTGGCCTCCCAAATTGCTGGGATCATAGGCATGAGCCACTGTGCCCAACCTATAGATTTTTAAAAATATGTTTGCTTTGACATACCTCTTGTAAATAAAGTATACCTGGATTTTAAAACATTTTAAACCCTATTTTTAATATGTAAATTTAATTTCTTTATATTTATTTTCATTACTGATATGTTTAACTTATTCCTTTTATTTTTTTCTATTTAACATTGCAATATTTTATCTCTTTTTGTTCCTCTTTTACCTTTAAAAAGTATTTTATTTAATTGTAATTTCACTGTTTTATTTCTCTCACTCCCTGTAATAGTTTAAAATATATGCTTTTTATGCCTAATGTTCTTAGCTTTAATATGCACATATTTAGATATGATGTCCTTTCAATAACTAAATGAGTTATTATCTACATCCTGCCTATTAATGAGACTCATAGCAGGATTTAACTTACCTTCTTCTCCCTCTCTTCTCCTGCCACTTCTATGACATCATCTGTGATTTTAATATCAGATTATGGTTAACTTGTTTTTACCTGGTGATTGATTCTTATTTTAACTCAGCTTTGGCTGTTCACTACTGCTTCCTATATTCCATAACTTCCTCTTTCTTGAAAGCATTCATTTAACTGGAGCACATTTTTAGTAACATTTCAGAGTGATTTTGTGGTTAGCAAACTTCATTCTTTCCATGTATGATGTCATTTTTATGTCAGCCTCACACTTGAGTAATAACTTAGCTGGTTATATAATTCTAGGTTCAGAGTGTCTTCATGCAGACCTTTGAAATGATTTCTCCCATCACACTGTGTTGCGCATAGAAGCCTGGTGTCAGTCTAATTGCTGTCCTTCTGCAGGTATGCTATGCATCACTGATTGCCTGCCAGCATCTAGTCTACCCAGCCTACCTCTCATCACCAGACTTTCCTGTGAGTGACCATCACTCCCCTTCATACTCCATTACTTTTGAGAAGGCTGGATATTACTCCCAGTCCCATCCACTATCACATCTTCAGGGTTTTAGGTTGGCTTGAGCCAATCAGCACAATGCATATCTATAGACCCATTGGTTCAAGGGTGGGCATGTGTTTTAAATAAAGGTACTAGGGTCAATCGCAGAATTCTTGTTAGAGTACTGAGACAAAAGCTTTCTCTCTCTCTCTCCTTTTATGGAAACAAAGAATGTAGCTCCAACTGAGACTGGCAGTCTGTATATAAGCCAGTCTCAGGCTAAAAAACCTAACTCTGTGTATAGCAGAACAGAGATGGAAAGAAAATGGATCCTTGATGACATCGTTGAATTGCTGAATGAATCGGCACTTGAATGCTGCCCTACCACTGGACTTTTCTCATATATGCCAAAGCATCCTCTTTGTTCCTTAAGCCTGTTGATTGTATTTTCTATTATTTTTCAGTAGATAAAGTGAACAACATGTTCCAAGAAAATAGTTTGTTTTCTTCTCCGTGGAAGTTTTAAAAATATCTCTTTATCTTTAACGTTATAACACACTAACACACAATGACTAGATCTCTTTATTTCATCTAGCTAAAATTTATGAAGCTTTTTATTCTCGTGATTAATTCCTTCATTTTTTTTTAAACACTATGTGCTAGGGCATTTTATAATGTACGAAGCATACATCAGTGAATATAACAAAGATACAACAAAATCCCCTTCCTCTTGGCAAGACAATACACAAATGAATATATATTATATATATGTATAGACAGATAGATAGAATTTCAGATATTCAAAAGCTATGTGAATTTAAATAAGCAAAGTAGAAAAATAGAAATGATTGTGACTGGGGGAAGGGCATTGCTATTTGGGTCATCAGAGAAGACCTCTCCTAAGAGGTGACATTTTAGCTGAAGGACATGAGTGAATCATATCAGTTGTCTAAAAAATGTGGCCTTAGTAGAGTAACTAGCAAAGAATCAATTTTGTGTATTCAAGGTACAAAAAGATAACTATTAATAGTATGATCGGAACAAAGGTGATGAAGTGAAAGCAGTGGGAGATGTTGGACAGGTAACTGGAGGTCAGATTATTAAAGGCATACAAGGCATAGTTAGGAGTTTAAATGTTATCATGGGGGAAACCAGGAGAACATGAGACCCCAAAAGCAAAGTGAACAACTTGTTCCCAGAAGGAGGGAGTAGCTAACTCTGCCATTGCTGCTGGTGTTATGGAAAGGCAATGATGGCATATATTGATCATGGGGTTTGGCAACACTGGTGTGATGGAGTATTGACCATAGAGTTTGGCAACACTGGTGTTGAAGGGGTTTCCAAGGACATTGGGATGAAAGACAGATTGAGTGCGTTAAAGTGAGGCCTTAAACTTGGGCCAGTCAACATCCACAAGTCATTTGAGGAGCTCTCTATAAAGGAAACAGAGAAATGCGAGTGGATAAAGTATGAAGGTAGAGTTTTCCTTAAAATGGAGGATATTACAGGCCGGGCGCGGTGACTCGTGCCTGTAATCTCAGCACTTTGGGAGGCCGAGGCAGGCAGATCACCTGAGGTTGGGAGTTTGAGAACAGCCTGGCCAATATGGAGAAATGAAGTCTCTACTAAAAATACAAAATTAGCAGGGCATGGTGGTGGGTGCCCGTAATCCCAGCTACTTGGAAGGCTGAGGAAGGAGATTTGCATGAACCAAGGAGGTGGAGGTTGCAGTGATCCAAGATCACACCATTGCATTCCAGCCTGGGCGACAAAAGCGAAAAACTCCATCTCAGGGAAAAAAAAAAGAAGAAGGTGGGCGGGGGACATTACAGAATGTTTGTGTGCTGATTTAGGTCTTTGTAAGAAAAAGGATTCTGTCTCTGTTTTAAAAATTATTTCATTCCCTTTCTCCCTTCAGTTCTCTCTGTTTTCTCTACTTCTACTTTCTATATCTATCCTCCAGGTCTCCAGACTTTCTACTATAATTTGCATGGAAAAAATTTTCTACCAGATATTCAAAGAGACTCTTGAGCTCCATTTTCCATTTTATTACTCCACTCTTTGGTTCTATTTGGCTGTTCACACCATTTACTAAGGTAAATTTTTAAAAAGTCAATGCTTATATATATATTTCTTTCTAAGATCTTTTAAAAATAACAGTATATTTTTGTTTATTGATGTAATACCCTTTTGAGTCTCTCTGAGAATATTAATTATATCTGTTTACATCTTCTTCAATCGAATTATTGACTCAGTCTCTCTACTTGTGTCTCAACCCCTGCTTTACATGGTATGTACACACACATGTGAGAGACAGAGAGACAGAGGGAGGCAGGGAGAGAGATCTGAGGTTAGCATGATACAATGCAAGCATTTTCCTAACAAAGACCGAAGAGTGTTAAGCTGTGTGGCTGTCCCCACTCTCATGGAGGAGTTCTTCATGGTAAGAAAAAAAAAAAGGAAAGAAAGAATTGTCTAGTCCTTATCCCAGGAACAGGATCAAGCTGAAATCATTTCATTTTGTTTCTTTCTCAAGCTTCAGCAGAAGAACGTTTAGCTAATTTCCGTCTTAAAATTAATAGTAAGAGCATTAGAGTTATATCAGATAGATCACTGAAGCAAAGAGTTTATCAAGCAAATACATTTGCACCTGGTGGGGTGGTGGGATACCCCATATGTCTTTCATAATGTTGGCTGAATAGGAAGCACATTGCATTCATTTTATCATTCAAGCCTCACTTAAAAGGCATCGTGACTCTGGACAGGCTTCAATGTTCAATCTGCTCCCCTGGGCTCACAAACCAAGGACACAGCACATCCACATCTGGGAGTCCCCCTTACCTGCTCACACTCCACTCTGTACCTCTGACCACAGCAGAAGCTTTCTTTTCTCAAACACTTTGTAAATCACCTACAAACTATTAATAAAATAAAACACGTATTATAATCATGCACCACAAGTCAATGAGTTCTTCGGGTGAACATTATTTTTGTTGTCCTGCTGAAATTGCTACTCATTGTAAGTACTAGACCAAGGCACACGAGGTCTGGCAGGATTTGGTAAAATTTCAATTGGAATGTTCCATGATGACACAGGTTCATCTGGGATGGGGAGGGTGAAGAAGGATGAAAAGGTCACCTGCATGTAGCCTTGGAAAAGAAGCACCAGTTTTGTTTAACATTGTGCCAGGGAGTGGCTGGATATAAGAATGAAGCATAGACAAACTAAGAAGCATTTCTGCAGAGGCCTAAAACCACGTCAAGAAATTGTTTCCAACGAAATCCCTTTTAATTACTTTTTTGTTTAAATGCATGCGATGCCCAGCAGCGTTCATTTACGGCTGAGACTGTCTACTCGTGCTAAAGAAGACAAGAAGCCACAAGTCTGGATGCAGAACACTGGGAAGCCACCAAAGTACCTTTCAGACAAGGATTGAGGGATTTGTCCCCAGGTTCCATAGTGTAAGATGTGGTTTCGGACTGGGTTGTTCATTACATTTAATTCAGCAAATGTAACCATGTCTACCTGGTACCAGGCATGATGTGAAACATTTGGGATGGATTAGTGAACACAGCAGACAAAATTCCTGCTGCTGCAGAGCTTACACTCCAGTAGTTAAGCAAAGTAAACAAGAAAAATATTATATTATATATTAAATGGAGGTGATCGCTGTGGAGATAAGAGACCAGAGAAGGAGGACACGGAGTACCGAGGGGTCAACTTTAAACCTGGTGCTCAGAGACGGTGCCACTGAAGAGGGGGCATTTGAGCTAATACCCAGTGGAGGTGAGGGAGCAGGTGGGAGTTTTCAAGGGGAAATACGGGGGTCATTGTGGCTGTAGACAGTAAACTGAGTGTAAGGAGCATAAGCCAGCATAGGAGCAAGGTCAGAAAAAGCAAAGGGCTTTCTGGGCTGCTGTAAAGTCTTTGGCTTTTGTGCCATCTGAGGTGGAAACCACTGGAGAATTCTGAGCAGGGAAGTAACATAATCTGACTTGTATTCTGATAAGATTACACTGAATGCTGAGTTAGGAGTAGACTCTAAGTGGGATGGGGAGGTAAAATCAAGCAGAATAATTAGTAGATTGTTGTGACTTGGACTAATGTGGGGTGGTGGTGGTAATCAAAATGGTAAGAAGCTGAAGTTGATAGAATTTGCTGTTGGTTGGAACTGGGGGGTAAGAGAAAGAGAAGATTCAAGAATGATTTCAGGCCAGGCACCGTGCCTGACACCTGTAATCCCAACAGTTTGGGAGGCCAAGGCAGGTGGATCACCCGAGGTCAGGAGTTTGAGACCAGGCTGGCCAACATGGTGAAACCCCATCTCTACCAAAAATACAGAAATGAGCTGGACATGGTGGCACACACCTATAATCCCAGCTGCTTGAGAGGCTGAGGCAGGAGAATCGCTTGAACCGGGAGGTAGAGGTTGCAATGAGCCCAGAGCGAGACTCCATCTAAAAAAAAAAAAGAAAGAATTATTTCAAGGGTTTTTCCTGATCCACTGAGAGGATAAAGTTGCTTTTGATTGGAGGTGATAATTATAAGAATAGATCTTATGGTGGAAGGGGAAGAGCAAGATTTTTTTTTTTTTTTTGACATGTTCAGCTTGTGATTCTCACTAGATACTCAGGTAAAGACGCCCATTAGAGAAGTCTGGGCTGGAGATGCTTATGTTGGAATGTCACATTGGGTAGAAAGATACTTTACCCTATGCCTGCTCCTTTCAGAATAGAGATGGTGGTTTTTCCTTTTCACAGGTTCTTAAATCTACGAGCCGTCCACCACCACAGCCACCCCCAGGCTTAGGGTTCAGCTTTTCTATGATTAAGAAGAGTTAACAAGTTTTAATGCCACCTTTGCTCCTCCTAAGTGTTGAGTGTACCTTACTTCCTGCACCTGGGATGAGTGGCTAATCAAAATCTTTCTAGGACGTCGTCACATATGGATCTCTAATTAGTCATTTGATTTGCAGCAGCAGTAACTACAAGCAGACAATTTTCCCTTTGCAGCTTTGAGAAGCAGAGAGGGAGGGATAATAGTAGACATATGGTAACAATTAATTTTAAACTTTTGCTGATGGGAACATTGACTTTACAATTTAGAAAATGATATCTATTTCACAGTGAGCTTATGAAAGTTTAATGAGACAATGTATATGAACACGTCTTTTAAATTATTCACACATGTGAAGGATAACATATTTTAAGATTCAACTCCTGCCAGGAATGGTGGTTCATGCCTGTAATCCCAACACTTTGGGAGGCTGAGGTGGGAGAATCAACTAAGCCCAGGAGGTTTAGACTGCAGTGAGCCAAGATTTACTGAGCAACAGAATAAGGCCCTGTGAAAGAAAGAAAAAAGAGAAGAAGAGAAAAAGGAAGGAAGGAAGGAAGGAAGGAAGGAAGGAAGGAAGGAAGGAAGGAAGGAAGGAAGGAAGGAAGGAAGGAAGGAAAGGAGTTCCACTCCTTTCACTGATATTCCAAGAAATAAAAGGACTAGATCAAGGTCTCCAAGCAATTTAACTGCAGTAAAATTTCAAAGTTAATGTCTTCTCACTTTTAGTTTGATACTCCTTCTCCAAGTTGAAATGGAAAATTTCAGCTTGCCCTAAATCAGAAGTACTTTTTTTACTTTTTCTTAGGGCAAACATGAGTGTCTGTTGCTGTGTAGCAGGATAGAAATGAGTAACCGCTGATCAGAAGAAGAAATTCACATCAAATTTGGATAAAGTTAAGCCAACTTGCCAAGTAGACAGCTGGGATATTAAAAGAAGTAAATGGTATAAAATGTCAAATGAATGTTTTTGATTGGCACAGAGAGGTTTGAAGACGTTTGGAAAGATGCTATAATGACACAGTGCTGCAAGTAACCATGAATCCTTATGGTTAAACTGGAACAAATGTCAAAATTTCGATTGGTTCAAATATTCTTCAAACCTAAACCATGATGGCTAAAGCAATAAAAGTAAAGAAAGATGCAGATCCATTACACAGGAAAGTACTGATTTCATAGAAAGGATAGTAGAATAGTATTATGAAAAGCATACGGCCATAAGAATTCAAAAACTTGGTTCTAAAACTAGGTTCTCCTCCTGAACAGTTGATTGAGTTGAGTCTTCTTCATGTCCAGCTGTAACATAAAGAGTTGTATTAGCTTTGCAAATCTTAAACATTCTATGATGCTCTAGGGACAATATTTATCAAGACTGTGCTATTCTTTTGGGTGATAATGAGAAAATAAGAAGACAGAATATTGTGATAGTTAATTTTATTTGTTAACTTGACTGGGCCATGGGGGACCCAGATATTTAATCCAATATTATTCTGGGTGTTTCTGTGAGGGTGTTTTGGGGTGGGATTAACATTTAAATTGGTAGACTGACTATAGCAGATTGCACTCCATAATGTGGATGGGCCTCATCCAATAAAGTGAGCTTCTGAGTAGAACAAAAGATTGACCTCCCCCAAACAAGAGAGAATTCTCCAGCCTGCCAGCCAGTGGACTGAAATGTGGACACTGAATCTGCAGATTTTGGATTTGCCAGGCTCCATAATCACAGGAACCAACTTCATATAATAAATCTCTTAATATGTATCTTCTATTAGTTCTGTTTTTCTGAAAAAGTCTTACCTACAGATTTGAGTACTGAGGGTGGTTGCAGAAAAATTGTATCTTAAGATGAATTTTCTGAATTGCTTTTCAAGTTTCTGGAATTGGAGCTCTAATCTGATCACAATTAAAGACACTAATTACTCTATTTTCAGTAGTAAAGAAGAGCGCTCATAGCCTATGGTGTGATCTGGCGATAGATACATACAAAATATCACAATTGGAAAGTCCTAATGAATCACTTATAAGAAGCAAGGATCTGGGAGACCACATATATGATATTTTTGAAAATCTTTGCCAGACAAATGATTACCATGAAATTGGATGGTTGCTTTTAATGTTACTGGATGAAGTTGGGGAGGAAGATGAGCTCAGGAATACCAGTTCCCAGGTTAAGTGCCATGTAAATGAAGAGAAAACTTCCATGTCTGCCTGAAAGAAACCCCTATCTCCTATAGCTGTAGGGCTGAGATTACTAAAAACCAAACCCAGAATCTCATACTTTGAGTGGCTGAATTACAACAAAGATTGACTTTGCAGTCTCTTTTCCTAGTCACTTTTGTCATTCCTCAGTGGGCTCATAAGCAAAGTGACCA
The DNA here is from genome assembly GCF_043159975.1 of Macaca nemestrina. Lineage (NCBI taxonomy): Eukaryota > Metazoa > Chordata > Mammalia > Primates > Cercopithecidae > Macaca > Macaca nemestrina. The sequence goes on along the minus strand of NC_092125.1, from coordinate 15,300,043 downwards.
TGGTGGCAGGGGTGGGGATTATGCATGAACTCAGCAACATACAGCTACTGTCCAATCTGCTAGCAGCAGAGACCAACGCTGAATTCTCAATATGGCATTATTTCTGGGGTAATAACCTGCCAGCCACCTGGTGGCAGGTCAATTATATTGGACCACTTCCATCATAGAAAGGACTGTGTTTTGTTCTTATTGAAATACACAGTTACTCTGGATATAGATTTGTCTTCTCTGCACACAATACTTCTGCCAAAACTACCATCTGTGGACTTATGAAATGCCTTATCCACCATCATAGATTCCATACAGTATTATTTCTGATCAAGGAACTCACTTCTCAGCAAATGAACTATGGCAATGGGTCCAGGATCATAGAATTCACGAATCTTAAAATGTTTCCCACCATCCTGAAACAGCAGTCTTGAAGTGGTGGAGTGGCATTTTGAAGACTCAGTATAGTGCCAGCTAGGTAGCAACACCTGCAATGGTGGGACAAGGATCTCCAGCAGCATATGCTCTGAATCAGCATCCATATATGCTGCTGCTTCTCCCATAGCCTGAATTCATGAGTCCAGGAATCAAGGGGTAGAAGTGGGAGTGGAACCACTCACTATTGGTCATAGTGACCACTAACAAAATTTTTGCCTCCTGTATCCATAATGATATACTCTGCTGGTCTTCACGTATTAGTTTCAAAGGGAGAAATGCTTTCACTAGAAGATACAACAATGATTCCATGGAACTGGAAGTTAAGACTGCCACAGGTTCACTTTGAGCTCATCATATCTGTGAATTAACAGGCAAGGAAGGGAGTTACTGTGGTAGTTGGGGTGATTGATTCTGACTACAAGGGAAAATTGGACTACTCTTCTGTAATGGAGGTAAGAAAGGGTAAGTCTGAAATATAGGAGACCCTTTAGGAAGTTTCTATTATTATCATGCTGTGTGATTAAAGTCAACGGGAAACTACAACCCAATCTGGGCGGGACTACTGGCCCCACCAGGTAAAGAACCATGACCAGCTGAGGTGCTTGCAGAAGGCAAAGGTAATATGTAATGAGTAATGGAAGAAGACAGTTATGCATACCAGCTATGACCATTTGACTAGTTACAGAAACAAAGACATAATTGTCATGAGCATTCCTTCCTTATTTTGTTATGAATATATATGTGTGTGTATAGCAAATAACTTTGTTTTCTTCCCTCTTTTATTCATTTTTCATGTAATATAAGAGGTATTGACTTTATATCATAGTATTTAACTATTGTTAACTTTACCTTGTAGTACTAAAGTCATGGAATATCAAAGAGAAGAGCCAACATTATCTAAGGACTTTGCATCCTCTTCAGGGGAAAGGACTGATGCATTCACAAGGTAGTTGTGGAATGTTAGTTGGAATTATAAACTTGTTATTGTCTTTTTTTGTTTGGAGATTAGCCTTGGTTTATGAAGATGTATATGGGCACCAAGTTGATAAAGGTGTACTTATGATGGATAATTTTGTGTGTCAACTTGGAGGGTGTTTTTGGATAAGATAACATTTAGATTGATAAACTTTGTGTAAACAGATTGCCCTCCATACTGTGGGTGGGCTTCATCTAATTAGTGGAAGGCCTGAATAGAACAATTGACCTCCTCCAAGTAAGGGAGAATTCTCCAGCCTACTGGCCTTCAAACTCAAACTGGGACATTGACTGCAGATTTTGGATTTGCTAGCATCCATAATAGCGTGAGCCAATTTCTTATATTAAAACTAAATTAATAATAGAAATGTGGTGTATCTTGGTGATCTCAGAAAGCCTATGTGGAAATATCATTAACTTAATAAACATTGATTTGTTTATTTGACACAATGCATTGCTCATGTAGATTTTACCCTCCATCATCAAACAGTCCAACAGAGTTATGTAAAAACTGAAGATTCTGTGGGAAGAGAAAAGCCTGGGCCATCATTCGCTAATTTCTTCTGTTTTCTGAAAATTCTCCAAAAAAGTGGATATTTGTCAAATAAAGAAGGAAAAAAAGAAAACCTCAGTTGATTTTACTTCACCTTAATCAACCATATTTTAGCCAGAGTTTGCCCCAAATGACTTTTGTCTGTTTTCCATGAATGAAGACTGTCACCACAGAAGATATTGAAAAGTTTGTGCCATAGATTCTAAAGGACATTTTAACAGCCAAGTTCTGAAATTATTTCAAGCAATAGCAGTGTGATTGAATGGAGGGAATATCTTCCAGGCTGACACTGAAAAGAATAGCACTTACTTGGGTATATATGATATATATGATATATATATACACACACACATATATATGTGTGTTATATGTCATATGTATACATATAGCCTCTGACATAAATATGCGTGTGTGTATTTGTCCTTATGTACATATGCTTTCATTGTCGTGGCTATTTTGTAGTGAAGTCAGACCTAAGACTCTAGAACCACAAGTCTAAACAATGGAAGTAGAATGTTTGTGCAACATTCATCCCAGTGGGCAAGCAGCAAAACCTCAGAAAGGCAATATGTAGAATGCAGTCCCAGTGCCTTAGGATGGGAACCTTAATCTTGCAGTAAGAATGGGAGTGACTTTTAAGTGAAGATGAAAAATTTTTCAGGTACCACCCAGGTTACAAGCCTTTTCTACTAGCAGCCATGGGACTTCTATACTGCTTCCCATGGAGAAAAAGGAAAAGTCTGTTTTAGGGAACTGCATCAAATTCTAGATGAGGATCTAGAAATGCAATTAAACCACTATCAGCTCAATACTTGTAAATCCAAGTTTCCAGCAACCGCACAAAAGCCCTTAAGAATCTCCTTAATTAACTGGCATATCGGCAATGACGACACATGAGTGCTCAGATGGAGGTGGGCTAGTGAGGATTAACAGGCAACATGGACAGGAGTGAGGTTCAGAAAGGAATTCTGGAACCAGGTGGCAAAGAAGAGGAAGGCTGGGGCAGGATCACTTCCCTGGATGCTCTTGGCTAAGGGTTTCACCAGCACCTGGTAACACTTCACACAGGGCTATAGCTTATAGTATTTTATTTGTTGAATAAGTATAGATAGCCATTGAAGGGTCTATGCATGTATTTTTATTTTATTTTATTTTAGATTCAGTGATACATGTGTATGTTTGTTATATGGGTATATTGCTTACTGATGGAGATTGGGCTTCTAGTGTCTCCATTACCCAAATAGTGAACATTGTACCCAATAGGTAATTTTTCAACATTCGCCCCTCTCCCATCCTCTTCCCCTTTTGGAATTCCCAGTGTCCATTATTTCCATCTTTATGTCCATGCGTACCCATTGTTTAGCTCCCACTTGTAAATGAGAAGATACAGTATTTAACTGTCTGTTTCTGAATTAGTTTACTTAGGGTAATGTCCTCCAGCTCTATTTACGTTGTGGCAAATGACAGGATTTCATTCTTTTTTTATGACTGTGTAGACCATAGAGTACTACAGCCTTCCTCTTCTTTGTCACCTGGTTCCAGAATTCCTTTCTGAACCTCACTCCTGTCCATGTTGCCTGTTAATCCTCACTAGCCCACCTCCATCTGAGCACTCACGTGTCATCATTGCCGATATGCTAGTTAATTACGGAGATTCCTAAGGGCTTTTGTGCGGTTGCTGGAAACTTGGACTTACAAGTATTGAACTGATAGTGGTTTAATTGCATTTCTAGATCCTCATCTATTTCTGTGCCTATAATTTGATGCAGTTCCCTACACATTTTCTTTATCCAGTCAACCACTATCAAATATTTAGGTTGATTCCATGATTTTTCTATTGTGAAGAGTACTGCAATGAACATATGGGTACAAGTGTCTTTTTAATATAATGATTTATTTTCCTTTGGGTAAATGCCCAGTTGTGGGATTGCTGGGTTGAATGGTAATTCTATTTTTAGTTATTTGATAAATCATCATAATGTTTTCAATAAAGGTTGAACTAACTTACATTGCCACCAACAGTGTTTAAGCATTCTCCTTTCTCTGCATCTACACAAACATCTGTTGTTTTCTGACTTTTTAATAATAGCCATTCTGACTAATGTAAGATGATATCCAATTGTGGTTTTAATTTTTATTTCTCTGATGACTAGTGATGTTGAGCATTTTTTCATGTATTTGTTGGCTGCTTGTATTTCTTCTTTTGAGAAATGTCTGTTCATGTCCTTTGCCCAGTTTGTAATGGGGTTGTTTGTTTTTTCCTTGTTGAGTTGTTTGAGTTCCTTGTAGATTGTGGATACTAGTCCTTTGCTAGAGGCATAATTAGCAAATATTTTCTCCCATTCTGTAGGTTGTCTGTTTACTTTGTTATTTCTTTTGCTGTGCAGAAGATTTTTAGCTTAATTAAATCCCATTTGCCTATTTTTGTTTTTGTTGCATTTCTATGCATGTATTTTTAACCTCAAATTAATGGTTTTGTTGATCATTCTCAAGTTATGCTTCTTTTTTTGCCTTTATCATGTCTAGAATAATAAGAACACTTTTTGCTATTATTAGGTGTTCCAGGCTGCTTGTGTTTCACTTAAGCTGGGTCCTCAGGACTGTCAGGAGGATAGAGATGCTAGAGCTAACTGGTGGGATTCAGACGTGAGTGATAAATTGCCATCTTTGAAATTCTCTTTTATATCTTCCCTTTTCAGAAGTCAGAGCCAAGCATTGCAGGATGTCTGTGGCTTTGAATAGATGCTTCCCTGCTTGGGTGATACTTTTGCTTGTGAAGTAATTTTAAGAAAATTATCTGGGACAGTTCTCAATTGTAAATCCTTCTCACAGTTATCTTTCTTTAGAGAATTTGACCCACCCTTTTACCCCTCCTTCTTTGCACTCTAAGAATATGAAGGTAGAGCTTTCCTTCCAGCTGCCCTTTGGCAGGATGAATTTATCATTGCCAATTCTGTGCAATTCCAAGCAATGTCACCAAACGTCCTTGCCCTTTTATTAATTCTGGAAATAAGATCTACCTGAGCATTAGCTCTGCAGTTAAAGAGTCACCCAAATACCATGTCATTGTTAGAGGAAAGTTACTCTGGAAATGACCGTCTGGTTTTGCAGAGCTGAGGGGACTACATGAGCTGGAGTGAAACACAATATTCCAACTGGTGCTAATTCACATTGGTTGATTTGTGCTCCTCAGTCTTTCAATCAGATTATGGGCATGAGGACACAATACATAAAAATTGATTAATTTTTGTGAAGATATTTTATGAGATGAATATTTAAAATAAATTAAAGTGAGATGAATAAAAGAGTAAAATGAGATTAAAATTTAACAAAAGGACTCAATAACTGCAAAACCCACCTCCATCTCTGCATTTAGGGTGGAATTAAACTCAGTCCTTCAGAAATGAGTCTCTCTCTCTCTCTGTGAGAATAATGGGAAGTTCTGATTATCAAAAGATCTTAACTATTCAGAAGCTAATTATTCTGCCACTGCATTATCTTAGTTATTCTTTCTTTCTGCTGCCTATCTCTGGATCTTTTTCCTGACAATTAGTAGATCATGACACACAAATTTTTCACTGTGCCCTCAGTTGATCCCTCCTTTCCAACTCACTGGATAGTAGAGAAACTCAAACCTGGCCATTAAAAATATATCTGTCTTTTCCAGTTTAATCAGTCTCCTTTCGTGTTAAGAATAATTGCTTTCAGAGTTCTACACCCTCCCCCTTCTTCTCTTAGGAAGTACCTTGGTGTATGAGGGAGTTGACAGAGTCCTCTGAATCTCTTTTAGTATCTTTTGCAGAATGGTGAGCTGGGCTTGGCTAGAACCAGCATCCTCTGAGGTGCAAATGGCCCCATCCAGCCTTTTGGAGTGTGATAGCATTCATTGCTACTAACCACTGACTTTGCCATTCCCTCTAGTCATTGAGGGTCATATCCTCAGGGGCCTTCTCTTGCAGAACTTAGAATTCTGCCAATCCCATGGTTTTCTTAGCATTGGGGCATGCTGTCAGCATTGGGAGACCAGGGGCTAGTCCTCCTTTGCCTTCTCTCTCTCTCTCTGTCTGTCTCAATCTCTCTCTCTTGCTTGTTTCATTACCTTTAAGTAGCTCCTAAGTCTAGAGGTAACACACATAACTTCTACCTACATTCCCACTGGCTGCTGAAAGTACCCCAAACAGGTCATTTGCTATATTAGAAATCGACAGCCTTCCTCTGTTGTGCCTTGGGAAATAAGCCACTAACCCTGATGTTCTTGGTGTCCCCTATACTTTCCTGGAAGCTTCTATGGCCTTGACCCAACTTCTGGAGATGTACACTCAGTCTAGGCAGAAATCGGTTGATTCCTTATCTTGGCTATTGTGAATAGTGCTGCAATAAACATGAGAATACAGCTATCTCTTTGACCTACTGATTTTATTTCTTTTGGATATACACCTAGCAGTGGGATTGCTGGATCATACAGTATTTTTATTTTTAGTTTCTTAAAGAACTTCCAAACTCTTTTCCACAGTGACTTCACTAATTGAAAAGAAATGGAAACCTTGACCTTTGCCTTCTTTGTTCTAGTTCTGTCTCTCTGTTTGTTCCCATAATTCAGATGGGAAGCTGCCCTCTTCTTTCTGTTTGGGTAAGACTTCCTTAACAACACACTCTCTTCTACTTCCCAAGCTTACCTCAGCTCTTTGACCTCCCCTAGAGTTCTAGCAAAATGGCTGCCACAGAATATTATTTATTCTGAGGACAGGAATGCAACACACATTGACTAAGAGATATCAAAGGATAATTCTTACTACATCTAATCTCTATCAGACGGCCAAGAGAAAAGAGAAAAGAAAAAGACAGAGAAGAGAAAAAGAGAAGAAGCCATAAGATCCAAACTATTTGGTTATTTACTGGCAATCCCATTGAATGATTTGATGGGATATTAACTAAAACTGCCAGTTTAAATGGAAGTTTTAAATAATATGAGTATACCATTATATGTGTGTGCATACATATATATACACAGATATGTATATGTATGTGTGTAGATATATACACACCTATACACATACACAAACATATGTGCATGCACACACACACACATACTCTTTCCTACTCCTCTTCATGACTGCGAATTGGTTATAATTGCCATTTAAAACAAATTATTATTAAAAATAGATCACTGGGAGCCTAGTACATGGATGATTCATCAACAATGGTAGCAAGGAGTTGGAAGCAAACTTTAAGGAAGGGGTAGCAGAAACCATAGCAGAAATTGTGCTTACACTGGTACATTCCCTGACCTCTAAGTGGATTCAGCCCGTTGAGAACATGCTGCTGGAAATACAGGAAAGGCCTGTCTTGGTGACAGCTCACGATTCCTGTTATTTGCACAGACTCCCTCCTGCTTTTCTCTTTGAACCCACTGACACCTCAATCTTTAATCTTATGGTTCTGCATTCTGACTTCTGAAACCTGCTTCAAACCTCTTCATCTGAAGTTTCATTTGAATCCTCTTCTCTGACTCTGACCCTCAGAATCTTCTCTCTGTGAGCATGACATTGCTTTCATCCACCTAAACCTGTGTGCAAGAGCAAGCGCCTCCTTCCCATGCTTGCAGGATGCATAATGCCTGCTGGACCAGCCTGCCTGTATTTCTTGCAATCGATGGGCTGGGAAGAACTGTGGAGTCAAGTGCTCATCAATTCTGGCAGTGACAAAATATCTTCAACAAAAAATACTGCAGACATTCTTGCAAGACTTTACTTATCAACAGGCAAGTAGAAAACAAGTAGAATTGGCAAGTAGAAAACAGATGCAAATTTAAATAACTTTGCATGGAGTCATAGAAAGAAATTGGAATCAATCTTAGAAATCATGTAGTATAATGCTCATTTTTCTTAAGAGTGCACTGAGGTATTTGAAAGTTAATGGAATTACTACTTAAGATTATATAGTTATTTGTTACCAACATTTACAATCCTACCATGTATGAATGTCATTAACATCATCAGTTGTTGATGGCAAGATGGAGGGTGGCAAGAATGCAATGATGAATGACTGAATGTAATAGACTTACTATTGCAAGAGGCTGTCGAGTATGCCACAAATTACAGCCAAATCCATTATCTCGTCTCACTAGTAGCACTGTATTCATCAGTTTGTGTTTCTTTATAGAAATACCTGAGGCTGGGTAATTTATAAAGGTTTATTTGGCTTACAGTTCTGCAAGCTCCACGTGAAGCACAGTGCCAGCATCTGCTTCTGCTGAGGGCCTCAAGAAGTTCCCATCATGGTGGAAGGCAAAGAGGAAGCCGTCATGTCACATAGCAGGGGAGGGCACAAGGGGGTGGGAGAAGGTTCCACACTCTTTTAAACAACCAGATCTTGCAAGAAATTACGCATTGCCACAAGGAGGGCACCAAGCCATTCATGAGGGATCTTCTCCTATGACCCAAACACCTCCTACCCACCGCCAACATTAAGGATCACATTCCAACATGTGATTTGGAGGGCATACACTCCAAACCATATCAAGCACTTTTAGCCAAGGATAACACATAAGGGACTTTCCTATTAAGATTAAGTATATGAACAACAAGCATGGCATATGTTCATTGTAGCACTATTCACAATAGCAAAGACATGGAATCAACCCAAATCCCCATCAATGATAGACTGGATAAAGAAAATGTGGTTACATATACACCATGGAATATTATGCAACCATAAAAAGGAATGAGATCATGTCCTTTGCAGTGACATGGATGAAGCTGGAAGCCATTATCCTCAGCAAACTAACACAAAACAGAAGGCCAAACACCACATGTTCTCACTTATAAGTGGGAGCTGAACAATGAGAACACATGGACACAGGGAGAGGAGCAACATACACTGGGGCCTGTTGGGGGAGGGTGTGGGTGGGAGGAGAGCATCAGGAAAAATAGCTTTTGCATACCGGGCTTACTACTAGGTGATGGGTTGGTAGGTGCAGCAAATCACCATGGCACACGTTTACCTATGTAACAAGCCTGCATATCCTGCACATGTATCCCGGAACTTAAAATTTAAAAAGAAAAAGATAAAGTGTACATCTGTTTCCCCCTAGATGGTATGTGTCCTTAGGGTTAGAGGGTATGCTTCATTCACATTTGCCTAATGACTAATACTGTGTTTGACCAGAGTTAGTGTTTAGCAAGTTCTCAGTAATTTAAATGGAATGAAAAGGGACCCTTATTCTGTTTTGCTGTAATGAGTGAATTCCTAATTTGAGGTCCATAGGTGATCTTCAGAATGTCTGTGAATTTCCTGAAATTACATTCTAAATTGTACATATGTGTGTGTGTGCACTTATACGTCCCTGCTCACTCCAGGAGATATTACGGTTTTTGGCAGCAGCATCTCAAAGGGATTAAAAGATTAGTTTAGCAAAGGAAAGACTGACATGTCGAATGCATGTGTTGACTCACTGAGTTCCCCTGCAGTCTTCGGAGGTCCTGGAGGTCACGGGGCCAAAACAGCTAGAAACTGGAATTCCTCCAAACAGAAGCTTCAGCATCACTGAAGACAGAGAAATGGCTCAGAGTGATCGTGATGGAGTGGCTCTAACTCTCCAGCACCCATTGGAGAACAAAACAAGATAAATCACAGTGAGCTTAAGGGCAAGAGGCACCAGAGTCTGAATCCACCTTTCTCCAACAGAAGAACTGTGAACAAATATCTGTACCTTCTCTCATTCCTCTTTCTCCATATAGAGATCTGTTATTTCTCTCCACTCAGATGACATTCCTACCTCAATGAATCAATGAAGCATTATTAGAAAGAAAGAAACAAACAAACGTTGAATAAAGTTCAAAATGGAAGTGGTTCATGTGCTTAAAGTATTTAAGCCAGATGTCACATAAAGTATTTCTCACTGAAAAAGGCCCCAGGATTAGCTGACTACTCAAGTCTTTTTTAGAAAACCTAAATGTGTTTAATTGTGAGGAATCTTATGTTGGTTATTTGTCCATGTGGAGACCAAATTCACAAACACCTCCCCCAAGATGTATAATACTTAAAGAACTTACATTTAGTTGGAGATGTTCTGTTTGAAATTAGTTTACTATGTCTACTGATATCTGTTCAAGTTAAAACTGAAATTGGTTTAATTCCCAGAGCCCATACACACTGACAAGAGTTGAAAATTTTGATACATGCTGGCAGGCAGGAATCAGCTTAGAATTTTAAATATGAAGTGGATATTTCACAAAGCAGATAAAGTGCATGTCTAAGTGATAAATTATTAGGAATGGAGGGAGGGGCAGAGTCAGAATTTTTAAAAATAATTTGGACCCTACATTTATTGCATTTAATTTGCAATATAGAAAGTAAACGCTTCTTCCTCTGAATTCTTACAGAACTTTCTGTTTAACTTAAGCACCCTGTACTTTTTTCACCTTTATTTGCATTATTTGTGTTGGTGTCTTGTCTTCTACTGCCTTGTAATTCCTTGAGGACAGAGCTTTCAGCTTTTATAATATTCATTGTGCTGGAAAATGTTGGAAAGATACAAGAGGATTTTTTTTTCTGAATTAACTTTTTTTTTCTCATTTCCTGTGAATCAACAAAAATGCCAGAAGCAGAACCATATAGATAAGCAGAAATATAGAGCCAAGTGAAAGGTGAGAGGAGAACCATCAAAAATTTGTGCTAGTACATTGTATTATTCAAGGTGAGCTAGATAATGCTTTTCTGCTGCAGCAACCAAGAAACTTGAAAATGTCAGTGTCTTACCACCCATGAAAAGTTTTAGTTTTATATTTTAACACAATTAAAGTTTTGCTTTCTTATCATGAAATATCCAAAGAGTTTGTTCCTGATTAGATGGCTCTCCAAGGCAGCTCTCTTCCAGGTGAAGACTCAGGGACCCAGGTTGCTTCCTCCTAGTGACTTCATCATTCTCAGCATTGAAACAAAGAGAGAGCATGTAAAGTATTTCTCAAGGAGTTTCAGGGAACAAGTGTGCAAGTAGCACACATAACTTCCACACATGTTCCAGTGGCAATAATGCATTTCATGGCTTCACTTTTAAGGGAGGATCAGATATGTAATCTTATGCCCAGGTTGGGGTATATAAGATGGGTAAAATAGGTTGATAAATGTAAAACATTCTCTGCCACAGTGGCCAAATATCCATTTTATCACTATTTGAGCTTATATGCTCACTCCTTCCCTTAACAACAACAAAAACTCCACATTTCATTGAATCATTGTATCTATTTCAAAGTCCAGGATCTCTCAGTGATGTAAGTTTTTTATTTTCCTCTTCCTAGATTCAAATGTGACTTCTTAAAGCAATCTTTAAGAAAACATAGAAGTTATCTGGTTGTTTATACACACTCAAAACATAATCATTGAATAACGACAGATGCCAACAACAGATACTCCCTGGTGAAAAGGGAAGGGAATAGATAGAAAACACTGGTCTAGAGCATGATGAAATTCTGTAGAGAAGGCTTTGGAATGGCTCCCTACTGTCAGGGTAGGCATAATTATTCAACTAAATCCTGCTCTTCATTTTAAGAAGAAATCTCTTGTCCATGGTTCTTGGTTCAGTCCTTTGCAAAGAGGTTTTTTTTTTTTTCCTCCATTTTCCTCCTTGGCTACAACAGAAATCAGTGTAGGGGAGAATGCTCTCCATGAGCTCTATAAAGCTTTTGCAGTCTGCTTCCTGTCCTTAGGTCAGAGCCCAAAGATTGTATGAGTTGTCTAATAATCAATGGCATTTTTAGTTGGAACATACGTTTTCTTTGGCTGTATATTTCTCTTAAAAATGTATCTGTTGGCTTCCAGTTGGTTCTATATGCCATCAACTATGCCCCAATTTTTTTGTTAGACATAGTTTTCACATCTGCCTTACTTCTTTGCTTTCTCTTCCAAAATTCTTGACTTTAATTTAAAGGCAACTATACTGAGGCTAGTAGGATTGGGAAGACCACACAGGTTAATCTGAGAAGATTCACATTTCATTTTCCAGAGCCTTCAAAGTCTCATTTCATACTCTTTGGAGTCTAGAAGCAAATGGCTTTATCAGTCTTGCATGACTCTGAATTTCTAGACCAGTATCTGTTTCTTTTATTTTCCTCTTACAAGTTAGCATTCTCTCTGGAACTCATCTCTTTCTTATAATGCCTTAAAAAACACAGATGGTAGTAGCCAATATGGTTTGGCTCTGTGTCCCCACCAAAATCTCACCTTAAATTGTAATAATCCCCATGTGTCATGGGAGGGACCAGGTGGGAGGTAATTGAAACATGGGGGTGGATTTTACCCATGCTGTTCTCATGATAGTGAATAAGTCTCATGATATCTGATAGTTTTATAAAAAGGAGTTCCCCTGAACAAGCTCTCTTGCCTGCCGCCATGTAAGACATGACTTTGCTCCTCATTCACCTTCTACCATGATTATGAGGCCTCCCCAGTCTTGTGGAACTGTGAGTTCATTAAACCTATTTTTCTTTATAAATTACCCAGTTTTGCATATGCCTTTATTGGCAGTGTAAACACAGAATAATACAGTAGCCAACACAGAGGAATACTTTGAAGCATGTAGCATTGTCTTTGCTACAATCATGTCATAGTCATATTTGAGGATATTGATCTTACCTGATCTGGTCAAATGTTTGCAGGATCTGAGTAAAGACTTTGTTTTCTAACTCACATTGTACAACACTGGAACAACACTTAGTCATTGAGAATGGGAAAGAGTTAGAAAAGATGAAAAATGTGATGCCTAAATTAAAAGAGGCTGCCATTTATTGGGACATAATAAACAAAATGCAGTACGTGTGGGCATATATCTTGTATCAGTTCATTTCCACGCTGCTGATAAAGACATACCCGAGACTGGGTAATTTACACAGGAAAAAGGATTTAATGGACTTACAGCTCCATATGGCTGGGGAGGCCTCACAATCATGGTGGAAGGCAAGGAGGAGCAAGCCATGTCTTACATGGATGGTAGAAGCCAAAGAGAGAGAGAGAGAGCTTGTGCAGGGGAGCTCCTCTTATAAAACCATCAGATCTTGTGAGACTTATTCACTATCATGAGAACAGCATGAGAAAGACCTGCTCCCATAATTCAGTTACCTCCCACTAGGTCCCTCCCACAGCACGTGGGTATTCAAGATGAGATTTTGGTGGGGACACAGACAAATATATCATAGCTCTATCTATCTACCTATCATAACCCGTATACCTTACATAAGATATCAGATAAATATATCACAACAACTATATTTTCTGACCCCAAAATTATGACATATTGTCTGACAAAGACTATACTCTTTGAAAACAATGAAACAGGGAAGTCGAAATCATAATTGATTCAGAAAATTCAGGACAGTTGGTTGCTACACATACTGTCTGGGTTAAAGCCCCAGAAGAAATTGGCTGGGAGGACATTCGAAGTCTCCCCAATACCAACCTTTTATGGAGAATTTAGTTTAACCTAGAAGTGGATATTGACAGTAGCAGACAGTCTAAATAAATTTTGTAAAGTTGCATGCAATTAATTCCTCATATAGCTTATTGTCCAATTACTGTCTCTCTCAGTTTTATTCATTTGCTCATTTGTTTAACAAATTTTTTTAGCAGAACCTACACAGGTATTACATCAGATATGAGGGTCACAATGAAAGCAAAAGACTTTTTGCCTCATATAATCTTTAACCTAGTGTGGGAAGCAGGTACTAACCAAATAACCCTGTAACTTAATCTGTAATAATACTCTGAGAAGGGTTATAAAAGCAATTATAGAGCATCAAAGGGTTATAAAGGGAAGACTTGGTCCAATTTGGGAAGGGTCAGGAAAGGCTTCCTGGAGAGAGGGAGTCTGAGCAGAAAATTCAAGGCAGGTGAAGGAGTTGACAAGGTATGGAGGTGGGAGATGGAAGGGCTTCCCAGGCAGGGAGAGTGTCTTGTACCGTACCCAGAAGGCAAGAGAAAGTAAAGCATATTCCATGGGCTCCGAGAGGCTGGTGTAGATAAAGAACAGCTACAGGGTGCAAGGCAGGGGGCAGCTCAGGATAAGGATTGGGTCTTGATGTGGTTTGGCAGTGTCCCCACTCAAATCTCATCTTGAATTGCAATTCCCATAATTCCCACAAGTCATGGGAGGGACCCAAAGGGAGGTAATTGAATCAAGGGGGCAGTTATCCCCATGCTGCTGTTCTCATGATAGTGAGTGAGTTCTCATGAGATCTGATGGTTTTATAAGGGGTTTTCCCCCTTTTGCTCAGCACTTCTCCTTGCTGCCATCAGGTAAAGAAGGACATATTTGCTTCCCCTTCTACCATGATTGCAAGTTTCCTGAGGCCTCCCCAGGCCTGTGTAACTGTGAGTCAATTAAACCTCTTTTCTTTATAAATTACCAAGTCTCGGGTATGTCTTTATTCACAGCATGAGAACAGACTAATACAGTAAATTGGTATCGGAGAGAGTGGGGGTGCTGCTATAAGGATACCCAAAAATGTGGAAGTGATTCTGGAACTGGGTAACAGGCAGAGGTTGGAACAGTTTGGAGACTCAGAAGAAGACAGGAAAATGTGGAAAAGTTTGGAACTTTCTAGAGACTTGTTGAATGGCTTTGACCAAAATATTGATCGTGATATGGACAATGAAGTCCAGGCTGAGGTGTCTCAGAGGGAGATGAGGAACTTGTTGGGAACCACAGCAAAGGTGACTCTTGTTATGCTTTAGCAGAGATATTGGTGGCATTTTGCCCCACCCTAGAGATCTGTGCAACTTTGAACTTAAGTGAGATGATTTAGGGTAACTGGTGGAAGAAATTTCTAAGCAGCAAAGCATTCAAGAGGAAGCAGAACATAACAGTTTGGAAAATTTGCAGCCCAATGATACAGCAGAAAAGAAAAACTCATTTTCTGAGGATAAATTCAAGCCTAGTGCAGAAATTAGCATAAGAAATGAGGAGCCAAAGGTTAATCACCAAGGTAATGGAGAAAATGTCTCCAGGGCATGTCAGAGGTCTTCACAGCAGCCCCTCCTATCACAGGCTCGGAGGCCTAGAAGGAAAAAATGTTTTTTGGACTGGTCCCAGGGCACCTCTGCTGCTCTGTGCAGCCTTAGGACTTGGTGCCCTTTGTCCCAGCTGTACCTAAAAGGGGCCAATGTACAGCTCAGGCCATTGCTTCATAGGGTGCAAGCCCAAAGCCTTGGCAGCTTCCACATATTGTTGAGCCTGTGGGTGTGCAGAAGTCAAGAACTGAGGTTTGGAAACCACCATCTAGATTTCAGAGGATTTATGGAAACCCTTGGATGTCCAGGCAAAAGTCTGCTGCAGGGGCAGAGCTTTCACTGAGAACCTCTGCGAGGGCAGTGTGGAAGGGAAATGTGCAGTGGAATCCCTGCACAGAATCTCCACTGGAGCACTGCCTGGTGGAGCTGTGAGAAGATGGCCATCATCCTCCAGAGACCAGAATGATAGATCCCCTAACAGCTTGCAGCTTGCACCATGTGTCAGGAAAGACCATAGGCACTCAACACCAGCCCATGAAAGCAGCCTGGATGGGGGTTGTACCCTGCAGAGCCACAGGGGCAGAGCTACCCAAGGCCATGGGAGCCTACCTCTTGCATCAGTGTGACCTGAATGTGAGACATGGAATCAAAGATCATTTCAGAGCTTTAAGATTTGACTGCCCCACTGGATTTTGGACTTGCATGGGGCCTGTAGCCCCTTTGTTTTGACCAATTTCTTCCATTTGGAATAGGTGTTTTTACCCAATGTCTGTACCCCCATTGTATCTAAAAAGTAACTGATTTGCTTTTGATTTTACAGGCTCATAGGCAGAAGTGACTTCTCTTGTCTCAGGTGGACTTTGGACTTGGACTTTTGGGTTAATGCTGGAATGAGTTAAGACTTTGGGTGACTGTTGGGAGGCATGATTGTGTTTTGAAATGAGAGAACATGAGATTTGGGAGGGGTGTGGCTGTGCCCCCACCCAAATTTCATCTTGAATTATAGCTCTCATAATCCCCACATGTTGTGGGAGGGACCTGGTGGGAGGTAATTGAATCATGGGGATGGTAACACCCATGCTGCTAGTCTCATGATAGAGAGTGAGATTCGATGGTTTTATAAAGGACTGTTCCCCCTTTTGCTCAGTACTTCTTCTTCTTGCCATTACGTGAAGGATTTGTTTGCTTCCCCTATCACCATGATTGTAAGTTTCCTGAGGCCTCCCCAGCCCTGTGGAACTGTGAGTCAATTAAACATCTTTCCTTTATAAATTACCCAGTCCTGAGTATATCTTTATTAGCAGCATGAGAAGGGACTAATACAGGTCTCTTGCTTAAATAAATAAGATACCATTGAAAGAACTTTACGTGGGAAAGTGACGTTATCAAATGGCCTTTGCAAGGATTGCTCTGGCTAAGGAGGTAGAGGGAGTGAATGTGGTGGGGAGCCAGTTAGGATTCTACTTCAGTATTCCAAGAAGTAATAATGGTGGCTTTATTTACAAAGCTCTTTGTGGCGTCTCCCCTCTCCACCTATTACAGCCTCCCCATCCATACTGTGCCCTCCAAACAGGTTGTGTCTTATACCTCCAGGGCTTTGTACCTATTGCTTTTTCCTTCTTTAACTCCTTCTTCTTGTTTTTCTGGCTAATTTCTATTTATTTTTCAAAACTAATTTGTGCCATTGTATTAGTCCATTTTCATGCTGTTATAAATAACTATGTGAGACTGGGTAATTTATGAAGAAAGGAGGTTTAATTGACTCACAGTTCTGCAGGCTACATAGGAAGCATGACTGGGAGGCCTCAGGAAACTTACAATCATGGTAGAAGGTGAAGAGGAAGCAAGCAGCTTCTTCACAGGGCGACAGGAGAGAGAGAGAGAGTGAGGGGGGAAGTGCCACACCTTTAAACCATCAGATCTTATGAGAACTCACTCACTATTATGAGAACGGCATGAGTATCAGGGGAAATTCAGCCCCCGATATTTCACATGGGTCCTTTTCTATTTTCCCTAAGTGTCGACTGGTCTAAGAAATAAAGGGGAAGTGTACAAAAGAGAGAAATTTTAAAGCTGGGTGTCTGGGGGAGATATCACGTGTCGGCAGGTTCCATGATGCCCCCTGAGTCGTAAAACCAGCAAGCTTTTATTAGCAATTTTCAGAGGGGAGGGAGTGTACGAATAGGGTATGGGTCACAGAGATCACATGTTTTAAGGGCAACAACAGATCACAGGCAGGAGGTCATGGCGAGATCACAAGATCAGGGCAAAACTAGAATCACTAATGAACTTCCATGTCCCGCTGTGCACGCACTGTCAAGGTTCAAGAGCAGAGAACCAGTCTGACTAGAATTTGCCAGGCTGGAATTTCTTAATCCTAGCAAGCCTGGGGGCACTGCAGGAGATTAGGACCTGTTTCATCACTATCTACACCTGCATAGGGCAGACACCCCAAAAGCGGCCATCTTAGAGGCCTCCTCTGGGAATGCATTCTTTTCCCAGGGAAGTTAATTACTAATATTCCTTACTGGGGAAAGAATTCAGTGATATTTATCTTACACGTTTTTGGTAATAAGAGAAATATGGCTCTGTCCTGCTTGCCCACAGGCAGCCAGACTTTAAGGTTATCTCCCTTGTTTCCCGAAAATCGCTGTTATGCTGTTCTTAAGGTGCCAGATTTCATATTGTTCAAATACACATGCTCTACAAACAATTTGTGCAGTTAGCACAATCATCACAGGGTCCTGAGGTGACATTCATCCTCAGCTTATGAAGATGACAGGATTAAGAGATTAAAGACAGGCATAGGAAATTACAAGAGTATTGATTGGGGAAGGGATAAATGTCCATGAAATCTTCACAATTTATGTTCTTCTGCTGTGGCTTCAGCTGGTCCCACCATTCAGGGTCCCTGACTTCCCACACACATGGGGGAAATCCACCCCCATGATCTAGTTGCCTTCCACTAGGTCCCTCCCCTGACACATGGGGATTACAATTCGACATGAGAGTTGTGTGGGGACACAGAGCCAAACCATATCAGTCATCTAATTTAGGATGCCTTATCTGACACTCTCTGGTGCCCCATCTTCTTCACTCTTTCTCCAGTACTGACTTATAAATCCCTCCTGCATGCTTCCCTAGTGTCATTTGCATGCATCCACCATGGCCCATGTTGCACTATATTGCAATTGTTTGTCTGCTTATTTATTATATTACAGGTTTATTAAGGGCAGAAAATGACTATCTTATTTGTATTACTAGCCTCCAGCTTAGAACCTAGCACACAGCATGTACTCAATAATTTTTTATTTAATTAATTTAAAAATAGACATATATGTAAATGTCCTAAATATTTCAGGAAACTTGGACCTTTTATAAAAAAAAATCATTATCATGTCAAAAAACACATTTTTAATAAAGTTATTTTTAAAAGTTAATGAGTTAAACTTTCATTTGGTGGTTTAAAAAATACAGTTATTATCCATGGGGGATTGATTTCAGGACAACCCTTTTATCCCCGAACCCCACCAAAATCTGCAGATGCTCATGTCTGCTCAAATAATTTGCATGTAAACTACACACATTCTCCTGAATGTTTTAAATCATCCGTAGATTACTTATAACACCTAATGCAATGTAAATGCTGTGTAAACAGTTGTTACAACGTGCTGGGTCTTTTCATTGTTTTTATTTTTATTTTTACAATTTCCAATTTTATTTTAGATTCAGGGGGTACATGTGCAGGTTTGTTATCTGGGTATATTGTGTGTTATGTGTTGATTTTTAAATTTGTGTTCTTTTGTACTGTGTTTTTTTCCAAATAGTTTTCATCTGAGACTGGTTGACTCCAACAATGCAGAACTCAGAAATACAGAGGGCTGACTGTAAGCTAGAAACATATATGCAGAATATATTCCTCATTTAAAAGTAGCATATGATTAGCTTGGCTTTCAACCCAGAACTCATTTGAAGAAATCTACTCATTGAGGTTTTAGTATGGTAAGAAAATGAAAAGCACATAACTTCATTCAGGCAGTGAGTATAATTCCTTTAGACAGAGGGTACGGATATATTGACTGGTTGCTATTGAAACCTTGGTCTCAGAACTGAAATCAATCAAAAGTGAAGACAGTGCCAACCCAAGCAAAATGAAGCCAGTGCATGATCATTCTATCCTTGACCCCTTTCCTTCAAATTAACCCAGGAACCATAAAGAAGACAGAAGGGGAAAAGCATTTTTACATGTTACATTTCTGAATATATCCTGATAAATGTGTTAGCTTTGATATAATTACACAAATGTTTTGAAAAAGAAAAATAGATAAACATATATAAAATAGTGTATCAGGAATATATCTACATGCAGATAGGATGTAGCAAATTTTGGAATGCCAACAATTAGAAAAGCCAGTATATAATATTTTTAAAGACATCAGAAAGCTGTGGAAGGAATATGTATTAGGTGAATTAATAATCTAGAGAATTAATTCTATTCTAAGATGAGCTGATGGTTGCCAACAGCCATTTGTTTGTTTTTTGTTGATTTGTTTTATACTGGGGAGCACTTGCCAATTTGGAATGTAGGCCAAAGGTTGAAAAAGACCCTGGAAGAGGGCCTTTTCCCAAGATCAATGAAATTAGTGTGGATTTTAGTGATTGAACAGAACTGGGGGACAAATTGGAAACTTAAAGGGCCCCAAGTTTTCCTCATGGAATATTTACTAAGTTCTGGGGTTGGGTGAGAGGTGGAAGAAATAGGTCAAAACTTCTAAAGACAGAAGAAGCCATATCTTAGTGGTGATTAAGCAACAAAGACTCACTGAGAGAGGGTCTGACTCAAAAATGCCAACAGTCTCTCTCTTAAGCTATTTAGCAATTTTTAAAGCTGTAAAGGTAGGTGGCTGGAGACCTGGGTTGGGGATCTCTGAAGGGCAGGGATAGATTTCTTGCTGTGAAAACTCTGGGAGGACAATTCATAAAGAAAAAGGGAAAAGTAGAGCTAGAACCTTACTAAAACTGCAATTAAACCTCAAGCCAGTTTACTCTCTGATTAGGTTAAGATGTTCTATTTGTCATTCTGCCTGATTAACAGAAGAAGAAAATATTTTCTTCTGGGGAATACAATCATCTGAAGGTTCCACAGTGTTTCAAATCAAAACATCTAGAATAGGGAAAAATTACTAGACAAGCAAATAAGCAAGAAAATATGACCAAAAATCAACAGAAAAATAGACAATAGAGGCATACTCACAGATGACCTCAATATTGGAGCTAACGGATAAGAACTTTAACATAGCTATGATGAATATGTTAAAGAACCACAGAGAAGCTCTTTAAAAAATGTTTAAATGCAGTCCATATACAGCAGTTTCTTACTGAGGGATCTGAAGAGCAGTCTGAAATTAGCGTGTAAAAATGCTTCCACATGGTTTTGAGACACTCACGTCTCTAAGGTGTGTAGTTCACTAATCATCTACATCAGCCTCATCAAGTTTTCTTATTAAAATTTAGCTTGTCAGACCTACTTGGCGGGGGAACCCTCCCTATAATTGGATAGGATATGAGAGCCTGCATTTTGAAGGAGCGTCTGAGGTGATTCTGAAGAACTATAAACTTTAAGAACAAGGAGCATAGAGAATTTCTGCTATTGCCATTTGTGATTCTGAGGATTCTGAATATCCCAGGCAGAGCTGGTCTTAAGATCTTACTGATATTCTTGAGGCACCCACAATGTCTACAGGTTATAATAAAATCAGCTTACACCAAATTGTACCACACATGCACAGTTATTAAACAACCAGCATTTACTAGCAAATGTCCAGAAAAATGTTTATATGGCCTGTTTTGTCACTCACGCAAAGGGCAGCGTTCTGTTCTTATAGGCCCTCTAACCACAAAAAAACATAAAAAGCTCACTCAGAAGCAACAATATTCTAGAGCAGGATTCTTTGCTCGGCTCACTGCAACCTCCGCCTCCCGGGTTCAAGTGATTCTCCTGCCTCAGCCTCCCAAGTAGCTGGGATTACAAGCAAGCGCCACCATGCCCAGCTAATTTTTGTATTTTTATTAAAGACGGCTTTCACCATAGTTGTCAGGCTGGTCTCAAACTCCTGACCTCGGGTGATCCACCCACTTCAGCTTCCCAAAGTGCTGGAATTACAGGCTTGAGCCACTGCGCCCTGCCCTACTAATCTTAGAGTTGACATCAGTCAACTAAAATTATATAAAAGTTTGCTGGAAAAAGGATGGCAAATTTTGGTACTATCCCTAAGAATAGAAGTTAAATCCTGGGTAACCTGATGGAGAGGATCTCTGAACTATTGTATCCAATCCACATATCATGTATATCTGTAATTCCCCAAGGAAAACTAATTTCTTACACTTATAGATGCCATTTAAAAAGCAAAATTTTCACCAGTGAGAACCTACTTCTGATATTCACTGTGCCAAAATGCAAAGCATTAGGTGTTAATTGACATATGGATAATAGAAGAACCTATGGTAGCTGTTCGGCAATGTTGCATTTATGGTATAATGCTGGTTGACCACAGCTGGTTGGAAGAGTAGTTTGCTGGCCTCAACTAGTGAATTCACACCTGGTATCACATGGCCCAAGCCAAAATATTTAATTTGAGAGTTATAGCCATAAAGAGAACTGTCTGGAGAGGTGAGGGTACCAAGGGGTAAAGAGATAAAAGAGGTTCCCCTGTAGCATTTGGTGTTAGCAGTGGCAGTAATTGCAATGGCTGACAAAGTCCAGATCCAGAAGCTTCCTGAGATGTTATGGAAATGGCTACATTTGACAAGTGGAAATGTTACAGAAGTGACAATAATGATCATTGCAATATTTACTGAGCACTAAACTCAGACTCTGCACTGTGCTAACTTCTTAATTGTTCAATTCATTTAATCTTTATAATAACCATTTGAGATTGATGTGAAAAATGAGGATTGGAGGAGTTAAATACATTTCCCAGTTTATCCAGCTGGTGAGTGGAGAAGCCAGTATTTAAGCCATTGTATTTGATTCCAAACCCCAAGCTATTTATTTTTAAAAAGGGAGAGGAGATTGATGTGGCTTAGCAACTGCACATGTAAAATTTAAATAGGGATTTTAGTCAACATGAAACTTGGGTATGAGTCAACAGTTTCATGTGGCTGTCAAAAAGCTGAAGTCAACCTTTAGCTGCACTGCTAATTATATTAGCTCAGATCTATTGAGTACAGGGCATGTGCTAAGCACTTTACATGTATTAATTCATTGTATCTTTACAACAGTCTTACAAGGTCCTCCCTTTTATATTGATGAGGGAACTGATAGAAAGGTTACAGACCTTACCCAGAGTTACGGCAGCCTAAGAGACAGAATGTGGTGATTAAATGGGGAGAGGCCTATATTCTTGTTAGGCCTGAATCTTACCCAAAGTTTACACAATGGGATTTTAAAAGCAAGGGGAAGATTTTGAGCTAAAAAACTTCAGTCATTGTTTACATTAGTGGTTCTCAAACATTAGTGTGCATAAAGTTTGTCTGGGGAATTCAATGAAATTTACAGTTCGCATGCCCACACTGAGAGGTGATGATTCAGAATTAGCGTTTAAACAACTGTCATGAGTGATCTCCTGTCGGGTTGTGCTCAATGATCCCCTAAGGATGCTCTGAGAAACATTTGATAAGGTGTTCTTTGTAATCGTTCAAGACTTGCTTAAGATGAGATACTTCAGGTATAAGGAAAAAAGGAGTTTTGTCCTATGTCTCAGAAAAAGGGATTAAAAGCTTTCTGGCACACACGAAAGTGTGTATGCGTTCGCACATACACACAGAAAGAGAGAGAGCACCTTATTTCTAAGGATCTCACAAAAAGAAGAGTCAAATTTGTGTAAAATTATGGAGGATCTTATTTTTAATTTATACATCCAGGTATTACTTGTTACTTTTAAAATAATGGCCTTGTAGTTTTATTATTATAACAGCTATACAGTAACAATACAGCAAGTGAGAATATTTTATCCAAAAAAAATCACTACCCAGAACAATGTCAAGATTTCTCCCTGTGCTTTCTTCTATGAGTTTGATAGTGTCAGGTCTTATGTTTAAGTCTTCGATCCATCTTGAGTTGATTTTTGTATATGGTGTGAAATAAGGGTCAAATGTCATTCTTCTGCATGTGGTTATCCGGTTTTCCCAATACCATTTATTAAAGAGACTTTTCTTTCCCCATTGTATGTTCTTAGCATCTTTGCCAAAGATCATTTGACTAAATGTGCCTGTTTATTTCTGGGCTCTTACTTTTGTTCCATTAGGGTATAGGTCTGTTTTCATGGCAGTAGCATGCTGTTTTGATTACTATAGCTTTGCAGTGCATTTTGAACTCATTTAGTGTGATGCCTCCACCTTCATTGTTTTTGCTCAAGATTGCTTTGGCTTTTCGGGGTCTTACATGGTTCCACACAAATTTCAAGAGTGTTTTTTCTATTTTGTAAAAAATGTCATTGGAATTTTGATAGGGATTGCATTGAATCTGTGGATAACTTGGGGTGCTATAGACATTTTAACAATACTAATCTTCCAATCCATGAACATGGGATATATTTCCATTTATTTGTGTCACCTTAAATTTCTTTCATCAATGTTTTAAAATCAGCGAACAAATCTTTTACCTCTTTGGTTAAATTTACTCCTAAAATTTTTAATTTTTTTGGTAGCTATTATAAATGGGATTTATTTCTTGAAATATTTTTTCATATCTTTGTAGATAGTGTATGGTGTATAGGAAAGCAATTGAGTTTTGTATGTTGATTTTGTATCCTGTAACTGTATTGAATTTATTTATTAGTTCTAATAGTTTTTTGTTGGAGATTTTAGGGAGATATATATATCATATATATGATATATTATATATATATATATATATATGATAATGTCATCTGCCAAAAAAGACAATTTTACTTCATTCTTTCCAATTTGGATTTCTTTTGTTTCTTTTCTTGTCCAGTTGATCTCACTAGGACTTCTAGTACTATACTGAATAAAAATGATGAGAGTGACATCTTTGTCTTGTTCCAAATCTTAGAGGAAACATTTTTAACTTTTCATCATTGAGTATAATGTTAGCTGTGGGTTTTATACATGGATTTTATTATGTTGAGTTATATTCGTTTTATGCCTAATTTGTTGAGAGCTTTTATCATGGCAGGATATTTAATTTTGTCAAGTGCTTTTTCTACATTTAATAAGATGATCATATGGTTTTGTGTCCTTCACTCTGTTGATGTGGTATATCACAATGATTTGTGTATATTAATCAATTCTTGCATCCCAGGGATAAATCCCACAAAATCATGGTGTAAGATCCCTTCAATATGCTGTTGAATTTGGTTTGACAGTATTTTGTTGAGGACTTTTGCATCTATGTTCATCAGGGATATTGGTCTATAGTTTTCCTTTTTTGTTGCCTTCTTCTCTGGCTTCAGTATTATGGTAAGCTGGCTTCTTCAAATAAATTCAAAAGTCTTCCCTTCTCTTCAAGTTTTTGGAAGAGTTTGAGAAGTTTTGGCATTAACTCATTCTTAAATGTTTTTCAGAATTCATCAGTGAAGCCATTAGGTCCTGGACTTTTCTTTCTTGGGAGGATTTTTGTTACTGGTTCAATCTTCTTACTAATTATAGGCCTATTCAGATTTTCTATGTCTTCATTAGTTAGTCTGGGTAGTTGTATGCTTCTAGGAATTTATCCATTTTTTTCTAGGTTATCCAGTTTGTCAGTGTATAGTTGTTCATAGTAGCTTCTTATGATACTTTGTATTTCTATGGTATCAGTTGCAATGCTTCCTTTTTCAGTTCTGATTTACTTGAATATTCTCTCTTTTTTCTAGATTGTCTAGATAAAGGTTTGTCAATTTTGCTTTTTTTTAAAAAAATCAACTCTTCACTTCACAATTTTTGGATACGACCCCCAAAGCACACTCAACAAAAGCAAAAATAGATAAATAGGGTTGCATCAAACTGAAAAGTTTCTGCACACCAAAGGAAATAATTAACAGAGTGAAGAGACAACATAAGGAATGAAGGAAGATACTTGTAAACCATATATCTGATAAGAGGTTAATCACCAAAATACATAAGGAACACAAAAACTCAGTAGCGACAAAACCCAATTTAAAAAAAAATGGACAAAGGACAGAAATAGACATTTCTCAAAAGAAGACATACAAATGGCCAACAGGTATATGAAAAAACACCCAATGTCAGTAATTGTAAGAGAAATGCAAATTAAAATGACAATGAAATATCACCTCACACCTTTTAAAATGGCTTTCTTCAAAAGGACAAAAGAAAAACAAGTATTGGTGAGGCTGTGGAGAAAAGGGAACTCTTATACACTGTTGGTGGGAATGTCAATTAATACAGCCATTATGGGAAAATGTATGCAGGTAACTGAAAAAACTAAAAATAAAACTACCATATGATCCAGCAAACCCACTTCTGGGAATAAATCCACAGGAAATGAAAGCAGTACATCAAGAGATATCTGCACTCCTATGTTTATTGCAGCACTGTTCACGATAGTCAAGTTATGAAATCATCCTAAGTGCCAATCGATGGATGAATGGATAAATAAAATATTATATATACACATGTATTTATACACACACATGCAATGAAATACTCTTCAGTCTCAAAAAAAAAAAAAAAGACAATCCTGTCATTTGCAACAACTTGGATAAGCCTGAAGGACATTGTGCTAAGTAAGCCAGGCACGGAAAGACAAATACTACATGACCTCACTTACAAGTGGAACATTTTAAAAAGTTGAACTCATAGAAGCGGAGAGCAGAATGGTGATTGCTAGAAGCTGTGACTATGAGGAGGAATGGGAAGATGTTGGTCAAAGTGTACAAGGTTTCATTTGGCCAGGGTGAATAAGATCTAAAGTTCTAACATACAGCATGTGAGTATAGTTAACAATAATGTATGTATACTTGAAAACTGTTCATAGAGTAAGTCTTACATGTTATCTTAACAAAAAAAAATGTTAAGTGTTTGAGGTGTCTGATATGATAATTAGTTTGATTTAATCATTTTACAGTGTATTCATATGTCAAAACATCATGTTGTACACTGTAAGTATATATAACTTCTATTTGTCACTTAACCTTAATAAAACTGGAAAATATTTTAGAAGAACATAGTGACATAGAAAAGCAGCATAATGAAATTTTTAAAATAGACTTTTTTTTTTTAGAACAATTTCAGGTTCACAGCAAATTTGAGGAGAAAGTACAGAAAGTTTTTAAATACCTTCCCCCTGTCACACACCCACAGCTTCTCTCCACCCACATCAACATCCTGCACCAGTGGTACATTCGTTACAAATAATGAGCCAACATTGACACATCACTATCACCCAAAGTCTATAGTTTACATTAGGGTTAACTCTTAGAGTTGTGCATCCATTGAGTTTTGACAAATGTATAATGATATATATCTACCACTACAGTATTATACAAAATCAGTCCACTGCCCTAAAAATCCTCTATATTCTGCCTGTTCATCCCATTCTCTCCCCAACCCTTGGGAACCAATGATCTTTATACTATCTCCATAGTTTTGCGTTTCTCAGACTGGTTTCTTTCACTTGGGAATAAGTTTTCAATTTCCTTCATGTCTTTTTGCAGCTTGATAGCTCATTTTATCACTGAACTGAATATTCTATTGTGTGGATGTACCACAGTGTGTTTATTCATTCAGTTACTGAAGGACATCTTGGTAATTATGAAAAAAAGTTCCTATAAACATTTGTGTGCAGATTTTTGTGTGGACTTAAGTTTTGAACTCATCCAGGTAAATATCAAGGAGCACAACTGATGGGTTGCATAGTAAGAGTATGAATCATTTTGTAAGAAACTCAAACTGTCTACCAAAGTGCTGTACCATTTTGCATTCCCACCAGCAATGAATGAGAGAGTTCTTGTGGTTCCACATCCTGCCAGCATTTGATGTTGTCAGGGTTTGGGATTTTATTCATTCTAGTAGGTGTGTAGCAATACATCTTTGTTGTCTTAATTTGTAATTTCCTAATGATGTATGATGTGGAGCATCTTTTCATGTGCTGATTTACCATCCGTGTATCATCTCTAGTGATATGTTTATTCAACTATTTTGCCAATTTTTTAGTTGGGATCATTTTCTTATTGTTGAGTTCTAATTATTCTTATTTTTTATAACAGTTCTTAATCATGTATACGATTTGACATACTTTCTATTGGTCCGTAGCTTTTCTTCCCATTGTTCTAACAGTGTCTTTTACAGAGCAGAAGTTATTAATCTTAACGAAGTCCAATATCAATTTTTACTTTCATGGATAATGCCTTTGATGTTGTATCTAAAATGTCATTTACAAACCCAAGGTCACCTGGGTTTTCTCCTTTTTATCTTCTAAGAGTTTTATAGTTTTGCATTTTATATTTAGGTCTATGATCTATTTTGAGTTAATTTTTGTGAAAGGTGTAAGGTCTGTATCTATGTATCCAGCTTTTTTTCTTTTTGTCTCTTTCTTTCTTTCTTTTTTTTTTTTTTTGTGAGTGGATGTCTAGTTGTTATAGCACCATTTGTTGAACAGATGACCTTTTCTCCATTAAATTTCTTTTGCTCATTGTCAAAGATCACTTGACTGTATGTGGGTCTATCTTGGCCTCTCTATTCTGTTCCATTAATCTATTTGTCTGCTCTTTCACCAATACCACACTGTCTTGATTACTATAACTATATTAAGTCTTGAAGCTGGGCAATATCAGTCCTCAGACTTTGTTCTTCTCCTTTAATATTGTGTTGGCTATTATGGGTCTTTTGCCTTTTCATATAAACTTGAGAATCAGTTTGTGATATTCACAGAATAACCTCCTAGGATTCTGATTGGAATTACTTTGAATCTATAGATGAAGTTGGGAAGAACTGATATCTTAACAGTATTAAATTTTTCCATCCATGAACACAAAATCTCTATTTAGTTCTTTGATTTCTTTTGTCACAGTTTTGTAGCTTTTCTCATATAGATAGTGTACATATTTATTAGATTTGTACCTAAATATTTCATTAGAGTGGTGTGCTAATATAAATAGTATTGTGTTTTTAATTTCAAATTCCCATTGTTCATTGCTGGTATATAGAAAAGCAGTTGACTTTTGCACATTAATTTTGTATCCTTCAATTATCCTTGTATAATTGCTGTATCCTTCAATTATCCTTGTATAATTGCTTATTAGTAACAGGAGGGTTTTTTTTTTGTCAACTGAGATTTTTCTACATCAACAGTCATGTCAGCTGCAAAGATAGTTTTCTTTTACCTTTTCCTTCACAATACGTATACTTTTAATTTCCTTTTCTTGTCTAATTTCATTAGCTAGGACTTTCAGTACGATGCTGAAAAGGATTGCTGAGTAGAGACATATTTGCCCTACTCCTTATTTTAACAGGAAAGTTTCTAGTTTCTCACCATTAAGCATGGTGTTAACTGTACGCTTTTGTAAATGTTCTTTTTCAAGTTGAGAAAGTTCCCTTCTATTCATAGTTTGCTGCTACACAATATGATTTTAATATAAAAAAGCGGTACATAAAGTAGTGTGTACAATTTCATTCCGATTTTTGGGACAACTGTATTTTGCATTGGAAAAAAGCCTGGAAGAGAATACGTTTATAATTGAAAGTCGTCATTTTTGGCTGGATAATGGGTATTTTCTTTTCCACATACTTCTGTCTTTCCTAAAATTGCCCCGATTAAAAATAATATTACGAAAGGTGATTAGGTAGTCTGGAGAGAATGTCTTTTGGCCGTTGGGGGCGGTGGGGTGGTAAGGAAAAACATGAGAAGCTTTTAAAATGGAAATCTATGAAGAGATAACTGATTTCGTAATTGCATCATCAGTGGGAAAGTAAGCTCTCTGAGGACCAGGTCTGACTGAGACATCCCCACAGCGTAGTAGATTAATACATTTTGTGTCTCAGCGTTGTCTATGAAACGCCATTTATTCACTAGGCATGCTGAGCGTGGAACCAGGTTTCTTTCTTTCCAAGTAGTTTTGCTAGTTTAGAGAAAGAGAGACAGACACATAAATACATACAGAGAGAGAGAGAGAAAGTACTGAACCAGGAGCAGCAGGGTTTGAGTTAAAAGAGAGGGGCAGAGGAGCGCGTCCCGTGCCCCAAGGCTGCCACGCGGAGCGCGGGCGCGAGGTGCGGGTTCCGGGGCCGAGCGCACGCCCGGAAGGTGGAAGGTGGGCAGCAGCGCCCCCGCCTGGCCCTCCTGTGCGCCCCGACCCGACGCCTCCCCGCCCGACCAGGTGCCTCGAGAGCGCACAGCTGGGAGGGCTCTCCCGGGCTCGGCGAGACTCACGCCCGCGGTGTGCTAGGGCGGCGGCGACGGTGACGGGCGTGGGGCGCGGCGCTGCCTCGGCTGCCGGGTCGTTGCAGCGAGCGCTCGGGCCGGCCTGGAGTCTCCGGGCTGAGCCGCCGCGCCTGCATCGTGCGGCACGCCGCGGAGGCGCTCGGGGACAGAGCGCGCGGGCGCGCACAAAGCGGCCCGGGGCGACACGCGCTGCGCGGACCCTCTGTGGGCAGCGCACCCCAGTCTCCCCTGGCTAGCGGCTGCAGGGAGCTCCGGCCCGCGGCCCCTCCGCCTCAAGTCTGGGAGCTGCCGGCCCCACTCTGTCTTTGCCTATGGGGATCCGAGAGTTTCCCAGCGGCGCACCCAGGGGAAAGAGCATCGCTGTGTGAGTAGAGCTCCGGGCGTGGGTGAGCGAGCCGGCGGGCGGGAGGCCGGAGCCCTGGGGTGGCCCTTCGCAGCTGGGACACTGGGCAGTCTGGGGCTCGGGGAAGGGCGGCGCGCGGCGTAGCTGCTCGGGAAGTTTCAGTCATTCTTTCCCTCGCCACTCGCTCCAAGCCGCACTGGCCCGAGGCGCCCAGGATAGGGCAATGGGGACAGCTGCCCGAGGAAGTGGGTGAGTGGCGGCGGGAAGGGAGCAGCGCGGGCTCTGCCGCGGCGCTCGCCCCCGGAGGGCGCCGGCCGCGCTCTTGCTCTCGCCCTGAGATCTGCTCCTCACGAATCCCCTCCTCTCTGTCCACGCTCCCCGTGTCCACCCACCTGCCCGTGGCGCCTGCGACCTCAGTGGCATGAGGCGGTCACCGGACGTCAGCCCCCGGAGACTGTCCGATATCAGCCCCCAGCTCCGGCAGCTCAAGTACTTGGTGGTGGACGAGGCGATTAAGGAGGATCTGAAATGGTCGCGCTCCGTGGAAGATCTCACCAGCGGGCCCGTGGGGCTCACGTCCATCGAGGAGCGGATCCTGCGCATCACTGGCTACTATGGCTACCAGCCCTGGGCAGCGAGCTGCAAAAGTAAGACCCCCCTCCGGTGATTTTCCTCGTCCACCGGTCCGTCTCGTTACCATTGTCACAGCAGCCTCGGGGAGCGCATGCAGCGAGGCGTCCAGCCACCCCCTCCCGCCCTGCCTGCTGATACAGACCCAGGTTTGCAACTTTGAGGAAGAGGCCTGGAGACGGAGTTCTCCTGGACCTCTGAGGCTTTCTGATGCGTTCTCTTACACTCCTTCTTCTCCCACACACAGGATCTCTCTGTATCCTTATCCCTCCACCTCCAAATGTTGGGGACACTCTTATGTGGCAGACCGTGGGAAACAAATCAGAAACTCAGAGTATCCCGGACAGTGTAGCTTCCCCGCGGA
Organism: Macaca nemestrina; assembly: GCF_043159975.1. Lineage (NCBI taxonomy): Eukaryota > Metazoa > Chordata > Mammalia > Primates > Cercopithecidae > Macaca > Macaca nemestrina. Next base: position 15,269,343 of record NC_092125.1, on the reverse strand, counting down.
TCAGAAAGTCTCACAGGGTCCTGGGTCAGGTCTCACCAGGCTCAGCTGGAGATACTGATTTAGGTAGCCAGGATTTTAACTCTTCCTTGCATCTCCTAGCCCAGACGATAAAGAACAATTCTTGGGGTCTTCATTTTAGATGCTGTTCACGCCCTTTTCCCCTGGATTTTATCGGTCTTCAGTAAGGAGGTTCTATAGGGATCTCTCTAGTTAGTGGTGTTGCTCCAAGCAAGATGAATGTTTGGTGTCAGGTGGAGAAGCTGAAATGGTTTTCTGCCAGTGGGTCCCAGCTAATGGCTTTGAGGATGCTATGATCAATTAGACAGACATTATCTTATGTCACCAGGACTAATTCGATGTACATTTCTTTTTCTCACTTTGCAAGAGAGAGGTTGATTATGATGAAGTCCAGATATCTATAAATATAACCATAATTAGGTGGTCTCATCACTGTAGTTTGACATAAAGGATGGCCATTTGCCACCTCAGTCAGTATGAGAAACGGGCCTTGACTTCTTTCATTTGAAATAAAGACTAGATTAATAGCTTGTTGATTTTGAGTTTTTTTCTACCTTTTATTGCTTAAAATTGAAACATTCTTTATTGGTCTTTAGGGGAAAAAACGGGCGTTTGTAATTTAATAATATTCATCACTAAAAAAAAATGTCTATCTTTAGATTATTCCTAAAACCTTCGAGTCCAAGGCAAAGGTCAGTGGTATGCTAGCAGTGAGCTGGTTAGTTTTAAATTATTTTCAGGAAGAAACAGGATTTGAATGTTTTGCTTTCATGCAGCTTTTAAAAGACTGCATTTCATTGGGTATAAGCCTTTAAAAAAATTATCTGTATCTCTTCCAATCTCTTGCCTCTGCTGCTAAAATTGTAGCTGATTACAAAAGGAAGACAAGGGGCCAAATTCTCTTTTTGGTTGGAAAACCCTGGGCATGGGATAACAAAAATTAAACCCCCTCGGAAACCATATTTCTTATGGGCATGGATGGAACACTCAATTTTTATTTCTGCTTTCTAAAATTCTGTTAGAAAATAGCAATTTTCTATTCTTATTTCCATTTTCTGCTTCCTTAATAACAAAAGACAGTGGTATAAAGGACAGCCTTCATAAAGTCATCTCTTTAGTGCTTGAAGTCATAAAAAGGTTTTGTCTTTATAAATCTGTTTGTGACTGGCTGCATGTGCTTTGTGGAAGTTATCACCAAGGTTTGTGATTTGGGGACTTGGCAGAGAGCTTACGGCAGTGATGACTGTTCAGTACAAACATATTTTGTAATTAAGAGAAGAGAAGGGCCATGTGGAAATGGAGTCCTTGGCATCACTGGAGGTATTCTTAAATGCCTCTCTCTGAGGCTTCATTGGAAGAGTAAATATTAGCAGGCAAGGCTACAGTGATCACTGAATATGAATAAAATCAACTCATTCCACTCCCTCTATTCCTGTGAGGATTCTTCTTTATTCCAAGGTATTTCCTTGTTACTATAACACTTTAGGTGACAACTGACATTTTGGTGAATTGATTAGGTGTTATGTTTAAATTTAGAGAGGGTAATGTTTTATTAATATATTAATGTAGCAAAAGAGGGTTTTTTGTTTGTTTTTTTGTTTGTTTATTTGTTTTGTTTTGTTTTTGAGAGGGAGTCTTGCTCTGTCACCAGGCTGGAGTGTGGAGTGCAGTGCTGCGATCTTGGCTCACTGCAACCTCCACTTCCTGAGTTCAAGCGATTCTCCTGCCTCAGCCTCCTGAGTAGCTAGGATTACAGGCGTGCGCCACCACATCCAGCTAATTTTTGTATTTTCAGTAGAGATGAGGTTTCACTATGTTGGCGAGGCTGGTTTTAAACTCCTGACCTCAGGTTTTCCACCCACCTTGGCCTCCCAAAGTGCTGGGATTATACGTATGAGCCTCTGCACCCGGCTGGCCCAAAACAGGTTTTAAGGCAGAACTTCTGCTGTTTGCCATTTCTACTCAATTAATAATAATAAAGAGGCTTATCTATTACCTGTAGGCGTCACCTAGTTGCTTTATTTGTTGGTTGGTAATTGTACTCTACAAATGGGGAGAGATGATGGTTACAAAAAAAAAAAAATTCTCATGATCTCCAGAGTGGGTTATGGAAGCTCCAAGCTATTATGTCACCTTTCAGTCATCTTTCAAAGTATTTATCTACGTCCTAACTGAAGGAATTGCCATTGAAAGTTTCTAGACCCTTTGAGAGATGTGAGTCACTTGCCCTTGTAGCAGAATAAATCATTTGATTGACCCAATATTCATTTGTATCCTCTTCATTTTTAGATTTTGTTTGGGTTGTTAAGATAAATGAGGTAATTGTGAACAGTACAGAAATTACCTTTGCTCAGTATTCTCAACTCAATCATTTGGGTTCACAAGTTTCACTCTAGACAAGAGAATTTTGTAAAGGGTTTTTTTTTTTTTTTTTTTGACAGAGTCTTACTCTCACCCAGGCTGGAGTACAATGTCATGATCTCAGCTCACTGCAACTTCTGCCTCCCAGCTTCAAGCGATTCTCCTGCTTCAGCCTCCCAAGTAGCTGGGACTAGCACCACCACACCTGGCTAATTTTTTGTTATTTTTAGTAAGGATGGGGTTTCACCATGTTGACCAGGCTGGTCTCAAACTCCTGATCTCGTGATCTGCCCGCCTTGGCCTCCCAAAGTGCTGGGATTACAGTTGTGAGCCACCATGCCTGGCTTAAAATTTATCCAACTTACCCCAATAATAGTTTCTTTTTCTTTCTTTCTTTTTTTTTTTTTTTAGAAAGAGTTTTGCTCTGTCGCCTAGGCTAGAGTGCAGTGGCACAATCTCGGCTCACTGCAACCTCTGCCTCACAGGTTCAAGCGGTTCTCCTACCTCAGCCTTCTGAGTAGCTGGGATTACAGGTCCCCGCCACCATACCTGGCTAATTTTTGTATTTTCAGTAGACACAGGGCTTCACCGTGTTGGTCAGGCTGGTCTCAAACTCCTGACCTGGTGATCCGCCCGCCTTGGCCTCCCAAAGTACTGAGATTACAGGCGCGAGCCACCGCACCCAGCCTCGGATTCTTTTTTAAAAATCCCAAAGGCTCCTAGGTCTGAAAGGGATGGCTTTTATGAAACATTCAACTGAGAATTAAACTATAAACAAGGAAGCAGGAAGGGCCTAGTTCCTCTTCACAGTGGCAAAAGTCCTCCAAGCTCCACATTGCATGTTTTTGAACCAAAACAGTTGGCAGTATTCCTGGGAATTCTTCAAGTTATCTTCTGTGAGTGAATCCAGGGCCCAGAAAGCACCTGGGCCACAGGAGGGGCTCAATAAATATTTGTTGAATAGATGGATGGCTGCTGCCTGAAATATTGACCTCTGGGACAGGGAACTTTGAATGTGCCTCTGTAGTGATTTGTATCATTTACTTCTTATGCTGACTTCCTGTTATGTGGAATTGCTTTACTCTTTCCTGGTTCTTCCATCACAAGTGCTTCCTGAACCACAGACTGGACCAGAATTCTTGGTGATAAGCTTTGGTTTAGCCCAGGGTTTCTCAGTCTCAGCACTATTAACCCGTTGTGCTGTATAAGTATTTGTTGTAGGGAGCTGTCCTGTACATTGTAGGATGTTCAGCAGTATCTCTGACCTCTGCCTATTAGATGTCAGTAGCTTACCACCCTGCCCCCGAAGTTGTAGCAACCACAGTATCCCATGGGGGGCAGCCTTTAGTTAAGACCCACTTGTTTAGGGTAGCCCCCAAATTTGTGCTGCAGTAGAACTCTCTTTTGCTGCCCAGTAATGCTAAACACACAGGCCTACCTTACAAATTCCTGGCACTCTCCTTCCTTCACCTTTCTTCCTGGGCCACTTTTTAGGTTTTCAGGATGGCCAGATCGAGTAATCATCACCACTGGCAGTACAAGTGTCTTCTGAAGATTTGGAGAGCCTGTTCCTTCTGCAGCTGGCATGATTCCACAACCAATCATCATAAATTGACACCCTGTAGGATGTGCTTTAGAATTCAGGAGACTCTGAACAGTTTCTTTTAATAACTTCCTTTTCTTCCCTACTTTTGCCCCAGTAGAAGAGAAATGACTGTTTAAAACATCTTCTGCTTCCTTTTCCTTTCTCATTTCTCTGGGGTGGACACCAGTTAGGGAGGAGATGGCTAGAGAAGGGAGGAGGAGAATCAAAGACCAGGAAAAATCTGAATAGTGGACAGCCAGCCCCAGGCCTCTGATAGGGTGGGGCAGCCGCTGGCATTTCTACACAGGGATGATGGAAGGAACATATCTTGGAGTTTCCAGATAGAGGCTCTGCTGCAGGATGAAGGAACATCTGTGAATACTCCTTTATTTTCATTTATTCCTTTAGCAAACCTTTTCCAGCATTCAGTGTATGTCAGAATAGAGAGAGAAGTGCTGGAAGAGGCATTGCCCAGGTGTGCCTTCATCTAGAAATACAGGTCAGCACAAACCTGCATGAGAACACACACATTCTAAGGGGGGGCAGGATGTTTTACTTTCCAAAAGGTTTCCCTAAAGAATGTTTTCAAATAGTGAACTCTTAAATCCTTTTCTGGGAAAAAAAAAAAGACCCCAAAACATTTTAGGAATAGCTTTCTTGAAGGGGGTCATGCTTGTTGCTTAACAGGAGGTGCAATTATCATTTGAGTAGATTTATACACTATGTTGAATATCAACTATTATTCACTACAGGTTCTGGTATGTTGGGATTTAAATGATTTTTTTCAGAATGTGAATGGATTGAGTTTTAAGTCATTTGTAGAATGGAGAGAGGGTCAGTCTTAAAAGACCGACTGTCTCTAACCCACTCCACCCGCCATTGGCAAAGTGAACCTGGGGCAGGAACATGCAGGTTACTGAATAAATCCCAGCTTATCTGGGTGGAGGTTTTCTAGTTCAAGCTGAAAAAATGTAGGGCACTGAATAACACACCTGGTGACAAGGAAATTGCATGTTTCAGGATTCTCCAGGTTTAAAAGTTGTAAAGGGTTTGTGTGAGGTGAGGGGGAAGGGCTCATGGGGAAAGGCTATCTTCCTAGCGTCCCTGTTAGTTCACACTGAACTGTGAGTATATGTTGCTGGCGTAGATACCAGTGCTAAATGGAACAGTGCCTTGTAGTATCATTGAATTCATGGTGAGCAACTTCTGTTTGATCCTCCTAAAATAGTAAAGGTCAGGTCAGCAATTCAAAAATGACCCACTTGTAAGAGATGTATAATTTGGTTGTAAAAGTTTATTCTAGAATGGAGCTTGGCATATGAAATATGAGATGGAAAAGATTTTAAAAGAAAATAATTAGAGGGCTTGAGGGGGTGGTGAGTTGAGCATTAGACCACAGTGTTTTTTATTGGGTCAGATAATTAATTTTATTCCTACGTATGCTAACAATTTAGTAAATAGTTTCTGAGTTTTGATGTAATAAAAATGCAGAACTATTATCTTTTAAGGAAATGAGGTGACCCCAGCTCACTCAGATCATTGCCGTGGGGTTATAAACCCTTCATATCTGCCATGGGGTTAGAAATCTTTCACACCTATTCATGTGCCTTTATTTTCATTTATTCATTTAGCAAACTTTTTTTTTTTTTGAGACGGAGTCTCGCTCTGTCGCCCAGGCTGGAGTGCAGTGGCCGGATCTCAGCTCACTGCAAGCTCCGCCTCCCAGGTTTACGCCATTCTCCTGCCTCAGCCTCCCGAGTAGCTGGGACTACAGGCGCCCGCCACCTCGCCTGGCTAGTTTTTTTTTTGTATTTTTTAGTAGAGACGGGGTTTCACCATGTTAGCCAGGATGGTCTCGATCTCCTGACCTCGTGATCCGCCCGTCTCGGCCTCCCAAAGTGCTGGGATTACAGGCTTGAGCCACCGCGCCCGGCCTCATTTAGCAAACTTTTAAAGCATTTACTACGTGCAAGAATACAGAAATAAGTGATGGGAGACACAGTCCTCACCCTAAAAGTTTTCCAGCTAGAGCAGGTGAAATCTGAAGTACACATGTGGTGGTGATGGGGAAATGGCCTTACCTCCAGGGAAGTGAAGTCTTCCAGGCTTTAAGGAGACATGGGCAAGGAGAGTTCTCATCGCTCTTCAGAAGTCCCTCCTGGATCTCATTAAAAAGAGTGTAGTTAAAACACTCCAGCTTTGAGCCTTGGTCCTTTCCTTAAGCAGCTGGAAACATTCAGGTTAGTTGCGTTCAAACATAAATTCGCATGCAAATGCACCATTGATGTTTGTTAAGCATTTTACTGTAAGCTGTTTACTGTAAGCTGAGGGGTGTCCACTCAGTTTTTTTTTTTAATGTCTGGAGGAGCAGAGGAAATAGAATTCACATCCCAGCTTCATAGCTATATGACAAGTTCACTGCTATCAGCCTCTAGTTTCACTGGGCACGGTGACTCATGCCTGTAATCCCAAAGCTTTGGGAGGCCAAGGTGGGTGGATCACGAGGTCAGGAGTTCAAGACCAGCCTGGCCAAGATGGTGAAACCCCGTCTCTAATAAAAATACAAAAATTAGACGGGCGTGGTGGTGGGTGCCTGTAATCCCAACTTCTCGGGAGGCTGAGGCAGAGAATTGCTTGAACTCAGGAGGCGGAGGTTGCAGTGAGCCGAGATCGTGCCACTGCACTCCAGCCTGGGCGACAGAGTGAGACTCCATCTAAAAATAAAAAATAAAAATAAAAAAGGAGATAATAGAACTAGTTTCTAGGATTGTCATGAAGATTAAATGAAATACAGTAGTCCCGCTTTATCGGAGGGAGAATGTATTCCAGGCCCCCAGTGGGTACTGTGGATAGTACTCAACCCAATATACATGATTTTTTCTTAAACAGTAGTGAGCAGGTGGTGTAGACAGCGTGGATAGGCTGGACAAAGGGATGATTCACATCCTGGGTAGGACGAAGTGGGAAGGTTCAAGATTTCGTCACGCAACTCAAAATGGCACACAATTCAAAACTTGTGATATGTTTGTTTCTGGAATTTTCCTTTTAGTATTTTCAGACCATGGTTGACCAAGGATAACCGAAACCGTGGGAAGCAAAACCGTGGATAAGGGAGGACTCTTTCAATGTCTGTACAGCTGGTATCTATTAATACACCTTTATATTCATTTATTTTAGCAAATCTTTTGAGCTTTTACTTTGTGCCAGAATGCAGAGATTAGTGATGGCAGACACAGTCCTTGCCCTAAAAGTTTACTTACTGAAGTGGGTGAAATCCGAAGTGCTTGTATGGTACGATACAGATCAGTTTGCAGTGCCTGGAGAGCCCTTTCTCACATCGGTGAGTTCATTCTTCAGCTGGAGGAGTCATTCACAACAGAAATAGAGGGGAGGTTTGCATTCCAGGTGAAGGGACAGCATGTGCACGGGAATGTAGTCAGCTATTGCTAGAAGGTAATTCCGCTTGATTGGAACATCATGGGGCGGGAGTGTAATGTATGAAGTTGGACTTGTGAGCAGAAACAGACTACAGTACATTACAGTACCGGTCATCTGATGCCTGTCACCTTCCTCATCCAGGTCCCAGCCTAAGTGTCACCTCCTCCTGAGAGCCTTTCCTGATTACAGGAGGTCCTCTTGCATCTCCTGTAGTGTTGTCACCTCTTTTACATAGTCATGACTAGTTTAAGAAAGTGGCTGAAGCTCTTGCAGATAGAAAGCTCTCTAGGAGCAGGGCTTGTTATTATGTCTCCACCCCTCACTGTGGTCTTGGCATATAGAACTCTGGTGATTCTTCCACAGTGCAGAGCATCTCAATCAATAAACGTTTGTTCAATGTTCTAATAAAAGGCCTAAGTGGCCATTTCCTCATACACCTACACAAATGGCTCCTAAGTAAGCATCTACATTTCTGTAGCATCTTCCAGAATTATCCTGCATAGAGACGCTTCTAATTGCATTCCTCTGTCAAGAAATGGGACTCCCATTGCTGGTTCCCTTCAGTCTTCACTTTAACTCTGCTAAAAAGTAATCACACTCCTAGAGCTTACATTATCCAATCTTATGTTGGCGTGTTCTGTTCAGTTTTGATAACTTTAAAAAATGATGTGGAAAAAATGAACAAGGCCTAGGGAAACAAGAAAAAAATGTATTAATGGAATCAAACATGTGTTCTACAGAGAAGGTTAAAGGATTGGGGAGGAGGAGATTAGGTAAGAACGTGACATGTCTTCATGAGAACCATCAGAGCAGACACCTTTGGAATGTCTTCCCAGCTCAAGACCCCTTAACTGCCCTGTACTACATCCTCAGTTTGGGCCCTTAACAGCCAGACTGGCATCATCTTCCTCCTGGGCAGTGTAGATTAGACCAGGGGTAGACTCCTGATCCTTGCTAACTCACTCAGCTCCTCTCTCCTCCAATTCGAGGTTAACACCAGAAAGTTGGGGTCTAGTGTGACAGAGTGGTCTATTGAGTGGAGGAGGCTGGTCTGTCTCCCATATGGATAGAGAGGCAGAGAAAGCTAGTCTACATAAAAGAAGGCAGCGGCAGGTGTGTCAGGTAATCCAGAGAGAGCAGTGGTGGTTTCCAGGACTCCATGCTGGGGCCTGTTTCCCTCCTACATCAGTGTGTTGCTGCAGCTTCTTCTCCAAGCCCCTGAGACACCACTGTTGCAAAGCAGCAGCCTTCTTCCTGCGAAGTGAGGAGAAACCAGGTTCTGTTCTATGAAACTGCAGGCTCCTTTCTGGATAGGATTTCAGAGCCATTTCCGTTCAAGCCCATGCATGACAAAATAAGGATCTACGTACCAATGAAGTTTCAACTGGAAATACAAAATCACTTTCTGACTACTAAGATCATAAATAAGGTCAGGAAGCCTCAGTCACTGGAGAGATTCACAAAGATATGGACCCCCAGTCACTTGAGCTGGATTAAGTACTTACTTGTCCCACAGCAGGAGGATGAACAGTATATATATTTTTTCACATGATGTATTTTGGTTCAAAGCAGTGGTGAATGTGCATTGATTAATAGAGCAAGGAACCAGTTTTGTTTCATTATCTTACTGCACAACCTAGAAAGGGACTTGTGCAGTGAGGAACCTGGTAAATTCTTCCGGTGGATGATGGTGGCAAGCACTGAAACAATTGCCTAGGACATGGGCACAGATCTTTCCTTCATTCAGCTTAATTTATGACAGCATTTGAGACTGGAGAAAAAGAATTGCTCTCCTCAGGTGATTTGCAGTGTTAAAGGCTAGAGGCTGTTTTGGACTCCTCAGACAGAGATACTTAGTGCAACTGCTCAGAACAGTTTTCTGGTTTTGACAAATGTTTTCTGTGACATTCAAATTTTCTCCTTGTCAGTCTGCTATGTACCATTTCCAGTACTTGACCAGATCAGGATCTATCAGGAAACTATTTTTTATCTTTCTTCACCATCTACTTGTAACAATGTGGTGTTATAAAAGTTCAGGTCTGTCCTCAAAGTTTTATTCAAAAGGGTCAGAAGAAAAATGTTTCTTAGTGTATGTCAATTTTGCTGCCTTACTTTCTTTTCAGAAATTGAGTCAGCTCACTTTTGATGAATGTACATTAAGATGTCCTGTTCTTAGCCAGTGATGGTGGTGCAGACCTGTAGTCCCAGCTACTCTGGAGGCTGAGGTGGGAGGATCACTTGAGTCCAGGATCTCAAGGCTGCAGTGATGTGTGTATGATCACACCAATGCATTCCAGCCTGAGTGACAGAGCAAATTCCTGTTTCAAAAAAAAAGTGCTTTTTTTCTAAAAAAAAAAAAAAAAAAAAAAGGAATAGAATGATGATGGTAGGTGTATTAGTCTGTTTCATGCTGCTGATAAAGACATATCTGAGATTGGGCAATATACAAAAGAAAGAGGTTTAATTGGACTTATAGTTCCAAGTGACTAGAGAAGCCTCACAATCATGGGAAAGGCAAGGAGAAGCAAGTCACGTCTTACATGGATGGCAGCAGGCAAAGAGAGAGAAAGCTTGTTCAGGGGAACTCTTCTTTTTAAAACCATCAGACTTATTCACTATCATGAGAACAACATGGGAAAGACCTGCCTCCATGATTCAGTTATCCCCCACCAGGTCCCTCCCACAACATGTGGGAATGCAAGATGAGATTTGGGTGAGGACACAGCCAAATCAGATCAGTAGGTATGGGACAGTTGAGTTTTGTGCAGCATTCTATTCATGCTGTACACGTGTGAGAGTTTAATAAACATTTTCCATGGTAAAAGTGCATTACACTAGTGTGAGTACCAAGGAAGAACTGAAGTCCCTTCCTATATACTTTCTTTTCTTTAAAGAATAGGCCAGATAAATAGTGTGAAGACTTCTAAATGCCATATTCCAGAACAACTAGTTTCAAAGGTTTATTCAAACACTTACTTTTTTTTTTGAGACAGAGTCTTGCTCTGTCACCCAGGCTGGAGTGCAGTGGCACAATCTCAGCTCACTGCAAGCTCTGCCTCTCAGGTTCACGCTATTCTCCTGCCTCAGCCTCCCAAGTAGCTGGGACTCCAGGTGCCCACCACCATTCCTGGCTAATTTTTTGTATTGTTAGTAGAGACGGGGTTTCACCGTGTTAGCCAGGATGATCTCAATCTCCTGACCTCGTCATCCACCTGCCTTGACCTCCCAAAGTGCTGGGATCACAGGCGTGAGCCACTGCGCCCGACCTCAAACACTTTTACTTTAAGTCGACATTTTGTTGTATTAAGTATTAAATGTAAAAATCTTTCATTTACTTATTTATTTTTATTTTTAGAGGCAAGGCCTTGGTCCATTGCCCAGCCTGGACTGTAGTGGCACAATCATTGCTCACTGCAGCCTCTAACTCCTGGGCTCAAGCAATCCTCCTGCCTCAGCCTCTTGAGTAGCTGGGACTATAGGCTTACACCACCACATCTGGCTAACTTTAAAAAAAAAAAGTTTGTAGAGACCAGGGTCTCATTACGTTGCCCATGCTTTTCTCAGACTCCTGGCCTCAAGCAGTCCTCTCACTTCAGCCTTCCAAAGTATAAACTTCTTATATAGGTTTATCTGATTTAGCAGTGGGTATGATTTCAAAGTTACATGTAAATAAAGCATATGTAATTACGATTAATTGTGAAAATCCTCAGAAAACATAGTACTGGTGTATGAAAAAATGTGTTCTATCCGCAACTGACATTGTATCTGGTGATTGTCTCTCAATACATTGGAGATTTCCTGTGTGGTGGCTGGAAGGTGGAAGAAGGAATATTTTTCAACACCACCATGTGGTCCCTCTAGAGAAGCCCATGGATGAGGTCGGGGCTTCAGAAAATCACTACATGAAATTTCAGATGCCATTTAGGGAGGAATTCATTTGTGAATGGGTTGGAAGCAGATGAAATAAAGGATCTAACTGTTGAATGTAAATTCATTTATTTGTTAATCTATTCAATGATTCATTCATTCCTTCTTCATTCAATCATCAAATAATCCACGACCTCTAAAATGCAGTAAATACATTAGCTGCTCAGGGAAGTATATACTAAATATATGGTATGGTTGTTATTTCTTTTTTATTTTTATTTTTTTTATTTTTTACAACTTTACTGAGGTATAATTGATAATAAAAATTTTTGCATTTAAGATACACAACTTGATGACCTAATATACGTATACATTGTGATATATTTTCTTTCTTTTTTTTAATTAATTAATTTATTATTATTATTATACTTTAAGTTCTAGGGTACATGTGCATAACGTGCAGGTTTGTTACATATGTATACTTGTGCCACGTTGGTGTGCTGCACCCATCAACTCATCAGCACCCATCAACTCGTCATTTACATCAGGTATAACTCCCAGTGTAATCCCTCCCCCCTCCCCCCTCCCCCCTCCCCATGATAGGCCCCGGTGTGTGATGTTCCCCTTCCCGAGTCCAAGTGATCTCATTGTTCAGTTCCCACCTATGAGTGAGAACATGCGGTGTTTGGTTTTCTGTTCTTGTGATAGTTTGCTGAGAATGATGGTTTCCAGCGGCATCCATGTCCCTACAAAGGACACAAACTCATCCTTTTTTATGGCTGCATAGTATTCCATGGTGTATATATGCCACATTTTCTTAATCCAGTCTGTCACTGATGGACATTTGGGTTGATTCCAGGTCTTTGCTATTGTGAATAGTGCCGCAGTAAACATACGTGTGCATGTGTCTTTATAGCAGCATGATTTATAATCCTTTGGGTATATACCCAGTAATGGCATGGCTGGGTCATATGGTACATCTAGTTCTAGATCCTTGAGGAATCACCATACTGTTTTCCATAATGGTTGAACTAGTTTACAATCCCACCAACAGTGTAAAAGTGTTCCTATTTCTCCACATCCTCTCCAGCACCTGTTGTTTCCTGACTTTTTAATGATTGCCATTCTAACTGGTGTGAGATGGTATCTCATTGTGGTTTTGATTTGCATTTCTCTGATGGCCAGTGATGATGAGCATTTTTTCATGTGTCTGTTGGCTGTATGAATGTCTTCTTTTGAGAAATGTCTGTTCATATCCTTTGCCCACTTTTTGATGGGGTTGTTTGTTTTTTTCTTGTAAATTTGTTTGAGTTCTTTGTAGGTTCTGGATATTAGCCCTTTGTCAGATGAGTAGATTGCAAAAATTTTCTCCCATTCTGTAGGTTGCCTGTTCACTCTGATGGTAGTTTCTTTTGCTGTGCAGAAGCTCTTTAGTTTAATTAGATCCCATTTGTCAATTTTGGCTTTTGCTGCCGTTGCTTTTGGTGTTTTAGACATGAAGTCTTTGCCCATGCCTATGTCCTGAATGGTACTACCTAGGTTTTCTTCTAGGGTTTTTAATGGTATTAGGTCTAACATTTAAGTCTCTAAAATAACGTAGTGGGATTACAAGGCATGCATATCTCGATCCATCAGCTGAACTGGATTGGTTCCATGCCATACTTTCTTTATCTTGGAGCCCTCTCACAGGTGCAGTAAATGTCTCTTTTTGCTCTTCCTAAATATCTTGGGAGTATTTTCAACCAACAATGACCAGTCTTAAACTAAACTCTATATTGTGTACATAATTTTGCATAATATTTTATTGTAGGGCACCATAAACAGCTTCTTAGCTACAGGGGGCAATACTTCAGGGAACTTCTTTTCTCTTCTTTTGGAAACTTGAGCTCTGTTGCTCAAATCAGAGTTCTCATTTGTTCATTTGGTGTATCCCAGTCATTAAACTTTTTTTTTTCTTTTTCATGAAATCACACAACAATGAGGATTTTTGACTGGGTCGATGAGATCAAGCTACTAAACTAGCACATTTCTTCTCTAATGTTTTATGCTGCCAGCATTATCTTTCTTTCCAGCTCTAAGAAAGCTAGCCTGAGACGTTTTTCTTCCTCTAACTAGAGGCCTAGCAGAACTAACATGGACTAGAATTTAAAGGAGTTGGGATATGCTCCCAGCTCCTCTTCTCTCTCGCACTACTGTACATGATGTTTGTGCAATTTCTCCAGTTCCTTTAGGAGAAAGTTCCCAAGTTCATAGAAATGATCTTTTAAAGCTGTTTTCTTGACTGTTCCACTTCACAGTAATAGCATTATCCAATTCATATAGATGTGAATGGAGTGATGTTTCTGAGGGGAGTCTCTACTTTTATACACTAATAAAAACCAAAATGTCCTGGTGAATGTGACTGTAACTTTACATAATGTCGAGAACAGTAAGCTCTGGAGTTTTGTTCAGCACTTTCATGCTTGAGTTGATCCTGGAATCACTGCCCTTGGTGAATACATGTAAGATAAGAGTCAGGGATTTGGCTGAGCTAAAATACAGGGTAAGGTTGGGTTGTTAAAGGATTATCCCTTCTGCTCCTCTCTTCCTGACTTGCTTGCTTCTGGCCTTGATCCCCACCTTTTCTTTGTGCTGAGCACATGGAAGTCTGAGTCCCAAAGGGAAGGCTGGGCCTCTTTGGAACAGATGACTCCTAATGGTCAGCCGGTGGTCTGAGGTCACTTGAATACCCAGGGCCATGCCCTGGATTTCTCAATGGTTTTTAGGCTGATGTGGCTTCTTTGTAGGGAGGGAGGTACCTTAGGCCACCCGAATCTCTTGGTCACCTGTGCCTGATAAGGCTACTGTGTGTGATAACAGTCATCTTCTAGGGACTTGGATTTTTTGTCCCAAGACCTCAGCAGTGCACTGGGACCGCCTCATTTTCTGTGTGGAGATGTCTGTGTAATTTGGGGGAAACATAGCTATAAAAGACATTTTGGAGCCAACTGGGAAAATTTGAAGGTCTATTGCTTATTAAATTATTGTATGGGGGCCGGGTGCTGTGGCTCACACCTGTAATCCCAGCACTTTGGGAGACCAAGGTGGGTGGATCACTTGAGGCCAGGAGTTTGAGACCAGCCTGGCCAACATGGCAAAACCCTGTCTCTACTAAAAATACAAAACTTAGCCGGGTGTAGTGGCACACACCTGTAAACCCAGCTACTTGGGAGGCTGAGGCAGGAGAATCGCTTGAGCCCAGGAGGCGGAGGTTGCAGCGAGCCCAGATCGCACGATTGCACTCCAGCCTGGGCGACAAGAGTGAGACCCCATCTCTCTCTCTCTCTCTCTCTCTCTCTCTCTCTCTATATATATATATATATATATATATATGTATGTGTGTGTGTGTGTATGTGTGTGTGTGTCTCTATATATGTGTTTGTATGTGTGTATGTGTGTGTCTGTGTGTGTATGTGTGTGTATGTGTGTGCCTGTGTGTGTGTGTCTGTGTGTCCATGTGTATGTGTGTGTCCGTGTGTGTGTCTGTGTGTGTCTGTGTGTCTGTGTGTCTGTGTGTGTCTGTGTGTGTGTATGTGTGTCTGTGTGTCTGTGTGTATGTGTGTCTGTGTGTGTGTCTATGTGTGTGTGTCTGTGTGTGTGTGTGTCTGTATGTCTGTTTGTGTGTCTGTGTGTGTGTATATGTGTGTGTATGTGTGTGTATGTGTGTGTGTGTTTCTTGTGCTTAATAGTACCAGTGCGGTTATAGAAGGTCCTTTTTCTTAACAGTTGCTGAGATATTTAGGGATAAAGTGTCATTTTGTCTGTAATGTACTTTAAGTAGTTCATCAAAAGTACACACAGATACATCAAATGACAGATGAATAAAATGTGGCCAAATTTTAATATTTGATGAATCTAAATTATATATATATATATAGATATACACACACACACACACACACACATTCATGGGATCATTTTCTCAACCTTTCTGTAAATGTTAACATTTTCAAAATAAAAAATGTCATTGCTTCAGCCAATGGCCTTGCATAATTCAGGCTTGAAAGGGAAATACTATGCCTATTTACTTCAGTTATTACAAAATAAGTTAGCCAGAGCAAGGAGAATGGTGTGAATTTTGGCGAGTTGTCCTGAGGGAAGGTGGAAATTCTTTGTCACAAAGGGCAGCACTTGTCTTCCCTGGCTTCAGCCACACTTAGCACCATCTTCCAGATAGAACTGTGCCTAGGACAGAGTCCATGTTGGTTGCACTCCCCCGTCCTCTGGCCACATCACTGTCCCTCAGATATGCTCATTGGTGTGTGGTGACCAATAAAGATGCTTGTCTCAGGCTCCAGAATTATATTGATAAAGGAAATCTATTTTTTCAGAGATTTAGACTTCTAGTTCATTTCTTTAAATGGTTTAATGTTGCACCCTAAAAATAAACATATGTCCAGATTTGGGGACCACTTGCCTTCCCCAGGAGTGGGCAGGTAGCGTAGAAACTTAGTCTGCAAAAGAGACGGTTTTTAAAGAACTCATTGGCCTGTAGTGCAGATTGCATTTCGTGTACTGGTCTTCTGAATGCTGGTGTCTTATCTTCCTATTGTATTTTGCATCTTTCCTGACCAACTCTCATTTATGCTCAGGCGTTCTGTCCTTTTGCCCAGCTGCCAAGACTTAGGGTGAGGCCACGGGGCGGGGACTGGTGGCGGGGACGGGGAAACCTTTTTGAGGGCCGCTCCAGAGGAAGTTGCTGTATCTCTGCTCCCTGGAGACGGATGGGCTTGTGGCAAGAGAGAAAGAACCAAACGGGCTTCTTGGTCTCCTTCCTCACTCTGTACTCCGGCCTCAGACTGTTGAGGATTTCCATTTGCCTTCAGCTGCTTAGAACCCTCGGTAGGATTCACCTCATGGGTGAGCCATCTCTAGGAGGATGTTGTTATGCTGTTTGCGGATAGAGAGAGACCTGAAGTTAGAGTAATGAAGAGATTACACAGGAGTTCAATCAGAGATAATATTGCTTTTGTTTCAAGGTGAATATATGAGAATTGGAGGCAGTGTTGTAGGTTACAGGGTTACCCTTATTAAAAGGGGAAGATGTGCTTCTTAACAATAAGAAAAAGGGAGGTCACAGAGAAAACAGAAATGCCATGGTGTGAAAGAGCAAGTATTCATTGTGCTGGGGTGGGAGCAATTGATTGGTTTCAGAATGAAATATGCACAAGGTTGGAGAAAGGAGCATTGAGTGGAAGGCAAGAGTGGAATTTGAATTTCAAATAGTGTTTGTGAGACGAAGCCTGTGTGATTGTGCTAACCGTGAAGGAGGAGAGATGACCACTACTCATAAAGCTGCCATGAGCATGTTTGCAGTTGTGTGAGATGAATGGAAGCACTCATTTCTGATACACACCCAGCAGTGGGATGTCAGGGTTGTAGTGTCCTGACGGACAAACTCTAAGGTGAGCACCACGTACTGCCTCTGGTGTTCATACCCTTGAATAATCACCTCGAGTGTGGGTGCGACCTGTGAGTAACTTATAAGCAAAAGAATATGGCGCATCGTGGGATATCAATTATGGAATTGCATTATGTTACATGAGATTCCGTCTTGCTAGCAAATTCACTTCAGAACTTCTCTCTCCCTTGTCAGCCTTGATGAAACAATGGCCATGTTGGGAGGCCCATGTGACAAAGGATGGCAGGTGGCCTTTAAGAGTTGAGGGCAGCCTCTGACCAACAGCCAGCAAAAATCTGAAGCTCTCAGTCCTACAACCACAGTCAACAATGCTGTAGGCAGAAAAGCAAATCCTTCCCTGGTTGAGCCCCTGGATAGAACAGCCCTGGCTGCTTTCTTGATGTCAGCTTTGTGATACCTTAAACAGAAGGCCAGCTAAGCTGTACCCAGATCCCTGTTTCACAGAAACTGTGAGAAAACACATGTGTCTTGTTGGGTTTGTGATAATTTGCTACATAGCAATAGATCACTAATAGAAGACAAATCAAGATTCAGAGAAGACATAGAGAACTCCCTTAACCAAAATATGCTTTCAAAGGAAATCAAATTTTCAAAAATAACATTTTATATTAGAACACTATGTAATTTTTTATAGACTGCTTTTCAGAGTTCTTTTAAGTTCATAGCAAAATTGAGCAGAAACTACATAGATTTCTCATATCCCCCCCACACACACATGCATAGTCTCCCCCATCTTTAACATCACCCACTAGACGGGTCCATTTGTTACTACTGATGAGCCTGCACTGACACATCATTATCACCCAGAGTCCATAGTTTACACCAGGGCTCATTTTTGGTGGCACACATTCTGTGGGTTTCTACAAATAAGTAATGACATGTATCCACCATTACAGTATCATACCAAATAGTTTCATTGCCGTAAAAAATCCTCCATGCTCTACCTATTAATCCCTCCCTCCCCTCAAACCCTGTCTGGCAATCACTAATCTTTTTCCATAGCATTGCCTTTTCTGGAATGTCACGTAGTTGAAGTCACATAGTAGGCAGCTTTTACTTTCTTTTTTTTATTATTATTTTACTTTAAATTATAGGGTACATGTGCACAATGTGCAAATATGTTACATATGTATACATGTGTCGTGTTGGTGTGCTGCACCCATTAACTAGTTATTTACATTAGGTATTTCTCCTAATGCTATCCCTCCTCCTTCCCCCACCCCACGACAGGCCCAGGTGTGTGATGTTCCCCACCCTGTGTCCAAGTGTTCTCATTGTTCAATTCCCACCTATGAGTGAGAACATGCGGTGTTTGGTTTTTTGTCCCTGTGATAGTTTGCTGAGAATGATGGTTTCCAGCTTCATCCATGTGCCTACAAAGGACATGAACTCATTCTTTTTTTATGGCTGCATAGTATTCCATGGTGTATATATGCCACATTTTCTTAATCCAGTCTATCATTGATGGACATTTAGGTTGGTTCTAAGTCTTTGCTATTGTGAATAGTGCTGCAATAAACATACATGTGTATGTATCTTTATAGCAGCACGATTTATAATCCCTTGGGTATATACCCAGTAATGGGATTGCTAGGTCAAATGGTATTTCTAGTTCTAGATCCTTGAGGAATCTCCACCTGTCTTCCACAGTGGTTGAAGTAGTTTACAGTCCCACCAACAATGTAAAAGTGTTCCTATTTTTCCACATCCTCTCAAGCACCTGTTGTTTCCTGAATTTTTAATGTTCGTCATTCTAACTGGTGTGAGATGGTATCTCATTGTGGTTTTGGTTTGCATTTCTCTGATGGCCAGTGATGATGAGCATTTTTTCATGTGTCTGTTGGCTGCATAAATGTCTTCTTTTGAGAAGTGTCTGTTCATATCCTTTGCCCACTTTTTGATGGGGTTGTTTGAATTTTTTCTTGTATATTTGTTAAGTTCCTTGTAGATTCTGGATATTAGCACTTTGTCAGATGGGTAGATTGCAAAAATTTTCTCCCATTCTGTAGGTCGTCTGTTCACTCTGATGATATTCTTTTGCTGTGCAGAAGCTCTTTAGTTTAATTAGATCCCATTTGTCTATTTTGGCTTTTGTTGCCATTGCCTTTGGTGTTTTAGTCATGAGGTCCTTGCCCATGCCTACGTCCTGAATGGTATTACCTAGGTTTTCTTCTAGGGTTTTTATGGTTTTAGGTCTAACATTTAAGTCTTTAATCCATCTTGAATTAATTTTTGTATAAGGTGTAAGGAAGGGATCCAGGTTCAGCTTTCTGCATATGGCTAGCCAGTTTTCCCAACACCATTTATTAAACAGGGAATCCTTTCCCCACTTCTTGTTTTTGTCAGGTTTGTCAAAGATCAGATGGCTGTAGATGTGTGGTATTATTTCTGAGGGCTCTGTTCTGTTCCATTGGTCTATATGTCTGTTTTGGTACCAGTACCATGCTGTTTTGGTTACTGTAGCCTTGTAGTATAGTATGAAGTCAGGTAGAGTGATGCCTTCAGCTTTGCTCTTTTGCTTAGGATTGTATGCAGGCTCTTTTTTGGTTCCATATGAACTTTAAAGTAGTTTTTTTTCCAATTATGTGAAGAAAGCCATTGGTAGCTTGATGGGGATAGCATTGAATCTATAGATTACCTTGGGCAGTATGGCCATTTTCATGATATTGATTCTTCCTATCCTTGAGCATGGAATGTTCTTCCATTTGTTTGTGTCCTCTTTTATTTCGTTGAGCAGTGCTTTGTTCTCCTTGAAGAGGTGCTTCACATCCCTTGTAAGTTGGATTCCTAGGTATTTTATTCTCCTTGAAGCAATTGTGAATGGGAGTTCACTCATGATTTGGCTCTCTGTCTGTTATTTGAGTATAGTAATGCTGGTAACTTTTGCACATTGATTTTGTATCCAGAGACTTTGCTGACATTACTTATCAGCCGAAGGAGATTTTGGTCTGAGACAAGGGGTTTTCTAAATATATAATCATGTCATCTGCAAACAGGGACAATTTCACTTCCTCTTTTCCTAATTGAATACCCTTTATTTCTTTTCCCTGCCTGATCGTTCTGGCCAGAAATTCCAGCACTATGTAGGATAGGAGTGGTTAGAGAGGGCATCCCTGTCTTGTGCCAGTTTTCAAAGGGAATGCTTCCAGGTTTTGCCCATTCTGGATGATAATAGCTGTAGGTTTGTCATAAATAGCTCTTATCATTTTGAGATACGTCCCATCAATACCTAGTTTATTGAGAGTTTTTAGCATGAAGCGCTCTAAATTTTGTCATTGGACTTTTCTACATCTGTTGAGATAATCATGGTTTTTGTCTTGGTTCTGTTTATATGATGTATTATGTTTATTGATTTGCATATGTTGAACCAGCCTTGCATGCTGGGGATGAAGTCAACTTGATCATGGTGGATAAGCTTTTTGATGTGCTACTGGATTCAGTGTGCCAGTGTTTTATTGACGATTTTTGCATTGGTGTTCATCAGGGATATTGGTCTAACATTCTCTTTTTTTGTTGTGTTTCTGCCAGGCTTTGGTAGCAGGATGATGCTGGCCTCATAAAATGAGTTAGGGAGGATTCCCTCTTTTTCTATTGATTGGAAGAGTTTCAGAAGGAATGGTACCAGCTCCTCTTTGTACCTCTGGTAGAATTTGACTGTGAATCCATCTGGTCCTGGACTTTTTTTGGTTGGTATGCTATTAATTATTGCCTCAATTTCAGAGCCTGTTATTGGTCTATTCAGGGATTCAACTTCTTCCTGGTTTAGTCTTAGGAGGGTGTATGTGTCCAGGAATTTATCCATTTCTTGCAGATTTTCTAATCTATTTGCGTAGAGGTGTTTAGTATTCTCTGATGGTAGTTTGTAAATCTGTGGGATCAGTGGTGATATCCCCTTTATCATTTTTTATTGCATCTATTTTATTCTTCTCTCTTTTCTTCCTTATTAATCTTGCTAGTGGTCTATCAATTTGTTGATCTTTTCAAAAAAACAACTCTTGGATTCATTGTTTTTTTGAAGGGTTTTTTTTGTGTGTGTGTGTCTCTATCTCCTTCAGTTCTACTCTAATCTTAGTTATTTCTTGCCTTCTGCTAGCTTTTGGATTTGTTTGCTCTTGCTTCTCTAGTTCTTTTAATTGTGATATTAGGGTGTCAATTTTAGATTTTTCCTTCTTTCTCTTGTGGGCATTTAGTGCTATAAATTTCCCTCTACACACTGCTTTAAATGTGTCCCAGAGATTCTGGTATGTTGTGTCTTTGTTCTCATTAGTTTCAAAGAACATCTTTATTTCTGCCTTCATTTCATTATTTACCCAGTAGTCATTCAGGAGTAGGTTGTTCAGTTTCCATGTAGTTGTGTGGTTTTGAATCAGTTTCTTAATCCTGAGTTCTAATTTGATTGCCTTGTGGTCTGAGAGACAGTTCATTGTGATTTCTGTTCTTTTACATTTGCTGAGGAGTGTTTTACTTCCAACTATGTGGTCAGTTTTGGAGTAAGTGTGATGTGGTGCTGAGAAGAATGTATATTCTGTTGATTTGGGGTGGAGAGTTCTGTAGATGTCTATTAGGTTCACTTGATGCGGAGCTGAGTTCAAGTCCTAGATATTCTTGTTAACTGTCTGTCTCATTGATCTGTCTAATGTTGATAGTGGGGTGTTAAATTCTCCCATTATTATTGTGTGGTAGTCTAAGTCTCTTTATAGGTCTCTAAGGACTTGCTTTATGAATCTGGGTGCTCCTGTATTGGGTGCGTATATATTTAGGATAGTTAGCTCTTCTCGTTGAATTGATCCCTTTACCATTATGTAATGGCCTTCTTTGTGTCTTTTGATCTTTGTTCATTTAAAGTCTGTTTTATCAGAGACTAGGATTGCAGCCCCTGCTTTTTTGTTTTGTTTTGTTTTCCATTTGCTTGGTAGGTCTTCCTCCACCCCTTTATTTTGAGCCTGTTTGTGTCTCTGCAGGTGAGATGGGTCTTCTGAATACAGCACCCTGATGAGTCTTGACTCTTTATCCAATTTACCAGTCTGTGTCTTTTAATTGGGGCATTTAGCCCATTTACATTCAAGGTTAATATTGTTATGTGTGAATTTGATCCTGTCATTATGATGCTAGCTGGTTATTTTGCCCGTCAGTTGATGCAGTTTGTTCCTAGCATCGATGGTGTTTATAATTTGGCATGTTTTTGCAGTGACTGGTACTGGTTGTTTCTTTCCATGTTTAGTGCTTCTTTCAGGAGCTCTTGTAAGGCAGGCCTGGTGGTGACAAAATCTCTCAGTGTTTGCTTGTCTGTAAAGGATTTTATTTCTCCTTCACTTGTGAAGCTTAGTTTGGCTGGATATGAAATTCTGGGTTGAAAATTCTTTTCTTTAAGAATGTAGAATATTGGCTGCCATTCTCTTCTGGCTTGTAAAGTTTCTGTCGAGAGATCCGCTGTTAGTTTGATGGGCTTCCCTTTGTGGGTAACCTGACCTTTCTGTCTGCTGCCCTTAACATTTTTTCCTTCATGTCAACCTTGGTGAATCTGACAGTTATGTGTCTTGAGGTTGCTCTTTTCAAGGAGTATCTTTGTGGCTTTCTCTGTATTTCCTGAATTTGAATGTTTGCCTGCCTTGCTAGGTTGGGGAAGTTCTCCTGGATAATATCCTGAAGAGTGTTTTCCAACTTGGTTCCATTCTCCCCATCACTTTCAGGTACACCAATCAGACGTAGATTTGGTCTTTTCACATAGTCCCATATTTCTTGGAGGCTTTGTTCATTTCTTTTTACTCTTTTTTTCTCTAAACTTCTCTTCTTGCTTCATTTCTTTCATTTGATCTTCAATCACTGATACCCTTTCTTCCACTTGATTGAATTGTCTACTGAAGCTTGTGCATGCGTCACGTAGTTCTTGTGCCATAGTTTTCTGCTCCAGCAGGTCATTTAAGGTCTTCTCTATGCTGTTTATTCTAGTTAGCCATTTGTCTTATCTTTTTTCAGTATTTTTAGTTTCTTTGCGATGGGTTTGAACATCCTCCTTTAGCTCAGAGAAGTTTGTTATTACCTATCTTCTGAAGCCTACTTCTGTCAACTCGTCAAAGTCATTCTGCGTCCAGCTTTGTTCTGTTGCTGGTGAGGAGTTGCGTTCCTTTGGAGGAGAAGAGATGCTCTGATTTTTAGAATTTTCAGCTTTTCTGCTCTTGTTTCTCCCCATCTTCGTGCTTTTATCTACCTTTAGTCTTTGATGCTGGTGAGCTACAGATGGGGTTTTGGTGTGGATGTCTTTTTTGTTGATGTTGATGCTATTCCTTTCTGTTTGTTAGTTTTCCTTCTAACAGTCAGGGCCTTCAGCTGCAGTTCTGTTGGAGTTTGCTGGCGGTCCACTCCAGACCCTATTTACCTGGGTATCACCAGCGGAGGCTGCAGAACAGCAAATGTTGCTGGTGGGCAGCTTTTTCAAATTGGCTTCTTTCACTTAGTAACATGCACTTAAGGTTCCTGCACATCTTTTCATAGCTTGATAGCTCATTTCTTTTTTGCATAACATTGTATTGTCTAGATGTATCCCAGTTTATTTATCCATTGACCACTGGAGGACGTCATGATTACTCCTGTGTTTTGGTAATTATGAGTAAAGCTTCTATAAACAAACATTCATGTGTAGATTTTGTGTGAACATAAGTTTTCAACTCCTTTGGGTAAATGTTAAAGAGTTAGATTGCTGGATTGATCTCTGTAATTTTTGATATGTAAGTAGGAATGAGCTTAACACATTGAGTAACATTTCCATAAGAAAAATTTTTACATTTGTGTCATCTAATTTACTTCAGAATGGTTTTTCAAAATTTATACCTATAACAACAAAAAATAAGAATAAGATTGATGCTAAACTCTCTTATTCTAGCAGTAATTCTCATGTATGGGCACATGAACTACTTAAAAAAATTTCCATCCGTTTTATTAAGAGATGCATTCTAATAATTTTATGTTAAATAATTATCAAACTTGTGAGATATTTGCATAATTTTCATTTTTAAAGTATTAATAAAAACTGAAATGATAACCCAATTTAGAAGACATTTTTGAACACTTAAATACTTATGGACACAGAAAATTAAATAACTGAATTTCCATTCTTATACTTGATTTTTGTCTCCCAGAGTATGATGTATTGCCATGATGCTTCACAAGGACATATATAAGGGAGAAAAAGGAATGGTATAAAATTGCTTGCTGCTAAAGAAAATTATTATTTATGTATTTTAAAATAGATTATTTTTGGTATCAAATAACTATGGCAGTTAGATTCCTGAAATAGATATAAAAAGTAATGTAGTAGCTTTATTTTAAAATATTAGTATTTATAAATTCTGAAAATTGTGTCTTATAACTTTCAAATTTATTGTGGAAAAAATTCAGAATGAATGAAAACATTCAAACATTATACATTTTTTTTCAGAAGTCTTTGATGGAGGGTACAGAAGTCAAAATGTGTGAAGACCTCTGATAAACCCTTCCCTGTTCTTGGCACTGTAAATTTTCTGCATAAGCCCTAGTCCTCTGCTTCCTGTTTAATGCTACATGTTGCCAGCATTAAACAATGGGCAGCAGCAATCGTGGAAGTCAAGTCGACCCATAGTGAGCGAATTTTCTGGTAAAGCCAGGGAGAAATGGGATAATTTTCTGAGCGCTGAGGTCACACTATGGGTTCTATAAGAGGTAATTTATCAAATCGTTTTTTAGAAGAAAAGTCAGCACATCACTGAGTGAGTGAGTCACTGTCTCTCCCTTTCCTGTACTCACAAATAATAATAATAATTGGAACCTGCAGTTTTGCACATAACCTAAATCTACTGAGAGAGAATATAGTAGAGTGATTAAGATGATGGACTTAATTAGTCATTGCTGAGTTTGAATCCCGCTACCTACTTATTGCCTGGGCTCTGGGGGAAACTAGTCAGCCTCTCTGAACCTACTTTTCCTTTTCCATAAAATGACAGTTCCAGTTCAGATAATTGTTGAAAATATTTTGGCATAATGCATCCAAAGGGCTGAATACAGTCCTGGTGTTTGGAAGGTGGTTAGTTAGTGACAGCTCTGGTTATATTAGATTATTATCGTTGAAAGTCTTGACTTATAAAGGGAATCTTATGAAAGGGGTTCTTTATAGGGCCCTTTCAAAAGGAGACCTTCTCTGATGTATTTGAAATATAATTTGACTCCCTAAAATAATGCAGGGTTATAAGTAGTATCAGTGAGCTGTTACTGTGTAATGCTTCCTGGCAATTTACCCTCATCTGATCGCTATACCTTATATGTAGTGAAACATGGCTATGCACTCCATGAATATGTACAAGTCTGATTTGTCAATTTAAATAATTAAATTTAAATAAAGTCTTAGTGGCTTAAAGCAATAATACAAACATTTAAAGACTGTGTTCTCCTCATGTCTGCTAATATATAATACATTTGGCCAAAATAATTCACATGGTCAACCCCAGGTCATAGGACAAGACAGTACTCCGTCTACCATGAAACAATGGCAATGTGCAGATACATAGTGAGGAGTAAAGATTTGGCCCAATAATACAATCTACCACAAGGGTGGAGAAACAGAATTAGCCCTTAGGACACACCTGAATTCCAGTTTTGGGGCTGCCAGTCCCATTGGTGTCATAGACCAAGTCTCTTATCCAGCTTGACCAACATTACCTTTTATGTTCAATTAAGGGATTCGGCAAGATTGCATCCTGAATCTCTTCCAGCACTAAACTTTTAATGCGTCTGAGATTTATTTACAATGTCTTAGAAAATGTACTACTCTGTAAATGAGGGTTATTGAGAAAAGTAGCCTAATCTGACCTCTTCACTTTGTAGTGGAAAAAGCCCACTACTTTACCCCTGATTCTAAATCACTGGAAACGGACACTCATAATAAAAGAGGTTTTTTTCCCTCTTTTCATGCTTTTTCCTTTTCATTTCTTTTAGTACATTGACTAAAAATATATTGACTAAATCTCTTTGGATTAGTTATGTTGAACGCTACGACATGGTGGATTGAGTGTTTGCATTTCAAAGCTTTGGAAATGAGAGGAATGACCACTTGGATTTCTAATGCAATCCTTAAAGAGCCTGACTATTTCTGTTGGACCCAGGAGCGCCTGGTTCTGGAGTAACATTTTCCAGACAGCAGAGGAAACAGAAGGGGCAACCAAGAGACCACTCAGGTTTTCACTGGTTTGTTTACCTATGACAACTACAGGGATTAGAATAAGTTTCTTGAATAGGATGGTGCACCACTGTTGAAGCCACTTCAAACTCATTGGGATCTTTGTGGAGAGTAGCTCTCTAGAGATTGAGCAGGTAGAATAAATCTGGCTGAGACCTATTCCTGGAGGTGAGGAAGATGACAGAAATAGAGAAATTTTAAGAGCCAGGTACAGTGGTTCACGACTCTAGTCCCAGCTACTCAGGAGGCTGAGGTGGGAAGATCTCTTGAGTTCATGAGTTTGAAGCCATGATGAGCTGTGATTCTGCTATTGCATGCCAGCCTGGCTGCCAGAGTGAGACTCCATTTCTAAAAAAAAATAAAAAATTTAAAAAATGGAAAGAGAGAGAGAGAAACTTTGAAAGGTTCTTGAAAGGTGCAGCTACTGGGAGGTGTCGCTTTGAGAACAATTGATGAGTGAAGCTACTGCAGCCCTGGATGTAGAGTTATTTATTCTACCCCTGGAGATTCCTAATGAACAGAGTTGTCTCTGCCATTGCAGCATGAGCTCCCTTTGATTGGTTGCTCATCAAAAATCTTTTGATTTTCTTTCTTACTACAAAGAGGTATTATAATTTCCCACCTGGCAATCTATAGATGTTAGAAGGTGAGATGAAAACTATCGAACAATTTATTTGTAGGACCCTTATATTTTTGTGTGGTTCTCAGAGTGCCATTGAAGTTTGTGAACTTTGAAAAAAGGCCTTATCTCACCATATCTCAACAGGTGACCCTTGAAAAACATGGGGGTTGGGGCGTTTATATAGTAAAAAATACTGCATAAAGCATTTGACTTCCCCAAAACTTAACTACCAGTAGCCTACTGTTGACTGGGAGTCTTACTGATAGTATAAACAGTCAATTAACACATATTTCATCTGTCATGTTTATTATAGTTTATTGTATACTGTGTTATTATAATAAATTAAGCTGGAGAAAAGAAAATGTTATTAAGAGAATCTCAAGAAAAGAAAATACATTTACTATTCATTAAATGGAAGTGGATCATCATAAAATTCTTCATCCTTGTCATCTTCACCTTGAATAGGCTGAACAGTGGGAGGAAAATAAGGGGCTGCTCCAAAACAGCATTGTACTGGTACCAAAACAGACATATAGACCAATGGAACAGAACAGAGGCCTCAGAAA
Organism: Macaca nemestrina; assembly: GCF_043159975.1. NCBI lineage: Eukaryota > Metazoa > Chordata > Mammalia > Primates > Cercopithecidae > Macaca > Macaca nemestrina. The sequence continues at coordinate 15,242,220 of NC_092125.1, read as the reverse complement.
TAACACCACACATCTACAACCATCTGATCTTTGACAAACCTGATACAAACAAGAAATGGGGAAAAGATTCCTTATTTAATAAATGGTGTTGGGAAAACGGGCTAGCCATATGCAGAAACTGAAAATAGACTCCTTTCTTACATCCTATACAAAAATCAACTCAAGATGGATTAAAGGCTTAAATGTAAGACCTGAAACTATAAAAATCCTAGAAGAAAACCTGGGCAATACCATTCAGGACATAGGCATGGGCAAAGACTTCATATCTAAAACACCAAAAGCAATGGCAACAAAAGCTAAAATTGACAAATGGGATCTAGTTAAACTAAAGAGCTTCTGCACAGCAAAAGAAACTATCATCAGAGTGAACAGGCAACCTACAGAATGGGAGAAAATTTTTGCAATCTATCCATCAGATGAACAGCAAATATCCAGAATCTACAAAGAACTTAAACAAATTTTCAAGAAGAAAAAAAGAAAGCAACCACCAAAAAGTGGGCAAAGGTTATGAATAGACACTTCTCAAAAGAAGACATTTATCAGCCAACAAACATATGAAAAAAATGCTCGTCATCACTGGTTATTAGAGAAATGCAAATCAAAAACCACAATGAGATACCATCTCACGCCAGTTAGAATGGCAATCATTAAAAAGTCAGAAAACAACAGATGCTGGAGAGGATGTGGAGAAACAGGAACTAATTTACACTGTTGGTGGGAGTGTAAATTAGTGCAACCATTGTGGAAGACAGTGTGGTGATTCCTCAAGGATTTAAAACTAGAAATACCATTCGACCCAGTGGTCCCATTACTAGGTATATACCCAAAGGATTATAAATCATTCTACTATAGAGACACACGCACACGTATGTTTATTGCGGCACTATTCACAATAGCAAAGACTTGGAACCAACCCAAATGTGCATCAATGATAGACTGGATAAAGAAAATGTGGCACATATACAACACAGAATACAATGCAGCCATAAAAGAGGATGAGTTCATGTCCTTTGCAGGGATATGGATGAAGCTGGAAACCATCATTCTGAGCAAACTATCACAAGAACAGAAAACCAAACACTGCATGTTCTCACTCATAAGTGGAGTTGAACAATGAGAACACATGGACACAGGGAGGGGAACATCACACACTGGGGCCTGTCGGAGGGTGAGGGGCTAGGGCAGGGATAACATTAGGAGAAATACCTAATGTAGGTGACGGGTTGATGAGTGCAGCAAATCACCGTGGCATGTGTATACCTATGTAACAAAACTGCACATTCTGCACATGTACCCCAGAACTTAAAGTATAATTTAAAAAAGAAGGGGTTGGTCTTGCTGTCTCAGGGATGTCAGAGGCATAAATAAATGTGTATAAGTGGACCCTTGCAGTTCAACCCGTGTTGTTCAAAGGTCACCTGTATAATATGCCACCTATATAAAGTTCAAAAACTAGCAAAACCAATCTGTGGTGATAATGATCCAAAGAGTGGATACACTTAGGTGTATGGACTGGGAAGAGGTGTGTGGAAGCCTTCTTTCTGGGGTGGCAGAAATTCTATCATCATCTAGGTGGCAATGTACATGTGTATAAAAGGGTGTGCATGTATGTAAAAGGGTATGTGTGTATGTAAGAATTCATCAAGTGCTTTGCTAGATATGTTATATTACAATTTAAAAATCTCAAAAAAGGTGTTATTTAGGGAGAGAGGGCCACTCCACATACAGACATTGATCCTTGATGGATCAGTTGTTTATACAGGGTGATGACCACCCGGGACTTATGGAAATCAGAACTGGAAAATGAGAACTCTGCTTCCTTTGTTGGTGGTGTTGTTCCATTAGTCTTGAATAGTGAGATAACTCTTAAACATAATCCCATTTGTTTTGGACATCTAGGTGTTTGTAAATGGAATCACATCTTATTTTCCCTCTTAAAATAAATGCTGCCTTTCTTATCTTTATTATCTTTCTTATCTTTACTAGGTATATACCCAAAGGATTATAAATCATTCTACTGATTGAAGTGCTGCTTTATTGCAATGTAATTTCTGAAGAGCATTGCGTAGAGAAAACCACAGGTTTTGGCTACTTGAGTGAAAAAACAAAACAAACACTATGGCCATGGTAAAAATAATCAGGACTTTGTATATGGCTCTCTATACCATTCCTTGCCATTATTTTACGGCTTATTAGTTTTCCCCCAAAAGATGACAAAGGAGGCAGAAGAATAGTGAAGCACAGTCAGTTCATTTAAAAGTTTTATCTGTGTTAATTGCAAGATTTTATGAAAGAAGCAGCTTAAACTAAGGTTTGAGGGGTTTTCCCTATGTAGATTTCCATGCTTTAATTCCAAATAGTCCAGCCAAATTATTGCTGTATACCATTACTTTTTTTTATTAAAATGTTATTTTTAACTTTTTTTTTTTTTTTTTCTTAAAGACAGGGTCTCCCTCTGCCATCCTGGCTGGAGTGCAGTGGTGCAATTCTAGCTCACTGCAACCTTGAACTCCTGGGCTGAAGCAGTCCTCCTGCTTCAGCTTCCAAGTAGCTGGGACTACAGGTGCACACTACCATGCCCGGTTAATTTTTTTATTTTTTGTAGAGAACTCTGATGAGGGACTCTAGAATTGGAGGTGGAGAACATTTCAGGAGTTGAGAAGTAAGAAAGGGGAACAGGGCTGGGTGTGGTGGCTCAGCACTTGGGGAGGCCAAGGTGGGCAGATGACTTGAGGTCAGGAGTTCAAGACTAGCCTGGTCAACATGGCAAAAACTGTTTCTAATAAGGTTTCTAAACCGGATGTGGTGGCGCACGCCTGTAATCCCAGCTACTGAGGAGGCCGAAGCAGAGAATCCCTTGAACCCGGGAGGTGGAGGTGGAGGTTGCAGTGGGTGGAGATGGTGCCACTGCATTCCAACTTGAATGACAGAGCAAGACTCCATCTCAAAAAAGGGAAGAGGAGCAATGGAAGAGGAAGAAAAGGAGAGTGTCCCAGGAAGGATGTTGCAGAGGGGGGACTGTTACTTTATTTCCAAAGCACATAGAGATCATCTAATGTTTTGAGGCTATTCACTCCTCTTTGTTTTCTACTCTATTAGCACAAATAGTCTAGAGATGAGCAGGAAGTGCTTTATTCCATTTGGAACACTATTGTATAACTTGCTCGGCGTTTTTCACATCCTGCTAAGGATAGCATAATATATCAGTTATTCTTCAAAGTGAACTCAGAGTATGTCTTTGGGTTCAGAAGTATTCAGGCTATGAACTGGATGCATATTTTATCCTACACATTAAAAGTGGCCTTTGTCCAGGTAAGCTTCCTTAAGTGAGGTTTTAGGGGAAACTGAGTGCCCCAGGGGTTAATATTCAATTCCTCATTTTCTAAGACAGTTCCTTACTTTCTAAGACATTAATTTGCTGCTTGAGTTGCCATTACATTTGTTCCTAGGTTTTTCTATGTGTTCGAAGCCTTATTTTTAAAATAAACCTTCGCAAATACACCCATGTAATACAAATAATTTCCCTGATAATAACTAGTCAGCTAGATGAGTTAAACTATTGAGTTACATATGCATTTATCTTGTTTTACAAATTACCATTAGACAAGAAAAAAATCAATTAGCACAGAGAGATTTTAATGAGCTATCTTAAAAATACACTTCTCATTGAAGTAATATCCAAAATGAAATGAATGTAAATTATAAGTGTACAGCTTGATGAATTGTTACAAAATGAACTATACCCTTGTTTACTGCATCCAGAGCAAGAAACAGAGTATCACTGGCATGTAAGTGATTTTTTTAGATACCACTATACAGGAGATCTTACTGATTTTAAAACAATTTTTTAAAAAAGCCACAGGCTTTCCCTCTGAAGCAAAGGTAGCTGCCTACACAGATAAACAATGTTTCAGTGAAAATCTAAGTGTCTTTTACAACGAAGCTGTGTCAGCCTGGTATTTTTTCAGGATGATCAAGATAGCTTACATACATTCCAATCAGTGTGCCATGTGAAAAATGGGTTGTCATCATGCTTCCTGGAAGCTTTAGGTTTACTTTGTAATTTTAATATCCCGTTTCAAGAGCTGACTTGCAGGCAAGACCTCTGTGCTGAAATTTCCATATGTTATGTATGTTTACCTGCTTTTCCACCAGATACCTTAACATTTCAGTTGTGATTATTTTAAAGTTTCTGTCTGGTAAAACCAGGTTGCCTCTGCATCTGATTCTATTGATGGCTTTATTTCTTCACAATGAGCTGGGTTTTCCTTGCCTTTTTTTTGCATACCTGAAAATACATGATTGAATACTGGCAATTGTGTGTAAAAGAACAGAAGAGACTGAGCCATACATTACTGATATCCGAAAGTGGACACATATCCTTTTGTGTCAGGCCATTAGTGGAGGGCTGAGTCAATCTAGCTGGGAATTGATTTGGGTTTGAGTGTGTTGGACTGCCTCTTCTAACTTTCCCCCAGCAGCAATTGACCTTTGCCTGTATCCTGGAGGCAGGGTACTTCCTACATCATCCTCAGAGTGAGCTGAAGTTTATCCTATTCCTAACCCAGAAGCAACAGATTTTTTTTTTTCCCTTGGCCCTAGGGTTAGGGAGTTTGCTGTCCAGTGGCTTAAGACTTTTGCTTTCTGTAAGGGTTGAGAAAGTAGACAGGGATTTATGCCTGTCCCCAGCAGCAACTATCTGATCACCTCCCAGAAGCTTATGTTGCCCTGAGAGGCTCTTTCTATCTCTTGCCTTGCCCCAGTTCTTCTCATGAACTACTTGGTGGAGGCTCAGGGGTAAGAACTTGAGCATGATTGCAAGCTTCCCTGTGGCTGAGACATCCACCTATTCCAAATGGACACGTTACTCTATATTTTGCCTTTAAGGATTCATTTACAATGTGATCTTCCTGCCTTGGCCTCCCAAAGTGTGGAGATTACAGACATGACCACCGCATCTGCCCACATCGGTCTTCTTACAGGCTCCGACATTTTGTGATAACAAGACTTGCCAGTCAGCATTTTACCATCCCTGCTTCCACTCCCATCTACCCCCATGAATCTAGCAGCTCACAACACTTGGCACCAACATTGAAATAAGATACTTCCCCAAGTTTCCTAGAAAGGGGAAAAATCAAGAAGAACCGAACCTTAATGTAATGAAAGACAGAAAAAAAAGCCTCCTGGTGAATTAGGGTGCTGCTCATGTGAGAACCTAGATTTTAAAAAGGAGATTAAGGGCAATGTAGAAAATGATATCTTTGATAAAGATCAGGATACAAAAAGTAGCTGAATGCAAATTAAATGGATGAAGAGTATTTGGGATATCCATTCTGTCAAAATCAAGATGTGATACACCTTTTGTTTTAAAGTCAAGAGAAAAATTGCCCAAGGCTGCCTGTCTGAAGACTTCTGCCCCTGCAGAGACCAGTAAAGATAATCCAGCCATCTGATTATCCCTCTGTTTATGCTTGCCCAACATGAGCAAAAGGAGGACTTTTCCTGTGAATCCTGGAGACATCAGTTATTTTATTTTAGCACTAAAGTGCTCCATTGGAGTTGTTTGATGTTTTGGAAGGGCAAATTTGTAGGCAAAGAAGAACTTTTGAAGTATTTGAAAAAGGGAAGTGATGGGCTTGAATTTTCATTTTGAAAAATCCACTCTGAAACAAAATGGAGAATGGACTGAAAGCATTGCCTGGTTAGGAAGCTAATGCTATAATTTAGCAAAACAAGATGAAGGTCACAACTAAGACTGGGTCAGTGGGGATGCAGAAGGTGAGATAGAAGTGAGGATAGTCAGGGGGCAACGGTGAGAGAATGAGAGTTTGATAGTGTTGGTGAGTGCAGGAGAGGGGTGAGTAGAGGATGATGTTCAAATTTCTGACTCAAGTGACTTGGTAATGTTCAGGTAGTGATGTCAATTAATTAGTTGGAAGTAGTTTGCAGAATTCAGGAGAGAAGTTTGGGTTGACAATCATCATTAAATTATAGGTGACAGGAAATAGGTGAAGCCTTGAATCAGTGCCATTGTCCCCATTGATTAGTTGAGGTTCTTGGTTGAAAGCAACAGACATCCAATGTTTTCATCATAGGCAAAAAAATAAATTTCTGGAAGCATACTAAAAATTCACAGAAACAATAGGAGAATAGATGACCATACCTAAAAAGTGGGCATGATGTGGGAGCCCCGGATACTAGCAAACAGAGAAGACAATAAAGCTCATCCCTCAAAAGAAAGCCTGCGGCTGTCAAAGCTAGTCTTCAATTTGTCCCTCTGTCTTCGTTGTACTGGCTTAAGATTTACAGGCATCTGATTGGCTGAATCTGGGTTATATGGTCTTTCTGTGGCTCTTCGTAGGAGGTAGAATGTTGAAGAATCATATACCCATGGCTTAGGAAGTCGCAGTGAGAGGCAACCTAAGAATATTGCCTTTTGACATTGTACGCAATGGAAATTTCCCTTCAAATGGATTTTGGGATTCTAATATCAGAGGAATGGATGCTGGAGAACAACACAAGGGTCGTTATACCTAACGAAAAACGTAATTATACCTGAAGTCAGTGAGGGGACAAAGAGCTAACAATGGATGGATGGATGGATGGATCGATGGATGGAAGTATAGGTGGATGGGTGGATGGAAAGATGGGTAGATGGATAGACACAGAGAAACTAGTCGAGGGAAATGAATGATCAGAAAGGAAAACAAATACAAGAAATGGAGTCACAGAAGTGAGGAAAGGAAAAACTGATCAGAAAGCAGTATTGGTTAACAATGTCAAACTGCAACACTGCAGTCAAGAAAGATGAGGACTAAAAAGCATCCGTTTGGCTTAACTATTAGTAGATTACTGGGTCCCTGAGCACCCACTCTCCATTATCCATTCTTCCCAATCCTTGTTATGATGCTTCTGGTTCTTTCAGGTTGCCAAGACCTGCAAGTGGTAGTCAGCTCTTAGAACAGTAACTTAAATAAATAAATACCACTTCTTGTCTAATTGACATAGATACTGGTATAATTAAGTATTGTTGGCCAGGTGCAGTGGCTTACGCCTATAATCCCAGCACTTTGGGAGTCCTGGGCAAGTGGATTTCTTGAGGCCAAGAGTTCAAGACCAGCCTGGGCAACAAAACAACACCCTGTCTGTGCAAAAACAAATTAAAAAATTGGTTGGGTATGGAGGCACGTGCCTGTAGTCCCAGCTACTCAGGAGCCTGAGGTGAGAGGATTGCTTGAGCCCAGGAGGTTGAGGCTGCAGTGAGCTGTGATGGTGCCACTCCCCTCCAGCCTGGGTGACAGAGCAATATCTTGTCTCAAAAAAAAAAAAAAATTGAAAACATTTCTGTTGTAAAGAAGAGGCTAAATCTCAGCTTATATTAGAACTGTGTTCTTTACATGATTATGAACGGGTGTGTTCCAGAGAGTTGAGAAGAGTCATTGCTACAGCTGAGAAATGTCAGAGTGCCTTAACCATGGACAGTGCTGATCCCTGCTCTTGGCACTTAGGGGTTCACTTAGGGAAGAACCACTTATAGAAGTCAGTGTGAAGCCTGTTTAGGAGAATGGTTCACTTAAGCTTTCCTGGGACTGAACACGTCCTGAATCAAGGCATCACACAACTTCAAAGAGGATGGAGCCTGAGAAACTATGGAAACCATTAAAAATTCAAAGATCAAAGGTCACAGTAGGTTCTTTATTCCATCTTTTAAGACTTTTTTCCCCTTGTCAAATTATATTAAACTTAATAATACACACAACAAATAACATCCAGTAATTACCCCTGCTCCGTTTTCTAAAACCACTCCCTAGAGGTGACCACCATTTACATATTGGGATGAGCCTAACTAATTTTATTATGGGCATCCACACGCAGACACGTACATTCGCACAGACAGTTTTTGCTAGAATGGGATCATAACCTTCACTTTGTTCCACAGTTTGCCTTTTTCACTTAATATATGTATGCATATATTATTATGTATGCACACACATATAAATAAAATGTTGTTGATATCTTTCAGTTCCGGTACCTCTCAATCATAGAGGAAGAAAGAGCAGCATATGAATATTAAACTTACTTCTATTTAACTGTTTGGGTTTCAGAGGAAGGGACCCAGAAAAAGGCCAAGGGATACAGACACATACACACACACACACACACACACAGAATAGGAATAAAACAATTGAAGTGGTTCTGCAGCCTCTGCTTGCCATTCTGCTCCATCTGCTCTTCGCTTAGTAGGTCTCAATCCCTGCCTAAGTCTGTGCAAAGTATGTGCACTTTGCCACAATCAACGTGATTCTCCCATTCAAAGACAGATTTCTAAGCAAGGTTCCTAAACAGAAGTCAACTCCTTCATTTGATACTCACCTGAGGATACACCAGTCAGGTATAATTTTGACCAAAGTAAACCTAACTCTCAAATAAGATATATTGCCTTGGGTTCCTTTATTTGCATTGTGCTGTCAATTATTTAAGTCTTTCCCTACTGAGAGACAATTAGATTGTTTCCAGTTTTTCACTGTCGCTAAAAATTTCTGCACTAACTATCCTTATGCATTCATTGCATAGATTTCTCTTTGGGTTTTCTGCGTGATGGATTCTTAGACATGAAGTTACTGGGTCACAGAGAATGCACATTAATATTATTGATAAGATGCTATTACTACAAAATGTCTTTCAAAAAGGATGTACTGATTTACAACACTCACCCACTGCCCATGAAGATACCTACCTAGTTCCTCATGTAGGGGATAGGCCATAAACTTATTTTTCATTATTTTTTCCCCAGTTGTCACCACTAAGAATCCCTTGACTAACTGCTGCATCATGCTTGCATTTAGTGTAGGCAGTTGGAACAGTAAGGGAGATGAACTGTTCTTTTCGCACACCGTATATGGTTATAACCAAGGTGCCGAGTCTCTGTGAGCATGCCTTCCTACCTTCCTCTCATTTTTGTAACTATGGTATTTCCACCTCTCAGTCATTCTACTGGTATTTCAGTTATTTTTCACAGCACGTTAAGACCCTTTTCTAGATACCCAGTTTCTCAGAGCTGATTTAACCTTGCATTATAACATTTTACTGGAGTAAGTGTACAGATTTATCACCTTGTAACTGAATTTTCTAGGATGCAGTAAGGGATGTGTCTTTAAAGCTACTGTATAACAATTGTCACTTAATAATTACTGATTTAATGTGAATCTCTCCCATTAGGACAACCACAGTTTGAGGAACCTCCAGGAAGGCAGGGGTCATCTTGCTGTGCTGGGCATCAAAAACAGGGGCTGACACACAGTTTGTGCTCAAAACACATTTGTGAAGTAAATTAACCAATTAATTAGGGGTTCAAAAAACCCCTAATTTTTATTATATCAAACTGAAACACACAAATTATTGTCATAACTCCCGGACGATCAGGGAGCTCTGTACCTAATGACGCCAATCCTGCAATTGCTCAGAGTATTTATATATTGCACCAAAAGAATACTTTTCATTTGATTATCCAGGGGTTGGAAAATCACTAACCTTTAGGACTAGATTTTTTAACAGCTTTATTGAGATATGGTTCATATACAGAAAACTGCACCCATTTAATATACACAATCTGCTGAGTGTGGATGAATGCATACACCCATGGAACCATCACCAACTAAGGTAATAGACATATTCATCATCTCAAAGTTTCCTTGTGCCTCTTGGGTTTTTTTTTTTTCTTTTTAGACGGAGTCTTGTTCTGTTGCCAGGCTAGAGTTCAGTGGCGCGATCTCGGCTCAATGCAACCTCCACCTCCCAGGTTAAAGCGATTTTCTCCTGCTTCAGCCTCCTGAGTAGCTGGGATTACAGGCCTCTGCCACCACATCCAGCTATTTTTTTTGTATTTTTTAGTAGAGACGGGGTTTCACTGTGTTAGCCAGGCTGGTCTCAAACTCCTGACCTCGTAGTCCGCCCGCCTCAGCCTCCCAAAGTGCTGGGATTACAGGTGTGAGCCACCATGCCCGGCATAGAGCCTCTTTTAAAGAAAGACACTGAGCTTCTGACAAAATAGAGAATGCCAAAAAGGGGGAGGGGGAGATGCCAAATGCCTCTTGCGGTTTTTGATGTTGTTTTTGTGTCTTATGATAAGTGCACTTAATATGACATATACCCTTTATTCATTTATTTTATTTATTTATTTTGAGACAGGGTTTTGTTCTGTCACCTGGGCTAGAGTGCAGTGGCACAATCATGACTCACTGCAGCCTTGACTTCCCGGGCTCAAATAATTCAGCCTCTCAAATAGATGAGACTACAGGTGTGCTGCCACCACACATGGCTAGTTATTGTAATTTTTGTAGAGATAGGGTTTCACCATATTCCCAAGCTGGTCTCAAACTCCCAGGCTCAAGCAATCTGCCCGCCTTGGCCTCCAAAGTGTTAGGACTACGGACATGAGCCACTGAGCCCAGCCAACATCTACCCTTTTAACAAATATTTAAGTGCAAATGCAGTAGTGTTAACTCTAGGCTCCGTGTTGTACAGCAGATCTAGCACTTATTCATCTTGCATGACTGGAACTTTAGTGACTGAAACCCATTGAATAACAACTCTCTATTTCTCCCTCTCTCCAGCCCCTGGCAACCACCATTCTACTCTCCGCTTCTATAAATTTGACTATTTTAGCCTCCTCTTATAAGTGGAATCATGTGGTATTTGTACTTTTATGACTGGCTTACCTCACTTAGCATAATGTCCTCCAGATTCATTCATGCTGTTGCAAGTGGCAGGATTTCCTGTTATTCACAGTACTCAAGATATGAAACCACCCAATGTTCTTTGATGAATGAATAGAGGCTAGATTTTATTGTAGGAAATAGCCAAACATCATTTCCAAGGTAATTCTGGTGATGAATATGCTGATCATAATGGATAATGCTCTGTGACGTTCAAAGCAAACATTTCCTATGACACAAGATGATTTACCTTATTAGGCTTATAAACGAATTCAAAGAGTGGTCTATAGGTGTCCATCAATCATTAGTAATCCAAAGGGAATTTGGTAATTTTCTGCAGGGAAAGTGGTGAAATAATCTTGTTCACAGATATTTCCCTAATTTTAAAGTAAGATTCCACAATTCTGTTCTTTAAAGCTCAGTTAGTCAATACACAAATCATGTTTTGTTAACAAGATGAAAATAGCTTTGCCCAATATGTTTATGTGTCATGTCCAAGTTATTACAACTACTAAGTTTACACTTTTCATTGTTTCTGTTGTGTGATGTTATTTTCCTGGTATAAGAAATGAGTGAGTGTTGCAAGTTTGATTCATCAAAGTGTAGGCACAGGAATAAAAGAGTCATAAAAATCTTGCAGTCTAGAACAACCCATTGAATTTAAAAATGCAAAGGGCTCCAGTGTAAATATGGAATAAATCTCTATGGGCTTGGCCATATATATCTGGTAATGTGATAACTTTGAATACGGAAATGAAAGGAAAGGTGTAAAAAGATAAACCTTGACGAAGAAGTTTGAAATGGAAAGTTATTGGATAACTCATCCATTTACCTGTAGCCACAAGTGTATTGTGATGCAACTTTATCAAATATTGAGGTTTAAGAAAATAATCAGCTTTCATTTTTAATTTTTATTCCTTCATTCTTCTTTGAGGTTTCCTTACATGGAAATTGAATAACCTGCTCCTGAATGACTTTGGGGTAAAAAATGGAATTAAGGCAGAAATCAAGAAGTTCTTTGACACTAATGAGAACAAAGATACAACATACCAGAATCTCTGGGACACGGCTAAGTCAGTGTTAAGAGGAAAATTTACAGCACTAAATGCCCTATCCGAAAGCTAGAAAGATCTCAATTTAACAACCTAACATCATAACTAAAAGAACTAGAAAACCAAGAGAAAACCAACCTGAAAGCTAGCAGAGGATAAGAAATAACCAAAATCGGAGCCGAACTGAAGGAGATTGAGACACAAAAAACGTTAGGTAGATCAACAAATCCAGGAGTTTTTTTTTTTAAAAAAGTAATAAAATAGACTGCTAGCTATAATCTTTTAAAGCCTTCTCACTTGAACACTTGCTTCATTTATTTCTAAATTTTATTGTTTAATATATGTATATAAGGCTCTCAGTACCAGTTTAATTTAATTGTATTCCAAGTTTTGATGTGTAGTGCTTGTATAGGCATACAATTCTCCATATTTTCTAATCATTTTAGTTTCCAGTTTTCATTTTAGTTTCTGGGTTAAAGCTTCTACCTCTAGAAGAGGAAGTGACAACTGCAGCTCATATCCTCGAAGTTTCAGCTTGGGAGTTCCAGTTCCTCCAGATTGACTGTGTTTTTACTCATGGGCTGAGGCAGACATCCAAACCCTGTTTTAGTCAGTTTCGTAGAAAGCACACTGACTTCTAGTAAACCAGGTATTTCTAGAGGAACACAGGATATATGTTCCCGGTAAGAAAGGGTTGAATTTTCTTGCTAACAGCAGAGAAGAAACAAAAAACTATAGAAGTATTTAAAGTGTCCTGCTCGTTTCAGAAACTGATACAACTGTATTGCCAAGAAGCTTGTAAAACCAGCTGCAAAGTTAATGATAAATGATAAATGATGCCCTGTGGGATGCTTGCTCAAATTCAGATCATCCTGGTTCCCACATGAGGCACAGCTAACTAATAAGAAAAATATTTATAAGTTAAATATTTTCAAATTGGCATAAACTTTTAGGATTATATATCAGAAATCAGAAGTTGGTGAATCTCAAGTAGACTTGAGCCCACAGAAGTAATGACGTAAGTTTGTAGAGGGGACGGAAGGGACCACGGCAACATTCCTTAGTTAAATGACACCAATGGAACCTGCATGATATCTGTAGCATATAATTGGAAGAACAATTGCTATTGGTTGTGCATCCTAGGAGATATTTTGTTTTACACTTGGATGAAACCACTAGTGTGCAAAGTATGAATTAGTATACCTGTGAGCATATACGAGAGGCTAAGGCTTGGTGGATTTTTGTTGTTCTGTTCATAATTGAAAATCCATACAAGGAGAAGAGAATTTTCATTTGGTTGGTGATTATGTTGTGAGCCCTGATGTCAACCAGAAAAGGTGATTCAAAATCAATGTTGATGGAGCACCAGTGAAATGTACAAGCAGAAAGGGCACTGCTATTTGAATAAAAGCCTTTGCTCCTGAAGGCCAGGCGACATGCAGCCTCATTTACAGAGCACTATTGGAAGTCCCCAGTATGCCTCCAATTGTAATTCAGCACTAAGGAAATAGTGGAAATTATTAATTCAGCCACATTATAACAATAGGTGTACTTATTTTCAGAGGATTTTTAAGAAGCAATAAGCTGCACGTACAAAACTGTTCTTCCACAAGGATGCCTCTGGTTATTGAAGCAAAGATGTTTTGTAATGGGGATGAAATGAAATGTTTCTTCATGGTACCCATAGCATCTGGAAAAGGTTCCTAAGATTTTGAGCAAATTGTTCAGGTCACATATCTCAGGGATGTTGATATGGTTTGACTGTGTCCTCACTCAAATCTTATCTTGAATTATAGTAATCCCCATGTGTCAAAGGCAGAGCCAGGTGGAGATAACTGAATCATGGGGGCGGTTTCCCCCATACTGTTCTTATGGTAATGAGTAAGTCTCACCAGATCTGATGGTTTTATAAACGGGAGTTCCCCTGCACAGGCTCTCTGGCCTGCTGCCACATCATAAGATGTGACTTTGCTCCTCATTCACCTTCCACCATGATTGTGAGGCTTCCCCAGCCATGTGTGACTGTGAGTCAATTAAACCTCAGCAATCTCAGGTATGTCTTTATTAGCACAGTCAGAACAGACTAATACAGATATATTCAATGTTTTAAATAGCCGAAGCCTACCACTTTGGGGCCAAACTATGATAACTTTTAAAGTGGAAGATAGACTTTCAGAACTTCTTTTTTTTTTTTTTGAGTCGGAGTCTCGCTCTGTCGCCTGGGCTGGAATGCAGTGGCCGGATCTCAGCTCACTGCAAGCTCCGCCTCCCGGGTTTACGCCATTCTCCTGCCTCAGCAGAACTTCTTAAAGAGACCGAACTGGTACATACAATTTGATTGCTAAATATTTGACTCTTTCCCAGTAGTCACTGGTTTTCTTTAATAGTTGAAGGAAGAAATTTTTGACTGTACAAATACTGCAACTGACCAGGAAGAAATAGTTGACAGAACCCAGTGCAGAAAAGAGTGCTGGAGCAGTTATGGTGTACAACTGCCCAAACTTTAGCACTTGAAGGGCACTGAAGATGCTGTTGACGTACCATCTAATGAAGCAAAGATTTCTCAACAAGATTCTTTTCTCTCTCCATAAATTCAGGATCCATGTTTCATCTGAATATCCAGAACTCTGACAAAGCCAGCTAACACTTGCTCATGTTCCAAATGGCCTATAACTCTGTTTGGACTTACTAATAGAATACAAATAAAAATTAAGAAAAGATGTCAAATGAATATAATCCAAACTCTCTGTCTTAGAACCAGATATGCTTGTGAACAGTTGCAAACTATCTCATTGCTGTGAAACAATTACTATTGCCATTAATAATGTTTTCTTATTAAAAATTTTTTTCTTTTTTTTATTATACTTTAAGTTCTAGGGTACATGTGCACAATGTGCAGGTTTGTTACATATGTATACATGTGCCATGTTGGTGTGCTGCACCCATGAACTCGTCATTTACATTAGGTATATCTCCTAATGCTATCCCTCCCCTCTCCCCCTCCCCACAATAGGACCCGGTGTGTGATGTTCCCCTTCCTGTGTCCAAGTGATCTCATTGTTCAATTCCCACCTATGAGTGAGAACATACGGTATTTGGTTTTCTGTTCTTGTGATAGTTTGCTGAGAATGATGGTTTCCAGTTGCATCCATGTCCCTACAAAGGACATGAACTCATCCTTTTTTTCTTATTTAAATTTTCTTATTTAAATTTTTTGGATGAGTTTTTAAAGACAATTTATGTAAGACCAGTGGTGTACGTGCCCATGCTTGTTATGGTCAGTGGATGTTGAGAATTTGGAAATCACTGCTCCGAGGGACTTCATGGAGGAGAAACATGTGTTGGACAATGGTAATCACTGAACTGACTGTGCGTGCACCCAAGGTTAAGTGGGCACTGCATTTGGAAGCGCAAGTGCATGGGTAAATGGTGAAGATGACTGAGGAAACAGAGCAGGAGAATCTGTGTTCTAGTCATTTCTGCCACTGCCTGGCAGACAGGAATGTCACCTAGGAATGTGCGTGTGTCCTAGAAGTGTCAGTCACCCCTTCTGGTCTCAGTTTTACCATCTGTGAAATGGGAGAGCTGGATTAAATTTTGGGCAAAATATTCAAATGTCATTGATAGATAAGCAAGTAAAATAAACGACTGAAGTGGGTCATTTGGGAGCAGTGGGTCACCTCCTTCTGCCATCTATTACCATGGATAGATATTAGACTTTTTCAAGCGAAACTTAAAATTCGGATTTCTGGGTAAGAACTCTAAAATTTTAATATTTGCAACTAATTCACATTTTTAAAAGCTACTTTTAAAAACCCACTGGGCCAAACAGAATAATTCTGTGGGCTCAAGGCTACTTGAGATTCACCAACTTCTGATTTCTGATATATAATCCTAAAAGCTTATGCCAACTTGAAAATATTTAACTTATAAATATTTTTCTTTTTTTAATATACTTTATGTTCTAGGGTACACGTGCACAACGTGCAGGTTTGTTACATATGTATACATGTGCCATGTTGGTGTGCTGCACCCATTAACTCATCATTTACATTAGGTATATATCCTAATGCTATCCCTCCTCCCTCCCTCCACCCCACAACAGGCCCTGGTGTGTAAGTTCCCCTTCCTGTGTCCAAGTGTTCACACCAGTTAGAATGGCGATCATTTAAAAAGTCAGGAAACGACAGGTGCTGGAGAGGATGTGGAGAAATAGGAACACTTTTACACTTTTGGTGGGACTGTAAACTAGTTCAACCATTGTGGAAGACAGTGTGGTGATTCCTCAAGGATCTAGAACTAGAAATACCATTTGACCCAGCCATCCCTGGATATCTACCCAAAGGATTATAAATCATGCTTCTATAAAGACACATGCACATATATGTTTATTGCAGCACTATTCACAATAGCAAAGACTTGGAACCAACCCAAATGTCCATCAATGACAGACTGGATAAATATTTTTCTTATTAGTTAGCTGTGCCTCATGTGGGAACCAGGATGATCTGAATTTGAGCAAGCGTCCCACAGGGCATGAGTCCATACTCCCTGGGACAGTGAGAGAAAGGGGGGGGGGGGGCGGGGAGAGAGAGAGAGAGAGAGAGAGAGAGAGAGAGAGAGAGAGAGAGAGAGAGAGAATGAGAATGTGTGAATGTGTAGCAAGATAATTTATTCTCAAGGCTGGGAGCCAAAAACAGAGAAGTCTTAGTGGGCTTTATCAAAGTTTGTCCTTCCTCCAGCCCCATCTTTGATCCTGCTGGGACTCCCAGAAGGGATTTCCATGTCAATCTCAGTGGTTTGCAATGGAGGTCAGCATCTTCCCAAACGAAGGGCTCAAATGGGTACCACAACAGCTAAACCACAAGGCTAGATAATGAGGAAAAATTATTTAAAAACGAGGCTGGAAACAGGCGTTTCTGTGATAGATTTGCTTGCATCTCATGTGGGAACCAGGATGATCTGAATTTTAGCAAGCATCCCACAGGGCATGTGTCCATACTCCCTGGGACAGTAAGAGGGAGGGGAGGGAGAAAGAGAGAGAGAGAGAGAGGAGAGAGAGAGAGAGAGAGAGAGAGAGAGAGAGAGAATGTGTGAATGTGTAGCAAGATGATTTATTCTCAAGGCTGGGAGCCAAAAAAAAGAGAAGTCTTAGTGGGCATTATCAAAGTTTGTCCTTCCTCCAGCCCCATGTTTGATCCTGCTGGGACTCCCAGGAGGGATTTCCATGTCAGTCTCAGTGGTTTGCAATGGAGGTCAGCATCTTCCCAAGCGAAGGGCTCAAATGGGTAACACTATAGTTAAACCACAAGGCTAGATAATTAGGAAAAATTATTTAAAACAAGGCTGGAAACTGGTGGAAAGTTAGGTAAGGCATTTCTATGATAGCCTTGTGTGCACCAATGCAAACAAGCCTAGCACAAGCATTTTCTAAGCTGGGAGGCTGTTTCTCCCTCACAGCCTTGCAGGGGGCCAGGAATAACTGCTGAACTGGCATGAGGACACACAGCTGGTGGTGGAACCAGCACTAGAGCCTCCAACCTTCCATTCCAGAGCTCCTTCCATGAGCAGTTCACACACAGTCTCATCTGAAAATTCTGTCTATTCTGTCACGTAGACCCACAGATCACTGGGCTTGTTCTCCCATAATCTCACATTCAGTCCTTGGAAGACAGATGTCTGCCATTCTTCACACTCCTAACTTTTCCTCAAAGGCCTCATTGTCTTTCCCTTTTCTCATGCCAGCCTCCGCGTCACCTGAATTATATTAGTGGGGTCCTTGAGCACATGAAGCAAGTGAACCAAGGCTCCTACATCCTCCCTGGTGTGCCGGGAGTCCTGGGCATGATGATAGATATGGCAAGTACTTTAAACATCTTGATGTTCATGGTTGGTATTCCACGAGTGTAATGTCTAGAGGGAGAGGAAGACCAGTGAAAAACAGTACATTTGCTCAAGGAGCCAGGTGGGGCAATGTTATAGAAGAGGGAAAATGCAAAGATGGGGGGAATTAACCAAAAGTCAGTTCTGTTTCCAGCCTGGAGTTCACCATGGCTGGTGGATGGATCAAGTGGCTGGTGAGAATTTCCCCAGGACTGTGCTGTTTACAGAGCACTTGAGAAGAGTGCGGTCCAGAGAGACCTTAGCCCTTTTACAGCATTCACTGGGGCTTGTCATGTTAGGATCACCGGGCAGGTTAATTAGTGTCGCTAGCAGCCCAAGCGAGGCTCTGACAGACTTGCATGTTTACACCGTCTGCTGCACCACTAAACTGAATGAGCACACGGAACGTAAGACATCAGGGAACCCAAGCTGCTGTTCCTGGGCGGGCAGCTGCAAAGCAGAATGTTAGCAAGAAGCCAAAGTGAGAGACCCAAAAGCCATACTTCAGACCCTGGGCAGAGATGCCCTGGACACTGCAAACAGCTAAGATGTCCATTGCTGGTAAAGGCAGCCCCTAGTCAGGTCTGATGGGGAACAGCCTATTAGTCCCCAACCCAGTTTTTTTCAGACACCTCTGCACACGAGGTGAGAAAGCCTGTGGGCACCAGCACTTTTGGACACAAAGACAGTCTTCTATTTCCGTTGTATTGATTGGTTCTCAAACAGAACACTCTCTGGAGGAAAAAGAGAAAATAAAGTAGAAAACAGTCAGCAAAGAAATGTTTCTTTCCTTCTTTCCTTCCTTCTTCCCTTCCTTCTTTCCTTCCTTCATTCCTTCCTTCCTTCTTTCCTTCCTTCTTTCCTTCCTTCC
Organism: Macaca nemestrina; assembly: GCF_043159975.1. NCBI lineage: Eukaryota > Metazoa > Chordata > Mammalia > Primates > Cercopithecidae > Macaca > Macaca nemestrina. The sequence goes on along the minus strand of NC_092125.1, from coordinate 15,223,699 downwards.
TTCATTCTTTCCTTCCTTCCTTCCTTCTTTCCTTCCTTCTTTCCTTCCTTCTTTCCTTCCTTCTTTCCTTCCTTTTTTCCTTCCTTCCTTCCTTCTTTCCTTCCTTCCTTCCTTCGGCCCTCCCTCCCCACTTCCTCTGTTCCTTCCTTCCTTTTTCCTTCCTTTATTCCTTCTCTCCTTCACTCTTTCCTCCTTCCCCCCTCCTTCTTTCCTCCATACCTCCTACCTCCATCCCTCCTTCCCTCCTTCCTCCATCCGTCCCTCCCTCCTTCCCTGCTCCCTCCAAACTTCTATCCCTTTCTCCCTCACTGTGTTGAGTGCCACCTCAAACAAAAATGTCAGAGAAAAACAAATCAGAGAGACTAGGAAAAAAATCTAAAAGAACATCTCCTATCACGCTTTATGCCTTTACTTTGCTTTATTTTTCTCATCAGAGTTTTAACTCCCTTGACATCTATATTTTTATTAATTTATCTGCTTGTAGTCTGTCTTCCCTCACTAACATGGAAACTTTTGTTGTTGTTATTTTTCCCTGCAATATCCCCAGTATCTAGAATAGTGTCTGACTTTAAGGTTTGACTGAACAAACCTTCTAGCTTTTAGAGTATCAAGCTCTAATGACAGTAACCAAAAGTAACGAAGTAGGGAAGATTTCTAATGAACACACTTCTCCCTGGACAGTTGGAGAAGGAAGGAGATACGGAGAGTGGGGTCCAACTTCTTGGCGAGAAATGCTTTTCATGTTCAGCTTCTCTGTGCTCTGTAGTATATGATAACATGTCTCTTGGATCAAGTATGCCTGGACATGGTAAATCAGGGTTTTGAAAGAACATAGAGTCATGCACCATGTAACAATGTTTTGTTCCATGATGGACTGTATATGCAATGGTGCTGCCACCAGATTATACTGAAGCTGAAACATTTCTATCACCTGGTGACATCATAACTGTTGTAGCATGATTAGTTAGCATAGCCTAAGTGTACAGTGTTTGTAAAGTCTCCATAGTGTGCAGTAATGTTCTAGGCCTTCACGTTCACCCGCCACCCACTCACTGACTCACCCAGAGCAACCTCTAGTCCTGCAAGGTCCATTCATGGTAAGTGCCCTCTGCAGATGTACCTTTAAAAAAAAAAATCCATTATATCATATTTTTTCTGTACCTTTTCTTTGTTTAGATATGTTTAGATACATAAATACTTTGTATGCTGTCATTGCCTACAGCAGGGGTTCCCAACTCCCAGGCCGTGGACCAGTTCATGGCTTGTTAGGAATGGGGGTGCACGGCAGGAGCAGTATTTAACTAGGATGTCTCAGAGCGGACTCTTCTGTATCAGTTTCCTGGGATATTTTGTAACCTTTCGACGTGTAGATTCTTTTTTTTTTTTTTTTTTTTTTTTTTGAGACGGAGTCTCGCTCTGCCGCCCGGGCTGGAGTGCAGTGGCCGGATCTCAGCTCACTGCAAGCTCCGCCTCCCGGGTTCACGCCATTCTCCTGCCTCAGCCTCCCGAGTAGTTGGGACTACAGGCGCCCGCCACCTCGCCCGGCTAGTTTTTTGTATTTTTTAGTAGAGACGGGGTTTCACTGTGTTAGCCAGGATGGTCTCGATCTCCTGACCTCGTGATCCGCCCGTCTCGGCCTCCCAAAGTGCTGGGATTACAGGCTTGAGCCACCGCGCCCGGCCTCGACGTGTAGATTCTTATTCTTCTTCTCCTCCTCCTCCTCCTCCTCCTTCTTCTTTCTTCTTCTTCCTCTTCATTGTGTGTGTGTGTGTGTGTGTGTGTGTGTGTGTGTGTGTGTGTGTGTTTTGTTTTTGGTGTTTTTTTTTAAGAGACAGCGATGGGTCTCACTATGTTGCCAGGGCTGATTCCTGGGCTCACGTGATCCTCTCACTTGGGCCTCCCGAAGTGCTGAGATTATAGGCGTGAACCACCGTGTCCAGCTATCAAGACTTCTTTTATGTTAAATATATTTTAAAATATTTGCTCTGTTCATTATTTGAGTTTCTATCCTCTGGGATTTCTCTAATATATATGTTGGTTCTCCTTTGCCTGTCTTTCACATCTATCATTATTTCTCTAATCCCACTAACTTTGCCTATATTTTCTTTTCGTTTTGCTTGATTTTTCATTTCTAACCTTTGTCATTTATGATGTCAGCAGTGGTTATTCTTCCTTCTGTTCTTACAATTTCATTTTCTTTTTATGGTTTTTTTATTCTACTTCTTTCATGAACTTGAAGATATAGTTTATTCAGAGATGTTCCTACTCCATTATGCTTTGTTAAATGCTTTGGTCAATGGTACAACTTTCGTCTGCTCTGTGGGTACATTTATTCTGTATCTTTATCTGCCATTTGCTTTTACCATGACTTTCCTCCTTTTTTGACTACTTATCTTGGAAGCAGGTGACTTTCTCCTAGAATAATTATTTGTGGGAAGCGGGGGTTGAGGTGGATGTGGGCTCTGCTCCAGTATAGCTGGAAATCCCTTATAACCCAGGGATTTATGTTTAAATGTACCTAGATTTTATTTCTCCTTATCCAATGAAGATAAACTGTGTGGTTTTTCATAGGACAGAGTCTCTTCTCCGCCATTGCTACAGAGATAGGCTGCTTCTTCCACACAGACCCCGACCTGTGTTTTGTCCATGAGTCCTGTCTCCTTTTCTTCTGGCAACTGGTGTCTCCCACACATCACACCCTTGCTCTGGCAAACAAAGCATTTAGATTTTGCAGCTCAGGACATGCCTCTCAACTCTGAGAACCAGCTTGCTTCACTTTGTAACCCTTGGCATCTGGTTTCTCTGTCCTCTCCCTCACACGTGCACTGCTGCCCATTTACCATTGACTCGGGTAGGCTTTCCACTCATTTTGGGAGTTGACGATTTTAACTCTTAGTATCACCAAAAGATGGAATTCACCCCCTTCCCCGCCCCACAATTCTCTTTATTGCTTTAGGATGATTTCCAAAAAGATGAGGGAAAAAATATTGATTTTATGCCACCATCTTTAAAATAGTAGTCCTCCCAAATGGAGGGCTTTGATCTTTAGCCTGTGAGAGACGGGTAGCCATTACAAACCTTTGAATAGTGAAACAATGTGAAGAAAGAGCTTGAGAGTTAATATTGTGGTTGTATTGGGAAGAATGAGCTCGAAATAGGACTAGAGCCTGGAAGATGAGCTGGAAACCTAAAATAACATTGAGTTGGGAGAATAATGACCAATAATGGCCTCAAATAAGCTAATAATGATAGGATTGCAAAGAAAAGATACAAGAATATTAAGAAGGCAAAAAATCAGCAATACTTGAAGGTATGTTAGATTTCATAGAGGAAAAAGGTTAAGAATGATTTAAACTTCGAGCCTAAGTGAGACGTAATAAATGGGACTGTGGAATTATAGCTGGGAATTCACTGAGGTTTGATATTTTTGACAAAATAAATAAATTACCCTGAGAGGGAACTTAAAAGTCAACACATCAGTAATCACTGTGGGTCTGCACAGTTGGGTTAGAATGAGAGACCGGGAGAGACTTTAGGTTAGAACGAGAGACCAGGAGAGACTTTAGGTTAGAACGAGAGACCGGGAGAGACTTTAGGTTAGAACGAGAGACCGGGAGAGACTTTAGATTAGAATGAGAGACAGGGAGAGACTTTGTAAGGTGTTGCAAGTGTCCTTCAAATCACATTCCGGAGGACAGTGATCTTTGTCAACTCTCCATCATAGTGCTGTTGGCACAGCCACCCTGTGGAGGAGATGGATGCACCATGCTGCCTTGGCTGATGTCATCTGTGTAGCAGGCAGCTGGCTCTTCAGGAAGAAGATTTAGGAGAGAAGTGGTCGCCCACACAGATACACGCACATCCATGAAGTGTCACAGGGTAGAATGTACAGAGAGAAAATCAGTGACTAAGACTGGCTCCTTTAGGAGCAATGAGATTTATAGAATGAGAGGGGACAAAAGACCTGGGTAAGTCAAAGAAGCAGGGACAGTATTGGAAGGTGCAGCATCAAAAAGGAAAAAAAAATGTATAGACCATGAGAGCAACAGTAAGATGTGGCCCAGTCTGCATTTCTGAAAATAGCACTTCCTGACAATCATGACAGACAATAGGCCCATTTCACTTCTTCAGTGATGGGCTCCATCTGAACACAGGTCGAAAGCTACAGCCTTTTTTTTTTTTTTTTTTTTTTTGAGACGGAGTCTCACTCTGTCACTCGGGCTGGAGTGCAGTGGTATGATCTCGGCTCACTGCAAGCTCCACCTCCCGGGTTCAAGCTATTCTCCTGCCTTAGCCTCCCGAGTAGCTGGGACTACAGGTGTGTGCCACCACACCTGGGTAATTTTTTGTATTTTTAGTAGAGACGAGGTTTCACCGTGTTAACCAGGATGGTCTCCATCTCCTGACCTTGTGATCCTCCCGCCTCGCCCTCCCAAAGTGCTGGGATTACAGGCGTGAGCCACTGCACCCAGCCTAGAGCCTCTTTTAAAGAAAGACACTGAGCTTCTGACAAAATAGGGAATGCCAGAAAGGGGTACGGGGAGCGGTGGGAGGGGCCAAATGCCCTGTATCATGCAGGAGTTAGGCCAGGGAAAGAGAATACTAAGGAGGAGGTGTTACAAGGAGTCTCAGAAAACTAGAGTGCTTTTGTGGCTGACTTCTCCTTGTCACTCTAATGTGAAAGCTCTTCTGGCAAGCAACTCAATCCTAAGCATCCTTTGTAACTAAGGGTGGCCACATGCAGTGGTTTTGGACAATGAAGTATATGCAGAAGTACCTGGTATAGGAGTCCCTTTCTAAATAAAAGGGCAAAGCCTCCCGAAGAGAAAGGGCTTTGTCTTTTGCTCTTCTCCTCCCCGCCCTTTCCCCCCTGCTGAGATTAGGACAGACATGGTACAGTAGCCTTCTTGCAGCCTTGAGGATGAAAGCTCCCTGATAAGGATAGCAAACCAGGAAGGTAGAAGAAGGCTGGGTCTTTGCTGACATCCGTACCAGCCTGGGACAAGGAATCCCCAGTCTTCTTCACTTTTTTTTTTCTTTTTTCGAGACGGAGTCTCACTCTGTTGCCCAACCTGGAGTGCAATGGCATGATCTCGGCTCACTGCAACCTCTGCTTCCCAGGTTCCAGCGATTCTCATGCCTTGGCTTCCCGAGTAGCTGGGATTACAGGCACACACCACCACGCCCGGCTAAATTTTGTATTTTTTGTAGAGATGGAGTTTCACCATCTTGCCCAGTCTACTCTTTAACTCCTGAACTCGGGTGATCCACCTGCCTCAGCCTCCCTAAGTCCTGGGACTATAGGTGTGAGCCACTGCGCCTGGCCAGTCTTCTTATGTGAAAAAAATCAGCCTTACTGTTTCAGCCATTGTTGGCTAGCTTCCTGTTATTTGCAGCGGAATTGATTCTTCACTGAGACAGCTATACACTTCTGAGTTGTAGGAAGAAAGATTTAAATTCCACCAAGAAGGTCTTTCTATTGATTAGAGTAGTTCAGCAATAAAATGGACTTCCTTTATCTTTTTCTCTGAAACTGCTCTTCCTCCCTGCAACCCCCAGCGTATGCCCCAATTTGATGAATGTCCCCACCAGCTATCTGCTCATCTCGGCCAGAAACCAGGAGTCAACCTTGATTCGTCCTCCTACAACCTGCATATCTAATTGGTGGACACTTTGGTTGCTCCTATTTCTGTGACATTTGTGGATTTGGGATCCAGAGGACACTTAATGAGGATGATGTGTGTGAAGTAGGTGATATTATTTTCAGGTCACCCGTCTCCCTCCCTGTCTTGCTGCCTTTGTTCAGGGTTTTAAAGCATCTCTTACCTGCACTCCCACGGGACATTTGGAACTGGTCTCCTAGCCTCTGATTGTTCACGCTGATACTCAGTAACGCTTCCGAAATGCAAGTCTGTTCCTGTGACTTCTCTGCTTTAAAATCCCATGAACATTTTTTTTTTTTTTTTTTTGAGACGGAGTTTCGCTCTTGTCTCCCAGGCTGGTCTTCGGTCGACTGTGGTTCCACTGCTGACCACAAGGGAGTCAGCAGAGGAGGTCTGGGCATCTTTTTTTTTTTTTTGAGTCGGAGTCTCACTCTGTCGCCCAGGCTGGAGTGTAGTGGCATGATCTCGGCTCACTGCAACCTCCACCTCCTGGGTTCAAGCGATTCTCCTGCCTCAGTCTCTCGAATAGCTGGCATTATAGGCATGCACCACCACACCTGGCTAATTTTTGTATGTTTAGTAAAGACAGGGTTTCACCATGTTGGCCAGGCTAGTCTCAAACTCCTGACCTCAGGTGATCCTCCCGTCTTGCCCTCTCAAAGTGCTGGGATTACAGGCATGAGCCACAGCACCCAGCCCCACAAACTATTAAGTTAGTTTAGAAGTTAAAAGTTGAGTGTGACTTCTCCTATTGCTCTAGAATTGGTAGCAGGGTTCATATTCTAAAGAAAGTCAGCAAATATTAGGGCCAGATATTCCTGCACCCTCTTCATACACACACACACACACACACACACACACACACACACACACGGAACTAACCAGGTATCAGTAGGAGGCAGAGGAGCTGGCTCCACTACAGTCTCTGATCACTCTAGTTTATATAAGGTAAGGGCCAGGGTGTGGCCATAAACCATTTCTGGGTTCTTTGCTGTTGCTCTGGTTGTTGGAGAAAGGCAGTGTTTGTGCTGAGACTTTTTCTCCCCTCTCCCTGGTTCTTTCTTCTTTTGCTATAGAAGAGTAGAGTGAACATCTGCTTAGGTACTAGGCCTATCTGAGCAGGAAAAATAACTGGAAAGAGAGGCAGAGAAGAGGGAAAGAGGGCAACAGGGGAGCAGCCTGCCAGCTGCTTTTGAATGGCTGATGAAGTGTGCCTTTTCCATGGAAGACAACTGGGCATGAGACATTTCCATTACCCCTCCAAGGGGGCTGCCTGCAAGCAAGGGTACTGCAGCCTCAAGCAGCTGTGGATGAAACCTGGTGGGAGGTGGAAATGGCAGAGGTGGGCAAAGAACTGAAGCTGAACCCTTTTCCCATTAGTGGGGAAGCTTGCAAGGCCCCCTATGACCCCACACAGGAGCCCCTGCCTAGTGGTGGAATGCCAGAAAAAGGGTAGGGGTGGAGGTCAAATGGCAAGCCGTGCCCATGCATCATGCAGGAGTTAGCACATGGAGGGCATTGACCACTTCTGCTAGCCACAGGAGCTAACCAGGACTGGATCACAACTGCTCCCAGTTACGTGAAGAAGCCTTTGCCAGTTTTATTTTTCCTGGTGTCCTCTCTCCTGCCCTGAAGGACCAGGACCCTAAGAAAGATGGGTAGAGGAAGAATAAAAGCTCTCACCCCTATTCCAAGACCTGGTTCACAGTCTAGCTTCCAGAGTGGGAGGAGATTGTTTTATGTCAGATATGAAATTGGATTTTTGAACTGGACTGAAATTTACTACTTAAGGAGGCTGAATAGTAAAGGAAGATGAACCATAACACAGGTAGGAGGAATGGCTGGAGGAAGCGATGCCACTCCATCTTCATTCTACAAACTGGTGCACTACTCAGTTCATCAGGGTGTGGTCTCTGTCACCTTTCTAGCCGCATTTATTCCTCTCCTTTCAGGATTCCCTGTATTCTAGCCTTACTAAATTCTGTGAAGTTTTCTGAATGTTTCAGTTGGCTCAACCTCCATAACTACATCAAAACTTAGTGGCATAAATACAACAACTGGCTGTGTGTGGTGGCTCGTGCCTATAATCCCAGCACTTTGGGAGGCCGAGGCAGGTGGATCACCTGAAGTCAGGAGTTCAAGACCCAGCCTGGCCAACATGGTGAAACCTCGTCTCTAATTAAAGTATAAAAATTAGTTAGGCATGGTGGCAGGTGCCTGTAATCTCAGCTACTTGGGAAGCTGAGGCAGGAGAATCGCTTGAACCCAAGGGGCAGAGGTTGCATTGAGCTGAGACCACACAATTGCACTCTTGCACTCCACCTGGGGCAACAAGACCGAAACTCCGACTCAAAAAAAAAAAAAAAATCATCATTTGATTTTTGCTTGTGGTTTTATGGGATGGCTGGGCTCAGCTTGGCAGTTCTTCTGTTGATAGTTGTTGAGACCTTTTATATGTTTGTGATCAAGTGGGTCTAGGGCTCAACTTTGCTGAAGCTCAACTAGAACTTGATGACTAGACTGCTTTCTAAATGTTAGGACTTTTCACTCCATGCGGCCTCTTTGTGTAGCTTCTCCATGTGCTTTCTTCACCATTCCAAAGGAAGGACAGAGAACTGCCAGTCCTCTTAGAGATGAGGCAAGAAATGGACATAATGTCCATAATGCTGCCTTCACCATACTGAGGACTCTCTTCTATTTTATGTTTCTAATTTTTTTGTTTATGATGACTCTTTTCATGATATGAACTACCTGCCCCTTAAGCCTTCTCTGAATAGCACTTATCAACTCAAGCGAGGTCTGATCACTCTGTTCTGTGTGCCCTGAACATAGATTTTGGTTTAGTTGCCACTTTTTCCCCAGCTAGACTAGAACCTAACAAATGGTCATGCCTTTCTCACTCTTTTTCCATAGGGCTAGCAAGAGGTATTGCTGGACACATAGTAGGCAAGTAGTAAGCATTTATTGAATGAATGAATGAATGAATGAATGAACTTATTTATACCTATGAGCTCTATTCCAGCTGAGGCCAGGTGATCACCATAAGGATTTTTGTAGAACACACTCCAGCAGTTTCAACCAAGTGACATCTGATATCTTTTCCAACTAAGAGATTTTATGAATCTTGGTCAAGAAAAGGGAAAGCTTTGAGGCAAGAGTGGGAGGATGTGTTGTGAGAGATAACGCATGAGGAAGCATTTATAAAATTACAAAACGTAAGAGCAAGTATTATTAGACTCTCAATTTCAAGATCCCAGTGGATAGGTATACCACAGAACTTAAATCCAAGATTACCTTGTGATGTTTGGAGAGGAGAGAGTTAAAGATTAGTTCTAAGTTACATAATATGAAATAAGAAAAAGACAAACAAGTTCTTTTGACCTCACTTAAGTTTTACTTGACCTTTGAATACAAAATAAACGCATGAGCAGCTGCCCCAAATGTTACCCTTTTTTCCATGATAGAAAATAGAAAAACATTTCCAACAATTGTTTATATTATGTTTTTCTTTTGGAACTGTGTGTATGATCAGGTGCCTCAGAAAACACCAAAGATAATGAAAAAGCCCTTGGTTTCTGAAGGAGAAAGGTTGAGGGTCCATCTCCCTTTCATCGCTAGAGGCCATTGTAAAATAATACATATTTAAATTGCTTATGGAATAGTTTCTAATGACCTTTGTGTGTCTGAGTAGCTCTAAAGCTTAGTCTCTTTTTCCTAATCACCTAATTTATTCTCATGTGTAAAGCAGTGTACAGTAGTCATGCATTAAAGTTACTTATCACTGATTTAGGTTTTTTTTTTTTATAGGAGGCAGCTCAGTCTTATCTGCAGTTCCAGCAATGAATAATCTGACAGCCAGATATTTCAAAATACTTAACGACTTTTTACCCTTAACTGCAGCTGCTACAGAAAAGAAAAAAGCAGTAAATACACATAATGGAAATCTCTCCCCAATGGCCTTTTCATTTCCTCCAAGCCCAGGGGAAAAGCATTTCACAGGGGAGCAGGCATAGGGAGAGTTAGCAGCAAACAATATTAAAAGAGGTATGAAAGATATAATTTTTTTCGGTAACAGTAGGTCACACTAGAAAACTAATGGAATTCTGTGGTTTGATCCTTGTGAGTACTGTGAATGTTAGTCAGGTTTTAAGACTAAATGGGTAGAAATAACTACAAGCTTTAAAAGTTTCATGGAGCAATAGGACATGTGTTGCTGAAGAAGACCTCAGCCACAGATCTTTCTGATCTTCTAAGTTTCAGCAGGACCCAAGGAGGTTAAGTCACTTGGCCAGGATTGCTTGGTGGGTGCAGAGTGCGGATTAGATCCATGCTTCTCAACCTGGGACTGTACCTTGAAATCACTCTGGAGTCTCAAAAATCTCAATGCCTGGATCCACCCCCAGATATCCTGATTGTAATCGGTCAGGTGTGACCTGGACATTGAAACCTGGAGTGCCCAGCTTCTCTTTCAGGATGCTTTCCACATCCTCACACACCTTGTGCAGTGTTTTGTTGGGGGCAGGACCTAGACATACTTGCCACAGTGTGTTTCCTCTTCAGCACATGTACCTTTCTATCTTCCTGCCTCCTGCAGACTCATTTCTGAAGCTAGAAACTGAGCAAGGTTGTTGAAATCTAGATCCCAGCCTGTCTTTCTAGGTGTGGGGCCCATTTTCATATAAGCTGCATGTGTTAGTCTTTGCCCAATATGCTGATTGGTGTGCAGAGCTCTGCTGTTAACGTGCTGTCCGTTCTCCTTCCTTCACCTAAATGAGCAGCTGTACCCTCATTTCTGCCTTCCTGGGGAAGCAAGTCCATCGTTTCCCCTCACCCATCACTTTGCCAGGAGAAGACAGGGTGAGGAACCCCTTCATTGGCCTTTAAGTGAGGAAATTAAACATGTCTTTTTCTCCCTCATCCTCCAATACAAAGGGCGACTTTTCCCCCCAAGCAGGTAACCCCGTGTCACTTTAAAACACAGAATTTAGAGTTGGAAAGGACCTTCAAGATCATCTGGCTCTGTGTCTCACTGGGTAGAAATCCTTTCTCTGTTCGCCTGGCAGATGGTTCTCTGGCTTTGACTTAGATGCCCGCTGTGAAAGGAGTTCATTTCGTCCCATCCCAGCCCATGCAGCTGTTGGGTAATGCTAGTTATTAGCATAACTTTTTAAGTTGGATCATTTCTCATATTCCCCTGGCAGATTTCCCACATTATAAATGCCACCACTGGGTCCTAGTCAACTCTGTTTCATCACAGAAGATGGGTTTAGGAGAATGGCCAGAATGGAACCTCACTGCCAGCAACCCCCCTTGGAAGGACCAGTGAATGAGGCATGTCTGAAATGGGGTACCTAACAAGCTATAAGTTCTTTTGACCTTGACCTTGCGTAACTCATTTTCTCCATCAGCCGAGAGCATCAGCTGCCTTCTGTGCAAGGGCAGGTTATTAGAGTGAGCCTGTGTCTGTCGGTGGCTCCACACACCTGCACCACAATGCCAAGGTCCTAGCCCAGATCAAAACAACCTCATGGAGATGAGTGCATGCTTCCTCAGGAGGGTGCTGTGTCTTGCTAGTGGTGCAGTTCCTCACACTGCCTATAAATCCCCGAGCTCCGCAGAAGGTTGTTTGTGAGAGAAGGATGTTAGATCAAATACTTCTTCAAAAAGCAAGAGAATATTTGCCGTGGTGCCTGATTTTGCCTTAGGGATGGATGAAACTCCAGAAAGAATATAGATATAACCTACGGGTATCCACTGAATGCTCGAACAGGTGGGGATTTTGAAAAACCCTGTGAAGGCACTCTCTGTACCTTGCTACCCAGAGTGCAATGGGCAGACTGGCAGCTTGTTAATCACCTGGGGGCTTGTTAGGAAGGCAAGATCTTTGGCCCCAACCAGAACTACTGGGAAGCGCTGCCTGAGAGATCTTTCAGAACACTTGCCTTTCCACCTCCCAAATCCCGATTGACATGTCCTCATTTCAGCTTTCTTTTCTTTTTTTTTTCTTCTTTTTTTTTTTTTTTTTGTTGTTGTTGTTGTTGTTGTTGAGAGGAAGTCTCGCTTTGTCCACCAGGCTGGAGGGCTATGGCGCGACCTTCGCTCACTGCAGCCTCTGCCTCCTGGGTTCCAGCGATTCTCCTACCTCAGCCTCCTGGGCAGCTGGGATTACAGGCGCACACCACCGCACCTGGCTAACTTGGGGATTTTTAGTAGAGATGGGGTTTCACCATGTTGGCTTCAGATGATCCACCTGCTTTGGCCTCCCAAAGTGCTAGGATTACAGGCGTGAGCCACAGCGCCTGGCCTCTCATTTCAGCTTTTTTAGAGATCTACTGTCTGTCAGATCATAGCTCTCTAGCTCATTATAATAATGGAAAATAGGTAAATTTCATGAAATTAGGTGCATTTTAACTGGATGGAGACAGCATCTTAACCCAGAACAGTGATGCTAGCAACATGGCAATGAAGTGAGTGGTATTTGGGACGGAAGAACTTCTGGTGTGTTTTAATCCGAAGGCATAGGGATGAGACTGCAAGATCATAAGGGGGTCATTCTTGAATTCTCATGGGGTCATTCATTTGTTCCTTCATTCATTCGTTCTAAGAGTAGATATGATCATTGTAGCAACTTGACTAAATACAGAAGCGTATACATCAAAAATTAAAACCATGTACATTTTCCACCACACCGAAAACTATTGTTAACATTTTATTTTGGTGCATATGCTTACAGATATTTTTCTATGAAAGACCTACCATTTATATAATATGGGTTTGTATGTTTGCTTAACTTTGACATAATATTATGAGCAGTTTCCATTTAGCTGTATTCTTCAAGAATGTGATCTGATTTTAAATAGTTGCAATGTATATACTTATCAAACTATGCTTGTCCAAGTTCTTATTGCTGGAAGATATTTACAGCTCATCTTCATTATAAGTAGCACTAAGATAAGGATCAGTGCCCATGAATCTCTGTGCACACATTTAACATTTATTGAATTCCAATGTGCCTTACACTAATTGCCAGGCATGCAAAATTAAGTCCAGTGGAATCTTGGTCTTTGTGAGGGGCTTGTATGCAGAGTTCATAATAAAATGGATCAAGGTCTTCGGTAATGTCTACAGAAAGTTAAAGTCAGTGTGTTTGTATTTTTATCCCGTGCATTTTTCTCCTTTGTTTTGTACCTTGAGGAGTTGCTTCATTCAACATTTCACAGGTGACACACTTCTTAATTACTAAAGGAGACGGTACTGCTAATAATTCCTAATTCAGCATAAGCTGTTTAACATCTCAGGCAGAATCTAAACATGACATTTTCAAGATATTCTCAAAACCTCTACAGTGCATTCCTTTTCATACTTGAGCCTTGTGACTAGGATAGTACTGTAATGGGAATATTGCATTTTTCAGCATGGCAGTGATGAATTAATCCTCATACTTTGCACATACCTCGTAATGAAGAAAGCTGTGACTTGCATAGCAAAATGGCTTAGCGTTTTGGAGGAGCAACAGTGAATTTTGTGCATAGCTACAATCTCTTTCAATCGTGATGGGGATGTGTCCCAGACCCTCAGCTGCAGAGCCCTGCTGGAGTACAGAGGCAAGCATTATCCCTGTGACTCATTCCAGCCCTCAGTAGCTATCTTCTCTTTTGCTCTTGCAGCCTTTCCCTGGTAGCATTGGGGCTTTGTTTACTACACCTTAAGTGATAGGTCACTGTCAATGTTGGGGGTGGGTACTTTTGCCTCTCACATATCTGAATCGCATTTCTCTAGTCTATTTCTCCCCATCGTGGAGAGACTTTAGGGCAGGTCATAGCTTTCTTTAGTGTTTGGGGCAGGTCAGTTCCATAAGAGGCAGGTGCCGGGGTGAGGACAGAGTTCCACAGGCAAACACAGAAGCCCGCATGCTCTTCAGCCTCTCAGATGTGGGGAAGGTGAAGGTCTTGTTTCATCTCACACTGCTGACTAACGGAGAGCAGCGTCAGAGCACCTCACTGCACAGCCGTAAGGGGGTCATTCACTATCACCCAATTATTGCCCCACATTTGCACTTATATTTGGCTCTCCTTCTCAGCTGGAGTCACTCTGGGTTCTGGAGTCTAGTTTTTTTCTGGGATCAGATTGGCTGATGCACCTGGGGGGCCCATACCCCCAGATCTCAGCTTCCCCACAGCAGGTTGAAAGACTTATCATCATTTCTAAAGAGTTTAGCAGAAACTCAAGTTACTCTCTGTATAAACCTAGAAGTTCAAACTTTTCAAAGTGCCTCTGGAAGGTCCATGTCATTGGGACCTCCTAATACTCTGGGGAGTTGCCTCACTTTATGTCCGACAGGCCAGGGCTCCAGCCTGGGAGCTCAGTGACTTGCTTTGGGCCACATTTGCACCACTCTGAATTCTTCCCAGGTGTGGAAGAGTGAAAATCCTGATTCTGAGCTCACAAAGGAGTAGACTGCTAGTTAGTGCCAAAAGGGGTAGATGTGAGGCATGCTCAAAATGCGTACAGCCATACGTAGAACCTGCCACCAGCAGTCTTGTCTGAAGTGGCCTGGGGCTGAACGAAGGTTTCAGAGGGCATCCTCAGCTCCACTCTGCTTATTCCTTCCTTCATCTGCTGATACTCATCTGGAGCTTTCCCAATGCCAGGCACCTTCACAGCATGAAGGACCTCACCATGAGGGAGGCAGATGTGGTGTTTATAGAGGAATGAGACCAACAACTAAGAAGTTAAATACAGAGCAAGATGGCTTCAAGAATCCAGTACATGCTGTAAAGGAGGTGAATCAGGGTGGTAAGACTGTTTATGTGTCCAGTGAAGTCATGTGAGGAGCCAGCATGCAAGCTGAGAGCTGAATAAGGGGAGAAGTCAATTGTGCAAAGGGTTAGCGGATGAGTTACAGACGCGGACAAAGGAGTGACAGCAGAGAGCTGTGCGCCAGAAAGAAATGCAATGCGATAGGAGTTCTGATGGTAGCACCTGTGCCATGCTGATGAGTTCCTTCCAGGGCTGCGCCATCCTGGGTGTTATCATTGTCTGCCTGGCCATTTCCCCACTTGAGGACATGTTACCAACTGCTTTGATTGAGAATTCAGAGGACCGCACTAACATCAGAGGAAACTAGTGCACACTAACCTCTTGCAGAAAGTCAAAGGAAATTGATCTACCACCAAGATTCTTATCAGTAATGTTTTTCCCAGTCCTTGGCCATGGACAATGACATGAAGTTGTCATTGCAATTGGACTCAGAACATTAGGGACCTGGAGAAAGAAATACAAGATTACATCTTCCAAACCTTTCTTTATAGCTTGGGTCCTTTTAAAATTCCTATTTCAGACTCTGGACCTGTGGTCCTTCCTGAAATATACAACTAAAGCAATTCTGTAAGGGTTGAAGATTTTCAGAAGGACATTAAATGGTTGTTCTTCAAAAATTTGACTCAAAGAAGAAAGGGACCAAAGATATACACATATTCTTTCGAACTGTTACTTGCACTTAGAATCTGCATGAAAGTATTTAAATAGCTACCCCAGGCTTACAGCTTGGGAGCTGAGCTTTTTACCCCTATCTCCTGGTGCTCACATCCTTGTCTAATTCCTTCCCCTTGAGTATGGTCAGGTCCTGTAATTTGCTTCTAACCAATAGAATATGGCAAAAATGATGGGCCATTGCTCCCATGGTTCTATTATATAATGTTTTGTTTTTCTAGCCAACATGAGAGACTCTCCTTGCTGGCTGGATGAAGTAAGCAGGCGTTTTGAGGAAGCCACATGGCATGGGTTGACAGGCAGCCTCTAGGATCTGGGGACAGCCTCCCAACAGTCAGAAAGAAGCCAAGGGCCTCATTCTTACAACCTCAAAGAAATAAATGCTGCCAATAACTGGAGTGAGCTTGGAAGTGGATTCTTCCCCAGTCCAGCCTCCAGATGAGAACATAGCTTGGTCAATACCTTGATTACAGCCCTGTAGGACCCTGAGCAGAGAACCCAGTAAAGTTGTATCCAGATTCCTAACACCTCAAAACTGTGAAATAGTTAACTGTGCTGTCATAAACCTCTATACAGGGGTAATTTGTTATGTAGCATAGCAAACTAATACATTTATGTATCTATTTAACCCAGGATTGCTAAGAGCAGTGGCTTTGGCTAGGTTGGATGTTTTAATGGGCAGCAGTTCTCTAAGAGATTTATGGGTCTGTGAGGTGAAACTTCCATGGTCAGGGGCTTGGCTGTGGGCAGGACAGATGACCCAGAGTCAAGATAGACAGTGGCCAAGACCAGCCCCTAGTACAAACCCCAGCCTGCATCCACCCACAAGAGGGAAATGGTCTTCCAGTAAGCTATTTATAGGTAACAGAGGCTGTTGGCAGCCAGCAGAAAAAGCTTACATTTGGGAAGAAAAAGTATCAAGATAGCTAAAGTGAAGAAAAGACTAGTGGTAAAGGAAAAAGAGACAAGAACTGATGGGAAAGATTTTTAATAAGAGGTGACGGGTCTGGGCTAATATGAATGGGGATACCCTAATCAGACCTAATCAGGACAGGGATACCCTAATCAGACTTAATCTCAATGAGAATACTTAAATCAGACCTAATCTGGATGGGAACACCCCAGTGAGGCCCCATCTGGATGAGTACACCCCAATCAGACCCCATCTGGACAGGAACACCCCAATCAGACCCAACCTGGATGGGGATGGCCAATTAGATTTTATCTGGATGGGAACACGCTAGTCAGACCCAATCTGGATGGGGAAAGCCCAATCAGAACTAATCTGGATGGGAGACACCCACCAACTCCTGCTCCCTAGCCAGTGAAATTGCCCACTCCAAGAATTTATAAAGATCCCATTGGCACTTAGGAAGAAAACTAGAACTGATTCATTCAAAGAACTGCTTTAGAATTTTCTAAATCATAGAAAACCTTCCTCTCTCACAAGCTAATTCTGCAAAGGGTCAAATACAGATTTATGGGGGTGGTTTTAGGAGGTTGATAGAAAAGTAAAGGAAATTCATGACTGTGCTTCAGCTCCTTTATTTTCTTTGGAGACAAAGCATCAGTGCTGGCCCTGAACGAACAAGTATAACCAACTTCCAGCTCTGTATGAGATATTACTGGTATTGTCTTTTTCTGCATCAAAGGTCCTTTGCATCTGTGGAACTTCTATAGGGTCATGAGTCAGCTTTCTACCTATACTTTTCGAGTAGGGTTGCCAGAATGAGCAAATAAAAATACAGGGCAGTAAATTATATTTTAATTTCAAATCAACAAGAAATAATTTCTCAGTATAATTCTATGTCAAATATTGCTTGGGACATACTTATTCTAAAACCAGAATTCATTGTTGATCTGAAATTCACTTTTATTGGGCATGCTGTATTTTATCTGCAATCCTATCATAGAGGCATTTCAATGAAAAATGCAAGCCCCCATCCCAGACATGTGTTTGAAGTTTTATTTTAGGAACATCATTCCACTATAAGAGCTTTAAAAAAGAAAAGCCAAGATTATTAGTAAGGATTCTGGGCATCTATATGTAGTTTTAACTTTACCTTATTAGATAAGAACTAATTCTTAGCTAGATGATCTGACCGATGAACTATGATTAATGTAAACAATTGAGAATCTCATAGTACCTGTTCTTCAGTATTTTATATAAGAAGGAAATGTAAAATACGACTTTGAATGTCAGTATCTGCATTGCTGCCTTCTATTCAACATGGTAACCGTGTTTTACTGATTATGTT
Source organism: Macaca nemestrina (assembly GCF_043159975.1). Classification (NCBI taxonomy): domain Eukaryota; kingdom Metazoa; phylum Chordata; class Mammalia; order Primates; family Cercopithecidae; genus Macaca; species Macaca nemestrina. The sequence continues at coordinate 15,206,286 of NC_092125.1, read as the reverse complement.
TATGATAAGCAGCTAGTCCATTATCATTTTATGAGTTGAGACCAATGTGGAACCCAGTAAGAAGAAATATTCCTCCACTACCTGCAGGATGACTTTGCATTTAAAGAATCTTTTAAAAGTAGATTTAATTTAGTCTGAAAAATAACAGCCCCAGCCCCATGTCTCAGTAAATTTTTCCACTCCAGAGTACGGAAAGGCAAATATTCATTCTGAGGCCTAAGACAGGGTTAATTGCTGTCGAGAACAAAAACTAAGTTATTTAGTGTTTTCATTATAAATCTTGGTTTTTGACTTTAAAAGGAGAAACAGAAAAAACAACCCATGGCTCCAAACTGAAACTGCAATTTTACCACTGAATGGAAAGTTTTAAGAATATATGGTGTATTGTTTCCCCAGGACTGCCATAAACCAAGTATCACAAACTCGATGGCTGAAAATAATCAACTGTGTTGTCTCATACATTTGGAGGCTGGAAGTCTCGAATGGAGGGATCTGCACAGTGGGTTCCTTCTAAGAGCTGTGAGGGAGAATCTGTTCCATGCCCCTCTTCTAGTTTCTAGGGGTTGCCAGCAGTCAATGGCATTTCTTAGCTTGTGGATCCATCACTCCAATCTCTGCCTCCATCTTCATATCTCCACAGTGCATTCTCCCTGAGTCCCTGAGTCTTCACATGGCTGACTTCTTATAAGGACACAAATCATTTTGGATTAAGGGCCCTTTCAACTCCAGTATGACCTCGTCTTAACTAATGACATCTGCAATGACCCTATTTCTTTTTTCTTTCAACTTTTATTTTAGATTCAGAAGGCATATGTGCAACTTTGTTACATGGGTAAATTGTGTGTCACTGAAGTTTGGTATACACATGTGAGCATAGTACCAGATAGGTAGTTTTCCTTTTTTTTATTTTTGAGACAGAGTTTCACTCTGTCAGCCATGCGGGAGTGCGGTAGCATAATCTCGGCTTACTGCAACCTCTGTCTCCTGAGTTCAAGTGATTCTCCTGCCTCGGCCTCCCGTGTAGCTAGGATTACAGGTGCACACCACCATGCCCAGCTAATTTTTGTATTTTTAGTAAATACGGGGTTTCACCATCTTGGCCAGGCTGGTCTTGAACTCCTTACCTCAAGAGATCTGCCTGCCTTGGCCTCCCAAAGTGCTGGTGTTACAGGCGTCAGCCACCGCACCCAGCCAATAGGTAGTTTTTCAACCCTCATCCCCCTCCCACTCTCTCTCTTCTAGTAATCCCTAATGTATCTTATTCCCATCTTTATGGTCATGTCTACTTAATGTTTACCTCGCACTTATAAGTGAGAACATCCAGTATTTGGTTTTCCGTTCCTGCGTTAATTTGCTTAGGATACTGGCCTCTAGCTACTTCCGTGTTGCTGCAAAGGAAACGACTTCAGAGACCCCATTTCTAAAGAAGATCCCATTACGAGGTACTGGGAGTTAGAATTTTGACATATTTTTGGGGGGACACAATTCAGCCCATAACAGAGAATACGCACATTGCAGCCAAGCAAAACTTAAAAAATGTTGCCTAATTTTTCTCCTTTTTTGCAATTCACATCTTCAGTTTTCAAAAATCTAAACGCTCCTCCGTGCCGATTTAGATCTGTTTCTCATGGGATGTTTTCCCTTCCACGAAGCCCAGAGGATCTGAAAAGACTGTAGGAACGGCTATATGGGCAGAGAGTTCCCTGTAGCGGCCGTGTGTGCAGTCATCATGTGCACTGTCGGTGGAGAGCTGATGTAGTGTTATCATCAGGAGGTGCGGCTCTGGGGGCTGCTGTCTGCGGTGCCTCCTCATCTTAGCGCCTCCCATCCTTTGCCCTTCCTCGTTCCTTTCTTCTCCCTGGTGCCCTTCCTGCCTAAGTGTGGCCACCTCCTGTCTTTTCTCCCGGTGTTCCTGGACCTCTGTTGGGCAGTGAGAGGAAGATTAGCTGTTTGAAATCTCTCTGTGTAGCTCCCCTTCTTCTTCAAAGAAAAACTGTCACATAAAAGCCACAAGTAATTAAGTCTGGAATGTAGACTGCAGCACAGGGCATTGGGCCTAGTGTTGGAAGGCATGGCTCTTTTGAATGACTGCTAAAAAAGACCTGAAATAGTGATCTTAGGAAAAGATTAGTCTCTGTTTTTCTCTGACTTCACATGAGTTCCAGAAGTATGTAATCCAAAGCTAGTCGGGTGGCGCCGTGAGATCCTGTGAGATGCAGGCCCCTCTCGTCTGTCTGCTCCCCCATCGAGGATCCTGGCTGGCTTCTGCGATCTGGGCATCACACCTTCCCTCCAGGCAGGAGGAATGGCTGGGGAAGGAAGAAGGGTTCTCCCTCCTTGCTGAGTAAGGCTCCCTTCCAGAGCTTCCTGGGAGCCCTGACCGATGGCTTCTGCTCCTGCCTCATTGGATGCCCTCTGTCTAAGGGAGGCTTGGAAAAGTACTTCAAGTGGACCAGTTTGCTACCTCTCAGCAATGCAAGGGCCCTGTTTGAAAATAAAAGGAGGAAAGGAGATGATGGGCAGGCACCAGTAGCCTCTGCCACAGCCTGACCCAGCCTTATGGTGACACCTGGGACTGGTGCACCACTAATTGTGTCTGCCCCTGTCTGCTGGGTGGGCATCAGGGTTAGCACCCGGCCACCTTCTGGGGGTCTTGGGAAAGGGAACAGTGGTGGGAATTCTCAGTGAGTTCTTCAGAAGAAGCCACCCTCTTCAAGGGTCTGTGATCCAAACAACGGCAAGACCCCACAGCCTGAGCATGGATCAGACCTCGAGTCTCACCTGTGCCTGATGCAGATGATATTACATGAGATTTTGGCCTTAGAGTGGATGCCAGACTGGGTTAAGATTTGGGGACTTTTGAATGAGGTGAATGTATCTTGCATGAGGAAAAGGACATGGATTTAAGGGGGCAGAGGGTGGAGTTTGATGGGCTGAATTGTGTCCCACCTCCGAGTTCACTTGCTGAAGTCCTTAACCCCTAGTATCTCCGAGTGCGGCTATATTTGAAGACAGGGCCTTCGAAGAGGCAATTAAATTAAAATGAGGCCATTAGGGTGGGCCCCAGTCCAATAGGCCTGGTGTCCTAATAAGAAGAGAAAATTTAGGGACAGAGACATCAAGGGAAGACCATGTGAAGACACAGAGAGAAGACGGCCATCTACAGGCTAAAGAGAGAGACCTCAGAAGAGACCAAAGCTGCAGACACCCGGATCTCAGCCTTCCAGCCTCCGGCACTGTGAGAACATAAATTTCTATTGCTTAAGCCACTGTTTGTGTGGTTCTTTGTTATGGCAGTCCTAGCAAGCTAATAAAGATTTTAGACTGTGTTTGATTCCTAAACTTGCAGGATACTCTTTAGCTGGGCTTATTCAGTGGCACTGAAAGAGAAGAATTGTTTTGCTTTTGTCTTTATGTATGTGGCTAGCCTCTTCACTCATGTCTAGACCCTGATACAGAGGCAGAATGTCAAAAGCCAGGGACTTCCCTTCTGATCATAGGCACCATGAGCCAATGTGCAGAATTTGCTTCTGAATCTGAATGTCATTCATATGCATCTGACTGTGGTACACACATACCCTCTCCTCCAGTTTCAGAGTCTTCAGCCATGTTAAGGGAGCGCTGGCTGCCCAGAAGGGAGAAGCCCCTTTCCAGACCCACTTCATCATAGTTCCCTCCAACTAAAACTGAACCTCATTACCAAGGAGAAGAACCACTTCTGAGAGCTGTTGGCAAACAAAATTTTAATATAGTGTCTGGTGACGGCAAGGAAAGAGAGGAGAAAAAAACTGCTTTTCAGGTCAAATCCTATGAAAATAAGGAGAGTTATCAAGATACCCAGCCGGGCATGGTGGTTCACGCCCGTAATCCCAACACTTTGGGAGGCCGAGGAAGATGGATCACAAGGTCAGGAGTTTAAGACCAGCCTGGCCAACATGGTGAAACCCCGTCTTTACTAAAAATACAAAAATTAGCCAGGTGTGGTGGCAGTAACCTGTAATCCCAGCTACTTGGGAAGCTGAGGCAGAGAATTGCTTGAACCCAGGAGGCAGAGATTGCAGTGAGCCGAGATCGCGCCACTGCACTCCAGCCTGGGTGACAGAGCAAGACTCCGACTCAAAAAAAAAAGATACCCTGGCCTTGTCTGCTGACTCCCTTGTGGTCAGCAATGGGACCACAGTTGACCGAAAACCAGTCCTCGTTAGCTGGGCATCAGCTGCATGATGGAGAGACCGAGGCACGTACTGGAAAGGATTGATCATCCACTTACATCCTGCATGGCCCAGGCCTGTCACCCCTGATAGGAAGGGACAGCCCCCACTGCCCAAGAGCTCAGCCTAGAGCATGCTGGCCTCACAATGCCTCACCCTGTGCCAGTGCTGTGTGTGTGGCAGGGACCCAGGGGGTGAGGGAGCCCCAGCAGCCGGTGGCTGTCACTCCTCTCCCAGCCATGGCTCCTTGGGCAACAGTATTTGAATCAATGTACAAAAGCTATTTGGCCATGAACAACCAACGTTGCTTCCTCCAAATGCGTGATTGTCTGTTTGAAATGAGGACAGAGTGGTGGATTGTTTAAGCCCATGAGCTTTGGTGTTAGACTGCTGGGCTTCAAATCCTACATCAGCATCCCCAGGATTAAACAGGTGAATTGTGACATGTAGGTCAAAGGACTTATCTGAACATTAAACAGCATAATATGTCAAGAAGCATCAAACATATTTTACATGACGGCTGCAACATTATGAACACTCAGTAAATTGAGCTCTTTGTGTTTTATAAATGTATGATATATTTCCCCCCGTTCCCAGATGGGTATAAGCAGTGAAGAGTAATGATTAAGAGCCCAGCTGGGCTTGAGTCCTCGCTCCACCTCCTGTAGCTGTGTGACTCCTCTCTGTGCCTCAGTTTCCTCATCTTGAAGATGTGGACAGTGCTGATATTACCTCACGTGGCTGTTTAGAGGAGCAAATGGGCCAAAGCATGCACAGCATTTAGGACAGAGCCTGGCACATGGCCAGCCTGGTAATTCATGGTTATTATCATTATCATCACCATCATGATTATTACAGCAGATTCAGAGGAGAGGTCAAGATGGACAACGAAAGCCTTTTTCTCATTTCTCTGTTCAAACAACATTACTTGGGTGAATGAGGCATCGTGATGACTTACATACATTATATAATTTAATTGTCACTCAAGTCTGATAGTTAGCTGTTTTATTTATTTTAGAGATGAGAAAAGAAAGATTCAGGCATTGGGGCCATTTCACCATGTCACTAAGTAGCAAGGCTGGAAATCAACTGCAGACAGCCCTGACCCAGAGCCACCTGAGCCCACTGTGCCTTGCCCTTCCCCTGTCATCTTGGTCCCCACTGTGACTAAAAGAGGAGCCCCAGGCTCATCATAGCTCTGTGTCCTCATCTGACCACACTTCTTGTCTCTGGCAATAAATGTGCCTGAAGGCAAAAAGACACTGTCCCCTTGGGTCACGATAAAATCATGTGACTCAGCAGCCACATCTGCAGGGTGCATTAGTCAGCAGAGGCACGTGGCTCCCATGTCCCCTGTAGAGTCAAGAATAATATATTTTGGTGCTGAAATCTAGGGTCTCTGAGAGTCACAGCTTGCAAAGCAGAGCCCCAGGACTTGACTTCACAGTCTGGGCACCTCTAGTGGTGAAAGCTGCCATGGAGAGCTGAGCGGTTACAAGGAAGGGATGATAGATGCCCTGGATCATTTCAAGCAGGGGTCCAGGAAGACCATGTCCAGGCACATGAGGTGGCCCAGTAATCCTGCAATCTTGAACTACTTGGGGATTGAGTATGATATTGCAAAATGGAGCCTGATGGCATTGACTGTAAATACAGATGAGCTTTTAGAAATACTCAGACATTTACGATGCTTCTGCTGCTTCCCAGGTTCTTGGGAGGAATTGAGGATGCAGAGTCTTGTGAGACATGGTTCCTGTTGCTGAGAAGCTTATGAGTTGGATGACAGACTGAAGTCTGTGGGTACAATTTATAACTGACAGAAGCCTAAGCGAGATGTATACACAGGTCTCTTTGGCCACATGGGTGGGGAAGCAAGGCAGGCACTTCCCCTGAGGTGTGGGAAAAAAAGCACAAATGCACGTGGTCACATGGCAGAGATAGAGCAGCTTAACCCTAATCTTAATGAAACTTTTATTAACATTGTGAACATGTTCAGCTGTTGCTGAAACTGGTAATTTCTAAGCATAAATTTTTTTCTTTTCTTTTCTTTTTGAAACCAGTGCAGACTGTCCTTGTATTACATAGCTAGTCCAGAAGTCTGATTACAGACTTGGCTAGAAAATTGATTCTGAAGAAATAATTTTAGCCTATCAAATACCTTCATACTGATTTTTGATTATTTCTCCAAGCCTCTGGCTACATGTAAATCCATACCAATGACTTGGTATGTCTGCTTATTGAACAGAAACTTTCTCTGATAGCAGTGTTCGCTTCGTTCTCTGAAAATGTTAGTTTTCCAGGAAAAAGCTAAACCCACTCTTGGGCAGGAGCCTATTACATTCCAGGATGTATTTCTAACTTTTTTTTTTTTTTTTTTTTTGAGATGGAGTTTCACTCTTGTTGCCCAGACTGCAGTGCAATGGCTCAATCTTGGCTCACTGCAATCTCCACCTCCCAGGTTCAAGCGATTCTCCTGCCTCAGTCTCCTGAGTAGCTGGGATTACAGGTGCCCGCCACCACTCCCGGCTAATTTTGTAATTTTAGTAGAGATGGGGTTTCTCCATGTTGGCCAGGCTGGTCTTGAACTCCTGACCGCAAGTGATCTGCCTGCCTCAGCCTCCCAAAGTGCTGGGATTACAGGCGTGACCCCCCGCGCCCAGCCTCTGTTTGTTTTCTAATAAAACTGATTTGAGTGATTATCCTGGAAACCAAGTTGTGTTCTTCCTCCTTGAGCAAAGTCAAGTTTTCTCATAGTGGCCCAGTTAGCACTTCCTTTCATTTTAATCTACTTTCTACCCACTTGCCGTTTCTTATGTCTTTGTTCTCATCGACTCTTGATTGATTTTCGTAGTTTTGAAGCAGTGGCTTCATGCTCTCTACAAATATGTCAGTGACATGAATGTACTAAACGTGCATCAAAGACATTTGAGTTTTCTCAGAAGTCAGAGTTTTGTTCATTTTGTTTCACTCTGTCACCCAGGCTAGAGTGCAATGGCACGATCTCAGCTCACTGCAACCCCCGCCTCCTGAGTTCAAGCGATTCTCCTGCCTCAGCCTCCCAAGTAGCTGGGATTACAGGTCCCAGAGAAACCGACAATAGGGATTCGGACATTTACCATGCACAAGAGATGTAGACCTTGATTATTCTGAGATCATCATGTTGGAGGGAAATGTATCACATAACATAATGTTAGAGAAGTAAATGGAATCAGATTCTAATCTGTGCATAACAAGGCACAAAGCTTAGAAAGGCTCAGAGAGAAGACACCAAGATGAGCTATATAGTTCAGGGACCCCCAGGCATGGAAGGTGAGCCAGGCTGCAAAGTAGAGGCTCTGAACAAGTGAAGACTGTCATCTACAGAGAAGCCAGAATGAAGATTTCCAGGCCTCATTCGCAGAGAGTCAGAGTCAGGAAGCCAGGCCTGGGGCCTAGGAAACTGCATTTTAACAACTGCCCCATGCCCTTCTTATGTAGGTAGTCCATAGACCATATTTTGATAAATACAACCTTACAGGGTAGTTAAAGGGTAGATAAATAAAATAAGGGGCAGCATTTTGAAGTTAAAAACAAGCACCCTGCTGGAAAGTCATAGACCCCTGGTAGTTGCTAATGGCAGAAAGTGTTCACTGATGGAACCTCCAGGCTACTGAGCCACAGACCTCAGGGGACCTTGGAAACTAAGGTCAGGGGACCTTAGTATGCTGTAATTGCGGAATACCTTTCTCCAAGAAGCTAAAATAACCTTTGTCAACCACGGCCCTGTGAGTCTGGCGGCTTGTGTTTGGAGAGAGAATGAAGACAACTTGCTCTTTCCCCTTTGACAAATGAGGAAATGGCAGCACCAAAGGGGCTGTCCTTGCCAACTGTTAGTGACAGACGTGATATCCATGATGGGACTACAAGGGCGCTCTGCGGTGGGAGAAGGGTGCTGCTGTGGGCAGGGGCATGGTTGAACGAGGAGCAACAGGCCATCCAGTGAGGAAGTGGCTGGGAGCTGCTACCCAGGGCGGCGTGCGTCAGCCAGCACCCAGAGTGGCCACGGGAGGCTCAGGAAGTTCTCAGTACCTGCAGCACATGTGCAGCTCAGAGGTGCAGGTTGCCAGTGCAGGGGTGGAACTGGGCAGCCCTTACACCTGCCTATACTGGCTTTCTGCCCCTCTCATTCAGAAAGGGCTTGAAGATGTGCTTCAATAAATGACCCAGAGGTGTACACACATATGGTGTGTGTTTTATATGTGCGTGAGTTAGAGATGGCATATCAGGGCCATGAGAAAGAGGAAGAAATAAGCTAATCCTGAAACATAAGATCATTACCCTTAGTGAACCAGTGCAAAAAAGAAAATATGCTGGGTTGCATAATTTTTGTTATGAAGAAGGCAAAGGAGGAGGAGAGAGGGAGAAAGGCGGAGGAGGATACAAATTTTTAAGAAAATCTACATTTTTATGGCACAATGTTTTTTAAGTAGCCTGGCTTTTTATTATAAAGATACTATAGTCTCCTTGTAGAAAATGTTAAGATGGCATGAAAAGATAAACAGGAAAAAGGAGAAATTGTCACCGATCCTACTACCCAATATTAAACACAGTTCACGTTTTATTCTATTTTTAACCACTCCTTTCATTTTTCTTTTTTTAAATCCTTCTTATTATGGTAAATTGCAGGCTTACACAAAAGTAGGGAGCAGAGTAGTGATCTCCCGTATATCCCGCACAACTTCAGCAGTGGTCAGGGTTCTGCTGTACTTTAATAGCTTCTCGGCTTCAAACTATCCATGAAGGTATACCTGTTGTTTTCTCAGTGCATGTCCTATTTTGAGTTTACTTTTATTGCTATGTCATTTAAAAGTATCTGTAAACAAAATCTGTAATGTTGTGCATAATTTCATGGTATGGTTGGTACTCAATTTTTTTTTCTTGAGACAGAGTTTCACTCTGTCACCCAGGCTGGAGTGCAATGGCACGCTCTCAGCTCACTGCAACCTCCGCCTCCTGGGTTCAAGCGATTCTCCTGCCTCAGCCTCCCAAGTAGCTGGGATTCCAAGTGTCTGCCACCATGCACAGCTAATTTTTGTGTTTTTAGTAGAGACGGGGTTTCACCATGTTGATGAGGTTGGTCTCAAACTCCTGACCTCAGGTGATCCCCCCACCTCGGCCTCCCTGAGTGCTGCAGTTATAGGTGTGAGCCACCACGCCCAGCTGGTACTCAATTTTAAAGTGAAGTTGTCATCCAAATGTGATACTGGTAGCCTTTTGACCACTGATCTCACAGTGGGTTTACAGCAACTACGGAAGCCAATTCCGGGAGTCCTTTCTCAAAGCATCCTTGTTAAAGTTAAAGAGTAGAACATTCAAATATCACCTGATGAAAGGGGTTCTGCGCATGCCCCTCAGGTTAGCTCAGCAGTGTCCAGTCCACCCACCTCTCCATGGGTCTGAGAGTCAGGCTTCCATATAGCAGCCCTGAACCTGCTTCTTTCTGGGCTTGTGCGTTGGAGCCTGGTGCTTTCCTCAAGTAGTTGCAAAGATTCTTTTCTCTTCCTGTGATAGCTGTTTCTTGCAAGTCATTTTATTGGAGAGTTGAACAAATCATCCACCTCCATATGCTTATGGGATTATAAAATTGCAGCTTTGTCTTTTAGAAGAGAAAATTCACAGAGAAGGCAGACCTTTGTAGTCACAGCGCTCATATTAAAGAAGCAAGGGCTCAGAGTTCAGCTCTCTCACCTCCCAGTGTGCCAGAGTACCTGGTTCTGGTATTATCTGATAGAGTTAGGGGACGGGGAGCTGCACATACAACAGTGACCTTGCTGTTGGATTCTCTTTTTCAGGATTGCAATCATGAAGTATCTACTTCATAGTATTTCCTGAGGGCTACTCTATACTATATATTTTAAGTACTGTTGCTACGTGCTGATAAATTGTACTAATATCCTCATCATCCATGAAACATTTTGGCCACTTGCCTGCATAAATTATGGCATCAAGTCTGTCCTGGGACTGAAGCCTTCAACAGCAGTTCAGATATTTGCTTAAGTTGCCCACAGTATTGCAGGTGCTGCTTTGTGCTCAAGATGCAGATACAAGTCTAATAAGTCTACCAAGCAGGACTTCCAGCGAAATAAGCAATTGTCAGGCCGGGGCATTTGGACTCAGTCAGTAGATGCTTTCTGTTTGACATGGAAAATGAGGAGAACCCTGATTACCTCAAACAGAAAGTGGAAAAGAGCTGTGCCTGTGCTTTATGCAGGTTCGGAGATGACAAGGGATAGTTACTCTTAGTTTCCTTCTAAACCATACCATCAGGTGTCCAGAAGCTATCCCTGCATCCAGTAAAGTGTTTCTGCAGGTTGCTGGGATGTCCCATGTGCTTGACTCTGGGGAAGTTGATTGAGGTTGCTGGAGGCTAGCAGGTGTTTGTCACTGGAGGAGACAAGGCTCTGAGGAAGGGGAAAAAAGGTAGTAAAGGGAGACAGGACAGAGCAGAGAAACTGGGTTGGCAGTGGCTTGTTGAATGTATCCAGCACACCGCGCTGTTTTTAGCCACTATCAGTCTACATTGCTCATGCCACGCTGAGGTTGTATGTGGAACAACTGCCTCATTGCATCGACGTGATTCGATTGCATTGATTTCTTATTTTACAAAGAAGCCTTCTTCAAGACATATGTAATGGTGAGGGTTTTATTGGCCCTCTTCTGCACAGACGTGTGTGCAGAATACATTTGTTTTCCAAAGAACCTGGTTGTTACCCAAAGCCATCCCATATTATAAGGCACTAAAACAGATAATGACTATAATGACAATAAACAGCTGAAGTCTTCCTAGACAAAACCTGATGCTGGGACTGCGGCTGCAATCCAGGATCCCTGTGGGGAAGAAAGTGCACCCTTGTGTGGGTTTATGAATAATTTTCTACCAGAGAGCTCTGCTCCTGACGTCTTGCCACTGCATCATTCATGGTGTTTATAGGATGTCACCTCTGATCTCATCCAGAAAGTAAGGGAAAGTAGTTACTAAGAATGAAATGAAGTTAGGTGCAATGGCTCACGCCTGTAATCCCAGCACTTTGGGAGGCCGAGGTGGGTGGATCATCTGAGGTCAGGAGTTCAAGACTAGCCTGGCCAACATGGTGAAACCCCCATCTCTACTAAAAATACAAAAATTAGCCTGGCCTGGTGGTGGACACCTGTAATCCTAGCTACTCGGGAGGCTGAGGCAGGAGAATTGCTTGAGCCTGGGAGGTAGAGGTTGCAGTGAGCTGAGATTATAGCATTGCACTCCAGCCTGGGTGACAGAGCGAGACTCCATCAAAAAGGAAGGAAGGAGGAAAGGAAGGAAGGAAGGAGGGAGGGAGGGAGGGAGGGAGGAAAGGGAAGGAAGGGAGGAAGGAAGGAAGGAAGGAAGGAAGGAAGGAAGGAAGGAAGGAAGGAAGGAAGGAAGGAAGGAAGAATTAAATGAAATTATGAATGGTGTGATTCAGGGCCAGGTCCACAGAGCATGGTCTGAGAATATTTGAATTTCAATTCTGACTTACACTGCTCCTTTCTGTGCTTCAGGAAGATACCTGGCCTGTCAACCTCAGTTTTCTCATCTGTAAAATGGGAGACTGATTCCATCTGTACATTCAAGTCTCTCTTCACATTAGGGGATTTTTAACTCTGCCAAAATGATTAGAAAAGCCATTTGAGTTTAAGGCCTACAGGAATAATAAAAGCAAGCATAGGGTGAATTTTTCGGGCCACACAGTACCCAAGCCTTTCAGACAGCATGATACGAAGAGAAAGGACATTTTGTCCTTAGATTTGGCAGCCTAACTTTGTTCACTCACTTCTACGAACGACAGCAGTAGGCTCATTCATCTTGTGAGACCTTACCCAGGTGGACAGATGTTAAATAGTGTGTGCTCTGTGGTTAGATATATTGCCTCGTCATTGGATAGGTTAGGTCAAAGCAATAAAACAGGTGGGAACTGCTTGGGTTCCATGCATTGTTTAAAAAACGCTTTCACCAGCGAATAGCTGCTTTTCATTCAGACTTTCACTTCTTGCTTCTGGGGTTAATGCACTGGGGCCACCTGCTTCTGTAGGTGAGTGGTTATGGGTTCGGAACAGCCTGCACCAGTCTGATGTGGAAGGGTGATATGTAGCCACAGGCATATGAAAATTAAAGAAACTCCATGGGAACTCCATCTGGTTCCGTTGTTTGATAGGTGAGGGAGCGCGTGGTCGTGATGGCATCAGTCTTGTCACCATCAACTACAGGTGACCTGGTGAGGCTGAGGTGGGTTTGGGCTACCTGAAAGCAGACAGGGCTGTCACCCCTGCACCTGATCTCCACTAGTTGTGCCCCTCTAAGATACAGCCAGCCTTCCTGGCAGATGATGGGGAGGACTGGTATGTTTGAGTTCCCACTGTGCATGTTGTGTGACAGCTCTGCCTTTGCAACCGTTTCATTTAATCTTTACCACACACAGCCTTGTGAAGAACATAGGATATACCCTTGAAGGATGAGGAGGACTTTGATGTTGCGAAGAATGAGAAGAAATTACAGATTCTCAATTCAGCAGATATTTATTTTACACCTACTATGTACCAGACCCTGTGTTAGGTCCTAGGAATTCAAGAGCAAGCAGCCTGGCTCTCAAAAGCCTCACAATACAGTGTTGATGACGATGATGACAATGACAATGATGGCCTGTAAAAAGCCTAGGACTTAAAAGGCAGAATGAATTAGTGCCCAGCTGGGCTTTGGCCTTGGTCTCTTCTCCGCATCATGCTGCTCCCACAGCAAGGCCTGTGTCTCCCCAGTCCACACCCCTTGCAGGGACTTTCTGACTCCCCCATATTGAGCATGCTGAGGGTCATTGCTTTCTAGAAGCCTGAACTGCCAGAATTGGCTCTTCTTCTGGCCCTCGTGGGAGAAGGCAAGGTGTGTGACTAAAGACTGAGGGCAGGTCTTGGTCTTTAGTGGATTCTCAGCCTGAAATAAGCTGAGAATTTCCAAATGGAATTCTTATATTTTCATCATTGTACCTATGTGAAACCAAATTTTTAAAAGAATGACCGTGATTTTAGTTAATACACTGAAACAAAGGGGAAATTTGAGCTCCCTTCACATCATACTGTCAGTTATGATAATTGATAGTAATCATTACTATTATCAAATAATAATAGGCAACATTCCTTGAGCACTTGGTGACAAGCATTATCTTAGCATGTTTAATGCATTAATAAATCTAATCCTTGTGACAAATCTACTAGGTAATATTATTTCCTGCATTTTGAAAGTGAAGAACTAAAGCATAGATTAGTTCATTTTCATCCTCCTAACTCACTCACATGGGAAGTGTCTGAGTTTTTATCTTTTAATTTTGAAATAATTAAAGATGGATGGGAAGATACAGAAAGAACAGAAAGAGATATTGTGTATGCCTCATTCAGATTCCCCCCACTGGTAACATTTTACATAACTATAGTATAATATCACAACCAGGAAATTGACTTGGGTACAATCCACAGACTTTATTAAGATTTCATCAGTTTTATGGGTACGTGTGTGTGTGTCTGTACTTCTATGCATTTCGTAATCAAGACACAGAACAGATCCTTCACCACAAAGATCTACCTCATGCTGCCCCTTCACAGTCACCTTCACTCCCTTTTTTCTGCCACCTCTAATGCTACACAATCACTAATCTCTTCCCCATCTCTATAATTCTGTTATTTCAAGAATGCTATAGACATGGAATCATACCATACTTAACCTTCTGAACTTGGCTTCTTTCTCTCAGCAGAAGGCCCTGGAGATTCATCCAAGTCACGTGGTGCAGGCTCTTTGCTTTTTCTTGCTGAGTGGGATTCCACAGCATGGATGTGTCACAATTTGTTTTACCGTCTACACATTGAGAACATCCATGTTGTCTAGAGTGTTTGGCTGATACGAATAAAGTTGCTATAAACATTCACGTACAGGTCTTTGTGTGGACTGATTTCCTCTTTTCGCCAGAAAAAGAAAATGCTCAGGAATGCAATTTCTGGGTTGCATAGTAAGTGTATGTTTAATTTTTTAAGGAACTGCCACACTGTTTTCCAAAGTGGTGGTACTATTTTACATTCCCAATAGCAGTGTGTGAATAATGTCATTTCTCTGCATCCTTGACAGCGTTTGATGTCATTGCAATTTTTTATTTTAATGTTCTAGTAGGTATGTAGTAATGTCTTACCATGTTTTTAATTTGCATTTTCCTAATGGTTAATGATGTTGAACTTTTTGTTGTTGTTGAGACAGAGTCTCCCTCTGTCGCCCAGGCTACAGTGCAGTGGTTCAACCTCACTGCAACCTCCGCCTTCCAGGTCCAAGCGATTCTGGTGCCTCAGCTGCCTGAGTAGTTGGGACCACAGGCTTGTGCCACCATGTCCAACTAATTTTTTTAAATTTTTAGTAGAGATGGGATTTTGCCATGTTGATCAGGCTGGTCTCAAGCTCCTGGCCGCAAGCAATCTGCCCACCTCGCCCTTCCAAAGTCTTGGGATTACAGGCGTGAGCCATGATGCCCAGCTGTGATGTTGAACATATTTTTGTGTGCCCATTTGCCATTTAAATACCCGCTTTGGTGAACTGTCCTGTCAGTCCATATCTTTTGTCCATTTTTAAATTGATTTTTAGATTTTTTTAACTGTTCAGTTTGAGAGGTTTATTTATTTATTTATTTATTTATTGACATAGTTTTGCCCTTGTTTCCCAGGCTGGAGTGCAATGGCATGACCTTGGCTCACTGCAACCTCTGCCTCCTGGGTTCAAGCGATTCTCCTGCCTCAGCCTCCTGGGTAGCTGGGTTTACAGACATGCACCACCACGCCCGGCTAATTTTGTACTTTTAGCAGAGACGGGGTTTTTCCATGTTGGTCAGGCTGGTCTTGAACTCCTGACCTCAGGTGATCCGCCCACCTCAGCCTCCTAAAGTGCTGGGGAGAGTTCTTTATGTATTCTAGATGTGAGTCTTTTGTCAGATACCCACATCTTTTTTTTTTTTTTCTTTTTTGATTACTGACTATATGCAAGGCACCGACACAGCACCTGAGGATTCAGCAATGAACAACATCATTGTCCCTGCCTACACAAAGTTTATTCTCTGGTCGGGAGGGAGATGTTAACAACTACCCTGTTAGAAATTTTTAGCTGTGGTCATAAAGGACTCTGAGGGAGACCTGTGGGTGCTATGAGAACAGATGATGGCAAGAGGGACCTTGCCTAACCGGGGGAGCTGGGAACCCTGGAGCTGAACCAAGATCTAAAAGAGAAGGAGATGACCAGGAGCAGGCGTGTGCCAGGTGTGTGCCGGGGGCAGGTAGGAGCACGGTTCTTGCAGCCCTCCACAGGGTTGCACATCATCCCTGCTCTTACTAGAAGCTCATTTTTCTTCCCTGATAAGAAAGTGCACAAAGAACAATAAAGACACCACAGAGGGCCGGGCGCGGTGGCTCACGCCTGTAATCCCAGCACTTTGGGAGGCCGAGGCGGGCAGATCACAAGGTCAGGAGATCGAGACCACGGTGAAACCCCGTCTCTACTAAAAATACAAAAAATTAGCCGGGCGCGGTTGTGGGCGCCTGTAGTCCCAGCTACTCGGGAGGCTGAGGCAGGAGAATGGCGTGAACCCAGGAGGCGGAGCTTGCAGTGAGCCAAGATCGCGCCACTGCACTCCAGCCTGGGCGACAGAGCGAGACTCTGTCTCAAAAAAAAAAAAAAAAAAAAAAAAAGACACCACAGAATTTTGTATTCACCTCTGAGATCAGGTCCTCCCCCGCCACCCTCCCTATCTCTCAACAATCAGAAAATACATTTCAAATTTGTTGCCATCATCAAACGTGTTACTTTATGATTTTAAAAAATTAATTAAGCCAAAAGAAAGACTGTTGGTTTTTCTTTATTACACAATCCTTCATTGAGCTCCGGAACAAGTACCTTATTATAGGAGGAAGGTGGTAACTTCATGTACAACAGAATTGGATTATAAATAATATCCTCCATGCAAATTTAATTTTGAAAAATTGAGTAATTTCATAAAACATCTACAATCGATTTCTATTTGTGCAGAACCTGCACAGAAGCATAGCAAGAGGCAAGAGTACAAAATGTGAAAAATACGTCTTTGATGCATTCTGTTTCCTAACTTTTATCCTATCTTTTACAGACTTCCTACTTCCTTTGCTAGCAATTATTACCAGCTAGCTCCTTTGGAAACCACTTCATCAACAGAATTTAAGATGATCAGTGTCCAATATACATAACTTCAAATTAAAGTGAAATATCCCACTGGTGTCCTCATCGTAAAAGCAATAAATAGGGCTCATGTCTCTCAATCAAAATTTTCGAAGTGAATAAAAGAGCCCCATGAGGCGGTTTATCTGAGCATGTGTGAGTTTCCTTTAGATTTGGAATCAGTGCTTCCTGAACTGAACTAAAACCGCATGGCCTCACACTGAGATACAATGTTCTAATCAAGACTATGCCGGAAAGCTCAGGAACTAGGATTATCATACCCAAGGCATTTGATTTGCTAGTCACTGTTGCCCCAACCACACCCTGTGTTTTCCCTCCTCTGTGGCCTTGTTCTGGATACTTTTCTCCTCTATGCTGTCATCGGGAGAAATTAGACCAAGATGAGGTACATAGGTGCTTGGTCCTAGCAAGGTATTCTCTTCCCTAATGTTGGGGTTCAGAAAGCTACTCGGCTCTTTTGTGTGCCTAAGCTCACCATGGTATGAATATTCCTGCGCTGCTGCCTCTGTAAGATTTGGGCTAAAACCCAAGAAAAGCAACCAGTATTTTGAAAGTGTTATAGAACTGAACTGGGGTCCACTTACCCCGTGGAGTAAGACCAGATATCCACATTGAGGTTTGCAGCGGTAGAGGGGAAGGTGTTTCTTTGTGAGGTGCCAAGCAAGGAGGCCCAGGCAGCTGATGCTCAAATCCTGACCTCCCTTATGGCTTGCAAGTAAGAGTTTTTAAAGGGTGGGTAAGTTTTAGGAAAGCAGAAACCACAGGCAAAATTGCAAATCAATACGTGGAGGTTACACATTGGCTCTGGCCTAAAAGCGTGGAATTACTTGAAGTGAAGGCTTATAGGTCATAGGTAGACTCAGATTTTCTGATTTGCAAGCGCTTAAGGAAGAGAAGCTCTGTTTAAAAATTTGGGGTCAGTAGAAAAGAATGTTATCTCTGGCTCACGAGCGTGACTCCCTCCAGGACCCTCAGGAAGAAATTCAGAACAAAAAACGGCAGTTCCGTCCTCAGTTCCCCCTTAGCTGAGGTCTACAGGCCAGTGGATGTCTTCGGTGGAGGTCTAGGATTCTGAAAAGCAACCCAGAGACATATGTTAAGATGTAATCTTTAATTTCTATAGGAAAACCAAACATCCCATGATTCTAGCTTCTTTGGTTATTGTTTTAATCTAGTATTATCTTCTTGTTTCTCAAGTTGCTTATTTGTTTCTCAGGGCTAGCTAGGTGCCTAGAATTTCCTTTGAAGGAAATCAAGATTTTTCTTTATTTCCAGGCAGAGGTGGCAGGCCCCCCAAGAGGGGTTTCTGCTCCATCTCAAAAGTGTAAAATGTCATATAAAAGGCCATTAATGATGCTGATGTTCTGGAGGTGAGGTTTGCTCAGTGGCACTTAAAGGACAGAAAGAATTCACTGTGAAGTCATCAAAGTTTCTTTCCTAGAAAATCAGTGAGACGCCTCAGTGGCATATGACGTCATGTCTTCGGATTCCAGGTGAGATTCTCCCTTCTGAAATAATAACATTTACCAAACAGCACACAGTAGAGTCTAAAGGGAAAAATTGAACGAGCAAAACTTTTTTTTTTTGAATTTTTGAATTGAATATATTGATTTTTTATTTTTTTTATTTTTTTATTATTATACTTTAAGTTCTAGGGTACATGTGCATAACGTGCAGGTTTGTTACATATGTATACTTGTGTCATGTTGGTGTGCTGCACCCATCAACTCGTCAGCACCCATCAACTCGTCATTTACATCAGGTATAACTCCCAATGCAATCCCTCCCCCCTCCCCCATCCCCATGATAGGCCCCGGTGTATGATGTTCCCCTTCCCGAGTCCAAGTGATCTCATTGTTCAGTTCCCACCTATGAGTGAGAACATGAGGTGTTTGGTTTTCTGTTCTTGCGATAGTTTCCTGAGAATGATGGTTTCCAGCTGCATCCATGTCCCTACAAAGGACACAAACTCATCCTTTTTTATGGCTGCATAGTATTTCATGTAGCTTCTATTTGTGCTCCACACAGATTCTTTTTGTAGTGTGGATTAAATATTGCATAAATTATGCAGTCATTTCTGCTTTTATCTGATCTTATTTTTATTGAATCTATAGTTGAAGAATCTATCAACTATTTCCAAATTTAGAGGTATGGAAGATTGACTTAAATCTTTCTTTTCTTAACATGTCATGTAAGTGTGCAGTAGTCTTGTGACCATTAAGAAAAAAATTCCACTTTGATTCTTGGAGCCTCTTGAGTCCCACACAGTTCTTCATCTAGTTCTAATTACAATCATTGGTACATGATGTAAGTTGGTGAGAGTACATTTTCAGCACAGTCTTTCAGCAGTCTGCCTTTCTTTAGACATTCTGGGGGTGCTTTATTGGAACTTTTTAAATGACCATGTTGGATAATTCTCTAAGCTAAAATCATACATAAACATAAAAGGCAGAGAATACTGGACCCATAGCTGTCCACCAATCTTTATGTGGGTGCAGACTTTGGGAAAGTTCCTCGTCCTGCCTGTAGAAACTTCTTGCAGAGGTTGATGAACTTTTAATCTAGCAAACGTTCTTGTTGTAGCTTTTAAGTGACTTCCTTTGTAGTATAACAGAAAGTTGAAGATTGAAGGCCCTGGGGTCAGGCTGTGTGGGTTAAAATTCTGCTTTTACTGCTTCCTAGCTGTGCACCCTTGAGCAACTTACTTAAGGTCCCTGGACCTTAGTACCCTGGTCTTAAAAATGTGTATTATTAAAATAGCACTTAGCTCATACAATTGCTGGGAAGAGAAAATGAGTTAAATCACGCAGAGTGCTTCAAACACAATATATATTCAGTAATGTTAGCTATTACTCTTATATTCTGCCCTTATTAGTCTTTTTTGTGTTTCTTTTAACTTTTATTTTTATAAAATAATATACGTATCTTTCTTTTAAATTTTTCAAATAATTCTTTGAGGATTTTAGGTTTACCCAAATTCTGTCCACCCCAGGTTCCCACTTATGTGAGGCTGCCACGTTCAACTCTCTTCTTCTTTTTTCTACTTTCATAAATGTTTATTCTGAATATTCTTCCAATTTTTGACATGGTGGTTTAGTTTCCAAATGTAGAAAATAAAGATTTGTCTCTCATGCTTTCTGCATCAACATCTAGACATTTTATGAGCTTGACTATAGCATATATGTATATGTATGTATCTTATGTTGTTATGTATTATATACTATTATAGCCAAGCTAATAAAATATACATATATATATATGTGTGTGTATCTGTTTGAGGCATTTTGTACACTATGAGTATATTTCTTCTCTTTGTTTAACTTTTTCTCTTGCAGTTCTTAATTGAATAATTTTAACATTTGCTTATTTTTGTATTCCTAAGCCCATACTCTTCAACAGATGAAAATCTCCCCCTGATGGGTTCAACCGTCTAGATCATCTGTTTCTTTTACTTTTTGATTTATTTGCAGACATTCCTTTCGGAGCCTTCTGTTCTGCCGCAACATGGATTGATTACTTCCCAGGCTTTCTGGGATCGTCCTTCATTATCCTCCTGGAATTTCCTTTAGCTCTCTTCTATGTTTCCTCATCTCATTTTTTCTTTTTGTGTGTGTGTGTTCTTTCTGATTTTATTGAGCCACATCCTTCATCAGAAGTTTAAGAAATGATGCAAGAGGCTGGGAGCACTCATGCTTGTAATCCCAGCACTTTGGGAGACTGAGGTGGGCGGATCACCTGAGGTCAGGAGTTTGAGACCAGCCTGACCAACATGGCAAAACCCCATCTTTACCAAAAATGCAAAAAAATTAGCCAGGCATGGTGGCACATGCCTGTAGTGTCAGCTACTCGGGAGGCTGAGGCACGAGAATCACTTGAGCTGGGAGACAGAGGTTGCAATGAGCCAAGTTCGCACCACTGCACTCCAGCCTGGGAGAGAGTGAGACTCCATCTTGAAAAACAAACAAACAAACAAACAAAAAAGAAATGATGCAAGATTGTCACAAATTTGTGACCTTGTGTGTTTGAAAATGCCTTTCTACTGCCCTTTTCTTGACTGAGATTTGCCGAGTATGGAATTCTAAGTATCAGTTTATTTCCTTTCTGGACTTTGAATGTACTTCTCCGTTCTATTCTAGTTATATTGCAGTGTTGCTAAGGAGAAGTCTGAAGCTTTTTTGATTCCCCATCTTTTTATTTTGATCTATCTTTTCTCTCTGGATGCTTTTAGTATATTGATTTTGTCTCTGATATTTTGACATCTTACAATAATATGCCTTGACTTTGTGACTTTTAAAATGATTTTTGCTGGCCAACTGGTGGAATCTCTCAGTCCAAAAGTTCACGTTCTCTCAGATTTGGGAATATTATTTCTTTGCTCATTCATTCTCTCCCATTTTCCCTCTTCTCTCTCTCTCTCTCTCTCTCTGGACCACCTGTTACTCAGATGTTGGACTTCCTAGACTAATCTTTTAATCTTCTTATATTTGATCTCATATTTTCCAAATGTCTACCTTTTACGGAGATTTCTCCAAATTTATGTTTTAACCTTTCTATTTATTTCTTCCCTCCTGATACCATATTTTAATTTTAATGAGTTCTTTTATATTGTTACTTCGGTTTCTTCTCACTCTTCAAAGTCTTGAAGGTTACTAATTATAGCAATAGATTTTAAGTGGTCTTCTGCCTTCTTCATTGATTTTGTTTCTTTGTTTGCTTTTGTCTTAGTTTTATATGCTAGAATATTTCCTCTCATGTCTGTGATTTTTACTGTTCATTCATTTTTAAGCCAGAAATACACAAGGTCTGTGTGAGAGCTCTGAGAGCATGAGTAGTATTTATCAAGCAGTGAGCTTCATTTCAGGGTCATGGTCCAGGGATCAGATGGTTTCATTAAAAGACTCCAAAATGTTAGTAACTGGAAATCTTTGATCTTGTGTTTCTCCAGAATGCAATCATCCAGGCTCTTGCCTAAAAGATATGAAACTGGTTGCTGCTTTTTAAGGAAATGAATGGGGACAGAGGCTCACCACTGGATATGTAAACTTGAACTTAATTCCCTAGTTTCAGTTGAGTAATTGTATATGAATATCCCAGAGCTCTTGCTTGTCTACACAGATTCAGAATCTAACTGCTTCTAATACAGACTTGCTATCAGTTCCCCTATTTTCAACCCCACCTGTGCCTTTGCCCTCAGAAGTACCTGGTACTAATCATATCTGAGCTCTTTGAGAGTCCTGTGGCTCAAACATACTTGCCTTCTGTCTTAATTCCCACCCTCCACGTGCTCTTCCCATCCTCCACACAGGCACACTTTCAGCTTCCTTTGGGTTCCTAGGTAAGCTTCCATTTGTCCATCTGTTGTTTACTTCTAAAATTATATTGACATCTCTGTCTCTTATAACTGTTTCTCCCATTCTGTCTGTTCTTGCGCAGTTTTGCCCTCGTTACCCCTTTACTCTCATTTAAGTGAGATTTCCAGAGAATTGTAAAACTTCTGCCAAGCCTTACCAGATGTTTCTCCTTAAGTTTCAAAAGAAGATTCCAACCCTACTCCTGCCCATTTTATTGTCAAAGCAGTGTGGTAGAGTTGATTGAGAGGCAGCAGATCATGGTGGTGGAGAGCAAAGTTCTCCGAGAATGGACAGATGATCCGCTGGCATTAGAAAGCTATTAAAATTTCCATGTATATTTTAATCTAAAAATATAAAGAATGTAGATTCACAATGTTAATATTCTAAACTTTCATGTTTGATGCTGGATTGATCCATTTGTCAAGATGGTCACAGATTACATAGTGCCCAGGACTTCCTGGTACCAAAGGAGTATGGGGAACTCCCTAACATAGCAAGCTGCACAGTGGGGCTGCACGCATTGTCTTTCAGAATGTTGAAATATGTCACCCTTTGATAGTGCTCCAACTTAGCTTGATCTGGCTAATTTCATTAAAACAAGACTAAAATAATATAATGTTCACTACGTTTTATAATGACAGAGAATTTCTATGAAAACTTTTTTGTTTCATAATGAAATTTTCTGTTTGTATTATAGCAAAATCCTCAGAAATGTTGACCTTAAAGGATGTTATACGTTTGTGTTTTTCTTTTGCAAAAAGTCAAGCAATATAAGCTGTGGCCTTCTCTGTTATAAGAGAGGGTATCAGAATGTGGTACTAGGCAAACACTACACACAAAGAAACAAACACATTCTATTCAATAAAGGGAAAGGTGATGTTTTCACGAGTGAGAAAATAATATATTTTAAAAAGGAACTGGTGATTCATAGAGAACATTTTGAAACTACATGTTTTAAAACATTTCTAGTATTATATGAATATTTTCACTGAAAAAAATGTGCTACGTGTTAAAACTCATACCTAAACTTTTTTTCACAAATTAGAAACAAATTTTCTAACCAGTTTAAAGATATTCCTGAAATGAAGAGCTTTAGTAGGTTTTGAATCCATTCATGAAACATATATAAATATCTTACTTTCTGATTAGTTTGCAACTGAGTTCAAGAAAATTTGAAATTTATTAGCTGAGCTATCACAAAAATCTTTGACTAATTGGTGGATGAGATTGAAAAAAATGATTATCATTGTTTAATAAGAAACTCACATATACATATTGCATTTTGATCCCATATCTTTGTATAGAATATTTTTTAGTCATAAGTATCTGTGTCAAAGGAAACTTAAGTTATATCCAGATCTTTAGATCACTGTATCATAAACTAGCAAACCAAGGTTTTAAAAAATAATGATGTGTTATTCATAATATTAGTGATAGCAGAAGCTTGTACTCGTAATAAAGAAAAAAATGTAAGTATTATTTGATTTCCTCTTTAGGTTTTTTATCCTTTAAAATATATATGTTTTAGCAGTTTCACAATGGACATAATAGTATTTATTCATTAATATATAATTTATGTAAAAGTGACTCATATACTGGAAGTGCATGCTCAAGTTTTATTTTAGCATTTGGAGTATTTGAATTTAATAACACACACAGACTGAGTAGTTTACAGCCAAGGATTTAGAGTAGACTAACCTTGATTCTAATCTAATCTCAGCTTTGTTACTTATTAGCAATGTGAACATGGGAAAACTGACATCCAATTGTCTATTTTTTCCATTGTTTCTTTAACCTAAATAATATTCATGGGGTGAAAAAATGGGGTGATGTTAGTCAAAGTGTACTCACTTTGAATTGTAAAATCAGTAACTTCTAGAGACCTAATGTACAGCATGGTGACTGTACTTAATAACAATGTATTGCATTCTTGGATTTTGCTAAGGGAGTAGATCTTAGGTGTTCTTATCATACACACACACGCAAAGGAACTCTGTGAGGTGATGGATTTGTTAATTGGCTTGATTGCAGTAATCATTTTACAATGTGTGCACATATCAAAACATTCATTGCATACCTTGAATACTCACATTTTAAAATTTGTCAATTACACCTCCATAAAGCTGAAAAAATACTCAAGCATCAAAAAATATATGCAATATGTGTAAGCTATTTAATTAAATGCCTAGAAAATGGTAACTGGAAAATGACTGGCATCTACTATAAAGGTATGTATGAAGTGGTAATGAAGATTCTGTTGTTAGTGATGACGGTGATGCAGGCTACCAATCTTCCCTTATTAATAGAAGAGTACATCTGTATTCCACATCCTCTCCATAGCTAGCATTGTGAACTCTCCAAGGCCCCATTTTTATTCAAATGATGTTCCTGGTAGGTCTTCTAAAGAGAAACTGCAAATATGTGCAATGGGTCCCACTTTCCATCCCTGCAGTGGTGTCAGTAACTGTGCCCTTCTTCCTAAGGCTGGACCTCTGGCACAGCCCCAGCATCCTGCAGGTGCTACTCCAGAGAACCACAGCCTTAGCAGAAGAGCAGAGAGCCACAGCCATAGTGAGCAGAAGGAGGGAGAGAAGACAGAAAGGGAAAGTGGGAGGGTAGCCCGTCTGGGCCCCTGTGGCAGCTCCCAAAAATCATCTCCCACAAATGCTTACCCTCTATGCTGTACATGCTTCCCAAATACACTTTGTCATTTGCGTGTACTTGAAACGCCCATGCCTTGCCTAATGCTCCCTTTACTCTTCATGTTGCTCTTCAAACTGACTTCCATGGAAGAAAAAAAAAATCCAGAGGGTACAATTAGCTGGCCACCATGCCCAGCTAATTTTGTATTTTTAGTAGAGACGGGGTTTCACCATGTTAGCCAGGCTGGTCTCGAATTTCTGACCTCAAGTGATCCACCCAACTCAGCCTCCCAAAGTACTGGAATTACAGATGTGAGCCACCGTGCCTGGACCAAACATCTTTACTGAGCTCTCAGTGAGCATGAGGTGGTCAGTTTTCCTGGGCAGGTGGTCCAGGGAAGTAGAACTCACCCTTGGAAGAGAAAGTGATATGCTAAATGGGAAGCTCTAACTTCCTTAACCTCGTGAGAAACTTGCTTGGAAGCCCCAACTCACTTGTTAAAAATCACAGCTTTGTTTATGATAGATTCATCAAAATTCTCTTTTAAATCTGAAAGGCATCATATAATAATTTTTTTTTCATACAACTAGCCTTTCTTAGGTAATCAGTGACCTTCAGTGCTAAGGGCCCATTGAGAGGCTCTCTGCTCTAATACCCTCATTTTACAGCTAAGGAAGCAGAGATCCAGGCCATTAAATGATGCATCTAAGATCACACGGATCTTAGCGGCAGAGTCGAGCCCAGAGTTGGCCTTTTGAAGTCTAGTTCAATCACTATCCTCAACAACACCTGACCTCCTGAAATCTCGGATCCTGGACCCGAGTCAGCATAGAGTTCATCTGCACTGGTGACTCTGTATCTGTTCTCAGCTCAGCTAATACCTGGTGGACGATTAATGGCTCTTCTCAAAACCATGGTCCGTAACTATGCCTCTCAGGAAGTACAGATGACTCAGCTGCCCAACCTGCTGCATGCTCAAATGAATCAGAGCGAGGTGTTTTGAGCAGTTTCATTGTGTGAAAAGACTGTCAGTTGCCTGGTTACCAGAGTGAAAAATATAAAGTAATGTGCTTCTCTATAGCCATTGGGGAAAGGTATTTAACTGTCACCGTGCAGTCTGAGAAGTAGAGTCAAAGGCTAAGTTCCTGACAGATAGATTTGAAACATTTGTTACTTTCTGCAGCTTTGTCTTGCCTTGTCATTGACATCGGTCATGCGGAGACAGGCCAGTGGAGAAGAGAGTAGCAATTACATTAATAATGATAGATAAAATCTTATGAGCCCTTACTATGGACTATCTAGGATGCTGAGTACATGATCTTTGAAACTTTATAAGAAGTTTTTGAGATAGGTGCTCTTATTATGCCCATTTTACAGATGAGGAAACTGAGGATGAGAAAGGTTATCCAAAATGGCAGACCTCATAAGAGTGCATAGGGTAAGACTTTATACTCAGGTTGCTACAACTCAAGAGTGCAGCTCTTAACTACAACCCCATTCAGCTTCTCTGTAAATGTCGAAGAGTGTGGTGTGTATCAGTCAGTTCTCCTGTAGGAACACTGGCCTGTTTACTGAATGCTGGATACTGGTTACGTTGTGAATCAAAGCAGAAGCAGTCTGGCTTGTTCCTTCTTGACTTTCATTGGAAGAGCCTGCTCAGCCCAAGGGAGTTAATGAGGCCTCCCTACCCTTCTTTCTCCTTATTCCACAATGCAGCCAAGTATTACATCTAGAGAAGTTTCCTGGTATAAAAGTATTTTATGGAAATTAAGTGATTAGGTTGTAGCCCAGGCTCAACCACTGGCTCTCACATGACTTTGGAAAGGGCAGTTCCCCAGCCCTCAATTTCCTCATCTCTAGAATGGATTGTTGAATAGGCAGTTTCTAAGTTTTTCAAGCTCTAAGACAAACAACAACAACAAAAAAAAAAACCCAAACCAAAAGTACTTCAAAATTTGAAATTACATCATAACCTGATGGGAAGAATGCAGATTCTGGAGATGGCTCACCTTGGTTTGAGCCCCAGCACCTTCACATCTTGTGTGAATTTTATTAAGTTAATCTTCATAAACCTCAGATGTTACATTCATAAAAATAGGGTGATCTACCTCATAGAGTCATTGGGAGGATTAGACATGCTACCATGTGTGCAATGCACAGCACAATGCCAGCTACAAGTAAATAAATGTCCAATAAATATTAACCATCATCAGCATCATCATTAATGGGAGATATGGGATTAAAACTAGTCTAGAACTCAATATTAAGTGTATGTGTAAAACATATCCTTGATCAAATACTGACATGCACATTTTTCCACAGGACAGAGACAGATATATAGGTCTGGAGGTTCATGGAGTGGGGATTTGCCATTAGTGCTTCTGAGTGAGGGTGGAGAATGGCTTCTTGTGAAGGAGATGGCGGGAGAGTCAGGCATGATTGCAAGCTGTGGAGATAGTAGGGTGGGAGCCCCTGGCCAGATGGATAAACCTGAGCCTGGCTGGCGTTTCTGCCTGCATATCATGGGCGAGCATTTATTTTAAATGAAGTGTTAAGGATGCCTGGTCCCTGCACTTGTGTTAAGACTGATTGCTGATCTTTGATGGGAAAGCTGCTTTGAACTGTGATAAAGTCAGCCAGGCAGGCAGTATCCCAAATTGCTTCTACATATTTTCTGATGTCTTCAAGTGGAGGCTTTTCTTGGACAAGTCTCAGTATAACAACAACAGCAGAGGAGAGGAAGGCAAAGGTCCCTGCTTATCCCTGGTAAACAGCACATGTCTCATGGCATGCATCTGGGCACCCCATTGTTACAAGTTCAGCAGCCTTCAAAAGTCAGTGAGTCTGTGACTACATCCCTCCTGCAGCAAGGAGGCCGAACTGTAATGGATGGGACCTGTGCCTACTGCTAAATCAAACATCTGTGGCCTCTTGGTTAACCCCCATTCTAGCATATTTTTCTAGCATTTCTTTCTGGCTCCTTTAGAATTAGCATAGCTTGAGAGAAGAGGAAAGCAAATAAAGTTTTTCTTATCTTTATTCTGAGTGCCTGGCAGAGTTATCAATTGAACTAAATTAAATTGTCCTCACCTGTGAGCATTTCATTGCCATCTTTGAACAGATGGAGCATTCTATTAATATTTTACACATATTATTTTACACATACACACACACACACATATACAGTTGGCACTCCATATTTCTGGGTTTCACATTCATAGATTGAACCAATCGAGGATTGAAAATATTCAGGAAATAAAGGTTCACTGTGTCTGTACTGAACATGTACAGACTTTTTAAAAATTATGATTATTCCCTAAACAATACAGTATAACAGCTATTTACATAGCATGTACATTGTGTTAGAGATTATAAGTAATCTAGAGATAACAAAGTATATAGGAGGATGTGTGTAGGTTATATGCAAACACCGTGCTACTTATCTATGGGAATGGAGCATCCTCGGATTTAGGTATTTGAGGAGGATCTTGGAACCAATCCCTTATGGATACTGAGGGACAACTCCATGTGTGTGCATGTTATTCCTAGTGCTTGGCGCACCAGGTGTGAATGTGGAAGGGTTGACAATTCAGGTGAGGAAGGGTGAGCTAGGAGATGTCCTCAGGGGAGGATGTGGAACTTGGGAGGGAATTTGTGGGTTCCCTGGCAGCCTCACACTGGTTGTCAGACCCTTCCCTCTCTGGAATGTGCCATGGCAAGGCATTTATTTGCTTATGTAGTGAGCATTTTCACTCACACACAGGGTGTGTCCGAGGGTATTCCACTCTACAATGATTAATAATGATTAGCCATCACTGGGGGGTAGGAGGGACCAGGCTCTGTGCAGAGTGGCACTTATTTGCACTCTCTCATTCGGTAGTCACAGCAAGCAGGCAATCTCACCCCATTTTAAAAAGTGAGAAACCTGAAGTTCGACTTGGTTCAGAGGCTTGCTGAAATTTGAATAGCTGGCAACTGGCACAATGGGATTTGGCTCCATATTGGGTGACCCTGTGACCCCCCACCCCTTACTCTTAGTAGCCACCATTTTATATTTGACATTTTGGGATGTTTTTAGATTTCACATATAAGTGAGATCATCTGGTATTTGTCTTTTTGTGTCTGGCTTATTTCACATAGCATAATGTCCTTCAGGTTCATCTGTCTTGTCACAAATGACAGGATTTCCATCTTTTTTTCAGGCTGACTATTCCATTGCATATATACACCACAATTTCCTTCTCCACTCCCCCGTGGTTGACACTCGTGTTGCTTCCATATCCTGGCTCTTCTGAATAGTGCTGCTGTGAACATGGGCATGCAGACATCTGATGAGCTTCTGATTTCGTTTCCTTTGGGTATACACCCAGCAGAGGGATTGATGGGTCATAATGATCATTTGAGTTTTAATTTTGGGGGAATCTCCATGCTGTTCTCCATAATTGCTGCACCAGTTTACACTCCCCCCACAACAATGCAAAAAGGGTTTCCTTTTCTCCACCTCCTCACCAGTCCTGTCTTTTTGATAATAATCCCTCTAACGGGTGTGAGGCGGTATCTCATTGTGGTTTTGATTTGCATTTTTCCCATAAGTGACGCTGAGTACCTTCGCATATACCTGTTGGCCATTTGTAGGTCTTCTTTGGAAAAATGTACATTCAGATTCCACTTGCAGCCTTTCTTGATCCTCCTACCCTCATAATAAGCATCCTTCTCCCTGGGGGTGCACCATTCCTTCTTGCACCACAATACTGATTCTTTTCTTTTCTGTGCTCTTTCACTTCTATTATTTTGAGAAATATAATATTCTGAGTGGGAATGAACAACTGCTAACATGTTCATATTTCCTTTTTCTTTCTTTTTTTTTTTTTTTTTTTTTTTTTTTTTTTTGAGATGCAGTCTCACTCTGTCACCCGGGGTGGAGTGCCATGGCACAATCTCGGCTCACTGCAATCTCCACCTCCCAGGTTCAAGCGATTCTCCTCCCTCAGCTTCCCAAGTAGCTGGTATTACAGGAACCCACCACCATACTTGGCTAATTTTTGTATTTTTAGTAGAGATGGGGTTTCACGGTGTTGGTCAGGCTGTTCTCAAACTCCTGACCTCGGGTGATCTACCTGCCTCGGCCTCCCAAAATGCTGGGATTACAGGAGTGAGCCACTGCACCCAGCCCATATGTTCTTCAAGTCTATTTTTAATTAAAAATGAAAGCATTATAGACAGATATGTGTGTATTCACATATAATATATACTATGGTTCTGCATGTTTAAATTTTAATGTCTCACACTATAAGCAAATAAAGTCTGGTTCAATCATTTAAACTGCCCCTGTAGTATTCTATCCTATGAGTATGCTCAATTCAATCATTCTTCTACCTAGCTAGCTTCTCATTCTTATATGCCTTGATATCAGGGATTTGTCATACGTGTTGCAAATATGACAGCATCTAATTATATAATTAATATATTTCTTCTTCCTCTACATAGCTATAAACTCTTTCGGGGCAAAAATCATGTCGGATTTTTCTCTGTGTTCCCAACACTTAGTGAGTATTATATCAGATGTAGAATGACCATCTGTTGAAATGTAAAGGAACAGGGCTGGAATGTGGAGGACTCTTCAGAGAAGATGCTATGCCTGACTAGCATAGTGATTTTCTACTTAGGAAAGGATTTCTCTCAGGAAGTCATGCAAGATTATAAAAAAGCCCTATCAAAAAGAACAGTAATGGAGATGTTCTCTATTGAACTGTTCAACTCAGTAGACACTAGTCACATAGGACTGCTAAGCGCCTAGAATGTGGCTAGTTTTATTAAGAAACTGAATTTTAAATTTTATCTAATGTTGATTAATTTACATTTAAATAGCCACATGTGGCTTGTGACAGTTATAGCAGCAGGATTTAAAGGAACATCTAATATCTGATGATAGCCGAAAGTAGAGGATTTTACTGATGTGTTCTTAAATAATCATTTTGGTACTTATTGATGATGAGTACTTTAATAAATATTTTGCAAGTATCAGCCTCTTGGTGCCAGACAGTTTCTTCACCTACAGAGTATGGCCCTTGATGCTTACTTTGTAGGATTATTGATGGACTTAAATAGGATAATTATGCAAAGCCCTTGAGCCTCATGCTCAACACAGATGGCAACTGTCAGAGTTCTCATTCTTCCATTATTACTACACAGCAAGCATTAGAGATCTGGATATGACTGTCAGTTCCTGGCCTCAAGCTGGGAAGAGAAGACAGGACAGATGCAACCCAGGGTATCCACTTTGTCTCAGCTGTGTTCCTGAGACAAGCTGAGGTCATCCCATGTTTTTTCCACCCTGAGTCCTAATTACCCACTGACTTAGAATATAAACTCTGGGATATTTTAGCACCAATTCCAAGTGATCATTCATGGCAGAGCTTCTGAGCTCTTTTAATCCTTCTTGGCCTTGTCACCTTGTGACCAGTGTCTCTCCTGTCCACTCCATTCATTCAGCATGTCACAAGAGCAGGTTCCCCAAAGCACCGCTCTGATCCTATTTCTCTGCCGCTCCGTATCTTCCAAGGGCTCCTTATTTCCTGGAGGTCAAAGCCTACGTTCAATGCCCTCCAGACTGGTCTCTGCTGTTCCATGTGGGGAATCTGCTTTGCCGGCCTGTTTGCTGTCATTTCAGTACATGTTTAGCTTTCCTGTATTGTGCCTTTGCTTGTTCCCTGTTTCACTTCCCATCTGCAATGCCTCCATTTATCCCTTCCTGCCCTGCTCTCCTGCCTACTGAGACTCTTTCCCCCAGTGTCAGTCAAAGGCTGCCCCTGCTGTGCAAGTGGCTGAGCCCATTTGTGCTCTGCACCACACTCTTTCATACGTCTGTATTTTCTGTTTGTACTATTTTACAGTGTATTTATTTGCATTCATTTCCTTTCTAGACTTTAAAATTTGTGAAAACAGGGGTGGCATCTTTACCTCTCTGCATCCGTCACTGCATTACTATACCAAACATGGAAGATGATAAAGATTTGTTAACGAGTGAATAAATACATGAAAATATTTCAACATTTAGGATATGATTTCTTCTTTAAAGCAAAGTCCTTTTATCATGAGAACGACCCCTGAACTCTCTCACACAATATGACAGTGTTCCTAGAAAAGCCCTTTAAAGGGCTATATAAAACCACAAAATGCATCCTCTTAATCACAAAAACTCTGATCTCTGTGTGACGAGAATATTCAAAGATTTTTAAAGTGAGTGTGAATACTCACAGTGAATCCCAAGGGTTCTAACTCAGCAACGAATTAATATACGCAAAAGAGTAGAAAACATGGGCTGCGTTTCATTTCATTAGTGAAAGGCGGCTCCCTATTCCTGGTTCAATAAGCATGTGTGTAGTTAGTTAGGATTGCAGATTGCAGTCCAACTCAGACACTAAAGATGGAATTTAACTCCTTGCCATTCACTTTGATTTTGCTTTCAATATAGGTTTAATATTGACGTTACCATGAAAATTGTTTACTTTTGTTACCAATTTTACACAATGGCAGGGGGCACATTGCTGACTAACAAGGCTCTCTGAAATCAGCAATGTATGTACTGGACATCCTGATGTGCTTGGCTCAGTACTAGGTGCCATAGGAAATTATTAAGAAAGACATGGAGGTGCTTTCGACATCAAACAGAGAGATGGTTTATAAACCATTGTTATGTACAAGGAGTGCTACTGATTTATGGATTAGACTACAAAAGCAATTGTTGAGTGCCCCTCTGTGACCAAAAACTGGAATGGAACAGAAGCTAGGAAAGGGCTGAATTCACTGCGAATGCAAATGTAAAAATCCAGCTGTTTTTGATTTTTTTATACTACAAAAGGGGAGTTAGCACATTATCGAGCTTACACGGGAGGCCGCACAGCAACCCGTTTGTCAGGGCTTGTGGGGGACAGGCCAGAGCGGGTGTGGAGCTGTTGGGAAAGCTAATTTCTTTATTCAAGCTGAGCTCTGTTTCCTCTGGCTATTGTTGCTGTAATTGGCATCAAGGGAGGATGGCTGCCACTGTTTGACAGTGACAATGACATTCTCCTCAAGGGCTAATACTTTAATTTATGAGAGACAAAGAGAAGGAGCAAGTCTTACGCCAGGAGGCAGGAGTACAAAGAGAACTTGATCCATATAGATGTCAGCTTCTTGAAAAGAGAGTCCAGACAGGGCAGTTTGGCTTGTAACCTGTGCAGCCACATGACACATCTGGAAAAGCTCTTTTCTTTGTAAGGGAGGATGCCTATGGCTGGCCTGCTGGACCAAGACGGATGGCAAGGCAAACATCTGTGGACCTCAAAGTGTTTGCACTTTCAGAGATTTTGTCATGCTTTATGACATATCAAGACCTTAAATGAACATGTGAACTTCTTTTTAATGTCTCAAGGAAAGCCAGTAATGCAGGTGATATCTTTCGTTTTAACCAACTCTTGATCAACAAACCACACTTCCTTAAATAAGCTCTGGAAAATGCCAATGAGGCAATAGTGGTTGCTGTTCATTGACTCATATGACAAATATTGGAAATTGGATTTCCATATATATTGTGCTTTATAAGACTCCAAGTGTTTTTGCTTAAGTATTCCCTCTGGAGTCTCATGATAACACTGGCAGGTAGACAAGGTAGGTGTCATGCCCATTTTACATGCCAGAAAACTCTGAAGCTAACAGAAGTGACCAGGGGTGTTACTGATGCAATAGAGACATTATTACTATTGGTAGTTGATTATTTACAGATCCTGCAGTTTAAGAAATATTGTTCTTATTCAGTGGGAAAGAAAAGAGTTTAGCAAGGAAGAGGGCAAAACCATAGATTGATTTTACACTCTGCATCCTGCTATGTGTATTTGAAATTTCTTGGATGAATCCGCTGTTCCCCCATCTTGCAGGGAAATAGGCACTGAATTGGCATATCCATCATCTTCTTTGCTGGCTCTCATCAACAAGCTGTCCTGAATTTCCAAAGGCTTACTGTGAGCACTTGGTAACAGTGGCAAATCCATTTAAACAAGTGTGTTTGCTCCAATGTCTGAAAAGCACTCACTGACTCACCCTGTAGGAGGACTGGCCTCTGCCTCGGGGTGAGTCGCGCTGCTGGCTGTAGGTAGGACTTTCAGCATAAACAGAGAGTCTTGCACCTCTCTATTATTTTTAAATAAGTGTTTTCATTTTACAATACTTTTGGATTTACAGAACAATTGCAAAGATAGTACAGAGCGTTCCTATGTACCCAATACCCAGTTTCCCTATTATTAACCTCACACATTAGTACAAAGCATTTGTCATAATTGAGGAACCAGTATAGATGCACTATTGTTAATGTCAGGCCACATTTTATTTGGGTGTCCTGAGTTTTTCCCCTAAGATCCTTTCTCTGTTGTAGGATCCCATCCAGGACACCACATTACCTTTACTTCCATTGTGTCTCCTTAGATTCCCGTGGGCTGTGACAGCTTCTCAGACTTTCTTTGATTTTCATGACCTGGAAAGTTTTGAGAAATATTGGTTAAGTATTTTATAGACTGTCTCACAGTAGGAATTTGTCTGATTTTTTTTCTCATGATTAAACTAGGGTTAGGGTTTGGGGAGAAAGACAAAGGCCACGTTTTTGATGTTGTGTCCAGGGTACATGCTACCCACTTGACTTATACAGTTGATGTCGGCCGTGATCACCTGGCTGAGGTTGTGTTAGTCAGATTCCCCCACTATAAAGTTACTCTTTGCCCCACTCCTTCATACTATACTCGTTGGAAAGAAGTTGCTATGCATAGCCCACCCTTAAGGAGTGTTGTGTCTACCTCCTTGAAGGTGGAGAGTCTACATAAATCATTTGGATTTCTTCTGCAAGGGAGAGTTGTCTCTCATCCCCCATGTATTTATTCATTTACTTATATCAGTATGCACTCATGGATATTTATTTTATCCTTTGAGCTACAACCCGACACTATTTATTTTCTTGTTTGCATTGTTCCAGATGTGCCCACTAGCAACTCTTTCAGTTGGCTACTGTGTTCCTTTGACATACCTCTATCATTGTATCTGACATTTTTGTTGTTGGTCTTTTTGTTTTGAGCACTTTATACTCCAGACACATTTTGTATATTTCCTGCCCCAGTCCTAGAATCAGTCATTTCTCCAAGAAGCCCTGGTTCTTTTCATTGGAGAGTGGTGTTGGAAACCAAGATCTGGGTGAATCTTTTCTTTCCATTTGTAACAATATTTTAAAATATTTGCAGCAAATGGATAAGAAATATATGAAATATTTTGCTTCCAGAGATGCTGGAGAATTAGTAATCAAGTCCAACTGTCTCCATATTAGGACCTGAGGCCTGTAGGGGTTATGTTACTTGTACAGATCACTGCCATAGTCAGTGGAAGACCAGAGGACTCTTTATGCCTCACTATCAGAGACAATAATATGATATATGATTGATGGTTTTTCCAACAGGAAAAAACAGATGATTCAATAAATGAGATTGCCCAATGGGTGAGCCATAACAAAAGAAAGTTAGGCTTCTTCTACAACCAGCCAATTTAACCAATAAGTTAAAATCCAAACATTAGAAAATGAAACTTTATTGGAAAAAAATGTGGCGGTATATTTGCACAAGCTTAGAGGACGGACAGCTTCTTAAATAGACACACACAAAAGGGCAAAATCCATAACGGGAAAATATTGTTCAATCTAACTACATCAGCATTTAAACCTTCTGGATTAAAAGGACAGCATAAAACCAGTTCCAGGCTAAGGGAAGTTGTCTTCGAGGAATATGGAATGAACTCCTACCCATGATAATCAAACGACAAACCAAGAAATGGTAAAATAAGAAATGCAAGCATTCGGTTCACAAAAAAAGGAAAATCAGAATGGTCAATTAAATGATGCTGAGCCTCACCAATAATTAGGAGAACGCGCATTAAAGCACTAATGAAGTATAATTTTTCATTGATCAGATTGTCCAAGAATTTAGCAGTGTGATAATATGGACAATGTTAAGAAAGATAATACTTACATATGACTGATACGAGAATAAATGACTGTAACCACCAGGGAGGGCAATTTGATAGAATCTAATAACAGTGTCACCAAGCTTCCCCTATGCCTTAGAAAGTGAGTTTTAAAATATCTGTCCCAGAGAAATGCAAACATAGATCCACGTGGATATGGCAAAAGGGAATATTCTCTACATCATTATAACAGCAAAAAATTAAAAACAATCTAATGTCTGTCAATAGAAGGATGTATAAATAAAATGTACTAAATGATTACAATGAAAAACAAAACACATTCAGAAGCAATGAATGAGATCTGTCCTTTTATCTATTTTATCTGTTTTCTATCTGCATTTCAAAATGGATGTATCTCAAAAATATTTCTCAGAGGCAAATTGCAGAAGGAAACAATATTGACACACAGAATAGTGTAATGTATTTTCTATGTTTATATCCATATAGATATCAAAGTATTTTTAAAGGTAGTTAATGACACTCAAAATATCATAATTTTGATTATAATTGGGGGTGATAAGGGGAATGGGATGGGAAGTGTGGAACAAAATATATGCTGATGGTCTGTTTTTAACAAGGAAAATAGACTCCTGTATTAAGAGTCAAATTAAAAAATAATTTTGAAAAGAAATAAAAACTTTTACAGAAAGAAGTTATAGAAAAGGAAAGATAATAAATTACAGCTCTTTATAAAGGCAAATTGTTTTTCTAACCATACTTACCAAAATTCCAAGAGCTGTCATTTATTTCTGAAGAGAAAGTAGCTTTTCTTGGTTAGAAATCAGGTAATTTTCTGATAAATGCAACTGTATCATGCCCCCAGTACGTGAGTCACTGTAATTTTCCTTTCTTCTTTATTTTCAACTGGCTTTTCTACCTTAGAGGTTCTGAATCATCCTCTCACTTGCAAATTTACAACTCAGTCAATATGCATTAAGATGGAAACTCATTAATCATAGAGGCAATAATCTTTAGATAAAAGGCATTTATTTAACATAATTTTAAGGGAAGAATCTTAAGCAGAAAATGAAATAATTTTTTATTCTTGATTAAAAGAATAAAATAGAAAAACTGAAAATCTTTAAAGCCTTTCAAAAAAATGTAAAGGCAAATTTTTATTACTTGTTGATTCCTTCAAGCCTGGATTGGAAACACAAGAGGTCAACCATTTCAGTCTCCTGAAAAAACGTAACCTAAACCCTAGATGACATTTTGCAGATCTCTGGGAATGAAAATTTAGGTTATCAGAATGTTCTAAAGCTCACAGGACTAATCATAAGGAAGCAATTTTTTTTCCTTCATTTTAATCTAAATCTTATGGTGAAACCATTTTCTTGAGCTCAGCTTCTTATGAGTGACTTGTTCACTGTGGTACCTATGACGTTGTGTCACCTTACAACCTGACTTTCCTTATTTCCTGATCATCATGCACTTGGAGGATTGCTTCCAGGCCTCCTGCACATCTAATTCATGTTAATTCACCAGGTGAAATGAAAATAAACCTCCACTAAAGCAATGGAGGCTGCTGCTGCTGCTGACGACGACCAATAGATAATATTGATAATGGCAGCAGTGTTGATGTGTGGAGCCGATGGGATTTCGGTGGGGGATGACTATTTGGTGATACAAACATTTGTCTATATGCGTATGCTAATTTGGATGCATACCTATGTTGTTGCTAAATGCCACAAAATTGGTGGCAGGAAGAGGTGCCCTAACCTGATTCTTGAAGTGAGAGTTATAGGAATGGCTCTTCCCATCTCTAAAGCCCAGAGCCAGACAAAGTGAGATTGAGACAGAAGTCACTAAATCAAGTTGGATGGTTTGTGTGGAAAGACTACGAAGCATTAGAGGCAGGACAATGGCCACAGAGACAGAAGACTGGATCACCCATCCCGACTCTGCTGCCACCCCAATCTCTTAATTTTGGGCAAATTTTTGAACCACGCTTTTTTTATCTGGCAGATGAGCACATTGACTTAGATAATGTTTATGGTTCCTTCCTGCTGATGTATTCCAAGATGATGCATTGGTATCTCACTACCTCAATACTTCAGAAGAAACAGAATTAAAGAGTTTCCCTGGTTCTTCTTTTGGATTCGAGATGTAGGAGAGGTTTGAATCTACTGGAGCCAGTCCTTTACCTCCTCCAGCCTGGAGACTGGGACCGGTGACATCCCTCTTCTCAAGACTTTGTTTCCCCTTATATATGACTGATGAGAGAATAAATGGCTGGTTCATATTTGCAGTGAACCAGGCATTTTCTATGAACCAAGCCACATAACTTTGTAAGTATAACCCCAGGAACAAAGGGACAGGCTAAAATTAAGATTTTTCTGGAAAACCCAGGAAATAGAGTGATTTGTTTTGCTTCACCAATTTCATAGCCACCAAGAGCAATCTTTGGTTACCTACAGATCAAACTCCTTATCCCTATGCTTCTCAAACTGTGCAGACTCCTCTTAATGGGGAAAAAAATTCATAAACACTCAGCGTTTTCTCAGTCAATATAAACACGAAAGTTTCTGACTGTCACTACACAGAGGTTTCTGTATTCCATGTGTGATACTAAAGTATGTGGTGTGATGACTCAGTTTCCCCTACTTTTCACAGACTACACAAACAAAATAACTTTTACCTTGAAGGCACCATTCACCCATTCATTTCTTGTACAAATATTTATTTAGCACCTACAATGTGGCGGGCACTTGGGATACATCAATGAACAAATCCATTTCCTGTCCATGTAGAATCTTTATTCTAGACCAGCAGTTGGCAAACATTTTGTTAAAGAAAATACAGAAAATCTTTTCAGCTTTGTAGCCATTTTTTGTTCTTTGTCACAACTACTCAACTCTGCTGCTGTTGATCCAAAACAGCCATTGATAACTGCAGCCATAGACAGATAGACCTGGCTGTGTTCCAGTAAAACTTAATATTAATAAATAACAGATGGTGGGCTGGATTTGGCTCAAGGCTGTAGTTTTCTGACCCCTGTTCTAGACAATAAACAATAAACTTGATTAAAAAGGCAAATTATTAATATATAATAGCCAGAAGGTAAGTGCTATGGGAAAGGAAAACGTTGAGCAGGGAAAGGTGATTTGGAGTGCTGAGTGAATGAGGATGCAATTTTAATTAGGAGGGAAAGTGGTACTTGAGCAAAGCCTTGAAGAAGGAGAGTGAGCCCTGGAACTCTCTGAGGGGACCAAGTGCAAGTTGTAAGCAGAGGGAACACCCAAGGCCTAGTTTCTCCTGTGGAGGAGGGCCTGGTGTGGGTGCGGAAGCCAGCATGGCTGCAACAGAATGAGGGAGTGGAAGGGACTGGAAGATGAGATGAGAGCTGGGTACAAAGCATGAGAGGAGGCCTAGTAAGGACTTTGCTTTTATGCTGAATAAAGTGGGAAGCTGCCATAGCTGTCATTGGACCTTCCTCTGTATTCCACATTCTAGAGTCCTAGGAACAGATTCCTTAGAGGCTCTGTGGTCCCAGATGCCTTTGCACTGGAACATACTGAGCATGTACCTTTCTTCTCTCCTTCCTTGTCTCCTCTCACTCTTCTATTCAGATGCTTCTAAAAACAGTTTCAGCCTCCAAAGATCCCAATATGATAGCTATTTAGTCAACACCAATGGAGGATGCCATTATTGCTATTATTGCTGGTATTAAAGTCAGGGAAGGCAAAAACTTGCTGTCAGGAGCCAGGTTTTCTGAAGCTAAAATGTTGTTTCAGATACTTGCTTATGATGCACCATCAATTGCTTTTCCCTGATATTTGCGTCTGTATTAGGACTGTATGCTCTGAATGAAAGAGAATGTATTTTCCTAGCCAGAAGTAGGTCCCTCTCTGGTCAGGGGTCTAAAGGTGTTCATTCTTTCATCCTTTTCTCTTCTTTTTGTCCTTGATGGTAAAACCATTTGTTTATGAAGACTGCTATAGAGTCTCCTTTTTCTGCACTACAGAAAGTTCTTTCATAGCTTTATGTTGAAGTGTTTTACTCATCTCTGCTGCTTTCTTCTACTGCTACCCTTGTTCAGGCTTAATGTTATACTTCATTAAACAGAAGCACTTGCTCTAGGAAGAGTTTCCAAGTACAGCCTGCCCTGGAGGAGTATCTGACAATGCCATCTTTGCTCATTCCTGTTTGTGTTTCCCAAAATGGCACTTGCTTCTTCAACTACTGTTGGCTGTCACCCAGCCCCTCAGGACCCCTTCTGTCATGACTGTTCTTGGTAGTCTCCAAGCTGAGACTCCAGATTCCTGGATGCTGCCTGGCTGATTTCTGTTCCAAGTTTTTGATGGACAAGATGGACTTCATTCAGTTCTCAGACTGATTCCTGGTGTTCCTGGTGTTCCCTTTTCCTTTTATCTGGAGATACAGGGTACACCTCATTTTTTGGATGTCATATCACTCACCTACACAAATTACATAAAGTTAATATTCTAAAAAGCAAACTTTGTTTTAACTTCAACATAGTTTTGGATGATGCAAAAAATCAGAGAAATGTGGATCTCTTTCTGTATGTTCCCCCAAAATTCCTGCAATTTCCTGTCGATCGAAAACAAAGCAGACCAGAGCTATTCAATTTAATTTTTTTTTTTTTTTTTTTTTTTTTTTTTTTTTGAGACGGAGTCTCGCTCTGTCACCCAGGCTGGAGTGCAGTGGCCGGATCTCAGCTCACTGCAAGCTCCGCCTCCCGGGTTCACGCCATTCTCCTGCCTCAGCCTCCCGAGTAGCTGGGACTACGGGCGCCCGCCACCGCGCCCGGCTAGTTTTTTGTATTTTTTAGTAGAGACGGGGTTTCACCATGTTAGCCAGGATGGTCTCGATCTCCTGACCTCGTGATCCGCCCGTCTCGGCCTCCCAAAGTGCTGGGATTACAGGCGTGAGCCACCGCGCCCGGCCTTCAATTTAATTTTTTAAATAGAGTAATTTGAGCAGAAAATGGATACAGGCTTTTTTCCCTCTATTTTTCAGACATATTTTGCAAAACACTGCAGAATTCCATGCTAGATGCCACTGGCAACTCTGCATTTGAAGACACTAGTGGAATTTAATCTTCTTGGATATTTGTTATTGATTTATTTCACATTCAAGTTGATTCAAGTGCAGTGCTCATAATTCCATTAACTTTGCGACTGTTCCCACATCAACTAGAAGAATGACATGTAATCACACAGGGCTCCTCTGAACCAGAATTTTCTTTTAATTTGCTTATCCCACTCTAAGATTGTTTTCTGCCTTTTTGAGTCAAGGCAAATAAATTACAACTCATTCCCCAGCTCTATCTCAGGGGGTTATAACGTACATCCCAACCACCCTACTTACCTTTGCTGTATGATAACATTCAGCTGAACACCAGAATTGTGCAGTTCACTGAACAGCCTTCACTTGTCAGAGTTGAGATATGTAAAGAATCTATGTTACTCTGTGAGATTTGTGTTAATTTCATATTTGTCAGCAGTCTACAAAAACTGTGATGCTTTAAAAAGAAAATCAGTCTTCATCACCTACAAGTGAATCGCAATATGACTATCAGCAGATTGTCTGCAGAACCCCTACGGGCCAAGAGAGAGTGGGATGTTATATTCAAAGTGCTGAGGGAACAAAATTAGCAACCAAGAATACTTTACCTGACAAAACTGTCCTTCCTCAGACAAACAAAAGCCAAGAGTTTTATCACTACTAGGCCTGCCTTACAGGAATTGCTAAAGGGAGTTCTTCAACTTGAAATAAAAGGTTGATAATTAATAGCATAAAACATATAAAAATATAAAACTCGATGGTATAAGTAATATAAAGTCACATTCAGAATACATTAGGACTGCAGTGGTGACATGTAAAGCAATTTTATCTCCAGTTCAAGGCTTAAAAGAAAAATTATTAAAGCAATTGTGGATAAAGCAAATTGTTGAGATACAAATTACAAAATGATGAAAGTTTTGACATCAAAAACATTTAAGGGGGACACTAAAAATAGATAGTTGTCATAGTCAATCAAAGTTATGTTGTTATCAGCTTGAAATACCTGGTTATAAGATGTTTTATGTAAGTATCACAAAGCAAAGCTTTGTAGTAGATGCACAAAACATAAATTGAAAGATTCAAAGTGTATCACTACAGAAAACCATGAAACCACAAAGGAAGACAGCGGGAGAGAAAAAATGAAGCAAAGTATCTACAAAATAACCAGAAAACAAACTACAAATGACAGTAACAAGTCTTTACCTACCAATAATTACTTTGAATGTAAATAGATTAAATCTCCAATAAAAAGACAGAGTGGCTGGTTAAATTTTAAAAGAAAATTAAGAAGACTCAACTTTATGCTGCCTATAAGAGACTCACCTCACTTTTGAGGTGATATGTCCCTTGTTGAAAGGTGTTAGAGTCCCCTACTGTTATAATACTGCAGTCTATCTCTTCCTTTAGATCCTTGAATATTTGCTTTGTATATTTAGGTGCTCCAATGTTAGGGCACCTAAATATAGACTGAACGTGAAGGGATGGAAAGAGATGGAAAGAAAAGGAGAACAGGAGTAACTATATTTATATCAGTCAAAATAGACTTTATGTCAAAAACTATAAAAAGAGACAGAAAAGGGCATTATATAGTGATAAAGGAGTCAATTTATCAAGAGGATACAACAATTGTTAAAACATATACAGTAAGTTTTCCCTTGATGTCATCAGTAGGTTCTTGGAAACTGAAATTTTAAGTGAAAATGTATAACCAAACCAATTTTACCATAGGCTAATTAATATAAGCAAGAGTTAAGTTCCTATGGAATATTTCTGGTCACAAAAACATCACCAAACTTCTAAATAAAGACCCCAAACACTTCTATGAGCTACCATACATTTATGAAAGAGTAATAAAAACAAGTAAGATAATTATTTACCAAATCTTTTGTGAATCAATGTAGGATGGCAGTCATCATGGTGGTGGATTAAATCAAAGAATAATTATTTACAAAGCAAAAATTATAAGGAATGCCTCCAACCAACATGCAGTTCAAAAATAACTGCAAATATGACAGGGTTGCAGAGTGCTTTCATACTGCATTGTTTATTCTTCTGCATTTGTATAATTATTGTATGCTTTGCAAATATTTATTTTACAATAATTTATATGTATTTATTTATTATTTTCCAATGTGTTTATTCTAGTCAAGGGTCACAAATGGCCAGAGCCTATCCCAGCAGCCCAGGGCACAAGGTGGGAACCAACTGTGAACAGAACTCCATCACATTGCAAGGCATACTCACGCACACACACACCCAGACTCATTCACACTGAGACAATTTAGACATGCCAGTTAACATAATGTGCTCATCTCAGAATGTGGGAGGAAGTGAAAGTATTTGAAGAAAATCCACATAGACATGGAGACAACATGCAAACTCTATGAAGATGGTGGCCCTAGCCCAGAATTGATATTTTTCTTATCAGTGTTATCATGAAATGACTTTGAATGCAACATCACTATTCAAGGACCTGCTGTACACCCAACATTGGAACACCTAAATATACAAAGCAAATATTAAAGGATGGGAAGGAAGAGATAGACTCAATATTATAATAGTATGGGACTCTAATACCCCACTC
The DNA here is from genome assembly GCF_043159975.1 of Macaca nemestrina. Lineage (NCBI taxonomy): Eukaryota > Metazoa > Chordata > Mammalia > Primates > Cercopithecidae > Macaca > Macaca nemestrina. The sequence continues at coordinate 15,163,152 of NC_092125.1, read as the reverse complement.
CCAACAATGGCTATATCATCTAGACAGAAAATTAATAGGAAAATATTGGCCTTGATCTATAAAAGAACAAATAGAACTAAAAGACACATACAGAACATTTCATCTAACTGCAACGGAATACTCATTCTTCTCAAGCACACATGAAACATCCTCCAGGATATGAAGGATATGTTAGACCACAAAACAAGTCTGAATAAATTTAAGAGGATTCAAATTATATCAGATATCTTTTCTGACCACAGCAGTGTCAAACTAGAAATCAATAACAGGAGAAATCCTGGAAAATTTATGAAGGAGTAAAAATTAAACAACGTGCTCCTGAACAACCAGTGAGTCAAAGAAGAAATCAAAAGAGAAATTTCTTAAATTTTTGAGACAAATTAAAATAGTTAAAACAACATACAGGATGCAAAAACTTACAGGATACATCAAAAGGAATTCTAAGGAGAAATTTTTAGCAATAAGCACTTATGTCAAAAAAGAAGAAAGATCTCAAATAAACAACCTAATATTACACCTCAAAGAACTAGAAAAAGAAGAACAAAGTCCAAAGTTAGGAGAAGGAAGGAAATACCAAAAATCAAAGAAGAAATAAATGAAATAGAGACTAGAAAAACAATAGAAAAAAAAAAACAATGAAACTACGGAGCTGTGTTTTTTGAAAAGATAAGCAAAAGCAAAAAGCCCTTAGATAGACCAAGAAAGAAAGAGAGAAGACTCATATAAAATCAGAGCTGAGAGAGGAGACTTTACAATTGATACCACAGAAACACAAAGGATTCTAAGAGATTACTATGAATCATTATACACCAACAAATTGAATAACCCAGAAGAAACTGATACCTTCCTAGAACCATATAATTACCGAGACTGAATTGTGAAGAAACAGAAAATGTGAACTGACCAGTAATGAGTAAAGAGATTGAATCAGTAATAAAAAGTTTCCCATAAAAAAAAGAGCCCAGAGCCTGATGGCTTCACTGCTACTGCCGAATTCTACCAAATATTTTTAAAAATAATACCAATCTTTCTTAAACCCTTCAAAAATTATGAGGAAAGTCATACATCTGATAAGAGGTGAACTCATTTTTTAAGGCCAGCCTTACCCTGATACCAAAGCCAGACAAGGATATTACAAGAAAAGAAAATTATAGACCAATATTCCTGATGAATACAGATGAAAAAATCCTCAATAAAATACCAGCAAACAGAATTCAACAGCACACTGAAAGAATCACTCATGCAATCAAGGGGGATTTATTCCTGCGATGCAAGGACGGTTCCACATACGCAAATCCATAAATGTGATGCATCACAATAACAGAATGAAGGACAAAAACCATATGATCATCTTGTTAGATGCAGAGAAAGCATTTGACAAATTTAACATTTTTTATAATGAAACTCTCAACAAATTAGATATAGAACAAATCTACTTTAGCACAATAGAGGCTGTATATGAAAATCCCACAGCTAACACTATACTAAAAGCTTTTCCTCTGAGATCAGGAACGAGATAAGGATGCCCACTCTAACCATTTCTATTCAACATAGCAGTGGAAGTACTACTAGCCAGAGCAATTAGACAAAAGAAAAAAATAAAAGGCATCCAGATAGTAAAGGAAGAAGTTAAATTGTCCCTGTTTGCAGACGACAAGATCTTATATATGACCATTCCACCCAAAAACTGTTAGAACTAATAAATGCATATGGTAAAGTTACAGATTACAAAATTAATACACAAAAATCAGTAGCATTTCTATATACTAACAATGAACTATCTGAAAAAGAAATTAAGAAAAAATTCCATTTACGCTAACTAAAAACAAAATAAAATGCATAGGAATAAATTTAAACAAAGATATGAAAGATCTGTACACTGAAAACTATAAAGATTTTTAAAAAAATTATAAAAGGCACAAGTAAATGGAAAGCTATTCTGCGTTCATGGATAAGAATTAATATTGTTAAAATATCCATAGTACCCAAAGCAATCCACAGATTCAATACAATCCTTACTAAAATTTCAATAACACTTTTCACAGAAATAGAAAAACAATCCTAAAATTAATATTGAACCACAAAAAACTCTAAAAGTCAAGGTAATCTTGAACAAAAAGAACAAAGCTTGAATGGCCAAGTGTGGTGGCTAGTTGGGTGCAGTGGCTCATGCCTGTAGTCCCAGCACTTTGGGAGGCCAAGGTGGGTGGATCACTTCAGGTCAGGAGTTCGAGACCAGCCTGGCCAACATGGTGAAACCCTGTCTGTACTAAAAATACAAAAGTTAGCCAGGTGCAAAGTGGTGTGCCCCTGTAGTCCCAGTTACTTGGGAGACCGAGGCAAGAAAATCGCTTGAACCTGGGAGGTGGAGTTTGCAGTGAGCCATTGCACTGCTGCACTCCAGCCTGGGCCACAGAGCAAGACTCTATATCAAAAAAATAAATAAATAAAATGCAAGAACAAAACTGGAAGCATCACGCTACCTCATTTCCAACTATATTATAAAGCTATAGATATTAGAACAGTGTGATACTGGCATAAAAATAGACACATCGATCAATGGAACAGAATAGAGAGCTCAGAAATGCACCTATGCATTTTTAGTCAATTGATTTTCGACAGAGGTGCCAAGAACACACTATGGGGGAAAAGGACAGTCTCTTCAGTAAAGAGTGTTGGGAAAACTGGATACTACATGCAGAAGAGTGAAATTGGACCTCATCTCACACCTTATACAAAAAAAAACCCTAAATGGATTAAAGATTTAAACATAAGACCTGAAACTATAAAACAATGAGAAGAAGACATAGGGGAAAGCTACACTGGTCTGGGCAATGATTTTTTGAATTTGACTCCAAATGCTCCGGTAATAAAAGCAAAAATAAATAGATGGGATTACAACAAAGTAAAAAGTTTCTGCACAGCAAAGGAAACAAAAAGTGAGGACACAGTCTACAGATTGGGAGAAAATATTTACAAGCCATACATCTGATAAAGGGTGAATATCCAAAATATATAAGGAACCCAAAAGAACTCAATAGCAAGAAAACAAACAAATTAAAAATGGATGAAGAACTTGAGTAGACATTTCTCAAAAAAAGACATACAAATGCCCAAGAGATATGTTTTTAAAAATGCTCCACATCACTAATCATTAGGGAAATGCAAATTAAAACCACAGTGAAATATCACATCACACCTGTCAAAGTGGCTATTATCAAAAAAATGAAAGATAAGTGTTGACGAGGATGTAGAGAAAAAGGAACCCTTGTGTACTGTTGATGGGAGTGTGAATTAGTACAGCCACTAAGGAAAACAGCCATTATGGAAAACTGAAAAAGTTGAAAATAGAATTACCAGCAAGCCCACTTCTGAATATGTAGCCAAAGGATTTGAAACCAGTATGTTGAAGAGCTATCTGCACTCTCACGTTCATTGTGTTGTGGTTCACAATAACCAAATTATGGAATCAACCTAAGGTTCCATCAGTGGATGAATGGATAAAGAAAATATAGTATATTTTATATGCATGATGAGGTACTATTCAGTCTTTAAAAAGAAGGAAATTCTGTCATTTGTGACAATGTAGGTAAACCTGGAGGACACCATGCTAAATGAAATAAGCCACACATGGAAAGACAAATACAATGCGATCTCACGTGTATATGGAATTCAGCTCATACATGAAGAGTAGAATGATGGTTACCAGAGGCTGGAGTGTTGTGGGGAGAGGAGCACATATATTATTGTGCCACAAAACTTCTGGATAATTTGATGAATGTATTTCAATGCAATTGATTTCTTTTGTAATCATATGTGCTTGATGTTAGGAATTTTGTTTACAAATATTTGTTTTTATAGTCTTCACTAGTCTGCCAAGTAGTCTTTGGTACAAAGCAGTTAAGAAGCCCTGGTCTAGGGTTTGTGCTTTTGCTCCCTTACACCCCAACACCACTCCAGGAGGAAGGGGGAGGGAGATGGCAGTCAGTATAGTTCAAAGGGCACATATGTGGGCTCTGGAATCACACTTCCTGGATTTGAATTCTTGTCCCAAACAGTCACTGGCTCTGTTATTAACTTGGGCAATTCACTTAACCCCATTAAACGTCATTTCCGCAATCTGCATGTCTTAGTAACAATAGTCCATACCTTATAGGGTTACCAATAAGAATTATGCAAAATAATGTGTCCAGTACAACCAATTCTCATTTGCAGTAGTTATGCTCCACAAAGTTACCGTGAAGAGCGAATTAGTGAATACTGAACAGTTTCTTCATAAGCTGCCAACACCAAAGCTAGGGTTGGAGTGCCAAAGAAACTCAGTGATCCAAAGAAATAATAATTCTCATTATTCAAGTGGTGATGTTCTATAAAGTCATCAGGAACCCTGAATTAAGGAATACTGAAGCATTGCTCCTGGGAAAAAGACAAGGTTAGGCTCATGTGAGCTTCTGGTCACATTTTCAACTGACCAAACACAGTTTTGTTTGATGTGTGTTTCTGTTTAAAGACACCCTGTGGCCAGGTGCAGTGGCTCACGCCTGTAATCCCAGCACTTTCGGAGGCCGAGGTGGGTGGATTATGAGGTCAGGAGATTGAGACCATCCTGGCTAACACGGTGAAACCCCGTCTCTACTAAAGAGTACCAAAAAAATTAGCTGGGTGTGGTGGTGGGCCTTGGTAGTCCCAGCTACTTGGGAGGCTGAGACAGGAGAATGGCATGAACCTGGAAGGCAGGGCTTGGAGTGAGCCAAGATCGCGCCACTGCGCTCCAGCCTAGGCCACAGAGCAAGACTTCGTCTCAAAAAAAAAAAAAAAGACACCTTGCTTAGTATTGGTGCAAAAGTAATCGCTGTTTTGCCATTACTTTCAATGGCAAAACTCTGATTACTTTTGCATCAAGCAAATATATGGTTGATTGCTTAACGTTGAACCCCTGGCCAACAGAACTACAACTCATGCCTCAAGGAAGCTTCTCTAAGGCACGTCACAGCCTCCCTGTGCTTAGGAAGAGGAGACAGCATTTCACCACTCGATTTGGAGGGTGTTTTAAACAGCAAAGTCACTGAAATAAAACTCCACAAAAATGAAAGTCGTGACACTCAGTACATCTAGAAAAGGGCACTTGTTTACAATATGGAAGATGAAACAAGAAGGCAGAGGCCTTCTTTGGCTTCAGCTGGAAAAATACATGTCAGGCAACTCTCTGCACATGTCCACAAACGTCTGAAAATGCCGTGAATATTGATCTGGGGATAGACATTAGCAAGTAGGTGAACTTGCAAATACAGAATCCGTGAATAATGAGGATCCACTGTACCTAACATAATAATTTCTGGAAAATGGTCAGTTCTTATTATTCTCATTACTTTATGCCCTAGAAGAAAGACAATGACAGGGAAGGACACAGCCCTGCCCCACCTCCTCCATTCAGCTGGCTCTGAGGAATGTACAGCCAGGAATACAGGAAGCAGTAGGGGAAGAGCATATCCCCCGATTTCTCTTTGCTGACTGTCCCCCAATTTTCCTTCTATATGTTCTCCTGCTTCTCTTGCCTTTTTTCCCTCCTTCTACACTTCTTGGCATGTGCAAGAGCCTAGCTTAGTACAGTAATGGATAAAAAGACCACATGACATCGCCTCTTCCTTCAAGGGACTGCAGCACTGGGAAGACAAACATTTATATAGCAAAATGCCAGGCACCATGTAATCTCATGAACACACTGCTGAATCCAGTAAGAGGAGTCTAGATCCATTCTATGAATCCTCCTTCCCGTGCTTGATAATAAGGCTATTCATAACAAACACTGATTCAAGCATCTCTGCCACGAATTCATTTTGATTGACGTTTCCTTGACACAGAACCCATCTTGGCAACATGGTCCAGGGTGTCATTTGGGAAGTTCTCTAATATTCCTATACATTTGTTTAAGCATCTATTTTCTTTCTCTCTCATACAATTTTTTGGTTGGGTGTGTGCACTGAGTACGTGCTGACTTTCTGGAGAGAAATTAATTACGTGTTATCACTTGCATTGATAATTCAAGAAATAGCAGCTAGAGGTTTGAAGATAGAAGAGCAAAGCTACCTTTAGCCAGGCACATGTCCCAACCTGACCAGGTGGAAGCAGGATTGATTTGGCCCAGAGGACGTGCCCAGCACATGTCTGCCAGAACCAGAGTCTAAAACGCAGAAAAGCATATTCCAGCCAAGGATAAGAGGAGACTTTCCGACAGCTCCTGCTGCCTTCTGAAGTAGTGAACTCACTCACACTAGGGTCTTCTGCCTGGTTGAGATGATCACATGTCAGTAAGCATGACTCTCCTGAACCGTTGAGTTGCAGGCTGGAAGGGGTGAGGTCTGAGGTCACTCCCTGTATTAGTCTGAGTTCTCCATAAAACAGAAACAAAACCAGCAGAGTGTGTATGTGCATGTATATGTGTGTGTGTAAAGAGAGAGAGAGAGACAGAGAAACAGAGAAAATTTTACTTTAAGGAATTTGCTTGCCCATTGTGGAGGCTGGCAAATTCAAAAGTCTAGTGAGCTGGAGGTTCAGGAAAGAGTTGATGTTGCCGCTTGAGTCTGAAGGCCATCTGGAGGCAGAATTCTCTCTTCCTTTGGGGATCTGGGTTTTTTTTTTCTCAAGGCCTTCAACTGATTAGATGAGGTCCACCTACATTTTGGAAATCAATCTGCTTTCCTCAACATCTGCAGATTTAAGTGTTAGTCACATCCAGACAATAGCTTCACAGCAACATCTAGACTGGTGTTTGACCAAACAGCTGGGTTCCCCAGCCCAGCCAAATGTTCACATAGGCTCAGCCATTCAATAAGGCCCCTCCCTAGGTGTCTTCAGACTCAACATCTCTGGCGCAGTACATGTAATTAAAATTCAAGTCTCAGAAATAACACACATTTCCACTGTATTTAGCATGTAAGGTCCCTTGCCATACATTACAAATGTGAAATTTGTCATTCTAAGAGTGAGGGTGTTACTCAGTTGACACATTCTGACGATTCACTCAAGGGCAAGTTGAGTTGCAATGTGGCCTGAGAGCTGTTGCTCCAGGAAGTGCTCCAGCAAGAAATATATATGTATGTTTAGCAAGGAGAGTATGAGTTAGACAACAGCATTGAAAATGAGAATCTATGTTACTAGGGCATCCCCAAAGCCATGTGGGTAAGCTGCACGCCATTCCATCCCACTCAAAAGAAATTTGAAACAGTGGTTTTGAGGGAGGGTCTACCTTGTTGTTATCTTGTGGTTATTTCATTGTATTGTAGTTTTAGTCATTCTGATGTAATTTTTAGCATTTTTTGTTTCTATTGGTTTATTGGCTTTCAAATATTTCATGTGCCTCTATAGTTCTCATTTGTTTGCCCTTGGATGAACTCCTTAAGAGGATATATTTCTGTCATAACAAAATTATTATCTTTGTACTTAGAAATTTAGATTAAAACATAGACAAAGGCAGGCTATTATTATAAAGTCCTTGTTCTTCCTGACATTAAAAATCTAATATGCAGGAAACACACTACCTTTTATTTCTTTTTTTCTTCTTCCTCTCTGTCCCTCCCCCTTTTTTGAAAATTATGATTTTTCTAGATACTAAACTGGCAGTGGGAGAAATTAGATTGCTTAGAGTTTGCTTAAATTGAAATTACTCTTGAAGTTTGGTCCTTCTATTTCAATGACTCCTACGAACGTTACTTTGAGAAGATTGTAATTAGAAGCAATTCTTTCAGTGCTACAGAATTTTACTGTGTGTGTGAATTATTATATTTTTCTTCTGAATACAATAAGAGCCTGAGATTTAGGCTGGAAAATGGCTTCAAAATCACAGATCTCAAGCAGCCAATCCTCTCCCAGCCCCAAGAATTTTCTCCAGTGTTCCTAAGCTTGTCCTTACACTGAACAAAGGCATTTCTCAGTTCATTCTTTAAAGATACTATTTAGGAAATGGTCCAGAGTATTCAGTTGCTACTTTGGGATCCTCAAAATGCAAAACTGTTGTGGGGAATGCACAGTTGGTTCTCAGAAGACCGCATAAAGGCATAGCTGCAGAGATTTTAGATTTTGGAAAGACCTTCTTTCCAGCTTTTTCTTTTTCAAGGGAAGTTGAGGTTCAGGAAGCCCCCATGATGCATCAGACCACCTACCCTAAAAGGCAGAGCAGATCTTGCATAAATCTTTGATGTCAAGACAGAGCTTGTGACCCTAGGAGACATTCCCCCACCCCCAGCAGGCTCCAGACCTTGCACAACCAGGTCACTGCTGAGGTAACCAAATTGCTACAGGTTGGTGCTTTGGAAAAATGTGTTCTTGAAGCTGGGCAGTAATGGAAGGAAGACAGCAGGGGAAACCAAAGGGATTTTGACATTGGGTTCTAACATAGACCCAGCATCCTCTGCATGTGCTCCCTCATCATCAGAAACCCAAAGATGCCAATCAATGTCATATCATCACCTTTGAAATGAGAAGGTTGGAAAGCTTTCCCAATGGCTCTACCATTTAAAGTATTTTATCAACCAACTGGACTTATTACATGATTAGTCATAACTTCATTGTTTCTTCATCAAAGCCATGTATAACCACATGTGATAATCAGGCCTGATTATATTAATATCACCCAGGATCACCATTACATCACCCGAATGATATAACCCAGCCAAAGGCAGACAGCCAATGTTGAAATTAGACCATGTTGTCTGTTAGGCTGTTGAAATTTTGGGAAAGAGCTTAAGGACTTTCACATTGCCTTTGGGAACCTGTAGGGTCTGGAACCTCCCTTTGTTTACCACTGGCTTTACTATTCCATGCACACCATTCAGGTTTTTATTCCCGGTTAATTTTCCCCCATCTTAAATAATGTTCATTTTTTTCAAGCTTTTATCTACCAAAAATATTTCAAAGGATGGAGCAGTGACAAGTACTGTGACTAGCCTGAGATTTGTACAGTCCCAGGAGTGTATTGTGCCCAATTTCCCACCCATGAGATCACTCTGGCGAATACAGACCTTGGTTATTATGTTGAGTACATCTGTCAGTTCCAAGCTTGGGCATTTCTGAAAAGCATGTTGAGGGATGATAGTATTCATTATTCTCAAAAATGTCAAAGGAGAGCATCAAAATAATTTACAGGCAAGATATTTAGTTAATACATTTATTAATACAGGGTCTTCTTCCTGGTTGAGATGATCACATGTCAGGAAACATGACTCCCCTCAACCGTTGAGTTGCAGGCTGGAAGGCTGAGGTCTGGAGTCACCCCCTGTATTAGTCTGGTTCTCCAGAAAACAGAAACAAAACCAATAGGGTATGTATGTGCATGTGTATGCATGTGTGTAATAAGAGAGAGAAACAGAAAGAGAAATTTACTTTAAGGAACTGGCTCACCAATTGCGGAGGCTGGCAAGTTCAAAAGTCCAGCGGGCTGGAGGCTCAAGAAGGAGTCAACATTGCAGCTTGAGACTGAAGGCCATATGGAGGCAGAATTCCCTCTTCCTTTGGGGACCGCAGGGGTTTTTTTCTCAAGGCCTTCAACTGATTAGATGAGGCCCACCCACGTTATGGAAAGCAATCTGCTTTACTCAACATCCACAGATTTAAGTGTTAGTCACATCTAGAACATACCTTCACAGGAACATCTGGACTGGTGTTTGACCAAAAAACTTGGTTCTCTAGCCTGGTCAAGTGTTCACATAGGTTCAGTGAACCAACAGGACCCCTCCCTAGGAGTCTTTAGACTCAACATCGCTGGCTCAGTACATGTAATTAAAATTTAAGTCTCAGAAAAGAAGACGTATTTCTACTGTATACACTGTATTGAACCTTGCCACTTTGGCTATTCTTACTAATACTAGTACTAATAAGAAATATTTAGTGAGTTTTTTACCCTGTGCCAATCCTGCCTATGCCCATCTTCTTTCTTAGAAGCTGAAAACACTGCCCCTGTGCAGAGGTGGTTCAGTCCATTAGAGGGTGTCAAACAAATGAACACTGGTACAGCAGTGCAGTAAGGGGCTGTGGGATCACAGAACAGGGACTGAAATCTAGGCTTAGAGGGAAATCAAAGAAGTTTCCCCAGAAAAAGAGGTGCCTGAGCTAAGGTTTGAACACATGAGGAATTATTTCAGTAAGGGAGAGGGGTGGAGGAGGACAGGAGTTTACAAGACACATAGCCCATTGAGGAAGAAAAAGGGAGAAGACCCAGGGCATGCCCAGTGCCATCTTGATTTCTAATACCTGCCCCAATAAGGGAACCAGGGCATTAGTCCTTGGAGAAACAGCTGATTTTAGAGCTGGGGAGGTTACAAGACATGCAGCCCATGGAGAAAGTAAAAGGGAGAAGACCCAGGGCATGCCCAGTGCCATCTTGATTTCTAATACCTGCCCCAGTAAGGGAACCAGGGCATTAGTCCTTGGAGAAACAGCTGATTTTAGAACTGGCGAAGAAATATACAGATGAGCCTGGGGTATCTTGCTGCACCAGAAAGTAAGGAAGTACTCAAGCAAAACAAACCATTGATGAGGGTATGTCGTGGTGTACAGAAGCCAACTGAAAGGGCTCCCAGTGGCTGAAGCTGGAACAATTTGAACAACAAAATAGAGTAGTATTTGATTATATGTATGAAATAAATATGCATGAGTACATACTGATATAAAAAATAAGTGAATAAATTAAGAAATGGGGGAGAGGAGACAAATCTCCTTTGCAGTACAAGTTCAAATAACTTAGGTAAACACTCCACTCTCAAGGAAGTGGAGCTGTGCATGGTGACTTCTTTCCAAAGAGTAGTGTATGGAAGGGATGTTGGCTGGAACTGTAACTTAACAGTGGAGAAACCTGGCAATCACCACCTCAGGCAAGTCATCAGGGTCCACATCATGGTGGTAAGTCACACTGATAATATGCACCCTTGGCATGATGTGATGAAATGCCACTTTACCTCCATGGTCTTCCCCATGCCCAATAACGCCAGTCTAGTTCTGAAAAAAAAAATACACAAAGCCCAATTGAAAGCCATTTTATAAAATACCTGACCAATACTTCTCAACGCTGTTAAGGTCCTCAAAACTGAAGAAAGTCTGAGAAACTGTCTCAGTCAAGAGGAACCTAAGGAGTCCTAATGACTAAATGTAATACCATATCCTGGAAGGGATCCTCACACAGAAAAAGGACATTAGGAAAGGACAATCTGAATAATGTATGGACATGAACTGATACTAATGTATTAAATTGGTTCACCACTTGTGACAAATGCATCAAAGTAATGTAAGATCTTCAAAATTGTGAGAAACTAGATGAGGGGTATATAGGAACCATTTATTCTATCTTTTCAATTTTTCTGTAAATCAAAACTATTCTAAAACTGAAAGCTTCTGTTAAAAAAAAAAAAACAGCACTAGGCATTAGAGGAACTGAAGATAATTCAGTTTGGCTGGAGCAGAGAGAGTGAAGTGAGAAGTGGTGAGGGGAGACGGTGAGAACAGGAGTGGGACCAGGCCACAGACAGCCTTCCATACCAAGCTCGGGCTTCAGACTTCACCCAGTGGAGGTGTTTGGAAGCCACGGGAAAGTTCTGAGGAGAGCAGTGATATGATTAGTATCTTAGTCTGTTTTCTATTCCCTGAAAGTGGGCAGTTTATAAAGAAAACAAATTTCTTTCTTACAGTTATGGAGGCTCAGAAGTCCAAGGTGGAGGGGCTGCATCTGACGAAAGTCCTTTTGCTGTTGGGGACTCTGCCGAGTCTCCAGGTCCCCGGGTGAAGGGCATCACATGGTGAAGGAGCTGGGTGTGCATGTTCATATTCCTCTACCTCTTCTTATAAAGCCCCGCTCCTGTGATAACCCATGATCCACTAACTCATTGATCCATTAATCCATCAGTGGATTATTTCCTTCATGAGTGAAGAACCACTGTGACCCAATCACCTCTTAAAGGTCCAGCCTCTCAATACTGCCACATTGGGGATTTAGTTTCTTTTTTTCTTTCCAACTGTTATTTTAAGTTCAGGGTTACATGTGCAGGTTTGTTACATGGGTAAATTGAGTGTCATTGATGTTTGTTGTACAAATGATTCCATTACCCAGGTAGTGAGCATAGCACCTGATAGGTAATTTTCTAACCCTCACCCCATCCCAGCCTCCCTCTTCTTGTAGTCCCCAGTGTCTATTGTTGCCATCTTTATGATCATGTATACTCAATTTTTAGCTCCCTGTTATAAGGCAAACATGTGGTATTCGATTTTCTGTTCCTGAATTAATTCACTGAGAATAATGGCCTCTGATCACATTCATGTTGGTGCAAAATACATGATTTTGTTCTTTTTAATGGCTGTGTAGTATTCCATGATGTTTGTGTACCACATTTTCTTTATCCAGTCCACCACTGATCGGCATCTAGGTTGATTCCATGTCTTTGTTATTGTAAATAGTGCTGCAATGAACTTATAAGTGCATGTGTCCTTTTGGTAGAACAATTTATTTTCCTTTGGGTATATACCCAGTAATGGGATTACTGGGTTGAATGGTAATTCCGTTTTAAGTTGTTTGAGAAATCTCCAAACTGCTTCCCACAGTGACTGATGTAGTTTACATTTTCATCATCAATGTATAAGCATGCCCTTTTCTTGGCAAGCTCACCAACATCTGTTGTTTTTTGACTTTTTAATAAAACCCATTCTGACTGGTTTGAGATGGTATCTCATTGTAGTTTTGGTTTGCATTGCTGTAATGATTAGTGATGTTGAGCATTTTTCATATATTTGTTGGCCACGTGTATTTCTTCTTTTGGGACGTGTCTGTTCTCATCTTTTGCCTGTTTTTTAATGGGATTATTTGGGTTTTGCTTGTTGATTTAAGTTTCTGATAGATTCTGGATGTTAGACCTTTGTCGGACGCCATTTGCAAGTATTTTCTCCCATTCTGTAGGTTGTCTGTTTACTCTGTTGATAGTTTCTTTTGCTGTGCAGAAGCTCTTTAGTCTAATTAGTTCCCACCGGTCAATTTTTGTTTTGTTGCTTTTGAGAACTTAACCATAAATTACTTGCCAAAGCTGATGTCCAGAATGGTAGTTCCCAGGTTTTCTTCTAGGATTTTTATAGTTTTAGGTCTTACATTTAAGTCGTTAATTAATCTTGAGTTAATTTTAGGTGAAAGGTAGTGGTCCACTTTCATTCTTTTACATATGGAGAGCCAGTTATCCCAGCACCATGTATTGAATAGGGAGCCCTTTCCCCATTATTTATTGTTGACTTTAATGAAGATCAGATGGTTGTAGGTGTGGGGCTTAATTTCTGGGCTCTCTAATCTGTGATTGGTCTATGTGTCTATTTTTGTACCAGTACCATGCTGTTTTGATTTTTGGTAGCCTTTTAGTATAGTTTTAAGTAGGGTAGTGTGATGCTTCTTTGGCTATTTGGGCCAAATAAACAGACGACCTACAGAATGGGAGAAAATATTTGCAAACGGCATCCGACAAAGGTCAAACATCCAGAATCTATCAGAAACTTAAACAAATCAACAAGCAAATCCCAAATAATCCCATTAAAAAATAGGTAAAGGATGAGAACAGACACCTCCCAAAAGAAGAAATACATGTGGCCAACAAATATGTGAAAAAATGCTCATAGAATTGCTTTAGCTATTTGGGCTCTTTTTGGTTCAGTATGAATTTTAGAATAGTTTTTTATAGTTCTCTAATGAACAAAAGTTGATAAATTACTGGTGTGTTAAATGGCAATGTTTTGTTAAGGAAGCTGTTCTGCTTTACATATCTGAAAACTACTTGGAAAGTGTCTGCATTTCCTAACTTCAGAAGCTGCAGTCTTTTTAGGACACGGACCTTTACACCATTTAGTGCTTAGTGTTCTTAGCACAACAACACAATTTAGTTCAGAAGGTAGGTTGGCAACTCTTAATCTAAACAAGAATAGGGACTTTGAAAAATAAGGGTTTAAGAAGGCTTGTTGGCCAGGTGTGGTGGCTTACACCTATAATTCCCACATTCTGGGAGGCCAAGGTGAGAGGATCGCTTGAGACCAGGAGTTCAAGCCCAGCCCGGGCAACAGAGCAAGACCTTGTCTAAAAAAAAAAATTTACACCTTAAAATTACTGCTTGGTTCAAAATAGTTTTATGTGAAAATTAAATCTGTAGCAAAAACTTGGCATTGAGTATGAAGGTGTCACCATTTTCTCAGCAAAGTGTACAAAGGCTCCCTAACATCAAGTTCAGTTCCCACAGGGATGACAAGAGTGTTTGGAAAGTAGTGGTACCACACTGCAGGATACCACTTTGCACCAGCAGTTTCAAACGACATGGGACTCACAAGGGAAAAGCAAATTAAGAGCACATCTGTGTGCAGATCAGATGGGGGGCATAGTATCTTGTCTAGTTGCATTCTGTAAGTCCAGATACACTGATTTTCCAACTACCATAACATTGGCAGAACAGTTGTCAAAGACAGTAGGGATATAGTCTCCAGGAAATGCATTGGTTGTATAACCAGTCAGTAGGCAAGTTTTACCTGCAGCTCTGTCTCCCACCTCCACACACTTGATGGCCTGCATCTGGGTTGCTCACTGGGTCACGGCGGACAGTGGCAGCTGCGTGCTGAGATGGGAAGCTGCGGACTCGGGGCACGGCAGACAGGCAGGCAGCTTGCAGGCAGTGGAGTGTGGGGCACCAGGGCCGCTGTCCATGCCACCTCACCATCCACAGACTGGAAGCTGAAGCCTGGTAGCAGCCACCACCCACAGCTGAGGAAAACTGCCTGGGGATTAAGTTTCAACTTGAGTTTTGAAGGGGACACACATTCAAACCATAGCGATTAGCTTTCAATTTCAGTTCATTCGGTAGTGGTTTAAAGAATGGAGAGCAGGGTATTAGACTCGCAATAGTTAGGCTAGAAGGCTGTTCTCTGATCTCAGCAAGACAAAAACGAGGGCCTAAACTAAACTGGTCACAGATAGTAAAAAGAAAGGAGCAGATGTGAATGATAGTAAGAAAACAAAATTGATAAAAGTTGGTGACCAGTTGTTTGGATGAAGAGAGGGTCATTTGTTTGTTTATTCCGTGTGTTCATTCATTCAGTAAAAATTCACTGGGAGCCTGTCCCGATTCAACACTGGGTGTTTAGCAGGGAATACAATGGACCATATCCCCACTCTCAGAGCTTTCATTCTAAGGAGGGAGACAGATGATAAAGGAATAAGCCCGTATAAAAGTGAGGTAATTTCAGCTGGTGATGGCAACCATGTTGAGGAAGCAGTATTGATCAAAGGGGAAATTCAGGAGGGGAATCGATCGCACAGGAGTAACGTATCAAATTTGGTCAGTAAGTAGAAGGAATTAAGTTAATAAATTCTGGTAAAACTATATAGGCCAGCTAGATCTTGTGGAAAAAGCCATGGAAAGGAGAGAAAGCAGGCCGACCTGTAGACTGGAGTGTGTTCTTCTGACTGCAAAAGTTAGTGCTGGAAGGAACATGGTAGGAATCCTGAGACCTACAAGCAGAAAGTGTTGGTCAAGGCTCCAGGGTCCATCTTCCACCTCTGTTTGCACTGGCTATGCCCCCCCATCCAGCTTCTGATCCTCAGATAAAACCGGTGAAGTAAGTTGTAATTACAGGCAGAACCACTGTGTGGTCTAAGTAGCTCTACCATTACGTGATGATCTGGGGTGAAGATGGGAAATGTTTCATGGATTTGAGCCTATGAGGTTAAGAGAGTTTCTGGGTGCTGTTGTGCTCCTGGGCTGTGGCCCAGTTGGTGATGAGCACCTGAATGCCCGCATGGCCTCACACATCTACTCACCAGCATCCCTGTTGGAAGAGACCCAAGGACTGGGTGAAAGAAGATGTTTGCTGTCCTGGTGTCCTATGAAGGTAGGCTGGAGACTGGGGCAAGCATAGCTCTCCTGTCCATACCATCACCAAAGGACTGGGATTTTGTGTTAAGAAAAAAAAGTCTTGAGAATGTTTATGCATTGAAGAGAAAGAAACACAATACTAATACAGAGCAAGAGAGATTCTCTACAGAGAAGAGAGGTAACTGGCAAAGCTACAGGAGGTGGGATTCAGACTATAGGTGTAGAAAGTGGCGTCTCTTCCTGTAACAGTGTCTGCAGATTCATACCAGGTCACCTCAATTTCCTCTCAGATGGGAGGAGTTTGCTGAGAGAGAGGTGGGCAGGCTGGAATCCAGGAGCTTAAGCAGTATGGCGATGGTTTGGATAAGCTACTGTAGAGGGTGAGAGAGGAAATGTCTAGAACCAAGCACGACGATTTCCATGGGGAGCTGAAGACCCAGGTAAAACTTGAATGAACTCAGGCATGAGAGACTTAAATGGAAATATTGGAAGCATCTTACTTTTTATGATATATTGCTCCTGAAAATTTACTTATAAATAACATTTTGACAAATTCTTTCTGTTTCTTTCATTCGAAAAACATCAGTCATTTTCTGCCCAGTGAGCTTGGGGCTGGATGATAACATTGATTAAGAAACCAGACTCCAGGGCTCTTCATCTACAGGAGAAACAGATAGGCAAGAAATAGACCCATGCCTCTGGGGGAGAAGCAACAGAGAGATGATGTAGACACTGGGTCTTGTGGCTGGGAGTGGAATCAGGAAATGTGATTATTAAATTGGCAGCTAAAGGAATTCATCAAATGGAGGAGCATTCCAGCAGATGGCACAGGCTGTGAGACACAGAACCGCGAAAGGCCTCTGCAAAGTGTTGAAGGATCTTGCTATTGAGGAGCAGTCCATGGTGGCAGGTCTCACCTGGCATTTGGATGTGGCAGGTGGAGATATATGACTCATCTCGCCTGAAGCAACTGCTTTAAATCCAGGTGCCCTAGAACCATGATACTGGCTTTCCCCGAAGCTGCATGTGGTTTGAGGAGACTACATTTACAGACAGAAGGAACCCACATTCCTTTATTTTAATGGAAAGAATGCAGCAATGGAGACCAGTCTGAAAAGCAAAAGTCCTTGGCTCCTTCCTATTTTCTACCCTTTCCCAACTGTTTCCCTGTGTTGTACCACTCTTTAAAAGTTTCACTTCTGGGCTGAACATGTAGCACATGCCTATGGTCCTGGCTACTTGAGAAGCGGAGGCAGGAGGATCACTTGAACCCAGGAGGTCAAGACTGCTGTGAGCCATGATCATGCCACGGCACTCCAGCCTGGGCAATAGAGAGAGACTCTGTCTCAAATAATAATAATAATTAAAAGTTTAAAAAATGAAGATTTGGTTCCATACAGAATTTCTTCTTGTATCTCTTTCTTTCCATTGTCTCAGAATTAGTTTTTCTGCCACACTTCTTGGCCAAAGAGATGTTAGGTTCCTAAAGACTAATAATATTCAAATAATGTTCAAATTATATTCAATAACTCAAATATGTATAATTAAATGTAGCACTCAGCTCTAATAATCATTTTTCTTCTGAAATATGATTCACCCAGACAGAATACATTATTCCCAATATTATCTTTCACGAAAATTATTATGCTTATTTAGTATAACCAAACCCAGTTTCCCACAGAAACTGTGACCCTTCCACTCCCACCTATGGCCACCACTTGGCTCCATCCTATAGATTAGCCTTCCACAGCACTGTCTGTGCTGCTCACTGTTAGTTTGGATCTAGAGGGACAATGAACCTTTTTGCTGGGGATTTATGGCATCATTAGACATCACCAGAGAAGAAGAATATGCCCACAGGTGCCCACAGCTCTTTCAGTACAGAGTACTGTCCTGGCTCTGAGTGTAACTAGAGACCCCAGGACCAGAGAGTAGGAGAAGGGCTCACTGCTTCTGGGTCAACTCTGAATATTCAAAACTCTTTTCATTGATTAGGGCCAGTTGATTAGTTTACATTCCCCTGAGAAAGCACAGTTACAAAGCGTTAACTCCTCTGAGGCTCATTCATCTATTATACAGGATTAAATACCTAACTTAGAGGGCAGGAACAAAAATAGGAGGAGATTAGGTTGAATAGTATGAAATTGCTGACATTTGACTACTTTTTGACCTACAAAAACAACTGTTTTTGTATATCATCTAATATATCAACATGATGTGAATTCACATGGCACTATACAGTTATAACACCTATAACATCATGTATCAATCCATAGATTTCTTGCATTTCAAGAGGGAAGATTGGGATAAACCAAGAGAAAAGATGATTCTAACAGTTACTCTCCTAATCTACATTGCTTGTGAAGTCTGTGCCACTTTTAGGTCTCAGCTCAAATGGAGAACAAGGCAGACTAAATCTTATTACTCTGCCAGTTTTCTGCTTACATGGAGGGAAATGGACTAAATCAGGGTTGTTGCTTTCTCAGCCTGTTACCATCATTCATGTCAGTGGAGGCAGGAAGAGAGAAGAAAAGTCAAAATGTATACAAGAGTTTGCTGGGAATTTACACCATTTGCACCTGAAAGATCCACAGCCGTGTGGCTTCTTGTGCCAGTCCCCTCTCTTGCTCCAGATGAGCTGTTTCCGACAAGCCCACCCACTTTCTGTGTGCAGATGGTCTTTCCAACAGGATTCCATTCATGTTCTCAATCATTCAGCAAAAACCCACTGTGTTCAAAGGACCATATTGTGGGTTTCATTGTTTCTTTGGAGATGATAAGTCAGCCCCAGACCCTATCACCCAGGTGTGAACTCAGAAAGGACCTGGTCCCCTCTATGCCTGTTGGACCTCATTTTCAATTCCAGACTGGGTATCAGTGAAGGAGCACATGGCCACTGATGCCATAGAATGGTAACTTGGCAGAGTCACAGCTACCAGCTGCCATAATGAGCCTTGTATTGCTCCAACACTAACATTCCTGCTCTTTCCAAGATAATCCATTTGCCATATTCTGAGTGTGACTCCTTTTTTTGGGGGGTGGGGGTTGGGGGGACAAGGCTTCACTCTGTCACCCAGGCTGGAGTGCAGTGGCGTGATCATAGCTCACTGCAACCTCAAACTCCTGGCCTCAAGCCCCCCTGCCTTGGCCTCCCAACTCATTGGTATTACAGGTGCGAGCCACTGCTCCAGCCCAACTCCTCTTCTTTGACCTGTAGATTCTACACTAGTCATATCCTAAAAATGGCTTTTGTCACAATTACGTCCGTTTCGAGGTCTCCTGCCTGTTATTCAGGGTGCATTTCTTAACTCCTAGACCCACCTTGAACACCAAACATTATCTTTGCCAACACTGTCTAGACACAGCCTGGAACCATTTCCTTGTTTCTTAAAATTTGTGTATCACGGACAAATACATGAATCAAATAGTTTTATAAGATATGTAGACAAAAACAACAGCCCACTGCACCCCTCCCCACAAATCCATGTTTCCATCCCTGAAGGCAACTTGTTTTAGTTTTTCAGTTGACCTCGTTGGTGTTTAATTCCATATTTCTAAATAGCATGTTTGCATTGATACTTCCTGATTGTTCTGCTGTCGGCATTCTCTATCGACTTTGTACCATAAAAAATAAGAGTTGAGCTATCTTTTCCCTCTGTGTGCATATGATCCCCAAGTACCCTTTGCAGCCATCTAGTCTCCAGTTCATTTATATCATTATTTTTGAATATACTCATCATGTTTATATTATTATAAATCCAATTCACCATAGAACTTGTGGTAAATTATTATTGCTATTCTTTCATGAGCAACCTTTCATCATTTTCTTAGATTCTTTTTATGTATTTTTTTCTTTTTAAAAAATGTCAATAGGTTTTTGGGGAGCAGTTGGTGTTTGGTTACATGAATAAGTTCTTTAGTGGTGATCTCAGATTTTGGTGCACCCATCACCCAAGCAGTGTACACAGAATACAGTTTTATTCCTCACTTCCTTCCCATACTTCCCCCCAATCTCCAAAGTCCATCGTATTATTCTTATGCCTTTATGTCCTCATAGATTAGCTCCTAATTACAAGTGAGAATATACAATGTTTGGTTTTCCATTCCTAGGTTACTTCACTTGAATAATGGTCTCCAATTCCATCCAAGTTGCTGCAAATGCCATTATTTCATTCCTTTTTGTGGCTGAGTATTTTTTGTGGTGGAATATTCCATGGCATGTGTATACCACATTTTCTTTATCCACTCATTGATTCATGGGCATTTGTTCCATATTTTTGCAGTTGCAAGTTGTGCTTCTATAAACATGTGCGTGCAAGTGTCTTTTTTCATATAACGACTTCTTTTCCTCTGAGTAGATACCCAGTAGTGGGATTGCTGGATCGAATGGTAGATCGACTTTTATTTCTTTAAGGAATCCCCATACAGTTTTCCATAGTAGTTATACTAGTTTATATTCCCATGAACAGTGTAAAAGTGTTCCCTCTTCACCACATTCATGCCAACATCTTTTTTTTTTTTAATTATGGTCATTCTTGCAGGAGTAAGATGATATCCCATTGTGGCTTTGATTTGCACTTCCCTGATAATTAGTGATGTTGAGCATTTTCCCTTATGTTTGTTGGCCATTTGTATATCTTCTTTTGTGAATTGTCTATGCATGTCCTAAGCCCACTTTTTGAGGGGATTTTTGTTTTCTTCTTGCAATTTGTTTGAGTTCCTTGTAGATGCTGGATATAAGTTCTTTGTCAGATGCATAGTTTGTGAAGATTTTCTCCCACGCTGTGGGTTGTCTGTTTCCTCTGCTGATTATTTCTTTTGCCGTGCAGAAGCTTTTTAGTATAAATAAGTCCCATCTATTTATCTGTTTTTGTTGCATTTGCTTTAGGATTCCTGGTAATGAATTCTTTGCCTAAGCCAATGTCTAGAAGGGTTTTTGCAACGTTATCTTCTAGAATTTTTATAGTTTCAGGTCTTAGATTTAAGTCTTTGATCCATCTTGTGTTGACTTTTGCATAGTGAGAGATGAAAATCCAGTTTCATTCTTCTACATGTGGCTTGCCAATTATTCCAGCACCATTTGTTGAATAGGGTGTCTTTCTCCACTCGGTGTTTTTGTTTGCTTTGTCGAAGATCAGTTGGCTGTCAGTATTTGGCTTTATTTCCAGATTCTCTATGCTGTTTCATTGGTCTATGTGCCTATTTTTATATCAGTAGCATGCTGTTTCAGTGACTGTAGTAGCCTTATAGTAGTTTGAAGTCGGGTAATGTGATGCCTCCGAATTTGTTCTTTTTGCTTAGTCTTGCTTTGGCTATGTGGACACCTTTTTGGTTCCATATGAATTTTAGGATTGTCTTTTTCTAGTTCTGTGAAGAATGACAATGGTGTTTTGATGGGAATTGCATTGAATTTGTAGATTGCTTCTGGCAGTGTGGTAATTTTCACAATATTGAGTCTGTCCAGTCATAAACATGGAATGTTCTTCCATTTGTTTTTGTTGTCTATGATTTCTTTCAGCAGTGTTTTATAGTTTTCCTTGGGGACATCTTTCACCACCTTGGTTAGGTATATTCCTAAGTATTTTATGTTTTTTGCAGCTATAATAAAAGGGGTTGAGTTCTTGATTCGATTCTCAGCTTGGTCGCTGTTGATGTTTAGCAGTGCTACTGATTTGTGTACATTGATTTGTATTCTGAAACTTTACTGAATTCATTTATCAGATTTAGGAGCTTTTTGGATGAGTCTTTAGGTTATACAATCATATCATCAGTGAACAGCAACAATTTGACTTCCTCTTTACCAATTTGGATGCCCTTTATTTATTTCTTTTGTCTGATTGTTCCGGCTAGGACTTCCAGTACTATGTTGAATAAGAGTGGTAAAAGTGGGCATCCTTGTCTTGTTCCATTTCTCAGGTGGAATACTTTCGACTTTTCCCCGTTCAGTATAAAGTTGGCTGTGGGTTTGTCGTAGATGGCTTTTGTTTTTATTTATTTATTCATTCATTCATTCATTCATTCATTTTTTGAGACAGAGTCATGCTGTGTTGCCCAGGCTGGAGTGCAGTGGCATGATCTCGGCTCACTGCAACCTCCGCCTTCCGGATTCCTGCCTCAAGTAGCTGGGATTACAGGCATGTGCCACCACACCCAGTTAATTTTTTGGTATTTTTGGTAGAGATGGGGTTTCGCCATGTTGGCCAGGCTAGTCTCGAACTCCTAGCCTCAAGTGATCCACCTACCTTGGCTTCCCAAACTGCTGGGATTACAGGTGTGAGCCACTGCGCCCATCCCATAGATGGCTTTTAATAACTTACATCATGAGCAACCTTTTAATTCTCCATAAAATTAATTATTGTGTTTTTTGTTTGCTTGGTTTTCTATGACCCTATCATAAATTCAACTCCAAACTCTGCACCAGTTTTTTTTTAAATTTTACTCGAGAATTTAGGCCACATAAACATTCCAACAAATTTGTCTTCTTAGGTAAATCTTTTCCAGAGTTTTCCCACTATACTTAATGTGCAGCTGTCATCCTGGCATCTCATTCTGGGTATTCACTCCCTGCCTTCTGATCCCTGCATCTTATATCTTTCTTTCTGGGATTATTCCCTTATTTGGTAGAACACATCATCTAGGAGCATGCAGAGAAAGGGGGCATGGAAGTAAATGTTTTGAGACCTTGCACATCTGAACCTTTCTTTAATCTATTTTTATGCTTAATTTGGCTAGATTTGAAAATAATGATCCTAGAGAATTTTAAAGTTCTTGCTCTTGTGTCCTTTAACATCCGAAATCATTATTGAGAAGTCAGAAGCCAAATTAATTCCTGACCTTTGAAAATACCTTTTAAAAAAAATCTTCCCTGGAAGCATGCAGTAGCTTTTGTAATTTCAGAATTAAATGCCTTAACGTGGGTTTGTTTTCATCTATTAGAGCGCTCAGAAACTCAGGTGTTTCAGTTTTAGTAAATCTTCTTGAGTTGTATTATAAATAATTTGTTTCCTTCCATCTCTCTTTTCTAAACTGTGTATTATGTGCATGCTGAGTTTCATGGTCTGGCCCTAGCCCTCTAATTATCTTTGCTTTTCTCTTCTGTTTCCTATCTCTTTGTGCTCTTACTCCATTCTCTAAGCTCCTTAGATTTGTTTTCCAAACCTTCCACTGAGTTATAAATTTCTGTTTTGTATGTTTAATTACCAGAGCTCTTTTTTGTTTGCCGATTTTTAAATTTAACATTCTATCCTCATTTTGTGGATGCAATATTTTCTCTTATCTCTTTGAACACATAACAGATCTTTTGAACTTTATTCTCCTTGAAGAATCTGTTTCCACCAAAGTGGTTGTTTTTTCTGTTTGTTTCAGCTCCTATATTTCAAGTTAAAGAATAAATAAAGACTTCCAGTGAGCCTCGGCTGTCTGCTTATGCTTATGAGCAGGGCACTATTAAGTTGATGGGAAGCTCTGAGCTCATGGGTTAGAATGGATGACTTTGAGTTTAACTCTAGGGTTACCTAGTTGGGGGGTTTTTTTGTTTGTTCATTCGTTTTTAGAGGTGGGATCTCACTCTGTCACCCAGGCTGGAGTGCAGTGGCGCGATCATAGCTCATTGCTACCTCAAGCAATCCTCCACCCTCCACCTCTCAAGTAGCTGGGACTACAGGTGTGCACTACCGTGCCCAGCTAATTTTTGTTTATTTGTTTTTAGAGACAGGATCTCCTATATTGCCCAGACTTGCCTCGAATTCTTGGGCTCAAGCAATCCTCCCAGCTCAGCCTCCCAAGTCACTGGGATTACAGGCATGAGCCACCATGCCCAGCTTAGTTGGGCTATTTAATTGAGGCATATTAGTGTACGTATCTTTGGATCTTTTTTCTTGGTCTTTCAGGTTTCCAAGATAAGACTCTTCCAGTCTCCCTCATGGAGAGCAGTGGCCTGACAGCCTCCTGGGAGCTGAGAGGGAGGAGAGCTATAGTATCAGCATCTGGCAGGTGTTCATGTAATTAATTCCCTATTTTATCTGTGGCATTCCCATCTTCAATTTTGACATGTGTCCTCTATTCCAGAGATCCTGTTTTATCTTTTCATGACGATTCAGCTCTAGTCTTTTGTCAGCGTCGGGAGGGACAGCAATCTTATTGCTGGGAATAGAGGAAGTTGGAGGGTGTAACTTCTCGGTAAACAGACTTTCCACCAATGCTTCTTTATTTTAGTTCCACCTCATTTGCCCTCACTTCCAAAGGTATTCACTGCCATTAATTTATGAGCCTTCTTGGGATTCTGTAGTATAATTAGTTTGGTTCTCAGTTTTCCCCACTGCCGGGTCTAGGATTTAGTTTCTTCAGATCAACTAAGTCATTTATGATAAGTAAGTAGTTTTCCAATGTACAAAAACTTGTATTAATCAAACATCTCTTGGACACAATCTACAGAAAATGGTTTAGGGTCTAAGGGATCATTAACTTCACAAATATTTATAGTAAACCTACTTGATGTTAAATACCATTTGTCCTAGTCTGTTTTGCGTTACTATAAAGGAATACCTGAGGCTGGGTCATTTACTAACAAAATAGATTTATTTTGTTCACAATTCTGCAGGTTGTACATAAAATGAGGCATGGTGCCAGCATCTGCTTATGATAAGGACCTCAGGAAGCTTCCAATTGTGGTGGAAGGTGGAGGGGAGCAGGCATCACATGGTAATAGGAAGGAAGCAAGAGAGAGAGGGGAGGGAGGTAGCAGGCTGCTTTTAGCAATCAGTTCTTGCAGGAGCTAATAAAGCAAAAACTACTCACTCATTGTCGCGAGAATGGCACAAAGTTATTCATGAGGGATCCGCCCCCATGACCCGAACACCTGCCACCAGGCCCCACTTCCAACATTGGTATCACATTTTAACATGAGATTTGGAGAGGACAAATGTCCAAACTATATTACTATTCTATTCACAAGAGGTACAGTGAACAAAACAGAAAATAGCCCTACTTCATGGAGGTTACAATCTAGTGAGCTTGCATTTATATAGATTACATTCCAAGCAACTAAATAAGTGGATGGATAATAGAATGTCAGGTAGGTATGGAAAAAAATAATAAAGCTAGGTAGCCATGCAGGAGCATGCTATTTTAGAAGGATGCTCAGGAATTCCTCTCTGATGAAGTGACATTTGACCAGACTTGAATGTGGCATGTAAATTGGTTAGGCATGTTATCTGCTAAGAACTTTCCAAACATGGACAACTTCAGGTGCAGAAGTCCTGGAACAGGAGTGTGCTTGGCCTCTTTGAGGAACAAGAAGGAAGCCCCTTTGCCTGGTAAGAGTAGTAAGGGTGAAGGCACAGAGCTCACGCAAAGGTGTAGACCAAGAGTCAGACTGTGTGTTTTATTCAAAATGCAGTGGGAAACCATTGAAGGGCTCAAGTAGGGAACTGACAAGCCAAATTTACATTTTAAAAGGATCATTCTGGCTGCCCTCTGGAGTCCATTTTGAGGTTGATATGGTGTCCAAATAAGAGATGGTGAGGAGTAGTTAGATTCCAGACGTCACTGCAGATAACACCCATAGGATTTGCTTCTGGGTTGGAAGTGGCATATGAAAGACTAGCGTAGGCTTCTGGACTGGGAAAATGGAAAAGGAGAATTTCAATCCTGAGATGAGGAAGATTAAAGAAGGAGCAAGCTGTGAGGAAAGCATGGAGAAACAGAGTTCTGTTTTTATTCTGAGATGCCTAATAGACATCTGAGTGGAGATGGATGGATATCATGAATTTTGGAGCCTAGAGTTAAGGGAAGAAGTTTGTACCAGAGCTATACATTGGAGAGTCATCAGTTTTTAGAAGGTATTTGAAGCTCTAAACAGGATGAAATCATCTGCAGAGTGAGTTTAGAGAGAAAAGAGAGGAGGCTAAATGAATGAGCCCTGGGGCACAGCAAAGCCCACAAAGGGGACTGAAAGGAGCAGATGGTGATAGAAAATCCAGACAGCAGAGTATCCTCGAAGTCAAAGAATGAAGTCATTCAAAGAAGTTGCCCCCAAGAAGGCCATCATCTGGTTGGGAAGATAGGCTTCTAAACCAAAACATCGAAGTGCAGGCTTTTAAACACTAAAATAGGGTATGAACCAAGTGCTATGGAAGTCCTGAGGAAGAAGTTTTAATACCTCCCATGGAAGGTGAGGGAGGCTTCACTGAGAAACATTAAGCTGTACTCATTGCTTAGTAGAAATTACTGAATGAGAAAGTGCAGGGAGGGAACAGCTCCCAGATGAAACAAGTATGGAGAGGCAGAGGCACTGAGACATCCACCAGTGAGGGCAAAGGACCAGTTTGACAGCCTTTTTGGGTACCAGCACTTGGTGAGTCCCAAATTCTTGTCCGGTGCCCAAGAAGAATGAGATCACATGGATGAATTGAGTAACAGTGAATGTGGTGAATTTTATTGAGTGATGGAAGTGGCTCTCAGTGGAGAGGGCAGCTGGAAAGGGGACAGTAAAGTCAGGTCACTCTCCCCTGAAGTCAAGTTGCCTCTCTCCAATGTCCAACCATTGTCTCTGAAGTCAAGTTTCCTCTCTCTGACACCCAGCCACTTCTTTCCTCTACCGGCTGAATCCGGGGTCTTTATAGGCACAGAATGCGGGGGCAGGGTGGGCAACATTTGATGTATAAAAACACATTATTCAGAAGAACCAATCAGGAGAGAGAGGGAAAATAGGGATAGAAGTTCTCGCTTTGGGCCACAGGTTTCAGGCTTTTTGACTTGAAGACCGGGCTTCACCGGGGACCTGCCCCTGCCTGCCTAGAGTTTCTCTGTCTCCTGCTCCTGTCATTCAGAAGGTATGATTTAGCAGAAGGAAGTATGGTAGACCCACACAAGCATCCACACTGACACAAGGAGCATCTGGCTTTGAGACTTTCCTTTGTGGGTTAGCTGCATCAACTGCTGCCTGTCGTGGATGAAACCAAAGAACCTCATGATTATGGTCCGGGCTCTTGCCTGGATGACAAGGCTGCATAGGCACTCTGGCCTTTGATCCCTCTTGAGGATGGAGTAGGAGAGAGTTACAAATTGGTTAACAACTAAGAGGACCTAAGGAGGCTCCAGCATCCTAGGAAAATTTGGGGCACCCACTTTATTCTGGGATCTGTCTGAAAAAAGATTCAAGAGAAATATGTCTGGGCCTGCCACATAGAAGGCACCCAAGTTATTAATTCAACCAGACTCTGCAGCTGTGAACAGATGAGTAATGCTATGGATCATTTGCAGGGTCCTGCAGGAGAGTTGGCTGAATGTAAGACCTTTTATCCTGTGAATAACCTTCCACAGGTGGAAACACATGTGCTATCTCTGCAGAGGTATATTCATTTTTAACTTCGTTCTTAGCAGCACAGTAACATAAAATGTCCTTTGGTAATGGTTTCATCAACATCATTACTCAAAGGGCTAATCTGTTTCTACACTTAATTGTGAAACACAGGATAATTAATACTACTATTGTAATAAATAACCTCAAATTCTCAATGGCTTAACACATTAAATGTTTGTTTCTCACTCCTGTCGCTGTGTGATGTGAGGCCACTAGTCTGCTGGGTCTTTCTCCTACAAGTGGTGACTCAGGAATCCATGATTATTCTTCTTGTACTACATCTACCTTCTATACATAGTCACTGTGATCTCCAGGAAGGGAGAAAAGGACTACGGAGATATTTCTTTCTAGACCTGAAACTGATATACATCATTGCCACCCACATTCACTGACCAGAATCCAGTCACATGCACCCAATCTAACTGCAAAGGAAGTTGTGTCCAGGAAGAAAAAATGAGATTTGAGAGCATACATCCAAGTATCCATCTGGTATGGCTGCCTGTATCAATTTACATGCATTCACACTCACACAGACCTGTGGCAGATTTAAAAGAAAATAGCGTAACCACAGCATGTTTTATAATTGTTCTTGCAAATACTCTTCTAATCACTTACACATTTTATAGCAAAGATTCTGTTTGCAAAGCAGAACTGCATCACAACTTACTTGAAGGTGAATGAGATTATATTCTATTACACCTGTGATTTTTATGGAGGCAGTTTCCATTATACATGCATAATACCCAGTACAGTGCAAAAGCATGTAGGTATTCAACAATCATATTGAGTAGATCCTTAGATGAGTGGGTGATGGGGGGGCAGGTCAAATCAGAAATCATTTTTGTTGTGGTTCTATGACACAGGGCAAGGAGTCCTGGGTGACGCCCTCTGAGCTCATGCCACCATCTTTATGCATGTGCATGTCCCCCTTATGGCTTCAGTGCGGCCCATGTACATAGAGGTAGGCCAGCTGTCCAGTAAATCCTCCTCCTGCTGCTAGACAGTAAAGGTAGGTCACTGTCCCCTGACGTCAAGTTGCCTCCCTGCCTCTCTCCTCCGAAGTCAAGTTGCCTTGGACAACTCTCTCCTCCGAAGTCAAGCTGCCAATGACAGAGTCAGAGGAAATGGTACATAACAATGGTACATAATAAACAGTATAATAAATAGTCCATTGGACCTTCCATGTGGATCATTATCAAGTCATTTGTATCAGAATTAATATTTCATATAGCATAGTTGTGTGAGAGCACTGAAATAAACAGGGGTATGGTTAGTGCATTCTGATGATACAGTACCAATTTTATATTATTCAGGAAAGTTAATTCTGTCTCTAAAGAAAGGCTCCTACAATTTCAAGTTTAAAAAAGACTATATGATCATGGTCTCTAGGATATGAAAGGTTGGCAAATACTGATGGAAAAAGAACCAAAGAATAAAAAGAATCCAAGTGACAGCCATAATCAATATCTTCCCCAAGAGGAAACAAATACTTTTTTCTTTTGTTTTTTTTCAACACCAGTTAAATAGCATGCACCTGTCTTTTTTGATACATTGCTAATTTAAAAAATAATTTTAGACTGTGTAAGCAATACAACCAGAGAAGATATGGGAATGAAAGAAAGTTCCATAATCACAACATCCTGACACAATTATTATTAGTAGTAGTAGTATTAGTATTAGTATTAGTATTTTTAAGACAGAGTCTTGCTCTGTGTCCCAGGCTGGAGTACAGCGGTGCAATCTTGGCTCACTGCAAGTTCCACCTCCCAGGTTCACACCATTCTCCTGCCTCAGCCTCCCGAATAACTGGGACTACAGGTGCCTGCCACCACGCCCAGCTAATTTTTTGTATTTTTGGTAGAGACAGGGTTTCACCATGTTAGCCAGGATGGTGTCGATCTCCTGACCTCATGATCCACCCACCTCGGCCTCCCAAAGTGCTGGGATTACAGGCGTGAGCCACCGCACCCAGCCGACACAATTATTTTATAACTTCATTTCCTTCCAGAGTTTATTTCCATCTGTATGTTCTGCACAGTTCTAAGCATACTGCATATAATCTTTTCCTTTTTTTCTTTCCTTGTGTTGAAGATCCTATTTTTATGAAGCGTAGTAGGTGCCCCTAGTAACAACTGAAATGGTGTGGAAGAGCCTGCTTTGACGAGCAGCCATCTTCCACCTTCGCTCACCAACCTCTAGTCTCACACCCCATTGAAAACTTCTTAACCATTTTGGTTATTAGTAGTTCTGCTAATTACTTCCATAAGTCTAAGTAATATGCTTATCATAACTTTATTTCTTTTTATTATGAATTAACTACATCAAAAGGTACAAATGTATGATGTAACCACCATCTAATTGTATTAAATGCAAAATTTTTTTTGTATGTTGCTTTCCGTTTCTTAAGAAAAATATGTGGCAGATACATTTGAGCCCCCATCCCCACCTCCAGACCCCATCACTTTGTCTCTCCTCCTCCTCCTCAGAGTGACCTGCACTTGATGTTCATCTTTCCTAGGTATGCTCTTACACCAGCAGTTGTCGAACATGTTAATCTCAGAATCCCTTCACATTCTTAAAAACTATGCAAGACCTTAGCATTGTTTCTGTTATGCTGATTATAACTATCATTATTTACAGTGTTTGAAATAAAGGCTAAGACATTTTAGAAACATCCTTTAATTAATTTAAAATTATATTAAACTCATACATTGGTATAAATAATACATTTTTATGAAAAGTAAATATATTTTCTAAAGTTAAAGAAGAGTAGCATTGTTTTACACTCTGCAAATTTCTTTAATGTCTGGCATGCTCAAAGACAGCAGGATTCTCATATCTGCTTCCACATTCAACTGTTGTGGTGTTACATGTTATGCAGCCTATGGAAAACTCTGGTACACTCATGAGAATATAAGAGTAAAGGAAAAAAATTAGTATTATTATGAAATTACTTTTGACCTCACAGAATCTCTGAAAAGGTCTCCAGGACCCTTTGAGAATGATGTTTATGACATCAGTAGATAAATGTAATTGTAAACTATGTAAAATTATTTTGCTGGTGTTCAAACTCTGTTATGTAGTTTGTATTAGTCTATACATAGAATTATGAAATTGGCTTTATTTACTCAATATTGGCTTTTATATTTATAAACTAGCAACATGAGCTCAATTACTTTCACTTTTGTATGGTACATAATTATATTATATCATACTTTTCCTAGTCTTTTTTTCATGGTGCTATGGTTTGCATGTGCTTTGTCTCTCCCAAAACTTGAAATTTAGTTGCCATTGTAACAATGTTGAGAAGTAGAACCTTTACTGGGTAGGGCCTAATGGGAAGCTTTTATGTCATGGGGGCTCCACCCTCATGAGTGGCTTGGTGAACTTCTCATAGTGAGTTCTCACTCTCAAGAGACTCTCTTGAGTTCTTTTGGGAATGGATTCGTTTCTGCAATATAGTGTTTGGCACCCTTGCATGTGTCCGCTTCACCTTTGACCTTCTTCCATGCCCTGCTCAAGCAGGAAAGCCCTTTCCACAAGTCAGTGCCATGCCCTTGAACTTCCCAGCCTGCCAAACTGTGAACCAAATACACCTCTTTTCTTTGTAAATTACCCAGTCTCAGGGATTCCGTTATAGCAACACAAAATGGGCTAGATTGATACTTGAAATTTTAAAAGCTTTTCCCTGTTACTAACAAAGTTTTAGAGTATTCTTGTCTTTGTCTGCTCTCAAGATTTTGTAGTAAAGGGAGCTAAGTGGAGAACTGTCCCGTTGAAAGAAATATGTACCTTTGACTTTTCTAGATATTGCCAAATTGTTGTGTAGAGTAGCCTTGCCAGTTTACACATCCACCAGATGTATGAGAAGTCCTGCTGTTCTACAAGGTTGACATTTGTTATCATCAGATTTTCAATTTGTGGTCAATTTCAAGGGTATAAAATTATTTGTTTTTATTGCTTCAATTTGCATTCCTAGATCACCAATACATTTTTTAGTCATTAATGTTTCCTCATCGTAGAGTTTCCTGTGCATTCCCTTTGCCCATTTTTTCAGTTGGGTTATTTATCATAAATTTGTCACAGCTCTTCGTAAGTTCTGATTTCCAATCCTGTGTTGGTCATATGGGTGGTAGTCATCCTATGTTTTTCTAAATGAAGCATTTACTTATTTAGGAGGCACCTAGAGAGTCAGAGTTCAGTCTCTGGAGGCCGACTGGTTAAGTTCAAATCCTGATTTGCAATTCTCTATATATTCTGAATATTAAATCTATTCCCAGTTATCTGCATTTTAAAATCTTTATTCATGAGTAGCCTTGAGTAAGTCTCCCTATTCTTCAAGATTGCTATGAGAGTTAAGTGAATTAACACATGTAAAGCATTTAAATAGCACCTGTCAGTAGAAGGGGTTTTGTATGTGTCTCCTATAGCTGAAATGCTGGTTGCCAGCCTTCTAGAACTCATTCTCCTCTCCCTCTCCAGACATAACCCGTGTACTAAAAGGTGTGTAACCTCACAGTTTGTGTTTCCTATATTTATCTTAGGAGTATATTTTTATAATAAAGTTTTCACAAATGGAATCAGATTGTATTTACCGTGCTCCAGCTTGTGTTTCTTAGTTAACATTTTCAATATAGTTTAAATCTTATAATTATAGCTAATGTTTATGGAGGTCTTGCTATATGATAGCTATAGCAATCATTTAAAGTTCACAATAGTGCTCTGAAGTAGGTGTATTACTCTGTATAGTCCTTGCTTTGCACGTGAAGAAACTGAAGAACAGTAACCTTAAGTAACTTGCCTAAGGTCACACAGCTATGAAGTGCAAGAACCAGGATTCTCAACCAGACAGTCTAGCTCTAGAACTTGCACTTGTAACCATGTGCTGTATACCCAGAATAAGATACAAAGAAGAGTGCACAATAACGTATTACATGCACAAGTATCTACCACCTAGCTTAATCAAAACCTATTATTGTGCCATGTTCATTTTAAGGTTTTTTTTTTTTTTTTAAGAAATAGAATATTACAGATACAATTGTGACCTTCTGCATCCTCAGGGGGAATTACTATTGCAAATTGTGTGTTTATCATTTCCATGCATATTTTTATGCTTTACTGCATATCTGTGGATCCATTTAAATTATATATTTTTGTGTATTTTTCAAAATTTATATTAGTGCCACAGAACTGGACTACCATTTAGCAATATCCTTGTTCAACTACTATTTATTATATTTATTCATGTTAATACATAGATATGCTAATATTCAACTACAATACTCCATTGTAGCTGAATAATATGCTATGTTTATCCTTTACCTGTTGATGGACATTTAGTTTATTTCCTGCATTTTGCTACTTAAAACAGCACTGCAGGAAACATTTTGTGTAGCTTTCTTTGTGCATGTATAACAGAGTTTCTCTAGAGTGTGTACAGCAAAGTAAAATTGTGAGGTCAGAGTTATGAGCATATTTGGCTTTTAAGAGCGTGTTACACCAAATTAAATTTATTCTAGAAATGTGTAAGCAGTGTTTAAAGGCTCACTACTCTATATTCTTACTAACACCTGCTATTAAAGATTTTAAATACTTTTTCAATCTAATGCTTATGAAATGGATGGTATCTTTTTATGGTTGTATTGAGTAATTTTCTGCTTACTAGTGAGGGTGACCATATTTTCATATTCAAGTCTCCTCTTTGCTAAATTGCTGCTCGTTTGTAATTCTTTATATAGTCTGGATACTTTGTCAATTATCTGCATTGCAAAATCTTCTCCCTTGCTGTGGTTTTATTTGCACTTTGTTTATGAGGTCTTTTTTGTTTGTGCAAGTTAATATTTATGAATAATTTTACTCATGGTTTATACTTTTTCATATATACAACATGCTTCTTGTCTAAGAAGTACTTCTGTAGTCTGAGATTATAAAGATAGTCTTCTACATATTTTGAAAATTTTAAACATTTCTTTTATGCATTTAGTTTTTTAATCCTTGAAATTTGTCTGTAATGATAGTAGACCTCCAATTCTAATATGAAGTAGACTTCTAATTCTAGTTTTTTTTCAGTATTAAGTAATCTCATCAACTGCAGTGCATCTTGTCAGTTTTCAGAACTTCACATACACGTAAGTTTGTTTCTTTTTCATCCACTGAATCTCCCTGTAATTAAGTGCCACACAACCTTAGTTACTCTAACTGTACTATAAATCTCACTCCCTGACAGGTCAAATCCTCTATGTGGCTTTCTTCTTAGTCATGTCAAATGTACTTGTCCATAGTTCTTTTATATTAATTTTAAAGTGATCTTGTCAAGTTTTGTAGAAACCCTTTTTGAGATTTTGATTAAGCTTAGCTTACTTTTTCATATTCTTCTAAGGGAAAAGTCAACAAAAGTATCATAATGAGTTATCTAATATGTAAACATGATATGTCTCTCCATTTATTCACTTCCTCTTTTATGTCCCTTGTGATTGTTAATTATATGAGTCAACATGACTGGGCCACAGGTTGCCTGGATATTTGCTCAAACATTATTCTGAGTGTGTCTCTGAGTGTGCTTTTGGATGAGATTATCATTTGACTGAGTAAAATAATAGTAGATTGAGTAAAGAAGATTGCTTTATTCAATGTGGGTGGACCCCGTGAAATCAGTTGAAAGCTGAATAGAAAGAAGACTGGCCCTTTTACAAGGAAGAGGGAATTCCTCTTGCCTGACTGCTTCAGCTGGGATAACAGCTTTCTTCCTGCCTTCAGATAAAAATTGAATCATTGGTTCTTCCTGGGTCATGAACCTACTGGCCTTTGAACTATAATAGAACTATACCATCAGCTGTCCAGGGTCTCCAGCTTGTCAGCTGAAGATTTTGGGACTTGTCAGCCACTATAATCATGTGAGTCAATTTCTTATAAGAAATCATACACATACACACACACACACACACACACACACACACAGGTTCTGTTACTCTGGAAAACTCTGACTAATATAGATTTTGGTGGAGATGGGGTGGTTGAAGGAGTTTTGAGGACCTTGCTAGTATAACATTAGATTACTGTGAAGGGACTGTTGGTAGAAATATGGATGTTAATGATGATTCTTGTGAGGGCTCAGAACGGTAAGAAAAGAACTGAAGAGAAAGCCTCCATCTTCTTAGAAAATAAGTGAATAATCGTGAACACAATGTTGGTATAAGTATGGACAATAGAAGCCATTCTGGTGGTCTCAGACAGAAATGGGGAACAAGTTATCGGAAATTGGAGGGAAGATGATTCTTGTTATAAAGTGGCAAAGAACTTGGCTGAATTGTGTTCTAGTGGAAGGTAGAACTTGCAAGCAACTAAGTTGGATACTTAGCTGAGGAATTTTCTAAACAAAGTGTTGAAAGAGCAGCTTAGTTTCTCCTTAGTGTTTATAGTAAAATGTGAGAGGAGAAAGATAAATTTAAATAAGTGGTAAGCAAAAAGAAACCAGAACTTAAAAATTTGGAAATTTCTCAGCATTTCTTTGTTATGAAAAATGAGGAAACATTCTGGAGAGAACAGCAAAGATGTGGTTGGACAATTGCTCCATAAAGAGGTTATCCATGATGTTAATGAGCCATCTCAGCAGAAGCCAGGGATAGAGATGAGATTATACTGGCAACAACACTGTCAGTTTGGACCAAAAGGGACAGTGTTAAACAGTAGAGCTGTCTGGTTGTGAACACGCTTCATCCTGCAAGAAAAGAGAAGAATGACCTGAAGATGAGCCAGAGATTATCAGGGCTACCACTTCCACCATGGGATCATGAGTCAAAACTGCCTCTACCTCATTTTCAAAGTTTAGGGCCACTACCATGGTTTCACTGGCCAGGCCACACCACCTGGAGCCTTGAAGGTAAGGCTCCCTAGAGCCTTGGGAGCAATGCCACCTAATAACTTGGGGTTGGGACCACCTGGCATAGCTTCAGGGGTGGGATGACTGCCCAAGTGGGTCTGAAAGGCAGGAGCAATTTCCCAGTGGGTCCAGAAGGTAAAGGTAGAACCCAGTGGGTTCAGAAGGCAGTGCATTGAGCCAAAGAGGATTGTTCCTGAGCCCTACGATTTAATGTAACTTGCCTTGATAGGTCCTCAACTTGCTTGGGACCCATCATCCCTCCCTTCTTTTCTATTTCTCTCTTTTGGAATGGGAATGTCTATCCTGTGCTTGTTTCTTCATTGCATTTTTGACACACATAAACTTGTCTTGTTCCACAGGTTCACAAATGGATAGGAATTCGCCTCAGCATGATTTCACCTTGAGTCGCAACATATATCTGATTTAGATCATATTTATATGAAACTTTGGGCTTTAGACTTTAGAGTTGATGAGTTGATGCTGAAATTAGTTAATATTTTGGAGGTTGTTGGGTTGAAATGAAGGAATTTTGCATTTAAGAAGGACATGAATTCTGGAAGAGCTAGGGGTGGAATATCCTGGACTGAATATTTGTACCCCCCACCCCAATACATATGTAAATAATTAAAGTTAATTTATGTCATAAGAGTGCTGCCCTGATCCAATAGGATTAGTGGCCTGTAAAGAAGAGTTACCAGGGAGTGTGCTCACTCTCGCTCTCTCTCTATCTCCTCTCTCCTCTCTCTTCTCTTTCTCTCCCTCTCCTGTGTGTGTGCACATTGGAAAGATCATTTAAGGACACAGCAAGAAGTCAGCCATCTACAAGCTAGGAAGAGAATTCCCATCAGCAACCAAATTTGCTGGCACCTTGATCAGGACTTCTAGTCTCCAGAAATGTGAGAAAATGCATTTCCATTGTTTAGGCTACTCAGTCTGTGGTATTTTGTTAGGGAAGCCCAAGCTAATACACCCCTCAATACTATTTTTGTATTTTGTTATTTGATAGAGATTTTACTCATCTTTTACTAGGCTTCTTCTTAGATTCTTTTAGATTTTGTTACTATTGTGGATGACTTCTTTTAAAATATTTTATAATTGGATATTACCAGCTCACAGAAATGCTTCTGAGTGTTTATACTTGTTTTTGTATTCAGAAAACTTACTGAACTCTTGGATTTACCATATTGACAATTATATGGTCCTGTAACTTTGTAGCTTGTTTTCTAGTTCTTCTAAGTCTTCATTAAATTTTTCTTGGTTACTGCATTAGCCAGAATCTCCTGAATTGATTTGAGTGTCTCTTTTGCTTTTGTTTATGGTTTCTTACCTTTATATTTTGCCCAAGGTTCTAGAAGTGTTCCTTTCATTTACTCTTCAATCACTTTATTGATTTGTTTTTATTTTCTAAGATGTCCTTTTCCTTTCTTTTTTATAAAATCATGCTCTTATTTTAAAGATAGAATATCAATTAATCTCAGAGTTTATTTCTTAAATATCTTTGAGCATAATGGCATCAATTTATTTTTTAATTTTCTTCTACATCTTGAAACATGTTTTTAATAGTTTTATATGTATAACTCACATACCATACAATTCATCTATTTAATATGTACAACTCAGTGTTTATTACTACATGGTATCTGTGCAACTATCACCACAGTCAATTTTAGACACTTTAATAACTTCAAAAGAAATACCATACCCCTAGTTTTACTTGCTATTCCCCACTCCACCCAGCACTATGCAACCACTAATCTACTTTCTGTCTATAGATGTGCCAATTCTGGACATTTCATATAAGTAAAAGCATACAATATGTGGTCTTTTGTGAACATCTTCCTTGACTTGGCATAATGTTTTCAAGGTTCATCCAATTCATCTGTTTTTTCTTTTGCTACTCATGCTTTTGATGTCATATCTAAGAATCCATTGCCAAGTCTGAGGTCATGAAGATTTATCCTTGTGTTTTCTTCTAACGGTTTGGTAGCCTTAGGCCTTATATTTAGGTCTTTGATCCATTTTGAGTTAATTTTTGTGTATGATGTGAGGAGAGGGCCCAACTCATCCTTTTTTGTGTGGATACCCAGTTGCGCCAGCACCGTTTGTTGAAAAGACTGCTGTTTCTCAATTGTATGGTATTGGCAACTTGTCAAAAATCAGTTAACCATAGATGTATGGGTTTATGTCTGAATTCTCAACTCTATTTTCTTGATCTATATATTTATTCTTGTGACAGCACCCAATGTATTGATTGCTGTTTTTTTCAAGTAGGCTTTGAAATCAGAAAGTGTGACTCCTTCTATTTTGTTTTTCTTTTTGAAGATTGTTTTGGCTATCCAGGGATCTTTGTAATTCCATATGAATTTTAGAATCTGTGTATTGATTTCTATAAAAGCATCAGTGAGAATTCTGGTAGGAATTGCATTGACGAGGCAGATTAATTTGGGGAAGTATTGCCATTTAACAATGTTAAATTTTCTCATCTAGTAACATGGTATCCTTTTTTATTCATTTAAATCTTATTTAATATCTTTCAGCATTTTAGTTTTTAGAATGTAACTTTTGCACTTCATTTGTTGAATTTATTCCACAGTATTTTATTATTTTTATGCTATTGTAAATGGAACTGTTTTCTTAATTTCATTTTCAGATTGGTCATCCCAAGTATACAGAAATGCAATTGATTTTTTATCCTGCTAGTTTACTGAAGTCATTTATTAATTCTAATAGCTGTTTAGTGAATTTCTTAGGATTTTCTGTGTATATGATTATGTATCTGTGAATAAAGATGGTTTTACTTCTTCCTTTCCAATTTGGATGCCTTTTATTTCTGTTTCTGTTTCAATTGCCTTGGCTAGAACCTCCAGTCTAATGTTGAATGAAAATGATGAGAGCAGATATCTGTGTCTTTCTTTGTTTTTGAGACAGAGTCTCACTCTGTTGCCCAGGCTGGAATACAGTGGTGTGATCTTGGCTCACTGCAATCTCCATCTCCCAGGTTGATGCAATTCTCCTGCCTCAGCCTTCCTAGTAGCTGGAATTACAGTTGTGCACCACCATGCCCAGCTAATTTTTGTGTTTTTAGTAGAAACGGGGTTTCACTATGTTGGCCAGGCTGGTCTCGAACTCCTGACTTCAGGTGATCCACCCGCCTCGGCTACCCAAAGTGCTGGGATTATAGGTATGAGCCACCTCACCCGGCCATGTGTCTTTCTTCCGATCTGAGTGGGAAGGATCCATTCTTTCACTGTTAAATATAATATTTGCTATGGGTTTGCATACACACCCTTATCAGGGTGATAAAGTTCACTTCTAATCTTCGGTTTGCTGAGCGCTTTAATATGAAAAGGTGTTATATATTGTCAAATTTTTTTGGTTTGCTGTGGATTTTTTGAGGAGTTTTGCTTTATATTTCATTCACAATACCAATTTCTGAATGTTAAACCAACCTTGTATTCCTATGATAAGTCTCAGTCTCACTTAGTTATGGTGTATAATTGTCTTTATAAATGTTCCTGAATTTTGTTTTTCTTTTTTTTATTATTTCTGTTAAACAGGGTCTCAATCTGTTGCCCAGGCTGGAGTGCAGTGACACAAACATGATTCACTATAGCCTCAACCTTCTAGGCACAAGCAGGCCTCCCACCTTAGCTTCCTGAGTAACTGAGACTATAGGCATGCACCACCATGCTCAGCTAATTTTAACCTTTTGTTAGAGACAGGGTCTCACTCTGTTTCCCAAGCTGATCTCAGAACTTCTGGCCTCAAATGATCCTCCCACCTCAGCCTCCCAAAGTGCTGGGATAATAGGCATGAGCCATTGTGCCCAGCCCCTGGATTTTGTATGGCATTATTTTGTTGAGGATTTTTGCACCCATTTTTGTAAGAAGTATCATTCTATAGTTTTCTCGTGAATGACTTTGTCTGGTTTTCTTATCTGGGTAATGCTGCCTCATAGAATGATTTGAGGAGTGTTCCTTATCTTTGTGTGTGTGTGTGTGTGTGTGTGTGTGTTTCTTTGGTTTATTGTTTGTTTGTTTGACTAATAAAATCTCTTTACTCATTATGTATCTATTTAAATGGCCTATTTCTCTTCAGTTAGTTTCAGTAGTTTGCGTCTTTCTGGTAATTTGTCCATTTCATCTAAGTTATCTGATTTATTTGCATACAGTTGTTCTTAGTATTCCCTTATAATACTTTTTATTTCTGTAAAGTTGGCCTTAATTTCCTTGTTTCATTTCTTATTCTAATCATTTGAGTTTTCTTTTTTTCTTCTTGGTCAGTCTAGCTACTAAAAGTTTGTTAATTGTACTGTTCTCTTCAAATGAATAGCTTTTGGTTTCATCCATTTCTCTCTATTGTTTTTCTGTTCTCTATATCAGTAAATTCTACTGTAATCTTTATTATTTCCTCCTCCTTGTTTTTTAGGTTTAGTTCTTTTCTCAGTGTCTTATGGTAGAAGATTAGATTTCTGATTTGATATCTGTCTTCTTTCTTAATACAGGCATTTATAACTATAAACTTTCCTCCAAGCACTGTTTTAGCTGCATTCCACATCTTTTTTTCATGTTTTTGTAAAGTGTGTCTTCATTTGCATTCATCTCAAAGTATTTTCTAATTTCTCTTTGGTTTCTTCTTTAATCCATTGGTTATTTAAGACTATCTTATTTAATTTACACATATTTATGAGTTTCCCAAAATTGTCTTTGTTGTTGATTCCTAAATTCAGATCATGTATTAGTCAGGGTTCTCTTAGAGGGACAGAACTAATAGGAGATGATATAGATATAGACATAGATATAGATATAAGGGACTTACTTAAGTATCAACTTACATGATCACAAGATCCCACAATAGGCCGTCTGTAAGCTGAAGAGCAAGGACAGCCAGTCCGAGTCCCAAAATTGAAGAACCTGGAGTCTGACGTTCGAGGGCAGGGAGCATCCAGCATGGGAGAAAGATGTAGGCTGGGAGGCTAGGCCCATCTCACCACTTCATGTTTTTCTGCCTTCTTTATATTTGCTGATTAGATGGTGCCTGTCGAATTAAGGGTGGGTCTGCCTTCCCCAGCTCACTGACTCAAATGTCAATCTCCTTTGGCAACACCCTTACAGATACACCCAAGATCAATATTGCATCCTTCAATCCAATCAAGTTGACAGTATTAACCATCACAGATCCCAGTGAAATGAAATTAGGAATCAATAACAAAACATACTTAATGTTATTTCAGTACTTTAAACTTTAGCGAGGTTTATTTTATGGCCTAGCATGTGGTCTGTCCTGGAGATGTTTCATGTGCATTTGAGAAGAAAGCATATTCTCCTACGGTTGTAGAGAGTATCCTATAGATGTCTGTTAGGTCTAGCTGGTTTTTAGTGTTATTGAAGTCTTCTATTTCTTTGTTGATCTTTTTCCTCATTGCTTTTCTACTATTGGAAATGAGGTATTGAAGTTTCTAACTATTATTGTTGAATTTTCTATTTCTTCTGTCATTTCTATCAGATTTGTGCTAACTTAATTGCAGTGAGCTATAGGAATGTTACTCCTATTTATTTATTTATTTATTTTGAGACAGGGTCTCACTCTGTCACCCAGGCTGGAGTGCAGTAGCACAATCTCAGCTCACTGGAACTTCCACCTCCCAGGCTTAAGTGATTCTATCACCTCAGCCTCCTGAATAGCTGGAACCACAGATACATGCTGCCATGCCTGGCTAATTTTTTATGTTTATTTTTGGTAGAGACAGGGTTTTACCACGTTGTTGAGTCTGGTCTTGAACTCTTGAGCTCAGGCGATCCACCTGCCTTGGCCTCCCAAAGTGCTGGGATTACAGGCATGAGCCACTGTGCCCGACCCTACCCCTATTTATTTTTAATCACTTCCCCACCTTTAATCATTTCTGTTTCTCTCCATTTCTTCCTGTGTATTTGAGTTACAATCTGGAGTAATCCCCTTATCCCAATATAGCTTTCCTCCTACTCATTTCATCTTGTGCTGTTATTGGCAATATATTCTATTTCTATGTCTTATAGGGCACAACATACATTATACTTTTTAATATAATTTTTTTTACATTACTTAAGAAAATAAGGGAAAAGAAAATACACATCTCTACTGTCCTTTATAATTACATAATTACTTTAAATGGCATTTTGTGTACGTGTATTTTTAGGTAAACTCAAATTACTATCTAGAGTTACTTGCTTTCAGCCTGAAGAATTCCTTTTAGTACTTCTCATAAGTCTTGTCTTCTAGCAACAAATTCTCAGTTTTTGTTTATCTCAAGGTGTCTTGTCTTTTCTTTTTAGTCATGATTTTTTGAATGATATCTTAACTGGTTGTAGGATTCTTTGTTGACAGGTTTTTAAAAATATGTTATCACACTGCCCCTTGGCTACTGTTGTTTCTATTGAGAAGTCAGCTGTTAATCTTATTGAGATTCTCTTTTAAATGATAAAAGAGAATCTGCTTTTAAAATTTTCTCTTTGTCTTAAGATTTTAGAATTTTACTATCATGGGTCTGTCGATCTCTTTTTGGTTATTCTACTTGAAGTTTGTTGAGTTTACTGAATATGTAGATTATTGTTTTTTACAAAATTTGGACAGTTTTAAGCATTAGTTCTCCAAATATTTTTTTCTGCTCCTTTCTCTCTTCTTTTGGTTTACCCATTATGTATATATTGGTAATTTGTGTGCTTAGTAGTGTCACAACTTTTCTGAATCTCTGCTAATTTTTTTATTCTTTCATTTCTCTGTTCTTCAGGTTATATAACCTTTGTCCATCTATCCCCAAGTTTGCTGATTTTTCTCCTGCCAGTTTAAATCTACTGTTGAGCCCCTCTACTAAATTTTTCTTTTGGTTATTATACTTTTCAGCTTCAGAATTTATGTTTGGCTTTTAAAAAAATAACACTTGTCTCTTTAGTGATACTCTATTTGGTGCAACATTGTCATTGTACCTTTATCTTTTAAAGAATGGTTTCTTTTAGTTTTTTTGAAAATATTTATAACAGTTACTTGAAACTTTGCCTTTTAAATATGACATCTGGTCACTCTCACAGTCAGTTTCTGTTGCCTATTTTTCGGAGGTATGGGTCACAATTTCCTGTTTCTTATATGTCTCACAATATTTTTTGTTGGATACTAGACAAAAATGTTACCTAAAACCCCACTGTAGAGAACATATTGTTTTAACTCTCAGTACTTCTCCCCATCCCTAGGACTCGTAATTGCTCTTTGCTTACTGACTACTTTTGTCACTGTTTGGATGATTTTTGTAAAGTTTATTTTCCTCCACTTCCCTCTCATTATAGTTCCCTTGCCTGAAGTTTCTGATGTTATTCTTTGGTGGTAAGGCCTTGGATATACCCTGAGTCACCTTAGGATGATAGTGGTGTTGGCAAAGCTGTCT
Source organism: Macaca nemestrina (assembly GCF_043159975.1). Classification (NCBI taxonomy): domain Eukaryota; kingdom Metazoa; phylum Chordata; class Mammalia; order Primates; family Cercopithecidae; genus Macaca; species Macaca nemestrina. The sequence continues at coordinate 15,120,625 of NC_092125.1, read as the reverse complement.
TTGACTTTTTCTTGCCCTGGTCACACCTAGCTATTAAACTCCACTAAGTACAAACTGGTTATGTCCTGGGGGCATAACTTGTTCTGCAGACTATTCAATCTATTGTGGCTCTTCTGAGTAGTTTTCAGGTCAACATTTGAGATTCATGTGGACCCCCAGAGGGTTCCTCCCAGCTGTCTCCTTCCTTGGACCTCTCTGGCAAACTGGTAAGCCTGAAGTTGTCTTTCACCACAATATCAACTGGTTTTGATTGTGCCCTTAGGCCTGAACTTTTCCTGACTCTGTTGCAAATGAAGTCAATTTCTTTAAGAAGTAATTTAAGAGATTTCTGTTTTCTGTTCTTTTCTTCTATCCACCAGCAAAGTCTCTTAATCAAGGTTCTGAGGGTGGAAACAATGACATACTTCTGAATTTAACCTCCACTTTAGGATCTGAGCAACAGCAAGGGCAATCAGGGTCCTAGGATTCTCATCAGTGTCCTGCCCAAAGTAGAGCCTCCATCCTGTTCCTGGACCAAATTGAGGGTTGGGCTGCTATTTCTCATGGCCCAATGAGGAGATACAGATGAACTGGGGAGGAAGAGAGTTTTTATTTCTGCAACTCATTACAGGGAGAAGGCCTGGAAATTATCACCAGACCAACTCAAAATTACAAAATTTTCCAGAGCTTATATACCTTCTAAGTTACATGTCTATGTGTAGGTGTGAATGCATCTAAAGACGTAAGTGATTAACTTCTTTTAATCTATAACTAAGGTTTGAGTCCTGAAGACCTTCCTCTGGAGCCTCAGTAAATTTACTTAATCTAAATGGGTCCAGGTGCTGGGGTGATTACCCTTATCTTGTCTCCTGCTAAATCACAGAGGTTTGCGGAGTTCCTTCAGACCCCCAATAAAATTGTTTGTCGAAGCCTGGAGAGTTTCTTCAGACCCCTCCAATAAAACTTGTTTAATCCTAAATGGGTCCTGTTAAAGAATTCCTTTGTTATTTTGTCATGTTTTAAGGCCTAGGAAAGAACTAGGCAACACTCTTGATGGGCTTTTGTTATATTTCAGCCTTGCTATAAGGGCAGTGGCTTTTGTTTAGCTTTTAATATTTAACTTAACCACTCCATCAATACTGAAACAGTTGCTATGGAGGCCTGAATTAGTGAGACCCAGCCTGCCACAATCCCATCATGGAGGACTAGGCAGAAAAAGGGAACCTCCACTTTTTAGCATTCACCTAGAACTTGGCCTCATCAACAAGTAGCTAGAAACGATCTGAGACCTGCCAATGCCCACTTCTTCTGTGAAGATAGTCCTACATGTAGGAGCTGAGGGTCCAGATAGTCCTGTATTGTTAACCGCACCTGGAATGAAATCTCCATCTCACTTAACTGTTTGTTTTTATAATTTCACTGGGAAGCATGTCTGTAGAGCCCCTCATGGTGTCATGCTGGAAGTAGATATCTAAACATTTGGATTTTGGGGGGAGGGACTGTTTCCTTTGTCTGTTTTATACTTTTGCTTTCATAACCCTAGATTCCCTCAATTGCCTGGTGATCCTTGATCACATCTGAGAAAGGACTGTGTATTTCCCTTGAATTTATTTTTGTTTTCCAGCTATGCGTCTCGTGAGTGATCCTTTTGACTGGGAAATTGGCTGCTGGGCTTTTGATCTCCAAATGTTAGAATAAGAAGGACTTTATTCTATGGTTAATTTAATATTTAATAGACCAAAATATATCTTATTATAATTTTCAGTTATTTATCAGGACTATAGAAAATTCATCTAAAACTTTTTACCATTCTTTTTATAATTCAGTGGAGTCACCAGAATTCTGCTCCAAGTCTATAAGCAAGATGTTTTCCTAGATGTTTTACTGCAGCAGGTTTTGGCTGTCACATAACACAACTGGAGATGCCACCCCCAGGGTCCTGTGGCTCACCCTGACACAATCACATGCAATCTCTTTATTTATAGTTGTGCTGTGGCTAATTGTGCTCATTTTATGTATTTAATTCCGTAGGATTTTAATGTGTGCTATTAAATCAAGTTAAAACATGATAATTGTTTGATTTAACTGCCTTAGAACACTGCGTTCAAACAGATCCCAGGGTAGACCAGATGTAGTTCAGGCATCATAGTACCTAGGGCCATAAATTGTTACTAAAGTTTCTTATCTCTAACAGCAACCCAGGACAGTAAGGAACTCTTGTGCATTTACACCTGTGTGTATAGAAAGCAGATACTGAAAGCTGGCCAGAGTAGGATATTCTGAAGGGTCAGCATAAAAGTACTGAAGACTGTTTTATTTTATAAGAGCTTAAAAAGAAGACAGCAAAAAAAAGTGCCAGTTGCCTTAAGTAATCTGATTATAACAAAACGTGGATCATGCCTATGATAAGAGAAAGAATATTGACACAGTTGGTGTGCATCTGGGAAGTTTTTATTGTATACTTCAAGTGGTCATGGTTGTAAGTGTGGAAAGGAAGACTGAAAAGGGATGTGAGATCTACTGATAAAAATACTTTCCCTTTTTTTTTTTTTTTTTTTTTTTTTGAGACAGAGTCTTGCTCTGTCTCCCAGGCTGGAGTGCAATGGCACAATCTCGGCTCACTGCAACCTCCGCCTTCTGGGTTCAAGGGATTCTCCTGCCTCAGCCTCCCGAGTAGCTGGGACTACAGACGTGTGCCACCACACCCGGCTAATTTTTTGTATTTTTCAGTAGAGACGGGGTTTCACCGTGTTAGCCAGTCTGGTCTCGATTTCCTGACCTCGTGATCCCCCCACCTCAGCCTCCCAAAGTGCTGGTATTACAGGCGTGAGCCACTGCGCCAGGCCCAAACACTTATTTTTTAAATAAATTAGCTTCTGGTTTGACATTTGTGTTTTCAGGTCTATGGAGATTTAGGACTTGAGAATGCAAGGTTTACTTTTATACATATATCCTTTTACTATTGTTGTGTTTAAAATAAAATTTCTATATCACAATATATGAGTCTGCCATGAGTGCTATGAGAAAAATAGATCATGTCCTACTTTGATGGGCATGTGATGTTAAAGATTTAAAAACAGTATGTATGACCTTTTGAAAGTAAACCATTTCTTGGTTGACTGCACCTTAACCACAGTAATTTCTTGAAACTATATGAACATAACATTTATTTACAAAATTAACTCTTTTTCTAGAATGAGTTAAGTGTACTTCCATTTATGAAAATAAAATGAATTAAAATTAAGATTAAAACAATAAACCAATACAGTAAAACTTGCCATACATGAGATTCAGAAATTTCAGTTGCGTTAAGTATGGGTGACGTTGTCCTGAGGTCAGTGAATGACTTGAGGGCCCTTCGGCGGTCGGGAGGCAAGAGCCAAATCGGTTCCATCCCGGTTGCATCTTGGCGCCACCTGGTGGCACGATTCTGCTCTGGCATCCGTATCAATGGGAATGGTTTGGGGTCCGGTAGCTGGCTGGAGAAAAAATAATTATCATTATTATATTAGGAATCCCAAGGAATTCGAGTTTTCACAGTTCTTTTTGTGAAGACTGATGAAGAGAAACACTGAGTTACTAGGATCGTGGTTTTTTTCTTTGGCTGCCTGTTGCTCAAGCCTTTCGTCAGCACAGCAGCGGAAGGGAAGTCAGGTGAGGTCCCTCCTCTGCTGTAGCGGTTCCCATCTTACTCCCAGGAGAAATCTCCAAGGCCCTCAGATCTTCTCTTCCCCCACACACTCCCCACCTCTCTGGCCTCATCTAGTACCACTCTCTGCTTGCTTATCCTGCCCCAACTACGCTGGCCTTATTGCTGTTTCTGGATCCCACCAAGGTCGTTAGCTGGGACTCCAGGCTGCAGCGGTGAGTCCACGTTTCTTCACGGATATTAAGCAATCCGTGGAGGTAGGAATGGGAGGACACCAGGAAGTCCGTGTCCTTCTTACCTATGGAAATAGGGTTATCTTCCATTATGCTCCTGGTCTCTTCCTCTTCACTTCCCACTGCCTTCTCCTTCCCAAAGATAAAAACGTTTGCCCCTGCCCTACTTCTCAAATAGGAGTTGGATGAGGGCAAATAATAGAATCCAGTCTCTCTCTCTCTCTCTCTCTCTCTCTCTCCCCCTCCATCACTTTCTCTCTCTTTCTCTTTCTCTCCCTCTCTTTCTCTCCCTTTCTCTCTTTCTCGCCCTCTCTCTCTTTCTCTTCCTCTCTTTCTCTCCCTCTCTCTCTTTCCTCTTTTTCTCTCCCTTTCTCTCTTTCTCTCTCTCTCTCTCTCACACACACACACACACAATTATATTAAAATCTCTGTTATTGCAGGCTGTTTTTGTACCCAATTTCTGCAGATCATGAGGGAATACATAATTCCATGACTTAATTTGTGTATGAATAAAGCCAGTCCCTTAAAGGATCAAACTTTTTTTAATAACTCTTATAATAAATACCTTTCTTAAATGTGTACTGTTCTACTCTACTTTCTTAGTTCTGATTTGTCAAAGTGTATCACCACAATCATCATTTGTTATATCCCATTTTAATAAGGACATAAGGATATTGCAGAGGCAATTGTGATTTTTTTTCTACCTACGTGCTGCAGATGACAACTGATTTGAGGCTTTTTGAGATCTCAGTTTAGGTGTTTATATTTGCCTCAATTATTTTCTTATTTCTGAAGATTTCAACTGGCTACTGTCACTACCTTTAGCATACTCACCTATAGTAACCAATGTCTATTGACAATTCTAACTAACTATACTAGAATAATATCCCATGGGCTAAAAAGTCAAATAAAAATTTTATTCAAAAATATCTAAACACCGATCCATGGTCTCTGAGCAAGGATGTGGTGGATCATTTGCACCACAACCTCCGCACATTCCCTCCTAATGTCCACATCCCTGAGTGGTCTTCTTGACTCTGACTCTGGGCTTGATCAGATGACTTGCTTAGCCTAAGAAGGAACTTTTGAGCCCTGACATCTGGGAGTCTTACAGCTTCTTTTCTCAGAACGCTGAGACTACCTGGGGAAGAAGCTTGGGCTGTCCTCCTGGAGGATAAGAAATCACGTGGCAAAGAGAGTCCCAGCCAATAGCCAGCACCACCACACATGTGAGTGAGGACATTTAATACCAGCGAGCCCCAGCTGAGCCTCCAGATGACTGAGGCCACATGCATGACCCCTGGCAAAACCAGCAGAACTGCTTGGCTGAGTCCAGTCCTTCTTGCTCATTCACAGAATTATGAGCAAATGAACGGGTCATGGGTCATGGTGGTGGTGATTTGTTACACAGGAAAGGGTAATTTGTGCACAAGGCCTCTGCATTTACCTTCAAATAAAGTAGCTGGGTTTGGTGCAAGACCTCTGAAATATCCGTTTGTCCTCCAGAGGTGGGCTTTACTTATTCCAAAATTCTGGGCTTGGTTTCAGGTAACTGAGAGCCTTCCAACTGACTGCCATTTACTCACATTATGAAAACCTCATGGCTGTCCTAGAGATGTTTAAGCAATTTAAGGATAATGAACCACTTATGAGATTGGAAGGGAGACAGATAAGCTTAAAAGTGTTAGGAGCCTCTGCCAACTGAAACTCCATCAGAAATGAAAATGAAGTGTCTCTAAATGTGTTAAGAAAGTGACTGTAAATGTGGGATTCAATGCGAAAAATTCCACGCACATCAAACTTTCAGAAATAGTGAATGCACTCTGTCCCTGTCTTTTGGTTTATGGCTTCCTCTTGAAACTCATGTATTAAGAAAACTTCAGCAACTACTACAAGCCAGATGCAGTCAAGGGTGCTGTGAAAGATGCAAAGGTGAGTTAGCCCTGACTCTCATCTAATTCACAGTCTGTAACAGAAGGCTCACATGCTAACAGCTACAAGAAGAAGCTCAGCCTCCTGAGTAGCTGGGATTACAGACGCCTGCCACCACGCCTTAGCTACGAGAGAAGAAGCCATCATAGAAGCCATAATTGCTGTCCCTGAAACCGAAGTAGGCACAAATAGGAACTATAATAGAAGTAGGAACAGGAATAGCCAGGAATCTGGGAGTCAGAGAGGGGTGTGTGTGAGCAAGCTTGTGTGTGCGCATGTGTGCGTGCAGGAAAAGGCAGGAGGGCAGATCACATAGGCCTCGCAGACCACTGTAAATGCCTTGGCTTTTGTTTCTTGTGAGATAGGAATAAAGAAATGTCCAAACAGAGGAGTGACAGGATAAGATTTGAGACTTTCATATATATATGTAAAGCATATTTATATATATTTTATATCTTTTTATATTATATATTATATATAATTATATATACTTTATATATAATATAAATTATATATTAAATACATATTATATGTTATATAATATAATATGTAATATATAATAGATGTAATTTCTATATATAAATATATGATATAATTTTATATATGACATTTTATATATAATATTAATATAATATATAATTTTATGTATAAATACATATTTATACATTTATACTATATATACTTTTATATAAACATATATATTATATATACTATAAATATATATATATTTTTTGAGACAGAGTCTCACTCTGTCACCCAGGCTGGAGTGCAGTGGTGCAATCTCGGCTCACTGCAACCTCTGCCTCCTGGGTTCAAGCGATTCTCCTGGTTCAGCCTCCCAAGTAGCTGGGACTACAGGTGTGTGCCACTACACCTGGCTAACTTTTTGTATTTTTAGTGGAGACCGGGTTTCACCGTGTTTGGCCAGGATGGTCTTGATCTCCTGATCTCATGATCCACTGCCTCGGCCTCCCAAAGTGCTGAAATTACTGGCATGAGCCACCGTGCCCAGCCGAGATTATTATTTTAAAAGCATCTCTTTGTCTGCAATGCTGAGAGCCAAAAGGTGGAGAACAAGTTGCCAGAACTTAAGAGTCCTCTTAGGCCTCACTCACAGACTCATGGGAGCCCAGCCTACCCCAGGATCCTCAGAACAGGGGTCCCAAGGTCCCTGAGGTATTCCTCTCTTGGCTGCCACCCCGGCACTCTTAACACAGTCTTGCATTTCCCTGCCTTTTCTGTTGCTCTTCCTGCAGCTCAGACATTCTTCCCTTTTCCCTGATGGGTGCCATCCTCAGTTGTGTCTTGATTTCATTGCCACCAGTCTCGTACTGCCCAGACCGTGCTACATTCTGGCTGCCAGGTTCTGTGTTCCCGGAGGACACCCTTCATTCTTACTTGAGCTGGCCTTGTTTATACAGGAATGGAGACAGCACCACCTTGTGCTCTAATCTCATACAGAGCTTTCAAACCCACATCTTCTTCCAACCACCTCCTCCACCAGGACGTTGGTTTAAATGGCTGGAGAGAACGTTTGGAACCAAAGAAGTCTAAGCAGCACATACTCTGCCGGACTCAAGGCCATCCTTTCTGAACATTCGAAACTGACCTACCTCCTTGGAGCCCTACACAAACACAGCGTCCCCTGGTGTGAAGATGAGCTCTCATGCATTCCCCAGAAGGTTCTGACCTTTCTTCATACAGCAGGCTCCTGGAAGGCCTAACTGCTGGCTCTAGTGGCTGAATATGATGAAGCCTGCAGGCTGCCTGGCCAATTACTTCATTAATGCTGACGTGAAAACACAGCACATCAAAATAGGAAACATGGTTTTTATGCCTTCATTTCCCAGTAGGCTTTTACATAATTTACTTTTCCTATACATAGAAGAATTTATTTATGTGTATACCAACCAAATAGTCTTGATTTTTTAAAGTAAAGTTTATATTCCAAGTATTTTTATCCTGGTTTCAGATCATGTTGACCAATTTCTGGTTTAGCAAATATGGTGACCATAGCTGTATTAAGCCTCTCTCGCCTAGACAAATCTAACAGAATGTTGGGTGTGTCCGCAATTTGTTTTTAATTACCTTTATAGATAGTTTCCATGTGTATTATTGCTTTTTAATCTCATCAGGTTTATAGAATTATTCTGAAAATTCATATTAGTTAACATCTTTTTCTGTTTTTCCATATTTTAGGAACTTGTCTATTTTCTGCTGTTTTTTTGTAATGTTATAATTGACATATTTTTATGCCACTCCATAACATATCAGTTCATTTTCGTAATTTCGTATGATGGCCTCCTTAAAATAAATAATCAATGCTCCTTTCAACCTTCTAGATTTGTACAGAGTTACAATTGGAGACTGTTAGAGCTAGGAAGAATCCGAGAGCTTACCCTCAACTCCCATTTTGGGAGATGAGGAAATAGATGCAGAGCAATCCCCTGTCTCACCTGAAGCCTTGCCTCCAGGCAGCCGACCGACTCTCACGACTCTATCAGAGAAAGTCTGTCTTGTTACATATACGGTGAAGAGACTGTACGTTTAGGACTTCCTTTCAAAGGAGTTATCCCTCCTCTGGCCCTGTGAGAGGAGAGGACCCAAGAGCAGACACGGCAGAGTCTAGGGACCTGGCATCCATGTCACTACAACATATGAGTACCTGCTGGGGGTCAGGTGTGGGTCAAATGCTTTCTTTATTTCCTTGACAATTACTTGTTGAGAAACTATGGGCCAGGCACTGTTCAAAGTGCTTGGGACACTCCAGAGAATAAAATGGTCAAACAGCTCCATCATCGTGGTGCTTCTTTTAGAACCATTTTCAGAAAGCTTGTTCCCATCCTGGTTTCATTAGAGCAAAGACGATGGTCTTCTCACTCCTGCTGGGCCCTCCACCCCTGGCAGAGAGCCTGTAAGTAAACGGGTGGGTGGACAGTCCTTACGTGACCAAATTCACGTGCTTCCAAATCTTTGCCATTTCTCTCACCTCTGGTAAGAGTAGAACATTAATGGGTCAAACAGAAATGATCAGTTTAGTAGACTCTCACCATGAAAGGTACAATAAATAACATTTTTAGGAATATTTAATGAACATTCCATGTTATTCAGATCATGAACATGCTATTTGTCATTGATTAAGTGAAGCTTTGGGAGGAAAGCAGCAGAATGCTTCAAAAGATGTCTAATTTCCACCTACAAACCTGTTAATAACAGCTCCTCTCAAACTCCGTACCTCCTATTGGCCTGCCTCGTTAAGATGTAATTAATGGCCAAGGACCACCCTTTCTACTCCCCAAATTGTTGGCTAGTTGTTGAAATTATGGGAATTAAGAGATTCCACTATCCCTTGTCAATGAAGTTTCATTGTATCCCACAGAGCTCAATTGGCACAATTTACGGGCCTGGACAGAAAGAGGAATCAGGGGACTCATGAGTGTGGTTGCTTGAACTGGGAATGAGAGAATTTATGACAATGTAGCTGAGTGGAAAGAACTGTTTTTAGAGTTAGATTTATGTAAGTGACTACTGAAATTAATTCAACACCAGTAGATATTGTAGGAAGCCTGACTGCTTTATGTGCTGTTGCTAACTCCAAGGATTTCTCGAATAATAGGACAATCCTAACAGTGCTAGTTTATTTTGGATATTTTTCTGTCTTGTCTAAGTAGCTGTGCCCTGGATTTACATTTATTTATCCGTGAAGAAGGTTGCACTTAATAAAAGGTGCTTGCTATGGTCATATGTTTCCTTCTGCCTTTATTCAGATGCAAACATAAATTTCTGTTCATGACAATTGCCTGCGCCAGTCATTGGGCCCTTAATTCACTCAACAGATAGTTCCTGAGCGCTCCTCCAACACTGATGGAGATAATGTAGTGAACAAAGCAAAGCCCCAGCCCTCCTTGGTAGAAAGAGAGAGGCAAGAAGCAAATATACAACTAAATATGTAACATGTTAGGTAGAGTTTAATACGATGGAGAAAAATTAAGCCAGCAGGGCCTGGGATGGAGAGGGGAACTTGCTATTTTCTATGCAGTGATCAGGGAAGTATCTCTGATGAGAAGATAACTGAACAGAAACTTGAAGAAAGGGATGGGGGGCTGCGGGTATTGGGAAGAACAGTGTTCCACGCAGAAAAGAAAGCCAATGCAACCCCTTGCAATGAGGCTACGCTTGAAGTGTTTGGGGAACAGGAGGAAGCCAAAGTGGCCAAGGCCTATGAGTCAGCAAAGAGCAGCAGGATAGGACACAGGGGCAAGGGGGCAAGGGGCCCCACCACACCAGGGCTCAGAGGTCTTGTAAGAACCTTGGCTTGGCCAGGAGAGATGGGAAGACCCTGGAAGGCTTTGATTAGAGGAGTGGCATGAACTAACTTAGGTTTAAAAAGAATCACTTTGGTTGTTATATGGCAAAGCAGATGGTGGGAGGACAGGCGTGGGCACTGGGAGACCTGGCGAGGGTGTTTGTGATAGCCCAGTGGAGAGATGATGGAGGCGGCTGCAGAGGCAGTACAAAGTGATCCCATCGACTCATCTGTTCCATGTGGATGTGTCTGTAGCTTTCCCACAAGAACACAGATGCCAGATGGACAGATATGCTAGCTTCTATTTCCTTTTATTTTTTATTTTACAGACAGGGTCTTGCTCTGTCACCCAGGCTGGAGTGCAGTGGCATGATCATAGCGCACTGCAGCCTTGAACTCCTGGGCTAAGCAATCCTCCCACCTCAGCTTCCCATGTATCTAGAACTATAGTCATGAGTCACCAAATCTGGCTAATTTTAAAAATTTTTTTGTAGAGATGGGATCACACTATGTTGCACAGACTGGTCCTGAAATCCTGGGCTCAAGCGATCCTCCTGCCTTGCCTTCCAAAGTGCTAGGATTACAGGCGTGAACCACGATGCCCAGTCCCCTATCTTCTATTTCTTGAGTCCTTCCATAAGCGCCTTGCATAGCTGGATAATCAAAACAAAACACAAAGGTCATCATGGAAAGAAGCCAACAGCAGCCAGAGCTGTTGGAGACTGTGAACAAACCATCAAGCCTATTAATCAGGATACCTGTCACCTACCTCCCGGTTCCTTTAAAAGTACTAGGAAATCATTCTGAAAGTCTGTGAATCAAATCAATTTAAATCACTTCCTCCGATATGATAAATATATGATACATACCACTCATTTCATTGTCGATATAAAATTAAAAATCCAGTATAAACTGTGAAACCACTGGACTTATATTCTGTTCTTTCCCTCATTTTTCCCATTTGCATGTGCATACCTTAGGAAAAAGTCCCGAGTTTGATGTCGTACTTGCTTTAGTTTCTTTTTTTATTATTAAATGTGGTAAAATATTTATAACATAAAATTTACCATCTGGGCCATTTTTAAGGGTGCATTCGGTTGTGTTAAGTGTGTTTATATTGTGTATCATTGTCCAAGCTTTAGTTTCTTTTTCTGCTAGGTCTGGCAGGCCTGGAAGTCATATTGAGTTTAGCAAAATTCTCCATCTAGTCTTCTACTGTTTTTCTATTAATGTCTTTCGTACTGCATTTTAAGAAACATCCCTCTTGTCTCACGGTCTGAAAACTACCTTCTTTCCACAGGTGTCGGTTGTCGTCCTGCTCTTCATAAGTTAAACACTCTCTTCAACTTTCCCTTTAAAATGCAGGTCAAGGTCATGGGTCACATGGCTGGTCAGTAGCAGAAGCTTGCATCCTGATTGCTGGTCCTGTTCTCTTTTCATTGCCTGCTACTATCTCTTCTGGACCCTCTTCTTTCTCTTTTGACTTTATCATCAGTTAATGATTGAACACTGGGCACTTCTAAAAGCAATGCCAGAGCAGGCAGCTGCCCTAAAGGAGTATGTCAAGTAATAGAGGCAACTAGCAAATAGACATAGATATTGACAACACAAATGACAAAATTGATAACCACAGCCATGACAGCTCAACCCATGCAGATATGTATATATGAGTTCTGAGTGCCCAACTAGGTGGAAAGGTGAAGTGTGGAAGGGTAGGATGACTTCTAGAGACACTGGAATCCCAGTGGGCCCAATCAGAAAAGGCAGGACAGGCAGGGGTGGAGCTCAAGCAGAATTTTGAAGGTTTCAACGCTCGTGATTTCTTAGAGGCAGGAGGTGATCTTTTCTCAGAGGCATAGAGAAGGTTCAGAAAGTGTGCAGAGAGCAATCAACGTAGAGAGAGTGGAGCAGAATTTGTGGGAACTAAGTGAGGTTAGGGCAAAAATATTTCAAGTGCATGTAATTTTCATTTGGTAGGAAAAGCAACTGGTAACCACTGTTGGCATTGAAGAAAGGAAATCCAGGTGACACTGATGAGAATCTGCTTTTATCACATTTGAGATGTCTGGGGAGGAGCTGAGACTAAAATAAGGAAAGTCAGCTAAAGGTGTTGATAAAGAGCCTGGGCTTGGGATGTGACGTCTGAGTTTGTTGATGTTGGAACCAAAGGAAAATCATGGCAATGAGGACTTAGGAATCAAGGAGAAAATAAAGAACTCAGTCGGAAAAGCTTGATTTTACATGGCAGTGAGATACACCGATGAGAGAATACTAACAATGTGGAAATCATACGGTGAAAGAGAAATTGAGAAGTTAGTGATATAAATCTGAGAGACATACGCTCCATGTTAGAACAAAGGAGACAGATGATTTAGGCAAAATAATGAACCAAAAACCCTTGGGTGAAGAAACATCTCGGCAAAGGAAACACACAAACTGGTAAGAGGAAAACTACTAGTCAACAGTAGTGACGACCCCACATGCATGCCAAGCCCTTCACTTCATTGTGGGGAGAGCCAACGGAAGTGGTCTCCATCGGCCTCGTGCCTTAGAGCATATATTTTAATCTATGTACAAAAATATGGGAATATTTGCAAAGAAACATGTCTTTAGTGCAAGCTAATAGCATGTGGGCTAAGCAAATTGTGCTGAAAAAGTGATAGAATGATAAGGATAGTTATTTTGAGAAGATTTCAGATAAAATGTGTGGGAAGCACTTTCAGCAATTCATTCCACACTGAGAAACAACTGAGGGCCAAGCTATGCACACTGTAGAGCAGTCAGGAGTAAATAAAATAGTTTATTATCTATGGCAGTGGTGTGAAATCTGGAGAATGTAAGCAAAATAAAGACCCCAATTCACTGCCAAAGGGAAAAAAATAAGCTGAAACCTGAGTCTTGCAAGAAGCCGCCTTTCCTTTTGTTGCTAAGCAGATAGCTACAGATAAAAGGTTAAACATTCACACAGGTAGCTAGTCTGTGTTCACCTTATCTTATGTGAAGTGCTGATATACTGAGTAATTGACTATTCCCCTACCTGCTCCTTTTCTCCTGCAACTTGTGGATTACCACACCCACCCTTTTTCCCTCCAGACCACTTTTCCCATGTAAATATTGAAGCCCTCAAGTTCAACTTCGGAGAAAGGCACAGACCGCAGACTGTTTTCTGTGATTCCATGTTATTTTCTTCTGGGCACGTTCTTAACCTTGGCAAAATAAACTTCTGAAATGATTGAGAGCTATCTCAGATACTTTTTGGTTTACAGTTGAAATATTGGAAAGTTAATAATGGCAATAATTCACTACGTGGTTTTTTTGCTCTGATAAAGTTAAAAAGCTATGAAATTGTGTCATATATTGCCCGGTGGTGCCAATACATTTTAAGTGTATTATCAAGGTGACAGCCCCATTAATTCTGAGAGGATAGTTTGGAACCCAGAAAGCATTTTTTTAAAGAAAAAGGTAGTAGCTGGGTGTGGTGGCTCATGCCTGTAATCCCAGCACTTTAAGAGGCTGAGATGAGAGGATCACTTGAGCCCAAAAGTTCGAGACCCACCTGGGCAACATAGTGATACCCTGTCTCTCTCTACAAAACAAACAAACAACAACAAAAATAGCATTTTTTTTTTTTTTTTGAGACAGAGTCTCACTCTGTCGCCCAGGCTGGAGTGCAGTGGCACAAACTTGGCTCACTGCGACCTCCACCTCCCAGGTTCAAACAATTCTGCTGCCTCAGCCTCCTGAGTAGCTGGGATTACAGGTGCAGGCCATCATCCCCAGCTAATTTTTGTATTTTAGTAGAGATGGGGTTTCACCATGTTGGCCAGGCTGGTCTCGAACTCATGACCTCAGGTGATCCACCAACCTTGCCCTCCCAAAGTGCTGGGATTACAGGCATGAGCCACCATGCCCAGCCACAATAATAATGTTAAATAAAATAAAAAGCTAGAATCCTAGCAGTTCTCTTCTATAGATAAAGCCTGCCACCCAAGGGGAGAGAACCTGGCAGGGGTGAGTCCTGCAATGGAAATGCAGAGTTGCCAGGGAGTTACCAAAGCATCTTGCTAATGTTGGGTATATTAGTCCGTTTTCACACTGCTAAAAAGAACAATCTGAGACTGGGTAATTCATAAAAGAAAGAGGTTTAATTGACTCACAGTTCAACATGTCTTGGGAGACTTTAGGAGACTTACAATCATGGCAGAAGATGAAGCAAAAGCAAAGCACCTTCTTCACAAGGCTGCAGGAAGGAGAAGTGCTGAACGAAGTGGGCAGAGCCCCTTATAAAACCATTAGATCACCTGAAACTCGTTACCATGAGAACAGCATAGGGGAAACCACCCCCATGATTCAATTACCTCCACCTTGTTTCTCCCTTGACACGTGGGGATTATGGGGATTACAATTCAAGATGAGATTTGGCAGGGGTGGGGGGGGGCACAAAAAGCCTAACCATGTCAGTGGGTGTGCAGTGTCATGCTGACTGGGAGGTTGGCTACCACGGATCAGGCACCCTTCAGAGATCCAGTCAGCTTTGGGCAGGAGGTGGCTTCTCATAGCCTACACCTCAGCTGTGGGGCTCAGTTCCAGAAAAATCTCACAGCACAGTGAACGGCGACCCCTCTCAGTTCACACAGTCTGCAGTGCTGCCTGGCATCCTCCAGGGTTTCCCAATTCAATTGTGTGCCTCTTCTCTGGAGCCTCCACCCTCCACCTCCAAGGGCCTTCACAAACACTTTATTCCCAGCAGATGACATTGAGGGTTGCTCCCCAGAGAACATGAAAGCTGTCATGGAGGAATTACTTCAGCTCTCCACCACTGAATCTACAAACCTACCTCTGTCATCACCCACTATTCTCTCCTTGACTCCTACTGCAGAGGAAGGTGTCCTCCAACTAAGGCCAGTCCCTTCACCTGCAGGTTGAATCCTGTCCCCTTCCAACTTTCAACAAGTCTTGTGGTCTCCTTCATCTCTCTGCCCCTGTGCGTTCATCTTTTTCCTTTAGGTTCGTTTCCTCTACCATTTAAGTGGATCTTAAGGCTTGCTCATATTAAAAACCAAAACTACACAAAAGCTGATTCTCTTAAGGATTTGTCTTCCTCTTCCTCCTCCTCCTCCTCCTCCTCCTCCAGCTACCAGTGTTTCTCTCCAATTTTCTCAGAATAGTTATCCACACTCACTGCTCCATTTCCTCACCTCCTACTCATTCCTCATTCCACTCCAGCTGGCTTCTGAGCGTGTTATTCCACCAAATCTCACTTCACCAAGATCACCAGAGACCTCTATGTTAAGTTTAACCGTAGGCATTTTTCAGTCTTCAGTGAACTCATCTTCAGCAACAGTCAGCCCTGTTGATGCCCCTTGCTCCTTTCTGAAGGTATCCTCTCCATTGGTTTCCCTCCTTCCACAAGTGCCTGCTTTTCTCTGACCTCTCTAAAAGCTAAGCCTCAGATTCCTTTGCAGGCCCTTTCTTCTGTATCTGGCCAATAAATGTTTGGATTCCTTGGGACTCTAAGCCCTTTTGTATTTTGTTTTTTCTTTCTGACTAACTCTCAAAATAGGCAGTTAAGTCCTTTTCTATAGCTAATTATTTTTTTTTTTTTGTAGGATGTTAGAATCAGATCTGGAACTTAAAAATTATCCAGTTCAATATCTTACTTTACACAAGGAAAAGCAGTCACTGAACAAGGACATGACTGATCTTGCAGGTCAGAACTGAGGTCTCTGTTTTTATTTAAATGTTCTTTCACCCTCACCACACTATGATCTGCAAAGAGAGAATTAAAAGAGCTTCAAATTTCAACTGCCTCTTTTCCAGAAAAAAAATCAAAAGCGACTCTAAATTCATATAGAAAAGCAAGGGACAGTGAAAAACCTAAATAATCTTGAGAAAGAACAAAGTTGGAAGACCTGCACTTTCCAATTTCAAAAGGTACTACAAAGCAACTGTAATCAAAACAGTGTGCTGCTGGTACAGGGATAGACATATCAATCAAGGGAATCGAATGACATAGTTCAGAAAGAAACCCATATATAAATAATCAATTCATTTTCAACAAGGATACCAAGACAATTCAATGGGGAAATAAAAACCTTATCAACAAATGGTGCTGGGACATGAGTCCATTTTTGTATATAGTGTGAGATTAGGGGTCTAACTTCATTATTTTGAAGACCTAAATGTCAGAGCTAAAACAGTAAAGCTCTTAGAAGAAAACATAGGAGTAAATATTCATGATTTTAGATTAGGTATCCATTTCTTAAATATCAAACAAAAAGCACAAGCCACTGAAGAAAAACAGATACTTTGGACTTCAGAGTAAAAAGACAACCTACAGAAAAAGACAACAATTTTGCAAATTATATATTTTGAGTTTAGCTTTCAGAATAGACAATGAACTCCTAAAACTCAGTGATAGAAAAGTCATGAATGAATGAAAAATTGACAAAGGATTTGAATAAGCATTCCTCCCAAGAAGATACACAATTGATCAATAATCATCAATGAAATGTCTAATATCATTCATTATTAGGGAAATGCAATTTGAAACCACAATGAAATATCATTTCCCACCCATTTATGATAGCTAGAATAAAACTTTCTTCAAAAAACTGAAAATAAGAAATATTAATGAGGATATAGAGAAACTGGAACGTTCATATACTGCTGGTGAAAAAGTAAAATGATGCAGCCACTATAAAAAACAGTTTGACAGTGTGATAGTGTGATATAAAAAGACACAATATATTTGGTTTTGTCTCTGATTTCTGTAACAGAGCTCCTAAAACCCTAGAGATTTCTTGAGTGATGGGGAGAGACGGCACCTTTTGTTATTCTTAAAAATCCCCTTTCAGCAATACCTGAGTGTGTGCTAATGAGGTGACTCTTGGAGGGTGAGGGCTGGTTGCCAGAGATGACCAACAAGGATCAGAGGGATAGAACTTTTAGCCCCACCCCTGACCTTCAGGGAGGGAAGAGGCTGAGTGTTCACTTAATCACCCATGGCCAATGATTTAATCACTCATGCCTACAAAATGAAGTCTCCATTCAAACCCTAAAAGTTGGAGTTTTGGGGAGCTTCCAGGTTGGTGAGCAAATCAAGGTGCTGAGAGGTTGCTGTGCCTGGGAGGGCATGGAAGCTCCACGCCCCTTTATTATTATTATTTCTTTTGACATTACAGTATCACAGGTGGTTCCTCAAAAAGTTAATTACAAAGTTACCATAGGACCCAGCAATTCCCCCCAGGTATACGCCCAAGAGAACAGAAAACATATATTCACACAAAAACATGCATATGAATGTTCCTAACAACACTATTCATTATTATAGCTAAAATATGGAAACAGCCCAACTGATGAATGAATAAACAAATATTATATATTCATACAATGGAATATTATGCAACCATTTAAAGTAATGAAGTGCTGATGAATGCTTCAACATGGATGAATCCTGAAGACATTAATGATAAGTAAAAGAAGCCATACACACAAAACAACAAATTGTACGATTCCATTTATATGAAATGTCTGAAATAGGCAAATCCATACAGAAACAAAGTAGGTTAGTGGTTGCCAGGGAAGGGAAGTAGAAGGAAGTAGGAGTGGTTACTAACAGGTACAAGATTTCTTTCTGCATCAATGGAAATATTTCAAATAATAAAATAGTGGTGATGAGTATACCACATCATGAATATTCTACAAACCAGTGAGTTGTATATTTTAAGATGATGAATTTTATGTTATGTGGATTTTTATCTCAATAAAAAATTGCAAAAAAAGAACCCTTTGAAGTAATATTTAATTCTTTTTCTTCTGTTCCTCCCTACTCACCACAATTATTCAACCACACAGCCCCAGGCCAACTTGACCAACTCTTAAAAATTTCCTTTGCTTCTCATTCCTACTGCCATGTATTCAACAATAGCCTCCCACCTGGTCTTCCTTCCTCGATCTCTTCAGTCTTTCCAGAAGCTCTTGAATCCTACATGAACCCAGGCCTCTGCCAAAATATTACAGGCTGCAGCCAGTCTACAAGTGGCGTACAGGCCAAACGTCCATTTATAACATGGTTGGAATTCCTAACACATTTTGTCATAGATCTAATGCCATACGACAGGTGGAGGTTAGATCCTCCAGCAACTCACGAAAGTATGTTTCATCTTCAAATAACCGAGAGCTAGTTCTAATAGTGCTAGAGAATCTAATCATAGCAAACAGTGTTTTTGTTGGAAAATAAGCTCAGAGTTCTAATTTGTACTCCCTTGAGCCAAGTTGCTGGTTCCTGTTTCCCAGAGTCAGGACCTGGAAGAGGGGCTATGGGAGGCTGGGGATTGAGTGGGCAGCAGTGGGTCACTGTGGGTGGGGTGAATATCCTTCTATTATAACCACAGAACCCTGTTTCTAACTGGAGTTACCTATTCAACCCTACGCTTTGCTTTTCTTCACACTGCCTTTTCTTGATGCCTTTAACCAGGGCATCAAGTATTCTCTTGTGCACTGTAAAAGAGAATACTCCATCAAAGCTTGTGTGCCTTCCAGGTGTGGACCCCTGGGGCAAGCTGGTAAATTGGCACCTTTTTTTTTTTTTTTTTTTTTTTGAGACAGTCTTGTCCTGTCGCCCAGGATAGAGTGCAGTGGCGTAATCTCGGCTCACTGCAAGCTCCGCCTCCCAGGTTCATGCCATTCTCCTGCCTCAGCCTCCAGAGTAGCTGGGACTACAGGCGCCCACGACCACGCCTAGCTAATATATATATATATATTTTTGTATTTTTAGTAGAGATGGGGTTTCCCCATGTTAGCCAGGATGGACTCATCGAACTCGTGATCCACCCACCTCAGCCCCCCAAAGTGCTGGAATTACAGGCGTGAGCCACCGCGCCCAGCCAATATGGGCATCTTTTCTAGCAATGCTTTCTGCACTCATTCACTGAGGTCAGAGAAGGACTGAATTTTATACTAATATACAAAACAGATTCCATAACAATTCATGACTGCCAGCAGAAGTGTTCTTATAAAATTTGGCAAATTGCAGATCCGTTTTCTGCGGTTCATGTTATCTCCTCGGTTTCCTCTGTAATTTTATAAACAAGACAACTTCTTGGAGAGGTACATCAAATGACTTTATGTATAAATAATAGGAATCTCTGTAAATGCCACTACATCATGCATTATTTGATTTCACAAATTCAATTCGCTGCCTGCCTGAAGCTAACTGTAACCATGTCACAAAAATTCTCAACCTAGGCAGAGCAGTGTGATAAAGAGTGTTTGCTTGTTTTGTGGTTTTACATTCTGTTTGTTTTCATTCCCAAAGTTGCTGCCTTGTCATTTATGTAAAGACTGTGTCTAGAAACCCAAGTTAACTGGGGTCCTCTTGTAAAATTTGTGCCAGCGATAGTTGACACTGTAGTATCCCAGGGACTGCCAAACCAATTTGTATTAGTACGTTTTCACGCTGCTGATGAAGACATATCCAAGACTGTGTAGTTTATAAAGAAAAAAGAGGTCTAATGGTCTCACAGTTCCATGTGGCTGGGGAGGCCTCACAATCATGGCAGCAGGCGAGAGAAAATGGGAGTCAAGAGAAAGGCAAAACCCTTTATAAAAACATCAGATCTCATGAGACGTATTCACTACCATAAGAACAGTATGGGGGAAACCGCCCCCATGATTCAGTTATCTCCCTTTGGGTCCTGCCCACAACACCTGGGAATTATGGGAGCTGCAATTAAAGATGAGATTTGGGTGGGGATACAGCCAAGCCATATCATGGTCCCACTTAACCTTTCTCTGCTTCCTAACTGTGAGCTGTGCAACCTTTGGAATCTTATCTAAGGATTTCATTTTTGCTCAATTACCTATTAGATTGGAGGAGGAGAAGAGCAACAAGACATTTTTCCTCTTTCTGTTTCCTTATTTTTTCTTGCTTAATTCTAGGCAAAGACATGTTAATGATAATATTGGTTTGGGGCACACAGAAGTCTGTTGTCTTCAAAACTGCAACTATACTCGCAGCTGTCTCCAGTGATTAGCGGAATCGCTGCTAATTGAGGTTTAAGAACAGCAAGCATGCTACTTCTCAGAGCACTCTTTGATAGAGTGGATCAGGTCAGAGTATTCTGGTGTGGCTGTTTTCTTCTTTAGGCTCTTAGATACTGGTTTACTATCACCTACACGACTTAATGCTTCTTAGTATCTTGTTTTTTTCATTTTGTTTTCTGGCACACATTGCTCTGCTGTGCATTGACATTTGACCTGAACTGCTTTCTGTTGAGTCATTCCATTCTATAGTACCCATATACATCATACACAATCTCTAGCACAGAATAATACATATAGGGCTTCAATAATGACTTCTTCTCTACTTTCTCTCTGAGTACCTTCTGCAACCTCGATGTCTTCATTCCAGAGTGCTTGTGAAGTGGGGCTGCTGTCAGATCTCCAGTCATTTCTTATGAAAGGCTGAATAAGCATCGGACTACTTCCTAGAAATGTCTCACTCATGTAGATTTTGTTCCCAAAGCACTGCAGTCTTGTCATCAGAATCACTGCCTACTCTGAGCTCGCTGTCAATTTACCACTTTGAGTGGGAAAAGCATTGTGAGGCAGGAGGCAGTGAGCTTTCTAGTACAAACAACATTTGTTTTTGGTTTTTTGTTTGTTTGTTTTTTTTTTGAGATGGAGTTTCACTCTTGTTGCCCAGGCTGGAGTGCAATGGTGCGATCTCGGTTCACCGCAACCTCTGCCTCCTGGGTTCAAGTGATTCTCCTGCCTCAGCCTCCCAAGTAGCTAGGATTGCAGGCATGTGCCACCATGCCCAGCTAATTTTGTATTTTTAGTAGAGACAGGGTTTCTCCATGTTGGTCAGGCTGGTCTTGAACTCTTAACCTCAGGTGATCCACCTGCCTCGGCCTCCCAAAGTGCTGGGATTACAGGCGTGAGCCACTGCATCTGGCCAACATTTGTTAAATAAGCGATTAGCATTCTCATGAGGCATTTTCTCTAATTGCTGGTGATGAGGAATAGACACACACACACACACACACACACACACACACACACACACAATTTTGTGGGTGGAGGGGAGGGCAAGTTATTTACAAATAGTTTTTGTCTTAGAGATATTATATGTGCCTGTGTGAACTATATATACCTGTGAATCCTATTCAGTTATTTGCATGTTGCCAAACAAATGTGAAGCAAAAAATCCTGAACTGAATCAACCCATTTCAAAAGCCCAGTCTGCACAGTTAAAAACAACGTGTTTTCCAAGCTCAAACCAACTAACTTTTGCAGCCTAAAATGCACAGCATTCAGTCATTTGTGTACGTATATACATGCATATATTTTAAAGAAATTATTCCAAAGAAATTATGTGCTATAAACAAATGTTAGCGAATATTTAAGTTTGTTTATGTCAGGAAAATTAGCAAAGAAGATCTTGATTGGCTGAATGGAACCGCCCACTTCCAGACTCCTTTCAGCCCTCGTCACTCCAGGTGTTCTGTTCTATTGAAGTATAAAATGGGTTAACATGTTTCTAGAGAATACCAAAGAAGTCAAGTGGGGAGTGGATTTCAGAAATGACATACCACCCAACCAGGATCTGGTTTTTCCTGACACTGACTGGATGTATTGTAGTATCTTCAGATTGGAGCACCTCCCTGATTTTGTTTTTGGGATTCTTCACTGTTAGAAGGACTGAGGGATCACATTAGAAGTGGATATTCTGAAGTCAGCCTAAATCCCATGTGGAAGTGGATTCAGCCATTGAAAGGAATTAGGTACTGATGCGTGCTTTAACGTGGATGAATCCTGAAAGCATTATGAGAAGTGAAAGATGCCATACACAAAAGGCTGCATATTGTATGATTCCATTTATGTGAAATGTCTAAAATAGGCAAATCCATACAGAAAGAAAAGAGGTTAGCCTAGAAGGGAGAGTCTAGAACACCAGTAAATGCTGGGTTTCTGGCTGTGTCTTGCAGAAGAGCCTCAATTTTGTGCTTATACTGAAGGTTTGTCCAAGCTGGGTCCAAGGTGATTGTTAGTTTCTCCCCCATGAATCGTTGGCAGAGGAATCTTTGGCAGCTTCAGTGTCCATGAGATATATCTGTTTGGAACAGAAGGAGGCAGCTATGGATATTTCCCCACCTATTGGTGATAATTAAAAATCACCTGTGCCTGGACCTTTACGATCAACTTGGGCTTTCAAAAATTGGTTTTTGTTTCCTAAGTCCTATAGGGATTTCTGCCCAGCCAGATTTGGAGATAAGTATTCCCCAAACAATCATTGTTCTATGATCCCTATTTCCCTCTGTCTGAATGGAATGGGATATTATTATTTTGGCTTGCATTTGCATGAATATGGCAATCAATCTTGAGGTGTAATTTGTATCTGGGCTACCTTGTACCCAGACCTCAGTGTGTCCACCCTTTAGACATTTGCTTTTATTTGAGGGATATAAAGGTCATAAACCTTGAGCCCTATCAATGACATCACCTAGAGTCTCAGATCTTTTTTCCCCTCCCCATACTTTAGAAAAGTCAGTGCTTATATTACTAATAACTTCCATGTCCATGTTAGTGTGATGTCTTGGTCCTATAAAGAGGTTGTCTGTGTGTGATATGGAACTCAATAAGCCCATTGTGATTCTGACTGCTCTTTGGGAAGTTTCAGTTGCTCTCTGATTCCAAGCAGGCACAATTTCTGGTCCTCAGTTGAGAAATCACCTGGCAATAGTTGATATTAGGCATAACTATTAGGTTGGACCATATATCCTGTCTTGTATGTCAAAAACAGTCAAATATCAGTAGTTTTGTGTGTTTTCACCAAAGGGAGTGTGATCTCCTTGAGATTAGGATATATCTTGCTCATTTTTGTTCATACCCTTCCATCATACCATCCTAACACAGTGCCTGATAAAATTATTGAAGAAATGAGTGAATGAATGAATGCATTAGTTCCCCATTTGAAGTGCTCATGTCTAACTCAGGATCTGGAGGTACCCCTGTATGCTGCATTCATTTCCTTACTATCAGAGGACCATCCTGTATTACATAAGAACTGTGTTTGAAAACAACAAGCTGTCTTGTTTAGTTCAAGCTCAAAGTGCATTCTGACGAATGGAAGAAATGAGTCAGGGGCTGAATGTTGGGTGAGACTGTGAAGGGCTATGAGTGACATTCCCAGGACTTTGAATCTTACTCCATAGCCAACTGGGAGTTATCATCGAGTTTTGAAGCAAAAAATCCAACTGTTTTTGCTTTAGTGGAACATGTCTGTATTTTAAAAGAAAACTATATTTATTCATCCTTTGATGGACAGAATGCTAATATTGAAAAGACAGATGTATTTACCTTGAGGAAAGGGATAATTTATGTGCATTCAATCCTACGAAATCCTTCACATAGCACAGTGTAAGCCTGATTACACATGATTAATAATTGCACGTGGGCTGATTGCTGGGCATTCTTGGCTGGGATGTTTTTGTAGATAATTAAAGATTTATTTGGCTGCAAATACCTCCCCTAGCTAGAGAGTGGTTGGCTGTTGTTGCTAGAAAACCTTCACACATGCATGACAATTTAGGCGGATGATGATGTTTTAGAAGCGTCCACTCGGAGATGCCAGGAAATGGAAAGCTTGTGTGAAGGACATGTAGAGATTTACAGATGGCCCTAGCTGTGTCCATACAGCAGTAGATTCTGACTTATCATCACTGCATTGACAACATGTGAATAAACTTCTGACAGGCATTAGCAATTGAATTTCCCCAGGTATAATAAATTGTCTCTCTCTCTGATCATTTCATATCGAATGCTGAGTCTTTTCAAAGCTTTGAGCCTGAGCTATAAACCCGACATGACCTGTTTGAACTTCTGGGAAGGGCAGGTGCTTGGCAAAGATGTGGATAAGAGGAAGTGTCTCTCCTTTTCTGCCTGCCTTTCTGACCACCAGCAATACCCCCACCACCACTGCTTCCAAGCCTTTGGTGTGTGCCACGTTCATCTAGGGATGGGGAAAGGGATTCCTCTTCTAACAGTGAGTCATATAAAATAAACCATTCTTGCCCACCTTTAGAACTTTCATAAGCCTTTCATGCCACATGTCAGCCCAGCCATGTGTGACAATGATTAAATACTTGCTGTCACTGGTGGTGTATCTGTTAGGTGTGGTTAAATGCTCAATACCCAGATTCAGAATGTTGGAGCTGGTATTATCTGAAGATCCACAATCCAGGGTTGCTCCTTCATACTTCACAGAACTGCCCAGAGTTAAGTGTTCTGCCCAACATTACCCAATAAGCCAAGAGTTAAGTGTCCTGCTCAACATCACCCAAGCAAGTTAGTGAAGAAGCCAGGCCTGGCGCCAAGGAAACTGGACCTTAGCCTAGGGTCCTCCCACTGCACTGTGCTTTCTTCATTCCATTCATCAGACAACAGTTTTGGTGAGCCTTTCAAAGCATAAAACAAACTGTATCACTCTTCTGTTAATAAAATAAAATAAAAAAAACACCTCCAATGGCTTCTCAACCCACCCAGAAACAAATTCAAAGTCCTTAAATGTGAAGTCCCAGGTGCTCTAACCTCATCCACATCTCCCACCTCATTTCCCTCTGCCCTCTCTGTTACCGCCATGGGGCTTCCTTGGTGGTAGTGGTCACACACACCAGGGTTATCCCTGCCTCAAAACCTTTGCACAACATTCTTCTGCCTGCACTGCTCCTGCCTCAGATAGTGACATGGCCCTTCTTTATTCATTGTTCGTGGGTTCTTTTCTTGACCCTTCCTAAAACATCCCCTCCACACCCGCCTCCAGCGTAGTCTCCCCATTCTGATATATTCTTCTATATTTATTTCTTTGTGTTTTCATTCCTCCTTCCCAGGAGAATGTAAGTTCATGAATGAAGGGGTTTTCTCTCTTCTGTACATTGTATTTCCAGCACCTACAGTAGTGATTTGCAAATAGAAGGTACTCAGTAAACAGCTTTGTTGTTGTTGTTGTTGTTTTGAGACAGAGTCTCGCTCTGTCGCCCAGGCTGGAGTGCAGTGGCGCAGTCTTGACTCACTGCAACCTCCATCTCCCAGGTTCAAGCAATTCTCCTGCCTCAGCCTCCCAAGTAGCTGGGATTGCAGGCATGCACCACCACACGTAGCTAATTTTTGTATTTTTAGTAGAGACAGGTTTTCACCATGTTGACGAGGCTGATCTCAAACTCCTGACCTCAGGTGATACACCCACCTTGGCCTCCCATAGTGCTGGGATTACAGGAGTGAGCCACCGTGCCCAGCCAGTAAACAGTTTTGAATCAATGAATGACTGGATTTATTTTCAGGTTTTTTCAAAATCTATTGTCATTTATTTGCTAACTCAATAAAAGTACTGGATTAAAACATTTTCAGTGTAGTTTGTCTAGTACTTTTTAAGCATGCATTTTGTGTTTTGTCATATTTTGTATGTTGTGGGGGCTGACAAACAACTGCATACTACAGACTATTAGGGATTTTACACGTCATAAGGAATGTTACAGAACACAGAAGATTTCTTTTTTTCTATTTTTTTTAGACAGAGTCCCGCTCTGTCATCCAGGCTGGAGTTCAGTGGCACAATCTTGGCTTACTGCAACCTCCACCTCCCAGGTTCAAGCAATTCTGGTACTTCAGCCTCCTGAGTAGCTGGAATCACAGGCACACACCACCACACTCAGCTAATTGTTGTATTTTTGGTAGAGAGGAGGTTTTGCCATGTTGCCCAAGCTGGTCTCCAACTCCTGGGCTCAAGCAATCCGCCCACCTCGGCACCCCAAAGTGCTGGGATTACAGACTGGAGATTCCAGGTAATCATTTATGCACGTGGAAAACTGGTGTTCCATGAGGCAGTCTTGGCATTAACAAGAACATGGATTTAAGAGTCCTCACCCAAGGCACACACTTTTCCACATAGCATAGTCCCAGCCCCTCCTCGTTGCGTAATGTCTGATCATTTCACTCATTAAATTACCCAGACAGACCCTAAAGGCCTCTGAGTTTGCATCACCTGAAAGTCAGCATGGGCTGTGAGGATTGTGAGGTGGAGCTCACTGTGGAAGGATGGCATTAGGGAAGACTTTCTGAAAACAGAGAGAGAAGCAAGGGGCTTTCTAACGGATGACAGCAGCATGTGCCAAGCACAGGGAATAGGAATGATGGTGTTGGCCATTGAGGCCATTGGATGGTGGGTGTTGAGTGCAGCTGGGAGAAAAACAGATGGAGGACCCTGCAGTGTCTTCACATCAGTGTTCAGGCAGGCAGATGGCAAATGCAGGAGAGCAAAGCTGCATTTCAGAAGGTTCCTCTGCTGCCTCCAGGGGACAGAAAGCACACGAGCAGGGAGGGAGGTCAGGTGTACCCCGGAGTGGTCACATCTTAATATGCACAAGGCTTCTTAGAAGTTTCCGCCTCACAGAAGACAGAAAATGAGTGTGCACCAGCTCACTGGGTAGGAGGAGAGGCAGTTTGCCACTGGAGGGGATAGGTTGGGGCTCTGTCCACCTATAAATATTGAGGCACTCTTGTCACCTATGGGGCAGAAAGTGAGAGAGAAGTGGCATAGAGTATGGAAATAAAGAAACAGACAGGGATGCACTGATGTACTAGATAAGATAGGAAAATGTCAAAGATAAAAAGATACACCAAGATAACTCCACAGGCCCAGGCCGTTGAAACTGGGAGAATTCCTTTTGAAAGAATGTTTTCGTTTGCAGATCATATATATTTTTAAGTACATGGAAAGGTAGAGGGCTATAAAATCCTGTTTGAAGAGCCCATGCACCAAGCAATGATAAATTATAAACAAGGCTCTTTGGTGTGACAATTTGGCAATGTGCTGTCAATCACAGAGAGCCTTTTGAGGTTGGTGCCTCTCAGCCCTCAGTCCTTGAAGTTAGCATTGCTTCATGTCGTTCACTCATTGAATCATCCTTACTCAATGCTGAGCACTGTGTGCTGTGTGCTAGAGGCACAACACACTCACAGCACAGCAAAGAGACAAACCTTTGCCTTAGAATGGATAAGAGCTATGAAAGATTTGCCACGATACAACTGGAAGGTGCACATAGTGCTGGCACAGATAGTTACGGACCAGATTTGTTCTGCCAGCATGCAGCAAGCCAATCACTGCAGCAACAGGTTTTGCAAAAGAGAAAATATTTTTATTCACAAGGCTGCAGAGCAAGGAGACCAGAGAATAAATCTCAAATCCACCTCTCCAGAAATAAGGCTTGGGAGTACTTATGGGAAACTAGGTAGCATGGTCTAAAGTATGGGGAAAGTTAACAACTGGCAGGTATGAAAGGTGAGGTAATCAGGGTTTCTGTGCAAGCATCATCAAGCTACATGGCTCTTCCTAAGACCCATGTGCAGAAAATGGCAGCGTTAGCACAATCTAAGGGTGGAGTTTTCGGCTCTCTGACATCAAAAGGACACTCTTTGGTCACCCGCCCAGGCCCAGTTGAAGAGTCAGTAGTCTCAACCGGCTTGGACAAGAGCTGTCCCCAGTTCCTGAAAAACAACTTTAAGCACCTGTTAAGTCAGTGACCCACAGCCAGACATGTTATCTATAAGGAAGCTAGTGGGAGTTTTAAGATCAACTAGAAGTAAGCAATTACAGCAAGCAAGGCAGGTGAAGTTCGGCAGGCTCAATCTGGTTAGCCCTCCGTTTCAACACGGGGAGGAACATATTTTCCTCCAAGGGTTCCTGATACACCACTGAGTTGTTCAAGTACCAAAAGTTCAATGTGCAATAATAACCTCACTTTAGCTTTGTTTATTTTGTTTTGCTTTTTAATTACACAAGTAATATATGAACATGTGTGCAGATAAAAGATACACCCAATACAAAAATAGATATAATAAAAAGCAAAAGTTTCCTTGATTCATTCCCACTGAATGAACTCCTACACCTTCTTGGAAATAACTACTGTTAATAACTATTATGATAGCTTTACCTAGTCCTCACTGTATTCCCTAGTGGCTCTGAGGCACCACCACCCTACCTTGAGGCTTTTGTTCTCCAGCCCTGCTCTCTATTTACTATCAGTCCTTTCATGGACAAAGACCAAGGCCGTTTCTTCCAATAGGTTTTCTCCTAAAATTGCTTCAAGTCCCACTGGATATGCAGCAAACACTCACCCCTCCCTTATCCGCTTTTTTGTGGGACCACGACCAGAGAAGGAGAACCCCTAGAGGAAACTGGAAGTCGCTCACTTCTCTGAGACCAGCATGGAAAGTCTGTTCGTGCATCTCCAACCGGGGGCCCTGCCAGTGCATTCTCTGCCCTCCTCAAAACGGAGAACCAGTCAAGCCAAAAAGCCAAACTCCTACACCTTCTCAGAAATAACAACTCTTATTAATTTGGTTTGTGATCTTCTAAGTCTTTTTTCTATACATCATTTAAGTACAGCCAGAAATATATGGAAAGGATGGTATTTATATTTAAATGGGCCTCTTCCCTGTGCATTATTTTATAACTTGCTTTATTCACTCATTGTGTCGTAGATTTCTGCACCTCTCTGTGTGCATCTTAAACTGTTGTTTTAGTATCCATGGGATGACTGAGCCATATTTAGTTAAGTCCGCCTCACTTAGTATGGCTGTTTTCCCCACGCAGCATTAATGCCTATCTTGTCCTCATGCTACCTGCTTGGAGGCAGAACGGGAGCTTGCCCCACTGGGCTTTCTTTGGTTGTGAGAAGCAAGCTTCCTGTCCCATGAAGGCCAAGCGCAGCTGTTACTACATGCCCCTGTGCCACCACTGAAGGGCTGAGCCATTTGGTTTTTAAGATTTCACTTCCAGGAGCTGGAAGGCAGCCAAGCCTGGAGAAAAGAGAACTCATTGCCTACCTGTGAGCTCAGAAGACACACCCCGAGGAAAGTTTCTCCTGGAGGTTTAAGTTCTAAAAACATTCTCCCAGGTTATAGGCTGCCTCTCCCTGAGCTTATCTCTGCCTGGCTTTATCATCAAGTTCTTTTACAGAAACCTAGGTAAGGCTTTACCAAGGCAGGGAACTAAAAAGGTATTGATAGGGAGTTGAATATTATTCTATTCTTAGAGTTTTCCTTTCTCTCTTCCATTCCCTCAGGAATTCTCTTAGACCAGGCTGTTATAAAAGTGAGAGGACCCCTCTCCCACCCACTCCTACCCTCGCCCCAGAGTTTCTTGCCATTTCTGAACACCTAAGAGGACTATATTGTTATAGAAATGGCATTGGAACCAACGTGGTACTGTGAAAAGCCTCAGCTTGATGCTGAGGCTACAGACCTGTTGTATTTGGATTGCAGAGTGTTGCAAATAAAAATGAATCCAGGAGGCTGGCTAGCATGGCAGTTCACGCCTGTAATCCCAGCATTTTGGGAGGCCAAGGCAGGAGGATCACTTGAGTCCAGGAATTTGTGACCAGCTTGGACAACATAGCAAGATCTCATTTCTACAAAAATTTAAAAATTAGCTGGGCATGGTTGGTGCATGCCTGTAGTCCCAGCTCCTCGGGAAGCTGAGGCAGGAGCATCACTTGAGCCCGGGAGCTTGAGGCTGCAGTGACCCGTAATTGCACCAGTGTACTCCAGCCTGGGTGACAGAGCAAGACCCTGTCCCTAAAAAAGAAAATTAAATTAAAAGATAAATAAAATAAAAATGAATGTTGGTCACTGAAGAAACATCTGTACTCTCCAATTGGCTGAGCCTCCACCACTCCCTGTTTCATTCATTTATGCTTCTAAACTAATCCTATAGGCACGAAGTGGGTGAAGTCTGACGTCTTGGCTTGGCTTTGCCACATAGAGTTTCTGGATTGTGGGACCCTCATTTAACATCTTTGGGCCTCAGTTTCCTAATTTGTAGAAAGTTATAGCATGAGTTAATTGTATATATCAGCTCTGGTAAACAATAAAGACTAACCCATGAGAACGTGCAGGACAATATTAATTACACTCACAGCATGCCTCCCGACATCATCTCTTCACCAGAATGTACATTTGAGAACAAAAGGCTTTATCCGGCTCAATTTTGAGCTTATCTACTCCCAGATAACTTTTCTCACATATTCCCACTGCATTCTGATAAGATAAAAACACTCTGCAAACAGAAAAGTACTACAAAATATCATCACTGATAGCCTCACCCTAACCTAGTCCTCACCGTATCTCCCAGTGGCTCTGAGGCACCATCACGCTACCTTGAGGCTTTTGTTTGCCAGCCCTGCTGTCTGTTTACTATCAGTCCTTTCATGGACAAAGGCCAAGGCCTTTTCTTCCTATAGGTTTTCTCCTAAAATTGCTTCCAGTCCCACTGGACATGCAGCAAACACTCACCCCTGCCTTATCAGTTTATTTGTGGGACCACGACCCGAGGAGGGGAACCTTGGAGGAAATTGCAAGCTGCTCACTTCTCTGAGACCAACATGGAAAGTCAGTTTGTGCATCTCCAGCCCCGGGTCCTGCCGGGGCATTCTCTGCCCTGCTCAAAAGGGAGAACCAGTCCAGCCAAGAAAGAAAGGAAATGCCAGGCTCCTAAATATGCTATGGGCAGAAACAAAGACAAATTACCCTATGTCTTGCCATTTCCCCTGTGCACATGGTGACAAGATGATCCAAGTAGGATGTGCAAGAAAACCCGGAACACTTTTGGAGAGGGAGTCTGCAGCTGCAGGATGTTTTTGCCAGATGCAAACACGTTGGCCAAGAACAGTGCTTGCTCTGCAGCCAGTACTGTCCAGGCAGCAGACCACCCAGATGGCCAGGAAGCAGAGGCCCTGGAGCACATGGCCCACAGTCACTGTGCACTCAGGTGTCAGGTCAAACTTCAGGAGGACTGGTGCAGACTACGGTCTCCTGTGCCTACCTTCCTGGCAGAGCGAATTCGCCTTCACCTCTGGGGACTGAGCTGCTGCCCAGAATTTGATTCTCTTTCCACCAGTAACTTCAATTTAGAGAGAAACTTAGAAGCCTCTTTTCATGAAGATGGATGAAGGAGTCTGTGCTGGTTCCTCTTCTGCCTCTGTTTCTGGAGGGAGGCCAGCTAAGTGATATTCAGCAGCAGAATCCAACCGGAACTAGTAGGAAATTGATTTGCTTTTTAAATCCTCTAGCTTCATGCAATAAATTATCTGAAGCTCAGCTTCAGATAGCAAGAGCACTATATGCCCATGGCAATTTCTCCAGCCAGGATCTGCTTCAGCGGAGTGACACATTGTTATCAGAGAGGATGTCTTGGGTGCTACAGGCAATTCCCTGTTGGTGCCTCATTGTTTTCTGTGAATCTTTTAGTTAGTGGTGTCCATGGAAACAACATATGATTGATGGGCCATTATTAGGTTGGACAGTACCTAACCATTAGTGGAACTAGGAGCTGACCCTGAGCCCCAGGAATGAGGGCCTCTGATAGCCAAACCCCTCTCTATCTCTACAGTTTCTGAAGTATGTGGCATTATAATTCAGCAGGGGGCGCTTTTACGAGGCCTGAGGGAGGCTTGATAGGGGCTTTAAAGGCACCGACGGCAATTGGTGAAGTAGACTTTTATCTAAAGGGGGCAGAGACGGCAGGTGACAGCTTAAAATGGCCGGAGAAATCAATGGTTCAGTCTGCCTATCTCTGTCTAGTATGTGGGTAGACATATGCACACATACACATAACAAGAAAGGAAATTGCTTACCTAATGGTTCTCATTTTTGTAACTCGTCATAAACCATAGTTAGTACTTACTACTTTTGTCACTACACATTGCACTTTACATCCACCCTCCGCTGATGAGGGGTTTATCTGATGAGTTGACTCAACCTTCATTCCTGAGAAGTCTGAATCCTCAGTGGTTCTGCCTATTTTTGGTTGCTGTCATTTTCTACTAAATTTTACTATTAGATATGAAATTACTCCCAGAGAAGAAGAGAGCAAATGATCTAGGCCTAGGAAAGTATCTAGTGAGATTGCTGAAGAGCACCAGGGGCCTCCGTGAAGTTCATGGTCATTAATTTAAAATGGAGCCAGTCAGTATAACTGTGGGTGGTGAGCTGGATTTAACCATATTTGGGCCTTTGCCAGGTGAGTAGGAAGGAGGGAGAGAGGCTCAGGGAGCTGAAGGTATATCCAAAAGCATGATTATAACAATGAACCATGAGGTTCTGGCTGAATGATGAGGAAAGAACAAGCATGAAAGGGAACCGCACACTCAAAGGTGGGAAGAGGGATGGATTCGAAGTCAAGAGAAGTGATGTGACTCCACCCGTGTTATTCCACATTTCCATTAGGCTTGCTTGTAAGTTCAATGCTAGTAATTTGGAGACTATATAAACTCTTTAGAATTCCTTATAACTTTCTTAGAAATTTTATTTCTATGACATGATTTAATTCATGAGAACATGGGTATTGGTATCAAGAAGGGCAACAGATTGTCATCGTTGACTAGGGCATCCCAGGAGTCAACCTACTTGGGGTCTAATCATAGTTCTGCCACTTACTTGCTGGGGGAACTTCAGCAAGTTGTTCCACCTTTCTGTGCCTCAGTTTTCTCATCTGTAAAATGGGAATAATAGTATCTATCATAGGGAGATGGTGGGAATGATTGAGTTAATGTTCACTTAGCACTTGGAAATGTGCCTGGCACATAATAAATGCTCATGAAGTATTAGCTATTACTGTTGTAATCAGTGAGTGCTTTTATACTGTGCAATGGGACATTTTCTATTCCTAATTCCATCCTGAAATAGGTAAGAGATTTTACTTACTTTTCTTCTTTGTTTCATGTGTTTCTTACCTAAGCGAGAAAATAGCTTCTAGCCTGAACTGTGCTTATGTTTATCAAAGCAGGCTTTCAAGCATCTTTTCTTCTTTCTGACATTTTGTGCTTTGACACTGTGTGTTCTGTAAATATTTCCTTTTCTCTCCTCAGTGTCCTTCCCGCGACCCGTAGTTTCCAGGGTTTTCCTGTACTCCTTTATCTTTGACGGAATCAGGAAACACCAGCAAAATGCCTACCTCTTTTTCCCCACATCACCTTCTCTCTTTTTCCTCAGCTCTCCCAGCCTCCCTGGGAAAGCAGCCAGCTTCTCCCTCCGTTTGGCTACACGGGAAGGAAGGATCAGTTGTAAAGCTCTGCTTGGAGAGGGATTCCATTAAATACTTATACTCTGTAGCTCTGGCCAACCCATGGAAGGTGCTTCATCAATATTTATTTCATTGTCAATCTTCCATCAGCCAGCTCTTTATCACATGTATAGCTACAGAGAATGTAGTCCATGTCTATCTTGGCAGCTTTGCCTCTCTCCACAGCAGAACATGAGTGTCTTTATTTGTGGGGCATTTGAGGAACTACAAATTGTTCTGCATAGCTGGAACAAAAAGCCCCAGAGCCAGTGGTGAGAGGTAAGACTGGAGAAGGTGCAGGGGAGCCAGATTCTTAGTCTGAAAATACAGTATAGGCTTCACTGCAGCATTTTCTCACAATAATCTGGTAGATGGATTTGAGGTGGGTAAGCCGGAGTGGAGAAAGGAAGACAGGGAGACAAATTACAAGGCAGTTTCAATGACCTAATATTGCAGTGATAGAAAAGATATCTTTCTTTGGGTAGCTACCCAGCAGTGGAATTGCTGGATTGAATGGTAAATCTACTTTGTTAAATTCTTTAAGAAATCTCCATACTGTTTTCCATAGATATTGTGTTAATTTACATTCCCACCAGCAGCGTCTAAGTGTTCCCTTTTCACCACTATACAATTCATCCATGTAACCAAAAATCACTGGTACCCCAAAAGCTATCAAAATTTTAAAAAATTAAGAAGATATCTTCCATTAATTCAGCACCTACCTTATACAGCATGACCTCATTTCATCCTAACAACCACTGAGAGTTTTGAGTGTCTCTGTGCCCCATCTATAGAGGGAGCACCTGGACTCAGGGAAGTTAAGAGATAGCAAAGTGTCAGAGCTGGAATTTGAACCAGAGTCTACACACACACACACACACACACGCACACGCACATTATTTGTTTTTTCTCACTGCATGCTACCTAATACAAGTAGCCTCCCTCATCTGGAGGAGAAGTTATGGAACCTGAACTAAGATAATGGCTGTGGGAATTAAGAGGAGGAGGTAGAAGTGATAAGACCTGGTGACTGGATTTGAAGTAAAGGAGAAGGAATCCAGGATGATTCCCAAAGTTTGGGCTTGTCTGACTGGGAAATGGTGGTACAATTTACATAGGCCATGACAGAAAACACAGATGTGGTGGAGATAATAATTTTGTATATATAAAAGAGATGAAGAGACATGTCAGTGTCTTGCACATTCAAGACACTTGCCAAGTGAAGGTGATGTGATGGTGGTGGTAGTGACAGTGTTATAGGGTGATGATGGAGGTGGTGATTGCGTTGGCAGTGGTAGCAGTTCAGATGGTGGTGGTAGTGACAGTGTTATAGGGTGATGATGGAGGTGGTGATTGTGTTGGTGGTGGTGGCAGTGCAGATGGTGGTGGTAGTGATGGTGTTACAGGGTGATGATGGAGGTGGTGACTGTGTTGGTGGTGGTGGTGGATGGCAGTTCAGGTGGTGGTGGTAGTGACGGTGTTATAGGGTGATGATGGAGGTGGTGATTGTGTTGGTGGATGGCAGTTCAGATGGTGGTGGTAGTGATGGTGTTACAGGGTGATGATGGAAGTGGTGACTGTGTTGGTGTTGGTGGCACTTCAGATGGTGGTGGTAATGATGGTGTTATAGGGTGATGATGGAGGTGGTGACTGTGTTGGTGGTGGTGGCAGTTCAGATGGTGGAGGTAGTGATGGTGTTATAGGGTGATGATGGAGGTGGTGACTGTGTTGGTGGTGGTGGCAGTTCAGATGGTAATGGTAGTGACGCTGTTATAGGGTGATGATGGAGGTGGTGATTGTGTTGGTGGTGGTGGCAGTTCAGATGGTGATGGTAATGATGGTGTTATAGGGTGAAGATGGAAGTGGTGATTGTGTTGGTGGTGGTGGTGGCAGTTCAGATGGTGGTGGTAGTGATGGTGTTATAGGGTGATGATGGAGGTGGTGACTGTGTTTGTGTTGGTGATAGCAGTGCAGATGGTAGTGGTAGTGATGGTGTTATAGGGTGATAATGGAGGTGGTGACTGTGTTTGTGATGGTGATAGCAGTGCAGATGGTGGTGGTAGTGATGGTTTTATAGGGCGATGATGGAGGTGGTGATTGTGTTGGTGGTGGTGGCAGTTCAGACGGTGGTGGTACTGATGGTGTTATAGGGTGATGATGGAGGTGGTGACTGTGTTTGTGGTGGTGATAGCAGTGCAGATGGTGGTGGTAGTGACGGTGTTACAGGGTGATGATGGAGGTGGTGACTGTGTTTGTGTTGGTGATAGCAGTGCAGATGGTGGTGGTAGTGATGGTGGTACCTGCATTGAAGTAACAGCAATAGGAGTGGCAATACATTGTTGTTTTCACCATAGTCCTTTCCTATATTCCACATGTTCTGGTACAGAGGGAAATAGTTTTGCTAGAAAAGGCAGAAATCATATCATACCCACAATGATAGAGGTCTAAGTCTGTTATTGGCATGCTGAAACTTAAACTACCATAGTTTACTTAGCAGTGGTTTCTGGGGAGCAACAAAGTACAGATAGAATAATATTTGGAATGATAATGTTTGGTTCTTCTTAAGACAAACTTTTAGATACCTTAAAAAAAGATTTTGCCAGCTGGGCACTGTGGCTCACGCCTGTAATTCCAGTACTTTGGGAGGTTAAGGTAGGCAAATCACGAGGTCAAGAGATCGAGACCATCCTGGTAAACATGATGAAACCCTATCTCTACTAACAATACAAAAATTAGTTGGGCATGGTGACAGAGTGAGACTCTGTTTAAAAAAAAGAAAAAAAGATTTTGCCAACATGTACTGCATCTTAGTCAAAGAGCAATACAAGAGAACACAGAGTTGCATTCTCTTCCAACACAGCCACCTTCCAAAGCAATCTATCTTCTCTCAGTGTGACACACCCTGCATGATGAGGTTGAATAGCTACTGGATGACTGAAGGATCTAGTGGAGAAGAATGAAAGATTGTGGAAAGCAAAATGAAAACATTCTACACCTTTGAGTGGATGTGAGTTTGATATTGCAAGACTGCTTTAGAAATATTTGCTAAGTTCACAGCACAGAGCATTGTATAATTCTGTTAACAGTTAAGGAATAGGCTTGGAGTATCAATGAGCCTTAAATAACAGTTGCTTTATAGAATCCACATCTTACTTTATATTAAACGTGGCAGTAGTGGACATTAACAACCAAGGTGTTCTGAATGATTGGGTGTTGCGAATCTTAATTCTTAATCAAGTAAATATAAATTGAGGTTTGTGGTACTTATTAAACACATGACAGCTAAATTAACACTCAAAACAAGAGGAAGAAACGAAATGAAAATGAAATTGTGAATACCATTATCATCACGATTCCACCCTCACTTTCTCCAATCTTACCTTTGAGACAGGATTCTGAATGAAACCTTTGTGGAAAGAACCAGGCTCTATCTGGTATTTTAATTATTTCTCCAACATCTGCCAAGACACAGTCCCTCAGCCTCTGCCACAATATTTCCAATAACAGTTGTAACTATATTATTATTTAGATGCACCTATATCGACCTCTCTTAATGTCTATATGTTGATCTTCATGTGGTAGTTTTGAGTGAAACTCACTGAAAAAGCAGAGAGGTAGCCAAGAAGCTGGTGTTGCCTTGTGGACAGATAATCAAAAAAGTGTGATGAGCATTCTCCCTTAGAATTCCTGGGAGATTTTGTTCAATGTATTTATTTCCCATGGAAATGTTTAAGTCTGTTTGTGGTTATCATCAATCTAAACGGTCCTGGAACAAGTTGGCGATCTAACTTCGAAATAAATAGATTAAAAGCGTGGATACACATATGCACATTAATACTCTGAGGGAGGGAGACTAAAAGGAAGAGAGGGACAGAGAGACCCTTTCTGTCTATACCTAAGCCAACAAGCTCAAACATGGCCTCCCCATGGAGCAAAAAAATGAGTGCCTCATGCAGGAGTATGCTTTTGTTTCCACAGAGCATGTTACTTCTGCCAGAAAGGGCGATGCCAGGATGGGGCAGGAATCCTAGCTAGGCTACTTTGTTATTCATGCCTCCATTGCATATACACAGTGTTTTCTGGAGCTCTTTTTGGTGGTGATCCACCTCATCAGCCCCCTCACCCATCACTCTTCATTTCACCAGCCACACCTCAACCACTTGGGGCTTTTTCCAGTCCCTGGAACACAAGCCCCTTCCTACCAGATGGCCTCCTCCCATACCTTTCCCTCTGCTTGGAATGCTTTCAGTTTTACCTTCCTATTTCAAATTAGCTAACTCCTCCTTGCCCTTCAAGTCTCAGAAAGGTGACCCTGTGCCACAAAAGCAGGTTGGGTACCCTGCAGTATGGACTCACCACTCACTACAGTCAATGGTTATTCATTAAGTATAATAGTTGGGTCTGTCTTCCTTTATATACATAAGCTCCGCGAGGGCAGAGAGCCTCCCTTTCTCACTCAGTCAGTATTTTTATTCAACAAATACTTCCAGTTGACTATAGTTATAAAAGAAACATGGCACCATGTTTTTGCCCAGATACTCCTGAAAACTGGAAAAAGGTGGAGATAATAACAGAACCAACACCTGGCTGATATCATTGTCATACCCATGTTGTTCCCCTTATGTCTGTAGTTCCTCCACTATTAATACAAGTTAAATTAATCTGGGAAGTTAAGAAACATGTTTTGTTCTTAGTATAGTTACTCTGAGTGTATATAGGATTGTCGTGAGGATTAAATAAGAAAGCATACACTTGAAATGGTTCTTGGCTCACAGTAAGTGCTTAATAAATGTTGGTTATTTTCCTGAGCCCAGAAGGACACTTACAGCACTTTTCTAGACCTTTCTGTACCCAAGAATTCCAAGACATGATGGGGGTTGAAAGCACTGTGTAAACATTTTGGAAACAAATCATGTACATTTTTCTTGACACATTCTTAGGACAGAAACTATATTGGAATGGCCCCGGGTCAAATAGTGGCTAGGAGAGAAGCTAAACCAGAGATTCTTCATCCTTAGGAATCAATTAGCTAGCTGCAAAGTATTTTATTTTGCTGTAGCAAAATCAGGACAAACTTAAAATAGGCCACAGGCATGTTCTGTTTCCGATTCAAGACGCTGGAAGCACAGATTAGAGGATTTCCATTCCGCTCCATAGAGAGGACAGTGTTCCTGACTCACACACCAGGTACCACTGCGGGAGCACAGGGCTGCCACAGCACACCTGACTGCCGAGGAAGTCACTGCGTTTGGTTTATAGCTCTTCAGAAAGTATCACTACCTATGGTCACGTAGAAGGAATTTACTTTCCCCTTTCCATGTGGAGGAAAAGAGGAACTCCATATCTTTCATCCCCTGGGACCTCTTTAGGGAAAAGATGCTCTGTTTGATAAAAGCAAAAGCTTGAGTTTTAAACCCAGATCTGCCATTGCTCTCTTGAAACTTGAGA
Organism: Macaca nemestrina; assembly: GCF_043159975.1. Lineage (NCBI taxonomy): Eukaryota > Metazoa > Chordata > Mammalia > Primates > Cercopithecidae > Macaca > Macaca nemestrina. The sequence goes on along the minus strand of NC_092125.1, from coordinate 15,081,956 downwards.
ACAAGAGCTCAGGATGGATTCAGACCTGGATCAGGTTTGTTTGGAATGGGTTTTGGGGAGGGGTGTGTGTGTGTGTGTGTGTGTGTGTTTTATCCTGACTCCTTTGAAGAAGACAGAAAAGTGAGTTTGAGAAATGAGTCTTGAACCATCTGCTCAAGGAAAGAGACAGAAGTCCTTTTCCAGAAGAGCCCAGTCTTGTGCAAGATCTAACCTTTCAGTATCTGTGCTTTCTTAGCCTGTAAATTGCGAACATGATTTCTCCCTGTAGAGGGGAAAAGATGAATGAGTTAGTGCCTAAGCCTTGACGTGTTTCATTGCCCAAGAGGTGAGAATCAAACTGGGATGAAAAGCATCAGAAACCCCAAATGTCATCCAAGCTGTGACTGCTGCCTGTGACATAATAACTTCAGCTCTCCACGGCTCCCCTCTTGTTCCTTCTGCAATTACAAACCCACTAAACAAGCACAAGAGTCTAGCTGCCCAAGCAGCTGCCGGCTTTCCACGCGAAGTTTCCAAACCACAGCCGCTGAAGTTGGAACTTCTGAAAAATCACTTGGCAGGAAACACACACAGATGGCTAACCAAGTTCATTATCCACTTGTAACTGAAATAGAAGCCAAACAAACAAGGGAGAAGTAAAAGTGAGCGGGGTAGAGCATGGGAAAATTTACTGCCATCGGTATTAATCTGCCTGTCCAATCAACATCATGCAAAGTTCAATGTCACTCTACACTGACATTCAAGTGCTTTGGGGAAAAAAAACATAAAATATGTGTATAAGATTAGATTCATTATAAAGAGATGGAAGTTGGTGAACAAGGCAAAAAAAGACAAATGCAACATTGTGGGCAAAATTTGGAACCCAGTCTTCTGATCTACCTGTGAGAAGAAGAGTGTGAGCAGCATGTTAAGGTGCAGCTGCCTGGCTATGAAAAGGTGACTAACAAATTTTCCTTGATTAGTACCCACCCCCACCCTCTCTCAGTGCTTCCCTGATGTTACTTTGGCAATTTCATTATTATTCATAAGAAAAATTCACTGCATCTGAGCATCTGCCTTCAATTGCAACTACATCTGGCCTTCAAGGCCACCCTCAGAGGCCAAGGGTCCCAGGATGGGTGGGTAAGGGTGAGGTGGCCAGGTCCATAGGCTGTGCATGAGCAAGAATTCTCCAAAACCCTGCCTGCTGGGTGATGGGGCCTCTGGGACAGCAAAGCATAAACCTCAAGCAACCTGGGTCTTGGCCACAGGTATGGCACCACATGGGACATCCAATGCCACTGTAGCCAACTTCACACTTTGTGGAGGGCTGTATAGTAGTTCTTACAATGATTCAGATCTAAGCTGAAATAGTAGGCCCAGACCTCTAAGCAAGATCTTCCTATCAGGGGCAGGCTCTGCTTGCCCTACCCAATAGCTGTATCCTCTTCTTTGGTATCAGAAATACCTGTATGATTAGCCTGTATGATTGTTTCCAAATATTCATTGTCTCTTCTTGGGAAAGGATTATACTTCCCCACTCATTGACTTCAGCTTGGCCGTAGACCTGTTCCAGCCGATGAAATGGGAGTGGAACTGATGGATGCCACTTCTGAGCAAAACCATTAATAGCCTGCAAGGAGTCCACCACATTCTTTGCCCTTGGCCGTGAGATTAGCGGCATTCCAAATAGAGAAGTTCCAGCAGCCTGGGTTTCAGAATGAGGCCCACATGGGGCAAGTCACCTGACCCACCACAAGTATATAGAGATGGGTGAAAATCAAAACTTGTTTGTGTTAGTCATTGAGATTTGGGAATCTGTTATTACCTTAGTGTAACCTTGCCTATTCCCCGTAATTGGCACCGGGCACAGATGACATTGGCTTTGATTCTGGGAAGTGAGCAAAGAAGAAACCTTATCCTAGGCTGGAAGGATGGCAGCCCATGTTATGCAGTGGTGAAAGATTAGGTGAAATAGTCACCTACAATAACTTGGAAAGCAGATAATGTCACTAAGGAGTCTATAGCTTTAAGCAAAAATCTGGGAAAATATAATGTTCATAGCAAGATTTTGTTGCTCTGGGATATAGTTAGCAAGATATAAGAAAAAAACTATAAAGAAAGAAAAATCAGCCTTGTTGAAAGGGAATAGAGAATGTCTAGAACTTCAGGGACCTGCATGATTAAAAGGTGAAAAGATAAAAGATTATACTGAGTAGGCCTTTCAAATGACAACGGCCAATTACAAGTCAACCTTGTGCTAAGAGTCCCATGAGTGGCATGGCTGTAATGCCTTTTCTTGAAACATCTGAATTCATTAAGATGACCTGTAGCAAATAGTGTCTTTTAGGTAAAATGGTACAGGACAAAGAGCTAAAGGTATAGTTGTACCAAGGATAGGCTCAAGATGCATTTGCCTAAATCTAGAAAGAGTGGTATGTCCCAAAAATGTAGATGTGGTTAATGGCCTATGGAACTGACTTAAAACAAATTAGTACAAATATGACTTAATTTTATGAGAGTGATAATAACAAATGGCCCACCAGTTTGGATGAAAGCAGACTGTGCATTTGAGATTTAAAACAATCTTTGGGGCCGGGTGCAGTGGCTCATGCCTGTAATCCCAGCACTTTGGGAGGTCAAGGCAGGCGGATCACGGGGTCAGGTGTTTGAGACCAGCCTGGCCAACATGGTGAAACCTCGTCTCTACTAAAAATACAAATTTAGCTGGGCGTGGTGGCGGGTGCTGTATTCCCAGCTACTCTGGAGGCTGAGACAGGAGAATGGCGTGAACCTGGGAGGCAAAGTTTGCAGTCAGTCAAGATAGCGCCACTGCACTCCAGCCTGGGTGACAGAGCGAGACTCTGAAAAAAAAAAAAAAACAAAAAACATCTTTGGGCTCCAACCCTCTACGGGTAGGAAGAAGGCCTTGAGAAATTGTGCTTCAGTTCCCATGAAAAGGAATATTTTCCAATGCTGTTTCTGATTTGTCCAAGGAGGATAACTATGGAAAGAAGGACCTCCCAGAGAAAGGAGTCAATGATCAAGATAAACAATTGACTGGGGAAGCTGCTCCCAAGACGTGCGACTAGGGCCTCATCAAAGAAGACCTTCTGTCCCCAGGGCAGGAGCTCTCACACATCTGCTCAGTGGGACTTCAGAATCCCTGTGGGTCAATAGTTGTTATGTATATCTAGTTCTTTCTCTTTCAGATGGGGTTTTGTGGCAGATATACTATTCCTATCCTGCAGGTACTCACCATTGCATATTGGGTTTGAGGAGTGGCTGGTAAGGGACAGCCTCCAAAGAAAGGGGAGCCATGTCTGCACCTCTTGCGGGATCCTACTAGGCACTGCTCAGAGACTCTCAGACTTTGAGCTGGACAGTAACTGAATGGAGCTATTGGGTTGTCTCTTTCCTGAAGGAAATGGAAGTGCTCTGTATATAGGAAGAGAAAAGAGTATTTGTCATCAGAAAGGCAAACTGACTGTCTTAATGTTCACAAAGCTCAGTTTCCCCTCCCTGGGGGAGGATTGTCCCCTGCCCCATTGCTATCAGGACTGGACAAGAGATTTACCCAGCTAATGAAACATAAATGGAGATGAGGCATGTTACTTCTGGGTAGAAGCTATAGAGACAGCTCATAGCTGATCCTGTTCCCTTTTCCTTCAACCACAAGATCAGCCACGTTCCAGTTAGAGATATTCTATTATCCTGGGTGTCAGAGCAAAGAAACTGTAGGGCAGAGCTGCAGCCAACCCACAGCAGACATGCCCTGTGAGTGTGAGACAAGCCTTTGTTCTTGTGAGCCACTGAAATTTAAGACTACAGTTTATTATGGCTTATTCTGAAGGACATATTCCCAAAATTTGGGTGGCATTGTTCCCAGTCCAAGGTAGTTCACCATGATTGGTCTATGCCAGTGCTGGCAATCCCATTCTTCTCTGCCAGTCATTGGTCCAGAGTGGTCACGTGGCCCAGTTCTGGGCAACAAGCCAAGGATAAGTGTCTGCTGGGGACTTCTGGGAAGGATTTCTTCCGTGATAAAAGAAAGAAAGAGCAATGCAAAAGAAGCTCCTTTGCCCTTCTTTCTTAGTCTACTCAGGCTGCCATGAGAAAAGATCACAGGCTGGGTGGTTTAAACAACACACCTTTATTTCTTCACTATTCTGGAGGCTGGAAGTCCAAGATCAAGGTGCCAGCAGGGTTGCCTTCTGGTGAGGCCTGTCTCTTTGGACTGCAGACAGCACCTCCTTGCTGTATCCTCACATGGCGTTTCCTCCATGCACGCATAGAGCCGGCTCTAGTGTCTTCCTCTTTTTGTAAGAACACTAGTGCTATTAGATAGGGCCCCCTCTCTGTGACCTCACTTACTCTTAACCACCTTTTTGAATGCCCTTTCTTCAAATACAGTCACATTGAGGGTTAAGGCTTATATATATGAATTGTGGGGAGGGAGAGACAATTCAGTCCACAGCACCTGCCCCTTTACTTTCTCCTTGAAATGTTGTCATTTGAAGATACAATGTATGGAGCTATTGCAGCCAACAGGGTTCCATGAGGGGAAACTTTGCTGAGACACTGAGGACAGCCAAGTGGCAGAATGAAAAAGAACATTGGTCTTTGATAACATTATGGATCCACCAAACCAACCCTGGAGCTACTATCCTCCATCCTTCTTGTCTTTTATAAAATTGTTTAAGTCAGTTTTTAATAATCTCCATTGGCAATATTAACATGATAATGTTATGTAACAACCGAACTCAAAATCTCCGTGTCTTACAACAACAAAAACATTCGTAGTGCGTGGGTCTGCAGGTTGGCAGGTCTCTGCTGAACCGAGCTGAGCACCTCTGCATCAGGCTACAGTCATCTGGACAGGGCTCTAGGCTGTGGTTTAGGCTTCAGGTGGTGCCACCTGCCTCCCAAAGTCCTGAGATCAAGAGCTCCCCACCCTGAGTATGTTCTTATGACAAACATGTCAATGGCCAAATAACCATTTTAATGGGTTGGAAAAGTATACTCCACCTGCCGTAGGGAAGGCACTGCAAAATTAAGTGACAAAAGGTGTGGCTGTATAACCCTGTAACAGGGGAGTGAAGAATTGGCACCAGTAATTTAATCTACCACTTCAGTTATTATAGTACCTACAGTGGAGAGCACCATGACTAGTTCAGTATCATGTGTATGACTACTAGATGAAGCACCCTAGAGCAGAAAGGACACAGACCTTCTATTTACATAGAGCTCGGTTCAAACCCAGCTCCCTGCATTTCTAACTACATGGCTTCAGTTGTGAATCTACATTCTCAGAGCCTTGGATTCCTCAGCTATAAAACAAGTTTTACAAATCGAATGAGAAAGCATTAAAAGGCAGCTCGCAGAGGCCCTGGTAGGCAGGAGGTAAACAATAAATCTGTTTCTCTTCCATTCTTTTATTCATGAAAGCACTCAAAGTACACTTTATAGAAAAACATGGTTAGACTGACTGAGCAACTCCCTTTGTCTTCCCTCTATGTATTATTTGGAGAACCTGACTTGCTTATTTGGGCACTTACCTCACAGAGCTATTAGCAGTCAGCTATGTCTGTAATTCTTTATTTGTCTTCCAAGTATGAATACTGGGTAATGATAAGCATAAGCCACCTAAGGAAAAAAAGCACTGCTTAAGTGCTAGTATTTACTGAAACAAGCCACAGAAATGGGTGTTACTCCCAATCTTCCATTAAAAATATAGTGACCAACCTTGTGCAACATAGCGAGACCCTGTTTCAAGTAGAAGTGAGATATATATATACATATTTTGATTTCTTTAAATATCTTCTCTCACAGCCCACGTATAAATCTCCACAAGCAATTGCTATAGCCATTACCAGATGTCTGGACACAGTTGTCCTGATCATTGATGGACTTTATTTCAGGTGGCAGGTGGCCTGAGAGTGCCTCTTGCTCTGGAAGGGTTTGAAATGCCTGCCACCAGTCTCAGGGGGTGGAGTATCCTTGTGAAAGTCCTTCTGCTCTGACCACCCGGATAGGCAGCCCCACGCACCAAGGCATTTTGTTTTGCAGAAGGGGAGCTGCTGTGAGCAGTCTCCTTTATGTGTGCTTTGCTTGCAGTAGGAGTGAGTCAAGCCACCAGTGGGTGGAGGCCAGGATCAAGAACTTTTCACATTGCCTAGGGGCTTGTGAAAGAAAGTAACACTCCCTGCTACAGATTTCTTTCTTCACAGTTGTAGGGCAGGAAGGAATTTTAGAGAAAGGCTAAGAACACAGAGGCCATTTCTAGAATGTTTGCTTTACAGCCTAGCCTGTAGGTTAAACGTGTGTCAAGTGGAGGTGAGAGTCTCAAAGAAGAGGTAAATGAAAGAAGGTGGAAGCAGGTGCATCCTAGAGCTATAAGCAGCTCATCTCCTCATGGTGGGAGAGAGGAAGCCCCAGAGAAGCCACCCTGGATGTTTTTAGGAGTCTCCCTTTCCATCTTGTCACTGTTTCTCTCTGCGGCTGACCTTCCTTCTTACACATTGGCTCCTCGATATGGTTGCTAGCACCTTTATTTATCTATAGTGTGTATGTCCTCATTCATTCTTCAATTCAATGAACACTTAGAAAGGGACTACTGTGTGCCAGGACTGTTCCAGGCAACAGGATGCAAAAGTGAGCTAGAACTGTCTGATCTCAAAGACGGTAGGGAGAGGGGGAGGACAAAGAGGTGATGGCCACCAGGAGTGGACCATGCTCTAGGTGCTCCAGAGAGGGCGCAGTGGATGCCACTTGGGCTCTGAAGTCAGGAGGATCTGGCCCACAGTAATAGGGATACCTTCTTAGAGAAGGAAGGAGGCGTTTGAGCTGGGCTTTGAAGATGGGTGTGGCGAGATGCCATGGCCAGGGGCACAGCTGCCAGAAAATGTAGCACCTGTTTAGAGAACAGCAACTAGGTCTGGTTGGAAGGGCTATGAAAGTGAAGGACAGAAGTCTGGACAGGTAAGATGGGCCCAGAAGCTCAAAGGCCCTGGAGCTCAAGCTAGAGAATTGAGAAGGTGGAGAAAAGGGAAGGTGTCTGTCTGATCAGAGGGAAGGTAAAATACTCCAGCATCAGTTTGTAGGTTGAATAAGGAGGGGGAAGATCACTTTAGATACTATGTTCCTTGCAAGAACTCTTGGCTGTCTGGATAAGAGTTAGTGGCTGTGGAAATTTAAAAAAAAAAAAAAAAGAAGATGACACTTAGAGACATTTTCAAGGTGAATTTCCTAGAATGTGTCAATTGATTGAAGATGACAATGGCAACCACACCCAGTTCTCAAGTCGGCCGACAGGAGGCACTAACTGGAATGGCAGAGCCAGGAGGGGATGGTGTCCTGGGGCAGAGGCCATTAAGATTTTGGTTCAGGATAATGTGTGTGGCTTTAGCACAGTGTCTTATACACAGTAGGTGTTCAATAAACATTTGCTGAATGAGTGGACAGACGGATAAAATTGTGTTTAAAATATATATACAATTAATGCACAGAGAAAACCATACCACACAGTAAATCTTTTTAGTAAGAAAAAGAATGCAAAACACAATAACCATATGCCATTTTTTGGACAAATAACACAATTAGAATTACAATACTAGCCAGGATGCTATGGAAGACAGTTTCATCCACAGCTGATGGGAATGTAAATTGAAAGGTTTTTAGCCAGATAGATCTTATACCCTCAGACACAATAATTCACTTCTAGCAACTTGTCTTCAGAAAATAATGCAAACTACGGAAAAATCTTTTGCTATAAAACAACACAAATTTTAAACAATCTAACCAGGATGTCGAGCAAGTCTGTTAAGGTGAATCCACATGATGGAATTGTGTAACTCCGTAAAACAAAATTTGAAAAGATGAGAAGACTCTTATTTTTGTAATTATGTGAAAAATCTGGTATAAGCTTTGTTAAGTTCATAGTGGTTATCTCTAGATGGTGAGATTTTAGAACATTGTTATAGGAAATGGGAAACAGAAAAGTTTAAGATGGGAAATAAGTTAAATATTTGTTTTATAATCAGAGAAAGAAATCCATTGGGTTTTCTTGTAAGAGAGTGAATTTAAATTTTGGAATCTAGCTCCTGATCTGTGTTCATGTGGACTTGTCTGACTTTGCTGGTGAAAAGGCCCCTGTGTTTTTTGTTTTGTCTTGTTTTTTGAGACAGAGTTTCGTTCTTTTTGCCCAGGCTGGAGTAAAATGGCGCAATCTCAGCTCACTGCAACCTCCACCTCCCAGGTTCAAGCGATTCTCCTGCCTCAGCCTCCCAAGTAGCTGGGATCAGAGATGTGCACCACCACACCCAGCTAATTTTTTGTGTTTTTAGTAGAGACGGGGTTCACCATGCTGGCCAGACTGGTCTCGAACTCCTGACCTCAGGTGATCCATCCGCCTCGGCCTCCCAAAGTGCTTGGATTACAGGCGTGAGCCACTGTGCCTGGTCATCCTCTGTGCTTTCTGAAGACTCCGTGCTGAGGAGCCGGCAGCACAGTGGCCACATCGTGTGACCCGTGCTCCCTCTGCTGACTCCAGCCTGCAGTGACGATCCAGTCCCAAGCTGCTGGGTACCACATTCCAGGCTAGCAGAAAGAGCTTCCCCAGGACAGCGGCCTCAGAGCTCAGGCCTGGAGAAAGCTGAGAATTACGCTAAGGAAAGAAAATAAGACTTTTTTAAAAATAGGAGAAACAATGAGATGGGGCTTTCAGAACATAGCAAGATGTTTAGAGTGAGGCTGTCCTTGTCCTTCTGTATCCTGTGTAGTCCCCGTCAGGATCCTGTGGGGAGACAAGTGCCTGAGAATAGCTCGTCCTCCGAGTGGAGCAGCGTGAGATAAATGCAGGCCATGCTTTCTGCAGAACCTCAAATCTTTCTCATTCTTGCCATGGCTGTGCTAGTTAATTTGGTGCTTCGACCAGGTGCGGTGGCTCATGCCTATAAACCCAGCACTTTGGGAGGCAGAGGCAGGAGGATCACTTGAGCCCAGAAGTTCAAGACTAGCCTGGGCAGTAAGACATCATCTTTACAAAAAAATAAAAAGAAAAAAGAAAATAAAGGAGCCAGGTGTGGTGGTACATGCCTGTGACCCCAGTTACTCAGGAGGCTGAGGTAGGAGGATCACTCGAGCTTGGGAGGTCGAGGCTGCAGTGAGCCGTGATCGCACCATTGCACTCCAGCATGGATGATGGAGTGAGACCCTGTCTCAAACAAAACAAAAAAATCTGTGCTTAGACACATACTTTCCCTATAACAATGCACAGACCACCTTGCTGTCCTTTCCTCTCATGTGACTCATGTCAGAGTTTATCTTCTATCCCCTATTTCCAAAAGTAATCCCAAATCGTTATTGTCTTATATTGTATTTGGAAATTTTACCCAATCTTTTGTGAAGCTTATAATTCACACTTTTTTTTTTTTTTTTTTTTTTTTTTGAGACAGTCTTGCTCTGTCACCCAGGCTGGAGTGCAGTGCCGCGATCTCGGCTTACTGCAAGCTCTGCCTCCCGGGTTCTCGCCATTCTGCTGCCTCAGCCTCCAGAGTAGCTGGGACTGCAGGAGCCCGCCACCACACCTGGCTAATTTTTTTTTTTTTTTTTTTTTTTTTGTATTTTTAGTAGAGACAGGGTTTCACCACGTTAGCCAGGATGGTCTCGTCAATCTTCTGACCTCGTGATCCACCCTCCTCGGCCTCCCAAAGCACTGGGATTACAGGCATGAGCGAACACACCCGTCCTGTAATTCACATTCTTAATGACTGGTTTCAGAAATGACTTTTACTTGAAGCTGAGCAGGGGGGCATATGCCTGGAGTCCCAGCTACTCAGGAGGCTGAGGTGAAAAGATCCCTGGAGCCCAGTAGTTTGAGACCAATGAGCCCAGGAGTTCGAGACCAGCCTGGGCAAAAGAGCAAAACCCCATCCCCCTTTTAAAAAAAGAAGAAGAAAAAGAAAAAAAGAAAAGAAATAACTATTAATGTATGTGCTGTGCTTAAAGTTTCTGACATAATCAAAAAACTCTTATGAGCCCCTGATAATTTCCACATTTGTCCTCTCCATCCAACCACAGACTAAATTGCCATAATCATCAAAATAAGCCCTTGGCCTTAGACCCAGGACATAAAAGAATCAGGATGGAGCCAGGAGAAACCTGGCAGTTGTCTGGAGATCCCTTAAGCATTTGTTTTTGTTTGCATTTCAGGAAAACTGTTTCATAAAGGAAGCTCTGAATATCCTCACTACAGGCTAATACTTATTTTCTCTTGATTTATGAGAAATTCAAAGAAGCTAGAGGAGGAAGAAGCTGCTAAATGTAAATGTAATGTTGAAGGTATAATTGGGATTTAAGATATTAAATTGTTTAATTATAGGCTGCCCTAAAATGAAGTCTTTCTTGTGTTCATAGATTTTAGTTCATGACCATTAAGATTTTGGTGACATGTAGGCAGGCACGGTGGCTCACTCTTGTAATCCCAGTACTTTGGGGGGGATGAGGTGGGCAGATCACCTGAGGTCAGGAGTTCAAGACCAGCCTGATCAATACGATGACATCCCATCTCTACTAAAAATACAAAAATTAACTGGGCATGATGGCATATGCCTGTAATCGCAGCTACTTGGTAGGCTGAGGCAGGAGAATTGCTTGAACCCGGGAGGTGGAGGTTGCAGCAAGCCGAGATCGTGCCATTGTACTCCAGCCTAGGCAACAAGAACAAAACTCCATCTCAAAAATGAAAAAAAAAAGAAAAGATTTTGGTGACATGACACGTGAGAGATTTCTCAGCAAAGTGCAAAGACTCGGATACCAGTGTTCTCTTGCCTCCCTTATGCAACGTGTGCTGATAAGGGTTTAACAATCGGCTCTCTAGGAGGAGACTAGGGCAAGAGGGACCTTGATTTGCAGCATTTGCCAGTTCCATAGTGTAAATGCTCCCACTACGGCTGATTTCGAACTACCAGTGTGACATCACTGACCGTGTTTGGAAGGAGATACACAGGATAGACTTAAGAGCCAGTATGAGTTGACGCCAGCAAACCGCTGCATGCCATTAATAGATTTCTGCTGCTCTTTGGAAATGTATATCATGGTGTTTATTGCTGATGAGAAGATAAAGAGTTTTTGCTTAAGTTTGGGAAAGGAAAACAAAATTGAAAAATGTGCACTGAAATTGTTATGAAAAGCTTGTAATTCTTGAGTTTTTGTTGTTCTTGCTGTTTTTTAAAGATTGCTGGTTTGGCCCTTCAAATGTGAATAAAGGGAAGAAAATAAAACTACATTTCCAATATGGCTGATTTGTTTTTAATGATAAACTGACATATTTATGAAAGGTTCTATTTTAATGGAGGACTATTAGTTTGAAGGGAGAATTGCAGAATACTGTGTGATAGTTAAGGGATTTGTGAGTCATGACTAATCTGTTTTTCCTGTGCTCCACTTGTGTTCATGTGCACTTAAATTTGAAAAGAATGTCTTTGTTTGCTGAGAATTGAGATTTAATTCTTTTAATGTGTTTTTAAAAGTCATTTTAGCTCAGAAGAAGAAATTTTAAACCTAGCAAAAGTTTAGGTTGGAATGAGGAGGGATTTCCCCTTTCTTGGACATTTGGGGAAGAGTTGGAAACAGGCATTTTTCATTGTGCAGACACAAGATGGCGCTCAAGGAGTGTAATTTAAGTGTGGCTTCCTTTATTTCAAAACAGTATTTGGAAATGGGTCATTTTGAGATGCGGCGTGTATTTGAGATGCGGCGTGAATTTTGCCACATGTTGGTGGGTTTTTTGTTTGTTTGTTGTGGCTGTCATTGTTTATAAAGAGACAGAGCTTTAAGGAGACTGGGTATTGAGTTGATATTAAAACATGGTAGAGAGGTATCCATATGGCCTATAAAATAAAACGGGTCAACGTGATGAGGTCCTCTGGCTCTGCCTGTGGTGTTTTGGGTTCCTGTTCCTCCAAGGAAGCGCATTCATCTTGCCTGTACTTGCCTGTGGCTGCCAAAGTGTTCAGGTAGGTTTCTGCCCCAGTAAGGAAGTATCTAAGAATCTCCTGGAGGAAGCTGGATGTGCAAGTTTTCTCTGCCTTTTGAGGGACCTCATAGTTCACTTTCCAACTACTCATCGACACCTTTTACTCTTTAGTATTGGTGCCCCTTTTACTCCTGGCTGCCCATACATCTGCCCATGCGTGGACTTGTGGGGGTTTGGAATCTGTGGTTTTAATTTGCGTCCTTTGTCCTCTGGTCCCTCCCTTGTATGAACATTCCACTGCCTTGTCTACCCTCTGCTTCCCTTTTGGCCTCTTCTCTGGGCTTAGGACCACCCACTCTTGGAATCCAAATGCTGAGAAATAAAGTAAACCTAAGATCTACTCACTACCCCCACTTAACATGTTCGACTTTTTATTTTGAAATACTTTCAGACTTAGAGAAAAGTTGCAAAAATAGTAAAAGAATTTCCATATCCACTTGGATTCTCAAATGTTAACATTTGCTTTATTCTCTCTTCTGAACCATTTGAGAACAAGTCATGGGTATAATGGTCCTTTTCCATCACCTTGAAATATCTCAGTGTGTATTTTATAAAATCAAGGGCATTTTATTACATAACCATTGTAAACCAAGAAGTATCTGAGACATAGCTCAATCAGTTTTGAGGTTTATTTTGCCAGGGTTGAAGATGCACCTGGGAAAAAGGAACACGAAACCGCAGGAATAATCTGTGATCCGTGCTTTTGACAAAAAGGGTCTGGGAACTTCAATAATTACGGGGAAAGGGTGAGCAGTAGGGGAAAGAGGAAGAAAGGAAAGGGGGAGATGGTAGATAAAAGGGGCAAGGAGTTGCATTCTTTCGAGTCTTTGATCAGCATTCACTGAGTCCACATTTCATGTGTGAAAGGAGGGCATAGAGAAATAGTCAATTATGTATTTGTCTCGTGCTCAGTAAATCTGCACTTTACATAAAGTCAATATAAAGTAGCTACCTGTGGAGACATCTGGCCTCAGTCTGTAGCTATCTGCTTAGGAGCAAAAGGATAAGTAATTCCTTCCAAAAGATTCATGAGCTCTGTGTCAGGAACTGGGGTCAAAGAGACCAAATATTAGAACAAAAGACACATCTATGGCACCTACAGCTCAGGAACTTCAAGGGCTTTAGAAGCTGTGTGCCAAGACTCAGTCAGGGGAAAAGACCAAATAATATTTCTTATTAAATCACAAGACCACAGGGCTATGTTATCATTATTTATTTTGGTGCTCACATTGTCCCAAATTTAGCAGTAAAGTCACCCTCCCTCCCACCTCCCATTATTTATTTATTTATTTATTTATTTATTTTGAGACAGAGTTTTGCTCTGTTGCCCAGGCTGGAGTGCAGTGGTGCAATCTCAGCTCACTGCAACCTCCGTCTCCCAGGTTCAAGCAATTTTCCTGCCTCAGCCTCCCAACTAGCTGGGATTACAGACACACGCCACCATGCCCGGCTCATTTCTTTGTATTTTTAGTACAGACGGGATTTCACCATATTGGTCAGGCTGGTCATGAACTCCTGACCTCAAGTGATCCACCCACCTTGGCCTCCCAAAGTGCTGGGATTACAGGCGTGAGCCACTGCTCCCGGCCTAGAGCCCTTTTAAGCTGGGGATTTTGTCCTTTTTACATATTCCCATCATTCTTTGAGCAATGATTTACTTTTCAGTGCAACAAGATGTCCCAGGCTTATTTTGTACTATCTCAACCCCAGCCCTGAAATCAGCCATGTCTCCAAGGAGCCGTGGTTTATCTTATGGAGGATGGTCTTTAGAAACAGAGATCTAGTGACTAATGGAATTACCCCAAGGTAGATTACTTTGTTCTTACCTATCTTTATTCTTGTCACCAAAAGCAAACCAAATTCAGTAAGAAAAAGTTAATATTTTTACCTTAGAGTATCCACGTAACCCAAGCTGCAGAATTTCTGGTGCTTCAAAAAGCGGGGACTAAGTATCTCTTTGTTGGACCTACCCCTGCTGACACTCAGAATGACTCTCAGCTCTGAGTGCTATATTCAGATGTTGACCCTAAACAGCTCTGGTTTGAAGGGTTTCATGCAAGATTCACCCTAATACAATATACAACAGGCCGGGTGCGGTGGCTCATGCCTGTAATCCCAGCACTTTGGGAGGCCGAGGTGGGCAGATCACCTGAGGTCAGAGTTTCCAGACCAGCCTGGGCAACCTGGTAAAACCCCGTCTCTACTAAAAACACAAAAATTAGCCGGGTGTGGTGGCACACTCTTGTAATCCCAGCTACTTGGGAAGCTGAGGCATGAGAAACACTTGAACCTGGGAGACGGAGGTTGCAATGAGCCGAGATCGCACCATTGCACTCCCGCCTGGGCGAGAGAGTGGGACTCTGTCTTAAAAAAAAAAAAAAAAAAAAAAGGCTGGGCGCAGTGGCTCACACCTGTAATCCCAGAACTTTGGGAGGCCGAGGCTGGTGGATCACGAGGTCAGGAGATAGAGACCATCCTGGCTAACATGGTAAAACCCCGTCTCTACTAAAAATACAAAAAATTAGCCAGGCCTGGTGGTGGGCATCTGTAGTCCCAGCTACATGGCGTGAACCCAGGAGGCAGAGCTGCAGTGAGCCGAGATTGCGCCACTGCACTCCAGCCTGGGTGGCAGAGCAAGACTCCGTTTCAAAACAAGAAATGACAACAACAAAACATAGTTTATACATAAATATGTAACCACAATAAACTGTGAGATACACAGAATGAGCTCTAACTAACCTTAAAGGCCAGAGCTAATTTCATTATGCCAGGATGTGATAAAACATGGGATATCCAGACTCAATTGGGATTGCTAGTTAGCACTGTGCTTTGTTTTAATTTTAAAAATCTAGGCTTTCAGAAGACAAAAATAATAGCAATGCCAAGATACTGCTTCCTGTGTCATTATGCAAAAACTTGAATCCATTGTGGACGCTAAGTAACTGAAATAGCATCCTGACTCCGTGTTACCCGGATCTGTTGTTGTGATGCACTTTTATCCCACTTTTCCACAGACATCAGGCAGGGACTGGGAACAAGCATTTTGTATGAAGAATCTGTATCGTCGGATTTCCAGCTCCACTGACACATGACCCCCATCCCTAACTTTTTACCCTTTGATGATCCTTTCAAATTCAGGGGTCAGCAGACTTTGGCTGGAAGTTCAACTTTGCGCCAAGGCCTGTTTGCATATCACCGGCAGGCTATGAATGGGTTTTACAGATTTAGAGGATTGTAGAAGAAAGAGGAGAGAGAAGAGAGGAGAAGGGGGAAGAGGGAAGAGTGACAGTGACCAGATATGGCTTACAAAGTCTCAAACATTTACTCTGTGACCCTTTATAGAAAATGTTGGTCAATCCTGGCTCTATGTGATTTACTTAGCTGTCATGTCAGGTAAGCAGCAGCAGAATTCTTATTTTTGTTTTTAAAATGAGGAAACTGAGGCTCAGGGGGGTGAAATGACCTGTACAAGGGCACACGCTGATATTCAGAAGAACTAGAACTAGAAACAACTCTTCTGACTTAAAAAGTTCCATTTAGTCTATTCATTTGCTTCTCTTTTAGTGAGAAATGAGCAAATTAATTTTTTCTTTTTCTTTTTCTTCTTTCTTTCTTTTTTTTTTTAAAAAAAAAAAACCTCTTGCACTATCTGAATATTCTCAGAGTAAGGTACTAAAAATGAAGCTAAGTTGGAGTGAATGATCTAAATCGTTCTGTATTAGCTGGCTTTGCTGCAGAGGGCAGATCAACAGACCTGGCAGGAACCCATCAGACCTCTTGAAGTTTCTGCTCAGACAAGGCACGTGTTAGATCCCTGTACATCAATCAGCACGTCCCGTGACTGAGCTCTTTCCATAAGAGTAGCAGAAATCACATGGCAGGGGTGGGGTGTGTAAGGATAAGAGAAGAGGAGTGAATACTTGTGAGCCATCATGCCGCCTACCACACACACAAATGCTTTGCTGCCTGCGCCTTTGCACACTAGCATGCACCTTTTCCACAACCCTATAGGGCCTCTCAATTCATGATGAATTTTTTTTTTTTTTTTTTTCTGAACGCATTCAAACAAAAATCTCTTAACTGCCACAATGTCATGAAGACATCAGGGATGAACAAGCCAAATAAACCGTGAAAAATCTGACTCATGGCAGAGCGAATTCCCAATTGTAGCTAATTTGTTATTAAAAAGTTTAAAATAACATGACGGGTCCGCAGTTTGATAGACGTTTCCCATTCATAACGATAGCATCACAAAAGCTTCCGATGCTGAGAAGCGAGTCCTTTCTCGGTCATATGATGAGCTGAAAGGAAAACGAAGCTCTGTTCCTTCCTTTGTGAGCGCTTCATCTAATTTAATATTAGATAATTGCTCCCATGCACCCCTGATAGAAATAATCCTCTTCTACGTGCTTATATTAGATACTTAACTATTGCACTCTGTTTTATATGAGCCAGCTAGTATTAGGGATGGGGAAATGAACAGGATAGTCAAAACAGCTAAAAGTAACAGATGAGAAGCTGAAAATAGCATAGTTGCCTATTATATAACAAATAGATTTCCATCACGCAGCACTATGCACTATTTTCTTTTCTGCGCACACACACTCAATTTACAGCCTCTAACATTTTTCTCCCATGGTTTAGCCTATTTGTTTTTGTTTTTGTTTTTGTTTTTTTTGAGACGGAGTCTCGCTCTGTCGCCCAGGCTGGAGTGCAGTGGCCAGATCTCAGCTCACTGCAAGCTGCGCCTCCCGGGTTCACGCCATTCTCCTGCCTCAGCCTCCCGAGTAGCTGGGACCACAGGCGCCGCCACCTCGCCCGGCTAATTTTTTGTGTTTTTAGTAGAGACGGGGTTTCGCCGTGTTAGCCAGGATGGTCTCGATCTCCTGACCTTGTGATCCGCCCGTCTCGGCCTCCCAAAGTGCTGGGATTACAGGCTTGAGCCACCGCGCCCGGCCGATGGTTTAGCCTATTTTTGGTGTGCTGCCATTGTCAGAGCACCAGCCCTGCACTGAGAAGGCCTTGCCAAGTAGAAGCCCCTCTGTGGCTTCATGGCACCTTCCACTGTGCTGGTGGGTGCATGGGGAGCTGGAGGTGCAGGCTGCAGAAGGGAGAGTTGATGCTTTGCCTGCCAGAACTTGGAAGACACTGGAATTCCATGTTTCCAGCAGTGAGCAAGGGGACCACTGCCAGAATGACATTAGGTGACCTCTCTGTGTTTCTTAGAGATAAAATGGAGGCATCTCAAATGGCATAATTTTACTCAGGTTACATTCTTATCACTACTGAATTGAAGTTGGGGTTTCCATTTTGTATGGAATGAAAATAAGTGTGAAGTATCTTTTTAAGTGAAAGTATTGGGAGTCAGCGCTGACAGTGCTGTAATAGAAACTGCAGGAATTTTTGTTGTTCTGGGAATGATAGTAATAATAGCATATCAGCTAGCATTTGCTGGGCATCTGTTGTAATTCAGAAACTGGGCTCAGCATGTCCATATATACATTTGAATCCTTTGAGAACTCCAGTTCCTCTGAGCCTCTAATGCACGTTGCATTCTTTCCCCTCTGAGTGCCCAGTACGGCCAAGCATTCAAGTTCAAGACACAAAGCTCTTGTTGCCAGAAGTAACCAAGTTACTGTGCGCATCTGGGGCCATAATTACACAAAAGTACAAAAGATCACACCGGGCTTGACAGTCGTTTTTAGCCTCATTTTGAGCATCAAGAGCATGAAGCTCAAGACAGCCCTTGGTCTCCTTTTTCTCAGCCAAGGAGGGGCAGTTGGACCTACCTACGTGAGTCACCGCCATGCTCTGCAGGGCACCTCACTGCCGGACACTCCAGTCTGTTAGCAGTTCTGCACTCAGTCCTTCTTAAAATTCTGATCAACTTTATTTACGATTGGGGGATCTTTTAAGCATTCTCTAAATCTAGCATTTGCTAAATCTAATCAATTTTCACTAATGCCTTAACATTTTTTTTTATGTGTCTTAGTATAATTTTCAAGCAGTTTTTCAGCATTTGGTCTCTTTTGGATTCAAGCATGGGATGCTGCATATTGAAAAATCTTAGGAACAAATGTTTGAGTTTTAACTATTGTTCACAACTCTTCAAAAAAAAAAAAAAAGCCCATGATAATTTTTTTTCTGCGTTCTCGTCATTTTATTTTTATCAATTTGAAGATGAAAAATTACTTTCTTAATGCAGAGTAAATGTAATATATTTTAGAAGAAAGACCTGGAAATGTCAGACGCTTAGGAAAGCTGAATAGTAATGAAAAACCTTAATAATTAAAGTAGCTTAATATTGACTTTAACATTATCCCTACAGTAATTAAGAATTCTGCAGGTTAATCAAAAGCATTCCTGTGTTGTAATGACATATCTGAAAACCTTGGCATCTGACCAGGCATTCTCCTTCTTCTTTTATAAATCTGTGTTTTCCACAACATGCTCACCAGAGGTGAGAGGTAGTGTTTCAATACATAGATAAATAGCTATACCAATATTCTAGTAATGACTCTGGAAAATGACTCCAAATGGCATCATATTGGGGGCATTTTTAAAAAAATTTACCATTTAAGTTCCAGGATACATGTGCAGAATGTGCAGTTTTGTTACATAGGTATACATGTGCCGTGGTGGTTTGCTGCACCTATCAACCCGTCATCTAGGTTTTAAGCCCTGCATGCATTAGGCATTTGCCCTAATGCTCTCCCTCCCCTCGTCCCCCATGGCCTGACAGGCCTCGGTATGTGTTGTTCCCCTCCCTGTGTCCATGCGTTCTCATTGTTCAACTCCCACTTATGAGAACATGTGGTATTTGGTTTTCTGTTCCTGTGTTAGTCTGCTGATAATGATGGCTTGCAGCTTCATCATCCCTGTCCCTGCAAAGAACATGATCTCATTCTTTTTTATGGATGTATAGTATTCCGTGGTGTATACATGCCACATTTTCTTTATGCAGTCTATCATTGATAGGCATTTGGGTTTGTTCCAAGCCTTTGCTCTTGTAAATAGTGCTGCAATAAATATGCATATGCTTGTATCTTTATATTAGAATGATTTATAATCCTTTGGGTACATACCCAGTAATGGGATTGCTGGGTCAAATGGTATTTCTTGTTCTAGATCCTTGAGGAATTGCCACGCTCTCTTCCACAGTGGTTGAACTAATTTACACTCCCACCAACAGTGTAAAAGTGTTTCTATTTCTCCACAGCCTCTCCAGCATCTACTGTTTCTTGATTTTTTAATAATCACCATTCTGACTGGGGTGAGATGGTATCTCATTGTAGTTTTGATTTGCTTTTCTCTAATGACCAGTGATGATGAGCTTTTTTTCATGTTTGTTGACTGCATAAATGTCTTCTTTTGAGAAGTGTCTATTCATATCCTCTGCCCACTTTCTGATGGGATTGTTTGTTTTTCTCTTGTAAATTTGTTGAAGCATTTTTATAGTGCATGGTAGCACAAATAGTATTGTGCATTTGGGGCCATAGCCAGTGTTAAGCATGTTTTGTTTTGTTTTTGGAGACACAATCTCACTCTATCACCCAGGCTGGAATGCAGTGGTGTAATCATAGCTCACTACAGCCTCCACCTCCCAGGCTTAAGTGATCCTCCCACTTCAGTCTCCCGAGTAGCTGGGACTACAGGCGTGTGCCACCATGCCTGGTTAATTTTTTTTTTTTTTTTTTTTTTTGTATTTTTAGTAGAGACAGGGAACTCCTGGGCTCAAACAAACTGCCTGCCTCAGCCTCCCAAAGTGCTGGGATTACAGGTATGAACCACCATGCCCAGCTGAGCATTGATTTCTAATTCAACACTTCTTGTAATGATATTCCCTTTATCTGTGAAGAGGAATTTTTAAAAAATCAAGCTGATGTGAGAAAAGAATCTGAAAGCCCATCTTCAGGCCTGTAGCTCTGGGGACAAAGGGCCCTGGCGAGTAGTTCTAACAGCTGTGATTTAAGACAGCATTTGTTCTGGAAGGGTCAGTTCTTCATTTACTCGCCTTGGTGATTTGAGTTAGCCAAGCAACCAGCTCAGTCCCCATAATGCTTACTCCTGTGAGGTTGATATTTCAGACACATTCTCTGAAGGCAGTCATCTGTGAGTTTGATAATGTCGCAGGAAACAGAGCCAGAAGCAAAGATACGGTATCAGAGAGGATATGGAGTTTTACCGCTGAGAGTCTTCAGTGTTCATTTTACCAACAACTCTGAACTCTTACCGGATATCAGCCAGAGACAAATGATATAGTGTCAATGAGCGAGAAACCACCCAAAGATCAGTGGTTTACTAGCCAGTTCCCAAATGCTTTCTAGGTAACTCGGTCCTGTTAAGTGGGACAGTAAAGGAGAGCATTTTGTCCAAGACTCAGAATTCACAATTATTCATCAAATGCCTTCTAATCAGTATTCCTGCTAAGCTTCACCCACAGCTCATATTTGTACATATTCAAAGGTAAATAGAGAAGATTTAGGGAGAAACTGTCAAGTCTGACTTTCTTCTTCCTCTTCCTCCACCAACCCAAGATCATTTTCTTCCCCTAGGGGCTGAAATAAATTATTATCATTTAGCACCATATATGTACTGAAAACAGAGACAAGGAAAACAGAGATGAGGGAGAATTCTAGGGAAAGAATGAAGCTAAAGAAACTGAATGCCAGCTGGGCACAGTGGCTCATGCCTCTAATCCCAGTGCTTTGGGAGGCTGTGGTGGAGGGTTACTTGAGGCCAGGAGTTCAGGATCAGCCTGGGCAACATAGCAAGACCCCATCTCTACAAAAAAAATGTAAAAAATTATTTGAGCATGGTACTGCATACCTGTAGTCCCAGCTGCTCAGGAAGCTGAGGTGGGAGGATCACTAGAGCCTAGTAGTTTGGGGTTGCAGGGAGCTATGAGCAACTGAGCAAGACTCAATCTCTTTAAAAACAAAAGAGAAATTGTGAATTCCAAGATTCACAATTCTGATGATGGAGACTCTGTGTCTATGTGTACACGCATGTGTCCATGCATACATTGCACACACTTGTGCTTTCGCAGCTTTCTTTTGGTTTGTAAGTGATCACCTGGTGATCTTCAAGGTGGCAGTGCCTCGTGCCAGATTCTAGGCATTGTGTTTTATAGCCTATTCATTCTACTGAAATTTGAATAGGGGAATGTCTCAGAGAATAATCCAGTGTGGCTCCTTTGTGACACCATCCTATCCCACCTCATATCTCGGACACAGTGTCAAGTGATGATTTCAAGCATTGGTTTCTAATCCAACACTTCTTGCAATGATATTCCCTTTATCTGTGAAGAGGAATTTTTAAAAATCAAGCTGATGTAAGAAAAGAATCTGAAAGCCCATCTTCAGGCCTGCAGTTCTGGGGGCAAAGGGTCCTGGTGAGTAGTTTTAACAGCAGTGATTCAAGACGGCATTTGTTCTGGAAGAGTCAGTTCTGCCCAGTTTAGATCTTCACACCTGAGCCAGTCACTCACGTCCCTTCTCGCTACTTCAAATTATCCTGCTCTTATCAGCCAAATTGCCCAGTTCACATTGATACAACAAACGACCCCCCAAATCTCAACAATTAACAACATAAGCTTGTTTCTCACTTAAGCTCCATGTCTATTTAGAGTGGGCTTCCTCCCTGCGCCACATCCAGGACCCGGGCTAAGGGAGCATCCCCTGTCACATTTCAATGGCCAAAGGAAATCACGTGGCTGCTCTGGAGTTCATGTACTCAAGTGTACTCCTCCCCCAGGGGGCGCGCTAGGTCCATGGCTATACCCGCCGTCAGTGGAGCCAGGAAGTATAGCCCACGCCAGGCAGGGCCAGCTAATATTTGAGCAGCCAGACAGTCCTCACATTCCTCCAGCTGTTCCCAGCTCCTGACCGCTCTGGGCTTGTGCTGACTGCCCTGTCCCTAACCCAGTCTCTGCTTCTCAATCCCCCTTCTAGAATGCCAACAAAGTTATTTTCCTAAAGAACATCTCTCTGATCATGGTGGCCCTTCAGATAAATTTTTCATCCTCTGCACTGTGCACATATTACAGTCAAAATTATTTGGCACGGCACTCCCAGCCTTCTCGGCTCCAGCATATACCTGCCCCTCCGTTTTCGTCTTGCACCACAACCCTCGGACCCCTCGTCCCTAGTAACTCAGAGCCACTTAGCGCTGCTGGGCCAGGAGCGTGCAATGTGTGATGAAGAACAGTCTCGGGAGTTCTGTGCTTCCGCGCGCTAGGTCTGCGATCCTGAGCTAGGAGCTCCTCCACTCGGGTCACACTGTTGACTCTAAAGACACTCAAGTCCCTGGTGAATGGGGTTTTTAATAGTACCCGGTTCTTGAGTTGTGATGGTAGTAAATGACTGGCTGTGTGAAAAAGTTTATGTCCATTCTTTATGCTCAATAAATAGGACCTATTGTTTTCTGCGGCTGGGACTGTTTCCTAACTGCATCTTTCAGATTCCCACATCTCTACCCAAGCCACTCCCTCCTCCTTGAAGCCTTCTCTCCCCATCAGCCAAATCCAGCTCATCTCTACCTATTAAAGCCCTACTCATCTTTTTGTTTTAACCAAAGTTTTAATTGAAATCGTTGTAAATTAATATGTTGTTATAAGAGGTAACACGGAGAAATCTCAGGTACCCTTACCCAGTTTCCACCAGTGGTAACATCTTGCAAAACTGTAGTACCATGTGACAACCAGGATATTGACATTGATACAATCCACTGATCTGCCCCAGTTTTACGTGTGTGTGTATGTATTTGGTTTTACATGATTTTATCACCTATATAAGTTTATGTATCCATCACTACAGTCAAGCCCACACAGGTCCATGACCGCAGGCTCCCTCTTGCCCTTTCGTAAGTGCACCCATCTTCCTCCTACCACATCACCCCTTTCTCCAACCGCTGGAAGCCACCAACGTGCTCTCCATTTCTATAATGTTTTCTCTTTCTTTCTTTCTTCCTTCCTTCCTTCCTTCCTTCTTTTTTGATACAGAGTCTTGCTCTGTCACCCAGGCTGGAGTGGAGTACAGAAACACAATCATAACTCACTGCAGCCTTGAACTCCTCAACTCAAGCGATTTTCCCATCTCAGCCTCCCAAATAGCTGGGACTACAGGCACGTGCCACTGTGATGGGCTTTTTTTTTTTTTTTTTTTTTTTTTTTTTTTTTTTTTTTGTAGAGATGGGGTCTCACTATGTTGCTCAAGCTGATCTCAAACTCCTGACCTCAAGCAATCCTCCTACCTCTGCCTCCCAAAGCACTAGAATTACAGGCATGAGCCACCCCACCCAAGCCTTCTTTGATTTTTCATTTCAGAAATGCTATATAAGTAAAATCCTACAACATGCAAATTTCTGGGCTTGGCTTTCTTCACTCAGCATAATTCCCTGGAGAATCATCCATTTCGTGTGTATCAGTAGTTTATTCCTTTTTATTGCTGCCTACTCATCTCTTAAGGTCCTTTATGATACCTACTTGAATACTTGATGCCCCCAACTGGAATAATCAATTTTTCTGTGCTCACTTACCAGTCTTTAATAACTCTCTGTGATTCACAGCTATTTAATAACCAGGTTTTATATTTGCATAACTCTTCGGGACTTATGAAGTACTCTTGCATTCATTATTTTATCTCATCTTATGTAAATGTCTGTCTCATGTCATTGCACCTATTTTGATAAAATAGACATGTACCCCCTCCCTCCCAGTTGGGGGCATCAAGTTCAAAGCCTCTCACATCGTGTGCTGCCAGGAACTGCTGCATGGGTGAGATCGTTTTGTACAGAAAGCCATCTCCTGGGTGTGATTCAAGCCAACTAAATAATGCTGTCATTCAACTCAGCTTAAGGGGCAGATGTTCCTGGCTCTAGGTAAAATAGAAATTGTAGAACAAGAAGTGTTTTTTTAATGTAAGAGAATGTCATAATAGACTGATTTAAAAGCCTCCTTTGGGGAATGATAACTAAGGTATTTCAATACACAAGTATTACCGTAATAAAAGCTGAGTATTAAAAATATAATGAGATTTTCTTTGAAGGGAATAAATTAAACACAAGTTTACATTAGAATAGATTTATAAGCATGATAATATTCCTCTTTAGCGTAAATTGGGGAAGATTATATGTTGCCGAGGGATGCACTAGAAGAGTCAAAGTAGTATTCTTTAATGGTCAGACCTATATATGTGAACATATGCACATGACATGAATCATCAATACCTGGTGATCTCCAATGTGTCTTGAAAATCATCTGTCCATTGCTTCCTCCAGAGGACAAGGACACACGCTGAAGACCTGAGCGTGTGTTTGGTTTGGGAGCCCAGGGAGAGGACTCACAGGGGCAAGATGATTATCAGGAGTGGGAAGAGCTACAGTAAGTGCCGGCTGTGTCTTCAAAATGGTGCTGACAAATGGGCATTAAGACCATAAGGAAGAGTAAAATGTAGAAAGGTCATGAACTGAGTATATTCAGAGACACAGTGGGAGCAGGAAGGAAGCAAGAAGGTCCGAGACACTTTCCAGAGGGCTGGTGTGTCTGAGGCATGTTTCAATTTGGCTTCCAGCTGTTTGCTGCATGTGTACAGCAGGGCCGTGTTTTACCCTCTGCTCTCTCTGCATCACCTGGTGAAGGACGATAGAAGATTCAGGCACTGAAAGCCACAGTTAATGTGGAATGAGCTCTTCAGGGTGAGGCTGGCCTGGGGAGAAACAGGGCTGAAGAGTCTCTGGGTTAGAAGGTGCTGGCCAATTGCATCCCTGCTCTGAAAGTCAGCATCCTGGACGGTGGGTGAGGGCTGAGAATGAGGTGAGGAACGGCGGAGGGTGGAGTTATTGGAGCGCTGAGAACCGGAAATGAGCAAAAGCAGCATCAGAGACATAGCTGAGACTGAATTCAGTGAGGGAAATGCATGAAGAGGGGATGATAGTTTGAGCTGAATTTTGAAAAGTAAATAAAGATCCAGTGAGAAAGGGCAATCCAGGCGAGGAAAGAGCTTAAAAAAGGCATGGGTATGCAAAGGCATGTTATATCCAAGGAATTATAGTAGTTCCTTGGTGCTATAATGTAGGATCTGTGGAGAGAGAAGGAAAAGGACATATCTCTGTTTGCTAAATTTTGTGTATCTGGAGAGCAAGGACTTGCCATCACATTTCTTTCACTCAGTTGGAAAGTCGGGGACACTGCAGTAGATTCGTAACTTGGGGGGCAGGTTCTAAAGGTAATTGTGCAAGTTAAAAATCACGTAATCAAAGTTGCTCTTGAAAAATCAATGAAATTGTCTGTAAAACACAGTAAATACACATCCAGCCTTGTGGTAAATTCCACACAAACATGTTTTTGTCCAGCACTAGAAGAGATTGATTTGTTGCAGTTGAACACAGAGTGAAGTTGTTGGTTTACATTAATGTTTATCAAGACACCAGTAATAGAGTAAGAAGGCAAGCTAGAAGAAGGCAAGTAGAAGAAGATATTTAAAATACATATACCCCGAAAAGGACTTAAAAATGTAAATAGGCACTTTACAATAGAGGATATGCAGATGGCCAGTACACATGAGAAGGTGCTCGACCTCATTAATCCCCAGGGAAATACAAATTGAAGCCACAATGAGATGTGTATACCTTTACCAGAATGGTTACAATTTAAAAGAAAATAATACTTCAATAGACTCAAAAACACCAAATACCTAGCAATAAATTCCACAAAAATATAGAAGACTTCTTGATGAGAACTACAAAACATTGCAGAAAAATATTAGAGAAGACCTAAATAAATGAAAAGATATACCATGTTTATGGTTTGGAACACTCAATATTTAGATGTCACTTCCCCAGCATTGATCCATAAAGTCAATGAAATCTCAATCAAAATCCTGGAGGGTATTTTTAGAAGACTGACAAACAGATTCTGAAATGAACGTGGAAATACAAAAGAACTCAGACTAGCCAAGAACAAATTTAGATAACTACATTACCAGATTCCAAAAATTATAAATTTACACTAATTAGGACAGTGTAGTATTGGTGTTAGGCTATACAAATAGATAATAGAAAAGAATATAGCGTTCATAAAAACATCCACACCTGCACTCACTTGATTTTTGAAAAAGGCACCAATACAATGCAATATGAAAAGAATGTTTTTTTTTTAAATTAATGATGCTGAAACAAATGAATATCCATATGGGGGGACCTAACCTTGACCTACACCTAACCATAAACAAAAATTAATTCTAAATGATTCACAGACCTAAACGTAAAAGCTAATACTATAAAACTTCCCAAAGAAAACATAGAAAAACGTCTTTAATCTTTCTGTGAAGGAACACAAACAGCATAAGAAAGTAGTAAGTTGGTGTCATCAAATATAAAAACTCGAAGATACCATTTAGAAACACAAGCCATAAACTGCAAGAAAATATTTACTGTATACATCTGATGAAGGACTTACCCAGAACACATAATTAATTCCTTCAAATTAACAATAAGAATCCAAACAAGTTGATTTTAAAATGGACCAAACAATCAAACACGTATTTTACAAAATAAGTTACCCAAATGATCAATTAGCATATGAAAATTTGTTCAGCATTGTTGCTATCAGGGAAATGCATGCGTAAATCACACTTTATACCACTACACGCCCACACAGCAATTTTAATTTTTAAAACACCCTCAGTACCAAGTGTGGGCAAGGAAGTGGAGCAAATGAAACTCTCATACACTGCTGGTAGAAGCATATATGGGCCCAATCACCTTGTAAACAAATGTTTGACAGTGTCACTGAAATTGAATATATTTATGCCAAACAACCCAGAAATTCCACACCAAAGTATAAACTAATGGAAATGCACGCATATGCAGACCAAAAATAGGAACAAAATGCATTAGTCATAATAGTTAAAACATGGACGCAACCGAACTGTTTTGTGACAATAGAATGGATAAATAAATTGTTATATATTCATACACAGGAATACTATACAGCATGAAAATGAAGACTACCATTAAATGGAACAACATAGAAAAATCTCACAAACAAAAACATGCTGTACAATTTTATGTTCATAAAGTTCAAAGAGAGGCAAAGCTAATCTGCGATGTTGGGAGTCGGGATATCGGTTAACTTTGGGATGAAAGAGGGAATAGTTAAGTGGGGCATGAGGGGGCTTCTGGGGTTGTGGTGACGTTCTATTTCTTGCCATGTGTATTTAAAATTTTGTCATTTTCCTGTGTGCATATTACACTGATATAAAAAGCTCATTAAAATGTTGTGGTATGACCTCCTTAGGAAATGTTTAAGACTTTAGAAAATACGGGAAATAATTAAGTGAATATTTGCATGTCTGTGTTCCTGTTTCTTCTCCGTAAGAGGTAGCTGGACTCTAGAATTGTAATCTGAAGGTCATAGGAAGGCTGTGGTCCTGCCCAGCATCCATGGCATATCTGGCACCAAACTCATGAGCCCCTCACCCAGCCCCCCTTCTCCCCATCCCAGTCTCAGCAGCAGCTGTTTTCCTGCTTAACATCCTCATAGAGTATTTATGTACACGGTGTTGCTGAATAACTGAAGCCAAGGTCCAAAGTAAACCAGACATGGAACTGGAGTTAAAGACTATGACGTTCATACATCAGTCTAAACTCACAGTTGTAGGGGGCAAGAAAAGGATTCAACATCTCTCAGCATCGATGTTAGGGGGCACATCATAAACAAACTAGAATCTGCAGCAGATTTGAAGATGCTGCTCACTTTGTGTCTTTCTCCGGATTGGCGTGAGGTATCTGGAGGGGAATAGCTTTTAATAGACCCAAAGACTAGAAAGCATTTGGCAGGTGGTTCTGTTTCTGGGAGCCAGGCACTTATTAGTTAGCCTAATGTAGAACAGATCACTTACCTCTTTCTTTAAAGAACTGTTGATGCTCAGCAAATAATAAGCAATAACAATAAGGTTCTCTTGTGCAAACAAAGTTTTTGTTTATTCTAGACTATGTGTAAACTTCGGGGAGTGGGGCGGAGGAGAGACTGTGCAGTTCTTGTCCCTAGAAGCAACTGAGATGGGAAACATCACAAATATTGCCTAACACAGAAGTCAGAAAGAAAGTAATAGGAGGTTTGAAGTACCTATTAATAGCAAATGAACTTCCTTCATCTAACAAGATGGAAGTCAGATAAGATCGCTCAGGCAGTCAGATTCCCCTGCAAATTCTCTCTATCTCTCTTCCCCCACCCTCACTCTCACTCCCCCTCCTCATTTTGAACGTTTCCTCATATTATATAACATCCTGCTTCCACACCATTTGCAATTCCTGCCTAATACATTGCTAATTTAAATTATACCCTTTTATTACATATTTAGGGGTTTTAAATACTTCACTGCTATAAGCAATGCACAATAAGCACTAGTATACATCCATAATTAGTTTCCTAAGGTAATTTCTGGAAGTAGAATTGCTGAGTCTAAGAATATACAAAATTTCACATTTTTGGCATGTGTGGCCAAGTTTGCATCCAAAGGTTGGAATTCCTACCAGTGCATAAGAATGCTCATTTCCTTGCACCTTCAGCAGCAT
The DNA here is from genome assembly GCF_043159975.1 of Macaca nemestrina. NCBI lineage: Eukaryota > Metazoa > Chordata > Mammalia > Primates > Cercopithecidae > Macaca > Macaca nemestrina. The sequence goes on along the minus strand of NC_092125.1, from coordinate 15,053,362 downwards.
TGTGTAGTAACATTTTATCTAATCTTTGCAGACTGATTCAAAATAAACATTGTGCATTGTGATTTAAATATTTATGTTTATATAAAACTTTTTCACATTTTTGGACCATATGTTTTTATTTATGGATTAACTCTTCAAATCATTTGCTCATTTTTATTGTGGTGTTAATTTTTTATTGTTGAAATGTTGGAGCTCTTTACATATTAAAAATCTATCCTGTGTTGCAAAATGTTTATTTTGCATGGCTCTGGTAATTTTATTTATGGTGGTTTGTGATTTCAGTCCATGGTGTTGCATTTTTAAAGAGCCTTCCCACTCCAAAATATGAACATTCCACACAAAATTTCTAGTGGAAGCTAGAAATAGCAGCTAACAACTATTGAGTGCTGGCTCTGTGCCAGACATTGTTCAAAAGTTTAATCATTTAACACTCATAATACCTTGATGAGTTAAGCAACTATTATTGTGCCAGTTTTATAGATGAGGAAACTGTGGCACAGAGTGGTTGAGTAACTTGTCTAGGGTCCAAAACTAGTAAGTAGTGAAGCTGGGATTTTAATGCGGTACGTCTGACTCTGCACATAATACTATCTCTCCTCCTTCAATTTTTTTCTTTTTGGTAGGGAGTGTCTTTTCAAAGAATTATGGCAACTTTCTCTTTCATTTACTTAAAGCTCATCCCCAAGTAACTAGAATAATTTTTGTAATAAGATCATTTTTTCCCAAAAGAGTAATTATCCTCAAGATTCATTCCACAATGAGAAAAATAATGTAAGTTTTCAAGAGACCCACAGAAAGGAGAGCTTTTCTTTGGTTCATATTTAAAGGCATCTAGAGGCCTAAGTGAAGATTATCCAGACTGCATGGAAGACCAAGCTGTAACTGAAGAAATGCTCTCCTCTTCCTGGAGGTGTGCAGGGTCCCCAGCAGCTCATAGTCAAGTTCCCTGCAGCAGATGACCAGCAGAGGCATCAGACTTGGGGATTAGTGCTGGCATCACCACTTTGGCAACTTGGAACACCTGTAATATTTTATTTTCTGTACCAGGTTCTCAACACTGGCCCAGATAATCAAGAGTTAAATTTAGGAAACAGCAAAGCATGCAGTGAACAATGACATCAAGTATTTTAACCATTGGCAATTTTAATCAAGGTACCAAGTTAGGAATAAGATAGAGGCCATAACCCTCCTTTCTGGTGAGCTATTTATCCCTCGTAATGAGTAGTACTAAAACTAGCAGCTTAATTATCTTTGCTCTGACCTCTCTTTGATTTTCTGAATCCAGAAATCATTCGGTCCAATTTACAGAAAGAACGCCTGCTATGAACAAGAGACTGTTCTAAGCCCTGGGAGAAACAGGGTCTTTGCTCTAATGGAAAAGGTGGATGAATATGTGACCACATGGCTCTAGTATAGAAAGACTGTGATTAGTATATGATAAATGGGGTACAGCCAAAATAATCCATAAAGCGTGTAGACCATATGTAAGAGAAGTATATGAAAATAGCAAGATAAGTTGGCATTTTCAGATCACAGAGAGCTTTGAATGCCATCCTAAAGAGAATCATTTTTTTCTTTAATTTAACAAATATTTATTTTAACCATCCATTATATAGCATTTACTGTTGTTGGCACTGAAGATGTAGCAGTGAACAAAATTGACCAAGTTTCTGATCTTGTAAAGTGTATTTTCTAATGGGGAAATTGTATATATATAATTAATTGTATATTAATTGTAATAATTATTATATGCAATTATATATACAAATTATACAAATGTGTTAAATATTACTTCGCGTGTATAAATATAAATTCATTCATTATATATGTGTACTAATTTCTGGTAGATAAATATATATTTGTATAAAGTATACAAATATCCAAATTAAATATGTATATTTAATCTATATAAAATATAGATTGCATTTGTATATTATATATAATTTTTAAATAATTAAATTTTATACATAATGTATCAGGTAACAGTACAGGAAAGAAAAATGAAACTGGATAAAAGGATAGAGTTGTAGGCTTCAGTCTCAACCCTGCCTGCACATTAAAATCATCCTGAGAAGTTTGGAAAATGATGATGTCTAGGCCCCCACTCAAGAGCAAGAGGATTAAAACCTTTGGAGTGGGCATTGGGTTTTTTGTGGGGTTTTTTGTTGTTGTTGTTGTTTTGAGACAGAGTCTCGCTCTGTTGCCCAGGCTGGAGTGCAGTGGTACGATCTTGGCTCACTGCAACCTCTGCCTCCTGAGTTCAGGACGTTCTCCTGCCTTAGCCTCCCTAGTAGCTGGGATTACAGGCGTGTGCCACCATGTTAACTGATTTTTGTATTTTTAGTAGAGATGGGGTTTACCATGTTGGCCAGGTTGGTCTTGAACTCCTGACCTCGGTGATCCACCTGCCTCAGCCTCCCAAAGTGCTGAGATTACAGGCGTGAGTCACCACCCCCAGCCAGCATTGGTATTTTCTAATTTGCATCCCAGGCAAGAACCAACAAGACAGAGAATGAGGACGTGCCATTTAAACAGGCTGATCAGGGAAGGCCTCTGTAATTGAGCAGAGACTTACATAGAGTGAAGGAGCAGGCCACACAGATAGGTAGAGAAGCTATGCAGTGAACAGCTAGCCCAACATGTGGCACTTAGCTGTCATGAAAGAGTGAATGATTAGCAGCACAAAGAGTGGATAAGTGCTTGAGGTGATAGATACCCCATTTACCCTGATGTGACTATTATGCATTGCATGCCTGTATCAAAATATATTATGTACCCATAAATATATACACCTATTATGTACCAATAAAAATGAAAAAAATAAAAAAGAATGGGTGAATGGATGCATCAGGATATGGAATAGTGTCAGAGAAGAAATTAACTGGGTACCTGCATTGGGGGGTCACAAGCCCACCCCAGGTTTACTGATTGGCTAGAAGGACTCACAAGGACAAAGCGTATATGGCCATACTCAGGGCTCAGATTAGTTACAGCAACAGGATACAAAATAAAGTCAGCAAAGGGAAGTCCAGAGGAAACCAGGTGCAAGTTTCCAGGAGCCCTCTTACTTGCTCCAGCAACAAGCTGGGACACCACCTGTGAAATGATGTCTATCCAGGAAGCTTGTTAGAGGCTTGGTGCTCAGGTCTTTACTGAAGCTGGTCACATAAGCGCCCTCTGCCTTGCATGAGGCATTCCAGACTCCTGAAGGGAAAGCAGGTGTTCAGCATAAACCATATTATTCGGGCCAACAGTTTAGGCGTAGCTTGTCAGGGAATGGTGGGAACACTGCTGAGATCCAAGTTCACTGATGCCAGCCGAGAGCCAAACTTGCAAGCAAGTCTTTTTAAGGAGGGCAGTCCCAGCCCTCCTCTGTGTTAACTCTTTTCTGCACCGTGCTATATACCAAGGGCCAGATCAAGGGCACTGGGGATGAGAATAGAAAGCAAAAGGATATGCTTGAGAATTTTAACAACTGTTTAGATATGAAGAATATGAAATAGAATCTCTTGTTTTCAGAGATTTTTACAGGTTACCTCTTAGGAAGCCTTTCCTGAAACCCAAGTACAGCTTAGCTTTTCCTCTTAGCACCCACTTTCTTCCTTCTTCCCTCCCTTCTTTCCTTTATTTTCTTCTCTTCCCTTCCCTTCTCCTTCCTCCCTTCCTCTCTTTCTCTTTCTTTTTCTGTTTTTCTTTCTTTCTCTTCTTTCCGTCTCTCCTTCTTTCTTCCTTTTCTTTCTTTCTTTTTTTTTTTTTTTTTTTTTTTTTTGACAGAGTCTTGCTCTGTCACCCAGGCTGGAGTGCAGTGGTGTGATCTTGGCTCACTGCAACCTCCACCTCCCAGGTTCAAGCGATTCTCCTGCCTCCGCCTCCCAAGTAGTTGGGATTACAGGTGTGCACCACCATGCCCAGCTAATTTTTGTATTTTTAGTAGAGACGGGGTTTCACCATGTTGATCAGGCTGGTCTCAAACTCCTGACCTGACCTTGTGATCCGCCCACCTCAGCCTCCCAAAGTTCTGGGATTACAGGTGTGAGCCACCGCACCCGGCTCTTCTTTTTCTTTCTTTCTCTCTCTTTTTCTTCTTTTCCTCTTTCTTTTTTCTTTTCTTTCTCCTTCCTTCCTTCTTTCTATTTCTTTTTTTTTCCCTAGAGACAGGGTCTGACTATGTTGCCCAGGCTGGCTGTGAACTTCTGGGCTCCAGTTATTCTTCCACCCCAGCCTCTCAAGAAGCTGGGATTACAAGCATGTACCACAGCACCCAGCTCCCTTTATCGTTCTTAATGGTGCATATTACAATTGTAATTCACTAAACAGATATTCCCACAAATAGTTGAGTCTGGTCTCCCCAGCTAGATTATAAACTTCATAAAGTTTTTCTTAGCACATAGGCAACTTTCTTGCACAGAATAACTACTCAACAAACATTTACTGAATGAATTAATGAATGCATGAGAGTATCAGGTAGAGGCCTGAGGCAAGAACCCGATTTGAGTCTGAGGTTCAGGCCAGGGGCCTATGTGTAGATTCAGGCCAGCCTGATGACCAGCAGCAGGTGTGTGCACAACTTAGGCTCTAACAGAGCCCAGAGTGGATCTCAGAGATCAGTCTTCCAGTGCTTTAGTTGTCAAGACCCTCACCACAGGGGCCACTGCTTTGGTAGTTGATTAAAATAATGCATGTATCTCTAAGGGTTCCTTTTGTAAACCTTCTTCAGCATTCATTCTGCAAACATTTATTGGGGCCCTACTAGATTCCCTGTTTGGTACTGCCTTTTGGAGTTGATGAAATGAATTAGTAGACATGGTTCCAGCTTTAGGGACTGGAAGCACCATGAGTGAGCTGGACACGCTAACCAATCCAAATAACACAGGGTCGTATAACAGATGCATGCACAGGTACCTGTCACAAAATAAGTGCTCAAGACATAGTCGATGAATGCGTTTGAATGAAGGTGTAACCTTGGGTAAAGCAGATGTTTTATACGTTGGTGAGAAAAGAAGCCTGCAAAGGAGACTGAGAAAGAGCAGAGAGGTGGCAGAAGAACCAGGGGGCAGGAGGGCAATTCAGGGATCAAGAGTGGGCAAGTCTGAGAGGTTAGGCAGTCAGAAATGTCAGGTGCTTTTATGAGGCATGAGAGATAAGCACCAAAGAGCAAGCATTGACTTAGCAATCCCCAGAGCATCAGTGATCATGTGAAGAGCACATAGAGCTTGTGTTGGGGGTGGAAGCCAGTCTGTGGCGGGTGGGGAGGGAATGGGAAGTAAAGGATTTAAAGGGAGCTCATGGAGCGCCTGCCTCCTCAAGAACCTTGACTTTGAATGAAAGGAAAGAGAAAGAGACGCAGCTTGAGGATTTGTTGGGTAAAGGTGGAAGGAGTCAATCCTGAGTAAGAGGCATCTTCATGTGGTTAGTTACATGCTGAGGGAAGACTCATGGAGAGGAGAACCAAAGATGGAGCTGAAAGTATGTGTTGGAAAGAAACGTCAAAGAAATCAGGAGCACATTCGCAGCAAGTAGCCTTCAGCAGGAGAGGCAGTGTCTCCACTGAAGACAGCAGCAAGAGCTGGTGGGCATGAATTTAAGTTTTTAGGTGGGAGGAAAGAGAAAGGGTCCCCATCTGACTGGTGAGGAAAAAGAAGGCTGGATGAGAGAGGGGCTGCAAAGGTTAGATTTGGGTTGGCGTGAGTGGGGCAGAGGGTGGTGATGGTCATTATTTCTTTCAGTGTAAAGATTGGAAGATAGAGAGTTAATAAGAAAGTCGCCAACAATATGGCAAGCACTTTGAAAAAACGAGTTGAAGCATTTGCTGCTTAGATATTCTTTACAGTAAGCAGGAGTAATACCATGTCTGTGCACTCTGGAGTCAGACCTGAAGTTCAGTTTCAACATCTATCTTAAAAACAACTTTAGGTTACACTATATAACATTGCCACTTTTGTAGGTTAAAAAAATTGCATATTGTCAATTTTGTATAGCTCTGCCTCTATAATACTTATCTCAGAAGCTGTGGTGAGGATTAAATAAAACAGTACACCTGAAATTACATTACTCTCCTTTTCAGTGGCTCCTCAGTTAATACTGGGGCTTCTGGGTTTCCACCAGCCCATTCTGGCAGAGGAGGAAGAGGATCAATTGTTCTCAGAAACCTTCCAGCAAAGAAGGGGTAAATATATGCCCACTGGAGACCAGCTTTGCTTCTTCCTCATTGAGAAGAGCCAAGAGAAGAGGTGCTGAGAACACAGCTTCAATTTATGTGGATTTGGCAGGGAGAGTTCATGCCAAAACACACAGAATCAAGAAGCAAATTTGTTTTTGTTTCACAGACAGAGTCTTGCCCTGTCGTCCAGGCTGGAGTGCAGTAGCACAGTCATAGCTCACTGTAGCCTCGACCTCCTGTGCACAAATGATCCTCCTACCTCAGCCTTCCAAGTAGCTGTGACTACAGGTGTGCACCACCATGCTCAGCTAATTTTTTATTTTTATTTTTATAGAGATGGGTGTCACTGTGCTGCACAGGCTGGTCTTGAACTCCTGGCATCAAGCGATTCTTCCTCCTCGACCTCCCAAAGTGTTGGAATTATACAGGTGTGAGCCACTGCCCCTGGCCTTATTGCTTTGGAAGAAAGCATATAGCCATTGTTTAAGAGTCTTGACTCAAGCCAATTAGATCCTACTCTTCTCCATCTTCATCTCAGTTTTGCATCTTTCTGGTGTGATACTACCTCTTTCATGAGGCTGCCATGAGGATTAAAGAGTTTTGCAAAGTGCTTTTGGTAGTGACTAATTTGTATAGTGAGCACTTACATACAGTACCTCTTGATTGTGGCTACTGTTGACTTTGGTTTAGGTAAAGTGGCCCTGAGATCAGAGAAACTGAGGAAGATGACCTCTTTATATCCTTCTAACAACCCTATATGATTCCCAAAGTGGCCATTTCTTCTAAGGTGGGTAAAAGTTGGTGGTAACAAGACTAAAATCTATTACTTTATTATTAGATATAGTTGCATATAGTTCTTCCTTTCTTGAGACATTAGCAAAAATGTTTGAGAAATGTAGTATGTCATCACTGATATCTCTTCCAGGACATGGTGGGATAGGTGTAGAAGGCTCAAATGGACAACACAAATTGTAGCTCCGCTTCTTCCTGAAATAATACTGTAGATCCCAAAAAGATAGACACATTATGCTTTTTTAAAAATCCTCCAAGTAAAGGCACTCTACAATAGTCTATGAAAATGTAATATGGGACACACTTATAGTTTTTATATCATCCTTTTACATAAAATTGTTCCTTTCCCATGTGTAAAAAAAGAATACAGTCATCCTCACTTATCCTTGGTTTGACTTTCCATGGTTTTAGTTACCTGTGGTCAAATGCAGTCGGACAATGTGACATCACTAGTCTCTTAAAATAAGGGTGACTTGGCCTGGTGTGGTGGCTCACGCCTGTAATCACAGCACTTTGGGAGGCCAAGGCAGGCGGATCATGAGGTCAAGAGCTTGAGACCATCCTGGCCAACGTGGTGAAACCCCGTCTCTACTAAAAGTACAAAAATTAGCTGGGCGTGGTGGCACACGCCTGTAGTCCCAACTACTCAGGAGGCTGAGGCAGGAGAATCACTGGAATCTGGGAGGCAGAGGTTGCAGTGAGCTGAGATCATGCTCCTGCACTGCAGCCTGGGCTACAGAGCGAGACTCTGTCATAAAATAGAATAGAATAGAATAGAATAGAATAGAATAGAATAGAATAGAATAGAATAGAATAGAATAGAATAGAATAGAATAGAATAGAATAAAAATAAGGGTGACTTGAACACAAGTACTGAGATACTGCAACTGTCTATCTGATAGCAGATCTGGCTACTAAGTGACTAATGGGCAGGTAGTGTATACAGCATGGATATGCCGGACAAAGGGGTGATTCACATCCTGGGCAGGATGGCAGAGATCCTCACACACTACTCAGAGCAGAGCACAGTTTTAAACCTACGAGCTGTTTCTGGAATTTTCCATTGACGTCACAATGCCTACGTTATTTATCTCCTCTCATTTCATCTCACCACGTAGATATTTAATCCTCTCACCTCATCACATGGAAGAAGGGTGAGTACAGTACAATTAGATATTTTGAAAGAGAGAATATATTCACATAAATTTTATTATAGGATATTGATATATTTGTTCTATTTTACTATTAGTTCTTGTTAATCTCTTTCTGTGCCTAGTGAATAAATTAAACTTTATTATAGGTAGATATGTATGGGGGAAAAAACATAGTATTTGTAGGATTCGGTACTGGCCAGTTTCACCCATCCTTTGTGGGGTCTTGGAACATATCCCCATAGATAAAGTGGTCTACCATAGTGGAATAATGTCCTCTGATCTGCTTCTCCCCATTCTTTCTAGAAGCTTAGGCTTCGATAAATCACACAAAAGTTCAGAAATGACAGGTGAGCACTCAGGGGGATGCTCGTAATAAAAATCCAGCAGCGGAAACTATGCGATGCATTGTCTTACTCATCCCTCCGTTGTATATCTCGAAGTCAGGTTCAAGGCAAGCTACGAAGCCTCCTTGCTTCATCTAAAAAATACAAAGAGGCTGACCCTGTTTATCTCACAGGCCTACCCTGGTAAATTTTGCCCAAATGAAATTTGATTTAAGCCTCAAGTTGCCAAGGAGTCACCATTCCCCTGGGTTGGCAAAGGGTTTACTTACAGAATCCTCGATGAGTATGCTTGAAAATTTCAAAGAGAAGAATGACAAGGGTCACGGCAGCTATTAATTGGACTAAATTAAATTTATCACTGGGCATTTTCCACAGGGTATCAATTTAATTATGGAGCAACCATGTAGTGGAACAAAGATCATTTCTCAAAGCAGTCACTGAGGATGGGCCCTGCAGAATGACAGTCAGCCTCTTGTTTGACATGCAGAAGGTGTCCTCCCTGGCATTTTTATTGGGTAATATATTACCATAAGAAGGTCGATGATAGGTGAAAAAGTAAAGCTTGAGATAATTAGGGAGTTTTGTAAGCTAACGAGTCATGTCCTTTCAATAGCTTCTTGGAATGTTCAGTATGGCTCCAGCTCTAGATGGTGTATGTGGAGACCCGGGCCCTAGACCCTGCCCCTCACAGGTCCTGCATGGTGAGCGACTCACCTTTCTCCCCCTTTTTTTTTGAACTTTATTAGGGGTTAACTGGTATACAAAAAGTTGCACATATTTCGTACACACTGCTTGATGAGTTTGGATATGTACATACACCTGTGTGTAGACATCACCACAATCAAGGTACTAAACATGTCACCACCTCCAAAAATTTCCTGGTGTTCTTTTGTGGGTTTTGTTTTGTGCTAAGAACACTTAGACTGAGATCTGTCCTCCTAACAGTGGCTCCACATTGCCTTTGCAGAGAAATTCCAAGCTGCTTCACAGAGGCCTCCTGGTCTACTCAGCTCACCATGTTAGCTCACCTTTGGAGAACTCTCCCCAGTCCACATCAGAGTTCTGCCCATCGGTTCACTTGCTAAGTCCTCTCTACCTCCCACACCTGTGCCCATGTTAAGCCTTTTGCCTAAAATACTCCTCTGGCTCCCTCTGTGTGCCCTTAGCCTTAACTCTTTTGTTTAGATAACACCTACTCATCCTAGGATCTTTTCCTCAAGGCAGCCAGCCTTCCTCACTCATCCCACCCACTGAGAGCACCCAAAGTGCCTTACTGACATCACTTATTTCACTGTATTGTAATTATCCTTTGTCCCCCATTAGATGAAGTGAAGCGTGCATCTCTCTTCACCACTGTCTCCCCCACTGCCTGTTACATGGTAGCCCCTTGGTAAAATATTTATTAAACGAAAGAAGGGAGATCATCAAAAGACTAAGCTCATGCTACTAGAAGGCAGAGTAGAGAGAGGATTACAACCTAGGACATAGTTCTAAGTGCCTGTAAGGGGCATAGGAGGACATCAACATGACATCGCACTTACCACTTCTGTTCTTGCAGAATTCATTTAAAGCAGGAACTGTTTGCAGGGAGAGAATAATAAATAAGGTTTATGAAAAAAAGAAAGATGTTTAGTCCATGGAACTAATCAGCAGACTCTTGCCTTTGCACTAAAGGTTGGCTTCCCTGGGCCCTGGTGAGATGCTGTTCAGGAACAAGAAAGGACCTCATGCCCATAGCCCTGAGCAGCCTAGGAGACTAGGAATAGAGCTGCTTTGTCCACTGTGGTGGGGAAGGCTGCTGCGCTGAATGACCAAGACCTCTGGAAAGGGTTTCGGGGTGCAGAGCAGCCTGTTGGAATTAAACATAATGCTTTCTCAAAAAAAAAAAGGGTTTCATTTTCATTAAATGGAAATATTTACTGCCCAGGGGCATTTGGTGAAAAACAGTTTGGTCTTGGGAAGTGGGGTCAGGCTCTGTGCCTTTGATAAAACTCATGCCAACCTCAAAAAAAAAAAAGCATGATGTGTCGCTATGTGGGACCCTATGGTTGGAGGTCTTACAAATAAATACAGTGGGGCCAGTGTATTAAATATGGCCGTTTTCCCATGGAGTTGGTCATCATGATGTCTACCATGTTTCAGAGTCAAGGTATCTAACCTTACCATGGTCACATGGCCAAACATGTAACTTTCATTAAAAGATTGAGTTATGTATTCAATATGGGGAAATCTCTATTCACTCTGGTGAACCGTGACATATTTTATTTATCATTTTTAATTACATATATTTAAGGTGTACAATATGATGTTTTGATATGCATATACACAGTGAAATGATTATTACAGTCAAGCAAATTAACATATCCATCACCTCACGCAGTTACCTTTTCTTATGGTCAGAGCACCTAAAATCTACTTTCTTAGAATCTGTTCAGTTTAGGAACAATATTATTAACTATCATCCTCATACTGCACTTTAGACCTCTAGATTTCTTCATCCTACATAACCGCAACTTTGTACCCTTTAAGCTACATCCCCACTCTTTGTACCCTTTGTCCCCACTCTCCTTGACTCTACCTCTGGGAACCACTGTTCTCTCTGCTTCTATGAGTTTGACTCTTTTCTTTTTTTTTTTTTTTTTTTTTTTTTTTGAGATAAAGTCTCACTCTTGTGGCCCAGGCTGGAGTGCAGTGGCGTGATCTCGGCTCATTGCAATCTCCACCTCCCAGGTTCAAGGGATTTTCCTGCCTCAGCCTCCCAAGTAGCTGGGATTATAGGTGCACACCATCATGCCCGGCTAATTTTTTGTATTTTTACTAGAGATGGGGATTCACCAAGTTGGCCAGGCTGGTCTCAAACTCCTGACCTCAGATGATCCACCTGCCTCGGCCATCCCTCAGACTGCTGGGATTACAGACATGAGCCACCGCGCCCAGCTGAGTTTGACTGTTTTTGATTCCACGTATAAGTGACAACATCTGGTATTTGCTGTTCTGTGCTTTAGTTCACTTAGCATAATGTCCTCCAGGTGTATTCATGTTGACAAGGATGGCAGGACTTCCTTCTTTTATATGGTGAGTGATATTCCATCATGTATATATGACACAATTTCTTTATCCATTCATCATGTATTGATAAACATTTAGGTTTATTTCATATCTTGGCTATTGTAAATGATGTTGCAATGAACATGGGGGTTACAGACATTGCTATGAGTTGCTGACTTCATTTCCTTTAGGATAAATACCCAGAAGTGGGATGGCTGGGTCATATGGTGGAGGCAGCTCTTGTTTACAGGGGTCAGAGGGTAACTTGAGCAGTGGCCCTGGGGATATAGGAATGGCTTAGCAGCTCAGTCTAAGGTAGCCAAGTGAGCACAGGAAAGAAGGTGTCCCACTGCCTTCCACTGCACAGTGAAGGATGAACGTTTGTGCTCCAGGGAAAGAGATTCTGAAAAGTGAGATGGGGTGTAGCAGGAGAGATGGCACCACACAGTGGGAAGCACATGACCATTCTTGTATGAAGCTATAAGCTTCCTGTGTACTAAATACCTCTCCCAGTGCTTCTCAGTTCTAACACCCTGCACAGGAAACACTGAGATGCTCCATAGTTGCCTGTTGAGTGTCGGTGCTCTTGGGATGTGCAGGGCGGACTGCAGGGTGTCCTCAGTTTCCAAAGGCAGGTGCAGGATGCAGCTGTAAACGCAAGAGGGTAAGAGAACATCTCTAAAGCCACTACTAAACACAGAACTCCTTCGAAGAAAAGGTCCTTCATGACTTCTCATGATGGAATGGTGGTTCCATTTGGTAATTCTTTGCAGCATATTATTTCTACCTCTGACTGACGGCTTTTGTCACTGAAGCCTCCGGCCGTCTGTGTCTTTGCTGTTTGTTTTGAGGCGAGTATTTATGGTCTATGGGTTGTTCAGGCATATATTTTTATTTAGAAGTGAAATTAGCATCTGCTAGGCAACTATTTTAAATCTTGTAATTCTTGTAGCAGTTAAACATAGAATTTTTTCTTTCACGAGTTTCTGATTCGCTTAATAAATATCTACTAAGATAGTTTGCTAGACTGTGGGGATACGGAGATGAATAAATCAGGGCCCCCTTTCTCATGGACTTAGAATCTAGTGGATGAGACTCATGTGAAAACAAATAAGTATCGTGCAGGGTGATAAGTATAAGGATAGAGAGATGTCCAACAGACAGTGTGACGAAGTTGCGCAAAGACCAGAGAGATGGTCAGCCAAGAAGACAAGAAATATGTGCTGTGGGAGCAGGGAGAGGAGTGTGCCAGCTGTAGGAAATAGCATATGTAGCGCTCTGTCATTCTCTTGATAATAATCATCTTCTCCACAGCACTGATCTTTCTGTGTGATATTCACTGTGTTCTTTTTGAACAATTATAGTATCCTCCAGGTTAACAAAGGAAATATTAAACAGCACCAGGCTCAGGACTAACTTTCATCACAGCAGCCCTGAGGGTTTTTACTGTATCCTGAGGAAATTCCTTGGAACCTCAGGGTGACACCAGTTTTGATGTTTTTACTGCACTGTCCCGCTGTGAGAGGTACTGCATTATAATAGACTCTTCTAGTACTTTCAGGAACAAAATCCACTTTGGATGTCATCCTAGTCTCATATTGAAGTGAGTTTTGACCTAACTGGATCATGCTTTTGGAGGAAGCTCTGGAGTATTTTGAATTTAGCTAGTCATCCAACGCAGTCTTCAGATCTTTAGTATATCTGCTTCTTTTTTTCTGCTTGATCAGTTTCTGAAAAAGCTATTTTAATATCCATCTTCGGTTAGGAATCTTTTTTCTCCCTATGGTTCAGTCTGTTGCTTCTCTTCCTTTTCTGAGGCTGAGCTGTTAGAGACATGCAGTCAGCACTCCATATCCATGAGTTGTGGAGTCAAACAACCACAGATCAAAAATATTCGGGAAAAAAAGGACGGCTGTCTCTATACTGAACATGTATAGACTTTTTTTTTTCTTGTCATTATTCCCTAAACAATACAGTAGAACATTTACACTCTATTACGTATTATAAGTAATCTAGAGTTTATTTACAGTATACAGAAGATATGCGTGGGTTATATGCAAATACTACACCATTTTATACCAGGGGCTAGAGCATATGTGATTTTGGTATCCTCAGTGGGTCCTGGAACCAATCCCCCAGGGATACCATGGGACAAGTGTATATATTTATGATGATAATACCATCTTTCTCTTTTTTCCTTTGTCATGTATACGGTCCATTTTTGTATTTATGATAATTTTGGTCATCATCTGTATTTTGTCACCTATTAAGATTATACCCCAGCTTTGTAACTGTATTTGCATGCGGTATCTTTTTCAACTTTTAACTTTCAACCTTTTTACATCATTTTTGTTTTAATTGAGCCTCTTTATAAACAACATGAAGGTAGATCTTCTTTTCTTCTTTTTAATCTGGTAATTTCTAGAAGTTTAAAATTTAATCATTTTATTACTGGTGGTAAGTGTAATTTTATAACTGTCTTCTGCAATTTTGTTTTCTGTTTTTCATTTAACGTATTTTTTGTCTCTCCCGAATTCCACTGCATAAATTTTCTTAATGTTCTTCTGATGGAATAATGTGATAACTATCACTGAACTTAGAATCTCCATTGATTCTTTAAACGTATCAATATCTGTCTCTCTCACCTCACAAGACAAATATTTTAGCATGTTCTAACATCCCTTTAGTCTCTCCTATCTAGCTTCATTTCCATGATATTACTATTGCCCAATTTTTAGTTTTTAATTTTTATGGATATACTTTCTTTTCTTTGAGCCTAGTCTTTTTTTAATCTCAAATAAAAGTTACCAAGATATTTGCTCATCTTTTTTTGGTTTTGTTTTGTTTCGTTTTGTTTTGTTTGAGACGGAGTTTCTCTCTTGTTGCCCAGGCTGGAATGCAATGGCATGATCTCTACTCACTGCAACCTCCACCTCCTGGGTTCAAGCGATTCTCCTGCCTCAGCCTCCTGAGTAGCTGGGATTACAGGCATGTGCCACCACCCCCGGCTAATTTTGTATTTTTAGTAGAGACAGAGTTTCTCCATGTTTGTCAGGCTGGTCTCCAGCTCCCGACCTCAGGTGATCCACCCGCCTCGGCCTCCCAGAGTTCTGGGATTACAGGCGTGAGCCACCGTGCCCAGCCTCGTCTTTCTTTCCATATGTCTTTCAGTATCAATCTGATTTTTCTGCTCTTTTTAATGGAGACTTTTTTCTATGTGTTTTGGTGTCTTGGTGTGAAAAAACTTCTGAGATCTTGTGGATGAGAGGTTTGCTTCAGATTCAGATGACAGTTTAGCTGAGTCTAAAATTATAGGTTCAAAGATGTTTGAAAATCTTATTTCACCGTCTTTTTTTACACCCAGTGCTGCTACTGTGACTTCTGATATCATTTCATTCTAGTTCCTTGTTGAGTAATCTGCTTCCTTTCTAAAAAGTCTTTAGAATTTTCACTTTGTCTTTAATGTTGGTAAGTTTCACTGTATTAAAGGATGGATTTATCTTATCTCTCCTATTTGACACCCTTTAATTCTGGGAAATTACATAGTTTGCCCTTTCTATTTTCTTTTTTATTGTCCTGTTAGGAAGCATAGTATCAAATATTGGTAATTCTTCTCTCCCTCACATCTCTTAGCTTTTCTTTTATATTTTTTTATATTTATAAAAAAATATATTTTTTATATTTTCTGCATTCAACTTGCTGTTTATCCAATTTACTATGTTTTTTGTTTCATCTGTTATTGTATCCATATGTAATATTTGTATATAATTGTTTATGTTTCATATTATTGCTTCATATTTATCTTTTTAAGTAGAGTTATACTTATTTTAAATCTTTTTGTACTTCTGTTGTAATACCTCTGCTTTGGATGGTTCCGGTTTTTGTCTTTCATTTATAGTGTGTGTACTCCTCAGTTATGAAGTTATTTTGACCTGTAAGCTCATGTTTCTTTGGGAGAATCGGTTACTCTGGTAATTTTTTGGATAAAGAGCCAAAAGTCAGCTTAGTGGCGGAGAATTTCAGGAACAGGTTAAGGAATAAACTCTGAGGGCAGCCAGGAGCCTGTGCATCATAGACCCACTCTTGGTCCCTACCACTGTGCTGCTCAGTGTTTTACTTTCAGACCCTTAAGGGGGTGGTTTTCAAGTTTCATTGTGAATCTGAATCACCAGAGAGCCTATTACAGTACAGAGTGCTGGGTCCCACCCCCAGAGTCTCTTGCATGGCTTGTTCAGGATGGACCTGGTGACTGGCATCTCTAACAAGTCCCCTAGTGATGCAGATGCTGCTGGTCTTGGGACCACAGTTTGAGACGTGCTGCCTTAGGGGGTGCCACAGTGGGAGGAGTCAGGTTCCCTGAACTGTAACTCACTGATTATAAGGGCAAGAAGGGGAAAGAAAGAGAGAGTGATTGTCCAAGGAGGGACTGATCAGCGCTCACTGATCTTCAAAATTCCCCCAGCAAGGTTTGCCACTGCCAAGTTATCCCTTCCTATACACACCTGGGGCTGGGCTCTTCCTGCAGACGTCCAGGTGGAAGGTATCTGCCCAAGGTATGAAGGGAAAAGGCAAGAGCAGGGAGAGCTTTCCTCTGACCTCCTTCACGTTGTCTGCGGCTGCCTTCTTGATGTTCACCCGCATGCGTTCAAGACAGACTTCAGACTCTTCAGCCATTTCTCACTGCTTTGTTTTCATTTCCGTTTTTTCACTTCTTTACCTTCATTCTTCCAGAGCTGTTTTGCAGGGAAGGAGCAACAGTCTCTGTACCTCACTAGCTTGAACTCTGAAGCTGTCATTATGACATCAATAGTTTCCTCTTGATGTTAAACTAGAGACAGAAAATGCATACCTCAAAAGGACAGGAGTAGGAAGGCGTATCACATCTAGAGAGGCAGGGAAAGCCACGTCATGCTGGGCCCTGTAGGATGGGAGGGAAGTTTTACAACAGTGTATCAGGAAACATTGATGATTTATTTAGAAAACAGACATCACTCGATTTACATTTTAAGATCACTCTGGCTGCTTTACCAAGCGTAGATGGTGGTTTGATAAAAATGAAAGCAGGGAGACCAGTTATAAATTATCTAAGCAAATGATTTGAACTAAGATGGTGGCAATGGAGATGGGGAGAAGTGAATGGATTAAAGATGTATCTTGGAGATAGATATGATAGAATGTGCTGATGACCTGGATATGAGGGAAGAGGGGAAAAAAAAGAAATTGACTCCTAGGTTTTTAGCTTGAGCAACTGGATGGAGACTGGTGCCATTTCTTGTGATGGGAAAACAGGTAGGGGCATGAGGTGGGGGTAGGGGATGGAATGGGAGCAGAGATTAATGGTTCTATTTAGTATATGTGAAGTTTAAGACTTAGTCGTCCAAGTGGATATGTCAAATCAGTGGTTGGCTGTACTGGAGCACACAGGAGAGTGCGGTTGGGGTCACACATGTAGGAGTCATTGGCACATAAATCAGTGAAATCAGTGAAGGAATCTGTGTGGATGGAAAGGGGGAAAACCAAGTCCTGACACAAGGTTCCCTCTCTGCTAATGTTTGAGTGAAGATGGACCATTACAGTGCCCCTTGGGGACATAAAATACCCTTGGGGGAACATTGTGAACAAGATTTCAACATGAGGTAGGAAATTAGAAAAAGTGACTTCCCAGTCCTGAGCTTCTAAATTTCTTTCTTCCTAAAGTCCAATCTGGATGTTTAATCTGTCTCACAGCATTCACATTTTTAGTTATTATGAGTCACTAAAGACTTAGTAATGGTTTTAGAGCATGGTGATGTGCCTGCTGACTGTTTGGGGATATTCCAAGTGGCTGTGATACTGTAACTAAGACATTTAGATGAATGGCTTCAATGCAGTCATGTGGTCCCCAGAATACCCTAACAGCTGTACTCCTATTCATCAGTTCATCCCTGATGGCTTCCTCCATGAACCAAAGAGCGGCACCCCTAATCCTATGAATTCCTGGACATCCATTTCATATGCTCTTTTCTTCCTGCCCTTAAAAAACACCCTGAGAGCTATGTTTTCATGTTTGATATTTTCAAAGGACTATAAGCTGCCTCAGATTATTGGCCAAATCCTGTGGAATCAGGAGCATGCTTTTTTTGTGAATACATATTACTTTTAATTTTTCTATTGGAAGTCAGTCCAATAGACAGAAACATGCCCAAAATGTAAATAAGAAAATGCTTTGCCATTGCAAATGTATTGTAACTGCCCAGAACAGTCCAATCTCAGGCCAAACCAATGGTACCTGGAAACTAGATCCTTCCAGCAGGGCTTGTGATGAATGTGCTACAGGATGCATTTTGTGCTTTCTCCAGAGAGGTTCCTCATGCTGATCCCTTGCCATAGAAAGGTGCAAATCACCAGTGATGCCCGTACATCCTTATCCCACAGACTTTGGCTCCAACCAGCAGGCAAAGTTGCCTTCTGAGAATTTGTGCTCATCAAACCTAATACTCAAAATGACAAGTTCTAGGAAACTAGATTTATCCTCTAGAGGTTCAGCTAATTGTCTGCATTTAAATTTTGCTCAAATGGAAGGGATAATTCTCTACACTTCCAGAGGCAGAATATGTATGAATGTAAACTCACTGTAAATATAGCAACTAATTTTCTTTGAGCTTCTTAAGGACAAGCCTAATTTGGTGACCCAAATTGTGAGAAGAGTGTTGTTGGTTTGAAGACCTTGGAGTAGGAAGGCCTGGTGACTGTGTCTTTCTCTGGGCTTCTTTTTATTTCCAGCCAATGCTACACCATCATCTTATACAGTTTTGTCAGGTCTGTGTGTCTGTACCTTTTCTAATTGTGTGCTAAGTATACTTAAGTAATCTCTATGTAATGCTAAGATTTTTTAAAAATGCTTGTTCTCTTTACTTTTCATCCCTTATCTTACCTCTCATATCTTATCTCATTGGATAAGCTCATCAAAATAGATCCTGTGTCTGCCATGCCACAGTCTACCTCTGGCTGCCAAAAGGTAAGACAGGTATGGAGAGGATTCTGGGAAGATGGTAGCAGAGGCAGTGTCGTTTTTCCATTCTGTCTATATTCTCACATTAAAATAAAGCAACTAGAGAGCAAAGACAAAAGCCCATGAACATTTGTAACAAAATTCAATGAAAATATATTCCTGGCACCCCAGAATACAGACCACCAACAAGCCACAGGGCCTGCCTGGTGTCTGTGGGGGAAAGAAAGAAGCAATGATGGACCCAGTGTTGGCAGCGACTGAGGGAATTGAGAATAAAAGGACCCCAAATTGCCATCAGGAATTCCCGAGAAAGAACGGACTACTTTAAGAAGCACACTAAAACTGGATGGGATTCTTCTGACTCCATACCAGGTCAGTGCAAGAGGCTCAGGGCAAGAGGGACTGAAGTATCCAGAGCCTTTGAGCCCTATGGACACTAGACACTGGCCCAGCAGGGCTCCCTTCTGGGATGGGGCCCACACTGAGGAGGGGCTGCGGGGATGAGGTCAGAATTGAGCAGGATGGGGACAAACAGAGAGGAAGAAAAAATAAATTCCAGACAAAAGCCAGGGAGGGAGATAGAGCCAGGAAATCCCAGAAAGCAAGCTGCCATTTACATAAACTATCAGAAAAAAAACAGAAGAGGAAGCACAGTGGAGCTAGCATGACTTTCCCGAGCCCTATCTCATTCAAAAAGTTCAGAAAAATCAATTTCACATGAAAATGAGCATGAGAAAAATATTAAAGTCAAATCCCAGGCGAAGTTATTATAAGAAAAAGGAACCCAAGGAGCAGAATAAAAATTCTACACAATGAAAGTGTGACGGAAAAATGTGCCCACAAATTGAACAAAAGTGAAACCTGGCATTTCAAAATGGTAGAAAATTATATAAGATGTGAGAAAAAAAAAAAACCATAAACCAGAATTAGCAAAACTCAGAAATGAGGAAAGAATTCAAAATAAAAGAAGAAGTAGTTTCAAAAATTAAGATTAAACTAGAAGAAACTCAAGAGCATATGAATGTAGTATCATGCCTTAAGAGAAATAAAAGGTAAAAGGGATTCTACAAATTAAAAGAAATGAAATGATTTTTACAAAGTGAGAGAAACTGACAAATATTAAAGATGGGCAAAAAGATCAAACATACAGCTCATAGTAGTTCCTTACAGGATTAAAAAACCCACAAAATCCAAAGCAATGAAACAAAACAAACACTGAAAACTACAATTCAAGAAAATGTTCCAGAAATAAAGACAAATTGAAACTGCATATTTAAAGAGCATTTTATACCTGAAGGAATTTCTGTTATCTATATGGTTGATCGTTTTCCCACCTTCAATATTTGTCACTTTCTCTCACATTTTTTATCATTTCATTTTAACTTTTAGAATATCTGAGAATAATAACCCCCAAATGACCAACACCCAGATATTTTCTTGTAAAGTTATGGGAGTTTAGAGAAAAGAAAAAAATTTCTTTGAGTACATAGAAAAAAAAAGAGTATATGATTTTTTTAAATAAAGGAAAAAAGATAATTTTTTTGACAGCAGTGCTAAAAGAAAATGGAGTAACATTATTATTATTATTATTATCATCATCATCATTATTATACTTTAAGTTCTGGGATACATGTGCAGAACATGCAGGTTTGTTACATAGGTATACACGTGCCATGGTGGTTTGCTGCACCCAACAACCCGTCATCTACATTAGATATTTCTCCTAATGCTATCTCTCCCCTAGCCCCCCACCCACCGACAGGCCCCAGTGTGTGATGTTCCCCTCCCTGTGTCCTTGCGTTCTCATTGTTCAACTCCCACTTATGAGTGAGAACATGCAGTGTTTGGTTTTCTGTTCCTGTATTAGTTTGCTAAGAATAATGGTTCCCAGCTTCATCCATGTCCCTGCAAAGGACATTAACTCATCCTTTTTTATGATTGCATAGTATTCCTTGGTGTATATATGCCACATTTTCTTTATCCAGTCTATCATTGATGGGCATTTGGGTTGGTTCCAAGTCTTTGCTATTGTGAACAGTGCTGCGATAAACATACGTGTGCATGTGTCTTTATAGTAGAATGATTTATAATCCTTTGAGTATATACCCAGTAATGGGATTGCTGGGTCAAATGCTATTTCTGGTTCTAGATCCTTGAAAAATCACCACACTATCTTCCACAATAGCTGAACTAATTTACACTCCCACCAACAGTGTAAAAGCATTCCTATTTCTCCACATCCTCTCCAGCATCTGTTGCTTCCTGACTTTTTAATGATCACCATTCTAACTGACGTGAGATGGTATCTCATTGTGGTTTTGATTTGTGTTTCTCTAATGACCAGTGATGATGAGCTTTTTCTCATATGTATGTTGGCAACATAAAATTTCATGTTTGTTGGTCTTCTTTTGAGAAGAATCTGTTTAACCTGCTCAAGTAAAGGAAGTGTCATCCTAGGATTTTATATCAAGTCTAAAGGGCATCCACTCTTATCAACATGCAAAAACTCAAGGAATATTGTTCTCATGAACACTTCCTAAAGAATCTTCTGGAAACCAAGCTTCAGACAATCACATGACTAGAGAGACACTAACAGTAAGAACTGATGTGGAGCATTACAGTAAGTGGGGCAGGCTCAGAGAGTACAGTGTATCTGTGCTCTCACATATATATAGATACAGCCCAGTGATAAAAATGGTGGAACAGGTGGCTCATGCCTATAATTCCAGCACTTAGAGAGGCCAAGTTGGGGGGACTGTTTGAGGCCAGGAGTTCAAGACCAGCCTGGGCAATATAGCGAGACCCTCATCTCTACAAAAAATAGTAAAATAAAATGCAAATGAGAGAAGAATAAGGAAAGCATATATAAAAATGTGTTAATGCTTTCAGTAATCATGTAGGTGGTAGTATTAGTGGTGTTATTCAGAGGCTGTTGAGTAATGTAACACAAAACAAATGAGCAATTATGAGATATGGTATTTTAATTCTATTTTCCTGGTGTCTTTGAAAACTCACATTCTGGCTGGGCACAGTGGCTCACACCTGTAATCCCAGGATTTTGGGAGGCAGAGGTGGACAGAGCACTTGAGCCTTGGAAATTTGATACCAGTCATAGGCAACATGGCAAAACCTCATCTCCACTAAAAATACAAAAACTAGCTGGGTGGAGTGGTATATGCCTGTAGTCCCAGCTACTCAGGAGGCTGAGGTTGGAGAAGTAAAGGAGAAAATGACAGATGAGCTCAGGAAGTAGAGGCTGCTGTGAGCTGTGATTACGCCACTGCACTGCACTCCAGCCAGAGCAAGAGAGTGAGGCCCTGTCTCAAAAAAAGAAAAGAAAACTCACATTCACAAGGTGGAAGAAAGGAGCTCAGATGTAATAGGGGAAGTTGAGCACACACCCTAATGTCTTGGAATTGAATTGGAAATCTCAATATGAACTCATAAAAGATTTTATGTGTGTGTCCGTCTATCTATTGGCATACAAATATTTCTTAGTTCAACTGCCAATCCAGTAGCAGTGAGCATGCCTCATTCACTAATAGAAACCAGCCCTTCTTGGAGAAACAGTTGCTTCCAAGTCTAAGCAGGAAATGTATAAGATGAGCCTGGGATCTCTTATAATACTAGAGAGCCAGGAAGTTATCAGAGACCACAGGGGTCAGGCAGGGGAGCACAAATCAGATGTCTGGCATGCTCCTTCCCCCGATAGTTTCAATAGTTATCACAATTAAAATTTTAAAAATCAAATACGCGTCGGAATTCCTTACATTTACTTTTGATCAGCAAATGTTAATAATGTAGGCATGGGATGACACCATAATCTTTTTAGTGGTTAATATTTCTAAAGGTTTTACTCCAGCCTCCTTCAGGTCTACCCAAGAGCCCTCCTTCATCCAGCATTTAGAGGCTCCTGCCTGATGTAATGACAAAAGAAGTCCACTAGGTGGAGAGATAAGCAAGTATGTAAATCACCCATCTGTATCCGTAGGGGATTATTGACTCCAGGACTCCCAGAGATACCGAAATTCCAGGATGCTCGTCTCTTAGGCAAAATGATGTGTTATTTGTATATAACCTATGCATATCCTCCATATACCTGAAACCATCTCTAAATTACTCATAATACCTAACACGATGTAAATGCTATGTAAATAGTTGTTTTGCTGTATTTTTTACTTGTATTATTTTTTATTGTTATTTTTTATTTTTTTCAAATATTTTCAATCTGTAGTTTGTTGAATCTGTGGATGCAAACTCGTGGATACAGGGGGCTGATTACATAGAGGGAGAATTTGTTTCTCTGCTTTTGTTTCAATGTTTTAAGACAATTTTATTTGAGAGAGAAATATTACTTTGGGACAGATTGTCTAATATCTTAGACAATCTGGGACTGGTTTCTTAGCCCCTTCTTTTAAAGGATGTTGATAAACTTCCATGTCCTTCTAAGTGAAAACTGCTATTCATTTGATTATCATTATTATTATTTTATTATTATTATTATTATTATTTTGAGAAACAAAATCTTGCTGTGTTGCCCAGGCTGGAGTACAGTGGCACAATCTCGGCTCACTGCAACTTCTGACTCCCGGGTTCAAGCGATTCTTCTGCCTCAGTTTCCCAAGTAGCTGGGACTACTGGTGCGGCTTAAAAGATTTTATAATGCCTTTATTAAACTACAACAATTAAGTTAAAATATTGTTACAGCCTAAATATACACAGTTTAATGGAAAGGAATAGAAAGTAAGGGATCCAATAACATATAAGAATTAAATGAATGCTCACAATTGCCTGAAAAATTATTGAGGAAAGGATGGATTATTCAAAGATAGGAGAGTTAGAACTCTACTTCACACCATATACCAATAAATAAATAAATAAATAAATAGAAAAACCAATAGGGTGGAGTAATTTTTAAATGTAAAAAATAACATTCAATTACTGTAAGAAAATATGTTTTATATTTATATGTTCTTTTTGTCAGTAAGACTTTTCTAAGCATGATATCAAATGTAGAAGCCATTAAAAATATACTGACAAATATATCTATCTAAAAACTTAAACTTCTATTTGGTGAAGAATACCATAAAGAAAATTAAAAAGTAAACAACAAATTGGAAAAATTATCTATAAGATATACAATCAAAAGTTTGACTTTTAATATATGAAAAGTTTTCAAAAATAAGACAAAGACCCACCAAATGAACACATTAAACATATTTCAAATTAACAATGTCATAGAAAAAAAAATTAACAATGTCAAAGACATAGAACAAAGGCGGTAATTTTTTCCACATTGGATGGGAAAAGACTAAAAAGAACAATAATAATGCCTGGAGTCTGTGAGAATGTGGTAAAGTTGAAAATCATACACTATTGGCGCAATTACAAATTGGTAAGACCTCACTGGAAGATAATTTTGCAATACGGCTGAAGCCTTTGTAGAGTGCACACACTGTAACCCAGCAGTACCACTTCAAGAAATGTACCCGAAAGAGATCATCAAGAATGCAATATGGTGCACAAAAACGTTCAGGATTAAAAGACAGATAATGTTGGCGAGGATGAGGAGTCGTTGTAACTGTCGTGCATTGCTGATGGAAATGGAAAACGGTGAAGACACTTTGGGAAACAGTTGAGCAGTTCCTCAAAAAGTTGCAGTTACTTAGAAAAAAGTTTAACTTAGAGTTTAGAGTTAGGCTTGGGCCTTAGGTGTATATTCAAGAGAAATGAAAACATATACCCACAAAGCAATCTTGCATAGGAGTATTCAGAGCAGCATTATTCATCATAGCCAAAAAGTAGAAATACCCCCGATCTCCATTAACTGATGAATAAATAAACAAAATGTGATATATCCATACTTTGTATTAAGTAATAAAAAGAAATGAAGTACCGATACATGCTACAACGTGAATGAACCTTGAAAACATGATGATGAGTGAAAGAAGTCTGTCACAAAAGGGCACATGTTGTATAACACCATTTAAATGAGGTGTCCAGATTAGGTAAGCCCATGGAGACAGCAAGTAGATGAGTGGTTGCCTAGGGTTGAGGAGGGGTGAGAAATAGAAGGTGAATGCTAACAGGTACAGAGATTTGGGGAGGAGATGATAAAAATGTTATAAAATGTATTACGGTGATGGTTGTATAACTCCATAATTATGCAAAAAAACCACTGAAGTGTGCACTTTAAGTGGATGAATTGTATGGTATGTATCTTAATCTCAATAAAACTAATTTTTAAGATGTTCACAATGATACTCTTACAATAGGAGAAAAATCTGTATATCTTACCTCTTCCCTGCTACCAAGTAATCCAAGCCATCATCATCTCATCCTTAGATTATTGCAATGACCTCTTACCTCGTTTTTCTTTTTTATATTCTCATCTCCTGCAGTCGACTTTCCACGCAGCAGTCAGAGTGATCCTTTCAAACATAAGCCAGATCACGCTGCTGCGCTGCTCAGAACCCTCCAGGGACTCCTACCTCATGCAATAGCCACTGGGCACTAGTGGCCTGGTGATTACCTCTCTGACATCATCTTCTACTTTGGTATATATTTAACATATTTCCATATTAATGATTTTTTAAAAACAAAGAAGGAAAGGACCCAATTATATTGAGTTAATTTACATGAGGGCGCAATTGTAAAAACACAATGCAAGCATGGTTGTTTTCTCTCGGGAAAGTTTCTGTTTTCGACATCTGTGTCCTCCCATGGCACCTGAGCAAGGGCGGTCTCGCTTGCTTTGCACATTGTATTCTCCTTGTACTCTGGGTTTTTGAGTCATTAACCTCATTGGCTGGCACTTACAGTATATGCAAAGCAGCTGGTGGCTCACCTGCAGAAACTTGATGAAGCACTTAGTTCTTAATTTTATATTGTTCTGCATTCAGACCTGATCATGACATTTCTTCACCAGAAATAACTCTGTTGAAGGGATGAAAAACGGGAAAGTATTTCAGGAAACACGTTGTTTGACTTTTTTTTCTTTTGGTGCATATGTCAATATTTTGTGATTTTCCATACTTCCCAATAAAATGGCCTCTGAAACCTTGCAGGTGTATTGACACTAACTTGTTTCACAGCCATTTATGAGTCGATTCAGCCCGTCATCTACCTTCAGGACTCATCTTCACTAAATCGTGACTTTAACTTCAGCCTCTCCTTTGTTTCTGGGGTTGAGAACTGATGGTTCAGATTTCAAACAAGATTCTTGTTTCTTGCATTTGGACCAACATAAATTAATGTGGGTGAGGGAATAGCTTCATTGTCTCCATTCTGTTGAATCATGTGAGTCCTGCAAGCTATCTTATTGCTTCTAACTAATCTGCATAATTATTTCTACTAACAAAATTACCTAAAAATAGCTTTAATTGCTTACCTTGTTGCAAAACTAATACATATCTATTGTAAAAAACCTTTAGAAGATGTGAATAAGCAAGGTTATCTATAACTTTACCCCAACAAAGGGATAGTTGTCTATCCTTTCAATACTTATAGTTTTCTTACATTAAAAATTGAGTGATTTTCTATAATATTTTATTACTTTTTTCACTGAAAAATAAATATATATTGAATACTTTCTGCTACATATTTTTACATCATAGATATTTCTATATCATTTTCTATCACTGTCTAGCATTTGTTGGTGTGGACATACCATAATCTACTATAATCTCCTATCACTGAGTATTTACTAGTTTTTCATGATTATAAGGAAGCCTTGTTATTAACATTCTTCTGGTTTAATATTTGCATACCTTCATGATTTCCCTAGTATCAACTCCTAGACATGGAATTGGTTGTCAAAAAGTATGTGCATATTTGAGACTTTCCCTGCATTTTGCCAAATAATTCATTCTCTTTGTTTTTTGTCAAGTGCATTACCTGTGGTGGACAAAAGCTCCGAGAACAGTGAACTAAGAAATATATGTAATCGGCCGGGCGCGGTGGCTCAAGCCTGTAATCCCAGCACTTTGGGAGGCCGAGACGGGCGGATCACGAGGTCAGGAGATCGAGACCATCCTGGCTGACACGGTGAAACCCCGTCTCTACTAAAAAATACAAAAAACTAGCCGGGCGAGGTGGCGGGCGCCTGTAGTCCCAGCTACTCAGGAGGCTGAGGCAGGAGAATGGCGTGAACCCGGGAGGCGGAGCTTGCAGTGAGCCGAGATCCGGCCACTGCACTCCAGTCTCGGCGACAGAGCAAGACTCCGTCTCAAAAAAAAAAAAAAAAAAAAAAGAAATATATGTAATCACTGTTTTATAAGATATTAGAAAAGAAAAGAACCCTCCGTTTTTTGTGCTTTACAGATAAGAAAAGAAAACTAATGAACAAAGGAGATTTTTTTTCCCATAGCAGTAGATTTTTTCCCATCCTTTTATGAAATAAATAATAAAGATATTTAGAGTTTTTTGTTGATCTGAACTTTGGAACAATGTTTCACTATTTTTTGAATGGAACCCACTTTTGCTTTATACCAGGATTGCATGGGGTCTCTCATACCCAGAGCATTATAGACGCTATAGAACTTTCTCAGTGCAACACTCTTCACACACACAAATGTGAAGTTTGTGTAAGATGTGTGACATATTTAAGTCGAACATTTACTAACTGAGACCTAAACCGACGCATGCCATTCTCAGTATTTCTGAGAAACTAATCCTCGCCAAGGAAAACAAGCAGTGAGAAGAACTACTGGCACTTCAGACACTTAAGAACCTACATATGCTGGGCACAGTAGTTCACGTCTGTATCCAGCGCTTTGGGAGGCTGAGGTGGGCAGATCACCTGAGGTCAGGAGTTTGAGACCAGCCTGGCCAACATGGTGAAACCCCGTCTCTACCAAAAATACAAAAGTTAGCTGGGTGTGGTGGCAGGTGCCTGTAATCCCAGCTACTCGGGAGGCTGAGGCGGGAGAATCACTTGAACCCAGGAGGCAGAGGTTGCAGTGAGCCGAGATCGCGCCACTGTACTCCGTCTCAAAAAAATAAACAAATAAAATAAAAATTAAAATAAACCTATACGGAGAAGAAACTTTTGCCAGTAAAAATGTACTAAAGTAATATTGCCTTGGGAATTCTCGGATAGGCTTTACACACTGGAGCCATCAATGTCTCACCCTTTGGTCACCCTCTTCGTAATCTCATAATCAAAATTTTGTTTCACATGTGGAATTTTCCTTCTAGAGTGTAATCTGTAGGCAAGGGATTCATCCATGCCTTCATTCCCTCACTCATTCAGTTGTGTATTTACCCTCATGGTCTAGGTGGGGATGCTAACAATAATCACTACACAATCATGGCAGAAATAAGCTGAAAAGTATACCTTTGTCAGACCCTTTGTGTCTGGACTGATTTCTCACGAGATTTTAGACCTGTATATGTTGCAGGAATCATTGGTGCCAAAGCACTAGTTTATAGCTGAGGACAATGGGGCATAGAGAAGTTAAAGAGACACAGAGCACATTTTTCATGCACTGAAACCTGCCTCCTTCATTTACTAGGATCATTAATATCTGTTGATAGGATTTGGATTCAAGGATGAAGTCCTATATTTCTCCATCAAGGGCCCAGCCTCACACCATGTGGGCTAATGGCAATTGCCATGAAACCTCAAGATCCTCACTAAGCATACATGATTATCTTTGAGGACAGAAATATATAGCAGGCCTACACATAACAATTTTAAAAATAGCACCCCTGCTCTTCTTCCACTGCCATCGATGTTGAAGTTTCAGACCAGCGTCAACCCAGGAACCATGAAAGACTCAGGCCTGTACTTGCAAGAAAGTTAGAGAAGACCCAGGCAGCACAACAGCGTTGTTGGAGACAAGGCTGTTCCAGGCTTTTGCTAGAGGAGTCACAGTGGCTCTGGAACCCAAGCCCTCAACTCCAAAGGTGAAGCTAATGCCTCCATCTCTGCCCAGGGAGAACCTGGAGACTTCACATGTGGAATTCTCCCTTCGAGTTGGGTTAAATATGAATCACCCAAGCCAGGGTACGAGAAGCATGAGAAAGACACTATTCCTATTACGCTAGGACAATAAGCACAGGCCAGGACTGTCCCGGGCAACCCAGAACATACGGTCACTCTACTTACAGTGATCCCCAAGTGTTCTTGAGGCTCTTGGTCCCAGCTAACCAAGAGCATCAGGAAGCACTGAGCCCCTTGTTGACTCAAATGATTGAAAATGATTGACTAGCCAATAGCCTTGGTCCTGTCTTCCTGAGACCCTATGGCTTTCACTGCAGCTGTTCTCTGCTCTGTGAGGCAACTTTAACCCAAGTGTACATGTTATACATATGGGACACACATCAAAGCTGAAACACCGTTATCACTTATAAAACTGGGTATCTTTTCTCTTTGTGTGGATCAACGTCTGTCTTTGTCAACAATGCCATGTATGCCATCCGTAAAATGTTAAATTAATAGGGTCGGGCTATTCCTCCATCTCTCTTGGATCCAGCCTTTCCTGCTTCTCTCCATTTCTGTGACCCTCAGTGGTGGTGGCCCAGGCTCCAGACACTGCAGCTACTTTGTAGTGTCCTCCTGCTCTCAGCACTCACCTTCCACTCATACTGTCATTCTACACTCAACAGGAAGAATTATCAGCCTTGGTTCAGTTACTTTTTGCGATTTACTCTGTGCCAGCCACTGGGCTAAGTGTTTTCACTTATCTCATTTATCCCACAGTGGCCTTACGAGGTGGGCAGTATTATGATCCCAACTTTACAGATGGAGGAAGGAGGCATAGAAGTGTGAAGTACCTTGCTCGAGATCAAACTGGTAGTAGATTCTGGGGCGTGATTTTTAATCCAAATCTGTCTTTTTGCAGAGGTTGATGCTACACTGCACTTAGAGCTACACTATGCTGCTTCCCATCTTTTTGGCAAATTATGCCTCTTCCTGGGCTCTTCTAGTGACTCTCCATCAAAATTCCTAGAGGCCAGGTGCGGTGGCTCATGCCTGTAATCCCAGCTCTTTGTGAGGCCAAGGCAGGCAGATCACTTGAGCCCAGGAGTTTGAGACCAGCCTGAAGAAACACCATCTCTACAAAAAATACAAAAATTGTCCAGTGGCTAGCAGCTGGAAAATGTAAAACAAAAAAAAATAATAACTTAGCCAGGTGTGGTGGCATGCACCTGTTGTCTCAGCTACTCAGGAGGCTGAGGTGGGAGGATCACTTGAACCTGGGAGGTTGAGGCTGCAGCAAGCCGTGATCATGCCACTGCACTACAGCTTGGGTGACAGAGTGAGACCCCATCTCAAAACTATATATATCAAAATACTTTGGCTTGTGCATAAACTTCGGGGCTCAGCCCCCTGGGCACCCTTTCTGGATCTCTGACTGAATGCAAGATTTGACGTGTACTTTCTTCCCCTCTCCCACCCATTTATGGCCTCAAAGAGATACTGAAGCCTAACCCACTGCCCCAGTTCATATCTGAGCACAAGTCCCTTGGACCACCCTTGCTGCCACCCAGGTCTAATTGACCTGTGCTGTCTGGGGCTCACTCCTGCCTCTTTACTGATTTACCCTGCAGCAGGGCTCGCCATTGCTGGGAGAAAACTCATAAGCTCTTGACCCTCCTGAGATGTGCCTCTCAGTGCCAGCCCAGCCTGTGATGTAGATTCATGGCGAAATCCAACACAGAGAGGACGTGCCACTGGTCAGTATCAGGGTGTCCCAAGGAGTGTGGGAAGTCTGTGGCTGCGATGCTGTGTCCTCCCTCTTGGAGAAGCTCAGAGTGACTTCTCTTCCCTGCCCCACTCTCATCCCCACACCCTCAAGTGAAGAGGAGGATTTCATGGATTCCGGGAACACTCAACTAAGCCTCTGTGAAAAAAAAAAGAAAAAAAAGTCTTCAACAGAAGGAGGAGAGGGATTATAAGTGGAATCTTATAATGGGCAACACCTGCTTCAATTCCTTTCCCCTTCTAAGGAAGGCTCTCTCCTGGGTAGCTGGTGTGACAGGGCAAGACTGGGTCCAAACCACTTTCTCCTTGCCCTCCTCACCCCTCCCTTGCCTGGCTCACCTCTGCTGTCCCCAGCCCAGCCCCTCACATACCAAAGCCCAGCAGAACTTACAGTGAGCAGATTTCTCTTTACTTGACCTGTGCAGCCACTGAAGCCTTAATATCTCAAGACCTTAGAAAAAGGAACCAAGGATATCAGAGCAAAAAAGTCAAAGGGATGATTGAGACTCAGTCCAGCTTGCTGGGAGAATGTCAGATGATAAAGGGCCCAAGCCAGACAGTAATGAACCCCGTCTGTTTGCCTGGGGTTCCCTGTGCATATTTCTCTCGGGAATTCGAGGTGTGAAGGTAGCTTAGTCATGGCCAAATTCTTCCTAATTCATAGGGAGGGTGCCCAGCATGCAGCTTCCCCAGGTAGTAACACTCTGCAAAAAGTAGATACCCTAAGAATGTCAACGGTAAAGAAGAACCATGACCTAGGTCCCACTCTGCCCACGTCTGTAAAGACTCCACTCTCCATCACAGCTCTCACAGCTCCTTGCACAGACGGCTTTGCTCTTTGGGGAATTTCTCCCTCTGCCTTGCAGGTTGCTCAATGCCTGTACCCAGAGGGACTACCCCATTTCTAAAACATCACAAAAGTTTGAACTTTTATCAGTTTTGGTTTTTTCTTGCAGTATTTGGTATTTCCGCAAGGTGCATCATACAATACACCTTAGATGTTGATGTGAATACCTTCCTTCTGTCGTAAGTACCCACATGCCTCGGTGATGCAGTGCACCTCTTGTTTGCTGGGTTCTGAGTGTTAGGGAGAAAGAGGAGGGAAGTCTTGTGGTAGGCATGGCACAGGGAAAGAGTTACACACAGAATGGGACAGACAAAGGCGGAAACAAAGACAGACGTCCTGTAGAGCAAGATCTGGTTTGCTGAGACAATGAGAGTGAGCGAGTGAGAGTGTAAACAGGTGACTCCAGCATGTGCAGTGATGGAGGGAGAAGGGCAAGGAAAACAAATGATGAGTGAGAGGTCCCAGCTTGCCATGCCTGAGGGAACTGCAGACTGGGGCTGCTACGCCTGTCCATTCGATATGAAATGCTTCCCTCTTGATGGACTTCCAAGAGCAAATGCTTTCTGTAGAGAAGAACATGCACCCAACAGATGGGTGTTTCAGTGCCCATCAAACAACCTTATTTTTAAACTCACAGACTAAGTTTGGCAAAGCTCTTTCTCTCTCTCCAGACCTACCTTGTGAACTTGACTTTGATTCTCTTCCAGATCTGCCATGCCCTCCTCCTACAGGCTTTCCCCTTTTGCTGCACCTCTCTCTGAGAAACATTTAACTTCTCTTTGCTCAGTGCCGAGGAGTGAAATAACTTGTTCAGTAACTGTCAGATTTCTTCTCCCAACTTCAGGAATAAAAGGAATATTTCTTCTCAAAAGAAAAGAAAAAAATATCTCCTTCCTAATGCAAAAAAAAAAAAAGCAAATTAGAATGTAGCAGAGATTGTAGAAGAAAAAGAAGGAATATGGATTGTAGAAATATCTCTCTCTCCCTCTCTCTCTCTTTCTCTCTCTCTGCCTCTGTCTCCTCTCTTTTTCTGCTTTCTCTCTCCCCTCCCTGCTTCCCTTGCTTTTCTCTTTCACTTTATCTTTTTCTGTCTTCTTTACTCTTTCTGTCTCTTTCTCTCCCTTTCTTTCTCCCTCTTTTTCTTTCCCTCTCTCTTTCTCTCCCTCTTTCTCTGCCTCCCCTCCCTCCTCCTTTCCCCTCTCTCCCCAACTTCTTTCCCCTCTCTCTTCCCACTCCCTGCCTCTTTCTTTTTCCTCTCCCTCTCTTCCTCTCTCTTCTCCTGTTTTCTCCTTCCACGTACCCCAGGGTTGTGAGTAGCAGCTGAGCAAGTGCCATCCACCACCTTGCATTCACTCCAGGCAGAGTCATTGGACGGGTGGCCATGTAGCTTGCACAGACAGTGATACTTAAAATACAGACATCAAAGCTTGTTGGTTTGTTGTTTTACCTTCTTGTCTAATAGCATGTGGAGTCACCTAACTCCTGCTGGCCCGTCACAGCTGGCAGGAATGAAGAACAAGTCCTCTCATGTGAATGAGACATCAGGTAGGGCAATTTACCACGGCACTCTGTAAAAACATTGCTGGGACTTTTCTCAAGGACAGTTGTGTTTAGCCATTCCTGAGACGGAGAAAGATATTTTTCTGACATTTTGCAAAATGATACTGTGATTTGGGTGGGGGTGGCATTGGCACAGAGACATTATTTCCTGTGTTTTGGAAAAATAAGATATTATCTGTAAACAGACAAGCATTTGAGCTGTTGACCAAACTCCACCATAAACAATTGTAGTACCAACATGCTATAGTTGGGACTGTTTTGGTGAAAGGGCTGCTCAGTTGATTTCATGGTCAGCTTACCTCTAGCTTCAATTTGTGTGAGTGTGTGTGTGTGGGGGGGGGGGGGGTAATAAAACTTTACAAAAACAGGCCGCTTGCCTGAGTAGCATTAGTATATAGTATATATAGCATATATATAGCATTGAATATAGTCACGGCTTGTTTAAATCTCAGAGTTGACTTTGTAGCATGGATTAATGGAAAGCACTTAAATTTGCTTATGAGTAGGTATTATTCCATGTCATCAAAGGAGTGTATTTAACATGTCTGTTTCATTCTGTCATCATCTGGTTTTATCCTCTCTCTTATAATTCAGTCACCATTACGAAGGGCTCTGTGTGTCCTGCTCATTTGTTGGAGAGAGCGAATAAAGGCAAAAATCAAGTTTTTTGTAGAGAGAGAAGGTCTCCCCTTTCAGTTGAATACAATTGAATTGAAAAGAATTCAACATGAACCAGTTATACTTTAGAAAATATATTCATAAAATAGTGGATCTCAAAATGTTTGGTCTTAGAATCTTTTTACATTATTTTTTTCTCCCGTTTTGTGGAGAATGGGATCTTGCTATGTTGCCCCAGCTGATCTCAAATTCCTGGACTCAAGCCATCCTCCCACCTCTGCCTCCCTATGTACTGGGATTACAGGCATGAGCCACCACACTTGGCTCATTCTTTTTCTTTTTAATTTTGATGTTTTTATTTCAATACCTTTTGGTTACATGGATGAAATTTGTGGTGATGAAGTCTGGGATCTTAGTGTACCCCTCACCCAAGTAGTGTACATGGTACCCTGTGGGTAGTTTTTCATCCCTCATCCTCCCTTCCTTCTGAGTCTCCATTGCCCATTATACCACTCTAGCTGCCTTTGTGTACTCATAACTTAGCTTCCACTTGTAAGTGAGAACATGCAGGGTTTGGTTTTCCATTCCTGAGTTACTTTACTTAGACTAATAGCCTCCAGTTCCATCCAAGTTGTTGCAAAAGATATTATCTTGTTCTTTTTTATGACTGAGTAGTATTCCATGGTGTATATATATGTAACCACATTTTCTTTATCCACTCATCAGTTCATGGGCGCTTAGGTTGATTCCATGTCTTTGCAACTGTGAATTGAATTTTTTAATAGACTTTAGAGTAGTTTTATGTTCAGAGCAAATTGAGCAGAAAGTACAGAGAGTTCCCATATACCTCCTGTCTCCACACAGACACAGCCTCCCAGACAGACTGTCAACATGCCCCCACCAGAGTGGTTCATTTGTTAACAACCAATGACCCTGCACTGACACATCATTATCACCCAGAGTCCACAGTTTATATGAAGGTTCGCTCTTACTTGGTGTTGTACATTCTGTGAGTTTGGACAAATGTATAATGGCATTTATCCACCTTATAGTACCATATAGAAGCTTAATTTTAATAATAGAGAAAATAGATCATTTCATCTCCACTATCACCTCTCACCCTTGCAGGAAGGGCAGCAGCTGTCCTGTCTGGGGCTGTGTGTGCCTGTCTGGAAGCCAAGCTGGGGCTTATACTCTAGGGGTATGTTTGGCAGAGACAGGCTGGGGGTGTCCCAGAATTCTGAAGAGAGAACCAGGTGGCCCGAGGGTTGCATCCCCCAAACTTCTGTGTCCCTTAAGTTCAACAGGACAGGAGAGAGCAGGAAGGCCCTCTAACCTAGGTCAGACAGAATGCTGTGTGGATTGCACTAAAATTAAGGACTCTTGAACCATTTTGGATGCAGTAAGGCCCCTTGGCTTGCACCAAGGCGTTCTTTATAAAGTTGAAAAATCTTATGGTTCCTTTCTCAGTTCACTGTTCTTCAGTAGCAGTTTCATGGGGTTAAATAATAAACCCAGACCACTAGAGAAAGCATAAACTCATGAGACTTCCACTGTAATTCCACGCCCACGGGGAATGGATTTTAAAGGATTCTTTGCCTCCAGAGAGTGGTGTCGGCTGCTCGTAGGGTGTGCAGGGATCCGTTTGTCATTGCTCTGGGTCACGCAGGTTTTGCCCAGAAATGGAGAATTGCTCCCCTCTCTGGGGGCCGGATCTATTTCAGGAGCCGGGTTAGAAGCTATTACTACATACCATTGCCTTCTTTTCATTTTCCTGTCTTTCCAGCTCGGACCCATGTGCAAGTCACTCGCACCCTCTCAGCTGTTCATTCCAGCGATAACTAGAATTGGGATGAAAATAAGACCTAACATTTTTAGAACCGCCTTTCTATGTCATCGTGTCTCATTACATCCTCACCACACTTCCGTTGGCAGTGCTGTCTTTCAAGTGGGGAAACTGAGGCTCAGAGAAGCCGAGGAAATGCCTAAGGCCCCACAGCTCACATGGGCTGCAGCCCTGCTGGGAAAGCAGGCCACCCCCCAGAGTGCCCAGTGGGGATGCACATGACTCATCACAGAGGGGCACTGGGTCCCCCCAAATCCATGGCTTCTCAGGCTTCCCCATGACATGTCAATCAACATGGAACTACTGTATTTTGATTTAGCCTGGCTGGCAGCTCCAGATTTCTCATCTCAAGAATAATACTTGTAGGACAGTCTTACCACAACAGAGCATCTTTAACTTTTCAGAGTGCTTTCATATCTACTTAAAATCACAACCACTTTTTGAAGCAGATAGGGCAACCATCACAAACCCCACTTCATAGCAAGCAGAGAGAGGATTCATATTGAATAGGTCGCATGTGCCAAGAAATCGTATCACTTCATCCCCACCACCTCATGGTAGGGTAAATATCATTGAGCCCATTCTACAGATAAGAAAGCTGAAGTGAGGTGCAGTGAGGCTAAATTGCCCCAGGTTCCCATTGTTCCCAGGACCTGTCTTGCCCCCCCAGCCCATGTTTTATCCCCTAGACCTGAGGTTGGCACACTTTCTGGAATGAGCGAGACTGTGAATCTTTTTCTTTGTGGGCCTACGGCCCCTGTTAGAACTACTTAGCTTTGCCATGCTGTTGTAGCACAAGAGTAGTCAACGACAGTTCCTGCACACTGGTGTGTCTGTATGCAGATGAAACCGTACGTACAAAAACAAATGATGGGCCAGGTCAGGCCTGAGGTCCCTGCCCTGGACCTCACAGTTCTCTGAAGTCAAGAACCTCCAAAATGGCAAGCTGTGCTTCACTTGAGCCACGGTGCAGACCATGGACCCTCAGTGCCAGGGTCCTGTCTGCACCCTAGGGCTGGAATATGACTTTCAGATGCTGTCTCAAGGCTCCTTAGAGATTTTCTGCCACATTCATGGCACTGAGCTTCTTAGAGAAACTGTGATGGCCAGGGGTACTCCCCCAGGGGTCCGTGCAACTGGATGGTCTTCAGATCCCTGCTGACATGGCATATCACTCCACACAGCCGAGGCATTTGCAGGCACTTCTCCGTTAACCTCTAGAGCCCTTCATCCTCTCTTCCCGTAATTAATAAGGTGGAGGTGCAGGACTGTGCTCAGACCATCCTGTGTCATTGCTATTCTGGCCATGATGCAGCAGAGCGCCTCTCCGGGCCGCTGTTCCAAGTTGGACAGGACAAGACAGCTTGCCAGAAGGTCACCAGTGTTTACACAGTGGCTGTTAATGCCTCTTGGCATGTGGAGCACAGCGTCTATGATTCTGCTGCTGAGTGCCTGCAGGAAATGCAGAGGTGAGGGTTCAAGACTGTATTTGCCATGCACAGCAGAGCAGCGCGGCTGGGCAGTGGCAGGGAGGCCTCTGGGATAGAAAAGTGGCTTTGCAGTCTCCGAAACCTAACCGTGAAGAGGGAAGCCACTGTGGAGACTCCCTCTAGGCGGGAGCAGACACACAGCCAAACGACCTGCCTGCTGGGAGCGGGGGGAGTCACACTCCTTCCTCTCTTGGAGAGAGATCTGTAGAAGGGGAGATTTATTACGGGAATTGGCTTACGTGGTTATGAAGGACCAGTTGTCTGGAAGCTAGAGCACTAGGAAAGCTGATGGTGAAATTCAGACCAAGTATAAAGGCCTGAGAACCAAGGGAACTGATGGTGTGACTCCCAATCAGACTCAAAGAGCCAAGAACCAGGACCCTCCCAGTGTCCAATGTCAGGAGAAGATGGATGTCTCCACTCAAGAAGAGAGCAAATTTGTCCTTTCTCTGCCTTTTTCTTCTATTCCAGCCCTCAGTGGATTGGAGGATGCCCACCCGCATTGGCAAGGGCAGATCTTCTTTACTCAGCCTATTGTTTGAAACGCTCATCTCTTCCAGAAACAGCCTCACAGACGCACCGGGAGTGTCTAAACAGCTCCCGGGGCATCCCTTAGCCCCGTCAAGCTGACACATGAGATTAATGAGCTCAGCATAGGAGCTATCGTCAGGAGGCCAGGGTCTTCATCCCAGCCCAGCAGACGGTTAGCAACATGACAAGGACAAAGCGTTCCTGGCTCTGGGCCCCCAGGCTCTAACATTCTGGGATTGTGTCACAATGGGCAGCCAGAGGGGCACTGGCCTCTGCCTGGAAACTTTGCTGGATTTCTGGGAGTTCCTGGCTGTGATGCTCTGGACAGGGACAAACTGCCTGTCGGGGACATCTTGTTGACCATGGGGCCCACAGTTCCACTGCAGGAGGAAGTCAAGTACCTGCTCCACAGGAAGTCCAGGCTTACAGGCTGCTGGCCTCACCATGGCCCAGTAGATGAATGTAGAGTCCCCAGATGTCCTGCTAGGAAGGAGATGCACGTTCTTCCCAGGGGAATGTCTTTTTTTTTTTTTTTTTTTTTTTGAGATGGAGTCTCACTCTGTTGCCCAGGCTGGAGTGTAGTAGTGCGATCTTGGTTCACTGCAAGCTCCGCCTCCTGGGTTCACGCCATTCTCCTGCCTCAGCCTCCTGAGTAGCTGAGACTACCGGCTAATTTTTTGTTTTTTTAGTGGAGAGGGAGTTTCACCATGTTAGCCAGGATGGTCTCAATCTCCTGACCTCGTGATCCGCCTGCCTCGGCCTCCCAAAGTGCTGGGATTACAGGCATGAGCCACTGCGTCCGGCCCCCAGGGAAACATCTTAATCCTTCATGCCTCTTCTCCAGCCCCACTCTCTCAGTCTCCTACCCTAAGACAGGCTGAAAGAACAGAACCCTAGGTATAGTCATTCATGAAGTCCCTTCTGCTGGCACTGTGCTGGGGGCTTTTACATGAGTTACTGTCCCATGTAATCCTCACTGGAGCTTCACAGATGGCCTGACCCCATTACAAAGGGGGACACTGCAGCTCGTAGAGGTTAAACCACTTGCTCATATGGAAAGGAGCATGAGCTTGATCTAGCTGATGCAGAAACAGTTATTTCTGTCTCACTGTGCTGTCTCCCAGGTAGGATCTAAAGCCAAGTAGCCAGTAGAGAAGTGAGGATTCT
This sequence comes from Macaca nemestrina, assembly GCF_043159975.1. Classification (NCBI taxonomy): domain Eukaryota; kingdom Metazoa; phylum Chordata; class Mammalia; order Primates; family Cercopithecidae; genus Macaca; species Macaca nemestrina. The sequence continues at coordinate 15,015,104 of NC_092125.1, read as the reverse complement.
ACCATTTCAGCATACATTTTGGCCAGGCGTCCTTAGGCGGCTTGTTGGTGGTCAGGTCACCTGCTGGCAGGCAGACCCGAGGTGTAGAGTGCCTGTTCCAACACAAGACAACCCCGAGTGAGGCCCCTCCCAGAAGCAAACGACTCATCTCCCTGAGATATCCTACCCCTCACCACAGGCCTGAGCTTTTCCTAAGGCTCCAGGATTTGACTTTATAAGTGCAGCATTCACAACACAGAGCAAAAGCTGCCTGAGGCCAGAGCTGAAAACAATATTTGGTCCTCAGACAGCAGAAGAGGTGACCAGGTTACCTAACTTAACCTAAGGGTGAGTTTGAGGAACGTTCAAGGAAGAACATTTACAAGAAGTACTTATGGTTGCACTAAGTCACTTTGATGTGGCCTTGCCATGGGGACAGTCGGCCTCTCAGGATCTTGGCAAGCCCAAGCAGTCTTGTTGGGTGAAGCCAAGAGCACAATTAAGAAATTTAATTTGCAGACTCACAGTTAGCTCACTTAAGAAAAGTTTCCATGAATCCTATAATCATGGAAATAGGTTCAGTGTCTGTCAGCTATGGGGCTGTATTCTGAATCTTCTCATTCTGCTCACTTCTCCCCAACTCAGGGGTTCCCCAAAGTTTGGTCCTGAAACCACCAGCAGCACCTGAGAACTTGTTAGAAATGCACATTCCCAAGTCTCATTCCAGAACCCCTGAATCAGAAGCTGGAGTGGGGCAAGGTGACCTGAGTTGCAGCTAGTTCTCCAGGGGATTCTGCATATTGGGATCACTGATGCTCTGTCCCCAGCCCCAGAGGCCCTGGCTTAATTAGTCTGGGGTGCGCCTGGGACACAGGGATTTTTCAAAGCTCCCATGGTGATTCTAACGTGTAGCTGGGGTGACAATGACTGCTTTTGAGGGCTTTGCACAGTGGAGGTGATGTGATCTGGCACATGTTGAGACAGATGTAAATTTCTTACACAGAGGGGGGTGTCTGTGCAGCGCCAATGTCTGCTGTAAGACTTACCTGGATAATTATTCAATACAAATTCCTGGCTTCCAAGCCCACCGCATCAAATCTTCAAGGAAAGAGCCTCAGAAACTATAGCCTTTTAAATTAGACCAGTGCCCCAAGACACATGATACTTATCATCAGAGAGCTGGGGACACTGTGGTTCTCAACAGAGGATACTAGAGGCTGGGAAGGGTAGGAGGAAGGAGGGGATAGGGAGGAATTTGTTAAAAGTTACAAAATTAGAGCTAGACAGGAAGAATAATTTCTAGTGTTCTATATTACTGTAGGATAATTGTAGTTAAGAATAAGATATTCTTAACTACAAAGAGCTAGAAGGAGGATGATAAATGTTTGAGATGATAGATATGCTAATTACCTTGATCTGATCACTATACATTATATGTACCTTAACATCACTATGAACCCCATAAATGTATATAATTATTATATGGACTATGGACTCAGTTATCCCCCTCACCCCGCAGCACCCTGCTTCCCCAACCCCAGAAGCTGATGACTGTTTCTACCCAGTGAAAAGTGGGAAGGAATGTCCAGCTCATCTCCTTTTTAGCACAGATTCACATCTGACCGTTGCTTGCGTGGATTTCTGTGTCCTCACCTTTCCTGGCCTCCAGCACCCAGTTGGACACCTCCAGTCCAGACCCCCACCTACCCTTCTAGCTAGTCCCTAAGCTGAAATCTCAGGGTGCCTTGCAATAGGGTCAGTGCCACAGCCCCCAGAACACATCAATTATTTTTTAGCTATTTATTTATTTATGACGAAGTCTTGCTGTTTCACCCAGGCTGGAGTGCGGTGGCACAATCTTGGCTCACTGCAACCTCCACCTCCCAGGTTCAAGGCTGACTCAGCCTCCCGAGTAGCTGGGACTACAGGTGCGTGCCACCACGCCCAGCTAATTTTTGTATTTTTAGTAGAGATGGGGTTTCACTATGTGGGCCAGGCTGGTCTCGAACTCATGACCTCAAGTGATCCACCCACCTCGGCTTCCCAAAGTGCTGGGATTACAGGTGTGAGCCACTGCACCTGGCCGAATTTTTTAACTATTTGTTCTTAAAATAGTTCAGTGTCGCTTAATGGGATTCATTCTGAGAAACGCATTGCTAGGCGACTTCATCATTGTGCAAACATCATAGTGTGCACTCACACAAACAGATGGTATAGCCTACTACACACCTAGGCTATATGCTATTTCCTCTTGCTCCTGGGCTACAAACTGGTACAGCATGTGGCTGTTCTCAATACTATAGGCAATTGTAACACAATGGTAAGTGTGTATGTCTCTAAACATATCTAAATGTAAAAAAGATACAGTAAAAATGCAGTATTATAATCCAACGTGGCCACAGTCATATACACGGTCTGTTGTTGACTGAAACATCACTATGCAGTGCATGGCTGTGATTTTCGTCTCACAGGATGTTGCAAAAACAGTAGAGAGGCCCCATGTGTCCCACTTCCAACTTCCGCCAATGGTAACATCATCCCTGACCTTAAGGCAAAATTGAACCCAGAAAATTCTCATTGACACAACACTGTTGGCTAGTTAACAGACCTCTTCAGATTTCACCAAACAATCATTTTTCATGCTTTTTAATGCCTGTGTCCCTTTAACTCAGGGCTCTGATAGCCAGCTGACCAAGGGGTACAGTCATTGTCCAGGATTTCACTAGGAGCAGGTGGAGGGGCTGGAATACAAACTGCTTTTCAGCTCCCTCGTGGAAGCTCATAAATGATCATGATGAAAATACTAAATACTTACATAGGATTATTATACACCAGATGCTGTTCTAAGTAGTTCAGGTACATTAACTCATTCAGTCCTTACAAAAGCCCTGAAAGGTAGACACCCTTATTATCACCCTAGTACTACATGTGAGGAGCCAGAGGCCCAGAGAGGGTAAGTGACTTACCCCAAATCACAGAGCTAGTTAGGAGCTCAGGCAGAATTTGAACTAGGCAGCCTGGCTGCTGTGGGGTCTTTGTCCTTCAACCCCATGCATTTCTACTTCCTGCACTGCTACACCCTTATCTCTCAAACTGGGGAACAAATAACCTCTGGGATCCTAGATTGGAGAACAGAGGTGGTGGGGGCAGAGCAAAAGCACTGGCAAGCATGGTTCCAGATTCAGGGAGCATAGAAGATTCGTTATTGAAACAAAAGCTGCCACAATGTGGATTCGAATGCAAAATCCTTGGAAAGTTTTAGGATGGAATGTGAGGTTTTAAATACCTTTTGGCTTTGCAGTGGGACATTCTGACCACAGCCCCTGTCTCCAGGAGCTAAAGCTACCCCAAGGCCATTTGGACTCCTTCAGTGGGAGAGAAGGGAAGCATTGCCTTAAATTAAGAGTCCAGCCTCTGCTGAGGACAAGGGTTTCCTCCTCTCTCTGACAAATTAATCAGATCTGAAAGTGAGAAGGTGGGCTTGGGAGCGATGTTCTCCTATGGAGCCTGGGGAATGTGCCCGTGTGTGCCCCACAGGACCCCTGTGTACAGCTGGAAAGGGGCCACCTGGGGAATTAGAACCAGAGGCCTCTTCCAGGCCCCACTCACCCCTCGCTCTGGTGCATCCTGGTACAAGCACGAGCTGGACAGCTCTACGTGGCAGTCCTGTGTTTCTGCGGCATGGTGCCACAGAGAATGTTTTGTCCCTGTGCTGGTGGTCTCTGTTGAACACTGGCTTTGCCACTTCATGGCAACTCTGTGCCAAAGATGTGAGATGAATGAAGGGAGGCACCAGGGCACCTGTTCACCTCATGTGTACCCTGAGTACAAGCAGACAGTGCTCCTAACAAAACCCACTGGACACTGAGCCCGTAGCCTCCCTGTCCCTTCACTCCAGCCTTCCATCTGTTGGTTTACTACCTCCTGGCCTTGCATTAGTGGATCCAAAAACTGGTTGTTTTACTCACTTTGAATAGATAATGGAAATCATAGCTTCTATTTGTTGAGCACCTACTATGTGCCAGGAATGATTTTATGCTTATGCGTCACAGACACTGTTTTACTTAATCCCGCCCTGTCTCTGAGAGAGCTGGTTATAATCCCCATTTTGCACACAAGGAACCTGAGATTCAGAGAAGTCAGTCACCTGCCAGAGATCACACAGCCACCAGGTGCTGAAACAGGTTTCACTCCACTGCACGTTTGTGTATGGACATCTATGTGTGTGCACAAACATGCTCTTCCCAACCACAGATCCTGCAGAAAGCACATCCTGGAGAAAATGCAGAATAAACGTGAGCAGGAGGCCGGAAGCTCCCCTTTGTGAGTGGGCAATTTTGGAAAATGTTGTGTGAAACATCGTCAACAAGGTGCCTATCAACTTCATTCACGCAGCAGCCCAACAAGGGCACTGTTCTTTACCTAAGCCACAAAGAAAAAGCTTTCACGGCCAGGCGCAGTGGCTCACACCTGTAATCCTAGGACTTTGGGAGGCCGAGGCGGGCGGATCACGAGGTCAGGAGATCGAGACCACCCTGGTTACACGGTAAAACCCTGTCTCTACTAAAAAAAAAAAAAAAGAAAATACAAAAAATTAGCTGGGCATGGTGGCGGGCACCTGTAATCCCAGCTACTCTGGAGGCTGAGGCAGGAGAATGACGTGAACCCAGGAGGCAGAGGTTGCAGTGAGCCAAGATCACGCCACTGCACTCCAGCCTGGGCAACAGAGCGAGATTCCGTCTCGAAGAAACAGAAAAAAGCTTTCACTAAGGGACCAAGGGAATATTAAGCAGGGAATGAAGGGAAGAAGGCTGAGATCTGCATCCAACAGAGAGTTTAGTCCTCCTGGGGACAGGAAGGGAGGTGGAAGGCGTCTTGTCATCTGAGATACTAGCAGACTCGTAGGCAGATTTTGCTGCCGATTCCCATCCTATATTTTTCAGAGATCTTCCGTGAATTTTAGAATTTGCTTAGGCTCAGAAAGAGGCATACAGTTTTTGTATCTTGAGTGGGGCTGTCACCATAGTTACCCTGTCCAATAAACTTTTTCGTTTAAATGCCTCTCACTTCAATGTACTATTTTATTCAGATCTCTATCTAATAAAGGAGGTTCTAGCAGTATCTGCCCTGGGAAAATTCTCTTCATTTTGGTCAAAAGAAGCAATCTTTATTAACTATTTTATTCTCTCCCATTGTCCATAAGAAGTAGGACAATTAATTTTTTATCATTTTTCTTTCTTACATGCTATCTGCATTTCCCCTTGTGCATAACAGGTAAGAACCATGTCTTTACCCTTTGATGAAGCAAGAGGAGGAGGTTATTTAGAACCATCCCAAAAACCTATTTAAATCATCCCATGTGTTGGAAGAAATAGCAGCCCCACACCATCAACTGGCTAGGAGAGGGTCTGGGCTTCACGCCACGGCTCATGCCGTTAGTCCCAGCTATGTGGGAGGTTGAGGCGGGAGGAGCACTTGGGCTCAGGAGTTCAAGGTCACAGTGAGCTGTGATTGCACCACTGCACTCCAGCCCGGGCAACAGAGCGAGACCCTGTCTCAAAAAAATAAAAAATAAAAAAAATAAAGGAAGAGAGTCCAGGTAAACCAATGGGTCTGAAGGACTGTCCGTGGTTTCTAGACAGCAAAAGACCAGGGCCGAGAGCTCAGCTCTCTGCAAGGACAGAGGCAGCACTGGGTGTGGAGCAGCTCTCAGAGGCAAGAGCCATCAGTGGGTTCTCAGTAGGATGGCCAGGTCAGTGTGGAGGGAGGTCCACTGGCAGCACCCCTTGCTGCACTGTGCCACTTGTCTCCTTATGAGTGTTGGGTCCCTGGCCTTCACTCTTTCTCCAGCCAAACCCTTTCTTTCTCGAGCATAGCTCTGAGCCCACTCTCCCCTTCAAAGATTCCATCTGCCTCAAAAGTGCTTGCCAACATTAAGTGCCTGGGACTTGTTCCCACCCACCTTCAGCCCTTCTGCCAGAGGGGTTGGAGAGGATCGGAAGGCAGAGCACGGGACATCCCTTTTTTCTGGGACATCGATCATCTCCTACCTGAGCCATATGCTGGAGTTCCGCATGAAACAAATTCTGGCACCAAGAAGCTCTGAAGCCTTTCTCCACACTCTGCTTCACTTGGCAGCTCCCCATTCTTACCCAAAGAGGAAGAATCACACAGCAGTTGCGGATGGCTAGAGATTTCAAGTGTTTTAAGGCAGTTAATTTTTGGGGAAAAGAGAAAGCCGCTCCATCTGTTCATTGAGTGGAAAAGCCTATTCCCAACCTGGAGAAAGAGAAGATCTTTGGTGCGATGCTGTGAAGGGACTCAGCTGCAGTAACTCATGCTTGTTCCACTCACAGCACCTTGAGGACCCCAAAGCCCCCCTCAGCCATAAATGTGTGGGACAAGCTGGTTCCTCTGACTTCGACCTTCTATGAAGGAATAGCATTTCTATCAGAATCAATTGGGAAGCCCTTTGAGATGGTCACTAGACTCACACTCACTGCCCACCAGAAAAGAACCCAGCCAAGGTGGACTGACAGGGTGCCGAAGGGGTAGCCTTCTCAGTCTGAAGCATTCTACTTCAGAACCACCATGGCTTCATCTAGGTGGTCATAAAAAATGCAAGTCCCTGGGTTGTACCCCAGATAGACTGAAGTTGAACATCTACAAGTGAAGACCAGGAGCCTACTTTAATTAAAAAACAACGACAACAAAACACCTCTCCTGGTTCTTGTTGTGATGTTTTCTGGACTACTATAACCATGTTCCAGAAGCTCTGAGCAAGGTCTTTCCCTACACCCAAACAGCACCAGAACTGAAATTTCTTCTTTGGAGGATTATTCTTGTGAGGGCCCTGGAATGTTGTTCAAGTTGTGGTTGATATGGTTTGGCTGTGTTGTCACCCAAGTCTCATCTTGAATTGTAATTTCCACAATTCCCACATGTCATGGGAGGAACCCAGTGGGAGGTGACTGAATCATGCAGGTACGTCTTTCCTGCACTGTTTTCATGGTAGTGAACGAGTCTCACGAGATCTGATGGTTTTAAAACTGAGAGTTTCCCTGCACAAGCTCTATCTCTTTGTCTGCCGCCATCCATATAAGATGTGACTTGCTCCTCCTTGCCTTCCGCCATGATTGTGAGGCCTCCCCAGCCATGTGGAACTGTGAGTCTACTTAAACCTCTTTCTTTTGTAAACTGCCCAGTGTCAGGCAAGTATTTATCAGCAGCATGAAAACGAACTAATACAGTGGTCTTCTAAGGCTTCAAGTTAAACCATAAATACTCCTAAGAGGGAAGAACCTCCAAGCCACCTGGATGACAGAAGTATACAAGAACAGAGCTAAACTCTCTTTGTGAGTGAGGAAGCCAGAAAGGGGGAAAACAGCGTGAAAAAGCATAGGGGTTCATGGACAGTTTGGCCCCTGCCTAGTGTGGAAGCCCCCAATCCAAAGACCACACAAAGAGCTTTACTACACTTACCGAGCAGGGAGAGCACTAGTCAAATCTCCGTGTCTCTAAAGGAGGAACTTACAGAGTTGTAGGGGCAGAGTTAGTTATGGGGTACTGTTTAACGTAGAAGTTAGGAAGCAGAGATTGGTAAGAATTTGCAAATCAGGTGAGTTGCTGAACTCAGATGGTCTTTGAAATGCATGGGTCCATGAGAAGTTACTCTTAACCCAGTCTGTGGTCTTATATTGGAACATATGGATTGGAACTTGACAAGCTGACATCAAAACAATTTGATCTTAGATAGTACAGGGCATGTCATGGTTTAATACAATTTTTCTGTTGTGCAATCATAGTACAGTTTCGCCTGGATGGCATCTCTATCATTTCTCACCACCAAACAAGAACATCAGCTCATCATTGCTTTATAATCACTTGAGGGCATGCTTTACTTATCACACTGTAACCCCTTCCAGAAACCAAATTCATAACTTGAGAATGCTAAAATGAGATTCTGGAAACTTGTTCCAAAAGAGGAATTCTAAAAGTGTTAGAGCAATGATAGCATTTTAGTAATAAGAGCACCATGCCCCAGTTGCCTCCTCTGAAAGACTGTTGTCATTCAGTTGTGGAAATTCCATCACCCTACTATGTACTTGGGCTATGTTGCTTCTCACATGAAGTCCCAAGGCAAAGGTGGTAGGGAGATCACCTAGCCCATGCCCCTTGCCACCGAACTCATCCCTCCAATTCTTTCAGTCAATTGGAATAAAACCTCCTACTGTGACTTTTAAGAATAAGCACACTACATATATTCATCTGGCCATTTTCAGCCACCATTTATATTGTTTCTCTCACTGAACTTCTCAGAAGTCTCAGAAGATAGGAGAGGGTAGAAGCTTCCTGACCTAAGGAAAAAAAAAAGAAAAAGACTTTTTTAGAGCAGTTTTATGTTCACAGCAAAACTAAGGAGAAAGTTCCCATATAACCCCTTGCCCCCATACACGCACAGCCTCCCACACTGTCAGCATCCCCCATTGGAGTGCTGCGTTTGCTACCATTCATGAACACATACTGACACATCATCACCACCCAGAGTTCCTAGTTTACACTGTGGCTCAGTCTTGATGTTGTACCTTCTATGGATCTTGACAAATGTCTAATGACATGCATCCATCGTTGCAGTATCAGATAGAGCCATTTCATTGCCCTAAAAATCCTTCCCCCAACCCCTGGAAATTACTGATCTGACACTGTCTCCACAGTTTTTCCTTTTCCAACATATCATAAGCTGAACTCTCATCTCCTTTTAATGAACATGGAAACGTGCACAGAGAGGTGTGTGATGGCTCAATGTGACACAAGCAGCTCCAGGTGTTCCCTCTCCGGGCCCCACATTCCCTCCACTGAGCCTCCTTCATGACTCTGTTTCTTGACTCTGCACAGCTGAGAACTTCCTAAGCTGCGATAATTTCAGACCTGAGTAGAATAGAACTCCTATGCCGATTGTTTCCGTGAACAGAGAATTTTAGGGAATGTTCCAGTTTGGCTAAAGGTCCATCTTCTTGATGAAGCTAATGGATGAAGCTAATGGAAAGCATTTAAAACAAAGACAATTAGGGGAGACTTTGTTTTATAAAACAAATCTGAATACTTGGGAGAGCAGGTTTAACTCAAATGTTCAAAAATTCCTTCACTAATACCAGGCTTTAAAAACATTTTTTTAGTTGACAAATAGTAATTGTACGTATTCGTGATGTACAATAATTGTACATCATGGTGCTATTTCAATACACATAAGGTATAGTGATCAGTCCAGGGTAATTCGCATATTTATTATCTCAAACACTTGTCATTTCTTTGTGTTGGGAGCATTCAATATCCTCCTCCTAGCTATTTGAAACTAATAACATATTATTGTTAACTATAGTCATCCTACAGTTAATACCTGGCATTCTTATCAGCACTGAGTTGAAGCTCATCTAAGGAAAAGCAAGGTTTTTATGAGCCAAGGACACGGCATTAACTCTCTTGAATTTTTACCAATTATGTTAAAAATAACTGTGCAATTCAGGTTCAATTAAAGAGGAGAATAAAGGGAGTGGAGCAGCACGTAGCAGAATGAAGCATTTATCTAAGACTGACAGCAAAAGCCTCTTTGACTTCAGCAGTGGAATTCAGTATGCTTCTTTGGAATGAAAGAGCAAAAGAAAAAAGGAAAAAGCCTCTCACCTGACTCTATCCTCTTCTCAAGTTCCATGACCTTGGGCTGTCAGACTCACTGCAGAAGGAAAATTTCAACAGTTCAGCAGTATCACTCCTATAGCTTGATCCTAGAATTGTTTCGGCCTGATTTCCATAGACATTTTTTGTAATCCACTGCCAACCTCTAGGAAATGGGGATGAGTGACAACAGTACCTGGCTAGAAATGACAGACTGTGGCTCCAGTTCTGGTGGTTTGTTGGTTCTACAGGTGAGCCTCAGGTGGTCATCTCTCCACTGTGGGGCTCTCTGACTTCCCTCTTTCTCAAAAGGATGTGGCTAATCCTTCACATTAGATCTTCTCAAAGATGCCTAATGATCTTAAGGTCTGTGCATCCCATGGTGTTTCCTTGGGTGCAAGTTTAGAGCTTACTGGAATAGGGACAGAGGGATGGCCGCATTGACCTTCAGGTTTTCTTAAATCCCTTTCTTCAGACAGAGGGGCTCAGGTAAAGGAAAGACATCACTTCTGCATGGCGAATGCAGCTGAGAGCACACTCCTCCCTGCTGAGTGAGAAGGCCTAGCTAGCAACTCAAGGAAGATGCTCATGTCCTGCTAAGACATTAGAACACACACAGGTACACACGTTGTACACACATGCACCTCTTTATCCAACTCCAAGCACCTGGTTAGGAGAGATCGTGTCACTGAATTTAGAATTGTCAGGTCACTCTTTATTTAAAGTCCTAGTCTTAGGGACTTCATTCACCTATCTTCCTTAGTTCCCTCATTGGCCACCTCCTACTGCAAAGGCAACTGAGAGCGGATTTGAATCCCATAACATTTACAGGAGCCTTTTAGTAAAGTGTTCCAGAAATAAAAGTCATCACATACCCAGGCAGGGAAACAGGGAAGATACAGGAGATTCCTATTCCTTTATTTAATTTTACATTTTGTCTTACCTTTTTATTATCAAAAATTCAACATTTACAAAGTGGAAATCATACAATGAACTGCCATGTACCCATCACCCAGTTTCAACAATTAGCAACTCAAGACCAATCTCATTTCATCTATACCACCATCCATTCCCTCTTCCCATCAGATTGCTTTGAAGAAAATCCAGACATCATATAATTTCTTTTGAGGCATTTCTAAATATATGTATTTCTTAAAAATGGCCAGGCATGGTGGTTGGATTGTAATCCAGCACTTTGGGAAGCTGAGACAGGTGGATCACTTGCAGTCAGGAGTTGAAGATCGGCCTGGCCAACATGGCAAAACCTTCTCTACAAAAAAAATACAAAAAATTAGCCAGCATGGTGGCATGTTCCTTTAATTCCAGCTACTTGGGAGACTGAGGCACAAGAATCCCTTGAATCCAGGAGGTGGAGGTTGCAGCGAGTCGAGATTGTGTCACTGCACTCCAGTCTGGGTAACGGAGTGAGACTTTGTCTCAAAAAAAAAAAAGAAAAAAAAAAAAAGAAAAAAAAGAATAAGCACCCTTTTTTTAAATGTTATCACAATATTAGAAATTATCCACTGTTCAATCCCTCCAGTTATCTCAGAAATCCTTTTCTTAATAGTTTGCATCAGGATCTCAATAAGATCCATATCCACATGTTGCAATGAGTTGACAAGTCTCTAAAATATCTTTTAATCTGTGGGTACCGCCTCCATTTTTTCCTTGCCCCTTATAACTCATTTGTTGAAGACAGCAGTTTGTCTCGAGAATTTTCCACAGTGTTTATGTTGCTGATTGCATCTCTGTGGTGTCATTTACCATGTTATTTTTTCCTCTGTATTTCCTGTAAGTTGATGATTAGATGTAATTAGATAAAAGCTTGCTTGCATTGTGATCTTGTTCTGGTTTTTTTCTTTATTTCTTTGTTTTTGGTTTCTTTTTTAGGATAATTCACATGTGGTTCTAAGTATTTTCATCACAAGATACATATTGTCTGGTTATCTGTTTATCAATAGCAACTATTTATGAACTGCCTAAATTCATTAATTGATCAGAGATTGTACAATAGTTATATTCTATCATCTTCTTTTTACTAACTGGAAAACTTCTGTAAACTTCTGAAATCAATGATTTGATTTCCCTAAAGTACATTTCATATAGGAATGGTGAAAGGAATTAATGTTTTCCATTTTTTTCACTGATTTAAAAACAGTAAGTTGGATTTCTAATATCTCCTAAAGTTAACCAGTAAGGTTTTTCCAAATTTTTTATAAATTCAGGGATTCAAGCATGTTCTGTGTGTTCAAGTCCATTACAGTTATTATCCTTGATGATATTCCAATTGTCCCTTCATTGGCCAGAGCGAGCTTCTAAAAGTTAGATCATTTCCTTTTGACCTGACTCTTTGAGAGCTAGAATGATTGATTGATTGATCTCTTGTATGACAACATGTTCTGGAATTCATCTTGCACATTTATTACTCCAGACCTGGAATTAGCCATTTTTTAAGGAGCCCTGTGTCTTTCAGTAAGAAACAGTATTTAGAGACCCCGATCCAGCCTCTAGGAGTGCTGTTGCCTGCTTCAGTTCCATTGTCTGGCCACGTCCTGGTTTGTTCACCTTCCCCTATTGGTGGGCATTTGTGCTGCATGTAATACATATCCTGTGCATACATTTTTGGGTATCTTTCTTGAGATCGATTGCCAGAAGTGGAATAATTGGAGCAAAAGGTAAATTTATACATCATTTTGCTGGACAATGCCAAATTCCTCCTTATAGAGGTTGTACCATTTTATATTCCCACCAGCAATGACCAACAGTGCCCATTTCCCCACAGCATTGCTAATTACATGATATTGTCACTTTTGGAGTTTTTCCAATTTGATAGATGAGAAATCGTATTAGTGCAGTTTTAAATTTCATTTTTCTCTTATAAATGAGATTGAGCATATAGTGAAGTGCTGTTTACATTTATCTTCCTGTGAACTCTGACTATATCTCTAGCTCATTTTCTATGCAGTCATTTTTCTATTGTTTCTCTATTTTTATAATATTTTCTATATTAGGGATATTAACCCTTTGAATTATAATTTACATTTTTAAAAATTTATTTGCTTTTTCACTTTGCTTAATACTTTTTTTTTTTTTTTTTTTTTTTGGAGACAGAGTTTTGCTCTGTCACCCAGGGTAGAGTGCAGTGGCACATTCTCAGCTCACTGCCACCTCCACCTTGCAGGTTCAAGCAATTCTCATGCCTCAGCTTCCCGAGTAGCTGAGATTACAGATACGCACCACTACACCCAGCTAATTCATATATTTTTTTGTAGAAGCAGGGTTTCACCATGTTGGCCAGGCTGGTCTCGAACTCCTGACCTTAAGTGATCTGCCCACCTCAGGCTCCAAAGTTTTGGAATTACACGCATAAGCCACTGCACCTGGCCAGATTTTCTTAATGATACAAAAGTTCTTTTTTTTTTTTTTTTTTTTGAGAGGGAGTCTCCCTCAGTTGCCCAGGCTGGAGTGCAGTGGCACGATCTCATTTCACTGCAAGCTCCGCCTCCCGGGTTCACGCCATTCTTCTGCCTCAGCCTCCCCAGCAGCTGGGACCACAGGCGCCCGCCGCCACGCCCAGCTAATTTTTTGCATTTTTAGTAGAGACGGGGTTTCACCATGTTAGCCAGGATGGTCTCAATATCCTGACCTCCTGATCCGCCCGCCTCAGCCTCCCAAAGTGCTGGGATTACAGGCATGAGCCACCGTGCCCAGCCAAAAGTTCTTTCTTTTATATAATCATCTTTATAAGTTTTTTTCTGATTTCTTCTGGATTTTGAAAGAAACCATTTAAGAAAATGCATATGGTTGTTTTTTACAGATGTAAATATTTCAGAGTGATGCATTCCAATTTTTTAAAGCAAATGAATTCTTATGTGGAAACCTAAGGTACTCAGGACTTGACATAATATAGACCTTCAGTGAGTGTATATGCATAAATACGTAATAGGGTAGATATTTTTTCATTAAACAATACTATGTCACTGGCCTGGTCAACTGAGTCATTGGTAGCTCTATATCCATGTGTCATCAATGCCTATATGCAGAGTTTATCTTTAGTCAGTTAAGGACAAGCTGTACAGTGTGGCACCCATTATTTAATAATAGGACTATGACCCTGTAAATGTTCGTGTCTCATTTTCATACGACTTCTGGTTCAAGTATGAAATACCACACTGTGGACCCATTCACAAAGCTTTAAGGGTGCCTACCCCTGTCTTCCTCTCTCCATTCATTCATTTTTTGTTGAACAACATTCCTTTGTCGAATACCTGCTATGTGCTAGACACCAGCAAAGCAGTTTACAATTTATTCTATTTATCTATTAACCTATACTCATTGAGATCTTAAGAGACACATCAGCTACAACAAAAAAGGAGCATTCAGTTCAAATTCACATTGGTTACTTTGAAGGCTACGTGTTAGATGTATTGAAAATATGTCTAGCTGTTTTAAGGATATTGTTCTTTGCTAGTTTATTCTTTACTAGCATGGAACATAGTTTAAAAAAAAAAAAAGCTAAATGCACATGTTGCTATGTCATTTATCATCAGTAGTTGGATCACTTAGGAACCATAATGGTCTTCCTTGCTGCTATTGCTTACATTGCTGATTTTTCTTCTTTCCCCAGGAAATAGGATCTTATTAAAAATACTCAGTCCCATAGCAAAATATCATTTATCTGTGTAAGCTTGATGTTTTCAGTATTGAAACTATTTTATGTGGTTTGTAAAGTCAACAAAACAGTGGCTTCTGGAATGAAGCATATTTTGAGCCTACACACTCTGAGACCTATGACTTCAATATTTAGCAGTGATGGAGAAAACAACCCGAGGAATGCTTATTTAATGGGCAGGAAATTTTCGAGACTATGAGACCTGACATTTTGTCTTTTTTGTCAGCGCCATCCCATAGTGCCTGATGCATGTCGCTTTTCTCATAGAAGGAACGTGTGAATGCTGCTGCAGGCCAGAGCAGGTGGGAGGAGCGTGGAGCCCATCCTGGCTCTGGGATGACCAAAAGGCCAGCACACCGTTTCCAGGGCCTCTATGTATTTGTTCCTCAAAGGGGACTGAGGACTCAGCTCCGCAGGCCATGGTGGAGAATAGGTAAAAGAGCCCATGATGAATAGCTATTTGTTGAAAATCTACCACACACGTGACATTGCCCTAGATATGATAGTCCCTTGGTACTCAAAGTGTGGTCCCCAGACAGACCAGCTTTGACATTACCTGACAGTTTATTAGAAATGCAGGATCTCAGGGCCTGCTCCCAGGCAGACCACTGAGTCAGACTGCATTTTAACAAGATCGTGGGCATTTGTACTACACACTACATCTGAGAAGCATTCTATGGAGAACACCAATGTGGGCACAGTCCCTGCAAAAAAGCAACCATGCAACAGGAGGGAAGTTACATAATCATAATGTTATGAATCTAAACAATACATCAAGGGACAGTAAAAGACACAGGAATGATTATGAGACAAATACATGCAGAAGAAGGAGGGAACTCTACAAGATGAGGTGATCAGAAAGGCATTCCGGGGCAGGGTGTACACTGGTTCTGGGAAGTTGGGTAGGATTAGAGCCAAGGAGAAGGAGAGGATACTTTGGGAGGCAAAACCATCACCAGAGGTGAGAAGGGACACCCGAGATGTGTTCCAGGATCGCTGAATATCCACGTGTCTGAAGCCGATCGTGTTGCTAAGTTCTTTGCTGGGCTCTTCACTACAAGCAGTAGAAAGAGGCAGCCCTGCAGAAAAGTGAATGTTTTAGGAGACTAGCAAATATATTTCATTTTATAATTTTAAGTTAGGCCATTCCAAAAGGTCTATTTGTTATTCAATTAATTCGTAGCTTGTGTTGTACCTAAGGTATTAATGCTTCTTCTGGGGTGGAACCCTTGGCTAGCCTACCTTCACATGGCTGGGGCACTCTGGTGACCTCTGTCTGGGATGCTGAGCCAACTACTCCTCCCCTGGGGCCACTCTGAAAAGCCATCTCTGCTTTGTAGAATACCCAGGGGTGATGGCAGGGGCTTGGAAGGGAATGTTTAAGGAGTCCTCAAATATGCACCTAAGGTATTGATTCTGAAGATATTCAGTGCTGTGTTACCGTTCATCACATTACTGTTTGGATACCTGCTGAGTTGCAGGTCTGTGCCAATAATGCATTGATTTTATAATACGTTTGCTCTGTTATTATCCTGTATGAAGAAGAGATTGTTCCCTTTTGTGTCAAATTCTAACCATTTTTTTATTATCACTCTCTTTGAGCAACTCATGGTGTCCTGCTGGTTTTAACGTTCACTGTCTGTAAAAAGATTCCTAGTTTACATACTGACTGACATAGTCTGAGTGCTGTGTAGACAGTTTGTCTGAAGGCAACATTTTAAGGAGGTCCCCTCTGACAGAGATGGAAACAGGCACTAGGGAAGGGTTGCTGGCAATATACTCAGCTGCAGTGAATGTTCTTACCTAAAGGTGTTTGGAGTGTGATTCACCCAGCAGGGCGCAGATCGACTAAGCAGTCTCATTGCATTAATATTCCTGACTTGCTTTAAAGCATTGCTTGAGCATGCAATGGGCTCCACTCTGCTGAGTCATCAGACTCATGATGTTGGCCAAATGCTCCTGGCTTTGGCTGTCAAGACCAAGTGAACTTTGACAACTGACCAGTATTTGTTTTTTAAGGCATGGCCAGCAAACAGAGATTCAGTGGAGGGACTGATGCGAAATTGCAGTGGATGCTTAGCAAACCCTGAGCAAAGGGCTGACTTTGCCCCTCTGCTCTGAGGAGACAAGCTGGGTGCCCTCTTCTAGCCCTGATCTCTCCTCCCAATCCTTCTGAATTCTTGCCCTAGGCCAACCTGGCACCTCATTTGAGGTGAGATATGACATGTTCCCTGAGACTCTGAAGTGTCAAGTGGCAGGTAGAGAGGGAGCACTTGCCATCAGGATCTCACATAGTCTGTTCTGTTGAAACAACTTGGGTCTGACCCTGGGTCCACCACTTTAATAATTATTTTAAATAACATTGGTAGTTGTAGGGACTCCATAGGGTCAACATGCTGGACCAGGTATCTCATGTACATTAGCTCCTTTAAACCTCACAGCAACCTGCAGGGTAGGTATTATTGACATATTGATGGAACATTATGGGAAGAGGCCCCATAATGAACCTGAGACTTCAGAAATGCTCAGGGCTGGGGCGCCCCTTCCTTTTATGTGGTGGTGGTTTGGCTGGTTCTGATGTGCTCTCACTCTTTGCATTCTAGCTGGCTCTGCATCCTGTGTCTCTTTCATTCCTCCTTCGCCATCTCAGGTACTCTGGCTTTTCCTGCCCACCCTTGCACAGCCAGACCTCCTGGCTCTGTGGTTCCAGGTGAATTGGCCTGAGTCGCAGAGAAACTCCCTTATCAGGAAGGGGAAATTGATGACGGGCTCTTGTCAGTGTTGATGCTTTCCATCTGCATCTCTTTAGGGACACCAGCTGCTGCCTGCCAGCCCCAGGTGATGTGAAAGGAACAAGCAACCAACCACCACACAGCGGTTTGTAAATTGTGTAATATACCTAAAGTTTCCGACCTCCTAGGCAAATGGAAAACCCACCAGTCTCACCTGTACAAATGCAAAGTTGTTCAAAAAGTGACTGAAATGGGGAAGAAGAGAGGATCCCAGTCACAGAAAGTATGAAAGAGGACCTCCCAGGAGAGGGGGGAAAATGGCGGATAGGAGGCAGGACTAAATTGCAGCTTTCACTCGGAGGGACAGAGAAGCGTGTGGAAACTCACACTGTGAACTTTTGCTCCAAGAACTACTGCAGGAATATACCAGGAAAGCCAAGAGAATCCACAGACCCTTTGAAGGAAGCAGATTACTCCTGCAGGACCCAGGAGACAGCCCAAATACTGTGCGTGCCCAAACTGTGAAAGTGGGAAAGGAGAATCATCTGCCCATGAACACACACCCTCACTGGGGAATCTGAAAGTCCAGATCATGGGAGAAGGATTTGAGCTGAGACAATGTAGACACCCGAGTGAAATACAGAGGTAGAGGAAGCAGCAGGAAAGCCCTGCAGTCTCTCTGGGTCCCCCATTTCTGACTTGTTTCACAGGGGTCCCTGGGGAGGGCTGCCAGAGGAACTTGGAAAAGACCACAGGGAGAAGGAAACCCCCAACTGAAATTTGTAACAATTCCAACAAGAGTTTCCTAGCCAGAACTCCGGGGAGGGCATGGATCTGATATGGGGAGGCATGAAAGTCCTGCTTGCTTTCTCATCCTGGAGGCTGGTAGCCTGGGGCAAGTTCTCAGCCCTGTTTACCCACTGCCTGGGAACAGACTCAGTGCTGGTGAGGTGGGGGGCGGGGGGCACGGTAGAAAAGACACTGGCCTTTTGGTTGTGTGGGAACTGAGTGAGGCCTGTAACTGCCAGCTTTCCCCCACTTCCCTGACAACCTGCATGACACAGCAGAGGCAGCCATAATCCTCCTGGGAACATAACTCTATTGACCTGGGAACCACACCCCCCATTCGCCACAGCAGCCACAGTAAGCCCTTCCCAAGGCAAGTCTGAGCTCAGACATGCCTAGCCCTGCCCCCACCTGATGGTCCTTCCCTACTCACCCTGATAGCTGAAAACAAAGGGCATATTCTCTTGGAAGTTCTAGGGCTCTGCCCACCACCCTTTACTACCACAGCTGATGCTCTCTTGAAAGTGCCACCTCCTGGCAGGAGGCCAACCAGCACAAAACTACAATAAGCAACGATACAACTAAGGACCCTCACAGAGTCCATTTCACTCCCCTGCCACCTCCACTGGAGCAGGTGCTGGTATCCTTGGCTAAGAGACCTAAAGATAGTTCATATCACAGGACTCTATGCAGACACTTCCTAGTACAAGCCCAGAGCCTGTAGCCCTTCTGGGTGGCTAGACCCAGAAGAGAAATAACAATTACTACAGTTTGGATCTCAGGAAGTCACATCCGTAGGAAAAAGGGGATGGGAGAGTACTACATCAAAGGAGCACCCCATGGGACAAAAGAATCTGAACAGCAGCCTTGAGCCCTAGATCTTCCCTCTGACATAGCCTACCCAGATGAGAAGGAACCAGAGAAATAATTCTGGCAATATGACAAAACAAGGTTCTTTAACACCTCCAAAAACAAAAAACAAACAAACAAAAAACTCGCTCACCAGCAACAAATCCAAACCAAGAAGAAATGCTTGAATTGCCAGAACAAGAATTCAGAAGGTTAATTATTAAGCTAATCAAGGAGGCACCAGAGAAAGGTGAAGTCCAACTTAAAGAAATTTTTTAAAATATATAAGATATAAAGGGAGAAATCTTCAGTGAAATAGATAGCATAAATAAAAAATAGTCACAACTTCAGGAAATAAAGGACACACTTAGAGAAATGCAAGATGTACTGGAAAGTCTCAGCAATAGAATCAAACAAGCAGAAGAAAGAACTACAGAGCTCGAAGACAAGGTTTTTGAAATAACTCAATCCAACAAAGACAAAGAAAAAAGAATTTTAAAAAAATTAACAAAGCCCCCGAGAAGTCTGGGATTATGTTAAATGACCAAACCCAAGAATTGGCATCCCCAAGGAAGAAGAGAAATCTAGAAGTTTGAAAACATATTTGGGGGAATAATTAAGGAGAACTTCCTCAGCCTTGCTAGAGATCTAGACATCCAAATACAAGAAGCTCAAAGAACACTTGGGAAATTCATCACAAAAAGATCCTCGCCTAGGCACATAGTTATCAAGTTATCCAAAGTCAAGACAAAAGAAAGAGTCTTAAGAGCTGTGAGGCAAAAACACCAGGTACCTATAAAGGAAAACCTATCAGATTAACAGCATATTTCTCAACAGAAACTATACAAACCAGAAGGGATTGGGGCCCTATCTTCAGCCTCCTTGAACAAAACAATTATCAGCCAAGAATTTTGTATCCAGTGAAACTAAGCTTCGTAAATGAAGGAAAGATAGTCTTTTTCAGACAAACAAACACTAAGAGAATTCACCACTACCAAGGCAGCACTACAAGAACTGCTAAAAGGAGCTCTAAATCTTGAAACAAAGCCTAGAAACACACCAAAACAGAACCTCTTTGAAGCATGAATCTCACAGGATCTATAAAACAAAAACACACACACAAAAAAACAAGGTATTCAAGCAACAAATAAACAAATAGCATGATGAATTGAATAGTACCTCACATCTCATTACTAACATTGAATGTAAATGGTCTAAATGCTCCGCTTAAAAGATACAGAATTGCAGAATGGATAAGAATTCACCAACCAAGTGTCTGCTACCTTTAAGAGACTCACTTAACACATAAGGACTCACATAAACTTAAGGTAAAAGGGTGGAAAAAGATATTCCTGGTAAATGGACACCCAAAAGTGAGTAGGAGTAGCTATTCTTATATCAGACAAAACAAACTTTAAAGCAACAGCAGTTAAAAAAGACAAAGAGGGACATTATATAATGATTAAAGGCCTTAACAGGAAAATGTCACGATCATCCTAAATATATATGCACTTAATGCTGGAGCTCCCAAATTTATAAAACAATTACTGCTAGACATAAGAAATGGGATAGCAAGTTAATAGTGGGGGACTTCAATATTCCACTGACAGCACTAGACAGATCAAGACAGAAAGTCAACAAAGAAACACTGGGTTTAAACTATACCCTAGAACAAGTTGACTTAACAGATATTTTATAGAACATTCTACCCAACAACCACAGAATATACATTCTATTCATCAGTGTGGCTGACTGCCACAGCTACTACTTGAGACCCTCATTGCAGCAGTTTTTACTGTTACTGCTTGAGACCGTCATTACAAGACTGAACAAAGGGATGAACATAGAAATGGTAACAGAAAACAAAAGAAACTATTTTAAGGAAAGGCTAGCATGGGGAAGAAGAAGAGAGAAGAAGAGAAGAAGAAAAGATAAGGGCTCCCTACTTCTAGTGAGCAAAGGCAGCCACCGAGCTTCCACAGCCCTTCTTATATATTGGGTAACAAGAGCAAGGAGGAGAAGGTAACAATTGGTCAGCTGTTTAACTGATCACAGGTTCTCATTATTACTAACAGGCTTCAATCATGCCTAATCACAAGAAGCACTTGTGTGGCCTCCAACACATCAGCGCATGGAACTTTCTCTAAGATACACCATATGATTGCCACAAAACAAGTCCCAATAAATTTAAGAAAATTGAAATTATGTCAAGTACTCTCTTAGACCACAGTGGAATAAAACTGGAAATCAACTCCAAAAGGAACCTTCAAAACCATGCAAATATATGAAAATTAAATAACCTGCTCCTGAATGATCATTGGGTCAAAAAGAAACTCAAGATGAAAGTTTAAAATCCTTTGAACTAAACTACAATAATGACACAACTTATCCAAGCCTCTGGGATACAGCAAAGGCAGTGCTAAGAGGAAAATTCTTAGCCTTAAATGCCTACATCAAAAAGTCTGAAAAAGCACAAATAGGCAATCTAAGACCACACCTGAAGGAACTAGAGAAACAACAACATACCACATCCAAGCCCAGCAGAAGAAAAGAAATAACCAGCCAGGTGCAGTGGCTCACACCTGTAATCCCAGCATTTTGGGAGGCCACGGCGGGAGGATCACGAGGTCAGGAGATCAAGACCATCCTGGCTAACATGGTGAAACCCCGTCTCTACTAAAAAATAAAAAGAAAATTAGCCAGGTGTGGTGGCAGGCACCTGTAGTCCCAGCTACTCAGGAGGCTGAGGCAGGAGAATGGCATGAACCCAGGAGGCAGAGCTTGCAGTGAGCTGAGATGGCACCACTGCACTCCAGCCTGGGTGATAGAGCAAGACTCTGTCAAAAAAAGAAAAGAAATAACCAAGATTAGAGAAGAACTAAATGAAATTGAAACAAAAAAATACAAAAGATAAATGAAACAAAAAGCTGGTTCTTTAAAAAGATAAATAAAATTGATAGGCCATTAGAAAGATTAACCAAGAAAAGAAGATCCAAATAAGCACAACTGGAAATGGAATGGGAGGTATTACAACCAACACCACAGAAATACAAAAGATCATTCAAGACTGCTATGAACACCTTTACACAGATAAACTAGAAAACCTAGAGGAGATGGATAAGTTCCTGGAAATATACAACCCTCCTAGATTAAATCAGGAAGAATTAGAAACCCTGAACAGACCAATAACATGCAGCGAGATTGAAATAATAATTTTAAAATTACCAACAAAAAAAAAAGCCCAGGACCAGATGGGTTCACAGCTCAATTCTATCAGACATTCAAAGAAGAACTGGTACGATTCCTATTAACTCTATTCCACAAGATAGAGAAAGAGGGAATCCTCCTAAATCATTCTATGAAGTCAGTATCACCCTAATACCAAAACCAGGAAAGGACATAATAAAAAAATAAAACTACAAACCAACATCCCTGATGAACATAGATGCAAAAATCATTTTTTAAAAATGCTAGTGAACCAAATCCAACAGCGTATGAGAAAGATAATCCACCATAATCAAGTGGGTTTCATACCAGGGATGCAGGGATGGTTTAACATATGCAAGTCAATAAATGTAATACCACATAAAGAGAATTAAAAACAAAAATCACATGATCATCTCAATAGATGCAGAAAAAGCATTTGACAAAATCCAGCATCCCTTTATGAGTAAAACCCTCAGCAAAATCAGCACACAAAGAATATACCTCAGTGTAATAAAAACCATCTATGGCAAACCCACAGCCAACATAATACTGAATGGGGAAAAGTTGAAAGCATTTCTTCTGAGAACAAGACAAGAATGCCCACTCTCCTACTTCTATTCAACATAGTACTAGAAGCCCTAGCTAGCGCAATCAGACAAGAGAAACAAATAAAGGACATCCAAATTAGTAAAGAAGAAGGCAAACTCTTGCTGTTTGCTGATGATATGATCGTAAACCTAGAAAACTCTGAAGACTCCTCCAAAAAGCTCCTAGAACTGTTAAATAAATTCAGCAAATTTCAGGATACAAAATTAATATACACAAATCAGTAGCTGTGCTATACACCAACAGCAACCAAGTTGAGAATCAAATCAAGAACTCTACTCTTTTTACAAAAGCTGCAAAAATAAAATAAAATAAAATAAAATAAAATAAAATACTTAGGAATATACCTAAACAAGGAGGTGAAAGCCATCTACAAGGAAAACTACAAAACACTGCTGAAAGAAATCATAGACAACCCAAACAAATGGAAACACATCCCCTGCTCATGGATGGGTAGAATCAATATTGTGAAAATGACCATACTGCCAAAAGCAATCTACAAATTTAATGAAATTCCCATCAAAATTCTATCATCATTCTTCACAGAACTAGTAAAAACAATCCTAACATGTGGAACCAAAAAAGAGTTCACATAGCCAAAGCAAGACTAAGCAAAAAGAGCAAATCTAGAGGCAGCACACTACCTGACTTCAAACTATACTATAAGGCCATAGTCACCAAAACAGCATGGTACTGGTATAAAAATAGGCACATAGACCAATGGAACAGAATCCAGAACCCAGAAGTAAACCCAAATACTTACAGCCAACTGATCTTCGACAAAGCAAACAAAAACATAAAGTGGGGAAAGGCCACCCTATTCAACAAATGCTGTGGGCATAATTGGCAAGCTGCATATAGGAGAAAAAAACTGGCTCTTCATCTCTCACCTTACACAAAAATCAACTCAAGATGGATCAAGGACTTAAATCAAAGATCTGAAACTATAAAAATTCTAGAAGATAACATCAGAAAAACCCTTCTAGACATTGGCTTAGGCAAAGACTTCATGACCAAGAACCCAAAAGCAAATGCAACGAAAACAAAAATAAATAGGTGGGACTTAATTAAACTAAAGAGCTTCTGCACAGCAAAAGGAAGAGTCAGCAGAGTAAACAGACAACCAACAGAGTAGGAGAAAAATCTTCACAACCTGCATATCCTGCAAAGGACTAATATCCAGAATCTACAACAAACTCAAAAAAATTAGCAAGAAAGAAACAAACGGTCCCATCAAGAAGTGGGCTAAGGACATGAATAGACAATTCTCAAAAGAAGATGTACAAATGGCCAACAAACATATGAAAAAATGCTCAACATAACTAATGATAAAGGAAATGTAAATCAAAACCACAGTGTGATACCACCGTACTCCTGCAAGAATGGCCATAATCAAAAAAGCAAAAAATAATAGATGTTGGCATGGATGTGATGAAAAGGGAACACTTCTACACAGTTGGTGGGAATGTAAACTAGTACAACCAATATGGAAAATAGTGTTTTATTTAGTTAAAGTTTAATAAAGAACTAAAAGGAGAACTACCATTTGATCCAACAGTCCCATTACTGGGTATCTACCCAGACGAAAAGAAGTCATTATCCAAAAAAGATACTTGCATACACAAGCTTATAGCAGCATAATTCGCAATTGCAAATATATGGCACCGGCCCTAATGCTCATCAATCAATGAGTGGATAAACAAATTGTTTATGGAATACTACTCAGCCATAAAAAGGAAAGAATTAATGGCATTTGCAGCTACCAGGATGGAACTGGTAACTATTATTCTAAGTAACTCAGGAATGAAAAAAAACAAACATTGCATGTTCTCACTCATAAGTGGGAGCTAAGCTATGAGGCTGCAAAGGCATAAGAATAATGCAGTGGAATTTGGGGACTCAGGAGAGAGGGTGGGAGGAGGGTGAGGGACAAAAGACTACAAATTGGGTTCAGTTTTTACTGCTCGGGTGATGCGTGCACCAAAATCTCACAAATCATCACTAAAGGGCTTCCTCATGTAACCAAATACCACCTGTTCCCCCCAAACCTATCGAAATTTTTTTAAAAAATAATGCAATCAAAAAAAGAAAAGAAAGAGCAGCTCCAAGACCCACTGAGGTGTCCACAAGACCCCTAAAAGGCTTAGAAACATATGTGGGTGCCAACATGAGAAACTCTCTAGGCATCTCCAGAATCTCTTCTACAGTGATATTGGAGGAGGTAATTCACTATTACCTCCAACACATCCTGGTCTTGGAATACTCCAATTCGAACATGGGTTTTTAACCCATGTTCCTGTTTCCTGTCCTGTTAGCCCACACTACACTTAGTAGTGCTGAGGAGCAATTAGGGTGACAGACAGATTGTGGGTTTCTTTATGTTTGGGAAGAGCATATGTTTTGGGAGCCACTCTTAACCACCATACTTTCAGCATCCTCCAGGCAGCTTCACTGTGGATACCCCCAGACATTTCTTTCTGAGTAGGAGATGTAGTTGTGGCTCATCAAGACTGCACTCAAGCTCTGGGAGAAAAAGGGAGACCAATTGCACCCTGGAAGCCAATCAGCAAGTGGGAAGTACCCAAGGACACATGTGCACAGAACCTTTCCGCTGCCTCCCACTTCTTTGCCCACTGCTCTCCAGGCTGTGCCTTATGAGGAACAAGTATGACAGCCTTTGTCAAAAAAATCACAGACCATCCCAGCCTCCTGTGTGCTCCAGCCACTCTGAGCCACGGAATCATCTGAGTACAGCATTGCCCTCATCACTCGCTTCACTTCAATCCAATTCCACAGTCCAATTTCGTGATTCAAACTTGACTTTATTCAGGCTTATTTGCTCCCCTTCCAAATCACAGCATTACTCTGGCTTTTAAAATCTAAATGTGTCAAGGCTCAAGGCATGTGGGGTGGGTTCCTACCTATTCCACTGGCCTTATCTATTGCTCTATTCTTATAGCATCAAGTTCCTTTTCATTGTGTCCCCTTTGACTAGAAGGCCCTTCTCCCGCTCTTTAAAAGATTAGCTTATCTTCCTTTAGGTTTCTGTCCAATTTTAGTTTCTCTAGAGACCATCTTGAAACCCCATTAATACCCCCCCCCCGCAATCACAGACCCACCACAATGAGATAGAAGGTATGATATGGTTTGGCTGCGTCCTCACCTAAATCTCGTCTTGAATTATAGCCCATTATTCCCACGTGTTGTGGGAGGAACCCCGTGGGAGATAATTGAATCATGGGGGCGGTTTCCTCCATACTGTTTTCATGGTAGTGAATAAGTCTCACAAGATCTGATGGTTTTATAAGAGGAAACCCCTTTCACCTGGCTCTCATTCTCTCTCTTGTCTGCCACCATGTAAGACATGCCTTTCGCCTTCCACCATGATTGTGAGGCCTCCCCAGCCACGTGGAACTGTGAGTCCATTAAACCTCTTTCTTTATAAATTACCCAGTCTTGGGTATGTTTTTATCAGCCACGTGAAAACGGACTAATACAAGGTGGGACTGGACTCCCCAGAGGAGGGGCTCAGACACTGGACTAAACTGAGGACTAGGGATGGGACAGAAGCAGCTTTCCATAGGACACACCCACCAGTATGTCATGTTAATTTACCATTGCCATGGAAACACCATGGCAATGTTACTGCCCCCTTCCATGGCAACAACCTGATAACCCAGAAGTTACTCCTCTTTTCCAAGAAATTTCTGCATAATCTTCCCCTTAATTGGCATGTAATTAAAAGTGGGTATAAATATGGCTGCAGAGCTGCCTCCCAGCTGCTGCTCTGGGCACACTGCCTGTGGGGTAGCCCTGCTCTGCAATGAGCAGTACCTCTGCTGCTGCTGCTATAAAATAAAAGTTGCTGTCTAATGCCACTGGCTCACCCTTGAATTCTTTCCTGGGTGAAGCCAAGAGCCCTCCTGGCACTAAGCCCCAATTTGGGGGCTCGCCTGCCCTGCATCAACATCACCCAACATCATTCTTTTACTTGCTCACTGCCTGGATCCCCACTAACATGTAAGCCCAAGGAGGGCAGATTCTGGAAATGTTGTCTGTATTGCTGTATCCTGTCAAAGACAAACATAGGCCAGGCGTGGTGTCTCACACCTATAATCCCAGCACTTTGGGAGGCTGAGATGGGTGGATCACCTGAGGTTGGGAGGTCGAGACCAGCCTGGCCAAGACGGTGAAACCCCATCTCTACTAAACAAAATACAAAAATTAGCCAGGCGTTGTGGCACGTGCCTGTAATCACAGCTACTTGGGAGGCTGAGGCAGGAGAATTGCTTGAATCTGGGAGGCGGAGGTTGCAGTGAGCCAAGATAGCACCACTGCACTCCAGCCTGGGCAACACAGCAAGACTCCATCTTGGGAGAAAAAAAAGGAGAAAGAAAAGGGAGATAAACATAGCTGGACATTAGTTAAGGCAGTAAAAACAGATTTTATTCAATAACTGCTGTCAGTAAAGGAAAGAACTGAGCTTCAATCTGATTAATGCAGAGGTCACTGGGCATTTTAAAGGGTCTTGAGCAGAGTTAGGGAAATGAAAAATTATAAAAGTTATAAAAAGTGATAAGGGGAAGTTGATCCCATGTGAAACTCATCTGGGTTTGCTAACTGGTACAAGTCAAAGTTAGGCTCCTATGCACTCCCTCTGAGGCTGGGAAACAGGGACCCTATCATCAGGTGTTGCTGGAACAAACAGTAAACTCCTTGGGCAGCCTTGAGGTTTCTCAGAAAGGCACTTCAAGGGGGAAGGGAGGGCCATCCAAGGGATAAGGCCTTGTGCTGTTAGAAATTCTACTAGTGTTTGTTCAAGTCTTACTAGGGCAAAGATGAGGGCTAGTGGAGAAGAAGGCTCAGAGGAACCTGGTCAAGGAGAGAGTTCAGTCAAGGAAAGAGTCTATCAATCTCCAGCACAGTGCCTGGTACGTAGTAAGTGCTCATAAAATATTTATTGAACCAATGAACAAATGAGTGAATGACTAACAGGAGGATGAACCCCCTCCGTGATTACTCCCTGGTGTGGAGAGTGAGCAGGGAGGGTGCTGGAGGAAGTGAGAGGTGCAGTTCTCCTACCCACAAGAACCCCAGGGTAGAGGGTGGCAGCTCAGCAGAGCTCAGCCCTCAAGCCTCCTCTCACTCCCCACAGAGGGCTGCGGTCCTTGCAAAGTGGGGCACAGCAGAAATGCTAGAATCTTCATTGACCTTAACTCAATAACATCAATTTGAGAGAAAAGAAATTTCAAAAGCACTAGCATCGGGTTGTAATGTGAGCATGTTTGCAGCAATAACACATCTGTTGTGTTGAAACACCAACAAGAAAAACAGAAACACCTGAACAACACCTACATTTTTTATTCTTGACAAGATCAAATAGGTTTACTCCTCCAATAAGCTACACAAACTCTGGTCGTAATTAGCACTTGGCTGTGAGAAGTCTTTGCCAGATTTTTCCCTCACCTGTGATATGCTGTAAACATAAACACAGGAAGGTGTGCTGGCCTGGGCAAACTAACCTGTGCTCCAGGGCATCTGACAGATGGTTAACCTGTGAGTCTCAACTCTGGCAGCAGAGTGATTTTAGAGGAAAAAGGAAGGAAATACCTAGCACAGCAGTTAATAGGTGTTCTTGATTAGCACCTTTTGCTCAAGTAAGAAATGATTTCCTGTGAAGGCTTTTTGGTCATTTTCATGTTGATTACATGGATTATGTAAAGTATTTCTTGAAAAAGATGAAACAGTTCCTAGGAAAAGTGTGCTGGATGAGAGTGCAGAACACTGATGTTTTGGAGAGGATTTCACTTTGAGTTATTATGCATAATGCTGCTCTGAACATTTATGTGCCAGTTTCTTTACAGACATATGTTTTCTTTTCTTATGGGTTTATACCTAGAAGTGGAATTGCTGGGTAGTATAGTAATTCTGTTTACTCTTTTGAGGAAGTGCCAGGCCATTTTCTGAAGTGGATTTCCACCAGCAGTGGATGAGGACTGTAATTTCTCTACATCATCTCCAAGAGTTGCTATTGTCTGCTTTTTTTATTCTAGCCATTCTAGCAGGTATGAAGTGGTACCTCATTGTGTTTTTTAAAAATTAATTAGTTTTGTTCATCAACAATTAATAAGTATATATATGTATGGGGTACAATGTGATGTTTTGATCTATACATACATTATGGAAAGATTAAGTCAAGATAGTTAACATGCCTCATTAACTTTCCATTTTTTGTGGTGAGAATGTAAACAATCCAGTCTTTAGCAATTTTGAAATATACAATACATTAATATTAACTGTGGTCACCATTCCCTGAATAGCCAAAGGTATCTGGAGCAAAGAGAACAAAGCTGGAGGTATCACACTACCTGATTTCAAAATATATTATAAAGATATTGTAATCAAAACAGCATGGCAGCTGGGTGCAATGGCTCATGTCTATAATCCCAGCCCTTTGGGAGACCAAGGCAGAAAGATACCTTGAGTCCAGGAGTTCGAGACTAGCTTGAGCAACATAGTGAGACCTCATTTCTACAAAAAAAAAATTAAAAATTGGCCAGATATGGTGGTGCATGCCGGTAGTCCCAGCTACTCTGGAGGCTGAGATGGGAGGATTGCTTAAGCCTGGGTGTTCAAGGCTGCAGTGAGCTATGATTGCACCACCACACTCCAGTCTGGGCAACAGAGTGAGACCCTGTCTCGAAAAAAAGGAAAAGGGAAAAGAAAGAAACAAAATCATAATGGCACTGGCATGACAACAGACATATCAACCCATGGAACAGGATATAAAGCCCAGAAGTAAACCCAAGTATTCATGGGCAATTTATTTTCACCAAAAGTGCCAGGAAGACACAATGGGGAAAGAGCAGTCTCTTCAATAAATGGTGCTGGGAAAACTGTATATTCATTCACATGCAGAAGAATGAAATTGGACCTTATCTCAGACATCATATACAAAAAAATCAACTCAAAGTAGATTAAAGACAAATGTAAGACCTGCAACTGTAAAGCTCCTAGAAGAAAATGTAGGAGAAAAACTTTATGACATCGGTCTGGGCAATGATTTTTTGGTTGACTCCAAAAGCATAGGCAACAAAAGCAAAAACAGGCACATGGGATTATATCAACATAAAAAGTTTCTGCATAGCCAAGGAAATAATTAACAGAATGAAGAGACAATCCACAGATTGGAAGAAAATATTTGCAAACCATACATCTGATAAGGGGCTAACATATTTTTAAAAATGAGGAACTCAAACAAGTCAATAGCAAGAAAACAAATAATCCAATTAAAAGGCATTTGTCAAAAGAAGAGATACAGATGGTCAACAGGTATGTGAAGAAATGCTCAACATCTCTATCGGGTAAATGCAAATTAAAACCACAATAAGCTATTACCTCATACCTGTTAGAATGCAGTTACCAAAAAGGTGAATAATAGCACACGTTTGGTAAAGGTGCAGAGGAACAGGAACAACACACTGTCGGTGGAAATGTAAATTAATATCACCATTTCAGAAAAGAGTATGGAGGTTCCTTCAAGCCTAAAAACAGAACTACCATATGATCCAGTAACCCCACTTCTGGATATAGAGCCAAAGGAATTAAAATCACTATGTCAAAAAGATATCTGTGTTCTCATGTTTATCATGGTTTTGCTTTGCATTTCTCTGATGGCATCTTTTCATGTGTTTATTGGCCTTGGTATATCTTCTTTTGGGAAATACCTCTTCAGATTCTTTGCCCATTTTTTAATTGGGTTGTCTTTTTATTATTGAGTTGTAAGAGTTCTTCACATATTCTAGATGCAAATTTCTTATTAGATATATGATTTGCAAATATTTTCTCCTGTTCCATGGGTTGTCTTGTCAATTCTTTGATGGCGAGAAGCATGAGTTTGCTGTTGTGCTTAATACCTTCCTTTCTGACAAAACTGCCTAATAACCTTACCCGATGCCCAAATTTACCCATCATCTCTCCCAGGAGTCTCACATTTTCCCAAAAACTTCCACTTGGATCTGGGAAGCACTTACATGGCCTTTTATTTCTTAAAATTAAGTACATTTTTTTGTAAAGGCACAATTTCCTTTCCCAAAAAGAGTCATTTCAAAGACACTATAAATTTCCTGAATCTTGTCCAAAGTTTAAAACTGACATCCAAGAAGGAGTGGCCTCTTTATTTTACCTCCAGAAATGTATCTGAAATGCAGGCAGGTCCCATCAATCTAAGATACTCTCGGCTTCATTGCAGCTGCAGCTGCGAGACAGACCTCGTCATTTTGGCTGTTTGTGCACTTCTGGAGGTATATTTAGGTTGCTTCTATTTAGTGTTCCCAGAATAGCCATAGTTTTTTGTTTCTCTCTCATCCTCTTAGTTTTATTCCTTCCTGTCCCAAACTGCGGGTGATATACAAGATGATTTCCAAAACCCTTTCTACCTCAGAGAGTCTATCTCTGAAACAGTGTCCAGGCCTTCCTTTGCAGGAGCACAGTATATCATCTGTAGCCATAACCCACATCCACTAGCAAGCAGCAGAGAACAGTCACCAAATGCAGGAGCGGCCCCATGGCACACAACTGAATTGGGCTCATGTACTCCAAATCCCAGTGTGATTTGATCACTACTATTTAGATTCATAGAGAAGTATCCTATGAATTAATATGTAATGTGCTTGGATGAAGACAAACTTGGGTTTACCTCTATCATTTCTGGGCAGGTTTATAGCTAAATATTGTGCAATGAAAGTGATTTTTGATTCCTTTTCATGCTAGCAACTTAAGCTGACATATTTGATAGCTTCAACTAGCTCCACCGGTGGTCAAGTAAAATTTTTTGTGCTTCATGTTGTCCATCCCATTAATAAATCAAATAATGCTGCAGGTACCATGGTTACATGTGCCTTAAATTTTGAGAACGACACTGCCAGAGACAGATTTTCAAGTTACAAACATCCTTCATATCTTAGATGATGTATTAGGTTGCTACAAATCCCTAATTAGAATCCTGCTATCGATAGAGCATTTAATGCCCATTCACTTTAAATAAGCAATCAAAGTTAAAAGAAAACTCAGTGAGCTTCTCCTGTGAGTATTTGCCACAAATTCGGCCCAGCAGAGAGCTCTTCTGGGGACAGTCCCCACCCCCAGGAGTGAAATACAACACTTGAATGGGTTGATGCCTGATAGTTTTCTGCTGATGATGTTTTTGGTTTTGGGTGTGGTTTTTTTCCATCTTTGCAGTTTTACAAAAAGCAATGGTTTAAAGAAGGGGTTAACAGCAGGCGGAGCTTGTAGTGAGCCGAGATTGCGCCAGCGCACTCCAACCTGGGCTACAGAGCGAAACGCCACCTCAAAAAAAAAAAAAAAAAAAAAGAAGGGGTTAAGGTGTGTGTGCAAATGCAATAGCAAAGACATGGAATCAACCTAAATGCCCATCAATGATAGACTGAATAAAGAAAATATAGTACATATACACCATGGAATACTACGCATATAATATAAAAGGAACAAGCTATAAAAAGGAGCAAGATCACGTCCTTTGCAGGGACGTGGATGGAGTTGGAAGCCATTATCCTCAGCAAACTGACGCAAGAACAGAAAACCAAACACCACATGTTTCACTTATAAGTCGGAGCTGCATGATGAGCACACATGGACACGTGGTGGGGAACAACACATACTAGGGCCTGTCGGGCAGTGGGAGTGGGAAATAGAAATAAAATAAAATAAAACCTTTTTTAAAAGAGGTGTGTGAAATGCACAGGGCCGTGTTTTAAACAGTGGCAAAGAAAAAAAGTCAAGAGACAAGGGGGAAGTCTTGAATTGTGTCATAGTTTGTTCATTTGAGCTTTAACATATCAAAACCAAATAAATTTACACCAAGGAGTATTTATATTGATAAACAATATGTAATGGGAAAGCACAAACCCATTTATAAACACCATATCTAAATAATAATTTCTAACCAGTGTGCCCTGAAGCTGATGCCTGTGAATGACATGCTGACAGGGATGAAAGCAATGCGTTGAGGGCTGTTTGGCTGTTTTTCCCACCACTGTGCCAGAGCACGAGCCTCCTTCGTGGGCGGGAGCCCTCCACATTTCAAGCAGCTGCGATTCCAAGGTGCCAGGGCACCACAGAGATTGGCCAGGATGTGAGGAGATGGCCTGTGCTCCTGTCTAAGACAGATAACAATACAATAGCCTCTTCACTCACGCATACTCAAAGGAAAAGTCAAAAGCCATATGTCAGCTGAAATGAAGAGATGGGGGAGAGAGCTAGGAAAGGCTGCAGTGAGGTGAGGCTGGAGCAAAGACAGAAGCATCCTAAAGAAGCGGCAGGCAGAAAAGGCAACTAACCGCTCCTTGCTAAACCACCAATAGAGAGCTGTCCCTGGGTGGAAGAGCAACCAATGACTCTCCCCAGCTCAGAGCCCTAGGTATGGATTCCTTCATTCCTGAAGGAATGGTTGGGGAAAACCAGTACTGTTACTAAAAGCATCTCTCACCTTCTCCTTTCTCCATGTTTCATTACCATCATGTTCTGAAAATGTAAATTGCAAGAAAAAATAAAAGGGATGTGAGAAAACAAAATGTTTAAAATATGGAAAATGGGAGTGATTATTTACTTTTGATGCTATAATAAACATACTTATAAAAAGACAAACGGACAATGACATTAAAAGCACAGACTTAAAAGAATTTTACATTTTAAAAAGAAATTCTAAAAATTTTAAAAGTGAAAAAGGTTTCCTTCTTGTCTTACACATTCTAGTTCATGAAGACGTTTCCCATTTTTATTATCATTTGTATCTGTTTACAAGAGACTCATGTTTTAGCCCCCTTAAACTATTCTTAAGCATCAAGAACGGTTTTGGCTGGGCGCAAGGGCTCACACCTGTAATCCCAGCACTTTGGGAAGCCAAGGTGGGAGGATCATGAGGTCAGGAGTTCGAGACCAACCTGACCAACATGGTGAAACTCCATCTCTACTGAAAATAGAAAAATTAGCCTGGCATGCTGGCATGTGCCTGTAATCCCAGCTGCTCAGGAGGCTGAGGCAGGAGAATCGCTTGAACCCAGGTGGCGGAGGTTATCGTGAGCCAAGATCACACCACTGCACTCCAACCTGGCGACAGAGCAAGACTCCATCTCAAAAAAAAAAAAAAAAAAAAGATGGTTTCAACCCAATCCCCCAATGAATTGAATTTTTAAAGTAGACAGCCTTCTCTGTCAGAGAAGGGTCAAGGAGAGAATGACTCACTGTTGTTACCTGTGGTAGTTAGAAAACATGAAAACTTTTAAAAAGTGGAAGTTCATTCCATTTTTTTCTGAATATATGTGAGCTAGGTATAGATCTTATGTAGATAACATAGGTACACATATATGTTGACTGATATGATCTCCATAAGGGAATACGTAGTATGCGTAACGATTATGTGGGCTGTCAGATGCATGCCTTTTTTCCTCTCTAGCATTTTCCCTGTGTCATTGAATCACTTATTTTCTTAGCTGTCTTATATTCTTTTGCGTAAATACACCGTACTTTATTTCCTATTTCCCTTCTGATGGACATTTAGGTTATTTCCAGTGTATTAACAGCAATAAAACTTGGATGAACATCTTTGTAGCATATCTATATTCACATCAGATTATTTTTTAGAAAAAAGAAGTTTAAAAATAGAAACAGTGAATAAGAGGCCAGAACTTTGATATATATTATCAACCTTCAAGAGGGATATATCAATTTTTATTCTCATCACCAGTGCATGGAATTTCTAAAGATAATCATCTCAAAAGCAAAACAAAGATTGACAAACACCCAAAAACAAATTTGGACTAGATCATGTTGAAAAGTTCCCATCAAGCTAGAACATTATTATCTTGTTGATACACTCGGACAAACACAAACCCTGCGTGATTCCTCTGCCAAGGGCTCTGGGCTGGTCACAATTATGATGGCCCAAAGCTTCACCTCAGATGCACCCCTGGAGCCCTGAGGAGCTCACCTTTGTCCTAGTGCCTAAGGAGCTATTTGTTAAAAGGTAGTTTAGGAATCCACAAGCCAGAAATACTGAGGCACCAACTAGATAATTTTAGGAACAAACCACGTATACATTTAGTCCTCCAAACCCTGCCAGGAACTCTAGGGAATTATTGGGAATTCAGTTGACTTTTTGCCGTACACAAACAAATCCATCTTTGGGAAAAGGCATGACTCACAGTGGCTCAGTCAGGAGCAGGACACACCTCTACACCTCATCTCTTTTTGCTTTCGTCCAGCTTTGGCAGGACCTTCTCTTTCTGCTTCATAAAAGGAACAGTCTTTGCCTTAAGTAGGATTTTGGGTTGTTTGCTTCCTTTTGCAAAAAGCGAGGTGTGTTGCTCAAATCTGATTAAATTTTGGAACATCTTTCTCCCATTTTCCTGCAGCTACTCTTCTGGTGACAGGTGCAACTTCTTATGAATAAAACTAACTCTAAATGCCCAGTGTAAGCCAACAAATATGTGAAAAACAAGGGATAAAGAGCCACCCTCAGTGCTTATTGGTGGAAAGACATAATTATTTCTTTGGAGCACTTTATATTTTTTTGGCCAATAGGGTCATTTGGCAATCTGTGACATGCAAAATTTTCACTCTCATTCAGTGAGTTCCCAGGACAGTTCTAGCGGACTTGGATGGGCCACACTCTGAGGTAATGGTCTCAGCATGTCCTGCCTTCGGGAAGTATTACTGATCACAGCTCACCTTCATGGTTACTACGCAGAACATAGCACCAGGAGCAGAATGTCTTCTTTCAGTGAGGTCGTAGCCCAAGAGACAGTGCTCAAAATTGCTTGAACCGGAGAGGCAGAGGTTGCAGTGAGCTGAGATCGTGCCACTGCACTCCAGCCTGGGCAACAGAGTGAGACTCCATCTCAAAACAGAGAGAGGATGCCTGAGAACAGCTAGCACCAGGAATGCTGGAGTTGTACTCCCTCCCACTTGGAGAATCTAGGCTTACCGGACTCCACTGGGGCTCTGACCTTTCTCTGAAGCCAGTCTGAGGGGCAGAAACAGCTAGAAGCCTAGAGAAGGGCCTGAGGGCTTCCAATGAAAGAAATTCGGCCAAGAGTCAAACCCAGTGCTATGAGCAAGTTGTTCTTTGAGATGGAGAGAAGCGTGCACCAATATCCAGAAGAAAATTCCTCACTAGAGGCAAAGTAAGCCAGCACCAAGCCCTCAGGAAAGCAAACAGAGCAAGGAAGAGGGTTTTAGGAGCCAGAAATCCAGGGGCCTCCCCCTGCCTGAGCAGATAGCAGAAGACACTCCCCAAGAGGCTCCTCTTGCCTGAGATGACCAGGGGAGTGGGGGTCGCAGGGATCCTTGTAGAGGAAGGAGGAGAAGAAGGCTATGTTGGGAGGAAGGACCTGCCGGTGAGGTCGCGCTGTGGATGAGGAGGAGGGTGTGGGGAGGGAGAACTTGCTGGTGAGGATGTTACAGGGATGAGGGGCACGTGGCAGCTGGGGGAGCTAGGAAATGCGGAGAGGCAGGGAGATGTGATAAGTACTTTTCAGCACCTCTCTGTGTGACACTCCATAAACCCACTGCACCACTCCTACATGAAAAACACTGCAGAGCTTTTGTGATCTTTGCAGGCATCTGGTGTTTATATGATGAGTGAAGCAGCAGAGCTGGGTCAGGTGTTAAGAGGGCCTGGTTATTTCCTAGATCCACTGGCCTAAGCAGGCAGTCGGGGAGGAGAGCCAGTTTCTCTGGTAGCAGAAAAGAAGCCAGCGGGGGATGAGGGGCCATGTGAGGAGCAGGGTGCCCAGAGGCAGCCAGCACCCAAGGGGTTCTCACTGTGCAGCGCTCCTTTGAGTCATGGCCGGACTTTCCTGGTTCCTGGAGGGGAGCGGGGGGCTATTTCCAGAGGGGGGCTATTTCCTGTGGGGGGGCTATTTCCAGGGCTCACGTTGCCTACCTCCAAAGACGTGCCTACCTTGACCCCTGGAAAACTCCTGCTTCTTTCCGCCCTAGTGACTTTCCACGCATTCATTCACTCAACAATGATCATTGATACCCTGTTTATGGCCAACTCCGCAGAGAGTTGACAGCCCAGCAGGAAGCTGGAACAAGTATACAAATAACTTCAGAGCAAGTCAGAACATGATGGCTGCCTTTGGAGAGAGGCAGAGGGCTTCGCAGTGCATAGGAGACCCCCATCTCAGAGACCAGGACTTCTGAAACTGGGTCTGCCCAACGTTAGGCCTCTGAGAACCTCACTGAACAAGACCTTGCCTGCAGGTCCTGGCCAGCCTATGCTCAGGAATAACTAAGGAGTGGAGCCACAGCAACATCCTTCCCAAATCTGGACGTCTTCCTCCAACTCAAGCCCAGCCTGAGGGCCAATCCCCTTGATTCACCCTTGGAAACAGACACCAGCCAAGGGAGCCGTCTCCTGGCGTTGACAGGGATCCGATTTAGGTCAGTATTCTAGTTCCCACTCCACAGAGGAATCTGACTGGAGGCCAGCTGTGGTCGATGAGTCATCCGGAACACAAGCAGGCAGCTATTTCCGAACTAAATGGCATCTGATCTCCCTCCTCACCTTGAGTCCAGTGCCCTGGTCTCCAAAAAACACTTCCTCTGAGATCAAGCCAGGGAGAGAGACACAGAGACCTGAGCAGAGGGGAGCCACCGTTGCTTCATCACTCCTGGTGCCATGCAGGCGGCAAAGGAACATCTGGGATAAAGCAGGCAATTCTAATAGATTCTCCCTCCTTCCTTTCTCCCTCCCTCCTTCCTCCCTCCCTTCTTCCTCCCTCCCTCCTTCCTCCCTCCCTCCTTCCTCCCTCCCTCCTTCCTCCCTCCCTCCTTCCTCCCTCCTTCCTTCCTCTTTTCTTCTTTCTTTCCTTCCTTCTTTCTTCCTTTCTCCCTCCCTCCTTCCTTCCTCCCTCCCTCCCTCCTCCTTCCTTCCTACCTTCCCAGCTGCCTTCCTCCTTCCTCTTTTCCTCTTTCCTCCCTTTCTCCTCCATCTTTCCTCCTTCCTTCCTCCCTCCCTCCCTCCTTCCTCTCTCCCTCCCTCCTTCCTCCCTCCTTCCTCCCTTCTTCCTTCCTCTTCTTTCCTTCCTTCCTTCTTCTTTTCTTCTTTCCTTCCTTCCTTCTTCCTTCTTCCCTCCCTCTCTCCCTCCTCCTTCCTTCCTTTCTCCCTCCCTCCTTCCTTTTTTCTTCTTTCCTTCCTTCCTCCTCCCTCCTCCCTTCTTTCCTCCCTCCTTCCTTTCTCCCTGCCTCCTTCCTCTTTTTTCTTTATTTCCTTCCTTCCCTCCTTCCCTTCTTCGTTCGTTCCTTCCATCCTCCCTCCCTCCCTCCCTTCCTTCCTCCCTTCTTTCCTTCCTCCCTCCTCCTTCCTTTTTTCCTTCACACCCTCATTCCTTTCCTCCCTCCTCTTTTCCTTCTTCTCACTTGGAACACCTACTATATGAGCCATATACTGTTTTAGGCACCAAATCAGAGATGACCCTTTCCATTATGTAAGAGACTGAAAATAAAGACTGATGTATATTGATTCTTACTATTTGCCAGGTACTAATATAACCACTTTACATATATTAATTCTTTTAATCTTCACCACAGCCAAATAAGGCAGATACTATTATTATCTCCATTTTGGAGAAGAGACATCTGGCTGAACATGGAGAGATGAAATAGCTTGCCCAAGTAAAACCATGTATAAGCAATGCCCCCTTTCTGTACCAGTTCACGCTATTGGAAGAAGTTTCTGGAAGCTGGCATGACCACTTCCCAATGGGAAGGGAGTATCATTTCTTGAGTACCTGCTGTGTGCTAGACACTGTGTTAGTCCCCCGACACCCCCAATCTCTATGTTGGCCACCCAGCTGACCTCTGGAAGGTCCCAGGAAAGGGAGCCTCACTCTCCCCTAGGGGTCCAACCTAGGAACTCCCTCCCAGCAGTGCCACTGCCAGGGTGGTGCCCTGCTCAGCTTCCACTGTGCCATGGTGCACTCCTCTAGAAACTGGCATCCAGTGTTCGCCGCTGAGCACAGGACAGGCCCCTGACTTGGATTCACAGAGGAAGGAGGCAGACACCCTGCCTCCATCTCCGTGCCTCTGTTTTGGTCGTCATGATCCTGACTCTGGACTCCAGCATCACCACAGGGTCAGCTGCTGTGTGTCACCCTGAGAGAGTCCGGAGGGGCCAGGGAATGAGTCTGGAA
Source organism: Macaca nemestrina (assembly GCF_043159975.1). Classification (NCBI taxonomy): domain Eukaryota; kingdom Metazoa; phylum Chordata; class Mammalia; order Primates; family Cercopithecidae; genus Macaca; species Macaca nemestrina. The sequence goes on along the minus strand of NC_092125.1, from coordinate 14,976,384 downwards.
GCCCAGTGGTCTCACCTCTCAATGTCCTGTCCGCAGCTGGAGTTACTCAGCCTTGGTGTTCCTCCCTAGAGAAAGAGGACGAAGCTTCATGGAACCCTAGTAGGTCTGAGTTTGTCGTACTGAGGCATGTTGCTGCCTGGGGAAGAAAAGAGACATGTGAGGTTCTTGTTTTCCTGCCCTTGCACTTGGAGTTATTGAAAAGGATGTCAATGATCCCTGCCAGGTGAGGGAAAAGAGCTGCCCAGTGCATGGGAGTCCATTACTTGGCCATCGTTAGGCTTTCTGTCTCTCCTGTTGGACACGCCAGTGCTTGCCCCACTCAGAAGGCTTCTGAATATTGTGGACTGATGTACTGGGGTGAAATTCCACATCTGGTTCCACTTTAAGTGATTATTTTTAAACATTGGTAACCATAAAAATTATTTGTTATTCTCACTATTTAATACAGTAACGGACTATTAAACAGTGTTGATATTTCAGAGTAAATTAATTAAAGTGGTCTGTTTTCTGACTATTGAAAACCATAGCTGGATTTAACATTTATGAATTTATTCTGAACACATGAAGTAAAGGTCTTCACATAACTTACACGAATATAATTTTAACAGTATTTTTCCTCCTCTCTCCTTCCTTCCTCCCTCTTTCTTCCTTTCTCCCTGCCTCTTTCCTCTTTTTTTATTTCCTTCCATCCTTCCTTCCTTCCGCCCTCCCTCCCTCCTTCCTCTTTTCTTCTGTCCCTCCTTTCTCCTCAAAAATCTATTGAATTAACTGGAGACAGGAAAGATAATGTTAAGGTCTTTGTTGGCAGTGACAATTGTAACACATAGGAAAATAATTTCATACACCCCACATTTTAAAGGCTAACAGGACCTAGGAGATTATCTAGTTGATGTCTTTCTAAACTTTCTTTTAGCCATGACATCTCTTTTATAAACCAAATCTAACATAGGACCCCAACAAATAAAAGTAGAGTTTGCAGAGACCAAGAAATAGTTTGCACTGGGCATGGTGGTCGTGCCTATAATCCTAATGCTTTGAGAGTGCGGGGCAGGAGGATTGCTTGAAACCAAGAGTTTGAGACGAGCCTGGTGTCACAGTGAGCTCACATCTCTACAAAAGAAATAATTTTTAAAAATTATTCAGGTGTGATGGTGCACACCTGTAGTCCTAGCTGCTCAGGAGACTTAGGTGGAAAGATTGCTTGAGCCCAGGAATTCAAGGCTGCAGTGAGCTGTGATCACATCATGGCACTCCAGCCTGGGCAACACAGCAAGATCTTGTCTCTTTTATAAAAGAAAAAAGAAAAGTATACAGCTGGAAAACTGCCAGAGGGGTCCAATTCTTTCAGGCCCAAATCAGGAAACTGAGGCCAGAAGAGACTTGGTGACCACTCAAGGTTGGCTGCTTCTTCCTGGAGGAGCTGGAGTTCAAACTCAAGATGTTGGCTATACTTTAAGGCATTTTCCATGCTCTGTTGGTCTCAAGGGAATCGTGAGTATCACTTAACTCTAGCAAATGGATTGATGCCTTATTGGAATCGTGCAGTGGGACCATAGATATTTACATACCCCTGCGTGGGAATGAAGAGACCAGAGGCCCCTGTGGATGGCGGACGTGTGAACCAGTCCAAGTAGGGTGAGAAGAGGCTGTTCACACAACCCAGGCTGGAATTCTGTACTGGGAAGAAGAGTAACAAACCTCCAGAATCCAAGGAATCAGGTGGGCCCAATGTAGCTACTCTCTTCCTGATGATCAACCCCGGCCTGTCTGCTTTCTCATTCTAAAGGGCCATGGCTGGGTCCTCACCCTGGGGGTCGCAATTTCAACACAGGCCCCTGGGTCGTCGAAGAAACTGGGCATTTTGACTCCTTTCTTATCTAGGACTCCTTTCTTACTGCTTTTCACTGTGGTTTGCATGTGAGGAGCTGGAAGGAGGCAGGGAGTATAAAACTTACACTCCTGGCATGTGAGCTCTGCATCTGTTCCCTTCTATATCTACCCAGCACACCCACTTCAGTATCCAGACCTCTGCTGAGATCACAAAACCCAATCACTCTTCGTAAGTCTGCCATACCAGACTACCATAAATTGTCATTAAATACCCATCCAATTCCCAGCCATATCAATGAAAAAACAAACAAGAGAGTAGGGCTGGTGATAAAGAACAGGCTTCTATCAGAATAGACACCATCGCACATCGCTGAGGAGATCCTTGGCTTTGATGAGCAAACTGTTGCACAGTACACTCTTAGAAGAAGACAAGGAAGACCTATTTAATGAGTAAAATCTGAAAAAGTCAGCCCAGTCCCTTTTCCCAGCTCCTGTAATACTAAAGTCAAGACAGATAGGTGCCCAATGATCTCATCCCGATATTATCTCATGCTAACACCCTCAAAAGAGGAATAGGGGTCAGAGGTCAAATGACCCATCCTTTTGTCTGGATATTATTTATACAGTATTGTTGCCATTGATATATCAGGGGTCTCAGCTCTCTTTGTTGGAAGAAGTATTGGCACTTTTTTGGTGGTGGGGGGGGGAAATGTGAGATTGGAGTTTTTGTGAGATTTGAGTTTTTAGGTGGGGCTTGGGCAATTTCCTAAGTATCCTAGAATAGGTTATTATGGCCTGACTCCAGTGAAGCCATAATAAAAAAAGCTCCAGTGAAACTTTAAATTGTTGGAATTCTCAAAACAGTAGTGCATGCTTATACACCAGTACACCATTAGCTTCTTGGATAATTTTGTTTATGTGAGTTTTTACATAGGCATTCCCACCACATCCCACTCCCAAAAAGAAGTGTTCACTTAAGGAATATTCGTACTCATATGGTCAAGCAGACAGAAACCTCCTGATTTGAAAAGGAGTATGGAAAGTTTGGTTTTTTGAGGGGTAGCAGGGTAGAACAGGGGCAGCTGTTGAAACACAACAGAGCAGACAGAGCATATAGGACTGATGGGGTTGAGAATGGAAAATGAAAAATAGCAACAGCATAGAGTGCTTAAAATTAAAGGAAAGAAGTTAAGATGGCAATTAGTAACTCCTCTTCGGTAAGCAGAAGTTAACAGACATGATAAGGTGATGACCTCCCAAGTATAAAAAACTCCTGGGATAAGCTGCATGTGAAAAAAAGGATTTAGTGGTCTTTAACAGTATTTGTTAGCTATTTGACTTTATACACAGCATTGCGTTAAACAGAAAGTAGATATTTTAAAAACAGACAAGTATTTTTTGAGCACTTGTGATATGGTTTGGCTGTCTCCCCACCCAAATCTCATCTTGAATTCCCATGTGTTGTGGGAAGGACCTACTGGTAGGTAATTGAATCATGGGGGCAGGTCTTTCCCATGCTGTTCTCATGATAGCGAATAAGTCTCATGAGAAATGATGGTTCTATAAGGGCGGGTTTCCCTACACAAGCTCTCTCTTTGCCTGCTGCCATCCACGTAAGATGTGACTTGCTCCTCCTTGCCTTCCAGCAAGATTGTGAGGCCTCCCCAGCCACATGGAAATATAAGTCCATTAAACCTCTTTTTCTTCCCAGCCTTGAGTATGTCTTTATCAGCAGCATGAAAACGGGCTAATATAGTAAATTGGTACCAGTAGAGTGAGGCATTGCTGAAAAGATACCTGAGAATGTGGAAGTGACTTTGAAACTGGGTAATAGGCAGAGGTTGGGACAGTTTGGAGGGCTCAGAAGAAGATAAGAAAATGTGGGAAAGTTTGGAACTTCCTAGAGACTTGTTGAATAGCCTTGCCCAAAATGCTGATAGCGATATGGACAATGAAGTCCAAGCTGAGGTGGTCTCAGATCGAGATTAGGAACCTGTTGGGAACTGGAGCAAAGGTGATTCTTGGCATTTTGCCTCTGCCCTAGAGATCTGTGAAACTGAACTTGAAAGAGATGATTTAGGGTATCTGGGAGAAGAAATTTCTAAGCAGCAAAGCATTCAAGAGGTGACTTGGGTGCTGTTAAAGGCATTCAGTTTTATAAAGGAAGCAGATCATAAAAGTTTGGAAAATTTGCAGTCTGATGCAATAGAAAATTTGCAGCCTCAATGCAATAGAAAGGAAAATCCCATTTTCCAAGGAGAAATTCAGGCCAGCTGCAGAAATTTGCATATGTAACAAGAACCTGAACGTTAATCACCAAGACAATGGGGGAAATGTCTCCAGGACATGACAGAGGTCTGCACCACAGCCCCTTCCATCACAGGCCTGGAAGCCTAGGAGGAAAAGATGGTTTCTGGGGCCAGGCCCAGGGTCCCCATTCTGTGTACAGCCTAGGGACTTCGTGCCCTGCATCCAAGCTGCTCCAGCAGTGGCTGAAAGGTGTCAACATAGAACTTGGGCTGTTGCTTCAGGAGGTGTAAACCCCAAGCCTTGGTAATTTGCATGTGGTGCTGAGCCTGCAAGTGCAGAAAAGTCAAAGATTGGGGTTTGGGAACCTTTACCTAGATTTCAAAGAATCTATGAAAACACCTGGATGCCCAGACAGAAGTTTGCTGCAGGGGTGGGACCCTCATGGAGAACCTCTACTAGGTCAGTGCAGAAGTGAAATGTGGGGTCAGGGCCCACATACAGAGTCCCTACTAGGGCACTGCCTAGTGGAGCTGTGAGAAGAGGGTCACTGTCCTCCAGACCCCAGAATGGTAGATCCACAGACAGCTTGCATTGTGTGCCTGGAAAAGTCACAGACACTCAATGCCAGCCCGTGAAAGCAGCTGAGAGGGAGGCTGTACCCTGCAAAGCCACAGGGGCAGAGCTGCCCAAGAACATGGGAACCCCCCTCTTACATTGGCATGACCCAGATGTAAGACATGGAGTCAAAGGAGAGCATTTCAAAGCTTTAAGATTCAACTGCCCTGCTAGATTTTGGACTTGCATGGGGCCACTTCATTCTGGCCAATTTCTCCCATTTTGAACAGCTGTATTTACCCAATGCCTGTACCCCTGTTGTATTGAGGAAGTAACTAATTTGCTTTTGATTTTACAAGCTCCTAGGTGGAAGGGACTTTCCTTGTCTCAGATGAGGCTTTGGACTGTGGACTTTTGACTTAATGCTGAAATGAGTTAAGACTTTGGGGGATAGATGGGAAGACAAGACTGGTTTTGAAATATGAGAATACGAGATTTGGGAGGGTCCAGGGATAGAATGATATGGTTTGGCAGTGTCCCCACCAGATGTCATCTTGAATTCCCATGTGTTGTGGGAGGGACCCACTGAGAGGGTTATAAGTTCAGACTTTTGAATAGTTCACACTTGGATTTAAATCCCTGCTTGACTAGTTACTCATTCTGTGACCTGTGACATTATCCTCTCAGCCTCAGTTTCCCCATCTATGAAACGAGGTAACAACAATCTTACAGAGCTTTTGAGAGTAGGATATGAAATTATTTATGTAAAACAGTTAACATAAATAATACATAAAGTGTGCTCAAAAATGTGTCCAATTATTATGTGATATATGTTTAGTTACTATATATAATAAATGTTATTGTTGAACTTGATGGAACACATAGAAGTATTATTTTGCAGTAAAAAGATCCTCTTTAATATACAATATATAATTCTTTTGCTGTAAGCTTATTTGAGTTTAAATTTTCCAAAGAAGGAAATGGCTTATTGGCTTATTGTAGTGTCATCACTAGGAGTCTTGGAACGTTTCCTGTAAGAGGCATATGATGTGGAGGGGTACCACTAGAGGGCTCTGCAGGGACCCTGAATACCTTTTCCTTGGCTGTAGTGATGGAGAAGCAACCCTGAGAAGCCCTGACCTTTTGGAGATCAGAGCCATTCCATTCATTACAGCTGTTCAAGAGGGCAAGTAATAACAAGAATGCCACAAGAGCAACTCCTAGGAGCCACTTCTGCCAGAGAGCTGGGGGGTGCAGGTGGATGTCACCAGAAACAACTGTAGGTGCTGAGCTAGGAAACCCTATTGCTTGAATTTCCCTCTCTCCTGTACCACTCCACAGAGCTACCCTTGCGGGGACTTGAATGACATAATACAATGAAATTTTAACTTTGAGACAGGAAACCGGATAGTATTGAAGGTTCTGAAATTCTAGGCAAAGACCTAACCAACAATAACAAGAAAACCCACCTTGAATCTCAACTGATCCTTGAGGCTGCGACCCAGACGGATGTTTGGGCATGTGTAACGGACATGAGCACAAGGCCCTGGGAGTTCTGGGGCTGCGTGAGCCCTGTGTGTCCTACATGCAGGGATGATGGCAGGGCACCTCTGATGATGCACTGTCATGGGATAAATGCCCCTCTGGACTCAGTGGTCACTCAGGGATTGTGCTGGCAAGTGATGCAATAGGTATATATCATAGCTTTTTAACGAGCATCATCGACCAGTAGCTTACAGCTGTGTCTGAGTGACAGCAGTGAAGCCGGTGCCTGCAGAGGCAAATGTCAGACCTGCAGCTGAAGCAAGAACCTGGGAGCTGGGCAGAAAAGGACCTTTCCTGCTACCCAGGTGAGTTTGGATCTCCAGACTGAGACAGTGGGGTGGGAGCAGAAATCACTTCAAGCATTTGTTTTCTTGTGGCTGTTTTGCTTCTGTGGTGTTTGAACCACCCCCTGCTCCACCCTGCAGAAAAAGAGCTGTCCACGGGGCCAGACAAGATAATGTGCCTCTAGACTCAAGAAGTGAATGCCAGCCTTAGGAAGCTTTGCTTTTTTTCCAACTATCCCTGTGAAATAATTCAGGACTTCGCACAGTGAAGAGTCAACTCTCAATCCAAAGTCAAGCACTTCCCTTTTTAAACTTGTGCAACACTGAGGCTTAAGTTCTCAGGGTCTCCCCTCCGCAGGCGCTGGTCCTTTTAAAGGGCTCCTCAGGGAGGTGGTGGACAGAGGCTGCAGTCAGGACCTGGCTGGGAGGAAGAGAGGGATGAGGGCTGCGGGGCTGGGCGTCCCGGGGAGGAGGGCGGAGCAGGTGAGCTGCGGGGTGGGAGCAGGGAGTGCACTTGTACGTGACGTTGGAGTTTGCAGCAACCTCCAAGTAGGAGGCTGTGCGCGCGTGTGTGTGGAGTGGCTGCGTGGCCGGGGAGGATGTGCGCTGCAGGGTGGCCGCCGCAGTGAGCAACGCGGCGACCGGAGCCCGGCGGGCAGCCGGGGAGGCCGGGACTGAGAGGGGCGAACCGCTGGTGCTCCCCGGCGGCGGAGGGCCGCGTCGGCCACGGGCCCGGGAGAGGCGCGCTCCAGCCGGCCCCAGGATGTAGGCGATCGGCGGCAGCGCTCCTGCAGGCGGCCAGCTCATCATGAAGAAGCACTCGGCCCGGGTGGCCCCGCTCAGCGCCTGCAACAGTCCGGTCCTGACCCTCACCAAAGTGGAAGGTAATGCGCGGCCGCCTCGCCCCGGGGGTCCGTGCACCCTAGCCGGGGGATGCTGCCACCCTGAGGGGGAGCTGCCTGACTGCGGGGCGCCGGGGCTGGGGGTGCTGCTCCCCAAGGACGCGGCTCCGCAGTGCAGAGCGCCGCCGTCTGCGTGGGGGGACCTAGCAGCTTCGGGGGCTGCCCTGAGCTCCCTGGCGAGCAGGAGTGAGCTGCTGCGGCGAGCGAGCACCCGGCTCCCCAACCCTCTCCTTCCTGGGCAGCACCCAGCGCATCTGGCAGCAGCTGCACCCTCACCTCCATCCCAGTTTGTCCTGGGGCTCTTGTCTGTTCGGCAGGAGGGGGTCGTCCAGCCGCTCCCAGTGTCCCCTCACCGCACACACACTTGAGTTGCCTGGGTGTGGAGCTCTGTGCCTCACCCCCAGGCCGACCAAAGGTGCTGCCCGTGGCTGGTAGAGGTGGGAGAGGGCTGCAGCGAGCTAAGGAGACGTCTCTCCTGCCTGTTCCGAAGCCTTTCCGGCCACCAGCCAAGTGACTGCCCTGCTCTTTGGGAATGGGCGGGGCGCACAGGTGAGGGAAGAGCCAGCACCAGGCTGTAAACAGGCTCTTTTCCTGGCCCTGGAGAGGGCTCAGATGGGCTGTGAGAGGGCCCCAGCAGGTGTCCTCCTCCTCCCCGTGTTGTCCTTTCTGCCTGGAACTGCTCTCACCCAGGAAATGTGAGCCAGAGGGCAGGGGAAGCAGCAGCCCACCAAGGAAAGCTTCCTCAGACACAGCTGGCTTCTGCTGGCCTAAGGGGCCTGGCTTTCCAATGGAGAAGGGGTCAGAGGGACCAGTCCCAGTTCTTAACTCCTCCTCCCAGGAGGCAGAGGTGGAATGACTAACTCCCTCTCCCAGGAGCAAGCCACCTTGGCCAGGTGAGGCAGGCCGACCATCCCCTAGGTCCCAGGAGCTGCCCTCTAGGCCTTTGCTTGTGCTGAGCTAACAGAGCCCATGAGCATCAAGTGGTGAGTGAGGGGCAGCCATGGGCTGGGACAGAGCCTGACTTCTGCTGTTCCCGGGAAGCCTGGACTTCTCTAGGCTTCTGTGGACCCTGCTTCCCACTCATGATTTCTCATTTATTACAATAAATCTCAGAAGCAGCGAGGACAAGACAGAGGCTGGCTTGGTAATTGTATGTTCCAAGCTCAACTATCCACACAGGCCTGCCTGCAGCTGCCCTAGTACTATGACCCCCATCCTACAGAGGGGCACTTTGAGGCCCAGCAAGGTGGGTTCATGTGTCCTAGACCCACAGTTGGTAGGTGGTGAAGCAGGAATGGAATCCTGGGCTGTCTGATCCAAAGCTTATGCATTTTTTTCAGAACATCAGTTTGCACTGAACTGCAACTACTTACCTAGTTCTCATCATTTTCTATCTTTAGGAGGTTGGTTTTTTTTCCTTCTTGTGGCTGTCTTCTTCTCTCCTCCATCCCAACCTCAGGAATGACTTGATATCAGCCATCTACCCCTGAGTTTAGTGCAAGTGCTACCTCTTCCAGGGGTGTGTGTATTTCTAAGCCTTCTCCCAGACATTGCCACATGTATGTGTGGCATACACGTGGCCACATGTATTAGGGAGGGAAGGGTTGGCTATTTATTTCTCTGAGGGAAGCAGGGAGTGAGTGTCTGCTCACGCATAGGGTCCTCATGGGAAGTTGCCCCACTCCTACCTGCTAGTAGGGCAGATCGGTCCCGCTCTCCAGCAGCAGGGGGTCTCCCTGGGACACTCCCAGCCCTCCTTGGGCAGGACAGGTTTGAACAGCACTGGAAGTGGGGCAGGACATGGATGGCGGAGCTACCTGAACTGGGTACTGTGGCCTCAGAGGTGCTGCAGGAGGCAGTGAGTGGCATGCGAGGCACAGGTACTTCCCTATGGCCAAGCCTGGAGGTTGCCTTCAGGGAATGAAAATGAGAATTATCTCCTATTAACCACCCCACCCCCCCCAAAAAAGAAACAAACCCTTAGGGCTGCTGCCAAAAGAGTCTCCTGTGCATACTAACACCAGCAACTGCCTCGTCACGGACTTGGCTTTGGAACTAGCATTTCCTCATAAATGCCTGTGGATAATGGAAATGTATAGTGAACTAAGAAATGGTCAGATTGAGGATCAAGACTGGGCTCTTCCCCCTTTTCCAGTTGGATTTGTGTAAATCATGAAAACAGGCTCAGTTTCCTCAAATGTAAAAGAGAAGGAACAACCTACTTCAGCAGGCTGTGAGGAAATGCAATAAGGTAGAGGTAGCTGAAAATGCCTAGCAAGCCCCCAGTTGCGTTTTGCACGGGATACCTACAAGTATCCCATAAAAAAGTCTGCCCATCGGGGCCTGATAAAACCTGCCCTTGGTATGCCTGGCTCACATATAGCTTTTTCTCTCTGCCTGGTTTTTTTCCTTGGTGTTTTTCCTCAGTTTGGCTTTTGGTCTATTTTTTGGAAACCATTTGCATCTTATGTGCCGGTTTTGGAAGTGTTGAATCATTTTGTTTTAACTTGAATGCACAGGGCAAGGTGGTCCCCATGCTGTGGGTGTTTCTGTATGGATGGCAGACAGGCTACAGGCAGGGAATGCAGCCAGCGAGGAATATTTATTAGCTCGCAGAGTGTGTCATCTAAGGGGAGGCAAGAAGGCACCAGCATGTGGTACATATAAAACCAAAATAGAAAAGGCAAAGCTTGGTTAAACTCAAACACAGGAAGATGGGCAAGATGACTTCATTTACTCAACAAACACTTCATCCAACCCTACTCTGTGTCCTGTGACAATGTAGCAAGGCCCTGGAAATGCAAAAAGGAACAATTCTAGCTTCATTCTCTTCACGACATTTTAGTCTAGAGGGGAAGAGACATGCAGATAGATAGATAAATTATCAAATACAAAGTAGTAAGTTCTGATATTGAACTAAAAGCAAGGTGTCACAGGGACACTGAGAGTTGAGCAATCTGAGGGGGTGTTCCTGAGGAGGAGGCCTTCATGAGGAGGAGGGTTTCTACAGAGGAAGCCTTTCTGAGGGGGCCTTTCTGAGGGGGAGACCTTTCTGAGAAGGAGGACTTTCTAAGAAGAGGCCTTTCTGAGGAGAAGATATTCCTGAGGAGAGGAGGTTTTCTGAAGAGGGCTTCTAAGGAGAAGGCCTTCCTGGGGTGGCCTCCTCAGAAAGGTCTCTGAGGAAGAGGCCATTCTAAGAAATAGGCCTTTTTGAGGAGGAGGCCATCTAAGAAGTGAGCCTTCCTGAGGAAGAGGCCTTTCTGAGGAGATATTGCTGAGGAACAGGCCTTTCTAAGAAGGAGCCATTCTAAGGAGGGGGCCTTCCTGAGGAGGAGGCCTTCTGAGGCATCACAACTGAGGCTGGGGGGATATGAGAAAGCTTGTTGGTACAGAGGGGAGGAGAGGCAGTTTCAGGCAGAGAGAACATGGATACTTGGGCTCAGCCCAGAAGCATGAGGAGAGTGGGGCTGGGCCTCAGATAGGGGTTAAGGCTTGAAAAGTATGTTCTGGCGACATTGATGGCATCTGTCATGTCTAAAAACATACCTTGTTTTCACAGATCCTTTGCTTGGCTTTCCTTTCAGAAGCGGAGCATTGATCAGTAGCACATCTCTAATAGACTAGTGTTTACTAGGATCATCTCTACTCACAATCAGCTCATTCATGTTCATTGAAATTTCATTCAATAGGAATTAATCATTGAGAACAGTACAGTGAATTCCCCCAAGAGGCCTGCAGCAAGTAGTGCTGTGGAAAGGGTGAGGGCTTTGGAATTAGATGGACTGGGTCTACCCAGCTCTCACACTAGGTAAGTGATTTCTGGCTAATGAATAAAGCTCTCCAGGAATCAGTTCCGTCCTAGGAAAGGAAGGGTGATGGTATGTGCTCTTAATACTCAAATAATAGTTTTTGCTAATGAATGTCTACTATATTGCAGGTGCTATGCTAGGAGAGATTGTTCCATTATCTCTATTTTTTCCCTAAGCAAGGCTAAGTATTGTTATCCAGCTTTATAGATAAGGAAACTGAGGCTCAGAAAAATCATTCACAGAAGGTCCTGTAATTAGAAAACAGGGATCCCAGGCTTCAAATCTGTATCTACCTGGCTGCAAATGTTGCAAAACCTTTGCACAACTCCTTTTCATTTGAGTAGGAAAGAGAATTATATCAGCTCATGGCACTCTGTAGATGTTCAGTAAATGCTCCCTAAAGCTCCCATTGTATGTAATTCCAGCAGTTTGGGAAGGCCCAGGCAGGTGGATCACGAGGTCAAGAGAGCAAGACCATCCTAGCCAACATGGTGAAACCCTGTCACTACTAAAAATACAAAAATTAGCTGGACGTGGTGGTGCACACCTGCAGTCCCAGCTACTTGGGAGGCTGAGGCAGGAGAATCACTTGAACGGGGAGGCGGAAGTTGCAGTGAGCCGAGATCATGCCACTGCATTCCAGCCTGGTGACATAGAGAGACTCCATCTCAAAAAAAAAAAAAAAAAAAAAAAAAAAAAAAAAAAAAAACCTCCCACTGTAATATAACTAATATAACTCAGTGGTTGGGACCCCCATGGGGGCTCACGGGCCCCATAGCTGTGTGTCATATTCTTAGTGCCTCTGCTTTGGGAGTGTTGGGTGGTTTCAGCTGCCCCCAGAGTAGGTCTGACTACCTTATTCCTATTGACAGGATAAGATGGTCATCCTGGAATGCTCAATTAATAGTATATGAAGACCCAGGATGCTGGCCCAGTCCAAGAGGATTCTTGAGAAGTATACTGCCAAAGAGTTTCCCTCAACCCAAAATATTTCCCTGGTTGGCTAGCCCTAGATCTGAAACTCCAGTGGCAAAAGTCATTCATGTCGTGATCAAATATTTTACCTAATATATCCAAGAGAATGAACCAGATGTTTGTAAGGACTCTAGGAGGAGTGAAACATAATCTTTGATCCAATAGAGCTTCCAAACGAGTGAGGAATGTCAGAAAGGCACACCAATAAAGAATGCACACTGAAATGTAATGTGTTTGATTCTGTGGAAGAAGTATAAAGCAAATGCTGCATTTCAGCTGAGGGCAAACTCAGTTCTGGCTGGGATGCAGATGGCCCCTACACAGCACTCTTGCTTGCCATCATTACCCCCTTCTTTGCAAAAATGACCTAATCTGACAGGATACTCTTTCCTGCTGAGCCTGGATGTGGCCTCAGAATTCATCTTGTCACCACACTCCAGGTGACGGTTAAACATTTATTGGAACTGCTTTTGCTGGGAGCACAGTCAGGATGGCATGGTAGAGGAGGTTGCCTCTGCCCTGGGCTGTCAGAGGTGGGAGGGGAGAATACAGCATTTCCTGACAGAGGGAGCCACAGACAAAGGCACAGAGCCAGGAGAGGGTGGCGCTGGGAGACCAGCAGGCAGTCTACTGGGCCAGAGCGTAGTGATCAGAAGAAGCAGGAGGAGGGGAGGTTAAGCTAGACCATGGGCAGACGCTGAGGCATCCTGAGCGCTGGACTCGGAAGAGAAGATTGAAACAGGGGGAGCCAGAGAAGAGAAGAAAACACCATCTGAGACTGAGAAAAGAGACGGTCATGGGCAGTAGTGGTGTTCAAACTGGGTTATGAAATCTCTTCCATCAGTTGCAATAAGTATTTCTTATTAAAGGAATTAGAATAGAATAAAAACTGCCACTGTCTATCAAATGTAATAAGAGTCAGAGTGGATCCAAGATGCTTTCATTTCAGGGGCGTGTGTGTGTGCTCATGTGTACATGCTCGCATGTGCGTGTCATATTGAAGGTATAGCGAAAAATTTTTAAAACCCTGCTGGAAAGTGTCCAGTGGCAACAAGGAGACATGTTGGGGAGTGACAGCAGCAGTCCACCCATGAGTTCATGGTAATAACCGCAGTAGTAACATTTGCTTCCTGCTCACCATGAGCCCTTAACCTGGGTTGCCGGATTCAGTCCTCACGACATGCCTCTGCAGTGGCTCCTAACGTAATTCCCACTGTGCAGTGAGGAATAGGATTGCAGGGTAATCAGGTAACTCACTCTTTGAGACAACTGCCACATGGTATGCCCACATCCTAACCACTGTACCATCTGATGGCAAGGACGAGGACAGGATAGAGAAGGAATCAACAGGCCGTGGTGAGAGTGTGAAGTAGGAAGGCTGAAAAGAGCCATGAAATACGGCTTTGAAGATTATGCCTGAACAATTCTGGGAATAGAGATGCCATTAGCAGTAACAGTGAAGATAGGAGGGGAAACACATCTGGGAGGGAGAAATGGGGGAGTCACATTTAGAAAAGTTGAGTTTGAGGCCAATGCCTGCAAACACAGATATGTAGCAGGCAGGGAGGTGGCAGAAAGAGGCGGTGAAGCCTGAGGAACCAATCAGGTGATATGGAAATAAATGGGCAAAGACAGAATCCTGGTGACCGTGAACATTTAGGAGATAAGGGAGTCGGGAGAGAAGTTTGACCGTCCAGACCAGAGGACTCAGATAGTACTGTGGCATGGAGACCACCGGAAGAAAATCGAGAAGAAAGAGAGAGAGTGATGTGTCAGATCCAGCCAAGAGAGGGTGATTTTGTGGAAACAGTTTTAAGTGGGTGCTGGTCTGCAAGCCAGATTGCAAGGGTGGGCGGGGGCATTACTTGGTTGAAGTGTTTGACAGTGAGGGAGGTTTGAGAAGCTATGCTGTCTTAAGAGGGAGGGAGATAACTTTTGAGAGAGCCAGGCTGATTCCAGGGCAGGTCTGAGGTTGCCCGGAGAGAAAGATAATTGATGCAAAAATTAATGCACCAGTGGCCTAGAGGAGGCAGCATACCAGGGGAGGAAGCACAAGACAGAGAAAGGGAATGATCGTCTTTGAAAAGGAGCAGAGAAAGCTTAATGGGCAAAGACACAGAGAATCATGAAGACGCAGAGAGGGGAAGCTAAGGGAGCCGTGCTGGTGACTTTGATCTTCTTTGTAATGTAGGAAGTGTCATTGTTTGCCACAAATGATGGATGGGGCTTAAAGACTTGAAGAGGTGGGAAAGGGTTCAGAACAGCCCTATTGGGACAGCCAAGAAGAGATTTAATTCTTAAAAGCCTTTTTGGCGCATAATACATTTCCATTGGTTAAGACATCGTGTAGCTCAGGAGAAGGGACTGGAGGGAAGAACACTGGATGAGGTGTGGGGACATTCAAGTGTCATTTTCTGCTCCTCCATTAGCTAATTAATATATTGGACATGCCACCTGGCCTTTTGCAGCCTGGGCTTCTCCTGCTACAAAGAAAGAGGATTATAATAGATCTTCCATTGTCTCTTTCAGCAGGAACATTCTAAGAGTCTATTAAGTTGCTTACTCGTTAGCAGAGATTGGTTTATCTGATTAAAACCCTTCATTAGCTATAGTCAGAGAGCAGAGCTTTGAGGAATTGAGACCAGGAACAATAAGGAATCGAGCATGTGCATGTATGTGAGCATATGTGTGCATGCAAACAGGTGCTCTTTCTGAGAGTAGATTTTAGCATTTGAGCAGGGGATGGAAAGACTAGCTACACGAGTACAACTTGCTCCACGAGACGGAACCCCAGATGATGAGATGGCATAAAAAGAGGTACAGAAGGATGCCAAAGAGAGGCTGTGCAACTTCCAAGCTTTGCCTGGGGCTGGTCCCAGTCTCCGTGTTTCTGTGTTAAAGCCTCGATGCCCAGGAATGAGCTGAGACATGTCACCCATTGTTGGTTCAGAATGTCTATCCTTGGGTAGGAGATTAAGCCTGAGAGGTCATGTTTAATACCTTAAGACCAACCCCACCTTGGTCCTTGACCAAGCAAGTTTAGTCCTGCCTTGTTGATGTACAATGACTCTGCTGAGAACTGGAGGTATGTTTGAGAAAACGGTGTTTTAATTTTGCTCTGTTCTGCTCATTTTCATCTAACACTTCATCCACCAAAACCCACACCTCTTCTGACTAGAGGATCAGAGATGCCCCCATCCCCCCATAGCTGTCCAGCACTGCCATGGTGAGTCTTGTGGGCCGGCAACTCCACAGGAGAAGGCTCCAGCATGCCCCTCTTCCTCAAGAGCCCTCAGGCTGTAGCAGTGGGCAGTGTCTTTGCCTGGAGGTACTGTCCTATCTATAACCTGCCCTCCTATAAAACTGTGGTTCATCCTTTGCGTTCCAACAGCCAAATTTCAGTACACATAGAAGCCAAAGAATCTGGAGATGCTAACAATCGATGAGGAAAAACACCAGCAAAGAGGAGTATGCATATTTGTCTGGGTTTTGTGTGCAGGTCATTAGCAGCACCAAAACATCACCAGGTTTACCAACTGTGAGTACCGGCTGTGTCTATGGAGGCATCATGTGCCCAGGCCACAGAAAATGGTGAAATTCCAGGAGACTGCACAGGCCATAACTAGCAGTGCATACAGATTAAAACTGATGCCCTCAAGTTCAGATGTTTTCAGACCAAGTATTAAAACACAGTGCTCTGCTTCCTCCCAAGGGGAGGCATTGACTCTTCCCCCAAGGCACAAACAGTATTATTTAAGGCTTACCCATACCCTGTCAGTTTCTCAAGAGTCATGATTCACCTTAAGCTGAGTACATTCCAGGACTGTCTTAAATCCACTGCATGAAGTTATTCAGCCCTTTGAGAGTTATTCAGGGACCTCTAAGGAAATGGAAGTGAGGTAGAAATGCCGATTTAGATATCTGATTACTGAGATGGTGATGATGGGTGGGAAAACTGAGCTGGATCAAGACCTGACTCTTACCAGCTCTCAGACTGCTTCAGAGTAGATCAGACGCATCTCAAAGAAGCCTCCACCACTCCATTCCATCCCCAAAAAGCAACTTTTGTTCACCTCCTAATTCTTTATCCTAATAAGAAGAATAATTTCCCAGTGCAAAACACTAGTTTTGTTTTTAAACACAACTTCACAACTGCCATGTTTTCTCCCAACTCTACACACTGCCTCCAGAAATAACTTTACAACAAAGATTCAAGCAATTCACATGAGGCAAACAAATATAAGATAGCATATAATATTACTAATCCAATAAAGTTATTTCTTCTCCTAATAGGTTATCAAAATAAATACTCTGCCATCTGTAGCATGTCATACACATTCTGCAGAGTGGTGGCTCTTAGTCCAGCTTTACACCTTCTCAAGCGCAGTACACTCTCTACTGTAACCCCCTTGTATTAGCTAGCGCTGCCATAACAACATATCATAGACTGGATAGCTTTTAAAAAGGGCATTTTTTTACTCACAATGCTGGAGGCTGGAAATCTGAAATCAAGGGGCTGGCAAATTTAATTTCTGGGGAGGGCTCTCTTCTTGGTTTGCAGACGGCTGCCTTCTGTGTCCCCACATGACCTCTTCTCTTGATGTGTGTATGGAGAGAGAGAGATAGAAAACAAACTCTCTGGTGGCTCTTCTTCTAAGGACACTAATCCTACCAGATTAGAATTCCATCCTTATGACCTCATTTAACCTTTTTTGGTTTTTTGTTTGTTTGTTTTTGGAAACAGGGTCTTACTCCTATGCCCAGGCTAGCGTGCAGTGGCATAATCACTTGTCATTGCAGCCTTGACTTTCTGGGCTCAGGCAATCCTCCCACCTCAGCCTCCCAAGCAGCTGGGACGATAGGCAAGCACCACCATGTGCAGCTAATTTTTTGTATTTTTTTTTTGTAGAGATGGAGTTTTGCCGTGTTGCCAATAGTGGTCTTGAACTCCTGGGCTCGAGCGATCCACCCATCTCAGCCTCCCAAACCTCTGGGATTACACGCATGAGCCACTGCACCCAGACTCTTTAATTTTAACTACTTTCTTAGAGGCCCTGTCTCCAAACACAACCACACTGGATGTTAGGGCTTCAGCACATGAATTTGGGAAGAACACAATCACTCAGTCCATAACGCCCTCTTTCCAGAACAGCAAATCCTAGTGCAGAGTCCCATACATACTCAGTCTCTTCCATGTTATAAATGTGTTTCTGTCCTCTGCAAACCTGAAGTCCCTCTTTAGTGACACGCAGTTCTGAATGAGGTGTTCAGCACCATGACCTTGGTCAGCTTTCAAAGGGGACAACGAGAGGAATGAGAACATTCTCGATTCTCGTTGATGCTCTGGAGTCAAACAGAACCAAGTTAAAACTGTGCCTTAGCCTCTCACTGATTTGTACCCTTGGGATATTAACTCTCAGAACCTCAGCTGTCCAATATGCAAAAGGGAAATAATCTTACTGATCTCCACCATCGTGATGGGTATAAAAAGATATATAACATCTATTGGCAGAGATTGCGGTGTATGTATCGGGTGTCTAACCACCACTTGCCCCTTTAATTCTCTATTCTCTTTCCTTTTCCTTTACCTATGGTCAACATCTAACTTCAATTTCCATAGATTCTGTTCTTTCCCTGGAACCTGTGCTAGTCAGGAACATGGCTGGGGCTTCGGCCCCATGTGAATGGTGGCAGTGTTTTCTGACCCAAAATCCAGGAATCCATATGGATGATCTGGCAAGGGCAAGTGGGTTGGGACATGTGAAGTGTGAATTGCTTTGGGATGTTCGGGGCACGTAGTTGGCCTTATATGTGTGAAAGCCTTTTCTGCAAGTCTCCTCCCCTTTCCTCTACATCACTGCCTAAAAATAATGTCACACATAAATTCACTGAGCAAGTATTTAATGAGTAGAAAAGACAAACAAAGACTGAAATGGATTGTTTGGAAGATAAGTTACACTTGCAAATGGCCATAAACAAAAGCTTTCTTCTAAGCTTCTCATTTTGCAAAAGCTATTTAGTTTGTTGGCCAGGTCCTGGGATGGTGTACTCATCAGTAATCAATAAATGGGAAAGTTTTCATCAGACCCTGTCTTTCATGCAGTCTAGGAAAAAGGGGCAGGAGTTGAGGGATGGAAGAAGGTGGAACTGTAGTTTCCAGAGCAGCTCTTAATTGTGTCCTGTTTGGAAGCAATTAGATGCCCTTAATCCTCTAAGATATGGGTACTTGAAGCACTGCCACTTGGACTAAGCAAGCTCTATGAGGGAAAAGTTGTATCTGCCTTGTACCACAAAGTAGGTGGTCAATTAAGATTTGTTGAATGAGTGGCCTAAAAACTAGTCCACCCAAGATAAATAAATATATATCCACACAAAGACTTATAGGTGAATGTTCATAGCAGCATTCTTCATAGCAGCCCCAAACTGGAAGCAATCTAGATGTCCATCAATAGATGAATGGATAAGCCAAATTTGGTATATCCATACAATGGAATTCTCTTCAGGCATCAAAAGAATGAACTGCTGACACATGCTACAACATGGATAAACCCCAAAGACATGATGTTAAATGAAAGAAGTCAGATGTGAAAGTCTGTATATGTATATGAAATGTTCAGGATATGCAAATTATTATAGAGACAGAAAACACATTCATGGTTGCCTAGGGTTGAGGGTGGGAACAGGGAGAACTTCAAATTGGCACCAGAACTCATTTCAGCATGATAGAAATGTTCCAAAACGATGCTATGGTAATGGTTTCACAAATCAAATTTGCTAAAACTTACTGAGTCGTGTTGTTAACTGAATTTTATACTATGAGAATTATATCTCAATAAAGCTGTAAACAACTAAAATAACTCTATAGCCCTTACTGAGATAGATGTCAGTTGCGAGGCATCATTTCCCATTTCCTGTGCAATTCTATCTCCTTTGCGTTAGAAAGGCTTGGTTCACACCAGCCAGCTGGTGGTCTTTGATACCCGCTCTGGGTCCCTTACCCTAAAGAAAGGACTTGATAATGTGAATGACGAGTTAATGGGTGCAGCACACCAACATAACACATGTATACATATGTAACAAACCTGCACGTTGTGCACATGTACCCTAGAACTTAAAGTATAATAAAAATAAAATTAAAAAACAAAAATGAAAGAAAGGACTTGAGCACTTTCTAAGGGCAAACTCCCTGGAGACTTTTTCAGAAAGGAGTCAACAAGGGTCCACTTATTCTCGGGGAAGCTCATAAAAGAAACATTATTGATCTCTTGAAAGTTCAAAAGGGCCATTTTATGAGATGAGAATGAATGACTTTCCAATCTTTCTTACTTTTCATTGTAGAAGTGACTTACATTAAGAAAAAGAAAAAGCACCCAATTCATCATTTTCTCAGGCCTAAGCAGTGGACAGCTCATAGGACTAAGGGTGTGCTTTGGTACCCAAATGAGTTGGTAGCTAAACTAGACCTTCAGCTCACCCATTGTGACCTAGACTTTCCTTCTGCTATGCAGACGTTGCCTCTAGGTACTACTTCTGTTTGACCAAAGAGTGTGAATCCTTTCTCTCTTTGGTCACAAGCAAAAAGTGTGATTTTGCAGGTGGTGGGGTTTATGCAGTTTTAACAAATTGCCTGACAGCCCTCAGGACACCGAGACAGGGCTAAAATGGAAGCTCACACACAGGCATGGTTACATCTCACCATGCCATGGAGTATATAAAGTACACATGAGAACACTCCCCCTGCATTCGCGCGTGCGCACGCACACACACGTGCTTAACGGAAGCAACTCAGGCAACAGGACTGGGATGAACCCACCTGTCCTCCAGCATTTATGGATGAATTAAGTAGCATAAACAGAATTTAGAGGTGACACAGCTTCAGGGAGATGCTTGAATCCACAATTACAGCATCTGTCAGCATAAGCATTGGGCTATAGAGTGTATAATCTGCTTTGCATTGCTCCCAGAACTGCTGGCTAAAGTACAAGATTAGAATTTAAGGCACAAGATGATCATAAACAGAGGGATTGTTAGTGGGGAAGGGGTGTTGGAGAGTGAAGGTGAGGGTGACATAAGTAGTATTTCTAGTTGCATACCCATGGTCCCAGGAGCTGTGGCAGTAAACAGTGTGAGGCTAATTTTGGCATTGATTTCCTTGAGGCACTGCCTCTTTCAACTGTGATAAAGGAGTGAAATCAAACAAAGGCAACACTTGACCTGAAATTTTGGAGGTGGGGGGCAGAATTAAACAGAAATTTCCTACACTTAGAAGATTTGAAAGGCTTCTGAAAAGAGATATAGGCTTCCTCATTGTAACTCCTTCTGTCTGAAATCTGTTTGAGCATCAGTAAGCCAGAGCATCAGTAAGCCAGTTCATGGAAAATGACCCTGGAAATGATGTGAAGTGTGGGGTGCACTTCCAATAGTAGAAAATAAATGCATCTGCTAAGCAAAATTGTTGTGTCACTCTACATTTGTTCTTCAGTTAACTATATTACTTTGTTATGGATGTTGTGGTTTGCACTTTCCTAATAAAGTAGGATCAGTCAACATCTGAGTTTGCTCCAGTCCCTTCAGCAAACCTGGCAGTTTCTCCTGTGGCATGTCTAACCAAAGCAAGATGAGGCATTGCAGAGTGACGAGGTGGCAGTGAATTTCAGTTCTCACCACCATCCTCACTGCCCCTGATCAGGTCATGGGTATTCCTGACCCTGAATTTTGCTCCTATTTTTTACTTTTATGTTCTCTCCTCCAAGGCCCAGGCCAACCACCTGCCTCTTCTAATTCTTTTCACTATTATCCCAATGCACACTGACCACACTCTGCAGAATTCCTGTTATATAGTCCGAATCTCTATTTTACACGTAATTGTTCTGTAATTCCTTCATGGATCTTTCGTCACTCTGACATAGACAGTCCATTCCTGAAGAATGGTAATCATGCTTTACACTTATTTATAGACCACCCAAAGCTCTTGGCACAGGGCACATGTTTCACAGCAATTTCCTGTCTGATTGAAAGGCTCTGAGGATGCATTGCACTGTGCATAGGCCTGTGAGATGTAAAAAGTGCATGCTGTTCATTTTAAGTTAGGTTAAATAAATGAAAGATAAAAACACAGTGTGATCCCAATTTTCCAGTTTGGGTGTGTAAATGGGTTTGTGTGTTCCTCTGTGCTAGGGGCACAGTTCTGCTGAGAGGGGTGTGTGTATGTGTGTGTGTGTGTGTTGCACAGACACAAAAGACTGGGAAAATGCGGCAGCAAATGTCAATTGTGGTATCTCTGGGCGCTAACATCATTAAAAATTGCTTTTTCTTTTTACTATTTAGCAATTTTGTGATGTATGTATAAAAAATACTTTTTATTTATATGAGGTACGACGTGTTTAGCAGTATGAAGAATGAGGTAATGAAACTGATAAGTGATTATTATTACAAAAGACGCAGTATAGTGAAGTGGGAGGTTTGCAATGAATTGGGTTTGGTTGTCTATTATTCTTAATGGGTATATTCCAGTGTTTCCCAAAGTGTATTCCAGAGTACAATAGTCCCTACCACAGGTGTTACAATTTAAATAATATGGGAAGCAGCCTCCTGGAAATTCACAATATCCATTGGCCCTGAATATTCCTACAGCAAAGGAATCTGTCTGTTCTACTTGGTGTTTTCCAAATCTATCCAAGCGTGGAATCTTTTTTCCTTATAACGCCTGTTAACTGCATTACATTTTGTAAAACGTTGTTCTATTTATAATGTGGTTATTTTCAAATAACAGAGTAGTGAGTTTAGTTCTAAGTGTCTTAATTTTGTTCGTATTTTGTTCGTATTCCTTTGGTTTGAGGATCCAGAGGTTACAAAGTTAGAGAACAACTTCTTTAATCCAAATCCATAGAAACAGTGTAGCAATACCAAATTACATGATTTGATGATTTTCTCCTTCATTGTAAAAGCCATGCAGCCTCACTGCCTAGTTTGCTACGTTTTAAAGCTTAATTTGCTATAATGAAAACATTCAATGAAGAAACATGCTGTGAGCTGAATTTATTCAGCCTCTTTTGGAGTTCATTCTTTCACTGGAAGTTATTACCGTGAAACTGCATTTTATTTTTGTGAACTTTTTTTTCATCTCTACAATCATCTTTTCAGGATGAGTTTTTGACAGTGATGCTAATAGTGACAAACCCCTCTAACCTCCAACACACCTTGCAAATTATCCCGATAATGAACAGCTGCAGATGCTAATTCAAAATGACAGGTAATCCGTGTGTAAATTGAAATGTGCATGCTTCTGTCTGAAACTGCAATTGCATTAAGTTGTGGGAATTCACCGTGAGGAACATCAAGAGATCCTGGTAGGAGGGCATAAGCACACAGATCCCCAAAAAGGCTGGCAATCAATCTTCCCTTTTGTCCTCCACATCTTTCTGCCCTGCAGCCCATGCAGGAACAAACAGCTTGTCAGAAGCTCAGAGGGTGGCAAGACATTTGGTTTTCCAGGGACTTTCCAACTTGGATATGTGAGCACATGAAAAGTAACAGAAGGACGGAGGTTATTCATAAAGCAAGTAATGAAGCACAATAGGGACAGTGCGAAACAGAATTTGACCCAATAAAGTACATTATCTCTGACTAGCCATGTAATGCTTCGGTTTATCTTTGGCTGAAACAGATACAGCACAGCCGGTGCTTAACGATATTAAACACCTGAAAACTAGGTTACATTTAATCACAATTTTGCCTCATAGACTCATAATGCTTCAGAAAGTATGATATACAAAACTCAGTTTATTAAAATTATTTTAATTAAGTTTAAACAATGTAGAGAAAGCACATTTGACCCCAATATATTCAGGACTCTTTTCCTCCCCTAGAGTGAAAATGGCCTCTTAGCACTAGTGTGCCTCCATTCAGCTCGGTGCCAGGCACAACATCATTATAAAAGGCAGGTACACTGCCTTCTGGAAATTTGCATCCATCCGTAGTTACACCCGACACAGGCTACAGCTTTGTTTAAATTTCCAGCTGACTGACACGCACACAATCGTGAATGAAAAAGCAAACAGTGGAAAATAACGCCTTTTCACCTTCTTCTGGTCTGCGGAAGCAACACTGCGGCAGAGCCAAGCTTTGGGCTGCAGCCTGCTTTCCAGAAATCACACAGCTCTAGAATGGAGTGTCTGTGGCCTTTCACACACCAGCTGCCAGAGGTTGTGGTTTTTAAGTAAAGCTTCGAAGTGGGACTGGAGGCTATCAGCAGGAAGCCAGTTAAAGCAGATAGAAAAGTAAGAGTGGCGAACTCCATTTTTGCCGTACATACAAAATAAGAGGAGAGAGTCTCGGCCAACTGTGCCTTTAAGTAACAGGCCACCTCTGTCAAGGTACTGGGATCTTTTAGAGGTCGAGACCTCGCCCTGTAGGAATCTCCAGCCCCCAGTACTGCCCGGCACCCAGGAGCACGTGAGTACTCGTCAACTGCCATAACTGAGAGTGGAGGTATTTCAGCCGCTCTGTGTGTTCTGGAGAAGTGTCTCCCAAAGCACGCAGATCACCTGAGGAATGCGGGTTCTGATTTGGGGGCCTGGGGTGAGCCCTGAAATTCTGCATTTTCAACAAGTTCCGGGGACGGACTGGGGAGGGTGCTGACGCTGCCCGGCCCACGGACCACACTTGGAGAGCGGAGGTTCTGGAGAATAGGAAAACCTGTGTAAACGTTTTCTATTGCAGCTTGGTGTCACACAGCCGTCCTAGAAGCCGCCCCTGCGCCCGGTATCTCCCGCGGCCGCCAGGTAGCTGGCGGTGACAATGGCTGCAGGGCAGCGCCCTGCTAAGTGCAGGGGTGAAGGTCTGCAGGCCCTGCTAACCACGCCCTTCTCTTCCCCAGGGGAGGAGCGCCCCCGGGACTCCCCGGGCCCGGCGGAGGCCCAGGCGCCGGCCGGGGTGGAGACCGGCGGGAGAGCGAGCCGCCGCTGCTGGACGTGCTCCCGGGCGCAGCTCAAGAAGATCTTCTGGGGCGTGGCGGTCGTGCTGTGCGTGTGCTCCTCGTGGGCGGGCTCCACGCAGCTCGCCAAGCTGACCTTCAGGAAGTTCGACGCGCCCTTCACCCTCACGTGGTTTGCCACCAACTGGAACTTTTTATTCTTCCCGTTGTACTACGTGGGGCACGTCTGCAAGTCCGCAGAGAAGCAGTCTGTGAAGCAGAGATACAGGTAAGCGCGTCCTGCATGAGGAGGCCTCCTGACCCGGGGCTGCTCCATCCAGCGCTGACTCTGCAGAGCTGCCCCTGGTGGCAGGCGCTGGGATGAGCCAGTGGGAGCCCGTGGAGAGATGTCGCAGTGAATGCACCTGCTCTCTGGGAGGGGTAAGGAGCAGAATTCTCTCTACCCTGGGTAGTGAACGCCTCCTTCCTCTGCCTCTCTGCCTCCTGCCCCTCAGCCCTGGGACCACCTTTATATAAAAGCAGGCAGCAGTGTCTTCCAGAGACAGCAAGTAGTAGGTTCCCAGAAAGCTTAGAAATGGGATAACTGTGTAGCGCAGTTCATCCCTCAGCAAGCTGGGGTGAGGACCGCAAGGCCATGGGGCCAGGTCACTCGGACGCTTCCTGTAGCTGACTTCCCTCACGGAGATGCTCGCTGCAGAGACTTCCTTACTCATCCTCTTTCTGATCCCAAGACATGCCCTGCTTCGGGTATGTAATTGCATGGGTCCGAATACCTCCCAGTGTGATGGTAAAAACCAAAGCAGTGTCTGGGCTTTGTTGACTCTATTTTCTCAAATGGAGTCCATTGGAATGACGTCCCTTTCAAAAAGAGGCCAGAAACCCTGACCTCACCCTCCACCTCAGTATGCAGGAGGGCTCATGCAGCCCTCCCCGGGAGTCACACTGTCGGTGTTGACCCATGGCGCTCATCTGTGCCTATAAGAGCATCTGGTGTTTCCCCAAAGTAGAGGCCTTCTGTGGGCCATGTCAAGGGCTGTCCCAAATCAGGCCTAGTCAAAAAAAAAAAAAAAAAAAAAAACAGAAATGAATGCTGGCCAAGGTGACACAGCAGGCCCTGGAAACTCATCTTTTATCAGTCCCAGAGGTGAGGAGAAATTGAGCATTTAAGAGTCTTCATTCCTTCACCACTGCCTTCGTCCCCACCACACCCCACTCTGCCAAACACATGCCCCCCTAAGATTGCTATGTCCTGAAGTTCCCCTTAGAAGATACAGGATAACTAAAAACATCATTGGGTCCAAGGAACAAAGAGGTTTGGAAATGGAGGTCTACACCTGGACCAGAATTTCTTTCTGGGAATCTACCATTTTGTCCCTGTAAACTTGTAGCTGGAAGTATGGTGTGGTACTTTTTTAATGTTCGGAGGGAATTTGGCCTGGCTCCTTTAAAAGACCTACTTGTAAATCACAGCATGAATTCTGGAGGAGGGGGCTCTGATGGAGCTTGACTAGAATCACATGGCCAGTCTCACAGGTCCCCTTAGTGAAACAGCTTTGGTGCAAAGAATTCTGATCCTCAGGGTTGACCTAACCCAGTGGCTCATGGACCAGCCAGAAATTGCTAAAGAGGCACTTAATGCACCCTTTTCTGAATAGAAGCCAAAAACAGAAGGAAACAAATCATTAGGGCCCAAGATTGTCCCAAAGGCAAGAGTAAAATAGTCCCAGAGAAAAGCTAATATTTAGTAAATGATGTATTTAACAGTTAAGTATCCCTACGTGTATTTAATTTGTAATTAGGCATTTGCCTTTCATTAAAACTGATTAGGATGCTATGCTACTGCCTCTAATGAAATGCTAAAAGTGAGCTTATATGCACTTTCTTGATCAAGAATTTTTGGGAGGGAAGATGAAATGCTTCTTTCCTGCTACCTTCAACCATACAGGCTGAAAGACACCCCCACAAGTGGTAACACTGGCTGTTGTCCCAAATGCACTCCATGGCTACCACTTACCTGGGGAGAAGACTGTCACCGCCAGCCACTTAGGGCAGGCCTGGCACCATTAAACTATTGTACTGAAAACCACACAGAAGGAATCAAGATCAGTGGTGCTTATGTGGTCAAAGTAGGAAAAAATGAAAGGTCATTGAAGATTAGTTATACATAGAAAAACATCAGCACCTTGGTTTCAACCTATTGTCTTCCCATAAAAAGTGCTCAAAAAGAACCATTAAAACAATCTGGTGACTGCCCTGTTAACTGGCGAACAATGTAAAAGAGGGAGGATAATCCCAACTTTATTAGTGAAACTTGTTAAAACCTTTCCCAATTTCTGTCTTCACATTCTGCTCCAGCTCTTTAAAAAAGTTGTTTTTTTGTTTTGTTTTTTGGTTTTTGTTTGTTTGTTTCTGATTGTAAGCTGTGTTAGCCCCGTGGCTAGGCAGAGCTGCTAATTTACCAGCCAATTATTAAGCGTGTCAATCAAGCCATATACAGCATTGGAGGGGTGAAGAGAGATCCTTCCTCAAAAGGAGAGAGACATTTTAACATTGCAGACCTTCCTTAGGAAATCACAACTCTGCCACAGCTCATATTGGGAGTACTTTAAACAGACTTTGGGATTCTCAGAGATCAAGGAAGACTGAAATCACATCTTTCATCTTCATGCTTTTATCAAAATTATTGCCAGAGAGATTTTGAGTTGTCTGAGATGAGTCTGTTGGCTAAATGTTTCAGCAGGGAGCTGGGAAGAAACGGAGATGAACAGAGACCTGTTCCACCGAGAGGGGAGCTGGACAGATACAGCAGCTTTTCCTGCAGTTATCAGGAGGCAATCAGATGGAAGCTTCTTTTCTCTAAACCCTCCCCAACTGAGCTGTTTCCCCAGGGTGAATTCAGAGCGGAGAGAGGAAGGCATGTGTTCCCCAGCACAGAGCTCCGCAAACTGCAACGCCCTGTGAGGCTCCCTGGGGTCTTGTTGAAGGCAGACTCTGATTCAGTAGGTCTGGGTGGATCTGAGATTCCACTTTTCTTAGGAACTTCCAGGGAATCCTAGTGCTGCTGGCCCACGGGCTGCACTTTAACTGTAAATGCCCTGGAGTTGTTGAGTCCCAGCTACAGATTTTTTTTTAATGCTGCTGATTTTACCAAATGTTAGAACTAGGACTCACCTCACCATGTAGAACTGATGAGTGAATCCACTGGGCCCCAGAGGATGTTTGAGCTCTGGTCCTCTTCGAGCCCTGGTCTTCTGCCACTCGTGACAGGAGGCTCCGTGGTCAAGTCCTCGAAGCTCTCAGAGCCTCAGATGCCCATTTGTAAATGGGAGGTGATGATATATGCACTGTCTTGCACAAAAGACTGCTGTGTGATCAAATGACATACTGTACATGAAAGCGCCCTATAAACTGTAACATGTTGTGTAAATGCGAGGAACCAGTACTGTGTTGTGATAGCCTCTGCGGGTTATACTGAAGGCTGTTGCCCGTGCTTTGTTCATTGGCTACCTCATGGTGGCCAATTTAAACTACAAGAGTGTCAACCCTTACGCTGCATGCAAGTGTCAGTCCTGAAGAAATCAACTTGTGGCCCTAGTGGCTTCACAGGGCATAAAAGAACACTGATTAGGGCTTCTCATGACCAGATACTGTTGTCAGGAATTAGACGTGAATGGGCAAACCTCATATGGGTTTTCAGCCCCTGCCTTATAGTCTTCCCAGCAAGCACTCAACCATCCAGGTGTACAATGAGCTGCTTCCTTCTCCAATATGATAGGCAGCCCAACCCTTACCTTCCCTGTTTCTCACTGAAGCTGGCCTCAGGGATGTTCTGAGGAAGCAATAGTGCCCAGAACTCAGAGAGGGCTTCAGTCATGAGATGCTTGCGGCTGCTTGGGAACCACAGTCTCCTGGACCACCTAGCATCTGGGGGAGGCACAGGGAGGTGGCTGTATCGGGTCTGTGTTTGGGAGAGACTGTTGAGCACAGGTGTGATGACACACAGCCTCCTGGCCCCTCTGACCCTGGAACAGGAATGCAGCTTTTCAGATCTGAGAGGTCAGCAGAGCTGGAGCAGATCTGGGGCATTTTCATTCTTGTTCAAAGGTCTTCCAGGAATTTGCAGCAGTAATGACCTGTTTTCAAAGCAAGTGCTGAGACCTTCTGCTATCACGCGGCTGCCAAGAAAAGTGAACGGTGCAGTGGTGACAGATGTTTTTCTCTGCCTTTTGTAGTTCCAGGCTTTCTGTAAGCCAGCCAATTGATTCTGCTTCAGATATTCTGAGCAACAGTAGAGCCCAGAAAGGGAAAAGGGCAGTTTAGATGCCTTTCATCTTAACCCCTGCAAGGGCCGGGTGTGTGTACCTTGCCACCCAGACTTACGCAGGAACCATATCGGGTCTTGCAGCTGTAACATTCATTGGCCGTTTAAAATCTAAAGAGCAGAGTGGAGCAGTTGCAATCTGGAGCTTTGTTCTGAAAATAGTTACTGTGCATCTTCTCTAGGCAATGCACTAGAACTACAAGATAAATGGACTCTGTCCTCCAGGAGCCCAAAACCTGAAAGGGAGTCAGATAGCCAAACAGGGTGGGGGTGCATGCAAGGTAGCTGAGAGTGGGGGAAGGCCCAGATACATGTGTCCTGGGGCAGGGTACAAAAGTTTCTTAGAAGAAGTTAGGTAGGGCCTGGCGCTGTGGCTAATGTCTGTAATCCCAGCACTTTGGGGGGCTGAGGCGGGCAGATTGATTGAGCCTGGGAGTTCAAGACCAGCCTTGGCAACATGGCAAAACCGTCTCTACTA
Source organism: Macaca nemestrina (assembly GCF_043159975.1). Lineage (NCBI taxonomy): Eukaryota > Metazoa > Chordata > Mammalia > Primates > Cercopithecidae > Macaca > Macaca nemestrina. The sequence goes on along the minus strand of NC_092125.1, from coordinate 14,947,500 downwards.
AAAATACAAAAATTAGCCAGGCGTGATGGTGCACCTGTAGTCCCAGCTACCCAGGGGACTAGGCAGCAGGATCACCTGAGCCTTGGGAGGTTGAGGCTGCAATAAGCAGTGATCAGGCCACTGCCCTCCAGCCTGGGTAACAGCGTGAGACCCTGTGTCCAAAAAAATAATAATAAAATAAATAAGTAAGCCAGAAACAATTTATTTAAGGACAAGCAGATGGTTCTCTAGGTGCTGAAGGAGAAGGTCAAGAATATTCTAAGCAGACAGTAGCCTGCATAAAGGACACAGGCTGGACACAGAACACAGAGCTCTTCCCAGGATGTAGGATGTAAGTGGGGTAAGGTGAGAGAGAAGACTCGGCAGTTAGGTGGAGCAGATGCTGGCGAGCCTCCTACGCTATGCTGAGGAGTTTCACTTCCGGTGTGAATATCAGCAGGAGTCATGGAAGCAGTGATCAGATTGGATCTTTCAAAATGCAGCTGCTGCCACTCTGTAGAAAATGGAATGAAGGACAAGGCTGGAGGTCAATCCAGGTCAACAAATACTTCCTTGATATCTATGTGGGCACATGGACAGACGTGAATGACAGCTGTTGTTCTTGACCCTAAGGAACTCACAACTGAGTGGGAGACAGTCTCCTATTAAAAAAAATAAATAAAATAAAATGTAAGGAGGAAGTGGGGCAAGAGCTGAGGGCAGACTGTCTTGGCTGTAGCTTGGGTGTGAGGGACAAGGGCACAGTAGATCTTGGGACTCCAAATTCAGCTGAAGGTCCATTGGGAAGGACTTGGGGTGCCCAATCAAGGAGTTGGGGCTGTATTTGCCAGGCAAGTGGAGCCTCCAGAAGTTTCTGGTATAATCAGCTGCTTTCAAAAGTAGGATTCATGGTACTAATTATGTAACTGGCTGCAGCATATGGTCCCAATTCACATAAGAGGTGGAATGACTGTCAGGTGTTTGTTTGTTGGGGGACAGGATGCCTAGTTCCTGAGCAGTAGCAAGAATTTTGAGTGTGAATCCTGAAGTATTATGAAACTTGTTTGAACTGTCAACTTTTTGAGACTTACATCACACTCTTCTGTTAATAAAAAGCATTCTAATTGTCACTTTCGCCAAACTCAAGTGTTCTGAAAACATGGGGAATATCTTCTTTCCAGGAAATATACGTACAGTTTTTCAGGCACAATGGTAAATGCCAAGGCATTGCCAAGGGAGCCCCGTTTAGCGAAGCTCAGCATCTCCTTGCCTTCCTGCTGTCAGGCCTCACATTTCAGAAAGCTGATGTGTTTCTTACCCTGAGCCCCAGGCACATTCCAGCCTGTTGTTCCAGGATCAACAGTTGTTCTTTATAGCATAAGGCCCTTTTGGAAACAAGGTGACAGGGCCCCTCATCCTAGGAGAGAGATAGTACTTCGTTCATTCCACAAAATCTTTCCAGCACCTTCTCTGTCTCAGGTGCTGTTCTAGGAACTGAGGATACAGCAGTGATGAGATCAAGTGGAAATTTCCTTTACCTTCACCCTTCCTCCTACCTTATAGCAGTCTCATTTCTTGTCTGATTTCTTCGTTGTTGTTGTTGTATTAAATAGTTTTTGTAAAGGTGAGGTTTCGCCATGTTGCCCAGGCTAATCTCCTATTCCTGTTCTCAAGCGATCCACTCGCCTTGGCTTCCCAAAGTGCTGGGATTATAGGCATGAGCCACTGCACCCAGCCTTTCCTGTCTGATTTCTAAGAATTATCCACCCAGAAAGTGATGAGCTATATTCAGAACTCTTACAGTTGATGTTTTTGTTGTTTGTTTGTTTATTTTTGTAACTGGTTTAGAAAAAATTGACAAAATATTGGAAGACTGCAGTTTGTAATTTGGCCCATGGCTTGAGTGTGCTGGTGAATAATGGCAATTATGCATACACATCCTCATGTATAGCCAGATTTGGCTAGCCTAAGGCAAAATACCATGCCCCATGCACTCTGTCTCTCTCTCTTTCTCTCTCTCACACACACACACACACACATACACACACATAGCCAGCTGAGTAGCAGATGTCTGGTACAGCCACAGGAAATCATGTAATCAATGCTCCAAGTCCAAATGAGAAGTCATAATGGGCACCGGTGTCAGCAAAGGAAGAAATGAGATGGGGGAAGCTGAATAGGTTTGGGTTGTCTCTGCCTGTTTTAAGACAACACTTGCCATATTCAAGAATACATCAGTGGTGAAATGAAACAGAACATTGTCCACATGCCCCAGATTGTGACATCACCTTCCTGAGTTTACACCAGGTCCCACCACTCTATAGAGTCTTCGCTTTCATCCTATCATTGTGTTATTCATAGATTAGCTCATTTATTTTTCCTCTGGCATCTCGCCCACCCCACCACCACATCTCAGTTAACAGATGCCGACTTCATCCCAGTGAAATTCAATGACAGCCAAACACCCCTACAGTCAAGTTCAGAATATTCTTTCTACAAGTGATTTTTAGGCTTTCACTGAGGCAAGCAGAACATTTTCATTACCTCTTGATTTCCTTTTTTCTATACTTCAGCCATCCCACATCCCAATTATCTGAGATTGCTATTCATTTTTGAACAGATATCAAGGATATGGCCTCGAAGTTTAGCAGTTTAAGAAGGTTATCTGTCTTAAAACCTTATAATTCCAGAGCTTGTCTTGTTCAGCTATAGCAATGTTGTTTCAATTTCACTGAAATTCTTTGAAAGGTCAGTTCCAGTGCTCATGTTTGTGTTTAAGGTGTGGGTTTGAAGAATAACAGCCATTTAAATAACTGCCATATGAGTGTAATTATGACTCTTGTGGGGTCATGTTACCTCAGGCTGGAATTATCAACAAGGGATTTGGCAACATTTTTAGCATTAAGTGCCATGGTCCCTGTGAATATTTGCGAGATCAGTGTGACAGTGAAATCGAAGGTGGGAAGCAATGAAGGATGGTCTCCCAGAGGAGCATCCTTCAACTGGTGGATTTCGAGGAGCAGTTAATCTTTGTGCTGGTCAGATGAGGAGGAGGGCCCATGTAGGTGGCAAACAAAAGTCACAAGTGTGTACAGATTTGCAGGATGTAACCAGTATGCTCAGGCACCACCCCATCCCAATGTAAGAAATGTGGAGTCATTTCTTACTTTCCAGGTGATTTCTCATCATTGAGTCAAGACTAGTGAGCCAGCCGATAGGCACACTGAAACTTAAAAATCTCACCACATTTAGCAAAAGATCATCTGCACAGAGACCTGGAAAGATCCAAAAAATGACTTTGAGGATTCTCTGATCCAACTCATTCATGTTATCAATGAATCCAGAGATGCTCAGAGAAAGGGCAGGAGAGCGCTGTTCTCTGCAGCCTCAGACCTCTCCAGAAATACTACCAGGAAAGAAGTGGGTCAACACTATCTCTCCTCATAGGAAGGAACCTGGAGGCAGTGCCTGGGCAGGATGGAGCAACAGGGGTAGGAGTGCTACTAGCCCATGTTGCAATATTGCGATAGATGATAAGAACACATGCTTGCCATTAGATAGTTTGGGCAGGAAACTCAGCTCTTCCTTTATTTGGCAACATGGTCATAGATAAGTCAACTGAAAGCTCTTAGTCTCAGCTCTTACCCGAAAAAACATGGAGACTTTAATTCCCACTTCCAAAGGTTACTGTGGGATTGAGTGCCCCTCCCGTGGGCTCCCACAGCTCCTGTGTAGACCATGTGTTTGAAATGAACAAAATTAAACATGGTAGTGTGTATAAAGTTCCAAACTGTTCTTGGTCCAGGGATTTCCTATCCATCTTTGGTTGAGTCCTAATGTGGATGCCAAAACTCATTCAAACCATGCCTTCTGCTCTCTCCAAATCATAAAGTGAGGATGATGATGTCATAAAATGATTCTGATGATGATAATGATAATGATTATGAAGTCATAAAATGATGAGGGAGAGGGCCGGGCATGGTGGCTCATCCTGTAATCCCAGCATTTTGGGAGGCTGAGTCAGGCGGATCACTTGAGCCCAGGAGTTCAAGATCAGCCTGGCCAACATGATGAAACCCCATCTTTACTGAAAATACAAAGCTGGACATGGTGGCACATGCCTGTAGTCGCAGCATTTTGGGAGGCTGAGGTAGGAGAATCGCTTGAATCCAGGAGGCAGAGGTTGCAGTGAGCCAAGATCATGCCACTGCACTCCAGCCTGGGTGACAGTGAGACCCTGTCTGAAAAAAAAAATATACACACACACACACACACACACACACACACACACAAAATACGTATATGTGTATTTTTTTTTTTTTGTGTGTGTGTGTGTGTGTGTGTGTGTGTGTGTGTGTAGACAAGGAGGAGGTCCTAAAATGATGATGATGATGAGGAGGTCATAAAATAATAATGAAGATGATGATAACATAGTAGAACCCCAGGTAACTGAGTCTTCCTCCTTATAAAGATTCAGTTCAGATTAACTAGGTAGATGATTTGGAGCCCACAGCAAGAAGGACAGCATTGTGCCCTGTCATTATTTTAGGCTGTTGCAGGAGGAAGGAGCCTTTCTTGGCAGAGATGAACTTTAAGACAAGTCCTGACAGGAGAGGCAGAGAACTGAAGTGGAACTTATCATTGTCATGACGTTCCAGGGTATGAGCTGGAAGCCAGATGGAAATGTGAGGTGATCCATTTGTCTAGAAAGCAATGTCCTGTCAAGCTCTTGACGCTTTTTATTTTTCAAAAGCTTAAAAGCAAAACAGAGAAAACATGCTAGTGCCATGCAGAAGCTAAAGCAGATGTGTTTCTTCTCTTTCTTTTCTTTTCCACTGGCACCCCTTTTGCCTTTATTGTATACAAATCCTAGCTAAATTGGAATGACCACCCTGCCCTTCATAGAAACAGACATTATACTGGCTTCCCAAATAACTAGCCCACCTTCCTGCCCCATGCGGCACAGGAGTACCTACTAGTGTTGTACCCACAAGAGGCCCCAGGGATATGGAAAGGAATGAGACCACCTGTTGAGGGAAGGGACCCGAGCTTTGAGTCAGGCTTGTTCCAGTTCTCAGATCTGCTGTTTACACCTCACATGACTTTGGGTAAGTTATTTGTAACGGCTCCTGCAGCCTCCGTTTTCTCATATTTAAAAATGGATCCAGGATGGGCGCGGTGGCTCACGTCTGTAATCCCAGCACTTTGGGAGGCAGAGGCGGGTGGATCACCTGAGGTCAGGAGTTCAAGACCAGCCTGACCAACATGGCAAAACCCCATTTCTACTAAAAATACAAAATTAGCTGGGCATGGTAGCACATGCCTGTAATCCCAGCTACTTGGGAGGCTGAGGCAGGAGAATTGCTTGAACCCAGAAGGCGGAGGTTGCAGGGAGCTGAGATTGCACCACTGCACTCCAGCCTGGGCAACAAGAGTGACACTCCGTCTCAAAAAAGAAAAAAAATGGAGCCAATAATGCCTGTTTACACAGTGGGCTTCAAGGTTTGGGGTGCAAATCAGCTCACCTGGAACACGGCCCTGGGTCAATGCTGCAGTAACAGTGGTCACTGCTACTCCTGCTGCTGGTCAACGATTACTTGAGTGGTGGTTATTGTTGTTCATTGTCCATCTCTTCCTTGCTGGCCTTTCTGCACATGCCGTATTTCTTTGAGTAATAATCCATTTCTAATTGAGCCATAGGGTAAAGACTTTTTGGCACTTGCATTCTCTCCCATGTTATTTTGTGATATCACATTCCACATAAGCTTTCCTTGGCTAATGAACCAGGAGCCAGTGGGAACAGGAATCACTGGAAATTGCTATGCCGGATTTTTAAACCAAAATCAAAGCACATGCTTTTGGATAGCCAGTGTCTGTGCTAAGTGCTCCATAGAGTCAGCCTCCACTTCCCCAGAATGTGGCTGTGTCTACTTCAAGCATGAGCCAGAACAGTTGGGGCCACATGCCTATCCCATCTTGGGCCAGGCGTCCCCTCCACCCACTCCCCAGCCCGCTGCAGATCTGGTCCTAAAAGAGAAGGGGGTTCCACAGGAGGGTCCCTAGGAAACTTCCTCTGATGCATTTTCCAGCCTGGGTCATCCCGTTCAAAGAGAGGTTCCAGCTGTGAGTGCGTTCACTGTGTCTTCCAGCTGGTGAACTTGTTCTTGGAAAGCTCTTAATTATTTAAAGTGCATATTGGTTTTTGTGACCACGCCTCAAACTGTCTAGCTGAGTTTGTTAAAAAAGACAAAAAATCCAGTTGGCCAGAGTAATCTCCCTTTTCTGATATTAGGGCAAGTTCTATTCATATGCTTCCTGGATCATTTAAAATACAACTGTACTAATTACATTCACCTCCTCTGCTGGATTCTATGTTGAGCAGAGAGAAAACAAAGATGATTTATGTACTTAATGTAACATTCAGGAGTGCATCAGAATCATTTCACGCTTTTCTTACCTAAGTGCCTTATTTTATGACACTTACATTTAATGAGTTACTCTCAATCGTATATACATTATTAATTTATAACAAAATAAATTAAAAGCACTGGATACTAAAGCTCCCTTGTTGCAGAAACACATCATTAGACACTAGATAGCATTATTTTGCTACATGTTTCTCTGAGGGAAAAACAGAAGAGAACTTTTTCAAAGAAAGACTTTAAGTCTTCCGCCAACAAAATGGAGACAGGCTTGTCAGTATTTTACTATGAATTAGTGGAGATGGGGGATGGGTCTTCCAAATGCTTATTGGTTATTTTTAAACTGTTTGTTTTGGCTGGGCACGGTAGCTCACGCCTGTATCCCAGCACTTTGAGAGGCCAAGGTGGGCAGATCATTTGAGGTCAGAAGTTCCAGACCAGCCTGGCCAACGTGGTGAAACCCTGTCTCTACTAAATACACAAAAAAATCAGCTGGGTGTGGTGGTACACACCTGTAATCCCAGCTACTCGGGAGGTTGAGGCATGATAATCGCTTGAACCCAGGAGACAGAGGTTGCAGAGATCGCTCCACTGCACTCCAGCGTGGGTGACAGAATGAGACTCCACCTCAAAAAAAATAATAATAACGTGTTTTGTTTTATTAAAGTTGGATGAAAGTTCGCGTATTTATGTCCAGCTTATGAAGTGCCTTTGTCTCTTGGATAAGATGTTTTCTCCCATGTAACAAGTGGAGGGAATTCACGAAGTGTATTGAGGGACACATGTAAACATGCATTTTGCAGAATCCTTTTAGGGGATGTAAGAAGTGTGTAATAGATCTTTCCTAAAGAGGAAAGTTAGCACCTTCTAGGTTTCCTGACCAAGCCCCCGGCTCTCAGGAGTCCTAAGCAAGCCACTAGTGTCCTGTTTGACTTTGCAAAGACACATCATTCTGAGACAGAGATGGGTAACTCTGAAGCCAAGATCCCTGCTCCTCCTGCTACAGTAAAGGGTTGCTGCAGGGAGGACTGTGCAGCCAGAGACTACTACATCTCCCAGCCTTCCCTGGCATCTAACTTGGGCTAAGGGACTTCCCTCCAAAGGGCTAGGAGTCAACCAAGACAGATAAGAAGCAGATGGGCATTTTCCTCCACTTCCCCATTCCACTGGCCACATGACAGAATCCCTAAGCTTCAAGGGATGGCATAGCTGCAAGGCAGGAGAAGGATCACCAAGGGGTTAAATGACACCTGTCAACCAATACCATGAATCAAAACTCAACTTCTGTGTGCCAACCCTCTGAACTGAAGAGTTGGACATAACAGCTAGCGTGACACTCATTACAGTCTCCATCTCTCCCCACAAGCTCAGAGTTGGAGTCAGTCTGAGAGCCTACATCCTCTACCATGCGTACTTAGATATCCTCACTGGCCAAAAGCTTCCATGTGGCTTTATTTTTATTCTGAATATAACAAAAAAAATTTTAAAGAGTATCTGGACAGAAAATGTCAATCTTTGAACACCACAGGGAGAGGGATCAGGTCTGTCTTGCTCACCTGCATATCCCAGCACCTTGCGCAATGCCTGGGGGGGTGCTGGTAGAAAGGGGTGGGGGGAAGGAAGAAATTACACATGGACAATGGTGGTATTGCCAATCTTGTGTTCACAATCAGAGTAGACTTGCTAAGATCAGCTCTTGGCAGGCAATCTCCAAGGAGCAATGCAGGAATCATTTCCCTCTGTCCTTATAATAAGCTGTTCCTCTATCATCCCAAACGATAAACTAATCCTATTCTGAAAGAGCCCTTGAATGACAAAGTAAGTGTTAGAAAAAGAAGTGCGTGATTATCGGACTTTTTTTTTTTTTTTTTTTTTTTTGGAAATTAGTCAGGTCTGAAATTAGTAGACTAGCACAGGGGACGTTCCATTATGCCATCCGATTGAACTGAGAGTAAAAACCCATCTTCAGGAAGTTTCAGTTCCACATTTTTACTGGCTAGAATTTCAAAAGCTCCTAAAACTCACTGAGTCCTGGAAGAGAAGAATTTAGAGGATTTGTGCATTTAGGGTCTTAAAAGTCCTGCTAACTTTTTTATCTATGTAAAATATGTATTATGTGTAAATAAATGTGTTTTTTACATGCATAGACTATATAATGATCAAGTCAGTATTGGGGGTATCCATCACTTTGAGTATTTGTCATTTTTATGCATTGATATCATTTCATGTCCTCTTATTACTTTGAAATATACAAAATATTGTTTGCTAAGCATAGTCACTCTAGTCTTTTTTCTTAGTACTTTTTTCTTCTATCTAACTGTATGTTTGTCCCCATTAACCAACTTCTCTTCACTCCTACCCTCTACCACCACCTACCTTCCCCAGTCTCTGGTACTATCATTCTGTTCTCTATGTCCTTGAGATCAAGTATTTTTAGCTCCTGCATGAGTGAGAACATGCAGTATTTCTCTTTCTGTGCCTGGATTATTTCAGTTAACAGAATGACCTCCGGTTCCATCCATGTTGCTGCAAATGACATGATTTTGTTCCTTTTTACAGCTGAATGGTATTCCATTGAGTATACATGCCACATTTTCTTTATCCATTTGTCCACTGATGGACGCGTAAGTTGATTCCATAACTTGGCTATTGTGAATAGTGCTGTGATAAACATGTGAGTGCAGGTATCCCTTTGAGATACTGATTTATTTTCCTTTGGATAAATACCCAGCAATGGGATTGCTTCCTGCTATGGGATTTGAGAATCTACATCTGTTTCAGTTACTATTACTCTTTAACAAACTACTCTGAACCTTAGTGGCATTAAGAACTCCTTTGTTGGCATCAAGGGATGGCTTTACCCCTGCTCCATGATGTTTAGAGCGTGTGCTGGAGGGGGCAACTCAACAGCTGGGGGCTAGACACATCTGTTGTCTTCCTCCAATGTCTGGAGGTTGATGCTCATTATCATGGGCCACCTAAGCTGGAGCTGCCAACCTCAGGGTCTACACATGGCCTCTTCTGATGGCCTGGGCTTCCTCACAGGAGGGTGGCCCATGGTAATCACACTGCATTCATGGTTGCAGCTTAGAGCCCCAGAGGTCTCAGTGGACACACAGCAGAAACTCTTCCTTTTAGGACCTAGCCTCGAAGTCACATAATGTCACTTCCACCATAGTTTATGTCAAGGCAGTCATGAGTCTGCCCAGTTTCAAGGGGGAGGGGGACATCAACTTTGCCTCTTGACTGGAGAGTGGCAAGATCATCTCGGGGAAGAGTACGTGGAATGGGAGGTATTGCTGCTACCACCTTTGGAAAATATGATCTTCCACAGCATCTGAAGCAAAGGTGGTGTTTAGAGAGAGTCGTACTCTGGCCTCTGTTAGGAAGATGTGTTACTGAGCTAGGAAAGGCTGCCAGTGGCAGAGGCTTGGGGTTTAGGAGGTAGGAGGAGTGGCTCAGATGGAGAATTCTCCCAGGGCAGCAGCAGTTCACTCTCTCTAACTTGACCCCAGAGAGTAATCAGGACCCTGATTTTCCCCTGAGCTTTTGGGTGCAGTTGGCCTAGCTTCAAGCCCTTCTAGACACCCTGGGACCCACCCAGGTTCCCCTAGACTTCAGCTGCAGCGTCTGCTGTCTCCTTTCTCGGAGAAGCAGGGCCTGTATCAGTAAAGCAGAAAATAATGTCAACCTGGATAGAGAAGACTAATAAAAGTGATAATAAATTATTCAGAAAGTGGAAAACTACTCTGGAGCTGCCAAATGATAAGAGCAAACACACGATGTGTTTTCTGTCCATGAATCTTCTGGATTCCTTTTTCCATACTGATGTTTTCCCCTTCTGAAGAGGTGAAATATTTTTATGCAAATAATGCCCAAGAAGTACAGTAATGCAGGCCACTTACAACACAGTCATGTAGAACCCAAGTCACGTCCTTTTATGCACTGAACTGCCAGGGGACCTAGAATTAATAAAAACCACACATAAAACAGAAACATCCATATGCTGAGTTAAGGCATGAATAAGAAATCACTCCCAGAAGTGGCGAGAACAGCAGAGCAGAGTGCTATTGTGGCTCTGTAGGTTGAGTGCTCTGAGAATTGGGAGGCCCTGTCGGCTGCTGTATGTGTTCAAGTCAGATGATGTCTGTGGGGGGTAAGGTCAGACCATGGTGCTGTCCTAGGAGCCAGGCACAGCATAGAGGAGGTGGCAGACACTGCAGGGTGTGATGGTCTCAAAATAGCAGAAACCACAGCCAAGTTCAAGATCCAGTTACCAGTTTGTGGGGCTGGAAACCTGGAAACCAAGATGTGAAACCAAGCAGGTGGGAGCTTGAGCACCAGCAATGGTGTCTTAAATAGTTCCAAGGCCAAGTTGTATGGGAATGCTGGGTACTAGGTGCTTGAAACAGAAAAAGAGGAAGAGAAATTCTGTGTGGCAGGGAGTAGTGGAGTTATGTCAACGCATGGGTGCATGTATGCATGTGTCTATGTGTGCGTATTTGTATAATATAGCAATGGTTTTAAACTTTGTCATTTGCTCGTTGGGCTGGTCAGTTGATTGGCTGTTCTATTGTTTGGTGGGTTGAATGACTGGTCCATTGTTTGATAGTTAGTTTGGCTGGTCCATTGTTCGGTAGGTTGGTTGGCTGGTCCATTGTTTGGTGGGTTGAATGGCTGGTCTATTGTTTGATAGTTCGGTTGACTGGTCCATTGTTCGGTGGGCTGGTTGGCTGGTCAGTTGTTCTGTGGGTCAGTTGGCTGGTCTGTTGTTCAGTGGGTTGGTTGACTGGTCCATTGTTTAGTGGGCTGGTTGGCTGGTCCATTGTTTGATGGGTCAGTTGGCTGGTCCATTGTCTGGTGGGCTGGTCGGCTGGTCAGTTGTTCTGTGGGTCAGTTGGCTGGTCCATTGTTCAGTGGGCTGGCTGACTGGTCTATTGTTTGATGTATCAGTTGGCTGATCCATTGTTTGGTGGGTTGGTTGGCTGGTTCATTTTTGGTTTCAGGGGTGTTTAGCAGAGGAACACTTCCTTCTAATTGAAAAACATCACATAAAGAAATGCCATATGGAAAAGAGATTCAAGAAGAGCTATTCTGGCTATGTTCAAAAAGCACTCATATTTTTCCCAGGCTATTTCAGATCCTCTTGATCAGAGACTAAGCCCCAAGATACAAATCTCTTCCTGCCAGAAGCACCATGTCACAGCCCAGAAATCAAGCTGTGTTCCTTGTTGCCACTTAGGTGACCAAGGTGTCTTCCCACACTCCCTGCCCTTCCAGAGTCATGGACCCCTACTCAGAGTAAAGGCCAGATGAAAACCTCACTTGTGCAGCCATCAGGAAAACCTTCAGATATGTGTGAGGGATCCTCCAGGTTTCTGCTGTTGGAATCCCTTGCTGGTACAGCAAATCCAGAGAGGGTAGATTTTGCAGGTGCTCTGGGTGAATCTTAGGGAATGCACCCCAGGAAGCAACCTGCTGACCAGTGAGTAAGAGGATTTCCTGAATCCCTGCAGGGATTTGCTAGCTAATTGTAAATGGAAAACACAGTATCCTCCTGGAAGTGGCAGGGCTGGGGCTAGGAGCAGGGAAATTGTATCCTACCCACTCAGTAGGACCCTTATCTGCTGCTCTTCCTTTAAGAGGGCCTCACCTTGCGTGGATGATCTCATCCTTATCACCAGCTCCAGGTGTGTATACTGTCATATTCTTCTGCTCGATTTCCCTCTATGCCTTTACACATATCTAGCTTCTTTCACAGGTTTTTTTTCTATCCCATATGGAAGCTTCCATCCTCCCTAGTGAGAAAGAGGAATTCTTCGTGGCCTTGCCTGAAGGAGGCCAGCCTGTGTGTGAACCCTCAGGCAGGAGAGGGACCTCCCCCTTATCCCATGGGTCTGAACAGATTCCTTATGCCACCTCTTATGGTACATTTGGTGGGCATGTTGGCGAGGATTTCTTGCCCACCTTCATCCAAGTACCAAGTACATCTAGAGTAGTGGAGTGGTCACTGGTCTGCTGTGGGTTGGGGCAGGGGTCCTGTGGGAAGGTGAGACTGACTACCCCACCGCTGGCCAGGGCCCTGCATTTTTATTTTGCTGCAAGTAAAATTGGGTCCCCAAAATTATGTAGTCATCCTGAGGGTAAATAAGCCAATTTGAATTCAAATGCTCTCTCACTGTTATCGTTCATGGGTGAACTTGACACTTCAGTCCAAGTAGATGATTGACAGCACAGGTGTCCAGGGCATAATAACTCAGACAGACTTGTGTGCTTTCAGCCCTGAGGCTGCATCCCCCGAAGTGTGTTCCATACAATGTTAGTAATGCAGCATGTTAATTAGGCTGCTGTGGTCAAAGAAGTTTGTGGAATGTATAGTTTTTGACTGCAGAACTCCTTACTCTTTAAAGTGCTAATATGTGCCGGAACCCTCTGAGGGAGAATACAGTATGCCGTGTCTCCCAGCATATTTTACCAAACTAGGAAAAAAGCTAGAAATATGTACGGGAGAAGAAGGAAATTATAGGCCCTGTAATAGACCTTCTTTTCCACTGAATGTAACACCTATGCCAGCATTCTAAGAAGCACATTTCTGAAGATACTATTTACTCAAAATAAGAGATAGATGGAACTGTGAGCTAAAAAGAGATACAATACATGGACATTGTTGGGAGGCCGAGACGGGTGGATCACGAGGTCAGGAGATCGAGACCATCCTGGCTAACACGGTGAAACCCCGTCTCTACTAAAAAGACAAAAAACTAGCCGGGCAAAGTGGCGGGCGCCTGTAGTCCCAGATACTTGGGAGGCTGAGGCAGGAGAATGGCATAAACCCGGGAGACGGAGCTTGCAGTGAGCTGAGATCCGGCCACTGCACTCCAGCCTGGGCGACAGAGCGAGACTCCGTCTCAAAAAAAAAAAAAAAAAAAAAAATACATGGACATTGGTGACTATGATAGTTAGAAAACAGTAATTTGTTTAGGACAAAGCAAAGGCAAAGAGGAGGCTAAATGGAGTGGGGCAATGGCCCCTGTCTTCACCTGTTTTTGTTGCTATAAAGGAATACCTGAGGCTGGGTAGCTTACAAAGAAAAGAAGTTCCTTTGATTCATGATTCTGCAGGATGTTCAAGAAGCATGGTGCCAGCATTTGCATTTGCATCTAGTAAGAGCCTCAGGCTGCTTCCACTCACGATGGAAGGGGAAGCAGAGATTATACGGCAAGAGAAGAAGCAAAAAGAGAGAGGAGGGGGTACCACACTCTTTTTAACAGTCTGCTGTCACAGGAACTAATAGAGTGAGAATTCACTCATTACCGCTAAGACCGCACTAAGCCGTTCATGAGGGATCTGCCCCTGTGATACAAACACCTCCCATTAGGCCCCACCTCCAACACTGGGGATCAGATTTCAACATGAGATTTGGAGGGGCCAAACAAAGGAAACCATAGCAATCCCCTAGCAAATGAAGGCTGGAGGTGCATCCTGCTTGGAACAGATGACAATGCCAACAAAGTCTAAAGGGAACACCTAAGAATAATGGGGAATTTCGACATCTTGACCAATGCTGGATGCCTCATTAAACTAGACTTTGGTCCTCTAATAAATCTCTGACCTTCCTTAGGATGATTTCATTGCTCAAGAGGTAAAGGAAATAACAAGGACTGGTTTGACCAACTAGGAAATGAGTGAAGGTTACAGGGACGAAAGAGAAAGTAACCATGGCATCCTGAAGTTTATGAAAGGAAAGTGCATGGTGAGTGGATGTATGATTTTCAATTAGGAGATCATTTGAATTGGACCCTTTCGCCCTATTGGGTAACGATGGGAACAATAGTCAGCTAGAAACTATATATATAGAAGAATAGAATCCATTTACAAACTCAACCAAAACACACACACACACAAACTTTTAAATCCCTGGTAGAAAATGTAACAAAAATTTATAGAACTGCATAAAGAACTCTTTAAAACTCTCCCAAGAATCAACAACATAAAAATGTCAATCCTTCCTATGTTAATTTATAAATTGAGTGTTATCCCAATTAAAATATCCAAATGTTTGTTTTAGGAAATGGACAAGAATACTCTGGAAAAGAAGAGCAATAGGGGGAACTAGCTGTTCTACAGGTTAAAATATACTCTGAAGCCTCAGTAATTAAAGCAATGTGGTACTGGCACATGTTCAGACAAATATCCAGAAATAGACCTAAATACAGAAAGAAATTTACTACCTAATAAATTAATCTTGTATAAGTGAAGGAAAGATACACTACTTAGTAAGTAATACTGGGGCAACTAAGAAACCACCTAGAAAAAAGTTAATTTGATCATACCTCCTACTATAAGCCTAGATAAATTCCAAATGGAATTTAGATGTAAAACCTGAAATCTTATGAATACTAGATAAAGACATGGAGCAATTATTTTCTTACTTATCTCACTGTGGTACAAAGTTTAGAAGTTATCAAAGAAAAGATTGATTATAAATTAAACTACCTTTTTTTTTTTTTTGAGACAGAGTGTCTCTGTCACCCAAGCTGGAGTGTAGTGGCATGATCTCGGCTTACTGAAACCTCTGTCTCCCGGATTCAAGTGATTCTCCTGCCTCAGCCTCCAAAGTAACTAGGATTACAGACCCACACCACCATGCCCGGCTAATTTTTGTATTTTTAGTAGAGATGGTGTTTCACCATGTTGGATAGGCTGGTCTCAAACTCCTGGCTTCAAGTGATCCGCCCACCTCAGCCTCACAAAGTGCTGGGATTATAGGCATAAGCTACCATGCTTGGCCCAAAACCATATTTTTAAAAAGTGCTTAAAGACTACTGCTTGGCAAAAAATAAAAATAAAAAATAATAATGAAATCACCATCAGCAAAGTGAAAAACCAAATTAGCAAACCGGAAAAAGTATGTGTAACTCATATGATAAACAAAGGGCTAATCTCTGTTAACAATCAACAACTCAACAGAGAAATGTACAAAGGATATAAACAGATACTGCATAGGAAAGGACATTGAAATGACTCACATATAAAAAGATGCTTACTTTCACTTTTACATGAGAAATGTGAATTAAAACATATTTTTACCTGTCAAATTAACAAATAAATTTTAAAACGGAGACTTGATAATATACCATGTTAGCAAAGCTGAGACAAAACAAGTACTTAATCCATTGCCAAGGCAGTACCCATGGCACTGATAAACCTTATGTGGAGTAATTTTTATAATACTACCTCTCAAAATCACAAAGGTGTATTTGCTTTGACCTCATAGCTTTACTCCTAGGAATTTACATTAGAGGATATACAAGCAACCTTGGACGATAAAGTTTGAACATGATATCATTGCAGCATTGTTTGTAATTAGCTAAAGATTAAAAACAACCTAAAATATTGAACAATCAGGAACTGGCTAAAGAGATTGTGGTATACAACCTTATGGTAGAATGCTGTTCAGCTGGCCAGGTGCAGTAGCTCACACCTGTAATCCCAGCACTTTCGGAGGCAGAGGCTGGTAGATCACCTGAGGTCAGGAGTTTGAAAGCAGCCTGGCCAACATGATGAAACCCCATCTCTACTAAAAATACAAAAATTAGCTGGGCGTGGTGGCGTGCACCTGTAATCCCAGCTACTCAGGAGGCTGAGGCAGGAGGATCGCTTGAACGTGGGAGGCAGAGGTTGCAGTGAGCCAAAATGGTGCCATTGCACTCTGGCCTAGGCGACAAGAGCAAAAATACTTCTCAAAAAAAAAAAAAAAAAAAAAAAAGCATTAAAAAAAATGCTGTTCAGCTGTAAATAAAAGGGCTACTGTTTATGCAATAAGGAAAGATCTCTAAGAAATAGTGTTCAGTGAAAAAGCAAGATCTACTACTATTTGAATTTTAAAAAACTAAAAAAGGAAGAATAGATATTTATATTGCTTGAATATTCATTTAAAACTAAAAAAGAAGGATAAACAAGAAAATTTAAAATAGTGGTTTTCTATTAGTAGTATGAGAAGAGGGCAAATGGTTAAATGTATTATGTTGTCAAAAAGAAGTACATAATGAAAAAAAAAAACAGCAACAGCTAAAAAGAGAGGGGGACAGTTCCAAAAAAATAAGAACCAAGAGTATCAGTATGACCATCCAGGGTGTTCTCTAATGAGCTCAGTTTTTACAAGCACATACAGAAAATGGACAGAGAGGCACATACCCAAGGCTGAATGCCAAATAAGGTCAAGAGCAGCCTCTAGATGAGCTAAGCCTTGAACGATGTCAAGGGCAAGGACATTTTTTTTAGTCATTGTGAGGGAGAATGTAACAAGGAAGGTCAGTGTCACTGGGGGGGGTGGAGGGAGATGGCGGGATGCTAGCTGGTGATAGACAGAAAGGAGAACCGCTTCCCTATTACGACCCTGCTGCTTCTCACATGGGGATCCTTTAAGTCCTGCTTGTACATGGGACTCTGAACTTCATCCATGTCCAAAACCAGGCAAAGGCTGCTCTCCCATGTGGGAAAAATTATTCTCTCGCTTGTGCCTGGATTCATTAATTTCCACGAAGACTGGCCTTGGTTTTCCTTTGGCTTAATGATCTAAGAGTACCATATTTGGCTTGTGTGTGTCCCTGTGGGCCGGTTCCTTTTTTTATGCCTTTGACTTCTTCAGAACCTCCCTGTGTACTGGCTTTCTGTATCCTTAGGAGTCTTCTCTACTCTCAAAACCCAACCCATTTGGAACTCATTTCAGCCTCAACCAGTTACACCAGACCTAACAAGCCAACCAAGAAGGCCCCCACCAGGCGTTGGGCCTCTTCTTTCCAGAGGTCACCAATGGTGCAGATGTGGGTTTTACTTTTTTGGTCTCAAACCATCAGAGAGAAATGTCACCGTCTTCTCCCATCCAAGAATAATAATCTTTAAATAGGCTAAGGACAATGAAGCACAAACTTTGTGAAGAAGGAGGTAAAATCTAAGAAAGGAGACAAGATATAAATACACTTAGCGACTTTAAAAAACCTTCAAGTCTTTAGGCCTAAGTTAATTCTATCCCAGAGTAATAAAAAGGCTTGCAAACAGGATTATAAAAGATACTATAAAGAAAAGAAATGATTTTGGAAGATCATTTCTCAGTTTTCTAAATAGTGAGAAAAAATATTCTTAACCAAACAGGCATACCACTCACTCACTGTAAAGTTCATGAAAGAATTATTTATTAACCAGTTTGTAAGCACTTAATAAACAAAGGTGTATCTAGAAGCAAGCATGGTTTCTTTATAAAAATATGCCAAATCAGCTGAAAAATCGTTGTCAACATGTTTTAGTTCATCATTGCCAATCTGGAGGGAGACATCCAGATGTTCACCACTGAACTTGTACTTTGATCCTGACTTATTAAGTACTTTTGTTAGCAACTAAGATGTACAGATATGACTGAGGTCTTTGTTATTACAAGATAATTTGTTTTTTACATAATTTATTTTTAAATGTCATTATTAATTAAAAATTTCTGCTCCGTGAAAGACATTGTTAAGAATATGAAAAGATAAGCCACCGACTGGGAGAAAATATTTACAAAACATCTGATGAAAGACTGACATCTAAAATGTACAAAGAACTCTTAAAACTAAACTACATGAAAACCCAATTCAAAAGTGGGCAAAAGATCCAAAAAGATACCTCACCAAGATGACATACAGATAGCAAATGAGTATATGAAAAGATACTCAATATCATGTCATCAGAGAATTGCAGATTAAAACAACAATGAGATACCATTAGACACCTATTAAAATAGCCACAATCTAGAAAACTGACACCACCAAATATTGGTGAGAATGTGGAGCAACAGGAACTCTTCTTATTCATTGCTGGGGGAAATGCAAAATAGCACAGCTGCTTTAGAAGACAGGTTGGTGTTTTCTTACAGAACTCAACATACTTTTATCGTAAGATCCAGCAATTGTGCTTTTTGGTGTTTACCCAAATAAGCTGAAAACTTATATCTACACAAAAACCTGCACACAGATGCTTATAGCAGCTTTATTTGTAATTGCCAAAAATCAGAAGAACCAAGATGTCCCTTGGAAGACATTGAACAACTTTAATTGCATATTACTAAGTGAAAGAAGCCAGTCTGAAAAGGCTATAGACTGTTTGATTCCAGCTACATAACATTCTGGAAAAGGCAAAATTATAGAGACAATAAAAATCAGTGGTGATTTGGACCCTGGAAGGGTTGGGGATGGAGGGATGAATCAGTGGAGCTTGGGGGATTAAAACACTCAGGGCAGTGAAAGAATTCTGTATGACCCAGTAATGGTACATAACATGACATTATGCGTTTATTTAAAACAAACACCAAAAACCCTACAAATCCAAAATTGTGCAACACAAAGAGTGAGCCCTAATTTAAACTACAGACTTTAGTTAATAATAATAAATCACGACTGGTTCGTCAATCGTAACAAATGTACCACATCAATGCAAGATGTTAATAATGGGGAGGAGGGAGTATATGAGAACTCCCTCTACTTTCTGCTCATTTTTTCTGTAAACCTAAAACTGCTCTGAAAAATAAAGTCTATTCATCTTTTTAATATCATATTAAGAGTGGAAAAAATATTTGATTGGGACTTTTGAAAAATGAAGCTAAAAATGGTGAAAAGCATTTTCAAAATGTAGTTTACAAATGCAATGATCAATTATTAGAATTAATAAAAAGTGAATTAAGTAAATTTGGGGGGTGATGGAAATATTCTATATTTTGATTGTGGCTGAGAAATAGAAATAAAATTCAAAGCTCCCCTCAATGATTGAACCGACTTCCTTCTTGGCCAAGAGGACCCCAGAAGAAGCTTGGAAGCTGAATTTTCAGCTATGATGGGATGGTCGGATAAGCCTCCTTTTATCCTCTCCTTTGCTAACTGTTATTAGGCTCTTTTGCCTAAGGGCTTGCCAGAAACCTGCCCTTTCAAAAGACTTCATCAGTGATTTCACAGCCTCATGACTGCTCCTCTGTTTCGTGGTTTTGACAAAACAACCAACCAGCATTCCTTCCTGATAAGAGACGACTGCCCATGGAGTGGTTCCAGCCAGTCTATGAATGATGTGCATGAGGGTTTTTGTATCCTCTTCTTCACCTTTTGATGTCAGAGAACCAAAAACTCCACCATCAGATTATGCTAGTGCCACCATTTGTCTAACATGGGACCCCCAAAGGAGCATGAAGCTCAGTTGTGCATGTGCATGTTTCTCCTTCTGTAAATATTCATGACTGCTCCTATAGCTTATTGAATATGTATATTTGGCCACCCCATCCAGCATAAATCCCTGTCTTATTCCTTTGACCCTTGAAGTGCTTGCTCCCAGCTTCCTGGCCAGAGGCTATGCTTCTCAGCCTGTCCGAGTGGCCACCCTTTAGGCTGCAACTGTTTATGAGAAAGCTCTCCTTTCTAAATTTATGAACCTTGTCACTCTTCAGTTGATATGATAATGGTTTCATGGTAATAAAAATTTATCAAAACACATAGATACAACTTAAAGTGGGTGCATTTTATTGTATGTAAATTATACTTTAATGAAGTTAATATTTTTAAAGTGAGATAAGTAGCTTGGGGATATAATTTTATGACCAAACTATAATAGTGCAATATGTTGTCTGTCACTTTATGCTTGACTTTTACTCCATGATCCTAAAGAAAAGGATTTTTACATAAATATTCAAATATTCAAGTACTTTGTCAGTTTTTCCAGTCTCCTCTAAATCCTTTAATATTCAAGTCATTCTCTTTTAAACCCTCTTTGAAGTTATCGTTGTTGAATTTCTCTTCTTTAGTTGTTAATTCTCCTAAATCTGCCCTTTCTAGTTGGCCAGTGGTTTTTTGTATGATTTGAGTTGTTCTCCAACATCACTGCCATAGATTACTGGTTTGGTTTTATCTTTTTAAGATTTGCCATTTGCTTTGTAACAAATTGCCATGTATTTGCACACAGCAAAAGAAGATGGACAAGGATTTGAATCAAAGGATGGACATAGATGCCAGTGTTGAAAAGGGAAAGATATTTGAGTTAGAAATACTTTCATATTGTATTATAGCTGGTTCATTAGGGAATAATTTTATGTTGGGGTGAATTTTGTTTTCCATACAATTTCCTAACTACAGAGACTGCAATAAGAAAGTTGTAAAAGTGCCTTCCAAAAAGAGGATGCATTTTAAAAATCAAATGGTTAGATGAAATCAAGCAAAAATAATAGCTAATACAGTGGATGGCCCTACTGAGATTTAAAAACATATTGACAAGGTTGAAATGATCAGCCTAAGCCAGGAAGGAGAGATTTAACAAGCATTCCTTTATAGGTGCTTTACCTATTTAAGTATAAATGTCCAGTGTAGGTTGGACCTGTGATTAGTCTGTAATGCTTACAGGAAGCCTTTGGTTTTGTAATCATCTGACAGTGTAATCACCTGCAGTTCTTGCCCACTGTACAGATAAAGCCAATTCACTGAGACAGTGGTTTTGCAGTAGAGAAAGTGTTTACTAATCATATGGTTCGCCAAGTGGAAGAATGGGAGTTTGTTACTCAAGTCAGCCTCCCTGAAATCACAGCTTCAATATAATAAAATCAAATTAATTCAGGCCCCTTTCATTAAGAGTTAATTTTGATAGAGATTAAACTGCCCTTAGTAGTTTTCTGAGCTACTCCTGAACACGAAGTTTCCAAGGCAAATGGATAGTGTAGGACAGGTGGGGAGATGGTGTTTAACTTCTATGGCAAAAAAAAAAAAAAAAAGGTAAATTGATTATTAAATCTTTTGAAGCTTCCATATACTTGAAATCAGTTGGTATGAAAAGTGAATATTCTCTTTTCTGTACATCACACTCCTTAGTACTGGTTACTATGTCTCAAAGTAGTTTTCAGGGTTTATTGTGTAGAAGAATCACCCAGGAAGCTGGTTAAATGCTGATCCCGAGGCTCCACCTCTAGACATTCTGCACTTCATGAAGGCTGCCATATGGACCCAAAAGTGAAAATATGCCCTTCTGTTCTTCTTCATTATGTTCTCACTTAAAGGAAAAAAAAAAAACTACTTGTTTAGACCAAAGAAGTGAAATTTCACATTGTAATTCAGAAAAGCATTCAGTGATGGCCATCTAAAATTAAGACATAAGCCACCTGGGGATCTTGGGGCTTCTCTATGTGAGTTCTGCTCAGGATCCCAGAGAGCCCTCTGGACGGAGATCATGGTCTTCCATCCTGGGTCCTCCTCCTTTGAGTTTTGAACAGTAAGACTAGCCTAGGCTGAGGGGTAACATTCTGGGGTCAGGACTTGGGATATGGAATTCAGTTATCTTAATACTATGGACAGACTGCTTAATTTTACAGAGCCTCATCTTTTTCATCTATAGAAGGGGGATAACAGGCCAGGTGTGGTGGCTCACGCCTGTAATCCCAGCACTTTGGGAGGCCAAGGCAGTGGATCACGAGGTCAGGAGATTGAGACCATCCTGGCTAACACAGTGAAACCCTGTCTCTACTAAAAATACAAAAAATTAGCTGGGTGTGGTGGCAGGCACCTGTAGTCCCAGCTACTCAGGAAGCTGAGGCAGGAGGATGGCATGAACCCGGGAGGCAGAGCTTGCAGTGAGCCGAGATCGCACCTTTGCACTCCAGCCTGGGCAACAGAGCGAGACTCCGTCTCAAAAAAAAAAAAGAAAGAAAGAAGGGGAATAACAAATTATCTTAATGTAGTCAGGTTAGTATGAGGCTCAGGTGAGTCATTTCCTGATTAAGCACGAGGCACCCGGGAGAAACTCTGCATACATTAGTGCCTCACTTCTCCCTCCATTTCCTCGACCAAAATTACCCAACAGCAAAAACAAGACACTTTACTGGATGGACTTCCTGTGTTCGCCACCGTTGATTGTAACCTCCAAGTATACACAGAGTTCCCATGCGAGGGAAATAGTTAAACATCAAACAGGTATGGGCACCTAAAGTTTTCTGTTTCACATGAAGCCAAACCTAGAAAGATGGAAGAGTTAAAGGACTGAAATTCTTTTTCCCTTAAAAATGAAAATAATTTTGTTAAGTAAAATTTTGGCTAACACAATACGAAGTGGAGATGGCTGGTGGCAACCCATCCAGGCTACCTCCTGAGAAAGTGTTACCAGAAAGGAGTCCTGATCCAGACTCCAAGAGAGGATTCTTGGATCTCATGCAAGAAAGAATTAGAGGCAAGTTTACAGAAGAAAGTGAAAGCAAGTTTATTAAGAAAGTAAAGGAATAAAAGAATGGCCACTCTATAGGCAGAGAAGCCCTAAGGGCTTCTGGTTGTTTCTTGATCACATGCTAAACAAGGGGTGGTTTATTTGAATTTTCTGGGAAAGGGGCAGGGAATTCCTGGAACTGAGGGCTTCTCTTCCTTTTAGACCATATAGGATAACTTCTGGATCTTGCCATGGCATTTGTAAATGGTCACGGGCTGGTGGGAGAATCTTTTGGCATGCTAATGAATTATAATGAGTGTATAACAATGAGCAGTGAGGATGACAAGCTGTCACTTTTGTCACCGTCTTGGTTTTGGCGGGTTTTGGCCGACTTCTTTATTACATCCTGTTTTATCAGCAGGGTCTTTGTGACCTGTATCTTGTGCCTATCTCATCCTGTGACTAAGAAAGCCTAACCTCCTGGGGATGCAGCCCAGCAGGTCTCAGCCCCATTTTACTGAGTCTACTCAAAATGGAGTCACTCTGGTTCAAACGCCCATGACAAAAGCGGTGTGACAAGCCTGGGATTCCCATAGTGATCATGCTAGTAGGAGTGAGGTTATTATTTGGAAACACTATTGCACCCGCTAAGGATATACATGGATAAGGTGAGTAAGAAAAACGAGAGGGCTTAACTAGTGTCGTACAGCCAGTGAACAGCAGGGCAGAGACTCAAACCTGAGTTCGCAGATGAGAAATCCTTCACCCCTCTATCTCCAAGGTATTGACATCTCCCCAGCCTCTAAGGCTCCCCCCAGGACTGTTGCCTGGTTGGGTAAAGAGGAAGCTCTTGGTGTTCATCTCAACAAACGTTTACTGAGCACTTACGATGTGCCATGCACCATATTAAATGCTGGAGGGTAAAGTGATGACAAACAAAACCTCAACTTTCAGGGCATTCTGTAATGTGCTACAAAGGGGAGGGAGTTACTTTAGGAAAGGGAGAAAGAGTGTGAAGCAATGTGCTAGTAATTATCAGTGAGAAGGATAACCTCGGACTAGCAGGGGGAGAGCCCTGCTGTGGCACTGACTTGCTTGCTGGATCTAGGCGAGGTATTTCTTCTTCTGAGCTTCTGTTTTCTCACCTGTGAGATAAGGTTAATAGACTGACCTAACAAGCTTGTTTGATGTGACTATAAGAAATACTTTGAGAATAAATGCATTAATAAAAGCCCTCGCCAGTGCCTGGCACGTGGCTGACACTCAGGAATGGTGGTGGTTGCGGTGGCTGCTCTAGGATCTGGCTCTTCTTACAGGAGAAAGAAGCAGTTCTACTTCCTTCTAGGCAAGCTGTTTTTATCATTCCCTTCCTGGTCCTCGGGAGGTCCTCTGGCATTTGACTTTGGCAGAATTAGGACCTGAGTAAGCCAAATGAAGCCTCTCTGGTACCCATACCATTAGCCTGGATCCTGCAGGTAAGCTGCAATCTGCAACAGCTTCAGGCACTGCTACAGAATGCGGTTCTGGCTGTGGTCTGAGGGCAGGTCGTGAGACCCTCTGCACCGCCAAGTCACAGACTGTGTTCCCCACTTCTCCTTTCTAGCCCCAAGGTGCAGGTTATTGGAATTCAGCTGGCTTTAGGAAAACAGGACTGTTTGTATTCTAACACAGAGCTGAGTCTCTATTAGGCAAACAGCCCTTTGACTAATGGACTTGGCCTTGGAACAAGAGCAAGCTGCTTACATTCCCAGGTCGCCACAGTTCTGGGTTACAGCTCATATCCGGAGCAGATGTGCCAGTGATCATGAGACTTTGCATTTGGGTACCCTGCTGATGGGATCAGACACATAAGATACACACAAGACTGCTGGTGAAAAAAGGAGTTGCTATGTACCATAACTCCAATGATTGATCCCGCTAATCCTGGGCTGGGTGCTAAAATTGAGAAACTCCGTTCAAGAAAGGGAGAGACTAACAGAAGCATGATAAGAAAAATCTGGGAGTTGGGGACTAGAAGTTAAGGCATATTTAGGTTCTATTGAGTATGGGGAACTTAAAAGAGATACGAATTTTAAAAGAACAAGAATTTTAAAGAGAGCTGAAAGAATGTTAAAGGAGTACAGGAATTTCCAATGAGAATTTTAATTCTTATTAAAATTATTAGTGTGCAAAATAAACCCTCTGTTCCACCTCCCTTGTGAAATCTTAAGTAAAATTCATCTTGCTTGCGTCTACATTTATGGGCTTTGTTGACTCAGGAGAGTATGCAACAGCGTTTTGAGGCTTGATTTAAGGCTGGCAGGTTCTCGAAATGTGGTCCCTGGAGCAACAGCATGAGTACCACCCAGGAGCTTGTTGGAATTGCAGTCTCAGGTCCTACCCCAGACCTGAAACAGAAACTCTGGGGTTGAGGCCCAGTCCTCTGGGTAATTCTAATGCAGTTGAAGTTTAAGAACCACTGGGGGAGGGTGACATCCTAAAAGCAGCACTTAGAGACAGCCAACACTTGAGATTTACTAGTGTCACTCACTAGAAAGCTAGGACACTTGTGCTCAATGCTGGCTGACATTAGAATCACCAGGGGAGCTTTTAAGAGTCCAGATGCTGGCCTGGCACGGTGGCTCACACTTGTAATCCCAGTACTTTGGGAGGCTGAGGCGGGCAGATCACCTGAGGTCAGGAGTTCGAGACCAGCCTGGCCAACACAGTGAAACCCTGTCTCTACTAAAAGAATACAAAAATTAGGCGTGGTGGCATGTTCCTGTAATCCCAGCTACTCAGGAGGCTGAGGCAGGAGAATTACTTGAACCTGGGAGGCGGAGGTTGCAATGAGCCAAGATCACGCCACTGCACTCCAGCCTGGGCAACAGAGCAAGACTCTGTCTAAAAAAAAAATGCCATAAATTGGGAGGAGATATTAGCAATACAGAAATATTAGCAGTACAAAGAACTGAAAAAGGTTAATATCCAAATACCATTCACCACACCCTATCTGAGATTAACCCTCCGGGTGGGCACAAGGAAACTTCCACTTGATATCTATTCAAAGACCTCACTCCAGCAGTTGTTCCCACCTTCTGCTGGATCATGCTCATCTGCTCATTATAATATGATAGCTCTAAGAATTTAAAAAGTACACCTGGCCAAATGCCACCTTATTTATCTCTCTGAATCCAGCAAAACTCACTAGAAGAGTAGTCTGTACTCTGTCACCCTTTCTCTCTTAAACCCACGCCACTGTGGATGGGCTCTTGTCAGTCATATATTGCCAAATCCAGTGGCCATTCTCAGTTGTCAACTTACTATTAATTTTTTTTATTTTCTCGTCTTGTTGGCAGAGGGTCTTGCTCTATTACCCATGTTGGAGTGGAGTGGCATGATTATAGCTCCACCATTACTGCAGCCTCAAACGGGGGCTCAAGTGATCCTCCAACATCAGCTTCCTGAGTAGCTAGGACTGCAGGCTCTCGCCATCATGCCCGCTAATTTCTAAATTTTTGTGAAGAAGGGGCCTTGCTATGTTGCACAGGTTGGCTTCAAACTCCTGGGCTCAAGTGATCCTCCTGCCTCAGCCTCTTGAGTAGCCAGGACTACAGGTGTGCTCCACCATACCTGGCCAGTATTCCTTTTACCTCACCTGACACTTGATCCCTCCTTATTGTTTACCTGGGACACTGAATTTTTTCTGTCATCTCCCTTCTTTGGCTGTTCCTTCTCAGGCTGCTTTACTGGTTCCTCTGGCCTCCCTGACCTCTGAACAGTCCAGGGCCCCACACTCAGTCTGTTGTCCTCCCCTGGGCAGTGTCTACACTTGCTTCTTAGGTGAGCCCCTCCTGTCTCATTTCTCCCTGATGATGACCCCCAAATGCATGCCCTCAGCCTGGACCTCTCATGGATTTCACAACCTATAACCAACTGACTGTTCAACACCTGCCCTCGAATAGCAAATAGACATCTCAAATATAACATGCAAAAAATCAAACCCTTCATGTTCTATTCTTCTCACAATCCTCCCCGCCTCGAATTATGGCAGCACCATTCTTGCAGTTGCACAGGGCAAAAATCTCAGCATTATTCTTTTTTTTTTTTTTGGTAGAGATGGGGTGTTGCTATATTACCCAGGCTGGCCTCAACTGCTGGACTCCAGCAATCCTCCTGTCTCACCCTCCCTGAATGCTGGGATTATAGGTATGAGCCACTGCATCCAGCCTCAGCATTATTTCTGATGCCTGTCTTTCCCTCATGACCCTAGCCAAGCCAGCAGGGACCCCTTTTGACTGTACTTCCAGAACATATGTAGAAACTGACCACTTCTCACCAGCCCCACCATGGCCCCCCCAGACTAAGACATCGTTCTCTCCCTTGTATCACAAGATTAGCCTCCTAGGCGTTCTTCATTCTTCTTTCCTTACCTCCCTGCAGTCTGTTCTCAACACAGAACAGTCCTTCAGACAGAAGCCTCCTCTTACTCCCCTACCCAAACCCCTGGTTCACCCATCACATCATTCAAAATGAAAGCCAGATCTATGTACCCGGCATGATGGAGGCCCTGATCCTTCTCCTCCCTTCTCAGCTGGGTCTCTCTCCCAGGCTCCACCCACACCAGCCTTTCCTCAGGTCCCCTGCCCTTTGTGTTTGCTCCTCCTCATTGGCTCTTCCCATGACATCTGCAGGCCTCACCCTCTTGGTCTGTTCAGGCCTTTGCTCAAATATCACTCCTTCAGGCTTTTTCTGACCCTACAGCTCAGCAATCCCACTCCGTCTCTCCCACCCAGCTCTGTTTTTCTTTATAATGCACAGGAGCATTGACACACTCTCTATTTACTCTATATGTGTTTGCTTGCTCTCTGTACTAGGATACATGAGGAGAAGGACTTTGTTTTATTCACTGCTGTATCCACAGCCTAGAGTAGTGCCTGGTGTAGAATGAGCACTCCATTTCTCAAAAAACTTAAATATTTTTAAAAGTTCTGCATATTATCAAAAAATACAGTAGAAAATGGGCAAAAGATTTTGACTGGCATGTAGAAAAGACACAAATGGCCAACGAACATGAAAAAAGAAAATGCTCCACTTATGTAGTAATCTTCGAACTCCAACTAAAACCAACTGTTTATGCTTTTTGTGCCCACCAAGACGGCAGAACTAATAAAGCAGCCAGTATCAGGCGAGGTGAGGATGTGCAACATCTGAACCTATATTATTGTCAGTAGAAGGATAAATATTTACTATTCCTTTTTAAAACATTTTTACATCATATACATATAGTCTTCCATCATGTAACATTGGGGATACATTCTGAGAAACGTATCCTTGGGGATTTCGTTGTTGTGTGAACATCATATAGTGTACTTACACAGGCCTCAACAGTGTAGCCTGCTGCACACCTAGGTTATAATGGGATAGCCTAATTGTTCCTAGGCTACAAACCTATGCAGCGTGTTACTGTACTGAATACTGTAGGCAACTGTAACCCAATGAAGTATTTGTGTATCTAGACGTATCTAAACATAGAAAAGGTACAGTAAAATACGGTATTATCATCTTAGAAACCACCGGTATATATGCAATCCATCATTGACCAAAACGTCCATATGAATCACATGGTTATATACTTATGACCTGACTATTCCATCCTAGGCTTTTATGGATTGGAATCCAAAGAAACTGTACAAAAAAGAATCATAGCAGACAGCAATGTTTGTAATAACAGAACACCCAAAAGCAACCCAAATGTTCCAACAGAGGAATGGAAGTAATTTGACCACTTCCTACCAGCCCTACCATGTCCACCCCAGATTGAGATATCAACATGGGGATCTCATGTTGAAATTTGATCCCCATTGTTCCATGTGCCACACGATGGAATATCATATGGCAGTGAAAATCAGCAGACCTTGGCAATAGACTTCTCCATGGAGGACTCTCTACAACCTAGTGTTAGACAAAAAAACTAAAGCAAATGACAGATGAATACAGTGTGATTCCACTGATGTGATGTTTAAGGCCTGCAGACCTAAACTATATGTTGATTACACACACACACACACACACAGTACATACCTATTATACATACTATAAAAACACAAAGGGAATATAAGCCCATGATAATAGTAGCCTATTGAGGAAAAGGAAGGGCTCATGGGGTCTTCAAAGTTACTGAAAATGTTCTAGTTTTTAAGCTTATTGTTGAGCATATTGTATTTCACCTTTCATGTAGTATAAATATTTTTACAAATCCAATATTGAGTTTAATATGTTAAAGAATATTTAATTTAATATTTTAAGGAATATTTTAATTGGAAGAGGACCATTTCCTGGCATTGAACTGTTAACAGAAGCAAAAAAGGGGCCTCACCCTTCCCACAGCTGGTGACATTATGAAACCTTGATTACTGAGAGATGGTGTCTAAAGTGTTCCCTATACAAGCAAGGTGGGAAGTAGGCAGAATAGAACAGAATAGATCAACCAGGTGGTACATTTTCCAGTGATGCCCAAGATCAAATGCAGGGCTGATAGATGCTAAGTTGACAAAAGTACCTGTTTTGGTCACTGTCCATCCTTCCTGCAGCCCAGTGTGTCCCAACCCCCACCCACCCACCCAGGCGTGCATGCTGCCCTCCCTTTACATTCCAAAACTGGCACCCCTTGGTGAGTTGCAGAGCGTGCTATATTTCTAAGTGCCATAGTTTGGATGTCAGTCACCTCTAAATCTCATGTTGAAATTCAATCCCCATTATTCGATGTGGGGCCTAATGGCAGATGTTTGGGTCATGGGGGCATGAATAGATTCTGGGGTGTGTGAGTTGTCACCCTATTAGTTCCCATGAATAGAACTCCTGGATTTGGGATGTGTGTGTTCTCGCCCTATTAGTTCTCATAAGAGCTGGTTGTTTAAAAAATGGCTGGCACCCCACCCTTCTCTCTTGCTTCCCCTCTCGCCATGTGATCTCTGCACATACTGGCTCCCCTTCTGCTTCTGCCATGAGTGGCAGCTCCCTGAGGCCTCACCAGAAGCAGGTGCTGGTGCCACGCTTCTTGTACAGCCTGCAAACCATGAGCTAAACAAACCTCTTTTCTTTATAAATTCCCCAGCCTCAGGTATTCCTTTATAGCAACACTAAATGGACCAAAACACTAACCTTCACGTCTTCATTAAAGCCCACACACCCATGCCCATTGTTCACTCGCTCTTCTAGGACAAACTGAGTTACAAGGATTAAAAATTCTCGCTAATGCATGAAAACTAATACCTCCTGATTTCTTTCATTCTTACGTGTGGATTTTGTTTTCGTTCATTTTGGCCATGCAACATTTTTGGCACCTGCCCCCTACCTCAATTCCTCCCACACCAGGAAAACATCTCGGAGTCGTTTTGCTTCTGCCAGTGAGTCATAAAATAATCTTGGCTTCAGAAAGGGAAGCCACCAGCCTCAAGGAGAGGGTCCATTCTACAACTTTATAAAGAATTCTCAGCTTATCTTCTCAGAAATAAAACAAATAAATCTATTGTTGTTTACATATCGAGGGATATGTGGTTGAGGTATGGCCAGTGATACAGATAAATAATTGTAGGCTAAATTAAGCATTTCATCATGTCGATCTGTGGCAGAATGCAGCTTTTAGACCACAATGCTACTGTTCCAATGACATTCACTTCACCCTCATCCTACAGAGCCCTTGGAGAAAGTGGTAATTGCCCACAAAGCTCATTGCACATTCTGGAGGTCTGTGCTGGCCCAGCCCTTTTCATTGTGATGGATGGACATTCTAAGCTGAGATGAGAGCAAAGGCTTTTTGCAAGACAAAAAGGCAACTGATTGTTTCAGGCGTCACTCTTGAAGGATGTTCTGTGTAACAACTTGTAAGGCCAAACTGGGATGATGCCTGCCTGACGCAGGGCTTGTCAAGGTGGGAGGTAGGTGTTTCAGTGGCCCAGGAGAGGCAGGCTTGATGACGCTGCTCAAAAGTTGTCCTCATGATGCTTATAGGAGGGTTAGTGTTGACCAATGCCAACTCCATGCATGTTGTGATATGGGAAAACATGGCCTCCTCTGGGAAGAAGGGATCGTCTTCTCTCCAGCAACACAGGTCCAACAGCAGAATAATCTGATTATAGGCAATAGCCTAAGTGTGCACTTCTTGGGTTCTAAAGAACCCATTTCCTGTGGAATTTTATTGCAGTTAAAACTCGGATGAAGTTCAAATCATAGGCTTTCTAAAATAGTCAGAGGCTAGCTGTAATTTTAAAGATGTGTGGGAAATATGAGTCAGTCGAGTCCACTTTGTGGCCCCAATGGTTACTACTGAGATAGACTTTCTACATAGGTTTATTCCTATTGTCATGACGGTCCAGGAAGGCACAAGAACTGAGCAAAAAACACACTTATTTTGAAGCATATGCAGGGTACCTATAGTATGATGAGTCATTCTTCATTATTTTCAGATAGTTAAAAAGAAAAGTCCTTGAAATCTTGTTGCTGAACTCTTGTGGAAGCTAGTAATACAGAAACCGAAAACAGAATTATTAGTAAATGTCTCACCTTCTCTGGTTCAGAGTTTTTTCCTTTTGCAAAAGAGAAATAATGCTCTTTCTGTTATCTTTGATTGAAAAGGTGTTTGTGAGGTCCCTTGAGAGACCCATCAGGGAAAATGTAAAAGGTGCTATAAAATTTAAAATGTTATTTATTATGCATTGGTGTTATTTAATAATAATACATTTGCCAAAAACAAAAACTTCATTCATCGAGATTTGTGTCTCAGGTTTTATCGTATCATGAATAGACTTTGCACACAAAGAAAAACTAAAATATTGCTAGTAAATCAATCTGGTACCATAATCCCAGTGAATAATGATAATTCCTTGACCTTCAATTAATGAGTGCAGGGATTGAGCTCCATTTAAGAAATGTGTGACGACAACAAGGCCAGATGCAGTGGCTCACGTCTGTAATCCCAGCACTTCGGGAGGCCAAGGTGGGCAGATCGCTTGAGTCCAGGAGTTCAAGACCAGCCTGGAGAACATGGCAAAACCCTGTCTCTACAAAAAAGTACAAAAATTAGCCAGGCATGGTGGAGCATGTCTGTAGTCCCAGCTACTTGATAGGCTGAGGCAGGAGGATCATTTGAGCCCAGGATGCGGAGGTTGCAGTGAGCCAAGAATGTGCCATTGCACTCCAGCCTGGGCAACAGAGTGAGACTCTGTCTCAAAAAAAGAAAGAAAGAAATGTGTGAAGACAACAGCCAGAGAGTGATAAAATCCGTTCATATTTAAGAATCCTTACCTGACCCTCCTAATGGAATATTCTAGAACTGTGTATATTTTCCAAGGTGTGAAAAGTAGGAGTAATAGAAGGGCAGCGGGTAATTATTAATAAGACTTTTCAAAGAGGACAGGAAACAAGACCTAAAGTGTTCTAGAAGTGGAGAAACTCACTTCAGCCACAGACTGTAAGACCAGACAGGTTAAGAAGTGACTAACACAATGAAACCCCGTCTCCACTAAAAATACAAAAAAATTAGCCGGGCGTGGTGGCGGCGCCTGTAGTCCCAGCTACTCGGGAGGCTGAGGCAGAAGAATGGCGGGAACCCGGGAGGCGGAGCTTGCAGTGAGCCGAGATCGCGCCACTGCACTCCAGCCTGGGCGACAGAGCGAGACTCCGCCTCAAAAAAAAAAAAAAAAAAAAAAAAAAAGAAGAAGAAGTAGCACTTCCAGAATGTCTTCGCAAGTATACTGTTGGAGTAACGTCTTCACCTGTGATCCTCCCCTGCACTTGACATTGTTCTGAGATAGGGTGGATTGGGATTGTGGGGTGAGGGTACGGTGCGGACATAGACCAGTCCAACCACCTTCAGATGAGTCATGAAGGATGTCAAGAGATGAATGAGGACTTGGCCTTGGTGCTCTTTAAGATCCCTTCCACCCTAGAGAATCTGTGTCCTGTGACTTCCTCAAAGAAGCTTTATTGCTCTTTCTGAAGATGCTTCTAGAACAGCATTGGATTTTTCTTAAATCTCGTGTTTTTCCACTCTTTTTCCTTTCCATGATAGTGACCATTCCCATATAGACTTGCTTTCCAAATGGCGTGCTGCCTGGTTCTACATACCCTCTTGGTGGGTGGTTGCCTGCCCCTGTTTGTTTGTTCTCTTGCCTGGCTGCTACTTCTCCCAGCCAGTGTGGACAGCAGACTCATTGCCCTGGATGTGCCATGGGGTCTGCACAGAATCAGAACTCTCAGGTGGACTTGGAAGCCCTCGTAGGAAAGTCACAGCCCCTGGGGTCTTTACTAATGAGGCTACATGAAGTGCCTCTCTGGTCAGCGCTCCTCAGGTCCCTCTCTTGCTTTTCTGTCACCTTTTCCTTGTATTCCCCATTCCCTTATTGAATCATGTGTGCATTATGTCATCATCTGACACCTGCTGCATTCAGGGAATTGCCAGCATGGGCTCACTCCAGCTGTCCCTGCCTGGTTCTCTGGAGTTGGCACTCCTACCTTCAGTGCATCGATTTGAATCATTATTTCCAAACCCAGATGTCTGACTGCCAGCTATGTCTACTTATTTTTACCTACCTTATACAGGCTATTGCCTACAAGTCTTCAGAACCTTGGTGATGGCTTTCTTTGACTTTCTTTATTGATGACTGCCCAGAAAGGCCCACTCTGGTATGAGTGGTGCAGGGGGTACAGAGGGTGCAGGCGTAGGCAACACCCCTCCCACGGGCCTCCCTGCAATTCCAGCCATCCATCCTGGCCCCTTGTCTGGAGTAGCCAAGAACCTAGGTTTGTGCTCAGCATTTTTCAAGAGACAGCAGGAAGGCCAGAAACATATCCTGCTGTCATGAAATCATACTCCATCTTTCAGGATGGTGAAAGTTTGAATTGTAAATTATGTGATACAGATTCTAAATGATGCAAGACTTCACAAGAAGTCAGGCGAGGGCTGGATGGCTGGGAGGCCTTCAGAAGGATTGCTACAATTCATCATGCACAAGGTGTTGAGGGTCTGGAATAGGGAAGGAATAGGGGGCATCTGAACAGAGAAATGGGGACTTGATGGAGGATTTATGAAATTATTTTTAGGACACTTGGGGGCTTGGGAGGAATACACACAGTCTGGGAAGTCCCTCTGCATGAGGGTGCCACAACCCAGCTCCTGGAGGCATCCAGATGAAGCAAAAGGTAAGACTGACCAGCGCAAGTGACTGTGGACTTCGTACTCATTACATGCTGCACATGGTAGCATTTGTGTACAAAATAGACCACATGCTAGGATAGTGTTTTGGTTAAAAAAAAAAAAAATCACATGCATTGAACTCCACTTTTAAAAGGAAAAACAGATACAGAGTAAGTTATCTATTGTCTTCATAGCTTGATTCTTAAAAATGGGGGTTAGCAAAATGTTGATAGTTCTCAGGGGGAAATGTGAACATTGGTTCTAATTAAAACTGTCTTATTGGAATTTCCAAGCAGCTGGAGAACAAATACAAAAGTCTTAATTAAAAAACCATTCTGTGAGGTCTTCAACTCCTTCTCCATTTCACCAACACGCTGCACAGTCTGTGTATTCAGTGTCACCAAAGAGATTTTTAATTCATTGGCCTGATTTTTGTGGATTATTCGTTGCCTTCTCAGTGCTGTGACACATAGAGACACTGGTACAGGCATTAGGGAAGATGGGAGAAGATACCAAATGGTATAAGACATGGTCTGGTATTTCCAGGGAAAGGATCATCCATTTAGGAAAACAACTACATAGAGACATGCAAAACATTACAAAGAAACTCGAGAAATTTCACAGAAAACGGCACATAATCAATTGTCAAGTGGGATCCCTGCATAGTAACTTCAGGAAAGAGGAATGTCTGTGAGTGAGCACACCAAGGCCAGGGCATGAGGGGCCAGGGCTCCCTGCTGACAGTAGGATAATGCACTTCTCTGCTTATCTCCTAACCAAACTTGGAAAAGCCATTCAAGCCAAGGCGAGTTTGATGGTGCACATTCCAACCGCTGAGGAAGAACACCCTGGCTGGTGACTTTGCCCCTAGTCCTTGTCTATCTAGTCCTCACAAACATTAATCTTCAATGTTGCATACAAAAGCAGACAGAATTCTGCATTTCAAGGACTCTATTTCTGTCTTATAAAT
Source organism: Macaca nemestrina (assembly GCF_043159975.1). Classification (NCBI taxonomy): domain Eukaryota; kingdom Metazoa; phylum Chordata; class Mammalia; order Primates; family Cercopithecidae; genus Macaca; species Macaca nemestrina. Next base: position 14,912,759 of record NC_092125.1, on the reverse strand, counting down.
GGTATGCAGGGTTGGAGGATGCCAAAGAACAAAAAATGCCATGCAGAATACTAGAGAGGGATTTTATTTGCATTAAATGAAAAAGAATGAGTTCTCCATCAATGCCCTACTTCTTTCTTCATATACCGCATTCCCACCCACTCCTATTCTATTCCAGACCCTCGCCACCTTGTGACATATATTGCAGCAAATCCTTCTGAAAGCCTCACTCATCAGAAAATCCAAAATCTGAAATGCTTCAAATCAGAAGGTTTTTGAGCACCAACAAGACCCAAGTGGAAAATTTCACACCTGACCTCTTTTGGTGGGTCACAGTCAAAATGTAGTCAAAGCTTTGTTACATGCACAAAATTATTTTAAATATTGTAGAAAATTACCCTCAGGCTATATGTACAAGATGTATCAGAAACATAAATGGTTTTCTAGTTTAGACTTGGGCTCCATCCCCTGAGATAATGTGTATATGCAAACATCCCAAAATAAAAAAAAAAATTAGAAATTCAAAATACTTCTGGTCCCAAGCATTTTGGATAAGGGATACTCAGCCTATATCTCATTCATTAAGATACCAATTTCATTCCCCTAAATTCCTTATTTTATGTCACCCCTAGTTAAGAGAACACAGATTCTTTTCTCAATATTGCAGAGACAGAGAGATGATCAAAACTCCTACATCAGCTGAGATAGATAGATGGGGGGGTGGGCTTGTAAGTAGGTAGGTAGGTAGGTAGGTAGGTAGATAGATAGATAGATAGACAGACAGACAGACAGACAGACAGATACACACACACACACACACAAAACAAATGTACTGAAACACACATACACACGTCACTCAGGTCCTGACCTCAGATAGTCAGTTTGCCTGCAGTATGTTCTCCCACCAGGTCAACTCATAAATGAAACATCATTAGTAAGTATTGGAAAATAAATAAATATAGATAGATAGATAGATAGATAGATAGATAGATAGATAGATATAGATATAGCACAGAAGATGCTGCTGCTGCTGCTAGCTAATATTTATTTAGTATTAATATGTGCCAGGTACTATTCTAAGCACTGTGCACATATTAAATAATGTAAACCAAATTAGAACTCAGTAGAGTAGGTACCTTTATTTTCCTCATTTCCATATAAGACTGAGGCACCAGCAACTTTCATCCTTTGCGCAACACAACACAGCTATGAAATGAAAGAGTCAGAAGATGAGCTCAGGTGGTCCAAGCCCAGAGCCCAGACTCTTAATCATACATGAAGCAATATTGGGGGAGGGCGGGTAGTTGTTATGAGACCTAGTAATGGTCATCAACTCAGCATTTTATCACCCCCTTTTTATGGTTAATTAAGTAGGATATTTTAATGCAACAGAAATCAGGACAAATTCTCATTATAGCCATTCTGTAAAGAAAGAAATGCTAAATTAAGCCTCTTCGATTTCAGAAATGCTGAAATCTAGTATATTTCTGGTCGTCCAACATGATGCAGCTATGGACCTGAGATAAGCTCTGAATGCCTGTCTTTTCTTATCCACAGTGAGACTCATTCACCAGAATCTGTGCATGTTCAGAACAGAGAGACTTAGAAGCTAGAGGAGGTCACACAAGGTCGTGTAGCAGAGCCGGTGCTGGGCAGCTGAGGGTGGGAGACCCTCCTAGTATCCCTCTACTGTGTATAAGGCAGAGTACACATTCTAGCTAACATTAAAGCGTTATCGTGCATGGATTTTTAACTAACTCAGTAGAAAGCCTCATAAAGATGGGAGCTGTGTCCTGTTGATCCATATCTATCACCAGGATCTGACCCAGTGCCTGAGACAGAGGAGATAACTGGAAATTAACATGGAGGATTATACACGGAAGAACAAACAGAACACACCTCTCTATTGTGACAGCTCTCATTCAAGCAGACTTAGTCTCCAGGCAGGTCACTTTCTATGCCTGTATTTCTGCTCTATAAATGACTTGCAGGCCTGGCAGGTGCAATAAAGTGTCATGCAGAAAAATAGGTAGGGATTTTATTAAATGAAAAATGAGGAACACTCTTATTTGGATGTTAATGGAATCCAGCTAGGGCCTTGTTATAAATAACGTTTGGTGCCCAGCATCTGGCCTGTTGCCACTGGCATCAACAGTGATGGCAGGTGGAGAGCAAGAGGAGCTGATGTGGGCCCCCAGGGGGTGTTTGGGGGTGTTCCTTTCCCCTCAATGCTGGGCTTTCTCTGAACACTCATAACTTAAAATAGCAATTTCTCAATTGTTTAAGAGGAAAGGGGAAAGATCAGAGCCATTCTTACAGGGATGATGGCGCTCTTCTCTAATGTCATCCCAGCCCTTGACTCTTCACAAAACCATCATCCACAGTCCAATGAGAGAAACTAAATCCAGCTACCAGGGCTCTGTGTGGCCAGTGGTAGGCTGGGGGTTGGGGGGAATGTCCTCCCTGTCCCTCTGGATGAAGGTCATGGGGAGAGGCCAGCAGGCAGTGAAATCGGTGAGGTAGAGACAGGGTGGCATGGTTTGGAGGCTGCTGGACCGCACTTGTCAGACGTCATTGTTTTCTGGTTAGGAAGCTTTGGAAGAGAGGCAGCTCACCAAACAGCCGTGTGCTATAGCCAGTATCTCTAGCCCGAAGGGGAGTCCCTTTATCCAGACACACTGGCCATCTCAGCATGACTCAAAGGCATCTTTACATCAGTGCTGCATAGGTAGAAAAACGTTTTCTACATTTCTGGCCCTTTACTTTAGTACTCTTCTGAATTATTGGCTTTGGAAGTGGGTTTGTGTTCTAGCCCAAAGTCTTATGAAATGCTAATTGAACTTTACTAAAGAAAATACACAACAAAGGGTGCCACTGTTTCCTCCCACCCTCTCTATCAACTTCAATACAGATTCCTATTGTTCTCTCATCATAACCAAGTAGAAATGGTATGCCTGCAAGGACGCAGCAATACACTGTGGCTAGAAACTGGGACAAACAAGACTGACGGTTTTATATTTGTTTTCTGGAAGGCAAACGACACTGCAAAATGAGAGAGGAAATGGCTGACAAATAAGTTATTAACTCTAAAAGGAGGACGTGCTGCATCATTTGGGAAAGAGAAAGGCTAAAACGACTGGGCGCGGTGGTTCACGCCTGTAATCCCAGTTGTTTGGGAAGCTGAGGAGGGAAGATGGCTTAAGCCCAGGAGTTCACAACCAGCCTGGGCAACATGGTGAAACCTCATCTATAAAAAATACAAAATTAGCCAGGCATAGTGGCATGCGCTTGAGGTCTCACCTACTCAGGAGGCTGAGGTGGGAGGATTGCCTGAGCCTGGGGGTTGGAGGCTGCAGTGAGCCATGATCATGCCACTGCCCTCCAGCCTGGGCAATAAAGCAAGACCCCATCTCAAAAAAAAAAAAAAAGGAAAAAATAAAAAAATAAAAGGGCCGGGTGCGGTGCCTCATGCCTGTAATCCCAGCCCTTTGGGAGGCCAAGGCTGGTGACCACTTGAGGTCAGGATTTTGAGACCAGCCTGGCCAATGTGGTGAAACCCTGTCTCTACCAAAAATACAAAAATTAGCCTGGTACAATGGCATGTGCCTGTAGTCCCAGCTACTCAGGAGGCTGAAGCACAAGAATTGCTTGAACCTGGGAGGCAGAGATTGCAGTAAGCCAAGATCGCACCACTGCACTCCAGCCTAGGCAACAAAGCAAGACTCTGTCTCAAAAAAAAAAAAAAAAAAAACAGACTAAAGCTGAGTTGTCATTCACATTTCTTTCTCCTAAGATACCTTTTGTGGGACTTGATTGGCCTGTGTCTCAGCCTTTTCCAGTTGCTCTAACAAATGACCATAGACTGGGTGGCTTTGACAACAAATATGCACTTCTCACAGTTCTGGAGGCTGGGAAGTTCAAGACCAAGGTGTTAGCAGATCCAGTGTCTGATGAGGACCTATTTCCTGGTTCACAGAGAGCTGTCTTCTTGTTGTACCCTTACAAGGCAGAGAGAGAGAGCAAGCTCTCTTTTATCTCTCTTACAGGGTGTTAATCCCACCATGAGGGCCCCAACGCCATGACCTCATCACCTTCCAAAGGTGCCGTCTCTGTTACCATCACACTGGGGGTTAGGATTCAACATATGAATTTTGGGGGTGTGAACCCTGAATATCAGAGACAGGTCTCAGTCAATTTAGGAAGTTTATTTTGCCAAAGTGAAGGATGTGTGCTTCTGACACAGCCTCACGAGGTCCTGATGACATGTGCCCAAGGTGGTTCGAGCACAGCTTGGTTTTATACATTTTAGAGAAACATGAGACATCAATTAATATATGTCATATGAACATTGGTTTGGTCTGGAAAGGTGGGACGACTCGAAGCAAAGGCAGGACAACTGGAAGTGGGGAGGGGACTTCCAGGTCATAGGTAGACAAGAGACAAATGGTTACATTCTTTTGAGTTTCTGATGAACCTCTCCAAAGGAGGCAATCGGATATGCATTTATCTCAGGGAGCAGAGGGGTAGCTGAATAGAGTAGGAGGCAGGTTTTCCCTGAGCACTTCCCAGCTTGACTTTTCCCTTTAGGTTAGTGATTTTGGGGTCCCCAGATTTATTGCCCTTTCACAGGAGGCACACAAATTCAGTCCATAGCAGTTTTCAGGTGGGTTTTAAAACAGAAATGGGAAGACAGAGGGGAGACAAACATGAGGCTTAGTTTTTGACTCCCTGCTAGGCTGAGGGCCCAGAGAGTGAGGGACAGAGAGCCAGGAGCTGAGTGTGTCAGTGAGCCAGAGAAGAACACCCACGTGGTGTTCAAACAGACCTTCCCAGATGGTGGGAAGTGGAGAACCTCACTGAGATGGTGGAGGGCTAGGAGCCCAGAGCCCGAGTGAACATGGGCAAAACATCTGGGAAATACCAGGCTGCCTGTGGAGTGGACTTGGGTTGGCTGCTTACGGGGTGGGTCTAGAATAGAAAAAATGATTATGGCCAAAGACTGCCTCACAGTGGAGAATAAAAACTAAAAAATGCTGATTTGTGAATTGGTCCCATTTAGGGTTCTTTTCTCAGACTCTGGCTTTGCTCCATTCATTATGTTTTCTCCATCCCATCAAATTAGGGATGTGTTTTTCTTTCACAAGCACATTAGTTGGACTTTCCTGTACTGGCAGCATATCAGATAGGATAACTCAATTCAGGTAACAAATGATCACACTTGGCAATGGCTACATAAATTGGAACCTGGCTCATTCAGTGACTCATGGTTCAACTAGCTAGAGAGGTCTGCTCCTCTCTGGCCTTTGAGCCTCACACGAGAGCCACACAGAGCCCTACCCTAATCCACCAGGGGCCACTTGCCTTCCTTTCTCTTACAGATCATATTAATATTTCAATGGCAAAGATGCTTCATTGGCTTCAATCCATTGCACATTAAAGAACATTCCTGCTTCCTTCTCAGCCCATGGCTTCCCCCAAAACGAGGGGGTCTACCAAATCATTTTGGGCAACAAATAGTCTTCCTCCTAAACTTTGTCTCCTCCTTATTCTTGCTGACCATCTGCTTTCAGATGCCTAAGCACATTGGCGATACAGAGAAGGGGCTATAATTACAGTAACTAATGGCTGTTTTAACCTTTCTACTGAGAATCATCATTAGATAAATTCACTCTGTAGCTGAAACCGGCTTTCTGTTTATTGGAAGCAAATGGAGAGAAGAGTAACCCAAGTGACCAGGAAGTCACAGTGCAGTATTAATTGAGCTTGACAGCCTTCAGCAAGGAGTGTGGGTAGAACAAGAAGATGGCTGGGTAAAGCTGAATTAAAGACAGGAAGCACGGTAACGAGGCGCTTTCACACCCTGGGATGATTCTCCGAAAGTCAAGACAGTCTTTACTTTGCATGTCGTTATGAAGAGCCACATTTCTGAGCCCTCACCAGGTGCTGGTGCTAAGCACATGTGCATACTCTGTCTCACTTCCACCACACAGTCATCCTAAGAGGTAAGTACAATGACTGTGTTCCTTTTGAAAATGGGGAAACTGAGGCTCAGAGAGATTGAACAACTTGTCATTTTTCACAGGCAGGATTTGAACCCAAGTATGACTATAGATCCTGCCTGACTGACTTACTACTCCACCCTCATCCCAACCAGAATACTGAAGTTCTGTGTCCACCAGCTGGGGCTCCAATATGAAGGGTGGTGGATCCTGCATGGCAGCTTGGGTTCCATGCTGCATGCCTTCCTGAAGGCGGAGGTCAGCAGAGGGCACGCCTTCCTGAAGGCGGAGGTCAGCAGAGGGCACGCCTTCCTGAAGGCGGAAGTCAGCAGAGGGCACGACTTCCTGAAGGTGTAAGTCAGCAGAGGGTATACCTTCCCAGCCTGCTGTGTTCTTATATGAGTGTTATGGGCTAAATTGTGTCCCCCCTTGCTCAATATGCTGAAGCCCTAATCCCCAGTACTTCAGAATGTAACTGCATTTGGAGATAGGTCTTTACAGAAGTAATTAGGTAAAAGTGAGGTCCTAAGGGTGGGCCCTGATCCAGTCTGACGGGTGTGCCTATAAGAAGAGATGAGGACATGGAAGGGTGATGGTAGGAAGACACGGTGAGAAGATGGCCATCTACAAGCAAAGGAGAGAAGCCCAGAAGAAACAGCACTGCCGACACCTTCATCTCAGATGTCTAGCTTCCAAATTGTGAGCAAATAAGAATGTGTTAAGCCCCCAGTCTGTGGTGCCTCCTTATGGCATCCCAGGCAGACCCAGACACACAAGTTCGCAGCCCTTGTTTCCTCTTTGTACCCATTTGGCAGAGGAGAATGGATCAACTACTATGCGCACTTTTTCATTGGAAACACAGAGATGTAACAAGATGTTAAAACAGACTTTTCAAAACATCTCAGAACAACAATAGCAAAATAGCTGGTAGTTTAAAATAGAATCCTGAGACATACATCATGGGATAAATCTACGCAAACAAAGTCAGCAACTCAGTTTTGCTCTTGAAGTGGAAAGGGGTCTATAATAAATGGTGACTAACCCACACCTCCAAGGTGACCTTCAAATGGCTCCACCTTTCGCTTGGAAAGAGATGCCCTGTGCTGTCAGATCCTGTGAATCAACCGTATCGAGCTCATGTGAAGACTTCTGTTTACTTTGTCTCGGGAGTAGAGTGCATTGTGAAGGCCCAATCAACCACACGCTCATCTGTTCTTCATCGTGTCAAATCACTGTCAGAGCTGCAGCCCCGGTCAGGGAGCGAGGAACACGCCATGGCTGTGAGGCTGAGGCTCAGCTTTAGCTCTGTGTTTTTTTCCAAAGCACGCATGTGCCCTGGTACATCTTGCGGAGTGGGATCCTGTCTCACAGCCCTGTGGAGTGAGCTGCCAGATGGAACAAAGGCCTCTCTCAACACCCTCCGGCATCATTGTGCCCAGATGCACACAGCGCCTGTTAGTCACTCTGCAGGAAAGAAATAGCCATAATCCTTCACCAGACAGCTACTGCTGTGCTCAGTTTGGAGGAATAAATAAGTGTGCAGCAGACCCACCAGGCTAATACTCAGTCTCTATTGCTAGCCGGGACTAGAGTCTCCAGTGCTTATCTGATCTACCTGCTAATGGTGTGTGTGAGCCTCTAGGCCCCTCCTATGTCCTTAGTACATGATACAAATGGGGCTGGACCCTAAACTTGGTGGTCTTCTCACACCCCTGCCCTTGGCCTGGGTCTGACCTCAGAGGACAGCCCCACTCACAGCCCAGAGCAGGGCCTTCCCTTGCTGTCTAACCAGGCTGCTTATCCTGGAACCCAGCTGAACTTACACTTAGCCTTGCTGGGGAGGGCCTTACCCATGTGGGAGATCTCCCAGTGGCCAGGTGTGTCTCCCTTGACCAGCTAGGGGAGAATGAAAGATGGCAGAGCACCGCCAAAAGAAAACTGGTTCCATGCAAGTGTGAGCTGCTCTTGCCTAGTTCTTTTTGATGTTCTGTTTGCACTCCCCACTCAAAAGCTCCCCTCGCTTCTCTAAGGACTTGAATTTAGCTTCTGACCCAAATCCAAGCTCCTCCTCTCTGGGCCTGGCATTGGCATGGGTGGTTCTTGTACACACATTACGTTAAAGGTTGCAGTGAGCCAGGCCACCATCCTTTCTGACAGGCTATTTTAGTGCATAAACCAATAGTTGTGACAATGATCCTTGGGGAATGGGTTATTAAAGGTGATTGTGAAGTCTCCCCTCCTGAAGTTCTATACAAAAAAGACTAGAAAGAGAACCTAGAGAACTAGATTATTTCTTGAAGATTATGCCAAACCACGAGATGCTGTTCTTTCTTAAAAGAAACAAAGAAAAACACTTCTTGCCACCCAGAAACTGCCTTGGATGTTAGTCTTTGAGTGAGCACATGGGTGGCATCAGGGCCATGGGATTGGTGAAAATGTCCCACCTCCATCTCCATTCGGGGACAGTGAAGGAATGCGCCTCTTTATCCCAGGAGTTCAGGGCCCCGAAGCACACTTCCTGAGGGATGACTGACTCCATGGCCAACTCCCATCAGTCTGGGCCAAACCAATGTGCACATGAGCATAAGCCAAATTTTGATTTTGTAGGAATGATTTTTTTTATTTTTATTTTTTTATTATTATTTTTCTTTTTTGAGACGGAGTCTCGCTCTGTCACCCAGGCTGAGTGCAGTGGTGCAATCTCGGCTCACTGCAAGTTCCGCCTCCTGGGTTCATGCCATTCTCCTGCCTTAGCCACCTGAGTAGCTCGGACTACAGGCACCCGCCACCACTCCTGGCTAATTTTTTGTATTTTTAGTAGAGACAGGGTTTCACCATGTTAGCCAGGATGGTCTCGATCTCCTGATCTTGTGATCCACCCGCCTCAGCCTTCCAAAGTTCTGGGATTGCAGGCGTGAGCCACCGTGCCTGGCCCCAGGAATGATTTTTTAACAAACTACCTTTCCTTCTTATGCTTTACCCAAAAAGTATTCTTTAAACACAAAAGACAGGTATTTTGTGATCATTACTGTCATTTTCTCCATCCACAAGTAACTAAGAATAAACAATTGTGCAACTCACTGCTAATTAGCAGCCCTGGGTTTAAGTCCACCTGATGCTTTGTTGAAGTCATTGTGGAATGCAAAATAGCACTGCAAACCACTTGGATTGGTCCAGTTGTTCCTAAGGCAGATGGATCCTAACAAGAGGTAGATTTAATGGACTGCATAATGTTGGCTGCTACTGAAAGATAGCTGAATTCTAGAATCGTTGGGAAGGAAGAATCATTAAAAGAGGGAGAATCCCGCATAACAGAGAATACGGGCCTGGATAATCAATCATCGCAGCTCTTATCACCAGTAGACAACACACAGGCACTCTGCAGTGGAAATGGTGACAGGGAAAAAAATTGTAATGCACAAACATTACAGCATGAGAATGATCACCCTTGGTACCTAGGACTTTTTAATTATCATAGTAAAGAGTACTTGTAGTACCAATATCACTTTTGGGGCTCTTATTACATGTCAGGAATCTTTAGACACATTATCAAATGAGATTTTTTTTTGAGAGAAGGTCTCGTTCTGTCACCCAGGCTGGAGTGCGGTGGTGCAATCATAGCTCATTGCAACCTCAAACTCCTGGGCTCAAGCAATCCTCCCACCTCAGCCCCAGGAGTAGTTGGGACTACAGGTGCACACCACCATACCTGACTAATTTTTTAAACTTCTTGCAAAGGTGGGTCTCACTATGTTGCCCAGGCTGGTCTTGGACTCCTGGGCTCAAGCAATCCTCCCGCCTTGGCCTCCCAAAGTGTTGAGATTATAGACGTGAGCTACTGTGCCTGCCCTGATAATAACTTTTTAAGATAGGTGTTATTATCTCCATTTTGTAGATGACAAAATGGAGGCTCAGAGAGGAAAATGAACTTTCCCAAGATCTCACAGCTAGGAGGTGGTAAGGGCAGAATTCAAGCCCAGATGTGTCTGACTTCTGTGTCTATGCACAAGACAACTGTTTGCCACACAGCACGTGGCTGCCCCTCCATCTACTCCTGCTCATGTTCCACATAAATATTTCCTCCGCACTCTTCATCTCCCTGTGTGAGTGGTTACTGGAACTGTCAGTTTGGTTTCCGATAGGATTCATGCATCTGGCACATGTAAATGGAGCTCTTTCTGTGTGCCTGGACTGTTCTAGTGGCCTGGACAATGTTGGAAGATGTAAAAGAGAAAGCAAAGTGCCTTTGATTGTGATCATGCCTCTTGTGTCAAAGAATTCAAAAGACTAGTGGGGAAAAGGAGGGGTTACTGTAACTCCAGACAGAGGTGGGGGTGAGAGAATGCCTGGCCCTTCCAAATGCAGGCATCCAGGTAACTCGGTGTGAATGATGATGCTCCGGGGTATCAACAGAACTAGCAAGTGAGGCCACTGACTCACAGCTCTTTGAGGAGCTTTGTAGAGAAAGGAGAGCAGAGTAGAGACAGGCAAGGAAAGAGGCATTCACACTTGCATGCATGATTTTGATCCCAGGTCAGATACTAGAATGGTTCCAAAGGGAATGGTTTGTGAGCCTTAAAATTAACAAAAGTGGCTTTTGCTGCATCTACTGCAAGAATGAAGACCATTCTCAGAAATCAGACTGTAGATGTTCCAGAAATTGTCAACATTCCTCTGAAGAGATGCAGTTAATTGTGTAGAGCCACAGGGGAACCCTGCAGAGGAGCTTCAGTCGCATCAACGTGGAACTCAGTCTCTGTGGAAAACAAAGAAGCAACTCTGGGTTGACAAATGGTAGGAAAATAGTAAGGAAGTGGCTACTGTTCACATTATGTGTAGAGTCATGCACAGAGCATGATCAAGGACATTTCACTGGGCTTCCATCACAAGATGAGGCTGCTCACTTCCCCATCAATGTCCTTATCCGGAAGAATGGGTCTCTCGTTGAAATCTGAAATTTCTTGGGTGGAAAATACATCTGCAGGTTCAGATGAGGCCAGGTGTTGCTTGTTCGGTATCTCAAGCCCAGAGAGATGAATTAATCCTTGAAGAAAACGACGTTGAGCTTGTTTCCAGTTCAGCAGCTCTGATTCAGCAAGTCACAACAGCAAAAAGAAGGAAGTCAGAAAATTTTGGGGTGCCATCTATGTCTCTGAAACAGGAACAGTTCAGCAGGCTGATGAGTACAATCCAAGAGTCGTCCAGCTACAGACACAAGATGCCGGATGATTCCTAAGACCTATTTGTGATATTTTAATGATTCAGTAACAGACCTATTAATTTGAGACTTTTTCTCAAACTGAAAAAAAGTAATTAGTTATTAACATAGGTGGTGATTAGTAAGAGGCAGCTCACGTTCTCCGAGGGTACGTCATGTCAATCAAGCGCCATTTCCTTTCTGGGTGAGGATTCCTGAGGGGTAGCTGGAGAATGTGTGGTAGACACTGTGCAGCTGAACTCCAGCAAAGCATCTGATCTTGGAAGAGGCTTTAATGGAGAAAGAAGAGTTGAAAATAAGGCAGGTAGGAGTTAGAATAACGGCCCCAAAGATGTGTGTCCCTTATCTCAGTCAACCCCAAGGGAAATTTCTCAGGACTTATAACTGGGCTTAGTCCATCGTCTTGTCTGGTTCAGTATTTTTATCAATGACTTTGGTAAAATCATAAAACTTACATTTGTGTTATGAGTCACACAAAATCGGAGCGCATAGTGATGTCATATGTGTTAAAATCAGGATCCCAAAAAGTTTGATAATAATGTTTTAAGATAGGTGTTATTATCTCCATTTTGTAGATGACAAAATTGAGGCTCAGAGAGGAAATAAGGGCAGAATTCAAACCCTGATGTGTCTGACTTCTAAATCCACGCACAAGACAACTATTGGCTGCAACTGGCTGGCTGGAAAGAAGGGCCAAATAAAACAGAAAATTTAATAGGAATAAATGTAAGGTATCCACATGGATCTACAAGATACAGGAACAGTGGCTGGAGGCTAGTGTTGGTGGGGGGGGGGGGTGGGCAGTCCAAATGCCACAGGTGGGAAAGGGATTTTGATTGAGTGTAACTTTACCATGAGTTATGTGCATGATGCGGTCACCCAAAAATCTAATGTAATCCAGTTATGTAAAGAAGTATAGTAATTTAAATTAAGGATGTGACAGTATTGTTCTCTTCTGCAATAACCGGATAATACTAGTAATACTATGTGGGGCCACATTTTAAGAGAGACACAGGTGAGAGGCCATGAAGGTGACAAGGGAGCTCAAAATGAACTCCTGTAAGACATGACAAACATTTGATTGTCTCTCTAAACAGAAAAGATATTAGATGGATTTTAAGAAGTAGAATTAGGACCAATATGTAAAAGTTATATGGAGCTAGATAATAAAAGCAGGATAAAAGGAGAAACTTCTGTCATGACATGACAAAGGAGGAGTAGGTTTCCTCAAATGTAGTGAGTTTTGCGTTAGTACAAAAATAAATGGATAAATAAATAAAAGTAACTATGGCTGGGCACAGTTGCTCATGCCTGTAATCCTAGCATTTTAGGAGGCCAAGGCAGGGGGATTGCTTCAGGCCAGGAGTTTGAGACCAGCCTGGGCAACATAGCAGGCTGTGTTACCCAGCCTACAAAAGTCAAATTTTCCACAAAAGTTAAAATTAAAAAATTAGTTGGGCAAGGTGGTATGTACCTTTAGTTCCAGCTACTTGGGAGGCTGCAGTAGGCGGATCACGTGAGCCTGGGAGTTCCTGATGAGGAAATTAAGGATCCCCAAAGATTCCAGAAGACGCATATAGCCCCACTATTGATAAATAGTGGAAGCAGGGTTCAAACCCTTGTCTTTCTGGCTTCAAAAATTTGTATGCCTTATTCACCGATCCACACTGCCTCCTGATCAAAGCATGGGGAACCAGGGGCTGAGAGATCCAAAGGATCTTGAATGTTACCCATTTCAAATGGGACTGTTTCCTCTGGGACTCATTCAGAAGCTCTGGCTTCCCCAATCGCTTAGACAAAGAGTAATAAGCATCACACTCATAGTAATCCAGGGGGAAAGGGGGGAAGAGAAAGCATAGCTATGATGAGCACAATTCTGAGGCAGAGGCAGAGGCAGTGCCCAGAGCCTTGAAAAGTGAATTAATTGATGTCCAATGACATCATGGCATTTGAGCTTCCTTAGGAGAGGATCACCCCGCTGGGGTCCTGGGATGTACAAGAAGCCTTTGTCTCCGAAACTTCCCATCACTGTGTAGACCACATTGGCTTTAGCAATTCTGTCCCTGATTTTCTCCAAATACAATAGCAATGCTGAATAAAATTCCACACAAGTTTAAAGAAAATACCTACTATTCTTGAAAGTAAGGAAGGGAAGGTGACAGGTGCCAGAAATGAAGAAGAACCAAACTTCCCACTGGGCTATCAGAATTAACCATATATCCTGGGGCTGGGTTAAGTCTGTAGGCCACCTATATTACTAGAAATATGACTATACCTCTCTACATAAAGCTGGAAATCCGAGAAGACCTTCCCACTCATCAAAGGAGGCTGGAGTAACTCTGCCTACCAGACCAGGGGTATGGCACAGAAATCACCCACCCTTGGGATATGGGAAGAAAATGTCACCTGTTAGAAACTGGAACACCAAGTCCGTGCTGTGTGCAAGTATGGAGTCCAAATTCACATTAGCCAAACAGAACCAAAACCATGAGCTAAGAAATTAACAGACAAGTCAAACTGAGACTGGGGAAACCCATACAGTCCAGGCGGAAGAAAACATGAAACTGTCCCATGGGAACATCTCTACAGTACTGCACAGATAGTATTTAAAAAACAAAACAAACACCCACTAAAAGTGAAAACCTATAAATCACAAGGTAAACCAAAACATTATGAGAGAGAAAGTTAGCAAACCACAACAAATGGTGAAACTCACATCCCAGGAACTGCTGCACAAACCAAAAGAGCTTTATTAATAGTATGTTTAAAGTTTTCGAAGAAAGAAGATAAGAGGGCATTACACATGAAGAACAAAATTGGAAACTATAAGCACTCCAGAAGGAAAAAATAGTTATAATTTTTTAATGATGAGTTAAGCTATAAGCCAGACACAGCTCAAAAGAGAATTAGTGAATTGGAAGATCATTCTGAAGAAATCATCCAAAATAAAGCACAGAGACATAAAGAGATGAGAAATACAAAAAATAAGTGAAGAGATATGGAATGACAAGACACAATGGAATGTTAAGAGATGATAAGATAAGAAGCTGTAACATTTACCTCATAGGAGCTTCAGAAGCAGAATGAAGAAATGGGGAGAATAAATTGTTTTAAAGAATAATCACGAGAAAAAGATTCTCAAAAATGATATGATGTAAATCTTTAGAGTGTAAAACACAGTAAACTCCAGGTAACATTGAATAAAATATATCAGACTGAGACATATTGTAAGTCTCATATACTTCAGCACATATAAAAAGTATACTCCCACACATACAGGGTAGACTCCATCGCTCAAGAGAAGGGCTAGCCTCGGTGCACTTGCAGGAAAGTCCGAAGTGGAAGTGATGGCCCCATGTCCTGGAGTCCAAGGTCAAGGACGGGACACTCATCAACAGGAAACTGCTGAGAATCCTACTCCATTTCCCTCCCTCACCCTGGATGGCCCTAGAGGCCTCAGCTCCTGACTGCAAGGGCACTCATCAGGAATACTTAGAAAATTAATCAAACCAGCTCAATCTAGCTTAAGCAAAAAGGTGATTTACTAGAATGATATTTTAGAGGTTGAGAGACTTGTTAGAGGAGTTGAGCACCTGGCCTTAGGATGGAATGAACCAGAACATTAAAGAACCTGAGGGTTCATTCTACAGCTAAAAACTTGAAAAGTAATAGAACTCACCTTTTTTTTTTTCCTCCTTTTCCTTCTTTGGTCCCTCTCAATTCTGCTACTTTCTGTGTACTGGCTTGATTCTCTCTTACTGAAGATTGGATTGGGGGTAAGGAGAGGCCACCAATAGATATGACCTTAGACTTCAGATTTATCATTAAAGAATAGGCTCTTCACTGGAGATGTGAAAAGGCCAAAGGCTGATTATGGTTGCTGGAGATAGAAGATTCGGGCCCAGCTTGGGTCACATGCCTGCTCACCCCCAACCAAACCACCCCCTCCTTCCCCCCCTCACCCCGCCACACACACACACACACACACACACTCTGACTGACGTTAATCACTGTAGCCAAAAAAGCAACAGGCAATACCCGTCGTTCAATTCTGATTGCTAGAGCGGTGCTTATCAATGCTAATGTGCACACGTTAGGGGAACTTGTTAAAATGCAGATTTTGATTTCAAGACAGAAGTCTGGGGTGGGGCTTGGCACTGCATTCCTAACAAGCTCCCAGGAAGAGGTATGCTGCTGGTCCCCAGACCACATGGTGAGGCCCTTGGCTAGAGCTTGCGGGGAGTCAGAGTAGAGCCAGAGGAGGAGCAGTTCCCCAGAAAAAGTGGAGCGGGGTAGCAAAGAGCTGCACTAGAGGATATTTTTTTTTTTTAAGAAATGGAGTCTGGCTCTGTTGCCCATGCTGAAGTGCAGTGGTGCAATCATGGCTCACTGCAGCCTCTTCAGCCTCCCAAGTAGCTGAAATTACAGGCACATACCACCACAAGTGCCTAAATATTTTTTAGGAGACAGGTCTCACTCTGTTGCCCAGGCTGGTCTCGAACTCCTGGGCTCAGGGAATCCTCCTGCCTTGGCCTCCGAAAGTGCTAGGATTACAGATGAGTCACCGTGCTAGGCCCCTAGTGGGGTTTTCGTGGTGGAGAAGCCACCATAATTTGTACTCACACTAATTAGGGTCATCTTGCCTTCCAGAAGCAAAATTGACTGCAGTTGGTCCTTGTACTTTCCAAATACACCTTAAGGCAAAAGCCAAAGGTATCAGGAGCTAGAGATGTCCTTGGTGTCCAGAAGACAAAAAAGAAGCACCAGGCTTCGAGATGGGATGAGAGTAACAGGGGAACAAGAGGTCAAGAGTGGCAGTGACAGATCCCTGACTGTCTTAGCTCTAGGGAAACCATAGCTCACCAAGCCTAGACTGCACGTGTCTGCGTTTGGCTGCAGGACTGGAAGTAGCATGTGCTTCTGCGTCTTGAAGTGAGGGAAAAGAGATTTGTAAGGTTTAGATGCATCCACTCCTATAAACACTGCTGCAGTGCCTATCTGCTGCCTTTTTTGCCAAGTTCTGGCAGCCCGGCACATTGAGAATCATGCAAGGAAAGCAATGTGTGAGGCAGTTGATCCCTTGCAAGCCTGGCTAAGGACAGCAGGAAAGCCATCTGGCCTCTCAGCAGTGACCCTCTACAGATCAGCAGGGTCTTGATTCTGGGCTTGCATAGACAACATGATCAGGGAAGATTTTGACTCCCTTGACCCACTTATGCCTAGTGTTCCATTATTGGAACGCCAAGCATGTGGGAGTTATTTATATCCTACTGCTCAAGGTCATCACCAATGTCTGATTTTTAAATTCAAATTAAATTCCAAAAATCGCAACCTCCGGCATAAATGGGTTAACCATCTGGCTCCAGAACTGTTACCAAGAAAAGACTAAAACAATTGTGGTGCTTGTTGGGGCATCCTGGGGTCTGGAATAAATTATAAATGTTAGGATCCTACCCATGTGTGTATATCACCCCCAAATATTCTGTCTTGGAATGAGAAAGGGCCCTGGGGCTCATACTAGGGTGGTTTTAACATGCTCAGTGAGAGGCTTTGCTGCTGTTCAGAGTTGCCCTTGTTCTTATGAACTGTCAGTTCCCTGCCATGAACAGAGAGGAAGCAGAGTGCAGGCGGGGCCTGTCTTCCTCCCAAACCAGGGCCCTTCAACAGTGATGTTTTCTCCAGGCCTGGGCCTCTCCTCCAGAAAGTTACTTCCGGCTTTAGATTTTCAAGTTATCAGGATTTGAATCTCATATTTGTTGATTTTTGACTGTGAAAGGATCCTAGAGGCCATTGGATCTGGCCCTTCATTTCACAAATGAAGAAAACAACTGACATCCAGAGCTATGCAGCTAATTCCTTTTTAGACTTATGATGTCTAAGACTCATTATCAGGTTCCCAAAAAGGGCACTCGAGCAAGATCCTGCCTCCAGACCCGTCTGCTGCCATAGGCAGATGAGAGTAACTTTACTTTGAAAAGCTCCAGTTTCTAGAAAAGGTAGACTACCTCTCTCACAGCTAGAGCTGACTGTCACTGGGTGTCCATAACTTCCAAATGCACAGAAAGGAGCCATAAACAGGAATCACAGCAAGACGGGAACTAGGAAGGCCTGTTGGGAAGCCTCTGGAACAGGCAGAAGCCCTGAGAATGGCAGCTTCCGAGGTGAAAGTCTGTGTCTAGGAGGCGAGGAACTAAGAGCCAGAGCTCAGCTGTACCTAGGAACTTTCTCTATGCTGGAAAAACATCCAAAAACAAGGATAACTTTCTCTTAACCCATTTGAATCCTTGAATCTCTGTGTCTTCTTCAAGGGTGAACAATGCATGTCTGTGATCCACGTCACATTGCAGGGCCAGGGAATACACATTTAGACGGTTAGTCAAATCTAAATTATATTTACAAGAAGTCATCAGTCAGCATGTGCTATGGAAATCTATCCAATTCTAAAGAAGTCCATACTGTCGGTCTGAATGTAGGCAGTCTGGCTGTGTGTGTGAGGAGCAGAGAAAGAGAGACAGACATACCAAAAGAGCACAACTGCCTTCAAAAGCAGTGCACCCAGACACACCAGTCTCCTGGGGCTGGCCTTGAAAAGCTTTGCAATTAATAGAAATCAGTGTTATCTAAAAAGGCACATTATGGAGTTGACCCCAACCATAAGCTTTCTTGCCCTTGAGATATAACAACCTTTCATTTCAACTTTCATTAAACTGTTCTCTTTAGGAATGATCCTGATTTTTCAAAAGCTATTGAATCGGGGTCATCTTCATCTTACTCTAGGTTTGAGACCAGGAAAACACAGCCTGTTCATTTGATGCTAAATTCCACAGGTCATTACGTCTCTTCAGTTTGAAGGAAGCTGTTTTTTAAAAGCATAAATCATAAGCCAGAGGGAGAGCCCTTGGGATAATTCCCCTGAATGTTTCTAAAGACAAATCTATGCCCATGGCTTTAAATAGTTTTAACACAGCTCCTGGAAATAGCAAAGAGCATTGCCCACACATCTGCATAATTAGTTGCAGGGTATAAACCCCAAATCCACATACCCTTTTCTGCAAAATCCAGAGAGGCAGGTTCCTTAGGCTCAGCACTCCACACAGGTCCCTCGACAGCACTGAGCCGACGCAGTGGAGGAACCACCATTGCAACAGGCTTGGCTCTGTTTCCTGGCTCTGTCTCGGCCAGCAGAGTAGGTGGGCAGCGACTCTCTTTCTGGTAAAGATTGTTCCACTTTACCCAGCACATCAGCCACAATTAAGGCTTCACTAAAATAAATGCAGAGAGTGGGGAATTGAATCAGGAGCCCCTAGTTCTAGACTCAGCCCTGCTACTAACTAGCTTCCCACCACCCTGGACAGAATGCATCACATCCATGCCAGAGCTTTCCTACATCTAAAGTATGGAAGTCAGAGCTCTGACGTCCCTGCCAACTGATAGTTCACAGTTTAAAGATATCCACTTGCTAAACTTTCTGGCAGTGTAAATGTGCTGATGTTGGCAAAATCTGCCTAAACATCAAGCACTGAGTTCCGCTCATTTATTCGCAAATATTTCCTGACAGCCACTTTTGAGTTGTGCACTATTCTAGGTGCTGGAAGGTACAAAGGTGACTGAAACACAGACTTCTTCTTCCAGGAAGAGATCGTGCTCTGCTGGGAGAGACAGCTACGTAAACAGTAACGATGGAGCTCTGCAGAGGTGTGAGGGAGGTGGGCACAGAGTATTACGGGGGCAGATTTACAGGGTGCCTATGGGGAGCCCAAAGTCAAAGAGAAAGCCATGGAAGAGGAGACAGCCAGTAACTCCATGAAGGAGACAGCAGCAGGGAAGTATCTGCAAACTTATGAAGCCCATGAGGCCTGAGGCAGAAACTGAGTTCGGCCAGGTGCAGAGAAATGTTGTGTTGTGATTGTCTAGTGAGGAAGGTGCTCATCTCGGTGCCTCACTGTCCCAGCTGAGCCCTGTGACAGCAGCTCGGTGTTCCTGCAGCCTGTTTTAGCGACAGATTACTAGGACAAGATATCGTTCCTGCTCCTCTGAGAAAGGCCAAGGACAGCAGGTGATGTTAACATGAGTGACGAAGGGACTAGAGTTGGGCCAAAGGCCTTTTGGAATCCCCATAGGATAATTGAACTATTCCATTATACTGTTCTTGAATATCTGTCGGGTAGCTCTGTGAGATATCTCATTGGATACTGCATTGCTCCCTTGCAAAGCTTGGGCTTTGAAGATTGCCCTTCTGCCCACTGATGTGTACCCAACTGCCATTCTCTTTCATGGCGATAAATGCAAAGGGCACATTGGTCAGGCCAGTTCTCAAGTGTCAGTCTCTCAATTGCAAGCATGCGAGCAAGGCTGGGCTTGAGAGGGGGTGCTGCTCACCCAAGGTCTTCAGGAAATCTTATCAAAAGTTTGGAATTGTCGTTGGTTGTCTTTTCACATTGACAGAATCCTAGATCCCTGAAAGGTGGTGTGGAGATACAGAAGCAAGCCCAGCTTTGAAATCTCAACTTCTTTTCTTGTTAAACAATTATTTGAAAATTCTTTTTCATAATAAGCTAAATATACTCTTTTCTACCACTGCAAAGCCCCAAACACATAACCACCCCTGGGGAAGAAAGCCAGGCCAGCCAGCAGATGAACACAGACACCTGCCACAGCTGTGGAGTCCCATTCTGGGACTCTGGTGGGCACCCTCAGATCTGGTGTTGCTCCACTGTTCCCATTGAGTCTGAGTTCCAACTTTTAAAGGAGCCAAGTAAAGGTCCACAGGCTCTGCTGTGTGTTCTCCACTCTGGGATATAAATGCTGTTGGATCATGTATTATACAAATGTATTCCTGGTTCATCTCTTGACAGTTTAGTGAAACTCAAAACCAATCATTGCTGATGTGGAAGTTGTAAAAAAGCAGCAACATGGAAGTGAGAGCCCAGCAGCTGTTATTTTCTGGGACCTGTTGAACAAGAGCTGAGTGCGGTTTCCTCTGTTTTACGGAGGGATGTGCTTTGTTAAAGCAGAAGGTTGACACTTTCCTGAGCCGCCTGTTCCATTTCAGTACTAACAGCTGTCAGTAGAGCCCATCTCCAGCTTGTTCTTCATCTCCTACCTCCATAACAAAAAAATCACATCTTGCAAGAGATGGTCCTATGGGGTCTTTCTGCTGAAAACAAAAACCAAAAACACCTTGTGTGTAACCTCGTTGGGTTAAGTGGACTACCACAAACAAAGTTATTCAGAGTAGCTTTATTCCATGAAATATTTTAATGAACTATTTAGAATAGGCAGAATGGTTTCTGATATGGAGAGGCTGTTTCAGATTGGAAGGAAATGTGCAGCAGTTCAGAAGGTCCATCCTTCCTAGGTAGCCAGACTGCTTCACTTGCCATCTTAGTATCTACACATAAATGGAGGCTGTCTCATCCTCTGTCTTTGCAGCTTCCATCTTCACTTTTGTCATAGAGCACAGAATCACTTCACTGTGAACCTAGCAAGTTGGCCAGGGGCCCTGTGGACCAGTGATGCTTTGGGAACAAGCACACTCTCGGCACTTCTCAGATACCTCTGCTGTTTGATTGAGCATGCAAAATAACCAGCTGGTCCCCAAAGAACAGATTCCTGTGGAGGAGGCTGTAAAACTCCTAGTTAGTGAGACATATATGCAGTCTGTGCTTCTCCACGTTCCCTCTCCAAGACCTTATCATTCAGGCTGGACCATTCCTCAAGGGAAAATCTCAGAAACTAAAATTTCTTGTAGAATGCGAATGCCTTGAACTTACATTTTCTTTTAATGAAATATTTGCCTACTCATATTTTGGTGGATGAACACAAACAACTAAAAAATATGTGGGCAAAGGACCTGAGTAGACATTTCTCCAAGGAAGACATACAAATGGCCAATAGGTATATGAAAAGATGCTCAGCATCACTAATCATTAGTGAAATGAAAATCAAAACTACAATGAGATACCACCTCACGTCTGTTAGAATGGCTACTATACAAAAGACAGCAAGTGTTAGTGATAGTATGGAGAAAAGGGAACCCTTGTACACTGTTGTAGAAATGAAAATGGGTGCAGCCACCATGGAAAACAGTATGCAGATACCTCAAAAAATTAAAAATAGAACTACCATATGATCCAGAAATCCCATTACTGGGTATATATATAAAGGAACTGAAATCAGTATGTTAAAGAGATAATGTCTGTATTCCCATGTTACTGCAGCATGATTCACAGTAGCCAGCTTCAATGTTTTCTGATGGATGAATGGATAAAGTGTGGTGTGTATACAACATGAAATACTATTCAGCCTTACAAAAGAAGAAAATCCTGCCATCTGGGCAACATAGATGGACTTAGAGGACGTTGTGCTAAGTGAAATAAGCCAGACACAGAAGGACAAATACTACATGATCTCACTAATATAAGGTAATAGTTAAAATAGTTAAACTTGGCCGAGCACAGTGGCTCATGCCTGTAATCTTAGCACTTTGGGAAGCCAAGGTGGCAAGATTGCTTGAGCCCTGGAGATTGAGGATGCAGTGAGCCATGATCATGCCACTGCTCTCCAACCTGGGAGACAGAGCAAGACCCTGTCTCAAAAAAAAAAAACAAAGAGTTAATCTCATAGAAGCAAAGAGTATAATGGTGGTTGCTAAAGGATAAGGGGGGCAGAAAACAGGGAAGAGTTAGTCAGAGTGCAAAGTTTCAGTTATGCAAGATGAATAAGTCCTAGAGCTCTTTTGTACAGCGGAGTGCCTATAGCTACTAATACTGCAGCATATACTTAAATATGTGCTAACAGGGTAAATCTTATGTTAAGTGTTCTTAACATACACAAAGAGGGCTGGGGCAACTTTGGAAGTGATGGATATATCTTTGGCATTAATTGTGGAGTTCATGAGTGTGTACTTACTCCAAACTCATTAAGTTTTATACATTAAATATGTACTGCCTTTTTTAGGTCAATCACACCTCAATAAAGACAGGTTTTCTTGAAAAATGTAAATATGTGACGTCTCAGAGAATGACAGTGCAAGTGATAAAGAAATGAGGGATTAAGGTGTGCTGGAAGTGATTGAGGTAGTGTAGTTGCTGTTTTATAGAGGGTGTCTGGGAAGGTCTCTCTGACGTTTGGTCAGAGATCTGAAGGGGTGAGGAAAAGAACCATGTCCAAATCTTCCCCCATATTTACATTTTTTGCTCCAAATAAGATGGGAAGCCAATGAAAGTTTTTGAGCAAGAAAATAACATGGCCTGATTTATGTTGAAAAGAATGAGACAAAGGTATGAAAGAAGGATAATAATAATCTAGGTAAGAAATGATAGTGGCTTAGACAAGTGTCAGCAAGTGCCCCAGGTGTTAATGGCACAAGTGTTCCTCAGACACATTTTCAGAGATAGTGATCTACCTGGATATGCATCAGAATCTCCTAAGTGTATTTTAAAATACATAGATTTCTGTACCCCATTCCAGACCTACTGAAATAGCATCTCTGGATTGGGGCCCAGGACTGATCAATTTGCCACTGTTATAACTTTTCTCTGATCACCTACCCAGGGTCATTTCAGAAATTCCTTTGAGCCTGTAAAATTTAGCAGCTTAAATAAAGGTAGGCAATTCTCTGACAGAGTAAATCAGACTAACCCTCCCTTTGAGAAGAATTATAAAGTTGGAGAAAATACTTTAAAAAATTGTTTGGGGGATCAGAGAGCAACCGATACACCCAGGATTTAAAGCGCCAAGATCCAGAGTGAAGGGACACAGAGGAGGGCAGCCGTACATTTGCTGGTGCTTTGACTTCTTAGAGAATTTTCCAGTTCACAGAGTGTGTCATGGAAGCCAAACAGAAACCAGCAGCATGGAACTTATGGCACTCATTAGGCTGGGAGGGCAAAAAGCTAGAAATTCAAGGCTGGCAACCTAGCCATGGATTGAGATTGATTCAGGATCACAGAAGAGAAGAACTCAACAGAAGTCAATCTAAATTCCATATGCAGTTAAGCCTCAAGGCATTGACTGATACCTAAACTGTGAATGTTTGGGATCAGACAAGGAGGAACCAAACAGAAAAAGCATCCACCAAGGCAAAGACTTTAGTAGTCTCATAGTCATGGGGAGAAAAACCGAAGTTCAAACCCATCAAGCGGGAGAAGCCCTTGTAAACAACCAGTACTTTTAGTTGAGACCAAAGAAAGTTCCATGACCTGAAAATAAAGAGGAAAAAACAGAAATTGACTAGTATGAGCCAGTCAAGGTGATCATGCCAGAAAAAATTAAATCTACACCAGAAGAAAATGACATCATTCAGAGCCCTACAATTTTCTTTACACAGTCTGTCATCAATAAAAAGTAACAAAGCAGACCAGGCGTGGTGGCTCATGCCTGGAATCCCAGCACTTTGGGAGGCTGAGATGGGCGGATCACAAGGTCAGGAGATGGAGACCATCCTGGCTAACATGGTGAAACCCCGTCTCTACTAAAAATACAAAAAATTAGCTGGGCACGGTAGCGGGTGCCTGTAGTCCCAGCTATTCAGGAGGCTGACGCAGGAGAATGGCATGAACCCGGGAGGCAGAGTTTGCAGTGAGCTGAGAATGCACCACCACACTCCAGCCTGGGTGATAGAGCAAGACTCTGTCTCAAAAAAAAAAGAAAAGAAAAAAAAAGCTGGCCGGGAAATGACTACATCACCAAAAACCAAAAACTAAAAATAAAAGAGAAATTAGAAGCAGATCCAGAGATGTCCCTTGGTTTTGAGTTATTAGATGCAGACTATAAAAGAACTGTGATTAATATATTCAAAAGAGTACTGAAAATATGAAGAATTTCACCAGATAACTGAAATTTATAAAGAATAATCAAAGGAATAGCCAAGTAATGGAAAATATAACAGAAATTAAGAATGTATAGGTTGGTTTAACAGAATACAACAAAAGAGAGGATTCATAAAATGGAAAATAGGTCATTAGCAAATACTCAGATTGCGACACAGATAGAAAAAAAGGTGGAAATTCAGAAAGAAGCATAAGAAACATACATATGGGCACAGTACAAAGGTCTGATATGTGTATAATTGGGGTCCCAGGAGTAGAGGGGAGAGTGTATATTGGCCAAGAATTTTCCAAAACTGATGGAAGACATCAAACCATGGATTCAAGCTTTATAAATCCCAAGCTCTCCCTTTACCACAAAAAAGAAAAACAAACAAAAAACACCTAGCCATATCATAGCAAATCTTCTGAAAACCAAAGTAGATACAAAATGTTTCAAAAAAAAGAAGCCAGGGAAAAATAATTCATTGTCATCAAAAGAGCAAAAATTAGAATTTACAACTGACTTTTCCACAGAAAAACTGGAAGCCAGAAGATAATGGAAAAATATCTTCAAAGGATGGAAAGAAAATGATTATCAACCTGAAATTCTAAGACTAATAAAAATGCTTCTTAAAAAGTGAAGACAAGGGGCTGGGCATGGTGGTTCATGCCTATAATCCCAGCACTTTGGGAGGCTGAGGTGGGTGGATCAGGAGGTCAGGAGTTCAAGACCAGCGTGACCAACATGATGAAACCCCGTCTCTACTAAAAATACAAAAATTAGCTGAGCGTGGCGGCGCACACCTGCAATCCCATCTACTCGGGAGGCTGAGGCAAGAGAATCATTTCAACCTGGGAGGCAGAGGTTACAGTAAGCCGAGATCACGCCACTGCACTCCAACCTGGGCAACAGAGTGGGACTCTGTCTCAAAAAAAAAAAAAAAAGTGAAGACAAAAATAAAGATATTTTTATGAAAACAGACCCATGCAAGAAGTAATACTTTAAATAGACTCTTCAGACAGGAAAAAATAAAATGATCCCAGAGGGAAGCACAGCAGCTCAGGAAGAAATGATGAGCTTTACAAATAGCAAATATGTGGTTAAATATAAATGAATGCTGACTGTCTAAAACAGCGGTAATAACATGTCACAGGATTTTTTAAATATGTAGAACAAAAACTCATAAAAATAACAGCCTAAAATATGATAAAGAAGTGTGGGATGGAATTAGTGTTGTAAGGCCTTTGTATTGTCCAAGAAGTGATAAAATTTTCAAATAAAGTATATTCTAATAAGTCAAGAGTACATGTTGTAATATCTACCACTGGAAGAATATTTTTTAAATGTATTTCTAACAAGCTAATATAGGAGAGATTGGATCATTTTAAAATTTGATTAACCACAAAAAGGCAAAAAAAAAACCACAAATGAAAAAATAAAAATATTTGTTTTTTTGTGAGGCAAATAGAAAAGATAAATGATAGAATTAAACCCAAATATAGCAGTAGTTAAGTTAAATGTAAATGGATTAAAATTTCAATTAAAAGATTAATGATAAGCTGGGTGTGGTGGCTCACACCTGTAATCCTAGCACTTTGGGAAGCTGAGGCGGGCAATCTCTTGAGGCCAGGAGTTCGAGACCAGCCTGGCCAACATGGCAAAACCCCATCTGTACTAAAAATACAAAACGTAGCCGGGCCTGGTGGCACATGCCTGTAATACTAGCCACTCAGGAGGCTGAAGCACAACAATTGCTTGAACCTGGGAGGCAGAGATTGCAGTGAGTGAGCTGAGATTGTGTCACTGCACTCCAGCCTGGGTGAGACTCTGCTCAAAAAAAAAAAAAAAAAAAAAATTGTAGTGTAAACTGGTACAACTACTTTGGAAAACCATTTGGTACTATTTCTAAAGCTGAGCATGTACATGCTCTCTAATCTTGTATTTCCACTCTTTTGTATATACCCAAACTAAACACATACATATGTGCACCAGAAGATATATTCATGAATGTTTATAGCAGCATTATTTATAATCTAAGCCATTCAATGTCCATCAACTGTAGAATGGGTAAATAAATTGTGTTATTAGATGCTATATAGCAAGTGAAATACTGCTACCTACAACAACATGGATGACTCTCTCACACATAATGTTGAGAGAAAAAAAAAAAGCACAGAAGAGTAAAACATGTATAATTCCATATTTACAAAGTAAAAAATAGCCAGGCATGGTGTCTCACACCTGAGGTCAGGAGTTCAAAACCAGCCTGGCCAACATGGTGAAACTCTGTCTCTACTAAAAATACAAAAATTAGCCGGGCATGGTGGCAGGTGCCTGTCGTCCCAGCTACTCAGGAGGCTGAAGCACGAGAATCGCTTGAACCTGGGAGGTGGAGGTTGTAGTGAGCCGAGATCACACCACCGTACTCCAGCCTGGGCAACAGAGCGAGACTCCACCTCAAGAAAAAGAAGAAAAAAAAAAGAAAAAAGAAATTGTTAAGATTGTAAATGTTATGTTATATGTATTTTACCACAGTTAAAAATTTAGAAGAACTTTTTAAAAGAGAGAAAGAAAGAAAATGGAGAAAGAGTGAGAAAACAGCATGAACCTTTCAATTCAAATTTGTTCATGAAAATAATCTGGAAATTTTAAAAAAATACAGTGAAGTTCACATTTTAATGAAAATTTGCAGTAGCAAAACATAACTATGACAGGTTTTATGTATGCATAAAATTTCAAATAATGTGACTCCTCTGAGATTTTAAAAGTTAAACAAGAATCAAAATACCAGTTCTGGAAGGCCAAGTGAACTATAAATGCCAGGTAATGGTGTTAACATTAACTGGCTGACAAACAGAAACACAGTGCTACTGGGGGAAAACTAGTCAAGATTTGTAAATTTTGAATTATGGCATGCTGTCAAGAATGCATCCTGCATATAAACTGCACCATTCTCTACAAAATTCTTGGCCCCTCACTGGACAGTATGATTGAGTATGTCTAGGGTCAAATCCAAGCAATTGTATTTTTAACAGCTCCCTGGGATTTTTTAAGACAAATGGCCCCATGCTTCATTGTTTGAAAAACCTCTGGTCCTCCATAAAGGAATAAGTGCATACATTCTATAAAAAAAATTATTTGTGGGCCGGGCGCGGTGGCTCAAGCCTGTAATCCCAGCACTTTGGGAGGCCGAGACGGGCGGATCACGAGGTCAGGAGATCGAGACCATCCTGGCGAACACGGTGAAACCCCGTCTCTACTAAAAAATACAAAAAACTAGCCGGGCGAGGCAGCGGGCGCCTGTAGTCCTAGCTACTCGGGAGGCTGAGGCAGGAGAATGGCGTAAACCCGGGGGGCGGAGCTTGCAGTGAGCTGAGATCCGGCCACTGCACTCTAGCCCGGGCGACAGAGCCAGACTCCGTCTCAAAAAAAAAAAAAAAAAAAATTATTTGTGAACGTGTATTATATGCTAGGCTATGAAGATATAATATGAAGCAAAAGTATAACAACCACACAGAGTGTATGTTCTAGTGAAGAAGTCAAACAATTAAATAAGCTGCTATTACAATAAAGTGCAATTACAATAACGGTCCTGTACACTATGACAAGGAAGACAGGGCATTATGGGACCATGTGTCAGGAATACTGACACAGGGTCCCAACACTGAAGGGGATATATGAGCTGATATGCAACTGATGGAAATTAACAGACCAAAGAGGTTGGCCATTATCCTAAGGGAAGGCCAGGGAAAAGGAGGATCTCTCTGAGTGTAGTGTGGAAAATGGAACGAATTGGATTAGAGGAGGGACAGCAGTGATGAGAGAAGCTAGTCTCCAGCAGCAGTAGTTGAAGTGAGTGAGAATAAGGGCATGGGTCAGGGTACTAACTGTGAGAATAAAATATTTGGTAGAAATAATCTATAGGCCATGGTGATAAATTAGATGTGAAGACAAAAAAGGAGAAGCTGAGAATGATTCTTAAGTATCTGGCCTGGGTAGAAACTTGAATCATGGTAGCATCTCGGGATTGAGGATGCAAGGGAAAGACACTGAGTTTATTTGGGAAGGCTGAATTTCAGGCATCTGAGAATGTCCAGGCAAGGGTGGTATCAGATTTTTTAAAGTGTCCTGATTAAAGAGTCATCAGCTGGGCTTTAAAGCCATGACAATAGATGACATTACTCAGTGACTATTTGTAGGTTAAAGAGAACCCTAAGAAAATATCAAAGAACAGACAAGATCAGGCATGTTCAGGGTGGTATTGCAATCTACCCATCTGACAAAGGTCTAACATCCAGAATTTACAAGGAACTTAAACATATACACGAGAAAAAGACAACCCCATCAAAAAGTGGGCAAAGGATACAAACAGACACTTCTCGACAGAAGACATTTACATGGCCAACAAATGTATGAAAAAAATGCTCAACATTGCTGAGCATTGCAGAGAAATGCAAATCAAAATCACAATGAGATACCATCTCATGCCAGTCAGAATAGCAATTATTAAAAAGTCAGGAAACAATAGATGCTGGTGAGGCTGTGGAGAAATAGGAACACTTTTACACTCTTGGTGGGAGTGTAAATTAGTTCAACTACTGTGGAAGACAGTGCGGCAATTCCTCAAGGATCTAGAACCAGAAATACTATTTGACCCAGGAATCCCATTACTGAGTATATACACAAAGGAATCTAAATTGTTCTGCTCTAAAGATACATGTGCTCGTATGTTTATTTCTGCACTATTTACAATAGCAAAGACATGGAACCAACCCAAATGCCCATCAATGATAGACTGGATAAAGAAAATGTGGTACATATACACCATGGAATACTATGCAGCCACAAAAAGGAATGAGATCATGTCCTTTGCAGGAACATGGATGAAGCTGGAAGCCATCAGCCTCAGCAAACTAACACAGGAACAGAAAATCAAACACCACATGTTCTCACTCATAAGTGGGAGTTGAATGTTGAGAACACATGGACACAGGGAGGGGAACAACACACACCAGGGCCTGTTGAAGGGTGAGGGATGAGGGGAGGGAACTTAGAGGACAGGTCAATAGGTACAGCGAACCATCATGGCTCACATGTACCTGTGTAACACACCTGCACGTTCTGCACATGTATCCTGGGTTTTTTTGTTGTTGTTGTTTGTTTTTTTTTAGAAGAAATTAAAAGAAAAAAGAAAATACCAAAGAAGGCCTACAGAGGAAGTCTAGAAGGGTATGGAGAAGTCAAAGGAAACTTTGGGGACTGTGCTGAGTTGGAAGCTAAGAGGGTGTTTCAGGGAGAAACAGTTAACAATGTCAGAGGCTTCCAAGAGTAAGATGAACACCGAGAAGTGCCTTCTGGAATTGGCAATGTGAAGGTCATTCACAGTTCGTCCAGGGGTTTGAGTGAGTGTGGGGAGCAGGCATGGACTAGAGTAGCTGGACAGTGAGGAAGGCAAGGTCATGGAGAATGTGAGCGTAGATGGCTATTCTGAAAAGTGTGGCTATGACAAAGGGGAACAGAGGAAAGGGGCTGGGTGAGAGGCTTGCTTTTGTACAGGAGTATGTTGAAGTTGGAAAGACTTAGACATATTTAAATGGTGATGAAATGGGTACGGGAAAAAGAGAGGAACATAAGAGTGTTCACTGAGGAACAAGCCAGGCTGCAGGTTTGGCTCTACTACTCACATCTGTTTGAACTTGAGTGGATCTTTTCATCTGTCTGGGCTGTGGCATCCTTCACTGTTAATCACGGGGCTTTTCTCTCTCTGTGGTTTTCCAACTGCACCCCTCAAAGCTGTCTCAGTGCCCACATTTCAGCTTCAACCACAGAAACTTTACCTCTCTCTTACGTGTTTTTAATTAACTTAATTTTAGCAATTTAATGCATGCACATACTTTAGAAAAGCAAAATAATAGTAAAAGAATTATGGTAAAGAGGAGTAACTTCTTCCAGCTCCACATCTGCCTACTCTCAGCCACCCTCAATTCTTGCGGATACTTTTCTCTGGTATTTATACCCATTTAGCTAAATTAAATTCTTATTTCCATATTTCTTAAATATAGACATCCTCTGATTTCTATCTTACCCTACCCTTTCTTCCCCATCCCCCAACATAATAATATCCCAATTTTTAGTTAATAGTGTTTGCATTATCATAAGCACACATATGTTGTTCACTGATTCTGCTGCCTTTTGTGAAAAACCCATCATTTCTCCTGCCAACAATATTTCCCTCTTTTGTCTCATTCATCTTGATTTCCACTTAATGATTGTTATTTTTTTCCCTAAACGTTCTGCCACCTCAAAAGCCTATCACTATTTTCCCTGTTCTTGCTTAATCATAAGACTTCCTCAGAGAATCTCCTCTAGGAGCCTTCTGTGGTTCCTGGTCTGCAGCAGAGCACCCTGCTAATGCTGGGACCCACTTTCTCTCTTGCCCGTGTAGAGCTGGCCTGCTTGCAGCTGCCACGTCTTTCTCCTCCGGACCACCCTTGCTTTGGTGCAGCCTGTCCTCCAGTGGCTTGGGAGACACCGCTGTTGAGGACTGCATAGCTGAAAATGCTTTCAGTCTACCTCCACCTTTGATTGATAATTGATTGGTGATAGAATTCTGGCTAGAAAAAAAAATTTCCTTCAAAAATGTTAATGCATTGTGCCATGATTGTCTGGCTTCCATTTTGGTTGTGGCAGTGTCCGAGGTGATTACAATTTCCTATTTCTTGACCTTGTTTGTTTTATTTCTCTTGGGAGATTTTAGGTTTTCTCTTTATACCTTTATTTGACAAACAGATGCCTTGTTATGATTCTTTCTTTATTCATTTTGTTGGTACTTGGTGACCCCTTACATTGTGAAGATTCTTGTCTTTCGGTTCTGAGAAACTGTCTTGAATGATTTATTTTGTAATTTCCTCCACTTCGTTTTTTCTGTTTGCTCCTTCTGGAGTTTCTTTTAGTTTGATATTGGACTTTCTGGTTTAATCTTCTAATTTTTTCCTTCCTTCCTTCCTTCCTTCCTTCCTTCCTTCCTTCCTTCCTTCTTCCTCTCTCCCTCTCTCTCTCATTTTGTGGGAGATTATTTTGACATTATATTCCAACTTTTCTATTAATTATTTTTTTGAGACAGAGTCTTGCTCTATTTCCCAGGCTGGAGTGTAGTGGCGTGATCTCAGCTCACTGCAACCTCCACCTCCATGGTTCAAGCAATTCTCATGCCTTAGTCTCCCAAGTAGCTGGGACTACAGGTGCGCACCACCACACCCGGCTAATTTTTATATTTTTTTAGTAGAGGCAGGGTTTCACCATGTTGACCAGGCTGGTCTCAAACTCCTGACCTCAAGTGATCTGCCTGCCTTGGCCTCCCAAAATGTCTATTAATTTTAAAAATGTAGTTACATCATATATTTAATTTCCAAGATTATATCCTTTTTAATAACCATTTGTTCTTGTTTCATAGATACAATATCTTCTCTTACCTCTACAAGGATATTATCTCTGCCCCACACCACACACATACCCATATAAATCCTTCCTATCCTTTAGTCCTTCGGTTCAGCTCAAAATCCACATTTTTTGAGGACTTATCCAATCAGCCCAGTTCTCCAGTATAGCATCATTATATTCCACACCATCTATCTCCTATGTCAATATGTTAGGCTTGCGTTGCCTCCCATTGAAGGATAAATGTCATCTCCCCAATTACACCTTCTCATGAGCAGGAGCTGCTCTTGAAAATTAAATGGAGGATACCAATATTTAAAATGTAATGGAAGAGTTGGAATATAAAGTCAAGATAATCTCCCATAAAATAAGATCGAGAAAGAGAGAAGGAAAAAAGATAATTAGAAGATCAAACCAAAAGATCCAATATCAAACTAAAAGAAGCACCAGAAAAACTGAAATAGAAAAAAACTAAATAGAAAAACTGAAGTGGAAGAAATTACAAAAGAAATAACTCATCTTAGTTTAAAAGAGACGTTTCCTTAGCTTAGAAAGTTTACTTTTCTGTATCAACCACAAGACCTTGTCTAGAATTGTGGGAATGGCAAGTGCTAAACCAGTGTTTGTTGACATGAATTAAATGATAAGCCATCCTCGTCCCTAAATATATAACATAACCAAATTTTAGAAATTCATAGAAAAGTTAGAATATAAAGTCAAGTCAAGTTAGGCTATCCCAGTTGGGATTCTTTAAAGAGTACTAAGAACATAAGTATTTGTCAAATAATATAAGTGCAGAACTTACTGATTTTTACAATTTTTTCTTTTACCATGTTTCTTTGAATAATTCTATTGAATAATTCAATATTCAGTAGCAGTATTGCTTTTTATTTGAGACAGAGTCTCACTCTGTCACCAGGCTGGAATGCAGTGACGCCATCTCGGCTCACTACAACCTCCACCTCCCAGGTTCAAGCGATTCCCCTGCCTCAGCCTCCCAAGTAGCTGGGACTAGAGGCACGCACCACCATGCCCGGCTAATTTTTGTGTGTTTTTAGTAGAAATGGGGTTTCACTATGTTGGCCAGGATGGTCTCGATCTCCTGACCCTGTGATCCACCCACGTCGGCCTCCCAAAGTGCTGGGATTACAGGCATGAGCCACCGCGCCCAGCTTGGTATTGCTTATATTTATTAAGTCTTTCTTGAAGCTCTCAATTTAGATTTCACAGAAAAAAAGCTTTCGTTTCCCACTCATATTTCATTGGTTCATGAAATATTTAATTAAACTGTGTAACTGAAATACCAAGAACTAACTGGCACAAGCAGGATCAGAAGTAAACACATCTAAATCTTTGTGTGTGACTCAATCAGTAGGAACAGAAGGACTTGAGTGTTCCGGAAGTAACCTGCCACCCTCTAGTCTTTAGCCCTGCCAGCAGCATCAGTGAGCAGAAGGAATGAAGGGCGTTAGACTGTCCAGTCAGTTATGTGGGCGTCAGTCAAGAGAGTGTTGACTGTGCTCCATTTGTATACCAAGAAGAGGGAGGTCTCTGGCAGAAATGGATTCATGTTCATCATCTGTCTTGGGTTCCCTTGCAATCAGGGACATACATGGGCTAGCCAGATCCTGAGATATTGTGCTGGGTTTTTTTGTTTGTTTGTTTTTTGAAACAGAGTTTTGCTCTTGTCACTTAGGCTGTAGTGCAATGGTGCAATCTCAGCTCACTGCATCCTCCGCCTCCCGGGTTCAAGTGATTCTCCTGCCTCAGCCTCCCAAGTAGCTGGGATTATAGGTGCCTGCCACCATGCCTGGCTAATTTTTGTATTTTTGGTAGAGACAGGGTTTCACCATGTTGGCCAGGCTTGTCTCAAACTCCTGACCTCAAGTGATCCACCCGCCTTGGCCTCTCAAAGTGCTGGGATTACAGGTGTGAGCCACCGCTCCGGGCCAATATTATGCTGTTTTAAGACCGAAGACTGTGCACTAATCTCTTAGCACTGAAGATTAGTGCATAGTCTTTGGTCTCAAAATATCACGAGGCTCACAGGTCCAGGGGGCCAATTGTCTTGGTCTCATTAGAACCAAGATCCACCAACCTATGCTGTGATCTCCTGGCCATGATGCCTTAAAGGGCCAGCAGGACTCTGCCAGGCCTCAGAGTCTCACCTTTTTCATCTCCAGGATGGGATCCCCACTCCCTTCCCATTTCTAGCAACTTGGGCCATCAATACCAAGCCATGTCTGTGCCCTACCTCCCTTCTCCATCCCACCTACAGCAATCAGGCTTTGGAGGAGTCAAATATGGATTTTCAGAGAGGAAGTAGGTTGTCCAGTTAGCCTTGGATGGCCCCTTCCAGAACATGAATTATTTTTCATGACAGTGAGCCAGGTGGAAATTGGAAATTCTACTTGTGTGATGTTCTTCTCTTAGAAAGGGAAACCTCTAAGTATAGTGGAGATAGGATGGCATTAGTGGCCAGAAAGAATATTTGTATTTTATTTTGGTCATACTCAATGGACCAGCATCACTATGTAGCCACCATAATCACAAACATAAAGGAAGCCATCATTCATGGTCACTGCCCCTGGGGGAACAGAGTCTTCTGCAAACAGGGGCTTGGGAAAACCCCATAGAAAATGTAGCTGGAATACCGTATGAAAAAATACGTGGCAAAAAGAAATATCAGCCTCTCAGTTAGATGAGGGTTGCAGCTATATAAAGCCAAAATGGAATCAATTCAGTTGAATCGGTCTCGTGATAAATTTAGTGATGTGAATGTTTTACCTGGCCCCGGTTTGTTCAGAAGCAACATAGGACTCTGTGTGCAGAGAAAGGTGGCCAAACTGCACCAGACTCTACAAAACGGTAAGTGTGTTTCTCCTCTCTCAATATCCTGGGCTCTCATGCCTTTCTCTAAGGAGTTTTCTTGTTCGTGCTATGGACATCCCATAGTTGAGTCATGAACAAAGACAGATTTCCTTCTAGATTGATAGGAAGAATAGACAGTAAAATTAAATTTAAAATCTTACCCAATCCCCTTTGACTCTTGTTTTTAATTTTCCTCCGTTTTCTCTGCATTTTAATATTAAGTGGCACAGAACAGAGCTATTCCCCCAACCTAGTGCATTTGCTTTGTTCTAGAGATGTCTTTTCTTTTGCTCTCGTGGCAGTTCTTTTGGGACTGAGTCTATTTCTAGATCACTAGCAGGCTGACTCCCTTCCTGGCTGGCAGGCCATCCCCAGCTGTGGCAGTGCTGCACCACGTCCATGAGCCTGGACAGGGACTTCCTCAGAGCAGTGCCTCCTCTCTCGTCCATCTCCTTGCCTGGCTCATCGGGCCCAACCCAGCAATGATCTTCACTCCCTGACAGTCAAGGAAACAGGCAGCTGTCGACCAAGCCTTCTCAGTGGCCTCTCTCCACACCCGAGCCCCCCACAGCCTCCTCTACTTCCTTCTTCTGCCTGTGGAAGACTGGCTTTAATTTTCTTAAAGATTTTTTGAACTATCTGTGATCCTTCCCCCTAGACTCTAGAATGGCATCAAAAGACTTTCTTCTACAGATGTTTCCTCATCTCATTCCCACGTTAGACTCTGAACTTTTGGATCTGCTTATTCTTCCTGTGCTAGATAGTCTCTTAGAGAAGTGGGACTTCCCCATGGTGGAATAAGTACCCAAAAAATGGCCTCAGGGAGAAAATAGGTCGCGAGTTAACACTATTCGTATCATAGCCAAAAGGTATTAGATACGCCCAAGAAGTGACTGCCCCTGCCTGATCACAAAGGTAACTCCAATTGAGGGCAACATTTTTTAAAAGTTGTTTCAATGTGTTCTCTTAGACCAAGCTTGTCCAACCCCTGTCCCACAGGCCACATGTGGTCCAGGCTGGCTTTGAATGAGGCCCAACACGAATTTGTAAACTTTCTTAAAATATTATGAGTTTTTTTTTGTGTGATTTCTTTTAGTAGCTCATCACCTATCGTTAGTGCTAGTGTAGTTTATATGTGGCCTAAGACAATTCTTCTTCTAATGTGACCCAGAAAAGCCAAAAGATTAGACACCCTGTCTTAGAGTATCCATCCTCCTCCATTACCATCCTTCCCCCACAACAATGCCCACCCCAATAAAAAGGTGTAGTGAACCCCTTCTCCTACTCAACAAGTAACAGAATCCCTCAGTCAATCACCATAGAATTAGGCCTTCGAGTCAGATAGCGCCAACATTACCTTCTGTATAGAACCATAAATTCTAAGCTTAACATGAACAGAAGGAAGAATCTGTGACATCAGATCACTGTGCAACATTTGTTTCAGTGGACTAAAGCAGTAGGTTGAAGGGCTTTAATAGAAAAATGTTTATTAAAAATAATAATTTTAAAACCCTGCCCCTTCCTATATTTGCTTAAAAAAAAAAAAACTTGGTATAGGAAATAAATGATCTGTCTGAACCCAGGAAAATAATAACAATGCCTCTCTTTCCTTGTTTTAGGGAATGCTGTCGATTTTTTGGAGACAATGGCTTGACTTTGAAGGTGTTTTTTACCAAGGCAGCACCCTTTGGTGTTCTTTGGACACTCACAAACTACCTGTACTTACATGCAATAAAGAAAATAAACACTACGGATGTCTCCGTGTTGTTCTGCTGCAACAAAGCTTTTGTGTTCTTGCTCTCATGGATCGTTCTCAGGGACAGATTCATGGGAGTGAGGGTAAGTTCCTTATTATCTGTCTTCCTCCCTCACTCAGTCATGTCAACCAAAACCTGCCCATCGGCTTGCTTAGCTCCATGTGCTGGACCATGAGCATAAGCTGCTGACCACTTTCCTTCTGATTTGCAGCAGAAAATGAGCCCAGCAGAGGGCCCGGTTCTTGGTGTGCCTTGCCAACCTTCTTGCTTGCAAACCATACTAGACAAGCATTCATTAAAGCACCTTTCATTTCAAGCATTTCAACAAGCATTCCCTAAAGTGTGTGCCAGTCGGGGACCCAGCCTGGGAATGGCGATATGCTCCGCTCTCTGCGTGCTCACCCAGTGTCTCATGGGCGGCTTTCCCGGCTGCAGTGCGTGGCATGACCGTGCCCTGCAGCCTGGAGCTTTCTGCTAACACTGCCACTCTCGGGTGAGGATGTGCGTGAAACCCGAAGGATCCTTCCGCATCCATGCATGCATGCAGTCTTGGCCCTTTGCCTGGGCCGTGTGTACACAGCCAGAGTGGGCCAGACACACTCACGCTGAGTCCCAACTGTGAAGGGCCAGCTTCACTTCCTTCTAACCAATGACCAAGGGGGAGTGAAATTATATCCCTTGAATTACCTCTCATTTTACAACCGAGACTCAGTCAATTACATTAGAAGCTAGTCAAAGTTAGCTCATCGGATTTCATAACAGCTGTATGAAATAGGACACGTGCACTATCAAATATCAGCTGAAATATAGAGCGATTCCCCCGAATAGAAGAAACGGGAGACGTTTCGCACCCGGCAGAACACTAGTGACTTCTGACTGGCTCCCTCTTGTGGCCAGGAGCTGCCACGGACCCGTCATCACCTTGCTGCAAACCAGCGCCGAGAGCATTTGGCCAGGCCACTAGTTCTTTTGCAGTTAGTGTACAGCTTCCCCCTTCAGCCACAAAGCTAAGAGCCAGTTTGAGGGGCAGTCCCATGAAAGCAAGCCCTGCTGGCCACCAGTGCAGGGCCCTCTACTTCCGGCCTTCCCTCCCTGTCCTGGGAACAATGACATCACCCTAATGGTGCATTCACACCCACCTAAGTTACCCAAACAGCAGTGGGGACATGAGTCAACTTCTGAGTTATATTTTTAGCTTCCAGTAGGGGGAAAATTTGTTTTGAGGCTTAATGTTAATTTTGGAAGAAAAACTCACTCTCTGTGCCACCAGAAAAGCTTTCAGCAAATAAATGATCTGATGCATCTCTGCAAGAAATGCAGATACTTCTCACAGTGAGCCACCCAGCCGCCTGCCTGCCTCGATGCTGAAGCCTTGAATGTCCTGGGTCCCCCTGCCACCCACCCATGTCCTTCCTGACTTTATTTTGATGTAAAGAGCCAGGAGAATTTATGGAAATTTTTGGCATGACTCAGATGTCCCTAGAAAATTCCAAATGAGACCCTGTTCCTGGAAGAGAAGCTTCAAGGTTAATTCTACATCTAGCAGAAGAAACCCTTTTTTTTTTTTTTTTTTTTTTGAGATTAAGAGAAGGAGGTGTGAAAAACTTGAAAAGTACTCCTAAATTCATAGAAAGCAATATGATGCTTCCAGATCTATATTGCTATACATGGATAAGACCCCTCCAACCCCCCACCCAACAATCATCCTTGGAATATGGCACATTCTGGCCATGCTGGCCACTTGATTGGTTTGGTCTGTTGCTGATCACTGTGTACTGAGCCAAGTTTTGTGTTGAAGGCCTTTGGTACTAGACTGACACTGAATGAAGCCCCCAGGAGCCAGTGTCAGTGATGGCATTGATGGCATTTTGTAACTTGCAAAGCACTGTGCAGTTGTGAGTCTCTCTAATAACCATTATTCCTCTCAGAAGTGCATGACCAGTCATCTAAGAGCTTCCTGCCACAGGTTGTGTTGGAGAGCCCTTTTCTCTTCTTCAGGAGTTCAGAGAGCTAGCAAAATCCATCAGGAGACACTGCCACATGCCAAAGGGACTGAAAGATTCTCCTTGATAAACAGATGGAGATTTAGTTCCAAGATAATATCTAGCTGGTGCATGGGACCGCTCAGACTTCACTCAGACCTGGGTTGGCTAACACTGTCCGTTAGGTAATTTCCAAAGACTGAAAAGAATTAACGTGGTTCTCCATCCTGGAGGGCTGAGCATATGAGCTTCAGAGCCAAGCAGACATAAGAACCGTGTCGAAGGCACAGCCTTATGTTTGTGGAATTGGCTGCTAAGGAGACTTGTGTTATTAAGGCAATTACTCAAACCACAAGGGCCATGGTTCCTGGAAAACATCCATAAGTCTAGGTCATGTGCGCAGATCCAGAAGGAAGCAAACGTGTCTTATCATGCTGGGGAGATTCCTGGCCACGTACGGTATGAGAGGGTGAGAGGCCATTGGAGTGTCTGTTTGGAAGGAGCCAAGCTGGCTCCTTGTGTTGCCATCTGACTCTCTGCTTAGGTGTGCTTTCTATATGTTCCCTGCTTCTCTAGGTCAGGGTTCTAGCTCAGCAATGGAGATGTCCCAGGCTAGAGTTAATGACAAGGTCACAGATCTTGGCTCCACTCTTATAAGCTGTTTGGACCTTGAGCAAACTAGTAAATGTCCCTGACCCTCTGTTAAATGGAGAGAATATTACTACTCATCTTAGAAAACAGTTGTGAGAATAAGATGATGCATGCCTCGCACATAAAACTCAATAAGTGGTATCTTTTCTCAATGGCATTATTCTTATTATTCCTTCTCAATTGGAGGAGGTTGATGGATCAGCCCAGTTCTCTTGTTGGTGGATGAATATTTAGAGAGGCAGTTTAATGTGGCAAAAGCAAGAGTAGGATGAGAGCAGGTAGAACCCTGGGTGTACACTGCCCATCAGCTGTGACTAGGCTGAGTGAGACCACCCACAGCCTCTATGTCAAGGAAAATGGGAGGTGAGATTCTCCGATTGTTCAGGGCTGTTCGGGACCACCCATCACAGTGAGGGTCTTTAAACCAGGAAGGCAGGGGAAGGAGCCAGAAGGTGAGCTGAGAGGTCACCCATGGGGTCCTCAAACCCTAGCGGCATATTCCTGGGGATCATGGACCTTTTTCCAAGATCACTTCCCATCTCAATCAGATTCCAGCTGATGTTTCCAATTATCAAAATGTTTACAGTGTTTCAAAAGGAGCCATCCATTCCCGAACAGTATCTGGTATCTGGTCCTGACTCCCTTCTGTGTGGGGGGCTGCCCTCTGCAACCTGAGCCCAGCACGGGGAAAGACACAGTGGACAGGCAATGGTGGAGCTCACAGCCCAGGCGACTTTCTACTCTCAGATGTAGAAGGGGTGGACTAGAGGATCCCCCCAGTTCCCTCCAAACTCCAGTATTCCTTGAGTCAATGAAAGCAGGCCAGGAGCTGAGAGGGAAAGAGTTGGGGGAAGGATGATTAAAAATCAATCCATTTTTCCCTTTTGTAAAATCGCCTGAAGCTGTGCAAATCTAAAAAGCTTCCAAATGGGGTTATGTTTGGCAGAGACCGTGCAGCCCGCCATGTTTTGTTGTTTGCTGTTTTTTAGGCTTTTTTGTTTGTTTGTTTGTTTGTTTGCTTGCTTGTTTGTTTTGCAGAGACAGGATCTCACTCCGTCACCCAGGCTGGATTGCAGTGGTGCTATCATAGCTCACTGCAACCTCAGCCTTCTGGGCTCAAGTGGTCCTTTCACCTCAACCTCCTGAGTAGCTGGTAGTACAGGGGCATGCCACCGCGCCCAGCTAATTTTTTGTATATTTTGTAGAGACAGAACCTCACCATGTTGCCCAGGCTGGTCTCGAACTCATGGGTCCAAGCAATCTGCCTGCCTCAGCCTCCCAAAGCACTGAGATTACAGGTGTGAACCACTGCTCCAGGCCTTGCCACCTTTTAGCAAGACTAAGCAGGAGGAGCCCTAGTCTGAATGGTGATTAGACCTCACCTAGGGCACCACCAACCCTCCTCTCTCCTCTTTAAGGCTCAAGGGTTTCCTTTGCCTTCCCATTCAGCCCCCCAGAGAGCAGGGAGCAGAACTGTCATGGAGATGAGTGGTGTGTCTGTGACTCATGCCTGGGTGCGTGGGACTCAGACCTGGAGCTCTGGCAGCCGGGCAGGTTATGACAGTGGGTCACCACGCTGGGTGAGGACATGAAGACGCTACGCAGCAACCCCCGGCCTGTGTTCCTTCCTTACCTCCAGCTAACTGTTCCCTAGACAAAGCAGACAAAGCAGAGGTGGTGGTTCTTACCCATCTCGGTCTTGGGCCACCGTGACCCATCAGGCTTTGTTTTAGGATTGTTCTGTGGGGAACACTGAGGGCCAGGGGGACAGGAAAGTGTAAGGAAAGAGAGGCGTGGGGAGGTCAGGGAAGCTCTGATGTCATGATTCCAAACCCACCCTCAGCACCTGTCCAGGGGCCCCGGTAGGGAGAAGATGTACGTGGAGCACATGGAACCACAGGGCGGACTTGACTGGCCTTCCTAGAGAGTTTGTTTTAGTGCAGGAAATGGGCAAGAAAATATTTTCACATGAAAACCAAGAAACTCAGATGTGTTAGGGTGTCAAATGTAACATATGCACATACTTTTTAAAAGATAGAACTGGAAACTTAACAGGACTTCCAGGCATCAGGAAGGAATCTTGAGCTCTGCTCCCAAAGGCACAGGGCACGTTCCAACCCTGCTGCGCCCCACAGGGTATTGAGAGTGAGGTAGGAGCCCCAGTTCACATCCCAGCACATGGGGCCAGTTGTTGCAGGGCTGCTGAAGTCTGGAGAGTGGAAGGTCCACAGCCAGGGCTGTCAACACTGTGCCTTGTGGGTGGGACCCCCAGGAGAAGGCTGGGAGGTGTGGAGGAGGAGATCAGAGTCCCCTGCCTGTCTGTCAGAATGAACTGATGGAGTGGCACGGGCTCCTCTGATGTTTATCTCAACAGACCAAAAGGTCAATGGCCAACCATGCTCTCATTTCCTAACCCCTTGTCCCTTCCCCCAGCTTAGCCGCACAGTGCAGCCCAGGCAGAAGCTTTTAGCTGTTTATTATTTAATCAATAGAGAAGAGAGGAAGAGGTTGGAAATCTGCCCTTCAAGTCTTCTGAAAAAATCACCCCTCACTGTCCTTCGTTTCTTCCAACTTCAGCCATAAGCCTGGAAAGGCTCAATAAAAAGTAGCTCCAGGCCAGGTGCGGTGGCTCAAGTCTGTAATCCCAGCACTTTGGAAAGCCAAGGTGTGTGGATAACCTGAGGTCAGGAGTCCGAGACCAGCCTGGTTAACATGGTGAAACTCCATCTCTACTAAAAATATAAAATTTAGCCAGGTGTGGTGGCAGGCGCCTGTAGTCCCAGCTACTCCGGAGGCTGAGGCAGGAAAATCACTTGAACCCTGGAGGCAGAGGCTGCAGTGAGCCGAGATAGTGCCATTGCACTCCAGCCTGGACGACAGAGCAAGAATCTGTCTCAAAACAAAACAAAACAAAAGAAACAAACAAAGGGTATCTCCAGAGGGGAGATGCACCAAGCTTCTGGAATTGGGCCATTTTCTTCTCTCCATTCCTTTCTCCTGTCTTTTCACTGGGAGTCCTCTGATGCCTGCCCCGGTTGGCATGTTGCTGGCAGCACCCTTGCATTACATGTGTTCTCTGGAGCAGAAACCAACCCTTTCCCCACCTGCTTTCTCACTTTTCCCTTTTTTATTTTCCTGTGGGGAAAAAATTCCCTTATGGTATTGCTATCTCTGTTTCTTTCTCTTAATGAACACTTTTACACAGTACATGTAGCATTTGAATATGAAATGTAGGCATATATCTGATGCAAAGCGGTGTGGCGGACTGCAAGTGAATTCCCATACCAGAAAGAACACGCAGACAGATTGGGCCAGGGAGTTCTCTCGTACACGATAACCACCTGCTCTCTCAATGCCTCTGCGTTAAGGGTGGATACAGCATTGTATAGAAATATAGCGTATGAGGTATACGCTAAGAGAAGTACGTAACTCAGACATACTGCATGAGATTAAGCCACGTTATGTTTCACTAACCTAAACATCTTATGTTTTAACTACGAAGGCAACCTCAATTTGAATCTAACAGTAAGTTGGCAGTACTTCCTATGTGAATCATGCGTTCCTGTATATATATGTAATTATCAACTTTGCAGTCAGGCAGACCTGAAATCTGACTCTGCTCTTCCACATACCAGCTGTGTGGGTTTGGCAAGCTTTGTGAGCCTAGTTTTCATGTCTACAAAATGAGGTGAATGACAGTATCTACTGTGGTACAAAATGAGAACATACATAGAAACATACATGCTATGACCACTCAGTTAACCTTAGCTATTTGATATTGTTTTAGACAGCTGAAGTTGATTTTGAATGATTCATAAGAGGGATAAAATTCTCAGTAAATCCAGAAGTGGAAACTTCTCCTGCACACATTTGTTCTACTGACTGCAACCCCCTCTCCACCTCCCACCTGGTGACATTTCTGGAGCTTCATGGCTACCTCAGATCAGTCCTTGTATTGATTCTCTGTGCTGGTGCATTTTCCCCTTTGAGGAATATTGTCCCAGATGGTTTATCTCCTATTTACTCTGGCAATTTCACTTTGCACAAGAGTAATATGTACATCTCCATGAGGCCTCCGTCCCAACTGAGAAGTCAGTATCAGGACAATAACAGGATTGAGGGGAGCCTTGGTGGGTAGGGTGGAGGAGCCTACGGCTACAGAGGAAAGGAACTGCACCTCCAAGGTTAGGACATTGTTTGTAGCATTGATTGGCAGGTGACATTCTGTCAGGCCCCACTGCTGGGGTAGAAAATGGGGACAAGATCTTCTGTCCTCATAGTGGCTTCCCTGTTGAGATATGAAATACATAAAAGCAAGGTCACAGGAGGTACTTTCAGAAGGCTGGGAAAGAACTCAGGTCATCTCTGGGGGCTGCCCAGGGATTATCTGCCAGGCCTTGTCATGACCATTTAATAACCTGCCACTGCAACCATGACCACCTCCTTCTCGGGTCCCTAAGAACCGCAGTGACTGGCCACCACCATGCCACCCATTCCTTGCTGCCAGCAGTTTCCGTTCTTTGGCCAAGCCAAGCTTTGCTAAGTGCCCTAAGCAGCAACAAAAATTTAGACAAGAGTCAGCCTTTGCCTGTTGCTCCCCAAGGAGGAACAAAAAGGAGACACCACTTTCCCCTCACGTGGCCGAACCCCACGTGCATTTCCGGGTCTTTGGCGCTTGCGTGGCCCCTCCGACTCCATCCGGACTTCCCTGACCAGCATTTTCTTCCATCCGTCCAGATTGTGGCCGCCATCCTCGCCATCGCTGGCATTGTGATGATGACCTACGCTGATGGCTTCCACAGCCACTCCGTCATCGGCATCGCACTGGTGGTGGCCTCAGCATCCATGTCTGCCCTCTACAAGGTATGCGCGGGGAGCGAACCCTCTCAGCTGGCTGGGCTCTCCTCAGCCAGCACAGCCGGCTTTAGATGGCTGGTCCTTTACTTTTCAAGAGCTTCTGATGATACTTGTGCTTCAGGACAGGCAGCTCTAGATAGCTGGAGTCAACTGTGCAACAGGCAGACAGAGACTTCAGTCAAGGGCAAGGGGGAGGTGTGCCACTGCTCTTGGCTTTGGCTCTCTGGGCCTTTCTATCTGTAGCCACATCGTTGCAGCATCTGAGATAAAATGAGTGGTGCCCATCCGCACAGGCACAGTCAGATTCCTGACGTCATTGATGGCAGCCGACAAGCTCAGTGTTTGCTCAGATCATTTGCCACCCTATGGGGTGGGAAGACTTGAATATCTGGTGCAGCTTTGTCATGTAAATCTTTGCCCACACAGTTTTTGCAGCCTCCACTGCTCGCTATGAATCCATATGCATTTCCAGTACTGCCTTGAAGGCTAAATAAATAAAAGTACAACAGCTGTAATATGGGGATAATAAAGTATTTTGATGAAATGTTGGGAACCATGGGAAAGCACTTGCCAACTTCAGGTCTAGAGGAAACAAATTTTTATTCCCGCACTCAGGTCCCTTTCTCTGTTCACCTCCTACTTTATCAAGTCTCCTGGCTGCTCTCCCCCCTCACTTCCCTTCTCCTCCTCTCTCCTTCTCCTAAGATCCATTGCAGAGAATGCAAATATTTTCAGGACTCCAAGTTGGAGAACTGACCTAGAAGATCCAATGAGAAATGAGATTTTAGTTTTGAGACTTATCAGCCCTTTGTGGATCCAGACAATAGGACCGATATAATTTAAGTACTGTAGAGAGTCATAAGAAAAGACATTCTTTCCCCCAGCTCTGTGAGTACCATGTGTTCTGGTTTTGGGCAAGTGAAATAACTCAGCCTTATCCTTTATCACCTCCCTGCCCTCACCTCCCACAGAGGAAGACACACATGTCATTTTCTTTCTCTGAACACCTCTCACTGAGGAGATGCGATAATCGAGCACCACTCTGAGACTCTAGCAACCGTCCAAATGCAGAAGATATTAGAAGGCTACATACACTCTGCTAGACTCAAATCGCTGTGGCCTAATGAGGAGCAAAAAAACAGGGAGAAACACAATCCACAATGAACACAATATTCTGATTCAGATTCCCATCTCCAACTCCTCTACCACCTGCAACTTGTCCATGGGGCCTCCTAAGTGAGAGGCTGAAAGCCATTTACTTCCCCGTCCATACTTCCTGCACATTTTTTAGGAAATACATGAATGAGTTGGGAAATGGCTGAACAAAGAGAAAGCAGGAAAAGTGAGGGAGACAACGATGGGGAGACTCAAATTAGACCACAGCTCACTCAGCACAGGAGCTGCCCTGGGGCCAC
Source organism: Macaca nemestrina (assembly GCF_043159975.1). Taxonomy (NCBI): domain Eukaryota; kingdom Metazoa; phylum Chordata; class Mammalia; order Primates; family Cercopithecidae; genus Macaca; species Macaca nemestrina. Next base: position 14,867,780 of record NC_092125.1, on the reverse strand, counting down.
CTGCCTCTCTCAGTTCAGCTCCTGGCCACTCCCATCACATTTTCCCTCTCCTCCTGGCCTTCCAAACCCCTGAAATGATGTGCAAAAAAGAACAGGTGCAAGAAAATAAAAGTTTGGTGCATTCCACTAAAACCCATGCCATTTCTGGAATGGACATGGTGGGATGGAGCAGATATGAGCAAAATCCCCCCACCCTTGATTTACAGAAAATGTCTTTGCAGCCAGAGCACTCTTTCTTGGGAGCAATGGTGTTCAACCTGCTTATACAGGGTCAAGGATCCCTTCTAGGGGTCTCTGAGAGGATGTGTAATCATGGCAGATGTTTTTGAGTGATGTAGTGTCAGGAACACAACACAGACAAATCAAACCTAGTATGAAAACCCATGACTCCCAAAGATGCTTTCTCTATAACCAAAGAGCAACTCTCCTCTGCCATGTCACTGGGATTTGAATATGTGTGCAAATGAACACAGGTCAAACCCCATGGAATTCGCCTGGAATCTGGTTTCCATCCTGCAGTGCAACCCCAGCATTGTGGAGTGAACTCTGCTTCACTTACATCATGTTGGGGTCTGAGGTGAGCCTTCACCCCGTCCTCCTCTGCTTTCTCCTACAGGTTTTGTTCAAGCTCCTCCTGGGCAGTGCTAAGTTTGGAGAAGCCGCCTTATTTTTGTCCATCTTGGGTGTGTTTAACATCCTCTTCATCACCTGCATTCCTATTATCCTCTACTTTACCAAAGTGGAATACTGGAGCTCTTTTGATGACATTCCATGGGGAAATCTTTGTGGATTTTCAGTTCTCTTATTGAGTAAGTGGTGACCAGCTGTCCAGAATTCCCAGAAAGCAATCACCAGCAGAGGACCCTTAGGAAACATGTTCCCTGAAGGCAGACAACAGTGCTCATTGCTATTCTTTAGTTCTTACCGGTTTTTAAGATATTTCTGTTTCACAAAGTAGTCTTTGAAATGATGACATTGGATTCGAATTCCAGAACCAGTATCAATGTAGTAGTCACAGTGGTCACTGCTGCTCTGAATAATGAACTAATAGCCCAGTGTGTTGCATGTTACCTACTAAGCATAGTACAGCAAGGAGCTGGTAAATTAACACCTGCAGAGCTCTTAAAACATTGCCTGATAAGGGCCAGGCGCGGTGGCTCATGCCTGTAATCCCAGCACTTTGGGAGGCCGAGGCGGGCAGATCACAACATCAGGAGATTGAGACCATCCTGGCTAACACGGTGAAACCCCATCTCTACTAAAAATACAAAAACTTAGCTGAGCGTGGTGGCGGGCGCCTGTAGTCCCAGCTACTCAGGAGGCTGAGGCAGGAGAATGGAGTGAACCCGGGAGGCGGAGCTTGCAGTGAGCCGAGATCACGCCACTGCACTCCAGCCTGGGGGACAGAGCAAGACTTCATCTCAAAAGAAAAAAAAAAAAAAAATTGCCTGATAAGTGTCAATGTTCAATAAATACTATAGAATACCATAGATTATCATTATTATTAATGTCATCATCATCATTGTCTCCATTACTTGATATAAGTCTAGAGCTAGGCAGGAATGCAACCAAGGAGGTGACTTATCCAATTTCCATCTAAAAACACAGCCAGGCACAATGGCTCATGCCTATAATCCCAGCACTTTGGGAGGCCAAGGCGGGAGGATCGCTTGAGCCCAGGAGTTCAAGAACAGCCTGGGAAACATGATGAGACCTCATCTCCAATAAACATTTAAAAATTAGCCAGGTGCAGTGGTGTGCATCTGTAGTGCCAGCTACTCAAGAGGCTAAAGGGGGAGGATCACTTGAGCAGAGGGGTTGAGGCTGCAGTGAGCTGTGATTGCACCACAGTGTGCTACACTCCAGCCTGGGTGATAGTGCAAGACCGTGCCTCACAAAAAAAAAAAAAAAAAAAAAAAAAAAAAAAAAATTCCCAGAGCTCCTGTTCATTGCCAGCAGCAGAGAAAAGCAAAACTGGTAAGATGGTCCCAGTCACCTTCTCAATGGTTACCATTTCCAAACTTATTTCCCTTCTTCAAAATCAGGGAACAGAGGGGCTGAGTACTCAGAGTGTCTGCTCCTGGTCCCAAGTCCTGGAACCCCCAGAGGAACTCTGAGTTCACTGAATCAGAGCAAAGGGTCATTGTAACTCCTATGACTCCAGCCCCATCAGCGAAACCTGGGTCAGATAGGCCAGCAGGGAGGTAAAGTACAGAGCAGTCGTGAATAACACTCGTTATTTACATTCTTTATTTCAGCATTCAATATTGTATTAAATTTTGGAATTGCTGTTACATATCCCACTCTGATGTCTCTTGGAATCGTCCTCAGCGTACCTGTGAATGCAGGTAACTCTACGCGGCTTTCTATATCTGCACATAAGCACACACACTCAGTCACCTACTCACACACACACACACACACATTCATACACTCACACATGCACACACATACACACATGCATACACACACACTCATACACACACATCCTCTCACATACATACTTACATATATTCTTGCTGTGTCTCCTATAGAATGCGTGTTTAACCATCTGCCAAAAATAAATAAATAAATAAAAGCATTTAGGTGAAATGTTAATAGTCATTATATACGCAATATTTTCTCCATAATGGGCTGATTTTCACATACCACTTCAAGATACAGTAAGTCTGAAGCCATCTGGATCTAACTGGTATGGGGAGCAGAAATGAATCTCATCAGCATTATTAAAAAATGTAGGCAATTATGTAGCAGAAAAAAATGTAACTTTTGCAGGTAACTTTCTGGGGGAGAAAATTTGCTCAAGGTATGAGGTAGATTCACGCTGACAAGCTGAAGAAGCATGAACGTGATTTTCCCTGACCTCCAGGAAGACGGGGAGGGAACGTCCTTTGCCCAGGAACTCGGGACCGCCCTTTGTTTTCCCCTGGGGACTTGTTGCCAAGGCGCACACAGTTGACAGCTCTTTCAGAAGCTTGTCTTCACCTGCCCCTCACCACCTTCCTTTTCCTGGCTCACACGGATGGGAATTTTGGATTTTCTTCCCAGAACCTCCTAGCCTCACACCTGACCTCCCTAGGCATCCTTCTCTCAGCGAGAAAAGGGCTGTGAATCTGTCCTCCCCAGAACACTCACTCCTTTGTCCCGGGCACAGCTTCCTCCAAAGCCACCTCCCAAATCCTGCCACTTCCAGGCCATTAAAAGACCACCGCCACCCCCAACCCCAAGGGAATGGCAAACCCTTATCCTGTTCAATGTGGTGGTGAGTATGCCTGCAGGCACCCCAATTTCCCAAGCCTTTCCCCATGTTTCCCACCGCTCCCATTCCACAGGCCCTGGACCTCTCTGCCCCACCACAGCCCAGACTCCTCTGGAAGGACTGCCTCACAGCGGCGGCAGTACCAGGCCTGGGGGAGGCATCAGGAGACAGGGCTCGGGCCCAGCACCACCACAGCCCACCTGGAGATCTGTGGTCCCAACTCATCTGCTCTCTGAGCCTTAGCTTGCCTCCCCTGCAAATGAGAAATCATACCTACCCTTGCTACCTCAGTTGATGTGACAACCAGATGAAATAATCAATGAGACAGCATTTCAAAATGCAGAAAGCACCTGAGCTCCTAGACAGCTGGTAAAAAAGGAAAATGGTCCAGACACTGCAGGCTTCTGAAAAATCTCTTGTCACCATTCTCCCCCTACATTCTTTGTATCTTTAGTTTGTAGTCACACCGTGTTCCTGTCTCCAGAAGGCATGTTCCAGTTGTCTTGTATAGAAACTTACTCTGAGTGTACAATATGGCCAGGTGTTTGAGGGATTAATTAAAATAATTTTTCATTACTTACCTGCAACATAAAAGGTTTAATGATGAGTCCAAAAAAGGAATCCCAGGCCACTCTTGATTGGAAGCGAGAAGCCGGGGAACCTGCTGCATATCTCACTTGTCAAAGCAGAGTCATTGCCCGGCTTTTGGGTTCTCCCTGACATCTGCTCACAGGACTGGCTGGTTCGTTCTCCTTATCTGCTGAATTAACAGAATGTTTAACCAATATTAAAAACTGAAATACGGACCAGGCACGGGAGCTCACGCCTGTAATCTTAGCACTTTGGGAGGCCAAGGTGGGACGATCGCTTGAGCCCAGGAGTTCTACACCAGCCTGAGCAACATGACAAAACCCCATCTCTACAAAACAATAATAATAATAATAATAATAGCAAAAATTAGCCAAGCATGGTGGCACCTATAGTCCCAGCTACTCAGGAGGCTGGATGGGAGGATCACTAGAGCCCGGGAGGTAGAGGTTGCAGTGAGCCCTGATCGCACCACTGCACTCCAGCTTGCATGACAGAGTGAGACACTGTCTCAAAACAAACAAAAAAAAAATACAGTTAACCCTTGAACAATGTAGAAAGAGTGGGGGCACCAACCCCTGAATAGTTGAAAATCCACATACAACTGTCAGTTCCCCAAAAACTTAACTACTAATGGGGTACTATTGAGCAGAAGCCTCACTGATGAAAAACAGTTGATTCACATATATTGTGTGTGTTATTTGTATGATATATTGTACTCTTACAATAAAGCTGAAGAAAAGAAAATGTTATTAAGAAAATCATAAGAAAGAGAAAGTCTATTTGCTACCCGTTAAGTGGAAGTGGGCCATCATAAAGGTCTTCATCTTCACGGTCGTCTTCACATTGAGTAGGCTGAGGAGGAGAAGGAAGAGGAGGGGCTGGTCTTTCTGTCTTGGTGTGGCAGAGGTGGAAGAAAATCTACATATAAGTGGATCTGTACAGTTCAAACCCATGTTGTTCAAGGGTCAAATATGTGTGTGTGTGTGTGTGTGTGTGTGTAATATCTCTCTCCCTCTCTCTCTCTCTCTCTCATCTCCTCAATTGCCCTTCATTCACTTTTTCTAATCACATATATCAATGTTTGAACTATCAAGTCAGTTTTGGGAGGTGACATACAAATGCAAGGCCTCATACCAGAGAGGTTTTATAAAGTTAAGGGTGATTTACGAGAGGTAACCCCAGCCCACCTGGAACAAAATCATACTGAGGAGAATCCTATGGTCCAGGCAAGACCACAACACTGCCAGGCAGAGGAGGATGCCCCCAGACCCTGCCCGCTCTCCGGGGACATGCCCCCAGCCCTGCAGCTGGGTAACCTCCATGCTCTGTCTCCCACAGTGATTGATCACTACACCAGTCAGATTGTCTTCAATGGGGTCCGTGTCATCGCCATCATCATCATCGGCCTGGGTTTTCTCCTCCTGCTCCTGCCAGAGGAGTGGGATGTGTGGTTGATCAAGCTGCTCACCCGCCTCAAAGTGAGGAAGAAGGAGGAGCCTGCAGAGGGCGCTGCCGACCTGAGCTCAGGACCTCAGAGCAAGAACAGAAGAGCCCGCCCTTCCTTCGCCCGCTAACACCACTCCTCTAGAACTCGGTGGTAATGACTGGGAGGTCTATTCCTGCCGGGAGGAACCTCAGTTGGATAAGGTGTACATACCTGTACAGTTTTGGTCATCTGCGGTAAGTTCTATGGTATTTATTGGCATGTCCAATTTGCTTGCACTTTTCCACATCAGACCTTCCACTAAAGGGTACCAATTCAATACAAAAGAGGAAAGAAGAACCTCTCAGTGCTTTTCCAACGAATGTAAAGTGGGTTTAAAAGATCCCTGCATAGATCGTTTTGGATGGCTGACGTTCTTGACAAGTCAGGGCAAGTGTTTAGAATCTTAGCAACTGAACATGACATTGTACACTGTGATTATTTTTCAGCTATGGTAGGTCATATTTTGTTTTATACCAGAGCTGTACTCTTAATTTTAAGGAGTTTCAATGAACCAAAAGATAACTGTCAATTTATTTGGATGGATGGATGGAGGGATGGAAGAAGGGAGGGAAGGATGTCTGGGATGTGAAGAGGCAAGGCAGAAATGGATGATGAACATCAAAAACTATCAGAGGACAGGTCTGTGCCAGGTACCAGGAAGGACAAGATAAGTCCAAGCCCCGGCTGGCCTGCTCTCATGTGTCTGTGTAAGATCGTGCAAGAGAAATCACAGTGCCTTCTACAGAATTTTCGTCTTTACCTATGTGAAGCGAGGTGACGTGATACGTCACTGGCGCCGTCTTATAATTTAGATGTAAAAATCTTTAGAAACAAATAAAACTCTATATATATGTGTATGTCTGTGTACAAAAATGACAGAGCTGATGGCCAGTGTATACGGAGTGTGGCCCAGGGTGTACAATACCCATGTAAGGTACCTTGTGCAGGAGGGGAATTGCTGGCTGCTTTTACTTCCTGACCAAGACTGAAAAATTATTTACTGAAATCTGTAAACCTTTTTATGAAACTTTTAAGCACCAGGCTGTTTACTTACACAATTTAGGTCTGCCAGAAAATTCTATCTGTGATAGATCTGTAAAGAGGGTCAGGGGTTAGAGTTTACTATTTTTGAAGTTTACATTGTTACATATGAAATGGAAACATTATTTTGAAATGTTGTCATAACCCAATGGTGCATTCTGTAACCATGGAGTCTTTTGTTTCCTGGGGGAAAGGGGCATTCATGACCTGAAGTTTTTAGCAAATTATTATTCTCAGTTTCCATTACCTGTTTGGCCAAACAGATTAATAAAATATTTGAAAAAGAAGCATTCAGTGCTGTCTTGGTGGCCATTCTTTCCCACTGCACCAGTCCGGAAGCAGTCCTCCCCACGTTCTGGCTTTTTCTCAACTGCACCTGCCCCTAAGAACCTTCAAGGTGGGTAAGCCAGCCCATCTGCCTCAAGGGAAGGAGACTGTAATGTCGATAGAATTGACTTTTGCAAAAGTGAAATGCAGAAGCATCCCCAAAGCCTCACAGAAGCTCTAAGTCCTGGGGCAGCCTCTCCCTCCCCTCCTTCTCCCTGTTCCTCTCCCTCTCCCTCAAGGTACCTGCCCTCTGCTCAGCCCTGCCTGTGGCTTCCTTCTCACTTTTTCTTCTGAACAGGATCCGCAGCTCAGTTTACACTGGTCTCTAAGTGCCGCCCAGAGCGGCAGCCCCAGTCCAGTCTTCCAGCTCAGCCCCCACAGCCGCCTGCCTGCCTCGGGCATCCTAACCTAATGCTGGCTTTTTGGATAATTTGATTGATCCACTTCAGTAACATTATGCAGCTGTTCCAAGCAGCTGCTATGCCGGGGGCTATGAGAGCCAGTGGGTCTCATTCTAGGGCTACAGAGGGCCAACTCTAGGAAGGGGTGTGAGCCAAGGGGAAGTGAGAGCCTTTTTCGTACACCTCATCCCATCACCCACACCTAGAGCATCTATACTCCATGCACCACACGGCCCACTTGACACATGGACTCTAAACCTGGAGAATCTTGTTATCCAGAGCAGAGAGCTCCCCTACCCAGTGTGTCCAAGCATGTCTGGGAGTGGGCAGCTGGGGCAGCAGGATGCTGGGCTAGTCACCTCCACCACCCTGTTGAGGCTCCAAATCCCAGGGAGACAAACAGATATTTCCTTTGTAAGCCTGAACATGAAAAAGTGGGAAAGCCCTGCCTTAAGGTAGGTTTATCTTATTCTCCCGTTGGGCAAAAATGATCATGAAAACCCAAAGGAGTTGAGACCATGGACTCAAAGGGCTACGTGCACACCCACATTCGCGGCAACACTCTTCACAACAACCAAAGGTGGAAGCATCCCACGTGCCCATTGACAGATGAGTGGATAAAGAAAATGTGGCACAGCCATACAGTGGAATACTATTCCTCTTTAAAACGAAAGAAAATCTGAGCCAGGTGTAGTGGCTCACACCCGTAATCCCAGCACTTTGGGAGGTGGAGGCAGGAGGGTCCCTTGAAGCCAAGAGTTCAAGACCAGCATGGGCAGCATAGTGAGGCCCTCTCTTTACAAAAATAAAAACTCAAAAATTAGCTGGGCATGGTGGTGCATGCCTGTACCCCTGGTTATTCGAGAGACTGAGGCAAGACGATCCTTTGAGCCCAAGCGTTGGAGGCTGCAATGAGCTTTGATCACACCACTACACTCCAGCCTGGGCAACAAAGCAAGACCCTGTCTCAAAAAAGAAGGAGGAGGAGGAGGAGGGAGAGGAGGAAGAGGAGGAGGAGGAGCAGAAGGAGGAGGAGGAGGGAATTCTGACACATGCTACAATATGTTGAACCTTGAAGACATTATGCTGTGTGAAATAAGCCAGTTACAAAAGGACAAATACTGTCTGAGTCCACTTATATGAGATTCCTGGAGTAGTCAAACTCATAGAGACAGAAGCAGAATGCTGGTTGCCAGTGGCTGGGGAGAGGGTAAATGGAGAGTTATTGTTTAGTGGGCATACAGTTTCAGTTTGCAAAGATGAAAATAACCTGGTAGCGATTGTTGAACAATGTGAACGTACTTAATGCCACAGAACTGTACGCTTAAAAAGTTTAAACGGTAAATTTTATGGCACATGCATTTTATCGAAATGTTTAAAGGGACTATGAAGGGTAACTTGTATGAAATAAAATGGGTAGAACGCTCTTGCGGTCCTTTGGATACATTCTAAACCTGAGTTGGGGTGTGGGGAGGGGTGGGTTCAGAGATTTCTTTCCAGAAAGAAAAGAGCCACAACCACAACACCTGCACTCCCCACCGCGCCGGAACGTTTCCAGCACGGGGATGCGCTGCGGCAAACCTAGAAGGAACCCAGAAGCAGAAAATCCTAGGTAAGAGTTCCTGCGGATGGAACAGCGGGGCGGCTCGGAGATGCAGGATCCCGCCCTGCTCAGCTGGGGAACTGTCTGCCCTCTAGAGGCGGGTTTGGGTAGCAATTAAAGAATGTTTCTCTTTGGGCTCCTTCAAAAAGGGAAAGTAAAGCCAAGATGGAAGGTATGAGAGAGCAGACCGGGTCTTCCCGAAGTCTGCTGCTGATGAAAGGGGCAAAAAGCGCTGGGAAGTCTCTGCTCTCTCCTTTCTTTCAGAATGTGATCGTTTGGAGCCAGAGGGCATGAAGTGACCGGCTGGCCGCCTTGCCACACCAAGTCAGAGCCGTCCCTAAGAACCCACACCTGCTGTGCAGACCCTGAGCTCCTGCTCTTCTTGGGCCTTCAAGGATAAAGAGAGGTAGGCAGGAGGAATTCATGGCCAGAGACTTACCGCCCCATGGAACAGATGTGTTTCTAAATCTAGCCGAGGTTGCATAACATGGAATTCTTTATCTTCAATTTTGAAAACAAATGGTTTGTCCTAAAATTAGAACGTGGTGGTGGTTGCACCATTCTGTGAATATACTAAAACTCAATCAACTGTATAATTAGATGAGTGAATTTTATGATGTGTGAATTATATCTCAATAAAGCAGTTTAATAAATAAATGGTTGCCCCATAAGATTTTTTTTTTAAGAGAGAGGGTCTCACTGTCACCTAGGCTGGAGTGCAGTGGCACTATCTAGGCTTGCTGCAGCCTCAACCTCCTGAGCTCAGGCAATCTGCCTGCCTCAGCCTCCCAAGTAGGTGGAGCCACGGGCATGAGCCACCACACCTGGCTAATTTTTTTATTTTTTGTAGAGACAGGGTCTTGCTATGTCGCCCAGGCTGGTCTCAAACTCCTGCACTCAAGTGATCTTCCTCCTTGGCCTCCCAAAGCTCTGGGATCACAGGTATGAGCCACGGAGCCCAACCTCCACAAAATGATTTAAAATTTCTTTATGAAAACCTCATAAGCAGAGAGGACATTTGTTGAGTTGTTTGTATTCTTGACTGCCCAGCACCTGATCCCTGTTTGAAATAGCACCTTGCTCTTGCTGTGGAAGCTGAAGGGAAAAAACAGAATCTCCATTTCGGATCCTCCCACAGCACAGGAGAGGGGAGGAGGGTGTGAACTGGAGCTGGCTCTGAAGCAAGATGCCAGACCCCAAAGAACAGCCGAGAAGGTGGTGCTGACTGGCCAGCTCCTGAGGGCCCTGCGGGGCCTCTGGCCTCTTCCCACCGTAAAGGACTATGGTTCCTGCCCTTTTGCAAACAGATCCTTTGAACTCACAAAGTCCCAATGGGCCTTCCAATCAATTCTCTTTTGTTGAAGACAGCAGGACACCATTTCTGTTGATTGAGTCCAAGAACTCTGAACACTATATGTGAGAGAGCTGCGATGTTCAAAGAAAAGCTGAACATTTGTTTATTTGAGGTTTGTTTATTTGTGTGTTTTAACTTTCTGGTACGCTTCTTGAAACTGGGCTTATTATGGTCTAGCAGGACTCCTAGGTCAAACTGCTTTAAAGAATGGATAAAAATGGCTTATAAGAAATGCATCAATGACATATACGAAAGGAGAACTTAAAAGCTCCTCACTCTTCTTAAAGTATTTTAAAATAATTTTTTAAAAAATAATATTGTCTCATTCGTATATTTTTGTGCACTCAGCATTGCCAAATTCTTGAGAACATCTTTTTCTTGAGTTAAAATAATGGTAAACCAGCTGGTAAATTTCCTCCAAATTATCAAAAACTTTGGAGTTACTAGAATTATAGGAAATGAGATTTAATGTAAAGACAACTTATTGTGTTATAAGTTTTAGCTCAAGCCTTTTCTTTTCTCATACTGAAAAAGGTACATGCTTCCTGTGGAATATTGAGAAATATCTATAAACACACAATCTAGTAGCTGTCATTGTAACTGTAGGAGGGGTAGCAGTAGCCTGTGAGGATATGACAGGGGAGTGATCCCTCTGAGAAGGCCTTGAGGGGGCTCTCAGGCACACACTCTGGGAAAGAGGTGAGGGCAGGGCATGCCCGTGGGAAGCTAAGTGTACACCCCTGCTTAGCTCTATACCTGCTCTTCTATCCCCACAGAAAAGACACTAAGGAGAGGCTCTTGCCAGAAAAAAAACATTAGAGGAACTTACAAACCTCCAGAAGGAAATTCCAGGAATCCCTAGAGTTAATTTCTTATTGGGAATAGAAGAGCAGCTGGCCACCTAAGCCTTTCAATGTGTTCAGAATGTATGGCCTGCACGTCATAGGGGGATCTCAGAGACTAGGGAGAGGCAAGCACTGGAACCGCTGTTTCTAAGACCCTCTTCATACCTGTCCACGAAAGTGGGAATGGGAATGGAAGGCCGCACCGGGGAGCACTGGCTGAGACATGACTCAGGGATCCACGCTCCTCCTCCCTGCGGCTCTCCCATCCTCAACGTGCAGCTTTGCAGTGGCGAGCCAGAGAAGCAAGGGGAAGAGGTGGCTCACATCACTGCTCCTAAGACTAGAAAGTGTTTGAACCCTCAGGGTTTAGCTTAAACTCCCAGGCCAGTCTCCACACAGCAAGAGTGGGACAATATGGGGATTAAAAAAAGAAACCCGGCCAGGCGCAGTGGCTCACACCTATAATCCCAGAACTTTGGAAGGCCAAGGCAGGTGGATCATTTGAGGGCAGGAGTTCGAGACCAGCCTGGCCGACATGGTGAAACCCTGTCTCTACTAAAAATACAAAAATTAGCCAGGTATGGTGGTGGGTGCCTGTAATCCCAGCTACTCAGGAGGCTGAGACAGGAGAATCGCTTGAACCTGGAAGGCAGAGGTTGCAGTGAGCCGAGATCACACCACTGCACTCCAGTCTGGGTGATAGAGTGAGACTCTGTCTCAAAAAAATAAAACAAAGTAAAATAAAAAAGAAACCCAGCCAGATGCAGTGGCTCATGCCTGTAATCCCAGCAATTTGAGAGGTGGAGGTAGGTGGATCACTTGAGCTCAGGAGTTCAAGACCATCCTGGGCAGCATGGTGAAACCCTGTCTCAATCAATAAATAAATAAATGAAAGAAAACCTATCCATGCATCACGGTGGCACTCTTTTTTAAATTTATACTTGTTTATCAAGGATTAGAGTATAACTTTTTAAACTAATTTTGTTTTGTCCCTCAGACCACTCCCTTTTGGCACCTTCATTGATGGGGACTATAAACCCCTTCACACCAACTAGATATAGCTATTCCACCAGTGCTTCTGCTCTCCCTCTGTTATCTGCTTTCATTCGCATGGTGAGAAATTGAATTTCCGGCATATCTTCCTTGTGGGGAGGCTGGGAGTCTAGCACCTTTTCAGGATTTTGCAATTATGCGTGCAGTGTCGGTAGCTTGCTGTATGGTCCTGTCCCATATGTTGAATTTCCTGAAAGACACCATGTGTGAGTATGTGTGTGCGTTTGCCACATTTACTGTGTTGTTTTTGATTATTATCTCTTTCCCACCAATTAGACTTTTGCTATTTGTTTAAATAAATGATCCCTGTAAACTAATCACCACATAATAATTATTACCTCTTTTAATTGATATCATTTAGAACTAGACATACAATCATCAAGGTGCAATCTGGTGACTTTCTTCATTCCTCTATTGCAAACCGTTACCTCTTAGGGTGACCCTGGTGTTTTTCTCCAAAGCTTAATTTAAAAAATTCAAATCTTACCATTAGCATCACTTTAAAGTCCAAAGTACATTTGGACATTTAACTGCCCACCCTAGATTGGACTCCCCTAAGGCCATTATTGCATCACAGGTTTTATGGGTTACTTTCTTTTTTTTTTTTTTTTTGAGACGGAGTCTCGCTCTGTCGCCCAGGCTGGAGTGCAGTGGCCGGAACTCAGCTCGCTGCAAGCTCCGCCCCCCGGGTTTACGCAGGAGAAGCCATTCTCCTGCCTCAGCCTCCCGAGTAGCTGGGACTACAGGCGCCACCTCGCCCGGCTAGTTTTCTGTATTTTTTTAGTAGAGATGGGTTTCACCGTGTTAGCCAGGATGGTCTCAATCTCCTGACCTCGTGATCCGCCCGTCTCGGCCTCCCAAAGTGCTGGGATTACAGGCTTGAGTCACCGCGCCCGGCCTATGGGTTACTTTTATCTAAATTTTATCTCAATTTTCAGATAGCATTTAATTTCCTTTTTAGCTGAAAGAAAGTGCTTTCACACAGCCAGACAAAGTCCCATCAGCTCCCCATGGACCCAGTGACTCGCCTCTCATCCTCTGCAGCGTTGACTGTGGGTCGTGCACACTTGTCCATATTTCTAAATCCTAGGTTGACAAATAATGTACTCAGCCACCCTCACTCCCTGAACACTCAGAAATGGAGGTTTGGCCAGGCACATGGCTCTTGCCTGTAATCCCAGCACTTTGGGAGGCCAAGGAAGGTCCAGGAGATTGAGGCTGCAGTGAGCTAAGATTGTGCCACTGCACTCTATCCTGGCGACAGAGTGAAACTCTGAGAAAGAAAGAGAATAGTGCATAGTCCTTTCATTTACAATGAATTTTCAACACCAAAAATAAATAATATGATCTCACACCTGTATGAATTCAGCACACACTGATGCCCACTTTATCATCTATATGTTTCTAGAACTTAGTCTCTTTCCCTTAGTTGATAATCTTTGTTTTCAAATTCTTAAAAATAAAAATCTCTCCAGGTTCAGGTGCAGAGGTATGGCAGAACAGTGTAACGGTTAATCAAATGAAATTTGCAAGCAGATAGAACTGGATTCAAATCCCAGCTCTACCATTTATAGTTTTATCTCCTTGGTCAAGTCATTTGACATCTGACTCTCAGTTTTCTCACCTGTAATATGAGACTACTAATCATCTCTGCCTTACAAGGTTGTCAAAGTAAAGCAAAGTAATACATATAGATGCTTAGCACAATCCCTAGACGTCAGTAGTTGCTCAATGAATGATAGCATTTACATCATGATCACCAGCATCATCATCATGGCTGGGCTGCCAAGCTTGAGCAAGAGCGCCTCAGCCAGGGTTGTGGCTATATTTCCCTGGTTCTCATTCTACAATATCTCTTCCACTCTCCTTCTTTCCCTCTCTCTCGCTCTCTACTTTGTCTACTCCCATCACATGGGGATGCCCATCCCTTTCCATCCAAGGCCACCTTCACCCTCATTTTCATGCAGTTTTGTGTCTTTAATTTTTACCTCTTTGAAAATCTTCTCTGCCAAACTTCAAATCTGAGTTTTTCACTATCTTACAGACATTTCTCCCAATGTGTCCTAGCAACCCCTCCATCCTAACATGTCCAAAACTAAACACACAATTATCTCACTCAAAAACGTATTCCTCCTTCTTAACCTATTGATGTGAATTGGCATCATGATTATCTTATTTTCCCCAACATAAAATCTTAATACTGGTCTTTAACTTCTTCCTCACTCCTACGCTAGCAATCACTGTGCCACACACTCCAAGACAGTTACATTATGACTCCAAAGCATCTCTAGAAGCCTCTCCTCCACCACCACGTTACTTTATACCCCAGGACACACCACCTAGGGCATAGTCAGAGTCTCCTGATCATTCTCTACACCCTGTTGAGCTGGGATTGCTTCACTATCTTACACAAAGATCTTGAGTAGCTTCCTGTACTTTACTAAATAAACCTTCATTTCCTACCCTGGACTCAAGGCCCTCCATAATTTGGCAGTCGGTGACCTTTCCAACTCATCTGTCACTGCAACTACCACTGTCTCCTGCCCTCCAACCACATAGGACTGTTTACTATTCCTCTGATATATCCTATCCTCTCTTGTCTTGGTAATATGGTTCATTCCACATGGGATCCTTCCTCCCCTTCCCTCTCTTTCTGCCTAACCAAACCCTACATGTCCTGAAATATCTACTTTCCATGTTTCCTCCTTAATGAAAGCTTCCTCATTCTCCCCACAAGAATTAATATTCTTACTTGGTGACACTCCCCACTGCTACAGTTTCTCTGTCTCTTCTGCCTTACACTAGAGTGAAGACTTACCTCCCCTTCTAGATGTAAATATCCTTGAAAGGAAAGAAAATCTTGCTTTGTGCTCCTTATTCTATTACCCTAGGCACACAGCAGAATCACATACAGTAAAATATAAATGTTTATTGACTTTTTCAAACTTTTAAAGTAATTAAACATAATTTGTAACAGAGTTGTAGTCCTGTCAACTCTCCCTGACAGTGAAAAGTGAGCTTCTTGGGTATCAGCTACAGCCCATCATTAACCATCATAGAATCCTCCCAGGATCCTGTCAAATCATGATTCGGGTTACCTGTCGCATCCAAAATGATCCCAGTATTTTGCCCCAAAATACTAAGATTCGTGAAAGTGCTATCAAATAACCATCTTTTAAAAACAGAAAATAATAAATGTGGGTGAGGATGTGAAAAAATTATAACACTTGTAAATTGCTGATAGGAATGTAACTTGGTGCAGCCACTGTGGAAAAGCTTTGAACTTTGTCAAAAAGCTAAACACAGAATTACAATATGACCTAGCAATTCCACTCCTAAATGTGTACCCAGAAGAATTGAAAACAGGGATTCAAACATATACTTGTACACCAATTTCATTGCAGCATTATTCACAATAGCCAAAAAGTAGGAACAATCTCAGTGTTCATCAACAGAAGAATGAATAAATCAAATGTGATATATACAAACAATGGAATATTATTCAACCATAAAAACGGATGAAGTTCTAATACATACTTCAACACGATGCATCTTGAAAACATTATACTACGTGACATATTGTCTGATTCCACTTATGGAAGTAACTAGAATGTGAGATATCCCTGGACTTTCTGTCATAGTGACTGAAAGGAGATTAAAGGTTACCAGGACCCTGAGAGAGTGGGGAAAGGGAATCATTGCTTACTGGGTAGAGAATTTCTGTTTGGGATGAAAATGTTTAGAAACAGATAGTGGCAAGAGTTATAGAACAGTGTGAATGTAATTAATGCCACTGAACTGTACAGTTAAAAGTGGTTAACATAACAAATTTATATCTATTTTGCCACAATTACAAAAAAAAAGCATGAGCTATTAGTAAAGACGGGTTAAAAAATAAATTGTGATAAGTACTATGAAGGTTATGTATACAAGGATAAGTGGAATAGGACTAGAATTAACTAATGCCTCATAAAAAGAAAGAGACTGGGCAAGACTTTAAAGAGTAGATGCCATTTTAGTAGTAGTAGTAGTAGCAGTAATAGTAGTTTTCCAAAATAGTAGTTTTCCAATAGTTGAAAATTAGTGGTATGCAAGTTGGCTTTACATGCAGTGATGGCACAGAGTTGTTTTATTTGACTGCATTTTAAAACACATTTGAGCTAATATTTTTTAATTGGAAGATTTCACATAAGAATATGGATTTCTGGTTTCCCTTAAAAGATTTATCTTGAATGAAGCTTCTAGCAGTTTTGAAGCCTGAATTTCACACCAAAAGTCTGCTGAGCCCTAGTTGTGGCTACACTCTTCAGCCAGAGCCATTCACAGGTATCTGTGGGTATATTTGCACTGGCCTTTACTCACTTGCACTGTTTACTTGGTGCTATGGTCTGAATGTTTGTGTCTCTCCAAAATTCATATGTCAAAATCCTAACCCTAAAGGTGATGGTATTCAGAGACTAGGGAGCTATTGGGAAGGTGATTAGGTCACAAGGGCAGAAGCTTCATGAATGGAATTAGTGCCCCTACAAAAGAGGACCCAGACAGCTCCCTTGCTACTGCCACCATGTGAGGACACAGTGATAAGGGGCCCTCTATGAATCAGGAAATAGATCCTCATTAGACACAGAATCTGCTGTTGCCTTGATCTTGGACTTCCCAGCCTCCAGAACTGTGAGAAATATTTCTGTTGTTCATAGGATTATAAGGAATTTCACAAGTCTACAATATTTTGTTACAATAACCTCAACAGACTAAGGTGTCTTGGCTCTGTGGGTCTCTGAGATTGCTCCCCCTGCCATGGAGACTTTAGAGGCACAAGTGCATAAATTAGATAGATAAATAGATAGATGATTGATAGATGATATAGGGAGATCGATAGAGACATGTGGAAGCATATTGAGAAATATACTAGCAGTGCATGAAGTGTGTATGTGTATCTATGACAAAAGATAAGGCTGAAGAGCTTTGTAGCACCCAAATCACAAACACTCCTTTCAAATATCCACTTTTCTGACTAATGCATAAAGTGACTATGACTAAAAGGAATGTATGTCAAACATACCATTGGGGTGCTGCCTTTTCTTCACAAAGCACCACGATGGGAATCTCAAGGAGCTGGCAGCAGACGTCTATCTGAACAGTTCACAGAGAGCAGAGCCAGGGGCAATTGCACACCAGCAGAGCAGGTGGAGGCGGGTTGCTCCTAGAATCCCACCTGGGACTGCCCATGGGCGCCACTGGTCATGTAATTAGCTAATGGAGCTGAGAGCAGGCTGCTTTCCAAAGAGAGATGTGACCAGATCAATCAAGCAAGCAACAACACAAATAGCAAAGAATCAATACAGAGGGCATTTTGCTTCCCTGGACAAGGTCTGGCAGGGAGAGTTCAGCGTGAATGTCTGATGAAAAGCCAGCAAGCAGAAACATCAAAACTAAAAATAGAAATTCTTTTAACTTTTATGGGAACTTGGAAATGTATACTATGTGGATGATTTTATTAACGCTAGAATTAATAATAGATGTTTGCAGGAAACGCTACATATTTCCTAACAACTCAACCATAGGGAATCCTACGACTCTTTAAGGCCGTTGCCAGGTTATTTGCTACTTCACTTACAATGAACAAATCAATTCTAAAAATTCTATGTATATTTAAAAGCACGTTAAGGACTCAATACATTTACCATTTCATCGGTAGCAGTCTGTCATTCTCATGTGTAAATCTTGGAATTTTCCTGAACATTTAATACTAAAGTTGAGCATGGTCACACATGTCTGCAGTCTCAACTACTGGAGAGGCAGAGGTGGGAAGATCACTTGAGCCAGGACTTTAAGTCCAGTCTGGGCAACATACCGAGACTCCACCTCTAAAATAAACAAGCAAACATTTACTACCAAAAACTAAAGTGATTTCATCATCATATATGATGTTTCACCATAATTCATTACTTCTGAGGTTCTACATATTAAATTAAACATTCAATACAGTTTCAGCTCAAAATAACAAGAAATAGCAGCCATTGTGATTCCAATGGCTTGTTCTTTCACTACAGTCTGTACTAGGCCTCTGAGCATCTGACCGACTGGGGAATAGAGGAGATTCTTTAGAATTGCTTTGGGGTGCATGTCTATATCTATTCACTTACCACCTTGGTCACTGGGAAACCCTGAGACAGTCACTCTTTTGAGGCATAGTACATCACCTCTGGAAAGCCCTGTTTGAAATTCAAAATCAGTATCTGGAAAGAGCCACACATGGAGTTAATATACCCCATTAATTTATATAACCAGAATTAGCGTAAATGACTTCCTCGCAGTGTGCCCCTAAAAGAATGTTACATAGGAAAGCTAGGTTTGTTTTTTCTTTTTTCAGACGGAGTAGTCTTGCCCTGTCGCCCAGGCTGGAGTGCAGTGGCACAATCTCGGCTCACTGCAACCTCTGCCTCCTGGATTCAAGCGATTCTCCTACCTCAGCCTCCTGAGTAGCTGGGATTATAGGCACATGCCACCATGCCTGGCTAATTTTTTGTATCTTTAGTAGAGACAGGGTTTCACTGTGTTAGCCAGGATGATCCTGATCTCCTGACCTCTTGATCTGCCCACCTCGGCCTACCAAAGTGCTGGGATGACAGGTGTGAGCCACTGTGCCGGGCCTTTTAAAAATTTTTTTACTCAGCCGTCTTAGTTCAGGCTACTATAACAAGCTTATTTTTCATAGTTCTGGAGGATAGAAGTCCCAAGATCAGGGTGTCAGCATAGTTGGGCTCTAACGAGGGTCTCTTCCAGGTTGCAGATGGCCGTCTTCTTCTGCAGGGGCTCAGACCTATAATCTCAGCACTTTGGGAGGCAAAGGTGGGAGGATCGCTTGAGTCCAGGAGTTTGAGACCAGCCTGGGCAACATAGTGAGACCCTATCTCTACAATATTTTTTGTTTAAAAAATAAAAATTAGCCAGACATGATGGTATGTGCCTGTGGTCCCCGCTGCTTGGCAGGCTGAGGTGGCAGGATCACCTGAGTCCAGAAGTTTGAGGCTTCAGTGATCCATGATTAAGCTACTGCACTCCAGTCTAGGTAATAGAATGAGACCTTACCACAAAAAAAAACAACAATTACCACCAAACTCACCTCCCATTTGGTGGCTTACAAGAACAGGCAAATATTTGCTTATTCTCACCGGTCTACAGGCAATTGCACTTTGGCTGACTTAGGCTGGGCTCAGCTGAGTGGCTCTGCTGCAGATGAGGATCTGTCTGGGCTTGGCACCAGGCTGAAGGCTGGGCTCAGGTCTGTCCATGTATGTTTGTTCATGCAACAGCTATAGGAGAACTTTAAACAACAGAGGAGAGAATGTACCCGTGGAGATGATGCCCAGTGAGTAGTGGGTCCTCTCAGGATTCCCCATACCAGGGCAGCATCAGGCTCCAGAACCTGAGAGCATGTGTTGAGAATATGCCACCCTAAAATATGCTGCTCTGGCATATTGACTATTTTGAGTAAAAGGCATTTGAAAAACAGCTAGTACAAAAAAATTTACTCTGACCTTCCTTCCCAAACTTGAACTTCTGGACTTACACAATCCTCCCACCTTGGCCCCCAGAGTGCTGAGATTATAGGCAGGAGCCACCACTCCATGGCCTGATCGTCCTTCTGTTTCTTAAAAACTGGAGATGAAGTTACCATGCACAAGATGCCCTCCCCATACCAGAAGGAAAATGTCATTCTTATCATCAAGGGCAGAAAGTCAAAGCCAAGGGAATTCTGTACAGACCTTGTTAAAATAACTGTTAACTTCTTTTAGCCTCCCCACATAATTTAGTTATTTATCTACAACTTACTACTCTTTGTCCAACTCAGTATATAAGTGTTCAACTCTAACCGCATCTTTGGGTCTTCATTTCTTTTTAAAGGCTCCCATGTCATGCAGAACTTGTCTTAAATAAATATGCCTGCTTTTCTCCTGTTGATCTGTCTTGTCAATTTAATTATAAGGCCCAGCTGAAAAACCCTAAGAGGATAAAGGATAAAAAATTTTGCCTCTCCTAAATGGGTGAGGGTGGTGGAGGCAGAAGCCCAGTGAAGACTAAAAGAGTGTTTTGTCTTCAGAGTTTTAAACACACATATATAACAACATACACATACATATACACACACACAATATAGATACATAATAGCTTATATATATACATATATACGCTTCAAATCAGCACATTTATTACTTAGTCTTTTTTTTTTTTTTTTTGAGACAGAGTCTTACTCTGTTGCCCAGGCTGGAGTGCAGCGGCACTATCTGGGCTCACGGTAACCTCCACCTCCCAGATTCAAGCAATTCTCCTGCCTCAGCCTCCTGAGTAACTGGGATTACAGGAGCCCACCACCATGCCTGGCTAATTTTTTGTATTTTTAGTAGAGACAGAGTTTCACCATGTTGACCAGCCTGGTCTTGAACTCTTGACCTCAGGTGATCCACCCGCCTCGGCCTCCCAACATGCTGGGATTACAGGCAAGAGCCACCGCACCTGGCCTACTTAGTCTTTAATAAGCCTTGTATTCTATGCAGAGATGAATGCAGGGAACTCCCAGTTATCAAGCAGCCCCTGACACACCCAGACATCACTGAGTATCCTCTTTTTAGGTTGTATCAGAATCATTGCCACTGGCTTTCCTCATACTTCCTGTCTTTCCAACACCTGTAGAACTACATAGTGCTACATTCAAACAATATACTAGAGCTAAACAATGAAAGATAGCAATAGCACAATGACAGTAAAGGCAAAGGAACAGAACTTGAGTTACTTCAATTCTTCTTTTGTTCTGTGTGACCAGTGGAAGCCTTTGTGTTTAAAATTAAACAGAGAGAAAACTGCACAGTGTAATATTTTTGTTTGGTAAGTACAAACTTTGGTTTACGCATGAAATAGTTTACTGATTACTGAATATATTTAATAGTAAAATGTATTATTTTGTTAATTGTCAAAATTAAAGAAGGAATCAAGAAAATAAAACAGAATCAGAGATATCATTTATTGGATTTTTGGTTTTGGATGTGAACTTTTAGGTAGGATTAATCAAACACAAAAATATTTGCAAACAACTAGATTTCAGGCTTAATACATTGTTTAACATCAAGCTTTAAAGTTGTATCTTAAAAATCTAGGCAAAAAATTTGTGCAGAAAGGTTAGCAACTATGCAACATAAAGTGAGAAAATGTACATGTACATGGAAAAAATAATTACATTTCAGAGAAAAGTTCAAAGAGAAGTTACAAAAGCAGCCACGTTCAGAAAAAATCACAAGGGCAATGTCTCAAAACCTTGAGTATTTTCACCAAGAACTGAATATCCATTGTAACCCAATAAATTAAATAATGGTAATGTTCACTATGATTCCGTGATGCTTTCTGATGTTTTTTTTTTTTTTTTTTTTTTTTTTTGTGATGGAGTCTCACTGTGTAGCCCAGGCTGGAGTGCAATGGTGTGATCTTGACTCACTGCAACCCTTGCCTCCTGTGTTCAAGTGATTCTCCTGCCTCAGCCTCCCGAGTAGCTGGGACTACAGGCGCCATCATCACCCCTGACTAATTCTTCACATTTTTAGTAGAGACGGGGTTTCACTGTGTTAGCCAGGATGGTCTCGATCTACTGACCTCATGATCTGCCCTCCTAGGCCTCCCAAAGCACTGGGATTACAGGCATGAAACCCCACTCCCGGCCCTTCTGATTTTTACAAAAGAAAATCTTCAGAAGTTTTTACAAATATAAGAAATTTATAATGAATTTTCAGATATAAATAATCTAGTGAAATGATTTTTTGACGATAAAGATGTTTGAAAGTTGCTAGAATTGATCCAAAAAGAAATGTGGACCATATTGCAGTTTCTGGAATTCATTGTGAAATGGGATTTTTGTGAATATCCGCCAAACTTATACTTACTGAAGTCAAATAAAATACAGGGATGAATCTCTAAATTTAAAACATTTTATTTAGGAAGCAATAATTGCAATTTGGGGCACATACACCAGGTGGCCTTCAGTATGTCTGAAGAACAAAGAGAAGGCTGTACATTTTATAAAAAGGGGAGATGTTACTTATTGTTTTTCCAGAAAGTTCACTGGTACCAATAAAGTGTTGGGGAGCTGGCAAGCTCTGATTGATGAGTGATGATTGTGGAGAAAACGTGTCTAAGAGTCTTAGCAAGTTATTTCAGCAGCTATTAGATAAAGCCAGTTTCAGGGTACAGCAGGCAGTTTCAGCAGCCAGACTTGCAGAGAATTACGTTCTTGGATCAATTTCATGTGCCCTGAGCGCTTTTGCCCTTTAGCCTCATGATTCTGATTTAGTTGGATATGACAAGAATTACCCAATTTGTATGATCAACTTTCCACATCCTTAAGGCTTTTTCTAAAGATTCATATATATTTTCTTTATATGAAAGAATTCTTTTAAGTTTATACTAATAAGTATTTTTATTGACTATGATTGAAGATAAAAGGATATATCTGGCTATACTATTTATAGATAATGATTATATATAGAAGATAAATTTTTACAAGGTCACTGAAAAATTTGCAGAAGTTAAGGCTTGAGAACATAAACATAATGGTTAATTCATTATTTTGATAGCTCAATATGTAGGAATACATTTGTTTGTTTTAAAAAATATGTCTACATAATTAAAAGTGCTATCCCTTGAGGTTCTTTTCCCCTTTTGTGTATTGTAATTATTTTACCTTCATTTTCTTGATTATATATACAAAATTCAAGAAAGAAAATATTCACTGTGTTTCTTTTCTCATCATTATTATCATTTATCTCTATTATTGTTACTGCAAATAATTTTATTATACAGAGGAGGAGGTTTTAAAAATGATCAACTTTGAGTGTCAAATATGTTAGGTGCAGAACCAGGAGAGGCTGAGGGCTGGCAATGCAACCAGGGAGAGTGGTGAAATTCTGTAAACAGAGTAACTGGAGGCCTCACTCCCCTCCTCAGTTCACACAGTGCTGCCCTTGCACACATTCTCACCTTGGGGTCTTGCATTTGTGTTTCCTCCATCTGGAACACACTTCCACTAAATACTTCCCTGACTTGTCTCCTTACTTCCTTTAGGCCTCCCGTCAGAGAGATTTCCACGCCTACAAAAAGACCACTCCCTGTCACTCTCTATCCCCCGACCCTACTTTATTCCTCTTCCATGTGATACAGTATACATTAATTTGTTGATTTTGTTTTTGTTTGTCTCTCTTAAATGGAATCCAACCCATGAGATCAAAGATGTTGTTTTGCTCACTGCTCTATACCTAGCACCTTGGACATCACCGGACATACAGTAGTCAACTATTTTGGAGTGCATTAATGAATTCACTGGAGAAACAGAACCTGAGAAACTATGCACTTGGGGGTATGCTGAAAGACCAGAACAAGGCATGAATTTACACACGAGGAAATTCAATGAAAGTCTATCTGCTCAATTGTGTTACCTTCTGCCTCATTCTCCAGCCCTGACTCCATAAGGTCAGTATCAGGCACCTATTCCCTCCTCTCTATTATACCCTGGACAAAATCTTGAGAGAGTCCATTTCAAAGAAACTGAGGGGCTAGAGAAGTTTAGGTATTGATACATGAGGTCCCCCAAAAAAGCTAGTTTGCTTCTTGATCACGGCATAATGAAGCCTACAAATGCACTGGCTCCACTTACACATCTGCAGAACTAGAAACCAACCACCCAGCACCAGGCTCTTCACAGCCGGCCCAGAAACACCCAATGTTTGAGTAAGGCTGCTAGAAGAAAGCAGAGATAAGAGTAAACAAACTAAAAATAGAATTAAATAGACAACAGAAAGCAAAAGATAGTAGCAACAACAAAAACACACAATAATCAGTGTTTCCAGAGGGATAAGAGAAACTACATCCAAAAAAGCAAGATGAGATGGTGTATATAAAAAGAAACAATCAGGGAATAAGAGCTTTCAGAGCAGAATAAATACGTATCTTTTTAAAAATCAAAGAAGAAAAAAGAAGGATGAAGGCCAGGTGTGGCATCTCACACATGTAATCCCAACACTTTAGGAAGGAAAGGTACGTGGATTGCTTGAGCTCAGGAGTTTGAGACCAACCAGGGTAACATAGTGAAAAATATATTATATTATATTTGTGAATATCTGATACTATATTTGTGAATATCTGCCAGACTTATACTTACTGAAGTCAAATAAAATACAGAGCTGAATCTCTAAATTTAAAACATTTTATTTAGGAAGCAATAATTGCAATTTGGGGCACATAGACCGGGTGGCCTTAGTATGTCTGAAGAACAAAGAGAAGGCTGTACATTTTATAAAAAGGGAGCTTACCATCATTAGTCATCAGAAAAAAATAAAAATTAAAACCACGGTAATATACTATCATCCTCCCAGAATGGCTGAATTAAAAAATACTCAGAATACCATATTTTGGTAAGGATGTGAACTCTCTGATATCCACAGTATAAAATCATAAAACCATCTCAGAAACCTGTTTGGCAGTTTCTAATAAAGTTAAATACACACTTATCTATGACCTGGAAATTCTCCTCCTAGGTATATATCTAGGAGAAACAAATGCATATGTCTACAAAAAGTCCTATAGAAAAATGTTCATGGCAGCTTATTTACAAATGCTAAAGATGGAAAACAGCCCACATATTCATTATCCATAAACAGATACACATACTCAGGTGGATTCATACAATGGGATATTACCAAACAATACAAATGAATAAACTACTGACACATTTAACAACATAGATGACTTTCATAAAAATCATTATGAGCAAAAGAAGTCAGACATAAAATAGTACATACTGTATAATTCCATTAACATGACCACTGAACAGGCCAAACTAATCTATGATGAAACAAATCAGAATAAATGTTGCCTCTTACGGGAGGAGGGTATTGATGGGAAAAGGGCAGAAGGGGACATTTCATGGTGATGGAAACATTCTAGAGGATGGATAACCTGTGTGATAGTCAGGTAGAAAGAGTCATCAAGCCATACACTTACTATTGCAGTACTCAATAAAGTACTGCAAAGAACAAATCAATTCCAGCTGTGACTGACAATTTAGATTCAGAGCAATCCATGTGTTGCAAACACCCAGAAAAGTCACCAAAGCAGGGGAAGTCTGGAGGGATTTTCTTCTAACACTTTTTTTTTCTTTTTCTTTTTTTTTGAGACAGAGTCTTGCTCTGTTGCCCAGGCTGGAGTCCAGTGGTGTGATCTCGGCTCACTGCAACCTCTGCCTCCTGGGCTCAAGCAATTCTCTTGCCTTAACCTCTCAAGTAGCTGGGATTACAGGTGTGAACCACCACACCTGGCTAATTTTAGTAGACACAGGGTTTCACTATGTTGGCCAGGCTGGTCTTGAACTCCTGGCTTCGAGTGATCCACCTGCCTTGGACTCCCAAAGTGCTGGAATTACAGGTGTGAGCCACCACGCCTGGCCTCTGACACTTTCTTTTAAGGCATTCGCCGATTCAAAAGCAATCACTCAGACCTTGAGAATTTGAGCAGAGCTTGCGACCAATATACAGGGCTAGAGAGATGAAAATTAAAATTCAGGTTCCACCAAGAAGAAGATGCCTTGCTAGATCCAGGCATTCAGTTAGGGTCCCAAAAGTCTAACTCCAGTAATTGGGTATAAAGAAACAGACCAGCATATTAATTGGCTTTCTGTGGCTGTTGTAACAAATGACCACAAACTTGATGTCTTAAAACAACAGAAATTTATTTCCTCGAAGTTCCGGAGGCCAGAAGTCCAAAATAAACATCACTGGACCAAAATAGAGACGTCAGCAGGGCTGCCCTGCTTCCAAAGCCTCCAGGGGAGATATGTTCCCTGCGGGTGGCTGCCGAAACTGGAAGCGGCAGGGACCATCCTCCTTGCTGTGAATACATAACTCCAGTCTCTGTGTGGTTACACTGCCTCTTCCTCTGCTGTGTGTCAGATCTCCCTCTACCTCCTTCTTACAAGGATATATGTCCTTGTATTCAGGGCCCACTTAGATAATTCAGGATACTCTCCCCATCTCAACATTCTTAGATCTTTAACTTAATCACCTCTACAAACTCCTTTCTGTTGTTGTTGTTATTGTTTGCCATGGAAAAAAAAAAAAAAAAAAAAAAAACCTAACATCCACAGGTTCCAGGAATTAGGATGTGGATATTCTTGGTGTGGGAGGGCAGTCATTATTCAGTTGAACCATACCTCACAAATTAAAACCTAGCCTTGAATAAATGTAATCTATGATTAGATTGAGGTGATTTGCCTCTAGTCTAACTGCTAGACAAAAGCAAAAGTAAATTATCCAGAGCCTTAAAAATATACCCATAATTTTTCATTCCTAATGTGTTGAAATGTCAATCAAAAATAAATAGTCTTCTTTAAAAAATAGAAAAAATCAAAAGGAAAATATAGGCAGCATATATAGACCCACAGAAGATACAAACATTGGAGTTATCAGACATAGATTTTCGAATACCTATAATTACTATGTTCAAGAAATTAAATGACAAAATAGAAAATTTTAACATAGAACAGGACACTTTAAAGGAGACACAAATGGAAATCCTAAAAATGAAATACTTTGTCTAACATTATATAACAATAGATTAAACACAGCTGGAGAAAAACAAACTGGAAAGCAGGTCAGAAGAAAACATTCAGATTAAAGCATGAGAAACAAAATTATGGAAAAACTATTTTTAAAAGTGTAAGAAATATATAACAGACATTGAAAAGTTTTAGCCTAGTAGCATTGGCTCACTAAAGCAAAAGTGAGACAAAATAGAATGGCCACAATATTTAAACAGTTTTGGCTGATAATTTTGTAAGCTAAATACACTAAGTCACAGATTAAGAACATGCTGTTAAACCCAAGGACTGTGGACATTAAGCCCAGACTTAAGAAGCACTATGAGCTACAACTAATCACACAGTAAAAGTAAAGAAAACCAAAGAGAAAGAGAAAAATTTTTAATGCAAGTACAGGGACAAAAAAAGATATATCACCATCACAGGTCCAATAAGAAAATATATCACCACGGTGGGTCCAATAAGAAGACAAACTATTGACTTCTTAACAGATGGAAGACTTAGATTACTCACTGTGAAGTGAGAATAATGTCTTCAAATGGTGAAAGAAAGTAACTAGCAATCTGAAAATTTATACTTTGTGAAAATATCCTCAACAATTAGGAAGAAATCAATACATTTTACAACAAATAAGAATTGAGAGAGGGCCGGGCATGGTGGCTCATGACTGTAATCCCAGCACTTTGGGAGGCCAAGGCGGGCGGATCATGAGGTCAGGAGATCGAGACCATCCTGGCTAACACGGTGAAACCCTGTCTCTATAAACATACAAAAAAATTAGCCAGGCATGGTGGCGGGCGCCTGTAATCCCAACTACTCGGGTGGCTGAGGCAGAAGAATCGGTTGAACCCAGGAGGCAGAGGTTGCAGTGAGCCAAGATCGTGCCATTGTACTCCAGCCTGGGCGACAGAGTGAGACTCCATGTCAAAAAAAGAAATTGAGAAAATTCAACAGCAACAGATTTGCACTTTAAAAAAAAAAGAAAGAAAGAAAGAAAGAAAAGAAAAGAAGCTCTTCAGGTAGAGAATGAAAATCACTCAGACAAAAGCATGGAGAGAAGACATACTGAATGTGCCTAATGAAAATGGGGCATACCTAAATAAATGTTTTGATTTATTTTTGTTTGGAGATAGAGTCTCACTTGGTTGGCCAGGCTGGAATGGAATGGTGCGATCTCGACTTACTGCAACCTCCGCCTCCTGAGCTCAAGCGATCCTCTCCCACCTCAACCTCCTGAGCAGCTGGGACCACAATTATGTGCCATCACGCCCCGCTAATTGTTTTATTTTTTTGTAGAGTTGGGGTCTCGCTTGTTGCCTAGTCTGGTCTCGAACTGCTGGGCTCAAATGATCCACCCACCCTGACCTCCCAAAGTGTTGGGATTACAGGCAAGAGCCATCACATCCAGCCCAATAAATGTTAATTGTGCAAAACAATAATAAAAACATCTTGTGGAGTTTGAAATATATATGTACATATATACACACACACATTTATATCATTAAAACTTACAACAATATTACAAAAAGTTAGAAGGAAGTATATGGAGTTAAAGTGTTGTAAACTTCCAGGATTGTCCAGAAAATAATAAAACTACTAGCTTCTGTTAGACTTTAACAAAGCAAAGATGAATTTTGTAATATTTAGGTAAGTACCTAATAAAAAACATGGTAAAAAGATTGTAACTACTTATAACATTGGGAAATGACATACAAGTTGGATTAATAGAAAAGAAGCTGGAAATAACAACAATGTAATGTGAACTTTATGACATATGTAAAAGTGAAATTAATGACAACAGTACAAGGACAGTTAGGGAAGAAATTGAAATATACCTTTGTAAGGTTCTTATACTACACATGAATTGATATAGGATTAATTAAAGATAGAATGTGGTAAATTAAAAAGATATGTTATAAATTCTAAAGCAACCACTGAAATGAAAAAAACAAAGAGACAGTAAATGAGCAATAAATTATAAAAATACTCAATAATCCAAAATAAGACAAAAAGAGGTAAAAAAAAAAAAGAACAAATGAGACAAATAAAAACCAAAATTTAAGATCATAGATTTAAACCTAACCATACTGATAATCAACATAAAGTATAAGTAGTCAAAATACCCTCAAGTAAAAGAGGTTTTCAAATTGGATTAAAGATAAACTCAACTCTACTTAGCCTACAAGAAATGCATTTTAAATATAAACACATAAGTCAGTTAAAATAAAACAATATACTACGCTGATATTAATCAAAAGAAAGCTAGAGTGGGCTTCACTAATATCAAAAAAGTTGATTTCAAAGCAAAGAATATTATCACAGATAAAGAAGGTAATTTCATAATTATAAAGTTGTTAATCAAAAGAATGTAACAATTCTAAACACTTATGTTCCTAATGACAGTTTAAAAATACATGAAGTAAAAAATAATAGACGTACAAAGAAAAATAGACGAATACACAATTATAGTCAGAGATTTCAATACTACTCCATCAATAATTTAGAACAAATAGAAAATCAACAAGGATATAGAAAATCTGGCAACACTATCAGCCAACTTGAATTGCTTGATATTTATAGAACACTTGACCCAACAGCAGAAGAATAAACATTGCTTTTGAGTATACATTAAACATTTACCAGACCATATTCTGAGCTATAAAACAGAATGCAAGCCATCCTACAATTGAATTTAATTAGAAATCAATAACATAATGATCTCTGGAAAATCCACAAATATTTGGAAACTAAACAACACACTTCCAAGCAACCCATAAATCAAAGAAGAAATCAAAACAGAAATTAAAAAGCATTTTAACTGAATGAAAATAAAATACAATATATCAAAATTTGAGAAATGCAACCAAAATGTTACTTAGAAAATGTTGGCACTAAAGTACTAGACTAGAAAAAGGAGATAGATCATTGACCACAACTTCAATTTTTAAAAAATCAGGAAACAAAAAATTAAACCCAAAGTAAGCAGAATAGGGAAATAATAAAGATCAAAGTGGAAATAAATAAAATAGAAAATCAACTAAACCAAAAACTGGTCAGTGAACAGGTCAATAAAATTGATAAACCTCTAGCCAGAATAATAATAATAAAAAAGAGATCAATTACAAGTTGCCAATATCAGAAATGAGAGATGTGATATCACTATAGATTCCACAGATATTAAAATGATGATAAGGGAGTATTATGAACCACCTTATGCCAATAAATTTGACAAGTTAGATGAAATGGACAAATTCCTTGAAAGACACAAACAGCAAAGTTCACCTAGGAAAGAATATATTACCTGAATAGCACTATATCTATTAAAGAAATTACATTTGTAATTAAAAGATTTCCCACAAAGAAAATTTCAGATTCAGAAGGCTTCACTGATAAATTCTACCAAATATTTAAGAAAGAAAGAATACCAAATATACATAAACTCTTTCAGAAAACTGAAAAGATGGAATAATTCTCAATTCATAAAGAGTTCAGTATTATCCTGATACCACACTAGGCAAAGATATTGCAAGAAAAGAAACAACAGGCCGGGCGCGGTGGCTCACGCCTGTAATCCCAGCACTTTGGGAGGCCAAGACGGGCGGATCACGAGGTCAGGAGATCGAGACCATCCTGGCTAACATGGTGAAACCCCGTCTCTACTAAAAAATACAAAAAAAAAAAAAAAAACTAGCCGGGCGAGGTGGCGGCGCCTGTAGTCCCAACTACTCGGGAGGCTGAGGCAGGAGAATCGCGTGAACCCGGGAGGCAGAGCTTGCAGTGAGCCGAGATCTGGCCACTGCACTCCAGCCTGGGCAACAGAGCGAGACTCCGTCTCAAAAAAAAAAAAAAAGAAAAGAAAAGAAAAGAAAAGAAACAACCAAACAATATCTCTCATGAAAGTAAATGCAAACATTCTAAATAATTATTTAGCAAACTGAATTCAACAATATCTAAAATGTATAATATATCCTGACCAAATGGGGTTTATCTCAGGAGTGCAAGGCTGGTGTAACATTTAAAAATTAATCATGTCATTGTGAAGTTTCAGAACACCAAAGAAGATCCTGGAAAATTCCAGAAAGATAAGTAGAGAATACTTACAAATTACTCGTCAGAATAGCTTCATATTTCTCAATAGCAGCATCAGAAGCCAGAGGACCAGTAAGCAAATGCCTTCACAATTCTGGGGGAAAATTATTTTCAACTTAGAATTCTAGAGCCAGCTAAACTCTCAGTCAAGCACAAGGTCAGGATAAAGATGTTTTCAGATATTCAAGGGCTCAAATACCCCCTATGCACTCTTCCGAAAGAAGATTGGAAAATATGTTCTACCAAAACAATGAATTAAGACAAGAAAGAAGAATACATGGGACCCAGGAAAGAGAATATCTGACACAAAGGGAAGTTTCCCAGTGAAATCTTTACAAAGAGCAAGCATTGCATACTGAAGCAGAAGGAAGAAGTTTCCAGGAAATAAAGACATACAACTGATATTTGACTGAATAGAAACATATTGTTAATATACACATGGGAGAAACAGTGAAATAGTTGAAAAAAAATTAACAATAGGTAGATAAAAATTCAGGCCCTCAAAAAGGCTACTCTCAATCACAGGAAAAAGGAAGGAGAAAAAAGAAAGAAAACACAGAAGTAGTATATTACATGGCTCGGCAGTGTACTTCATTGGTATAACCATAATAATGTAAAGAATAATAATTAATTTAACCAAAAATCATACCAAAATTAAATTAGAGGAATGTGGGGAATGTAGTTAGGAAGAGAAGGTAAACTGGAATGGGCAAGGCAGGTGCACAGAAAAATGGCTTAAAGTTTGGACTTCCTAGCCCAACTGCCTTGCTTCATATCCCAGGACACCTCCTACTAGCTGTATGATCTTAGGTAAGTTACTCAACTTCTTTATACTTCAGTTTCCACATCTGGAAAATGAAGATGATACTAATTACTTCAAAGAGTTATTGTAAAGATAAAATAAAATGAGTTTATATATATAATGTACCGATAAAAATACTTGGTATAAAGTGAATACTCAATAAATGTGTATATTTATCATATTATCATGAACATGGTAGGAAGTCAATATATGAAAGGAAGTCAAACTTGATGAGTTAAGAAATATTCTATATAGAAATGTGGAGGCAAGGAAAATAGAAGAGTTGAAAATTGGGTGAAATAGGGAATAGACTATTGGCTTTCATAAAATCCTCGTAGATCTCTCTGATTTAAAATAAACTTTGTGGCCAGGTGTGGTGGTTCACGCCTGTAATTCCAACATTAGGGAGGCTGAGGCAGGCAGATCACTTGAGGCCAGGAGTTCAAGACCAGCCTGGCCAACGTGACAAAACCCCATCTCTACTAAAAATACAAAATTAGCTAGGCACTATAGGCGGTGCACACCCATAGTCCCAGCTACTCAAGAGGCTGCAGCATGAGAATTCTTGAACCCCGGATGCAGAGGTTGCAGTGAGCTAAGACTGCATCACTGCACTCTAGCCTGGGCGACAGAGTGAGACTCTGTCTCAAACACTAAATAAATAAAAATAAAATAATAAAAAAATAAAAAATGAAATCAACTTTGTACATAGACTACTATGATAAAAATGAAACTTAATTCCAAACAAGGTGGCCTTCTTTCCAAAAGCCCTCTGCCTATTGAAAGGTAGCTGAGTGAGACTTAATGAGCTCTTCCTTCATATAATGACATTTGCTCATTTGGCCAACCTTCTGCTCCACCATTAAGCCTAATTATCTTTACTGACGCTTAGAGCACATTTATTTTAGATAGGAAATTGAAGGCCAAACAGAAGATACAAAGTCCCTACCAAGTAAACATGGCCTCTCCCCAGAGTCCCACACAGGATAATATATCACATTTTCTATAATAGACCTTAGGGGTTCAAATCCTGGATCTGCCATTTAGTAGCAATGTAACTTTTGACAAGTAATTCACCTCTCTATGTTTATTTCCTGTGAATTGTACCAAGTCTGCAAGGAAATCTATAGGTCATGCCCTACCTTCTTAAGAATCAGCTCTTAAGGAATAGTCATTAGTGCAATGTTGGGCAACAATTTCAGTGAACGGAAGTCCCCAGAGCATTCAGAGAAAACAGAGCACATTACAGAACTCTTCTGTAAAATAGAAAGCATGTCCTGAACCAGACCCTAGGCCCTTCTTTACACTACCCATCTCTGGTACTTGAAAGATCATAAGATAATAGCCTAGGGGCTATAATAACCCCTGGCTAGAGGCCCATCTACCAACCCTACTGGTATAAATGGAAAAAGTTTTATAATTTAACTCATTAAACAATGCAAAAGTATAACACAATTAGGAAACACACCTTCTATTTCTCTAAAGATGAAAATACATTGGGGGATTGAAAATCTATGAGGTATGAAGGGAAGGAGACAGAATATTAGCTACTACACTTATTTGCATATCTAAAGGTTGTTTTCCTGATGAAAGCAATCACCACTATTAACAGATATGAGCATACATGGCTAACCATCATGATCAAGAAAGTTTCACTTGACAATAAGCTTCAGTATTACTTAGATAATGCTCTTTTATACTATTAATATTCAAGGTATTTATTTAAAACAGACCAATGGACTTTCATGAAAACCTTCTCTATTGCTTAGGTGACTAAGGTTAACATGCTGGCACAATTAGATTATTTTAAAATTTTCAGGAAATTCAGGTCTACTTCAATTTTTAAAATCATGCATCTTGGCTAAGTTAAAACTCTATTTCACTATTCTCCCATGTCACATTTAAAACGTTTCATATAACCTCAATAAACACAAGCAAAAAATGAAGTCTCTAATTGATCTTGTGAATTCTACAACTCTTCCTAATAACCAAATAGATATTAAAGGGGGTACAAATACCTGAAGGTTTTATGAAGGATTTATTTGATAAAATCCTTAGTTTTCAATCAACCTTCAAAACATAGAATAATGATTCAAATGTCTGGGACAGGGAAGGCACTGCAATTTAAAGGAACTCACAATAAGTGTCAAGAGCCTCATCCCGAGGCTTTGTGAAAAGTTTAAATAAGGTAATGAATGTAAATCATATGTACTGACTACATAGTAAGTAATCAATAATATCTGCTACTATCATTGAGAACTATGGACTGGATGCTATTATACATAGGAATTCTGTGGTTAGATAAGCATAGCCCAAAGATTCTTAAGAATCACCAACCTGGAGGGAAGTCACTGTTAGGGATATGATAAGGGCTATGAATTCTGTATGCTTTGATATTCTAGTTAGAAAAGCATAGTTGAAGATGTCTATCAAACCTGCAGGGGGTGGCAGCGCTAGAGGAGATAATTCCATAGTTTGAATGACAGACTCAAGATCAAAAGGAGCTCAGACTGAGGTGATGGGCTATAATAAACAAGATATTTAATCATATTACTCTCCTGCTTAATTACTTTCAGTGGCTCTCTGTTGCTGACCACTGAATGCCCTAATGTCTCAGCATGGCATTGAATACCCTGTACATTAGAACCTTGTCTGGATTTTTTTTGTATCTCCCACCACTCCCCTACAGACGCCCATCTCTTTATCTGAGCTTCTTGTCACTCCCAGATCTTGCCCCTACTGTACTACCTGTTTCTTCTTGCTATAGACTGAATGTTTATGTTCCCCAACCCCAAATTCATATGCCCAATCTAATCCACAATGTGAGGGTATTTGGATTGGAGGTAAAGCCTTTGGGAGATGATTAGTTCATGAGGGTGGAGTCCTCATGTATGGAATTAGTGCCCTTATACAGGAGACCCCAGAGAGCTCCCTTGCCTCTTCCACCTTCTGAGGACACAGGAACCAGGAAGCAGGCTCTCACCAGACACCAAATGTGCCAGCTCCTTGACCTTGGACTTGCCAGCCTCCAGAACTATGAGAAATAATTTTTTGTTTTTTATAAGCCACCCAGTTTGTATTAATCTTTCCTACACTGCTATAAATAACTACCTAAGACTGGGTAATTTATAAAGAAAGAAAGGTTTAATAGACTCACAGTTCCACAGGCTGTACAGGAGGCATGGCTAGGGAGGCCTCAGGAAACTTACAGTCATGGCAGAAGGCAAAAGGGAAGCAAGCATGTTTTCACATGGTGGCAGGAGAGAGAGAAAGAGTAAAGGGGGAAGTGCTACACACTTTTAAATAACCAGATCTTGTGAGAAATCTGTCACAAGATAACACTAGGGGGATGGTGCTAAACCATTAGAAACCATCTTCATGATCCAATCACCTCCCACCAGGCCCCACCTCCAACACTCAGATCACAATTCAACATGAGATTTGGGTGGAGACACAGAGCCAAATCATATCACAGTTTATGGTATTGTTGTTATTGCAACCTGAACAGGCTAAGAGAGTTCTGCTGTTCCATTAATCTGAACTGGCCTGGCCCCCACCTATTTCTGAAAATCCTATTCATCCTGTTTCGCTCAACTCAAAAGTTACTTCCTTCATGAAGTAGTTCCCAGTCCCCCCAAATCAAATAAGCACCAAGTCTGCCCTTGAGTGCCAACTATCTCACACCACTGCCACATATTGGACGTCTTGGTGACCTTGGTCAGTTCTCTTATTAACTTCCAAGTCTCTTAAAGGCAGGAGCTGTTTCAATTATGCAGACTACGTTCTTAAAAGTATTCATGAAACAAATAAATAAATGATAAACATGAAGTCCTCTGTTCATGGCCAAACCAAAATCATTTCAGGAGAACAGGATGAATGAAAAATCACAACTTAGGGCTGTAGTTGCTCTAAGTAGAATAAATGCCAATATCCTGGGCACTAAAAGCTAATAAAATCATAAGGTACACTATCCAGAGGACAGAATAACTCTCTGGTTACCAGATGTGAGGCAGTTAACATTCTATGTAGGTTCTGATTATTGAATGCTTAAAGAATTGCTCTAGTGTGGGCTTATGGTGGGAAGGAGCTTCACCTGTAGTGTGTTGAAGTATCATTTACTATGCCAATAACAGCACATTCCTCACCCTGGAACCTGATTAATCTCTACACATCCTCAGACCTAAAGGGACAAAAAGAGCTCAAATCTTAGGTCTCTCATGGCTGGAAAGGGGACAAACTGGCCAAAAGGTATGGCTTCATCTTACATTGTGGTGGAAAATAATAGAATATTGGCTGCTATGAGGGATAGGCTGGGAGTCAGGTGGGAGGTGATCACTAAGAAGGAGAGGGACTGAACTGAAGCCTGAGGAGTGTTACTGTCATTCATCACAGGGTTAATTTTGAGAAGCACCTATGTTTGTGCAGTTGTGTTTTCTGTAAATATTATTGTTTTGCTCCACTATGGTATTTCTTAAAGTGTTTTGGAAAAGTAAGGAAAGAGGCCGGGCACAATGGCTCATGCCTATAATCCCAGCACTTTGGGAGGCCGAGGCGGGCGGACCACTTGAGGTCAGGAGTTTGAGACCAGCCTGGCCAATATAGTAGAACCCCGTCTCTACTAAAAATACAAAAATTAGTTGGGTGTGGTGGTGCATGCCTGTAGTCCCAGCTACTCAGGAGGCTGAGGCAGGAGAATCGTTTGAACCCGGGAGGTGGAGGTTGCAGTGAGCCAAGATCACACCATTGCACTCCAGCATGGATGACAGAGTGAGACTCTATCTCAAAAAAAAAAAAAAAGAAAAAAAAAAAAAAAGAAAAGAATAGAAAAGAAAAGAAAGAAAAGAGATTAGATTAAGATTTAAGTACCTACTTCCTCTCCCACTTCAAGTCCTGGAAGTAGAAGATCCGAAATGTTGAGGAATTCTTTAGGATAGAAAGGAGATGAGATTTTACTTATGGGAAGACAGCAAATAAAAATTGCAACTTAACACATACACAGGTGAAAGTGTTAGCAAGAGTAGGAACCATTTACTCTATATAACTCCAGAAAAAACTCATACTAAAATGAAAACATAAAGTAGGCAGTTGTGAGCAATTCCCATCCTTTCTCTACAAAAAGAGACAGGGTACTAAATAAAACATAATTTAGCAATGACAAACACGAACAGATAGACAACAAAATTTACTGAGCATTTAAGCAAGATCAACACGATGAATGAAGACATTAAACCAAAAAGTCAGAGGTACTACCATCTAAGGAAAAGAAATAAATTATAAATTAAAAGAACATAAGAGAACTAAAATAAGGTGTGATTAATGTTTTCAAAAGATAGCATAAAACAAGAGCAAGAACAAATTCCTTTATCATATGGGATCTAGCCTTCAGCTCTGAATATGAGATCCTATTACTGACAAAGCCTGTCTTTCCAAAATGGGGTCTTTCCCTGTTCAGTTCAGAAGCCAATACACAAAACCAAAAGTGAGCATCAAGCAGTTCAGGCTTTGTTTGATGGCCATAGAAATGAGAAGTGGGAGCTTGGCTCACAAATCAATTTCATAAGTCTTGCAAGTGAGTACGTCACAAATACAGGGCATCTTTAATGAAGGGGTTAAGCATTAAGAGAAAGAGGAGGAATATTCATGTCTTATCTGGGAATGGGCCAGAGAACCTCTCAAAACCAGAGTACACCTTCCTTTTTGTCCTTTGATGGTTTCTTCTGGCTGTTGTCATGGTAATCGTCAACTGTCATGGCACTGGTGGGAGAGTCATTTAGAATGGACATTAGACTATAATGAAGTTAGAGGTTCTTCAGAGGTCAAGTGACCACCATCTTGGATCCCACCAGTCTTAGTAAGTTAGGTCAAAAGGGGGAAATTCTGACCTCAGGCATCCTGTTTCCTAAAGATAAGCAGGATTAAGACAGGGTAGAAATTCACCTAGGTCACGTAGGCATTACAATGTGTAACAATCCTAGGATCAGCTCTCATGACTGGTCTAGGACCTTGAAACAACAGGAACTATGTCCAAATACCATGAAAGTTTCATGTAGTATCAGTGTTAATGTCAGTATGTAGATTCTTTGGCTTGCAGGGAGGACTTGCGTGGCGAAAGTGCTTTGGTAACAGAAAAGAAAATTTAACTTGTGAGCTCTTTCTTCTCAGGTAGCACGAACGTTAACAGACTCCTGTATGACAAAATATATTTTCCCAGGAATGGCAAGCACCCATTTGTGTCCAATTCATGGTTCTTGAGATACTTACAAATTAGTGTGATGTTCATAACAGTTGCACTCAGAAACTGCAGAACATTTTGCTTTTTTTTTCCAGACAGGGTCTTGCTCTCTTGCCCAGGGTGGAATGCAGTGGCATGATCTCAGCTCACTGCAACCTCTGCCTCCCAAGTTCAAGAGATTCTCCCACTTCAGCCTCCTGAGTACCTGGGACTACAGACATGCACCACCACACCCAGCTAATTTTTGTATTTTTTGTTAGAGACAGGGCTTCATCATATTGGCCAGGCTGGTCTCGAACTCCTGACCTCAAGTGCCCCACTCGCCTGGACCTCTCAAAGTGCTGGGATTAGAGGCATGAGCCACAGTGCCCAACCACATTTTTATTATTAAACAATTCATAATACTCTCAAAGATGTACGCTTAAAGGTCTAGAGAGAGACATGATACCAATTGGTTACCTTGGCAGCCAAACTTTGTACAGTAAACTTGTAAATATTTTTTACAAACATATTTAGTAAGTATGTAATTAAATGTTTAGAAAATTAAATAAAAACTCAACTCATTATAATAATAAAGATTTGTTTCCTAGACCTTGATTATCACTGGCTTTGCCTTATAGATTTTAATAGATAAATTTGAATATTTTAGCAAATCACATCATGAAAATATGTAAAAATAACTTTTCAAAAATTCTTTACATTTACTTTAATTTACATTTTTTATACGTATATATTTGGTGTAATTAGAACACAATTATATTTACTTCTTAATTCTTTTAGATCTGTATACAAATTATGTGAAACTCCTTCTACTTTTCATATTTTATTTTTTGCCTAAGTTCTACCTCAGGATCTGGAAACTCTTTCTTTTAACAACATAATTAACAATTTTTCTGAAACAAAGGCAAGAAAAATACATTTTACAGAATACATACTTTTGAATAGATTATTTTGTTGCTCAATCAAATATTGTTGACTCATCAACAGGACTCCCAGATAAGGCTAATAATAATTAAATTCATCCATCTTTGACATTTTGGAAACTTTATAAAAACCATACATTTATACATCTTTTTCAGTGTTGCTGTTATGAAGGTACACTTGTCAAGGTAAAGGAAAAAAACATTTTATTTTCAGCTTGATTCATAACTTTTAAGTACCAAGCATATGAAACATGGGTTCTCATTTATACTCTTTTCCCACCTACCAGAAACAGGCCTGGTCAGACTGGAATAATTTTGGATGCATTCATAATCCTTGTAAATGAAATAGATTACAATCATCCACTAAGAACAGAGATTCTTGGCTGGGCGCAGTGGCTCACGTGTGTAATCCCAGCACTTTGGGAGGCTGAGGCGGGCGCATCACTAGGTCAGGAGATCAAGACCATTTTGGCCAACATGTTGAAACCCCATCTCTACTAAAATATGAAATAAAAATTAGCCGGGCATGGTGGCGCGTGCCTGTAGGCCTAGCTACTCGGGAGGCTGAGGCTGGGGAATCACTTGAACCCCGGAGGTGGAAGTTGCAGTGAGTCAAGATTGTGCCACTGCACTCCAGCCTGGCAACAGAGTAAGACTCTGTCTCAAAAAAAAAAAAAAAAAAAAGAACAGAAATTCTTACCTAAGAATTTTCAGTGTCACTGTATGCTCTGTACAAGAGGTGAAACTAAAACAAAATGACCCAAAAAAGGATGCAAATAAAGGATTTTTAAAAGATACACTGAGGAAATGCTACAAAAATAAGAGGAAATGAGGTAATATTAATATCAGTTAATAAAATTCAAGGCCAGAAATGTTAAACAATAAGAAATTTGTGTTGATGGTATATATAATAGTATATACCTAACAAGATAGCTGTGAGCTGTAACTGTTAGAAATATAAACAAAGAAACAGACAACTCTATAATCATTGTGACATATTTTAATATACTTCTTTCAGTAATTAAGAAATAATTTAATAATAGCAACAGCAATAAAAATGTGTGGGTTTTGAGTGAATACCACAATACAAGCTTAGCTATATAGATGGATGATGGATAGATGGATGAATACATACATACGGTTGGGCGTGGTGGCTCATGTCTGTAATCCTAGCACTTTGGGAGGCTGAGGCAGGTGGATCATCTGAGGTCGGGAGTTCGAGACCAGCCTGGCCAATATGGTGAAACCCCATCTCTACTAAAAATACAAAAAATTAGCCGGGCGTAGTGGCGCATGTCTGTAATCCCAGCTGCTTGGGAGGCTGAGACATGAGAATTGCTTGAACCCAGGAGGCAGAGATTGCAATGAGTCAGGATGGCGCCACTACACTCCAGTCTGGGTGACAGAACAAGACTCCGTCTCAAAAAAAAAAAAAAAAAAGATATATATACATATAGGTTAATAGCTAACTAGGTAGATACATAGATACACAGATACATACATAGTTGATAAATAGATTTACTCAGCTATAATATTATAAACTATAAATATTATAAGCTGTCATGGATGAAATTGACATCGTAAATCAATGGGAAAAGAATGGAATATTCGAAACTGGTGTTGGGATGTTAGACAATGGAGGTGGGAGCAGGTTTTAACTTAAATAGGGAGAATTGCTTAGGACTTGGTGAGCCAAGACTTGGAGAAGAAGAAATGGTTGGAGAAACCACCCCACACAGAGGAACCCCAGGGGCCAGCCAACGCAAAGGCTCTAAATTAGGAAGTGCTCAGTGAGGCTGAGAACACTAAGGCACTAAGTTCTTTTAGGTTCTCAGGCTTTTGCACTTATCTCTGCTTCAAATGCCTCCTTTTCCCTTCCTATCTGGGAAACATTCACTCTTTCTTCAATGTAGCCTCCAAGTTCACTTGCTCAGTGAAGACCCCTCTGATTCTCCCAGAAAAGATGCGCTACCCCATCCTCCATGCTCACGATCCTTGGCCCATAGCTCAGTATTAGTTTTTACTACATTGTGACTTTAGGTTTCCATATCTGACTTCCCCACTAGACTATGAACAAATCAAAGGCAAAGATTGCATTTCATTGAGCTATGCTTCCCCGAACGTCAGGCATAGTGCGTAAGACACTCACTCCATAAACCTTTGTGTGTCAAATGAGAGATATTATGTATTAAGCAGTCCAATTTCTCTTTTCACTGTGTATTCTTCATGCAAATGGCAGCTGTGTCTTAGGTGTTTTCCATATGTAGCGACAAGGTATTATGTACTATAAGGAATAAATGGGAAATTACCAAACCCCTTCTCTACGCAGAACTGAGGGCAGGGGTTTCACATCAAACAGACCGTGAAATAAATTGAGAGGGTTAATTTGTATTTATTTATTTACTTATCTATTTATTTATTTGTTTATTTATTTATTTTTTGAGTCAAAGTCTCGCTCTGTCACCCAGGCTGGAGTGCAGTGGTGCAATCTCGGCTCACTGCAACCTCCACCTCCCGGGTTCAAACGATTCTCGTGCCTCAGCCTCCCAAGTAGCTGAGATTACAGGTGTGCACCACTATACCCAGTTAATTTTTTGTATTTTTTAGTAGAGACAGGGTTTCACCATGTTGGCCAGGCTGGTCTCGAAATCCTGACCTCAAATGATCCACCTGCCTCGGCCTCCCAAAGTGCTGGGATTATAGGCGTGAGCCACCATGCCTAGCTGTGGAGAGGGCTCATTACAGAACACGTTATACTGGCTAGGAGTACAAAAGTCATCAGGAAAAGGCTCTCCTGTCATTGAAGGCTTCTGGAAGGATATGGGCCAGTGCATGAGATTTCGTTGCTGAGCGGGTAGGAGAAGCGCATCAAAGGTGAGAGCAGAGGTAAGAACCAGCATAGATGTGGGAATGAGTGGGGGGGTGCACCGGCCAAGAGGGGGCCTGACCCAAGGAGCAGGGAAGAATCAGCAGGCTATGGAAGGCTGGAGTCAGCCTGCAGCGACTAGAGACCCCTAATGTCAGGCTGAGAAATCAAATAGCTGTTCATCATTTGTGCCTGAGGATGGATCAGAGCAACGTGATGAAAGTGGCACTTGTGTGAGACTTGCCCAGCAGAGTTGAGCAAGGATGGATGCAAGGGAAAGAATATGGAACCTCAGGTCAAGAAGAATCAGGATCTGTTATACAAGGACCCAGGTATGGGCGGCTTGAAAGCAACTTGGGGGCCAGGACTGTGTCTGCACCACCATGTGGCCCCATATTGGTGGTAGGGACTGGATAAGTGTCTGTTGAATACGTGAATGATGTGAATTAATTAAGAAGAAAAAAGTTGAGAGTTGTTTTTAATCAAGGAACAGTAGGCTCTAATGATGGCGAGACCTCCTCACCTCTTTCCCACAAACCCCCATGCAGCATCCTATGTTCCAGGGATAGTAAGCTGTTCACTCTTCTCCAGAGACCGGTTCTGCCCTATCTCTGGACATTCATATTACTGCTTGCTTTGCCTGAAGGGAAGGGAATACATTTGTGACTCAATCAAAAAGTGATTTAGAGGACTAAATATAAAGAAGTTTTAGGAATACCTTAATCAATTTCTGCTTTTGTGTTCATTTTAATGCATTTAAAAGTATAATATGATGAAAATAATCCATGCCTAAATATATCTAAATAGGTTTTAATGTTTAAGATAAAAATCCTAGGTAGGACTGGGCATGGTGCCTCACGTCTGTAATCCCAGCATTTTGGGAGGCTGAGGCGGGTGGATCACTTGAGGTCAGGAGTTCGAGACCAGCCTGGCCAACATGGAGAAACCCCATCTCTACTAAAAATACAAAAATTCGCTGGGTGTGGTAAGTGGGCGCCTATAATTCCAGCTACCTGGGAGGCTGAGGCACAAGAATAGCTTGAATCCGGGAGGTGGAGGTTGTAGTGAGCCAAGATCATGCCACTGCACTCCAGCCTGGGCAACAGAGCAAGACTCTGTTTCAAAAACAAAAAGAAAAATCCTCAGTAATAAAAAGCATTGTGTTATACTCAATTGGCAATGTTTTTTCTTTTCTTAGTGTTATATAAAATAATGGTGCAGGCCGGGCACGGTGACTCACGCCTGTAATCCCAGCACTTTGGGAGGCCGAGGCAGGCGGATCACAAGACAAGGTCAGGAGATGGAGACCATCCTGGCTAACACGGTGAAACCCCGTCTCTACTAAAAATACAAAAAATTAGCCAGGCATGGTGGTATGTGCTTGTAGTCCCAGCTGCTCGGGAGGCTGAGGCAGGAGAATCACTTGAACCTGCTCCCAGAGGTTGCAGTGAGCCAAACAAGATCGGGCCACTATACTCCAGCCTGGGGGACAAAGTGAGACTGTCTCAAAAAGAAAAATAATAATAATGGTGCAACTTATGATGAATGCATCTTAGATGAGATGAAACATCATTCTGTTTATAAGGTTTCTCTTCCTTTAAGTCTAAGATGAAGTGACCTCTATAATACAGTAATATTAATAATTAACATTTTCTTTTTTCTTTTTCCTATAACACTTACCTAACATACTACATATACTTTATTTTTTATGTTTATTGCTTATTGTCTCCCTGTTAAAATGCACATTCCATGAGGGTAGTAATTTTTATCTATATGTTCTCTGATGTCACCCAAGCCCCTAAAACAACACATAGTAAGTGCTCTCCTTCCTTCTCTCTCTCTCCCTATATATATATGTGTGTGTGTGTGTTTGTGTTGAAATTTTTTTTTTTTTTTTTTTGAGACGGAATCTTGCTCTGTAGCCCGGGCTGGAGTGCAGTGGCCGGATCTCAGCTCACTGCAAGCTCCGCCTCCCGGGTTTAGGCCATTCTCCTGCCTCAGCCTCTGGAGTAGCTGGGACTACAGGCGCCCGCCACCTCACCCGGCTAGTTTTTTGTATTTTTAGTAGAGACGGGGTTTCACGGTGTTAGCCAGGATGGTCTCGATCTCCTGACCTCGTGATCCGCCCGTCTCGGCCTCCCAAAGTGCTGGGATTACAGGCTTGAGCCACCGCGCCCGGCCGAATTAATGAAATTTTTGAATGTGCTAGACACTGTTCTAAGTGCTTTGCATGGCTTGTTTCATTTAACTTTCACTAGAAACCTAAGGTCTATATTACCATCCACATTTTCAGTTGAGGAAACCAATGTATATAAAGATTCAGTAAGCTGACCAAGATTGCACAGCTTGACACTGGAGGAGATAGAATTCAAGCCTAGTCTGCCTCTGAACGCAATACTCTTGTCCACTCCACTGTGCTGTTTCTAACACCGCCTGTGTTCCCCTTTTTGAGTTCTCTGGGCAAACTCCTGTTCTGGACACCCATTGCATTGGGTGCCTGCCTCTATCATAGCTCTCACTGCCCTTTACTAGAGGATAATATGGTCCATGTCCTCCACTAGACCGAGCTTCTCGAAGGCTGAGACCTACCTTATTTGTCTTTTTTTTTTTTTTTTCTCGCTCTGTCGCCCAGGCTGGAGTGCAGTGGTGCAATCTCGGCTCACTGCAAGCTCCACCTCCCGGGTTCAAGCGATTCTCCTGCCTCAGCCTCCGGAGTAACTGGGATTACAGGCGTCCGCCACCACGCCTGGCTAATTTTTTGTATTTTTAGTAGAGACAGGGTTTCACCTTGTTAGCCAGGATGGTCTCCATCTCCTGACCTCGTGATCGGCCCACCTCGGCCTCCCAAAGTGCTGGGATTACAGGCGTGAGCCACGGGCCTCTTACTTGTCTTTATCCCCGAGGCCTAGCATGGCGGCTGGCACAGATGCGTAATGCTGTGAAATGAATTGGCTGTATAAATACGGAGCAGGGAGCCTAAGAGAGAACTGGAAGGCTTCTAACGGGAAGACAAAGGACCTGTGGAACTGATGAAAAGGAACAGCTTAAGAAGAGCAGCGCTTCTAGAGAGAAAATACCGAGTCCAGTTCTGAACGTCTTGGAAGGATGGAAAGATAAGTGAAGCTATCCAGTAGGGATGTGGAACAAGAAAACTGTCACAAAGGTTCTGTTAAGGACCAAAACATAGTCTTGCAAGTCTTTGTGACAGAAGTGCTAACCGAAACTATCAGAGTGAATCGACTCAGCAACTAAAACAATGCAGAGAGAGAGAGAGAGAGAGAGAGAGAGAGAGAGGAGACGAGAGAAAGAAATGAAGGGACAGCATCTTGGCGCATACCTATAGTTAAGGGGGTTGGGGAAGGCAAGGAGACAGCACAGAGA
The DNA here is from genome assembly GCF_043159975.1 of Macaca nemestrina. NCBI lineage: Eukaryota > Metazoa > Chordata > Mammalia > Primates > Cercopithecidae > Macaca > Macaca nemestrina. Next base: position 14,822,892 of record NC_092125.1, on the reverse strand, counting down.
GCTAGAAGAAATTCAGAAGATCGCTGTAGCAACACTGAAGTCAAGGGAATCGTTCTCCGGTTTGTGTCCGTGAGTGGGTGTCTGTGATAACTGCTTTGTAACAGTACAGATTATAAATAAAAGTCTGTGGGCAGCAACAGAAAAACAACACATACATTTTCAGTGCGACTGGGTCTGTCTGGCCCTGCCCACCAGTGGTTTGGGGATCTACTTCGTTCCGACTAGAGAGCACCCACTCGAAATTTCCTCTGGATGGCAACCCAGCACAACACGTCTTCCACCTCTTCACACTGACTCCTCCTCGCCTCCTCTCTCCTCCAAACATAGGCTGGGTGATTACACTCTCTTTGTGTCAAAACAGCACACTTGAAATCATTTTATGGCACCCACGTTCTTCCATTTTAATCTTTAAGATTTTATAAGGTGAAATGGTCTTTGCGATTGTTATCCTGTATTAATTTTCTTTTTCTTATCAACACCTCAAAATTCCTCTCTTCTAGTTTGTTTTTGCTCTGTTAGTGAAACCAGCGTTTCCTAATTGGTGAACTACAGACTTCTTCAGAGGTAAGGTGGGGGATGTTATTGCACCTCACTGCATCTCTCTGGTAATATGTTCCTTGTCTATCCCTTAGGCTTACCACAGACCAGTAGGAATTGCTTAGGTGCACAGTGGCATTTAGCACTAGAGACCACTAACTTTTGACCTCGAAGAGCACTTAAGATACTAAATTCATTAAAAATTTAGTAACCACACTACAAATGTTCTGTATGACCACTATTTTTACCTTTCTATAAATCAAATTTATTAAAGATGACCTTTCTCAGGTCAATGACTCATTTTATTTGTTTAGAAATTGTGAGATATACATTCCTATGGAAAAGTGAATAAAACATATATGTACAGTTTATTTCAAGAATAATTATAAAGCGAACACTCAGGTCCGTATATAAAACAGGAGCCCCCCATCCCATGTGCCCCTCCCTGATCATGTCTCCTTTCTCACCCTGGAGAGGAACATTTGTGATAACCATGTCTTAGCTTTTCTTTATAGTTTTACTACTTATGACTGTATTTTAAACAATATAGTAGAGTTCTGCCCGTTTTTGAACTTTATGTAAGTGGAAACATTCTGTATTCCTTGGTTGTCTCAGTATGGCAATTCACCATGTTATTGTAGATAATCGTTTGTTTCTCTTTGTTGCTCTATTGCATTTCACAGTACGATTACCATAATTTATCCATTCTATTGTTGATACAAGTTTGGGTTTTATAATGGTTTCAGCAAAAATGCACATGTACAGGAAATTCTGTAGAGTTGCTGAGTCACAGTGAATGTGTATCTTCAATCTTACTAGACAATGCCACACTGTTTTCCCTGATTGTATCAATTTATGCTACCATAGTGTATGAGGATATTCGTTGCTTCTTCCTTAAAACTTGTTTCTGTCAGACTTTAAATTTTTTTTTTGATCTGGTGTGTGTCTAATAGTACTGCATTGTTATCTTCATGTTCCTTTCTATAGTTACTAATGAGAATGTTGGTCCTTTCATATATTACTCATTTGCATTTGGTGCTGTGCCTATTTAAGCTTTTTGCCCATTTTCAAAATGGGCAAGTCTATTTCTTATTGATTTGTGTTATTTGCATATTCTGGGTACTAATTCTTTTTCACTGGCTTCATGGCATTGTTTGGTAAACAAAAGTTCATTACTTTTATGTAGCCCAATATTTTTATGTATGTAATACATCTTTTTTTTTTTTTAGACAGAGTCTCACCCTGCCACCCAGGCTGGAGTGCAATGGCATGATCTCGGCTCACTGCAACCTATGCCTCCTGAGTTCAAGCAATTCTCCTGCATCAGCCTCCTGAGTAGCTGGGATTACAGGCACACACCACCATGTCTGGCTAATTTTTTATGTCTTTGTTAGAGACGGGGTTTCACCATGTTGGCCAGGCTGGTCTCGAACCCCTGACCTCATGATCTGCCTGCCTCAGCCTCCCATAGTGCTGGGACTCCAGGCATGAGCCACTGCGCCCGGCCACATCATTTGATAATTACTGAGCTTTTCCTTTATGGCTAAAAATTCCTCTTAACCTATGTCACAAAGAATTTTTCTCATATAGGTCCTCATAACTTATCTGAAATCCCTGGAGGAAGATGTTTGAAATATAGACTATTTTAAATATTAGAAGGCTAGTTTGAAACATACAACATACATTGTATAATATTCTCAGCAAGAACTGGGACAGTACCCATAATGAAATACATTAATATTTCTACAGAAAAACATATGCCGTCACCTAAGTGGTAACGTTAATAACAACTATAAAGAGTCTCATATTACTTTAAGACATATTTTTCATCAAATGAGTGCCAAAGTGTTTGGTGTTTCAGAGGTTTGGGGATTTTACAATTAGTACAAAAGTTATGGTAGCCTTATTCAGTAAGAATGGAATTATTTCAAAGCTTTTAGGAACTTACTGGTGGAGCCATGTACCTAGGATTTGTGTGTATGAAGATTCTTCACTCTCATTCAAATTACTTAATGGTTTCTCTACTTTTGAGTCAGTTGTTTTTCTTGAAATCTGTACAGTCATCTAAATCTTATTTGCACTAAATTGTTTACAAGATTATCTAACTTTTTTGATGTCTATAGTATTTCTAGTTTCCATTCTTGATAAAGATTGTTGACATCCCTCCTTTTATAGCTATTAGATGTTTGCCTATTTTAATTAGTTTTTTTCCAAATAAATCAGCTTTTGGTTTCTTTCAACCTATTCTATGCTGTGGTGTGCTGGTGAATTAGCTCCAAACATAAAACAAAATCCTGGCTTGTTTGTTGATTTCCATAGTGTAAACAGTCCCATCATAGGTGACCTCAAGCTACTTATTTGATGTTATTGATCATGGAGTTGCCAAGAGGTGTGCACAATTGGCTCTCCCATGCCAGTACAGGCTGGCTCTGGTACACCACTGCTTTTATTTTCCATTTCATTAATTTCTGCTCTTAACGTTATTTCTGTCCTTCTATTTTCTGTCTTATTTTGCTGTCCTTTTACTAACGTCTTGAAAAGGGATTTTCAGCTCAAGACTTTTCGGATTCTTCTAATATACTTAATTATGGCTATAAATGTCCCTCTAAGTGCTGCTTTAGTTTCATCCCACAGGTGTTGCTATTGTATTTTATGGTTCAGTTCAAAGTATTTTCTCAATACCATCGACTCTGTCTCTGTGTTATTCGACTTTTTACAGTTCTTTATTGATTTCTATCTTAAATGCACTGTAGTAAAAAATGAAAATTATTTCAATTTTCAAAATTTGTTGAGTTGCTTTATAACTAAGTATGTGGTTGACTGTGGTGATGTGTTGTGTCTGCTTTCAAAAAACTGTACATTCTGATTTTGCTCGTGTTGTTCTGTATATATTAATTGCGTCGTTTGTACATCATGTTATTCACGTTTCCTATATTCTTAATTTTTCTCTTGCTAGTCTTAACAATTAGTGAGAAAGGCCTGTTAAAATTACCCAGTATGACCAGGCATTTTTTTTTTTTTTTCTAATTCTGTCGCTTCACTTTGTTTCATATGTATTTTTCATTAGGTACATATAAATTTTAAATTTAAAACACATTTCCTTTTTAGACTCAGAAGTCATCTAAGACTCTTTCCTTTCATTCCTTTTATATCCCATCAGTCATATTTAAAAGACATCTATATGTAAACCGACGTCAATAGACATGATGTAAAAGAAGGGGGTGGCTCTGGTAAAGCTAAAGTAACTCCGCTATTAGAGTGCATTAACTATGGGGGAAATACTTTCTATATTGCAGAACACATATTTGGTGGTACTTAGCATCACATCGCCACCCTGAAGTCTGCATATATTGAATTTGGAATGGCTCAAACTGCACTGAGTGCAAAATCGTAAATTGCTTATCTTATATAAATGTTTTAGAACTAGATGGTGGAACAGATGGAATCTATTAAGAGAACGGGGTGCCAGATGACTGACTATAAACATGCTTTTTAATAAAGATTCTGCTGAGATATTAACGCGTATTTTCTAAAATTTTCATTTTTTTCTTGTTCATTTTGTTTCTAAGATATTAATTCACGTATTAAAAATAACAACATCTCAAAACATTTGAGGCAACTCTCTTCTTCCCTTTTAAAAATACCTTGCTGTTTCGGGGGTTAAAAAAAGCCACAAGGGAGATAACAATACAAATATTTATTTTCCCAACTCCCCCGCCATGGGTTCTGGGACGTCACCGCCTCTTTCTGAGGCCCGTTTCATCCTTTTTCTTTTAATCCAAGAAGCGATGGTGTTGTGCGCCTGTCATCCCAGCTACCTGGGAGGCAGGCTGAGGTGGGAGGATCTTTTGGGTCCAGGATTTTGAGGCTGCAGTAAACCGTGTTCTCACCACTGCACTCAAGACTGGGCGAAAGAGCGAGACCCTGTATCAAAAACAAAACAAAACAAAACGAGAACGTATTGCGGTTCTGCAACACTCTGTCCAGTTCTCGCACTCTCAGGTGCAAACTTCCACACAAACCCCTCGGCTCGCCTTGTCCCGCGGGGCTAGCCCATTAAAGCCTTCCGGGACACACTGCGCGACGATATATAAGTATATACCCTTCTTGCCCTTGAAGGCCGGAAGTCAGTCCTACAGATAAAAGCGAAACAGGAAGTCCCGCCCCTCTATGGAAAGTAAATGGTAGCCCGGAAGGGTCAAAAGAGTCCGCGATTTCTCCGAGTGAATTGCTTTCTGCGGTTGGGGAGATCTACTCTTCTAGAGCTCGAGCCAGCGGGGCGACCCTGCAGTGGCAGGACTCGGCACCGCGCCTTCCACCGCCGGTTGGTGGCCTGCGTGACCCTTTCCTCTCGTCGACATCAGAAGGAAGCCAGACGTGGGCGGGCAGAGAGGTCGGCTCGCTGAGGGGTCCGGGTGAGGCGCGCATGGAGTGTGGGCCGGGGAGATCCCTTGCTGTCCCCGAGCCGCGGGTTCCTCTTGTGCAAAACGGGGTGGCACTCCAGTCGCCTGCTTGGTGATTGTGGCCCCTGCACACCTGTTTCTACAGCGCTTAGGTTCGAACAGTAACCCTGTAAACTAGGCACTGCTGTTCCCGCTTTACTGGTGGGAAACGGCCTCGGAGAGAATAAATGAACTGCCCTAAGCGACTGGGACAGAGTCACAGTTCTCAGCCAGGCTTTCGTAGCCCACGCTGCCGCCCCAGCAGGGATCAAATCACACAGTGTGAGATAAGCGTCAAGAGCGAGTGGTCTTATGCTGCCACCGAGAACTGATTGGGTTCAGTTGCATCATCAAAATCCTGAAGCATGGTTTTTTTGTTTTTTGTTTTAGTTTTAAAGGAAGAGGAGATTGACAGTTTTCCTCTTTCCTTACCTTCTCTTCAGATTACAAAGTTCGTAGTTAATCTCAAATGTTATTTTGGCCAACAGCTTCATCCCAGTAGGAATGGCAGCGCCATCTATGAAGGAAAGACAGGTCTGCTGGGGGGCCCGGGATGAGTACTGGAAGTGTTTAGATGAGAACTTAGAGGATGCTTCTCAATGCAAGAAGTTAAGAAGCTCTTTCGAATCAAGTTGTCCCCAACAGTGGGTAAGTCACAGATGTGTTTATCTTCCCTGTTAAGATACATCGAGCTTATACTGTGAGTGGGGTAGGCTGACATGAAGCACTCTCTGAGGCATGTCAATTAACAGTGTCTTTGAGGCACAGAGAAAACCTTGCCTGGTAATCTAGCCTTATTTGATGCATGTACATCAGGTAGATCTTTGGAGAATGTCAGCTGACACATTAAAGAGCACTGAAAAACACAACAAACATATGAACAATAACCAAAAAATTCCAGTTCATTTCACAGGTGGACTTTTCCAGGATCTTCTGAAGGGGTAGTATTTAATCTTGGGCAGGAGTTGGCAAAATTAATTGGCCTAGAGCTACTATCAGAAATAAAACATTCCCAGTTGCTCACCCAAAATCTTTTAAGTCATCATATACCCAAAATACAAAGAAAGGAGTTTGGTAAGTAGAAGAAAAAAAAGGTTCTTATGGTAGATTCTGTCTCCCTGACAGGCATTCAAGCGCTGTATTCCCTGCCCTTAGTATAAGGGGGGATTGGAAAGGGGACTATTACTGAGGTTAGTAAGTGGCCGTGTGTGCTAAGTGCTTGACATTTTCATCTTCACCATTACCTGTTAAGATAGGTGCTGTTGGCTGGGCGTGGTGGCTCACGCCGGCAATCCCAGCACTTTGGGAGGCCGAGGTGGGCAGATCACGAGGTCAGGAGTTCAAGACCAGCCTGGCCAACATAGTGAAACCCCATCTCTACTAAAAATACAAAGACAAAAAAAATAGCTGGGCATGGTGGTATGTGCCTCTATTCCCAGCTACTCAGGAGTCTGAGGCAGGAGAATTGCTTGAACCGGGACGCGGGAGGTGGAGGTTGCAGTGAGCCAAGATCACACCACTGCATTCCAGCGTGAGCCACAGAGCAAGACATTGTTATTCTCTATCTCCAGAGGAGGCAACTGAAGCTTAGAGCATTGAAGTGACTCGCTTGTTATTACTCAGTGAATGGTAGAACTGTAATTTTAAGGCAGTCCTAACTGGCTGATGTGGGATTTGAACTTGCATTTGTCTGTGCCTTTTCACTATCTTATGCCGCTCCAAAATATACCGTGTAGTTGGAAAACAGATAATTTTAGAGTTGGAGTGGTTTTAGGGGTTTTACCCTCTCATACCTCAAACCTTTAAGAGGCTTTGAAGGAGGCCACAAGAAGGCTGTGATGCAGGGAGGCGTCGTATTGGTGGCTGAGCTGGGGATGAACACAGTGAACAGAAATTACTTTATTTTTCTTTCTTTAATTTTCAGAGACAGGTTCTCAATCTGTCACCCTGGCTTGAGTGCAGTGGTGTGATCATAGCTCACTGCAGCCTTGACCTCCTGGCCTCAAGCAATCCTCCCGCCTAAGCCTCCTGAGAAGCTGGCACTATAGGCATCTGCCACCATGCCTGGCTGATTTTTTTTTTTTTTTTTTTTGAGACGGAGTCTCGCTCTGTTGCCCAGGCTGGAGTGCAGTGGCGTTATCTTGGCTCACTGCAAGCTCCGCCTCCCGGGTTCACGCCATTCTCCTGCCTCAGCCTCCTGAGTAGCTGGGACTACAGGCGCCCGCCACCACGCCCGGCTAACTTTTTGTATTTTTAGTAGAGATGGGGTTTCACCATGGTCTCAATCTCCTGATCTCGTGATCCGCCCGCCTGGGCCTCCCAAAGTGCTGAGATTACAGGCATGAGCCACCGCGCTTGGCCACCTGGCTAATTTTTAAAAATATTTTGTGAAGACAGGGTCTTAGTATGTTGCCCAGGCTGGTCTCAAACTCCTGGGCCCAAGTGATCTTCCCACCTTGACCTCCCAAAGCACTGGGATTAACAGGTGTTGAGGCACCACATCTGGCCAGCCGTTGCTTTAGATGAACTCTTCATCTGTAAAACCAGCCTGATACAGCCTATCGCATGGGATTATTATGAAGACAAAATACATAACTTGACATGTAAACCGAAAACTGATCAGTGTGGGACTGTGTGATTGAATTAGATAATGATTCCAGCAGAAAATGTTGTACCTCTGTAGTTTTCCCATTAGACAGATGCATTGAGAGCAACTCCAGGTTTAAGCTGGAGTTCCCCTTCGATCGCACTTTTACCCTCTCTCTCCTCCTGAAACCCACTGCTTTTTCTCCAGCCTGATGGCTCCCACTCCCACGCTTCCAGGGCGGCTTCCAGTCTGTGTGTCAGAAAGGGTTTTTACAGCCAGCCCTTTGGTTCTTGATGGTACATCTCTCCCACTCAAGCAGACTGGGTGCCATCCCCTGAGGCCCCAACCTCTCTCTGGGTCACTGCATCATGGTCACTGCTAACATAAATTGAGTACATCCTCTCTACAGTCTACACACTTGAAATGTGTCATCTATCTTCTTTATCCTTCATGGAACTCTCTTAGCAGTTTTATAGGTAAGGGCACATTGACATGAAGTCACTTGTAGTTACAGAGCCTGCATTTGAACTCAGTAGTCTGATTCCAGACCCCACATACTTCTCCCTGTGTCTACCGTGCAAGAACAGGATCTGTGAAAATAGCTTGCACAAGTCTCATGTTGTTCTAGAAACTGAGTTATAATTCAAGTCTACTTAAATACAAAAGCCTTGTCTCCTTGGGTCCCTTTACAGTTCTCTCACCCAGTTTCTTCATGTCTAGCATTCACCACTCTTTGGAATGCCTTCCTGTGAGTGTGTTAAATGCCCGTGTTCATTAGAGCTCCTTTCTCTGCTACTCACTTGTCCAAGGCAATCCTGTTTACAGCCATGGCTTGAAGTCCCAGCTTATGTGTTGATGCCTATGTTAGCCCAGGCTGTCATAACCAAATACCTTAAAGAAATTTATTTCTCACAGTTTTGGAGGCTTGAGGTCTGAGATCAGGATGCCAGCATGGTCAGTTTCTAATGAGGGCCCTCCTCCTGGCTTGTAGACAGCCACCTTCTTGCTGTGTTCTCACCCAGCAGAGAGAGAGAGAAAGAGGTCCAGTCTCTTCCTCTTTTTTTTTTTTTTTTTTAAAACAGAGTCTCACTGTGTCGCCCAGGCTGGAGTACAGTGGCGAGATCTCAGCTCACTGCAACCTCTGCCACCCGGGTTCAAGCAATTCTCCTGCCTCAGCCTCCTGAGTAGCTGGGATTATAGGCGTCTGCCACCACACCCAGTTAATTTTTGTAGTTTTAGTAGAGGTGGAGTTTCACCATCTTGGCCAGGCTGGTCTTGAACTCCTGACCTCTTACCCGCCTCGGCCTCGAAAAGTGCTGGGATTACAGGTGTGAGCCACTGCACCTGGCTCTTCCTCTTCTTATAAGGACGTTAATCCCATCAGGTTAGCAGGCCCATCCTCATGACCTCATCTAAACCTAATCACCTCCTATAGGCCCCACCTTCAAATGCCATCACATTGAGGTTAAGGCTTCAACATGGGAATTTGGGAGGTGCATGAGCCTTCAGGCCATACAGTGCCCAAAGGTGCGTCTCCAGCCTGGCCCTTTCTCCAGCTCCAGAACTGCCTTTCCAGCCACCCGTTAACTTCCAGTTGGAGATGCATGAGGACCAACCTTGACGTCTGCATATACAAGAGTGAGCTCTTCCGCATCATGCACCCAGTAGGCCTCCTCCCATGCTTCCAGCTTCAGTGAAAGACACCAGCATCAACTTAGGACCTGGGCCCTGGATGTCAACCTTGACTGAATTATTGGAGTGTTCTCGGGAGGGAGACTAGATAAGTCAGGGCTGTGAGCTCAGCTGCTGTCCAGCTTCAGTCTGATCCTTCTGGAAACTCTGGAGTGTGAATTGCACCATAATTAATGACTTTTGTGCCTGCCAGTCATTGGCGTTGGCTGAGGGGCAGGTCTCTGGAGAAGGGGGCAGCCATCTGGTGTTAGCAGCCACTGCCCAGCGCAGCAGGGAGTAGGTACATGGGTCTGCAGAAGGAATCTGGACAGAGACCCAGTAGTGGCCATAATCCCACCTGTCCAGTTGCAGGCAGCATGAAGCCACCACAGCACCCCCACATGGGGTCTGTACCTATAAAACTCACCCGTAGAACTGCAGAGCTGAGTGCAAGCTCTCCACAGCTAGTCTTGCTGCCAGCGGGTAAAAGAGAGGAATGACTGTGTTCATCATCAGTTCAAGTACTTGTCTTGTCCAGGGAAGGAGTATTATAGTTAATGGATCTAGAGTGGAGACTCAGTGTTCCCCCTCTGACAAGAAAAGTAACACATTCACATGTTTTATAAGAAGAGTATTTATTAAAGAAAAGTTCAAGAACACATGGCCTGCCCATTTTAACGAAATGATATAGAAAAAAATCTCCCAAATATAGATGATGGCCCTCCTTCAGCTCTACTGTCATGTTTTTTGGTCCATATCCTGTTCATTTAGTCATTCCACAAATATATTGAGCACCTTCTATGTGCCATAGGAAAATACAGCAAGGAAAAATAGACAAAGTGCTCAGCCCTCTTGTAGCATACATTCTAGTATGGGGAGAGAGACAAGTAGTAGAATTAAAAGGATGTTATATGGTGATAAGTGATAGGATGAAAAATCAAACAAGGGTACAGGTTTAAGTAGGATGGTCAGGAAAGGTTTTATTTATACAGAAACAATTTTCACAAAGTTAGGAAAATGTCAGGGAACAGATAGGCAGATACCTGGTGAAGAGGATTCCAGGCAGAGAGAATGAAACAGCCAAAAACCTGCACTGATGGGCCAGCCGCAGAGGCTCATGCCTGTAATCCCAGCACTTTGGGAGACTGAGGCGGGCAGATCACCTGAGGTCAGGATTTGAGACCAGCCTGGCTAACATGGCAAAACCCAGTCTCTACTAAAAATACAAAAATTAGCTGGGTGTGATGGTGGGCACCTGTAATCCCAGCTATTTGGGAGGCTGAGGCAAGAGAATTGCTTGAACCCAGGAGGTGGAGGTTGCAGTAAGCTGAGATCATGCCACTGCACTCCAGCCTGGGCAGCACAGCAAGACTCTGTTTTTTTTTTTTTAAACAAAAAAAAAAAAATGTGTTTAAGGTACAGGAAGAATAGCAAAAGTTAGAGCCAAGAGATGGGAGGCCAGGGAGGTACTTTTTAATTTTTTTTTTTTTTTTTTTTTTGAGACAGGTCTCACTCTGTTGCCCAGGCTGGAGTGCAGTGGTGTGATCTTTGTCATGTTGCCCAGGCTGGTCTTGAACTCTTGGACTCGAGCGATCTGCCCATCTCAGCCTCCCAAAGTGCTGGGATTATAGATGTGAGCCACTGTGCCCGGCCATGGTTGGTGCTTTTACTCTTAGTAATACAGAAAGCCATTGGAGAGCTTTGGGTTTAAGAGTAAGGAGGGAAATGAGGCCATGAGAGGGATGACAATCAGTGGAAAGGCGGTGGGACTGATGGGCTGTTGGCATTAAATCCAAGAGGGAATGTTCACAGGTAGGGGTTGGAGAATGGGATTCTCACAATTGGAATTATGGAAGGGTTGTATTTGTTATGAGGACAAGATACAAGCTTTGATCCTGGGAGTAAGGTAGGTTGGAGGATGAGATCATTGAAGAGGTCAAGGAACTGAGAGGCCATGGTATTGAAAAGATCAGTATGCGGACATTGAAATTACCCACGAGTTGTGACCTGAGTATTGTTGGAGAAAATGATGGTGTATTAGTCCGTTTTCATACTGCTATAAAGAACTGCCTGACACTGGGTAATTTATAAAGGAAAGAGGTTTAATTGACTCACAGTTCAGCGTAGCTGGGGAGGCCTCAGGAAACTTAGAATCATGGCGGAAGGTGAAGGGGAAGCAAGGCACCTTCACAAGGCGGCAGGAAGAAGTGCCAAACAAAGGGGGAAGAGCCACTTGTAAAACCACCTGATCTTATGAGAACTCACTCACTTTCACGAGAACAGCATGGGAGAAACTACCCGGTGATTCAACCTTCACCTGGTCTCTCCCTTGACACATGGCGATTATGGGGATTACAATTCAAGATGAGATTTGGGTGGGGACACAAAGCCTAACTATCAGATGGTGACCTGCGAAGTTGTAGACGACTGTAACGAAGAAGGGAAGCAGGTAATATAGTAAATTATTCCCATTGACTTCTGCAGCATTTGACAGTGATAGCCCGTTTCCCATTTACACCCATATTCTTCTGCAACACTGTTCTTTCTTAGTGCATAACTGAGTTATTTCTCAGCCTGCCCTTCACTATCGGTTCTTCGCTCGCTGTTCCCCTGTGCTCTCTTTTCAAGTATTACCTTGTCAAAGTCCTACCCAACTGCCATAGAATAAAAGCTGAAAAGTTTTCCCAGAGATATGTGTGCGTAAGGGTGGGGAGGCACACGGGAGGGCAAGAAAATGGAAATATCTTTTGAGTGCATCCTGAATGAGACGCTTTGTTTTTGTTGCCTTTAATTTTCATTCAGTCTTGCGAGGTACTGTTGGATCTGTTTTATACAATAGGAACTAAGGCTCAGAAAGGTAAAATAATGTCTTAGACCAGCCAACCAGTAAAGTAGTAGAGAGAGGATTTCAATGTCTATGATTTCAAAATTTGGATCTTTTACTTAGCTGATGTTACAGCCACGAAATAAAGATAAAAATAGTACCACCAAATTGGGATTTAGAATGAATAATTCTATCCCAAAACACCAAAAATACATGCTTATTACAAAATAAATATGCCATACAACTGATATGCTAGCTGTTACAAAAACAAATTAGTTCTCTCTAGTACTCACATGTCTATTTTATAGCACTCATCAGTGTGACTTGTATAATGGTCCTATTGAAAGTCTTCTGGGATTACAGGCGTGAGCCACCACTCCCAAGGCAGGTGATCACCTGAGGTCAGGTGTTCGAGACCAGCCTGGCCAACATGGCAAAACCCTGTCTCTACTGAAAATGCAAAAATTAGCCTGGCATGGTAGTGCGTGCCTGTAGTCCCAGCTACTTGGGAGGCTGAGGCAGGAGAATCACTGGAACCCGGTAGGCAGAGGTTGCAGTGAGTCGAGATCACACCACTGCACTCCAGCTTGGGTGACAGAGTAAGACTCTGTCTCAAAAAAAAAAAAAAAAAAAGTCACCTATTCCTAAATTAGGAGCAGGGATCAGGCCTATCATTCTAGCATCATCTAACAAAGTTCCACAAACAGAGCAACCAAATATCCAAGATCTGTGATCTTAATATCAAATTCACATATTGTCTTGTTTTCTATAAAACTTTGAAATGTCTCAGAGATCCCAGTATTTTGGCATTCACACTACTGTCCTGGGTCTTACTCAGTGGTTTAGAGACCACTCGCTTATGTGTACACAGTATTTCTCAATGAATCCTTCTTGATTCATTAGCCTTTTAGAGAAAGGACCATGTGTTGAGGGTCTTAGGCTGTTTGAAAGAGAAGGTGAGGGCTAGGGAGGAGAGCTTTCCAGGCAGAATGTGATACTATGGGAAGGCATGGAATCAAGATGCACAGGAAATGAGCATGGGGTAGTTCTGTAGGACAAACAGTTCAGTGACTGCTGGTAAATTCAGAGAGGATGGACATGTGGCCTGGGATGAAGCCATCAGTGGCCTTGTTTGTCTTACAAACCTTAAAGGCAATATGAATACCTTGAAAGATCTTCAAACAAGCAAGTGACCTGATCAAATTTGGGTTTCAGAAAGATTATACTCTGGCAGCCTGGGACAGGTGGATTAAGGATGGTTGAGCCTGGAAATAGAGAAGCCAGTGAAAGAGCTGTTACAACAACCCAAGTGAGAAATGATGAGGGTTTGCGCTGGGGCAGTGAAGAGGAGAAAAGAGATCTAAGTGTCCAGGTGGATGTGATGTGTTCATTGAAATAGGTATTAGAGGAGAAACATGTTTGGAGAGGAGCAAAGTTCTGGACAAGTTGGGACTGCAGTGTCAGTACAGCCTCTAAAGGGCGTTGTCTTAGGCAGTTGGAGATGTGACAGGAGATGCAAACATCTATTATTTTGTCACAAAAATGTTAAGGGCATTGTCCACTTCTTCCTTTGGTATCCTTTATATAACATCCATCCTAGCCCAATCAGCCGGAGACCACCAGGGATGAATCTGTAGTCTGATTTGTGAATGCTTATAACCAGGAAGACCACACACCAGAGGAACTGTGGGCATCTCACCAACAAAGAAAAAGAGAGTGGTTAGAAGTTTAGGGGAAGAATGGAGTTTAGGTAAAATTTAAATGAAATGGTGTTTTGACAACCTCAGTACAAAGCACAGGTGTCATCATCAGCTCTGGATTGAAAATGGACCAGGGTTTTCTTCTTTGAAGTTAAAAGATTGAGCGTCATGTTCATGTTGAGAAATGTTATTTGACATTCTGAAGCTGAGTTGGAGATCGAGGTTGCTTCTGTGTCAGCGTGCCTTAGATCTTCTAGACAAAAGTGGGATGTTTCCTTCTTACAGATAAGACTTCAAACAGCAAATTTCTGGTAGCTGATGATTTTAGAGAACAAGATTTCTCAGTGAATAAGAAAGCAGTAGTCACTCAAATAACAGATCTCTTAGCACACTCCGTGGCTGTGGTACGCCCTCAGGGACATGTTTCCTTTCAGCTGACTTTGTGTGTCTGTTATCCCAGCTTGATTGATACAGGGCAGGGCAGATTTTTACATTTTTAGTCCAAGCTAATTTTTATTTACAAGCACCACTGAAATCTTTAAGAATTAAATCCTAAGAAAGGCTTTTAACAAAAGAACTAGTGTTTTCTAGTCTGACAATGAAGATGAATTTAGAGTTGGTAAGAAAAATGGTCCAGGCTCAGCATGGTGGCTCACGCCTATAAATCCCAGCACTTTGGGAGGCCTAGGCAGGTGGATCACTTGAGGTCAGGAGTTTGAGACCAGCCTGGCCAACATGGCAAAACCCCATCGCTACTAAAAATACAAAAAAATTAGCCGGGCATGGTAGCAGGTGCCTGTAATTGTAGCTACTGGGGAGGCTGAGGCCAGAGAATAGCTTGAACCTGGGAGGCGGAGGTTGCAGTGAGCTGAGATTGCGCCACTGTACTCCAGCCTGGGTGACAGAGCAAGACTCTCTGTCTCAAAAAAAAAAAAAAAAAAGAAGAAAGAAAAAATGGTCCAATGTGTTCACATGTGAAGCCTTCTGACCTACCTGAGAGCTCTCTGTGGACTCTGAACTTGCCTGCAAGCCTGACCTGTGTGCACATGGGTCCATTTCTTGAGAAGGTTCCTGAGTTATTCAAATTCTCAACATGGTCTAAAACCCAAAAAGGATTAGAAGTCACTGGTCTACACTCTCCTCAGAGACGTATTCATCAAATGCCTCAATTGAAAATGATTCTAGAATCTAAATCACTTAAATTCATGTTGAATAATGTGTTACATTTAAATCTGTGCTTTTGCTTATCTAAGTTGCATAACTTGCCCTTATTTCAAATCCTTTTTTTTTTCAACAGATAAAATATTTCGATAAAAGAAGAGACTACTTAAAATTCAAAGAAAAATTTGAAGCAGGACAATTTGAGCCTTCAACTGCAAAATCCTAGGCTATTCATAAAGATTGAAAGTATTCTTTCTGGACATTAAAAAAAGCTCCACTGACTATGGGACAGTAGTAGTTTAAATGATAGTGAACATCAATTCTTGTTCCCTGTATCCGACACTTGATAATTAAGATGATCAAGAACCAGATCTGTGAAGAATTGAAATAAAATGGTATTTAGTAAGAAATCTCTATTTTAAGAAAAAAAGTAAAACCTGTTATAAACACATGTACTTTTTTCTTTTTTTTTAATTAGAGGATGGATAGTAGGCAGATAAAATTTATAATATACATAGAAGTGAAATAAATGGGAGTTCGCATTTTAATACAGGCAAGAGCTATTACAACAGCCCAAGTGAGAAACGATGAGGGTTGTGGAAGGTTTATAAGGAAGAAGGATGAACTTAAAATATACAAGTAAAATAATAAAAGCCATCTATACAAAAGCCCATAGCTAGTATCACACTTAATGTTGGGACAGTAACTGGATGTCTAGCTAGTCCAGTGAGACAAAAAAGAAAAAGCATACACACTGGGAAGGAAGAACTAAAACTAGCTCTACTCACATATACTACTGTCTTACAGAATGTACCAATGGATGCACAAAAAGCTCCTAGAACTACAAGACAATCATAGAAACGTTGCAGGAAACAAGGTCAATATACACAAGGAAAACTATATTCCTATATACCAGCAATAAACAATTGGAATTTTAAACTAATATCATTTGTGAATAGCACCAAAAAAAAATTAAAGGAATACTTAGGTATAAATATAATATATGGAGGCCTGTATGCTGAGAACTAGAAAACACTTGGAAGGAGACTACATCAGATTAAATGGAGAGGTATACAGTTGGCCCTCTGCGGGTTCTGCATCCATGGATTCAACCCCGAACAAAAAATATTCAGGAAAAGGAAGAACAAAAGAGTAAAAATAATAAAAATTTAAAAATCGAGTATAACACCTATTTACATAGCATTTACATTGTATTAGGTATTATAAGTAATGGAGATGACTTAAAGTACAGGCATACCTCTAAGATATTGCAGGTTTGGTTACAGACCACTGCATTAAAGTGAGTATCACAATAGAGTGGGTTACACAAATGTTTTGGTTTTCCAGTACACATAAAAGTTATGTTTATACTGTTGTCTAGTAAATGTGCAATAGCATTGTCTACTTCATGTATATACCTTAATTTTAAAATACTTTATTACTAAAAAATGCTAAAGATTCTCTGAGCCTTCAGCGAGTTGTCATCCTTTTGCTGGTAGAGGGTCTTGCCTCAATGTTGATGGCTGCGGACTGATCAGGGGAGGGGTGTGGTTGCTGAAGTTTGGGGTGGCTGTGGCAATTTCTTAACAATTAAGTTTGCTGTATTGATTGACTCTTCATTTCACAAAAGATTTCTCTGTAGCGTGCAATACTGTTTGATAGTATTTTACCTGTAGTAGAACTAGTTCCAAAATTGGAGTCAATTCTCTTAAACCCTGCTGCTGCTTTATCACCTGAGCGTATGCCATATTCTAAATGCTTGGTTATTTCAACAGCATTCACAGCATCTTCACCAGGAATAGGTTCCATCTCAAGAAATCATTTTCTTTGCTCATATCCATAAGAAGCAACTTCTCATCCACTCAAGATAATGAGATTGCAGCAATTGTCACATCAGGCTTTTTTTTTTTTTTTTTTTTTTTTTTTTGAGACAGGGTCTCACTCTGTCACTCAGGCGGGAGTGCAATGGTGCGATCTCGGCTCACTGCAACCTCTGCTTCCTGGGTTCAAGTGATTTTCCCACGACAGCCTCCCGAGTAGCTGGGACTGTAGAGGCATACCACACCTGGCTAATTTTTGTATTTTTTGGTAGAGATGGGGTTTTACCATGTTGGTCAGGCTGGTCTCAAACTCCTCACCTCAAGTGATCTGCCCACCTTGACCTCCCGATGCTAGGATTACAGGCGTGAGCCACCGCACCTGGCCAGGCTTCACTTCTAATTCTAGTTCTTTTGTTATTTCCACCACATCTGCAGTTCCTTCCCCTGACCTGAACTCACCTGCTGCATTATTAGCCCCTAACAAGTTGCCTGTCCTTTAAAACTTTGAAGCCAGGCATTGACTTCTCTCTAGCTCTGAAAGTCCTAGATGGCATCCTCTTCCAAAAGAAGGCTGTTTCATCTACACTGAAATCTGTGTAGTGTAGCCACCTTCATCAGTGATCTTGGCTAGATCTGGATGATTTGCTGCAGCTTCTGCATGAGCACTTGCTTCTTCACCTTGCACTTTTTTGAAGATAGCTTCTTTCCTCACACTTCATTAACCAATGTCTGCTAGCTTCACAGTTTTCTGCTGTAGCTTCCTTACCTCTCAGCCTGTATAAAAATGAAGACAATTAGGGCTTTGGTCTGGATAAGGCTTTGGCTTAAGGGAATATTGTGACTGGTTTGATCGTCTCTCCAGAAAACTCAAACTTTCTCCATATCAGCAATAAGATTTTCACTTTCTTATGTGTTCACTGGAGTAGCACTTTTAATTCCAAGAACTTTTCCTTTTGCATTCACAACTTGGCTAAGCATTTGGTGCAAGAGGCCTAGCTTTTGGCCTGTGTCAGCTTTTGACATGGCTTCCTCACTAAGCTCTTTCATTTCTAGCTTTTGATTTAAAGCCAGAGACATGCCACTCTTCCTTTCACTTGAGCACTTTAGAGGCCATCAATAGTGTTATTAATTGGCCTAATTTCAATATTGTTGTCTCGGAATAGGGAGACCTGAGGAGAAAGAGAGATGGCAGTCAGTGAGAGGAGCGGTCAGAACACACACTTTTTTTTTTTTTTTTTTTTTTTTGAGACGGAGTCTTGCTCTGTCACCAGGCTGCAGTGCAGTGGCACAATCTCAGCTCACTGCAACCTCTGCCTCCTGGGTTCAAGTGATTCTCCTGCCTCAGCCTCCTGAGTAGCTGGGACTACAGGCACGTGCCACCACGCCCAGTTAATTTTTGTATTTTTAGTAGAGAGCAGTTTCACCATGTTGGCCAGGCTGGTCGCAAACTCCTGGCCTCAAGGGATCCGCCCACCTCGGCCTCCCAAAGTGCTGGGATTACGGGCGTGAGCCACCACACCCGGCCAGAACACACATTTATCAATTAAGTTCACCATCTTATATGGGTGCAGTTTGTGGCACCCCAAAGCAATTATAAAAGTAACATCAAAGATCACTGATCACAGATCACCATAACAGATAAAGCAATGAAAACATTTGAAATATTGTGAGAATTAGCAAAACCTAACAGAGAGACACATGCTGCTGAGAAAATGGCACAGATAGATTTGCTTGACACAGGGTTGCCACAAGCCTTCAATTTGTAAAAAATGCATTATCTGTGAAGCACAATAAAATGAGGTATGCCTGTATAAGGGAGGATATGTATAGATTATATGCAAATACTACACCATTTCATATAAGAAACTTGAGCATCTGCAGATTTTAGTATCTGCAGAGTCTTGGAGCCAATCCATCATGGATACTGAGGGACGAATGTACTGCGTTCATGGATTAGAAGACTCATTATTGTTAACATATGGTTAAATTCTCTCCAATCTGATCTATAGGTTCAATACAACCCCAATCAAAATCTGAATAAGCTTTTTTGTAGATATTGACAAGCTGATTCTAAAATTTATATGGAAAAGTGAAGGAACTAAAATAGTCAATTCTGAAAAGAAGAACAAAGTTGGAGGATTCACATTACTTGATTTCGAGACTTATTTGAAAGGTATAGTAATCAACAGTATAGTATGGGCAAAACGAAAGATACAGTTTAATGGAACAGTAGAGACCCATACAAATAGTCAACTGTGTTTGGACAGAAGTACAAAGGCATTTCAACACAGAAAGGATCATCTTTTCAGCAAATAGGGCTAGAAAAATTGGGTATCCAAACACACCAAAAAATAAACTTTAACATCCTCACGCTTTGTACAAAAATTAACTCAAAATGGATCATAGATCTAAATGCAAAATGTAAAACTATAAAACTTGTAGAAGAAAATATGAAGAAGTACTGCATGATCTTGTGTTTGGAAATGAATTTTCAGATAAAGCATCAAAAGCACAACCCATACAAGTAAAAGCTAAATTGGACTTTATCAAAATTAAAAACTTTTGCTCTGCAAAAGATACTCTTAATGAAGATAAATTACAGACTGAGAGACAATATTTGCAAATCATGTGTTTTATGAGGAACTTGTATCCAGAATAAATCTTGTAATTCTCAAAATAAGAAAATCCAGTTTAAAAGATAAGATTTTGTACATCTCAGAAGGTATACTCTGAAAAATATATGAAAAGATGCTCCATGTTATTAAACATTAGAGTAATGCAAATTAATACCACAATGATATCACTACACACCTATTAGAGTGGCTTAAATTAAAAAGTTGACAACACCAAATGCTGCTGAGGATGCAGAGCAACAGTCATTCTCTGCTGCTGGAAATGCAAAAAATAAAGCCCCTTTGGAAAATAGTTTTTTACAGAGTTAAACATACACATACCTTATGACCCAGTAATCACACTCCTAGGTATTTCACCGAATAAACTGAAAACAAAACCTGTATATGAATATTTATTCAAAGCTGCTTTATTCATAATCACCAAAACCTTGAAACAACCAGATGCCTAAAACAGAGGAACGGATAAACTGTGATACATCTGTGCAATGGGATACCACTCAGCAATAAGGAAAAATGAACTTCTGATTCACACAACATAGATGAGCTTTAAATGCACTTTCCTATGTGAAGAAGCCAGATCCAAAAGGCTACATATTATATGCTGCCATTCATAAGATTCTGGAATAGGTGAAACTAAAGAATAGATAATAGATCAGTGGTTACCAATGGTTGGGATGAGGAAAGGCATTGACCATGAAGGGGTTACACAAGTAAACTTTGGGTGACAAAACTGTTCTGTATGGCACTGTGATGACAGATCCATGAGTTCACACTTGTCAAAACCCAGACTGTGCACTACAAAGAGTGACCCTGAATGCACATTAAAATAAAATCAACTAGGATATTTAGGGGATTACAATATGGAATGCAGGTTGTGATGAGTCTAGTTGTATTATAAAATACATGACATAACCCTTTTCAAAGAGGTGGGTAAGAAAGGGACTGACCTAAGTAACTGGAAAATGGTGTTTTGACCAGATACTGTAAGGCTATGGGCAAAAAGAACTGTAAATTTGCAATTCTGAAACTACGTTTATATTAGGATTGAACAAATAAGTAAATATAGATAATGAGAACCAGGTCTATGTCAGAAAAAGCAGTTAAAAGCAAGAGGTGAATGTTAGAATGAATCCTGTGGTGCTGGATTGGTGTCAGAGGTATCAGTACAAAGTCACGTGTATGTTCACCTGTCTAGACTGATAAAGGCAGAAACATCTATAGATACGTACCTACATGGGTTGGTAGACATACACAGATCCCCTAGCTCCATCCACTGACAGGGCTTGTAATTTGCATAGCATCCAAGTATTCCCCCAAATATTAATTACTGTGGTAATTTTAACAGGTGCCCCTGAATTCTTTGATACTCCTCCCCACCACAGTTTACATTCCTTACCCTTTAGTATAGACTGGGCTTAGTGACTCACTTTTTTTTTTTTTTTTTCTGAGATGGGAGTCTCGCTCTGTCACCCCGGCTGGAGTGCAGTGGCGCGATCTCGGCTCACTGCAAGCTCCGCCTCCCGGGTTCACACCATTCTCCTGCCTCAGCCTCCTGAATAGCTGGGACTACAGGTGCCCACCACCACATCCGGCTAATTTTTTGTAGTTTTAGTAGAGACGGGGTTTCACCGTGTTAGCCAGGATGGTCTTGATCTCCTGAACTCATGATCCGCCCGCCTCGGCCTTCCAAAGTGCTAGGATTACAGGCGTGAGCCACTGCGCCCAGCCTAGTCACTCACTTTTAACAGACTGAGGAAGGGGACAGGTAGCAGCTTCACAGAGAAGAATGTGGCAAGCGCAGCCTTCACCCGATGATGGGGGTGGTCCATCCTGCTGGTGCCATGCGCCATCTAGCACGATGCGATGGGAAGGCACCTGACCACTGGCATGTTCTTCCTTAAAACCCACAACCTCAGTCTAATGAGAAAACACCAGACAAACCCAAATTATGGGACATTCACAGAATACTTGGCCAGTACTCTTCAAAAGTGTCCAGGTCATGAAAGACAAGGAAAGACTGAAGATCTGTCAGAGATATGAGGAGACTAAGGGGACATGCAATGTGGTATCCTGGGTTGGCTCCTGGGGCAGAAAACAGAGTGGAAAATGGGATACCTGAATGAAGCCTATAGACTAGTGAAGAGAACCACTATCAATGGTTAATTTCTTAGTTTTGATGAAGGTTACCATGGTTATTAAGATCACATTAGAGGCATGTGGGTAAAGGGTGTATGAAAACTTTGTGTACTGTCTTCGCAACCCTTCTGCAAAAATTATTTCTAAAGAAAACTACAGAAGAGAATATTTACAGGTAATGGACTCAAATTTAAATATTATTAAAAAGGACCCAGATATAATTGAAGTTCATTGCTGGGTAGTGATAAATAAAGTTACTCATAAATAATTAAGTAATAAATACTAGAGAAAAAAATCAAAAGAACAGAAATAGTCAATCAACACTTATAGGTTCCATTCTGTTTCGATAATGATATACAGGAGTAATTCAACTCCTTTAGGTCCATGTTCATAGTTGTCAGAACCACTATTTGATCTCCGTGTGCAAAGGTGATACGAAAAACTTCATACAAACTTTTTTTTTTTTTGAGATGGAGTCTCATTCTCTCACTCAGGCTGGAGTGCACTGGTGCCATCTCGGCTCACTGCAGCCTCTGTCTCCCAGGTTCAAGCAATTCTCCTGCCTCAGCCTCCCAGGTAGCTGAGATTACAGGTGCACGTCACCACACCCAGCTAATTTTTGTATTTTTAATAGAGACAGGGTTTTGCCATGTTGGCCAGGCTGGTCTCAAATTCCTGAGCTCAGGTGATCCACCCGCCTTGGCCTCCCAAAGTGTGGGGATTACAGGCGTGAGCCACCCCACCTGGCCATAAACTTACTGTGAATGATTATGGCCTAGTTCATGGCTTTCAAAATAAATTAAAGCCTATTGCCTGAGCATTCTGAGCCTCACAGGGACGCTGGCTCTGCATCCTGCCAAGCGTGCTTCCCAAGGGGAGTACCGAGACGGAAAGCGGCACAGAGGCTGACGACCCCTCTTCATTCGGAACCTTTGCCTCAACCTCCTGGTCTCCTTATGACTGAAGGGTATGAGTGTTGACAGATGATCGCGGCTTTAACTCTGCACTATCATAGACCACATTTCTGAGAATAGGCATTTCTAGGAAATAAATTATCTCTTAAAAAATCCATTCTTTTATTTCCACAACTGCTTAAAATATTTTATTAATGGAAGAATACAATTTAACAAAAAGTGTTTATTAAAGGGGAAAATATATAGTATTATGTTTAAGGCACATGGCAAACTTTTGGCATTAAATTGCAAGAAAAAAGAAATACAAATTATCACAGTAAATTTCATAATCTGTTTCTTTAGTCCAAATAGTTTTTTAAAAAAAGGTTTGAACAGCACCAGCGCTTCACTGAGGAAGGCACATCATGGCTTGGCGTCTCCGTGCGAGAGCAGCTGCTGCCTGGTGTACTCCCAGATCAGCAGGGCGCCACTCACGTGGACGTTCAGGGAGCGGATAATGCCCTGTTGAGGAATTTCCACACAAACGTCCAACTGCTGGATCAGATTTGCTGGAATTCCCTCACGTTCATTTCTGAGGAAGAAAATGGAAGAAGGGTTAGTTTTCCTGTAACAAACAATTTTTCTCTTTGAAACTCTATTTTTTATTTATGTATTTATTTTTCTCTTCGATGTTATGATACTAAAAGAGACATTAACAAATGAAGTTAAGTCTGTAGCACTGGGAAATAAGTAAGAGTGTGAGAAAAAGACTGATGGGTCAACTCCCTGTTCACCTGACGATGCCAGAGAGATGAAATAAAAGGAAAGCCCGGGGGGCTTCTTATAAATGTTACAAATCAAAGAAAAGTGTAGGTATGAGCAGGAGTCAGGGTAAACTGTAAAACAGAAAGGTAACATCCTCCTAGCCAGGCACGGTGGCTCACGCCTATAATCCCACCACGGAGGCCAAAGTGGGAGGTTCACTTGAGGTCAGGAGTTCGAGACCAGCCTGGCCAACATGGTGAAACCCCGGGTGGTGTAGCATGCCTGTAATCCCAGCTATTTTGGAGGCTGAGGCCCGAGAACTGCTTGAGCCCATGAGGCAGAGGTTGCAGTGAGCCGAGATTGTGCCACTACACTCCAGCCTGGGCTACAGAGTGAGACTGTCTCAAAAAAACCCCCGAAAACCTAACATCTTCCAGTAGTTTGGGGCTCAGAGAATATACTATGGACAAGAGAAGATTCTTACCCCAACAAAAGTAGAGATTTCTCAGGAAAGCAATATTGGGTTAGGTCTAAACTTTTGGCAGTTTGTTCCACTCCAATGATGGTATAACCTTCTGTTTTCTTCTGCTGCAGATAATCAATTAGGTGAGGTGGTTTTACCTGAATATTAGTTTAAAAAGAACAGAATATTCATTCAGTTATAGCCCCGCTTGGAGTAAATTAGAGTTAAAAAACATATTAACCTCAACTTACGTCTTTTTAAAAGAAAAAGAACAGAATCATACATTATAAAAAAGAACTCTCCCAATATGATATCATGATATATATATATATATATATATATTTTTTTTTTAGGTGGAGTCTCGCTCTGTCCCCCAGGCTGGAGTGCAGTGGCCCAGTCTTAGCTCACTGCAACCTCCGCCTCCCGGGTTCACACCATTCTCCTGCCTCAGCCTCTCGAGCAGCTGGGACTACAGGCGCCCGCCACCACGCCTGGCTAATTTTTTTATTTATTTTTTAGTAGAGACAGGGTTTCACTGCATTAGCCAGGATGGTCTCTGTCTCCTGAGCTTGTGATCCGCCCGCCTCGACCCCCGAAGTGCTGGGATTACAGGCGTGAGCCACCGCGCCTGGCCAACATGATATAAATTTCTAAGAATTATTCCTAAATCAAGAGTGGGCTGTAACAGGGTATGTTTTACTGAACAGAAATCTACATTATTGATGATTTCTAAAAATGTGACCTATAAAAAAATAAGTAGAAAAACAGAAGTGAACTGTATTTTACTTTAAATACTGTTCTTAAACGATTAAAGGCTGCACTGCTATAAATATGCAAAAGAACTAATACACAAAGAGCACTACAAAATATTTTTACAAATACAAACTTTTTAAAAAAACTTTTAGGTTCACGGGTACATGTGTGGGCCTGTAATAAGAACTTGAATAATAAATTCCTCTCCACCCACCTCCACTAGAGGAAGCCACTGTTCCGCGGAGACGCTGAGGTGCTGGAACTGTTTGTCGCTGATACACTGAAGGCTGCCAACAACGAGCGCCGAAGCCCCAAATACCTCACAGGTCCTGCACAGTCCTGCACAGAACACCTGGAATCATTCCGATTGTTCCCAACACAATGCTAAGCTCATCATGTCCCATACAGTCCTTTGAAGCTCCCGTGGCAGTGGATTCATTAAAAAATGTTTAAGACCAAAAGATTTTAGGCAAGCTCCTGGCAAACTACCACTTTACCTCCTAAATTGGTTGGTTTGTCGATGAGCGAGGCCACGACGATGAGTCTACTAATTGACTTTCCAAGTCTGGCAGCACGATCCTGAAACAGGAGCTCCAGGTCTAAGTCGGGAACACGATTGTTCCACGGGATAATCTTCTTCTGAACGTCGGTCCACTCTGCTTGGTTATCTGCTTCGACCAAATTAGTACCTGGGAAGGAAAAAGAAAACAATCCCACATATAAATAAATCTGAATCTCTATATATTTATTTATACATGTATATGTATTTTTAAGAATTTGAAATACTTTAGAATGAGATGTATTTAACTAAAAAACTTCAGTTGGACTCGGACACAATTCTCATTTTTAGTAGCAATTTTAAGTTTTCAAACTCAGCTCTACTAACCAATATACTGTGATACTTCATGAAAACATGAGATACACATTTTTTCACATTTTAGCATATCTGAAATTGAGACACATCTTAGAATCAGAGTATCATAGTTTGGTAACTTTTTTTTCCTTGGAGGTACATAAAATAATGATGTACCTTACAAACAATAGCATATTAGATTAGGATTTTCTGTGGAAAGACTGTATTTCTGAAAACAATATAATAAAATATCTACGATAATTTTATAAGTGCTTGGGGTAACTTTTCTAAAATGAAGGATGTTGTATAAAGTAGTTATCTCTTGACAGAAGTGATGAGGACACAGAACGTTACTAGCCTATCTGACTGCAGTGTTTTCACCTCTGTAGTACAGGACTGAGACTCTACCTCTCAGGCTCTTCCTCAACTCTGTCCTACTCCAAACTGCCTTCTGAGCAATCAAGGAGCACTTAGTTCACTTAGGATAGGAGAGACATGCAAATAACGGTAACACAGTACAACAGTGAAGGTAGTGCTCACACAGAAAGGAGTTACTAATGTCTAGGGGAGGGAGAGGCAAAGGGTAAGACCTCGGAAGGCTCACGGGAAGGAAGGAAAAAGTTTGCAAAGCAGACAGTAGATACAGCGTGTGCACATACATGGGATGTGCGAGCAACATGGTTCGGGCAGCAGCAAGTACCTTGGTTTAGTGCACAGCCTGCAATGGAGTGGAGGGAGATGGCTCAGACCAAAGGGCTTTGCATATAATGATAAAGAATTTATTCTACTGGCCGGGCACAGTGGCTCACACCTGTAATTCCAGCACTTTGGGAGGCCAAGGTGGGAGGATCACCTGAGCTCAGGAGTTTGAGACCAGCCTGGCCAACATGGCAAAACCCTGTCTCTACTAAAAATACAAAAAAATTAGCCAGGCGTGGGGCTGGCACCTGTAGTCCCAGCTACTCAGGAGGCTGAGGCAGGAGAGTGGCGTGAACCCAGGAGCGGAGCTTGCGGTGAGCAGGTGTGCCACTGCACTCCAGCCTGGGCAACAGAGTGAGACTCCATCTCAAAAAACAAAACAAAACAAAACAAAAATACAAACAGCCAGGCATGGTGGTGGACGCCTACAATCCCAGCACTTTGGGAGGCCAAGGCGGGAGGATCACCTGAGGTCAGGAGTTTGAGGCCAGCCTGGCCAACATGGCGAAACCCCGTCTCTACTAAAAATACAAACATTAGCTAGGTGTGGTGGTGGACGCTTGTAATCTCAGCTACACGGGAGGCTGAGGCACGAGAATCACTTGAACCCATGACGCAGAGGTTGCTGTGAGCTGAGATCGTGCCACTGCACTCCAGCCTGCAGCCTGAGAGACAGAGCGAGACTCCGTCTCAAAGAAAAAAAAAAATTATTCCACAGATAAAAGCCATTAAAAAATGTTAAGGAGAGTAACAGTACTGCTATGTGTTTTACAAAAATCTCTTTTAATAGCTATGTGGAGGCTAGAAAACCAAGGGGGCTTTTGTACTAGTCCAGGTAAAGACAATGCCAGTCTAAATTAAGACAAAGCAAGAGGGGCTAAAGAAGAGGAGGAGGAGGCAGCTTTGCGAAGTGAAATCGCCAAGACTGGGTAACAGATGGATGTGGCAAGAGCAAAAACAGGACAAGAACGACTTCCACGATGACTGAGTGACACCATTAATAGGGCATACAGAGCAGACAGTTTTGGGCAGAAAGGCAAACTGAATTTGGATATGGTGATATTTCAAGAGCTTAAGGAATATCCCAGTGCTAAGGTCCAGTCTGTTCAGCACAGAGGCTGGGCAGCAGATAAGGACTTGAAGGTTATAGTTGCACAAGCGGTGGGTTCAAGCTGGAGACATTAATAAATGTGTTCTGGGAGAGCATGAAGAGTGAGAAGACGACCGGACCAGTGAAAACCTTCAGTGGCAGGAGGAGAGGTTGGTCAGAGGGTACAGAGTTAGTCAAAAATAAGCTCTTGTGTTCTAGTGTACAGTAAGATGACTATAGGCGACAATAATGTATTGTATCCTTCCAAATAGCTAGAAGAGAGGATTTTCCATGTTCTCACCACAAACGTGAGAGGTGACGGGTATGCTAATTACCCTGATTTGACCATTACACAATGTATATATGTATCAAACCATCACTGTACCCCATAGATATGTACAATTATTATTTGTCAATTAAAAATGAAGTAAAACTTTTATAAAAAAGAAAACAAAATTAGGGGGGATGCTAACATTTAAGCCTCGGCATGGAGAGCCTACTACAACATGCCCCTCTTTACCAAAAACAGGCGGAACAGACAGACCTCGTTAGCCATTCTGCCCTTCCAGTAACGCTGTATTTCCCTGCTCCGCTTTACGCAGAACTCGACAGTTGTCTATAATGACACCCCTCTTCCCTCTCCTCCCTGGCTCTACCCAGCCACACTGGGAAGTGCCTCCTGTCACTGTCTTTTGCTCCAGAACCTTCACAGTTGCTCTTCCTTTTCCAGTAAAGCTCTCCCCAGGACGGACCTTGCCTTGCCTTGCCCGTACTTCCTTGGGGTCTCTGCTCAATGTCAACTCCTTAGAAAGGTCTTTCTCACCCTCTGTCCCTCTCTTTACCCCGCTTTGTTTTTTCACGGTACCTCTACTACCAGACACTATGTTAGGTGCGTGTCCCCTGTTGTCTCCTCTGTAAGAATGTGGGCTCTGTGAGGCAGGGACTGGGTCCCACATCTAGCATGTAGGAGACAATCAATCAATCTTTGTTGAATGAATAAATTTAAGACAGTACATCTTAAAACACATTAGTGAACCATCCAGAGGCCTGAAAAAATTTGCATTTTCCCAGAACTCTCCCCCAGAGATACTGAATTAATCTAAGGGTGGTTCCAGACCCATAATTGGCCTTTTTTAAAAAAAAAAGAAAGAAAAAATCTAAGGATGGGACATGGAATCTGAATTTTCAACAAGTCACATGTGAGTCCTAAAGACATGAAAAGTCTAAAGAAGCACCAGTGTCAGGGGAATGTGGGGGACTCAGAGCAAGAAGGGTCAGAGTGAGGAGAAAAGGCAGGATGGTGGGAGACCAGCAAACACGTGGCACAGAAAGGGCAGGTGCGATCCGAGGGCAGCGTCCATCTGTCCACTCGGACTGTGTAAAGGAAACTGAAAGAAAAGGGAGGAGGAGGAGGAGGACGGTGAGGAGGACGAGGAGGGGGAGGAGGACAGGAAGGGGGAGGAGGGGGAGGAGGAGGAGGGTTCCAGAGGAAGCTGATGGAAAGGAGTCAGTGTACAGGGAAGGGTGAGACAGAGGAGAAGGGGTAACATGAAGCAGCACCCAACCAACCAAGAGGGAACTAGAATCAAGAGCTTTGCTTTATTCCTAAGAAGGACAAAAAAAGAGATTTCATCATTTGGTCCTTTGGGAAATGTTTATTTTTATAGAAATATACAGCAGAAAAGCAATGAGTGTTAATGAACGATATTACTTAAAAGGGAGGCCACTGGCCATCAGCTTTATATAAAGCAGATCAGGCTTTCTTTGGCCTTTTTTTTTTTTTTTAATAGCAAAGCTAACTTTCACTAAAAGTGTTAGTCAAAGTTATACCACACTTTTACACTGTCTTTTCCCTAAGTGGAAAGGCAGAGTTCACCAGGTCAATGAAAGTGATATTATTAACTACCTGTCCTTAGTAACTTAAAAAAATCTAACCAGATCAACAAGGGGAAAAAATAAAATGAAAATTATTTTTTACCTATGTCCTGCTGAGACCAGTCACCTGGTTTTAGTTTACTAAGTTGAGTTTGAGAAAGGTACCACTGAAATCCCGCATCTAAAGGAACATCAGTGAATCTGGTAAATTTATCAATGGTGATCCACTCATCTTCAATAAGGCCTGAAAGGCGTGGAAGGATGTAAAATATGGTCTGAAAAGAGAATTATAAAATCTAAATTTCTTCTCTTAAAAAAAGCAAAGAAATACATAACATATTTAAAATACAACTTAATTATTAATGATATATTCTCCAAACTATTACATCTGATCAAACTATATACTTCCATTTATATCTTATAGCAACTGTCTATATATATTTCTCATCTTCTCTGAGAAATTAGGGGATTAATTTAGGGAATCCCTGAGAGGAGAAAGAACTTGTACTCTGGTACTTCTAACTGTGTGTAATAAAACAGTATGCGCCTAATAAAAACAGTGTTTCAGAAGTAATCAGTTCTAATGATGGACAGTATTTGGATAACTGCAATTTACTGATAACTAAATACCTCCAAAGGCAATCAAGTTCAAGCTCTTTTCATGACAAGTCTTTTACTCCCGTACCCATTAGATAAATTCACAATCTGAATTCTGGTTTGACTAATATAATTAGTTCTGTGACATTAGGCAAGTGATTCAGCCTTTCTTGGCTTCAACTTCCTCATTTGTAAGATGAGGATAAAATCAGATTACAACAGCATATTAAAGTGTCCGTGAAAATGGCATAGTCTGACAGCACTGTAAACAGTCATTGCATAAGCAATCCCCCTTTGCTTCCCTTACCTACTAAAAGAAATGAACCAGAAAAATAACCAACAGTGAAAAAAGTACACAGGAAGCAGAGGTCCAAGTAACAGGCAACTTAAAAATGAAACAATACTCTTAGCAGCAATGCACATGTCTTCATGAAAGGCTTTAGAATGAATATGGTTTTCTTCATGCTAGCCGTATCTGTGCAAACTTAAACTGGCACAATGATCACAACGACATGTTGATTAAGGGGGCATTAAGTACAGCTCCAAATACATGAAGAGATACAGTTCTTGTGAACAATTCAGCCATTTTATTTACACATATGGTTTTAATTCATTTCATGACTGGAGAATACATCATAAAACATATGAGAGTGAGGTGGTCAAAGGCAAGGATGAGGGAGGGCAGAAGGGAGGCAAAGGACTTACTCCTATTGGAGGACTGAATAGAAAAAGGTTGACTTAACCCTAGAGAGTGACTAGAGGAGTCCTGCAGAAAGATGCGGACAAAGCATTTGGGGTGCTAAAGAACACAGAGCAGAGTATATTAAAATCTTTGAAAAATCCTAAATGATATTTGCAGTGAAGCAGCAGAAAATACACATTAGTGTTCTAGGATGCATATCTCACAATATATAGATCTATACTTTTTTAAAGATCAGTGTATCAATAATCTTAGTAGTCTACCAAAAAAATTGCTTATGCACAGTAGCTTAAGTTACCAATAACTTATACGTTCTTCAGAGGAAAAGCCCTAGGTCAATGATTTAAATTCAAGGGCGGCACATCATAATTACAGATGAAAAAGGGAGAAGGCAATGTCTAATGATTTACATATTGAATTAATTTACATGTTAATCATAATAAGCATGTTTATGGTTCTTACAATTATATAAGCACATTTTGTTACAGTCAATGAGGGGATGTATCATTTGCTATACAATTTTCATTACCCAGAACCTAAAAACTGCCATTAACAAGAGTATATCTTTTTGTTCTTTCATTAACAATGGGCTTCAGTACAATGAAATCTCACCTGCACAAATGTTCTCACTCATTTCCTTTTAATGTCAGAACAGATTTCTGTTTAGTTAAATATTCCCTTCCATGTTTACAAGCCAGACACTGCCTGAGAAATAGAAAGTGAAAATGACTAGCCAATTTTCACTGCTTAAGAGTGAAATGAAAGCAAGTCATCTGCATAAAGTGACAAAGTTAAACTTAGAGCTTTAAAATGTTAAGGTGATGTTTGTAAGCAAGAAAAAACTTTACCCTAATCATAACCCTTCAACAAAAGCAGAAAGGATTCAAGATTAAATATACAGTAGAGAATTTACAAATGATATTCTCTACTCACCTCTAGACAATAATCCTTGAGTGGGTGAAATGTTGCAAAAAAGAAATGCTCTTGAATGCGCTGCCAATTCTTCTTGGCATTCCTAAGGATTAAAAATATGGTATGAGCCACAGACAAATCAAACAACTCTGGTGAGGGGAGAATCAATCAGATATCTTAAAAAGGGGCTGCAGAGTTGAGAAGGAACAGAAAATTTTATGAACTTTATCCTAAGATTGATACACACCTCTCCAAAATCAATACATACGTTAAAAACTGACACTTACTACATTTCACATTTTGAAGTGGAACCTTAAACCTGTGTCTGGCAGAAAACTCTTTTTCCAGTAGAGAAAACCATTACATAAAAGTCACTTTTTCTACTCCAAAGACTCATACCACACAGCCACGCTGTACCCACTTTCACAAACCAAACAAACTTACTATGAGCAGGGTTTAAATTTTTAAAACATCTGTTGTCAAGTTTATGTTTTAAAAGGCAAAAAAGGTAGGGATAAAAGTTATACAATATGACAGGCAGGTTTCAGATGAAATTCATGATCATCAACCCATACACTAAGCAGCAATTTCAAGACATTTTTCTCGCTAGATCACGCTCCTGCTCCGGCCAATGTATCTTCTTCAATCCATGGAGTTCCTATGCCTTCCCCGACCCTCTCACTATCAGCAGACGGCCATGCCTCACACATCACAGGAGACAGGAGCGAGAGACCCTCTTCCTGCCACCTCCTTACCCACTGTCCTCTCTTCTCCTTCACTTTCAAGAGTCTCTTTTCAAAGGGCAATCCCCTGCCCCACAACAGACCCCATTCCCCTGGGTTCTGCCGTATCTCCCCCAACTTCTGCATCTCCCCTGTTCTCTATTCTAGCCTTTCCTTCAGCCTTTTCAAAAGGGCTTTTATATCTAGTCTTAAAAAACAAAACCAAACCTTATCAAAGTGTCCATCAATAGTGGACTCGAGCAATAACCTAAGGCACAGCCACACGATGGAATATTAGGTAGCTGTTAAAAGAAAAGCCAGTTTACTGGGGTTTCACCTTTGGTGGGAGAAGGGAGGAAGGAGACTGTCTCGTTTTTATTTGATGGCTTTCTGCAATGTTCAACTTCCTAACTATGAATATCACTTAAAAACAACTAATGTTACCAAAAATGAAACAGAAGCCCTCTTTTGACAGCACCTCCACCACTAGCTGTGGAACTTTCTAATACAAGAAATTTCTAAATAAGTTGACTGTGTCTTACCATCCTCATTACCCATTTTTTGAAAAATTAAAAGACATGAAATATTTTAAATATTCCAAATATTCAGGTCAACAAAATTATAGACACCAATAAACCTACCACTCTGATGTAATATATGTTAATGTATCATCCTATCCACATTTGGACTGGGTTTTTTTGTACTTGTTTTTGTTTTTTGAGACAGGATCTTACTCGGTTGCCAGGCTAGAGTGCAGTAGTGCAATCTCAGCTCACTGCAGCCTCAACTTCTTGGGCTCAGGTGATTCTCTCAGCTCAGCCTCCCGAGTTGCTGGGACTACAAAAGTGCATGCCACCATACCCGGCTTTTTTTTTTTTTTTTTTTTTTGTATTTTTATAGAGAACAGAGTTTTCCCATGTTGCCCACACTGATCTTGAACTCCTGGGCTCAAGCAATCCACTCATCTTAGCCTCAAAGTGCTGGGATTACAGGTGAGAGCCACTGCACCTGGCCCCATCTTGGACCTATTTTAATGTGGTTTCAATCCCCTAACTATGCTATCGTATGGCTCTTGATAATCCAGCAAATACTTTAGGCTCTTATTTACCTTACCTCAAAGCCTGTCCATTTCTCTGGCCCTCGACTAATCTCATACTAATCTAAACCACAGTTTTCCTCCCACTTTCTCTTGCTCACCTCTGATCTGCTCTTCACACTTTAAATAATGCAAAAGAAAACCGGATGATGTCATTCTCAAGTTTAACTTTTTGCTGGTTTCCCAATTCACTCAACATCAACCCAAGCCCAGTCCTGGTCCCCTCCATCTTGTGGCTGCTCTGTTCCCTCCCTCAGCCAGACCAGGCTTGCTTTAGTTCAAGCTCTGGGCAAATCAAGTGGGGCTGGGCATTCCCAAACACTGTCTTCTCCACAGAAATCTCTTTCCTTCACTCTTCGTTGACCTAATTCCTATTCACGCTTTGGATTTTAATGTAAACATCGTGTTACTCAGAAAGGCTTTCCCTAAACCACCCAGACTGAATAGTCTGTGTTTCCTCATCACCACATATACTTTTCTGTGATTTATTTTAAAACTTTTTAAAAAATTGCTCTGATTTCTTGGCATCTATTCCCATCTGACTGTGAGCCACACGAAGAAAGGGGCTTCATGTACCTGGCTAACCCCCAGCACATAGTCTTGCGCCTGTCATAAGCCGATCCCAAGGAGGTATGTTATCACAGAACAGAGGTGGCTCAATGCCCAGCGTGCCTTATTTATTTATTTCTTTATGAGACGGAGTCTCACTCTGTTGCCAAGGCTGGTGTGCAGTGGTGTGATCTCGGCTCACTGCAACCTCTACCTCCTGGGTTCAAGAGATTCTCCTGCCTCAGCCTCCCTAGTAGCTGAGATTACAGGCGCCCGCCACCAGGCCCAGCTAATTTTTGTATTTTTAGTAGAGACATGTTGGCGAGGCTGGTCTCAAACTCCTGACCTCAGGTGATCCACCTGCCTTGGCCTCCCAAAGTGCTGGGATTACAGGCGTGAGCCGCTGCACCCAGCTGGATGCCTTATTTTGATTGGCTATATCTCCTACCTGGTACTGAGATTTTTAAAGTTATTTTTTAAAATAGCGTTTTATTGCTTAATAAAAAAATATGAGTATAGCCAGTTGCTTTTAGAAATCAAAACACAGCTATCAAGAATAGAATAGGATCAACAACCAGGATCAAAATGTCTCAATACCAAATAATCAATCACCATCTAAACATGGAGAAAACTACAAGCTGACAAATATCTACCTGCATGTTAAATTGTGGCAATTCCCTCAAACTCCCTTCCATTAAGGAAGGGCTGAAAGTCTATGGGGTAACTATACCCTCTGTCCCCTGGAGCAACTTTGGTGGCTTGAGTTTGGATTATTGCATGATAATGCAAATGCGATCCTGAGAAATATTAATGTTCAAATCTACACATGTAAACTCAGCCATGTATTTACTAAATAATAGGAAATACACCATACACCAAGGAGAAATAAGACATTTAAGGTTCCTTGGGAAGATCCAAGATTTCTAGTTTTCAGATGACAGTTGGAATTTTAGGGGTCCCTGGCAATGCTACAGTGAATGACTAATTTTGATGACCAGCCTTTGCTGGGCCAGGCATGGGGAGGTCCTTCTCCAGTACACAGAACTGTGCACACTGTACCAGGAGTCCATTCCCACCTCTGTCCCTCCTCTGGACCCCATCTCCCCACAGCTAACTCTCTTTTTCTCCTGCTATTCCCTTTCCCCTGTTTTATCTCAAGCTATTCACTTTTCTCTCTTCTCCATTTTAGTATTTATTTATACTTACCAAGTATCTTTCTCCCAAGCCCCTAAAACCTCCCTTACCCACTTAATGCCCAAATGCCTCTTTTCAACAAATGCATCAAAAGTCAAGGAAGGTAGAAAGGTACGTCGTGGCCAGGGAGGTACTCTCGCCCTGCCCCCATATGAAGCTACACAATGACTCAGTCTTATTTGTACCATGTACAAATAACTTGATGGTCACGGCCAAGACCTCTACAGGTTACTGGTTTTCCAAATGCTATTTCATTTGCTTATTATGCTGTTTCCAACACTTAACCATTTGTGTATATAAATTAGTGGGTGCTTTTTCAGCTTTTAGATGAACAATCTTTTATGTTGGTTGATATTGCTTGTGTCTCTAAAATTTAGAAAAAAAAATCCAGAATTCCTGGATGGCAGTAATCTATGATAATAATAAAAAGGCAAAACAGCGCCACTTCAGAGACGAGGAGACAAGCGCAGAGACCCAAAGGTGCTTATGACACTGCAGCCTGCTTCTGCGCCGTGACGGGTGCGGGGAAAGAGAGGCAGACGTGAGAACTCCCGTGAGGGCTTCACAGACACTGGGTCCTGCACCGCTCCCTCACCCCATCCACGTCACTTGCTTGATACTGAGCTTCCATGTATGATTTTGTTTGCGGAATAGCAGAGTTCTCTTAGAAAAGAGAAAAGGCTTTAGCTGTAACTAGTATAGCTGAGAGGTGAAGAGCATGTCTTTAAAGTCAGGTCGTGCCACTTCTAAGCAGTTCTCAAACAACAGAGGATGACATTTAGCTATACTGAAGAGAAACATGTAAAAGATTATTTATACAATAAAGGATTGAGGATAAAAGGGCAGTAAGAGGTCAAGGTGGAGCTGACAATGAACTGTAATCAACCACACCCCATAGTGGGCTGTTGACGCCTGGCCCAGTCTGAGCCCTCGATGCTCCAGCATGAGGATGTGGAAGGAGAAGCTGACGCGGCATGGGCACCACCCCCTCCCTGTGGGCCCTGCTGGAGGAGAGTGAGGGCGACGAGGGCTCCTTACCCTGCCCCGTGCATGCTTTCCACTTGATGGAGGCTGGATTCAATCACAGGAGTCAGGGCATCAAATTCTTCTACACTTAACACTTTACACACAGTCCAGAGTTTCTTAAGGGCGACTAAAGCATACAGTCGAACACTAAAATTGTGATTGAAGCACCACTGCAGCACAACAATAAGGGCTTGCTTCAGAATTAGTTTCTGAAAAGGAAGGCAAAAAATTCCTCAAAACACAGACACGGACCATTTTACTCTCACTTGTATGACACACAAAAAAGTATACGAATGATACAACTGCTCCTAGTAAAACTTCTTGCACTGGCTTTGCTACCAGGGCCTCTCATTCTTCCCTCCTGGACAAATTCGGCGCACTGGCATTTGCAATTTACTCAAGGAAAAACACATTCTCCCAGCTCTAGATTTCATTAATGCTGCAGTACGTTTTCCCCCATACTCTAATACCTGAGTTAACTTGAAAAAAGTACGTTTTATGCTAACCATTATACAACCACAGTGTTTTTCAAATGGAGCCTCCATCACTTATCTTAATTTGTGCTGAAAAAGTCAGAAATAGTCTTCAAGAGTCCCACTTCTGATGGCTTGAAAATGCTCCTAGAGCAAGATGCCACACAAAGTGCTGTCCTCCTCCTCGCCACTGATTTCTGAGCTACTCTGTCTTCCCTAATGGTGATCCTGGACCCACAAGTACTGAGTAGTGGCAGGAAAATTAAGAAGTGAGGGGGAGGCTGGGCGCGGTGGCTCACACCTGTAATCCCAGCACTTTGGGAGGCCGGGGCAGGCGGATCACGAGGTCAGGAGATCGAGACCATCCTGGCTAACTAAAATACAAAATACTCTACTAAAAATACAAAAAATAGCCGGGCGTGGTGGCAGGCACCTGTAGTCCCAGCTACTCCGGAGGCTGAGGCAGGAGAATGGCTTGAACCCGGGAGGCAGAGCTTGCAGTGAGCTGAGATCGCGCCACTGCCCTCCAGCCTGGGCGACAGAGAAAGACTCCCTCTCAAAAAAAAAAAAAAAAGTGAGGGGGAAAATAATAAAACTGTTTAAATTTCCCTGTAGTCTTTTCCTGTGAACTTTAGTCTTCACACATATACTAACGAAGGAACCAGAAGGACCCAAACGTTTAATGAAATATCAGAAGCTATTTTGATGCTCCTACCAAATGCACTTCTCCCCTAAGGCTCATGTGCTCACCGGCTGCACCTGGCAGCCCAGTTTCTACTGACCAATGAAAAACAACCATATTCACAGAATAGTTTACCAAAGGCATCAGCATGGCTGATAACACACTTCAGTTACCTAAAGTTTCTCTGAGAAGGATAAAAACAGATACAAATAATCCTCTTTCTCTCATTCCTTTACTCAACACGTCATCAACATTTATCAAAGGTCAGTGACTGTACTGCCAACATTACAAAGTATGATGTTATGATATACACTGGTTTTCGTCCACAATTGCTGGCTTCTAACTCCCACAGCCCTTGTTACAGTCTTTTGTTATAACGATCCCATTTGGAAGGAAGTCACTTGTGCAGCCTACACTGAAGGAGTGAGAAGTCATACTCCCCCTCCTTCAGGGCAGAGCATTTATAAAAATTACTTATAATTTTTTTTACAAAGGATTTGTCTTGTCCGTCCCTTCTTTTTTTTTTTCTTTTTGAGACGGAGTCTCACTCTGTAGCCCAGGCTGGAGTGCGGTCGCGCGATCTCGGCTCATTACAATCTCTGCCTCATGAGATCAAGTGATTCTCTTGCCTCAGCCTCCCGAGTAGCTGGGATTATAGGCGTGTACCCCCATGCCTGGCTAATTTTTGTGTTTTAGTAGAGACAGAGTTTCACCATGTTGGCCAGACTGGTCTCAAACTCCTGACCTCAAGTGATCTGCCCGCCTTGGCCTCCCAAAATGCGGGATTACAGGCGTGAGCCACCGTACCTGGATTCATTTATTGATTCAATCATTTATTTGTATCAGTGTGGGCTCGAGGATATTTGTTTTATTCTTTGGGTTGTGATCCAATACTGCTTTATTTTGTCGCTCACACTGTTTCAGCTTTAGCCACTGGGAACACCTTCCCTCTGCACTCCCACCTCACATCACTGTGTGTACGTGTGCCGTGCCTTCTGACTCTACAGGATGCTCCACCAGGCTCATCTTGTATACTTTCTGCCCTAGTTTTAGAATCAGCTATTTCTCCAGCGATCCCTGGTTCATTTTATTGGAGAATGGTGTTAGCAACCAAGATCTTGGACCTAGGTATACATTACTTGTAAATGAAAAAAACAACCCACTATAATTCTCCATAGGGAAAACAGTGCTTCCTATGGAGCCCACACTCAAAAATGTTGGTACTGCCAGTGATCGCTTGGCTGGGGCCTTCAGGACTTAAATGATGCTTTCATATACATCAGTGTAAAAAGCCCTGCTCGTGAATTCTCACGTCCCGCTCATTTTATACAATGAACAAGCTGACAGGACAATACACAACTACGAGCATAATTCAGAAAAGTTTTTTTTTTCTTTTTTACTCTTAGAGGAACACTTCGTGCTCTGATCTTGAAACCACCATTGCAAAATTGTAACTGAGGTGGGGAAAGAGATCTGACCTGACCAACTCCATCTTGCTTCTAACCTCCAAGCTGTCCTTGTTCATTCCTGGATGTAGGCTGAACTAACTTTGGGAGGAACTTATAGTTTAAAACAATGATAACAGCCCTTTCCCAAAACAAACCTCCTACTTGTCTGGGGACTAGATTTTCTTTGTAGGACTAACAAATTAGCCTCAAGATTAGAAATAATGGTTTAGGAGTCTTGTAGCTAGAGGCTACAAGATTCTGACCCTCCCTAAACTGCTCCTATGTCAGTGCTTGAGATATTTTGCAGACCCTGCACTTGATGGACCAGCTGGCACCACCCAGGTCGATAAACTGGCTCATCTGATCTTGTGGCCCCCACCCCGGAAATGACTTAGCACAAGAGGACGCCTCAATTCCCTATGATTTCATCTCCAACCCAACCAATCAACACCCTTGACTCACTGGCCTTCCCACTCCCACCAAATTATCCTTAAAAACCTGATCCCCAAATGCTCAGGGAGACCGATTTGAGTAATAATAAGACTCCAGTCTCCTGCACAAGCAGCTCTGTGTACTCTTTCTCTGTTGCAATTCCTGTCTTGATAAATCGGCTCTGCGTAGGCGGCGGAAAAGGTGAACCTATGAGCGGTTACAACCTCTGTCGTGTGTGACAACTGCTTTGAATCGTTAATTGCTCAGTACAGGTTAAGTACGCCGCTTTGAAGAGAATGGAAAGTCTTAAGTGATTGCTTCCAAGAAATCAATCCTACATTTATCTAGGTAACAACGGACTTTACATATCAGAAATGAAGAGACTGACAAAGTCAGTCAGTTTGGCCTTTTCTTAGGTATGTCAGGTCAGTTTTTTTTTTTTTTCCTAAGGTGTTGAAG
This sequence comes from Macaca nemestrina, assembly GCF_043159975.1. Lineage (NCBI taxonomy): Eukaryota > Metazoa > Chordata > Mammalia > Primates > Cercopithecidae > Macaca > Macaca nemestrina. Next base: position 14,783,700 of record NC_092125.1, on the reverse strand, counting down.
TAGAAATTATTCCATTCTACTAATTAGTGCTCCTTTTTGGATGTTTCGAAAATAAAAAATAAATCTAAAATATGTAATATACAGCAAGTACAAAAAGGGCTTGATGGAAAAATAACATGCTATTTTTACCAGATCTAACATGAACATCTCCTAAGTTCATTTTCAGAATTTGTCTAAACTATTCTTAGGCTATTCATCTACCCTGCAACAGGACAATGTCTGCTCTGTTTTAGCTTTCTCAATAGATCGTAAACAAATCTCTTTCCTGCACATATTTAAAAGAGAAAGACAACATTTGTTGTCTTTGAATGAATATTTGTTTATCTGAAGGCCAGAGCCTTCTTGATCTTAGGAAAGGTGTGTTGAACAAGTTTTCCTGGAACTGTAACACACTGCCATCTGGCTGATACACACTGGAAGACACCATCAATTTAGAAGTGTTATCATGATTTTAGAGGTTAAAATGCGGTGTGGAGAAAGGCCTGTCTTAGAATGGATGAAATAGGTTAATACAAAACAGACCACTGTTTAAAAACCAGAACACTGAAAAATTCTAGGAAAGCTTATTTTCCCTTATATTTTTATGGCACTTTCAACACTTAAGAACACTATTTCAATTAAGTTTTCTCCTAGAGTTTATAGTGTATCAGTACATTCTTCTCTGTGGATGCAATAATACAGAATCTTATTGCAAATCTTACTGGCAGGTTCTCCTAAATTCTTCAATGGTTGCCATAGTGATTAACCAAAATTAGTTAGGATTTCTGCTTATCTGTGTGAGAACTTACTGGGGAAATTGTTCTAAACCTGAGAAACATGAAGCAACTGTACTGCACACTCCAAATGATGCCAGTCACTTTATATCACCTTCAATTACCCAACAGCTTTTAATAGTCTGGCCCTAAGTTTCTTTGCATGAGCATTTGTTAAATAACTACCATTCAGTCAAAGAATGCAGTAAGGGAAGTCCTATTTAAAGAATCCTAAGTAATTCTAATCCTAAGAATTATAAATAATTATTAATTTTATACAAGTATCAACAAAAACTTACCCAGTAATTTGTCTATAAATTTGGTATGTACTCATGCACACCTCAGTGTGTATGCATGTAAATGGGTAATTCCCGTTTACTGGGTATTCGTGTCTAATACATGTGCACATTAGCAGGGCAGTGGAAAGGAAAGGGAGAAATTGCAAAAATCACAGGAGTGCTCTACATATAAAAAATTGGTACAAATAATATAAAATTATTTTTTTATAGTCAAGTTTAAATTCTTACAAACAACTTAAACTCACCTTTTCTGGAATGTTTTGAGTAACAACGTCCAAATGTGATGAAACTGCTAAAAATGTACAAATGCTTGTTTTAAGATTTTCTTCTCCCTGAAAAAATAATCAGATAAATATTCATTCAAAGCTTACTGTAAGCCATGCGCGTGCAAGGCGCCGTGCTGGACTCTATGAGGGCCCAAGACGGGAGGCCGCCTCTTCCCTGGAACAGCCCAGGGTCTGGGTGGGAAGGGGGCTGCAGTGGCAGGCGCAGGACTGAAAGCAGAGGAATAATTTCCTAGAGCCACATGCCAGTGCACAGAAAAATCAGCAGGTCACATAAAGTACTGAATAACTCAACTCTAAGAACAGCGGGCCTGGGCACAGTGCCTCACGCCTATAATCCCAACACTTTGGGAGGCTGAGGCAGTCAGATCATTTGAGGCCAGAGGTTTGAGATCAGCCTGGCCAACATGGTGAAACGCCGTTGCTAACAAAAAATATAAAAATTCACTGGGCGTGGTAGTGCGTGCCTGTAGTCCCAGCTACTGGGGAGGCTGAGATGGAAGAATTGCCTGAATCCGGGAGGCAGAGGTTGCGGTGAACTGAGATCATGCCACTGTACTCCAGCGTGGGCAACAGAGCGAGACCCTGTCTCAAAAAAAAAAAAAATGAAGTACAGTGTGCCCCATGTATGCGTGGGTTCTGCATCTATGAGTTCAACCACGGATGAAAAATATTTAAATAAATAAAAAATTTTAAAAACACAATTAAAAAGTAATACAAATGAAATTTAAAACTGTATAACAGCGATTTACATCACATGTACATTGTACTAGACATTGTAAGTAATCTAAGATTATTGAAGTACATGGGAGGATACACGTCAGTTACATGCAAATACTATGCCATTCTAAATAAAGAACTTGAGCATCTTCAGGTTTTGGCATCCATGGGGGGCCTGGAACCAATCACCCAGGGATATCAAGGGTTGATTACAGGTAGCAGAGCCAAGGGCATGCTCACTTCAGGAGAGGCGAGGCCTTCAGGATGGGAAGGACTGGCCTGGAGAAGGAGCAGGAAGGTGAGAGAACAGATAAGTGAATAAGAACAAAGACACAGAGGCAAACTTAAGGGAAAGGCAGCAAGAGGAGATAAAGCCAGTTTGGCAGGGAGTGACAGAGATAAGGCTCAAAAGCTAAATGGAATTATACTACAGAGGCTTTAAAAAGCTATAGCAAAAAACCTATATAAGACTTAATCAGCTATCTTAGGGAAAGTTTTTCAAAAAGACTGTTCAATTGGAATCTGGAAACTTCTGATTCCAGTTGAAAAAGACTGTTCAACTGGAATCTGAAACTATTATTATTCCATAATAATAGTGGTTTGGAATAATACATTATTTTAGTGATAATAAACTGATAAATGCCAGACAGATTGGAAAGAAAAGAGCATATAAGCAGAAGACCAGTTTGGAGACCTCTCCAAGAGGCAAATCAGATGATTATTGAATTCCTTTATTTAATTAACAGTTACTGAATGTCTTCTACATGACAGTTACTATAGAAACAAGTTCCTATAACTTAAAAATCTACTGGAGAAGAAAAACACCAAATCAGATTAAAGTTCTAACTTTAAGCAATACTATTTATGTGCTATGAAAACCTAAAATTAGGGGATCTAAATACTTGGGGAGGTAACTTCCCTTAAGAATGACAATATAGGCTGGGCGCTGTGGCTCATGCCTATAATCCCAGCACTTTGGAAGGCTAAGGCGGGCAGATCACAAGGTCAGGAGTTCAAGACCAGCCTGGCCAATATGGTGAAACCCCATCTTTACTGAAAATACAAAACTTAGCTGGGTGTGGTGGTGGGCACCTGTAATCCCAGCTACTCGGGAGGTTGAGGCAGGGGAATCATTTGAACCCGCGAGACGGAGGTTGCAGTGAGCTGAGATCGTACCACTGCACTCCAGCCTGGGTGACAGCAAGATTCTATCTATAATAATAATAATAATAATAATAATAATAATGACAATATGGGCCAGGTACAGTGGCTCATGACCAGCCCGGGCAACATAACAAGACCTCACCTCTATAAAAAATTAAAAAAAAAAAAAAAATTGGCCACACATGGTGGCATGTGCTTATAGTCCCAGCTGCTCAGGAGGCTGAGGCGGGAAGATCATTTGAGCCCAGTCATTCAAGGCTGCAGTGATCTATAATCGCCTGGGTGACAGAGCAAGACTCTGTCTCAAAGACAAAAAAAAGAAGACACATGAACTGAGATGTGAAGGGAGAGAGAGTTAATCTAGATAAAGGGAAGAAAGAAGACCGTTTTGTGTAAAGGGCACAACATGTGCGATAGCCTGAAACCAAAAGGACTAGTGATAAGCAGGAAATACTGAAAAGGTCAGTGTGGTACTCAGTTATCTCGGGTGACCCCCAGTCAACCAACCCTCCCTATGCATGACCGATGTAGGCCCCTTCCACCATAGCAGGGATGGTCATGTGATTTGCTCTGGCCAATGAACATTAGCAAGCCTGAAGCACCCAGAGGCTGGATGAGCACTTGCCCATCAGGACATGTCCCCCCCAACACCCCCGTCGGCGGAATGCTCATTCTTGGAGAACTGAATATAAAGAGGTCCAGCTACCCTGCTGGAGACATGGAGTGGGAGCGATGCCCAGCCAGCAGAGCTGCTCCTGCCATTGCAGCTGAGGTGACAAATATGTGAGCGAAGGAGCCATTTGGAAGTCCCAGCCCCAGCAGACATCACAAGTAGCAACACTGCCCAGCCAGGCCCAGACAACACACAAATCACGAAAAAAACCAAAACACTGTTTAGGCCGGGCGCAGTGGCTCATGTCTGTAATCCCAGCACTCTGGGAGGCTAAGGCAGGTGCATCACTTGAGGTCAGGAGTTTGAGACCAGCCTGGCCAACATGGTGAAACCCCATCTGTACTAAAAATACAAAAATTATTTAGCCAGGTATGGTGGCGGGCACCTGTAATCCCAGCTACTCGGGAGGCTGAAGCAGGAGAATCACTTGAACCAGGGAGGCAGAGGTTGCAGTGAGCCGAGATTGTGCCATTGTACTCTAGCCTGGGCAACAAGAGCGAAACTCAAAACAAAACAAAACAAAACAAAAAATATTGTTTACACCGCTAAGCTTTGGAGAGTTCTAGCAACGGAAAACAGACAACCAGTGTGCCTCGTGTAGTAAACTGAGAATGGACCACACAGAGAAACTAGAGAGGAAAGAGGCCTAAGACCATGCAAGCCTCACAGGACACTCCGAGGAGCGTAGTCTTCGTCCTGAGAAGACGGAAGACACTGTCTTCAGCGGGCGGGGTCACCTGTTGAAATTCTCACCGTGGAAACCCTGCCTGGGCTTCAGGGTGGAGAGCAGATGGAAACAGAGCCAGGAGTGGACGTAGGAAGCCCAGTGAGGCAGCCACTAAAAGGGATGACAGCAGTGTAGACTGAGATACAATGGCAGAGACAGACAAGAGAGAACTCAGAAATATTCAGGCAGAAAGATCAGGACCTGGTCACGAATCAGACACAGAGCATGGAAAGTGTCAAGGTTTCTGGTTTGTGCAAATGCATAGATAGCGGTAGTATTCACTAGAGTAGGAAGAAGATCAAGTTTGAGGGAAACAAGGCACTCAGTATTAGACATCTACGTTTTAGATGATTTAGTCTAAGGGAAAATAATCTACAAGGAAAACGTCTACAGCAAGGGTCAGAAAACTTGTTCTGTAAAGTGCCAAGCAATAAATAAAAACATGGCTTTGTGGGCCACACAGTCTCTGTTGCAATTGTTCAACTCTGCCACGTTAGCACAAACACAGCCACAGACAATATGAAAATGCATGGGCATGGCTGTGTTCCAATATAACTCTGCCAGGCCAAATTTGGCTGTAGCTTGCCAACCCTTGATCTAGAGTCAGGGGAAGATGTGTGGCATACAATACAAATGAGTAAGTCATTCACATTAAGCAGTATGTGAATCCACAATATAGATAAGACTGACTATAAAAATAAGAAAATCAAAAAAAAGCCTAGCCCTAGAGAAGCACCACCATTTAAGAGGTGGGCAGGGAAGGAAAAGCTGGAAAGGACACAGAAAAGAGGGCAGGAGGGACCAAAAAAGTGTGTGTCACTAGAACTGAGGATAAGAAAATGGTCAGCAGCATGCAGCATGTGGCTGAGAGAAGACGACAAAGGCTGACACTGACTCGTGGAGGTCGCTCTTGACTCCTGCAACAGTGTCTTCTGAGAAGTGACTGAACTGGAAGTTGGTCCACCATGGATTCAAGTGTGGGGTTGGGGAGGATGTGACAAAAAAAGGCCGGGCGCAGCAGCTCATGCCTGTAATCCCAGCACTTTGGGAGGCCAAGGCGGGCAGATCACCTGAGGTCAGGAGTTCAAGACCAGCCTGGCCAACATGGTAAAACCCAGTCTCTACTAAAAATACAAAAATTAGTCAGGCGAGGTGGCGAGCACCTGTAGTCCCAGCTACTCAGGAGGCTGAGGCAGGAGAATTGCTTAAAGCTGGAAGGCGGAGGTTGCAGTGAGCTGAGATTGCACCACTGCACTCCAGCGTGGGCGACAGAGTGAGACTCCGTTTCAAAAAAGTAAATAAAATAAGTAAATTTTAAAAAATAATAAAACTCTGGAACACAGGCACCTCTTTTAGGAAGTCTGACAATGAAATAGCAGAGAGCCAGGGTGATTAGAGGAGAGGGACGAGAAAACAGCCGGTATAAATATCCACAGAAAATGGATACAACTCGAGCCTGTTGAAAAGCCAATGGGACCACTTGGTTAAGGCGAGACTGAGGATAGAAGACAGGCTGATAGCAACAAATGCCTAAGAAGACAGGAAGGAAGAGGGCCAAAGACCCAGTGGAAGAATTACTCTGGCACTGGAGAAGATTCTACTTCTTTACAGTAAAAGGAAGGAAGAAATCTCAGATGGATACTGACATAGGCAGACTTGTCTGATTGCTCTTGAGAAGATATAAATATTCCTAAGTGGCAACTGTTATTTTCTCTAAAAAATAAAGGGTAAGGTAATTTGCTTTGAATAAAGGAAGAAAAGGGTGTAGAGGACAACTGCCCCTTTCTTTGATATCTATCCTGAATCCCCTTCCAAGTTTAGGGAATTCTTCCATCTTATGAGTGTTGGGGGACACTGAAAAATGCCAGATATTCGTCTTCCCAGCCTCCTTGCCACTAACAAGAAGGCACTTGACCTGGTTCCAAAGACCCCAATTCTGATTTCTAAATTGAGAACTTACAACTTAGAGGAGTAGAGCTCACAGAAAACCCTCCTCCACAGCAGGCAGCAGAGACAGCAGGTACACAGTTAGCTATGGCAAGGCCCTGCTGAAGGCACCGTGTGTCCAGTGAACCAGCTCTCTCTGGCCTGCCTGCGGCTGCAGTTCTGGAAGCCACTGAGCCTCCCCTGTTCCTGCCAATTTTCCAGGTCTGATTCTGTAGCTTTCGTGGCATTCTGTAAGCTACCTACTACTCCCCTCTTCCCCACTACCTTTTTTGAATCCCGTTTTGATTCCGTCAGCAAAAGCTTCCTTTGCCTACACCAAACACTCTGACTCATGTCCACAGGTAAAATCAGATTTGAAGAGAATATACAAGGCCTAATGACAAGTGAGAGGCTGAGCTAAGCAAATAAAAGTAACAATTGGCACTACTGTGGACGGGAGCCCAGGAAGTTTTGGGGGTACACCAGAACCAACCTGCCCTTTGTGAGAATTCCTGGGGCGGTGCTAACCCATTTGAGAGTTGACATGAACAAACTACATTAATAAGGCTATGGATCTAAAAATCAATTCAAGGAAAAATAACAGAATCTCTTTCTTCATTATAGGAACATGAAGATGAGCCAGAGGAGCATGGGAAGAGGTGAAAATTTTGAGACGGAGTCTCACTTTGATGCCATCTGGAGTGCAGTGGAGCCATCTCGGCTCACTGCAACCTCCGCCTCCCTGGGTTCAAGCTATTCTCCTGCCTCAGCCTCCCGAGTAGCTGAGACCACAGGCATGCACCCACCCCCCACCCCCGGCTAATTTGTGTATTTTTAGTAGAGACGGGTTTTCACCATGTTGGTCAGGCTGGTCTCAAACTCCTGACCTCAAGTAATTCTCCCGCCTCAGTCTCTAAAAGAGTTGGGATTACAGGCATGAGCCGCCATGCCTGGCCAAAGCATTGTTATTTCTTAGTGGTGTGACGACTGACTTAATCGTTGTTTTCTTCATCAGGGTAAAAACCCCAACCTGTCTTTTGGGATTATTGTGAGGCTGCTGTTTCTGCTGCTTATGGAGACACCCAGGTTTTAAGCTAGGAGACTGGGAGAATAAAAGACATCAGAAAGGGGAGCCAATTTTAGGGCCAGATGCTATTACCAGTTTAGTTTAACACAGGGTGAAGTTTGGTGATTATGGAAAGGCCCTGCAGGTGGCTAGAGAAGTAGGGACCGGCGGAGATGGGCTTTAGTATGCTAAGGGAGCACAGAAAGAGAAGCGGATGGGTTAACCAGCAACTCTTCAGATAAAACCAAGCATAAGGGTTGGGAGAGAGAAGGAAACATGTGAAAGAAATAGAGAAGTTATCAGCACAACAGGAAGGGAATTATGAAGCTGACCGCAGTGTGAGGATCAGCTGTGAAGAAAGCCACCACCAACGCGAAGGCGTGAAATTAATGCGGGGAGTATGGAGGAAAAGAGAAAGGCTGTCTGCAGCTCAGATGAAATCCCTGAATGATCACTGTTGAAAATGGAGTGGACCGCAGTGATTTGAGGAAGGTAAAGATCACACATTGAAGTTTAACAGCAAAGAAAGGAAGACACTGGATGAGAGCTGGGTGGAGGAAAAGTCAACAGAGCAAGCGTGAAGAATTCAGTGAGGTCCCAAAGGAGACACAAATAGGTCACAGGGGATAGATGTGAAAAAAAGAATAAGGATATCTCTCCTGAAATAGGAAGAAATGGAGAAAGAGATATTTTGAGGAAGGCACCTCCATTTTCACACAAAGTGGAAGACAAGATCATCTATTATGAGAGGGAAAGGTGAATTTGGGAACCAAAAGAAAACATTCAAGATTTAGAACTGATAACTCAGAAACAATTTGCTATTTGTCAGGAAGCCAGCAATGATAAACTCTATCACTAATTTTAGTATCAATTCCTTAAAAATGATTTTCAATATATGAGAAATGTTGGAAAGCAATTAGGGGAGTATGTGAGGGTACAGATGAAATAAAAAAGGAAATGAACTGATATTACTTCTATTCTTTCTACTTTGATTACGTTTGAAATCTCCCAAAACCTTTTTTTTTTAATTTTAAGGAATGCAATTAATTCCTCATCATTCATATTTCTAAGATCAAAGACACTGCTTGGTAAATAAGAATACAGAAGGCACCTATTTCCCTTACTTCTTAATGACAAATGCCCTTTCCATCTTCATTTTGTTGCATATAACAACTCTCAGATAAAAACTATGAAATACTCAAAATGAATGCCAGGGATTTCGGTCTTCTGAATTAATTCAGATCTTGCAAAACATAACTTATGATGTCAATACATTAGCGCAACTGAGAATCGAAAACAACTATTTAAGTGAAACAAATCCCCCAGCACTGTCAAAATCATTTCTTAGTTTAAAAAAATATTTAAAATGTTCTTTACTTACATAAGAAAAACAATCCCAGAACTTTGGAAGAAACTGAGGGAATTTATGAAGAATCAATATAATAATCCATTCTATAAAATATTTTATGGATGCTTGATTGTTGGTGAAACCAGCCTGGAAAATCCTGTCAATAATTCCATTCAAGAAATTCTGAGAAAAAAAGTTCAGAATTAAACAGTAAGTTATTCATTTTAATTTAAAAATAGTCTCCATTTAAAATAAAATAGCTTAAAGTTTTTATCATGTTATTTATTGAATCTACAATTCTCTGAGCAAAGACTCTAAAAACTACTGATTAAAATATAATGATGAAGTACCTTCATTCAGTACTTTATAATTTACCTGGACATCAGCTCTATCTATAAGGAAGATTATTCATCACCTGTATTTTTGCAGGGAAAGGAAAAGACTCAGAAAAGCTGAAAAACCTTCCCAAAGTCACATACCTAGTAAGTGGAAGAATTCAGGTTCAAATCAAGATCTGCCAAGATGCCAGGGCTTAAAACTTGTAATAAGGGATGGTCCAGAGACTGAAGTCAGCAGGTGGGAAACAGCATCCCAGAGGGGCAGGTCTCAGGCCACTGAGCCCTCTGTTCAGGCTCCTCGTCCTCCTGCCCTCATGGTCTGTGTGGCCCCACAACTACTGCACTGTTCTCTGGCTAAGACCCTGAGCTCCAAAATCATCCCTCCCCCTTCCACCCTCTCCTCTTCAAAACCGCGTTTCTATCTGGGGGACCGAACCTATCTCAGTAACAGATGAAAAACAATACCTGCTTATATAAGCGTAGAAAAGCAATATGTAGGGCTGGGCGCGGCGGCTCACATCTGTAATCCCAGCACTTTGGGAGGCCGAGGCAGACGGATCACCAGGTCAGGAGATGGATCCTGGCTAACACAGTGAAACCCCGTCTCTACTAAAAATACAAAAAATTAGCCCGGCGGAGTGGCGGGCGCCTGCAGGCCCACCTACTGGGGAGGTTGAGCCAGGAAAATGGGTAAACCCGGGAGGCGGAGCTTGCAGTGAGCTGAGATCCGGCCACTGCACTCCAGCCTGGGCGACAGAGCGAGACTCCGTCTCAAAAAAAAAAAAAAAAAAAGTTAATAGGTATTATGTACAAAAGAAGAAAAATCTATCTTACAAGAACTTCTACTTGGTAGAAAAAGAGCAGAAGGACTCATCTGAAGCCCTGAGATAGTAAAGTAGAGCATGTATTTTGTAGTTAGGCTTGATTTTGAATTCCACCTCTATCATTCACCACTAGCTGTGTTACCTCTCACACAGGACATCTGACCTCTCTCAACTGCGGTGCTCTTGGAGGCAAAATGAGAATATGTATGGCCTACCTTGGAAGACTATTATGAAGATTAAACAAAACCATAAGATATAACAGTTTACAACTCTGAGCTCCATAACAGACTGCTAGGTTTCCTTCTCCTTGCAGGTGTGCATGCTCGGGCATTTCCTCACCCTCCGCAACATTACCTTTCTCTCTAGGAGGCCCTCTCCATTCTAAGAAAAACATGTTCTCAGTAATCTAGTTGAGCATTTCTAAAATGTTTCCTTTTTTAATGCATCCTTATGTTTAATGACGTACTTTAAATCAAATAATACAAAAAGACCTATGATGAAAAATAGCAACCTTCCCCACCCCCCACATCCAGCAAAACTACTCCCTGGAAGCAATTCTTTTAGCTATTTCCTCTTAAATTATTTCAAATAGTTTTATTTGAATATACTTACATACTTACACTGTTACTGAAATGTTTCTCACAGATATAAGACTTCATAAGATTGTAAAGAAAGAGGCTAGTATATATATATATATATTTTAATTCTCTCACACATTTAAAAGAAGGTAGGGAGGACAGTAGGAAATTTTAACGTCTGAAGGATTTTTTTGCATTGAAAAATGTTTTTAAAAACTGCATGAGTCATATACCATCACTTTCTCATAATGATGATCTATTTTCTCAACAGGAATATTAAGCAAAGATGGTCAGAAAAATCAGATTGTCCGTTCAACTGTTTCTTGCCTCCTCAGGGAAGAGAAAAGATAACTTTGGATAAAGATACTTTGTTGTAAGAGACTTGGCCTTTTCCTTAGCTGGTTTATGTCATCATACTATTCATGAAGTTAAGGGCAAGGAAACCCACCATGTGAAACATTATTCCCATCCCAAACAATACAATTTGTCTGGTTTCTACAGTACAGATAATCCAAAATAGTAACACTCCAAAATAACGTACCTACAGAAAAATAGGAGTTAAGTATTTGCATTTTCTAATCAAATGGCAAATCAGACTTATTTAAACAGTTAAAATGTCACATTAAAATACCGAAGGGAAAAAATATTAAATGGGGCCATGTAAACCAACTTCTAACTTATTTCTGCAATACCTAATTGCCTTGGTATTCTCTCTGTTAATAAAAACTTTTGAATAACTTCAATGTGAAGAACTGAAGTATACATTTTAAACATTATCTTTTTCAATTTTAAAACGGTATATGACAGTTTCTGCAAAATGGTTCAGTCATGAAATCATATGCTTCAAAGGTATAACTATAACAAAAATCTGATACCTGATCGAGTCTAGGGAAAAGTACAAGCAGAGTCTGCCATATGCGGTTTTTCACTCTGTGCTGTAGAGAATTCACATAGTAGCGTTTTTTGGACTTGGACACGAATTCATCCTGGAAAGGAGAAGGGAGGGAGTCAATATGAAATTATCTACTGAATTGGTGATTAATGAAAAAAATCAATGACAACTTGAAACGTAAGAGGCTTAAATTAGGTACAGGGGCTCTTTGTTCCCCCAAAAAGCAGGAGGATGAGAAAAAGAATTGCACCTTAAAATATTTCAAACATTGACATTTTGGGCTGAATGATTAAGAAAAATAAAAAAATTTTTAAATAAAACACTTCAAACACTGAACTTAGTTGCTTTTGTTTAACATACGTGGTTTTTTTTGGTTTTTCTCTTTTTTGAGATGGAGTCTCATTCTGTTGCCCAGGCTGGAGTGCAATGGCGTGATCTCAGCTCACTGCAACCTCTGCCTCCCAGGTTCCAGCAATTCTCCTGCCTCAGCCTCCTAGGTAGCTGGGATTACAGGCACCCTCCATCACGCCCGGCTAACTTTTGTATTTTTAGTAGAGATGGGGTTTCACCATGTTGGCCAGGCTGGCCTCGAGCTCCTGACCTCAGGTGATTCACCTGCCCCAGCCTCCCAAAGTGCTGGGATTACAGGCATGAGCCATGGCGCCTGGCTATGTGTTTTTAAAATTAGAAGAGGGGCCGAAAAACTGGGAGCTATGGGTTCCAGGGGTGAGAAGAGATTGAGATACTGGACTGATATATACTGATATATATTGCCATATATTACCATGTACCTCACAGGCACATCTCACCTTGTGCCCCCGTGTGATATTCACATTTGGAATACTGTTATCTACATCTGATGCAAACACCACTAAGAAAGAAGCCACCCCAGTACGAGACAGTGCGAGGCATCTCTATGCATGATGTGTCTCTAGACACAAGAAAATGGCAGCACTGAGCCTTTCGTAGTAGCAGAGAGCTCTCCCTGGCTTTTCATGGCTTGTGCCACCTAAATTCAGCCAGCTGCAAGATTTGCTTTTATTACCATAACTATTACTGCTTTGGCCATAAAGCAAGATGGCACTGAAGAGTATATCAACATCCTCAAATGTCTTAAAGGTGAAAAGTCATTCACCACCTCCAAAACCATTTTCACATAATGTAGATGATCCTCTTCTACTTTGTAACTTCTCTGACCTTTCTTCTTCCATAATCTCATTCTCTGCATTTTAGTGTATATAAAGTTTCATGTCCATAGCTAAATTAATATAGATTTTAATGACTCCCAATGATGTAAAATCTTATAATCTCTATATAATTTCTGTTAAGAAATTTTCTTCTGATATAGGTGTGTTTAAGTTTCATATACTGCTCAACCTCAATGCAACTAAAAATGGAACCAGTAGGGTGGATCACTCATGCATTCAGGAGAAGCATCTTCATGTCAAGAAAGCTGCCCTTAGGACCTCACCAAGTCACCATCCTCAACTAGAAGTTGAGAATTCTAAAATTCCCTTTCAGCTCAAAATCTTCTGTCCTACTTGTTCCACTCAGTGTGCTCCTTTACTCAGAATATCTTTTCTCTATTAGTCTGTTTAACTTGTGGCCGGGTACTACTGAAGAAATTAAAAATCACCAGCCACAACTGACTACATTAAAAATATGTATTCCACACAATGGAGTACTATTCAGCCATAAAAAAGAATGAGATCCTGTCATCTGCAACAACATGGATGGAACTGGAGGTCATTATGTTCAGTGAAATAAGCCAGGCACAAAAAGACAAACTTCGCATGTTTTCACTTATTTGTGGCAGCTAAAAAATAAAACAAATTGAACTCATGGAGACAGAAAATAGAACGATGGTTGCCACAGAGGCTGGAAGGGGTAGTGGTGGTAGGGGGAAGGTGTGGGATGGCTAATGAGCATAAAAATATACTTAGAATGAATAAGATCTAGTATTTGATAGTACAACAGGGTGACTACAGTCTACAGTAAGTTATTGTACATTTTAAAATAACTAAGAGTATAACTGGATTGTTTGTAACATAAAGGATAAATGCTTGAGGTGACAGATATCTCATTTACCTGATGTAATTATTACATATTGTATGCCTATATCAAAATATCTCATATGCCCTATAAATATATACACCTACTATAGACCCACAAAAATTAAAAATTTAAAAATATGCATTGCAGCTGTTTCTGGGCCTTCATGATTGCTAGACCAGTAGTTCTTAAACTGTATCAGCTCCAGAATCACAAGGACTCATAAAAACAGAGTGCTGGGCACCACCCCCAGAGCTTCTGATTCAGTAGACTGGGGCAGGGCCTAGGAATATGTATTTCTAACAAGTTCCCCAGGGATGCTGTCGCTGCTGATCCAGAGACCACACTTTAAGAATGACTGCGCTAGACAAGCATTTTGCTTTTTCAAGTCTGTTTTCCAAAGCAGCTGCACTGTTTTGTATTCCTATTAGCAACGCATGAGGATTCCAGTTTTGCTACATCCTCACCAATGCTCGTCATTTTTAGTTTGTTTTCTTAGCAGCCATCCCAGTGGGTACGAGTGGCTAGTATTTTGCCTGTGTGATTATTCCTGGCCTCTCCCTAACTGTCATTTTTCTCTCTCTACTGGATCGTTTCCTTCAACATAGAAACATGCTCTAATTATCTCCCATCTCTAAAAAGCCCCTCTTTAACTCCAGGTTCTGCTCCAGGAATGACTCCTTTTATTTCCTTTATACCCTTTCTAGGGTAAACTCCTAAGAGAATCCATACTCACTGTCTCCACTCGCTCAACTCCCATTTTCTTCTGAACCGGTTCTATCAGGTTCTCATCCCAGCATTTCACTGAAATGCCTTTGTCGCGGTGACTGAGACAGCTGAAGCCAATGGCTAGCCTGTGGCCTCCTCGTCCTCCATGCAGCACTTCCTTTCCTCACTTGGTCTCCGGACAGTGTCCCCTCCTGGCATCCTCATTAATTCATCCAGAGCTCAGCCCAAATGTCACCTGATTAGACCTTCCTGACCTTTTTAGACCTTTTTTTTCTGAATTTTTTTTCTTTTCTTAGAGAAGTAGTCTCACTCACTGTGTTGCCCAGGCTGGTTTCAAACCACTGACCTCAAGCAATCCTCCTGCCTCGGCCTCCCAAAGTGCTAGAATTACAGGCATGAGCCACCATGCCTAGCCCTGACCCACTATCTAAATAGTTAAATACATAACATGTATTTTTGTTCTGATAGAATTCCCATACCCAGCTCCCATCACTTTAAACTCTACTCATCTTTTAGAAAACCAGTAACATACTATTTCCTCTGGGACATCTTCCTTGACTCCAATGCTACAGAGAGGGAATTGTTGCATAAAAACTATTTCCAAGGTTTTATATAATAAAGCTGACGTGCTACCTTCAGAAAAACAGAAGTACGATGAACACTCCTGTTTTAACAGAGGGACTGGTATGAGTTTGGTAGTCATCCATACGTCCACACCAAGGTCAGAAAGGTAACTGTATCTGTCATTTAAACATACATGGGGAACAGAGCACCATGCCCAACTCTTCCCCTTCCTATTTAACTTGTCCCCAGATTTATTAAACCTGTTCTTCGGACACTATAATGTTCATTTAGAAATGATTTAGCAGGCTCAAAAACAACCTAGCTGGATTGTTTTTATCTGAATAAATAAGGAATTTTCATCGATCTTAGACAAACATCACACACCCAGATCTAGAAATAACAATACATTACAATGGAAGGAAATCCTGGGATAATCTTTCACGGGTTCTCAAATCACAGCGATCAATTCCTAACATTTGAGGCCATTTTCTCAGTTTTTACTTTTTCATTCCATTTCTTACAGAAAGCAACATATGAATATAGCACTGAAAACATAACTGGGGCCAAGCACAGTAGCTCACACCTCTAATCCCAGCACTTTGGAAGGCCAAGGCAAGAGTATCACTTGAGGCCAGGAGTTTGAGACCAGCCTAGCCAATATGGTGAAACCCTGTCTCTACTAAAAACACAAAAATTAGGCCAGGTGCATGGCTCATGCCTGTAATCCCAGCACTTTGGGAGGCCAAGGCGGGTGGATCACCTGAGGTCGGGAGTTCGAGACCAGCCTGACCAACATGGAGAAGCCCCATCTCTACTAAAAATACAAAATTAGCCGGGCGTGGTGGCGCATGCCTGTAATCCCAGCTACTCGGGAGGCTGAGGCAATGAAGAATGAGGCAAAAAAGAATCGCTTGAACCCGGGAGGCAGAGGTTGCAATGAGCCGAGATCATGCCTTTGCACTCCAGCCTGGGCACTGAGCGAAACTCTGTCTCAAAAAAAAAAAAAAAAAAAAAAAAATTAGCCGGGCAGAGTGGTGGGCACACCTATAATCCCAGCTACTCGGGTGGCTGAGGCAGGAGAATCACTTGAACCTGGGAGGTGGAGGCTGCAGTGAGCCAAGATCCGAAATCATGCCATTGCACTCCAGCCTGGAAGACAGAGCAAGACTCTATCTCAAAAAAAGAAAAAACAAACAAACAAGCAAAAAACATAACCGGGTTTGACTGGCACGGGAAAATACAGAGTAAAGTACAGATGGTACAGGAAAAACATTACCACTATTGTTCTCTAAAACCAAACTTGAGTTGGACAATTACTAACCAAGATATTTTTTCTTTTTTCTTTTTGTAGAGACAAGGTCTCGCTATGTTGCCCCAGCTGGTCGCAAACTCGTGGCCTCAAGCAATTCTGCTGCCTCGGCCTCCCAAAGTGCTAGGATTACAGGCGTGAGCCACAGTGTGACCTAATCAAGACTGAATTAAAAATACAGAACATAAACTTTGTGTTTTCTCCTGACAAAAGATATTTAGAAGTACATATTGTAGCAACATAAAGAGCAAATGTTGACCTCCGATTGTTAAAAACAAAGATAATTTAAAGTAAAATACACTTACTTTATCTAATAGCTTGATTGCAAGATCCTCCATAAACAACTTATGGGACATATTGGAGCCATCTAATAAACACAGGAATTTGATGGCACAAATTCTCACATAATGGTCTTCTCTCTTAGTACTAAAAAAAGTGAATGATAAATTATGTTAATACATTTTGAAAACAGAAAGATAACATCAAATATTAGTTTCAAATATCATTACATGATCAAAACCTCTCAAAAGTTTTCTAAAGTTAAGTAGGTCCATACTTAATGACAATACTTTTTAATTTAGAATAGATAACAGAAGATAACAAATGAATATATTACAAGAAGGGTCTATACAGAAAGTATGAATGAGCACAAATCCATCCAGATTTCTGGAGAATCAATGCACATGCTGCTGAACCTCGCTCAATAGTGCCTTATCTGTGGACAAAACAGATCACAGCTCATGAGCCTGTCCCTTAAAGAGGACCACAGATACCTCCATTCACTCAGGGGCATGAATACGCATCAAACACGTCAATGGCCTGTCTCTACCACGCACTATCAGTGCACATTCTCCAACTGAGGGGCAAACTCGGGAAGCACTGTGCACTCTCAACGCCCGGCATTTTCAGTAGCCAAATGTGGAAAGATAAATTAAGTGAAATCGTTAGTATGTTCACATTCCATGATAATTGTTATAATGTGAATAAATATTTTAATTTAACAACAAAGCAACTGTCTAGTAGAAATCCTAATCGAATTATTTGGCAACTACCAACTAGAAAAAGTCACTTTTATTGCCACACTAAGCCAGCCAAGAAAAAATAACTAAAAACAATGAAAAAAATGTATATATTTAATGAGGAGTGACAGATGATTTAAAACGTAGTTAGGACTTTCAGAATAATAAATACTTTATGGCTAAATATTATAATCATTTGATGTCCTAAACTCTAAAATTAGAGTGAATGATACAATGCTATTTTAATCTTCTTTATAAACACACATACACATTTTTTAAAGCCATGTGAAAAAATAAAACTTGAAAAAAAGCTACTTGACAAGCTCCAAAAAAATTAATTCAGTGGTTAGATAAAAACAGTCTTATCCCAGAAATCAAAACTTTAGGGCCTATCCCCACACTCATCGAGTTGCACATATTAACTATGTACAGCTTTTTACATGTCAATCATACCTCAATAAAGAGTTTTTAAAAAACTAAAAAACTTTAGTCTGTTCCAAGAGTAATTCTATTTTTGTGTGTAACATACTAACTTGTTAAGCGGTGAATTTTAATTTCATATTAAACTTTACGCCAAAAAAAGGACTGGAGAATAAAGCGTCTAAGCTGATGATCATCCCATCCCCGCAGAAGACAGACACGGGCTTTACGCTCTCCACAGTCATTTCCTTGTTTATGCTGGACTCTGCACTACACACTTTTAAAGTTTTATCAAATTCTAGTGAATACTGAAAGATGTAAAGACAATATATTAGCAAGGGACTATAATTTCTATCATACTTTTGAAGGCTCGTCCCATCTTATTAATACGTTAGATGTCACTAGCAACATTTATTAAATTTAGCAAACAGAGAATGTTTGTCATATGATGTTAAATTTTTAATATCTCATTTATGTGAAGACAGAGAAAATCTACCATACTTACTTTTCCATAACAATATTTGCCGCACAGTCATGTCCAAGGTTTTCTATGAAGGTCTGCACATCCTGAACAAGTCTTTCCATAAAAAACATTTGATAAAGAACAACAGGTTTTAAATAGAAAAACAATTAAATCCCCAAGGTTAAAGTTAACTAATAATTTATATTCTTCTAATTGAAAGCCTCAAAACAAAGACATAATTCTATACCCAAGTAGGCCCTTAATACAAGTTATGACCAGCTGAAATAATAGCATCTTTTACCTCTGATCACGCCTAAACACAGTTCCAAATATACAAGCCTCAAGGATAAGTTCGCTGTAATTTTTAGCACTTGATAAAGATCCTTGGGACACATTTGAAGCAGACACTATCCAAGACTGACAGCAGTAACTTATCAGTGTATTGAAGACTCCAGTCTTTATAGCAGACATTTCAATTATCTTGTACATAATCTGGAATAAAATACAATGGTCATTTTATCCTTTGATTTAGTTTAAAAAAAAAAATCAGTGCTGCTAAAAACTGTTACTTAGTGTCAACATAATCATGAATAGTCTAACAACTGTTACATTCATTACTGTTAGAATAACTTTGCAAGATGATCAATAATCAGAGAGTGCTATTTCATCTCTTGATAATAAAAATAAATAAAACTTTACTGATAGTGATATTCAAACTCTTCAAGAGAAACAACTGCCCAAAGCAGTAGAATCAAAGGGGAAAAACACCTCACCCACACACATTCGGCTTCCTTTGTTTGCATTTTGCCAGTGGCCTTCCTTGGGCTGAGGCAGCAAAGACCAGCGTCTCTAAGTATGTACTGTGGGGCAGAAAAGGATCAAGAAAGGCAGCACAGGGCTGCAGAGAAATAATGGAATCTGACTTTCCCTGTTTCCCTGGGGATCAGGAGCTACAGTGGAATTCCACCTTGGTATGTTCCTATCTCAGTGGCTGCAAATGAAAATACCTCCATAAACTAGCAAGACCTTTTGATAAGGGTTACAGTCCGAAAAATATTTCTCTACACACACACACACACACACACACAAAAAAAAAAAAAAAAAAAAAAAAAAAAAAAAAAAAACCTGAGCCAAAGTGCAATGACAAATGGCACCTGACATTTGCCTTCAAGTATCCGGGTGAAATGAGACTGACTGTGGAAAGAGCATGCCAACTCCTACTCAACCCAGCAATCAATTACATTGTCATGGAGGAATGACCGGTGTTGCTAGATTATCTCATTTTCCAAGAAATCCAGTTTTTCATACAGATTTCCCAACTCTTTTTTTTTTTTCGAGACGGAGTCTTGCTTAGTTGCCCAGTGCAGTGGCGTGATCTCAGCTCACTGCAACCTCCGCCTCCTGGGTTCAAGCAATTCTCCTGCCTCAGCCTCCTGAGTAGCTGGGATTACAGGCATGCACCACCACACCTGGCTAATTTTTGTATTTTTAGTAGAGACAGGGTTTTGCCATGTTGGCCAGGCTGGTCTCGAACTCCTGACCTCAGGTGATCCGCCCGCCTCAGCCTCTCAAAGTGGTGGGATCACAGGCATGAGCCACCATGCCTGGCCAGATTTCCCAACAATTAAATGTTGCCAGGTAATCAAAATTTTAAACACTGTATGAACCAAACAAACCATTTCTGAGGCAGATGTGGCTCCAGGCTACCGTTTTGTACCTTCTCTTCTACATCTGTCAGATATTCTCATTCTTACTCTTGATATTTAAGAAGGTTCAAAAATATTTTTGACTGAAGGAATAAAGAACCACAAATCTGAGAATATAACTCTCATGTTCTTCATGTGCTGAAGCTCACACACGTGAAAAGAAAAGCAAAAAGAAAAGAAAGGTAGTTACCTCTTTTATTTTGAAATATGCCTGGCCCTTGATTTTGGCAGCAATGGTAAGAACTTTGTTATCAAAAACAAACTGAACAAAAGCTTTTAAATTAGGCCAGAATATCAGCTGAGTGTTGCTTAAAGAAGATATAATTTTCCAAGCCATGTCAAAAGACTCCATGCAGAGTGATTCAGAGGAGGTCAGAAGCTGGTAGGAAAAAAAAATACATACTTATTTTAGAAACTTTGATCACCACTCCTATAGTTCCTCTTCAACTCATGTTTCACTCTATCTTACCTTGGGAACCAACACTTTCAAGCAATGGAACACTGGTAAAACTTGATCAGAAGAAAGAACTGTGAGGGCTTCTAGTGCAGACTGCAAAGTCCTGATTGGCATCTGAACGGCAGGCAGAAATGGTTCCAGAATTTCACTCCCTGTGCTTGGTATAAGGGTGTGATATTTTTTCAACAGGAAAGAGAGGCACACCCATTGATCATGAATATATTGTGCAACTATTTTTCCCCATCCTTGGGAAGATGACGATTCTTCTAAAACACTGAAATAAAAAATAAAGTTACTAGGCCATACTTCCCCAACTTGCCTCCACGTCTTTTGCACATAGCACACTATCCTTCTAAAGCGGGGGTATACAGATATAAATGGTCATTATCAAACAGCCTACCTACCGATAACTAAGGAAACCACATAAACCTTAATTTTCTAACTCCTCTGAAAGTAGGCACTTTTGCTCATGTTAAATGATTCAGAGAAAACTAGATGCAGAAAAGTCAGCAAGTCTCCAGCAACAGAAATGAATAACTCCAGTAACAGAGTTACACTACACTTTCGTCCTGAATGGGGCTTCAGCTCCAAAATTGTGTAACTATATAAGCAATGCTGGGCAGTCATGAACCCCCGATGACAACAGAAATGGATTTTTAAGCCTTAACTTTCCCTGTACCTGGTACACTCCGAGGGGTGAGCATAACTGCTCTGCTCCTCTGCGTGGGGCTTCTGCAGCGTCTGATTGAGCTGAAGAGAGGAAAGGAAGCTTTCCAGGGGCCCAGCATGGAGAGAGTCCAGCTGCAGCTCAGGCTTCTGGTCTATGGCCTCACACACCATGGCCAAGGCAGCCATGCTCACTACTCTCTGAATCTGATTTCCAAGTGTTGGCTCCTGAAAAGGAAATGTGACAATGTTTTATTTAATATGCACAAGTCTTAATCAGTAAGGACCTCAGTTGCCAGTCTATGGAAAGCTCAGGCTCTCCTTTTTCCTCTTCCTGCCTGCTCCTGAATATCAGGAGAAATAAAAGGAAATCCAACACACATCATTCACTTCCACTACTTCTCTACAGATTGGCAGTGAACAATTTTAAAGTAGCAATAAGAACTCAGCAATTTAGATTAAGACAACAATGAGATCTTTTCATTTGTTAAACAGGTAACTGGAACTAGTAGATGACAGATTTGCTATGTACAGAACCCAAAGCTGTGTGTAAGTCCTTCTCGACCTTTCTCCTGGTCGCATACACATCTGCGTGCAGCATTCCTATGGGTGAGCCTTATTTTAATTGTCTGTTGAAACAAGTTAAAAAAAATATAAAAGACTCCAGGTTACAAATAATTCCTTCAATCAGCAGCACACTACTTTTGGAGAAGTCACACAGCCCAGCAGTTAAGAGCTGGACTCAGGAACCACAAAGCCCAGGTCTGAATCCTAGCTCTATGCTACTACCAGTATGAGTGTAGACATACTGCACCTTAGTTTTCTCATCTGTAAAATGGGAACAGTGAAAGAATCTACTTCATGGGGTTACTGTGAAGATTAAGCAAATGGGTTACTGCATGTAAAACACTCGGAACTCTACATGTAGGAAAGGAGGGTAGCCAAGACCACCTGGTCTATACTTAAAGAGAAAATCAACAACCAAGCTAGGAGTGCAGGCAAGAAGTGAGACACAGAAAACAACAGCACCGAGAGACTACAGCAGTTCTCTCAAATACTGCCAACCAGTAATGTCTGCATCAGAAAGGAAATTTCTATTTATTCCATACCCCTCCCTCACTCTCCAAAAATAAATCAACCATCTCTACAAAAAAATTTTACATATCAACACTGCCAACATATGAAATAGAATTTAGGGTTACCTTTGGGCCAACTATGGTTCCCGCTAACCTTAATGTAATTCAGTGAATTACTAAAGGAAGCCAATTTTTAAGAATAAGAGTTACTGTGGCATGGTTCATGGTTTGGCTGTATATTTAGAACTCACGATGTTCTTTCATAACACTAACAGACTAATAGGTACCAGACAGGATGCCGAAATATTAATCATCTTCCTTATCATTTCCTCCTAGAATAAAATTAAATTATTAAAGCAATCGAGTACCTTCTTTGTTTTTCTTAGTAGCCTGGACTAGTTAGACTGATTGAGTTCAACTTATTAAACACTTACCACATGTTAAGTGAAAATGGCTTTTACTGCGGCCTTTCTATCTGCCAGGTACAGTTCTAAAGATTTAACATGTATGAACCTTCTTTAATTCCCACATCAGCTCTATAATCCCCATGTTGCAGATGCAGTAAATGAGACACAGAGGTGTTAAATAATGTAGGTCACACAGTTGGGAAAAATAAAGCCAGAATTCAAACCCAGCAACTCTAACTCCAAAGCCTGTGCTCTTCATTGCTAAGCCTTATTGTGCTATGTTCAAGAAATGCGTTGACCAGGCGTGGTGGCTCACGCCTGTAATCCCAGCACTTTGGGAGGCCAAGGCGGGTGGATCACCTAGGTCAGGAGTTTGAGACCACCCTAGCCAACATGGTGAAACTCCATCTCTACTAAAAATAAAAAAATCAGCCAGGCGTGGTGGCAGGCACCTATAATCACAGCTACTCGGGAGGCTGAGGCAGGAGAATTGCTTGAACCCAGGGGGGCGAGGTTGCAGCGAGCCAATGGCACCACTGCACTCCAGTCTTGGCAAAAGAGCAAAACTCCGTCTCCAAAACAAAACAAAACAAAACAAAATGCCTTCAGACCAGGCACGGTGACTCACACCTACAATCCCAGAACTTCAGGAGGCTGAGGCAGGCAGATCGCTTGAGGTCAGAAGTTCGAGACCACCCTGGCCAACATGGCAAAACCCCATCTCTATTAAAAATACAAAAATTAGCCCGGCATGGTGGCATACACCTATAGGCCCAGCTACTCGAGAGGTTGAGATAGAATTGCTTGAACCCAGGAGGTTGAGACTGCAGTGAGCCAAGATCATACCACTGCACTCGGTCTGGGTGACAGAGAAAGACTCTGTCTCAAAAAAAAAAAAAAGGAAAAGATATATATGCATACATTACTCCAAAAACAAGAAAGATGGAAATACACACTATAAATGAGGCATAAAGAGCAATAGGAAGATGAAGGAGAGTGAGATACTAATCGATGAAGACCGCTAAGAGAAAAGAGATTCTAGCTGGTCCATAAAAGGGGGGACCAGATGCTGACAAGTGTATGCTGGAGGAGAGGGCACTCATTCTCCACGGAGAGACCAGACTGAATGACAGCCTCCAGGAGGAAGACAGGACACATGCTTGTGATCTGTAAAACTCTAAGTAGCCTAGAGTGGCTGCAAAGTCATGGCACTGTGGGAAGGAGGGGGAAAGGCAGTGGACAGTGGACAGCTGGGCTGAAAAATAGGTAGGAAACCAAGCATGGAGGGCAATAATGTCAGACTATAAAATGTCCTTTACCGGACACATTTGGGCAAAAGACCTAGTACAGGTGAAATGTCTGTATCTAAATGATTTTAAGATCGATGCCGCTTATATGTTTAGTATTATATTAACAGCATCACCTGTAATCCCAGTACTTTGGGAGGCCGAGGTGGGTGGATCACGAGGTCAGGAGTTCGAGACCAGCCTGGTTAACATGGTAAAACCCATCTCTACTAAAAAATACAAAAATTAGCCAGCCATGGTGGCACGCACCTGTAATCCCAGCTACTCAGGAGGCTGAGGCAGGAGAATCACTTGAACCCAGGAGGTGGAGGTTGCAGTGAGCCAAGATGGTGCCATTGCACCCCAGCCTGGGTGACAGAGCAAGACTCCATCTCAAAAAAAAAAACAAAAAAACAAAAAAAAAAAGTATCAATCTTAACCACATCTTATCACCAGAGGGTACTATTTTAAAACTGAATTTTAGTTAATGCTTTGTATGGTATCAAAACAGTGTATAAGAACTGAGTATGTATTCCCTGTATGCCTTATTCAAGATAACTGCAAACCTGGAATCAAAGAGGCTTACCTGTCCACTGTCCGTCTCTTGAAGATGCTGAATGGACGCATTTTTCAAAAGAGAAATAACTCTCCAAATAGGGTTACCCCTTTTCCACCCAACCTTCAAATGCAGATTTATAAGCTCAGTTAACACCATCAGGTATAAATGGCAACGGTCCAGATCTGAAACCTAAGACAAGGATTAAAACACTTACGGGTACAAGCAAGATTCACGATTTTCACAAAACCACAAGCCTTCAGGCAGGAAAAGTTTACTTAAAAGACCACAACAACTACACTGATGAGAAAGTAAGTTCTTTTCTCCAAGCAGCCTTCCATAACCTCCCATGCAGAGCTAAGGACTTCCTTCTCTGTGCTTACACAGTGACTGTGCATTCAGCACAATTACGGTGCATTTCACAATTGAGTCATCTGTCTCCCCACCTATAAGGGAGACCTTAGATAGCAGAAACTACCATCTACCAATTCTTAC
Organism: Macaca nemestrina; assembly: GCF_043159975.1. Lineage (NCBI taxonomy): Eukaryota > Metazoa > Chordata > Mammalia > Primates > Cercopithecidae > Macaca > Macaca nemestrina. The sequence continues at coordinate 14,758,904 of NC_092125.1, read as the reverse complement.
GTCCCAGGGCTAGTACATCATAAATAATAATGATAACGGTTATAGCAATGACTACTTCCATTGTTTACAAAAATCACTTCTCACAAAAAGATCACTGTCTCACTTTCGTTAAGACAACTAAGTTTCAGGGAAGTTAAACAACTTGCCCAATAGCTCAGAGCCAGTAAGAGGGACAGCATTAAATGCAAATTTTTTGATTCATAAACCCAGAAAAAAAATGGGTTCAGCTCTACTATGCACTAGCCTTGTGACACAGGACAAGTCATTTAACTTTTCATTACTAAGCCTTATTGTGTTAAGGTCTCATAATCCAGGTGGGGAGATGGATGACTCAATTGTGAAATGTGCCATAATTGTGCTGAATGCACAGTCATTGCCTAACCTTGTCCTTGTCCATAATATAGAGATAGTAATATTTATCCATCACAGAGTTTCTGAAGGTATCAATGGGAGAAACTATTACTATATGAATATATTATTACTATACCAGAAGAGGCCTCCTATGGCACATAGAAAGCACACAGGAAGTAATTTGATCAGTTTTTACTGAGCAACCACTGGATGCCTAGCACTTTGCCAGGTGCTAGGATACAGTGCAGGCAGAAGGTAACAATGACAAGACTGAACAAAAGGGCAAGAGTGAGGGATGAAGGTACCAGGGAGGGGTCCTAAGTTTTTGGCTTAAGAAACTGGCGAGATGGTGGGACATTCACTGCGACAGTGACCTGGAGAACCTCCTGTAGGAATGATGATGAGGGTTCAGTTTTGAACAGTGTGAGAAATTCGACTGACACCATCAGAGAGCAAGCGACTGAGGGTGTTAAGCTCAGAAGGGTGGTCTGAGGCGGAGACAGAGATTTGAGGGTCCCTGGCAGAACTGAAGCTGGGGATGTAGATGAGATCATCAAGTGACAGGGGAGAGAAAGAGAAAAGAAGGGGACAGGGCCAAGCTTTAAAGAGCTCTGGCTTCAAAGGTTAGGAAGCAGAGAATGGACATTCAAAGAAGAAATGGAAATAATGGCCAGAAAGATGCAGGGGCTGGGGTAAGGAGAAGCATGAGAGAACGGCATCATAGAAGTTAAGCAGCGTTTCAAGCGGGAGGTGGTCAGCAGTGTCCACTGGAACAAAAGAATCAAGAAAAATATAGTTTGGAAAGTATCCATTAAGTTTATGACAAAGAGTCGCTGACAACTTTAGCGAGAGTCATTTCTGTGTTGTAACAAAGATAAAACCAAATTAGAATTAAATTGAGTCTGCTTAAAGAGAAGGACATAGGGTGCTAGAAGGGAACATGAAATTGAGAGAGGGTTCTTTTAAAATGAGGGACCCTTGGCTGGGCGCCGTGGCTCACGCCTGTAATCCCAGCACTTTGGGAGGTCAAGGCAGGCAGATCACCTGAGGTCAGGGGTTCAAGACCAGCCTGACCAACATAGTGAAACTCCATCTCTACTAAAAATACAAAAATCAGCCAGGCATGTTGGTGTACACCCATGATCCCAGCTACTCGGGAGGCTGAGGCAGGAGATCACTTGAACCCGGGAGGTGGAGGCTGCACTGAGCCGAGATCGGGCCACTGCACCACAGCCTGGGCAAGAGAGCAAGACTCCATCTCAGAAAAATAAAAAATAAATAAATAAATAAAATGAGGGACCCTCAAACCTGTTAAAATACTCATGAAAAGAATTCAGGGGAAAAGCAGTCGTTGAAAACACAAGAAAGAAAGAAGATAATCAATAGTGTAAAATGCTTAAGAAAATGGAAATGGATGAAATCCCAATTTTCTTACTCTCTTGTAACAAAGGGAAAACAGGGAGGATGGATTCAGGTGTGGGTGAGCATATAGCCTAAGTCCATACATCTGGCAACTGGAAATTGAGAGCATTCCAGCCGGACAGTCACTATTTCCTCTGTGAACTAAGAGAGGCAGTGGCGTAGCAGCTGCAGTGCAAAGACTGAAGGTCATCTGTCTTTCCAACTCAATGGCCTCACACTGGTAGGTTGAAATCGGCCGTGGAAATTGGTAAATACTACAGAGGCAGGCTCTTTTTTCCCCTAGAGTCAGTCATTAAACACTGACCAGCACACTGCTGACAGGGGAAACTGTGGGAAGAGAACGCTATTAAACTCTAAGCCACTAAACAAACGTACTTAATTGGAAATTCTAATTAATTTATTAAAGAATGGCTTTTTCAAAACAATTTAAAACTATCATATATGGAATTACTTTTTAAAATCTTTGCATCTAAAAGATAAAATAACATCAAGCTTTCCCTTTAAGCTATATTTAGCTTCAAAATCCAAACAAACAAAAACATGTTATATAACGGGGCATCATATAAGCATAAGGGAGGGTCATTAAACTTCTTTTATATACATTTGGAAATTTCCCATATAAAATGGTAAAAATAATACTGAAGATAAAAAGTGGTATTGGAGCAAAACTTACATTTTAAAGTTACTTAGATATTTAAATGACTTCTTGGTTAAATACATACACCGACTATGTACCCACAAAAATTAAAAATAAATAAATGACTTCTTAAAAATTTAGGTGTACTAGAATTCATATTAATGATTGCTTGACAAACATTAAGGAAGATAGAGATAAATATTCCCCACTCCAAAGAGATTTTCATAATAGTTTCCTTGCCTTTCTATAATAAAATCTCAAGTCTTTCAGTCGAATACTCGTATTTTTATATTTTCATACCTGCGTAAGCTGTCAAACAAATGTATTAATATTTAATTGGGTATTTAAAAGCATTCAAATTATTTCAACATTTGTCCCCAGATATTTTAAACAAACAAACAAAAAATTAACAGACATATCAGAACTGGTATTTTCAAGGTATTCTTTAAGGGGAAAAGCTTGTTTAGATGTCCTAAAAGAACAATTATGTACAGTCTAGAGAGAGAGAAGACAGCTACAGTCACAGAGCATCCTCTATACCTAAAAACTAACTGCATTTAAGAATCACTGATGGATTCTTAACACACGCACCCCCACTCAGGGTCTGGTCTCAAACCTGCCACATCAGAATCTCGGGATATGGGCCCCAAAATGCACTGAATGTGTGTAGTACTTCAAATATGTTACATCATTTGAAACTCTCCAAACCATTGGATGTAAACGGGGTGAGGCTCAGAAGATCTATGTAACTTGCCCAAGGTCATAGCTAACAATACAGATAGAATTGGAACTAGAAGACTCCAAAGTCTAAGTTTTTTTCTGCTGCTTCCTAAGACCGTTTCTTGAGAAAATTAATTTTTCTTTTCAATTTAATACAGTGTCAGTGATCACTGAAATATTGGTGAAAAGAATGAAAGAAATGAAAGTTACTCCAATGAATACTTACACTATTTAGCTCATTCATAGTAAGTCGTCTGAGAATAAATTCAGAAATGCTCTCTGTAGTAGACATGACAAAGTTCTGAAGAACAGTAAACACCTCATCTGTATGGGGGAAAAATGCATGCAACTAAAATGATAGCAGTTCTTTGGTACAAAACACACCAAATATTCTAGTAAATGTACAACTGGGCTAAGCAAGTGAATCACTTGCCAAAAATAAACTGCAATCATATAATCATTATTCGCCCCACGGGGAAAGCTATACTTAACCTTAAGTCACTTAGGAGTCCCAGTTGTAGGTAGAATCGATCAGGGACACTCTTCCCTCCACCACTGAACACAGCTGTAAACCCTGGACAGAATGCACGAAGCAGCTATTTGAAAACTCGACAAGGAAAAAATAGCAGGTGGATTCAGAGAGAAGTAACACTGAACAGTGGTGAGTTTACTAATGTTTCTCCCTCTGGTCCTCCTCCCAGTTGTAACCAGATGCAGAAGCAGTGAACAAGGTGGGCAGCAGAATGGGCGCCAGCTTTCTGGTCAGGCAATGACCAACGAACCTTCAAACAAACTCCTAGAATGAGTAAGTCCTTCAGCAAGGTCACAGGATACAAGGTCAACAAACCGAAATCAATCATATTTCTATACATTAGTAACATATAGTTAAAAATTGAAAATTTTAAAACTATCAATTACAACAGCTTCCCCTCAAAAGAAATAGTTATAAATCTTACAAAACCTGTGTAAGATCTATATGCTGAAAACTATAAAACTCTGATAAAAAAAATCGAAGACAACCTAAGTAAATGTAGAGACGGGCCAGGCGCGGTGGCTCATACCTGTAATCCCAGCACTCTGGGAGGCTGAGGTGGGCAGATCACCTGAGGTCAGGGGTTTGAGACCAACCTGGACAACATGGCGAAACCTCATTTCTACTAAAAATACAAAAATTAGCCAGGCATGGTGGTGAGCGCCTGCAGTCCCAGTTACTTGGGGGGCTAAGGCAGCAGGATTGCTTGAATATGGGAGGTGGAGGCTGCAGTGAGCTGAGATTGCACCACTGTACTCCAGCCTGGGTGACAAACTGAGACCCTGTCTCTAAATAAATAAATGTACGGAAATACTATATTCATGCACTAAAAGTTTCAGCATAAGAAAGCAATTCCCCACAAACTGATCTATGTATTTAATGTAATTCCAGTCAAGATCCTAGCAGGACTTTTTTTTTGTAGGTACATATAAGTTGATGATATAGTTTATATGGAAAGGTAAAGGAACTAGAATAGCTAAAAATATTTTGGGACAAAAAAGAATTTGAAAGAACCACACTACCTATTTTAAGACTTACTATAAATCTACAGTAACCAAAACCTTGTGGTATTGGCAAAGGAATAAACACTTAGATCAAAAGAACAGAATAGAGTCCAGAATTACACCAATACTAATACAGCCAAATTAATTATTTGTAAACAATTTTTTGAGATAGAATTCACAGAGCACTCAATTCCCCTATTAAAGGTATCTAATTCAGTGGTTTCTCGTACAGTCACAGATATGTGCAACCATCACCACAGTCAACATTAGAACATTTCATCACCACAAAGAGAAATCTCATACCCTTTAAATCATCAGGCCCTTAACCCCTGTTTTTTCCCAGCCCTAAGCAACCCCAGTCTACTTTCTGTCTCTATAGATTTGCCTATTCCGGACACTTCATTTAAATAAGATCATATAATATGTGATCTTTAGTGATCACCTTATGATAACGTTTTCAAGGTTTATTCATGTTGTAGCATGTATTACTACTTCATTCCTTTTTATGGCTGAATATGTATAAACCACATATTATCCATTCATCTACCCATCTACTTTGGATTGCTTCCATCACGGCCAATTAATTTTTGACAAAGGTACAAAACAATTCAACAGAGAAAGGATACTCAGGCTCTCCAACAAATGGTGCTGGTGCAACTACACACCTAAAGGCAAAAAAACTAACCTTGACCTAAACCTTACACCTTAAAAATTAATCCCTAAATATATCATAAATCTAAAAGTAAAATAATAAACTAAGGAGAAATCCTATATGACCTGGGGCTAAGGCAGAGTTCTCACTCATAATAGCTACTGCATGATCCATAAAACAAAACAAAAATAAACTGGATTTCATCAGAATAAAAACTTGGGTCTGCAAAAGACACCATTAAGAAACTGAAAAGATAAGCTGCAGACACGAAGAAAATATGTGCAAACCACGTATCTGACAAAGGACTAACTAGGCAGAAGATTTAATAGACACCTCACAAAATGCTGTATTATCATTCTGAGTGTTCATTAAGAGATTACATATATTAAAAATTAATTTTAAATTTTCATGTTACCCAGGGGCTATATGGCCTCTGGAGTATCTCATGAGTCACTTGCCAGGTCAAGAAGCCACCAGCAAATGATTGGAAAGTAAAAGCCTTTATTAAAAAATTCAAAACTATAACCAATGAATATGGGAAAAACAGAATACTCTTATTTTCCATATTCCATACTACTCTTTCTACCTTTTCGTTCTCCTATATATACAGTCAACTCTTTAAATATCAAACTCACATTAATAGCATAAAACAGTTTTATTTTCCTTGTATACAACCAAACTCATTCAATTAAAATAAATTTGAGATTTCAAGGGAAAGCTTAGGCCTTGGAGAAGAGAGAACAAAATGATATGAAGAAAAGTAGCTGCCTTCAAGGCAACCAATATTATCATCCCTACCCCAGGGGTTCCTCTTAATTACCACAATACAAAGGAGCCTCTGTCTCACCCTCAAGGCACATCCCTTGGTCACTGCCACATCTCTGAATTTAATACCCTGTCACAATATACAAATTGTGGGCAAAAGTTCAAGCCAGAATAAAAATTATGGTTTGGGGCCAGGCCCAGTGACTCATGCCTATAATCCTCATGCCTGTAATCCTAGCACTTTGAGAGGCCGAGGCAGGCAGATCACCTGAGGTTGGGAGTTCGAGACCAGCCTGACCAACATGGAGAAACTAAAAATACAAAATTAGCCGGACATGGTGGCGCATGCCTGTAATCCCAGCTACTCGGGAGGCTGAGGCAGGAGAATCACTTGAACCTGGGAGGCAAATGTTGCAGTGAGCCGAGATCGTACCATTGCACTCCAGCCTGGGCAACAAGAGCGAAACTCCATCTCAAAAAAAAAAAAAAATTATGGTTTGGTTTCCTTCCCTATGCCTCATATAATTTGTAGTAGTAAACTGAATCCCAAAAGAAGTGGTACCAGAATTGGTCAAAAAGCGATCACAGTCAAAATCATGATGAAGTAGCACTTTATATCCATTAGGATGGCTATTATTTTTTAAAGCCCATTAACGAGTGTTGGAGAGGATGTGGAAAAACTGGAACCCTTGTGCACTACTGGTGCAAACGTAAAATGGTTCAGCCACTGTGGAAAAGTGTATGGCAGTTCCTCAAAAAATGAAACAGAATTACCATATGATACAGAAATCCCACTTCCAAAAGAATCGAAAGCAGGGACTCAGACAGACATTTGTACACCCATGTTCACAGCAGCATTATTCACAAAAGAGAAGGTGAAAAAAATCCCATTGTTCATCAGCAGAAGAATGGATAACTAAATATAATCTAGCCAAAAAACAGAATACTATTCCGCTGTTTAAAGGAATCAAAGTATGATACATGCTACAATATGGATGAACCTAGAAGAAACGATGTTCAGTGAAATAAGTCAGACACAAAAGGACAAATGCTGTATGATTCCACTTCTAGGACGTACCCAGAGGAGTCAACCTCATAGAGACAGAAAGTAGAATGGCGACTGCCAGGGCCTGGGGAAAGAGGAAAACGGGGAATTAGTGTTTGACGAGTACAGAGTTCCAGTTCAGGAAGAGGAAAACTGGAGATGGATGATGGTGACGGCTGCACAACAGTGCGGATGTACTCTCTGTCACAGAACTGCACACTCACATACAGTGAAAATGTAAACTTTATGTATAAAACTATCTATGTGTAAAACTATGTATAAAAAGCTATGTCAGGAAGAAAAGTTCCAATAGACAAGAGATTACTCCCACAAAAAAAGCGAGACTCAGCAAAGAAGACCAGCCCACCACAGTGACCAATTCAGCCATCAGTGAGGACAGAAGCAGTAATAATTACTGAAGGCTCATATAATCCAGTGTAATGAAAGGGAAGCTGTATTATAACTAAAAGTATGTTTCCTCAAATTTAAAAATAAACATTATACAGTTATTGCAGATTAAACATATAATCATGGAAACATCATTTTACAAAAACTGTATCTGCAGAACGGCAATCCCTGAATCTCATCTGATTAGGTACAGTAAAGTGGTATTGCACATCACAGGCTGGAGGAAAACACAGCCGTCTGGATGCCGTCACTGTGGATTCACGATCGAAACTTCAGGGGCGCACTCAGCAAGCCCAGCAATCCTACAGTACCGCCTTAGAGCACTCACAAAGCCTCCTTCCCAGACAGATACTTATACCCTGTCCTCACATTGCCAACACTTCCACCCCCACCCTCACTCTATCTCCTCTTTCCTTAAAAAACCAGAATAATGGCCGGGCGTGGTGGCTCAAGCCTGTAATCCCAGCACTTTGGGAGGCCGAGATGGGTGGATCACGAGGTCAGGAGATCAAGACCATCCTGGCGAACACAGTGAAACCCCGTCTCTACTAAAAAATACAAAAAACTAGCCGGGCGAGATGGCGGGCGCCTGTAATCCCAGTTACTTGGGAGGCTGAGGCAGGAGAATGGCGTAAACCCGGGAGGCGGAGCTTGCAGTGAGCTGAGATCCGGCCACTGCACTCCAGCCTGGGCGACAGAGCGAGACTCCGTCTCAAAAAAAAAAAAAAAAAAAAACAGAATAAATTAGAAAAGAACTTCTACGACCTCCTATATCCACCCACCTGCACTTATCTCTTATCAGTGCTCCTTCTGGAACCTTCTAGAACCACTTGTGTCCTGGATTCCATACACTCTCACCTATGCTTGGATGCCAGTCAGCAAATACCACCTCTTTATGTCTTCAAAACCTCCCACAGTGAAATCATTTCCAACAGCACATACACATGGTTATATTCACCTCTTAAGGAAACAAAAAACCTTCTTGTTCCTCACCACCAACGGCCCCATTCCTCTGCCCCTCCACACAAAAAACTCGCTATTTTACTCACTATTTTCATTTCTCTCCCTGAGCGGCCCCTACCACTGCCCCAGATTGCTTCCGTCGAGGTCGCCACTGATTTCCATGTTGCTAAATTGGACTGTCAATTCCCAGTCCTTCCGTCAGGGCATCAGCAGCCTCTGGTGTGGGATACTGCCCTCCTTCAGGAAACACATTCTTCACTGGCTTCCTGGTTTTCCTCCTCTCTGGCTATGAATTCCCCTAGGTATCCTCTGCTGTTCCTCTTCACTTCCCTAACCTCTAGCATTGGTGTCCCCAAGGTACTTGGACCCCTTCTCCATCTACACTTGCTACCCTAACACTCTCATCCAGTCTCAGGACTTTAAATACCACCTGTATGTTAATGACTCCCAAGTTTCTATCTCTAACTCATAAATTCGATAAGAGGGAAGATCTTAGGTTAAGTCTTCTTATTACAAAGAGTAATAATAATAGGAGTAGGAGGAAACTTTGGGAGGTGAAAGATACGTCTGTGGCATTGATGGTGGTGACGGTTTCACAGGTGTATACCTATCCCCAAATTCATCAAGTTGTGTACATTAAATATGTAAAGCCTTTTAACATGTCAATTATACCTCAATAAAGTAGTTAAAAAAATAATATCTTGTTGAGAAATATCTATATATGTGCTAAAAATCCTTTTCTAAAATGCATGGATGTAATAAAAGTCAAAACAGGAAGACAAAGAGTAACAGGAGGGCACTAAACAGGTAAATTCGTTCTTAGGTTGCACGTGAGAACACAGGTGTTTAATTACTTTGCATCCTAACTTATATATAACTTACATATCACACATTATTTTGTTTGTATCCAAAATTATGGCAATTTTTCAAGGGCACGTGTGAGCCAGTTCTACACTGAAAGCACTGAGCATAGGAGTAAATAATCAGGACAGCTCCAATGAATTCAAATGTATGCCCTTAAGGAGTTGAAAGTCTTCTAAAAATGTACTGTATTTTCATAGCATTTGGTTCTGCTACTATCATTATAAAAAAACAGGATATTTCATAAGCATATATTCAAATATAATCATATCAATTTTATTCTCAGGTTTAACCTAATACTAATGCTCCTCTAGAATTTTTAAATAGGAAATTTCTAAAACTGCAAATGACACTGGTCAGGAAGGACTGGGAGGTTCACCTGTCGCTACGCTCATCTCTGATGTCTATGGGTTTTCAACTGCTGTTTTACATACCTTAGTTTAAGGAGAGAAGAAAGAGCTCAATGCTTCTACCTATTATCACTAACTTTCTCTGTGAAGTATTTTCTACTTAAAAGGTACTCAAAGATGAACATATTTAAAGACAAGCAATTATAAAATCACTGCCACTCTCATGCTTTAGCAGAGTGGCAATCAGAAATGGATCCTGCTTAAACATATACAAAATAGTGACCATTTAAAATGGTCTGGAAATCAATAAGCACGCATAAATTTTTCTAAAAAGCAAATGAAATTACATTATAGTAACCAATGCATGTAAACCACTAGAATGTCAACTCACGAGAACAGATGGTTGCTCCTTCAACGCTGTATCCCCAGCGCCACTGGGAGATTGTCAATACATTATTTACTGAGTTAAGTTTTCTATTTTAAAATGTCAGAAATTTCTTCTCACTCTAAATACCAATGCTGCATCAAGCAAGACACCAAGAGAAACAACTTATCCTCACCATCCTGGGCACTGGAACCTTTCAACCTGCATGTGTTCAACAGCTTCAACAGCAACTGGAGGCATCTGTCAGTCTTCAGCAAGGGCATGTAGGCATTGGTACCAAACTTCATAAGCACATCCAGAAGAGGATCTAAGAATACCCGCAATACATTCTCTGTTCTCTGCTTTCCACTAGACATTAAAAGACAGGCCAAAATCAACCATTTCAAAAGCGTAAGCAAATTGCTTCCCGCCTATAATTGGGTGAAAACTGGTTAGCTAACGGATCCAATTAGACAAAGTTACTCTCATGAAAGACCCAGACAACCAGCAGCTATGAGGACTCATCTTCTGGTCCGTGCTTTCCCGAGTGTAACGACTCACTAAAGAAAGCACAGGGGGCCGGGTGCGGTGGCTCAAGCCTGTAATCCCAGCACTTTGGGAGGCCGAGATGGGTGGATCACGAGGTCAGGAGATCGAGACCATCCTGGCTAACCTGGTGAAACCCCGTCTCTACTAAAAAATACAAAAAACTAGCTGGGCGAGGTAGCGGGCGCCTGTAGTCCCAGTTACTCGGGAGGCTGAGGCAGGAGAATGGCGTGAACCCGGGAGGTGGAGCTTGCAGTGAGCTGAGATCCGGCCACTGCACTCCAGCCTGAGCGACACAGCGAGACTCCGTCTCAAAAAAAAAAGAAAAAGAAAAAAAAAGAAAGCACAGGGAAGAACCACCGTCCTCAATGCCAGGCACCAGCAGGAAGGAAATCCTATACCCAATTTATGTGTAAATTAAATTGATGAGACCCTGCTTCCATAATATAAAAATATAAAACCAAAACAAACATAAGTTAGTCAAGGAAATAGAACATGTTTTAAAAATCCAAAACAAACAAACAAAAACAACTAAGCATTCATTAAAAACTGTTATAACCGACTTTTTTTTTTTTTTTTTTCCAGATGGGGTCTCACTCTGTCGCCCAGGCTGGAGTGCTACGGTGTGATCACAGCTCGCTGTGGCCTCAACCTCCCAGGCTCAAGCAATCTTCCCACATCAGCCTCCTAAGAGGCTGAGACCACAGGTGTGAGCCACCATGCCCGGCTAATTTTTTAATTTTTGTAGAGACGGGGTCTCACTTATTTTCCCAGGCTAGATAACCAACTTCTGTACAAAATCTTTGTGTAGAAAAGAGATTTGGTGTAAATCAAATTTACTGTATACCATGCAAATATCCTACCAGATCTACCTAAGGATGCTGCTTATTGCAAAACTATAATCTAGTGAAAACTGATCTGCTTCCATTCTCACAAAATATAAATAAGACTGTTATAAGATTGTTTTATCTTTATTACTATTTTTTTAGATTATGTATTGTACAAAGGAGTCAAATCCAGTAAATCTCTTTACCTAAACTTACACTGGAATCTTGTAATCCACTTCTAATATTCTGATATAAAACCAGTGATTATTGTATATGGTTTTTTAATCTTCTCTAATTTAACATTAAATTTTTTTCAGACAGAGTCTCACTCTGTGGCCCAGGCTGGAGTGCCATGGTGCAATCTTGGCTCACTGCAACCTCCGCCGCCCGGTTCAAGTGAGCTTCCCGTCTTGGCCTGTCTAGTAGCTGGGACTACAGGCATGTGCCAACACGCCCGGCTGATTTTTGTATTTTTAGTAGAAACAGGGTTTCACCATGTTGGCCAGTCTGGCCTCAAACTCCTGATGTCAGGTGACCTGCCCGCCTTGGCCTCTCAAAGTGCTGGGATTACAGGCGTGAGCTACCGCGCCCAGCCATCTAATTAACATTAAATTGTTAAGTTTAACATTTAATTTACCAATTTAAAAGCACTAATATGCCTTTATTCCTATTTGTTATTAACTTGAAACATTTCTTCGGTATACTGTGAATGTTCTAGTACACTCCCTTAATACCTTGTGATCAACTCACTTAAATCATTCAAAAATCTGAATACACATCATAATTTTGATCAGGATTTTTTTAAAATAGGTTTTCTTTTCAATTATAGAACAATTACCCATATTGAGTCTTCATTCCTTCCACATCCACAGCCAGCAAGACCATCAAAGAAACAAGCTTGGCTTCAAACCAATCAGGCATAAAGCAGTTTTCTCCTGCTTAAATAACAATAGTTAAGGTTGGCAAAGCATTAACAAAATCCTTCAAGGATGATGCTTCAAAAAAAAAAAAACCCCCACTAAATGATTATGCCTTATTAAATTATGAGAGAAATACAACTGAGATGAAATACAGTAGAACACCCTAGAGCATGGCTCATTATTATACGTATCTATTTCACATGAACAAAAAACAAATTTGTGTACCTGCTACATGCCATGCAATTACCTGGGTGCTGCAGACACAGTGGTTCCTGTGCTCACGGAATTCAGTGTACAGGAGAAAAGCATTAATCAAAGAATAAATACATAGAAAATTGCAATTATAGTGAGGGCTATAAAGGAGAAGTAAATGGTGCTAGTGGAGTCTACACTGGGAAGATGTGCCCTTATCTGGAGAGTAAGAGGAAGTTTTCCTGAAGAAATGACAATTGGGCTGAGTGTGACAACTCAAGAGGAAAGATGAAGGGACGTAAGAACTTTCTAGACAGAAGGAAGAGCACATCAAAGGTCTTCTGGCAGAAGGAGGCATGCCATATTCAGAAAACAGAAGTATGCTCAGGTGTGCACTACGTGACAGGGAGTAGCAAAAACTGAAGGGGCATAAACAGGCAGAGAACAGAGACCAGGAAACCTTGCAGGCCATGCAGAGGACCTTTGTCTCTGCCCTAAGGGCAACAGGAAGCCACCGAAGGTTAAAAGGAACTTATACAAAGAAGTGGAGGAAAAATGTCTAAGATCAAAATTTGTAAAGATTTATCTAGGTACCATGTGGAAAAGATATTGCAGAGGAAGCAACGGTAGATGCAAGGTAACTCGGTAAGAGGCAACTCTAGTATTTCAGCTGAAATGAGTCTTCCCTAAAATGTGACCAGCAATGAGATTAAATGAAGACACAAAGGCCATGGCCTCTCAGGCCTCTATCTGACCCCCCAGTGTATGTCCACTTTAGTAGGGACTAACATATTTACTTCAAATAATCTTCCAATGTTAACAGCATAGGACATTTACTAGACACGGACAGACCAAAAAAGACTAAAAACACAAAAGACAAATGTTCCAAGAAGCATAAACTCATGCATTTTGGAAGGATAATTATCTCATCATTTAAGACCTAGTCCATGGTCAGCTTAGAGAAACCAGGAGATGAAAATGACTTTGTGTGAGACACAGCTAGGAAATTTAAGACATGTTAAATTCGAAGATGCAATTTTCCTAAATTATCACCAATGACTTTAATGAAAAGGAAGCATTAGGAATGTAAAAAGAATCCTAATTAATGAATCTGTTAAGAGTGCTTCTCTAATGTCTTACGTATTTCCTCAAAGAAAGGATTTTTGTAAAATTGATGTTGCAAAGTATCTGCTGAAAAAGAAACTAACAAAACTATCCTTTTAAACACAGCTTTTGTTTAAAATTGTTTTTCATAATCAGTTCATACTAAACATAGTGCTTTAAAAACGAAAAAGATAAACACATATTTCCAATGCACATATTTCCACTACAGAGGCTCCAAAGCCATATCTGCAGTATCTAGTTCACAGGGACCCAGTAACTGTAGAATAAATAAATTACTTTTGTCCACTTCTTAACTCTGGCAACTTATTAGCTTCCTTAAACATAAAGTAATTTAAAATCTCAAGTCTCAGAAGAGATAAAGTATTAATACAAGTTAGAAGACAGTATCTTTCCGTTTTTTTTTCATATTATTTTACTGAAATACAAGTTTGGCATCAATAAATCATCATATATTTCATAAAGCCTAACTCTGGGTCTGAAAAACTAGTTAAAAGTTCTTTAAAATATTTTGGTTATATCAATCCATAAAAATGATTGCAGACTTACTTTCCCAGGCAGATGACTTAACATACTCTTGAATAAGGCTCTTCACATAAGCATTTAAAGATGTCTTGTGAAGTCCAATGGAGCTACACATTGGGGATGGCTTAAAATAGCTTTCATTAACACATAGCCAGTCACACAGCTGGAAGAGAAAACAGTTATTACTTTATTTTAAAAACCTAACCGAACAAAGGGTTTCTAATCTCCTTAAACCAATTTTATTACACAATAAACTGAATTTAAATAATTGAATACAAGTAATAAACTATTTACTAGCATACTTGAGTTCCACAGACAGTAAAAACAAAAAAACTGTGTGTATATATGTATGTATGTGTATATGTATGTGTGTTATATATGTGATATATATGATATATATGTGATATATACATATATGTACTATATGTGTGATATATGTGTGATATATACATATATGTGGTGTATATATACATATATATGTGACATATATACACACATATATATGTGTGTGTGTATGTGTTTTCTAATCTCCTTCAAAGAATGTATAAACTTCATTAACAGGCAAGAAATTCTAACATACCTTATATAAAATGTACATTTGAATGAGGTAAAGATCTCTATAAAAAATAATGCATTACATAAAACAAATTACAACCTTCAACTAAAACTTCTTCCAGCTTCACATGCTAAAACAAGAAGTTTTATCGTTGAGAGAAGGTAGAATTTGAAAATTAAGTTATAATCAAAGTTCCTACCCTCCTCACAAGTTTATTTTCTATCATACACGCATATTAAAATACTGTATATTAATTTAAAAGAGAAACATTGTCCAAGGCCGTCTCCATTACATCTCTTAGAAGGTTTGCAAATAAAAGTCACATAATTTCACAACTCATCTTTGGTCACATGTAATGGTCAAACTTTTGTTTTAAAATCTAAATATGTTCTCAATTTCCTTTTTATAATATCTGTCTTAATAAGCAAATTCAATAACTGAGTTTAAATATGAAGAAAATAATAATGAAATGAGTCTTTCTAAAAAGTAAGCATTTTTGAAAAATTATTTTTTGTGTCCATTAGGGTTATCCAAAGTTTACTACAAGGAGGCAAAGGAAGAATACATCATTCGACCGAAGACGAAACTGATGAATGACTCTGGATGAATGAAGTGGTCAGGACTAAAAAGACACCACACAGGTACAATGAGTGAGCAGGTCAATAACGCTAGAGGAGGTTGTTCTGTGTAGGTCTTTATCAAGTCGGATAATCTTAAGATATTATCTGTCTAACAGTGAGGTCAGCCGGTATTTATCTTCTAACAGTATACACTTTTCTTTGTATTCCTCTAAAACTGGCCAGACTATGTTTCCTAATTATTGCTGTAAAATATGCGAGGCTTTTCAAAGCTTGTATTTCCACAGGCATGATTCTGCTGTACCAAAATTATTTTTGACAACTAAACTCTAATTCATATTTGATATTTTTCTTTCCCTCTATCAAATCTGTCACAAAATTCAGAATATTTTCCCTTCAAAGAGTTTTCATGTCAGCCTTATCGTTTAAAATGACATTTAAATGGCAGTCTCTGGGTAGGCAGGCTCCCTTGATTCCCCATTAAAATACAAGTCTCAAAAATCTATGTGGACACATAAAGAGAATGAAAGGACAAGACACAGACTGGGAGAAAATATTTGCAAAACACGTATCTGATAAAGGACTGGTATCCAAAGTATTCAAAGAACTTTTAAAGCCTCACCATAAGAAAACAAACAACCTAATTTAAAAATTTGCAAAAGAACTGGACACCTCCCCCAAAGAAGGCATACAGATGGTAAATAGCATATACAAAATGCTCAGTATCATCTATGTTCAGGGAATTGGGAATTAAAACAGTAAGACACCACTATACAGCTATTGGAGTGGCTAAAATCCAGAACACTGACGAACCAAATGCTGAAGAGGATGTGGGGCAGTAAGAACTCTCATTCTTTGCTGGTGGGAATGCAAACTAGTACAATTCGAAAGACAGCTTGGCAATTTCTCATAACACTAAACAGAATCTTATCACTCAATCTGGCAACTGTGCTCCTTGGTATTTACCCAAATAAGATGAAAAGGTATGTCCACACAAAAACCTGCACAAAGATGTTTACAGTAGTTTTACTCACAACTGCCAAAACCTGGAAGCAACCAAGGTGTCCCTCAGTAGGTGAATGGATAAATAAACTGTGGTCCATCCAGATAATGAAGTCTTAGTCAGCATTAAAAAAAAAATGAGCTATCAAGCCATGAAAACACAAGAAGGAACCTTAAATGCATATTACTAAGTAGAAGAGCCAATCTGGAAAGGCCATGTCCTGTATGAGTCCAACTATATGGCATTATGGAAAAGACAAAACTAGAGACAGTAAAAAGATCAGCTGCCAAGGTTTGGGGGAAAGGAGGGATGAACAGGCAGAGCACAGAGAATTTTTGGGGGCAGGGAGACTATTGTGTATGATATGTCTGTCAAAACCCATGGAATGTACAATGTGAAGAGTGAACCCTAATGTGAACTATGACCATTAGTTAATAATAGTAATCAATATGGGGGTCATCAATTGTAACAAATGACCCACATTGATACAAAATGTTAACAATAGGGGAAACTGTATGTAGGGATGGGAAGAGTGGTGTGGGAGTATGTGGAAACTGTACTTTTTTTTTTTTTTTTTTTACATTATTACTTTATTTTTAAAATATATTGAGACAGGGTCTCGCTATGTTACCAAGCCTGGTCTCAAATTCCTGAGCTCAAGCGATCTGGCCTCCTGGGCCTCCCAAAGTGCTGGGATTATAGGCATGAGCCACCATGCCTGGTCAGAACTCTCTGTACTTTCTGTTTAATTTTTCTGGAAACCAAACACTGTTTCAAAAAATAAAGTCTATTAATTAAAAAACTATTTAGAGTGAGCTACATTAAAAAAGCCATTTCTACAGGTTTAAAATGACTGAATATCAATGACTTTACATGACTTAACATAATAACGAGGTATTAAGATAATGAGAAGACTATGTACAAAAGTTATAGGATACAGTCGAATCTACACTAAAATATATATACATATATGCAAGTGCTTTCCAACAAAAAAGAACTGAAATCTGGATTCAGCTATAAACCACCAACTAGAAGCTTCCTGAGGGTAGTCAACATGTTTCTCTCACTGACCACCGTATTCCCAACACTCAGCACAGTGCGTGGCCTGTGGGAGATGTGCAATACATAGTTCTCAACAAACGACTCCAAGACATCAGGAGACAGGCAAAACAAACCAAAGGAGAGTCAAAGATGAAAAAAGACACCGAAGCATCACAGAACCGAAAAATCAAGGGGAACAGACAAAGAAATCTAACCGCTGGCTCCTTAAAAACAAATAAACAATACAAGAGGCAAACGCTTCACCCCTTAAACCAGGGCAAAAAGACATTATTAGTAATAGGAGATATTTACATTTAATATGGGCTAAAGGTAGCCTACAGCATTTTTACATGAATTTTCTCTTTTAAACCTCACAACTCATACCATACAACAAAATAAATTCCAGCCGGATTACAGTCCACAATTTTAAAGCTATGCCTATTAGCTGCAGTGAATAGGCTTTATCTGAATACCCGAACAAACAAAATTGGACATCTGACCAAACAAAAATAAAATAAATTTCAAAAATATTGTTAGTTTTTTTAGGTGTGATAAGGGCTTATTTTTAAGCCCTTTAAACTCCTTATCTTTTAGCAGTACATACTCAAATACTTACAGATGAAAAGTAAGATTTGGTAAGATTTGATTCAAAATAATTGGGAGAGGAAGGGAGAGTAGGAGGTCCAGGTCAAAGAAGATGGGCCAGTCAGGTGCGGTGGTTCACGCCTATAATCCCAGCACTTTGGGAGGCCAAGGCAGGCAGATCACAAGGTCAGGAGTTTGAGACCAGCCTGGCCAACATGGTGAAACCCCATCTCTACTAAAAATACAAAAATTAGCTGGACATGGTGGCGGGTGCCTGTAATCCCAGCTACTTGGGAGACTGAGGCTGGAGAATCGTTTGAACTTGGGAGGCAGAGGTTGCAGTGAGCCAAGATCACGCCATTGCACTCCAGCCTGGGCAACAGGGCGAGACTCTGTCTCAGAAAAGAAAAAAAAAGACCATATATGGTGGGTGATGAGAGTTCATTACATTCTTCTAAGAATTTTTAAAATTTTTTCAGAGTAAAAAGCTACTGGGAAAAAAACTAAACAAAATCAAAAATCAAAATGAAACTGAAAAGATGCCCGAACTTACAAACTATAAGAGAATGATAAATTATAATTACACTGAAATGCCCTTTCCCATCCTCCAGATTGGTAAAAAATCCTGCTTCACAACAGGCACTATCATACCCTGTGAAATTCCTGCAACCCTATGGTAGGCCCCAAAGATACCGAGGTCCTAACCCTGGAACCTGTGAATGTTACTTTATGCAGCAAAAGGAGCTTTGCAGATTAAGTATTCTGAGATGCGGACATTATGCTGGATTATTTGAGGGGGTCCAATGTAATCCTAAGTGTCCTTATAAAAGGAAGGCAGAGGCAGATTCGGCCACAGAAACAGAAGAGAAGAATGTGATATGAAGATGAAGCAGAGATCTTGAGAAGCCAGGCTGCTGGTTCTGAAGATGGAGAAAGGACCATGAGCCGAGAAATGCAAGCAATACAGCTCCAGAAGATGAGGAAATGGCCTCGCCCCTACACGGAAGCACAGGCCAGCCAGAATCTTAATTGCAGACCAGTGAAACGGATTCCAGGCTTCTGGCCTCCAGAACTGTAAGGCAATAAATGTATGTTATTTTAAGCCACCAAGCTGGTGGTAATTTATTACAGCAGCCATATGGAAACTATGGACGGAAATTGGGCAATCCCCAGAAAGATTACCCAGTCACCCAACCTCTGACCACTGATCCCAGTTCTAGGACTCCATTCTGCAGATGTACCTGCCAACTATTCATTTATTGTGGCATTGTCTGTAAAAGCCACAAGACTGGACAACTCAACAGTTCGGCAATGGGAGAAGTTGAATAAACAATGGTATAACCACCAGATGGAATACTATGCAAGCTTTACTTTACAAAATACTATGCAAGCTTTACTTTACAAAAAAGGCTAAGAAGGGTCTTTGCCTACTGAGATAAAGAAATCACTATGAATACATATTTTAAAGAAAACTTGCAAGGTAGTAAGCAGAGTCTATATCAAAAACACCTTTGTTTAGGGATGGGGTGGGGTAGGATAAGGATCAAGGCAGGATAGAAGAGCAAAACAATAATAAGACACTTCTGACCAACAGTTTTAATCTTCAAATCACGTAAATGTATTACCCATTCAGCGAGCAAAGCTAAATTTTTTTTTTTTTTTTTTTTTTTTTTTTTTGAGACGGAGTCTCGCTCTGCCGCCCAGGCTGGAGTGCAGTGGCCGGATCTCAGCTCACTGCAAGCTCCGCCTCCCGGGTTCATGCCATTCTCCTACCTCAGCCTCCCGAGTAGTTGGGACTACAGGCGCCCGCCACCGTGCCCGGCTAGTTTTTTTGTATTTTTTTAGTAGAGACGGGGTTTCACCATGTTAGCCAGGATGGTCTCGATCTCCTGACCTCGTGATCCACCCGTCTCGGCCTCCCAAAGTGCTGGGATTACAGGCTTGAGCCACCGCGCCCGGCAGCTAAATTTTTTAAAAAGGAACTAAAAAAAAAAAAATTATTTGCAATGGGTGTAACAACTTGTCAATACCCTTTTATTTGTTTTGTTTGTTTGTTTTTTGAGACAGAGTCAAAATCCCAAAACAAAATGGGGAAAGGACAATAATAGACAATTCACAAAACAAATACTACAAAGACATGAAAAAATGTCTTAAAAAACTGTCATCAGAATAATGCAATAAAGTCACCAAATGCTGTGTTTCATCTACCAAAGTGGCAAAGAATTTAACATGCTGATACATTTGGTATTGTATCACTGTAGATAAAGTGGATGTCCACTGTCATACTTTGAAAGCTCTCTCAATCTATATCAACATATAAAAATGTTGAAATATGGCAAAATTCAATTTTATGAACTTATCCTAAAAAACAGGTATAAATAAAAACATATAGGAATAAGTTCCTCCCAATGTTATTTACTTCTTGAGACAGGGTCTCACTCTGTCATGCCGGCTGGAGTGCAGTGGCACAATCTCAGCTCACTGCAACCTCCGCCTCCCGGGTTCAAGCAATTCTCCTGTCTCAGCCTCCCAAGCAGCTGGGACTACAGGCATGCAGCACCATGCCCGGATAATTTTTGTATTTTTATTAGAGACGGGGTTTTGCCATGCTGGCCAGGATGGTCTCGAACTCCTGGCCTCAAGTGACCTGCCCGCCTCAGCCTCCCAAAGTGCTGGGATCACAGACATGAGCCACTGCGTCCAGCCCAATGTTATTTATAAAAGCAAAAACTTTGAAACAAAGTCCAAGAAAAGGAACTAGTTCAACAAATTTTACAAGATATAATCAACTGAATTTTTACTACATCTTGAAAAATTACTTAGCAACATGTTAAAATGCTCATATATATGTGAATACAAAAAAATAAAATTTAAAACAGTTCAATCTATATTTAGAAAGATTGTATGTATTATTGTAAATACACATATACTTATCTATAATGAGAAAGCAAGTAAGAGAACACATATATTCATAGGGAAAAAGAATTAAAAACTAAACAAAAAAATATGAATCTAGTTTGATGGTAGGCATTACAGATCATTTCTATTTTCTTTATATGGTTCCACATTTTTCAAATTCCATATAATTAGATGCACCAAGAAAATAAAACCCCATTTTTTAAAGGCCACAATTTGCCCCTTCTTCATTTCTCAAAATCTGTAAAACCCAGAGGGGACAAAGATCAGAACTCAACCACATACATAACAAATAAGCACTGAATTCAGTCATATAAACTAAATCCCGTGGTTTACAAAAAGAGGGAGGAGGCTGGCCCTGAAGAGTCCTGAGGAAAAGGGTGGCATAGTAAGAGGCCTGGACGCCAGGGATGCAACATCAACAAGACATCATCACAAGGGGCTTCACATGAGGAGGGTCTGAGCTAGAGCCACTGTGGGGCATGGAGAAGAGGAAAGATGTTTATGAGACAGGAGGGTTTCATGATGAATTGGATGCAAAAAGTCAGAACAAACTCAGAATTACCAAAACGTTAAGGACTGGACAACGGGGGAGAGGAATGACAGAAAAAAGAGAAAGAGGAGTTTGTGTCACTTACTGTGTTTGAGTCTAACATCGTCATTATTCCTAATGCATCTCATCCAGAGTTGAGATCTGCCCACTAGCAAGTAAAGATTTTCTTCTAAATAGGTCTACCTCTACTGCAAACATTTTCCTCTCTCCCACCTCTCCATAAGCATCTTAGTAGAATTAGTTAAGTCCACTCAAAGCAAATATACAATATTTCAAAGTCTCTGTTGACAGATAACAAAGCAATCATTATATTTTATATAAATGGTTACTCAGAAATTCATTAAGAAAATCATTTTTTATAGTTTTCAAAGACTTTATTAAATTATCTTCAATCTCACCTCTGTCCACAATGAAGTTCCTCGTCCTAAGGATTCCTCTTGTCTCAGAGACATGAGAAAAGTTGAGACATCAGAAAGTGACACTTTCTCCTGGGCAGGGCAGAAAAGATTTTAAAAATTACTCATATTAAAATGTTTAACTGAATAAACTAAAACCACTGTGGAGGCAACCAATTAATACTATTTAAAGTAGGTTATCATTAGCTAAATCAAAAGAAAGCAAGTATCATTAGCTAAATCAAAAGAAAGCAAATAAAAAGAAAATATTATTCAACTTTTAACACGAAGATACCATGTTAACTTAAAATTGACGTTACTATCTTAAAGATGGTCACAATCTTAAAAAAAAAAAAATTCTATAAGAAGAAATTACTTTCAATCAAAATGTGAGGCCAGGCGTAGCGGCTGACACCTGTAATCCCAACACATTGGGAGCCCGAAGCGGGTGGATCACCTGAGGTCAGGAGTTCGAGACCAGCCAGGCCAACATGGCAAAACCCCATCTCTACTAAAAATGCAAAGATTAGCCGGGCATGGTGGCAGGTGCCCTGTAATTCCAGCTACTTGGGAGGCTGAGGCAGGAGAATCACTTGAACCTGGGAGGCGGAGGTTGCAGTGAGCCAAGAATGTACCACTGCACTCTAGTCTGGGATATAAGAGCAAAACTGTCTCAGAAGAAAAAAAAGTGATTATTTTCAATGCCATAAAAATGATCCCGACTAAGAAAACCACCTAAGTCTTTCATTCCCTTAAGGTTGTGCATCTTGAATGAAGATACCTTGCTCTATCTAGGCCAGGCATTGGTAAACACTACTCACGGCCTGTTTTGTAAATAGTTGTGTTGGAACATAGCCAACGCCTGTTTATTTAGTTCAGAAGTTGCAACACAGATCATAAAGCCAGCTGCAAAGCTTAAAAAATGTTTGCTACCTGGCACTGCACAGAAAGAGTTTGCTGACCCCTGTAGTAAGCAATGTTTATTGAGGCTTTGTAAAAAGCACAGAATATGCACCATATATATTCCTTGAATGTCGATACAGGGGAAGATGAGGGGAAAAGTATAAAGGGAACGAGGTATAAGCTCCAAGAATCCTCTCCCAGTGGGCCACGCAGGACACGCTTAGCTCCCCCAGCAATAAGCTGTGACAACACAGTGAAAGTCTGTCTACCAGGGAAGCTCAATAGAGACTCAGTGCCTTGGGCTTTTACTGGAACATGGTCATGCAGGTACCTTTTGCCTCATACATACTGAAATTCCAGACTCCCAGAAAGAAAGCAGGTTTTCAGCATAAACCACATTGAACAAACACTTTAGATACAATAAGCCACTCTTAGCAGTTAGGATAGTGTAAATCCTCCCAAAATCCAAGGTCCCATTGCCAGCCAAGGGCCAACCTTACAAGCAGGCCTTTCTAATGGTAGTGTCATAGGTCTGCTATGTTAACTCATTTCTGCACAACCACTCACTAAGAAAGACTTGTAAATGGAAGTAACAAAAGAGAAACTTACCACATCTAGCAAATTCATAGCTGTTTGAAGAAGGTAGCATTGGGCTGCCCCTCTCAGAAGAATCTGATGTGTGATCATAGTGCAATGAATAACATCCCTGACATCGAAACACAAAAAATGCAGTTCCGTATTCCCAAAGACAATTCTGATAATTTGTGATTATCAACAAGTTGATTTATAACATCTACAATTTCTAATGCAGAAAGTCAACAGAATTTCAAAGCTGTTATTTCCCATTGTGGCCTCTATTAGAGCTCAATTTTACTATGAAACAAGTCTCTTAAAAATAAGACTACAGGCCAGGCACAGTGGCTCACACCTGTAATCCCAGCACTTTGAGAGGCTGAGACGGGCAGGTCACCTGAGGTCAGGAGTTTGAGACCAGCCTGGCCAACATGGTGAAACCCTAACTCTACTAAAAATACAAAAATTAGTTGGGAGTAATGGCGCACACCTGTAATCCCAGCTACTTAGGAGGCGAAGGCACGAGAATCGCTTGAATCCACAAGGCAGAGATTGCAGTGAGCCGAGATCGTGCCACTGCACTCCAACCTAGGTGACAGAGCGAGACTCCAGCTCAAAAACACACACACACACACACAAAACTATAAATGAAGATGCTTTTAAAGAAGTTTATATTTACTGAAATACTTTTTCTTTTTTTCATCTCCTCAAATTCCTTTTTACCAACATTTTTGAAATACTTTCTATTAAATATTATTGTTTGATATTTTATCTTTAGTTTTCTACCTACAAATTAAAAAAAAAAACTTACTGGCCTTATTTAAAGAGGTCAAAATTCAACAGCACATATCATCAATACACATTTAAACCAGTAATTTGTAAAACAAAGTAAGTTCAACTATATGAATAATATATTTTTTTAATTTTTTTCTTATGTAAAATTAAGAGCTCAAACATCCCAATGCCAATATTAACTATTTCCATTTACTGTAGATTAAAGCAGAGGGAAAAATATATACATTGATGGAAAGTCATGGCAAATAACCATACAAGTACATATTCAGAGTAAATTACCTGAGAGCAAGAAGCCCATCTATACCCAGGGCCTTATATTTTGGGACATTTGCCAAAGCCTTAGATAGAAACAAAATGGGAACAGCACACCAATGCCTACTTGTCATCTTCCGAATAAACTTCAATAGGAAGTTACCTGAAAGAAAAAGTTTTAAATTATCATTGTTGCCAATAAGCACATGAAAAGAAGCTCAATACCATTAGGTATTAGGGAAATACAAGTGAAAACCACGGTGACGCTCCACTTCCCACACACTAGAATGGTTATAATCTAAAGGACAGACAATAATCAGAACTGGGAGGATGTGGAGAACCCAGAACCCCACACAATGCTGGAGGGAACGTAAAACGGTGCAGCCACTGTGGAAAACAGTATGGCAGTTCCTCCAAAACTTAAACAGACTGACCACATGACCCGGCAATTCTACTTCTAGGTATATATCCAAGAGAACTGAAAATTCTACTTCTAGGTATATATCCAAGAGAACTTGTACATGAACATTCATAACAGCATTACTCAGATAGTCAAAGTGAAAACAATCCAAATGTCTACCAATGAAATGAATGAACAAAATGTGAAATATCTATACAGTGAAATATTATTCAGCCACAAAAAGGAATGCAATGCTGATGATACATGCCACAACATGGATAAACCCTGAAAACACTATGCTAAGTGCAAGAAGCCAGACATAAAAAGCCACGTATTGTATGATTCCGCTGATATGAAATGTTGAGAATATGCAAATCTATAGAGACAAAGAGGATTCGTGGCTGCCAGGAACTATGGGTAGAAGAGAATGAGAAGTGACTATTTATACGCCTGGGGCTTCTTTTTGAGGGTGATCAAAATATTCAGGAATTAAGACAGTGGTAATGGCTGTACAACTTTGTGAATACACTAAACACCACTGAATCAAATGGTTTAAAAGGGTGAATTCTATCTCAATAAAGCCGTTGTAAAAGAAAGTTAATTTAATTTCATTTCTATTTTAGTAAGATAAGTATTCTACTATACTATAGGGATTCTGATACCCATGGAGCTATATTTTTTTTAAAGGTAATTTTTTCTTTTCTTTTTTGAGACAGAGTCTCACTCTGCTGCCCAGGCTGGAGTACAGTGGCTCGATCTTGGCTTATTGTAACCTCCACCTCCCGGGATCAAGCAATTCTCCTGCCTCAGCCTCCCGAGTAGCTGGGATTACAGGCATGTGCCACCATGCCCAGCTAATTTTTGTATTTTTAGTGGAGATGGGGTTTGGCCATGTTGGCCAGCTGGTCTCAAACTCCTGATCTCAGGTGATCTGCCCACCTCAGCCTCCCAAAGTACTGAGATTACAGGCGTGAGCCACCACACCTGGCCGGTAAAAGATAAATTGTTTATGATTAGAAGCCATTCTTCTATTTGAGATGTTAAGGAAAAACAGGATAGGAAGTATTGATGGTTAGTAGCCTCTAGTATCTGCAAACAGTAACATCTTTCTCATAGGCTGTTTCTTGACTACCTTGGATTTAATTACTATCGTTTATATTTCTATTTTGAGATACAAAGGGATACTGCTTCATTCTGTCCTCTCTGCTAATGTGTGATTTGTTAAGGACCCTTAGCTCATGCAGTTAGTGAAAATGTGTTTTCTCACATAGTTGTAGAATGACTTTGAAGAAATCCTCAGAAGCTCCTAAAAGGACATTATGTGTATTTTCTATCTTTTGAAATACCTAGTATGAAAGACATTCAGAATACACAGAAGATATTCACTGGACACATGACTGAAAAATAAGTGACTGTGAATGAAAGTTTTAATTGCTCTTTTTGAACTCCTGGCCTCAGTTTTTCTTTCTTCCATTTGCACTAATTAAATCCAGTAAATCTCATCTTTTGCCTAACACTTCACTCATGACACTGGGAAGATGGCAATGGCCAAGTTTCCATTTCGCATTGACTCAACGCATTTACCAAGCATCTGTGATATGCCTGGTCCTGGACCACAAACACCTGGCTCTCAAATTCTGGGAAGCTCTGACCGACATCATTTCACTCACGTGTGCTACTGACATGCGAGGCAGCAATGTGGCTGATAAATTCATCCCCATGTGGCTGCAGCCCAGATGCTTAATTAAACTCCTGAAATCTACCAAACTAACAAATGACTCTAGGCTGGGTGTGGTGGCTCACGCCTGTAATCCCAGCACTTTGGGAGGCCGAGGCGGGCAGATCACGAGGTCAAAAGATCGAGACCATATCGGCCAACATGGTGAAACCCTGTCTCTACTAAGAATACAAAAATTAGCTGGGTGTGGTGGTGCACGCCTGTAGTCCCAGCTACTCAGAAGGCTGAGGCAGGAGAATCGCTTGAACCCAGGAGGCAGGGGTTGCAATGAGCTGAGATCACTCCGGCCTAATAACAGAGCAAGACTCCATCTCAAAAAAAAAAAAAAAAAAGAGGATGACTCCAATAGTTATCTTCTCCATCTTCTCCATTAACTCATTTTTTTAAAGAAAAAGTAATCAAAACAATCAATTTTCTATAAATTTGAAGTCATGGTATACAGACCACATTTTCCCTTTTTTCTGACGTTTGAATAGACATTACCGTTGGCCATCTTGTCATCCTATTTGCCAGATTAAATACAAAAGAAAAAAAATACATATTTCATACCTAGGCTCATTTTATAAATCACAAAGGTGGGAGTAACACAAGGACTCACAAAGCAGAGTAGGTCCTGCTGCTGCTCAGCAAACAAAAATCACACGGCTTTTGTGCTCTGCTTTCCCACCTACCTCATTAGAATGAACCTGAAGAATGGGGATGGCGCTAGGACAAGGTCTTACATAAAACAAGTGCTTTTTTGTTTTGTTTTGTTTTTGAGACAGTCTTGCTCTGTCACCCAGGCTAGAGTACAGTGGCACAATCTCGACTGACTGCAACCACCGCCTCCTGAGTTCAAGTGATTCTCCTGCCTCAGCCTCCCAAGTAGCTGGGACTACAGGTACACACCATCATGCCCGGATAATTTTTGTATTTTTAGAAGAGACGGAGTTTCGCTGTGTTGGCCAGGTTGGTCTCAAACTCCTGATCTCAGGTGATCTGCCTGCCTCGGCCTCCCAAAGTGCTGGGATTCCAGGCGGGAGCCATTGCACCTGGCTTATTTTTTCTTTCTTATCTTCCTAAGTTAATATCTATAAAGGGACAACTTGCCACAATGAGTATTCTGTTCACTACTTTTTCCTAAAACCAGGTTCCCTATTTCTTGAATATAGTTTACTAATTCTTGAAACTGAATAGTAGACAATTAGAAAAGACGGCTAAATTGCAGCACACCTTCTAAAATTACCTCCATGCTACTCATGCCAGTACTGGTAATATGTCATACACAATGACTAAAGTGTGAACTCAAAAAAAGATACTGTATGAATCTGAGAAAATATGCATATCCTGGAAAAGGAAACCATTTTGAAAATATTTATTATAATAGTTGATGGTGCTTATAACCAATTTGCTAAAAAAAAAAATTGTAAGCTAATGCATTATAAAAAAACCCTTTACTGACACATACTCTTTATGTCTCCTGGAAGAAGAGAAATATACGTGACTAAAAACTTCTGTAATTTCAGTCCCAATGGAGAACAGCTTCCTATCGGCTGGCCTGGGGACCTACAAACAGAGACGGGGGAAAACAAATATTTAACATTTATTTACAAGTGATTACACTGAAACCAGCCTAAATAGACCATGGCCCAAAAGTCTTTCAACAATAAAACAATCAGACAGTCTTATTTTTCTGAACCTGCATTTCATTTTTCAGTAAAATTCTGAGAATCCTTCTGATTATAGAAACATCAGGACCTCGTAGGAAAACGGACGTGAGATAATAACCTACTACACTGAGGATTTCCTTTTTATGACACTTTCCCTTCCACATATATAAATCTTGCTAAATAGTATCATAAAAAATAAGAGCCTGAAATGATAATTTTAAATTATATTTTATTGTTCCCAACATGTAATCTTTAAATCTTTACGTCTAAAATAAAAGAAGTAACATTCATAACAAAGACATATATTAGTAATAAATTACTTTTGCAAGAGCATCTAATTGTTAACATCTACTAAAGTCACATTTTTCTGCTATATGTTTCTTCCAGGAACATTATCTGCTAATCGAACACATTAGAGTGCTAGAAAACTGAAGGCATTTCATAATAAATGTGTTTGTCAACTCTTAGAAAACACCAAGATCTTTTCATTGGTTTTACTGCTCTCCAGCTGTCTAATTGCTACAGAAAACTATTCAATAGTAATGAGTTATTTGAAAACTAAAAATAATTGGCAAATCAAGCGTTGCTATGCTCTTTCAATATTATTAAACAGGACTAAATATTAATATAATGTGGCACAGACTAAAAATGTTTCAAGAAATTGGCTGGTGGGGGGATGTAGCTCTGTTTCAAGATGCAACTATAAATTTAGTTAATATTAGAAAGACAATTTCAAGAGCAGAGGAGATTTTTGAAGATGAGAATTCAAGAGTCATAAATGATGCTCAAAAAAATGAGGCTAAGGTACAATCCTGACAAACTTCTCACTGTCAACCTTTTCAAAACATAACTGTGGCCTATAAGTAGAGACAGGATGAAAAAAGCAGCCACTGCCAGATATGGAAAGGAAAAGGTTACAATGAACCCTGCAGTACTGAACTGAAATTGGACGTCCTGGTGTGAATTCATGGTTCTTAATATGGATGAATGGATGGACGCACAGACAGGCATTGGAAAAGATATAAATAAGTAAGTCTGGTCAGCAGACAAAGCTAAGAAAGAGGCACACACAGGGAGATGCAACGATCAAGCAAATGCAGTAAAATATTAACATTTGAGGAATATGGACGAACGGGAAATGAGAATTCTTTGGATTATTCTCAAGACTGTGCTGTAAGTCTGAAACTAAGTTAAAAGAAAAAGGAAAATAAGTTTAAAGCATTGGTTAGCCAAAGTCATTACAACTTCCAAGAGGGCAGAAAGCAGCAATAGGGAGAAGAAAGTGAGCTACAGAAGACAGTTTCCAACAGCCCAAGAATAGAGGAGCTCAAGGCAGAAAAAAGGAAACAAGAAAAAAGAAAGGAGAAACACTTGGTGCAAATCAGAATGCAAGAATAACAAACAGGAAAAGGACCACACGATAAGAAAAACTTGACTGTCTATTCAGCAACATACCGTATGTGCCAAATGCATTAAACAATCTGGTCAGGTCTCCTAATATGAAAATGTATCAAATACATCATAACATAATGTCTCTTTACCTGCTATACAGAGAGCTCTCTGAAAGTGCATCCATTAATGGTCCAATAATAAACTAAAAAAAAAGACACATAATTGAAACTTAGTTGTAAATGCAATTTTGAAGTCAGCTTCCCTGACTGAACATCCTACAAAGGCTTACAGAAGACCTGCTATAAGCAAAGCTGATCTCTTACGCTGCAGGTGAAATTTACTGATGGTCCTGGAGGGGAAGCTTAATTCTACCAGAAAAACAAAGTAAGTACAGAATTTTCCCACCTGATTAAAATGTATGCCACACTAAGAAGAGAGTTCATGTGTTGGGTCAAGAAAGAAGGAAGGAATCCAAAGAAGAAACATATGCTAGAAAATAAAGGTAATGACAGAAAAACCAAAAAGATACTCAAGAGAAAACTGAAGCCCCTATGCCTAGAGGATAAAGAGGAAAAAATTATACTCAAAAATTACTATTAGATACTGGTCAGAAAAGCAAGCTTACATGAAGTACACAAATAATAGAATGTAGAAACATGATGCATATCAATACACCATAGCACATACTAAAATAATTAGAAAAAACTGACTTAGGCTGGGTGTGGTGGCTCACACCTGTAATCCTAGCACTTTGGGAGGCTGAGGCCAGGAGTTTGAGACCAGCCTGGCCAACATGGCAAAACCCTGTCTCTACTAAAATTACAAAACTGAGCCGGGCATGGTGGCATGCACCTGTAGTCCCAGCTACTTGGGAGGCTGAGGCATAAGAATCCCTTAATTCCGTGAGGCAGAGGTTGCAGTGAGTCAAGATCATATCACTGCACACCAGCCTGGGCAACAGAGTGAGACTCTGTCTCAAAAAAAAAAAAAAAAATTGTATCACTATCTGAGAAATAAATTCAATCATTCTTTAAAAAAAAAAGCAGCAGCAGCAGCAGCCAGGCACAATGGTTCACGCCTGTAATCCCAGCATTTTGGGAGGCCAAGGCAGGTGGATCACTTGAGGTCAGGAGTTCGATACCAGCCTAGCCAACATGGCAGAACCCGGTCTCTACTAAAAATACAAAAATTAGCCAGGTGTGATGGTGCCCACCTGTAATCCCAGCTACTTGGGAGGCTGAGGCAGGAGGATCACTTGAACCTGGGAAGCAGAGGCTGCAGTGAGCTGAGATGATGCCACTGCACTCCAGCCTGGGCGACAGGCGTGAGACTCCATCTCAAAAAAAAAAAAAAGAAAAGAAAAAAACCTATTGAAAGAAAAAGAAGAAAAACATTGACTTCTATCACCTCTAAATGAGAGGTAGATTACTGTACCTAAGGAAGTCATCATGGGATTCATATGGCACCATAATATAAAACTTAAAATCGCAGCTCTAACTCCCACCGTCTCTGCCTCGTGTAGTTCCTGACAAATGGAAGTATAGATTCTAATATATATTGCTCAGAAGGCAATCTCTATTTCATAAAGTAGACAACAGCAATTCATTGAGTCAGAACTGGAGAAGTAGCATCGCTAAACGAGTAACAGTCATCAGTGGCTCAGAACCGTGAGAACAGCATCACCTGAAAGCTTCTATACCAGTTTTCATACGGAGAAAACTTGACTTATGCTTATGATTCTTGACTTACGCTAGTCTGAATATTGATAATATAGAACTACTTTTTCACAATGGTAATAATGCAGGCAGTTCTACCTTTTGGCTTGTTGAGAAACAACATAAGCTTTTTTCCAAATAGGAAAGCTGGGTTTAGAGAAATATGATTTGTTGGATGCAAATCAACAAAATGTTACTTGCTGATATAGAACCCTAGTGTATTTTTACCTCTCACTTTTCAACAATGGGAGGAAGGAAGGGGATAGGCTGTCATTACCTCAGAAAATTCTGGTGAAAATGGAAGAATCTTTGTTTCATACAGCTCCAAAAAATGGATAACACCTTCTTTGGTCAGGATTTTGTTTTCACTTTCAAACATTCTTTTATAAATACACATATGCCAGGATGGGTGAAAGAGCCAACATCCTGTGGAAATAAACATCTAATGCTGACATCTGCTTCTGTCTTTGTTTCACCATCAAGACTACATACTCGTAAACAAATACATGTACAGACAAACACAATAACTTCATTGTAACACTACAAAAAAGTTTTTGTTAAGGTTTTTTGAGAGACAGGTTCTCACTACGTCACCCAGACTACAGTGCAGTTGCAAAATTCTAGCTCACTGCAACCTCAAACTCCAGGGTTCAAGCGATCCTCATGCCTCAGCTTCCTGGACTACAGGTATGCAACACCATGCCCAGACAATTTTTTAAATATTTTTTAGAAACGTGCTCTCAGAATGTTCCCCAGGCTGGACTTGAACTCCTGAGTTCAAGTGATCCTCCATCCTCCGCCTGCCAAAGCACTGGGATTATAGGTAGCAGCCACTGCATCCAGCCTGTTTTTAGTCACATATGAGTATGTTAACCAAAATAATTTTGGTATTCAGTATTCCGTATTCAGGCAGCTTCATTTTGAAAAACTGTAAATGGGCCAGGCACAGTGGCTCGTGCCTGTAATCCCAGCACTTTGGGAGGCCGAGGCAGGTGGATCACATGAGGCCAGGAGTTCGAAACCAGCCTGGCCAACATGGCAAAACTCCATCTCTATTAAAAACACAGAAATCAGCCGGGCGTGGTGGTAAATGCCTGTAATCCCAGCTACTGGGGCAGGGGGGTGGTTAGGGACTGAGACATGAGAATCACTTGAACCCTTGAACTTGGGAGGCAGAGGTTTGAAAAAATAAGAAAGACTGTAAATAAATGCTATAACTGCTACAGTGTACAAAAATTAAATATTACCCCATGCATGCAGGTTGGAACTTCAGATTTGGAATAGTTTCAACCAATTCTTCTCTTATCCCACTTCAATCCATTTTTCACACAGAAATATGAAATTGTCACACCTCTGCTTAAAATCCTTCAACATCTCCTCATTGTTCTTAGAATAAAGTCCAAACAAGGCATGAACTGACCCTGACTGCCACTCCAACCTCATCCCCCGCTCCACACACCAACTCTGCTACAGCCTCACTGGTCCTTCTGTTCTGCCTCCTACAGCTGCTCCCATCTCAGGGTTTGCGCCCCAGGTGGTGCCTCCTCAGCGTGGACTCTTAGCTTAGATGTCATCATAAGACAGGCCTTCCCTGACTACCCCACTCACCCATTAGTCCATTTCATCAGCTCCTTGTCTGTTCCCCTCCTACACCTTACAATCAAAACTATTTTTTCATGGAAAACACAAAAGTCAGGTGAAAAATACCACATCACTCTCACCATTTTACCGCCAGTAATTACTAGGTTGGTGCAAAAGTCGTTACGGTTTTTGCCATTTAAAAAAAAAAAAAAATGACAAAAACTGCAATGACTTTCGCACCAACCTAATAGCATGTACTGGACACTAAGTAAATATTTATTCAGTAAATATATAAATGAATGAGCAAATAAAAAACATGGAATAAATATCTTACAGATATTTTTCTAACTCTTTTGAAGTATCTTTTAATTATGTTAGAGAAAAATACTCAGCATTTTTAACTCATGACATTCTATAAATAAATTAATCCATTATTTGTAATTTACACCAAGATGCCTGTTCAACTCTTTGGCAAAGGTAATTTTTCAAAATCAGTCACTGCTATTTGATTTGGTTTGCCAAGAGCTGTGGGCAAAATGTGGTAATAAGAGCATCGTTTTAATGGTAAATGCCTACGTGAAGTCACAAGATTCAATTAAATTCTAGCCCCAGGTGCAACTATAGATGCTTATGGTCTGCGAAAAAATCCCAGTGTATCAGAAAACAACTACAGCAATCAGCTGAATAAAGCTCAATTCCTAAGGGGTCAAACTATTAAAGTTGTAATTATCTAGAGTAGGCACTAAAAACCATTTACCTAGGTTAATTCTCATGTGTAAACACAATAATGTCGCATTTTATCATTCATATGAACACAGGCCAAAACACTATTGGGCTGCATTTAGCTATTTCATTAATCTAAACTTAATTTTATTAAGATACATGTAGGAAGCTCCAGCTTCACTGTGTATCTCCTAAAAAGCTCTCATAATATAGTGATCAAGGGCTTATAAACAATATTTGAAATTATATCCCGGAATTTTCTCTTCCTAAGAAGTACAAGATACAGAACAATAACTGAAAACTTAAGACAAGTAACTCTAACAAACACTGGAAAAGATATACTAAGTGAATAAGAATGGGAAGCAGTTACAAAGATATACATAACAAAGAGCGATTATTGGCCAGGCGCCGTGGCTCACGCCTGTAATCCCAGCACTTTGCGAGGCCGAGGCAGGTGGATCACCTGAGCTCGGGAGTTTGAGACCAGCCTGGCCGACATGGCAAAACCCCATCTCCACTAAAAACACAAAAATTAGCCAGGTGTGGTGGCGCATGCCTGTAATCTCAGCTGCTCGGGAGGCTGAGGCAAAAAAATTGCTTGAACCTGGGAGGCAGAGGTTGCAGTGAGCCGAGATCATCCCACTGCACTCCAGCCTGGGCAACAGAGCAAGACTCCACATCTCAAAAAAAAAAAAAAAGAGCAATTATTAAAACCACAGACTATGTCATCATTGAAACCCTATCGACAAGTCCTTATCTTTTAAAGAAATGAGCTAAAATATTCACAGATAAAATGATACGACATCTAGGGATGTGCTTCAAAACCATTTAGTGGGAAGGGCACAGGAAAGGCTACACAGGATAGACAAAGCAAGGCTGGCCATGAGAGGATCATTATTAAAGAGAGTGGTAGGTATATCACACACACTCTTCTCCTTCTATAAATGTTTGAAATTTTCCATCATCAACAGTTTAAAAAATTAACCATCTCTCTAAATTATAGAAAATTCTGTGGCTATTTTAAATTGTATTTTTTTTTTTTTTTTTTGAGACAGAGTCTTGCTCTGTCGCCAAGCTGGAGTGCAGTGGCGCGATCTTGGCTCACTGCAACCTCCGCCTCCTGGATTCAAGTGATTCTCCTGCCTCAGACTCTCGAGTAGCTGGAACTACAGGCACACACCACCATGCCTGGCTAATTTTTGTATTTTTAGTAGAGATGGAGTTTCACTATGTTGGCCAGGCTGGTCTTGAACTCCTGACCTCAGGTGATCCGCCCACCTCTGCCTCCCAAAGTGCTGGGATTACAGGCATAAGCCACCATGCCTGGCCCAAAATTGTGTTCTTAAAGATGATTTAAGGATATGAGTAGATGGATATAGTTATTATGCTAAGTGAGATAAACATGAGCAACATGATCCAGGTATGTATCTGGAATGGTAACAGCTGTTACCTCTTGGTGGCAGCATTACAAGATGTACGCTTTTATAGTTTTTCAAAATTCTCTACAATGAACAGGAATTAGTTATAAAATCGGGGGAAAACCATAAATGTTATTAAAAAAATAAAAGTAATCGTTACCATTTTCCTCTGACACCGCATATTCAAACAGATTGTTTAGCTTTGGTAAAACTGGCTTTATAACATGTATCTAAAAATAAGAGCAAAAAAATCATATGAAATGAAAATGCATCTTGAAAAATATCAGGCAATTTTCATCTCTTTATTTAACAGTAGCTCTTCTTATAAAACATATGTAGAAAGAGCCTCATTTATCCGGTTTTTCAAACAACAGTATGATTCAGGTATGTAAGACTGAGTATGGCAAAGCTAATGAATATAACCACATTATAGCTATGTTAAAGTCTGCCATTTACATAGTGATCATCATAAATCATGTCATAGAATTCTCAACTGTCCTGGGAGACAGGTAGGACTGCCAATACTAAGATATTGCAAAGAGAAAAAAAAAACTGAAATGTCTTCTCCGTTACTCAAGTTGTTCACGGCAGCACACACTTAGAAGGGCCAATTCGGAGTTCCATGTTCTTAATACCATGTAGCCAAAGTTGCTGACACGTTTGTTTGAGAATTTACATATCCTTCAAAATATGGATAAATACATATCCTTCAAAATATGGATAAAGTTTCTAAATAATGGGGGTTTTATGGATCTACTGATTAAAGAAAACCATAAAAGTTAATTTGAATTTAGAAATGCTTTTTCTTTATTCCTCCTCCTTGCATCTATATACATTTAGCACATATAAGTAATTATTTACTTAAAGTCCACAAACAAGATTTGGTGCACATTTGGACTGACACCTCGCAATGACTCCACAGATGGCTGGCACCTCTGTGGTCCCCAACTTGCAGAATGGAAACCATGGTTCTCAAACCCATGAGTTCCCAGAACAACAGCATACGTATCACCTGGGAACGTGTAAAAATCTCAAAGTCCTGGCTAGGTGCAGTGGCTCACACCTGTAATCCCAGCACTTTGGGAGGCCGAGGTGGGTGGATTACTTGAGGTCAGGAGTTCGAGACCAGCCTGGCCAACATGGTGAAATCCCGTCTCTACTAAAAATACAAAAATTACCCAGTGTCGTGGCTGTAGTCCCAGCTACTTGGGAGGCCGAGGTAGGAGAATCACTTGAACCCAGGAGGCGGATGTTGCAGTGAGCTGAGATCATGCGACTGCACCCCAGCCTGGGTGAGAGAACAAAACTCTGTCTCAAAAAAAAAAAAAACTCAGGCCGGGCGCGGTGGCTCACGCCTGTAATCCCAGCACTTTGGGAGGCCGAGGCGGGTGGATCACAAGGTCAGGAGATCGAGACCATCCTAGCTAACACTGTGAAACCCCGTCTCTACTAAAAATGCAAAAAATTAGCCGGGCGAGGCGGCGGGCGCCTGTAGTCCCAGCTACTCCAGAGGCTGAGGCAGGAGAATGGCGTGAACCCGGGAGGCGGAGCTTGCAGTGAGCCGAGATCGCGCCACTGCACTCCAGCCTGGGCGACTAAGCGAGACTCTGTCTCAAAAAAAAAAAAAAAAAAAAAAAAAAAAAACTCAAAGTCCCAGGCCCCACCCCGACCTACTGAACCAGAAAGTCTGAGGATAGGGCATGGCAATTTATACTTTGTAACAAGCCATTTGGGTGATACTGATAGTGATAAATGTTAAAGTTTTAGAATGGCAAGGGAAGATCAAATTTTTGAATAATTTTAGTCAACTGAAAATATTCTTTAACTTACTGAAACAAGTTACACTCTTAAGTTGCATTTATGCCAGAAAACAAAGTATACTTGGATTCTATCATCACCAGCTATATCTGAGTTGGTATTTTTGCATTGCTTTTAATGAATGTTTTTAAAAAAGAAAAATTGTTATCTACTATAGGATTTGCTAAAATAGAAAAACACTTACCTGATTTCCTTCTAAAGTCTCCATAATTAAAATATAATTTTCCCAAAACTTTAGAAGTTCATCTTTTTTCTTCTCAGACCACCAAAACAGACTTGGGCCTGATATGGTTTAAAAAAGAAAATTAGTTCTTCCTCTTGCAAATTTCTTAAGTTTCTCAACGACAGCAGTTCTTAAGATACTACTACTATTACCAAATATATTCTCTAATAATGGAGGTGCCCCTGTATCAGAGCCTGGATAGGGGGCTTGGGAATCTGAGGGAGATTTTTTTTTTTAACACTAGGATTACTGTTTTGGAGTTCTGGGTAAAAATGGCAGATTTGCACATATAAACTCTACTCTCTCTCCCTAAGAATCTCACTATAACAGTAAAGGATTTTTCAAGGGCAAAACCCCAAAAGAATGGAGGACACGGGTAGCAGACAACAGCAGTAAAATACAGAATGTGAAAATCAGATGAAAGCCAAGTTGACTCAAGTCATGAGAATTTTAAGTTGAGGGAAAGCCAGGAAACAATTTGATTTACACTGCAAAATCCCCCTGAACCAAAGGAAGTGGTTGCAAAAGTTACTTCTGGTAAGTGGAGTGAAAAGTGAGGCTAAACTAAAGAGGATGTGTTCAGTGTTTAAGAAACAGTCATATCCCCAGGCCCCTTTCCTATGTCCTAAACAGGAAAAAGACTAGAACTGCTTTTCTGGAGGAGGTAAAATAGTGGGTCTCCAAATTGGGAGGCGCAGGACACAGCAGACATTAGTCCTACTGACAAAGGGGATTCAGCGAACATGTGTGCACCCTGGATGCTGAGACTCCTCTCTACCTGTCCCCTCAGGTCCCAGAATACTGGCCAGGCCCTCACTATGCATCAGACAACCGGAAGATGTTCTCTGCAGAATCTGGCCAGCCCAGGAGGAAAGACCTCAAAATACATCCAAGATTCCCTAGTGAAATGGCTTGGCCAAATCACCTTATGGTGAAGTTCAGTCAACAGCACCACTCATGGGCTTAGAGCTTTAAACCCAATTTTGATTTCTTATCCTTAAACATAAACAGGGATCTAAAATCATCAGACAGTTGGGGAAACCTCTAAACTAAAGATCAAGACCAAAACAAATGGAGGAGGAGGAGGAAACTGGAGAAAATAAAATTACACAGGGAGAAGAAAACTTTTAAAAAAGCTTTCAGTAATATCTTAAGAAGACAGTACTGTTATAAGAACAGGATATTATTAAATAGGGGACATTCTGACCAGGCATGGCGGCTCATGCCTGTAATCCCAACACTTTGGGAGGCTGAGGCAGGAGGATTGCTTGAGACCAGGAGCTTGAGAACAGCCTGGTACAACATAGCAAGACCCTGTTTCTACAAGGAAATTTTAAAAATTATCGGGGCATGGTGGTACACACCTATCATCTCCACTTCTCCGGAGGCTGAGATGAAAGGATCACTTGAGCCCAGGATTTTGAAGTTACAGTGAGCTATAATCACGCCACTGCACCCTAGCCTGGGCAAGAGCGAGGATTTGTCTCAAAAAAAAAAAAAAAAAACTCATAGAAAATCCTTAGAAAAGATGCTTTCAAGAAACTCCAGTAAGTTCAATATCTAAAAAAAGAACAGAAAACAGAAAGGGACGAAGTTATCCACAAAATATTCTAGAAAATTTCCCAGAACTGAAGAACACAATTTCCAGATTGCATAGGAAGTCCAGCAAGTGCCCAGCACAAGGATGAAAATAGACACCTATCAAAACTGTGAAATTTCAGAATGCTAGAGCCACTGATCCTACACACTTCCATAGAGAAAAACAGTTCCTGTATAAACAAACAGGATTCAGAATGGCTTCAGATTTCTCAACAGAGGAAGCTTTAGCTTCTGGGACAATCGATACCTTTAAAATTCTGCA
This sequence comes from Macaca nemestrina, assembly GCF_043159975.1. Taxonomy (NCBI): domain Eukaryota; kingdom Metazoa; phylum Chordata; class Mammalia; order Primates; family Cercopithecidae; genus Macaca; species Macaca nemestrina. The sequence continues at coordinate 14,720,030 of NC_092125.1, read as the reverse complement.
TGGAAATATCTTCCAGGCTCGAATTCTACCCTCAGTCAAAAAAATCAATGAATGTGAGGACAAAATAAAGGCACTTAGACATGTATGGTTTCAGCTGCTGATTAGGATATAGAAAACCATAGGAGATCGTTATTGTCATACAAAGAGGAAAGGCTGAAAAGTCTACAAAATCCTAAACTGTTGTGCGGTGGGTGGGGGGAGCATCAGACCTGAGGTCACAATGCAACCAGGTGGTCTGAATTCCAAAAGGAAGGAAGCCGCTCCAAGAATGGAAAGGCCACACAAACTGTTCTAACTCCGGCACAGGAGGAAGACATGGTCACCCAAAAAGCAGTTTTAAAAATGGCATTTTGACAAGTTTTTAAAGACCAAGGTGGGCTAGCCTGACAGCTTGTTGAAGGAGTCCACATCCATTTACCAGCAATTTTCTTCAAGCCTGCCCTGGTGCTCTCAAGAGAGACTGTGGCCAGGGCAGGAGATCCCCGGAGGAGGCACCCAGGGCAGCAGGACTAACTACAGAGGCCCAGCCATGCCCTGCAGGAGTACAAGCTGGTGATCAACTGCCAAAACGTGCCTGCCCTCCTGGATCCTTCTCCGACAGGAGGTCAACGCTGTCTGCCCCTTGTGGAGGGGCAGGAAACCCTCCCACACTTTCACCCTTGTCCCTGACTTCATACCAGGCAAAAGTTGGCTGCCTCTAGGGCAGGAACAGAAAACCTGCTCCCTTCGCCCTGCACTGACATTAGGCGAATGCATCTTATGCTGTGGAAGGGGAAGAAAACCCTCTACTGCCAGATATCCTGCACTGATACAAAGCTGGTCTGCAGGTGCTGGAGGAGGGCAGGACACTACACCCAAGACCTACCACAGACACGTGCAGGATGCAGCTGCCACAGGTGAGGGCCAGGAAACTAAACCCACCCCTAAGTAGGAGGCAATGATTATTCCCATGGAGAGGGAGCAGAGACAGCGAAAGAGCAGGAATGCTGATGCTCAGACACATGGGGCCTAATACAAGGCTGCAGTGGAAGAAATGAAAAGCCCCTGCCTCATCTCTTGCACCAAGGAACAAGCATCAGCAGTCTACCTGAGGGATGGACAAAGCCTTGGCTGAAGACCTCCAAGTGTGGCACAGGCCTCCCAGGCTGGAGAAAAACCTGTTGGGATTCCAGGCTTCAGCGATGCAAGTAGCCACAAAATCCACCTGGGAAAAGCTTGTAGAGTGCACTGAAAACAAATACAGCAACCAACGCCAAACCCAGCTCAACTACAAGCTAGACTAACTCAACGCCACAAAGTAAAGGTGCCTATCCCTAGGCAGAAATATTTACTTCCATCTCTACTGTTATTACAGTAAGACATAAAAAGAGCGACTCCATAGCCAAACACTACAACAGAAAACAAAGCCAAACTTGGATGGTCCGGGGATCAAACTTGCAGGTAACTAAAATTAATATGCTAAAAGATCTCATGGAAAAGGTAAACAATATGCATGAACAGATGAGCAGATGGGGATTTTCAGGAGAGAAACTCCAAAAGTGTCAAATGGAAATGAGAGAAAAACATGATGGCAGACATAAAGGAGCATTTGATGGAATTATCAGACAAACAAGACCTTAAAAAAATCCTATTTCAGGAAACTGCTAGAGAATGCACTGTGCTGACACAAGTGAGTAAAGCAAGAAAGAGGAAGATAGGAACTACAGGAAATGAGATCCAACAAAGCACCCAGGTGAAGGGAATCCCAGGGTAAGCGTGAGGTCTATGCACCAGGCACAGGGAGAAACGTGCCACATCTGGGCATGTAAGGGGACTCTGAGAGAAGCTTCTTTAGGAAAACGTATAAAACCTCTGATGATCTGATTTTGTAGAGGAAAGATTTAGTCAACTGGTTAAGAATTTAAGAAGGAATCCGTGGTAAGTATAGAAAGAATCAAACACATTTTAAAACGTCAAAATTATATGAAAAACTTGCAGGAAGAGAAAAATGATCAGTTTCCTACATAGATCACCTGTGAGCAGCATTTAACCAAAATTTTAACTGTGACAATATATTTTATTATATAACTAAGATATATTATGTCAAGACATAGGGGTAAATCCCAAAATATTTCGTTAAAAGAGGCCACAGGATTTGCTTTCTGTAACAGAGGAAATGGGAGTTGCAGGAAGCATGGAAACACCATTGCTCATCACTAAAACTGCAAAATAACTGGCCGGACGCAGCGGCTCATGCCTGTAATCCCAGCACTTTGGGAGGCCGAGGCGGGCAGATCTCGAGGTCAGGAGATCTAGACCATCCTGGCTAACACGGTGAAATCCCGTCCCTACTAAGAATACAAAAAAAAAAAAAAAAAAAAAAAAATTAGCCAGGCGTGGTTGCGAGCGCCTGTAGTCCCAGCTACTCGGGAGGCTGAGGCAGGAGAACGGCGTGAACCCAGGAGGCAGGAGGTTGCAGTGAGCCGAGATCGTGCCACTGCACTCCAGCTCGGGCGACACTGCGAGACTCCGTCTAAAAAAAAACAAAAATAATAAAATAAATAAATTATTAATAAATAACAAAATTAGTCGGGCATGGTGGCGCATGCCTGTAATCCCAGCTACTCAGGAGGCTGAGGCAGGAGAATCACTTGAATCCAGGAGGCAGAGGTTGCAGAGAGCCGATATTGTGCCATTGCATTCCGGCGTGGGTGACAAGAGTGAAACTCCATCAAAAAAAAAAAAAACTGCAAAATAACTGACTCATACAAATAAATGAATGTTTAACTTTTGATGATTTTTAAAATGTTTTCCAGTGAAAACTCTCAGGGATGATCACATCCATCTAATGTTTTAAAATTACTTGAAAATATAACCTCACAACTTCAGCCAAACAAAAATCCTTTACCTCTAATACATGGTCAGCTACCGCTGAAAAAGTAGAAATATTCTATTGAGACAATTTTGAGTCAATCTACTTTGTAGTTTGATAGTTTAAACGCAAATTTAACATGACTGAAGTCAAACCAATCAACAGTAACATACCAACTTGAAGGGAGGCCTTGCTGTTTCATTACTCTTGCACACAGCAGGGAGCACAGCTCAGAAAGTCAAAAAATAAAATCTGATTCATTCTATTAAATTAATGGCAAAAATACACTCAAAAGGTCGACTTAAGAAACATGTTTAACAAATATTAGTAAATCCTGTTCCTAATTACCAGGAGAAATTTCAAAAGAGAGTGATGGCCTCTAGGACGCTTAATTCTAACACTCAAGACTCAATCCACTGGTCAGTACAGATAAATAATAAATAATTTTTCTTTCAACTTGATAGATCTATCAACCGTTCCTATTGGGATAAATCTACCACGATATAGTGCTAGATTTGGGTCTGTAAAATCTTACACGGGCTCCATCATCTTCCTAAACTATTCCACGGGTGCTGTATTCCACCTGCTCTGGGTCAGAACGTTGCCAACTGCAGTGATTTGTGACTTCAGAGAACACCCTCGAGAGGGGGTTCCAAAGGTTTTCAGGCTTTAGGGGAACAACCCGGAATAACCAAATTCTGCATGGATCGGAGTGGCGACCCCGATAAGCTAGTTTTCAGAAGCATGAAGGCTCCCCTCCGGGGCAGCCAAGTAGGTAGCACTGGGCTGGGGGTCAGAGGCAGGTACCGTTTCCTTCCTGGGGCCCGCAGGTGCAGTCGGTCCCCAGCTCCGCCGACACCTCTACCGCCCTCTGCAGTAGGTAGCGCGCTCGCTTGCGCGTCAGGGCGTCCGCCTGGCCCAGCCCCGCCTGCACGGTCCTCCAGAAGCGCCAGCAGCGCCGGGCGTCCGGGTCCGCCTCGCGCGCGCTGCGGGCGCGATCGCTGCCGGGCTCGGGTAGCACCTTCTCGGCCAGGGCGCTCAGGACCAGCAGCTTCTCCTCTACGCGGCCCGACCCCGGGGACGTCCCGGGCGCAGCCAGCCCGCCCCACATGGCCCGCAGCGCCGCCCCGCCGCATTGGACCAGCACTGGCAGCAGTCGCCCGGCCACTAGCGCCGCCGCGTCCTCGGCGGGCCCGGCCTCATCCCCGTCCCCGCCCCCGCCTAGCGCCAGGGCGACGGCAGCCCCTGCCACGCGTTCCAGCAGCGGCCCGTCCTCGCGTGGCCGCAAACAGGGCCCGACGGCCGCCAGCACCTCCACGGCAGCCTCGGCGCCAGGCGCGCGCCACCCGGCGAGCAGATCGCGCAGCGCTTCCTCAGCCAGAGCGGCAGCCAGCTGCGGGCCCCCAGCCAGGCGGGCGCACGAGCGCAGGGCCGCGCCTGCCGCCCTCAGCACGCGCCGGCGGTGGCGGGGCGGCAGACCGGGGTCCGGGCCGCCCGCTGGGCGCCCGCGCAGGCTCCGCAACAGTGGCACGAGGTACCCTGCGGCCACCTCGCGCGCCGCCTCCGGGAGCGCGCCTGCGCCACCGCCGTCGCGCGCCTCCTCGTCCTCGAGCCGCTGCAGAAGGAAGCGCAGCGTCTCCACGCGCTCCGCGGATGCCTCCCCTTGGCACAGCGCCCCAAGCAGGGCCCGGGGGTCCCGGCTCTGCGAAAGCAGCGCTTCCGCGAGCACCCACTCCATTTGCCGAGCGCCCGCGCCACCGGCCCGGGCTCCCAAAGGAAGGCGCCGGCGTGCGCGATGCGTGCGCACAGGACCGGCCGGCCCCTGCGTGCGCGTGCGCCGACGGAGCCGGGTGCGCGGCCGCAGAGAGGGAGACGTAGCCTGGCTTGGTCCAGCTCAGCGTCTGTTGGGTTCCTGCCACCAACCCTGCCTAGAACCCCACCTGGTATCTTATTTTTAGGAGAAACGAGGCCCTCGTTAAAAGTTAATGTAGTATCTACACCACCTCCATCGATTCCTGATTGGAGGTTGGTCTGCCTAGGACCCTAAATCAGGCGTGCCTGTGAGCATAAACCAGTTCACAAAAGGTGCACATCACAATCACTTCAGATTATTTTCCAAACGTTACATGCTGGGCACCATCCACAAAGAGACTGACACAGTAGGTCTGAAATTGGTTCTGGACATCTGCATTAAAAATAAGTCAAGAAAACACAAGAATGATTTAGACGTAAGGCCAGGAGTGAGAACTGTTAGGGATGGAGGGTTTCCAGGTTCAGGAATTGGACGAAATGCACAAACAGAGCAAAGAAAGAGCGAAGCAACAAAAGCAGAGATTAATTGAAAAAGTACACTCCACAGGGTGGGGGCAGACCCGAGCAAGCCGCTCAAGGGGGGCTGGTTACAGAATTTTCTGGGGTTTAAATACCCATCGAGGTTTCAATTGGTTACTTGGTGTACACACTACGTAAATGAAGAGGATAAAATAAAGTTACAAAGTTATTTACTTGGTGTACTCCCTGTGTAAATGAAGAGGATATTTCCTGTCATAGCTGAAGTGTTTCCATCTGATTTGGTCCTAGGAAGTTTTTAGGTTCCCTGCCTCCGGGCCCTATTCTCCTGCCTCAGAGGTACCTATGGCAATGTGCTAGGATTCAGCTAAAACCAAGATGCCCACGCCAGCCCTCACAACCAAATGCCCAAGATGACTTCAGGATGCAGAGCCTCCCACACAATGCATGTGCTCCCATGTGCAAACTCAAAAATAGTCCCTGTGTCTGTCTTTTCTGTATTTCTGACAGCATCCATTGCTAAATACAGAAACAGAAAATCTCACCTCAGCCTGCATGGTGCGGATTCGGTTCCTGGCTCAATCTGAGACAAAATGGATCAGTGACACAGGTTTTCTTTGCTACTAAACACAAAGGTCTGCCCCTGAGTCAATAAAGAAAACAGGGTCCCAACTTCAAAGAGCTTGACAGATAATAACATAATGAATAAGACAAAAATTAAAGTTTTCTAAATTTAGTTATTTTTATATAATGTAAAGTTATCTGACTTAAATTTAAGGTTATGTGACATTAGACAGGCAAGACGTTTTTCATATTTCAGAAGCATTCAGTTTTTAACAAAATCCATAAATGGTTCTATTTTAAGCCCTTTTAAAATGTGTCAGTAAGTATCAATTACCTTCAACATAAAATGTGCAGACAACTATCATTTCTCTCAACATATATCTAATAAATATAAATGGGCAAATGTCTTGAGCACTTAACAAATGAAGATACACAAATGATAAGCACTTGGAAAACTGTTCAACATCATTAGTCATCAGAGAAATGCAAATTAAACCCACAATGAGATACCACTTCATACTGATGAGAATGGCTAACATTTAAAAGCTCAAAAACACTAAATGGCAAAGACCAAGGGTGTGGAGCAACTGGAATCCTCATACATTACTGGTGGGCATGAAAATGGTACAGTCACTTTAGAAACTGTTTCTTGTAAAGTTATAACATAGCTACTTTATGATTCAGCAATTTCACCCCTAGGCAATGACCTAAAATAAATGAAAACATGTTTCAAAAAAAAAAAAGACTTGCAGAAGAATGTTTTTAACATTATTCATTATAGCCAAAAGCTTTTAACAACCTAGTAGGTGTTAGGTAACAACCTACATGTGCATCAAATAGAAGAATGAATAAAAAATTGTGATCTATCTATATAATAATGCTCCCAGCAATAAGACAATGAATTGCTAATCCACTCAACATAGAAAGTCTCAGAAACAATATGTTAAACAAAGGAAGCCAGTCACAAAGTTTACATCCTCGTGATTTCATTTATATGAAATCCAAGAATAGAAAAAAGTAATCTGAAGAATAGAAATGAGAACAATAGTTGCATATAGGGAGTACAGATTTGACTAGAATTGGGCACAAGGCAACTTTCTGAGGTGATGAAAATATTTTATGTTGATCAGCGTGTTCGTTACACATTTGTGAAGACTCCTTGAACTGAACCCTTAAGATCTATGCATTTTGCTCTGCAGAAAGTTTTCCTCAATCAGCCGGGCACAGTGGCTCACACCTGTAATCCCAGCACTTTGGGAGGCCAGGGCAGGCAGATCACGAGATCAGGAGATTGAGACCATCCTGGTCAACATGGTGAAACCCTGTCTCTACTAAAATACAAAAAATTAGCCGGGCGTGGTGGCTCGTGCCTGTAGTCCCAGCTATCTGGGAGGCTGAGGCAGGAGAATCGCTTGAACCAAGGAGGCAGATCACTTGGTTCTGCCAAGTGAGCCAAGATCACACCACTGCACTCCAGCCTAGCCTGGCGACAAAGTGAGACTCGGTCTCAAAAAAAAAAAAAAAAAAAAAAAAAAAAAAAAAAAAGTTTACCTCAATCTTGAAAAATGACTTATACCAAAAAAAAAAAAAAAAAAGTTGGCCTATGTGTTTTGTTCTCTGTTGCCTACAGAATAAAGCCCAACTGCAGAGCACGGCATTGAAGGCTTATTGAGATTGGGGAAGAGGCAGTTGGCCTCATAACCTGATTCCCCTACTCTGCCCCCTGTCCCAGGCATGTGGAACTCCTCTCCTTACCCACAACATGTTTGCACTGTCTTCTCTCCTGGAATATTTCCCACAACAGCACTTTTCTGATTCACCAATGTGGGCAGCGATCTCCTAATTGCCAAAGCTGCCCTTTTTCGTTCTTAACCTGAATGGACTCTGTGGAGTATTTCCAATTTCTTGAAACACTGTCTCACTCTGGTTTTCATCGATGACTTCCTCCTGTTCTTTGTTTTCTCTGCTTCCTCAGCTGTTTCTTCTCCATCTCTTTCAGCATCTTATTTTTCCTCCTGACCTTTCCTTAGTGATATTTCCAGGGTTTTATCTTCAGGTCTCTCTTCTCCTCACTCTGTAAATTTTCTCTGAATAACTTCATTAACACTATAGATCTGATTACCATTTACATGCTAATGATGAAAAAAATCTATATCTCCAGCCCAGGTCTCTCTCCTGAGACTTATCCTTAGGAGATAGCTCCAAACCTATTTCTCCAACTGCCTACCACACGTCTTCATTTCAATATTACTCAGGACATCATTCTCAGTCTCCGCTTTTACAAATGTAACCTCATTCCCTTCATCCCTTCCCCCAGCATCATTCCTCCCCACCGATGTACTTCTTCCCAGGAATTCCTTATTTAGGGGAATGGCCATCATTGCCAAATTGCCCAAGTCAACAACCTGAGAACCAATAGACTTCCTACTCTTACTTGATTCTCACATGCAATCACTCCTCAAAGTTATCCATGTGACTTTCTAAATCTCTCGGTGGTCCCTCCTCTCTGTGCCCCACTAAGACCTTAGTTTTAGACCCTCCTCATTTCTTGCCAAGATAATATCAATCACCTCCTACCCCACTCCCAGCTATATGACACTTAAGGAACGCTTATTGAGTGAATAGTCAGTCATCTCCTACTCTTTTATGAAGACCCAAATTTCAAGGCACCTCTCTAAGAAGCCATTCCTAATGCCCTGGTCATGTAATACATATTCCATATTGGTACTAGGATGATCTCCCTAAAATTAGATCATTGGCTACCCAGAGCCCTCAGAATCATGGTTGAGTTTCTTAGCATGTCATCCAAGATGCCTCAAGATGGAATGCCTGCCTAATTCTCCATCTTCACACTCCTGACATACACACCTTGATGTTGAAGTCCCTAAAACATGTGTGCTCTCAATTTTCTTTTTTCTTTTTTTTTTTTTTTTCAAAAGCCCTTCTCTCTTTTGGAAAGCGCTTACCCCTTCTCCACCTGACTTTTACTTTTTTCTTTCAAGACAAAGTTCAAATGTTATCTCTCCAGAAAGTCATTTCTTAATACCTTTCTCCTGTCACCAACACCCCAGCTAAATTAGGTGACCCTCTTTCAAATTCCCCAAACATCCTGGCATGTCACTAACACAGCAATGGTCACACTGCGTTGTAATTGCAAGCTATTTCTCTGCCCCCCACTCCTCCCCTCTAAGCAATATGAGGGCTAGGCATGGGGTATGAGGTTTTGTCTATTATTATACTCATGCCAGTACCTCATCCCAGACACATCATACTTCAGTAACGCTTTATTTTTTATTTTTTTAGACTGAGTCTCACTCTGTCACCCAGGCTGGAGTGCAATGGCACAATCTCGGTTCACTGCAAACTCCGCCTCCAGGGTTCAAGTGATTCTCTTGCCTCATCCTCCCAAGTAGCTGGGATTACAGGCGCCCACCACCATGCCCAACTAATTTTTGTATTTTTAGTAGAGACCGAGTTTCATCATGTTTGCCAGGCTGATCTCGGACTCCTGACCTCAGGTGATCCACCCGCCTCAGCCTTCCAAAGTGCTAGGATTATAGGCGTAAGCCACCGTGCCTGGCCCAGTAACACTTATTGAGTGAATAGCCATCTCCCACTCTTCTATGAAGACCCAAATTTTAAGGCATCTCTCTGTCGCCCAGGCTAGAGGGCAGTAGCACCATCTTAGCTCACTGCAACCTCCATTTCCCGGGTTCAAACGATTCTCCTGCCTCAGCCTCCTGAGTAGCTGGGATTACAGATGTGCACTACCACACCCAGCTAATTTTTGTATTTTTAGTAGAGACGGGGTTTCACCATGTTAGCCAGGGTAGTCTTGAACTCCTGACTTCAAGTGATCTGCCCACCTCAGCCTCCCAAAGTGTTACAGACGTAAGCCACCGTGCCCGGCCTTCCTAAAACTTTTAATTGTAGTAATAATAACGGCTATAGTTACCACACTTATTAAAGACCAGACATGGTAATATCTATCTGTATATATTATTGCACTTCACCTTCAAAACAACTCATAAACGAAGTGTTTTTACTTTTCTTATTTTACAGATGAGGAAACTGAAGATAGGAGAGGTTGAGTTACTTGCCCTGATATCACAGGATGAAAAAAGCAGCAGAGCTGTCTGACTCAAAGGCTGTGCACTTCTCTGCAATACCTCCAAAACATCAAGGAAGAAAAATATACAATTGCCACGTCCAGTGTACTGCCTGTAGAATTTCTGTACTCCCGAAGTCTAGCACATAGTAGGTATTCAGTAAATTATGGTTGTATGAATGGATGGAGGTGTAGTTTCTGCAACTACTTATGTGCCCCTTAAGAACTGGGATTTTGGCCAGGCGCAGTGGCTCACGCCTGTAATCCCAGCACTTTGGGAAGCCGAGGTGGGTGGATCATTTGAGGTCAGGAGTTCGAGACCAGCCTGCCCAACATGCTGAAACCCTGTCTCTACTAAAAATACAAAAACTTAGCCGGGCATGGTGGCATGTGCCTGTAGTCCCAGCTACTTGGGAGGCTGAGGCAGGAGAATCCCTTGGACCTGGAGGCAGAGGTTGCAGTGAGCTGAGATTGCACCACTGCCCTCCAGCCTGGGCGACAGAGTGAGACTCCATCTCAAAAAAAAAACAACACCTCCCCCCCCAAAAGATTTGGGATTTTGCTTTAATTCATTTGTATACTAAATATCAAACATATTACCAGAAGCATGTTAGTTACTCAATAAGTACTTGAAACTGGATGAATGAAAATTCAGTATTTTATAGTGATAGAATTCTAAGTTAATCAGCTGGAAAATTTCTAGTGACATAATTACCCTTGAAACATGAACATTTGCAAGCTGAAATCGTTGTGGCCTGGTTCAACATGAAACAATGCGCAGCTTTGATACACAGAGGAGATCCAGCGTGTGAACAGCCAGCTACCCCTCCGCATCCTCATGGGGATGAATAGTTGCATTGGAAGCCATATGTGAATAGGATTTAGAATAGTTTTCTTTCCTCTTTCCTTGCAATTTTCCTCCTTCATCCATAGATGAATTAGGGTTGTGACTGTTATTTTAACATCAAAAGCAGGTGTACTATGGATGAGGGTCTGAGTTTTCCTCTCTTTAAAGTAGCAAAGTTTAGTTACCTCAATCTAGTTCACGTATCCCTTACACCAGGGGTCCCTAACCCCTGGGCCATGAACCAGTGACCCCTCCGTGACCTGTTAGGAACCAGGCTGCACAGGAGAAGGTGAGTTGCAGGCGGGTGGGCATTACCACCTGAGCTCCGCCTCCTATCAAATCAGCAGATGCGTTAGAGTCTTATGGGAGCGCGAACCCTAATTGTGAACTGCGCATGCGCAGGATCTAGGCCGTGCGCTCCTTGTGAGAATCTAATTCCTGACCACCTGAGGTGAAACAGTTTCATCCCCACCCTCCCACCGCCACCTTCCTCGCTCCGTGGAAAAATTGTCTTCCAGGAAACCTGGTTTCTGGTGCCAGAAAGGTTGAGGACTGCTGCCTTATACCCAAAGTCAGCCGCATCCTCTGTTTCCTGGGGCAACAAATACGTACAGCTTTTTAAAAGAGGCCTGTGCTCCGGGTGCGGTGGCTCACGCCTGTAATCCGGCACTTTGGGAGGCTGAGGCATGCGGATCACCTGAGGTCAGGAGTTCGAGACCAGCCTGATCAATATGATGAAACCCCCGTCTATACTAAAAACACGAAAATTAGCCAGGAATGGTGGCACATGCCTATAATCCCAGCTACTCGGGAGGCTGAGACAGGAGAATCGCTTGAACCCTGGAGGCGGAGGTTGCAGTGAGCCTAGATCACGCCACTGCACTCCAGCCTAGGCAACAAGAGCAAAACTCTGTCTCAAAAAAAAGCCTGTGCTTTTGTCATCATGGATGGGAATATCTAGCAGAGGCCTCAGAGGAGTCATTTTCTGCCCTGAGATCCCTCCTCCACCTCTGGATCCCACAGCTCTGACTACACTGGTTCCAACAAACTTCGAATGTAGGGGTGCTGTCGTCTACACCTTATGTTTTAAAATTCACCGTGAGGCATCTAAAAATGGCAATTTTTTTTTTATTTCCTTCTGATCTGAAACGGTGCACCTATTGATGGAATTGCTCTGCTGCATCTCTGACTTTAATTCTGCTTCTTCTCACTTTCCCAACTTGAAATGGACACTGCTTCCTTCTTAGTAAGGGTAATGGATAAAGGAGAAAGAATAAAAGGGAAACAGAAAGCATAAGTCAGGGAAGCTGATCCAGATAAATGTCCTCTCAAATGTCTCCTTCCTTCACGAGTGTTCGCATGGGGCCAGCCATGATGGCTCTTACCTGTAATCCCAGCACTGTGGGGCAGAAGCAGGAAAATCATTTGAGGCCAGGAATTTGAGACCAGCCCAGGCAACATAGGGAGACGCTGTCTCTACCAAAAAAAAAAAAAAAAAAAAAAAGGCTGGGTGTGGTGGTATGTGCCTGTAGTCCCAGCTACTTGGGAGCCTGAGGCAAAAGGATCACTTGAGCCTGGGAGATTGAAGCTGCAGTGAGCTGTGATTACACCACTGCTTTCCAGCCTGGGTAACAGAGTGAGACCCTGTCTCTACAAAAAAGAAAAAAAGTGTTTGCACAGACTCACTGTTTGGGATTTTCAAGGCACACGCTGCAGGTGCTTGACAGTCTTTTGTATTACCATGAGGGAAGCACTGGGCAAGGGCGCTGTGGCACTGTGAGGGCTATAGGACTATGTAATGAATGATGACAATGTTGACCTGAGAGAGGTACACAGAGCTCCAACCCCACTGAAAAGATGCTTCTTAAATGCACAAATCTTGCATGCATTCATGGTCCAGAATGCACAGGCAGTTGCATAACCAAAAACTATCATCTGTTCAGAAGCTGACATTTCTCTGGACAGAAGATGGTGCTGTTGTCAGTGCAGTGTGCTTTTTCCATCCTTTCAAGTAAATGTTCATAGTTGCAAAGTGGAAAACAAGTATAAAAATAAAGAAAATAGCAATTACATAGCAAGACTTCAGCTATAGTTTTCAGCTGTTTACCTCTAAGGCTCTAAGAAAGGGAAGGAGATTCTTGACAGGCTCTGTCTGAAATTTTTGCCTTGTGATGTTCCCCCTGAAAGCCCTCAGAGAACCTCCATGGAAAAATGCAGCCACGGAATCATTAACACGTTTATGGTGAGTGCGATATCTAGAAAACTCAAATTCCCAGTGGAGATCTGTGGCAGACACCATTCATTATTAACCCCACAACCATCCTCCCTTCTCCCTCGCTGTCAAACCCTCATTTTGCTCAGGATGGCAACATACTGACCGTTGGCCAATGGCTCATGTTTAGGCAGCAAACAGGACAGGCCTGTTCCCTGCTTGTCCAACCATCATGACAAGTCAGGCAATGGGTGCTGCTGGCTGTGTCCTAGTCTTGGACAATGAGACGTAAGCAGCAGTCTGCTAGGGATGTGTCTGGGAAAGCTTTTGCTTCTGATAAAAGGAAAGAAACCATCGCTGCCACAATTCTCCTCTGTTCCTTCCTGCCTGATCACAGAGTGCTCTCTGGACCTATAGCAGCCAGCTTGAACCCATGAGAGAACAAGCACAAAATGACAAACGCCACACACAAAGTGGCAGGGGAGAAAACGCACAAGGAACCAGGGTTCCTTGAAGCCATTCAACCAATGCTAGCAAATATCTATTTCTTGACAGTTTATGAGAAAAATAAGTCCCTGTTTGTTCAAGCTTCTCTTGAGTTTTCTATATTTCTATCTGGTACAGGACGCCCACCTGGTTGCTTATTGTTTAGTACTGCTAACTCCCATTAGTTTTGACCACCTCACTCTTTCCAGGGTTAGAGGCCTCCTCCTGAGTAGTCACCACCATCATTTCTGCCTTGAAACTGACATTCACTGTTGCCCAGACTTGATCATCCTGGTTAGACCTATAAAGAAACAGAAAGCAACAAGTAGAATCACCAGAAATCTTTAATCACTGGAAGACACATGTTCATACTGAATGCCTGGACCTCACCCCAGGCCAGTTCATCTAGAAACTCTGAATACAGGGCACAGTCATCTGTATTTTTTTTTAAGGTTCCACAAGTGGATTGAGAACTGCTGGTCTTATTCATACATTCCCCACTCACATGGCAGATATGCATAGCAAATTGCCAAGGAAAGGAAGGAGAATAGTTAAGTATTGGGATAAGCCATCCTTTCAACATTCAGCGATTCATTCCGTTATACATAGATACTGTCTCACCTTGGCTTGGTCAGCCTTGCTCTTTGACTGATGGGCATAAAGAGAAGCACGAACTACTTAGAGGTTCACTGGACTAACCAAAGGGAGGAAAGGGTGGCCTGCCCACTCTCACGGTGTCTCCAAGACCATGCTCATATACCGACTGCTTCTGTGTGTGTCGCCTGAGACTCCAGTAAAACTGCTACAAACAACTGGAGTCACCAAATTTTCCATTAGTTTATCTTTTAAACACAATCTAAAAGCATTTTTAAAAGAAAAAAAAAGTTCTTACTCTTGCTACTAACTACGTATTTCCTTTTTGTTTGTTTGTTGTTGTTGCTGTTGTTCTTTTCTGCAAACAAACAAACAAAGAAGCCTCTGCTTCAGTGGGCGACACAGTTTCAATACCTGTAAGGTCATCCATGGAGGCTCCTTCCAGTCCTGGGTCTGGCTTCTTTAGTCTTCAGTCAAATCCATAAGGGTTTGGCAGGCAGAGAGTGTAGGATTAAGCCTGCCCATCCAGCCTGCTTCTGAGGCAAAATCAGAATTCACAGGCTCTCTGCCACTGTCAGAATCGCTCCCTCTGCTGCTTCTGACACAGGAAAGAGATGGCAATAGATTCAGTCACACAAAGATTCCTATTAAATGATGAATTGTGATGCCATAGAAGGCAGCACCTCACTGCAGGGAGAAGTTGAAACCCAGGGAGTTCTCGCCAGTGTGAGCACGCCAGAGGGGCCTTTAATAGCTGCATTTGCAATAAAGAAGGAGGTGAAATCCATTACCGGCTGTCTTTATTTTGCTAGCCCACTGATAAGCGATTGAAGTCTAGAGAAAGCTCTTCCAAACACGTTTTACCTGCTGCATTTAGCTGGAGACTTGGACATACCAAGCCAATCAAATCATCACCAATAACAGGCGCTACGGAGGTACTAATAGCTTTTCCTGGAATACTGGGAATTCCCTTTCCCTACTTTGTAAGTAGGTAACCTTAAAGAGGGTCTGGAAGACCGATTGAAATTTTTGTACCAGGTCTCAGAGCCAGAGGGCATTGACTGCCTATTAAGTAGATGTTGCTGATTCCTCAGGAGGGTGTGACAGGCTCTTTAGGTGAGCTACTGAAACAGTTTTCAGGTTTCATGCTTGAGGTAGTGTATGGGTTTTGGGGTTATTTTTCTACTTAGGGCAAAAGTGGCTTATACCTCACAAAACAGATTCCACTGGCATCAGACACCTCTGCAAGGCAGTTTGCAGGCTTTGTCCTAGTTCTCCTGCAGTGTGGCATCTATGTTTTCTTCCCACTTAAACATGTTGTCTGCTGGGTTCTTTCTTTGTAAATGAGGATGTTTTAGGATGATAGTAACACTATACTGGTGAACTCCAACTAAGACAGATTGCCCTCTGTAGCGTGGGTGGGCCTCATGCAATCAGTTGAAAATGTGAATAGAACAGAAAGATCAGCCTCCCGAGCAAAGGGTAATTCCACCAATAGACAGCCTTCGAACTTCATCTACACCATCAGCTCTCCTGGGTCTCCAGGCTGCCAGCCAATAGTGCACATTTGGACTTGCCAGCCTCCATAATCGCATGAGCCAATTCCTTATAATAAATCTCTTTCTATATATGCGTACATCTCATTGGTTCTGTTTCTCTGAAGAATTCTACTACACAAGAGTTCCCAAACTCTTAAGTTCTTCTGAAAACGTTGTTTATCGAATGCCGTAAAGTGAAAAGGAAAAGACAGCTTTGCTGAAAGTGTTGAGATGTTCAGTTTAAAGATTGATGTGTTCTTATTTTTTTATTTATATATATACTTATTATTGTTGTTGTTATTATTATTATTATTATTTTGAGACGGAGTTTCACTCTTGTTGCCCAGGGTGGAGTGCAATGGCGCAATCTTGGCTTACTGCAACCTCCGCCTCCCGGGTTTCAAGCAATTCTCCTGCCTCAGCCTCCTAAGTAGCTGGGGTTACAGGCATGCGCCACCACACCCAGCTAATTTTTTTTGTATTTTTAGTAGAGATGGGGTTTCTCCATGTTGGTCAGGCTGGTCTCAAACTCCCAACCTCAGGCGATCTGCCCACCTCGGCCACCCAAAGTGCTGGGATTACAGGCATGAGCCACCTCACCTGGCCAGATTGATGTGTTTTTAAGCTGGTTTTGAGATGGAGTCTCTCTCTGTTGACCAGGCTGGAGTGCAGTGGCGCAATCTCGGCTCACTGCAACCTCTGGCTCCTGGGTTCAAGCAGGTAATCTCATATTTTTCTAATGATGAGTGGTTTTACTTTTTAAGTTCTGTGCTGCTCCCATCAGCTAATAAATACCTCAATGTTTCTGAGTCTGTAGGAAATAGGTGCTATTTAACTAACTTTTCTCAATCTAGCAGTCAATTAGTCAAGATGGATTTCTGCCTCTGTCTGCTGTATACTCCCTGTGCATTTCACAAAAGCCCCTGTGACAGGGCAGGTTTATCTTCCTCCCCCTTTCCCTGTGCCAGTACCTACCCAGGCTAAGGGAAAAGAAGGGAGCTTGTCATGTGAGCCAGGCATGGGAAGAAGACAGCCAGCCATGTAGCATAAGGCCATAAAGGAGATATACCAGCAGGAGGTAGGTTTTCTTCAGTGTGAAAGGATGAATTGTTTTTCAGTTACTTTACCCAGAGACTAAACCTTGGAAGAATCCTCTTCCTGTTTCCCTCCTCCATCCTCAAAGTTGAAGACCTCCTCTCCACTCCTTTACACACACACACACACACACACACACACACACACACAGATTGAGAGAGAGAGAGAGAGAGAGAGAGACAGACAGACAGAGCATCCCACTCCTTATCTGGCAGCAGATAAGAACACAAAAAGCCTGAGCATCTTAGCAGCAGGAGACCTGAAACTAGACCAAGAAGACTTTGGGGGTAAGTGGAGTGAGGGAGGGGGTCTGTGTAAGCAAAAGTGTTAAAGGACAAAGAAACAGTGAGAGAATGATAATAGTCAGTTATTGCAAAATGTACTGCCCCACCGTCCCCACCCGATTCCTTTTGCTAGGAGGAGCAAAGTGCTGGGTTTGGCTGCAAAGGAAGTAGAAGAAATAGTCCTTGATCTTACTTGCATTCAGTTTGAAAATCTAGGTATCAGTACACTAGCACCAAATCTAGTATTCTTTGGGCAATTTCTTTTCATAGCTAGAGATGACATTACAAAAAATATTAATGTCTGTATGAATGAGCAGGGCTGTGCAGTTTAGCACTCAACCACAGTTCTCTATAAATACCGATGCCCACCAGTTGGGAACTATAGTGGTGGGTTTGTTTGCTTGTTTGTTTTGAGATGGAGTTTTGCTCTTATTGCCCAGGCTGGAGTACAATAGTACAATCTTGGCTCACCATAACCTCCGCCTCTGGGGTTCAAGCGATTCTCCTGCCTCACCCTCCTGAGTAGCTGGAATTACAGGCATGCACCACCATGCCCGATTAATTTTGTTTTTTTGTTTTTTGTTTTTTGTTTTTTTGAGACGGAGTCTCGCTCTGTCGCCCGGGCTGGAGTGCAGTGGCCCGATCTCAGCTCACTGCAAGCTCTGCCTCCCGGGTTTACGCCATTCTCCTGCCTCAGCCTCCGGAGCAGCTGGGACTACAGGCGCCCGCCACCTCGCCCAGCTAGTTTTTTGTATTTTTTTTAGTAGAGATGGGATTTCACCATGTTAGCCAGGATGGTCTCGATCTCCTGACCTCGTGATCCACCCGTCTCGGCCTCCCAAAGTGCTGGGATTACAGGCTTGAGCCACCGCGCCCGGCCTAATTTTGTATTTTTAATAGAGATGGGGTTTCTCCGTGTTGGTCAGGCTGGTCTCGAACTCCTGACCTCAGGCAATCCACCTGCCTCAGCTTCCCAAAGTGTTGGGATTACAGGTGTGAGCCACCGCGCCCGGCCAGTGGTGGTTTTTGAAGAGCGTGTTGCTGCTAATAACTTTGCCCCGTTTTTTTTGTGCCAGGGACCGTCCAATGGCTATACTCAAATGAATTTGCTTTGCCTAAGTTCTTAGCACTTGTCATGCCCCTGAAGATGGAAAACAGTGTCAAGATCAGTAAGAACAATGAGATCCAGCAGATATTGGCATGCCTGTGGTGCCCCAGGCACTGTATTAGGGCAGTCACTATCCCAGGCCTCCCCAGGGAGCTTACAGACTAGTTTATCTTTGTCTGTTTGGCTGCTAGAAGACACTATCATAGACTAGGTCACTTATAAACAACAGAAATGTATTTTCCACAGTTCTGGAGGCTGGGAAATCCTAGATCAGAGCAGTGACACATTTGGTGTCTGGTGAGGGCCCTCTTCTAGGTTGCAGAGGGCTAACTTTTCGGTGTATTCTCACATAGCAGAAGGGGCAAGGCAGCTGTCTGGGTTTTTTTAAATAAGGGCACTAATCCCACTTATGAGGGCTGTGCTCTCATGACCTGATTACCTCCCGAAGGCCCTACTTTCTGATACCATCACCTTGAGGGTTAAGATTTTGACATGTGAATGTGAGGGGATACAACATTCAGTCTGTAGAATAGTATAAATAATTCTATGGAAAATTAATAATTTTATTTATTTATTTATTTATTTGAGATACAGCAAGACTCTGTCGCCCAGGCTGGAGGGCAGTGGAGCAATCTCGGCTCACTACAACCTCCACCTCCTGCGTTCAAGCAATTCTCCTGCATCAGCCTCCCAAATAACTGGGATTACAGGCACCTGTCACTACGCCTGGTTAATTTTTGTATTTTTAGTAGAGATGGGGTTTCGCCATATTGGCCAGGCTGGTCTGGACCTCCTGACTTCAGGTGATCCGCCCGCCTCAGCCTCCCAAAGTCCTGGGGTTATAGGCATGAGCCACCACGCCTGGTCAAGTTAATGATTTTATAACAACCACTATGCAAAAGAAGCAAAGAACATGCTGAGAGCCTATGATCAGATGTTTCACCCCAGTCTGTGCAGTAGGACTGGCTTCTCTGATCAATGACATTGTCAGAGGTGTTTGAACCAGAGCAACTCCATCTTGAGTAGGGGCTGGGTAAAATGAGGCTGAGACCTACTGGACTGCGTTCCCAGATGGTTAAGGCATTCTAAGTCACAGGGCGAGATAGGAGGTCAGCACAAGATACAGGCAATGAAGACCTTGCTGATAAAACAGGTTGCAGTAAAGAAGCTGGCCAAAACCAAGAGGGCGATGAGAGTGACCTCTGGTCGTCCTCACTAATACACTCCCACCAATGCCATGACAGTTTACAAATGCCATGGCAATGTCAGGAAGTTACCCCATATGGTCTAAAAAGGGGAGGCATGAATAATCCATCCCTTGTCTAGCATATGATCAAGAAATAGTCATAAAAATGGGCAACCAGCAACCCTCAAGGCTGCTGTGTCTACAGAGTAGCCATTCTTTATTCCTTCCCTTTTCTAATAAACGTGCTTTCACTTTATGGACGTGCCCTGAATTCTTTCTTGTGCGAAATCCAAGAACCCTCTCTTGGGGTCTGGATCGGGAACTCTTTCCTGTAATAGTATGTCAGCTGATACCTATAGAAAGAGGGAGTCAACTAGACTAGAACTGGGTAAACAGCCTCCCCCATCCCCAGGGGAAACTATGTGGAAACCCCAAGGCAGCGGGGAGCAGGGAAGAAGGTGAGTGGGGAAGGCCAAATGAATGGAGTTGACAGAGGAGGCAGGACAGGTGGGCACCCCAGGCCAGGTAGGACAATCAGCCGTGAATATCAGACTCATTCTAGGTGGGAAGTGACTGTAGGGTTGTTTGAGGGGAAGAGGGAATGGTGACTGATTTGATTTGCATGTTCGAAAGTATAACCATTAGGTTGAAAGAGCAGGATCCCAAATGCATAGCAGAAATCATTCCCCAACTCCTTGATTCAACATTCCCAGGTTTTTCCTTCTTTTCTTCTTAAAAAAAAAATTGGTAAAATATACATAACATAAAATTTACCATCTTAACCATGTTTAAGGGAACAGGTCAGTGGCATTAAGTACATTCATATTGTTGTGCAACCATCTTGCAAAATTGAAACTCTCTGCCTATTAAAAACTAACTCCTGATTCCCCACTTCCCCAGCCCCTGGTGACCACTTTCTCTCTCCTCTATGAGTATGACTCCCCTAGGTACCTCATTTTAGTATAATCACAGAGTATTTGCCCTTTGTGACTGGCTTATTTCACTTAATATAATGTCCTCAAAGTTCATCCATGTTGCAGCATGCGTCCGAACTCCCTTTCCTCCTAAGGCTGAATGATATTTCACTGTATGTGTGCCATGTTTTGTGTATCCATTCATCCATCAGTGAACTCTTGAATTGCTTCCACCTTTTGACTGTTATGAATAATGCGGCTATGGACATGGGTGTACAGATGGTCAAGGCCCTGCTTGCAATTATTTTGTAAATATACCCTCAAAGGCTTTTTCTTGAATCCTGATTCTGGGAATTACACTATACTAAACACTATGGGGGTTTAGAAACCTAAATATGACAGTCTCTGACACCCCAAAGAGACAGGAAAATGCCCCCCATTCTCTCTCTGCTGCTTTCAGTGGAGTAAATAAATAAGTGGTGACTGATGAGACTGAAAAGACAGAACTAGTTAACAGGACTGGGTAAGATGTTTTGGTCAAGTCAATAAAAGATGAAGAACTACTGGAGGGCTTTTGTTTGCTTGCTTGCTTGCTTGGTAAATTGGTTAGTCAGCTGGTTGTCTGATTTGTCAAAAAATCAAATTAAGTTAAACATAGAAGCACCTGAACAAAATTAGGCTACAGAAAAATCCCACCAGAGTCCATATGTATGATGAATTGGAGAAGGGGGGGAAACTGGAGACAGAGGACCTAGAGAGGAGGCTGTGGCAATAGCCCAGACAAGAAAAAATCAGGGTCTTAAATGACACCGTATCGGTGGCCACGGAAAGAAAGGACTCTTTCTTTGAGGTTAGTGCCCGTTTGCGATTGGTTGACCCTGATTTCAGGAAGATCTGGTCTCTGAGCCCACAATGTGCCTCTACCTTCTGGACTGTCAGTCTCTGTCAGAGGTAGAACATTTCTGCCCCTAGGGGATCCTTCCATTAAGAAACATATCCATCTGCTTCAGCTCCTGCTTCCTTGTGACCAAATGAAATCTGCCCAGGAGAGCTCTGCATCACACACCAGCGGTCTCAGGGCTGTTTGCAGCAGCAGATTTGAAGGACAGCTTCTCCGAGCAGGAACTCCCACTGGGCAACCCAAGAAGCCTCTAGGCGACTCAATCCCTTTAGCTATTTTTAGTGTGCCTTTTACATTCAGAAACAGGAAGCATTCTGTACAAACTCATTTTTTTCTGCTTCCCTCAGGCAGAAAATTTCAATCTTAAACCTTTATGCTAAATGACATAATGTTTGAGAATTTAGCTTACTTTCTTTCCTCATTGTTACCGCACTATTCATACCTCTAAGTATGCAAAGAGCTCTGAATCTTACAGTTCTAGCTGAAGCAGCAGTCAAATTGCAATGAATGAGGTCCCTGACTGTATTAAGACCATGATGTCAAGCTGGGGTGGGGTGGGGACAGTGTGCAAAACTGTGCAGTCATTGAGGGACACAAACTTTAACCTCCACTCCCACCCCAAACACACTACAAAAAGGAATGCCTTAAGCTTGAACATGAACACAGTGTAAGAGGTCCTCAGATCCAGGGTTTGTCCTGAAAGATCCATCCATCCTTCCTTCCTTCCTTCCTTCCTTCCTTCCTTCCTTCCTTCCTTCCTTCCTTCCTTCCTTCTTTCCTTCCTTCCTTCCTTCCTTCTTTCCTTCCTTCCTTCCTTCCTTCCTTCCTTCCTTCCTTCCTTCCTTCCTTCCTTCCTTCCTTCCTTCTCTCTCTCTCTCTCTTTTCTTTTTTCTTTTTTTTTCTGAGATGGAGTCTCACCCTGTCACCCAGATTGGAGTGCAGTGGCGTGACCTCAGCTCACTGCAACCTCCACGTCCTGGGTTCCAGCGAGTCTTCTGCCTCAGCCTCCTGAGTAGTTGGGACTACAGGCACCCGCTACCACACCTGGCTAATTTTTGTATTTTTTAAGTAGAGGCAGGGTTTCACCATATTGGCCAGGTTGGTCTTGAACTCCTGGCCTCAGGTGATCCGCCAGCCTAGGCCTCCCGAAGTGCTGGGATTACAGGTGTGAGCCATCACACCCGGCCAAAAGATTTTATTTTTTTAAGAGCATTCTTTCGGAATAGGATATAACTAGCTTTAAAAAAATTCTACTGTAACATCTTATTTGCTTGGTACTATTAAGAATTCTAGAAGAAATTGAGCCATGTGACAGTAGAAACATTAATGTTTCATGTTTCATTTACTTTATTTTTTTGAAACATGCTGGAGTGCAGTGGCATGATCATAGCTCACTGCAGCCTCGATCTCCTGTGCTCAAGCCATCCACCCACCTCAGCCTCCCTAGTAGCTGGGACTACAAGCATATGCCATCATGTCCAGCTAATTTTTTTTTTTATTTTTTGTAGACCTGAGGTTTCTCCATGTTGCCCAGGCTGGTCTCAAACTCCTGGACTCAAGCAATTGACTGGTCTCGGCCTCCCAATCATTTACTTTTTCTTATTTGCAGTACCCACTGCAAAAAGTCAGACTACTAACAAACATCTATAATTGGCTCATCTCTGAAGTACTGGAAAAATATCCAGAAGAATAGGACATGAAGCTGACAACACGCTTAATGAGGAATATGACATAAACTTATACCCCCTTGCCCAGTTTTTTACTTTGAAATTTGTCAAACATATGGGAAAGTTCAATGAATAGTACACCATTCAAGGACACCCTACTTCACCTAGATTCACTAGTTGTTTATAGTTTACCAATTTTCCTTCTCTTTCTCCCTCTTTCCTCCTATATATGTGATGTATGTGTGAGTATGTACAGATACACACACATTTGTATTCATATATGCCAAACCATTTGAAAGCAAATTGTAAGCATGATGACACTTCACCTTGTCACACAAACAGCCTTGTTGCTAATACAAAGCCTGTTTGTGGATTCTCTTCACACGGACGCGTGTGACACACCTTAAGTGCTTTAGCATGTACTCCTAAGAGCAAAAACATTGTCTTTTATAATCCCAATGCCATTATCACACTCAAGAAGCTTAACATTGGTATTTTAAAGGATACTTTTTCAAAAAAAGGTAAAATTATGACTCGTACAGATACTAAAAAAAGTTAAAGATTTATTCAATTCATTATTAATGAGGAAACTACAAGATGCTACAGCCAGTTCAAAAGAGAATCCAAAAAAGACACACATTTATTGACAAGGATACTGAAAGGAATAAGCAAACTGAGGCAAAACTGGCTGCTTCTCTTCTGTAGGCAAGGATTGTTTTGCATTGTTATCCATTATGTCCAACTTATTGAGTTGTAAAATAGCTCAAAGGCCACGAAAGGTGCAGAGCCCCTATAGGATCAAAATTAGATAACCCTGAAGAGTGGGTGGGCTCTAGACCTTTTCCTACAAAGGGCTAGATAGTAAATGTTTTCGGTTTTGCAAGCCATATGGTTTTTGTACAGATATTCAACTGCCATTGAACATGCAAGTAATCTTAGACAAAATGTGAAGGGTGAATGTGGCTGTGTGCAATAAACTTTATTTACAAACACAGGTGACTAACTGGATCTGGCTTACTGGCTGTAGTTGGCCAACCCTGCTCTAAACAATGCATAATTTTCCATTGAAGCATACATTTTACCCTACAGATACAACAATAAGATGTTGTTACGGGCTGAATTGTGGCTTCCCAAAATTCCTTTGTTAAAGTCCTAACCCCCACTACCTCTGAATGTAACTGTAGTGGGACATGGGGACGTTAAAAGGATGATTAAGGTAAAATGAGGTCATGTTGGTGGGTCCTAATCCAATATAACTGATGTCCTTATAAGAAGAGAAAATTAGGACTGGGCACAGTGGCTCATTCCTGTAATCTCAGCACTTTGGGAGGCTGAGGCAGAAGGATCTCTTGAGCTCAGGAGTTCAAGACCAGCCTGGGCAACATAGTGAGACCTCCATCTTAAAAAGAAGAAGAAGAGGAAGAAGAGGAAGGAGGAGGAGGAGGAGGAGCAGAAGAAATGAAAAGAAAAAGAGAGAAGGCAACTAGGACACGGATTGGCACAGAGGGAAGACCATGTGGTGACACAGAGAGAAGATGACCATCTATAAGCCAAGGAGAGGGGCCTCGGAAGAAACACATCCTGCCAATACATTGGTCTTGGACCTTCAGCCTCCACAACTGTGAGGCAATATAATAGCCCTAGCAAACGAATACAGATGTCTTCCAGTTTTAAAAAGATAGCTACATAATCATGGGTCAAGTGAACAGGACACTACTTTTCCTTAAAATTGTTTTATTAAATGCAATATTGGCAACATACACTTCAAAAGTGGAGATAGGAGGAAGGTTTGGATGTCAAACAAGTTTAGAAACTATAGCAAACTGTAGTTCCTTCTTAGAAATCCACTACATTCTCAGTATGCATAATGCTCCTGAGATATCCTGCAATCACGTCTGTTCAACCTTTGCATAACCCTGACTTTCCCAAACTTTGAATGCCTTTTCAAAAAGAGATACAGTTCTGATGAATAAAACCATTGTTCTTGGAACACACTTTGGAAACACTAGTATGAACAAATTATGAGGCAAATATTCTAAGGATGTAAAGATGTCTGTGGACTGAGCCTTGAGAACTGTGGGATTCAGAAGGCTGGAAGGGAATACACACGTTCCAGGTAGGGGCAAAGGGAAGACTCTCTGTGGCCCGTCATGCGGGGTCATGATGTGGAAAGCAAGGCACAGAGGGGCCAGGCTGCCCAGAGCTGAGTGCTCACATTGCTGTGTGATAGGAAGGCTGGTCCTGAAGGAAGGATCAGTGCCCCCTTGTCAAAGAGAACCTGAGGCTTTCAGTGTCCAATTGTAGGATAAGGAGTGGAATTTGGAACATCTGGCCCTTGGTGTCCTCCTGGTGATCACTTCCAACAGAACTTAAACGCCCACAAAGGGTTCCTTCTATGACGTCTCTGTCAATGGGGTGAAAGCCCGGATGGTGCGCCCAATGCCAGCCCGAAGCCACCAGATGGCGCGCGGAACCCGCAATGCACGCACGCCAGCCTTGCGTTTGTCCCCGCACTGGCCCCAGGCCTTGGGAAATGTGTCTTTCCCCTGCCTTTTTACACTTTAGGAAGCTCATCTTTAGAGATGCATGTGAAACACCCCCCGCCCCGCACAGCTGTGCTCCTCCTGCCCTTCCCCTCCTGGGACACATCGGCAGCCTTTCCCCGGTCTGAAGAGTTTCCAAGCCGAGGAGTCTCTTGCACGTTTGTTCTACTGGAACTCGAAGCCGGAAGCACTGAGCTTCCATTTTGTAACCCACAATCCCGGTGAAGTACAATCGTTAGGGAAAAAACATCTCAAGGATTGTGTGTTAGGGCAACCTCATTTCTGGCATGAAAACAAGCCCTGCAAACACTCTGTTACTCTGGTGTTCTGACTGCAAACACAGGGGGATGTAAGATTTTTACGTAATCCCAAACCTCAGCCCTGAAGAGTTAATGATGTTCCTCATGCCACTGGGGCACGAAAGAAAGACTTGCATGTTCGGGTGGTTATGACTTGCCCAGAGCGGTGGAACGAGCCATAAGGCTGAAGGCCAAGGGATTCGGGCCACCCATGCAGTGAAATAATCCCCCAGAAATGCAGAGCCGGGAGTGGAAATGAAAGTAAAGAGAAGAGTCATTCCAGGGCATTGGCTAAACCTGACTAAACCTGACTGATCATCAAGCCTAAAGTTTGCTTGACTCCCGAAACTGCAAATCTCAGATTTGGGATGCACTGCCTAGATACCAGGAAATGACAGAAATCAAGCAGTTGGAACACTGTTCTTGTCCAACTCTGGGTCTTAAGCTCTGTTCTCATTTTCAGTTCCAAAAGCAATGAATAATTAATAAGGTAGTTTTTGAATGGAAAGCACATTTCAATGGATGGGTGATGCTTTCCGAAAGGCCTCTGACAGTTACTGTTTATTTCCTTCTTTCTTTCTCTTTTTGAAATAAAACCATGGAAGTGAAGACTGAAGCAATATTCAAATATACGACATCCCACATGTTTGACCCACCAGAGACTTGCACCAGTAATGAAAAGCAGGATCTAATATCTACCTTGTCACCTACTGTATGCCTCACACTCTGTTCCATGTTTTTATGGAAGTAATGTCTCATTTAATCCTCACAGTCATGGCTCCGTAGTTGGCACTGGCCCAGGTTTTTAGATGAGGACCCTAGTCTCCTATAAGGTTAAGCAGCTCACCCAAAGTCACACAACTAGTAAATTTGAGAATAAGGAATTGGAACTTGGTATATCTGACTTCAAAGCCTCAGTTCCTCTTCCTTTGCCCATGCATTTCACAGACTCATGGGACCTCATGGAGTTAGAAGGGATCTGGGAGGGCATTTGGATGAATGTTCTAAATAATACATGAATCTCTTTTCCAGCATTCTCTGTAAGTTGAAAGCTAAACAAGTGTGAATGTGCCTGAAATCAAAAGCTGAAGCCGAAAAAGAAGTCAGAGCAAGACTTCAGAATTCAGATAGAGGGCCTAAAATACTTGTAATAGATTTTGGTCCTATTTTCTCTAAAAGTGGGACAGATGTATATATTTAAGTCTGTGAGACGACCGACAGTGCACCTAAGGAATGAGTCCAGAATGTTGTTCTCTTAGCCCAGCTCAAAGGGGAATAGTTGAAGAAAAATGACTAGGGAAAGAAGGCACGTGTTGGTATGGATGGGATGCCTGTGATATCCTGAAGATGTGTGCACTGTAATTCAAAGAGATTCAGAGGAATGCTACTGTTTCAGCATACACACCCTCAGGTCCTGGAACAATATGGTAAAAAGCTCCCCTCTCCCCCAGTTCTAGGGAAAGGTAACTAAGTGAAAGCAGGTGACCAGCCTCAGGCCACATAGCAAGGAGGTGGCAGAGCTAGAAATAGAACCAAGTGCTGAGTGTCTCAGTTGTGCTGTGGTGCTACTCGCCCTTGCTGCCTCACACATCTTCTGTCAAGACTGGCTCTGTGTGAATTTGGAAACTCAAAACCAGGTTTCAGTTTTCATGACATACTGGAAACTTGGCCTTGGATCACTAAGAAGTTCACTATGGGGGCCGGGCGCGGTGGCTCATGCATGTAAACACAGCACTTTGGGAGGCCAAGGTGGGCATGAGGTCGACATGGAGACCATCCTGGCCAAAATGGTGAAAACCCGTCTCTACTAAAGATACAAAAATTAGCTGGGCGTGGTGGCACATGCCTGTAGTCCCAGCTACTTGGGAGGCTGAGGTAAGAGAATCACTTGAACCCAGGAGGTGGAGGTTGCAGTGAGCCGAGATCGCGCCACTGTACTCCAGGCTGGCGACAGAGCCAAACAAAACAAAACCAAACAAAAAAGAAGTTCACTGTGGCTTGTGAACCTTTCAAGCAAATGGAACCAGGTTTCTGTCATGTGTCGACCCCCACCAATGCCAGGAGGGATGGATGGGTTTGAGTGGGAATCAGGTACAATTCCATCAACGTGGTATTGACATGTCCCAGAGTGCACGCTGGCCTGGAAGGACACCTGGAAATGGGGGGCCTCTACAAATCCCAGCTGCAGTGGAGTCTCTCAGAGCCAGTCAGGGAATAACTTGGGGAGAGGGAGAGAGAAAAGGAGGGAATGATTTAGGAGGTGTGCATATTCATTTGCAAATGAAGTTATGGAAGTTGCTAGTGAGATTTTTATTGGTAATTAAGTGATAATGCCTGTGTAAAGCTGCTAGAGTTGGAATTCCTGTAAAATACTGAAGGGACTGAGGCACTTTTGAGAAATGTCTTATTGTTTAGCATTTTCAGAAACAATTTAGGTTTCCGTAGTATCTTGTATCCTCTAACTAGTAACTCTTCAAAGCATTCTTGCGAGGCAGGTCACTGGGCTAACCTATTTGTGCACCTCCAAAGCCTGTTTATTTACACGTAGAGGATGTTAGATGACACCTCTCTCTCTCTCTCTGACACACACACACACACACACACACACACACACACACGCCAGGATACAGGATCAAATGTCCTTCAAATGGCCTGGCCAGGTAGAGAGTGTTTTGTTTTAAATCAAGATTCTGTATATGATTAGCTTGAGATAATCCAGTTTAATTAATGGAATTAGAGGAATTAGGAAGGATCCAGGTCCAGTGACTATTGAAAGACTTTGCAAGAATTTATGTTTGGGCCTGGCATGGTGGCTCATGCCTGTAATCCCAGCACTTTGGGAGGTTGAGGCACGTGGATCATTTGAGGTCAGGAGTTCGAGACCAGCCTGGGCAACATGGTGAAACCCCATCTCTACCGAAAATGCAACAAAAAAAATTAGCCAGGTGTCGTGGCATACACCTGTAATCCCAGCTAGTCAGGAGACTGAGGCAGGAGAATTGCTTGAACCCAGGAAGCACAGGTTGCAGTGAGTCAGTATTGCACCACTATACTCCAGCCTGGGTGACAGAATGAGACTCCATCTCAAAAAAAAAAAAAAAAAGGAAAAAGAATAAAGAAATAAAGAATTAGTGTTTGAACTGCTATGACTGCTATGTAGAAAAGTAATTACTTTCTTCCCTTGCTGGCTGGCAATGGTGGCCTCAACATCCACAAGGCTGGGAGAAAGGAATAAAGGAGAAAATCAAGAGCCTGGCCCCAGTTTGAACTGGATAATAAGCCCTTGATTAATTAATAACTGCCTCCTCTCTAAATATATTATTTGATATTGAGAGAGAGACAGAGAGAGACTCACTTATCTACACACGTGTCCTGTCTGTAGTGAGAGGTCAGCCAGGGCCGGTAGGTCAGAGGGTGAAGTCCAAACCAAGGAATTCCAATGTATTAATTTTTTCAAGAGGATACTTTATTGTCTTTAACATATAAAAAGAAAATGTGTTAAATTAATAAATGTCTAATCAAAAGTCTAAAAGAGTACTGTGCTAACATACCAGCAGGTAACAGCTCTTAATAGTTACCTGTTCATGTGGGAGGTGGGTACATGTGAACACGCCTGATATAATGTCAGGGGGTGAACATGCTTCCAAAAGTTAGAGGATCTGAGCTCCAGGAAGTGGGTAATGCAGCCCTGGGCACTGGGGGAGGAGATTGAAAAAAATTAGGCCATTAGGGTCAGAAAGGAAAAGGGAGAGAAAATTCGGGAACAGGAAAGATGTTTCATTTTAAGCACCTGGTGCTTAATCCAGGATTTTGTAGCATATCCTCACTGTTTCTGGAGGTTCCTAGATTATATCCTCTAAAAATACCATAAGTTTCCTAAGCCCAGATGATGTAATAATCCATGTTCTCATGGACTTCCCTCTGCCATTGGCTGGTTGTTCTGTTGTTTTCTGGAGAATAAAGTGACCATGGAGACCTTGAAGGTGATGGACACTCAACCAAGACCAGTTAATGAAAATATGAAGGGTATTTTGGAGATGACTACTTGCTAGGAGTTTCCAGAGATGAACTGAATTGTCATTATTATCTGGTAGTATAATTAGTCACAGACTTTATCCATTTTTTCCTTCCCTTGTTTAGCTAATTCTAGTACTTCCTGAGGGATGTTAGTTTTAAATTTACTACTGATGGCCAAGACTAAGTTTCAGGCCAAAAATCTTAGTTCTTGCAAGACTATAAGGCCAAGTCATCTTGTGGAATTATCCAAAGACGTATAACAGAGGACAGGAGAAAACAAATGTCAACCACGCATTTAAACACACAAATGCACATTTAAAATGGCCACCACCCATTGAAAATTTACTAGATGAGTGACACTCCACTGTGCCCATTAAATAATGGGATGCATGAACAACTGAATAAACCGATTGCTGTGTTTTGATTGCTAGTTCCTCTTTTTTCCTCACTCCTTGCTCCCGTTGACCTTTTAGCTTCTTTTGCTCTGTTTTAGCAAGCTCATCAAAGATTTAAATATCTGCTTTTGGTCAAAACATCTCAAATTTATATTATTTTCTGTGACCTTTCCCCTATGCCTATAAGATATCTTTACCTATCTGATATGGGTTGACTGTGTCCCCACCCAAATCTCATCTTGAATTGTAGCTCCCATAATTCCCATGTGTCGTGGGAGGGACCCAGTGGGAGGTAATTGAATCGTGGGGACAGGTCTTTCCTGTGCTGTTCTTGTGATTGTGAATAAGTCTCATGAGATCTGATGGTTTTATAAATGGGAGTTCCCCTACACAGGCTCTCTCTTGCCTGCTGCCGTGTAAGATGTGACTGTTCCTCCTTTGCCTTCTGCCATGATTGTGAGGCCTCCTCAGCCAGGTGGGACTGTGAGTCCATTAACCCTTTTTCCTTTATAAATTACCCAGTCTCGGGTATGTCTTTATTAGCAGCATGAGAACAGACTAATACACTGTGAACCCCAAAAATCTGAGATAGGTCTTAGTTAATTTGGAAAGTTTATTTTGCCAAGGTTGAGGACATGCCCGTGACACAGCCTCAGGAGGTCCTGACGACATATGCCCAAGGTGGTCGGGGCACAGCTTGGTTTTATACATTTAGGGAGACATGAGATATCAATCAATATATGTAAGAAGTACATTGGTTCGGTCTGGAAAGGTGGGACAACTTGAAGCAAAGGCAGGAAGACTAAAAGCCTGAGGGAGCTCCCAGGTCACAGACAGGTGATACATTCTTTTGAGTTTCTGATTAGCCTTTCCAAAGGAGGGAAATCAGATACACATCTATCTCAGTGAGCAGAGGAGTGACTGTGAATAGAATGGGAGGCAGGTTTGACCTAAGCAGTTCTGGGCTTGAGTTTTCCTTAGTGATTTTGGGGGCCCAAGATGTCTTCCTTTCACCACACTATCCCAGCCATAACATGAAAGAGGACAGAGAAGAGAGAGAGAGCTAGCTCTGAGCCCTGGCTGACCACTTACTGGCTCAGCCACCTGGGTAATTCGCTGCGTCTTTTGGCCTCAGTTCTTTTTTGAGTTAAATTCCATTCTCTGGAACCACAGGATGGGTTGCCTTGTGTTTCCCAAGAAGAAATGCTGAAGTCCTAACCTCAGTACTTGTCAACATGACCTAATTTGGACATAGGGTCTTTGCAGATGTAGCCAAGTTAAGATGAGGTATGCTGGAGTAGAGAGGGTCCTTAATTCAATATGACTGGTGCACTTACTAAAGGAGGAGAGTTGCCGAGAAACAGACACAGAAGGGGGCAGGCCATGGGAAGACAGAGACTGACGTGCTGCAGCTACAAGCCAAGGAGCACCAAGGGTTATTGGCATCACCAGAAGCTAAAAGAGGCAAGGAAGGACTCTTCCCTGCAGGTTTCAGAGGGAGTGTGGTCCTGCCGACACCTCAATCTCAGATTTCTAGTCTCCAGAACTGTGAGACAATAAACTCACGTTGTTTCAAGCCACCCAGTTGGTAGTGTTTTGTTCCTGGCACTCCTAGGAAATGAAGACAGTGCTATGGGGAAGCAGTCGAAGACCCTGGGCTTTGAAATCAGATCAGGATTTGAATCAAGTTTCAATCACATACCAGTTGATGATGATTTGGGCACATTTCTCACTGAGTCTCATTTCTTTCTTGAAATCTAAGTGGCCCATAAAAGGGAAATGATGAAACTAATCTTGTCAGAAGGACTATTGCATAATGAAATGAGACAAGGTGTGTGTATTAGTTAGGAATGTTTTTATTGAAAGAAGAAACTCAACATGACTCAGTAAAAATGGGACTTCGGTGTAAGAATTGTGGAATGTCTCAATCCAACTTGGCCCTAGATTCTAACATTGGCAGCTCTTCATTTTTCTTTCCTGCCCTCCTCTGAATATCTGAACACACGCTTCTTCCTCCATTCCCCTCTCTCCCCCTTCCATTAGACCAGGTGCCTCTACTTTTCCATTATTCCAAACTTTGCCTCCTTTAGCCACCTGGAAGAAACTAATTTGAACCTCCCTCTTCAATATATACTGCTTGGGTGATGGGTGCACCAAAATCTCACAAATCACCACTAAAGAATTTACTCATGGCCAGGCGCGGTGGCTCATGCCTGTAATCCCAGCACTCTGGGAAGCCAAGGCGGGCAAATCACAAGGACAGGAGATTAAGACCATCCTGGCCAATGTGGTGAAGCCCCGTCTCTACTAAAATACAAAAAACTAGCCAGGCATGGTGGGTGGTGCGTGCCTGTAGTCCCAGCTACTGAGGAGGCTGAGGCAGGGGAATTGCTTGAACCCAGGAGGCAGAGGTTGCAGTGAGCTGAGATTGTGCAACTATGTTCCAGCTTGGCAACAGAGTGAGACTCCATCTCAAAAAACAAACAAACAAAACAAACAAATAACAACAACAACAACAACAAAACCATCTGTTCCCCAAAAACCTATGGAAATAAAAAATTTCTTTTAAAATAATAATTTGAACCTCCCTCAGCTTGCAAATTCAAAAGTCCAATGGGAGTGGGAGAGACATAATGGTCCACTTGAGGTCAGATGTCCCACCCTCACCCCAACCAGCTATGCCAAGAGAAGAGGGTTGTATATTCCCAAACACATTGTGAAAATTACAGGAGATAATATGTAAAAATTACTCTGGAGAACTGTGACAAGTGTAAAGTGTCGTTATTTTCTATTTGCTTTTTATTATAATTTTTTGATAGAGTCTTGCTCTTTCGCCCAGGCTGGAGTGCAATGGTACCATCTCAGGTCATTGCAACCTCCGCCTCCCACGTTCAAGCGATTCTCCCACCTCAGCCTCCCAAGTAGCTGGGATTACAGGCTATTTTCTATTTTAATTCATCACACCCTAATGGGGACTTTCCGTCTTTCTGCCTCCTCTACTCCCTCAACCCTGCCCTGATGCCCTTCTTTCCACTCCACCCAAATCCTTCCTGGGCTTCAAGTCCTTACCCAAATCTTTCCAATCCACAGTCACAGAAGTCTTTTCTGTTTGCAAACTCCTATTACCCTTAGAGTTGATTTCTCTCACAGTTAAGTCCTTAATTGTCTTCTAATTGGTCCTTGGCCTAGATCCTAAGTCACCAGAGGGCAGGAAGCATGTCTTCTTGTGCTCTTAGAGCCCTGTGCTGCTTCACATATTTCCAGGCACTAGGAGCCCATCTGCAGTGCTGGTCCTGTCCCACCACCCCCCGCCCTGCCCTTGGGGTTCCTTGGAAGTTGCTGCCTGCAGACTTCCTCCTCACTGACCTGGAGCTCCAGAGAGGCCCCAAGATAAACACAACAAAAGCCTCAAATCTGCAAAATCTGCAAAAGATTTAGATTAGGGGTGTCCAGTCTTTTGGTTTTCCTGGGACACTCTGGAAGAAGAAGAACTGTCTTGGGCCACATATAAAATACACTAACACTAACGACAGCTGATGAGCTAAAAAAAAAAATTTGCAAAAAAATCTCATAATGTTTTAAGAAAGTTTCTGAATTTGTGTTGGGCCACGGGTTGAACAAACTTGCTTTAGATAGTGTTACTGCTACTCAGGGTCTGCAGGGCTGTTTCCCTCACGTGGCGCATGATGTAACCAGTTCACCTAATTGCAACCAATTTCAACTCCATGCTATTGGATTTGTTTCCCTAAGGTACCAGATTCCAGAAAGGTCCTACTCTTCCCTAAATCAGCTGGGGAGGTGCATGCAGCCTATTTTCCACCTGCTTTCTGGTTTAGTCTTGCTCAGGAGCCTGGGCAGGCCAGGTGGGTGCTCCCCTGGGCTGATCCTGACACTGGGTCATACTGGGAGATGTGGTGGAGGAGCATTATTACTAGGAAGCAAATTAGAACCTTGATCATGAGGAGGCAAAGTCTTGCCTGGGAAGAAAAGAGCACATGTCAAATTAAGGTAGAGACCAGGACAAAGAAAAAAAAAAAAAGCTAAACATAAATTGCAAGATGTTCAGGCATGGTGAAACTAGAATAGCTCTTTCCAGATTGTTCCATCAAAAAAATTCAAAATACATTCATTGAAGCTGAACTTTTGTTCTCTCCCTCCCATCCTTTCTTCATTCCTTTCCTTCTTCCTTCCCTCTCTTCCTCTTTCTTTCTGCCCTTGTTTGCCACTTGCCTAAGCAAAAACACAGCCACATATTCCAGCTTTTGGCTTATGGAGAGTGCTAGAAAATTGAATCACTGCTTATCTAGAAGATTCATCTCAATGACCTCCAAATCCCTCCCAACTTGGAGGTTCTGCGGGTCTGTAGAATGCCCTGGTGAAAGAGAAAAAACACACGCTTTGAAGTCAGACCAGGTATGTCCCACTTCAGACCAGGTATGTCCCATTTCAGACCAGGTATGTCCCACTTCAGAGCTTGTGTTCTTTCCGTTTCACCAAGGCATTCCATAGACCCACAGAACCTCCGAGTTGGGAGGGATTTGGAGGTCATTGAGATTAAGCTTTTTTTTGTTTTTTGAGACAGAGTCTCGCTCTGTCACCCAGGCTGGAGTGCAGTGGTGCGATCTCAGCTCACTGCAACCGCTGCCTCCCGGATTCAAGCAATTCTCCTGCCTCAGCCTCCCGAGTAGCTGGGACTACAGGCATACACCACCACGCTCAGCTAATTTTTGTACTTTTAGTAGAGACGGGGTTTCACCACATTGGCCAGCCAGGATGGTCTTGATCTCTTGACCTTGTGACCCGACTGCCTCAACCTCCCAAAGTGCTGGGATTATAGGCATGTGCCACCATGTCCGGCCTAGATGAAGCTTGTTAATAATGAGTGAATCATAGCTCTCATATTTACTAGCCGTGTGACTTTGGGCAAAGTACTTAACCTCTCTGAACCTAGGCTCCTCATCTGAAAGCCTGGCCAGTCCCAGCTACCAAGTTGTTGCCATGAGGATTAAATGAGAAACTACTTATAGCACATGGAGATAGAATGGAAATGGAAGACTAGGTCCAAAAATCTGCTGCTGGGAAAGCAGAAGACACAAGATCAGGCTGCGGAGTGGGAGGTTCACGGGACTGGGTGGATGAACAGAGGATGTGGCATTGTTGCTTAGAAAAGCTACTTGGGGCCAAGCGCGGTGGCTCACGCTTGTAATCCCAGCACTTTGGGAGGCTGAGGTAGGCAGATCACCTGAGGTGGGGAGTTCAAGACCAGCCTAACCAACATGGAGAAACCCTGTCTCTACTAAAAATACAAAATTAGCTGGGTGTGGTGGCACATGCCTGTACTCCCAGCTACTCGGGAGGCTAAGGCAGGAGAATTGCTTGAACCCAGGAGGCAGAGGTTGCGGTGAGCCGAGATCATGCCGTTGCACTCCAGCCTGGGCAACACGAGAAACTTCGTCTCAAAAAAAAAAAAAAATACTTGGGCCAGCTTATTTCACAGAGCCTGGCCTTGCCCTGTTCTCCCTGCCTTCTCGTGCAGCTGGATTCTTGTGAACAACCTGGGTGTACAACCAGGACTTCCACCACGTGTGCTGTACCTCTGAGGCTGCACCCTCTCCCACCCAGTGATTTCCCATGGATTTTCTGCCCCTAACTATCCTGGATCTACCCCAGCCCTATTTAGACCATCTACCTGCTGGCCTTTTTTATTCACTTATTCATTCATTTCACAAAATACCTTTCTGTCCATCTGCCCCATGATCCTTTCAGCTTCTTGCCAGTTCCCCAACAGCCCCACCCGCAGGCTTATCCCTCCCTTCCTGGAGGCTGGCTGCATCAGAGGTTACCTTCACCCGCTGCGCGGAGCAAATGCTGATGCTCAGTCGAGATTTGTTGACTAAATAAACACATAGAAAAAGACTTTTAAAAAAAGTACCACCCCTTCTAGATCCCCAGCCCCGTTTTGGGCTGATGCAATCCAAATTTCTCTGGACCATGATGAGTTCAGTGCTGGCAGCTTGGTGGTGGCGCATAAGTAACTAGGTTTCCCAGCTCTCAGGCAGCCTTTCCCAGCACCTCTGTGAGTTTCTGATTTTCAAGTATCCCTGGGGCTTACAAATGCTAATAGTGGCTCTCTTCATATGACTGTAGTAATACTTAGCACTCATGTCCTGACACATCAAATCAGTTCAAGTGCACCCACATCCCCTGGTGAGGTAGGACCCTTACAGTGCGCTGCTGTAAATGAGCAGCTGAGGGTGCTGGGGTGCAGCTAGGGCCACACTTGGCTTTGATCTGAAATACTAATTTCTTTTTTTCATTGCTTTCTTTTTCTTGATACACGCATATAACATGTAATGATGAAATCTAGGTAATTGGAATATCCGTCACCTCAAACATTTATCATTTCTTTGGGTTGAGAACATCCAAATCTTCTCCCTTCTAGCTATTTCAAAATATACAATAAATAATTGTTAACTCTAGTCACTCTATGGTGCTATTTTTATTTTATTTATTTATTTATCTATTTTGAGACAGAGCCTCACTCTGTCACCCAGGCTGGAGTGCAGTGGTGTGATCTCAGCTCACTTCAACCTCCACCCCCTGGGTTCAAGTGATTCTCCTACCTCAGCCTCCCGAGTAGCTGGGACTACAGGCACACATTGCCACATCCAGCTAATTTTTGTATTTTTAGCAGAGATGGGGTTCCTCTATCTTGGCCAGGCTTGTCTTGAACTCTTGACCTCGTGATCCACCTACCTCAGCCTCCCAAAGTGCTGGGATTACAGGCATGAGCCACTGCACCCGGCCTTTCTCTATGGTGCTATTGAACAGTAGATCTTATTCCTTCTATCTAACAGAATGTTTGTACCAATTAACCAACTCTTCTTTTTTCTATTTATTTATTTATTTATTTATTTATGTATTTTGAGATGGAGCCTCACTGTGTCACCCAGGCTGGAGTGCAGTGGCGCGATCTCTGCTCACTGCAACTTCCACCTCCCAGGTTCAAGCAATTCTTCTGCCTCAGCCTCCCAAGTAGCTGGGACTACAAGTGCACACCAACATGCCTGTCTAATTTTTGTATTTTTAGTAGACACGGAGTTTCACCATGTTGGTCAGGCTGGTCTGGAACTCCTGAACTCAAGTGATCCACACACTTTAGCCTCCCAAAGTACTGGGATTACAGACGTAAGCCACCATGCCCAGCCTTTTTTCATTTTCAAATGTACAATTGGCTAGACACGGTAGTGCATGCCTGTAATCTCAGCACTTTGGGAGGCCGAGGTGGGTGGATCACCTGAGATCAGGAGTTCAAGACCAGCCTGGCCAACATGATGAAACTCCATCTCTACTAAAAATACAAAAAATTAGCCAGGTATGGTGGCAGACACCTGTAATCCCAGCTGCTCAAGAGGCCGAGGCAAGAGAATTGCTTGAAACCGGGAAGCGGAGGTTTCAGTGAGCTGAGATCACACCACTGTACCCCAGCCTGGGCAACAAGAGTGAAACTCCATCTTGGGGGAAAAAAATGTACAATTAAATTATTATTGACTATAGTCACCCTGTTCATGCTATCACACAGTAGGCTGTAGGTATTATTCTTTCTTTTCATACCCATTAACCCTCTTCATCTCCCTGCAGTTCCCAACCAACCCTTCTTGTTTTTTCTTTGTTTGTTTGAGACTGAGTCTCACTCTATCACCCAAGCTGGAGTGCAGTGGTGCCATCTCAGCTCACTGCGACCTCCACTTCCTGGGTTCAAGTGATTCTCTTGCCTCAGCCTCCTGAGTAGCTGCGATTACAGGTGCCCACCACCACGCCTGGTTAGTTTTTGTATTTTTAGTAGAGACAGTGTTTCACCATGTTGGCCAGGCTGGTCCTGAACTCCTGACCTCAACGGATCCACCTGCCTCAGCCTCCCAAAGTGCTGGGATTCCAGGCGTGAGCCACCGTATCCGGCCCAACCAACCCTTCTTAATACTGCCCTCCCCACTACGCTTCCCAGCCTCAGATAACCACCATTCTACTCTCTACCTCCATGAGATCAAAATTTTTTGCTCCCATATGTGAGTGAGAACATGTGTTATTTGTCTTTCTGAGCCTGATTTATTTTACTTAATGTCCTCCAGTTCCATCCATGTTACTGCAAATAACAAGATTTCGTTCCTTTTTATGTCTAACTAATATTCCATGGTGTATGTATACATTTCCTTTATTCATCCTTTGAGGGACACTTAAGTTGATTCTATATTTTGGTTATTGTGCATAGTACTTCAATAAACATGGAAATGCAGATATCTCTTCGATATATTGATTTTCTTTCTTTTAAATATATTCCCAGCAACAGGATTGCTGGATCATATGGTAGTTCTATTTTTGGGTTTTTGAGGAACCTCCAAACTGTTCTCCATTGTGGCTGTACTAATTTACATTCCCACCAACAGCATTATAAGGGCTCCCCTTTCTCCTTATCTTTGCCAGCATTTGTTAGTTTTCTCTTTTTGATAATAGCCATTCTCCCTGAAGTTGAGATGGTGCCTTGTGAAATACCAATTTCAAATGACTATATTCTCAGATATATCTTCCTCTGACTCCACAGCAGCCCCCTGCCCTGCAGATATTTGCTGTCTCCTCAGTATTCAAATGAAAAGTACCTCCCTCAGACCCCACCCAACGGGAGGCCCGGGCCAACTGTCCAGAGGGCAGTGCTTCCCCTTCCTTCTCAGCCGCAAAAAACAAACAAAACCCTGGTAGACATGTGATAGAATAATCATAAATACATAAAATTGGTCACGTAAACTGTGAAACATTAAGTTTCAGTTCCACAGACTGTGAAAACAGCAAAGTTTCCAACAAGGTCAAAAAAGTTAATAAGCACTGGGAGAGATGAACAGAATACCCCAGGGTCCCAAGTGAGAAGAAGCCCTGGCCAGGGACGGATCTGACTCCTCTGGAGCAACCCAGAGCCCCCGCAAAGCCGGCCACCCCCCACCTCGCATCGCCTGGAAGAAAATGAGAAACTCCACATGCCCCAAAGCACCCCCCAGAGTGCCCCCCTCCCTACCAAGTGGTTAAAGACAAAAAAGAAAATCACCAAAATGTACATTTATCATTAAATGCACATAAAATGCACCTATATAAGAAGGGGAGGCTGGGTGCCGTGGCTCACACCTATTATCCCAGCACTTTGGGAGGCCGAGGCAGGCGGATCACCTGAGATCAGGAGTTTGAGACCAGCCTGGCCAACACAAATACAAAAAAAATTTAGCTGGGCGTGGTGGCACGTGCCTGTTATCCCAGCTACTCAGGAGGCTGAGGCAGGAGAATTGTTTGAACCCGGGAAAGCAGAGATTGCAACAAGCCGAGGTCGTGCCACTGCACTCCACCTCCAGCCTGGGCGACAGAGCAAGGCTCCGTCTCAAAAAAAAAAAAGAAAAAAAAATGGAGGACTCTATGAGCCTCAAGAAATGCAACTAGTCCTTCTTTCAGCTGCACAAATGGTTCCTTGCTCTTGTTCCATGTTTCTCAAACTGGAATACATGTTCAAAGGGGCAGATCCCAAAAGGGATGGAGGCAGAGGAGGGGCGATGGGGATTCCCAGCCATGGCCAAACTCAGCACATTTCCTGGAGCTTTAGAGTTACTTACTTGTTGGTTAGCTTCTCCATTTTTTTAAAAAACAACATTTTTATATGAAATTGGTCTCGTATGGAATGAAATGCAAGCTTTCCACGAACTTTTAAAATCTAACATCAGTTTTCAAAGCAATCTCTCACCTCTGGCCAGAGAGGTGTACTTATGTCTTCTGGTCTCAGGGTTCCTAGGTGGAAGTTGGAAGACCACTGAATTTGTTTTCATCTTGGAAGGCGCAGTCTCATCTTGCTGGAATGAGGTTCCCTAAGTGCTGGGGGGTGGGTCGGGGGGGCGGGTCAGGGGGTACAGATCAGGGTCAAGCTGAGGATGGCCCAGTGGCAGCCCAGAGTTCCCCACTGAGAAGGCGGGCCTCCTCCATGTGGCCTGTGGGTCTTAGCTCTTGGGCTACGGGGAGCAGACCCATGAAAGGCTGGGAGGTGAGCCCCTAGGTAGAGGTGGAGGAGAGATGGAGACAGGAGAGAGGGAGGGTGGCACTGGAGGGGACAGTATAGACTGGGAGCCCTCAGCGACCTCAACAAGAAATCTGTGAACAGTTCTGCTCAAAGCCAACCCAGGCATGCTTCAGAATCACAGAGTGTAGGCACTGAAGGGAACTGGAAATATTCTAGTGCAAACCCCTCATTTTACAGTTGGGAAAACTGAGGTTCAAAGCATTCAGCTGACTCGCAGGAGGTCATAAACCTGATTAGTGCCAGAGTTTTATTTTTAATATTAACAAGATCATCAGGATTCTTTTTGTTGTTGTTTGAGACAGTCTTGCTGTGTTGCCCAGGCTTGAGTGCAGTGGCACCATCTTGGCTCACTGCAACCTCCGCCTCCTGGGTTCAAGGGATTCCCCTGCCTCAACCTCCGAGTATCTGGGACTACAGGAGTACACCGCCACACCCAGCTAATTTTTGTATTTTTAGTAGAGACGGGGTTTCACCATGTATGTTGGCCAGACTGGTCTTGAACTTCTGACCTCAGGTGATCTGCCCGCCTTGGCCTGTCAAAGTGCTGGGATTACAAGCGTGAGCCACCACGCCCGGCCAAGATGATCAGGATTCTAAAATCAACTTGCAATGTATACCAGACTGACAGTTGAGTCAGAAAACATTATCCTGCTGAAATAAAACACATATGAAAAGATAATTGCAAAAAGGAACAAAATTAGTTTAAAAGCAAAAAGAAGAGTTGCTAATCAGATCAGCATTTTCACCCAATGAGCAACTGAGTTTGTTGTCCCCGGATTAGTTTGTGGGGTTCAATGCTATTGGATGTAGTGGGAGCTCTCAGTGTTTTTTCACCAAGCGGGATTTAGGACTCCTGGCATTGTCTCTGAAAACATTTTCATGCCATTTTATGTAAAAACAAAACAAAAAAACCTTAGGCCACTTGACTTTGCAGTGCCTGACTTATTTGCCTAGAAGCTAGAAACTTCACCTCATTACAAAGATGCGAGTCAGAGCTACAAAATGCAAAACTAGTGTGAAGAACAAGGGATTCTGGAGAGGCAGCTTTAGCAGTTGGGCAGGGCCTCCTGCAGGAGGTCACCCTGAAGATTTTCCATGGTGTTTTTATGGTAAGGAGGACTGGGAATTGTTGCTCCATAAAT
Source organism: Macaca nemestrina (assembly GCF_043159975.1). Classification (NCBI taxonomy): domain Eukaryota; kingdom Metazoa; phylum Chordata; class Mammalia; order Primates; family Cercopithecidae; genus Macaca; species Macaca nemestrina. The sequence goes on along the minus strand of NC_092125.1, from coordinate 14,678,885 downwards.
ACATATGCTGTGTTCTAACAAAAACCAGCTTTGCAGTGGCTCTAAGGCTGCCTCTGTCTCTGTCAAAAATCCTCAAATGGCAAAAACTAGGTGCTCAGTTTGAACCATGAGAAAAATAAAAGTTCCCATTCGGAAACTGCCTGCTAATTATTCCGGGGACATTCTTCCTGTCAATCTTTTATTAATTATCCAGGGGAAGTGATTCTGTAAAGCAACACACAGTGAAATGATTCATCTGACATGACTTCCTTCATTTTGCATCCAACTGAAACAGTTCCAGAAGCCTCAACTAGCAATAAAGTTGAGAGAAAACTAAACTGAATGCCCTCCAAAAACACAGCCATGTTCTGAGCTGCATTCCACAGCAGAAGCATGGGCTTAGGCAAAAACAATAGGTAAGGACGATGCAACTTTCATTTCCCCAGGTGTTTATAATGAATAATGGATTCAATGAATAAATTCCAATAAATGACTGAATATATTTTCATAACTAATGACTCAAGTGATGAGTAAGAACACTGCAGAGTCTCAAATACATATTTAAAGCACTAAAAATTCTAAAAGTTTAAATTATACATTTAAAAATATATAGAAAGCTTTAAAAATAAAATTTACTATAATGTTATCACACAATTATACAATTATTATCAATTCATGTTATCTTACTGTAATCTATACTTACTATATATTACATGTTATCTTAGTTATACTTACGTTATCTTATTATTTCTTTTTTTTTTTTTTTATTGAGATGCTATCTTGCTCTGTCACCTAGGCTAGAGTTCAGTGGTGCAATTGCTGCTCACTGCAACCTCTGCCTCCTGGGTTCCAGCAACTGTCCTGCCTCAGCTTCCCGAGTAGCTGGGATCACAAGTGCCCACCACCACGACCAACTAATTTTTGTATTTTTAGTAGAGTCAGGGTTTCAACATGTTGGCCAGGCTGGTCTCGAACTCCTGACCTTAAGCACTCTGCTGGCCTCAGCCTCCCAAAGTGATGGGATTACAGGCATGAGCCACCGCGCCCAGCTTTCTTTTTATCTTTAAAAAGTTGTTTATTTTTATTTAAAAATTGTATATGTAAAGTATACAATGTGATGTTTTTGTTTCTGTTTTTGAGACCGAGTCTTGCTGTGTCACCCAGGCTGGAGTGCAGTGGCGCGATCTCGGCCCACTGCAACCTCTGTCTCCCGGGTTTGAGTGATTCTCCTGCCTCAGCCTCCTGAGTAGCTGGGATTACAGGCGCAGACCACCACGCCCAGCTAATTTTTGTATTTTTAGTAGAGAAGGGGTTTTACCATGTTTGTTGAGGCTGGTCTTGAACTCCTGATGTGATCCACCCACCTCGGCCTCCCAAAGTGCTGGGATTACAGATGTGAGCCACCGCACTTGGCCGCAATGTGATATTTTAATACACATGTACATTTAGGACTGTTTGCTATAGCCAGCCTAATACTTTTCTCCTTGTCTGTCTCACTTTCTTTCCTTAAAAGTACATATACACTTATATGCACTTATATGCACCTATACACTTCTCTAAATAACTGTGAAGCAGAGATCAAGGGTAACAAAAGTATTCCTTTAAATGCACAGACTGAATTCAAGCAAAAGACGTGCTTAGGAAGCTGTGCCTACACACAACAAAACTGAAAATATACTATCCCTTAACCACAGGCAGTTGCTGAGTCCACTGAGTTTTAGGAGCCTTTAAAAAAGATTTCATCAGTCATTCAAAGGCATGGATTTAAATGCAATTACTGTGTATAATTAGCCGTTTCATCTTCAGTGTCAGTGAATTTGGAATTTAATCTCTGATTGCACAAAATAGAATACTAAGTAGCTTACTCAATAGAAGGGCCGGTATCGTTGTTTGTTGGTGGCCAGATAATGTGGCCAAATCCCTTACAGCCTCCAAAGGACAAAGGTTGAAGAGAAACAAATGGAGACAAGGCACTGGCTCTTATTAGATTTGTAGGTGTCTTTAAAGACACAGTTCACAAGTCATCTCCACTTTGGAAAATTCTGTCATCCCCTTGCCCATGCCAGTGGAGCTGATTACCCCCACCTCACATACATCATTTAACACATGCTGTACCACAACAATCCAATTGTCTCCATGTCTACTTTCCTTACAAGATTATGAGTTCCTTGAGGGCAGGGACCATTATACTTTGTGTTTTTACACAGAGCATAGTGCCTGGTGCACCACAGCATTCAATAGATAAATGAATGAGTCAATGAATGAGCCATCAATTAAAATCAACTAGAGGCCAGATTTACAAAAATAAGTAGTTTATAAATAGTTGTTTTTTACGTCCCTAAAGAAAAAAAATGAACTATCTGGGCTGGGCGCAGTGGCTCACAACTGTAATTCCAGCACTTTGGGAGGCCGAGGCAGGCAGATCATGAGGTCAGGAGATGGAGACCATCCTGGCCAACATGGTAAAACCCTGTCTCTACTAAAAATACAAAATTTAGCTGGGTGTGGGGCGTGTGCCTGTAATCCCAGCTACTCTAGAGGCTGAGGCAGGAGAATCGCTTGAACCAGGGAGTTGGAGGTTGCAGTGAGCCGAGATGGCGCCATTGCCCTCCAGCCTGGGTGACAGACAGAGACTCCATCTCCAAAAAGAAAAAAAAGCAAAAAGAAAAAAGAAAGAAAAGAAAAAAAGAAAAGGAAAGAAAGAAAGAAAAAATGAACTATCTAAATTATATTAGCTTCTCAGTCCTCTTCTAAGGACTTAATTCTCAGCCGCGGTCCCCACCTTCAAGTCACCAATAAGTGATTTGATAACAACACTTTAAAATGTATGAATAAAAATAGGCCATCAAGTTCAAGTGATGCTTCATGGATTGACCTTAATTCTGGTTTTGGTCTATGACCTATCTATGCAATTTATTTTTAGCTATTCCTAGAATATAAATTTCCTGAAGACAAGAACTGTGTCTATGCCATTCACTGCCATCTCCTCAGCTCCCTGAACAGTACCTGAACTACAGAAGGTGCTCAGTAAATACATCTTGAGTGAATTCACATGTGTGGCAGCCACTGGGATAGAAGTTTGCTATTAAAAAATCATGAGCTACTTTCTTGTCTCCTGGGAAAATGTTCAATAAATCAACCATGAAAAGAACATACATATCACAGGCATAAAAAGATGGATGGTTTTACTGTAATGATTTTTATCCTCCAAATAATAAAAGAAACTCAAAAACCTGTACGGAACTCACAACAAGAAAAATTTCCCTCAAAATATGTCCCAAGTATTCCCAAATAAAGTCTCTCTCTTGGCACCAGAGGAAACGCACAGATGAACGTTGCGGCTGACCCCTAGCTTGCTCTGGGAGTCAGCTAGCCAAATCTAAAATTGGTTTGTTGAGTCAGAGGCAGGAGAGGAAAGGTTGCCCCCGATAGTAGAGAAATTGGGTTAGCAGCAGAAATGGCACCTCCCAGCCCCCTCCCAGCTGAACTAAATGTATACTATTGCATGCAGAATGGACGTGTGTCACGCAGTTGTGATACGCGATTCCCCATCCCTGCGGCCACCGCGGGAGTGAGGAGAATGGAAAAACACAAAGACCCCACTGTGGTTTCTAAAGACTAGGGTTTCTATAGGTGACATGAGAGATTTGTAGTTCCCACATGAAGCTATTTGCCAAATGACTCATTCCGAAGCTTGAGAGAGAAAGGTTGGTTCCCAAATCAGCACACTCTGTTTTCGTGATGGCAACAGAAACACTGGGAAACATAAAGGAGGATGTTCCAGTTTTTCGTGTGTCCAGGCCCTTAGCCCCAGACCCTTGAGGGAAGCAAAAGTTCTGGTTAGTGAACTGGTGTATGGGATCCTCAGTGAGGGCCAGGAAGGCTCTGCAGCCACCCACTGAAGAATCCCAGGGAGCTGGAACAAGTGTAGTGTCACAGTAGGTAGCTAGTCAAGTGTGAGCGGGGCAGGCGAGGGCTCCACAGACACACACCAGGAGTGTGGCGCGACCACCAGGTGATGGGCAGGTGGCTGTTAACCATTTCTCTAAAGTAATAATTGGTCACAATTCGTGCCAGGGAAAGGCCATCTCCTAATAGAGAGCAAATGCCTGAAACTGATCACCAGCTTCCCAGTAAGATCCCGGAAGTATGCCCACACATAACACCCCAAGTCAAGAGGCAAGCTGAGCACTTGGTTTCTCAGCTCACCCGCTTGGCCTTCTTCCAAGTTGTGCTTGTTGTGTTTTTTTTTTTTAAATAGAGTCTCACTCTGTCACCCAGGTTGCAGTGCAGTGGTGCCATCTCAGCTCCCTGCAACCTCCGCCTCCCAGATTCAAGCGATTCTCTTGCTTCAGCCTCCCAAGTACCACAGGCGCCCCCCGCCACACTCAGCTAATTTTTCTATTTTTAGTAGAGACGGAGTTTCTCCATGTTGACCAGGCTGGTCTCAAACTACTGACCTCAGGTGATCCGTCCGCCTAGCCTCCCAAAGTGCCAGGATGACAGGCGTGAGCCACCCCGCCCAGCCCCTTCTTTTCTTTCCTTTCTTTCCTTTCCTTACCCTTCTAAAGCTTTTTAATAAACTTTCCCTTCTGCTCTGAAACTCGCCTCCGCCTCTCCTTCTACTTCATGTTCCTCAGTCAAATTCTTTCTTCTAAGAAGGCAAGAACTGAAGTTGCTGCAAACCCGTAGGGATTCGCCACAGGTACCTTGCGATAACTTGGGTACCTTCCACCAGTAACAGCAGCACAGACCCAGCACTTGCCAGCGCGTATACCTCATGCCCATTATCACTCACCCTGTGTGTGCTTGTGTGTAGGTAGGTGTGTGACTGTGCTCGTGCATGCATGCACGTGTGTGCATGTGTCTATGTACGTGCATGGGTGTGCTTGTACGTGTGTGTGCGTACATGTGTTTAAGCACGTGTCTATGCGTGTGTATGAGTGTGCTTGTACGTGTGTGTGCACACATGCATATATGTGAGCACCTGTGTGTGTAAGCATGTGTATGTTTGGCAGTGTGACATGCGGTAAGGGAGGAAGATTTCGAGGGAGGAGAGTTGAGGCCTAATTCCCAACGGTTATTTGCTCTTCGGTCTGAGACAAGTCCCTGAGCCTGAGGATTTGTTTTTCATCTATAAAAATGTGATGGTAAGAAACACTACATTGGCTACCCTGCAGAGATCATTAAAGCCCTGCCTAAACGGCAATGTGCCGTGAATATGCTAACCATTATTAACTTTGTGCTTCTTTTCTCTCTTTTGCCACAGCCACCCCCAATGATTAGACTGCATGTTAGAACCAAGTGCCCAGAGCTAGGGTTGTAGGCCATTAAAAATAGACTGGTGGGCTCCCTGGCAAGGGTGGGCGGACTCTAACCCTTACATGGGATTGAGGTTGCTGTACAGCTTTGTCAGGGGCTAGGTAGTTTGTGTTGTTTCCACCAAGCTGTCTGCCCAGTCTGTGGCTTCCCTTATTGTTCACCAAGCTGATATATTGGTTGCTCATGCCTTCCCACCTTATCACTGAAAAGATGTGTTTATAAACAGCATTAGGAACTCCCTCCAAAAGCTGTTCTGTAAGTGATAACATTTGCGGTGACTAAGGTGTACTAATCACTCTTGTGCCAGGCATTTTGCCAAACACACTACAGACTTTATCTCATTTAATCCTTAAGACGGTCCTTAAAATAAATAATATTATCTCCATTTTATAGATGAGGAAACTGAGGCTTAGAGATGATAAATGCTTGCCCAACATCACATAGCAATCAAGCGAAACTCAAGAGGTCTAATCCAGAGTTGTTGCTCTGAACCATAGTTGCCCAGCTCAGCCAGTCATTCAATATCTCCACCCACAGGGGACCCACGGAGTTTGGGAGAAGAGAACAGTGAGGAGACCGTATTCAGGATGTGCAGGCTGTAGGTTAGGCTCAAAGGCTCCTTCCTACCTCCTTGCATGTGCCTATACTATTTTTCCCTCCTGGCTCCCAAGGAAAAGGAAGTGACTCTAGTTCAATGCTGTCCCCAGGACAGTCCAGGTTCCCTTTTGGGCTGCCCCTTGCTGCTTCTCCATTCCTGCCATGGGACGCATGCCACCTTAGGAACAGCATGCCTCAGCTGGGTGGAGTCTAAGTGGAGTGCAGAGAAAAGAACTCTCTTGTGAGCACTCAGCTAAGGCGGAAAAATCGACTGCCCCAGAGGAGCACCCATGATTACTGCTCACCCCCACACTGCACATGGCTTGCTGGTCCGAGAGCCTTTCGCTCCACTGGACAGGGCAACGGGGCCCACAGTCTGCCCAATCCTGCCCTGCCCCTGGACACTCACGGGCTGCTGTACTGAACAGGGCAAAGGTCAGTGCAGGGACATGGATTCTGGCCCCAGGTCTGATGCCAACTTGGCCATAGCAGCAAAGTCATTGGACTTCTCTGGGCTTCAGATTTTTCTTTTCCTTTTCTTTTCTTTTTTCTTTCTTTCTTTCTTTTTTTTTTTTTTTTGAGGCAGAGTCTCACTTTGCTGGAGTGCAATGGCACTGTGTCAGCTCATTGTAACCTCTGTCTCCTGGGTTCAAGCAGTTCTCCTGCCTCAGCCTCCCGAGTAGCTGGGATTACAGGCACCCACCACCACGTCCTGCTAATTTTTATATTTTTAGTAGAGACGGGGTTTCACCATGTTGGCCAGGCTGGTCTCGAACTCCTGACCTCAGGTGATCTGCCCTCCTCAGCCTTCCAAAGTGCTGGGATTACAGGCATTTGCCATCAGGCCTGGTCCAGATTTTTATTTTTCAAACAAAATGAGAAGTTTGGGTTTCACTCTAAGCATTCTTTTCAACTCTGAAACCCAGCAATTCTGAATCTCTCCACTTCTGGGCAACTCTGTTTCCATTCTCCCGCGGTTCATGGGAGAGAACCTTCTTCAGAAAGGCTGATGCAAGAGCTCCAGGGGAAGGGCACTGGGGGCACATGAACTGTGGAACAGAAATAGCGATGGTTATAGCAGCTGGCAGAGTGAGGAAGCAGCGGTCTTGGGAGTCCCAGCCTGAAGGCAGATTTCCTGGTCACAAAAGCACCAAACGACAACACTCCACCAACAGCGCCCCTTGGATGGTAGAGTCGAGCTGCCAAGCTCGCTCAGGGGACAGTGACTCTTTTCTCAGTCACTCATCATGGTCACTCGGGACTAAGTGCATTTAAAAACACCCCCACTCTGCATTTAATAATCCCCCCAAAACCCAAATGACTCCTCAGCACATTGAAGCTGCTTAAACCATTGACTGTGAGGAACTGCTATAGCAACTGCATAACAGTCTGGAGGCGTGTGCACAGGGAAAACATCTCAACTACCATGCATTACGTGTTCTTGCTGAGAGAGAGAAGGAAGGGACTTGAGTTCGAGGCTCCCTTTGCTCATTGCAGTTGGTACTTTTCAATGTAAAATACACCAAGATGAACGTGGAGCTCAAGCTACTGGGACAGCGAATAAAGATGCCGGGAAGAGGAGGAAAGAGATTTCACATGGGCATCGGTTGACAAGTCTTTCTTGTTTGTGGCTTGCAGTGAGCAGTGGACAGGCATTCTCAGAGCAGGTCAGAGAGCAAGTCATAAATGGGGGCAAATTCCAGTCGGGTCTTTCAACCGACCGTTTTGTTCAATGAATGTCACACTGTAACAGGATAATTGGAGGGTTTGGGTAAGCTGGTGAGGGAATAAGGGCTTTTCCTAAGAATGATAAAAGCAGAGAGGCAGCTCTCAGCTCTAAGCTGGCTGCCCTGTTTCTGCAAAAATAGGTCCTTTAACATGGAGAGCAGAAATCTAAACCTTCTTAAATCCCCTCAAAGGTTTTGAATAGAACAAACACCTATTTCATGAAAGAAATACATTTTCAAAGATATAGCAACAGGACACACGAGCTGCTTGGTCACCTAAGTGTTTTTGGAAAAGGAAAAGAGCTATTCAGCATTAAAGATTCAGGAATGTCTGTTGACATATTAAGGAAACAACCTCAGGGGACAGCTGACGAGGCTCCAAGAAGCATCACCAAGGGAACAGTGACGCAAACGCGCTCCGTTTTTACAGGCTGGCAGGCTGCCAGGTTCCCTCGCCTGACGGGTGATGTAATGCTAATCCCTATCTGGGTTAGCGTTGCTTAGATATCAACTCAAGCAGCTCAGTCAGTTGCAATCAATAGCAGGATCCTTTTATAGAAGATAGTAAAGGAAAAAAATACGTGTGTGTGTGTGTGTGTGTGTGTGTGTGTAGAGAGAGAGAGAGAGAGAAAACTCCAGATTCCGGTGTGCTGAAAACCTATACATTGTACAAAAAAAAAAAAAATACATTATGCACTCAGGTGTCTCCACCTGAGTATAGCCAGTTGTCTACAAAAGATATTGCTATTTCATAAGACCAGTGCTTTTTTTAAAGCATAACTAAAGAATATGCCTAATTCCCAGCTGAGCTAAATAATGATGGAAGAAAACAGAAGACATTAGGTGGGAATGTGAAAATAATGATCTTTTTCATTATTGAATAAATGGGCTGATTCCTTTTAAACCTATGCATAAAATATCATTCTTAAAAACTTCTTTCTTCAAGACCGCTGCTTTTCAGTTTTTTTAGAATAAATAATAAGAATAATAATTATGCAAATTTCAACCTGTCGTGGATTGAATGCTTATGTTAAGTGTCTTCTATAATCTGTTGAGTGGGCCACTGTTCATTTTTTTCTCTCAGGCATAGCAATTTTAACTGTCCAAGAGCAATAAAGAAGAACTCATTTTAAAAACTCAATGCAATCATGCATATTCTTACTTATTTACAAGATTATACCTAGATGGAAGGAATCTATGTTGTCCTACACAAAAGACCAATAGCAAATACATCCTTAGTTCCAAAGCCTTCAGAGTGGAAAATAGTCAAACATTCCCCTTGCAACCTGCCAAGAAAAGGTGGTGTGGGGGTGGAATGAGCACCAACAAAGATGACCGAGCTATTTTTAATAATAATAAAATAAGCATAACTACGATAACACAGGGCAATAGACTTGTCAATCAAGCCCACAAGGATTGCAGTTACACGATATAAATGACACATTATTAATATTTTATATGTTTATTGCACTTTTCTTTTAAGGTAGGGTTTATTTTGCTTTCAGCCTTTGAGAAGTTTACAGATAAGCTTTATAAACCACGTAAATTACATGAAAAGGTGATGGGTATGTACGTATTTTTCTGGGAAAGGGGCTCATAGACACCATTAGCGTCTCAAAGGGGTCCAAGGGCCCTCATCCCAAGGTTAAAACTGGTGAATTCTAAGGAGTTAAAAATCCTGTAGAAATTTGATTTCAATTATCCCCCACCTCCCAGTGAGATAATTTATTTAGGGTAGAGAACGTGGGAAATTGAGAGGCCAAGTTGCTCACCCAAGTTCAAGGAAGCAGGCCGGTTATGACGATCTAGGCCGCTAGATCAGGCGGCCTCCTTGCATGAGTTTCTGTGGCGTGCCCATTAGTCAGGAGCATCCCATTGGAGCAGAGCTCGTAAGGGAAGGGTCAGAGGAAGCTTAGGATGCCTGCTCATTAGTTCATTTTCAACTCAAGGGACACACCTCGATTTCTAGCATCCTCCATACCCACCCAGCCTCCCTTCCCCTTCCCACATTCCTGCTGCCCAAAGTCTCCCTCTAATCAGGCCAAGGCTAAACCGAACACTCTACTGTAGTATTTTGAAATTGTAATAGTCTCCCATGAAAATGTAGCTTTAGTATCACCTTTCTTTGATAAGGCAACGTTTGCTTCAGCAGCTTGAAACACTTCCTATTGGGCAGAAATGGTACAGAACAGGAAACAAGGGTGCACGAAAATGAAGGAACTTCCCACTCTGTAGAAATTAAGATGCAAATTCAGTTCTCCAGACTCATAGCCCTGCCCATTCTATGTTACCTTTCAGCAGCTCCGCCTGGTGAATAGAGTCGTGTATTCACTGAGTCCAGTTCCTCCTGCCTGGGGCAGAAGCTAGGAATGGATGGCACAGGGAAGTCAATTCCAGTTTTAAGTAAGGAGCTGAGAAAAGAGCTGGGCTCAAAGGCACAAAGATGTGAATTTCTTCCCTTTTTTGAAGCCATAATATTTAATTCCATTTTTATGGTTATAAAATAATATTTGTTCATTGTAGAAAATTCAGGGGAAAAACTAAAAAGAAGAGGAAGCAAAAAATATCTGAAATCCCATCTCTCCTAGATATCACACTAAGTAAACAAATAACTTGGTTATTAGGACTGGACCTGCCCTTTTTTGTGTCCCCGAAGAAGTCACAAGTGCTTAGTTTCTTTGTGAGGAAGATATAAATAATGAATTTTTTTTTTTTTTTTTTTTTTTTTTGAGACAGAGTCTCACTGTCTTCTAGGCTGGAGTGCAGTGGCGCGATCTTGGCTCATTGCAACGTCGCCTCTTGGGTTCAAGCAATTCTCTTGTCTCAGCCTCCTAAGTAGCTGGGGACTACAGGCATGCCACCATGCCCATCTAACTTTTGCATTTTTTGTAGAGACGGGGTTTCACCCTATTGGCCAGGCTGGTATTGAACTCCTGACCTCAAGTGATCCTCCTGCCTCAGCCTCCCAGAGTGCTGGGATTACAGGCGTGAGCCACCATGCCTTCCCATGATTAAATTTTTCTTGTCTGCTTTACAGGGTCGTTCTATGGCTCAAAAAAAATTAAGGTTTTGGAAATGATTTGTAAATCACAGAGATCTATATTGCAGAATTAAAGGATTCATACCATTATCCTTAAAGGTTATTTACCCCTATTGTATTCATAGCTACTAAAACTATCACCTTAAAAACATGATTTCCCATGCTCATTCTCTGCTTCAGAACTGACCATGGATCTCGACGGCACAAGATTTAAATCAGAGGATCCCTGGTCTGACTTCTAGGTGCTTTCTCAATGCCGAACTTGATCTTGTCTTTGTTGCTGCAAACCTTGTTTCTCATTGACCTTTGATGCAAACTCTACCCTATCAAAGTAAATCTTCCCCTCATTGGCACATATACTGTATGCTTTATATTCTGGAACTTTCTATATGCTTTCCCTCATATACGACATTCCAGCCGACCTCAAAATGCAGATCACTTCTAATGCTTCATTTAATATCGTTTCCATCAAACAGCTGCATGCTGGGAAAAATTCAGAGCTAGTTTTATACATGATAATTACGTGACATGTCACTTAAATTTATACCCATCTTCTGATTTTTCTTTTGCAAACTTTTTCTTCATTCTCAAACTCTTTTTCTAAAATGGTTAAAAATAGATTTTGGAAAACATTGGACATGAATGTCATTTGTTGTGTATGAATTTGCTAAGAAATAGGGTGTACCACAGCTGTTATTTTTTCCACATAGCCTACTCAATCTGTCATGCATTTACTGTGTTTTATAAATATGTGACATATTTGGAAATATATTGTTCACATATCTTGCATGTTTTCTATTCAAGGCATGCTAAAAATATAGTATCAGTTTGTCAACACGGTTTTTAAAATCAAGAGCCCCTCATTAAAAAATTCCAAGGAAGTCCATAGTTCAGACCAAGCAGTTCTTATGCTTTCTGTTTCTTACCTTGCATGTTTATATGTGTCCCTGTCTCACCTAAGTTGTATGTTAAGCTTCTCAAATGCAAAAATATCAGACGTGTGACTCAAAAGCAAGGTGATTTTCTCAAATTGCTTCATGTTCTAGAATACATGTTTAACTTGATGCAGGAATACAAGAGAAAGAATGCAGGCTCTCTCTCTCTTAAGTGAATGTTCTTTCTGATGAGTCAGCAACATCACCGTGGGATAGTGATGTTGGGATGTTTCCATTAACCTAAAGCTTTGAGGTGTGCAAATCATAAACCGAGCTGGCTTCCACATCGTTTAAAACCCTTGTTTTCTTTTCACAACAACTACCCCGGAGTGACATTTAAATAATGTTGTCTCCTGCAGAATTTAAAACCCAAGCATAGCCTTGTTGATAATGGCAGCTTGCAGGTAACTGAGGAGAGAGTAAGACAGGGGGAGGGCAGAATTTCCCTATCTGTTTTTTTTTTTTTTTTTTTTTTTAACAAATTTACTTGCTGTTTCTAAGTAAAAAAAGCAAACAAACAAACAAAAAAGGCAATGATTAAACAAGGAAAATAAGTGGTGAGTCAATATTCTCCAATTCTTTATTCATTAAATTATTTTCATTTTTATAAAGTACGTCTGTCAGTTTCTTTTAAGTAAGGGCAAAATTATCCTAAGAAATCTGTAGTGTAGATCTCATATTTTTAACAGAAATAACCATTGCAATGACAGCCACTGTTATTACACTATTATTATTTATTACATGTGTATTTCCTGCATTAATCTGATCTTAACACATTATCGGTAGAGTCTCTCCTTGCAGGAGGGAAGCCTGCTCAGTGGGAGATGGATCTACAAAGCTCTCTCCCAGCCTGGACTGGAGCTGCGTGGCTGCCTTCCTTCTGTGCAGCTGCACGCCCCGGCTAACTGAGAGGGAATTCTCACGTGACCGAGGATGGCCCCAGACTTCCCACTATCTCACTTCCTTTGTGTTCCTTGCAGAGACACACAGGGGACTGTGGAAGCCGGCTGTGGAGGCTGCTTGAGAGATTTTGGACCCAGAACTCAACTTCGGGGTAAAACTGAGAAGAACGTTGGAGGGGTCTCTTTCCCCTCGAATGTGTGCATAGAAAATGCAATTTTCCATTGTACTGGAGAGACTCTGACTGCCTCTCAAGAAGGTCTTACCGTGATGATTAGGGAAAAAAAAAGCCTCTCTTGGCTATGTGATCACACATTCACCTTATGAGATAGCAGCATATTATTAGTCACCATTTCCTTAGCAATCCAGGCCAGGACAATAAGACCTTTGTACCCACAGTTCGTTCTTTCCAAGTCCTCTCAGCCCATCATCTCATTCTGCCTGCTCAGCAGCCCTGCAAGGGAGGACAGGAAGTATTTCTCCCACTTTCCCGATAGGAAAAGGTCACCCAGCTTGTATGGGAGGAAGTGGAAGTTGAACTTAGATGTCCCAGCTCATTTTTTCTTTATTTTAGCCTGTGTGCTTTTGTGATTGATACCTGTCCACACTTCTCGTTACCTCAACCCATTAAGCATATTGAGGGGTAAAAAAATGACCTTTTTCAGAGTGTGATCTGTAAGAAACTTTGTGTCTTCAAAATATTAATTCATTTCCAATCACTAAATTCTCCGTACCAGTTATTTTTCTGCCGTGTGCCTATTTCTCTGCTAAGCATAATGACTGAACAAAAAATACCTATGACAACACTTTTATCCACAAGTAGCTTATTGTGGTTGCCAGAATTCTAAGAAGACCCCTGATGTCCCATGCCCTTGTGTAATCCCCTCCCCTTGAGTAGTAGCAGGACCTTAATTTGCTTCTAGCCAATAGCATATGGCAGACGTGATGGGCTATTGCCCCTGTGATGACACTACGTTATCAGGCAAAGGTGAGGGGATTTTGCAGATGTAATTAAGATCTCTGATGATTCGACTGTAAGTTAATCAAAAGAGAGATTATCCTGGGTGGGTCTGCCCTAATCAGATGAGCCATTTAAAAGATCGAGAGGTCAGACACTAAAAGCAGCAGATTCACTCTCTCCCTAGCTGGCCCTGAAAAAGCAAGCTGCCATGAGATCTGTAGATTCAAAGAAACAAATTCTGCCCTGTGACCTTGAGTGAGGACCCTGAGCCTCAGATGAGACCCCAGCCCCAGCTGAAACGTTGAAGGAGTCTTGTAAAAGACCCTGAGCAGAAGACCCAGTCACTTATCCCCATATGCGTGGCCCATGGAAGCTGTGAGTAAATGTGTGGTGTTTTAAACCGCTAAATGTATGACAATTTGTTACACAGCAGTTATGATCTAGGAAGGAGTGGCTACTCAACATAATTTAGCAAGGGTCTGTAAAATCTAAGATTTGTAAAAAAAAAAAAAAAAAAAAGAGTTGTTTTTTTTTTTTTAGCTTCTTGGAATATTACATAAATAAGATGCAGAGGTGATAGGTAATACTAATAACTATTCTATAGTAGGAAAACCAGTCTTGCCATTTGGAAACAATAGTGAGAGCTATATTTTCTTCCTCTTTCTCTCCCTGCCTCACACATACAGTTGCCCAACCAATTGCTAATAGGAAGGTCCTATTAACATCAGCAATCATATTTAGACACATCAGATAGCTATTCCCAAAAGGCATTTTTAATTTCTCTCCCAGCTAAAGCTGTCACCTTGGACAGGAAGTGGTGGGCTCTGTACAAAATCATAGGAAAAACTTTGCCTAGAACACTGGATTTCAAGAGATGCCCATGTTCTTTCTAAGCCTGTAGACCCTTTAAAGCCGTGCTAAAAACTGCCTGGCACTTAGTAGGGACATAGTAAGCACAGTAGTAGGTGCTCAGCAAATATGGAATATGCACAAATAGCATCAGCTCTTGAAAATACTCTTTGCTTTATAATGTCAGAAGAAATCCAGGTGCAGTGGCTTGTACCCATAATCTCAGCAATCTGGGGGACTGAACTAGCAGGATTGCTTGAGGCCAGGAGTTCAAGATCAGCTTGGGTAAATGTCAGATGAAATGGTCAGTCTATTAAACATTTCTCAATGGATTTGACCCTAAAGCTTAAGTTTTAGTCATTCTTTCTAATATTAGCTTTGCTAACTGAAGTGTGGGATTTTCCGGTTGCTGTTGTGATGGCTAGCTGATAGGATGAGGTAGGGGCAGGGATAGGAGAGGGTTGGGTGGGGGCAACGGAAGCTCTGGCCTGGTGGACCAAGTCTCAGTCTGCTCTGCAGAAGTTAAAATACACCTGGGAAGACAAGGCAGATAAAGTAGCACGCAACTGAGCACATGGGTGGAGGAGAAAAGAGAGAATGTATCTCTGTGGGTCACCCCTGTGGAAGCTCATTTTGCAGTAAATGCAGAAACAGCATTATTAAATCAAGATGAGGGTAAGAAGGACTGCCAGAAACAGACCCCACCCCCACCCCCACCCACCCCCCAGGTCACTGCACCTGCCCAAACCTTGGTTCTCTCCCTTGAAAAACAGGGACGATGATAGCATCTCCCTCAGTGGGCTACTGTGGTGAGGATTCAGCAAGATAATCCATGAGGCTTCCGAGAAATGAAGGATGCTCAGTAAATATTTGTGATGATTATTCACAGAGATGAACCCAAAATCTAAATGCCACGAGTGACTGGCTGGATGTTACAATGTCTGGGGAATGCTTCGCAGCCTGACCCTTATTCCAGAAAATTCTGTGAGTATCCTCGTGACCTCACTGAACGTCAGCGCCGACTGCTCTTAACAGGGAGAGCCACAGACTCTGCAGTGCGGGGCAGGCAGGGCCTGTCACTGTCGACTGTTGTCGCTGTGGCCATAGCAGTAGAGGTGGCCGGGCCTTCTTTCCCACCTCCCCTTCTTCCCCATGGTCAGCTCCGCTCCCAGGCTCTGTCTGTGCCCCTGCAGCTCCCCGGCGGTGGCCTTTTTGTTCAGGGCTTCCGGTGGTTGGGACTCAGCCTGATTTAAAAGCTCCAGATGTGTTCTCGGCAGCCCGGGAGCACGGGAGTCAAAGCAAGACCAGGAGCAGTTGCTGAGAGGACGCCACGCTGACCGGGGATTGAGAGGGTGGCTTCCTTCAAACAGACAAAGGAAAAGGCCCCTTGAACCAATCTGAATGTAAAATCCAAAAGCTATGGCCACCGCGAGGAAAACAAGAGTCATGATGCTGGCCAGGAGGCCGTCGCCGTGGGAATGCAGTTGGCCCTGCGCATGTGGTGTCTGAGCAGGGCCGGAGACCTTCCAGGGAGGGGAGAAATACTTCTTGGCTGACTCTCCTGACTCTGTGTTTCCTACAATTCTACAACAAAGATCCAGGAACATGAGAAAAGGAAAATGAGAAAATGTGTCCTGTGATCCAAATTTAAGCCAAGAACAGGACAGACAATGTGAGCCAAATAGAAATGAGGCCAAGAGTACTTTCTTGGGGCCCTAGCATTTTTTTTTTTTTTCCGAATGCCCAAACCTGTTTAACTGCTTAGTGTGAACTCTGGTTCTGGGATACAGTTCACTATGGGAAAGGAAATTTAATTAGCACTGGCGACCTCACCTTCATTCTTAGGTCAATACAGTAAACTGGCATATGAATAGTGATTCCTACCAGTTGATTCCTGAATGAAAAGAGAGAGAAAAGGAGAGAAGAAGACACACACACACACACACACACACACACACACACACAGAGAGAGGGAGAGACAGAGAGACAGAGAGAGACCATGAAACACAGAGAAAAAGAAACAGGCAGAGGCAGAGAGAGACAGAGAGAGGGGAAGAGAGACAGAGAAACAGAGACAGGAAGAAAGAGATAGACTGACAGAGAAAGAGAGACAGAGAGGCAGAGAGAGACAGAGAAACAGAGACAGAAAGTCAGACAGAGAAAGAGAGAGAGGAGCAAGTGACACACTTCAAAAATTATTCTTGAGGGAGGTCATTCTGCCTCAGCTGCAGAAATCAACAATCACTTGGCATTGCCAGCTCTAACACATTCCCACATTGCGTTCTGCCCGGGCATTGACTACCTTGACCCACACTCTCTATATCATGTTCACAGTAACATAAGTGGTCAGATTTCTACAATTAGGCCTTGCAAGATAATAATAACAAGCCGTATTCGTATATTGCTTTACTGTTTGCAAAGCAGTTGCGTAATTGTCATTACGTTTGGTTCCTCATGACTGTGCTGTGAGGAAGGCGTTCCTGTTCCCATTTTAGAAGTGAGGACACAAAGTTACAAGTGTCCAAGCCAGAACCTCATGCCAAATCCCATGACATTTCTGCTGTACTGGGCTCTACCATGCCCTGGGAGGATGGCCACCTGCAAACACAGCCTTTCTCCCAACAGAGAGAGAAACTGAGACGCAAGCTGAGGTAGCAACTTGATGGAATGGCACGGTTGGGACCATTAGCTCTTAGAATACGTCAGTTTTGATTGGTTGAAATTGACAGGAGTATCTAAGACAAAAGAAGACCTCCAGAAAATAAAGGGGTCGGGGAGGGATGATGGAGAAGTGACTTTATGGTTATCAAGAAAAAGGCTATGTATCAAGAGAGCATTACTCCTAGTGGGAATTGGAAGGATTTAGCTGTACTTTATGTCTCAGAATGTGCTAATGTGATTATCTCATATTAGCTATTATGTGTGCCCTATGAATAATGTCATTCCAGTGCTTCTGGAGAATAGGAGTGGAGCTGCAGGCCCTTCAAAACAATCCTGGGCAGAGTCTGAGTAATCCTGCACATCTGAATCACCAGCAAAAGACAAGTCTCAATTTGGATTCAGAAAATACATGATGCAAACCTTTCTCAGCCCTGGAAGGGAGGGAAGGCATGGGAAGAAGCAGGATTGGACTGGAAGGACTGGCTGTCTTTCCTGCGTGCTCTCCCTTTGACCTGCTTGGCACACCCTGCTTCCAAAATGGCCCATGTGGTTGACAGTCTGCAGGGATGTGAGTAGAAACCCAAGACTTCGGGCTGAGTGCACCTCAAAGCAGGGCCACAGTCTCAAGCACAAGAGAGGTATGTTCTGCTCACAGCGTTTCTTTCTAGTCTGAGCAAAATATTCCTGCAAGGCCAAAATCCCAATGGCTGGACGCGAGCAGGGTGTATATGTTTTTCCCCTTCCAGGCTCTTTAGTTGCATTTTACTGTTTTTCCTACCTCGATATTAGGCTGTCTCCTTGATGCGAAACATCCTTCCTTTCTAGAATTTCCAGGAAGCACAATCGCCTCCCACATTTAGATTTAATGTAATTCAAACCAAAGTTTGAGGCTATTTCTCCTAATTCAGGAAAAGCTGTGAGCTTGGCAACCCAAATGGAAAAAGACAAAAAAAAAAAGGATGGTAGTGGATTTGGGGGTGTTTTTCTCATTTTTGGTTGTGTGTGTGGCGTTTCATAAAGCATATAGGAGAACGAAGCTCAAAAAGCAACTGCTTGGAGAGATAGAAACTCTTGTAATTCATGTTGTGCATAATGGATTTGGCAGGCCCAAGCACAGAAATTTCCAGAAGTGTTTGCGTGGCAGCAGTTCTTAGCCAATTCACATTTTTTAGCTGTTCTGGCCAGCTGCCCAGCCTGCAGAAAAAGTCTTGTATCTCCACAAGTTTGGCTGGCCTCACTGACGAGTTTCCAAACTGCATGGCAACATTGGATGAGCTGCTTTTCAAGTGCCAAAAAAACTCCTGCTACTTATATTGTTACTAAATACCAGATGTGCTTAATCAAGAGCGCGTGGGGCCAAACCTAGGGTAATCAAATAACCTATCATTAACATTTTCTAAAAACAAAAAAATGCAATTGGAACACCAGATTACTGTTTTTCTTTGTTTGCTTTTACGCCCTATTACTGGAACCCCTAGGGTGATACGAACAGGACACGGGCGGGGAGGCCGGCTCTGAAGACGCTGTTTACAATCACACCCCTGCACATCTGAAATATGTGTGAGAAAGTCAAGGCCTGCACAGATTTCCTCTGGGCTCCTCACAAGGACCCTGGCCCCTCATGACTCCCGCCCTTCAGGGGAGGGGCCCTGCAGGCGGAGGCTCACACCACACTGGAAAGCACTGGAAGTTTGAGGTGCACTGGAGTTTGACCTTGAAAGAGAGAAATGCAGAAAGAGACAGCAGGGCAGCTTTGGGGACTTGGCAAATTAGTGAATGTGCAAGAGTTGGAAGCTGCTGCTGCCGCTGCTGCTGTTGCTGCTGCTGCTGGAAAAATACATAGATATTCTGAAAGGCTGTAAGAGACAAGAGGATGCTGTGTGGCTTTGTTGGCGGCCCCAACTGGGCTCCAACTGGTAGATCTTGACGTATTTCTGAATACAAAAATCTCCAATTCTGTTTGGTTCCTCTCATCGCTGTAATGTAGGTATTTTGTAAGTTTTCCAGGAATCTGATAGGAAAAGAAATGTGGCTGGCAGATTCTCCCTCTTGCTCCATTCAAGGTCATTCTTGCTATCTGGGACCTGCTTGCCTCCAGGGACCTGCTTCTCCAAACCTCTGTGCCTCCCACCTCTCTAATCCTTCTCCCCCAGACTCACAGTTCTAAAGAGATGAAAAGGACATGTTTCTTACCCCAGGGTTGCTGGGTGACCCTGATAGATAATGAGCATGTGTGTTGGAGTGATTCTAGAGTGAGAGGGAATGTTGCAAAATGAAATTCTACAGAAGGAGATGGAAGCCTGCAATAAGAAATTTCAGATCTGCTTTAAGACAACTGTGTAAATAAAGGAATAAGAGACTCAACCCTTCAAGAGTTGTTTTAAGAAACCTATTGCTGGCCGGGCGCGGTGGCTCAAGCCTGTAATCCTAGCACTTTGGGAGGCCGAGACGGGCGGATCACGAGGTCAGGAGATCGAGACCATCCTGGCTAACACGGTGAAACCCCGTCTCTACTAAAAATACAAGAAAATTAGCCGGGCGAGGTGGCAGGCACCTGTAGTCCCAGCTACTCGGGAGGCTGAGGCAGGAGAATGGCATGAACCCGGGGGGGCGGAGCTTGCAGTGAGCCGAGATCGCGCCACTGCACTCCAGCCTGGGGCACAGAGCAAGACTCCGTCTCAAAAAAAAAAAAAAAAGAAACCTATTGCTAAAAATGTGTTATAATCCCACTGTACCTCGTACGCCATTGTGCCAAGCCAGACTCAGAGGGAAAAGATTTAGTGTTTCTCTGTTGCGTGGAGCCATTAGGGGGCTAAACCATGAGCTTGGTCTAATTAGCAAGGACATGCCTTGAAAATGTGTGATTTCAGCAGATGTGAATAGTAAAGTAATGCAGAGCTGGTATCTACCATATCTTTTGAACTTTCCTGTTAACCATGGTCATGGGTTTTAACACCGGATGCATTCCTGAAAAGTCGGGTGTGAATCCACATACGAAGTGGGATTATGTTTGAAATGTTCTGGGGATGCTCTGGACTTAGAGGAACCATGTATCAGTGAAGAAGCCACAGGGAAAGTCATACCCACCCCTGATTCTTCTCTGTGGGGTTTGGGCGGGCCCTCAAGCCCTGGCGGAGGTTAGCATAAGCTGCCCCTCACTTTCACTGCTGGGCCATTGAAAGGAAAGGGCTGGTCCCTGAGAAAGGTCAAGGCAGGTCTATTTTGTTCTCCAGCAGCAAAGCAGAGAATGCTGGAGGAAACCACCCAAGCAACAAGCTCTGCAGAGGGCAACTGGAGTCTGAGTCTGAAAACAAAAGTGGAGGAGCCCATCTCCTTGGAGCTGTTTATATTACATAACTCAAATAAACACAGCAGTGCAGGAACAGTTCCCTTGGCGAGGGCCAAGACCATGAGAGGCTGACAAAGGGCGTCTCCTTCAGCCACCCTGGTCAGAAATGGCTTCTTTAAAACAACAATGAGAGCAACGCACAGGGACTTGCCAGTCCGATTCAGCAGGGTGTCTTGAACACATCAGAGAGGAGTCGCTCTAATTAGGACTTGTAAGGTCTCTTTATGTTCTCTAGCTAAGGAAATAAATCCTAATCAGAGCACCCAGAAAGAAGCAAAACTGACACAGGAATGGCTGTTCTCATGTGCAGAGTAGGGAAGTGAAGCCCTTCCAGTGGGTTTTCTCGGCACTCGAGAGCCTCTGTGAAGACGGGCCAGTGCGGCAGCTGCTTCTTGGGCAATCGAATAGTGGCTGGCTTTCTGTGACTTCAGCTCCTCCTCAGTTCAGGGCCATGCAGGGACCCCAGCCTTCTGGGAAGCACTGGGCAGTTAACATGGAGTCTGTGGGACGAATAATAATTAAAAAAAAAAAAAACAAACCACCACCACCACCACCACCAACAAAACGGTTACTAACTCAGTAAATGACCTCAGGCCTACAGGCCCAAAGTCTGAACAAAATCAGCCTTGAATTGAGAGCAAGGCAAGAGCCTACTGAAATCTTTTTCATCAGTGCCCTGAAGTCTCCAGGGACAGCAACCCCTATCATATACCAAGGGACGAGAATAGAAATAAAAATTGAGAACACAATCGTGAGCACGGGCTGATGGTACCAGCTGCCAACAACTGCCCCATTAGTAGGCTATGGGGACGTGCTAGGGAACATTTTCTCTACGAGGCTTGCGTTTGAAAATATATCTTTCTTCAGAGCTGGCCCAGGGAGTGGATGGGGAGGAAGGAGACTTCTTTCTCCGTGCTTATCGGGCGCTCATTCATCCTGCGATTTGCTGCGGATAGCTTACTTCTCTGAGCCTGCGTGTGCTGTGTGAGTGGCTAGATCCCGTCTCTCAGCGAGTTCATGTTTTAGACAATTCCTGGATGAAAGCTGCGCTCCAGAATTCGTCCCCCGCAGTGTGTTTGCTGGGTGCCCATGGGGCCAAGGAGGACAGAGGACGGCAGCGAAGGGTAGCCCTCACTACTAAAGGCTCTCACCTCTTCTTCCTCCTTGGATGTGTCCCTGAAGACGTTTGTCTCTTTGTTTCTTTATTCTCAAAAGGAGGACAATTCCTACCCACTCCCTAAGGATGTTTAGGAGGAACAGCTAACAAGTTATTTAAAAATACCTAGCAAATAACATTCAGGATCCAGTGCTGAATGATCCCCATCCTCACACCACCCACCTAATGCATTACCTATGTGCTCCCCTTTAAAATGTGTTGCTGACAGACTGCCCTGTGGGGTGTAAGGCTGTTCTGTACAGAGAGGTCTCTCGGGCTTCTCCAGAGAAGTTTGCTTTGCAGGAACCGCTGAAATCCTTACATGTCCAAACGCATATTCTGGGTAGAAAACAACAGGTGATGAGCTGTAAGGTAGAAGGCTGCCAGGATCCACCCATGGGCACCCAGAGTTTGGCACCCCTCTTTCCAGGGGGAAACAAAAGTGAACCAATCAACACGACAAGGTCAAGTTCAAGTCTGCCTCAGTAAAACCCTGGGGACTTTCTTCTTGAAAAACAACTGGGACAGTGTGACAGCTGTTTAAAGATGCCAAAGAAAAGGGTCCCCAGGGAACGCTCCCCAAGGGCGACTCTGCTTGCAGGAGTCTGTAATGAGTGACAAAAAAGACAGACAGTGAGAATAGGGCAAGCCAGGCCCAGGTGAATGCTCTGATTAGCTAGTGATCAGAGTGCCACACAGATTTAAGATCTAGCGGTGATGACAATCATGATAATAATAACTACAGTGATTATTATGGTTGTCATTGGGGCCTATTAAACAATAGATTGCCTTTAAGCTGTGGCCCCTCTAAGAACCTTTTACCCGGAAACATGTACCACATTGCAATCCTCGCGGCCCCTTCCGTGACTTCATTTAGCATGCCTATAGGCGAAACCCAAATCAGGTTTTATGGTTGCTGGATGAATATTTGCAACAACTTTAAAATCTAGTTCATGATGCAAGTTGCTCCTCACGGCAAATGCATGGTGGGACATCAGAACGGTGACAAAGGTGGGAACAAAATCTCTGCCCGGAGATGTGACGTGTTGGAGGTGAAAACAGATTGCATTTGCACGGCAGCCACTGCCTCTGAAACAGGCTGAAGAAATTCCTTTTATGGCAGGCACTGGACTTAGAACCCAAAGACCTGGATTTCATTCTCAGTTCAGCCACCTCCTAGCAGCGTTAACTGGGGCTGGTTAGTTAACCTTTCTGAGACTCGATGGCCTCACCTGTGAACTGGAGCTCAAGATATCTATCTAGCAGGGCGGTTAGGATGGTCAAAGGCCACCCCCAGGAGCATGATAAATATGAGCTGAAACAGCGAAGTCGGAATCTGTATACAGACGTGACCTGTCGCCTCCCAGAGCGTTAGCCCTCACAGTGAACTGGCATGAGAGGTCTCCTGTCTTATTTCTGGGGGCAGAGGCACAGAGCTGGGAAGTCGGCCTGCCCACCTCCCCCTGAGAGCTGGCAAGAGAGCCAGTAATAGGATGCATGCCCATGCCCTTTGATCCAGAGCTCTTGCTACCAGACGCATGGCCTCTTCAACAGCTCACCAGCTGATGGATTTGCTTCCATTTTCTCCTGGGCCTAAATCGCTCCCCAGCTTCCAAGGGGCGCTCCCTCTTTCACACTCGAGGGTACGGCCCAGGGAACGGAAGGCTCGGAAAATGTAGCAACAGGGAGTAACATGGGCACCAGGGAGAAGGAGGCTCGTTATATTCTTTCTAGATGAATCTCCAGGCTGCAGCAGTCCTGGGCGAGTCCCAGGCCTGCCACAAAACCTGTCCGCCGTGGGGCTGCCTCAACATGCTGTTTGGGAAGTCAAGATGTTCAGTGTAAACTTTGTTCTCCCTTCCCTTTCTTCAGGGATCCGCAGAGGCAGCTCTTCCAGGGCCTTTCTCTCCAAGTCTTTCTGGTGCTGCAATCTGAGGTCACACACCCTGGAACACGACATCTCTGTCAGAACAAGCCCGTGAGGCGGCCGTCCTATCCGAGAGGGCTGTGCAGCGGGTGGTGTTGGCCCTTGAGTTTGCCACGGTTTAGGTTTCTCAGTGGCACTATTTTTGGCAGATTTTTTTTTTCCTCGCTCTTTATCACAAGCCCGTCGGGCAAATGACAGCGGAATTGCAAGCTTGAATGGACTTGTTTGACAGGCCAACTTTCATCCTGAGCGCTGCTGCTGACTTTTAAAAAGGAACTCTGAGAGGAGGATAGTAATTTCACACTAATTCCTTGCTGTAATTTGCTTTTGAGTTTAAAATGTCGTGTTTCAATCACCCTAGCTGCGTGGTGTAAGGGAGAAGATGGGACACACGTGTGGTTAATGTGTTTGTAATAGGCACACACAAAGACACCACTTTGCTCTGAAGCAACAACACAGGAAACGCTGATCCACACTTCAAGGGAATCTCCACCAGGTACAAACAAGTGCATTCAAAGGAATTCATAATAAATCGCCAGCTTTGGCAGAAATAGAGAGCTCCTTTAAACAGAGCACCTCACACTTGACATCTCCATCATCCAAGCGTTTATTAGAATGTCTTATCCCCCAGGCTGCATTATGGAGAGGAATTGGGGTGGGTTTAGGCAAACCCCCCAAAGGAGGAGGGTCTGAAACCCTGGATGGACCTAAATGCATTGGGGGAACAGATCATGTTCAGCCGAGGAAGGTGAAATTCATCTGGGAGAAGGGTAAATTAATAGGTGCTGGCCAAAAGGAAAAAATAGCCTCCGCGCTGAAGAGAGCTGATGAGGCTGTGCTTGGAAAATCCTCCAAGAAAAAAAGGACAGGGTCTCACAGACAGGCCAGTGGTGAGAGCTTTGCCCGGTATAGAAGCAGGAAGCAATGACTTTTTCTGATTTATTAATCTGCACATGGAAGCACCCTAATCCCATCCCTTCACCACCTCTCACCACACTTAGCTATCCTGGCCACCCTGCCTGACATTTCATTTTTCTCCGCGGACGGCCGCTAATATTTCACATACTTAATCTTGCTCTCACCTAGATTATAAATTCCTCGAGGTCAGGAGTCAACATCCAGCCCCAGGCTCCTTCCCAGGTCTCTGTAACTCCCTGGAGGATTGCAGAGACCTTCACACGTTGTTTGCAAGGTTTCTGAAACAATGGCAAGATTGCACAAGGGCCAGGCGGGGTATTTTTAGAAGAACAGATCCAAGCTCTTTGGTGGACCCTCAGGCTGTTTACCACCTAGCCTGCCCGCCTTTGGTGTCTTTCTGGCCCTGGCTCCGTATGTCGTGTGCTCCAGCCAAGCACAACTGAATGCTCTCATGCCTCCGTGTCTTTGCACGTGCTGTTCCCTCTGCCGGCTGCCCTTGCCCCTTCTTCCATCTGTGGACTGTCTTTCAGCTCTAGGTCACTTTCTCTCTCCCCACAGAACTGCCAATGTCTCTTAGGCAGAACTGATGGTCCCTCACTTTGTGGGTCCAGGGTGCTTTCTGGAGGTCTTAACGGGGAGGCAGGGCCAGCTGCCCAGTCATCAGGTTGGTATGGCCATCGGGTTGGTACTGCCTGGTTGGCAGGTCTGTCTCTTCGGTTAGCCTGAGAGTGCCTTGAGGTCAGGGCTACTCCCTGTCTCTCAGTTCCTGGCCCCCAGCACAGTGCCTGGCACTCAGCAAAGGTTTCTCAAATGAATATGCTTCCCATGTTGGGCAGATCATGACGAAGGCAACAGCAGGGCCCAATGTGTAATGCAAGGACAACAAAAAGGGACCCTGCTTTGAGACCAGAGATGCTCCACAGGGAAGCCGCCCCTGGAGTCCCTCCTGATAAGCTGGGGCAACTGGGACCAGTCCTAGACAGGATGTTTGAGGGGGTGGCGCTTGCTTTTGGGAGCCCCAGTCTCATTTTGAGAGCTTGTTCCACTTTGAGGATTTCTCTGTTTTCCATATCCAAATCTTTATGCTAGCCTTCAGTTACACTTGCTCAAATGGTGATTGCTAACAGTCTCCGAAGATGGGCTAAGATATGTGGGTGAGCAGCAGTGTGCTGGAGTGGGAGACGGGGGGACAGGGCATTGCCTGGGCTGTGTGGGAGGCAGGAGGAAGGTGATGAAGATTCTGGACTCCAAGCTGGCCCCAGATGCCAGCCCACCTTGTGTAATACACCGAGAGTACCTCAGTTTCCCTGCCTGTTAAACAGTAATGGCTCCTTCATTGAGTTGTTCTGAAAATCAAGTTAGTACAAAGGAAGCACAGAAAGTGTGCCTGACACAGGCAACCGCTCACTGCATGCCAGCTCCTGGCATCTGGAATCTGAAGATGGAATCCAGTCTGACTTCCTTCACTCGCGAGTTGTCCAAGTCACCTCACCTCCCCATTCATGTTCTCATGTCTCTGAGATGAGGATAACAAAGCTGACCTTGCCAGCTGTTGGGAGAATCGGATAATCAGATAGTGGAAGTGAATGCATTTTGCAAGCTACAAGGTGCCTTCCCAAGGGAAGCATGAAGTCACCTGGGTGAAGGTATTGGGAGGTGAGGCCCCATCACAGATCCTGCCCCACAAGAGCTACCCCTGTAAGGAGTCAATGACTCGGTATTAACCATGCTTTTAATTTCTGTAAAGTGATGCTTTGACACCCATCTAAGCGCTTATTAGCCAACCTAAGCCAATTGTGACTCACCCGTTGCAATGATTAACTTTATGTGTCAAGTTGGCTGGGCCGTGATGCCTGGATGTGTGGTCCAACATTATTCCGAATGTTTCTGTGGGAATGTTTTTCAATGAGATTAACATTTAAATCAGCAGGCTTTGAGCAAAGCAGGTGGCCCTCCATGATGCAGGTGGGCCTCAGCCAATCAATTGAAGGCTCCAGTGGAGCCAAGCCTGACCCCAGGAAGAGAATTCTGCCAGTGGACGGTCTTCTAACTTGAACTGCAACATCAGCTCCTCCCTGGGTCTCCAGCCTACTGGAGATTTTGGACTTTTCAGCCTCCATAATAATGTGAGCCAATTCCTTAAAATCTCTCTCTCTCTCCCTCTCTCTCCCCCCACCCCTCCACTCCGCACATACATTCTATTGATTCTGTTTCTCTGGAGAACCCTGACTAATATACCCATAGACATCTGGAGTCCTCAGATAACTTTAAAATCTATACTCTAACAGTTACAGTAAAGGTGGATTTCGCAAGGGTGCCACTTGCAAACATAGCTAGCCGGTCCCAAGCGTGCACACCCTGCCTTGCTTTTCCTTCCCATGGAAACCACACTAAAGGCTCCTGCCACTGTCCCACTCTCCCTGTGCCTCCTGACCCACCCCGAGGCTTCCCCATGGGGCCCTGCATGCTGTGCTGCAGTCTCCCAGGCCGCTGTGAGAATACTAAATCTTTAAACTTTCTCCATCTCTCTCCCGACCTCGCCTGGGCTTCCTGCACCTCCTCCTAGGTAATGTGATGAGGCAGACTGTGACTGCGGCCCAGAGGCAGGGACACTGTGGGCCAGCTCTGGCCCAGAGATGGGCGGGTGAGTTATTTGTCCCTGTCACCTGGTGCTCTGCCAGATGCGACGGTGCGATTCTGTGTGCGATCTGGGGCTGATAGAAACGACAGCAAACTTCTTGAGCAGTTAGGCTGAAAGAATTGTTCTTTGCATAAAACAGAAATTGTCATCATCATTATAAACACTATCCGGGCCCTCCAGAGAGCCCAGATGAGCTGTGTTCTTGGTGGGGACAAATGTCCATCCAGAGGAGGAGTATTTATTGGCTCTTCGGGTCCCAGAGAAGTCCCAATCCCCCATGCAGGAAAGATTCCAGAAGCATCCATGTCTGAGGATAGGACCCTAGGTCAGAGCAGAGGTTACTCGCTGCACCTGGGGGAAGAGGAGGACAGTTACTTTCCAGAAAAAAGTTAATTCACCCTGAGTGATCCATAAAGTTGCAGAATCACAGAATTACAGAACCTTTGAATTTCAGAGGCTGAAAGGGATGTAACAGTGCATCTGGGTTCAACACCCCTCATTTTAAGCAAGAAAAAAAAAATAATTCCAATTAAAATATAGCCCTCCACTCATCTGCAGTTTGTATGATAGGGCCCCAGATGAATGCTAATTTAAAGACTGGATGGAAGAACAGCTTTTTCCTACAAGCGGTGTTCATTTTGTGGGATTTCTCACTGTTGATTAATTAATGTAAGCAGCCGTCCATTCACCTGTTTGTCTATTCACCTGTCTATTCATTGCTGCTCCATTCCTCACCCCAGGAAAAACTCGAGGCGGTTACATCAAGAACACAGACATGGTTTGCTCTCACTCCCTCCTCCTTCCTTTTTGTTTTTGTCTCCCATCCGGGATGAAGACGAGCTAGCTCTGCGCATGTGTGGGTGTGGGAGAAAGGCCAGTTGCAGTCAGTGTCACGGTGCTGTTTTTGAAACTCTGCAGGTCCCTCATAGGGCCGTGGCTGATATCACCCACGCCAGGATTGCTTGGCCTTGACAGAGCCTGTGTTAGGTGGGACTATCATGAAGGTATCCAAGATACTAAAGGGCTGAAACAAGCCCCTCCCTTGTCTTCACAGTATCTTCCAGTGAAAGACGAGGCCACTGGATGAAGCTGAGGACAAATAAATGTCAATAAACCACCACTGGGAGCTGCTGCTCCCCCGTTTCCCATGGCCTGCAGGGGGTCACTGAGTTAAATGTTACAGCTCATTGTGAAAGGGACCTGGTGAATCCGTGATCAATAATGATGTTGGTTTTTACACGAGCTAAGATAAGGGTAATTAAATCTTGTGCTTCAGGCCATACAAACTGATCTCCACAGGAGGGCAAGAATTAATTTAATTCCACACACACAACCCCTTCCAACCCCTCTGACAGCTTGAGTGTAATGGACTCAGTGCAGGATGGGGAAGACAGAGCACCAGGTATTAACCACCACACCTATCGGGAGCTTGAACTTCATGGGCCTCGTGGCTGATCCAGGGCAGCAAATCCAGAGCTTCTTACAGCTTCTCTCTGTGCTGGGTTTATTACACACAATCTGTACAGGGGCTGTTTCCACACTTAATGGCAGTCCTGAATCACTATCTATTTCCCATCCTCGCCTGCAAAACAGCAACCCAGAGCTAGTGCTACGCCGTCAATACCGGGCCCCATAAAGCCACTGCTGTATAGATTTGCCTTTTTGTGCATGTGCGTCTGATTCACGAGCAGTTTGGCAGCCTTCCAGGCTCGAGGAGAGGAAAAAAACACCCTGAGCATCCCAACAGCCTCATTTTGATCTGTGATACTGAGCAACTCATTTCCACTTCACAGGCTCTGCTGAGCTGTGCCACAGAAAGACAAATCCCAGATGTGGCAGGGGTGGGAGGAGGTGGAGGGAGAGGGGCTGGCTGGAAGGAAGGAGGGTGCAGGAGAGGGAGGGAGGGAGGGAGGGCCTAGGCAAGGGAGGGAAGATGAAAGCAGAAAAAGGCCACATTTATTAAGCTGTTTTTCTTTTGGTGAAAAGAAGCATTTATCAGTGATTTCATATATCATGTGAGAGGTGGCTTCCTGCCAATTTCCAAGAATCCAAACAACCCGCTGACATCATACGCTAAATATAGCTCAGGCTTTGCTTTAGGTGAACAAATAATGCCGCCGGACAGTAATAGGTTCTCTTCAGTTACATGTTTATTATGATCAGGCTGTCAGGCTTGTGTAATCAAAAGAGTCATGTCCAGTTCCGAGGAGGAATGGTGCAAAGAACTCTTCAAACAATTTTGGGAGATGACTAATGAACCCCCATTCCTCCTGCCTTCCCAGGTGGCCGGCTGAGCCTGGCCGCTGGAGGAAAGGTGGGCAACTCTGTTGTTGCAGGTCTTCAAAGCCCTGGTGTGTGTGTGTGTGTGTGTGTGTGTGTGTGTGTGTGTGTGTGTGTGTATGCGCATGCGCTGTATTTCCATCTCTGCCCTGCCCATCAGAAAAGGTGACTGATCTCTCCAAGGAAAGTGCAGAGAAGGAAGACAGACCTTCAAACTCACAGACAGGGTGCAGGAGCTATTCATGAGGATGGGGCAGGGGCGAGCAGGGTGGGGTGGGTGGCACAGATAGCTAAGGCAGTCTCTTTAGTCTGTTTATTCTGCAAGCATTCAGGTAAGGGTGCTTGTCCGGTGGCAGTCGGAGAGCCATCTTCCATGGCTCTTGGGCTCTGGTATTTTCAATTCTACCTCCCAGAGCTTTTGTGTTGTGGGTGTCCTGTCTGGGACTGGTGCCTGTCATTCTGTCTGAAGCCACCTGAAAGATTAAGATTCATACTGAGACCTTTCCCTCCTCTGCCAGCACTCCCCACTCCCCCAGGCTCAAACTGGGGAGAGAGGGAGCCTGGCATGAGTTTGTAAGTATCTGGAGGAAGGGGCAGCAGTAAGGAGAAGAGAAGGACAAGAAAATTAGTGCAGGGAGATAAGGAGCCGGTGCATCAAAATAGGTGCTGGAAGGTGTTGTATCCCTTCGAACATCTGCATGATTTCTCTTCTCAGTCAGGGATACAATAGAGGTTGTTACTATGGAAACTGGTGTAAAAGCAGCACAGAGAAAGGAAAGGGCTGGATAGAAAGAGGAGAGAGTAAAAGGCATATACCACTTTTAAATCAACAAAGAGGAATACTATGGCACTTCCCACCTCTAAGAGGAGGAAATAAGTCACTGAGCCCAGGGAGGGTTGAATACTACGATCACGGGAGGGGTCAGGGACTATCAGACACCACCATCCTTTCCCCCTGGAAGCCTGTGTGTTGAACCTGTCCACCTGCCATAAGATCGTTAGCCGGAAAAGAATGTCCAGGCAGTTGACGGTGGTCAGCCTCATGGTAGACGGCATGCTCAGCTCAGCTCGGCCATGGCCTTTGGGAATGGCCTTGGAGGGAGCGGGCCATTTTTCTGTGTCACGGTTTCATCACCTGCCTTCCTCAGAGGAATGATGAAGCACCTTGCTCAAGAAAGAAATTCTAGTGCCATTCAAGGCAAAGAAATGACAGAGCATCAAGTGCTCTGTGTGCAGAGGGAAAAAAAGTGAGCAATTCCATCTGGTGCCCTGAGCATGATACCCCAGAGGGGCCACGGACCAGGCAGAGGCCGAAGTCTGTGCGTACCCAGCCAGTTTCACTTTGTTTCGGTGTGGGTATTAATGGGATGAAATCATTTGCTAAGGCTGAGGAGAGTTTTGACAAGTCACTGGTCTTTCATGCAGACTCATACACCCGTCCTGTAGACCAGTCTGTCTAATAGAAATATGATGTGAGCCACTATGCAATTTATTTATTTATTATTATTTCTATAGAGCCAGGGTTTCACTTTGTCACCTAGGCTGGAGTGCAGTGATGCAATCATAGCTCACTGCAGCCTTGAACTCCTGGGCTCTAGCAATCCTGCCACCTCAGCCTCCCACGTAGCTGGGACTACAGGTGTGAGACACTACACCCAGCTAAGTTTTAAATTCTTTGTAGAGATGGCTGGTCTCAAAATCCTGGCCTCAAGCGATCTTTCCACCTTGGCCTCCCAAAGCACTGGGATTACAGGCGTGAGACACTACACCCAGCTAAGTTTTAAATTCTTTGTAGAGATGGCTGGTCTCAAAATCCTGGCCTCAAGCGATCTTTCTACCTTGGCCTCCCAAAGCACTGGGATTACAGGCGTGAACCACCTCACCTGGCCCACTGTGGAATTTACAATGTTCTAGTAGCCACATCCAAAAGGTAAAGAAACAGGTTAAATAAACTTTAATATAATTTCTGTGTCATGTTATTTAACCCTAGTGTATCCAAAATATCATTTCAACAAAACCAATTCAGAAACTGTTGATGAGATATTTTATACCCTTTCATACTGAATCTTTGAAATCTGGATTTATTATTATGTGTGTTATGTGTATGAGAGAGAGAGATAGAAAGAGGGAGGAAAGGAGGGAGGGAGGAAGGGAGGGCCAAGGAAAGGGAGGGAAGATGGAAGGAAGGAAGGAAGGAGGAAGGAAGGAAAGAAGGGAAGGAGGGAGGGAGGGAGGGAGGAAGAAAAGGAAGGAAGGAAGGAAGGAAGGAAGGAAGGAAGGAAGGAAGGAAGGAAAGAAAGAAAGAAACAGGTCTCTTTGGCTCAGGCACTGACTCCAACCACATGCCTTGCATCACGATGGGAGTGATAATTACACACACCCACTCTTTGAACAGATGGTCAGCCTCGAGTACCTCCCTTTGCCATTGAACAGTGACCCCTCACCCTCCAACCACAATCCATGGCCGCTGGAATCAGGCAAACCCAGCTGAAACCACAGCTCTCTTTCTGAGTGCCTCTCTCTGAGGGAGTTTCTTAACCTTTCTGA
This sequence comes from Macaca nemestrina, assembly GCF_043159975.1. Lineage (NCBI taxonomy): Eukaryota > Metazoa > Chordata > Mammalia > Primates > Cercopithecidae > Macaca > Macaca nemestrina. The sequence goes on along the minus strand of NC_092125.1, from coordinate 14,647,096 downwards.
GTTTTCCTCAGCTGTGAGATGGGAATCCTATTTTACAATTGAAGGTAGGTCCCTCAATTGTTTTGGGGATGGAATAAGAGAATGCCCAAGACCAGGTCTAGCATCGATAAGGGAAGCTCCTTCCTGTCCCTTATGCCAGCTCTAGTTCGCCAGTCTTCTGTTGAGCACCTAATCTTCTCCAGGCCTCTGTGAGTGAAGAAACTAGAATTGTACGTTTTTCATGTGCTCAGAAAGCCACTTGAGTAGAAAGGAGACTTCAAGGACTAAGATTGAGTTTGTTTCACTGATTAACTCCAGGCTGATTGCTGGATGTTTCCCCAATACAGAGAGATACTAATATTCAGTCATTCAGAAAGAGTCCTTCTTTCAATGACCATAGGCTACATGGTTAGATGTTTAGGAAAGAAAATTAAAATATGTCCTTCCTTATAAATAAGATCTAGCATTTGGTAGCACAGTAGGGTGATTATAGTTTACAATAATTTATTTTATATTTTAAAATGGAATTGAAATGTTCCTAGCACAAAGAAATGATAGGTGATGGATACCCCAATTACCCTGATTTGATTATTACACATCGTATGCCAGTACGAAAACATCGCATGTACCCCATAAATATAGGCAGCTATTATGTACCCATAATAATTAAAAATTTAAAAATAGGTCCTTTCTCTCCTAGAGTGGCATTGTCCCATACAGTAGCCACTAACCTCATGTGGCTATTTAAATTTGCATTAATTACAATTTGAAAATTTACTTTCTGAGATACACTAGTCACATTTCAGTTGCTCAGTGGCCACATAAGGCTAGTGGCTACTGATTGGACATTCAGATATAGAACATTTCTGCATACTAGAAAGTTCTGTTACCACTGCTCTGGATTTTTAGTCATTTATTCAATATGCAGCCAAAATAAAACTCAGAGACAGCAGGACAGCATGCGTAAACAGGCCTAAAGTCACACTGGGTGGATTTCATCCTTTCTCCACTTTGGCCATATGTCAACCTAAGTTAGTTTCTTTTTTCCTTTTGAGATGGAGTCTCACTCTGTCGTCCAGGCTGGAGTACGGTGATGCGATCTTGGCTCACCACAACCTCCACCTCCCGGGTTCAAGCGATTCTCCGGCCTCAGTCTTCAGAGTAGTGGGATTACAGGCGCGTGCCGTCATACCCGGCTAATTTTTGTATTTTTAGTGGAGACGAGATTTTGCCATGTTGGCCGGGCTGACCTCGAACTCCTGACCTCAGGTGATCCTCCCTCCTCAGCCTCCCAAACTGCTGGGATTATAGGTATAAGCCACCACACCCAGCCTTAAGTAAGTTTCTTAACCTCTCTGTGCCTCAGTTCCTCAATTTCATCATCTGCAAAGTGGGAATATAGTAATAGAACTTAATTCAGCAGATTATTGGCAGAATCAAGTAAAGGAATGCATGTAAACTGCTTACAATACAGCCTGGCAGGTCGTAAGTGCTTAGTAAATATTACATATGGCTCTTAATTATGCCCCATTAACTCTTTTCAAAAACAAGAGAGGGCTAGGGTTATGCTGAACGGCGAAGGTGCCCTCCATTAACCCAAAAAGCTTCCTGGAGGAGGTAATCCCTGAAGCTGTGATTCAAGGGAAGGAAAGGCGTTCTCCATTTTTCAATGCATTTGATAGGCATTTATTGGTAATTTGTTGTATATAAAGCACTGTTGTGGCTGTTGGAGATGCAGAGATGATGACAGAGGGTCCTTTCTATCTTGAAGTCCCGTGTCTAGAGAAGAAGAAAGTCTACACAGTTGATTCTTGAACAACACATGATTGAACAGCACGGGTCCACTTATACATGGATTTTCTTTTGCCTCCGCCACCCTTGAGATGGCAAGACCACTCCCTCCTCTTCCTCCTCCTCCTCAGCCGACTTGACATGAAGACATCAAGCATGACGACCTTTAAGATGATCCGCTTCCACTTCGTGATAAGCGAATGTATTTTCTCTTCTTTACGATTTTCTCTTCTCTAGCTCACTTTCTCGTGAGAATAGTGTCTACTACATAGAACATACAAAATGTGTGTTAATCAAATGTTTAAGTTATCAGCAAGGCTTCTGGTCAACATAGACTATTAGTAGTTAAGTTTTGAGAGAGGCAAAAGTCATTTGTGGATTTTCCGCTGTTAAGGGGTTGGCACCCCTAACCCACATGTGGTTCAAGGGTCACCTGCTCTTCCAGGAGTAAGAGCAGTGATGGATTTATGCACAGAGTGGCAGGAGAGCCTGGAGAAGAAGCCCTAGCTCAGCGGGGAGACCAAGGAGGACAATGTGGAAGGGGCAGTCCCAAGCAGAACCTTAAAACCCCAGGAAATGGCAGGCTGTGTGCAGGAGTGATCAGACCTTCAACAGCACCTAAAATCACAAGGCCCAGTCTCAGAATCCCCTGGGGACATTCAATCAGCATCTTGCTGACTGACAAGATGAGCTTCAGCCTGTGCATTTAACACTGTTGGGGCCGAGCTCCTCTAGCAGCACCTCCAACACCACCAGTGAACCAGCAGCCCTGGGGCCTGCCTGGCTTCTGTAGCTCAAGGTACAATGGGAAACCACAGATGTCACAAAAATTGGCTCCCTTCGGCCGGGTGTGGTACCTTACACCTGTAATCCCAGCACTTTGGGAGGCCTAGGGGGGGGCCGATCACCGGAGGTCAGGAGTTCAAGACCAGCCTGGCCAACATGGTGAAACCCCGTCTCTACTAAAAATACAAAAATTAGCCAGGCGTGGTGGCACACATCCGTAATCCCAGCTATGCGGGAGGCCGAAGCAGGAGAATCGCTTGAACCCAGGAGGTGGAGGTTGCAGTGAGCCGGGATTGGGCCACTGTACTCCAGCCTGGGCAACAGAGTAAAACTGTCTCAAAAAAAAAAAAACAAAAAAATAAACCTCCCTTCTAAGACAAGTGAAAGCATGTAGTGTCAGGTAGATGTGCCCCATTATTATTCTGGTCATTATTGATTCTTACAAAGTTGAAATTTTAGCATCTCTCACGATGGCTCTTCTAAAAAGACCCCATGTGTTCTTGGGAAGAAAGGGCAGGCTGAGGCTGCCTTGAGAGTCTGGCCGGGTCTGTTGGTCTAGCACTGAGAGGTTGACATGCCAGTTTACTGCCCCCAAGGGCCGGTTTCATATGCAAGTCAGGCACCGCCAGCCAAGTGGGAAAGGCAGCCCCAGAGGAACATGTTTCTGGTGACTGGGAAGCTTTGAGCAGACCTACAGCCCTGGCATAGCGATGAGCCTCCTGCACAGGCAGTGGTGGCCGACAGCCAGGCGGGAGGAGGGCGGAGGAGCGGCTCACAGCCTCCACCAGAGCATCCGGGGGCTCGAGCCGCCAGAAAGCCCTGGAGACTAGGTAATGGAATTCCTAAACGGAAGAAGCACTGAGCTCCAGACCGCTGTCCATGCCCAAGGATGGAAACATTGTATTTCTCCTTGGGACTTCAGGCTTTCCCCCTGCCTCTTCCTGTTCTTTCCAGCCGTTGCCAGTACAGAAAGAGGCCTTTTCAAACAGACTTCTTTGTCTTCCACTTGTTCTGCCCCTCCAGGTCTCATTCGGGACTGTTCTGAGCCTCACAGACCAGAGACACTGTAGGGGTGACCAGCCCTCCAGATTTGTCTGGAACCATCCTTGGTTTTAGCTCTGAAGTTTCCTGTATCCTGAGAGAGGCCCTCAGGCCTGGGCCAACCTGCACCTTGTCCAGCTGCTCCCCTTGGCCCTCAGAGCCAGGTTGAGGTACTGCCCAAGTGGCAGGCATGTCAGGATTCTCCTTCCGCTTCCAACACAGAGCTCTTTAAGTCTTAGCCAGCAAAGGACAAGGCTAGCATGGGCATTTACCCCACTGCCTCGGCTGCCTCACCAGGAGTGCAGGAGATGCAGATGCACGGATGAGAAAGCTTTGCCTGTCCCAATGCACAGAGATGCCTGACGCCGCCCCAGAGTACCTGTGCTCCACCCACCCAGGTACTGGTCGTCCAAGGCCCAGGTCCCAAAGGGGCATGAGAGGAGACGGTGGAAGAGATAGCCAGGCCCCATGCTGGGCACCTGAGAGGGAGACCCTGGCTTCGTGTTGAGTTAAGTTCCAGAGATCTGAGACTACCCTTGATTGCAGGTCGGCCAGTACTAGGCATCTAACTTGCTCTCTGTCATTTTTTTTTTTTTTAGATGGAGTTGTGCTCTGTTGCCAAGGCTGGAGTGCAGTGGTGCAATTTCAGCTCACTATAACCTCCGTCTCTCGGGTTCAAGCAATTCTCGTGCTTCAGCCTCCCGAGGAGCTGGGATTACAGGCGCCCACCACCACGCCCAGTTAATTTTTATATTTTTAGTAAAGATGGGATTTCACTATGTTGGCCAGGCTGGTCTCAAACTCCTGACCTCAAGTGATCCACCCGCCTCAGCCTCCCAAAGTGCTGGGATAACAGGCATGAGCCACCGTGCCCAGCCTCTGTCATCTTTTTTTAGAGACAAGTTCTCGCTCTGTCACCCAGGCTGGAGCACAGTGGCACGATCACAGATCACTGTAGCCTTGAATTCCTGGGCTAAAGTGATCCTCCTGCCTCAGCCTCCCTGAGCAGCTGGGACTCCAGACACACGCCACCACAGGGGGCTAATTTTTAAATTTTTTGTAGCGAGAGAGTCTTGCTATGTTGCCCAGGCTGGTCTCAAACTCTTGGCCTCAAGCAATCCTCCTGCCTCAAACTCCCAAAGTGCTGGGATTAACAGGCATGAGCCACTGTACCCAACCAACTCTCTTTGATCTTAAACCAAAGAAATGAGATTTCTCCGAAGCCAGAGTTATAAGTGATGGGGGTGGGTCAATTGTGAGGAACTGAATGGATCTAATTGTGATGGTGTAGAACTTATCCTGTAGCCCGCTAAGGTCAAATCAGATCTATATTCTCCTACGCAAACAGTAGGAAATGTGGGAGATTGTGTGATACTGAAAAAAAAAATGGAAAAGGAAGGCAATTCATTTTCTTCACCAGTAGAAAACATCATTTTTGTGTGTATAAACCTGGAATCAATTATTAAACTTCCCTTATGGATAAAGCGTCACTTGTAATAAACAGCAAAGAGGGTTGTTCATTTCACTTAATGACAAATAAAATGATGTTTGACCAATTTGATGAAGACAGTAAGTCAAACTTAAATGGTCGGGCATTTTATGTTGCTGAAACTACAAATCTTGTTAAGAAGCTTTTTACATTTAAAATATGCAAAATGCAAGCAAAATTTAGTAGTGAAAGTAAAGTTAAATATTTAATGACATAATTAAGTCTTATTAATGGTATGTTCTTTATTTTGCAGATTAAATATTCACAACGATTATCATCTCTTTTATTTTTATTACTTAAGCAATGTGTTTTTCATAATTATTTGTTAGGTATTTTCATTAACATTTGATGAATATTAATAGTTAAAATAAAAAATAGTTTTTATTTCTGTTGTAATGACTTTATGGTGATCATAATATATAAGTAAGTGTTTATAATGTGTGCTACTGGTTAATATTTAGATCACTGATTTTGTTGCCACAGAGTAGAAACGTGGATCTTTATGGGTGACAAATGGCAATCATCACATACTTCCATTACTCTTTATTTATTTATTTAATCTACTATTCTTAATGTAGCTTCATTGTGGGAGTCATATGAATTGCAAGCTTACAATGAAGGCTAATAAGTAGAATGTGAGGCTGAGTCCCACTCTTGCATTAATAATGGTTTGCCTCTCTTTTTAGACGTCCTGATTCATTTCCCATCTTTACCTCATTCCCCTCACGGATTTGGTCCAGCAGAGTTAGATGGCGCTGGTACCTTTTCCCTCCATGACCTTTAAAGCTTAGACTGATGGCCTCACAGATTTTTTTCTTCGGGGACAAAGGATGTGGATTTTCCATCCTGAACAACATGAAGCAAATGCGCATGGATGTCCTGATTTTTCGTTCAGACAGTGATTGCACGGTAACAGCACTGGGTCAGATCAGCGTGCACGGTCAATGTGGCCTGCATATGGCGACCATCCCTCCCTGCACCGTGTGGCAGCCACATTGTCCTGACACACGGGGAAGCTTGTCACTTCCAGGGCAGCCCAGGAGATGCATCTTGGCCATCCCCACTTCAGGCTCCCACATGGCAGGCTGCAGACCCCTTCCCAGGCTTTTTTTTCTGAAACCTTCAGTGGATTTTCCTTGAGGGTGACTGACAGAATGATGGTGATGTATTCTAGTCTCATGGTCAGGCCTGCAATCACATTTCAAAGCAGCCTCCGGATCCCTGCTCAGCATTCTGTGACTGACGCGGGCGCAGGCATTACAGTCCAGACAGAGTCAGTGCTAATCAGAACAGGATGCCCTTTAGCTTCCTCGGGAAAGCTTTATCTCTTTAGCAGGAGCTATCTGCATTTTTAAAGCCACAGCCTGTTGGAAAGAGCTCTGAACCGCAAAAATGTACAGCAGGGGTAAGGAGAGTTCCTAGCCATTAACCACCTCCAGGCAGTTAATCATTTCAGTTTAGAAGAACCCACATTCGCTTCAAGAGCAACTATAACCTATTGAAAATCTACTATGTTGGGCTCTTTCGAGAGCGATTTCTGATTCTCACAATGCCCTGCTGAGCGGATTGGAGTCCCCCGTTGTATGGACAAGCAGATGGAAGCTCAGTGAGTTACTTGACTGCTCTAAGGTCTCACGGTCGATCACGGTCACAGCTGGGGTTCAAAGCCAGTTCTTTCCGGCTCAGAGTCCTGTGCTCTTCTCAGCAGGATGTGATGCTACCTCCCTCACTGCCATTTTTCTGTGTGATTATATGGGACACGAGCTCCAGGTAAATCTGATTGTTAAGAAAAAACCCCAATACACATAGAGGCACAAGGAAAAGGAACAGATCTCACCCTGTTGGTGAAGCCAATTCGTGAACCTAAGGTACAGAAAGATGCCATTGATGTCTTCTCGGGCCCCTGCCTCACATCCTTGCCTTGCTTACTCTTTGGCCCTGGGCTAGAAAATACAGTGCTTATTCTCAGACGTTTATGTGCAAGTATTTGTCTCTCCAGCCAAGCTGTCCTCAGGTCCTTAGCCATCTGCGTGTTCCCCAGCTCTCTACAAACAGCTATCCTGGAATAGCTAAAACTGAGATTTTAATAATGTGTGCTTAAACCATTTATGCTAAAAAAAAACTTGCCAGTTCTGGCCATTTCCAGTAACAATATGTGCTCCCATCATTGCAGAGTCTGGCAATGCGCAGATGATGCTACTGAAAGCAAGTGAAGATACTGAGACGGGGTTCAATCCGTGCCATACCTCTGAGAGCCTAGGAGCCATGGCACAGCACCAAGAATACCCCTGCAACATGACAAGCAGGCCTCAGTTTCCCCCTTTTGAGCACATCAAGGAAAAACATATGTGAGGGCCAGCGCAGTGACTCATGACTGCAATCATGGCACTTTGGGAGGCCGAGGTGGGAGGATTGCTTGAGGCCAGGGTTTGAGACCAGCCTGGGCAGTAGAGCAGGACCCCATCTGTACAAAATTTAAAAAATTAAATGAAAACACAAGTGGACTCAACAAGGACAAATATGGACTCCTTGCACCCTGGGGTGAGCCGGGAGGGGCGGTGCAGTCAGCACCAGCCAGGACCGCACACGTGGTGACATCAGGCCTGCCCTCCCTCTCATCTGTAATGTCTCTCCTTGTCCAGCCTGCAATGTGACCATTGTTTATTACCTATTGAGCCCCAGCACCGTATTTGGCTCTGCAGGCAAGATTGATACATTCTTGCTGTCACCAGCCGCACTCTGATGGCAGCTTTCCAGGCCTCCTCCTCACTCCTCCCCCACCCCCGCTCCACCTTCCGGCTCCACCTTCCAACAACCCCGGAGGCTCAGAGCAGGCCTCCCCACCAGCAAGGCTGACACAGACCCTTTTGAAGAAGCCGTTTCCAGGAGAGGAAGGAGCTGATGATGGATACCCAGCCGGTCTCCATACTCAGGAACTGCTCGCCCCAGTGAATCGACTCTGCCCTGGAAGCTGCTGACAGCAGTAGGGGCCTTTCTGGAACCATCTCCCTCCCCACCTGCCTTGAGCTCTCTGCATCTTCAGAGGAGAGAGGATTTGAGTCTCACAGGCCTGAGATACACAACATTCGGTGGGAGGGGAAAGCCGGGATGTAAGGGTCAATTATTCCACCTTATGGGGAAAAAAGTATCCAACTCGGAGTCTGGAATGGGGATGACAGAGCTGGAAACCATTTTCATCAGGTGTCCTAAGGCAGGCTGCTGCAGCTTCACAGCGACGTGATTCTGTGTTGGTGCTATGGAACTGCTGTGGCTTCGAATAAGGAAGGACACTTTGGAAAGCTGAAAGGTAGTGAGGTTGAGGGACTGTGTCCCAGTCATGAGACTGAGGCGATGGGTCCTTGTTATGTCACCAACAATCGATGTGACCTTAGGCGTTGTGCTCTGAAACTCACTAACACCTGCCACTTGAAGACCATGCTTACCATGACCAACCCGGGAAATATCTGTTTCATTAACTCAACTGAAGAGGAAGACATTTTGGGAACCAAGCCTGGAGACTAACAGCCTGAAATTGCGACTGATGGGTCAAATCAGCACCTATGGTGTTCCAGGCACTGTGCCGACCCCTGATCTTTTTTTTTTTTTTTTTTTTGAGACGGAGTTTCACTGTTGTTGCCCAGGCTGGAATGCAGTGGTACAATCTTGGCTCACTGCAACCTCCGCTTCCTGGTTTCAAGCGATTCTCTTGCCTCAGCCTCCCAAGTAGCTGGGATTACAGGCGCCCGCCACCATGACCAGCTAATTTTTGTATTTTTAGTGGAGACAGGGTTACACCATGTTGGTCAGGCTGGTCTCGAACTCCTGACCTCAGGTGATCCACACGCCTCGGCCTTCCAAAGTGCTGGGATTACAGGTGTGAGCCACCACGCCCGGCCTGATGTTCTTGAAACAGCAACTCCAGTCCCACTCTGGACCTATGAAGCTCACAGTTCAATAGAGGGTGTGGTGGTTTTTCCAGCAACAACCAATCAGTTCTCAGATTCTCCAACACCATCTGGGTGTCTTACAAGCCAATTCATTTCTGACACTAACTACCTGGATTGAGCCCAGACCCCACAGATAAAGGGCTCAGCCCAAGAAAACAGCTCCCATTTCAGATTCCAGCCACAAATAGGGTCTCATGTGCTATGGTGTGAATGTTTGTGTTCTTCTGGAATCCATATTGATACCTATTCCCCACTGCAATGGTGTTAAGAGGTAGAGTCTTTGAGTGGGGATTGGGTCATGAGGGTGGAGTCCTTATGAATGGGACCCTTAGGAAACAGGCTAGAAGCAGCTCATTCACCCCTTCAGCCATGAGAGGACACATAGAAGCTGCCATTTATGAGGAAAAGGCCCTCAGCAGACATTGAATCTGCTGGCACCTTCATCTTGGACTTCCCAGCCTCAGAAGAATGAGCAATACATTTCTGTTGTTTATAGATTACCCAGTCTGAGGTTTTGTATAGCAACCCAAACAGACAAAAACAGCAAGCTACTTACACTTCTGCCCAGCCAACCTCACATCTGAGCCCCCATCAGGTTCAGTAATTCACTACGAACACAAAACTCAGGAAAATGCTGTACTTACATTACGGTTTATTATAAAGGAGACAAACGAGCAGCCAGATGAAGAGGTACAGAGGATGAGGTCTGGAAGGTTCTGAGCCCAGGACCCTCTGTCCCCATGGAGGCGGGGCACACCCCCCTCCCCACCGGCACATGTCGTCAGCAACCTGGAAGCTCCTCGAACTCCGTGGTTTAGATTTGTCTGGGGCTTTTTGTTTGTGTGTGTGCTTGTTTTTGAGACAAAATTTTGCTCTGTTGCCCAGGCTGGAGTGTAGTGGCATGATCATGGCTCACTGCAGCCTTGATCTCCTAGGCTCAGGTGATCCTCTTGCCTCAGCCTCCTGAGTAGCTGGGACCACAAGCACATGCCACCACATCTGGCGAATTTTTAAAAATTATTTGTAGAGACACAGTCTCTCTGTGTTGTCCAGGCTGGTCTCAAACTTCCGGGCTCAAGTGATCCTCTTTTTTTTTTTTTTTTTTTTTTTAACTAAGTGGCTTTTTTATTAGAGAAAGCCGCAATTACAAAGGACTTAAGAATTGGCATTGGGGCCCTTCTTCTTGCCAAAGGTGGGCACAACGTTGACAAAGCGCCGGTTGTACTGCATCCGGCGCTTAGCCCGACCGGTCTTCTTCTTCTTCTTCTCCTGTTTGGCCACCTTAGGAGTCTGACCTCTCACTTTCCCAGCACGGGCCAGGGAACCATGGACTTTACCTCCAAGCATGCGGCCTGCTACTTCCAGGGTAGTCAGGGCCTCCACCCCGCACTGGCCCAGAGTGGCCTCATCCTCCAAGGGGGTGCCTGCCAGGAGCACGACTTGATCTTCCAGGGCAATGCCCTCCAGTGAAGCTACATGAGCCTTGATTTGGGCGACCGTTTCCTGGCCGGTCACCTCGAGGGTGTGTAGCTCCTGGGCGCGGACAAAAAGCTGCATGTTGACGACTGAACCGCTGTCCCAGCTGCCGCTACCGCGAAGATGGAGTCGAGAAAGAGGAAGAAGCGAGGGCGCGTCTGTACTGACCGCGAGCTGCGTATCGCGTCACTACTTCAAGTGATCCTCTTGCTTTGGCTTCCCAAAGCGCTGGGATTACAGGTGTGAGCCACGGTGCCCAGCTCCTTTAGAGTTTTTCATGGAGGTTTCATTAGGTAGTCATCATTGATTCAATCACTGGCCATTGATGGTTGAACTCAACTCCCAGCCCCCCTTCTCTCTATGGAAGTGGGGTGGGTGATGCTTGGGTAACCCCTGTGAGCATCGCATCAGCCTAAACCCAGGTGTACCAAAAAGGCTTATTATCAATAACAAAAGGCACTCCCATCATTCAGGACATTCCAAAGGTTTTAGGAGCTCTGTGTCAGGAACCAGGGCAAAGACCAAATCATATATATATATATACAGGTATATATATACACACACACACCTATATATACACCTATATATACACACCTATATATACCTATATATACATATATGTGTGTGTATATATATATCTGTCTCTTTCTCTCTCTCTCTCTCTCTGCGTGTGTGTATGTGTGTGTGTGTAATACCACAGGTGGCAGAAATGCTATAGAGAGCTGAGGCAGGACTACAGGGAGGTGGAGGACTGATCGTTTCTTCTGCTAAATAGGCAGGCTGCACAAGGGAAGGGGCCTGTGGTGAGACCCACTAAGGGAACAGTACCTGCCAAGGTTCATTACAGCTGCAGCATCAGGTGCAGCCTAAACCTTCCCATCTGTCTGACCTTGGACTGGTTATCCCCACCTCCAAGCCTCAGTCACCCCATCTATCAACAGCGCTAACAACTGCAACACTTCAGGGTTATTATGGCGTTTAATGAAACCCTTTAAGTCTCCAAACCGTGCCTTGCACACCATGCCTTGCACATATCAAGCACTCCATGAATTTAAGCTATGATTATTGGGTAATGATAATCATGATTAAGGAAAACTTCAGGGGGATAGCGAGATACTGTGCATGGCTGAAGCACTAGATACGTAAGTGGCTTGATTATCTCCTGATCCGTGAGACATCTGCTTACTCAGGCAACCATAGGCAGACCACCAGACAACTGGCTCCCAGACAATTGTTTAATGGTCCGTGCGGCAACCTGTCCTCCTTCATGCTGAGGGAACCGCAGGGCTCTCCTCCCTATACCGGCTTCCTGGAGGCCCAGACGTTTTGCCTAGTTTGGCTGGCACGGGCTTCTAATCTGATCATGCCCCTAATTAGAAAGAGCTCATCTTTGAAACAACAGCCATAAAATAAACCAAAAATAGTTTTGAAACAGAGCGAAAGCACTTTGGATCTAATCAAAACAGGAGGGAGAGGACCAAGTTTTTGTGAAGCGGTCCTCTAGCTTCTGGTGCTTACACCTCCAAACAGGGACAAAAGAGGCTGCCGTTCAGCTGGGTGCAGTGGCTCACGCCTGTAATCCCAGCATTTTGGGAGGCTGAGGTGGGTGGATCACCTGAGGTCAGGAGTTCGAGACCAGCCTGGCCAACATAGTGAAACCCCGTCTCTACTAAAAATACAAAAAATTAGCCAGGCATGGTGGTGCATCCCTCTAATCCCAGCTACTTGGGAGGCTGAGGCACAACAATCACTTGAACCCAGGAGGCGGAGGTTGCAATGAGCTGAAATTACAGCATTGCACGTCAGCCTGGGCAATGAGAGAGAAATTCCATCTCAAAGAAAGAAAAAAAAAAAAAAAAAAAAGAGGCTGCTGCTCAAAGGGACCCTTGATGCCCTGCAGGAGGGCAGTGGGGAGACCCAAGGGCCCCTATTGTCCTGCTCATGGAGAGGTTCATTGATCCAGGAGGGCTGTGGGCTGGTCTTGGGAGTGTGGCCGGCTGGGACCTCAGGGCTAAGCCAAGGGTGAGCCCAGCAGAGAGGACGCTTTTGCACGGAATGAGTGTTTGATCACTGAGCTGCACCTGTCAGTGCTGGCACTCCACCAGGGAAGACAGGAATGAATGGCAGCCAAAGATTTCAGGCCAATTGCTCTCCCTCTGCACACCCACCACCCCCAGGTGAATTCTTCCCCTTGAGGTCAGGAAGCCCTAAGCCCAGTGCAAGGAAATGCCCAGCACTCTGCGCTGGGGCCTTGGGCAGGAGGCAGCCTGCACCCAGATCATTACAGCATTATGGGTGCTGCTCTGCCTCCCAGGCATGGAGGGGTAGGGACTGGGCTGGCTCCGGGCTTGGGGGACAGCTCCCTGGATTCTATGATCAACACTCCCAGCCCTGGGGCCAGGACCAGGGCAAACATGGCCACAGCTGAGCTCACTGCTGCCTCTCACTCTCTCCGGGCCTGACACAAGCCAGAGCCAGGCCCCTGGTTTTTTAGCTCATTTCCTGTTGCCATCTCTTCATTGAAGAAGAGGGAGACAGCTGAGGAAATGCTGCCAGTGTGGGGCCTCGTGGCACCGTTTGCAGTCTCCTTGGCCCACAGCCTGCCTGGAGACTCACAAGAGGACTCTCAGCCTCAGAGAAAATGAGATGCCCTGTCACGCACACAGCTATGGAGAGAGCGTCCTCCCTCTCCTCCCTTCTGGAGCTCTCAGGAAGCCAAGGCACACGCTGAGTCTTGCTTGGGGGTACAAGATAATGGAAGCCAAGGACCCAGCACAGACCAGCTGGCGGCCCCATCCAGGAAGTGCCAACCCCATGGGTCACTCTTGGGGACCCTCAGTGGCCCGTACCAGCTGGCCCAGTCATTGCAGCCATGCGGAGATGCATTAACTCCCCATGAGGACTCAGGATTGTCATCGAGAAGTCCAGGTGGGATTCTGAAGGCAGACCTCAAGCTGGAAGAGGCTAGCTGCGTCCCACAGGTAGGCGTGGACATCAAGCAAGTGCTTGCCTGCCTGGCATGGTGCTCGACGTGAAGGAAGCAAAGGAACGGAGCACAGACCCTGACGAGGCGCCTGTGTGCTATGCACACTCATTCTCAAATCTCAGCCTGCAAAGAGCTCTGCTGATGATCTTTTAAAGGGCAGAGGCCTAGGCCCTGTTCCCTGAGATTCAGATTCATTCTTATTTATTTATTTTGAGACGGAGTCTCACTCTGTCACCCAGGCTGGAGTGCAGTGGCGCAATCTCGGCTCACTGCAAGCTCCGCCTCCCGGGTTCACGCCATTCTCCTGCCTCAGCCTCCCGAGTAGCTGGGACCACAGGTACCTGCCACCGTGCCCGGCCAATTTTTTCCATTTTTAGTAGAGACGGGGTTTCACCATGGTCTCGATCTCCTGACCTTGTGATCCGCCCGCCTCGGCCTCCCAAAGTGCTGGGATTACAGGCGTGAGCCACCGCGCCCGGCCTATTTATTTATTTTTTAGAGACAGGGTCTCACTCTGTCACTCAGGCTGGAGTGCAGTGGTATGATCTGAGCTTACTGCAACATCGACCTCCCGGGTTCAAGCCATCCTCCGCCTCAGCCTCCCAAGTAGCTGGGATGACAGGCATGCACAGCCATGCCTGGCTAATTTTAAAATTTTTTGTAGAGACGGGGTTTCGCTATGTTTCCCAGGCTGGTCTTGAACTCCTGACCTCAAATAATTCTCCCTGTTCAGCCTCCCAAACTGCTGGGATTACAGGTGTGAGCCACCACACCCAGTCAGATTCATTTTTAACACCCATCCCAGGTGCTTATGTAGTAGGTGGTTGGTGGATCAACCTTTGGGAATTGCTGGTCTAGAGGGAGTACTGAGGAGGAATCCCCACCTCTGCTCCAGGCCTGAGGTCATGGAAAGGGAAGCTTGGGGGGACTTCTGGGCACCAGTCCCTGAGCCAAGTGATTTTTTTTTTCTTTCTTTTTTTTTTTTTTTTTTGAGATGGAGTCTCACTCTTTCACCCAGGCAGGAGTTCAGTGGCGCGATCTCGGCTCACTGCAAGCTCTGCCTCCCGGGTTCACGCCATTCTCCTGCCTCAGCCTCCCGAGTAGCTGGGACTACAGGTGCCCGCCACCGTTCCTGGCTAATTTTTTGTATTTTTAGTAGAGACAGGGTTTCACCGTGTTAGCCAGGATGGTCTTGATCTCCTGACCTTGTGATCTGTCCGCCTCGGCCTCCCAAAGTGCTGGGATTACAGGTGTGAGCCACCACGCCCAGCCGAGCCAAGTGATTCTTACAGCTGACGGAGAAGGAGGAGAGTAGGAATTGAGACTGCGCAGGACATTCTAGGCAAAGCACTGGAGGGGCAGGGGAGCAGAGGTGAAGACACCTGAGGGCTAAGTGTGTGTGGCCTGAGTACCCACACAGGCCCTGTGCTTGGGGTTTACTGCACTATGGTTGTCATTTTGAAATTCTTGGTAATTTTAGCTTTGAATCCGTGTTTTGAACAAGAGGCACTGCAATTTCACTGTGCACTGGGTCCTGCCACTTACGGGCCCAGCCCCACTGGGGTACAGGCAGCTACGGGAAGTTCAGATGTTGCTGAGGTTGGAGGTGGGCAGCAGACGTGGTAGAGGGGCTAGAGAGAGATGGGAAGGCTACACCCCTGAGATCTCCAAATGTCACTTCCAGGAGCTCAGGTTTTATCCAAGTAAGGAAAGGATTTAAGCAGGAATGAAGTAGTTAGGCCTGCATTCCACGAGGACCACTCTGGGAAAAGGGCAAAGGTTGCTCTGCACGCAGACACAGGGGGCAAGCTAGGCTGTCATGAGGACCAGGCTAGGACACCAGTAGGCAACTGGAGAAGGGAATGGTCTAGAGAAAACTAAGCGATGGTTTGGAATCGGAGGTGGGGTTGAAGGAGAGGGGGAAGGCCAGGGTGGTTCCCAGATTTCTGGCCTGAGCAACCGAGTGCCCTGTGGTACCACCAGCTGAAATACTTTGTTAGTTTTATTGCTTTTCATTTAAAAAAATCTGTGGTGGTGTTTATTCTAAGAACACATCATCATTGCTCACATCTGTCAGTAAGAGTCTTTTTTGAATATGAAAGTAACTTCTGGCCGGGCGCGGTGGCTCACGCCTGTAATCCCAGCACTTTGGGAGGCCGAGACGGGCGGATCACGAGGTCAGGAGATCGAGACCATCCTGGCTAACACGGTGAAACCCCGTCTCTACTAAAAAAAATACAAAAAACTAGCCGGGCGAGGTGGCGGGCGCCTGTAGTCCCAGCTACTCGGGAGGCTGAGGCAGGAGAATGGCGTAAACCCGGGAGGCGGAGCTTGCAGTGAGCTGAGATCCGGCCACTGCACTCCAGCCTGGGTGACAGAGCAAGACTCCGTCTCAAAAAAAAAAAAAAAAAAAAAAAAGAAAGTAACTTCTGAGGCCGGGCACAGTGGCTCACAGCTGTACTCCCAGCACTTTCGGAGGTCGATGGGGGTTGATGGCTTGAGGTCTAGAGTTCAAGACCAGCCTGGTTAACATGGTGAAACTCCATCTTTGCTAAAATACAAAAAAATTAGCCAGGCGTGGTGGCAGGTGCCTGTAATCCCACTTGAACCCAGAAGGAAGAGGCTGCAGTGAGCCAAGATGGCAACCCCGTATTCCAGTTTGGGCGACAGAGCGAGACTCTGTCTCAAAAAAAAAAAAAAGAAAATAGTATAAAGTTTCCTCAGAAACTAAAAGTAACTCTTGTCCTTTAATAAAAGAAAAAAGATGGGGGCAAATGTTATCTGGTCCCAAATTTATTTGCCCATCATATGTCCAGGATAAGGTCCAGTTTGTTGGCAAGAGGGTGGGTGTGCATTGAAGAGCGGTCATAGACAGGCATCTGTACAGTAGTTCACCACACAGGGCGTTTCAGCCCTAGACCTATAACTTTGTTTACTCTTTTTCCCTATCCTGAATATCAATGTTTTTTTTTTTCTTTTGCTAGAAACCCAGAATTGACCTTGGAATTATCATTCATGTTAGTAAACACGTTCTGGTTGTTTTACCAGACATAAAACTCAGTGCTTTAGATGTGACCTCAAGACACCCTTGTTCCAAAAACAGCCACCGTAGGTCTCAGCCCAAATGGGCAAGCATCCAGTGGATCCTAGGCTTAGGGGAAAGCAAGAGCCTAGAGTTAATGCATTTACTGAAACCCCTTTGATCTAGAATCCACCTGACAATCCCACGAGGCCAGACGGGCCTAGAAGGTTTTCAGGCCTTCCTCGGGTTTGGCTGGCTGTGCTTGAGCGCTGTGTTCCCTCAGGCATCTTGGGGCTTGAGCTTTGAACAACTCAGTATTGCAAATTAAAGTGACCCTAAGTAGGAATGAAAGATTTTAAAAAGAAATTCGGTTTTGTTCCAAATAGGCAGTGTGCAACTGAGAAACAGGGGCTTTCTTTGAGCCAGTTAAACTGAGTGTAAGATAAACTAAATTCAGCTAAGATAAAAGCCCGAATAAAGTGGCTTTCACAGAAGACATTCAGAAAATATTGCTCTTTATAAATAATAATTATTCAACAGACATTTTACTAGCACTTTTCTGCTGTATAAAAGTTACACATGTAGAGTGTAGACACTTTGAAAACACAAAGTATAAGATGCAAACATGAAATCACCTATGAGCCATGACACGCAGGTAGCATTGCTAACATTTCCTCTCAGCCTTGTTTCAATGCCTACATTTAAAATGTTTTTGTTTTTTTTTTTTGTTGTTTTTTTGGGATGGAGTTTCACTTTTGTTGCCCAGGCTGGAGTGTAGTGGCGTAATCTTGGCTCACTGCAATCTCCGCCTCCTGGATTCAAGCAATTCTCCTGCCTCAGCTTCCCAAGTAGCTGGGATTATAGGCGCATGCCACCACACTCAGCTAATTTTTGTGTTTTTAGTAGAGATGATGTTTCACCATGTTGGCCAGGCTGGTCTTGAACTCCTGACCTTGTGATTTACCTGCCTCGGCCTCCCAAAGTGCTGGGATTACAGGCATGAGCCGCCGCACCTGGCCTACAAAGTTTTGTCTGAGTAGTTCTAAAGTATTTTAAAGGTAGAAATAATGGATTGAACAATAATGCTCATTTGAAAATGAGATGTGCTTAACAGCATATTTTAAGATCTTTCTTTCTAATTACAGAAATAAAGAAAACTTGTAAAACACAGAAAAGCACAAAAGGAAGACAGCAAAAATCACTTGGATTTCAACCAAAGAGCATTATGATGAATGTTTCAGGGTGTGCCTTCCAGTGTGTTTTTTCCATGCATGTACGTGCATTTCTTATTTATTAAAAATAACAGTGTATCCTTTTGGCTGTTCGCTGTTTACAGAACACACATTTGCCATAAAAATAAATATTCTTCTACAACATGACTTTTACTGACTGCATAGATGATATTCCTTTATATAATGATGTGTAATAATTTACCCTAACCAATCTTCTATTGTGGGATTTGTAGGTTGTTGTAATTGTTCATATTATAAACAATGTCATGATTAACATACTTACGAATAATATCTGATTAGTTTCTTACAACAAATTCCTAAAGTAAAATTGTATTAAAGGAGATACATACACACACACGCATATATATATACACATAATTTTTTTGATAGATAAAACTAAATTGCCTCCAGAAAATTTATACTAATTTATACTTTTATTAGTTCAAGTTTTTGAAAATATGATTTAGAGGCAAATACAATTATCTCTGTTTTATCATTTGGGACAATTAACGCAGAAACCAGTATCATGGTGAGGGTTACACATTAAGTCAATAGGAAAGGTTACTTTGATGTAGATAAGAAATCTCTTCCTACATGTGTTTACATATATTCTCATTTACAACAACCCTAAAAGGAGTTATTTTTTAATCCCCATTTCCAGATAAGGAAAGGGGCTCGAAAATCTCAAAGCCCTGACATTCCTATTCATTCATTATCCGTGCTGTCTCCATGACCACAGAGAGTCTGACAATCCAGCTGCAATGCAGTCGTAGACTCCCAGTGTGTAACTCATAGAATCCTTGTGTGTAACCCAGTACTACCAACACCGGATAAATCAATCCTTGCAGAGACAAATATTTAATGTTTAAATACGTCAACAATCTGAACATTCACTGTTTTGATAAATGCAACCTAAAAGATCTCGTCCCCTAGATTTATTTTTCAGGTAAAAATAGCTCCATGGTTATGCCCTCTTGGGGGCTTGGAGGGAAGGAAGGGATGGGGTTGACGAAGAGAAAATCAACTTCCTTGGATGATTAAGCAAGGTATAAGGGCATGTCTTCTAGGTCTAGATTGGCAGACCTCACGCTTTGACTCATAAGTAGAGAATCTGCTTTGGTTTCCTGACTGGGTTGCCTTGTTTTTCAGCCACAGGGCAAGAAACATGCCACAGCAATGAAATAAAGGTGACATGTCATAATAAGGGAAAGGGAGTTATTCCACAGTCTGAGTCACCGCTCTCCTGCAGGTACAGAATGATACAGCCCACAGAAATTCAGAGCAGACTGTCAGACTGTGGGGTTGAGTAACAAAGAGAAACAGGTCTACAGATGACCTAGCATACACTTATTATTTTGAAATTTCTGGATTGTAAAAAATGAGACTGGTGAAGTCTTAGGTAGATCAAAGTTCATTCTTGCAACAAAAATCAGTTCCAAGTTTGCATGGAAGTGGCGCATCTAATTAACAAAATAGTGGCTATAGTGACAATTATTTATTTGGGGGAAATGTATCTATAACTTCAAAGTAACATACACCTTGGTGGAGTCTGAGTGCTACATTTTTCTGCTTTCTTCGTCATCAATTGTCATGGTTGACATTTGTTCTTTGAAAAGACTGAGTGCCAACCATGAGCTGGACAGCCCACTAGGCAAGTGCAGTGACAAAAGAAACAAGCGTTCATCCTGTCTAGCCAGGGCACTAAGGAACCCGCTTATTCTGCTAATGCATCAGCAAGGCCCAAAAGGAGAGCTTCCATTACCTCCTAGGTGGGTGACCCTGCCAGCAAGTTGATCACTCTAGGCCTCAGTTTCCTCTTCTATAAAATGGGTAATAATAGTAATTATAAAGGAAGAAATAAAGAAGAGGTCACTGGCCACTTGGCCTCTGGCAAGGATCTGGAAATGTCAGCAGCAAAATCCTGCTTACCTCACCTCCGCTACTGTTTTACCTGCTGCTCTCCAATGCTCCCCTGCTCTAATTCACACTGTAACGGGAAGTGCTTTAGGTCAGGCATCAGGGGGCATTGCTTTAGCTCAGACTGTAGCATTTACTATATACCTGTTGTATGATCTTAATACTAATAGCAATATAGTGATAGAAGCAGCGATAGCCAACTGTTATAATCATTACTTTGTGCTTGGCATTTTATATCAATTTAATCCTCATGGTAATTTACTGACATAGGGAACACTGGTCTCTCTTTTTATAGGTGAAATAAGTGAGGCTTAAAGAGGTCTTGTAATTTGGTCCCATAGCTTATAAGTGTGAGGTTGGAATTCACCCAGGAAAGCTGTTTCCAGGGTCTGTGATCCTAACAATTATTCTGCCTTAATTTTCCCCTGATGATATTTCTGCCTATAAGCCCCTTATTATTTGATTAATGGTAGTAAAGGATATTTTTTAAAACTATTGCTGTTTAGCATCCTTTTTGAGGGAGAACTTTCCTTCCCCTATTCCATGGGTTTGTACTGGGGCTGTGGCTTACAGGAACCCTCTCCAGAATCATCCAATGTCCCAATAATAGACTGATTTTACGTGGAGAATGGCCAGAATCCTTCCCTTTGTACTGGCATACACACAACACGAGAAGGAATTTTTCTACTGGAGTTGCTTAGCTGGGGAGGCCAGGAGCCACATTTCTGTTGCATGGCCAAAGCCTTTCTGCAGTAGAGGAGAATGAGCTCTATAAATAAAGAGAAACAGAAAATCATAAAATACAGATACAGATGAGATATGGCCACTTAGAATTCCTAGTTCCAGTCCAGAGGCCCTGGTTCTGTTAGTTACTGCTTCAGTTCTGACCAACCCAGTACTTTCCAACTATATAAGCCAATAGAGTCTTGTGCTTGCATAAATGAGTTTGAGTTTTATTTTATTTTATTTTATTTATTTTATTTTATTTTATTTTGATGGAGTCTTGCTCTGTCGCCCAGGCTGGAGTGCAGTGGTACGATCTTGGCTCACTGCAACCTCTGACCCAGGGTTCAAGCAATTCTTGTCCCTCAGCCTCCTGAATAGCTGAGACTACAGGTGTGCGCCACCACATCCAGCTAATTTTTGCATTTTTAGTAGAGATGGGGTTTTGCTGTGTTAGCCAGGCTGGTCTTGAACTCCTGACCTCAAGTGATCTACCCACCTCAGCCTCCCAAAGTGTTGGGATTACAGGCGTGAGCCAACATGCCCAGCCTAAATTGTGTTTTTCTTAATTGCAATCAAAGAGCCTAATCAATAGAACAGAGAAGGGGCCTGGGAGTTAGCTGTAGACAACAGGTGTACACATGTGAGGTTACCTATTAGTGAATAAAAGAGTATTAATGATGGCAATACTTTGAAAAATCACGTTAATAAGAAATCATGTACCATGGTTTGAATATGTCCCCCAAAGTTTATGTGTTGGAAACTGAGTCCCTAAAGCAATAGTGTTGAGAGATTAGACCTTAAGGAGGTGATCAAGTTGTGAGGCCTTTGCCTTCATGAATGGATTAATGCTGTTATTGCTGGAGTGGGTTCACTTTGGAGGGATTGGGTTCCTGATAAAAGGATGAGTTCAAATTCCTTTCCTTCTTTCTCTCTCTCTCGTGCACATGCTCTGCCTTTTTGCCTTCAACCAGGGGGATGACACAGCAAGAAGGCCCTCACCAGATGCAGCCCCTTAGTCTTGGACTTCCCAACCTCCAGAACCATGAGTCAAATCACCTAATCTCTGTTATTCTGTTATAGCAGCACAAAATGAATTTAGACATCATATTAGACCCAGACCACACTTTAAAAAAACATTTGGTATGGCTGGGTGTGGTGTCTCACACCTGTAATCCCAGCACTTTGGGAGGCCGAGGCGGGTGGCTCACCTGAGGTCAGGAGTTTGAGACCAGACTGACCAACATGGAAAAACTCTGTCTCTACTAAAAATACAAAATATTAGCCAGGCTTGGTGGCACATGCCTGTAATCCCAGCTACTCAGGAGGCTGAGGCAGGAGAATTGCTTGAATACGGGAGGCAGAGGTTGCAGTGAACCGAGATCACACCATTGCACTCCAGCCTGGGCAATAAGAGCAAAACTCCATCTCAAAAAAAAAATATTTGGTCCAAAATCTTCATTTCATAGATGTGAAAACTGATCTGCAAATATACAGGGTAACTGGCTTGATGTTAGGCAACTAGCTGGGAATAAGCCTGGGATCTAGCTGAATTCAGGTATCCTCAAATCTTTTCCAATACTTTTTTCACCACCAACTCCATCTACCCAGATAGGGAAGTAGATAGTCAGATAATACAGAGATAGATGAATGTATAGAAAAATGGATAGATAAATGGACAGATAAATGGATAGATGAATGGATAGAGGTTGATTGGTAGATAAACAGAGACAGATTTAAAGAGCAGGAGATTTAATTGTACAATAAAAGCCATCAGCAAATTGAGATTATGCTGGGAAACAGAATAGTTGAAAAAACCCTGAACTAAAAGAAAAATCTAGGTTCTAATTCTAACTCTATGCTAATTAGCTGTGTTACCTTGGACAAGTCCCTGAGCCTCAATTAGACATGCAAACGGGGATCATATATGAGAGTAACTTTGTTAACTATGATAATTTCATGAATATGAGATGCTCACATCTATTTATGAAACTACACTGCATTTGTTTGCTCATATTTAGAGGGCAAGTTCCATGAGGGAAGAAATTACACTTACCCCTTGTTATATACCAGTACCAGATGCTCAATAGGCATTTTTAAGGCAAATGAACAAATCGATAGCATGGTTATTATTTAACTGCTCCTCTTCACCACTATGACCCAGCTTGGCTCACGGACTCATGCAATCAATATGGAAGCTGAGTTAAAATAAAAATGACACATGCCAAGAAGGGCAGAGGAGTAAGAAAATGACATCATTATCATTACCCCTTGGCCTGAAGGGTTTCATCCTAATCAACTCTGAGGACTGGCCTAGTCTTCTTAACCTCCTATAATCTCTAACTCAATTCTGTTTGCTTTTTCTTTCTCCCAACACATTCATATTTCCTATCATTTTGGAAATGTCCTTTATGTTAAAAATTTATATACATATGGAGGAAAAGATGTTAGATCCCTACTTCATACTCCCTAGACGTCAATACTAATTAGATTTCAGACTTAAATCTCAGAAGGAAACTTCTCAAACTTTTTGACCATGGAGCAGAAGAAATACTTTTTTTTATTTTTTATTTTTTTTGAGATGGAGTCTTGCTCTGTCACCAGGCTGGAGTGCAGCAGCACAATCTCGGCCCACTGCAACCTCTGCCTTCTGGGTTCAAGCAATTCTCTTGCCTCAACCTCTTAAGCAGCTGGGACTACAGGCACCTGCCACCACGCCCGGCTAATTTTTGTATTTTTAGTAGAGATGGGCTTTCACTATGTTAGCCAGGATGGTCTCGATCTCTTGACCTCATGATCCGCCCACCTCAACCTCCCAAAGTGCTGGGATTACAGGCATGAGCCACCGTGCCTGGCCAAAAGACAATTTTTTTTAACTAGACCAGAAAAAAAAGTATGACTCATAAAAGAAAGATTGATAAATTAAAATCCATTAAAGTTTAACATTTACGCTCATAAGATGACTCCACTCACCAACTCCAATTTAATTAGGAAGTTAAACCTGTGTGTGAGTGTGTGTCACACTTGGGTATCACCACGCCACGGGTGAGATGTCTAGCCAAAGGTGGCTGCCACACCCCAAATGGCAATAATTCAGGATGATAGACACCTGGCAGGAACTTCATGTTCCCAAAAAGGCTTTATCTAGATAATCTGGGGACTGGGGGATGGAGTGTGGGTGAACCTGGGCACCTCTTTTGCTACCTATGGAAATAGAATGTAATTCACATAACCAAACAGATGTGTCATGAATACCTTGACAGAATGGATAATATCTTATGTTTCCCTCGATCTTAAAGGCCTCAAACTGGGTCTGGCATGAAACACGCCTTTTATTCATGAAGGGACAAAACATAGTATAATCCTCACTCAGACAGGAAAGCTACTGTGGAGACTGTTTTCACCCCAGTTTTCCCATAGCCTTCTTATTCATTACCGCGGCGTTCCACTCCAGCCTCTGTTGGTTATGAGCTTCACATCCAGAAAAGCAAAAGCAATCGGCAGAACAATCCTAATAATAGCGACATTGGTCTTGTGTCTTACAGTTTGCAAACGATTTCCAAATATTATTAATTTATCATCGGAATCTCACAACCACCAAATACGACCAGGCATTATTCATCTGATTTTATAGATGAGGAAATCAAGGGTCAGAGAGGTGATGGGACTTGCCCAAGGCCCACAGGTGGTAGGTGGCAAAGCCAGGACGCGGAATCCAAGATAAAGAAAACTCGGAAGCAGAAGTTTGCGATTCAATCTAACTAAAGGAATAGAGGAAAATAAAGAACACAGTAACTTTCTCACCAGGAATGTGTTCTGTTTTCCTCTTGGCTTTGGAAAATAAGGCTGCTTCCGCTATACTATCTGGTGGAAAACACATCGTCAAAGTCAATGGGACATCAGCCCTTCTCTTGGGTATTTGTTGAGGCTCCTCTGCACGAACATACACCTTCTGCTTCTGTATTTGCCCCAATTTTCCTACCTTTCCCACCTCTTGGATTAGGACTCTGGCTCCCAGTATTTGCCTAAGGCCCTTCTCCGAGTTACGCAACCTATTTCATTACAATTTTGAACAATAGAGATAATGATACTAGCAGCCACTCTCAATTGGGCCCTACTTATTATGGGCTAGCAGTAAGCACTTTGCATGCATTATCTCATTTAGTCTCACAACAATTCTATGAGGTAAGAACTATTTTTGTCCCTGTTTGACAAAGGAAGAAACTGAGGGACAAAGAGATGAAGTAATTTGCCCAAGGTCACATTGCTAGTAAGTGGCAGACTGAAGACCAAGCTGCCTGCTTGCAGGCCCTCACCCCTGCCACCACCCTCAACTACCTTTCCCTAGGCTGTCCAGCTCGGATTCCCTGGCCTTGCCACCCCACACCCCTCAACTGCTGGCTTTGCCCAGTCCTTCAGCTTGGAGAAGTGCAGAGCTCTAGGTAATAACATCGCCTCTGCTGGCCTCTTTCCCAAGATTCTCAAAACAGACAAAGCCCATCCCCAGAAAGTAGATGACGTAGTTGGATGCCATGGTGCCCTCAGATCTCTCCGAAGAACTGGGGCCCTCACTCTCTCTGCTGCAAAGGAGGGTCGGCTGCTGCGTGTTCACAGCTGAGACCCTCTCTAGGACTTGCCCTTGGCTAATGGAAGCCACCTGACTGGGGTTATGCCCCCTTCCTGGGAGGACCCCACCTTCAGTAATTGGTCAATGCAGGATACAAAGGCCCTGCCTTCCAGCCCTAATTGGGGCCAACTGGGAAGGGTCATGCTCAGTACAGAGCATTGGGTGAGGCCTCTGTTGCACCTGTTTCATGGTTCAACCTCTCTTTTTCCCCAGTTCTGCATCCTTCACCCCTGACAGCTGTTGACCCTGAAGTACTCTCCAGTAAACAGCTCGGCTTGCACACTGCAGCCTCAGACTCTGATTTCCAGGGATCCAGCGAAACACAGAAGTGTGTCCAGTGTCTCTGGGCATGGCTTCTTCCTCCTGACTGGCAGAGTGAGGCCTCATGTAGGATGTGGTATCAAACCTTTCCCAGGATTTGGTTTTCCGGCCCACCTGGTTTTTGACACTGCCATATGGGTAGTAATTCTTTTTCTTTTTTTCCTTTTTCAGTCCACTAGAATGTCCTAGTGTTCATTACCATGTTATGGGATTCACCTATACCTTCAGCCAACAACGGGGCTGTATCTCTAGTCCAAGCCTTCACTTGACCATCCTACTACCCCAGCAATGCCTATGAGTGACCTAACCTGGGACCCAAGACCTGCTGACCATGTTATTTACACGGGCCAGGCATAATGGGCAAAAGACATGCTTGAAGTGTACTCATGTGAAACACACAGGCAGACACAGGCAGGAATAGGAGCTTCATTCAGTCTCGAAAGGGTGTATCTCTACGAGTCAACTCAGGAGGCCTTGGCTCACTGTCCTGTTTTTTCCTCTCAGCCCAGACCCTCCTTTCTTCCATGCAAAGATGCCGTAATAACTTCTGACAGGCCCCTTTATCTCCTACCTCTTTGACTTTAATCTGTCATACACATTGCTGCCAGATTTATCTTCCTAAATGAAGTTCTTATCATATCCTCTCCCTGCTTAAACACTGCATGCTCCCCACTGCCTACCAAATGAAGCGCACATGTCTCAGCCTCGCCTCCCAGGCCCCACCCAATGTGGCTGAGATCAAAGTGGGCTGCTTCTTGGCCCTCTGTGTTTTCTGGCCTCTGGGACCACGCTCATTCACTTCTCTTCAAACACTGTTGCCAGGAAATGTTGCTCGATCCGTACGAATAGCTGTAAACAGTGTTTGGACTGTATTTCTCTAATAACTTCACCTTAGTCTCCCTTAAATGACAATTATCTGTGAGCTTGGTTTGCCTTCCCTCCTAGATGACGAGCAGCCGGGGAGAAGACAACCCGTGATCCCAGCACTGCAACAGCATCAAACACCTAGTGGGCTCTCCAGAAAGATTTGTGGAAGTGATTTATCATCTCCCAGTTGGACCACAGATTTATTCTCTTTCCCTTCTCCCTGCCTTCCCACCAATCTTTGTATACCTGAAATAAATATATATTGATGTTATAGAAAGTAGTTATTTAATCATAATATATATAAAGCAACAGACGGTATATTGAGACCCTACCCTAAAACATGCTTTGGAGAGGGAGAATTTATAATCTGAGGTAGACTGCAAATGAAGTCACTGCCTTAACCCAATAAGAAGGAGAATTCTGATTTTGAAATGATGACATTCAAACAGTGGACTAAATCCAGGGTAGAGAGAGGGCTTTTAAAAATACAGTGTAAGCCAGCCGGGCGCGGTGGCTCACGTGTGTAATCCCAGCATTTTGGGAGGCTGAGGAGGGCAGATCACGTGGCCAACATGGCCAAACCCCATCTCTACTAAAAATACAGGCCAGGCATGTGGTGCATGCCTGTAGTCTCAGCTGCTTGGGAAGCTGAGGCAGGAGAATCACTTGAACCCAGGAGATGGAGGTTGCAGTGAGCTGAGATCGTGCCATTGCACTCCAGCCTGGGCAACACCTGAGCAACAGAGTGAGACTCTGACTTAAAAAAAAAAAAAAATGTAGTCTATCTAGAAATCAAAGATCAGCAGTATAAAAAACTTCTAGACAAAAAGGTGATGATTTTACTGGAAGAATTCAGGGTTAGTGCATTACCTGATACTCTTTCATAGACAACTGGACAAACGGCCGCTCCTGGCTGGTGGGCTCACCAGAAACTGCGGATTCTGACATCTCTACCAGGCAGCTCAGGTTGCCGCCCTGCCTCTGCCCCAGGGCCCAGAGTCCCAGACCTACAGACAATGATATCATTATATCACTGCCTAGGCTGCAGAAACAACTGCCTCCTATTCAAACACACTTTCTGCTTATTTTCTTGGAGTCTTGTCCCCTGACAAATGGCTGGAGGCTTCTGGTAGGAAGCAAAACTCAGCAGCTTCAGAGATAATGAAAAAAGCATCGTGATTCAAAGAGATTCTTAATGAACGCAGCGGGGACTCTGAGTTGCATTTCAAACTATTTCTCCTCCTCTGGGCTTTTGCCCCTCTGTTCCGTATCATGAGACTTCTCTCCAGACATGCAGCCCTGTTTCAGGATGGGCTGTCAAATTTGGAATTGGCCCTGGTGAGGAGAAAGGAGGGATCCCTCTCTCTTCTATTTTCTGTAACAAATGGATGTCAAAACTGACATAGGCTCAATGTTTAAAAGTCAAGTCACTTAAGATGGGTAAGGTACTGAGAAACACTCTAGAAGAGATTCAAAGTCAACAAGGCAAAAAAATCTGGATAATGATATTTGTAAGAAGAATTTGTGCACTGCAGAAAAAAATAATCCCAATAAATATTTGTCCATAGTAACAGTTGTTTATTTTCTGTGGTGCTGCCTTCAGGGCAAAGGAGGCCTTGATCCAGTTCTCACACTTTAAATAGCCCCTGGACATCACACAGGCATACACACATACACTTATTAAAGTGCACACAGACACCCCATCCCTTGAGCGCCAGCGTTCAATGCAGTCACAGCAACCTGCAATCTCAACATCCACTCTTTTGGCCAGTGCTGCTCAGGCCCCAGGGACATTTCCTCACATTGCCTGTCCTTGCATCTTGCCTTTGCAATAAAAGGCAACTGTATCCCAGTACTGAGGTGTCTGTGCAGCCTGCTGTTGACTTCAGAAATGCACACCACTTTAGAGTGTGGAGGGGATGTGAGCATCAGAAGTGCTGATAAGAAAAGACAAACTCACTACCTTGTGAGACTCTTCCTGTCATACAGCAAGGATGTGACAGATTTTTGCATAATAAAGAACTATTTCCCAATAGAGCCAAGAGTTCATTTTTCTCACTTCTCTTCCCATTCCAATTCAGAATTCCAGAGGTACTAAAATATTGCACACAGTAGATTCAGTAGTTCACATACACTAATTTTGTAATATTATATAACTCCTATTTCTCTTACCTTTATATATAAATATAGTTGTAGATGTAATATACGTGAAGTACAAAACCAGTTCTTTACATTAGCAACTAAATGGACTTTGCCAGAATTACAAATCGTTTTCTTTTCATAAAAATATGCAATAAAATGTAATTAAATCATTTAAAGATTAAAAACTCTTCAGATCTGTTTAAATAATTTTATTTTAATTTTTGATACTTATTAATTTGCATTTTGGTTATAATGGATTATTCTGAATATTTGAGAGGAGAAAGAACATTTTGAAACATCCAAAATAATTAAACCTTTAGTTTTTTATATTAACATTGATTTGCATATTGATGAAAATGCACTCAAATTTTGTATATTTTAATATAATTACATTTATTTTCAATCTGTTAGATTATTGCTATCAATGGAACACAGATTGCATGAAAATTTTGATTATAAGAATATAATCGGTGATTTTCCTGAAAGGAAGGCAAGAAAATAAATTGTATTAATAAATATATGAGATTTAATGAATTTATATGTGTTTATTCTTATTACTCATCCAAACATTGCTAGCTGAATAACATCCCAGACAGACTCACAAATGATTAGACTCTTTTCTCCTTGAGATTTTGCTAATTCTTATCGCATTTTACATCCATTATATCACAGCTTTACACATATTTTGTACATTTTGTGATAAAAGAATATTTGTCAGGATGGAAGGATGGAACATACTTAGTGGTCATTTTCTTTGTTTATCTTTTTTTTTTTTTTTTTTTTTGAGACGGAGTTTCGCTCTGTCGCCCAGCCCAGGCTGGAGTGCAGTGGCGCGATCTCGGCTCACTGCAAGCTCCGCCTCCCGGGTTCACGCCATTCTCCTGCCTCAGCCTCCCGAGTAGCTGGGACTACAGGCGCCCGCCACCGCGCCCGGCTAATTTTTTTGTAATTTTTAGTAGAGACGGGGTTTCACCGTGGTCTCGATCTCCTGACCTTGTGATCCGCCCGCCTCGGCCTCCCAAAGTGCTGGGATTACAGGCGTGAGCCACCGCGCCCGGCCAGTTTATCTTTTTAATATCTAAACACACAGCATCTGTGCCCCAGGCCCCCACAAATAAAGGCAGGAGCAGCTTCCCTTCCCTTCCCTGTGAATGCTGGCACCATGGTGTTTTCCTTATTTTTTTTTTTTGAGACAGTCTTGCTCCATTGCCCAGGCTCAAGTGCGGTGGCACAATCTTGGCTCACTGCAATCTCTGCCTCCCAGGTTCAAGCAATTCTCCTGCCTCAGCCTCCCAAGTAGCTGGGATTACAGGCACCGGCCACCATGCCTGGCTAATTTTTTTGTATTTTTAGTAAAGACAGGGTTTCACCATGTTGGCCAGCTGGTCTTGAACTCCTGACCTCAAGTGATCCAGCTGCCTTGGCCTCCCAAAGTGCTGGGATTACAGGCGTGAGCCGCCGCACCCAGCCACACCATGGTCCATGGTGTTTTCTTTCTTTTTTTTTGAGATGGATTCTCGCTCTGTCACCAGGCTGGAGTGTAGTGGTAAGATCTCGGCTCACCGCAGCCTCCGCCTCCCAG
Organism: Macaca nemestrina; assembly: GCF_043159975.1. Lineage (NCBI taxonomy): Eukaryota > Metazoa > Chordata > Mammalia > Primates > Cercopithecidae > Macaca > Macaca nemestrina. Next base: position 14,617,168 of record NC_092125.1, on the reverse strand, counting down.
ATTCAAGCAATTCTCCTGCCTCAGGCTCCCAAGTAGCTGGGATTACAGGCACACACCACCACGCCCAGCTAATTTTTGTATTTTTTTGTAGAGACGGGGTTTCACCGTGTTAGCCAGGATGGTCTCAATCTCTTGACCTCATGATCCACCGGCCTCGGCCTCCCAAAGTGCTGGGATTACAGGCAGGAGCCACCATGCCTGGCCACCATGGTGTTTTCTAACTTTTTTTTTTTTTTTTTTTCCTGAGACGGAGTCTCACTCAGCCGCCCGGGCTAGAGTGCAGTGGTACGATCTCGGCTCACTGCAACCACCATCTCCCAGGTTCAAACGATTCTCCCATCTCAGCCTCCCAAGTAGCTGTGATTACAGGCACCTGCCATCATGCTGGGCTAATTTTTGTATTTTAGTGGAGATGGGGTTTCGCCCTGCTGGCCAGGCTGGTCTTGAACTCCTGACCTCAGGCGATCTGCCCGTCTTGGCCTCCAAAAGTGCTGGGATTATAGGCATGAGCCACCGCACCCGGCCGTGTTTTCTAACTTTTATTGAGAGCTCACACTGGGACAGGCATTGTCCCAAGTGCTTTTGTATATTTCATTCACCCTTGCTACACCCTTCGAGGTAGGTACTGCTACCCAGTTTCCATGAGAAGGCTGGCACACAGGGAGAAGTCATGGGTCAACTGGTTGCCAAGTGTGGTGAGTGGTCACTCCCCTGGCCTCTCGGACCTCACATGCCTCTGCAGCGTGGGCCCTGGTCGTTTCATCCTCTCTTCTTAGCAGAGGCTGAGGAGCCTCAACTTTGTCTATTCCTCGTTTGTTTCATAGAGACCATTTGTTGAATGCTTTTATAATGTTGTCTGTTACACATTTGTTTTAAAAATCTGGATCAATATATCTGTTTTGGATTTCAGGTTGGTTAGGATAATCTAAATCTCTATATGCATGTACAAACAGGCACCTCCAAAATTACATTTTTAGCACAATTATATTTGTAAAACCTTCAAAACAACTGAAAGACCTAATACGCAAATGCATTAGTGCCTCAGTTAATAAACTTTGAGACAGCCATTGAATGGACAATCACGAAGGAAGTGAAAATGATGGTTATGAAGGTATCATAAATACTTATGACAGATGAGAAATACTTCCGACAGATACAATGTTACATTTTAAAAGTACCATATAAAATTATACATATCACATGTCACGATTGTGTAAAAATTAGTATACACATGAAAAACCACAGAAGAAAAGATGAAGAAAATATAACTAAATGTTCTCAGAAGTTCTGTTTAATGTAGTAGGTATTAATGTATTGGAACGACTTTTTTCCCTTTTCGTTTTTTTCTGTTTTTAAAACGGTTTTGGATTAGATTAATTTCTTCTTTTTTTTCTTTTTTTAGAAACAGGGACAGGGTCTCGCTCTGTTGTCCAGGCTGGAGTGCAATGGTGCAATCACGGCTCACTGTAACCCTGAACAGGCTCAAGCAAACCTCCTGCCTCAGCCTCCTGAATAGCTAGGACTACACATGCACCACTATGCCTGGCCAGGTTAATTTTACAATAAAAATATGATTTATTTAGAATGCATTTTTTCCTGAAAACAATAATGAATTTTAGCACAAGTTCCCATAATTTACAAACAGGCATACCACCTAATTGTTTATATAACACGCCTATTCCCCCACCACCTTCCTGGCTCTGTACAGTCTTTAAGAGGAAAGCAGCCGGGTGCGGTGGTTCATGCCTGTAATCCCGGCACTTTGGGAGGCCAAGGTGGGCAGATCACGAGGTCAGGAGTTTGAGACCAGCCTGACCAACACAGTGAAACCCCGTCTTTACTAAAAATACAAAAATTAGCCAGGCGTGGTGGCACATGCCTGTAATCCCAGCCACTTAGGAGTCTGAGGCAGGAGAATCGCTTGAACCCAGAAGGTTGCAGTGAGCAAAGATCATGCCACTGCACTCCAGCCTGGGTGACAGAGCGAGACTCCAACTCAAAAAAAAAAAAAAAAAAAAAAAAAAAGAGGAAAGCTACCAGGGCAGAGGAGAGTCTCCATTGCTGGCTGTTGGCAAGATGCAGTTTTTAGACCAAGCATTTCAACCTTGTCTTATACATTAGGAGGAGCAGAGATGAAAAATATCTGAGAGTCTTTAGGCTTTCATACAAATTCCAGAAACAGAAAAGTCCTACCACTTCCTAAAGAAAGTGCTGTTCCTCAAACGTTCCCGGACCTGGAGCCACTTGGTCAATGAGCTCGAGATAAAAGCAACCTGCGATTTGAATGTCTCCTTTCTTCAGTGACCAGGGCCTGTGGGTACGCCAGAGCTCCCCCATCTTTGAGAGAATGCTGGCATCCTCACAGGGACATGCCAAATCGGAAGCAAGCCTTGAGGGCCACAGGCACATCTATGAATATGCTGGGAAGGCATTATCTTTTAAGAAGCTTCCACTAGCCTTAACTGCACCTCTGCCTCACTTGTGCCTGTCTTGGTTTTTAATAGGTGGTAAATATCAAGAACAGAAAAGATTTACTCAATGGAAAACTTATACCTTCTCTCTCTCTTTTCACCTCTCTTTCTTTTCTTCCTTTCTCCCTTCCTTCCAAACACCCCCCACCCCAACACAAACACACAGCTGGTACAGTGCCAGGTACAGTGCCAAGCACTGAGGATACAGGGTTAAATCAGATCTGACACAGGCCCCCCAGGAGCTTGAGATCTACACCTTCCCACTGAAATGGTAGGGCTCAGACCAGCAGCACCAGCATGGCCCAGAAGCTTGTTGAAAACACAGACTCTCAGGCCCCACTCTGGGCCTGCTGACTTGGAATCTGGATTTTCACAGGCTCCTAAATGTTTGAGGTGCACTGGCCTATAGGACTCCACAAGGGCAAGCCTAATTTCTTCTGAGTGCAGTTATGATAAGGTCTGGGGTTGGCATTGTTACTTGGCTTGCATGAACAATTTTAGCTTATGTTTTACAAATATCACCTGGAATTTTAGGTGACTCTTGCAGGAATCACAGGCTGGGTCACAAGGACAGTGATTGCCTGTGGGTATGGAAAGTCCTCCATCTGGACCTCTCATGCGTGAGTATTTGTGGAGCGGGACAGCAGGGACAGGGACAGGGAGCAAGGGAAAAAAGAAGTGGATATAAGCTTCTGCGGAGGAACAGACAGAAAAGAGCAGGAGTGTGGGATGAGCGCATCCATACGATAGTGATGTACCCGGGCCTGAGAAAACAACTGTGGCAGGAATGCTCTCCTGGTGGCTGCATCTGAGGAACACACCTTCCTCTCAGGCTCAGAAACCCAATGGTTGCCTGTGCTGTGCCTCCTGAACCCATATAATGTGCCACTCAGCACAAGGAGTCCTTCCAGGGCACAGGAGCACGTGGGCAGTAGGACTGTGAGGGGGCAGGGATACCAGTGACTTCCACCTCTCCCTCCCAGTGCTGCAGAATGAAGGGTTCTTGGGAGTTGCAGAGAACTTTTTTCTTTTTAGAAGAGATAAGTCTTATTTTTGTTAGGGTCAGCCTTTCTTCTACCTAGATCAACTAAATTGGAAATAATGCACGTTTCAGAAAGGATGCTTCAGGAATAAAAAAAAGATTTTGGAGTTAGGCTGGACACCTCCTGGGAGCTATCCCAGACCTTACTGGCATCAAGCAGGGGCAGGTGTTTCCAAATCAGGAGTTAGAGGCTAAGACCTACAGCCTCTCTCGAGTCTCCAGAATCTCCAAGCACAGCCTGAAGCAGATCTCATCACACAGGTGCTGCATTGGGCAGAAACCAACTCTTGACGCTAGAGGTTATCAGGAAGGAGAGGCGTACATGAAGATTTATATGTCTTCCTTCCATAGTAATTCACATGTACCAACAACACAGAGGCTTTTTTTTTTTTTTTGGCATGTGCAGAAATGGTTCCAGTATATTTATTCTAGATGGGAATAAAAAACAGTAAGTTTCTTTTCTCCTGTGGTCTATGAAGAAACAATTTATAAGGTACCAATATCTCGTATCTCTTTTTGTTAGACAGGGTCTCTAAACTCAAACACTACCGAGGTTGGAATGCAGTGGTATGGTCATAGCTCATTGCAGCCTCCAACCCCTGGACTCAAGCGATCCTCCCACCTCAGCCTCCCAAGTAGCTGGGACTACAGGTGTGTGCCACCATTCCCTCCTATCTTTTTTATTTTTTGTAGATACAGGGATTCCCCCCTATGTTTCCCAGATTGGTCTTGAACGTCTACCTCAAGCAATCCTCCTACCTTGGCCTCCCAAAGTATTGGGATTACAGGTGTCAGCCACTGCATCTAGTCAATATCTCGTGTTTAAGAGTTGTACTATTCAAACTATACACAGACCATCGAGAATCGGTCAAAAGAGCCAAATGCAAGACAAAATTCCTAGGAAAATGGAACAAACTGGTATTGGAGAAGAAGTATCTGGGGCAAGGAGATAAAATCTCCTGAAAATTGTGTTGACATGAAATTGCAATACACCTAGTACCACTGTGAGGACAAACTGCATGCTCCATAAGGAATATGGTTGTTAGTTAGCCTTCACTATACATGTGACCTGAGACCCACACTTCCCATTATGAAGGCAGAAAACCATATTACTTGCTAAAAATGGCTGTAGATTAAATTCATAATATCTTTTCTGGTATGTGTTGAAAAATGTTTGATCATTCTGTACCAGAGATTATAGATTCATGACTCTACTAAAAGTTCTAGAAGGCTCATGAAAAGGGCCAAGTTTATCTATCAAAGGGAAATGAGAAAGATACTGTTTAAGAGAGTGAACAACTCATGGTTCTTCAGATACAAGTGAATATGCTTATTCATTCATACTATGCCTATTTTGATGAGGAATTAAGCTCTTGACAGAAAGATAACTTTTGTTTACACTGATACATTTTGGAAGATTCTCAAATGGAAAAACATAACATAAACTAACATATTGGAACAGGAGTTACCAGGGTCCTCTGCTACGGTTATCTGATAATAAATATTAATTTATCCATTTAGAAACACTACGGACCACCATGTTAATTACATTACTTTAGACACAAGCAACCTAGACTCTCCCTTCTACTTAAAACAATAGTTTTCCATTGTCCTTAAATTAGAGTAAAACTCCTTAATTTGGCTGATAAGAACATCCAAAATTTAGGATTGCTCCTTTCCCAATCCATCTCTTACCAATTTCCTTTATTTTCTCTTACCCAGTCTAACACATTTGTTTTCCTTTCTAGAGTGTGTCTCTGGCTTGAAGCAGATCCTCTCTCTGCCTGCATACCTCTGCCAATCATTTGGTTGACCAGTTAACTCCCTATATTAGTCTGTTCTCACACTGGTAGTAAAGACATACCTGAGACTGGGTAATGTATAAACAAAGGAGGTTTAATGGACTCACAGTTCCACATGGCTGGGGCGGCCTCACAATTATGGTGGAAGGTGAATGAGGAGCACAGTCACGTTTTACATGGTGATAGGCAAGAGAGCATGTGCGTGGGAATTCCCTTTTATAAAATCATCACTTCTCATGAGACTTATTCACTATCATGAGAACAACATGGGAAGAAACTGCCCCCCTGATTCAATTACCTCCCACTGGGTCCCTCCCATGGCACAAGGGGACTATGGGAGCTACAATTCAAGATGAGATTTGGGTGGGGACATAGCCAAACCATATCACCCCTCCTCACCCTCCAGTCCCAACTCAAATATTAATTTACTCAGCAAGGCCTCTTTTTCTCTCAATTAGGTGAGATGCTGTATTTTGTGCTCCCGTGCTATGCTGTGATCCTCCATCCTGGTTTCATCCCATTCGTGGTCTTTGTTTATTGCCTATTGGAGCAGGCTGGGCTCCTCTCAGCTGAACCCATGAGTGGGGCAGCTTCTTTCAATGGGACTGTGGTCCTGGCCAACACTGGGACTGGCCCACATAATGCAAATGCCAATCAAGACAAGGGACTGTGGGAACAACCTGAGAGACATCAGTGATGGACAGAATAGTTTTTGTCTTTTGGGATTTCATCATCTCTTATAAGGATGGGAAACACCCCCCTTAAAAGGTGAAAAGCATGAATGTGCTAAGTAGCAAAAGGCACAGTGAGTGTCTAGAGGTGGAGACTGTCCGTCTGCACTTGGGGGCCTGCAGAAAGCTGTATGAAGAATTTAGTATTCGTGCTCATTACAGGGTAGGTGGAATTTCTATGGGAAGGCTCGGTGGACACACAGAGGCCTGTGTGGCCAGGTCAGTTAAAAGCAAAGTCTGCAAGGCACGAAAACCTGAAACTTGTGCCAAGAATAGACAATCTCATATTTTGCAGAGTTCATAGGCAGTTAGACATTGATTTTTTCTTCTACAAAGAGAAATTGAGTCTAAATATTTTAAAGACTTTTTCATCTAAGGTAATTCTGAGGGCATGTGAATAATGCAAGAATCGAGTTTAGGCTTCCTGTCTCTGTATTCTCCGGAAAGTTTATTTGATATCTTAGTTTTCCCTCATGCTCCTCCAGAATAATTCTCAAATATGTATTGAAAGTCCATGACACAGCAGATAGCCATCTGGCCTCTGAGCCCAGTGTGTGTGTGTGCGCGTGTTTGCGTGCATGTCTGGGTGTATATGTATGAGTGCACACATGCGTGTGTTTGAACACACTGAGATGGAAGGAAGAACAGGAGGAACAGAGTGAGTGAGTTGTATTTCCAAAGATGGGCAGTGTCTCAGTTCTGACGTGGTCACAACCTTGTGGGGCTGGAGGAGTGCATTACCCTACCGGTGATATCTTAAGCCAGGATTCCCTTTCACCCACTGCAGACAGAGCATAAAAATACCACAGGCAGGCAACTTTCCCAAACAGGGAGAGGCAATTCACTGTCATGGACAATGTTGTCTATTGAAATAAAAGCAAACTGGGGGCGGGAAGGTTGAACTTAACTGAATGTCTTTACCCAGGATACTTGGAAGGACAACAGTGCCAAGGTACTTCTGGGAAACCTAGAGGGCAAAGGTGACATCTCACATCCACCCACAGGTGAAGTTCTCCCATTCCTCCCCAGGAGGCTCTGGGGCCAGCCCAGGAGCTGACATCCCCAGGCCCAGGCGGGACCCTCTCCAACAGACTCCCTCCTTGTCGTCCCTCACCCATCCCACCCCCCTTCCTGCCACAGCCACTGGGGCTCCTTATCCACTCCTCAACCAGCCTTATTTTCAAGCTACCCAAAAATAACAACATTTGATACGATGGCTCAGAAGGCTTTGGCTGGGGTCAAGTTTCCAAATTCTTGACTCAAGTATTGTAAATGAGAACTACTTTTTTTTTTTTTTTTCCAGTCAGGCTATTTTTTCCCTTTTTTTTTTTTCTCTTGAGATGTTGGGTGAACCCCAACCAAGGAATCAGTGCTTAATGGGTCACAGGGTATAAATAGTAGTGTTGAGACCATAACAGAAGGCTCTTTGTACTATCATGCAACTGAACCTAAAAAAAAAAAAAGCTTCCAAACAGACCAGCATGGGGCTCTGTGGGGGCGTCTAGCATTGCTGAGCGCAAGCTACATTCTATATTTGTCCACTCCAACATTCCACTACTGATATCTATTTATGGCTTTGCCATGTACACAGGATACCCTATTCATTAAATCTGTGCTCGAAAATGTCAGTCCGTGTATGTTTTTGTGCTGCTCATAGTTCACAGATACACACTAAGCAAATCCAGTGTGATCTGGAGCTCCGGGCTCATACTCTCAGCCCCTAGCTCTGTAGTCCTTGTTCTTGTTCACATGCAGCAAAGTTTTCTCATCCATAAAATGGGGATAAATGTGCCTATTCCCTAGAAGTTGGCTCTAAGTGGTATGTGGCACTACTTTGAAAATTAAGAGACAAAAATCTGCGGGCTTCTTTTGCTTTGAGGCACTCTTTAAATATGAGCTATTATCCTAATTAAACTAAATTTTCATCATGGGGTCAGTTTCCTGATGAAGTTAAATGGGATGATCCGAAGTCTCTATTAATTTGCTACCAGTCATTGTATTTGGAGACCCTGGGGGATCCTGAAAATTGATTAATTATGACAGGCCTGATGGTATATTTCTGGGTGATTATGGCAAGCCTTGGATGGTATTATTAGGGGTGCCCATTTTTATGTGACAGTGAAATGCATAGGCTTTAACAGAAGTACTATTATCCCACTAGCAGGGACCAGGCTGAAGGGCATGTGACTTAGCAGCTGACAAGTGCAATAATTCTCAGAATTTTGTGGCCCAGAATTTGTGTCGGCTGCTAAGAACCGGGAGTTTAGAAACAGAAAGTTCAGGTTACAAGCCTACTGGGCAGGAACTCAAACTCCTGGTTCTGGCAACAGGTCCCGGGCATTAGGGGGTGGGCCAAGGTTCTGACCATTCAGTGTCCTATGTTTAAATTGTGAGACTGTAAGCAAAAAGAAAAATTATTGGAAGGGTTCTCTTACCTTTTGGAGACAGCAAAATAAAAATCTCCTTTGGCAAAGAGCCTCTTTTTTCTGTGGGCTCTCCTACAGGGCAGCATTGACCTCTGGTCTGCCATGACCCCACCTCTCCAGCTGCCCACACATCCATCTTCGTGTGTGTGTGTGTGTGTGTGTGTGTGTGTGTGTGTGCGCTGTGGGGTTGGGGAGTGAGGGAAGGAGGGAGTATATTCTTTTTTTTTGCTCTGTCGCCAAGGCTGGAGTGCAGTGGCCGGATCTCGGCTCACTGCAAGCTCCGCCTCCCGGGTTCCCGCCATTCTCCTGCCTCAGCCTCCCGAGTAGCTGGGACTACAGGCGCCGCCACCACGCCCGGCTAGTTTTTTGTATTTTTTTAGTAGAGACGGGGTTTCACTGTGTTAGCCAGGATGGTCTCGATCTCCTGACCTCGTGATCCGCCCGTCTCGGCCTCCCAAAGTGCTGGGATTACAGGCGTGAGCCACCGCGCCCGGCCGGGAGTATATTCTTGTTCAAATTGCCAGACTAACCAGAAAATTAACAGGAAAATAAGGCAGCAAAGTGAAAACTATTCTGTACAGTAGAGGTTCTTCATAGATCATTTGACCTTTTAATGAAGTTACCATTTCAGCAGCGGGTATTTGAGTTGAGTTGCCAGGGGAGAGAAGGAAAGAAGGGTATAGGCTACGCTGCTTAGTCCTTGAACTCACACAGAACATGGAGAGCTACATTCTTAATAATACCAGGGATAGTGCAGTGAGCATTTCCTAGGCAGCAGACACAGTACTACACACTTTACATAGCTCATCTCATTCAATATGTACAAAGTGTCTATGAGACTGGTGCTAGCCTATGCCCAGTCTACAAAGGGAACGGAGACTTAGAAACGAACTTGTCCAGGATTAAATAGTGAATCACATTGTGGACACAGAATTCAAATCCTTTTTTTTTTTTTTAACTGCCCAAACCTGGACTGTTAGCAACCTTGCTAAGGTTCATGCCTTTTCCTGTACCTCTCCGTAAGCCTAGAACAATGCATCTAGGACTCAAGGATATCTCTGGGTGGGATTGGAGGTGAAGTCAGGCAGAAGTGTCAGGGATGAAATGTCACAGTGTTATTATAGACCTAAGGACTGGCCCTAGAGGAGGGGGGCTCCCATCTCCTGGCTCCTTTCCAAGCAGGTGAGAGCCTGACAGTCATGCTGGAGAGACAAGGACAACATCTAAGCTGCTGAATGGAGCTCAAGTCTCCACCATCAGGGGAAGTTCTTCTCTCAGGGCCTTTCTTGCTTTCTCCTTGGACCCAATCTGACTGCAGGAAGCAGAATTGCTGGAGAGCTTGCCTTTACTTGACGCTTGGTGCTTAAAAGAATGGTGTCTGGCCTGCAGCCAGGACCCTCTGCGGGGAGATGTGAGCTTACCCTCTGGAGTCCTCTCTGTCTATGGCATCAACTGACGAAAATAAAATCTGCATTTCATGACATTACTATATGCCCATGAAATAGGATTTAGAAGGATCCTGATTGGTGAAAATAAAAACGAGCCAGTTCTCGTTTGCTCAATTTTACCCTTCAATTCGAAAAACCTGTGCTCTGTATCTTAGCCTCTCAGAGGCCACACCAGATTCCTGTAGGGTCTGCTCAACTTCCTCAAACTGCTGTGGCAACAGCTCTGGATTCTTGGATACACTGAAACATGTTTCTAACCCTGAATCCTGCCACCCTCTGCTTTTGCTCCACCTGCAGAGAATTCCCAAGGGAAGAGCTCTGAGATCTTGACCCTCTTCAATCCCAGTTCAACACAACATCCCTTTGGTTAATTTCTGAGAAAATATCCCAAGTGGTTACTTCAGATAGTTTTCTCGGACTTACTCCTTCTGTCTTGAGTTCTGAAAGTCTGTGTATCTGTGCCCTCCTGTGTAGGCTGGGAGCTTCTTGACGGCCTGGCTTCTTCCTTTTTGCCCTGGCACCCAGCACAGTGCCTGGTGCATGTGAATGATAAGTCACGCGTGTCGAATGCGTGAGTCAGTGGAGGAATGAATGGAAAAGCGCTGCTTGGACAGCACAAATACAGAAATGGATCTACGGACTACATAACCAAAAGACTCCTCCTCTATACACACATCCTGGGCACCAAGGACACTTCTGTTTGGGCTGCTGATCATGAAATCTACTCTGCTTAGTTCCTGTGTTTATCTTCGTCCTCCAGTCTGGACTCTCGGTCTCCTTGACCCAGGACTCCTCGCCCCAGCTCTGCTCAACCCGACCTGGACCCTCGGCAACCTGGCCCATTTCCTGTCTGATGTTCTTTGACATCACCCACTACCACTCTTGCCCAACCCTGGAGGTTGTGGGAGGAGAGGAAGATCTTGTTCTGCCTTGCGGCATGTCCCAGCATAACAGCAAGTCATTCTTTTATGCTCATCTAGGCATTTAGACTTCTTCCAAGATTGGGTGGTGCTTCCATTCTCATAAATGACCCACATTTGCAACCTTGGCGTTGAAAGGTTTCAACCATTGTTGAAGCCTCCTTCTTGTCCATGTCCTTAAACAGGTCAGATTCTGAGTCGTATCAGCCCCTTCTTTGATATGTCTCATCGGCTCCTTCTCTGCTGCCATAGTGGGCCAGAATTGGGTTATCATACTGGCCTGTTGGCAGCCTTAACCCTATCCCTGCCTTGTTCCAGGGTTGGCTGCCTGACTTGCCACTGTCATCATGGGCCACACTGAATTCTTGGCCCCTCCCTGTGCACGAGTTTCTGGGCCCCTGGAAGTTTCATCTTACCCTATTTGCTTCCCATCAGGTAGACAGTTCTTCGTGGTTCCCAAAATATAGGATGCTAATTTCTGTCTCTTTGTCCCGCCGCTCATGTCCCTCCTCTCAGACCTCACTTGAGTCTGTCTTCTCCATGAAAACTTCCTTCTCCCTTTCACTCCTCTCTGAAACTACCATGCACCCCTAATCCAAATCCTACCACTCCACACCTGCGTGCGTACTATCTTACACTGGATTCATAATTGAGTGTGCATTAGCTTGAAATTGCCAAATAGGCTCTAAGTTCTTTGAGAACAGAATGTGAATCTTAACTTGTGTTTCTCACGGTACCTGCTAGAGAGAAGAACTTACAGAAATAGCATAATATGCTTCTGTTCATGATTGACTGATCTTTGCTGAAGAAAACTGGGTAAAGTGTTAGTTCAGAAATGTTATACATATTTTGCTTGGGAAAAATGAGGGCTTGCAATGGGGATTTTGTTGACATTGGCTGCTGCTGCTACTTTCATTTCTGCTTTTTCTTTCTCCTTCTCTTTCTCCTTTTCCTTCATGTTCATCAAATCTCTCTCTCTCTCTCTCTGTCCAGTCCTTTTGCTGTAGGCTATAAGACTGTTAGATCATAATAGCAATCTAAAATCTCCAGTACCACACACATAGGAGGCACATAATAAATGTTTGTCAAATGACTTAATCCATGAAATATTTGGTATCTAGAATCCTTAAAATCCCATAGTGGTGGCTGGGCATGGTGGTTCACGCCTGTAATCCCAGCACTTTGGGAGGCCAAGGGCAGGCAGATCATGAGGTCAGGGGTTCGAGACCAGCCTGGTCAACATGGTGAAACTCCGTCTCTACTAAAGATACAAAAAATTAGCTGGGCATGGTGGCATGCGCCTGTAATCCCAGCTACTCAGGAGGCTGAGGCAAGAGAATCGCTTGAACCTAGGAGGCAGAGGTTGCAGTGAGTCGAGATCGTGCCATTGCACTCCAGCCTAGGTGAAATGGTGAGATTCCATCCCCCAAAAAACAAACAAACAAACAAACAAAAACCGGTAGTGGTTAAGCCAAATACCTCCTTTGTTTTTAATTCCTAAACCCAGACCTTTCAATGTTTGAGTATCCTAAGCACTACATCAATTTCTATGTGTTTCTCTATGCGCTCCTCTTTCTTCCACTTCTATTCTGCCCTATCCAATTTTCTGCCATCCTCTTAACAGTGATTATTTGGTTTTCAAAACACCCTCTCACGAAATAAAGTTCCATGATTATTAATTGCAATTATTGGACATTATCATATTTGCTATAGCAAGAGATAATCCATGAAGATTAATCAGTGTGAAATGTGCAATTTATGAAATGACCTTTATACACCCTAAGGAAAAAAAAATTAACACATTAATAAGAGATGAGGTTGCTGGTACATTTGTTACTAGACTCTCCAAAGGTGATCATACATATATCTAGGAATCACCTTGCCTTTGGAATTGGAGCTGCAGATTCAAGGTATATACGTGTGGTCTCTGATGTTTCCCATAAACCACACTGTATTGAATTTGAACAATCAACCTGCATCTACAATGGGGCTGTCAATGAGAGTTAACTAACAATGTCACATGGCAGGACACTGAATGTTGTTGAATCACCCTGCTATCTGCCACAGTAGAACCGAGGGACTTATGTGAGTGCCCCTTGAGAAAACCTAAATAAAAATTAGGAAGAGGAAATAGGAATATTCCATTGACGATTTATGTCCATGTATAGATAGTATGTATTTTAAAACTAAATAATTTATGTTTTCTTTGTGATAGCAATTCCACATTTTATTCAGCATAGCAATCATGACAATTGATTCATAAAAGCAAAATTGCCTAATCAATGGACTAGAAATACAGTCACTGTGAATATAAATTCTTTCCTCTTCTAATGATCCCAAGCTAATCATTTCAGCTCTTCTGGCTCGTTTTCCTGATTAAACCAGGAGAATAAAGACAACAGTAACATGTGACTCCTACATTAGCAAGCTAAGCATGAAGAATGAGTATAAACCAGTCTGTAAGCAAAGGGGTTTGGGGGATTTGTATAATCCATTCCATGGCACGTCTTAACTAATATTCCCTGTACTGATAGGGCCAAAAAAAAAAAAAAAAAAAGTAACTCTCAAATAGCGAAAAGAAGAAAATGGGATTAGAGTTAGATCAGCTTCATTTTATAACTATATATAATTCAAAGCTAGTCGCTCGGCTTTGCCTCAGTTTTTTGTTCTGTAAAAGTGTTTCTTAGAGGCAGTTACGAGGATTAAATGACCCGACAGAGGCAAAACAGCTTTGTAAACCATAAGGCATTTTATTCAGAGTCAACAGGATGACTTTTTCCCCTCGCACAATTTAGAATTATGTACCTGTTGAGATAGCAACGCCCTTGTTTAATCCCAGCAATGCTTGGTTCCCAAATGCCTCTCTCACTTGCCCCGAGTGATACTGGAGCCACAAAAACCTCAGCTGTTTTTTTTGTTTTTGTTTTTGTTTTTGTTTTTATTTTTTTTCTCGTAGTCTTCCTCAGTTCCAACGTGGTACGCAGGTACCTGGCGTGTGTCTGCTTAGACAGTGGATGGCCCTTGTTCAAAGACTGATGGGAACACCTAGTGTAGGAAGCGGCGCCCGGGCGGCCCACACCAACAGGCCGCGCGCTCCCGTCTCACTGTGCGCGAGGAACCGGTGTGCTTTTCCGTGAGGCTGCATCGCCCTCCCTCCCTTGGCTTTCTGGGTGACGTGCCTGTGCCAGAGACTGCAGTGGCAGAACAGTAAAGAGGGAAGAGGCCTAGACAGAGGACGGGGTGGAGGAGGCATTTTACAACTTGTTAAGATGTGAGTCTTCCCACCTCAGCTGTTGGTTTTTTAAACAAAAACAAACTACAGATCAAAATCTCAAAGACAACCCCCTCTTCTGGGCTGCCCCAGCTTGTCTCTAAGCCACCTTCCTCCTTCGTTCTTTGTTCCTGCCAAGCCACTAATCAGAACAGCGTGAATCATGCACCTCAGCTCTGGGTGGCTCCCAGCAACACCCCAAATCCCGCAGTTGTAAAGCCAGCTGCTAGGAGTTTAATCCTGTTGAGGTGAGCGCTCCCTCAGGATCAGAGGGAGGAGCAAACAGATCAGGGACAAGCGCATCTGAAGTGAGCACATGTCCACCAGCCACAACCCCACTCCGCCATGATGTACTGATACTGCTCTGGTATCCACGCAGGGAGCACCCTTCTCTCCAGGCAGCCCTGCTTTGGAGGCTGATGTGGAGTGCTAAGTTCATCTCCCAGCATCTAGTCCATTCCTCAGCCACTCTGCAGCAACCATTTATTGTGGTGGGACTGATCCTATTCCCAATCGCAGGGAAAGACTCCTAACTAGATGCCAGTCAGGGAAATCCCATCTCCTTGCCCTGGGATTGGTTAGGGAATGGGCAGACCTGAGCCAATCAGAGCAGAGTTTTTCCTTGCCCACTAGGATGATGTTGAGACTGAGCCAATCAGAGGGAAGCTTGGGACTTGTTCTGGAAGGAATGCTCTGCCCTCTTTCCTCTTGGATGTGAGAGAAAGTGCATCATCTTGTAAGCAGGAGGGAAGGCTGCCTGAAGATAGTATCAACACAGCGAAGGCACAGATACGAGAATCAGAGAGAGAAGAAGCTTAAACCTTAAGCAAGTCAGAGCCAGGGCCTACCTGACTGTAGATTTTATTAGTTTCCAGAGCCATTAAGTTCCTAAAGTTTAAGCCTATTTGAGTAGGATTTTCTGTGATTTTGCCCTTGAAAGCATCACAACGGGTAGAGGCATCATCATCTGGTGAGGCCAAGGGAGAAGGAAAAGGAAACTTGGAAAATGGCCATGATGGTTAATGCTATGTGTCAACTTGGCTAGGCTATGTGCCCGGTTGGCCAAACACCAGTCTAGACGTTTCCTTGAAAGTATTTTAAAATGTGAGTAATATTTAGATCAGTAGACTTCAAGTAAAGCAAATTACCTTCCATAATGTAGATGGGCCTCATCCAATCAACTGAAGACCTTAAAAACAAAGACTGAGGTTTCCCAAAGAGAAGGAACAGGACCTCAAGTTTACAGCATAAATGTCCTGCTTGAGTTTCTAGCCTGCAGATTTCAGACTGAGGACTACAGCATGAACTCCACAACAAAATTCCAGCATGCTGGTCTGCTCTACAGATGTTAGGCTTTCCAGCCTCCACAATCACATCAGCCAATTCCTTCAACTCGGTCTCTCTCTTTCTCTATCCTATTGGTTCTGTTTATTAGTCAGGTTCTGGAGAGCCCTGACTTATAAGTCAGTGACACCAAACTTGTTTACTAAGAAGGGACAGGCACTGGTTCAACTGATTTGGTGGCAAAATCTGATTTGGGAGATGATGGGCCGGGATGAGGTGCAGCATCCTAAGCTCCAAGAGTCTCAGACACAGTCCAGAAAATGGTCGGCATCATGGAGCCCAATATGAGGTAGGAGAGACCCAACAGGAAGGCACGGTATGGTGACAGAGAACCTGGACAGAACGCCATCCCCTAGGAGATGCTGGGAAGAAAACCAGGCAAGCAGCAGAATCCTCTTCACTGCACTGGGGCTTATGGTAGATCTCCAGTCCTAGAAGAGACCTAAGGTTGTGGGGACAGGGCAACCAAACAGAGCTTAGTCATGGGCCAAGGCACAGTCCTGTCCCATGGACTTGCCCAATATGGGCCCAGAGAGGGAAGAAGTAGCTGAGAGGTGTGATCTAGGGGCCTGGAGCCACCTAGAAGCCTTTCCTAAGGACAATAGCCCTGGGGCAGGGAAGGAAACCCAGGGAGCCCCATGGGAACTCAGAGTTACAAGATGATCTTGAGACTGGGAGAGGCCCCTCAAAAGTCCACTTCATGCTTGGGTCAGCCTGGGGACTGGGGCGGATGTGAGCCTTCATGGTGGGACCTGGGAGCCCAAAGCAAAGGAGTTTCAGTGTCTCTTTCTGTGCGAACCCCTCCCCCTTGCTGCCTCTCTCCTGGCAGAGTGACTGTATCTGCCCCTATGGTGTCTTATAAATGCATTTATTATGGCTCCAGGAAGACAAAGCAGGTAGGCCATAGCTCCCACCTTAGCAATCTTACATTGAATCCTGGCCACACATTGAAATGAGACACTCATTTGTATAGGCCCCCAATTAGTAGCGGAGGTATTTCCAATCTCTGTCAGATATACCCAAAGGAACCAGCCTCCTTCTGTTTTTATATTCAGACTTGAATATAGTGGCCTTCCTATGGGGACTAAAGTAAAGGGCAGCTAGCCTGGCAGGTCTTCCCAGCTTTGCTAGGAGGAAGGTTATGGTATCCTCTGGTGCCTTTGACCTCCTGGCTCCTACTGTGGACCTCATGGCAAATTTGAGCAGAGCATTTCTGCAAGGCAGTGCAGAAACGTGACCCACTGACTTATAACTGCACCAAAAGCCATGAGAACCACCTCACAGAAAAGGCGGCGTCCTCAGGACGAGCTTAGGATTTGGAAGAATTGTGTTCGATACATATTTCAGGTGGTCAGAGAAGAGTTCATCAGTAGTCTTGATATTTGTAAAAATGTTGTGTAAGAAAAGCAGATTCCCAATTTCATCACTAAAGCAAAGTTTGGGTAGAAAATTCCAAGTTAGGCAATAAAAGTCAGCATTTTCATGTTACTTAAGAGTTTGCAGAGCATTTTCATGCTCATAATTCTATAATATAAGCATTAGTGTTCCCTCCATAGCTAGGGTGTGAGGAGTGATAAATACATTTAGTTAATTTAGCATAAAACTGACCTTTGTCCTTGCTGCTAGGGAGAGACAGAACCAAAACTAAAGCAGCCTTAAAATTCTCCAAACCAACCTCTCTCTGGCTCCTAGAACATGGTGTCCTTTCTTGCTTCTCTTCCCCACAGCCAAAAAGGGACCAGAGCTCCCCACAGTGGGGCTCGTAGGAGCCTGAACAGAGCACAGGCATGCAGACTTGCAACTGAAGACTTAGAGCAGAGTCTGCAGAGCATGAGCAGGACAAAGGACCAGCAATCTATTACCTCTGAAAGTGGTGGGGATGGGTTTCACTGAGTAGGGATCTGGAGAGGGGTCTCAGAAGCTTGAGGGTGTTAAATAAGCATTTAAAGAAGATTGGCCAGGCGCTGTGGTTCACACCTGTAATCCCAGCACTTCGGGAGGCTGAGGCAGGTGGACTGCTTGAGTTCAGGAGTTCGAGACCAGCCTGGGCAACATGGCGAAACTCTGTCTCTACTAAAAATACAAAACTTAGCTGGGTGTGGTGGCATGTGCCTATGGGCCCAGCTACTCAGGAGGCTGAGGCTGGAGAATCGCTTAAACCCAGGAGGTGGAGGTTGCTGAGCCATGATCATGCCACTGCACTCCAGCCTGGGCAACAGAGCGAGTCTCCATCTGGTTAAAAAAAAAAAAAAGAATACTGTCAGAGGAACTCTATCCACAGAAGACCTGAGTGGGAAGACTGTGTGAGAGGAAGAGCAGGTGAGGTTAAGTCACCCTCCCAGAACTCTGATGCTTCCTGCTTTGGGATAAATAATAAGACCTCACATATATTAAATCACAGACTCAAGGAGACTTTGCACATTGCGTCATTTAACCCTCACAATGAATTTAAGAAACAGGTACTATTATTATTCCCATCCTACAGATGAGGAGACAGGTTTAGAGACATCAAAGAACTTATCCATTGTCAGGTGGGATAATCCTTACCTCTGTTTGGAGGACAGTATTAGGACATGATGATTGGAGTCACATGATATGATTAATATCTGCTGCATAATCAGGACTCACAACACCCTGATTGCTCCTATCTGATTCTTCATGGCAATCTCTTAAAGAACAAAACGTATTTCCAAGGACACACAGCTAGCTATGGTGGAGCTGGGATTTGAAGGCAGTCCTGCCTTTAACCATGACACTGTCCTATGTCCACTTAGAATCTTTCCAAAAAAAAAAGAACTGCTGCTAACATGCTCCTCAGAGCACCCAAGGAGCTGCTAAGTGAGTCTTGCCCTCCCCCTACCGCCCTCTGTCTCCTCCCATGCCAGAAGATGGAAGACCACAGTGACTGATCAGATGGCAGCAGCACCCGCCTGTGACCCAGCAATCAGAACCAAGTCCCACCACTGCTGCAGGCTCAGCCTGAGCAAAGCGGTCACCATCCTATGCCACAAGGAGAACTGCTTCCTGCCTACTTCCTCCTGCTTTATCTTAAATCCCCCGAAACTCTGCACCTGTAAAAGCATCTCAAGACACATCACCCTTCTGATTGGGACTCTGATGTGGTTAGTTACCATACGCCCTCTGACTGCTTCTTTCCGGTTTTTTTGATCCAGGTCTGTCTGTGTGGACCCTGTGTCCTGGCTGAACAGCATTTGTGGGGTCCCTGTGCTTGCTCAGCATCCCAAAGCCCCTCATATTCCTCTGAGCTCTGTTCTTCCTCTATCCTGTCTGGTCAACCCCACCTCATGGCTGCTACCTTCAGCATTCTCTCCCAAGGTAGGCTGATTGGGTTTCTATTGTATCTTATAAATACATTGTTATGGCTCTTTTCTTATTTTCTATTACTTTTCACCATATTTCCCTTGTTGAGGTTAGAAACTAAATTTATTCCTTTAACAAATATTTACAGCACACATGATCATGACAGGTGGCTGTACTAGTCTGTTCTCTCCTTGCTACAAAGAACCACCTGAGACAGGATAATTTATAAAGAAAAGAGGTTTAATTGGCTCACAGTTCTGCAGGCTGTACAGGCAGCATGGCTGGGGAGGCCTCAGGAAACTTAGAATCACAGCAGAAGGCAAAGAGGAAGCAGGCATGTCTTACGTGGTAGGAGCATGAGGAAGAGAGATACAAGGGGGAGGTGCTACACACTTTCAAACAACCAGATCTCGTGAGAACTTTATCACGAGAACAGCAAGGGGGATGGTGCTAAACCATCGGAAACCATCCCCCATGATCCAATCACCTCCCACCAGGCCGCACATCCAACACTGGGAATTACAATTCAACATGAGATTTAGGTGGGGACACAGAGCCATGCCATATCAGTAGGGGTCACTTTGCCTTTCCTCACAGAGTTTACACTCTATGGCAGCAGTCCCCAACCTTTTTGGCACCAGGGACTGGTTTCATGGAAGACAGTGTCTCCATGGACCTGATAGGGAAGGGGTTAATGGTTTGGGGATGAAACTGTTCCACCTCAGATCATCAGGCATTAGATTCTCATAAGGAGTGTGCAACCCAGATCCTTTGCATGTGCAGTTCACAATAGGGTTCATGCTTCTATGAGAATCTAATGCCGTGGCTGATCTGACAGGAGGTGGCGCTCAGGAGGTAATGCTCGCTCACCGGCCGCTGACCTCCTGCTGTATGGCCTGGTTCCTAACAGGCCATGGACCCATATGGGGCTGCACCCTGGGGATTGGGGATCCCTGCTCTACCGCATGCAGGGCCTAGGATCTGGGGAGAAAAAAACTTATAAATTAGTAAATAATACATAACATCTGATGAGGCAAAGTACTAGGAAGAAAAATAAAAGAGGAACAGAGACTATAGAATGTGAAGTAGCTTAGCATGGATAATTTTATATAGTGCATAAAATATATTACGGTAGCTGAATAATGGCCTCCCAAGATGTCTCCGTTCTAATCTTCTGAACCTGTGAATATATGAAGTCACATGGTAAAAGGGACTTTGCAGATGTAATTAAATTCACCATTTTGAGATGAGATTATCCTAGAACTGCTTAGCTGGGCCCCATATAATTACAAGGATCCTCGTAAGGAGGCAGGAAGAGCAGTGATGATGGAAGCAGGAAGCTGAGTGATGCAAGGAAGGGACCACAAGCCCAGGAATGCGGGTGGCCTCTACAAGCTGAAAAGGCAAGGAAGTGGCATCTCCCCTGAAGCCTCCCGAGGAAACCAGCCCTGCCGACATCTTAATTTTAGATCATGGCATCCAGAACTGTAAGATAATCATTTGGTGTACTTTTAATCCATAAGTTTGTGGGATGTTGTTATAGGAGCAAGAGGATGCTAATAGAGGGTGGTCAGGGAAGATCAGGGGACTGATCAGGGAAGATCACTGAACAGGGGACATTGGCATAGAGACCTGAAGGAAATGAGGGAATGCATACATCTATGCATACATCTGAGGGAAGAGCATTCCAAGCAGAGAAGAGCAAATGCAAAGGCCATGAGGTGGGAGCATGCTCAGCAAGGTCAAGGAATACCAGGAAGCTGGCGTGGCTGGCATGAACAAGGACAGGAGCCATGTCTGGGAGGTAGCATGGCCTTGATGCACATTGTAAAGACTTTGGATTTGACTCTGAAGGAGACAGAAAGGCACCAAAAGGTTTTGAGCAAAGGAGAAACAAGATCAGATGAATATTTTTAAGGTTTATTCTGGCTATTGAACTGAGAATAAGTTGCAGAGGACAAGGAGAAACTGGAAAGACAGTCTGGAAGACTCTGCAACACCCTAGACAAGAGATGATGGCGGCGTCTAGTAAGGAGTGAGATGTGGTCAGATTCTGAATACATTTTGAAGGTAGAGCCAAGAGGATTTGCTGATAGACTGGGTGGAGAGTGGCTGAGAAAAAAATCCAAGTCAAAGACCACTCTAAGGTCGGTCTATGGCTCAAATAACTAGAAGATGGAACTGCCATTTTATAAAACGGGAAAGATTGGAAGGAGACTGTGGTGCGGTGGTGTGGGGAGGGTGGGAGGGAGATCAGAAGTTCAACTTCGGACGTATAAATGAGAGATGTCAATTAGATATTCAAGCGAACAACTGAGTAGGTAGCTGGATATACAAGGCTGGCACTCAAGGACGAAGGTTTAGGCTAGAGAAATAAAACTGAAAGTCAGCATATAATGTTATTTCAAAACCATAAGTCTGGATGAGATTGCAGGGAGTAAGTGTAGACAGAGAGAGGGAAAAAAAAAACCATCTGAGGACGAAGCTTGGGGGCACTCCAAGTGAGATAATGAGGAAGCAGTGAAAGAACAGCCAGTGAGGTGGCAGAATGAAGAAAGTGGTTTCTGGAAGCAAACTGAACATACTGTTTCTTAATACCTTTATATTTAAGGTCAGAGAGAGGTGGAGCTGGAAGTTAAGAGTAAGCAGTCTGACCCCAGAGGTCATGTTATTTACCATGAGATGTATGTGTAGAGTGAAAGAGCAAGTGAACCAATGAACGAATAAGTGAATGAATGAATGGCTATGACCAGATGTTGGTTCCTTCATGTAATTTTTCCTCTCCAGTCTCTCAACTCTTGCACATGCTATCTCTTTTCCTTTTCAATTTATTTGTTTATTTAACAATAAATGTTATTTATTTTAAAGTGTTTGTAGACATGGTGTCTCACTATGTTGCCCAGGCTGGTCTCAAGTGATCCTCCCACCTTGGCCTTCCAAATTGCTAGGATTACAGGTGGGAACCACCATGTCCAGCGTCTTTTCCTTCTTAACTGCTTACAATTCATCTTGTTCATGAAGAGTTTCAACCTAATTCCATCCATGTCCTCAACCCCTCAGCAAACATGGCCTAGATGAAAGATCTCTGGCTTGGTCTGGTCATTGCTTGAGACTCAGCTCAGCCAGTATTTGTTACTAAGACCTTGAATCAGTTCCTTCCAGTGCTACACATCTGTGGTGACAAACCCAACTCTTCATGACCTCTGAAGACTTACTCATGAATCCAGTGGCTCCTGTGTAAAGAAATATGATTTACAAGAAAATTAAAGGATTTTTTTTTTCACAAACACATTTTTATCAAGGTCAAAATCCAATGAAGATGCTCTTATTTCCCATTATACATCATTTTTATTGATTCCTTATTTAAATAAATCTTAACAAAAATGAAATATGTTCAAACATATTTTCAACCCACTCACCCCCAGCTGCTACCAGTCACACAAATACCATCCTCACTTTTAAAGTCATAAATGGAGTGAGGTAGACCATTTTGGTGGTTCATAGGCAGGCTGAGCTTTGAGTAAATGAATCTGAGCATAGGGTGTTTCATATTCTTTCTTTGTGATATTTTAATTTTAGTTCCAATAAAACTATACATCCTCCAAGGTGATGATAACTTCGGGAATCTTTTGGTACTGCGATTGAAACCCAGTGAGTACTCTAGGTACAAGATTCTGGCCTGAGACAATGCATTTTCTGTGATGACAGCAGGGGGAGCCCCTTCTCTCCAGTGTTTCAAAGCGATTTGCTATTATTCTGTTTAATATAATAACTGAAAGTCTCTATTTTGGGTGGTAGGCACTCACTGTGCCAATCACCTAATGATGCCCTGTATGACAGCACCTTCTCATGTCTCATTGATAAATGAAAAACCAGAAACCTGTCATAGAGGTTACCTCATTTGATATTTTAGCCCCCTTTGAGTCAAGTACAACATATATATACATATATACACACACACATATATACACACACATATGTATACGTGTGTATATATACATGTCTATGTATATACATACGTGTGGATATATATGTGTGTGTGTATATATATATTTTTTAGATGGAGTCTCGCTTTGTCGCCCAGGATGGAGTGCAGTGTGGCGATCTCAGCTCATTGCAACCTTCGCTTCCCAGATTCAGGAGACTCTCTTGCCTCAGCCTCCCAAGTAGCTGGGATTACAGGCATGCACCACGGCGCCCAGCTAATTGTTGTATATTTAGTAGAGACAGGGTTTCAGTATGTTGGCCAGGCTGGCCTCAAACTCCCGACCTCAGGTGATCCGCCCGCCTCGGCCTCCCAAAGTCCTGCAATTACAGGCATGAGCCACTGTGCCTGGGCTCTATTGTTTTTAATAATTGCAAAACAGACACAAAACTTAACTGAATTACCTGAGATGACTGCACAAGGCCCAAGAACATCTGGAGATTTCCTGACCTTTATTCTAGTGGTTTTATCTGGGGGCAGAACTGGACAATTCTGAGGTGTTTTCAGAGAACCCTGAATTTGCATCTCTCAGCATAGTTTCCTCTCAAAGGTCTTTGTGAAGGAGCAGAGCCACTGAAATTGCATTGCTGCTGTGTCAAGACAGTCACAGGAAAAGAGCAAGAATAATTTCCTAGGAATTGCATTTCAACCCGAAAAAGCTTCCAGATTCCTCAGTAACATATATAAAGAGTAGACTGTATTGCACGATTTCCATCTCAAGCTTCTAAATGGTTTTTGTGCCTATTATCTAGAAAGAAAAATATGTTGGTGAAGGAAGTCTTTGGGGTAGGGTTGTGTCTAGGAATTCACAAGCCTGAAGCAAGGCTTTATTTTTTTTAGCCTCCTATCCATTCACCCGTTCATTCACTTTTAAACAAAACTATTATACAATACTTAATCCACAATCTAGTTGCTACTTCTGGTAGCCAGCACCCTGCCCCCCCCCCCAACTCCAAAGGTGGTGATGGAGAAACAGTTTAATGTCAGTTTTTAAAGTGACAGGGGTCATGTTGTTCATTTTTTGAGAAAATACTGCAGAGTATTAAAGGGAATAATTAATAAAAATCAGCAGTAAACTAATTCGGTAGAACCTCAGTGCACAACAATGCTATGATCAAAGAAAAATTTTTTTCTTAAAATTTAAATAAAAGTTTCTTGATGGAAAGTAAACTGATTCCAGGCAGTCAGTTGTTACAGTACTCTGGGCAGTTCCCATAGGGGCATGTCCTGAGGTTTGCTTAATAAATACATTTTTATTAGCATGCACCATCCATTAGTGCTAACACAGATGCTTCTTAAACATGCGTGTTTACTTCACCAGCACGGAACATTTGGCTTATTATAGCTACAGCCAAAAAAAAAAAAAAAAAAGGCAGCATCATGATTTCCAAAAAGGGAGTGACATTTGATTTGGGGCAGCTCTTGTCATGCGCCATCTCCAACTTGGAAAATCCACCCAGTACAGCCCGGCCAGTCGGGGACCCTTGCAGGCGGCAGCCAGGGCTGCTGCTGACGCGCGTTTGATCTTTTCTGGGCCACCGAGGGCTCGCCACACCCCTGCTCTGGCGCGCACGTTCCTCGCTCGGCCTCGCCCAGCAGGAGCCAGACCTTTTACTTTATTTGGTTCACCACGCGGTCTCCGCTCCAAAGAGCGCGCCGGCGGCGGCGCCGCACGCGGGCCCTCGCGCGCACTCGCACATTCTTCCCCGGGAACGCGGGTGGGGGGCGCGGGGAGGTGGCCGGGCCCGGGCCGCGGTAGCTCTAATTATAGCCCGGCAGCTGGCGCGCGGGCTCGGCCTGGCGCTCGGAGCCAGGACAGGGCGGCGGGGCGGGGCGAAGCGCACGGGGCCGTTTCCCGTTTCCGGGCCCGCGCCCCGCCCCGTCCCGTCCCGTCCCATCGGGTCCAGTCCGGCCCCGCCCGGGGTCGCGGGGTTCCACGTGCGCAGAGCCGGGCGCGCGGAAACTGCGCTGCTCCAGCCCGGGAAAAGTTCTAGAATAGAGGCGCGGCGCAAGTCAGGGGGCCGCCTTGGAAACCGCAGCAAGGGCTCCTCGTGGGCTCCAGGCTGTTGGAGAGTGAGGGAGCCTCCTCCCCTTTCCTTCCCGTGGAGTAAACAGGGCTTGCCAGGGCTGGATTCTTTCTTCCATTTAAAAAGTGCCATTCTGAACAGCGATACAAAGTGAAAAAATAAATTTTTTAAAAAAGAAAGGAAAAGCTACAATTTGACCACTCTGACCAGCCTCCTTGTTCCAACTGGCCTCTTGATTTGTATAAAGATGATGGGGTCTGGCGGCCCCTTTGATGCATGAGTTGCACGCTGGGCATAATGAACTTATTGTGCGAAAGCACTTTGGACTTCGGACTGTGTTCCTATGTCAGAATTTTACTGTGGTTTGTAAGATAAACTGGAAGGAAACAAACTCATAGTTAACTCTTGTCAATACGTGTCTTGAACCAAGCAAAGTGACATTTCCTACCTGTGGCTTTGACTTTAAGCTGCACAAAAGGTAGGAGCTAGCCTCTCAGCTGTTCAGAGCCTAGAATGAGATGCCTGCTTAGTAGGTGTTAAATAATAACAGCAACAACCCATATGGTGCTTATTAGGAGAATAGTATTACAAAACTTCTCTAATGACTGTGACCCTCCTGTGAAATTCTGATTTCAATTGTATATGGGGTACAATAAATCTTTATCTTTTATCACCAGAAAAGCTAATTGAACTGCTGTTTGCAGGCAGAAATAACAAAATGGGGGTAATGGGCTCTCAGCCTGGGCTAAGGCTCTCAACAGCTTTTTTCTGTTTTGCAGCTCACACATATAGTCGGCTCAGGCAGATGGCCCAAGCCAAGCCTGTGCCAAAGAAATGCTGATTTAGTCTGACCCAGACAATCTCTACTCCCACATGTCACTTCTCTGCAGAACTCTTACTAGTATGGCAAATACTTTAAAAATCATACAATAAGGCAAAAGCTCAGTAATTTGAGGTTCACTTTTAATAAACTCTTTCCATGCATTAAAATAAATTGAGGTCCTTAGCTCTGGCGAAATGTTGTTTCTAGGTTTTTAATTCCACCCCCCTACCCCACCCGCCCCAGACATAAATAGCCACATACGCAATTCAAAGTACTCTATTTGAACTAGTATAGGAAAGATGTTTTCTATAATATTGCAGATAAATTTGCAATGACTTAAATATTTATCTGCTTAAGTTGCTGAGTGCCTCCACAACAAAACCGAACTCAATTTTTGGTGCCTGATGGGCATCTGAATGTTACCTGATGGTGATGATATACTTAGAAATACTAATTGCTAAGTAAAAGTGGTAAGTGATGTGATCTACAGATTATGTAATGTAGTTCATTTCCCCCAAAATGTAAACTATATTTAGAAATATTCAAATGTGACATTATTACCCTATACAGGATGTCTTATCTCAGCATCAAGGGCGTCTGCAGAGCTGCTGGAGGAGGCTCTTTGGATTACGCAATCTAACTTCTGAAAGCCCATTCAAAGGATGAGAGCAACCGGTGCGTTGAAGCTCTCAATTTAAACTAGGAATCCTGTAGTCTAGTCTCTAGACTTATCTGACCTAGGCAGAAATCATCTCCCAGAGGCTTTTCATGGCTGATTCTGTGATATTTTACTTGCATTGAAGATTCATTATTCCATGTTTTGAGTTAGTGTGAGTCATACAGTGCTATTCTATTTTCCAAATAAATGTTTGTCTTACAGAAGAAACTTTATACCATTTTAATAGGGTTGTTTTACAAGGAAATTTTACTCAGTTGGTTTTTGGATTAAAAATAAAAACAGCTTTTAAGATACTATGTCTAAATGATTCTCAATAATGATCTGTGGTATAGTTACTTTTTGCCCTAAAATACCTTTTCTGTGGGTTGTATGGATTGTTTTATGTTGTGCCAGGCAGATGTGCACAATTTTCTGATAAAAACCAGTACAAACACAGACTTTGTATTCTATAATCTTTTAAAGAGGCAAGTTACACTCCAAATCAACAAATCAGAGAGCTGTTTCCAATCAAGCATTTTAGGTTAAGTTGTATTGACACGGGGAGGGAGCAGATGACACAGTAATGAGTTAAAACAATGTTCACTGTTAAATTAGGTATCAATTAATGTAATAACTAGGGGTAGTGTGGGTATCCCTGACAAATTATGGATTTATCTGAGGATTAATGGAGGAATCCACAGATAATCCATAAATCTACTCATTTTCTAGCTAACCTCTTAACGAGTAATTTATAAATTGTCTATTTGTGTGCCTTTTAAGTTACAGTGAGGGGTTCACACATATTAAGGAAAATGCAGGCTGTCAACAGAAACAGCCAACAGGAGATCTAGATAGTTTGTAATCTGGAAAGTCACACCTGTAATTTTTATTTGATTGTAGTACTATTGCTGTCAGAGGCCTAACCAGTGGCACTGAAAGAGTTAAAACAGTCCCCACCCCCACCCCTGATTTCTAGAACCCCAGATGATAAATTGGGTAAATATGTATTCCATTCATTGGTGCATCTGACCTTGGTCTGTGACAGAGGAAAGGCGTGTCTTCTCATACTGTTCCCTACGAACAAAAGGCAAGCAAATGAGGGTGACTCAGGACTTCTCATGGCCTACACACAACTGAACATTTTTCTGAATGATTCCACGTATACACTTAGGAATCAGGAAGAGAAACATTTTACTCTTCACTAACCAAATAAAACCATCTATAAATCATATGCAAAACAACTTTGAGTAAAGAGGGACTTAAAAGTCTAGGAATTAAAAAAGGATTTCCATAGTTTCCTTTTAACTCTCCCTCAACTCCCCTTTGGGGAATAAACAAAGACATCTGCCACATCAAGAGTCCGGTTTGTTTTCTTAACTGAAAACGAAATGCAGTCATTAAAGTGTATCTTTGGGAAGAGGTTTTGAAATGTTGAAAATTACTTCTACAAGCTGCACTATTTTCAATTTCATTAAAAATAAAATTTAGCACTTTTGTTTAAAAAAACTGAAGTTCATCCTATTTCTTTTAACTAGTTATTACATGAAAAATTGTTTATTATTATCTGTAACTTGCTAAGAATATGGTTTCTTGAAAATGACCTTAATAGCCTACTAATAATGAAAAACTATTAAAATATATATAGTGATGGGCCCCCCTCCTAGTCACTGGACCACCCCTAGTGTAAATATATTCAAGTACACATTCACTGTTGCTGTTTAATTTAAAACATATAGTAGTAACTCTACGTATATCCTAGCCTCAAACTCTTTATAAGTTTCACAACTTCCTTTCATAGAGAAGTCTGCCAAGCCGTTAATCAATAAAAAGAGTAAAAGCTGCAACATCTAGGAAATGTCTTACTATATGAGAGTAGCCAGTAAAATGTGTCTCCATGCTTTCTACCTTTTATCTCTATTTATAAATTTAGGTTTCAGGATATCAATAAAGCTCATACATGGATTTGGCTTTTTTCATTCCTAAGCTTTCCAAAGTATAAGGCTTTGCTTTTTTTTTTTTTTTTTTTAAATCCGTTTTGTCTTTAGTGCATTTCCTATGGCCCAAGGTAGCTGTTTTATTCCAAAGCTTTCCAAAGAGCAGCTCCAGGTCTTGACAGTCTTTTCAGTGTCGTCACTATCTTCTCCTTCCAATCTACTATTGCAGAATGGCTGGTTCTGCTGCTAGTTGAAAAATAAACAAATGCTTTCTAGCTGTACTTTGGTCAGCTCTTTCATCTGTGTCCCCTATCCAGTTGCCCTTTCCCCAGTCCCTGGCACTTCTTTTTTATATATACCATCAGTTGCCTTTTTGTTCCATGTCTTTTATCTCCTGAAGTTCAGGCAAACCCCAACCCCAAACCCACACATCCTTTAGTCACATTGCCATTAGTGATTAAAACAATAGCCATTCTAAGCTTGCTTTAGAAAATTAAAAAAGGCCTCAGAAAATGTTCAGTGCTCCCAATTTTATTTTTATTTAATGCTAAAAGTTAAAGAAAAAAAGGTACTGTAAATCTGACAAATGACAGAATTCAGGTGATATTTCCATAGCGTGATTTTAAAATATAATGTTGATATCTGAAATTACACTCACTTCAGTTGACATGAGTTTCATCATATATAGAAAAAGTATCACCTTCAACTTAAAAAAAGTAAAGGTTAAAAGGTGGCACACTTTTAAAATACTTGGTGGCCAAGGGAAGGTATATAGTAAAAGTTGTAAACCATGTGTATGTTCTCATAACTTTAAATGTGAGGCCACATAAAAGACAGTACATCTGTTAAATTCTATAAATTGTTAAAGCAAAAAAGGGAAAGCTTCAACACCCCATCCCCTTATATTTTGAGTATTAAAAGCATAGCTGAAATATTAGGATTTGAAATCTGATACTGCCCATGTACAGTAAGTAGCTTTCTGACATTTTTATCCAGCTGTGGAGAATCTCTGCACTGTCATCAGGTACAACAAAAGATCAAACCCACGTCCCAATGTTAACTTTTTAACTTAAAAGAATGCCAGAAAACCCAGATCAACACTTTCCAGCTATGAGCCTTCCACAAAGGCCACACAAGGGCCAGTCAGACTCGTGCAGCTCTTATTTCTTAATAGTAGTAACCACAATACACAGCTCTTTAAAGCTGTTCATATTCTTCCCCCATTAAACACCAGTACAGAGAAACCACAGGTTGCCCTTCCCACAGCTGGACAGACTTATCCAAAACAGCAGGATGGTTCTCTATTAATCTCTTTGGAACGCGTATCTGTATTAAGATTGCAAAACATACAGATAGCTACCACAAATTAGGTCAAATGACTGATGAAGTTGTAACATCTATGAGGTCAAATTCCAGTTATAATAAAGTGCCTAGATACACATTTATACAACAGATCATAATAGCTGATTTCTTTACAAATGTCTTTATGGGCATGTAAAATTGACTCTGCATTTCTGCATGTGTGCATTCACATAAGAGAGACCAGTCTGAACTGAGTCATATATACTCCAATTTGAAAAAAAAAAAGTGTAACTGGTTAATCATGCAAGTCTGTTTGTAATATAACAATGACTGGTAACATGAATTCTCGCACAGTAGTAATAATAGATGCACTCATTAAAAACACTATGAAAAAATACTGTATTTGGTGCAGTATCTGATTTTCAAGTGTTAGTAACTTGACCATTAAAAAATATTTTGAACAATTTAAAAAGGAAAGACAAACATATAGCTAAAAAAGAATCCAAAGTTGGTAAAAATCTGTATTTTCAAATGAAAATAGAAGCTAGGCTGTGAATCATACACATAAATTCTAGACCTTGAAGCCATAATTCAGCCTAATTATAAGGCCAAGTTACAAACACCTGAACATAAGGATTTAAAAGTGTTCCTGTCAATGTTAAATCATAACAGCACAAAAGAAAAACCAGTATCACTGTGAGACAACTATTTCTAATAATTGATGATTTATTGGTTTTAAAAAAATCATTTTACTGATGCAAAATAGTGATCAAAAGAAATTAGTTTACAAAAAGACTTCTAAAAATATTTTGAGAGGTGGGGCCTATTATATAAAACCCTTAATTTCTTTAATTTCCACTAGTTTATCATTTTTTTCCAGAACAGTATTATTCACTTGGTATTTCAAACACATGTAAGAAGGAAATTACAGGTTTCCTCCACCCACATTTGGGCTGTCACTGATATGCCCAAGGGCAGTCCTGGCAGCACCACGCGGCTGTTACTGTCATTGTACCATACTGTATTCAGCACTCACTAGAAACAGGGTATAGGTGGTAGTATCAACAGCAATAGCACTACAGGTAAATGATAAACAAAACAGAAACAAAACCAATCCCACAATCTCCAAGTTCACCTGGACTGTAACTTCTCTTGCAACTCTTTCAAAATAAAGGACAACAGCAACAACAAACAGACCTCTAGGGTGTTTAAAAAGATGAAGTGGCGCTGCAGAGCTGGGCGCTGCTCAAAGATGGCAGTGCCATCTTGTACACACCACCATCCATTATAACCGCCTTCCATCACTGGAATTGTGTCTTATGTAACCAACTAGCATGCAGCATTGTAATCTTACAACTGATCACGTGGACAGTGAACAGCGGTCAACTTTGTCTTTAAAAAACAAAAAAAAACAAAAAACCCCAAAAGACCACACAATCCTGAAAATTTCCCAGCAGCACTCTCAGTCATCAGTTATCTCAGGAACTGAACTTTTGAACAAAACAGAGATTCAAAATCTACTTTCCTACTCCTCTGAGGACAATGCTTCAGGGTAAACTGGTATTTCCCAGTGGCATGCCCACTTGACAACATGCCCGTTCACTCATTTCCTTTCCTTCTCCACCACTTGGCCTCCGGCCTGAGAAAGGGACCAGCAATAAGGAATGACAGACAGTAAGGCAATCTTACAATGTCAGAAAATGTATTTGGCTTTTTTTTTCTTTTTAAAATAAGTGCATACAAATACAGCTAGAAGCATTTCTGATTTGCCAAGTGCTCTAAAAAAGCAGCGCAAGTCACAGCCTACATAGAACGGTAACTGTCACCAGGATAATAAAGCACAAAGATATGCTAATAACGTTAACAAAAGAAAAAAATGCCTTTATAAGTACATACCTTTTGTCGTCAAAAAAAAAATATAGAAACACAATGTATTCAAAAAAAATCAAAATTATACAGCCATGTTTATGAAGTCTACATTTCCCTTGTCTTGGATATATATATATATGGAGATATATATATACAATTCAAGCAGTTTTAATTAAGGGTAATCATTGGGTTTTTCTGAAACCGGAAAGTCACGAGTCTCTCTCTTTTTTCACTTTCACATCTCCAGCAAGGATGGTTGCAATTTCCCCTTGCATAAAGGCCCAGGGGACATTGGAGCCCACAAGAGGGCATTTTTCCCCACTGGGACAATAGACCTCTCCACTAGCTCCCTGCTGTTTGATGCTTTGTCTGGAGCAAGGGAAGCAGAACTTGTGCGAAGGGACGGACGGGCACTGCACAAAATGGGTGTCCTCCAGCCGCTCGTGGCAGAGGGTGCAGCACAGCGGGGCACTGGCTGCCAGAGAGGAGTCCGGGAGGCTGGAAGGGTGCACTGGCTCCAGTCCTCCTGTGTTGCCTGCTCCCTGGCCCCCCACCTCTCTGGGGCCCAGCCTTCTTTGGTTCATAGAGGACGGAGAGGGCGGACTGTTGCTATTCCTCCTGGTAGTGGAGTGAACCTGGTTGGCATCTTTTGAGGCATGACTGCCCCCTGCATTGTCTGCTACTAAGATCAGGGCTGCCATGGGGGACTGGCCATTCTGGGCCGCTTCAGGCGGTGTGGTCCGGTTGGAATGAGGTGAGGCAGTGGGTGGTGGCGGAGACACAAAAGAGGATGTAGGAGTCATGGGGATCTTGAGCCCTTCTGTGGATGTGGACAGCCACGGCTGGGCCTCTCCATTGATCTTAGGGGGCCCGACTTCACCTTCTGGTTCTGGAGAGGGCTTCCTTTTCCTTGCTGTTCTTGCAACTGGAAACACAAAGAAATAAAAGGAAAAAGGAAACATAAATGGCGGTGCACTGAAAGGGATCCTTCCCTTCCTAACCCGAAACAAAACTCGTTACAGAATTCCTGCTCTCTAAAAGCAGAGACGGAAAACCCTCCTACGAGTTTCAGGTGCACGTTTCAGGTGCACATACACGCAACTTGAAACATTTAGGCGTGTGGGGTTCTGAGGCAGTAGACTGAAAATAAAACGGAGCCACTGAAAATGGCAGGCTTGTAACTGCCTGTTTTTACACATGCACAAAAGTACCCTAGTTTGCACTGGGCATGTGACTGCTAATGTCCCCCAATAGGTTAAAAGGTGACTAGTGCCCTCATGCTCCCATCCAAGAATGTGCTGGGAAAGGAAAACCCCGTGTCAGAGCGTATCAGCCCAGTCTGACTCATCTCTGTTATGCTGCTTCAGCACATGAACACGTTGCCACTAAGCACTGGTTCCGCCTCAGGCAGATCAGGAAGTGGGGTATTTGTTGTTTCTGAGCTGGGGTAAAATGGTGAATCGAAAGAACCACCCCTCCTCTGCTCTCTGTCCCCTTTTCTCCCCTAGAACCCCTCACTTCACAGCCGCCCCTACCTGCTTTAGACCCGTTGGCCCCGTTGGCCTCGAAACCCAACAACCTGCCTGCAGTCAGGGCCGGCTCCTTCTTAAACTTGCTCTCGAAGGGCCCCGAGTGGCCGTGCTGGTGCAGCGCCAGCAGCGTGTCGCGCACGGTCTTGGGCCTGTTGACCCAGTCCTGCTCTCCAGACCCGCGGCTCTTGCCCGCACCTTCCGCGCTCAGCTCGGCGGCCCCGGCCGCGGTGGACAGGCTGTCCGCCGGGCCCCGGTGCGCAGGCGGCGGCGGTTGCTTCTCCTTGGCTGCCGCCTCGCGCTGCTCGTGCTCCACGGCCGCGCTGCTCGACACGGATGCCGGCCGCTTGTGGG
Organism: Macaca nemestrina; assembly: GCF_043159975.1. Classification (NCBI taxonomy): domain Eukaryota; kingdom Metazoa; phylum Chordata; class Mammalia; order Primates; family Cercopithecidae; genus Macaca; species Macaca nemestrina. Next base: position 14,583,911 of record NC_092125.1, on the reverse strand, counting down.
CGCCCAGGTCGGTGGGCTGCGCGGAGCCCAGGCTGGCGGCCGCGGTTCCGGACACCGCGGCTAAGGAGGCGGCAGCGCGGCCGCCGAGGCCGAGCGCGGTGGGTAGCGGCGTGGCCGAGCCGTTCATGAGCGGCACCAGGGTGGGCGGCACCGCGTGGCCGCGCCGCGGGTTCGGGCTCTGGCGATTCAACTCGGGAGGCTCCTCTAGCTTGGAGAAGCCGTTGGGCACCAAGATGCCGTTCACGGGCGGCGGCTGCGGCGTCGGCGGCTGGGCCAGGCTCGCGGCCGGACGACTGCCGCCGAAGTCAGAGCCGAGGCGCGGGGGCCGCTCGGCCGCGGCCGCCAGGGGGTAGCGCTCCAGGGCCTGCGGCGCGCGCGGGGCCGCCTCGGGGCCGCCGTGGCCGAGCTGCTGCTGCTGCTGCAAGAGGATGTCCTTGGCCGAGAGCGGCGGCGGCTTGGCGGCGGCCGGGGCCGCGGCGCCGGGCGGGGAGCGACCCTCCGGGAAGCAGCCGTGCGCCCGCTTGAGCTGCCGCGCTGTCTCGATGACGAACTCGACGCGGTCGGCGCCCTCGTAGTTGACGCAGCCGCGGCACACAGGTTCGGTGAAGTCCCAGATCATGGCCCAAGGCATGCGGGGCAGATCACACAGGTAGCACGACTGCCGCCGGGACGCGGCCGCCACCGCCACCGCCGCGGCCATGTCCGAGGAGCCCGCGGCGCCGGAGGAGGAGGAGGAGGGGGCGCCGCCGCCGCCCCCCACCGGCACCACGCGCGCCCTCCTCCCCCCCCAACCCCGCGTCTCCCCCACCAGCGGCGGCGGCGGCCGCAAAGGCGGCGGCGGCGGCGGCGGCGGCAAAGCCCGCGAAGGCTCGGCGCCCGCGCAGCGCCCCCGGTGCACGAGGGGCGGCGGGCGCGAGGCGAGGGGCTGCAGCCGCGGCAGCAGTTCCCCCCGGCCGGCGCGGGCGCGGGCGGGCGGCGCGGTGCGGCGGTGCGGCGGGCGCGGCGGCGGGGGCTCGGCTGGAGCCGCGGCGGGCCTCCAGACCGGGGCGAAGACGGGCCGCGCGGGCGCGGGGGAGCGCAGCAGGTCGCGGCGGCGGCCGGCACAGTGTGCGGGGCGGGGGGCGGGGAGGCCGGGGGGGCAGGGGGCGGGGGGCGGCCGCCGGGGCAGGCTCAGCCCGAGCGGCGGGGCATGCCGCGCCGGGGCGGCGGCGGCTGGGCGGCGTGGAGCTCGGGTGCGGCGCAGGCCCCGGGTCGCTCCGCCGCTCTCTCACAGCTCCTGGCGTCGCCGCTCTCCAGCGCCAGCGTCAGCGGCCAGCCAGCCTCAGCTCTGCCGCCGCCACCGTCGCTGCTGCTGCTGCCGCCGCGGCCGCTCCACTTCTACAGACTTGATTCTTCGACAGTCTCGCACAGCGCCTGCGCGGGCCCCCTCCCCTCGGGCGCGTGCCCGCCCTCCCGCGCGCGCGCTCCCCTCCCCCCTGCGCGCCGAAGGAGCGCTGTCGGGAGAGCCGGCTCTGTGGCGCCCGCCCGCTCGCGGGGCAGCGCGGCAGCGCAGAGCTGGTGTCCCCTCGGAACACGGCGCAAAGTGGTCGTGTGCTTTTCCTCCACTTTCCCTCACTTCACGCCCCACCCGGCTGTCTCGACCACCCTCAGGATGTTTTCCCCTGGTGTGCCTCTGGACCAAATCGTGCTAAAAGCCATTTCTTTTTCTTTTATGCAAGGCCACTTTGTCACTTGGTTTCCGTCAGTCTCCTGAGAATGGGGATTTTAGGTCTAGCGTGGTTCACAGTTCTGGTTTTTTAGGAGTTATACTTGAAAGCTCAATGTCGGACACAAGAGCATGAAATCCGTCACTGGTGCTTTGCATTTGCATTTGTCTTGGGAAGGACATACCCGCCGCCTGCCCCTTCTACTAACTAGGGAGAATCTGGATGTTCCCAAGCCCAGCACCACGTGCACACGCCGCCAGCTGGCTCGCGCGTTTTCCACGGAGCCCTCTGGAGGGGAGGGAGCGCGGTTCGGATTAGCAGCTCGCGAACACCAAGTGCTGCTCTTAGCCCCGTCCAGCCCGCCCTGTTCAGCTAGGGCCTCGCCGCGCCAGTTGCCCCGGCCGCCTTATGTAGGTCTGCGCGGCGGGCGCGTGACGTGGACTCGGGACCGTGGGCGGCCGCCGCCGCGTGTGCGCACGCTCCGCGCAGACGTGCCTCGGCGCCGCTGGCACTAGGGCCTCGTGGAACGAATGCACATTCCAGGGATCCGGGGTGTACGGCCAGCGCGACCGCGTCACAGCGCAGGCCCCACCCCCTTCGGCGAGTCTGGGCGTCCAGGCGCCGCCCCGGGCCCGAACTTGGACTCGAGGTGGCGGGAGGCGCGGGCGCGAGTCGTGGGGGGAAGTCCTGCTCGCCTCCGCGGGGTCCCCGCTGGCCGTGGGGGCGACCGGCTGGCTGGCTCGCCGTCGCGCAGGGCGGGCCGCCGATGGGGGCAGACTTGCGCCCTATATGCCACCCAGGCTGGGGTAAGCCCAGCCCAGCCGCGCGGCCTTCAGCTCTGCCACCGTTGGCAGCCTCAGACTCAGCCCAGACTGAATTGAATGCTTGAGTTTCGCACTTTTATCGGGAGGAGGAGCTGGTGTGTGTTATGGTAAATCACTTTGGGCTGGTCGTTAGTCTCCCTAATACACGTAGGCTTAGTCGCTCTTCAATTGGGACTTTTACACTTCAGCTCTTTAAGGGCGGCCTCTGGGGCTGCTTTTGTTGGGAACACAGGCCCACAACTCTCCCTTGAGACTGGAATGAGCTGGTTAAGTGTGGGAAGAACAGGGTACTAATTATATTATCTTTCCTACAACTGGATTGGTAGGTGGAGAGAAAAAAAAAATCCTGCTGACGTTTCTCTCTAGTCGTTGCTATTGAAAATACCAGGTTGCTTCAAAGGATTAACCACAAGGAAGAGGAAAAACACCCTTAGAGAAACAGTGGAGGGAGCTGCTTAAAACACATGAAAAAACCTGTTCGAAAATGGCACAGAAAACGTAATGTCAGACCTAAATGTTTTTACAGGCTAACCTTGAATGCCTTTTGGGGATTTCCATAGAAGGTGCGCTTGCTTTAAAGGTCTCTCCATCTGTTCCTGGATCTTGCCCTGCAATTGCAATCCTGCCTCACCCTCTCCAAGCTGGGAGAACGGGGCCTGCCCAGATCCTTCCCGGGAGTAGCTGGTGCCAGCGGGTTTGGTCACTCCCAGGCCCTGCTGTTGCACACCACTTTGAAGACCGGTCCCTTTGGTCATCCTCCTCAGAGACCCTGTGACACTCATTCCAGCACATGGCTTCACCCACTGCGTCACTGCCCAAAGGGGATGAAGTCCAGTCCTTGTGCTGCAGAGAAATGAACCAACTCAACGCCCCCAAGAGACGGCCCCACTAAGCACTGACTGAAACATATTAAAAGAAAACACAACCCACCATTAGAGCTGTGGCCTAATTATACTCATTTCTCTGCAAGCTGGTACTGTAATGGCCTCAAGGGAGAGCCTGCCACTCCATCCCCAAATAGAATTAGAGATACAAATTCTGCCTTGAGAGATACTAAGATCTTTGTAGAACAGAGCTTTTCTTCTCCAAAGGAAGAACATTTCCTTCTTACTTTACACTGCCAGTTTCATGTCGAAACTGAGTTGTTGTAACTTCCCTAATGAAATGCCCGATGGAAAATGGAAAGGCTATTTTAGTTCTGGGCTCGATCTGGAATCAAGGGGGTTAAGGCTGGATTCAGGGCAGCAATTCCTTACATTGTACCAGAAGTCTTTCATGCTGCCTGGCCTTTCATGTAGCTCTGAAGCAGCCTTATCGATGTATGCTAAGTAAACATAGCTTTGTTTTTGTCTTCCACCCACCGTTCCCTCCCGGCACAGACTGGAGTTGGATCCCGTCCAAAGCGGCTGCTGCAGCAGTTACAGCCGCCTCCTCCACACACAGGAGCAGGGTTTCTAGGGTGAGGCAATGCGTCTGCAATTCGCAGAGACAAGGCAGGAATTGTAATTGTAGTTCATCATGTGATGACTTATGAAAGAGGAAGTTGGTATGTTTTAGTCACGTAGACTCTGCCCTCTTGCTTAAGGCACCAGGTCCTCTCAGAAGAGAATTATGCTCATCTTTGCCACCCAGAGTCAAGGTTACCGGGTTGGCTGCAGTGTGCTCCTGCACATTCATATACCGACAGGCAGGCAGATGCTGGGCCAAGTGTCGGCGAAGCAGCGGGATGAGGCTGGCTTTTCACCAGAACACTGAAATGTTGCAATTTGTCTTAAGGACTAAAGGAAATATTCTATGGAGAACACTCCTGCTGAGACTAGACAAACCAACCTCCAGCTCTAATTTCTGAGTGTTTTTGTTTTTTTTTTTTTTTTTAAATAAAAATACAGTTTAGGAGTAAAAGGAAAGCCATTCAGTATGACACCATCAGAAAAGCAGGAATAAGGAAGTACCTTGGAAAGCAAACCTAAGAGAACAGTTGTAAGCGATAGCTCAATGGGTAGAACAAATATGACCTTCCCACACCGAGATTGAAATGGGCTTCTACTGCCTGAGCGTTAAACATCTAAAATCTGAATCTGGTTTCCAGAGCTTACTCCAGTCAAGCAGCTCCTAACACATGGAAGCCCTGAGCTGACAGTCTATAGAGCAGTGTAAAGAAACGGTTCCTACAAGAATACCTTATTGAACTTTGTCCCCAGGATACGCAGCTGCAGGAAGGGTGCAGCCCCATGCCCCCAGCAGCTTGTGGGTGCTGTCCAGGAGATAGATGGTATTCCTAGGAACTGCTGAGTCCGTGGCTTTCACCCTCTATCCAGAGGTGGAATCATAGCCTTCATTCTTTAGAGTGCAGTTTCCTTAAATAGCATGATGTTGCAACCATGCTAAAGCTTCTTAAACTCTGACCTTGGCATATTTGAAGAAGAGAAAAAATGCAGTCACATTTCATCAGGATTTCTGTGGACATCGTTGCAGGTTTTTTCAGCTTTGGCAAAAGTGTCATAAGGCTTGAAGAGCACACGTGATATTCAGGGCTTTTCCAATTCTTTTAAAAAATTATATATATTTGAACACATTTGTTTATATGAATATATCTACACATACTATGGAGCACCATGACATAAATGAACCTTCTGTAATTGATATGAGAGTCTTCCTTCTCAGCAACAGCATTTTATGAGGCAGTCTTACTGTTTTTCAAATTGCAAATACTCTTTTGTAGAAATGCTTTCCCTCTGTTTGACCTCTCTCTGTAGCCCACCTCCCCTGTGCACAGAGAGCATACAGATAGTAAAGCCACTTTTGCATGTGGAGGAGATAAACTCTCTGTGGAGGGTCTAAGAATCAAGCCAAATAAAATCACAGCAGCTCTTAATCATCCACATATTACACAGAAGCTGTTAGTCACCAGCCTATATGTCAACATATGTATAGGTCCCTATTTAGAGCAAAATTTGGGGTCTTGATGAAGGTTAAATACTTACTGTGTCAGAATTTAAAGAGCTAAGTGAGAAACAGACAAAACAGACAAAGGAGAGATTGAGGTCACACACTTGCTCAGTCTGCAAGGAAATTTGTAGAACTGGAAGGGATTCAACAGCCATTTGATGCCAGTAAACCTCCTATTGACTTTTTGGAAAAAGCAGGATGAAATGCACTTTTCTGGAATAATATCTGGATGTGGGTTTAACTTAGAATATTTAAGACACTCACTGTAACCCTTTGAAAGATATCAGTAGGAAGGTGCTGACAAAATAATGAATTAACTTCACAGATAATGTTTGAAAATATAAAAATGGTAAATTTTCTCTTCTTAGCTTTCCTATTAAAAAATGTATGTTTCCTACATACACATTCCATAGCACAAGAACTGAAAAACTCAAATAATGTAATAATTCAAAAAGGTTAAAGAACAGTACGATGGCATGGTATTTGGTATATCTTTCATATGAACATTTAAAAAAGATATTTCGAGGATAAATTCTGTTATCCTGTCATCCTTTTCAGAAACTAAAAACCTGACTTACCTAAAGTAACATGAAAAGTGAGTGTCAGAGGCCAGACGTGGTGGCTCACGCCTGTAATCCCAGCACTTTGGGAGGCCACGGTGGGCGGATTAGGAGGTCAGGAGTTTGAGACCAGCCTGGCCAGCATGGTGAACCCCCGTCTCTACTAAAAATACAAAAAATTAGCCAGATGTGGTGGCAGGTGCCTGTAATCCCAGCTACTTAGGAGACTGAGGCAGGAGAATTGCTTGAACCCAAGAGGCGGAGGTTGCAGTGAGCCAAGATTGTGTCACTGCACTCCAGCCTGGGCGACAGAGCAAGACTCTATCTCAAAAAAAAAAGAAAAAGAAAAAAAAGAAAAAAAGTGTCAGAACTGATATCTAGGTATGAGTCCTATTGCCTAAGGATGTAGTCGAGAATATTCTATTTGCATTTCACATTGTTAAAAATCATGTAAGCACAGTGTAGAGTGCAGCAAAAGAGTGTTAACATCTGAGTGTTAACAGGAAAGGTGTTAAGATTTGCTTATCTATACCTATATTTATAGGAAAAAGGAAAATTTTACTATAGTCCGTAGAACAATCAATCCAAAAGAAGTAAACATTCACCACAGACAAAAGGAGCTGACAGAGTTAAGGCACAGTTGCTACAATACCATGTCTAGTGTGGGACTGTTTAAATGGCAAACCATTTTTATGCTGGTCTTTATGAACCTTGGATAAAAACTGATGTTGGTGTTAGGATAAAAGATTCAATTGTGGGAGTCAATTGGGTGATGAAATGGTTTTGGCACTTACCAAATTGAATACTGCACCTCCAACTCTTTGTGATCTGTTTTCTTAAAAAGAGGAAAAACTCATTAAATAATTTAATTCCAGTTGTAGGAGTCCAATCCTGACTACTTTGCACTCAGACAAATAAATACAATGGGCTACAGGGTACTGAAAAGAAAAAAGTATGAAACAACATTGTATAGAATATCACAGTTATAAGGGTACAAGTTGTTCATAAATTATTCAAATGGACTTTTATTATTATTATTATTTGAGACAGAGTCTTCCTCTGTCGCCCAGGCTGGAGTACAGTGGCGTGATCTCAGCTCACTGCAACCTCCGCCTCCCAGGTTCAAGCAACTCTCCTGCCTCAGCCTCCTGAGTAGCTGGGATTACAGGCTCGCACCACCACACCCAGCTAATTTTTGTATTTTTAGTAGAGACTGGGTTTCGCCATGTTGACCAGGCTGATCTCAAACTCCTGACCTTAGATGATCCTCCCACCTCGGCCTCCCAAAGTGCTGGGATTATAGGCATGAGCCACCGCACCCGGCCATGTTTTGTATTTCTTATGAAATAGAAATTCGCCAATAGAACTAGGCTTTCTCTTGACAAGATGAAAATATATTTTGCAAAAGAATGCCATTCAGCAGGAGAATTTGGCCTTACCAATGGAGTTTCACTAATCTGTTCTGGTGACTTACTTACTTTAGTCTAATAGGCTCAGCAAAAAATAAAGTAAGGTTGTTATTTGAAACAATTATTGTATGTATATAGTGCAGATTCCAATGCTATCTCTCGGAGATCTACACATTTAACAATAAAATTCTTTCTCCAACACCTGTTTTTTGGCATGGGAGGAGTAGTGGTCATTTTTGTAGGTAAAGGAGACACAGAGAGCTCCCTACAGAAGGAAGGAAAGTTAAACAGACTGACCGAGGACTGTACTTTATTAGTTGGAGTGAATTCCTGTATGCATTGGCACATCCATTTCTGTGCCCACATAGTAATGCCTCTTTGTGAGACAGAGTGCAAAACCACTGGGAGAATTAAGATTCACACCCAGAACTGAAGTTCATACAGGGGAGAAGGAAACAGACATGTGGTAGGCAGCCTAGATGTGAGCCCTAGCAAGAGACCACTGATGGATTCCCCAAAGTGACTGCCTAAATATAGTGTGTTTACTACAAAGCTTGTCACAGACAGCTAAAATGCAAATACAAATGAACTTTGATGGACTTCCTGGCAAGACTCCCAGCCCTTCAAGCAAATTCCTGAGTGAGGAAGCTAGTTCTGAAACATGCCTGGGAACTGGATACACGTGAACTTCCTGAGGACTCTTCTCTTTAGCATTTAACAGGTAGCTGGATTTTAAACATTTGTCAGGCTGCTTTTATTCTGTCTACCTGCCTCTCAATTATCTACCTATCTACCTATCCATCTATTTATCTTTGCATTATCAGACCAATTCATTATTCTTAATAATGGCTAAGAACATCAGCGTCTGTTCACTTTATGAACCGAGACACCAAGGCAATAAGGAATCTGTCTTAAAACAAAGAAAATGTGCAGTTAAACGACAGTTAGAATTCAGTTTTCCCAAACTGCAGTTCTTTCTTTAGCCCACTGGTGGGCTGCCTCCTATTTATATTTCGTTCATAGGTTCTTCTTTGCATACATGTAAATATCCATGCAGGAGATCACCGGGGGACCACAGGTTCTCTTCGTACACCTGGCATGTGATCTGAGGCAGGTCAGTTGGATACCCTAGGCCGGTTTTTCTTGAGTGGAGGAGATGGTGCTGGCCTTGATGTCATTTCTGTTCTGACCTCTCATGTGGTGGGTGGGGGTGATGGGAATACACAGGAATTTGACAAACCCAAGCCCAACATTCTTCTGACCCACATGGGATTACAAAACAATGCGGAAAAACTACCAGTAAATGCCTGCCCATTATTTGGGGGCACTGTGCCATCCAAATAAAGTCAGGAGGTTAAATGGCTACCAGAGCATCACATCATCTGAGAACATCATGTCTGTTTGGTTTGGGCTTAATCCCAGGTTAGGAGAATCTAAACCACGGTCTATACTTAGTTTAAATTAACCAGGGCAAAACATCTGTATCAGCATTAATATAAGACCAACTTCAACGTCTCAGGGCTTATGGAAAATATTTGCATTTTTCTTTCCTTAAGAGACTGCCTTATTTCATATATGTATGTGTGTGTATGTGTGTTTATATATAATTGTATGTGTATGTGTGTATATGTATATATACATGTGTATATATGTGTATATATATGCATATACATACATATATACATACATATATATATATATGGGCAAAGACTTAATATACTATCCACAGGCTATTCAGATTATTCAAGAGGCCCTCAGTTGAAGAAGCAAACAGACAGACAAAACGGTTTCATACACAGGCAGGCATTTAGCTGAGTAGGTCAGCAGGATACGGAAACTTGCTTTGAGGTGGTTTTGTATTCTCACCTAGGATTCTACTACTTAATGGCTGTGTGGCTTCTTTGCAGGCTATATACAGAATTCATAAAGGGTGTTATGAAAGTAAATTCAAAGAATTCTGATGTTTTGAAATTTGTTGTGACTTGGTTAACTATGGTGAAATGTTACATTCATGTTACACTGTGGCATTTGTTTATACGGGTCTGATTATGGGAAAACTTAATGAAGTTTTAAAAAATTCTATGTTTTTCAAAAATTCAGTGTTTTTCTTAGGTGAAGAATTTGTTTCAACTATTCTTCAAAAACCAAAAAAGGAGCCACCATATACTTTACTTTTCATATAAAGATTACTCAATATATTTTAAAATGGGTGTTCCAGAATTAGACTTCCAGATTCCTTGAATTCAGAGTGTGGAAAAGGATAGGCAGCTCCTGTAATAGGAGACATTCTTTTAAAAGCCTGGAATGTTGAAACCCTCTTAGACTGAAAACATGTCAGGACATGCCTTTTTGGGATACTGTCAAATGGTTTAGGCTCAGAATTCCACATTCTGTACTTTTGAAGTTGTTTTCTGTTGGCAAATGACCTCTTGATTATTTTCATGTGGTGAGTATTCAGGCCAACCTTTTTGGCTCCAAGTGATTTAAAAACACACACACACACACACAAAAACAAACCACTCTGAAGTGTCCGTATTTTTTTTTTTTTTTTTTTTTTGAGACGGAGTCTCACTCTGTCGCCCAGGCTGGAGTGCAGTGGCCGGATCTCAGCTCACTGCAAGCTCCGCCTCCCGGGTTCACGCCATTCTCCTGCCTCAGCCTCCCGAGTAGCTGGGACTACAGGCGCCCGCCGCCTCGCCCGGCTAGTTTTTTGTATTTTTTAGTAGAGACGGGGTTTCACCGGGTTAGCCAGGATGGTCTCGATCTCCTGACCTCGTGATCCACCCGTCTCGGCCTCCCAAAGTGCTGGGATTACAGGCTTGAGCCACCGCGCCCGGCCTGAAGTGTCCGTATTTTAGCATAAAGTTAGGAATTATGCGAGTGCTGGGTGTATCATGGTCAGTTCTGTGAGCCTCGCCACAGTTTATAGCCAAAGTCAGAGGCTTCAAAATCAGACACACATTGACCTGGAATGCTTTATTCTCCAGTGCTCTTTCTTGATTCTCAAAAGTATCGCTACTGTGAAAAAATTTTCACTATTAGGGAGCTGTCATTTCCCTGGTAAAAGTAAACAGCAATTTCATTCACCTCTGCTCGTTTCTGGATGAAGGCTGGCAATGGCTTAAGGAACAAATAAATGAATGAGTAAATGAGTGGAGTTCCCTCCTCCTGACTCAGAAAGGTGCTGTTTCCCCTCATGAAGGAGACACAACTTAGATGCAAGCCAGTTCTCCCACTACATAGAGCCCTTCTGTTTTTAGGAAGTTCTGATTCATGGATTGGAGAATTGCACTAAATGAGTGTGCTGTACAGCATGGGCCTGGTTAAATTAAACATAAATGCTCTGCCTCCTGCCACCCACCTCAGTCTGACCACGGAGAGTTCATTTGATGGGCGCCACTATCTGTGAGACCCAAAGGTAGCTGACTTCAAACCCTGTCTACATTTGCCTTATTTAGACCATGTGTTAGTAGATGTTGTAATATTTTTTATGAACCAGTAGGATTCTCAGAATGCTTCAAAACAGAGAGGCATGATATTGGGTGATGATTTTTTTTTTTTTAAGTCTCGTCTCGATTTAATTTTGTGAGAATTTTTAAAAATTGTCTGTTTTATTGAGAAATTACTCAGAGATCATATACAATGAGAATCTCGGCTGGAAGAAGATAAACAAAACAAGTATAACAAGGGTTCTTTTAAAACATTTCATTTTGCAGACCAATAATACAACTTGTAAATCTTTTACAAATACTTTTCTTACGGTGTATAAATTATATTTTACTTGAAGCTAATAAAGCCACCATAGAGAAGAAAGTTAATTTTTTTTCTTTAAGCTTTCCATAGGTAGTATAATTTAAATAATTCTATGGTAGAGTTTCAACACCTCAGATTGAGCACTTTTGTTTACGAAGTAAGAACAGTAATCCTCATGTAAAAAGGTGGTATTGCTACCCTAGACAGCAGATGGTGTTATTAAATACACAGGCAAAGTCTAAGGTCATAAGGAACTAACAATTAACCAGAAATACGATCTGTCACAGTCGTTTAATGGATAACCTACCAGATATATACCACTTGTATTCTTCTGAGTGGTGGGAGGTAGTCAAGCTTCAGAGCAGTTGCAAAATCGTTTAGAAATATTGTAATTATATTCTTATTCAAGCATATAGTGAAACCAACAAGCCAGAAAGTGAAAATCAGTGTGATTTCCTCATAATACTGTGTCCTATTAATCTAGTTTGAAAAATACTTTACCAATTCAGACAGCACAATTTCATAGCTATCCCTGAATCTAACTGGTCTCCCCAAAGTAGGACTGTTAAAAGTTTGAATTTTTTACTGCTAGTCTCAGTTGTTCTCAGATCTCTTTACATTATCATAGGTATAATTTTTGCTCCTGAAGTTTTCATTGTGTGAAGGTAAAAAACTGGAGCATACACAATAGCAAATGGAAGCAGGGTGACAGGAGACAGCTGGGAAACTGTAGTGGGGAGGAGAGGGAGTCAGCTGGGGCTGGTGGGGTGGACCGTAGGAAGAGGATGGTCTCACCAGTAAGGAATGGGTGGCACTATTAAAATCTGGATGTGGGCTCAATTTCTATTGTAAATCAAATATAAATCTATCACTAAAATAGGAGCTGGAGACACAGTGCCCAAGTCCTCATGAGAGTTTCACAATAAGGGTTTGCCATGTTGAATGTGTCATCAATTCCTTTTCAGTTAGGGCTTTTGAGGATGAGGAACTGAATTCTAAATTCACCCAAAGGAAAAATGGCCAACAGGGCAGCAACTAAGCTTGAATCACAAAGAACAAACTGCTTGGTTAGAATTTGGAAAAGTGGCTGTGTGCAGTAGTGCACACCTATGATCCTAGCACTCTGGGAGGCTGAGGCAGGAGGATCACTGGAGACCAGGAGTTTGAGACCAGCCTGGGCAACATAGCAATATCTCTACAAAAAAAAAGAAAAAAAATACAAAAATTAAGGCCAGGTAGAGTGGCTCACACCTGCAATCCCAGCACTTTGGGAGGCTGGGGTCTCTAGAAAAAAATTAAGAATTAGCCAGTTGTGGTAGTGCATACCTGTAGTCCCAGCTACTAGGCAGGCTGAGGTAGGCGGATTGCTTGAACCCAGGAGGTTGAGGCTACAGTGATCCATGAACCATGATCATGCCACTGCACTCCAGCCTGGGGAACAGAGCGAGACCCAGTCGCTAAAAAAAAAAAAAAAAAAAAAAAGTTTGGAAGAGTGAACGTTTTCCCATAGGCAAATAACTACGAAGCATACCCAAGAGTCGTGACTCTAGCCGTTGTGTCAACCAATTGTAAAAACAGCATCTGGAAAAGCAAAAACATCCTCAGTGCCCCAGGTGAATAGAGATGAACAATGAAAAGCAAGGTTCAGAGGTCACTGGCTGATCAGGGTAAAAAAGTGGGTAGATTCCAATCTTCAGACAAAAACTATTCTTAAAAGACAAAAAGTTATTCAATTTCCTTGCTGTTGGATTTGCTGAGGATGTCTGAGTCCCAGAGAATGCATACTAATAAGGACTTTTTTCTTATACAGTTTCATGCATTTATATATGTTTATTTAAATTTCTCTAAATTTAAATTGAATAAGGAAGGCAACAGCATCTCGGGGCACAGACTCGTAATTGGAGACCTTCATCCGCAAGCTTAGCTAGCTTGATTTTCCATGTGGCCAGGACACCTGCTGAAACTTCCAGCAGTCCTCAGAAAAGATGATGAGATACCCTTGGGCTGAATGAGTAAGAACTTTCTGGAGAGTGGAAGACTGGTGAAAGTCCAGCTGGAAAAACATATGGCAGCAGAGGCAGAAAGAGTGCTTTATGACCGGGAGCTGTATAAAAAAAAAGTCTGAAGGCTCAAGGCAGCCGTTACAACCTAGGATCTTACTAAGCATGATGGATGTTCTGACTTCTAGGATTGTCTCCAATTTACCTGGACCGCAGCCAGTACCGTATCCTCAGGCACCCCGTGGGACAGTACATACAGAAGAACAGCATCGCACCACATCCTATCGCCAAGGCCAGGATTCCGTGCCTCTGCCCACCTCCCCACCTCCTTGAAATGGGGGAAGTAGGGGGAAGAGTCAATTCTTCTTGGAGCACATGAGATGGTAGCTTGCTGTGTTGTCCTGAAAGAAAGCAAAGTTTCTAAATCACTGTAGATAGTTTTTGGTTTTTTTTTTTTTTTTTTTTTTTTATAATAGATATGTTGGGAGGGAAAATGACTATGGTAAATTCCATTCTCAACCACCACACATTAACTCAGAGAATTCTTGAGCCACACAGTGACAGACTGAGCTCGAGGAGAAAGACAGGTAGTCTGAGTTTCAGACTACAGAGCCATTTGGAGGTGACATGTACAGAAAAATGCACAGCTTTGAGGTTTTATATCGGTCCTTCCCTGCCCAATGTCATTTCCCAAGTAATAGAAAGGAATATTTTATTTTTTCATGTTAACTCTTCATTATAATCATCTCTTATTGCAATGACCATTTGTATCTGTTACTGAGAACAGGTATAACTAGCTTTCAGAACATTCTACATGGAATGATACATTCCTTAGAAATCCATTAAGAGGTGATTATTCACAATTACAAAAGGACCCTTTATAAAGTCTGTAATTTACCACAGGATTAAAGAAAAGTACAGTTGACCTTTGAACAACACAGGTTTGAATGGCACAGATACATACCTTGATTTTCTCTTGCCTCTGCCACCCCTAAGACAAGGAGATCAACCCCCGCTCTTCCTCCTCCTCCTCAGCCTACTTAACTTGAAGACAAGGAGAATGAAGACCTTTATGATGACCCACTTCCCCTTAATCAATAGCAAATATATTTTCTCTTTTTTTTTTTTTTTTTTTTTTTGAGACAGAGTCTCACTCTGTCGCCCAGGCTGGAGTGCAGTGGCATGATATCGGCTGACTGCAACCTCCACCTCCCAGGTTCAAGCAGTTCTCCTGCCTCAGCCTCCCGAGTAGCTGGGATTACAGGTGCCTGCCATCACGCCCAGCTAATTTTTGTATTTTTAGTAGAGACTGGGTTTCACCATGTTAGCCAGGCTGGTCTCGAACTCCTGACCTCAAGTGATCCGCCTGCTTCAGCCTCCCAAAGTGCTGGGACTACAGGTCTGAGCCACCGTGCCCAGCCCCTCTTCTTTACGATTTTCTTAATAACATTTTCTTTTCTCTAGCTTACTTTTTCTGTAAGAATACATTATATAATAAGACACATACAAAATATGCATTCATGGACTGTTTATGTTATTTGTAAGACTTCTAGTCAACAGGTAGGCTATTAATAGTTAAGTTTTTGGGGAGTCAAAGTTAAACTCAGATTTTCGAATTCACGGGGGTTGGCACCCCTACCTCCATGTTGTTCAAGGTCAAATGTACTTAAATAGTATTAGATTTTTAAAAATATAATCACCGTAGACTTGTGAAAGCTCCGCACAGGTTGCTTTGGAGAGGCAAGCATGCAAACCTCTTTTCATGGATGCCTCAGCGGTGGCATCTGTAATGCAGCCATTGCAGACACCACTGTTTTTCTTCAACAGACAATACTGTCTCCCTTTCGGCTTCTCTGATAGATGTTTCACCACTATTTCACTTAAGCTGTGGTGACAGTAGAAGCAGCAATTACTGTAGTCACAAAAATCAGGGTCTACCTTTATTACCAGATCATTATGACAATTATCTCCTCCATTTTCTCTGTCCGTGCATACACATTTCCAAGGCATGTATTTTCATTACCAGACAGAGAAGGGCCCACAGGTCAATTGCACACACTCCGTGCTGATAAAGTAATGTCATTAACTTTTGATTTTTTTTAAAAAGCAAATTATGGTCCTCTATTCCTGGATTGTGTTTTTCCTCTTAGGTACTCAAGTAAAAACCAAGATGGTCTCTCTCTCTCATTCTCTCCCTCTCTCTCTCTCTCTCTATATATATATACACACACACACACACACATGCACACATGTATATATATTTATATACACACACACACACACATATTTAATTTTAATAATGTCAGGCAGTATGTTTTTTGTTCGGAATGTGCTTTGCACCCATGAGCGAAAGCCAGTGCTGTGAATCTAAAACTACCTGGGCCTAATGAGGAAAGGTTTTGAAACCCCGGCATTTCCTAAATGTTCAGGGAGAGAAAACAAAGTCACCTCTTCTTAAGAAAAACTTTTCTCTTTAGGGGGTTCCAAGGATGTTGACATAGATCTAGGCCAGGGAATGGTCAGATGTTTGTTCTTTTGAATGGTGTCCCCACTTCCCCTTTCTGGGGACCTCGGTCGACTTCTTTTGCATTTCCTGGCTCTGTTTCACACAATGCTCAGAGCTTCAAATCCCCCTTCTCTGCAGTTACTCCAAGGTTTAAGCTGTGGGAAAGTCACCCAGGCTTATGCGGGGGATGCCAGTGCTGCTTCTGCTGCTGTACTGCTGTGTCAACACACCACTTCTCTCTGCTTCCCTTGCCTCTGTAAATTGATATAAGAACAGCAACAACAAAACCAACGGCCAAGTCAGTATGTGATTTACAAAGATGTCCAGAGACCACTCAGTATCAGTATCAGCCAGCAGATAAAGCACAGGGCTTAGAGTCAGAGAGCCTGGGCTCTTATCCCAGCTCTACCACTTCTTAGTTGTATGTTCTAGGCAAGTGACTTAAACCGTCTGTGTCTCAGTTTCCCTATCTGTGAAACATGGGTTTAAAGTTAGTACCTACTGCAGAGGTTGATGGGGGGATTAAATGATGTGCAAAATGCCTGGAACAATGCATGGTCCATGGCAAGCCCTGGATTCACATTGGCTTTTATGTTACGTTAGTTCCAGACTATGCCAAAGCAGGCACTTGTAAAACCAGCCAGTTCTGCTGCTGCTCCTGGCCAGGCTTCAGGATCCTCAGGAACAACCTCTGCTACTTAGCAGTCCTCCACATCCACCACTCCATGGAAGCAGCTGTCATCAGAGCTGCCAGTGACTTCCCTGTGACCATCTCCAAGAGGCTCTTAGTGCTCTAATTCTTTCTGAGTCATCTGCCACTTTGGATATCACTCCTCGGCATCTTTTTCTCACCTTGACTCTTAAAGAAATATCCTGTACCTACTGAACTTCTTTTCCTATGTTTTTATTTTATGTGTTTTCTCTCTGCCTCCCAACATCCCCGACTCCCTACTCCACACTGGAAGTGTCAGTATTTGGCACATAGTAGATGCTCAGTAAATGTTTGTGAACTGACTTGAACTGTGTTGTTGAAGTAGTTCCTTAACTGTATCCCTTTGTATCATTTTCTTGATATTTGAGCCCTTGCTGCTCTGCCTGGAATCTCTGCTATGATGAAGCAAACCCTTCAACATCTTCTGACTTATAGTTCATCTTTTTCTTCTTTTGAGCCTTGAAATTCATTTTATTTTATTTTATATATATTTTTGATACAGGATCCCACTATATCGCCCAGGCTGGAGTGCAGTGGTGCAATCATGGCTCCCTGCAGCTCCGACCTCCCAGGCTTAGGTGATCCTCCTGCCTCAGCCTCCCCAAGTAGCTAGGACTACAGGTGTGCACCAACACACCTAGCTGATTTTTTGTATATTTTGTAAAGACAGGAGTTTGTCATGTTGTCCAGGCTGGTCTTGAACTCCTGAGCTCAAGCGATCCACCTACCTTGGCCTTCTAAAGTTTTGGAATTACAGGCGTGAGCCACCATATCCAGCCTGAAATTCTTTACAATTAAATTAACCTGTCTCAAGCTTCCAATTTTGGGACGGAGGTATATTTTTAAGTTCTAGATTTCACTTTATTCAGGAAACAGGAATTAGGTCCCACCACACATCAAGACTACATACTATCATCCTAAAAATAACTCCTCTTGAGGCATACAAGATCATGTTAACAAGGGAATCATATTCTCTGAGTGGCAGAACCCAACATTTTAATATGCATTTTATGGGTGTGGTGGCACATGCTTGTAGTCCCAGCTACGCAGGAGGCCGAGGTAGGAGGATCACTTGAGCCCAAGAGTTCAAGGCAGCAGTGAACTATGATGGCACCTCTGCACTCTAGCCTGAGCAACAGAACGAGATGCTGTCTCTAAAAAAATAAAAGCTAAAATAAAAACAAAATTGATTCCTTTTCTTTTTTTTCTTTTTTGAGATGGAGTCTCGCTCTTTTGCCCAGGCTGGAGTGCAATGGTACGATCTTGGCTCACTGCAACCTCTGCCTCCTGAGTTCAAGCAATTCTCCTGCCTCAGCCTCCTAAGTAGCTGGGATTACAGGCACGTGCCACCATGCCTGGCTAATTTTTGCATTTTTAGTAGAGACAGGGTTTCACCATGTTGGTCAGGCTGGTCTTGAACTCCTGACCTTGTGATCCACCCACCTCAGCCTCCCAAAGTGCTGGGATTACAAGTGTGAGCCACCGCGCCTGGCCCATAAAATTGATTTCTTAAAGACAGTGAAGTATGATAACTGTTGGTTTGCTCTTGCCCAGAAGTTGAATGAAGGTTTGACCTATGAGAATCAAGGACAATTAAAATACTAGCTTATAGCATAAAAAGAGAAGCAGACTTCCCCTTACATGCACATACATACACACTCTTTCTGAAGTCAACTATACATACTTTTTAAGACATTACACATTGGATTGTTCCCACTATCACACGATCTTGTAATGATCAGGTCTGACTTTTCTGTTACGCATAGTGGGGAACCAAGATACTTTTAGGGGCTCATGAAAACGTTTGATTTTAATTTATTTTAAAATCAGGGCTGGGTGCAGTGGCTCATACCTGTAATCCCAGCACTTTGGGAGGCCGAGGTGGGAGGATTGCTTGAGCCCAGGAGTTCAAGACCAGTCTGAGCAACATGGCAAAACCTCGTCTCTACAAAAAAAAAAAAAAAAAAAAAAAAAAAAATTAGCGTAGTAGTGCATGCCTGTAGTGCCAACTACTTGAGAGGCTGAGGTGGGAGGATCACTTGAGCCTGGGAAGCAGAGGTCGCAGTTAGTCAAGATAGCTCTGCTGTCCTCCAGCCTGGGTGACAGAGTGAGACCCTGTCTCAAAAAAATAAATAAAATCAAATCAGAATGAAAAAAATAATAATCACAAGTATGTAAGAACAAATTCATATACTTTTAAATTTTATTTTTAATGAAGAAAGGAGCCCACAAAGACAAAAATACCCCTGGCATTTCCAGGCACCACAGGAGTCACAATGAGGCCCTAGTAAGGACACTGATTCAGTCGAGGTTCATGTATTCACACTGAGTACTCCTGGAAATTTTCATATTTTAGAGTTATATATTGTGCAAGACTTAGTCTTTGATTTTCTAGTTTTTTCTATTTATACTAACACCTCAGAGACCTAATACATTTCATGGCCTTTGTTTACTGTCTCTATTGTAACGACTTCCAAGTCCCTCTCTATTCTTGTGTTGGAGTTCTAATTTTGTACTTCTAACTGCCTGTTGGGTATTTCCACCTGTGTATCTCATCGCTAGCTCAGTTAACAAAGACATCGCTGAGCTCACCATCTTCCCCTGCTCTTCGGTTTTCTCTCTTCAATTTTCATGTCTGTTAGAGTTCCTGCTAATTCTATAGTCAGTAATGAGCCAACCACGAGCTTATCTCCTTCTTCATCCCCTTATCTGAGGACCTGATTGAGCCTCTGGTCCCATGCCCACTGCCATCCCTATTGGAGTCTCACTGCCGGTTCCTCAGCCAAGCATCCTTACCTCTCATCGAGTTCCACATGCAGACTCCTGACTGACTTCTCTGCATTCCAGCTTCCTCGTGCGACACATTCCTGACCCTCCCTGAATTGATCTTTGTACTGCTTTCATCATTTTCCTCCTCTGCTCCATAATTCCTCCACACTTCAACCCAAACTCCTCACCCAGTTTAGAAAGCTCTGCTCACATGGTTCCCCACACTGTAGCCAATGCATCTCCCAACACATTAACACCCACCAGAGGTAGTGATTAAGGAGTCCATTCACTCACGAACTAGACTTGCTGTCTTAGTCTTTTGTTCCTGCTCATTCATTCATTCATTCATTTATTCTGTTTTGAGGTAACTACTCTGTCCCAGGCACAGACACCTTAAATGTTCCTCTTTTACCTATGCCAACCCTATACAGCCTTCAAAGCTCAGGACAAGTTCCAATCCATGAAGCCCAGGTCTCCCTTCTATCACAAGTCTTTTTCTTCTGAACTCCTGGGACGCTTAGAGACATTGTCAAACATTTAGGACTTAAACATGTGACGTGAGATTTCCTGACTGTGTCATGCATGCTGTCCAGTCTGACTTGTTGGAGTTTCTGCAAAGGTCTTTACAGAAGATCTGTCTTTTTAGCACTCAGCTGCATCTGGCATCAAGCCCTGGATGGACTAGTGGTATGCTAACCCATTGGTTATTAATCACCGCCACGATTGTTCATGTGTTTACTATAGTATGATCCAGGCATTGACTACACCAGGCACTTTATGAGGTTGTTATTATCCTCCGTTTTTTACAGATGAGGAAAGTGAGGCTCAGAGAGGTTAAGTGACTTCTCCAGTTTTACATAGTTTTGAAGTGGCGGAGTGAGAATTTGAATATAGGTCCGACATAATTCAAATATTGTGCTCTTGACCACTTAACTAAATTAACTCTACTTTCTGATTGATTCATATATGTTCAAATCTACTCCTTCTCCTCCTAGTGTCATTATGTTTGTTTTTTCTCTCCTTTGTATTTTTAAGGCCTGCTGGTCTATCCTTTCAAGGTTCTACACTTATGCTGGACCCACTAAGCTGTCCTAGAACATCATAGTAAATGTCCACCAGATGTTAATTATTTGAGTGAGAATGGTTGTGAGCATTGGGATTCACATGTGGGCTCCCCCAGCCAGTACCCTTCTCTTTTGCAGTAGCATATTTTGTAGATTAAATAAAACTCAAGATTTAAAAAACCAAATTAATAAATGATCAATGGAAACAGAAATTTGGAACATAGAAGTAGCATTTCAAAATGAACACCTTATATGTAAAAGCTCACAACCAGGAATTTCTTCAGTTGGGTTTACAGCAATGTTACATCACTAATACTAGGTTTCTCTCTATATGGCCAAACATGTAAAGCCTTCATATCTGATTATGGAGCACATCTAGACTGTTAAAAAGCTTTCTATAATATTAATAAAATCAAATAATTAATAACAATTAAATTGCATAATCATAGCAATTTCATTCTGAGAATGTTTTGTGGCCTAAAAGCAAATCCTTGAGATATTTGTGCAGAAGCGTCATTGCAAAACAGAATCTGCAGTAGAACTATGTCATCTTTTGGTTCTAAGTTTGCCCTGTCATTGCTGGCAGACAGCAAGTATTTATGTGCTTGCTAGCTCTTTAGTGGAACCTATCTTCTGTTTTCACTGTTGCCTCCTGTGACACAAAGTGCCACCTATCTCCCAAGGTTCTTTCTTGGTAACAGAACTCTAGTTTTTGGCTGGACTCATTTCCCCAGTGGTAGAGGCTGCTGGCTGGTCATGCCATGAGCCCAGGTCGTCTTCTTCGTCACAACCAGATGCCATTTCTCAGCCTCCCTTGTGGTTATGTGCATGGTGTGCTTGAGTTCTGGCCATTACTGAGCTGAAGCGATGTGTCCCTTCTACTCACACTTCTGTAGTCCTGGCCTACAGAAACCCATGATGGTTCTCTATGCTCTTTATCGTTCTACAGCTTAATGCAGATAAGTAACAAGATATTGGAAGACAAGTGTTGAAGATGAAAGAGGCACAAGATAGAAGAAACCTGGGTCCTTAGATCCCTGCTTGAAGGAAAACCACTTGCCAATCCAGAACATCATTTTGGACTTCATATGAGTGAGAAGCAATCCTGTATCATGTTTGAGCCATTAAGTGTATTTTGGTTGTTTGTTCTGATAGCTGTAAGTATCTTACTAACGTAGACATCATAAGTGAAAGACCATGTTTCCTCACCTCCCCTGCTAAGTGTAACCGTGTAACTAAATTCTGGCCAATGAGATGTAAGCGGAAGTGTTTTGTGTGACTTTGAAAGAGGATGCTTCAGGGAAGCTGATTTGGACGGGATGGGAACACTTCTGTCTTCTTTTGCTCCTTCTCTTTTATAGTCCAGAACTCAGACAAAATGTCAGGAATTGCTCTGACCGTCTTGCACGTCTGTGGATGGGAACTATTTTCTAAGACAATGGGGTAGGGTGATAGAGAAGACTAGGTTTCTGATGGACGTGGAGCTGTTGGGCCCATCTGGGATCCTTAATCCCGTCCACAATGCTTTTATGTTAGAGGAATCTCTTTCTTGTTTAAGCCCCTATTTTATTTCTCATAGAGACACACATTCTTTCTATAGGAGCACAAGTGACCATTTTAATATTTGAATCAAGTTATGCCACTTCTTGGCTATGAATCCCTTCATGACTTCATGAATCCCTTCATGATGAATATTTCTATATTTGAAATATAGAATCGAATTTATATTTCTACCATGGTTTATGAAGCCCTGCTTAATTTGTCTCCTACCTACTCCACTGACCTCACTCCAATTACACTGGCCTGCCTTCTGTTCTGCTGTAGTGACTGATCATTCACCTCCATGAGGCCCTACTGCCCTACTGAAGATGTCACCTTTTCAGAGAGGTTCTCTGACCTCCACCTACAATAGGCTCTCCCAGCTTTCGTCTGTCTCACCACCCTGTTTATTTTCTACATGGCTCTGATCACGGTCTTTAATCATCTGGCTGATGTATTTATTCATTTGTTTGTCATGATCTCCCCAACTAAAATGTAAGCTCCGTAAGGCAAAGATGGTCTCCCATACAACACAGTGCCTGCTGCATAGGAAGCGCTTATTACGTTATGAAAAACACAGCAAACGTGTATGTATATTTGAATATATATAAACACTAGATGTATGTGCATGTGTACACATATACAGTTAACCTGTGACTAATGCAGGGGTTAGGGCGCTGACTCTCCATGCAGTTGAAAATCTGACTTTTAATACAACTTGGTTTTTGAGTTTATAGTGTGTGGATTTCTTTTTAAAAACCTGGCCCTGATTCTAATGAAAGAAAAAGTGGAATTAAATTTAGCCATTATTAAGGATCCAACAAATCAAATATAAGTCACAGTGAATACTAAAATTTTGAGGTGAAAAAGAAAATTAGAACTGGAGATAGACATTACAGTGCCGTCCCAGAAAATGGCAGTATCTAGCCCATGAGAGAGTTTCTTTCATGTTTTTTTCATTGCATGTACTAAACATAGTGATTGCTTTTTATCTTTTTAAAAAAATCTAGGCTGGGCGCAGTGGCTCACGTCTGTAAACCCAGCACTTTGGGAGGCTGACGCAGGCGGATCACAAGGTCAGGAGATCAAGACCATCCTGGCTAACACGGTGAAACCCCGTCTCTACTAAAAATACAAAAAATTAGCGGGGCGTGGTGGCGGGCGCCTGTAGTCCCAGCTACTCAGGAGGTTGAGGCAGGAGAATGGCATGAACCCGGGAGGCGGAGCTTGCAGCAGTGAGCCGAGATGGCACCACTGAACTCCAGCCTGGGCAACACAGCGAGACTCTGTCTCAAAAAAAAGGAAAAAAAAAAAATATATATATATATATATAAATAATTATTTGCTCTCTGTTCAAAAATCACTCAGCCATATAGAATTTCCTGCTGAAGACAATTATGATATAAAAATTTTAAAATTACCCCACCACTTTTTTTTTGTTTGTTTTTTATCTCTGTCAGTTTGTTACCTTTATTCCTGAAAGAAAGACTCAAGACTCATGTAATACTCTAAAATAGGTATTAACAGGAAATGTTCCTGGACAATGTGGGTTTGCAAGAGAAACAAAGAATTTATTGTTGACTCGATTACTAGCTTGAAGTAATCAGAAATTCCATGAAAGACACTGCAAGTTGACCTTTTAAAATTACTTTAAAAAACTGAGGTTGATTTGTATTTCTTAATCAGCATCTCAGAACAATGTACATTCTTTCTGCATAGTGTTATGGGCATCTGGGGCTTTGGCTTGATCAACATCCACTTCTTCCTGTGATACCAAAGAACCACCCCTCCCTGACTCTCAGTCTCTGTTTTCTGGTGGGGTTGACTCTTACCCCTAACCCCAGGGGTGGGGCATGTGGTCCAAGTCTGGTCAATAAGAATTTTAACCATGCTGGTGGTTCAGGAATGAGTATGTGTTATATGCTGAGCTTATCAGAACCAATATTGTCAGCCCCAGGGGTTATGCTAGAAGTTTTGAAAAGGATAAATTCTCTTCCGGGGTGGTTAAACCTATAGAAAATTAGCCTGGAGCTTCTGGTGGACATCTTGTCAAAAAATAGCGATTGCCTGCTTGAGAATGAAATCAAGAGAGAGGAAGGCAAAGCTAAAATGCCTGGAGAAAATTCCTGAAGACATTTTTCAAGGATCTGGAACCACCCTTGAACTTTTTTTTCTTTCTTTTAGAGACAGGGTCTTGTTCTGTTGCTCAAGCTAGAGTACAGTGATGTAGTCATTGCTCACTGCAGCCTCAACTCCTAGGCTCAAATGATTCTCCTGCCTCAGCCTCCCAAGTAGCTGGGACTACAAGTAGCTGGGACTACAGGCAGGCACTGTGCCCAGTGATTTTTTTTTTTTTTTGTAGAGATGAGGTCATGTTATGTTGCCCAGGCTGGTCTTGAACTCCTGGCCTCAAGTGATCTTCCCACCTTGGTCTCCCAAAGTAACTGACTTACATGCATGAGCCACTATGTTTAGCCTGAGGATTTTCAGGTACATAAACAAATATATTGCCCTTATTTGAGTTTCATTTCTCTCACTTGAAACTGAGAATCTTAACTATACACTTAATTTGTTACTAAATGAATTAGGATATAAAGATTTTTTTTAAATTACTTCACTACAAAATTTTCTGTAACTAGAAGAAAGATGGCCATTCCTCCCCAAAAGAACTCTTACGACTTGTATTCATTTATCAGAAAATGCAGTTTCCTTTTGCCTATATACAATCTAAAGATTTTTTAGTATACTTGTTTAGTTGCCTAAATGTTCTTTATATGCTTGTCTTGTCCTTGCAGTTCATATGAGGTATTATGTCACCAATGAGCAGGGACTATGATGAATGTGTCTTTAGAACACCCAATGAAGTGCCACTTGCCACAAGAAGGTAAGTCACAATTTCTGATGGCAAGAAAAGGCAATCATTCTTCCTATAGTTTTGTGCATAAACCGTCCTGCCTCTCTGCTGGGGGCCACCTATGGGGAGAGGAAAACTTCTCTCTCATGGCCGTCCTTTCCCAGCACAACTTTAGCTCCTGTTGAGACCAACGCCTTACCTGGAAAATGCAGAGTGAAGGGGTTAGGCCCATCAAAAATTTCTATTCATGATGTTAGGTCAAGCAAGGCATCACATAGAATCAATAGAAACAGAAACACCACCACATGTGAAGAAGGAGCCATGCTGGAATGAACGAGGGATGCGGTATGGGTGAGTTACATGGTACGGAGCACAGGAGCTGACTGCTTTGTGCTCTTCCAGGTGGGATCATTACTTGCCAGCCTTCTAGCTGATGCCAGTGACAACAGCACGACAGGCTGAACTGGTTTCTTTATGACTATGTATTCATTAGGGGGAAAAAGCACTTCCAATGCAAATGACGGAAATGGAAACAAGATGTACACTCTGCTGCCTAAATGAAAGCTCTACCAGGTAGGCCGTTCACACTAAGAGTAGCCAAACAGGGTCTGTCAGGACAGTGGCTGCAACCCCTGTCACAGAGAATGGACAGTGAGAGGTCCAAATGGATTGGGGGGCATGAATGGCACCTGACTTACAGCAGGAGCTCAGCACTTTTACTGTCTTTGCCGCTTCACTGGAACAAGGAGAAAAAGACATTAGGATGAAGGATAATGTGTGATACACACATAAAGATGAAAGCGAGAGGGACACATGCAATGTCACTTATTGGAAGGACCACTTTAGGCTGCTCTGTCCTCTCTCCCCTTAAAACATGCTCCACATTGTTTTAACCATCTGTGGCCCACTCTGGAGCTCAAGGAACCGTGGCCTTTCTGCTTTATTGTGAGCACAGCCATATGAAACTGCAATCTGGCAGCTGAAGGGGAAAGTACTTTTACTGTCTCTACTGAGAAAGGGTTTGGATGAATCGAATCCCCTGTTATGCGTGAAATTGTACCCCCTAGAAAGCTCTGTTTATGACCCAACCCACGGTACCTGTGAATGTGACCTTATTTGAAAATACGGTCTTATAGATGTAATCAAGCAAAGATGAGGTGACAGTGTATTAGGATGGGCCTCAGCCAACATGACTGGTGTCCTTATGAGAAGCAAGGAAGAGATATAAGGAGAACATGGTGTGACAATTGAGACAGAGATTGGAGTGATGCATCTACAAGCCAAAAAATGTCAAAAGCTGTGAGTCACACCAGAAGCTAAGAGAAAGGCGTGGGACTGACCCTCCCCTAGAGCCATCAGAAAGAGTCTGACCCTGGTGACACCTTGATTTTGGACTTCTAGCCTCCAGAATTATGAGAATAAATTTGTGTTGCTTTAAGCCACTCCGTTTGTGGTAATTTGTTATGACAGTTCTAAGAAACTAATCCACCCTGCTAAAGAGTAAATGTCCAATGCAAAACTTACTACAAGGATGAAAAGGCTGAGATATTCCGAAGAGTCATAATGAACTGTGCCATCATCTACAAGGAAGTGCAGCACTGCAACAATTCAAGATAGATCCTGGAGGCGTGGCAGGACAGATGTGCCCACCAGACCAGGAGCACTTTCAGGACAGCATCATGCCTTGTTCTCCTCCACATCCCTCCCTCTGTGCCTGAAAACCAGAAATGCTCAATTAAATGTTGAAAATGTCAATGAATTCATAGGAAAACTATCTCAGATAAGTGATTAACATTATTATTATTATTATTATTATTATTATTATTATTATTTTTTGAGACAGAGTCTTGCTCTGTCACCCAGGCTGGAGTGTAGTGGAATGATCTCGGCTCACTGCAACCTCTGCCTCCCAGGTTCTAGTGATTCTCCTGCCTCAGCCTCCTGAGTAGCTAGGATTATAGGCATTTTTTTGCATTTTTAGTAGAGACAGAGTTTCATCATGTTGGTCAGGCTGGTCTCGAACTCCTGACCTCGTGATACACCTGCCTCGGCCTCCCAAAGTGCTGGGATTACAGGCGTGAGCCACCACGCCCGGTCATGATTAATGTTATTTTATGATGCCATGTGAGTCCTTACCATCACCTTCCATGAAGACGTAACTGACAAAGACATCCAATTTGATGCTTTCATTGGAGAAACCCACCCTTGGCCATTGAAGGGCACAACTTTGGGTTTCTTTGAGATTTAATCTGGTCCTTGGAGTCCCAAATGGCAGATGTGGCCAGTAACAGCTTTTTACAAATCTTCAAATCCCACTGACACTGGGATTCTGCCCTTCAGATGTGGCCGTGGTTTTTTCATTGGCAGGGCAGGATATGTTACTCTCCATTTAACATCGGCCCACCCAAAGTGTTAGCCTGCTGTTTCGTACATGAATCCATCTTAAATGCCTCCGAGTCTCCCGGCGAAGGGTGCTGCCATCAGCAGCAGCCAATAAATGAAATAACACCAGATATAAAATCAGCCACATTGGTCTCCTGGAGGTAAATAGAGCACAGGGGCGTTTTATTTACTGAAAGGCCAGAATGGCGATACCTGTAAATGTTGAATGTGAATGTGTTTTATAAAGTGTAAAGGGCTGTAAAGAAGTCAGTTATTATGTTTATTATTGCTCCTGCTCTGTACACTTGATCAAATGACAAACCCAAAGACTCACTTCTCTGGGCTCCAGTTTCCTTACTAAAATGAGGGAATTATGTTTAATATCCCAAGGTCCCATTTTTTTTTTTCTTTGACTCCATGAATCTATCAGCAGGAACTTCCATCCAAGTTCCTGAAATGTGGGAATATATTTGGTGATGCTGTTTACATATAATATTAAGTTATTTTGCATAAATTTTTCAGAATGTGTTTTGTATAATATCGAAGACGAAGAGGGAAAAAGTAAGGTAAGATGGGAAAGTAGGCCATAAGAAAGGATAAGGAGAAACACTTAAGAAAATCTACCTATTATTATAATTAAAATTCAACTTACCTGGAAAGGGGAGGAGGGTATTTATGATTAACATGAATATAGTCTGTGCTCATTGCAAAGTAAATTTTCAGAAAAAAAGGGCAAAATCTGATTATTTTAATCATCAGATTAAATGAAATTAGAAATCCCACCTACCTTTTAAAGTAAACAGCAAACTTAATATTTTACTACATAAAAGAAACAATTGAAATAATCCTAACTTCAGGTTATCGTTGCATGTAACAGAACACCGTATTTGAAAATGATCCTCATTGAGTTTTTTGGATTCAGCAACTTTTTCTGTGGCTAAGAATGTCCCTTGAGTTTCCTGAAATCTGCTAGAATGCTGGGAAGAGCTGTGTAGAAATACTTCCAAAGGGTCAGGAAGTAATTTAGGATTTTGCATTCAATGGAATCAATCTTTCTTGTGTATTTTTACTTACCTTTTTAGACAATAGGCCAATGATTGTAGGGTTTGTTCTAGCCTTGAAACCAACTCTCTGCAGAGCAACTCCTGTTTCCACAAAGGGTGCATCAGGATGCACAGGACCCCGGATCGCAGGCCGCACGTGTGAACGAAGCAACACAGACCATCGATAACAGAGACCTCTCTAGGGTGAGTTCTCCTGAGATGCAGGGCACAATCAACAGGACAAATAGCCCTAAAGATGACAAATGAGTATACTGGCCTGGGCTGGACGAAAAGAGGCAATAGGGCTAAAAACACAAAACCAAACTTGTTATTTCTCTCCATAACTACCGTGTGTTCTCACTTACAAGTGGGAGCTAAACAATGGGTACCTTGGGCATGAAGATGGAAATCACAGACACTGTAGATTCCAAAGTGGGGAGAATGGAAGAGGGGCAAGGGTTCAAAAATTACTTGTTAGGCTGTTAGGTACTATGTTCACTTTTTTTTTGTTTGTTTTTTTGTTTTTTGTTTTTTTTTTTTTGAGATGAAGTCTTGCTCTGTCGCCCACCCTGGAATGAAATGGCATGATCCTGGCTCACTGCAACCTCCGCTCACCAGGTTCAAGTGATTCTCTTGCGTCAGCCTCCTCAGTAGCTGGGACTACAGGCATGTGCCACCACGCCTGGCTAATTTTTGTATTTTTAGTAGAGACACAGTTTCGCCATGTTGGGCAGGCTGATCTCAAACTCCTGATCTCAAGTGATCCGCCTGCCTTGGCCTCCCAAAGTGCTGGGATTAGACATGAGAGCCACGGCACCTGGCCTATGTTCACTATCTGGGTAGCAGGTACACTAGAAGCCCAATCCCACTATTATGCAATATACCGACGCATATGTACATACACCTCCTGAATCTAAAATAAAATAGAGATGCAGAAAAGAATAATTCAAAAAATATTTTGAGAAATGTATAACAAGAGCCATAAAAGTGTTTATATTCCCTTGTCCTAGTAATTCTGCTTGTGGATGTTTATCTTAACAAAATAATCAGAAGTGTGTAAAATGATTTATGGATAAGCATGTTCACTGAAGCATTCCTTAGACTACAGGAAAAATCCCCAGTATACAAAAATGAGGAAACACTTAAATTCATCATAGTCCATTCGGATGATGGAATGCTGTGTAGCTATGTAAAAATCACATTTTCAGAGATGGCTGTTGATCAGTGAAAATGCCCATCTATAACATTCTGTGAAAAAGACAGATATACAGCCATATTTTCCATATAATTATAATTTTAAATATGTATGAATGTGTGTGTATATATGTGAAAAAATTGGAAAGAAATGTACTAAAATGTTAACTCATTATCTCTAGGTGGTAGAATTATGAGATTACAGGTGATTGTTTCTGGTTCTTTATATTTTTCAGTTTTTTTTTTTTTTTTTTTTTTTTTTTGAGATGGAGTCTCACTCTATTGCCCAGGCTGGAGTGCAATGGCATGATCTCAGCTCACTGCAACCTCCGCCTCCTGGGTTCAAGTGATTCTCCTGCCTCAACCTCCTGAGTAGCTGGGACTATAGGCGTACACCACCATGCCCAGCTAATTTTTGTATTTTTAGTAGAGACAGGGTTTCACCATGTTGGCTAGGATGGTCTCGATCTCTTGACCTCATGATCTGCCCTCCTTGGCCTCCCAAAGTGTTGGGATTACAGGCATGAGCCACTGTGCCTGGCCTGTTTTTAAGTATTTTAAGATTTTTCTACAATGACTCTATATTGCTTTTAATGTCAAAAGTCTCAATAATTTTGAAGGTTGTGGTATTTATATACTTTTCTTTAAAATGATGAATGTTCTCCCTAAATCAGAAATGTGGACACTGTGTTTTGGCTTTAGTGTAGTGAGGTGGAGTATTATGACTAAATACTGTGTTTTCAAGCATTAATGACTCAAAGAGCAAGTACTTACAGAGCACCTACTATTTCCATCAACCAGTGTTATCGAACACTTACTCAATAAGTGTTGGCCTCTGACTTTACACCCAGAGCCAGGAGACCACAAAAAAGCAATAATGCCAGGTCTGCAAGGTGAACGCGAGAAGCTCCTGTTCTAGGTACTTGTGACTGTCCTGTAATGCTAAAGAATGAACCATTCCCAAAGATTTGGCAAACTCGCCAAGCTTACTCCCAAGGAGTCTAACCTTTCCCCAAGTATCTAGTACTCAGGCCCACCTGCTTAGCCTGGTCTCACTGAAGTGTGGAGGCAAAGCATTTGCAGCTTCATCATCTGCCATTTTGTCTCATAAGGAAATTGTGTTAGTCCAAGAGGCTTGGTGTGTTATATGGTTGTACAGCTTAGTGCTTTCTTAGCATTCTGTTTAAGTGCTGACAACTTGATATTTTCATCAATGGTTGCTATATTTCTCCATATGTTATGTTGACAGGCTAATAATTTCGGAAGTCAATTTATCTCTCTCTCTCTCTTCTCCCAGTTTACGTATTTCTATTTTCCAATTCCTTTATCTGCATTTTGTAAATATCTCAAAATAGTAGAAGACAGGGCCTCTGGGATCACTTGGCCCAATCCCCATATAATTGGATCCTTAGGGCTTGCTATATCTTTAAAGAAATTGAGGTCACCTTTTGTCACCAAGAATGAAGCACCTGTTGTGTGACTGATGGAGATCTGTATACAGAGCACATTGCCCAGGCAGGTATGATTTGGTTACAGACAGCCTCTTGGTGTATAATAAAAGTTGGGATCAGGTTGTACACATTTTGCTTACTGTAGCAGAGAGCTCTCCACGAACAGAGAACTGTCTAAATGGGGTGGTTGGCCACAGAAGCTGCCCAGGGATGAACCTCCTTTCCACATTAGCCCATGGCCTTTCCAGACCTGAAATTTGAGTTGCATGTGAGTCACTTAGACAGGCCATCTGTCAATTATTAAGCGCCATCAGTGGGCCCAGCAATTCCATTCTTCGTAGTGCAGAGGTCCTCTACACACTCCAGGTCTATACCATCAAAGTGGCTATTTTTCTCAACTGATCTCTGCCCTTTAAGAAAATGGGGGTCATCTATTTCCAGGGATCACTATTTACTCCCGATTGTCAGATGGTGGAGCCCAGTGGTTAATAAACAACCTTGTTTTAAATCCCATCTCAGTTGTTTGCAAGCCATGTGTCTTTCAGAACTTTACTTAAATTTCTTGAGCCTCAGTTTCCTCACTGGGGTGTGGTCAAGTGATAATCAAGTATTTGTACTTTAACCCAGTATGTACCTCGCTGATAGCAAGCCCTCAGAGAAGAATTAACTTAGAGTTTTTATACATTCCCTCCAGTGCAATGTTCCTAACATACAAGGGGCATATGTGTGTATTATGAGTGGGAAGAAGGAAGGAAGGAAGGAAGGATGCAATTGATAAGGCTTGCATTCAGCATTTCTGTAGTCTAACTCTCTTTCCTTAGGAAGATCTGGATGTGCCAACATTTCTTATATATCGTGTGGAGGTGACTTCGGTTTTTCTTTCAGCCCTTCATCACTTGAAAGAGCATTTGGTGATAATGAGCAGGTTTTGAAGTCTGTGAACTAAATTAAAAGTAAAAATAAATGGGATGGTGAAATTTTGTTTGTGCCTTAAGGGAACTCCCTTTTACCCTCTCACTCTGTTGATGATGTAATGTTTGCTCTAACATATCATCTAACAATTCCCTCCATTCATTTTTTTCTCCTTATTTCTTCTCCTTTCAAGTAACAGTATCTTCAACAATCGTTCAGCTGTTCAGAAACTTAAAAATCATGAGGCGATTCTTAAAGGATAGGAATTCATATTGATCACACAACGTGTAATCCCACATCTATATACTGGCAAATGGTGGCACAAACACCATAAAATCTCGGCTTGCTTTGTAGCCATTCTGGATTGCTGAGTTCTAGGTAAGTAAGAGCTGGTCCTTCAAAGCACCAAAAGAAAGAAAGAAAGAAAGAAAGGAAGGAAGGAAGGAAAGAATGGAGGTGGGCAGAGAGGGAGGGAAGAAGGAAGGAGAGGGAGGGAGGGAGGGAGGGAGAGAGAGAGAGAAAGAAAAAGAAAGAAAGAAAGAAAGCGAGCGAGAGAGAGAGGGAGGAAGGAGAGAGAGGGAGGAAGGAAGAAAGGAAGGAAGGAAGGAAGGAAGGTGAGAGAGAGAAGAAAAAAAAAGAAAGAAAGGAAGAAAGAAAGAAGAAAGAAAAGAAAGGGAGGGAGGGAGGAAGGAAGGAAGGAAGAAAGAAGGAAGAAAAGAAAAGGATTTTGGTAGAAAATTTTCTAAAATGTAATTCAACCGCCCCTGCTTTCTTAAAGAGTGGAGGAACTTTATTTAACAACTCTTTTTTTCTCTTTTTTTCAGTCTTAACATCATCACAAAAAGAACTGATTTCACTGCTATTGGATAAAAAAATAATGGGTTTAGGCCATGGTGGGGGAGAGAGAGAGAGAGACAGAGAAGTGAGAGAGAAAGACACACACACACACACACACACACACACACACACACAGAGACAGAGAAAGAGAGAGAGAGAGACAGAGAGAGACATACATACACAGACAGAGACGCAGACAGAGAGACAGAGAGAGACACATACAGAGAGAGAGACACACACACACGCACACACAGAGACAGACACACAGAGAGAGAGAGAGAGAGAGAGAAATATTTGCCTGCACACCTGAGAGGTCCCAATGACTGTGCCTTCTGGAATTCTTGTGCCTGTCTGTTTTTTGCACCTTTTTTCTGTTGCT
This sequence comes from Macaca nemestrina, assembly GCF_043159975.1. Taxonomy (NCBI): domain Eukaryota; kingdom Metazoa; phylum Chordata; class Mammalia; order Primates; family Cercopithecidae; genus Macaca; species Macaca nemestrina. Next base: position 14,551,068 of record NC_092125.1, on the reverse strand, counting down.
CTCTTCTTTGGGCCATCAGCAGTTACTTCTTGTTAGTGTGCAAGACTATGCAAAGCCTTCTCCCTAATGCTGATTTTCTATTTCTAAATTGCTACGGGCATGGAGAAACTCACACTGGTTAGGGATATGTGTACAATAAACATAAATGCTTTCCAAGTCAGGAACTGAGGGCTGGTTCTTCTCTGAGAAAAGTATAAGAAAAGTGTTTCTCAAGTGTTGTTTTATTTTTTAAAAATTCATTGTTTCCAAGCTATTTTCTAGATATGAGAGGTTAGCAATGGCTCAGTTCTATGTAAATAAAAATATATATGAAGTATTGTCAACCTACCCGCCCCACCCCTGGCAGAGATTTCTTACTCAAATGCTTACATTCAGATGATATATATCTTTCTTGCCCTGAAGTTTTGAAAATTTTAATAGCTCCATGGATTGAACTGACACGAGAGAAAAATATTTCAAGTCTCTTTTAGTAATTTTTATGCTCATAAAAATGTTTCCAGTGTATCAAAGGCAAGTTTGAACTCAGAGAAGTAATATCCTCCAAAATCTATCTCAGGGGCTATCTCCCTACTGATGACACTTTCCTCTTTTCCCAATTGGTTTATAAAACTCATTTTCCAAGTGGGCAAAGGACATGAATAGACACATCTCAAAAGAATACATGCATGTGGCCAACAAATATATGAGAACATACTCAATATCACTAATCATCAGAGAAATGCAAACTAAAACCACAATGAGATACCATGTCACACCAGTGAGAACGGCTTTTAAAAAGTCAATAGGCCAGGCGTGGTGGCTCAAGCCTGTAATCCCAGCACTACAGGAGGCCAAGGTGGGCGGATCACGAGGTCAGGAGTTCAAGACCAGCCTGACCAATATGATGAAACTCCGTCTCTACTAAAAATACAAAAATTAGCCAGGCACGTTGGCAGGTGCCTGTAGTCCCAACCACTCGGGAGGCTGAGGCAGAAGAATCACTTGAACCTGGGAGGTGGAGGTTGCAGTGAGCTGAGATCATACCACTGCACTCCAGCCTGGGAGACAGAGCGAGACTCCGTCTCAAAAAAAAAAAAAAAAAAAAAGAATTACAGATGCTGGCAAGGATGTGGAGAAAAAGGACTGCTTATACACTGTTATTGGGAATGTAAATTAGTTCAACCCCTATGGAAAATAGTATGGAGATTTCTCAAAGAATTAAAAATAGAATACCATTTGACCCAGCAACCCCACTACTGGGTAACTACCCAAAGGAACAGAAATCGTTCTGTCAAAAAGGCACCTGCACTCAAATGTTTATTGTTGCACTACTCACAATAGCAAAGAGGATGGAATCAACCTAAGTGCCCATTCATGGTGGGCTGGATAAAGAAAATGTGGTACCAGGAATATCCTGTGGCCCCATGGAATATTACGCAGCTCTAAAAAAAGAATAAAATCATATCCTTTGCAACAATATGGATGCAGCTGGAGGCCATTATCCTAAGTGAATTAACATAGAAACAGAAAACCAAATGTCGTATGTTCTCACTTATAAATGGGAGCTAAACAATAGGCATACGTGGACGTAAAGATAGAAACAGTAGACACTGGGGATTCCAGAAGGGGAGATGAAGGGAGTGGGGTAAGGGCTGAAAAACTACCTATTGGGTACTATGTTCACTATTGGGGTGATGGATTCAGTAGCAGCCCAAACCCCGGCATTATGCAATATACACTTCTAACACACCTGCATAAGTATACCCTGAGTCTAAATTTTTTTTTTTTAAGTTAATTTTTTAAAAACTCATTTTCCATGACTGGTCATTTCTATTTAAGATTCTGTTGGTCAAAACTGCTATCTAGGCAGTTGCCAGTCCTTCAGGATTTCCAAGCAGAAACCATAATGAGTATTAAAAATCAGTGGGCTGGGAGCTCTAGGTCCCCAAACACCTTCACAGTCAACCATGTGATGTTTCTGATTGACAACCCACAAGCAGGGGTAAACTGCGGGGGTCCGCCGGACCAGAGCAGATTGCAGCCAGGCTGGCCTTCCTGAAAGATACACACACTGGTCCCCAGACCCTGGGAGCCCCCGCTCCCCCGACTGTTTATGTTTGCTATCACACACTGAGCAATCATGCGGTACACTTCACAGTCAGCAAGTTTATCTTGAGTTAAAGTTTGACCAGTAGAAACCAAGTTGTGTTTACCCCCGTTCTACAGCAAGTCATGTGCAAATAGCACCTGTGAACATTTTTCAGCACACATTCTGTACCCCCTCCATGGCTCATGGCAATGAATGTTGCGGGGAAAGCCAGCAAGTGTCAAATCTTTGGCAAATGTTAAAATCCTCTCCGGAAATGATTCACAATTACTGCCATCAGGGTGCATGGGTAATGACCATCTTTGTCATTAGCACACATTCTCTCTTCCCCAAAATGCAAACTCAACCCAGTAACCCCTCTACTAAACAGATTAGGAACTCTGAATGCTGTGACAAATATTTTCTCACTGTAATCAGAATAATCTACACTTATTTTTTTTTCATTGTTAGAATTTAAAAGGATTTTTATAGACTGGATTTCACAATACTTTCCAACTGTTGTATTTCATATTTATGTATTGGTCACAATGTGTTAAGCACTATTCTAAGTGCTTTCAAACATTATTAATTCATTTATTCCTCCTAACAACTTTGTGAGATAAGTACAATTACCCCGTTTTACAGATCTGCAAACTGAGGTACAAAGAGATTCAGTAATTTGTCCAAGGTTACATACATTGCTAGTAAGTGGTAGAGCCAGTGAGTTGCACCCAGGCCCAGACGAAAGCAAGTATATACCCATTTTCCATGCTGCCTTACTATGTAAATATAAGTATTGGTAATACTGTCTCTTTTTTTCCAAATAAATTGAAGCTGATTTTTAAAATATTTACTATATTAGTTTGCTAGGGCTACTATAACAAAGTACCCTAGACTGAGTGGCTTAAACAATAGAAATTTATTTTCTCACAATTCTGGAGGCTAGATGTCTGAGATCAAGGTGCCGTCAGGGTTGGTTTCTCTTGAGGCCTTTCTCTTTGCCTTATAGATGGCCACCTTCACCAGTTCACCTTACACAGTCTTCACCCTGAGTGCATCTGTATCATAATTTCCTCTTGTTAACAAACACCAGTCATATAGGATTCGGGCTCACAGTAATGACCTCATTTGAACTTAATTACCTCTTTGAGACCCCGTCTCCAAATAGAGTCCCATTCTGAGGTTAGTGGGATTAGGGGTTCAACATATGAATTTAGGGGGACATAATTCACTATAATATCTACCACATGGTCATAATGTGCTGGCTACTATATAAAATGTCAAAATGTTGAGCTCCAAGTTCTTTAAGAAGGCACAGTATTCATCGTGGACATTTATTTGAATGACAAAGTGGACACGGCTCTTGTTTCTTTCCTAGATGGTTGACTTGACCATGTTCTCCAATTTGAAGTGGGTACTATGACCGAGGCATAGTGCTTGCCATTGTTTCACCTTGACTTCCTCACTTTGTACACCAAGGGTGAGAAACTATTCATCTCTCTCTATCATCTATGTTTCATCTCTGTCTCTCTCTTTGTCATCTATCTTTCATCCATGTAGCTATCTATGTATCTATTGATCTATCCAACTATCTGCATGTCAATCAGTCACCTCAATGGACCACAAATTAAGGAGTGAAGTAGTCATCTTCTTAGTATGAGTGTCTTGGGCATGTCTTTAAAAATACTCCATTTTAGTTTTCTCATTATAAAATGTGTCTCTTAAGCCAACTGTAGAAAGTATGACTTAGTATAAAGGGAAGGAGCTTTATGGCAGGAAATCTAAGGTAAGCCATCTTTTATGACTAGAAGTAAATCCCTGGGTACAGGGAAAAATCAGAGACGTGGAAATAATAGACGTGTGTATATGTAAGTATGAGATATTCATCTCACAGCGCCTGTCATGTAGGCGGTGATTTAAAAATATTAAAGGAAGGAAAACAGTATCCTGTCCCAGTTTTTTCCAACAAATGGCATAAACAGATACCTGCAATGATTTAGGTCCCTACAATGATTAAGCACATGTAACACTATAATTTTACTTCTCATATAAAAGCAAATATTATCCTGCCTCTCCTACTTCTAATTCTAATTCCCCAAGTAGAGCATGTCCTTCTTAACTGTGTTCATCACTTCTGCAATTACTGTGAATGTGGAAGTGCTATTTAAATAAATTTTAGAGCATTGTACAAGTGTTAGCATGAATGTTAGCCACTCCTTTCCCTTCTTTTGGTTTTGAATCCCAGGAAACTAAAAACAAAATTGGACATTAGTGAAATGAAGTTGCCAGGATAATGCTGAGTGAACTATGGCAATCCTTTGTTAACCCTAGTGTTATAATAATGAGGTTCAGCATTTGTTTTTAAAATTTCAAAATCTGTGATCTTTTAGCAGATGTTGGGCTCAGTTCAGTATCCTTCAGAGTGATGACTTTCCTTTCTTGTAGGTTATGCATGCCATGATTGAGGAACTGCCTGTGTTCTACCCTTCAATGAATGGAAAGAAATGTAGATCCAGAAAAGAAAAATGTGCCCTTAAGTTCCTCAATATTTTGGGAAATTGCCAAGTGGTTACTGTAGTAGATTACAGTATTGTTTGCAATTATTTGTCGTTTCTCCTTTAAAAGGATTATACATCCCTGCCTTAGACCCCTTATAGGTAAGTGTACTTCCCTGTCCCTATCAGACTTGGTCATGTGATTTTCATCCACCAATGACATGTGAGTAGACAAGGTACATGCCACTTAGGAGCAGAAGCTTTAAATGTGATCGTGTGGTTCCACTTGGTCTCTTGCTCTTCTGCCCTCTTCCAAGAGAAAAGTATTTTCCAGATAGGAGCTGCTCCTTCAGCTGTATCCTGGGATGACGAAACACATGGGACAGAGCCATAGCAGACTCATAGCCTACATGTATCATGAGCAGGAAATACATTGATGATCTAACTACTGAGATTTTAGGGGATTGTTTGTTATGCAGTGAAGCTGACTAATACAGTTACACAAGATTTTGCTGAGATTTGCACAGATAAAACAAGGGAGGATGTGAGTGCAAGAAGATGTTATACTTCACAGTAAGGGCTAGTTTCTAAACATGAAAGAACACATAGCTTATGTAACATGACATTTGTTGGAGAATATGCTCTAGAAAATCATGATATCACAGATATATACTAAATATCTGAAGGAGATTAAGGAGAAAACATTTCCAGCAGAGGAGTTCTTTAATATAGACAGAGCTTGTTTCAGAATTGGTATCTTCCTGAATATTTGGTTTATGTATATATTTTTACATATATATGTGTGTGTAATTACTCAAACATAGTATCATTTAAAATTTTTACTCTCTAAATCCCATTTTTAATGAGTTCTTGATCTTGCCAACTAAGGTTCTGTTAACATTTTTCAGAAGTGTACAATAGGTTACAGATTATAGCTCTGCACGCCAGGAGGTTTAGTGGTAAGTGTTTACTGAATGTAAATATTACAAGGAGAAAACTGGAGCACCGTGATAAAACTTGAGCTTAGAATAGTACCTGGTATAGAGTAGATGCTAAAAAGTACTTATTGATTGACTGAGTAAATTATAATACTGTAGAGTTTAGGTAAGATAAGGGGTAACATTTGTCCTGAGGTTTGTTTGCTGTTTATTTAATTATGAATTCTCTCCCTTCTCATCCCGTAAAGACTCTGGCTCAACTCCCTCTGGAGGAGTGAGGACCTCGTATAAGTCACTTTCTTTTTCTTTGTTTTCCTACACAGAAAGTGGGAATTGTAAGAGTGAGAAGAAAATGTTTAAAATGTTTGGAGAACTTTTGTGCTTTATAACTGTATTCCTTTGCCCCTTTTCCCCACTTGTTGAGTATTTGTGACTTATTGCTGTTGTTTCTGTGATTGACTCGAAGTCCACTCTGATGGCTCCTGTTCTGCTCTCTACCTTATGCTGTGCTGGCATGCCTATGAGTGGGAGACCCCAATTCATAGTCTCGAAAGCTGTGTTGGAGGACAATGAATGGAGAGAATGCAGTCCTTGAAATTTGGAAATAGGTGGTATCCAAAGAGTACCCCAATATAGCATTTGCTTATTGTTCATAAAACAGTTGTTGAATGCATGAATATATACTTTTTGAGACTGTAGGGATGCTTGTACGAAGAGCAGCTGAACACCTGGCGAGGATAGCAATTATTTGCATGTGTCCAGCTGTGTGCCTGTGCCAGGGCTAAGTCTCCTAGGAAACCAGAGTATCACCACATTGTGAGCCTGATCTCATGACGGTGGCAAGCAGTTTAGTTTCCTGCCTCCACCAGAGTGAGGGCACACTTGGTGTTAGTAAATTTCATAAAAATAACATTTTAGGTATTAAATAGATTTTAATTAAATGAATTATGTATTTCTGAAATTAAATAATTAACAATAATAAACCTCCTCATTTACCCTCAAATATTGAGGTAGTAAGAGAAGAGTAATCATTTAGGTTTATGCCTTTCTGGATATCAGTATTTAAGAGCGCCCAGGAATGGCTGAAGTTGTCTTTTCTCTGTCTGAACCCCCTCCAGTAACTTGCATGCCCTGTAAAGGCAGAAATTACACATGCCTGGTTCACTGCTAAGTCCTTAGTTACTACCTTGGTTCCCATCTTGTTATAGGCACTAATACAGACTCAGTGACTGCTCGATGAGCTGTACTGAGAGGGCCCAAAGCCATGACAGGCCTAGCCCACATCACTGCTTGGCAGGAGCTGCTCCTAAGTCAGTGTTGCCTTGGGGAGTCTGAGAAAACACCTAGGTGGATAAATTAGTACATTTCTGGCCAAAGGGCCTCACTGAAATCTCACCATAAATTAGTTGCAGGAAAAGAGCACTTAAGGTGACTCACGCCTGTAATCCCAGCACCTTGGGAGGCTGAGCCAGGTGGATCACTTGAGGTCAGGAGTTCAAGACCAGCCTGGCCAACATGGCAAAACCCTGTCTCTACTAAAAATACAAAAATTAGCCAGGCATGGTGGCGTGCGCCTGTAGTCCCAGCTACTCAGGAGGCTGAGACAGGAGAATCACTTGAGCCCAGGTAGTGGAGGTTGCGGTGAGTGGAGATCACACCACTGCACTCTAGCCTGGGTGACAGAGCACGACTCTGTCTCAAAAAAAAAAAAAGAAAAGAAAAGAACACTTGATATTTAATGTTACACATGGACAGATATCTATAATATTAATAAGACCTTCCATTTGTTGAGCGATACTATGATTTAAACACTGACATTAATTCATTTAATGCTCACAAGCACTCTATGAGGTCTTTTGTAGGCTGCCTCTGCGATGGCCCTGTTGATCCTCACCTCCTGGCATTCACTTCCTTGTATAATCTCTTCTCCTTGAGTGTGGACTGGATTCATATACTTGCCTTGAATGAGTAGAGTATGTCGAAGTAATAGGATGTCCCCTTCAAGATCAGATTGTAAAAAAATCTGTGACTTCTGTCTTTTGGTGCTCCAGCTGCCATGCCATGAGCCACCCTGTAGAGAGGTCTATGTGACAAAGCACTGAGGGAGACCCCCAGCCAACAGCCAGTGAGGAAGTGGAACCCTCAGTCCAACAGACTCCGTTGGATGGAATCCTATTGGCAACCACATGCATGGACTTGGAAGAGGATCCTGCCCCAGTCACACCTTCAGATGGGACTGCAGCCTCAGACAGCAGTTGGATTGCAACCTCATGAGATACTTTGAGCCAGAAGCTCCTGACTGAGTCGTGCCTGGCTTCATAAACCACAGAAGTTGTAGCTAATACATGTTTATTGGTTCAAGCTGCTAAGTTTTGGGGTAATTTATCACACAGCAATAGATAACTAATATAGGTAGGTACTGGTATTATTTGTGTTTTACAGAAGAAGAACCTGAGGTTTAGAGAGGATAGGAAATGATGCAGCCAGGATGTGAACCTTCAAATATGACTCCAAGGACTGCGCAATTGATAACTAGAATCAGTTTTGGATAACGTTAAGCACATTCTGTTGTTCAGTCCAGCTTGGTACTGTGCAGAAACTTTGTGGTTCCAGACTTTAGAAAAGCTAGTATGAGCAGACAAAAGGATGGTTTCCTCCCAAGCCAGGTAAACATTTTAAAAGATACACAAGAAAAAAATTATAGATCATGCAGCAACAATAGAGCATTAACATTCCATTTCTAACAAAGATGATCTTAGTATTAGTCAGAGTTCTCCAGAGAGACAAAACTAATAGGAGATAGATAGATGGATGGATAGATAGATAGAGAGATAGATAGATAGATAGATGATGGATAGATAGATAGACAGACAGGAGAGGATTATTAGGGGAATTGGCTTATGTGATTATGGAGGCAGAGAAGTCCCACAACAAGCTGCCCACAAACTGCATGCCCGTAGTGTGGCTCAGTCCAAAAGCCTCAGAACCAGAGAAGCCAATGGTGCAACTCTCAGTCTGAGGCCAAAGGCCTGAGAGCCCAGGGTGTCCTGGACTCTAAATGCTGAAAAGCCTGGAGTTCTGATATCCAAGGGTAACAGAAGCAGGGTGTTCCAGGTGCAGGAGAGAGAAAGAAAGAATTCTCCTTTCCTCTGCCTTGTGGTTCTCTATGGGCCCCCAGCTGATTGGATGGTGCCCACCTACACTGAGGGCAGATCTTTCCCACTCGGTCCACTGACTCACATGCCAGTCTCCACTGGAAACACCCTCACAGACACACCCAGATTTGAGGCTTTACCAGCTCTCTAGGTATTCCTTAATCCAGTTAAGACCTAAAATTAACTATCACAGCTTCCCTGCCTTCCAGTCCACCACTCAAAAATAACCATTCTCAGCAGTTCCTTCTGTTCTCTATTGCCTCAAAATTATGCAAAACACAGCAAATGTGGATGTACATTTGCATATATAAAAATATTTTGTGTGTGTGTGTATGTGTGTACACATATATATATACAGTTGACTCTAGAGCAACATGAGGGTTAGGGGCACCAATCCCCCAACACAGTTGAAAATCTGCATATAACTCTTGACTCCCCTAAAACATAACTACGAAAAGCCTATTGTTGATCAGAAGCCTTACCAATAACACAGTCAAGCAACACCTATTTTGTACGTTATATGTATTAGATGCTGTATTCTTAGAAAAAAGTAAGCTAGAGAAAAGAAAATCCTAAGGAAGAGAAAATATACTTACTATGTGTCGAATGGAAGTAGATCATCCTAAAGGTCCTCATCCTCATTGTGTTCATGTTGAGTAGCCTGAGGAGTGGGGAGGAAGAGGAGGGACTGGTCTTGCTGTCTCAGGGATAGCAGAGGTAGAAGAAAATCTGTGTATAGTGGACCTGCACAGTTCAAACCCATGCTGTTCAAGGGCCAATTGTGTACACAACACCACACACACACACACATACACACGAGTATGCACAAAAATTTGGGATCATGGTTATTTCTATTATTTATAGCTACATAACAAATCACCCCCAAACATAGTGGTCTAAAACAGTAGCAAGTGTTTCTCCTCAGTCCTGGTTTCTGTGGGTCAGGAACGTGGAAAGAGCTCAGCAGGCTGGCCTGGTATTGCTTGTGCAGGGGCAGGCAGAGACTAAAGCTGGAGCACCTGGGCACATCTCTCTCCCCATCATCTTTCCACTTGTGTTAGTTTGGGCTTCCTCATAGCATGGTGATCTCAGGCTGCCCACTTAGCCACTAAAGGCTTAAGAACAAGTATCCTAGCAACAAGGCAGAAGATGCATCACTTTTTATAGCCTAGACTCAGTATCATATATTATCATTTCTCTCCTCCCCTATTGGTCAAAACAACCACAAAACTTGCCCAGTGTGAAGGGAATTTCATCTCCCAATGGAAGAAGTGTCAAAGAATTTGCAGACAAAGTTTTAAATTTCCATAATGATATACTCATACCACTCTAATATAGAGTAGGTGCACACATCCAAGAAAGTCTCTAAAACAATTCAGGGGTATGAAAATATAGTAGAGCTTATATTTCTTTGTTTTAATTCACCCCTTTTGCTTTATTTTTGTATCTCTTTATGTACATATACATGTATATGTTCTATAAATAAATAAATACATTGGGGAATGTGCCCAAAAGTTTTACACAATTTAAAAACTTTGTCAGATATTGTTAAATATGTTGCCCTTGCTTCTTTATTTTCTACTTATTAAAATTAAAAATCCTTTATATGCAAACTCTACCTATCAACTTTTCAGCTTTTTAAAACCTGCTTCATAAAGTTCTGTTGTCTAAGTAGTCTCAGCTGATGGATATTTAGGTAAATTCCAGTTGTTTCCACTATTATAAGCAATGCTGTAATGTACATCCTTGTCCTACATATTTTGGTATAATTTTGTCAAGGCAGTAGTAGTCTAAATTCAAGCAGTGGAATTCCTAGAGCAAAGGGAGCATACATTGAAAATTACAGCTGATATTGTTAAATTGCTCTCAGATGAGTCTATTAATATTAGCAACATGACCCCAGTTAACAGTCCCCATAACAATATTTGTGAGTTCCTTTCTCCACATTTCTTCACAGGCACTAATTATTTTAAAAACTTTACAGTCTTTGCCAATTAGGTGAACAATGGTATCCTGTTATGATTTGGATATGCATTCTTCATGTCAAGTGAATGTGCTTAGCACACATTTGTGTGACTTTTCTTATAAACTGCCCATTCATATTCTTTGCCCAATTTTTAATTTATTGATTCTTGCCAGCTTTTTGTTATTGGTTTGTACCAGCTTTTTATAATTTAAGAAAATTAACCCTGTGTTTCTCATATATGTTGCAAGTATTTGCCCTGATTGTCACATTTTTAAAAGTAATTTTGTCATACAAAAGTATGTATACTTTTATGGTATTAAATTTGTAATTTTTAGATCTGTGGCTTCTACACCAGAAAGGGCTTCGCTATACAGAGATCATCAATAAACACATTCAGGATTTTTCAAATCTTAGGGTTTCATTACCTTTAAGTTTTTTATCCACGTGGAATTTATTGGGGGAAGGGGTATGGTAAGAACGAGCTTAGGCCAGGCGCGGTGGCTCACACCTGTAATCCCAGCACTTTGGGAGGCCGAGGCGGACGGATCACCAGGTCAGGAGATGGATCCTGGCTAACACGGTGAAACCCCATCTCTACTAAAAAAAAAAAATTCAAAAAATTAGCCGGGCATGGTGGCGGGCTCTTGTAGTCCCAGCTACTCAGGAGGCTGAGGCAGGAGAATGGCGTGAACCCGGGAGGCGGAGCTTGCTGAGCCAAGATCAGGCCACTGCACTCCAGCCTGGGCGATAGAGCAAGACTCCGTCTCAAAAAAAAAAAAAAAAAAAAGAACGAGCTTAATTTTCTTTTTTTTTTTTTTAAGTGGCTAGCCACTGGTTCCAACACTATTTGTTGAATAGCCCTTCTTTTCACCTCTTACAAGCAGCACTTACTACTTTCACCTGATCCTCACTCATCAAGTGTCTAATGCTTACCACTTTGGGTAGATGATGACAATGACCTATAATTAGGGCAGAAGCTACTGTTCCTACAAAGAGAAGGCCCTTTATATAACTTCTTACTACAAGCATATACATGCCCTACCTCAGAGGTTAAGCTGATCTGTCCACCCACCCCCACCCCCAGCCTCTCTGAGATAATTTTCCTTATGCATATTTGACAATTCTTGCCCACTTGATTTTTTTTTTTTTTCCTGAGACAGCGTCTTGCTCTGTTGCCCAGGCTGGAGTGCAATAGCACGTTCTCAGCTCACTGCAACCTCTGGCTCCCGAGTTCAAGCAATTCTCCTGCCTCAGCCTCCCAATTTGCTGGGATTACAGGTGCCCACCACCACACCCATCTAATTTTTTTGTATTTTCAGTAGAGAGTTTTGCCATTTTAGGCAGGCTGGTCTCAAACTCCTGACCTTAGGTGATCTGCTGCCTCGGCCTCTCAAAGTGCTAGAATTACAGGCGTGAGCCACAGCGCCCAGCTACCACTTGATCATTTTTTGAGTCAGTGCTCTAGGCACAACCACTCTGTAAGTCACTTTCACAAAGTGCTCTTCAAGATTATTCATGTTCACCTCAATAGATGCAGAAAAAGCATTTGACAATGTGCAACATTCTTTCTTGATTAAAAAGTCTCAACGCTTTAGGTATAGAAGGAAATTTCCTCAACATAATAAAGGCCATTTATGAAAATCCCAGAGACAGCAACATAAGCAGTGCGAAAAATGGAAAGCTTTTCCTCTAAGATCCAGTACAAGGCAAGGATGCCTATTTTTGCCACTTCTGTTCAACATAGTATTGAAAGTACTAGCCAGAGCAGTCAGATAAGAAAAAAATATGAAGGGCATCCAAATCAGAAAAGAAGTAAAATTATCCCTGTTTACCGGTGACGTGATCCTATATGTAGAAAACCCTAACAACTTCAAACACACACAAAAAAACCTGTTTAAACTAATAAACGCATTCAGTAAAGTTGGAGAATACAAAATCAACATACAAAAATCAATACCTTTCTTCACAACAATAAAGACTTATCCAAAAATAAAAAATAAAGAAAACAATTTCACTAATAACATTAAAAAGAATAAAATAATTAGGAACAAATTTAACCAAATAGCTGAAAGACCTGCACACTGAAAATTATAAAACATTGATAAAAAATTTAAAATGACACAAATAATGGAAAAAGATCCCATATTCATGGACTGAAAGAATTAATATTGTTAAAATGTTCATAGTACACAAAGCAGTATGAAGATTCAAAGCCATCCTTGTCAGTATTCCAATGGCATTTTTTACAGAACTGGAGAAATCAGTTCTAAAATCTGTATGGAATCACAGAAGACCCCAATAGCCAAACTTATTAAGAAAGAAAAACGAAGTTGAAGGCATCATACTTGGTGATTTTTATATTTTACTACAAATCTATAGTAATCAAAACAGTATGGTATTGACATAAAAACAGACACATAAACCAACAGAACAGAATAGACAGTCCAGAAATAAACCCAAGCATATACAATCAACTAATTTTTGACAAGAGCACCAAGAAGGTACAACGGAGAAATCAGCCTCTTCAGTAAATGGTATTGGGAATGCAGGATATCCACATGAAAACGAATGAAATTAGACCCCATCTTACAACAGACACAAAAATCAACTTAAAATAGATTAAAGATCTAACACCTGAAACCATAAAACTCTTAGAAGAAAATAGGGGGAAAGCTCCTTGACATTGACCTTGGCAATGATTTTTTTGAATATTACATCAAAACCTCAGGCAGCAAAAGCAAAAATAAATAGGTGGGACTATATCAAATTAAAAATTTTCCACATAGCAAGGAAAACAGTCAACAAAATGAAAAGAATAGAGCCTATGAATTGTGAGAAAATATTTGTGTACCGTATATTAATTACTGCGGTTTTTGCCATTACTTTTAAGGGCATTAATGGCGGTTTCTGCCATTACTTTTAATGGCAAAAACCACAATTCCTTTTGCACCACATGAGATTTGATACAGGGTTAATATACAAAATATATAAGGAACTCACACAACTCAAAAGCAACAAGAAGAATAACCCAGTTAAAACATGGGCAAAACACCTCAACACACATTTCTCCAAAGAAGACATAAAAATGGCCAACAGGTGTATGAAAAGGTGCTCAGCATCGCTAATTATCCGAGTAATGCAAACCAGACCCTCAATGTGATATCACCTGACATCCATCAAGATGACTATTATCAAAAAGAAGAGATAACAAGTGTTGGAGAGGGTGTGGAGAAAAGGGAATCCTTATACATTGTAGGAATATAAATTGGGACAGTCGTTATGGAAAAAATTGCAGGGGTTTCTCAAAAAAAACTAAAAATAGAGCTACCTATCATATGACTCAGCAATCTCTCTGCTGGATATATGCCCAAAGGAAATTAAATCAGTACCTTACAGAGATACCTGTTCTCCCATGTCCATTGCAGTATTATTCACAATAGCCAAGATATGGAAACAACCTAAGTGTTCATCAACTGATAAATGGATAAAGAAACTGTTCATCACAGGGATTTGGGAAACACAGCTTCCCTATGTTAGCACAGCTTATTGAGGGATTATAAAGGTCAGCCAAAGGAAAGGACACAATCATGGTCTAACTCAGACCACAGACCAGTATGGCTTAAACAATTTCCTTAATCAGTATGCTTTTATGCACACACACACACGCGCGCACACACACATATATAGTGGAATATTATACCGCCTTTAAAAAGGAGATGCTGCCATTTTTGACAACATGCATGAACCTGGAGGACATTATGTTAAGTGAAATAAGCCAGCCACAGAGAGAAAAATACTGTGATTCATCTTATATGTGAATCTAAAAGAGAAGTTAAATAAGTAGAAAAGAGACAGTAGAATGGCTGTTACCGGGGATGGGAGAGGGAGAAATGGGGAGAGGTCGAAGGGTGCAAATATATGATAAATAAATCTAAAGGCATAGTGTACAGCATAGTTAGAAATATTATATTGTATACTGGAAATTTGTGAAGAGAGTAGATTTTAGGTGTTCTTATCATACACACACACAAAATAACTATGCGAGATGATGAATATGTTAATTTGCTTGACTGTAGTAACGATTTCACTCTGTATATGTGTGTCAAAACATCATGTTGTATGCCTTAAATATAGACAATTTTGTTAAAAAGGGAAAAACTACCAATGAATAAAATGGAATTTTAAAAACACCATTTGTCTCTGTACAGTTGAATCGCTGTAGGAGTTGACATTGACATGACCCTTCTCTTTATGAAGGCACGTGGCACTTTGCACTGCGTCATGAATCCTTTTGGTTTGGTGGGGTGGGTACCCCCACCCTCTATGTATGTAATAAAAACTAGGATTATGCTGAAGTTCCCTTTACCTCACGGTTGTTTTTGTTTCTTTCAATTGCCTAATCTAGGCTGCTTGGAAAAAGTTATGTTGGTGCCGGGGTTCAGCCCTCGCCTGGACAGAGGTGGCCACTAGAGTCATTAGCATGGACATTGGCACCAGTGACTACGTAGATCCCAAGATCGTAGCCGGTGACCTGGGCTGCCTCCAGAGACCACTTGAGAAGTGCAGAGACTGTGGGCCAGCCCCTCATTCTTGTCTGAGACAGTGACATCCTCTCCACTCTGCACAGCTAGCAGAGGTGGCAGCTGGGTTCTCCCACACCCTGCAGCAAATCAGAAATCCCAGGGTGAGGACAGGAGGATAGAGTTGCTGTGCCAGCTCAGCACCCACTCCTCCTGTGTGCCGAGGTGGGCTGCTGAGATCCCCCAGCAGTCTGGGCTGGGCAAGAACTCAGATTTCCATCTGAGGGTGGAGAAGCTTCAGAGTTCAGCCGCTGGCTAGCAGAGTCCTGTGAGAAAGGGCAGTGCGTGCAGATAAAATCTCAGCCAATGGGGCTGTGCAGGTGGCCCCAAGGCCTCTGGCTCCACAGATAAGAATCAGAAGCACAGCCAGCTCAATTTGAAAACAATTTGAGTTATCACACTAATTAAAGGGGTCTGCAGGCACAAGACCTGACTAGATTTAGATCCCTAAGGTTAACAAAAATCAGATGGTTGAGAATAAGAATTTCACATAAATAGAAATATGAAAGTACGATGTGCCACTGAGAAGTTGCCATGAATTTTTCTTTTCAGGCTGTGGATAATTTCCATCATCAGATACATGATTTCTGACGCGGGGAGGGGTGGGGATGTGAATAGGGCCACCGACTTTTTTGTTCATTTAAAATCACTATAATTTGCTGAAGAAGGTTGAATGACGCTTACATTTTTTTAAGGCAGTTCTGAAATGAATGGCTTCATTTAATCACAAAAGAAGGAATACCAGCAAGACCACCCAGGCCCCAGCTCCAGTTTTTCCTAAAGAATTTGGCCGCATCTCCCTTTTTGAAGGCAGAGCTTCATCTTGTAATTAGAAGATTCCTTTGTTTCTTTAATGATCCTAAAGCACTGGTGTCATCTGAGGGAAATGACCTTTTAGGTAACAACAGCAGCCATCACTTGGGGGCTTTCAGTGTAAGAGGACCACACTGAAGTCACAGGCTATGAGGCTGTCCTATGAGGCAGGTGAGGCTCCCTGGGCAGGTAACAGGTGGGGAAGAGGCATCCAGGCACATGTCGTCCTGTGGTTCACAAACATGTGACCACCACTACCTACAGAAGGCCGACAAAAACCATTTTGCAAAAAGAGAACCATGACTGTTTGGATCTTGAAAAGTTTAAATGTCCTCGTGTCCTCCCCAGGCGGCCATGAGCATCTGAGGCCGGCGCCTGTGGCAAGACGTAGCAATGAGCCACCAGGTCCCTGAGGTACTATGTTGAATTTCTCAATCTGACTTTGTTTAGTTTGGGGAAAACATTTTTTTTTTGGTCCTGAAAAAAAAAATCACTGTGGTTTCTCTCCTACTCCCGCCCTCTGTAATCGCCACTTGCAAGAGTTTCACCATTTTCCCAGAAAACCAAAAAAATGAGGATGCTGGGCAGACATTCTTTGTTTCTTTTCTTCCATCTCCCTCTGCCCCGGACAGTCTCGTCTGCCCGCTGTCCCTACACCTCCTTCCTTCATGCTGGGCTCGCCTCTTTCTCCTTACCAGATTTCCTTTTCAGAATCCAGCTCAACCCTCACCTTGGTAAATAACACCTCCGTAGACTGAGAGGTAGCCTGGGTCCTTCCGCCCGCACGGTGCCAGCACACCCTCGGCCCCATCACAGGCTCAGGCTCAGCCAGCTGCGGGCAGTTCACTGCTTCCTCTCTGCAGCACCCCCTGGTCATCCTGCTTGATGTTTCCCTTCTCCCTGTGGGCACTTGTAAGTCATCAACTCACTCATCAACCAACGGCTCTTGAGCTCCCACTAAGGATCAATTGCACTGTGCAATATTATTTTGCACCTGCCCTTTTGGAAGCCTTCTAATGTCATTTCACATGCATAGGCACGCAGGCTTCTCTCCTCCACCACATGTTGTCAACTGAACTATTCCTGTCCTTTCTACTCCCTTTACCAGGGTGGTGTCAGGAGTGAGTAGCACATTAGTCAAAGCCCCTGCATTCTCTTAAATGGTTCTGCTACTGACTCACTATGTGAGTGTAGACAAGTCACTTCCCTTTCTCAGCCCTAACTTCTCCAGCCATAACATGCTCTCTGTACGTCTGGAAAGAACACAGCTAGAATGAACGGGATGTCCTCTAGACACAGGGCAACTCCATAATTCATTGTCCAGTTTTCACTTTCGAGAACAACAGGGGGTGTTTTCATGTGTGTAACAGGACAGGCTTCAACAGGTTTGTCCCTGGCAAACCCGGGGTGTACGGTGCATGCCAGTTTCTGGGATCTCAGGTAAAAATGGGGATAGGAACAGACATTCCTCAGCTTATCACCTCCTACTTCACAGAGATAGAATATCAGCAGCTTGCTGCAGTCTGAGCTATTAGGTTTGCTCTAAGGAAGGAGGCAAGAAATTCAGACTATCTTTCAAACATTTCTGACCTGTGTGCAAAAACAATCAGACATAACTCTCCAGCACCCACAGGGTGATCTGAGACATGGTGAGTAAAGATGAGCAAGACTGGAAACCCCGTCTCTACTAAAAAATACAAAAACACTAGCCGGGCGTGGTGGCGGGCGCCTGTAGTCCCAGCTACCTGGGAGGCTGAGGCAGGAGAATGGCGTAAACCCGGGAGGAGGAGCTTGCAGTGAGCGAAGATCCGACCAGTGCACTCCAGCCTGGGTGACAGAGCGAGACTCCATCTCAAAAAAAAAAAAAAAAAAAAAAAAAAGAGCAAAACTGTTAGAGAGACAAAGAAGGCTCTTATTTGTGCATTATAAGTCCCAGCCTCAAACTTGCCATGCCATGCCATGCCCCTCTGAAATTTAAAACACCCTGATACCAAGCACTCGCCTATTTCAGGTGTCTAAAATAACACCTGGCCAAGTTAATTAAGTTGGGCCAGAGGAAGGGCTAACAGGACCCCAGCATGGCTCTAAGGGGTCTTAATAACTTCTGAGAATTCAGAAGTGGAAGTGTTTGCATATAAGAGCTACATCTGGGCCCGCAGCTCTCAGGGCCCTTGACTTAATTCCTTTTGGGGAGGAATATCCACGCAGGAAGAGAGAACCAGGATATAGCATGCAACCACAATCAGGAATCAGCAGAAACAGAGCCACCCATGCTTGGCTTAGAAACCAGATACCAGGCACTAGGCAGGAATTCGCCCCTGGGAAGGTGTTGCTTAATCCTCTAGTTCCTCAGGCTCCTGGCCTCCTTGACAAAGGCCAAGCCAAACAGGGATCCCAGGTGAGGCCAGGCTGCCCAGCCAGTGCCAGCTCATTCAGGGTTAGATTAGGGCTGGGAGGAGCCCAGGCAAACCTTCAGGATATCAGGCGCTGAACAGAATCCCAGAGGCAGGCAAGTTTCTGCAGCTCCAATAATCCAGTGGAAAAGTGCTAATTTCCCAAAGGCCTTTCATCAAAAGGCCCAAGTCGTCTTTGGCCTGAGTCTAGCTAGAACCACTGGGATCTGGGATGAAACTGAGCAATTGCAGGTCTTGCTGTTGAGAGAAGAGAGGTTTGGCTACAACTGGGTCCCAGTTGACCAGGTCACAAGGATCAGCCAGTTCCTAGGTGCAGAGTTGGGATCCACAGCCTTTGCCCCTAAGCAGCCCCACTGACACCTCCAAGGAACTGTTTTATTATAAAAGGGAGGGGGAAGGGAAAAGAGTTTCTTCCATTATCAAAGGTGGAGGGTAGGGAGAAGAAGAACAGGAGATGGTTGTCTGAGTGTATTTATTTTCTTCTAAAATGTAAACTGAACTGGAAATGCCTACAGAAACACACAGGCACTTTGATCATCAGCCCATTGGGTGGGCAACATGTCTAATCTCTGCTCTGCCCTGCACACTGCAGGTACTTGACAGCTGGATAACAACATCTGCACCATGGTGGTGGCCACATTTATTGGCTTTGTGACATTCATCAGGGCTTCCTTCTTATTAAAAATGCATGGGCTGCAGCTATTTGGAAGGACACCAGATATATTCACTCCAGGTAGAAAACATTTCTCCTTTCTCCAGGAACCCAGATCTTGGAGAATACAGAGAAGGGAGTGGGCAGAGAGTCTCTGGTGGTGGAGGTGGGACACAGAGCCGAGCTGTCCCCAGGTTAGGTGTCTCAGATGAAGGAAGTCCCCCAGAGTGCATTTCCTCCTGGAGTGATTCTGCCGTTATTGACTGTGATGGTAAAGAAATGACTGTGTATTTTCCATTAATTTACTCCCATACATTCTCCACTTTAGTGCAGGGAGGTAAGATTAGGGAACTGGCCCATTTTGTCCCTTTGATTTCTTGTCACTCAGCCCCAAATGTAGCAGCTCAGTGGACAAGCTGCTCCCAGGGAATGACAAACAGCTTGAACATTCCAAGAGGGTAAAAGTTGATGGTGGCAGGTGAGAGAGGCCAGTGCGGGAGGAAAGAACGGGTCCTGAGGAGCCTCCTCCTCAATTCTGTTCATTTTGTAAAACTCGAGATTTTTCCTCTTCCTTCCCTTGGCGTTGAGGCTGTCCCAGTAGACACAGGGAGATTGGGGCAGGGCTGGAGCACTGCGGATGCTCTGATGAGTGAGAATGAGTCACCCGCTCAGGCCTCTTTCAAGTTAAGCAGAGGTAAAGGCCCAGTTTTGTAGTAGCCGAAGTGTGGGGATCCCTCGCACTGATCTGCGTACAGTGGGCCGACGGCAAGCTCTGAGACTCTCAAGTCTCATCCCCAGTGGTCTACTGAGCTGCGCATAGCTAGCTTCCCTGAATTCACTCCAAAGTCCAGTCAAGCCCCGTCTATGCGTTACAGGTAATTAGGCAAGAAAGGGGCAGAAGAGAGCTCTCCCCACCACCCACTAGAAATCTCGTGATGATTCGGCAATTATCGGCAATTATCGCATCGCCTCTCTAAAAATGACAATTCCACCGCACCAGAAGAGACCATTTCCTGATGGTCCGCACCTGTTAACATCAAAATGTTAATTGAATGCAGGCCCCAGGCAGAAGCAACTTCCTGGGCATGCGCGTTAAGAGACAAAAATGGTGACGTTTGACGACCACTCCACCAGAAAAGGGAAGAAAGTCTCAGAGGGGCCTGCGTGGAACTCCCTAAACACACTGCGCATGCTCCATCCCAAAGGGTAAGGCGAGCACTGCGCATGCAGGAAACCCACCCTGTAAGGGAAGAATCCTGGGGAAGAGGTGAGCCTATGAAGTCCCAGGATCAAGGTTAAAGACCCTCTTTTTTTTTTTTTACTGTCTTCTTGTGCTCTCTTTTCTCTCGTGGACCTTCAGGCGTCTGCGTGGGTCTCTTTCAAGCGAATTTTCCTTTCTTTCCTGTTCTAAAACCTTTTAACTAAACTTCCACTCCTGCTCTGAAACTTGCTCGGTCTCTTTTTCTGCCTTACGCCCCTCCGTCGAATTCTTTCTTCTGAGGAGGCAAGGACTGCGGTTGCTGTGGACCCATAGGGATTCGCCCTTGGTAACTCGGGGTAACTCGGGTGTCCTGCACTGCTGACATATGTAGCAAGTCCTGTCTTCGGGTTGGCAGGCACCACGGCTGACACCACAGGCGCAGAGAGAGGGGAAAGACCAAGAAGTGACTCATGACATCACCCTCGTCTCTGGAAGACAAGATGTTGGTCTCGTCAGGTGCCTTGCAGTCTTCAGTGTTGGCTGCAGCCAGAGCCCCAGCAATGCAGACCAGGATGAGGGAAAGCAGCTGGAAGAGGCCTACAGCATTTTTTATTAATAAATCCAGAGAACGTGTTATATAAAGTGTAAGACAATCACCATTGCATGCATGTATTCATTCACTCATTCAGTAAGGAATTTTCCATTTCTTTATAAATGAGTAAAAGGTACAGGCTGGGTGGCCTTGGACAGTATCCGATTAATGAAAGACAGATTTGAATAAAAATGTGTAAGGTCTCAAATACCAGGCTACTTACTGCCTTACACGGTATTCAGAGGGGAGCCTTTGAAAGTTTATAGCGAGAAGGAAAACAAATATGATTTTCTGGTTCCTAATACTTTCCCATGGATAGTAACAGTTTGCCTACAGATTCAGCAAACCATGGTGTTCTGTAAGATGCATGGACTGTTCTGAGCACCAGGACGCTGGCTGCAAGCTGCGGGGCCCTTCGTCCACCGGGGTCTGTCCTGGTCCCTAGGCGAGCTGTGGCAGGGTCTCTCTGGCGGTCCACACAAGTGGCCTGGGGCAGGCGATCAGGAAGCAGAGGCAGAGGCAGAGCAGCTGGGGGAGGACTGGGATGACTGAACCTCTCCTGCTTAGGTTCAGGGGCCCTCCCTTGAAGGTGCGGCCTGTGTGAGACTTGGATCCACAGCCTGGTAACCAAAACTGGCACACCCAGCACAGTCACCTCCGCGGCAGCGCGTGACCTACATCAGCCAGTCAGCAGCTCTTATTGAGGAGCTCCTAGGTCCAAGTGCCTGTGCAGCATGACGGGGAGGGGGGCTTACCTACATTGAATTAGCAAAGTGAGATACACACACATGAGAAGTTCCAGAAGCAGCAAAGGATCACGGATGGTTGCAGAAGCTGAGTGGGGTGGAAGGAAGGACTTGGAGAGGAGGTGGCACTGGAGCTGGGAGTTGAGGGAGAACTAGAGGGAAATTAGGAAACCCGAAGATGAGAGGGTGTTTTGGGCACGGTGAGGAAAAAGGAGTGGGAGAACATGTGTGAGCTATGCTCCAGAGAAGTGAACACTCAGTATGGCAGAGCCCGTTTTGGGGGCGGGTGGCGTTCATTTGCCATTAAGGTGGCAAAGCTAGGTTTAAACCAGCCTTTTGATGCTTCTGAAAGTCAGGCTGAAGGTTTGGACGGTCTTCAGAGAAGAACCATGGAAAGTTTGTGGCAAAGAAACCAGATTCAGTGAGACGGTGTTGATGGAGAATTCAGCCTGTGCCAGGGATTGTGTTAGGGACTGGGGGTTTGACCGTGTTAAGACACGGTCTCTGTCTTTAGAGAGTTTCCAACTGGGGGAATAAGACACATAAGAAACAGATATTTTTGGTTTCACGTGATAAGGGCTGTGGTACAAATATTCAGAGGTTGTTGTTGCAGCTTAGGAGAAGGGCAGGACACCTGGTTGTGTGGAACACAGGGAGGGAAGGGGAGGGAGGCAAGTGTGAAAGTCAGTGTACACAATGGGAGGGTTTGTACCTTCTCCTGAGGGCGAGAGGCAAGGAAGAGGTGGACCAGACTTGGACTCCAGCCTGGGGAGTGGCAGGGAGGATGCCGGAGCGATTCGGGAGGTGGATGAACGAGGTCAGGGTGGGAGAGAGGGGGAAGTGGTCGTTAATTGAGGTGAATGAGTCCAGCAGCCCTCTGACGAGTGGACAGAATGGACGGGAAGGTACTAGAAGGTAAAGACACCCATCAGGAAATGAAGGACCTCGTACAAAGTGAGAAAAGCTGGAATGGAGAAGGAACAAGACAAATAGGCTCTTGGAATGGTCCAGCTACCTGGCTGAGAGTGGCCTGTGAAAGGGGCGATCTTACTGCAGTGAGGTTTCTCTTTTAAATAAGTCTGCTCCTTTCTGTTACATCAAAAGAAGAAGAAAATTCCTCAAAACCGCCCGAAGACCACCAGTGCTAACACTTTGGAAACATTTCCTTCAGATCATTTTCCCTGCATCGATTTGTGTTTGGTTTTAACATGGTTCTAATCACACTGTGGATCTTTGCTGCCTTTAACATTCTAGTGTGTATATTTCTCTGCATGTTAAATTTATCCTGGCTATGACAGATGTTCATGTTTTCAGGTAGATTTACGTGAAGAGGCTCATTTGCCACTTTTCGTTTCCTGCTTCACAGTAAACTTTGCAAATGTTGCTCCATTCCCTTCCTTGCCTGCCATCCCCCCCTTCACTCAGTCACTCACCTCACTCACCTCACCTCACTCACTCACCTTACCTCACTCACTCACTAACCTCACTCACCTCACCTCACTCACCTCACCCACCTCACCTCACTCACCTCACCTACCTCACCTCCCTCACCTCACCTTCCTCACTCACCTCACTCACTCACCTCACTCAATCACCTCGCCTCACTTACCTCACTCACTCACCTCACTCACCCACCTCACTCACCTCACCTCACTCACCTCACTCACTCACCTC
The DNA here is from genome assembly GCF_043159975.1 of Macaca nemestrina. Classification (NCBI taxonomy): domain Eukaryota; kingdom Metazoa; phylum Chordata; class Mammalia; order Primates; family Cercopithecidae; genus Macaca; species Macaca nemestrina. The sequence goes on along the minus strand of NC_092125.1, from coordinate 14,527,777 downwards.
ACTCACCCACCTCACTCACCTCACCTCACTCACTCACCTTACCTCACTCAGTCACTAACCTCACTCACCTCACCTCACTCACCTCACCTACCTCACCTCCCTCACCTCACCTTCCTCACTCACCTCACTCACTCACCTCAATCACCTCGCCTCACTCACCTCACTCACCTCACTCACCCACCTCACTCACCTCACCTCACTCACCTTACCCACTCACCTCACTTACCTCAGTCACTCACCTCACTCACCTCACTCACTTCACCCACCTCACTCACCTCACTCACCTCACTCCACTCACTCACCTCACCTCACTCACCCACCTCACTCACCTCACCTCACTCATCTCACCTCACTCACCTCACTCACTCACCTCACCTCACTCACCTCACCCACCTCACCCACTCACCTCACTCACTCACCTCACTCACCTCACCTCACTCACTCACCTCACTCCACTCACTCACCTCCTCACTCACCTCATCTCAATCACCTCGCCTCACTCACCTCACTCAGCTCACTCACCCACCTCACTCACCTCACCTCACTCACCTTACCCACTCACCTCACTTACCTCACTCAACTCACCTCACTCACCTCACTTCACTCACCTTACCTCATTCACCTCACTCACCTCACTCACCTCACCTCAATCACTCACTCACCTCACTCCACTCACTCACCTCACCTCACTCATCTCACCTCACTCACCTCACCTCACTCACTCACCTCACCTCACTCACTCACCTCACTCACCTCATTCACCTCACTCACCTCACTCACCTCACTCCACTCACCTCACTCATTTCACTCACCCCATTCACCTCACTCACCTCACCTCACTCACTCACCTTACCTCACCTCACTCACCTCACTCAGCTCACCTCACTCAGCTCACTCACTCACCTCACTCACTCACCTCTCTCACCTCACCTCACTCACTCACCTCACTCACCTCACCTCACTCACTCACCTCACTCACCTCATCTCAATCACTCATCTCACCTCACTCACCTCATCTCAATCACTCACTCACCTCACTCACTCACCTCACTCACTCACCTCATTCACCTCACTCACTCACCTCACTCACTCACCTCAACTCACTCACCTACCTCACTCACCTCACCTCATTCACCTCATTCACCTCACTCACCTCACTCACCTCACTCACCTCACTCACTCACCTCACCTCACTCACTCACCTCACTCACCTTACCCACTCACCTCACTCATCTCAATCACTCACTCACCTCACCTCAATCACTCACCTCACTCCACTCACTCACCTCACCTCACTCACCCACCTCATTCACCTCACCTCACTCATCTCACCTCACTCACCTCACTCACCTCACCCACTCACCTCACTCACTCACCTCACTCACCTCATCTCAATCACTCACCTCACTCACCTCATTCACCTTACTCACTCACCTCACCCCACTCACCTACCTCACTCACCTCATTCACCTCACTCACTCACCTCACCCACCTACCTCACTCACCTCACTCACCTCACCCACTCATCTCACCTCACTCACCTCACCTCACTCACCTCACTCACTCACCTCACTCACCTCACTCATTCACCTCACCACACTGACTCACTTCACTCACCTCACCTCCCTCATCTCACCTCCCTCACTCACCTCACTCACCCATCTAACTCACCTCAATCACTCACTCACCTCACTTATCTCACCTCACTCACCTCACTCACCTCACTTACTCACCTCACTCACCCACTCACCTCACTCACTCACCTCACCACCCTCACTCACCTCACTCACTCACCTCACCTCCCTCACCTCACCTCCCTCCATCACCTCACCTCACTCACTCATCTCACCCACCTCACCCACTCATCTCACTCACCTCACTCACCTCACCTCACTCACCTCACTGAGTCACCTCACTCACCTCACTCACTCACCTCACCACACTCACTCATCTCACTCACCTCACTCACCTCACCTCCCTCACCTCACCCACCTCACTCACCTCCCTCACTCACCTCACTCACCTCACTCACCTCACTTACCTCACCTCACTCACTCACCTCACCCACCTCACTCACTCATCTCACTCACCTCACTCACTCACCTCACCTCACTCACTCACCTCACTCACCTCAGTCACTCACCTCACCACACTCACTCACCTCACTCACCTCACTCACTCACCACACCTCCCTCACCTCACCTCCCTACTCACCTCACTCACCTCAACTCACTCACCTCACCCACTCACCTCACTCACCTCACTCACCTCATCTCAGTGACTCACTCACTCACCTCATTCACCTCACTAAATCACCTCACCTCACTCACCTACCTCACTCACCTCACTCACTCACTTCATTCACCTCACTCACCTCACTCACCTCATTCACTCACCTCACCTCACTCACCTCACCCACTCACCTCACCTCACTCACCTCACCCAATCACCTCATTCACTCACCTCATTAACTCACCTCACCTCACTCACTCACGTCACCTCACTCACCTCACCCACTCACCTCACTCACCTCACTCACCCACCTCACTCACCTCACCTCACTCACTCACCTCACCTCACTCACTCACCTCACCTCACTCACCTCACCCACTTACCTCACTCACCCACCTCACTCACCTCACCTCACTCACCTCACCTCACTCACCTCACTCATCTCAATCACTCACTCACCTTACTCCACTCACTCATCTCACCTCACCCACCTCACTCACCTCACCTCACTCATCTCACCTCACTCACCTCACGCACTCACCCACCTCACTCACCTCACCTCACTCATCTCACCTCACTCACTCACCTCACCCACTCACCTCACTCACTCACCTCACTCACCTCATCTCACTCACTCACCTCACTCCACTCACTCATCTCACCTCACTCACCCACCTCACTCACCTCACCTCACTCACTCACCTCACCTCACCTCAATCACTCACTTACCTCACTCCACTCACTCACCTCACCTCACTCACCCACCTCACTCACCTCACCTCACTCATCTCACCTCACTCACCTCACTCACTCACCTCACCTCACTCACCTCACTCACTCACCTCACTCACCTTATCTCACTCACTCACCTCACTCCACTCACTCATCTCACCTCACTCACCCACCTCACTCACCTCACTCACCTCACTCACTCACCTCACTCACTCACCTCACCTCATTCACCTCACTCACCTCACTCACCTCCCTCACTCACCTCACTCATCTCACCCACTCACCTCACCTCACTCATTCACCTCACTCATCTCACTCACCTCACTCACCTTACCCCCTCACCTCACCCACTCACTTCACTCACCTCACTCACCTCAATCACTCACTCACCTCACTCATCTCACTCACTTCACTCACCTCACTCACTCACCTCACCTCCCTCACCTCACCACACTCACTAACCTCACTCACCTCACTCACTCACCTCACCTCCCTCACCTCACCTCCCTCACTCACCTCACTCACCTCACCTAAATCACTCACTCACCTCCCTCACCTCACCTCCCTCACTCACCTCACTCACCTCACTCACCTCACCTCAATCACTCACTCACCTCACTCACTCACCTCACTCACCTCACCTCACTCACCTCACTCACTCACCTCACTCACCTCACCTCACTCACCTCACTCAGTCACTCACCTCACTCACTCACCTCACCACACTCACCTCACTCACCTCACTCACTCACTCACCTCACCTCCGTCACTCACCTCACTCACCTCACCCACCTAACTCACCTCACCCACCTAACTCACCTCAATCACTCACTCACCTCACTCACTCACCTCACTCGCCTCACCTCACTCACCTCACTTACTCACCTCACTCACCTCACTCACCCACCTAACTCACCTCAATCACTCACTCACCTCACTCACCTCACTCACCTCACTCACCCACCTAACTCACCTCAATCACTCACCTCACTCTTCTCACTCACCTCACTCACTTCACCTCAATCACTCACCTCAATCACTCACTCATCTCACTCACCTCACCTCACTCACCTCACTCACTCACCTAACTCACCTCACTTACTCACCTCACTCACTCACCTCACTCACTCACCTCACCACACTCACCTCACCTCACTCACTCACCACACCTCCCTCACCTCACCTCCCTCCCTCACTCACCTCACTCACCTCACTCACTCACCTTACCTCACTCACCTCACTCACCTCACCTCACTCACCTCACCCACCTCACCCACTTATCTTACTCACCTCACTCACTCACCTCCCTCACTCACTTCACTCACTTCCCTCACTCACCTCACTCACCTCACTCACTCACCTCACTTACCTCACTCAACTCACCACACTCACCTCACTCACCTTACCTCCCTCACCTCACCTCCCTCACTCACCTCACCTCCCTCACCCACCTCACTCACCTTCCTCACTCACCTCACTCACCTCCCTCACTCACCTCACTCACCTTCCTCACTCACCTCCCTCACTCACCTCACTCACCTCACCTCACTCACTCACCTCACCTCACTCACCTCACCCACTCACCCACTCACCTCACCTCACTCACTTCACTCACCTCACCTCACTCATCTCACTCACTCACCTCACCTCACTCACTCACCTCACCTCATTCACCTCACTCACCCCACCTCACTCACCTCACTCACCTTACCCACTCACTTCACCCACTCACTTCACTCACCTCAATCACTCACTCACCTCAATCACTCACTCACCTCACTCATCTCACTCACCTCACCTCAATCACTCACTCATCTCACTTACTCACCTCACTCACCTCACTCACCTCACCTCACTCACCTCACTCACTCAAACCTCACTCACCTCACTTACTCACCTCACTCACCTCACTCACTCACCTCACCACACTCACTAACCTCACTCACCTCACTCACCTCACCTCCCTCACCTCACCTCCCTCACTCACCTCACTCACCTCACCTCACTCACTCACCTTACCTCACTCACCTCACTCACCTCACCTCACTCACTCACCTCACCCACCTCACCTCACCTACTCATCTCACTCACCTCACTCACTCACCTCACCTACCTCACTCACCTCACTCACTCACCTCACTCACCTCCCCCACCTCACTCACCTCACTCACTCACCTCACCTCACCCACTTATCTCACTCACCTCACTCACTCACCTCACCCACTCACCTACTTCACTCACCTCACCTCACTCACTCACCTCACCTCATTCACCTCACTCACCTCACTCACTCACCTCACTCACCTCATTCACCTCACTCACCTCACCTCACTCCACTCACCTCACTCACCCCATTCACCTCACTCACCTCACCTCACTCACTCACCTCACTCACCTTACCTCACCTCACTCACCTCACTCAGCTCACCTCACTCAGCTCACTCACTCACCTCACTCCACTTACTCACCCTCCTCACTCACCTCACCTCACTCATCTCACCTCACTGACTCACCTCACCTCACTCACTCACCTCACTCACCTCACTCACTCACCTCACCTCATTCACCTCACTCACCTCACCTCACTCACCTCACTCACCTCACTCCACTCACTCACCTCACTCACCTCACCCACTCACCTCACCTCACTCATCTCACTCCACTCACCTCACTCACTTCACCTCACTCACCTCACTCACCTCACTCACTCACCTCACTCACCTCACTCACCCACCTCACTCACCTCACTCACTCACCTCACTCACCTCACCTGACCTCGCTTGCTCACTCACTCACTCATTCACTCGCGCCTGACCTTCTTTCTTTCCTTCCTTCTTCTTCTTTTTTTTTTTTTTTGAGACAGTTTTGCCCTTTTTGCCTAGGCTCGAGTACAGTAGTGAAATCTCAGCTTACTGCAACCTCCGCCTCCCAAATGATTCTCCTGCCTTAGACTCCCGTGTAGCTGGGATTAGAGGCGCCCACCACCACGCCCAGCCAATTTTTGTATTTTTAGTAGAGACAAGGTTTCACCATGTTGGCCAGGCTTGAACTCCTGACCTCAGGTGATCTGCCCACCTCAGCCTCCCAAAGTGCTGGGATTACAGGCGTGAGCCACTGTGCCCAGCCTCTTTCCTTGTTTCTTATCTTCCTAGTTCTCTTCTTACTGCCTCCCTTCATTTCCAGGGTCATGAATAGACATTTTCTTTCAAATCAGCAAGTTTCTTTGTAAGACATACACCAGAGAATTATCTCTAAGGCCTAAACTCTCAGAGGTTTCAAGGCATCTGCTGGGCAGAGGAAGGATTTCCGGTGATGGAGGCCTCACTCCAACGGGCGGGGAACTGGTGGCTGATGACTCCAAGCCAGGGACACTTGTCAAGATGAAGAGGAGAGGAAGGTGAGACTCGGCCCAGGCAGATGAAGATGTTTCCTGGATTTTTCAAGGCTACAGAGGCTCAGAAAGAGGAGACTATAACACATTCCATTTAGAGCGGGGCAAAAAATGTATGGTGTATCAACTAAGCCACTGGCCCACATTTGGGAGGAGTTTGCATATTAAAGAGCAGGGCCAGGCACGATGACTCACGCCTGTAATCCCAGCACTTTGGGAGGCCAAGGAGGGCGGATCACGAGGTCAGGAGATCGAGACCATCTTGGCCAACATGGTGAAACCCTGTCTCTACTAAAAATACAAAAATTAGCTGGGCGTGGTGGCGTGTGCCTGTAATCCCAGCTACTTGGGAGGCTGAGGCAGGAGAATCCCTTGAACCCAGGAGGTGGAGGTTGCAGTGAGCCGAGATCATGCCACTGCACTCCAGACTGGCAACATAGCGAGACTCCGTCTCAAAAAATAAAATAAAATAATATTAAAGAGTACGAGTTCCCAACCCTGCTCTAAAATACCTATCGGTCCATGGGCTGTTAGGAACAGAGCCACATAGCAGGAGGTGAACGGCAGGCAAGGAAGTGAAGCTTCATCTGTATTTACAGCCGCTCCCCATCACTCCCATTACTGCCTGAGCTCTGCCTCCTGTCACAACTGCTGCAGCATTAGATTCTCATAGGAGCTTGAACCCTATTGTGAACTGTGCATGGGAGGGATCTAGGTTGCTCCTTATGAGAATCTAATGCCTGATGATCCGTCACTGTCTCCCATCACCCCCGAGATGGGACCATCTAGTTGCAGGAAAACAAGCTGAGGACTCCCACTGATTCTAGACTGTGGTGAGTTGTATAATTATTTCCTTATATATTATAATATAATAATAGAAACAAAGTGCACAATAAATGTAATGCACTTGAATCATGCCGAAACCATTCCACCCTCCAAACGTGGAAAATTTGTTTTCCACAAAACCAGTCCCTGGTGCCAAAAAGGTGGGGACCACTGTTATAGAGTGTTTCCAGTGAGGCTTCATAAGAACCAGTTTGTTCTTCCTTTGCTTCCTACCTAATAGGTACACACAGCCTCTCTCTCTCTCCCCTACAACCCTGTGTCTCTCTATGTCTCTCTCTCTCTCTCACACACACATACTTTCTCTTTTTCTCTGTGTCTTTCTCTCTGTCTGTTTCTCTCTCTCCTTGGCTCTCTTTCTCTCTCCTTTAACCCAGTGAAATTTCCAAAGGAGCATTTGTTCAGTACTCATGATAACAAGTTTCCTTTGTCCTATATGCCTGCCACTGTCCCCAGCCCTTGTATGTGTATTTTTCACCACACTTCCAGGAGGAAGATACCATCATTATGCACAGAAGGGATACCTCACATGTCCACAGTCACACAACCAGTCAGTGTCAGAGGCTGGATTTGAACGCAGTGTGTTTGGGGAGTCACCTGCTCCCAAAGTCCATTTTTTTAACCACTGTGCCATACTATGATCTTGCTATGTTACATTCGTTCAACTTCATAGTTTTCAAAGAGAAGATAGAATCACAGTGGGATTTTACTGCGGAGACAAACATTATGTTCAAGGTTCTTTTGACCTGAATGTAGATGATGTACCAAAGACTCACAGTTTCTTGCAGTTTAGTCTTTGGGTGACTGCTTTATCTAGCCAGGCAAGGAGTAACCCAGGAAAACGTTTTGCTTTTTCCTGAGCTGTCTGGAGAACAGTTAGGCCTTTGCCTTAACAGTGCAGCCTGGCCTTAGTGATGTTGAGCCTTTGTGTTCATCTGACCTCCATGACCGAAGGCCTCAGAGTGAGGACAATGTGTTCCACTGGCCTGATCTAATGAGAATATCATTGCCTGTGCCCGGTGTGTTGGGGCAGTCCACCCTGTCATCCCCCAGTGCCCCCATTCCTATCTCTGTATTGACAAGCAGAGTAAGAATCTGTAGAGTAAGAACTCTGTCTGGAAGACGAAATCACCAGTGTTGATTTCTAAAGCTCCCTTTTGTGTGGCTTGCTTCTGTGAGGTTCTTGAAAGACTTTCACTCTGCAGCAGCCAGGACTGGAGTCCACTCACCCCCACTAGCCACATGCTTCCTGCCCCAAATGTCAAGGTTTTCATTTGACCATGGTATAATGAGCTGTATAAAATTAAAAACAGCTAAATACCACCTTATTTACAGTAATTTTCTATTTTCTGTACTCATCACCGAAACCTCTCCTTAACAATGCCAACCTCCAGATCATACCAATCACCACTGAGAAGCCCAATCACTACAACCACTAACCACAACATAAATCAACGTGAGGACCTGAGAGCTCACTCGCTCCCACTCTGTCCCTAGCCCAGCCTGGTTTTTCCATCACATGCTTCTTAGGCAGCAGGGAGCTGAGGCAGGGGGAACATTTAGTTCCCTTTTCAAAGACTGGGGACACTTAAAAATATCTCCAAGTAAGCAACAGCATTCAGAGGACGCTTATTTAGACTTTGTAGGAGCCTGGTGTTGGGACTCTGGCTCCTGGATGGCCTCAAACCTGCCCTTGGGCTTGGCCGAGGCTGGTCTGGGAGTACCATTTGCAAATGGCTCTTGCTTCACTGTTGCGTCTCCATCTGGGTAAACAACCTAGCAACAGCCCTGGCTCTTCTTAAGGCTGTCTGTTATAGACTGAACTGTGTGCCCCTCAGATTTATTTGTTAAAGTCCTGACCCCAGTACACCTCAGAATGTGACTGCATATGGAAATAGGGCATGTAAAGCAGTCATGAAGGTTAAGTAAGGTCATATGGATTGGCTCTAGTTCAATGTGACTGGTATCCATCTAAGAAGAGGAAGAGACACCAGAGCTTACTCTCTTTCCACGCACACAATGGCCATGTGAGCACACAGTGAGAAGATGCTATCTGCAAGCCAAGAAGAGAGGCCTTGGGAGAAACCAAACCTGCCAACACCTTGATCTTGGACTTCTAGCCTCAAGAACTGTGAGAAAATAAATTTCTGCTGTTTATTCCACCCAATTTGTGGCACTTTGTTATGGCAGCCCAAGCCAACTAAGATACCATCCATGTAATTTCTTCTTGTATGGCAAGGTCTTAACATGAGACGTGAATGAATCAATGGCCATTTCTATGCAGAAATTTAGAAGCATTCTTGAGTTATCATGGGGAGATTTAAATTCTCCGTATATGAACCCCTCTAGTCTGTACTTTCTTATAGGAAAATTCTCTGTGAGATTGGAATATTCTAGAAGTTAACCAAAAGGATCTTAATTTACTCTATCTCCTATTCCTCACATTCCTAGCACTGTTAATTACTCTTCTCCCTCAACCTCTGCTCCATCCCTTTGGAAAGCCCATGCATTTAGTAGATGTTTATTGAGGGCTTCTTTAGGCCAGCCTAGGCTTTAGGCACTGGAGCTATGGGAATGAAGAAAACAGGTAAGGCACGTGGTCTCACATGGCTTCCATCCCAGCAGAGGAAAACAGAAATAAAAATAAATAAATAAATAAGGACTATATCAGGTAGTGAAAAGCTATTCAGAAATTTTAAATACAGCAATGCAAGAATGACTGAGAGCCTGCTTTGGTTAGGCAGACAGGAACTCTGTCCTTTCCAACTAAAAACCATTCTACTCCCTCTTCTCCTCTTTCCATCACCATAACTACCCCTTGAGTGCAAGCTCCTGGACTGGGCTCCTGCAAGAGCATTCTAATTGACCTCTCTGCCACCTCCTTTGCACCACTGCAGTTCATTTTCCACATAGCAACTAGGGAAATACGTAAAAACAAAGCTGATTTTCATTATTCACAATAGCTGTGTTCTATAAAGTCTCTTCAAACCCTGAATTCCAGAATACTGAAGCATTGCTCCTAGGGGAAACACAGGGTTAGGTTCCTATGAGCCTCTGATCACCCATCAATACATAACTTTGTTTTATGTATATTTCTGTATAAAGACACCTTATTTAATATGTATTGTGGACTCAACATTGAATTCATGGCTAACAGCACAATAACTCATGCCTGAACAAAGCTTATTTAACACGCATACTTTCTACATAAGGCACTTTCTGGTCTTCCCTTGCTTATGAACACTAGACGGCACTTCAGCACTAGTCTGCAGTGGGGGCAGGAAAAGTGGACATTTTAAGCAACAAAATCATCAACAAAGAGCCAAGAAAATGTAAAATAAGATGGCACTAAATAGACCACTAAAAGGTCACTTGTTTATAGTATGAGAGCTGAAACAAGAAGACAGCATGTCACTTTGTTTGACCTCAGCTAGCAACCCACAGGTTAGGTGACTCACATTTTTTGCTTTGCTCATGTCTGTGAATGACTGCAAACTTGTCACCCAGTATTGATCTTGGGGTAATATACAGGTATTCCTATGGGTTAAATGTATCCCTTCCAAAATTCAGGTGTTGCCAATGTGACAGTATTGAAAGATGAGGGCTTTAAGAGGTGATTAGGACATGCAGGCTCCTCCCTCTTGAATGGGATTAAGGCCCTTATAAAATAAGCTTCACACAGTGTTACCTCACTTGCCTTTCAGCCTTCTGCCATATGAAGACACAGCATTCCTTCCCTCTGGAGGACACAGCAACAAGGCACCATCTTGGAAAACAGAGAGAAGCCTTTGCCAGACAACCAAACCTGTTGGTGCTTTGATCTTGAACTTCCCAGCCTCCAGAACTGTGAGAAAATAGCTTTCTGTTCTTTATAAGCTACTCAGTCTCAGCTATTTTGTTTTAGTAGCACAAATGGACTATTTTTGGTATTATCTCAGGAATATTTCTCTGTATTCCATTGGTGAGCTACGCATGCTTCATGGGAGTTGATATGCATAGGAATAATAGACTCATGGTAGCAAACATTCAGTATCTGTTAAGTAAATGCATTAGTAAAATTTCATGTGCTGCTTTTCTTTAAGTTAGGAACTGTTTCATTACATTGAAATCTCCAGCCACTAGCACAATACCCATTGTAGATATCTAAGTTATGTTTGGTGAATGAATGAATGGTCATAATTTTAAATATTAAATTAGATAAAATAAGAACAGTTTATGAACTCTAAAGCTTTTGAAAGTGCCCAGATAGTCTCTTCAGAATCACCACAAAATTATTTATCAACCTCTCAATCCACAATTAAATGTGCTATACCTCTATTTTTTGAAAAATCACTTCTTCAATATTTTTTGTTTTTTATTACTGTGACTATGAAAAGATTACTCAACTCTATTGATTGCCAATATAGAATATTTCAGCTACATGATGATTTAATAAGGGTTTTATAGACTGGGAACTCAATTCTCATCTATTTACGATATTGTGTTCATGAGAAAAATGGATTCCAGGGTCTAAAACAGACTTTATCTAATGCTTTCTGAAAATACAATTCATTTAATAATATAGACACTTAACTGGATTTTGTTTATTCTCAAATATGTGGCATAACCTCATATCTCAAAAACGGTTATGGGGTATCAGACTTCGTATGATTTTCTGTCATATTTCAGTCAAGTGGCTTTTTTTCTTCCAAATTGCTTACCTCTACAACCATTCTTTTATACTTGTTGAATATAGATTTAATTATTGTCATATGCATTGAGTCCCTGCTTTTTATCAAGTTTCCCGTTCCTGGAAAGTTTATGACACAGTGAATTGACTTAAAGTAGATTATATTTTACCTTAGGAACAACAATAGAATTGAAGAGTTTTGTTCTTGATTCAACATCAAATGAATTTTAGATACGGCCATAATATGTCACAAAGGCAAAAACACAACAGTTTAAAACCTCTAGAATCAATTACAAGAGTAAAATTAATGTCCAAGCCATTTAAAATGGGGTTAAGTTGATTATGTGTTTTATAATAAAAAGGGCTGTGTCTGTGTGTATCTATAAAATATAAATTTTCCTTGTTTTTCCACCTCTTCCTTAACAGTCCATTCTATACACTGGCACCAGATTAATCTTTACAGGTGAGACTCCGAGTTCAGAAACCTTCCCTAACTCACCTTCACTCACAGGGCCAAGTTGGAACCCTTAACATAAAAGTTCCCCTCAGCTCCCTCCACCCTTCTCCAACTCCTTCTAAATCCTGGCCTGCTGTTTAGCAAACTAGTTAGCAGCTCCTGGCCCTTCACAAGCATCCCCTCTCTTTTCCTGCCTTGATTCCTTGGTTCTCCTATCTGCTCAACCCCTGACCACCTCTCCACCACAGCAAATCCTGCTCCTCCTTCAAGACTCTGCCCAAGTCCTCTTAGGCCTCGCACGCGATCCCTCTAGGCAAAAGGACTCCCCCTGTCCGACCCTAGAACACAGGTTCAGCAGGGTGCATGGCTTGTGCTTCCTAGGCTGGCTGGCTGAATCCATCTGCCACTGTGCTTCAGGAAGAAAGGGCGAGAAACCAAATTTACTGAGAACCTCCTATGTGTCAGGTACCCAGCCGAGCATTTTTATAAATGTTCTCTCACTCCTTACCAGGTAGGCATTGGCAATTTCATTTTGACAGCTGAGAACACAGAGGATAAATAACTTGTTGAAGTAACTCAGCTGAGAAGTGATAGGGCCAGAATATAAGCCTGGAAAGTACACGGGAAGGATATAAAACTAAAAATCAGGAGATCTCCAATTTAATTAACCTTTCTGAATCTCATTTTTTTTCTCATTAATGGAAATGGCTAACAACACCTACCTCATGGAAATGTGCAAATTAACTGAGGACATTATTTTGAAAGGCTTTATCAGCTGTGGAGGTTTCTTTCCTCTTGGTGCCTAGCACACTCCAATGCTCAATAAATATTTTTTACTAGATTGATTTCTATGTCTTCTCTTAAAAGCTGCACTGTTAGTCTCCCATGCCACGTCTCCCTGCTCTTAGCTGGTTATGATAATATTCATGTACCCAACTTTGAAAAAAAATCATGCCATGATTTGCTGAGAACCATTTCCTGGTCCAGCATGATGAGAGAGTCAACACTTACCTGCACACATTTGCAAATATTGCTTAATGTGCTCAGGAGACAGAAGTCCTCCCAGTATTTCTGTAATCTGTGTTCCTTGGTGCTAATGAATTCTAATGTGGAACGTCAGTTTGCTTCTTCCCCTTGAAAGATAACAACTGTCAATAAATATCACCGTGTCTCCCGCTTGTAGAGCTCACTTAAACGTTCTAAAAACCCTTGATAGGGAGTGATATCAGCCTTTTCCCTCTGCACCAAGCTACCTAAGGAAAGCGTATTGGTTTCATGCTAAGTCATTTGTTTTTGCTAAGAGTTCTATTGTTCCTTCACACGATAGTGATAACTGAGTTTTGGCTTCTAACTTATCTTTCCATGCCTTCTGAGTATTTGCACACTATATTTGGCATATTTCATGGTCTGTGCTTCTGTTCTTTATTTCGATTTTCAGTTTCCTCCCTCGCTCCTCCTCCTTTTCATGATTACCCAGCTGAGCTCCGTGCAAACATGTCTTCTCTATTCTCATCACAATATCATTTTGACCCTTAGCTTTCCTATTTCATCTTTCAGAAATTTCCCCAAACAGTCCTCTCTTGCCCTGGTGTAATTAGGGCTCCTATCTCTGAACCTCTACAGTTACAACTTGCCCTGATCCACAGTTTCTTTCCTGCTTGTAAATTTCCTTTCCTCTAAGTAGTAAAATTAGTAACTCTTTGCATTTCTTAATTGTAGTTTCAACAGCTTGGATTCTTTTTGTAGGAAACTTGCTTACTCTTTGGAGCTCCTTTTCCACCACAACTAGGCTGTACAAAACCAAAGTTATTTTTAAGATGGAGTGGTCCACAAAAATAGGCACCAACCAGTGCTTTTGTACATAAAGTCAATAACTTCTAGATATAGATTTTATTTCTCTACCGTACACCCCTGCTCTATACAATTACCCAGTGATCAAAACAGAAACGTTAGCCAAACAAACGCATCCTATGGTGTGCAATGCTTTCCTTTTCTTATCCAGTATACAACCCTTTTTCACTCTGCCTAGTTCAACTCTTCATACATATTAATCGGTCCCATTGATTCATCTTTCCATTTTACAGCCATTAATAGACACCTCTCTGGATGGACATCAGATAGTTTATCCACTTTAACCAGGCTGATCGATTCTCTTTTCTGAAGAACGCTTGCTTTAGAGAAGTCAAGGAAACCAATTTCTCTTCCTGCCTTCTTTTACCAGTCTTCTGAGGAAGAGCCAAAGGTGAGAGGCGCTGTAACCCATGAGGCTTTTTTTTCCCTTCCTTTATGTCCTCACTCACAGCACCTCTTTCTCTGCCCCAAAGCGCTCCTGCCACATCTGTGCCCCAAAACCACTTGTTACTTAGCATCCATGCCAGCTGGCTGTCACGGCCACATTTACAGGTGATGTGGGTGAGCACTGTTCTCGGTCCACACATCCTCCCCAAGAGCCCTGTTGAGCGGGGATGTGACAGGGCCAGGTGTCACTTAAAGATTATTCATGGGCTGCTAACAGGCTGGGAGAACAGTGGGTCTGAGTCAGAGTTGCTCTTGCTGTTGGTGATGGCTGGTCTTCTCTGGTCAAGCTGACCCAGCACTGCTCAGCCAAGTCTCTCAGGATCAAGTGTTCATTCTTCCAGGCATTGGCCCAAACAAACATTCTTGGAAGACCACCTTCCTTTGTTAACTTTATTAACAGATAAGTCTCTAGTATGAAGGAGTTCTGGGGCCACCTGAGGCATAGGGACAGTTTCTGTGCTGCTTGAGAATAATCCCTTTGGGAGATCATTTGCTTAGTGGCCAGAGCCTTGTGTGAGCCTGAGAGGTAATTAGGTTATAGGTGCGGAGCAGATCCACTTGTACCAGCTGTTCTGGAAGAGAAAGAAGATGTGTGAATGGAAGAAATAAATTCATTCAAGGTTACAGAAGGAAGGTCAGCGGGAAAGATGAGAATTCAGGATTCTCACCAATAGTTAGAGGTTTGTTTGTTTTTAATTCCCAGAAGAATCATGAATAATTGATAGTAATAATAATAGTTGACCCATGTACACTCTTTTATGTACTAGACACTGTTCTAGTGGTTTAAATGTATTCACTTATTTGATCTTCATACCACCCATAAAAGTCCCCATTTAACAGATGAGGGCAAAGGACACCCACAAGTTCAGTAAGGTGGCCAGGATCACACAGGGAGAAGGATGTGGGACCAGGACTCAAACCCTGGCAGTTGGGACCCATAGCCTTAACTGTGTGTGTGTGTGTGTGTGTGTGTGTGTGTGTGTGTGTGTGTGTACATATGTGTGTGAGAGAAAGAGAGAGACAGTAGGGTATGTTTCAAAGACAGACATGGAGGTGGTGATAAGCATATGGTTCATATGAGTCCCCTCCAAAGACTGTTTCCAGACTAACTAATGGCTCCAACAGCTAACATTTACTGAGCACCTATTAAATCTTGAATTCTTACAATAATTCAGCAAGAATTTTCAGTTTTGAGGTGAGAAAACAGATTCAGAGAAGCAAAGTGAATTGACCAAGATTACCCAGATAGTAAGGCAGTTGGGGGACCAAGACTTGAGTCCAGAGGCCAAGCTCTTTGCGGCCCACCTTGTCTAGAGAGGGCTCCCTCACCTTGTCAAGTGTATGCGTCAATCAGACTATGAAGTAACTCACAGAATCCTTTCATAAATTTGTTTGAATTTTCATTACACATATTATCCAAAAGACTCTTCTATGTCATCTGGCTGATAAATTTCTGATCTCACTCTATGGATCACTGGAAGAACAGAATGGACTCCTCCTTGCTGATCATTTTTATGTGGAATATCAATATTGTGGATTCATTGACATGCATATACTTCAGAACTAAGATAGCACAGTGCTAGTCCCTGAATGCTTGCCCTAAGGAAGGGGCTGCCCCAAAACACAAGGCAAGAAGATGCTACACGGGCCTTTCCATTCCACATTTAACTTAGGATCTGATTGTTTTTGCATTTTCCCTTTCGAAGAATTTTGTAACTAGCCAGAAGGTAAGAATGTCACCTGTGTCCTCATCTGGACACGAGCTAGGATCTAAACTTAACGGGCAAACTCGTGTGGCTTCAGGCAGCATCCCTTTGCATGGGGTTTTGTCTGAAGGTGGATGAAGATGCAGGTAGCTGAGGAGGACAGTAATATGGGGAGGCCAGTGTGGTGTCTGTTAGAACCTGGTCTGTAGCTCAGCATGGTCCCCGGGTCAAAGGATCTGCAGGCAAGACTGTAGGTGCTGATTTATGAGAGGCTCTGGGAGAAGGGGCCAGGAGCAGTTCTGCTTTGGAGGAGTGACAGTTGCACAGGGTGGAAGAGAGGTCTGTTACCCCAAATCAGGAAGGACCTAGATGTTCTCTGAGGAGTGGGGGCCAACTGTAGCCATCAACTGGGTGGGGACCAGGCAGCTGAGCAGAACAAAGGAAGGGCTGTTTGTGAGTACCTGTGAGACACCCCTCAGGGTCCACAGAAAGTCTTGGAGAGGGATGCCCTCCTGTACTGGGAGTGCTGCAGGGATCAGAGCCTGTGAAATCTGGATCGTTGCTATTAGTGTGACTCATTAGTATCCACAGACTCCCTGCCCTGGGGAAATATGGTTTATAAGAGCACCACCCATAAGAGTGGGGAGTGGGGTGGTCTGTGAATACAGGTGTGATGGGTTCTCTACTACCAGGCAGTCTGTGAAAAGGAGGTAGTGTCGTGTCTGTGCTTGGGTATAAGCATGTGTTAAGTGAATAAACAGTTCTCTTAAAAAGATCTCTCAGGTAGGGCCTTGAGTTTCAGGGTCACAGATATGATCCAAGTTGCAGGAGCTCTGAGTATGGAAATCTGAGACTTTTGGACTTAGAAACAAAAACACATAAACGGGAAGCCCTGGAAGCAGTGGAAGAACCTGGAAAAGCCCATCTGTCCAGAGGCTGTCAACAGTGGGCACAGCAAAGGGCACGTTCACCTTGGCAGGTGCACAGCATGGACTGAGCCCAGGGAGTTTCCGGAGGTAGGGGGCACCTAGGCATCCAGGCATGTTCACAGGCAACCACATACAGACACATTTTGAGGGCAGGTGGGGCTCAGTCTCCAGGGTTTCCAGCTTACCTGACACTATCCCCCAATTCCCAAGCAGGTGTTTGAGCCAGACCCCCATGCAAGCAGGGACAGGACCCCCCGTGCCTTCACTAGTTTTGGGCAGACCACCAGCAGTGCTGGGTGCAGTCCACACATCTGCTTAGTCTTTCATCTTCACATTGTGTCTTGGTACTTTTAATTAAAGGATCCCAGAAAGCCGACTCCTAAAGGAGGCTGGTGTTGAGCCAGGCCCTTATATAACACACCTACTTGCTATAAACAAGAGCACCAGAGAAAGGTTTCCAACTGGATTGAAAGTGTTCCCCCTTTTGTCTGCAGTTTGGACAACTTCAAGGCTGTAAAGATGAGACTACCCCACATGTATTATTGTCCTTACATGTTCTCTCCCTTTTTGTTCTCTCCCTTCTAACTCAACCTTCAACTCCCTATCATGGAAGGAAATAAAGTTGTATGTGTGCATGTGTGTGTGTGCCTGTGTGCATGCATGTATGTGTGAATGTATACGTGTGTGTTTCTTAGCATAATCCGCTTTAGCAGGCTGCTAGATCTGACCAGTAGCAGCAGCTGTGGCAGCTGCAGCAGTGGCTGATTGCTCTGGAAGGGCATGGATAAGCCTGTTTGATGGGACCAAGAAGGAGGGCATTTAAAACCTTCATGTCTTTCTACTGCTCCTTCCAAGCCCTCATTAGCTTCACTAGAGGGAAAACTTATCTCGTAGGGTTCAGTCGCTGTCTTACTCTGGGCGCACAGCACAATCAGGAGGGACTTCCATTCAAAATAAAGGAGGTGGAGTTGGATTTTTAAAAAGAGAGAAAGAGAGAGGAGCATACTCTCTCATCTGCTGAAACTCACTGAGCCAGGTGACCTCCTGAAAAGGTAGGAAGGCATTGGTTTTGTGTCCTACTCCTTCTTGGCCCTCTGACTCTGAGACCCACAGGCGCTCCCAGTCAGTAAAGGGGGTTTCTGGTCCTGTATGAGTGTGCTTTGTTTTTTGAGGGAGCCTGAATACTACCCATCCAACCTTCTATACCATCTTTCTCCCTGACGTGGAAAGATTACAGTTCCCAGATAGATGGCTGGAAATTGCTTCGGGGAGAGGGTAGAGCGGTGACTGGTGGGAATAAAGGATTCTGGATGGGAAGCCCCAGAGGAAGCCAGTGACCGCAGTGCATGCTGGGGGTTGTAGTTCTCGTGTACTCCACGGGTCAACAGGTCAGAGAAGCAGGCAGAGGAACCAGCTCAGTAAAACCCAAGCTATGTGATGTAAATGCTTGCTGGACCCCGAGATTTAGGCTAAAGTGGGCCAGCCAAGCCTGCCTGTTGAAGACACAAGAAAGATATTCAGTTTCCTTATCCACGTTTATATTTTGCCATTTGATCTGTTAAGAAATGAGTTAAATGTTTTAAAGTTTCCCATCCCTTTTTCTTTTCTTTTTCCTGTCAATCCCTTACATTTTGTACAAGTTTTCCTTTGTATATGACCTGGCTACATTATTCAGGGCTTAATATATATGATGGAAGATCATATCCTTTGTCAACAAAATACTACCTTCTGTGACCCATGAATTCTTCCAGTCTTGAATTTTAATTGGACTGACAATCATTTTGTGATTTTTTTTTTCTTTTTGCTGTGTTTTCTGGGTCAGTCTTTTAATTTTTATGAGTTAGTATGCCTCTTCTGGACAGCATAAAGTTGAATTTTCTAGGAAAACATAAATTAACTCAATAAGTAGATTCCCTGATAAATCAATAAGTATAGAAGATATTAAATAAGTTGTCAAAGACTGCATTCAATAAAGTCAGGCGACTCAGATGGGTGTGTAGTTTGTTTATGGGTTTTTTCAAACCTTCAACAAAAAATTAATTCCCATTCTAAACAAATTATTGCAGAACACAGCAATATATGTAAATCTTTCCAAATCAACATATACATTCCAAATTAACTTATAAACGTGAAATCTTGTTAACAAGCCTGTTGAACCTAGGACAAAGGAAGCAACTGACACCAATAGAACTTACAAGTATAGAGAAAAAGCTTTAAAATGTTTTAGCAAATCAAATCCAGAAATATATTAGAAGAAGAATATACCATACCAAGGATATTTGATTCCTGAAATGCAAGGATGGATCAATGTGAGAAAATGAATAATACAATTTATCACACAGAAAGGTTTCAGAAAAGAAAAATGATCATCACAATAAATACTAAAAAGGCATTTGGTAAAATTCAACATTCATTCCCAGTAAGATCTATTAATTAACAAATACCCACCATCATAGTTAACAATGAGATAATAAAGATGTTCTCATTAAAATCAGGAAGCAGTTGAGGATGTTAATTACCACAAATATTGGTAAACATTTTCCTAGAAATTTCCGTTGTAAGACATACAGAAAAGCAGTAAAAATATCAAAAAGGATAAAAATTATTACTTGTAAGTTATGTGATTAGTCTGTCTAAAGAAACTTGAGTATAACCTAATCACTTTATATGCATCCAATGAAACAAGTATTGTATCACCCCCATTGTACAAATGAGGACACCAAGGCCCAATATCATACACCTAGTAATAGAACTGGTATTTGAATCCAGGTAATCTGACTCCAAAACCCTGTCTCCTAACCACCTGTGTTACACTGTCTTTCCTTGTTTCACTCTATAAAGTTTAGCTATCATTATTATAGCAATATAAGAAACACTTTTCCTATACACCACGAATAACCAACTAGCAATACATTTAAAAGAATATTTAAATTCAAAATAGCAAAACCATATAAAATTCATAGAAATAAACCTAACAAGAAAAGTGCACCTAAAGAGAAGTTAACAATTTAATGAGGGGCATAAAATAATATTTGAACAAATAAAAAGGTGTATAATTTCCTGGATAGGACAAATAATAGGAAGATGTAAACTTTTTTGAGATAATTTACACTTTTTTTTTTTTTTTTTGAGACGGAGTCTGGCTCTGTCACCCAGGCTGGAGTGCAGTGGCGCGATCTCCGCTCACTGCAAACTCTGCCACCTCCCGGGTTCACGCCATTCTCCTGCCTCAGCCTCCCTAGAAGCTGGGACTACAGGCGCCCGCCACCACGCTCGGCTAATTTTTTTGTATTTTTAGTAGAGACGGGGTTTCACCGTATTTGCCAGGATAGTCTCCATCTCCTGACCTCGTGATCCGCCCGCCTAGGCCTCCAAAAGTGCTGGGATTACAGGCGTGAGCCACCGCGCCCGGCCGAGATAATTTACACATGTAATGCAATTCTAATTCTTTATTTTTTTTTTTTGGAATTCAGTGAAATGATACAATGAAAAAATGAAAACAACCAAAATTGTTGGGAAAAGCAGAATAAGGAAAAATGGCTCACGTTGAAAAAAATCAAAACGCTTTATAGAGCTATAATAATTTAAATTGTACAATTCTATACCTAACCATGTCAATGAAATAAAATATAAAGTCCAGAAATAGATACAAATATATATAGTATATAATACAGACATTACCTCAAAAAACAAAAGGAAGGGGAGATAAGTCATTTGATAAAAAGTGTTCTAAAAATCAGTGCAAAGAAGGTATCACAAAATAAACAAATGACAGATTTGCCTCTGCACATATTTTAAATATACATCAAAAAATATCAACAAGAAAAAAGATAAACTGGGAAAATACTTCCACAACATATTCCAAAAATATTCTTAAAATATAAAGAATTGTTGCCCGGCGCAGTGGCTCATACCTGTAATCTCAGCACTTTGGGAGGCCAAGGTGGGCGGATCATGAGGTCAGGAGATCCAGACCATCCTGGCTAACACGGTGAAACCCCATCTCTACTAAAAATACAAAAAGTTATACAAAAAATTAGCCGGGCATGGCGGCAGGTGCCTGTATTCCCAGCTACTTGGGAGGCTGAGGCAGGAGAATGGCATGAACCTGGGAGGCGGAGCTTGCAGTGAGCCTTGATCGTGACACTGCACTCCAGCCTGGGCGACAGAGCGAGACTCCGTCTCAAAAAAAAATCTATCTATCTATCTAGATAGATAGATAATATATATTTAGATAGATATAGATGGATAGAATTGTTAAAATTAACAATAGGAAGAACAAGAAGAAGCAGCAGAAGCAGCAGTAGCCGCAATTAAAGGTAAAAATTAATGTGATCAATAAACACATGGAAATGTGCTCACTTTACCAGTAATCAAAGACAAGCTGATTAAAATATTTTACATGTAAAATGACAACTATATACATATATTTTAATCACCGGGTATTTTATCAGCAAGAACCATTTTTAAAATATGCTGGAAAATTTACTCTCAATAGCAACTAAAGCCATAAATTACCAAGTTACAATACTATAAAAATACATTCTTTAAATTTTCCAACACATGCACAAATTTGATTAAATGAAGATCTATATCATGATTCTGAATGGGAATGTTGAACACTGTAAAGACGTAAATTCTACAAATTATTGCAAGAAACGTATCTTAACATTGTGAATGCATCTTACAAGCACAAGGCCAGCAAAAGAAGCCAGTAACTAAAGTTTCCACTTTTTGCAAGTTGCCATTTATGTAAAGTTTAAGAGCAAGCAAAATGAATCTATGGTGATTGGCGCCATGAGATTGTGACCTCTAGAACAGAGTCAATGACCAAGATAGGGACACAGGATAGATGCTGGGTGGGGTCCCTTCGTTGCTTCCCTTGGGTGGTGGATACCTGGGTGTGCTCATTAAATCCAATGAGATGTCTGCTTATGATTTGGGCACTTTTCTGTATAAATGTTACATTTCAATAAAAGGTTACTTTAAAAAAAAGGAAAAAGCATAAACTTAGGTTCTTATGCCACACTTTGTAATTACAAAACTTCTAGTGGAAGGTAAGAGTTAAACATAAACATTAAGTAATAAAATATGAGCGTATGTGCTCTGTGAGAGCAAGCTCTTTTTGAAAACAGTTTTGCTCACTGTTTTATTCCCAGCCCATGGGATAAAACCTGGTTCCAAAGGTGCTTAATATTTATCAAGTGGATGAATTAGAAGAAGATGCCAGTGAAAAGTTAACTGGCATTGGGTTGAGAAAGGGCATTCTAAATATAAACATAATGGGAAATAAAGCATATATTAAAACACTGGCACACTTAACTGCCAAACATTTAAAACTTCTGTAAGTCAAATACATAAAGAGCATATACAAAATTAAGGTCAAAAAACAAACTGGCAAAATATTTTTAATATATATGACACTGAAAATTAATACCTTTAACGGGTTAAGCACTTAATGGTTAATAAGGGAAACACTAACACTCCTGGGGAAAATAAGTAAAAGCAAATGGACAATTTCCAAAAAGTACAAATGGCCAACAAACACATGAAAAGATGTTTGAGATGATTAATAACCAAAGAAATGGCCAGGCGCAGTAGCTCACGCCTGGAATTCCAGCACTTTGGGAGGCCGAGGCGGGCGGATCACGAGGTCAGGAGATCGAGATCATCCTGGCTAACACGGTGAAACCCCGTCTGTATTAAAAGAATACAAAAAAATTAGCCGGGTGCGGTGGCGGGCGCCTGTAGTCCCAGCTACTCTGGAGGCTGAGGCAGGAGAATGGCGTGAACCTGGGAGGCGGAGCTTGCAGTGAACCGAGATCGCGCCACTGCACTCCAGCCCTGGCAACACAGCGAGACTCCGTCTCAAAAACTAAAAATCACCAAAGAAATGCAAATTAAAACAGCAAAACGCCCAAGTTTTTGGTTTGCCTATCACATTTTTCCTTCATATACTCAACAAATATATTTTTGAGTGGCTATTACATCAGGCAATCCTGGGGATTCCATAGAAAAAGAAATCAGCTATGCTCCCACCACTCAGGGAGCCTACATTCTGGAGAGGAACATAATAGACAATAAACAAATTATTGGATACATATTTAGTGTGTCAGGTGGTGATAATTACTATGGGGTTGGAGTGGGGAGTGTAAGTTCGTGAATTGTAACAAATATACCACTCTGGAGTGTGGGATGTTGACAGTGGGGGAGGCTGTGCATATTTGGGGGCATATGGGAATTCTATACTTTCCCCTCAGTTTTACCATAAACCTAAAACTGTTTTTAAAATAGTCTGTTAAGGAAAGAAGCAAGAAAGAAAATGGAATAGAGTGAGAGAGAGAGAGGAGAGAGAGAGGAAGGGAGGGAGGGAGGGAGCAAGGAAGAAAGGAGAAAGAGAAGAAAGGAAAAAGCAAAGGAAGGAAGAAGGGAGGGAAGGAAGGAGAAAAAGAAAAAAGGAAAGACAAGAAGAAAGAAAAAAGGAAAGAGAAAAACAAAAGAGAAAGGGAAGGAGGGACAGAAGGAGAAAAAGGAAAGACAGAAGGAAAGAAAAAAAGGAAAGACAGGAAATAAAGGAAACAGGCAAGCAGAGTAAGGGAGATAGGGAGGTGGGACTGGCTGTTGGGAGATAGGGATGCGGGGCTGGCGGTGGTGGTTGCTACTTTCTATGGAGAGTTTTTGAAGTCATCTCTCATAAGATGGTATTTGAGCAGAGACCTGAGGAAGTGAAAGATGGAGGGCTGAAGACTCCAGGTAGAGGAACAAGCAAAGATCCCCAGCAGGATCAAGTCTAATGTCTTCAAGGAATGTCCAGGATGGGATGAGGCTGCAGGGGAGTGAGCAAGGTGTAGACAGGTAGAAGGTGAGGTTGGAGGAGTGGATGGATGGGGAGGAATAATCCCACAGGGCCTGGGATGTACTGCAAAAACTTTAGCCTTTTGCTTTAAGAAATAAAGTCTGTTAATTAAAAACAAAATCAAATGAACAGAAACAACTTTGGCTTTTGCGCTGAATGAGAATCCACTTAAGGGTTTTAGGCAGAGGTGAGACATGATCTAACTTACATTGCAAGATGGTCTCTCTGGCTGCTGTGTTGGAAACAGACTGTAGGGGCAAGCATGGACACTTGGAGGGCAGGGAGGGGGCCACCACTGTAGTCACCCAGGCAGAGAAGTGACAACAAAGATGAGGTGTCAATCGTGGAGGTGCTAAGAAGTGGTCAGTTCATCTACATACACAAAGGAGAGCCAAATAGATTTATAGAGCACAGCAGGCAAGAATCAAGAGTGACTCCAAGGTTTGGGGCAAGGGCTTAGGATAGAACCAATGGATTGTTGGGGATCATCCTGCTGGAGACAAAGAATGGTTGGAGTACTGGAGAGTGAGTTAAAAAGAGAAGAGGTGGTGGCTGGAGAACGGGAGGCTTGATGTTGATATTATGGAGGAGATGCAACTACTGGGAACGATAACACCAAGGGTGGAACCCTGCCAGTAGGTAGCTGTGCGGGGTGGAGTCAGTGGTGGGGTGGTGAGCAACAGCATTGGAGAAGAGGGCAAGGAACTGGGAGTCCAGAGAGGGAACACGCAAAGACTCTATGTGGGTATTGATGTCACCAGGAATTATGACATGAATTGTGTTAGAGACAGGGAACGTCAGCCATACACTGAAATCCTTAATAAATGAAGAGAGGTATCACAGGAAGAAGTAGATGATTGAAGCCAGGAGGGGTAGCCCATGTTTTGCAACAGGAGTTTCCAAGTTAGGGGCATTTAGAGAGGGTGGAGGGAGAATGGTCTGGAAGCATCTATGGGAAAGAGGAAGCATACAACCACCACTCCAGATCAAGTCATTCAAGGTATGTAGAGAAAAATGAACTATGATGTTAAAACGCTGCAGGGAACATGGTGTCATCAGGGGAGAGCCAAGTTCTAATTAGAGTAAGAAGTTGACAGGAGCAACCAAGTAGGAGATTGAGGATATAGGGGATTTAACTGATGACTGACTGGAAGTCTTCAAAAGTGGGGAGGAGTAGACGGTGCATCCAGGTCACTGACTTGTGTGGGAATGTGTCTGGGTGAGGTGAGATGACCTGGGAGTTTGTGGTGAAGGGGGAGATGGGAGTGGTTCTGTGGGTCAATAAGGCAGATTGCAGTGATGGATTGTTGGCCAGGGGTTTGGGGTGCTGGGAAGGGGGAGTTATGAGGGTCTTTCTAGGAGTACTCAGATTTCTGCTGTTCCTCCTTGCTCCTGCTCATGGACATGTGGAAGAAACACATGGAGAAACACATGAAGCACTGCCCCGCATCAACCCTGTGGGAGAGGAGTGGACGCCGGGCAGGGGAGACCTTACCTGGAGCCTACAGAGCTCTGGGGTTCCTCTTCTCCAGCGGAGGAGGCAAGGGTTAAACTAAGAAACTCGAGCAACGCTGGGAAGGGTTCAGGAAATCCAGCCCTTCTATCCACAACTTGTGGGAGTGTAACTTGGGAGTTTGTTTTTAGAAAAAAAATTAAAATATTTAACGGGAGCCTTAAAATTGTGCTGATCCTTTGTTTCAGTAATTTCTCTTCTAGGAAAGTATGGTAAAGACATAATCAAAGATTCAGACGAAGATATAACTAGAGAATGCACATGATGATTTTGTTAATACACCAAAATAAAAAAAATTAAATAATGATGGAATCACCCAATAAATTGTGACCATCTATACTTTGGAATAACATGAAGATTGTTAAAAACTATGTTTACAAGAGTGGCGGTAACAGAGAAACACTTGCTATATAATTTCCCAAAAACAAGGTATAGAAATACTATATATAATAAAATTCAAATTTTTAAGAGAAATTAAAATGTATAGAAAAATGTGGAAAAGGATATACTTAATCTTTTTTCAGCATAGTAGAATTGTGGGTGATTTTTGTTCCCTTTATATTTTTTAATACTTTGTACTTTTTAATGACAAATGTATATACTACCATTTAATGATAAAAATATGTTTTTTAAATACTGGATAAGAATTATTCAAATAAATGCCTTATTTAAAAGTTAAATTGCAGACCAGGTGCAGTGGCTCACGCCTGTAATCCCAACACTTTGAGAGGCCAAGGTAGGAGGATTGTTTGAGGCCAGGAGTTTGAGATCACCTTGGGCAACAGGGCAAGACCCTGTCTTAGTTGGGCATGGTAGTATGAGCCTACAGTCCTGGCTACTCAGGAGGTTGAGGCAGGAGGATTGATTGAGCCCAGGAGGTCAAGGCTGCAGTGAGCTATGATTGTGTCACTTGCACCCCAGTGTGGGCAACAGAACAAGACTGTCTCTACAAATAAATAAGTAAATAAATAAAATACAATAAAAATTAAATTGCAAATGAAAAGTTACACTATCTCTATCTCATGCTATTGTATACTAGAAATTATAATTTTCCTCCAATTCATTACTTTGATGATTCTACAAAATCAAGACTGAACTGGAATTTAAATCAGAAAGGCTAAGAAGCAAAGAATAACAATGGTGAGCTTCAAAATAGATATCCCACATTATTCCAGTGTTCCCTTCTGCATCTGTTTTGGGAAGAGTGCCCAAAGCCTTCAGAGGAGACAACCTTTTGTGCTGTGTCCCCTACTCCCCCCATTCCTACCCTGAATAGCGTTCTTTCCAAAAAAGAATAAAGAATACTCAAGGAAAACTATTAAAATGCTTGGCAAAACTACACAGACAGACACAGAGGCCAATTAAGTATAAATATTTCATACCAGAACTGTCTTTTTGACCCAGCTACTAATATCTACTCGGCCACAGATCTAAATGTTCGGATGAAAATAACAGAGCAGAGGATGGCTGGTCAGCCAGCTGCAGAGGGGCGCCCCTTTGGAGCATTCACATCTGCCTGAAGAATACGTGTAGTACGTTTTCCTAGAAGCATGGAGGGTATGCAGGTATTTGACCATCTTCCTAAACCTGGAGTAGGTAATTGTTTTCCTTCAGGGATTATTCTCTCTCACCACTTTTGTGTTTTGATTTTTGGTTTTTGTTTTCCCTTGAATCTAAAACAAGAGAGTCTACTTTCTTCTTTGGATTTTGAAGCTGTGGATGCCTTTCTTCTCAGTTAATTTTTTTGTTTGTTTTCATCTTTTAAGACTTAGGTAGTTTAGGTTTTGAAAATGAACACACTGACAGTCATTGTGAGACGATAGCCTGGCCTTTCAGAGGACAAATGCTGTGGGGTGGTGTAACCTTGAGGCTCAAGTCCTGGCACTGGCATTTAGTGCATGAGTCATGCTGTATTGCTTCACCTCCTGGGCTTCAGTCTCTCCATCTGTGAATGTAGAATGACAATACCTGCTGTGCTGTAAGGGCACTGTGAAGATTAAATGAGATAATGCTTTGTAACCTGTTGGCCTCTGTGCAGTTTAAGATGATGTTTTTCATTACTTGGCTAAGTACTGTACACCCACTGCTCTGGAGGCAAAATTGAAACAAAAAGCTTTGTAATGCTCCCCCCATTGAAAACATTACTATGTTAGCCTCTATATACA
This sequence comes from Macaca nemestrina, assembly GCF_043159975.1. Taxonomy (NCBI): domain Eukaryota; kingdom Metazoa; phylum Chordata; class Mammalia; order Primates; family Cercopithecidae; genus Macaca; species Macaca nemestrina. The sequence goes on along the minus strand of NC_092125.1, from coordinate 14,499,986 downwards.
CAAATTATTATAACAACACATGGAAGGTAGGAAATACACTTTGAATTATGTTGTTTCTAAGAGTGAGGATAAGGATTACTTTCATTCATTTATACTTTTTGGGGACCAATAATATGTATTTGTAAGATGATATTTGATAAAGAGATGGCTACTTTATAGATTGCCTCTTGTATATTAAGAAACAATTAAATCTATTTTAAAAGCACAGCTAAAAACCTCCATTTCCCAAAATAGTGTTTTGGGAAATAGGGTAATCTAATAGGGATTAGATTACCTAAAATCTTTTCTACTACAAAACATCTAGAAATATTAAAAAACTGTAATATTATTTTAAATTCATTATTTGAATTCCAAGAAAGTAAGAAATATCCCTAGCGTAAAAAATGAAGATGGATATGAACACCAAAATGGTAAGCACAAGCCAATGTTGCAACAGCCTGGGTGGGGAAAGGGGAGTGAGAAAGTATGAGGGTGACAATCTTATTAGGCAAGAGGATCTCCCTCTCTCAATCTCTATCTCTCTTTTTAAAAAATTAAATTAAAAAATGTCAAGCACTCATATAGAATAATATAAAACACCCCCAAATACCTATCACCTAGATTCATTAGCAAAATTTTGCAACATTTTATCTTTTTTTGTTTGTATTTTTATCCTTGCTGAAGTTTTTACATTGAATCCTAGACATCATGCTATTTCACTCCACATATTCTTATATGCATATCTATTTAAACAGCTTAGGAAAAGAGGTATGATTATAAAATCAAAGAATTTAAACAGAGGCCTTATAATGTTAAACTTGAATTGGAAATATTAGCATGAACTCTCTCTTAAGAGAGAGTTTTATCTCTTAAGAGAAAAGGCCTGGCAAAAATGAAAACTCAGTAGCAAGAGGTCTTTGATGACTTCCTTTTTTCTGACACCAAAAGATGCCCCAGGATCATCTTGGACATTTCTTGTCCCAAATCTGTAATTATTCATTTTTCCAAGGAGGCTTGGTCTTCTTAGTAAGAAATGACACTTAATGACCAACTCAGGACTGACACAGATCCTAGAATAAGCAAACAAGGACCTTGAAGCAATTATCATAACTGTATTCAATATGTTCAAAAAGTTAAGAAAGACATGGAACATATTTTTCTAAAATTAGACTTCTAGAGATGAAAACTACAATGTGTGAGATGAAAAATACACTGAATGGGTGAGGGGATTAACAGTAGATTGGACATTTTTAAAAAAAGATTAATGAACTTGAAGACATAAGCAATAAAAAACATCTGAAATAAAAAAGATAGAAAAAATAATTCTAAAACATGAAAAAAGCATGAATGAGCTGTGGCACTTCAAGTTTTTAATATAATAGGTGATCATAAGGGAGGGGGGAATAGAAAAATATCTGATGAATAATGGTCAAAATTTCCCCCGAATTTGATGAAAACTGTTAAAACTACAATCCAAAAAGTTCAATGAATCTCAAGCACAAAAATTATGAAGAAAACTATACCAAGATACATCATAATAAAAATACTCAAACCCAGTGATAAGAGAAAATTTTCAAAGCAGTACATTTATCTATAGAGGAACGCATGTAAGGGTGATAGCAGACTTCTCATAGGAAACAATGCAAGTGAAAAGACAATGGTGCAACATCTACAAAAAAGCACTAGAGCACTGCGTGAAAGAAAAACTCTGTAAACCTAGTATTCTATACCTAGTAAAATATCTTTCAAAAATAAGGTAAAAATAAAAACGACTTTCAAACATGTGAAAGCTGAAAGAATTAATCGCCAGCAGACATACACTGTTAAACATTTAAGGAAGAAATACCAATTTTACAAAACTCCTAGAAAATTGAAGAGGAAGAAATGTTTTTCAACTTATCTTTTCATTTTTCTTGAAACAGTGTCACTCTGTCACCCAGGCTGGAATCCAGTGGCATGATCTCAGCTCACTGCAACCTCTGCCTCCCAGGTTTAAATGATTCGCCTGCCTCAGACTCCCCAGTAGCTGGGATTGCAGGCATGTGCCACCACACCTGGCTAATTTTTGTATTTTTATTAGAGACAGGGTTTCACCATGTTGGCCAGGCTGGTCTCAAACTCCTGACCTCAAGTGATCTGCCTGCCTCGACCTCCCAAAGTGCTGGGAGGTTACAGGTGTGAGCCCATGTGCCCGGTCCCCTTGTTTTTCAACTTCTTATGAGACAAGCATTACTGATACCAAAACCAGGAAAAGACGAAAAAGAAAATCTACATATTAATATCCCTCATGAGCAAAGGTGCAAAATTTCTAACCAAATTTTAGCAAATCAAATCTAACAATATGTAAAAAAGATAATATATGGGTTTCATGTGGAGTTTATTCCAGGAAAAGAGGGTTGGCTTCCTATTAGAAAATTAATGTCATTTAAAATATTAACTAAAAATGAAAACCATATTATCATCTTGATATAAACAGGAAAAAAATATGATAAAATCGAACGTCTGTTCCTGATCATTCCAACATCTCAACAAACTATAAATAGAGGAAAATGTTCCTAATCCAACACAAATCATGTAAGAAAATCTACAACTAACATCATACTTAACAGGAACGAGTCAGGAATGTTTGCTCTTACCACTTCTGTTAAACATTTTAGTAGAAATCCTTGACAGTGCAACCAGGGGAGAAAAAGATATAAAAGGAATCCAGATTTTAAGGAAAGAAGTAAAACTGTCTTTATTCTTAATGACATGATTATGTGGAAAATAGGATGGATTCTACAAAAAGGCTACTGCAATGATGTAAGATTAATATACAATAATCAGTTGTACTCCCATACACTATCAATAAACAGAAATTTAAATTTCAAAAAATACCACTTACAATTGCATCAACAATATGAAGTCCTTGTCTGACAAAAGATGTGCAAACTCTAAACATTAAAACTATAAAATATTGTGAGAGAATTTTTTAGAGACTTGAATAATGAGAGATGTACTATGCTCATGGGTCAGAAGATTCAATATTGTGATGTTGGTTTTCCTCAAATTGATCTATAGATTCAATATCCTTTCAATCAAAACCCAAGGGGGTTCTTTTGTAGAAAATGACAAGTTGATTCTAGGCTCTATATGGAAATGCAAAGAACCTAGAACAGCCAAAACAACTTTGAGTGAGAAGAACAAAATGATAAGATTAATGCTACCTAATTTCAAGACTTATTATAAAGCTACAATAATCAACACAGTGTATTTGTGACATAAAGACAGATAAACAGCCCTGAAATAGACACACACATACTTAGACTACGAATTGTCAACTAAGGTTGATCCACTTTAAGTTAATTTTTCATGTATTTTAAAAATTGCAAATAATTTTTGCGAGGCAATTTGGTAGTGAAAAGATAGTGTTTTCAACAAATGGTGCTGGAATAATTGGATATACATATGCAAATAAAAGGAGCTTTGATTCCTGTTTTATGCTATATAAAAAATTAAAGTGGATTATATACCTAAATGTAAAGCCTAAAACTATGAGTCTTCTAGAAGAAAATATAGGAAAAGAAATCTCTGTAACTTTGGTTTAGGCAAAGATTTCTTAGATACAGCACCAAAAACACAATTTATAAAAGAAAAATAAATTGATAAACTGAACATCAAAATTAGAAATTCTCTGCTTTTCATAAGAGACTGTTAAGGAAGTAAAAAGGTAAGCCTCAGATTGGAAGAAAATATTTGCAAAGCATATACGGGATAAAGAACTCTCAAAACTCAGTAAGTTTTAAAAACCCACACAATTTAAAAATAGACAAAAGATTGGGACACTTTTCCAAAGAAGACATGCAGATGGAAAATAGGCACATGAAAAAATGTTTAGTAACATTGGTTATTAGGGAAATGCAAATTACAATGGTCCTCCTTTATCTAGGGGGGAATATGTTCTGAGACCTCCAATGGATGCCTGAAACAGCAGACAGTACCAAACCCGATGTATACTATGATTTTCCTATACATACACACCTATGATAAAGTTTAATTTATAAATTAGGCACAGTAGATTACCAACAACTAGTAATAAAATATTATATAATAAAATATTATAATAAAAATAATTATAATATACTGTAATAAAAGTTATGTGAATGTTTCTTTCTCAAAATATCTTTTTGTACTGTACTCACCTATTTTTGGCCCATGGTTGACCATGGGTAGCTAAAACTGCAGAAAGTGAAACAGTATGCTGGGCGTGGTGGCTCACACCTGTAATACCGGCACTTTGGAAGGCCGGGGCTGGCAGATCACCTGAGGTTAGGAGTTCGAGACCAGCCTGCCTAACAGGCTGTCTACTAAAAATACAAAAATTAGCAGGGCATGGTGGCATGTGTCTGTAAGCCCAGCTACTCAGGAGGCTGAGGCAGAAGAATTGCTTGAACCCAGGAGGCGAGGTTGCAGTGAGCTGGGATCACGCCATTGCACTCCAGACTGGGCGACAAGAATGAGACTCCATCTCAAAACCAACAAATAAACAAAAAAGTGAAGCAGCAGAGAAAGGGAGACTACTGTAAAACCATGATTAAGTACATGTACACAGTGTCACAGATCTTTTTGTGCTGCCATAACAATATACAGAAGACTGGGTGATTTATCAAAGAACAGAAATGTATTTCTCATAGTTTCTGGAGGCTGCAAGGTCCAAGATCAAGATGCCGGCAGGTTCCTTTGTCTATTGAGGACTGCCCCCTGCTTCCAAGATGGCGCCCTGTTGTGGCGTCCTCTAGAGGAGAGGAACACTGTGTCCTCACATGTGAAGGGTAAAGGGCAAGGGAGCCAAAAGCCACATGACATCTCTTAATCCCATTCGTGAGTGAGGAGCCCTCAGGACCTAACCACCTCTTAAAGGTCCTACCTCTTGATATTATCACATTGGCCATTAAATGTCAACACCTGAATTTTGGAGGGGACACATTCAAACCATAATATAATCCTATTAAAATGGATAAAATTATAAGATCTGACCATACTAAATATTGGAGAGAATGGGGAAGAATTGAAACTCTCGTACTCAGTAGAAATGTGCAATAGCACTTCTATGGAAAACACATTGGCAGTTTTTTTGAAAAGTTAAGTATATACCCTACTATCTGATGTAGCCTTTCCACTAGTAGGTATTTATCCAATAGAAATAAAATCTATGTCTACACAAAGATTTATACAAAAATGTTCTTAGCAGCTTTATTTGTAGTAACCCCGAACTGGAAATGACCCAAATGTTCATCAATGGCTAAATAATTGTGGCATAGTCATACAATAGCATCCCACTTGACAATTAAAAGTATTGATACAGACAACAACATGTTGAATCTCAAAATAATTATGCTAAGTAAAAGCAGTCAGACACAAAGAGTACATACTAAATAATGCCATTTGTATAAATTTCTAGAAAATGCCAACATAAAGTAAATCAGAGGTTGCCTGGGGATATAGTATGGAGGAGGAGCATGAGGTTACAAAGGGCACAAGGACATTTTAGATTACAATAGATATGTTTGCTACCTCGATTATGCTTTTGCGACTGTATACTATGCCGAAACTTTACGAAGTGTGCCATTTAAACATATGCAGTTGATTGAATATAAGCTGTTTAAAATATCCTAAAGAGAGAGACAAAAGAGAATAATGATGGCAATTAATTCAGCCTCATCAAATATATAAAAATTCATGGACCGGGCACAGTAGCTCATGCCTGTAATCCCAGTACTTTGGGAGGTTGAGGTGGGCAGATCACAAGGTCAAGAGATCGAGACCATTCTGGCCAACATGGTGAAACCCCGTCTCTACAAAAATACAAAAATTAGCTGGGTGTGGTGGTGTGCACCTGTAGTCTCACCTACTTGGGAGGCTGAGGCAGAAGAATTGCTTGAACCCAGGAGGCGAAGGTTGCAGTGAGCCGAGATCACGCCACTGCACTCTAGCCTGGCGACAGAGCAAGACTGTCTCAAAAAAAAAAGAAAGAAAGAAAGAAAGAAAGAGTATATAATGATGAGAAAAACATATTGGTCTCCACTAGAAATAATTAATGGTAACTTTTATCACTATTCTGAAAATTGATAAGGAAGAAGAAACATCAAGTTTTGATAGTGATTTTGTTTGTTTGTCTTGTAAGTTACATTTTGAAGAATCTCAGCTAGTGTATATAGAAGGAACCACAGAATTAGAAAATCCTTTTGCAAACCTTGATAAATCCAGGTAGTGATTATCCAAAGATACTGAAATCACTTGGTAAAAAGTAGATGGTGACTTCTTTTGTAATGATGGAATAAGGTCAGACACCACCTGGACCCCCTGACCAATCTCAGCATTACTAAAATTGAGACAACCACACACGATGTGCCTCCCTCCTAAATGTATGCAGTAGGAAGTATACAGAATTGAACCTAAATCTATATTTCATCATTTGATTTAGGGACATAGAGGAATCAGTTAAGCAACTAAATCTTAGGATACTCATCTTAATAACTCACAAGACACTGATGCTACTATATTAATTTATATTGCTCAGACCTGCTCAGATGTTTTTAAATAAATGGAATATTCATGTATTTTCTTTTGGGGAAACCTTCTTTCTGCCTTTTCTGGCAACTGGGTATCTATAAAAGTCTCAGGCTTCAGAATGTTACTCAGTGAGTATAAAACCAGGGAATGGAGAGTGGGTGTTCTTGAGGGTATTTGACCTTGGATGTAACAGAGGTTTGTGAATTAATTTTACTTTAATCCAGGGAACTACATTTGAACATTGGGTGACTATCCAGAAGAGCAGTGCCCTTAAATTATGTTCCATATTTGTGTACACCCTTAAAATATGTGTATATCTATGTATTCTTAATTTACATAAATGTTAGAGATCTATTTAGTGTATATATTTTTATTGACAAGTAAAACCATTTATTGAAGGCCTACTCTATATCAAGCACTCTTGTAGCTACTAGAGACATGATCATCTTGTGCATGTATTTTGAATTTATAGAAATGACAGTCTACTATATATCTCAATCCATGTCTTACTGTCATCAGCCAACAGTATCTTATTCAGATCTCTCCATGCTGAGTGTACATCTGTTTTATTATTCTGACTACTGCATACTATTCATCAAATGCTCTTATCAACCCTCCTTGTGGTAGAAACTTATATTGCCTCCAACTCATCACTACCACCAATAATACTGCAATAAACATATCCTTGGGCCTAGTCTGGTATAATCAGAGTTTATCCAAGTTATAAGCCCAGGTGTGGGATTGCTAAATACTGCCAGATTGCTCTCAGGAGTCTCTGCACTCATTTAGACTTCTAGACACATTTCATGGAAGGCTATTTCCTCAATCCTCAACAACAATTGACATTATTCAATTTAGTATTTTTCCCCCAATCTGACAGACACAAGATGCTGTCTCATGGTTGTCTTAATTGCTATGTCTTTGATGATAAGTGTTACCTTATATTTGGATCGCATCTTCATAGCCACTGCCTACTTTTCTGTTCCATCGCCTTTTTTAAAAAAATTTTTTTCTTTTTTTTTTTATTTTTTGAGACAGAGTCTCACTGTGTCACCCAGGCTGAAGTGCAGTGGTGTGATCTCAGCTCACTGCAGCCTCCATCTCCCAGGTTCAAGTGATTCTCCTGCCTTAGCCTCCCACGTAGCTGGGGTTACAAGCACCCACCACGCCTGGCTAATTTTTGTATTTTTAGTAGAGAGGGGGTCTCACCATGTTGGCCAGGCTGGTCTCAAACTCCTGACCTCAAATGATCCACCTGCCTCAGCCTCCCCAAGTGCTGGGATTACAGGTGTGAGCCAACATGCCCGGCTTATTTTTTTCTTTTAAATATATCAGGTCTCCCCCGAGTTAATACTATCAGTGTAATTCCAATTCAAAGCCCAGCAAGAATCTGCTTTGTGTGTTGGAGATGTTCCATGCATCACAATTCCCCCCTCAGAGGGGAAGCTCCTGGAGCTCAGGGCTGCTGTTGCTCTTGCAGCTCCCACGGCACTCTCCCCAGAGCCTCACTCAGAGCAGGCCTCAGTGAATGCTTCTTTATGGGATCTGTGTGAGTCAAGAGGCGGAAGAGGATGCTGCTGGTAAGCTGGTCACTGCGAAAATGCAGAATCCAGGCACAGCGGCAGAGCTGGATGGCCAAGAGTAGGGAGCTATGACACCGGAGGCATTGTTGATAAGGACGCTTTAGAAAATGTTCTTTCCTGAGGGACCAGGACAAATGCCCTTTGAAATCCTATTTCTAAAAATAAAAATGAAGAAAGGAACAGAAACAACAACAACAAAAAAAAAACCTATACATTTTTTAGCTAGAAATATTCCACCTAAGAGCTTCTTTTTTCCATAGTTCTGAGAGCTCATGCCAAGTGCGGTCCTGAAGCTTCCATGAACTGTAGCCAGTGACTGCCTTAGACAATCTTACATTGAGTCCTGTTCTAGATGCCAAGGATGATAATATCATTCCCTGGAAACAGCAGGCCTCATGGAGAGCACTGGGAAGAGGCTGTCCTTGCTCAGCACCTGTCACCCAGATTGCGTGCTAACTTTTCTGGAGCTCCATCTTTATTCTACATGTTGATTAGATGCACTCAGCATAATACATTGCAGAAGGCTTCAACGTTTCTGTAGCTAAGTGCTGCTCAGAGACAGTGACTCTGTCAGTGCTGAATGAAGACACTGGGTCTCGCTTAGCTACCATGCCATGCTGAATGTCTTGGACCTGGTTCCTTTTAGCAGAAGGCTGATTAAACCCACATAGCGCTGAGATCATAGGCATGGCCGTAAATGGCATTTATCTGCTTGAGGGTACGTTTTGTTTTCTCAGATAGACTGCAAGCTGCCTGAGGACATAAACCATAGATTATTCTTCTTTGTTTCTAGAAGACAGCTATGCTCATAATTCAGCACTTAATAATTATTTGTTACAATTACTAATGAGTGAATTAATGAGAATGAATAATCGAGGCTTGATGTTCAATGATCCCAGAATACATCAGTATGCCTGCTAGGCCAAGCGCCTGTGTATACCAGAGTTTAGGTATTATATACATTAGGTATTATAAACTCATTGAACATCAAGCCTTGATTATTCATTCTAATTAATTCACTCATTAGCAATTGTATATTAGTAATTATATACATTATATACCTAAACTCTGGTATTATATACAAGTGCTTGGCCTAGCAGGCATACTGATGTATTTTGGGATGATTGAACCAATAAGGAGCAATAAGATTTTGTTGATATAAAGAGAAAGGCAAGTGGAGGAAGAGAAAAGGAGTTAAAACTGCAAAGGTATGAATGACCCCAAATTAGCATGGACTGGTTGACTGCACATCCTGTTGGGTTACTCAGGACTCTTGGTTGTCCTCAAAATTGAAGGATTTGGTCAACGTTTCTGTCAATCCCAATTTCTCTTTCTAGCTTAACTTGCTGTAGGTACAGCCCTGGATAATCAGGCTAGGGTTTATTAGTCTGGGGATGGATAAGAGATCCAACCAGCCGGCTGGGCGCAGTGGCTCATGCCTGTGATCCCAGCACTTTGGGAGGCCAAGGCAGGAGGATCACGAGGTCAAGAGATCGAGACCATCCTGACCAACGTAGTGAAACCCCATCTCTACTAAAGATACAAAAATTAGCTGGGCATAGTGGCGCGCCTGTAGTCCCAGCTGTTTGGAAGGCTGAGACAGGAGAATCACTTGAGGAGAACCTGGGAGGCAGATGTTGCAGTGAGCCAAGATCGCACCACTGCATTCCAACCTAGTGACAGAGTGAGACTCTGTCTCAAAAAACAAAACAAAACAAAAAAATGAGATCCAACCAGCCAATTTATCAACTAGCTAGCATTCACAGTCCTCTCATGGGTTTTGAGTGAAGGGACACAAGGAGAGGGAATAAGCAGCCCTGAGGATAGGAGCTGAGTCACATGAATAGTAGTACGCTAGTAGAAAGACTGGTGAACTCTTGTGGTTTGAATTCCTGTCCCCCCTCACTCCTGATGTTCAGCTTTTCTTGAGTTTCTGAAAAACCACTTTATATCTTAAAAATGCACACCTTTACATGTTTCTCTTACTCGTTTAAAAATTCCAAGCTACTTTGAACAAGCTTCTCATCTTTGCCACCAAATGAGGCTATGTCTAAAGCACTCCTCTCAATGACAATTTCATAGCTTGGGCTTTGATGGGTAACCTGCAGCCCCACTGGCCACTCCAGCAGATGGTGACCCTGTGGGTGGTAGGGAGGCTTGAAGGATCTAGTGCATCTTAGCTGAAAGTGGCTTGTCTCAAACAGACGTGAGAAGGCCCAGCTTTGAAAGGATTCAGGATCAGGGCAACCTGCTGTCCTTCACTGGTGCAGCCGCTTGGCCTCTACTGATTCCACTGACCCAAGTGATCATACACAGTGGCCTCTGCCCCTGTGATAGCAATCAGTCCAGCCAACCAGATGCACCTGCAGCAGGACCATAGAATTCCAAACTAGAATAGACTTCAGTACCCCCTTAGTTCATGGATCAGCTCTACAGCTTCTCTTACAAATGGTCATCCCATCCCTTCTTAAACGTGACAGGGCAGCCAATATCGAGATACCCTCACAGAAAGAATGTGGCTCCTAATTTTAATCTTCTTCCCTTTAAATTCTACCCTTTGATGCTAGTTTTGGACCTCTTCAGATATACGGAAACATAAAACTCTTTAAAGAATTTAGTCAGTCTTTACACATTTGGACAAAAGACTCATATCTCCTTTAAAGCTTCCTTTTTCCAGGCGAAATATGCCTAGACTCTCCAGTCATTCCTTCTGCGGCATAATTTTGAATCTCTTCATCATCCCAGTCACTTTTTTTTTTTTTTTGAGATGGAGTCTCGCTCTGTCGCCCAGGCTGAAGTGCGGTGGTGGGATCTTGGCTCACTGCAAGCTCCGCCTCCCGGGTTCAAGTCGTTCTCCTGTCTTAGCCTCCGAAGTAGCTGGGACTACAGGCGCACGCCACCACGCCTGGCTAATTTCTTGTATTTTTAGTATAGACAAGGTTTCACCGTGTTAGCCAGGATGGTCTCGATTTCCTGACCTCATGATCCGCCCGCCTCGAGCTCCCAAAGTGCTGGGATTACAGGCATAAGCCACTGCGCCTGGCCCATCACAGTCACTTTTTATCAGGCTGGATTCTGAGTTGACTCTGGGTTTTTCTTCAAATGTGTCAACCATGTGCCCTTGGATGGCATAAGATCAGGGGGAGTAGAGCAGGCCTCTCACCTCCTTTTCCCCTACGACTGCATTCGCCTCTGGGGCAATTCCTTTCTTTTAACTGCAGTTGTGTTTGAGCCCACCTTTCCAGTCAGTGGCAGAAGGCTGGCCTGGAGTGATAGCCAAGCTCTGACTTGCCTGTGCCATCTTGGGGCACCAGAGTGGCCAGCAGTGCCTTACCCACCCTTAGAGAGAGTCAGCCCCTGTCAGCTCCACAAGGGATAGTCCCACTCTTACCACAGGCATGGGCCAGAGCCGGGCCCTGATCTCAGCTGGACCAAGGAGACCTCTGCCCTGGTCAGTTAGCTGTGAGGTGCCTCACTGGAAGGCCATCGAGACATGGAAGCTGACCTTGCCTTTTGGGATGGTCATGAGAGAGTAGCAAAGCCTCATGTGTTAGTCCGTTCTCACACTGCTCTAAAGAAATACCCAAGACTGGGTAATTTATAAAGGAAAGAGGTTTAATTGACTCAGTTCAGCAAGGCTGGGAAGGCCTCAGGAAACTGACAATCATGGCAGAAGGTAAAGGGGAAGGAGACACCTTCTTCACAGGGCAGCAGGACGGAGTGAGTCGCAAAGGGGAAGAGCCCTTTATAAAACCATCAGATCTTGTGAGACTCCCTCACTATCACGAGAACAGCATGCTGCCCCCACGATCCAGTCGCCTCCCACTGGTTTTCACCCTTGACACGTGGGGATTGTGGGATTACAATTCGAGATGAGATTTGGGTGGGGAAACAGAGCCAAACCCTATCACCTCGTATCTACTGCAGATATGAAGAAGGCTCCCGGAAGCAAAGAAAAGAATCCGCAAGGCCCCACAGAGATAGAAACAGGGAAATTAACCAGCGACTTTTCACTTCCCAGAAGTCCCCACTAACCCTCTTTCAACTGGTTTCCATGAGGTTTCTCTGAAATGAATCCACTTTTAAACGTAAGACTCCTTGTATGAATGTTGGTTCTGAACAAATAGTCCCTTGACTAGGCCCCTAAGCAAGTCTTTGAACCTTACTTAGTTTTCCTTCTGGATATACTGAATTGAAGTATGGTGGGCTCCTCCCACTCTGCGATTCTGTGTCACATCATCCCATTCTATACTTCTGTACTTGGGAGGGCTTTAAGAATAAAAGCCTAAGGGTATAACTTTATACGGAACCCTTGGTAAATTTCATCTTGTGTTTTGGTTAATCTTCCAAAACATCTCACATTTTGGAATATGTTTGGGGCTTTGATTAGCAAAAAGTAAATTAAAGAACAAGTTGAGAGCAGTGGCTTCACACATCTTCTCAGAAACCTATCAAAGGGTTGTCTCTCACATCAGATGAACTGTCGAGGAATTCTATTTATAGATGGCTTAGCAATTCATTCATTTCTCAATTTCACCAGAGGTTAGTTATAGACTGAGGGGGTGCTTTTCTAACTTCAGCAGAAATACACGTGAGTGGTAGGTACCAACGTTTTGGTTTACTGTGATCTGTGAAGATGGTTGGTTACCTAAGAACAAGACACCCACATCTTGAAGGACCATGGAAGTGGACTCTGGTATGAACCCATTATGAAAGGTCAGATACACCACACAAAGAACTAGTGAAACTCAGATTAGTCAATTTGCCATTTGTTAGCAACACAGGCATAAAGAGTTGGTGGGAAAGGATGTAGGAATTTTGGCTAAAAGAAGCTTTTGGCTTATCTTCAGATTCCAATTATGCAAGGCTATCCCCGTCCCTCATTACCACAGATAAATTAAACATCAGCTTAGAGTTCAACTTGGCAACTTGGAGAAAACAAAGAATATATCTTTGAGGCAAAATGTGGGCTGTATCTATTTGTGGTTCATATGTGCTCCAAAAAGACAGGCAGGCAGAAAGCAAGACTGCCTCTCCCAACTGCAGCATTAAATAGCAGAGGCAATGGGAACGTTGGGTATTTCTTGGACACACCGTGCTCTGTGGGAAACAGACACTTCTGAAGATACTGTTCAGAGATGCTTAAGGAAAAGACAAAAAGCAGAAAAAGAAGGAGGAGGCACATGCATTCAGGTCACCTGCAGTTACCATCCACGGACAGCTTTTTGCAGTTCATCCTGGGTAACTGTCATGCTCATGTGAATGAGCCATTGAGGTCCATGTCCTTGTGTGTGGTCTTTGACATCAGCCAGAACAACTCCAAATCCCGTTGTCTGGAATATAGACACCCCTCAGCCCGTCAAGCCCCGCACTCCCCCGCCCCATTCTATTAGCTTTTATTTGACTTCATTTTCTTCCCTTCCTAGTCACTCTATTCTTTTCGACTGCTCAGCAAGTCCCATCCCTGGGTGAATCCATCAGTTGGCCTCAGTTTCTCCATTCAGCAAATGGGTATAAGTAGAGCTACCCCATGGGGTTGGCATGATGCTGAAATGAGATATGCATGTTAAGGGCATGGCTCCAGGCCTGCAAGCGGCACCCACTCAGTAGATGGCAGTTCTCTACACCCTATGATCTCTCCCTCTCTACCGTATCTTCCCTCTACTTACAAACAGGTTCTTTGTCCTACTTTTGAAAAATCCTTTAAAGCTACAGAACATCCCTCCTTCTCTTCAACACCAAAGATCATGAAAGACTGGTGTGCTCACTGCCTCCTCTTCCTCAGTGTCCACATTCCCACCACCACTGTCGTCTGATTTCAGCCCCATCATTCCCCTTCTCCACCCCTATCCTGCCTTGTCTCCTGACTCTAGCCTCTCAAATGCAAACCCTCAGTGTGATCCTCTATGCTTACCTTATTTTCTCTCCTTATATCCAATAGGTCACTAGATTTAGTCAATCCTCTCCCAGAAATGTCACCTGCCTTTGCATTTCCACTGTCTCAAAGCCAGTTCCCTCCTCCCCCACCGGTTCAGATCAGGACCTTCATGACTTATCTCCCTGCTCAGTCTTGGCTTCTCAGATCCATCTTCACACCCAACTCTACTTAAAACTCTCAGGGGTTCTTCATCATCTCCAGGACAATGTCTGAACCCCTAAGCATGGCACATGGGGCCTTGCCTGTGGCCTCACACTTCCCCTGCTGGGGTCCATGCACACATGAGCGTGACACATGACTTCCGCACCAGGTCCCGCTCCCCTGCCACTCTCCCTCTAGCTAGACCTCCCTTGCCCTTTCACTTTTGATTAAACTCCTTGTCTTCCCATAAGACCCAAATCAAGCATCACTGGCTTGGTAAAGGCTTCCCCAACCTCCTGCTCAGGGGCCTGCGGCACTTTGCTGATGCTGTAACTTACCTTCAGGAAGGTAGCCTCCCCCATAGTAGGCTGCAGATGGTGGGGATCTTAACCATGGTGACAGCTTCAGCACTTGGCATGGAGTCAGGCTCATAACAGGTGACCAAATACCACATGCTGTGCAATTAATAAAATGAAGGAAGAGGCTAGACGCAGTGGCTCAAGCCTGTAATCCCAGCACTTTTGGAGGCTGAAGTGAGTGAATTGCTTGAGGCCAGGAGTTCAAGACCAGACTGTCCAAAATGGTGAAACCCTGTGTTTACTAAAAATATAAAAAAATTAGTCAGGTGTGGTGGTGCACGCCTGTGATCCCAGCTACTCAGGAAGCTGAGACAGAAAAATCACTTGAACCCAGGAGGCAGAGGTTGCAGTGAGCCGGGATCACTCCTCTACACTTCAGCCTAGGTGACAGAGTGAGTGAGACTCTGTCAAGAAAGAAAGAAAAGAAGAAAGAAAGAAAAGAAAGAAGGAAGGAAGGAAGGAAAGAAAGAAAAAGAGAAGGAAAGAAAGGAAGGAAGGAAGGAAGGAAGGAAGGAAGGAAGGAAGGAAGGAAGGAAGGAAAGAAGGAAAGGATGGAAGGAAAGGACAGAAGGAAGGAAGGAGGAAAGAAAGGAAAGGATGGAGGGAAGGAAAGAGGAGAGAAAGAAAGAAAGAAAAAGGAAGGAAGGAAGGAAAGAAAGAAATGGGCTGGGTGTGGTGGCTCACTACTATAATCCTAGCACTTTGGGAGGCCAGGGCGGGCGGATTGCCTGGGCTCAGGAGTTTGAGACCAGCCTGGTCAACACGGTGAAACCCCATCTCTACTAAAATACAAAAAAAAAAAAAAAAAAAAAAAATTAGCCAGGCGTGGTGGCATGCAACTGTAGTCCCAGCTACTTGGGAGTCTGAGGCAGGAGAACTGCTTGAACCCGGGAAGCGGAGGTTGCAGTGAGCCGAGATCACACCACTGCACTGCACTCCAGCGTGGGTGACAGAGTAAGACTCTGTCTCAAAAAAAGAAGGAAGAAATGCTTTGAGAACCTCTGAACCCAGAGGAGGCCCCTTGCCTGTTCCCGCAATGATACTTCAGTATAGACATGAGGGCTAGAGAAAGTCTAGAGGCTAAATAATGAATCTGTTGTCTGGAATGGAGAGGTGGTTTTGACCAGAGGCTGCAAACAAGGTCTAAGTTTGGTTCAGCTAGTGCTTCTCAGCTCACTGAATTCACAGGCTTCATGGAGAGGAAGACTTTGCCCCACATAGAGGTGAGCCACCAGTGTGCACTTACTGCCATGTCTGCTTAGGGCAGGGCCATACAGAGATAAGAATGTCAAAATAAGTCTTGAGAGTCTAGCTAAGCAAGAACTAGGACAGGTTGGAAGAGGGAGGCACAGGCCAGAGAAATAGCCCATTCAGCTTTGCAGACACTCCCCTGGTGGGCTGAGCCCTGTGGCCCTGGTGGGTGGAGGTTTCCCAAGACAAATTCCACTCAGGGACTTTGGAAATCCAGAGGCCTGACCTGAAGGCAAGCTGGCAAAGCAGTGCATCACCAAACAGCAGACGTTGTGGTTTACAGCAAAGACCAAAGGGAAGCTTAGGATTTGGAGACCTTCATGGCAAGAGTAATGGAAATAAAATCTGCTCTGCTCAGAGCAACTCGAAGAGAAACAGGACCAGCCACATGGAACCAGAACAGATGGGCTGTACGGGAGGGATGCTCATCAGCACTGCTGTGGGGGAGGGAACATGCACAGGCTTGCATGGCCCTGTCAGGGATTCTAGGTGACACTATCAACATGTGACAGCTGACACGGAGGTGGCATCAGCAGAGGTTAATGGATGACTCAGAGGCATTATTTATTACTGTTATTTTTGCCCTCCCTCACAGTGGTTTATAGAAAGCGCTTTGTCAAGATTTCCAGACCCAGCCATGTACAAATGACATAAGGCAGATTCTCAGGGGAGCCCCTCTCTGACTCAGGGCTGTGAGCTAGCAGGCAGCAGGGAAGCACAAAGCATTAGGTGAGCAGCACCAAATCAAAATGGCAAATGATACTCTGGCCCCCACCACAGCAAGCAGGCAGCCTAAAGCCCAAGGGACTGAGAGGATGGGTCAGGATGGGCCTACTGGGCCATCTGCTGCAAAGGAGCAAACATTCTTCAAGGTGACCAAACCTGGATTCGTTTAAAAATATCAGCAAGTCAGTTGCCCTCCTAATGGCAGTGCATATAAATTATACTTGGAAACATTTGCCAAAGGACTGATCAATCCCATGATTTATTCAGGGTGATCTATATCAACAAAGATGGTAGAAATTCCAGGCCAATGCATAGAAAGTTTAACATGTGTGGTAGAACTAGGGTCTTCCTCTTACTAGAATGAACTACTCTAATGAGAGTGATACTGCAGCAGTTTTTTCTTTGGATCTATCTATTTACCTACCTATCTATTTATTTATCATCTGTCTGTTGCTGGAGACAGGGTTGGATTGGGCAAGAAGAAAAGGCATTTGCCTGGATGTGCATCAATAGATAATAACAGAAGCTTTCTAGAACCTCAGAATCTTTCCCTTTATTCATGTATTTGCATGTTCTATTGTTTCTTTCTTTCTGCTTTTTTTTTCTTTTTCTTTTTCTTTCTTTTTTTTTTTTTGAGACAGAATCTCCCTCTGTCGCCCAGGCTGGAGTGCAGTGGTGCGATCTTGGCTCGCTGCAACCTCCGCCTCCTAGGTTCAAACCATTCTCCTGCCTCAGCCTCCTGAATAGCTGAAATTACAGGCGCCTGCCACCATGCCCAGCTAATTTTAATATTTTTTAGTAGAGACGGGGGTTTGCCATGTTGGTCAGGCTGGTCTCCAACTCCTGACCTCAAGTGATCCACCTACCTTGGCCCCCCAAAGTGCTGAGATTACAGGCGTGAGCTACCATATCTGGCCTCTTTCTGCTTACTTTTGAGGCACAGGTCCTTCTTTTGGATTTAGAAACCCAAAGAGGTGAGTGATCACATTATGACTTGGATTTTTAGTTCCCTGAGTCTGAACTTGCCTACTATCATATGCCCAAATTATCTTTATGAAAAGTTCATCAAGCTTCTCCAGGAACCAAGGAAACCAGAAGATGGGTTTTGTGATCGCTTACAAACTGACCCTGGAGAAGATCACTGAGCCACTGGGGAGTTGCTTGAGCTGTAAGTATCTCTGTGGCAAGCTCCAGAATTCAATGATATCCTGAGACAGGCATCTGCATCTTGAGAGAGACAAACCCATGCTGAAGAAGGTTGGGGCTCAGGACATGCTTTCCCTTGGGTACCATGTTGTTAGACCACTTGTAGTGTGATTGGCCATGTTTCTTTACACCTGCACAGCCTCATCATAAATAGTCAATGCTTGCAGCTACTCTGCAACATCTGGGGCCTGTAGCAGCTGGAAAAGTGATGAGGTAAGGGTGAGTGGCTAAAAGGAAGAAGGGGCCAGAGAGCATCCAGGCTGCCAAAACCAATCTGAGGCGATCGTAAGCATGGCCAAGCTGCTTCTTATGAACTGAGTTTTCCTGCATTATGAGCCAAACCCAAATCGTACCCTTTGCAGAACCTACCTATCTATTTGGGGCATGAACTGCACGCACAGCTGTGCCTGTGATAAACGGGTTAGATCGGGAAGATCTCGGAAGAAAACAATCCGGGCTGATGCAGTCCAGTGGTTTCTCAGCCAAGGGGGTTGGATAGAGGCAAGGCCAGGAGAAGAGGGAACAAAACTTGAGCTCATGATACCAAAGGGACACAGCCTTAAGGACAGCAGTATTCCAATCACATGTTCGCATTACAGGAAACAGTAAATGGAGAAGCCAATGAGAAGGCCTAGGATACTTCTTTGGAAAAACCTAACAAGGCCCTTGAGCCTCAGCCAGGATTATACAAGGGCCATTCGCACTTGGCTGAAGACTTGACTCTGGGGAGAACTTATGTCAAACACTCCCTGGATATGTGCTCATAGGAATGATGAATATTTCTGATTCTGGAGCTACTCTGGGGCCAAGCAGAGATCCAAGATCCCTTTGGTCTAAGTAAGCAGAACAGGGGTCCTCCCAACCTCCTGGCCCTCATGTGCAGGGAGGTAGTTGTCGGCTCATGACTTCAAGTTGGCTGCACCAAGCTTCTCATGACAGTCTGGACGGCTCGTCTTGGTGTTACAGGCAGTAGTCATCGCAGCTGTGTTATGAGAGGGTAACAGAGTCAGGGAAGAATTCAGGGCACTGGGAGGAATTAAAAGATAGGCTTCATCAGAGTCACCAGCGCTTTCCTGTTTTTAGGATATGTAATTACAATGTCTGTATTCAGTTTAAGATCCAGCTTCCTGTGCTGACTCAATCCACAATAGCCCTTACCTCAGGCTGCATATCTACAGTACATGCATTGCCTTGAATCGCTCCTGAATATTTCCTGTACATACCATATTCTTCCCATTTTATTTTATTTTATTTTATTTTATTTTATTTTATTTTATTGACAGAGTCTTGCTCTGCTGCCCAGGCTTGAGTGCAGTGGCATGATCATAGTTCACTGCAGCCTCAAACTACTGGACTCTCATGATCCTCCCGTCTCAGCCTCTTGAGTAGCTAGAACTACAGGTGCACATCACTACACCTGGCTAATTATTTTTTCTTATTTTTAGTAGAGGTGGGGTCTCCCTATGTTGCCCAGGCTGGTCTCGAACTCTTGGCCTCTAGAAATTCATCTTCCTCAGCCTCCCAAAGTGTTGGGATTCCAGGCATAAGCTCACCATGCCTGGCCTCTTTTTATTTCAATAATCCCATTATCTCTGTTGCTATGTGCCTGTAATGGAATTTGAAGAGAAGTAAATAATAGTTCTTGTCATAAAGGAGTTTATTGTCCAGTGAAAGAAATGGGTGCATAAATAATGGCATCACTAAGGAAGCGCAGAGACAGAGCCTTGGGGACTAGATTGGCCAGTGGGGTTCACAGGCGTAAGAACTGGACTAGGATGTTTTTCACCAGAGACCGTGGGTGTGATTTTATACCAAAAACCAGAAGTATAAGACAGATGAGGCATTATTGTGGAAAATCATATGGAAATCTAAAACTAATGAAACTGAAGTGGCCAGAAATTGGAAATAAAGGGGTGGGGAGCAAAGGATAGGAGACCTGGAGCTGAGAACAGTGAAGAGGGAACCGGAGTGCCTGCCTAAAAGAGCTGGTGTTCACATCTTTTGGGGGCCACCAGGACAAAGTATGTGGGCCACCTGGACTTGAGGGATGAGGGATAGAGTGACAAGGGATCAGGGATGGAGTGATAAGGGGAAAGAGATTTAAGAGATGCTTAGGAAGTAATTGGATAGCAGGCATGAAAGAGAAGGAGGCACCTAAGATAATCCTGAGGTTCTAGCTTGAAGGCTGCCTGGGAAATCATGGTGATCACAGAAACTGTTACAGAAGCAAACTTGAGGGGGAAGGGGATGAGTCCGTTTGGGTTATGTTGTATTAAAGGTTTTCAAGGAATAGCCAGGTAGACTCACTGTTGGGTAGGTAGTTGGAAATACAGTTTCTGCACCCCTAAGGTTTAAGCCAAGACTGGAGATCTGCCTCTGGGAGTCATCAGCCAGGAGAAGCAAAGGATGTTTGCTCAGAGAAAGTGAAGAGCTGGTCCCAAGACTGAAACTCAGAGATCATCACATCCCAAGAGCAGGCGTGAGCACAGGAGCCATCCTGGTGGCGCGGCGCTGGCAGAAGCTGAGCCGGAGCCATGGCGGAACACTGAACCACAGCAAAGTGGAGGATGGGAAAGTAGGGACAGTGAATGCAGCCTTTTTATAGAATGAAGATTGGTGCCAAAGGGAAGGGGTGAAGTGGAGCAGTAGTTTGGAGGAAGGGAGAGTTGCTGACACGTTTTTGAGAATCAGGGTCTTGTCATGTTTGTAGGACATGGGAAAGGGGCCAGATGAGGAGACAGGATTGAGGGCTGAAGATAGAGCTGTGCTCACAGAGGGCTGGAAGTCTCAGAGGAGGGGCAGCGAGGGGTCAGGTGGCAAGGTAGCCTCTAAAGAGCTTCCACCCTTCTTTTTCTAAGGTGAAAGGTGGGTAGAAGCTGGGTAAAGTGGTGGAGCCGCCAGGCAACAAAATACAACCCTGCTCTAGGGAGTGTGTGTGTGTGTGTGTGTGTGTGTGCGCGCGCGCGCGCATGCGCGTGTACACGCACATGTGCGTGTATGTAATGCAAACCATGCTATGTTGCACTTAGGGGTCATGGTTTCGACCATGGCCATTTCCTCTCCCTTAGATAGCAATCTCATTGAAGGCAAGAACTGTGGCTTCAGCTTCTTTTGTTGTCCCAATAGCACAAAATGCAAGAATTGAGGCAGTCATGAATGCACCTGACCCTGATCATCATTGCCTTCTGTCTCTTAGATGACCTAGGCAAGTCTTTAAGAAGCATGGAGTATCAGGACTCATCATCTTTTGAGAGCTGGGCTGTGCCTTTGAAAGTTACTTGTATTATCCTGGCACATCTTGCAAGCATTAATTTAATAGGAAGAAGTTGGGGAGAAAAACCCAACACAGAGTTGAAACCTAACAATAGTCACTTGGTGGAAAGAGAGGATATTTAAAAGGAGCAAAGACAGTTTTCTTTCCTCTAAGTTGCTATCTTTTTAGAGTCAGATTGAGCTGGAAGGTCCCAAGATAGCAATTTGACACATTTGCTGTTTTAGCTTCCTTCTTGGTCTCTTTACCATACACAACAGGGCACACAATACACTCCCCATAAACATAGGATAAAGCAAGCTTGAGAGTCATCACTAACCAAGCAAAGGGCAGCATGGTGTGGGCTTCATTACCAGGTGCAGTAAGCTTATGCCTATAATCCCAGTTAGATGTTTGACATGGACCTACTAGGACATTTCCTCTGTCACCCCCTGCCCTCAGCTCTGCTTTTCCTGGACACTCACAGCATTTTAAGTTCACTCTCTCCATGTTAAGCACTTGATTATAGTTCATTTAGCACTTTCATGGTGCTTCCTATGGCATAGTACAGTTACTGATGCTCACACATATCTTATTTCCTTCTCAAATCAAGTCCTAAGTTGCCGGAGAGTGAGGTCCATGACTGATTCATCTTTATATTCCCATTATACTGAAGAGATTAGACATGGAATAAATATTCATTCTTGAATTAATAAATGATTCACTGTTTCATGTGTTATTAGACTTCTTTGAACCACAGCTTTCTTGTCTATCAGATGAGGAAGATGAACTAGATTCTACAAGGTCCTCCTCACTGAAACTTGCAAGTATTTTATGATTCTCTTTTCTGTGCTGACTTCATGTACACTAGAGACTCATTCGTAAGTGTGAAGCAATGTCTTTAGCCCTCTGCTAAGATATATGCATTTAAAATTTAAAATCTAGATGGGGAGACAGGAATAACCCATACGAAAATAGCCCAAAATATGACAAGTTATGTATACTGAAGTCTGAATTGTGTGATAGACCCTGGAGATGAGAGCACAAGAAGAAAACTGATGCCAGATGTACAAGTTTGGGTGGTAAACCTTCAGGAAGCCTCTGTTATCACTCAAAACACCCTGGAAAGAACAGCATTTTAAGTGGTATCTAATACAATTTAGCTAATTGCTATTGAGGAAAAAGAAGAGGGTGGAATCAGAGATCTAACTTCTTCCTCAACAGTGAGTAGAAATAGGACTGTTGTGTTTTGTTGGGGGAATGTAAAAGGATTGACCTGGAGAGAGTCTGAGAATACCGTTGGGTGTCTTGGAGGTCGTGAATAGCCTCAATTGCAAGAAAATACTGGGCTCTTGTGGGGACACAAAAAGGTCCAGGCATGGGGGAGAAAAGGAGAGTGAGAGGGGACTACTGAAGGCAAACTTCTGCCTGGCTCTGCTAAGGAGAAGCCTCATGGACAAGGCTGGAAAGAGAATGAGAAGTACTGATTTGTAATGTGGAGCAATGAAGCGGGCTAGTATCTTGTCCCTGTAAGATGTGTAAGCACTTTCTCTTTTTTTGTTTGAGATGGAGTCTCACCCTGTGGCCCAGGCTAGAATGCAGTGGCACAATCTCGGCTCACTGCAAGCTCTGCCTCCCGGGTTCATGACATACTCCTGCCTCAGCCTCCCGAGTAGCTGGGACTACAGGCACCTGCCACCATGCCGGACTAATTTTTTTTTTTTTTTTTTTGGTATTTTTAGTAGAGATGAGGTTTCACCATGTTAGCCAGGATGGTCTCGATCTCCTGACCTCGTGATCTGCCCACCTCAGCCTCCCAAAGTGCTGGGATTACAGGCATGAGCCACCGCACCTGGCCAAGATGTGTAAGCACTTTCTGTGCCACAGGTCAATGAAATGAGCAGATGGATACAGAAGGGGTAGGGGAGTCCATTTCCCTCCACCAGCAGAATCAAAGTCTTCTACCCCCTCCTTCCTACATGTGCTTCCCAAGAGTGGACTTGAGTAAGCCCCAAGGAAAGCATTTTAGGGTAGGGTGATGATGGACCCCATGGCTTCCTGGCCCTGGGATTCCGAGTGAGTGTTCACTTCCAAGTCAGTTTAATCACATCCAAACCCCTCCTGGAGGCTTAAAAGGGAGATTCAACTGGGGTAACCCCAAGAGGAAGCCCCAAGAGAGCCTATGAGAGGGCAAGAGATTATTTATTAGCAGGAGGATCTTCTCTTGGGGGCTTTTTCTCTTCTTATCAGGAAGCACTAGTTTCATTGTTCCCAAACCTGAGAGATTTAAAATAGGAATGCATGAGGCCACTTTCCAGGTTTTGCAGAGCTCAAACCTCAATACTTGTCAACACTGGTAATGTGAATAGTGGGACCAGGGACTCAGTTGTTAGCATCATGAGACCTCCTCAGGCCCCTGAGCTAAGCCCACTACCTCAGATCCCCGGTCTACAATCTGGGTTCTCAGGAGCATTTCCTCCTGGGGTGTGGGTGTGTGTGTTTGTGTGTGTGTGTGTGTGTGTGTGTGTTTTAATAGCCCATTTGAAGTGCCCTCTTCATTCTTCGCAATCTCCCCTTGCTGGCAATCATTCCCCAATAACAGCATAGGAAGGAGAAGCAAAAACTGTGAGGCCGTGATCTCCTTACCAGGGCCCAGGATGCACCTTTGCAGGAGGCTCAAAACCCTGTTCCAACCCCATAGGGTGGCTCTTGCCCTAGGAAAGGAAAAGACTCAGGGACAGAGGGAAACCCCAGAGGTAAACCAGTAACTTTCCCTTCAGCTCAGTCTGCTTTCTCCTGCCTGCCCATGGCCAGTGATCATTTCCTTAAGTCACTTGCAACATTAAGGAAGTGCCATTGAATCTTGGCCTAGGGCTTGCATTGGGTTCAGTCCCACTTCAGAGGCTCAGTTTGAAGTGCTCAAGCATTGAAAGCTTCCTCTTTGCAGTTTATTCCAATCACGAGTCAAGTTCTCTTCAATTCTGCAAATATTTGGATTTGGGGCCAGGCCAAAAAATATATATCAAAGTCACAAAGGCTAATAGTTTCAATGGACTTGCAGAGCAATGAAGGAAACATGCTCATTAAAATGGCAATACCTAATAATACTTCATTAATTTATTCAACAAATATTCTGCTGCAACACAGGTCTGTCTCACAAAGCTCACACTCTAGCTAGGAGGTGGTCATAACTGAAGTCAACAAAGAAAGACAGAGAACAATGACTAAATGCTATGGTCTGATTTTTTGTGTCCCCCCAAAATTCGTATGTTGAAATCCTCAACCCCAAAGTGATGTGTATTAGTCCATTTTCACACTGCTGATAAAGAGATACTTGAGACTGGGCAACTTACAAAAGAAAGAGGTTTAATGGACTCACAGTTCCACATGGCTGGGGAGGCCTCATAATCATGGTGGAAGGTGAAAGACACTTCTCACATGGCGGCAGACAAGAGAAGAGAACTTGTGCAGGGAAACTCCCCCTTATAAAATCATCAGATCTCGTGAGACTTATTCACTATCACGAGAACAGCACTGGAAAGACCCACCCCCATGATTCAATTACCTCCCACCTGGTCCCTCGCACAACACATGGGAATTGTGGGGGCTATAATTCAGGATGAGATTTGGGTGGGGACACAGCAAAACCATATGGTCATGGTATTAGAAGGTGGGCCTTTGGGAGGTGATTAGATCATGAGGGTGGAGCCTTCATGAATAGGATTAGTACCCTTATAAAAGAGACCCAGAGAACTCCCTTACCTTTTCTATCATGTGACAATGAAGAAAGAAGGCACCATCTATGAACGTGGAAGTGGGTCTTCACCAGACATCAAATTAGCCAGTACCTTGGCCTTGGACTTCCCAGCCTGCAGAACAGTGAGACATACATTTCTGTTGTTTATAAGCTGCCCCCTCTACGTGTTTTGTTTAGCAGCCTACATGGACTGAGACTAGCCTTGTTATAATGAGACAATGGTGACAACCTCTGTTAGAGAGGAAGGTGTGGAAGGCCTGTCTGAGGAGGTGACATTTAAACAGAGACCTGGAAGATACACAGTGAGAATTCCAGGGAAAGAGAGGAGGGAATCATTTGTGCAAAGGACCTGAGGCAAGAGGAAAGACCTGAGGCAGTTCCAGGAAGTGCCAGGAGGCTGATGGTGCTAGAAGGAAGAGGAGCGTGGTGAGAGTGAGGTCAGAGATGGCCCAGTGGGGCAGGCATGTGGTCACCGAAGAATGTGGACTCATTCTAAACTCATTGGGACGTGAACTGGCCCCGCATGGAGAATGGGCTGAAGGAACACAGACGCAGCAGCAGAACCGGTGAGTTTTGCCTCAGGGAAATTCACATTCAAGGGGACAGTCACCTCAGTCTGAAGGGTACCTGGGAGTTTGACAGGTGAAGAGACCTCTTTCAGGCAGAGAGAACAAAATAAGCCACAGTAAGGATGCTTGGACCTGCATAGAAGTAGAAGGAAGATGAGGGGTGACTGAAAGGAAGAGCAGTCAAAGATGAGGTGGGGAAGCGAGCCAGCTGGGTGTCAGGAGCAGGCTCAGGGACTTAGGCTTGGCTGGTGAGCAGTCAAGGTGCACACAGCTGTTCCTGGGTAGCGCCTCTCATGGTGCCCCTGACTCCACCGGGGTGACTGCTGTGCCTGGGGCTGCTGGTTAGGATGCAAAAGCACTTTAGAGTGAAGGTCACCTCGGGCAACAGGCAAAACAGACGGGGCTGAAGTGAGCGCCATTCGCCACTTGAGCCCTGAAGTGTCCCAGTGCCCTGCGCGGTTGCTAGGAGACACCCATGCAAGCAGGGGTTCAGGAGGGGGTGCAGGAGGCACCAGCCTCAGGCCTTCCTTAGGTTCCAGTACTTCCTTCTCTGCAAAGGCTCTCTGCCAGCCTCAGGCCTCCAGGGCCTTCTCTGAACAACTGTTGCATAAGGGTCCAGGAGAATTCAGTTTTGCTCCCATTACCAGCCACCCGGCATGCGGATCTTGCTAGTCACCACTGTCCCCTGGTACTGGGCTCAGGCTGGGCCTACAATGGGACGTGAAGCCTGCTCTGCCCAGCTGCACCCCAGCCATCTGTTGGCCTCAGATGATTATGTATGACCCATAAAACTGGGACAAGGAACAGCCTCCCATATCGAAGGCAGATACAGCACTGCTCCAGGCCAGTGCCTCAAGGAATGATGGCCATTGGGCCCCTCCAAGAGGCAGTTTTGAGGAGCCCTGGGGAGTGTCCCCTCTCTTCACATACAATAACATTCACTGGGAGGGAACCAGATACAGGAGCAGTGGTGGAGATTTCATGAACAAGTGGCATCAACAAGGGGCTGCAGGACAGAGGTGTGTGAACACATATGAACCACCTGCTGGAAGCTCCCAGAATCATATGGGCGGGGCAGTGGGGGAGGGGAGGACTCGGTGGGATGCCATAGGTCCTGGGTGGGTCAACGGAGCAGGGGTGTTGCAGCTATTACCATAACTGTGAGACCTCGGAGGAGCTAAGTAAAATGTGTCCCTCTGGAGTTCAGAGATCCCTCACCTTGTACCGATGGCAACGTCACCTCCAAGGTGTCCCAGAATAGCTCCAATTCCAGTATCACATGCATGAGTGTTCTTATGTGGACTTCCATTTGTTAGACACCATTTTGCATTCATTGGATTAACATTTGTTTACTATACCTCCTTCTATTTCATTTATTAATTTTACTAACTTACATAGCACAATGTCTTGCACAGAAAAGACATTGAATACATATCTGCTAAGTGACTGACTAATGGAATCATAGGAATACCTTTCAGATGAATGATGGAAGACTTGTTTTTTAAAAGCAACTTGGCACATTGCATTTGGTTCATAGTCACCTAGCAGCCTCAGCTCAGCTGGAGAGTGAGTGACAGAGCTGTGTTTGACAAAGGGTGAGATGCCTTCGCGTAGCTCGAAATCCAGTCCACACAGAACCAGTCTTTGGAGTAGGTCCCCGAAGCCAGGCCACAGCACAGCCAATTCGTTGGGCACACACAAAGCACAGGCCCAGCTCAGGGATTTTTCTCTTTCAATTTCCAAGGCTGATTTGAAGACTGACTCTAATGAATCAGGGTCATGGTGAAAGACTAGGGAAAGAATGAAATCGAGATAATCCATTTTTAGCAGTCAATGTCAAAGAGTTATCCCTTTGACTGGGTCTGGTTCAATCAATAGTTAAGAATTTGGTTAACTGCTAATGAGTAATTTATATGTTTTTGTAAGAAATGTATGAGAGAAATAGAAATGGAAAGAGTGGCTCTGGAAGGTTAAAGACAACAAACTTCCCGATAAGGCTGAAGAATCTTCCCTTGGACCCCAGTTCAGTTAATGGCATCTCCCTCCACTCAGTTATTGAATTGGAATCTGTGAGTCATCCTGGACCATCCTCCTCCTCCTTCACCCCCAAATCTAGTTGTTCATCAAATTCTATTGATTTTCACACGTATTTACCTAATCTCTCTCCTTCTCTCTGTAAGACTGAGGAAATGGTGGTACCTACTTCTTAGGGTGGTGGTGACAGTGAAATGTTAAGGCAATAAAGTGTCAAGCACTGTGAACAGCACACCCAATAAATGTTAGTGAATATTCTCTTTTTTTTTTTTTTTTGAGATGAAGTTTCATTCTGTCTCCCAGGCTGGAGTGCAGTGGTGCAATCATAGCTCACTACAGCCTCAAACTCCTGGGCTACAGGGCTTCTCCCATCTCAGCCTCCCAAGTAGCTAGGACTACAGACATGAACTACCACACCTGGTTAATTTTTTATTTTCTTTAGAGGTGGTATTGCACTATGTTGCCCAGGCTGGTCACAAACTCTTGGCCTTAAGCGGTCCTCCTGCCTAGGCCTGATCCCAAAACGCTGGGATTATAGATGTGAGCCACCACACCTGGCCTAAGAAAGACTCTAATCTATTAGGAGCTCAAAACAGTCATGATTTATGTTAGAAAGATAAGAAAAGGTAAACATTTCTTAACCTTTGATGTTGTAAAGAGATATAGTACCTATACCTTGCTGTTGTGGTCAAAATTAAAATCCACTGGACTGGGCGTGGTGGCTCACACCTGTAATCCCAGCACTTTGGGAGGCTGAGGCAGGTGGATCATGAGGTCAAGAGATCGACACCAGCCTGGCCAACATGGTGAAACCCCATCTCTACTAAAAATACAAAAATCAGCTGGGTGTGGTGGCATGCCCCTGTAGTCCCAGCTGCTTGGGAGGCTGAGGCAGGAGAATCACTTGAACCCGGAGGGATGGAGGTTACAGTGAGCCAAGATCACACCACTGCACTCCAGCCTGGGCAGCTGAGTAAGACTCCATCTCAAAAAACAACAACAACAACAAAAAAAACAAAAAACAAAACAAAACAAAAAACACCACTAAAAAATAATTAAATTTTGAGTCATTTGTTAGTCTATATGCATTTACTGATTCAACGATTCTTAAAGTACGATGACGACTACTACCACTATAAGACAGTCTGAAAGAATTTTGTTTTTTCTTATTAAATATAGGTCTTCATCCTTGAACCAGGTGAGAACTTCTAGCTTACTCGGTAAAGTCTAGTTAACATGGTGCAGCATTCCATCCATGACAGGGCTCCTGCTGTCTCCAGCCTCATTTCCAGGCACCCCCTGCACCCTTGAGAAGACAACACTTCCATGTCCACCAATTCATTCCTTCCACTCATATTTGCTATGCACCTGATGGTGTCTAGCTCAGGTCTCAGCTCCTGGAAAGAGACAAGGAAGCCCCAGAGTCTGCTTTTTTGGCACTTACCTTCTAGTGCCCCTGAAAAATCATGCTGCATCACACCTGCACATTGTCCTTTCTGCAGAAATGTCCTGTCTCCCTATCTCTATCTGCCAAAGACCCACGCGTAATGCAGACAACTCAGTTTTCACCCTTTGCAGTGAACTTTGTACAGCTCTCCCAGATAAATGGGCTCCCTGTACTGGCTCCTTGCCGTGCCTCTCTTGTGTGCCTCCCCAGCCGGTAGGGCAATGGTCCTTGATCTGTCAGAACTCCTGGTTGAAGTGTAGGTATTACCTACACAGAGTAAGGCTCCTTAGTGCTATGAAAACCCACTCATATGCTGGCACAGAACTCTCTCTTCCCCCAGCAATTGATCCAGCAATTCTCAATCCAGGCTGCACACTAAAGTCATCGGGGGAGCTTTTTAAAAAGCACCACTGCCAGGTTTCCTCCCCAGAGAATCCAGTTTAATGGGTCTGGGGTGGGGCCCAAGCATAGGTATTATTTATAGGTTCCTTAAGTGAGGCTACTGGACAGCAGGAGTTGAGAAAAACTCATACAGAAGTACAAAAATAAAGGCTGGATGATGGGGCCTTTGAGGAAGCTCCTGCACATCTCACCGGCATATCGAGGGCATGAACTAGGTCATGGGGACAAGGCAGAATCTCACAGGCGCCTCTCTGATGAAAGTGGCACGAAGCACCGCCTTGCAGCGCCGCTCTGGGGCCTGTCTTCTGCCTGGGTCTAGCTTAGTGAGGGCAATGGCAAGAAAGGGTTTGGGAGTTAATAGACTGGTTCATTCCAAGGGTCAAGGGTTGGTGGTTGGTAGCAGTGAGTGGGTCCACGTTAGCCTCCTTACTGGAAGGAGGACCGGTAAGGTTGTCCCCATATTTGCCATCTGAGTGGACACTTCTAGAATCTTCCAAGATGTGCCAATCCTTGACCCTTGGAATTAATAGTCTCTTGACTCCCAAACCCTTTCTTGCCATTGCCCTTGTTAAGTTAGACCCAGGCAAAAGACAGAGGCCAGAGCAACACTGCAAGGTGGTACTCCATGCTCCATTTCAGAGCAGAGCAACCCAAGAACCCCATTTCAGAATCCCCTCAATGAAGGGTATGGAGGAAGGGCCTGATTTGTGTCATGACGGGTAACAACACCACTACCAACATCCGGTTTCTCACCCCTCAGCCCCCGCAAGGGTGCAGTGTGGCTACAGGGGGTGTCTCTGCTGTGATTCCTCCCTTTACAGGGAATGAGTCAGGTCCTCTGAAGAAAAGGTGTAAAAAGAAAAAAGAGTGTATTGTCAATACTTCAAAGCCTCAGTCAGCATCATCTGATCTAGGAAAGCTGTGATGGGGTAGGATAATCGATCACTGCTTAATTTCCACTGGTTTCTGCAGGGTGCAGACCAGGAAATTAGACACTGGGCCTTCCTAGCAGATCAAGAAACCCACGTCAGATACAGCGAAATCAGCCTCTGGCCAGGGACAGAGGCGTGTGGCGTCTTACAAGAAACGAAGAACACAAAGGTTTCCAAGACCATACTCTGAAATCTCTGCTCTTTAGGACAGACTCGGGGCTACTAAAGAAAAAACACAAGGCAGTTTTCCATCTGCTTTTTTCCCCTAGTATCGTCTCCTTACCTCCAAACAAACAAACAAAACAACAACAACAACAACAAAACACTTTGAAAATCCATGAAGCGTTAGCTATTTTTAGAAATTTTAACTTTTTAATTATCTAACCTACATATTTCCTGAGCACTTTAAGTCCGTTTTAATTTTGTGTACTATTTAATGGTAAATCACGGTATATATCCTCAACATAATACTTCATATCCTTGCAGTCCGATTATTCAGTCAGCCTTCACTTCTTCAGACTAATCAATATAACTTCAATTTGCATATATTCTCCGGGTTATTGCAAAAGAAACCTGTTTCAGTGCATTTGAAGTATAAAACAGTGATCATTTTAAATCACACTCAATTGCCCAGCTTTTCACTTGAATAAAATTCAGGTACCATTTAGTTCACAAAGATAATTTTACTTCAAGATTTACAATCGTGCCTCTCATCTAAAGCAATCTTCCTCACCCTCTCCCCAGCACTATTTCTTTCTTACCAGCCCTCAAACCCACAAGGCCTCGTTCAAAAATGATGAATCAAGAAGAAAATATAATGTAAATAGCTGCTGTATTAGAAAAATGCACTGGGAATCTTTGAAAACCAGGGAGAATATATTAATATGCCACATTTCTTTTATCATACAAAGAAAAAAAAGAAAAAGGCAGGCTACGCCTTACAGCAAGGCTGCAACAGTGTGTCCCATGTAGGAAAGATATCTGCAAGGCCATCTGGCCTAACTGCTCACCATTAGCCAAAGCAGGAGCTTTGGGAAGCTCCTGGGAAGTTCAGCCATGTGGGGCCGCCGAAACATCATGGAAAATGCCCAGAGCACACTATGCGCTTCTTCGTTACATTGGCTCAATACCGAGCATGACCGCCTGGGACGGCCCTCTTGCATGGCACTAAGGTTTTATAGGTGACCTGCCACCTGTTAGATTTCCGCTTCCTTGGTTCTCCTACAGTGAGGTCTTTGTCCTGAGTTGAGGGGAGGACAGATTTTGGTGGGAAGATGATGATCTGAGTTTAAAGGGGCTCTGGGATGTCCACGTGCAGCTGTTTAGTAGGTTAATGGGAATGCGCATCCAACGCTCTGGAAAGAGGTCCTTGCTGGGGTTGGAAATCTAGGGTCCTTCACATTGGCATGGTTGTTGGAACCAGAGTTGTTGAGGAGCACACGCCTCTGAAGGAGGAAGAACAAGGAACCTTGGGAGCACCAATAATTGCTGGATACATGAGCTCTGCGACAAGAAGGCAAGCAGAAGGCTGTCGTGCCATGGAAACTAAGGCAAGAGAGAGTTACCATGCCAGGGAGGGGTCACGGGAACTGAATACAGTCCTTTGGACTGTAGGCAGTGGAGGATACTATTTAAGATGTCTAAATATAGCTCTAAGCCGGGCGCGGTGGCTCAAGCCTGTAATCCCAGCACTTTGGAAGGCTGAGACGGGTGGATCATGAGGTCAGGAGATCGAGACCATCCTGGCTAACATGGTGAAACCCCGTCTCTAATAAAAAAAATACAAAAAAATAGCCAGGCGAGGTGGCGGGCGCCTGTAGTCCCAGCTACTCGGGAGGCTGAGGCAGGAGAATGGCGTGAACCCAGGAGGCGGAGCTTGCAGTGAGCTGAGATCCGGCCACTGTACTCCAGCCTGGGCGGCAGAGCGAGACTCAATCTCAAAAAAAAAAAAAAAAAAAAAAAATATATATATATATATATATATATATATATATAGCTCTAGCAATCTGAGCAAGAATAAGTTACAATGAAACAATTATGGGTAAGGGAGAAGCTAGCTAGATTTCACTGGACTAAAAAGGAGTGGCCGGGCATGGTGGCTCACGCCTGTAATCCCAGCACTTTGGGAGGCCGAGGCAGGCAGATCACGAGGTCAACAGATCGAGACCATCCCGGCCAACATAGTGAAACCCCGTTTCTACTAAAAATACAAAAATTAGCAGGGAGTGGTAGCGCATGCCTGTAATCTCAGCTACTCGGGAGGCTGAGGCAGGAGAATCGCTTGAACCCAGGAGGCAGAGGTTGCAGTGAGCCAAAATCGTGCCATTATTACACTCCAGCCTGGTGATAACTTGAGACTCTGTCAAGCAAGCAAGCAAGCAAGCAAGAAGGAAGAAAGAAAGAAAGTGGGGGGGGAGGGGAGAGAGAGAGAGAGAGAGAAAGAAACAGAAAGAAGGGAGTAAATGGCAACAGCAAGATAAGTACACAGAATGAAAAGAGTAGGGAAGGCTGTGTGGACACTTAGCTCTTCTTTCTACAGGTTGTAGAACTTCAATCATCCGACAGGCATGTGAGCACCTTTGGTGTGACAGTCTGTTCAGCACTCGGGCTATAAAGATAAACAAGACAAAGTCCGTGTGCTCAAAGAGCTCTCTGTCTGTGATCCCAGAGTGACATCTGGACAGAGACGTCAAAATACAAAACAATAAATTCTGGACAGAGCAGTACTTAGCACGAGTCATGATCTGGAGGACAAAGACGCAGTCCTTGCTCTCACGGAGCTCACCATTGAGGGATGCCCACAGGCAGCTGTAATAGAGCGGAAGTGATAAATCTTTCACAGAGGGTGTTTTACTCCGGACACCCAGAAAAAAATGAAATTTTAACTGCAGATTCAGAAAGTTCTCCATGAAAAGGCGGCATTTGATTCAAAACTCGAACAATGCGCTATCAAAGCACATGGGCTGGCTGAGACCATCACTTCAGGCAGGGGATGTAGCGTTTTAAGGGGAAAAAATAGTTTTAAAAAGAAACTTCTGGAGACACTGTCTTGATGCCAGGAGTAAACATAAAGTACAAATCTGGAACACAGCGTCAGACTTATTAGGAAAGTTACTTGGATCAGGGCCTCTGAAATCACCCAGACCTGAGCTCCCTAACAGCACTGGTATAGAGCTGGGTTCTGTGCTATGAAGACAGTACTGACATTTCATCTTCCCAAGGTATGTCCCCTGGCTCCGTGATATGGCCGTACAACAAGCCTGCCCTTTGTTACTGTGTGTGCACACGTGTAAGTGCTCTCAACAAATCCGTCTGTATTCCTGCCTCTCCTCCAGTGCTTCTCAGGCAGCGACATTACCCTGGCTTCAAGGAAAAAAAAAACCAGACACCGTTGGTTGGAGATCACTGAGTAAACCTACAATGTGCTCATGCTTAAGGCCCTGTCTGTGGTTCCACCATGAAGGTCACATATCCTCTCTCCTAAAAAGACCTCATGTCTCCATTTAAGTATTTGTTTGTGAAAATGCTGTATTGTATTGAAATTATTGTATAAAGATAGGGCCTTGGTACAAAATCTAGGAATGTGAGGTTTAAACACAGTTGGATAAATTTTTTAAAATCACATTGCAACTTTTAATTAAGGCGAGGGAGCTTAATTTAAACAAATAAATGATTAGTGTTGACTACCAGAGTATAAACAAGACTGTAGTTTTAAAATGTAATCAACGTTCTCCCCATTTTCAAACATTATCCTGGTCTGAATTCCTCGCGCTGTCCTCTCTATGCAACAAGAGGCACAGTGAGCTGTGGTCTGGTCTGTTTTTGCAGCCCCTCTTTGGCAACAACAGGATAGAACCCACAGCCATCAAATCAGCCTCTAGGTTGGCTCAAAACATCACAGTGGCCTGGACATGATGGAGTATTTCCAGGCACATAGAAACTTGGCCTTTATTCTTCAGGGTTGTAAATCTGGCACCTCTCAGGATCAGTAAATAAGCTTTTTTAAAAGCCCAAACAAACTATAAGGAAATCCTGCATTCTGAAACAAAAGGTATGAAAGCTAAGTCAAGACCCACACTGCCATTGTGTCGCTTGCCAGGATGTGAGCTGCTGCCTTGGGAGAAAGATAACATGAAAGAGGCCATAATTGCAGGGCTGAGACTCCAGGTCCCATGAAAACAGGATAAAAAATAGCAGCAAGAAGTGTTCCCTGTGCTTTCAGCTGGGCCAGGGTGGTGAAAAAAATCAAAAGAGCAACTCTCTCTTGAACTTGTTCAAGAAATGGAGACACAGGGGGAGGAGAATTAGAAAGAACGCCAAGGCCAAGTTAACGTGTTTAGGAAAAATATGGGGGCGGGAGAGAAAAAAAAAGGCGGAATGATTTAATGCCAGCCAAAGGAACTAAGGGGAAGAAGGTGTGTTTTTATAAACATGTTTGCTTTTGTGTGTGTGCGTGTGTGTGTGTGCATGCGCCGGGGGAAGAGTGTGGAAAAAGAGAAACTAGGTCCCTTAATGAAGGAGAAGGGTGTTGCAAGGGAAATGACTAAATTAGCTGAGCTTTTAAACTGCTTTTTAAAAATTAGCTTAAATGAGAAAGATAAAGATAAGAGGTAAGAATGATTGGGAGGATGCAGTCAGTAAACTATTGATAGGGAAGGGTTAAAAGAGTATTTAGAGAAATTGAAGATATGCAAATGAGAGGTCAAAATAACAGTAGCCCAGTGTAGTTAGTGGAACTAGCTGAAGAATTTGGAACACCACAGCGGGACTTCTTTTTTAAAACCACTCAGTCTATAGGGAGTACTAAGAACACACATCCTAACATTGTATAGCACATTATACTAACATTGTGCATGATAAATGCATTCATTGTTCTCACATTCATGCATTCATCTGAGTCTAGTTTTTACCTTCACTCTTAGCAGCAATGTGATGGGACTGACCAAAAGATGTTTAGAACTCTTTTTAGTATGAAACAGAAACAAAATCACTTCTCCCAGTAATAAAGAAGGACATTGAGGGATTGAGTAATCAAAGGAATTGCTGAAGATGAAACACCAAGTCAGTGACTAAGTTCTGACCCATTTTTAAGAATTCAGACATATTCCCCCAAAAAGAAAGAACGTATTTAATGCAGGCTTTCAGATAGGGAGTCCCACTAGCGCTAGGAACCATTTCTTTTTTTTTTTTTTTCTTTTTTTTTTTTTGAGACTGAGTCTCGCTCTGTCGCCCAGGCTGCAGTGCAGTGGCTGGATCTCGGCTCACTGCAAGCTCCGCCTCCCGGGTTTACGCCATTCTCCTGCCTCAGCCTCCCAAGTAGCTGGGACTATAGGCGCCCACCACCTTGCCCGGCTAGTTTTTTGTATTTTTAGTAGAGACGGGGTTTCACCGTGTTAGCCAGGATGGTCTCGATCTCCTGACCTCGTGATCCGCCCGTCTCGGCCTCCCAAAGTGCT
Source organism: Macaca nemestrina (assembly GCF_043159975.1). Taxonomy (NCBI): domain Eukaryota; kingdom Metazoa; phylum Chordata; class Mammalia; order Primates; family Cercopithecidae; genus Macaca; species Macaca nemestrina. The sequence goes on along the minus strand of NC_092125.1, from coordinate 14,464,404 downwards.
GGGATTACAGGCTTGAGCCACCGCGCCCAGCCGGAACCATTTCAGAAGTAGACCTTGCCTGCATTTATAACGTGACTATTGCTGTAGTTAATTTTCCCCATTTGCCTACTCCAAGTTACACTTAGCCAATGGCACAGCTTAAAATTGGAACACCAAACCATTCTTTCAACCCCTTACCCCAAGTAAATGCCAGAAGGCCTCCAGCTATTCTTTGTGAATTGCAAAATGAACCAGTGTCTGCCCCTTTACCCTTCCAGAGTCGTGGAGTCTAGGTCTATGCCCAAGAGAGATGCATGAAATGTTTTACTGGTTTCTGCAAATAAGCCAGACCAAGGGAGAAAGAGACCTTCAGCAAGTGATAACCAAATGCAAGTTCTGAGAATGTGGAGAAAGTAAGGTTAATCAACACCCCTATACATCTTTTCAGTGTCTCTTGCTGAATTACCCAGCCCTGAGCTAATACCTTGCTGAATCACCCAGTCCTCATGCAGGTTTATGCTGTGTCCTGAATTGGTCTCTAGTGTCCCCTTCAGCTTCTGCCCCTGCAAACTGGGCAGTGCATCCAAGGTCTCCTGCTAACATCTGTCACTCATCGGAGCCACCTGATCTGAAGCGTTGTCAGGGTCAGTATTTTTGTTCTGCCTGCTCTGTTTTGCTAATGGATCAATGGCAGTCAGTAAAGGACAAACAGTGCCGGAAAAGAATGTCCTCTTCTTCTCAGCTGACTCAGCTCGGGACAGGAAGATGGGGGACATCTGGCATTTGGGGAAGCCCTTGATTGTCCCTTAGGAAATAACTGAAAATGGATTTGTGTTGGCCTGGTTCTAAGAAGGTCACCCAGGTTGAATTTGAAAAGCAGAGGCACTGTGTCCACAAAAGAAAGTGATAAGCAGCAAGCCATTTCTCAGAGCTAATGTGCCCGAGTGTGTACCACCGGGATCCGTTTTATATCTCTCTACAGATTGGTGTGTTTTTCATGACAACCATCCCCATAGCAACCAGGTGTCCAGGCACTAAATGGATCTCAAGGATATGAAATCTCGGCCTGGTGAGGGAAGCCCACTCTGACTGCAGTTTCCTTGGAGTCAGTCGTTTCACGTTGAGGGCTGGTGTGCAGGTCAGGGGGCATGGGGCTTCTTCCTGAGGGCCCAGCTGGACGCAAGCGACAGCCCTGGTGAGAGGGGAGCCTTTTCTTTTTCATGTTTACTAATAATCCAGAAGAAAGGGTAAGAAGCCGGTAAATCACATTCAAATGGAACTAAATGGGAAGATGTTGCTAATGCCAGTTGGATGGAAGAAACTACGTGGACAGCCACGGAAGAAATGACCACGTGAGACGTATCCTGGAAAGGCCAGAATTGGAACCTCTGGGAGCCAATATTCCAAAGCAAGAAGCTAGAAGAGATTTACCAAGCAGAATTATTTGAGGAGATTGGGGAGAGGGAGAGATGACGATGAAGCTGGAAAAAAGGAACATTACAGGGTGCACAGAGCTGAGGGCTGTGCAGGGAAGGGGCAGTGTAGCTCCAGTTGGGCGAAACCTTAGGTCCTGGTCAGGGAATCGAGGTGCTCCTGTGGGTGAGCCCAGAGAGTTCACCCAGGGAAGAATGTTGAGGGCATGGAGGGTCATAGGAGGGAGTGAGGGAGAGCCCATAAAACAGCATCCTCTTAAGGCAGCTCATGCTCACCCAGAGGCAGCTACCTGTCATCAGGCTCTCCCTAAGGTCAGCCTTGCTAATGCTGAGGCCCTGCCTTCCACAGTTACCCTGTCTGGGGGCTTTGGTGATGGTCCTTCTCACCTCAACAGGGACGGACAAGGGCTCCTTTTGCTTTGAAGTGATATCCACGTACTTACTGCACAAGGAGGATGGGGAAGAGCCAGGAAGGGAGGCACCGCCACACCAGCAGGGACAATGTGACGACACGGAACAAAGGAACATATCGTTGGAATCCCAGGAAGAAGTTTCTTGAGTGACAACTAAATAGGCTGCAAATGGCCTTTTGGAGGGAGCTGCCATCCCTGTGATAATCTAATCCAGAACCGGACGAGATGGGGTGGACCGCATCTCGGGAGGAGCGCATGGGTGTGAGGGAGGAGGGACGTGGCAACCTCATGCTCCCTTCTCTCTGTAATCACTCTGTCAACCCACGATTCTGGGAGGGGAGTTTGAAATGTGTGGTTTGTCTATTGCATGAAGATATTTGGATCCCCCAGATCTAGGTGTGTCTGGAAGAAAGCTGCTCTCTCCCAAAGGAAAGCTAGGGGTTAAATCCATAACTGTAGTGTGTCTGGCAACAAAATAAAAGGAAACCACATTCTCCATGAATGAAGGAAGAAGCAGGAAGAAGGTAGTTGTTTTTCTTTTTTAAAAACAAGAATAAGATCCTCCAATATGTTTGAGATTATTGAGCAAATTCTTTGAAAGGGGCCCTGGGTCACTAACCAACAGATCATGGATGTAGAAACCACATTCTTCCAGCTTCCCTTCCCATCCTGACCCCAGAGATAGCAGGTTGGGTGTCCTGGGGGTCTTTGTTTAGTTAACCATTAACAATTCATAAAAGTGCAGATCCCTGCACGATAAGCCCAGTCCTCGGAATGTTATTAGAAAATCCTATTTCTAGTCTGTTATGAAACAGAGGTTTTGATGTGCTGCCAGGTTTATGGGGAACTCTGAAAACAACACTTGCTGGTCTGAGAAGCTGAGGCTGGGTGGGTGTTACATAAAGCTTTCCTAGCAACTTAGCTTTATCACAGAATGGGAGGCTGCAGTGGAAAAAATCAGACGAGTTAATGCAAAACCTGAGCCAACCCACTATCCCCGTTTGCTCTAAGGCCAGCCAGCAAATCTGTGGGAGGGGTTTTAACCCACGGGGAGCGGCAGGCCCAGGGCTCCGGTTGACTGCAGATTCAGCCCAAGAATGCTCGGGCAGCTCAGAGCCGAAAGGCACCTTCAAGCAAACCTCACGGAAGGCAAAACAGCTCTTCTTGACTCTGAACCAACGGCTGATTGAAATTCACACAAACACATCTTCCTTTTCCTTCTTTGGGTCGTTCCCAGTTTCTCTGGGCACTGCAGGAACAAAGGGGAGTAAGGTCACATCGTGGAATCCCTGCCAAGGGAAATGCGTCTAATGAACGACGGTGTCTCTGAAGTCAATGGATAAGAATCTCATTTCTAAACTCTTGGATCCAAAAGTATGCCTCTTAGGATGGAATCCTTCTATGGTGTTGGTTGACAGCTTTTTGGGGTTTCTAAAAAGCATGTGTCCAGTCCATTGTTTTTAATCTCCCAAGGCCGGGGTGGGGGTGGAAGGAGCTGGAGGAAGAAACCATGCAAAAATCCATTTGGAAGCTGCAAATCAAAGCTAATAGCCTCTCCCAATCTGCTCAGACACGGTGCCCAACCGGTGTTGTAGAGAGGAAGAGGAAAAGATCCCCCAGCCATGGGGACAAGTGTAAGGCGAAGGGCTGGAATGGGGAGGGGAAAACCTGTCAAGAGGAGCTGGAACTCAAGTGGGGAGAGGAAAGGCAGTGGGAGAGAAGAGAGCTCCTTTGTGGGCAGCCTCTGCGACATCTGCCCCAGGGGCCTAACGCCTCCCTCTGCATGTCTCTGCACCCAGGCTCTATTGCTGCTTCCTCAACCATACTGTCATTCGGGAAGGGAAAGAATGGTTTTATAAAACCGGTGTCCACGTGAAGGCAGCCATCCAGTTGGTAGAGAACCTTTCCCCACATAAATTAGATTACTCCAAGTCTAGATGGTTCCTGGTCCCTAGTCCTTCTCGCTGAAGACAGTGCGAGGTGGGTGGCAAGGCCGAGGGCTGGAGGGAAAGAGTAAAAAGCTTCTTGTTTGCGTTAAAACAAACCCCAAGACACGCCAGTTGGTTCAGAAGGTGAATTCCTACTTTAGGTAGTCCTTGAGAGTCACCAGAGATCCAGGAGAGAAATTGCACTGAGATTCCATTAACTGTGAAAAAAATAAAATAAAATAAATGGGCAACACAAAAAGAAGGCAACTGGCCTGCCCAATGAGGGCCGCCGAGTCCAGCCAGAGTCCCTTGTACCAGTAGATCGTATTGTGTCCATTTAATAATACGAAGAAGGGGCACCCTCCGCGGAGGCTTCCCGCAAGGAGTCCTGTCCCACCCGCAGGCTGGGGCGCCCGCCTGCAGACCTCGGACGCTGGCCAGCGTCTTGTCATGCAAAGCCATCCACAGCCAGCATGGCCTTAATGAGCCCATTTCAATTGAAATGAGATCAATACTACTCATTTTTCTCTTGCTGGCTCCCGAGTGATTCATGAATCTGAAAACTAGTTCATGAATCAGAGCAGGGTGGGGTGGGGGGGGTGCTGGGGCGGAGGCAGGGGAACATTTGTGCAGTCGGCAAACCTCGATTCCTTTAATGAACCCAGTCATGAGTTGCATAACGCTGGCCTGCCTGCTAGTTTAAAACAGTCTTTTCGGAAGCAGCTTTCAGCTTGACTTATTCACCTATTTTCCTCCTGGAAAGGGGAAGAATGACACTGGGTACTGATTGTGTGTCTGTCTCAGGGGATATTTTTTTGCTCTGTGTGTGTGGAGCCGTAGGTGTTTCCCTGGACAAGAACGTGTGTCCGTGTGTGTGTGCATACATGTACAGTGGTCTTTGTGTGCACATCCTGTGTGTGTGTGTAGTGTGTGTGTGTATGAGTGAGCAACGTGTGACCGGCCTCGGGCCCTTTAAACCTGAACAGGAGCCAAGCTCATTTCTCAGCGGAGCTTCGTAAGGAAGCGCGAGCTGGGGCAGTTGGAAACCACATCCCTGTGAGTGCCGATTACAGCCTACTAAGGAAAATGAGATTTTTATCTCACAGGAATTCAGTTATAAAAATAAAATACAGCGTCTGGCTTGATTCAGCTAAATGTACAAGCACCAGGGTGTTTTTAATTTAACAGAGAAGCTGGACAAGAAGAATGACCTAAAACATTGCATTTAAAGAAAGTCAGAGGCGAGGGGGAGGCTACAGGAAGTGAGTGGGAGTAGAGATGTGTGTGTGTGAGAGAGAGAAATGGAGGGAGAGGGAGGGAGGAAGGGAGGAGGGAGGTGGAGAGAGAGAAAAAACCACCCTGCTGGCAAATGAATGCAGCAGGGATGATGTCATTGGAACAGTTGGAGGAGAGAGGAGAAAAACAAGTCGGAGCGCTGTGCTAATCCTGTTTGCTGCCCTGAAGGGAATGGAAGGCGGCCAAGGCAGGGAGTTCTGGGAAACCATATAAGGGTGCCAAACAAGCATTGCCGCCAACATTAGGAACTGACAGCTTTGTTCTTTGTAACTTGGCTGCCCGCCAGAGGCCTCATTTCAGCTCTGCGGCATGATTACCCTGGACGGCCGCCAGCCCCGCGCTGAGAGCTCCTTTTCTTCTCTCCGAGCTTTTTTTTTTTTTCCTCTTTCCCTCTGCCAAACATGCAGCAGTTACCATGGCAGTGGAAAGTAAAGTTTTAAAAAAACACAACAAAGTAGAGAGGCACGCCTTTATCCAGATGTGCCACATGAGTAGATAGAAAAGGCAGTTCACCTATTCATCGCGGCCTTTGACTGCAGAAGAAAACACTGGGGCACTGGCTGTCAAGTTCGGGAGGGAGGTGACTCCAGGATAAACAGAGCAGCCAGCAGCCCTGGCCGCAGACAGAGAGGGGCTGGCTCCCAGGCCTTATTTTCCTTCCCTCTCTCTCTCCCTTCCTGGGGCATTGTGGAGTGCGTAATGTGAAACGGAAAATGTCATGATTTCCACTGGGAATGTGTCCACGGTTTTGAGAAAGCTCCAGAAACTCAGGTCCATAAAGCACTGAGGGGAGGAGGAAGGGAGGGAGGAGAAGTGGGCGGTCACAGTGCCCTCTGGTCACCAAGGTGAACCCAGTGAGCAGGAGCCAGTCCGTGGCCGTGGCCCAAGCCTCTGCTCTCTGCTGGAGCGTGGCCAGGCTGTTGTCCTAGGGTTGCAGGCTGTTCAGGGGTCCTGGGTCCCACGGAGCCCTGGGACCTGAGGAACAGGGATGTTCCCTTTTCCCCCTTGGAGGTACAACCAGTAGTTTGGCTTGACAGGGGGACTCTGTGAAGAGTCCAGTTCCTTATTTTTAATCCGGTTCGTTTTTCACCTGCTTAGAAAGTGGAACATCTCCTGAGAGGTGACAAGTCGTGATCAAAGGCAAGTCTCCAGGCAAAGACTTGGCAGGTTTCCGAAGCAAAGGTTACTTAGAAGTGGAGGTTCCACTGCCAGCTTCCCCCCGCTGCAAAACCTGACACTCCTCACCCTCAGGGTTCGGCAAGATTCTCGGAAAGGCGTCTTCTGATTCTAGGAGGTGCTGCAGCAGGAGCTGACTCGGCCATTTCCTGGCCTCTTTAGTTGGAAGATGACAGAAAGGCGGAAGCAGGGACTGCTATTGTGAGGCCCGTGGCAGCCTCCCTGTAAAACAAATTGGCAAATTGTCACCTTCAGATGGACCACAGCTGGCCCTCTGAAGAGCCCTCCTTGGCCTTTCCAGAGTGTGCATGATTGTGCCCCATGTCCAAGGAGAGGACAGAGCCACCAGGAGGGTCAAGGTCGTGGAGGGAAACATGGGTGAGTAGGAGATGGACCCCAGAAATCCCTCCTCATGCTCCTCCTTACTATCACAGGCCTTGGCTGCCTTTCTCGGGAGGCATTCCCAGCTCAGAGTTGGGGATGCACTAAGATAAAGCAAAGAGGGCCCTATTGGGGTGGGGGTGAGGGGACTTGGTTGACCTCCTTTGGGGATATAGCAAAGCAGACCCATTCCCGCCCTTGCTGGCTGGAATGCCCAGTCCTTCCCTGCCTCCCCAGGCCCCACACACCCTGGCTGACATCTGTGCTGAGGACACGGCCAAGGAGAGCTGGAAGGAGCAGAGGGGAGAATCGGGTACCAGTTCCATACAAACAGGACCCACAGGCTTGGGGTCCCCAGAGGATGGCAGAGCTAGGGGAGACTGGGAGCTGGAGGCCAGACAGGGGCATACTTTTGCCTCAGGTTGGGGAGACAGTACAAATAAAAACTTGTTGCTATGCAGAACTGATCCAAAGACGAACTTGAGTTTCTTAAGTAGAGGCTCAGGTTTGGAAGTAGAACTTGATATGATGGTTGTCTCCTTTCCTTAACCTGCGACTCAAAACCAAGGGCAAGTGAATCTCTCATGTCAGACAGAGGAGCAGCCTCCTAGAGTCTGCTAGAGCAGCTACCCAGAGTGAGAGAGGGCTACTGACTTTGGAGCTGATGCCCAGGTCAGGGCCTGGTCGAGCCACATCCCCGTCCTTCATTCCCAGCCCCTGATGACCTTCTAGAAGCAACACTGAGTTCAGCGGCTTGGTGTCCACTGGGGCACAGCATGTCTGAGCCTAACCTGATGGCCAGCGTCCCATTGGCTCAGCTTGTCTTCCCAGGTACTGCCTGGAAATCCAGCCTCTGGCGGGGATGTCCGGGCCTGCCCTTCCCACCTCGACCAGGGTGGAAATCCGATTCCCTGGGCCTTGTTTTCAGAGTTCCAGTGTTCTCTCTCATAGCCTGTAAGTGGAGAAGGGCAAGCTGAAGAAGGAACAGACTGTTTTCTCAGGGGGAAGCCGGACAGCTCGTGTATGCCTCCCAGCATTGGCGTGGTAGATTCATCCGGCCCTGAGGACATGAATTTGGTTCCTCCAGGAGCTCTTCCAGCCTCAAGATCCACGAATTCGATGGAGTATGTATGAAACTGCAGAAAACCCATTACCATCCCTTACACAGGAATGTTGCTCTCCTTTTAGGCTTGTCAGGCAGCTGAAGAGGAGGGTCCTAGGAGACTTTTCTTTCCTGAGAAACCCAAAGAAAGCAACAGCAGATCTGTAGGGTGTGGGGGAAGGGGGCAGGGGAAATGTATTTTCAGTAACAGAGACCCAAAGCAGAAACTATTTGCAAACAGGTGACCTGCTCAAGTTCTCCTGTGATCTTTCATTTCTAGTGCTGGTTTTTCCCCCTCATTAAAAAACCCAATTTAATTTCTTGCTTCACCTGCATGGTAAAAATAATTACATACAGACATTAAGCCTGCACTAAAAATCAATGTACAGAGAGATGCCACCTTTGCTGTTAGTCATCACAGGGCTTGTTGGCTACAAATAGAAAGCATTTAAAATACTTCTCTTTGTAGAAAGACAAGTGAAACTAGTCACTAGCCCTGTCGCTGGAGAGCAGCCTTTGTATGTTAGTGAGAGTCAAGAGTCAGAAAGGAAGATGAGGCTCTAACAGGGATTTTTCATGGTGTCCGGGGCGCTGTTTTCTTATTGGTGAAAGATACAAGGGCTGATCAACATCATAGAATACTAACTTCAGACGCGGGGCCTCCACGCCACTGCTGCTGCCTTAATGACATAAGCATGCTTCTTTCTTCTTTATTTCCTGGAGCTCAAGCCTGAACCACAGGGGGTATAAGGAGAACACTGTAAGGCAGTGCTGTTCTCAGGCCCCCGCCCTCCCATCTGCACAGCCATCTCATCGCAGTCTCCTGCAGACAGTGTGCTTGGACTCCCAGGGCTGCTGGGGCTCAGGACAGGCTGTTTGCATGAAGAGGGTCTTTACAGCTCCACCCAGAGGAGTTTGGAGAGTTTGAGGATTGCTGCAGGAGATGGGAAGCTCTTGCCATATGAGGACCCAAATAAGTATTTAGGAGCCCACAAAATCAACTGGGCCCTAATGTGCTCTCCAGCTGTTTCCAAGAGAGGTGATTTGAAAAACTGTCACTGAGGAAACTGGTTGTGAGGATTTTTAGGAGACTTGAGAGTCTGGCTAACGTTTGAATGTGTGTGATATGACACGCTGTATCGCGCATCTTCCTGGTGCAAGGCAGGTCAGCGGCTGCACACATCAGTGCGTCTTTGGGTCGTCCTATTTAAATGTACTCCAGCCGGGCACGGTGGCTCACGCCTGTAATCCCAGCACTTTGGGAGGCCAAGACGGGTGGATCACAAGGTCAGGAGATTGAGACCAGCCTGGCCAACATGGTGAAACCCCATCTCTACTAAAAATACAAAAATTAGCTGGGCGTGGTGGTGCGTGCCTATAATCCCAGCTACTCGGGAGGCTGAGGCAGGAGAATTGCTTGAACCAAGGAGTCGGAGGTTGCAGTGAGCCGAGATTGCACCACTGTCCTGGAGACAGAGCGAGACTCTGTCTCAAAAAAAAAAAAAATGTATTCCACCTGGGCGTCTCTAGGATCAGTCAACAGGTTCATTGTTTTTATCTCTACAGCTTGTTTCCCATTGCAACAGGCCTCCCACTGCAAGACAGAGAGGAAGAGCTCTGCCACCCATGTGCGTAAGGCCATGTGGATACCTCATGACATCCTGGAAGGCCACAGGGCTGTGGCAGCCATTCAACTTAGGTTGACATGGCCAAGACCACAGAGCCAATGAGTGGCGGTGTTGAGCCTAGACCCTAAGTCTCTAGATTCCTCCTGCAGGGCCCTGGGTGTTGCGGGGGCATCTCTGAGGTGGGTCAGAGTGAACCTGCAGGGGCCACTTAAAACCCTTGCAGGCCCTGGCTCCTTCACCAGAGAAACCCAACCCAGAATCCCAGTAGAAACATCTCATGCGACTGCAAGCCAGGCACTGGTTCTTAGGTTGCTTCCTGGTCCTTCTGTATGTATTGCTAAGAGCAGCAGTGTTCTTTCTTGCCACAGAGTGAGTCCTGGTGCGTAAATCTGTGCTGATGTCACCCAGTGCCTTCACCTGCCTGTCAGTGAAAATCCTGGGACAAGACCCTCACCTGCCTGCACAGGGGGGCCATGAGGTCTAGAGGCCCAAATGACCTCACCAAATGGATCTCTCTGAGGTGTCAGGGCCACTGGCGTGGTGCCAGGGCCTGTCTGTTCTTCCTGCTAGCCAAAGACTGACTTCTCAAGCTGCTGGATGAACGGGGAACCTGGAGACGTTGAACAAATCACATGTATCTCTGATTGCCTTGATCTCCCCATTTTGGCCGATGGCATCCCTAAAGCATTTGATGATTCCTCCATCAAGTGTGAGAGCTACAGGAAATAAAAATTTAAAATTACTAATCACCCATGATAATGCATGGTAATGCATGCTGAACAGTGAGGAGGGCAGACGCCACTGGCATTCCAAAACAGGAAGCACTCAGGAGCTCTACCAGAGCGTGGCTGCCCTCTCCACATCTGCACTGCTGCACTGAGGGTTTAGTCAATCCATCTCTTCCACACATTTGCAGAGATATGCTCAAGCATGACTTAAGTGACTTATTGCTCATGTGTTGCCTCTGTATGTCATGCTTTTCACCCAGTGAGCTCGTTGAGGACAGGGGTTGCATTTTAGGACATTTCCCCCAGTGTCTTCATAGAACCTGGCAAGACACACGGCCTTGTTGGAAATGCCAAACATCTATTATTCACCAGCAGAGCGGATGAGCCCCTGAAAGGCATGTAGTTGAGCTGCGCAGTCTGAACTCAGCAAAGTCCTCGCAGCGGGCTCCAAATTCCTGCCTCTGAAGAAGCAAACTGAGCCTTAAAGATGGCTGAAAATGTGAACAGTCTCAGGGCCACGCAGACCCACCTGAGTGGTTGCTCTCTGATGGCTCACTGAGCCATCCACCATCCCAGCAAGGAAAGGGCCTGCAAGAAGACCAGAAAATGCCTCATTCAGTCATGCTGCTTAGTCATGGCCCACACCTGGAGCATTTAATTCTGCTCACTGTGACTTTATTGCAATGGCACACACATTTACATCACTTTATGTGTGATAACAGTAGAGAGGTTAGTTGGGTTTTTCTGTTTTTTTGTTTTTTTAATATAATGAGAAAAGTCTCTAATATTCAGCCAAAACGTATCCTTGTGGCTGGTGTAGATTTTTGGCAAAATGACACTGTACATAATCAGAAGAAGGCAAACATGCATATTATCTCCATCTCCTTATAACTGCACAAGATAACATAAAACTGCAGGAAGTATCAAGCATAAGAATAAAAGCCGTCTACTGAAGCCTGCATAGCATCCCCTGCGTGCCTCAGGAACGCCCTTTGGTGGATTAGGATGAGCACGCTGGAAAATACACACCCTGCCGCTGCATCTGGCTAATGCCAGGCCCCAGGTCCTGTTCCTGAAGCCGCAGATCACCTGAGTGTCTATGTCGTGTCTGCTGGAGTTTAGGTTAGGCAGGTGACATGGCTCCAAAGAAAGTCACCAGCTGGTTTCTACTGCGGAGATTTGTGTGCACTTCATGCATGTTTATTGTCTGTTAACTCCATGTGAAGCCACAGCAAAGCCTACGTGATGTTGTTAGGTCACAACCCAGTCAGTGGGATCAAGACAAGAGAGGGAGACAGCAGGCCTTGACACCCTGGAATCATTCTAATTTGTAACTAGGACACCTGATGAAGGGGAGGCGTGCCTAGTCTCTGGGGGGGGAGTTCCTGCTGAGACCTGCCAGGTATACAGTCGGTCCTTGTCTGCAGTGACCCCAGAGACATTTACTGCAACACCTGCACATCAGCTTACGGCAGCTGTGTTCTGCCTGGCCCAGGATGGACTCTGCTCCATCTGAGAGTCAGCCGCTCCAGGGCAGCAGTGGGGTTGGGAAGAGGGGAGGAGGGACCGCCATGGTGCACCAGCTCCTAGACAGCCAGCTCAAGCTACATTTCAGGCCGTCTCGGAGGCTTCTTCTGGACAATTGTGGATTCGCTAGGTGACAGTCCAGGAACCTGGATCCCATCCTGGCCAGGGAGTTGTGGCTTCTGAGATAAGGACTTCGTCCATTGGAGATAAACTAGAGGGTTTCTGCCTCTGCTCCCTCCAGGGGCGGCTCTGGCACAGGCTCACCAAATTGCAGGCCCCAGAGCACCTGCAATCTCAGGGAGCTCAGGGGCTTCCCAGCATGGGCAGAGGAAGCCACAGATTCGCTTCTCCTGCAGATGCAGAGACCCTGGGGTGGATGGTCTAAAGCTCAGGATTTTATAATGCGGAGAAGGTGAAATAGAGCAGGAACCAGGCCCCTGTCTGGAGGAAGGAACCAATAACAACAACAACAAAACTACTGACAATGTGCGTGCTTTACAATTTTCAAAGCGCTCTCATCTCAGTCAAGGAAGGATGCATTCTCTCCACAGGCTGACGTTCAAAACCCAACCACCAGAAACATGAAGATAAAACAAAAGGAACCACCAGAAACAAACAAGACACCCGTCCATCCTCCAGGTTTGCAAATCAGACCAAGTTCTGACAATTGGTAAAAAGGAAGATGAGAAGATCCTGCCAGATAAATTCTCTGGTACCTTCATTGATCTCATTCTTTCACCATCAAAGGGGAATGCAGTAATGCCAGCAGGAGCAGAAAAAAAAAAAAACAACAAAAAACCTAAAAAGAACAAGAGCGACTAGTCAAAGCTAGTACAGTGTTTCCCTGGTACTGAGTCATACTTTTACAATGACCCAGGCCCGTGGCCTCAACTGATGACAAATAATGAGAATCCAACAATCGTTCTTTTTCGCATACTCACTTGTGAATAAATGCAAGAACTGGTATATTTGTACATGCTGTGTGCTGTGTTTATATCTACATGATTCATTAGATTCATTAAAACCCAACTGGTAATTAGGAAAAACACTCACAAAGTTAGAAAAAAACAGCAACGTAGACAGTAAGTTTGAATTTTAAATGGAGAAGCATTCTGTTGGTGCTTCCTGAGGTGGCGGAGGGTGTGTGTGTGTGAGGGCGTTGGAACAGGAAGTTGCTGGGATATGGACCTGAGCCACCGGCACACACAGCCGTGCACGGGAGGCTGGTGGCTGCAGCCCGGTCTCTCACATGCCAGCCTCCTGGCCCTGGCTAGTCCCTACTGCCATGCTCCCAAATCTTTCTGGTTCTGGCCCCCTGAGGCTTTCTCTGGCATCTCGGGGTCTCCTGGTGGAAAGCAGGCTTCTTTGGCTATGCACTCAGATGCTTCCCAGAACCTGACCAACATGGCGCTGTTTCTGCTCCAGACCACCAAGGATAACCTCCCTGCAGAATCTGACTCTCCCTTGTGCTCACGTGGTCCATCTCTGCCTCAAACCAGGGGTCACCGGCTCTCTGGAGACGAGTTAATCCGTACCCACCCTCTACCTGGCCCTCCCCTAGGCGGGGAGACCGCCATGAACATGGACAAAGTTCCTGCTCCCAGGGACCTCACAGTCTAGGGGGTAGAATCCAAGAACCAAATGAATCACCACCTAAGTCAACTAGGAAATAGTGCATGGTGATAACTGCTCTGCAGAGAATCAGAAGAGAACAGGAAAGGCTGGACATGGTGGCTCACGCCTGTAATGCCAGAGCTTTGGGGGACCAAGGAAGGAGGATCACTTGAGGCTAGGAGTTCAAGACCAGCCTGGGCAATATAGTGAGATCCCATGTCTACAAAAAAATTTTAAAAATGAGCTGAGCACGGTGGCATGTGCTTGTAGTCCCACCTACTCAGGCGGCTGATGCAGGAGAATTGCTTAAATCCAGGAGTTCGAGGCTGCAGAAGCTATGATCGCACCACTTCACTCCAGCCTGGGTGACAGAGTGAGACCCTGTCTCTAACGAATAAGGACAGGAGAGGGCACCTAGGCAGTCAGCTGAGGCCTCTCTGCAGAGGTGACCTTCAAGCTTAAGAGAAGCCAGCTCTGTGAGACCTGGGGAGTGGCATTCCAGGAGGAGGGAGCAGCTGGTCCAAGGCCGCGGGGCAGGAATGAGCCTGGCTTGTGTGAGGAGCCAGGAGAGCAGGCAAGGGCGGAGAGCAGGGAGCGAAGCAGACAAAGACGGGAGAAGGCAGGGCCAGAGCCTAGAGGACCCCACACGTGCACGGGAAGGACTTTCAGTGGCTTTTCAGAGCAGGATGGGTGACGGCTAGAGGGCTCTAAGAAGAGCTATGATGGGTTTGGCTATCAATTGTTAGAGATCTTTTGATTGTTGTGTGGAGAAGGTGTTCTCAGCGGAGTACCGGGCAGGCAGGGAGATGGTGAGGAGGCGCATGCTTGGTTCTAGGGAGGGCGAGGGTTCCAACAGTGGGCTCTGCCGACCATCGCTGCCGCAAGGGATGCTGATCACCTGCCTCAGCAACACCCCTGGTGTGCAGTTCACCAGGGAGCCTCATCAATGGACCCAGGCAGTGCCTCTCCCCATACCATCCCTGAAGGACACTTCTACCACAGAGCCTGACCACATCCAACTGAGGCAGAGACGCTGGACTGGAAAGACCACAGGCCCTGAATTTGGGCAGACCTGGGTTCAAGTCCTGTCTTAGCCACTTTCTAACTCGGACATTCTGGTTAAGTGGCTGAACGCCCCTGGGCCTTAGTTTCCTCATGTGTCAAATGTGGCAAGAATTGCCTCACAGAGTTGTGCATGAAACTTATGTTAAATCACCCACCACAGAGCCTGGTACATAGCAGGTCACCAAAATGGTCTTCAGGAGTTGGGTGCAGTGGTTCGTGCCTGTAATCCCAGCACTTTGGGAGGCTAAGACAGGAAGGTCACCTGAGGCCAGGAGTTCGAGGTTATGGTGAGCTCTGATCGCACCACTATACTCCAGCCTGGGTGACCAAGCCCGTTAGTAGTGGTGTCAGTGGCTGTAGTCATAGTAGTTGTAATAAGATAATACCCACTCATTCATCAAAGGTTTATTGAGTGCCTCTTATGTGCCAAGTTACTGTTTTAGGCACTTGGGATATATCAGTAAATAAAATGAAGTCACTGCCCTATGGAGCTTATATTCTAGGAAGGAAGACAGACAAAGGTTTTTTTTTTTATTGTTTTTTGTTTTTATTTTATTTTATTTTATTTTATGTTTTTGGAGATGGAGTCTCATTCTGTCACTCAGGCTGGAGTGCAATGGTGCGATCTCGGCTCACTGCAACCTTCGCCTCCCAGGTTCAAGTGATTCTCCTGCCTCAGCCTCCCGAGTAGCTGGGATTACAGACATACACCACCATGCCCGGCTAATTTTTTGTATTTTTAGTAGAGACATGGTTTCACCATGTTGGCCAGGCTGATCTCGAACTCCTGACCTCAAGTGATCCACCGGCCTCAGTCTCCCAAAGTTCTAGGATTAGAGGCGTGAGCCACCACGCCCGGCCAAAAGTTTATTAGATTTTTAAAAACTAAATGAGTTTGTCAGAAGGTGACAAGCACTTTTTAAATGAAACGGAGGGGAGTGGGTGCAGAGAGGTGGGGTGTGGAAGGGCACAGCTCAAGCCCTGTGAAGGGCGGGCTTCTTGGTGAAGATGACAGCTGAGCAGAGACCTCTGGGGACGAGGGAGTGAGCCACGTGGCTCTCCGGGGATGAGACTCGTAGGCACAAGGATCTGCCGACTCTGAGCAGGACAGCTCTGGGGTGTCTGAGCCGGCGGGGGCGGGGCACTTGGCTGGAGGGGAGAGTGAGTGGGTGGTGAGTGGCAGTGGATGACATGGGAATGGGGAGTGACCAGGTCCAGGTTGCCCAGGGGAGGACTCATAGGCCACGGGGAGGACTGCAGCTTTCCCACTAAGCAATGGGCGCCCCTGGAAGGTTGTGAACCAGGACAATATCCACTTCAGGTTTCAGAGAGATCATTCCAGCTGCTGGATCGAGACAAGGCTGTCAGGCACTGGCGGAAGACCAGCGGTTCAGGGGAGGGGTGAGGGCGGCTCAGGGCAGGGGGCCCGTCGTGGGCAGTGGTCACAGAATCAACAAAACAGCTTCATTCTGCTTACCCCACATTATCTTCAAGGAGGGGCCCCGTCAATCCTGGCACACCCCTCAGTCGCATCTGTCTTTAAATGGCCACCTGCTGGCCTGCCAGACCTCCCAGAAAAGAAACGTCTTACCAGAAGCTTCCCTGGCCTTGCTCCAGACTAGGCCACATGGTGACTTCTAGGCCTCCTGGCTCTCAGTTCTTCCCACTCCTGGTCTCACCTGCGCCTGCCCACCCGTCTCTATGTGTAGAGCACTCAGCTGCTCCCTGGCTTGTGACCTTTGGTTCCATCTCCTGGCTGTTCCTTTCATCTCCCTCAGCATAGAGGCTCCAGGGACCCTCCCGCGTGGCCTGGCCTGGTGTCTCCAATGCTGGGCACTGGGAGTTGAGTGGCAGTAGATAGTATGCCCAAGCCTCCCCACTGGTGGGCAGCCCTGCTGACCAAAGACAGCAGGCTGGGTCCAGAGGTGAGACTCGGAAGAAGGGGAGGCAATAGAGGAGCCGGGCTCTTTCTGCACGGACTTCTGGGGGGTGAGAGACTAGAAAGACTGTTCGAATAATAACAACAACAAGAAATACTATCACTCACTGGGCAGCCACCGTAGCTATGCTAGGCACTGGGCAGGTACTTTGCATCCCTTAATCTCACTATTGTAAGATGTGGGGATTGTGCCCATGTTACGAATGAGGACAGTGAGCTCAGACAGCTCTAGAAATACGTCAACATCACATAGCTAGCGGCACTCAGAGAGAGTCCCTCCCAGCCCTGCTTCTGCAAAGCCCGAGTCCTCCCCCTTCGAGCAGCTCCATCACGGTTGCCAGTGCAGCTTGGGCGTGTGGGAATACATCAGAGGCATTTTGCTCCCCTTTCCAAAAGCAAAGCAAGAGGAGGAAGCTTGTTGCGGGCCTGGCCTGTGTGTTCATCCATGTTGCTGCAATCTTTTCTTGTTTTTAAATTCCCCTCTGCCTTCCATACCAAGGCCCAAAGCAATGGATGACTGACCAGGCAAGCTTCTTGTTTCTGTATTCGTGTGTTAATGGGCTTTGCGTCTTTTTCGAGCAAATCTGTCTTGTCTGTTTCCCTCAGATTCTCAGCTCCTCAGGGGAAGAACTGAACCGTACGTGTCTTATTTCTGGCTCCACAGCTCCGAGCTCTGAGCTCTGTACCCAGGGAGCACTCGATGGATGGTATCGACTGGCTGACTCAGGCCCCGTCTGCCCACATGAGCCATTTTGAGCAGCTTTGACTAAAATGCGGACAGAATCAGTGAGAGCCAAATAAGCAGTCTGGTCGATTCTCTTCCCTCCCACCCTATTCCGAATGCCTCCTGGAAACTGCTGGTCCTCCTCGCCCACGGTTCTCTCCTTCACCGGGGGCCCAGAGGCTGCAAAGCACCCATCTCCTCTCCCGTACCGTTTGCATCCTCAGAGCAACGCCGCACCGTGAACTTGTTAGAGGAATCCTGATTCACCCAAGGCAGTCTCAGATTTGGAACTGTCGTTTTTCCATTCCTGCCATCTTCATCCGACCAATAGTACTGAACACCTGCTCTGTGCCAGGTAAAAAGTATAAATGCAACCTGGTTTTCTAAGTCTCTGTCGTCCTGAGAAACAATAGGAGAGAAAGGTGATTCTTGAAACTTAAAACAAACAAACAAAGGGAATCTGTGGTTACTCAGGAATTTACTTACTCTATATACTGAACAAAGTATAGCCTTTATTGGTAAAATTAATTGGACACAAAACAGGCCAGGGCATGCTTACTAGTTGGATCTTCCAAATTCAGAAACCCTACATTTTAGGAATCTATATTTCAAAGGAAAGAGAAAATGAAATGCACATACACAAATTTGCTTGTAAATACATCAAGCATCTTTGGTACAAATTAGTAATATCAGTTGGCTCTTGGAAGGGGGTGAGAATTGGAGACAGACTTTTCAGAATAAATTCCTTGGATATTTTAAATTTTCATACTATGAATAGATTGCTTACTTAAAAAAAAGAAAGATATACTTTTTTTTTTTTTTTTGAGATGGAGTCTTGCTGTGTCGCCCAGGCTGGAGTACAGTGGCACTATCTTGGCTCACTGCAACCTCCGCCTCCCAGGTTCAAGTGATTCTCCTGCCTCAGCCTCCTGAGTAGCTGGGGCTACAGGCTCCAGCCACCACCCCTGGCTAATTTTTGTATTTTTAGTAGAGACAGGGTTTCACCATATTGGCCAGGCTGGTCTTGAACTCCTAACCTTGTGATCCACCCACCTTGGCCTCCCAAAGTGCTGCGATTACAGGCCACCGTGCCCGGCCTGATGTACATTTTTTTAAAGCAAGGAGAGGAAAGCAAAAGTATGGAGACATAAAATAATCCAAGCTCTAGACCAGACCAACAAATGATTCTCCCGAAAGAAAAACATGCAGTTGCAATGATAGCCCCATCCTAAGCACATGTTGATGGCATTTACAAATAACTTTTTCCACCAGGGTCAACCCTTTAAGAGAGGCTGGATGCCTTTATTGTACTTCTTTAGGCACAGTCTAGAATGTAAGGGTAGTTCATCTTACAGGAAGGAAAAGTGGTGAAAAAGAGGTGAGTGGGTTGACATGGACCTGTTGATTGTAAGGCCACAGAATTCAGCGATAGCAGAGAGGGTTAGGAGCAAAGGGGCAGAACAACCCCTCCTCCAACAGGCCTCCCCTACAGTCACACAGGAACAGGCCCCACCCTTCAGCTTGCCTGGTCAGTCATCCATTGCTTTGGGCCTTGGTATGGAAGGCAGAAGGGAATTTAAAAACAAGAAAAGGGCCGGGCGCAGTGGCTCACACCTGTGATCCCAGCACTTTGGGAGGCTGAGGTGGGCGGAACACGAGGTCAGGAGTTTGAGACCAGCCTGACCAACGTGGTGAAACCCTGTCTCTACTAAAAATACAGAAATCAGTCAAGTGTGGCATGCAACTGTAATCCCAGCTACTCAGGAGGCTGAAGCAGGAGAATCACTTGAACCTGGAAGGCAGAGGTTGCAGTGAGCTGAGATTGCGCCACTGCACTCCAGCCTGGGCGACAGAGGGAGACTCCATCTCAAAAAAAAAAAAAAAAAAAAAAAGAAAGAAAAGTAAAAGAAAAGATTGCAGGAACATGGATGAAACTGGAGGCCTTTATCTTCAGTGAAAGAACTCAGAAACAGGAAAATACCACATGTTCTCACTTATAAATGGGAGCTAAACAATGTGTCCACGTGGATGTAGAGGGTGGAATAATAGACACTGGAGGCTCTGTAAGGTGGGAGGGTGGGTGTGGGGTGAGGAGAGAGAAGTTCCCTGTTGGGTACAATGTACGCTACTCAGGTGATGGGAACATGAAAAGCCCAGACGTTATCACTACGCAATATACACATGTAACAGAAGTGCGCTGGTACCCCCTGAGTCTGTAAACATCAAACTAACACAAAATAAAATAAAAAGAATATTTGGGCTGTTCAAAAAACAAATGGATAAATAAAAATAAAAAAAGAGAAAAGGAGAGTTGGATAAGAGGCAAGAGAAGAAAGGCAAAGGCCTGGAAGGAAAGGTGGTCATTCAGCCCCGTGGGCTGGAAGCACTAAATCCAGCCTCACCCATCCCCCATCCCATCCGCCTGACTCCACCTGAAGTCAGGTAGCTTGCAAAAGCCTGAAGGCTAATTCTTTAGCCTTTTAAGAGGAACCTCATCTGAAGCAAAGGTCATAGACATGGCAGGTGTCCAGTTGTCCTTGGAGAGGTCCCTCCACATATTCCCAGCTGTGGGGCCTCTCTGAGGCAGCTTCTTCCAGCCCTAGGTGAAAGAGTGCCACCTCTGGATATGGGGAAAACAAATCTCTGGGGGGAAATAGCCCCCAGAAAGAAAGTCTTCTCTTCCTTTTTTCTGGGAACTGTCAGCTTCAAGGTGGTGTCACTCCTAAGCTGCTTTCCATTTACAGATAAAAAGAGAGAAGAGCCGGGAGAGAGGGGAGCCAGGAGAGAGGGGAGAAGGGAGAGAGGGAAACAAGCACAGATGTGAATTACTGGGTAATGCCGAGTGGCTTCCCCACTGAGCACGTTGCCACGGCAACACACTCGCGCGATGGGCCACTTTGGGAGGGGGGTACAAAGAATTGCAGGGAAATGCAGTGAAAAGCAGCAGTGTGAGTTTGGGCCTAGGCTTTCTGGATTTCTGGAAGCATTCTTTGTACAGATGCATTTTTCACCCCTGCCCCTGGATCTACCCCTGTATATTCAGCAGGCGTGGCAGAAGTCGAGAACTCTCACACTTTTCAAAGCAGAAGACGTTTTCCTCATCTTCTTTTCCATACTTATACCTGTCCGTCATTCAGAGTGCCTCTTAAGCTTGTCTTCCCTAAATAAAGCAGGACAGTGTCAGACATTTCTTCCAAACATAATATTGCTCTATTTAACATTGCAGCTCTAATATAGACTGACTACATTTCCTGGTCTATCACAGATAGATAGATAGATAGATAGATAGATAGATAGATAGACACTTTTTTAGTGATAAGGGTCTCACTGTTTTGCCCAGGCTGGAGTGCAGTGGTGCAATCACAGTGTAATATAAACCTTGAACTCCTGGACTCAAGCCATCCTCCTGCATCAGCCTCCCAAGTAGCTGGGACTACACGCACGTGTCACCATGCCCAGCTAATTTTATTTTATTTTATTTTATTTGTAGAGATGGGGTCTTGCTCAGTTGCCCAGGCTGGTCTCAAACTCTTGATTTCAAGTGGTCTTCCCTCTTCAGCCTCCCAAAGTGCTGGGATTAAGCCACTGCACCTGACCACATATATATTTTGATATGAGCCCTCTGAGCATGTCTCTTTTTCTGTGCTTTCATTCTACAGTGACAGCTTCTCCTGAGTGAGACAAGCCAGCTGTGAGAAGGCCGAGCTCTGTCTCCGCCAGGCCAAGAGCCTGGTTACGTTTATGGTGGGACCAGGCAGGGGCTTTGTTGGGTCAGGGGAACCAGAGGAGGAAGCCTCATTGCAGTCACAGGTCTTAGAGACAGAGACCTGAGTGAGAGCTGGTCATCTCATCGGTTAAGTGGATGTCCAGTTTCTTCCTGAATGCCTTTAGAGATAGCTACCTCCCGACTTCAAGAGAAGGCCCATTCAATGACTGAACAATTTCCTTCTAAAAAATTCAAAAAGTGCTGGTTATCCCATGGGTGGGATTGTCCCCTCATGCCATGAGGCCCTTCCACACTCTCTTGAGCACCTGGTAAGTGTCACGTGAATTCCATTGACGAGGGTGTATTTTGTCCACTGTGTAGCTGGGAAATGTGAGGTGCAGGAGGGTCTTGTCCAAAGCTACCCACCTAGCAAGGAGCAGAGCTGAGACTCTCAAAGTCATGCCCCTTCTGCTGCCCCTTGCTACTTCCTAGACTAATGATGATGATGATGAAGCCGGTTTGAGCCAGCCAGAGGGGAAGGAAAGGCAGAAGGAGCGGGTCCCTGCCTGCCAGCACCCCCGACCTACTCTCAACAGCTTCAGCATAAGTGGGGGTTGGACTCAGTGTAGCCGAGCAGATTCTTGGCAAGGAAATTCCATGCCTTCTCTCCATCTTCCTTTTACTATACAGAGGAGCAACAGGAATCGGCAAGAGGGAAGCTTGGCAGGTGCCAAAGACCATTTACCCCATCTTTGGTTTATGGTCAGACTTGGGAAGCTGGGCTTAAACAGGCTCTCCCGAGAGTTAGTGCTGCATTACAGCAGGTATTGTCATATACAATGGAAGTAGCAATGCCACTCACTATTTAATGAGTGTTTCTATGTGTCAGGCACTGTCTTACATACTACATAGTCATGATTTTATGTAACTGGCTCAAAAAGTTTAAGTGATCTGCCCAAGGTCTCATAGCTCGTAAGTGGCAGCTAGCAGATGACTTTAACCCTGGTCATCTGATTTCAAACCCATGCTCTTTCAACACCAAGCTCCAATCCCCTGAGTCATCAGTTCATTTGACAGATACTTGTTTGAGCACCTACTAAGTGTCAGGCACTGCTCTAGGGGCTAGGGACTCATCAGTAAACAAAACAGACAAAGATCCTGGACTTGTTGGGAGGTGAGGAGGAATGCTATAGAAAATCAACAAACAGGCGGGGCGCGGTGGCTCACGCCTGCAATCCCAGCACTCTGGGAGGCCGAGGCAGGTGGATCACGAGGTCAGGAGATCGGGACCACCCTGGCTAACACGGTGAAACCCCGTCTCTACTGAAAAATACAAAAAATTAGCCGGGTGTGGTGGCGGGCGCTTGTAGTCCCAGCTACTCGGGAGGCTGAGGCAGCAGAATGGCATGAACCCAGGAGGAGGAGCTTGCAGTGAGCCGAGATTGCGCCACTGCACTCCAGCCTGGGCAACAGAGTGAGACTCCATCTCAAAAAATGAAAAAAGAACATAAACAAACAAACAAACAAAAAACAGAGTGAGAGAAGGGAGACCAGGGATGCTGAGGCCAAGTAGATGGGGTCAGTATTGCAGGTAAGTTCAACTTACCTGGGCATTGAGCAGTGAGGTCTGAGCAGGCACTGGGAGGGGAGGAGTGGCCAGAGCCCTATCAGGGGGAAGAACGTTGCAGACAGAAAGAACAAGAAGGGTCGAGGCGTGGTGGCTCATACCTGTAATCCTAGCACTTTGGGAGGCTGAGGCGGGTCATCACCTGAGGTCAGGAGTTCAAGACCAGCCTGGCCAACATGGTGAAACCCCATCTCTACTAAAAATACAAAATTAGCTGGGAGTGGAGGTGCATGCCTGTAATCCCAGCTACTCAGGAGCTGAGGCAGGAGAACCACTTGAACCTGGGAAGCAGGGGTTGCAGTGAACCGAGATTATGCCATTGCACTCCAGCCTGAGCAACAAGAGCAAAACTGCATCAAAAAAAAGAAGGAAAGAAAGGCAGGAAGGAAGAAGAAAGAAAGAGAGAGAGGAAGGAAGGAAGGAAGGAAGGAAGAAGGAAAGAGAAAGAAAAAGAAAGAAAGAAAAAGAAAAGAAAGAAGAAGGAAGAAAGAAAGAAAGGAAGGAAGGAAGAAAGGAAGAGAGAGAAGTAGGGCAAAGGTCGTACAGAGATAACATGTCTGGCTTATTGGAGGAATGGTAAGGAGGCCAGTACTGCTGAACTGGAGTGAAATTGGGCAGGTGGTAGGTCATAAGGTTGGAGAGATGGTGGGGGCGGGTGTAACGATTTCTGCTCGTCTCTGGGTGAGCGGGAAGCTTCTCTAGGGTCCCGAGCAGGTGTAGCACTACCTTACATTTGCAAAGAATCACTCTGGCTGGTGGGTTGAAGGTAGACGCAGACCTATTGGAGGTCACAGTTGTCATCCAGGGCCAAATGGCAGTGGCTTAGGGTGACAACAGTGGAGCTGAATATATTTTGCGGGAGTAAGTGGGATTTCCTGACAGTTTGGATGTGGAGTAAAAAAGAAAGAAGTCAAGGATGACTCTGAGGTTTGGGGCCTGAGCCACTAGGAGAACGAAGTGCTCCCACCTGAGATAGGAAGGTTGTGGCTGGAACAGGTTTGGTGAGAGGCAGCCTAGGGGAACAGGGAGCCCAGTTTCGGGCATGTTGAGTTGCAGATGTTGATTAGCTTCCTGGAGATGTCAAGAAGGTCCTTGGATCTATTATGAGTGTCAGAAATATTTTAGAACATCTGTAAATAAGTAAGACTTAAGATTTCAGGTGTTTCAGCCTATGTTACCATAAACAATTTGAAGTATTAAAATAATAAACGTTTTAAAATTTTGTAAAAAGAAATTTCAAATGTCAGCTTCATTCATCAGGGCAACAAAAACGGGTATCAAGCTTCTTGTTTCCCATAAGACACGTCATGGAATAAGTGCCATGGTGTATTCAGTACCATAGAATTTCTGACTGGGGTGGGCAGGACAAAGGAGGTAAGTCACCCAGAAGCAAGAGAGGAAGCCAGTATAAGATTAGTAATTTTTATTCCAGGTAATCAAGGACTGGGTAAATACATGCAAAGAAACCTATGTTAGGATATAAGTTCCTTATCTAGAAGGACAAGTCAAATCTCACATACAGGCCTGGAAATAAAAAGCTTGATTAATTTCACATTAGGTTACCAGAACTCTTGGTACTTAACAGTTAACCAGAAATTAACCAGAGAGCCAAAAAGTAGATTATAGGTAATTCTTCTGTGAATTAAGAAGGAATGGGCAGTAGAGGCCGGGCGCGGTGGCTCAAGCCTGTAATCTCAGCACTTTGGGAGGCCGAGGCAGGCGGGTCACGAGGTCAGGAGATTGAGACCATCCTGGCTAACACGGTGAAACCCCATCTCTACTAAAAATGACCCAAAATTAGCCGGGCGTGGTGGGGGGCGCCTGTAGTCCCAGCTACTCAGGAGGTTGAGGCAGGAGAATGGCGTGAACCCGGGAGGCGGAGCTTGCAGTGAGCCGAGATCGCGCCACTGCACTCCAGCCTGGGCGACAGAGCGAGACTCTGTCTCAAAAAAAAGAAAAAAAAAAGGAATGGGCAGTAGAATTGTTCTTCTATAATACCTGCTCACACCAAATTTACTTTTAAGTGTCAGCAAATTTCTTAGCTAATTATCACAAGTCTCAGAAAAATGATGTGGCCATATTTCAATAACTGGAGCAACAATTTTAGGTAGGTCACGGCCCACAGCCGGTCCTCTCTGAGCCCGAGCCGCCCCGCGCACTTGCGTCTGGTATGTCTACTTTGAGATGTATGGAAATGAAACCCGTCAATTCAGATCTTGGGAGATCTCCAGCCAGGGATGTGAGGTGTCAAGTATGAAATAATCACAAAGACGTTGGAAATAAGCTTCACCACCTCATTCTGAGCCAAGTTCAGAAAGTTCATCTAAAATGCCAAGAATAATGCTGGAAGACCCTGCAAGAGCTGAGACTTGAATGCAACAAGCAAGATTTTGAGTCTTGTTTGGAGAAAACGGGGTGTCTTCCCACAAAACCTGTGCAGACACCTCAACGCTCTGACCTGCTTCTCTCTCTTGCTTGGGCTCGTGACTGTTTATAAAACATCTCTGACTTTTATCATCAACAGCACTGCTGGTTAAATGCTGGGGTCTGTGTGCATTGAATTAAACTAAGACAGCCCGGGAACTCGTGGGCACTAGCTATCTTTTTGGATGAAGAGTAGCAAGGAACCATTCCCTATTCCTTCATCTCGGCTCTTTCACATACCATGTCATAGCTGTGGCTCCAACTCTACGGCCAAGTGACAGTCTCTGTCACCGTAATCAGGCTTAGGACATGGGCGGGGGCTCTCACGGGCTCTTCAAGAACGAGGAGGGGTACTGGGTGTCCCATCACACACGCACACTCTACTTGTGTATCAGATGTCCGCTGACATTGGCCACATTACTGCTAGATTTGGGAACCAATTAAAAGCTGTTCCATTTGATAAACATGACATGCATATGCATTCTATACTGCAATAATAATTGTCTCTTTGCATATCTGTTTCCTCACAAAAGCATGAGCAATAATAATTGTCTCTTTGCATATCTGTTTCCTCACAAAAGCATGAGTCCCATAAAGACAAGGATAAGCCTTTCCACTTTAGAGCCACAGCAGGAAGCCCTCAGCCTGGTATACGATGGGTGTCCAATAAACCTGAATGGACAGAACGAGGAAACTGAGACACAGCTCTTGTGTTCAGGGCCATTCTGAGACCAAATCTGGAAACCAGCTCAGAATTTCCAATTCCAGGCTAAGTGCTTTTGCCAGAGGGAAGATGAAAGCGTATGTTTCAAGCTCTGCAAGATCCACAGAGAATTTTCTCTAAGCTCATCTCTAAGAAGGCGCCAAGGAGCTCGATGTCTTTTTCCCCTGGACCCAGGCTTTTATGCCTCTGCCCAGTGGGTGCGGTTTCTCTGCCGCAAGGAGTGCAGCTCCCTCCTCATCTGTTGGGAACATCACAGCCGAGGCTGCTCCCCGACAAGCTGCAGGATGAATGTCGGTGACGAGGGAATGCTGCTGCCTGGGCAGACTGCATTCTACTCATTCTGCTGAGGGTCATGCTTTGAAAATATCTCTAATTTTGTTTTCATAGCTTGTTAACCTTTTCCTTCCCAAAACAATGCCCATGTTTGTTTTGGCTCCACTCGCGTCCTGCATACTGAGGATGGGTCTGAGTTGGATGCACAAAAGCATTTTTCCCTTAATCTCATTACAAGGGCTCCTCAGTCTTTAATTCTTCCCAGGGCTCACTTGCTGTGAAGTGATTTCCTCTTGGAATCCGTTTCTCTTTGTAAAGCTGGGAGAGCAAGTCTGTTTGGTTTTGTAGGGATGCGGGGAAGGAAAGCAAAGACAAAGGCAGAAACAAGTGGCGCTGGGGTGCCCTGGAAGGTCCTAAGAGCAAATGGACCCACTCTGAAATGTCTGCAGCTGAGACCAGTGATACCCGAATTCCAGTTTGAATGAGGATCACGCGCTGAGGTCATGTGCTTACTGTCGTCTCCTGTTTACCTGAGGTTTACAAAATGTGTGAATAAAGGCGCCAGTGCTCTGACAGCTGGTCTTGCTCATGTGTTTCAAGAGCATCTTATTTCATCCTTTTTGCCCCACCAATGTTGTGCATCTGACAGTTTGGCCACCCTGCCTGGACTCTTACATGTATGTGGTGTTTCTTTTTCTTTTCTTTCTTTCTTTTTTTTTTTTTTTGAGATGGAGTCTCGCTCTGTCACCCAGGCTGGAGTGCAGTAGCATGTCTTGGCTCACTGCAACCTCCACCTCCGAGATTCAAGCAATTCTCCTGCCTCAGCCTCCTGAGTAGCTGGTACTACAGGCGTGTGCCACCACACCCCGCTAATTTTTTGTATTTTTTAGTAGGCATGGGGTTTCATCATGTTAGCCAGGATGATCTTAATCTCCTGACCTCATGATCCTCCCACCTCAGCCTCCCAAAGTGCTGAGATTACAGGCATGAGCCACCTCGCCTGGCCCGCATGTGGCATTTCCAACATGTTCCTCCTAAGCGTTGTGGACAAATCCACATTGAGTTTTTATTCTCACGGGTTTTTTTATTCTCAATACTTGAGGAAATTGTAAGTTTAACCAGCTTTCTGTTAATTTTACCATCCTTTCTCATTAAAAGATTTCTTTTCCCATCTGAATTGTTTCCTAGATTGTATCTGCAAATACAAAACTACAATGAGGGACAGAGGATTCTGGAAAATGAATGGGGATGCTGGGGGACACTAACAAATAACACCAGCGACAAAACCAAGCCACGGGAGCCTGAACCAGCCAGGTGCCTGAAGAAAAGGAGAGGGAAGATTTTCTGTCTTGCGTATTGTATTCCTGTTGTGTATCGTACATAATGCATGCTAGCTGCCATCTAGAATGGAAAAGCGTGCCCTCACCACGGTCAGGTCCACATTTTGCTCTCCGTGTTAAAGAGAGAAATGGTGTAACGTGCTCTTCAAGAGGCGGCACCTGCAGCAGTTGGAGCTGGCA
Source organism: Macaca nemestrina (assembly GCF_043159975.1). Classification (NCBI taxonomy): domain Eukaryota; kingdom Metazoa; phylum Chordata; class Mammalia; order Primates; family Cercopithecidae; genus Macaca; species Macaca nemestrina. The sequence goes on along the minus strand of NC_092125.1, from coordinate 14,437,197 downwards.
CCCTTGGCAGACTTTCTGGGACCAAGTCCTAGCTCTTTTTCTCTTAATAGCAAGTTGCTTCCCCTTATTTATAGAATGGGACTCATAATATACCTACCTCATGGGGTATCGACAGCATCCTTTCTTTTCACCTGATGCATTAATTTGGACATGAACTGAGGGAAAATAAATATAAAACGTAGTCCCTCCTCTTCAGTAGCTTAGAATCCAGTGAAACTTACCAATATGAAAGGAAAGGATACAGGCACATTCTTGACAGCGTCTCCTCTGTGCTCACACAGCCTCTCCCACTGTCTCTTTATTATATTTTCATGTAAAAACGTGTGTGGGTGAGGGAAGGATTCTGGGAGGCTTCGTCCTGGAGCCCCAGCAGCTTATCAATCACCATTAATCTTGGAGGCTCACAGCCCCCATGCCCATTTGCTGAAGAGGAGTGAGTCATCCCGACTCCAACAGCAATGCTGACAGTTAATTGAATTCCAGAGCCAACGTTTCTTCCTACCTACAGCAATTCTTCACAGCTCAGAGCTCAAGATTGCTCTGAGCAAGACTGCTGTGTTTATGAGACAGAGAGAAAGAGAGAGAGAGGATGCCTTTTTCAATTGATTGAAAGGCCATGTTTACATGTAAGATTTCATTTTTCTTTGACTTTCAGGCTTAAAACTTATGCAAACTTGGTCCAGAACAAAATGGACCAAACAATTTTGGTTGAAGATTGCTGTTAGTGTCTTTCCATGGGGGCAAGGGGCACTGACAGAGAAGCCTCTTTCCTCTCCAAATGTCGCAGGTGTAATCTGCAAGCAGCCGGCCCCTCTTTTAATAATCCTTTATCTTCCCAGCGATGACCAAGGGCAGTCATTATTTGCTGACTGGTCCGCTGTTGAAAAGGGAGGAGAAATTAATGCATGTGTAGAACATTTTAATGAGGAAAGATTTGTTTCTAGAGTCCTTTCACAACATGTGTATATTTCAAGAGGAGAGTGACTATGCAAAGTGACAAAGACAACGATTTATATTTGGAACATCTAATGTTGGGTGATGGGCTGATGGGTTTGATGGAAGCCAGGTTGTCACGGACTGAAAAGGAAGCAGGTGGTAGATAAATGGAGGGAGCAGCGGATGGTTCATTCAAGTCATTTAGCACACTACTGTCTTGGGAATCATGTGCCCACAAAAGCAAACAACTCTTTTTGGGAGATTCCAAATTAGGCAGTTGGGTCTTGGAAAGAGGCACCCCATGTGGCAAGCTGGAGCCCCCTCGAGAAGGTTCTTCAGAAGCCGTGTTAGAGCAGTGTGTTTCTCATGGTTGGTCCCTGACTCATTATCCCTGGTTCCTGGTTATACAGGATTTACCTGAAGCAAAATGACCACAAAGGCGAACTCCTCCAGACCATCCCCTCTTGAAGTCCTCACAGCGAGGCCCCAGGTCACAGTGCACAGCCTGCCTGGGCCTGTCAGTCCAGGATCCAACCCAGGCTGAGAAGCCCCACAGCAGGCAGCAAAAAGAAGCCTGAGGTTGGGGGAGAGCGTGGGGAGGGTGGAGTGGAGCCGGAGGCTGCGGTGCCTCGGAGGCCCAGAGCCATGAGTCCGGCACACTCATGGAAGCAACGGAGGGATCCCTCCCTGTTCTCAGTGCAGACAACTTCCTTTCCGACTATGGCCCTGAGGATCAGAGAAGGACACCTGTCTACAATGGCAGAAAGCTTAGGGATTTACCTCTTCAACTACCTCTTGTTACAGAAGAAAAATCTGACTCCCACGTGATCATAGCAAAACAATCTGAATGAGACCCTCTTCTGATTTATTCTAAGCCCCCTCTCAGACCGCCCCTAGGCCAACAGACAGTTGGGGATGGGGAGTGAGAGAATTTTAGATAAACTGATTGGTTCGGCAACACAGTCTTCTAGCAGAATTCTTACTCCTTATTCTTCATTAACAGGTTGTAGAAATTCATTCAAGTATGTAGGTTTGAGTCCTGGCTAATTAGCTATGGTTCCCTTGGAAAGGTTCTTAACTCCTTTGAGTCTTGGTTTCTTCCCCTGAAAAATCAAGAATAATCATTGTGGTAGTAGTGGTAGTAGTAATAATAATAATAATAATAATATCTGACTTGTTGAACTTTCAGGATTACTGTGAAGATCTAACGACAAAATGAATATAAAATTACTGAAAAAGTAGTAGGAAGCACTCAAAGTATCATGCAGTGTTGATGATAAGTTCATTGCGTTTCAATCCCTTAAAACAAAGAATTCAATTTTACTTCTATATATCTATATAATTATAACGATTTTCACACACACACACTCACACACACACACACACACTTTAACTCTCTCTGATCTTTACACACTGAGTCACATGCTCTTACATGCATTTACCATCTTCTGTGCATAAAGCCTCACTGTGCCCAGAGCAGAGTTAACAGAAATTAGGGCTGAATCCTGATTCAGCCTCAGTTATTCACCTGTAACATGCATGTAATAATTCATCAACAATGGGGGTTTTTCCTTGCAGTGGACAGATACTGAATCATTATGATTATATCCCCATCCTCATATAAGTTTGATGGGCATGTGATGTGTGTTTGAACTTACTCATGGATTTCCTAGCCTGGCACTCAAGGCCCCCTTTGTCATGTGTGCCTCTCTTCCTAGCCCCTAGTTATTCCCACCACCTCCCACCTCCACTCACTTCAACCTTAGCGGCCCCATGCTTCCCACACCAGCGCAGCGCTTCTCCTGAGCCTTTCTTCACCCAGCTTCCTCTGTTGGAAGAGGAGGATGTTCCCCTTTCTTCTCCTGCATTTCCAGCTCTTTGCGTCTATTGGACCCTGTACTGTCAGCCCACAATGACTTCCCTGTGTCCAAATTCTGCCCAGTGTCTGAGGTCTGGGCATTCGCTCCTCCCCTTTGAGATTTTTCCCGGAGCCTCTTAGCAAAAGACATCACTTTGCTCTCAGTTTTTGTGTCTCCTCGCCTGAGTTTCCTCTACACCACGTTTCACTTTCTGCCCCATGATTTAGGTATTCATGGACATGTTTTCTCTCTTCTTTAAAATAAAAACTGGCTGAATGAATGGATAAACGTGTTGTCTTGGAATAATGGATTGGTGTTTTTAGCTGCTTCCATAATTAGATTAACAGCTTTTTAAGGCAGGGACCACATCTTATCCACGACTATAATTCAGTTAATGAACACGTTGGAGGGCCTATTCTGACATGGCACTCGATAAGGTGCTTCAGGGGTGGGTGACAGAGCCTGTGAGACACATCCTTGCCCTTCAAGAATTCACAATCTAGTTGGAAAGGCAAGTCCCTCTCCCCTAAAAAAATGAATGGAGAAAACAATCTTAAATATCTGTTAATAAATTAAAAAAGAAAAGATTATTGTATTCATGCGATATAGTACTACTCAGCGGTAAAAGGAAACAAACTACTTACTCATAGGCTTACTCAGCATTGATGAACCCCAGTCATTATGTTGAGCAAAAAAAGCCAGACCTGAAAGACTGTATACCAATTGATTCTGTTCATACGGCAAGTCCAGAAGAGGGAAAACAAAACTTTATAACAGAACTCAGATTATGGGTGGCCTGGATTGCCTGGGTTGGTGGTTGGAACGGGGAGGGGGATGACAAAAGCAAAGGAGCATGCAGGAACTTTCTGAAGTGATGGAGATGCTTCATCCTGACTGGGATGGTGCTTACACGCATGCATTTGTCATCAAACTACACGCTTCAATTCTGTGCATCTTATTGTATGTAAATTATACTCCAGTTGAGTTGATTAAAAATGAGTAGAGAGGCCAGGCTCAGTGGCTCATGCCTGTAATCCCAGCACTTTGGGAGGCGGAGGTGGACAGATCACTTGAGGTCAGGAGTTCAAGACCAGCCTGGCCAACATGGTGAAACCCTGTCTCCACTAAAGATACAAAAATTAGCGGGGCATGGTAGCACATGCCTATAATCCCAGCTACTTGGGAGGCTGAGGCAGGAGAATCGCTTGAACCCTGGAGGTGGAGGTTGCAGTGAGCCAAGATCATGACACTGCACTGTAGCCTGAGTGACAGCGACTTCATCTAAAAGTGAAAAGAGTAGAGAATTAAGTCGTACTTTAAAATGCAAAAAGCAGTGCAAAACAACCATGATGGAAGAGATATTGCAAGTCACAGTTAATAGCAAATTGAGTTATACAGAAAATTGTGTTGACAGGCAAAAGGAGGGACTCATTCCCTTAGATCCTGGAGGTCTTTAAAGGAGAAACATCAGGACCTTAAGGAGCACAGAGGGAAGGAAAAGTGTCTGCCAGGTGGGTCACCTTATGTTCCCCCTTTTCTTTTCCTTTTTTTTTTAGAGACAGGGTCTTGCTTTGTCACCCATGCTGGCATGCAATGGCTTGATCATAGCTCACTGCAGCCTCAACCTCCTGGGGTCAAGCCATCCTCCCATCTCAGCTTCCACAGCAGCTGGGAGTACAGGTACATGCCACCACACCTGGATAATTTTTTTACAAATTTTTTGTAGAGACAGGGTCTCACTGTGTTGCACTGGCTGATCTCGAGCTCCTGGCTTCAAGGGATTCTCCTGCCTCAGCCTCCCAGAGCACTGGAATTACAGGTGTGAACCACTGCACCCATCCTTCATGCTCCTTATGAATTTACCACAGAACCCAGAAAGCTCATAACAATAATTTAATAAGTTAGTCATCTCATAAGAACGCGTTCTTCCACTCTCTGTTCAGGAAAACATTAGCCCATGTCCACACACACAGGCTTGTGGGCTCTTTGTGTCTCTGCTCCTTTCTCCAAGCTGCTCTTTCTGCCTGGATTTCCCTTCTTCATCCTTCCAGGCCTGGAGACATCTTGCTGTTTCCTCAGGATACAGTTCCTTATCCTTGGAGTCTTTAGGGACCCACCTTTCCAATCTCTCCAAACAAGGCCATCTCTCCCTGGGTCAGGTTCTCAAAGTGACAAATCCATTCTGCTCCCCTGATACTCCCCTGTTGCACCAAGGTTAGCAGCCTCCAACCCACCTGTGAGCAGCTCCTGACTAGGTGTTTGCCAAGTAACCAGTTACTTTTCTAATTAAACAAACAAACAAACAACAACAACAACAACAACAAATGTGTGCATGAGGCCACACCACATATTCAGGGCTGGCTAAGGGCCAGTCTAGTTTCATTTTCATCTCGACCCCTTTCTACTTGGTGAGACTCTCCACCACTGCAGGTGGCTGGATCTTGTGCTCTGCTGGCCCAGTGGCCTGCAGGAGAAGCTCTCTAGAAGGTTCCTCTGAGCGTCTCTTACCATGAACCTACAGGGCTGCAAACAACAGTCTTCAGGCACTTCTGCAAGTAGCAGAAAGCCCTCCACACAACACACCCCTCTGCCCATTAGTGCCAGGCTTTCTTGTGGCAGGAGACCAGAAAAGGGACGACTGCTTCCAGAATTGTAGTAGATCTAACAGGAGAAGAATCCAAATGATCACCTGGTCCCACAGATGGGGAAACTGGGTTTAAAAGGATGAAACTATAGTCTTACTAGGAAGACCTTTAAAAAATGAACAGAGAAGCAAAAGCAAACCTTTTTGTCCTCTTCTAAACACAGGGGGCGGTGAGAAAAAAATAAATCAATCAAAGTCACCTGGAACAGAACCCATCAGTAAGGAAAGACGGGCTATTTTCAGGTTCTAAAAGGATACTAGTAACAGTTGGGGGGGAAAATCCACATAAAAACTGTACTTGACAGAGGCCTTTTGAAAGCAGATAAAGGTGTGTTTTGCTGCCTTGTGGCCTTGAGCCTTTTCACTCTGCTTGGTCCAGCTGGGCTTGGAGATTGAGGTCTGGGAGTGTGATTGTCTATTTGTTCCAACTGATACTGGAGTTGTTTGCTTTGAACAATGTGACTTTGTTTCTTTGTCAGACGTGGCCAGCAGCATAGCTGTTGCTTAGGAAAGGAACAAACACATTAGGAGCTTGCTAAAAGTCAAACAATGTTTTGGATACTGCAGAGTATTAGCGAAAGTACTGTGATACCGGCCAAGGCAGCTTAGTGTGGCTCTAAGGACCATACAATTCAACCATTGTGGTGGCAGGGAATGATTCTCTCTCCAGTGCCATCCTGAAGCACATGCACTGGACTCTGAGCTATTTCCAAGAAGATGCTGAGGGCAGTGGATCTGGAGCCAGGAATGACAGCCTTATATTATTTAAAAATCATTGCAGTTTGCTTCTCCCAAAAGAGAGGATCCATTAACTGCATTCTGAAAGGCAAGAAGACTTGCAAGCTGAGAGCCCTGGCTGGTGTGAGGCACTACTATAATAAGGGCACCTACTGTGTGCCAGGCGCTGGGCTAGCGCTGTAAGTACTGCCTGTGCATTACCTCAGTAACTTCAGTGTATAGAAAGAGGGGTGTCTTAGAGCCAGCTCACAAGGGCCGATTATGTCTATCTCTTCCCATCTTCACATCCAGTGACATCATGGCAACAGCTTGACATTGGCCATGGTGGAAGTATGTACACCACGGAAATTGGCAAGTGCTATGAAATCAGACGTTTCCTTTTGTTGATTGGTTGGTTTCATTATTTGAGAGCTATTGTTCAACGTTTACCAGCACACCACTGGATAGGTAGTATTCTTATCCCCAGTTCACTGATGAGAAGTTGAGGTTTTAAGTAACTAATCCAAGGGGTCATGCAGATTTCAAATTCATGTTTTCCTGAAATTAGAGTCCAGGAAAGAGCCTAGTGCGGGCTGAGAGCTGTTGAGGGCTGTCTGGAGGGAGCAGGAGGTGGGGTGGGGCAGGAAGCCATTGGGATCCCCAGTAAGCCAGACCCAATGGAACCTGCTTTGAAGCACCCTTTAGAATTGAGAGACTGTACACAGGGGCCCCAGGAGAAGTGGATGTGGCCTGACTCCAGCAGCTGCCCTCACTACAGTTGAGGGTCAGCTACCCTGGGGCCACCCTTCCTCATATCTGGGTCTCTCTTTCCTCTTTGGGACGAGTAACTGATACTCCATTTTAACAACACACAATACTCTGGCCATTCCTGAGGTCAACAACCTCTCAGGAGTGATCAGGGTAAGGTTTTGTGTGTCAGGAACAACTCTTCAGTGTGCTAATACTCTGGCCTGCAACCTTCAAACCCAGTCTTCGTGATTGATTGGAGCAAGGCCGGGGCAAACAGTATGTCAGGAAACTGCACCATAGATATTCCAGTGTCAGCACAGGGAGGACTATAAGACCCAGACAATGTGGATATGACTTCGGAGTCGCCCACATGAACTTGTGATATGGAGGGGTGGTAGGAAGTAGGGAATGGAGTGATGGAGAACTGGTGGAGGCTGGAAATCTGTGTATTATGAGGGAGGGATGGGGATGAAATTATGCACTGGAATTCTTTAGCTCAGATAATCAGGTAGGAAAGAGGGGGCAGCTACTCCTTCTCCACCTCCTCTATCGCCTGCATCTTCTTTCTTCCACTGCAGACAGGATCCCCGATTTCCTTTCTGGCTTGGTCAAAAGCCTAAGGATGGATAGTGGCTGCTGGGACTGATGGCAAGTTTCAGTTACTTTTCTGCCATAGAGACCTCAGATTATCTCAGTCCATAGCGCATGTGCATCATATTTGCTTTCAACCCCAAAACAAGCTCTAGAAAACCCAGATTTGAGCCACAGAGAGAAATCACTATCTTTTCAATAAAGCCCATGACACATAAAATGCTATGGAAACAGTTTAGTGCCATCTTGTCCTTATCGTGTAAATCAGAACAGTCATGGCTACCTCTTATTGTGCATCAATATGTCTTATAAGATAATGGAGATGGAGCAGTAATATTGTTGAGTTTTTTTTCCTCCCTTCTTAACTCTCCAAATCTTCACTGGCTTTTTGAAATTGCTGCCTAGCACAGTAGCAAATGATGTATGAAATGAAATATTGCTTCCTCCAGCCAAGCAATGGCTCTGTCATCATTGCTTCAGTATTTATTATTTGAAGTTGTGTTTGGGTTGGCTACAGTCGGAAAAAAAACACATCATTTTTTTTTTCACATTAGACCAAGAAAGAAGGTGAGGAAGGTGAGAGACACAAGAAAGATTTGTTTAATTAGAGAAATAGACTAAGTCTGTATAGTACCAAAATATTGTTTGGACTGGATTTTCCCTGATGTTTTCAGATTGTCCAAGCATAGAAAAGAGAAGCCTTTCTTCACTGCCTTTCTGTACTGTCTTTCATGGCGGTTCACCCAATCCATCTTGGACACAGCAGTCTCATCAGATGGCTTATTGCATTTAGCAAAAACATGTGTAGACCAGGTTGTGTTCATTGTGTTGAAAATATCACAAACTATCTGTCAAGATACAGGAGAAATCCCATCTTCCTATGGAGCTTTTCCCGCCAGTTTTTAGCATGTGATGATTCCTGCCCCCTTTTAATTCTTCTGATCTTTCTGCAGTTGATGTCTGTCGTGGACTGAATATTTGTGTCCCCCCAAAATTCACATATTGAAATACCCGCAATCAGATGGTATTAGGTGGTAGGGATTTGGGAGGCGATTAGATCATGAAGGAGGAGCTCTTATGAACGGCACTAGTGCTCTTATAAAAGAGGTCCCAGAGAGCTCATCTGTCTCTTCCACCACGTGAGGACACAGCAAGGAGACTGCCATCTATGAGCCAGGGAGTGGGCCCTTGCCAGACACTAATCTGCTGGCATCTTGATCTGAGACTTCTCAGCCTCCAAAACAGTAAGAAATAAATATCGGTTATTTATAATCCACCTACTCTATGGTATTTTGTTATGGCAGCCCAAACACCCTGAGACATTGTCCAGGATCACATAATTAACTTTTTATTATAGTTTGTTCATTCCCTAATAATCTACATATAAAATTTAGCTCTTTTTTATGTCGGCATGTAATGTCATCTCTTGCTCTCTAATTATCAGTGGAAAGTAAATCTACAGTCTGAGTTCACATTTCAGTTCTGCGACCTACTACTATTTGTGTAACCCGAAAAAATTTACTTCACTTCTTCCCTGTGCCTGAATTTCTTACATGTAAAAACGTATTGTAACATACAATGTGTTTGCGAAAGCTATTCATTTTTTATACTACTTTAAAATATGTGTGCCTTTTCCCTTGCCTCCCCATGCAGACTATGAGCTTCATGAAGTCGAGAATCATTTGTATATTTCTGTGTTCATTGTGGAATCGAGCACCATGTTGAGTGTTTGTTGACTGACAAGTGTTTCTCCTTTCTTTTTTCCTATTAGTTTGGGTTTTAGCCAGTGCATTATTATAAGCCAGACAATTGCTGGAGTTACTAGAAGCAACAGAAAATATGCTCCCAAGTTCCATAAGCAAAAGCAATAGATCTAAATGACAAGCAACATGTATCAAAAGAGGCCGCACATTCGTCTTTCTGTGTGATCAACTTTGGGCAGATGTGATACTACTTTTCTTATAAAACAAGCAGTGATTTTTATGTTCTGTATAAGGGTTGTATTCTATTTCTACATTTTGAATGAAGGTGGGTTTTACCCAAGTTTACTAATGATAGCTACATTTATTGAGTGCCTACTGTGCAGCAGTATACTGAGAAGTAAGTTCTTCGGGAAGCAATCACCCCGCTTTGTGGCACTTGCTGATTTCCATAGTGGAAATATTCCTGCCATGGCCAGTTTCAAGCTACCAACGTAATGCCACCAAACACAATCTCACCTCACCCGCCTGCGGGAGCTGCTCCTGTCACCTCCCAAACTATGTCAGAGCTATACAACTATTCACAAGAATTTTCACAACAACCCCACAAGGAAGATATTATTGATATTATTGGCTCCCATCCTACCAATGACAAAACAGGCTGGGAAATTATTTGCCCAAAGTTGCATAGCTAGTAAGAGGTGAGTTTGGGATTTAAACAGAGGTCTGCATGACTCCAGGGCCCACCGTCTTTCCAGTGCACCACACTGCCTCCCCACACAGCTGTGCCCCAATGGAAGAATGTGGGGACCCGCTACTCACAAACTCTGGCAAGACCGGGTGAGCGGAAGTGTCTCCAGACAAAGACCTGTGACTGCCCCCAAAATCCAAACCCAGCCTTGAAAGACATGAACTTTCTCACAACCTACGAGATTGCTTCGCTGGGCAGTTGTTACCTTGCTCAGTTTTGGCACATTACCGTGTGATGCAATCGAGCCGGCCACGTGGCACCCACTCAGCGCATCCAGCCGCACCGTGAGCAGTCAGAGTGTCTGGAAGAGGGCATGGGAGGAACCCTCCTCACAGAAGGGCTCAGAAGGGACACAAACGCCCCTGCCCTTCCAACAGCTGCTGGCCAGCAAAGTACATCGTCGGCTTTCAGCCATCCTGTGCGTGAGTAGAAAGGGTGTTTCCAGCACATCCCAAAAAGGGTTTCAGGTAAGTGCTGCAGCTTAGGGCTCTTTCTTCCACAACTCCTCCCTGTTTTTTAAATGGGAGACAAGAGTTGTCTGTCTATAACCCCAGGGGATTCATGAATAATGTCCCGAAGGCTGTAAAATGACAAGATGACAAGAAGCACATAAACACATTGTTATCATTTTCCTCCACAACTTGGTTTTCTGGATGTTGCACCTGGATATAAACCCCAGACGGAACCAAAGCAAACCAAATAATTGTTTTCCACACTTATTGCAGTTTTAAAGAGGTCCTGCTTTATGAAATAATGATATTGACAAAAATAATAATAATACCTTGTGTTTAAGTAACACCTTTCTTCCGAGGAGCTCAGAGCACTTTACAGACCCAAGAAACGTTGTCAACAGACGGACAATTAATAGAAAAAAAAGGACTCATGTTTTAAGAAGTTACTCCATGGGGGATAATGGTTCTGTTATCCTCACAAATCGACTGGCGGACATAATATCCGTTTCTGCTCTAAACCAGGAATAAAAATGCCAGGTAGGACAGGAGCAAGGGTACCTGGAGTGAGCAAGGAAGTCAAGAGGGCTCCTCTCCCGTCATCTACCTGAACACAGTCTAGACACAGCCACAGCCTGGGACAATTCTGACTCCAAGTGACCCCGTGATAAGAGGCTGCACAGTGACCTGGGTGATTAATATGACGGGACCACCACCCGCTTTGTAGACTTTTCTCGAGGCTTCTTTCTGGAGTTCAGATGGAGGCTGTTGAGTCATCACAGCAGATGCTCAAAAGAAAAGAAAATCCAGAAGCCCATCCCCCTCCTGCTAAAGGAACGGCAGAACCACCCTGCTCCTTACCCTCTTCCATCCCCTCTGCTCCCCGAAACCTCCTGCGTTTACCTCCCAGTACTCACCCAAATCTACAAGCTCTGCAAAGCCAGCTGCAGATATCACAGGCAACTTTGAGTTGTAAGAAATCATGAAGCAAAGGCATTTGCTGAGAGGCCACTCTGCGCAGTGCAGTGTTGGATTGAAAAGGTGGGGAGTGAGACTAAGGAAAAGGGAAGGGACGGGGAGCAGCATTGATTTAAAAACTCAGTAGGGAATGTACCAGGTTTGTTACCTGGGCTAGCTCATTTGATCTTCATCAAATGCCCTGTGATAGAGGTATTGTTATCCCAGTTTTTAGATAACAAAGCCAAGGATCAGAGACCTTAAGCAACTTATCAGGGGCCACACAGCTCTCAAGTAGCAGAGCCAGAAGGAAAATCCAGGTGAGTCTGGGTTTCCACTTCAACGAGAAGTTAGGGAGAGGAGCTGAGAGTGAGCACCGAGAGCTGTCAGAGCGGGCGTTGAAGACCGTGGTCAGGAGTTGGAGGCTGGTTGTAAGGTCATGGGAAACTACATCCAGGTGTCATCCAGATGAGCAGGGAGGAGAAATGTATCTGAGGGGCGCTGTAGAGAAAGAATTTGGGGGATGGATTGTCCTTGGTGGATAAAAGGAAGAAGTTGTCAAAGAGGATCCAAGGCAGCAGCTCTACATCCTTGTTGAGTTGAGAACCCCTGTGTGACGTGCAACTGAGAACATGGGACGCTTCCCCCAGAAAATGCACACAACCCACTCACAAACATCAGCATCATTTTGGGGGAGTCGCTTGGTTCAAGATTAAGGTTCCTCGCCCTGTGAAGGGCCTGAAGTGGTGAGAACATCGGCATCCTGTGTTTGGCTTGTAGGACTCTCAAGACAATTGTATATTTATTTTCAGAGAAGAAAGGAAAGATCTCTGAAACTTGAAATTGAACACCTTATTTATTTTAATATAAAAGAAGAGTTTCCTTTTTTTCTATGTTTCTTCTGTAAATCAGATTAACAGGATCTGATCACAGGTGCCACTAAGGGTCACTTCGCAAATCTTCTATGCTTACAGATACCTACTTGCAAAAAGGCTACAAGTTATAGTAACTGGATGAAAGACATTTGGGGACAAAGGTCAAAAACAAGGGGAGGTTGGACATGGTGGCTCACACCTGTAATCCCAGATCTTTGGGAGGCTGAGGTGGGTGGATCACCTGAGGTCAGGAGTTTGAGACCATCCAGGCCAACATGATGAAACCCTGTCTTTAAAAAAACTGAAAATTAGCCAGGCGTGATGGTGTCCACCTGTAATCCCAGCTACTGGGGAGGCTGAGGCAGAAGAATCACTTGAACCCAGTAGGCAGAGGTTGCAGTGAGCCGAGATCATGCCACTGCACTCCAACCTGGGCAACAGAGCGAGACTCCCTCTCAGAAAAAACCAAACCAAACCAAACAAAACAAACCGAGGGGAACAGGGTGGATCCACAGCTGCTCTGGAAAGTCAAGTCTCGAATGCCCCAGGAACGTGAAGCCTTCACAGAGCCAGCGAAGGGGGTCTGTGTCTAGGATGTGAAGCAGGCTTGCAAATCCGAGAAGCTACACAAGAAAATTTCACTGATACACACGAGACAGAAAGAGAATGGGTAGAGGCTGATTGGGAAGAGGAATGTGCCTGGATGTCCCTGGTGGCAAGTCCCGTTCTACCTTTCCCACGGAGAAAGAGGGAAAGACAAAGGAGGGTGAGGAAAGGCCTGGGAGAGGAAGCCCCACAGTCACTTATCTATGGGGTGGAGAAATCAGAAGTCCCCACAGCCAACTTTAAACCTGCATTTCATCCCTCACCCCAGTGCTGATGCTACCTAGGCCAGCTTGGGGCCGTGTGCTGGTGCGAGAGGAGCCCAGGCGCCCACCACAATCCCCCCAAGGAGTAAAACTCGGGATGGGGAGGGTGACTGCATCCAGGAAGGACTGTCTCAGGCCAACCTCACCATCGCGTCCGTGCATGTCTACTGGAAACCCGTCTCTCCCAAGGTTGCCTAATTTTCTGTCTAAACTATGGGCTGACCCGCAGCTTACTCCTTCAACATGCTGTCCAGTGGGGGTGGGGTGGGGGTGGCAGCTGGGGCTTAAGGAGAGAGAGAGTTTGGTGGAGATAAAAAAATAATAATAATAAGCCTGATCCACCATTCTGGATGCCCTTTCCACTCTCTGCTCCATGCAGCTGTGTGTGTGTAAGAAAAACAGGGTGTGTGAGTGTGTGTGTGTGTGCACGCACCAGCAATCAGTGTGGCAAGGCTAGAGGCTTTCATCACTGAAACACAGAGTTCCTGTTTATAAACATTTGCTCACTGTTTTGTTGTGTGGGGGAATTAACCACAAAACATGACCTACGACGTCAAGCCCCCCATCTTCACATCCTTCATACCGCGTGCACTTTCTCTCTCTACCTGAAAGCCGCTGAGTAGAAAATAATTCCTCTGCAACAAAGTGGGGAATGCCCAGAGAACAGAAGGCGCCTCTACACAGACTTGAAGGCTTCAAGGGAGGCTGGGGAGGCATGGATCACTGACCCATGGGGCTGACTCCGGGAAAAGGCATCCCATGGGCCATGGCTGAAGGCATGACTCTTTCTGGGCTTTTTGGAGCCCCCAAAAGACATTGGGACCCAAACAAATGTATCTCAGTGGCGTTTGCAGCGCTGTAGCGGGCAGGGGGTGAAGGTCTAGTTTGTATGAAGAGGAGAGGAAGACCACGCAGAGCAGAATGCAGCTGAAACCTTGGGAGAGAATGGAAGAGGGGATGGATCCGCTGAGAAGCTCTGGGGCGCCCAGGTTGGGAGGACTTATGCAGACTGAAAGGTGACCTCAGGAGCAGAGTTCTGAAGGGAGGGGCGCTGGCTTTTGAGTTTATTTTCCTGACCAGCCTCCAGATGATAAGATGGTTGTTTCTGATGAAAGACTCAGCGTGCTGCTATTACAGTTTGGGGGCATCCCAACAGCAGATGCAGGTGTTCTGTGAACCATATTCCACAGAGCGCTGGGGCTCCACAGTCACCCTGGAGAGGCCGTGGCAGGGGGTGGGATGAGTCCTGCCATCTGAGAGCCCTGCCTTGCCATCAAGAAGAGCAGTTCCTCTTCCATCTGCTTGAGGCCTTGGAGCTCCTCCCTGGATTTCGTGGTAAGAATTCAATCACCAGGAAACGTTTGGAAGCCTCTGGATCAGCGATATCCGAAGTCTCTGATCTCGGCTTGGAGGTGCTTTGAGCCCCTGGCCCCGGTGCTCTGCGCTGTCCCAGAGGAAGGCGCGGGCCACTTTTGATCCTAACAAGCAGTTCACCAAGGACAGGGCAACGGCTGAGAGATGAAGGATATCCAGATGCAGATGAGGAATCCCAGGCCCTGGAGAGAGACAGCTACAGGACACCAAGATTCCTGGTGGTTTTCCAGGGCATTGCAGTATTAGAGTCCTCACCCTCCTTCCCAAGGTTCTGTGCTGATCCAGTGCGGAAGCCCCATGCATTGGAGAAAGGGCTAACTCTGTGCCCAGGGCTGGACGGAGCAACATTGCAGATCAAAAGGCCGCCACCCCCAAGAAGCCCATGAAAGGCAATCGCCCTCCAAGCAAACCCCTCTCCTTTCCAGGACTCGCAGCGATTATGAAGTCCCAGCTCTTGCACCTCAACACGCCCTTTCCCTTCCTGCCTCATTACTCTCTTGAGGTTCCATTCCTGTTCCACAACCACCCAGATCTTTCCCGTACACCTGCCTTCCTTCCCAATGAGAAGCAGGGGGGAATGCTGGGTGCCCATTCTTTAAAACAGACAGGACGTGGGGGAGGGGGAGCTGGGGGGATTGAGGGGAAGGGAGAGAATGGCATTCAGGGACTGGAGCTTGACATTCTAATGCTTTGGGCAGGGAGGGAGGAGGCCACCGTGCTTTACTAGGTCATGGAGAGGCAGAGCAGGCCTCTGAGCACACACTCAGGCCAGGACACCCCAGTGCGGGTTGCTCACACGCTCAGGCCAGGGCAGAGCAGTGTGGGTTGCTCAGAGGCTCCCCGTGCCCAGAGCATGGATGTCAGTTTCACCCATTCTGGGCATTTGCTGCCAACTCGAAAATACCCTTCACTTTTCCATTACTTCTGCATAGCAAATATATGTATAGATATTATAGTGTGTGCGTGTTGGGGGCGGGTGTGTGTGTGTATACAATCAAAACTTACCCTCTGTAGTAAAAAAAAAAAAAAAAAAGTATTAATTAGGTTTTGGATTGTCTTCATAGAGATCTGAGAGCATAATTTAAGTAAATACTGTAGTCATGACTAGCAATGCTATATTATTCTTATTTGAATTTGAACCCTAAGAATTTTCCAGTCTGCTAGCCAAACCAACACTTGGGCACATTTATGGTTCTCAAAAGCTAAACTCATCCCAGTGTTCTCCTGACTACTATGAGAGGTTTGGAGTTCTGGAGCTCAGACGTGACACTGTTTCCCAGGATGTGTGATGAGATGTGTGTGGCTGTGTCAGAAAATCGGCCTTTGGGTCAATATGTATTTGGGGTCTGCTTGCTTCTTGCTCCTTTGGGTGTGCCCCAGGTCCCATGGCCTCATTCACAGAGTTCTGAGCAAACCCATTCCTGTTCCCCCGTCTCATGGTTTGCCAGATGTTACTGGGGCAGGAGAAGGACTGTCAGCTGGGGCAGTCAGTGAGAATGACTCTCTGATTGCCCTGGCTAGGAGCCCCTTCCTGATACCCAGGTAAGAGCAAACTGTTCCTGGAACCGTGCACACAGGACATGGAAACCCTGCTTGTCAATGGATTAAAATGAAAATCCCAAATTCTACTCTTTCTGTGACGAACAAACCACTGGGCTTCCTTTGACTTCATTGTCGTGGACTATAATTCATAACTGTTTTGTATGTTATGCAACTAGATAATCATAACTATGTCTATATAGTATAGAATACTCTACATGTATGTAGTGTAGCGTGAACACACACACACTAAATGTTAGGCTGGCATGTTCCAGCATAAAGACATGTACACTCACAACCACACAGAAACAACCCCTCTAAGGGTTCCACAGCCACCAGTGTCTCAATCGACCTTGGGCCGCCCGATCACCTCCTCACCTCCCAAAGTCTGTTCCTTGCATTCGCAATTGTATCGTCTGCATTCTCGGGCACATTCTTTCATTTCTTTTTTTTTTTTTTTTTTTTTTTTTTTTTTTTTTAGGTTACTGAAGTGAACTAATTTATTTGGTCATTTTAACACCAACAATTATAAAAGAATAGGCCAATTATTTTTACTAGACTTTAAGTTCTAGGGTACATGTGCACAACGTGCCAGTTTGTTACATATGTATACATGTGCCCTGTTGGTGTGCTGCACCCGTTAACTCGTCATTTACGTTAGGTATATCTCCTAATGCTATCCCTCCCCCCTCCCCCGACCCCACAACAGGCCCTGGTATGTGATGTTCCCCATCCTGTGTCCAAGTGTTCTCATTGTTCAATTCCCACCTATGAGTGAGAACATGCGGTGTTTGGTTTTCTATCCTTGTGATAGCTTGCTCAGAATGATGGTTTCCAGCTTCATCCATGTCCCTACAAAGGACATGAATGCATCCTTTTTTATGGCTGCATAGTATTCCATGGTGTGTATGTGCCACATTTTCTTAATCCATTCTATCATTGATGGACATTTGGGTTGGTTCCCAGTCCTGCTATGGTATCGGGCACATTCTTGACAGCAGAGAATTTCCGTCTGGACTAGGTGTTGATGGAAACAGCATCTTCTCCTTACAATTTTATACATCTGATAGCTGAAAAACTCTCTGAAGACTAGACTCTGGCTCCACACATTGCGAATCCTGTTTCCACTTTCCTATCGGCCTGGCTCTGGGGACATGGGTCACAGGACATGTTTATGCTGGGATATGACCTCAGGCCCTGTCCTCCCTGTGGAAATGCCACAAGAGCCAGCACAGGGAGCTGAAGGATGTCCCTGCAAGCCATTTCTACATCAGAACAGCTGGCGATAGCTTCATATAGGCTGAAGAGACTGCAAATTGCATCAATGTTCCACCAAATTCAAACTAAATATCTCCCTGACTTAATTTTCACCTAACCAGATGCCAAAACTGTCCAAAGTCACTTCAATACGACAAGAAACTAATGAGGTGTGTGGAGGCAAAGTTGAGGTGAAAAGAGACAAAAGTCTTTATTTTATTTTGCTTATTTATTTATTTTTTCTTTTGAGATGGAGTCTTGCTCTGTCACCCAGGCTGGAGTGCAGCAGCATCATCTCGGCTCACTGCAAACTCTGCCTTCTGGGTTCAAGTGATTCTCCTGCCTCAGCCTCCCGAGTAGCTGGGATCACAGGTGTGCACTATCACACCTGGCCAATTTTTGTATTTTTAGTAGAGATGGGGTTTTACCATGTTGACCAGACTGGTCGAACTCCTGGCCTCAAGAAATCCACCTACTCGGCCTCCCAAAGTGCTGGGATTACAGGCATAAGCTACTGCGCCCAGCCCAAAGTCTTAATCTATTCATGTTATTTTTGCAAAACACGTGGTCTTGGGAACTGACTGCTAGGGTACTTGCAGGCCCATGTAAGGGATGAACCTGAAATGGAAGGAGCCTGAAGCTTAAAACTCATTAGCCTTATAGTAAGTTCACCTCTTTCAGCACAGGATTTGGCAACTAGTGGTCAAAAAGAATAAGGGAAGCAAAGTCTTCCAGCTGCAAGGAAAAGCTTACACAAAGGTGCAGAGGCCAGAGAGCTCAGGACTGTTCAGCGAGCAGGGAGAGCAGTCATAGGTGAGAACAACGCAGTGAATGTAGATCTGAAATACTGGGCAACTGCAGACCACAGAGGGTTGCAAATGTCAGGGTAAGATTGTTAATGTCAACTGTACAGCAAGAAGCTTTGAAGATTTGCATGCCCATGGCCTAAGGCAAGGACTACCCCTCTCCAAACCCTGCTTTAGAAAAAGAAATTTGGGATGGACAGATGGGAGGCAGAGAGACCAGCAGCTGATGTGCTGCAAATCAGGATTCTTTGGGAAAGGAGCAACACAATGATTGACAGAAATACACTAAGACTCACGCGCGAGCCTTGAGTCAGTGTCCTGCTCCTCTTCCTCCCCTGATCCCACTCACCCTTGGACTTGGCAGAGCCCTTTTCTCTGAAACCTGGCTGCTCTGATGTGTCCTCAGCCTAGCTTCACCTGTGGGGTCACAGTCTCTGGAACTACGCTCCACACCCCTCACTGTCCTACCAGGGTAGTGACTCTCAGTCACACTGTCCAGGATGCACCTGACATCCCTGGATGTGGTTTCTGCCCGTCATCTTAGACCAGGATGCAAGAGGAGGCGGTGGCTTAGTTCAGGCAGGAAGAAAGAGAGCCTCCACAGGACTGTAGCCTTGGGAACCGGTTGGAGGGACCAACTGGAGGGAAGGTCAATTAGGCAACTAAGTGTACGCAGAAGGCAAAGAAGACGGACACATTAAAGAGGACACTGATGGCCACAGTGGAAGGAAGAATGTCTGTATGTTTAGGCTGCAGGAGAAGCCCAGCACTGCAGAAATTGATGCATCTCAGCATGAATGTGCTCAGTTGGAGGCTGCGCGCATCTCAGATTTGCCTCCAGCATAAGGCTTCATTTTACAGCTTCGTGTTCTGGCGCGTTGGTCATGGAGAAGCTGGAGGATCTTCTTTACCTTCTTGCCCCCCACCACCTACGCTCTCTCCCTGGGTGATCTTACCAGTGCCCTAGTTTTAACTTCAGCTTTGCATGGGGGCCCAGGCCTCTGCTTTGAACTATGCACTTGCTGCCCAGTGCTGGCATTTGATGGAGCTCCCTGCTATAGTTAGACCTTTATGTTCTTTATGGCCAGTACCCACTCTGACTGGTCAGTACCCCTGCCACAGTGATTGTTGAATTGCTTTTATTGTGATAAAATACACATAGCATGAAATTGACCATTTAAACCATTTTTAACTATGCAGTTCAGTGGCACTAAGTTCATTCACATTATTTTGCCACCACCACTATCCATCTCCAGATTATTTTCATCTTCCCAAACTGAAACTCTATACCCATTAAACACCAACTCCTCTTTTCTTTCTCCCCAGCTCCTGGCAACCACCATTCTACTTTCTGTCTCTATGAGTTTGACTCCTCTATTTCTTTCCTTCTTTTTTTTTTTTTTTTTTTTTTTTTTGAGACAGAGTCTTGCTCTGTCACCCAGGCTGGAGTGCAGTGGCACAATCTCCGCTCACTGCAAGCTCCACCTCCCAGGTTCATGCCATTCTTCTGCCTTAGCCTCCCGAGTAGCTGAGACTACAGGCGCCTGCTACCACACCTGGCTAATTTTTTGTATTTTTAGTAAGACGAGGTTTCACCATGTTAGCCAGGATGGTCTCCATCTCCTGATCTGGGAGCCCACCTCGGCCTCCCAAAGTGCTGAGATTACTGATGTGAGCCACCGCACCCGGCCTTACTCTACGTATTTCATCTGCAGTATTTGTCCTTTTTAACTGGCTGATTTCACTTGGCATAATGTCTTCAAGGTTTATCTCTGTTGTAGAATGTGTCAAAATTTCCCTCCCTTTCAAGGCTGAATACTCTTCCGTCATATGGATAGACCACCTTTTGTTTATCCATTCTTCCACTGATGAATGCTGGGCTGTTGTAACTAATGCTGATCCGGATACGAGTGTACAAATATCTGTTTGAGTCCCTGCCTTCAATTCTCATTGGATATACATCCAGAAGTGGAATTGCCAGATCATACGGTAATCTTGTGTTTTGTTTCTGAGGAACTGTTGAATATTTGTAACATCACACCTGTTATACAATACGTACAACTGCTACTTCACAGCTTGACTCAGGTGTTTAATTAGCATCTCATAGGGGAACTATCCAAGCCCAAAGTCTTGATGGTCCTAAGCTTATTCCTCCCCAGCTTCTCCCACCTGCATAAGTGGAATCACCACACAGCTGGGGCGAGGGCCCTTGGCAGCATCAGCAACTCCCTCTCACTCTGCATCTCCAACCCATCAACAAATCTTATCAGATCAATGTGCAAAATATATCCAGAACCAGATCACTTCTCACCACCCTGCTGCTGCCACTGAACCCAGCCCACCTTGACCTCTCACCCTCACTATTGCAGTAGCCTCCCCACATAGTTTATCTTTGCCCTTTTACCAGCTAGTCTTCATGCAGCTGTTAGCATGAGCCATTTAAAACATCAACCAGATCTCTTCCCTCCTTTGATTAAAACTTCCAATCTTCTCATCATAATTGGAAAGAAAAAAAAAAGACCCAAAGGTGTTACCATGTGCTGTGATCTGAATGTTTGTGTTCCCTCCAAAATTCATGTTGAAACTGAATCTTCGATGCAATGATATTAACAGGTGGGACCTTTGGGAAGTGATTAGGCCCTGAGCACTCTGTCTTCATGGATGGGATTAGTGCCTTATTCATGGCTGGAGGGAACTAGTGAGGCCCTTTTGGCTCTCTGCCTTTCGCCCTGTGAGGAGAAGCAAGCGGCAGCAACTTGGACGCAGAGAGCAGCACTCACCCAACACCAAACCTGCTGGCACCGCGATCATAGATTTTTCAGCTTTCAGAACTATGACAAATACTTTCTTTTCTTCTTCTTCTTTTTTGTTTTTGTTTTTGTTTTTGTTTTTGAGATAGGGTCTGACTCCGGTTGCCCAGGCTAGAGAGAAGTGACGCAATCTCAACTCACTGCAGCCTCGACCTCTTGAGCTCAGGTGATTCTCCTCCTCAGCCTCCCAAGTAGCTGGGATTGCAGGCATGTGCCACCACGGCCTGGCTCATTTTTGTATTTTTAATAGAGACGGGGGTTTCACCGTGTTGGCCAGGCAGGTCTCGAACTCCTGACCTCAAGTGATCCACGCATTTCGGCCTCCCAAAGTGTTGTGATTACAGGCATGAGCCACCGCGCCTGGCCTAATTTCTATTATTTATAAATTGCCCGGTCTCAGGCATTTTATTACAGCAGCACAGAGGGACTAAGACATCGTGGGCTGTATGAGTGGCCCTTCACTTGGTCTCACATCCTGTATGCATGCCCACTCCTGCCTTTTCCGCAAACACATTGATTAGGTCCTGCTTTGGGGCCCTGACCCTGGGTGTTCTCTCTGCTAGAAATTGCTTCCCACAGATCATCACATGGCTTATTCGAAATGCTACCCCCTCAGAGAGTGCTCCCGGATGATCCTATCTAGACTAGAATAGCAACTCTCATCACCAGCAGTCTCCTAATTCAGTTTCCAGCTCTTCAGCTACCTAGCACTCCTGCCCTTACAGTACCTGATTATTTACTGGCTGGTTGTTTATTTTCCCCCCAGACTATAAACTCTGAGATGGAAGGGAGAGGGTTCTGATGGCTGCTGCATCCCTAGGGCATGGAGTAATGCCCGGCATGGAACTCCCTGCTCTCCAGGAAGAACGTGCTTCCCATCGTGAGATGCATCAGCACATCTCAGTCTCCAGGCCAGTTCAGTTCTATGGACACAAGGAAAGGGTGAAATGGTAAGATCCACACCAGAGACACATAGGTGGATTCAGTGCTTTGGGATTCCCAGAGTCTGTGGCCAGTTCTCTTCACCAGTGGAGTCACAGCCAACTTGGCCAGTAGAGTAGGGAGTGCACCCTACTTTAAGTGCTTTAGGAAAACCTTGCACCCACAAATAGCTCTACCACTAACTAATCTATCACTATCTCTTAAATTTCACCATTAATAATGCAATTTTTTTTTTTTCAGGAAGAGGGGAGAGAGCTAAAATTTACTCAGTAGTTAGTAAATCTCAGGCAGCATTCAAGATGACGAGCCATCCCAGTGTGCCTGGTCAGAGGGATTTCCTGGGACTTTCAGATCTACAACTAGGATAGTCTTGGACAACTGGCATAGTTGGTCACCCTACTTCGTTTCTTGGTTTACTTCTCTCATCAACCATATGTGCATTTTACTTATGAGAAATCCAGGCCTTCAGTCATGCGGCCAGAGTGGCAGGATTGGAGTTAAGACTTCCACGACTCCCAGGTCCGGGTCCTCTCTACCACATCCCAAGGACTCCCTGACCTCCCTTCAGATGCAGTAATTCTGAGATAGCTCTGTGCAGCTCTCCCCCCAAAAATGTACTCTTCAGAGCACTCAGATCATGAGATATGGGAAGAAGTGGATGAAGGCTTGCTGGAAAGGCAGGGACAGATACTTTGCAGGAAGAAAAGGACTTCCAAAGTGTGCACAGCAACTTGGGGTTTGAAAAATCTTTGTTCTAAGGGCCAGAACTTTAGTGTCAACCTGACATTGGGAAGGGGTAAGAACTGATGAAAATAGTCCTAACTGAGAAGCACTTTGAGCTTCTGGGAAAGAGACTGCTACACTGAAGTGGCCAGCTCTAGGCCACGTCATAGGACCTGGGTGGGCATCATTCTTTCTGACGCTTGTCTCCTCTGTCCTAGTTATTTGAGATTTCAAAGTAGTCATCTAGTTTATCTTTTCAAGTGTGACCATATAATACACTATTCAAACAATGGCACTTCCGAGAATGAAAGGGGAACCATTCATAATTAGGCAAGGACAACAGTGGGGAATGGGACTCTGCCCCAGTTAACTGGGATACCTGATCCCCGGGCCAGCTCTTCTGATCATGAGGAACTTAGTTGTGACCTTGCCTTCTAATACAGCAAACAAAGCAGGGAAATTCCCAGCCCCATGCCATTGCCATTGGGCTCTTCCGCCTCTCCCTGGTTCTGCCCCACATCCCAAGGTCTAAAGAATACCTTTTCCCCAAAGGTCTGAATACTCCTTTGAGTCATTTCCATCAAATATCAGCATAGGAATGCTTATTTCAACTACTCTTTCTTGAACACCACAGAGTTTTCTGAGCACTCACCTTAAACAGGGCCTCTTCTGGGTGCTACAGACATTTTCAAGGGAGAGAGACCTCACCCACCCATCGGCTGTGAGCTGGCTGGCTGGTTTGTGAGTCTGTTGGGGGGTGAACCTGCCCCTCCTGACGTTGCCCCTCAGTGACTGACCACAGGCTTTGGAAAAACCTCTTCAGCAGGGTACCGCTTACTCTGATCTACTTAAACAGCGACTCCCACGCCCTGAGGAGGAGCTGAGCGTGCCACAGCAGCAGAATGCAACTTCGCTGAGATCAAAGTGCGAACCTGCTGAAGCTGTGTGTCTGAAATTACCCAGAAATCGCTTTGTGCTCACCCATGGTGCAGAAGCGATGGTGAGCAAGAGTGCAGAGACCATGAAGAACTTGGTGCAGAGATGAATATTGTCTGCAGCTAGTTTTCTCCAGTCCCTGCCAGGGCACCCAAACGGTGTCTGCTTCTGCTCTACTGAAGCCCTAGGCTCAGCACAGTGCCAGCTACATAAGAGGTGCACAGTAAATATCAGTAAGTCATTGACTGCTCATCTCCATGGACCGTGCTGAGCCTGAAGTGGCCTACGTTTGGATCCATGCAATGGACCATGGTTGGAGGGCTCATGGCTTCACAGTGAATCCTGGAATGTTAGCGCTAACAGTGTTCTTACAGGATCAAATCCAGTCCCAGTCAGCTTCAGCTGAGAAACTCAGGCGTGGGCCCAGAGAGTTGGAGATCCCTCGTCCAAATGTTGTGAATGCCAGAGGCAACACTGCACTCAGGTGTTCTGGGCAGTAACCCTTGCTCCCCTCTCCCTACCACATGCCCCCCAGGCCAGCTGGCCCTTCTGACCAGCACCATCTGTCTGATGTCTCTTTGCCATTACCCGGAGGCCTAACCTCAGCACCGACAGGCTGCTTGACCTGGAGCCTCGCCACTATGTCCTATCCATGCTCCCTGACACCCCTGCTCCCTAGCAAAATTACTCCCTTCCTCCTCCGCGTGTGATTCATTCTCTCATGCAGCATCTCTTTTCTTTCCCCACTGTACACCTGTTGGCTCAACATGTGTCTGAATTCCTTACCATTTTATCAGGAACAGTGTCTTTTTTCATCTTGTCTCTCCAGTGCCTCAATTGTGCCTACCACTCATGTCTTATACAAATGCGTGGCTTGCTGTGTGACCATGGCCCAGTTGTTCACCGTCTCTGGGCCTTCTCTTGGATTTATAAAATGAATGGGGTACTACTGACTTATTTCACAGAGTGGCTGTGTCCTAATGTATATATTGTTGCATAAATATCTTGGAAATGCAGGGGCCAACAACAGCGCTTAACAATAAATGCTGTGTGCTGAGAGCAAGTGTTAGATAACTTGAAAGGAGGCTCTTCTCTCTGCGATGAAAGAAACGGAAGGTGGCTCTGCAGAGCCCCTCAGATGATGCACGCTGTGGACCCGAGCACCGAGCCTGGGTGGGGGAGGAAGGAACTTAGGAGAGGTGTGAGGGCAAGGGCATCTTGTGGAGAGGGCTTGACCAAACCCTGACCCTCCTCTTTGTAGAGCCCCCGGGCTCGTCTGCAGGGTCTGTGCAAGCCGCCTGCCCCCTGCGCCAGCGGGCGAGGGGGACAGCCTCCCCTTCTCAGCAGGACCCCGGCCCTGCAGAGGGAGCTGGGAGCTGGCTGCTTTTAATTAGAGCCGCTTCTTTCCTGTTTTCCTTCGCGGCTGGTTTCTGAGCTTCCCTCACCCTCTGCTGATTCCCCCAAGCAATTTTTTCAGCATCCAAACTGTCTGGGATAAGAAAGGAGAAAGCTATCATTATGTGTGTGAGCTGTGCGGTGGCTTCCGCTGGCTTCCCAGACATTTGGAGGTCGTCAAAGGGGGGGCTCTGCTGTCTGGACATGGCCTGCGGAAGCCTGGTGCCAGCTTTCTGCTTCCTATGCCACCAGCTCTGCTTATGTATATATTGAGTACCTACTGTGTGCCAGGCCTCCAGATGAGCAAACATAGCCTCAGCCCGAAAAGCTGAGAACTACTGTCGTGGCTCTCTTAGATCTAGAGCCATGACAGTGATCACCAGCACGCTGACAGGGTGTGAACGGAGCACCCCAGGCATGGAGCAGGAATGAGAATGACTGGCGTGATGGGTTGCACCAATGAGAACCTTACAAAGAGAACACAGCCCCAATCTGGCTCCCATTCCCTTTAGAACTCACTCTCATGCATGGCTTGTGGAGGCCACATTCATTCGGAATGCAAGAGGTTCCAGAAGGGCTGTCGGATTTAGCAAAGAAAAATGCAGCACGCACAGTAAGATGCGAACTTCAGATAAACAACATATTATTGTTTAGCGTAAGTATGCGCTAAATATTGCATGGGGCATTCTTTTTATTATAACATTTAAGGTATATTTGCACTAAAAAAAGGATGTGTTGTTTATCTGAAATTCACATTTCACTAGGCATCCGGTATTTTATCTGGCAACTCTCGTCCAAGGTCAATAGAGAGTCCTAGACCATAGACCAGAAAGTCCATTCTACCAGACACTGGGCTACAGGATATGTATCATATTTGTGGGGATCAGCCACACTGGGAGAAAGATGACTGTCTCATGTCAGCAGGGTAGACGAAGAAAGGGTTCTAAAGCCTGATAGCATTCACATTATAGGTACCTGGGCTTGTTTTCGAAGATCAGCAATCAAGGGGAAATGACAGAGACGCTGGAGGAACCTGGTACTCCCAGAAGCTAGTGGCTTGGCCCAAGAAGGAAATGGTGGCTGCCTTTGGGGACCCAGGCAGTAGGCCAGTCATTCCCAGCCCTTTGATACTTTATTCAAACTCTCATGATCTGTTTGATGCCTGCTCTGGCTCTATCCCAAATACGTGTTATATGGCTTCCATTAGTATTTTTTATTTAGCGCAAGCTTAATTTAATCTGAGAGTGGTTTAAGAATACACACACTTCTCAGCCCATCAAAAGATCACGATTAAGAATCTCTCTGCTAGAAACTAGAAAGTTCTAGGAGATCACTGAAGGAGAGACAGGAATGGGAACTGAGATGAAGAGGGCGAAGACTTAGCCACCGAGGGTCCATTTTTGGAGGAAGTGGCTGAGTGAAGTCTGGGGAAAAAAAAAAAAAGACAATCAGACAACCTGAAAACCAGCTGGGCAGGAAGCAAGGAGAGGGCCCAGGCATTAGCCCGGCCCTGGGGGCAGCCCAGACACACCCTGGCATTTCTCAGGAGGAAGAAGGCACAGCCTGCTGTTATTTACAAAGCTGTTGAGAATTTTGAGGATCTCTTCCAGGTTCTCGCTTATGTAAATTCTAATTCACAGTGCCCCTGGGCCCACACGTCTCATAAACCAGGCCTGATATTGTAAACCCTCTCCATTCATGGAGCGTTTTAGCTTTGCCTTTGTTCTCCTCTCCAATTTCCCACTTCACAAACTTAGATCTAAAGCTTTGCACGTGGTTGATAGGGAAGTGTCCTTTGAGCAGTTCTAAGAGGCTGTCTTCCTTCTTCCCCCAACCCCCACAGCTCTGGTTTCGTCTTGGATATCAATTATTGGCTTTTACATAAGAAGGCTAATGCATTTTCAAAGCAGGCAGATCACTCTCCCGTGTTTTGACAGTTTGGCTTTAGTTGAAATATAATTAAATTTTTTGAAAACAAGAACTTTGAAACTCGGTCTTCACACTGTTTGCAGTTTTTTTTTTTCCCCTCGCGCATTCAGTTTTTACTCGCTGCGGCACAATTGATTCGGCCTTCACTTTCCCCGCTCAAAACAAACACTGGTTTTAGGCCTTCTGCTCTCCCAGCACTGCATGGCTGAGGGTGGAAAAAATAACATCTGAAACAGGCCGGGCTTTTGATGATACCTCCTTATGACAGACACATCGAAAACCACCGACGGTGAGTCACCCACATTCTGTGCATACCCTCTCAGAGGAGCAGGAAGTGTGGCTATTTTAATCCCCGAGGCAATGAGAAGTTTTTAGACGCATCCTAAGGCACTCCGGCCAGCGCCCTGCATGCACACGGGGGCCTTCCTAAGTGTGGCCCCAGAACATCTGTAGCCCTGAGGCGACACACCCAGCCTTCTGCCAGCCTCTCTTTGTTTATTCTGCTTGTCCTGGTTTTGCGTTTACATGAGCAAGCCGAGTCTAAAAAACACAGAGCTACAGAATGTATAAAGTCAACAAAAACTTTAAAAAAAAAAAGAGAAGAAAACACCACCACCACCAATAATCGGAGCCTGGCGGTTGGTGGGGGCGGGTGGGGGCAAACAGATGGTGCCACAAGATGTCCTCGGGCGGCTCGCTGGGGACCGAGCCTTGTGGTTCTGTGGCCAAAAATAAATAAATAAGTCAGGGCCCAGCAGAAGTGCTTTCACTTCTAACCCAAGTCACTAGCTGCGGGTAATGAGTCCTCTTACTCCTCGTTCTCCATCTCCAAAGGCTAAACAAACAACTAGAAAAAAAAAAAAGAGAGAGAGAGAAGGAATTGAACTGACATGAAATGACTTTAGATGAAAGATATATATATACACACACATATATATATATGTAAAGAGTGGCAGGGGGACTTGAGGAAAATGAGCCAGATGTCACCACAAAAGCAGTTATAAATCCTGACCTTGTTTGGTAAAGGGAGCAGGCTCGGCCAGGATGTGAGACATCTCCAGGCACTGGGAGCTTCTGAGGATGGTAAACCCCCAGACCAAGGCAGCAGAAATGGCCTAGAACCCATCACTGCGTGGGGGAGGATCCGGCTTCCCTGATGTTGGGGTAGCCTTTCCAGAACACTGGCGGCTGATAGAACCAGCGGGCAAGGCGGCAGGGCCTGGGATTCATTCAGGCAAGACTCCACTTGGCTGGAATGTTTTTTATCATTATTGGCAGTTTTCTTAAGGAGAATGGAATTGTCTGGGAAATGGAAACCCAGCCTTCAGCATCTTTTAGCACATTGTGTTAAGACTCCCGAACGGGTTGGGAGCTGTATAAGCCACACAAGCATCCCAAATAATATACGCTCTTTCTATTGTTGCAGATGCTAGCAGCCTCCTAAATCTAATCAAACCTAGAGAATGTGTTGGTGGAAGAAAGTCCTGGCGTTTTAGAAAGCAGCTGCAGAAGAGATCAGGCCGCCTGCATCCTTCCTTTGCCCTTTGCCGTGTAACCTAACACATTCCCAGGTTCCAGGGATTAGAGTCTACACATCTTTAGGGGGCATTATTCTGTTGATGGTCAGTGGTATCCTTTGTCTCTGAGTCTCACCAAGCACTGAGACAGTTACTTGTCTGTCACCACAGTTTATTTGTTAGGATGTATGACCAGGCAATAGTTGCTCTGTATGGTAGAAATATAGTCAAATAATAGTGTAAATTGATAATACACATTTACTATCTGCCAGGTGTAAGCATTTCACTTCATGCGTGGTAACGCTCATTTAAGACTCATGATAGTTCCACGAGGTAGGTACGATTATGAGCTCCACTGTATAGACGAGGGAAAGTACAGGGCGTATCCATGGTAGAGAAAGGTTGGAGATAGGGTTAGAACCCAGGCCTCTGGCCCAGGTTCCAGATTCTTAGCTAACAGGATTAGAAAAATACAGGGGTGCTGGCCACCAAATACCAAGGACAAGACACAAAGGCAAAGTGCCTTCCTGGGCCCTTCTTCCCCATCATCCCCCTATGGAGCCAATGGCCGTCTCTGTTATGTCAAAGGTCCTGAACAGCAGGGAAAGGTGACTCAGAGAGTTCTGTTTACCCTATAGGCCTTGACACCATCTAAGACGTGGCCACATGAAGTTGAGCTTCCAGCTAAGGGGAGCCAGAAACACACCGTGCCTTGCGTGCTTAGCTTGGACTGTGACGGTACAAGCCCAATGACAGCTGGTGCCTGGAAACCGTCTTGCTGCTGTTTTCTGTGAGTGGAGAGGATCTTCTTTTGCAGACGAGAGGAAACAGTGTCATCCATTGGAGTGCGTTCCTATGCTTCCAGGGACCCTGGAGTCATCTGCTGGAGGGGGAGACAGTGAATTCTCCAAGGGGAAGTTGGCTATGTATTTTTGTGCCCCTCAGTAGTCAAATCCTATGGAAACAAACAAGGCTGGTCTCTGCAGATGGGACCTCCCACCCATGTAGGGTCGGTTTTTTTCCCAGAATAACAGAGGGAAGGCAGGGCCAGAAACATGGTTTGGGGGTTGCTCTCTTAGAGACCCTGGACTGTTTCAGGGCTCATCACCTCCTTGGTCCAAGATGCAGTGGCTGGGCCCAGTTGGCAAAAGCAGCTCCAAACAAGAGGGCATGAAGAACCAACTCGAAAGCTCCTGGGGGCCCCAGGGAAGTAGGACGGAGAGAACCTCAACCACCAAGTTCCGCAAATTTCACAAGTTTATTACAAACCCCAGAAGTGTGTTGGGTTGCTTAAAAACGATTTAATTTTTGCAATCTCCCAAAGAGAGCGGGTACCCCAAATTAAAACTGATGTTTGAAAAATAATAGCTATGAGGATGAAAACAGTCCTTCTCATGGGAGGGGAGCAAGGAGGTGAACAGAGAAGCACCCTACTGTCAAAGCTGTAGGGAGCCCTTTCTTGTGATGCATGAGTCGTAGGAGTCTGTTGCCATGATGGGGCCCGTTCCCCTGTTATCTAACCAGAATGGTCACCTTCTTGTGATTCACCTAGAAATCTGATTCTTATCAGAACTCTGAGCAACACAAGGGAGGAGGAGACCTCCTGATGTCATGGAGAAAAGAATGAGCTATGGCATCAGATGGGCCTGGATCTGAATCACAGCTCAGCCACTTATACTTACTTTGTACCCCTGACAAGTTACTTTAGTTAACTGAGCCTCTATTACCTCAATTGCAAAATGAAGATGAACAGCACTGAGCTTGCTTGGTTCCGGGGTTGCTGAGATGAGATGATTGTGCTATTAAGCATGAAAACTGGTACCTTGACTATGGTTGCTACTATTACTGTTGCTTTTCATGCCATTATTGCTAGCGTGAATATTATCCTCAAAGTGGCCTTCCTCATACAATTCTCACAAGTCCAGTGGGAAAGGAATTGAGCATATGAAACTTTATACCTGTCAGAGCTCTCTCTGGAGGGTCCAGCAGTGGGGTACCAAGGTGGAGCTCCAGTTACAGCATGTACTTCCCCAGGCACAGGGCACCGTCCTTGACAGATGGCATCACTGCACCTGCAGTATCTGCCCCTTCCCAGAGCCTCTCTCTTATGCTTTTCATGTTACTGGAGAAGCAGCTTGCAGGACCACACTGTATTTCACTCTTACAGTGCAAAGCCAGAGGTGCCCAAAGGAGAAGCACCTACTCCTATGGTAAGAAAGTGGGCACAGGTGCAGCTGCAACTCACCGAGAGTCAAGCTGCCAGCCACACAGCCAGGGACACTGCAATGGGGGAAGGGGCAGCAAGGATGTGCCAAAGATATTCCTTTTCAAATGACTTCAGTTGA
The DNA here is from genome assembly GCF_043159975.1 of Macaca nemestrina. Lineage (NCBI taxonomy): Eukaryota > Metazoa > Chordata > Mammalia > Primates > Cercopithecidae > Macaca > Macaca nemestrina. Next base: position 14,406,526 of record NC_092125.1, on the reverse strand, counting down.
ATGAAATGCTTCTGGTTCATAAGCTGGCCTCACATTGTATAGGTAAATACGAGCAGGGTGCATTGACAGAGCCCTTTTTGACATATTTCAATTGCATTGATTGTCTGACATCATTCAAGTCACCCATGTTTCCCCAGCACAGGCCACACACACAGGTAGATTCGGTTGTTCGCACAAGGACGGCCTCCCCAGCCCTGCAGTAGTCATTGTCTTTTGCTGGGCAGGCCTGTGGATGGGTTCAGCAGCAGTGACCGGCACACACGGTGGTTAATGGGAGTAAGAGGGAGAGGCCAGTGAAGGTCGGGGCTCGTATGGGAAATCAAGTCATTTCCCACCAGGAACGCTTGGCACACTGACCTCTCACCCAGGCAGCTGCTATGATGGCTAAAGGGAACAAGTGACCACACCCACTCCTGAGAGCAACTGCAAATTGCATGTGGCCGCGAGGGTCTCTGTAATCTGTTTCTGTTTGCTAAATGCCTCTCTACCGGGGGCAGTTAAGACACCCGGAGAGTGGACAAACTTGGAGGATGTTGCTCAGTTCCAGAAAAGGAAAAAAACATGTTACACGTACATTGGAGGTAAATCAGCCTGACTGGCTCTCGAGAACTTGATGATTTCAAATGTCCACAAATAATTAGGCAAAGTGGAAACCAACAGGCAGAGAATCCAAGTAGATAGTGACAAGGGTAAACACAGTGCTAGGCACTATTTTAAGAGCTTTTGTATAGTTTAAGCGCTGTTTGGCTGGGCACAGTGGCTCATGCCTATAATCCCTGTACTTTGAAGGCTGAGGTGGGAGGAGTGCTTGAGGCCAGGAGTTCAAGACCAGCCTGGGGAACAGAGTGAGAACCCATCTATATTTTAAAAAGTTTTAAAAATAGCCAGGTATGGTGGCACTCACCTGTAGTCCCAGCTACTCAGGAGGCTGAAATAGGAAGATTGCTTGAGCCCAGGAGGTCAAGGTTGCAGTGAGCTAGCATCTCGCCACTGCACTCCAGCCTGGATGACAGACTGAGACCCTGTCTCTAAAAACAAACAAACAAACAAAAAGGAGCTTTATGTATATTAAATGTTTGCATGTAATCCTTATTATATGAAGTACATACTATTATCCCCGTTTATGGGGTAAGTACTATTATTATCCCCATTTCACAGATGAGGAAATCAAGGCAGGCGAAGTCACATCCCCAAGGTCACAGAGCTGGTAAGTGACACAGCTGGGATTTGAACCCTCGCTGTCTGGCTTCTGACAAGGGTCTATGTGCTTAACCTTGATGCCAAGTTGAATAAATACGGCACATCTTGCCAAGCAAAGAAAGGAATTAAAGATGTTCAAACTCTCCCTTCAGCAGAGGGCAGAGGATGGAAAGTAGCAGCTAGCACCAGGTGAACAAGAGGAGGCAGGTGGATAAGCCGACTTCCCTCTCAGGAAACCCCTTCTGTCTTAGAGGACCCTGTAAAACCTTCTTACTTCACCAAAATGAATCTCACAACTGTTGGAAAAACAGAGCCACCCTATCCTGTTCCCCCAAACACTGTCCCCAAGCCTATTATGCAAGTGCCTATTACAGCGAGTTGTGGATGTCTCTTTTGTGGTCGTGGTTTTTAACTGCAAATGAAAGAAGAAACCCACGTCAGGAAGCGCGCATCTTACCAATCCCACATTTGGGGGTGCAGGAGACCCCGAAATGTGGGCTGAGTCTTTGGAAAGAGTGGAACACTCTGTGTGGGGCCGGGAGGCTACTGCTGGGAAGGATGAAGTGTGGTAAGGGCTGAGACAACCCCAAGACAATCTGGGGGAAAATCCTGGCAGGGGAAGGAAGGGAAGTGAGCCTTTAGGGGTGACCCTGGCTCCGGAAGTTGAATCTCTCTCTGAAGAAGGACAGAGTGGCCACACACGGTTACTGGGATCCAGCCTCTAACCCGCGGAACAATTGTGAGAAAATGCCCAGGGGCAGTTCCCTGTGCTCTCAGAGGCCCTCTTCCAGCACAAGGCCAGCACAACAGCCAGTCACCCTTCAGAAGGTGCTCTTTTGTCCCAGGCCTGACTAGGTGAGCCAGTTGTTACTCACACAAAACCTGCTGAGGGCATCCCCTGGAATTCCCATGGGCTCCCTGACCTCTCACACCCAGCTGTGTGTCTTGATTTGAGACGGTGAGCACCTCAGGGACAGGGCACACAGGGAAGCATCCGGGCCCCTGGGGACTCCAACAATGCTTGGAGCTGACACCAGAGGAGGACAGGGGCAGCCCGGGGTGGGGTGGGAGGTGGGGTGGGGCAGAGAGCAGGCGCCTTCTTTGGATTCCCAGCTCTGCAATTTGCAGACTGAGAGCATCAGCACAGCACCCTTCCTCAGAAAAATGATCATAAGATCTACCCCACTGAATGTGGTGGCTGTAACGGGAGACATTTGTACATTTATTTACCGAATCTTTGAGAACTCACTGTATGTTGAGCCCGGAAGTGCAAGGTTTTGAGATCAGAAGAGCACCACATTGGCTGGAGGGAAGAGGTGGTCTTATCTCAAGAAGCAGAGCTCCTGGGGGTGAAGAGTAGACAGGGGAGAGGCAGGAGGGCCTGCCGTCCTCCAGGGACATGTGCCCAGGCAGCAAGAAGCACAGGAACTGAGGGGCTCCCACATCACTGGGGCACCAGGTAGCTTCTGTCTGCAGGGAACACTGCATGCCGCGCCTTCAGGTAACTTATCTGCTGTCAGCCCCTGAGATCCCAGATTGCGCTGGAAGAAATAAAAATATTTCAGTAGAAAACATAGGTCTTTGACATATTTTGAGATGGTTGTTCAGTGAGCCAGCAAACAGAAGGTTCCCTGAAGAGCTGTCTTTTGTGGGGGAGATTTGCATCTGCAGAGATGCAACCAGGCCTTCTCTAAGACCCTCCCTTGTCCAGATCTAGGAAAGATTAACTGAGAGTCTGACATGTTTAAAGGTCTAAAAAAGGATTAACCCTGTAATCTCAGCACTTTGGGAGGCCGAGACGGGCAGATCATCTGAGGTCAGGAGTTTGAGACCAGCCCGGCCAACATGGTGAAACCCATTTCTACTAAAAATAGAAAAATTAGCCGGGCATGGTGGCGCATGCCTGTAATCTCAGCTACTCAGGAGGCTGAGGCAGGAGAATTGCTAGAACCTGGGAGGCGGAGGTTGCAGTGAGCTGAGATTGCTCTACTGCACTCCAACCTGGGCGACAATGCAAGTCTCCATCTCAAAAAAAAAAAAAAAAGAATTATCATCTATTCTCTTAGAGGGCTGCTATCTGTAGGATTTCACCTGCATAACAAGATCACCTTTGTTAGCCAGGACTCCCCTTCTTCCCCTCAATAATCTATCTTGCAACCATAACCTGCTGTTCCACCATAGCCTTGTTTGGGCCATGCTCTGAGCCCCCATTCTCTCTGTAACTATAAAATGGGATGTAAGCTTCTATACCTCGATGCAGATGGTGGGGTAATCACTCCATGGTTCTCCCCCATGTGCATATTGATCTGTATGCCTTTATTCCAATTAATCTTTTGTGAGTTGATTTTTCAGCAGACCTTCAGAGGAAGAAGGGGATGCTGTTTCTTTGTTCCCTACAGCACACTGTCCCTCAGAGCACCCCTGAACCTGCCTGGGTAAGACCCGTGTGTGGAAAGGGGAGAAATCTAGTACACAGCCTCATTCAGCGCCTGTCCCTCCAGCCTTAGCCACCAGCCCCAGAGAGGCCCAGGCCACCGGGGGGATGCATACCTGACAGCTGCCTCCGGGGCGGCATCCATGTTCCCTATACCCCTGAGATGGCTCGGCAGGGAGCCCATGCTGAAATCTGAAGACAGTCAGGTCTGAAGACTTCCTGCTTTCCCGGAACATCACCCAGAGATGGCCACGTCCTCAGGTTCTGCATCAGACGGAAGGAAGCTCAAGGATGTTGGTGATTCCAGCGCTGGCAGAGATCATGGCTTATTCCCGGCATCTTTCCCCACTTCACAGTGGCCAGCGAGACACCTTGCATGTGGCTCGCCAGAAGAAGCCACCTTTTCTCTAGAGGCAACACCCACACCTGGAACACGTCTCCATCCCAAGGAGCTTGCGGTGCCTTCACAGGAGGGTGTGTGGCTGCCAAAAGGCATCAGGCTGGACTCTGAAGCACCCTGCTGTCCTCAGGCAAAGACCACTTTCCAGCACAATGAAGCTAGAACTGGGCTCTGAAAATGTCACATCAACCCTTTGCATGAAATCAGAAGACTGAGCCCCTCGTCTTCACAACTCATTGGCTCTATGACTTTGGAAGAAGCTCTGAACCTCTTGGTGTCTCCAATTCATCATCCATAAAAGGAGTATCATAACACTGTACTTGCAGGGATCAAAACAGAGTCCCAGGCATGAAAATACTGTGAATTACAAGAGCTATGAATGTCAATTGCTAGTAGTCGTATGTGAACCACCTTGAGGGAAGGAGGATTTACAATCCTGAATTCCTGGACTCTGAGCTGGTGTTCGTGTTTTCCAGCTAGCCCATGATGACATGTTCACTTATGACCATTTGGTCTCTCAAAATGAACTCCCATCTGGAATCCAAGACCATGGCTGGCCTGAACCCTGGACCCACATCACAGTTCCAAGAAGGAAGCTAGAGTGGCCCCTCGGGAACAACAGCCTGTGTCAGGACAGTCACTTTAAACACCCCTGCTCTCTACATTTACAACCTGGAAAAACTTAGTCGAAACCTAAAATGAACTGAACCTTGGCCCGTGGATGTTTCCAAGTAAATTGAAACCCTCGTCCACACCATTAGCCCAGTACTTCTGCAACCTAGTGATGCTTACTCACCGTGACTCCTCGTGTCAGTATACCCCGAGATGTGCAGAGGCTTTTAAAGGGCTTGTGACTTTGAGCTGGCTGGTGACATTTTGGAACCTGTGGTGCCAGCCACCATTAGGGAAATCCTAAACTGATTCATTGGCTCTTCTAGGTAAAGATTTCAAGAAGACAAGGTCTTCTTGGTAGGAATCTAAGAGAAGAGGCGTCCTGGTTGTGCTGGAAAGAACGTGGTCTTTGGAGCCAGACAAATCTTGATTTAGTATGGAATCCAGAATGCCTGTGTAGACAGGGTTTGGGGCAGCAACAATCTCAATGAAAGGGAAATGGCAGGGCAGCACATATTGAAGCTTCATTTTTGCCTCCTACAGGCTTTTCCGACTTAGATTGTGTGTTTATCGGAATAATTGTGGAGAAGGGGGCTGCTACAGATGACAGTTACAATGAAAGCCTCCCAAACCACCCCTTGATAATGTCACTGTCTGGATTCAAATTCAGCAGCTCCCACTTACTATGTGACCTTGGGCGAGTAACTTAGCATCTCCAAGCTACTGTTTTCTTATTTGTAAAATGAGAAGAATAATTCCACTCTGGCAGGGTTTTTATGGGGGATTACATTAGATAACATATGGGAAAGGGCTTAGCACAATGCGAGCATATAATAGGCTCTCCACATATGGAAGTTTCTTTCCTTCTTTCCATTGCTGGTCCCCAGATGTCGCAGGATCCTAATGAAATATCCAGATGAGGACTGATATCTAGAAAGGTTTTTTTTTTTTTTTTAAGTTAGATTTTTGTGGGGGTTTGCCTTTGGATTTTGGTGACCACCATTAAGTGTATTTCAAGGGGGCACCGCATCTGCCCTGCACATTGTAAGTCTGGAATACCACGCAGCTGGCCTACTTGAAAGGGAGCCTTCACAGGCTGAACTACACAGGCAGCACCAGTCCTGAGGATGAAAAAGCCACCATAGCAAATGAATTAGGCCAGTGGTTTTCCTAATGTCTAGAGGCAGCAGAATCTTCCTGCAGTGGGATTTTTTTAATGGTTTTTTCTCCTGGTTTTCTTTTTTTTCCTTTCTCACTGAACTCCTGGAGTCTGGACAAGACACAGGATGATAGAATAGAAGGAAAAAGAAGGAGATATTATAAGTACATACCCCAGTACCAAGTTCTTTGCAAGGAATCTCTGGAGACTCCTCGTGGAACTCATGGGGTTGGCAGAAAACTACTGACTTTGCATGGCCAACACTCACTCACTGGTTCATTCATTCCTTCAGGAAGCATTTGCTGAGGGAGGCTGACAACTCCCTGGGAGATGTTAATACATGACATAGTCCCAGTCTCTGCATTCTAATGAGTTATTCCAAATAACAAGTGTTGGGACTCAGAAAACAATACTCCAAAAGGAAGGCTTAGCCTCAGAGGCAAAATTTTTCTCTGATCTTCTCCTGCCCTCCTATCTCTTGCCCCTCATTCTCCCCGAGGCCAGCAATAGAAACCAGAATCCTTCTTCCCCAAGGCGGGTATAAAAACCAGAACCCCTTTTCCCCAAAGCCAGCCATAAAACCTAAAATACGACTCTAGCTTTCCTTCCACCTTTCTGTGTAAAAACTGGCTGTAAAGAACTCATCTGACCTATCTTGTTTGACTGTAGGTCATAAGACCCCCATTCCAGAAAGGGTCCTGTCCCATACCCAGAAGGAAGGAATGCTGCATGAATGCCAGGAAGAATCTAGGCAGACAGGCCTTGCTGGGCTTCCCACTCGGTCTAGCATTCCATCAGACCCTTTTTGTCCAGTCATATTTCCACATGACCGTCCATACTTTCTTGAACCTAAGAGTAAAAGTGGACAATTTCCCGTATATCTTTGGGTCTTCATTCTGAAGGCTCCTGTGTATATACGTTAAATAAATGTGTATGCCTTTTCTCCTATTCATCAACCTACTTCATGTCAGCGATTTTCAGTGAACCTTTGGGGTACAATGCTGGCTCAATTAGAAACAGAAATTTGCAGGCCGGGCACAGTGTCTCACTCCTGGAATCCCAGCACTTTGGGAGGCCGAGGTGGTGGATCACCTGAAGTCAGGAGTTTGAGACCAGCCTGGCCAACATGGTGAAACCCCGTCTCTACTAAAAATACAAAATTAGCCAGGCTTGGTGTTGCCTGCCTGCAGTCCCAGCTACTCAGAAGGCTGAGACAGGAGAATCGCAGAGATGGCAGTGAGCCAAGATCACACCACTGCATTCCAGCCTGAGTGAAAGAGTAAAACTGCATCAAAAAAAAAAGCAAGGAAAGAAAGAGAGAGCGAGAGAGAGAGAGGAAAGAAAGAAAGAAAGAAAGAAAGAAAGAAAGAAAGAAAGAAAGAAAGAAAGAAAGAAAGAAAGAAAGAAAGAAAGAAAAAAAGAAGGAAGGAAGGAAGGAAGGAAGGAAGGAAGGAAGGAAGGAAGGAAGGAAGGAAGGAGAAATTTGCAAAATGATCTGCTGTGAGACCTCGGCCAGTGGATCATGAAGCCACACACACCACACGTTGTTTCCTTGCAGGGACCCAGCCCCTCCCCTGAGAAAGCAAGTTCCTGACTTCTGGTCTCCCACACCCTTGGTGCTATGCAGTGTCAGCCCAGTGTCTGGCTCACAGCAGCCCTAGTGAGTATCTCTTGGGGAGTCCCCTTTACTGCCTGTGTATTACAGCTTCCCAAGGATTAGGAGTAAGGGGAAGAAGCCATTTAAACAAAATTGCTTTTGAAGCACAGATGAGTTCACAATCTAGAAAAAATGGTGCTTGGCAAGAAACGTTTAGGATTTGGCAGATTCTGAAGTTCACATTGTTTGATGTTTTAAACCAGCTGCTTCTCCCATTCCCTAAACATCAGCTCCTAAGAGAGCAAGTCAGCCCAGGACTCTCCAGGCAACGACAGTTCCTTGGATAATATGCAATCTCTTCTGGAAGGCCCATTCCATCAGCACTCAGCTCAGCACCCATCCAGAGCATCTCACTTCCCTTCTCACCATGGTTTCCCTAACAATGGATTCCACACAAACGTACGGTGATAGAGGGTCAGTTCAACTGAGCATGTTTCCCAGCAATTGACACAATAGATTCCTCACTGGGGAGCGAAGGAGTCTTCTTACCTGGGATTCCCCTTGTCTCTAGTGAGCCACTGGGGGCCATGGTACAAGCAGCCAATCCTAAGGACCCTCACTCTCTCCTCTTGTTGTCCAGCCTGTTTTCTTAGTATGCACACTACTTGGTTTATGGTGCCTGGAGAACCTCAAGCCAAAAAGATGCTTGCCCCTGACTTCTCTGATTCCAGGGCTCCTTACTTCCTAGTCTCCACCCCTGGTTCATAATCAGCTTGAAGGAAGACACAACCAACATCCTACCTTTGCACTGACTGTGAAATGGAATCAGAGGATTCTGGTAAAAGTTTGTCAAGCTAAGTGGGACGTATCCAAGGCCTCAGAAGAAAGGAGGCTGGATCTAGCTCCAGAGCCATTTCTGGAAGCCTGGATAAGAATGGGAAAAGTAAGCCTCCCATTTGCAATTCGCAGACCCATGCTGTGTGGTCTTAAAGCCTCAGGATCAGTGAGGAGGCCCCAGGTCAAAATTCTGGCTGAAACTGTGGGCCCAAACAGATAAAGGCTTTCATTATGTGTAAAAAAAAAAAAAAAAGTTTCAAGTATAGTGGGTGTTTGTTTTGGTTTTCAGAATATTAATATGGTTTAATACCGTTGTCTGGAGGGTTTAGAAGAATGACATACGTTGCAGAGTTCTTGGCACCTAGTAGAAACTCAATAAATGGTAGCTATTGAATTTCCCCCTTCTCTGCACAGCGGTAAGTCCAGACCTGCCCACTCTGGGCCTGCCTCCTTGGGAGCCTGAAACATTTTGCAGAGGAGCTGCCCTTCCCCCAGCTCAGCCACCTCAGAGTGTTGGTTATGCCCCCTGCACCTGTCACTGGGTCATCTTTTACTTATGGCCCGCACTCAGCAGAAGAAATCAAACGAGTGTTAATTGAGGGCCGGGTTCGTCGAAACTACTGCTCTTTTCTGGTGTGCTTTATTTAAGTGTAAGCCAATCCAAGCTTACCATGGGGTTTCTATGTAACTGAGAGTTCCCAGTGCTTTGTGGCGGGGCTCACATTCATTCCAGACAAAGCATAATGAACCCCAATCTCACATTACCTAATCACATGGAGGCAGCGCGGATCACAATGCCGCATTTGGCATTTCTGTGGTGAGCTCCATCTGAGGAGCTCAAAGGGCTTAAAGAAAACCCTTTCTTTATTTGGGAAGTATTATTATCTGGGTTTTACAGAGAGAGATACCGAGGGGTGAAGTGACCTGCTTTAAGACCACACAGCAAGACGTCTCTGGACTGAGATGGAGCCCAGGCAGCTGACAGGCGTTCCTTGGCCAGACATCACAGGCTCAAAACAGAAAGCTGCTCACACAGAACCTGTCCTCACCAGGCCCCGTGGGGGACTCACGGAGGAGACCGAACTCAATAGCAGAGACGAAGACAGAGGGAATTTAAAAGCATCAACCAGAGGAAAGGTGTGCAAAGACCTGGCTTAGCCTCAAGAGAGCCGACAGCAGGATGAGACTTGCTCAGATAGAACATGAAGCCATGAACTCTGTTCAGCAGATATTTCTCCAGCTTTCTTCGTGGATTGACCCCCAGAGAGGATCCTTTTATCACCCTGCTTCTCCGTGACATTATTTTTAGTAATAGCTATGAAATGAAACAACAAAAATAATGGATAGAAGAGGAAAGCAGTGAAATTTCTCTCTTACTGACCCTTCTGTGGATGGCTATGCCCATAAAATAGAAAAATAAATATGACAGTAAATACTATAGTATCAAAAGTAGTGGATTGGCACCTTTAACTACATCTTTGTTAGTTAATTTTTTTTAAAAGGAAATACACTTAGAGTTACATATTGGTCTATTGTAGTCATGAGGAATGACATGATGGTCTCTGTTTTTAACACTTAACTACTTTAATTTGTCCATGACCTTGAAAAAACATTGATCTTCATAGTTTCATGTTCATTGAGCAGTTGTCCATCTCCCTTTGTTCCTGGTTAATCACAGAACACTGTTTAGTGATTTTAATTTTGAAAAGTGTCTTTCACATAAAGCAATAGATACATACATTGTTACAAAAAACCTTAAGCAACAGAATATGTATGGCAAAGATTCATAAAAGTCCAATTTCACAATAAATTCTCTAAATTACAATAGTGCCCACATCTCTGTTTCTCCAGGATCGATTTTGTTGTCTTTCAAATGTCTCCGTGACTGAAAAATTATGAACACAAATAAAAATGCCAAGTGATGACACAGATTGGCAGAACTGGAGTAATTCAAGTTTTATGTAAAGACACACAGAGAGACAATATCATGGCAAAATACACAAAAATAAAGCAAATTCAGAGCTTGGGAAGAGAAGTAAGAGGGAGAAGCCAAGCCAGGGAGGGAAGGGCACTTTCAGTTATCTGCACACTGACATAGTTGCTGTGGTCGGACAGTAAAGCTGGCTCAACCATCCAGGCTTCCTGGCACCCAAAGAAAAAAGGGAGATGTGGCCAGTCATGCCATACGTATTGACGGAAAAGCAGGCACTTCGGGAGAGCCCGAACAACAGCCTGGTGAACCCATGCGGAGGCTTCCACGCAGGGGCTGGCCGAGCCCACGGAGGGGAGTCAGGAGCTGCAGCACATTTGGATTCTGTTTGTTTTCATTTTGATTTCAGACCAGGAGAAGGTGAACTTGAAAAAGAGGTCCCAGATGCCCTGTGAACAATTATTAGAAAGTAAGTGATTTAAAAGATTAATTTTACTAAGAAACTAGGAAATTTGTGTTCAACACATTTTAGAACTGAGATTAGATAAATGGCAATGCTTGACTAGATCCAGAATAATGAAGATGATGAAGAAGAGAGCTGGAGAGCAAAAGGGCTTCACATTCCTTTTCAACTCCGCATTCGGTGGCCCATACTCCAACATGGCAGCTCCTCCTGCCATGCAGGGGTGTGGGCTCTGGGGTCCGGGTGTGCACATCTGTGCCTAAATCCTGGTTCCAGGGGATGTCCCCTGCTGGTAAGCATAGATTGGCTTATCAGACGCCCTTCGTGCCAGGAACACTGGATAATGTGGACAAAACATCTTTTCAAAATCTATTTGAAGACATCAAAAACTACTAGCTAATAGCAGCCTATAGTCCCAGCTACTCAGGAGGCTGAGGCGGGAGGGTCACTTATGCCCAAGACTTTGAGGCCAGCCTGAGCAACCTAGCAAGACCTCTGGCTCCTAAATAAATAAATAAATAAGAATTAAAAAAACAAACAAACAACAACAACAACAACAACAACAAAACCCAGCAATGCAGTGAGAAACTAAGACACTAAGATCCCAGAAACAAGGTGTGAGCAGAAAGGTGCCAGCCACTTTTCTCCTGGGCGTGTGCGGGTTCCCCAGCAGTGGCTCGGAAACTGAGAAGTTGAGCAGAGTTTCCAGGACTCTTATGGGGCTGAGGCACAGAAAGGAATTCAGAACCCAGCAAGGAGGAAGAGCTGGGTTAAATACCACTGGTCTTCTGTTGAGACTCCCCACAAAGGGGTGATCCAGGAAGAACTCAGCCTGCAGAAAGTCTGCACCACTTTTAAGGAACTCAGTGCTTGGTTGGATTAAGGTGATGTAAAATGAACTAATACATATCTAAACAATCACGAATCAAAATAGGAATCACCATGGAAATTAGCAAATATTTCAATAAAAAGGTAATAAAACTAAAACATATCGAAATATAAGGGATGCAGCCAAAGAATGCTTAAGAGGAATTTATAGCCTTGAATGCTTTCCTAGAAAAAAAGAGAAGATGAAGAAACAATGAACCAAGTTTCCATCTCAAGATTTTAGTAAAAGAACAGCATATTAAACCCTAAGACAGTATAAGAATGGAGATAATAAATAGCAAGAGTTAATAAAGTAGAAAACAATAATACAATTAAAAAAACCAACAAAGAAAAAAAAAGTTTTAAAAAAAGACTAATACAGGGGCAGGCGCAGTGGCTCATGCCTGTAATCCCAGCACTTTGGGAGGTGGAGGGGAGCAGATCACCTGAGGTCAGGAGTTCGAGACCAGCCTGACCAACATGGAGAAACCGCGTCTTGGCTAAAAATACATAAAAATAGCCAGGCGTGGTGGCAGGTGCCTATAATCCTAGCTACCCGGGAGGCTGAGTCAGGAGAATCACTTGAACCTGGGAGGTGGAGGTTGCAGTGAGCCGAGATCATACAATTGCACTCCAGCCTGGGCAACAAGAGCGAAATTTCGACTCAAAAAAAAGATTAATGCAATTGATAAGCCCATGATAAGACAATTTTTTTTTAAAAAGAAGAGTCCCAAATATTATCAGGAATGGAAAGGAAGCCCTAACAATAGAATCTGTGGCTCCTAAATAAGGTAAAAAGCTGTTCAGAACCAATTGACGATGATAAATGTTTAAGTGAAATAGACAAATTCTGTGGAAAACACAACTTATTAAAACTGACCCAAATAAAAAATGAATATCTGATATAATAGCCTTATATCTATTAAAGAAACAAAATCCATAATGAAAAACCTTTCCATCAAAACAAACAAAAAAACAAAACTCCAGGCCCAGCTGGCTTCACCAGTGAATTCTTCAAAGCCTTTAAAGATGAAATAACATCAGTATTTACAAAAGCTCTTCTAGAAAATAAAAATGACTTCTTGACTCATTTTTGAGAGTTTTATAACCTTAATACCTGACAAGAAAAGAAAATGGTGATTTCTTTCTCCTGAACATGGTTGCTAATCCTAAATAAAATGTTATCAAACTGAATTCAGCAATGTATAAACAGGACAGTACATCATAACCAACATGATATTTTTTTTCCAGAAATGCAATATTATTTCAGTGTTCAGAAATCAGTCAGTGTAATTTACCATAACAGAATAAAGAAGAAAAGCATTGATCAACTCAATAGATTCAGAAAAAGCACTTGACAAAATTCAACCCTTGATGATAATAAAAGGAAAAAAGATGTATTTAGGAAAGTAAGACTAGATGGGAAATGCCTTAACATGAATGAGTATCTACCAAAAAAATCTTCCAGAAAATATCATATAAATGTTCAAATATTGATACTTTTCCCCTAATACTGAGAATAAAAGAAAGATGCTTCCTATCGCCACTTTTATTCATTAATGTATTGGAGGCCCTAGCCTTTGCAGTAAAGCAAGAAAACAAATAAAATTTTAAGAAATGGAAAGAAAAAAACTGCCGTTATTGACAGACTATATCATTGCATATGTAGAAAATCCAAAATAATTTATAGAAAAACTAACAGAATAAGTAAATTCAGCAAGGTTCTTGGATTAAAATATCAATATACAAAGTGAGTTGTATTTACATATAACAGAAACAAAAACAGAATCAAAAAAGAAAACATTGAAAAATTGGACTACATTAAAATTTGAGTCATCTTTTCACCAAAAGATACTATTAAGAGTGAAAAGAAAAGCCATAGAGAAGACATTTACAATCCATATAAATGACAAATGACTCATAGCCAGAAAATATAAAGAAATTCCTACAAATCACCAGGAAAGACAGACAACCCAATAAAAAATGGGCAAGAGACCTGAATAAGCCAATAGATATCCAAATGACCAATAGCGTTTGAAAAGCTGCTCAATTTCATTAGTCATCAGGGAATGCAAACTGAAACACATTTGTTAGGATGGCAAAAGTAAAAAAAGACCAACAGTATCAAATGTTGGTGAGGATGTGGATGCCCCAGGACTTTCATAGCTGAAACTGAACTGGTACAGCTGCTTTGCAAAACTATGTAAACAGTATCTACTAAAGCTGAAAATCCACATACCTTATGACCCATGTATTCCATTTCTTGGTATATCCCACACCGAAATATGTACAACAAAACACATGTACAGGTGACCCTTGAACAACATGGGTTTGAACTGCGTGGGTCCACTTATACACAGATTTTCTTCCACCTCTGCCATCCCTGAGACGACAAGACCAACCCCTCCTCTTCCTCCTCCTCCTCAGCCTACTCAGTGTGAAGATGGTGAGGATGAAGACCTTTATGATGATTCACTTCTACTTAATGAAGAGTAAATATATTTTCTCGTTCTTATAATTTTCTTAAAAGTATTTTCTATTTTGTAGCTTGCTTTACTGTAAGAATACAGTATATACATTCAAAATATGTGTTAATCAATTATGTCATCAGTAAGGGTTCTGGTCAATAGTAAGCTATTAGTAGTTAAGTTCTGGGAGAGCCAAAAGTTATACATGAATTTTTTACTGCTCTGACCCTCGTTGTTTAAGGGTCAACTATCCAAGCACATTCCAAGTAGCATTATTTGTCATAGGGCAAAATGAAAATCTACTCAAATAACCAGCAAAATGAAAAATGTATAAATAAATTGTGATACATTCATCCTATGAACATCTTTATAGCATTAAAAATGACCGAACTACTTGTACATGAATGACATTAGATCAACCTTACAGACATAATATTGAGTGGAGAAAAAAAGTCAGACAAAAAGATTATTTACAATGTAGAATTCTATTTTTATAAAATTCACAAACTAGCCATCTAATATTTGGTGACAAAAATGGTCACCACTGGGGAAGAGGAGGTTATTGGAGTGGGTCTGGGATTTTTCTGATGCTGGTTATCTTCTAGGTCTTGATTTCGGTGATGGTTCCACAGGTATGTTCACTTTTATGATAACACATTTAGTTGTACACTATGCCTGTCTTTATGTACATAATACTTCCATTTTTTTAAGTTTATTTACTAACTAGCTGTGTGATAGTGGCAAGGTACTTAACCAGCAGGAGTCTCTGACCTCATCCATAAAATTGATATAAGCATGACTACTTCAAAGGATTGCTCTGAAATATAAATGAAATAATGTAGGTGGAAAGCTTAGCACAGGTCCTGGCTGAATAAACAATAGTACTGTATACTCACCATTAAGGATTTTATTTTATTGTTTATTTCTGGGATTTTCAGGGTTTTGCCACTTGCAGACAGCAGCCAGGTCGCTTCCTGGCACACCTGTCAGCAGCAAACCTGAGATTTCTCAAGGCCTCCTGGGATACCAGCCTCAGGCTGTGTTTAGGGCTTGGGGTGGTGGCTCATGCCTTTAATCCTAGCACTTTGGGAAACCGAGGTGGGCAGATCACTTGAGATCAGGAGTTTGAGACCAGCCTGGCCAACATGGTGAAACCCCATCTCTACTAAAAATACAAAACTTAGCCAGAAATCGCTTGAACCTAGGAGGCGGAGTTTGCAGTGAGTGGAGATGGTGCCACTGCACTCCAGCCTGGACAACAGAGCAAGACTCCATCTCAAAAAGGAAAAGAAAAGAAAAAAACTGTATTTAGAGGCCTCTGGTCCTCATACTTGCAGAGGCTCCCCTCCTAATGCAGAGAGTGTTGAGGGACCGAACTGCTTGGAGGTGGAGATTGAGCTTCTGTTGTCCAGACAAGCTCATGCCTCTAGACCCCCCCTTCCCAGAGGCAGGCCTTTTGGATGCCCCAAGGCAGGAAAATGCAATCAGTGATCCAGAGGAAGTCCCATAGAGCTGAGGCATCCCTGAGAGAGGGAGGGAGTTCAGGCATCCACCCCTGCAGCCCCTCAGCCTCAGAGAAGGCAGAAGGGAGAAGGGAGAGTGTCCAAGGCAAACCTGACCTGAGGCTTTGGGTGGCAGGGGAGTGCATAATGAATGCCTCGCTGGAGCACCTCAGTGATAATGTGCGTATTGTGGGGGCATCCCGAGTAGCACACAGGCTCCATTCATCCTGTACACAAACAGGACTCTGCAGACCCAGCTGCTTCTCTGGAAGCCATGGGAGGTTATTAAATATGAGCTACAGCTGCTTTTTTGCCAATTCACATTTTTTTAAGGCTCATGTTGTTTTTGCTCTTGCCTTTTTGACTTAGAGCCCCTGTCTTGGACTGGGCTTTGTCCAGTTATTTCTTCATTTTGAGAGACAACATCTTCAAACGCAGACATTGCCCAAATCTTTCCTGATTATAAAAATCACCTGGGTTTCTGCTAAAAATACAGATTTCTGGGCCTCAACCCATACCCACTAAATGCAATCTCTAAGACTGGGGCCCTAGGAACGGATAGCTTTAAAAAGAGTACCAGGGGATTCTTATAATTATTCAGCTTGGGAAACCATCCCTCAACCTGCTTCCTTCAAATTCCAGGGAATCTCCTCTGGTAACTGTTCCCATTTGGGCTCCCTTTACTTTCTTCCTTTTTTCTTTTTTTTAAACTCAAATTTCTCTTTTTCTATGCAATAAGCTCTTAACAGTAGTTCCATGTTCTGTCCATCCCAAGTTTTTTACCCTTTCCTTTTGTTTAGGCTCAACACCGCAAATGCTAAAGCTGTGGTACCCTCTCTGCAATTCCAGTGAAGCTGAGATAATGTCCCAAGCCATGGCTTCTCACTCCTATGGGGGTCGGGAGCAGGCAGGGGGAAATCTGGCTAAATGACATATTATTTAACTCAAATTAAAGTGGATTTCTTCTGAAAACTATCCGATGATTGATAACATCCAGAGGTAACTCAAAGCCATTCTGCAAAATCACTACAGACTTCCAAAACAGTATTTTGGGGGTTACAAGCACTACCAATAACCTTGTCTTAAAACACCATAGTATGCCCTTTAAGAGTGTTTTTTTTCTGGTCAGTATTTCTCCACAATCCTTTATCCAGGGGCTACTGCTCAGAATTTGAAGTTAGAACATCTGAGTCTTGTCTGAGTTCTGATTTTAATGCGTTGTAGGAGATATCTCCGTCTAACTGGGTTTCTTCATATTTCGTATACACTGATGATAATTTCATATACACTGATGATAATGGCTTACCTGTTTTCCAGAGTTCTTGATCATCTCATGGGGCCATAGAAAGAGCCCAGAGCGTGGATGACAGGGGTTTCATTGAATGAATGAATGAGTGAGTGAATGAATGAGGGAATGGGTGCCGCATCAAGAAAGGCAGTTTTACTAAGAATAATTAGGAACAAATGTTGGATCTTTAAAAAAAAAATAAATCCCATAAGGTGTGAGGCTGAGATCCTGTGAAGTGGTGCCGAATTTGGAGGCAGAGTCCTGCCAGGAGAATGTTCTTCTCTGCTGGTGTCTGTGCTGACCCTCTGCTCAATCTGCTAGTTGCCCAAAAAGACACGTTGGTGATCTTCATTTGAGTTTCTGCTTCTTTTGTCTTTCAGAGCATTGTTGGATCAGGACTGCCAGGAAGCAGAATTTGATGACAGCTTTTGGGTTTGACTTGCCAGTGAGCACGTTTGGCTGGCTGTGGGGCTTCCGTGGTGTAGCTGGCCCATGGCCTTGAGTCTCTTCCAATTTTCAGTGAGCCCACTGCATTTCCCAAATGGACTCTTGCAAAGGGCATCTTACAAGTCAGAGAGTGTGTGTAAGTGTACGTGCACGCACACGTAGAGAACAGACCTCCTCTTGGATGTCCGGCCTTTAAAATGACATCAAATCATCCTTGTCACCATCTGCAAACATGCCTTGAGCACTCACTATATGCAAAGCACCATTCTGGATGCAACAAAATAGAGTTCCTTCTATGGCTTTCAGAAATGTATAGACTCAGGCAGATAAAATCAATAATATTCCGTTTATATCAGTCCGGTTTCTTGGTTGCATGCCTTAGAAATCAACTCTGGCTAAGCTGTATTCCAGGTGGGAGGACCTGATAAGCCCTCTTCTAGGTAAGGTGGCACCAGATATATGTGTCTAGAATGGAGCTTGAGGAAGTGAATCATACCTGGAAAAGGGTGTGTCTAAGGACCCAAGTGGGAAAGTGTGCACTTGCGGAATGTGACTACAAAAAGAGATGTAGAACAAATGCTCATCTTTGAAGGAGTGTGAAGGAGAGTGTTTTGACTAGTTGAACTTACAGAGTTGAAAGAGCAATTTTAAAAGATGTGAAGGAACTGTTCACGTATGACCCCCTCACTATCCAGAAACAGCTGACGCAAGCCCCCACTGGACACAGAGGGCAGGGTGGGGCCCAACGAGCACCATGGCACTGATGATGACGGTTGAGAGCCTGGCCTCTGAGAGCAGAAGTGAGTGTGCCTGCAAAAGAACTCCTTGCTCTTCAGCAAGAAAGGTACATGGTGCCATCAGAAAAAGAGGCAGGACTCAAAATGCTTAATTATATCAATTTGTTCTTCTGTAAAATGAAGATGCTGGACCCTTCCCTGCCAAAAGCATTGGATGTTGATAATAAACCAAGATAAGATTAGTGTAGGGAAAAGGGCGCAGTATGTGAGAAGACATGGGATCTGGTGCTACCACCGTGATTTACTAGCTATGTGACCTTGGGCAAGTCATTTAAGCTTTCTGAGTCTATTTGCTCTTCAATAAAATGAAGATGGTAATTCTGGGTAGGTAAAGAACAAATGAGATACAATGCATGCAAAACTCTTTGACAAATTATATAAAGTGCACAGCCAGGGTAAGGAACTATGCTTATTCTCCTTTAAAAAATGCATGTGGATGTTGTTATCAATAAACTACAATGAAGAGTTTTAAGGATGTTCGGCCAGGCGTGGTGGCTCACACCTATAATCCCAGCACTTTGGGAGGCTGAGACGGGTAGATCAGAGGTCAGGAGATCAAGACCATCCTGGCTAACACGGTGAAACCTCGTCTCTACTAAAAACACACAAACAAAATTAGCTGGGCATGGTGGTAGGTGCCTGTAGTCCCAGCTACTCAGGAGGCTGAGGTGGGAGAATGGCATGAACCCAGGAGGCGGAACTCACAGTGAGCCAAGATGGCACCACTGCACTCCAGCCTGGGCGACAGAGTGAGACTCCATCTCAAAAAAAAAAAAAAAAAAAAAAGAAAGAAAGAAAAAAAAAAGAGTTTTAAGGATGTTCGTTAATAACTGATTCCTACAGTTACTTCCCCTGCCTTACACTCAGGCTGCTGGCCTGCCCTGCAAAGATTCTGCTGGGACCCTGCTTGCCTCCATAATAAGCCAGTGGCCAGAGAGTCCTTTGAGCCAACCTCTCCCTGGGCCAGCATGGAGGTGATAAATCTTTTGTATTGACCCAGGAGAAAGCCCCAGCAACAAAGACCAATTTATTTTCTTAGTAAATCACAAAATGTTCCTGCAGAAAATTCCTGGGACTATGCAAAGCATCACAGTCCCTAGGAGGAAAAAGGGATGGGCTGGCTGGACGGGAGCTGAAATATGCCCATCTGGCCCAGGGAATGTCAGAGTGCACCCCAGCTGACCACATGAAACAGTCTCTATGAAATGCAGATGTTTGGTAGGCTTGGGTGTTGCTTCCCCCATAATTTAAAAGCCTTCCGTGCCTGCTACTTACTTATAGACTTCTTCCTCCCCACACTGTTTGGTTCAGTGGGTTCTAGAGAATGTTTTGGGGTGTTTGGATAACAGTGCATTGTGGTGGTGGGATTTATTAACAACAGCCATTCTTCCCCACTCCTGCAAGGTCCTGCCTCATGGTCCATATTTAATGTTTAAATTAAAGTGAATTAAAATTAATTTTGTTGGAGGAATTCTGCAGCTCCCGCTTGAGATAAGTGGAAACACCCTGGGGTGATATAAAATTGAGGTTGGGAATTGCTGCATTGGAGTGCTGTGCTAATGAGGTGAAGGTCAGGGGTCCAATCCCCTTGTGAAGGGAGCAGTTAATTTCACTCTCCTTCATGGCCTCAGATTATACCCTTAACCCTGGCCATCTGCCTCCAAGAGGAGCCACTGGTCACCAGCAGGACAAAGTGAGATAGAGGACCAGATCTGTACAAATCCATCAAACCCATTAGAACAACAACCCAAAGCATGACCCATGAATAATGTGCCAGGATTTTTAATTTTGCAGATGACAGCACTATTATATTATTGCTTTATGTCAGAGGAAACACATACAAATATGGACAAGACCAATGAATCAGATGTCATGGGTTCCAAAATCTCTAAGGCATTACTCTTAGTTCCCAAGTGTTTAGCTAACTTGTTAGAGAGACAGCTTAAGAAATGTATTGTGTATATCATGGTCACAGTCATCTCTTGTTGAGCCTTAAGAGGGAGAGAAGTGGTGTGGAATCTCCAAACAAAAGATAGTACCCATATCACTGATATTTAGTTTGGAAGAGATGATACAATTTAGGGACAACAGATTGCCCTCCTTAATTATGTTTTTCTTTAGCTAATAGTAATATTAGTTTGCATTCCCCTGAACATGTTGACGGATGGCAGAAAAGAGAGCCCAAATGCTCAGGAAGGGAAGAAGTTCAGGATTAAGCATTTGTCAGGGATAATCCACAGAACAGAGATAATCCCACTTCATTAATCAAAAGCTATCTGTATCCTACTAATTATCAACTTACCATTGTCCTTGTTAGAAAATCCAATTTTAGGCCATCGAATTTTCTCTAATTCACTCCCCTGTCTTGTGTATCTAGGTTCTACTCCTTCCCAAAGAGCCATCTAAGTGACACCTTGTAGCCAGAGTAACACTGGCCTCCGCTGCCTGGGGCCTTCTGCAGAACTTACGGTATACGCTAAATTGTGGTTTAGAAATTGTGTTTCCTTAGTGCTTAAGGGCAAGGCCCAAATTTTTAGGTTCCTATATGTCTCACAAGGCCTAGCACAACATTGAACATCCAATAGGTGCTTAATAATAGCATGCCCATTCACATTGACAGACTTATTACAGTAAGGAATAATGAAGAATTACCAACCTCTTCCCCCATTTGACAAAATTCAACACCCATTCATTAGAAAAACTCCCAGAAAAATAGGAATAGAGGGGGACTTCCTCAACTTGCTAAAAAACATCTATAAAACTCTATATCTAACATTATACTTGATGATGAAAGGCTGAATGCTTTCCCTATAAGATCAAGGAGAGGCAAGAATGACCACTCTACCACTCCTATTCAACTTCCTACAGGAAGTTCTGCCAGTGTAATAAAATAAGAAAATAAAATAAAAGCAGATAGTTTGGAAAGGAAGAAATAAAACCATCCCTATGATTATGAACATAGACAGTCCCAAAGAATCTATAAGACAAACAAAAAATAAAAACTAGAACTAATGAGTGAGTTCAGCAATGTTACAGAGTAAGAGATAAACATATGAACTCAATTCTATTTCTGTATACTAGCAATGAACAAGTGGACACCAAAATTACAAATGCAATACCATTTGCAGTCACTCAAGAAAAATGAAATACTTAGATGTAAATCTAACAAAACATGTGCAGTACTTGTGTGCTTAAAATTCCTATGAAAGAAACCAAAGAAGAGCTAAAATACATGAAGAAACATTAACAAATTCATGAATCAGAAGACTCAACAGTAAAGACGTCAATTCTCCCCATCTTGATATATGGGTTAACATAACTGCAAACAAAATCCCAGCAATATTATTGCATCGATCGAGACAAGATTATTCTAAATGTATATAAAATGGCAAAGAAACGAGAATATCTAAAACAATTTTGAAAAAGAGAAATGAAAGGGGATAGATTAGTCTACCTAATGTCAAGATTTACCGTATAGCCACAGTGATCAAGGCTACATGGTGTTAGTGAAGGGATAGATACACCGACCAGTGGAAGTTAATAGAAATAGACCCATGCAAAATTTCCAACTGACTTTAGATAAGGGTGCAAAGGCAATTCAATGGAGGAAAGATACCCTTTTCAACAAATGGTGTGGAAGCAATCGATATTCATAAGCAAAAAATTAATAAATAAACCTCAATCTAGTCTCACGCTTTACGCAGAAATTAACTCCAAATTGATCATGGATTTATATGTAAAACATAAAACGATAAAACTTATAGAGGAAAAAAAGAGAAAATATTTGAAAGCTAGGGCTAGGCAAGGAATTCTTAGACTTGATGCCAAAAGCATGAGCCATAAGAGGAAAAATAGTTAAATTAGACTTCATCAAAGTTAAAACATTTGCTCTATGAAAGACCCTGTTAAGAGGATGAAAAGTGAAGCTACAGACTGGGAGAAAATATTTGCAAACTG
The DNA here is from genome assembly GCF_043159975.1 of Macaca nemestrina. Lineage (NCBI taxonomy): Eukaryota > Metazoa > Chordata > Mammalia > Primates > Cercopithecidae > Macaca > Macaca nemestrina. The sequence continues at coordinate 14,384,568 of NC_092125.1, read as the reverse complement.
CCTATCTGACAAAGGACTAGTAAGTAGAATATAGAAAGAACTCTCGAAACTCCATAGTAAAAAAAAAAAAGAAGAATTTTTAAATTAGAAAACTGAGAAAAGACATGAAGAGGTACTTAACTGAAGAGGAGAATATACAGATGGTAAATAAGCATATGAAGAGGTAATTTAAAATCAGCCATTAGGAAAATACAAATTACAACCACAATGAGATGTCATTACATGACTACTGAATGGCTAAAAGAGTGACAACCACAAATGCTGGCAAGGATATGGAGAAACTGGATCACTCATACATTGTTGGTGAGAATGTAAAATGGTGTAATCACTCTAGAAAACAGTCTGACAGTTTCTTATAAAACTAAACGTGCCAGTCCCGTGCCACCTAGCATGCACTCCTGGGCATTCATCCCCCCGCCTCCCCATGCTAAAAAAAAAAAAAAAAACTTAGGTTCACACAAAAACCCACATGTGAATGTCTGTAGCAGCTTTGTTTGTAATCACCCCAAAGTGGAAAAACCCAGCTGCCCTTCAGGTGGAAGGTGAGTGGTTAAACAAACTGCGGTACATCTCTATCATGGAATATTACTCAGCAACAAAAGCTAAAACTATTGACACATGCCACAACCTGAGTGAACCTCCAGATGGTTGTACTGATTAAGAAAAGTCAAAGTTGCATGCTGTGTAATTCCATTCATATGAAATTCTTGACATGACAAAATCAAAGAAATGGAGAACAGTTGAGTAGTTGTCAGGAGTTAAAGACGTGGCAGAGATGGGGAGAGTAAGAGGACGCAGGTGTGGCCACAAAAGGGCAACATGAGGGAACTTGGTGATGACAAACATGTTCTAAATCTGGACTCTATCAATGTCAGTGTCCTGTTTGTGAAATCATACAATAGTTTTGAAGGTATTACCATTGGAGGAAACTGTATAAAACGTACCTAGATCTCCACATCATTTCTTACATTTGCATGTGAATCTACAATTCTCTCAAAATGAAAAGTCTAACTAAATAATAATCACCCTTATCTGTCCATGCTGGAGAGAGGTGTTACGCTGCCAGAGTTTCAGATCTGCTCTGAGCACCATGATCTGGGTTTACCATCATCCTCATAATATACTCCCTCTTGTATTCCAGATAGAAACAATAAGTACCTAAGATTCAGCAAGTTGTGCCCAGGAATTGTACCAAAATGATAATGCTCCAGATGTTGAATTTGCCAGCACAGGGACTCTGGGTGGCAAATAGCAGCCATGCAAGTATGGATATAAGGCAAAGAACTCAATATGGAGCCAAGTTTCAGTAGGGAGATCAGAGAACTAGATTAGGGAATAGATCAGGAAGCAAGAAAATAATCAGGAGTCTAAAAGTATTTATTCATCAGGAATAAGGGCCGGGCACCTCACAGGTGACTCAAGGCCAAGACTTGGCCAAGCAACAGATAACACTTAAGGCCATGCTCGTGGTAGGCAGAAGGCAGAAGAGGCATTCGCTTATTCATCTCCTAGTTCATTCAACAAATGTTTGGTGAGAAATTCCCAGAGGTCACTCACCAAGGCAGGTGACCAAGACACAGACCTGGTCACCTGAAGCTCCCTGGCTTCTAGAGGAAGTAGAATAGCAAGAATGCTTGGGAACACTCAGGAGGAACATCAGTTCCAGGGTTGTGCAGTCAGATAACACATTTTATGAGGAAGTGGTGTGGAAGTGTGGGGTGCAGAGGAGGCAAGATTCATGCAGAGAGAAGGTCGCATGACCCTGAGCTGAGAGGTTGCAGGACCATTAGCACAGCTGGGGTTCGTCTGTAAAGACAGGAAAGCAGGAGTCAGGAATTGAGGGATAAGGCTGGAGATTGTGGGCTATGCTGGTTATGAGCAAAGGCTCAAGTCAGGGAAATACCGCACATCAGGCGATTATGGACACTGTCACTCCGTGGATCACAAAGAACCATAGGCCAGCACACTGGATCATGGTTCCCTGGAGGAGTCCAAACTCTGTAATCTATGAGGCCCTCATGGGTTCTTTCATCCCCAGAGCTCCAGGTGTAGCTGATGATCCTCCTGCCTCTGCTGGAACCCTCTGACTCTCAAATAGGCTTCACACATGAAGCCGGGAGATTGTTTTAATCCTCTAAATAATTTTCTGTTTCTACAACAGATAGAAAGACTGTATCTTCTAGCCTAATTGGAGGCTCACAATTCCAGGGAGACTTTTGGCTGGGCAGGAGCTCTGTCTTCCTCTGAGATTTTATTTCCTGGGGACATTCCATACTTGGCCCATGACAGAGGCTGCAGTCGCCCAAGGGAACAATGCGTCAAGGGCCACTCATCCTTTGGAAAGCAGAAGTCCAGATACCAGAGTAAAACCGTAACTCATTAACACTTCCAACAACTATTTATTATGTGTTGAGCAATCTGTGCCAGCCCCGATGACCTAATGGTGAGCAAAACCATGCTCTGTCTTCCTGCAACCTGCAATCTGGTAAGTGGGCCAAAGAGCCTAAAGAAGACATTAGTTAGAATACAGGTGCAGCAATTCTAACAGAACCTCAAAATACTAGGTTCAGATAAGATGGAGCTGCATTTACCTTTCACAAGGATAAGCAGTGGAGACCCAGGTACCTTCCACCTTCTTGCTCCAGCATCCTGAGTGTGTGGCCATCATCCGTGTGGTCCAAGATGGTTCACCATCACTATGACAACCACACTCCAACAAGGGCGAAGGAAGAGGAAGGTGGGAGAGTGGAAGGACTAAGCCGCTCTCCTTAAAGGCCTAGAAGTCACACCACACTAAAGCTCAAACTCTTCTTGCAGAAATTAGTTGCATGATCACACCAGGCTGCAAGGGATACCAGGGAAAGCAGTTTTTAACTAGACAGCTGTGTGCCAGACAGGCTTTTGATTATTGTGGAAGAAGGTGAGCACAGATACTGCAGGTGAGTAGCAATCTCTAATGAAGCGGGTGGGTGAGTAATGAGAGGACACAGCTCTCCAAAAACAAAAGCAAATAAGTGATCAGAGCTGAGCAGAAAAGGAAAAACCCACAAATGCACAGGATCTAAAGGGCAGGAGGAAAGGAGGGGAAATACCAAAAAACAAAGGGAACACGGATTCTGAGACTGGGCTTTGGAATCTCTAGGCACTGTGTCTATATTTCCTCCCAACACAGGCATCACCCCACATGTACAGGCGGGAAAGGTATGAAGGGAGGAGTGTTTGCCTGCAGCACTTCTGATGAAATGAGCTCTTCCAGGGCTCGTGCTTTTAGCTCCAGACTGTCCATTATGAAAAATCACTAAGAAGACTAATGGTGCTGCCTAGCAGTAGTGCCAACCTATTGCCTTGCCAACCGTCCTAATGGCCACAATGATGCTAATGGTGACAGCCGTGTTGACGCTGGATATGTTTTTTGTCTCACTGGAGTAGCAGTGGATTCTCTTGGCATCCTTGGCATCCTTGCAGTGAAGTAGAAACCTTATTTGGCGCAATACTGGTAGGCAAGGGAGAAATTCACAGCAAGCCCAAGCCCTTCCTCTGCAGAACGGGAGGTAAAACAATAGCAAGGGCACTCTAAGAGTGCATGATCCTAGGACTCTCAGAACGTGCTCGTCTCCCCTCACTCAGTCCCCAACATGTTTCAGGTTTATTTAGCTTTTCATATTTTCATGTAAAAGGCACAATAACAGCCAAGTACATTTTCCAACCATTGAGTTCTACCTACTCTGTGCCAGGCACTGAGCTGAGTGTTCAGTAGCATTTCAAAATGCTTTCATGACATCTCCGTTGGGTCTTTACTCTGTGAGGTAAGGGTAGTAGGTATCAGAGACATTTCCATGTAATACGGAAGGAAAGCATGATGGGTGATTTGTCCAAGATTGCACAGCCAATCTACAGCCAAGTCTGGTCCAGTTTCCCTCCTCCCGGTCAGTTGCGTCTTCTGAACCCATCTCTTGTCATACAATCCAATTTATTTCTAGGTTTACTTCTCCAGTGCCACTCAGTACACTGCACAGTGATTTTCTAATATAGGTCAAATCCCAGGACAGGTATATTTCACTCTTCCTCCCCTCTTCCCCTCTTCCCCTCTTCCCCCTCTCCTGCTCTCCCTCTTCCGCTGTCTCCTCTTCCCCCTCTTCCCCCTCTCCTCCTCCCTTTCCTACCCTTCCTCCCTCACTTCCCCCTCTACTCCTCCCCTTCCTCCCCTTCTCTTCCTGCCCCTCCTCCTCCTCTCCTCTTCCCCCCTCCTCCGCCCCCTCCTACCTTCTCCCCCTTCCCCGTCTTTCCCCTTTCCCCATTTCTCTTCCCCCTCTCCTCGTTTGGCTGCAGCCCACCTGCCCGGCTCTCCACCTGCCTCCCTGCTTGCTCCCTGTCTCCTTTGCAGGTTCTTCCTCTTCTCCTTAAACACCTCAGACCTCAGTCTTCACACCTCCTGCTTCTCTGTTCACACTTGTTGCCCACATCAATGAGCTAATCCAGAGTCGTGATTGTAGATGCCAAAGTCCAGTCTCCAGCCCACATTGCCCCCTCAACTCCAGGCTTAGAGAGCCAGTCAGCCACTTGTCTTCTCCACTGGAATGGCTACATGCAACTCCAATGGATTGTGTCCAAAACAGAGCCCCTAATTTTCCCTCCCAAATATGGTTCACCCCCCACCCCCAGCCATCCTATCTCAGGGAATATGATATGGTTCATATCTGTATCCCCACTCAAATCTCATGTTCACTGTAATCCCCAATGTTGGAGGTGAGGCCTGGTGGGAGGCGATTAGATCATGGGGGCAGATTTCTCGTGAATGGTTTAGCACCATCCCTCTTGGTGCTTCCCTACAGATAGTGAGAGAGTTCTTATGAGATCTGGTTGTTTAAAAGTGTGTGGCACCTCCCCCCTTGCTCCTGCTCTGGCCATGTGACATGCCCACTCCCCCTTTGCCTTCCGCCATGATTGGAAGCTTCCTGAGGCCTCCCCAGAAGCAAAGCAGATGCCAGCACTATGCTTCCTGAACAGCCTGCAGAACCATGAGCCAATTAAACCTCTGTTCCTTATAGATTTCCCAGTCTCTGGTATAACTTTATGGCAATGCTGGGACAGCCTAATGCAGAAGGTTAACTCTTTTTTTCCAGTTGCTGAGGATAACCCTTGGTCTGGCACCTCGCTCCAATCTGTTGGCAAATCCTACTAGCTCTATTTTCAAAACATTTCCAAAACCTGACCCTGCTGCTGCCCTGATTTAGGCTGCCATCCCCCTTGCCTGGACTAGCCATAGTCTCCTAATCCATGCCCCTGCCTCCACCCTCATCCCTCAGTCCACTCTCAGCCTAGAGCCCAGAAGGATCCTGCAGAAACTGAAAATGGATTATGTCACTTCTCTGCTCAAAGAATGGCTCCTGTATCCACAGGACGGCCTCTGGGGCCCTCCATGATCTGTCACCCCTCAACATACCCTTACTCTGTCTCATCTCATCTCCCCCAGATCCCCTCCCACCTGCAGCAGTGCTGGTTTTCCTGTTCCCAGAACACCCTGGCCACCCTCATGCTTGGGTCTGGGCCTAGGCCCCTGTTCCCTGAGGTCTCTTCTTGGCCAGTCTTCCACCTCCTTCGGGTTTGTAGGCAAATGTCACCTTCATGGTGGGATTTTCCTCAGCTTCCCTCTGCCCAACAGCCCTTCCCCTCCGCCCACCAGCCCCTCCCCTCCACCTTCTCCACTTTTCCTCCTTGGCACTTACCAACCTCTGGCATGCTGTGTGTTTTATCTTGTGTGTTGCTCTGCTTCCTCCATTAGAACTGAAGCTCCTGGAGAGCAGGAATTCTTGTCCATTTTTCTCACTGCTATTCTCCTGGAACTTGGAATGGTGCCAGAGGCTTGGCCTATAGCAGGCTAGCAATGAATATTTGTTGAATAAATAAATTGAATGACTGGCTTTACCCCCATTCTAGCCTTGAGCAAGATGCCTACTCTCTCTGAGTGTTAATTTTCACCTCTGTGAAATGAACATGACAATGGCCATCCCACATCGTCCTTATAGGGATAAGAGATAGTGTGTGCAAAAAGCCAGGGCAGTGCCTGGTGGGCCGTCATTCATTGCAATTGTTATGATTTCAGAGGAAGTTTGAGCAACTTAAAACATGTAACCCAAACCCAGTAGATGGAGATGGTGTCATAGATCTCAAAGCCCTCTTGGCCTGGTTGACCTCCAGGTTGGTAATCACTTTCCCTGCCAGAGGAGGGGGTTCCAAAATAGTAAGAAGCCTCCTTGCCACTGTGTTCAACAACTTACTTGCAATTCACCCGTTCATGCAGTGAACAGTATTTACGGTATCTCAGAAGCTGGGCATTCACAGACTTCGGCTCTCCCCTCACGGAGCCCATTGCCCTTCAGAGGAGATGAACAGAGAGACAGCTGACGTCAGAGAATGTGGTCAGACCTGGAATATCAGGGCCAGTCTGTTGCCTGCTCCCACCCACATCTCCACCCTACAGCCTGGCACACTCAGCATCATCTCAAGGTACCAGACAATCATAAGCAAAGCAAAACAAAAACTGAACAACATTGGCATGTCCTGACAGCAAAAATATCAGCTGAGGAATTTGGCCTCTTGTCTTTGAGACCATAAACAAGAGCACAAACTTTCAAGGGTCCCTCACGGTACCAGGGCTGAGTGCCTCTACCTCAGGGCCTCTCCTGCAGGCCACAGGCTTGCACTGAAGTGAGTTGGATCCAAAGGCAATGAAGGGTCACGAGGAAAGAGGTCCCATGGGCCTCTCTCAGCCTCTCCAGGCCAACCAAGAACCCACGGGAGCTTAAACAAAGGCCAAGGATGCTCTTGGCCTGGACCAGCCTCCCTGATTGAATGGGAAGGGCACCCTGCATTCTAGAGTATCCGGACAAAACTTCCTTCCCCCGCTGTCTCCTGAGGGGCAACTTCCGGCCCAGTTCCAGAAGAGGTGTGTTCAGGATCATGGAGAAGGACAGGCTCAAGGCTGGAGCCCACCCCCATGTGCCTTGGCCCTGCTCCAAAGTGTACCTCCACCCCTTCACCTCTCTGTGGCCATTTCTCCTGGGGACCAAGTTTTCCCTCAAATGGGTGCTCCTGAAACTGATTCACCCAAAGGACATGGGAGGGCCTTGGAAGGGCCTTGGGTGAGAGGGCATTTGGCTCCCCTGTAAATGCTTCAGCAAGGAGTGAATCCTGAGACCATAGCGGGCAGGGGCAGGGGCGGGGTTGGCTCTTCCCTCTATGCCAAGACACAGGAAAGCCTGTGTTTGACTGGGGTGTTTTCCCCCATGGTGGCCGAGCTGCCGGCAGTTCCTGCAAGACCCCACTTGATGAGGCAGGGCTGAGAGGGGGTGATTAGGGGGTGCAGGTTTCTGGTTGGCAAGTGGCAAGTGGCAGAACTTTCTGGCCCCCAAGTCCTCTTGTTGGCATGCTCGAGTGGCTTTTCTCCCAAAGAGCTCTTCCATGAGCATGTCCGGAGAGTGTCTGCCTGGTCCCATGACCAACTCTCCTTCGCAGCAGTGGAGAGGGGACAACTTCCTCCGGCGACCTTAGAGGCTTTCCTGAGCCACCCCTAAAATGGCAGGCGCTCCTGGGACGCAGTCTGTATCCTGTGACCTCAGGTCACCAAATCACACACGGGGCCTGTTCTGAACTCACCAGCTAGGCTTCCTTCTGAGCCACACACGCAGACAAGCTCCTCAGTCAGGAAATGCACCCCCAGAGAAGGCCAGGTATGCACACGACAGGTAGGGGCTGGGGAGGAACCCCAGCTTCCACCTTCACTGTCGAGCCAGGGCCTTGAATGCAAGGAGACTGTGCTGGGATCTTCACAGCCATCTGACACTGGACAAGTGATGACATCTCTTTGAGTCTCGTCTGAAAAATGGGGGTGATGATGTGACAGTGTTGTTGTGAGGCTAGAGGAGGCATCACGTGTCCAGCATCTACCAGTGTCAGAGACGTAGGAATTGCTTGAGAAATAATAGACTTCGCCCTTGCTCATGTGGGGAGGAACAGGAGGAGGCGGCAAGCCGTACCCCAAGCCACGTGTAACCCTGATGTGTGGGGAGGCGTCTCTCTCGTTGTCCACTGCAGAGTGCACGACCTCACCTTCATTTGCCAAACCCCGAAGTATCCCTCCAGGCCCAGCTCCTTCTGTGCACTTGAATTCCTGGGGCAGAGCGCACGACCCTCGCGCTGCTTCTGCTTTGGACACTGTGTGTTTGCCTTCTGAGTATTTGCGTTTGTCTCTCCACCTGTCAGCAGCTGCTTGGGGATAGGGATTCCGCCTTGCTCAGTGCCCCCTCCTCAGCTCCTGTCCCCTTCCCTGGTGCAGAGGTGCCCAGTGAATGACAATCTAGCCCTCAGCCCCAGCTCTGTCTCGGAAGGTGCCAGTCACCCCAGGGGTGACCCAAGGCACAGAGGCACATCCGGGGAAGGCCGTGGCAATAAGGCTACTGCTCCTTTCCGCCCTCCCCGTCCTGGTCACTCTCTTCATTCCTGCAGAGCGCTGACGGCTGGTGAGATCATTGCTTGTCGGCTAGAGCACAAACAGCATGCAGGAAGGGCAGGCGATGTATCAAAGGTCACTTTACTAAACCCACGGCAGAACCGAGATGAAAATGCGTCACCGCCTCAAGTTCAGAGCGGGGATTGGCCTGCACCACATGAGCTCCAGGAACAAAAGACAACCTCACACCATTCAGAAAAGATGATGGACACTCCGAGTGCTCAACTCGGGTCACCTCCTTGGGCAAAGTATCTTGTCTTTAAAACTGGAACCAAGCGAGGGTGTGTCCAGTTCTGGTTTCAGCTGGGAGTGCCCTGGAAGGCTCTGCCTGACCCCGCGTTGCAGTTAGGTTTCCCCGACTCTACCGTGTCACCTCTCCTTGTGGTTTTCTTGACAGCACTTGTCACATAAATCAATGTGTGTTTTATTTGTAAAATTACTTTTTATTTGTAAAAATTCAATGTCCAATTCTCCTCCACACTGATAGACAGGAGAACAGGGATGTATCCGAAGGGTTCAGCATACTACCGAGTGTATAGTAAGCTCTCAGAGTATTCATCCAACAACTCATTGTTAAGGTCTTCAACATGTAACGTACTATTCGTACTATTCTCTATTCTCGGTGTTAGCGGACTAAAATGATACACAGGTGGATTGATGGATAGTTTGTTAAAATAATACAAGACGTCAAACTGGGCTGTGTGACTACAATGCTTCCTATTGCTGCTGTAACCAGTTATCAAATTTAGGGGCTTAAAACACATCAACTGACTTGCCATAAGGGAAAAATCAGTCTCACCCGGCTAGGATTGAAGCATCCAGCAGGGTCAGCTCCTTCCGGAGGCTCTGAAGGGAGAATCTATTTCGTTGCCTGTTCCGGTTTCTAGAAGCTGCCTGCATTCCTCTCCTAGATCCTCCCTCCATCCTCCAACCCCTCGCGCTCTGGTCTGTGCTTCAGCCATCACGTCTCCTTCTCTAAGTCTGACCCTCCTGCCTCCCTCCTGTAAGGACCCTTGTAATTCTCAGAAGACCCGTTCAGAGAATCCAGGATCATCTCATCTCAAGACTCGACATTTAAACACATCCGTAAAGTCCCATTTGTCATGCAAGGTAACATAGTCACAGGCTCCCGGGATTACAGCGTGGATGTCTTGAGAGCTCATTATTCAGTCTGCCCCCGTGACCCCTGGAATATGTAATTGAGAATCTTTGAATGAGGAAGTCTTCCTAAATTGCAGCAGTCTCTTGCTCTAAGTCTCAAAACGTTTTCGTAAATTACGCACTCTCCATTTTGGAATCACATCTTATCCAAATCAGAGATTTGGGGTTCTCATCTGCTCAGCATGTTTACAAAATATGTGTGTGATACGACTACCCGCCTAGTAGCAAGGGGACCTCTCCTGTGATGGGCTGAATCGAGTCTCCAGCCCCAAAAGATATGTTGATGTCCTAACTCCGGTGCCTGTGAATATGACCCTATTTGAAAATAGGATGTAATTGCAGATGTAATCAAGTTAAGATGAGATCCTACTGGATTAGGGCTTAATTTAGATCTCTAAATCCAATGACTGGTGTCCTCACAAAGAGAAAAAGATTTGGATACGGAGACAGAGACAGAGGGAAGATGGCCATGCGACAGCAAAGGCAGAGACTGGAGAGATGCAACTGCCAGCCGAGAACTGCCAAGGACTGCCGGCAAGCACCAGGAGCCAGAAAGCAGCAAGGAGGAAGTGTGGTCCTGCAACACATTGATTTCAGACTTCCAGCCTCCAGAAATGTGAGACAATACATTTCTGTTGTTTTAAGGCCCCCCCACAAATTAACAAATTTGTGGTAATTTGTTACGGCAGCCCTAGGAAACGAACACACCCTGTCCCCCTCCCCCGCCCCTACACCGTGGGTTCCCATAAGCTCTCCCTGAAGACCCTCTGCTAGGGCAACTACAGAGCACCCCTGTTTCCCAAGCTATGGCCCGTTTTTCCACTGTCCCCGACACGGGGTGACAGGGAAAGGCTTTGCCGCGGGAATGAACCATCCACTCACACTGCTTTCTGCAGACAAGTCACCACTGTGCGGTCAGTTTTTTCCTCGTTTCTTGGAAAGCACCTCTCAGGACCATTTCAAGAAAAACAAATTGTGAGGTTAAGGATCTGTTTAAAGTGAATCATCAGCTCTAGTTCCAATAACAAACCAGGCCAGTCGGGTCGCTAGGACAAGACTGGAGCCACTGTGAGCGTGCACTAACTGTGGGTCAGGCATGAGCAGGTCTCTGCACACACGTCACCTGGCGTGCCCCCTCCCCCTGTTCACTCGGCAGGCGGCCTTGGTGGCTGCCTTCCCAATCTTCTGCCCAAAAGGGACGCAGAACTGCATGCTCACCAAGTAAGCATTTTCAAGCAGTTTTGAAATACGGTTTACCATCTGGGTGAGCTTAACAGGAACACTTTGAACCCATATAACCCCTTGTACCCAGAAATCCCCAATTGCTTGGTGATAACTGGTTGTATGTGTGCAAAGCTCCCTGCTAGCCCTCCAGGAGCTTTGAGTCCTCGGAGTCCAAGAGCAACCTGAACCTGGATGCAACACAGATGCCTGTGCCCAGCTGGGGTTCAGAGTAAGCCAAGCACTTCTTTCATTTCAACATTCCTGAGTTGTCTTCCCATAGGTGGTGGCAGTAGAATGAACCACTCATCAACTTTTTTTTTTTTTTTTTTCCTGAGACAGAGTCTCACTCTGTCTCCCAGGCTGGAGTGCAGTGGTGCGATCTCAGCTCACTGCAATCCGTGTCTCCCAGGTTCAAGTGATTCTCCTGCCTCAGCCTCCCAGAGTAGCTGGGATTACAGGCACGCAACCACCACACTCAGCTAACTTTTGTACTTTTAGTAGAGATGGGGTTTCGCCATGCTGCCCAGGGTGGGTCTTGAACTCCTGACCTCAGGTGATCCACCCGCCTTCGCCTCCCAAAGTGCTGAGATTACAGGCTTGAGCCACTGCGCCCAGCCCACTCATCAAATCTTTATCTGGGCACCACTATATACCAGGCACTGGCAAGGCACTGGTTAACCCATTTCTCCATGGAGCATCTGTTGAAGTTGGGGGAAGTATAAAAAAAGATTATAACAAAAGGTAAGCAGACAAGTAAATAAAAGAACTGCGGACTGAAATAAATGTCATAAGGAAATTTAGGAGCTAAAGCAGAGAACAGACGAGGCCTGACTTTTCACCAGGTGAGCAGGAAATGGCCCTGTGAGGTTACACTCAAGCTGAGCCAGACGACCAGGTGCAAAGGTCCTGCGGCAACGAAGAGCTTAGCCAGCATCCGAGGACCTGAAAGAAGACCAGGGTGGCAGGAGTGTTGTGAGCACAGAGGCTCCCGCAAGAGGAGGCTGGAGAGGTTTGCAGGGGCCAGATCATGCAGAGTTTACTCAAGCATGGATTTTATTCTAAGTACAATGGGAAGCTCTTGAAGGGTTTTTGTGGTGTGTGTGTGTGTGTGTGTGTCTGTGTGTGTGTGTGTCTGTGTGTGTGTGCAGGGGAAGGGTGAAGGGGTGACATAACATAATCTCCTCCTCTTTTCCCCCTTCTTCCTCCTTCTTCTTCTTCCTCCTCTTCTTTTTCTTCATTTTCTCCTTCTTCATCTCTTCCTTCTTCTCCCCCTCTTCCTCCTCCTTCTCAGATGACCACTTTTGCAGCTATGTGGGGACAGTTGATTTGAGGTAGGCAAGTGTGCAGGGGAAGGCCTTTTAGGAAGGATGTAGCAGGAACCTGGACTTGGGTCGCGGCGGTCGCAGGGGAGAGAAGGCGCGATCAGATGTCTACTGGGGACGGGATTGATAGGATGTGCTGATAGATTGCAGGGAATGGGAGTGTTGGGGAGGGTCCTGGGTGACTGAGTGCCTGCCTGCTCTTTACAGGGGTTTCTGTCCCACCCCAGAGTGGCATACCTGGCTCATGGGCTCCTGGGTGACCCTAAGAAGCTGTCCCAAGATGACCATCAGGGCCCCTTCCATCCTTCACTGCCACTGATAAAGCTGGACAGCTCTGCCCTTCTCTGGAACTCACCTGGGATGTCTCAGTGACTCTTACCTCTTGCGCAATAGGCAGAATTTTTTTCCAAATGTGATAGTCTCCTTTGCATCTGATGGGGCCATTCTCCACTTTCTAATGACCACACAACAGTCTTGCCTGCAAGTGCCTTCCTAAGCTGGGGTCCTACCTTAGAATCAGTAGTGAGTTAGGAAATCACATCTCTGGAGGGTGAGACATGAAACCGCAGTTTGCAACATGTACCAGTTTCTACGATATAAATACCCCTGCCATGGCCACTTTCAAGCTACCAATAGTTAACCAACTCAAAACATTCCTGAACAGTGAACACTTGGCTCTCACCAGCCTATAGGAGCCAGGCCTAGCTCAGGATCGCATGACTGCTGGCCTAGAACACTATGCCAAACAATTTCCTCCAGCTTCTCAAAACGCGCAGTTGTCCAGGGCAGAAGCTGAGTGTGCAGGAGGCTTGGTGAGGTGATGCACTGAGTCCACAGGTCTGGGAACGAACCCAGTCAGCGACTCACTGCATGCTCAAGTGTGTCTGAATAAGTTAACTTCAAAACCAAACCGAGTGCTCAAGCCAATGTCTCTCCACTGGTGATGGAGAACAGCCTGGCAGAACTTTCCGCATGGGTAGGTTCTGGGGAATGAATGGGGAGTCGGGAAATCTGGGTGACAACTCTGGGTCTGCCACTAATTGGCTCAATGACCTCAGACATGTTGCCTGACCTCTCTGAGTCTCAGCCTTCACATCCCCAAAATGACAGGCAGATGATCTAATAGTCAGCCACTGAGTGTCTTCCAAGGCCTATGGACTGAATGCAACACCAAGGTTCCTGGAGAACCTGTTTCTGACCCAGGCAACCATGCAAGTTGTGAAGCCAGAGGGGAGCTTGAGCACCAAGTTCAAGACGGCAGTCTTGCAAGGCTTTCCTCGAAGCAGCTCCTGCAGACTGGCTCTTTCACCTGAAACGCCGTAGTTTTGGACACAGGTAAGAGTCATGGGGACAGAAAAGGAAGGAAGACAGAGACAACCCAGGGGAGAACGATGACACTCGGTGACTCGAAGGGTATGGGCAATGCAGACAAACGAGATCAAAGAGAGCTCCCCAAGTTGTGCCCATGCCATAGTTTCCCACACCACGCAGAACAGCGGGAGCAGCAGCTTTTGGGCTTCTCTGACTGGTAGACTGTGTTTAATGGCTGCAGAGCCTGCACCTTCCTAAGCGGATGAAGAACTTCCTAGAATGTCCCTTAGGACCCCTCCTATCAAATGATACCAACACCACTCTGTGACTTTGTCCAGGGGCTGTGTGTGGAAAACACTGCCTATTGTGTGGGCCATGAGAGGCCGTGAAGGGAGCTGCACAGACGTCCCTCACCCAGAGATCGGGGACCACCCTCACGGACAAACATCCCCTTTGCCATTCATTCCATGTCCTCCCCAAGCGCATCCTGAAATGCCTTCCTCATTCTATAGCCGGCATACCTAATATCCTCTTCTATAACCCCAGTTCTCTCCATTCGAGGCCACAGAGGTGAACATAGTTGAGAAGTCAGAGGAGGGGGCTGAGAGATGCTTAAACACCCACAGAGTAAGGACCGGACCTTTTTCTTCCTTTCTTGTTCTCAGGCTTTTCTGCACATACCGGGGGCATTGGCTGTTGACACATGAAATATTGAGGCAGCCTTGTCTATGCTCTGGGCACCTTATTTGGGTGAATGTACCTTTTCAAAATCAAGATGTCCTGGGGTTTTTTAAAAATAAAAAGTATGAAAATATCCCAAAACTGAAAAAAGGACTGAGGATAACCATATAAAAACAATTTAAGCTGAGAAAAATAAGCCAGTCCTGTCGAGTCCCAAAGAGAACGTCGGTTTCCATGGGACGTTAGCAAAGTGCAGAGCTCCTAGCAGTGGGTAGGATGGAATGTTTGCAGCCTTTCCAAATAAGCAAACATCCCCCAGAATCCAGCATCCGTGCCCCACATGCTGTGGTTCCAATTTGCTTCCTGTTTTCGGGCCTCCCAGAAATACATCTCACAGACTTTTTATTTTCATCTCCCCACCTTGAAAAGCACAGATTTGCAAGTGTGAGTGTCTTAACGGGGAGACGAATCCAGCAGGCATTCGAGACATTCAGGCAGGAAGAAATGCATCTCATCGGAAATTTTCCATCGCCAGCACTTTTTTAAAAATTCCCAAGATAAATGGGTTTTTACTGGTAGGACTAAGGGCTCCATTATTTTTCAAATACTTTGCTGCTTCTAAGGAGCCAAGAAAATTGGCCATGCACCTGGCCAGCCGATCCAACCTCAAAAATCTTCTGACCTCAATGAAAAGGCCCTAATTTTTCCTTGCCTTTAATAAACGTTTCTTCTCTTCTCCCCAGCAGTATTCAGCATGTGGGGTGGGCAGGCGGGGGGCCCAGTTAATGTAAACAGGCAGGAACACTTGATTCATCAGGATTCTTCCCACTGCTCCAATCCAGGGGTCTCTGCTTCAGACAGAACCCCTATGCAGAGAAGCATGTGACTTAGGACTTCCGGGGGATTCGAAGTGCAAGTACATTATGGCACAGATTTAAATGTTTACCTGTCTATGTGTATGTTAAAAAATCAATTTCTTAGAGATGGTTTGAAGGTGTCAGAAAAGCCAATTCAGGTAGAAAACATGTCTCTTGCTCTGTAGATGCCTCCATTCTGTCTTCCAGAACCTTCGAGAGAAGAGCAAGGATTTGGACTGTGGCCTGGAGACGGAATCTGCAGCGCTCTTTCCCAAGGAATGCATCGCAGCCCCTCAGGCTGGAACAGGCAGGTGCTGTGAAATCTGGCTGACAGGTCAGCTTCAAGGTGATGTGCTTGCTGAGTCTTCTCTTCTTTCAGCGGAGCTCACATCACGCCACTGGTGCCTGGCAAAAGTAAATAATGATGAGTGAGTGTATGAAGCAGGAGGGTCTCTACACACCTGTAATTACTACCTGGCAAGTCCCTGCAGAATGCAGGAGTTCCCCCAGAATGCCAGTGGGGCCATTTCTGGAGAGAGGAAGTCAACTTAGGTCCTCCAGGCAAGATCTAGCTGGAGGAACTAGAATTAAAATTTTATCACTGGACGGATGTTTTGTCGCTTGGCGGGAAAGTTCTGAGTCAAAGTTCCCAGTTTCCTAAGCTGTTATAAACCCGGTTGAAATGCTCACATACACCTATGAGTGTCTCAAAACAAACAAAGCATAATCGCCTTAGAACAGCACTGTCTTATAGAAATATAGTGTGAGCTACATGTCAATTAAAATTCTCTAGAAGCCACTTTTAAAAAGAAACAGGTGAGATGAATTTTAATAATATATTTAACTTAACCAACCCGAAATAGTATCACTTCCTCATGCAATCAATATAAAAAAATTGCTAGTGAGATATTTTACGAAGTCTTCCAAATCTGGGTATATATTACATTTTCAGCACATCTCACTGTGGACGTGCTTCAGGTGCTAAGAGCCACACAAGCTGTGTGCCATGTTGGACACTGCAGCCTTTGAGGTTGACATGTACACCTTTCCACCTTCTGAGATCACCTGATGCATGATAGATTTCCCACAAACATTTCATATAGAAGAATGAACCTGTTATATGTGAAATTTTACTTGATCTGAATATACTAGTGCTCTTAATAAAATAAGAATTACTAAACAATTTCCTTTGAATAGTACCAGGCAGTTCTGAAACCCAGCCTTGGTTGATATTTTCATGTGCTGATAACAGCAACCAAAGTATCATGACTTCTGTTAATAATTGATTGCTCCTTGCAGGGGAAAAATAAATAAAACCGGAGTCTGACTGCTCCACCCCTTAGGGTCGCTTACTAACGTCTGGATAAGCGTGCGTTCTCTGGGGATTAGACACAAAAACTGCCCTCAGGGACAGCATAGCCCAGGGACAGCCAGGCAGACCAACAATGCCTAATGCTGCATTTGTGCAGGGGGTCATGTTGGCAACAATGTGAACGCTTCCTGGAGAGGAGACTCCAGCTCTGCATCCTGACCAGGGACTAGGGGTTCCTCAGGAAGGAGGGCAGGAAGGAAACATCCAGTGAGAGGAAGCAGTAGGCACAGAAGTTTGCAACCACCTGCAAAGTAGGGAGGCACAGGACCTCAGGACCCTTCTACAGCAGTCCTGTAGGCCCAGAGGGAACTGTTTCACCATGGGACAATCTACAACAGTTGTCCGACAAAAATACTTGCAAGCCACATGTGTGACGGATTTCAGGAGCCACTGAAGGGTCAAAAGATGGAGATACGATTAATTGTAATGACCTATTTTTATCTTAACCCACGTTGTCCAAAGCTTTATCGTGTCACTGTGAGATACCTCACGTTCTTTTTCATGAAGTCTTTGAAATGTGGTGTGTCATTGACACCAAGAAGACATGCACGGGTCTAGATGCAGTGTGTGTATATACTGAGTAATAACCTCTGCTCACGTTCCGGGGTCCAGAAGAGAGGTCAGGACAGCTTCAAGGAAGAGGGCTAGGGATGAAAGAGGAGATAAAGTCGCCCACCACTTCTGAGGGGGCAGCAGACTGTGCCAGGCGCTGTAACGCAGGGGGAAACGGAGGCAGCAACTTCTCCCACGTGCTCTCAAAGGCGTCTGTGTCAATAGCATTAACTACCAAACAGAACACTGAGGAATGCTTGCTAAATGTTGCCCAGTGCCTGGACACCAGACCATAAGGCTAACCCAGAAAAGAGCAAGTGCACCTGTGTGGGAGGAGGGCAAGTCTCCTTCACCCGTCATCCCGGGTCACAGAGGCGCCTTTCCCTCCACTGCCGGGGAAATGCAGATAGATGCAGGCTGCCTAATGTGGAAATGTTTGGATCTGGAACAGAGAGGCTCACAGGCCGGCGGGGAGGAGGCAGGGTGACAGTAACCAGCCGCACCGGAATGCCGATGGGGAGCGCTGCACCCACGGCTTGCCAAGACCCCAGCAATATCTTTCCTAATAAGTCTAGCAGTGCCTGAGGCTCCCCTCTGAAGCACAGCCTCTCCCTTCCGTCTTGGTCTTCTTTAAGGGAGAGGGCGTGCAAGCCAAACCCTGCAAGCACTTGGGCGCAGCCCTGCTCTCCCCGGGGCTCTGGGCTCGGCAACAGATCCGCTTTGTGAATGAAAGGGGCATCTCTCCAAGATGGCGCGCTCTACCCTGCGGGCACACCGTGCACACGCCACTCCTCCAGCTGGTCTTGGGGACTGCAGTCCTCTTTCCTGGATGGGTTGGGGGTGGGGGGCTGTTGAGAACTTTCCTCCTCCTTTTCTTCTTCCTCCTCCTCCTGTCTCCCTATCCCTGGAAGAGGGCCATCCACTGAACTTCAGAAAGAGGTCACCCTCCCTGAAAAGGAGACTTGGATTGCTGCATTCAAAGCCACCCCCGTGGTCCCTCAATCCTGGCCACACTCAGTTGCTACAGCAGGGAGAGGTTTCCTAGGCTGGTGTCCCGGCCCCGCGCAAACAGAGCTCAGGATGACGCCACATGTGTGTTTGGGTCAAAGCACTTTTAACTGTGGCTCCAAGAACAGCCTGTACAGCCACTTGAGTTTCCCAGTAACAAGGAATGTACAATAGATGAGACTTTACTGGCAAAACAATTAAAAAAAAAAAAGAAGAAGAAGAAGAAGAAGGGAGAAGCAGCCCAGCCTGGTCTCTTTATAGGGTCCTAGAGCAACCAGTGGTGGCTGGGTTGAAAAGCACAGCACTTAGCCATTCAGCAGTTTATGACCTCAGTTTACTAATAAGTCCTTGTAACAAGATTACCAGAGGGATTTTGCAAGCTTCTAGACCCAGGTGTGGCTGAAGGTGAGCTGCTCAGGGACAGGGGTTCTCTTGCCATTGGGAGAAGGTTAGGAAGAATAATTTTCCGGCCCCGGGACTTGTAGATGATTAACGTGTTTCTTTCGGTTAACCAGAGAGTTAATGGTTATTCAAAGCACTCTTCGATAATGGAGGGTGGAGGGGAGAAAATGAATGTGTTAACCATTAATCCAGGGAAATGCCATAAAAATTAAAATGGAAAACACTCAATCTGGGAAAGGAATTCACTGGCTGGAAGGGTCAGCCAGGCAAACCTGGTGAGGAAGGAGGAAGAGAGGGAGCCGGAGGGAGGCCTTAAAGTTCATGTGTACTCAGAGCTGGCGTTTGTTATTTTTTGTTCCTTTTCCTTGTTTCATTGCTCCGAGGAAACAGAGTAGAAATAGCAAAATCACAAACATGGGAACATTACAAATAAAGTCAGTTTTATTGGTCTTTTTGCTCCAGCCTCCCACAGCTGAGCCTGTCTGACTTGTCCCCTGTCTGACTTGTTCCCTGGCCTCTTTGGGGAGCAGGAGTGGAGCTCAGACAATCCATGCTTGGAGAAAGTCGAGTGTTTTTAGGAGGCTGGTGCTGACAGAGGCATGCAGCTCTGGCTCCCGGCCTCTTCTTGGAGTCACACTGGCGAGCACCCAGACACAGCCATCATGGTGCCTGTGACAGTCACCCTGTTGGCCCCTGGGACAGCATCCTCAATGTCTTGCAGCCAGCCCAGTGCAATAAACAGGAAGACTTTGGGGCAAAACTCCTGCTTTGCATAGGCTACTCCCAGACACCATCTGGGACACGTCCTGACGAGCTACGAGCTGGCATCGGTGGGAATCTCTGATGAAGGATGGGACTCCCTTAAGCATCACACATGTGTGGAGCATTCTCTAGTGTGAAGACCTTTTTAGAGTACAAAGGCCAGATTCTGCCCTCAAGGGGTTTACAGGCCATTAGGGAGATAAAACAATCTAGGGCAAGTGCTGGAGATGCAGCATCAGCCAACTGCTGAATACACTCAAAGAAATGAGAGCCCACCGAACTGTCTGGTAGCCTCCTAGGAAAGCTGAGTCCGAGCTGGGCAGGGAGGTTGGGTAAGGCTGTGGCCGGGAGAAAAGGAAGAGGCAAGGCAGAGAGAGAAAGGAATGGCAGAAATTTGTAAGGAAGAGACCTATTTGAAGAGGAGGAGAGAAAAGAAGTTAACATTGGAAGACAGGTTTGGGTCTGTCTGTGGGAGCCTCGATGCCCAACTGCATTTATACCCCATCAATGGCACTGTGAAAAGTTTTGAGAGGAGAGTGAAATTAACAAAGTGGGGCATGGGAGGAGGGTGGGTCATGAAGGATGAGAACAAGCAAGTCACCATGTGGTTACAACAGTGGCCCAAGGGCGCCCTCCAGGAACTTGGGGAAGGGGAGCCCAGGACAGGGGGAGGCCTCCACCTCCTCTGTGCTCTACAAAGGGAAGGGATCAAGGGGTGAAGATTCCAGCCCCTTTGGAAGTGGAGGAGGCTAGGGAAGAGCTCTTGCTATAGGGAATCCTGTTCTCACGGACCTGGAGGCCAGGGCCTTTGCTGAGAACATGGCAGGAGAGGGCAAGGGCTCACAGAGGGAAAATTCAAAAACTCCAACAACTACTGGGAAGGAAGTGGAGTGAGGGAGGGATGAAGAGCGTGAATTTGTGGGTTCAGTGGACAAGGTTATCTGGTTCTTTCTAGCATCCCAGGAGTTCAGAAAGCACAGGATAAAAGCCACTTACTTTTTCCCTCTACCCTTATGGAGGGTTGACTATGGGCCAGTGCTGGTCTAGGAACTGAGGGGAGATGAAGGACCTCAGATACATATTCTCTGTCTTCACCAAGCTTGTTGCAGAGTGAAGGTAAGAAACATAATACAATTGCAATAAAGAGAAATGGACATGGGTCCTGCCCATTAGAATCAGAGATTGTTAGAAGTACAGACTTCTGCCAACTGATTAAATCCTACCACCACCACCACCATCATCAGAAACTTTCTTGGCACAGGGCACAAGCTTGTGTCTTTTTTTCAAGGCGAATTCTAACACACGGTGTAACATCATGAGTCAGATTGTCTTGGTTTCTATCCCAAATTTACCACTTACTGACTCTATGTGTGTGCGACTGCTCTTGCCCCAGTTTGTCCATCTAAAAAATAGGATAATAGCAATACCTACTTCATAGGATTAAATGTGATCATTCTTATAAAGTCCCAAGAAACAGCCTAACAGAGCAGGCGCGTAATAACTGTTGGCTGTTCGCTAAAGGGCATGACTAGGGTTGTGGTAGGGGAATCACACGGTGCTGTGGGAATCCAGGTGGGGGATCTAACCTGGACCAGAGGGTCGGGGAAGGCTTTCTGGAAGAGGTGACTTCCAAGCTGAGACATGCAGGAGAGTGAGGAGTGAGTCAGGTTGTGTGGGTGAAAGTGAGAGTTCAAGCAGAGAGAACAGCAGGTGCGAAGTTCCCAGACAGGAGACCCAAAACCATGGAAGGGACTGACCGTGGTTTGTTGGGGCTGGAATGCAGGGCGAGGCAGGGCTGCGGAGGGGCAGGAGATGTCCAGATCCTGGAAGTGTTTGAATTCTATCCTGAGGGCCACAGGAAGCTGCTGCAGGGCTTTAAGGAGAGATGGATCCAATCTGTGATTTGTGGCATCCCTCTTGCTACAGTTTGGAGAATCAGTTGAAGGCATAAGCCCAGAGCCAGAGGCAAGTGGAGAAGAGGCTGATATGATCCCAACAAGGGAGACAGAAGGTCTGAACTAGGAAAGGGGCTGTGGAGAGGGAGAGTGTGGGCAAACTGACAAGCACCGGGGTGGCCGATGGCAGTGGGGGGATCAGAAAGATGAGCGTGCCAAGTGTGGCTCTGGACTTGGGCTTAAGCAACCTCTCCACTGGATGGATGTTGAGAAAGGGAACATGGAAATGGAGCACATTTGGGGAGAGAAATATAAATTCAGGTTTCAGTAAATTGAGGTTTTTAGTGCTTATGAGATCTCCCAGTGGAGATGTCTGTCCACTGGGCAACTGGACATCAGACTTTGGTGCTCAAGACCTATGGTGGGTTGTAGATATGTTTTTGGAAACCATGAGCATTTAGAGCTGAGGCTGAGAATTGACATAATGTTCAGTGAAGACTCTAGGAGATGTAGGAGGGGGTTCATAGGCTCGAGGAAGCAGTATTGAAATGGTGGGCCATGGGCCTGCAGTGGAGTACAGGATGGATGAAGTCAGAAAGAGTACTTGGCAAGTGGCAGAAGAGTTAGTAGTCAGAGAGGGAGACCTCTGGGCCCAATATTTTTGTAGTGAGACAGTTATGTGTGACTCTGAGCGTAGCCATAGGCATAGCCATGTGGATGACCAAAGAAGGCAACGAGGAAGGTGAGTGGTCAGCTCAGGAATGGACACCCTGAGGCTGAAGACACTGCGAATTCCCAGGAGATGCAGCAGAAAAGAATAAGCTGGTGTGGGACTCACTGGGGAAGGTGAGGTACGTCCCTGTGTCCCAAGAGGAAGAGGGCAAGAATGAAGAGTGTACAAGAAATATGAATTGCCAAGAAACTCTAGACAGTGCAGGAGCACAGCTGCAGAGGCCCCCCAGAGAGCAGCCCACCATCTTCACTCCCAGGGACTGACATGGCAAAGGTATAGATGTCTTTGCACCCACTCCCCACTGTCTGGCTCCTGCAGGGACCCTGACCAGGGAGAGCCGACTTCAGAGAAGGCAAATATGCCAAAACCCATGTTACAGAGACATTCGCGTGGTATCTCGCCTACTTGTGCAGGCAGAGAAAGACTTGGCATCTCTCCCAAGCTGTATTCTTGACTCACTTTATGAATGAGGGCCTCAGATTTTCCACCTATTAAATGGGATAATAATTCTTGACATCTACTTGCTTCACTTGAACACTATGAATATAAAAGTTTTCCCAAGTGCTTTGAGCTCACATTAAAAGACTCTACCTAAACATTAGTGCACTCATTGCTGGATTGTCTTGGACACCAATCAACTTAAATGGATAATAATAAATTCCTCTGCCTATCTTTGTTGAGAGATTAAAAGAGGGAGAATCCCACAAGACCTTGCTTCTAGAATCCTCTGCTCTATAAAGTCTCTTAGGAAGTCTCTTAGGAAAGGAGTCTGAGGATGCACTCAGATGCAAGAGGTGTCTAGAACTGTTTCTAGAGCCTGAGCCATCTGGATTAAAGCATACAGCACAAGAGAATGAGGATGGAGTTGGGTAATACTTTGGGACCGTGGGCAGATATAGAGTAGATTCCAGGTTCATTTACTCATTCACGTGTTCATTTATTCCGTACAATTTCACAGAGCTTTTTTCATGGGCTCCCTGCGAAGCTCCTAACCACCAACCCCAGCATCTGGTTGCCTCTGTCTGGCCGCAGAACCAGCTCTCCCTGGCTGGACCTGTCTTCGGAGTCAGGTTGCTTGCCTTGCAGCCCCGCACCCACTCACATTCTCCTCACTCTCTAGGTGCATGGGGTAAGATGGCTGACTGGCAGAAGGAAGTTGTTCTCTGGGGTGTGTGTGACCCAAAGACCAACGGAGGGAGGAAGAACAGATGCTCCAAATGGCCACTGCACTTCTCCAGTGTCTGAAGGTGAGATTTCCGTGGGGGCGAGGTGTACAGTCATCTTGTCCAGCTGAAGTTTCCCACCTCCCTAAGGAGTTTGTAAGTTTCTCAGGCATAAGGATCTGAAATCTCTTAACCCGCAGGACTGTTCACACAGTAGGAATGTGTTGAGTGCAACTGGATAAATGATTTAGTCCATAAATTTGAGGACTGGATCATTCCCTTTAAGCTCCTGCTGGGTTAGGCAGATGCCGGAGAGGCTTCCCTGGGTCTTCCATAATATGTTGGCTTGCAGTTCCTTATTTTAACTAGAATTAAAAAGTACAGATCAGAACAGCAACAAAGATGCTGCCCTTGAAGGCTCAGTCCCGTTAAATTAACCCCAAGCAGTGTCTCGTTTAAATGGGCTGCCACTTGCCAGGGTTTATAAAACCAAGTTTAGAAAGAACCAGAACAGAAATTCCCCTCAGGTCCTGAATTTCTTCCATTCCCGCACAGGGGTTTAAAGAGGCCCAAGACTGACAGAGCTTTCGAAGCCTTTCCTGCTCCCTGGGACTCACCTGAGTCTAGTCACGTTTCTGTTGGCGTAAGGAAGAAGATTTTGCAACCACATCCACCCAATGATAGAATGGGAGTCCTCTCCACATAGTGAGGGTGGACCCTGTGCTTGCTGCAAGGGCTGTGCCACTGTCCACGTGGGATGCTGTAAAAGGGACTCCTACCTGGGTGAACGGTGACACCAGCAGACCTCTAGGGTCTTTTCCAACTCGAGGTTTCTTTAATCCTATGGTTTCAAGGCCGGGTGAGGTGGCTTACACTTGAGGCCAGCCTGGTCAACATGGTGAAACCCTGTCTCTACTAAAAACACAAAAATTAGCTGAACGTGGTGGCTTGCACTTGTAGTCCCAGCTACTGGGGAGTATGAGGCAGGAGAATCGCTTGAACCTGTGGGGAAGAGGTTGCAGTGAGCCTAGATTGCGCCACTGCACTCCAGCCTGGACTACAGAGAAAGACTGCATCTCAAAAACAAAAACAAAATCCTACGGTTTCAGGTAATGGGACTCTGGAAAGAATGATGGCAGGACATAAGCTCTGAATCTACAAGAGAAAATGATGGCTTGAGAAGCAGAATTGATTTGATGTTGGGGGCCATCCTCGCTAACAGGTTCCCCTATGAGCTAGCTAATCCAATTCACGAGACAGAAACTGGTCATTTGGATAGCTGGGAAAAAAAAGCATCAACCATGACCCAGTTTCAGTGACAGTGCACAGTAATGGCCTCAATTAGGCGGAAATTGCTGGCGCTCCTGTTCTGCTTCTCCGCGCTCATCCTCCTGAGCACTTTGCACCTAGATGGCGATGTGCGGTTGGTACACAATGTGTGTGAAAGGCGCTGGCATAAAAGTGGTTTTATGGCTGTAGCTTGGGTTTGTAAGCAGAGCAAACAGGAAAAAAACTCAGGAATAAAAGGGGCAATAAAATAATTACATAACGCTTTGAACTCACACTAAATACCACCTTTATTTCAAGGCTCTCAATGTGTTTCACAGGCAAGTTTAGAACTGTAGTTGAATCCCCTTT
The DNA here is from genome assembly GCF_043159975.1 of Macaca nemestrina. NCBI lineage: Eukaryota > Metazoa > Chordata > Mammalia > Primates > Cercopithecidae > Macaca > Macaca nemestrina. The sequence goes on along the minus strand of NC_092125.1, from coordinate 14,359,978 downwards.
TATCACAGGAGAAACTGAGTCACTGTGCAGCAAGGGCTGGAGGGCATACAGAGTTAGTTATAAGGGAGGGCTCTGGGAGACATCCCCACTAGAAGCCCTTCAGGGGGCGGGCCAGTGGGAGAGCACCCCTGACCACACCTTTGTTCTGCGTTTATATGTGCAGATTCTTATCCCTATGTATAAATTCTACCCACACATCCCGAGCCATGTCTGAGCTCCTTGACTGTGGCATTAACAATAGGAATAACAACACTTACCAGTTTTGACGCCTACCGTACATCAGGCACTGCCTCCCCTACACCTCATTACCATCTGTGAAGTTGGTGTTATTATCCTCATTGTGTAAATGGAGACAATAAGAGGTGCAATGCTCTGGCCAGGTGACACCCCACACCCTCCAACCCCAAACACACACACACACACCGGAGGTGGCCTCAGAGCACACACTTTCCTTACCAGAGACTCCTGCTTCCAAGATTAAAGAACCAGGTTAACATTTTTCCAAAGAAGCCAGAAACTTCCATTTATCCCTCCAGTCTTCATTTCAGAATATGGAGAAGACCAGGACAGATTCTGACAGGCTTCCCTTAGAGTTGAGGAAAACAGTTTGGGAGACAAACAGCTAAAAAAACAAAACCATGAGGTGAGCTGGACAGGCATACTAAGATCTAACTGTAAAAAGCTCCACAAAAGTTATAAGACATTATTAAATAATGGAGAGAATTCCAGAACTCCAAAAATATTACTATAGGGTGTTCAAATGAGGAAGAATAATTTTTTTCTTTTCTTTTCTTTTTTTTTTTTTTTTTTGTTGTTGTTGAGATGAAGTTTCACTCTGCCACCCAGGCTGGAATGCAGTGGTATGATCTCAGCTCACTGCAAGCTCCGCCTCCCGGGTTCACACCATTCTTCTGCCTCAGCCTCCCCAGTAGCTGGGACCACAGGCAACCGCCACCACGCCCGGCTAATTTTTTTGTATTTTTAGTGGAGACAGGGTTTCACTGTGTTAACCAGGATGGTCTCGATCTCCTGACCTCCTGATCCACCCACCAAAGAATTTTAAAGTATTTATTGTTCGTGGATTCTGTGTGTGTGCATGGCTGTCTGTGTGTGTGTGTGTGACTGTGTGTTTACTATTCAAAATTTGAAAACCGTCCCATTGAATGTATTTTAATTGTGTAATATGGGAACAACTCAAGAGTGACAAGATTACATGTCACTGACACAAGCACTACCCACTGTGGATTCTGCGGGACTCAGTCACTCCTTCTAGGGCATGGCCACAGACCCTCCTGGCTCCAAGGTAACTCTGGCTAGCTGTTCATCAAACCCTCTTCCCTTTCCTCCTGGACAAGCGGGGCTCTATTTCCCAGACTCTTTGCAGTTGAGCGTAGCCATGTGACTGGGTTCTGGCCAATTCTCCCTCTTCCAATGATCTGTAAAACTTCCTGGGCCAATCACGGTGGCTCACACCTGTAATCCCAGCACTTTGGGAAGCCGAGGCGGGTGGATGACCTGAGGTCAGGAGTTCAAGACCAGCCTGGTCAACATGGTGATACCCCGTCTCTACTAAAATTACAAAATTATCCTGGCATGGTGGCGCATGCCTGTAATCCCAGCTACTTGGGAGGCTGTGGCAGGAAAACTGCTTGACTCTGGGAGGCGGAGATTGCAGTGAGCTGAGATCTCGCCACTCCAGCCTGGGTGACAAGAGTGAAACTCCGTCAAAAAAAAAAAAGCTTCCTGGGCAATTCTCCACTGTCTCTCACTACCATCTGTCTCCTGGAGGCCAACACCTGGGGGATCTAGAAAACACACATTAAGGACGACAACAGACTTCATCTGCCTGGAACCTGAGGGGCTGGATGGAACAGGACCCCTTCCCCATTCCCTGCTGCTGATTAAATGTGACTGATTTGACGTTGAGAGACATCCTAACTAATAGGTCCAACATGTGCAAGCTAATCCAATTCATGAGGTCGACCCTGATCATTTGATTGCTTAAAAAAAAAAAAAAAACCACACACACAGAGAACAGTTTCAATGACAGTTATAACATGTTATAAAATGTTATAAGAGCCAGCATTCCCTTCACTAATAGAGTAATTTAGAGATAAGAATCCGCCCTTTCCAGGAAGGTGAAAATTTTGATGATCTTCTCCCCCGATAACACAGTAGAAAGAAGCCAGAGGTGCAGAGATATTCTGTCATTTTCTTTGTTGAAGTGGTGGCCTGCGATAAAACTCAGCTTCTTCAGTACCCTTCCTGGAGGCTCTAGGCTGAGGATGACAAATTGGTTTTGTCTTGAAGCTACCTGCAAATGATTGCTAGTCACTGCCTGCACTGAGGATTCTGAGGCCAAGTCGAGGCTTAGCAGGAAAGAATACTGTGACCTACATGACTTCTCAGCCAAACGCACAGAACGGGAATGGCCACATATGCCCTCATGTCAGCCAGTGTTCCCAGGGGCTTGTCCACGGGCAGAGTCCTTCAGAGCCCCTTGGGATGCTTGCAATAATTCCATCTCAAAGCCCTCACCCTCACCTCTCAAGGTCTACTCAATTAAAATCTTTGGGCACGGACCCTGGAAATCTGCAGTTGTCTCGTCTTTTTGTGGAATTTTGATGTACAGTCAGCTTTGGAAATCACCCAGGAGCCTGTAGGCTCCTGCACAGGCGCTGCAGCAAGGTGACAGCAAAGGTGGGCTGCCTTCACCACCGAGAGCGGGTAAATTAGGGATAATAATAACACCTTCCTCATAAGGACGGTGGAAAGATTAAAGGAGATTTTACATAATAAGCACTCAACAAATATTAGCTTTTATTATGTTTTCTTCTTCTAAGAGTCTATAAGAGGCCTTTTGCCCAAGGCCATGGGCACAGGTAAAAACACCGTTTTCTAAGATTTCCAGATGACTTGGACAGCACCATCGCATGCCCAGGCAGTGTGGATATAGCAATATCCAGGGCTCGGACGCGGGCATGGTCTTTGCTCCCTGCTCACAGCTGTAAGCAGCTCCACCTCAGCTTCACATCCACGCTGGCTAAGAGCCCTGGACAAAGAGAATCTGTTGAGAGGAGCTCAGAGGAAGACAGGAGCTGAGTACGCAGAGACGCTGACTTGGTCATGACCATCATGGTTACAGTGCCAGGCAGTGCTGCTGTTCACGGTGACACTGGCACAGGTGGTCTCAATGTGATGTGATGGTGGCGTGCCAACCAATATTGTTGATGTGGGTTCAGGGCTGCAGGAGAACAATGAGCTAGACCTTCCTCTAACCTCACATCCTAAACTTTACTGCCTTTCTCTCTTACGGCATTTTCACCATCTCTGCTTTATCAGTGGTCACATCCTAGCTCTGAGCGCTCATCTCTCAATAATATGATGAGAGAGGAAGGAAAAGGAAAACCTCTCTCATTTTCCAACTCATACCCATAAAGACACAAATAAACAAAACTCCTGACTCTTGTGAATGTCACCAAGAAAAAAATTAGTTGGAAGACTAGCCAGTAACTTACAAATCAATCCAGAAGTTTCTGGAAATGAGCAGGAAGCAAAGCACACCAGGGGTTGGTAGCTTGCACTGTAGCCGAGGTCTTGCACTGTCCAACCTGATGATGAGGTGCTTCCCTGAGACCCTGGCCATTCTGCCAGCCCCATGGCACCACTGCTAGCAGATACGGGATGCTGGGACCTCCACAGCCCACCTTCAGCTCAAGTCTCCAATGTCCCTGGGCTGATTCTCCTCACTCACTGCTCACTCAGAGTCCCAGGCAGGGGTCCAGCTGGCCAAGCTTTGGTCCTGTGTCCACACCCCACTGCCAGGGGTCTAGGAGAGCTAGTAGCCAGCCTTTCCTGTTTCCCTGGTGGATGGCAGAGTCCCAATATAAGAAGTGGGTTCAAATGCAAGGCAGCCAAAAACCAGGAAATATTTAGTTCACTCACTTAATCCTGGCTATTTTCAGCTGATTAACAAACAGAAAAGCAGAAAACCCCAAATTTGACTGCCCTATCTGCTTATCCTTCTGTGAGCCCTTCTAAGCAGGCTTTGGAGAAGAGCCCCACATGCAGCTGTGGGGTTTAATTAAATTCTGTTCAGGAGGAAAAGATAGAGGTGGTTGTCAGGCATGTGGCTCAGTTGACTATTCAGAGTTGGAGTCTTTGCTTTTGGGCAGTGAGGTCTCAGGAGCTAGGGGACTTCGGCCAGTCCCAGTGAACTGACTGAAGGGTCGCTAGTGGAAGGAAGAGGCACCATGGGGCCCCAGGAAGATCAGGAGCCCAGACGTGCCTAGTTCCAGCACATAATGTGGAGTCGTTCACCAGCCAAGGAGCCGGGAAGTCTGAGCTCCAGCCCAGCCCTGCCTTTGCTTCTGGCATAACTTTGAGCAGATCTTTCAACTTTTGTGACTCAGTTTACTCACTTGCCAAATGGAGATAATCATATGGCACTCAAAAGACTCTTGTAAGACTCTAATGAGTGTTTATAAAGCACTTTGGAGAGGTTTATAGTTATTTGAGCTGGGAAAGGAATTACAAATTATTCAGGAGTAAACAGTATTTAGAATCTGAATTTTTCAGCCACCAACAGGTTTTCCTAGATGTTCACAAGACTGTCATAACAGGACACCCTGGAGTTCCATCCACGCCGGTTGGTTTCATTCAGAGCAGCTCTCCTCCCTGAAAACCGTATCACAGGCTTGGGGAGGGTCATGCAACCACAGACGGCACATTTTACAGCTCATGAGACAAGAAAATGACTGGATTTAGAAATGGAAGTCACATGCTCGAGATTTTCATTTTCTTTTCTCTTTTTTTTTCCTTTCTTCATTTTAATTTTACTTTTAGAAACCGGGGATAGCATCAGAGCAAGTCTCCATAGACTTGCTTTGAAAGCCAGATAGCCTGGCGTGGTTGCATGCACGTATAATCTCAGCTACTCTGGAGACTGACGTGGGAGGATCACTCGAGCCAGGAGGTCAAGGCTGCAATGAGCTAAGACGGCGCCACTGCTCTGCAGCCTGGGCAACAGCAGGAAGATCCTGTCTCAAATAAATGAATAAATGAATGAGTAATAAATAAATGCCAGATAAACCTGATTTCTCCCCAACTATAACACCTCTTCCCAAACTGGATGTCTGCTACCTACCTCCATGAGAATTTGTACTGCATGTGATAGTAACAGATACCCATTCACAAAGAAACACATTTCATTCCCATAGGAGTATGGAATTTTAAAACATAGAGTACTTGTGTGTTAGGAGAAAAATAATAAAATCTGCTGAGTCTCCATGTAGAGTGTTGTCCTACATGCTTCCACTTGCCTTTTCTCCCCCTTGTTTGCACAATAACACTGTGAGGGTCACTAGATGTTCCCATCTCCAGTTTGCAGAGGGGACACTAAACCTAACAGCAGGAAGCTGCCCGATGGCAAAGCCATGGACACGGTCAGTGTGCAGCAGAGCGCACGTGCATGCCTGGGCATACCCTCTTCTGCTTCCGTGTTGTTGCTGCTGCTACACCATCAGCAGCTGTACCTAGTTACCAAACATGCGAGTGCTGTACAAGTATCCCAAACTCTGCCGTAATCCCTTGCCCAGCCGCCAGGGCCCTGAGCCACCAAGCACAATGAAATAAGCAGGATGTGGAGGGCAAGAGAGAAAGCAGGAGTTCGAGGCGAAAGTTGGTGCTCTCTGGTTGTTCTTGGTTGGCCAGAGGAAAGGGAGGGGCAGCAGGAAAAGAGGGGCTCCCTGAACTTTTAATTTTGGTAGAAGAGGCCAACTCAGTTCTTGTTTTACCCTCTGTCTCGAAGATCAGCCTGATCCTGCAGAACCATTTGCTGTTGGGTTCCCCAGTGAACACCAGCCAGGAAACCAGAGTGTCTGAGTTTCCTCCTAAATCATTTCCATGAAGAAGTGTGGCCTTCCCACTCCCGATCCACACCCAGAAGAACGAATAGGAAAAAGGGACCCATTTTCTCAGCAGATAGCCTCCCTGTCATCAAATCATTTTCACATTTATGATTCCATCTCAGCCTGAAAGAGCAGGAAGTCTTTGAAAAGAGAGAGGGGACATCATCGGAAGGAACCAGGTTCAGAGAGTTTCCCACAAACCACTCAACCTGGCCCTCAACACCCACCCCAAGATGGCAACAAATCTCCATGCCTGCCATAGGTTGGCCATTCAAACTCACTCAACAAACGTGTCCTTGGAATCCCTACCATAGGCTAGCTGGGAGGTTTATAGAAGGATATGAAGGAATCGTCCCTGGCCTCCGGCAGGTTATAATCTACAGAGGTAACAGAAAAATGGTATTGATTCCAGAAAACTGCGTTCAAGGAGATGAATAAAGGACAACGGAAGAAAGTCAACTCTTCACTGATCAAACAACCGCAGGTTTTCAGCTCCAAGTGCTGGCTCTTCCATCTCTGCCTGGGATGTCTTTCTGCTCCAGGTCGCTTTGTTTTAAGTCTTCCACAACCTCCTGGTGTATCACAGACAATACCTCCTGCAGGAAACCTTGCTTAATGTCTCCATTCTCTCTCTCTCTCTCTCTCTCTCTCTCTCTCTCTGTCCTTTGAATTCCATGGTTCTTAGCTAGTATCTCCCTGATGGCACCTTGTATTTTCTATCCACATTATTTCCACATCTGTCTTAATGCCCACGTAGCTCTGTACCCCGCCTAAGGGCAGGACTACATCCTGCATGTGATAGGTGCTCAATCAATATTTGTGGGATTTCATTAAATCCTGTTGAAAATCTTACCAAGTAAAATAATGAGGACCTGTAGTTATATTTGCTGGATTTAAAAGAGTCCTGTAATAGTGTATCGTTTACTTTAAAAAGCAGATTATAAAATAGAATATATAGGACAACTCTGATTATGTGACTATAGATGCATCTTGTTCCAATCAGAGTCCTGGCTAAAAGCAGAATTTATCAAATAGGGTCCATAGGAAGAAGCTTTAGTGAAGGCACCTCTTCAAGAGCTGTGTGCAGAGCGAAGTGAATAGACAGGATGGTGACACCCAGGCTAGCAAGGCGGGGCCCTCAGGACCCCGTGCCCTCGAAGAACAAAGCAGGTGGAGAGAGTTTCTGGGCCTCGCTAGGACTGGAACCATGCAGGGTAGGGGGCAGTGGTGGGAACTGAAGCCAGGAAGGACAAGCGGCCACACAGATGAGCACGGACAGAGAGACGAGTGCGGACGCAGGGAGCAGCTGTCTCAGGATTTCTCCCTCTGCCCACAGGCTTGACTCCTGCAGGTGCCTCCCATTGGCTGAACTCACAGGAAGCCAGGGAGGAAAGGAACCTGGGTTATTCCCCGAGGGGGTCAGCCTCCCAGGAACAGCAGAAGGCAAAGGATGGGTCTGTGGCAAGGGGCAATGGAGACTTACACAGAACACACTCAGGAGAACCAGGAGGGCATTCTCCAGAGGTGCATGGAGACGTGATTAGTAGGGAGAGTCCGCTTTTTCCTTATCTTTTTCCTTTTACTTTGTTTTTAGAACAAGCATATATTGTTTCTATAATCAAGAGGAAAAATGGGTTTTCCATTCAACACTCTGATCTAGAAATCCATGCAGGGAAAAAAATAAAAAGGCACATTTAATAGTGATCTCTCTGTACTTTTTAAATGTCCTTCAAACATTTTCATCTCTACTTTGTAAAATTAAAGACACACCTAACTATTCATGTATTCATCCAGTCTCTGACTAATTTGTTCAACAAATATTTTTCAGCACATTCTATGCTGGATCCTGGAGATAAGCCTGTTAACAAGGCAGATGTAGGGCCAGGTGTGGTGGCTCACGCCTATAATCCCAGCATTTACGGCCACCAAGGTGGGCAGATCACCTGAGGCAAGGAGTTCAAGACCAGCATGGGCAACTTAGCAAGACCCAGTCTTTTCAAAAAATAAAAAAAAGTTAGCCAGGTTTCAGCTACTCAAGAGACTCAGGTGGGAGGATCAATTGAGCCTGGGAAGTCAGGGCTGCAGTGAGCTGTGATCGCACCACTGCACTCCAGCCTAGGCAACAAAGCAAAACACTGTCTCAAAAAAAAAACAAAAAACAAAAAAAGCAGGCATAGTCCTGGATCCACAAAGCCCAAAATCTGGCAGAGAAAATGGGCATGGGCATGTGATCGTAAACCACAAGGCAGAGAGGAAGGGTCCCAAGTGACAGATGAGAGGTGGTGTGAAGCAGGCATCGTGCCCCACTACGCACCTAGATTGGCCTCTTGACTCGCCCAAAGAAGGGACGTGGGAGGCTGCTTCCCAGAATCACACAAGGCAATATCATTCTTTTTCCATGAAAGACTGGAGTCGTAAAATAAGTCAGCACCTTCATTCCTCTTGGGCTACCCTTCCAAACTCAGACTAGGTCTATGCAACATGAAATGGATTTAGATTTTTTAAAAACCATTTTAAAAATTAACAAACTAAGTGAGTATTTCATAAACACGATACCACACTGTGAACCTTACTGAGTGAGTGGCTGCTTCCAAGTCCCTCCAGAGAGATGCCCATCCCCATTTCTACTGTCCGCTTGCTCTGCACAAGCCCTGGACGCAGCCTCAGCTTTCCTCTTTAGTAGCAGCGCTTGTATTCTCATATTTGTGAATCCTTTTGAAACCCCCAAAATATGGCAGACTCTCATGTGATAGTGGTTGTATGTTTAATATTTCTTGATTAAGAAAATACATGACAAAAGTCTATAATGAATTTAGCTATGCTTTTGAATAAACATGCATTTTATTAATTATAGCCATCTACATAGATTCAACAAATAACTGCTCACATGGATGGGAGGTGCTATTTATTCAGTCTACACAGGCAATGCTTGCAGGGCACATGCATTCTCAGGCCTCTTGTAATAACTCTGGCTACCCCTCTACCCCAGGGATCTAAGGCTCCCAGGTCAGAAACTTGAGAATGAGTGATTTACCACCACAGGTTAAGCCAGCCCCACTCCAGTCACTCAGACCCAGCGCTTCAGAACTTTCCCCAAGGTGGAAGAGGAACCTGCAAATCCAATCGAGACAGATTTCAAAAATTGCAACCCATCAGAGTTGTGGGGAAATATGGGGAAAGGCTGGGTTCAAGCCTCAGATCTGCTCCACACTGTGCAACTGCTTTCTCAAAGCTTTAGTTTCTGTTTCCACAAAATATATCAATATCACCATCATCTCTATCCAGGGAGCCCATTTAAAAATCAGGTGCAGCTGCTTGGTGAGTGATGGGATTAAGGGTGATTGCTGTTTTTCTTCTTTAATTCTATTAATTTTCCATGTTTCCTACTATTATTACATGCTGCTTTTATACTCCGAAAATGTGCACTTTATTTCAATGCTTTGTAAACTACAAAGTGCATTACACGTGACCATGTCCTCATCTGTGTGATGAGGATGGAAATAGCTCTGAACTCGGGCTGCTGTAGGAATTTGTAAGTTGTCATATTCTTACTGAACACCTACTGTTGAGTTAAGATGAAGTGAATTAATACATGGAAAGCATGTAACATAGTACCTGGCCACACAGAAAACGTTGTAATTGTATTCATCTGTTTGTTGATTGATCATTACTGCTACTGATACAGGAGGTGCACAGAGAGATTGCTCAAGGACCACGCCTATTCTCTGAACTTTGTTTTGACAGCTCCCATGGGCCCACTGGGGACAGTTCAGTCTACCTCTCCTGACCACAGGAAAAGTAGATCAAGGTCAGGCTCCTAACACCACCGTCATCAGGATGTTGACTGGTTAGGGGCTACAAAGCAGCACTGCTCTGGGGCAGCATCTTTAGAACTGAACAACTATTTTCAGAGACAGGGTGCTCTTTTAGTTCTGCTGGTCTCTACCCAAACAAAGCTTGCCATATGGACCTGCTAAGAGTGGACACAGCTCTTGATGTGAAATCATGGTCAAGCAGTTTTCCCTTTGCATGCAAAGGGGAATGAACTAACATTTACTGGTTGTCTTAGTCCATTTGGGCTGAGATAACAAAATACCATAGACTGTATCTTATAAAGAACAGACATTTGTTTTTCACAGCTCTGGAAGCTTCTAGCTTATAAATAACAGATCTTTCCCACAGTTCTGGAGGCCGGAAGTCTGAGATAAGGGTGCCAGCATGGTCGGGTTCTGGAGCAGCCTCTTCCAGACAGCCTGCTTCCTGCTACATCCTCACATGGTAGAAGGCAAGAGCTCTGACCGCTTTAGCCCCTTACTTGTGAGGGCACTAATCACCTCCATGAGGGCTCCACCCTCATGACCTCATCACCTCCCAAAGGCTTCACTTCCTAATACCAACCATCGCATCAGGGTTAGCTTTCAACATGGGAATTTCAGAGAAGAGACACAGACATTCAGACTACAGCACCTGGGAATATTCTAGCATTCTGATAATACTCCAGCCATTGTGCAAAGTGAGTTTTCATACTTTATCTCATTTTGGCTAACAACAACAAATAAGACTGGCATGATCATGTCCCAGTTTTCAGATGAAGAAACTGAGGCTCAAGTAAACGTAAGAAATTTACCTAATGTCAAACAGCTAATAAGAGGTCAAGGTGGGATTCTCACCTCAGTCTAGTTGACTCAGACTTCTACAAGGCTCTCTTCCTAATTTCTACCTACTCAGAAACTTCTAGAAGCAATTTGCAATGCTGATCCTAATTCGCAAAGCCTCTTTCAATCTTCCAAGTGTAGAGTCCACAAAGCCAGAAGCCTTTGGCCCTTTTTCTCATTTACTCTTCAGGTTTCTCTTCTTCTTCTTCTTCTTCTTTTTTTTTTTTAAATAATACAGATAGGGTCTTGCTATGTTGCCCAGCCTAGTCTCAGACTCCTGGGCTCAAGGGATCCTCCCACCTCAGCCTCTCAAAACACTGGGATTACATGTGTGAGCCACCAAACCAGGTCTTTTTTTTTTTTTTTTTTTGACAAGGTCTTGCTTTGTCTGCCAGGCTGGAGCACAGTGACATGAAAACAGCTCACTGCAGCCTCAAACCCCCGGGCTCAAGCAATCCTCCCACTTCAGCCTCCCAAGTAGCTGGGACTAAAGGCACATGCCACCATACCTGGCTTATGTTTGTACTTGTTATAGAGACGGGGTTGCACCATGTTGCCCAGGTTGGTCTCGAATGTCTGAGCTCACACGATCCACCTGCCTCAACCCCCCACAGTGCTGGAATTACAGGTGTGAGCCACCGCGCCTGTCTATTTTCAGCTTTTTTATCCCACAAATGGTAAAGAAAAATGGCCAACGATGGCTTGAGGTTCATCTGGGTGCTCGGAGATCCTTGGTCAGAGTAGGACATTCTTTAATCAAAGTTTGATGTGTATGGGATTGGGGTACCATTGAATTCTCTGTAGTTAAAAGGGACCTGATTCCGACAGCAGGTTGAAGGAAGGATAGGTGTGGAAGAAAGGTCTTTTCAGATTGACCTCGTCATTCACTTCAAATAAATGGAAGCCAATAGTGAGCTGTAAAATAAATAAATAAATAAATAAGGATAAATGGTAGGAATTGAACCTATCATTAAGTATTTATAAATCAAGAATTAAAGCCCATCCTCACTATCTTCTACCCATTTTCTCCTAACTAGGATTGTCTCAGGTCTACTAAGGTCAACTATAATTCTCAAGCCAGTAAGCTCTCAAAATCAGGTGCTAGAAAAATAATAAACTCTTTTATCATCAGAGATTAGAAACCCCCTAACTAGACCAAACCACAGAACATTAGCCCAGTAAATTTAGAGATGATCTTTTAGAGATGATGACAGCGGGGCCCCAGGGTGGCCAAGTGGCTTCAGGTGGTTTGCCTGGAGTCTTATTGTAGGACTACTTTAGAGATGCTAGTGCCTGGACTGACTTAAGGTAAGCAAACACAATATCCTGACGACCATGAATCCAAAAGTCACTTGACACTTAACTGCTGGGCACACCAATAATCTGATTCAGGGAGAATGAAAATAGCCAATCACTTCTTGGTAGAGCCTGGCATTTCCTTTGGAAAAAGACTCTACAATGATAAAGACCAACAGAAGTAGGCTTGGAAGCCATGATCAAGAAGCAGGGAGATGGCTGGCAATTCCACTGCATCTCCAGCCTCCCTGAAGAGGGCAGCCAGGCTGAACTGTCCCACAGACCAGAACAATCCCAGACTGCACTGCCCATTTCTCTTTTCATCTCTGAGCCAGCAAGACACATTACTACCGTGCTTTGTGCAATTGGTCAGTTTGGAGATGTTGTAAGAGATCAAGTGAATTGTGAGACCGCAGAGGTTTTGGTGCTTTCTGAAGGATATCCCAGAACATATTTGGGCTACCTGAGTTCTTAACTCCAAAAGGTTGAAAGTACCTGAGTTCAATATCGTTGTTGAATAGCACACATGGAAATAATAGAAGTAACTGTCTCTCATCTACAACCATGCATAGGAGCTCAAATAACCCAGTACCGTTTAGTGACAGTCAAATTTTTCTCACCTGAAAATGAAGTTGCAATCATTTATACAGAAGCTGCGGCTTTCAAATTATATTCAAATTATATTTTATCTTTTTGATATCTTTTTTATCTTATATTTTAAGATATTTTATCTTTTTAAATATATTTTGATCTAGAGAAACACAGAAGTTGTTTCCTGGTACACAAAGGCTGATGTGGAAAGCAGCTGATCACACGCATTCTGGGTGGCAGTGAGTCCTCCACTCCAGAGGAAAAACTGGCTTCCTGGAAAATGCACCACGTTGGAGAATGTGGTTCAATCCCAGCTATATTCCTGGCAAGACTTAGATCTACTCAAACAGATTTAACACCCTCGCCCGAGTCCAGAGTCCACCAACTCATCAGGAAATGGACAGATGTTCGTTTGGAGCCTCAACATAGGGAAAGTGCTGTCTTCTCTTTCTATCACTCCATTTGGTTCTCTGCATTAGTCAAGTGAGTAAATGCCCAGCCTGACCCAGTCACTTCCTCTGCAGTACAAGGAGGGCAGCAATTCTTTGTCAACAACATCTGTGGCTCTCTGAGGTCTGGATGGACAGTGCCTTGCTTTGTTGTATATGTAAATGCATGTTCCCATTACTTTATATTAGGACACAATACTAACCCACCACCACCACCCCCTGCAGTGCTTGGTAGCGCTAAACGAGTTGGCCTGAGATTTCACATAGGGCAAAAGAGGAAATCAAGAGCATCTTAAGGGAAAGTCCACCGAGCATAAAATAAAAGTGCCTTCAGAGCCCCAGATGGCAATACTTCAAGGTGTGGCCAAGAAACGAGAGGATTCATTTGGGTAGACTGCCAGAGTAACAGCACTTGTGAGTATGTTGATACATGATGGAAATGTTGCTAAATATCACTCAGTAATATAGCCCTTGCCTCCATCCACCAAAATAATAAACATCAGCATCTCCTCATACTGAACACAGAGCCACCAAGATCTCCAAATTCCTACTATAACTGCCAAGGATACTGAATATGCGTCCAAGTACTTCAGTGAATCCATCTTGAATAATCTGTCCTCTGATGTCAAAGCCAAAAAGAAAACCTGTTCCCAGACCTAGCAGGAGTTTTAGAAACTAGGTAACTACTCACCAAGGAGACACTGAGTATATTTGCCTGCCTGTGAAATAATTGTGATAGAAAGGAATCAATTACGGACCCATCTGCAGTTCATTAATATGATCTGTTGAAAAGGAAGCCAAATTCACCAAGTCAACCCAAAAGTCTAAAAATAGGACTAATGTGAGCCTGGCTCAGTGCATGTCAGCAATAAAAAGATCCCTGCATCTGCTGGTATAGCAGCCCCTGGGCCCTTCCTCACTCTTTACTACTTATCCTCAGTGGTAATTGGGAATGGAGGCATTTATTTTCTTTCCAGAAAAAAAAAAGAAAAACACTCCATGAAGATTACTGTGGCCAAAAATACCATCCTGTGCTGGTAAAGGAGAAAGAACAGAGATTGCTCTCTCATAGCACAAATCCTGTGTGTTTTAAAGATTTCTAAAGGGTCTCTTCTTAAATGGTTCAAAGGGATACATCTTCCTTGAAGGTAGTAGGGTGGCAATTCCCAAAGTATGATATGGGCAAGGATTTTAAGAGGCACATAGATGAATACATTCTTGGTAATAGCTGTACTTATGGTAATGTGTATTATGCATTAGGAAAATCATAGCTAGCATACCCAACCTGTGACTCCAAGTTGCTTAGAATTAGGATAGATCTAAAATATGTTATGTTTATAAGTGCAATTGTGCAAGTGTATAAGTACTAAATAAAAGTGATAAAAGTGGCATGCAAAGATGCAAAATGAAATCAGAAGATGGCACATGAATTGCTAAAAGTTGGGAGATACTACTCTTAGGGATGAAGCCAGATGGGTTCCCATGACTTGGGCCAGTGATGTGGTATACAGAATCATTTTTACAGCCCCGGAACTTTACTGACAGTCTGGGACCTCAGCAAAGTTGCAAGATCTACCTGGCTTCTTACCACATTAAGAAGTCTTAACCCAAATGGGCTGGTCCAATGGTAGTGGGTGATCAGAACTTATTAACATTAGTGTCAGTAAAGTTGGTATTCAACCCCCCACCCAGCCACTGCTGCATTTCACTGGGAAAAAGAAGAAGAGGAAGAAGAAGAAGAAGAAGAAGAAGAAGAAGAAGAAGAAGAAGAAGAAGAAGAAGAAGAAGAAGAAGAAGAAGAAGAAGAAGAAGAAGGAGGAGGAGGAGGAGAAGAAGGAGAAGGAGAAGAAGGAGAAGGAGAAGGAGAAGGAGAAGGAGAAGGAGAAGGAGAAGGAGAGGAGGAGGAGGAGGAGAAGGAAGAGAAGGAGAAGGAGGAGGAAGTGGGGAGGAGGAGGGGGGGAGGGAGGAGAAGAAGAAGAAGGAGGAAGAAGGAAGAGAAGACTTAACCACAATAAACTGTGCAACAGAAGGAGATTCCTTTTATAATCAACAGGCTCAGGGCCCATATTTTTGAAGTTGAACCAAGTGCCCTAGTGCCCTGGAGGGCAACAAGTATAATATATTTTTGCTGTTTTGAATGAGTTTGAGGCTACAGGCACAGAGAAGGGGTTCCTGTGGGCTTTTAACCCTTTATTCCATCCCACGACCTCATCCCTGATAAAACAAGCAGGGGCTTTTGAATCAGGTTTGTCCACTGTCTGGACAGTGAGGGGCAAGAAGCACATGGACTCTGGATGCACCCATATGGGCCTGCGATTTTCGGGGTACCTTGTGGGAGAGTGAGCCATCTGCTCACATGGAGGAAAGATGCCTTTCTACTCACCACAAAAGCTCTCACCTCTAGTTTAATAAACTGTAGCTCATTCCCATGATGGGATGCTGTGTGGTTATTAAAAAGTATGAGTTAGACCAAACATGGAAATAGGGAAAAAGAAAAAAGGAGTTGCAGCATAACATTTTAGCGTGATTTGCTTTTGTGCAAAATGAAAGCATTTACATATGCTTGTATGTAAGCATAGAGTATTTCTGGAAAGATTTATCAAAACTGTTCATGATCATTACTTATCCAAGTAGGGCTCATTGGGGAGGAGGACCCAAGGGTAGACAGGCAGCTTTTAAGCTCCAGTTTATAGCTGTCTGTGCCTTTGTAATTTTTGCAGTGACCTCTATTGCTTTCATAACAAAAGCCTTTTTGAATGATAACAAACAATGGAGCAATATTTAAAAGCTTATGTCAATGCCCCAGGAATATTTAGTCCATGAAACATATGTTGGAGTGAGATGCTCATTTGCATTTACATAATAATCACAATAGATAATATATATTACATAGTAATCATGAAATATACTTAGATTTACATAATAATCATCATACAGAATGCATATTGCTTAATAGTCATTATAAAACCTATGTAGGCAGAAGCACAGGCATGGATCTGGAGCACTTAAAGGAGCTGGAGGAGGGGATGCGACTAGATCCCCCTTGCTGTGACAAAGAGAGCCCCTCTTGCTGGCAGTAATCACAGCCATGAGGTGACTGTCCACCATGGTGGCTCTAGATTAGTCACATCACCTCCATTAGCTCTGATCCTCACAATAACTCTCAGAGGTGCTGGTGAGAGCTTCTACTTTCTCTGTTTTACAGATGAGGAAACTGAGACTTTGGAAGTTTACCCATTATCAAGGCAGAGAAGCTAACTATTCAGCAACACTCACGTGACTCTTTCCATAGTGTAGAAATTGTGGGATTACACATTCTGGTCCCCTACCTCAGGGGTCCCCAAACCCCGAGCCACAGACTGGTACCAGTCCTTGGCTTGTTAGGAACCAGACCGCACAGCAGGAGGTGAGCAGCAGGCGAGCAAGTGAAGCTTCATCCGTATTTACAGCTGCTCCCCATTGCTCGCATTACTACCTAAGCTCTGCCTGCTGTCAGATCAGCAGCAGCATTAGATTCTCATAAGAGCATGAACCCCATTGTGAACTGCGCATGGGAGGGATCCAGGTTGCTCCTTATGAGAATCTAATGCCTGATGATCTGTCACTGTCTCCCATCACCCCCAGATGGGACCATCTAGTTGTGGGAAAACAAGCTCAGGGCTCCCACTAATTCTACATTATGGTGAGTTGTGAAACTATTTCATTGTATATTATAATGCAATAATAATAGAAATAAAGTGCACAATAAATATAATAAATAAAATGTGCTTGAATCATCCTGAAACCATCCCTCTCACTACCCCAGTCCACAGAAAAATTGTCTGCCATGAAACGGGTGCCCAAAAAGTTTGGGGGCCACTGCCTTACCTCAGCAACACATGACTAGAAGTGATATGTGTCACTTTGGGGTAAGGTGGTAAGACGTGCCCTCTCTGTCACCTGCCTCCACGCAGAAATCTCCAGGGCCTTAGGAGATGGCAGAGTCACATGCTAGAAGGAGTCTGGATCCCTGAATCACCACCTGGAGGGAAGGCACCCACTGACTTGAATGAAACATAAGCATCAGTGGAAAGGCTCTGAAATTTGAGGGTTTATTTGCTACTGCTACTAGTGTTACCCTAAGTCATGCAACAACTAAAAGGCAGTGCCAGAAGACCATTAGGTTTCAAAGGATACAGAGGAGCATCAAGATACCAGGGCCATTAGGCTTTAAAGCCCGTGCCCACATTATCATAGCTAAATATCCCCCAAACCATACTATAAGTCTACTGTTTACCTATGGTCTTACCCAGTCACCAGCCCAGAGTGGGACTCTGGACTGAAGCCAAGTGAGAAACAAGTGGCATCAATGCACCTAGCATGCCCCCAGCTATGCAACACCTCCCCAGCCACCCTTCTCTGCACAGGAGCTGAAGGTGAGCATGGCTCCCCGGACAGACTATCATGGCCAGCAGTTTATCTGCAGTGTCAGCAGGAATCTCTATCCCAGGGAAGGCTCTGAGGGCTCCAGCTTCACCTCCAATCCTCCTCCGTCACCAAACTCAGCACTGGCTCTGCCTGGAGTCATATTTACATAACCAAATATGAACCCCACCGCACTTCCAACCCATCCACCTCCCTGAGGCCATTGGTGGTGTTCGTGGCATCCTTCTTGCCTGCCACAGTGGCTGAGCTGAGCTGGGCCACTTCCCACAATGACTCAAGTCCTTGGCCCTTATCTAGTCACACTGCCGAACAGGGAATGTGATGAGCTCCCTGAGAATCCAGAGGGGGCTGTCTAGTCCCAAAGGGGCTGGAGACTCTGGATAGGAATTGGGGCTATAAAAATACTCTACATTTTAGAGCATATTTTATCTCCTATAAAGCTCACAATGTTTCATAGATTTGACCCTGTCACAGTGATTGGCAAAACTGGATCTGATAAAAAAAAAAAAAAAATTGAGCTACACCAATACACTGTGATTCCTCTTTGTGACTCTTTGAGTGTAAGGCAAGGAGAAATATTGGTTCTGCCATTCATCAGGTATAGGCTCCGAAAGAGCAGAAGTGAGGTCTGTGTGTGTTTACCGCTGCATCATTAGATCTCAGCAGACTGCCTGGAACAGGGCGAGTGCTCGGAAATATTTGTTGTCCAACAGTCAGGGGCCCTCTTCACGAGCCAAGGAGAACTGGAAAGCCATAATTTCGGAGGAACATTAAATTTTGCTTCAAACATAGGTATAGTCTTTGGCTAATTTGTCCAGACATGGTCCCTGCAAGTTCAAAAGGGATGTGACAAGTAACCCTACAAATAAGGGAAAAGATGCAAAGGCAGAGGAGTCAAACATTCCCAGATGACATCTGGGGCCACAAGGAGAGGAAGCATGAATCTCCGAACTGTTCATTAACCCCTGCACTCCCAGACCACACAATTTTCCAACACCCTCCCAGGAGAGGAGAGCGTGCTGGTGACAGACATCACATCGCGTGAGGCGTCACAAGAGTTAGTAAGAACCGGGTCACCGCCCACTGCCTGACTTCTATGAAGAGAGCATAGCTGGCCAGTGGACAAAAAACAGAAGTGGGGCCCCAACCCCAGAGACAAATGAGGAACTCCCCAGTCAAAGCCAATCGCAGTCTACTGGGGGACGAAAACAATGTACTTATGTGGTAAGACTATAAAGAGGTGCTTTTCTGATATTTTCCAAAACCTAAGCTTTTTTTTTTTTTAATTCTACACAAGGAAGTGTTACACAGAGGCCCTGTTACAGCTGTTGCTTCACAAAAGTTGCATCAGTTTTCAGTGGCAATATTAGCATTTAACTGTACTAGAGACCAATAGACACACATATCCTGAGAAATCAAGTAATTCATTTCCTCTTTCAATTCTAAGTATTTCATTGATGCATCCTTAAGTCTCTATGAAATGTGTTAATTTCCAGGGAAGAAAGGTAATCAGTAATGCTAATTTAAAATAAAACAACTAATTAAATTTTTTTAAAAGAAAGAAGACAGAAGTAGAATCATTGGGACTATTTCTTGATTAAGTAGCCTAAGTACATTCATCAGTGGTGTCGTTTTCTGGTTTCCAACAACATAATTTTGTTTGTTGATTATTTTATCCAAGGATATTGCTATACTAAATATCCTGCCAACAGATGTTCCCTCCAGTTTATAGATGTTCACACTTGGTCCCAGACTCTCTTCTAGGTGCTGAGGATATAGCCGTGGACACCTAGCCCCAGTGCAGCTTATATTCTGATGGGATAGGGGGTGAACCCCAGCAACTGAGCTCCTTTGTTCATGGCAATAAGTCACCCAGAGCTGACTCCCATTTGGCTGACCACGCTGGCTGTGAGCTGCAGCATTTTGGCTTCATGTCCAGGACCTCAGAAATGCAGCAGGAAACTTGACCTAGTCCTCTTCCAGACTTCAGGCCCTTCCTTAACCCCAGCAAGACCAGCCAACAGGTTTCAGCTCCCAACACAGGGCGGATCTCAAACATAACAGGTGACTCAAATGCAGTCTGTGATAGGGTTGGCGCTTTGATGAGTGTCTGTCCCCAGGAGAAGGATTTCAGGAAGTTCAGTTCACAGCACACATCTGGAGGGGCTGCCTCAGGGCTTGGGTTTCTGGCAGGCATCTGGCAGGGCTGAGGGACTAGCAGGGCTGTCTATGTGCTCACACAGGAAGCCCCGAGAAACATGCCACCCATGGCAGCCAGCTGGGCTTTCCACAGAGCCAGGGCTCTGTCCCACTTGTGAGCTGCTTATCTCATCCTCCACCCACACCCCAGGGAGGCAGTGAAGGGCTTTCAGGCAGGAGCAGCCTCATAAGCACTATAATAATGTCAGTTGACTTGAGCTGACTAATATCATGACACCGTGTTGCAGTCTTCAGAGAAAGATACTAAATTGGTTGTGCTATTACGGCTCTCAGAGCATTAAGAAAAGTTGACCAGCTTTCACTGGGCTGAACCAAGGGGTGAAGTAGTCAGAGACAAGGTTGGGACTTTCCTGTTTCTGTAAAACATATTTCTTTCCATTCAAAAAGTTTTGGACAGGCAATATGCAAAAAGACAAATGCTGAATGATTCCACTTATATGAGGCACCTAGAGGAGTCAAAGTCACAGAGACAGAAAGTAGAATGATGGGTGCCAGGGACTAGGGGGAGGGGAATGAGAAGTTCATGTTTAATGGGTACAGTTTCAGTTTGGGAAGATGCAGAGGGTTCCGGGATGACGGTGATGTTTGCACCATAATGTGAATGTACTTAATGAGTGCCACCAAATGGTACACTTAAAAATGCTTCAAATAGGCTGGACGCAGTGGCTCATGGCTGTAATCCCAGCACTTTGGGAGGCTGAGGTGGGCGGATCACCTGAGATCAGGAGTTTGAGACCAGCCTGACCAACATGGAGAAATCCCATCTCTACTAAAAATACAAAATTAGCCAGTCATAGTGGCTCACACCTGAAATCCCCACTACTTGGGAGGCTGAGGCAGGAGAATCGCTTGAACCCAGGAGGCAGAAGTTGCGGTGAACCAAGATCATGCCATTGCACTCCAGCCTGGGCAACAGAGCAAGACCCTGTCTCAAAAAAAAAAAAAAAAAAAAAAAAGCTTCAAACGATAAATTTTATGTTGTGTATATTTTACCACAATTAAAATGTATGGAAATATTTATTTTGATTCTTCAGTTAGATCATTTGTGGATTAAATATGCCCCACGTAGCATTTCTTTCTGTAAATATGCTGCCCCATCCCCCACATGATATTAGACTGAGATTCCTAAGGGTAGGAACTATTTATCATTCATCTTTTTAGCCCCACACCACCCAGTACAAAGCTCCATATAACATGCCACTGGATAAATATTATTTGAAAGAAAAAAATGGATGAACAAATGGACTCAGAATTCCCATGCCGTTGCACCACGTTTTTTCTGTGAACATGTGTTCACAGAATAGTAGCAGCAACAATGAGCATTATGAATGCCCTGTATTCAGAGTAAATAAGACTGTCAATCCAAAAGAAAAAAAAATAGTTAAGTGCATATTTCTAGCCATATTGAAAGTTTCTCACCTAAAGTCCCCAGAGAGCCCTCACTTGACTCTCATGAGTAGTAGAAGTAATAAATGAATGAATAAATGAATGACTTTTCTTCTGGTCCACAGGCTTAGATTTTCCCAGTCTGCATATCAAGGGCATTCCATGCAGTGAGACTTTAAAGTCTCTAGAGAGGGACAGGAACCACCTGAAGTTGTTTCAGCTTAGATGTCCTTTTCCTCAGTAGCTCCTTCCTCCAGGGTGGGGCAGGAAGTGATCGCCAGCTGCCTCCCTGTTGACCAGGCTGTGAAACCTTTTACAGTTACTTGGCTTCTCTTCTGTACTGTTTCTTTGGGTGAAGGCTTTCTCATTTTCTGATAAAGCAGATATTTAACGGGCAGGAAACTCAACATCAAAAGAGCAGAACAGAAGAGAGAAATCCTTGCATTATTAAAAACCAGCGAGTATGTACAGTGCAGGCAACTGAAACACCCTCTTCCTCTGCCTTTTTTTTTTTTCATTGAACACTCTCAGTGTGTTCAAATTCCTAAGATTTTTTAAAACACCTCACATTTTATTAAATAAATCCAACCGCTGTGTATCACCGTCATTCTTAGCATAGAATACACTAGCTATTTTCTTTGCAGAACAAAACCTAACTCTCATCTAAATAAAATCTACATGCAAAAGTAAGTGATATTTTCTGATCAGTACAATAGAATTGCCGTAAGTTTGATAAAGGCTCTTGGCCTGCTTTCTAAAGATGTCCCTAGCATCTAGAGAGATCTCAAAATCTGTAATCATCATGGGAAAGCTTTTTCTGTGTTCAGAAATTCAAGATGACAAGAACTATCATTTTGGCAATATCATAAAGGAGAATCTGAAAAGCCTCTAGCCACAAAAACACCTAAATATGCTGTACAAAAATAATAAGTGTGGTGTTAAAAGCACAGCTGAAATGAGTGAAGGAAATCCCAGAGACTGAGTATAAAGAAGGTCTGAGCACGAGAAAAAGTGCTGACACTTGGCTGCCTGAGCAGTGGGAGATCCGCTGAGGGAAAATAAGGTCACCTCAAGTTTCATAACCACAGACCACACTTCACATGGGTTTGGAGCTTAAGTTTACTCACCTGTATGGTCTAGGAAAGCCATGTCAATTAATTAACATAAAAGGAGTCGCAATATCACAAGGGCACTTGCCAAAGTAAATGAAAAACTTCTCTATAGAAACCGATCCTCAACCTCTGCCGCACAAGATTCCCATAGTGAGTGTATTCTTTGAAATAGAAGCTCACAACCGAAAATTACAAAATGCGTTCAGAGACATGAGCAAGAGTGCACTACAAACAAGAATAAACAGACACAACACAGGCAATGAGTCCCCAGAACCCCCAGAACATCAGATAATAGAACTATCAGAAAGAGGATATGAATTGTTGTTAAAATAACTGAAAGGTAAAAGGAGAAATCAAAATTTTGAGAAAATAAATTTAAAAGATCAGGCGTATTTGAAAAAGGACCACATGATATCTCTAGAAATGAAAGGTGTAACATTAAAAATAAAAACTTAATAAATGGGGCAAAGATTGCCAAAGAGAGAATTGATAATCCAGGAAATGATTTGGAAGCAAATTACCTAGAATGCAACACAGAAAGATAAAGATATTTCTTATGTGAAAGAGAACTTAAATACATGGAAGATGAAATGAGAAGCTCTAGCATGCATTACATAGGAGCTCCAGAAAGAAAGAACGGGGTAAGAGGCAATATTTTAAGATAGCATCTGACAGTTTTCTAGAACAAGATGAAAATCAGATTCAGGAAGCAAAATTAGTTCAAAAAGAGATATAAAAATCTAGAGGCATTATAAGGAAAAGCTGCCAAAGGGCAAAATCAATTAGAAAAAAAAAAGAAAAAGATTACTTTCAAAGAAACAACAGCTTGAAAGAAGAGTTTTAAAAAAGCTTTTATTTTAGGTTCAGGGGTGCACGTGAAGGTTTGTTATAGAGGGAAATTTGTGTCACGGGGGTTTGTTGTACAGATTATTTCATCACCCACGTATCAAGCCCAGTCCCCATTAGTTATCTTTTCTGCTCCTCTCCCTCCTCCCACCCTCCACCGTCATGTAGAGCCCACTGTCTGTTATTCCCTTCTTTGTGTTCATGAGTTCTCATCATTTAGCTCCCACTTTTATGTGAGAATGTGTGGCATTTGGTCTTCTGTTCCTGCATTAGTTTGCTTAGGATAATAGCCTCCAGCTCCATTCATGGTCCCACAGAGGACATGATCTCATTCCTTTTTTATGGCTACATAGTATTATATGCTGTATATATACCACATTTTCTTTATTCAATCTGTCATTGATGGGCACTTAGGTTGATTCCACATCTTTGCTGTTGTGAATAGTGCTGCAGTGAACATTCACATGCATGTGTCTTTACCGTAGAATGATTTATATTCCTCTAGATATATACCCAGTAATGGGATTCCTGGGTCAAGTGGTAGTTCTGTTTTTAGCTCTTTGAGGAATTGCCATACTGCTTTCCACAGTGGTTGAACTAATTTACACTCCTACCAACAGTGTATAAGTGTTCCCTTTTCTCTGCAACCTTGCCAGCATCTGTTTTTAAATTTTTTTTTATTTTTAATAATAGCCGTTCTGACCAGTATGAGATGGTATCTCATTGTAGTTTCAATTTGCATTTCTCTAATGACCAGTGACATTGAGTTTTTTTCATATGCTTGTTGACTGCATGTGTGTCTTCTTTTGAAAAGTGTCTGTTAATGTTCTTTGCCCACTTTTTAATAGGGTTGTTTTTGTCTTATAAATTTAAGTTCCTTATAGAGGCTGGATATTAAACCTTTGTCAGATGCGTAGTTTGCAAATATTTTCTCCCATTCTATAGGTTGTCTATTTACTCTGTTGATAGTTTTTTTTGGATGGCAGACCTCTTGATGACACCAATAGAAGTCAGAAGTCAGTGGAATATTTTCAAAGCACTGAGAAATAAGCAATGATCTTAGTCTACAAACTAAAAATAGTAAAGAAACAAATTAAGGCTAAGTTGCAGATCATGCCTAGTATTATTCATATGAAGTTATACATGTATGAAGAGCTGGCTCCATGGAGGTGTGACGTGGGCAGTTACACAGGGCACCACTCTTGGTCTGATGCTCTGTTGTCACCAACTTGAAATTCTTAATAATTTTTGAACAAGGAGCCCTGAAATTCTGTTTTTCACTGGGCCTTACAAATTATGTAACCAGCCTCGTATGTAGGCCCTGAGGACCTGGTATCACTCAGAAACAAGCAAGTAGCATTCTATACAATGTGTGGTCAGGCTTAGTAAAATGAAGCAAATGTTAAGCAGAGAAACCTAGGTTTTGTAGCTTGAAAGACAGAAAGAGGGATTTATGCAAATTTATTTCATAAACTTTGTCGACTGAAAGTGTTCAAGTCCTTTGTACATGAGAAGGGAAGGATGAACCAAGCACCAGCAAGAATGGTCCCAAGAAGGAATGAGAAAGTCACCAAAATGCCAACATCTCTTAAGCCAGGTGATTTGCACCATGTACCAAGGGTCTGAACATAAAAGAGGAGTAGACAGCACTCCCTTTAACAGCACAGGTCCTAAAAAAAGGAGTGGAGAGAGAAACAGACAGTGGAAAGAAAAATGCCTTTCTCCAAGACATCTAGATAAACACTCACCATCAGAATTATCAGTGATATCTGAATATTGGTACAAATCAGACAGCTAGAAACAATAATACCAATTTTAAAAATCTAGGTCCTTCAATTAGACAAGGCCCTTATAATAGGTATACTGAGGAAAAGATACTGTAAAACCTTTCATGATGAATCTAATTGTTCAACTCTTTTGTTATCAGGAGATTCGAGTAATATTAGAAGGTACCTCAAAAGGCAGGAAAAAGGAGCAATATTAGTATGAAACTATCTGATTCATTATTTTTTCAAAGACTCAAGTTTATGGCCCTCGATGGTAATGGATTCTATCCATTAAAACAGTTTTTCACTATTACCCTGACTTCTGAGGAAATGTGGAGTTAATTGGTCTATTTGCATTGTATTTACAGCCATCTTGGTCCATTAGACAGAAAAGTATCAAAACATCTATTAGATAGTACCGTTTTGGGGACTAAAAATTGAAAGTTACAAAACAGGCTTGTAATATCAAAACTAAAATGGAAATTTTTCATCTGCAGTTTTTCCAAGGTGGTGTGGGGTTAGACAGGATAACATGGTGTGCCAAGGTGAAGTGGCAGATGAGAGAGAGAGAATACTATGACTTCAAGTCTGTACTTGGTTCTGGGAGCCAAGTTTGAAGTAGATCTAGAGATAGTTTTTATAGGAACTATCTGCGACTATCCTAGTTGAGGTTGAAAGAGGAGATTTCCCAGGAAGTAAAATTAATGAGCATTTGGAAAGAGACTATTTGGATATAGTCATGATTTTCATATTGGAATGGGAGGGTGTGGAGTCTCCTCTTCTGGAAGTCTTTGAAAAAAAACAAAAATCAATTCTTTAATAGTTGAGAACACTATTTCCCAAGCTGGGATTTCTGTTCTATGTGGCATGGTAAAAGGAGTGGTACTTAGGGGACTGGAAGGATGAGTTCAGAAACGGCTCTCCACATGGGTTGGCATGAACATTGCCCGAGTGTCCATCAAGCCTGCATATCTCCTTCCTCCTACTCACACTTTTCCTAATTTCCCTAGAAAACTCCCTGACAATGCCTATCTTGGCCAGGTTATCTCCTTGCTGGGACTAGCTGTGATGTGGAGGTGACAAGATATTTGGGCATAAAAGGCTTAAATAAGGGACATTAAGGATCAGGACTTGCCTAAAGATGCAAACAATGGTCGTGTCATCATGGCCTCCTCTTAGATTCTTAGACTCTTCCTCCTTCGAAGATTCCTTCAGATTCACTTTGATGGCCAAACGTCTGCTCCTTCCTCTTTCTTTGTACAGTGTATTGAGTAAACAATGATACTTCTAGCCAGCATTTGCTTCTCTGCGTGCTTTGGGGATGTAGATTTTGTGGAAATAAAAAAAGAGAGAGAGAACTTTCTGCTCTTTCCCATGCAAGGAAGGCTGAGGTTTAGCAGTGGTTTGCATGTTGGGTTTTAGCCAGATGCCCTAGATGAGCCACATGGATGAATGATTTCTCAGCAGGATGAGTGCACCACCTTGGCTACCCAATGAATCAGACCTAATTAAAAGACGAAGTAAGCACACTGCAAAAATGCTAAGGATAAGACGAACAGGGCAGGATGAGGTAAGTAATGGGTCATTAAGATAATGAACACAAAGGGGACAAAGGACAGCAATTTTAAAGTCCTGGCACTGCTTTCTAGAAGAGACCTGGTTCACTCTTCTCCCATATACAGTCTAGTTGGTGAGGACAGCAACCCAGGGATGAATGAGCAGCTTAGGACAAGGAGTCAAACTTTCAAAGCCAAGATCTTTAAATGCTCTTAGGAGCTGGTGCCCACTGAACAGAGAGGGACACTTTTTCAGGCATAGCACAGATATGCAGGAAGTGTTTGAACATTTCCAGAAGGTTTCGGGTGGAACAAATCAGAAAGCAATTTCGCCCTCACGTTTATTGCTTATTTATGTGTCCTGTATTGACTGATGTGCCTGTTGCATAGCAACCCATGGGCATGTTTGCGGGAGTCATGATATTTTTTAAGAAGGAAAGTCCCTGCTCCTTGACTTAGAATCCATCCTCTGCAAATGCGGTGTTTCAAGGGATCATTTTGTATGCCTGCTTGTTTTCCTTTCCATCAAAGCTTCTTTTTTGGAGTCTTGCTCTGTCACCAAGGCTGGAGTGCAGTGGCGCAATCTTGGCTCACTGCAACTTCCACCTCCCGGGTTCAAGTGATTCTCCTGCTTCAGCCTCCCAAGTAACTGAGACTACAGGCGTGTGCTACAATGCCCAGTTAATTTTTGTATTTTTAGTAGAGATGGGGTTTCACCATGTTGGCCAGGCTGGTCGCAAACTCCTGGCCTCAAGTGATCGGCCCACCTTGGCCCATCAAAGCTTCTGGTAATGGCTCATGAGTGTGCCATTTGGAAGGAGTCTTCAGTCAAGACTTCAACAACCTAATCCTGGAGTTAAAACTGGTAAACTTTGTATAGAACTGTAAAACTAATGACACTTGGGCGAATCTTTACACTGCAGTAATAGAGGATATGCATGCCATATACGTAGGCACAGATACACATGGCCTGCCAAGAACAAACATGTCATTATTATTTTTCAGCCTAAAATTTTAAAAGCTCTTTAAAACACACAGTTTGAGGAGCTTAACACAAAGACTCAAAGCCATAAGCATCACATTTTCAGCCAGGTGCAGTGGTTCATGCCTATAATCCCAGCACTTTGGGAGGCTGTGGCAGGAGGATTGCTTGAGGCCAGGAGTTGAACACAAGCCTGGTCAACATAGTGAGACCCCATCCCTACAAAATACTAAATAATAAATTAAAAAAAAATTTTTTTTTTAAAAAGCTAGGGAATGGTGGCTCACACCTGTAATCCCAGCACTTTGAGAGGCTGAGGTGAGTGGCTCGCCTGAGGCCAGCAGTTCGAGACCAGCCTGGGCAACATGGCAAAACCCTGTCTCTACAAAAAAAAATACAAAAATTAGCTGAGAGTTGTAGCAAGCACCTGTAATTCCAGCTACTCGGAAGACTGAGGCACAAGAATCGCTTGAACCCGAGAGGTAGAGGTTGCAGTGAGCTGAGATCGTGCCACTGCACTGTAGCCTGGGCAACAGAGCCAGTCTCCATCTCAAAATAAATAAATAATGTTAAAATTTTTTAATTAAACTTTAAAAAATAGCCGAGCGTGGTTGGGTACACCTGTGGTCCCAAGCACTCAGGAGGCTGAGGCCAAATAATGGCTGGATCCCAGGAGCCAGAGGCTACCGTGAGCCACAATCATGCCACTGCACTCCAGCATGGGTAACAGAGCAAAACCCTGTCTAAAAAAAAAAGAATTACATTTTCTTAGAAATTCACAGGAGATGACGAAGTAGAAAAACATACATATGTGTGTTTTCTTAGAAAACACTTGAGGACTGAGCATCTGAAGGGAAGACTGAACTGGCATGGCAACATCATCATGGATCTGTGGGTGGCCCACCCAGGCCACCTCCAGGAAGGTGAATCATGGTTTTCCTAGCAGTTTGCACCACTGCTCAATCTTCCTTATCATTCTTTCACTTCCCCTTTTATCCACAATCAGAAGCAATGCACAAAAAGAAGGGAAGGAGGAGCCCAAGGACTCCAGGACTCATAGCGGAACTGAAGCCACCGTCACTGCAGGGCAGGGAAGCACATGACCTCTGACAGGAAGAGGGGTTAGAAACTCCAGCCCCAGGTTTGAATCCTGAGGCCCCTAAGAATGTTTTCACTTTCAACAGCCATCACCTGCAGCTCTTTATCTGTGGCATTGGCCGCAGGTTAGTACAACTGCTTTGCTTGCACAGAGAAGGAACCAGTAGCCTGCAGGAACACATGTCCCCCTGGGGCAGCCCTTAACAGACGACCAATGAATGGCTGGTGATGAGAGCATGCAGCCCCAGCCCCTTGCCTCGAGTGGGACAGCTCTGAGGCAGTTACACTTCAGAGCTGCCCTGGGGACAGGACTCCCTACAGAATTTGCAAGACCCAGTGCAAAATGAAAAAGCAGATCCCTTGTTCAAATAGTATGAAGAATTTCAAGACAGCAACAACAGCAGAGCAACATCCCAAGTGTAGGGCCTAAGTGTGGGGCCCGTGTGACTGCACAGGTGCACGGCCCTGCAGCCATCCCTGCTTGCAGACTCAGATGTAAGCCACCCTCCGAGATCATCCCTGGCCCCTTCCCAAACCAGCTTCCGCGACTCTCTTACCAGGCTCCTCCAGGGAGCCCTTCCTTACAAATCTCTTGCACACAGATCCTCATCTCAGAGTCTGCTTCTGAGTCTTCAGTTAAGACAGATCCTTGGGCATGCTACCACAACATCTTTAAACCTCGGTTTCCTCTGTAAACCAAAAAATATCTGAGAGGAATCTCAACCAATTTAGGAAGTTTATTTTACCGTGGTTAAGGACGCATGCACTGGAGGAAAGTCTGTGCCTTTCTCCAAAGATGATTTTTCAAGCCTTATTTAAAGGGGAAAGGGCAGATATTGGAGAAAGAGGAAGACATTTTTTTAAGGTGTGGGTAGATAAGAGACAAACGTTGCATTCTTTTAAGTCTTTGATCAGCTTTTCGCCAAATAGACAATTTACATGTGAGGGGCGGGAGTAGAGAAACAGTCACTTATGCCTTCATTTCTACAGCAGAAAAAAAAAATCTGATATGCTTTTGTCTCAGGTGAGCAGAGGGCTGACTTTGAGTTCTGTCCTTTGTCCCACATCCATGAAGATAAGCTATCAATTTACATCGTCAGGTAATTCGACAGAGCCATTTTAGGGTAAAGACCTTGCAGCACACAAGGAATTTCCTGGTGGGCAAATTGTGAAAGAGGTCTGTAGCTATTTTATCTTTGTAGCTATCTTATTTAGGAATAGAATGGGAGGCAGGTTTGCCTGACGCAGTTCCCGGCTTGACTTTTCCCTTGGATTAGTGATTTTGCGCTCCTGAGGTTTATTTTCCTTTCATACCTTCATACATAAAATTCAGGGTGGGGGAATAGAGTGTACTTTGTGGAGCTGTTGAGAGAATTATGTGAGATAATGCATGCAAAGTGCTTAGTACCATGCCAAGCACATAACAAATGTTCAGTGAATGCTAGTTAACATCATTTTTACCATCATCACAACTAAAATTAAGCATCCTTGCCTTAACAAGGGAAATAAGAGTAAATATAACCCTGCCTGCTCCCTCTTTCCCTACCCTGGGAAGCCCATGCCCAAGCCTTTGGCCCCAGTTTCATTAGTAAAATTTTACTGGGGAGAGGATAGAGTCTCACTTTGTTGCCCAGGCTGGAGTGCAGGGGCTCAATCACGGCTCACTGCAACCTCCACCTCCCGGGTTCAAGCAATTCTTCTCCCTCAGCCTCCCGAGTAACTGGGACTACAGGTGCATGCCACCACGCCCGGCTAATTCTTGTATTTTTAGTCAAGATGGGGTCTCACCATATTGGCCAGGCTGGTCTCAAACTCCTGACCTCCAGATCCACCCGCATTGGCCTCCCAAAGTGCTGGGATTACAGGCGTGAGCCACTTGACAAAGACAGAGGTGGCTGAGAATGAAAGCAGAGAAGTCCCTTTGACAAAATAATTATAAAAGAGCAAGTCTGACTTAAGGGTGCTTATAGCCCTGTTTTCCTTGGCCAAAACAAATTAAGTTTCTTTTTTTTTTTTTTTTTTTTTTGAGACAGGGCCTCGCTCTGTCACCCAGGCTGGAGTGCAGTGGTGCAATCTCGGCTCGCTGCAACCTCCACCTCCTGGGTTCAAGCAATTCTCCTGCCTCAGCTTCCCGAGCAGCTGGGTTTACAGGCACACGCCACCACACCTGGGCCAATTTTTGTATTTTTAGTAGAGATGGGGTTGCACCATGTTGGCTAGGCCGGTCTCAAACTCCTATCATCAAGTGATCCACCCGCCTTGGCCTCCCAAAATGCTGGGATTACAGGGGTGAGCTACTGTGCCTGCCCCTACAAATTAAGTTTCTGATAAGATGACTTGACAAAACTCTTATAGAATTCCTAGGGGTCATCAGCTTTGCAAGTTATTCCAAAACAGAGACAAATGCTTTGCTGCAATGAACAGTGTACATGGTTCGAAGAGAGTAGCTGGTGGTTAGTATCCTCTTTACTCATATCTGAACTCCTGAGCTGTCCACGCAACAGAATAAGTAGACATTTCATTTGAAATCCCAAGTCTTCTGACACTTCTCTCAAAAGAGGGAAGCTGGTGACCTTAGGAATTTCCCAAATGTTGTGGTTGCCTCCCTTATCAGACTTCCTTAGACTGCTCGAGGCTGAGGTAGGAGACAGGGTTGGACTGCTCGGTGAGAACACCCACACATCCTTTCTGCCTCAGAAGCTTCACGATTCGTTGCAGAGCACATCCCTACAATTCACAGCAGATCACAGAATCCCAGTTAGAGCCAAGGCTCTACGCAAGCCAAGATTTTATTAACCACTTAAAACCAAACAAAAGAAAACAGGCTTCCAGAGAGCAGAGGGGTTGGTTTTCTTAATCAAGCACATATTGA
This sequence comes from Macaca nemestrina, assembly GCF_043159975.1. Lineage (NCBI taxonomy): Eukaryota > Metazoa > Chordata > Mammalia > Primates > Cercopithecidae > Macaca > Macaca nemestrina. The sequence goes on along the minus strand of NC_092125.1, from coordinate 14,328,815 downwards.
CTGACCTCCTTCTCAGCCCTAACTGTGCAAGGCATCTGAGGCTACTAAAATATCTAAGACACAGCCCTGCCTTCAAGGAGCTCACACCTTCAGCCAACTGAGGCAGGAAGGCCCAACCCTCTCTGACTGGGGCAGGACTTGATGGTTCGATGACCTGTGCATGACAAGTGGCCTGTAAATCAGGAACACATTTGGTGGTGACTGGGCCCCAAGGCAGCCCCAAGCCCCCACTCCACCCGTGACACAGCTGAGGGTGCCACAGATCCATTTCATCGCAACACATTACTCACAAAAGAACTTAGGAACCCAGCTCTATTCATAGGTGGGGGCTTGATTCACGAACAGTTCACACCTGACTTTTCCTGGCCAAGACTTGAGCAGGAGGATGCTTTAAATCGGCAAAGCTTCAAGTCTTCTGTGAGGATGCTTCCAAGGCTCAGCAAGGGGCCCGTGGGGAGAACAACAGGACTCACTGAGTGGCAGTTCTATTAAGTGGAACAGTCTTGTTCAAAAGAACATTTGGGGTTTCATTTGACTCTCACCCAGAATAAGATCCAAGTGCTTATCACTGTGATGTGGCACTAAGAGGCACTGTTCCCATTCTGTAAAAGTGATTTTTTTTCCCACTTGATTTGCTTCACAAAGGCTGGTGTTGTCACTATTTTGAGGTGGGTAAATTGTGGCAAATGCCATTTGCAGTCTCCTCTCTGCAGGAACTCTATTCCTCTCAGACACCAATGGAGTCCTTCGGGGGCACTCTTGTCCCCGAGAGTACTTTCAGCGAATTCTGTGTCATTGCTCATCAACCAGTGCCCAGGCTGGTCCCCCACAGCCATCTCTGTGTCTTGCTCACCTATCTCAGAGGACAGGGAGAGGACCCCTGCCCATCCTTGCAGATGGGAGCGCCATCTCTGTGGCTGAAACGGTAAGAGCCAATACCTGGCTGAGACACTTCAGAAAAAGGAATCTCTGACTTCTCAAATTCAATTCATCCCTCACACACCATAACGCACATCAGCATTGCAGGAAGTGTAAAGAGGATTCCACAGTTCTCAGATGTCTTCATTTGTATTCTAGCTACCCACCTACAGAAGTCATTTGCCACTGAAGAATTTGTTTAGTGAGACCCCAGAATGTTATGTTTTCCTTTGTATTTGTCAGGATTATCCAGAGAAACAGAGACAATCGTATGGATAGAGAAAGAGAGTGAGATTTATTTTAGGAAATTGGCTCCATTAATTGTGGAGATTGGCGAGTTTGAAATCTCCAAGCCAGGATGCAGGCTAGAGTCCCGGGAAAGAATGGATGCTGTAGTCTCAAGTCTGAAGGCCATCTGGAGGTAGAATTCCCTCTTCCTTGGGAGAGAACAGTCTTTTTCTCTTAAGGCTTTCAACTGATTGGACGAGGCCCACCCACACTACAGAGGGCCATCTGCTTTAGTCAAAGTCTACTGATTTGAATGTTAATGTTATCTTTAAAAACGCTTTCACAGCAACATCTACAGTAGTGTTTAACAGAACAACTGGGCACCATAGCCCAGCGGAATGGACACACACACAACTACCCGTCACATCCCTGTAGTATTTGTTTGTAATCCTTGTAATTAAGTGGTTCAATGTACTTGTAGAGAGGGCTGAAGACTAGGTGAGGTATAGGTCCTTATAGGGCAAAACCTTCAAAACATAAGCTTCTCAGAGATTGTAAGCTACTAGAGGGAAGGGACCATGGACCATGTTGTATTGGATTTTGACCCTCACTGCCAAGCCCAGGGCACAGCACAAGATAGATACTTCCAGAATAATAAGTGCACCATGGACTCTGAATCCAGATGCCCTGGGCTCCCACTCCAGCTCTGCAACAGGCTGCATGTGTGATCTTAGTCCCCTTATTTGTAGTAGGTGACATAAAGTCACCAATACGTGCTTTAGTTTCAACATCTGAAAATAGGAATACTGAAGTGGGAGCATTATTATGAAGATTAAATGAGTTAATATTTGTAAAATGCTTAGACCACTGAATAAAAGTCTTCCCCCGATGAACACCAGATTACACATTGCATTAGCACTGCTCATTTTGTTGCCTTACTTTCCCCCAAAGTTTAAGCCTCTTCCCATGGAGGAAAGATCAAGGCCTGTTAGGAGGTTCTTGCATCCCTTGGTCCATGACAAGAGTCCAAGAATACAAAGCATGGAGGCTCAGGTCTGAACACAGCTGCCCATTCACAGGCAGCCCAGTCACTGACTGCAAAATGCAGCCCTCCAGCCACGGAATTCTGCCCAGGATGTGAGATCTTCACAAACTGTAACGGCTCACAATCACCAGGGAGAGCAGAGCACCGTGTTTTTCCAGAATTTGCCTTTATCTTTGCAAGAAATGTGGAACAAATGACCTCTTCTCTCTAGACAGTCCTTTTTTCCTATCTCTAAAGTTGAGTTTTCCCAAGTTTGGCATCAGGCCTAGCGCATTGAGCACTTCCTATAAAAGCCGATTATTTAATTCAATTGTATTATGTTTGCTGTCATGGTGATAAGAATGATGTCCTGGCTTCAGCCATCAATGTTAGATGCAGTCCAAATTGGAAGCCAGAAGAGGTTGAGGAGGATAGTAATGATGATGCTAATAACAATGTTCTAGGCCAGGCATGGTGGCTCATGCCTATAATCCCAGCGTTTTCAGAGGCTAAGGTGGAAGGATTGCTTGAGGGCTGAAGTTCAAGACCAGCCTGGGTATAACATAGTGAGACCTCATCGCTACAAAATATTGAAAAATTAGCCAATAGTACCAGCTACTCAGTAGGCTGAACTGGGAGAATCTCTTGAGCCCGGGAGGTTAAAGCTGCAGCAAGTTATGATCACGCCATGGCACGCCAGACTGGGCAGCAGAGTAGAACCCTTTCTCTTAAAACAGAGAAAAAGTTCTCGTTCCTAGGATTTTTTAAACCTTGGAGTAAGCTCATAGAAGCACCAAAGACTATTCGTCATTAAGTGCAAAAGAAAAGTCAATCTGGAAGAGAATATAATGAGCTCAAGTACCTTTACAATCCATCAGCTTGGCTGGAGTAATTCCTGAGTTTCTAATTCTTACCAAAGACACTGCTGACTAACTGGCATGGTTGGCTGGAGAATCCTTTTGTCAGGGTCTGGAGGGAGTTGGGAGAGGGTGGCTGGCCACATTTTTCCCCATTGTAGCTCTTGAGAGAAATGTCAGCTTCACTCCACTGCAGGGCCTTCCAGCCTGAAGCTGGCTGTGGCAATCAGTTGGAGAGGACCAGAGCTTGGCTGGGAGCTGCCATTGCCATCTCCCAGCCCTGAGTCCCCTCTGAGCCTTCAGCACCTGATGCTGCTCCTCAGTGGGTTGGGACCCCTCTAGTCCACTAGGCAAAGTGGGGGCTATAGTATGAGCGGGGGTTGGGGTAGGGGTAGGAGCCGGGAGGTGCTGCAAATTCAAAACCCGTGTCTGGGGAAGAGAAACATAGAATAGACCTATATGGGAACACAGACTCTTTCCAAGTAGAATCCTTTCTTCAAAGCAAAGCTCAATGAGAAACCCATACACAACACGGAGCTGTTTTCATTCAAGCAAGAAGAAGGAGGTGTCCAGAGCTCCACTTCCTCCATCCTCCTCCTCCCTGGACCCTACAGCAGCTAGTTCCTAGCCAAGTGGCCTTCAGAAAGTTAATTGCCCTCTTGAGCCTTCATGTCTTCATCCATAAAAGCAGAGAGAACGATTTGGAGGCATGTCTTGAGGACATACAGACTGCACCAAGCATAACGCATGGGTGCGCAGTAACAGCTCCCTTCTTCCTCTTATTTGTAGTAGGTGAAGATGAAGAAGAAAATGAACCTTGTTCCCTAAAAGAGCCCCGAGTCCCAGATGAACCCCAAATCCTTGGTTGGATAAACCACACTGGTGGCGCAAAAGGTGTTAGGGTGCTGGGACTGCACCTGCCCATTCTGCCTTTGACTGATCCCAGAGACAGAGCAGAATGGGCTCACTGTTTCTCACCGGGCTCTTGAAGGCCACCTGTGAATTCCGTTTTTCTTTCCATCTCCAAAGGAACAGATGAGTGCTAGATCTCCATTTCTTTCCCTCACGCTCTAAGAGAGGAAGCAGTTGGGGGCTTTGCTCTGATGGGTTCTGAGGAGTGGTCAAAGCTGAGGACCCATGGCCCTCAGTGGCCAGTGCCCCCCTGCTCTGCTCCTTTCTGAAGCTACAGGTTTTGTAGCCAGCGAGAACCCTGCTTCCCACTGAATTTAGGCCTTGGGCATTTCGCTTCTGTGCTCTAGGACTTGAAGGAATCCAACCACAGATGAGCTCATCACAAATTATTTTCCAAGTAACTACTTGTGCTCTTACACATCTTTATTCTTGGTGCAGAATGAGTTCCTGAAATTATGTTACATCCCTCAAATGGCACCATATTGAAGGATCCCTAATTCTCAAGAGGCACACTCTTAAGCATCCCACCCCAATTATGGTTTTCCTAAAATCAATTTGGGACTGCCTTCTTCTAATTTCTGAAATACTCATTTTGGATACTTACCCAAATAACATTTGTATTCTTTACATCAATTAGGCTTTCTGAAAAAAGTAGCATGGGCCAGGTGCAGTGGCTCATGCTTGTAATCCCAGCACTCGGGGGGCCTGAGGCAGGAGGATCATCTGAGGCCAGGAGTTGGAGACCAGCCTGACCAATATGGTGAAACCCCAGCTCTACTAAAAATACAAAAATTAGTCAGGCGTGGTGGTGTGCACCTGTAGTCCCAGCTACTCAGGAGACTGAGGCAGGAGAATTGCATGAACCTGGGAGGCGGAGGTTGCAGTAAGCAAGATCACACCATTGCACTCCAGCCTGGGCAACAGAATCAGAATTAGACTACATCTCAAAAAAAAAAAGGAGCATGGTACACACTAACATAATAGATAACAACAGTATTATGTACAAGTATCAACCAGGCAGAGGATAGAGTGGGAAAAATTGCGTATCCTTGAAGAGTTGTTTGGGTTTTTTTACAATGGCAACACAATAAAATACCTTCAAATAAACTTACTAACATGCATGCAAAATGCCTAAGAGAGAAACCTTTAAAAATGCAAAGGAACAATAGAACCAATGGGAACATATTCTACCTTCTAAGAGAGAAAGATTTGTTACCACATCACTTCTCCTAAAAATAATTTATAAATTTTATGTGACCTCAATACAAATAACCTTTTTCAAAAAAAAAAAAAAAACTAGATAAGCTGATTCTAACATTCATATGGAAAAATGAAACAAGCAAGAATAGCCAGGCAGTCTAAGCAGGATGTGCAGAGGCCTTCCATGACCTCTGCTTCACCATTTGATGTCAGAGGACCAAAAACTCCACCCTCGGCTTGTGCTACCACCACTGCCATGTCTTGAACACGGGTCCCCTAGGGAGGCATGAAGCTCAATTGCACACACGCTTGTTTCTCCTTTCATAAATGTTCAGGACTCCTCCTACAGCTTATTGAATATGTATATTTGACAACCGCATTTAATATAAATTTCTGTCTTATTCTTCTGACTCTCAAAGTGTCTGTTTCTGGTTTCTGGCCAGAGGCTATGCTTCCCAACCTGTCAGAATGGCCACCCCGCAGGCTGCAGCCCTTTATGAAAAATAAAGCTCTCCTTTCCAAATTTAAAAAAAAAAAAAAAAAAAAAAAGAACAGCCAGGTAAAGAATAGAGAAAGAAAGGAAAGCAAAAACAGTAAGAAACAAAAAGAAAAGGAATGAGAAAAAATAGCTATACCACATTTCAAAGTGTATTATAAAGTCTCAGTAATGAAAACAGCATAGTACTGACTAAAGGACAGACATCCCAAACAATGGAATAAACTGGAAAATGCAGAAATAGACCCAATTATAATCAGAGATTCCATAAATTGTAAAGGTGATATCTCTAACCACTAAAGGAATGGTACTGGTAAATGGTATCAGAACGACTGGAAAAGAGTTAAGTTCAATCCATGCCTCACATTTTTCCCCAGAGTCAACTCCAAATGGATTAAAGATACAAACTTTTTTTTTTTTTTAGATGGAGTTTCGCTCTTGTTGCCCAGGCTGGAATACAATGGTGTAATCTCAGCTCACTGCAACCTCCACCTCCTGGGTTAAAGCAATTCTCCTGCCTCAGCCTCCCAAGTAGCTGGGATTACAGGCACCTGCCACCACACCCAGCTAATTTTGTATTTTTAGTAGAGACGGGGTTTCTCCATATTAGTCAGGCTGGTCTCAAACTCCCAGCCTCAGGTGATCCACCTGCCTCAGCCTCCCAAAGTACTAGGATTACAGGCATGGGCCACCACACCCAGCCAAGATACAAACATTTAAAAAATGAAACCTCCAGCCTGAGCAACATGTACATGTACTTCTACAAGAAGTACAAAATTTAACCACACATAGTGACACATGCCTGTAATCTCAGTTATCTAGTTATCTAGGAGGCTGAGAAAGGAGGATCACCTGAGTCCTAGGAAGTCAAGGCTTCAGTGAGCCGAGACTGTGCTACTGCACTCCAGCCTGGGTGACAGAGCAAGACCTTGTCTCAAAAAAAAAGAAAAAGAAAAGAAAAAAGCCATAGAAGCACTAGAAGAAAATATTGGCAAATTCCTCTAGAACTCTGGAATATAGAAGGCCTTTTTTTATCCAGAATTCATACAAAAAAAGATTACTATATCATACCACCTAATTTTTTAAAAGCTTAGACATCCACAAAACATAAGCAAAATTAAAAGACAAACAATACTGTGGAGTGACTCATATCCCAGAGAGCCAGTCTTTCCTTAACACATAAATAGCTACTAGGCATCGTTAAGGAAAAAGACCAAAGTCAACAATACCGTTTTTCTTTAGATGGGCAAAGGAGATGAAGAGGCAGTTCATAGAAAAGGAGATGCAAATGGGTCTTGAAAGAATGGAATTAAAGTGAGTGCTCCATCTCACTTTAATAAGAGAATCACAAATTGAAACTGCAATGAAATGCCTGCATGGCAAGGTTATGGAGAAAGAGAGACCCTCATTCTTTACTAGTGACAGTGCATAGTGTACAACCCTGTTGAAAATGTCTGAAAACCCTTAACAAAATTATAAATGTGTTTACCCTTTAACTCAATAACGCCACATGCCATAATTTATTCTACCAGTGTACCTACATGTATAGGAAGCGTCCTGGGTAGCGTGGTTCATAGTAGCAAAAGATTGGAAGAAAATCAAATGTCTGTAATAGAAACCAGTTAGATAAATTTATGATGTGTCCATAAATAGGAAACTATTAAGCTGTAAAAAATGAATGAGGATGTTCTTTATGTACTGATTTGAAAGATGTCCAAGATATATACACAGGTAAGTGAAAAGAGCAAAGTCCAAACCAGTTTGCACAGAATGCTAACTTCTGTCAGCCTTGCCACATGGGTATTTTATTATAGTTTTAATTTGCATGTCTCTGAACCTAAGTGAGATTGAGTATTTTTTCATTCTCTCAATGGCCGCTGTAGTTCCTTTTCTGTGAAAGGGGGAAAGAAAAAGAAAAAATATATATGTACAAAGTTATACACACACATTTGCTTGTATATCATAGACACCCAAGAAATTAATATCAGTGGTTACTTGGGTTGGGTAGAAGTCATGGTTTTTATAGTTTTTATTTGTGAACCAAGAAAATGAATTATCTGTTCAAAAACAAATGTGAACGAGACAAGTCTTTCCCTACCAGTTCCTCAGGCTCTTGCTAAACCTATCATTTTCACATTTGCCAAATATTTCTCCCAAATCCAAACCTGACCCAGGAGGGACGGGGCAGGGTCAAGAATGAAGGGGCAGCCAGGGATGCTCATGAGACTCATGGGGATCTCTCACGTGGATGGACGTCCTGCATGTTTGTAAAAGACAAGGTCAAAAGGTGGGCAGCTATTTTTCCAACAAGAGGAACCATCGCCTGCTTTGGAACCAAACTGGCCACTGAGTCAGGGCCTCTAGGCAAACCGAATTCAATAACAGACAGTAGGCTCATGAGACCAGCGCGGAAAGAGAAGCCTTCCAAGCCCAGAACATTCCCCCTCCAGCCCTCAGTGCTACAGATGGGCCCAGCCTGATCTGACTTCCCTGTCGTATTTTGAGCTTTTCCCAGGATTCCAAATGGACAACTGCTCTATTATTTCATTCCTTTATCTGCATTGGGAGGGCAGCTTTCCCCCTTGGGCTTTAAACGTTTTTCCAGCCTCAGGGGTCTCTGGCCACAGCTTTGCTTTACCTTCCTCTGCGGAAAAGCAAAAGCTGGCCAAGGCGCTACAAGATTAGACAGGCACATCTGCCACATATGGAAAGAAAAAAGCAAACTGGAGTTTCCAAAGCCACTGGTCCCTGCAGGCCTGAGCGCTTGCAGCTTCTGCCTTTGATTCCTCTGATTTTATGAGCTCAGAGCACAACAAGTTGGAAGTTAGCAGAGCAGCTGCCCAGGAAAGAATGCGCTGGTTCCACGGTTGAGGACTCTAAGGGAAAGCACTGAGTGGCATGGGCACAGGCAGCGAGAGAGACGCCAATCCTCCCCAAAACATCCGGTTCCCACCAGCCTGGGCTCTAGCCAAGTGAACTAGCTGAGTCGGTCAGGGGAGTTTCCAGTTCCCGGCTTTTTGTCATGGACTGGGGACAATGCATTTGCTATAATTGATGCAGGCCACATTCATCCCCAGCCCCAGCCTGGGCTGCAGGATCCAAGTGAGCACTGGCCTACAGGGGGCTCAAGACCACAACACTGACCACCAGGGAGGGCTCTGGGAAACAAGAGGCTGAAGGCTGGACTCTACTCCCCTGGGCATCGTGCAGAGCCCTTGCCTTCTGTCCCCTATCCCCTTCCAACCCCTCTGCCCAAGAGAAAGCTCAGAATCCTTCCATATCCAGAATCACAGGACCGGTTTCTACTAGGCCATTTTTTCCCCCATAATTAAGGACTGCAGAAGGAATGATGATTCAGGTCCGGCTCGCAAGCTCAATGACTGAGAAAAGGACGCCAGGTCCCCTGGTGCTAGTGACTCATACGCTTTTCAGGAGCGTCAAGGCACTGTGACACATTTCTCCTGCCCTTCACAAAACTGCTCAAGGGATGAGGGACTCCCATCAGCCAAGGCAAATACACCATTGCCATCCAAAGTAGCCAGATCTCACACAGAGAAGTCCTGGAAATGCCAGTTGAGAATAGGACCTTCCTTCACCCAACCCAATTGGCAGTCTGTGGCAGGGAAGCAGCAGAATTGCAGCCTCCACAGGACTTTTAGGAGCCTGATCCACAGACCAGAGAAATGCCCCTCTCCAGGAAAAAAAAGTATAGTCCTCTCATCTCCTGAGACTCCCATCCCAGCCACCTGGCTGGGAATAAACAACTCCTGTGACAGGCAACTCAATGCCTCTCTGAGTCCCAGGCACGCCATTGAGATCCATGATATCCTTCTCCAGGCAGAGCTGACATGTGTCTCTCTGTAAGTCCCTCCCACTCACTTCATATCTTAGACCCCTAGATGGATCCCTGTGGCAAAAGAAGACCCACTGGTGACTTTCAGACCTGGGATGTGCTGTGAGCCTCCCCTGCCGAGTGCTGTACTTGCTCGCATGAGTTTGAAAGTCCCCGTCAATCTCTTCATCCATGCCCATTCTTCCACTCCAGTGTTCTTGTATCTTTCTGAAAGTGTGAGGTCCAGAACACAGTGCAGACTGGGCAAGTGGCTCACACCTGTAATCCCAGCACTTTCAGAGGCCAAAGCAGCAGGATCAATTGAGGCCAGGAGTTCGAGACCAGCCTGGGCAACACGATGGGACCCTACCTCTACAAAAAATGATTAGCTGGGCATAGTGGCACACTCCTGTAATCCCAGCTACTTAGAAGGCTGAGACAAGAGGATCACCCCCTCAGGAATTCGAGGCTGTAGTAAACCATGATCATGCCACTGCGCTCCAGCCTGGGCAACAAAGCAAGATCCTGTCTCTATAAAAATAAATAGGCCAGGCATGGTGGGTCATGCCTGTAATCCCAGTACTTTGGGAGGCCCAGGAGGGCGGATCACCTGAGCTCAGGAGTTCGAGACCAGCCTGACCAACATGGTGAAACCCCGACTCTACTAAAAATACAAAATTAGCTGGGCATAGTGGCACATGCCTGTAGTCCCAGCTACCCAGGAGGCTGAGACAGGAGAATCGCTTGAACCCAAGAAGTGGAGGTTGCAGTGAGCCGAAATCGTGCCATTGCATTCCAGCCTGGGCAACAAGAGTGAAACTCTATTTCAAAAATAAAAAAATAAAAAGAAAGAAAGAACACACAGCACCTCTGCCCCACATCTCTCTGAGCAGCATGATGGAGGATGCAAGACCCAAGACCCCCTCAGTCACTCACTTGTTCAACCAATTCAGTGCCTGCTCCATGCCAGGCTCACCATACCCTCCTAACAGTCCTTCTAGCATGGCGGGGCTCTGCTGTTTCTGATGGACAAAATATATCAGCCCCATCTTCTCTGCTTTGAAACCCTGGAACTCACAGCCCCTCATAAGTGACTGTGAGACCAGGCTCTGGGTGTCGAGCTGGACTCTCATAGCTGATGGAATTAGCATGGGAGTGAAGCCCCAGGAGGAGAAGGAGGTGAGTAGCTGCAGGCCAGGGCTCAGGCAGCCCATGGGCTAATGTGTGCCCTCCTGCCGATCTCCTGCGTGGCTTTACCAGGCCTAGAAGAAAGCACCCAAGGTTCCTGCAGTGATCCAGTTAGTAGAAACATCAGGTATCAAATGCCTCAGTGCAGCTGCATGTCACCAGAAGTAGTACAGGGAGGCTCGATGGGTAGAACTCAACATGAGCTGGAAACATAGGCAAGTGTCCGCTTTGCAAGAACCGAGACTGAGTCAGAAGTCCCTGTGTCCTTGCCACGGGTATATCAGTTATCAGTGGCTGTGTAACAATTTCGCCCAAAACTTAGCACTCAAAACGCGAGCACTTCTTATGTCACAGTGTTTGTGGGTCAGGAATGTGGGGGTGACTTCACTGGATGGTTCTGGCACAGGCTATAGTTAGGATGTCAGCCAAGGCTACCGTCATCTGAAAGCATGACCGGGGTTCAAAGATCTGCTTCTGAGATGGCCCCATGGTCACACAGCCTGCAAGTCAATGCTGACTGTTAGCCCTCGCTACATGGGCCTGTTTGTACGGTTGCTTGAATGTCCTCATGAGGTGGCAGCTAGCATCCTCCAGAGTAAGTGTTCCAAGAGAACAAGGAGGGAGGCACCATTTCTTCTTCTCCTTCTTCTTCTTCTTCTTCTTCTTCTTCTTCTTCTTCTTCTTCTTCTTCTTCTTCTTCTTCTTCTTCTTCTTCCTCTTCCTCTTCCTCTTCCTCTTCCTCCTCCTCCACCTCCACCTCCTCCTCCTCCTCCTCCTCCTCCTCTTCCTCTTCTTCTTCTTCTTCTTCTTCTTCTTCTTCTTCTTCTTCTTCTTCTTCTTCTTCTTCTTCTTCTTCTTCTTCTTCTTCTTCTTCTTTTTCTTTTTTTGGGATGGAGTTTTGCTCTTTTGCCCAGGCTGGAGTGAACTGGCATGATCTCAGCTTGCTGCAACCTCTGTCACCCAGGTTCAAGCAATTCTCCTGCCTCACTCTTCTGAGTAGCTGGACTTATAGGCATGCACCACCACGTCTGGCTAATGTTCATATTTTTAGTAGAGATGGGGTTTCACCATGTTGGCCAGGCTGGTCTCGAACTCCTGACCTCAAGTGTTCCACCCGCCTCAGCCTCCCAAAGTGCTGGAATAACAGGTGTGAGTCACCGCGCCTGGCCAGAAGCACCACTTCTTCTGTAACCCACCCTCAGAGGTCACAGTCAGTCATCTCTAGAATATCCTATTGGTCACGGGGTCAGCCCTATTCAGCATGGGAGGAGACTACACAAGAGCATGGATGTCAGGAGGCAAGACTATCTGAGTTCATCTCAGAGGTTGCCTGCCACAATTGTGAGTTCTAGCAGGAGGACGTCCCTGAGCTACAGCTGACGTTTGTGTCGCCAAAATCCATGGGGCCCCCACACATCTGCACTTCCATATCTCTATGAGTTTGTTTTTCTAACTGCACCATTACCAAGTGTGTGTCAAGGGACACATCGGCCTGTTCAGCAGAGGGGCGAAGACTTCTGACTCATTCAGGAATAATGGGGCCAACGCTCAATTCTGCAATAGAGCAAGTAACACCACAAAGAGGGGACAAAAGCCACATTCAGCCTGTCCTCACCCCCATTCTCTGCGGAGGGCCTGTTGAGGTGCTGCGCTTAATACAGAGATGGTGGCCACTTGTCAGAGGGAAAGGACAATTTAGGGGGCAGTCCCGGGTACTTTTACACATATTGTCTTCAACATAACCCCTGGATCTTTGTCAAGGCACAGGGAGCATTGAAAGAAATAGCAGGAGGCCGGGCACAGTGGCTCAGGGCTGTAATCTCAGCACTTTGGGAGGTTGAGGTCAGGAGTTCAAGACCAGCCTGGCTAACATGGTGAAACCTGTCTCTACTAAAAATGCAAAATTAGCCGGGCGTGGTACCGGATGCCTGTAGTCCCAGCTACTCGGGAGGCTGAGACAGGAGAATTGCTTGAACCTGGGAGGCTGATGTTGCAGTGAGCCAAGATCGTGCCACTGCACTCCAGCCTGGGTGACAGAGTGAGACTCCGTCTTACAAAAAAAAAAAAAAAAAAAAAAGTAGCATGAGTGAAATTTGGAATTGTAACCCTGAAAGGAGAGTAAGAATTGACTGGGGAAAGACATTGTATTTGATAGTGGGGTGTGAGCTGTTATACTTGCCCCCTTCTTTTATCAGATGGGGTTGGAGGCTGGACAAGATGAGGTCAACAACAGGAAGACATGAAGAGAGACCTCAGCGTGGCAGTGGCTAATCTCGAGGTCACATCAAAGTCAGCCTACACCAGCAAGATAGGAGCCCAACGGCAGAGTAGAGAGTCAGGCAGCATGGCAATGAGTTCCTGAGTCACGGCCACCACGGAAAACCATATGCCACCAGGGAGAATCTCTGCATGTGCCCAGGACCCATTTCTGCCAGGGAGAGAGAGAGCTCGGCTCCCAGAAGTTATGTAGGTAGAAATTCGAGCCAGAGCCTGCTATTTTTGGGATCCACTGCCCTCGGTTGAACATCAACAACTGGAAGAGCTAAGAAAGCACCAGGTATCATGGCCACTGTGCAAGTCAGACCCGGAAGCAGCAGCAGAAAGTCAATAGCAGCCACCTCACTTTCCCCATCTGCAATAGCAGAAAAGGTTAAAACCAGCCAGGTTTCCACGCGGGAGATGCCAGTGTCCCCACAACCAACAAGGTGAGCTATACAGATTTTGCTAAACAGCTCAGAGAGTTACACAAAATTCTCCACACTACTCAAATGAAAATTTTAATTTTAATCCACTCAGATTTGAAAATAGCACGTCACGATGGAAAGAGCCTTGAACTTGGAGTGTAAAGGGCCTGGGTTGAAGTTCCAGTCTAGCTGTGTGAATCGGTCACATTTCTGGACTTCAAATATATACAAATGTATACAAATGGACTGTATAAACAAGATAATAATAACTAGCGCACATGGGAATATACCTGTCAGTCATCTGCAATCCAAAAAGCTTTTAATAATCATTAGCTATTTTGATTGCACTGGGCTTTTAGGAGCATGGGAGGCCCACAACCCACACATGATGGGGCTGCCATGCCCACGATTGGGGTCTCTGGTCTAGTAAGAAGGGACTCAGAGGTCACCCAGCTTTGGTGAAAGGGCTCATGAGCTGAGGGCAGCACAAATATTGCCCAAGTACGACCCAGCCTCATCGCCTCTTCACAGACGGGGAATCTGGGGCCAAGTCGTTCAAACTTATCCAGCCAATAGACCCAACCCCCCACATCTCTTTATCACTCCATTCCTGGTTTGGGCTCCAGAAGGCAGCTTAGTGAGTTGAAGAACTGGACTTCTTAACTGCCAGAAGTGCTGGTATTTTCCCCATTCAAGAAGATACTATCTGGCCGGAGGCAGTGGCTCATGCCTGTAATCCCAATACTTTGGGAGGCCAAGGTGGGCAGATCACCTGAGGTCAAGAGTTTGAGCCCAGCCTGGTCAACATGGTGAAACCCTGTCCCTACTAAAAATACAAAAATTACTCAGGCATGGTGGTGGGCACCTGTAATACCAGCTACTCAGGAGGCTGAGGCCAGAGAAACCACTTGAACCCGGGAGGCGAAGGTTGCAAAAGAAGAAGAAGAGGAAGAAGTAGTAGAAGAAGACACTGAGTCTCTGCTAAATGCAATGAAGAAAGGAGAAAGAAAAGGAAAGGAAAGGAAAGGAAAGGAAAGGAAAGGAAAGGAAAGGAAAGGAAAGGAAAGGAAAGGAAAGGAAAGGAAAGGAAAGGAAAGGAAAGGAAAGGAAGAGAGGAAGAGAGAAAGAGAAGGAAGGAAGGAGGGAAGGGAGGGAGGGAGGGAGGGAAAAGAAAGAAAGAGAGAAAGAAAGAAAGAAAAAGAAAGAGAAGGAAAGAAAGAAAGAAAGAAAGAAAGAAAGAAAGAAAGAAAAGAAAGAGAAAGAAAACAGAAAAAAATAAAAAGAATAAGACATCATCTTCCCACTTCTGGCACTTTGTGGAAATTCTTAAAACTAAGCTCCACCGCTGACTCATCCAGCACCCCAGACCTGCCTTCCAGCTGGAATTCACATCCCCACAGTCCACCCAGGCTGCCCCTGCACAGGCTGCCCCTGCACAGGCTACTCAGGGCTGGTCCCAGCGGCTCCTACCTGCACGGCCCCTCTTGGCCTCTGCAACATCTAACAAAGTACCTCCCCTGAGTCATGCCCACAGATACCCGTTCCTGCTTCCTCCAGGCACTGCTCTCTTCCAACCCTCTCTTTGCCTTCTCACAATCTCCTCTTCCTTTGTCAGTTTCAGCCCTTGCCAGCGTTCCCTGTATCTGCCCTCAATCTCCCATGCTTCCCCCTCTCTGTCTCAAAGACAGAGAAACCCTGCTTATTTCTGCAGATGATGGCCAAGTCTCCATCCCAGCCCTGACCCAGTTCCTAAGGGCCAGACCCTGGCCCGTGGCTATAGTATCCTGGACAATGTGCCTAAAACCAATGAATCCATCCTCCTCCCTCCAAACCAGCTCCTCTGGTGGCTTTCTAGTGCTGGCGACGACACTATCTTCTGTGAGTCACCTCACTCCGCACCTCAAAGTCACCCTAGACTCCTCCTGCTCCCTCAGCCCCACATCCAATTAACTGCGAGGTCCTGCAGGGCTCCCTTCATAATGGCTCTCATATATATTTATTTCTTTTCATTCCTGCTGTCAGCAAAGATCCTCCAAAAATACTACTTTCTCGTTGTCTTTCCCGCTTGTGAACCATGCGGAAGTGCTCTGGGTGGTGGGATGTCATTCAACATGCCTTTTAAACGCAGGGGCCTGGCATTCCTATGCCTCTGCCATCCACGCCAACCCTCCGTTCCACACGCGCCTCTTGCTGGTCCTCACTCAACCCCTCACCCTAGCCCGACCATCTGTTCGAAAGTGACTTTGAGTGTGTTTGGTAAATGACTGCTTACGCCGGTCCTTTCCCTAGAGAGCTAATAATAGCAGCCCTTAGCAGCCCTTCCCAGGTTTTACGTACACCAAACTGGCCCTCACAACAACCCTAGGAAGCCCATACTATGACTACCCAGCTCTGTAGGTGAGGAAACTGAGGCACAGAGAGGTTAAGTACGTTGTCTAAAGCCACACAGCCAGGGAGTGATGAAGTCAACACTTCACCCTAAGTCATCTGGCTCCAGGGTCACTGAACCAAGAGGCCCATGTTGAAATATCCAGCTTGTTTGTGCAGAAGGGTACCCCTTACAGCTCAATATTTTAGCATGACCAAAATTGGCACCGTGTTATGGAAATTTTATAGTATAATTCCTGGAGGAAAGAAACTTTTCCCATTGACTTTCAGGCCTAGGAGAGAATGATGACACATTAAGTCATCCTGCCATTAAAATTAAGTCCAATCACCCCTAATGGAATGTCACCTCCAAAATAGCCATTAAATCCACCGGCCTAACCGACTGGCAGGTCCCGCGTATATCACCATTACCTTGTTCCTCTAACAACCATTTTGTCCGAGGCTGGGAAGGTCGCAGGAGACACTAAGTGTTGCTCAGATCTGCCCTGTGGATGTCACCCGGAGGAGAGAAGCCTGCTACTTTGAAGATGTCTGTATTGCAGTGTGGTTTGGAGACCTGGATGAAAGGTGAGGTCCATGTACATGGGCGCTGCACGCTTTGACCTCCACATGGCCAGGGCTGAGTTCTCGCTGTCCTTGAGGTGAACCCAGGCTCTGTGATGGAATGGACTTGCCTGGTTGCAGAGCAGGGCATTAGACTCTGGGCTTCAGAGCTGCGTGACAGTGTTGCCATTCTCCAAAGGCAGCAGTCCCCTCCCCAAGCTGTGGTCATCCAGCAAAGCGTCCCGGGGGGACCAGCTCCCTCCTAAGTCTCCCGGCCCTCAGTGAGTGTTTACTCTGCTTCCACTCAATTCTGCTAATATTTTTGGCACCAGGAGCCTTCACATGCACTCTGTCATTTGCAACTCACACAATAAAAGAAGAGTGTTATTTTTATCTCCATCTTACAGATGAGACAAGCAAGGTTTAGAGAGCTAAGGAATCAAGTAGCAATATTTGGGATGCAGGGACAGGGCTGGGCTGTGGCCCTTCCCCACCACATGCTTTTTCTTTCCCAGGCATTGCTTCTTTCACGTCTGTATTTCACCCTGGAAAGCAGAATTATTCCCAATTAATAGACGACAACAGTGAGACTCCACCAGGCTAAAGGAAATTGCACTAAGGGCACATCTAGCAAGTGGCAGAGCTGGACGCGGGCCTGGTCTTGCCCCTGAGTGCCGTGCCCTTTGCCTGCCTCATCCGGGGCCCCATCCTCACCCACTGGAGCTGGAAACCCCAGCCGCTCCAGCATCAGCCTCCTCTGCCGTGACCTGAAGGACCCCTCCTGCTTCTCTCCAGCCCCGCTGACCCTCCCAAGCCATGGCCTCCACTTCTCCCTGGGCCCAGGGGCCTGTGCATCCTCCCGTGGGCACCATGCCTCCCGCTGCCCATCAGTGCCCACGTGCTGCCCTCCCCCAACACGAGACCAGCCAAGACAAAAGGTAACCTTGACGTCAAGCAAAAATCTCTGTAATAGCAGTTCATATTCCCAGGGTGCTTAGTGGTGCCAAGCACTGTGTCCGGCATTCTGTGGAGATGGAATCCTCAAACCCTCACAAAAATCCTATGGGAAAGGTGCCATCATCACCCCGTTTGCAACCAGGAAAACCACGGAAAAGGCCAAGTCACAGAGATTGGGAAGGGTTGGGGGAAGGGTTGGGGGAAGGGGAGGCTAGGGAGAGATTGTTAAAGAATACAAAAACCACAGCTAGAGAGGAGGAGTGAGTTCCTGTGTTCTATCCCACTGCAGGATGACTGTAGGCCACAGTAATATGTTCTATAGGCTCCAGTGGCTAAAACGATGAATCAAATATTCCCAATACAAAGAAATGGTAACTGTTTGAGATGAGGGATATGCTTATTACCCTAATCTGATCACTGTACATTATATAAGTCAAAACATCACTAGGTACCCCATGAATATGTACAATGATTATATGTCACTTAAATAATAAAATTTAAAAATGTAACTTGCCACAGTAAGTCACGACTGCAGCCCAGATTCAAACCCAGACAGTCTGGTCTGAGAACTCGGTCTTAGGCACCACCTCTCATGTGTGAAATGTTATCATGGTGCAGAGGGAAGAACAGGCTTTAGGGTCAGAATTCTAGTGTTGCTCCTTATTCTGTGACACTGAGAAGACTGAACCTCTCAGAAGATTGGTTCCCTCACATGTAAAATCTGGGCTAATTATGGATCTATTTGGGAGGATCCATGAGAATTGAGCACAAGAGTGGGTAGGAGTGTCTACAGCTGACTGACATGCAGCAGGTACTGGGCAGTCCTAATTTCCTCATTTCCTCTAATTAAGAAAGTCTTCAAAGAGAAGTTCCTGGTGCTATGGTGGTCGCTTTAGTGTCAAATGCTCCAGTGTTAAGGGGTTTTATGTATTTATTTATGATGTATTTATTTATTTATTTATTATTGAGACAGGGTCTCACTCTGTCACCCAGGCTGGAGTACAGTGGCACGATCTCCGCTCACTGCAACCTCTGTCTCCCAGGTTCAGGTGATTCTTCCACCTCAGCCTCTTGAGTAGCTGGGATTACAGGTACACGCCACCATGCCTGGTGAATTTTTTTGTATTTTAGTAGAGACAGGGAGTCACCACGTTGACCGGGCTCGTCTTGAACTCCTGACCTCAGGTGATCCACCTGCCTCAGTCTCCCAAAGTGCTGGGATTATAGGCATGAGCCACCATGCCCGGCCCAGTGTCAAGGGGTTTTAACAGAGCTCATGGAATTGCTCTAGAAGAAATACTTCTAATCTTCTTTCTTTTTAAAAAATTTTTTCCAACATGCAGAAGAGAAGAAAAATCTTGTTCTTTAAGACTGTGGTTGAATTTAACTATATTTACTAATAACTATATACATATAACTATATATGTAATAACTATATATAAATTAAGCTATAATGATTTTTGTATGATATATAAACTACCAAATAAGCCCATTTGGTCAATAGTGTGGTATTTCTACCATGTCAGTAAGCCAACATCAAACAACATATATTTGCATCAGGAGAGAAACTGTCCTGTTCTCTGAGACAGGGTTTCTTGTTCTTGGTCCCCAGCACCCAGGTGACCATGGGATGCCGTGAAGGCGCCCCAGGTGTTTCTGCCCATCTGGGCCTAAACTGCTGAATGCAGCAACCCCATCTACCCTGAACCCTCCAGGCCGGCCCAGCACCTTCTGTGACTGACACAAATGAGGGTTTTGGTGGATGTTACACAGCATGGCGTAAGGTCAGGGTGATGAACTGCTGCCGAGAGAGTCTATGGCCTTCATTCTAATTCTTCTTCCTCCCCTTGGAAAAGTCAGTTAACCTCCCTGAGGCCTATTTTTTATTAAAAATTATTCGTGAGGTGTGAATTACATTATATGTGTTTCTGAAAGCACAGAGTAAATGCAGTCTGCCTTCCCACATGCTATTCCTTCTCCTTGGAATGTATCTGCAATGTTCTTTCCGCTTCCACTTCCCCTCCTTCTAGCAAACTTCTATGCATACCTTTAAGACTCAACTTAGGCCGGGCACGGTGGCTCAAGCCTATAATCCCAGCACTTTGGGAGGCTGAGACGGGCAGATCACGAGGTCAGGAGATCAAGACCATCCTGGCTAACCCAGTGAAACTCCGTCTCTATTAAAAAAAACACAAAAAACTAGCCGGGTGAGGTGGCGGGGGCCTGTAGTCCCAGCTACTCGGGAGGCTGAGGCAGGAGAATGGCGTGAACCCGGGAGGCGGAGCTTGCAGTGAGCTGAGATCCAGCCACTGCACTCCAGTCTGGGCGACAGAGCGAGACTCCGTCTCAAAATAAAATAAAATAAAATAAAATAAAATAAAATAAAAAAGACTCAACTTAGAAGCTGCCTCCTCCAGGAAGCCTTCCTGTACCCCAGGAGTCTGAGATGGGTCTGTCTCTCACAGCATTCAGGCTTGCTCCTCTTATGCCACTCTTGGTCTGTCTCTGTCATTAGACAGTGAACTTCTTGCTAGCAAGGTGGGTCTTGGCCTTTTTTTTTTTTTTTCAGACGGAGTCTCGCACTGTCATCCAGGCTACGGTGCAGTGGCGAGATCTTGCCTCACTGCACCCTCTGCCTCCTGGGTTCAAGCGATTCTCCTGCCTCAGCCTCCCAAGCAGCTGGCATTACAGGCACCCCCCACCATGCCTAGCTAATTTTTTTTGTATTTTTAGTAGAGACGGGTTTTCACAATGTTGGCCAGGCTGGTCTCGAACTCCTGACCTCATGATTTGCCCGCCTCAGCCTCCCAAATGCTGGGATTAGCGGCATGAGCCACCATGCCTGGGTCTTGGCCATTTTTAAACCCCCGGAACCTAGGGCCTGGCACAGATCCTTGAGACAGATTCTCAAAAAGAGCTTGCTGAACAAATGAATCATAAAGCTGAATTCCATAATCCAAGCCACATTTTCTCATTTACTCGCAATATGGCATACATATTATGCCTCCAGAAATAAACAAGGTCAGAAGTTGTGAGATGAAAGTTGGGTAAGAAAGCAGGGCAGGGGCAAGAGCTTCCACCACCCTGACACCTCAGGCCCCGGCTCCATCAACCCCACAGAATGACACAGCAACCACAGAAGGGGACAGTGGCCTCCTGCCCCTTGCCAAGCTGTAAAACGTAATGGCAAGAAACTGTGTCCTAATTTCCCTCCTCAGACCATGCCAGCTTGTGGAACTTAACCACGAGAATATTGATAAGTCCCGGAACAAGGTTGGAGGACAAAGTCGATGTCTGTCATCAGCCAGGTTCCGCATGCCTGAATTGCAGAGTCATGATGGGTCTTAAGGGTCATCTAGTCTACCCTCTGCTCTGTGTACAAACCTCTCCGAGCCAACGGTCACTCCCAGTCATGCGGTGTTTCAAAATCTCCAGACAAAGTTGTCAGTGGAGTGGCAAAGACAAAACTCACTCCATGATCCCTCCAATGCAGGGATGTTTCCGAGACTCAGTGGAACACGTCAGCTACACCTTGCATTGCCTTGGGAACCACGAAGAACACAGAGCTGAGACGTCGTGCCTGCCTCCAAGGCTCAAGCTTCAGACGTGGCAGAAAGGCCGTTTCCATAGCGGGCATAACTGAGGGCACCTGGAGTCAGGGCCACAAGCTGGATATACATGGTGGATGGAGACAGAAGCCATGTGGGGACATTCTGCAGAACAATGGACACCCTGCCTTCAGAAAGTCAACCAAATCCGATGGTAGACTTGATTCCAAAAATTAGTTGTCAGAGGGGAAATTTCAATATGGACTGGGTGTTGAATGATAGATAGCAAGAAAGTGTTGGCAAGTTTTAGGCCTGATGACCGTAACATCATTACTTCTAAAAATGCCCCTATTTTAGAGATGCAAAATCTAGTATATAGAAATAAAGTGACGTGAAGCATTAAAGCAACTCAGAAAGAAATAAGTAGAGGCAGAGATCCATGAAGCAACGGTGGTAAGGTCTTGATAGCCATGGATTCCAGGGGACACATGGTTCGGGTGCATCGTGCACTCTCTCTCCTTTGGGAATGTTTGAAATGTTCGTAATTTAGAAAAGTTGAGAATGAAAGGAAGGTGGCCCAGGGAGGAAGAAGCACTTTCAGCTGGGCCTTAGATCGCGAGTAGGAGCTCACAGATGGAAACAGACAGGAACGTCACTTGCAGGGGACCCAGCTCATCAGAGGCCCCGGGCGGGAGGGGTTGGCTGTGGCCCAGTAGCTCGGGTTGCCCCTGTGTGGGTCAGAGTTCCAAACAGAGGGCCCATGGCTCCCGAGGGCCACCTGTATTGACCTGTTTCTCCAGGATGTGGTAAGTACTGCGGATCAACAAGCAAGGCAAAGGACTCCCCAAACACCACTTCCGGCAGCAGGCCGCGGGGAGGCCGCCAGACGATTTTCCAGAACAACCTGTTCGTTCTTACTGCACCGGCCCTGGCCTCGAGGACAGTGTCACACTCACTTCGTCACTTGCATAACTGGTGGATCCAGGCTCCCAAGACCAGCGCCCTTCATGGGCTCCATCGTTTCCCTGTGCGGGGGGTCCATAGTCTTCTTGGGAATATACTTCCTGTTGCCCCTACCTCTGGATTCTCCCCATCTCCAGAGGGAGCAGATCAGAGGAGGCAACACAGCAGTGGTGGATGAGGTCACCTGCCCAGGGGGGCATCCGCCTGCCACTCCCCCTGGCCCACCCTACCCCCAGTCTGGATCCTTCCTCCCCTGGCACTGTCTCTGGAAGGAAGCGGGCTTCTGCAGGGCCTAATCTGCTGCTGCTGCTCTCTCACACAGACCTCCACCACCGCCCACCTCCCCAGAGGCCATGCAGGCCTCTGCTGGGGCGCTCTGGGGTTTCAGGGCCTGCCATAATGTCCTACCATCTCATCTCTGGGCCTGATTTGCCTCGGGCTTATCCAGTTTCTCTAAGATGATGGAAAAAGTGAGCCCTGGTCATATCTGCAGAGCAGCCTTGGCGTTGACCTCTTGGGGCAATTGCCTTGGACAGCCTGAGAGTCATTCAGAAATTGCCTATGGTTCACTCGGGTGAGGTGGGTGGTTCCTCTCTTGCAAGCTTATCTTCACTTTGCAGCCCTGGTAAGTAACTGCTGAGCGTTGCAAAATCAGAGAGAAAATATTTACAATGAAAGTTGATCCAGAAAGACTTAGACTAGGGTCAGTGTACCTTCAGTTTAGCCTGACCTCTTCCAGATGAAGTGACTTTGGACAAGGTTTGTAATCTCTCGATGCCTTAGGGAGAGACGGAGACACATGGTACAAAGAGCAGGAGCTTCAGAGTCAGAGAAATGAATTTGAATCCTCCCTCCCCACTCACTAACCTGGGAGTTTAGGCAACAGGGATCATCTCAGATTATATTTCCTATCTCAGAGTATTTTGAAAATTAAATGAGATAAACTCGAGATGGTCTGCAAGGTGTAGGCACATGCCACCTCCTCCTCCTCCCACATCAATACAAAGTTCCTCATCTTTTCTTTTTTTTTTTTTTTTTTCTTTTATGAGATGGAGTCTCACTCTGTCATCTAGGCTGGAGTGCAGTGGTGCGATCGCAGCTCACTGCAACCTCCACCTCCCAGGTTCAAGTGATTCTCCTGCCTCAACCTCCCAAGTAGCTGGGGTTATAGGCACCACCGTGCCCTGTATGGTGAGATTACAGGCCGCCACCATGGCCAGTTAATTTTGTGTTTTTAGTAGAGATGGGGTTTTCCCATATTGGCCAGGCTGGTCTTGAACTCCTGACCTCAGGTGATCCTCCTGCCTCAGCCTCCCAAAGTGCTGGGATTATAGGCATGAGCCACCATGCCTGGCCCCTCATCTTTTTGATAAGGAAGTTGGAGGGGATGACCAGCAAGGCCACTTTTGACTCGAACCCAATGCAGTCAAATGAAACCACAGGAGCAGTAAGTTATTCTCTTTCCTGTGTCCAGCCCCAGGCCCCGTCTCAGCCGGTATTCTAAAACCATCAGGACTCCAAGAGGTCCAGGCGAAGTCTGAGCCCCACATCCACTCAGCCCCCAGTACCACTGCTCTATCCTCCGCGGGCTTCTCTCTTCCATGGCCCAGTGGGGCTCTTCCTTCCTAACTTTCTGCACTTTCTTGAGGGTTGCCAATTAGGTAGGAATGAATTCTAAGATATTCAGACCTTAGTCACTGTTCTGGTGGGTAGCAGAATGGATAGAATCTTCCTTGAGCCAGACACTGGAAATGAATTCACTCCTTGAAGGTTGATGGCTTTGGACACATCTGCTCTTCAATGTCCTTGCCTCTCAAAGGATAGTGTGGCCCAGTCACCCTGGGATGGTTAGGTGGGATTTTCTGCTGGAATTGTGCATCTTGGGAAAGTGTTTTGAAAAGCCTGAAACTCTGGAAAGATGGGAGTAGGATGGAGACCCCAGTTTGGGTCTCTAAGCCAGGTCTGCAGGATAGGCCCCTCCAACTGAGTAGGTGCCTGCTGTCCTTTTCCCGGCACCCCCACTGGCCAACTCCTCCTCAGCCAGATGTTGAGGCTCTTTCCATCTGTGTGCTAAACTCTCGTGGAGGGGTGTGGCCGCTTTCCAGGGGAAACCACCGGGTGGTAAGTCCTTTATCACCCTCTCGTGACCTCTAGGTAGATGGTCAGATGTTGCCTTACCCAGTTTATTCCAGTTAACCAGAGTAATTATTAATAGTGCCTCTTTTCATTCTCAAACAAGTGTCCCAGCTGGCACAAGAAAACACAGGGTCACGGCACCTCTAGGCCAAGTGACACCTCTACAGACCCCGCGTCTGGGCAAGCTGGGCCACCTCTGCACGGAGGTCGTTTCAGCGTGGGTCAGCCCCTTTGGACATCATGTAACGTGGGCATTATCCTCTATGTTACTGTTATAAAAGGGAATGTGCCTTCAAGGTAACAGAAGAAAGATCAGAGGGCGCCGGCCTTCCTCCATGAGGATGCAGCCCCATTTGCAGACTGAACACCTTCTTTTGTCTGCTTCTCTCCCGTTTTGTTCTTCAGCCTAAAGTTTAGCTCTGCCAACATCAGCATGAGGAGGCGCCACAGCACCCTGCACCCAGAGCTGTCCTGGCAGTGGCTCCCAAGGCCATGGAGCAGCCCCCGGCTGAGGAGAGGCACGTGACAGCCAAGGACATTCTGCGCTCAACAGACCGAAGCTCCTTATCCCGGGCTGATTGTTCTCGGCTGTGATCGCACTGCGGCAAGAGAAACTTGAACGAAGGCTTAGGATGACACAGATAGGTGAGCTGCTGATGTTTTCACGTTTCTTTTTCCTCTTCAGCCATTCCGTGGTTTTTTTTATGGGTTGGAGAGGGAACACATTGCCTGCCAGAGTACTGCATCTGTGCAAAGTTTTATAATAATGCTACTCCCACGACGGTGTGTCTTAGAGGCACATCAAGGACAGGAACCCTTGTCCCATTTTACGGATGAGGAAACCAAAGAAGGAAAGAAATTCTGCTCTTCAGCCGGGCATGGTGGCTCATGCCTGTAATCCCAGCACTTTGGGAGGCCAAGGCAGGCAGATCACTTAAGGTCAGGAGTTCAAGACCAGCCTGGTCTCGAACCTGTCTCTACTAAAAATAAAACCCTGTCTCTACTAAAAATACAAAAATTAGCTGGGTGTGTTGGCGTCTTCCTGTAATCCCAGCTACTTGGGAGGCTGAGGCAGGAGAATTGCTTGAATCTGGGAGGCGGAGTTTTCAGTGAACTGAGATCGCACCACTGCACTCCAGCCTGCGTGACAGAGCGAGATTCTGTCTCAAAAAAAAAAAAAAGGAATTCTGCTCCTTAACTTGACCTAATGAATTAGGCTTCCTTCTAGAAATAATTAAGGCTTTGATCAAATTGTATCCGAAACAGAATGTGAAACAGGACATGTTCTCACTCAGAAGTGGGAGCTAAACGCTGGGTAGAGAGGGTCATTCAGAGTGGATAATGAAACTTCAAAACGTGGAAGGCAGGGCAGTGAGGGCTGAAAAACCTCCTGTTGGGTACAATGTTCACTCTTCAGGTACGGGCACACCAAACGCCTAGACTCCCCCACTTCCTAATATGTTCATGTAACCAAACTGCACCTGTACCCCCTAAATCTATAAAAATACACAATTTTTAAAATATTCTTCACAGGCACGCACACTCACACAAACTCTGCTGCTCCCCCGGGGCCCTTACCTGGCTTCCCTCCTCTGGTTTCACTCATGATGCTTTCCTATCTCCCAGCTATGAATACACCACACTCAAACATGTCTCTTGGTTTCACTTCATTGGCCAAAGAAATGGTTACCCAGAAACAACCAGTGAGGGGAGAGGCAACACATTTGCTCAGTCCAGGACAAAGGTGGCCCACAAAAACAAATTTTTTTGTTGTTTTCTTGCCTTTTAATGCATCCAACAGAGTGCTATTGAGGGAGGCCTGGGCCTGCCCCATACTCTCCGGGTCTACAAAGACTTCTCAGTGTCCCCCAGGACTGGGGGTTGCTCACACAAGAATACAAAAGCTTCTCAGCCTGATGCGGTGGCTCACACCTGTAATCTCAGCACTTTGGAAGGCCAAGGCACTTGCGGTCACAAGTTCAAGACCAGCCTGGCCAACATGGTAAAACCTGGTCTCTACTAAAAATACAAAAAATCATCCAGGCGTGGTGGCACATGCCTGTACTCCCAGCTACTCGGGAGGCTAAGGCAGGAGAATCACCTGAACCTGGGAGGTAGAGGTTGCAGTGACCCGAGATTGGGCCACTGCACTCTAGCCTGGGAGACAAAGAGAGACTCTGTCTCAAAAAAAAAAAAAAAAAATCTCATTTTAGATCTTGCCAAAGCCACAGATTAATGTGAGGCCCCCTCATTACCAACCACTGGTTCAGCTGTGGGAAAGCCACTCCAGCTCTTTTGTGGGAGAATCAAGGTCAGACCCCAGGGTGGCCCTCTCTTCTAACTACCATGGTCTTCCTGACTTCCATTCAGAGTCAATCCTTCCTCTGTTTCTCATAGACTTTTATTATTGTTATTATTTTTAATGAAGATATACCTAGAGTCATATATCATTTTATTACTGTTGCGAATATTATTAGTAGTAGTACTTATTGGGTGCTAGTTTGTATTGAGTGCTTTTCATTCATCATCACACGTGATCTTCTTAACAAACCTAGAGTGTAGGTAACATTAATACTATACTATTGCCACCATCACACCGATGAGGAAACTGTGACTCAGAAGGTTAAATAAAGTTCCCAAAGTCACACAGCTACTAAATGACGGAGCCACAGTTTCAACTCAGGGTTGACTGACTCCACCAAAGATCATCTATTGCAATGCTTCCCGTATGGAACACTATGCCAAGAGATGCTAATAATTGCTATCTGACCTAAAATGGGTGGATAGGGAAGTTCTGGATCAAATAAGTTTAAGAAATACTACATAAATACTACATTACTCAGTGGTCCCCAAACTTTTTGGTTTCAGGAACTCTTTGCACCCTTAAAAATTATCAAGAGTAGGCCAGATGCAGTGACTCATGCCTGCAGTAGTCCCAGCACCCTGGGAGGTCAAGGCAGGAGGATTGCTTGAGTCCAGGAGTTTGAGACCAGCCTGGGAAATTTAGTGAGACCCTATCTCTACAAAAAATTTACAAATTAGCTGGGTGTCATGGTATGCACCTATAGTCCCAGCTACTCAGGAGGCTGAGGCAGGAGGATCATTTGAGTCTAGGAAGTCAAGACTGCAATGAGCCACGATTATGCCACTGCATTTCAGCCTGGGCAGCAGAGCAAGACCCTGTCTCAAAAAAAAAAAAAAAAATCAAAATCTTCAGAGCTTTTGTTTATGTGGGCTATGCCTATCAATATTTACTATCATCAAAATTAAACTGGGAATTTTTTAAAATATGCAATCGTTCATTCAAAAATAACAATAATAAATTTGCTCCCTGCTAACACCGTATTTTTGTGAAAAATTATTCTATTTCCCAAAACAAAAATAACCAGTGAAAAGAGTGGCATTGTCCCACATTTTGGTCCAACTCCTCAACATTCAACTTAAGAGCTGGATTTTCACTTCTGCTTCTGAATTCAACCTGTTGCACTATCATGTAGGTTCTAGAAAATTCTGGTGTGTGCTTGTGACAGAGTAAGGGTAAAATGATGCCTTTGTCTTGTTCTGAAGGTAGTCTCGACTTCACTGACCCTCCTGAAAGGGTCTCAAGGACCCTTAAAACTTCTGGCCCACACACTGGAAACCACCATTCTACTTTGAATTCTCTTTTTTTTTTTTTTTTTTTTTTTTGAGACGGAGTCTCACTCTGTCGCCCACGCTGGAGTGCAGTGGTGCGATCTCAGCTCACTGAAACCTCCGCCTCCCAGGTTCAAGCAATTCTGCTGCCTCAGCCTCCTGAGTAGCTGGGATTACAGGCCCCCGCCACCACACCCGGCTAATTTTTGTATTTTTAGTAGGGATGGAGCTACCCTGCATTCTTTTAGAAACCCACAGTGCATATCAGCGAGGCGCAGACTCTGCGAAGTCCTGCAGGAAGGGATCATCTTTAAGGTCTAACTGAATGTTTCCCAGACTTACTGAGTGGAACATGTTTGTTAATCGACGTACCCCATGACATCATGTGGAACGGCCTTCCCGTGCTAACCGTATGAAAGTCTCACTAATCTGCCTGCCTCCCGCCCTCAGGCAGGGTAATCCTAGAGCCACTCAGGAAACACATTTTGCGTTTCACTACACTAAATCTTGCCTTGTCAAGCCGTCAACCTTCAGTGTTTCTTCCAGGGAAGCCGCACGGCTCAGTGGAAAGACCACAGATTTAAGACTTGAAATCTGCATCCACCACTTAACTAATTGTGTGACATCAGGAAAGACAGTGAAATGCCCTTAGTCCTTCTCATCTGTAAAATGAGAGTAACACCTAATAGTGAAAGTTCCATAATCACTTTTTGTTTCATGAGTCTAGACAGAGACCTGATCGCTACAATGTAACCAAACCACGCTTCATGCATTTCAAATCACTGGGTCTCTCTTGGCTCCTATCGTTCTTGATCATGTTTTGTCACAATTTTGTTCATTTGCTTCATGTTGTTCTTTTGTCTGAGATGCACTCCCCATCCTTCTGCCTGGAAAACTTCTACGCATCCTTCAAAACCCTGAACAAAGTCCAACTCCTTTAGGAAGCCTTTTCTGACACTCCTGTCGCATTTCTTAGCCTTCAGCCCTCAGCACAGACCTCCTCAAACCTCAGAGGCAGTGCCTTCCTCGTAGTCACTTCACTGTCTTTCCCCAAGTCTCTCTCTCCCCACCCCAGGCCCTGAGCCCCTCAGAGTCACTCTGCCTCCTTCTGCTCCATGCATGCACAAGATAAACCTCAAACAGCACTCATTCAGTAGAGGTTATCATTTCCTGCGAGGCTAAGCCCACCAAGAAATCCTTTAGCCTTTCCTTGTGTGCTAATCGTTCTGCATCCTCCCTCCCCATCCGCCCTGCTCCTTGCAGGTGCAGGCAGGTCTTGGTCTGACAGAGGCTCAGAGGCTGACCGTGCAGCTCCTCTCAGCTCTGCCCATCTGAATGCTGTCCTCAGGCCTCTCTGGCCTACAGTCTCAAACTAGGAACAGAGGTGCATGGAAGGCAGGGGTCTGATGAGATGACAGCCAGGGGACATCAATCACCAGGGCCTAGCGGCGGTGGCATCCTGGGTGCTCTTCCTCAGGAACTGCTGCCTGACTCTCAGTTCTGCCCAACATTTACCAAGGGCCTGTCTGGGACAACCCCCACCAATGGGTGCCTGTCCCACCCACATCTCACCACTAGCAAAACCCAGGGCTGAGGGCTGTGCAAGGGTCAGATTATCTAGAGGACTTACTGCTGCCCTTCAGGGCAGCCATGAAGCTGGACTTACAAATTCTCTTGTAGAGAAGGCTTTGTGGTCCTGGCTCTCTCCATGGGCTTTGCACAGTTGTTCCTATTAAGTTTTTTCCACAGCAGGCTGTGGACATCACAGGGAGGCAGCCATGTTTTCTGGGAGCTCAAGGGTCATTGTGCCTGGGGTCCAGGTGCTGAGCAGAACAGTGAGGAAAGACAGAACATACAGGAGGGCACCAGATGTGCTTTGATCATGTGGGGAAGAACATCACGAGGTTAAAATAACTTTTCTTACTCCCTATGTCATCTTTGTAGGTTCTAATGCAACTTTAGGATCTGTTTGCCTTTAAGTTCCTTACTGGACAAAGTCAAAGGGACAGGAGTAATTTGGAATTCTTATATGCTTTCTGACCAGGTACATATGATTGATTATTAAGTATTTCAGAGAGAAGTGCAAAAGGACAAAACCCTCAAGGGTTGCCCCAGTTAAATGTGAACAGAATCAAGTCATAGCTTCCACCCCATACAATGTTAAGGCATCACTCTGTCATTCATTCCTCCATCCAGCATTTACTGAGCACCTAGTATGTGCTCTGTACTAGGTTCTGAGAGCATGGTGGTGAGGAGGACCTACATGGCTCTCATCCTCCATAGAAGGAGAGAGACAGAAACCAGATAACCACAAAAACACACACACGCACGCACACACACACGCACGCACGCACACACGCACATCACACATCACACATATATTAACAACGGAATTAGTGCTTTAAAGTTCAGGAATTATAAACACAAAGAAATGTGGTTCTAGACATGGTTCATGGAAGGCTGGAGGGCTGTGGACTTTTCTCCAGAGGAGTAATATTTCAACTGCATCAAGCAAGATGAGACGGTGGCAGGTGAAGGGGACCCAGAACAGGTGGGAGGAGAAGCCCTCTAGGCAAAGGGAACAGGTGCTAAGGTCCCAAGAAAGGGTGGCATTCTGAGTTATATTTTAGGAAGTCACTTGGGCAGGAGGGGCAAGGGTAGAATCAGAGAGACCCATCAGGAGGGCACAGGTGCTGGTGGCCTGAATGAAGGGACTGGCGGAGAAACTGCTGTGTTCTGGAGAATGCTGGATATGTCGCTCCAGGGCCCCAAAGGGAAGACCCCATACGCACCTCCACTTGGCACGTGCAGAGGAGAGGGGAGCCTCTGGTGCCATACTCAGAGAGGCAGATGCTGACAAAAGAAATCAAAGAAAAATGCCTCTCTGGGCGCATGGACCGCCGAGTCCTGCCGCACCTGGGCTTTGTCCGAGGCTGAGGGAGCGGGCTGACCTGGGTAGGAGGAGCAGGAGCAGAACAAGCCAGGGTCTTCCCCTCCTTCCATACAGCCAGCCATGGTCCTGAGGCAGCCAGGGACCAGCACTTACACAGACCCTGCCTGGAGGTTCTGGTTTCCCCAGTCCCAGAAGCCAATGTCATTCATGCCTTTGCTGACCTGTGGCCTCCCCACGACCCTGTCCTAGTGCCCCAAGGCACTAGCCTCCAGCTTCCCAGGCCACATGTCCCAGGCTCCTTCATGCCTCACTGCAGTCTGTACCTGGCCTCCAGGGGCACCCATGCCTGCAGAGACTGCCCAAGTGGTGGATTATCAGCCTGTTCTTCCCTCCTGCACCCTCAGCGTTGCAACAGAGGAGAGCTCTTCCCTACCCTTGGCTGCAGGGTTGGTTGCATAATTTGCATTGGGCACAGGTATGTGGTTAGAGGGCCAGTGTGTTCGCTGCAAGCATAGGCCTGACAAGCCTTGCATGTTTCCACTGCTCTTTTGTATCTCTGCCATCATCAAAAGAAGAGTCTCCTGCCTGGGACCCAGGGTGAACAACCATGGAGTAAAATCAGCCCCGCCAACCCTGCAGACCTACAGCCTGAACGTGCAGATCCACAAAACGAATGTCTACGACTGCTCCTGAGATTTTTATAGTTGTTCATTGCTGACATACCTCTCTCCTTGCCTGCCATGTCTTTAAGATGGTGAGATGTCCGAGGGTCAGGACCACACTTATTTTTCATCTTGTTTCCCAAGAGCCTAGCACAGAGCAGTTATTTAATGAACATCTCTCAAATGTAGAAAGGAATGCACAGGTGCACAACTAAACTATCCAAGTAACCGGATCAGCCTTCTGGGGATCCTCTGGCCCAAGGGTGATCATGGGACAGACTGAAGACTACCCAGCAGGCCTCACGAGGACAGACACACAGGCCCAGGGTTGGGCCAGCCCTCAAAATAGGCAAGTGAGCCAGGCAACACCCCTGGGATTGTATTTCACTATCCCTCGACTGAGCTGGTGTCCTCAGCTTGCCTTTCATGTTTCAGAGACCAACAGCCCCTCTTACGGGCAATCCCTGACAACCAGCCGGTTTTCTGTGCCCCAAACTGCTCACGCCCTCTGTGGCCGGGGCTCTGGGGGAGGAGCTCCAGATGCGCGTGCCGGTCTGGTGGGGTGGCAGCTATTCCAAGAGGGTCGCATAGGTCAAAAGCAAAAGGAGACCAGAAAACCAGGCCACACTCTGCCAAGAAACAGAGGGAGGCTGGATGTCCCAGGCCACCCAGACTCGGTATCCTCAGGGAGACCAGAGAGGGTGTCAGCACTGCCCAGGAGGCTGACAGCTCCCCAGCTACGGTCCCCCATGGCCCAGGGGTCTGTGGTGCAGAACATGGAACCCCTGAAAGGAGCAGGCTAAGTGGGACATAGGTGGGAAGGTGGAGCCTGCAGATGGCCGGCCATCCTCACCAGCTTCCTGGCACAGGGGACCCAAGGCCATACATCCAAGGAGGGCAGGGAGCCCTCGGCTAAGGTCAGCAGCCAGCCCCAGCTCAGGGTGAGTGGGCACCGACTGGGTGAGGGACAGCAGGGGCTCCTTTTTCCTTCCTGTGGCTTCTTGGATGTCCTTTTACAAAGAGAAGTACATCAGGATCTCAACGGCCCTGCGTGTCCCTGGTCCCAGGCAGCCTGGGGGTCCCCAGGGAGCCACAGGGGTTTTCTCTCCTGAGTTGCCTGGTGCCCTGGGCCTCTGCGGGGAGAGCACCGTGTTCTGAAATTCAAGTGGACCTTGGCAATGAGGCAATCTTGACTGTGAGATAGCCCCACTATTTTTGGAAACTAGATTAAAGGGAAGGCTTATAAATTACTTCTCTATCCACTGAAGGGCAACTCCAGATCTTTTAAAGAAGGTTGCGAAATAAACCTTGACAGTTTCCTCCTGGTCTGGGACTCATACCTTTTTTAAGCAAATGAACAGCACCTTGTCTAAATCAGGATCCATAAAGACGCAGTTGGCTGGTCTTAGGAATCAGTCAGGTGGTTTTGTGCAATACGCTTGCCCAGTCACGCTGGGACCCAGCATGCCCCAAACACTGTCTTCTTAGCAGACATAGAAAGCTGTTGCACTCAGCTGACGACCTCACACAGACCCAACTGAGAAACACATACACGATCGCACACTGGAAATAGGAACGGTCCCTTTGCATTCAGTCTTGCCATAAAGGTAACATCTACCCGTAGCCCTCGCCCGTCTGCAGAAATGCATTTAGCTGTCAGCATCCATGGGCATCCAGTTCTATCCATTCACCAGAACCTTGAGGTTATGCTGAACTCAGAAAAATATTTTCCTTTTTGTTTTGGTTGAGTTTTGAGGCTGAGGTTCAGAAGCAGGGAACCAAATGACATAACGAAAGAGTGAGATCCAAGCTCTTATTCCCCAGGAGCCCTTGGTCCACATGGCAGATGTTCCAGGGATTAAGTCATCCACAGAAGAGTTATGAGAAAGGATATCACCCACTTTAAAAGCAGTACAATCCCACGGGGGCAAGCGTGGTAAGTGGAAATGAAGAGAGGGTTGACATTTCGATTTAAAGCTCCAGTAACTTGCAGGTAGTGTTTCAAGGGTGTCTGGTGCACAGGAAACAAAGAGAGACGACTGAGGATGGAGATTAACCCCTTAGCCTCCACCACTCTTTTGGCCTTGACCTTCTTGGTTACAAAGAATGGCAGAAGGCACTACCAAAAAAGTGGGAGAGCAGTGTTTCCATGTCCTGTGGCCAAAGGCTGGGCCCCGTAACAAATAACTTACATGCAAGAACATCTCGCATGATGTATCTGTTCTTAATGTCTTCCATGTAATGAAACAAATATGCATTGAGCATTTAATCTGATCAAAAATAAGTGTTGAGTTCCCACATGAGGCTTAGTCCAGGTCATCACAGGCTTATGAGTGCGACAAGGTACACCCAGATAAACTAAGTGCAGAGTAATCAGAGGCAGCAGACTGGAAAAGCAAAGGGAAATTGGAGACAAATTGTCCAGGGGGTCTGGCACAGGTGGCTCAGCCTCTTGCCCTGAGTTTGTTCATTTCTCAATTAAGAAATCAAAATTGGGGTGGGCATGGCGACTCATGCCTGTAATCCCCGTACTTTGGGAAGCCGAGGTGGGAAGATCACTTGAAGCCAGAATTCAGGACCAGCCTGGGCAACGTTGCAAGACCTCGCCTGTACAAAAAATAAAAATTACCCAGGTATGGCAGCATGCACCTAGAGTCCCAGCTACTCAGGAGGCTGAGCTGGGAGGAACACTTGAGCCCAGGAGTTCAAGGTTGCAGTGAGCCATGATTGCCCTACTGTACTCTAGCTTAGGCAACAGAGGAAGACCTTGGCTTTAGAAAAAACAGAAATCTAAGTCACATCTAGCCATGGAATCCCATGGTTCTAAATACCCCAAGTTGGCTGGTAGTAATAAAAGCTTACGTGCACAGGTTGTGATGCCCCTGGCACACTCGTGCCTCCTGGGAGGCCGGAGAGGCGGTGCTGCAGAGGGTCAGCTTCAGGTCAGAGTCTTGGGAGGATTTCCTAGAAGGGATCAGTGGGTTTAAGACAGCAAAGAAGGAGGAAAGCATATGATATGGTTTGGCTGTGTCCCCACCCAAATCTTGAATTGTAGCTCCCGTAATTCCCAAGTGTTGTGAGAGGAACCCAGTGGGAGGTAATTGAATCACGAGGGCAGGTCTTTCCCACGCTGTTCTCATGATAGTGAATAAGTCTCATGAGATCTGATGGTTTTATAAAGGGGAATTTCCCTGCACAAGCTCCCTCTTGTCTGCCGCCATGTAAGATGTGCCTTTCTCCTCCTTTGCCTTCCACCATGATTGTGAGGCCTTCCCAGCCATATGGAACTTTGAGTCCATTGAACATCTTTTTCTTTATAAATTACCCAATCTCAGGTATGTCTTCATTAGCAGTATGAGAACAGACTAATACAGCATACGAGTCGCAAAGCACTCCTGGGTGGCACAGGGGTGAGAAGAAGGGGATATGCTGGGGAGAAAAGAACTGAAGGAGGAGAGGGAAGATACCTAAGAAGAGGAACTACAAGAACCCTCTGAAAGTCCTGGGCTCTGACCAAACCAGGCAACACAAACCAGAATAAGTCACTACCTAGCCGACACTTAAGCAAACCCAAGTTTACCCAACTCTGCCGAAGATGAATTGGAACAATGCCTTTTCCATGGGCCTTATTTCATTTGATGCTCATAACAATGTGGCAAGGTGAAGCAGGGATTATTCACCCATCTTACAGATGGGCAGCTCTGACCCATGGCAGCCAGGGGCTGGCCCACAGTTGGCAGCTGATGGCAACATGGCCCTTATACCACCTGCTTCCCGCCACATGACCCCAGAGCCCCATTTTGAACTGAATCCAAAAATATAGATTTCTCTGAGTCTTCGTATTTTCTGAAACTACTGAACCAAGACATCAAAATACTCTCCAAACAAAACTGTCCTTTCATCCATTTCTGAGACCTTCTATAGAGAAGACCACCAGATAGCCCTTTGCCTGTGGGTAGGGGCAAGCACCCGAGGTCAGCTGGAAAAAAAAAATCAATCCAAGGAGGTCAGCTCTCCACCAGTCTAGAATTCCCGCTGTTTAAATGTCTTTTTTCTAACCCAGGGTATAAAATAAATTAGGACTGCAGGAATGTTAAACTTCAAGGTGGAATTTAATATATATATATATACACACACCTACAGCTGAAACTTTTTGCTTGAGAACTACATACACACGGTGGATGTATCGATGAACCGGCACAGGGAAGACTCAGAATCATGCTGTAGATCAAAAGGGACATTGAAGAGCATCTCATCCAAATGACCCCTGCATTTTGGGAAGGAGAAAGCCGAGGCTCAGGAAAGTCAAATGACTCCTCCAAGGTCACAGAGAAGCCAGCCAGTGAATCTGTCGCTGGCCTATTCCAAACTCCAGACAACGCCTTCCCCTTGTGAGGGGTGAGAAGAGTCGACTCTTTTGGCTCTGTGGCACTTCCTCTGAGGATAACAGGTGTACACATTCATCAGGAGAGTCACTGCTCCCGTCAGCATCCTGAACAGTGAAATGCCTCGGGCTGTGGCACAGCACAAGGGCTGCTGGCATATTCACACTGTCGGGCAGGACAAGCGAGGACTGGAGGGATGTGGTGGGAAGAGGGCAGAGGAGAAGTGGCCCATGCAGGAGGCTCCCCATGAAAAGATCGAAGATGGGTGCGAGCAAAGGCACACCGGCCAGAGGAGGCTTAGTATGATCAGAGCTATTCCATTGGAATACACAGAACTGGCTGAGCACAAATGCAGGACTGCTGTATGATTCCATTCCTGCAGCTCTCAAGAATAGGTAAAACCAATGCAAGGTGATCAACGTCAGAAAACTGTCAGCCTTAGGGTGGGGAGGGTGCTATTACTGGGAAAGCATAGAGAGACTTTCCATTTTTTTTTTTTAATGGAGTCTCGCTCTGTCACCTAGGCTGGAGTGCAATGGCGCGATCTCGGCTCACTGCAACCTCTGCCTCCCAGGTTCAAGTGATTCTCCTGCCTCAGCCTCCTGAGTAGCTGGGATTACAGACACCTGCCACCACGCCCGGCCAATATTTGTATTTTTAGTAGAGACGGGGTTTCACCATGTTGGTCAGGCTGGTCTTGAACTCTTGACCTCATGATCCACCCTCCCGGTCTCCCAAAGACTGGCCTCAGGCTGGTCTTGAACTCCTGACCTCATGATCCACCCACCTCGATCATGTGATGTGATTACAGGCGTAAGCCACCACACCCGGCCTGCATGGAGAGACTTTCTGGGGTGATGGAAATGTTCTCTACCTGGATCTGGGAAATGATTGCACAGGTGGATGCAAATGTGAAAGGTTATTGAACCGTACATTTCAGATCTGCACATTTCATTGCATGAGTTGTGCCTCAAAAAAATCTGGTGGGAAAAAAATCAAAAATGGATCAAACAGGCTATGTGTGGAGGTAATGACTCCTCTGCTCCTAGAAACATTCAGACCTAGGCTCTGTGACTGTTCAGCGCGGCCACAATTTGAGCATCAGGGGATGGGGCTGCAGGCTGCACTGCTTTCAAGGGACCTCAGTAGTCCTGGGAGTCCGAGGGCTGGCAAGGAAGCCACATCCTCATACAGCTCCTGCTGACATCTGCCCAGGCTGGTTCTCTCCCTGTGGTTTCCTGGGGGCTGTAAGCGCTGCCCCTGTCCTGTATAGAGGGCTTCTTCCGTGCCATCCTCCAATCACACACACCATGGAGCCAGGCAGTGCCTCCAGACCTACTCCTATATCTTGCCCAGTCTCTTGCCTGACCCTTCCCTAGACCCGCGATGTGTCCCAGGCCTCCTCTCAGTGTTGTAGACCTTCCCTTGCTCTGTGGCCGTCCTTTGCCCAGGAGAGGGATGGTGGTTCCCAGTTCTGGACCCCATAACCCAGGCCAGCCCAGACTTGCCCAAACTCAGTGCTTGGCAACCCCCTTCCCTTACACATCCTGGGAGTGTAAGGGAAAGCTCAGTCAAGCTTCAACTAAAGCTCAATCCCTGTGTTTGAAGGCCTTGTGTGTCTGAAATGAGCCCTGAGCTGAGCTGGCCTGACACCTTCCCACAGGAGTCCCTATGTGTGTCCTGACAGGAGCTCACACACCCAGTCCCATATCTGCAGGACAGAATTCTCTCGACAGCCTAAGACCCCTCATGTAGACATGCTTACTTAAACATGGCATTATATGCCACTCACCTGTATCATTTCTGCATCAGAAGCAGTTGGTTCAATGTCCTTGTCCCAAAACAGAAAGCTATAAACTCCTTCGCTCAATCTGATGACATAAGTAAACATGAATTCAAAGAGTTTAGCTCCAAGGTTGCTCAGTGTGAGGAATTGACTGTGACTAAGGATTTATCCATCATGAAGCTGAAGTGGAAGGACTCTCAAAGAACAAACATGGCAACAGCAATAAATCAGGAATTACAGAAATAACAGCAGACACATAAGTGCTTCCAGGAGGCTGCCTCCAAGAACTGGGTGAGACTAGACCCCAGGACTCCCGTCCTGAGCACCTCCCAGCAGGCATGCCCATGTCAATCTGCTCTGTCAGTCCTCACCTGAAGAGGGAGACTTCAGTTCCCACTCATCAAAGGGGAAGACTGAGGTCACACAGGCTAGTGTTTGGCTGATCTGGGGTGCCAGAGAAAAAAATCAATCGAGCCTGCCCAAAAAGGTTTCAGGATGCTGCTGGAGAAACAACCAAGAACAGCTAACAGTGCGCTTAACACTTCCTGAATGGCTATTTTGACTAGGCAGTTTTCTATGGCCCTTTGTAAGTATCATCCCACACTATGTGTATTAATACATTCAATGCTCACAGCAAACTTCTCAGGATAATACTATTGTTGTCTGGCATTTTAAAAATCCAAAAAATCAGGCCCCCAAGAAGTTATGCAAGCACAGGGTCATATAGCTGATGAAAAAAATGCTATTTTTTTTTTTTTTTTACTTATTTGTTGTGTATTGCCAGTGTCTACCATTAGAATGAGGGCAAAGGTTGATAGCTGTTTCTTCAGTGCCTAGATGAGTGTATAGCACATCATAGATGTTCAATAAATATCTATTGAATAAATGTCTGACTGGGCCAGGACTTGAACCCAGTAGACTGGTTCAGAGCTAAGCTCATAAACAGTCAAAGAACAGTGCAAAGTCAAATACTGATCCGGGAAAATAATGCAAGCATTGTCACAAGGTATTGAGAATAACTTTCAGTTAGGTACAAGGAAGACCAAGAGGGCTGTGATACCAGGGTGAGTTGGTAAGGAAGATCTGAAATCTTCTTATCTAGAACTTGTTAAACTAATCAAAATCAAAGTGACCTCTTCGTATCCTTCCCTACATAGAGGACACAAAAAAACCCTGTCAGGGAAGAGCAAAAGGGGTTAAAGTAGTAGCCGGCCAGAGTTCCTACAGGGCGAGATGAGCCCTAGTTTTCTAAGAGCCCCACGGCAGCTGGCTTACTCCCTTGCTCTGGCTGCTGCTCCCTGGGCTGCTGACTTAAACCCTCTCAGGTGTGAAGGGGCATCCCATGGCCACCCCTAAGCTGTGCATCAGTTCCTCTGCCTGGATCCCTTAAAGAAACTCATCCCTTTGGCTGCAACCCCACCCCAGAGCTGGGAAATTCCAGGTGAGAAGCCTTGAGCTCTCCGGCTCCAAGATCCAGAAGGAGGGCGGGGCACGGTGGCTCACGCCTGTAATCCCAGCACTTTGGGAGGCCGAGGCGGGCGGATCACGAGGTCAGGAGATCGAGACCATCCTGGCTAACACGGTGAAACCCCGTATCTACTAAAAATACAAAAAATAAGCCGGGCGAGGTGGCGGGCGCCTGTAGTCCCAGCTACTCTGGAGGCCGAGGCAGGAGAATGGCGTAAACCTGGGAGGCGGAGCTTGCAGTGAGCCGAGATCACACCACTGCACTCCAGGCTAGGCGACAGAGCGAGACTCCGTCTCAAAAAAAAAAAAAAAAAAAAAAAAAGAGAGAGATCTAAAAGGAGAAGCTTGGGCAGGACTTCCCTTTCCTCATCTGCAAGGCCCAGGAGATGCCTGAAACCAGCCTCACTGCAGTGAGGTTGCAGTGAGCAGACACATCTCCTGGTCTTTTGCCAAAAAGTGGATTCTGACTCAGTCCATATGAGACGGGCCTGAAATTGGACATTTATCACAAACTTCCAGGGGATGCCCCTGCTGCTGGTTCCTGGGCCACACTTTGAGAAAACAGACTGTAAATAATCCCACTTTTATTTGCTTGTTTTCTGCCAAAACTTATTCTTCAACTAATCTCAAGAAAGGACATTGTTATAAATCTGTACAAAGACTGCATACCCACAAGGGTGCTTATTAGGGTGTCCACCCTTTCATTTAAGGGCCTCCTGTGTGCCAGGAACAGGGATTAAGGTGGACAACTGTCCTCATCCTCATGGAATCCACAGTCTACACAAGAGACAGTTAAAGGAGCAAGCCCAATGCAAGATGGGCAGTGTGGAGGCCAGGTGCCCTGGGGACTGACGGAAGACTTCCTGGAGGAAGTGATATTTGAGCTGGACGACTGGAAAGAGTGCGTTGTGGGATCCCTGGCCCAGGACTCTCCAGCTGTTCCTACCAATGCCTGCCAGCCCTTCTCCGTCAGGCTTCCTGACTATTTTTGTCGTTTGTCATGGCCCACTTGGAAATAATATTTGTAGGAGATAAATGGGGGAGACAGCTCACAGCCAGAGGTCTAAGCAGATCACTACCCCAACACACACTGCTAAACCACTGGGGCACCCAATTGGGAGCCTCCACCCCAAGCCCACTCAGACATGCCTGCCCTAAGGAGCATACTGCAAGGGCCCCCACAGTACGTGTGGAAAGAGCTTGATGATTTTCAAATCACTTTCACATCGGTTTCTCATTGGAGTCTCACAACCAGGGCAGGTGTTACTGACCCCGTGTTATTGGTTAGTGGGGGGAAAATAATGAGCTGTGAAATGACTCAGCAGGGCCCACGGTGAGTCAGCACCAGGGCTAGGTGGGCAGGTCTACAGAGGGATGTTCAGGTCTCAAAACAGGCTAAGCTGCATTGCCACAAATTTTTAAAAGAAGAAAAATGATGATGTGGAGGTACCACCCTTCCTGGGGGTTGGGGCGGGGAGACACTGTCTGTTTCTCTTAAATGCTCTAGATTCCTCCCACCTTCACATTTCAATGGTTGTCCATTGAAATCTATACGTTGGCTGCTACTGCCCCTAAGATTCTGAGAACACCTGGCGAATCTCCTCCATGATGAAAAGCTTGCTTTTCCTCAATACAGCAAAAGCCCTGTAAATGGAGCAGTCCACAGTTCGGGAAGATTCGGTGACATAACTTAGAAATAGTTGACTCTAAGCAAGTGGAAGCAATTGCCGATTCAGGAT
The DNA here is from genome assembly GCF_043159975.1 of Macaca nemestrina. Classification (NCBI taxonomy): domain Eukaryota; kingdom Metazoa; phylum Chordata; class Mammalia; order Primates; family Cercopithecidae; genus Macaca; species Macaca nemestrina. The sequence goes on along the minus strand of NC_092125.1, from coordinate 14,288,376 downwards.
ACACTCCAGACTTTTCCACAGCTGCGTCAACAATAGCTATAGGAAAGAAATCAAGACAGTACAGGAGGCTTTGGCCACAGATCCCAGGTACCTAAATTAGCCAAGCTTTGGAAGGAAGCCACTTCAAATGTTCATGTTCAAACAATGCTGCAATATTTCTTTGTTTCCACTGAGGTTTCCACTGAAGAACAGCTGTCAACAACTCAGGAAGACGGTGGTTTGGTCCAAGTCTTTCTTCTTTGTAAATGTTCTTTTATAAACATTATATTGCTCTTTTCAGCAAGGGGAATATAAAGGCATGTACAATTATTCCAGAGGGGCCACATGTGTCTACATGTGTTCATGGCTTTATTTAGTGTCTGCATCTGAGAGGTGAAACAAAAGTCCTATATATTTTTAAAAAGTGTTCTTAAATATATTGTTGAAGGAGGAGGTCATGAAAACGCTTTCTCCTATCTGCTAGAAGGGTCCTCTGGTCTTAACAAAAGTTTCAGTAGAAGAAATGCTGGTCAGCACGGGCTGTAGGAAGTAGGGAAGGGAAGTTGGTGTTTAGTGGGTTAGCTTTCAGTTTGGGAAAATGAGAATATTCTGGAGATGGATGGTGGTGATGGCTGCAGAATAACATGGATGTACTCAATGTTCCAGAACTATACACTTAAAAATGGTGAAAATGGGCTGGGAGTAGTGGCTCATACCTATAATCCTAGCACTTTGGAAGGCCCAGGCGGGCAGATCACGAGGTCAGGAGATGGAGACCATCCTGGCTAACACGGTGAAACCCTGTCTCTACTAAAAATATAAAAAACTAGCCGGGCGTGGTGGCGGGCACCTGTAGTCCCAGCTACTCGGGAGGCTGAGGCAGGAGAATGGCGTGAACCCGGGAGGTGGAGCTTGCAGTGAGCCGAGATCACGCTACTGCACTCCAGCCTGGGCGACAGAGCAAGATTCTGTTTCAAAAAAGAAAAGAAAGAAAGAAAGAAAAAAGAAAGAAAACGGTCAATTTAATGCTATGTATTTTTCACCATAATAAAGAACATGCTCAAAACAAGTTTTGATAAAATTTTTAAAAACTATCATCATGCTGAAAAGAATCTAGGAGATTTTAAAAGTTTATTATACTATTCTGCTTCACGTTTACCAGTAGCCCATGTGGGCTGGGCATGGTGGCTCATGCCTGTAATCCCAACAGTTTGGTAGGCTAAGATGGGAGGATCACTTGAGCCCAGAAATTTGAGACCAGCCTGGGCAACATCGTGAGACCTCATCTCTACAAAAAAAATGGTAAGAAAATTAGCCAAGCACAGGGGCCCATGCCTGCAGTCTTAGCTACTTGGAGGCTGAGGCAGGAGGATCAAGGCTGCAGTGAGCTATGATTGCGCCACTGCACTTCAACCTGGGAGAGAGTATGAGATCCTGTCTCTAAAAGGAAAAAACAAAGAAAAGGAATAGCCCATGTGACTTCCCCTAATCACAAACTCTGCATTCAGAGTACCTGATCTGCTATGCACACTCAGGAATCGTGGACATCCGGGACTCCCATGCCCGTCCCCAGCCAGGCCTGCATCTCAGTCATGCCCTGCAGCAGCAGTGCTCTGCTTCCTGGACTGCCCACAGGGGCTGTAGGCATGTTCTCACCTGGCCCTCTCATCTGGACAGCTACATCTATCACAAAGGGTTCAAGTGACCGAGCCTATGAGATCGCAGGAAAAAGTCAAGAACCTGTTCTTCTAACTCTTTGCTCAGCTAGCCAAAGCTTTTGATGTTGTCAGTCAACCGATTCCAGGCAAACGTTTCCTAGGTTACAACGTGCAGCCCAGCTCACCAGCATCTTGAGACAGCTCCACGGTTGGCTGTCAGGCTGGACAGTGGCTCAAGGGCACAGTTGCGGGGTACATTGTCTCTCACCTGCTGTCCAGAAGGAGTCCCCTGTGGGACTCACCAGAAGATACACCTTGTGATGAATGTTGAAACAAGAAACCCAAACATTGCTGGAAGGACCTCTGCTTTCTAGTTCTGAAATCGTTTTTAATCTTTCCTCCAGCAAAACACTTCCGTCAAAGTTATTTTTTTCCATGGATAGTATGTGTTGTCTTCCCAATGCCTTGCCCAGAGGCAAACCCCAAAACAAGAATACTTATAGCTTATGGATTGCCTACCAAGGGCCAGAGGCCCCACTATAGCATCTCTTGTAATTTTCCTAAGAGCCCTGCAGGAGTTTTTATCCCACTTGAGGGATAAGGGGAATGAGGCTCAGAGATGTCAAGTAACTTTCCCCAGCTCACACAGCCAGGGAGTGGCAGAATCAGACTCAACCCCAGATCTGCCTCCCTCCAAAACCACACTACCTTTGAAAAGAAACACAAAACTTTGAGAGCACCACACAACTCACATCGATCCTGAGTTCAGCTGTGATGTCTGGATATTTGCAGAACTCTGGGTCAGTGACTGAAACGATCTGTTTTCAGAACAGAGGCCGCCCCAGATGCTGAACACCTCGCAGCCCCCTGTGGAATGGCTACCACCTAGGAAGCCCTCAGGAATGATGTCTAGTCACAGAATTCAACGCTGCATGCTATTTGTATTAGTTGCCTGGATGTAGCCCATTCAATAATTCAGCATCAGAATAACAAACCACATGAAAGAGATCAGCATGTGCTGTGGAAGGCTGTGTGACAGAGCACGGCAACACCACGGTGACAGGTTTTCCCCTAAAATTAGAGTCCCCAAATGTGCTAATAACGCTGTCTGGGCGTCAGGCAAAGAACTGGCCAGTCGGCAGCATCCGTTTACAGAATACATTCCCACAACGTACCTGGAAAATAGTATTCACATCTATCACCGAGGATCCGGCCAGCACTTCCGTGGGAAACGAAGCGAGGGTGAGAGAAAGTATGTCTGACGGGGTGGAGGAGAACAGATTGGCACAGGGTCTGCACACACCCCAGTGAGTGGGGAAGGGCAGTCCTTCCAGAGGGCAGGTGAAAAGCAATACCTAGAACATTGATCGAGGCCCTTGTCTGTTCCAGGAGGATGGGGCTCAAGGGGTCCTGGACCCCTTTCTCTCGAGTTCGGGCAAACCAGTGCTCCCCAACCCCAGCTGACAAGTATCAGCTCTGACCTCGTTGCCTTGTTTGTAAGCCCTCCCCCAGCATCTGCAGGGGCGAGGGTGCATAATCAGGCAAAAGAAAAGACCTTGGAACATGTGGTTCTGAAAAATGTTTCTAGTTAATTCAGAGGTTCTCCAACTTCATCATGCCTCGGAACCCCCTGGCAGGCTTGTGAAAACACACGTTGTGGGCCCCAGCCCCAGCGTCTCTGATTCAGTAGGTATCGGGTGGAGAATTTGCTTCTCGAAGTTCCCAGGTGATGCTGATGATGCTGGCCCAAGGACCACACTTTGAGAACCACCGGTCTAATTATTTAATGTAAGTGATCTAAGGGCATGAGAACATTGCTCTGAATAACAAGGATATTATCGTCGAATGCCTCCCATGTGCCAGACACTTGACTGCCTTGGCTATTTACTACCCCCTTGCCAAGTGGGAATTACTATCTCTGCTTCACAGACTAGAATGCTAGGGCTCAGGAGCTGACTGACCTGCCTAACATTGCACAGCTCATGATCGAAGGAGCAGAGATTTTAACTGAGGTCAGGATGACTAGGAGCTTCCTTCTTTCCACCTCCTTTCCCATCTCATCTGGTGACCCTGGGACAGGGGAAGGATTCACGAAAACCCTGCGTTCTGACAATGCCAAGTGCCATGCAAGCTGACTGAAAACCCAGCTCCCGGACAGGCTGGCCACCCTTGGGGGTATGATGTTCACAGGCACTTCAGGTCCCTAAGCACCGACAGAGGCCACAGACTCTGAGCTGGCCTGGCAGAGAATCAGGTAACAGGTGGACTCTTGAGTTACACCTATCCTCAACGAGCAACAGTGCCTTCCATTTGAATGGCATTACAGCTGACAGTCCTCACCTCCCAGTGTGGGGAGGAAAGTCGAGTCTGTGATAGACAAGGAATGCACTTCAGAGGCGAAGTATTGTGTTGCCTGTGGGCCCTGCCAACTCGAAGGAGAGGAAGGAAAAGCAACCACTACTCACTCAGTACCTACTGTGAGCCAGATTACTCCTCATACCAACCATCTGTTTTAGGAATCGGGAAGCTGTGATCAGAGAGGTTAAGTAACTTGCCCCAGGAGGCACAGCAAGCAAGAAGCTGGGAGATGGGATTTGAACTCAGGTCTCCCAGAAGACTGCATCTGTGCCCACCCTCTGACAGGCCTAACAAAATCTCGGATTCAGAGCAGATCCTTAAAGCCTTCCAGTCCAGCTCCCTGGTTAGACTCATGAAACGGCCACGATGTGTCTGCCCAGTGACAACCAGCACAAACAGGAAGGTCCACCCCTCTCTGCCGTATCACCTGCTGAAATTCCCCTTCTGCCTTAACATTCCCTCTGAACAGGAAAGAACATTTTCAACACCCCAACACCTTCCCGATAAGGAGTTTAGCAAAGGCAGGGCTGCTCCCCAAACCACGTGATTTTGAGGTTGATTTTACCAAGACACAGTCAAGAACCTCTCGTCCTTTCTCACCAGCTCCACTTGCTATGGCAGGAGCAGCTGCCTTCAGCCTGGCGGGAGGGCTTTCCGAGACACCTGTGCCACAGGTAACCTGGGCTGGAACCTCAGTTCTACATAACTTGTACCTGGGGAGTTTGTGCCTCCCAGAGCCACAAAACACAGATTCAGGCAGAGCCACAGTGTAAACAGTCACGCCTGCACCCCAGAGCCCAGCATGACTGCAGGATGACAACCTACCTCACCTGGGAAAGCAGGCGCCAGCCCTGCACAGACACCGCCTGGCCTCCAGGTCGGCCTCTGTGTTGCACCGTCTCAGCCACATCTTTTCACAGACAGACCTCTGAAGTCCTCCCTCCCCCGTCCATGCCCAGAAAAGCCCCTGAGGGTAAATTGGGTTCACATTGGGCTTAGCCTGAGGGCCTCAAACAGTTCCCAGAGGAAAAATTCAGCCAGGTAGCAGAATCCTGAATCTTTTTCTACTTTGGGGTGCAGAGAAATCCTCCTCTTACATTCCAAAGCCGTCCATCAGCCCAGGACACATGGCATTGTCCTGGACACATGGCAGCCCAGGACACATGGCATTGTCACAGCAATGACCTTCTGATCTGAATTTCTGCCAGCCTAAACATCCCGGCACCAGCGCACAATGGAGAAGCCGCTGTCGTTCACTGAGGCTGCTATCTCCTACCATTTAGTGTTGCCTCTTGCCTTGTTTGATAACAAGATGTTGTATGTCTCAATGTAAATACAATCAGAGGCAGCATATGGCTCGCAAAGCACCATTTACAACTATTAGCGTGCACCAGCTTTCTGCTCAGCTACGCTCCACGCTGCCATGGCGCAGAATCGTGGGGGTCCGCCTTCTCCTTGGCCTCAATCTGTCTGCCGAGGCTCCCTCTGATGCTAATGAGAAGGAAGCATGTGGGTCCCGGGGAGACCAAGTCCCAGCATGCGGTTCTCAACAAAGTCAAGCAATTGTCCAAAGTGAAATATTGAATTGAAATGAACCTGCTGTTTCTGCAAGAAGATGTTTTTGGGCTAAGGCAGTTTCAAAATGCAATCCAACCAAAACATCTGTGAAACCAGAGAAACGGGGATCCTTGAGAACAGCCTCATTACAGCACAATTTAAACACATTCTGAATGTGTTTTTAGACATACCGAATTTCACCGGGCTCAAAGCTCAACTTGTGGAGGCGACTGATGAATCGTGGGTGTCGTTACAGTCATGGGTTTTCCTTGTGAGAGCCTTCCAACATTTTCAAAATGTGCGATTTTGCCAGGGTGATCTGGGCCAGCCCTCATCTTGCCACGCTGGTCATAGAAATCTTACCGGTGACTCTTCTGTTACACGGACACCATGAAAATGCTGCATGGCCGTATCAACTCAGGCATTGGCTTTTTGAACATTTTTGTTTGTATGCTCATTCTGTATGGGAATGCCGATCTCATTCTGGGTCTCATTTTCAGACCCTCAGGGACAAGAAACTCAAACCCCTTCCCCATATATTTTGCCCTATGTCTTTGGGGAAGGGGAAAAATACTACTGGGGCAGCCACAGTCAGCCAGAAGAGAATCAGGGGTCCAGGTGAAGTTAGCAGGTTGAGGGGAACTGATGGAGCGCAGGGAGTGGGGGAAGACACAGCAAATAAGAAGTGAGGTCAGGAACACGGCGGGAGCAAAGACAAGGTCAGACACGGCTCGGACCCAATCAGGACAGAGCCCACAGAGTGCAATCCGGCCTGAGACAGTGCCTGGGCAGAGGCTTCCCAGAGAGATGACTACAGCTGTTCAGGCCTGCACGTACTATAACCTTATGCCAACTTCAAAAGGTTACTCTTAGTCTGGGCCAACTGACCACACAACCTTCACTCCAACTCTGCACCACTTCAGGAACCAACTGGAACAGAAGTGACCCAAGGAGCCGCCCATGCCTCTTAAAAGCACCCTTCTGTCTAGGAAGGATGCCTCACCCAAAACCCCTGGAGCAAGGATAAGTCGCTACCACGAGGTAAAAAGAGACAGCCTCGAGTGGGAACCCTGAGTGGGAAGTCTTCACCAGGGTCTTGCTCTGTATGAGGAGTCAGCACTATCAGGAGATGCAGGCAAAAGGGACTCCTCCCCTGAGATGGTTTAGACAGTGCCACAGTCATGAATGCAAAAAAAAAAAAAAAAAAAAAGTAATTTCATTAATGCTCACAGAGGTCCCTCAGTCGCTTGGAATCCAGCGCTCATAATCCCAAACATCCAGTCTTGTAACTAACCAGGAAAACCCTTCTCTGTGGCTTCCCCATATTTTTTGCCTTATGTCTTTGTGGGGAGGGGTAAGGAAAGCCGCTCCCTCCAGGTGCCATGAAGGTCTGTGGACTGCGCTGTGGCTGCTGATGTCAGAGAGGACAGTGTTTTGGAGTGGGAGATGATTTGAGTTGCTAACTAATGTAAGTCCTTTTCCCTCAGATGCCGTGAATGAACAGATTCTTGCATAACGAATGATCGAATGATCGTTTCCTAGTGGCGCGGTTCACCCATTTCCCCGCCTCCCTTCCTGCTCAGATTCCTGTTCCTGGAGATACTGAAGAAGTAACATGGTATTTGCAACAATGGTGCGTGGTAGCTGAGGAATATCGTGCAACGTTTGACAATTAACGTAGATACTGTTATTCTTAAGCCATGCACCTACATGCACCTACGCATTAGGTTGGCAACTAGATGGAAATTGAAAGCTAGAAATGTGAAGTATGACTTACAAAAGTATTTAATAAGATTATATTTCATTTATAGAAAATCAAATTTAAGATTCAGTTCGATTTAAAGAATTTTTATTTACCATTTTGACACTTATTAATTTTAATTTGTAATTTTGCTTTTGACTTTTCATGTTAATGTTACAAGAAAAAAATAACTTCTTTGAAAATAGATGAGAAAATGCCTCTTTGATGTTTTCACATGTATTTTCTCATTTTTGATGAAAATATATTCAAATTTTGCATACTTTAAATACATTTGCATTTTTGAAATCCTTTAGCTCATTGCTATCAATAGAACAAAATTATGTAAAAATGTTCATTGTAATGACAGAATCTGTGATCACGATGAAATTAAGGCAAAAAAATTAAGGAAGTAAATACATGATCATTATAAATTATGAGTCTTTATTTTGTTAGTCATTCAAACAAAACAAAAGAATATTTAAACATGTATGGCAATAATTGATTCAGTCTTTTTTTATATCTGCTAACTTTGGATCATGTAAAAACTATAGCTTTACCTATTTTTCAATTTTGTCTTTATGCCTATATTTTTTAAAGTATGAGAACAAACTGTATTTTTTCTAACTCTTTGTAAGCTTGATTGATATTTCTGAATATTTGGGCAAACGAGGGACTTTCTTTGCCCTCCTGCCCCGGGCTCTGCTTATGTTGGAGGCAGGCCCTTCGGTATGAAGAGGATGAGGCCACACACATTTACAAACATGGAGGGCAGGCAGTATCCATTTTCCTTTAAATAACCACCTTTAGATGACTTCAAAACACCTTCAGCTTTTGTTTACAGAAATTTCTTTTGGCCTTTGTAGGAACTTTTCTCACAAGTCTCGTGTACACATAGCTCAGTGCCTGACACAGGAGCCATTCAATCAGCATTTGTTGACCGGCTACACCTGACAAGCCACCCCGGGTGCTGTAGCTTCCGCTCTTCCATTCATGACACATGGGAAGAGAATATGAAACCTCAACAGATTGTGGCTGAAGTCTAGATGGTTTCATCAACAGCTGTACATCCCCCAAAAGGAGTGACTGAATTGGATTTCACTCACAGGTCACAATTCGACACAACGGTAAACTGTCGCCATCACCCTCAAACACGGGGAGCGATCGCTCCAGAAACAGGGGCCTGAAAAATCTTATTATTATATCTCTTAGATGGCATGCATCACAAGGCACCAAAGCCCCTCCTTCCTTTGTTTCTGGGAGAAAAAGGACCGCAATGGGAACTGAGCTGCTGCATCTGTGAGCACTTCACAGCAAGAGAAAGTGAAGAGGTGTGTGGGGTAGCAGAAGCAATATGACAACCCAGGCTGGGGAACAACAGCTGAGCTTCATGTCACAAGGGGATGCATTTTCAGCCAGCCACACACACACACCAGGATGCCAGGTTGCAAAACACTCAAATTCATCTGGAAGCAATAGCACCACCAAAGATCATTTTCACCAAGTAATGAGACAGGTCAGACCACCTTTTTCTTATCTGCACATAACAGATTCATTTCTCCCAAACAGTAGGTATAGTATTGTCTTTGCCCCTCGGGGTAGTTCTTCTCAACCTTTTACACAAAATGGCACAGGTATAAAATAATATTTCTGTGGCACGCAGGGGTAAATGGGAGGCTGCTGCTCAAAGCAGGCGATTGGCCCAGGACTCCTGGCTGCTGCTGGCCCCAAGGAGGTGGGAGTCACAGAATTTTGGCATAGCTGAAATGCGTTTGGCACAGGCCTCATTCCAACCGTGGGGAAGCCTTGCTACAAGACAATGCCTTTCCTAATACAGTTCCAGAAAGTAGAGGGGAGAGGTCCTTTATAATCCCGGATGCCCCACTCACTGAGGGAAGGGGATGAAGAAAGACCTGCCATACATTGTGTGAAGTGGCTCTGCCTTCAATGTCATGGCCAAAGCACAGCCCTGCCCACTTGAAGAAATAGGATCTACCTTAGGAAGATGAGAGAGGTCCTTGGAGGCTTTACTGCTGATTTTCTCTTCTCGTACCTGCTTTCCCACCAGGGAAGAGCTCCCTGCCTTACTTCGGGACCTTGAGTTCCCTGGTGGGCTCCTCAAATTCTCCCCTCACCCAAACAGAGAGGTCCCCCAGCAGTGATGCTCCCTGCTCCTTTGGCAGAGCTTCCAGCCGCCTAAGATGCTGCCTCAACAGCACTTACGTGTTTAGTCTTTCATCTCTAAGGATTTTTTCCGGGCATGGGGGCACATGCCTGTAGTCCCAGCTATTCTGGAGGTTGAAGCAAGAAGGTCGCTTGAGCCCGGGAGTTCTGGGCTGCCGTGTGCTGTGCTGATCAGGTGTCCACACTGAGTTCGGCATCATTAAGGTGACCTCCTGGGAGCCAGGGACCACCAGTTTGCCTGAGGTGGGTGAACAGGCCCTGCCCAGGTCAGAAATGGAGCAGGTCAAAACTCCCACGTCCATCAATAAGGGGATCGTGCCTGTGAATAGTCACTGTACTCCAGGCTGGGCAACATAGTGAGGCCCCATGTCTAAAAAACAGAATAAAATATTTTCCAAGGAATCACAGTATCAGTAAGTAGGAAGCTCCTTGCTGCTGTTGGAAACGGGATTGAGTATGACATTGGTAGGATTAATAAGGTGGGTGCTCCTGAAATCACTCAAAGCCTTCTAGCGTGAACCCAAAGGTGACTGATTTGCAAACGTTGATTAAATTGTTCCTCCAAGCAAATCTGGTGAGGGTAAAATTAAAAGAATGTCTGAAAAGCATTTTTAAAATTTTGATTAAAAGTCCGTGGCACACAGCGTATCGGACACCCAGAGCAGAACATTTAACAACCCCTGCATGCCACAAAATTATTCACATAAAGATCACATAATAATCAGTAATGGCCATTACTTTCTTGATGTTTTCTTTATCTTTAAAATCAACAACTAAAAATTTGGAAAGAAAAATAAATGCCAGTGTTGAAAATACTATTCAGACACAGAAAAATATTTTATGTATGAACTAAAATTTGTACTCACCAAACAAAAATATTACACCTTGCAATTCACACTCTGCTTCACTGTGTTAAATTTTTAACATAAACAAAATCTTCAAGCAGTGATATAAACTGACAGAATTGAAGTCGTTCAGGATTATGTTTCTGTCTTCACAATTACAAGCTATCACTCTTCCTTCTGAATCCACAGAAATTTTTATCTGTCTTTTGAAAAATATTCTGTTCATGTACAAAGCGTATGTGTGTATGTATGTCTACACACATATACATGCACACACATCACCCTTTAAAATATTGTTAAATGTTCGGCAGGTTGCTTACTTCATTTAACACTATATCTTGGAGATTGTACCATAGGTACTCTATCATACTGTGTATCAGTTTGTATAAATCTACCTTATTTTTGTTGGCAATTGAATCGTATTCTATTAAATTGACATACCATTTTATAAACGAATGTTTTGTGCCCAGGGACTGAAGATGTAAACTACACCCACAGTCAGAATGAATGCAGCCAGTTCATTATAAATCCACTCCCAAAATGAAACGTAGTTCTGAATACACGTGTTGGGGGAACCAACCCGCATACCTGAATGTTCTCCAAATTACTTTCCGTGACTTTCCGCAGAGAATACAATTCCTTATTAAAGAAGACATTTAGAAACTGCTAAGACACCTACCTATTTTATTACAACTCAACAGTAACTGTGTCAATTGTTCAGAACTTAGAGCATAATTTTTTGCACAAGATGACTTTTGTCACAGATATTACCTAACACTGCCTGTGCTTGGTGATAATAAAAAGTAGACTCAATATTTGGTTAATTTTACTCTTGTTTTAAAATTCTCTGCAGAAAATGCATCCCGTTATTGCGGGCTCCGGGGAAGACCACTCCCCCGGCTCTGGCTTAGTGCGTCCCTGCTAAATATTGTATCACTGGAATGCATTCTCCTTGTTGTCTAAAACACAAGCTCTAACTCTGCCTTCAATCAGCTCCCTGTTTTGAAGTGAGGTAACCAAACGGTGAAGAGCTTTTTTCTGTAACAAATCCTAATCTTTTTCTCTACTCTAGCACCAGCCAATTGGCATAAAGGTTATAGACTATGGAAGGCAAAAGAGAAAATCATGTCAATAACTTTCTTTTTTTTTTTTTAATGGAGTCTCACTCTGTTGCCCAAGCTGGAGTACAGTGGCGTGATCTCAGCTCACTGCAACCTCTGCCTCCCAGGTTCAAGCGACTCTCCTGCCTCAGCCTCCTGAGTAGCTGGGACTACAGGCCTGTGCCACCATGCCTAGCTAAATTTGTTTTGTATTTTTAGTAGAGACAGGGTTTCACCATGTTAGCCAAGATGGTCTCAATCTCCTGACCTCGTGATCCACCCGCCTCAGCCTCCCAAAGTGCTAGGACTACAGGCCTGAGCCACCGCGCCTGACCAGTAACTTCCAAGCTCTTACCCCCAGTGTCCAGCACTGGGACAGTGGCTGCATGCCCCTTACCAGGCCAAGAGCTTTGTGTTAATCATTTCATTTAATCCTGTGAACCCTGGGAAGGAGATGGAAAAGTATTAGCATGCCCAATTTTCAGGTGAGAAAATGAAGGTTCAGAGAGATGAAGTGAATTACCCACAGCCTCACGGCTAGCGAGGGACAGAATCCTGACTTATACCCAGCCCACTTAGCTCTGAACCGGTAGCCCAGACCACTCAGGAAAGTAGGTGATGCATTCAATCCCTAACATTCTAGAATGAATACGGTGATAAGTTTCTTAGATGTTCTCCCTTCCTTGAAAGATAAGAGCAGAAAAATGGTACTAAGACCCTGGCAAGAAAGGTGGTTTTTGCTTTTCTCTTCATGCCGCCCAGCATGAAGAATGAATGCAGAAAGAGGAAGAGGACCATGACAAGGACCACTTTACGGCAGTCACTCAAGGGTGAGCATTTCGCCTGCATGCTTCTCACAAACATTGTCTAGCACCTTGTGTGCACCAAGTGCCACTCCAGGTCCCGCAGCAGAAACCTTCTCCTCCTATTCTGCATCCTTCTCTTCTGTATGGGACCAGTCAAGGAAAATGTCACTATAAGGAAATATTGTCACTCTAAGGAAAACATGTCACCCAGCCTGTGTCTTAAAGAACCAGCTTTCTGTGTGGAAAAATGTCTGGTTGATTCTACAAGCTGGGAAGACAAGAAGGAACTTCATCCAACCACATGCTTCCTCCCTGAGAATTCATTTTCCAGCAAGGATACACTTGGCCTTGGGGTTGGCCAGCCTGGCGGCCTGGGTGTGGGTCCTGACTTAACCTTTATATTTCTTCAGCTGTTTTCTCCCAGAATCACAGCCACCTCCAGAAAGGCTGGCCGCTTCCTAAGTGCAGAACCATACGTTTCCAAAGTCCTCTGGTGGGATCAGGCACTCACATTTCCTAGACCAGCACCGTGACCACTGTTTCCATTGCTCCCTGGACACTCATCCATTCCAGTGTTTGAAACTTTGAGCGTTGGAACATCAGACCTGTTTCTCTTCCTAAAGAAAAAGTTACATAGGAAAAACTGACACCATTGCCCTGATAAATACAGGAAAAACACACACACACACATCTTGAGTCTGAGAAGGTAGGAAGAAACAGAGCTAAGATTCAAACCGAGCTTTTCCAGCTCCACCACTCCTGTTTCTTCTACCTGTTTCTTTTCCTGCATATCATCTTCTTGATCAATTTCTCTACTACTGATAAACCCATGTCACAGGCTTCAATGGCACTGTCCCAGCTGATGTGGAAATCTGTGAGTCTGGTATTTCATGGCCTTCCTTTAAAAAAAAAAAAAAAGACAGGGAGAGCCGGTCTTGACTGAGACCTCGGTAGATGCCAGACGCTGTGCTGGGTGCTTTCTACACCTTGTCTCCTTTAATTTTCATGATAGCCTCAAGAGGTCAGGACTATTATTTGGTTCTGTTTGGGGGGTTGCTGGAATTCGGAAACTGCCTTTGCTTTTCTCTGGGTGCCAAAATGCTGAACCGCCGAACAGGACTCTAGCAATGTTAGTATCTGGAGCTAATGAGTAACTTTATCACGGAATGCCTGAGCAGCTGGAATAAATGCTAGGAGGAGACACAGGTCCCAGCCCAGGAAAAGCTCTTGTGGTTGGCAAATAATGCAGGATCTTTATGGTGGGAGATTTAATTTCCCTGTATGCATTTTTCTTACTTAAAAAAAAAAAAAAACAAAAAACTTTCAACACTGAATACCCCATCACAGCAGCACAGTATGCACGTTGTGCCAACATCTGGCAATACTTAGTGGTATTACAAACAAATAGTTAAGGAGTTCACCCAGATAATCACATACAAATTTGACTCTAACTCAGATTCATAGTAGTGCATATCAAGAATGAACGAGCATTAAGTTCCTGACTGCATTCTTCTCCTCTAGAGCTGAAACGGACAGTGTTAGTTAAGCCTCCTGAGCCTGAAACAGGCTTGGAGGTCCTGGCTCTGTTTCCTGCTGGCACACTCAATGGAACCCAGCAGAAATGAGGCCACAGGAGCCCAGGCTAGGCAGGGCCTTGGATGAGACAAGGTGTGACCCAGACAGACTGGAGGAACCTCGGTCTAGGGTATGAGAGCAAATGTGGGTCAATGGGCAGGGGATAGAGGGGAAGCAAGGGGTCAGAACCGATGGACAGCACCAAGTACTAGGGCTCAGGGCCAGTCCATCAGCAATAGCTCAGTGGCTGAATCATCAGAAGCACAGCAAGCCACAGTCAGGACACAGGCCAGGAACATGATGCTAAGGTTAAGGCCCTTCCTGGCAGGTGCTTATGGAGTGAGGCTGTTAAACCCACCGAATGCAGACCCAAGTGGGGCTGGATATGTATACACAGTCCCCTGCCACTTGCCACTACCTGCTGGGCCTTCCTCACTGTGGCTGTTACGTGTCTCCTCCCAGCACCCTCCGAGGCTGCCTTCTCCTCTATTTCTAAAGCCAGTCTGTGTGTGCGGACCCCTTGCCTCCAGAGGCTCCAGTTTCATTTCAAGAATCATTTGTTCTCTGTTCCAGTTCACCCCAATGCACCTCGCCTGCCATTACTATTGTGAACAGAGCTCTCAGAGCCTTTCAGGGACTCCTGTTGCCATCATCAAACTGTTGGCCAAAGAACACAAAGGCAAACGAAGTACGAAGCCCCCTCCTCTTCCAGCCCTCTCGGCCCCCCACCCCACCCTAACTTGACAGTTGCTCTCTAGTGTCACAGAGACCTCTGTTTGCAGAAAGAATGCTAGGAGGACATCCTGAGCTACTGGATATATACCCATGCAGTCCCTTAACTACAAAACTAACCTCCTGTTCTTCCACAAACCTCCTTATAGGTTTATTCCAGACTTAGCAATTAACACTACTGTCCACTCAAAGCTAGAAACCCAAGAGCTACCCGAGACTCCTCCTCCCTCGCTTCTCCCCATATCCAGACAAATACCAAGTCCAGTGATTTTTTTTAAATTCTAAAAACTTCTCACAGTTGTGCCCTCCTGTCTGCCTGGGCTCCACCATGTCTCACATACCTATGACAGTAGCCTCTAAGTTGGACTTCTGGCCTCTAAGTGCTTTCAGGACAATCTTCCTAAAATATGAATTTTATGGTTAGCTTCCCTTCCTTGGAAGCCTTCGTTGATCTCCTATGGGAGATGGATGGCGTTTGCTCCTCATCAGAAATCCAAGGCCCTGGGAGGTATCAGTCCTTTATGTCCTCCAGCCTCCTCTTTATCCCTGGTTCAGATCAGAGGGATTTAACCAGGACTGTGAATAGGCTGCAAAGTCCATCAGTATCTACCAAGATCATGTGCACAATGCGGGCATATGTGTGCCAGAAACGGAGAGACTCCCAGTAGCTTTCAAACGGCTCTCAAGAGTCCATGGCCCAAACACAAGGTAAGAATCCTTCATGTGGCGTTTCTTCATCTGTTAGGCCCTGCTCTCAGAGGTTTTCAAACATTTCACCATGAGCCACAGTAAGAACTAGATTATCCTGGTTTTGTTTTTGTTTTTGTTTTTGTTTTTTGGAGACAGGGTCTCACTCTGTCACCCAAGCTGGAGTACAGTGATGCAATCATAGTTCACTGCAGCTTCAAACCCCTGGGCTCAGGAGATCCTTTCACCTCAGCCTCCCGAACAGCTAGGGCTACAGGCAGCCATCACCATGCCCAGCTAATTTTTTAATTTTTGGTAGAGATGGGGTCTTGTTATGTAATCCAAGCTGGTCTTGAACTCCTGGCCTCAAGCAATCCTCTTGCCTCAACCTCCCAAAATGTTGGGATTACAGGTGTGAACCGCCACACTTGGCCAGAAACAGATTATCTTTACATGTTAAGACAGAAACAAATTTTCACAAAAGAGTTGTTATTCTTACTACATTGATTGACTCTGACCTTTACTATTCTAGTTATTTTTTTAATGCTGACCGTGACCCATTAAACTGATTTTACAACCCACCCACTAATGATTTCCAACCTGCAGTTTTCAGCGGAGGTCTTGATATTGTATTGTCTTTATGATTCTCAGTTATTTTGTGTGCTCTTGATTATTTCTGGCCTCACAACTGGATTATAAGTTGCAACTGGATTGTAAGTTCCTTAAGGGCAGGGACCATGATTTATACATTTTCGATATTGCTTGCAGCACATAGTAGCCACATTAGAAATATTTTGATTCACTGAAACAAGAAAACATCTGGAAGAAAATGTGGGAAAGCCCTGAAACAAAGGCTTCTTGGGGCAGAACTTGCCAGCTATTTCATGCATGGAGATGTAAAGATAATTATTTGATGAATGAGAAATCACTGGTTTGCACCTGGGGATGCAACAGGGTAGAGTCTGTGTGGTGGTGGCTCAGTGCAACCACAGCTTACATGAATCTAGTTCCTAGGACAGGATATAGATGGGCCAGTGTAGTAGGAAATACCTTGGTCTATGAATAGCTCAGCAAAAGCAAAGGATAGACTGTTTCATGTATGTTTTAGCTACAGGAGAAAAAACAAATTATTATAGAAATAAAGATGCTGCTTTAAGAGCAAGAACCAGAAATACCATTTGTCCCAGTAATCCCATTGCTGGGTATATACCCAAGGGAATAGAAATAATTCTGTTACAAAGATGCATGCACATGTATGTTCATTGCAGCACTATTCACAGTAGCAACGACATAGAATCAACTCAAATGCCCATCGATAATAGACCGGATAAAGAAAATGTGGTACATACACACCATGGAATATTATGCAGCCATAAAAAAGAATGAGAGCATATTCTTTACAGGGACATGGATGAAGCTGGAAGCCATTAACCTCAGCAAACCAATGCAGGGACAGAAAAACCAAACACCACATGTTCTCACTCACAGTGAGAGCTGAACAATGGGATCACGTGGACATGGGGAGGGAAACAGCACACACTGGGGCCTGTCGGGGGGTAGGGTGGTGTGGAGGGAAGTATTAGAAAGGATGTCTAATGCATGCTGAGCTGAATACCTAGGTGACAAGTTGATGGGTGCAGCAAACCACCATGGCACATGTTTACCTATGTAACAAACCTGCACTTCCTGCACATGTATCTTGGAAACTAAAATTCTAAAAAAGAAAAAAAAAACAAACAGATTCTGCTTTGTAGATGACACCACAAGGTAAGGAAGTAACTTTTTTTATTATTAAACCTATCAATCAGTCTATAAGAATTTGTTGCTCTCTGCTGTTGGTGCTATACTGGGCAGAGGATTTGGGGACTGTGTACCTCGTCCTCTCCAGAGCATAAGAAACCAGTAGACATGAAAACAGTAGCAGATCCAAATGATGAAGGGTTAAACTGGTGGTGTGAACTCAAAGGGAAACGTTCAGGAAAGGAGACCTC
This sequence comes from Macaca nemestrina, assembly GCF_043159975.1. Classification (NCBI taxonomy): domain Eukaryota; kingdom Metazoa; phylum Chordata; class Mammalia; order Primates; family Cercopithecidae; genus Macaca; species Macaca nemestrina. The sequence goes on along the minus strand of NC_092125.1, from coordinate 14,271,166 downwards.
ACACTCTAAAGTGAATTCTTTATTCCAACTCCAAGCTAAAGTGCTAATATTATCTTGGCATAAACAATACCACAGGAAACCAGGGGCTGGGTCAGCTAGAGGGCCTTTGTCAAGCACTGTGGCTGCTTCTAAGTGTAGAGAGGCTGCCCCAGGCTGGCTGTGTGTGGAAGGTAGTGGCGATACTGTATGGGATGTTGCTCTGCCCTCCATGCATCACATCACAGCCCTCAAAGCCCCCACCTTTGAGGGGGAGCACCTTCCCTTTCCTGCACAAATGCCCACTGACAGTGTGAATGGGCTGGGCTGCTCCTCCTCTTGATTGTCCCACCCCAACCCCCCAATCCCATCACACACAGACCAGAAGGCAAGTTCCATCCACACCCTCATTCTCCTCATCTCCGAAGTGAGAAAACAATTTCTGCCTTTGGTGGCTGTTGTCAGAGGATGAATTGAGACCTGTGTATTCAGGACCTAGAGCACAGTATGCACGAAATTTATGCACGTTGCTAATGCTTTATATTTTATTCCCTTCATTGATGGACTTATATAACATTCCTGTGTTTGCCTCTCTGACTTGCCAAAGAACATAATGGCTCAGAGGGAAGGAGATACAGCTAAATAAATAAATAAATAAATAAATAAATAAATAAATAAGCAAGCCCTTCTATGGTTTGAGCGTTTGTCCCCTGCAAAACTCATGTTGAAATGGAAGCGCAGTGTGGCAGTACTGAGAGGTGAGGCCTTTAAGTGGTGAATGGGTCATGAAGGCTCTGCCCTCATGAATGAATTGATCTACTCATGGATTAATGGATTAGTGGGTTATTGGGTTATTACGGGAGTAGAACTGGCAGCTTTTTAAGAAGAGGAAGAGAGACCTGAGCTCGCAAGTTCAGCCTGTTACTGTGTGATGCCCTGCACACCTCATCCTCTGCAGAGAGTCCCCGACAGCAAGAAGGCCCTCACCAGATGCGGCCCCTCGGCCTGGGACTTCCCAGCCTCCATAACTATAAGAAACAAATTCCTTTTTTTAAAAAAAGGAATGTGGCCGGGCGCGGTGGCTCAAGCCTGTAATCCCAGCACTTTGGGAGGCCGAGGCGGGCGGATCACAAGGTCAGGAGATCGAGACCACAGTGAAACCCCGTCTCTACTAAAAATACAAAAAAAAAAATTAGCCGGGCGCGGTGGCGGGCGCCTGTAGTCCCAGCTACTCAGGAGGCTGAGGCAGGAGAATGGCGGGAACCCGGGAGGCGGAGCTTGCAGTGAGCCGAGATCGCGCCACTGCACTTCAGCCTGGGCAACAGCGTGAGACTCCGTCTCAAAAAAAAATAAAAATAAATAAATAAAATAAAAAAAATAAAAAAAATAAAAAAAGGAATGTATTACCCAATTTCAGGTATTCTGATATAGGCAACAGAAAATGGACTAAGACAAGCCCCAACCCTTCCAGTGCCCAGCACAATGGCACACAGTTGTGCATGCCAGCTCCCAGGCAACAGTGGCAGTGACAGGAATAAAAATAGCCCAGGCCCCCAGGATGTGAGTAAACAGCAGCATTTCATTTTTCAAGTGGAATTTGGCTGAGGCAACGGCACATTGCACCTCCTTTACCAAACAGCATTCGCCTCTCCCACACCTCACCTCACCCAACCCCTCACTGACCACTTGGAATTTGGGGTGATTCACCTGGACCCCAAAGCTGTTACCCCCCCGCAGAGGGCAGCAAAGGGACAAGTCACAGAGAGGATCCTTTGTTCACATCCCCCTGGACGTGCTCTTCAGAGGCAAACTCACTCTCTACGTTCTCGAGTCCAAAAGTATGAGAAAAGGAGGAAATGTTCGGCTGGGCATTTCTTAATCAGGCAAAATAAACTCGGCTACAAGTAGCTTCGAATCTGCCCTCTGGGAGCAGTTCTCTGCCTTTGACACACTCCCTGGAGACCCATGCTTTGGAAAGGAGATTTAAGATTCCCACCCTCCAGTAAACGCTCTCCTCAATTGCAATGCAGCAAAAATAGCCACATACAGGCCATGATAAACCCATGGCCCTGCCATATAAACACAGGCTTCTCTCTCTTCTCACCATGGCCTTTGAATCATAATAAACTTCCCCTGGGTTTTGGGTAGTCGTGTTTTTGTTGCATTTTGTTTTGTCTCCAATGCGTTTAAGTGCCAACCACTCCCTCCTTGTCCACATTTGCATTATGGACAACCTCGTGCCTTTCGATACAAATGATCCAATGGCAACACACGGCTACCAACCTGTCCCATTTCTAGGAAAAGCTGAAGTTGACCATCCCCAGCGCCTTGGTGTGAGAACACAGGGCGGGGGGCTTCCGATCTCCTGCCCATTCTGCATATGAAAGAGTGAGAAGGAAGCCACAGGGCCTTCTCCAAAACACAGCGGGGCGCTGTCTGCGGGTGACCCGCCAAAGCCATTCTGTTGTTCCTCCATGGCAGCAGCATCTCTCCCTGGGCATATGGCCTCCCAGAATAAACACCACCTTCTCAGCCTCCTTTGCCGCCACATGTGGCCATGTAGTAAGGGCTAGGGAGCGGCAAGTAAGCTGAAGTGTCCTGTGGCTGCACTTGGCATTTCTTCTTTGTCCCCTTTTCCTTCCTGCTGCCTGAAATGTGGGTGTCACTATCTCCGACCGCGAGGATGAGGAATGGCTTTGCAGACAGGTACTTTAACAAGGACAGAGCTGTGGATCTAGAGAATCTGGGCCCCTGAGGTCTTAGTGGACCACTTCCCTCTGGACTTGGTTTATGTGAAAGAAACTCCCATCTTGTTTAAGCCATACTTACATTGGCCCTTTTGTACGCTGGAATTGAGGACACTCCCCACCTTCCCCACTTTGCCTCCTGTAGGGGTTTCCAAGCCAGACTGTCCCCAAGTAGGGATCGGCCTATGGAGTTGAGGGCCCCCAACCCCCCTTACCTTGCCTCCTTACAACAATTCTATCCCAAAACAAAGTCGCCACTGAAGATGGTTAGATTTGGGCAGGTCTAATCCACTAGATCCCGTCTACAAAGACATTCCTCATCGTGAGAACCAAAAAGTACCAGTCATTGCCCAAACAGCCTAAGGATGGTGTTCAGAACAGCAGAGCCAGGGGGCCATCCTTTCATTTCTCAATTATTTTATGAGTGGAGACTCTGCACCAGGCACTGGACTAGATCCTGGAGCTACAGCTGTAAGCAGGACAGACGGGGCCCTGGCCTCCCGGGGAAAGCTCACAATCCCAGAGAACCAGCAGGTGCAATAAGATGAAGGATGCATGATCAGGGCAGCGTGAAGTACCGTGTATGGCTGGGGCTCTGCCTGGTCAGGGAGCATGTCCTTTGACATGTGAGCTGAGACTTGAAGGGAACTTACAAGGATGTCCACTCATCCTGCATTTATCAGACTCATTGTCACTGGAGGACAAATGGCTAGGGCCGGTTGAGGGAGAAATATGTACAAGAGCTGGGAGGCAGAGGTGGAGGGGCTCACGGGAGGGGCTTGCTAAGGCTTACACACTGCCACTGTCCACTGGGTCACCATGCCATCAACCACAGCCAGCCTGGCATCACCTCTGGCTTCCACGCATCCTCGTCTTCAGCTTCAGGTGCACCTGCACCTGGTTCAAAACAAGTGCTGGATCAGCTGCGGGTACAGCTCCATGGTGGAGGGCACCAACGTGGTGGGGACAGAGAAGGCCACTGTGTCCCCGTAGGCTCCACTTTCCCTCTTCTCTCCTCCACGCAACTCGCTGTGCTGACTTGCAGAGACCGCAGGCCAAACACCTGGATCAAAGGCAACAGCTCTCCACAGGTGTCTTCACATGCTCCCCTGGGTGTTCCCAAGCGAACCCTTGCCTCTGATCCCCACACAGAGACCTCCCAGATTTGACTTCCCAGCTCCTCCCACGATGGGGCAAGCCTGCATCCCTCTAATCAATCTCTCATTCCTTTAGCTTCATAACCCTTCTGCTTTTCTCTGTCAGAGTCTAACTGATCCAAATATCAATGCCGCGACATTTCAAGAAAGCCTATAGAGTTGCTCCAGATTACAGGACATGTAAATATAATGAATAACATTGGGACATTTGGTGAAATGTGAATCTGGACTTTATGTTAGATAACAATATTGGATGTGGTAAACATATTGTGGTTATGTAAGAGAAAGTCCTTATTCCTAGGGGTTGCTAAAGTATTTAAAGGTGAAGAGCCATAATGTCTACATCTTAATCTCCAATTATTCAGCAAAAAATCGGAATAATATCTATACCTAGAGAGACAGAAAGCAAAATGTTCATTTATAAATTCACAGGAAAGATACACAGGTGGGCCTTTTACTATGCTTGCAACTTTTCCAAGGTGTGAATTTTTTTCCAAAATAAAAAAGCAAAGAAAACAAGGGAAAGATTAAAAAGCACAAGGAGAATACGAGGCGGACAGAGGCAGGCTGGGAGGAGGTGCTGAAGGAAGAACTTGGAACTCCTGAGTCACCGAGACTGATCACTCTAGGGGGACAGTCAAGCCCGGACACCCCTAAAGGCTGGGGGAAAGAGCCACACGGTGTCCTCTGGCTCTGCGCCTCAGCCTCCCCACATGTCAACAGCCACCTTCCTAACTTTGTTTGCCCTGCTATTTATAGAGCGATCACTTTTCTACATAAAGCCCTGAAATAGAAGTGTTGAAAGAGCAGCTGGTGCCTCACGGGAACCTAATAAAACGTCTGTTTCCAAACAGGCCTGCTTCTCTCCGTCATAAATATTCTGTAGCTCTTGCACTCTCCTTCTGTAATAGCAGGCGCATTTGCATAAAAACAGGATTCGGTTTATTAAGAATGTATCCCTTCCCTGCTGCTTACTGCCTGCCAGAAGATTCCCAGGGTCACACATGACATGACCCGGGGTGGGATCACACCTGACTTTAGCCCACAGGTGAGCGGTACCCCACAAAAAGACAGAGTGGCCAGGCCGGGCGCGGTGGCTCGCACTTATAATTCCAGCCGGTTTGGGAGGCCAAGACGGGTGGATCACCTGAGGTCAGGAGTTCGAGACCAGCCTGGTCAACATGGTGAAACCCCATCTCTACTAAAGATACAAAAATGAGCTGGGCATAGTGGTGGCGAGCGCCTGTAATCTCAACTATTCAGGAGGCTGTCAGGAGAATCACTTGAAGCTGGGAGGTGGGGGTTGCAGTGAGCCGAGAAGCACCACTGCATCCCAGCCTGAGCAACAGAATGAGACTCTGTCTCAAAAAAAAGACAGTGAAGGCTTAAAGAAGGGTGTGGATGTCCTTGGGCTTCTATTCCTCTATTACAGCAAAACACACACACACACACACACAAAAGTTGACACACATACACACACGCCAAGCGAATTCACTGGCCAGGTCCCTAGGGGGACGTTTGGTGGAGCCCTGGGAGGGCAGCCATCACCAGATGAAGAGGCAGACGCCTGAGATGGCCTTTAGGGTCCTCTTGTCCCCTGAGACTTCCTGTCTTTTTTTGGCTTTCAGATTTGTCATTGGATGATGTATTAGTGTTCTAAGACCGTGCTGTTGTTTGAATGCACATATCCTCCAAAACTCATGTTGAAACCGAATCCCCAATATGACGGTATTGAGAGGTGGGGCCTTTAAGAGGTGACTGGGTCATGAGATCACTGCCCTCATAAATGGATTAATCCATTTGTGGATTAATGGGTTCATGGGTTATCGTGGAAGGGGAACCGGTGGCTTTATGACAAGTGGAAGAGAGACCTGAGTTAGCCCTCTCGGCCCCTCACTGTGTGAAGCCCTGCTCTGCCGTGGGACGCTGCAGAGAAGGCGCTCACCAGATGTGCCCCATTGACTGTGGACCCCCCAGCCTTCTGAACTGTAAAAAATAAATCCTTTACTTTACAAATTACCCAGTTTCAGGTAATTCTATATAAGCAACAGAAAACGGACTAAGACAGGCTGCTGTAACAACTCTATCCCAAGCCGGGTGGCTTAAACAACGGGAATTTCTTTCTCGGAGTCTGGAAGCTGGGGGACCCAAGATCAAGGTGCCGGCTGATTGGGCCCCTGGTGAGGGCGCCCCTGGCCTGCAGCCAATCGCCTTCTCCCCGTGTCCTCACGTGGTGGAGAGAGAGAGGAGCGTGGAAGGGCACCAACTCTATCGGATCGGGGCTCACCCTAACGACCTCACTTAACCTCAGCCACCTCCATAAAGCTGCAATCTCCAAACACAGTCACATGGAGGGCTGGAGCCTCAACATATGAACTGGGGTTGCTGCCGGGACACAGTCAGTCCGTACAAATGACAGCACTGCTGTCACTGAGGGCCCCAAAGCCCTCCTTCCGGTCAGAACTGAAGAATGCGCCCTCCTCTCAGCTGCCCTGGGCCCTGTGACCATCATTCTTGCCAAATGAAGTCCTTGGTGCCACCAATTGCAGTGGGTAAAGGGCCTGCCTCCCGCTGAGGGGGCCAAGGGGCTCCAGAGGAAGGTAAGATGGAAAATGCCCAGGTTGCTGCCTGCACAGCAGGTGAGGACCTGTGGGTGATGAGCACACCTCTCCTAGAGACAGACCGTGGGAGAACCACCCGGTGACGCCCTGGAGGACCGGCACTCAAGGGTTCTGCAGGGCCTGCCCTGAGCGCTGCGCTTCTCCCGTGCGAATGCCATTAAGCTTTTTTGTTCATTGTTGCATGCCTAACAATTGGGAATGTTTTACTTGGAAGCGGTGTGTGATTCCCATCATGCTGTACTTCCTTTGTACCGAACAAGTGTTATTTAATGGGGCAGTTTTGATTGTTTTGGAGATAGGCGTCTATTTGGGAAGAGGCGGGGTTTGTGTGAGTTTGATTGTATTGGCCAGCTTCCTCTATTTTTTCTGGGAAATCCTTCTTCCCGTGTGTGTAGATGGCAAGTGTTACAGAACCGCATAACCACGCAGCCTGTGAGACCCTTGCCCTGGACGGCTTTGAGGCGTCCGACCCGGCCTGCAGTTCCAGAGTCCTGGAGGAGGCCACAGAGGGTGGGGGCAGAGGTTAAGTTCGTGGCGCCTGGGAAAGTCACACTCCGGTAAAGCCATCAGTGCGAGCTCGCCTGTCCCCTTCACAGGCTGGAGACGGGTGTATCCAGTTCCAAATGCAATTCCAGAGGCCTCTTGCTTTCTTCTGGGTCAGGCAGGCTTGGGGCCCCTTCCTTCCGGTCCCTGGGCCCCCTCCCCCACACTGGGAGGCCTTTCCTCTCTCAACCAATGTCAGCTTTCAATTAAAGAATGACCATTGTTCCTTCTGGGGGAAAAGAGGCCCCGTCCCCTCCATCCTATCTCATATCCTCTTCCTGGTTTCTAAGACCCTCTACCTTGGGGCCAAGGCTTTTGCACCCACCTGAGACTCTGCGTTTCCTGCTCCTGCCCCCCCTTACTCTCGCCCCCCAGCTTCTGGCCTTTCCCTTGCAGGCCTTTCTGGCCACCAAGGCCCCCCACCATCCACCCCTGGTGCCCTCCATCTTGCACGGCCCTGGCCTCTGATTTACCTAGGCAGCTCTGCCTCCTCTTTCCTCACCTTTATGCTCCATTGTTCTTGGGCACATTTACCCAGGACCTAGCCTGAGAGACACACAGCGAGAGACACACAGCGAATTCCCCGACCAGAGTCCTTCGTCCTTCCGGGCAGGCATCACTCAGGACGCAGACTGCAGAGAGCTTGCGACCACTGGGGAGGGAGGTGACTCTCCCCATGTCTTAATGCCCACATAAGCTCCAGGCAGTGTCCAGCCTCACAGATGCATGTGGCCACCGAGCTGCATGCTAGCTGCCCCTCCCTGGAGGAGCCATTTCTTTGGGCTGCTAGGGCCAGGCCTGGGTCCTGCCCTCCCGCTGAGGCCCAGGAGCAGTGCTGGCTGGCTTAGAAGCCCAAAGCCAGAACATCCTTCCTATCTTTTGCAGCCAAAAGCTATTTTCTGTTTACCTCTGGAAGTTCAGTTCCTTCTGAATACTGAAAAAATTCTACTGGGATCATTGCCCTACACAGAAAAGCAGACAGAGTTGGGAGTTTAACTCAAGAACCTAGAACCCCCCAAATTCTAGGTAACCTGAGGGCACATCCCTCACTCCTCGTGCCTCTCTCTTTCTCTGTGGTCTTGCTGTGAAGGAGTGGTGTAGAAATGTAGAAGAAGAAAGCTCTGGGCATAGACACACTCCTGTTCTGCCTGTCTTATCCCCACTGCTATGGCCAGGAAGAGAGAGAGAAACATGCTTCGAGGATTTTGCAATTTCATCCTCCTGGGTTTATAAAACGCCTTTTTTTTTTTTTTTTTTTTTTTGAGACCGAGTTTCTTTCCTGTTGCCCTGGCTGGAGTATAATGGCATGATCTCGGCTCTCTGCAACCTCTGCCTCCTGGGTTCAAGTGATTCTCCTGCCTCAGCTCCCCGAGTAGCTAGGATTACAGGAGCCTGCCACCACACTCAGCTACTTTTGTATTCTTAGTAGAAACAGGGTTTTACTGTGTTGGTCAGGCTGGTCTCGAACTCCTGACCTCAAGTGATCCACCCACCTTGGCCTCCCAAAGTGCTGGGATTACAGGCGTGAGCCACCACTCCTGGCCTAAAATGTCTTAAACCCACATTTGACCCAATTTCACAGAACAATTAGTAGTTTTTCTGATACACAGGCATACTTCTTGGAGGAGGGGATTGTTCCCTGCTTCGTGTCCCCAGAGACCAAAGCTGCCACCACTCTCTGGGCCTGACCAGGCTGGGCTCACCACCCCCACCCAGCTGTTCTGCTTTCTGCTGGACCCCCCTCCAGCTGGCACCACTGGGGCCCCTCTTCTAGCACCCCACAGCACTTTCCTGCTCAGCCCTCATCACTGCCACTTGCTACTGCCACAGCCACGCCTCCTCCCAGCCCCTCCCATTCATGCCGAGCTCACACAGAGCCTCAGTTTCCTCCAGCTTCCCAAAAGGGACAGCCGGTCCAGGCGCAGTGGTCCATGCCTGTAATCCCAGCACTATGGGTGGCAGAAGTGGGAGATTGTTTGAGCCCAGGACTTTGAAACCTGCCAGGGCAACATAGAAGACTTAGTCCCTATTAAAAAATAATAATAATAAAATAATCAAAATAAAAGAGGCAGCCGGTGTGGGTCAGGCTACCTCCTTCTGTCCTGGGGCCTTGTGCAGAAATAGCCCCCTTCAGCTGAGTGGCTTGATGGGTGATACTCACTTCTGAATTCTTTGGGGGTCTCTTTACAGATTGGAACCTCGGTAGGTGACAGCATCTCCTCAGGACAGAGCAACACTGGGCAGGTTAGGGAAGCAAGGCAGTGGCCACACGGGCCATCCAAGGCTGTCTTTCATCTTTTTTACCTTCAGAGACTAGATCAGTTTGTATCCAGGGGCCACGGGTCCCTTCCAGCACTAGGGAGGACATGCTCATAAGGGTATCAGCACACGCACAGCCCGGGACCCTGCACCTGTGCTCACCCAGGAGTCAGCCGCCTGTATGTCTTTGCCTTCTTTGTTCCAGTTCCTGGGAAAGAAAGTGGGTCCATGAAACCTGCGCTCCATCCAGGTCCCAGGGCCTGCTGAGACAACACAGGTTGGGGCTTACACCAGAACCTGTCTTGTAGTGAGTCTGCACCAAAAATTAAATGCCCACCACAGTTTTTATCTGGTTTCAGGTGAAAGAAGAGCATGTACCTCTCTGGGTTGTCATGAGGATTAAATGAGATGAGGCATTGAACATGCTTAGAGCGTGACATGGTGCAAGGCACACAGTGAGTGACTATGAGGAAGCATTTAACTAGAATCACGGTTGCACATCCTCAAGGCTGCTGACGATACACACAGATTTCAGGGCTCAAAGCGATAATTCATGTAAAGCCTTCGTTGTTATCATTACTAGGCTGTGACTAGCCACCAGGCTATGAGAGGTGACCCCGAGTGGTTCCGCGGGACCTCAGCCTCTGAACGAATGTCATCATCCTGCTGAGTTCCTAAATCCACCGTTATTAAGTTAGGACATTCTTTTCATGGGCAAATTCCAAAGTAGAATTGTCAGGCGTTGCATAATTAGTGAGATTTACTGGCAAGAATTATTTGTCTTTTGAGTGTTGACCCTTGGGTCTCTGGAAGACTTAAGAGCTGAAAGTTCAACTCTTCCTCCAGATTCAAGTCCCCAGGATCCCCCACCTGCCCAACCTGTTTCTGCCCTCCTTCCCTTCCACCCAAGGAAGCATGTGAATGTGGTGCCCAGAGTTCCCGGGGCACCTGGCCAAGGCCACTGTTGACACCCACATACCCAAAGAGAGTGCACGCGTCTCTGGAGTTCTTTCCTCTCAAAGCCCAGAGCCGTGACTGTCCCCTGCAGACACAGGATTTCAGGTCAACTCAAGCCAGATGTCAGTCAAGTCCCAGGCCAGAAAATGCATTGGCTGGAATGTTCCTTAGAAACAAATGAGTTTCTCTGTGATGCAAGGGTTAGACGGAAGCAGGCAGGTTAGCGTGCCATGTGTCAGAAGATTTCATTTAGATTGAGAGATGTGAATAAATGGCCTGGAGATAATGCTCACTGGGAATTTGGGAAAGCCAGCAGGACAGACATAAACTTCTACCAAGGACAGGGTGCAAAGGCCCACGGGTAGCTCCTGAGGGGAGGTGGCAGGTGAGATGGGGAAGGGAGACCTCCCCATCCAGGGAAAGGCTCTCTCAGTACTTACCTGTTTTAGCTATTGGTCTTTTCAGTGAAATTTATTTAAACACACAAAGGCTGCCCCTGCATCATGTTTTTCCAAAATTGTCTGGTCCAGTTCCTTTCCCTCAGCTTTGTATTGTCAATTTAGCTTAGTTTTCTCCTCCCTTAATGAGGACTTACCAACTTTTTTTGCTTGCAAATGTCTATAACCAATTACATAGACTTTCATGAGAAAGCTTTATCAAAACAGTAGACACGTGTTACTGCCTTGCTCCTATAAGCAGAAAACCACCCAGGACCGTGCATTTGCAGAATGGTTTTCAAACTTAATCTATGGCTTAAAGGCTGAGACAATTATCAAAGGCTGTTAAGTTCACTCCTTAGTTTAAAAAAGCAGAACTAAAGTGGAGACACCCCTGTGTGTTCAGAGCTGCACCCTCCCCAAGGCAGGGCAAGGCACTCAGGGGTTCCTCCATCCCTGTAGGGCTGATGACCCAAAACACACACTTTGGTTCAACATCAGGAAAACGACAGCCCTATTCCTTTATTGCTTAAGGAAGAAAGAGGCGTGTACAGAGGCCCACTGCTAACCCAGACCAGGAATCATTGCTGGAAGGAAGAAACACCTGGAATGTACGGACGAGGACTTCTGTTTTCCTTCTGTCCATGGGTTTCCCAATCCAGGGGCTCGCCTCCTGCAGGAGGCCCTCCTCAGCCAAGTCGATTAATTTCTGTGCCAGCAACGTGCAGACAACCTCAGAAAAGGGCCTGTGCTCTCCTTCCACGGTGCTGCCTGCACTTTCCTTCCAGTAGGAACTTTCCCATCATGCCCATGCTGTTGAGGTGATGGTGCTGTGCTTTCCCTCCAGTAGGAGGCTTCCCATCATGGCCCATGGTTGTTGGAGGTGATGATGCTGCCCGTGCTTTCCTTCCAGTAGGAACTTTTCCATCATGTCCCGTGGTTGTTGGAGGTGATGATGCTGCCTGCGCTTTCCTTTGAGTAGGAACTTTCCCATCATGGCCCATGGCTGTTGGAAGTGGTGATGCTGCCCAGAGGTTTCTCTCGCCACCCGCCCTTTCCCTGAGAGGGTGCCTCCATCCTGCAACTCCAACCACCTGCTGCTTTTGACAGCCAATATCTTCTGCACGAATGTCTCCTGTGAGCACCAAATCCAAAATGTCCAGCATCCTGCTGGACAATAGATTTTTCAAACTCAACATGCCCCAACTCAACACCTCATCTTCCCCCTACTTCCTTCCCAAATGTATGGTTCTTATTTTCCTTTTCTCCCCAACCCCCTGCACATATTCAACTTACCTTCTTCTTTGCTTCAAAATGTCTACTACCCATTATGTAGATTCCAAGTCCTCTAGATTCAACCTTAGTAAGGTCTTGCTCCCACCCACTCCTCCATATCCCCACAGCAACAGCACCATTTCCCGACCTCAGCACCTCTCATCTGGCCTTGCACTGCTCTCCAACCGTTCCTGCAGGCTTGCCTTTCTCCGTCCATCCTCAGCAAACCACCAGGGCATCCGTCTAAGGCAGGAAGCTCTGATCACCTTATTTTCCAGCTGAAACCCCTCAGTGGCTCTCCCTGACTGGCCTCCCTCTCATCCTGCCTCCTGCTGGCCCAGGCCCACCTCATTCCTTATATCCAGCTACACCGATGCCTGACTTTTTCCAAACACACTGCATCGTCTTGCACAGAGTGTCTCTGCCCGCCCTCCCCACCAGCAACTGTTTTCTGTCTCTCATGTTTCCACTAAGCAGCACCACCCCCATGACCACGTTTCCCCAGCACAGCACAATGCACCCCTGGTGCACGCTGCTCCCTGGGCAAGAATTTTTTCCTCCTTGCCTGCTCAGCTACTGGACTGTAAGCTCCTTGCAGACAGATGTTAGGTCTTGATTCTCTTCCTCACATCCCTAGTGCCTAGCATAGTACCTGGTACACAGAGAGTACATAATGAATATTTAGGGAAAGAGGCAAGAGAAGGGAGAAGAGGAGAAAAGAAAGAGAGAAAGAAAAAAGAGAAAAGAGAAGAACGGAGAAAGAGAAGGAAAGGAGTCAAAAGACCAACAGAATTGGGTTATACACTGCCCATATACCTGGGGAGTTAAGACGTGTGTGCACATTGTGTGTGTGTGTGTGTGTGTGTGTGTGTGTGTACACGCACACACGATGCTACGGTCCTTTAAACAATTTAGCATAACTCCAAGTACAGCTTAAGTTGCAAATTGTAAATACACCTAGAGAGCCACAGCATTCTCCCTGGAAGACATTCACGGAGTATTACTCAGCACATGTCACCAAAGGCCCACCATGGGTCAGGCCTCGTGCTAGGCACTAGGAAGACAAAAAACAGATGACAATTTGTTTTTATCATTGAGAAGCTCAGAGGAAAAATCTGGGCAGCAAACAAATGGTCCAAATCTGGCCGGCAGCTGTTTTTGTAAATAAAGTTTTATTACAACACAGCCACGCCATTTACTATCGGGCCCTTTGCAGAAGACGTCTGCTGGCCTTGCCCTAGATAGTAGAGGCCTCCAGGCCCTTGGCCTTGTCCACTGCCAACAGCACAGTGCCTAGCCCCTTGCTAAGTGCTCAGCAAACCCATCCTCAAGGCTCCAGAAACTCTCTGGAGTCGGGCTCACTGGTAGAGAAGAATTACTCCTCCTTATCTAATATGAAAATAAGGGTGCATTTTCCTCCAAGCAAAGGCATGCCACTAGAAGAGGCAGCGTGATATCCAGCAGCTGTTGGTGACCTCTCTACAGACATGACAGACTCATCTCCGGGACCAGCCCTTTATACAGAGACTTCCATCCAGCAATCTCACGACATCTGGCCCGGGCTGTACAAATCCAGAGACCTAGAAACAGAAACTGTGATTCCTCTTGAGAAGTGAGGCTGCTATGTGGCTGGCGTCCACACCACACTGCCAGCTTCAGGCTCTATTGCCTTATCTTAAATTACAAACTCTACCAGAAGAAAATGTCAGCCTTCTGCTGCGGTTCGGAAGGCTTTGTGTGTGTTAACAATTGTCTTGGAACCTGCACTCAAGACGACCTCAAGCATGCTTTGTTCTTCTGCTCTGGACATGTCGTGGCCATCAGGGTGAAGAGAGAGATGAGAACAGAGGCTTGGACAAGACAGCCCTGGCTGACCAGTCAAGTGTAGAAGACACATACACACATTTCCTTTTTTTCTTTTCTTCTCCAACTTTTATTTTAGAGTCAGGGAGTACCTGTGCAGGTTTGTTACAAAGGCATATAGCATGATTCTGAGCTTTGGTGTACGATTGGCACCCAGGTAATGAGCATAGCACCCAACAGGTAGTTTTTCAGCCCTTGCCCCTGCTCCCCTCTCCTTGGTCTAGTAGTCCCCAGTGACTATTGTTCCCATCTTTATTCATAATAGCAAAAACACAGAATCAACCCAGGTTCCCATCAATGGTGGATTGGATAAAGATGTGGCTTATATACACCATGGAGTACTATGCAGCCATAAAAAAGAATGAAATCAGGTATTTTGCAGCAACGTGGATGTGGCTGGAGGCCATTGTCCTAAGCGAATTAATGCAGGAACAGAAAACCAAATACATCATGTTCTCACTTATCAGTGGGAGCTAACCACATACCTTTCGGAAAGCACCAGAACACTGGTTTGTTCCTGCTTTGTCTTGGCACCAACCCACTTGACCCCTGACTCATCCTTCTCTGCAACACTCCTGTTTGCTTTTCTCTAACATGGAGAAGGTAATTCTCGGGGAAGAACTAAGCCCAAACATCCTCTAAGACAGTAAAGCGTTAACAGCTTAGAAAGAGCTGCAGACTATTAAAATGTGAGCTGTGTTAGTCAGCTGAACCGAGAATTCTCATCCTGGCCCTTGCTCTTGGAGGGAATGCATGCCTTAGTGCTTACTCAGCTCTTAAGCAGGCTTTGTTGTTTTGTGTGTGTTTGTTTCCCGTGACTGTGTTTAACTTTTTTTAAACTGTGGTTTAAGAAAAAAAAAAAAGTTGATCAGTAAGTCAAAGTGTCAGAACTGTCTGGGTCAAAGCAGGCACTCATAGGGAAGCAGGAAGGCCAGTCTGTAGGTTTAGGGGAAGGGAGGGGAGGAAACCAAATTTTCATTCCACACCAAGCCTGCAAAATCATACAGACAGGAGAGCCCAGACAAAGCTAAATGTCATTTTCTTTATCCTAATTTATTGATTTCTGCTGGCTGTCGGCAGCGCTCAGGGGAGGAAGTGTGCTGAGTCCATAGCTAATGCTTTTCGTTGATCTCACAATTAGTGGGCCCGGGAGCTTGGGGAAGGGGGTGCCATGGAGTGCAGGGAAATGGTGACGAGATGCAAAAGAATCATGGTGGCCAGAGCAAAAAAATATGTGCTCACATTTCTCTCTCTGCAGTGTTTCCGAAAACGCCTCTTCGTTTACTTGAAAGAGACCTCATGCCAAAAAATGCATGGCATCATCTCCCACCTGCTCAGTCATGCCTTGAATCTCAAGCCCAGAAACGCAACTGCTGCCGGTGGGGGGTACACCTGAAAAATCATCATCCCGAGAACACCTGTTAAAAAGTTCACAATAGCAGAAATCCCCGGTGCTGCATGGAGAATCTTCACTCAGGTGTGTCACCCCCTAGATGGTAGAAAGGTCCAGGGGCGGGTGTCCAGTGGGGCCAGGGAGACACGCAGGTTCGAGGTTGTTCTACAAGCCCGAGAAAAATATCTGGGCCTCAGAATGTCAAGAGAGCTAGTTCTTCAGAGTTCTATTTTCCATTCTGCTACTTTGAGAGGGATGTGGGCTTTCACTATGCTCATTATTTTCATGAAAACTCATTACAAAACTGAAACCAACATCACAGAACAATGAGGAATCACCAGCCCATTGCACAAGTTCAGAGAGGCACATATGGCCACTGCAATGCTTCCTTTCCAAAGCTCTTTGGTTCTTGGGTGGAGTGGCCTCCGCCACGGGCTTTCCCAGGTCACATCTGCTCCGCACTTTTTTCCAGGTGCCTCTGTCCCCCGAGGCCTCACCCCCGGCCCGGGTGGGCCCCTGGACAGGCATGCGGCACTGACCCCGCTGCAGTCTCCAGGTTCTCAAAGCCAGCTGCCTACTGGATATTGCACCCCTAAAGTCCCACCAATGTGTCCTCAACAGGATCTCCTCACAGCCCCCCTTTCTGGTGAAGGCTGATCAGCTTCCAGCCATACAGATGTGAAGCCTCGCTGTCTCCAAGGAACCCTGGAGTCCTGTTGATTCCCCTTCTGAATATCTCCTCATTCTGACCTCCTCTTCCTCACACCCACTGCCCTCCACCCGGCCCAGCCTCAGCCCAGAAGGGCCTCCTCTCCAGACTCTGTCCAGGTATCTGCTGCCTCACCTCTACCCTGCCCTCCGCCTCGCCTCTACCCTGCCCTCTTCCTCACCTCTACCCTGCCCTCCGCCTCCCCCTGGAAGGCTGCTCTCCTTCTCCGGGGTCCTTCACTGCCCACTGAACCACCTCTCAGTCTGGCCTTCAAGGACCCAAATCCACCAACCCACTCTTCTCTTATTCTCCAACACCAAGCCTCAACACCATCACACTGTCCCCTGCCACTGCATGAACGTCCATCCCTCATACCTGTGTCCCCGCCATCATCTTATTTAAAATGCCTCTCCCTCTGATCTGCCCATTCAACGCCTCGTCGAAGCCAAATTCCAGTCCCTCCCTCCCTGTGGCAACCTTGCCTGACTCTGCAGCAACTGCAACCCCGTCCTTGTCCTTGCCTGTGTGTCCACCATGTTGCTTCATTATAGTGGGATGTCAGTCGGCATTAAAAGCTGCTGTCTCCTCTACTTCCTTGTACCCATTATCAAAGACCCCCGTGGGCTCATTCGCAAATTCAGAAAAACGTTCCCCTTCCTCAGAACACTACCGCTCAGATGATTGTCACATTTACTGAGTCTGTTCACATTTATGAACACATTTATGAAGCCTGAGATGAATGGTGGCCCTAGGATGGCTGGTGACAAGCCTGCCTGAGCCCAGCCCCCAAGGTTCGGGGGGCAGGATCACTTTCTACCCACTGTGCACACCAACTTCAGGTTCTTCATTTCCCGGCTTTCAAGTAGGCTTTGTCTATCTCTAGCAGAAACAATAAATCGTCTGAAAACCAAAGCACTTTTGATTTGCAAAAGCCAGGCTGCACTGAGAAAGAGATTTCCCTTAGAATTCTGAAGGATGACTTCACACATCAAGAACGAAGCTACGGCTTGGGAGTGCAGGTTTACGCCATGACCATGGGGAGCAGAAATGGACAGAAAATGTGGGTTGGTGTCAGAGAATAGCTATTTATCTACCGGAAAGAAAATGATGGATTACCAATAGGCAGGAAGAAGGGAATCCACAGAGAATATAGCTTAGATGCTTGGGACGAAGCTGAGAATATTTCCCCCAGGTCTCCCCCTCCACACTGTGCCCCTCCCTCAGTGAAAATGCCAGCAGCGGAGGCAACCAGAAGTTTCAGAAACCCCAGGTGGGCTTGGGAGGAACTAATTAGCTTGGGAGAGTTAATATCACAAAACAGTAGTTATCATCTGATGGATTTTCCCTTCATGGGGATACATCTCCTCACCGACACTGTAATCAGCTCCCGGGGCAGGCCCGTGGCACAGGTGTGCACACACCTGGCAGCCTTGGCCCTATTCTCTGCCCACCAGAGTCCAGCAGCCAGCACATAATCCCCTTGTTACTACACTGCTCCACTCCTAATAAGGGCAGGGCAGCGTCCCAGAGACTGAGGGGTTACAGAGACTGCTGACCCTGTCCTGAAGAAGGGGCAGTTGGGTCCTTCACTCTTTGGTAGGCAAAGCGGGATAAAAGTGGCTGCTAAAATGTATGGCAGTGTGGAGGGCTGAGCAGTTATTCAGAACTAGGGGATCAGGGATGACTTCATGGAAGAGGTGGACCTTGGCTTGAGCCTGGAAGGGTGAAGAGCGTGTGCTATTATTTCTTCATCGTCCACCTTCTTCAGACCAAGGAGAAA
Source organism: Macaca nemestrina (assembly GCF_043159975.1). Classification (NCBI taxonomy): domain Eukaryota; kingdom Metazoa; phylum Chordata; class Mammalia; order Primates; family Cercopithecidae; genus Macaca; species Macaca nemestrina. The sequence goes on along the minus strand of NC_092125.1, from coordinate 14,253,449 downwards.
AGGGGATTTGGCCCCGTCAGAGGAGGTCACTGCCTGCTCTCTGCAGGGACAGCTGGGCCTGGCATCTACCCGCCAGGTTGGGCCCCCAACTCTACTTTGGTTAACTCTCTAACCCTGAGACTCCTGCCTTCACCTCTTGAACCCATTTTGTTCCTCTGTAAAATAGGAAGAGTCACGTTGCCTCCCTTGCCGGTTTGCTGTGAGAATTAAGTGAAAGAGCAGTTACATTTCATCCGTGCTGACTTCCTTTCTGTTATGGACTGAATGTTTATGCTCCCTACAGCCCGACCAAAATTTCTATGTTGAGGCCGGGCGCGGTGGCTCAAGCCTGTAATCCCAGCACTTTGGGAGGCCGAGACGGGCGGATCACGAGGTCAGGAGATCGAGACCATCCTGGGTAACACAGTGAAACCCCGTCTCTACTAAAAATACAAAAACTTAGCCGGGCGAGGTGGCAGGCGCCTGTAGTCCCAGCTACTCGGGAGGCTGAGGCAGGAGAATGGCGTGAACCCGGGAGGCGGAGCTTGCAGTGAGCTGAGATCCGGCCACTGCACTCCAGCCTGGATGACAGAGCGAGACTCCATCTCAAAAAAAAAAAAAAAAAAAAAAAAAAAAATTCCTATGTTGAAAGAAACTCAACTCCCAAGGCAATGAATGGCATTAGGAGGTGGGGCCCTTGGGAGGTGACTGGGTCCTGAGGTTGGAGCCCCTGTGAGTGGGATTAGTGCCCTTATCAAAGGGACCCCAGAGAAGAGTCTCACTCTCTTCCAACCATGCGGGGACACAGCTAGAATGTGCCATCTGCAGTCCGGAAGAGGCCCTCACCGGAACTCAACCATGCTGGCACCCAGATCTCAGACCCCCAGTCTCCCGAACCGTGAGGAAGAACTGTGTGTTGTTTATAAGCCACCAGGCTCTGGTACTTTGTTACAACAGCTCAAGCTAAGACATTTTCCCTCCTTCTTTACTGGGGATGATGGGAGGTAAAAAAAACTTAGAGGAAGTCAGCCGGGCGCGGTGGCTCAGACCTGTAATCCCAGCACTTTGGGAGACCGAGGCGGGTGGATCACGAGGTCAGGAGATGGAGACCATCCTGGCTAACACGGTGAAACCCCATCTCTACTAAAAATACAAAAAAATTAGCTGGGCATGGTGGCGGGCACCGTAGTCCCAGCTACTCGGGAGGCTGAGGCAGGAGAATGGCATGAACCCGGGAGGCGGAGCTTGCAGTGAGCCGAGATCGCGCCACTGCACTCCAGCCTGGGTGACAGAGCCAGACTCAGTCAAAAACAAAAAGCTTATAGGAATTCAGTCTTTGACAGACTTTGCATTCTAGGGTGCTGGGTCAGGAGGTCCCTGCAGCCCCTCAGGTCCCCAGTAGGTGACTCCTGACCAGTGTCTTGCCAGGCTGGCTGATGGCTCATGTGCCCACAGAGCCTGACCCACCCACTCGGGTTTGGGGTAGGGCTGCCACACCTCTCCTGGCTGTCCTGGCCGGGCTGGTATCTGGGTCAGTGCCCACCTGGCTCCCCGATGCACAGCTCGAGGTAGAAGCAAGGACCAGTAGTCTGGATGCCAGCCCTGAAACCTCCCAGCTCACATCCTCCTTGTCCATGGGGTTGGGGCCAACAGAGCAGCTGCCTTGGCCTGGAAGCAATATGTTCACAGACACACCTACAACGTCCCTTTAAGTTTGATGAACGAAAGTTCTGCTGACTGGGTTTCCTTTCAGGCTGGGAGCTGTCCGGTGTTACCTGTCCTCTGTTACAATGTTTCCAATGGCCGGAGCTGGGATTCAGCATCCTGTCCCACTTGTGCCTGTTTGGGATGACTTCACATCAGTAGGGGACAAGGCTATGGGATGAAAGGACCCCTTGCTGAGTCCCTCAGCTGGGCTACTACTGAACATTCCTGCCAAAGGGGAGCAAGGGGAAACTTCCTCCACAGAGACTGTCAGTCCTCCCTAACAGCACTGTAGCCTTTTCAAGGTTGCTAACAGCTGGCTACCATTCCAACAAACCGGAAAGGAATATTACAGGAAAGGAAAGGAGAAGTGGTGTGATTGCAATTGTTGGTTTAGGTGCCTGTCTTTCTAGGAGTCTGTTTGCAATTGGAGGGAAGGAGATCTGTCTTCCTCTCTATCATATCCCCAACACCCACACACCTAGGGAAAAGAGTTGGGGCCCCCTCACATGTCGAGTGCCTACCAGCCTGCATGACAGCTCTGTGGAGCTATGCCCTTGTGTGAAGAAAAAGTCACCTCTTTCCTAGTGGAGGCAACCCTCAGAGCACATCCAACAGAGGAGCACAATCTGTATTTCAGCACCCATGCACCTTCCACTCCCCCCACACACTCCACACTCCTGGCTAAGCCAAGCACCTTTGTGCAGTGCACAACCTGCACATCTGTTCATGGCATCCCTGAATGTAGAATGTGTTCAAAACATGTAGTTAGGTTGAATTCATCAATAGGGAGAGGCTGCAAATGCCAAGTATGCAGCCTGGTCCAAGTGGGATTTTGCTGATTTGACTTTATACAAGGAATCGGGCTTTTTGGAAAAAAGCAGTTTCAGACTAAATAGTGTGACCACTGTCATTTGGAAAGGTTCTTGGTCTGCTCATGGACAGAGCCCTAGGGGAATAAACCTGTTCTGCATCCTAGAGATCCTAAGACTCCTGCCTACCTTTGTCCAGGAACTGCTACAACAGCCCTGCTCCCATCAGCGTTATGGTGGGAAATAGCAGAAACATGGCTAGAGCACTCCAGCTGCCCTGTCCCCTCCCCAGTCTACACCAGGGCTCCCAGCATAGGAGCCAGCACCCAACTCAGCACAGCAGGAGAGCTGAAACCCACAGCGCCCAGCATGTGATGCCCAAGCTCTGCTTCTCCGTGAGGGAGACAATTCGCCTGAGAAATATTAACCCCACCTACTTTACAACAGAATGAAGATTTAAGTACTGCATAGGTCCAAGGCACAGGGCCATTATTCTAGATCTCCATCCCCCTCCCTCCAGGGCTCGCATGCTAGAAACCCAAAAGGTACACTGCCAGCGACACCATATACTGTCTGTCCTGTATCGGGCCTAGTCCACCGACCTGGCTGCAGCTAGCTCCTCCCATGCTGCCCCGGGTGTGTCTTCATTATTGGGGGAGAATCGTTCCAAGTCAAGGGTAGACATGGAGCTGTAGTCTCTAAATATGGGAGCCTAGAGGAATAGAGGGACTCACCTTTAGATCCATGAGAATGCAAGGACAACAGCAGGTCCAGCTTCATTCTTCAGCATTCACCTAACATTCGATTTAATTCAACAGATATTTATCATGTGCTTAGGACGTGTCAGGCACTGTTCCTGGGCATTGGGGTATGGGAATGAACACGCTCTGAATATCTGCCTCTGCAGAGCTTCTAATGTAGTCACATTTCTCTTTCATGGGCATTGATCCCCCAGAGCACGCCACGTCAGCAGGCTCTCACTTGCTATGCCACTCACATTCTGCCTGATCTTCATTGTGCAAAACAGAGAGTCCAGTCTGGGAGTGACAGCGCCCAATGAGAGAGGCACTGCCACCAGCACAGGACTCATCCCACGAGGCACGTTGATTTTCCTTTCATCTTTCTACACATTTCCCCTCACTCAATTTTCTTTTCTCTTTCCACACTGTTTCCTCTTTGTCTTTCTTCCATCCTCTTTTCTTTCCTGCTCGCCCTTGGGTTCATGGCTCAGTACTGTTATTGGAACTGCTGACCCAGCAAAGCACATCCACCTCTGCGATGTTTTCCAAGAGCAGGGGATTAGAGGGATGGCCTTCTGCTGGGGCCAGTGGCTGGGGAAGACCCTGTTGGCCATGGATGGGAACTGATCCTGGGCTTACACCACAGCTCCAAAGGAAAGGGGCCGGGGATGTGTCTATGCAGGCCTGACTGACCAGGCAAGAAAGTGACACGTGCGCCGACTGGCCCAGAGGAACTCTGATAAGAGGAGATGCCAGAGCTGAAGCTCCTCCCTAATGCTTTCTCCAGGCTCTGTGTGACAACGACTGCCCCTGAGGCTCACTCCACCTCTCATCCACTGTCAGCAGCTCAGGGCCCCAGAGGCTACCATACCCACAGGGGACACTCCTCCAAGATCCTGGGGATGAGGATGAAAATGTCAGCCTCCCCACCCACAGCCAGTGAGGGTCAACATCAAATCAGAACTTTAACCCTGCAGTAGCAGTCATTGGGAGCAATTTTCTAGAAATGTGCTGCTGACCACATTAGCATATCCCAAACTAAATGTAAATGCACATACCCTGAGTTACAGTCTTGGGAACTGAAATCTGTTTTGAGCTATAGAAAATGAAAAAGTGATGTGTGCAAGGAATCTATGCAAAGGAGCCTCAAAGAGGAAGAATGAGTCAGGCTTGCCCCACATAACCAGAGACCACGGCCAGTACCAAGGTCCCTCAGCCGGTGACACTCCAAAATCTCTCAAAAGTGATCCAGAAGCCAGGTATGGTGGTACACACTATAAGCCCAGCTACTCAGGAGGCTGGGGTGGGAATTGGAGGCCATAGTGTACCATGGTCACACCTGTGAATAACCTCTTCACTCCAGCCTGGGCAACATACCGAGACCCCATCTCTAACAACGACAACAAAGTGACCCAAGGGTTTTAATCACTAAAAAAACTAAGAGTATTTTGTGTCCATTTCTCTCCTTTTTTTTTTTTTTTTAAAGGCTGGAGTGCAGTGGTGTGATCACAGCTCACTGCGGTCTCAACCTCCCAGGCTCTCAAGCAATCCTTCCACTCAGTCTCCTTAATAGCTAGGACTACAGGCACGGGCCACCACACATAGTTAATGTTTTTTTTTTTTTTTTTTTGAGACGGAATCTCTCTCTGTTGCCCAGGCTGGAGTACAGTGGCATGATCTCGGTTCACTGCGACCTCCATCTCCTGGGTTCAAGCAATTCGCCTGCCTCAGCCTCCTGAGTAGCTGGGACTACAGGCGCCTGACACCACGCCTGGCTAATTTTTTGTATTTTTAGTAGAGACGGGGTTTCACCGTGTTAGCCAGGATGGTCTCGATCTCCTGACCTCATGTTCCACCTGCCTCGGCCTCCCAAAGTGCTGGGATTACAGGCGTGAGCCGCTTCGCCCAGCCAATTTTTTTATTTTTATATTTTGTAGAGATGGAGTCTCACTATGTTGCCCAGGCTGATCTTGAACTCCTGGGCTCAAGCAATCGCCCTACCCCAGTCTCCCAAAGTGCTGGGATCTCAGGCATGAGCCACCATGCCCAACACTATTTCTATTTTTTAACTGAAACAAAATTATTATTTAAAGTATCCGCCTCTGAAACAGAACTGTTTAAGAATGTCCCCGTTGTGTGACTGTTTGCAGAAACGAGTGAGCATACTGGTGACTCAGCCACTCACTCCCTGTGACCCTCAGTGGATCTGACCTTATACAGTCTTTCATTGAGTTAGTCTTTGTCATATATTGCTTATTTTACATCCACGGTGGAGCACCGGCTGAAGACAGGAAGGATAAGAACCCTGATGATGAAATACAGGAACTTCACAACAAGCATAAAATGAGCTGCACACTGTGCCTTATGCCTGTGATTTCAGCACTTTGAAAGGCTGAAGTGGGAGGATCACTTGAGGCCAGGAGTTCGAGACCAGCCTAGGCAACATAGTGAGACCCCATTGCTACAAAAAATTAAAAATAAACTAGCCAGACTGGGCAGCAGAGTGAGACCCTGTTTCTAAAAAAATAAAAACAAAAAACAAAATGGTAATCATTCAGCACATTTATCTGAAGATTATTTTCACCAGACCCAGAGTTTTGGTACTTCAAAAATGTAAGTTGAAAGAAAAAAATGTATATATTGGTGATTCTATCTAATTTGGCTTTTTATTTATGGGTGAAAAAAATCCATATACTATAATGTATTATTTGAAAAGAACAGCTGAAATCTCCTGTTGGATTATGTTCATTAGAAATAAAATGTCAGATGGCTCACACCTGTAATCCCAACACTTTGGGAGGCTGAAGTGCGCGGATCATGAGGTCAGGAGTTGATCGAAACCCCATCTCAACCAACATTACAAAAATTAGCCCAGCATGAGGGCGCATGCCTGTAACCCCAGCTACTCGGGAGGCTGAGGCAGGAGAATTGCTTGAACCCAGGAGGGGGAGTTCAAGTGATTTCTTGAAGTGAGCTAGGATTGCACCACTGCACTCCAGCCTGGGTAACAGAGTGAGACTTGGTCTCAAAAAAAAGAAATAAAATGTCAGAAATTATAAAAATAGACATATTTAAGTCTCAAATATAAGCATTCCAAATGTCAGGAAAATAAAAACAGTTGCTGATTTTCATGTGTTATAACATATATATGTTACATGTTTTTATATGCTATAACATTATAAAATATGTATATTTGGTTAAAAAAATCAAACTTTTTTGCTTTTTTTTACTTTATTTTTACTTTTTGCCTTTTTTACTTTATCTCTATGAATCACACTTTTCTTACATATCTCAAATCCACTTAGTGACATGTGTCACTTAAGAGGGAAAAAAGACAAATATCGTGAATATTTTAAAGACTGTCCAAAAATACACTTTCAATACATGAATTAAGAATACACCATTCCAGGCCAGGCACAGTGGCTTATGCCTGTAATCCCAGCACTTTGAGAGGCCGAGGTGGGAGAATTGCTTGAGCCCAGGAATTCAAGACCAGTCTGAGCAATGTAGTGAGACCCTGTCTCTACAAAAAATTTAAAAATTAGCCGGGCATGGTGGCACGTGTGTATAGTCCCAGCTACTCAGGAGGCTGAAGTGGGAGGATCGCTTGAGCCCGGGAGTTTGAGGCTGCAGTAAGCCGTGATTGTACCACTGCACTCCAGCCTGGGCAACAGAGTAAGACCCTGTCTCAAAAGAAACCTTTTTTTTTTTTTTTTTTGGTAGATCAGACGGGGTCTTGCTATATTGCTCAGGCTGCCTCAAAAAAAAAAAAAAAAAACTCTATAAAATGTTCTACTTAAAATCACTTCTTTATCATATATCACTCAAAAGGGAAAAGCATGTTTCCATTTACAGAAAGGTTTAAAAAATTATACATGTGAGTCAAAATATGGGAGAAAACCAACTCTCATTGGGATATGTTGGATCTAATTTCAATTTATGAGGTTTTTTTTTTTGAGAAGTTGTATTCATAAGGATTCATATTACTTGATTTTCATTATTTTTAAAGGGTTTCCACAGGAAAAAAAGTAATTATTTATTTTTCCTAAAAAAATAAGACTCACTCTAATTGCAATTACCGTATGCACCCACCGGACCCTCATATACATCTAAGTTACATCTGAGGGGTTTAGGGTTCTTATTTTTTCTGTATCTTGAAACATTTTTGCTATTTCGTCATTACTCATGAATTATTTCAAACTATACTTTTAGAAAAAGAATAGCAGAATGACCTAGATTAGAAGAATGATGCGATGGTGAGATTAATCGTTATACTGCCATCATTGTCAGTTTCCCTATGGCCTTGGCAGAAGTATGGCATCACCTTCGAGAAGGTATAAAGAGGACTAGAGACACCATCTCTATAGCCTGCTTTTTGCTTGCATTGAATGCAGTTGAAAATTCAGAATTTTTTACTGTCAGTCTATAATGGCAAAGAGAAAAAATATGTAGGAAGACGTTTCACAACCGTTAGATGAATTTGAAGGAGAAAGCAAAGAGATAGCTGGTGTCTAGATACTAATGACGATGATGAAATTGACCATGTAAATGAGATCTCAGACTGTACATCTACAGATGACAATATCATCAACACATTTCTCAGACTCAAAATTTGATGGATAAATGATATATTTCCACAGACCTAAAGGGAATACGGTGTTCTCATCCAGTTAGCCATTCCACCAGAAGGACTTTATTACATAATATTCTGTCAACAGGACCTGGACTATGTCATTTGCTAAAAAGATGCCTGGCAGTGTTTTTTCAACTTTTATGATGTTTGTACACTGAGATTTACTTGAGTTTTTTGTTTGTCTAATTGTTTGCTTGCTTGCTTTTATGTTTGTGTGTTGGAGACAGAGTCTCGCTCTGTCACCCAGGCTGGAGTGCAGTGGTGCAATCATGGCTCACTGAGGCCTCAAACTCCTGGGCCCAAGAGATCCTCCTGACTCATCCTCCTGTGTAGCTGGAACTTACAGGCATGAGCCATCACACCCAGCTAATTTCTTTTTCCTTTCTTTCTTTCTTTCTTTTTTTTTTTTTTTTTTTTTTTGTAGTTTTTTTGTAGAGACAGGGTCTCTCTATGGTGCCCAGGCTGGTCTTGAACTCCTGGCCTCAAGTGATCCTCCCGCTTCAGCCTCCCAATGTGCTATGACTACAGGCGTGAGCCACTGCACCCAGCCTGAAATTTACTTGAATGTTTTGTTACGTGAACAGATGTTGAAGGCAAGTGTGTATACAAAGGTCACTGGAAGGAAATAAAAAGCCTGGTGGTTTGATCATCTTAAATGGTGTTTACAAATCTAAAAACGAAAATGCTCTGCAATTATGAAGCAAAGAAGATGGTCATCCTCTCTTTAACAAAACTGTTTTTGAAGGCTTCAAATTTGTTTTATGTATTTTGACAGTGCAAGTACAAGAAGAGGCAGAAGCAATGGTACGTGTGAACTTTAATTAGAGATGGGTTTGAAATCTGAATCACTATATCTAAGATGGATGTTCCAGATTCATGCATGGCAGCTGATGAGCAGCTGGTTGCCTTTGGAGAGTATTGTTCACTGTGAGTTATACACACCTTCAAAATCAAGAAAACATAGAATTTTAAAAACACTGGACTTGGTGTGTTTAAATTCTGGTGTCTGAATTTCTAGCAGAGGTTTTTTCACTCTCCTTTTATTTTTATTTCTACAAACTATATGTAAAATGACTGAAAAATATTTATAGGGCCCATTGCATCTAGATGGTAAATGGAAATGACTGTTTTCTTTCTGATAAACTGAGGGTTATATAAGCAGAAATTTCCCAAAATGTGTTCTGCAGAACACTGTGGTCAAATATGTTTGAGAAATGTTGACTAAAACAGAACAAAAATTTTTTTAACTACAGGACTTCTCTAAACCTTTAACATACAAGATGTCCAAAATTCGTTTGAACATAGAATCTTTGGGGGCAGGTTATTACACAGGACTGGAGACTTCTATAGAACGCTTTAAACATGTCTGGAAGGTAAAAAGACAGAAAGCCAAACCATATTACTAGTTAGCTAAGATTAAATTTATGGAGGCTTTTCCCCTTTTTTAGGAAAAAGTTAAAGCATTAAAAAGCCTGCCCCCTGAGAGAAGCCCTACCAGAGGACTGGGGTGAGAGGGAAGAGAACGGGCTATGATCCCTAAGGGCTGTGATCCCCGAGGTGGCTCTACTTTAAAAGATAGGTGCAGAGTGATAATCCTTTACTTTCTAAGAGGACTCGAAGAGGAGTTACTTTATTAGCTTTCTTTTTTTTTTTTTTTTTTTTTTTTGAGACAGAGTCTTGCTCTGTCACCCAGGCTGGAGTACAATGGCACGATCTCAGCTCACCACAACCTCCGCCTCCCGGGTTCAAGCAATCGAGAGATTCTCCTGCCTCAGCCTCCCAAGTAGCTGGGACTACAGGTGCACACCACCATGCCCGGCTAATTGTTGTATTTTTAGTAGAGACAGGGTTTCACTATGTTGGCCAAGCTGGTCTTGAACTCCTGACCTCGTAATCCACTTGCCTTGGCCTCCCAAAATGCTGGGATTATAGGTGTGAGCCACCACACTGGGCCACTTTCTTTCTAAGAGAAGGAACAAGAAGTAGCCCATTCTCCTAGGCACAGGGGATGTAATCAGACCCTCAATATGTAAAGGGTTTAGTAGGGCAGGTTGCTACTCACGCCTATAATCCCAACACTTTGGGAGGTGGCAGTGGGCGGATCACTTGAGTCAAGGAGTTTGAAACCAGCCTGGGCAACATGCTGAAATCCTGTCTCTACAAAAAATATAAAAACTAACCAGGCATGGTGGCACACACACCTATAGTCCCAGCTACCCAGGAGGCTGAGGTGAGAGGATCGCTGGACCCTAGGGGTCAGAGGTTACAATGAGCCCAGATTGCACCACTGCACTCAAGCCTGCATGACAGAGCAGTAGCCTGTCTCTAAATAAATAAATCGGATTTAATAGAAAAACTCACTGAGCCCTACCAAATCCCCAAGGGTGAAAGGTGGGAGACAGTGGGTGGTGAGAAGAAAGGAAAGCAGTGGTTCTAAATCCTGGACAGAGAAATGACTTTAAAAATTATTTTTTAATTTTTTTAATTGACAAATAATAACTGCACATATTTGTAGCGATGGGGTACATAGTGATGTTTCCATACATACAAGGTATAGTGATCAAGTCAGTGTAATTAGCATATCCATCATCTCAAACATTCATCATTTCCTTGTGTTGGGAACATTCAATATCCTCCTATTAACTGCCGGAAAGCAGATAATATTTTATTGTTAACTATAGTCATTCTACACTGGTCTAGAGTGCTAGAGCTTAGTCCTGGGCTCCTGCCACCTGGATATTGCTGAGATGATTGAACAGACCACATTTGAGACTAAGAATGCCTTCCCACAGGGTTCTGAAACAGGGACCCAGCCCTTGTTACTGGGTCGTAGCTTGACCTCCCTCACCTCTTCCAGCCACCAGCTCCATCCACCAGCCCTGGCGGCAGCTGGTGCACCTGCTCTGCCTTCTCCTAGGTCCCAAGAGAAGAACTGCACCTGGCCTGTCGAGGGCCGACAACTCCACTCATTTCCAGAATCACATCACCACGCTCCTTGTGGACACCTCTCCTGCTGCTGTCCTCTCTCACACCCCTCTCCAGCACCCGGGCCCTTTCCATGCTTCCTTCCAGAGGTAAACGTCTCCAAAGAGTTGTGCAGACACCATCACCACCTCCTTGCCAACCATTCTCTCTTCCAATGGCCCCAGTCTAGCTTTTCCTCCACCTCTTCCTAAAATAGATTCCCGAAGACCTACGTTGAGCCAACAATGATGCTCACACCAATGTCTTCATCTAGCTCAAGCCCTCAAGAGCATCAGGGTTGATCATCTCATCTCACAAATACTTCCTTCGGGTGACTTGCCACCCACCTCTGTCTGGTTTTTCTCCTCCCTCCTCCCCATGCATTCTCAGTTTCCTTTGTCTCTTCCGGACCTCTACCTATCACTCAAACGCCCCAGAGTTCTGACATTAGCTCTTCTCTCTTCCACACCTACTCTCTCATCTAGTCCCGAGACTTTAAATGTCACCTATATGTAGATGGCTTTCAAATGTTATCCCTGTGTCTATTTATCCCTGAAGCCCGACACTGGTCTAGCCCAACTGCCCAGCTCAGCATCTCCATTTAGATTTCAAATACGCATCTCCAACTTCACATGACCAAAAAATGTCTCAATCCCAACTTAGCTCCCTAAGCTTCCTCATCTCAATAAATCATGCCAGCAGCATAGGCCAGAAATCCAACTAAAGAGTCGGATTTAACTCCTCTTTCTCATCTCTCAGTCTTCCCCCAACATCCAATCCAAGAGTAAAACCCACAGGGCTACCTTCCTAGCACATCCTGAAACTGAAAGCTTTTCACCATCTACCCAGACACTCCTCCAGTCTAAGCAGCAGCATCTCTGACTTGGATCCCTGCCACACCCAGTCCTAACAGGTCTCCCCGCCACCATCGGTCTTGGCTCCTAGAGTTCACCTCCGGACCACAGCCAGAGTGAGTTTTCTATAGCACTGATAAGATCACATCACTCTTGTATTTATTTCTTGTGGTGTCATAACAAAGTATCACAAACTAGGAAGTGTGAAACAACTGAAATGTATTCTCAGCATTCGGGAGGCCAGAAGTTCAAAATCAAGATGGCAGCAGGATCTGTTTCTTCTGGAGGCTCCGAGGGAGAACCCATTCCCTGCCTCTCTCCTAGCTTTTGGTGGTTGCTGGGAATCCTTGCCACTCCTTGGTTTGCATCACCCCAATCCCCTACCTCCATCTCCACATTACGCTCTTCTTTGCGTGACTCATTTTCTGTTTCTTACAAAGACATTCTTATTGGATTCAGAGCCCACCTTGATCCAGGATGGATCTCTCTATCCTTGCCTTCATTACATCTGCAAATAACCTATTTGCAAATAAGGTCACATTCAGAGTTTCCCAGTGGACATGAATTTTGGAGAGTACTATTCAACCCACTCTAACTCCCCCACTTAAAACTTCCCAGTGATTTCCCGTTGTCACAAGAATAAAATCCAAATCCCCATCAGGTCCTTGGGATCTAGCATCTGCCTAGTCCTTAGACCTCATTTCCTTACACTCTGCTTTCATTTACCACACTCCAGCTACACTGGCTTCTTTCTCTCCCTTGAGCATGCCAAGGTATTCCCACCTCCAGCCCTTTGCACTTGCTGTTCCTTCTTCTTGGAACACCATTTCCCCAGACTTGCACATGGCTGCCTCTTCATCATTCAGATCAAAACAAAGAACATCAGGTCAAGAGAACTTTTCCGACTGTTCTGTTAGCGAAATCTATATATAAATCTACATAACTCAAGCAACCCCTATTCTTAGTCACTACCTCATTACACTACTTTATCTCCTTTGTGGCAAATAACAGTATCTTAAATTACTGGGTTTATTTGTTGATGAACTTACTAGCTACAGCCATAAGAAAGTAAGTGCCTTGCGTGCAGGGCTTTCTAACTGGCTTACAGCCCTGCTATGCACACAGTAGGTGTTTGTGTAAGAAATTTTGGACTGGCCCACTCAACATACATGGCATCTGGAGTGCAACAACCGCCACAACGGGAAGTTGCCTTCCTGAAATGCAGAAGCTGGAATGCTAAAAACCACATTTCCCAGGCACCCCTGCAACCAGAGTCCCAGTTGTAATTTAGATTCCTCAAATAACAGGCAGTCATGCAAGACTTGAATTTCAAACTGGGTTCAGAGGGGACAGAAGCCTTCAGTGTGAGGCATGTGTTTGGGGGGCACAGATTGTAGCAGCTGTAGGGCAGCTTTGCAGTGGGTGGCCAGCCTCCTGGTGGTAGCGGGAGCAGCAGCTCTTAGTGGATTCACCCATGAACATTCAGTCTAGAACTAGATACCTATGATGTCATTTAGGGACCACCGAGATAATCCAGAAGAATCTCCCCATCTTAAGATTCTTAATCACATCTGCAAAATCCTTTTTTTTTTTATTTTATTTTTTATTTTTTTGACATAGAGCCTCACTCTGTTGCCCAGGCTGGAGTGCAATGGCACCATGTCAGCTCACGGCAATCTCTACCTCCTGGGCTCAAGTGATCCTCCTGCCTCAGCCTCTCAAGTAGCTGGGATTACAGGCATTCATCACCAAGCCCACCTAACTTTTTTGCATTATTAGTAGAGACGGGGTTTCACCATGTTGGCCACGTTGGTCTCAAACTCCTGGCCTCATGCGATCCACCCTCCTCAGCCTCCCAAAGTGCTAGGATTTCAGGCATAAGTTACCTCACCCAGCCCCACAAAATTCTTTTTATCCAAATAAGGTAAATGTTTTAGTTTTTCCAGGCTGCTGAAACAAACTACTATAAACTGAGTGGCTTACAAACAACAGAAATTCATTTATCACGGTTCTGGAGGCTGGGAAGTCCAAGGTCAAGACACTGGCAGAGTTGATATTTGGGTGAGACAGGAGAATAGGGAATAAGGGTAACCAAGGGTTAAGGCCTAAGCAAAAGAACAGCAGGTGCAGCCAGTTCTAGGCAAGATGAGGCAGCATACAGGCCACATTTTTACTCCTGTGATAACAAGACAGAAGTTTCCATTTCAGCCTCTGATTGATGGCAGGCCAAGCTTCCACTTCAGCCTCTGATTGGTCACAGGCCAATCCTTCATAAGATGGAACCAATTGGAGACCTCTAAATGGCATCTAGGGGTGTTACTAAATTATTTTAGCTTAATAAAAACCTGAATTGGGGGGTTCCTGAGTTGCTGGCTCGAGCCTGTTCCCACTCTGTGGAGTGTACTTTCACTTCAATAAATCTTTACTTGTGTTTCTTCATTCTTTTGTTGCTTCATTTGTCTTTCATTGCTTCATTCTTTTGTTGCTTTGTTTGTGTGTTTTGTTCAACTCTTTGTTCAACACCCCAAGAACTTAGACAACTCACAGTCAAGACCTTCCATCCAGTAACATGGGGAGGGCTTGCTTCCTGGTTCATACATGTGGTGATGGACTTCCTTGCTGTGTCCTTGCATGGTGGGAGGGACTAGCTCTGCACTCTCTTTTACAAGGGCACCTCCCAAAGGCCCCATCTCCTATTACCATCACCTTGGGCATTAGGATTTCAGCAGATGAATTTGGGAGAGGACACAAATATTCAGCTATAATATTTTTAGGTTACAGGAATTAGGACCTGATATTTTGGGGGAGGCAATAATTCAGCTTACTATGCTGGCCTTGACCAGAAAACTTTGTTCTAAGATCTTTTCCAGCTATTCAAAGGGAATGCCACTGTGTGTGCCCATCTCCTACCTCACCTCCATTTATTCCTCCCTTGAAGGATTTACCTAATGAGGGAAAGTGAGGATAAAAGGAAAGAGCCAATATGCAATGGTTGCAGACATTCAGCCAAGGGAACTAGGAAGTGTGTGAGCCAAGCTCTGACCAGGTGTAGACACTCAGCCGAGAGCCGAAAATGAATAACCAAATTGCTGGAGAAGCAGCCAAGTGTATTCAGCTGCATCTGATAGGCCAAGAGAGGGACAAGTGCTTGGCATGTTCACCCTAGCAGACAGGTGCATTAGGCCTGGTATGCCCTTGGAAAAAGATCCCTTCCCAGGTGAGGGCTGGCTTTGCAGGACAGCTCCAGCCAGTCTCACCCATTTTTAAGGACAAGTAGGAGGAAGGAGGCTAGAGAGAGAATGAGAATAGGGAAGTAGAAACAGATGGCTTCCTGGACCCAAGAGGCTATTCACCAAAGATCAAAAGAAGTGAAGAGATGAAGGAATTATCCAGATAAATTAAGCAAAAATAAAAAGATTCAATGGGACTTGGGGACCTTTCCAGCCAGGGCCGGTTGTCTACACTATTAAGCTCACTAGACAATTATTCCAACTTTTCTGCATGTGGGAGGGCAACAAAAAACTGACCCCAGGGTAGGTCTAAAAGCCTCCGATTCCTTCTCCCATCTTAGCACTCATTTGACATTAAGTCAAGTCATTCAACCTGAGTAGAAATAAAACAAGGCTATCAAAGTAGTGCCTGCATATAATTAGGCAATATTGACCAAAATAAAGTAGGTTTGATCTCTTTAGTGGGTGAATAAAATGCTGACATCAGCACCATGTTGTTTGGCAAAATGTGCAATATTAATTCATTCATGTGATAACTAATAAGTACCTGGGGATATATTGATTAATCAGACATGAATCTTGCTCTCAAGGAGCTTACAGTCTAACAAGAGACACAGAGCATGCTCATAAATAATGCATTTAATCTTATCAATAAACCCTGTGAGCTAGTCACCCTGACTCCCACGTTATGGATGAGAAAAAAACTCAAGTTTGCAGTAAACACCTTGTACAGAGTCATACAGTTAGTGACAGAGCCTGGATTTGAGCCACATCTCTCACTGCTGAAGCCCATACTTTTTTCACATGACTCTAAGGTTTTCTGAAGGAGAAACCTTTGAATTTTCAAAGCTATATGGGATTTGAACAAGTGGAGATGAAAGAAAGGGCATTTAATGTAGAGAAAAAAGAAGGAGTATAGAGATGCCGTTGTGATATTAATCGACTTGGGAAATAAGAAACAGGAAGTTTGTGGATGGAAATTATGAGCTCAACTTTTAAAAATATCCTTGAAGGACTTCTAGGACATGCAGCTAGAAAAAACAGCAGTCATTCAGAAATGCAAAACTGGAACCCACAGAGAAACCTAGGCCGCATATTTAGATCTGGGTGTCCTTACCCAAAAAAGAATGGTGGAAGCCATGAATCTACTAAGGCAAAAACTCTATGATGAGAAGATGAGAGAAAGGGCCAAGAACCTTTGGAAGTTCTACCTTTAGGAAGTAGAAGAAAGGAATGGAAGGTGGAAAAGAATGAGTAGGCAGGAGAGCTGAGAAAGTCAAGCATTCCAGAATGTAGGGGAGGAGAAACGAGGGATGAAAGCCCTGACAAATTCTACAAGGAGAACAAGGAGAATGAGTTTTGATTGGGAAAAGGCCACTGGATGGGCAACTAGGAGGTTTTTGGTGATGTTTAAATAAGATTGTGTGTTTGAGTAATGGAAATAACAAAGATAAATTGCCCCTTCAAAAACTCTGATAACAAAAGGGAGGAAAAAGAGAAAATAAGAACAAGGCACAGATAATTTTTACGGAAAAACCCCAGGCTTGTCTGCATAATTTAAAACATTATGGGCTGGGCGCGGTGGCTCATGCCTGCAATCCCAGCACTTGGGGAGGACAAGGTGAGCACATCACAAGGTCAGGAGATCAAGACCATCCTGGCCAACATGGTGAAACCCCATCTCAACTAAAAAATACAAAAATTAGCCGGGTGTGGCAGTGCGTGCCTGTAGTCCCAGCTACTCAGGAGGCTGAGGCAGGAGAATTACTTGTACCCGGGAGGCAGAAGCAGCAGTGAGCCGAGATTGTGCCACTGCACTCCAGCCTGGGTGACACAGCAAGACTCCGTCCCAAAAAAAAAAAAAATTATGGCCAAGCACGGTGGCTCGTACCTGTAATTCCTGCACTTTGGGAGGCTGAGGTAGATGGATCACTTGAGGTCAGGAGTTCGAGATCAGCCTGGCCAATATGGGGGAACCCCATCTCTACTAAAAATACAAAAAATTAGCTGGGTGTGGTGGCGGGCACCTGTAATCCCAGCTACTCAGGAGGCTGAGGCAGGAGTATTGCTTGAACCCAGAAGGTGGAGGCTGCAGTGAGCCGCAATCATGCCACCACACTCCAGCCTGGGTGACAGAGCAAGACACCGTCACAAAAATAAAACATAAATTTCCTCTTGCATCTCTTCATTTTTTTTTATCTTCCCCCTTCACTCTTCTCTATGTAAACTCGTTCTGGCCAAGTCAATCAAGTTGGGAATACTGATTTGAGCAGATTTGTCGACATTACTCTGGGAAAAAAAGGAGTTGATAAACTGTTCTGGCAAGAGTTGTCACCAAAAATAGTACCACACAGGCTTGTGATTGGGAAGAATAGCAAGGTTTAGGAAACCGTGTTTGTTGGTTGTATTTGTTTGTGTAGGGGATAGCTGAACATGTTGGTAGGGGAAGGCTCTAGTGTTAAAGGAGAGATTGAAGATGCTTTATGATTCTAGACAAGCATGGAGAGAAAAGAGGCCAAGTCGCACCTATAAGGGCTGGCTTTAGAGAGAAGAAGGGACATTTCTTTACCTGAAATGTCCATGAAATACAAAAGAAAGAAGGCTGAGAAACAATGATGAGAAATTAGAGGCGGGCAACCATAGCAGCTAGGTAATTCATACCAATCTTTCCAATGAGAACAAACATATGAGCTGCATTAAATACAGGGATTATCTTTCCGGAAGCATCAGATGGCTAACACAAGAGTGATAAATTAGCAAGCCAGGGACCAGGAAAAATGGAGGCCCAGAAGGTAAACCCAGAGTCTGAAGTCACTCTTCCTCCTCACTGTTAGCCAACTTCAGTTCACACAGCAGAGAAGATGAGAATCTGAGCAACACTTTACACAGCATCATATGGTTAGAGGATCTGATACTGGAGTCCAGGGCCCACCAAGGTGAGTCTCCCAGGAAAATCCTTATCTTTGGGTTGTGACCCTAAAGGACTATACTGTAGGAGTAAATATTATCCAGAAATAGCCCGGCCTTTGCAGACACTGCAGCTCACCTTCAAATCATTTCAATCCATTAAATTGGATTAAGTTAATCTCAGGGTACTCTTGGCCCCAGACTTCTGACGAAAGCAAAGTAAGTCCTCTCTGGAGGAAGATAACATCATCCTAGGTCTCAAATAATTTCCGCAATTAATGTTATAACTATGCCCACTATAACAGCAAAAATAACTAAATAAGAAGAAAAGATAATAAACATAAAAACCAGCAAAACAATGGAAAATAGAACAATGGACACTCAGAGAGTCTCCAGATATTGGTGTTAACAGATATTCTAGAAATGAAAAAATATTATTATATTATTATATCATATATTATATATTGTTATATTATTATGTTATATTATATTGTTATATATTATATATTGTATTTATTATATTATATTAAATTTAATAAGTCATGAGTATGTTTTATAAGTGATTAGACAAAGCTGAAGTAAATTGGATGTTGGATCAGAAGAAAATATTTGGAATGAAGCATGAAGGAATAAAAGAATGAAAAAGACAAAAGAGAAGTTAAGAGTGGTAAATAATAGAGTAAGAATACCTAGTATACGTGTTATTGGAATTCTGGAAAGATAGAAGAGAAAATGAGAAAGAAGCAATATTTGAAAAGATAATAATTGAGATTTTTTCCAAAGCAAATTAAACACATAAAGCTACAGATTCAAGAAGTCCATAAAAACTCCAAGAATAAGGAAATACACCTAGGTACATTATAGTAAAATTGCTGAAAGCCAGAGGAAAAGGAAATATCTTAAAAGAAGCCATAGAATAAAAGACAGATCACCATCAAAGAAGCAACAATTAGACAGACAGCTGATTTCTCAAGAGAAACAAGGAAATCCAGAAAATAATGGAATACCCTTAACATACTAAAAATAAATAACTGCCAACCTAGAATTTTATGCCCTCCAAAAATATCTTTCAAGTATAAAGATGAATTAAAGATAACAAACCAAAACAGAATTATTTGTCACTCACAATAAAGGAAATATTAAAGAATATTCTTCAGCCCAAGGAAAATAGTCCCAGATGGAAAGTCAGAGATGCAAGAAGGAAAGCAATACATTAAACAATAGCAAGTATTAAAATATAGGTAAATACAAATTGAGAGTGACTATATAAAAAATTTAAAATGTTGTTGAATTTAAAATATGTATTCCTTGGCCAGGCACAGTGGCTCACGCCTGTAATCCCAGCACTTTGGGAGGCCGAGGCAGGCAGATCTCCTGAGGTCAGGAGTTCGAGACCAGCCTAACCAACATGGAGAAACCCCATCTATACTAAAAATGCAAAATTAGCTGGGCATGGTGGCGCATGCCTGTAATTCCAGCTACTCGGGAGGCTGAGGCAGGAGAATCGCTTGAACCCGGGAGTCAGAGGTTGTGGTGAGCCGAGACTGCACCATTGCACTCCTGTCTGGGCAACAAGAATGAACTCCATCTCAAAAAAAAAAAATAGGCCAGGCGCGGTGGCTCACGCCTGTAATCCTAGCACTTTGGGAGGCCAAGACAGGGGGATCACGAGGTCAGGAGATCAAGACCATCCTGGCATGGTGAAACCCTGTCTCTACTAAAAACACACAAAAAAATTAGCCGGGCATAGTGGCAGGCGTCTGTAGTCCCAGCTACTCAGGAGGCTGAGGCAGGAGAATGGCATGAACCCAGAAGGCGAAGCTTGCAGTGAGCCGAGATCGCGCCACTGCACTCCAGCCTGGGCGATTGAACGAGACTCCACCTCAAAAAATAAATAAATAAATAAATAAATAAATAAATAAATAAATAAATAAAATTTAAAAATATATATATATACAGCTTAAAATACATGACAACAATAATACAAAATTGGGGACAGGAGTAGAGTTAGGGTGTTTCAGAGTTCTTGAAATGCCTGAAAAGAGCATGAAACACCAATTAATATAAGACAAGAAGGAATACTGTGATCTTGCAGCTTATCACCAAAAGAAGAGTAAAAAGGATATATAATTTCCAAGATAATAGAGGAAGGAAACGGAATATTAAAAAAATAGTCATCCAAAATAAGCAATAAAATGAGAGAAAGATGAACATAGAGTATAAGTAGGACAAGTAGAAAGCACACAACATGGGAGATCTAAATCCAAATATATTAGGGATTAGGCCAGGCACAGTGGCTCACACCTGTAATCTCAGTACTTGGAAGGCCAAGGCCAGCAGATTGCCTGAGCTCAGGAATTCAAGACCAGCCTAGGCAAGAGGGTGAAACCCCATCTCTACAATAAATACAAAATTAGCCAGGCACGGTAGTAGTCCCAGCTGCTTGAGAGGTTGAAGCAGGATGATCTCTTGGGCCTAAGAGGTTGAGGCTTCAGTGAGTCATGTTCACACCACTACACTTGAGCCTGGATGACAAAGCTAAACCCTGTCTCCCCACCAAAAAGAGAAATCAGGAATTACATTAAATATAAATGGACTAAATGGTACAATTAAAAGACGAAGATTGCCAGATGATTAATGTTTTCAGTTGTATAGTGTTTACAGAAGATTACATTAAGGATATAAAATGGGCTGGGTATAGGTTCATGCCTGTAATCCTAGCGCTTTGGGAGGCTGAGACAGGTGGATCACTTGAGGCCAGGAGTTCAAGACTAGCCTGGCCAACATGGTGAAACCCCGTCTCTACCAAAAATACAAAAATTAGCCAGGCATGGTGGCAGGCGCCTGTAATCCCAGCTACTCAGGAGTCTGAGGCAGGAGAATTGCTTGAACCCTGGAGGTGGAGGTTACAGTGAGCCAAAACTGAGGTGAGCCAAAGAAAAAGGCGCAGGGAGGCGGGGATACAAAATGGATAAAAGTAAAGGTATGGAAAATATATACCATACTAATCCAAAAAAAATTGGACTATCTATATTACTAATTATCAAACAAAATAGAATTTAAAGCAGAAAGCATTACTAGAGATAAAGAAGGGCCTGTCTTAATAAGATTTCCAATTTCCCAGAAAGTTATAATGTTATGAAATTATTATTATTATTATTATTATTATTTGAGATGGAGTTTCACTCTGTTGCCCAGGCTGGAGTGCAGTGGCACAATCACGGCTCCCTGCAACCTCCACTTCCCAGGTTCAAGCGATTCTCCTGCCCCAGCCTCCCAAGTAGCTGGGATTACAGGTGTGCACCACCAAGCCTGGAACATTTTTGTATTTTTAGTAGACAAAGTTTTACCATGTTAGCCAGGCTGGTCTTGAACTCCTGACCTCAGAGAATCCACCCACCTCAGCCTCCCAAAGCGTTGGGATTACAGGAGTGAGCCACCACGCCCAGCCAATATTATAAAATTATATACACTTAATACCTCAAAATACATGAAGCAAAAAGCAACATATCTACATATGGACAAATCCACAATCGTGGTAGAATTTAACACACTTCTGTCAATATTTAACAGGACAAGCAGACAAGTCAGTAAGGATATAAAAGATTCAAACAACACAATCAGGAACTATAACCTAATGGAAATATATAGAATACTGAACTCACAACTACAAATGTACATTATTTTCAAACACACAAGAAACAATTTCAAAAATCAACCATATGCTGAGTCATAAAGCATGTCTTGGCAAATCTCAAATGACTGAAATTATACAAAATACACTTTTTAAATACATTGCAAGTAAGCTAAAAAACCAGTAACAAAAATGATGATTAGAAAACTCCCATGAATTTTTTTTTCTTTTTTTTTTAGATGGAGTCTTGCTCTGTTGCCCGGGCTGGAGTGCAGTGGCATAACCTCAGCTCACTGCAATCTCCGTCTCCCTGGTTTAAGCAATTCTCCTGCCTCAACCTCCCAAGTAGCTATGATTACAGACATGTGCCACCATGACCAGCTAATCTTTGTATTTTTAGTAGAGATGCAGTTTCACCATGTTGGCCAGGCCAGTCTTGAACTCCTGACCTCAGGTGATCCACCCGCCTTGGCCTCCCAAAGTGCTGGGATTATAGGCGTGAGCCACTGTGCCTGGCCCCATGTATTTGAAAATGCAGATATACATCTAAATAACCCATGAAAACAATCAAAATAACATTTTAACATATCTTAATAGAATGATAATAAACATATTACATACTGAAGGTCATGGGATAAGGTTAAAGCTATGCTTAGATGAATATTTATAACTATAATTGCATATATTGATTATAGGAAAGGCTTAAAATTAATGAACTAAGCAGCCATCTCAAGAAATTAGAAAAAGTACAGAAAATTAAACCCAAAGAAAAAGAAGAATTTAATGCACTAAAAAACAAATATAAAATATGAAATATAGATGGTCCCCAACTTCCAATGGTTCAACTTATGATTTTATCACTCCAATAATATGAAAGCAATATGCATGCAGTATGCTCCTCAACTTACATTGGAATTATGTCCAGATAAACGCATTATAAGTTGAAAATATCTTAAGTTAAAAACACACTTTAAGTGGGACACAACTTCACTGTAAATGAAGGAGCATCTGTATCAACAAAACCAAAATCTGGATTTTTTGGAAAGAGTAATAAAATTGATTTAAAACCCTAGCAAAACCAGGCATGGTGGCTCATGCCTGTAATCCCAGCACTTTGGGAGGCCAAGGCAGGAGGACTGCTTGAGGCCACGAGTTCAAGACCAGCCTGGGCAACAGAGTGAGACCCTGTGTCTACAAACAAAAAACAAACAAACAAAAATTAGCAAGATTTATCAAGGGGGCAAAAGAAAGAAAGAGAAGATTAAAATAATCAATGTCAGGCATGATAAAGAGACATCACAACAGAACCACGTTTATTGAAGATCATAAGAAGGTATTATGAACAGTTTTATGCCAAAAGATTTTGCAAATTTAGATAAATTGGTGAATCCCTTAAAAAGAAAATTTATCAAAAACGGACACAAGAAAATATGTAAATCTTAACTAGCCCAATAACTATTCAATAAACTGAATTGATAATTTAAACCCTTCCACAAAGAAGACTCCAGACTCCTCAGAAACACACATATGCCTCCACCAGCACACAACAGCAAGGATGATCACAGCAGCATCATTTATAATAGCCCTAGACTGGAAACAACCTAAATTTCCACCAAGAGCAGAACAGACCAACAAATTATGCCATTTTTTAAAATGTAATACTATCCACTGATAAAAACTGCAAACTACACCTACACATGACAACCTGGATGATTTTCACAAGTATAATGTTGAGTAAAAAGTGCGGCGCATGAAAGAATACATACCGTTTAGTTACATTTATATAAAGTTAAAAAAACAAAAACAATAAAAAAAAAAACAGGCTTTAGCATTGAAATGCTAAAGTTCAGTTTAGCCAAAAACTAAATTATAGCATTTAAAGAGACCTTTTTCCCTCTTTTTAAGATTTTACTTTTTTAGAGCAGTTTTAGGTTCACAGCAAAACTGAATGGAAGGTACAGCGATATCTCAAATACCCTCTGCCCGCCACATAGCACAGCCTTCCCCGCTATCAACATCCCCTACCCGAGCGGTGTGATTGTTACAATCCATGAGCCTACACTGACTCATCGGTATCGCCCAGGATCCATAGTTCACATTAGGGTTCTCTCTTGGTCTTGTACATTCTACAAGTTTTGACAATTGTATAATGACAGGTGCCCATCATGACAGTATCATACAGAGCAGTTCACTGCCCTAAAAACCCTCTGTGCTGCACTGTTTGATCCCTCCCTCCCCCTAATCCCTGGCAATTACTGATCCTTTTTGTGTGTGTGTGAGACGGAGTCTTGCTCTGTCACCCAGGCTGGAGTGCAGTGGCGCCGTCTTGACTCACTGAAACCTCTGCCTCTCGGGTTCAAGCGATTCTCCTGCTTCAGCCTCCCGAGTAGACGGGATTACAGGCACATGCCACCATGCCTGGCTAATTTTTTTAATTTTTAGTAGAGATGGGGTTTCACCATGTTAGCCAGGATGGCCTGGATCTCCTGACCTCATGATCCGCCCACCTGGGCCTCCCAAAGTGCTGGGATTACAGGTGTGAGCCACTGCGCCTGGCCAATTACTGATCCTTTTACTGCCTCTACAGTTTTGCCTTTTCCGGAATGACGTATAGTTGGAATCATAAGGCATATAGTCTTTTCAGACTGTCTTCTTTCACTTAGTAATATGCATTTAAGATTCTTCCATATCATGTCATGGCTTGATAGTTCATTTCTTTTGAGGACTGAATAATGGTGCATTGCCTGAATGTATCACAGTTTATTATCTATTCACCTATTAAAGGACATCTTGGTTGCTTCCAGGTTTTTGCAGTTATGAATAAAGCTGCTATGAACATCTGTTTATATATATATTTTTGGCGGTAAAGATAATCAAAGATGCTTTACATAAAAAGTCAGGATAATGGTCACCTCTGATAGGGAGGGAGGGTAGAGGTGGATGGGGGAATGAGGAGTACGTCCAGGGTGAAGGAGGGCAGAGTTCTAGTTCTCGATCAGGCTGATAATGACACTGGCTTTGACTTTGTGATAAATCACTGAACTGTGTATCTTTGTTTTTGTTTTTTTGGTTCTTTTTTGTTTTGGTTTTTTTGTTGAGACAGAGTTTCATTCTTGTTGCCCAGGCTGGAGTGCAATGGCATGACCTCGCCTCACTGCAACCTCTGCCTCCCAGGTTCAAGCAATTCTCCTGCCTCGGCCTCCTTTTTCTGTAGGTACACTCTACTTTACAATTTTTTAAAGTGATGAAAAAAAGAAAAAGAGAGTTAGAAAGGAGGGAAAGAGGAAGGAATGGAGAGAGAGACCTTAGAAGCAGAAAGGCAGAAAGCTGAGGCGTTAAGAGTACCTGTTGTGTGGCCTCAATCTTTTCAATAATGTATGAGGCACAATCTCCCGGAAAGATCAAGGGTCTGAAAGGTCTGGACAAGACTTGCAACAACTGCATTAGAAATGTGATGGGCTAGGAATCTGCTATAGGTCAGGAAGAGGATTGCTGAATAAACTCTACTGAGCATGGGCTGCAAACTCAGATACCCACGGGGAACAGGCAGGCATCTCATGAATCAGGTCGTCTGGGGAGTGGGAGGAAGCAAGCCCATTTGTCAAAGGCATCTAATTCTCAGTTTGGGGGTCCAGGAAGACACTCCCTGTTGTTGCAGAGATGGTAGTAAAATGGAGTGTGTGCCCCATGTCAGAGAAGCCGCTGCCTCTCAGCTTCAGCCAGTGGTCATCCCAGCATGGGTCAAGACCGGGTACCGCCAGCTCTCCAGCTCTGCTTGTGGAGCTAAAACTCTGGATTTTCTGGTGATCTCCTGTTTCTTAAATGCTCATAACTAAATCAAATTGTTTTAAATATCATTCCTGCCAAAGAAACCTCACTGGATGTTCCCGATGAAGTCTGTGAGGTCCAAGACCCCTGGGTGAACCAGTCAGATCACCGTGGAACAAGTCGCCCTGGGGCATGGCTGTCTCCAGCCGCTCTGAGTAGCCAGCCGTGCAGCCAGCCGGTCTCCGATTTGAGCTGTGATGAGTCTGGATGGCAGAAGAACAAGAGGGATGGGAAATTGAGGGAGGGCCTCATTGAAAGGGCTCACTCCAGCAGCCAGAAAGCCAGAGGAGCCTAAGGGACCCAGAGCTAGAGTGAGATCAGAGACGCACAGTCCCCGTGAGGACAAAGAGCCCAGTGAGGAGAATGGGAGAGGTAAAAGGATAAAAGAGTCAGAAGGAGTTTCAGAATCTAAGAGCTCCAAAAATAAACCTTTCCCTTTGTATCACTTTTCTCTTTTTACTTTAGTTGCTCTCAACTTGCTGCTTCCTTTTTTAAAAAATTGTAACAATTCTGCAGGAAACCAGAAGTGTGAACCAAACACAGTCACTCTAGGTGTTATGGCGCTGTCCTGCTCACCCTTCTTTTGGCCTACTGGCTTCAAAGGTGGGCACACACACCGTTCTTTTCTAATGATCCGGTTGTGGATTCAGGCTCAGTAAGCCAAGGCCACAAGCAACAGGGCTTGGGCTCCATCTGCTTCGGCCGCTTGCAGCTGCCTTCCAGGAAGTGCTGGAACAGCAGAAGCAGCTAGCAGTGTGCTCAAGAAGTGGTCAGCAGCTGGGAGCAGCTGGAGGAGGGGAGGCCAGTGAGCAAATAGCAGCTTGGGAAATAGGGTTTTGGCTACACAAAGTTCACTGTTGTTTTCCAAGAAAGCAGAACCTAGTGGAGCCACCCTAGAGAACAAGGAGAGGAGCAACTTGAACTGAGTGTTGGCTCCAAACATCTACGGCATGATACGCTTGGCCACCCAATTGTGATCAGAGCCATTGTTGTTCCCCGGGGGCAGGAGGGCAGAGGGCAGGCGGCCGCTCGGAGTAAAAGGGGAAGACAGACAGGCAGTCCAAACACCACCAAATGACAGAGATGGAGACCAAGACCAAAGGAAAAAACAACAGAAGGGATTTTTGTCCTTGAGATGTGCTATGCAAATTCTTTTCAATTAGTTTACTATTAATTATTCCATCTTGAACATTTAGAGCTGTTCAACCCGGGCAGTATCTACGTTTTGAAGTGGTAAGTTCTCCATTTCTAGCAGTCTGAGCAGAAGCTCAGCTGTTATCTACCAGAAATTCTATTAAAAGGATGAAAGGTTGAACTAGATGACTTCTAATTCCGAAGACTGTAATTCAGCAGAACTGGCTAATCCCCGGCAAATGATACCCTTTCTAAGTATGCATGTGTCACCGAAAGTCACTCAGACAAACCAGACTATTTGTAAACAGGTCTGATTATCTGCAAATTAGCTGATTGAAGCTTCCTGGGTATGAAGCAGGGCTTATTTTAAGAAATTAAGTTAATTTAGGTAATAGTTGTGTTGAAAAGCAACAAGTTCAGAAACAATTAAAAAGAATGCAGCTTCCTTCTTATTTTTTTCAACTCTACATTTTCTTTTCAAATTGTTTCTAATAGACCATCTGTCAAGAAAGGCTCTTTCGATTGGGCACAGTGGCTCATGCCTGTAATCCCAGCACTTTGGGAGGCCGAGGCTGGTGGATCACCTGAGGTCAGGAGTTCAAGATCAGCCTGGGCAACATGGTGAAACCCTGTTTCTACTAAAAACACAACAATTTGCTGGGCGTGGTGGCACACCTATAATCCCAACTACTCCAGAGGCTGAGGCACAAGAATTGCTTGAACCCAGAAGGCAGAGGTTGCAGTAAGCTGAGATAGCACCATTACACTCCAGCCTGAGAGACAGAGCTAGATGCCATCTCAAAAATAGAAGAAAAAAAAAAAAAAAAGGCTCTTTTGTTAATTACTTAAATATGATTGGAAGTCATTATTACTTTTTAAGTCAATAGAAGTCTTTTTAGTTTATCTAATAGCATATTAATTCCTATGCTTTACGTGTTTGTACCCAAACAGCACCCAGCCCTGCACCTAACATATAACAGGTGCTCAATAGATGCTCATTGAATTAATTGGTTGGAAAAACCGAGTGTATACATTGAACATTTCTGCATATTTGTGATAATAATAGTATTTTGAACACTTGTTCTATGCCAGTGACTGGGTCAAATAAACACTGAACCTCATAGTAATCCCTACTAAGTGATTGCTATATTAGCCCCATTTTACAGATGATGCAACTGAGGCCAGTGAGTGGCAGAGCCAGGATTCAAGGCCAGGCCTGTCCAACTCCTGAGCCGAAGTTCTCAGCAAGGGTATTAAACTGAATCTGAATCCTCTGCTTAGTTTATCTGTTTTGAAGTGCTACATATGGTATGTTCAGCAGATGAAAACTCTCTGATGAGGCACGTGTGGATGGGATGGCAGGGCTGAGAAGGCCGGCTCCCCCACGGGGTGTGCACAACCTACCTCCCCAGCTGTTTCTGCTACCGGCTGGGGCCTTCAACTCCACCACCTCCCTTCCCCCAGGCCCTAAATCACTCTCAGGCCCTTTGTTCTTCCCCACAGCTGCTCAGCAAATTCCTTGATTTGAAATTATGATCACAGGTTGGAGTGCTACTTAAAATAATTTTGCCAAATGTTCCATCTCTCTGTGTTGATGAATATAATGGATGACAATTTAAAGAGCAAAAAAAAAGTAAGTATTCACTTTGTGGAAGACCAAAAAAAAAAAAAAATCATAGGCTGCATGTATAGCATTAGTTTGGCTCGGAAAGATTCATTCCCCCAGGAAGCTAGCCAAATGCTGGACTTCTGTTGAGCCGCAGCATGGCCAGGAGAGCGGGCTGCTGGCAGGTACGGCCTGCAATAGAGGGAGAGAGCAAAGGTCAGGGCATGTGTTGGGTTTGTTTAAGCATGAGTCAGAGGAGTGGGGGTAGACCTGGGATCCAATTTCCAATTTCCTGTGCAAGTCACTGAGCGGCACTTCTCCCCTTCCCCAAAAGCCTTTTAGGCGCACCGCTCTGCGGAACAAAGGGAGATATGGTACACATAAATAACCGGGACAGGCGGGTCTTCTCAAAGGTGGAGCCTCTCTTGAAATCGGAAAAATGCAAGCTCTGAGGGAAGCAGGGATGAAGGCAGACCACGTGCATCTAGCACTTTGGCCAACTGAGGCTTCCAGGGCTTGGAGGTCCTCACCCTGGGCTCTTAGCACAGCCTGAGCACAATGAATATGTGGGCCAGCCCTTCCTGCAGGCGGTCCTGTGGCCAGGCTCAGCTCAGGCGAGGGGTGGCTGGGCCATGAGGAATCAGAAGAAGGCTTCTTCCTTCACACCGGGTCCTGCTCAGCAGGTAGACATTTCCCCTATGTCCTGAGGCTTCTTCCAGCCTTGAGCCCCAAAAAGCAGGTGGGGAGAGATGAGCAAATCCTGAGCAAACAAGAGATGGCGGTGACGCCTCTCTGAGGTTTTCCATACCAAAAAAGCCCCGGCACAAGGCAGGCACTGCTGGCAGCCCGACCCCACAAGCTCACTTCCAGTGCAGGAATCCGACAGGAACATGTGCCCCCAGGGCCACCGGAAATGCAAACTGTTCTCTGAAAACCAGGTTGGCCTCTCTGTAGGAGTCTTGCCATGCAGAAAACACCAGGCCCTCTGGAAACGCCCCTGTTCATTGAGGGTCTCTGGCTGGCTGGCACTATGCCCATCAAGGCCACCTCCCATTGGTGACATGCCAGGGTTGTGCTGAATCACAGCAAGCTGGGAGCTCTGTGCACCCCCAAAAGGATCTTCCACATAATGAGAAGCACTCAAAAGAAATGGTTACAGCTGCTGGGGACCCCCCGTCAGCCTTTGAGGGCAGTGAGGTGTCCAGGTGGCAGCGTCTGGGGCAAACAAGCTTCCCCAGCTGGGGAAGATTCCTGCCCCTTTCTGGGCCTCATTTCCTCGTCTATGAAATGGGCATAACCGTGTCACTTCGCCAGGGGTTGTAATGGGTAAATGCCCCTGCTCGGTGGAGAAGCAGGAGCCTTTCGAGCTATTTCCATCAGAAATGGCAGAAGCACGGCAGGGCAGGAGAAGTGCCCATCTGTGGGTCAGGACAGAAGGCAAAGGTGTCGTTAGACACAGAGGATACTTGTCTGCTTGCCTGTATGGTCTGCTTACCACATTCCCTCCAAAGCAGGGCCCCAGGCCCGCCCAGCCCCTCATGGACTCCACTCCAGACCCTCCTCCTAGACGGGTGGGGAAGCGAGGCAGAGCCTGCGGGGCTCCCCTCGCTGAGGTGTGGCAGTTCCCCTCTCTTCCTTTCCCTCAGGTGACTCCTTTGACCCCCAAGGATCCCTGAGCACTCATTTGCTGTCTCCAGCCTCTCTTGCTTGGAAGAGGAAAGAAATATCTCGCGTTCCTTTGTCTTTGGGCCACACTAGCTCGTCCCTACCCCACTCACTCAGGACACATCAGGAGGGAGCAGAAGGACTGGCTGCCCAACGGAAGGAGATTTTATCACTGATATTGTTTGAACTTACTGGTGTGTGGCAATTAAAATAGTTTAAAAGCAGTCTGACTTGGAGCTGGATTGTCTTTAAACTCTCTAGGGACAATGCCGTCCTCACTGCCAGCCCCCCGACGCACACCCATCCCCGTACCCTCCTTGCTACTGCTCATCCAGGACCCCATCTTTATGGGCCTCCCAAGTCATAAGGGGTCACTCTCTTCTCTCCTTGGATGCCCATAACACAGAAGATGGTCTGCACCCTAGTTACTACCTCTCCTACAGGAGCCCTCGGGACACAGGCCTGTTGGGAATCCCCTAAAAGGGTGTTCTCCCTCTCCCAAGCTCTTCTTGGGCCCTTTGGGAAGGTAAAGAAATAGCACGTCCTCCACATCCCCATGGGCATAAGAGGAGGGTCTTTGATGCCTCGTTTTTCTTCTTGTGTTTTTGTTTTCCCTTTTTGCAGATCTCTGCATTTAATGAGGAAGTGCTGCCAGCAGAAAGGAGCGGAAGCTTCACCCCGACCACCCGCAGGACCCACGTCCCTCTCAGCAGGGAGGCAGAATCATTCTTCTATTCCCTTCCTCGAAGGGCAGCTCCAGACACGCACGCGGACCCAAGTAGGAAAAGCACAGAGCGTGTCCTCACACTGTGTACCTCCTCCAGGTAACGTCCTGGAGAAATCTCTGGAAAGAGAAAACAGAAATTTTATGGCCCACAATTAAAATGATTTGAGTCATAAGTAACTCTGATACTTGCCCCACCAAACACATGCTACGTTCCACACCCCCTGCCCGCCCTTCTCATCCATCTCCACGCCGAGCCCTCTAACAACCTTACAAGGGACAGACTTTTTACTCTCATTTCCCAGAGGAGGACACTGAGGCCAAAGAAGAGAAGGGATTCCTCAGGTGACACCGTAAGTGACAGAGTCGAGACCCACATCGGGCCTGTCTGAAGTCAAGGTCACTAATTCCTCACACAGCCCCGCCAGAGGTTCCCACAGTGCTGGGTGCTAGCTGGGTGATAAGGCCTTTCCACAAAGGCCATCGAAGTACCTCATCAGGCCAGACGCGGTGGCTTACATCTGTAATCCCAATACTTTGGGAGGCCAAGGATCACCTGAGGTCAGGAGTTCAAGGCCAGCCTGGCCAACATGGCAAAACCCCATCTCTACTAAAAATACAAAAAATTAGCCAGGTATGGTGGTGGATGCCTGTAATCCCAGCTACTTGGGAGGGTGAGGCAGGAGAATCGCTTGAACCCGCGAGGCAGAGGTTGCAGTGAGCCAAGATCGTGCCAATACACTCCAGCCTGGGTGACAGAACGAGACTCTGTCTAAAAAAACCTCATCATCAGTAGAGAACTGTCACCTTCCTAAACGAGGAAACTGACACTTTTAAAAGCAAACAGATTTCTGAACTTGGGGTTAATGATAAAACTGGAAAAACGTAAAAGACTCCCTGTTCCTCTCCTCCATTATCAATATGTGACTTAGATTTGGATGCCAAGTCAAATCTCACCAGAACTATATCCTCCATGGTAACTTATTAAAGAGTCAATCAAAGTTTGCTTTAAGAGAAAAGTAAATACACCCAACTTTCCATACAATGCCGGACCCTGAGTTCACTTCCTGGTTTCACTGTTGACTCAGGTTGCAATCCTAGATAAGTAACTACACATGCTCACTGCCCCGGGCCCAAAGCTGGGGTAAGAGCCTGGAGTCAGCGCACCCCCAAGAATTCCGGAACATGGGAAGGTGCCCATCTTTCGTGGAGGGGGCCTGCCTCAGAGAGGAAAATCAGGCAAAAGGCCATGTGCAAAGCTCCACGTGCAGGTGCAAGCTGCTTGTCCCTGTGTCTCTGATTGCGAGGAAAGGGGTCACCGTTTGTCACACCACCAACAAAACCCTGCCATCCTTTGGCTCTATGCTCACCCATAATTACTGGCATGAGGTGGGAAGCGCTGCCCTCTGGGACTCAGGTGGTGGGAAGGATACAGAACAGAGTCGGCAAGTCAACTCCAATCACAGTGAGCATTTTCAAAGAAACAAATAAAAATAGCCAGAAGTGGGTCAGCACTTACAGTGAGGTTAGAGACAGGAAACTGGGACAGACTCCGGGTCCTGTGTAGAGGGACAGAAGTTTTATTTCATAAGTACAAACTCATACTGTCTTTCCAATCTGATTCCTTGTTTCTTTTCTTTTGCTTGTTCATCTCCTCTGTCTTTTGGATACACAGTAAACACACACACATAGGCAGCTAATAAAAACAGTGTGATGTTGGATCCTTGCTCCTTCAGTTCTAAGGTCCTCTTTTTCCTGAGGCTGAAGAAAAAGATACTTAAAGAAAACTTACTTAAGAGTCAGGCAGGAAGGGGAGGTGGGATACACACTTTGCCTCTCTTTCAGGTTTCTGCAATCTCAGCACATGCTGCTTAAGAGGAAAAGAGCAGCAAAGCAGATGAAAAGCACTGTGTCCTTAAGTGATTTACCTGTTCCCAAGCAGGCCTGCCTCACACCTGCATCCCCCCAACTCTCTGTCACTGACCCTGCCACCACCATATCTGTGGCATCCGGTGTGCTGCACACACAGCATATGTGTGCAAGTGCATGGTATATACACATAGCACACATGCATGCATGCTATAAACATGTGCCCATACATAAATAACACAGGCAGGCATGCATGTGTTATTTATGTATGTTATTTGGTTCAGCCTTGGGGCTCCTTTTATTTTTCAGTGAACTGAAAGAAGGCAACCTTTGGAAGTATGTGTTTTAGTGCTCTAGCAGATTACCAGTGAAACCTGCTGACTCTCACCAAATGACCCCATGTTGCCAAATCTTCTCTCCTGGCCCTGATGATCTGCACCTTAAAACCAAGGCCCAGGTTGACTGCACAGCAGAGTTTACTATTCGCTTGCTCACTCTCTCTCTCCTCTCTCTTTTTTTCTGTAAGCCCAATAAA
The DNA here is from genome assembly GCF_043159975.1 of Macaca nemestrina. Classification (NCBI taxonomy): domain Eukaryota; kingdom Metazoa; phylum Chordata; class Mammalia; order Primates; family Cercopithecidae; genus Macaca; species Macaca nemestrina. The sequence goes on along the minus strand of NC_092125.1, from coordinate 14,220,631 downwards.
TCTGCCCTATCACGTCATTGAGGCCGCAAGGAAATGTAATCCTGCCAAGTGTGGGAGTTAACAAAAACTGCCAAAGTCTCAAGGTTACAGAGAGAGCAAGAACCACTTTCTGGGTTATGCATGTCTACTGTGTATGTGCAGGGGTGCCATGTGTATGTACCGCGTGTGTGTGGGTACTGTGTGTGTGCATGGATGCTATGTGGATTCATCATGTACTACCATGTGTGCACGAGCACTGTGTGTGCACTGAGAGTGTATGTGGCTAGCAAGTGTGTGCACTGCGTGTACCTGAGCACTGTGCGTACCTGAGCTCTGGGCTTATGTAGATGCAAACATACATACCTAAGAGGTGTAGCAAACAAAACAGGCACAGTGCTTTCAGGAGAAACAGGTGTGGAAGTAAGTTCTACCTTTTTGCTCTATATTCCTCCTGGACGGAGGGAGGAAAAGCAGCTGCCTAAATGCACGATCAGCCCACAAGCTGTCATGCATGACTACCTCCAGGACAGACAGGAGAGCAGGAACCCCTTTATGAAGCTGAGTTTAGAATGTTTTCAGGGCTTAAGACAGCCCCCACACAGCTAGCCAACTGAACTTTCTGGGCTGCGGTCAGTTAGCTGTGTCGCACAGGAACGGCATCTGCTTTCACTTATTTCAGAACTCTAGCATAAGTCCTGGGAGTATTTGACCAAAAGAGCCTCCCACTTGGCGTGCAAGGGTTAGGTTTCCAGAAGATGTAGCACGTACCTGTGCTTTCAACTCCCAGAAGCCAAAGTTATGGAAAGATCTCAGCGTGTTTTTTAAATTTTATTTTAAAATCATACCGTTTTAAAAGATCTGCTTGTTATAAATCCAGCCTAAAAGCAGATGAATGAAACATAGGCCCACACAAAAAAAATCTACAAGAATAGATCTTTTTTTTTTAACTTGGGGTTTTTGGGGAGGGATTTTAGAGGAGTGGTGGGGAAGCTACTCAGTCGAGATAAACTCCTTAAAAGCATGGGCAAAATTCCCTTTTTTGTGACCAGTTTTTAAAAAAATGACAAAGTCACACAAGAGAGGAAATGAAAAGGGAAATTTTTAGACTTCTCATCTGTGCTGAAAGCCCCGGGCTGTTTCAGAACCCAGTCAGGATAACCGTCAGGCCTGCGGTCACCACGCTGCAATCCCAGGAGGCCTTGCATCAGCGGCCATTATATCAATAAGGAAGTACAATCACCAAACCACAAGCCGGCTTCTTTTCTAAGCCCACATGTTGCTTTAGAGGGTTTTCAAACAAGAGACTTTCCTGTTTTTGAAACCTGTGAATCCACAGGTCTTACAGGTTACTCAAATTATCTTATCACTTGCAGCATGAATTTCAAAACTGCTTACTCCAGCCTTCCCCTCCCCTGGAGGAACAGACGTCCATTTACAAACCAGAATCCTTATTTACAGTGTCCCGTTGCCAATTGCTGACACAGAAGGGGAAAAAATACCAGTTATACATTAAGCTTTAAGGTTAAAGTATCTGTGCCAGACACTGTTCAAACACCATCTATTCACTGACCTGAAGGCAGGATGACCACACCGGAGAAAATTCCACAGAAACAGTTTTGCGGTCGCAGCAGTATTCCTTCACAGAGCCAGGCTATGTTTCCTGCAGATGCATACACATGCTTGCAAATGTAGTGTAAGAAATCATCACAATTCACAGGAAACATATTTATCCTAAGATGTGCAGCAAATCTGTCGGAAATTTTTAAGCACCGCCAAAAGACATCCCAAACCACCTATGAGGTTACTTCCCAGGTTGCTGGAAAAATCAATGTAGGACAGCATCAGTAGAGGACGCTACGGGGGCGCAGGTGAAAGATGTAAACTGTCCAATCTAAATCTTCAATGGGATGCAAGTCAGACTTGTTTTTCTCTTGAGCAAATAGAAAGATTCAGATTAAAGAGTGCCTTATAGAACTGATGCAGAGTTCTACATAGAACTGATAACAGAGTTCATCTATCAGAGTGTCTTATAGATGAGATAAATCCACAAACAAACGTCTCTCTTTCCTGCTCAGCTCAGCAGTTTGAGAAAGATGTGCCAAACCTAACAACTGCATTTGACAGCCATCTCCTGGTTTAACTTCTACCCTGGCCAGTGGCCACTTGGCGTTGCCCAAGCAATGCCTGCAGACTTCATCACTTCATCACGCGCTCGCTCGCTGGAAGCGTCCCTCCTAAGGCAGACCTGAAGTTCACAGAGGGCTTCTGGACAGTAGTTCACACTCTGTTTTCAATGGTGGCCCAATCAGACTGAGAATAAACAACTGAACTTTATCCTGCAACTACAACCAGTGACCTCTAAGCCCATTTCACAGAATGCACATGGCAATAATGAATCTAGCAGACACTTATCTAATCTCACACTTTTCCTTCTTTTTGGGTTATAATCAACACTTAGCTCATCAAAACACAGACACACACACACATCTTCCAAAAAAGAACTTGCTCTCAGTTTAAGCACACTGGGATTTTGTTTATCTTATTTGTCTGCATTCCAAAAAACCTTCTAGCACTGAAATGTTGAGATAGACACTCTAAAGTCAGGATGCTGTGATGTTTATGTTTGAGGGAGGGTTCTTTCAAAGTAGTCAAAATTGTCTCTCTTATGAAATGTGAAGTGTGAATGAAGCCACACCAAAAAGTCTCAGAAGTAAATCTCTCAAAGATTGTGACCAGCCTGTTGTGGAATAACGCAATATATCCTTAGAGGAAAATACAATAAAGTAAAAGAATTCCAGGCTTCCCACACAGGCTCAGTAGGTATTTTTTATCATAATAACTCGTCGGTAAATGGCCTACCATGTCCATAGGAAAAGCATCCTCTTCTTCAACCGTGTTTTAAAAAGAATAACGTTTTCTTTCCTCCTTTGGGAAAGCAATTGCTACAAAATTCACATAAAACAAATACGGACTGGTTTTCTGTTCCTTTCACTTTCTGTTCCTATCACTTTAGGCTGTGGTAACCAGGACTCCTAGGCCTAAATATGCTTGCCTGACTTTGCCTGAGTTTGCTGGAGAATTGCTCAACCACCCTCTCACTTTGGCTGTGTAGACCATGGGTCTTGCCCTCCCTCCAGGGGAGAGGCATTAACGAATGAAGAAAACAGTGACTCTCCCCTCTTCTGCCACCACTGACACTCCATACCCAGGCCCTTGCCACCAGGCCTGCTTCCAGAACTGTGGGCTGCCTGTTCCCTGCTATCCTGAGCCTTCCAGCTCCAGTGCCAACAAGGGCACTAGGTAATGGGTACTTCTGATGAAGGACACCGCATGAGATCCTCCCATCACTTAGAGAAGTGTTCCATTTGGGGTCATTACCAACCTTGTCTACTCAGATCAGCAAAGCATGGAGAAAAATAGGATGGATGGGCAAGCATAAGGCATCACCTTATACTTGTGTCTATAAAAAGTTCTTTATATTACAGAATTTCTTTATTTGGAACAACAAAATATTCTGAAGGGAATCTCACCAATTTTAGTTTGGAATGCTTATAGAGGTTGTCTGGAAGAATAGTTTTTGTTGATTTGGTTTTTTATTACAAAGAAAAATAAAAGCTTTTGTAGTTATTCTTGAAGGTATGACCTCCAACTACAATTACAAGTATGAGAGATATTGTAAGCAAGTCCTTTTCTTTTTTTTTTTTTTTTTAAAGAGACAGGGTCTCACCATGTTGCCCAGGCTGGTCTCGAACTCCTGTACTCAAGCAATCTGCCCACTTCAGCCTCGCAAAGAGATGGGATTACAGGTGTGAGACACTACACCCAGACTGTAAGCCAGACTTTTAAAGCTCATTTTAAACTTTTTTTTTTCTTTTTTGAGACAGGGTCTTTCTTTGTCGTCTAGGCTGGAGTGCAGTGGCACAACCTCAGCTCACTGCAACCTCCATCATCTCCTGGTTTCAAGCAATTCTCCTGCCTCAGCCTCCCGAGTAGCTGGGATTACACGCGCCTACCACCACAAGTGGCTAATGTTTGTATTTTCAGTAGAGACAGGGTTTCACCATGTTGGCCAGGATGGTCTCGAACTCCTGACCTCAAGTGATCCACCTGCCTCAGCCTCCCAAAGTGCTGGGATTACAGGCGTGAGTCACCAGGCCCGGCCCATTTTAAATTTTATCGTGACAATTTTTATTTTTATATTTTAAAATTTTATTATGACAAAAAGAGCATATAGCACAGTGACTCTCCATATAATTATGGAGATTAACAATTACCCAGATTTTTTTTTTTTTAAGAAAGGGTAGACTACAGGCAATATCATTGAATGTTCTTTTTGTTTGTTTTTTTGTTTTTTATCTTTTTTTATTATTATTATTATACTTTAAGTTCTAGGGTACATGTGCACAATACCCAGATTTTTTGACATTTGCTTCATTTATTGTGTTTTACTTTTTTTTCTCTTTGCCAAAATCTTTTAAAGAGCATTGCAGGCCTCATACCATTTCACTCCTTCCTACTTTAGTATGCATCTCTAAAATGCATGAACATTTCCTTGCATAGACCCATGAAGATCCCTTTTAAAAGCAATAAAAGAAGTCGGTTTTGTGGAGATGGCAAATAGCACATGGCCATGAAGGCTTGAGATAACATTTCCAGTGAGCATAGCATACAGCCTCAAAAAGTCCTAAATCTCAAAGGCAGTTGGACAGAAGCAAGATGAAGTGTTCTGGAAGACTGAGTCAGATCATTCAAAAAGGGACACAAGGCCGGGCATGGTGGCTCACACCTGTAATTCCAGCACTTTAGGAGACCGTGGCAGGCAGATCGCCTGAGATCAGGAGCTGAAGACTCAGCCTGGCCAACCTGGTGAAACCCTGTCTCCACTAAAAATACAAAAATAAGCTGGGTGTGGTGGTGCATGCCCGTAATCCCAGCTACTTGGGAGGCTGAGGCAGGAGAATCACTTGAACCTGGGAGGCAGAAGTTGTAGTGAGCCGTGGTTGTGCCACTGCACTCCAGCCAGGGCAACAGAGCGAAACTCTGTTTCAAAAAAAAAAAAAAAAAAAAAAAGATGGGGAGCACAAGTGATGACAAAGAGCTGATAACAAAGAGTCTGAATAATGAGTAACAAAAAGGAAAAAGGCAAGATTCCTAAATAAGAATATTTATGCATGTGATTCTAAATATAACTGGCCAGCCGTGGTGGCTCACTCCTGTAATCCCAGCACTTTGGGATACCCACGCAAGGCAAATCACTTGAGGTCAGGAGTTCCAGACCAGCCTGGCCAATATGGTGACCTGTCTCTACTAAAAATACAAAAATTAGTCAGGCATGGTGGCACGTGCCTGTAGTCCCAGCGCTGAGGCAGGAGAATCACTTGGACCCGGAAATGGAGGTTGCAACGAGCCAAGATCGCACCACTGCAATCCAGCTTCAGTGACAGAGCAAGATTCTGTCTCAAACAAATAAATAAATAAATAAACAAACAAGTAACTAAGTCAATAAATTAAATTCTTAACTAGAAATGTAACTATTTCACTTGCATCATTAAAAGTATATATTCAAGCCACCGGGCATGGTGGCTCACGTCTGTAATCCCAGCACTTAGGGAGGCTGAGGTGGGCAGATCACGAGGTCAAGAGTTCAAGACCAGCCTGACCAACATGTGAAACTTTGTCTCTACTAAAAATACAAAAATTAGCCAGGCATGGTGCCACACGCCTGTAATTCCAGTTACTCGGGAGGCTGAGGCAGGAGAATTGCTTGAACCTGCGAGGCAGAGATTGCACTGAGCCAAGATCACACCACTGCACTCCAGCCTGGGCAACAGAGTGAGACTCCATCTCAAAGAAAAAAAAAAAAATTCAAGCCAGGCGTGGTGGCTCACACCTGTAATCCCAGCTCTTTGGGAGGCCAAGGCGGGGAGATCACCTGAGGTCAGGAGTTCAAGACCAGCCTGGCCAACACAGCGAAACTCTGTCTCAACTAAAAAATAGAAAAATTAGCCAGGCATGATGTAATCCCAGTTACTCAGGAGGCTGAGGCAGGGAGAATTGCTTGAACCAGAAAGGTGGAGGTTGCAGTGAGCCGAGATCGCACCACTGCACTCCAGCCTAGGTGACAGAGCGAGACGCCGTCTGAAAGAAAAAAAAATATATATATATATATATATATATATGATGGCAAAAAAAAAAAAGGACACAAAATGTGTGTAACCTACCCATTGGGAAATGGGGCATTGCCTCATATTTGGGCTTGCATACATGGTATCTTCAACCCATCACCTGCCCGCATCCACCAAGCCTACTCTTCCTGGCAACAGTGCTTCTTCAGTGTCTACCAGGTGCCAGGCACCATGCCAGGCCCTGAGTATATATGTCCCTGATGTGCATACCTGCCCTGTGAGGGACATCCTACTATCCCCTCACTTTTTCAAGGGAGAAAAACTTAGACTTCAAGAAAGAGTTATTTTGCCACAGAGCTAATAAAGTTGGAACGTAGATCCGACTTATTCTGCCTTCTGCCCTGAAGACTCTTTTACTCTCGTCTTCCCCAAAGTAGCAGCTTTAGATCTGCCCTAAACCAAGCGGCAATATCAAGGTTTCTACTCATACCGGGAGACGGGGAGGGTTTATCATCTGCACGATCCCAGGACAGCCATCGCTTCATTTTGTCTTAGCCAAATCACTGTTTCTGGCTATGAAAGTCTAGTAATAAACCGTGGATGACACTACCCAATGGTGGCTCTAATGCCGCTAAGATAACAAAAATAGCCAAAGCATTTGCAGAAGGGCTTAGCTGTAGGGCAGCTGAAGGTACTTGAGTTTCCATCACACTCTCAACATGCTACCATTGCTTATGTGCATCCACGCTTCTTTTTTCCATTCAGGGTTGCTAACTCCATTAGATAGTTCTTCTCTGCCACTTCCTCTAATATTATCTTCCCATAAGATGAGGAAAAGAAACACAACAAACTCGGCCCTGCTCAGCCACGTGGTCCAGCCCATACAGGTCTGTGCTGCATATAAACTTGTGGCTCCTTGCTTAGCCTCACCCCTGAAGTGCAGGATGATTCCCCAGCAACTTAAATCTTTCTTTACTGCAGTTTCTTTATCATTAAAATGCAATGTTTGAAGGCCATGGCTGAAGTAGCCAAATAATATTATCCAATTAAAGTGAAAAGCACCATATAAATGCCACAGAGGCTAAGACTTAAATAGCCACATATGGTTTGGGGAAAAGCACTCCAGTGCATCAGCTAGCAGTAAAAACATGCAGGAGCGAAATGATCTGGCTGGAAATGAACTGCAAACTGATAAACATTTAGTTGCTAATGCAGTGTTTATTATTTTTTACTAGGATAAAAATTAACTTGTGCGGCCTTAGCCAGCAAACACATTGAACTCTACCATCTGGGTAGTGGAATCGGTATTTCTGTAGCCTCAGGTTACAGGTGACTGTTGCCAGATTTGAGTTTATTAGCAAATAGGTCCTGGTGTGTCCGGACAACGGAACCGCGGGATGCTTCTGGAAGCACAAACACGCCAGCGAACCAAAATGTAACATTCGAGAGGCAGCTTAGGGCCGCCCCCAACCAGACTCAGAATCCTGTATTTTCCAAAAAGAGGTTGCTACTTGTATAAAGAATCGCCTTCAGCCTGCGAAATCAGCCAGGCATGCAAGGCGACAACCTCTCGAAGAACCAGAGGTTCGGGCAGCGCGGGAACCGAGGGCGCCTGGAGCTGGGAGTGGGACAGAGGGGGCGCGCAGGGCGCGGGGGCGAGCCCGGACCAGCGGGGCGGACGCCGGCGGGACCACGTGACAACGCCAGCAGCGGCCGCAGCGGCCCCAGCTGCAGACGCCGCCGTCCTCTCCCCGGGGCCCTTTTCCATGAGCTTTGCAAGCGGCTGGATCAATTTTCTCGAGCCACAGCGCCCTACACAAGCACGGTCTGAATTATTACTCATGGAAATCCCCTCTGTTTCATGGAATCAGGTAGCTTTCAAACTCCCAACAATTAATGGCCGTTTTGGTCAAAGGAAAATAGCAAAAAAACAAAACAACCCCCACCCCAACCCACCCCCCAGAAAAACCCAACCCAGACTGCCAGGCTGAGGGCTTCTAAACAGTCCGTTTGGTTTCTAGTAAATTAGAGGGAGTGGGTGGTTGAGGTACAAGTAATGCTATCCTGTAGAGTGCGGTCTTCTTTGACGTCAGCAAAATGTTTCTCTCGTGTTTCTGCTTCTTTCCCTCTCTCCCTCCTTTTCCCTCTCCACCCTCCTCCTTCCCTCTTTATGTCAAAGAGACAGATGACATAGGGTAGCTGTGGAAAAGTGCTCATAGTTTTGCAACATAGCTCACAGGCTCAGAAAAATTCCCACATTTTAAAAAATGAAGGGTATTGTGGGAGGTGGGTAAATTGGCAACACAAAAATACATGCTACCCAGGGAAGGAAGGGGGAAAGGCTGCTGGGAAGTGCAGTCACCACCACTGGCGGTACAGTCCTCCCTCCATCCTGCCCGGTTAGCAGCTCCGTCTGAGGGAACGTTCTTCCTGTGGGGAAGAACACAGCCTAGCTCCAGCTGGCCTGAAATCGGATCCTGGAGAGCATGCGCCCTCCTCCCTGGCTACTGTATTGGTGGGACCCATCCCGGGCTGCTGAGCCAGGATTTCTCCTGGCTCTGCTCCCCCTCACCCCGCTTCCGCTACAGTTGTTTACTCATCAAAGGTAGCAACAGCTGCCCCCATGGGTTAGCATAGAACTTTCTAGAATAAGGATTCCAAGTCTAGGCAAACATTTGTAACCTGATCCTGCAGTATTTTTGTTTCCCTTCAAATTGCTTTTGTCAGCCCCACTGTTTCAACAGGGGCAGCCGTGAACACCCTAGGGGTCTGGCCCGACAGCCACAGGGTGAGGATTGGTGGAGTGGGCCACTCCCTTTGTGGCTGTGAATTGCCATTTGGTCTGTAGAGTAATGTGACTCTGACATTCTTTGCCCAGGCAGCTCTTCAAAAGCGAGAAACTGTCCTGACCTCGCAGGTTCTGACGTGCTGACTGCCAGTGTGGTTTCAGGCAGGCGGAGAAAGGAGCGGGGCCCAGGGTACACATAGGCCTGGTTTTCTCCGTGTGGGGTGTACTGGCTCCCCCTCACCCCTTCCCTGATCTAGACAGCAAGGGCATCAGAGGACCTTGGAACAGGGAGCACTTTGTAAACCAAAGCCTCTAAATGCTGCAGACACCAGGTTCATGTGAAAAGCAGATCTGCCATGGAAAAAATACATGCATGTGAAAATGGAGCAAGGTCACATGAATCTACTCAGAAATGAGACCTGGAACCTGAAAAAGAACCTGTGTGTGTGTGTGTGTGTGTGTGTGTATTGGGGGAGGGATGGGTGCATAGCAGCGTCACAAGCAGATAACGTAAGAGCACAGCACACAGTAGATATTTATTAGGTTGTGCAAAAGTAATTGCGGTTTTTGCCACTAAAAGTAATGGTGAAAACCGCGATTACTTTCACACCAATGTAATAAGAATTGGGCAGATGAACAAATGAGCAAGTGAATGAACTACAGGAATAAATAGGTTTAGAAAACAAAGCAAAAAAGAGCTGAAACTGTCTCAGGGGTGGATGGGGGTAGAGCTGCTGGATCCGTTTGGAAGAGAACAGATTTCTAAAGTGTAAATTTTAGAGCACTTTGTCAACCAAAGCCTCTAAATGCTCTAAATGCTGCAGACACCAGGTTCATGTGAAAAGCAGATCTGCCATGGAAAAAATATATGCATGAGAAAATGGAGCAAGGTCACATGAATCTACTCAGAAATTAGACCTGGAACCTGAAAAAGAGTGTGTGTGTGTGTGTGTGTGTGTGTGTATTGGGGGAGGGATGGGCACATAACAGCATCATAAGCAGATAAGAGCACAGCACACATATTTATTAAGTTGTGCAAAAGTAATTGCGGTTTTTGCCACCAAAAGTAATGGTGAAAACCGTGATTACTTTCACACCAATGTAATAAGGATTGGGCAGATGAACAAATGAGCAAGTGAATGAACTACAGGAATGAATTGGTTTAGAAAACAAAGCACAAAAGGGCTGAAACTGTCTCGGGGGTGGATGGGGTTGGTGCTGGATCAGTTTGGAAGAGAACAGGCTTCTAAAGTGTAAACCCAAACCAGGAGTCTGCCATGATGACTGATGATAATGACACTCGGTAACAAGCTTGAACACTTGCCACATGCTAGACACGGTGGGTGTCTGACACATGTCATCTCAGCTGGTTCTCATAGCAACCCCAGGAAGTAGGAACTAGGTTAAGGGTATGCCAACTCTTTGGGGCACCAGAGAAGAAAATCCTGGACCCGAAGGGTTTAGGAAGACTTGAGGCAGATGTCTCCGACCAAAAGCAACCCATGTGTAACTCCAAGTTGGCAAAGTGGGCCTTTTAGTGGCCCTGCCTGCCTAAGTCTGACCTCCACTGTAGTTTCTGCCTGCCTTGGTCACTCTTGAGAGGAGACAATTGCTCTCCTGCTGACTTACTGTGCAGAGACCCTGAGGGGGCCAAGGGTGGAATGGCTCTGATCCCAGGCAGCAAAAGTTGGCCTAACCGCCTCCTCCCCATTGCTCCTTCCTTCCCGCAGAAACTGCGGGAGGGGAGGGAAGAACTGGCATCCCTAGGCTTCAAGGGTGGTTCCTTTGTGCTTCCGGCCCCAGCCTTACTGGGCAACCACTGGGCTCTTGAGGAAGCACACTCCAGTTTTCCAGGACATTAAGGGGACTCAGATTGCCAGAGTGATGCCAACGGGCCTGTCCTTGGTGGCCTCCACGGACCTTCTCTCATCTTTAAGAGTGCAGGAAACTTTGGTTTGACCCAACTGAAGCGCTGGTGCCTCGCAGCTCTAGTTCATTAAGGCTGAGCGGGCTCTCTTTTCAACATCATCGCAGGGATCATTTTCTTCCACCTCACGTTTCCTCTCCTGGAAACACACCTTAGTTATTTTTTGGTCACTTCAGGGGAATTGTCTCTCCTTCATGGTCTACACCATTACTCTACTGAATTATTCTTTCTTGCAAACATGCTGTTACAGCCGTGACATCACAGATGTGCATTTAATATAAACACTCCTCCCGGGGCATGATTTGAAATATCCCCCTCTCACGTAAGATGCTTCCCTGAGAGGTGGAGTGGGGTGAGGTGGGAGGGACTTTGGAGGAGAAGCTTCTGCTTGAACCCAGCTGGTTACCCTCTGAACACCAGGACAGAGCGGAGTTGGCTGTCAGCTTGAACTTCTTGCCCACTCCTCACTCACCCTGGACCCCCATGCCCATACGTCCCAACAGATTGGATTCCTATTACCCACCCATGGACATGCCATTAAAAATATGGAATATGAATAAGCTCCAGAACACACTGGACTCTGCAACTCAGCGCGTGTGTGATCAACTGGAACAAAAGACAGAGCCCTTAGCCACTGCCAAGTGGTTTAACAAGGGCGTTGAGAAGCTGTTTGGCTAACAGCACACAGACCAGTCTGTGCTCCCGTGATGGGAGCAAAGATGAAGCAGATGCCCTCGTGGGCACCTGACACAATAAGTTGCCAGCCCCCCCTAAACGCACACACACACAATCATGACCTCTAGTGTCCCTGGAAGGTGGCACGGGTAACAGCCAGTGCATGCTCTCTAGTCCTGGCCAGCTGGAGTCCAAGCCTTGGATAATAATACCTCCTTGATGGGCTAATACAATGTTTATAGCACTTCTGGCTTCTGGTAGGCCGCTTTTTATTGTTGGCAGCAACAGTGTTTACAGTGGCTTGGTGCTGAAGAAGATCACTGCAATTTACTGAGCAATTTTTATGAGCCATGTGTGTTAAATACATTACCTCTACTCACATTAGCCAGCAAGGTAGGTATCATTATTCCTATTTTACAAATAAGGAACCTGAGCTTAGAGCAGTTAAGTAATTTGCCCAAAGTCACATAGATAGTGGCAAAGAGATGGTTCCCATTAAGGTAATCCATGCCTCCTTCACAGCGCTGTGCTGGCCTGCATGGAAAGACAGGTCCACACAAGCAGAGCTCCTACTGCAGGGCAACACAGAGTAAATCCAAGTGATTATGCAAAAGGGCAATGGCCGTGTGTGTGTGTGTGTGTGTACACCCTCAGCTCAGGACAGTGCTTTTCAGCGGCACACAGTCCGCCAAAGGCCCATGTTCAAAACCCACCTACTGAAAAGCTTGATTCTGACCCTCAGCCCACAGCAAATGTAGGAAATAAACAAAGGGCATTCATAAAGACCAGGGTTCACATGCAAAGTTCCTGTACATAATAAAACACAATAAACCAAGCGGTCAAAACCACTGGAAAGCATCAGTAGACATTCAGGTAATGATACATTTATTTTAAGCAATCAGAAAGGGAGAGCAAAAGGTAAAATCACCTTCTGCATGGGTAGAGGTTTATCCTTGCCCCTTCTTTGAGGTAGAGTTAACAAGCCCAACGTGACTTGAACAAGGAGAAGGAGGCTCTTGCAGGTCACTGGCATCCACAGATAAACAGTAATGGAAGTATGCCTATGGGGATAAGTGGGTTTTAACACATCGGCTTTGACTGGTGACAAACACCCTTTTGCTCTGTATCCCTCCACGCCCCCTTTAGCTTTTCCAGGCCACTCTTGTTGAGAAGCCAGTATTCTAGAAGTTGAAGTGGCCTTGGATGTTGTTCTCTGCTGCAGCAAACTTTCCTTGCTGAATCAGACCCCATAAAATATCAACTATGAATCACACACAAGTAAATGAGCCGCTATTGGGCAGAGAGATAATGGGGTGATATTTATCAGTGGCTGAATCTCAGCAAATAATCTCAGCATTTCCTAATCACTGGTCATGTTCGTGTACGTTACCTTCCAGATCACTGCATGGTAGCTCTTGGGATGGTTTCTGACTGTCAATATTTACAGGAACCAGGCACTTAACACAGACCAAGTGGGCTGGATGTCTCCACGGATGACTCATGCCAAATGAAGCCTTTTATCGAAGGGTCACTGCTCTGAATCCTCATTGGCTGGAGCAGATTGGAAGTGATCAGGTCACTGAAAAGCATGTACATGGCTATGGGCTCAGTTCAGTTCTCTGGATGTACCAACATTTATGAAATGAAAGCATAGAAGAGCGCAAGGATTTGAGCGCGTGTAGAGCTGTAGTATTTGTTTGTTTTTATTGGCTAGCTAGTAAATACAGCTCTGGGGCTAAGGGAAGGTGGCAGTGAGATGGCACTAAGAGCCCACATCAGTTTCCACTTGCAGCGAGATTCATAATAAATACCCTTGAGTGATAGGAGCCTGCATCACCCCAGACCTACCTGAGAAGGCGTCTGCACATCAGCCGAACATACAGACAGACACACACCGAGGAAGGGGTGCTGCTTAGAACCCGGCAGATCACCTGGCCTGGTTATGTGAGTAAGCAGAGTAGACCTGTCTGCCCAACCAGTCCAGGTAGAAAACCTTGGCTCCATTCAAGCATTGGGAGAGAATTTCTTTGGATTTTGAAAGCTTAGGATATTCAGGAGCCACTCATCTAAAACGCAGCTAACCTCAGGAGTAGGGCACACCCAAGGTGCCAACAAGTAAGAGGAGTCTGCTTGGGAATAAGCAGGGAGCAAGAGGAAGAAGGCAGGGCTGAGGGGCCAAAATGGAGGCCAGGAAAGGAAGGCACTGCAGGAGGAGGTGGGGCAGGAGAAGCTGAGCATATGGGGGCTTTGGGACGCTGTTACTGGGCTGGCCTTCAGAACATCACTGGAATAGACATAGAAAAGAAAAGGAAGCTTGTTTTAACATCAACATTAAATGAAGAAATGCCACGAGACTTCAGAAACACCACTATGGATATGAGGGAAAAGTGACTGTGACGTGCAAATTTCACTCCCTAGCACACACAAAGAAGCTGATTGCAGCCACATTGGCAGTCACATCTTGTCCAAAGTCCTCTGGGGACCCAGTACTACGCAACATGGGACCAGTTGGTCAAGATTGAGCTCCTGGAATCCCAGTTCCCTTTAAAATCCGTGAAGTAAGCCAGGATTGCAAAAGGACCAATGGGACAGGATTATTATTGTGTTGTGTGGTGAAAAATGTCTTTGATCCAAAATGGTAGATACTGTAGAAGAACGAGGAATATTGAGTCTTCCATACTAAGCCTGTTTTAAACGGGCCTGGCTTGTTAATAGGCACAGCAGGTTTGAAGACTGGGAGGTGTTTCCAGAGATCCCAAGATGATTCCGCAATGAAATGAGCTCGTGATTCCTGCAGATAAAGAGATCAGAGCACACAGTCATCCGCCAGGGCCATAAATCAAAGGACAGTCCTCCTGTAGCAATTGTGTGGAAACACAACGTTGCCATCATTTTTACGCACAAAGGGCAAGAAGTGACATAATTCGTGCCCTAGAGAATCATTTTATTGCAGCCTTTTCAAGCCACCATGCCCCATGAAGCTGGGACTGGCAAACACTGGCACACACACTGCCAGCCACACAGTCACAGCATGTCCACAACAGCTGGGGTCCCTGTTCCCAGGCTTCCTGAGATGCACACATGTGGCTGCTTCGTCAGGCCACGTGTGTTCTGGCCATGTGTGTGCATACACGTGAGCTAAAAACAAACTTGGAGAGTCGGGGACAGCCAAAAGAAAATGATGCTTCTGATTCTGTACTGAAGGGTCTCCATTCTATTCCAGAGCTTCCGTAAGGTGGCATCTGCTGGAGAGCCTCTGTTTCATTTCCCCCTAAGTTTCTGCTTTCTGCTGAGGATAGAGGTAAGGAGAGGCTGAGTAGGGAGGGCTTGGGAGGAGAAAATGAAGAAGAAAAGATGAGCTCGTTCCTGTTCCTCTTTTCCTGTACTTCTCTACTTTTGTGTGTAGGTCGTCTAGAATAACTTGCAGATGGCTATGTGCTCAGCGAACATGTTGAAAGGCTGTATTCGTTTTCCCGGGCTGTCATAACAAAGTGCCACAGACTGGCTTAAACAACAGAACTTTCTTTCTTCACGGTCTGGAGGCTAGAAGTCTGAGGTGTAGGTGCCAGCAGGGTTGGTTTCTTCTGATGCCTCTCTTTGGCTTGGAAATGGCCATCTTCACCCCGTGTCCTCAGATAGGCTTCCCTCGGTGTGTGTCTGTGTCCTCATCTCCTCTTCTTAGAAGAACACCAGTCGTGTTGGATTAGGGCCCATCCTTGTGACCTCATTCTGACTTAATCACCTCTTCAAGGACCCTCTCACTTGGCCGGGCACAGTGGCTCACACCTGTAATCCCAGCAGTTTGGGATCACCGAAGTGATTACCTGAGATCAGGAGTTCGAGACCAGCCTGACCAACATGATGAAACCCAGTCTCTACTAAAAATACAAAAATTAGCCCAGCGTGGTGGTATGCGCCTGTAATCCCAGATACTCAGGAGGCTGAGGCAGAAGAATCGCTTGAACCCAGGAAGCGGAGGTTGCAGTGAGCTGAGATCGTGCCACTGCACTCCAGCCTGGGTGACAGAGCGAGGCTCCATATCAAAAATTAAGTAAATAAATAAATAAATAAAGACCTTATCACCAAATAAGGTCCCATTCTGAGGTCCTGGGGGTTAGCCATTCAACCATAACAAAGGCAGAGCAGGAAGAGATGTCAACAAATGTGCAGGGCCCTGGCAGAAGCTTGGCATCGTGCCAGGCAGGAGAGAGAAAAGGTGGAGGAGATATCATCTCGATGTGACTGAACGATGAAATGATAGCCCCGGTGAGTAAGTGAATAGGTGGATGGATCAATCATGAATGAATTGAATGAACATCAAAGCTGCTCCCCGAATCCAGAGGACTCAACAAACTCCAGGCATACTGAGTCCAGAAGCCGAGTCCAGAGCTGACAGCCTATTCCCATCTCTATCTCCCATGGAGCTGCAGAGATCATTAGGGAACTAATGTGGCCACTGCTTCATGCCCACAGAAGCCCACCAGCTCTTGCCTGGAGCAGAACCACCGTGCAGAGAGGTGAGGCACTCCCAGATGAAATCCAGGCCTTCCCCGTCTGTGAGACCTTTCCCAAAGTGGGCTCACAGCAGCCCACAGACACAAAGCAGAACTGAAACCCCCTATAGGCAGCATCTCAGGTCAGCTGTGCGGACAGCGCTACCTGCCACAGGCCACACCAGCTGCAGTGCGGTGACGGGTGGTGTTCTGTGCCCGGGATGGTGTCACCCTGCCAAATGAGAGTGAAAGTTTCCACATCCTCCCCGCCATCCCCTCAAAACACTCCCAGTGCCCAAAACTGCACCCTTAAGTAAGGAAGCCAAATTAGAGGAACAGAGAGGGAACATGCCCCTGAGCTTTGTCATCAGTGCATTCTTCCACGCACTGCAGATAATTCAGCTACGTCACTCAATTATGATTATCTGTGCTGTGAGTGTTTACTTAATCAATCTCCAAAGAGCTTTCCAGATGGGTGTTTTGGTGACTAAATCGAGGTCAGAGTTCCTCCTGCAATGGAGCAGAGGCAGCAGGGGGCAGGCCCAGCTGACAGTCATCTGATCTCCACAGCTGTGCACAAACTTTGTACCAGTTCCTGTCCAGAGTCTCTTTCAGGCTCCCCATGATCCCCGGTCCTTAGTCCGCTCCTGAATTGCAACAACACACCACACAAATGCACACAGCGATGCCTCCCTTTCTTGGATGACTCTTTTATATCATTTTCCTGCACATTCTCCCTCCAGTACAAACATAAGCAAGTTGCACAGCGTATCCGTGAGTCTTTCCTTTATTACAGAATCTGCAGTCCAAAAGCACTGGCTTGGTATTTCCTCTGCCCCGGTAGGGATTTTTATGGGGTTTTTATTTGGTTTCATTTTTGCCATGCTTCTGAGAATGGTTCTTTTGTTCTTCCTTCACTCACCGCTTAGATCCTCCAAGGCATTCCGTTCAGAAAATCACACAACTGCTGCCCTCACTCCAAAAAAAAGGAGTTGAGAAAAAAAAAACCCATTTTCCTATGGATTTTCAAGCCAAAAAACAATGGGCTCTGTGGACAGATGTGACCGCTCCCCCAGGCCATGCCCCTCACTGCCAGGCAGGAGAAGCAGAGACGAGTGGGGAGGGCCCACTGTGCCTTGGGACTTGGGAATAGCTCTCAGCCCCGGGGTGGTAGGCTCCATTGTACGTCTCCCAGGACAGGGCCCCCTTCTTCTGGAAAGTACTCCCTGCCTAGCACAAATCAGAGTCCAGATGTGAGCAGCCATCAGTTCAGCTCTTCCCGGGCCGCAGTGATTGAGCCAATGATGGTCACCTGGCCCCAGTGAAGGCCATGAAGTCCTCTCTCTGTCCCTTTCTGGCAGTGAAGTCATGAGGTGCAATAAGCAAAAGCTGCCATCATGTGCATTACCTGCCATGGAGAGGAAGCTTAGCAAAGAGATTTAGATCAGCACTTGGAGGAAGTTGAGGTGTGAGAAAAGAGAGAGCACATGGCAGTGTTGGCTCCGAGTTGCAGGTATCCGGGGTCACACAAAGCCCCCTTTTAAAAGCCCTGGCTGGTTTGACTTGCATTTCTCTCTCGAGAAGCTCTCAAGTCCTTGTTGAATGGGTCGGTGATCAGATGCCGGCCATCCTACCGGAACTAGACCAGCCGAGCCTCTGCTCTGGCCAAGGAAATGGGAGGAGATGGAGGGAGAAAAGAGGAAATGGGAGAGAATGGGCTGGAAGAAGAGACCACTGTGCAAGGTGATGGAGGGCATCGGAACACAGAACACCTGTAGCAGTTTTCCAGAGGGCTTCCAACTCTTTATCAAGCCTGCACTCCACTCTTAGGGTTATACAGTCTTAGGCACAAGCAATTATCTGAATAATTGGAGTGTTTCTTAGAACAGGTTTTAGGTGTCAGCAGCGATGGCTGTTCAGACGGCACACTAGCGACAGATCCTTGGAAAACTCCATGCTCTGGAATAAAAAACCAATCCTGACTTTTCACTTCGGAATGTCTCAGCTCCCCACCTGACCCTCTCCTATCGTATCACTGGCTAAATGGACAAATGGACCACAAGAAAACTACCTCCTCCTTCAACTACCTCCTCCATCAGTCTAGCACCTGCCTAGGTGGAGCCCCTCAGAACCATGCTGCTCACCCAAATGCAACTCCCAAAAAGGTGGGAGCCCTTGAGGCAGGCACAGATCCAGCAGTTGCCTCAGCTCTCTATGTCACTAGCCTCTCTCAGCGGAAACCACAGGAAGGCCTCGGGTCAGAAGGGCTTACTCAATGTGGAGCAAGGTCATAGGGCCCAGCTGAGCCCCCTCACTCATCCAAAGGGGTCAAGGGAGGGCCAGTGGCTACAAGGGGTCAGAGCCTCAGGTTTGATTCCAAGTTCAAAGAATCTAGCTAAAGCCACACTGTGCCCCCTGGCACCACCCTCAGAAACAGATCCAATCCTGAGTCAGAGAGGAAGCAGACACTCACTGAATCACTGATCCACTTCCTTCTACCCACAGCCACTCAGCCAAGACCAGCAGCCGCTTCCAAGGGACAAATTAGTGACTGACACTCGGAAAAGTTGATGCTCTAAAGGAGAGCAAGCAGGGCCCCACGCACACGGCGTGAACCGCCAGGACCGGGTTGACTGTGGCTGTGGCTCCCCACCCCCTGCATTTTTCAGAGTAAAACTGCACATTTTGTAACAGCCCCTATCCTGTCCTGCACTGACCTTGGCTGTGTTATTTTTCACTTCCCTGTTCAGAACATAGCCACACTTTCCAAATGCCATGAATCATCACCACCGAGCAACGGCCATTTAGCAAGGCAGGAAACCACTGCGCGCCAGCCCTGGAAGGAGCAGCTCCCTGCAGCGGGCCTCTCCCACCCTGGCTGGTCATTGTAGCAAGAGTCCACCACGGAGGCCAGCAGGGCAGAGTTGCCGCCCCATGTTCTCAGTTTCCACACCATCGTCCCCGGGGGCTTCCCGTACCCCTTGCACTGGGTCACAGGCAGCATTAGGCATCTTCTGACTTTTCCAAAGGCTCTCTTGGTTGCATTGGCTGAAATGAAGCTGTCACCTTCCAATCCCGAAGGGAGAGAAATTCTTGATGACACTGGCTGAAGTGAAGCTGTCATCTTCCTATCCCAGGAGGGAAAGAAATGGGGAGACCTGTTCAAGACCAAGGGAGGCCAGGCGCCATGGCTCACGCCTGTGATCCCAGCACCTTGGGAGGCCAAGGCAGACAGATCGCTTGAGTCCAGGAGTTCAAGACCAACATGGGCAACATGGTGAAACTCCGCCTCTACTAAAAATACAAAAATTAGCCGGGCATGGTGGTGCATGCCTGTAGTCCCAGCTACTTGAGGGGCTGAAGCAAGAAGGTCCCTTGCGCCAGGGAGGTCAGGTAGATTAGATCAGGTGGATCTTGCACAGACATCAACAAGACACAGGAAGTGCATTCTGCCCGCAAGTGGCCTTGCAGTTACAGGCAAATGTCATCCTGTCATCCTTTATGACCAGAGCCATGTAGGCTTCTAGATGCCATTCAATCAGTTCCTGAAAGTAGTTACCAGTGAGTCCATAAATCAATCAACAAAATATTATTACCCTCAAATAGTCATCAAACTCTTCGGTGCTGGGCACCTGGCTCCATGGCTCTCTGAATAACATACGTCTGCCTTCATGCCAGTCTCAGTTCCTCATGTAGTAATGATACGCTCATATGAAGTCATTATTTTTGCCTCTATTGAACCATAAACAGTACCATTCAAAAGTAAAATGATCTAGGAAAGGCAAATCAATACAACAATAAAACATCAGTTTTAACCTATCAGATTGGCCAAAACTTTAAATATTGTCAACGGCTAGTGTTGACCAGAGAGTGTGGAAACGGGAACTCTCCTTATTATTGGTAGATGTTTAGTGTTATACATTTTCTAGGAGAAATTTGACCCTGTACATTAAAATTATTCGTGAGTACCCTTTGTCTGTCTTATTAATTTTAAAACTAGGAATTTATTCTCAGTTGAGCCACTAGAAAAAAATGCACAGATAGTCATCACAGTGTGGCAAATAAATCTAAAAAATAAATAAAGCTGAAACAACCTAGATGTGATTGAGTCAGTGACTTATAATATGTTTAATCATACACTACACAACCATTAAACATAGTGTTGGAAATCTACTTCCAAAGCCATAGGAAGATATTCACATGGATCATTCTGATAGATGAAAAATAGGAGCTGATAGAATATGTGCAGCCCATTTATGTACAAATGTTGTTGTGAATGCATATTCATAGAAGAGACACCTGGAGGCTTATCAAATCGTTGACAGTGGTCACCTCTGCAGAGTGGGATTTGGGGATGATTTTTACTTTCCTCACATTTTCTGTATTTCTTAAAATTGCCTACAATACATATGAAGCATACTTATGATCAGAAAATATACACACATTGGCCAGGCGTGGTGACTCACACCTGTAATCCCAGCACTTTGGGAGGCCGAGGTGGGTGGATCACCTGAGGTCAGGAGTTCGAGACCAGCCTGACCAATATGGTAATATCCCGTCTCTACTAAAAATACAAACCTTAGTCAGGCGTGGTGGCATGCACCTGTAATCCCAGCTACTCAGGAGGCTGAGGCAGGAAAATCTCTTGAACTAGGGAGGCAAGGTTGCAGTGGGTAGAGATCACGCCACCGTACTCCAGTCTGGGCAACAGAGCAAGACTCTGTCTCAAAAAAAAATTATAAAAAAGAGAAAATATGCACACATTTCTTTTCATTTTAAAACCAAACGCAACACTAATACAAAAGCCGTTTGCCTAACAGATCGTATCTGTGCAAGGCAAGTTTTACATGTTCTCTTTCTAATGGAAGATGTTACCGCGAACATTCCACCAGAAGGTGGTGGGCTCTAAGTTGTTTTTCCAGAGCTCTGATGGGCTGAACTGGATTATGTTCACACTGTCTTACGCAGTCCCTGTGTGGCAACCTGATGGATCAGGATGGCTGACCAGGGGTGGAGGGGCGGAGACAGGGACATGACAGAGTTTTCTCCAACAGATGCCAAGTATCCAGTGTGGTAATCAAATCCCAGCTTGGAATTAACTAAATTAACTACCACAGATCTCTCTGGGTGACCAAGCAAATTCAGACGTTTTGAAAATATATAACTTACAACCCTTCTCTCCTCAGCTCCAGAAATAAATTCCAGACCCTTGGAGATCACAGAAACCTAAAGCCAGAAAGATCCTTAAGAAGCCCCCATTTGACGCTTGAGGGAACCAAGGCTCAGAGAAGTGAAGTGACTTACTCAAGGTCACACAGCATAAGGGTGGCAGACACAAGAGAACTTGTGTCTCTTCATCTGTAATCCAAGGTTGCTTTTGCTGTAATGCATCTAGCACCAGTACAGGGCAGGGGTGGGTGTTAGTGTGGAAGATGTCCTTCATACCATCAGAAACAGTTCCTGTGAGGGGTCCAGAATATACTGTGATGGCCTCTGGCCCTGTAGAAGAGTCTAGTTAGAGTTACATGTGAGCATTCTTAACCAGGAAGTCATGCATTTTTCTGAAAGGGGATGTAGAGAGAGCTTTCACTATATTTCAAAGGGGTCCCATCACACAAGGAAAACTAAAACTGGATGAACTAAAGCATGAGTTAGCAGACTTTTTCTATAAAGCTCCATGGAGTAAATATTTTGGGCTTTGCAGTACACATGGTCTCTCTCCCAGCTACTCAACTCTGCCCTTGTACTGTGAAAGCAGCCATTGATCAAATGTGAACAAATGGGCATGGCTGTGTTCCAATAAAACTTTATTTACAAAAACAAGCTGTGGGTCAGATTTGGCCCAGGCAATAGTTTGCCAGCCCCAAAACCTGAGTATCTGATCAACTTCCTTTCCATTACATTAGATTCTGCTCGCCCCTGCTCTTGGGTGAACTGAATGACATCCATATTCCTGGCAATGGATCCAGCCCTTACTCAGGGACCACCAAGGAAGTGGAGAGGCACATAAAAGCCATTCGTTTCACTTTTTCATTAAACAGCAACTTCTTTGAATTCCTAATTGGAAACTTTCACAGAAGAATCGAGGTTGCTGCAACTCATTTCCTGCTGCCCTGCTTGCAGTGTATTTTCAGCAAAATAATTGTTGAGTGTGGAGGCTGACATTTGACCTCTGGTGGCTGCCGGCAACATACTTTGCTGACTCATTTGCATATATGGCGTTCGAAACATGCTGGCACATTCTTCCCTTTTCGCATGAAGTCCTGACTTCCTTAGTTAACCAGAGACTAAAATAAGATCTCAAGGTGGAGCAAGGCTAGGAGGGAACTGGAGATTTTTTTCTCCTGTTGTGGCCAAGGAGCACACTTTTTTATTTATTTTTTATTTATTTTTTTTTTTGAGACTGAGTCCGTCGCCCAGGCTGGAGTGCAGTGGCGTGATCTCAGCTCACTGCAGCCTCCGCCTCCCGGGTTCAAGCGATTCTCCTGCCTCAAGCTCCGAAGTAGCGGGTACTACAGGGATGTTCCACCACACCCAGCTAATTTTTCATTTTTAGTAGAGACAGGGTTTCACCATGTTGGCCAGGCTGGTCCCAAACTCCTGACCTAGGGTGATCCACCTGCCTCGGCCTTCCAAAGTGCTGGGATTACAGGTGTGAGCCACCGCGCTTGGCCCAGGGAGCACTTTAATGCAAGTTGAGAAGTACTCAGCACCTCCTCTGTCGCCCTGAGTCAGGCCTTACACTGTGTACAAAGCACCAGGGCTGGGATCCAGGACATGGATCCTCTGCATTTGTCCCATCCCATTTGTCCTGGGGTCTCCCGAGAGACATGCCCCACAGACCCTGACCCACCTACAACTCTTGGGCCTTGCCCCTTCCAAATTCTGGTGCCAAAAGGACTGAGTCGGCCGGGCGCGGTGGCTCAAGCCTGTAATCCCAGCACTTTGGGAGGCCGAGACGGGCGGATCACGAGGTTAGGAGATCGAGACCATCCTGGCTAACACGGTGAAAGCCCGTCTCTACTAAAAAAAAATACAAAAAAACTAGCCGGGCGAGGTGGCGGGTGCCTGTAGTCCCAGCTACTCGGGAGGCTGAGGCAGGAGAATGGCGTAAACCTGGGAGGCGGAACTTGCAGTGAGCTGTGATCCGTCCACTGCACTCCAGCCCGGGCGACAGAGCGAGACTCCGTCTCAAAAAAAAAAAAAAAAAAAAAAAAAAAGGACTGAGTCAGTTGGTTCTAAAAGTGAGAGGCTGGTGAAAAAAATGTTTTTCCATTTGTGCAATGATAGTTGTGAATACTCTCTGACCTTATACAGCAGAAATCCCATCTGTGGATAATAACTTCGAGGTGGGAATGCTTTCTCTGGGCTGTTTTATACCCCTTTCCATGCTTTGGCATTAAGACATACACAAACACACTTCTCTAAGGGACGCGAGAGGTAACAAAGCCCTCCTTCCAAGAGGACAGTGGAGGAGGGAGAGACCAGGCTGGCGTCAGGCCAGCAAGGAGCTGGTGTTGAGTCCTCCACTCTGTCTCCCCCCTGGGTGTCCTGGTACTTGGACAAGCTGGCTCCCGCGGGAGGCCCCCATTTCACATTTCAAGCGGCTTCTGGAGGATTCAAAGAGCTCTTTGTTTTTCTCTTTCTCTTGTTATATAAAAATTATAGGAGGCCATTGTTTTGAACCAAGCTCCGGCACTAGGGTCCAACAGACCAGACCAAAAATCAACATGGGCCAGGCACCGTGGCTCACACCTGTCATCCCAGCACTTTGGGAGTCTGAGGGAGGCGAATCGTGGAGCCCAGGAGTTTGAGACCAGCGTGGCCAACATGGTGAAACCCCGTATCTACAAAAAAAAAAACAAAAATTGGCCGGGCGTGGTGGCTCACATCTGTAATCCCAGCACTTTGGGAGGCCGAGGTGGGCGGATCACGAGGTCAGGAGATCAAGACCCTCCGGGCTGACACGGTGAAACTCCATCTCTAATAAAAAAAAATACAGAAAAAAAAAAAAATTAACCGGGCGTGGTGGCAGGCACTTGTAGTCCCAGCTACTCTGGAGGCTGAGGCAGGAGAATGGTGTGAACCCGGGAGGTGGAGCTTGCAGTGAGCCGAGATCGCGCCACCGCACTCCAGCCTGGGCGACAGAGCGAGACTCCATCTCAATAAATAAATAAATAAATAAATAAATAAATAAAAATAAATAACAAAAATTAGCAAGGTGTGGTGGTATGCACCTGTAGTCTCAGCTACTCGGGAGGCTGAGGCAGGAGGATCACCTGAGCCTGGAAGTGGAGGTTGCAGTGAGCAGAGATCACACCACTGCACCCCAGCCAAGGCAACAGACTGAAAGCCTGTCTCAAAAAAAAAAAAAAAAAAATATCAAACTGGAGTCACCCACGCTAAAGTTCCATACCACCAAACCAAAACAAGGTTGTTATCTGACCTTCTGAGAATCAAGAGAGAGCGAGAACAGCCCATCTCCCAAAAGACCAGTTTAAATCTTCAATCAGAATGATAATGAAATTCTTTCTGCTTTAATCCTACCACAGAAAAGGTAGCATGAAGTCACCCAAGGTTAACTAATGAGTTATTTTCCTATTGTTCTATCTCTCTGTCCCTTCCTTACAAGAACAAGGAACTTTGAAAAGTAACTAATACACTCTTTGTTCCCTGTTGCTGCTTTCTTCAGTCCTTCTCTGTCTACAAAGCCAACCTCTTCAGCTCAGCTCATGGAACACTTATTCCATTGTGTGGAATGAAGTGTTGTTCGATGCCAGATTCACAAATCAAGCCAATCACGGTCTTTAAACTAAATTTGTTGTCATTCTGGTTTTTGACACTCTTTTCTACCAGGACCTGTTTCCCAGCTTTCTCATGGAAAATCCCTGAGCCGGCCACTTCCTGTTTTTGTTTTGCTTTTCTCCCCTACTGGTGTACCCTTTGACCTTTTGTCCCTTGTCATGATCCTCCATCTCAAACTAGGAAACCACGCACAGACCAAATCCCCAGCCCCAAGCAGCTCGCTCCGTGCCGCATGTACCAAACAAATCCTTTATCCGAGGGTTCCTCTGAGTTGCTTCCTCACCTAAACATGGGATGCTGAAAAGACTAAGACATTTGGTTTGGGCTCTGCTAGGCTCGCTACCCTGTGTCGTGATGCCCCCAGCAAAGCCCTGGGCAGGGGTGGATGACAGGGTGCAGGATCTCTAGATGCAAACTTTAGTAACAGTTGTTACTGAGTTCTGAAACTTCTTGATCCACTTTTATTTGGAGCTAGGAGTTCTCTTCTGCTTTGTTTTGACAAGTAGACTGGCTAGACTATGGCCTGGTGACGCCTGTTCTTTTTCCTTCTTTCTCCTGTTTTGTCCCCTGCCTCTGGGCCCGGCATTCCTGGCATATTTGGAAAGAGTAGGAGCTGGCCTGAGGCCACTTTTCTGAGTATCTTCTCAGCCCTGCAGTCGCGCGTTTCCAACACAGTCTCTTTATTTTTGTTTATTCTGCGCTTCACACTCCCAGTCAGGAGCCAGTCCCACGGCAGGCCCAGAGATCAGGCTGCACGGGCGAGAGAGCTGGAAACTCCAGGGTCCTCACCGCCTCTGCAGGTGTAATGGGCAAACCGGTCAGACAAAGGAGGGGTTAACCGTGTGCCCATCTTATGGGGAATTTCCCCAAATACATCAGGCACCTATGAAGTAAAAGGGAAAAGAGAACCCCACACAGTAAGCCCCGCTGCCTTTGAGGATTTACTGCCTGGAGCACGGTCCACTGCAACCTCATTAAGGGCCCGAAGTTAAGCACCATTTTCCCTTGGTCTCTGTCTCCCCGGCTGACCTTCGCCAGCACACTTTACCTCTCCGGCCTCAACTTTCCTGTCTCTGGAAGTGCCCAAAGAGGCTTACAGAGCAAGGCACTTCCAGCCAGGGCTCAATCTAGCGGTACCTGGGGTGACCTCATTTTCTGTCAAGCCCAGCTGGGTCTGTCTTACATCTTACCTGCAGGAAAGGTCAACCCAATTCATAGCAGAGGAAAATCTGAAGTTTATTCTAGTCTCTAAATTGTTTTCAAGTTCCCATGGGGGAAAGAGATTGATTCATTTTGTTAATAAGCAAAGGTCTTATTTTTCCACCTTCAGTCATATAAACGTCAAAGGGAAAAAAAAAGCTTTGTATTCAATCAAAAGACAGTTCCAGCATTTTTAAAAAGTCAAGTGGAGATGAAACAGATGATCCTCCAGGAAAAAAAAAAAAGTAGTCTTAACTCACGAATTATAATACCTTAAATTATCTCGTGTTTAACTCCAGCAACAAAGCCCTCTACGTTTGCCTGTGTTAAAGAATAGTTAAAAGCATAGACTGTGTAGGGGCAACAGCCACGATTCTTCCAGGTTTCTTGTGCCCTTCAATGAATCAAACAACTGGACCAAGAAAGGCATGTAAATGGAGCCATGATAACAAATTCAGAGTGCTGGCTGTACACCCATGTCATAGCAGTGTGACTCAGTAATAGCCAGAAGATCAGGAGATGCATGGATAAACCAAATGAGGTAAATCCACACAATGGAATATTATTCAGCCTTAAAAAGGAAGAACATTCTGGCACTTGCCATAACATGGATGAACTTGAAGGCACGATGCTAAGTGAAATAAGCTGGTCGCAGAAGGATAAATACTGCATGATCACAATTATATGAGGTTCATAGAGTTATTTCTGTTTTGCAAAATGAAAAAGTTCTAGAGACGGGGGTAGTAATGGTTGTACAACAACATGAATGTACGTGTACATACCTCTACCGAGCTGTACACTTAGAAATGGTTAAGGTGGTACATTTTATGTTTTGCATATTTTATCACAGCTTTTTAAACATTTGATTAAATGTCTTAAAGTTTCAGAGTTGTGAATAAAGAACCCTGAGTGGCTAAGCCTTCCCCTTCTCTGTACATACAGAGCTGTGTATATACAGCTCTTTTCTGGGAGCCATTGATTGTGCCTTTAATTTAGAGCCTATGCAGAGTCACGAATGCGCCCGCCCACTTTTCTGCTTCAGAACTTAGCCGGAGCTACCACATCCTCCATCGTGAGGGAGAGAAAGGGCAGCTCTTTGCCCTGTTTGACTAATGGAAAAACCAAAGGTCATGGAGGTTAAGTAACTTGCTCAAGCTTAGGCAGTTCACAGGGGCTGCCCCCAGTTGAAAGTTCCTGGTGGAGCTGTCTCCAGATTTATAGCCCCCCAAAGCATTGAATAAACCTGGGTCAAAACCAACATGTGTCGGTGGGGAGCATGGAATGACATTCCAGCACCGATTTTCCAAAATGAGCTCTAAAATGAGTGCCACATGGACAAAAGCAACCCAGAGGGACATCACATTTGTTCATTCAAACAGTGTTCGTGGCAAGGCACAGTGGCTCATGCCTGTAACACCAGCGTTTTGGAAGGCCCAGGTGGAAGGATCACTTGAGCTCAGGAGACCAGCCTGGGCAACATAGGGAGATCCTGTCTCTACACAAAACAAAAAAGCATTAGCTGGGTGTGGTGACTCCTGCCTGTAGTCCCAGCTACTGGGGAGGCTGAGGTGAAAGGATCGCTTGAGCCCAGGAGGTTGAGGCTACAGGGAACCATGATCCCACCAGCTTGAGCAACAGAGTGAGATCCTGTCTCAAAAACGAAACAAAACATAAATAGTGTTCACGGAGCTCCTACTGTGGGCTGGGCTCTCTGCAAGACACAGCATCCGTGCCTGAGTCCCTACCAAGCTCGGGGCAGGGGAGGAGACAGGATGTAGGCATGCAACAACCAATTGCAAGACAGCGAGGCAGTGCAGAAATGGAGAAGGTAGCGAGTGTGGTCAGAGCACCGAGGAGAGTTCCAGACCTACCTGGAGAGGCGGAGCCATTAGCTGAGGCCTGGACAGGTGGGCACTAGGGGAGGTGGTGCATGTGCAAAAACCCAGGACACAGAGAGCCTGGTGCCTTGCAGAGAACCCTCCCTCTGCTCTCCCACATGCCCTGTTTTTCCTCAACACTGATCATTCTTGTTTTCCTATAAACATGCTATTCTGTCTTCCCTATTTAAAAAAAAACAAAACATGAATTCCACATCTATGTCAGCTCTCTCCTTTTATTAGCTTCCTGGGGCTGCTGTTACAAAGTACTGCAGACTCAGTGGCTTAAACAACAGAGACTGTCTCCCAGTTCTGGAGCCTGGGAGTCCCAGATGAAGGTGTCAGCAGGGTCGATTTCTTTGGAGAGTGCGAAGGAGACTCTGAGCCCTGACCCCTCTCCTGGCTTCTGGTAGCTTCGGGCGTTCCTTGGCTTGGAGATGACTGTCAACCTGTGTGTCTTCACATCGCCTTCCCTCTGCGTGTGTCTGTGTCTGTGTCCAAATTTCCTTCAGTCATATTGGATGAGGGCCCTCTCTAATGACCTCAGCTTCATCATCTTCAGAGACCCTGTTTCCAAATAAGCTCACATTCACAGGTGCTGGGGGTCAGGCCTTCAGCATCCTTTGAGATGGACACAATTTATCCCATAACGCTCTCCATTGCTCTGTTCTCCTTTGTAGCAAAAAGCCCTCCAAAGAGTCTTCTAGACTCAGGGGATCAACCACGGGACCCACTGAGCTCACTCTGTGGTCTTCAGGCCATCTCTCTCCAGCACCCCTCAAATTTGAATCTCCAGCCTCATCCTCACCCCAGAGCTTCAGACTCACATACCCTCATCCCTTGATTCAGTAAACTCAGAGCAAAGCCCACTAGACATCCTGACTCTGCTCTTGCCCCTCCCTACCCCCCTTACCCCTTCACTCAGAGAGGTTGGCTTAACCTTCGACACCTGCAGCCAGGACTGTGCTTTCTTGCCACCTCCTCACCATTCTCTCTCCCCTGGAGCATGAAAGGAAACTTCTCACTGCTCTCTGTACTACCACCCACGTACTCAGTCCCAACACAGCAGCCAGAAGGTTATTACACCTCCCAGTGTGCACTTAAACCCTCCCGTCACATCCCAAATAAGACCCAGATTCCTTACTGTGGCCAGCCGGGGCCACCTGGCTACCAATCAGCCCCTCTGCCTATCACTCTCCGTGCTTCTCACACAGCTCTCGCCACCCAGGGCTTCTTGTTATTTCTCAATTACTCCAAGCTCATTCCTACCACAGGGCCTTTGCACAGGCTTTTTGCTTTCAGCTATAATGCTCCTTCCCCTTACTGCAGGGGCTAACTTCATTCCATCTCAGTTTCACTGTCATCTCCCCTGGGAGGCCCTCTTAGACCATCTCTCCTAATACTCACCCCCGCCCAGGTCACTCTCCATCCCTTACCTTGCCTTATTTTCTTCAGTATCACCTATCACTCTCTGCAATTAAGTTGTCCATTTATTCAGTTATTACCTGTCATCAGTTTAGGATGTAAGTTCCATGAGGGCAGGAACATGTCTCGTTCACCACAGTGTCTTCAATGCCTGTAATTAATGCTTGTTGAAAAATAAGAACTTTGGGCCTGGCACTGTGGCTCGTGCCTGTAATCCCAGGACTTTGGGACTCCAAGGTGGGTGGATCCCCTGAGGTCAGGAGTTTGAGACCAGCCTGACCAATATGATGAAACCCTACTGAAAATACAAAAATTAGCCAAGTGTGGTAGCACATGCCTGTAATCCAAGCTACGCAGGAGGCTGAGGCAGGAGAGTCACTTGAACCCAGAAGGCAGAGGTTGCAGTGAGCCAAAATCGTGCCGTTGCACTCCAGCCTGGGCAACAAGCGTGAAACTCCATCTCAAAAAAAAAAAAAGAAAAGAAAAATAAGGACTTCATTTCAGGAGCAATGGGGAGACTGTAAGGGTTTAGGGAGAGGAGTGACAACATCAGGGTTTCATTTTGAGAGTTCCTTCTGGCTACTGCATGCAGAAGAGACGAGGCAGGGCCAATACCCAGGCAAGAGGCAGTGCACCAGCCCCCATGGAGGTTCAGGGGTATCTGGTAACCTGGAGAGTTTGGGGATCCCATGGTCTTGAGTTAAATCTCTCTGGGACTTCAGGCAAGTCAGGAAGCCCCTGCACACCTCAGATTCTTCATATACTAAATAATGTTATATGAATTCCTGCTAGTCGGCCCTCAGTATACGAGGGGGATTGGTTTCAGCAACCCCATATATACTCACACCTGCACATACTCAAATTTGCAGTCAGCCCTGCTCTATATGCAGGTTTCACATTCTGTGAAGACTATATTTTCCATCCGCGTTTGGTTGGAAAAACTCTGCATATAAGTAGACCCACATAGTTCAAGCCCAGATTGTTCATGGGCCAACTGTATAGAGAGTTGAGGGGCAGGGATTAAAGGAGACTATGCTTATGAAGCTCTGTGCACATGGCCAGTGTTTAGCCAACATCAGCTATTGTCTTTTTTTTCGAGACGGAGTCTCGCTCTGTCACCAGCCTGGAGTGCAGTGGCATGATCTCGGCTCACTGCAACCTTCACCTCCTGGGTTCAAGCGATTCTCGTGCCTCAACCTCCCAAGGAGCTGGGATTATAGGCATGCACCACCACACCCAGCTAATTTTTTTTTTTCTTTTTTTTTTTTGAGATGGAGTCTCACTCTGTTACCCAGGCTGTAGTACAGTGGCATGATCTTGGCTCAGTGCAACCTCTGCCTCCTGGGTTCAAATAATTCTCCCGCCTCAGCCTCCCAAGTAGCTGGGACTACAGGCATGTGCTACCATGCCCAACTAGTTTTTTGCATTTTTAGTAGAGACAGGGTTTCACCGTGTTAGCCGGGATGGTCTCGATCTCCTAACCTTGTGAGTCGCCTGCCTCGGCCTCCCAAAGTGCTGGGATTACAGGCATGAGCCATCATGCCCAGCCAGCTATTATCTTTATTGGGATTGACCAGAGGTGGAATTTACTGGAGGTGACGCGTGGGAGGAAGTAGGATGTGGAGGAAGAAGCCCAAGTTACCAGCCTGAGAACCAGGGTGAAGGGTGCTGCTGTTTATGAAGCTGGGGTGCTGGAGGGGAGGAACAGGTTTGGGAAGGGAGGTGGTGCGTTTGGGGTATGTGGAGGTGGGTGCACCTGTGAGATCTCAGGTTCGGAGCTGAGAAGGCTGGGCAGAAGATGGTGATTTGAAAGTCATATGGGCATAGAAATGGCATTGGAAGCCACAGAGATGATTTGAGGGGAGAATGCAAGATTAAATGACAAATGTGCCAGGGATGACATGTGCCAGATGACATGTGCCAGAGTGCTAAGAACACCCACAATGGCCGGGCACAGTGTCTCGCGCCTGTAATCCCAGCACTTTGGAAGGCGGAGGTGGGCAGAACATAAGGTCAGGAGATGGAGACTAGCCTGGCCAACATGGTGAAACCCGATCTCTACTAAAAATACAAAAATTAGCCGGGCGTGGTAGCAGGTGCCTGTACTCCCAGCTACTTGGGAGGCTGAGGCAGGAGAATCGCTTGAACCCGGAGGCAGAGGTTGCAGTGAGCCGAGATCACACCACTGCACTCCAGCCTGGGCAACAGATCGAGACTCCGTCTCAAAAAAAAAAAAAAAGAACACCCACAATTAAAGGAACAAGGTCCCCAACAAAGGATTTTCAGAAGTTGTGGCCTGAGGGGAACAGGATAAAAAGCAACAGGGTGTCATGGAACTCAAGGAAAAGGGGCCTTCATGAAGGTGAAGGGAGAAGTCAGCAGTACCTGGTGTTGGTTTTTCCTTTCTGGAACTAAAAGTCAGAATGATTGACAAGGCCCCCCAGTGATGGGGACCATGATCCCTTCACTCCCAGCAAACCGGGGGAGGAAGACACAGCGTGGAGGTGGCCTGTGGAGGAGGGCAGAATCCTGCCTCCTGCCAGGGCCGGTTCCCAGCCACACTGTGGTGGTTTCATTGCAAATCACCAGGTCCTGGATCTGACACTTTACTCTCCCAGTTCCCGAAGAGCAACTGTCACACAAGCTGATCTGAACCTCCACTGGCTTCTCAGACTCAAACCAAGTACTCTTTCTCCTCCTAGGACCATGAGTTCTATTCCGAGTGGGCCCTGGAGGCCTTCAAAGCAGGGCCCCAGGGTTCTCAGGGTGAACTAAACATTCTCCACAGATCCCATTGGCCCCACACCTGGCTTATATGGCTCCAGCCCCGAGCCACCCAGCCCTGTCCTGATGTAACAGATGTTCAGCAGAGATGCACAAGGACTGGCCAGGATGCCTCCTACTAATTGATCCTAAATCTAAAAGACTATGTGTTTGTTACATTCACACACATGCATCACACACCTGTAGGCACACATGAACACATACGTGCACACATGTACATATTTTCTTCCAGTTTAACTCATGCTACTTAGAGAACCAGCTAGAAGGTGAGCTTTCTCCTAGGCCCTCTCATTACGGAGGAGGACACCCAGGCCCCAAGAAGCTCGGCGTTCCACCAACAACCCTTGGCAGTGACAGTGAGTGTCACCCTGAACCCCTTTCCCTCTCTCTTACCTCAGTGCTCCTTTTAACTTCCTCTTCTTATTTTATTTCTTGCCAATTCATGCCCTGCCTTCTCTCCAGAACTCAACCCTGAACCTTCTCCCACTGGCACCGCCGTCTGTAACCAGCCCCTGCTAACTCCGCAGAATGAGTGGATGCCAGAGAATGTTGACTTCCTCCCAAGAAGAAAGTGAAGGAAGCAGCACCCTCCTGTCGACCAGATCCCACCAGGACCCTTCCCACAGACCCGCTTGATGCTGCCTCTCACAGCAGCGGGGAATGCTTGGTGGGGGTGGCTCTGCTTCTCACAGCAAAGAGAAAATTTTTGGAGGGCAGAGGCTGTCCTCAATACATTTTCCACCTGGTCCCCTCCCTGTAACGGGTGTTCTATTAAAAACGCATGCACCACACATGTCTCTCAGAGGCTAGGCGGGCTTCAGGGCTACCAGGGCCCTGATGGGCTCCAGCCTATGCCCAGAACCCCAAAAGCTCTCTGTCCTGGAGGGAGTCCACTTCCTCCGAACTTCCCAGGAAGCCACCCAGCCCGCTGACATCCATCAAAAACAAGCTCCCTGGGCAGCTTGTGCTTGGAGGAAGGATCCTCTAACGCAGCATCATCCCTACGGGGGAGACCTGAAGCAGACTGTTTTCAAAGTAGTTTTTCTATCAAGGCCTGGGCAAAATGCATTCATTAGAAAAATCAGAGATGGAAGGAAGCTCATGAACTCATCGGGGTAAACAGAATCCGCAGTTGGTTTACAACTGTCTCTCTGATATCCCGGGAAAAATATATCTTACAGTTTATCCTAGGGATGCCATTAGAGAAAGATATATATATAGGTGTGTGTATATATATATACACACACACACACGCGCATAGATATACACCATATATCTGTGTGTATGAATCTTGTTTATATATAAATCACATATAAACAGTATATATATATATACTATGTGTGTATGTCTGTATATGCATATATACAAACATACACCTGCTCATATACATACACATACAAAGGCATATTTATGTGCTGGTTTTTTTGTTTTTTGTTTTTTGTTGTTTTCACACAGAGTCTGGCTTTATCGCCCAGGCTGGAGTGCAATGGTGCCATCTCGGCTCAGTTTTTAATAGCAAAACATTGGAAACTTCTTAAATGTCCATCAGTAGGTGACAGGTTAAATCACAGGTCTGCAAGTGGGCCAGTGGGCCAAAACCAAGTCTAGGACCTATGTTGTGAATAAAGTTTTATTGGAACATAGCCACACCTGGTCATTTACGTCTTTGACCAGTTTGGAGCTAGAATAACGGAGTTGAGTATTTGCAGCAACGACCGTCTGACCCACAAAGCCAAAAATATTTACTATCTGGCCATTTACAGAAAAAGTTTGTCGACGCCTAGATTGAATTATGCTTCCCCTAAATGAAGCTATTAAATGATCCTGTAAGTCTGTAATTACGGTTACCAAAAGTCCGTGATCTCTTACAAAGTAAGAAAATCAGTTGGAAAATGTTGACACAATCCCATTCTCATCAAAGCAAAATGTATTCACCTGAATGTGTGTACAAAAATGTGCGTTGAAAACTATGTATCTTTCCTCTAGAAAGTTATGGGAGAAGGAAGATAATAGATGGTATTTTTTCTTCCTTGTATTTTCTTTTTGTGTTTGATTTTTAAACAATGAGTATACCTTAAAGTTCTTTTTATGGGGGGAAACAGTTGCTCACTTCCTCCACTCCCTTAGAGCTGGTGAAAGTGTTCAGCTTTAGGAAGGGCTGTGTCAGGGAAACATCTTGGCTTCTGGGGTGTTGGGGCAGCAAAGGGCCAGGAAAGACAGACCCTCAGAGGAGAGGACCCCAGTGACATCCTTGGGTGAGCTCCTGCCTGAGCAGCAACTTCTTCCCGCTCTGTCTCCCACTACGGCCTCTGCCCTTGGCATGGCCCAGAGCTGCGATGGCGGAAACTCATCACCAAGCATTGCCTCCGCTGCACCCAACCCGGCAGAAAAAGAGTCCAGAGAACATCCCGGTCCTGAGTCAGCCCCTGGCTTCGACCCACAGGACACCACAGGGCGCCACGGGACATGGCACAACGCCAAGTGCCAGGGCTCCGAGGAGACAGAGCGTGATGTCCAAACATGAATGGCTTATTTTTAGCAAAGTCCAGCCCTCGCATCCTGGACGTGCTCCAGGGTGAGCAACAGCACTGCCTCTGACTCAGCTCCGCAGGCTGACTCGCTTTCAGAGGAACAAGGTAGTCTCTCCTTGCTGACATGAGCCGCGGGCAGTCCTCCCCTTCAGGAAAAGTCTACAGCAGTTCTGAGTCCTTCTGGGACTGTGTGCTGGCTGCTTCCAGAAGAAACACAGCCATTCCCTTCACAGTCTGGGCTTCGGTACTGGCTGCAGAAACTGCCACACTCCATCTCCTGGACTTCCATTTTCCAACCTTCCCATGTGATGTTCAAGGAAACCAGAGGGCCGTCTTCTCCCTCCTCTTCCTCTTCCTCCTGCACAGTGAGCCGAGAGCCCCAACCCTGCAGCCCTGGCCTGAAACTGGGGCCTGTTTCTCGGGGGTTTCTCAGTCTTTTCGATCCGTCCCCACACTGTGTCCAGCAGACTAGAGCAACGAAGGGAGGAATCGTTTTCTTCCAGTAAAGACACTAGAACCTATGTTCCGCTGTAATGGATAATACAGGTTTGCCAGGAAGACGTGTCATCAATGCCAGTAAAACAAGGCTGAGTACAGATACCTCGAGAGATCTCGCCAGAGAGGCTCACGGCCGCAATAGGTTTGTGTATGTTTTAGGGTGGGGGGGGTGGGTACATGACAGAATGAGAGATTATTTTCCTTCCCGACTTTCTCAACATGCCTGAAATAGCAAGGACACAGCTGTCCCTCCCCAGCTGTCCCTGTGTGACCGGAGTTGCAGGTGTCAGTTGTCTCAAAGCAAAGAAAGCGCAGAGCCTGCACGTATCCAGATCTTCCGACAAGATGAAGCCCTGTTCTCCTGGCCTGGTGCCTGGGTTTCTCATTTGCTCCTAGGTCTCTGGTATCGTGCTGCGTGCATCCCGGACAACGCCAGCAGCCCAAGCCTCACTGAACAAGTCAAGACCTCTCTGGATGAGGTCAGGAGCTGCAGCTTCCCCTTATTTTGTTAGGAAGCACCATGCATCAGCCTTTATTCACGTCCTATAAAGTTGTAGCCTTTAAGGTTCGTCTCTTCCACACCTATAATTCTCCACCAGAGCAATTTGCTGCAGTGAAACAGCCCTCCAGCAGGCAGTACCTGTGAGTCACGGCTTCCTCCTGGCTCCTGCCTGCCTGAGAGGAGTGACTACTAACAGGCAGCTTTGATCCCCAGGCTGCTCTGGGAGTTGGAAGAGTCGCCGCGGCTCACCTGTAGTCATAAGGTCAAGAGACTTGCCATGAGAAATAGTAACAGTAGCACCGCCTGGATCCCATCCCGGGTCTTCTCCCTTGGGAGAAGGCCAAGGGCAGTGGCTCACACCTGTAATATCAGCACTTTGGGAGGCCGAGGCAGGCAGATCACCTGAGGTCAGGAGTTCAAGACTTCCTGTAGGGGTTGGATCTTTCAGCTCTGCCATCTGCCTTTCATATCATCAGTTCTATTTTTGTTTTTTTGTTTTTGTTTATGAGACAAAGTCTTGCTCTGTTGCCCAGGCTGGAGTGCAGTGGCACGATCTCAGCTCACTGCAACCTCCACCTCCCAGGTTCAAACAATTCTCCTGCCTCAGCCTCTCAAGTAGCTGGGACTACAGGCGCTGCTAATTTTTGTATTTTTGGTAGAGATCGGGTTTCACCATGTTGTCCAGGCTGGTCTTGAACTCCTGACCTCAAGTGATCCACCGCTTCAGCCTCCCAAAGTGCTGGGGTTACAGGCATGAGCTACCACGCCTGGCTTAGTTGTATTTTTGAGTGAACAACACTCTCCATTGGCAGGGCAAGGTCTCCCTGGTATGTGGCCTCACTTAAGGAGTAGAGTTTCCCCAGGGCCTCTCCCAGGGCCGTTCAAATGACCGAGCACAACCTTTCAAGTGACTTCCCTTCTCTAAGACTCTAAGACTCAGTTTCCTTATCTGTCCAATGGTGGAATTGGAGTAAATATTTGCTAAGTTTCCATCCAGCTCTAATGTACTAAAAATCTATGAAAATCTGGATTTTCCCATTTCCAGACAAGCCCTGGTCCTACTCAACCTTAATCTACAGCCGCCAGAAGAAAACCCCGCAAAGCCAATCCTGACACCAGCGCCGCGGCTCTTCAGTTCACAAGCACCATTCTCACTGGAGCCCCACCAGACCTCGATGACGTGGACAGCGCCAGTTACATGGACAGGCCGAGGCGGGTGGATCACTTGAGGTCAGGAATCCGAGACCAGCCTGGCCAACGTGGTGAAACCCTGTCTCTGGAGATGAGAAACACTTTGCCAAATGCCAAATAGCAGCACTAATAATGTAGCCGCCCTGGGGCCTGAGCCTGGCCTCCTGACTCCGAGCCTGGTGCCCCACTTAGCAGCCTCACCTCTCCCCATGGGTGTCTACCTGGCTGGAGACAACACTGGCCAAAGGCAAAACCTCAACCTGCAGCCGTCAGTGGGCATTCAAGTGGACCTGCTAGGCTGGACAGAGAGAACAGGAAAGGCAGGAACGCCTGTTTCTTCCTCCATTTTGGCTGACACAGGCTCCTTAGCACCTGGCCATGTGACCACCCTCAGATGAAGCTCTGTTCTCTCCATCCCTTTCCTCCTCCTCAGTCTCAGGGATCAGATGGGTGCAGGGCCCTGTTCTGGGGATACTGAGAGCTGTGCATTCAGGTCAGACATGCACAGTTTAAAATTCACATAGAAGGCCAAGGGCAGTGGCTCACACCTGTAATATCAGCACTTTGGGAGGCCGAGGCAGGCAGATCACCTGAGGTCAGGAGTTCAAGACCAGCCTGGCCAACATGGTGAAACCCCATCTCTACTAAAAATACAAAAATTAGCTGGGCGTGGTGGCACATGCCTGAAATCCCAGCTATTCGGGAGGCTGAGGAGGGAGAGTGGCTTGAACCTGGGAGGTGGACGGAGGTTGCAGTGAGCCAAGATCATGCCACTGCACTCCAGCCTGGGCAACAAGAGTGAAACTCCGTCTCAAAAAAAACAAAAAAATAAATAAATAAAATTCACAGAGGAGCGCAGTGTCCCTTTCCCAAACTCTCACCCCACACAGAAAGGGATAAAGGAATCGTCATGGTGTAAACTATAGGTTGGGCTTCAACTGGGGGCCTCCTCCAGCCCCTCGGCCATGACAAAGTGGCCAGAACAGGGAAAAGGGAGCATTCTCTCCACGGCCCCCATGAGCCTGCGGTCTACTGAAGGTGACAGGAGATGTTTGAGGAGGGGGAAGAGAGGGAGGTATCTGTGTCTTGTCAGAGTTAGAAATTGCCCAGAACATTAGCAGGCCCCACCCAGCCTTCATCTACAGGCCCTCCTGCTTCTGCTGTGGCTCAAACTTGAAAAGACAACAGCCTTCTTAAAACATTTACATTCCTGCCAGGCGAAGATTCATGTGACTCTCAGTCCCGAAGTACACAGGTTTTCATGGGAAGATTAAAAGACAATTCCGATATTTCATGATAAATTAGCCAGTCTTGCCAAACATTATTTAAAGAAAAAAAAACAAAGAAGAAGAAGAATCCTTACTTTGCTTGCTTGTATTTTCTTTTCTTTCTGGAATCCTGCATGTATCAGTTTTATAACTTCATTGACAACTTTCAATTGGAATTTAATGAAAAGAAAATAGAGGCCGGGCACAGTGGCTCATGCCTGTAATCCCAGCACTTTGGGAGGCTGAGGCGGGTGGATCACCTGAGGTCAGGAATTTGAGACTAGCCTGGCCAACATGGTGAAACCCCGTCTCTACTAAAAAATACAAAAATTAGCCGGGCGTGGTGGCGGGCACCTGTAATCTCAGCTACTCAGGAGGCTGAGGCAAGAGAATCGCTTGAACTTGGGAGGCGGAGGTTGCAGCGAGCTGAGATCACGCCATTGCACTCCAGTCTGGGCGACAGAGTGAGACTCCACCTCAAAAAAAAAAAAAAGAAAGAAAGAAAAGAAAAGTAAATAGAGAGCAAGATCAGCCTTGGTCTCCCATTTCTGCAGAAAGTACAAAAAGAGATCATCACGGCTTGAAACAGACTTCCAAAACTTGACAAGGGCCCCAAGATTCGTGCAAGGATATTGTGAGGTCAAACCCACTCAAAGACCTCCGGAAGTACTGACAAAGGTGTTCTCTCACGTGAGCTGAGCTTTGGAAACATTTTGTCATACTCCAGTGTCTCACATACACACACACACACACACCAGTGTCCTGCCCCGAGTAAAATTATTCTGTCCTTCACTTGCCAAATGGACAACCTTCAATGTTTCTACCCATGAAATGCTTTTGCCAGAAGCCTGAATTCATGCAACACATATTCATCTAGACTGAATTTTTAAATATGGTGTATACACACACACACACACACACACACACACACACACACACACACACACACACACAGTGGGATATTATTCAGCCATAAAAAAGGATGAAATCTTTCATTTGCAGCAACATGGGTGGAACTGCAGCTCATTTTATGAAATAATCCAAGCACAGAAAGACAAATATTACATGACCTCACTTCTACATGGGAGCTAAAAAAAGTTTGTCTCGTGGAGGGAGAGAGTAGAATGATAGAGACCGGAGGCTAGGAAGGGTGGGAGAAAGGATGAAGAGAGCCTGGTTAGTGGATACAAACATATAGTTAGATAGAAGGAATAAGTTTCAGTATTTGATAGCACAGTAGGGTGACTATAGTTAACAATAATATATTGTACATTTCAAAATAGCTAGAAGATTTGAAATGTTCCCAACACAAATAAATGATAAATGTTCAAGGTGACGGGTATCCTACATATGATAATTTGATCACTACAATTGTATGCTTGTATCCAAATATCACATTTACCCCATAAATATGTATAAATATTCTGTATCCATAAAAAATGCAAAACAAGGCTGTGCGCGGTGGCTCATGCCTATAATCCCAGCACTTTGGGAAGCCTAGGCGGGTGGATATTGGAATATTATTAGAATGTTTTTTAAGCCTAGGTCAGGAGTTCAAGACCAGCCTGACCAACATGGTGAAACCCCGTCTCTACTAAAAATACAAAATTAGTCGGACGTGGTGGCGCACACCTGTCATCTCAGCTACTCAGGAGGCCGAGGCAGGAGGATCACTTGAACCTGGGAGGCAGAGGTTGCAGTGAGCCAAGATCATGCCATTGCACTCCAGCCTGGGTAACAAGAGCGAGGCTCTATCTCAAAAAAAAAAAAAGAAAAAAGTGCAAAACTAAAAAAAAGGTATCTTCAGCTATTCACAGTTAGACCCATGTTGGAAAATTTGAGTCAAAATAAAGCATGTACATTCAATACATGTGTGCACATTAATGAGAACAATGTTTTTATACTACTGGCCCTGACCTTGGAATATTATTAGAATGTTTTTTAAGCAGAGGGGAGATCTCTATTTGGGTTTTGATTACTGTTCAACACTGATGTTACAACGATAGCATGTGGTGAGTCTCCCTGACTGATGGGACAATGAGGCACAGAGAAAGCCGGGGCAGATGGTGGGAGTGGGATGGGGAGAGTGAGATGCCCACAGCAGCCACAGCACACAGCAGCACACAGACTCCACCACCCTAGAGCTGGAGTCAGGATTCAGTGGACTGGAGTACAGTGGCGTGATCTTGGCTCACTGCAACCTCTGCCTCCTGGTTTCAAGCAATTCTCCTGCCTCCGTCTCCTAGGTAGCTGGGATTACGGGCGCCCACCACCACACTTGGCTAATGATATGTGAGAAAATGTAAATCCAGAGTCCTGAGTCGTCAATCTTGAATTAGAATACACCACCTGTACTTCTCAAGACCTACCAGGAATCTGCATTCCTTCCATCTACTAGCATCAATTACAAATAGCTGAGGGGTCCTTGTGAAGGAGAAGGAATGTCTGAGTCCGTTTTCTGTTGCTTATGACAGAATATCTAAAACTGGGTAACTCATAAAGAAAAGGAATTTTAGCCAATCACAGTGGTTCATGCCTATAATCCCAACAATTTAGGAGGCCAAGGCGGGAGGAACACTTGAGGCCAGTAATTCAAGACCAGCCTTGGCAACATAGAAAGACCCCATCTCTGCCAAAAAAGTAAAAAATTTAAAAATTAGCTGGGTGAGGTAGTGCACACCTGTCATTCCAGCTACTCAGGAGGCTAAGGTGGGGATAACACCTTTAGCCCAAGGCGTTGAGGCTGCAGTGAGACATTACCATACCACTGCAGCCCAGCCTGGGTGACAGAGCAAAACCTGAAAGGAAAAAAAAAAAGAGAGAGAAGAAAGAAAGAAAGAGAGAGAAGAAAGAAAGAGAGAGAAGAAAGAAAGAAAGAAAGAAAGAAAGAAAGAAAGAAAGAAAGAAAGAAAGAAAGAAAAAAAGAAAGAGAGAGAGAGAGAAGGAGAGAGAGAGAGGGGAAGGAAGGAAGGAAGGAAGGAGGGAAGGAGGGAAGGAAGGAAGGAAGGAAGGAAGGAAGGAAGGAAGGAAGGAAGGAAGGAAGGAAGGAAGGAAATGTATTTCTTACAGTTATGGAGGCTGAGAAGTCCAAGGTCAAGGCTGTACATCTAATGAGAACCTTCTTGCTGGTGGTGACTCTGCAGAGTCCCAGGGCAGTGCACGGCATCACATGGACTGAGTATGCTAGTGTACTCAGGTCTCTCTTCCTCTTCTTATAAAGCCACCAGTTCCACTCCCATGATCATCCATTAATCCACTAATCCACAAATGGATGAATCCATTCATGAGGACAGAGATATCATGGCCCAATCACCTCTTCAAGGCCCCCCTCTCCATACTGCCACTTCAAGGATTAAATTTCAACATGAAAGAGGAAACACATTCAAATCATAGCAGGGAGGTATCTCTAAATAAATCAAAGAGGACTCAAAACACAGGGATGAAGAGCTTTGAAAGCCATAGTCTTATTCCACTAATGGTGCTATCATCCTGAGATTGCCCATGGGGACAGTTTATTGACTATCCTTGGTGATTAAATAAATTATAACTACTTATTTTATGGTGGATATGATTTGTGGAGGCAACCAAGAGAAAACAGTAGAGTATAAAGGTGAAGAACTTGGATTCTTTTGGAGCAGCGGTTGGTGTCACTGGAATAAAGTCTCCCAAGGGACTGCTCTAGTCTACACATGGCAATATCACTGTTAAGGCTTGAATATTTGTCCCCTCCAAAATTCATGTGGAAATTTAACTACCATTGTAACAGTATTAAGAGGTAGGCTCTTTAAGAAGGGATTAGGCTGTGAAGGCTCTATTCCCACAGGTAGGATTAATGCCATTATAAAGGATAAGTCCATCCCCCTTTTCTCTCTTTGCCCTTCTGCCTTGGGCCATGTGGGGACAAGGCATTGCTTCCCTCTGGAGGATGCAGTGTTCAAGGCACCATCCCGAAATCTGCCACTCCTTGACATTGGACTTCCCAGCCTTCAGAACTGTGAGTAAATAAACTTCTGTTTTTTATAAATTACCAGTCTGTGATATTCTAACAGCAAAAAATCAACTGAGATGATTACTTCCTCTCATGTTCCTTTGGTGAAAACCAGCCCATGGTTCCACTAGATAGAGGGACTAGCCATGTACCAGAAAAGATGAAAGCAGTATTGAGAAGCACAACCCAAGGAATGGATCACCTGAGAGGAAGTAATCATCTCAGTTGATTTTTTGCTGTTAGAATATCACAGACTGGTAATTTATAAAAAACAGAAGTTTATTTACTCACAGTTCTGAAGGCTGGGAAGTCCAATGTCAAGGAGTGGCAGATTTCGGGATGGTGCCTTGAACACTGCATCCTCCAGAGGGGAGCAATGCCTTGTCCTCACATGTGATCCATTCCCTGCCCAGGCCTCATCCTCCCAACGCAATCAATGGCAGGGAAGCATGGTGACCCTTCTAAAATGAATATGTCTACATTGGTAACCTATCAAATCAGTGAGAAAACAGGTCTGTGGTATCCCAGATGTCTCAAATGTGCATGCTTGGATTTAGATATTTATCCAAACACCAAACCCCCAAACACCAAATCCTCTGTTGAGTCTGCCCAGAATTCCACTCAGGATACTCAAAAATTCTGCTCATGTCGTCCTAGGCCGCTGCCCCCTCATCCACCCCAGCTTGTCCCATGGTCCTGCTTTGGTCATTGCCATAATGCAATCTGCCTTTCTTCCAGGTGTGTGCAACCTATGTTATGTGTCCGTGATGCAAATCATGCAAAGAACCAGGTGGCTACTTTCCATTTTATCTCATGCTCTCAGCTGGTATTAAACAGACCTATCTGATTTTCCTTGTCTGTATACTTTCAGTTCTGTTTTTGGTGCTTACCTATTATTACTTTTATATTTCATGGTTCATGTTACCACTCATCAATTTGTCTCCTTATGTCTATAAAGTATCTCCAGATATGTAATAAGGAAGCAATACACGAGTGGCCTCTGGGGAATGGAACTCGGTGGATATAGGACTGTCTAGAAGGGAGATTTTTAGGACATTTTAAATGTTGGACCACATGAGCAAATACTTAATCAAAAATACTTTTTTTTTTTTTCTTTTTTTTGAGATGGAGTCTCACTCTGTTGCCCAGGCTGGAGTGCAGTGGCGCGATCTCAGCTCGCTGCAACCTCTGCCTCCTGGGTTCAAGTGATTCTCCTGCCTCAGCCTTCCAAGTAGCTGGGATTACAGGCACCTGCCACTACACTTGGCTAATTTTTGTATTTTTAGCAGAGACGGCGTTTTACCACATTGGCCAGGCTGGTTTCGAACTCCTGATCTCAGGTGAGCTGCCTGCCTCAGTTTCCCAAAGTGCTGGGATTACAAGCATGAGCCACTGTGCCTGTCCTCAAAAATACATTAATTGAA
The DNA here is from genome assembly GCF_043159975.1 of Macaca nemestrina. NCBI lineage: Eukaryota > Metazoa > Chordata > Mammalia > Primates > Cercopithecidae > Macaca > Macaca nemestrina. Next base: position 14,177,151 of record NC_092125.1, on the reverse strand, counting down.
ATAAAATAAATTAATAAAATAAAAATAAATTAACTGAAACAATAATTAAATTAATGATGTTCTTTGTTGTGATGAGGCTAGCAAGGAGATCTTACTGGTGAGTAGAATGGAAAAGAGGAACCATCTGTGTCCTGAAATAGAATCCCAGGGGAAAAGAGAGCTGCTTAAAGAACATATTTAAAAACATTTTTGATATGATATGGAATGTGACCACCTTCCTCCCACCTCCACCAAGAAATATTCAGGAGAAGCTACAAAACCCATCAACGCTTTGGGAGTCAAGGATGTGGAGAAATTGGAAACTTCATGCACTGTGGGTGGAAATGGAAGATGGTGCAGCTGCTATGAAAAACAGCATGAAGCTTCCTTAAAAAAATTAAATATAGAATTCTCATTATCCTAAAATTTCACTTCTGGGTATATACCCAAAAGAACTGAAAGCAGGGTCTCAAAGAGGTATTTGTGCACCCGTGTGTACCATGGCAGCATTATTCACAAGAGTCAAAAGGTAGAAGCAACTCAAGTGTCTATTGTCAGAGGAATGAATAAACAAGATGTGGCCTATCCGTACAATGGAATATTATTCAACCTTGAAAAGGAAGGAAATTTCCACACATGCTACAGTGTGAATGAACCTTGAGGACATTATGCTGAGTGAAATAAGCCAGTCACGAAAGAACAAATGCTGTGTGATCCCACTTACATGAGGCATCGAGAATAGTCAAATGCATAGAAACAGAAAGTAGAAGAGTGGTTGAGGGGGCGGCTGGTGTGAGGGTGGGGAAAGAATGGGGAGTTAGTGTTTCCTGGGTATAGGGTTTCAGTTTTGCAAGATGAAAAGAGTTTTGGGGATGGATGGGTGGTGATGGTTGCAGAACGATGTGAATGCACTTAACCCTACTGAGCTGCACACTTAGAAATGGTTGCAGTGGTAAATTTTATGTTATGTGTGTTGACTACAGTTTAATTTTTTAATTTAAAAAATACTTTATATGTTGTGTGGTGTGTGTGTGTGTGTGAGAGAGAGAGAGAGAGAGAGATGTCAGGTTGTTTGGGGGTGGGAGCAATGGTGGGTGATAATGTACTAAGCGTAGATGCAAAGCAAGGGCAAGATGACCTATAACATCTGTGTGACAACTCTAGGGCAATCCTTTGGCAAACAATGAGCAGTGCTCAGGTGGTTTCTTTGGCTCCAAAAGTATCCTGAACCTCCTCCAGCTGTGCTACCAACTCCTGGCACCCAGCATGGTGTCGCATGCTTCTTCGTTGATAGAAAAAATCGCCTGCCTTGGAGGATATATAGTGTGGCTTCTGACATCTTCCTTGTTTGTCTTGGAGTGAGATTTCCCTTCCTTCCCTTCCCACATCTGCTCAGTCATTTAGCCAGTAACTTTTGGTCCGTGCACACCATGGGCCAGGCTCTGTACTAGACACAGGGGATTGAGAGGTGAACACGGCAGTCGCTGCCTGCAGGAGGCTCCCAGTCCAGCAGAAAAGACAGACAAGTAGACAAGCACCTGCCACAAAGCAGGAGGCACATGATGATGGGTGGCACCAGGAGCTATGGGGACATGGGGCATTGCAATACCCCATGTCCAGAGTCATCTGGAGGGCATGGAGGGCGTCCCCAGAAGGGGGACACTCACAGTCCAGCTGAGATCTGAGCTCCTATGGAAAATTTGGAGTTATTCCTGAAAAACAAAAAAAAAAAGCCAAACCTTAGAGGGGATTAGGGAATAAGAATACAGAGGTGTAGCTACTCATAGAACAGCACTGTGGGGTCTGGAAGAGACCCAAGAGAGGACACGGTGTCTTTAAGGAACAAAGAGAAAATAGTAGCACTAAAGCATGGAGCACCAGGGGAGCTGTGCTGAGGCAGGCAGGCAGGCCTCAGGCACTAAGGGTCTTAGCACCTGTTTAGGAGCAGCTGGTCACCATGCCAGGGGCAGTGGGAAACGTTTGAAAGTACTCAAACAAAAGAGCACCCTAATCCCATTTGCAATTCTAAATGAACAATGGAACTGCACCTTCAGTTGGAGGAGTGTGAGGCTGGTGTGGATGTTGGGGGATCTGTGTATTAGTTCCTGTGGCTGCTGTCACAAATTACTACAAACTCAGTAGCTTAAAACAACAGAAATTTATTACTTCACAGTCCAGGAGGACAGAAGTTGGAAATTTGTTTCACTGGGTTCAAATCAAGCTGTTGGCAGGGCCAAGCTCCCTCCAGAGGTTCTAGCGGAGCTCTCTGTGACTTCTGGTAGCTGCAGGCATTCATTGGCTTGTGGCTGCATCCCTCCAATCTCCACCTGTATCTTCATTATCACCTTTACTGTGTGTCCCATCTCCTGCTGGCTCTTCCTTGTAAGGACACTTGTGATGGTATTTAGGACCCACCTGAATAATCCAGGATAATCTTCTCATCTCAAAATCTTCATTTAAACTCTTGTACACTCTTGGTGGGAATGTGAGAAGGTACAGTCACTACGTAAAACAGGATGATAGTTTCCAAAAACTTTAAACATAGAGTTACCATATGGTCCCAGCAATTCCTCTCCTGGGTATAGTCCCCAAAAAACTGAAAGCAGAGTCTAAAGAAATATGTGTACACCAATGTTCACAGCAGCATTATTTACAATAGCTACAAGGTGAAAGTAATGCAATGTCCATCAACGGCTGAATAAACAAATGTGGTATATACACACAATGGCATACGATTCAGCCTTTAAAAGGAAGGAAATTCTCTCATATGCTACAGAAATAAGCCAGTCACAAAAGGGCAAGGACTGTATGAGTCCACCTTTTTATTTCATTTTATTTTTGAGACGGTCTCGTTCTGTCACCCAGGCTGGAGTGCAGTGGTGTGATCCTAGCTCATTGTAGCCTCTGACTCCTGGGCTCAAGTGATTCTTCCACATTAGCCTCCTCAGTAACTGGGACCACAAGTATGCACCACCACATCTGGTATATTAGTCCATTTTCACACTGCTGATAAAGATATACATGAGACTGGGCAATTTACAAAAGAAAGAGGTTTAATGGGCTCTCGGTTCCACAAGGCTGGAGAGGCTTCACAATCATGGCAGAAGGCAAGAAGGAGCAAGTCACATCTTACGTGGATGGCGGCAGGCAAAAAGAGAGCTCGTGCAGGGAAACTCCCATTTTTAAAACCATCAGATCTCGTGAGACTTTTTCACTATCACAAGAAAAGCACGGGGAAAGACCTGCCTCCATGATTAAATTACCTCCCACCGAGTTCCTCCCACAACACTTAAGAATTGTGGAAGTTACAATTCAAGATGAGATTAGGGTGGGGACAGCCGAACCATATCACCTGGCTAATTTTTAAATCTTTGGTAGAGACAAAGTCTGACTAGTTGCCCAAGCTGGTCTCAAACTCCAGGGCTCAAATGATCCTCCCGCCTCAGCCTCCCAAAGTACTGAGATTGCAGGTGTGAGCCACTGTGCGTGGCCTCATTCCAGCTAATATGAGGCATCTAGTGTAGTCAAATGCATAGAGACAGAAAGTGGAAGAGTCATTGCCAGGGGCTGAGGAGAAAGAGAAATGGAAGTTGTTGTTTAATGGGTACAAAGTTTCAGTTCTGCAAGACAAAAATGGTCACACAACATAGGCATATATTTAACGCCACTGAACTCTGCACTTAGATGATTAAACTGTTCAAGTCTATGTTATATATTTTACCACAATTTTAGAATTGTTTAAAATTTCTTAACTTAATCACATTGGCAAAAACTTTCCCACGTAAGGTAACGTTCACTGTTTTCCGGGGATTGGCACTTGATATCTTTGGGGCCACTATTCAGACTGCTACAGTCACTTAGGAGACTCCTGCAGTGGTCCAGAGAAGAAGTGATGGAGGCATGAACTAGACCACAGGCAGTGGGGATTCTAGAGCTGCCAGAGAGGCACTGCTGGCGGCAGCTGGGAACCGGACGGGAAGAGTAATGCCTGGCACCCTGGTTTCTGGCTGGGGCAACTCACAGAAACTCTCAGGAATGCTGAGAGAAGAGCAGATTGGGGGTGGGATCAAAGAGGGGACTGGTGTTGGGGAAGAGGTTGAGATGAGTTTTAGACACATTTGCAGGTGTCAACCAAAAGTTGGGCCACTGAGCAGACACCCGCCTACATCTTGAGGCCCCACACGAGGGTCTTGTCCCAAATGGGTGAGCCATGGCAGAGCGGGGATGCTATGGAGGGAGGAGGTAGCCACAGGCAGGGCTTGGGGGTAGTCTGGAAAACAGAGAATGAGAGGAGTCAGGGCAAAGTGGTGAGGTCTGTGGAGGTGCTGCAGGAAGGCATTGGGCATTGACTCCAACAGAGAGCCAGGAGCTCAGGAAGGCTCAGGTGGCTGGACCATGGCATGGGGCAGACACAGAATAATAATGGCCTTCCATGAAGGCAAGGCCATCTCTAGCAAAATGTCCACCCTCCATGCCAACCCTCCCTCCCAAACATCCCTTCTGATTTCCCATGCTATGAGGGCCTGGGCACCAGAGCCCTTGGAGAGAAGATCCATCGGAGGAGGGAAGGTGGGAGGACCCACATGGCTCAGGTTAAACTTACACCTGGCCTTTCATGGAGAAGTCTCGGTGAACTTCTGAACAACAAACAACAAATCAAGTTACAGATGGCTGAAACAAAGGGTAGTTTCCCAGGAGCTGCTCAGAACATCAGTAGGGGCCCTGTAGACTCATCCAAGTCAGACTCAACTGTATCTTTTTTTTTCCAATTTTTTAAAATTGTAGTAAAATATACATAACAGAAAATGTACCATCTTAACCTTTTTTTTCTTTTTTTGAGACAGCATCTCACTCTGTCACCCAGGCTGGAGGTCAGTGGTGTGATCTCAGCTCACTGCAACCTCCATGTCTGGGGTTCAAGTGATTCTGCTGCCTCAGCCTCCCGAGTAGCTGGGATTACAGGCATGTGCCACCATGCCTGGCTAATTTTTGTATTTTTAGTAGAGACGGGGTTTTACCATGTTGGCCAGACTGGTCTCATAACTCCTGACCTCGAGTGATCAGCCTGCCTCCGCCACCCAAAGTGCTGGGATTACATGTGTGAGCCACCATGCCCGGCTTCCATCTTAACCATTTTTAAGCACGTTGTTCAGTGGTGTGACATACATTCCCACTGCTATACAGCCATCACGACTAACCATCTCCAGGCACTTTCAACTTGTAAAACTGAAAGTCTGCACCATTCAACAATAACCCCCCACGTCCCATCCCCTCAACTCTATCTTTTTAAAGTGCTTTTCCCAGTGAAGTTTCTAACATTGCTGAAGAGCATAAAATACAAAGATCCGGCCACGCAGCAGGGGCTTTTTACCCTGCAGAATGCCCACTAGACTGTTTTGTATGTTTAATTTTTTTAACCAAGGAAATAGGGGATGCCCAAGATTTGGTCCCCAAACCAGAAAGACTGTGGGTTCTTTGCATCAAGCCGGGGGTTTTAGGTTTTAGTGCACTCCCCATGGGCACTCTGTCGGCCCACTCCTCGGGTGTTCCCCCGCCCCTGCCTTTTCCTCTCTCATCTCCTCCATCTACCCCTCTCAGCCTTGCAGTCGTCCTGCCTCTCCTCTGGCTGCTCCATTTGTAGGGAGGGTCTGCTTGAGGGGAGTTCCCATTCTCTCTCACCCAGCGTCAAGACTCTTGACTCTATTGCACCTAAAAAGTTCCTGGGGAATTTGACCATGCCCCACCCTCAGAGACAAAGGGTGAAGCCCAGGAATCTGTATTTTTAACAAACATCCCAGGTGATCCCGATACTTCAAGGACAGAGACACATGCACACACCCCCACACACACCCACACTGACTACCCGCACACTCCCACAGCTCAAAAGGCTGCAGTAGGTATACCACAGTAGGTATTCGGGACTATTTGTTCAATCCACACCTGAGTCGTTGCACAATTAAGTCCCTCGGAACACCTCGCTTGCCATCTGACAGCTTCCCATCCAGAAACCACACAGTACAGTAAAAAACAGAAAAAAGAAAGCCGTTAGACCCCAGTGAATGTTATTTTTAATGAAAGTGGTGCATTTTGACTCACAATGTTGAAACTAGATTATAAATGAGTCATCAGTGAATCGACCACAAAGAGCCTTTGCGGAGGTGATTTACAGGAGAGCTCTGATGTCTGCTGTCCCCTGCACATGCTTCACAGAGATGCTGTCAGACGCAGAGCTGGTCTGGGGCATCTGTTGCCACGTCAGCTCAAAAGGACGCTGTGTTGTCACCAACGGGATTCCCCAGCCCAGGCGGTGTTGCGGTCCCACCCACACAAGGAAGGCAGCCATCACTGAACAATGCTTGTGGTTACATCATCATTGCTGGTTTCCAGGTAGTGACTAGCAGATACTGGAGACAGACAGGCCATCTGCTCTTCCTGTGCACCCCAGCTCCTCCCTCATGCCCACATCCTCTCGCCTGGTCTTCTAGAAGCAGCCCCTGTGCAGACAGACCAGCAGGACTGAAAGCTGGACAGACTAGAGCCAGAGAGCCAGGTGGAACAACCTGGCCAGAAAAAGTCTGGCCACAAAGAGTCTGGCCACAGCCCTGCTTTCCTCATCTCTGAAATGTCCACATGGCTGCCCTGCCCGGCTCAAGGGAATGTTGCAAGGCTCTCATGGAAGCCATGCTTGTGAGTGTTTTGAGGACTATCATAACCCGTCCCAAGGTCAGAGGACAGTAGAAAACAAAAATCTTGCTTTCAGAGGGTGCTTTCACCAGTTGGCAGCCTCTCCCCCCGGGCAAAGCCAGACAACTAAAACAGAATGAACCAGCAGAGTGGGGTGGGGGTGAAATGCTCCACTTCCAACCCAGAAAGGAGAAGCCAATGTTCATGTTTCCCCTTAGAGAAACAGGCAATGTTTGAACAGGAACAACAATGCCAGAGGGTCAGTCCACACACAGAACACCCCATCTCCATGCCGATGGAAGACTGACTGTCCTGCTGCTGGACTGTACCCCTGGGGCTCTCCAGGACACTCCACTGGTGGCCACACTCAGGAAAATGAAGAAAAGCCTTCAAAAGGACCCTTCTGGCCATTTAGGGAATGCACCGGCCTGCTAGCTCCTGCTGGCCTGCTAGCTCCTGCTTGCCTGTTCAGAGCTGCCTCCACTGGGGCAAGAATTTGCAGCCAAGAAAATCCCTGACAACCCCAGGGACAGAAGGGTCAGTCTGGTGGGATGGGAGACCATCGACCAACCCAGCAACCCAGATTAGCCTGCTCCACCAGGAACTCTGTGTCCAGAGAGCAGGATCTGCCACGAGCAAAACTAGGCCTCATGTACTATTCCACAATAGCAACTAGAAAGCATGTGACCCAGAAAACCTTCAAAGAAGGCCAGAAATTCATTAAATCTGAAAAGGAGGGAAGAAGGGCGGGGGAGAGGAAAACACTGTTTAGCAAAGCCAACTGAATCCCTCTTTCATGCGTCACAGATGCTGGACCAGTCTCAGCATTCAAGAGGAAGAGAAAAATGAAAACAAAAACCAATCTGGAGTTGAATGTCAGCCTTCCCCTCACTGATTCTTGGTCCTTTGCAAGGCCATATTGTCCCCGGACCTCTCTTGCTTCACTGGCCTTCCTCCCAGGATTGCCATGAGGATTAAATGGACTCTCATATGTGTTGTACCTACATAGTACCTGGAACATAGTAAACATCCAATAATGTTGGTTTCTTGCTACAAGAAATTGTAAAATATGGCCACAAATTCCTCCTATCTTGGTAAGCACATCCCTTGGCAATTACTTAGCTGCTACTCCCATCAAGAGTTGAAGTCTGTGTCCCTATCCCTTCAATCCGGGCTAGCCTGGGACTTGCCTCAACCAGTAGAATTTAACAGAAGTAACATTGTGTGACTTCCAAGGCTAGCCCTTGACACTTCCACTTTTGCCCTCTTGGAATGTGGCCCAGAGACAGCCATCTAAGGAAGCTGATCTAGCCCACTGGAAGACGGGTGGGCGGATGGAGAAGTGAGGTCCCCCAACCAGCTGCCAGTCACATGAGAGAGGCCATCTCAGGTCTTCCGGCCCAGCTGAGCACTCAACTAAATGCAGTCACATGAGTAAGTGAACCCAAGCAAAACCAGCAGAACTGTCCAGAGAACTCTTACAATCAGGAAAATAATCAATTCTTGTTTGTTTGTTTGTTTTTTGAGACAGAGTCTCTGTTTTCAGGCTGGAGTATAGTGCCACATTCTTGGCTCACTGCAACCTCCGCCTCCTGGGTTCAAGCGATTCTCCTGCCTCAGCCTCCTGAGTAGCTGGGACTACAGGAGCCTGCCACCACATCCAGCTAATTTTTGTATTTTTAGTAGAGATGGGGTTTCATCATGTTGGCCAGGATGGTCTTGATCTCTTGACCTTGTGATCCGCCCACCTCGGCCTCCCAAAGTGCTGGGATTACATTGTTGTTTTAAGTCACTAAGCCTTGGGATGATTTAGTACGCAGAAAATTCTTACTGAAATACCTTTCTTATTTCCACCTCTAAAACATCTTCTCCCTTGGACATTCTTGGGTTTCCCTTAGGCACACCACATCTGGTAGATTATTCGATGAAAAACTAAGAGTTTATGGGGACCAGGAACTATGGTTCTTACAGTCATCAAGTCATTTTTATGCCCACATGTTATGATAATTAATCAATCAAACAATGAAGAAGCATCTGCCAACTAAGGTTGATAATTAGCAAGTCTGCTTATTCTACCTTTAAAATAGATGACAAATTCAACAACTTATCTCCAATTCCACCACAATCTCTTACCTGGATTATTGTGTTACCCTCCTAATTGGTCTCCCCCTTCTATTTATGTCTCTCTGCACGTTGCTCTTCTCCATAATGAAACCAAAAAGATTTTTGAAATATATTCACTCATGCATTCACTTCTTCAACAAAAATTTAATTTTTGGCCAAAAATATCTTCCTCTGTGGAATTTACATTCTAGTTGACATTTGAGAAATTAATAAGTTAATGAATAAAATACATGATGTGATACACTCAGCAAAGAATGAAGCAGGAAATGAGGAGGCATGGATAGATGGTGTTGGGAGGGGTACCAGTTGTGAATAAGGCAACCAGGAAAGGGTTCGACGGGAAGGTGACACTTAACGACCAATGGAATGGCAAGTGTAAGCACCCTGAGACAGAACCGTTCCTGGCGTACTGCAGAAATGGCAAGGAGGCTAGTGTGGCTACACAGCATAAGGAAGGGAGGCCCGCCACTGCACTCTAACCTGGGCGACAGATTGAGAACCTGTCTCAATAAATAAATAAATTAGCATGGGGAGAGTTAGGAAGAAATGAGTTCAGAGAAGTAACGGGGAAGGGAGGTGGAGAAAGTCAGATTACACACCACGTTGCAAACCAATGTAAAGACTTAAGCTTCTGCTCTAGTGGTATGGAGAGCCATTAAAGCGTTTTCCCCAGAGGAGTTACATGACCTGATGATGTATATTTTAATAGTGCCACTCTAGATAACATATTGAATACAGACTGAAGAATATTCTGAGATGATGCCTATCGCATAATGTTTTAATGTCCCCAAATACTAACATCAAAAATAGGTAGTACAGCCGGGTGTGGTGGCTCAGGCCTGTAAGCCCAGCACTCTGGAGGGCCAAGGTAGGTCAGGAGTTTGAGACCAGCCTGGCCAAGATGGTGAGACTCTGTCTCTACTAAAAATACAAAAACTAGCCAGGCGTGGTGGTGCGTGCCTGTAATCCCAGCCACTCAGTAAGCTGAGACAGGAGAATCGCTTGAACCTGCGAGGTCAAGGTTGCAGTGAGCTGAGATTGCACTACTGCACTCCAGCCTGGGCAACAAAATGAGACTGTGTCTCAAAAAAAAAAAACAAAAAAAACCAAAAAGTTGGCACAAGTACTAAAGAAGAGCAAAACCAAAAATCCATTTGCCATATTTGTCACAAAACTACCTAACAAAGTATCCCCATGCTTTCCAAAACACAAGTGGATGGGGCGAAACCACCAACAGATCCCAGCTCTGCGTAGAATTAACATCTGTACAGAAGGAAGCAAAGGCGGAGCTGGCACATGTGACAGACCTGAGAATCCCCAAATACCCAAGAGGACTCAATGGAAAGCTGAGAGTCAATTTGAGAATAAGAGCTAAAACAGGAAGGGTTTTGCCCACTCATATACTGGGTGAGTTCAAGGAGTCAGCAGTAAAGGTCTGAAAAGGCTAGAACTGTCTGAGAAAGTCCCATAAATTCTAAAAACTAACCAACCAAAACTCCTTCTGTGACAACACCTCACACTGAGAAGAAACTTCTAGGAATAGGACCCAATTTGAGCAACACATGGGGCAAGAGAAAAAGAAAGAGACAAAGGAAAGGGTAAAAAGGGGGTAAGAGGAACACAGAGCCTTGAGACCTCAAAAAGTGAGGCACCACATTCCTAAACACTGTGAAAACAACAGAAGAGAGAACTTTAGAGCAGTGAGGCTTAAAAAATAAAAAAAGCCAATTAGTACTGTATCTTCTAGAGATTCACAGAAACTAGTTTATATTAAAATTTTCAATAGAAAACTAATAAAGGCCAGGCATGGTCGCTCACACCTGTAATCCCAGCACTTTGGGAAGCCAAGGCAGGTGAATCATTTGAGGTCAGGAGTTTGAGACTAGCCTGGCCAACATGGTGAAACCTCATCTCCACTAAAAATAAAAAAATCAGTCCAGTGTGGTGGTGTGTGCCTGTAATTCCAGCTACTCAGGAGGCTGAGGCAGGAGAATTACTTGAAACTGGGAGATGGAGATTGAAGTGAGCTGAGATTATGCCACTGCACTCCAGCCTGGGTGAGAGAGCAAGACTTTGTCTCAAAAGAAAGAAAACTGTTAAAGTTAAATAATATATAGTTATTTAGAAAAAAAAGATAAAATTACAGAATCACATCCCTACAGACCATAAAACAGATCATAAAGACATGCCTACAAAATGAATGAAATCCACAGTTTATTTCAAAACAAGCTAAAAGACCAACATAAATTAGAGCAAGAAAAACTGAGAAGTAAAATGATAAAATTCAGGGAAGTATTAGGAATTTTCTTAAATCATGTTAGATATTATTGTTAAAAAGAAGGGAAGAGGGCATAAATTCAGTGAATAATTCCTTAAGAGAAATAGAAAGTATAAAGTAAAAAAAAAAAAAAGTATATTAAAATAAATGAAGAAAGAATTAAGAGGGATTTGAGAGAAATTAACAAACACAGAAGACAGACAAAGAAGATCCAACATTTGTGTGAAAGGAGTCCCCAAAAGAGAAAACCAAAGTGAGGAAAAGAACACAAGCTAAAAACTACAATGGAGTGGGAGAATTTCTCTGAAATTAATTTCTAAAGATTTGAGATTACATAAAGTCAGAATCACCCCAATACAAGCAGCACCAAAATACATTCTAATAACATTTTTAGACTTTAAAGAAAAATGTAAAATCCCTCAGACATCCAAGAGTGAAGAGCACACTGCTTAGAAGGGAGAGAAAACCAGGTCATCCTCAGACCTCTCAACAGTCACACTTTGTGCCAGGAGAACAGATGGAAAGAGGGTCAGGATGGAAGCAGGGAGAACTGATAGAAGGCAGAGCTAACTGGACTTTCTGGTCGATCAAACATGGGATGTCAGAAGACCTGAACAGCTAGGATGAAGTTGCCATTGATTCTATTGGGTAGACTGTGGGAGGCAGTGGTTTGGGAGTGAAGAATAAGCTAGTAGTTTGTGCATACTATGTTTTAAATGTCTATTAATAATCCATATGGAGAGCTGAGTAAGCAGCTATATAAAGAATCTGGAGTTTGAAGCTGAGGTCTGGGTTAGAAATATATATTTGGAAAAGATCAGCAAATGGAACCTGGGTAAAATCAATGAGGGAGTGAGTGAGAATATACCCCTATTCAAAACTTCACATTGGCTTTTAACAAAATCCAAACCCTTTATCTTGACCAATAAAGCCCTACATGTGTCTCCCTCTCACACCTCATCTCCTGTCACTCTCTACCTCACTCCAGGAGCTCTAGGCACATAGGCCACCTTGCTATCCCTTGAGTAACTTCACTCCCATCTCAGAGCGTTTATATTTGCTCTTCCCTGTGACCAGGACATGTTCCCTCAGATGTTTGCATGTCTGCATGCTGACATTGTTCAACTCTCTGCTTAAATGTCAGCTCCTCAGAAAAATCTTCTGACACCCTATCCAAAATGTCTACCCCCGACCCCAAACCCACTGCTCTCACTCTCTAACTCCTTAATCTGCTTTATTTTTCCATTATTCATAGGTTCCTTTTTCAGTTTCTATTGCTGCAAAACAAATTACCCCAAAACTTAATGGCTTGTCGCAGCCATTTGACTATGCACACAAATTCTGTGGGTCAGAAATTTGGACAAGGTGCAGAAAAAATGCCTTGTCTCTGCTCTACAACGTCTGGGGCCTGAACAGGGAAGGCTCAAAGGCTGGGGTGACTCGGCAGCTAGGGTTTGGAATCATCTGAGTGCTTGTTCACTCCTGTGTCTGGCATCAGAGCTCAGCTGACTCAAAGACTGGGAATGCTGACCAGAGGTCTCCACATGGCCTCCCCATGTGGCTTGGCTTCCTGACAGCATGGCCGCCTCAGGGCAGTCAAACTTCTTACTTGGTTACAGAGACCCAAGAGCAAGTGTCCCAGCAAACATGGAGGAATCTGCTTTGCCTTTCAAGACCCAGCTTCAGGAGCCATACAGCGTCACTTCTCCGACGATTTACAGGTCAAAGCAGTCTCAAGCCTGGCAAAAGGAGGAACACAGACGCCATGCCTTAACAGAAAAAGAATCAAAGAATGTCGAGGCTCTGTCCCACCGTACTGCCTGAGAAAGGGTTGAGTTCTTCTTCCCAAGCATGCTACTAGATGCCTGTGGAAAGAAAGAATTGTCTCCTTAATATTTGTCTGTTGACCTATGAATGTCTTGCTGTCACTATCTCCCCCTACCCTGGAGAGAGGACTCTGAACTCCCAGCTGCTCTAGTATATATCAAGTCTTGATATAAGATCGTGACTCCACAAAATGGAGAACACAGTGGTTCTCTCTTTACAGCAGGGCTCCTAAATCTGTCAACAGCGCCCTCCCCCATGATGAATGGTCCATGTCCATTTTACAAGCTGGTCCCTGTTAATTCCCTACAACTTCTTGTCAGGACTTCTTAAAAGGATGAAATATTTTTCTGAATATTGGAAAAACCCACAAAAACACAACAGAAGAATTAAACAAGTTCACAGAATGCTCGTTCACAATGCCATTTGATTAAAGATAATTGAACAGGGAAAATTAATTCCAGGCAGAACTGAGTGGTTATTTTCCTAAATTGGAAAAAATGCTTCTCTTTCCACCATCAAAGCCCCTAAAAATGCCACCAAGATTGTTGAATAACATTAACTTGAGACGGGAAACCACATGACTTTACACCCACATATTCGCCCTTTGGCCTGGGCATGCTTGATTCAAGAGAAGAGTTACATGTGCCTGAGCACCTCCCATCAAGTTTTAGAAGCTTTGCATTGCCCTGACCAAGAGTTTCTCCTGGATTATAGCTAAGGCTGGGCATAGGCTTGTGTGCAATCATGGGACAGAAAGAGGCAGAGACTGCATCCCAAAGGGAGATCAAATGAAGCAAAACAAAGAAAGGGAAGGACCAGACCCAACCCAGATCCCACCAGCAGGCTAGAACATGGCTTGGGTTGTCTGGAAGCAGTTCCCAGACAGAAACCTCAGTGTGGTGAATCAGTTTCCTTGGACATCAAGGGGATAAAGAATCTGCTGTAGAGACAGAACGTATTTATTCAAGGAATGGCTGTGAGAATTGGGCATGAGAGGCGGTGGATGGAAAGAGGATGGAGTATGTGGCAAGGAAAAGCCACCATGAATCCTCAGTCTAGACACTAATCCCATAACCAGAGAGAAGCAAACTATCTAGAAGAAAGGGCATGTTTGGGAGATGCCAGTTGAGCATAGCTCTGAAATGACTGGTTGTGAGACCTGAGTCAGGTATTGCAAGACAAATCTTTTAAAATCACAGAGAGGAGAAAATAGAGATAATAAAAAAAGACAAATGGTAGTCTACACACAAATCTTTTTTTCTGTCCTGTAAATCAAATTCCACTATAAACAATGCCATAAAAAAAGTTCTACTCCTCTAAATAGCAAAGATTTCCAAGTACAAAACAGAAGGCCCCCTTACATCAAACAATGCAATTACATCACAGCATGAAAGCAATGTTCAGAGAATCTTGTATTATTCAGGACGATAATCCGTTATCATGAGACTGATGGCATGCATCCCCATGCCCGGGCAAGGGAGAAAAGAGGATTGAGCAGCAATGTCCTGCAGTATTTGCTTTGAAAGGATAACACTTTTCCTGTTTTATCACACATGCTGCTTCTTTAAGGTAGGTCCCAATTCTATTGTGACCAGCCCTACAAATGCCTAGCAAATGCAAGGATACTTTTGGCTGCAGCAATTCTTTGCAGGGGATGGAGCTCTGGGCCACTCTCCCTTTAAGTGTTTTCAGGCCGAGCCCAATGGCTCATGCCTATAATCCCAACACTTTGGGAGGTCAAGGGAGAGGATCACTTAAGGCCAGGAGTTCAAGACCAGCCTGGACTACATAGCAAGACCACCCCCATCTCTATAAAAACTAATTAAAACAATAACAGGGAATGGTGGTGCATACATGCCTGTGGTCCCAGCTACTTGGGAGTCTGGGGAGGTGACAGATGGGGGGGAATCACCTGAGCTCAAGAGTTTGAGGCTGTGGTGAGCTCTGATCCCACCACTACACTCCAGCCTAGGTGACAGAGCAAGACCTTGTCTCTAAATAAATAAATGAGGGGCCAGGTGTGGTGGCTCATGCCTGCAATCCCAGCACTTTGGGAGGCCGAGGCATGAGGATCACCTGAGGTCAGGAGTTGGAGACCAGCCTGACCATATGGCAAAATCCCATCTCTACTAAAAACACCAAAAAATTAGCCGGGCGTGGTGGTGGGCACCTGTAATCCCAGCTACTCAGGAGGCTGAGGCAGGAGAATTGCTTGAACCTGGGAGATGGAGGTTGCAGTGAGCCGAGATTGCGCCATTGCACTCCAGCCTGGGTGACAAGAGCGAAACATTGTCTCAAAAAATAAATATAGTTCAAATTTTTTAAAAAGTGTTTTCATACTGAGGAAACAACAGCAGCTCATATTTGTATCACATGTTCATGCTTGAGAGGCATTTTTACCTACATGATCTCAGTTGATTCTCCCAAAAACCATGTAAGCTCAGGATAGCCCAGCCTGGTGTGACTCACACAGTGCACACGCTTAGCTAGAGCTCTCTGTCTCTCCTTGGGGAAGGGGAGGCACTTGGAAGGGATGAAAACGCTGTCCCTCCCTGACCTTGCTGCAGACCAGGCCCTCTTTGTCCTCCAGGAAGACAAACAAGTCTTTGTGGACCTACGGGCATGGGGGCCACTTTGGTGGGAGCAGGGCTTTTGTGGAAAGAGGGTCCAGTCTGACGAGGGAGCGAACTCAGATGTGTTAAAGGGACTCTGTCACCAGGTCTGGGAACCTATAGATGGTTGGGGGCCCCTAAGTATTGGAGCCAGTGCCAGATGACAAGCAGCAACGCCAGGGAGTTGAGTGCCCGAAGGGTGGATGGGACCAGAGTACCACATCTCGCACAGAAAGGGAAGCCTGCTTGCAGGGGCAAGGGTTGCCCCCAGTTGGAACTCCTCCAGGGCTGTGATGTGAGGTCTCACTGGCTGACTTTTCTGTTCCCCGTGGAGCAGGACCATCACTGTCTCCCCCCGAGTAGGATCAACATCCTGCCAGTGCTTTGAGTACCCCCAACAATATCAGTGCGAATCGCTCAGCCACCCCACAGCATCCCAGACTCTTGGAAGTCTTATTAGAATCCTGGACACCCAGCAAGGATGGGAGCAAGAGCTCCCATTCCTGTTCTTTGGGGCCAGGTGGGCACCCTTTAGGTCACGCCAAACCGAAGACAGACGGGAGTGGACGCTTCTTTTTCACTGGCATTATTACTGTTATTGTTATTATTATTACTTCATCTTCACTGAAATTTGTTAAGGTGGAAAGAAGTTAAAGCACATGCCAGGAACTCATAGCCAGTGGATGACACCAGCCCTTTGATTCTCGGGCCCTGATTGCTTTATTATACCAGGCTCCTGCCCCAAAGGTAAACTATGCCAACGAGTCGGGCCTCTGTGTGTTCACTTGAAAACTGTAAGGAGTAGAGGGAGGCCCTATACTCTCTCCGTCCCCCGCTATCCTGGACCCGTGAGTCTCCCGCCCCGGGGTCCGGACTTGGAGGCGGGTGGCAGGCGTACTCCACGTCTCCCGCAGAAGGAGCGCAGGTCCTCTGAATACTTTCTCCTTCTCCGAACGGCACTTCCTTCGTCCCTGTTAGGAGCCTGCTTTATAAGGTGAGGCACCTTCTTTTCATAATAAAGCCCTTTTTAATTCTGGAAAAAAGTAAAAACCTTTGCTTGGAAGGAGTTCCGGACAGACCCAGCTTACACCGAGCTCCTTGGAAGCTGATAGCATTTCCACGCAGCCGCGGGTGCAGTCACCACGATGTGCTTGGGAGGAGAAGGACGGTTTTGTGACCAGACAGAAGAGCCCTCTTCCGTACTAAGCCTGTGAAGCAGCAGCTGTGCTGTGTTCCTCTGTCCAGGAAACGAGAGACCAACTCGGAGAAAATTCAGAGAAAAGCAACAAAGATGATTACCGAGTAAGTGACAGCCTTGCGGGGGAATCCATTGCCAGAGCTGGATGGATATCACACGCCAGAGCTGTGCGTGAGAGCAGGAGCTGGCCACAGAAAGAGAGAGGAACTATTTGACTAGGGCTCAGGCAGTATCCATACTATAGAAGTAACAGGAATGAAATGGAGAGGAAAGGAAGACGTCAGCTGAAAACCAGAAACAAGTTCCTCACCAAGACAATCCCCTCTCATGGAAAGGGGATGGAAAGGATGGAAAGCATGGTGCTTTGTTGTTATCATGGAAGGCCAGAAAAGGCCTTGGGAGAATCCAATTTCAGGAAACTGTGGAAAAATACCAGAGAGCTGTGGAGAGCCCACAGGGACCCTACAAAGCAGCCTCTAGACCTCGACAGCCCTGTCATGAATTAGAATCTTTGGACGAGGGTGGCAAGCCAGCCAGATCCTACAGCAGCCGACAAGCAACCAAGGCTACACAACTTCGCCCGGGACAGCTTCACAGGGTCACTGTGATTTAGATGATAATAAATAGCCCTCCCATGCGGACCTTGGGAACAAGTCTTCTTTTCTTGGTCCATTGAAGTCGCTGGAACCCATTAGTAGTGAAGTTTCATCCCCGTTTGTAAATCACTGCCTTAGTCATGCAACGTAGCTCTTCAACAACTGAGGGTGTTTGTTTTTCATTCTCGGAGGTTATGAAGCATAGATGCTAGCACTGGCCTGAAAGCAGCTTTGTTCCTATGGTTCCTGCACACTCCATCTCCCAACTCTACTTTTCTGCTAAGGTGCCGGGCCCATAGAGCTCTTTGATTGCATGTCATTACAGTACAAAATAAATAGGAGAGGTGGCCCTGGGGGCTGCCACCAGGGCAGGAGGCTGCTGTGAAATCTGGAAAACTGACTCCTGGCCATCCCTGGTCCGGATACAGGTTATTTTTGTGGCAGCCCCCTGACCCCGGACACCCTGCGGTCTCCTCTTACACATCCTCCTCCCCACGCACTGCTTCCACCTGTTGGCTTTTGTCACCATCAGCCCCAGAGTGTCTGCTCTGCCCAGACCCCACACTCCTCTGTGTCCTTTCCCACACTTCCTCCCCACTGTCTTGCTTGCTTCTCAAAGTCAGCAGGCACCACGAGGAAGGGGATTTCTCTGTCAGCCTACGTGAAACTTTTACCGTGGACAGATTCCTTCAATCCAGAAAAAAGCCTTCGGGGAGGGGTGGGGGCGCTGCAGTCAGAATTGGCCCCCGGGGACAGAGGCTCTCACATGCCCTGCCTGCTGCTGGGGGCACGCATGCTTGGTGAGGGTTCACAGGGCCCAAAGCTATAGGATTCCTCACGCAAACCCCTCAGCCTGGCCCTACAGAAATGTGCTTTGTCTTGGAGAAGCCAATTAACCTCTCTGGAGGTCATTCCCTCACACTGTATCACAGTGACCACAATTCTAATGCAGAGGCAGAAGACTCAACTAATTCTGCATGGAGAGAATGTGCTCATATATTCAGACTTCCTATACTCAAGGTTTCTCCAATAGACATGAGTGTTCTAATCAGAGCACGACATTGTGCAAGTGATCAAGCTCAAGGGCTCGGAGTATTAGAGAAATTTGCCCAACATCACACACTGTGTCACGCAGCAGGTCAAGTTTCAAACCCAATCAATCCTGTCTTACGCCAAAGCCCTTGATTTTTCAGTTATGTCCACTGTTCTGCAGTGAGTCCAACAAAATATTTGTTTCCAGTGGTTAGACTGAACACTCTGAGACCCTGTGGTCATGTGAAGATAGCTGTGTTCATCACAGCGCTTGGTGACAAGTAGCTTAGGAAAAAAATAACAAATTGGAAGGTTGGGAACAATAGCTCATGCCTGTAATTCCAACATTTTGGGAGGACCAGGCAGGAGGATTGCTTGAGGCCAGGAGTCCAAGACCAGCCTGGACAACATAGAGAGACCCTGTCTCCACAAAAAAATAAAAACCTTGGCTGATCATTAGCCTCACCTGGGGAGCTTTGAAAAATTAGCCTCACCTGGGGAGCTTTGAAAAATTAGCCTCACCTGGGGAGCTTTGAAAAATTAGCCTCACCTGGGGAGCTTTGAAAAATTAGCCTCACCTGGGAAGCTTTGAAAATAGCCAGGTGTGGTGGCGGGCGCATGTAATCCCAGCTACTTGGGAGGCTGAAACAGGAGAATCTATTGAACCGGGGAGGCGGAGGTTACAATGAGCCAAGATCACGCCACAGCACTCCAGCCTGGGCAACAAGAGCAAAACCCCATCTGAAAAAAAAAAAGAAAAGAGGTTCACTTAGCTCACAGTTCTGCAGGTTGCAGGAGACGCACGATGCCAGTATTTGTGCCGTTTCTGGTGCTGGGTCAAAACACAGTGGAGAAGGTCACAGAAGCAGCAGATACATGTAAAGAGGGAGAACCTGAGAGGCGTCCTGGCTTTGTAACAACACACTCTCATGGAAACTAATCCATTCCCCTGAAAACCAATCCACTTCCACAAAAACGGCACCATGCTGTTCATGAGGGATCTGCCTCCGTGACCCAAACCCTCCCACGAGGGCCCACCTCCCAGCACCGCCCCACTGGTGGTGCTGGGGATCAAATTTCAACATGAGATTTGGAGAAGACAAACATCCAAGCATGGCGTCTGTCTCCCTGAGTCCTCACTGGCCCCTTCAACTCCCCACAAGTCCTGTCCACTCTACCCACAGGATGGCTCTTGCATTCCACTCGTCTCCACAGGGATTCCTAGACTAAGCCAGCACGGCCGGTCTCACCGAGAACACAGCAATAGCCTCCTTCCCCTTCGGACTCTCCTCCCACATTGAAGCCAGAGTGATCCTATGAACATAAATCCCACAGTGCACCCACAGACCTCTCTTGTCTCACCATGGGCCTCTCTCATCCACTGTATTAAGGCCATTCTTACATTGCCATAAAGAAATACCTGAGACTGGATAATTTATGAAGAAAAGAGGTTTCATTGGCTCACAGTTCTGCAGGCTGTACAGGAAGCATGGTGCTGGCATCCACTTGGCTTCTAGGGAGGCCTCAGGAAGCTTCCAGTCATGGCAGAAGGCAAAGCGGGAGCAGGCACGTCACATAGCGAAAGCAGGAGCAAGCGAGAGAGAGTGTAGGGAGGTGCCACACCCTTTTAAACAACCAAATCTCGTGTGAACTGAGAGCGAGAGCTCACTTATCACCAAGGGGACGGCCCAAGCCATTCATGAGGGATCCACCCACCTCCCACCAATCACCTCCCACCAGGCCCCACCTCAAACATTGCGGTTACAATTCAACACACAATCTCGATGGGACCACATATCCAAACCATGTCACCCACCTTCTGCCCTACAGCCTCCGTGGCCCTCCTCTGCTTCCTCAAGTCATCCTTGCCCCTGCAACCTCAAGGCCGTGGCACACACTAGGCTTTTCCCCCACCAGCAGCTCTGCCCCTTGGAGCCCCCATGAGACCAGCATGTGGAGGGCGAGCCAGTTGGGTAGTGGAGGCGGCTCCTGTAGGAGTGTTAGCATCTCCACACAAGCCTTGACAGCCCTGCTCTTCTCCTCCGTGGGCCCCACAGTGGGTCTCAACCTGATGGCACACCCAGAGATTCTGCCATGATGGTTCTGGGTGAGCCTGAGCCATAGTTTTTCAAAACTCCCCAGGTGAGGCTAATGATCAGCCAAGGTTGAGAATCACTGCCCTGAAGACAGCATGAGGATGACAGACGGGTCGTTTCTTACTGAAAGGGCCCTATGTGCCAATCACTGAGTTACGCACTCTGTGGCTGGTTTCACTGAAGTCTCACCAAAGCTACAGGAACTGAGGATGACGATCTCCATTTGCAGGTAAGGAAAACCAGGCTCAGAGAGGGGAAGGAACTCACCAAGGTCATATAGCTCAAGCCGGTAGAGCCAGAGAATGAGCCCAGGGGTGGCTGCCTCCAAAGCCTGCATTCCTAACCATTCTAAACTCTGTGCTTTCTGTGAGGTTCAGTAAGGTGCACAGAGAATGCCAAACTTCACAGTCCTCTGAGCTATAAAATGTAGTTGTGCCACCATGGAGGAGCCAATGAGAAACAGCGTCCAAAATATGGAAACACGTGTTTTGTTCCTGATGTCAGACTCTAAATCCCACAAATAACACATCAGCACATCCTCCCATCACTGTCAACAAACTGTAAAACGCCTTTTAAACAGACCAGAGTCATGACTGTACAGAAATCAAATCCAGCAATTCAATTTTCCGAGGAATGTTTTTTGTTTTTTGAGACAGAGTCTCACTCTGTCTCACCCAGGCTGGAGTGCGCTTGGTTCACTGCAGCCTCCACCTCCCAGGTCCAAGCGATTCTCCTGCCTCAGCCTCCTGAGTAGCTGGGACTACACACATGTGCCACCACACCCTGCTAATTTTGTATTTTTAGTAGAGATGGGGTTTCACCAGGTTGGCCAGGCTGGTCTCAAACTCCTGACCTCAGGTGATCTACCTGCCTCAGTCTCCCAAAGTGCTGGGATTACAGGCTTGAGCACCGCGCCCAGCCCCAAGGAATGCTTTGCTTAACTGTTTCCCTCCACTTGCTTTGTAAGAAACTCTAGTTCAAGTTGATTTGCAGAAGCTCCTTGAAACCTGTGACAGGAGGTGCTGGGCATCAGGTGAGGAACACCTGGTCCTCGTTAGCCTCTGGGGCTTCCACTCAGGCATTTGTTGTAAATATTCTTTTCCATTGAGTCCTCACCAGTAATCCATGATCTGATCCAATATAAAAAGACTTCCAATTATTTAGATAATAACATATTACATTTATACAGTGCTTTACCATTTTCAAAGTACTTTCGCATATCTTATTTCATTTGCGTATCAGGCATTCAGTGTTGGCTACATTTGTAAAGATAAATACAGGTGATAGACAAAGTCTAAAAAAATACTGTATTTTATTATCATCTCCAAATGCGGTTTCAAATAAGACAAATTAAATAAACATATTAAAATGAGAAGTCTCTTAAGGAAAGCAGCACACATTCATAAAGTTACCTTTTCCAAGACTAGCAAAATAATGAGCATGATGAGGAACTCAAAGCACGTTTCTAGAGACTTCCATTTCCAGCTAAGCTGACACATCCAATTGCTGAAAACAACCCAAAATATTGAACAAACTACTTTTTAAATGATAATAATTTGTTGAAGACAACCAAGAAACTAAGGAATACTGAGAGGGCAATACTAAGCAAAGTCAAGAATCTGAAAATATTTAAGTAAAATTAATTACCTGGAGAGCACCAAAATCAATGTTGACCTTGAGGACATTGGTCAAGCTCAGTAATCTGAGAAGTGCAGGAAACTGGAGATAAGATGGAGAGTGGAGAGTCTAATAAGAAACACCTAGAGCTTCCTGTAACACTAGTGTACTCTTTTTTTTTTTTTTTTTTTTTTGACACAGAGTTTCGCTGTTGTTGCCCAGGCTGGAGTGCAATGGCGCGATCTTGGCTCACTGCAACCTCCACCTCCCAGGTCCAAGCGATTCTCCTGTTTCAGCCTCTCAAGTAGCTGAGATTACAGGCTCCTGCCACCACGCCCGGCTCATTTTTGTATTTTTCGTAGAGACCAGGTTTCACCATGTTAGTCAGGCTGGTCTGGAACTCCTGACCTCAGTCAGTCCCCCGCCTCAGCCTCCCAAAGTGCTGGGATTACAGGCGTGAGCCACCGCATCCAGCCAACACTAGCATACTCTTAGTGGAAAGGTGAACTAGACCAGGGATTGCAGAGAAGATTGCTGTCTTGAGGCTTGGCATAGCATAAAAGGGAAAAACCTACCCTGAGAATCTGTAACCTCAAGCCAGCCCACATGTGAGTTTGCTGTTCTTATCTGCTGTAGTGGCCCTAAATAACTCAAGCTGGAAATTTGGTGGTCCTCAAAACCCTCAACTGAGAGTTTTGTTTACAAAGACCTACTCTAAAATTCCAGCTCTAGGGAAGATGGAGTAACCACATTCCATCCTGTCTCTCCCACCAGATGCCAGAACATAATGCACAGAGAAGCTGAGGATTCTACATGCAGTGGCTCACGCCTGCAATCCCAGCACTTTGGGAGGCTGATGCAGGTGGATCACCTGAGGTCAGGAGTTTGAGACCAGCCTGGCCAACATAGAGAAACCCTGTCTCTACTAAAAAACACAAAAATTAGCCAGGCATGGTGGCACATGCCTGTAATCCCAGCTACTTGGGAGACTGAGGCAGGAGAATCGCTTGAACCTGGGAGGCAGAGATTGCAGTGAGCCAAGACAGTGCCATTGCACTCCAGCCTGGGCAACAGAGACTCCATCTCAAGAAAACAAAAGTAAATAGCCTGCTGGGAGCTGTGGCTCACACCCGTAATCCCAGTACTTTGAGAGGCCCAGGTGGGCAGATTGCTTGAGCTCAAGAGTTTAACACCAGGGCAAAACCCCATCTCCACAAAATACAAAAAATATAGCCAGGCATGGTGGTGCATGCCGGTGGTCCAAGCTACTTGGGAGGCTGAGATGGGAGAATTGCTTGAGCCCAGGGAGGTCAAGGCTGCAGTGAGCTGTAATCGTGCCACTGTACTCCAGCCTGCGTGACAGAGCGACGAGACCTTGTCAAAAAAAAAAAGAAGTAAATAGCAGCAGGCAGAATAAATGAGAAAACAAGAATTCAGATTACTGCTGAGCTGGCAGAAAGTTGACCATTTTCCCCTCTCCAGTCCTCCTGCTGCTTGGTCCCAGACATGGTCCACTCCTAGGAGACACATTGCAGATAAGAGGAATGAAAGCCCAGATTTCTGGCAAGAGGACTAGAAAGATAAGCCCCAGAGTATAAGAAAGCCCTGAAGAAGGGGCCGGGCATGGTAACTCACGCCTGTAATCTTAGCACTTTGAGAGGCCAAGGCAGGTGGATTGCCCGAGCTCAGGAGTTCAAGACCAGCCTGGGCAACATGGTGAAAGAAATCACAAAGAAGAAGGAGCTTGGCAAAGTGACACCATAAAGTTATATATAAACTCCCAAATTTAGCAAACTATATAAATTTAGAGATAAATTCAAAGAAATGTATCTCTGAATTCATCCTAAATTCAAAGAAATCAATGCCAAGACACATCATAAGCAAACTTCTGAAAATTGAAGTCAAAGAAAACATCTCAAAAACCATCAGAGAAAAGTGCCACAAAGCCGGGTGCAGTGCCTCACGCCTGTAATCCCAGCACTTTGGGAGGCAGAGGCGGGCAGATCACGAGATCAGGAGTTCAAGGCCAGCCTGACCAACATGGTGAAACCCCGTCTCTACCAAAAATACAAAACTTAGCCAAGCATGGTGGTACATGCCTGTAATCCCAGCTACTCAGGAGGCTGAGGCAGGAGAATTACTTGAACCAGGGAGGCAGAGGTTGCAGTGAGCCGAGATCGTGCCATTATACTTCAGTCTAGGTAACAGAGCAAGACTCCATCTCAAAAAAGAAAAGAAAAGTGTCACAATGCCTACAGAGAAAGAAAAATTGAAATGACTATGGATTTATCATCAGAAACTATGGAGGCTAAAAGGAAGTGGCACATTTTTTTTAATGCTGAAAAAACAGACCTGTCAACCCACAATTTTGCAGCCAGCGAAAATATTGTTCAGAAAGGAAGATGAAATAAAGACATTCTCAATGGAAGGAAAACTAACATTCACTGCCAGCAGATCTCTCTAAAAAAATTGCTAGGGCTGGGAGCAGTGGCTCTTGCCTATAATCCCAACACTTTAGGAGGCCAAGGTGGGTGGATCACCTGAAGTCAGGAGTTCAAGACCAGCCTGACCAACATGGTGAAACCCTGTCTCTACTAAAAATACAAAAATTAGCCAGACATGGTGGCATGCACCTGTAATCCCAGCTACTGGGGACGCTGAAGCAGGAGAATCACTTGAACCCAGAAGGTGGAGGTTGCAGTGAACCAAGATCATGCCATTGCACTCCAGCCTGGGTGACAGAGCAAGACTCGGTCTCAAAAAAAAAAAAAAAAGAATTGCTAGATAAACTTCTTCAGAAAGAAGAAAAACGGCATTTGGAAGGAAACTTGAAACATCAGAAATGAAAGCAACAGACATGATAAATATCTAAATCAATACATTATTCTCCTATTGAGCTCCTTAAAACATGTTGATGACTGAAAGCAAAAATTGTAATATTTTCTAATGAGCTTTCATATATATATATACACACACACCCCCACACACATATATATGTAACATATAAGACAAATATAACAGAAAGAGGAAGAATGAAGGGACCTGTGTGGTAGAAGGGAGGAGTTAACAAACATAGATGCATACATTACTGAAACAGGCCAGGTGCAGTGGCTCATGCCTGTAATCCCAGCACAGGTGGATTGCTTGAGGCCAGGTGTTCGAGGCCAGGTGTTCGAGGCCAGCCTGATCAACATGGCAAAACCCCATCTCTACTAAAAATACAAAAATTAGGTAGGCATGGTGGTGGGCTCCTCTCATCTCAGCTACTCAGGAAGCTGAAACATGAGAATTGCTTGAACCCGAGAAGCAGAGGTTGCAGTGAGCTGCGATCACACCACTGCACTCCAGCCTGGGCAACAGAGTGAGATTCCATCTCAAAAACTAATAGTAATAATTAATTAATTAATGAAACAAAAAAGCAAGCAAATAAAGAGAAACAAAAAAAGAGTTATTCGAATTATTTTTAACCTCTGAGGAGGGTCATTTAAAAACACCTCTAAAAAGAATAATGAAGAAAAAACATGAAAAGGCAAAATAAATGATAACACGAAAAGGAAGTGATACCTGTAAATATGGCAGAGATTATAGACTGATAAGAGAGTACTTCAACAACTTTTGCTAATAGCATTGAAAATTTCTACATTCTTAGAAAAAAAAATTACTAAAACTGATTACAAAATAAAAGGAGGCCGGGCGCAGTGGCTCAAGCCTGTAATCCCAGCATTTTTGGAGGCCGAGACGGGCAGATCACGAGGTCAGGAGATCGAGACTATCCTGGCTAACACGGTGAAACCCCGTCTCTACTAAAAATACAAAAAATTAGCCAGGCGTGGTGGCGGGCGCCTGTAGTCCCAGCTACTCGGGAGGCTGAGACAGGAGAATGGCACAAACCTGGGAGGCGGAGCTTGCAGTGAGCCAAGATAGCGCCACTGCACTCCAGCCTGGGCGACAGAGCGAGACTCCATCTCAAAAAAAAAAAAAAAGGAAATATTAATTAGGCCAGTAGTCCAAATTTTCTAGTAAAGAGAACACTAGGCCAAAACAGTTTATAGGAGAGTTCAAATAAACTTAAGGAACAAAGAAATCTTTTTAAAAATTTACCAAGAAATAGAAAATGAGGGACAATTCAACAACTCCAGGTTATGAGGCTAGTATGATTTTGACAACAAAACCTAAACAAGAATTTGAGAATTTAAAATTCTAAGCCCATTTAGTTCATGAATAAATATGCAAAAAATCCCAAGCAAATATTAGCAAACCAAATCCAACCGTATTTTTTTTGGTATTTTTTTTGCAATACCATATTTATGAAAAAATAAAACAGCTGGGCACGGTGGCTCACGCCTGTAATCCCAGCACTTTAGGAGGCCGAAGTGGGCAGATCACCTGAAGTCAAGAGTTCGAGACCAACCTGGCCAACATGGTGAAACCCCTGTCTCTACTAAAAATACAAAAATCAGTTGGGCGTGGTGGCGGGCACCTGTAGTCCCAGCTACTCAGGAGGCTGAGGCAGGAGAATCACTTGAACCTGAGAGGAGGAGGTTGTAGTGAGCCGAGATCGTGCCACTGCACTCCAGCCTGGGTGACAGAGTGAGACTTTGTCTCAAAAAAAATAAAAAATAAATAAAAGTAAAACACAACACACCAAAGGCTGAGTTTATCTCAGGAATTCAGGACTGATTTTATATTTTAAAATCCACCAATATTAAAGGTTAAAGGAGAAAAATCTTATTAGTTGCAGAAAAAGCATTTTATAAAATTCCACACCCATTTATGATTTTTTAAAAGTTTCTTAACTATTAACAACAAATCAGAAGTAAAAGGAAATTTCCTTAATCTTTTTTTTTTTTTTTTTTTGAGATGGAGTCTAGCTCTGTTGCCCAGGCTGGAGTGCAGTGGCACAATCTTGGCTCACTGCAACCTCCACCTTCCTGGTTCAAGGGATTTTCGTGCCTCAGTCTTGCGAGTACCTGGGATTACAGACTTGTACCACCACGCCCAGCTAATTTTTGTATTTTTAGTAGAGACGGGGTTTTGCCATGTTGGCCAGGCTGGTCTCAAACTCCTGCCTCCCGAAGTGCTGGGATTACAGGCATGAGCCACCGTGCCCAGCCAAAAAATTCCTTAATCTGATTTAAAAGACATCTATTTAAAACTTCTCAATTGTTTGGTTTCCCCTCTGGCATTGAAGGAGCTTGGAAGTCATCACCCCATCCTAACAACAAGTAAAAAGCTGAACAAACTGAAAAATCAATAACTCTTCTGAAGTCCATCAGAGAAGTGAGGTCACATGGCAAGTCACTGTCCCCAAAGTTGAAGAGACAGATACGCGAATACAGAGAATCACAACCTACCAAACCAGACACCCATGAGCAGAAACTTCCACAGAAACCAGTACCATAGCAGAGAAATCTAAACTACAATTGACAAATTTCTGGGGACTCTGGGTGGACTAGCCTAAGAGTTTGAAACTCCAAGGGGACCCAGTCATAGAGGAGGACCCACACTTTTATGACTTTGACCTCCTTGAGATTGACCAGGTTCTCACACTGAGACAGAAAAAAACTACTCATGGCAGTGGGGAGGAAAAGGAACCATTTTAAAATATGCTGGAGCATTCTGTTCTTCCTAACAAGGCCTGCCCTCAAGGGCTCCCAGGCGTGGTGGCAGGCGCCTGTAATTCCAGCTACTCGGTAGATTACTATACTACAATTCTTTCTAGCCAATGCATCACGTCCAGCTATCAAGAAAAAATACAAGGCATAGTAAAAGGCAAAGAAAGAAAAAAACCACACACACACACACACACACAATTTGGAAAGGTAAAGCAAGCATCAGAACCAGATTCAGATGACAGGGACGGTGGAAATATCAGACCAGAGATTTTAAATAATTAAGTTTTGTTTGTTTTGTTTTGAGATAGGGTCTGGCTCTGTCACCCAGACTAACGTGCAGTGGCTCGATCTGGGCTCACTGCAGGCTCCACTTCCCAAGCTCAGGTGATCCTCCCACCTCAGCCTCCCAAGTGGTTGGGACTACAGGCACACATCACCACGCCCAGCTAATTTTTGTATTGTTTTGGGATTACAGGTGTGAGCCACTGCCCCCAGACCCTTTTATTTTTAATCTATATGCATCATTATATTTAAAATGTATTTCTTGTAGACAACATATAGTTGGGTCTTGTTTTTTGATCCACTCTGACAATCTCTGTCTTTTACTTGAGGTATTTAGACCATTGATGCTTAAAGTTATTATTGATATAGTTGGGTCAATATCTACTATATTTGTTGTTGTTTCCTTTCCATTGCCCTTGTTCTTTGTTCCTATTTTTGTTTCCTACTCTTTTTCTGCCTTTTGTAGTTTTTTTTCTTTTTTTTCAAGATAGGGTCTTGCTGTGTTGCCCAGGCTGGAGTGCAGAGGCACAATCACAGCTCACTGCAGCCTCAACCTCTCTAGCTCAAGAAATCCTTCTACCTCAGCCTCCCAAGTGGCTGGGACTCCAGGCGAGCACAATCACACCTGGCTAATTTTTTTTTCTTTTTGTATTTTTTGTAGAGAAAGGGTTAATGGAGCATTTTTTCCTCCTTTCTTAACATATCAGTTATAATTATTTTTTAAAGTTTTTTTAGAGGTTGCCCTAGAATTTGCAGTATACGTTTAGAGCTAATCCAAGTCTTCTTTCAAATAATACCATGCCTCTTCATGGATAATGCTAGTGCTTTATAATAACAAAATAGGCCGGGCCCAGTGGCTCAAGCCTGTAATCCCATCACTGTGGGAGGCCGAGGCAGGCAGACCACTTGAGGTCAGGAGTTCAAGACCAGCCTGACCAACATGGTGAAACTCTGCATCTACTAAAAATCCAAAAATTAGCTGGGTGTGGTGGCAGGCGCCTGTAATTCCAGCTACTCAGGAGGCTGAGGCAGGAGAATCACTTGAACCTGGGAGGCAGAGGTTGCAGTGAGCAGAGGTCTCGCCACTGCACTCCAGCCTGGGCAACAGAGCAAGACTCAGTCTCAAAAAAATAAAATATAATAACAAAGTAATACCAATCTCTCATTCCTACTTCTTGTATTACTGTCTTCATTCATTTCATTTATACATATGTGTTATGGACCGAATGTTTGTGTTACCCCCAAATTCATATGTTGAAGCCCTAATCTCCAATGTGATAATATTTGGAGATTGGGCCTGTGGCAAGTAATTAGGACTAAAAGAGGTCAAGAGGGCAGAGTGCTGGTCTAATGGTATCAGTGCCCTTATATGAAGAGACAACAGAGTGCTTTCTTTTGTTTTGTCTGCGATGTGAGGACAGAGTGAGGAGGTGGCCGTTTGCAAGCCAGGATGAGGGCCCTCCCCAGAACCTGGGCACGCTGGCACCTTGATCTCAAACTTCCAGGCCCAGAACTGAGAGAAAATAAATTCTATCATTTAAACCTCCGTCTATGGTATTTTATTATGACAGCAGACAGAGCTATTATTATTTTAAACAAACTTTTAACTGTTAGATCAATTATGAATAAGAAAAATAAAAATTTTTATCTTACTTTCACTTTTTCCTTCTCCAATTCTCTTACTTTTTGTAGATTCAACTTTCTAATCCATATCATTTTCTTTTTTTCTGAAGTATTTATCATTTCTTGCAAGGCAGGTCTACTGGCAACAAATTTGGTTAAGTTTTCCTTGTCTGAGAAAGTCTTTATTTTGACTGGGCACGGTGGTGGCTCACGCCTGTAATCCCAGCACTTTGGGAGGCCAAGGTGGGTGGATCAGTTGAGGCCAGGAGTTAACAACCAGCCTGGCCAACATGGAGAAACCCCATCTCTACTAAAAATACAAAAAATTAGCCAGGCGTGGTGGCACGTGCCTGTAATCCCAGCTACTCAGGAGGCTGAGGCAAGAGAATCACTTGAATCCTGGAGGCAGAGGTTGCTATGAGCCAATTTCATGCCATTGCACTCCAGCCTGAGCGCCAGAACAAGACTCCATCAAAAAAAAGAAAAGAAAAAGAAAAAAGAAAAGAAATCTATGCTTCTGAAGAATAATTTCACAGGGCAGAGCGTTCTAGGCTGGTGTTTGGGGGTTTTTTTCCTCAACACTTTAAGTATTTCACTCCATTCTCCTCTTCCTTACATGGTTTCTGAGGAGAAAGTAAATATAATTCTTATTTGTGCTCCTCATAGATAAAGTGTTTTGTCCCTCTGGATTATTTTAAGGTTTATTTCTTTATTTTTGATTTCCTGTAGTTTCACCAGGTTGCCCAGACTGGTCTTAAACTCCTGAGCTCAGGTGACCTGCCTGCCTCGGCCTCCCAAAGTGCTGGGATTACAGGTGTGAGCCATGGCACCTGGCCAGTTAAATAATTAGGACTAACATGTTGAGGAATCTAATGGATAAAATAGATAACATGAAAGAACAAATAGGCAGTGCAAGCAGAGAGATAGATATTCTAAGAAAAAAAAATCAAAAAGAAATGCTAGAGCCCAAAAATACTGTAAGAGAAATGAAGAATTCCTTCAATGGACTCAACTCGGGAGAGACTGTCTGAGCTTGAGGATCTGACAACAAAAACTTCCAAAATGAAAAATCAAAGAGAGAGAAGACTAAAAAACAGAAGATTATCCTAGAACTGTTGTACAACTACAAAAGATGTAACATACACGGAAATATCAGAAGAAGAGGAAAGAGAGAGAAAAAAACAAAACAGAAGAAATACTTGAGACTGGGCACGGTGGCTCACGCCTGTAATCCCAGTTCTTCAGGAGGCCTAGGCGGGCATATCCTTTGAGGTCAAGAGTTCAACACCTGCCTGGCCAACATGGCAAAACCCCATCTCTACAAAAAATACAAAAATTAGCCAAGTGTGGTGGCATGTCCTTGTAGTCCCAGCTACTCAGGAGGCTAAGGTAAGAGGATCACTTGAGTCCAGAAGTCAGAGGTTGCAGCAAGCTCAGCTGCCCCACCAAACTCCAGCCTGGGCAGCAGAGGAAACCCTGTCTCAAAAAAAAAAAAAAAGGAGGAAGAAGAAGGAGGAGGAGAAGATACGTTTCAAGCAGTAATTACTGAGAATATTTCCCAAATTAATGTCAGACACAAAACCACAGATCTAGGAAACTCAGAGAACACTAACCTGGATAAATACCAAAAAAAAAAAAAAAAAAAAAAACACACACACAAAAAAAACAAACAAAAAAAACCTATACTATGTATATTGTATTCAAACTACAGGAAAACAATTAAACAAAGGGATGAAGAAAAATATACCATGGTAACACTAATCAAAAGAAACCAGGGATAGTTACATTAATGTCAGAGCAGATTTCAGAGCAAGGAAAGTTATCAGGGATAAAGAGAAGCATTGCATGATGATAAAGGGGGTCAAATCTCCAAGAAAATATAATAATTCTTAATGTGTATGCACCTAACAACAGCATCAAAATATACAAGACAAAAACTGACAGAACTGCAGAGAGAAATAGATAAATCTACTTTTAGAGTTGGAGGCTTCAACACCTTCTATTGGAAATGGACAAACTCAGCAGGCAGAAAATCATAAGGACATAGTGGAATTCAATAACACCATCCGTCATCTGGCTGTAATTGACATCGATCAACTACTTCATTCTAGCAACAACACAATATACATTCTTCTCAAGCTCACGTGGAACATTCACCAAGATAGATCCCATCCTGGGCCATAAAACACACCTTAACAATTTTTTAAAAACAAAAATTATAAAATACCTGCTGTCAGACTAAAATGGAATTTAACTAAAAATCAATCATGGAAAGAAAGCTGGAAGTGTTCAGAATACTTGGAGATTAAATACCACACTTTTTCATAACACATGGCTCAAAAAAGAAATCTCAAGAGATATGGGGCCGGGCGCGGTGGCTCACGCCTGTAATCCCAGCACTTTGGGAGGCCGAGGCGGGCGGATCACAAGGTCAGGAGATCGAGACCACGGTGAAACCCCGTCTCTACTAAAAATACAAAAAATTAGCCGGGCGCGGTTGTGGGCGCCTGTAGTCCCAGCTACTCGGGAGGCTGAGGCAGGAGAATGGCGTGAACCCGGGAGGCGGAGCTTGCAGTGAGCCGAGATCGCGCCACTGCACTCTAGCCTGGGCGACAGAGCAAGACTCCGTCTCAAAAAAAAAAAAAAAAAAAAAAAAAAGAGATATGGGGTTGGGGGGAGGAAGTTGGTTAAAAGATACAAAATTCCAGTTAGACAGGAGAAATAAATTCAAGAGACCTGTTGTACAACCTGGTGACTGTACTTAATAACAATGTATCATATTCTTGAAAATGTGAAGTAGATTGTAAGTGTTCTCACCACAAAAATGATAACTTTGTGAGGTCATATATATGTTAATTAGCTCAATTTAGCCATTCCACTCTATGTATATAGTGGAATATATATAGAAATATAATATATTGAAATATATATTATGTATATCTTGAAATATATATTTTGAAACATGTTACACACAATAAATACACACAATGTTATCACTTTAAAAAATTAAAATTCAATAAAATAATCTCGAGGAATAAAAATATTTTGAACTAAATGAAGATGAAAATGTGACTTATCAAGTTTTGTGGGATGCAGCAAAAGTAGTGCATAGAGGAAGATTTATAGCCTTGAATACATATATTAGAAAAGAAGGAAGATCTAAAATCAATAATCTAAGCTTCCTTTTTAAAAAACTAGAAAAAAGAGCAAATTAATTCTGAAGTAAACAGAAGAAAAGAAATAACACAGCCAGGCACGATGGCTCACACCTGTAATCCCAGCACTTCAGGAGGCTGAGGCAGGTGAATCACTTGAGGTCAGGAGTTCGAGACCAGCCTGGCCAACATGGCAAAACCCTGTCTCTACTAAAAATACAAAAAAATTAGCCGGGCTTGGTAGCGTGTGCCTACAGTCCCAGCTACTCAGGAGACTCAGACAGGAGAATTGCTTGAACCCAGGAGGCGGAGGTTGCAGTGAGCCGAGATCACGCCACTGCAGCCCAGCCTGGGCAACAGAGCGAGACTCAGTCTCGGAAAAAAAAAATTAACTCAAAATGAATCATAGGCCTACATGTAAAGTGCACAAATGCACAACTCTAAAATTCCTAGAAGATAACATAAGAGAAAATGTAGATGACCTTGAATTTGGTGATGACTTCTTAGATGCAACCCTGAAGTCCCAGATGTGCCAGGCCTGGTAGCTCACGCCTGTAATCCCAGCACTTTGGGAGGTTGAGGCGGACAGATCACCTGAGGTTGGGAGTTCGAGACCAGCCTGATGAACACGGAGAAACCCCGACTCTACTAAAAATACAAAATTAGCCAGGCATGGTGGCACATGCCTGTAGTCCCAGCTACTTGGGAGGCTGAGGCAGGAGAATCGCTTGAACCCAGGAGGCGGAGGTTGCGGTGAGCCAAAATGGTGCCATTGCACTCCAGCCTGGGCGACAGAGTGAGACTCTGTCTCAAAAATAAATAAATAAATAAAGGCCAAGATGCAACACTAAAGACCCAAAAAACCTACCAAAGTTTTAACCTGTTCTACCAAGAAACAAATACTATTTCAGAATATAGAGAAGAAGCAGTCTCCAATCCCTTTTATGAAACTATCAGTCTTGGTTGTGAAACCCAACAATATTATAAGCAAGGGAAGTTATAAGCTTCATCAGTGACCATACCAATGGAAATATACACTGAAATAGGATAATTTAAGTCAGGCACAGTGACTTGTACCTGTAATCTCAGTTACTCGGGAGGCCAAGGCAGGAGGATTCTTGGGGCCAGGAGTTTGAGACCAGCCTGGTCAACATAGTGAGATCTCTGTCTCTAGAAAAACAACATAAAAAATTTTAATGAAATGGGATGATTTGGAGAAGATTTATTTACAATGTGTGGTTGAAGGGGAACAACAAGGGATCTCGTTCTTGAGATAGGAACCAGGGAAGAGAAAGCTTATCAGACCTCAGAAGAAGAGAGAGTGGTTGGAATAAGCAACTCATGTCTCAAAAAATATAACCAGCCGGAAATGAACACACTGTCCTCCCTTCCTCCAGTCTCCTGCTAGGGCTCCCCACTGGCCTGATCCAGCTGTCAACCAGAGGGTACAGGACCTTGATGAAGAAATTCACATGGGTCAGCCCTGCTGGGCAGTGGGCAAAGTGGAGTAAAAAGAGCAAGCACATCTGGAAGGGCAAAGGGAAGATCTCCAAATTGCAGGCCAAACTCGCTCATACATTTAGACTGAAAATTCTTTTTTAAAAATTATCAAGTTAAATCTAGCAATGTATAAAAAAGCTAATACGGAATAACCATGACGGTTACATTTTAAAATGCAAGTTTGCTTTAACATTTTTTTCTTTTTTTTTTTTTTTTGAGACGGAGTTTCACTGTTGTTGCCAGGCTGGAGTGGAATGGCACAATATTGGCTCACCGTAACCTCCACCTTCCGGTTCAAACAATTCTCCTGCATCAGCCTCCCAAGTAGCTAGGATTACAGGTGCCCACCACCATGCCTGGCTAATATTTTTTTATAGTTTTAGTAGAGACAGGGTTTCACTATGTTGGCCAGACTGGTTTTGAACTCCTGACCTCAAATGATCCACCAACCTGAGCCTCCCAAAGTGTTGGGAATTCAGGCATGAGCCACCACAGCCAGCCTGCTTTAACTTTAAAAAAACAAATTAACTAAAAAAGCAAATTTTTCTCCTTTAAAAAATTAAAGGAGAAAGAAATCTTGATTATCCCTATAGATATAGGAAAGATGTTTCCTAGGATTCAATATCCTTTCTTGATTAGAAAAAAAAAAATTAGTAAACTAGGAATAGACAAAAATTTTCCTTAACTTGATAAAGGAGATCTACAAAAAACAAAACAAAACAAAAGCCTACAGCAAACATCAGAAGCTGAAATGCTGAAGGCTTTCCCTGTGAGCCTTCAACAAGATGAGGATGCCTGATAACCCCACTCCTTTCAACATTATGCTGGGGGTCTCACAGGAAGTCAGACAATGCAACAAGGCAAGAAAAAGAAATAACAGGAGGTTTAGGAAGAGACAAATCATTAATATTACAGATGACATAATGTCTACAAAGGAATTCCCCTAAATAATATACATATATTATTAAGATATTACAGTTAATAAGAGTATAACAAGATTTCTGAACACAAAATCAGGATACAAAAATCAGTTGTGGCCGGGTGTGGTGGCTCACGCCTATAATCCCAGCACTTTGGGAAAGGAAGAAACTAGCTTGTATACCAGGTGCCACAGGCTGCAGGGCTTAATCTACAGGAATGTGTTTCTTCACATTTCTGGAGGCTGGGATTCTGAGACCAAGGTGACTGCAGGGATGCCTCCTTCCGAGGCCTTTCTCCTTGGCTTGCAGATGGCTGCCTCCATTCTGAGTCTTCACTTGATCTTGCCTCTGCATGTGGCGGTCCTAATCTCCTCTTCCGAGATAGACACCAGTCATGTTGAATTAGGATGTACCCTCATGGCCTCATTTTAATTTCATTCCCTCTTTAAGATCCTATCTCCAAATACACATTCTGAGGTGCTAGGCTTTAGGGCTTCAACTTATGAATTCCGGATGTGGGAGGACAATACAGTTGCTAACACCTGGGAAACCGTGGTATGAACTCAGCTGCCCTGGTCCAGGCTGGGGCTGGATTCCACGGGAGGAGGTGGGTGTGGCCATCTTTTCCCACTCACTGAGGTGCTGGTCCTCCGTGGGCTTCTTTCTTCTGATTGTCTTCCAGTTGCCAGGTTGTTTCCCACACCAGGCCTGAGTTAGGGTCAGGACTCTCCATGGCCATGAGCATCCTTCTTTGCTTCTCTACATTCACCATTTCTGCAGAGGCCCCTCCTTTCTAGGAAGAGGGAACGTCTCCAGTTCCTGCCAATAGTTACAATGAGATTAGATGTGAATACAAGGGCCAACCTAGGGGAATGGAGGGCAATGGAGAGGTCACTGGGAAGGAAAGTCTCGGGCTGGCTATGCATGGGCATGTGACCCCCAGTGCTTTATTTTTAGTGCCAGCTTGTGATATAACACCTTCTCCTCCTTACTGCCTACATCTCACACCATGCAGCCACCACCACAGCAGACAGCACAGTGCAATCGGAAGAGCACACGCAGACTTGAGGCACACAGACCTGGTTTGACTCATGTCTCTGCCATTTACTAACTGTGTGGTGTTGGCCAGGTTGCTGATTCTTTGGGGGACTTGTTTTCATCATATATGTAGAAGGGGACAGTAATATCTACATTATAATATCACTAGGAGGATTACTTGAAATCATGCATGTAACATGCCTGGGAGCCGGGCACAGTGGCTCATGCCTGTAATCCCAGCACTTTGGGAGGCCGAGGCAAGCGGATCACCTGAGGTCAGGAGTTCGAGACCAGCCTGGCCAACATGGTGAAGCCCTGTCTCTGCTAAAACTACAAAATTAGCCAGGCGTGGTGGTGCACGCCTGTAATCCCAGCTACTCTGAGGCAGGAGAACCACTTGAACCCAGGAGACAGAGGCTGCAGTGAGCTGAGATCACACCAATGCACTCCACCCTGGGCAAAAACAGTGAAACTCGGTTTCAAAAAAAAAAGTGCCTGGGACCTGTTGTTAGGGGTTAAACTATGCTCCCCTAGCCAAAAAATTCATACGTTGAAGTCCTTACCCCCAGTACTTAACAATGTGAGTATATTTGGAAACAGAGTCTTTAAAAGGGTAGTTTTAAGATTTAGTGAGTAGTTAAGATTTAGGGAGGTCATTACTGTGGGTCCTAATACAATTTGACTGATATAAGAAAAGGAAATTATGACACAGACAACTGGGAGCAATGGCTCACGCCTATAATCCCAGCACTTTGGGAGGCTAAGGCATGTGGATCATGAGGTCAGGAGTTTGAGACCACCCTGGCCAACATGGCAAAACCCCATCTCTACTAAAATTACAAAAATTAGCTGGGCGTTGTGGCGGGTGCCTGTAATCGGGAGGCTGAAGCAGGAGAATCGCTTGAACCCAGGAGGTGGAGGTTGCAGTGAGCTGAGATCACGCCACTGCACTCCAGACTGCTCTTACAAGACTGTCTCAAAAAAAAAAAAAAAAAAAGGACACAGACACACACAGGGGACAACCACATGAGGACACAGAGAGAATAGGACCATCCGCAAGCCGAGGAGAGAGGCTGCAGGGGGAGCTGATCCTGCTGACACTTTGATCTTGGACTTCCAGTCCCCAGGAATAGGAGAGACTCCGTTTCTGTTATTTAAGCCCCCTAGTCTGCGGTACTTTGTTACAGCAACCCTTGAAGGGAACCGTCTTCAGGCTGATAATCCTAAAGAAACCCTGGCCCCCAAGGCTGCCCCAGATCTTCCCCATTTCCCCCCAGGACTATCCATGTAAGAAAGACTTAGGCTCACTCATCTGAGCCAGTGACATTATGGACCCGAGAATCAAAAATAAGATGAGTTGGGAGTGAATACGAGAAGATGCAAATTTTCTTTTAAGTCATTGGTGGGGGTTTGGGAGCGGTAAAACGGGGGATAGACATGTTTCAGTCAAGAAAAAAATAATCAAGGCATGCTGATAGATCCCTAAACAATCTCAGCCTGTGATGACTTTGTCATTTCGAATGATATCTTTACTGATATTTGTCAGTTTGTTCTATAAACTGCAGTTTTCACAGGTAACCTTGTGAACAATGGGTTTCCTATGAACCAGCACGCCCACGTCTTTAGAATGTAGCCAGGTCTTCTGATTTTTCATTCCCTATTTTGGCAGTCAACAGACAGGCCACTTGTCTTTGCTGCTAAGGTGGAAGAAGGAGATAAAAGGATTTATTATCTGAACATTCTGGAACCTTCCAAACAAATCTGGTTTTTTTTTTCCCTAAAAGCTGGACCACATTTCGCAAGATGAGAAGTACATTTTCTTTCTAAACCAGCTTGTTCATCTCTGCTTGGTTCACACAAGCATTGACTCCTTATTGAATGACAACCTGCTAACCCACAGAGTAGGAGATTGCTACGACAGCACAGCAGTTGCACGCTGAAAATCCAGAGGATTAAGTGAGTTTGCATCATTCATCACTAGCGTTCCGTGGTCACGTTGCGGTGTCTCCATCAACAGCCGCCCGCTGGCAGGTCCTTGGGCTGTGTGAGAAGGGGATGAGATCAGCGTCCAGGGGAGAGCCCAGAGGGAACCACAGGCAGCCCCTCTGCTCACAAGAGGGGCTCATGCTCCCCACAAATGAGACACCCCGTGGCTGGGGCACCAGGCTCATCAGGCAGAAAGTGGGCTGGATTTCAGCCTTCACAATTTGCACAGCCTTAGAACCCACACAGCCCTGGACAGCGTCAACCATTATGAACTCTACAGCAAAGGTAGCAGAATGTTCAAAGTGATGCTTTGGGTTCCAAGCTACTTTCAATGGGATAGGAAATAGTCTAGAAGCTGATCCACAACCTGTGAGCCTTCTCACTGCCCCCACTAAAAAATATAAAGAGTGGGCCAGTTGAGAGACATGATTTTGAAGAGAAGATTACCTGAGGGGTGTCTCTGTGGAGAAAGCTGTGCTTCCTGAGGGGAAGTGGGGGCCTCCCCTCATCTCAAATCCGTGGGTTTCCACAAAGTGTCTCAGAGAGCTCACCCTGGGATTCCCTCTTGCTGATGGCAGAGGAGGCTGGCGCCCTTACCATCCAGGAAATCCAGAGAGTGGGTGTCGGGCTGCGGGAGGCTGACGAAAGCCCCAACCGTGTCAGGCCTAACCCCGGAGCCTATAAATGTGGCCTTATTTGGAAAGAGGGTCTTTGCCGATGTTATTAAATTTAGGATCTCAGGATGGGGAGATTATCTGGGATTAGCCCTAAATGAGATTATATGAGCCCTAAATGCAATTAGCCGTTTCCCTGTAAGAGAGGGACAAAAGGAGGTTTGCCCAAGCAGAGGAGATGGCGATGTGATGCAGAGGTGGGGACTGAGTGATGCAGCCACAGGCCAAGGGTTGTCAGCAGACACCGCAAGCCGGAAGCAGCAAGCTGGGTATTCTCCCCAGTCGCAGAGGGAGCAGGGCTGTGCCCACACCTTGATTTCAGCCCCGTGATCTTGGTTTCAGACTTCTGTCCTCCAGGACTGTGAAAGAATAAATTTCTGTGTTAAGCATCGTAATTTGTCGTAATTTTTTAGAGAACCACAGAGAACTAATGTACGGGATGACTACTGCCTGCTTTTTTTAATTATTATTTTTATTGATTGATTGATTGCTTGAGACAGAGTTTCACTCTTGTTGTCCAGGCTGGAGTACAATGGCACAATCTTGGCTCACTGCAGCCTCCACCTCCCGGGTTCAAGCAATTCTCCTGCCTCAGCCTCCCAAGTAGTTGAGATTACAGGCATGCGCCATCATGCCCAGCTAATACTGTATTTTTAGTAGAGACGGGGTTTCACCATGTTGGTCAGGCTGGTCTTGAACTCTTGACCTCAGGTGAACCACCTGCCTCGGCCTCCCAAAGTGCTGGGATTTTGGGCATGAGCCACCGCATGGTTTTTTTAAATAAATTTTTGGGTGTGTGAACTGGGCACAGTGGCTCAAGGCTGTAATCCCAGCACTTTGGGAGGCAGAGGCGGGCTGATCACTTGAGGTCAGGAGTTCAAGACCAGCCTGGCCAACATGGCGAAACCCCCTCCTCTAAAAACACAAAAATTAGCTGGGCATGGTGATGCATGCCTATAATCCCAGCTACTCAGGAGGCTGAGGTAAGAGGATTGCTTGAACCCAGGAGGTGGAGGTTTTAGTGAGCTGAGATTGTGCCACTGCACTCCAGCCTGGGCAAGAGAGTGAGACTCTGTCTCAAAAATAATAATATTTATTTTTGTAATGACATGGGATCTCACTAGGTTGCTGGTCTTGAACTCTCGGCCTCAAGTGATCCTCCCTCCTCAGCTTCCCGAAGTGCTGGGTTTACAGGTGTGAGCCACCATGTCTGGCCCTGCCTGCTTTGATGCCAGAACCAGAAGCAAGCACTGGGTTGGGGTTGGCCTCCCTCCCAGAGCTTGTTGGGGCAAGCCACATAAGAGGGTCAGAACCAGCTGCAGCCACACGGAGAGGGAAACAGCATGGGGTCCGCTAGGGGCCTGACCAATAAGACCACCTGGAGAGGCGGAAACCCCAGCAGCAAAAAGCTCGAGGTAAACCCAAGGGACTAAAGCAAAGAGTCTCAAATGATCACCAAGAAGAGACTCCAGGAAGCGCAGACCCACGGAGGAGCCCCGCCAGGAGAAAGGGCAGCTTTCAACCACAGCCAGACCCAAAGGATGCACAGCCAGCCAGCTGCCCATGCACCTACTCGGGTGAGAGCTGTCCCGGGCCCTAAAACCCCTCACCCAGCTCCAACCTTGGGAGAAAGGACAGAAGCCAGCCTCATCCCTTTCCCATGCAGACTTCCAGCCCTAAGCAGCCTCAGCTGGAGCAAGAAGAATGGTTTGAAGTTTTGACTAATATCTTGGCTTGGACATTGAAATTCCAAATTGAGACTGTTTTGGTTTTTTTTTTCCATTTAAAGCAACCATCAGACAGACTATTTCCTAAGAGGAGCAGAAAAGTCCAAGCCCGCCAGGGTCTGGGAACATGAATCCGGCTCAATAAACTTTAACGGGGCAGCACAGGACAAAAGCTAAAGTCGCCTTCCAATTGCATCGCAGGCTGTGCTCGTTCCACACACCAGTTGCACAAAGGCTGGTGAAAACATCTCAGTGG
This sequence comes from Macaca nemestrina, assembly GCF_043159975.1. Taxonomy (NCBI): domain Eukaryota; kingdom Metazoa; phylum Chordata; class Mammalia; order Primates; family Cercopithecidae; genus Macaca; species Macaca nemestrina. The sequence goes on along the minus strand of NC_092125.1, from coordinate 14,136,332 downwards.
AACTGAGAGTAGCCAAGTTCCCGTGAAAGGAAAACATGCAAATCTGTTTTCAGTATCACTTTCAAGCTTCCTGAGTGGAGCCTTTGGCCTGGAATGACTCGCATTGACGTCAGCCGGAGGCAGCCATATCGCAGCAGCTGCCATCCCTTCCTCACCCGCAGCCCCCCGGGGCAGAAGACACTCTGGTTTTGTTCATGGGAGATTAAAAACAGTTGCTGCTGCATCCATAATTCACAACCGCTGTGATCACCGGGGCCAGGAATACTGAGCAGAAAGCACAAGGCGTCCACATTAAAACCAAGGGGAGCAGGCGCAGTGGCTCACCCCTGTAATCCCAGCACTTTGGGAGGCCAAGGCAGGCGGATTGCCAGAAGTCAGGAGTTCAAGACCAGCCTTGTCAACAGGACGAAAACCCTCTACTAAAAATACAAAAAAAGTAACTGGGCGTGGTGGCTCATGTCTTTAGTCCCAGCTACTTGGGAGGCTGAAACACGAGAATCGCTTGAACCCAGGAAGTAGAGGTTGCAGTGAGCCGACATCATGCCATTGCACTCTGGCCTAGGCGACAGAGTGAGACTGTCTCAAAAAAAAAAAAGAAAGAAAGAAAGAAAAAAACAGGCCGGGCGCGGTAGCTCACGCCTGTAATCCCAGCACTTTGGGAGGCTGAGGCAGGTAGATCAGCTGAGATCAGGAGTTCAAGACCAGCTTGGCCAACATGGCGAAACCTGTCTCTACTAAAAGTACAAAAATTAGCCAGGCGTGCTGGTGGTGGATGCCTCTAATCCCAGCTATTCAGGAGGCTGAGGCAGGAGAATCACTTGAACCCGAGAGGTAGAGGTCGCAGTGAGCCACACGCCGCTACACTCCAACCTAGGCGACAAGAGCAAGACTCCGTCTGAAAAAACATTAAATAAATAAATAAATAAATAAAATATAAAACAAAAAAACAAAACAAAAAAAAAAAAACAAGGGGAGACCCACAAAAAAGATGCCAGAGACGGGGATCATTGTCAACTGGGACCCCGCCCAGGGCACCACACGCTTGCCGGTTCTCCTGAGCCTCAAGGCGATGGGATCTACGCCACACATCTGAGGCTCTGATAAACTGCTGGAAACACGGGCTTACGCATGATGCTGCTTTGTTTTACGGCACTCTGTGAGGGAGAGAGGGCAGGTACCCCACAGCCCACGGTGGACTCCTCTTGCCTACGGTCTCCTAGCAGAGCAGCAATCACCCAGGAGAGAACAAGCTCCTTCCCGGGGCTGCACTGGGGCTGGTGGCAGTGGTGGCAATGTCGATTGTGATGTGCCCTGCCCTGCACTGGCGGCTTGGACCTTGACTCTATTTTGAATCTTCTGGTTCCTTCCAGCATCCAGGACAAGGCTCTAGCAGTAAGACCAAGCTCCACACGGCTCCTGCAGCATGGAGCTGGTTCTCCTCCAAAAGTCCTGAGAGAGGTATCATTTCTCAAGCTGGTAGATAATTCTGCCCCTTTCTATAGTGCCTCTCAGACACATCCCGTAGGTAATTGTTGCTTGAAGCCTCTATTAAAATGTGAGGCGACAGAAGCCAGTGGACTCTGCATCCCTTTCCTTCGTTTAGTCTCAGGATAGAATGGTCTTTCTGACTAAGCCAGTGATTTGGGCATAAGGAAAGGAATGTGAGTGTGGGGAAAGGGAGGTGGGGGAGAGGGCGGCGTGCACTGCTGCACTCTCTGTGGTTTTAAGATCCTTCAAATAGAAGCTGTGACCATGTGGCTGGGCGCAGTAGCTCATACCTGTAATCCCAGCACTTTGGGAGACCGAGGCAGGCGGGTCACTTGAGGTCAGCAGTTCAAGACCAGACTGGCCAACATGGTGAAAACCCATCTCTACTAAAAGTACAAAAATTAGGTGTGGTGGCGGGTGCCTGTGATTCCAGCTACTCGGGAGGCCGAGGCAGGAGAATCGCTTAAACCCAGGAGACAGTGTTGCAGTTAGCCGAGATCATGCCACTGCATTCTAGCCTGGGCAACAGAGCGAGAGACTTTGTCTCAAACAAACAAAAAAAGGCCACGCACAGTAGCTCATGCCTGCAATCCTAGCACCTTAGGAGGACAAAGCAAGTGGATCACCTGAGGTCAGGAATTCGAGACCAGCCTGGCCAACGTGGAGAAACCCTGTCTCTAGTAAAAATACAAAAATTAGCTTGACGTGTTGGCATGTGCTTGTAATCCCAGCTACTCAGGAGGCTGAGGAAGGAGAATGGCTTGAACCCGGGGGGCGGAGGCTGCAGTGAGCCAAGATCGTGCCATTGCACTCCAGTCTGGGTGACAAGAGTGAAACTCTGTCTTAAAAAAAAATTAAAAAGATAGAAGCTGTAAACATGTGGCTGTGCCTTGGGACTGCCCAGCTTCGGCACTGCTCTGAAGTCAGGGCCGGCAGAGAGCAGAGCTTACTACCAGAGGACGTGAGTGCAGATCCTGCTGCTGCCTCCACCACTTGTCTGAGTGGGACACCAAGCCCAGCTCTTGCTGCTGCCACTGCTTCTCCCCAGGGGCCTGCCCCAAACCCCACTCCTGGGCTGAGGTCTGGCCCCTCCCCTCACCTTGCTAATTACAGTGCCGTCATAGGTGATGTCATTTCCCAGTATACTGAGCAACGCGAGGGTGGGAGCTTGGGCCTGTCCAAATCCCAGCACCCATCACATAAAATGCAAAATGAAACACGCCAACCGCAGATAACGTCCAGATGGTATTCTTATTGCTGGCGTTGCGATATCAGTAAGTATCAGCAAGTAACCATCATTCCCCACGCCTCCCTTTCTTGGGTCTAAGGAAAACTCGTAAGGTTGTGTGGATCCACATCGAGGACCGTCTGCTCGGATGTAGGAGACTCTTCTGGGGAAAGGCAGACGGTGAAGAAAAACAAGAGCTGTTTTGCTGTTGTTACTTTTAATCAATCTTTTATTCACAGCTACAAACCTTTAATCAATTATGGATAAAACACAAAAGCTTTTTGAGATGCCGATAAAGGAACCCATACTGAGAGACCACATAAAATCCGAGTGCTGAGCTGGCCATGGGCTTGGCGGGTCAGCAGCACACGGAGGCACAGAGATGGTGGCACCAACAGAAAAGAATGTGGGAAAATTTTGTCCCCCAGATAATACGAATAGAACAATAAAATGAGGTTGAGGGTTGAAATGGCAAAGTCAACGTTGCTGTCATTCCCTTGGGTCCCTTCCATGTGCTGGGCTACAATTATAAATGGGGCACGCTGGCTGCATGCCAGGGGCTCCTGGCCTCCAGGAGACAGACACTGTCACACCAGGCTAAGCAAGTGCCATAAAGTCAGGGATCGCTTGGGGCCAGGAGTTAAAGACCAGTCTGGGTAACACAGCAAGATGCCATTTCTACAAAAAAAAAAAAAAAAAAGAAAGAAAAAAATTAGCCAGGCATTACAGTGCACACCTGCAGTCCTAGCTACTTGGGAGGCTGAGGTGGGAGGATGGTTTGAGTCCAAGAGTTCGAGGCTGCAGTGAACAATGATTGAACCAATGCACTCCAGCCTGGGTGACAGAGCAAGACAAGACCCCGTCAATCAATCAATCAATGATAAAACAGGTCACTGGACAGATTTGGCCTACAAGGTAGTAGTTTGCCTGCCCCTGGTTCATTTTAGAAAATATAGAGTTGAAATCCACTAGCACAGTCCCTCCAAGTCCTGCTTTTCTTCCCCCTTCGTATTCCACATGCCTGGATATTTTCTCATATCCAGTGATTCCAAGGCATTGCTAAATGATCTGAAGATTACAGTGAGTTTGCCTTCATCTAAGCTCAAGAGACTGCAGTGCATAAAGATAATTTGTTCAACAGTGTGAGAACTGCTTTGCCAGGAGTGCTGAGTGTTTTAGTAATCAATCAATCAATCAGTCAGAGAAGAACTCATTAGGCGCATGGTGCTGTTCCACACTGGAGATGTGCAGAGCATTGAGGCTGGATCCTCACAAGCGTTGAGGCTGGATCCTGGCACGTGGGTTGGTGAGAAATTCCCACTTCCCTGTTGCCCGGGTACTGATCGCCGTTTCACACAGTTTTAGTTGTGTATAATCCTTGAGAGTCACATCTTCCATTTCTTAACCTGTACAATGAAGAAATTCAACTAAATAGCAATGTGATTTTATGTGTGCACCAGGGGGCTTCTCAGCGAGGGCTCCTTGGAGATGTCTTGAAGGCAGCCATGCACCATGTACGAGGACTGGCCTCAGGGCAGGCTGAGCCATGGGGGAGGGCTCTTAAGCCCAAGAGATGGAGGCTGTAGTGAGCCATCATCTTGCCACTGCACTCTAGCTGGACAATGGAGCAAGACCCTGTCTCAAAAAGAAAAAAAAAAGAAAAGAAAAAGTATTCACTATTTATATGAAATTCAATTCAAATTTAGCTGAGCATCTTGCCTGTTTATTTGCTAAATCTGGAAGCCCTCCAGGGAGAGAAGCAAGTTCACATTTGAGTGTCTGGACCTCCCAGCAACATACTAGTTGGTTCCTACAACCTGTGCGTGGGCATGAGTGCATGGAAATGGCGATAGGGAGAGGGAATAAAACAGAAATACAGGAGGGTAAGTAATTAAAGCCTCGGTATTTTTGCTGTCATTGCAAGAAGAAGGAAATGATCTGACATATGGTATAGATGAAGAGTTGAAAACTCAATGCCAGCCAGGCGTGGTGGCTCACGCCTGTAATCCCAACACTTTGGGAGACTGAGGTGGGTGGATCACCTGAGGTCAGGAGTTCAAGACCAGCCTGGCCAACATGGTGAAACCCTGTCTCTACTAAAAATACAAAAATTATCCGGGCGTAGCGGCGGGCAACTATAATCCCAGCTACTCAGGAGACTGAGGCAGGAGAATCTCTTGAACCCAGGAGGTGGAGGTTGCAGTGAGCCGAGATTACTCCACTGTACTCCAACCTGGGTGACAGTGGGAGACTGTCTCAAAAAAAAAAAAGAAAAGAGAAAAAGAACAATGCCACAAGGAGCTAGACAAGGAGTAAAAGTAAGTCAAGTGAAATGGATATAGCCACAGAGAACAGTGGGGACATGGGACACTAGGGGATGCATGCCCCACCTAAGAGGTCTGCCGGTACCTCGCTCTGGCTCACTCTGCCATGTGATCTTCAGGATTTGGTGCGGAAGAGCTGATTCTCCTCAGGCTGACGGTCCTGGTAACCTCACCTGTGGAGAGTGAGGCTGATTTCAGAAAGAGCTTTGGAGAGCCCGCAGAGTTCACGAGTAAAGCTGAATACAGTCCCAGCCCCAGCAAATGAAGGCTCCTTTAGCATTAAAGCAACTACAAGCCTCACCTGGAAGCAGCACTGCCAGGTAAACACAGGACACCCAGTTAAATGTGAACTTCAGATAAACAATGAATACCCTTTCAGTGTAAATACATCCCAAATATTGCATGGAACACATTTACGCCCAAAATATCTATATTTGTTGGCCAGGCATGGTGGCTCACATCCATAATCCCAGCACTTTGGGAGGCCAATGTGGGAGGACTGCTTAAGCTAGGGGTTTGAGACCAGCATGGGCAACATAGTGAGACCCCATCTATACAGAAATAAAATAATTAGCCAGATATGGTGGTGCACACCTGTCGTTCTAGCTACCTGGGAGGCTGAGGTGGGAGGATAACTTGAGCCCAAGAGATGGAGGCTGCAGTGCACTGTGATCCCGCCATTGAACTCTAGCCTGGACAACAGAGTGAGGCCCTGTCTCAAAAAAAAAAACAAAAAACAAGTATTCATTGTTTATATGAAATTCTATTCCAGTTTAACTAAACGTCTTGCCCTTTTATTTGCTAAATCTGGTAGCTCTCTAGAGAGAGAAGCATATTCATGTTTGAGTGTCTGGACCTCCCAGTAACATACTAGGTGATTCCTATGTACTCCCCCTGAGGCCAAAGGATGGATGTTCTAGAACCTTTTCGGCCCCTCCCCAGTTGTGTGTTCCCTGTCCCTCCGAGCCTCGGTTTCCTCATCTCTTAGGTGGACATGGGAATTCCTATCTCACAGGATTGTCACAAGGATGAAATGGAGTAAATGTAACGGCGTATTGTACAGTGTCTGAGATGAAGCGGACACGCAACACGCTTGCTGCTGAGTGAAATTCCTCACCCTCCGAATGACGCTTTGTTCTCCCACTGCACCTGTCCGGACCCGTCCAGGCCGGGACCAGGAGAGCGTGTCACCCCCACAGTGGCAGGCAACGTCATGTGGCCTCCAGGGCCTTCAGGGGGAGGCAGCGAGGAACACAAGGGCTGTGCTCCAGGTGAACCGTCCGGATCACAGTTCAGGGGAGAATGAAGGCCCTGCCTTTCTGTTCTTTTGGGTTGGAAGCCACGCCTACAGAACCCTCCTTCTCCACTTGGGCTTTGCCGCCATTTTTCAGCGGCGTGGAAACTGCTGCCAGCAGCACAAGGATGGTTTCTAGTGCAACCAGAGAGTTCTCTGAGGGGCTCGGAGAGACCCAGGACCGGCTTCAGCCACCTTTCCCACTCCGGCCTGCAGCCTCTTGAAAGCCAGGCCTGAACATGGAATAGCTGGGAAGCCTTCGAGCATTCCAAAGAAGAAACGGAACCTGGAGCATGAAGAGCTTCATTTTATCAGCTTCCTTCCCTGGATGCCTGAAGGGTGACACCGGATGTCTGCGCTTAGGACACAGAGGTGCCTGCCCGCGCCGCACGCTGATCCGCCTGCAGACGGCCCTGTCCACGCACACACAGACACGTCCCAAACATTGCAGGAAGATCTCTTAAGGGAGCTCATTTAACTCTGCTTCCCTTGGAAATAAAAGTGACTGCATTCTTTCACGAGGGCTGCCATAGCAAAGTGCCGCAGCCTGGGTGGCTTCAGCAACAGAAATGCCTTGTCGCCCGGTTCTGGATGCGGGAATTTGAGATCAAGGTGCCAGCAGGTCGGTTCCTTCCGAGGCTGTGAAGGACGGATCAGTTCCAGGCCCCTCCTCGGCGTGCAGGCCTACACGGTCACATGGAGTTCTCCCTTCACAGCTGTCTGTGGTCAAAGGTCCCCTTCCTATAGACACCCATCATGTTGGATTAAGACCTACCCTCACAACCTCACTGTAACTTAGTTACCTCTTTAAAGACCCTATCTCCAGACCAGGCGCGGTGGCTCACGTCTGTAATCCCAGCACTTTGGGCGGCTGAGGCGTGTGGATCACCTGAGGTCAGGAGTTGGAGACCAGACTTGCCAGCATGGTGAAACCCCAACTCTACTAAAAATACAAAAATTAGCCAGGCGTGGTGGCGTACGCCTGTAATCCCAGCTACTCGGCAGGCTGAGGCAGGAGAATCACTTGAACCTGGGAGACAGAGATTGCAGTGAGCTGAGATCACACCACTGCACTCCAGCCTGAGCGACAGAGCAAGACTCTGTCTCAAAAAATATATATATATATAAATAAAATTAAAATAAAGATCCCATCTCCAAACAGGGTCACATTTTTAGGTACAGGCAATTAAGACTTCAACATGTGAATTGGGGGGGAGGGGGACAGAATTCAACCCGCATCAGTTATCTTGTTGGAAAGAATAAAGTCCATTAATCGAAAAGTCTGCTGTGGTAGATATCACAAATATTCCTCTTCTACATGGATGAATCTCAAAATAATTATGCTGAGTGAAAGAAGCCAGGCCAAAAGAGAACACGCTGTGTGATTCCATTTATATAAAACTCTAGAAAATGCAAACTAATCCATACAGCAGCAGAAAGCAGTTCAGTGGTTGTCTGAGGATTGAGGAGCAGGGATGTCATGGGTGGGGAGATGGCAAAGGGTCCCAAGGAAACTTCCAGCAGTGATGGAATCTTCATTATTGTGATTGTAGTGGTGGTGGTTTCATGGGCATATGCGTGTGTCAAGCTTATCAAACTATAGACTTTAAATATGCATATTTTATTATACATCAATTAAAATTCCATAAAGACTTGGGGGTTTTTTAAGAATAAATATGGCCAGATGTGGTGGCTCAGGCCTATAATTCCAACCCTTTGGGAGTCCAAGGCAGGAGGCTTGCTGGAGGCCAGAATTCAAGACCTAGTTGGTCCGAGTGTCGTAGGTCATTGTTAAGCTGATTTAACATTGTCTCCCCCTATAACCACACCTGACTATTAAAAAAAAAAAAAAGTTTGAGACCAGGCTGGGCAACACAGCAAGACCCCACCTCTATTTAAAAATTGTATAAAAATTAATCAGGCATGGTGGTGTGCACCTGTAGACCTAGCTACACAAGAGGCTGAGATGGGAGGATCACTTGAGCCCAGGAGCTCAAGGCTGCAGTGAGTTATGATCAAGCCACTGCACTCCAGCCTCTGGGCAGCAAAGTGAGATCCTGTCTCAAAAAATAATAAATAAAACAACAAATATTCCACTTCTCTTCTTCCCTTCTGTTCTTTTGTTGGCCATATGGTAGGCATATACTTACCTCCCTGTTCCCTTCGAAGTCAGGTGTGGCCTTGAGACAAGGCTTGACCAATGAGATGCTGGCAGAAGGGATAGGTGTCACTCACAGGTGGTTGTATTAAGAGCCAGGGTGTGATTCAGCACTTTCCCTTTAGTCCCACCCCTGCAATCATGGAAGGATGAGTCAAGATGGAGCCTCCAGCCACCTGGGTCCCTGCCATGACCAGCGCCCCCTGCTGACCTGCAGTAGATGTGCATCACCAGTGAGAAAATCCTTTGCTTTTTTGAGTCACTGAGATTTGGGGCTTGCTTATTACCACAGCATAACCTAAGCTCTGCTGACAGAGTCACCTACAAGTGAGAGAGTCTGTCATTCAGCTGTGGCCCCACTGGAATCAGGCAGGAGACAGAAGCCACACAAGTAGAGGGTGAACCTAACCAACCACCCAGACTCCTCCCCTCCCGAAAGCCTCGCTATACTCTGGTCCTTTTTGCTACACAGTAATATGCATAAAGGGGTACACACTTGCTTTTCTGTGTAAAAATGGCTCCCAAAAGAAAGCTAGCTGCTGGGGGTGGCAGTGGAAGTGAGAAGGAAGGCAAGCATTCCAGCAAGGTCTGAAGGTCAGAAGCGGGTTGTGTAGCGGGAGGCTGAGGTTGCGGTGAGCCAAGATCACATCACTGCACTCCAGCCTGGTGACAGAGTGAGACGCCGTCAAAAAAAAAAAGAAGAAGAAGCGGGTTGTGTAAATGATGTTGGTCCTGTATTCGCACATCATGGCATGGAAACCGTGTCTCACAGCTTCCAGTTTTGTCTTCCTACATTGTCGGAGGGGGTCATATGCTACAGAGGGGGTCTTAAATTTGAGGAGGCACCAAAGCGTCAGAATTTCTATGATGCCTATTTAGCAAAATGCATTTCAAACACAGGTGATCTTCCTGCACAAAGAAGCAGACTGTAATGAAGAGAAGACACGAGGCTTGCTTCGTGCCACTCGGGGAGAGAGTAGAGGCATGGTGCTTGGTTTCAGCACCTCCGCCAGCTTTCTCTGGGCCCCCTGGCAGACCTTCAGCCTTCCTGGCTCCTGAGGTCTGTCCATCAAGCTGGCTTACGTGGCCTCTGAGGTCCTCTTCAGCTTGAGGTCCTATGATCATTCAGGACTGGGTATCTCACCTCCTGTCCATGCCTTGGTGCTTCCTAGATACAGGACATTCTATGACACACTTTATGTAATTCTGAGTTATTCCTCACAGCAAGCTTAGGAGGGATATGGTATTATAATCCTGGTTTTACTGTTTTACTCCTCATGAGGAAACTGAGGCTTGACAAAGTCAAGTAATTTGCCAAAGCCACATACCCTTACAAGACAGAGCCAGAAATGCAGCCCTGATTTTCAAAGCATGTGCTGCTGCTTCTCAAGCACATGCTCAGATCACTCCACATTCTTTCTCATGGCTTTTTTTTTTTTTTTCATTTTATCTTTGCCTTTTGTTAGTAGTATGAAAAAAATTAAGATTTATTGTGGTGGTCTGGATGACACCCTCATAACCAGGAATTACCCCTCCATGTTGGAACCAGCACCTCCATTTGTGCTCACAATCTAGCTCTAAGGGGTCTCCTAATGAAACTGCATTTAACTTTTCTTTTTTTTTTTTTTTGAGATGGAGTTTCAGTCTGTCTCCCAGGCTGGAGTGCAGTGGTGCGATCTTAGCTTGCTGCAACCTCTGCCTCCCGGGTTCAAGCGATTCTCCTGCCTCAGCCTCCTGAGTAGCTGGGATTACAGGCACCCGCCACCATGCCCAGCTAATTTTTATATTTTTAGTAGAGATGGGGTTTCACCATGTTGGCCAGGCTGATTTCTAAAACACTTTATTAAAAAAAGAAAGAGAGGGAAGGAAGGAAGGAAGAGAGAGAGAGAGAGAGAGAAAGAAAGAAAGAAAGAAAGAAAGAAAGAAAGAAAGAAAGAAAGAAAGAAGAAGAAAGAAAGAAAGAAAGAAAGAAAGAAAGAAAGAAAGAAAGAAAGAAAGAAAAAAGAAAGAAAGAAAGAGAAAGAAAAGAGAAGGGAGGGAGGAAGGAAGGGGAAAGAGAGAGAAAGAGGAAGGAAAGAAGGAGAAGGAAGGGAGAGGGAAGGAGGGAGAAAGGGAGAAAGGAAGGAAGGAAGGACAAGAAAGAAAGAGAGAGAAAGAAAGAAAGAAAGAAAGAAAGAAAGAAAGAAGGAAGGAAGAAAGAAAGAAAGAAAGAAAGAAAAAGAAAGAAAGAAAGAAAGAAAGAAAGAAAGAAAGAGAAAGAAAGAAAGGAAGGAAGGAGGGAGGGAGGAAGGAAGGAGAAAGAAAGAGAAAGAGGAAGGAAAGAAGGAGAAGGAAGGGAGGGAAGGAAGGAGAAAGGGAGAAAGGAAGGAAGGAAAAGAGAAAGAAAGAAAGAAAAAGAAAGAAAGAAAGAAAGAAAGAAAGAAAGAAAGAAAGAAAGAAAGAAAGAAAGAAAGAAAGAAAGAAAGAGAAAGAAGAAAGAAGGGAGGGAGGAAGGAAGGGGAAAGAAAGAGAAAGAGGAAGGAAAGAAGGAGAAGGAAGGGAGGGAAGGAAGGAGAAAGGGAGAAAGGAAGGAAGGAAAAGAGAAAGAAAGAAAGAGAAAAGAAGGGAGGGAGGAAGGAAGGGGAAAGAGAGAGAAAGAGGAAGTAAAGAAGGAGAAGGAAGGGAGGGAGGGAGAAAGGAAGGAAGGAAGGAAGGCAGGTAATGGAGACAGTTATTCCCATTCCCCACTCCCCAGAAATAGAAACATTTAAGAGCTCCAAGTTTTTAAGAATTATTTTAATACACTTTTCCTGTGAAACTCAATTCAAGGCAGCTTCGAGGTAAAAATGCTCATATTTAGCCTCTGTCCTTGTATTTTTAGGCACCTTGAGTGCACTCACTACACTCACACCGAGAAGACCCCCAAGAAATTCACCTCCTTGTACAGATAAAGGAAAGGCAAACTGGTCATTCTGGAAACCAGGGTCAATTCTAGGTTTCTAGAAGCCTGGCTGTGGGCCTCAGGGCCCTTCATGAAAGCAAGGGCCTCAGATTGACCCCTTCCAAGCATCCCCTCCCGGGAGGGGAAGGGCACAGATTCTCAGGGGACCCTGGTGCATGCAGGTAAACCGAGGCCTCTAAGCTAGCACCTGGCACCACTGCCCTAGGAGACAAGCCATCCCCGCTCTCTGTCTGGATGGCCTGGTCAATGCAATGTAGATCATGCATGTGATTTCTCTCACTGATATTCAGGGGTGGGGTGTTGAGAACCAATTTGAAATGTATCCAAGTATCTGATGGAAATAAGAGGGAGCTACAGAAAATGACTCAAGCTGAGGACATATAGGAAGGAATTGGTTCAGGTGTAAGGAAGGATTTCTGGGGAACTTTCTTCCTTGTGTTCGTTCCTCCCTCTTTACATAAGGTCTTGAGTCATGAGCACCTTGTGTTAGATGCTGGGATACAAAATGATCAAAACAGAGGGCCTGCCCACTGAGAGTACACAGTTCCGTGGGCCACATACACCCTCCAAAGTCATCCCACCATGACAGGGCAGCTGTCGTCATGGAAGGACTGCCCACGTGCAGAGGGTCCCAAGAAAGTGGTCCTGTCCTGGAAGCAACTTGAGATTAGGATCCTGCGTCATCCAACAGCTACAGCTTAGGCAGATGACTAGCAGCTTCCCTGGGCCCAGGCAGTCCTCCAATTCATAAAAGCAAACAGGCGTGGGGCAGTGGCTCACTCCTGTAATCCCAGCACTTTGGGAGGCCTAGGCAGGTGGATCACAAGGTCAGGAGTTTGAGACCAGCCTAGCCAACATGGTGAAACCCCGTTTCTACTAAAAAAATACAAAAATTAGCCAGGGATGGTAGCATACGCCTGTAATCCCAGCTACTCGGGAGGCTGAGGCAGGAGAATTGCTTGAACCCAGGAGGCAGAGGTTGCTGTGAGCCGAGACTGCGCCATTGCACTCCAGCCTGGGTGACAGAGCAAGACTCCATCTCAAATAAAAGGGAGGGAAGGAAGGAAGGAAGGAAGGAAGGAAGGAAGGAAGGAAGGAGGGAGGGAGGGAGGGAGGGAGGGAGGGAGGGAGGGAGGAAGGAAGGAAGGAAGGAGGGAGGGAGGGAAAGAAGGAAGGAAGGAAGGAGGGAGGGAGGGATGGAGGGAGGGAGGGAGGGAGGGAAAGAAGGAAGGAAGGAAGGAAGGAAGGAAGGAAGGAAGGAAGGAAGGAAGGAAGGAAGGAAGGAAGGAGGGAGGGAGGGAAGGAAATAGAATTGTAGGTTGCCAGCTGGACGGGTTCTAGAGGTTGGAGAGGCCAAGGTCCTCCCATGACGAATCAGGAAACTGAGGACACACTTTCCCTGCCAGTTCTCCAGCAACACCCGCTAGCATCCCAGGCTCTCTATCTACCTAAACAAAGTCAATTCCCCCTGCCTAGCAATTTAATTTATGAGGAGTTTTTTTATGGTAATGAGTTGGAACTGAACACACACTAAAATGCAGCACAAATCACTGCGATGAGAGCTGAAAAATGCTAATCTCTCTCCAACATCTTCAGTGCCATTCTCCTGGAACTACCTGCTCCAACAAGGTTCCCGCGGGTTAATTATTGCTGCAGAGGAAATTGCACTGATTTGCATCTGCTTTCATCGGCTGGAACCAGTGCATGTCCGTCCTGCAGGAACAGGCCTGGGTTAACCTGTTGGCTGCTTCAGGTGAGAGGGACACCGCGTTGCAGGCTGCCTCTCCACCCCACCAACGCTGTTTCCCAGCCTCGGGGCACCTGCAGAGATCCCGATCTGGTTACCTGTTCACCTGTACTTTGTGCATCTGATACTCCCAGAGCCTGCCCACCTGCTCCTTGCAATGCGAAAGCAGCAAATCCCAGGCCCCTCGCTCAAGGCCTGGGATTTAATTTGGCCTGTTTGAAAAGTCCCATTCCTACCTGGTGAGCTCATCAATAACTATCAAAGCCACCTTTCTCCCCCTCCAAGAACCAGCCTTTTTACAGTGACTGGTTCCAAATGCAATTTCAAAATCTGGCTGGCTCCTGCGGAAGCCAGCACAGCCTCCCAGATGGGAGGAGGCCGCCTCTGAAGGCCGGGCGAGTTACACAACAGAATCCCAGTGCACTAAGAGAAAGAAGAGAGAGATTGCTGTAGAGGACTGGCCTCTGGGGCTCTGAAGACCTGAGTCCTCTGTTCTCAGATTGCATGGGGCTTGAAAGCTCCTGGCTGTTGGTCCCCTGTGTGTGTAACAGGGTACCTTCTTGTTCTCAGAAAAGGAAAAGTCTGTAATCCATGCATTGATATGCAAATGTGTGTTTACCCAGGTGAGGTGTATTGTGAGAGAAACCGCTGGGATAGGTTTCCACTCTGCACATAACCTTTATTACAGTATTCTTGTTTCACTGGGCTACTCAAAGAGGGTTTAAAAAGAAAGTTCCGCTTGCATACTACGTGTGGCCTGCAGAAATCTTTCACTGAGCCATGTTTTAACGAAAAGCACTAATATTATTATGTTTGCATTAGCATGCGTGGGCTGTCGTTAGGTGCTTTTGATTATAATGACAGCACCAAGAGAAATCTAGGTAGCACCTGTTCTGAATGATCCTCTGATTATATTGAATATAAGCAAAATAAGTATTTCATATTTATTGCTGACAGATTGGATATGACTGCATTTTTTTCTGTGAAGGATGCTGAGCAACTCTGTATCAATAATTGTGTGTAGGACTCCAGGATTTGGTCCATACAGGAACTCCTTTAACAGTGCTTAGCTTACAAGCTCTCCAGGGTGGGGATGGAGCCTCAGTTAGACTGATACACTTTGCAGAGTGCCTGGCTTAGTCCATGCTCAGTCACATTTGGGGCAGGAGGGAGTGAATAAAGGTATACATGGGGTGGACAAAATAACACAGTCTAGGCCGGGAGCGGTGTCTCATGCCTATAATCTCAGCACTTAGGGAGGCCGAGGTGAGCGGATAACAAGGTCAGGAGTTCGAGACCAGCCTGGCCAATACGGTGAAACCCCATCTCTACTAAAAGTACAAAAATTAGCCGGGCCTGGTGGCGGGTGCCTGTATTCCCAGCTACTCAGGAGGCTGAGGCAGGAGAATTGCTTGAACCCAGGAGGCAGAGGTTGCTGTGAGCCGAGACTGCGCCATTGCACTCCAGCCTGGGTGACAGAGTAAAACTCTGTCTCAAAAAATAAAAAATAAAACAATCTATCCCTTAAGTAAAGCCAGGTTGGGGGGAAAGGCAGCAGCCACCGGTGAAATCACCCCTAGGTGAGGACACTCAGCAAGAGAAGGTGGCCCGCCCTGGAGCCACCTGAATAGGCAAAAGGGAGTCAAATATCTGCAGAGGAATTTGGCACAAAACGTGTGGCATATTGTATGACCTGTTTATAGAGATCGTCCTGGAAAAATAAAAAAAGGTTGAGGACTCAGGAGGGTGTAAGCAATGACTAACCTAGTTAGCTAATTACAGGAGTTACACAAAACGGCTGCAGGGTAAAGTCCATTCAGGGGTTACTCAAGACTAACCCCACCCCCAACAGGTACTGTGGAGGCCCGCAGCCGAGCTGGGCCCGAGTCCCCTCCTCCACATTCACACCCTTCCTGGCTGCACACCCAGCTGCCATGCCATCTCGGGTCGCTGATACATCTGTTGGCTTGTGCCCCGGCTAACAGCCATGACTGAGCTTCCCAGTGTGTGATGATGGCAGTTCTCACCCGGAGCAGCACAGAAGGGCGGCCTGCTGGCTCTACAGCCCCTTCCTCTACAGCCCTCTTGGACCCCGATCCTCCTACAGACCCTCCCCTTCCCTTCCCCAGTAACCCTGACTCCCACCCAGGAGTTGCCAACCAATGCACCGGCTGAAAGTGGAGGCCACTTGGAAGGCTAAACTTTGTGGCTGTATCAAATGTCCTCCCTGAGACAGCCCCAAAACAATGCAATTTCCTTTCTCAGCCATCGCCCCAATAAAGAAACACCGCTGCGGATGCATCTAGCCATGGCCAGCTGGAACGGCATTCTGGGCACCTTGGTCTGCCTTTGTAAACAGCATGTGCACACCCAGGGCTCACTGCACACGCTTGCACACGCCACACTCATGCACACCGCTGAGACAGGGTGGGCATGAGGAGGGCCCTGGAGCCTGAGGGTTACAGAATGCTCGAGACTGCATTCTCCTCTAGGATCTTGTCCTTTGGCAAAATGAAACTCAGAGGGTCAGAGTTTCAGCGGGTCAGGAAATGACAAAGCCAAACCTCAAGCTCTGATGTTCTGGCCACAAAAGGAAATGCAGGCACAGCCAGCTGCCTAGAAAAGGGGAAAACAGGGCTACCGTGCTTCTTGGATTGTTGCCCGATTTTTCTCTTTGACCATCACTAGCCATGAAGAGGCCCTAATTACCAGGCCCCTTTGTACTTACCTGGAATATTGGGGGGCTCACTTCCACACATTTATTGAGGGTCTACTATGTGCTATGCACTGTACTAGAAACTGAATTGTGCCAAAACAGTTCCTGCTCTCTGGATGTTTATATCTGGCAAGTGAGAGCAGCAGAAAAACAAATGATGGCAATAGAGTAACGGGGAAAATAAGAGAAGACATACACATGTCAAAAAAGTACAACTGGGCCAGGTGCAGTGGCTCATGCCTGTCATCCCAGCACTTTGGGAGGCCAAGGCAGGCAAATCAGACCTGCCTCCTCAAGGTCAGGAGATGGAGACCATTTTGGCCAACATGGTGAAACCCCGTCTCTACTAAAATTACAAAATTAGCCGGGTGTGGTGCGATGCACCTGTAGTTCCAGCTACTTGGGAGGCTGAGGCAGGAAAATCGCTTGAACCCAAGAGGTGGAGGCTGCAGTGAGCCAAGATCACGTCACTGCACTCCAGCCTGGGCAACAGAGCGAGACTCTGTCTTAAAAACTAAAAAATAAAAAAGGTGCCACTATGTCTCTCTTAGGGAGGAAGTTGGGGAAGCTTTGCAGCCATAGTGACATCAGGTGAGGATTTTGCAGGAATTGTCAGGCAGGTGAGAAATGGCGTTATCCCTGGCCGAGGGAACCATGCAGGTGGAACTCAACGATAGAATGTGGCAGCCAAGTGGAGT
The DNA here is from genome assembly GCF_043159975.1 of Macaca nemestrina. NCBI lineage: Eukaryota > Metazoa > Chordata > Mammalia > Primates > Cercopithecidae > Macaca > Macaca nemestrina. The sequence goes on along the minus strand of NC_092125.1, from coordinate 14,119,738 downwards.
CAAGAATGACATCCAGGCCGGGCGCAGTGGCTCATACCTATAATCCCAGCATTTTGGGAGGCCGAGGCGGGTGGATCACCTGAGGTCAGGAATTCCAGACCAGCCTGGCCAACATGGTGAAACCTCATCTCTATTAAAAATACAAAAAGGTGGCCGGGCACAGTGGCTCACGCCTGTAATCCCAGCAGTTTCAGAGGCCAAAGTGGGCAGATCACCTGAGATCAGGAGTTCAAGACTAGCCTGACCAACATGGAGAAACCCTATCTCTACTAAAAATACAAAACTAGCCAGGCATGGTGGCACATGCCTGTAATCCCAGCTATTCAGGAGGCTGAGGCAGGAGAATCGCTTGAGCCCAGGAGGCAGAGGTTGTGTTGAGCCAAGATCACGCCGTTGCACTCCAGCCTGGGCAACAAAAGCGAAACTCCATCTCAAAAACAAAACAAAAAAACAAAAACAAAAAAATAGCCAGGTGTTGTTGTGGGCGCCTGTAATCCCAGCTACTCAGAAGGCTGAGGCAGGAGAATCACTTGAACCGGGGAGGCAGAGGTTACTGTGAGCCGAGATCGTGCCATCGCACTCCAGCCTGGGCGACAAGAACGAAACTCTGTCTCAAAAAGAAAAGAAAAAAGGAAAAAAAAGAATGACCTCCAGGTGTTTTGTCTTGGACAAGTGGGCTAATCATAGCACCCTTATCCCACATGAGAAATACTGAAGGACAGGCAGACATACAGAGTAAGATGGTGAGTTATTCCCCGCCATCTTGATTTCGAGTTATCTGTAGGACAGTCAGGTGTAGGATCAATGTGCACCTGGACAAGTGAGTGTGGAAAAGAGTGTAGAGGAAAGAGGCCAGGTAAGTAACCTCAGCAAGAGCATGGTAGACTATGGCGTAGATGGGGTAAGGAGATGAAGATGGAGCATGTAGGCCACTCCTAAGCTGGTGCAGTTAAATAAGAAGGAGGAGAGCAAGAGTCCTGCAGGCTCACGGAATACAGCCATCAAGTTTCTAGCACAAGGAAGGGATGGGTGATCCTCCATTAATGTGAGGCTAAGGGTGCACATGGACAGGCCAGCCTCAAATCAGAAGAGGGGCTACTCTCAGCTCCTGGAGAGAAGAGAAAGACAAGCAGGAGAGGAGGTAATGAGGGAAGTAGGGACAAAGGGGGACAAGAAGTTGAGAACTGTGTTTTGTTCTCCCTTATGAAAATAGGCTTAATGAAAATTGCCTAGGTCATTTGGTTGTTTTTTAAATGACCAGGTAAAGTCTTTGTTTTGTTTTGTTTTCTGGCCTGGTGCAGTAGCTCACACCTGTAATCCAAGCATTTTGAGAGGTCGACGCGGGTGGATCACTTGAGGTCAGGAGTTTGAGGCCAGCCTGGCTAACATGGTAAAACCCAGTTATCTACTAAAACTACAAAAAAAATTAACATGGGATGGTAGTGCGTGCCTGTAATTCCAGCTACTTAGGAGGCTGAGGCAGGAGAATCGCTTGAACTTGGGAGGTGGAGGTTGCAGTGAACCCAGATCACACCACTGCACTCCAGCCTGGGTGACAGAGTTTTTTCATCTCAAAAAAAAAGTATTTTTTCTTTCTTTCTTTGAGACAGCATCTGTGGCCCAGGCTGGAATGCAGTGGTGCGATCATAGCTCACTGCAGCCTCAAATTCCCAGGCTCAAGTAATCCTCCCACCTCAGCCTCCCAAGTAGCTGGGACTACAGGTGCGTACCACCACACCGAGCTAAGGTAAAAGCATCTTTACAGAAATAAACTAATTCTAAGTGTACTCTAATTATACCTCTCCATATGATACATACATTTATTAATGATACAGCAAATGCCTTGGGGAGAAAAGATTCCCAGGATCTGGCAACACTGAATTATTTCACTAAGATTCCTCAAAACCACGAAACAATAAGTTTCAGCTGATAAATACATGAAATGTCAAACACTGTGAAGACTTTGACTAACCCTACTTAGAATAATCAAAATCAATCGGGCGCAGTGGCTCACGCCTATAATCCCAACACTTTAGGAGGCCAAGATGGGCGGATCATGAGGTCAAGAGATCGAGAATATCGTGGCCAACATGGTGAAACCCCATTTCTACTACTAATACATACAAAAATACAAAAATTAGCCAGGCATGGTGGCATGTAGTCCCAGCTAGCTACTTGGGAGGCTGAGGCAGGAGAATCACTTGAACACGGGGGCGGAGGTTGCAATGAGCCAAGATCGTGCCACTGCACTCCAGCCTGGGTAGCTGAGCAAGACTCCGTCTCAAAAAAAAAAAAAAAAAAAAAAAAGAAGAATCAAAATCTGTGAAAACATAACATAGATAGCTGCTCATCTGATTAAAAGGCTCTCTGAAGTTCTCATGTCCTATTCTTACAAACTCAAGAACCTGACACAAACTTCAACCTCCAAATAGAGAAGCAGCTCCACTGTACAGAGCCAAGTAAAAATGCCTTTGGTGGCTGGGCACAGCAGCTCACACCTGCAATCCCAGCACTTTGGGAAGCCAAGGGGGGAGGATCACTTGAGGCCAGGAGTTCAAGACCAGCCTGGGCAACATAGTGAGACTATCTCTACAAAAAAATGAAAAAGTGAAAAAAAATTGCCTTTGGAGACAGAAGTTTGAGAGCATTTTGAAGACTTTTATGTGCCGAGAAATTTCAAGCTTGAAAGATCAAAAGGCAAGAAGAAATAAATATATCTGGTATTTTGAAGGATCAAGGGATCAAACTGCTCATTTGACCAACTGGAGACTTACAAGAGCATTGGAATGTGGGTCGGATCCAATGTGGATAGAATTCAGCTCTGGGCTTTTAAACCCATTACCCACTGGGAACAGGATTCCAAAGGAAAATGGCAGGTGTATGAATACGTGTAGGGTCCACATGATAGGCCCTGTCTGGCAAACGCCCACTGGCATGCTACACCAGATGGAGAAAACAGACATGGGTTCCCTGTCTCATGGATCCCCCGGGTTTACACTGCAGGGCACATTGCAAAGGAATGAAAGCACCCACCACAAAGGGAATACCAGAGCTTGGGCCAGACGGCAACACAGTAGCCCTCCCACTGCTTATGAAGGCCTAGGGCAAGAGAGAGGGCTAGAAGGAAGGAGGGGACAAGCATGTCCCCTGGCACCGATTACAGACTCATCAGCGAGAGCCAAACCAAGCCCCTCAGTGAGTCACACAAACTGTGGAGTTTGAACTGAACATCTACAAGGAGCACGGAGGCGGTGCTTCTCCAGAGTCCCGCTTGCTGTGCCGGGAGCATTCCCGTGGTGCTGTCAGGGTGCCTGGGTGGGGCTTCACTCTGGGTTCCAGAAGCTACTGCTCAAATGCCACGTCCTCTCATCAGGACAACCGAAAGCTGGGGAGAGGAAAGGGAAGACTCCAGGGAACGTGACTCTGACTTCCCAGAAAGATGAAGCCACGGATGCCACCGCACCTGGCTGGGAGCCAAAAGGCATGACGTGGTGTGGGAGCGAATTACAGAAACTCTCGGGCAGGAGCTGAGGGCTTGAGTGTCCAAATGAGATACAGCCTCCTCTTCCTGATCCCGTTCTTTTCCTCTTCGAAAGGTGCTTTGTGCATTTTAAATTCAAAGGAAGGGTTTGGACAAAAGGGAGGCTGTTCCATCCAGAAAGCACGTACTTGTCAGGACAAGCCGTCTGCCAGGGCGTCTGGCGGGGAAGGGTTGGGGGCCACGGGCTTACTTACCCGAAGTCCTCGGGCAGTGGCAGGGGCCCAGAGCACCTCCCCGCTGTGAATCAGAAGAAGGGCATTCCTCCACTGTTACCAGCTCCTCCATCTCCACCAAAACAAGCCGTGCCTTTCCCTTTCCCACGTTCCCGGGTCGAGAAGCAGGTGTGGTCCTTTGCAGCAAGTTGACATCAACGAAAAACACATTCCTTGGCCCTTCGATTCCTATTGACACATGCAGTTTCTGAGGCTGAGTTACACCTGACCTCTGGGTCAGTCCCTGTTTACTCATCCACACAACCCACTCATGTATCAGATAATGACCCAGCCCTTGGATATGACTCCTGCTTGGCCCCAGGAGGAGTGGGCAGGGTGTCAGGGAGACCTCCCTCCAGGGGCTCACGGGCTGCCCCGCACTGGTGATGGTACCCAGGAGGGCCTTTGCATGGTATCTCTTCACGTAAAACATGCCCCTTCTGACCCCCGCTTCCTCTTCATTTACTTCCTTGCATTTATTCATTCATTCACAGGATAGATATTGGGTTCCCCTGGTGCCAGGCTCCACAGAAAGTCTTCAGGGGAGCCAGGTCCAGTGGCTCACATATATAATCCCAGGGACACTAGAGGCTAAGGCAGAAGGATCCCTTGAGCCCAGGAGTTCAAGACCAACCTGGGCAATATAGTGAGACCCCATGTCTACAAAAAAAAAGAAAAAAATGAGACAGGGTCTTACTCTGTTGCCAGGCCAGAATGCAGTGGTACGATCTCAGATCATTGCAGACTCAATCTCCTGGGCTCAAGTGATCCTCCCGCCTCAGCCTCCATAGTGGCTGGCACTGCAGGTTCACACTACGACACCCAGCTAATTTTTGTATTAAAACAATTTTTTTAAATTAGCCAAGCATGGTGATGCACACCTGTAGTCTTTAGTTACTCAGGAGGCCGAAGTAGGGGGATCACTTAAGTCCAGAAGTTTGAGGCTGCAGTGAGCTATGACTGTGCCACTGCACTCCAGCCTGAATGACAGAGCAAGACTCCGACTCTAAAATAAATAAATAAATCAGAAAAGAAAAGTGTGGAGGATGTAATAGTGAACCAAACCTGGCATGATTCCATCTCCCACATGACTTACCTTTCAGTAAGAGAAGACATCAGAAGCAAGCAAGCAAGCAAATAAATAGGCCAGACAGTTTCTGTGAATAGGAAGGGCTTTGGAGCACATGGAGACTAGGGGAGGGGCTAACTTAGTCCTCTCTGAGGAAGGGACACATCCTGAGGGATGAAGGGCAAGCACATTTCAGGCCCGGGCCCCTGAGGACGGGAGCCCAAAAGGAAGCCGTGATGGGGGTTCGAACCGCCAGTGTGAAATGGAAGCCTCAGCCAGACGAGGCGTGTCCTCGCTCATCAGACACAAGCATGCTCTGGCCCAGAGCAGGATGGCCTCAGGCCTGGCCTCCACCCACGGGGCTTCCTCCTCTGAGGCAGAGAACTTTGAAAAGAAGTCACCCACGTGGTTGCTCCTCACTCTCCCAGAAAAGCAGCAAATGTGGCTTGTTACACCAGGGAGAGAGGCCGTCTCGGTGAGGACACTCTGGTGGCTCACGATTGGCCTGATTTCCTCAGGTGACAGGAGAGGGTCAGAGTCCACTGATCCTCCAGTCACTGTCCTCCAGAGACCCCAGCCAGTATCAGTGGCCAGTCAGCTCCTGCCAGCGCCTCCTGGAAACTGCACCATTGCCCCACTCTTGGGCAAAACTCTTTTTCTCAGAGGGGGCTGACGCATGCACAGCCAGGGCCCTGGGCCTGGCTGCCCAGCTCATCTTCGCTTCCAGAAACTTCCCTTCTCCCTGCTGCATGGGATCGGCGCCAGGCCACATCGTGGCTTGGCTTGGGGGCAGCGTGCCTCCCTCCTGAATGTCGCAGCTCCGTGTGCTTCCCGAGGTGACTAATGACCTTGATTCACATTGGTGAAGTAATGGCTTTCCTCCTCAACCTTCTCATCCATTAGTCACGTTGCAACACGGCCCTGCATGGCACAGAATGCATTCCCAGGAGCCAGCTCAGGGCATTGCAAACACCTCCCAGGCTCGGCTTACCAAACTCACAGTCACACAATCAGCCCAGGTGCCCGGAACTGCCTTGGCCCGCTGCCACCAAAGTCCCCACAGCAGGGACTTGGGAAAGCGTGAGAGCAGAGGCCAAGGACTGGGGCTCAGGTCCAGGTCTCCCCTTCCTCTGTAACTTTGGGCAAATGACTTAACCTCTCTTGGCTTCTGCATCTATACACCGCCACTAACGCCGTGAGCACTGGGGAAAAGCAAATGAGAAAGTAACTGCGGAAACACTTTGTAAGCTGTTATAAAGCACCAGAAAATGACAGTGGTTCAGTCCCACGGAAAAATTGATCACGATGGGTGACCGCTGGGTCATTACCCAAGGAGTTTGTTTGTTTGCGTGTGTGTTTGTTTGTTGAGACAGGGTCTTGGTCTGTCACCGAGGCTGGAGTGCAGTGGCACAATCACGGTTCACTGAAGCCTCAGCCTTCTGGGCTCAGGTGATCCTCCCACCTCAGCCCCCTGAGTAGCTGCAACTGCAGGTGCATACCACCACACCTAGCTAATAACATTATTTTTGCACTTAATCTTAGCCAAAAGGCTGAGAAGTGATATAATTTTATCTTTTGTAGAGATGGGATCTTATTGCACTGCCCAGGCTGGTCTCAAACTGCTGGGCTCAAGGGATCCTTCTGCCTCAGCCCTTCAAAGTGCTAGGATTACAGGCATGAGTCACCACGCCCAGACACCTAAAGATGGCTCATTTCTATGAGGAATAGAAATGATGTCCCTGAATCCATTTCTGGGACATGGAAAGACAAGCTCATAACACAGTGTTTTTAGTACAGGTTGAGTATGCTCCTCATTTAAATGCCTAGGGGGCTAGGCACAGTGGCTCATGCCTGCAATCCCAGCAATTTGGGAGGCCCAGGTGGCAGAATCACTTGAGGTCAGGAGTTCAAGACCAGCCTGGGCAACATGGCAAAACCCTGTCTCTACTAAAAATACAAAATTTCGCTGGGCGTAGTGATGCATATCTGTAATCCCAGCTCCTCAGGTGGTTGAGGCACAAGAATCACTTGAACCCAGGAGGTGGGGGTTGCAGTGAGCTGAGATCGCGCCACTGCACTCCAGCCTGGGTGACGGTGCAAGACTCCATCTCAAAAAATAAATAAATAGCTTGGGAATCACAGTGTCTTGGAGTTTGCATTTTTTTGGATTTTGGAATATTTGCCTAATGTACCTATCAGTTGATCATCCCAAATCCAAAAATCCAAAATCTGTAATGCTCCAGTGAACATTTCCTTTGAGCATCAGGCTGATGCTCAAAAAGTTTCAAATTGTGGAGGATTTTGGGTTTTTGGTTTGGAACGCTTAACCTATATATCAGTAAGTAAACTTCCTGTGTAAAATCTAAGAAACAAACCCCATGCCACATTGTAAAGCATTGTAATACGATGCCAAGAAGTGTCCATAGGTGTATGTATAGTACATCCTCTGCCCCAAAATCATTGCTTGGAGACTTGGAATTGGAACCTACATTGCATTAATGGCTGTTATTTGAGCCTGCGAGGAGATACAGTAGGTAGATTCAACAATGGGCTCAGACCCCTGTAGTCCCAGCTACTCGGGAGACTGAGGCAGGAGAATCGCTTGAATCCAGGAGGCGGAGGTTGCAGTGAGCTGAGATCGCGCTACTGCACTCCAGCCTGGGTGACGAAGCAAGACTCTGTCTTTTAAAAAAAAAAACAGAAAACAAAACAAAACAAAAAAACGGTGGGCTCAGGCCACTATCACTGATGCAAGTAATCTTGTAGCTTCCAATGTATATACTTAAGGAAGAATTAGCAAGTTTTCGAAAACTGCATGCCAAGTTAGTGGCCAAAAAGAATCCCTGCCCTCCTGCCTAGTGGAACTGTCTTGCTGCTCACATGGGCCCATCCTTTTCTGTCTTTCGCTCTGTTTTTTTTTTTTTTTTTTTTTTTGAGATAGAGTCTCACTCTGTCGCCCAGGCTGGAGTGCAATGGCACGATCTCAGCTCACTGCAACCTCCGCCCCCCGGGTTCAAGTGATTCTCCTGCCTCAGCCTCCCGAACAGCTGGGATTATAGGCACCGGCCACCATGCCTGGCTAATTTTTGTATTTTTCATAGAGATGGGTTTCACAAGGTTGGCCAGGCTGGTCTCGAACTCCTGACATCATGATCTGCCCACCTTGGCCTCCCAAAGTGTTGGGACTACAGGCGTGAGCCATCGCACTCAGCCAATTGCTAAATTTTTACCATTCCATTTTATCAAACAAAAGAGAGGCAGGACTTGGATATTTCTTCATCCACAGGTAGTAAGATCAGGCTAATAATGGACAGGTGCAGTGGCTCATGCCTGGGTGACAAGGGGGAGACTCTGTCTCAAAAAAAAAATATGTGTGTGTGTGTGTGTGTGTGTGTGTGTGTGTATCAGGCTAATAATGATGCTCAAGGGCAAATTACCAAGGATCTGGATGTAAATGGCAGGGGGCTGGGGGTTGGATAGGAAGGGACAGCAGGCCAGTTGGCAGGAGGGTGTTCACTGCCCTCCATGCACCAACCCCGGCTGGTCTCCTTTCCTTGATGGCGAAGCACCATTAGCAGGCCTCCTCTAGCTCTGGAAGCAGGAGTCTTGTCCTTGAAAATCATAGAGTTTAGGCTGGGCACGATGGCTCACACCTGTAATCCTAGCAGTTTGGGAGGCCGAGGTGGGTGGATTACCTGAGGTCAGGAGTTCGAGACCAACCTGGCCAACATGGTGAAATCCCGTCTCTACTAGAAATACAAAAATTAGCCAGACGTGGTGGCTCGTGCCTGTAGTCTCAACTACTTGGGAGGCTGAGACACAAGAATCCCTGGAACCCGGGAGGTGGAGGCTGCAGTGAGCAGAGATCACGCCATTGCACTCCAGCCTGGGCGACAGAATGAGACTCCATCTCAAAAAAAAAGAAAATCATGGAGTTTGAGCCCTGGGAGGCTTGGGCGAATTCAAAACCAAGCACAGGCCTGGCGTGGTGGCTCACGCCTGTAACCCCAGCACTTTGGGAGGCTGAGGTGGGTGGATCACTTGAGGTCAGGAGTTCAAGACCAGCCTGGCCAACATGGTGAAATCCCTTCTCTACTGAAAATACAAAAACCTAGCCAGGCATGGTGGCAGGCGCCTGTAATACCAGCTACTCAGGAGGCTGAGGCAGGAGAATTGCTTGAACCGGGGAGGCAGAGATTGCAGTGAGTCGAGATCCTGCCACTACATTACAGCCTGAGTGACAGAGAGAGACTCTGTCTAAACAAAACAAAACAAAACAAAGAGTGCAGTTCATTCCTCTCCCTTTCTTCTCCACGATCTGAGAGGGAGAGTTTAAGAAACGCAGATGCCCAGGCTCCACTCACAGCCACTTAGAAGCAGGTCTTTCAAAACTGCCATCCCTAAGACCACCCTCTTCGCTCCCCTCTACACATGGTCTTCCCCAGCCTTCCCCATCACAATCAAGAGCTCTGTCTTCCACCTCCAGCAAACACCTGGAGACTGTCCTTAACTCATTCCTCCATCATGTTCCACATCCAATCCATAAGAAAAGAATGTCAGCACCACCTTCCCAAGAAATTCTGCATTACGTATCACCTCCCCTAGCATCCAGAGTCACACACGGCCCCACAACCAACAAGGTCCTCCTTACAGGACCACACCCCTGCTCACCGCCCTCACACAGTCTCTTGCCACCATCCAAGAGCAGCGTCCTCCTCCAAGCTTTGGACAGGCCACCCTCATTCCCCTCTCAGGGCTTTTGCCCCAGTTGTTTCCTGCCCTGGAATGCTGGTCCCCTAGTCTGGCTCCTTCTTCCCTTTGTGGAATTGCTCGTGCAGACGCCGTCTCTGATTCGCTATCTAAAATTTTTGCTCAGCCAGGCACAGTGGTTCATATCTGTAATCCCAGCACTTTGGGAGGCTCAGGTGGGAGGATCCTTCGAGCCCAGGAGTTCAAGACCAGCCTGGGCAACACGGCAAAACCCCATCTCTACAAAAATATTTTTAAAAATTAGCCAGGCATGGTGGTGCACACCTGCAGTCCCAGCTACTCAGGAAGCTGAGGCGGGAGGATCACTTGAGCCCAGGAGTCTGAGGCTGCAGTGAGCTATGATCACACCACTACACTCCAGCCTGGGACACAGAGTGAGACCCTGTCTCAAAAAATAAAATATCCAGGAGCAGTAGTTCACACATGTAATCCTAGCACTTTGGGAGACCAAGGGGGGGTGGGTCACCTGAGGTCAGGAGTTCAAGACCAGCCTGAGCAACATGGTGAAACCCCGTCTCTACTAAAGATACAATAATTAGCTGGGCATGGTGGCGGGCACCTGTAATCCCAGCTACTCAGGAGGCTGAGGCAGAAGAAGTGCTGAACCCGGGAGGCGGAGCTTGCAGTGAGCCGAGGTCACACCACTGCACTCCAGCCTGGGCGACAGGGCGAGACTCCATCTCAAAAATAAAATAAAACAAAACAAAATAAAATAAAATAAAATAGTTGTTTTCCTCCTCTCCTACCCTCCCCTCTAGCCAATCTCTGTCCCCTTATGCATTTTTATTGTCCTTATAGCATGTCACTCTCTGAAATGATTTCTTCTTAATTTTATGTGTTGACTGTCTCCTATGAGCACCATAAAGGCAGGGTCACATCCCCCTCATTTACCACTGGAATGGAACAATTCCTGGGCCAGAACAGTGTGCTCAAAAAGCATCTGTTGATCCCTCCAAGAGTCCAGTAACTTCAAGCAAGCTGAGCAGGAGAGAGCACCAACAACTCTCGAGTTGCCAATGGCCAGTTTCAACACCTCAGACAGTGAGGCCCACGGCCGAGCTCCTGCCATTGCATCTGAGGCCTCCAGTGCTAAGGGAAAAGCCCTGGGCCTCTTCCACTTTTGGCCTCCTTCTCTGCTGGGGCTGCCCCACTTTCCACAGGAGTTGGTGACGGGGCACGAGTTGGCCCCGGCAGTCCACGCCCAGAGCCCCGGGCAGGAGAGCACCTTCTCCCTTTCTTGGCCTCACCACCAGGACCGGCAGCTTTTCAATTCCCCCATCTGCAAGACAGGGACAAAGAATGCTTTGTCACCCCACCTACTTCTCACGGGTGTTATGAAACAACTGTTTGCTCGGAAAACACTTTGAGCAACTTGGGGAAAGGTGCCCGGGGCTCAGATGACGCCTGTTGCATTCGATCCAGGCCAAGAAAGTGCTGTGCCAACTAGTCATCCGGTCACCGCCGCACCCCCCGGAGGGGCGGGAGGCACAGCAGCTTCTCCTGTGTCTGCAAGCCTGTGTCACCAAGCCCGCTGGCCATGCTGCGGTCCCAGAATCTGCCCACAAGGTGTGTGCGTGTTCCTGGGGCTGCCTGAGCCGCTGGTTTCAGCAGAATCTGAGCTCTCTATGGGCCTGGACAGTGGCCTCCAAACACCCAACCTACCCTTAGCCAGGAAGAAGGGCCGAGGGTCACCTGGGGTAACCTACCTGAGCTCCTGCCCTGCAGGGCGGGGCTTAGATTTTGCTGCCAGCATCCCGGGCAGGGAGCTGGGAACAAAGGCGAGTGGTCTTGGCTCCCCAGCCTGGGGAGGGCAGATCGTAACCTGCAGGCAGGCAGGTGCCTCCTGAGCCGACAGCAGTGGCAGCAGCCACCTAGTTACGATGACAACCATACTTGGCCACCATCACTCTGTCCCCAAGAGGGGCCGGCCCCAACCCTGACCACGCAGGGTCCCCCAGGGCTGCCCAAGGTTGAGAACGGAGAAGAACCAAGGCGAAGGCAGGCTGAGGGCCCATGGGCACACCTCCCCTTTGGTCAACAGCTCAGTCTTAGCTTTGGACTGGACATTGGACTCAAAGGTGGGACAGGCCTCTCTCTCTCTCTGCAGCACCCACCCCAGGCTGCTGCTTCAAGATAAACCCTCTCCCTACAGGGGACTTCAGCCAGGCCTTTCGCCGACAGTGCACAGCAGGCAGCATGCAGGTTTAATTATAACTCTCTCGCATAGGCAGGGCTGGCTATATACAGTATGTCTGCCTGTTACTAATTATATTTACTTTCAAACGAAGTGGGGGGAGATCTTCTGAAGATGAGTCAGAAAACAAAAAAGCCCTTCGTTGTTATGAAAGCAGGGGAACGTCTCCTGAGAGCGTCTGGAGCGGCGCTGTCACTGCCTGACAGTGGAAAACCTGAGCGCCAAGCCAGCCAACCCGGTAAACACCACATGCTGGCTTTCCTGGCCCAGCATCCCTTCAAGCCAGAGCCTGAACTGCATACCAAGCCACAGTCGATAGGAAAGGCGTTCTCCCTCCCGGACAGAGCAGCACGTAGAGCCTGGCTGGCTCTTCCTGCAAAGACAGGGCGACTCGGCGATCTGCTGTCACCTTAATTGGGAGGCAGTGTTCCAGTTGAAACACAGCAAAGGTTTTTTCCCTCATCAAAGGAGAAGCATTCTGACCAGATGGCTGAAATGAAAAGGCTTCATCCTCAGCCTCCACACAGCCAACGGTGTTATTAATAACAACACTGCGAATGCCACAAATCACATGCGAACACCTAGAAACCCAAAATAGTCACCACATGCAGAGCAGAAGTCGTCCGCGCTTTGGCGGCGATTAGATCATTGTGCTAATTTCAGCTGGACGCGGCCTCACGCACACGCATGTGGACTCACAGCCGCGTCTGTCTGTGTGTTTGAGGTCTGCAAGTGTGAAGTGCCCGTGGCTGTTTGGGGGGAACTGGTCTCCAGGCCCCACTCAGCCATCAGCTGCCTCCTCTGAGAAGACTGCGTGGGCAGCCCTGCCTCCTCTCCACGCAGATGCCAGAGAGTAAGCCCAGCCGAGGGTGACACATCCGCCCAGGAGAGCTGTGCAAACTCACACTGTTCAGAATGGCTTTTCCAATCGTTTTTTAAACAGCCACACTTGTTTTGTTTGCTTTCTTCCAGGAAGGCTGCACTGTTTTGGAAAAGCAGGGGGAGGACATTTTTTTAAATGAGTTCACTTCCTGAGTCTTTAAAATATTTCCCCGTAGACAGAGTATTGAGAAGCTGTGGCCAGAGGACACAGCGGTCTCAGGTGGGCGGCACCCGGAGTATGAGGATGAGGGCATGTCCCCTGACGCGCGCTCTTCACAAGCCATCCGCAGGGGAACTGAAGTTGGCAACCAGACAGCAACGAAAGAGCCGGGAGAGCGTCCCTTCCCAAACCCCCACCCCACTTCCCATCACCCTCCAAGAAAATGTTTCTAAAGCCAGTTTGGAATTCGGAATGGGTTTTCCTGTTTGTCCAGGCAAGGTTGAATTATGAAATCACACTATTCAAAGGAGAAGAGAAAACATAGATATGAGAGACTAGTCACTGAAGATTTTATTAGGAAGGAATTATGACGTAGACAGCATGAATCAAAGTGCTTTTTCTCAGGCATTATTTTACCCGTTACTCGTGGTCGCCCTGTGAAGCAAATGGTGGTACGCCTATTTCACAGGTAAGGCCCTGAGAGGTGAGGCGGCAATCCCAGGGACCCTCTACCCACTCCCACAGACTAAGTCAGCTTCCCTGCTGTACCCCTTCTTAGCAATCTGCACCATTCCTTCATTGCTGGAGGCATCACTGGAAGCAAAAGTTATTTGCAGGGTGAGTTGGCCTATGTCGATCACTCCCCATTAGAATGAAAACTCCATGAAGACAGGCACTTGTCTTGTTCACGAAGGTGCCCAGACTGGGCACAGTGCCTTGAGCACAGTAGCTTTGAAGTATGTATTTATTGAAGAGATTAAAAAAAAAAAAAAAAAAAAAAAGCCAGGCATGGTGGCTCCCACCTGTAATCCCAGCACTTTGGGAGGCCGAGGCAGGTGGATCACTTGAGGTCAGGAGTTCAAGACCAGCCTGGCCAACATGGCAAAACTCCATCTCTACTAAAAAATATATATATTTTATGTGTGTGTGTGTGTGTGTGTGTGTGTGTGTGTGTGTGTGTGTATATATATATATATATATATATATATCACGCAGTGGCGGGCGCCTGTAATCCCAGCTACTTGGGAGGCTGAGCTTGAACCCGAGAGGCAGAGTTTGCAGTGAGCCGAGATCACGTGACCTCACTCCAGTCTGGGCAACAGATCGAGACTCCATCTGAAAAACAACAACAACAACAACAGAAAACAAAACAAAACAACAACAACAAAAAGAACCTCTTGTTCTGAAGGAAGAAAGAAGCCCAAAAAGAGAAACATGGCAGCGCTGAGCATGCCAGCAGAAACACACATGATCCTTTTCAAAACCAGTGCCACAAACCCTTCCAAATTCACAAAACCCTGGGGCCTGGAGGGCCTGGTACCTGGGCAGTGAATAGGCCTTTCCACTTCCTATCAAGGCACTGGACGGGTAGGTACAGGGAGTGTCCCCCCACATTCAGCAGATGGGGTACGAGTGCCCTTCCGGCAAATGGAGAATCAAAGACAGAGACAGCAGTGCTTTATCCTGAAAGTAGCTTGACCAGCAAGGGCAGAGCTTGGCATCAGACCTATCAGCCCTGCCCATAATCCCCTGATCAGATCACAGATGGAAGCAATGCTCTAGTTTTCAGAGCAATGGTCCAAACTCTAGCTTTGCCCCACAAAGATGACACCCAGCCTCAAAGTGTGGGGGCCTGGTCACTGAGAAAGCCCCCCTTTTCCCACCCTGGCTCCCCCTGCTCCCTTCAAAGTCCCCAGCCTTCACTAGAGTGGATAATGAGATGAGGAAGAACAGCAGATGGAAGAGCAGGCAGAAAAGGAGGGTTGGAAAGAGGAAGGACCCTCCCCCCACCTCACTAAACTGAAGGCTGTGCTCCCAGCAGGCCTGCTGGGGTCTTGTCTTCCATGTGGTTTAAGACACAAGCATTTGTAAAGGCCTGCTGGCTCACTGTGTTCCCGGCCTTGTCTTAGCACTAGAACTCCTCAGGAAAAACACAGAGCCCTGCCCTCGAAAGGCTTCCAGTCTCACAGCAAACCAAACAGTACAGCTTAGAGGTCTCCAAGCACAGAGGCTGTTTGCCATTCCTGGCTTTTCCATTCTCCCAAGTCAGGGTGAGGAAGTTGTGCTTCTCCATCCTCAAACCAAGCCAGGCACTCCCTTTGGGCCTCTCAGTTTCTCACTTCTGCCGGGCCAAGGTTTATGAGAAAGTGGACGCCGTCATTTCTAGGAGAAACAGAAGTGGGGAAGTTGTAACACACCACCCCTGACGAGACCGCACTCGGTTCCCGGGTCACACAGAGTAAATGGGGACAGTTTGACTCATCACATCTCTTTTCCTCTGGTAAGTGGCCCTCTGGAGCTGCGGCACAAATGCCGAACTCAGGGCCCAGAAGAGTCAGGACTACCCACCCTGTGGGCACCGTGTGTAACACACACCAGAAAATGCCGGAGACCCATGACACACTACTTAGCAGCCGTCCCGGAGCACAGGAGAGCGCGCCTTCCACCATGCATTCTCTCCAAAAGCCATCTGACCACAGCAGCCCCGATGACTTTGTTCTTACAGTTACATTTTAACTGACAAAGTTTAACAACAAACTATGACTTACAGCCTTCTAAAATTGGCAGCAAAACAATGAACTGAGGAAGTAATGAAAAAAAACACACGTGAAGCCACTCAGTACCACGCATGATTTCTGTCATTTCTGAGCATATGTGTGTGTTATGTGTATGTGTGTTATGTATATGTGTGTATATGTGTGTATGAATGTGTTATGTGTGTGCATGTGTGTTATGTGTGTATGCGTGTGTTGTGTGTGTTGCATGTATGTGTATGTAGGTTATGTTTGTGCTGTTTGTATGTTACATGTTATGTGTGTGTGTATGTGTGTTATGTGTGTATGAGTGTGTTATGTGTGTGTTGTATGTGTGTTGTGTGTATGTGTGTTGTGTGTTGTTTGTGTGTTATATGTTATGTGTGTGTTATGTGCATGTCTGTTATGTGTGGTGTGTATGTATGTGTTATGTGTGTGCTATGTGTGTATGTGTATGTTATGTGTGTATGTCATGTGTATGAGTAGATGTGTATTGTGTTGTATGTGTGTGCTGTGTGTATGCATGTGTGCTGTGTGTGTTGTGTTTGTGTGTGCGTGTGTGTGTTATGTGCATGTGTGTTATGTGTGGTGTGTGTGCGTGTGTGTGTTATGTGCATGTGTGTTATGTGTGGGGTGTGTGTGTGTTTTCTAATGGTAGAAAATATTTTCCAGACACACTGTCCTGGCGTTCCCAAGCACATATTTATGCCAAGTTTATAAAAAGCAGCTGCAGACAGGATTGACTGAAGGCTTGCTTTGCTGTCTGGCTTCCAGAAGGTGCATCGGTTCTCACTCTGTCACCAGGACTTGGATTTACCTTTTAAAACCCTCTAACTTTCTGCATCGTGCACCTGAGGGAGACACACCTGTGGCTCAGAGTGAACCAGAACAAAGTCCACCTCTTCCTCTTCTAAGCTTTCATAGTACACTTTTTATTTGCAACGTGCTTGAATGACTTGTGTTGTGATCATTTTTAGTCCATCAAAATCCTCGAACAGATACAAAAAGGAAAGTGTTCCAAGGCTCATTTCACAAATATCTGGGTGGCTCAGAGAGGCGGAGTGATTCGAGCACAATCAGCAGCGGTTTTCTGAATTCTTTAGAACATCGGGCAGAGCCCTCTGCGGGTCCGTTGAGGCCAAACTGTCTCTTCACCCACTGGCTCTGGTTTCAGTAAGATGCCCTCTTCCATAGGCCTAAGCCTTTCCAGTCCTTCCCCCCATACTCCCTGTGGTGTCTCCTGCCCCCGACCAGTGAGAAGCTCCAGCCTCTACTTTACCTGCCTTTGGTTCGTCCCCCACCCAACACCCCAGGAAATCCCGAGTGGCTGTCATCTCCTGTGTCCAAATCCACACTCTTCTGCCAGTTTTCTCACTGACCTGGGATGGGGACTCCACTTCCTTCCTTCCTCCACCATGGGCTTAATAAAGACAATAATAATCTGCTTTGTAGCTCTCCTGGAGGTGACTAATTGGTTAATCTTGGAAAGGCCCTTGGAAGATGAAAAGCCAGTATTACTCACAGGGTTGAAGGCATGCACCTGCCCCAGTCTGGGCCTGAGTCAGCAGAGAATGGCCTCCCACCTGCAAGCAGGCTGAGAGAGCTGGCCAGGGCCCCTGCTCAAGGTCAAGGTTGGCCAACAGAGGGGTGTGGAGAGCGCACCTGGCACCTGTGGCGGGGAAACCAAGAGGCCTTGGCGGCCCGCGCTGGGCGAACCACTCCGACTCTGGGAACTGTGGCCCATCAGCATTTGCAAGGTGTAATAAGCCTGCCAGTAACTCTGCCAAGAGGGCAGCACATGTCAGGAGCAGCAATCGAGACAGTATTTCCCGGTCATTGTTTGGGGAAAATGCTTTTCTCACTGCAAAGCCCTCCCATTTTCTCCTTCCCCTGGAGGAAGGGGAACCAGGGGAGGTAAGTAGGGCATAGAGCTGTAGGACCTGAGATTTCACATGCAAGCTGTGGGCAGCAGGGCTCTCTGCTTTTCCAGCTCATGGATATCCTCAGCCTGTCTGCTACTCATCTCTCCAAGGAAAAGGAAGTGGCAGCAAGAACTGGGAACCACCTAAAGAAATTAAAAATAGAACTACCACATGATCCAGCAATCTTCCTTCTGGGTATATACCCAAAAGAGAGATAATCACCACCTAGGAGAGGTAGCCGCATGCCTGTGTTCACAACAGGCAAGATAGGAAAGAAACCTGGGTGTCCACTGTGGACAAATGAGTAAAGAAAATGTGTGCACTCAACAGGAATGGGGAAAGAAAGAGTGAAGAAAGAGAGAAGGACAGGAAAGAAAGGAAGGAAGGGAAGGGAAGGAAAGAGGGAGGGAGGGAGGGAAGGAAGGAAGGAAGGAAGGAAGGAAGGAAGGAAGGAAGGAAGGAAGGAAGGAAGGAAGAGAGGGAGGGAGGGAGGGAGGGAGGGAGGGAGGTAAGGAAGGAAGGAAGGGAGGGAGGGAGGGAGGGAGGGAGGGAGGGAGGGAGGTAAGGAAGGAAGGAAGGAAGGAAGGAAGGAAGGAAGGAAGGAAGGAAGGAAGGAGGGAGGGAGGGAAGGGAAGGGAAACAGGGAGGGAAGGAAGGAAGGAAGGAAGGAAGGAAGGAAGGAAGGAAGGAAGGAAGGAAGGAAGGAAGGAAGGAAGGAAGGAAAGAAGGGAGGGAGGGAGGGAGGGAAGGAAGGGAAGGAAAGAAGGGAGGGAGGGAGGGAGGGAAGGAAGGGAAGGACTGGGTGTGGTGGCTGGCACCTCCAATCCCAGCACTTTGGGAGGGCAAGGCAGGCAGATCGCTTGAGGCCAGGAGTTCGAGAGAAGCCTGGGCAACATGGTGAAACCCCATTTCTACTAAAAATACAAAAATTAGTCAGGCATGGTGGTGCATGCCTGTAATCCCAGCTACTCGGGAGGTTGAGGTACGAGAATCTCTTGAACCCAGCAGACAGAGGTTGCAGTGAGCCAAGATCACGCCGCTGCATTTCAGCCTGGGTGACAAAGCAAGACTCTGTCTCAAAAATAAAAGGAGATCCACAACATGAATGAACATGAAGGGAGGATAGGGAGGGTATTATGTTGAGTGAAATAAGCCAGACACAGAAAGACCAATACTGCACAGCCTCATTTACAGGTGGAATCTTTTAAAAAAAGTCAAATACACAGAGATGGAGAATAAGACAGTTGTTACCTGTATTGGGGGTGAGGGAGAGGAAATGGGGAGGTAAATGTGAAAGGACACAAAGCAGCAGCTATGCAGGATGGATGAACAAGTGGAAAGACCTAATGTACAATGTGAAGACACACTTAGTTAATAGTGTACTGCATTCAGCATCTTTGTTAAATGAGTAGATTATAGTTGATTGTAGCTGCTTTTGCCACAGAGGAAAAATACGTGCCTATGAGAGATGACAGCTGTGTTCATTTGCTAGACTCTAGTAACTGTTTTACTATATGTACATGTACCTCATAACATCACATTGTATACCTTAAGTATACACAATAAAATTTATTTTCTTTAAAAAAAAGGGGGGGGGCTGGGCGCGGTAGCTCATGCCTGTAAACCCAGCACTTTGGGAGGCCAAGGTGGGTGGATTGCTTGAGGTCAGGAGTTGGAGACCAGCCTGGTCAACATGGTAAAACCCCATCTCTATTAAAATACAAAAATTAGCTGGGTGTGGTGGCGCACGCCTGTAATCCCAGCTTCTCAGGAGGCTGAGGAAGGAGAATTGCTTGAACCCATGAGGTGGAGGTTGCAGGAAGCCGAGATAGCGCCACTGCACTGCAGCCTGGGCAACAGAGCCAGACTCTGTGTCAAAAAAAAACAAAACAAAACAAAAAAACCTCATGTCTGTAATCCCAGCACTTTGGGAGACTGAGGCAGGTGGATCACCTGAGGTCAGGAATTTGAGACCAAACCCCTTCTCTACTAAAAATACAACAATTAGTTGGGTGTGATGATGTGTGCCTGTAATCCCAGGTACTCAGGAGGCTGAGGCAGGAGAATCACTTGAACCCAGGAGGCGAAGGTTCCAGTGAGCCAAGATCACACCACTGCACTCCAGCCTGGGCAACAGAGTGAGACTCCATTTTAAAAAATAAAAATAAAAAAAGAGAGGGCCAGGCACAGTGGCTTATTCCCAAAATCCCAGCACTTTGGGAGGCTGAGGCGGGTGGATCACCTGAGGTCAGGAATTTGAGACCAGCCTGGCCAACGTGGTGAAACTCCTTCTCTACTAAAAATACAATTAGCTGGGTGTGGTGGTGCGCGCCTGTAATCCCAACTCAGGAGGCTGAGGCAGAAGAATCACTTGAACCCGGGAGGCGGAGGTTCCAGTGAGCTGAGATCATGCCACTGCACTCCAGCCTGGGCAACAGAACGAGACCCCATTTCAAAAAATAAATAAAAAATTAAAAAGAGAGGGCCAAGCACAGTGGCTCATGCCTGTAATCCCAGCACTTTGGGAGGCTGAGGCAGGTGGATCACCTGAGGTCAGGAATTCGAGACCATCCTGGCCAACATGGTGAAACCCCTTCTCTACTAAAAATAAAAAAATTAGTTGGGCGTGGTGATGCATGTCCGTAATCCCAGCTACTCAGGAGGCTGAGGCAGGAGAATCGCTTGAACTCGGGAGGCGGAGGTGGCAGTGAGCCAAGATTGTGCCATTGCACTCCAGCCTGGGTTACAGAGTGAAACTCTGTCCCCCTCCCCACCCACTACCCACCCCCACCCCACCTGCTACCCACCCCCCCCGCCCCCCGCAAAATAAAAAGAAAGAGAGGCCAGGTGTGGTGACTCATGCCTGTAATCCCAGCACTTTGGGAGATTGAGGTGAGAGGATCTGGCTTGAGCCCAGAAGTTACCAGCCTGGGCAATCTAGTGAGACCCCATCCCTACAAAAAACTAAATATTAGTCGGGTGTAATGGCATGTACCAGTAGTAAACTCCTGGCAGGAGGCCCGCTTGAGTCCCGGAGTTTAAGGCTGCTGTGAGTTATGATGGCACTGCCGCACTCCAGCCTGGGTGACAGAGCTACAGAGAGACAGAACTGAGAACTAGAAGAGGCCAAAGCAAGTAGATGAAGGCAAGGGTCCCTTCAGACCACGCCTCCACCCACCCTTGACCCTGTGGAGAGCAATTTAGACACAGTGGCAGCTGGGAAGCCAAGAACAGAACATATTTAAGCCTTGCAACCTAATGCCAAGATTCCGCCCGAGAGACCCCATTTCCTGCCCTCTCTGCACATTCCTTCCATTCCTCCCAAGCACCTTCTCCCACTGCTATTTTCTTCTTTCTTCTAGAAAACAAGTCATGTGGCCAGAAGGATGTCAGGCACTTCTGCTTTCTTTTTTAGATTCCTGGGTTCTTATAAGGTTTTCCTGACCTTCTCTCTGCCTGCAGAGGCCTTGCACCCCAGAGACCCCCAAAACACAAAGAATGATAAAGATCCAGAGAAACAGGATGGAAGCCTGGGTGCATGAGTGTGGGAAAGAGGGCACAGGGGCTACTAAATCTCTGCACTCAGTGAGGAACGGATGGCAGGGCAGGGTGGGGGCAGCGGAGCGGCAGCAACGGGCTGTGAAGTGATTTTGTTCTGTTCAGTTTGGAAGGAGGTGGGTGGAAATGACAGTTTGCAGCCAATCGGAACAGAGGAAACTGTTTCAAGAGAAGCCGTCTCCTTTCTCCAGTTCTAACAGTGCCATCAAGCGGCTCGAGGAGCAGGCACAGGGCAGTGCCTCCAGACAGCCCGAGCTGACCCCTCAGCAGAGGAGCACCGGGCTGGGCAAAGAGGCAGCTCTCAGCACCCTGCCTGTGGCAAGGGCCAGTCTTCAGCCTCCCAGAGAGACGGCCAAACACCTTTCCCTAGAACGACCTGCAAGGAGGTGGGTAAGGTATCTCCCCAACTGTAGGTATAATGCACAAGCAGCTTAATGGATACTGGTGATCAAGTTTACCAAGTTCCTGCAAGGCAGCCTCCACCTCCCAAGTCCCACTGGGACACATTGGGACAAACGTCCTCATCCTGTAAGAGGCACCAAAGCACGTTTTCAACCCAAGACATGGTCAGTCACCAGGGCAAGCCTGTCAATGCCATCAGGCCCTTGTCGATGTTCAAAGGAGAGCAAAGGACAAAGAGGACAAAAGGGTGCTGGGCAAAACTAGCTGTGAGCAGCACACCAAGGGAAAGGCTTGTAGGATCCTCCAAGCTAAACTTACTCTTTCACTTACTTCACTCACATTCCTTTTTGAATTCTGCAAATCAAAATCTATTCACCTAAGAAATACAAGGCGGGGCACGCTGGGTCACAACTGTAATCCCAGCAGTTTGGGAGGCCGAGGTGGGTGGGTCACAAGGTCAGGAATTTGAGACCAGCCTGGCCAATATGGTGAAACCCCGTCTCTACTAAAAATACAAAAATTAGCTGGGCTTGGTGGCGCACGCCCGTAGTCCCAGCTACTCGGGAGGCTGAGGCAGGAGAATCACTTGAACCCAGGAGGCAGAGGTTGCAGTGAGCTGAGATCATGCCACTGCACTCCAGCCTGGGCAACAGAGTGAGACTCCATCTCAAATAAATAAATATAAAAATTAGCCAGGGTGGTGGTGTGCACCTGTAATCCCAGCTACTGGGGAGGCTGAGGCAGGAGAATGGTTTGAACTTGGGAGGTGGAGGCTGCAGTGAGCTGAGATCACGCCACTGCACTCTAGCCTGGGTGACAGAGTGAGACTCCATCTCAAAATAAATAAAGAAGGAAACAAAAGACTCTCTCAGCAGTTGTGTGTCTGGATAACTGCAAATGAGGAGGAGGTGGACAAGGAGGAGGGAGAACATTCCACAAGGAGCCCAGGCCCCTAGGGTGGGTCCAAGCACTGACACTAAGTCACTGTGCACCTCTGAGGAGGTAGCCTCAGTCTCTGGGCCTCGTTTTTCTCAGGTGTAAAAACAGAGGCTAGAACAATATCCATAGTTTTCTTTCTTTTTTTGAGATGCAGTCTCACTTTGTCTCCCAGGCTAGAGTGCAGTGGCGTTATCTCTCTCACTGCAACTTCTGCCTCCTGGGTGCAAGCGATTCTCCTGCCTCAGCCTCCCAAGTAGCTGGGACTACAGGCACACGTCACCATGCTCGGCTAATTTTTCTATTTTTAGTAGAGACAGGTTTCGCCATGTTGGCCGGGCTGGTCCCAAACTCCTGACCTCAGATGATCCATCCTCCTCAGCCTCCCAAAGTGCTGAGGTTACAGGTGTGAGCTACTGCATCTGGCCAGATCCAAGGTTTTTTGTTTTTTGTTTTTTGTATTTTTTTGAGACACAGTCTCACTCTGTCACGGAGGCTGGAGTGCAGTGGTGCGGTTTCGGCTCACTGCAACCTCCGCCTCTGGGTTCAAGCAGTTCTCCTGCCTCAGCCTCCTGAGTAGCTGGGATTACAGGCACCTGGCTAATTTTTTGTATTTTTAGTAGAGTTGGGGTTTCACCGTGTTGACCAGGCTGATCTCAAACTCCTGACCTCAGGTGATCCACCCACCCCAGCCTCCCAAAGTGCTGGAATTACAGGCGTGAGCCACCATGCTCAGCCAGATCCATGGTTTTCAAAACCACAGCTCCTCAGACCCCAGGGGAGGGGAGGAGCTAACTGGATGGACTTTGGCCCCCATCCCAGTTTACCAGAACAACTCTTCATTCATTCTTCTTTCATGTTTCCTGTTTAGGTTAAGATTTTATTTGAACAAAGGGTTCTGCAGTATTATAGGCACTTTTGGAGGGATCTGCCCTGCCCATGGCTCTCAGAACTGTCCCCCATGCCCGCAGAGTTGACCTGAGGTCAGGAGTTTGAGACCAGCCTGGGCAACATAGTGAAACCCTGTCTCTACCAAAAAATACAAAAATTAGCCGGGCGTGGTGGCCTGTGCCTGTAATCCCAACTACACAGGAGGCTGAGGTGGGAGGATTGCTGGAGCCTGGGAGGCTGAGGTTGCAGTGAGCCTTGATCAGGTCACTGCACTTTAGCCTGGGTGACAGTGAGACCCTGTCTCAAAAAAAAAAAAAATTAAATATTCAATATTCAATACAGCATAGCATATGATGACTCAGTAAATATTAACGTTTTTATCACTTCCATTGTTGATATATTCAAAAGTTGTTTGTAAATCATTCATGTTTTCCTGTTGCTATAAAATTAAATTCCAGAAACATCTTGGACTACACCTACCAATACTATACATTTTAATTTCAAAACTATTTTCTTATTCATATCTACTTGCACTGCACCTACCAATAACAGCTAATGCTTTTCTTTACATTTATTTGTCCTGAAAACCTCCATCCAAGGACTTATATATTCGTAGATAGGCTAATTCATTCATTTGTCCATTTCATTATTTTTTTTTAGATGCTCTGAGATTTACCAAAGAAATAGATGGCAAAAATTCCTTCACTAAGAGCTTCCAGGGTAGAATTTGAAGAACTCATCATTTTAAGTGTGTATTTCCTAAATTAGGTTTCTCAGATTGGAGGTCACCTGAGTTCCCTCGGTACGAGATCAAAGACTCACATATTGTCAATATGAGAAAAGGCCTCTGAAATTTGCATTTGTCACACTTTGGGTCACAGCCCAGTAGTGGGCCCTGAAATCAATTTAATGGATCAGAACCAGCATTTCAGATTTTTTTTTTTTTCCTTTTTTGAGACAGAGTCTTGCTCTGTCACCCAGGCTGGAGTGCAGTGGCACGATTTTGGCTCAATGCAACCTCCACCTCCTGGGTTCAAGCTATTCTCCTGCCTCAGTCTCCTGAGTAGCTGGGACTACAGGCAACCACAACCACGCCCAGCTAATTTTTGTATTTTTGTAGAGACTGGGTTTCAACATGTGGCCAGGCTGGTCTCGAACTCGTGACCTCAGGTGATCCACCCGCCTTGGCCTCCAAAAGTGCTGAGATTACACGTGTGAACCGCCGGGCCTGCCCTAGAATTTTTTTTAAACTAGAATATGTCACATACAGTATTGTTTTGTAAGTATTCTAAGTATTTTCTAAGTGTTTTCTAAGTGTTTTCTAAGTATTGTTTTGTAAAAACTGATAAATGTGTGTGCTGAGTGAAGATGTCAAACACCTCCCTCTGCCAGGCACGGTGGCTCACACCTATAATCCTAACACTTTGGGAGGCTGAGGCAGGAGAATCGCTTGAGCCTGGGGATTTGAGACCAGCCTGGGCAACATAATGAGACCTCGTCTCTACAAAAAGAAAATCTTTTATTAGCCAGGCATGATATTGCGCACCCATAATCCCAGCTACTTGGGAGGCTGAGGTGGGAGGATCACTTGAGCCTGGGAGATTAAAGATGCAGTGAGCCGTGACTGCCCCATTGCACTCCAGCTTAGGCGACTAAGAGAGACCCTACCTCAAAAAAATTTGAAATTGAAATTTATAAACCACAAAAGCTTACCTCTCACTGCGGGTCTCAGTCAACACAGCCTGCCAACGCTCTCACACAACCATTTGACCCTCCCCTTCCGTTCCTCAGTCCTCAACCCGACCCAACACACATGCAACCGCACCCCAGGATGCCTGTGCATCGCTGCACCTGCCCGGCGTCTCATCAGCAGCCTGGATACTGGCAGGAAGGTAGTACTGTGTAAGGCTGACCCAGTCATGGCTTCCTCTCCTCGGAGTACTGCCTCTGCCAGGGGGCCTTCCTGCCACATTTGACGCCCAGCACAAATCCGTTTGGCTTTGGTTTTTTGAGTTTTGAGTTTCTTGGGAGGAGTGGGAGAGGGGTGGGGGTGGCTGGTAGACCAGTAGAGTTCAGGAAGCCAGCTGTGAAACCCCTGGTCACTTTTGGTCAAGCTAGCGCTGGGCTTGGAGCTGGAGGCTGGGGGCTGTCCAGCACTCACCGTCCTTACAGGCACAAGGGGTTAAGAGGGTCCTCGCTCATTACCACCTTTGACCTCCAACAGTCCACTGGCAATCTCTGTCAGCTCTGGCCATGTGTATGAAATAGCAGAGAATCTAGTTGAAAAATGATTTTTTGGCCGGGCGCGGTGGCTCAAGCCTGTAATCCCAGCACTTTGGGAGGCCGAGACGGGCGGATCATGAGGTCAGGAGATCGAGACCATCCTGGCTAACACGGTGAAACCCCGTCTCTACTAAAAAATACAAAAAACTAGCCGGGCGAAGTGGCGGGTGCCTGTAGTCCCAGCTACTCGGGAGGCTGAGGCAGGAGAATGGCGTGAACCCGAGAGGAGGAGCTTGCAGTGAGCTGAGATCCGGCCACTGCACTCCAGCCTGGGGGACAGAGCAAGACTCCGTCTCAAAAAAAAAAAAAAAGAAAAATGATTTTTTTGTTTGCATGACATGAAATAATCATTTTACCTAATCTTTTTTCTTCACTCACATGACTGAACTACAAGATTGCTTTTGGCATTGTGTAGACCTTGCAACTCAGAGCGCGGAGTGAGGAACAGCAACGCCAGCATTGCCTGGGAGGCTGTGAAAAGGCAGAGTCCTGGGTCCAGTCTAGACCTAAGGATTCAGAATCTTCATTTTAGCAAGACTCCCCCGGAAATGTATGCACACGTTAAAGTTTGAGGTGCACTGGCATAATTCTTATGCTGGCTGAAGTGCCGTTTTCATTAAGATTCATATCCACTTGGCTTTGGCCACAGGTGCTATTTTTGCAGGTACGCAGCGCTCTTGCAGGCCACTGGGACCTGCTGGCATCTGGAGTGCCACCTTCTGCTTCCATCATCGACCCACGATTCGGAAATGCTAGCTCAGCTGAGTGAGGTGGCTCATGCCTGTAATCCCAGCACTTTGGGAGGCCAAGACGGGAGGATCTTTTGAGGCCAGGAGTTCGAGATCAGCCTGGTCACTATAGTGAGATCCCGTCTCTACAAACAACTTAAAAATGAGCTGGGTGTGGTGGTGCAAGCCTGTAGTCCTAGCTACTCGGGAGGCTGAGGCACGAGGATCACTTGAGCCCAAGAATCTGAGGCTGCAGTGGAGCTGTGATGGCACCACGGCACCCCAGCCTGGGCAACACAGTGAGACCCTGTCTCTAATAATAAATAAATAATGAATGAAATGCTGGCTCACTCACAGTTGCTAAGCTTTGGCCACGTTTCCATCCCTCCGCAGTGAAATTGTCAGCATGAGATCCGTCCTTTCCTGGCAAGCGCTGTCTTTCACTCTGGTTTTATTCCCTTCCTCCTACTTTTCTGGCGTTAAAATGTGCTTTGTTGTAGGACATGAGAGTGTCTGTGATTGTAGACGTCGTTTTGTTTGGTTTTGTTTATGTCTTCACTAGGCAAAATAAAACTTGATTACCTATGTCTACCCTGTTGTTTTCAGTTTTCTAGCCTACGAATCCAAAAGTCTGGGAACAACTAGTAAAAATGAAGCCAGCAGGGCGTCTGCTGATTCCTATGCGCCTAAAGCAAAATTGGAGTGTGGTGTCCCACAGAAGATGTGGGGTACAGCAGTGTTTGCACCCTCGTTCAGAGTGCTGGAAACGAAGAGGTGCCCTCTCTGTGAGAAAGAGGCACAGAAAGACGGCGGCACAGCTGGAGGGCGGCACTCCAGACGCCAGCAGGTCCCAGCGGCCTGAAAGAGCGCTGCGCACTTGCAAAGATAGCACCTGTGGCCAAAGCCAACTGGGTATGAATCTTAATGAAAACAGCACTTCAGCCAGCATAAGAACTATAGGAAGACAGGCCGGGCGCAGTGGCTCACACCTGTAATCTCGGCACTTTGGGAGGCCAAGGTGGGCAGATCACCTGAGGTCAGGAGTTCAATACCAGCCTAGCCAAGATGGTGAAACCCCGTCTCTACTAAAAATACAAAAATGAGGCCAGGTGCAGTGGCTCACGCCTGTAATCCCAGCACTCTGGGAGGCCGAGGAGGGCAGATCACCTGAGGTCAGGAGTTTGAGACCAGCCTGGTCAACATGGTGAAACCCCGTCTCTACTAAAAATACAAAAATTAGCAGGGCGTGGTGGCGGGTTCCTGTAGTCCCAGCTACTCGGGAGGCTGAGGCAGGAGAATTGCTTGAACCCGGGAGGTGGAGGTTGCAGTGAGCCGAAATCGAACTCCAGCCTGGGCAACAGAGTGAGATTTCGTCTCAGAAAAAAAAAAAAAACCTGTAAGAAGACAGATGTCATGGCTGGACACCCAACACCCAAACACATCAAGGTTTGTTTTCTCTGACATCATCTCCTGAAAACTAAAGAACCTGTCACAAGCAAGCAGACCTGTCTCCAAGCAGAAGAAACCATGCAATGCGGGAAAGAGGGATGATTTTCCTCAATCAATGGAGTGGCTGGAGTGAGTGAGTCTGTGGGAAGCACAGAACCAGGGCCTGGTGCAGTGGGAATGGAGGAAGGCCGGGAAGGCAGCCGCCGCTGGGCCTGGTGCGGTGGGAATGGAGGAAGGCCGGGAAGGCAGCCGCCGCTGGGCCTGGTGCGGTGGGAATGGAGGAAGGCCGGGAAGGCAGCCGCCGCTGGGCCTGGTGCGGTGGGAATGGAGGAAGGCCGGGAAGGCAGCCGCCGCTGGGCCTGGTGCAGTGGGAATGGAGGAAGGCCGGGAAGGCAGCCGCCGCTGGGCCTGGTGCGGTCCACAGAGGAACAGGAGCAGCCTTCGTCCTCAGCCCACATCCCCAGGCCCTGCGCAGCTGCTCAGCAACCCTGCAAGGCTGGAGGCCCATCCCCAGCGTCCTGGGATTCTCAGCATTCCAGGCCCGGCATATAACAATGGCAGTGTTTGTGGCATTTCAGAACAAGCTTGGAGACTTTCAAATGTCAGAATGAATGATGTGGAAAGCTTGTGGGAGACGCGGAGAGGCAGAAGCTGAGCTGGGAAAATGGCAAGGCAGGGAGGCGCCGGAGGGAGCGCTGCTTAACACGGCCGTGGGGCTCCAAGGCTTTTAATAAAGGGATCCTCAGAAGCAGAAAAACATCTTGAGCTGTCAGAGAAGCAGTGATGTGGCAAAAATGTGAAGATTTACTGCCGTCCCGGCAGGCAGAGCTGGGGCACGTGTTACTGATTTTATCAAGGACCCACTGTCTGATTCGCCAGAGGATTTCGCGGAACAGGGAGCGCTGCTGTCCCAGTCGGATCTGGGCATCGGAAGACACACGCAGCTCCTGTCTTGCTAAGAGAAGGAGGCCCTCTGTAACCAGGAAGCTCCCACACTGGAGACCAGACGTCACTCGATTCCCACGGTCCACATGGCCCCTCCAGAGGAGACTGTGTTGCACAATCGTCCACAATTTTGGAACGTCTAAGAGATGCCCACTCTGTGAGAAGCGTTGGGCAGAGCTTAGGAATAGACATGGGAAGGCAGAAGTACAGCTCAAAGGCGGCATTCCAGGTGCCACTTCATCCCGGGGGGAATGACAGTGATGCACCCCACAGCAGGAAACCAGGGTTCAGCACCCCCGACCTTCCTGTCCGCAGTCTTCTCACCTGTGAATGACAGACTAGGGCTGAATAATAGTGACATCCCCTGTGGATGGCAAGATTCTCAGAAAGAAGAATCCTGGGTCTCCCTCAACCCAGGTTAGGCCTCAGTGACCGGCATGGAGTCAGAGTCTGTCGAAGGAATGGGATGAAGCGGTGCAGGCCCCTCCTTAGGGCCAAGACTCAGGCCTGTCCCCAGGGTGGCGAGGTCTCTAAAGAGAGACGTGGCCAGGCGCAGTGGCTCACACCTGTAATCCCAGCACTTCGGGAGGCTGAGGCAGTGGATCACCTGAGGTCAGGAGTTCAAGACCAGCCTGACCAACATGGTGAAACCCGTCTCTACTAAAAACACAAAAATTAGCCGGGCATGGTGGTGCATGCCTGTAATCCCAGCTACTCAGGAGGCTGAGGCAGGAGAATCGCTTGAACCTGGGAGGCGGAGGTTGCAGTGAGCCGAGATTGCACCATTGCACTCCAGCCTGGGTGACAAGAGTGAGACTTTGTCTCAAAAAGAAACAAAAGAGAGATGCAATACAGGCATGGTAGCTCATGCCTGTAATCCCAGCACTTTGGAGGTCAAGATAGGAGGATTATTTGAGGCCAGGAGTTCAAGACCAGCCTGGACAACATAGCAAGATCCCATCTCTACAAAAAAAATCTAAAAAGTAGCCAGGCATGGTGGTGCATGCCTGTAGTCCCAGCTACTCGAGAGGCTGAGGTGGGAGGATCACTTGAGCCCAGGTGTTGGAGGCTGCAACAATCTATGATGGCACCCCTGCACTCCAGCCTGGGTCACAGAGCAAGACCCTATCTCAAAAGAGAGAGAGAGAGAAGCCATCAGCTCACAAGGAAAGCCCCTGCCTTCTCCCACCTACCACAACTGCCTACTTGGGCAGCAGCGATGGGCACATGAGGACGGGGACTTGGAACCAGGCCAACCTCCGCCTGCTCCACACTCACTTTTGCTGGAGTTTTTGTTGTTGTTGTGTTTTGTTTTGTTTTGTTTTTGAGACAGAGTCTGGCTCTGTCACACAGGCTGGAGTGCAGTGGTGAGATCTCACAACCTCCGCCTCCCAGGTTCAAGCGATTCTCCTGCCTCAGCCTCCCGAGTAGCTGGGACTACAAGTGCCTGCCACCATGCTCGGCTAACTTTTGTATCTTTAGTAGAGACAGGGTTTCACCATGTTGGCCAGGCTGGTCTTGAACTCCTGACCTCAAGTGATCCACCTGCCTCGGCCTCCCGAAATGCTGGGATTACAGGCCTGAGCCACTGCTCCCAGCCTCACTTCACCTGTTAATGAACTCAACCCTCTGAGCCAATTGCCACATCCGTGTGAAACAAGAACACCACCTAGAAAGGCTTAGAAGGGTTAGAGGTGATTGCCTGGGCGCAGTGGCTCACGCCTGTAATCCTAACACTTTGGGAGGCTAAGGCAGGCGGATCACCTGAGGTCGGGAGTTCAAGACCAGTCTGACCAACATGGAGAAACCCCGTCTCTACTAAAAATGCAAAATTAGCTGGGCATGGTGGCGCATGCCTGTAATCCCAGCTACTTGGGAGGCTGAGGCAGGAGAATCACTTGAACCCGCAAGGCGGAGGTTGCAGTGAGACGAGATCGCACCACTGCACTCCAGCCTGGGCAACAAGAGTGAAACTCTGTCTCAAAAAGAAAAAAAGAAGAAGAGGGGTTAGAGGTGACTTACCTAACAGCTTTCAGCACCTTGCGCACAGTCGGCTCGGAGTGGTCATTACTATTGGCTTACAGTGGCTTCGCCAGCAAAGTCAGCCTCCTGGGAAGGAGCACCCAAGTCTCAGGGCCACTCCCCGAGCACGTGTGAGCTCAGCGGGATCCTTGCTGACCGGAGTCCCATGGCGAAACATGACGGGGAGCGGGGAAGTGCTGGTGGTCCGAACGGGGCAGGAGCCCGGGCACCAGGGGTACAGGGACTCAAAGGCTTCCCCTTGTTTCCTCCTCATCAATTCTCCGCAGAGTGAGGGGTGAGGGGTCAGGCCCTGGGGAGTAGGAAACAAGCAGGGGTCTGGCCGCATCCCCACCCTCACCTTAATCCCCGGTGGGACGTCCCGACCCTTTCCCAGCAAGGCAGCCCTCAGGAGCTGCAGCACAAGTGTCTCGCCTGGAGCTTCCAACTGCAGAGCCTGATCTTTGAAGAACCACTGCCACACTCTGGCAAATGCAAGGAAGTCATTCCCGGTGCTGTGGCCTGGGGACCAGCACTAACTCTCCTAGGGCGCAATCCGAATGCAAGCAGGGGAGAAGAGGCCCCAGCAGGCTGGATGCCGCTACCGGGAGTGACCATCACCCCTCTGTGTCCAGAGCTCGCTCCATGCCTGGAACGCAGTAAACACTGCATCGACAGTGGCCCTCCCCGCAGCCCGCTTGCTCACCCCCTTAGCTCCTGAGCTCCTTGTCATGCTTTTCGCCGGGTCCTGCTCTCTCCTGACTGAAATCTGCATTTATTCCCTATCTCCAGCTGATCTGCGAGCTCCACAAAGGGGAGAAGCCACCTGTTGGGCGGTCTTGCATCTGTGGCAATGCCTTGTGCCTAAACAAGCTTTCACTAAGTGTTTGTAGCGCGAACAAAAGAGCGAATGATGCATACGAATATGGAGGTCTACTAATAGGTGCTTAGAGAATTAAACCGGTGATGACAGTGATGAAAGTGATGAAAATGAGGCGCGTAGGCTAGGACATTGCAGTGCCTGCGGTAGGCACTAGATGGCGCCCAAGCACACCAAGAAGGTCGAGCAGCGGGAGTTTTTGGGAGAGGGGTTTCCTGGAAGACTGGAGCAGTTATCTATGAAGGCCCCTCCACTGAAAGTCCAAGATCTGGTACAAATGAGCCAGGACCAGCGGGACATGCTGTGTTAGTCAGAGTTCTCCAGGGAAACAGAACCAACAGGATGTGTGTAGAGCGAGGAAGAGATTCACGCGGAGGAATGGGCTGGTGTGATTGTGGAGGCTGGCAGGCCCTAACCCCACAGCGTGGGCCAGCAGAGTGGAGACCCAGGAGAGCGGAAGGTGCAGAGAAGTCCCAGGGCGCCCTGCCGGATAACCCCCCTTGCTTGGGAAGGCCAGTCTTTTTGTTCTACTCAGACCTTCAACTAATCGAATGAGGCCCACTGACATTAGAGAGGGCCTCTGCTTTGCTCAGAGTTTACCAATATGCTTTGGGATTCTTTTTAAATATAAAATGAGGTCCTGCTCTGTTGCTCAGGCTGGAGTGCAATGGCACAATCATAGTTCCAATGCAGCCTCAAACTCTTGGCCTCAAGCAATCCTCCCACTTCAGCCTCCCAAGTAGCTAGGATTACAGGTGTGCACCACCATGCCTGGCTGTAATGTTGATCTCATACAAAAACACCCTCCCAGTTGACACATAAAGTTAACTATCACACACACACAGCTTGAGCTGTTGTTCCAGAAAAGCTGTGTTTCATTTTGTTTTTGTTTTTGTTTTTTTTTTGTTTTTTTTTTTGGAGATGGAGTCTTGCTCAATTGCCCAGGCTGGAGTGCAGTGGTGCAATCTCAGCTCACTGCAACCTCCGCCTCCTGGATTCAAGCAATTCTCCTGCCTCAGCCTACCAAGCAGCTGGGACTACAGGCGCATGCCACCGTGCCCAGCTAATTTTTTACGTTTTAGTAGAGATGGGGTTTCACTGTGTTGTCCAGGCTGGTCTCGAACTCCCGAGCTCAGGCAACCCACCCACCTTGGCCTCCCAAAGTGCTAGGATTACAGGTGTGAGCCACTGTACCTGGCAGCCATGAACTTGCATGGAGACCGGCATCCTCCGTCTCTCCCTCTTGCCTTCTCCCAAGAGCCCCATAATGAGTGCGAAGTGCTGGAGCACAGACCTGTTTCCTCCCAGAGAAATCCAAAGGTTCCTGGATCAGAATGTTTTTTCCACATGTGGCCAGGCGTGGTGGCTCATGCCTGTAATCTCAGCACTTTGGGAGGCCGAGGCGGGCAGATCACCTGAGGTCATGAGTTCGAGACCAGCCTGACCAACATGGCGAAACCCGTCTCTACTAAAAATACAAAAATTTGCTGGGTGTGGTGGCATACACCTGTAATCCTAGCTACTCAGGAGGGTGAGGCAGGAGAATCGCTTGAACCCGGGAGGCAGAGGTTGCAGTGAGCAGAGAACGTTCTTCTGCACTCCTCCAGCCTGGGAGACAGAGTGAGACTCCATGTCAAAAAACAAACAAACAAAAAAGAATGTTTTCCCACATTCAACCCCACAAGGCAAAGCAGAGAATACTACCCATGACATGGTTCTAGGTCCAACTTCTGAGGACACTCTCCCAACCTGTGTTATATATGCTCTTTGCAGAATTTTAGTCAGTGTTTAAAAATTAGCTTGGCCCTAACGGTCTATGAATTGATGGTAAGTAATTTAATGGAGATGAGTAAGTGAGAAGACAAAGGGAGAAATGTTGCCCTGTCCGCTGAGCACAGCTAGTATCTCAGACAGGAAAGAGCTTTTAGCATATTCACTGATTGGAGTCGCGTTTACATTCCTGTTGTCAACTGGAAATATTTGCTTGTTTAAAGGAAGCTTCCTGCGGTTCATCTAATTGTTAAATCTCTGTCCTGAGGGAAAGTTCTAGGTGTAGACCCACACTGCACAGTTCATAAGTACCACATGCTAAGGCAAGGCACAAACTCACCTTAGCTGCTAAATTATTTTCTTTCACCATAAAACTGCAAACAGTACTGCAAACAAATCTGCAAACAGTACTGCTGTCAGCAAAATCATTCATTATTTTTCCATGTTAGTATTTTTTAAGCCACTATTCTCAGGAAAACAAAACAAAACCTTTAATTTGTATTTAGACATCATCAGCTAGCATCATAAAAACATTTGATTAAAGCAAAATTAGGCTGTTGGTAATAGACTCACAAAAGCCATTGGGGAAAAAACGGTTTCATCCTTTGAGCTACTCTCTACTTTGCAATCCAGTTTTTTAAATAAGGTTTCTAAATACACAACATGAGCAGTGACCTGCTGGTGTTTCTACCTTGGAAGAAAGTCATGGCAGCCTGTCCCTTGGTCCACCCAGGAGAGGAGAGAGGGACAAAGCAGCCAAAAGAAAGTTCTCCAAAGTGGAGGTGCCCTTTTTTTTTTTTTTCCTGCCTCAGCCTCCCCAGAAGCTGGGACTACAGGTGCCCGCCACCACGCCTGGCTAATTTTTTTTATTTTTTTAGTAGAGACGGGGTTTCACCGTGTTCGCCAGGATGATCTCGATCTCCTGACCTTGTGATCCGCCCGCCTCGGCCTCCCAAAGTGCTGGGACTACAGGCGTGAGCCACCGCGCCCGGCGAGGGGCCCTTCTACAATTCCAGACAGCCCGAGCAGACTCTTCACTCTTTTTTGTTTTTGTTTTTGTTTGAGACGCAGTCTCGCTCTTGACATCCAGGCTGGAGTGCAGTGACGCGATCTGGGCTCACTGCAACCTCGACTTTCCAAGTTCAAGCGATTCTCCTGCCTCAGCCTCCTGAGCAGCTGGGACTATAGGCACGTGCCACCACGCCCAGCTAATTTCTGTATTTTTAGTAGAGATGGGGGTTTCACCATGTTGGCCAGGCTTGTCCCGAACTCCTGACCTCAGGTGATCCACCTGCCTCAGCCTCCCAAAGTGCTGGGATTATAGTACAGTCATGAGCTACCGCACCTGGCCTTTTTTTGTGTGTGCAACTTTTATGGCTTTATTTAAACACAAATAAAATGTGTACATGGCTGCCCATTCATTTTCTTGGCCGGGCAGCCCGGCATTGGGATTACTGACTCTGACGGCAGCTGGGTTGCTCTTCCTGAAACAGCTTTGAGGTTCTTGGAGGAGGCATGGCAAGCGGTCCCTGCACAGTAAGATTCGCTGCACATCAGCAGCACTTCCAGCTCCTTGATGTAGTGGACCAGGAACTGGTCTAACTGGTGCCGGATGAAGCTTTTGGTCCTCTTTTGGATGCTCTTAGGCTCCATGAGGGGTCTGAGGGAGCCATCATTCAGCGTAGGAAATAAATGTCACCTCCATAGGCAGAACCAAGGAAAGGGGTTTTTGTTTTCTGGCGGTTCGTTGTTGTTTTCTGAGGCAGGATCTCACTTTGTTGCCCAGGTTATGCAATCATAGCTCACTGTAACCTCAAACTCGCGGCTCAAGTCATCCTCCTGCTCGTCTCTCCAGTAGCTGGGACTACAGTCACATGCCACCATGCCCGGCTAAAAGTTTTTTTAAAATTTTTTGGCAGGGCGCAGGGGCTGACACCTGTAGAATCCCAACATTTTGGGAGGCCAAGGCAGGTGGATCATCTGAGGTCAGGAGTTCAAAACCAGCCTTGCCCACATGGTGAAACCCCATCTCTACTAAAAATACAAAACATTTGGCTGGGCGCGGTGGTTCAAGCCTGTAATCCCAGCACTTTGAGAGGCCGAGACAGGAGGATCACGAGGTCAGGAGATTGAGACCATCCTGGCTAACACAGTGAAACCCTGTCTCTACTAAAAAATACAAAAAACTAGCCGGGTGAGGTGGCGGGCGCCTGTAGTCCCAGCTACTCGGGAGGCTGAGGCAGGAGAATGGCATGAACCCGGGAGGCGGAGCTTGCTGTGAGCTGAGATCCAGCCACTGCACTCCAGCCTGGGCGACAGAGCGAGACTCCGTCTCAAAAAAAAAAAAAAAAAAAAAAAAATTTTGCCAGGCTTGGTAGCATGCTCCTGTAATCCCAGCTACTCGGGAGGCTGAGGCAGGAGAATTGCTTGACCCAGGAAGCGGAGGTTGCAATGAGCCGAGATCGTACCATTCCACTCCAGCTTGAGACAAGAGCAAGACTTCATCTCAAAAAAAAAGAAGAAAAATTTTTTTGTAGAGATGGGGGTCTCACGATGTTGTCCAGGCTGGTCTTGAACTCCTGGTCCCAAGGGATCCTCCCACCTTCACTTCCCAAAGTACTGGGATTACAAGCGTGAGTCATCACACCTGGCCTGTTTTTGTTGTTGTTGCTGTTGTTGTTTTTCAATAGACTTCTTATTTCTACCTCTGCCAATAGTTTTTGGGGGTTTTATTTGTTGGTTGTTTGTTTTTTAGAGGCAGAGTCTCAATATGTCCTGGGTAAATTCTTATGAGATCAGAGACCGTATTCCCCAATGAACGACTGAAAGAATTAAGGCCGTGCGATGATCCTCACTTGGGAGACGGACAGCCCATGTCAGCGAGACACAGAGCCCCACGGACTGTGCACCTGTGGGATCAGAGCTCTCTGGTGACACTCAACAGAGGTGGACCCAAACTCTAGGGAGGAAGGAGGCAGGAGGAAAGGAAGGCAGGGAGGGAGGGAAAGAGAAGGGAAGGAAAAAGAGAGGGAGAGGGGGAGGAAAGGGGGAGAAAAGAGAAGGAGTGACCTCTGGGACAGAGGAGTTGGCTTGGGTGGGTTGCAGGCACAGTGATTTTCATCCCACCACTGGCTCCACGTGGAGTGGGGGCTGAATGGATGGCTCTCCAAAACTAAATCAGGCTGCTATTCCCAAAGTCAGGGAGAAGGACTTCGGACAGGCAAGAAACATGTGCCCAGGGAGGCACCCAGCTGCAGGCGTGGACAGGCAGGCTTGGTGGCCTGAACAATATTAGTGTCATTCTCCTTTCATTTTCCATCAGTTTGTGCTTTTGTTTTGTTTTTGTTTTCTTTTAAGACAGAGTCTTGCTCTGTCACCCAGGCTGGAGTGCAGTGGCGCAATCCTAGCTCACAGCAGCCTGGAACTCCTGGGCCCAAGTGATCCTCTGGTCTCAGCCTCCCAAGTAGCTGGGACTACGGGTTACAAACCTGGCTAATTACTTTAATTTTTTAGAGAGATGAGGTCTCTCTATGTTGCACAGGCTGATCTCAAACCCCTGGCCTCAAGCAATCCTCTCACCTTGGCCTCCTAAAATACTAAGGTTACTGGCCAATATATACCCAGTT
This sequence comes from Macaca nemestrina, assembly GCF_043159975.1. Lineage (NCBI taxonomy): Eukaryota > Metazoa > Chordata > Mammalia > Primates > Cercopithecidae > Macaca > Macaca nemestrina. Next base: position 14,082,967 of record NC_092125.1, on the reverse strand, counting down.
CTTAACATGATTTTAAACGTTGTTCTCGGGTCCAACTAAATCAGATGAGTGGCTGGGCACGGAGGCTCCCAACTGTACTCCCAACACTGTGGGAGGCCAAGGCAGGTGGATCACCTGAAGTCAGGAATCCGAGACCAGCCTGGCCAACATGTCAAAACCCCATCTCGGCCGGGCGCGGTGGCTCAAGCCTGTAATCCCAGCACTTTGGGAGGCCGAGACGGGTGGATCACGAGGTCAGGAGATCGAGACCAACCTGGTGAACATGGTGAAACCCCGTCTCTACTAAAAAATACAAAAAACTAGCCGGGCGAGGTGGTGGCGCCTGTAGTCCCAGCTACTCGGGAGGCTGAGGCAGGAGAATGGCGTGAACCTGGGAGGCGGAGCTTGCAGTGAGCTGAGATCCGGCCACTGCAACTCCAGCCCGGGAGACAGAGCGAGACTCTGTCTCAAAACAAACAAACAAACAAAAAAAAAACCCCATCTCTACTAAAAATACAAAAATTAGGCAGGTGTGGTGTCACATGCCTGTAATCCCAGCTGCTCAGGAGGCTGAAGTGGGAGGATTGCTTGAACCCGGGAGGCGGAGGTTGCAGTGAGCCAAGATCACAAAACTGTACTCCAGCCTGGGCAACAGAGAGAGACTCCATCTTAAAAAAAAAAAAAAAAATCAGATGACCTCCTGTTTATTAAAAATGCAGATTTATGGACTCACTTCCACCAGATTGTCTCAGAAATGCTGAGACCGAGCCCCGGAATCTGCATATTTCTGGGGTCTTGCTCTGAGGCCCAGGATGGAGTACAGTGGTGCGATCTTGGCTCATTGCAGCCTCCCACTTCCGGGTTCAAGCAATTCTCCTGCCCCAGCCTCCCAAGTAGCTGGGATTACAGGTGTATACTACCATGCCCAGCTAATTTTTGTATTTTGGGTAGAGACGGGGTTTCACCATCTTGGCCAGGCTGGTCTCGAACTGCTGATTTCAGGTGATCTGCTCACCCCAGCCTCCCAAAGTGCTGGGATTACAGGCGTGAGCCTCCACACCTGGCCCGGAATCTGCATTTTAACTAGCCCTCCCCAGGATGCTGCCCACTGGCACACGTTCCTGTAGTAAAAAGGAGAGATACTCAGTAGACTATAAAACTCCACATGAAAACACGATCAGACTACAAGAGTAAACCAAAGAGAGACTGGACAGATTCTACAGGAAGGTTTGCAAACCATTTCCTTCCCACAGTCAAATTATTCTCCTCTCTGGCTTTTCCAGAAAAATGCTGGCAATAAAAAAGGTGTAAATAGGACAAAATCTAGGAAAGAAAATGTCCCAGACATAAGTAAGGCCAAAAGGTCCCCTCTCCCTCCCACTTCTGGGGACTGACAATCCCCTGTAGCTACTTTGTAAACTTCAAGTCTCGGAGTGGGTGAGAAGGGGTCACCGGCTCAACATTTTCTTTTCCCCAGCGGCCACAGCATCTGTCTGCAGGTCTCCCTGCAGGGCAAATACCTGGCTTGCGGGCCAGCCCTGCACACCGCAGCTGCTGGTTGCTCTGGCAACCGAGACCCAAGCCCAGGATTGCACCGGCCTTGCGCAGATGTGCTTCCTCCGGCTGTCAACGCAGGAAAAAGAATTGAGTGTGAAACCCTCAGGATCTGTGAGAAATTATGTGATCTGGGAAGAAAAATTTCTGCAAACCTTTCTGATGCAAAAGACACTGTGAAACGGGCCTTAGTGAGAATTCTCCGTTCCCACCATGTGACGGGTGTTCTGCCGAGTCATGCGGGAATGTTGGGGTCACCAGCTGATCCAGTTCATTCATTTCTCAATTAAAGAGTCCAGGGAGGGTGGTTGACCTTGAAAGGTAAACAGGACTGAACCCTAGGTCTCTTGAGTCTTTGTTTCTGGCAGATCCTCCAATGGCAATGAATTTTTTTTTTTTTTTTTTTTTTTTTTTTTTGAGAGGGAGTTTTGCTCTTGTTGCCCAGGCTGGAGTGCAATGGCGCGATCTCGGCTCACTGCAACCTCCGCCTCCCAGATTCAAGCGATTCTCCTGCCTCAGCCTCCCGAGTAGCTGGGATTACAGGCATGGGCCACCACACCCGGCTGATTTTTGTATTTTTAGTAGAAACGGGGTTTCACCATATTGGTCAGGCTGGTCTCGAATTCCTGACCTCAGGTGATCCACCTGCCTCAGCTTCCCAAAGTGCCGAGATTACAAGCATGAGCCACAGCGCCCGGTCCTGGCAATGAATTTTGAACCTCCTTTAAGTTTAACCACCTCCCTCCAGGAGGTTCTCATGTTCTCGCAGAGCTAGTCCAAGCCCTGGAAGTTCCGATGTCTCCCCATCCAACTGTGAAGAGAGGCCAGCAGGCCACACATTGGCTCTAGACAGAGACATGGGATAAGGACTCATCTCAGTGATGTGAGAAAAAAGGGGAATGAAGATTGTCCACAAGAGGAAAAAAATGAAAACTAAGAAATATTGAGAAGGAGGGCTGGGCACGGTGGCTCATGCCTGTAATCCCAGCACTTTAGGAGGCTGAGGTGGGTGGATCACTTGTGGTCAGGAGTTCCAGATCAGCCTGACCAACAGGGTGAAACCCCGTCTTTACTAAAAACAAAACTAAACAACAACAAAAAAATTAGCCGGGCATGGTGGCGCATGCCTGCAATCCCAGCTAGTTGGGAGGCTGAGGCAGAAGAATCAACCTCCGGGTGGCGGAGGTTGCAGTGAGCCAAAATCGTAACAAGAGGGAAACTCCAACTCAAAAAAGAGAAGGGGAGGGGACGGGAGGGGAAGGGAGGGGAGGGGATGGGAGACGGAAAGTAGGGGAGGGAGGGAAAGGAGGGAAGGGAGGGAAGGGAGGGAAGGAAAGAAAGATTGAGAAGGAAAGAAAGATTGCGAAGGAAAGAAAGATTGAGAAGGAAAGAAAGATTGCGAAGGAAAGAATAAAGCAGAAGTAGAAAACAGCCCTGAGCCTTGGAGTCATAGGAAATTTTTTATCAGAGGTATTGATTCTTCCTGTTTAATCCTGGTGGGTTAGCATTTTGTGAACAAGTCTTTCCCTTTCGCCTTGGCTACCAGGAAGCTCAGCACTAAACTCTAGGTTAATTATAGCAGTTCTCCTTAGCCTGAGTTTTCTTCTGCCTGCATTACTGCAAATCCTTTCTGGAAGTAGGTAGGAAGACTGAGCATTTGTGATTTTCTTGCTACCTATCTATTCCCTGTTGTGATAGCTGGACACCAAATTCCCTCCAGGAAACTATCCTCCTATTCTTAGCCCGTGTGCTTGGGACAGAGGGTTCCAATTCCATCTCAGGAGTGACGCATATGACATGGGCGTGAGTCAAGCAGTCATGCCAGCTCCCTTACCACAGTGCTTCATTTTTTAGGCGGATCTATGAGCCAACTGGAGCCAAAGAGATGAAAAGGACAGTTTGTCAGGAATCATGGGATAGAAATTGTTCCCACTAGACTTGAAATTAGAAGGATGTGAGTCTGAAACTACCACAGCTGTATTGGGACCAGGAGGGAAGCATCTGCCCAAAACTACAGCCCAGTCAAGAGGGGAGACCTGCGGGATGAAGAGAGAGAAAGAAACCAGATCCATGTTCATCACTGGGACTTCCAGGTCCAGCTGTACCTGAAGCCCACCCTGCTGTCAAACAACAAAGTCCCCTTCTGCTTCAGTTTGCCTGGGTCTAGAAGTATGGACAAAACGCCTTACTTTGCTTTCTCTTACTCCATGAAGAGTACGTGGTTATGGCCAAATATGTAAAAAATACAGGAAAGTATAAAGAAAAAAAATCCGGCTGGGTGCAGTGGCTCATGCCTGTGATCCCAGCACTTTGGGAGGCTGAGGCAGGCAGATCACAAGGTCAGGGAGTTCGAGACCAGCCTGGCCAATACGGTGAAACCCCGTCTCTACTAAAAATACAAAAATTGGCTGGGCACTGTGGCTTATGCCTGTAATCCCAGCACTCTGGGAGACTGAGATGGGTGGATCACCTGAGGTTAGGAGTTTGAGACCAGCCTGGCCAATATGGTGAAACCTCGTCTCTACTAAAAATACAAAAATTAGCCAGGCGTGGTGGCAGGCACCTGTAGTCCCAGCTATTGGGGAGGTTGAGGCAGGAGAATCACTTGAACCCGGGAGGCAGAGGTTGCAGTGAGCTGAGATCGCACCACTGCACTCCAGCCTGGGAAACAGGGCGAGACTCCATCTCAAAAAAAAAAAAAAAAAAAAAAAAAAAAAAAAAATCCATCCGTAACCCCATAACCTAGAGACAATGATCAGAATGAACTTATTGCTCCTAAAATTTACTTTGAAGACAGGAAAAACGCCACTTGTGCATGTCAGTAACCCAAGGCCGGATCCCTTCACAAGTTTCTCCATTTAGGCTGCATGACGGGAGTTTGTAGCTCATTTATGTTTAGCTGTAGAGAGTAGTTTTAGCAGGCTTTTGACTTAGATTTAAGGATTTTTTTTCTCCTCCCACATTCAAAAGCCATAAATCTGTACTCCGGGAAGCCAGCGGCATAGTATGAGGAGACACTCCCTATTCTGGGCTTGGCCCAGAATCAAACGCCTTTTTGCTAGAACAGCTGAGCTGGCTGAGCGAACCGCCTGTCTCAGGGGAGCAGCTGGCATTTCAGGTGTGCCTTTTTTTTTTAAATTCTACTTTAAATTCTAGGGTACATGTGCACAACGTGCAGCTTTGTTACATATGTATACATGTGCCATGTTGGTGTGCTGCACCCATTAACTCATTATTTACATTAGGTATATCTCCTAATGCTATTCCTCCCCTCTCCCCCAACCCCAGGTGTGCCCTTTATCTTTCAGAAGCCACCGCAAGAGTCGCGTGGAGGCGGCACAATTCCCACCTGGCTGTCAGTGATGCTTCCTTGTTTGCAGCCTGGGAAAGTGACTGAGTCCATGTGAGCCGTAGGGACCTGACCTGCCAGCAGTCCCCGAGGCTCCAGCTGGGTGGGCAGCCATGGTGGAGCAGGTTGCTTCCAATCAACAGCGCTTTAAGGAGGCTGCTGCAGGCCAGGTGGTGACTCACGCCTGTAATCCCAGCACTTACGGAGGCCCAGAAGGATCACTTGGGCTCAGGAGTTCGAGACTAGCCTAAGCAACATGGCAAAAACCCCGTCTCTACAAAAAATACAAAAATCAGCCGGGCATGGTGGCATGTGCCTGTGGCCCCAGCTACTCAGGAGGCTGAGGTAGGAGGATCACTTGGGCCTGGGAGGTTGAGACTGCAGTGAGCCGAGATCACGCCAGAGCACTCCAGTCTGGGCAACGAGTGAGACTCTATCTTAAAAAAAAAAAGTCTCCTGCAAATGGTTTTCCACCAAAGCTCAGAGAGCGCTTCCAGATACGTTTAAATTACGATAACATTCAAACATACAGAAAAGTAGAATAGTATAACAAACACCTGTATATGCATCACCCAGTTCCACAATTATTAATATATTGCCAGTTTTGCTTCATGTATTTTTTTTAAGGGAACAGCATGAAAATGTATTTCTTGCCGGGCGCGGTGGCTCAAGCCTGTAATCCCAGCACTTTGGGAGGCCGAGACGGGCGGATCACGAGGTCAGGAGATCGAGACCAGCCTGGTTAATACGGGGAAACCCCGTCTCTACTAAAAAGTACAAAAAACTAGCCGGGCGAGGTGGCGGGCGCCTGTAGTCCCAGCTACTTGGGAGGCTGAGGCAGGAAAATGGCGTGAACCCGGGAGGCGGAGCTTGCAGTGAACTGAGATCCAGCCACTGCACTCCAGCCTGGGCGACAGAGCAAGACTCCGTCTCAAAAAAAAAAGAAAATATATTTTTCTGTACCGAAGTTTTTTTGTTTTTTGTTTTTGAGACAGAGTCTCGATCTGGCACCCAGGTTGGGGTGTAGCGGCACCATCTCAGCTCACTGCAACCTCCGTCTCCCAGGTTCAAGCGATTCTCCTGACTCTGCCTCCCAAGTAGCTGGGATTACAGGCACCCGCCACCACGCCAGGCTAATTTTTGTATTTGTAGTAGAGACAGGGTTTCGCCCTGTTGGCCAGGCTGGTCTTGAACTCCTGACCTCAAGTGATCCACCCAACTCGGCCTCCAAAAGTGCTGGGATTATAGGCATGAGCCATTGTGCCTGGCCTGTGCTTAAGTGTTTTAAAATAAATTGTAGACATTATGATATTTACCCCTAAATTTAATTTTATATACAGTATCTGTATATAAAAAATTATATATAATAAAATGGGTTTGTTTTTTTGAGACACAGTCTCACTGTCGCCTAGGCTGGAGTGCAGTGGCACGATCTCAGCTCACTGCAATGTCCACCTCCTGGGTTCAAGTGATTCTCCTGCCTCAGTCTCCTGAATAGCTGGGACTACAGGTATGTACCACCACGCCCATTTTTGCATTTTTAGTAGAGACGGGGTTTCACCATGTTGGCCAGTATAGTCTCGATCTCTTGACCTCGTGATCCACACACCCTGGCCTCCCAAAGTGCTGGGATTACAGCGTGAGCCACCGTGCCTGGCTAAAATGGTTATTTTAATACATAATCACAATTGAAACATAATCATATAGAACCACAATGAAAAATAATGCAATTAATGCGATTTTCAACATTGTCTAATACCCAGGCACACTCAAATTTCCCCAAACAGGCTGGGCACAGAGACTCCACGCCTGTAATCACAGTACTTTGGGAACCAATCGCAGAATTCAGCACTGTGGAGGCCATTGGCTTTCTCGGAAAAAGCAGCCCCAGTGAATTTGCGGAACACAAGTTGAATGAAGTTGGTCACGGGAGAATGGGAGGAGTGGGGACGGCCAGCATGGACAGCAGAGACGTTTCGCTACATAAGTGAGGAGAGAAATCAGTGCTGCCTGCAGCAGAGGTGGGGCCAGGAGTCTTTTTTTGAGATAGGAAAAATCCTACCATGTCTGTGGGCTAATGGAAATATCTGGTTATAGGGGTGAAACTGATGATGCCGAAGAGAGAGGAAGAATTGCCGGAGCAATACCCGCGATGGCCCAGATGGAATGGGACCCCAGTAGCTGGCAGGGAAGTGCCATCAGGTCATACATGGTAATGGGGAAAGGCAATGGCTATGGGCACAGATACAGTCCATGGTAGTTCTGGTTGGAGTTTGAACTTTTTTTCTTTTTTTTTTTGTCTTGAGACAAGGTCTCACTGTGATGCCCAGGCTGGACTGCAGGGGTGAGATCATAACTCACTGCAGACTCATACTCCTGGGATCAAAGTCATCTTCCCATCTCAGCGTCCCGAATAGTTGGGACTACAGGTGCTCCCCATCATGCTCAACTAATGTTTTTTAATTTTCATAGAGATGGGGTCTCCCTATGTTGCCCAGGCAGGTCTCAAACCCCTAGGCTCAAGTAATCCGCCCGCCTCTGCCTCCCAAAGTGCTGGGATTACAGGCGTGAGCCCAGGTACCCAGCCTGAACTCTCCTTATAAGAAGATATTCTCGGCCGGGCGCGGTGACTCAAGCCTGTAGTCCCAGCACTTCGGGAAGCAGAGGCGGGTGGATCACGAGGTCAGGAGATCAAGACCCTCCGGGCCAACACGGTGAAATCCCGTCTCTACTAAAAATACAAAAAACCAGCCGGGAGAGGTGGCGGGCGCCTGTAGTCCCAGCTACTCGGGAGGCTGAGGCAGGAGAATGGCGTGAACCCGGGAGGCAGAGTTGAGATCGGGCCACCGCACTCCAGCCTGGGCGACAGAGTGAGACTCCGTCTCGGAAGGGAAAGGGAAGGGAAAGGGAAGGGGAGGAGAAGGAGAAGGGGAAGGGAAAGGGAAGGGGAGGAGAAGGAGAAGGGGAAGGGAAGGGGAAGGGGAAGCGATGGGGAAGGGAAGGGGAAAGGAAGGGGGAGGGAAGGGAAGGGGAAGGGGAAGCGAAGGGGAAGGGAAGGGGAAAGGAAGGGGGAGGGAAGGGAAGGGGAAAAGAGATATTCTCATGCCCTTTGGAAATGATGCACCTAAGTCTCAAGGAAGTTAAGTGCCCCAGTAAGCGGCACATTTAGAACTCAAACCCCAAGCCCCTGCTTCTAAAAACTGTGTTCGTTCCGCCACCCCACAGCTACCCCTCTATTTTTGCAAGGTGATTCTACAGAACTGGGAAGGCAAGGAGTTGAAGAAACCCTCTGCCACATTTTATTCTTTACCTTTCATAGAAAAAGATCATACTTAACGTTGCTTTGACTCACTCTAAAGATTAACCTGGAATTGCGTCTCTTCTTGGACAAGTCAGAAGTCCTTTCAACTGTCCTTTTCAATTATCTTCTCTTGTCTGGTAGGTTCCCATCTAGAATTTTAATTCACGAAAACCAGAAACAGGACTTCGCAAAATGTCGTCCTGGGACATCTTCCAGGAGGAACCATTTTATTCCTAAACAAATAATCAGAGCATTTTCATTTCGCTGTGATGATCGCTGTAATTGACAGAATCACAGTTGCTCTGGGGCTCCAGGCTACGGAGGCCGGGGGCACAGGCACGGCGCGGACGCCCCCGAGGATCGCCGCCAGAGGGCGCCGGCGCGCTCCTTCGTGCCTGCTGCTGCCTGGATGAAAACACTCATAGCTCACGCGGGGCAGACGAGCAAATCCTATGAACTTCTCCAGCCTAGTTTAGAACAAGGGAAAGGGAAGCGCGCGGTACCGGCTGTCCACTCCGCGGTCCTCGTGGCTCAAGTCACCCTGAGTCTTCCCCCAGCTGACAAAGGCGATCTGCCAGGACCCAGAATCGTGGATGGATCCACTTTGCCAATGTACTGAAAAAACTGATGCCATGTTGAGAGAAGGGAGGAATCTATTTTTGTAAGAAATGTTACTTTACACATACTTGGCTGATTTTTGATCTCAAAAAACCCAAAACCTGGTCTAGTGTCCAGTAACTCAGTTGCCTGGAGCCCTATGCAATGAGACTGAATTTCCATGGGGCCCGGTTGGCAGCTTTAAATCATTTTCAGGCAAGGCATACGCGTGTGCACACACACACACGTATATATACAGAGAGCGCTCACCTGGCACTTCTCTTTCGTTTCATGGTGACACATTACAATGCAACATGACCAGCTTACAGGTGCTAGAAATGGAAGTCTGAGGCTGACAACTCAAGGGTGTGTGTGTCAGGGGCAACAGCTCCGTAGATGAGTATTATTAACTATAATTACACCAACCCAGCCTCTTTTGAAAATTGATCAGAGATGCTTTTTCTTGTCTTGATGAGTAGGTGGGAGTAATTATCATTTGCAGTGGGAAATACCGTTGGTTCTAGGGCAAAGCTGGCTTCACTGTTTCTTGGATTTGTCTTTTATCACATACCTCAAGTCTCTCTGAGGAAGGAACTAATTCACCATTGTTTCTCCGCTGTGGGAGAGGGAGGCTGTGGGTGGGGAGTAAACTATAACCGAGATGTACCCTTATTGTATTTCATGTTGGCTAGTGCCCTGGAACCGATGTTTTTGTTTTATTTTCAGATGCAACAGTCTGACAGGTTTTACTAATACCAGCCCTCATCTGGCTTTTACTGAGGTGTCTATCTCGTGTTACAAACCATTCTGTGCGCTGAGGATACAGCAGTGAACAAAAACAGTTAAAAATAAAAATAAAAAGCCAGGTGCAGTGGCTCATGCCTGTAATCCCAGCACTTTGGGAGGCCAAGAAGGGCAGATCACTTGAGGTTGTGAGTTTGAAGCCAGCCTGGCCAACATGGTGAAACCCTGTCTCTACTAAAAATACAAAAATGAGCCAGGCATGGTGGCACATACCTGTAGTCACAGCCACTCAGGAGGCTGAGACAGAATTGCTTGAAGCTGGGAGGTTGATGTTGCAGTGAGCCAAGATCACACCACTGCTCTCCAGACTGGGCGACAGGGCAAAATTCCGTCTCAAAAAAAAAAAAAAAAAAAAAGTTCTAAGTAATCAAATACCCAAGTAATTAATTACCCAAAGTCAAACAGTCAGCAATTGAGTCAGAATTCAAGCCACAATAGCTATTATTCACACTATAGTCACTCCTGAATTTTTTTATTTAGTGATAGTGTTTAAATTGAGCTAAGAACGTCTAACATAATATCTGAGAAGCTAAAGGTTTGGAAAGTCTTGTCTTCTGCCATCCAACATTTGGTAAAGACATGGTTATTTTAGCCAGCATTTTTCTTTTTTTTTTTTTTTGGTATTGTTTTTGGAGACAGTTTCACTCTTGTCGCGCAGGCTGGAGTGCAATAGCTCACTGCAACCTCCACCTCCCAGGTTCAAACAATTCTCCTGCCTCAGCTTCCCGAGTAGCTGGGATTACAGGTGTGTGCCACCACGCCCAGCTAATTTTGTATTATTAGTAGAGACGGGGTTTCACCATGTTGGACAGGCTCCTCTCGAACTCCTGACCTCAGATGATCCGCCCACCTTGGCCTCCCAAAGTGCTGGGATTAAAGGCATGAGCCACTGTGCCCAGCCTCTTTTTCTGAATATAAGTGAATTTTAAACACTGTCACCTGTGAAAGCAGACTAAATTCCAAGTCGTCCAAGTTCTGGACAAGCTGCCGACCTGGACTGCTGGTCTGTAGTTCATCCAGCTCAAGGGAAAGCCAAGAAACAAAACAATCCTGTCTTTTAAAAGGGTTGGGAAAACCAGGGTGTAGATAGGGCCACAGAGCACCCTTAAATGATGAACTGTAATGACACCTAAGTCACCCCTGTATTTAGTAAGTTTCCATGAAAGGGTGGTTCAAAATGACTCTAAATTATGTTTTTGGGTTTTTTCTAAAAGGCCATCTCAGAATTTTTTTTTTTTTTTTAGTTCGAGACCAGCCTGTCCAACATGGTGAAACCCTGTCTCTACTAAAAGTACAAAAAAAAAAATTAACCAGGCACAGTGGTGCACACCTGTAATCCCAGCTATTCAGGAGGCTGAAGCAGGAGAATCACTTGAACCCAGGAGGAGGAGGCTGCAGTGAGCCATGGGTGTGCCACTGCACTCCAACCTGGGCAACAGAGCAGACTGTCTCAAAAAACAAAAAACCTTTATGAATGCTCTTCAAAGGCTGCCAGGTTTGCTTTTTTTGGCATTTTGTTGTTACGTTAGGAGGCTATCAAGAAATATGAAGCTGAATAGATCCCTTCCCTTCTCCTGTTCTCAAACTTATACTATTTCTAATAATCAAGTAAGTTAAGTGGCTTTTAAAATAGATTACTCCTCACAATATTTCTTTCCTTCCACTTACATGGCATGTTATCCCAAAGAATCTTTTAAATTTTAGGGTGAAAAAAATCCCATTTGTGTTCATTTGGATTTCCATTCATTATTTACCAAGCATTTAACTATGCTCTATGCTGGGGAATCCGATGGTCAGTAAGACATGTCTTGGGAGCTGTCTCGTGGGAAAGATGGACAAGTCACCAGGAAAGTGACAGTAGACATTGGTAAATGCCATAGGAATATCCCAGGGATGGAGATCCTAGCATCTCCAACATGGGGCACAGAACCCTGGACCTGGGCCTGCTACATTAAGTCTCTCTCAACGAGATGGTAAAATCAGGGAGTATTTTGTTTATCCAGCTATCTGGGGTGATAAGCACAGTGCCCGGTCCAAGGCATAGGGAGCCCCACAGGATAGCTGAAGAGGAAGGCACATTTGGGGGAAGGATGCTATATGAGGTGAGATCGGAGTTAATCAGGCCAGATTATGAGGACCTCGGATGCCATACAAGGGACACGATGTTTCTGAGCAATTCCTCAGGCAGTGAGTGGACTGGAGACAAGACCTGCAATAACTCTAGGTTACCTAAAATAGTGGCAGTGAGGCTGGAAAGAAGTGGGGCAGGAGGAAGTCATCAGCTAGAGGTGACTGCTGAAGGCAGAGAGGGAGAAATCACCCAGGAAGAATGGAGACACCAAGGGTAGTTTCTAGATAAAACAGGATCTTCTGGATGGGCTAAAAGAGGAGCAAATTTGTCTTTCTCTTAATGAGAGAGGGTCTAGCTCTGTTGCCCAGGTTAGAGTATAGTGGTGCCATCACCTGGGCCCAAGCGATCCTTCCACCTCAGCCTCATGAGTAGCTATGTCTACAGGTGTGCCCTACATCCAGCCAATTTTTTCATTTTTGTTGAGATGGGCTCTTCTGGCCAGGTAGGGTGGCTCACACCTGTAATCCCAACATTTGAAAAGGCCGAGAAGAATGGATCACTTGAGGCCAGGAGTTCGAGACCAGCCTGGCCAACATGGTGAAACCCCCGTCTACAAAAATCAGCTGGGTGTGGTGGCACGGGCCTGTAACCCCAGCTGCTTGGGAGGCTGAGGCATGAGGAATCGCTTACACCTGAGAGGAATTCCAGCCTGGGCAATAGACACTAAAAAAACAGACAAGTCTTCTGTGCTGCCAAAGCAGCTCTGGAACTCCTAGCCTCAGGTGACCCTCCCACCCCGTGGCCTACCCCAAGTGCTGGGATTACAGGTGAGCATGGCACCTGGCTTAGGAGTTCTGGCAGAGGCCCTACTCCTCGCCCTGAGTCCTGTCTCCCATGGCCTCTGGCTCTAGCCCAAGCTTGTCCAACCTGTGGCCCAGGGCAACTTTGAATGTGGCCCAACACAGACTTATAAGCTTTCTTAAAACACTATGAGATTTTTCTGCGATTTTTTTTTTTTTTTTTTAGCTCATCAGCTATCGTTAGTGTTCGTGTATTTTGTGTGGCTCAAGACAATTTCTTCCAGTGTGGCCCCGGGAAGCCAAAAGATTGGACAGCCCTGCTCTAGCCAAAGTTCATTCCAGCCCTCCTGTGTCAATCTGCTCTTCAACTCAGTCTTTCCAACACACTCAGGTCCTGCTTACCTGAGCAGTTTGTGGCAGGAGCTGAGGCAGCTAGGGCACACCCCCTTCCAGCCTCTCCAAAGCATCACTTTTACAATTAATATAACTTTGGAGGTGGCAATGAGAATTTTATGTTAGAGCAAAATTACAAAAACTCTCATAGATCTGATACTGATGACTTGTATACTTCAGATCCTTATCAGTGATGTAGAATACAACGTATTCTCAGCTAGCGCGTTCTGCTACCAATTAGCCGCCGCTTCTTACAATGCTGATGTACATATTCTGTAACCTTAACACAGCTAGTTTCTCTAACAGGGCTTCATGTTTCACATGTCAGCAACATCACCACTGAGCTCCTCTCTCAGGAATCTGTTTTAACGGGCCTTCCAGGAGACTGCCATCTCCTGAAGCTGGGCCCACCACCACCCGGAAGCCCTCGGGAGCTGACACGACCACAGGGATTTTCTTCACCTGGAATCTGAGGCAAATGTGCATTCTCCTGGCAGAGAAGCCTGCAGCTCTAGACATCCTGAAAGACGTTAATAACAAAAAACCCACAGCTTCAGACTCATCAAATTCAGCAGAGAGTGTTCTCCAAACATACGCCAAGCCAAAGTTTTCTCCAAGCCCTTTAATATTCACTTAAACAGTTGAGGCACAAGCAATAATAAAACTGCATTTTTTTACGTTACAAAAAGATTTTGTATGTTATCTGCATGATATACCAATTTTCTCAGTCTCTTCTGCAATAACTCTCATTAACACTCTGGTCCACAGGCTGACTTAATAAAGTCAGAACGGCAGGCGGGAAGATGGTAAAATAAACTTACTGAGGGGCAAAAGGAACCAAACATTTCCTGAGTGCCTACTATGCACGCTCTACTAGCTTTTACACACTTTACATAAATGTGAACCTAAGTTCTAGTTATCAGTTAACAAGCCAGCATTGCTAAGGCCAGTAAGTCTACGTTTTAAATGTTATTTGGCCTTTAAATACAAATTGTGGAACAAAACAATGTATCTTTGCCCAAAGAAGCATGTCAACTGTTGCACCACTACATTATTTTCCATTTCCAAAGTTTTTGTTTTTAGTAAGTGTGCAACATTAGCACATGGAAACACTCAAGCTGTATATTAGTTCACTGAAATCTGGGGTTTTTCCGTTCTCACCCGCTGGGCACCATTTGGCCAGCATCACTACAACGAGCTGATTCTATCACTTGTAAAACTTAAGATGGGAATGGATAGTGTTTGGCAATTACATTTCTGGGAGAAAAAAGTGCTGATTTCTTTCTTTAACTTGACACAGCTAGCTTTAAAAAGTGGTACCTCATTTTAAAGCACCAAAGTTGTCATTTAAATAAGAAAATGTACTTGGCTTTCTGAGCTGTAAAATGAAGGTACCACTGCCTTTTCAAGTATTACAGCAAAGCCAGTATGTTCACAGCCAGGTGATACCCAGCTCATACTGCACTCCAGTTGCCAAGGAAACGGTGTTTCTACCCTCCCCAAACTTAAGCTGCCCCTCACTCCTCCAGCCAGACCTCATTTTTCCGAGTCTGCTCTTCCCTTGCTGAGCTGTCTGCCTCTTGCTCCCTTTCCCATCCGTTCTCCCTCTAGCTGCCCCTCTACACATGTCTGGGCTGCTGCCTCAGACTTCTTGGCTGCCTGGTGAGCCACTGACCAATCACCACTGCACTGCTCTGGATTTGGGATCCCACTAATACAACTAACTGGCACATCTGTACTGGTCACCCCCCGAAAAAAGCATCCTGTGTAACAAAAAAGCACTGTTTAAGGATTCAGGATCACAAACCCTCAAGATACCCGAGAAAAGTCCTCAAATGTGAGTCGCCTAATGTAACAGTAGAGGTAAGTTCAAAGATGAAATGTGATTTGTTCAAGGCTGTGCGGCTAATCAGAGGCAGAAACTAGAACTGTTTCTCTTTCCACTACACCACAAAAAAACCGAGATTAGTAATGATTAAGAAGAGTTTGTAAGTCAACCAAAATAAAATGCCTAGTACATAGGAAAAGTCTTTGGGATTTCTCCACAGACTTCTTTAGACAGAACAAAGGCAATCTTTACAATGAGAAATGCTCCTCAGTTCAACAGATGCCACCAAGTACCAAGGATCCTTACTCAGTTCTGAAACTGGATCTGTGACTACGGAGAATATGTCACTATTTGAGAATAAGAGGTCCCACCTGCTCCACTCTTTTCAAGACTTCAGTCACAAGGTTGCAACTTACTCTCATCGTTTAACAAGATAAATTAATCCAGTTGAAGTAGGATTGAGGAGGTACACTGAAGATAAAAGCAAAAGGCAACAAACATTTTTACAAGCAGATCATCCCAGTTACCTTAAAAGTTTCGGATTAATTTACAAAGTACTGACAGAACCATATAATTTCAGTGAAAATCAAGATAGTTATACCATTAAAAAAAAAAAAAAGATCAATTCAGAAATACTAAGTCAGGCAAGCATGCAAAATTCAGAATATAAAAAAAAGCAGGGCCTGGTTGCCCACATACATTCCTCAGGTTAAGGTGGATTTAAAGATGCCCAACAGAACCCAATGAATCAGAAGCTAAAAGGGACACTTCAGAGATCAGCAGACGCGTTCTCTCATGTAACAAATGGAGGGAAAGTGAGCACACACTAACTGGCGAAGCTCACAAGGCTAGACTGGGGTGTACAGAGATCTAATTACTGGTGCTATTTGCAACTACATATATTTAAAATACAAGGAGATAAATACCCAGAACACATTAAGCCTACTGATTTAAACAGAACATTTCAAGACTGATACACAGAAAGGGAAGGAAGCTGTTAACCCAGCACAGCAGCACACCTCACATACTTATGTCTCAGAGATTAAATGGAAAGAAATGATCAATCAAAACCTTCAATGCTCAGTTTTCACAAACACAAGCCTATCAAATTTCCGGATTTACGGCAAAATGTGCCAGCTAAAAGTGTACATTCTTCAATTTCTCCTATACTTTTTTTTTGTTTTTTGCCTATCTTTCAAAACTGAGCACTGGGTATTTTTAACATAAGCCATGTCATATGTACAGTTTAAGTATGTTTCAGGAATAAACAAAATCCATATTTCAGTAACTCATAGTGTATTTATAAAATGAAAAATTATCAAAATACACTTTTCACTGGGAAAAATAAATAGACAAATGGATCTACACAAAGTAAACATTAACTTTGGTAGATTTCAGTGTAGTTCATAACAAGCATATTTGCCCTTATTTCCCCAGAGCTGCTCAACTACCAAGACATTTTAAAATATTTTTAACTGAGATTTTATTATGTTGACATTTGTTTCTCATTCCACATCATCTTCAGCCAAGCTCTGAGCACTTACAATTCTCTGAAAGAAAAAAAAATAGTTTTTTAAAGTGTCATAAGCATGTAATCAGGATTCTAACTTCAACATAAAATGCTCTCTGTATTCAAATAATCGAATCTTGGTAAAATTCACCCATTCTGACATTTAACTCAATATGTAATACTTTACACACCGTCAGCATCCAAGAAAACAATGATCACACTACTGTCGGTCCCATTTCAAAAGTCAAGTTAACAAAGGAGGCAAAGCATTACATTACATATATTTTTAATTCAGATGGGGTCTCTGTCACCCAGGCTGGAATGCAGTAGCACAATCTCAGCTCACTGCAACCTCTGCCTCCTGGGCTCAAGCAATCCTCCCCCACTTCAGCCTCCTGAGTAGCTGGGACTACAGACTCGTGCCACCATGCCCGGCTAAAGGAGACAGAGCATTACATTATATATATTTTTAATTCAGATGGGGTCTCTGACACCCAGGCTGGAGTGCAGTAGCACAGTCTCGGCTCACTGCAACCTCTGCCTACTGGGCTCAAGCGATCCTCCCCCAACTCAACCTCCTGAGTAGCGGGAACCACAGATTCATGCCACCACACCCGGCTAATTTTTTTTATTTTTGGTGGAGACAGGGTTTTACCATGTTGCCCAGGCTGGCCTTGAACTCCTGAGTTCAAGTGAGTGCTAGGATTATAGGGCATGAAACACCGTATCCAGCCATCATTACATAATACTACATCAGTCGATTATGTAACTAAAACCAAAAAGAATTTAAAATCTTTTCACTCTCAGGCAAACCAAGAACACTGATAACTGAGTGATTCAGAGGTCATTTTTAAGGAATTAGGCTTCATAGTGTATTTACAAATATTCCAAAAAACATCACCCTCAGGCCAATTTTCCAAAAGTACTATACCATGCTGCCTTTCAAACAGCGTAATATTAAACTGATGATTCCAGTATGAATCCTCTAGAACTAGAACCACATTAGTCTAAATAAAAACAATTTAGACCCAAGTCCTTGGTTGTCCAACTCGTTCCCTCAAATCGTTGGGACCTTTACTTCCCTTTCCAGTCCTTTTCTAATTCAGTTGAGTAAAAATCAGTTTGAAAAATTAACCAGTTAAAACTATCAAGTTCTGTAAATACTTCCTATCATCATTCACTGTTTTAATCATAACAACTTGGGAAATCGATACATGTAATTGACACGCTATTCCAAAAAGTAGATTCATTTGGGCTCCTTGAACTCAAAATGAACAGAAAGCATTTTAATTAACTCCTAATTTACACATAAGTTAATCTTTTACAGTATATTAATGGTATTTTGCATTTTTGAGTAGGGATTTGGGGATGTCGTCAAATAACTACAAACTCAAATAACTACGTCAAATAACTACAAACTGAGAGCACCTCATGAGCAGCAGAGGCACTGAGCCTTTACACAAGTGAGTTAGAGGGAATCCATGCTCCTGAATGCCCTAATATCTAGGCTACAGCTACCTAGGCTCCTTTGTCAGATCACCTAACAGAAGGCATGGTCTCCTGGAAGAGTAGGCAGAAAGCTACTTGTAGAAAGTAGCCAAGAGTGACCTGAATTTGGACAGTTGACTACTAAGACCTGAGACTTATCACTAAGACACATACTTCCCGATCCATTCCAGGGCACAATCACTAGATCTGGGCAGTCATCTGGATGTTTCCCATCAGAGAAGAAAATGTCAAGCACTGATATTCTCGTTTGTTTTCATTATACACATGAGTTTATTTCATCATGTTCACTAGGCTCATTTTAAAATGTCCCTAATCATTCGGTTCTAAATCCTACTCACTTTTATGTCATAACATTCCAATTCCTTACCTGACTAATTGTTGGGAGCTTAGTCAGAAGCATCTGGAACACTGGTGGTGGAAGAGTTTGCTGTAAGACCTGCAGTAACTGCTGTGGCTGTCCACACACAGCAATTGCATTTGTCAGATGGTCTACGCCCTTCTCATATTCACCTGTAAGATTTACATAAAATTACATGTAACCCGAAAAGTCTTGGCCTTTGTCAAAATTAACTTTACACGCCATATCCAAATGATGCTGACCAAAAACGCTATGCAAGTAAAATGCTGGAAATAACCTATAGTGCATTCATACAGCTATTATGAAGCCACTAACAAGAATGATTCAGATTACATGTACTGATATGGAAGTGTTTCAAACATACATACATAAGGGGGAAATCAATGTATAAAAATGTCAAAGTATTACTATTTATATACTTGGAATATTTCTGAAAGACTACATGAGACAATTGCTGAGAATCGAATAGTACTTTTCTGTAACAGGGAACTACAAGACTGGGGACTGAGGTGGAAAGAAGATTCAATTTCACATTAAGCCAAGTCTTTGTACTATTTGAATGGTATTACATGAGAAGGAAAAAAAAATTTTTAAGTGATACTAGCAGGAAAAATGGTCACACTAATGAAATATGACAGGAGAAATAAAGCCATGATTAACTCTGAGTGGGAGGGTTTATTTTCCTTTATCTACAAATATCCTTCAACAGACATATTACATTTGAAAAAAAACACTTTAGGCTTACAGTTTTTCAAAGTTCACTTAATTCAATAAATATTAAGTATCTGCTATGTGCACCTTGTCCTTAGTTAACTCCATTTTATTGTATTTATTTATTTATTTATTTTTTTTTTGTGGTAAAATGTTAAAGAAAGATTTATTGTCAGATTATTTGTCATTTGGGATTTCTTTTTTTTTTTTTTTTTTTTCTTTTCTGCCTTTTTATTTATTTATTTATTTATTTTTTAATTTATTATTATTATACTTAAGTTGCAGGGTACATGTGCATAACGTACAGGTTTGTTACATATGTATACTTGTGCCATGTTGGTGTGCTGCACCCATCAACTCGTCATTTACATCAGATATAACTCCCAATGCAATCCCTCCCCCCTCCCCTGATCTCCGTCACCCAGGCTGGATCTTGGCTGACTGCAGCCTCAACTTCCTGGGCTCAAGCAATCCTGCCACCTCAACCTCCCAAGTAGCTAGGACCATAGGTGTGCACCACCACACCGGGCTAATTTTGCTAATTTTTTTTTTTTTTTTTTTTTTTGTAAAAATGGAGTCTCACTATGTTGCTCAGCCTGGTCTCAAACTCCTGGACTCAAGTAATCCTCCTGTCTTGGCTTCCCAATGTGCTGAAATTACAGGCATGAGCCACTGCACTTGGCCCTAATTCCACTTTAAATCAAACTCCAAAAACTGCCCCAAATTATTTGAGCAAAACTATGCTAATTAAGTATTTTAAATTAAGCACTCTTCTGTATAGGAGGTTCCCATCAAAATATTTTAACGTGCCTTACATAAAAATAATGCCATTAGATATATTTAAAAAAAATAACAATACAAGTAGAGGTACAATTCTCCTCAAGTTTCTCACATTTCTGCACTTCTGAGCAGATATTTACTGCCTTCGCTCCAAACTGTCTTTTCAAGGATGTTTGTACAGTGAACAACCTCAGAATAGAAACTTCCTCCCTCTGGAGCAAAGGCAGGTTTGCAACATTCCCTATGTGTAGGGAAAAGTGCACACATGTTTACTGCCCATTACAAAAACTTAAGGATCCTTAAATTCAGGGCTCCTCTCCTATATGTAACCCACTACATGTACATGTGTCCCCTTTCTGCATTGCCTATAGGAGCTGTGGCTTGGGAAACCAGTGCAAATGCCAATACCCTTGTTACTATTATTGCAGTGAATAACGAGCTGTCCTTTGTCTCTAGCCCAGGGGTCTCATGTCTTTTGCCAGCATCCATGAAATTGGGGCAAACTAACCTGTTAGCATGCAATTGAGGTAAATCTCAGAACTGGATGGGAGCAGTGGCTCACACCTGTAATCCCAGCACTTAGCGAGGCCGAGGTGGGTGGATCACCTGAGAACAGGAGTTCAAGACCAGCCTGGCCAACATGGTGAAACCCCATCTCTACTAAAAATACAAAAATTAGGCCAGGTGTGGTGGTTTACACCTTAATCCCGGCACTTTGGGAAGCCGAGGTGGTTGGATCTCATGAGCTCCAGATATCGAGACCATCTTGGCCAACATGGTGAAACCCGTTCTCTACTAAAAATACAAAAATTAGCTGGGTGTGGTAGCACGTGCTTGTAGTCCCAGCTGTTCAGGAGGCTGAGGCAGCAGAATCACTTGAACCTGGGAGGCAGAGGTTGCAGTGAGCCAAGATCGTGCCACTGCACTCCAGCCTGGTGAAAGAGTGAGACTCCGTCTCAAAAAAAAAAAAAAAAAAGCTGGGCCTGGTGGCGCATGCCTGTAATCCCAGCTACTTGGGAGGCTGAGGCACAAGAATTGCTTGAACCCTCGCTTGAACCCGGGAGGTGGAGGTTGCAGTGAGCTGAGATTGCGCCATTGCACTCCAGCCTGGGCAACAGAATGAGACTCCATCTCAAAAACAAAACAAAACAAAACAAAAAACACCTCAGACCTTTTCCAGTTGTTAATACCATTAAGATCACTTTTTACTAGGTTCTTTTTATTTACCAATTTTCCATTATATAAATTCACAGGAAACTGATCTCAAAGAGTAAGAATGGACTGGGTGTAGTGGCTCACACCCATAATCCCAGCACTTTGGGAAGCCGAGGCAGGCAGATTACTTGAGGTCAGGAGTTCGAGACCAGTCTGACCAACATGGTGAAACCCCACCTCCACTAAAAATAGAAAAAAATTAGCCAGGCTTGGTGGCGCATGCCTATAATCCCAGCTACTCATGAGGCTGAGGCAGGAGAATCGCTTGAACCTGGGAGTTGGAGGTTGCAGTGAGCCCTTATCGCGCCATTGCACTCTAATCACTGCACTCTGGGTGACAGAGTAAACCTCCACTTCAAAAAAAGAAACGAGAAAACAGTTTCAGATCAACCTTACTAATTTTTCCCCAGCAAGCTGAGGATATTAAGTATGTCTTAGGGAGTATCTCTACCATCACACCCAATGCACTTGACCCTGTCAGCTGATGGCAAGCCTGGGTATCAGGATAGTCACTCTGGTGTTCTTTCTAGGCTCTTAAGTCTGGTATATGTTTTTTGTTCTACCAATTGGCTGCTGTGGAAAGACTGAGAAACATTTTGGGTAAAATTTTGAGTACTGCGGAGTATCTGATGGCACCTGAGTATAAGTAAAGGTTTCCAAGAGCTTTTCTTAACCTCTTGACCATCCATCAGAAACAGGTGAATCTCCACTGCCAATGTGAGGACTATGATTGTCCCATCTACACAATGTTTCAGGATACTCCAGTTGTGTAGGTCATTGTCATCTGGGTCTGCAGGCACCATCTTGAGCTGCTTGGTCAATTCCTTTCCCAGATACTGAAATGATGATGTAATGATACCCATCACAAGAGATCAGACACAGGGCTGCACAGTGATCCACTGATGGTCAGTTTAGAATTACAGTAATCAAAAGATTGGCTAAGTCAGTTCCTGCTTCTGAATACATACCATAATTACATCTCTTCTGAACTAGCACTGTTGATTACCTTATCTGCAGATTTAGCAACAATGCCGAAGAAGATACATTGACACAACCTCAAGTGTAGTAGAAGACACACTGACACCACCTCAAGTGCAGTGATCTTCTCATCTTGAGCTCCTTTCCTGTGCAAAGTGGATGCTGCTACAAC
Source organism: Macaca nemestrina (assembly GCF_043159975.1). Classification (NCBI taxonomy): domain Eukaryota; kingdom Metazoa; phylum Chordata; class Mammalia; order Primates; family Cercopithecidae; genus Macaca; species Macaca nemestrina. The sequence goes on along the minus strand of NC_092125.1, from coordinate 14,061,058 downwards.
TTTTGCTGACTGAACGGTCAAATCATAAGTGGTATCTTTTGTTAATGGCATCAAGAATATCATAAAATCCATCTATCAGCATAGGAAGATCAAACCCAGTGTTATATGATGCAAGGAGCAGAGCAACTCAGTATGCAGCACTGCTTTAGCACTGAGGGGGAATGCCTTCCCTTTCCCCAATGCCTGGGTCCTCTCTCAGACTGATGGAGAAATTGCAGTGTGATGCCTGTAGGAGACCTGGAAATGTCTCCTGATTGGTGCCTATCTTGTACTCCTCTGCAGTTACAGATTTTATGTATACAGTTTTTAAGAGACAGCATATCACTCTGTTGCCCAGGCTGGAATGCAATGGCACCATCACAGCTCACTGGAGCCTCAAACTCCTGGGTTCAAGATATTCTCCTACTTCAGTCTCCCAGCAGTTGGCTACAGGTGCATGCTATGGCACCTGGCTTATTTTCTCATTTACTGTAGAGATGAGAGTCTCACTTTGTTGTTGATGATGGTCTCAAACTCCTGGCTTCTAGCCATCCTCCTGCCTCAGCTCCCCAAAGTGCTGGGATTATAGGCATGAGCCACCATGTCTGTCCCTACTCAATAATTTTTTTTTTTTTTTTTTTTTTTGAGACGGAGTCTTGCTCTGTCACCCAGGCTGGAGTGCAGTGGCCGGATCTCAGCTCACTGCAAGCTCCGCCTCCCAGGTTTACGCCATTCTCCTGCCTCAGGCTCCCAAGTAGCTGGGACTACAGGCGCCCGCCACCTCGCCCAGCTAGTTTTTTAGCCAGGATGGTCTCGATCTCCTGACCTCGTGATCCGCCCATCTCGGCCTCCCAAAGTGCTGGGATTACAGGCTTGAGCCACCGCGCCCAGCCTACTCAATGATTTTTAACTCTTCCCAGTCTGTTGGCAATTTGAGTACTGTGACTCTAAGTCAAATTAATTGAGCAATTCTATTGACATCAAAAAAGTATTTCTTGGCAAAGGGGAGACATAAAAAGGTAGTTACCACCATTTTCAATGGATTAAATTCTCCCATAAAAGAAACAACAAAAACCCAATCACACACAAATGCCCCACATCATGTAGTTAAATTCTATCTAAATCTATTGATACAGCAATCAGAATTTAAAAATACCTGACTGCAGTTTTATTAATGATAGCAACTAGTTCAAATCTACGTTTGAGATTACTGAGTAAATTATGGTTCTCACGTTTGTCAATTTGATAATTTCAATTTCATAGCTGAACTTTAAAGACTGACAGAATGTTTTTTAGAAACTTCTTAGCACTGTTGATGAAATAAATGAAGTACAATGTAATGAAAAGGCTAAATTCTGGATCAGATAACAAGTTGGTTCTGAAATAAGGGGTCATGAACTCACCGTGTGACCTTGATTAGGTAAATTAACCTTCTCTGGGACCTTACATTAGCCATTCCTTCCTATAAATACTGGAAAAGATCTGAAGATTAGATGAAGGAGTTGAGTAGTATATTCCTAGCTCATATTCCTTCAGTTACTATTTACATATCGCACTATGGCTATACATTAGAAACTACTTCAGAGTAAGAGAACCTCATTTGTAAAAACTTATTATATCTTCTATATCATATGATATAGCAAGAAAACCTAAAACTCACTTAAAACATATTATGGACAACAATATCCCACAAGGAATATTTCTTTCTAGAGCCAGTCTTACACAAAATAATCTTCCAATTATTAAGTGCCTAAAAACTTGCCTTGAGATATGTGGAGTACCTTTTCTTATAACCAAATTACACAAACAAAACCTCTTATCATTATAAATTTCTATCAGTGAGAAAAACTCTACCCAGTTCCTTAGTGCTTCAATGACTATTACCTTGAGCTAGTAACTCTTCACCAAGCTGTATTTCTTCAAGGAAGAACTTCTGAACAGCTTCAGCATCTTTAAGGTCAGGTAACTGGAAATAAAATATTTAATAATTGACACCACAATTATGCCAGGGGATATAACCAATACACAGGTATCAATAAAAACAATAAAAACCCAATCAATCATTCTAAAAAAACTGATAGAAGAACTTTACTCCTGAATAACGCTTGTAGGAATTAGGAGTTCATCTACATTCAAACGAATAAAAGAAAAAACTTGAGTTTGTATTTGAAAAATTCTTAGAAAGCTCTAACTTGAATGTAAAAAGAGTACAAAATCTATACCATCTATGCACTTTACACTATTTTCGGATTGCCATTATTGTAGATTTTTATACAACTGTAATCAATTTGTCCTTATGATTCAACATTATTTTATATAGATTTGTTTTTTTTTGTTGTTGTTTTTGAGACACAGTGTCATTCTGTCACCTAGGCTGGAGTACAGTGGCACAATCCCAGCTCACTGCAACTTCCACCTCCCGGATTCAAGTGATTCTCCTGCCTCAGCCTCCCGAGTATCTAGGATTACAGGCGCCTGCCACCATGCCCAGTTAAATTTTTGTATTTTTAGTAGAGATACGGTTTCACAATGTTGGCCAGGCTGGTCTCAAACTCCTGACCTCAGATGATCCACCCACCTCGGCCTCCCAAAGTGCTAATATTACAGGTATAAGCCAACGCACCCATCCTAGATTTTACATGCATCTAAAAGACTATTTTTTGAGACAGGGTCTCACTCTGTCGCCCAGGCTGTAGTGCAGTAGTGTGATCACAGCTCAGTGCCTTCACCTCTCAGGCTCAAGTGATCCTCCTACCTCAGCCTCTCTCTACAAAAAAATGAAAAATTAGCTAGGCATGGTGGCCCATGCCTATAGTCCAGCTGCTAGGGAGGCTAAAGCAGGATTGCTTGAACCCAGGAAGTCGAAGCTGCAGTGAGCTGTGATTGCACCGCTACTGCACTCCAACCTGGGTGACAGGGTGAGACCTTGTCTCAAAGAAAAAAGGCCATTTTTATTGAAAACCTAAACTTCAGTAGCTGGGTGCGGTGGCTCATGCCTGTAATCCCAGCACGTTGGGAGGCCCAGGCAGGCGGATCACAAGGTCAAGAGATTGAGGTTATGCTGGCCAACATGGTGAAACACCGTCTCTACTAAAATACAAAAATTAGCTGGGTGTGGTGGCATGCACCTGTAGTCCCAGCTACTTGGGAGGCTGAGGCAGGAGAATCGCTTGAACCTGGGAGGCAGAGGTTGCAGTGAGCGGAGATCACGCCACTGCACTCCACCCTGGTGGCAGAGTGACACTCCACCTCCAAAAAAAAAAAAAAAAGAGAGAGAGAGAAAACCAACCTAAACTTCTATTAGTGCAAGTTTTTGGTACTTAATTACATTGTACATGCTCTTATTAGCCTAGCCAACACAAGTGAAACAGTTTAAATTTCTGATAGTGGAGACATCTTTCATGGACTATCCCAGCATATGGCAATAATTTAATTTTATTTCTGAATCTAAAAATACATACTGGTGCATGTCTGAATCCATTTTCCTATGCCCTTAAAAATATAAGTTACCAAAAGCATAATAAACACATTACACATTTCAGAAACGTAGTCTGAACCTACTAGAACAACGAAGTAGTTCCCTCCCATTTTCACTTCACTATTACCATGTCCAGTCAACCAGCTGTGTTTACACAACTGTTTCAAAATAACAAAACATACTGGTTGACTTAATTTTTCCTTGTCTCAACTTGCTTTAAAAAGAACCACTAATGATCCAGTAATCTAAGTCCTAAGAACCCAGACAATAGAACTCATCTCAATAAAAAGGAAAAGCTGCACACACAATGATTAACATTTACTTAATTTACTTACACATACCACAGAACATTTTTTGCCAAGTAGATAAACCTACGTAGTCATTAAAAATAATCAAGAACTCAGGATCTATGAAAAGAAAAAATAAATTGCAAGTTTTATATCCAGAACTGTGTACTGCAACAAGGCAAAAATCTGTCAGGGCAGTGGGATTCTGGATCAGTGGGCTTGAATAATCTTGAATAATTTTTGAAATAATAACCCATGGTTCTTTCAAAGGAAGCTGGAGTAAGGAAATTAAATCTTAAGTGTAATATTGTATCATTTTGAAGCACCTGAGTAGGAACTTTTCATCTTTTGGTGCAAATGTCTCGAGGCCCTCATACTGTTCCTTAATTATTGTTCACACAGTAAGCTGTTTGTTGTTATGGCTAGCAAAAGAAATAATGAAGGACCTGATAATTGTCAGTGGAACTATGTTATTCACCTACTCCTAAAAATAAGCTGTATTTTAAAATAAAAATGCAATGTCCAGTATCAACTAGCTTTTTCCAATTACATTTTAATGACATTTCCAATTACAGATTTTAAAATAATATTTCTATAAAATATATAATTTAAACAGAAACCAGACTATTACCTTGGAAAGCCCAGCTCTCTCCTTGGCAAGCTTCTGTTTCTTTCTTCCTACAAGAAATGTAATGTTGTATTTACATTCTGTCATTATAAAAATGGGAATGAAAATAATTCTAATTGCTGTGGTAGTCATTAATTCCATTTGCAAAACACTTCTAACTCTAGGAATCTATCCCTCCCTGTGATCTATCAAGGACATAAGAATAGTCTGGTCAATGAGCTGTAGGCAATGTGACACTGCACTGGAGCGTTCTCCTTCCCTTTGGTGCAGAAGATCTAGCAATTCACAAGACGGAGATAGCTCCAGCAGCTGGACTTCTAAAGTAATTACAATAAGCAGATCAAGTCCCCCCTTCCAACCAACACAGGACATGTAACAGGGGTAAGAATTACGCCACTAGTATTAGGGAGTTTTATTACTGAAATATGCCAGATTATATCTTTACGGAATATTGAAAACTGGCGTTCTTAAATGAAAAAAAAAAAAAAACCTAAAGTGTACTGGAGGCATATGGTGGTTATATGAAAATACTATACCACTTAAAGGTACTTGAGCATCCTCAGATTCTGGTATCCAGGGGAGGCCTGGAACCAATCACTCAAAGAAACTGAGGGAGGACTACCCCTAAATTGACAATCATTAAAAACTACCAATGACATAGAGTAACTACTGACATAGTTAAGAAAATGTAAGGCTCCAATACTTATTATTAGCTAATATTTATTAGCTGGGTGATTTTACGCAAATCTCTCACTCTCCCAAGATAAGGTCTGTCTAATCTTAGAAGACTACAATGAGAAACAAAAGCCATGAAACAAGCAAATGTCCTCTGAACACCTTAAAGCACTCTACAAATCCAAGCCTCAATGCATGACTAAAGAGGTCTGAGGGCCGGGCGCAGTGGCTCATACCTGTAATCCCAGCACTTTAGGAGGCTGAGCCAGGCAGATCACAAGGTCAGGAGTTTGAGACCAGCCTAGTCAACACAGTGAAACCCCATCTCTACTAAAAATACAAAAACTGGCCGGGTGTGGTGGCGGGTGCCTGTAGTCCCAGCTACTCGGGAGGTTGAGGCAGGAGAAGCACTTAAACCTGGGAGGCGGAGGTTGCAGTGAGCCGAGATAGAGCCACTGCACTCCAGCCTGGGCAACAGAGCGAGACTCTGTCTCATAAAAGAGGTCTGCCTACCTGCAGACAGAAGGTTCATTTACTATGGTCAAGGTACCTTTCCTTTCTTTTTTTTTTTCTTTTTTTTTATTTTTGAGCCCGGGTGACAGAGCGAACTCTGTCTCAAACAAAAACAAAAAACAAAAAACCAGGAACTATTATCATCCCCATTTTTCAGATAAGAAAATGTATCAAGGTCGCAATTACTTAATGGTGGAATAGCAACTCAAACCCAGGCTTTTGAAACATGACTCTCTTCTGCCTCCATAGTTAATAGTGTGGAGAAGACATTGTTACCATCAAAACAAAAGGCACCTCAGAAATGAATGTGCCAAGTTTGCGGGATCAATTGTATGAGACATACAATTTGCTAAACCAGAATTTAGGGAAAATGACAAAACTGATCATGAAAGCCAGGAAAGTGAAACTTAGTCATAAGTTTTTTTAATAAGGTGGGGAGGAGTATGTGATTGCCACTGAATACATTTAACTGACACAGCTACCAAATTTTAAGATCTCTGAGTTGCTTTACATTTTTAGCAATAAGATTAAAATTCTGGCTTTAGTTTCATGATACAATTAACTTGCTACATTAACATATTTTCAGATAGAGTATAATGCAGAATCTCTGTGATAAAGGGAGAGATAGTAATCAACTGAAAAACCATAAAGAAATTTAACAATGAGCAAAATCAAGCCTTGACTCAATGTTTCCAAGATTTATTCATTTAAATAAGATGCTTAATATATTTTTAACGTCATTTTATCCGTCCCATATAAGTGAAATGCACCTGCAGTTGGCATTGTAATTTGGAAATTACATTTAATTTACTCATAATTTAGAATGATAAAAACTATGCTTCAAGGATCCTGATACTCTGCTTTTGCTAACAGGTGACAAAAAGTTTAAATAAATTAGGATCCCAAATTTAACCTCAACCTTCATTTTTAACAATTAAGCCTCTCTTCCGCTCCACCTCCCGGGTTCCCGCCATTTTTCTGCCTCAGTCTCCCAGGGAGCTGGGACTACAGGCACCCGCCACCATGCCCGGCTAATTTTTTCTATTTTTTAGCAGAGACGGGGTTTCACCGTTAGCCAGGATGGTCTCGATCTCCTGACCTTGTAACCCACCCGCCTCAGCCTCCCAAAGTGCTGGGATTACAGGCATAAGCCACTGCGCCTGGCCGCCTAAGCCTCTCTTCTTTTTTTTTTGAGACAGAGTCTTGCTGTGTCGCCCAGGCTGGAGTGCAGTGGCTGGATCTCAGCTCACTGCAAGCTCCGCCTCCCGGGTCTACGCCATTCTCCTGCCTCAGCCTCCCAAGTAGCTGGGACTACAGGCGCCCGCCACCTCACCCAGCTAGTTTTTTTGTATTTTTTTGGTAGAGACGGGGTTTCACCGTGTTAGCCAGGCTGGTCTCGATCTCCTGACCTCGTGATCCGCCCGTCTCGGCCTCCCAAAGTAAGCCTCTCTTCTTAACAAAAAAGAAGAAAGCCAACAAGCTACGTGACTTATGTGAGAAACTGCTCTTTATTGCAAATGTAAATATTCTACTGGAAATAAGTCTTAGAAGAACTCAAAATTAAAAAAAAAAAATTAATTTTAAAAACTCAAAATTAACTGAACTGAAATAAATTTCATTTCACAAAGGCCAAATAACGCCAAAGTTTTTAAAATCAGCCAGTCACGCAATTACACTTTTTTTTTTTTTGAGACCAAGTCTCACTCTGTCACCCAGGCTGGAGTGCAGTTGCGCCATCTCGGTTCACTACAACCTCAGCCTCCCAGGTTCAAGCGATCCTCCTGCCTCAGCCTCCCAAGTAGCTGGGACTACAGGCGCACGCCACCACGCCTAGCTAATTTTTTTTTTTTGTATTTTTAGTAGAGACGGGATTTCACCATGTTGGCCAGGCTGGTCTTGATCTCCTGACCTCATGACCTACCTGCCTTGGCCTCCCAAAGTGCTGGGATTACAGGCGTGAGCCACTGCGCCTGGCCTATTTATACTTATATATGATACAGATATATGATATAGATAGATAGATAGATAGATAGATAGATAAATAGATAGATAGACAGACAGACAGACAGACAGATACACACACACGTATATTTTGGAGACACAGTCTTGCTCTGTCCCCCCAGGATGGAGTTCAGTGGTGCAATCTCGGCTTACTGCAACCTTCACCTTCCACATTCTAGCAATTCTGCCTCAGCCTCCCAAGCAGCTGGGATTACAGGTGCGCGCCATCACACCCCGGTAATTTTTGTATTTTTAGTAGAGAGGGGGTTTCGCCATGCTGGCCAGGCTGGTCTCCAACTCCTGACATGATGTGATCCGCCCACCTCGGCCTCCCAAAGTGCTGAGATTACAAGCGTTAAGCCACCACGCCCGGCCACAATTACCTTTAAACAGACTACAAGATTATTCTAAATAAATTCTACTTGATAACAAAAACATCAAACAACAAAATAATTCTACTTATAAAAAAATCTCATCTGGACGCAGTGGCTCACGACTGTAATTCCAGCACTTTGGGAGGCCGAGACGGGCGGATCATGAGGTCAGGAGTTCGAGACCAACCTGGCCAACACGGTGAAACCCCATCTCTACTAAAAATACAAAAATTAGCCAGATGTGGTGGTGTGCGCCTGTAATCTCAGCTACTCCGGAGGCTGAGGCAGGAGAATTGCTTGAACCCGGGAGGCGGAGGTTGCAGCAAGCCGAGATCATCCCACTGCACTCGAGCCTGGGCAACAGAGACTCAAACAAACAACAACAAAAATCTCTAGCATTCATCAATTACCATGTGTGAGGAACAGTACTAAAACTAAAACTCTACACTACACCATTTTAAAAAAGACAAAACTAAAGCTTGAAGTTACTTGCCTAAAGTTACTGCTGCAGCTAAGTAATTCACTGTAATCATTAAGTTGCTTAGGCCAGAAAAAAAAATTTTAGATTGAACATGACGGAGAAGTTTTGAAGTAACATTCCTCCATTTGTGTAAAATGATAGCTCTTGTTTCTGCAACAGGACTTCAGGGTTTCCAACGGACGACAGGGTTAACCCATTCTTTATAACTCTGCATTTGCACCAAATCCCCCAGCTGCCACCCATTTTGGCAACTACAGGAAAATAACCTGAAGGCAAAATTTGACTACTAGCATTTATGGAGGAGCATTTCCCATGTCAGGAAACGTGGGAGGCAATTCAAACATCTCAATCTTCACAAGACCAACAAGAGGCAGGTGGCATTACCTGGTTTTACAACTACGGAAATTAGGATGCAGAAACCACAAATTACGCCGCTAACCTGGCCCTAGAAATTCAGGGTCTGATTCCAAAACAGTATTCTATTAGTCTACCTAGTCATAAATCAAATTATGTCTATATCCCTTCCCTCCTAAAACATAAGAAAGCTGGAACTAGATGTCTGATTCTAAGTGCTAGTAAGATCAGCGCTGGAGTCACTGCTCACACATGGCTATTGAACGCTTGAAATGACTTAGTATAGCTAAATTAAATCGTAACCACTGTTACTTAAATAAACAATAATCCCTTCTTTGTACACCTTGGACTTTAGTAATTTATGTATCAATTTTAATTTCAAAAATTAATTTGGCGGAACAAGATCAGCTACAAAAATATTTCTTATTCCAACAAATTTGCTCTTCGGTGATGCAAATGAAGATTCTCCCAAAATTCAAGGTGGATCACAATGGTTTTCATGTCACGATTCCCCTTTTGTAGACCTCTCTTAAAAGATGTCGCAGGTATGAAATAAGACTGAGCCACGGGAGATGCGCAGCCCTTTGGACTCTCCTGCAATTTCTATAGCATTCACTCATATCTTGGAAGCACTTAGAACGAAGCTACCAAGAGGGTTTAAGAATGCAGCAATGAGCTGGGCGGATCATCTGAGGTCAGGAGTTCGAGACTAGCCTGACCAACATGGTGAAATCCCGTCTCTACTAAATTCAAAAAATTAGCCGGGCGTGGTGGCGGCCGCCTGTAATCCCAGCTACAGGGAAGGATGAGGCAGGAGAAGCGCTTGAACTCCGGAGGCGGAGGTTGCAGTGAGCCGAGATCGCGCCGCTGCACTCCAGCCTGGGCGACAGAGCGAGATTCCGTCTCAAAAAAAAAAAAAAAAAAAAAAAAAAAAGCAACAATGCTACTGCACTGAGCATGCGGGTTTAGCCTCAAGACTAAAATTCGCGACAAAAATGCACGACTTTTTTAAGAGTAGAGGTTTAAAAAGATGAACGACAAAAAAAGAGACAACCTCCTCCCCACGCCATACACACCCGAGATTGTAACACAAATCAAGAATGCATTTGCACGGCTAAAGTGTTTGGGGAAAACAAAACAGGAAAAATCCTTCCTTCAAAATGGAGGGAATTCCTGCCGGGCAGTAGAGCCCCCAGAGCGGCGCAGCCAGCGCCATCGCCCATTGCGGGCCGCACCACGCGGTCGCCCTGGGCGGCCCACAGGAGGGTGGGCTGCAAGGACCCCTCCTGTGGAGGGCGACGGACGGAGGCAGCAGGCCCGGCCAGGGAAGAGAGGACCCACTCACGTTCTCGAAGCCTGTTCTTGAAGTTGGGGTCACTTCGTCTTTTGCGATCGAAGTAGATGCAGTACCCAATAAAAAGGGCTCCGCATACACCGGCGGCGATGGCGCTGTTCCGACCCACCATCTTCTCTACGACGCTGAGCGTGGACGGTGGCGGCAGGGACGGCGAAGGAGCGGTGGGCCACGAACCCTCACAGAGGTCGGCGCAGCTCACACCCGACGGCCGCGGGCCAGGAACTCGGAAAGGCAGAGCACACGCCACTTCCGGTCCCAGTCAACTAAGGGCCTCGAGGTAGTCCGCGGCAGTGCCTGAGCAGAGGTCCGGAGCGCGGCTTCTGCGGCTGCGCAGTGGGCCACGCCACCGATGCTCGTGCGCCGGTTCGTGTACGCACTGGAGTCGGGAATTTGCACGTGACCGCGCACTTTTTTTTTAAACCCGCGGACCATGCTGTAACGAAGCGGGCGCGTTGCTGGGGTGCACGTACTCAGAAGACTAGCTGACACCCTTGTTTGTGGCAGACAAGGATGCAGGGTCCCGGACTGCGAATGCTTCATCTTGTCTAACACAGGCAGCCTGTGACTTGTTTGAATTAAACTGTACTTTCTTTTCAAGTTGCCACAGTCCATTGTGCGTAGTGTTTCCATTTCAAAAGAATGTTACAGAATAGCCTTATTCTATGATAACTGGAATAAAATTAAATGGAGTAATTTCTTGAAAAATGTACACAATTGAAAAAAAAATTGAAAACGTGAATTGTTTTATAGCCACATGAAAACATACACATGATCAAGCCAGGCGCGTGGCTCACGCCTGTAATCTCAGCACTTTGGCAGGCTGAGGCGGGCAGATCACTTAAGGCCAGTTCAAGACCAGCCTGGCCAACATCGTGAAACCCTGTCACTACTAAAAATACAAAAATTAGCTGGCCATGGTGGCGTGGGCCTGTAATCCCAGCTACTCTGGAGGCTGAGGCGGGAGAATTACTTGAACCAGGAGGCAGAGATTGCAGTGAGCCGAGATCAAGCCACTGCACTCCAGCCTGAGTGACAGATCAGAACTCCGTCTCAAAAAAATAAAATGCAATAAAACTATATATATATGATCAAAGTTAAGATATTCTGACAAGGAAAACCGTGGGCTGAAAGCAGCCATTAAACAGACACTGTAAGTTGAGGGGTATCAAAGAAGTCAAGCATCAGTGTCAGAGACACTGGAACCAGAGCTACCTTACCTTGAATAGGGACTGGGTAAAATGAGGCTGAGACCCATTGGGGCACATTCCCAGGAAGTCTGGCATTCTTGGTCACCGGGTATTTACAGGGAAGGGAACAAGTTAATAATGTTTACCTAACACACCCAGGAAATGTTCTGATGTCTCGATATCTTAAGAACAAAAGCATTCTTAGTTTAATTTTCCCTTTAAATATTGATTCTTGCAGAAGACAGTAGTTACAGAGGATTAACAATCCTTTGACAAAGACCAGGCAGTGTCTCACACCTGTAATCCCAGCACTTTGGCAGGCCCAGATGGGCGGATAGCTTGAGCCCAAGAGTTCAACACCAGCCAGGGCAACATGGTGAGACCCTGCCTCTACAAAAAAATTAAAAACTTAGCCAGGTGTGGTGGCACACACCTGTGGTCCCAACTACATGGGGAATGAGGCGGGAGGATCCCTTAATCCCAGGAGGTTGAGGCTGCAGTGAGTTATGATTACACCATTGCAGTCCAAGCTGGTGACAGGGCCAAGACCTTGTCTCACAACAAACACACACAAAAAAATCCTTTGTCACAAGCTCCTGTAGTAGAGCACATCTTCCCCATTATTTTTTTGCTGTTACAAACATTGTACCTAAGGTGGACATGTTCCTTCTCTTGCTTTAGAGTGTGTACCATTCTATGAAGTACCCCTTCTTTCACTTCTTTTTTTTTTGAGACTGAGTTTTGCTCTGTCACCCAGGCTGGAGTGCAGTGGCATGATCTTGGCTCACTATAACCTCCACCTTCTGGGTTCAAGCAATTCTCCTGCCTCAGCCTCCCCAGTAGCTGGGATTACAGGTGTGTGCCATCACACACAGCTAACTTTTGTATTTTTAGTAGAGATGGGGTTTCACCATGTTGGCCAGGATAGTCTCAAACTACTAACCTCTGGTGATAAGCCCACCTCAGCCCCCCGAAGTGCTGGGATTACAGGTATGAGCCACCGCGACCGATCTTCTTGATTTTTTTTAACAAACTTGTTTTCACTTTACTCTGTGGACTGGCCCCAAATTCTTTCTTAGGCAAGATCCAAGAACCCTCTGTTGGGGTCTGGATCCAGACCCTTTTCCAGTAACACCAGGCTGTGTAATAAAGAATTTGGTTGGCCTTTTCCCCCAGTTCCTGGGAGTTCTAACCCCTTGGAACTGACGAGTGATTCACTCCTGTAATCCTAGCACTTTGGGAGGCCAAGTTGGGAGGACGGCTTGAGTCCAGCAGTTTGAGAGCAGCCTGGATACTGAAGCAACGTCGTTTGGGGTAAGCAAGGTTCGTTGCTTTGTGCCAAGGAAGTCAAGAACTTGAGCACACATGGAGTAAGGTTAAGAGCAAAGGTTTAATAGGCAAAAGAAAGAGAAAGGAGGCGTGGGTGCGGCGGCTCATGCCTGTAATCCCAGCACTTTGGGAGGCCAAGGCAGGCGGATCACCTGAGGTCAGGAGTTCGAGACCAGCCTGGCCAACATGGTGAAACCCCGTCTCTACTAAAAATACAAACAATTAGCCAGGCATGGCAGCAGGCGCCTGTAATCCCAGCTACTCGGGAGGCTGAGGCAGGAGAAGTGCCTGAACCCGGAAGGCAGAGGTTGCAGTGAGCTGAGATCACGCCACTGCACTCCAGCCTGGGAGACAAGAGCCAAACTCCATCTCAAAAAACAAAAAACTTTCAAAGGTAGTATTACAATGTGAATAAACTGAGAATGTGGAAGTCTCCACATTTCACATATACCATCCACAAAAAAGTGTAAAACTCAACACATGATTAGCAGACAATGCTATCAGCAGATAACTGCACTTTTATTAGCAGTACTCAGCAGGAAAAGAAAAAGCAGTTCCTGGTTGTTATTTCTATTTTCTCTGTTTCTTAGGGCATCCACTTTTCTTCTGTCCTTTCTTCTTCGTTTTAAGAACAGCTTTTTCTCCAATAAATAAGCTTTTAGAATGTTCTTCTGCAGCTTTGGAAGTAAAATTAAGTCCCTGCTTAGGTTTACCAATATTCTTCAATCGTGGATTTGAATTTTGTTGTTTTAATTTTTCTTTATTAACAGAACGCATGACTCTGAGTTTTCTCCCCATGAGTTCAGAATTATTTAATTTCAGAGCAAGATGAACAGAATCTGTATTCTGCAAATCAAAAGAAAACACAATACATTAATTTCTACCAGAAACCCATCTGCAAAGAAACTAGTGAAAGTGTCACTTTAACAGATTCGAGAACGACTTTTGAGCTTGCACAGATAAGCCCCATCCAATCCCAGGTGTATCAGCCTCCTGATAGGCCCCCAGGCACTGGCCACCATGACCAGCTAGATTTTTAGTTTTTAATTTTTCTTTCTTATTTTAAGACAGGGTCTCACTCTGCCATCTAGATTGGGTGGCTCACTGCAGCCTTGACCTCCCAAGGCTCAGGTGATCCTCCTGCCTCAGTCCCTCAAGTAACTGGTACTATAGGCGTGCACCACCACGCCCAGCTGATTTTTGTATTTTTTTGTAGAGGCGGGATTTTGCCATGTTGCCCGGGCTAGTCTTGAACTCCTGGGCTCAAGCAATCTACCTCCGCTGGCCTCCTAAAGTGGTGGGATTACAGGTGTGAGCCACTGCACCCGGCCTTACTTCTATATTTTTTTTGTTGAGTCGGCGTCTACCTATGTTGCCCAGGCTGAACTTGAAGTCCTCACCTTAATCCTTGCGCCTCAGCCCTCCAAAGTGCTGGGATGACAGTCACAAGTCAATATGCCCAACCTGGATATTCTTTTACTCCTTAATATTGTCGGGCATGAAACACTGGTTAAAAATTAGTGAACTAAATATAACTAATTTTGTACAAAGAATAAAACTTTCTTATACCTTAATGTCAGTTATTTACTCTATCATACAGAAGGTAGAGAAGATTCAGTGATTTAGTCCTTCTAATATCCAGGATCTAAAACATTTAATTAGTATGAAGAAAGAACTGGGACATATTTTGGATAGGTGCAGTTGTAGCAATACATTATAGCAGGTTATAAATTCAGTTTTCTTTTTTTTTTTTTTTTTTTTTTTTTGAGACAGTCTCGCTTAGTCGCCCAGGCTGGAGTGCAGTGGCGCGATCTCGGCTCACTGCAAGCTCCGCCTCCCGGGTTCACGCCATTCTCCTGCCTCAGCCTCCCGAGTAGCTGGGACTACAGGCGCCCGCCGCCTCGCCCGGCTAATTTTTTGCATTTTTAGTAGAGACGGGGTTTCACAGTGTTAGCCAGGATGGTCTCGATCTCCTGACCTTGTGATCCGCCCGCCTCGGCCTCCCAAAGTGCTGGGATTACAGGCGTGAGCCACCGCGCCCGGCCATAAATTCAGTTTTCTTTTTTTTTTTTTGAGACGGAGATTTACTCGTGTTGCCCAGGCTGCAGTGCAATGGAGCGATCTCAGCACACAAGAAACTCTGTCTCCCGGGTTCAAGCGATTCTCCTGCCTCAGCCTCCCAAGTAGCTGGGATTATAGGAATGTGCCACCACGCCCAGCTAATTTTGTATTTTTAGTAGAGATGGGGTTTATTCACGTTGGTCAGGCTGGTCTCGAATTTCCGACCTCAGGTGATCCACCCGCCTTGGCCTCCCAAAGTGCTGGGATTACAGGCACAACCCTCCACGCATTGCCGGTTTTTTTTTTTTTTTTTTGAAATGGAGTCTTGCTCTGTCGCCCAGGCTGGAGTGCAGTGGTGTGATCTTGGCTCACTGAAACCTCTGCCTCCCAGGTTTAAGTGATTTT
Source organism: Macaca nemestrina (assembly GCF_043159975.1). NCBI lineage: Eukaryota > Metazoa > Chordata > Mammalia > Primates > Cercopithecidae > Macaca > Macaca nemestrina. Next base: position 14,045,949 of record NC_092125.1, on the reverse strand, counting down.
CCTGCCTTGGCCTCCCAAGTAGCTGGGATTACAGGTATGAGCCACCACATCTGGCTAATTTTTAAATTTTTTGTATCTTTTTTCCCCCCTTGAGATGGAGTCTTGCTCTGTGGCCCAGGCTGGAGAAAAATGGAACATTCTCGGCTCACTGCAACCTCCACCTCCCGGGTTCAAGTGAGTCTCCTGCCTCAGCCTCCTGAGTAGCTGGGATTATAGGTGCCCGCCACCACACCTGGATAATTTTTGTACTTTTAGTACAAACGAGGTTTTACCATGTGGGCCAGGCTGGTCTCGAACTCCTGAGCTCAAGAGATTCACCCATCTCGGCCTCCCAAAGTGCTGGGATTACAGGCGTTGAGTCACTGCACCCAGCCCAGTTTTCTTAAGATGGAATTTGAGAATGGAAGTGAAAGTTATCTCTCAATGATGACACGTAGTAGTATCAATGCCTCCCAGGGCACTTCGAAGGACAGTGACAATGCATTAGTCTCCCATACCTCAAAGAGGACATAGCCAAACCCTTTGCCGATGCCTGTCACTTGGTCTCTCACAATCCTCACGGCCATGACACTTCCACAGTCCAGAAAGTGCTTCTCAACGGCAGATTCTGCAACTTCTGAGAACAAATTCAACCAAAACGGAAGTAAAGAGTTGGGAGCTCCTCAGAAACATGGAGATGTTTAATAATACAGCTAGTTAAGCATGGCCCCATGATAATAAGTCATTATATTGCATACTTTTTAGTACATGTGCTGCCATGGCAAACACGTTGCGTGCTTTAAAATTAGTCTTAAATCAAAACATTAAATTACTACTCAGTTCTTATTTCCTTGTTATTTATTTAGTAACATTAACCGTACTTTGTTTAAACAAACTTACTATAAGGGAGATTCCCCACAAAAACCGATCTCTTGTCTCTCTGAAACAAAAAGACAGTTAATAAAAATCACTCATTAGACCAGAAAATGGAAGTCATTGAAAATCCTCGCTCTCTCTCCTTCCCCCCATATCTGACAGGTCACCAGTCTCCTAATTTAGCCACACATTCTGTTCTTCGATTCTGTTTCTTCTGTCTTCCCTACTGGACTGTGTGTGGGTACCAGAGGAAGGGAGTGGCTTTTTGTCCACAGCTGGCACTGACACATGGAGTGATCAGGAACAGCCTGCTACACTGGGCGCATGCAAATTTTCTCTGTGAAGGGCCAGATAGCAAATATAGGCTTTGCAGGCCATGTGGAATCTGTTGCAACTACTCAACTCTGCCATTATACCTTGAGAACAGCCCATGGATAGTACACAAATGAATAGTTGTGGCTGTGTGTCAAAAGAAAACTTTATTAACAAAAAAAAAGCAGCAGGTAGACTTAGCTCTCTACCATAGTTTGTTGACCCTGTACTGGGTCCCCAGGTCAAGCCAGGGCTTTCATCCGGGTCGTTGTCATTTCCCCACTAAGTTGCTTTGATATCGACAGAAATGCACTCTATGTTTCCGTGGCTGAACTAAGTGTCCTTCGTTCATTTCTAGGCACCTTTTTCAAGTCCAAATCTGGTCATGTCACTCTGAGTTTAAATTTTTAGAATAGCTCCTGAACAAAATCCAGACTCCTCTGCGTGAAGCACAGTCAACAAGGTCTTCATGATTTGGCCTCTACCTATTTGTCCAACAGCAACTCTTACACACCTCACCCATCTAATAATTGTATCAAGCTCTTGCCATCTCCTGAGTGAATTATTTTCTGTCCTCACCATTTATACTGTGTTTTTCTGCCCAGACATGGCCCTCAGCCTTTACAACACTTTTGGTCTACATAAGCCTTCTCTTCTTTCTTTTTTTACCCCGGCTTCTCCACAGGGTAAGTTCTATCTCCTCATCTTTCAAGACTATCATGAAATTTATTCCCCTGGAAACTTGCCTTGTCCCTTCTTCCTGGCATATCCCCAAGTCAAGTGTCCCAATCCTGAGCTGACAAATCATCCTGTGCATTGACGACAGTACTTATACAAGTGACATGACCTGTCACTCCGACCCTTTCTAACATATACTGTCAGCTCCTAGGAAGTTGAGACTATGTCTTAGAACTGTATCTCTGACAGAGTATGTACTAAAAACTGTCTAATGAATAACTGAACTTTCTAGACCTTGGTCTATAAAGTGTTAGACCAGATGATGTCTAATGTACCTACTGACCTAATTATGATTATTTGAAGAGGACTATGTTTTTGTTTCTTTTTAAGAAACAGGGTCACCCTCTGTTGCCCAGGCTGGAATGCAGTGGCATGATCACAGCTCACTGCAGCCTCAAACTTCTGGGCTCAGGTGATCCTCCCACCTCAGCCTTCTGAGTAGCTGGGACTATCAGCATGCATCATACACTTGACTAATTTTTTTTTTGTAAAGGCAGGGTCTTGTTACATTGCTCAGGCTGCTCTAACTCCTGGGCTCAAGTAATCCTCCCGCCTTGGCCTCCCAAAATGTTAGGATTACAGGCATGAGCCACTGTGCCCAGCCAGGACTACGTTTTTGAAGGGAATGTTGACCTCGGTCCTTGTGCCTCTCTTGCCATCAACTCTGTAATCACAGAGGACATAGGCTGTTTCCTTCTGTGCTTCCCTCACATTGCTGATTCCAGTCCCCTTCCAGGAAAAGCCTGGAAGGAAAGATTTCTCTCTACAAAGCTTTCGTTCTTTAAACAAATCAAGTACTACTTACAGATGAGGTCTCAGATGCGAGATCAACTCTAATACGAAATCCATCTGCAATTTTGGCCCCATTTCTATGTTATAAATACAAAGGGAAAATGGTTGTTAAAAATGAGTACTCAATTACTAAAACATCTATGCTAAAGTGAAACCAAAGAATAAACAAAGTACTCACACATACTTATACGACAATTATTCTGTTCAAACCTAAGGGATAAAATTACCTTTTCAACGCCTGTGTGGCAGCACTCTCTTCCTTAAACACAACATAGGCATTAATATTTTTCTGATCAGGATGAATTTTACGTCTACACCAAAAAAAAAAGAAAGAAAGAAAAGAGAGACAAGGTAAAGTTTGTTAGCCTCAAAGTCACTAGAAAAAATCCAGTTTGTTTTCAACTCTTAATCAACACACATGACAAGAATTCCTGGGTGGAAATTTCATCTCTTTGAACAAATATTTAGTAATAACTCAAAAAATAACACACAACTTAAAGATATTGATGGAGACACAACCCACACTTTCTTAAGAGTCATAACCATGAGAAAACAGATGGACCATGTATATGAATCCCTGAGAACCATACAAGAACTGAAAACTAACATCTTAGCTGCAGTCCGTATGTAACACACAAACAGTTGTGAGACGTGAGTTTTCCTCTTTACTGTAAAACACCCATATAGACGAGTGCACAAACCACGTATAGCTGAGCGAATTAACAGCTCAATGTGCCTTGTAGCCCACTCAGAAGCCTCCCTGTGGCCCTTTCCAGTTGCAGCCCCTCCTTCCCTCCAAAGGCAACCACCATTCCCATTTTTATAGGAACTACTTCCCTGCACATCTTTGTGGTTTTATCAGCCAAGTGTCTATTCTTAGACATCATACTTTGATCTTGTCTATTCTTTTGACCTGATATGTCTTTTGAATCTTGTTTAATTTACAGAACTTTCTCTGGATCTCTGTATCTCACTGTTTGGCCTGCAGAACTCCCCCCAGCCTGGATTTTGTGACTGCAAGCTCATCAAGTAGTTCAACACAAACCTTTGTCCTCTATACTTCTTGTAAACTGGCAGCTGCATCCAAAGGCTGGATCAGACTCAGATGTGACCCCTTTGTCACGACTGTTGGTGGGTGTTGTGTTCTTTCCAGAGAGTCATGTTATGACTGGTTTTTACCCTGTGTCAATGACTGCAGCTGGTGTTACCAAATGCCTAAACTCATTAAGTCACTAGGTTTGCAAAACGGTGATATAATTTGGTTGTGAGGAGTTAGCAAAAAGGACCTAGTAATGAACACAGATCTTTCCCTGAAGACATCAACCTACTGTTTTGAAGTAACAAAAACGCTACTACACAAATGAGTATCATCAAGAACGGAACTGGAAAACAGTGCTTGACATGACTCATGGCATTCTGTAATAATATACTACACTAATGCTTTTGTACTGATTAAACCAGCTGTGATTTACTGAATGCCTAATATATACCAGACACTCAGTTAGATATTTAATGTATTTCATTTAATCTCACAACTCCAACAGGTGTTTTTTTTTTTCTGATTTTATGAGTAAGGAAGCTGAGACTGAAAGAGGTACGTGACTGTGATGAAACAGCAACAAGTGGCTGGCCTAGGACTGAAACCAAGTCTAGCTGACTCTAGAGCCCTGCTCTTTCACACAACACACAGCTGCTGACAACATCCAAATCCAACACATCCTAGTGCACCCCCAGGAACAAATGCTGGAGTTCCACTTCCACCTAGAATGTCAAAAGCCAGAAAGTGCATCACTCCTGCCCTTACCAGTTAAGAAGAAACCAGATAACCCACAGCATCATAACTTCTGTTGCAGCCATCAGAGAGCTGAAGTCTTGGGGAAAGCCAGCAGCTAGAAGCTAAGGACACGCCTGCTCCCTCCAACGAGAGACAGAGGAAGCACTGGCTCTACTGGCTCTATGACGGCTGAGCACAGGGGCAAAATGCTGGACACCAGACAAGCAGGAAAGATTCCCACCATGATCTCACTAAAACACTAGAGTTCAGTGTGGGCTGGGCCTGAAACAGAAGTCCTGGAGGCTGCTGACGCAGGAGTGTGCACCCATCCTCAGGATCTGCCCCAATGACCTCCACTCTGTGGGAAAGGCCGACATCGCAGCCATGGGTGCTGCAGGCCTGGAGGACGGAATGGCCAAAGTGTGGGAAAGGCACAAAGCCCCACCTGGATTCTTCTCTTGATGGAGGAGAAGGCTAAGCTGCTAGGGGAGGGATAGCAAACCCTGTCACTCCAGGGCACAGAGAAGACCCCTACAGCCGGAAGAAGGGAGGAGTCCAGCTACCAGGGGAGAGGTGGGAAACATCCTCTGCGCAATACCCACTAAAGGCACAAGGCATCTGGCACAGCTTGGCTGCCCCAGGAAAAATGCCCTGATCAGGTGCACTCCTGAGACACAGAAACACTAAGACAAGACAGCAGAGACCCTGCTGTGCCCACTCCCACCAGACTACCAAGCAAATGACAAACAACAGCACTCTTTATTTTGAGATGGAGTTTCACTCTTGTAGTCCAGGCTCGAGGGCAATGGCACGATCTCGGCTCACTGCAACCTCTAACTGCCGGGTTCAAGCGATTCTCCTGCCTCAGCCTCCCGAGTAGCTGGGATTACAGATGCCTGCCACCACACCCGGCGAATTTTTGTATTTTTAGTAGAGACAGGGTTTCACCATACTGGCCAAGCTGGTCTTGAAATCCTGACCTCAGGTGATTCGCCAGCCTTGGCCTCCCAAAGTAATGAATTACAGGTGTGAGCCACTGTGCCTGGCCAACAACAGCACTCTCTAAATGAGATCTTTGATAAAACCTACAACTTTCAATCTCTAAGAGACACCTCTGGGCGGGTGCGGTGGCTCATGCTTGTAATCCTAGCACTTTGGGAAGCTGAGGTGGGTGGATCATCTGAGGTCAGGAGTTCGAAACCAGCCTGGCCAACATGGTGAAACCCAGTCTCTACTAAAAATACAAAAATTCGCCAGGTGTGGTGGCACACGCTTGTAATCCCAGCTACTTGGGAGGCTGAGGCAGGAGAATCACTTGAACCCAGGAGGCGGAGGTTGCAGTGAGCTGGGATCGCACCACTGCACTCCAGCCTAGCGACAGAGAGACACCTCTAAAAAAGCCAGCCACAAACTGGAGCAAAATATCTGAAACACACATAGCAGGAAAAGGTGTTATATCTACAATATATAAATAACTCCTTACAATTGTATAAAAATAATTCAAAGGTCACTAAAAAATGGGCAAAATTTTTGTACCAACATTTCACCAAAGAATAGATACAAATAGTAAGCACATAAGATGCTTAACATCTGTAGTCACTGTGGTTGGCAAACCTTTAGAATGGCTAAAATTAAATGACGATGCCAAGTGCTGGTGAGGATGTGAAGTAACTGACATTCTCATCTATAGCTGGTAGGAATGTGAAATGGTACAAGCACTTTGGAAAACAATTTTGCAGTTTCTTAGAAAGTTAAAATATACCATAAGATCCGGCAATCCCACCAGGCAGTTTCTCAAGAGAAATGATCCGTACCCAAATCTTTTTAGCATTTTTATGTATAACAGCGAAAGGCTGAAATAACCTGAATGTTCATAAACTGGTGAATGGGGCCGGGTGCGGTGGCTCACGCCTATAATCCCAGCACTTTGGCAGTCCGAGGTGGACAGATCACCTGAGGTCAGGAGTTTTAGACCAGCCTGACCAACATGGCAAAACCTCATCTCAACTAAAAGTATGAAAAAATTAGCCGGGCATGGTGGATATGTGTCTGTAATCCCAGCTGCTCGGGAGGCTGAGGCATGAAAATCACTTGAACCTGGGAGGTGGAGGTTGAAGTTAGCCAAGATGGTGCCACTCACTCCAGCCTGGGCGACAGAGCAAGACTCCATCACAATACAATATGATACATCACAATAAATACAATACAACACAACACAATAAACAGGTGAATACATAAACAAATGGTACTGTCATACAATGGAATACTACTGAGCAATAAAAACGAATTAATTACCAATGCATTGCAATAATAAGAACAAATCTCAGACGGGCACGGTGGCTCAAGCCTATAATTGCAACACTTTGGGAGGCAAAGGCAGGAGAGCTGCTTGAGTTCAGGAGTTCAGGACCAGTCGGGGCAATAGTGACACCTTGGCTCTACTAAAAACTTAAAAATATCAGCCGGGTGTGGTGGTGAGCACCTGTAGTCCCAGGTATTTAGGAGGCTGAGGCAGGAGGACTGCTTGAGCCCAGGTGATCAAGGCTACCATGAGCCATAATCCGCCACTGGACTCCAGCCTGGGCAACAGCACAAGACACTGTTCCCCTCCACCAACCCTCCCCCACAAAAAAACAAACCTCAAAATCATTATGCTGAGCAAGTTAGACAAGAGTACACCCTGTATGATGACTCTACTTACATAAAATTCTGGAAAAGGCAAACTAACACATAGAGACAGAAAGCAAGTGAGTGGCTACCTGAGGACAGAGGTGGAGGGACATATTGCAGAGGGTTAGGAAGAAACTCAAGGAGATAAAGGGTTCAGTATTGGGACTATGGCAGTGATTTCAAGACTGCCTACATATGTTAAAATCATAAAACTGTACATGTCATATATGTGTAGTTTACTGGAAGTAGCCTTAATAAACCAAAAAAAAAAAAAAAGTTTTAAACATTTTGGCTATAAGAAAAAGGAAAAAAGTTTTACATGGCAAAATTTCCCATAAGCCAAGTCAAAAAGCCAACGAGCTGGGGTGTGGTGGTGTGCACCTGTAGTCCCAGCTACTCGGGAGGCTGAGGCAGAATGATTACTTGAGCAAAGGGAATTCCAGGCTATAGTGGACTATGATTGAGTCACTGCACTCCTGCTGGAGAACAAAGCAAGACTCTAACTCTTAAAAATAAAAAAAGGGCCAGGCACGGTGGCTCATGCCTGTAATCCCAGCACTTCCGGAGGCTGAGGGGGGCAGATAACCTGAGGTCGCAAGTTCGCGACCAGCCTGAACAACATGGGGAAGCCCCGTCTCTACTAAAAATACAAAATTAGCCAGGCGTAGTGGCACATGCCTGTAATCCCAGCTACTCAGGAGGCTGAAGCAGGAGAATCACTTGAACCAGGGAACCAGAGGTTGCAGTGAGCTGAGATCGTACCATTGCACTTCAGCCTGGGCAACAAAAGCAAAACTCCGTCTCAAAAAATAAATTAAATAAATAAATAGCAAATGACAAATAGAGAAAAAATATTTACAATTCATGTCACAAAAGGCTGATTTCATGAACATCCCACAGATCAGTAAGATTAGTAATTCAAATAAAACAAAGCACAAATGACTCTTAAATTACATGACAAGATGCTCACTCATAAGAGAAATTCAAATTAGAAATACCACACTCAACTATCAGGTTTCCAACAATCACAAAGCTCAAAAACGTACTTTTTTTTGAGATAGGGTCTCACTCTGTCATCCAGGCTGGAGGGTAGTAGTGCAATCATGGTTCACTGCAGCCTCCACCCTCTGGGCTCAAGTGATCCTCCCACCTCAGCCCCCAGAGTAGCTGGACTACAGGCGTGCACCACCTTGCCCAGCTAATTTTTGTATTTATTTGTAGAGATGGGGTCTCGCCATGTTGCCCAGGCTGGTCTCAAACTCCTAGGCTCAAGCAATCCACCCACCTCAGCATCCCAAAGGTGCTGGGATTACAGGCACGAGCCATCTTCCCTGGCCAACATACCGTTTTTGTAAAGTAAAAAACGTTACTGTTGGTAAAGATGTGGGAACATAAATAGGTTGCAATCTCTACGAGACAGCAGTCAAAATTATGAAGGCAAATGCCCTTCTGACTGAGCAATGCCACTGCTAGAAGTTTATCCTACATATAAGTTAGCTCATGTACAAAATTACCTGAGTACAAGGTCACTCATTTACTCCGACATTATCTGTTTTGTTTTGAGAGAGCGGGTCTTGCTTGTTGCTCAGGCTACAGTGCAGTGGTGTGATCACAGTTCAATGCAGCCTCAAGCTCCTGGGCTCAAGTCATCATCCCACGTCAGCTTCCTAAGTAGCTGGGACTACAGAGTCGTGCCTCCATGACCAGCTAAAATATTACAGCAAGGTTATTTATTTTATTTTATTTTTTGAAGACAGGGTCTCACTCTGTCACCCAGGCTGGAGTGCCAGTGGCGCAATCACAGCTCCACCTCCTGAGCTCAGGTATTCCTTCATCTGATTCCCAAGTAGCTGGGACTGCAGTGCACAGCATCATGCCCAGTTAATTTTTTGTAGAGATGGGGTTTTGCCATTTTGCCCAGGGAGGTGCTGGGCTCAAGTGATCTGCCTGCCTTGGCCTCTAACAGTGCTGAGATTACAGGCATGAGCCACCACACCTGGTCTCTAGCATTATTTGTAATGGCCATGAGACTGGGAAAAAACTTTACGTCCATCAGTGGGAGATTTGATAAAATAAATTAAGGTACACCTACAGAATACTCTAAGAAAAAGGGCGTTTTTAAAAAATGCTATAAAAATAATCACTTTCACACCAATATAAACAGATCTCCAAGTTGTACCAAGTAGAAAAAGGGAAAGTGTGGAGTAGTGTATATGTTGAATACCAGTGAGTTAAAATGTTTTATGTGGAAAGAACATGTATGCGTATCAGTTTTTAAATGCTAAGATATCTGTAGAAGCTTACATAAGAAACTAAAAACACTTGCCTAGGGTAGGGAATTGGTTGACTAGAGAAAAGGTATATAATTAAATTTTTTTTATTTATTTATTTTGAGACAGAGTCTCGCTCTGTTGCCAAGGGTGGAGTGCAATGGCACAATCTGGGCTCACTGCAACCTTCGTCTCCTGGGTTCAAGTAATTCTCATGCCTCAGCCTCCCAAGTAGCTGGGACTACAGGCATGAGCCACCACACCCTGCTAATTTTTCTGTTTTTAGTAGGGACAGTGTTTTGCCATGTTGGCTAGGCTGGTCTCAAACTCCTGGCCTCACGTGATCCGCCCACCTCGGCCTCCGAAAGTGCTGGGATTACAGTTGTGAGCCACCACATCCAGCCATCATTACATTTAGAATTAAAAACAACAACAAAAAGGCAGTGGCTCATGCTCGCAATCCCACTGCTTTAGAAGGCTGAGACAGAAGGATTGCTTGAAGCCAGGGGTTCAAGACTAGCCTGAAAAACATAGTGAGACTCTGTGTCATAAAATAAAATAATAAAATAAAATAAAATAAATAAAATAAATTAAATAAATTAAATAAAAATAAAAATTAAAATAAAATAAAACAAATAAATAAAATAAAATAAAATAGCCAGGGTGGTGTGCACATCTGTAGTCCCAGCTACTGGGGATGCTGAGATGGGAGCATCACTTGAGCCCAAAAGTTTAAGGCTACAGTGAGCCAAGATCTGGCCACTGCACTCCAGTCTGGGTGACAGAGCAAGAGCTTGTATGTTAAAACAAAACAAAACAAAACAAAACAAAACAAACAAACAAACAAACAATGAGATGGGGCTGGAGGAGAAGCTGACGGTATGGTGTGAAAATTCCAATTTTCTAACATATCCCGCTAAACTCCTTAGTAGTACTTGTACATACATCTATCAGAACCTCTGTTTCTGTTCAAATTTAGGCTCCTGGGTTTCAACCTCATACAGAAATAAAAGTATGACTCAAAAAGAAGGGTTGTATCTTACTAAAGCTTTTAGTATCCACAGCACTGAACAATGCCTGGTATCTAGCAGGATCTGCATCTTTGGTTACCTCCGCAAACACTGTGGGAACCTATACATTCATCAAATCTTAACTATACACCTGGCGCTGTGATGGTTATGAGGAAAAACTGGCGAAGACCTGGTTGGCGAAATAACTCCAAATGAAGACTGAACATTGAAATGGAGTCACCAAGATGTCCAAAGGGACTGTTGTCATACAAAAGTTTGATAGAACAGGATTGCCAGAAATGTTTCTAAAGTACATTATATTTTATCTAATATAAAGAAATCTCTGATCATAAACTTCATCATTTCACGTACCATTAATACAGAAAAACACCCAAGATATGAGACTAATAGGAAACCAGCATAAAGCTGAAGGTAAGTGAAAAATAAGCCTTCCGTAAGGAAGGGCGAACAAGGAGACTTGTATGTTTCATTCTTGGCACTGAGTGGGAAACAAAAAAATCCCGAGCACTGGAAACAAGCCATTACCAGGATGGTCCAAAACCCTCAGACAGAGAATGTCAAGTGGTCACCGGCTGGCAGTATACCCAGGTGACCAGCACAAGCAAACGTGAATTCTCTCTGGAAAAACACAGGAAATAAGGCATTTGTAATCCACATGAGAAAATTCAGGCATGAAGCTTTACAGTCGCTTCCAACACTAAAAACATTCATAAAATTTCCATGGCTCAATTTCCAGTAATATTTTCTACGACTCTATAATTTACATTATGGCTTAAAGAAAAACATGTGACAAATTTAAAGGCTCTAAAATACAGAAGCAAATAGTCAAGCATCCTCTATTACCCAACTATATTAATAAAATATATGAAATTGTTAAGAAATGGTCTCACTTTTTAGCCACAAAGGAAGAAAGTTTAAGGTGATTCCCTTCCTCTAATTATAGACTTACTTTATTGCTGCCAGCTTTTTGGATAGAGTTCCCTCTGCTGGAATCTTTTAAGAGAAAGAAAAAGTATTAAAGACAGTATTTGAAATATTACCTCAAATTAATATTTTAAGTGATGTCTAAATATCCAACTCCAGTACACTGTGATCAAAAACATCCCAGGGAAATAAACAAATCAAAAACAATCATCCTAATGTATTTCTTTTTTTGTTTTTTTGAGATGGTGTCTCACACTGTCGCTCAGACTGGAGTGCAGTGGCATGATCTCGGCTCATTGCAAGTTCTGCCTCTCAAGTTCACACCATTCTCCTGCCTCACCCTCCCGAGTAGCTGGGACTACAGGTGCCCACCACCACGCCCGGCTAATTTTTTGTATTTTTAGTAGAGATGGGCTTTCACCATGTTAGCCAGGATAGTCTCGATCTCCTAACCTCATGATCCACCCGCCTCGGCCACCCAAAGTGCTAGGATTACAAGCATGAGTCACTGTGCCTGGCCAATCATCCTAATGCTATATGAAATGAAGCTTGTGGCTTAGGATAAGCTTTTCCAACGAAACCATCATGCTCAGATTTAAAAGGCTCAAAAACCCAGACAGAAGTTAAGATTCTGGGCTCTCAAATTGCATCAGATGACTCCAACAGGGAGGACACCAGGAAGAGACACCGACGATGAAAGACACATGAAAAATGTAAGGAAAAGGCCGGGTACGGGTGGCTCATGCCTGTAATCCCAGCACTTTGGGAGGCCGAGGCGGGTGGATCATGAGGTCAGGAGATTGAGACCATCCTGGCTAACACGGTGAAATCCCATTTCTACTAAAAATACAAAAAATTAGCCGGGAGAGGTGGCAGGCGCCTGTAGTTCCAGCTACTCAGGAGGCTGAGGCAGAAGAATGGCGTGAACCTGGGAGGCGGAGCTTGCAGTGAGCCGAGATTGCGCCACTGCACTCCAGCCTAGGCGACAGAGCAAGACTCTGTCTCGAAAAAAAAAAAGAAAGAAAAATGTTAAGGAAAAAGAAAGGTTTATAAAGTAACATTTTATCGTGTTATAATTCTAAAAATTAGAATTAATTTTTAAATATGTCTAACTAAACTGATGAATAACATAAAAAGACATATCACCTGTATCTCTAAGAGTTTATATATTTTAACAGGCAAAAAAATGCATGGTGTCTTTCATTGTGCAGGTATGGGAATCCCCTTTATATTCAGGTTCACTTTATTTTCAGTCACATATAGTCTCCTTTAAGAGTGGATGGGGTAGGTAAGGAAAACTTCACGGAAGAAGCAGAAATACACGTCAACAACTACAGCTGTCGACGACATGCCAGATGCAACCAGGTACTGAGAAGATCAAGGTGAAAAGATACCAATCCTGCAAGTTCACAATCTAGGAGCATGTAGAACGTAAATGCCATGTAGGGCAGTTATTATAAATCTTTTCTGGAAAACCTATTTTCTTTCTCAGTAACCTGATAGTTTACATAGTAAAACCAAGAAATTTTAACTATTTCTTCTATTTGCAGTTTATCTTACTAAAACTGCTAATATAGTCAAACTCTCAAACCTCAAAAAAACAGTCAAGATGTAGAAATGTCTAAATGAATAATCAACATGTGAATGACATCATCAAAACACATTTATTGGGTGCCTTCTGTACAGGGTCTATATCCCATTATTTGTTTGGTTTTGTATTTTTTTGTTTGTGTTTGAAACAGAATCTCACTTTGTCGTCCAGGCTGGAGGGCAGTGGCACAATCTTGGCTCACTACAACCTCCGCCTCCCAGGTTCAAGCGATTCTCCCCACTTCAGCCTCCCAAATATCTGGGATTACAGGCCCCCGCCACCATGCCCGGCTAGTTTTTGTATTTTTAGTAGAAACGGGGTTTTGCCATGTTGGCCAGGCTGGTCTCGAACTTCTGAACTCAAGTGATCTGCCTTGGCTTCCCAAAATGCTGGGTTACAGGCATCAGCCACTGCACCCGGCCTATACCTGCCATTGAAGATATTAATAAATAAGTATAACATAAGGCAATAAAGTACAAGAATAATGCGGAGGAAAAAACATCATTTAATGATATAAAGTATCAGAAAAGCTTTGAAGAAGGGACATTTTAGCCGCATACTGAAAAATACTTTCATAGGCAAAAAAGGTACCTTAAGGAAGGATTCCAGGCAAAACAAATAGATCAGCAAAGGGACAAAGGAGAGAAAACCCATGTGTAGAGGAACACAGGATGGGCGGGGCCACACTGGAGAACTGTCAGGCTAAGAATTAAGGATGTATTTCACTGACAGTGAGAATAATTAACACAATGTACAGGTGCTGGTAACCCAACAAGAAGAAAGACAAACAGAGTATTTGTAATCACAGCTTACAGTGTGGTGGAGGCGGCAAATAACAATTTCAGTAGAGTGTACTAAGTACTATAATGAGGGATAGGTGCAGTAAAATGCATAGCAGGGACACACTGGTAGCCTAGAGACTGGGGAGAATCAAGGCAGGCTCCCCAAAGGGGAGAAGGCAACAGCAGGCCCAGTGAGGGGTGTGTGTGTGGCGGCTGGTGGGGGACAGGAGGGGGCCGGGGGGAAGGGCGTTTCATTAATGCAAGGCAGGGAAAGCAGCAAGGGTTCCGGGAAGAAGAGCTTCAGGAAGACTGAGTTGACAGTGTTTTGTTGGACAAATTAGAGGAAGACCGAAGGCAGGAGCTATAATAGGCCTCTCCAACTATTCTGACAGGAGGTAATGATAACTTAGGTAGGACAAGGGAAAAAGAAAGGAATGACTCATATTAGGAAGAAATCACAGTTGAAAAACGGACAGGAATGGCAAACACTAGCATGGGTGAGCCAATGCAGAGTCAAAGGCAACCACAAAACCTGCAGCCTGGGTGCCACTAAATACCACAGAAAAATCAGTAGGCAGCATAGGGTTGGGGTGAGAATGGATGGAAGTAAGCAGATATACTGAAATCAGGGTATGACAAGACACCCACAAACAATGCATTAGCCAAAGGTCTAATACGGGGAAATGGAACTCAGAAGGGCAGACAAAAGATATGTGATAAGAGTGGGAAATAGACACCCTGACAGAAATTATGGGCACTGTCAAAACTTTGGGTAATGTCTACTTCTATAGAAGTGGGCAGTTGTGCCTCCTCCAACATTTGGCAATTCCTGAAGATATTTTCCATTGTTACACTGAGGTGCAGGGGGCGCTACCAGCATCTAGTGGGTAAAGACCATGTATGTTACTAAACATCCTATAATACAAAGGGCAGCCTCCAACAACAAAGAATTATCCACTCCAAAATGTCAACTGTATGGAGGTTGAGAAACTCTAATCACATGAGAAAGAGCAATTAGAAACATGAAAAAGGCTGGGCACAGGGGCTCATGCCTGTAATCCCAGCACTTTGGGAGGATGAGGCAGGCAAATTACCTGAGGTCAGGAGTTTGAGACCAGCCTGGATAACATGGTGAAACCCTGTCTCGACTAAAAACACAAAAATTAGCCGGGCGTGGTAGCCCACGCCTATAATCCCAGATACCTGGGAGGCTGAGGCATGAGAACTACTTGAACCCAGGAGGCGAAGGGTGCAGTGAGCTGAGATCCCACCACTGAACTTCAGCCTGGGTGACACAGAGTAAGACTCTGTCTCAAAAAAACAAACAAACAAACAAAAAACAAAAACAGAATAAACATTTCCTATATTCTAATATACATTAATTATGCAATAGTGTCCAAAAACGTACACTATGGTACGTCAACTATGCCTATGCAGTTTAAAAAAAAAAATCATGTATGGGAAAACCAAATATAAATGATACTTATTTCCTGCTCTAAAGAATGTGGCTATAACTGGTCCAGAGTGCTGAGCTGGTAAAATCCAACTCACTTCTATAAAAAGTTTTACTATTAAATTGACTTAAACACTTGATCTGTCTGTGCTCAGAGAACAAGGACTGTTTGCAGCAATCACACCCACCTCCCATACTAAATGCATATGATGAGACATAAGAAGAGAATGCCTAGGATTCCAGCAACGATAACCAGTATTAACTTTTCAGCCTATTCTGTTGACACAGTAAATAACTCACCCATCCACCCTACAAAGTATATTGCAGGCTTTCATAGCAAGAGTATCATTTTATTAAGTAAACTCACTACATTAAATAGTTCAAGAGTCAGCAGTAGATAATAAGAGCAACTCTTTTCTTGGGTTAAATTTGAACCTATTGATTCAAAAGGTTAAAGTGCTCCACCATCTCACTAATAGCAAGAAGTTAATCTGATTTAAATGCAACACATTTTAGTATTATGTAATTTTATGGGGGAATGAAACATACCAGAGAACGAAATCGTACAGATTCTATTTGTCCATACTCTTTAAAAAACGATTTCAGCTTCTAAAATAAAAAGAAACACATACACATTAGCTCACCCTCAGAATATCAAATAAGTGCTATAAAAGGGAATTAAGAAAAATTGTCCGATAATCCTTACTGCCAGGTATTTTTTTTTTTTTTTGAGACAGAGCCTTGCACTTTCACCCAGGCTACAGTGCAGTGGTATGATCTCGGCTCACTGCAACCTCCGCCCCTGCAGCTTCAAGCGATTCTCCTGCCTCAGCCTCCCAAGTAGCTGGGATTACAGGCGCCCGCCATCATGCTCAACTAATTTTTGTATTTTTAGTAGAGACGGGGTTTCGCCATGTTGGCCAGTTTGGTCCCGAACTCCTCACCTCAAGTGATCCAACCACCTCAGCCTCACGAAGTGCTGGGATTACAGGCATGAGCCACCACACCCGGCCTACTGCCAGGTTTTAAGAACATTTCAGGAAAAGTAGGTGACTATTCAGTTGGATGAACAAAAAAATTTTACTGAAACTTGTGAGATTCTGTCTCAAAAAAAAAAACCAAAAACATAATTCAAGCTCCTATTAGTATCCATTGGATGTATAATGCTTTTCTTTCAATCTTTTATAACCTTTATCGCATGTAAATTAAGGATAGACTTATACTTTCCATAGATTCTCTCATGTTTTCACATTGGTTTAAACCAGGAATAAACATTTTTTCTGAGATGGAGTCTCACTCACTCTGTTACACAGGCTGGAGTACAGTGGCACACTCTTGGCTTCTGCAACCTCCTCCTCCCGGGTTCAAGCAATTCTCCTTCCTCAGTCTCCAAATAGCTGTGATTACAGGCATGTGTCACCACATCCAGCTAATTTTTTGAACTTTTAGTAGAGAAGGGTTTCACCATGTTGGCCAGGCTGGTCTGGAACTCCCGACCTCTGGGGATCCGCCCGCCTTGGCCTTCCAGAGTGCTGGGATTACAGGTGTGGGACACCACGCCTGGTCTCAAAAAGGTTTTTCTACTGTTTTTAATGAAGTAGAGTTTAAATTGTCCTTCAAAATATGAGCAGGATGCTGAGCTAAGGATTGCAACAGTTACTATCACATGAACATGCAGAAACAAAGGGCAGGTTTTGCTTCAGCGATCCTCACACAATGGAAGAAACACAGGACATTGTCATTCTTTAAACAACACATATTTACTATGCACAAGGCACCATTTCAGGTGTCAAGAGACAGAATGAGGCTGAGCACGGTGGCTCACGCCTGTAATTCCAGCACTTTGGGAGGCTGAGGCAGGCGGATCACGAGGTCAGGAGATCGAGACTATACTGGCTAGCACAGTGAAACCCCATCTCCACTAAAAATACAAAAAATTAGCCAGGCGTGGTGGCAGGCACCTGTAGTCCCAGCTACTCAGGAGGCTGAGGCAGGAGAAGGGTGTGAACCCGGGAGGCGGAGCTTGCAGTAAGTCGAGATCATGCCACTGCACTCCAGCCTGGGAGACAGAGCGAGACTGCCTCAAAAAAAAAAAAAAAAAAGAGAGACAGAATGATGAAAAAAGAGGATCAGGCCCAGTGGCTCATGCCTGAAGTCCCAGCACCTTGGGAAGTTAAGGTGGGCAGATCGCTTGAGCCCAGGAGTTTGAGACCAGCCTGGGCAACATAGCGAAAACCTGTCTCCACAAAAACAAAAAGTAGCCACGGCCACAAAAACAAAAAGTAGCCAGACGTGGTGGCATGTGCCTGTAGTCCCAGCTTCTCAGGAGGCTGAGGCAGTAAGATCACTTGAGTTCAGGAATTTGAGGCTGCAGTGAGCAATGATCATGCCACTACACTCCAGCCTAGGTGACAGTGACAACCTATCTTGAAAAAGAAAAGAAAAAAGAAAAACATCTTTAAACACATGGAGCTTATATTCTAGTGGCACATAACAGGAGATAAGGCTGAAAGAAAGAAACCAGGCAGGATGTCACTGCAGTATTCAAATATGATCTGCAAAAGCCTGAATTAGGGCAGGGACTGCAGGAATGAAAAGGAGGGGGTGGATATTGAAATCCATTTATATTAGGATGATTTATGTAATAATTTACAATGAAGTTATATCCATGACTTATTATTCAATGCTTATTCAACACAGGAAGAACAAAGTTATTAACTTCTCTGAAATTTTACTATACACAAACTTACCTTCTTATTACATGTAACAGGCAAATTCCCAACAAATACAGTTCTCTCGTTCTTTAATCTCTCTTCTTCTTCGTTGATTTGAATTTTCTTTCTTTGACTGATAACTGTGTCATCTACATCATCAAGTATTTTTCTATCTGCTACTTTAACACCAGGTTGAGAATTTTTCCTTTTCTGCCCTTGTTTCTGGTGAATTTCTTCTTCTAAATCAGCACTCGCTAGAGCACTTTCCCTTTTTAAGGCAAAAAATAAAACAAAATAAGCAGTAAGAGTCATACCAGGTAGATTTAGTATTTGACAAAGCACAGCCCTACCTTCTCATTTAGAAATATTTTCCAATGTCTTCTGAATTTTCCTAGGTTTACCACTCACAAATATATCAAAAATTTTAAAGCAGCTTTATCTAGAAACTGACTAGTATCTTTAGAAAAAAAATGATTTAACTCAAGAGTTAGAAAAAGTTAAGCTCTTTTTTTTTTTTTTTTTTTTTTTGAGACAGGGTCTCGCTCTGTCACCCAGGCTGGAATGTAGCAGCGTAATCACAGCTCACTGCAGCCTCGACCTTCCAGGCTCAGGCAATCCTCCCACCTCAGCATTCCAAGTAACTGGGACCACAGGCGCATGCCACCACACCTGGCTACATTTTTTTTTTTTTTTTTTTGAGATGGAGTTTTGCTCTGTCACTCAGGCTGGAGTGCAATAGTGCAATTTCGGCTCACTGCAACCTCTGCCTCTCAGGTTCAAGTGATTCTCCTGCCTCAGCCTCCCAAGTAGCTGGGATTACAGGTGCTCGCCATCACGCCCGGCTAATTTTTTTATTTTTAGTAGAGACAGGGTTTCATCATGTTGGCCAGGCTGGTCTTGAACTTCTGACCTCAAGTGATCTGCCCACCTCAGCCTCCCAAAGTGCTGGGACTAAAGGTGTGAGCCTTTTTACATATACACAAATACATATACACATATTTCTGAGACAGAGTCTAGCTCTGTCACCCAGACTGGAGTATAGTGGTGCAATCTCAGTTCACTGCAACCTCCGCCTCCCTGGTTCACAACAATTCTCCTCAGCCTCCCAAGTAGCTGGGATTATAGGCGCCCGCCACCACGCCCAGCTAATTTTTTTTTAAGTAGAGACGGGGTTTCACTGTGTTGGCCAGGCTGGTCTCAAACTCCTGACCTCTTGATCCGCGTGCCTCGGCCTCCTAAAGTGCTGTGATTACAGGGATGAGCTACCACGCCCGGTTTCCTTTTATATTTCTTTTGTAGAGACAGGGTTTTGCTATGTTGCCCAGGCTGGTCTTGAACTCCTGAGCTCAAGCCATTCGCCCACCTCAGCCTCCCAAAGTGCTAGGGTTACAGGCATGAACCACTGCAGGCAAGAATAAGTGAAGCTCAATTTTTGAACACGTTAAATCTGCCAGGCAACAGCAGCAGCAAGTTCATCTAAACAGAAGCTGATTCACTTAAAGCTCTTGGAGATTTAGTTTACACTCTATCAATGCCTAATTTCATTTTCTACTCTAGACCTTTAGGGGCACTATCACACTCCCTGAGACTCTAAAAAGGTTAATATGGCAGCAGAGTACTTACTCTGTACAAGCAACATGGCCAATAGGAAAAACCAGATTCCCTACTTCTCATACTTCTGTAATATTTAAAGGACTCTTACCAAAAGTAAATTGTGAAATGGTAAATACAATATAAAGTATTGCTGGATATGGATAAGCAAGGTCTGAGCATCAATCTGAAAGGAGAACTAAAGTATATTAAGGAGTGAGGGAAGAGAAGAGCCAGTAAGAATCATAAAAATGACTCACTTATCAGCAAATACTTACCAGGTTCCTACTCAGTTCTAGGCTCTGAGGATACAAAGATAAAGAAACAACCAAAGGCCTCCAGTAGTCTAGTGAAAAGACAGACCAGGTTCACAATAAAATGGTAACAGCTATGATACATGGTATGCACACAAAAACAAGAAAGGCTTCTCAGAAGAGGAAATCAGTGTCTGGCACACAGTCCAATAAAAGCTGACTGTCATTACTCCTCCCTTGAGGACAGGGTCCATGTCTAGTGTTTTGCTCGCTACAGTATATAAAGTGCCTAGCAGGAGTGAAAGGAAATGAGACAGTACAGTGAGGTGGGAACTAGGTCAGGAGGGACCTTCAGTGTTGCACAAAAGTGCTTAGATTTTATCCTATTGAAGATGAGGAGACACTGAAGACTGAGAGCATCTAAAAAAGATCATTTGGGCAGAAGAGTGGAAGGTAATTAGGGGATAAGGTTGGAGAAGGGAGACTAGTAAGGATATGGTTACAACAGTATCTGAGAAGACTGATCAGACTGACCAGAGCAGGGAAAGAGGTGAAGAGGAAAAGGCAGATTAAAGAGATAATTAAAAAACAGCATCATCAGGACTTGGCAACTGATTAGCTAAGCAAGGAGAGGAAAGAAGACAGGATGACTCTCAGGCCACTAACTTAGGCAACTAGAAGGCTAGTGGTAGCACTCATGCCAAGGAACAGGTCTGATGAGAATGATGAGCTCCCAGTGGAGCATTCTTACCTGGAGGTACATAGGGAAAAAGAGGTGCAAATGCCAGGAGGCAAACAAACACACATGTCTGGAGATCAGGAGAGAGATCACGGTGGGCACAAGAGATACTGCCCCCAACAAAGGGTGACAAAGGGTCACAAGAACATGACCAAGAATGAGACCCCTGAGGGAAATGCACATTTAAAGAGTAGTCAGAGGAAAAGATACCACAATAACCCCAAGAAAGAATTGGCCAAGAGGACAATCAGAAGAGATTTCTCTCACAGAATCCAGCAGCTTCAACAAGAAAAGCAGCTACGTGAAGGGTAACAGAGGACTCATAAGACAAAAGCTGCACTGCCCATTACATATGTCAGAGAGGTCAGGGTGGCCTCAGTGAGCACAGCTTCAGTGGCACAGTCAGGACACAGAATAAAACCCGCCACCATCAGAATGCAGTGCGTGGAAGGGTGAACAGAGTCAAGAAAAGAGAGAAAGTAAAGAACAGACTACTTTTCCTAAAAGCTAGACTGAAGGGAAGGACTGTGGGAATGGCAGCAAACAGAGACAAGCAATTATAAGGGTTTTTTTTTTTGGTGGTTGGGGGGAATGTCCTTTTTAAAGATTAGAATCTTGACCACATCTATATAGTAGAAAGAGGGATAAGGGCCGGGCCGGGCATGGTGGCTCACGCCTGTAATCCCAGCACTTTGGGAGGCTGAGGCTGGGGGATCACCTGAGGTCAGGAGTTCGAGGCCAGCCTGGTCAACATGTGAAACCCCATCTCTACTGAAAAAACACAAAAATTAGCTGGGTGTGGTGGTGGGTGCCTGTAATCCCAGCTACTCAGGAGGCTGAGGCAGGAGAATCGCTTGAACCTGGAGGCGGAGGTTGCAATGAGCCAAAACTGCACTATGCTCTCCAGCCTGGGCGACAACAGCGAAACTCCATCTCAAAACAAAAACAACAACAACAAAAAAAAGAGTGACAAGGGAAAGAGGGGAATGTGGATGGATCTGACGGCACAGTCCCTAAAAAGGCAGAAGAACATACACGGTACACACAGCAACCAGGTGGTTGAGTTAATATTGGACAAGAGGGAAGACACCTAAGAAAGAGGGGAAGAAATAAGGCTGTGTACAGATACATTAAGTTTAAATAGGAGGACAAAAATAGCAGTTCCCAACTATTAGTGATTAATAGCTCCAGAACTGGTAAAAAGGTCTTCAGTTGAAAGGAGAAAAGGGAAAAGGAAATAAGGGGTTTGAGGAGAGTGACAAAGAAGAGAGGAATGAAGACTGTTACCTAGGTACATGTGATGGGATCACTATTTGGATCATGATTCAAATACACTGTTAAACAACGTTATGCTGGCCGGGCATGGTGGGTCATGCCTGTAATCCTAGCACTTTGGGAGGCGGAGGTAGGAGGATGGTTTGATCCCAGGAGTTCAGGACCAGCCTGGGTAACATAGCGAGACCCTGTCTCTATTTTTCTAACTAAAAAAAAAAAAAAAAAAAAAAAAAAATGCTGCCTGGATCACTTGAGTCCAGGAGTTTGCGACCAGCCTGGGCGACATGGCAAAATCCTGTCTCTACAAAAAATACAAAAATTAGCTGGGCATGGTGGTGCATGCCTGTAGTCTAAGCGACTCAGGAGGCTGAGGTGGGCGGCTGGATTGAGTCTACGAGGCAGAGGTTGCGACAATCGCACCACTGCACTCCAACCTGGGTGACAGAGCCAGACCTTGTCTCAAAAAAAAAAAAATGTTAATGAGGGTAAAGAATAAATTTAAGAACACCAAACGTGTTCTTAAATTACATACTTGTGCGGTGGCTCACGTATGTAATCCCAGCACCTTGGGAGGCTGAGGCAGGTGGATCATGAGGTCAAGAGTTCAAGACCAGACTGGTCAATATGGTGACACCCCATCTCTAGTAAGAATACAAAATTTAGCTGGGTGTGGTGGCGCACGCCCATAGTCCCAGCTGCTCAGGAGGCTGAGGCAGAAGAATCACTTGAACCCGGGAGGCAGTGGTTGCAGTGAGCCGAGATTGCACCACTGCACTCCAGCCTGGGTGACAGAGTGAGACTCCATCTCAAAAACAAAACAAAACAAAACCAACCAGACAACAGTAAACCAGGCCGCGCAGTGGCTCATGCCTGTAATCCCTGCATTTTGGGAGGCCAAGACAGGTGGATCACCTGAGGTCAGGAGTTCAAGACCAACCTGGCCAACATGATGAAACTCTGTCTCTCCTAAAAATACAAAAAAAATTAACCGGGCAGGGTGGCGCTTGTAATCCCAGATCCTCAGGAGACCTGAAGCAGGAGAATCACTTAAATCCGGGAGGCCGAGGTTGCAGTGAGCTGAGATCAGGTCACTGCACTCCAGCCTGAACAAAAAGAGCAAAACTCTGTCTCAAAAAAAAAAAAAAAAAAAAAAAGCAAACCAAACTCTTTTATATACATGCTGAAATATTTATAGATGAAACATAAGTTTTCCTTTTGCTTCCAAATAACAAGGGGGTGGCTGGGCACGGTGGCTCACACCTGTAATTCCAACACTTTGGGAGGCCTAGGCAGGCAGACCGCTTGAGGTCAGGAGTTCGACACCTGCCTGGCCAACATGGTGAAACCCTGTCTCGACTAAAAATACAAAAATTAGCCGGGCATGGCGGCGCACACCTGTAGTCCCAGCTACTCGGGCAGAGGCAGGAGAATCGCTTGAACCTGGGAAGGGGAGGTTGCAGTGAGCTGATATCAATGCACTCTACTCCAGCCTGGGCATGGCATCAAGATTCCATCTCAAAACAAACAAACAAAAACAAATAATGAGGGGGTATATGAGTGGGGTAAAAATACAAAAGGGTTGGCCAAGTATTAATTTGCTGATGCTGAGTACATGGGGTTTCTTAGCCTTTTCAACTTTTCTATATGTACTGGATTTTCCATAATAAAAGTTTTGAAAAGTAAAAATATGAAATGAGAAAACTAAGACGAATATTGCAGGTATAGGAATGTTAATTTCTTTACCACCTAATTTCTTTAACATCAAATAAGAGAATTTTACCAACCTGTTTGCCAACTTTTTCTCTGCGTTAGTGTGTTTCTTCTTCGCTTTCACTTTTTTTGCAGGTTCTTGCAAAAGTGGTCTTTCAATCTGGGATGTACTTTCTTCCTCCTCATTCCGTTTCCTTTTTTTGATGGTTTCCTTTTTAAAAGTTTGAAGTTATATTTGAGACCCCATCCTTTTAGAATTCTGACCCTAAGCCATAATTTAGTGGTCTTTCTAAATGAGCATCTCTTCTCTCTCACTGGTATGTAAGAGTCATGAAAGGTAACTTACAATGAATCCTGTGTGCCCCCTTTAGAAATCGCGCTTCACGCGGTAGGTAAGAAGCCTGTTTCATATGTAAGTGGTTTTAACCAGCTATTCGGGAAGAAAGCCCAGTGACTTACTTTAGGCACAGGCACGTACACGGGTTGAATCTGGGGCTCCAGAGAACTGAAGAGGGCCGCCAGCCGACCGGTGCCACCTCTGGAATGGTGCTCGCCGCGGCATAAGCTACTGGCGACCTGTCCAACCCTGTAGTCTCCCGGCGGACTCCCGCGAACGCCGTCGTCAGGGTTCTCTCTAGAAACGGACGCCAGAAACTCAGCCACGCCACGCATCACCGCTTCGCCAGCACGAGGGAACGTACAACATCCCTCCCCAGCTACTCGTGCCGCGCGCCACTCACCCCTCCTCGACACTTCTCTTTCTCTTCCGTTTGTTCATCCCTTCCAAGGCCATTCTTACTCCGAGAACTCCCAGACGGCAGCGGCGCGCGAGCTCGCACTTCCGGGTTCCGGGCACTTCCGCTCTCGGGCCACGCCCCCTCCTCCCCCGGCAGTCGGCCGCCAAGCCGCGGTGGGAGGCGCTCGGTGAGGCGTCAGGTTTGTCTCCTTTGGTTGGTGGTCCTTGCCGTTTCAGAGAAGCCTCATTTTGGGAGTGGAGGACGTCTTCTAGGAGTGATTGAAGCCTGCAGTGTGAAGAATCAGCCAGGCTAGGAGCGGGGTGTCCACCCAAGCCAAGGGAGAAACACCTAAAATACTGACTTGTTGAAAAGGAGGGAGGGTTGGCAAGAAATGAGGTTGGGGGTGAACGCAGTGGGGTGTTTACAACTGGCTAGTCGCTGTTAAGAGTACAAAGAGTTCTTTGTACTCTTCTTGCAACTTTTCTGAAACATGACATTATTCCAAAATAAAGACCACACCTCTAACGAGTCACGTCAACATACAAATTCGAAAGATTGTAATACGGCCCTGGAAAAGTAGATACTTGGCATTCAAAACTCTTCAAGGTGTTCTCAGCCCGTCTTCCCAGACTCATCTCCCTCCAGCCCCTGACATTCTAGCCTGCTTTTTCCACCGCCTCTACAGTTGTTATTCTTGTCCCCTCTGTTGTAATTGCCCTCCTCTTTCCCCTTATGCAAAATAATGCCCATCCTTCAAGGCCTAGCTCAGATACTGTCTAACTTAGACAGTGTTTTCTTTGCAGCCAGGCGCGGTGGCTTGCCTGTAATCCCAACACATTTGGAGGCCGAAGCAGGAGTAATGCGTGAGGACTAGGAGTCTGAAACCAGCCTGGTCGATCTAGCGAGACTTCCTCTCTACAGAAAACAAATTATAGGGGCACCTTTGTGCTCCGCGCCTGATCTTGGCTCATTGCAACCTCCACTTCCCGGGTTCAAGCGATTCTCCTGCCTCAGCCTCCCGAGTAGTTGGGATTACAGGCATGTGCCACCACGCCTGGCTAATTTTATATTTTTAGTAGAGACAGGGTTTCTCCATGTTTGTCAGGCTGGTCTCGAACTCCCCACCTCAGATGATCCTCTCGCCTTGACCTCCCAGCTTGCTGGGATTACAGGTATGACCCACCACACCCAGCTAGGTAGCAGATACTTACATAAGAAAACAGACTACGAAAGAAGTTGTGGTTGGAGATAGTTTTAAAATTATCTTCATTGCCATTCAGTGCTGTTTTTAACCATTTAGAGATCACTGACCGCTTTGAGAGTTTGAAATATGAGGACATGGTGGGGCAAGGTGGCTCACGCCTATAATCCCAGCACTTTGGGAGACCAAGGCGGAAGGAATGCAAGCCCAGGAGTTTCAGATCCACAACTGCACCATTTGCACTCCAGTCTGGCAACAAGAGCAAAACTCCGTCACAAAAAAACAAAAGGAGGCCGGGTGCAGTGGGTCACGCCTGTAATCTCAGCACTTTGGGAGGCCGAGGTGGGTGGATCATCTTAGGTCAGGATTTTCAGACCAGCCTGGCCAACATGGTGAAACCCTATCTCTACTAAAAATACAAAAATTAGCTGGGCGTAGTGATGGTCGCCTGTAATCCCAGCTAGTCGGGAGGCTGATGCAGGAGAATCGCTTGAACCCGGGAGGCAGAGGTTGCAGTGAGCCGAGATTGCGCCATTGCACTCCAGCCTGGGCAACAGAGCGAGATTCTGTCTAAAACAAAACAAAAGAAAAGAAATTAACAAGACCCCACTCTAAAGTTTTTTCAGTAGGAAAAAACAAACAAACAAACAAACATTTTAGAGAACACCGTTAAGAAACCTATCATCTTGGCCGGGTGTGGTGGCTCACACCTGTAATCCCAACACTTTGGGAGGCTGAGGCGGGCAGATCATGAGGTCAAGAGATCGAGCCCATCCTGGCTAACACAGTGAAACACCCCCTCTACTAAAAATACAAAAATTAGCCGGGTGTGGTGACATGCGTGCCTGTAGTTCTAGCTACTCGGGAGGCTGAGGTAGGAGAATCACTTGAACCTGGGAGGCGGAGGTTGCAGTGAGCCAAGATTGTGCCACTGCACTCCAGCCTTGGGCAACAGAGCAAGACTCCTTCTCAAAAAAAGAAAAAGAAAAAAAAAAAAGAAAAACATACCATCTTAATATGTTAATTGTAAACTAACTTAGTAAAGTCTAGTTTAGGTGACCAGAAGTAGACATAGGTCAATTCTACTAATGCAATAAAATCCTCAAACCCTCTTAAGAAGCTAGGAAGTAGAACAAGAAGGCAGGTGAGACAGAGGCACAAAGGTATTAATCTCGACTCCAACAAAATTTTTTTTTTTTTTGAGACGGAGTCTCGCTCTGTCGCCCAGGCTGGAGTGCAGTGGCGCTATCTCGGCTCACTGCAAGCTCCGCCTCCCGGGTTTACGCCATTCTCCTGCCTCAGCCTCCCAAGTAGCTGGGACTACAAGCGCCCGCCACCTCGCCCGGCTAATTTTTTTGTATTTTTAGTAGAGACGGGGTTTCATTGTGTTAGCCAGGATGGTCTCAATCTCCTGACCTCGTGATCCGCCCGTCTTGGCCTCCCAAAGTGCTGGGATTACAGGCTTGAGCCACCGCGCCCGGCCAACTCCAACAAAATTTGGAACAATTCCCCTATTCAGCACTGTTTCTATAACATACTCAGTACATGATATTAAAAGCTCCTCAAAAAACAGGGTTTCATGATTAGGTAGGATTGAAAACAGTAGGGTAAAGGAAGTTATTTAGGCAGGTATCTCTTCACAGGCCTTCTCTCAAAGTTTTTAATATGCAAACACTGTGGTTCTCTAAGAAAAGAATGTGCTATACATAGATTTCCCAAAATATATTTGGTTATAAATTCCCAGAGCATTTCCAGGGAGCAGTATTCTAGGAATTCATTTTGGGAAGCATCGTTCCACAGATTTAAAAGATCATCCCTTAAACTAATTTTTGTGAAAATAAAGGGCCACCACAAAGATGCTTTAAAAAATATGTATTTGAGCTTTCTAGGCCTTAAAAAAGTTTATTTCCTTTCTTTTTTTTTTTTTTTTTTTTTGAGACTGAGTTTTGATCTTGTTGCCCAGGCTGGAGTGCGATGGTGCAATCTCGGCTCACTGCAACCTCCACCTCCCGGGTTCAAGTGATTCTCCTGCCTCAGCCTCCCTAGTAGCTGGGATTACAGGCATGTGCCACCATGAACAGCTAATTTTGCATTTTTAGTAGAGACAGGGTTTCACCATGTTGGTCAGGCTGGTTTTGTCCTGACCTCAGGTGATCCACCCGCCTCAACCTCCCAAAGTGCTGGGATTACAGGTATTGAGCCACCACGCCTGGCCTTTGTATTAAAGAAAGGTTTTCTTTTGGTAGAAAGTCCAATAGGTGGGGCCAAAAAAACTAGATTATGGATTTTTAAAAGTCTGCGGCAAAGCAGTGTTTCTCAACCCAGATGCGTATTAGTACCACTGGAGACCCTTAAAAATTAAAGATCAACATCCAGGTACTACCCCCAACCAATTAAATATAACTCCTTGGGAGTGGGGTGTGAGTACTGAATATACTTTTAACAATGTCCAGATGATTGCAATGTGCAATAGAACACACTGAAGTATAAAAGACCCCGAAGGGTCTAAATTAAAAATTTTTTAAAAGCTGCTGGTAATGGTTTCAAGTGTTAAATAAAAAAATAATAATTTTCTAATTTGGACAATTCTCCAAGTGGTAAGAAAAATATTTAAATTCAGACTCAAGCAAAATAGTGTATGCAAAGATAAAAGAATGCCTAGGTCGGGTGCAGTGGCTCATGCCTGTAATCCCAGCACACTGGGAGGCCAAGGTGGGTGGATCACATGAGGTCAGGAGTTTGAGACCAGCCTGACCAGTATGGTGAAACACCGTCTCTGCTAAAAAATACAAAAATTAGCCAGGTGTGCTGGCAGGTGCCTATAATCCCAGCTACGTGAAGGCTGAAGCTAGAGAATTGCTTGAACCCAGGAGGTGGAGGTTGCAGTGAGCTGAGATTGCGCCACTGCACTCTAGCCTGGGTGACAGAGCAAAACTCCATGTCCAAAAAAAAAAAGAATGTCTAATACATTCCTTATCTGGTTAAGACTTTTAATTTTCATAGGTAGACTCTTCCCTTTTTTGTGTATCAATTAATCCCGTGATAATACATGCTGGATATGTATGTTCCAGTCAGTCATCACATACAGAAATGAACTAAAATTACTAAATCTTTTAGAAACAAAAATCAAGGATTCACAAACTATGGCATTTTATTTCAGAGCCTTTGCTTACATTTGTACAATATATTACATAATTCTTCATTGTTTGCAGATCCTAATATATACTTTATAGCTTTTATTCTATAAGCTTTTTCTTCAACATTTTGCTGTCAACAAATCTTTACAGTCCTGTACAAATTTGAATAACTTGAAACCATTTTCAACAAAATTAGTTACTGTAAGCACATACTACAAGACTGAAAAAGCTTTTCTTAGAAAAGTTGAATGTAAAGAATTCTGACACGTTAGCATCTACAACAAAACGCATTGAAATTCTCACATGTCGTATTGCCAGAAACAAATAAAACATGCCAGCCCCATTCAAAAAAAGTACACAGAACTACAATTAAAACAGTAAAACAGTCTGTACAATAAAGTACTGTGTATTAACAGTGCCAGGTATTAAATAGCTTCAATGAACACATCCGCAATATACAAATGTCTTACAAAGGTGAAGAATTAAATACAAGTGCCAAACAGAACAGAGATTGGAATCATACAACATAAAGTCAATACAAGTGAAAACAATTTTGCATTCATTTTGGATTCTATACAAGGCATTTAATTTTAAAGGCCTACCACCCCCATTAGCTATTTATATTTAAAATAACCACCATCCTTTTGAGACAGTTCATATCAACAATCTTCAACCATACTAATACATTACTTGTTCCTGAAGTCCTTTTGTTGTAGCTCATAATAAAATAAGCAATACAAATGAATTATCTGTATTTAAGGGAAAAGAAACATTTACAAGAAAACACAAAAATATAACTGTTATAATTCATTATGAATAAATATACACTTTGAACTGGCTAAGTACAATCTTTATACATTGTTTAAGATTTAATACAGTTTATTAGCCATTTTCTTTTTTCACACAATGTATTATATCAAAATTAAAAAAAAATACTGATTTATAGAAAAATGGCAAAGTACAGTAGTTCCATTCCAATTTGAAGGGGCATGAAAAGCCACTGCAAGACCTTTTAGCCTAATTCAAACCTGTAAACATGTTCAGTCTTTTTATTTTAAAGAGAATCTTTAATATTTGGTTACCAGGATTGATGTCTGATATCCTGTTAACTGCAGGTTTTGAATTTATTACATGTGCTTGACTTATACAATTAAAGCCACCCTAAGGTGACTTGCTTTAAAAAACAATTACCTTGTACAAATGAAAATAGGTTCATATTTTTTCATAAATAAATGGAAAAATATCAAATGTTCCAGCTTTAACAAAATACAAGGGAATACATATACAGTAAGTTATCTTAACATGTTCGGACCCACCCCTTAACTATGCTTACTGTATTGTCTCTACAGGCAGTGAAAAGCCTCCATTTGCCACAGTGGAAGGCCTTCAAGTTACCAGACACACAATTCCCAGACAAGTTGGAAACAATTATTGCTTGAGGAAAAGCAGTTCATTGTACTTTTTCTTCATAAAAAAGTGCACTTAAGTGCCAAGTCAGCTTGTCAAGAAACAATTTTTAAATATAAAATAGTGCTTGTCTGATATTTTTTTGTGCCACTGTGCAGTATAAAAAAAAAGTGGCCCTCAACAGCCATTAAGTGCAAAGTGCTTTAGCAAGTCCTGCTGTCACCTGCACTCAACTGACATTCCATTTTGTGATGCGCTGGACATTGATGGTTCAGCTAAAGTTAACATAACAGCAGCTGTTATGGAACTGGATGAAGGTGAAGAAGAGGATGAGGATGTAGCAGCACCTAAGGAAAAGGGAGACCAAACCAAGAGCTTAATAAAAATGTATGTTCAACAATAGACAGAAAGAAAATACTAGTCCTCTGAACTAAAATTCAGTTATATTCTCCAAAATCATTTAGCTTACAACAACAGTGGTCAGTTCTCACAGTACCACAATGTAAAGAAAGGAAAAGCTAGTGTAGCTCAAGAAGCTAGACAGTGCCCAACTACAGAAGTAATGAAAAGGACAGACCAGGGAAGGCTCCTGCATGGGTCAAAGAGGGAAAGAACTGTGCCTAGTCTACAACACACAGAAATAAAATATAGAATACACTTTTTGTAATAGTGAAACAAGTATCAAAACAGGAAAAATCTGCAATCCATTCAAAAATCTTTTATCCCCTCCTAATTCCTCCATCTTTCTGTACTTGGGAGTTTTCTTGTACATGTAAATGGTGATGAGAATGCGAGGCTTAATTGCTTCTTCAAATTGGACCAAAACAGTGCATAGCTCAACTGTTGCATTCTCCTCCACTAGGTTTACAAGGCAAATAACACATTAGTTATTTTCATCAGAGAAAGTCTCTCATTGTTTCCTTTTTTCGGTTTTTTTTTTTTTTTTTTTTTGAGACAGGGTCTTGCTCTGTCGCCCAGGCTGGAGTGCAGTGGCGCGATCTTGGCTCACTGCACGCTCTGCCTCCCGAGTTCATGCCATTCTCCTGCCTCAGCCTCCCCAGTAGCTGGGACTACAGGTGCCTGCCACCACGCCCAGCTAATTTTTTTGTATTTTTAGTAGAGATGGGGTTTCACCATGTTAGCCAGGATGGTCTCGATCTCCTGACCTCGTGATCCACCTGTCTCGGCCTCCGAAAGTGCTGGGATTACAGGCGTGAGCCACCACGCCTGGCCTGTTTGTTTTTTTTGAGACGGAGTCTCGCTCTGTCGCCCAGGCTGGAGTGCAGCGGTGCGATCTCGGCTCACTGCAAGCTCCGCCTTCCATGTTCACGCCATTCTCCTGCTTCAGCCTCCTTTTTCTTTCTTTCTTTTTTTTTTTTTTTTTTGAGATGGGGTCTTGCTCTATTGCCCAGGCTGGCCTGCAGCAGTGCAATATCGGCTCACTGCAACCTGTGCCTCCCGGGTTCAAGCAATTCTCCTGTCTCAGTTTCCTGAGTAGCTGGGATTACAGGCATGCACATCCATGTCCAGCTAATTTTTATATTTTTAGTAGAGATGGGGTTTCGCCATGTTGGCCAGGCTGGTCTCAAACTCCTGACCTCAGGTGATCTGCCTGCCTCGGCCTCCCAAAGTGCTGGAATTACTGGCGTGAGCCACCATGCTCGGCCTCTCTCATTATTATAAATTAGTATTCATAAAATAATATTTTTAAATACATGCACAGATTTAAAAAATTCATTCAGTACAGGGGTAATAAGATAGAAAAGTAAATGTCCCTCTCATCCAGGAACCTCCTAATCACCCAAATTCCCCTCCCCATTGTTACCAGTTGCTTCATATTCATTATAACTCTAGAAGAAAAGCTGGCAAAAAACCACCCCGGGGCAAATCTAGCTTACTTGTCTTTGGAAAGAAAATTGCATTGGAACACAGCATGCCTATTTGTTTACATATTGCCTATGGGAGATTTCACACTTAGCATGGCAGAGATAAGTAGTTTCTACAGAGACCATATGGCCCACAAAGCCTAACGTATTTATTGTCTCTTTATAGAAAATGTTTGCAACCCCTGTTCTACAGGAATTTTACCTCTAGAATCTAGAGATATAATATACAAATTTAAAATATGTAGATACACCAACACCTTTAAAAACACAAATGGAGGCCGGGCGCGGTGGCTCACGCCTGTAATCCCAGCACTCTGCGAGGCCGAGGCAGGCGGATCACCAGGTCAGGAGATCGAGACCATCCTGGCTAACACCGTGAAACTCAGTCTCTACTAAAAATACAAAATATTAGCCGGGCGTGGTGGCAGGCGCCTGTAGTCCCAACTACTTGTGAGGCTGAGGCAGGAGAATGGCATCAACCCGGGAGGTAGAGCTTGCAGTGAGTCAAGATCGCACCACTGCACTCCAGCCTGGGCGACAGAGCAAGACTCCGTCTCAATAATAATAATAATAATAATAATAATAATAATAATAATACAAAAATTAGCTGGGCATGGCGGCACGCACCTGTAGTCCCAGCTACTCGGGAGGCTGAGGCAGGAGAATCGCTTGAACTGGAAGGCTGAGATTGCAGTGAGCCGACATCGCGCCACTGCACTCCAGCCTGGTGACTGACCGAGACTCCGTCTCAAAAAAAAAAAAAAAAAAACAAACACAAAAACAAAACACAAGTGGAAGCACAGTTCAGTGTCTTTTTATTAAACAATACATTTTAAGAGATTGTACCATATCAGTACATACAGATCTTTTTCTTTTCAAAGTTGAGTAGTATTCTACTATATTTACAACTCACAACTTATATGAATTTCACTATACTGTTCCTGCATTGGTTTTAATTTTTTTGGTAAGAATGATACCTTATTTGGGCCGGGCGCAGTGGCTCACGCCTGTAATCCCAGCACTTTGGGAGACCCAAGCGGGTAGATCAGGAAGTCAAGAGATCGAGCCCATCCTGCATCCTGGCCAACATGGTGAAACCCCGTCTCTACTAAAAATACAAAAACTTGCCGGGCGTGGCGGCACGCTTGTAATCAATCCCAGCCACTCAGGAGGCTGAGGCAGGAAAATCACTTGAACCCGGGAGGCAGGGGTTGCAGTGAGCTGAGATCGCGCCACTGCACTCCAGCCTGGGCAACTGAGCGAAATTCCATCTCCAAAAAAAAAAAAAAAAAAAAAAAAAGAATGATACCTTATTTTATTTGCATTTCTTTGGTAACCAGGATAAGCATTTTTCTATGGATTTTTCTTAAAATAGTATTTAGGAACTGACTTTTAATGCTAACCCAGTAGAGAGGCTCTATTTAGCAAAAGCATTCATTATAAAGAATTTGTGGTGACTATATTTACAAAACACTGTTTAGAAGGAGTTTCTGGATAGATGTCTTTTCTTTTTTTTTTTTTTGAAACAGTTTAGCTCTTGTTGCCCAGGCTGGAGTGCAATGGCATGATCTTGGTTCACTGCAACATCTGCCTCCTGGGTTCAAGCAATTCTCCTGCCTCAGCCTCCCAAGCAGCTGGGATTACAGGCGCCTGCCACAACGCACAGTTAATTTTTTGTATTTTTAGTAGAGACAGGGTTTCACTATGTTGGCCAGGCTGGTCTCGACCTCCTGACCTCACGCAATCCACCCACCTCAGCCTCCCAAAGTGCTGGGATTATAGGCGTGAGCCACTGTGACCGGCCTCCTCCCAGATTTTAATTTATCTCACTTCCTCG
This sequence comes from Macaca nemestrina, assembly GCF_043159975.1. Taxonomy (NCBI): domain Eukaryota; kingdom Metazoa; phylum Chordata; class Mammalia; order Primates; family Cercopithecidae; genus Macaca; species Macaca nemestrina. Next base: position 14,012,270 of record NC_092125.1, on the reverse strand, counting down.
TGTCATTCAGGTGTCAACAAAAATATGCTGACCATTTGTAATCTAAAGTAACCCATCCAATCACTGCCTTAACATCACTGTATTTTCTTCATGGTGCTTTCAATATCTGAAATTATCTTATTAGGATGTTTTTAGTAGAGTATAAACTCTATGAAAGTGAATATTATGATCTGAAATAAATGTTTTTATTTGAGACAATTTATTTCACTTTAGAGATGAGGAAAATAAGACAAAGAAATTAAAGAATTTGCCTGAAAATAGACAGATATAAAGTCATGGCAGTCTAACTGCAGAGTGAGAAATTCTGGTTTATGTTTAAATAAAGTAAAAATACTGACGGGGCACTGTGGCTCACACCTGTAATCCTAGCACTTTAGGAGGACAAGACAGGTAGATCACCTGAGGTCAAGAGTTAGAGACCAGCCTGATTGACCTGGCGAAACCCTGCCTCTACCTAAGAATACAAAATCAGATGGGCTTGGTGGCGCACACCTGTAATTCCAGCTACTTGGGAAGCTGAGGTAGGAGAACTGCTTGAACCCAGGAGGTGGAGGTTGCAGTGAGCCGAGATTGCACCATTGCACTCCAGCCTGGCAACAAGAGCGAAACTCCATCTCAAAATAAATAAATAAACAAAAGTAAAGTAAAAACACTTACTTTCTCTCTCTTTCTTCTTTAAACGCTTTCTCCTCCGATCAATGGAAGCTACTTCAGATTTTAATGACAGATAATGTTTTCTGATTTCTTGAAGCTTTTCTTGAAGAATTGTGATACGTTCAGCACTTGTCATATTTTCCAGGTCCGCTATAAATTTAAAGCTTTCATTAATAGACGTTTTTGAAGAAAATTTTAACATATAAAGGAGAGAACACAGAACATGGTTGTTGAATAAGGTTGAGGCAGATAAACTAAAAAACTAAGGCCTCTAAAATATTTGTTTTCCAAATTTTTTATCTAGCCTAGAACAATGCCTGGCACATAATAAATGCACAATATTTGTTGAATGAATATGTACAGAATTAAACACCTTAAGATCTACATATATCCACATCCATATATAGTATCACCACAGTAAAAAAAATCACATTGAAAAATAAAACTGGGACCGGGCGTGGTGGTTCACACCTGTAATCCTAGCACTTTGGGAGGCCGAGGCGGGCAGATCACGAGGTCAGGAGTTCAATACTAGCCTGGCCAAGATGGTGAAACCCTATCTCAACTAAAAATACAAAAATTAGCCAGGCATGGTGGTGGGTGCCTGTAATCTCAGCTATTTGGTAGGCTGGGACAGGAGAATCACTTGAATTCGTGAGGTGGAGGTTGGAGTGAGCCCAGATCCTGCCACTGCACTCCAGCCTGGGCAATAGAGTGAGACTCTGTCTAAAAAAACAAAAATATAAAAACAAAACAAAAAACCTGGAAAGACAGCAAAATGCTAAATTGTACACATTTTTTGAGTAACAACACTGTGGATAAATTTTTCTCTTCTGTTCTCTGTTATTTTTTAGGTTTTTTTAAAGAGTGTGTGAAACATTAAATTAGAAGGTAATTTTAAAAAGCTCTAAAGCAATCTTCAATCTCCTAAGAATACTTAAGGTATTTCCTTGTGTGAAAAACTCTAGATTAGTATTTTTAAAATATACATATTGGCTGGTGTGGTGGCTCACACTTGTAATACTAGCACTTTGGGAAGCAGAGTTGGGAGGATCAGCTCAGTCTTGAGCTTAAGAGTTCAAGACTAGCCTGGGCAACATAGTGAGACCTTGTCTCTATTTAAAATACACACACATATACATATATATATCTTTTTTTAAATGAAGATTTATGAAGTTTTCTCACATATACAAAAGTATAGACAGAAGGATAGTGAACCCCATGTACTCATCATCCAGCTTCAGTAATCATCAATTTATGGCAAAACTCGTATCATCTGCACCTCTATCCATTCCTGACCCCTAACACCAGATAATTTTAAATCAAATTACCTATGTCGTATCAGAAATATCTAGTCAGTGTTGACATTTGCCTCAACTGCCTTAAAATTTTTCTTTAACCGATTTATTTATTCAAATCAGGATCCAAATAAGGTCTATACATTGCAATTCATTAATACATCTATTAAGTTTGCTAGAGTCTCTTTTTCAGAGCATCAGCATGAAGAGTTACTAGAATTGGGGCTGGGCATGGTGGATCATGCCCGAAATCCCAGCACTTTGAGAGGCTGAGGCGGGAGGATCACCTGAGGTCTGAGGTCAGGAGTTCGAGACCAGCCTGGCCAACATGGTGAAACCTTGTGTCCACTAAAAATACAACAACAACAAAATTAGCCAGGTGTGGTGGTGGGCATCTGTAATCCCAACTACTAAGGAGGTTGAGGCAGGAGAATCATTTGAACCAGGGAGACTGCAGTGAGCAGAGACTGTGCCACTGTACTGCACTCTAGCCTGGGTGACACACTCTGTCTCAAAAAAAAAAGGCTGGCGCGGTGGCTTATGCCTGTAATCCCAGCACTTTGTGAGGCCGAGGTGGGCGGATCATGAGGTCAGGAAATGGAGACCATCCTGGCCAACATGGTGAAACCCTGTCTCTACTAAAAACACAAAAAAATTAGCTGGGTGTGGTGGCGCTTGCCTATAATCCCAGCTACCTGGGAGGCTGAGGCAGGAGGATGGCTTGAACCCAGGAGGCTGGAGATCATAGTGAGCCAAGATCTTACCACTGCACTCCAGTCTGGCAACAGAGCGAGACTCCGTCTCAAAAAACAAAAAAACAAAACAAAACAAAACAAGTTACTAGGATGAAGTCTGTATGCTTGTCAATTTAACATGTCACTTACACATCTGAAAACTCCATTTGTAAACTTTGGGTAATCGATTACTGGGCTCCTTGAGATCAGGATCCTTATCACCATTCTTTCCACATTTTCCTGGAGACTGCGTCCTTGCGGGAGATTTGGTACTATGAGACTTCATTCCAGTGGAAACTGATTTGACTGGCTGACTCTTAGTTACACTTTCACCAGCTGAAAGTTCTTCACTATCACTACTATTTGCTGAAAAAGAAAGAAAAGATTTAATAAACAAAAATATAATAATAAATTTGTCACAGATTTTAGTAGATAATTTTAAATTAGTCATTTGAATTTAGTACTACAGAAAACAACTTGCCTAGAAATCTGGAAAATAACATATAAATGCAGCAGCATCTTAGGAAAAGCAAAAACAAAAAACTTCTTACCTGAACTGCCAATAATATATATATTTTTAAAATCACTCACACTAATCTATCATTATGCTTGGTAGACTGTCAAATATACAGTAATCATTTGAATGGCTTTTTACTCTATTATGTTAATATATAAAAGTAAAATATAACTTCTTTTAAAATGATTAATTGTAGAAACCTCTACAATCAATATGTAACATTGGGTATATGCAACATTTTCCTACTCCTTTGGCCACAAACAAATAATGATGCACAATCATCATATTCAATAAAGAACTCCTGGGAATAAACTCTAAAGTTTGACATGTATAATGAAATTATTCTTAAATAACTCCTATGCTGTGGGTTGACTAAAATAATCAGTTTCACCCTAATAAAATATTCAGTATTTTATGAACAATTCAGAAGTCTGTGTAACAATTATGTTACAACTGCTATTGCTAAGTAAACTTCAGTACTAAAATGGAAATACCTGACCTTGACAGCTTACCATGTGGACAGGCAGGTGATGGGATTAGTATTTCCATAGATAACCTCTTTTTGGATACAAAGTATTACTTTAGATTCCATCAGAATTAATTCATGTTACTAAATTATTCTCTGAGAATGGTTACTCATTCTGATTTACCATGGCAGAAGCCCAGTAAGTAAAATGGGAGAACACTGTGTCTCTGTATTATATGAATATACTAAATGACTCATTGAAGATGAACTCTCCTAGGAAATGTCATTTAAATAGTAAATGCTTGAAGACAAAAACATCACAGTGAAAGAAAAAACACTTTAAATATCCTACCAGTTACACCAAACAACTGATGACTGACTGATTTGGCATATATTTACTGATTTTTCACTTAACAACATCACCAAAAAAAAAAAGTTAAACTCTCAAAGCCAGAAAGTATTCCAAATAGTAAAGGCAGATAGCAGCAACTCCTCCCACTGTGAAATTTTGGGAATAAAGAAACTCCACCACTGGTTGACACATATACATAACTTCCCTCCCAGCTCCCCCACTGCTGCTCTGGAACCCCTGGCAACTCCTAGCTAAGCCACCCAAGGGTTGGCCCCACTCTATGCAGTGGACTGTCTCAGCCTGGCTTTCATGGCCTTGCTGAGCACAGCCGCCCGGGGCCCCAGGGACGCCATATTCACCGCCTGGAAGTCATATGGGCTCAGCAGAACCTCGGGGAGCTGGCCGAATAACCCTTTTCTGCACTGAAGTGCAGCCAAGCCGGCTGCTAGCAAAGGTCAGGCAGTGGAGGTGGCAGGAGTCTCCTGGAAGAGCAGCAGGAGGTCAGTGTGGGGCACCTGAAAAAAAATTCTTTACATATTTTCTGCTTCTTACTTTGTCTACAAAAGAGATAAAATGTGCAGCCCTCAGAAGAAATACAGTATATATATTTTCTGTGGATTGATGAACGGAGTCGTTGCTAAAGTTGGAGCATACTTAGCAAAAAGTATTGTTTGTAGTTACTCTCAGGTCACATAATATAGGGTACCAAAGATAAATGTAGTAGACTGAGTTGTTGGAATTACAGTTCTAAAGGTATCTTGATTGTTACACTTCTATGCTGATTTTGCCTTGAAGAATTACTAAGCGATCAATTTCACTGTAATAAAAACACATAGTTGAAATATTTCACAATGTGTGATACATTTTATAGCAAGTGAAAATAACTGTGGAACACAAAGGTAACAAATATGTTGATGTTTATAGTATATTGGCTACTATTTCAAAAACAGATTACTTGATTTTTCATCAGCAATCAATACCACCGCTGAATAATACCAACTTGCTTAAAACTAGAATTTACCTAAGATTAGAAAACCTGTGGGGTTTTTTGCAGAAATTCTTTATTATTATTATACTTTAAGTTCTAGGGTACATGTGCACAACGTGTAGGTTTGTTACATAGGTATACATGTGCCATGTTGGTTTGCTGCACCCATCAACTCATCATTAACATTAGGTATTTCTCCTAATGCATGTTTTTTTTTTTTCTTTTTAAAGCAAGTAGCCTTACAGAATCTGTGTGACTTTTTTTGAGTGTACAGACAAAATCAAAATAATGTACTATCCCATATCCTGAATACCATTTTCTTACTGGGGAGAAAATTATCAGCTATTATTTTTATATTTTAAAAATTAGATATTTCACACTTACTGCCTTTTCCCTTCTTTTTGTTGTTTACCACTGTTGCTTTATGGCTTCTTTTCTGCTTTTTTGATGAACTTCCTCCTCCCTGAGCATCTTTCACTCTTTTCTGACCTGTACAGGCTATGAAGGGAAAGGGATTAAGTAACACAAAATAAAATCCAACATTTCCTAGGTATAAATTAATTTCACATTTTAGAAGCATAGAACAATCCAAACTACATGTTCTTTATGACATTTATAAATTGTCACAGAAATTACAAGTTTTTAATAAACTGTCATTAATGGAGTCTGAATTCTTGTACATAATAAAAGTCAGGGTTTTAAAAAAGGGAAATAAAGTATGCACATCCTTCTTTAAAAAATCAGATCTAAATTGAAAATAGTCCTTAATATAGTACTGGGAGTTTATGAGCCTAGTAATTAAAAAACAAGCATATGCTGAAAATAAAAAATGAAATTTGTTAAGATTCAATAAAACCAAAATATAAAGACTTAATCACAGGTTAAAATGTTAATGACATTATGTCTTATATTAACATAATTTTTAAAATGATATAATGATATTAATGGGGTAAATTTTAGCAGTAATTCACACTTGGTTTTTTTTTAACCAATTTATTTCAAAAATAACTAAGCTCCCAGGACGCTGTCTGGTTAACACACATACCATTTACAAATTCAACATAGTAGTTCTAAAAAGTGTCTCATCTTCTTGGTGGGAAATTATTGCAAAACATTACAAATAAATGTCTCCCTTTTCTTCAAGGACTAGCCCAAGTCCTACATCTTCACTAAGATGTTCCAGGCTTCACTGATGAATCACTTCTCTCAACTGTAGCATTTTTCTATTCCTTAGCATCTGCTATACTTCTGTCTAATTCATATATGTTATCTCTCAGACTGTATAAAATAAGCTTTTTTTCTCCAGAGACTAATAAAGTACTATCTCCATTCAGTTCCAATGTCAGACACTAAATCAACCTTCTGTGTATAAAACCTAACTTCCTTGGTCAAAAACAGGACAAGTAATTAACTGTCTGCAACTTCCTTTTTTAAAAATAGGTCATATAATCTTATAACTTTTCCTAATACCTTTTTAAATTTTTAATATTTATTTCTTTTTTATTTTTTACACCAAGTATGTGAACCCACCTAAAGTCATTTTAATATAACAATTTAAGTGAAACACAAAGGAGACGTAGATATTGACCATACTGAGGCACAGAGTCATAATTGTCAGGTTTCTCTCCAAAAGAGTTGAATTCTAAAGTGCTCAGATGCTAAGAAATAAAAACCTTCAATGTAGAGTAAATTAAGAGGAAAAAACTACATCTAAATAGCAAAACTTACGTTTTAACTTGTGATATAGTGGGGACTCTCCAATATTCAGAGTAAGTAAATTTATTAAAATGTGGCCATGTGAAATAGGTGCTTAAGAATTTATTTCTGGTAGGGCGTGGTGGCTCATGCCTGTAATTCCAGCTCTTTGGGAGGCTGAGGTAGGTGGATTACCTGACGTCAGGAGTTCAAGACCAGCCTGGCCAACATGGTGAAACCCCATTTCTACTAAACGAAATACAAAAATTAGCTGGGCATTAATCCCAGATACTCAGCAGGCTGAGGCTGGAGAATCTCTTAAACCTGGGAGGCGGAGGTTGCAGTGAGCCAAGACTGCACCACTGCATTCCAGCCTGGGCAACAAGAGCAAAACTCTATCTCAAAAGAACAAAAAATAAAACAAAACAAAAAAACAATTATTTCTAAAAAGATATAAGTTACCCTAAATTTAGGAGTAGCTTTCAAATTCCATAATTACTAACCTAGTCAAGATTAAGATTCAAAACGGCAGCGTTGTTAGCCAGGATGGTCTCGACCTCCTGATCTTGTGATCCACCCGTCTCCACCTCCCAAAGTGCTGGGATTACAGGCTTGAGCCACCGCGCCCAGCTGTCTCTTTTTCGTTAATTTTAATCTTTTGTAAGATATTAGGAACATATAATGAGGATACAACCTCTCAAAAACTGTCACAATAGTTTGGGCCTGGTGGCTCACACCTATAATCCTAGCACTTCGGGAGGCCGAGGCAGGCGGATGATGAGGTCAGGAGATCAAGACCATCCTGGCTAACATGGTGAAAACCCATCTCTACTAAAAATACAAAAAATTAGCTGGGCATGGTGGCACATGCCTGTAGTCCCAGCTACTCAGGAGGCTGAGGCAGGGGAATTGCTTGAACCCAGGAGGCGGAGGTTGCAGAGAGCCCAGATCACACCACTGCACTCCAGCCTGGGCGACAGAGCAAGACTCCATCTCAAAAAAAAAAAAAAAAAACCAAAAAACCTGTAACAGTAAAACCTGTTTTTTTCTTTCCTTTTTTTTTTTTTTGAGATAGGGTCTTGTTTTATCACCTAGGCTGGAGTGCAGTGGCGTGATCTTGGCTCACTGCAGCCTTCCCAGGATCAAGTGATTCTCCCACCTCAGCCCCCAAGGTAGCTGGGACTACAGGCATGCGCCACCACAGCTGGCTAATGTTTGTATGTTTGGTAGAGATGGGGTTTTGCCATGTTGTCCAGGCTGGTCTTGAACTCCTGGACTCAAGCTATCCACCACCTTGACCTCCCAAATTGCTGGGATTACAGGCGTGGTGACCACACCTGGTCAGTAAAATTTTATTGTTGAAAGCCTGTCTAATATTCTGAAATAAAGGATTCTTTCATTTTGAAAATTAGTCATGTTTGGATAGTTCAGTTCCATGAGATAGTATGGCACAGATAAAATCATAGTAGTTACACTTATAAATGTGAAAAAAGCAAAGAACATTTCAATTTAATTGCAAGTATATTTTTAATTTATTTTAAAACAGAAATGTTTTAAGTCAAGATTCCTTAGAAAACACAGAATTAACTAATTTGATCTAGACCATATCTCTTTTAAGCTCTGCTAAAAACCTAAAGCTAGCATTCTAAAATCTTTTATGGTATATAAAAAACATACCCTAGTGCTCTGCTCTGTCTTTACAATGGAAAAGTGTGTTCCAAAGCCAGGTGTCAGCCTAGAGTATACTGATTTAAAGCTACCTGAATGAAGTGGTTTATAAGAAAAATGATGACAGAAGTATGGCTATGGCACCATCGAAAGGCACTAATACTTTGGGAAGGTACCGATTTGAATTTCCACTTTTAACAATTTCACGGAAAATCAAAAAGTATTACTGTAGGTTATTAACGTACACATTGGTCCTTCAATTTGGAAGCTATGCATCTAAGAAAGCATCAAATTCCTTTACAAACTCACACAAGTTAGTCAGGCTTGAAAATCAGTTTGACACGGTTGTCTGAGGAAAGCAGTGCCTGGACAGTTGGTTGCTCCAAACCCCTACATACAGTATTTGGTTAAGGGTGGAGGGGTCTGTCAATAAATCAAAATGTTCGTGAGAAACTGCACATTACAATTGCAAAAACAATGTTACAGAAATAGATTTAAGCTGCTCATGCCATATAGTCAACCACTGCATATAATGAATTCTCAAACAGGTTTGGATTTGGGCCTGGGTGCAATTTCTAGCATGTGTTCTGGTCCACAATAAAATGTCATGGATGGCTCAAGCAAAGCACATTAAAGCCTTCTCAAGCTTTTAAATGCATTCCACTATTCATTTTCAAATTACCTTTAAAATTTCCATTTTTACCATGTTCACACAAATACGACACTTAATCGCCTCACGTTATAACAAGAGATACTGTGAAATCATTGAAGCTTTAAGAGGGGAAATCCTAAAATATGTCAAAGTATACATTTTCCTTCTCACCTTTTTCAGGATGTTCTGGTTCTGGCTGATTACTACTGCTTGAGCTCACACTGGCATCAAAACCTGCTGGTGAGCTATTCCCTTCAGACTGGAGGTCTTGGAGCTCCCCAGCAACACTATCCACCTCAATTGTGCTATCAGTTTCACTCTTGATACTTCGAACCTCTTCTTGGTTTGGAGCCAGTGGTTCTGATACTGTTACAGAAGACTGCTGCCGGCTGCCTTCTGTTACAGTGACTGATGAAGGCGATTCAGGTGTAGTAGGAGGGGTATTTAGCACTGAATTACTGCCACTACTTGGAAATTCTGCTTTTCTGTCATTGACCTCTACTGTTTTTTCTTCAATGGGTTTACTATCGACATTGACTGGAGGTGGTTTTTCTAGTTCTACACTGGGTGGACAACTCTCCTCTTCAGTCACAGTCTGTAGTGACTCCTCTGCCGCCCCCTCCTCTGGGGCAGGATGGGGTGGGGAAGCTGCAGCCTCAGTATCAGAGTCTGAAAAAAGCTCTTTCAGCGTTTTTTTAGGCCACTGTCCCTGAATACTTGACCAGACATCTTTTCGATCTTTGGCCCTGCTGTTTTGAAGTCTTTCATCAGAGTTATTTAAAAGTTTAATCCTTTTTTCTGCCACTTCTGAAAATCCTGAATAGAAACCAGTTGTCCGTAGAGATTTTCTTTTTTCCTCCAAACCATTGTATTTCTTAGTTGGTGTCATCTTTGCTTTTGATTTTTCTTCCTCATCTTCGTCTGAAGAGCTGTTGCTACTGTTTTCCATGCAAGGTGATTCTTTGTTCTTGGCCTTCTCTTCCTTTTTGCCAGGTGATCCAGTTTTTAGACACTCTTCTGTATTGCAATACCTTCTTTTACCACGTTTTATTTGTGGTTTTGAAGATTTATCTGTTGTGTCCTTCTTGACATCTTTTCTCTTTTTTGTGACTTCATCTTCTTCATAATCAGTATCTTCAGATAATACTTCTATATCTTTCCTTAATCTTTCTGGAGATTTTGACACTGGTTTGGATATTACCAAATCTGCATGAACTTTGTTTTCTTCTAGCAAAGATGAAGGGTTCTGTTCCTCTTTTGAAATAAGATCATTTCTGTTGTGGGTCAAACGATCAATCTTAGATTCCTCTTTGCCATTATTATCCATGTCTTGAGCACCTCTCTCATCTTCCTGCTCACTGTCTTCAGCAGAACTTTCAGAAGCTAGAAAATAAGAGAAAAAAAAATGATGAGTATGATAAGAACACTAGCAATGTCTTCTATGTGCCAGGGACTGTATATATTAGTCCTGTGTATACAGCCACCTGAGGTCGCTGGCTTTTATCTCTATGTTACATGCAAAGCAACTGGGTTTCAAAGAGGCTAAGAGGCTCTTCCGATGATGGAAATGTTCTATTACGATCACGGTGATGGTTATAATACTGTAGACTTTTGTTAAAACCCATCAAATTTTAAACATAAAAGTCATCAATTTTATGTAAACTATACCTTAATAAAGTGGAAATAAAAAAGAAAAAAGCTTCTCCAAGTTATTATGAGTATAATATTTTTATCATAATATATCTCAGAAAATAGTGGAGTAAGGATATAATCCCAGATTGTACTACCTGTAAGTTTATATTCTTCTTTTTTTTTTGAGATGGAGTCTCACTTTGTCACCCAAGCTGAAGTGCAGTGGTTCGATCTCGGCTCACTATTTATATTCTTATAAAACTACAGCCTTCGTTTTTCTTTTAATCAGAGACAGGGTCTCACTCTCTGAACCAAGCTGGAGTGCAGTGGCACAATCACAGCGCATTTCAGCCTCAAACTCCTAGGCTCAAGAGATCCTCCCACCTCAGACTCCTGAGTAGCTGGGATCACAGGAGCAAGCTTCTGCACCTGGCCTCTCATTTTTCTTTCATTTTCTTTTGTTTTCTTTTCTTTCCCTCCCTCCCTCCCTTCTTTTTCTTTCTTTTCTTTCTCTTTCTCTGTTTTTTTTTTTTTTTTGAGACAGGGTCTTGCTCTATTCCTCAGGCACTACCATGGCTCACTGCAGCCTCAACCCCCTGGCCTCAAATGATCCTCCCACCTCAGCCTCCCAAGTAGCTGGGACTACAGGTGTGCCATACCCGGCTAATTTTTTGTATTTTTTGTAGAGACAGGGTCTCGTCATGTTGCCAAGGCTGATCTTGAACTCCTGAGCTCAAGCAATCTGCCCACCTCGGCCTTCCAAAGTGCTGAGATTAAAGGCGTGAGCCACCACACCTGGCTAGCTTCATTTTTCAATGTAATAATGAATATTCAATAATTTTGTAATCAATGATTTCCATGATGTTTTAAAGAACAGATAAAATTAATTTTAGTTACTACTAACTTGTATAAAATTAATTATGAACTTACTGCTTCAGTGTGTTCATTCTGGTAAATCATTTTATTATTATTTTAAGATAACATTTCCTGAGAACTTACTACATGCTGGTTACTTTGACACGCTTTGAACAGACCATCTCATTCAATCCTCACAATAGCCCTACGAGATACATGTCATTATCAGCCCCACTTTATAGTTTAAGAGACTAGGGTTTTAAATAAATAAGAAAAACAAAAGCAACACAACAAAACACAGCAAAAAAAAAAAAAAAAAGGGACTGGGATTTAAGAGGTTAATCTACCCCCAAAAGTAGTTAAATCTAAGTCATTTACCTCCAGAACTTACAACCTTAACTATAGCTCTCTTCTGAGAAATCCATGCATGTTCTTTAGCTAAATTCATTAAATGTAATACGTAACTGATATAACTAAGATTGCTTAAAACATTTGACCTTTACAATGTGTGCCTGCATGGCTACATTTTTAAAATTATCAAAACAATACACACACATCATTAAAAACAAATCTAGACTCATAATGAAAAACCAACAAGAGGATAAAAATCTTTTTCCACCTCCAAAGTGTTAACATCTGTTATAGTCATCTCTTACTTTTAATAATATACTATTTGTTTTATTTATTTTTGTGTGTGTGTGTGATGGAATCTCACTCTGTCACCCAGGCTGGAGTGCGGTGGTGTGATCTCAGTTCACTGCAACCTCCTCTTCCCAGGTTCAAGCAATTCTCCTGCCTTAGCCTCCAAACTATCTGGGACTACACACACGCGCCACCATGCCCAGCTAATTTTTATATTTTTAGTAGAGATGAAGTTTCATTATTTTAGCCAGGCTGATCTTGAACTCTTGACCCCAAGTGATCTGCTCATCTCAGTCTCCCAAAGCACTGGGATTATAGGCATGAGCCAACATCCCTGGCCTGCTGACTTATTTATAAAGTTTATCCTCTGTGAGCAATGGGGATTCTTTCTTATCAACACCCATATCTGCCCTCTACCATCCTTCCTATATATAGTTATCTTTCATTTTTACAATATAGTATTTATAACACATGTAAATGTAGTTCCCTGCAGAAATTAGTAGTACATTTGATAAACTTCCTTTCTTATACAGCATTTTATTTTTCAAAGAGTTTCCAACTACTTTTCTGCATGTTATACCTTCCTTTGTATCTCTTTCACATTATTTTATTTCATTAAATCAAGCATTGTATCCAATTTCCCCTTATTCACCCAATCTCTGCACCCTAGAGAGCTATTTTCTGCAACAGCATCTGGGTGGTATCTCTCTGGGTCTGCTCTAACAACTGTCATCCTGGGAATCCTCCTCGCTTTCTCTTGAGCTAGATCCACTGTTAACTGAATCTCACATCTTCTTCTTCCTTGGTTATCGCATCTGTACTAGAGCTCACCATTGAGTAGCTTCCTTAAAAAGGTACATGGGATGTAAATATTCATTATCCTTACATATATGAATACATCCTTACCCTCAAACTTCATTGATTGACAGTTTAATGAGGTACAGAATTCTAGGTTAAAAATTGTTTCCTTCAGAGTTCTGAATCCTTCTGAATGTACTGCTTCTTTGCTTAAGGGGTTATAAACCATAACTTTCATTTGGTTTCTCATTCCTTTGTGGTGATTTTTTCATTCTTGATATTTTATAATTTCATAATGATGTACTATGGTACGACTCTCTGTTAATTTATTAAGTACCTAGTGAGCAATTTCAATGTAAAGATTTGTGTCTGTCAGTTCTGGAATTTTTCTTCTTTTAGTTACTTGCTATTTTTTTTTTTTTTTTGAGACTGAGTCTTGCTCTGTCATCAGGATGGAGTGGAATGAAAATCTCAGCTCACTGCAACCTTCACCTCCCAGGTTCAAGCGATTCCCCTGCCTCAGCCTCCTGAGTAGCTGGGACTACAGGCGCTTGCCATCATACCCAGTTAATTTTTGTATTTTGGTAGGGACAGGGTTTCACCGTGTCGGCCAGGATGGTCTTGATTTCCTGACCTCGTGATCCGCCCGCCTCAGCCTCCCAAAGTGCCAGGATTACAGGCGTGAGCCACTGTGCTGGCCTCTCCCCTCTATTTTCATACTTACCCCTTCTTAGATTAATACACTATACAACATATCTTTTCTTGAAAATTTCCATCGTTGCTTTTTTTATACTTTCTGAAGATTTCCTGCATTTAAAATTCTTAATGCTCTACTGAAATTTTTTTTTTTTTTTTTGGAGACAGAGTCTTGCTCTGTTGCCCAGGCTAGAGTGCAATGGCACGATCTCGGTTCATTGCAACCTTCACCTCCAGGGTTCAGGCAATTCTCCTGTCTCCCCAATAGCTGGGACTAGAGGAACATGCCAAGCTAATTTTTGTATATTTAGCAGAGATGGGGTTTCACCATATTGGTCAGGCTGGTCTCAAACTCCTGACCTCAGGTGATCCACCTGCCTCGGCCTCCCAAAGTGCTAGGATTATAGGTGTGAGCCATCATGCCCAGCTCTTCTGAATTTTAATTTAGATTTTTTGTTTTTGTTTTTGTTTCTGAGACAGAGTCTCTCTCTGTTGCCCAGACTGGAGTGCAGCGGTATGGGTTCAAATGATTCTCATGCTTCTGCCTTCTGAGCAGCTGGGATTATAGGCACCAAGCACCACATCCGGTTAATTTTAGTATTTTTAGTAGAGACAGGGTTTCACCATGTTGCTTAGCTGGTCTGGAACTCCTGAGCTCAAGTGATCTGCCTACCTTGGCCTCCCAAAGTGCGGGGCTGGGATTATAGGCCTCAGACATTGTGCCTGGCCTAATTTAGATTTTTATCTCCAAGTCTTTCTTGTTCTTTTCTTTTTCAATGCATCTTATTCTTTTTTTTTTTTTTTTTTCAGACGGAGTTTCACTCTTGTTGCCCAGGCTGGAGTGCTATGGCGTGATCTCGGCTCACCACAACCTCTGCCTCCTGGGTTCAAGCGATCCTCCTGCCTCAGCCTCCCAAGTAGCTGGAACTACAGGCATGTGCCACCATGCCCGGCTGTTTTGTATTTTTAGTAGAGACGGGTTTTCTCCATGTTGGTCAGGCTGGTCTTGAACTCCTGACCTCAGGTGATCTGCCCACCTTGGCCTCCCAAAGTGCTGGGATTACAGGTGTGAGCTACCATGCCCAGCTCATTCTTGTTTTATAGATACTGCAGGTTCTCTGAGTTTAACAAGAGATTATCAAGAATGCCCTATTAAAACTTGCTTGGTGCTACTGTTAGTCGGATTTATTAACTGATAGGCTTTACGTGATTCATCCGGGATCTAGTTTACTCTAGGGGATTTCCACTGCCAGAATGTAGAAGATTATTCTCCAGAGGCATTCAATTTCTCCACAGAACTCCAACTACCACTGTTCCTCTAGTTTTATTCCCAACCCATCTCAGGACAAGAGGATAGACTCTTAGCTGTCTGTGTTCTCTACTCGCAAGGGGTATCAAATTTTTATGTATACATATACACACACAAATATGCATTCATATGATGATCATTAATTAATTGGAAATATTTGAAATGTCTTCAATTTGATCTGTGGCCAAAAATAAAATAAAATTCACTGAGGAAAAAAGAAAACATGAAGAGAGCACTTAAAATGTTAAAAGTATGCAAATACTATATTCATTGTTGAACTGTCTAAAAGGAAAAATATGGGAAGTAACCAAAATGTCTTTGTGTTAGAAACTAATTAAATAAATTATGATATATCTATTCAGTAGATGTGGATGTGCTGATTTGGAAAGATTTATAAGTTATACTACTAAGTTGGGGAAAAAAAGTTTGTAATATGTTAATGATCCCATCTGTAAAAAGACTGCACACATGTGAGTGTATATTACACATACAGTATAAATATGTGTATGGCGGGGGTTTGGGGGCATTTTATATATGTGTGTGTGTGTCTGTGTGTATCTATATATACTAATATGTCATATATATGGCATAAAAATGCAATTTCTGAAATGATATAAACCTCTAAAAATGGGGGAAAATAGAGAAAAGCAACACAATTTGCAAATCAGAAAGCAGATGAATGAATGAAGGGCACCAAAGAAGGCTAAACCTCATACCAGCAGTGAGGAAAGTCAAGAACCAACCCAGTTTACCATAGAACCCTCAATAATTACTGACTGCCCTAGTGCCTATGAAAATAAAAAAGGGCAGTGGGGAGTCTCATACAAGGAGCACTGGGTGAAGACTGAAAATTACTTAGATGCCTAGATCCCCACCTCATTTCAGGTTGCAAGGTGACTGCCCTTCTAGAGCTTTATTCTCTGAAGATAGTAGGAGAGGGCTCCTAGCCTGGAAGATGCTAACAACTGTTGAAGGCACAGGTACAGATGTAATGCTGAAATTAGGGGGATTCACGAACATATCTAAACACTAAGAATCCCCCCACCCCAATCTCTATTCTTCAACTAGACCCTAGAACACTGGAAACCATTCTCTTACCACCCTCCAGTCAAGAGATTGGAACTATTTTCTCTGGAAGCCAACTAGTCTAAAAGAAAAAGACCTAAAGACTTCATATTATTAATTCCCTAGGAAATGGCCAACCAGATCACCCGATAGTGAAACTCAAGGTCAACTTGTGCCAACCATATGCTTGCAATTTCCAAATCAGTTTAGTCTTTCCTTCATAATCTTAAGACAGCCAGGAAAAAAATCTTTTTTTTTTTTTTTTTTTTTTTTGAGACGGAGTCTTGCTCTGTCGCCCAGGCTGGGGTGCAGTGGCCGGATCTCAGCTCACTGCAAGCTCCACCTCCCGGGTTTAGACCGTTCTCCTGCCTCAGCCTCCCGAGTAGCTGGGACTACAGGCGCCCGCCACCTCGCCCGGCTAGTTTTTTGTATTTTTTAGTAGAGACGGGGTTTCACCGTGTTAGCCAGGATGGTCTCGATCTCCTGACCTCGTGATCCGCCCGTCTCGGCCTCCCAAAGTGCTGGGATTACAGGCTTGAGCCACCGCGCCCGGCCGGAAAAAAATCTTAATAGGGAAGAGCTCAAATCAACAAAATAGAAAAAAGCAAATTAGAGGAAATTGACCTAGCAAAAAAAAAAAAAAAAAAATTATAAAATCCTTTGAAAGATCAAAATCAGAAAGGTAAGGTATTACATCCATCTATAAGAACAGAGTGGTACAAAACACACAGAAAATAGAGCTCTTGAAAAATCAAACTAGTTTAATTTAAAAATATTCATTAAAAGGCCAGGCGCAGTGGCTCATGCCTGTAATCCCAGCACTTTGGGAGGCTGAGGCAGGTGGATCACAAGGTCAGGAGTTCAAGACCAGCCTGGCCAAGATGGTGAAACCCCATCTCTACTAAAAATACAAAAAATTAGCTGGGCACGGTGGCAGGCGCCTGTAATCCCAGCTACTCGGGAGGCTGAGGCAGGAGAACCACTTGAACTTGGAAGGTGGGGGTTGCAGCTTGAACTCAGAAGGTGGAGGCTGCAGTGAGCCAAGATCGCACCACTGCACTCCAGCCTAGGCAACACAGTGAGACTCAGTCTCAAAAAAAAAAAAAATTGAAAACTTAAACATTACAGCAAGAAGCCAACAAAAGGATTAAAAGACAAAGCAGATAAAATTTCAAAGAAATAAGAAAAAGACAAAAAATTTAATAAAAAGCAAGAAATTAAAATGCGAGCATATTAGAGTATATTACAGAAGGTATAATATCAAATAATGGCTGGCCAAAGAAAGATAACAGCCAAGTGCAGTGTCCTGCACCTATAACCCCAGCTACCCAGCTACTTGGGAGGCTGAGGCAGGAGGACTGCTTGAGCCTAGAAGTGTGAGAACAGCCTGGGCTGAACATAGTGAAACACAGTCTCAATTAAAAAAAAAAAAAATTTAGCGGGGCCGGCACGGTGGCTCATGCCTGTAATCCTAGCACTTTGGGAGGCTGAGAGAGGAAGATCGCTTGAGTTCAGAAGTTTGAGACCAGCCTGGGCAATATAGTGACACCTCATCTCAAAAATAATTATTTTTAAAAATAATAATAATGAATAAAAATTAAAAAGGGAGAGAACAGTAAAATGCAGAAGAGGAAATAATCAAGAAAATCATTCAAAAAAAAACTGCCTAGAACAGAAAGACAGAAGTTGCTAGAATGAAAGAGTCTAGCAAGTAGACACCACAGGGGATGAAAATATACCCACACAAGGCTAAAAAAAGAGAACAGCCAAGTGTGCTATGGATGTATCTGTTCTCTTGCTTTGGCCTTGTGTAGATATATTTCAGAGTGAAATTTTTGGACCTGCAAAACAAAAGATTCAGGATTCCTAGCAGGGCATGGTGGCTCATGCCAGTAATCCTGGCACTTTGGGAGGCTGAGGTAAGCTGATCACTTGAGGTCAGCAGTTCGAGACCAGCCTGGCTAAAATGGCGAAACTCCATCTCTACTAAAAATACGAAAGTAAGCCAGGTGTGCTGGCAGGCCCCTGCAATCCCACCTACTAGGGAGGCTGAGGCAGGAGAATCACTAGAACCCAGGAGGCAGAGGTTGCAGTAAGCCGAAATTGTGCCACTACACTCCAGCTTGGGCGACAGAGTGAGACTCCATCTCAAAAAAAGAAAAAAAAAAGATTCCAGAGAGGGAAAAGCAAAAAATAAAGAATAAAACACGTCACACACAAAGAATCAGGAGTTGGAAGAGCTCTGGACTTCACAAAAGCAACACTGGAAGCAAAAAAACAATTCAACACTGCCAATAAAATACTGAAGGAAAAACTTCCAATCCAGTCAAACTATGAATAGAATAAAGATATTTGCAAAACTGAATACAAATATTTAAATGCAGCCAATCTCTAAAAATTGCTTCTCATGCACTTGTTCTTAAGAAGCTACTACAAAATGTGCTTCACCAAAATGAAAGTATAGGGGTGGGCAGGAACGTGAGATGCCAAAAACAAAGAAATCCAAGAACTACATTAAAGGAGATCCCTAGAATGGGATCTCCCTAGGAAAATAGCTGTGCAACAGACATAGAGGGAAGCCAGTCCAGACTAGAACAGGCCTATTTCCAAAGAAAGTCATACTGCAGGCTATTATCATTAAGCTACCTGCTGCCACTGTGTAGTCTTTGAATGCCTGAGTGAACCAGACTGGATTTTAAAATCTATATTTATCTTGTTTATAAAATTTATATTTATCTTGTTTCAATGAAATTCCAACTCTCCCTTCCATGTCTTCAGTGCCACTACCTAGATCAGCTAATGACATCACTTTATCCAGCAGAAACATTCTGACCTACTTGTGAAAAATGGGGGGAAATCACCATAAGCCTAGAATGAGAATATACAGAGTAGTCTGCTACTACGACTGAGCACACTCCCACATAACATCCACTGTGAATGTGTCAGATGTGTCAGATATTCTTTTTTTTTTTTTTAAGATGGAGTTTTGCTCTTGCTGCCCAGGCTGGAGTGCAATGATGTGATCTTGACTCACTGCAACCTCTGCCTCCCAGGTTCAAGCGCTTCTCCTGCCTTAGCCTCCCAAGAAGCTGGGATTACAGGCACCCACCACCACACCCAGCTAATTTTTTTATTATTTTTTTTTTTTAGTAGAGATGGGGTTTCACCATGTTGGCCAGGCTGGTCTCAAACTCCTGACCTCAGGTAATCTGCCCACCTTGGCCTCCAAAAGTGCTGGGATTACAGGCGGGAGCCACCATGCCCCCGCCAAATGTGTCAGATATTCTAACTGTAGTGGACCCCTATGTTTACCAGAACTGGCTCATGACCTGTCCAACTGAATTCTCTAGAGGGGCTTTTGTAAACTCTCAGAGAAAGAAGCTAAATCTGAAATCAGAGTATGGCTTAGAATCTCTATTCAGGTAACAGTCTCAGAAAGCCTTCAACTGCGCTTTCTTATAAAACTAGGCTTATGCTTGTTACTCAGTTTTTAAAAAACTAAAAAACAGGCTGGGTGCAGTGGCTCACGCTTGTAATCCTAACACTTCGGAAGGCTGAGGCAGGTGGATTGGATTGCTTGAGTCCAGGAGTTTCAGACAAGCCTGGGCAACATGGTGAAACCCCATCTCTCCAAAAACTACAAAAATTAGCCTGGCATGGTGGCACAGACCTGTAGTTCCAGCTACTTAGGAGGCTGAGGAGGAAAGGTCGCTTGAGCCCAGGAGGTCAAGGCTGCAGTGAGTCATGATAGGACCACTGCACTCCAGCCTGGGCAACAAAGTGAGACTCTGCCTCAAAAACAAAACAAAACAAAACAAAAAAACCATCCTAAAAAAAGGAAGTAAAATAAAAATTACTTAGGAATATAAATACAGATAATTCCATTCTGAAGAAAAGTAAAGCAAGGATTACACAAAAGTCCAGACTATAATTACTTCTGGGAGGAGACATACTACATGTTTAAGTAAATAGTATTTGACAGCTACTGTGGAGACATACTAGTACCCATATTATTACTGTTCTTTAAACTATACATGTATTTTCCATGTACTATTCGCATGTAGGATACATTGGAAAATGTTTTAAAAATCAATTCTAAAATATTGCCCTCATTAGTACAGTGGTGAGTAAACAAATAAAAATATAGTACAGCACTTGGTTTATAAAATAATGAGTTAATATAAACACACATCTACAATAAGAAACAAAACCTAGCTTCTATTACATTCAAAGTATGTAAAAATGAAATATCTTTTAAGTTATACGAAATGTTACGATATTTTTATGGAGATCCATTCTTTTATCTCATAGATCGGATATGTCCCCTTCCCTGCCAGTCAGATTTAATAAAGCTCCCCTTTAATCCTCATTGCTTTCATTATCTACACTTCATTCTGCCTTAAATACTAAGCAATAATCTCATCATAAAAGAGGTCACGTCAGGTTGGGCGCGGTGGCTCACACCTGTAATACCAGCACTTTGGGAGGCCAAGGCGGGCGGATCACCAGGTCAGGAGATGGAGACCAGCCTGGCTAACATGGTGAAACCCTGTCTCTACTAAAAATACGAAAAATCAGCCAGGCGCGGTGGCCTGTAGTCCCAGCTACTCAGGAGGCTGAGGCAGGAGAATGGCGTGAACCCGGGAGGCGGAGCTTGCAGTGAGCTGAGATCACACCACTGCACTCCAGCCTGGGTGACAGAGCGAGACTCTTTCTCAAAAAAAAAAAAAAAAAAAAAAAAGGTCATGTCCAGATGCAGTCACTGCTACCTGTAATGCTAGCACTCTGGGGGGGCTAAGACAGGCCAAATGCTTGATGCTTGAGCCTAGGAGCTCAAGACGAGCCTGGTCAACAGGGCGAAAGCCCGTCTCTAGAAACAATATAAATATTAGCCGAGAATGGTGGCATGCACCTGCAACCCTAGCTCCTCGGGAGGCTGAGGTGTGAGGATCTTTAGAGTCTGGGAGGTTGAGGCTGAAGTTAGCTGAGATTGTACCACTGTACTCCAACCTAGGCTACAAAATGAGACCCTGTCTCAAAGAAACAGATCATAATAGTCACAATCAGGACAAACAAAGTTTG
Organism: Macaca nemestrina; assembly: GCF_043159975.1. Lineage (NCBI taxonomy): Eukaryota > Metazoa > Chordata > Mammalia > Primates > Cercopithecidae > Macaca > Macaca nemestrina. Next base: position 13,991,167 of record NC_092125.1, on the reverse strand, counting down.
GTGTTCTTTACAACACAAACTATGCTTTACACTGCAACAGAAAGGATGGTACAGAAAAGATTAAAAAACTAAAGTAACAATGCTAAAAGTTGAATATTAAATGTTAACCAAAATTTTATGGTGCACTTGGATCTACTAGTAACAAAAAATTCAGGGCCTCAATCAATGGCTGATTTTATTTCAAGTACAGGTTGAACATCAAAAATCCAAAATCTGAAGACTCCAAAATCTTACACTTTTTGAGTGCTGACATGATTCTCAAAGATAATACTCATTGGAGCATTTCAGATTTAGAATTTTCGGATTTGGCTTGTGGAATGCAAATATTCCAAAATCCAAAAAAAATCTGAAATCCAAAACATTTCTGGTCCCAAGAATTTCAGTTAAGAGATATTCAACCTGTAGGCCGGGCATGGTGGCTCACGCCTGTAATCCCAGCACTTTGGGAGGCCGAGGCAGGCGGATCATGAGGTCAGGAGATCAAGATCATCCTGGCTACCACGGTGAAATCCCGTCTCTACTAAAAATACAAAAAATTAGCCGGGCGTGGTGGCGGGCATCTGTAGTACCAGCTACTCAGGAGGCTGAGGCAGGAGAATGGCGTGAACCCGGGAGATGGAGCTTGCAGTGAGCCAAGATCGCACCACTGCACTCCAGCCTGGGTGACAGAGTGAGACTCCATCTCAAAAAAAAAAAAAAAGAGAGAGATTCAACTTGTAATAAGAGAGCAAACACAATTCTGGTAGAAAAAATAGTAGTTGGTAATGTCACTGAATTACCTTTATAGAATTTGACTCATATAAACTACAATCAAATACCTGCATGCAACAGAACGATTGTTATGTTTACCTTGAAGTCCATTAAGGATCGAAGTAATTTCTATGGATTTAATATGAGCAGTATCAGAGTTTTTGGCATCAGTGAGATCCAGTTTCGATACCATTTCAGGAGATGGATTTGTCTGAAATGGTGGCTTGGATAAGCGCCGAAGTTTACAGTTTTTTGGAGAGTATTTTTCATCTTTGTCTTTTTCTTTGTCTAATTTATTCTAGGTTAAGAAAAAAAAGTATGTCATAATTTATCATAAGGCACTTATTAGAAACAATGTTAATATCCACTTTTAACTCACTGTTATAGAATATATTGTTAAATATTTAACATAAAACGAAAGAATATAAGAAGCCCCTCAAAACAGCCAAAGATTTTTAAAGCTACTTAAGAAAACACTACACAGGATGATCAAAAGGTTTTGTATTTATACTTTAATAATAGGACTCAAATTAGCAATCAGATAGGTGATTAGGACTAGCAAACCTACAACTTACTCTTCAGAATTAAAATCACAATACGTTTAAATTAAATACTAACTAAAAAAAGAAACAACTGCAACCTGGTCATTTCAAAATCTCATTATATGTGGGTTGGGAATGACAAAATTCCAAGTACTTTTGTAAAGTCAAGTCAGGAGCAACCTTCCTACCTCAGTGACATATTAATGTTTTGAGAAAAGATGAGAAATTTTCTCAAATTATTTGTTTACAAATAGATGAGCAGAGGCAGACACATTTCCTGGAAACTACTCTTAAAAATTATTTTGATTTATAGGAAAAATAAGCTCTCTGAAGCTTGAGTTAGCAGTAAACACTATAAATTCTGAGTGAGAGTAATTCTCCTAAGGAGGATACATATCTAGTATCATTCCAGATGCAGAGAAGATAAGTTAATTCCTTACATATAATAGATGCCTAAGGGTAGTGGTTCTCCAAGTGTGGTCTCTGGCCCAGTTATATTAGCATCTCTTGCGAACTTGTTAGAAATGCAAACTCCTTGAAACAACCTCAGATCTACTGAATCACAAATGCCCAGAATGAGGCCAAGCAATCTGAGTTTTAAGTAGTCCTCCAAGTGATTCTGAAATGTGTTCAAGAGTGAGATCCACTGCCTTAGGGATCTGAGATTCATTCTCAGACCACACTGAAAAGACATATATGTAAGTAGACTACCACAGCCAATAAATGATTAGTGTTGTTCCAATTTTCCTGCTATTGCCGGCCTTTTCACCACTTCATAATTTATCCCAAAAGTCATAATCTATCCATGCATGCTGAAGGCAGAAATAGTTTCCCCGAGTTCAAGTTCAAATATGGCTTTCAATGTGTATCAGAGGGCAGCCTCAACAATAGTGGCTCTTAGAGTAAGATGAAATACAGTGATGGGGGGATGTACATTATCAAAATATTACGTAGGAAGCCTTTTCAAAATTCACGTGCCTCTTCCCTCATGACCAGGAGTTTTAATATGCAGGAGGAGAGACCAAGAACTGAAGAGAGGCAAATACCTAGAAAGAACTCCTTAAGTAATCTATTAGTTTTCCCACCACTATCCTCCACCCTATCTTCCCCACCCTTATCCTCCACCTTACAAATGCTACTCTAAAACTTGCTTTGTGTAAAGATATTGGCATTTTTAGTCTCCCTACCCCCAACAGAACTCTTTCAGTACCTAAAAACAATGCTAAATGCAGCATAATTTTCATACCTTCGTGTAAAGAAGGGAAATGAAAAAGGGGTTGGAGAAGTCTTGAGTTGTAACTACTGGGTTGCTACACCGAAAATTTTAAAACACAGACCCAATTTTATAGTGAAAAAAGAATGACCCCTTTAGGGGGGAAGCTTTCATTATTTGGGGCCACTAAAGAAACATTTAGCAGAAAAGTAAATATTAAAAGCATCTCACTTTGAATATGAAGACTGAATTTCAAAATAACTATTAAGCACCTCAACAACATGTACTATTCAAAGTATGTAACAGCCATTAAGAAGATTTTAAAAATTCTAAAACCTAGTCTAACCTAACTTTTAGGAAAATTTAGTCTTAGAATGAATAATTCTATCATACATAAAAGTAACATTAATTTTCCATATGAGCTCCTAAGTAAATCCCCATGGCATTTGTGTGGTTAATAGGATCCTGTGGGGCTAGGTACGGCAGCTCACGCCTGTAATCCTGGCATTTTGGGAGGCCGAGGCAGGTGGATCACCTAAGGTCAGTAGTTCAAGACCAGCCTGGCCAACATGGTGAAACCCCATCTCTACTAAAATTACAAAAATTAGCCAGGTGTGGTGGTGTATGCCTATAATCCCAGCTAGTCGGGAGGCTGAGGCATGAGAATCGCTTGAGCCGGAGGTGAAGGTTGCAGTGAGCCGAGGTTGCACCACTGTACTCCAGCCGGGGCGACAGAGCGAGACTCTTGTCTCAAACAAACAAACAAAATCTTGTGAAAATATTCTAAGCCACTAACTATAATCAGATAAAGATGAAGAGAAAAAGGAGTTGCCAGATAGCCTTTTCTTCCTTGGAATGGTTTACAGCTATAATAATAACCTATGTCTTCAAGCCACACTGCCTTATGGCTCCTGGTTGGGAACCAGAGGGGAAGGAAATGGCAAAAATGGATAAATAAAATGTGGTTGAGTGGCTTTATATAATGTTGCGACTGAAAAAGTCTCAAAGATCATTCAGTACTGTTTCTAAAATGCTTTCCCTAACCTGACAAAATTAATTATATACAAATCTAGCATTTGAAAAATGTGCTATTTCAATAAAGTGTAACACTAACATGTATTTAATTGAATCATTTGCAGGAAAACTTCTTTTAAAGAGCTAATAGTGTGTAGTAAAACCAAGCACTTACCTTTATTTTCTTCCGATGTTTTATCTTTGGCACATTTTTATCAGCAGGTCTTACTATTTTATCTGCTTTAATCCATTCATCGTATCTAAAATAAAAGGAAATATAAATATGTACAATATACACCACAGAAATAACCTATGCCATATTAAAGAGAAACTCTCATAGAATCATGACATTTGAGAAGGGAAAGAACCTTGGAAATCATCTCAGCTTCCTGGTTTGAAGAGCAAGCTACCAAGGCACAAAGAGAAGGATGTAATAACTTGCCCATGGACATAAAGTTAGTTACTGGCCGAGCCAAGACTAGAGAGCATGATCTCACGATTCCTCAACTAGCACTGCTTACTCAGCTACAACAAAGAGAAACTGAATCTCTATAGTAAGTATTAAGATAAATCACCGTATTTTCTACATTTTGTTTTACTTTGTTTTGTTCTTAAGCAGCAGGTAGGCAATTTTTATCTAGACACATCAGAAAGCTAAGGTAATAGCTTCAGTTTTAAATGGCATTGTGTAATAGAAAAGCACTGTATTATGGCCGGGAGCAGTAGTTCATGCCTGTAATCCCAGCACTTTTGGGAGTCCGAGGCGGGCAAATCATGAAGTCAGGAGATTGAGACCATCCTGGCTAACATGGTGAAATCCCGTCTCTACTAAAAATACAAAAAATTAGCCGGGCGTGGTGGTGGGCACCTGTAGTCCCAGCCAATCGGGAGGCTGAGGCAGGAGAATCGCGTGAACCCAGGAGGTGGAACTTGCAGTGAGCAGAGATTGCGCCACTGTACTCCAGCCTGAGCGACAGAGCGAGACTCCATCTCAAAAAAAAAAAAAAAAAAAAAAAAGGCACCGTATTGTAACATAATGCAAAATCAACTAGAAAAAAAAAATGCTTGCTCATAAAATACTAGAAAAACATTACTCTGTAAAGTTTTTCAGTATTCTGAAATGCTTCCTACATGTACAGACAGCTGAGTCAACAGTTGTGATGGCCTCTTCATTCAATGCTGATAGTCTTTGCAATTTCATAGGGTGCAAGCTACTATTAACTGCAATAAAACTGTTTGTTTAAAGCAAAAAAAAAAAAAAAAAAAAGAATGACAGTTTCTTCATCCTTCATTCATTCAACAAGTATGACAGCTAGAAGAAGTAAACATTAAAAATGAATTGACATTCTCTTCTTGTGTTCAAAGTTACACACATTACTCACAGAAAACAGAAAACTCACTGGTATTTTTAACTCTCGAACATGGTCACCTGAAAACGAGCTTTTAAATTAAAATGTCCTCATTGTTAGAGGTATTAAAAGGAAGTAACAAAGTCCCCAAATCAAGAAGTAAACTGACCAATAAATTATATTCTTACTCTAGCATAGGCCTGGAAAGTATCTGTAGCAAACTCCTGGGCGGTTATTCCGCTGGTACAAACTACTGGCTTGTAGCCAGAAAAGCTGAGGATTCATCCCCATGCAAGGGGTTCTGTTTATATGCTGGAAGATGCTGAGGGCCGTAATAAGAATAAGAGGGAATGGAATGAGCTTTAGGACAGACTTAACATAATCCCTGCTTACTAGTTATGTGGTTCTGATCAAAACTCATTCTCAGTCCAAGGCTTAGTTTACTTCTGTATAAAATAAGACTACAATTTAAAAATAAAATAAAAAATAATGCTACGTATCATATATGGGTTTTTTTGATAGAAATATATGGTAAGTACAGGTGTAAGTACAAATATATGATAAGTACGTTGAAAAGCTTTAAAGCAAGTGTTCTTCTACTAAACACACTCCTTTTGGTACTTACACCTGGCACTGTAGCATCCATCTATATATTTGCAGCAGTACTTCTACCTTTCCTGTTAATACCAAGAATTGTATAATGCTTAGGAAAGCAATTTACTTCCTTCCAAAATTGGGGGCATGGTGGGAAACGAAAACACTTCCATCCTCTGCAAATTTCAATATGAACTCCTAGAAGTTGCTCTATTAGAATAGCTATGGAAAGAAGTCCAGATAGCAACTTTGTTTTTAAAAGAAAATAAAACAAGCTTTCTAATTTTTTATGAGAGAAACTGAAGTCAGCTCATGATGGCTGCACATAACATTAATGTGGGCTAAACAAAGTTATAATTGGCCGGGCGCAGTGGCTCAAGCCTGTAATCCCAGCACTTTGGGAGGCCGAGACGGGCGGATCACGAGGTCAAGAGATCGAGACTATCCTGGTTAACACAGTGAAACCCCATCTCTACTAAAAAATACAAAAAACTAGCCGGGCGAGGTGGCGGGCGCCTGTAGTCCCAGCTACTCGGGAGGCTGAGGCAGGAGAATGGCGTAAACCCGGGAGACGGAGCTTGCAGTGAGCTGAGATCCGGCCACTGCACTCCAGCCTGGGCGACAGAGCGAGACTCCATCTCAAAAAAAAAACAACAACAAAGTTCTAATCATGTTTTACCTTTCTTAACCAAAGGCTATCTGTTCTGTAGCGAGTTTTATACCAGACATTTTTTACTATCAATAAAAAAACTGACTCAATTCAACCTGGATTTTGTTATCAATTATATTTTGAAGTAGGATAAAACAGTAGTTTTCAATTTAAGAATGCATACATGATATTGTACATTTGTATATTTTACCTGCCTCACCCAACACATCAAACAAGGAAAAACAGTTACTGCCTCATGGGTAAGGCATTACACTGTGATAAAGGAAGATTCCTTTATTACTCAGAGATAATGTTGTTTAAATTCTCCTAAGAACAAGGTGGCAAGAATATATACATAAATAATAAAATAATGGATGCTTGGAATGGTACAGGCTGGGGCCCATTGCCTAAGCTCCATAAATCCTACATAGTAATCATGTTCTCTTCTACTCAATTATAAAAAAAAAGGATGGGCCGGGCGCGGTGGCTCACGCCTGTAATCCCAGCACTTTGGGAGGCTGAGGCGGGCGGATCACAAGGTCAGGAGATCGAGACCACGGTGAAACCCCGTCTCTACTAAAAATACAAAAAATTAGCCGGGCGCGGTTGTGGGCGCCTGTAGTCCCAGCTACTCGGGAGGCTGAGGCAGGAGAATGGCGTGAACCCGGAAGGCAGAGCTTGCAGTGAGCCGAGATCGCGCCACTGCACTCCAGCCTGGGCGACAGAGCGAGACTCCGTCTCAAAAAAAAAAAAAAAAAAAAAAAGAATGGTACAAGAGGACTGGATGTCAGAAAAATGTTGAGTAGTGACTTTAGGTGTCAAACGTGTGTTGGAGCAGGCAGGACACACACAAAAAAATAAATTATTAAATTAGATGAAATTAACTACATACAGAGTTCTAATAAAGAGTATGGCCTTACTATTCTGGAAAAATTTTGTTTTACAATTCTCAAGGGGCTGGGCGCAGTGGCTCATGCCTGTAATCCCAACACTTTGGAAGGCTGAGGTGGGCAGATTACCTGAGGTCAGGAGGTCGAGACCAGCCTGGCCAACATGGTGAAACCCCGTCTCTACAAAAACACAAAAATTAGCCAGGCATGATGGCGCACTCCTGTAATCCTAACTACTCAGGAGGCTGAGGCTGGATAATTGCTTGAACCCGGGAGGTGGGGGTTGCAGTGAGCTGAGATCGCGCCATTGCACTACAGCCCGGGTGAGAGAGCAAGACTCCATCACAAGAAACAAAACAAAAAAATTCTCATGGAATATTCTGTATAGTTTTAAGAAATTCCTTGAAAACTTACTATAGAGTAATAATGTAATCTAACAGCAAACATAATGTATAATAATATATTTATAGCTCTAACTTACAGATATATAAGTATTAGCTAAAATTATGACTCTTCTGTTATTTGACTTCTTTCTATTCTACTTTCTCAGTGCTTTTATTTGTTTATTCAGGTATTCCCTTGTTTAGACACTAAGCTTTTGCATTTTTTTTTACCTGGCCAGTTATGCTCTTTGTATAAAATACAGTTACACAGTATTGTTACTGTCATCAAAACTAATAACTTTTAGAACTAGAGTATATCTTAAAAATTTATCAGGGACTTTATTTCACAAGTTAAGAAATTCCAACAATGAAAGTGAATTAGAGTGCTTGCCAAAAAGCACCCCTGTGGAGAATTAGAGAAGAGAAGGAAATGGACTGTCCGTTAAAAGATTCTAACACGAAAATAACAGTAGGGGGCATTCCAGGCCCTATTCAGACTAAGCTTCATGAAGAGTGGGAAACCAGTGACATAAAGAGGAAGAAAAGGTGAAAATAACATGTGAGAATTTTGGTTGAGGAAGCTTTTTCAAATTACAAATGTCCTTACCAAATACAAGCTGAGACTACTGACACAAACATATTGGCAGACAAGAATTTCAAAACCTAATGAGATTTTAAATAGCATTTTAGTTGTCTGACAGATGTTACAAGAAATACAAAAATGGTCAAAAGATTAAATAACTATAACGGATCATTGTTTTTAAAAATAAGAAATGTTCCTTCTGTATATGTAATTACCCATTAGATATTACCTAAGTGTTCCTTCCATTTTCTCTACAGGATGTTTTCAAAGAATAGGGAACACACACACACACACACACACACACACACACACACACAAAAATTCATGTGGGGAGGCTGGGCATGGTGGCTCACACCTGTAATTCCAGAACTATGGGAGGCCCAGACAGGCAGATCACCTGAGGCCAGGAGTTCGAGACCAGCCTGGCCAACGTGGTGAAACTCCGTCTCTAACAAAAAGATAAAAATTAGGCCCGGTGCAGTGGCTCATGCCTGTAATCCCAGCACTTTGACAGGCAGTGGTGGGAAGATCATGAGGCCAGGAGTTCGAGACCAGCCTGGCCAACATGGTGAAACCATATCTCTACTAAAAATACAAAAATCAGCCAGCCGTGGTAGCAGGCGCCTGTAGTCCCAGCTACTTGGGACGCTGAGGCAGGAGAATAGCTCGAACCCGAGAGGCGGAGGTTGCAGTGAGCTGAGATCACGTGCGCTATGGCACTCTAGCCTGGGTGGCAGAGTAAGACTCATCTCAAAAAATAAAAAAAAATTCATGTGGGGAAAAACTCTACATGAAAACCCCACATTTCCTATAGACATTACAATTATTTAAGAAAGAACTAAACTGGCATAATTACTGGTGCCAATTAATTTACAAAAGTAATACTAGTGTGTAAGATTTCTCATTCCTTACCAAGGAAGCACACGCTTGAAAGAAGAAGGCTTACTTCAGAACTACAACAAAAAGTTTACAGTTAATCCTTTCTTCTTTATAAATTTAGACTTTTAAAAATACAGTATATGTAGTATATATTAAAAAGAGACAACACCAAATTTACCTTAGACATAATAGATAATAGTCAATGCAGGCCGGGCGCGGTGGCTCAAGCCTGTAATCCCAGCACTTTGGGAGGCCGAGACGGGTGGATCACGAGGTCAGGAGATCGAGACCATCCTGGCTAACACGGTGAAACCCCGTCTCTACTAAAAAATACAAAAAACTAGCCGGGCGAGGTGGCGGGTGCCTGTAGTCCCAGCTACTCGGGAGGCTGAGGCAGGAGAATGGTCTAAACCCGGGAGGCGGAGCTTGCAGTGAGCTGAGATCCGGCCACTGCACCCCAGCCTGGGCGACAGAGCAAGACTCTGTCTCAAAAAAAAAAAAAAAAAAAAAAAATAGTCAATGCAGATAGAAAATAGGAAATTTTATCTCAAGTTCACATATCCTGAATTTCATAAAAAATTAAAATAGGCCAGACCCAGTGGCTCATGCCTGTAATCCTAGCACTTTGGGAGGCCGAGGAGGGCAGATCACAAGATCAGGAGTTCAAGACCAGCCTGGCCAACATAGTGAAACCCCATCTCTAAGAAAAATACAAAAAAAAAATTAGCCGGATATGGTGGCAGGCACCTGTAATCCCAGCTACTTGGGAGGCTGAGGCAGCAGAATCACTTGAACCTGGGAGGCAGAGGTGGCAGTGAGCTAAGATCACACCACTGCACTCCAGCCTGGGCGACACAGTAAGGCTCTAGCTCAAATAAAATAAAATAAATAACCGTAAAGGAAGTGGCAAAGAGTGAAACTGCAGCTAAGATATAGAAGGCCATAAAATATTTCTCAACTTCTCCTTGGGGTACCATGTCAAGTAAGATATCTATTCATCCCTGAAAGTACCTTCTTAAGGAATATGAGAATCTTTTTTTTTTTTTTCTTCTTCTTCTTCATATAGCGTCTCCATTGCCCAGGCTGGAGTGCAGTAGAGCCATCCTGGCTCACTGCAGCCTTGACCTACCAGTATCAATTGTCCCACTTCAGACTCCTGAATAGTTGGGACTCCAGGCATGCACCACCACACCTGGATAATTTTTTTGTATTTTGTAGAAAAAGGGTGTCACTACGTTTCTCAGGCTGGTCTCAAACTCCTGGGCTCTAGTGATTCACCCACCTTGGCCTCCCAAAGTGCTGGGATTATAGGTGTGAGCCACCGTGTCTGACAGAATACAATAATCTTAGTAAGTAAGTTAAATACAAACCTTTTGGTTTGAAAATGCTTCCAGACCAGCCTGGCCAACACGGCGAAACCTCACCTCTACTAAAAATACAAAAATCAGCTGGGCATGGTGGCGCATGCCTGTAATCCCAGGTCCTAGGGAGGCTGAGGCAGGAGAATCACTTCAACCCAGAAGGCAGAGGTTGCAGTGAGCCAAGATTGCACTACTGCACTATAGCCTGGGCAACAGAGTGAGACTCTGTCCCAAAAACATATGTAAAATAAAATAAAATACATTGTCTTGCAATTTTAGATTCAAGTAATGCAGTTTTCTGAAAATGAGAAAATTGAGGTAGACTGGGTTGTATTTTTTATATATATATAATATAAACATATATATACAGTCCAGGATAGTTTATCTATCCTGGCTTTAACTGGTCTTAACCTTTAGGAATTACGATTACAAGATCATAATTGGCCTTTTCACAACAGGAAATAAATTAATTTTGCAGGGCACAAGGGAAAGAGCATTACTAAAAAGCTTCCATTTAAAAAGAAATACTGAAACAAAAAGTATTGAAACAAATATTAAAAAAAATATTGAGTTAGAAAATTAAGACAGTGATTAGCCTATACTTTTTCAATTCAGTTATCAATACAGTCAATATAATTAATTCTACAGATGGAATCTAAACAAGTATCTCATTGAATATTTATCTAAAGTACTAAGGAAAATATATCCAAGGTATATATATGACTTGTCTGAGAATATTTCTATTGAGATCACTTAACATTCAACTAACAAACAAACACAAAAGAACATATGCATGATAAACTCATTTAACTTCTGAAGATCTAATATGTTCCCTGACCTACATAAAATGAAGTAGAATGAAATTTTTATTTTTATTTATTTATTTTTTTTTGATGGAGTCTTGCTCTGTTACCCTGGCTGGAGTGCAATGGTGCGATCTCAGCTCACTGCAACCTCCGCCTCTCAGGTTCAAGTGATTCTCCTGCCTCAGCTTCCCGAGCAGCTGGGATTACAGGTGTGTGCCACCACATCCGGCTGATTTTTGTATTTTTAGTAGACACTGGGTTTTGCCATGTTGGCCAGGCTGGTCTTGAACTCCTGACCTTAGGTGATCTGCCCCCCTCGGCCTCTTAAAGTGCTGGGATTACAGGCATGAGCCACCATGCCTGGCCGTAGAATGAAAAATTATATGAGACTCCAAGACTGTAAGTACACATGTGGACGTATTCATCTGACAAACACCTCTTAGGTACCTATTATGTAATAACAGAGTCTGCACTAGGCAGTGGGTACTCAGCAATGAATCAACAAACAGCTCTTGTCTGCGAAGAGCTTACAATTCAACAAAAGAAGACAACACTAAACAGTAATGACAAATTTTGTATACAAACCTGAAACTTTCTGAAAGAAACCCACCATATAAATATTCGATTTTTCAAATGTTTAAAAATATTCATACAAAGCTAAAAGATACCATTCAGAGACCATAGCATACTTGCTCTCACCACAGAAAAATAGGATTTCTAAAAAGAAAACTTTATGGCTTTTGTATGGATGCACTGGCAAATTATGTAAGAAATCATTCCGTAATAATAAAAACAGAAAAGAACGTTAATCGATCAGATATACTACCAAAATGGTTAATATGCCCACATCAGTTCAGCTTTTGGTTCTTCTTAAACCCAATTTTAAAAGAAATATTATCAGCATATAGTTAATATACACCTAAAAAGCACAGTCTTAGAGATTTAAAAATATATAGCATGCAGAATAAAAGTATTTTAAAAATAACTTAAGTAAAATCAAATTAATGTAATACTTAAAACCTCACTCTTTGAAATATGTATAGATTATAAGATAAAAATCTAATAACCAATCATGAAGTAAATGTTAAAATCATCTATATTTTGTTTTCTATAATGAATAGATTGATTTAATAATTGTTGCATAATATGTATTTTATATCTTGCCTCTCTATAATCAAAAAAGTTAATGTATGTCATATAATTAACTTACTAGGTTTTTTTTTTTTAAATTGAGACAGAGTCTCGCTCTGTAACCCAGGCTGGAGTGCAGTCGTGTGATCTCGGCTCACTGCAAGCTCCGCCTCCCGGGTTCATGCCATTCTCCTGCCTCAGCCTCCCGAGTAGTTGGGACTACAGGCAACTGTCACCATGCCCGGCTAATTTTTGTACTTTTAGTAGAGACGGGGTTTCATCGTGTTAGCCAGGATGGTCTCGATCTCCCAACTTCATGATCCGCCAGCCTTGGCCTCCCAAAGTGCTGGGATTACAGGCATAAGCCACCACGCCCGGCCAACTTATTTAGTTTTTAAGAACCTCACATCTAAAGTGGAAATTTGTGCTGTTTTAGTAAGGAAAGGGATTTCCCCTCCTGAATTAAATAAAAGTATGACAAAATAACAGAAAAAAACACCAAGTCAAAATAAAAAGCAGTGTTAATCGTTATTAATTATAAATTTCATAAGCAATTTTATCAATATTTATCTACTGTATGAATTTTATATAATCTCAATTTATATGTATTTTAATCTGAATATCTAAAATAAGACTTATGAAAATAACTGATCACAACTAATGCTTTTAATAATGTACCTATAATAAAATGAAACAAAAAAGTAGTATATTATTCAAAAATAAAATTCCTGCCGGGTACAGTGGCTCACACCTGTAATCCTAACATTTTGGGAGGCCAAGGCAAGCGGATTATGAGGTCAGGATTTCAAGACCAGCCTGACCAGCATGGTGAAACCTCATCTCTCCTACAAAAATTAGCCGGGCATGGTGGCACACGCCTGTAATCCCAGCTACTCGGGAGGCTGAGGCAGGAGAATTGCTTGAACCCAAAAGGCGGAGGCTGCAGTGGGCCAAGATCGTGCCACTGCACTCTAGCCTGAGCAACGGAACGAGACTCTGCCTCAAACTAAACTAAACTAAACTAAACTAAACTAAACTAAAATAAAAACAAAATAAAATTCCTAAGTATGATATAAACATTTCATATTTCTACTTCATATAACACTTAAATCTACATCAGAGAGACAGGAATGGTATTCCTCATACTTAAGAATATAACAGCAGAATGATAGAACCATGAATTAAAATTATAGCATAGTCATATTTAAGAGTTGACATAAACAGCTCAACGGAATGGTATAGTAATTATATCAATAGGTTTTCCCAAGCAATATAACTCTATAAAATGAAACTGAAGTATAGGTCTTTAGGCAGAGGTAATACGTAATAATAAGAACACGAATACAGCATTTTACCAAAGCTTACAAAGACAACTGCAAATGGTTAACTGTGCCATTAATTGCATATTATAATGCAGATGCTAAGTTTTTTTAATTCCCCAAAAGTATACTCTGTTAATATTTGATAAATGTATGGAATTAGTTATTTGTGCATACTTAGACAAAAACATCAATGTACCTGCCAATCTACAAAACTACTCAATGAAACAGGTCTAAGTTTAGTAAACACTCTTAAGATGAATACACAAAGAAAAATTAAAGCCCATTTGAGTACAACACATAACTGAATTATCATCTCTTTTTCATGAAGGAAATGTTTATGTTCATTTGTACTCAAAAACTATGGTTAACTCAAAAGTCACTCTCTTTTAATACAAATTTACAGATAATGGAAACCACTGTCAAATGGTCATTTTACAGGCCTGTGACTTCTGTACTATAGAAACAAGGCAGACAATTTCCTAGGGTACCTTGCTTTCTAACATTACCAGGACAATTATTTCAAAGAAGATGAGTAGAACAACTCTGTACTCTATTTCAATATTCCTAAATCCAATGGCATACACAACTGAAGTATAGCAGGGATCAGATTACATGGAAGTAAAAGAAAAAAGAAAAAAAATGAAGGACACAAAACATTTTAGAGCAGGAAAGAACAAAGCAATTAAGTTGAAAAGTGACATTAAAAATTTTTTAAGGACAAAAGGAGACTAAGAATAGCTAAAAAGTCACAGAAAATTATTATTTCCAATCAAATTCATTCCAGTCTCTCAGTCTCGACTCCATTTTGTTCACTAAGAGATAGGCTCTTTATGTAACCCAAAGAGGTCACATATATCATATACAAATATGAACTCAAATTAGATCAAAGATGTAAACATTATAGCTAAAACTATGACGTTCTTAGAAGAAAACATACAGGAAGATCTTCAGAACACTGGATTTGGCAATGTTTCTTTGGAAATAACATCAAAAGCAGAGGCAACAAAAGAAACATTTGCAAATCACGTATCTGGTAAGGGAATAACATCTAGAATATATGAAGAATTACAATTCAACGACAACAAAACAATTGACCAATTCAAAAATGGCAAAAACTTGAAGGGACGTTCCTCTAAAGAAGATATACAAATGGCTAATAAGTACAAGAAAAATGTTCAACTCTAGTCATTAGGCAAACGCAAATCAAAGCAGAGTGAGACACTAATTCACACTCTCTAGAATGGCTATAACCTCCCAATTTTTTAAAATAGAGAATAACAAGTGTTGGCATGGCTGCAGAGAAACTGGAACCCTAACACATTGCTGGTGAGAATGTAAAACGGTGTCGTCTCTGTGGAAAAGTCTGACAGTTCCTCAGAAAGTGAAACACAAAGTTATATAGAAATGAAGTGAGAAGCAGCTCCAGTGAGAGGGTCAAGCCATATCTATCCCAATCCCCTATTATAGGTATCGCTTTAAAAAAACCAATGACCCAGTGGCTTTTATTTGAATTTTAACTTCTGCTCTACTTCCATTTTGTTGTCGGGAGGTCCAATTTAGATCAACGTTCATTTAGTACTTACCATATGCCAAATGAATACTTTTCTAGATGTGGTAAGTGATATTAGGAGAATAGATATGAAACAGAAATTTTTTTCATATTTTAAAATTAAGTTCAGTTTTGTAATAATACATAATGTAGTCCTGATGTAGAAAGCTTGAATGATGAAGAAAAAAAGAAAAGGAGGGGGAGGAGAGTTGAAGGGAAAGAATTTACCCAGAGTCCTAGGTGAAAGTTATATTCCAGGAGATCAAATTCCTCTGGCTCAGAAAAATAATTCAGAAAAATTTAGTATCAGAATTGTGACTCAAGTGAGTATTGGAAAAATAGGAACAGAAACAACAACAAAAAAATGTTAAATGGGTATCAGAAAGAAACAGGGGAACAATTAGAAGGGAGAAAACACACAAAGATGAGAAAGAGACAAAAGATAATTGAGGAGGGGTTTCTCAATTTTGAGAAAGAAAGAGAGAAAGAAAAGGAAAATAAACAAGAAAAATGGTTGTAGCTGGAGCAGCTGGAGCCCAAGCAAAGCATATTACGGATGGAGTGATCAACTGACTGTTATGCCACTGATAAGGCACGTAAGAGGGCAAGAAAAGCAGGAGGAATTTATCTACAAAGGGTCACTAGTGTTCCTGGTAAGAACAGTTGTGGAGACACAGTGAACAAAAGGTTGATGAGAGTGGGTTTACACAGAAAAAGGAGAGAAACTGAATAACAAGTGTAGGTAACTTTCAAACAGTTCTCCTGAATGAAAATGGAGCCAAGAAATGTCACAGTAGAAGTCAGGCTCCAGAAAAGATTTTCCTTGAGATAGGACAAATAACCACAAATCTGTAAGTAGTGGGAATGACTTAGAACAGAACAAGAAAATGGGCCATGTCTTCGATCAGGCAAGAAGGGATGGTTATGAAGACTGGCTTCAGACAGTAGCATGATTGTGTATCTATAGCTAAAGATGAAAACACAGAGAATGTGGCAGCAAATGCAGTTAGATAGGCAGATCTAATGAAGTGTGTAGAAATGTTTTTCTTGTTTCTCTCAGCAGGTACAAAGCAAGGTCACCAGCTGAAAATGAGGATAGGGAAGAGATGTTGGGGATGTGAAGACATAAGCAGCAGTATGAAAGTTTTCTAAGAAACTAGGAGAGTGAATGGAAGAAGGACATAAAGAATTAAGGACACACTTGAGGTTCACAGTTACGAATTTAAAGAAAGAACAGTCATTGTGGTTGCTTGCTTTACTCCAACCAGGATCAGCTGCACAGGTGCAGGCAAGGAGCAGGAGGGTTAGATTTAATCAAGGTTCTTGTGGTTTTGTCAGATGAGTACTATAAAGCAAAAGGAGAGAAAAATAAGAGCTGGAGTCAAAAGAAGTGATTATAGTAATAAATGCCAGTGAATGTAAGCAATATCAAGGGAAGATTGAGTGCATTAAGTGGGGTGGAGACGTAAAGGGTGGTAGGATCAACAGACTGTCAATCTTGCTGGGGTTAACTGTCATGCCTGGGACTATGAATTCTCTAATAAGGACCACTTTTTAGTATCTTTGGTGACAAGCACAGTATTTGGCACATAGTGGATATTCAACTTATGTTTGGAAAATAAAGGAATAAAGTGTGAAAAAAGCAACTGAACAATGGCAAAAAGTAGGACTGAACCTACTTAGCTGTGAAAGCCTTTTACCAGGTTTTTTCAACCCCTAACTCATTCCCTCCTAAGGAGGATTTAATTTGTTTGGAGAAAATATTTTTAAAATGTAACACATTTTTTATTTCAAATAATATATTTAGCATAATTTAGTTTATTTTCAGTTCTCTATAACTGTTAACACGAACTAGAACCATTGTGGCTTATTTAAGAGTTTTACAACCGAAGTTTTACAGTGTCTCTTTTACTTTTGTGTTCCCATTAACACAGCTGGTGATCCGCAACATAGAAAAAATTATTCTCTAACTAAATGTGCAACTCTTTGATTACAGAAAGCCAAGTTGGAAATGAGCAGAGAAAATTCAATCAACATTGATATACTATTACAAAATATTCATGTATTTTAAATTCCACACCAATTAGTCTAGATAGTTTCACTCAGTTGTTTGTTACTAAACAAGGAAATCCAACACACTCAACCAGTTTTACGGCATGTTAATTTCAATGTGTACCCTTACTTTCAAAAAATCAATACCACATTTATGACACGACTTAGAAACTTGAGAGTGAAAAGGATCAATTAGATAATTACGTTAAGATTCTCTATAAAATATTAACATCACTAAGAAAAGTTAAACGTAACAGAGAGCCTACTATTAAAAACTACTTAAGCAGGATTAAAATTTTTTTAAATGTATGGGGACATTTTTAAAAGACTAAAAGAGAACACACTATAATATTAATTATTTAATCTTTCTTTTTTCTTTTTTTTTTTTTTTTTTGTTTTTGAGATAGAGTTTCGTTCTTGGTGCCCAGGCTGGAGTGCAACGGCACAATCTCAGCTCTGCAACCTCTGCCTCCCAGGTTCAAGTGATTCTCCTGCCTCAGACTCCCAAGTAGCTGGGATTATAGGCATGTGCCTCCATGCCTGGCTAATTTTGTATTTTTTTTTTTTAGCAGAGACGGGGTTTCTCCATGCTGGTCAGGCTGGTCTCGAACTCCCGATCTCAGGTGATCCACCCACCTTGGTTTCCCAAAGTGCTGGGATTACAGGTGGGAGACACCGCGCCCGGCCAGCAATAATTTTATCTTTCTACCTTTAAGTTTTTTCTCATTTTTCTAAATTGTTATTTTTAGAAGAGTTTAAAAAAATAATTTATGAGCCTACTCCAAACATTCCTAGTGCTTGGTGACATAGTAAGTAATAGAGTGCTAAACAATAATTTTAGATACTATCACTGCATCAGAAAAATTTTGTAAAAGTATTACACTATTTGTGGTTAAAGAGTTCAAGTCCTTTCCAGTCAATGTGGTGTGAACATGTTAAAATACGACTTTTTTTCATCACAGTAGTAGAAAACAAACTTGCCCAAATGTTAACCTTTGTATAACAAAAATCAACATTTTCAGCTGTGAAATAGGGACATACATGAAAATTATATTAAAGATTTATACAGGTCGGGCGCAGTGGCTCACGCCTATAATCCCACCACTTAGGGAGGCAGGGGTTGGTGAATCACCTGAGATCAGGCGTTCGAGATCAGTCTGGTCAACATGGTGAAACCCCATCTCTACTAAAACTACAAAAATTTGCTGGGCATGGTGCCATGTGCCTATAATCCCAGCTACTTGAGAGGCTGAGACAGGGCAATCTCTTGAACCTGGGAGGCAGAGGTGGCAATGAGATGAGATCACGCTGCTGCAATCCAGCCTGGACAACAAGAGCAAAACTCCATCTCAAAACAACAACAACAACAACAACAACAACAACAACAAACAGCATTTTAGAAAACAAAGAAAAATGTAAAAATTAACAAGAAAAAGGATTTTTTTTTTTTTTTTTTTGAGACAGAGTCTTGCTCTGTCACCCAGGCTGGAGTGCAATGGCGTGATTTCGGCTCACTGCAACCTCTGTGTCCCTGGTTCAAGTGAGTCTCATGCTTCAGTCTCCCAAGTAGATGGGATTACAGGCACCTGCCACCATGTCCGGCTAATTTTTGTATTTTTAGTAGAGATGAGGTTTTGCCATGTTGGCCAGGCTGGTTTCAAACTCCTGACCTCAGGTGATCTGCCCGTCTTGGCCTCTCAAACTGCTGGGATTACAGGTGTGAGCCACCGCGCCTGGCCTAAAAACAGTATTTTTAAACAAAGAGACAGATACTCTTACATTATTTGAGAAAATCTCTTTGCTGGAAAAACATGGTTCATGGCCAGGAGCATCGGTTCATGTCTATAATCCCAGCACTCCTGGAGGCCAAGGCAGGAGAACTGCTTGAGCCCACGAGTTTGAAACCAGCTTGGGCAACACAGTGAGCCCCATCTCTACAAAAGATAAAAAATTAGCCAGGTGTGGTGATGCACACCTATAGTCCCAACTATTCCAGAGGCTGAGGTGGGAGATCACTTGAGCCCAAGAAGTCGAGGCTGGAGAGCCATGGTCGCACCACTGCACTCCAGCCTGGGTGACAGAACGAGGTCCTCTCTCTCTCTTTTTTTTAAATCTGAAACATGTATTTCAGAATCTGAAATACATGTTTCAGATTTAAAAAACCATGGAAATAGGTCCACACAAATCTCCCAAATTGCTTGTCATAAATGACTGCCACTGAAGATAAAACCTCCATGCATGAACCTCCATGCATAAATCTTCATTTCTAATTTCACATCTGTTAAGTATAAATTTAGAGATCAAGCTGAAGACCCTAAAAATAAAAGAAAAATTGTCATACAGCTGATGAGGATTTGTTGCAGTCCTTATTAGATTAGCCTCAGAACTGGAGGAGCAGCAAAAATAAAAATTATTGCGTATTTATCAATGAGACAGACTGATTATTGCTGAGAGAAGTAAAATACTGTTATGTTAACTCTAAGAAGATTAACTGCTTAATCTACTGAGGTACATTTGCTTTCTCCATGATGTTGGAGTGTATAGTGATCCATCCTACAGGTCTTCATCAAGATGTTAAGTTTTCTTCTTTTGAAAGTTCATAGCATACAAGTACTTGAGTTGTCAGAAATAGACGGCAACCTTCACAGTAACACAAGTATGTCTTGTTGAACTAGGTCCCATTTTCCTTCCTATATTATTAAAAACTTGAATGCCTCAATTTAAATTCTTTCCTAACTTTCCCTTCTGGCTATCTATTTAAAAACTAAATTACTAGAGATTCTTTCTACCTTCTAAAATCAAAATACTTCTGGAATTCTCTTTCTTTTAGTCTATCTTTTCTTAACAAAACAAAGTTGTATCTTAATTGTAAAACAGTTTCATGAATGACTCAATTCTTCTATCTAGTAAGCCTTTTTTGTTTAATGAGCCAATTAATAGAAAATAAGCCTTGGCTGGGCACGGTGGCTCAGGCCTGTAGTGGCAGCACTTTGGGAGGCCGAGGCAGGCGAATCACCTGAGGTCAGGAGTTTGAGACCAGCTTGACCAACATGGAGAAACTCCATCTCTACTAAAAATATAAAAATTAGCTGCGCGTGGTGGCGCATGCATGCCTGTAATCTCAGCTACTCAGGAGGCTGAGGCAGGAGAATCGCTTGAACCCAGGAGGCAGAGGCTGCAGTGAGCCAAGATCTAGCCATTGCACTCCAGCCTGGGCATTAAGAGTGAAACTCAGTGGAAAGAAAGAAGGAAGGAAGGAAAGAAGGGAGGGAGGGAGGGAGGGAGAGAGGGAGGGAGGGAGGGAGAAAGGAAGGAGGGAGGGAGGGAGGGTAGGAAGGAAGGAGGGAGGGAGGGAAGGAAGGAAGGAGGGAGGAAGGGAGGGAAGGAGGCAAGGAAGTCTTGATTATATATAGTGAAAGTTGGAGAACACCTAAATTCTATCCATTTCTCACAGAATTTCAAATACTTCATAAAGGCCATGAGGAAAAACTGCCTCTACACGTAAACTAGCAAAATAATTAGAAAAACTAAAAAGAGAGGTAAAAGGTGTTGTAACTCTATCTCGTGGGCATTACGTTGTAATTATTCATTTTTGCTAATCCAAGTATTTCTTTCTAAATTTTTTCTCAAGAGATGGGGTCTCATTCTGGCACTCAGGCTGGAGTACAGTGGCATGATCATAGTTCACTGCAGCCTCGAATTCCTGGGTTCAAGCGATCCTCCCACCTCAGTAGCTGGGACTACAGGCATGCAACACCACATCCAGCTTTTTTCTTCCTAATTTTAAACTAACATATTCTACATTTACATTTATGTCCTAGGCAGAAGTAGAACTCCCTCTACATTTATATTCAGTAAGATAATTTAGTAAGATCAAAATGACTTGAAGTCAAAAATTGGACAAAATATTCTTTTGGTAGCTATATCTGAGATCTCAAGTACCTTCTTTGGAATATATTAATAGCCAGGCCTTCAGGTGAGGAAAATCAAGTACTAGAAAGGCAGCATAAGAACCAACAGCTGACACCTATAATCCCAGCACTTTGGGAGGCCGAGGTGGATCACCTGAGGTCAGGAGTTCAAGAAAAGCCTGGACAACATGGCAAAACCCTGTCTCTACTAAAAATACAAAAATTAGCCAAGCACAATGGCAGGCACCTACAATCCTAGCTACTCAGGAGGCTGCGGCACAATAATCGCTTGAGCCCGGGAGGTGGAAGTTGCAGTGAGCAGAGATCATGCCACTACACTCCAGCCTGGGCAACAGAGCTAGACTCAAAAACCAAAAACAAAAACAAAACACACAAAAAAAGACCAAGAGGTGAAAGGATAAATTGTGCAGTGTGTTAAAAGTGGTATCTGGAAAAACTTATGTTTCTGGATAACTATCATATCTAAGCTCTGATGACACATATTCTTAAAATCTAAAACTGTATCCTGATTAGAAATAATAAAGAATGAGCCCAAAACAAAACTTCTGAACATTTCGTCATGACTTAACTTGCTATTTGCTATTTTCTTCCAAGCATCAGAATGGATCAGACTGGTACTTTTCTCAAAATAAGAATAATCAGATTAGATCATGAGCTTCCTCTTATACAACAGGACAACAAAAAATTTAAGAAACAGAATTTCGTATAGTATAATTTATTAAAAACACATGCATGTAAGAATACTATATATTTTCTATGAGTACATTTATATGTATGTGAAAGTAGAATGAAAAGTTAGTAAGGACAGCCTCAAAACTCTCAGAAGTTATTTTCTTCAGGGAAAAGGCATTGTGGGAAGTGATTAAAGAGAATCAAAATTTAATTTGCAACACTCAAACACAGAATTTGAGATGATGCCTTCCTAATAACTTCCCAAATCACAGAATATAATTTAAGCATAAAGCATGAGAACTGTATTCCTCCTTAAAGACACTAGGTACACCACGAAACCACAACTTAAAACTTCTATGGTTAATCTTTCCGAGTATTTAACTGTCTTATAAGCTACATTTCAAATATACTATCAGATATTCTAAAATAAATTAAATTATTCTTAAAAGAAAACTGAACGAACAGATCCCAAAACTGGCTTGCCAATTTTGGATAAAATAAAAATACAAAATTTCTTTGGAAAGTCAAAGAAAATTTATCTAAGAAAAATGCTTAAGTCACTGAACACGACTTAAAATCAAATTTCAGTCTTGCCTATCAGTTCCCTAGGGTAGGAGCAGTCAAAAAGTGCATTCTATTTTAGTGAAGCAGGCCTGCTTACATGTTCAACCATATTTTTTCAAAGATACTAATAAATTTCCGAGACTTCTGAATAAGGTTGTAATGCAATAGCTGTTAATAAGGAGATAAGGCTTTCTTTAAATAGCTAATGTTTCCTAGGATTTTAAATCCCTGACTACAGAAGGAAAGAAATGACTTAAGAATACAAAAAAGAGGTTACTGTGGCAATGTAGTTTAAAATGCAAGACAGCAAGCAGCCTGATAATTGGTTTGCAGATGTCCAGAAGTTCTGATCATTTCATCAATGTTTTGTCTACTAATCTACATGTAGTACATAAAAATCAAGTGTGTAGACCTCAGTTTTCTAGACACTAGGGATATCTTCCAAGTACTGAAAACATTAATTGTAAGTCACTAAGTGAGGTATTTACATGCTAAAAACTTATGTATTTTTTATAAGGTACTATGACCTCGATTAGAATACTAATAAATCTGTAATCCGTCACTTAAGTTTTTAAATAGAAAAGTATTTTATAATACTTTTATAAATTTTTAGGTAATAATCACTAGCTAAAACTCAAGTTACCTCACATTCCATCCGCAGTAATGCACCAAGTAAAGGACCTCTCCACCTTCGACATCAGAATCTTTAATACTAGCTTCATACATTTTTTGATTTTTCCCTCGTCCATACCGCACTTGGACTTTCATGCCTGGTGGATAGCATTCAAACTCCTCTTCCTCATTGTTGTCATCATCTTCTTCATCCTCTTCTTCTTCTTCCTCCTCCTCCTCCTCTTCTGCTTCTTCATCATCTTCTTCTTCTTCTTTATTCGTTTCATCTCTTGAAAGGTTTAAAAAATTGCAGAGTTAATAAAAGACACTTCATAAGTTTTTCA
Organism: Macaca nemestrina; assembly: GCF_043159975.1. Taxonomy (NCBI): domain Eukaryota; kingdom Metazoa; phylum Chordata; class Mammalia; order Primates; family Cercopithecidae; genus Macaca; species Macaca nemestrina. The sequence goes on along the minus strand of NC_092125.1, from coordinate 13,967,976 downwards.
GTTCCAAACCACATATATTGATAAAAGTTGTGGCTGTGATTGTTCCAGGAAAAGCAGGTTCCACGTGTATGAAATTCTCAGAGTTTCATTTTACTATTAAAAACTAAAACTGTAAGACAACCAAGGTTACAGAAAGACACATTCAGAGAAAATGAAGATTCAAAAATAAGTGCAGTAAAAGAAAATTTCCAAGTCAGAACAACAGAATTTGTGCCGAACAGCATGAAGCAAGTATGGTCAACTCTAACAATGTTTTCATGTTTTATTAATAAAAGTGTTTTACATCTCAATTGACAAAAAAAATCATTATACTTCATTGCCATTTTACAACTAAAAGTTATTTTTTTCATTCAAATATTTCCAGCCTCAAGATGTTCATTTTTTTAGAGGCAGAGTGTTGCTCTGTCACCCAAGCTGGAGGTCTCAGGATGTTTGAAACAATAATTTTCACTAGCAGATGGCAGTCTTAATAACTTTAAAACATTCTCCATCCGAATTTTCAAATGCTATAATAACTGAAATACTGTTTTAATTTAAACAGAAATATTCTAAAAATGTACTACCAATATCTTATCAGGTTTGTTCTTTCCTTTAAACTTCAACACAACTTCTACTCTCATTACCACAGATTTATTAACATCATCTACAAATCTTCTCAACTTTGATGTTCCAAAGAAATAGACAGATGAAAGGCCAATTACAAGTACATGAAACTAAAAGTCAAACTATTCTAGAAAGAGTATTACATTCTTTTTTTTTTTTTTTTTTTCTTGATGGAGTCTCACTCCTGTCACCCAGGCTAGAGCGCAATGGCGCGATCTCAGCTCACTGCAACCTCCGCCTCCCAGGTTCAAGCGATTCTCCTGCCTCAGCCTCCCAAGTAGCTGGGATTACAGGCACCCATTACCACGCTCAGCTAATTTTTTGTATATTTAGTAGAGACAGGGTTTCACCATGTTGGTCAGGCTGGTCTCAAACTCCTGACCTCAGGTGATCCGCCCACCTCGGCCTCCCAAAGTGCTGGGATTATAGCCGTGAGCCACCACACCTGGCCTTACATCCATTTTTATCTTCTTAGTACCATGTATTTTCTAAAACTGAGCATTCATATCCTTTCTGTGCTGACCACCAATCCGTATTCAGTAAGGTGGAGAAAATCTTCAATTATAAATCTTTCCAAACACTAGATTTATTTTTTTTTAAATTTCAATATGAAATCCAAGGCTACATTTAGTCTGGTTTTATTTGCTGTCCTGTATGTCTGTACTTAAAGACTCCATCACTTTAGGGTTGACAAATGACTAAACATCGTAAGGCAGAACAACCAGACAGTTTAGTATTTAAGCTTTAAAAATTAATGATAATATGTAAAATACATAGATATATTAAAATAAACACTATATTCTATATTAAGACTAATGATTATATATATACATATATTACACCACACACACACATATATTTTTTCTATACATATATATACACACACACATATATATATATTTTTCCCCCTTGGAGACACGGTCTCGCTGTGTCACCCAGGTTGGAGTGCAGTGGCCTGATCACGGCTCACTGTGGTCTTGACTTCCTGTTCTCAAATGATCCTCCCACCTCAGCATCCCAAGTAGCTTGGACTATAGGCACATACCACCACACCCAGATAATTTTTTATTTTTGTAGAGACGGGGTGTCCCTATGTCATTTAGGCTGGTCTTGAACTCCTGTGCTCAAGCAATCTTCACACCTCGGCCTTCCAAAGTGCTGGGATTATAGGTGTGAGCCACTGTGCCTGCCTGATGAATATAATATTTATATTTTAAAAAAACTTCCTCCACTGAAAATTTCAGTTTTATATTCCTATATGCAACCTTTTTAGGGATAATATACTTTATCATTCCTAATTATGTAATTACATAGGCAACAAAAATAATATATAAATAGTGATATAAGCAGTACTATAATGCTTTTTTATTCTCCTTTTCCTTTTGTATAGTGGGGCAGGAGCGTTGGAGGGATGTTTAATAGACCTGTGGAAGTAAGTCCACGTTCACAAAAGTATCAAATGTATCAATTCTGTCTGAACCATGACACAAATTCCTCAAAAATTCTCAAGACTTATTCCTATTTTAAAGACTCAGTTACAGTTAAATACGTATTTAAAAAACTAAAACCTTCATGAAACCAGCTACAATCTGAGATATACATATATACTATACATATATATGTACATATATACATATATATGTACATATACACACACACACACACACATACACACATATATATATTTTTGGAGACAGTCTCTCGCTCTGTTGCCCAGGCTAGAGAACAGTGGCATGATCTCAGCTCACTGCAACCTCCACCTCCCAGGTTCAACCAATTCTCCTGCTTCAGCTTTCCAAGTAGCTGGGACTACATGCTACCATGCTCAGCTGATTTTTTGTATTTTTAGTAGAGATGGGGTTTCGCCGTGTTGGCCAGGCTGGTCTCGAACTCCTGACCTCAGGTGATATGCCTGCCTGGGCCTCCCAAATTGCTGGGATTACAGGCATGAGCCACCGCACCCAGCCTGAGATTAAAATATTAGCAATGCTATTGAAAATACCTTAATATTTCTATTATGAAAAAGTAATTTTATTAAGGCTAAAATATCTAAAAAATTAACAGAAATGGCATTATCAATGATAAATCATTATGAGGAATTTTATTTTTATAGCAAACTAAATCTTTTTTTTGAAAGAATACTTGCCTAAGTCATAAGACTCTATTTTTGCATACTGGGGAAAAGAAGCATATTTTATCATGGCCACAATAAAAGAGATTTATCATGCACCTCAGAATCATCATACAAAAGTGAGATATAGAATCAAAATTCTAAGTTTTTTGAAATGACGACAAACTCTAAGCTGTATGTTACATCATAGAATACACTGAGTTGATGAGTACAAACAATTCTAAATGCCAACAGCAAGCACAATCATACTTTAAGTGGTAGCCCAGGCAAATTTTCATTCAATCTAAAACAGAAACCCAACACTCTTGTATTAATGAAATCAATCAATCAAAAATTAAAAATACACATTTAATATCACCCTCAGACACAAACTAAATGAAATTCACTTTAATAATACACTGAAGTATAAAGAAAAAAACAACATAATTACTGGCAATCAACCGAAGAAAACTATTCTCCTCTCCAAGACTTCAGTGGCAAATTCAAGACTAATGTGCTAAACCAGATGGAACACAGAATGCCAAGAAAGAGAGCCTCTGAAAGTATAAAATGCAACCAACATACAGGTTAAAAAAATTAAGTTGATGCATACATTACATACATGCACACACACACACACACACACACACACACACACAAACACACGCATTTAAGCTAGTCATATTTTAGAGAAGAATATCTTGGGAAATGAAATGTATCAGCAAGGATTTTCATCTGAATTCAAAAAGAAACATCAAATCTTCCCAACTTGATGTTACACTCTTTACAATGAAACAAAATTTTTAAAAAAGATAGTGTATTAAGTAACTGCTATGGTCAAGGCACTGAACTAGACATTTTACATATATCAACTTCTTCAATCTCCTATATCTGGACAATGGAAGAAGGACAATGAACATTCTTGGTAATAGCCTATTACTTAGAGAAAGTTTATATGCCAGAAAAATACCTATATATTAATTATCACTGTAAAATTTTCCCCTGCAACTATCTAATAAAACTCAAAAATCAATTATAGTAAGCCCCTCTTATCTGCAGGGGATACAATCCAAGATCCCCAGTGGATGCCTGAAACCGTGGATAGTATCAAAACATATGTTTTTTCCTATACATACATACCTCTGATAAAGTTTAATTTATTAATTAGGCACAGCATGAGATAAGCAATGACTAATAACATAAAGCAATTATAAAATGCTATAATAACAGTTATGTGAATATGGTCTTGTCTCACTCTCTCAAAATACTTTATTGCACTGTACTCACCTGTTTTCAGACCACAGTTGACCACAGGTAACTGAAACTGTGGAAAAGCAGGGAGTACTGTATAAACAGTCCCAACTGCAATGCTTCTAAAAAATATCTACCAAACTTGGGCAGTCACATTAGGAAAATTTTAGTTTGAGGTATGCATATACTAATAAATATCTGTAGTACATAAAAATCCATATAATTATAGAGTTAAAGGGGTTACTAAAAACCTACAAAATCGTTTATTCTATAAAATAAGCAGAAGCACCAACTTAAAAAATTAAGTAACAAAGAAAAATACAGATTTATCACAGTGCCTTGCAAACAGCAGATGTTTCAGAAACATCTGTAGATTTAAAAATCCGATTTTTTGGTAAAAAGCTGAATCTTTATTAGGATTCTTATCAAAATGATCTCCTTTAAACATACACTTCTACACACAGAAATATAACAAAGTATAATCAACAAATATTTAGGATTTTTTTCTTCCATGTTTGCCTGTATGGTGCCACTGATATTTCAGAACTCTGATCAATCAAAAGATTTTAGGCAAAAAGCTGAAATCTGTACCAAATTTCTTAATACCTGAAATAGTCTCCAACAGCAGTAAGGCATACTTCAAATATATATTTTTATACACAAAAATACAACAAAGTATAATAAACACTTTTTACTATATTCATATAAGCCCCATTTTTCATTTTCCCCTTCCCTATTCGTCTGCATACTGTGGCCAAATGTCAGTACGCTAAATGGGTTTTTTGGTTTTTTTTGAGAAAGAGTCTCGCTCCGTCCCCCAGGCTGGAGTGCAGTGGTACGATCTCAGCTCACTGCAGCCTCTGCCTCCCGGGTTCAAGAGATTCTCCTGCCTCACCCTCCCGAGTAGCTGGGATTATGGGCACATGCCACCACTCCTGACTTTTTAGTATTTTTAGAAGAGACAGGGTTTCACCATGTTGGCCAGGCTGGTCTTGAAATCCTGACATCAAGTGATCTGCCCGCCTTGGCCTCCCAAAGTGCTGGGATTACAGGCATGAATCATTGCAGCTGGCCTGCTAAATGATTTTTTTTTTAAAGTTCATTGTACTTATTTAAATGAGACACTAACAGAGATATTTATATTTTTTAAGCCTCAGAAAAAAGATTCAATGCCAAAGATTATCTATAAAATCCAGGGTCCACTAGTAGTGCATAAATTACATTGTCAAATAATTCATCATTCCAAAGTGACTAAAACAAACAAATGCTACTATCACATAAGATAGAACATACAATTTTTGGCCTTTTAAACCCTTAGTATTTTTCCACTCTTGCTTTTGCTTAAGAAATAAATACAACTCTCAGAATCTACAGCCAACATACAATCTATAAAACACAGACACAGCCTGAAGTTTATATTATCAAGTAATTCAGCAGACCTAAAAAGTACTTTGCTCTAGCTAAAAATTTTATCAATTTCCATGATGAGAGCAAGAAGAATGGATCAAAAGTATGATCTTTCTCTACAAATTTCTATCGGTAGGGTCTCTGAAAGAAGTGAATGCTATTTAATTAATAAATGCCAATCACTCTATTATTTAATATTTTGTCAATTAATTTAGATTCATACATATACACATACAAACAGAAAATGATACGAATCCATCAAGCTGAAATGCATCGTAACCAAAAACAATTTTCTTACCCAGATTTTGCTTTTTCTTCCTCAGCTTCTACCTTTATGTTGAGGGATTCATCTACCCTAGTTGTGTCATCATCTTTGTCGTCCACATTGTCATTTTCTTCTGGTTTTTTAATGTTAACTTCTTTTTCCTGATCAGAATGTGTAGGTATAGGTTCTAATAAATTCTTTTTACTTCCCTAGAAAAAGATCAAAGGAAAGAAACCAACAAAAGTAAAAAAAGTAAAAATTTTCAACCTACATCCATGGTTTATCTCTTAGCAACAGGAGGTATCAACCAATTCTAATATTAAAAGTTATAAATTACTTTTAAGACACTCCTGCTATTTTAAAGCACTAGACAAAAATAGCTAACAGCTATTTTGAAGTTATTATGATAAAAATTATACAAAAGTAGCACTTAATGAAGAAAATAAATAATAAAAAGTAATATTATATAATATATTGATTTTGGAACTTTACAGAGGATATGGAAAATACACCAAAGAAAGCAAAGGACAATTAACAATATCTGATTTACCAGAGAGGGCTTAATATTTTCTTTTCTTTCAATTTCATCCTCAATAGGCTTTTCTTCTTTCGGTATTATATTCCTCTCCTCCTCCATCTTTATTTCTTTGATCTCTGTTTCATTTTCCTCCTTAACTTTTACTTCTTTTACATTTTCACACTCCTTACATTGCTTGTTAACAACTTTCTCTGGCAATGCCATCTGAAATTCAATGTTGGCTGATCTACAGTACTCCTCAAAACCATATAAGTATCTGGAAACATGAAGAGAAATTACATTTGGTGAAAACATTTCAAAATGTAACTATGGAGTTACTTTTAATGTGTATTCATTTCTTTTGTCTAAACTCTCAGATATTGGGCCATGTTAACATTCTAATTTATTCTAGTTGTTTCTAATCTTTTCAATGCAAACAAAAAATTTTGTCAAAAAATTCATTTAAAAAACTGTGCTCAGAGTCATAACAATAACAGCTATTAATAGTATCAATAACAGCATCTATTTGTTGAACATTTCTTATGTGTGAGGCTGGACCCCCTAGTAAATCTCATGTAGTCACTACAGTAATCTTGGGGCATGCAGCAGCATCTTTTTTTTTTTTTTTTTTTTTTGAGACAGAGTCTCACTCTGTTGCTCAGGCTGAAGTGCAGTGGCACGATCTCAGCTCACTGCAACCTCCACCTCCTGGGTTCAGGCAATTCTCCTGCCTCAGCCTCCTGAGTATCTGGGACTACAGGCGTGAACCGCTATGCCAGGGTATTTTTTGTATTTTTAGTGGAGACAAGGTTTTGTCATGCTGGCCAGGCTGGTCTTGAACTCCTGACCTCAAGTGATCTGCCCGCCTCAGCTTTCCAAAGTACTGGAATTACAGGTGTGAGCCACCGTGCCTGGTCAAGCATTCCATTTTACAAACGAGGAAACTGAGGCTTAGGAGAACAAATAACTGGCCCAAGGGCATAAACAGCTAACAATTGGCAGAACTAGCATTCAAATGTGGATTTACTTGACTTTAGAATATTAGCTTTTTAACCTCTATGAAGTACTTGACAAATGTACTTAGCCACAAAAACTTTCTTTACAGAATTTCTCATAGATCTACTATTCACAAAATACACTTTAGAAAATGCTATCACAGAATGACTACTCTAGTAAAATTTTCTGATTTCTTTAAAGAAACAATTAGCCTCAGTTAAAAGGTAAATTTCATCCTGCTTTCTAGGTAAAAATACTGAAGATAATCATATCAATTATACTAACTTACTTTTTATAAGCACATTTAACATTGTATCCTGCAGCTGAATTTAAGACAGGGATTCCAAGATCTTGGTAGACTTGTTTCCAAACAGCTCCACTTTCAATCTAATGGACAAAGTGAAACAAAAACTCTTAAAAGGTGTTAATGTAATAACATTTTGATAGATACAGTATATATGAGTATATTTTTATATTTATTGGTTCTAGTCTCAAAAGAATTTTTAGAAACTTGATAAATTCTAAATTTGGTTTTAAAATAAAGGTTTTAGTACTCTAACAAATATCACAAAATTATAAATGTTGAAATATTAGGCCATTTGACATTCTGTTTTTTTCTTTTTGAAGACAGGATCTCATTCTATTGCCTAGGCTAAAGTGCAACAACATTGGCACAAACACAGCTCACTGCAGCCCTGAACTTCTGGGCTCAAGGGATCTTCCTGCTTCAGCAACCCAAGTAGCTGGGACTAGGCGCACACCACCACATCTGGCTAATTTTAAAATGTTTTTTTGTAGAGATGGAGTCTCACCATGTTGCCCAGGCGGGTCTCAAACTCCTGGGCTCCAGCAATCCTCTGGCCTTAGCCTCCCAAAGTGCTGAGATTACAGGCATGAGTCACCATAACTGGTCCCATTTGACTTTTAAATAAACCCAGTTATGGGAAATGGAAAAATATTCAGGCTCTTTAATAAAATTTTTAACAAAGAAACGGAGACAAACATTTTCAAAGGTTTTATTATTTCCCATAAAATATACAGGCTAATAAATGAAAGCAGTTCTACAAAAATTTGTAAAGTATTTTATTCCATAGAATATTCACAATTGGATACTTTTTTATTTTTTTATTTTTTGAGACGGAGTCTCGCTCTGTTGCCCAGGCTGGAATGCAGTGGCGCGATCTCGGCTCGCTGCAAGCTCTGCCTCCCAGGTTCACACCATTCTCCTGCCTCAGCTTCACGAGTAGCTGGGACTGCAGGCACCCACCACCACGCCTGGCTAATTTTTTGTATTTTCAGTAGAGACGGGGTTTCACCATGTTAGCCAGGATGGTCTCGATCTCCTGACCTCGTGATCCGCCCGCCTCGGCCTCCCAAAGTGCTGGGATTACAGGCGTGAGCCACCGCGCCCAGCCTGGGTAAGTATTGTACATCATGTCAACCTTAAAATAATTTCTTCAGATCAGTTCAACAAACATTTCCTGCCTTAATCCCTTTATATTATTAAAGGGATTAAGAATATAAACAATATTAAGACAGATCCTTGCTCTTAAGGAACACACTGTCTAGTGAAAAAGAGACACAGGAAGGATTTCCACCAATATGACTGTGCTGTGATTCAGATTTTAAAAAGGAGGTTTATGAAAGTTTGACCAATTTAACAGTTATCAGAAAGCTCACATGAAAAAAATCTTTTTTTTTTTTTTTTTTTTTTTTTTTTTGAGACAGTCTCATTCTGTCACCCAGGCTGGAGTGCAGTGCAGCGGTGCAATCTTGGCTCACTGCAATCTCTGCCTCCTGTGTTCAAGTGATTCTCGTGCCTTAGCCTGCCATGTAGCTGGGATTACAAGTGTGCATCACCACGACTGGCTGATTTTTGTATTTTTTGTAGAGATGGGGTTTTGCTATGTTGGCCAGGCTGTTCTCAAACTCCTGGGCCTAAAGGGATCTACCCGCCTCGGCCTCCCAAAGTGTTGGGGTTGCAGGCATGAGCCACCATGCCTGACCTAAAAAATCTTTAAAATTTAAATTTTGTCTGAGAAGGCTAGCTGTACTTTCCAGTTTATTTTCTTCTTAGGATTTTACTGAAAAACTTTTTTTTGTTGTTTAGAAAAACAATTTCAGAGATAGCAGATACCTGAGAAAACATGTTACATGAAAAAGATGTTTTTTCAGTTTGACTACAGTACTCACATTATCAAATCCTCCAAGTTTGTGTACAAGTCTGAATAACTTAAAAAGATTCAAATTTCGATATCCAAGTACAGGTCGTTTGTTAATAGGTGTACCTGTTACAGAACACACAAACTATATTAGATCCACACTACATTTTTAATTTAAAATTTCAAAAGATTCAAATAATACCACTGAGTATTTATAGTATTTTATATATATATATATATATGAGAAATTATCTTGTTAATCAAAGACATGATGTCTACACATAAACAAGCCCATGGCCACTTTAAATTTTTTCACATAACCAGATTTTTGAAATCTTTTATTTTCATTCTCTCATACTTTCTTCCCTCTGCTGAGCAAGTAAATAAATACTAGACAACTGCTTCCCAATGAGAGTTGCTTTTATGGCATTTTCTTTGTATTCTACCAACTTACTACTACTCTAAATAATGATTCTATAGTAAAGCTACATGTTTGTTTGTTTGTTTGTTTCATTCTAACACAAGAAAATGCAAGGCAAGGATGCTAAATCGAACAAACCATGAGAAAGTGGTAGAGAAGATAACAAGGTAGGGGTACAATGCCTCATATGGCCATTTCTGCAAAATATATGACTGGCTTAATCATATTTTTTCACTCTTCTCTAGTATTAGATTTCATTCATTTTCTTTGCCTTTTCATTTATCTTATACAAGAGCCTATCAAACAGCATACTTCTTAGGCCAACCCTCCATTCATGTAAAGAAATAATACAAGAATCAAAGACATTTTATATTGAAAAATGAAGAGATACTTATATTGTGTTAGGCATTATCATTTATGAAAACAAAAGATGACAAACAGCCAGTTTCTACTCATCAGCATTACAATCAGGGATTTAAAAAACATTCAATTCCCAGAGTATTGTGGTGTTTCTAAACACTAATTATTCATTTTGCCCTTCCCTTCCAGCTAGAAAGTCTCTCCTTACTCCCTTACAAGCATCTTCCCAGAAAATAAGTAGACTCTGACCAAGAAGATAAACTCGAGAACAACAGTGTTGAGGTTACGGAAGGATTAGTTCATTACCCTAAGTTATTCTTCTTCCTTCAATCCTTGCATGGCCTTAGCAGCTTTTGGCAGATTAAATAAGCTGAGCCAAGGCTCACTCTGAGATTGTCACACTTTCTTCTCTATTTCTGGCCTAATTCCCATTTTGCTACTGTTCTTTAGGGTCCCATGGATAGGTAAGGGGATTGGCAGGATAGGGTAATAAGCGCATTTATGTGTCCACAGCCACAATATCTGTCAAAAAGCTATCAAATTCCTCATTCTACTTGTTACGGGACAGGTGCTATGCTAGGTGTTGGTGATATCAGAGCCAAAAAGACAGCCATAATTACTGATGACATAAAGTTCAGTAAACAAAATTCTATTCTTATTTTTAGGATACTAATTATATGTCCAAAACTTACCACGTTAAGGATAAATAAAAAATACTCACCTCTGTCCTCCATAAATTTGTACAACTGCTGAAGAAAGTTCTCCCTTTCTTCTGGAAATGGTTCTATTTCTTCCTAATTTTAATCACAGAAGAATATTATTTTCTTCAATTAAGCATTTTAATAAAACAAGCAGACTTCTTACCAACAGCAAAGACTAGAGTTCGTTAAAATACTTCAAAGGCTTTTTACCTAATCAAAATTATTCTTTTAACACTAAGCTGTTCAAAACCAGATAAGTCTAGACATTTTATGTTTTATAGAGGAATATGTCTTAAAAAGTATCTCAATAGTTAAGAATCCCCACAGTAAAAACTCCCATATGAGAAAAGGGACTCGCAAGATTGTTCGTGTTTGTTTGTTTTTAACCATATCAGAGATCTATTTTTCAAATCAGGGTCACAGGTTCAAGAATACCTACTCTCAACTTATGCAAAACTGGGTCAAGGTTAAACACCAAAACTAACTCTATTATTGCTCCTCAAGGAACTATAAAAGTATGGGTCCCATTAGCTGTAAGTGCAAGTATCCTTCATTTTATGCAGCCCCACTGTATATACTTCAAGCTTACATAATCAGTAAAGTGGGGAACAAACTTGATCTACAATACCTGAAGATTCAGACTTAGAGAAATCTTCAAGTAATAAAATAGTTCCCTGATTTATCAATTACAAGGGAGGGACTAGCTTCTTGCTGCTGTGGCCAAGGGCTGTGGCAGCAGGAAGCTGGTCCTCAAGCAACCTGCAAGGAGCAGGGTAGTAGGTAAGACTGAGGAACTCATCAATTCAATGACTTTCATCCATTCAACAAACACTTGAGCACCTGTAAGTGTAGGCATTATGCTAGGTGCTAAATCAAATAAAAGAAAAATAAGCTATGGAGCCTGCCATTACAGAACATGATTAGGAGTAACTGCAGAGAAAATGATTCCAAACATACAGCTAGGCTTTACAGTTACTCTGGCTTAAATATACATATTTGTAATAGTAAAAGTTAGGATATTCAACTGGTAATCTAAATAAATCAAAATATAGCATTTTTAAATTTGGAAAATCATGTGCCTAATGCCACTGCTTTAGCGAGATTGTCTTTTTACTTTAAAAGCCAGTACATGAAAGAAAGGTATTTTTTTTTAAAGCCCATGTTGATAAACTATTAGGTTTAAATAAATAATAAAAATAAATGACAACCATTAATTTGCTAATGATGAATCTGTATTTCTCAATTTAAACACACTCCATACATTCAGGTTTTGGTAAGGAGATCAAATTCAAATCTAAAGACACCTATTTTCTAGATGTTATCTTAAATGTTCCCATGGTATAATATTTAACTTTAATAAACAGCCCAATTTATTTCTATTCCAAAAACGTTTAAGGTAAGCTTTTAACTCAAGAAAATGTTTACACTATACTGCAGATTTGCTTTTACAAAAACACTTGTGAAAACACTAAGCACCAAAAGGTTTGGTAGCTATTTATCATTTGTTATATTTTACACACTATGACAGACACTCTAAGTATGAATACGAATAAGACAGCATTCCTAACTTTAAGGAACTTACAAATTTGTGGGGGAGAAAAAATAGACAACAAATATAAAACAAAAATATGTATAAGGAACAATAGTAGGGTTTTTTGTTCGTTTGGTTGGTTTTTGAGACAAAGTCTTGCTCTGTCGCCCAGGCTGGAGTGCAGTGGTGTGATCTTGGCTCACTGCAACCTCCGATTCCTGGGTTCAAGCAATTCTGCTGCCTCAGCCTCCCGAGTAGCTGGGATAACAGGTACCTGCCACCACGCCCAGCTAATTTTTTATTTTTTATTTTTTAGACGGAGTCTTGCTCTGTCACCCAGGCTGGAGTGCAGTGGCGTGATCGCCGCTCACTGCAAGCTCCACCTCCCGGGTTCACACCATTCTCCTGCCTCAGTCCCCTGAGTAGCTGGGAGAACAGGCATCCACCACCATGCCCAGCTAATTTTTTTGTATTTTTAGTAAAAGACAGGGTTTCACCGTGTTAGCCAGGACGGTCTCGATCTCCTGACCTCAGGTGATCTGCCCACCTTGGTCTACCAAAGTGCTGGGATTACAGGCATGAGCCACCACACCCGGCCACACCCAGCTCATTTTTGTATTTTTAGTGGAGATGGGGTTTCACCATGTTGGCCAGACTGGTCTCAAACTCCTGACTTCAGGTGATCTGCTCGCGTCAGCTTCCCAAAGTGCTGGGATTACAGGCGTGAGCCACCGTGCCCAGCCAGGAGCAGTAGTAGTTTAGACTAGCAAATGAAGTGATGTTTTCCTGAGGTGACAGAGGTGATGGTTCACAGGTTTCTCTTTACAGAGATGGCACCTAAGTAGGGTTCTGAAAACTGAACAGGAATATGCCATGCTGACTAAGGAAGGAGGGGAAGGAAAAGGTGGTGCCTACAGAGGTACTAGTGTATGCAAAAGTGAGGAGCAGCAATATATGTAATTTCACATTGCTATAGCATAAAGTTCAATAAAGGGCATAGAAAGAGAAATGATGAGAAAAAATTGAGGCAGGAATTAGACTATAAAGGAGATTCTATACGAAAGCTTAACTTTTACAGTGACAAAAAGCTACTCAGGAGGTTTTTAGCAGCAAGGGAATGATTGCTCATTTTAGCAATTTAAATAGAAAGCAGTCAGGGAGAAGACTGAAGCAGGGAAATTTCTACATTACACACTGTCATTACAGATCACTATACCCTAAAATATAACCTCCAAAACAATCTCATTTCATTAACAGTTTACTACAGTTAAAAGGCAGAATTTCTTTTTTTTTTTTTTTTTTGAGACGAAGTCTCGCTCTGTCGCCCAAACTGGAGCGCAGTGGCCGGATCTCAGCTCACTGCAAGCTCCACCTTTCGGGTTTATGCCATTCTCCTGCCTCAGCCTCCCGAGTAGCTGGGACTACAGGCGCCCGCCACCTCACCCGGCTAGTTTTTTTTTGTGTGTTTTTTAGTAGAGACGGGGTTTCACCAGGTTAGCCAGGATGGTCTCAATCTCCTCACCTTGTGATCCGCCCGTCTCAGCCTCCCAAAGTGCTGGGATTACAGGCTTGAGCCACAGCGCCCAGCCAAAAGGCAGAATTTCATAACTTATCTAAAATACTACATACTGACAAATAAATTTACTAAACACATTAAATACATTGCATTTCATGGTCAAATATAGTAGCCTTCACTATCTGCACCACTCATTAACTTTTATGAAGCTGTTCAGCAAACCATTAAAGAGTACCTTGTCACTGCCAGACCTACAGCACCAGTTACAATAAAATCCAAAATTTGAGCTCTTTGATCCACATACAACCAGATGTCTTATTTATGATCTCATTAGAACTATCTACCCATTTGTCTTAGATAAAATGATTCAAGATTCTCTGAATCAAAGAGATATTGATCTTTACTTTTCTGCTTTTTCTTCTTTTTTTTTTTTTTTGAGACAGGGTCTCACACTGTCACCTGGGCGGGAGTGCAATGGCGCGATCTCGGCTCCCTGCAACCTCCACCTCCCGGGTTCAAGCAGTTCTACTGCCTCAGCCTCCCGACTAGCTGGGATTACAGGTGTCCACCACCACACCTGGCTAATTATTTTGTATTTTTAGTAGACACGGGGTTTCACCATGTTGCTAAGCTGGCCTTGAACTCCTGATCTCGTGATCTGCCCATCTCAGCCTCACAAAGTGCTAGGATTACTCATCCCACCATGAGCCACAGCGCCCCGCCTGATTTTTCTTTTAAATATTAAATGAAAGATGTATTTTATAGTTTTTTGGGTAAAACAATAAAATATGGAGATGTAAACATTTTTTTTTTTTTTTTTGAGACAGAGTCTTGCTCTGTTGCCCAGGCTGGGGTGCAGTGGCCGGATCTCAGCTCACTGCAAGCTCCGCCTCCCGGGTTTAGACCATTCTCCTGCCTCAGCCTCCCGAGTAGCTGGGACTACAGGCGCCCGCCACCTCGCCCGGCTAGTTTTTTGTATTTTTTAGTAGAGACGGGGTTTCACCGTGTTAGCCAGGATGGTCGCGATCTCCTGACCTCGTGATCCGCCCGTCTCGGCCTCCCAAAGTGCTGGGATTACAGGCTTGAGCCACCGCGCCCGGCCGATGTAAACATTTCATGAGGTGACAGCTGTCTACATGGTAATAAAAAGCATTTTAAAGTATTAGGTAAGTAGGTTTGTTTTTTTTTTTTAAATAAGACAGGTTCTCGCTCTGTCACCCAGGATGTAGGGCAATGGTCAATTCACGGCTCATTGCAACCTCCACCTCCAAGGCTCAGACCACCCTCCCAACACAGCCTCCTCAGTAGCTGGGGCTACAGGAGTGCGCTGACATGCCCTGCTAATTATTTTTATTTTTGTTGAGATGGGGTTTTACCATGTTGCCCAGTCTGGTCTCGAACTCCTGAGTTCAAGCGAGCCGCCTGCTTTGGCTTCCCAAAGTGCTGGGATTATGGTTGTGAGGCACTGTGCCTGGCCTAGGTGGATACTTTTTTTTTTTTTTTTTGAGATGGAGTCTCACTCTGTCACCCAGGCTGGAGTGCAGTGGCGCGATCTCGGCTCACTGCAAGCTCTGCCTCCCGAGTTTATGCCATTCTCCTGCCTCAGCCTTCCGAGTAGCTGGGACTACAGGCGCTCGCCACCATGCCCGTATAATTTTTTGTATTTTTAGTAGAGATGGGGTTTCACCATGTTAGCCAGGATGGTCTCGATCTCCTGACCTCGTGATCCACCTGCCTTGGCCTCCCAAAGTGCTGGGATTACAGGTGTGAGCCACCGCACCTGGCCTGGTAGATGCTTTCTTAATCATCTCATAAACCAAAAGCATGGGAAGACTAAGACACCTTTTTGAGGTTATTAGGATAATCAGACTTAATATTTTTAATTTCACAAGGTCATACATCTAAAGTAACCAAGTAAACTACCTGATTATGAGTATCACAAATACAAGATTATGAAATATTTCTCATACTAAAAATACTTATCTGATTAATGACTTAATACCAAATCCTAACCCACAAGGGAAACCCAACTGTTATTTATAATTTTAAAAGGTATCAGCTGTTTTCACTTACCTCTTCTTCACTGCTATTATCCTCCTTTTCTTTTTCATCATCTTCCTCCTCCTCTTCTTCCTCTGCTTCACTGCTAGAGCTATCTTCTTTCAATTCAGTCTTCCAGTTAGCAGGAATAGTTCTACTTTTGTGAAATTCAAGTGCCTGTTCAAAGGCTGGAAACAGACCATAAGCTATGTGAACTGAAGAAATTAAGACAACTGTTTTCTCAAAAAGTATTAAACACAATAAAGAAACAAAAACTACTGTGCCAATACCACCATTTATTGTTTGCTATGTACCAGAAACTGTGTTAAGTGCTTTTAAATGTAGCAATATATTTAATCCTATCCATCCTATGCATTAGGTAGTCATTTTATAGATGGCAAAACTGCCACCATTGGAAGATTACTTAAGTTCAAATAAATTAAAGAAGAGCAGTTTTATTCTTTTAAACAAAGATTAAGCTTCACTAGTAAAAACCTTTAATACAGGAAATCATGTAATATCTTATGCAATACACAATTATCAAACAGTATTAATACCAGGCACAGAGCCATTAAAATAAATATACAATACCTGAAAATTGACCACACATGATTTTTACATTTTCAGTTAAACTTCAATTAAAACTATGGTAAGAATTACCTTCAACTAAAATTAGCTAGACTTGATTATTCTCATTTTACAATATATGGGAATAAATTATATACCAAAAAATCTTGATGATTTTAACCAATCTACATAGCATATTACTGAATTCAAGGAATAAAGACAAAGCGAAGACAACTATTTACAGTGCCAAAAACCAAGTGACAGATGCAATTACCAAATACTCCTCAAATAAAACTACTGGAGCCTTGTGGTTAAGGATGTACATTCATTAGTGAGAAATACCAAACCAAAATTACTTTGATTCCTCAGCCAGGCGTGATGGCTCATGCCTGTAATCCCAAAGGCGGGCGGACTGCCTGAGCTCAGGAGTTCAAGCCTGGTGAAACTCTGTCTCTACTAAACACACAAAAATTAGGTGGGCATAGTGGTGGGCGCCTATAGTCCCAGCTACTTGGGAGACTGAAGCAGGACAATCTCTTGAACCCGGGAGGTAGAGGTTGCACCAAGCTGAGATTGTACCACTGCACTGCAGCCTGGGCGACAGAACAAGACTCTGTCTCAAAAAAAAAAAAAACAACCAAAGTTACTTTGATTCCTTTCTTCTACCATTCCCAGAAACCAGTATTTTATTTACCAGGCAAAAACCAGATTATAGCAATAGCTGACTACATAGTTCTCTCCCATTATTCTAGATTATTATGCCTGACTATAAGCTAAAAAAAAAAAAAGGAAAAAAAAGGAAACTTATGGCTGGGTATAGCGGCTCATGCCTGTAATTCTAACACTTTGGGAGGCCAAGGCGGGTGGACTGCCTGAGCTCAGGAGTTCAAAACCAGCCTGGGCAACACGGTGAAACCCCATCTCTATTAAAATAACAAAAAATTAGCCGAGCATGTGCCTTAGTCCCAGTTACTCAGGAGGCTGAGGCAACAGAATTGCTTGAACCTGGGAGGCAGAGGTTGCAGTGAGCCGAGATTGCGCCACACTCCAGTCTGGGCGACAGAGCAAGACTCTGTCTCCAGAAAAAAAAAAAAAGGAAATTTATAACACAGAAGACACATGGGTTTATAAAAATAAAGGTCACAAGGAACCAAATATAACCATAAGAACGTAATTTAAAAAAAAAAATTTAAAGAGCAAAAAAAAATTTAATCTTCAAAAACACTTTAGCAGTTTTTACAGTACTTGTAATTTATTCCAAGATTATCCTTACCTTGTTTTAATACAGCATCAGGCTTTGGTGCAGTGTCACTAGTAATTTCATGGACATCTTTTCTTGGAACTGAAGTACTATATATTATTTTTCATTACAAAAGAAGAAAAAAACCCAAAATATGACTAAGATTAATTAAGAATCCAGATGATTACATATCACAGAAAGATACTGAAAATATGAGAATGTTGACATTTACAATAAAAGTGATTGCACACAGAGTAGCAAGTCAAAAATAACATAAAAGACAGGATGTTAAAATATGTAATCATCTACAGAAGGATCCTACCATAAGAGATACTTTATAAACACCAATGTGTTCCCAAATACCAGAGTCCCCTGCCTAAATGCAACACTGAAAATTATTTTGATTTTTTTTTGTTGTTGTTGTTTTGGTTTTTTTTTGAGACAGGGTCTCACTCTGTCATCCAGACTAGAGTGCAGTGGCACAATCTTGGCTCACCACAATCTCTACTTCCACCTCCCAGGCTCAAGCGGATTCTCCTGCCTCAGCCTCCCGAGTAGCTGGGATTACAGGCACATGCCACTACCACCCGACTAATTTTTGTATTTTTAGTAAAGACGGGGTTTCACCATGTTGGACAGGTTGGTCTTGAACTCCTGACCTCAACTGATACACCCACCTTGGCCTCCCAAAGTGCTGGGATGACAGGCATGAGCCACCATGCCCAGCCAAAAATGATTTATGGCAATATAATAAAATATTTGGGGCCAGGCATGGTGATTCATGCCTGTCATCCCAACACTTTGGGAGGTCAAGGTGGGAGGACTGCTTCATGCCAAAGTTCAAGACCAGGATGGGTAACATAGTGAGACCCAGTCTCCACAGACAAACTAAAAAAGTAAGAAAAGAATTAGCCAGGAGTGGTGGCATGTGCCTGTAGTCCCAGCTACTCAGGAGGCTGAGGCAGGGAGCTGAGCTGAAAACCCAGTGCAGGGTTACAGTAAGCTATGATCGTGCCACTGCACTCTAGAGTAGGCAACAGAGCAAGATCCCATCTCTTAAAAAAAAAGGTTGAGCTGGGTGCAGTGGTTCACACCTGTAAACCCCAGCACTTTGCGAAACCGAGGCGGGTAGATCACATGGGGTCAGGAGTTCAAAATACAAAAATACAAAATTAGCTGGGCATGGTGGTGCATGCCTGTAGTCCCACCTACTCGAGAAGTTGAGGTACGAGAATCGCTTGAACGAGGCAGAGGTTGCAGTGAGCTGAGATTGCGCCATTGCACTCCAGCCTGGGCAACAAGAGTGAAACTCCGTTATCAAAAAAAGTAAATAAAATAAAATAAATAAATAAAGGTTGGACACAGTGGCTCACAACTGTAATCCCAACACTTTGGGGGGCCAAAGTGGGCAGATCACTTGAGCTCAGGAGTTCAAGAACAGCCTAGGCAATATGGCAAAAAAAACCTACAAAAATTTGCCGAGCATGGTGGCACACACCTGTAGTTCTAGCTACTTGGGAGGTTGCCAGAATACTACAGTTGCAGTTGCCATACTGTACATCAGATCCTGTACGTTTCATTCATCTTACAAATAAAAGTTTGTGTCCTTTTACTAACGTTTTCCCATTTTCCCTACCCCCCAATAATTTAATATCAAGTCAGTATTCAATTTCAGTGCTCAAATTCCTCCGATTATCTCAATTTTGTTAAAGTGGGTTCTACATATTGTTTTTTGTTGTTGTTGTTTTGAGATGGAGTCTTGTTCTTGTCGCCCAGGCTAGAGCACAGTGGCATTATTTCTGCTCACTGCACCCTCCATCTCCCAGGTTCAAGTGATTTTCCTGCCTCAGACTCCTGAGTAGCTGGGATTACAGGTGCCCACCACCATGCCTGGCTAATTTTGTATTTTTAGTAGAGACAGAGTTTCGCCATGTTGGCCAGGCTGGTCTGGAACTCCTGACCTCATGATCCGCCTGCTCAGGCCTCCCAAAGTGCTGGGATTACAGGCATGAGCCACCGTGCCCAGCCTACATACTGTTTTTGAAGCTAACTTTTCAGACTGGGTGCAGAGGCTCACGGCTGTAATCTCAGCACTTTGGGAGGCCAGGACATGTGGATCGCTTGAGCTGAGGAGTTCGAGACCAGCCTAGCCAACATGGTGAAACCCTATCGCTACAAAAAAATACAAAAATAGCCAAGTGTAGTCCCAGCTACTCAAGAGAAGTTGAGGTGAAGGATCACCTGAGCCCAAAGGGTCATGGCTGCAGTGAGCCGTGATCATGTCACTGCACTCCAGCCTGGGTGAAAGAGTGAGACCCTCACCAAAAAAAAAATAATAAATAAAATTAATTAATTAAAGATAAAAATACCTTTCCTGAACTTGAAAATTCAAACACCAAATCTTAAAACATAACGACCTTTTCAAGGTATTTACACCCAATATAATTATGTATAAAATATCTGGCTTCTCTAGTCATATAATTCTTAAAGAAAAATAAATCATTTTTTTAACCCTTACCATCCATATACAAGTAACCCATTTTAATCCTCAGACTACTGAAAAAGTTGAATATTATCTAACAGGTATCACTACAACCATTAGACATAACTAGTAGAAGAATCAGAAATTCCTAACTAGACCATCAAGAACAAACCCTAAGGAAATAATGTCAATAAATACATCAATAGGCCGGGCGCGATGGCTCACGCCTATAATCCCAGCACTTTGGGAGGCTGAGGTGGGCAGATCACGAGGTCAGGAGTTCGAGACCAGCCTGGACAACACAGTGAAACCCCATCTCTACTAAAAATATAAAAATTAGCCAGGTGTGGTGGCATGCGCCTGTAGTCCCAGTTACTCAGGAGGCTGAGGCAGGAGAATCGCTTGAACCCAGGAGGCGGAGGTTGCAGTGAGTGGAAATTGCACCACTGCACTTCAGCCTAGGTGTCAGAGTGAGACTCCGTCTCAAAACAAAACAAAACAAAACAAAAAAATCAATAAAGTAATAAATATGCTAGATATCGCAAATTTGCCTCAAATAACCAGCGATTATGTGGACAAATGTTGACAAATTAGACAGTACTGAGTGTCTAGTTTGGAAAAGATTACCAAAATGAGCAAGGAAAAACATACTACAAGACAACAACACATTAAGATAATATGAAAAACAGTCACTCTGAAACATTCTATATGATGAAAAATAAAAGCCTAAGGTAACTAATCAATCATTTAACATCCTAATTTAAAATAACAGCATATATTTATAAACTGGTTTTTCAAACCAAGTAAATTATACTTACAATTTTCCATCTTTGAAAGATCGAACAAGAATATTGTCCTTTTTTACAGCAATCTCATCACTACAATCAGGACAAACCACCTTTTAAGAAAAAGGGTGAAGCTATTATAACTAAAAGAACTCATAGTTATGTAAGTACCTACTATTTAAATCCTTTTAAAAAGTGTAAGCTTGAAGTTGAAAAACTAATTTTAGTTTGAGGGTAAACAGGTACACACATGGGAGCACACACAAGTAATTTTAAATTGGTATCCTACATCCTTCCAGCTGCCTGGATAATCTAGATTTTTTTTTTTTGGCATAGACACAGCATTGAAAGCAAAAGTACAGCTATGACTAGGATGAAGCTGTGGACGAAGTTCTAGTCAGAAATAGAAAAAAGATAGAGCTAGATCCTTATCTGAAGGGATACATCATGGCTAAGAGAAAAACAATGGTCCAGAATTTCCAGAGCCTTGTAGGCCATATTAATTCTTAGGATAACATCTAACATCTTTGTTGAAAGAATCTGAAACCAGACAATGTCATAATAGATTTTCCTTTTAAAAATCTACTTTGGCTGCTATGAAGAAAATGGACCATGCAAAGGCAACTGTGCAAAGAGACTAAGCTATTGTGATCATCTGAGTGAGAGGTAGTGGCTTGGATGTAAAGTGGTGGCAATGGGAAATTAAAGGGATGAGAAATATCCAAGATAATAAGGGAAGTAGAAAGATGAACAAGAAGAGGACGCTTAGTTTTCTGCCTTGTGCAAATAGGTAGATGATAGGGTTATTCACTGTGAAAGAAAAACAACAAAAAAGGGCCAAGTTTGTGCAAGAGGGAAGGGATAAGAAGAGGAGTTTTGGGACTATTAAGTTTTAGGTGGCTAAAAGACATCCAAATGAAGATAGTGAACAGAAAAATCAGGTCTGGAGCAGAGCGTAGAGGACTGGACTCAAGGATATTAATTTGAGAGTCCACAGACTGAATATCGGGGTCTAAAACTTGGGGCTTGTGAGCCAAATCCACTCATTACTTTTCTCTGATGAGCTAAGGATTTTGAAAACTGCACATGTGATAGCTTTGGCCAGTGATGACACTGGTGTATGAGTAAGTGGGCTCACTGTCCAGTTCTACCACAGGAATGACAACACGCATTTTATCCCATTCACCCATGTATGTTATTTTCTTGGTCACTTTGATTATCTCTTTGTTATCTCTGCAAGTGAAGCTTTAAAAGGGGATGAGATCACCCTAAAGAAAATACAGCAATACATTCTGAATCCTGAATTACAGCTTGAAAGGGTGATTAGAAGTGGAGAACTTGGTGAAAAAAACTGAAAAGCAGAACTGCATCAGCCATGGCATCTAAGATTTCCCCCTCTTAAAATGAAATTAGATAATAAAATAAAAAATTGAGACTGGAGAATAAGTCTCAATTAGGATTAAACAATACTACTTGTATTAATAAGCTTAGCACAGTCCTAGTCAGGGTAAATACTCAGTGCATGGTAGTTATTTATAAAATGTTCCTGGGACTATGCAGTTGTTTCCTTTTTCTTTTTCTTTTTCTTTTTTTTTTTTTTTTTTTTTGAGACAAGGTCTCACTCTGTGCAGTGGCATGATCACGACTCAATGCAAACTCAACCTCCCAGGGTTCAATCGATCCTCCCACCTCAGTCTCCCAAGTAGCTGGGACTATAGGCACAGGCCACCAAACCCAGTTAACTATTTTCTTAGGATGTTATTAAAACACTTTGAGGCCGGGCGCGGTGGCTCAAGCCTGTAATCCCAGCACTTTGGGAGGCCGAGGCGGGTGGATCACGAGGTCAGGAGATCGAGACTATCCTGGCTAACATGGTGAAACCCCGTCTCTACTAAAAATACAAAAAACTAGCCGGGCGTGGTGGCGGGCGCCTGTAGTCTCAGCTACTTGGGAGGCTGAGGCGGGAGAATGGCGTGAACCCGGGAGGCGGAGCTTGCAGTGAGCCGAGATCACGCCACTGCACTCCAGCCTGGGAGACACAGCGAGACTCCGTCTCAAAAAAAAAAAAAAAAAAAAAAAAAAAAAAAAAAACACTTTGAATTTACTCGATTTATAAAAATAATTTAAAAATTAGAAACACAAATATTATTTTGTGATTATATCAAGATTGGTCAATTTAGAACAAAATTTTTCAGTCTAGTTACCAAAAATTATCCATCACTGTCCAATGGATCTCAATTTTGGGAGGGGATAACATACATCAATAATTCTAAGAATTTAAAAACAAAAATGAAATAGTTGACTAAACAGATTATTAACATTTCAATATTAAAAATCCTTAGATATTTTTATTTTCATCAAAGAAATTATTTAGTGATTATGGTGTGAGAAGCTTAAAGTAATAACACAAAATACTAACATTAAAAAATTTAATGTTCATATTGAGAAAAAGACTTAGAAAACAGGTGTGTGAGTGTGTGTGTGTGTGTGTGTGTGTGTGTGTGTGTGTGTGTGTGTGTGTGTGTGTGTGTTTGAGATGGGGTCTTGCTGTCACTTAGGCCGGAGTGCTATGGCATGGTCTCAGCTCACTGCAACCTCCACCTCCCATGTTCAAGCAATTCTCCTGCCTCAGCCTCCCAAGTAGCTGGGATTACAGGTGCCCGCCACCATGCTCGGCTAATTTTTGTACTTTAGTAAAGACGGGGTTTCACCATGTTTGCCAGGCCGGTCTCGAACTCCTTACATCAAGTGATCAGCCTGCCTCGGCCTCCCAAAGTGCTGGGATTACAGGCGTGAGCCGCCGCACCTGGCCCGCAAAACAGTTTTATAAAATACAAAACTTGCTCTGTCACCCAGGTTGGAATGCAGCAGTGTGATCTCAGATCACTGCAGCCTCTGCCTCCCAGGTTCAAGCGATTCTCCTGCCTCAGCCTCCAAAGTAGCTGGGACTACAAGCACGTGCCACCATGCCCTGCAAATTTTTGTATTTTTAGTAGAGAAGGGGTTTCATTATGTTGGCCAGGCTGGTCTTGAACTCCTGACCTCAGGTGATCTGCCTGCCTCGGTCTCCCAAAGTGCTGGGACTGCAGGTGTGAGCCACCGCAGCTGGCCTTAAAACATACTTTCAAAAGAAATTCTCACAAAGAATCCTAGGGCTTTAGGAAGAAATAAATAATCGCATACACAGACGCTTTTTTTCAGCTTAATAATTAACCCAAAGTGTGGCAACTTACTTAACTCTGCTAATACTCAGTTTCCTTATCTCCAAATGGGGATAAATAATAATACCTATTTAATAATAAGTGCTAGCACACTCCCCATACATACAGGTATCCACTGAATGTTGGATGGATACACACGAAGGTACAAAGGTATAATAAAATATTTATATTTATTAAAACAAATAATTGTCCTCATTTTTCATTATCACTACAAGAGCTGACATTTACTGGATACTTAATTTGTGCCCAACACTGAACTAAGCAGTGGAGATAAAGAAAGAAAACATGTTCACTAAAAAGGGTAAATGGACATCACAAGTAGAAAACAGTACAAACAAAGATAGTTCTGTTTCTTTTTCATCTGAGAACATGGTTACCTAGTTTAGCATAAAAACCACAAATATACAAAAGAGTTTATATATATTATGGACATAAGTTTTCACACAAATACATATAAACAAAGAATAGTGTTTTAATCCCATTTCTAAGTTTCTGCAATTGTTAGTCAATGAGCAGGAAAATGAGAGAATGAGAATAAAGAGTTAGCAGATTCTCAACCACAAATTGTTGAGAAAAGTTTATTAATCATCACCGGGCACTGTGGCTCACGCCTGTAATCCCAACACTTTGGGAAGCTGAGGCGGGCAGATCACCTGAGGTCAGGAGTTGGAGACAAGTCTGACCAACCTGGAGAAACCCCGTCTCTACTAAAAATACAAAATTAGCCAGGCGTGGTGGCTTGTAATACCAGCTACTCGGGAAGGCTGAGGCTGGAGAACCACTTGAACCTGGGAGGCAGAGGTTGCAGTGAGCCGAGATTGCGCCATTGCACTCTAGCCTGGGCAACAAGAAAGAAACTCCATCTCAAAAGAAAAAAAAAAAGAAAAGTTTATTGATCACAAGAACAAAAAACCTCTACACCACTAAATGAGTCTATCCTTGTAAAATATTTTGAACAGAACTTGGTATATGATAAATGCATACTTAACAAGTATCTGTTAGTCTTGAGAACACAAAAATTTTATTAAATGTCATTAACAGAAGGGAAAAAAGCATTAGAGGATAATTTGGCTAATTATTTGTAGTAAGGAAGTGAGAACATACAAAACAGAGACAGAGAATAATTTTTGACCCATTCTGTCTCTCGATATTTTGAGAACAAATTACTTGTCACACAAGAGGAGAACAGTACTTTCAAAGTGTCTTTTGTTTATCAGTGGATCTTAAGTTTATAGCTTATTAAATATGAAGTTGGGGGAGGACATATTTGTAAAAGATGCGGGCTGGCCTCAGTAGCCACCATCTGTAATTCTAGCACTCTGAGAGGCCAAGGTGGGAGGGTCACTTGAATCCAGGAGTTCAAGACTAGCCTAGGCAGCATAGGGAGACCTCATATTTACAAAGTATTTAAAAATTAGCCAGGTGTGGTGGTCTCCACCTGTAGTGTGAGCTACTCAGGAGGCTGAGGTGGGAGAACTGCTTGAGCCCAGGAGGTCAAGGCCGCAGTGAGCCAGGATCGCACCACTGCACTCTAACCTGGGTAACAGAGTAAGCCTCTGTCTCCACGAAAAACAAAAAAGTGGATCTCACTGTTTAATACAAATGACTCAATAGTCTTCAGATAAAATCATCATAGGACAATTCAGACATATCAAAATTTTAAAGAGTTCAAGATAATTCCTTCTTTGTTTCTTTTCTTTTTTTTTTTTTTGAGAGGAAGTCTTGCTCTGTCGCCCACACTGGAGTACAGTGGCGTGATCTTGGCTCAGGGAACCTCCACCTCCTCCTGGGTTCAAGCGATTTCCTGCCTCAGCCTCCTGAGTAGCTGGGATTACAGGCATGTACCACCACACCCAGCTAATTTTTTTGTATTTTTAGTAGAGACGGGGTTTTCCCTGTTGGCCAGGCTGGTCTCGAACCCTGACCTCAGGGGATCTGCCCACTGTGGCCTCCCAAAGTGCTAGGATTACAGATGTCAGCCACCGCACCCCAGCCAAGATAATTCTTTTTTTTTTTTTTTTTTTTTTTTTTTTTTTGAGATGGAGTCTGGTTCTGTCACCCAGGCTGGAGTGCAGTGGCCAGATCTCAGCTCACTGCAAGCTCCGCCTCCCGGGTTCACACCATTCTCCTGCCTCAGTCTCCCGAGTAGCTGGGACTACAGGCGCCCGCCACCTCGCCTGGCTAGTTTTTTTGTATTTTCAGTAGAGACGGGGTTTCACCGTGATAGCCAGGATGGTCTCGATCTCCTGACCTTGTGATCCGCCCGTCTCGGCCTCCCAAAGTGCTGGGATTACAGGCTTGAGCCACCATGCCCGGCCCAAGATAATTCTTAAGACATATTGATTATTAACTTCAGTCTCCTACTTGAAATTTAAAAGCTTAAGTGACTTATCCAATTATATCCTGTCCAGAAAAAAATGCATTCTTATTGCCACAGAATTAAATCTTCATTAAAGTATGATATAGAGCTAATTATTAATTGAACCTCTATTTACTTTAAGAGCTACAAATTATTTTGTCTACCAAAAGATTATTTGAAAAGCAGCCTAGTTATGTCTGTGAAAGATGTTAGTATATGTTCCCTTCGTAAAAGTCAAAGAAAATGGTCTATACATGGCCCTTTCAACTTGCTAAAGCTAGTGGTTATGAAAAACAGAGAGATAAAAAACTCAAAAGGCTTTCTGTCATCTGTCTCAACAGTTTGAAATACAGGAACTTGGGACAATCACGAGGATACTCCTGATAATAAATCCTGAGTACCTCCTCAGAATCACAACAAGGCAATGTGAGAAAACAAGGGAAAAATGCAAAATATTCAACATGGAATCTAAGGAGTTGCAATCTTTTGGAGAGAAAAACATTAAAAAGTAGGTAGAATTAAAAATCTACTGTAGAGAAAACTGAAGAGTGGAGTAACATATAACTGCAGTCATGATTATATAGGGAGTACCCAAAAGGCAAGATTAAGATCAAGGATGGAAACACCCTGACTCATTAAGTATGAAGAAAATGTCTAGTTATCCTTGTCAACCAATGAAGATTCTGTTGTTCTTTTGCAATCTAGACCTACATGGACTTAGGAGCTTTAAAAGTTTGCACCATGAATTTTCTACAGAGAGAGAGAGAGAGAGAGAGAGAGAGAATTAAACTTCCACACGGCTAAACCTCTAAGATTATCAAGATTTTGCCTTTCCTGAATGACTTCAAGAGTTCTTTGTATTCAAAGACAACATTAAAAGTAAGCTTAGTGTGAACTACATAACGCTAAAAACATTTCCTCATTTTGTACCTATGAAAAACATTAGTAAGAAAATTGTTTTCTTCATAAACTTATATAGTTTGAAATTAAACTCTTTTATAGTGAAGCTACTCACCAATGCAGGAAACCACAGTGCTTTCTTTTTATCCAAACTAATGTAATCTACACATACAACTTTGCCTAGTAGCTCATCAATCTGTTTCCTATCATCCTCATCTTCATCACTGGAGGATGATGAAGACTCTTCCTCTGGTCTAAGGAGAGAAAAAAATAAAATATTTCCATTTATCCTCACAAATAAGCATGCCAATGATGAATATAGGTATTCCCAAACTCTTAACTACATTTCCTAAGATCTGCAAAATGGCTAATTTAAATCTTAAATCATTTTCTAAATTTCTAAAAAAGTAACAGCAAGAGTTTATCATGAGAGGAAAGCACATCATTTTCCTAAAAATATTTCTGGTTTATTTAGTGCTACTGTGAAAAACTGAAGAGGAAGATCAGGACAAATAACTGGTTCCCAAATCCTCAAAAAGGCGGAAGCCCCATATTAAACATCCCAGTACTATACTAAAATATACACAATCCCAATATCAAATTAAAGGAATTCTGGAGATAGTAATTCTACATCTCTAGTACAAAGTTAATTTTAAAAGGTAGGAGAGCAGACCTTTATTAACTGAGGTTAGGGTGGGAAGAGGAGGCAATCTGAAAAGAGATCACCACTGTTCTCCATAACAACAAATGAATAAGCTTCTTTTGTATGATGTTAAGCACTTTCAAAATTAAAAGAAAAACAGAAAATCCTTTCAGTAACATTAAATATTGGACTAGTAAATTAGAAAGACAACTGTCAGAAGAAAAAGTATCTGAAACCATCAATTTGACGTCTAAGAATAAAGTGTAGTAAAAAGAAAAACAAAACAAAAAGCTATTCCAATTTGAATCTGATTCTAATAAAGAATCAGCACCAAAGAAAATGCCCAGAATGAGTAAAGACTAGGAAATGTTTGATGGACAATAACATATGCCCTTTTTAGAATGGCTATTATTGAACACCTACAAAGATAAAAGTGTTTTTCAGATAGTTTGCAATGATCAATTTCACTGACCAAAAAAGGAAAACTGACAAACTATTAAAAAAAACTTTAGACATGATTTACCTATTTGGTACACTATCTAGTTATACTCTCAATTTGTCTTTGATGCCTTTCCAAAAGTATGAAAGTAACTGTCATGTCTTTATATTTATATATTCCAATATAAATGTAAACAAAGTGAAAACTATTTTTTTCTTTTTTGAGATGGAGTCTAGCTCTGTCGCCAGGCTGGAGTGCAGTGGTGCCATCTCAGCTCACTGCAACCTCTGCCTCCTGGGTTCAAGCGATTCTCCTGCCTCAGCCTCCTGAGTAGCTGGGACTACAGGAGACCGCCACCATGCCCAGCTAATTTTTGTATTTTTAGTAGAGAAGGGGTTTCACCATGTCGGCCAGGATAGTCTCCATCTCCTGACCTCGTGATCCACCCACCTTACCTCCCAAAGTTCTGGAAATACAGGCGTGAGTTACCCCACCTGGCCAAAAAAGTAAAAACTATTATAATAATATTAAGCTTTTTAAAGTGACATGGGGAATACCACCCCCTTGATTTCAATGATCAGTCAAATAACAAAAATTGTTCCCTGGCAGAAACAAAGCAAATCTTCAAAGCTTGCTATTGAATATTAAGTATTGTACTTTGGCTGGGAGTATTGTACTCCCAGCACTCTGGGAGGCCGAGGCGGGTGGATCACCTGAGTCAGGAGTTTGAGACCAGTCCGGCCAAAATGGTGAAACCTTGTCTCTACTAAAAATACAACAATTAGCCAGGCGTGGTGTCGGGCGCCTGTAATCCCAGCCACTCCGGATGGAAGGCTGAGGCAGGAGAATTGCCTGAACCTGGGAGGGGGAGGTTGCGGTGAGCCGGGTGACAGAGTGAGACTCCGTCTCAAAAAAAAAAAAAAGATGTATTGTACTTCAATGGCACTTAAAGAAGGTCAATCTCTCCTTAGAAAGTAGGTAACAATAGGAAAACTCAACTACCTTTATACTAGTGGAGTATAAGACCCTACACATAGACATACAGCTTAGGACAGTAATGACAGTCCTCACAAGTCTGATTTCTACTTGATTTAGAAGAGCTTAAGAGTAGTGACTTTTTTAACTTTCTAATGACTACAGAATACAACCAAGCTTAAAATCGTAATTATTGCTTTTTCAAAGTAGCCACAGAAGACTCATTCAGCTAGGGGTTTATGAACACTCTATTGTAAGTTAGCAGCTAGAAAGCTACAATGTCAGAGATAACATATATCAAAATCTGTACAACATTGGGAAAAGGGGGCTTTATTTGACTAACAAAGTTATCTGCATCATTTTTACAAATTGTAACTTTTCTTAAGACTTAACAAGTGTTAAGACTTCAGATTTCACAGTATATCAAAAAGAAAAACAAAACACTTTTGTTCAGCCAGCTGAAACATCTATCCACCTTACACATAAAATCGCAAAGTTCCTATCTAAAATCATCCCCTCTTTTAGACTAGATGCCACTTCCCCCTCACCTACTCAAGACTTTGTTCCACCTTATTCAAATTTACAACCCCTGCCCATCTACCTCTTTTCATCTTGCTCTTATTACCACAGCATTCACTTTTATTATACTATATAATTTACTTATTTATGTTTATTCTTCCACAAGTATGTGAACCCAATGTTTATTTCACTATCTCCTCCCCTGAGAAAACGTAAGCTCTAAGTTGAAAATTTTTTAAGTAATTTTTTTGTTTATTGACATATCTCAAGTACCTGAACAATGCTTGGCACAGTATAGATACTCAACAAACACTTGTTCATAAAATAAAGTAAAAATACTTATTTTTTTTTTTACTATGGTATTTCTGATTTTTTTCTAAAATCACAAAATGTATACAATCAGTGTAAACCATACTATTATACATGAAGCTCTTTAACTTTTCCTTTTAGAGGAGCTTAGCCAGAAAACTGTTTACACAGACAGGTACTCAATAAACTAATAAACTAAAATTAATGAGCATCCAAAATATTTTACAGGAGCAAAGACAGAGCAAGCAGAGCGTCTGCTTGATTTTTATTCATTTCTGACATTGCTATTTCTTTGGTGACAAGGTATTTGTAGAGCCACAACAAAATAGTGCACTGTCTCTATGAAATAAAATCTGATGATATCACTAGAAATAAAGTTAATTACACAGAAATTTTTACCATAATATTCTAACAGCCAATCACTTAAAACTGATCACACTCACTATTAACTCTAATTAGTTGTAAATCAAGAAAGACGAACTTTAGACAAGACATGGGCCAAGGAATACCAAATAATGATACAAATTGAGCAAAAACAAGAGGCTTAACCTTTGACATGCAATTCTGATTCTTTTTTATTTTAGGCAAATCAGTTTACTGTTTCAAACTCTGTAAACTGAAATGTTCTATTAGTATCCAGAAAACTGACAATGTATATACCTTCTTAGACATTAAAACACACACAACCTATGTACACTTAACTATAAATGGGTTTTAATTTTTTTCTCAATTGTTATCAAGGAGGAAATGAATCAAATTCTCAAAATAAAGTGGCAAAATAAAAAGATCTTCTGGAATTAGATAGTGATGATAGTTACACAATTTTACGAATATACTAAAAACCACTAAACTGTACGCTTTAAAAGGGTGAATTATTGGATACAAATCTACAGATTAAAACATATAACAAAAGAGTAAATTTTATGATATGTGAATAATAAACTAATTTAAACATGTGTTCAGATTTGCAGGCCTGTATTTAAATAGCAAGTATAAACCAGGTATTGGGTAAATGTTAGCACTGTTACTGGGTAAAATCTATACTCATATAATACCTTATTAACAAGATTCATTGTAAACCTTATGTTTTGTCTTTTTTCCGAAGGGGGGAAAAATAATAGCAAACAGACTGCCTTCCTATTGTAGCAGTTGCACATAAACGTCTGCCAGATTATTGGAAAACAACTTCAAGAGGAGAGGGACAAACAAATACTTCCATAATTCCAGGTATTCTATTCTTCTGGATGACTTAAACACAACCGCTGCAAACAATGGGTAAATTATAAGGAGAAAATTCAATCCAGTAATACATTGATTAAAAGAATCAATAACCTGCTTTAAGAAAATAAAGCTAGAGGATGATAATCATTAAAAAAAGAAAATACTTGAACTTACTAGGGTTAAAGGTAGAATATACTGAAACTCAATTTAATAGAAGATGTTAAAAGTAATCAATTTTGGAATAACTAGGGGTAGATTAATTGAGACATGGAATAACAGCTGCTAAAAGAAAACAAATTTGGTGATACATCACTCCAACAACGAAGTCCTGGGAATCCTAAGAAGAGATAACTTTATATATTTTTGAACAAAAATACATTTTAAATGGCAATCTGAGACCACAGCAAAGACTTTTTTCAATGGAGTAATGGAAGAAGAAATGAAGGTCAGATGAATGCCCTTAAGATTCAGGTTTAAGACTTTGTTTCAGAAAATCACTCTGAAGAAAGGGGAGAAAGAACTTTAAGCAAATGTAATTAAGGAGATGGGCATTTCGAACTGCAGTACTTGCCTGTAATGCTTACACACCAAGGCTTAAAACGCCAAGCAAGAATAACATTGTCAGGTTCCTTGGCAGTGGGAATGACCAACCATGGTAGAGAGGGGGAAGGAAGAGCAAGCAAAACAAGATTACAGACGGAGCAGGTCTTCATTCCTACACGAGTAATTCTCAACCTTTGGTCTGCATTCATACTTTGCACATGTATAACACAATCTCCACAGCAAATCTCTCATTACACATAGAGATTCTCAACAGGAAAATCACTAACTTAGAATGTTTGCTGGAGTCTTTAGAAAGCAAAGATCAACTTATTCAGTAACAAATGCATGCTTTATTCTCATATTCACAAAACGGACACCTCAACTAAGAAACATCTAACAGTTGAGGAACGATAGAAGAGGAAATAAAAACTAACTGACTTTTTAACAGATCATAATTTTTGGTCATATCTGCAGGTCAGTATTACGTAATATTGCACAATAAATTCATTTTTAAACTTATGTTTCCACTTTAGGATGATGTATGTAAAATCGTAAAACTATGTCTAAATACTAGATGCAATCTTTTCAAAATTAAAAAAGCTTATTGACAAGAGACTATTTTTCCTATATTATATATAACAATGTAGAAATTTTTTTAAGTTCAAATAATGCAGCAAGAACCAGTCCTACTTGTCAGACATAAACACCAGGAAGCAGAATTTTTATATTTACATGTAAACACATTTTCATATACAAATGACATTATGTTACATACTGGTATTGCACCATGAAATTTTTCATGTCAATATATGATGTTGATTATCTAGTACTTACATAACATTTACTCTATAAACACTTTAAGAATATGAATTCACTTAATTTTCACAACAACACTAAGAGATAGGTAATATTATAATCCCAATTTTATAGATAAGAATTGAGGTATGAAAAGATTAAGTAAACATCCCAAGATCACACAGCAAGTAAGTGGCAGAGCCAGGATTCAAACCCAGACCAACTGGCTCCACAGTTCATACTACGCCAGAGAATTGGATTTAGAGGGGAGAGAAACATGTCTGGTTTCAAGGAAAGTGTGGGGAGACACAAAATGGTTCATATAAAGGTTTAAGCTTTTTTGTTGAGAATTAAGGCATGGACAAGACAGTTATGGGGAAGGGAGGCATGGAGACCAAAAATAATAGCATGAATAAAAGCATGATATTAGAAAACAAGCGATGTATTCAGGAATTATTGACTGGTTTCATTTTGACTACAGCATCAAGATAACATGCAGGGAGAAACTGAAGGCAGATACAGCTGTTAAGTAAGGTTGTCTAAGCATGGAGAACCTCAATCACCCATGCTGAGGAGTCTGAAATTACTATTAGATCTGAAATTACTATTAGATCTGGTTAGCATTTTGCAAATTACAATTTTAAAATAACTATAAACAATACTAGAAGGAGAAATGAATTCAGGTTCAACTAACAGTTATGAAAATGGACTTACATATGATTAGATCTTCTTCCTCTATTTGTTTTCTTTCCTATGACTGGAGTGCCAAAATGCTCAGGGTTGGTGAGTGGGAGCTGGTCTAATGTCTGTGGGTAAGAACATAAACCCATCAAAAAATTACCACTTTGCAAGTGCCTTCTTTGCTTTAAATCAAATCAATTTAAGAATATGCTCAGATTTTGAAATTAAACTCTCCCCCCAGGGAAGCTAAAACACAGCTTTCCTAAAGATAGAAAATTCTAGTTTCAAAGATATTAGAATAAAGATGAATGAGCTCATTACTGGAAAAAAAAAGTGAAAAGAAATTTGGCTGCTCTATCTAGATTCATTACCTATGTGAAGGTTGATAGGTATCTAAGAATGATTACAATACAAAACAAATACAGCTCAGTGGAAAGACAGATGTGAGAATTAAGAAATCTATTTGTAAGGTTAGGGCCAACTGCAGCTCCAGTATTAATTTGTACATAGGGAATCATAATCCATAAAATAAAATTAATAAGTAAAATAAACAAAATTAATTATGAAGATAAAGCATCGATTGCATGAACAAAAAGCCTCCAAGTAAGTTATATTACTACTCTGCAAACATTTTCTGCAATAAACCTTTTTTAATAAAATGTAACATTAATTTTACTTAATTTTTAAATTACATTTTATTTCTACATTTGAATTTTTTCCTTTCCTACATTTTCTTAAGATTTTCCACAGTTTCTATTCCTTTCCTCATCCTAAGAAGAATCTTTCCTGTTATAAATGATTTCACAAACACCAGAGCAACTAGAGATTCCCAAGACAACTGCCCAGATAAAAAAAAGTGAGGAACTATTTAAGACAAAGAGACTTCTTAAAGTTACAAACCAGGGTGGTATAACAGAGAGTATCCATCAACTTAGAATTAAAGAGCAGGCATCTAAACTAACTAATGTAATATGTAAAAAGAAATATTTAGGCCGAGCGCGGTGGCTCACGCCTGTAATCCCAACACTTTGGGAGGCCGAGGCAGGCGGATCACGAGGTCAGGAAATCGAGACCATCCTGGCGAACACGGTGAAACCCCATCTCTACTAAAAATACAAAAAAATTAGCCAGGTGTGGTGGCGGGCACCTGTAGTCCCAGCTACTCGGGAGGCTGAGGCAGGAGAATGGCGTGAGCCTGGGAGGCATAGGCTGCAGTGAGCCAAGATCGCGCCACTGCACTCCAGCCTGGGCAACAGAGCAAGACTCTGTCTCGAAAAAAAAAAAAGAAAGAAATATTTAACTTTTTAACAATTCAGACAATTTTGTTATAACTACAATGAACTAAAATGTGAAAAGATGAACCATATTAACAATCTTTTTTACATAATTCATTAGAATATATGTAAATGTGTTTAAGGTACATAGATGTATGTATCTAACAACAAACAATATGATCAAGAAAAAAGGTACTAGCCATAAAGGATTAACTAAAGATTGATTCCTTCAAAAGACTGACAAAAATCATAACTTTCATAATCCTCATCAGGCAAAAAATCTAATCTTTTAAATTTAGTTTGTACAGAACCTAATCCTGTCCTTATGAACCTTAAATCAGACATTTAAAAAATATTATTTGGGCTGGGCGTGGTGGCTCACACCTATAATCCCAGAACTCTGGGAGGCCGAGGCAGGCGGATCACCTGAGATGGGGAATTGGAGACCAGCCTGACCAACATGGAGACTCCGTCTCTACTAAAAATACAAAATTAGGCCGGGCGCAGTGGCTCACGCCTGTAATCCCAGCACTTTCGGAGGCCGAGGCGGGCGGATCACAAGGTCAGGAAATCGAGACCATCCTGGCTAACACGGTGAAACCCCGTCTCTACTAAAAATACAAAAAATTAGCCGGGCGCGGTGGCGGGCGCCTGTAGTCCAGCTACTCAGGAGGTTGAGGCAGGAGAATGGCGTGAACCTGGGAGGCGGAGCTTTCAGTGAGCCGAAATTGCGCCACTGCACTCCAGCCTGGGGCACAGAGCAAGACTGCGGCTCAAAAAAAAAAAAAAAATACAAAATTAGCCTGGCGTGGTGGCAGGCGCCTGTAATCCCAGCTACTCGGGAGGCTGAGGCAGGAGACTCGCTTGAACCTGGGAGGCAGAGGTTGCGGTGAGCCAAGATTGCACCATTGCACTCCAGCCTGGGCAACAAAAGCAAAATTCCATCTCAAAAAGAAACAAAAAAAAATTATTTGGAGGCAAAAGTTGTCCTAAACTCAATATATACCAAGCAGAAACTCTTTTTATTCTGTCACTTTATCATTCAGACTGGAGTGCAGTGGCATGATCACTGCTCACTGCAGCCTCAACCTCCTGGGCTCAAGCGATCCTTCCACCTCAGCCTCCCAAGTAGCTGGGACCACAGGTGTGCACTACCACACCCAGCTAATTTTTATATTTTTTTGTAGAGATGGGCTTTTGCCATGTTGTCCAGGCTGGTCTCAAACTCCTGGGCTCAAGCCATCTGCCCAACTCTGCCTCCCAAACATCTGGGATTACAGGCACAAGCCACCACACCCGGCCCAGAAAATCTAGATGTTGCCTGTCATTAACTGCTATGGTGAAAATTTCTAGGTAATCTGAAATACTATTTTGGTAATACTGTATCACTATAGAGTATTACTAAATGACTATATATGGTAAACAGGGAAAACAAATTAATCTGGATTCACTTTCTGCCAGGCAAACAGATGGATTAAATGTATGCTGTCCCCACAAAAAATTAAGGTTGCTCTCTTGAAAGCAGAAAAGAGAGAGAGAGAGATTTATATTACACACTGTGATTTCTATTTTAAGTATCTGTTAGTCATTTCACTTGCTACAGGAAAGAAAATTTCTAAAGAGTTGTCTAAGAATCACACATAGTAATTTTCAAATAAGAGACCACAGACTCTCCCCTAGTACGTAACAAGAAGAAACATAAGAAGCAGTATCTCTGTCCCTGCCTCAATGTCCAGGAAAGCAGGGGCATGTTTATTTCAAGGGACTGAAAAGACCTGGGGGGAGGGTAGAATTTGTCCCATCTTATACCTAAAGAGTAAAAACCAGAGGCTCCTGAAAGCTGTATTAAAGGCACATAGAAAACTACACAGGCCTAGAGGGAAAGAGTCTATGGCCCTATTACCTAAAATGGGCTGCAGAAAATATGGAACTGGGATTTTACCTGAACTTCTCTAGAGTTTTCAATTGCACGTAGTAAATACAAAGAAAGAATACCAGATAATTGGCCAGGCGTGGTGGCTCATGCCTGTAATCCTAGCACTTTGGGAGGCCAAGGGTAGGAGGATCACTTGAGGCTAGGAGTTCAAGACCAGCCCGGCCGACATGGCGAAACCCCATCTCTACTAAAAATACAAAAATTAGTCGGGCATGCTTGTGCACGCTTGTAGTCCCAGATGCTCAAGAGGCTGAGGCATGAGAATTGCTTGAACCTAGGAGGCAGAGGCTACAGTAAGCCAAGATCATGCCAGCCACTACACTCCAGTCTGGGCGACAGAACAAGCCTGTCTCCCAAAAAAAAAAAAAAAAAAAAAAAACAGATGATGAATCCACTTTTGTATAAAACTCAAAGTATGAATGGTCTTCAGAAATACCTAAACTGTCCTACAGATGTTAAGCAGCAGGTAACACACTCACTAAGCTGGTTATGGCTAAAACCAGTGGCTTCAGTGTTGGAATTTAAACTCACTGAGGTTGGGCGCGGTGGCTCAAGCCTGTAATCCCAGCACTTTGGGAGGCCGGGGCGGGTGGATCACGAGGTCAGGAGATCGAAAACATCCTGGCTAAAACGGTGAAACCCCATCTCTACTAAATCTAAAAATAAAAAAAAAATTAGCCAGGCGTGGGGGCAGGTGCCTATAGTCCCAGCTACTCGGGAGGCTGAGGCAGGGGAATGGCGTGAACCCGGGAGGCAGAGCTTGCAGTGAGCTGAGATGGCGCCACTGCACTCCAGCCTGGGCAACAGAGTGAGACGCCATCTCAAAAAATAAAATAAAATAAAACAAAACAAAACAAAATAAAATAAAATTATTAAAAAAATAAACTGACTGAAGTGCAATTGTGATCTCTTTCCATGAATCTTGAATTTCAGTGTTTATGAAATGGGATTAATTTCAGTAGTTTATTAAACGGGATTAGTGACCCAAAACACTGCCAGTATGAAGTGGCTTTCCTCTTAAAGGACAATGTTATAACTACTACTGCTAATACTCTGAATGGTCTTTCAAAAACATTAAAACTTTTAAAACAGTATGAAAAATACCAAATAAAGAGAAAAGAACATACAGATGGTAGATTAAATTCCCCTATTGGGGTACACTCTGGACCACATCTTCATAGGGCTTACTACACTTAAATTTTAAAATATGTTTGATTGTTTGATTAATGCTTTTTCTCCTCCAACAGACGGTAAGTATCCAATGATAAGTTCCATGTTTACATGACTTGGCTTACCCTTTGTCCCGGTACCTAGCACTACACAGCTCCTGGCACATCAGAGGGGAGTTAAAGATTCACACACCAGTATTCTAATTTCCTTCTAGCAAAACAAAAATTAAAAGTACACACCTGCACAGACACACTAAAACTGAATCTCCTTGAAGAGATGAAGGATACACAGCCACTTGTTCATATTACCTTCAGCATTTAACCTACAACTATCTTATGAACCATTCCAACTCAAAATTATCCTGGTTAAAAAAAGTAGTATTTTGGCTGTTTCTCTAGACTAAGAAAATAAAATGCAGACCTTCACTTAACAGGAGAAAAACCACATCTTCAAGTCCTCATACTCACTGACTGTACAGAAATGAAATTAAAATAATTCCACAAACTCAGGAAGAATTCTGTACTTTATCACTATACTTGTCCCAAAGCTGTCTGTATTTACTATATGTCAACCTTCAGTTTATTCCACACATATTTATTGAAGGCTTTTGTGTAGAAATTGCTAGGAAAAGGGGGGCCTATCAAGTGAGGAAAAAAAGGATATTCCCCTAAAACAGCTTAAAATCTTACAGCGAAAATGAGAAAAGTTAAAAAAAAAAAAAAAAAAAAAAAAAAAGACTCTAAAACAAGAATAAGCAAGAGAAGTGCAAAAGGACCAAAAGATAAAGAGATCCAATTTGGGTAGAAAGCTCACAAAAGACATCATGGAGGAGGAAGCATTTATAATGGCCTTCAACATAGGTGAGATTCCAACAAGAGGAAAGGAGTCAATAAAGTATGGACCGTAGTCTGAAGATACCAAGCAGTCTAATAAGGCTGAAGTACAGGGAAGTGGTTGAATATGAGACTAAAGGGATAGGCTGGAATTATA
Organism: Macaca nemestrina; assembly: GCF_043159975.1. Classification (NCBI taxonomy): domain Eukaryota; kingdom Metazoa; phylum Chordata; class Mammalia; order Primates; family Cercopithecidae; genus Macaca; species Macaca nemestrina. The sequence goes on along the minus strand of NC_092125.1, from coordinate 13,929,047 downwards.
ATGCAGAGAACCTGTCCCAAATTCTAAATTTAAGTGGGAATTCAATCATTAAGAGAAGCAAAAATTTTTCAAAACAAAAACATAAAGTCTAATAGGTTAATAAGTAATATTAAAATATCCCCAAAGAAACATTATTCCAAATACTGACTAGAAAAAAGAAATAGCCTGGCCACACTGTGCATCAATGAATATCTGTAGACTGGATTAGATAACATGACACCATTCAGAGTAACATCTATCTTTTAAATTCTGAATTGCAAGCAAGTTAGTTACAAAACTTTGTGAACCCTCCGTTCTTACTAACATCTTTCAATTTAAGGATATGGCTTTGGTGCTAGAAAGTGCTGGTTAGAAAAACAGCTCTAGCTATCCATTTCTTAATCTGAAAGCTGGGGATAATAATAGTAACTACCTCATAATGTTGCAAATGCAATAATGTATGTAAAGCACTTAGCAAAGTCCCTAGCAATTATAAGCACCTCATCTATTCATCCAACTAACACTTATGAAGTTCATACTCGGTATCAGGCACTGTTACAGCAACTAGGAACAAAGCCCTAAAGAAGATATACAAAGTCCCTGCCCCTGTGACACATTCTAGTGAGGAAAGCAGACAATAAATAATTATGTACTCATATTTCAATGTTAGGGAATAAGAGCTAAATCAATCTAAAAGGATGATAGGGAATGGAAGGGACAATTTTAGGAAGGGCAGTCAGGCAAGAGGAGAGGGTATAATGGTATCAGTTAATAGCAGTAGCGGTAGTTAAAGACTGTTGTATCAATACATCCTTTATGGCAAGGATCAAGTAGATTACAAATCAGAAATCTGCTTTCTAGTTATTTACAAATTTTAAATCTATTTAAAAACTGCCTAAAGATAATAATTAAAGCCCATTGTATTTTACCTGTGGACAAATACTAAAACACTTTACATAGACAAAAAAGAAGACAGAACCTGGTGCTCAAACACATGACCTTAAACAGGTTTCACAGATTACATCATAATGGTACTGTGTATTAATGAACTTTCCTGATTAGGAAGTACATCGACTGAGTTGAAAAAACAAAAATTTATTCCTCCCAATAAAAAATATTAAGACATGTTCATTTGTTAAATGATGACTTACTTCACTTTCAGCAAAATGCCTCTCTCCTTTCAGGCACAGTGAAGATCGTCTCAGTGTCTTCTCATCTCCATCATCGAAAACTATGAGAGGGAGTAAAAATGGAAGCCACTGAAGGATTTTTTCAAAGATCAAAGAGATGATATGTATTATAATTTTCTGAGTGCAAATAGATATACTATTTAGACTATATTTGGAATTCAATTCACATTTTATGTTTTCAAGTAACTTCAAATATAGTTATTAAAGTAACTTATCCAATTTCTAGTGAAACGGAAACAACATATATGAAATGAAAACATCTTGTCTAAAACAGGACATACCAAATAAAAATAAGAAATTGGTATTTCAAGAGGAAACCACTTAAATGCTAATTAACTCTTCTCAAAATGGTAAAGAAAAGCCAGGTTTTCCTACTGACAGATATTGACAGATTTACCTAAGAAAGCTTACAAATTTATGCAGTCAGACTGCCCCTTCAAAAAAATAACTGTATTTTCATTATTTAAAGTAGGGTTTCTCGCGCTTAGCACTGTCACTAGTGACATACTGCACCAGAAAATTCTCTGTTGTGGTAGGCTTGTCCTGTGCACTGCAGGATATTGAGCAGCACTCCTGGCCTCTACCCACTAGATGCCAGTAGCACCCCCTTCCCAGCTGTGACAAACTAAAATGTCTCCAGGCATTGCCAAATGTTCCCTGGGGGGTAAATTCATCCCAGTTGAAAACTACTGACTTAAAATACTAAAATGTCTACAAAAAGGCGATGGAAGTGTTAAGCAACTTGGTTGCAGTAATTATTTCACAATATATTTGCATATCAGATCATCATGTTACATATACATTTACATGATTTTGTCAATTATATCTCAATAACATAGGGGAAAAATTTTAATAAAAATAAAGTACTTAAAACACCCCAGCAAAACCACCATAAGTTAACAGATATGGAATGTATGACTATTTTTGTATTATATGCATAAATTTCTGATATACATAAATCATTTGGGGATATGCTACATTACTTAGAAATCATGGGAAGACAGTAACTCTGTTTTAAATAATGTTACCAGATCTCGATTTTAGAAATTACAGTTTCTGCCTACCTTACTAAAATTAGATTCTCTTCTTTTCTTTTTCTGATGCTCAACAGGATCTCACATTTATTGAGAAATGATTAATGATTAAAAGAAAGGCAATGACCTTTCCTCACTGGCTGAACTAAAATTAGATTCTTGTATGTTACGTAACAACTTACATTATGTGAGACTGGATAAATAATTTTCAGTACATCTTTAAATGATGTAACTAAAATACACAACATAAGTGTCACATTTAGTAGACTATTACAACCAATCACCATCTATACTCACTACACAGAATTGCTCACAGTCTTCTCACTTACATAAAGTCAAATATTTCCTTATGCCTCAAAATCAAATAATTTTCCCTCTGTTTTCACCAGGTTTTATTCTCACACCAAAAAAGTAAAAACAAAACTCACCTATTCTATCTGAAAGTTCTATCAAACTCTGAAATCACCAAACATATTACTAGGTGTTTACTGTCATCTCTGAGGTCACTGAATGGTAGGAATTGTTACCTTTAATAAATAATACTGGAATAAATGGCTGTCAATCTAGGACAAATAGTTTTTAATCATTATTTTAGAACACTGGAAAAAATACATACTACTCTAGGTGAAATAAAAATCTATTTGTAGAACAATAATAAAAATAAATAAAAGTTAAAAAATTAGAATACATTAGAAAATAGATTTATAACACTGATGAAAGACTTTCTTAAGATTCAAAACTAAAATTACAAAATAAAAGGTGACCATACAACAACTAACTACATGAAAATTAAAAGCAGAGACAAAAATAAAGCAACAGGAGAAACATGTGTAAACAGTTAATATCCAAAATATATAAAGAACACATGTCCTAAAAATAATAAAAAGATAAATCATCTCAAGAGAAAAAGGGAAAGAATAAAAGAGCCAGCAACTCAAAACAGAGAAAACACAAATGAAATTATGTTCCTTTCAATAAACATGAAAAGATGCTCCATCTCACTAGCAATCATGGGAAGAGCATACTGAAACAAGACTGAGATATTACTTTATGTCCAAATTAGCAAAAATTTTTTTAAAATGACATAAAATCTGACAAGGACTGAGAAAACAGTATCGTTTAGGAAGGCGGTTTTCATTAACTAATGAAGTTTTTAGAGTATATTTTTCTTCAACCTCTATTTCTTAGTATGTACACTACAGAAGTATTAGGATACAACAGGTATCCTAATTAAGTACCTAATTAGGTACAAAAAACATTCAATCCAGCATTTATTTTAATAGTAAGAAAACTGGTAACCTCATCAGTAAGAAAAAATAAACTAGCATATCAACTATTATAAAATATACTACTACTTTGTTTCCTGCTGGGAGCCATCTATATACACACAGTTAAAAGAAATTTCTGTTATAAAACAACATGAATATCCTTAACATTACTGAACTATAAACTTAAAAATAGGTAAGATGGGGGAAAAAAGACATTTCTCTAAGATATACTTTGAAGTAAAAAAAAGCTAGAATTCCAATTGCATAATATATACATTAAATAATTTCAATTTTTGTTATATACACATACATATACTTTGGAAATAAATTTTTAAAAGATGTGGAAAGATAAAATCCAGTAACAGTAATAATATCTAGGGTATTAAGAAGTGAATCCAGGAAATTCCATTTTATTCGTATTAAGTTTTCTCTGTGTAACTAAAAATACATTTTTAAAAGAAAATTTATTTTCTTACCTACAGTGTACCAACTCGCATCTGTTAGTTTATTGATAACAGCTTCCTGATACGCACCATCAAGATTCTTCACTTCCACAATAGCTCCCACCTAAAGTATTTTTAACATGTTAGAAAAACTTTTAAAAGGTAAATGAACAAACCAAAACCTGGGTTTTTCTTTCAATTGAGTGCATGATGGTGAAGAATAAAATGATTACTGACTTCATTTAAAAGTGCCAGCAGTTGGCGTGAGCGCAGTGGCTCACACCTGTAACCCCAGCACTTTGGGGGGGCTGAGGCGGGTGGATCACTTGAGGTCAGGAGTTAAAGACCAGCCTGGCCAACATGGTGAAACCCCGTCTTTACCAAAAATACAAAAATTGGGCAGGCGTGGTGGCAGGTGCCTGTAATTCCAACTACCCAGGAGGCTGAGTCAGGAGAATTGCTTGAACCTGGGAGGTGGAGGTTGCAGTGAGCCGAGATCGTGCCACCGCACTCCAGCCTAGGTGACAGAGCGAGACTCGGCCTCAAAAAAAAAAAAAAAAAAAGTGCCAGCAGTTTTACCCACCAATATTTTTGTACCATCAGTGAAAATGTTAACGTAGTAACAAAGGTAAATAATTCCTAAGTACTATTATAAAGTTTTACCTTTACAACCCCCTAAAAGAGTCCTAGGAACCGCCAGGGTCGGTAGATTACACTGTGAGTACCACCATCTGTGAAACTGACTGTCCTTACCCCCTATTTCCAGCCTTCTTTCAAGGAACCTCAGGAAGGAGGTTTAAATTTAAAAATTGCTCTGGGGTTTCCTTTTGGCCCTGAACCAGCCAAAGAGCACACAGTGGTTTACCCACACATTCTCTTTTAGTTTGCTCATTGGCAAAAAGTAAAAAAGCATTTATTTCACTTGCCAATGAGGAAAAATGAATGCAAAGAAATAAAACTCTCCAGCTGTTAGTATGAAGGCTGATGACCCTTAAAAGATTTCATTTGCCAGTAGTGGCTCCAAAGAAGTAAGAGCTCTGATTTTTGGTTTTCTAACTTTCTCACTTTTCAGATCATCATCGAACTGACATCACTAATCCCTAGTTCATCATCTATTAATTTTGGAAAATCCATAATTTTAGTAAAGGAAATATCGTGGATTAACTAAATAAATGTAGTCAATGCTTCTTTGATGCTCATTTTATTTCTGAATAAACTGGTTTTACTATCATATCAAGTATTATTTAATATTAAATCTTTTTTGTAAGAGGCAGCATCTCATGCTATCCCCAAGTGCAGTGTGCACAATCATAACTTATTGCAACCTTGAACTCCTGGCCTCAAGCTATCCTCCCGCCTCAGCCTCCTTAGTCGCTGAGATTAAGTCTATTTTTTCTATTAGTCTTTTTAGAGAAAATTACATATTGAGTTTATCAAATCAATAACGAAATGGCCAATGAATTAAAAGAAAATTACCAAGTATAATTATTTTTTCCCAAACAATCATTAGAATTAACAACGAATACATGAATTACCTTTAGTGGGCCCTTTATGTGGTCATCCTGAACTTCCACTGTTGAAGAATCATGTCTAAATGTCACCTAGAGATTATAAGTTTAATTAGCCACCAAAAATAAACCAAGCAACACAAGCTCATCAATGCACCAATTATTCATTTGTATTAAAAGAAATATAAAATAATAGCTGCCTAGTTTATACAACATCCCAATTCCTAAGTAGATTAACTAAAACAAAAAATTATTTACAAACAACTGTCCAGACCATATCTCAGCTTTCAAAAATAAAAGTAATCAATGATAGCACATCTAAATTATTAGATGTTCCACATGTCATTCTTTTTCCATTTTTTTTTTTTAACTTTTTTCTTTTTTTGATACACAATCTCACTCTGTGGCTCAGGTTGGAAAGCCATAGCGCAATCTTGGCTCACTGCAACCTCCACCTCAGGGTTCAAGTGATTCTCCTGCCTCAACCTTTCAAGTAGCTAGGATTACAGGCACCTACCACCAGGCCGACTAATTTTTGTATTTTTAATAGAGACAGGGTTTCACCACGTTGGCCAGGCTGGTCTCAAACTCCTAAACTCAAGTGATCCACCTGCCTCGACCTACCAGAGTGCTGGGATTACAGGTATGAGCCACCACGGCCGCTCCCACATATCATTCTTTATTTCAAAACTATCAGTTGTTAATTTAGTTGTAAAATTGCTTTTCCTAAGAAATGAGAAAGAAAGATGTGGGGATTTTAGGCTATTAGGTATTATATCATCTTGTGAAGGCCTACCTTAATAATAAACAGTAGCAGCAAACACTTACTGAGATCTGAGCATCAGTCTCTAGTACCAAACATTTCATCTTCACGACAACCCTATTAGGTAGGTATGATTGTTCCCATTTTGTTGATAAGAAAACTGAGAAACAGGCCAGGTGTGGTGGCTCATCCCTGTAATCCCAGCACTTTGGGAGGCCAAGGCAGGTGGATCACCTGAGATCAGGATATGGGACCAGCCTGGCTAACATGGTGAATCCCCATCTCTACTAAAAATACAAAAATTAGCCAGGCATGGTGGCACACGCCTGTTAATCCCAGCTACTCCGGAGGCTGACGCAGGAGAATCGCTTGAACCAGGAAGATGGAGGTTGCAGTGAGCCGAGATTGCATCACTGCACTCCAGCCTGGGGGACAGAGTGAGACTCCGTCTCAAAAACAAAACAAATAACAACAACAACAACAAAAAACCCAGAAAGTGTAAGTACCTAGTCCAAGATCACTGAACCAGACATGGTGGAGCTATATTTAAAGTCTTGTTCCAGAACTTTACTGTACTCTACATCATTATAAAAATCAGAGAATGGGAAGCCAGATGTGAAAAGATTAAGTTAAAATAATGAGTCCAAATTTAAATATTTAATTAGCTGGTGAAAAACAAGATAGCTTCCACTACTCAGTATAGAAAACAGTTGTTTTCCCTATAAGGTTAAGAGTTTTTTATAGGGATTGAATCATTAACAGGGTCTTTATCAGGTTTATGTGATAATTATTTTAGGTAACAGGCAGGCTCACTTACAAACCAACTCTGAAAGGAGATGCCTTATACCCACAGCATCCCAGGCATTTCTGTGTCATACAAAAGCATTATCACACTTTATTTAAATCACATGTTTAGGTACCTGTGCCCTTCACTTAAACTATAAGCTACTTACAGATGGGGACTAGGTCTTAACACTAGAGTTTCACCTTTAGCTAGAGCTTAGTACATAGTAAATGTTCAATAAATGAAAACAGGTAGTAAAAACGTATCAACAAATTTGTTAAAAATATATTAACTTTGAAGCATAAACAAATTAAACATGTTAAGAAATATATCCCAATATCTACTGATAAAATCACGGAATTAAAAACAATTTCTCGGCCGGGCGCGGTGGCTCAAGCCTGTAATCCCAGCACTTTGGGAGGCCGAGACGGGCGGATCACGAGGTCAGGAGATCGAGACCATCCTGGCTAACACGGTGAAACCCCGTCTCTACTAAAAAATACAAAAAATTAGCCGGGTGAGGTGGCGGGCGCCTGTAGTCCCGGCTACTCGGGAGGCTGAGGCAGGAGAATGGCGTAAACCCAGGAGGCGGAGCCTGCAGTGAGCTGCTATCTGGCCACTGCACCCCAGCCTGGGCGACAGAGCCAGAATCCATCTCAAAAAAAAAAAAAAAAATTTTCTTTTTCCTTGTGTATGTGTTTTAATGGACATCACCTCCACAGAAACAAATTTTTAGGGCAGCCAAAAAAATTAAAAATAAGCTTTAGATATTCATTACTTATAAGGCACAAGGTACTCTGTGCTATCAATAGAGGTGGTAGAATCCAGTAAGAGTTTTGTTTCTTTCATTTACAGCAAGAAATGGCAGGACCGATACATGTCATTTTCCTAGTTCATTCATTAGACAGGAAATGTGCAGCTAAGGATGCAAGTTGGGGCTTAAATTCAGCCTTTGCTTTGTGGGCCAAAGCATGGGTCCTGGAGTGACACAGTTCCTGTCCAAAAAGAGTATCTTTTCTAGCTGGCACAAACTTGCTATCTGCAAGCCAAGCGCTGCTAAGGAGGCTTTCCACCAGGAGGGAGGGCTTTTGTCTACTTCACACAAAGGTGATACATGTGCTACCAGTAGTCCTGAAAAAGTACAAAAATTGGTAAAAGGCTTTCTCTTCATCTGCAGGATAGTACCGGCAAAAAACAGTGCTCGGGGAACACCAGTGTGTGAAGCCAGAACAGGAAATGCATAGTATAAAAGCACCAACCACCACGCATGTGGAAAATGAAGGTAGGGTGGGACCAAGACTAGCCCTCTACTGGTTTATAGTTAATTTAAAGGCCTTATCACAATGGTTCCTAACCAGGAATGCAAATTAGAATCACCCAGGTAGCTTTTCCAACACATCCACACATAAAGAATACACACACAGTAAAAGCTCCAGAAGAGACTGATACCCTACATAGAAGTACAACACCTCTACAGCCTATGTAATTGGTGAAATAAAAACCAATGGTTTAAAAAGTATCTGCTAATCTAGATTATAAATTCCTTGAGGACAGATCAGGTCAGTTTCATCCTAATATCCCCATCCTCCTTCCCACCTAAAAGTTCCCTGCAAAAGGTTTGTCACTCAATAAATTATTGACAAATGAATAAATGTCTATATACAAGTTCACTTGTCTGGCATTTTTCAAGGCTGATAATTTATTAAAATGGAAGCAATTACATTCCTTTTTCTACATTAAGACAAAACTCAAGTACTTTAGAAAGATGTTTCAAAAAAGGCAGAGCATAAGGAGTCAATAACTAGATGTACCTTATTTCACCGTTATCTAGGACACCATCAATTACAAGTCACATTCCAATTTTATGGCTGAAATAGAGGGGGGGAACGCCTTAAAACTGATGAACTACGGTAGTTTCAATTCTGCCATGAATTTGGCATAATGGCCTTGGAGAAATCACTAACCCTCTCTGAGCCTCATTTTTCTTGTAATAAAATGAAACAATTAAACTAGATGACTTCTAAGTTCTTTTCCAGCTCTAAAACACTATACAAACAATAAGATGTCTATAGTGAAATGGCATTCAAAATACCAACTGTGATAATCTAATTTCATTCCAATTATAATACTTTTAAAAAAACAAAAAAAGCTTTGTTTTGAGGTACTTTTACAACCTTCACTCATAGAAACTTATTTTGTAGAAAAATAATTCTTAAATACACTCACCAAATAAAAGTTTAAATATTAAATGCTGAACATATAATTTATAAAATCTATAAATACTGTACCTTGACTTTGACAAGTCTTTTTGCTGTCTTGATCTTGGCTTCACAAAAGGCTCCTCTGTATTTAGCACTCACATCAGTGCCCACTGTCAAATAGGGAGGCTCATCAAGGGCCTAAAAATGCAAAGAAATATAATTAGATTTAAACTCTCTAATTCTTTCTCACAATCAGACCTCAGAATAGTGAGCCTAATCTTGTTAAGCTATAACAGTTATAAATGTGAAATGTATGTTAACAAGACCAATCTATAAAATACTATAAATTAAAAAACAAGTAAAATGTTTATCATAAAGACTATTTAAATGTACATCATATAAAATATAAAGGTATCTTATTTCCATTAAATACATATGGTCCATGATATAAATTAGATCACTCACAAGTATGCCCCTCTAGTCACTCAATTCATTCAAATATTTATTTATTCTATGACCACTTAAAGAAAAGGGACCATTGGCCAAAAGGCAGATCTTTAAAACTAAAATTCGGGGGGGAGTGGGGGGAACAAACTCTTCTAATATTTAGGCTCTATCTTAGCAGTCACCCAAATTCAGAATACCTCTGTTATATCTCTTTTTTGTTTTTTTGTTTTTTTTTTTTTTTTTTGAGACGGAGTCTCGCTCTGTCGCCCAGGCTGGAGTGCAGTGGCGCGATCTCGGCTCACTGCAAGCTCCGCCTCCGGGGTTCACACCATTCTCCTGCCTCAGCCTTCCCAGTAGCTGGGACTACAGGCGCCCACAACCGCGCCCGGCTAATTTTTTGTATTTTTAGTAGAGACGGGGTTTCACCGTGGTCTCGATCTCCTGACCTTGTGATCCGCCCGCCTCGGCCTCCCAAAGTGCTGGGATTACAGGCGTGAGCCACCGTGCCCGGCAACCTCTGTTATATCTCTATCTAGAAAAGTCTAAGGTAGTATAGTGTAGTGCCTGGTATGGTGGCTCCTGCCTATGATCCCAGAACTTTGGAAGGCCAAGGCTGGAGGGTCACTTGAGTCTAGGAGTTTGAGACCACCCCAAGCAACATAGGAAGAACTCGTATCTACAAAATAAAAAAATAAAAATTAGCTGGCTGTGGTGCCATGCGCCTGTACTCCTAGCTACTTGGGAGACTGAAGTGGGAGGACTGCTTGAGCCCAAGAGGTCGAGACTGGAGTGAACTGTGATTGTGCCACTGAACTCTAGCCTGGGTCACAGAGTGAGACCCTGTCTCAAAAAAGCAAACAAGCCGGGCGCGGTGGCTCACGCCTGTAATCCCAGCACTTTGGGAGGCCGAGGCGGGCGGATCACAAGGTCAGGAGATCGAGACCACGGTGAAACCCCGTCTCTACTAAAAATACAAAAAATTAGCCGGGCGCGGTTGTGGGTGCCTGTAGTCCCAGCTACTCGGGAGGCTGAGGCAGGAGAATGGCGTGAACCCGGGAGGCGGAGCTTGCAGTGAGCCGAGATCGCGCCACTGCACTCCAGCCAGGGCGACAGAGCGAGACTCCGTCTCAAAAAAAAAAAAAAAAAAAGCAAACAAAAAATAATGTAGTATAGCATATAAGGGAGAAAAATAAGTGTATTTAAACTACTAGTGAAAACTATACAAAGAAATTCAATCTGGAAAGTTTCAAAACTTTGAAACCAAAATATCTCAAATGCTTTAATAGGAGGGATTCACTGGATATTTAGTCTTCTACCTTAACTAATATTTATGTTTCTTCAGTTGTGATTTAGTTTTTAATAGCTGCTCTCACGTTTTACAATCAGGTACATTTCTATATCTGTATTTCTAAGGAGTTCTTCTGCTTATATTAATTCCACAGCCAAAGGAAAATCATGTAAGTAGCTTTTTCCAAAGTGCTTTATAAGAAGTACCAACATCCCAGGACGTTCCACCAAAAGGAAAGGAGGCAGGAGTTGGGGGAAATTCAGTATATTGAATGAATTACTTCTCTGCCTCAACTTTGGAGATTCATAAATGTAAACTAAAAGATCTGAGAAACCCTCTAATAGAGAAAAAGATTACATTTTAACATTTCCCAATCTACTTGTCCAAAGAACTCTTTCTTTTCTCTTGACATCTATTAACATCCTACAGAAATTCCATAGAATATAAAGTGAGAAATGCTGTTACGAGTAATAATTAAAGAATCAATTTCATTTAGATTTTAAAATAAATTTTCCCCTAAAGGTTGTGGCTATCATACAGAGTCATCTCTCTCCCAAAGAAAGGGAACGATAGTCTAGCACTGTAACAGAAGCGCCCACAATTGCATCAGGCCTCCACAGCGGCCTCCCGGCTCACAGACCATGTATTTCATAAAAAGGAAACTCAAAACATGCCAGTTATGCAATTTTTAAAATCAACTTAGGAAAATGCCTATTCATCAGTTCATTTATACCATAATAGGAATATACCCTCACAGAAAGATAATCATTTCTGTACTAATACTTTTTAATTGTTTTATATTGTTAACTACGACTTAATAACTTTACATTGCTGTTGTACCTACTGAATAAATGCATTTCTACTTTACCTACCTGTCTTAGGTCTCTTAAAATATCATTTTCCCTGGCCAAAATTATGGTTACATTCCAGGCATACTAGTGGCTTTATTTTAGCAAGAATATGAAGGAGACTCACAGCACTTTGCTCCAAAATCATAAAAATGGCCACGCATTGGAGGTCACACCTGTAATCCCAGCAATTTGGGAGGCCGAAGCAGGAGGACTGCTTGAGCCCAGGAGTTCGAGATCAGCCCAAGCAACATAGAAAGATCCTATCTCAATTATTTAAAAAAAAAAAAAAACTTTTATTATAAGGATGGGAAGATTACGTACAGCCCAAGTGATAATGTGTTTGTTAATGTAACTGTGGTAATCATAAAACATGCATCAATTCATCATGTTGCACATACTGAATATGTTCAAGCTTTACTTGTCAATTAAATATTTTTTAAAGGCCGGGCGCGGTGGCTCAAGCCTGTAATCCCAGCACTTTGGGAGGCTGAGACGGGCGGATCACGAGGTCAGGAGATCGAGACCATCCTGGCTAACACAGTGAAACCCCGTCTCTACTAAAAAATAAAAAAAAAAACTAGCTGGGCGAGGTGGCGGGCGCCTGTAGTCCCAGCTACTCAGGAGGCTGAGGCAGGAGAATGGCGTAAACCCGGGAGGCGAAGCTTGCAGTGAGCTGAGATCCGGCCACTGCACTCCAGCCTGGGCAACAGAGCAAGACTCTGTCTCAAAAAATATATATATATATATATTTTTTTAAATGTTTTAAAGAGAGAAAAAAAATTTAAGGAAATTTCAATTCACTCTGTGGTTCAATTGGTACTGGGTATTACTGCTATAAAAACTCAAATGATAGGGCAGTCTTCATGACCACAGGCTCATAACTTTCCACAATTTGCAACCTCCTCTATTAACGCATTCTGCCATACTAGTCAGAAAAATTTTATTTTGAGAGGCAAACAGTATAGTTAAAAATAAAATTGATGAGGAAACTGAAATTATGAAACATAGAAGAGAACAATAAATCAACTAAAAGTTGCACATTTGTACCTACTGAGGAACATATAAATATTTAGGAATTGATACACTTTAAAATTTTTAATAGATAATTCTGAACAAAAATAGGGTATAGAACAGTAACATCTTCAGACTATTAGTATTCAGAAACCCATTTGCATATTCTTTTCATTAACATTCACAGACACTAGCAACGTTTCAACTACAGCAAACTGTAGATTTGCTTATTAGGCAAATTTATTAAAGCTGAATTTGAGAAAGGGGATTTCCGTCCCGCAAATTAAGCCCATTGCACATCTTCAACAACATAAAAATCCATGTTGACAGAAGAAGGGTATTAATTACTTCAAATTATTGTGGGGCAAATCATGCTTCTGAAGGGTAATATTTTCTTTCCTTCATGCTAGAACACATGAAAAGGAATTACAAGGCATATAAAGAAAACGCCTTTAGAAAGACTTGCAGAGGGAGGGCTGGGCGCGGGGCTCACGCCTGTAATCCCACCACTTTGGGAGGCCGAGGCGGGCGAATCATGAGGTCAGGAGATCGAGACCATCCTGGCTAACACGGTGAAACCCCATCTCTATTAAAAAAAAAAAAAAAATTGCCGGGCGCGGTGGCTCAAGCCTGTAATCCCAGCACTTTGGGAGGCCGAGACGGGCGGATCACAAGGTCAGGAGTTCGAGACCATCCTGGCTAACACGGTGAAACCCCGTCTCTACTAAAAAATACAAAAAACTAGCCGGGCGAGGTGGTGGGCGCCTGTAGTCCCGGCTACTCGGGAGGCTGAGGCAGGAGAATGGCGTAAAAACCCGGGAGGCGGAGCTTGCAGTGAGCTGAGATCCGGCCACTGCACTCCACCCTGGGCGACACAGCGAGACTCCGTCTCAAAAAAAAAAAAAAAAAAAAAAAAAAAAAAAATTAGCCGGGCATGGTGGCGGACACCTGTAGTTAACTACTCAGTAGGCTAAGGCAGGAGAATGGCGTGAACCTGGGAGGAGGAGCTTGCAGTGAACTGAGATCGTGCCACTGCACTCCAGCCTGGGTGACAGAGTGAGACACTGTCTCAAAAAAAAAAAAAGACGGACAGACTTGCGGGAAAAAAAAAAGAAAGACTTGTGGAAGGACACTAAAGTCTGATAAAAGCTGCTAAAACTGAAACACATTATGAGAGCAGTGTTAATTTGTTATAAAGAGCACAGAAAAAGCAATGATCTGTGTTCTGATCTTACTGCTGCCACCTCTATTTATTATACATCATCTCAGGTAAGTTACTTTTCTGTTCCTAAATTCTCATTTAGCACAATAATTTGAATCTCTTTTTTTTTTTTTTTTTTTTTTTTTTTTTTTTTTTTTTTGAGACGGAGTCTCGCTCTGTCACCCAGGCTGGAGTACAGTGGCCAGATCTCAGCTCATTGCAAGCTCCGCCTCCCAAGTTTACGCCATTCTCCTGCCTCAGCCTCCCAAGTAGCTGGGACTACAGGCGCCCACCACCTCGCCCGGCTAGATTTTTGTATTTTTTAGTAGAGACGGGGTTTCACCGTGTTAGCCAGGATGGTCTTGATCTCCTGACCTCATGATCCGCCCGTCTCGGCCTCCCAAAGTGCTGGGATTACAGGCTTGAGCCACCGTGCCAGGCCAATAATTTGAATCTTACACATAATTGTTTAGCAAGCCTATGTCAAAGCATTGACATTGGCCGGGCGCGGTGGCTCAAGCCTGTAATCCCAGCACTTTGGGAGGCCGAGACGGGCGGATCACGAGGTCAGGAGATCGAGACCATCCTGGCTAATATGGTGAAACCCCGTCTCTACTAAAAATACAAAAAACTAGCCGGGCGAGGTGGTGGGCGCCTGTAGTCCCAGCTACTCGGGAGGCTGAGGCCGGAGAATGGCGTAAACCCGGGAGGCGGAGCTTGCAGTGAGCTGAGATCCGGCCACTGCACTCCAGCCTGGGCGACAAAGCGAGACTCCGTCTCAAAAAAAAAAAAAAAAAAAAGCATTGACATTACAAAGGTGGACAGAATGGGAACCTTTGAGACATATATAATCATCTAGAATGAAACTATCGAACTATTTTTAAATGCCAACCAAAATATGAATGAGACTTTACACAGAAACCCAAATCAAATCTGTAACTGAGGTGGTCAGATTTCAGTATATAATTTTAGGTGGGCATAAGGTATCACTCTATCATTAGTTTAACATGAGGTAATGGAGCAGACTGATTAATAGCACAGGCTTTCAAAGCAGAGAGGCAAGGTCCTAATCCAAGCTCTACTCCTTACACCAACTAGATGAGTTTTTGTAGGCTACTGAACCTCTCTGAGCTTCAGCTGCCACATCAAAAAAACAGAATCAATATTAGCACTCCATTGTGATGTCTGAGGTAGTCAGCTAGGAAGTTATAATATTATGAAACACTTCATGTGGACAAACAAGTCATTTTATCATAGAAATTCAGATTTGGTTCCCTTCCTTATTTCTTAATATTCAAGGGGCAAAACCACATTTTGGCTGGGCAAGGTGGCTCATGCCTGTAATCCCAGCACTTTGGGGGGCCAAGGCAGGTGGATTAACTGAAAGTCAGGAGTTGAGACCAGCCTGGCCAACATGGTGAAACCCCATCTCTAGTTAAAATATAAAAATTTAGCCAGATGTGGTGGCGGGTGCCTGTAATCCCAGCTACACGGGAGGCTGAAGCAGGAGAACTGCTTGATCTCAGGAGGCGGAGGTTGCAGTGAGCCGAGATCGTGCCATTGCACTCCAGCCTGGGCGACAAGAGGGAAACTTCATCTCAAAAATAAATAAATAAATAAATAATAAAAATAAAAACCATTTTAGGCTGGGCACGGTGGCTCATGCCTATAATCCCAGCACTTTGGGAGGCTGAGGCAGGTGGATCATGAGGTCAGGCATTCGAGACCAGCCTGACCAACATCGTGAAACTCTCTCTCTACTAAAAATACAAAACATTAGCTGGGTGTGGTGGCGGGCACCTGCAATCCCAGCTACTCGGAAGGCTGAAGCAGGAGAATCACTTGAACCTGGGAGGTGGAGATTGCAGTGAGCCAAGACTATGCCACTGCACTCCAGCCCAGGCGACAGTGTGAGACTCCGTCTCAAAAAAATAAAATAAAATAAAAAGTCAGCATAATACAGTAATTAAGAGTACGGGTTCCCAAGCCAAGCACAGTGGCTCACACCTGTAACCCCAGCACTTTGGGAGGCCTAAGAGGGAGGACTGCTTGAGCCCAGGAGTCCAAAACCAGACTGGGCAACATGGCAAAACCCTATTTTTACTAAAAATACAAAAATTAGCCAAGCATGGTGGCACCTGCTGGTAGTCCTGACTATGAGGAAGGCTACGGTGGGAGGACCACTTAAGCCCGAAAGGCTGAGGTTGCAGTGAGCAGAGATCACACCACTGCACTCCAGCCTGGGCGACATTGAGACCTTGTCTCAAAAAAAAAGAAAAGAAAAAAAAAGGGTATACGTTCCTAAACTAGATGTCTAGGTTCAAATCTATCCCTTAGTAGTGAGGTGACCTTGAGCCACTTAGCTTAAGGCCTCAGCATACAATAACAGTTCTATCACAAGGATGAGGAGTAAGATGGTACACATAAAATGCTTAGAAGAGGGCCCAGCACACACTGCCAAATAAAGGCAATTATTTTTACTTTACAACCTGGGAGGCAATTGTTATAAAAAAAAAAAAAAAAGTTTAAGTCTATATACAAATGGGTTGAATCATAAAAAAATTCCCATATAAATAGAGCAGATGCCAATGTAATTGTGTATATATGTGGGGGACGAGGAGTTCCTTTAAAATATTTTCTCCCTCATTCAATCCAGACATGAAGTAATCATGCTGAATTCTAGCGGCAAGAGAATGAATCTTAAATCTTTGTGGGGATGCTCCATAACAAAGTGTATCACGACCCCTTAGTGTACCAAGACTGCACCAGTATTTTGAGGCTAATTTACTTTGGTTCAATTGAGAGACATACAAAGGATTATGTCGGCAGGTTAACTAAGATTCTTTTGACCAAGACCAACCCTGGTAAGTATGCATGTCTATCTATACGTAGCCAGAAAACAAACAACTCTTGCCTTTTCTTTTTGCTCTGCTTCTCTAATTCTGATCAATAGTATGGATCATCTCAGAGGCTAAATAAGATGTTTTTATGTAGCACCTCCATGCCAAAAAGGAAATTAAACTACTAAATTACCATCCCTTTCTTGAACAAACAGAACAGTTTTCTGGTTGCCAAGGCAACAGCTACCTCATAGTTTTCCAGCATTGCTTAAATAATTATTTTCCTAGCCAGTCTACAAAACATCCTAACTGGCACCTAAAAACCACTGAATTCCATGGGAACACTAAAAAGCATAAGCCATTTTAAAATTAGCTATTAGTGGATAATAATCCTTCAAGATGCCAAAATGCCAAGGAAGCACAGAAGTGCACAAATGAATCAACAGTAATCTCTAATGCGTCTCTGGGCTGCAGCATATAAAACACATAAATTAAGTTTTAGAAAGACAATAGTTAAATCAAATCTTCAAATGGCTGGCTAACACTGACACTGACTAGGAAATATTCAATTATTCGAGATGTTTTTTAAAAAGCAAAACATGCTAGGTGACATTTTATTGAGGTAGTTTCTTTTAAAAAGTAAGGGATTCAAATTGGTTACAGTGCCAATGTAGCCAAAAGAATCAGAAAACAAGAGTATTAAATTTGATCATAAAAACCATCAGTAGGCTGGGTGCAGTGGCTCACGCCTATAATCCCAGCACTTTGGGAGACCAAGGTGTGTGGATTGTTTCAGCTCAGGAGTTCGAGACCAGCCTGGGTAACAGGGTGAAACCCCGTCTCTACCAGAAATACAAAAATTAGCCAGGCATAGTGGCATACGTGTATGGTCCCAACCACTAGGGAGGCTGAGGTGGGAGGATTGCTAGAGCTCAGGAAGTAGAGGCTGCAGTGAGCCATGATTGCAACACGGCACTCCAGTCTTGACAGAGCAAGTCTGTCAAAAAACAAAACATTTATATACTAAAGGGTGTACCATTTAAAAAGCAAGCTTAAAATGCACCATTTGGTTGGGGGGAATATAAAAACAATGAATACATCGAGGAAATGATGAAAACCATGGCCGGGCGTGGTGGCTCACACCTGTAATCCTAGCACTTTGGGAGGCGAGGTGGGCAGCTCACGAGGTCAAGAGATCGAGACCACCCTGGCTAAAACAGTGAAACCCGTCTCTACTAAAAATACAAAAAATTAGCCGGGCGCGGTGGCGGGCGCCTGTAGTCCCAGCTACTCGGGAGGCTGAGGCAGGAGAATGGCGTAAACCCAGGAGGCGGAGCTTGCAGTGAGCCGAGATCGCGCCACTGCACTCCAGCCTGGGCGACAGAGCGAGACTCCGTCTCAAAAAACAAAAAACAAAAAAAAAAAAAAGAAGGGGTAAAGGTTGAAGAGGCACAAGGACAGAAGCTGAATATACAAGGCAGTGAAGAGGAGGCCTGGGGGAACCACACGGAGGTACAGTCCTGTGGCTGAGGACATGGGTGAGAGCTGAATAGGGAGAGAGGAGATGAGCAGCAAGGCTGGAAGATCCATTACCCGGACCAAATAAATAAACAGACTAATCAAGTAAGTAAATACACTGAATATAGTGGGGGCCATGTTTTTCACTCCAAAGAAGTTAAAATAGAAGGAAGGGAGTGATCTCGGCTCACTGCAACCTCTGCCTCCCAGGTTCAAGCGATTCTCCTGCCTCAGCCTCCCAAGTAGCTGGTATTACAGGCACTCTCCACCATGCCCAGCTAATTAGTAGAGATGGGGTTTCGACATGTTGGTCAGGCTGGTCTCGAACACCTGACCTCGTGATCCACCCCCGCCTTGGCCCACGTCTTGATTTCTAAATAACTCTCTCCATTAAAAGGTATTAGGATCCTTAGAAAAATGGTTGATTTCAAGGTTGGAGAGAGAAAAGCTCAAGAAGAATCTGAAACATCTTGTATCAGAAAGTAAAGAAATGGTGCGACTAATGATAGGGACATTTCAAAGGGACACAGAAAGCATCTTGAAGGGGTTTTCCTCTTACTGGCCAAATGGGGGAAAGTTTGAGCATAAAATAAATATTATTTGTTCTATTATCTCTTTAGGGATATATCAACTTAAGATCTGTGTATTCCACAGTAAATTAATTATATCTCACTTTAAAAAGTTGGTAACAAATTACAATTCATTCAGTAAAAATGAAATCCATGAATCCATATTGACAAGAATGAATGAATTAATGAATGTTTTAAAATGTAGAAAAGATAAAGTTTTTCCTTATACTAAACTGTTAACAACTGTAACAGAACTGATAGAGAATCAACGTTTGGCAACCATCATAAAGGTAGCTGATTCAGAGAGTTATCAAAAGATGCTAAGCTGGACAGGTAGTTTGATGAACAGAATATTCGCATCATCTTTGAATACTACTGAATTATTTTTAGTGGTGTAATTGTGGGACGTTATGCACTGTAGTATCTAAAGAGCAACCTTTCTGTGGTATATCTGCCAAGAGTAACTGGAAATGAGAAAAAGATAGACAGACCAAAAAGTTGAAGTTATTCTGTTCTATTTATTAGGAATTACACACTGGAGTACAATGGGTGACAGAACATGGTGTTTTAAGCTTGCTCTTACAAAAGTTTGAAGATGATAATGAGTACATATGTATACATATATGTATATAACACATATTATATGAGTGTGTATATATATAGATATATACATACATATACAAATCTGTGTATCTCTCTCTGTATACACACACAGAGAGAAAAAGACAAATTAGATATACAGCAAACGACATCGAATGTTAACAACTGGTCAGTCTGGTGAAGGAGATTACATGAACTATTTATACGGCACATTTGGAATTATTTGAAAATAAATTATTTTGTAAAGTAATATATATTTATTGTGCATTTGCATATTTTTCTATTAATTATCTATTTATATTCTTTACCCATCTTTCTGAATTACTCGTTTTTGTTTTGTTTGTTTGTTTGACTGGATTGTAAGAGTTACTGCATTTTTTTTTTTTTTTTTTTTTTTTTTGAGACGGAGTCTCGCTCTGTCGCCCTGGCTGGAGTGCAGTGGCGCGATCTCGGCTCACTGCAAGCTCCGCCTCCCGGGTTCACGCCATTCTCCTGCCTCAGCCTCCCGAGTAGCTGGGACTACAGGCGCCCACAACCGCGCCCGGCTAATTTTTTTGTATTTTTAGTAGAGACGGGGTTTCACCGTGGTCTCGATCTCCTGACCTTGTGATCCGCCCACCTCGGCCTCCCAAAGTGCTGGGATTACAGGCGTGAGCCACCGCGCCCGGCCAAGTTACTGCATATTTTAAAACTCAACCGTGGCCAGGTGCAGTGCCTCACACCTGTAATTCCAATATTTTGGGAGGCCGAGGCAGGCGGATCACAAGGTCAGGAGATTGAGACCATCTTGGCTAACACAGGGAAACCCTGTCTCTACTAAACATACAAAAATATTAGTCGGGCCTCATGGCAGGTGCCTGCAGTCCCAGCCACTCAGGAGGCTGAGGCAGGAGAATGGTGTGAACCCAGGAGGCGGTGCTTGCAGTGAGCCAAGATCACGCCACTGCACTCCAGCCTGGGAGACAGAGAGAGACTCCATCTCAAAAAACAAAACAAAACAAAACAAAATCTCAACCACTTCCCAAAACACGAAAATCTTTGGATGCTATCTATATTTCTTAATATCCTTCTTCTAATTTTTTAAAGTTTATTTTTGGTTTTCTACATGGTCCTACTGTGTATCTTCTTAAAATTTAAGTTACTTGAGGAGACAAAACCACAAGTTACTTATAAGCAAATTTTAGATCCACATCTAGTAGCAAGAGGGATATCCGCATAGTCACAAATATTAACAGAAGAGTATCTGCATGCTCCTGGAAATTTAAGTAACTCCAAAGAAATATTCTAACTAGAATTTTCTGCCTCAGCAAACAGGTGAGAGAGAAATTGGGAGAGACATTATTAAAAGCCTACTATATTTAAGGCACTGTTCTAAGTATTAAAAAAGGAAAGGAGCTTTCTCATGTAACACAGCCAATCTACTTTGCCTTGAGAAGAGGTTGTCATCTTGCTAGTGAGATCACAATCATATTCAAATGCAAATGAATCTTCTTTGGAGTAACAGCACTCTCAGAACATAAACTTTCATGATATGGAAATTAGAGGAGCCTACTGGAGGATTCAGGCAGTTCAAAATTCAGAATACAAAGAGAAATAGAAACTGGCATTGTTATGGCTTAATGTATCTGGGCATGTTGGTAACAACTACTGGCATGGATTAGAAGGCAATAAGTACAACATTTTTTAATATAACAAGTCACTAAAGACAGCATCTGGAGAACATTTATAAGAGTTTGATTTTTTTAAAAAATCCTTAAAATCCCTACTGGGCCAGGCCTGTAATCCCAGCACTTTGGGAGGCCAAGGCAGGAGGACCACTTGAGCCCAGGAGTTTGAGATGAGCCTGGGCAACATAGCAAGACTTCATCTCTACAAATAATTTTGAAAAATAAGCCAGATGTGATGGTGAACACTTATGGTCCCAGCTACTAAGGAGGCTGAGGTGGGAGAACTGCTTGAGTCCAGGAGGTTGTGGCTGCAGTGACTCCATCATTGCACTCCAGCCTGGAGGACCAAGTTAAAAAAATAATAGGTCGGATGCCATGGCTCATGCCTATAATCACAACACTTTGGGAGGCCAAGATGGGCGGATCACCTGAGGTCAGGAATTTGAGTCCAGCCTGGCCAACATGGTGAAAGCCAGTCTCTACTAAAAATACAAAACTTAGCCAGGCATGGTGGTAGGTACCTGTAATCCCAGCTACTCGGGAGGCTGAGGCAGGAGAATCACTTGGACTTGGGAGGCGGAGATTGCAGTGAGCCGAGTTTGCACCACTGCACTCCAGCCTGGGCAACAAAAGTGAAACTCAGTCTCAAAAAATAAAATAAATAATAATAATAATCTGGCCGGGCATGGTGACTCACACCTGTAATCCCAGCACTTTGGGAGGCCAAGGTGGGCAGATCATGTGAGGTAAGCAGTTTGAGACCAGCCTGGCCAACACAGTGAAACCCTGTCTCTAATAAAAATAAAAAAAGTAGCTGGCCGTGGTGGCAGGCACCTGTAATGCCAGCTACTCGGGGGTTGAGTCATGAGAATCACTTAAACCCGCGAGGCAGAGATTGCAGTGACCCAAGATCACGCCACTGCACTCCAGCCTGGGCAACAGAGCGAGACTCCATCTCAAAATTAATTAATTAATTAATTAATAATAATAATCCCCATCAAGTTTTTAATCGTGTTTTATATCCTCAAGAATATGATTTTGAAAGAAGCCATCAACAAGAAACATCAATCTTTAATCACCTGAAAACCTAACAATTACTTGTCTAGTGACCAAAAGAAACTGACTAGATTCAGAACACTACTGTAGTAAGCCCTTTGGTAAATGATGCTAAATACTCATTGCTGTAACACTATATACTGACTTTCCTTTTCCCTAATATACCAACATTTTGTAAAAGTGATCATTTTATACCATATTTTAATGATTCCTATCTGTCCTCTAGACTGAGCTACTTAAGGTAGAAATAGTGTCTTATTCACCTTTGAATGTCCTGGTCCTAGAATAGTACCTACATATAGAAGAAATTCATGAGATAATTTTTAACACAAAAAGATTAGATATTAGTTAAGCTCTGCTAAATGAGATTCCTCTTAACTTGATTATTTGTATTTCAAAAATACCTCATATTGAGAGAAGCATCTTTGAGGCGAAAAAGCATGAGCTATGGAATCAGTATCTGAGATCAAACTCTAGGTTCATAACTTACTAGCTACATCATCCTTGGGAAAAGTTATTTAACTTACCTGAGCATAGTTTCACATTTGTAAAGTGTAGTTTATCATAGCAAGAAAATAAACATATGTTTACTTTTATATTATACATTCATTACATATAATTAAATATAAATTACATATTAAATACACACAATACCAATGTGACCTGTTACACATAAAATCACATGTAATAAGCCCTCAATATAAAAAAAGTCTGTGTTAATTTGTTATTATTACCATTCTTCTTAAAGAAGATTTTGTACTTAAGAATCAGATCATGCAGAAATTAGTGACGGAAGCAGTTCAAGAATAAGGTATGAGCAGCTAAGCAGCTAAGCTTATGAGTACAGGACTACAGAGAGGAATGACAAGGGCATTGGTAGCAAATATCCACAAACGGCAATTTTGTTTGGGTAGGCCAGGTGATTTTCCAGATACTCTAGAGAAATATTTTCTGAAATCTCAAGTTCCTGGCAGTTATATTTACAGGCTGGAGTGCAGTGGCGCAACCTTGGCTCACTGCAACCTCTGCCTCCCAGGTTCAAGTGATTCTCCTGCCTCAGCCTTCCAAGGAGCTGGGACTACAGGCATGCGCCACCCCACCTGGCTAATTTCGTGTGTGTGTATTTTTAGTAGAGACGAGGTTTCACCATGTTAACCAGGCTGGTCTCGAACTCCTGACCTCAGATGATCCACCCACCTTGGCCTCCCAAAGTGTTAGGATTACAGGCATGAGCCACCGCACTCAGCCTACATAGCTGTTCTTAAACTTAAAAAAAGTAAATTCTCTCTCCCTTACAGAGATGATGGTTTATTTTTATGTTACTGAAATTCATGCTAACATAAAGCTACCATATTTCTTCTAATTTAAGTCATTAATTGTAAACCACACTTAGCCGCTAAGAAAGAAAAAATCTGCCAATTAAACTACGATATACCATCAATTGACTGCTAAATGCATCCTGATTTCAGAAATGTTAAAATGTAGAAAATGTATACCTTATACCTGATAAAATATAGTCATATAGTAGCTAAGATTTATTCTTACAGAACTGTATAAGTATAAAACCAAATCTGCAAACTAAATTCCACAAACCAACAAAATCAATGAAATTCAAGTAAGAACATTAATTCAATAGATGGATGATATTCTGTTACAGCTACACACTCAAAACACAAACATGGCACACACTACTTTGGACTAACATGCTTTTAATGTTGAGCACAGTGTAATGAATCAATTCTCCTACCACTTTTCCCTATGTAAATTAGTACAAAACCTTTGCTGGAGAGATCAGTATTGCCTCATGAGGTAGGAACATTTCACTTACTGTGAATTCCATCTCCGTTGTTTTATAATTAAACCTGCAACAAGTGAAGTAATACTACTCACTATGAACTCTGGCTGTAAAACATAAAAAGTAATTGCAGAAACTGAAATTATACTAGGTTGGTGCAAAACTGCAGTCTTTGCCATTAAAAGTAATTGCAGGCCAGGCACAGAGGCTCACACCTGTAATCCCAGCACTTTGGGAGGCCAAGGCAGGTGGATTGCCTGAGCTCAGGAGTTCAAGACCACTCTGGGCAACATGGTGAAACCCCATGTCTACTAAAATACAACAACAACAAAAAATTAGCTGGGTGTGGTGGTCGGCGCCTGTAGTCCCAGCTACGTGGGAGGCTGAGGCAGGGAGAATCACTTGAGCTGGGGAGGTGGAGGTTGCAGTGAGCTGAAATTACACCACTGCACTCTAGCCTGGGTGACACAGTGAGACTCCATCTCAAAAAATAAATAAATAAATAAAAATAAAAGTAATTGCAAAACCACAATTACTTCTGCACCAATCTAATAGTTCTTTGCTATCCGGATGTACAAATGACCCAGAAAATGTTAACATTAAATCTTTTTAGCTCTCTATATGAAATGAAATGGCAGAAACTCAAGATGAAACAATAATAAAGTATACACCTTTTGAATTTAGTCATTTGTGTGTATTACTTGATACAAATAATCAGTTTTAAAAATTTAATTTTTTATTCTATGCAGAGAACTTGCAAACTAGACCAAAGAGAATTTCGGAGAAGTCCAGTTTGATATATACTCGTATAGAGGTAAAAGGATATAGAAGAATAAGGCCATAATTTGTGTAAAGAATATCTCAGCTCAGCTATGGCTGCGATCTGTAATCTATGATTCTCAGTTTCTCCATTTCTAAAAAGAGAGTAAATGATACCTTCTGCCTTAAAAACACTTTATATATAAATGTTAAGTCTGCTGCAGACTTATCTTTGAATTATGATTATCATGTTCTAAAGCAAATGCATACCAAAAACAGGCACAATGGTAAGAGTAGGAAAATCCAACACCAGGCCTAAATTGTGTGTGTGTGTGTGTGTGTGTGTGTGTGTGTGTGTGTGTAGACTGCTCTACCTGTTCAATGACTATGCATACATGAGGGACCCAACAAATTATATTTTAACAAGTAAAATAAGGACAAATTATCTTACAGATGACCAAATTTTTACAATAAAGAAGCCCACACAGCTTTACAAAGACTAAATCGCTAACATGACAAGTATCAATTACAAGTTATTTCTCTTAACAAAGAGATATGTTCTGGCAATATGCTTTGCCAACAAGTAATTCATTAGACTGGTAGCCACCTGATCCAAACTGGGCCAATCCATTTTTCTCTCCTAGGAAGTTAAAGCCAGGTTAACCAATTAGCTGGTAGAGAAAGGATGTGATGCAGCCTATGGTAGCCATTTTCTGGCATGCACAGGGAGAAGTAGAGAAAATCAGTCTGCTGAAACGAAGTAAGAAATAAAACAGATGCAGAGGGGAAAAAAGTGCACATAAGAAACTGTGGGTTTTCTGAGTGACTGAGAGAATAGCTAGCCTTAGTTCCTGTTAGCTTTCCAACTGCCTCCTCAAGCCAAACTGGACTTCCCCTCTTTGGGTACCATGAGATGCTCTGTACCCTTATAATAGATTCTCTTTTCTGCTTTTCATCACCTGAAATAGGTTCTATTATCCATAATGAAAATAGCTTTAATTAAACCCATCAGATGCCTATTATCAAAATAGAAATAATATAAAATATAGTTACAATTCCACAAACATTAACTGAGCACCTACAATGTCCTGGGATATTCAGAACTTAGATCACATCTAGACAAGTATTAAACCAATTCCAGTTTAAAGTTTTAAAAGCTAAACTGTCAAAATATACAAAAATCCTGGGCTGGGCACACTGGCTCATGCCTGTAATCCCAAGACGCTGGGAGGCCAAGGTGGGAGGATTGCTTGAGCCCAGGAGTTCAAGACCAGCCGGGACAACATGACAAAACCTCATCTCTACAAAATATCAAAAACTCAGCCAGGCGTGGTAGCACACGCCTGTGGCTCCTAGCTAGTGAGGAGGCTGAGGCAGATGGATCACTTGAGCCTGGGGAGTGGAGGCTGCAGTAAGCTGTGATCACACCATTACACTCCAGCCTAGGTGACAGAGAGAGACTTTCAAGAAAAAAAACCTTGACCAGTAAGAAATAATGAAACGTGAACCTACGAAGCAAAAAAAAAAAAAAAACAGGTTTTTTAAAAACACTATTCAAGGTCATCAGATCATTACAATAACATTAGCAAACTAACGCTAATTAGTAGCATTAGTAGCATTAGCAAACATTAGTAAGATATAACCTCTGGCTATCTATTTTTAAAAATCAGCTTTTAAGCCCTTACCAGATGGGTCTGGCCCTACAATCTTATTAAAAATATATTTACACTTATTAAAAAACAATAGTTTACATCTTCCATAGAGCCTTACATTTCTACTCATATTTTTCAAAGTTATAAACTTCTTACCAAATAAAAATAAAAAATAAAGCAAGAATACTAATTGTCATGGTGGTGCACACCTGTAGTCCTAGCTACTTGGGAGGCTGAGGCAGGAGGATTGCTTGAGCCCAGAAGTTCAAGGCTGCACTGAGCTATGATCACACCACTGCACTCCAGTCTGGGAGACACAACAAGACCCTGTCTCTTTAAAAAAGGAAAGAAAAAAATTACAAGTTATTTCTCTTAACAAAGAGATATGCTGGCCAGGCGTGGTGGCTCACGCCTACAATCCCAGCACTTTGGGAGGCTGAGGCAGGGGGGATCACCTGAACTCAGGAGTTTGAGACCAGCCTGGCCAACATGATGAAACCTCATCTCTACTAAAAACACAAAAAATTAGCGGGGAGTGGTGGCAGGCGCCTGTAATCCCAGCTACTCGGGAGGCTGAGGCAGGAGAATCGCTTGAACCTGGGAGGTGGAGATTATAGGGAGCCGAGATTGCGCCACTGCAATCAAGTCTGGGTGATAGAGCAAAACACCGTCTCAAAAAAAAAAAAAAAAAGATATGTTCTGGCAATATGCTTTTGCCAAGAAACAGCCTGAGCAACATAGGAAGACGTGCCTATACAAAAAATAAAAAAATTACCTGGGCGCGGTGGCACACGCCTATGGTCACAACCATTCAAGGGGCTGAGGTGAGAAGATCACTTGAGCTGAGGAGGTTGAAGGTGCAACAAGCCATGATCGTGCCACTGCACTCCAGCTTGGGTGGCAGAGAGACTCTGTCTTGAAAATTTAAAGAAGATTTTAGAGGCTGGGTGCAGTGGGTCAAGCCTGTAATCCCAGCACTATGGGAGGCCGAGGAGGGCAGATCAACTGAGGTCAGGAGTTCAAGACCAGCCTGACCAACATAGTGAAACCCAGTCTCTACTAAAAATACAAAATTAGCCAGGCATGGTGGCACACGCCTGTAATCCCAGCTACTCGGGAGGCTGAGGCAGAAGAATTACTTGAATCTGGGAGGTGGAGGTCACGCCACTGCACTCCAACATAGGCAACAAGAGTGAAACTCCATTTCCAAAAAAAAAAAAAAAAAAAAGATCATAGAAATAAAATTTCAACTTTGTACATTAATCTGTTAATCTAATATTCTTTTTTCACTAAACTGAATTTATAAGCTAAACAATTTACTTAAATACTAGTTAACCATGGGGAGTGTGTGCATGTGTATTTCACTATCATACAAAGTTAGATACTTGCAACAGTAATTTTGAAGAATGAAATCCCTTGCAATAATACATGGTCCTTGCCGCCTATGCCATCTCAATTTGTATTACAGTTCTACTGTTAAAACTGGAAAGAACCTTCTGATACATCACATAAAAGCAATTTGCTTTTTATATTATAAGTTACTAGCCTATGACAAGATAAACAGTGATATTAAAAGCAATAATGTAAATGAGACCATTTTAATGCCTTATATTTTGTGTGTGTGTGTGTGTGTGTGTGTGTGTGTGTGTTTTGTTGGTTTTATTTTACATTTTTCTCTTGATGACCCTTCCCAACATCTTTCAGGATTTTAATGGTAGCACTAAACGGCTTTTCTTGGCCATTCCTTCCAAACTATCTCACACTAAATGGAGATTCTATTAGTTGCTGAGGATATCTATTCCAACTATTCACTTAGGACCGTAACAATTTCAAGATGAGTGTAAAGAAACATATTTAAGTCAAAACTCTACCAAAATGCTATTTCCTGACTCTCCATATGCACCTACTCTTACTGGTACATCACAGTGGTACTCTTTTGAGTCACCAGTAATTAATGGTTAAGTCAGAGCCAATATCCGATTTGAAGACCTGAGTATTATTCCCCTATCCCACTGCACAGCTATTTAAGTAAATGTACACACACAAGGTACCATTAGCAAAGGCAAGTAGGAAGGGCCATGCTACATACAGGGGTATGTAACAGGCCTTCAGGATACTCGGTCTTGCCTTCTTTCAATGGGCTCTCAGAACTAAACAAACTCAATTTCAAAGCATTCAATAGAACAGTTTATATTAGATTATCATCAGACCTGGAGTTTTAAAAAATTATACCAATCAAATAAGTTACTAGTTTACTTATCTACCTAGGGATCTCAATGCACGTGCAAACATTTTCAGAATTTCATTATCAAACATGCCCTCCTACCTAAGTGTGTTAACCATGCCCGCCTAACCTCCGTTTTGCTGGGATTTTCTGATCCCCACTGAGATCATGAAAAACATTTCTATGGCATCCGCTCCTATAAGCATTCCCAGTGGGACAGAAAAGCCAATAAATCCCTTAAAATAGTCTAGCCATTTCCCCTGCCAATCCATTTTCCCTAAGAAAATGCTGAAGAGACAATCCACTAGACTGTAATTACCCAAGGGAGATGATAAATTTCAGGTGATATGAGGAAGATTAACTGAGCACACCCAAAAAATAGTGAACTGTTAATTTACTTATCTTAAAAACAGATAGAAATAAACTTTACTAGTAAGTATTTCTTATGTTGATCTACAAGAGCAACACACCATGTGAACACACACATCCTGAGGGAAAAGTGGCAGCTGCACAACAGAGCAGGGTTGACAATGAAGTCTTCAACCGTCCTATCACTTTCGGCACACAGTATTTGGTATGCCTGTACATGGGAATTTAATAGATTACATTTTTCTTGTTTACATAAGTTTGTGGATTGTACTATAAACAAAAAAAGTGGTTCTCAAAGTATGCTCCCAGGACCAATAGCATCAGCAACATCTGAAAATGTGTTTTTTTTGAGACAGGGTCTCACTCACTCTGTCACCCAGGCTGAAGTACAGTCATGAGATCCTAACTCACTGCAGCCTCCACCTCCCAGGCCGAAGTGGTCCACCCACCTCAGCCTCCCAAAGTGCTGGGATTACAGCAAAGTGCATACAGCACCCAGCCAACACCTGGGAATTTGTTAGAAATGCAAATTCCCAGGCACCACTCCAGACATTCCAAATTAGAAACTCTCCAGGAGGGAAACAGCACTTCGTGTCTTAAGCCCGCCAGGACACTCTGATGCACTCCCCACCCTCCACAAGACTGAGAAACATTGACCTAGAGGTTATTCCTCTAGGTCTTAAGTAGATATTTGTAATAGATATGCTCAGTAACCAATAGAATCTCCATTTGGTTTCCTGAACCACGTAGTATGAGGTATTCTGGTAGGAATCAAAAACTGAAAGCCATTTTGGAAATTTCAGAAGTCATTAAAGACCTGAAAGACATCAGGATGGTGATAATGAAAACAATGTAATAATGTACGCACAAAATAAAATATGGCCATAAAAGCAGACCAATTTAAAATAATACACTATTTAAAAGTTGCTTTGAGAAGAAGACTCTAGTGAAGAAACCAGCAATTGAGATAAAATAATCAACGGAAACCACTAAAGAATTAGTAAATAAAAAGCTAATCTTCTATGCAGAAAAAAGTTAACAGCAGTCCTGAGATGGCTTTCCTTAGAAAGGGCTGCTTGCAAAGTTGGCCCTTGGCTGAGAATTCAGAGGAACCTGGATTTAGGGAGGGTTCCTACCACCAACTGATAAGAGTGGCTGGTTGTGTCTAAAACAATATGGCTGATGCTTTCACTATCAGAGTCTAGAATTTGGTATGTGCTAGACATGCAGTATCTATGTGATCAGCTCCCAATAAAAACCCTGAATGCTGAGTTTTAAGGAGCTTCCCCAGTTGCAACATTTCACGTTGTCACAATTCTTGGTTAGGGGATTATGTGTGTCTTGTGTTAACTCTACCGGGAGAAATTTGCACCTGGTTTCCTCCAGACTTCCTTTTGCTGTTCATGCTTCCTATCCTCTTGTAATAAATACAATAGATACAAAAGGAATGTATCTTCCTTTGGTGATCATGCTTCCTATCCTCTTGTAATAAATCACAGCTGTAAACATGACTAATACAATACACTGAGTCCTGTGAGCTCACCTTGTGAATTACCAAATCTAACAGTGGTACTGGAAATATCCAATACATTCTCTTAATTCTATTATGAGCTCTTTGACAGTCATATAATGATAAAAACTGACAGTAACTTCAAGTCTAAAATGTATTACTCTTACTCCACCCATTAATAAAACATTTTTATATTATTTTATTTCCATTGTCTTATTATTTTTAAGATATCCAGTAACCTTATTTGAATCACATGCTTAGTTCTTGTACAGTAAAGAACAGGACACCTTCACTGACAATCCAAGGGAAATTAGTATGTTGTTAACAAACAAGGTGGAATACATACCGGGCAGGCTCTATCAAGAGATGATCACTAAAATCAGGCTATTTGACAAAATTGACTTCAAGAATACTGGGGAAGCATCGCAAAGAAATAGTCATGATCTCCCACAACTCAGGGTCCTGAGCAGCTCACTGGGTTCCCGCCTCTCTGCTCCTCACCACACAAACAGCTCCTGCCAGAACCTGAGATGGCAGCTTCAGGTGGGCAGGTGGCCATGCGCCAGTGCCCACGTGGAAAACAGTCAGGGGCCCCTCCTTGCTCGGTGCCTGACAGCAGGGGTGCAGGGTGGGACTGCCATCGGCCACGCGCAGAGCTCACGTGGTTATGGCAAGGGAGGCAAGGGAGACCCTGTGACCTAGGGAGTCGCCAGGCTTCCAGTCCAGCTGGCGGGAAGGACTGACGAGGCAGTGGGGATAAAGGTGCAAACAAAGAAACCATGGTTTCAGGAGGATAATGGACAGAGACACCTTGTGTTGACCCGAGCACATTTTTTGAAAAAAATTCTTAATATTGGGTGAGCGCTAATCCTCAATTCAAAAATTAAATCATATATCTAAAAACGAAAAAAAAAAGTCCTGAGTAACTTCTGATTATTATTTTACGTATTAAAAGATAACAGAAAAAGCGGTTTCAAATGTGAGTCCCAAGTAAAAACTCACCAACTTTACAGCTTACAAAGCTTGCCATCAAGGTGGCTTCTCACCAGGACAACTCTATACAGCATGCTTTAAAGTGAGCAGGTGGGTTGGGTGCAATGGCTCAGCCTATAATCTCAGCACTTTGGGAGGCCAAGGCGGGTGGATCACTTGAGCCCAGTTCAAGACCAGCCTGGGCAACACAGGGAGACTCTGCCTCTGTTAAAAATAAAAATAAAGGCCAGGCATGGTGGCTCATACCTGTAATCCCAGCACTTTGGGAGGCTGAGGCAGGTGGCTCACCTGAGGTCAGGAGTTCAAGACCAGCCTGGCCAACATGGTGAAACCCTGTCTCTACTGAAAATACAAAAATTAGCTGGGCGTGGTGGTGCACGCTTGTAGTCCCAGCTACATGGGAGGCTGAGGCACAAGAATCACTTGAACCCAAGAGGCAGAGGTTGCAATGAGCTGAGATCCTGCCACTGCACTCCAGCCTGGGCAATAGAGCAAGATTCCATCTCAAAAAACAGCTGAGCATGGTGGCCCATGACTGTGGTCCCAGCTACTCGTGGTGAAGACTGAGGTGGAAGAATCATTTGAGCCCAGGTGATTTTTTTTTTTTTTTTTTTGAGACAGAGTCTCGCTATGTCGCCCAGGCTGGAGTGCAGTGGCCGGATCTCAGTTCACTGCAAGCTCGGCCTCCCGGGTTTACGCCATTCTCCTGCCTCAGCCTCCCGAGTAGCTGGGACTACAGGTGCCCGCCACCTCGCCCGGCTAGTTTTTTGTATTTTTTTTTTTTTTTGAGACGGAGTCTCGCTCTGTCGCCCAGGCTGGAGTGCAGTGGCGCGATCTCGGCTCACTGCAAGCTCCAGAGACGGGGTTTCACCGGGTTAGCCAGGATGGTCTCGATCTGCTGACCTCGTGATCCGCCTGTCTCGGCCTCCCAAAGTGCTGGGATTACAGGCTTGAGCCACCGCGCCCGGTCAAGCCCAGGTGATTAAGGCTGCAGTGAGTTGTTATCATGCCTCTGCACTCCAGCCT
The DNA here is from genome assembly GCF_043159975.1 of Macaca nemestrina. Classification (NCBI taxonomy): domain Eukaryota; kingdom Metazoa; phylum Chordata; class Mammalia; order Primates; family Cercopithecidae; genus Macaca; species Macaca nemestrina. The sequence goes on along the minus strand of NC_092125.1, from coordinate 13,896,501 downwards.
GAGTGACAGACCGACAGCCTGCCTCCAAAAACAACAACAACAATAACAACAAAGGGAGCAGGAGTTACTTATTTAACAGTAGTAAGAGAGACTCTCATGCAATTCTTAGGGAGGCTGGTGAATATATTTTTAAAAACCTATTTTTTATATCATTCAAAAAACCAATTAAGAAATGCTGAAAAAATCAGAAATACAAAAATTAAAAGAAATTATCACATTACTTATATTAGATATCAACATTATCAATAAGGGAATACTTTTCAGATACAAAATGATCTCTAAAACTTTCCTATTTTGGGTAAAATACTAGCCTAGGAATATACACTATGAATATACACCATGATTCAGAAGGGGAATCTGCTATGAAATAAAAACAATGAAATACTAGAATATAGTGGCATATTTGAAAGAATTGAAAATCATCAAAAACACAATTACTCCTAAGCATATAATCTAACAATGTCTTCAGGAAGTCCTGGTTAACCTAGTATCACTTGCTCATCCCTTAGCCCTGTGATACTGTATGAAAACTGTTTACAGTTATGTTTAATTATATCCTCGGGATTCAAAGTTTTTACATGATCTCGGAAACCCAAGATCTACTTGAGAAATGCATTGATTTTAGTCCCAGCGCTGTCTCTAACTCATAAAAAGTAATACTTTCTGCTCAAGGCTACTTCACAGGATATAATCAAGCAACCTTCTTTTTGGCAGGCTTTGGGATAACAGTCAATGCAAATTTAGTGAATACGAAAATTAATTGCATGTGTGTAAAAATTTTGGAAGCACAAGTAGGTAAACCAAGGTGCCATGGACAATGAATTTCTGGGAAAATTTTAACCCAGAAATCATAACACCGTTTCTGTGGATTTCTGAAGACCCTACAATAATTTTCTGAGATGATATATCTACACAATAAAGCCTATGCTTTCAACAAACCCAAAAAAGTTTAAGAACTCCTATTGTACTCTGATTTTTCATAACAGTTACCTAATTAAAGTGGGAGAAAGGGAAAACAGGAATACTTAAAGATAACTTAATCAAATTTAACCAGACAGGGAAGTATTTACTACATTAGATACCATTTAATTTTATAACAAAATAAGTTTTATTTATCTTTTAAAACACATTCATTTTTATCACAAAAACAATTATGTAGATGAACAAAAAGTGTCATTACCCACTGGTATAAAAGAGCAAAGAGAGGTGAAGCTTTAAGAGGTTTTAAGGACATAATTCACTAGAGGCAGGAAAAACAGTTTAAATCCAGATGTCATACGATAACTGCCTTATCAGGTAGTAACAACCTAACACCCTTTAAAAAAACCTATAACCAACATAAACTTACCTACCAATTCAGAAGCTAATGTTTAAAATTTTGAAAAAAACATTATTACAAACTGTGTTTTAAGAAACACACAGGTAAAGATTTGGAAGTATATACTAAAATGTTAATAATAGTTACCTCTGTAACGTCTGAATTATGACTGATCTTTTTCCTACCTGATTTTCTGGATTTTCCATACTTTCTACCACGAGTTTTTTAATAACTAGAAAATGTTAAAATCAAATAAAATGCTTTATGTTCATTATTAAATTATAAAACTATTAAGTATTATTAAACATTTACTTAAGACAGTCAATTTTAAGATTTCTTGCTGACACTTTTAAGAAACAATTAACTCAGACCCTAAAGAAAATGAAATCGATCCTTTAGTTATTTATTTATTTATTTATTGAGACAGTCTCGCTCTCCAAAACAGTCTTGATCCAGCTGGAGAGCAATGGCGCAATTGCGGCTCACTGCAACCTCTGCCTCCCAGTTCAAATGATTCTCAAGTCTCAGCCTCCGGAGTAGCTGGGTTTACAGGCATGCGCCACAACACCCAGCTAATTTTTTTTTATTTTAGTAGAGACGGGGTTTCACTATGTTGGCCACACTGGTCTCAAACTCCCGGTCTCAAGTGATCCGACTGCCTCGGCCTCCCAAACTGTTAGGATGACAGGTCTAAGCCACCATGCCCGGCCTCATTCTACATTTAAAACAAATCACCTTTAATTCTTCAAGGCCAGGCTGGCACAGTGGCTCACGTCTGTAATCCCAGCCCTTTGGGAGGCTGAGACAGGCGGATCACTGAAGGTCGGGAGTTCGAGACTAGCCTGGCCAACATGTGAAACCCTGTCTCTACTAAAAATACAAAAATTAGTCGGGCGTGGTGGCAGGCACCTGTAATCTCAGCTATTCAGGAGGCTGAGGCAGAAGAATCACTTGAACCTGGGAGGCGGATGCTGCAGTGAGCCGAAATCATGCCACTGCACTCCAGCCTCGGCGACAGAGCGAGACTCCGTCTCTGGGGGAAAAAAAAATTCTTCAAGGCCTAGATTATCTGCTCTCCAAGTATCCTATAAAATTAATGATGCAGGCCGGGCGCGGTGGCTCAAGCCTGTAATCCCAGCACTTTGGGAGGCCGAGACGGGCGGATCACGAGGTCAGGAGATCGAGACCATCCTGGCTAACATGGTGAAACCCCGTCTCTACTAAAAAAATACAAAAAAACTAGCCGGGCGCGGTGGCGGGCGCCTGTAGTCCCAACTACTCGGGAGGCTGAGGCAGGAGAATGGCGTGAACCCGGGAGGCGGAGCTTGCAGTGAGCTGAGATCCGGCCACTGCACTCCAGCCTGGGCGGCAGAGCGAGACTCCATCTCAAAAAAAAAAAAAAAAAAAAAAAAAATATTAATGATGCAATGTGATGAATTGATCAGAGAAATTTAATTACATATACTTCACTGGCTTTTGTCTGTTACGTTTCTATTACAAGTGATCTTTAAAACTATAATGTGATTATGGCCTATTATTTCAAATAAAAAATTGCTGGGCACAGTGGCTCACGGCTATAATCCCAGCTACTTGGAAAGGTAACGTGAGAGGATCCCTTGGGCCCACCCATGAGTTCCAGAACAGCCTATGCAACATAACAAGACACCATCTCTAAAATTAAAATTTAGAATTCTTCCCAACTCATTCTACAAAGCCAGCATTATTCTGATATATAATGACATTATGAGAAAATAAAACTACAGGCTGTACATGGTGGCTCATCCTTGTAATCCCAACACTTTGGGAGGCTGAGATGAGAGGACTGCTTGCGGCCAGGAGTTTAAGACCAGCCTGGGCAACATAGCAAAACCACATCTCTACAGACCAATATCCCTCATGAGCACAAATGCAAACAACTCTTTTTTTTTTTAATTTTTATTTATTTATTTATTTATTATTATTATTTTTTTAGATAGGGTCTTGTTTTATCAACCAAGCTGGAGTTCAGTGGTGCAATCTTGGCTCACTGCAACCTCCAACTCCTGAAGTCAAGTGATCCTCCCACCTCAGCCTCCCAAGCCTCCCAAGTAACTGGGACCTACAGGTGCAGACCACCAAACCCAGCTGATTTTTTTTAATTTTATTTTCTGTAGAGACAGGGTTTTGTCATGTTGCCCAGGCTAGTCTTAGACTCCTGGACTTAAGCCAACCCAAAGTGCTGGGATTAGAGGTGTGAGCCACCATGCCCAGCCCAAAAATTCTAAATAAAATTCTAGCACGTAGAATCCAACAATATGCTCTAAAAGGTAATATATCATAACCAAGTGCACTTTATTGTAGAAATGGAGGATTGTTCTAAAATTCAGAAGTCAATGTAATTAACCTATCAACAAACTTAAAAAAAGATCATCTCAATATACACAGAAAATACATTTTATTAATACAAAATCCATAATCCACTCCTGATGTAACCGCTCAGCAAACTAGGAACAGAATGAAACTTCCTCAATCGGACAAAAGGCATCCATGAAAAATCTGCAACTAACATTATACTTAATGGTGAAAGACTGAATGCTTTTCCCTACAATTTAGGACAAGACAGGGATATCCACCTCACCACTTCTATTCTGCATTGTTTTGGAGACTGCAGCCAATGCAATCAAGAAAGAATTGGACCTGAAGAATAATAGCTGCCTTTACTGACAACATGATCCACTACCAAGGAAATCCAAAGGAATCTACAAAAATGCTACTGTAACCAATAGGTGGTTTTAGCAAGATCACAGGATACACAATATAGAGAAGTCAATAGGATTCCTATACATTAGCAACAATCAGAAATTGAATTTTTAAAACAATACCATTAACAACAATAAAAAATTACTAAATATTTAGAGATCAATCTTGTAGAGAGTTCTCATTCTGAGAGTTCTAACTAGTAAATCAGGATTCCTTATACAAGTGTTTTTCAAACTGAGTCACAACCTATTAATTACTAGATAGGGAAAGAACAAGAGAAAAAAATGATACGAGAGAAAAAATGACTGAGTTAATGACTCATTCACACGTTTGTTTCTGGCTTTTGGGTTTTTTTGTTTTTGTTTTTTGAGATAGGGTCTCCCTCTGTTTTTCAAGCTGAGCACTGTGGCTCACTGCAGCCTTGACTTCCTGGGCTCAAGCAATTAGCCTGTTTCAGCCTCCCAAGTAGATGGAACTACAGGCATGTACCACAATGCCCAGCTAATTTTTGATAATTTTTAAAGACAGGGTCTCACTATGTTACCCAGGCTGGTCTCAAACTCCTGGACTCAAGTGATCCTCCCACCTTGGCCTCCCAAAGTGCTGGGATTACAGGCATGAGCCATCGCACCCAGCCTCATTCATACATTTAAACTAAAGCCTATAATGTATCAGGTGCTGGTTAAGAAACAGGGACTTAAGATTCAGTCTTTGTTTTCACGGAGTATAGTGGAGGAATCAGTTAAACAGTTAAGTTACTATATGAAGATAGCTAATATGGTCAGATTCTGCACAAAAGGAGCACGAAGAAGGATGTAAATCTATCTTAGGATCTCAGAGAAGGATACCTGAAGGATGACTGGTAGTCTAGGAAAAGAATTCCAATTGGTTGAAATGAAAAACAATATAGATTCTGGAAAAGAGCTATAGTGCATGAGGAAAGTTGACAATATAGAAAGCCGCAATTATTAATGACCATAGGCCGGGCGCGGTGGCTCAAGCCTGTAATCCCAGCACTTTGGGAGGCCGAGACGGGCGGATCACGAGGTCAGGAGATCGAGACCATCCTGGCTAACACAATGAAACCCCGTCTCTACTAAAAATACAAAAAAATTAGCCGGGCGAGGTGGCGGGCGCCTGTAGTCCCAGCTACTCGGGAGGCTGAGGCAGGAGAATGGCGTAAACCCGGGAGGCGGAGCTTGCAGTGAGCCGAGATAGCGCCACTGCACTCCAGCCTGGGCGACAGAGCGAGACTCCGTCTCAAAAAAAAAAAAAAAAAAAAAAAAAAAATGACCATAGCCAGAGGAGAAGCATGGCCTGATAGCAACAGAAGAATTACTACAAAGTTTTATAAGCAAGAGCTACATTATCTGACGTCTTAGATCACTGTGGCTGCAATGTAAAAAACAGATTCCAATATACAAATACAAGACTGAATCAGACAGATCAGTTAGGAATCTGCTACCTTTTAATCTAGAATGAGATACAATGGCTTGCACTAATGCTGGGATGGAGACAGAAGAACTGGGTAAAGACATTCTCACATTTGGTAACTAACTGAATAAAGGGATTAAAAATTTTACCTTTTGGCCAGGCACTGTGGCTCACACCTGTAATCCCAGCACTTCGGGAAGCTGAGGTGGGTGAATCATTTGAGGTCAGGAGTTAGAGACCAGCCTGGCAATACGGTGAAACCCTGTCTCTACTAAAAATACAAAATCAGCCGGGCGTGGTGGCAGGTGCCTGTACTCCCAGCTACACGGGAGGCTGAGGCAGGAGAACTGCTTAAACCCAAGAGGTGGAGGCTGCAGAGAGCCGAGATTGTGCCACTGCACTCCAGCCTGGACGACAGAGTGAGACTCCGTTTCAGAAAAAACAATTTTTTTTTCTCCTCACTGCTGACTTCTATTTCGTAAGAGCAGATCTGATCCCGGACTAGCAAACAAAGAAAAGAGAACTAGAGAGACACCCAAACTGCAGGGGAGGTTGTAGTAACAAAGCAGAAGATAAAAGGAAATTCCAGGTGAGGCTACAGGGCAAGAACAGTCTCACTGTGTGTACCGTCTTGAATGTATCAGAAACTACTAGTGTTCATGATGGTATATGAGAAAGAATCTACTTATTTTTATTTTTCTACTTGCCCTAAAGTAATAAACATGCATTACATCAAGCAAATTAATGGCTAATTATCAGCAAACTAGTAAACTATTTCTGTTGACACCTTTATTCTCTACCCAGTAATTCAACTGGCAGCTACTATTTTCACTAAGTACTGTTAAAAGAACTTGACAAAATGAGATACTCTTACTTGAATTCCTGGTCCTAAAGAATTGAGTCCTTTCTTCAGGATACAAATTAATACATGAATTCATTTGCTTTATAATACTATAAAAATACAGAAGTATACAAAAAGCAAATGTCTCCTTTTATCTTCTCTGTTCCCACATCCCTCGTGGACATAACTACTGTCTCCTTACTTAGGGTATTCTTCCAGTCTTACCCTGCATTTACAGGGACCTACGTACAAAACAATGTATTTTTTCCAAATAAATTTTAAATTGGCTTTTAGTTAAGCATATTATCCTTGTAAAACTAATAAAACATTAATGTTGCCGGGCACAGTGGCACATGCCTGTAATCCCAGCACTTTGGGAGGCCAAGGCGGGTGGATCACTTGAGGTCAGGAAATCGAGACCAGCCTGGCCAACATGGCTAAACCTCTTCTCTACTAAAGAAATACAAAAATTAGCCAGGCATGGTGGTGGGCACCTGTAGTACCAGCTACTCGGGAGGCTGAGGCAGGAGAATTGCTTGAACTCAGGAGATGGAGATTGCAGTAAGCTGAGACTGCACTCCAGCCTGAAAAACAGAGTGAGACTCTATCTCAAAAAAAAAAAAAAAAAAAAGTAAGTCCTAAATTACTACACCCAATCCCAAACCCTTCCCATTAATAATCACTATTCTCATTTTGGCATATGTTCTTCCAGGATTTTTCCAGACCTTCACTTACATACATGTACATGTATCCGTATTTAATAACATTTCAGTGAATCTATTTTTACATAATTGGTACTACATTACCAATGTAATGTAGAACAGTGTATTAATACACTGTCTTTCAACTTTTCTTTCATTTAAAAAATGTTTTAGAGATCTTTCTACATCAGTAAACACAAGCTGTCGAATTATTTTTGTGCTATAACCACTGTAGGAATTTGCCATGGTTATTTACCTTGTCCTCTATTGGTGATATTAAGTGGTTTTCTGTTTTTCACTATTAAAAAGAGGGCAACTACAAACATATTCATGCCAGCTTCCTTGTGCACCTGTACACAGGCTGCTTCTGGGTAGGTATTAAAACGGAGCACGAAGAACATCAACATTTTTTAAGACATAACCCAAATTCTCCCAATTTGGGAGAATTTCTAAAGTGTAATTTCTAAAGTGTAATTCTAGTGCCTTAAAGGCCAATACATAATGAAAAAAGAAGACTCTTATTTACAGTTAAGTGTTCTATTTTCAACCAAAACTTTTCTAATCCTAGAGGAGTCTAACAATCCAGCATCTTGAATAGAAATTACCATTAATTTCTGTACCAGTTATTAGCAATGCAGTATCTTAACAGCCTTGAAAGATACATTTATTCAATTCGACAATAATTACCAAAATTAAAAACACACAACCTTGGCCCCAGGAATAAACCGCCAAATTCATTCAATAGATATACTTGGACATGTGTGAGATAACATTCAAAGTTATTCATCACAGATGCAAGTCAGTAGGTCTGGACAAAAGTCTAGCTAAATTCAAAGTGACATAATAAATTACAATTCTGGAAGGGAATTCAATGTATCACTTACTTCAAATAGTAAATTAACTCAAAGTTCGGGAGCTATAAAATACTGATAAATTTAACATTAAAAAATTGCTCAATGGCAAAAAAAAAATACACAAAGCAAACAAATCAAAATATAAATGACAAAGTCTACAAAAAGTTATTTATAATTCATAACACTAAAAAGCGTATCTCTCATATATAAAGAACATCTAAAATCAATAATTTTTTTTAAAGACCAACCATTCAGGCCAGGCAAAGTGGCTCACTCCTGTAGTTCCAACACTTTGGGAGGCCGAGGTGGGTGATGTGCTTGAGCCCAGGAGTTCAAGACCAGCCTGGGCAACATACAAAAAAATTTAAAAATTAACCAGCATGGTAGCATGTGCCTGTAGTCTCAGGTACTCAGGAGGTTGAGGTGGGAGGACCACTTGAGCCTGGGAGGTTCAAGGCTGCAGTAAGCCATTATTGCACCACTGCACTCCAGCCTGGGGGACAGGAAGGAAATAAACGACAAAAAAACAAAACGAAACAAAAAAAAAACCAGCCAACCATTCAGCAGAAAAATGGGCATATGACATAAAAGGATATTTCATATAAAAAGAATTACAATGGACTCTTAAACACTTGAAAAGATGCTCATACTCATTCACAAACTTGATGTAAAATCTACTAAATAAAAACAATTCAAAACACCATTTTCCACATACACTCGTAGTCCCAACTACTCGGGAGGCTGAGGCAGAAGAACTGCTTGAACCTGGGAGATAGAGGTTGCAGTGTGCCCCTATCATGCCACTAACTCCCTCCAGCCTGGACAATACAGTGAGACTCTATCTCCAAAAAAATCAAAAAAAAAAAAAAAAAAACCCCACACCATTTTTCACTACCAGATTGGCAAAAACTCAGAAATTCAGAAGTCTAGTGATGTACATGGCAGGTAAGGTATGGGAAAATATTAGCCCTCATATTGCTGGGGAGAATGTAAATCTGTATAACCTGAATGGGAAACTATTATAAAAATAAAAAATGCAGGCCGGGCAGATCACAGGTCAGGAGTTCAAGACTAACTTGGCCAAGATGGTGACACCTGTTTCCACTAAAAATACAAAAATTAGCGGGGCATGGTGGTGCACGCCTGTAATCCCAGCTACTCGGGAGGCTGAGGCAGGAGAATTGCTTGAACCAGGGAGGCAGAGGTTGCAGCGAGCCAAGACGACACAACCTGGGCGACAAAATGAGATTCCATCACCAAAAAAAAAAAAAAGCACATATGCTTTAATCAGTAACCCTTCTCTTGGGAATTAACCCTACAGATACTCTTACAGATGTATGAAATAATATATGTACAAAGTTATCTCATCTCAGACCTGCCTGTAAAAGCAAAAGATCAAAAACAACCTAAATGTCCAAAAATAGGGGTGTGGCTAAATAAATTATGTTACATCATAAATCTTATACATCTGTCCTACACAGAACTGCAAAAACAAGTGAGGAAACTGGTTGTTTGCAGCTGGAGATGGGCATGAAAGACCAGAGACGAGGAGACAACTTTTTAAGGATTATAGAACTATTCTTAAACTGGACTGTGGTGATGGGCGCACAACCCTAGACGTTTACAAAAATTCTGTTGACAGCCAGGTGTGGGGGCTCACGCCTATAATCCCAGAGCTTCAGGAGGCCAAGTGGCAGTATCTCTTGAGAGGAGGTGTTCAAGAACAGCCTAGGCAACACAGCGATACTGTGTCTGTACAAACAACAAATTTTTTTTAATTAGCTGGGCATAGTAGCACACACCTGCATTCCGAGCTACTCAGGAGGCTGAGGCTGGAGGATTGCTTGAGCCCAGAGTTTGAGGTTAACACTGAGCTATGATCGTGCTACTGCGCGACAGAGTAAGAATTTGTTTCTAAAAAAAGAAAATAGCCCAGGCATGGTGGCTCACGCCTATAATCCCAGCACTTTGGGAGGTTGAGGTGGGCGGATCACCAGGTCAGGAGATCGAGACCATCCTGGCTAACACGATGAAACCCCATCTCTACTAAAAATATATATTTTTTAAATTAGCTGGGCGTAGTGGCGGATACCTATAGTCCCAGCTACCTCAGGAGGCTGAGGCAAGAGAATGGTGTGAACTTGGAAGGCAGAGGTTGCAGTGAGCCAAGATCATGCCACTGCACTCCAGCCTAGGCGACAGAGCCAGATTCCGTCTCAAAAAAATAATAATAATAAAATAAATAAATAAAATAAAAATGTAATTAAAATGAATTTAAAATTCCTTGATTTTTACACTTACAATGGTTTAATTTTTTTTGGTGTGCGAGTTATACCTCAATAAAAGTTGTTAATAAGAACACACAAGGCTAGGCGTGGTGGCTCACACCTGTTAATTCTAGCACTTTGGGAGGCTGAGGTGGGCAGATCACTTGAGACCAGGAGTTTGAGACTAGCCTGGCCAATGTGGCGAAACCACGTCTCTACTAAAAAATAGAAAAAATACTGGCCGGGCGCGGTGGCTCAAGCCTGTAATCCCAGCACTTTGGGAGGCCGAGACGGGGGAATCACGAGGTCAGGAGTTCGAGACCATCCTGGCTAACACAGTGAAACCCCGTCTCTACTAAAAAATACAAAAAACTAGCCGGGCGAGGTGGTGGGCGCCTGTAGTCCCGGCTACTCGGGAGGCTGAGGCAGGAGAATGGCGTAAAAACCCGGGAGGCGGAGCTTGCAGTGAGCTGAGATCCGGCCACTGCACTCCACCCTGGGCGACATAGCGAGACTCCGTCTCAAAAAAAAAAAAAAAAAAAAAAAAAAAAAATACTAAAAAATAGCCTGGGTGACAGAGCGAGACCGTCTCAAAAAAGCAAAAACAAACAAAAAAACACCCACAAATGAGGGGATCTCTATGTACTAGTAACACAAACATCTCCCAGATGTGTTAAGTGACAAAATTTAAAAGTGCAGAACAGTATGTATATTTAAAAGTTGAAAGTAAAGGGTAGGGGAGATAGGGGAGTAAGACAGCAAACTTGTGTTTGCTTTTCTGTGTGTGGAAACAATACACAGAAAACAATGACTATACAGAAAGAAGGGAAATTCAACGAATGGAGGTAAAAGGTAGGATGAAAGGGTTTTTACTACATTCTTTTATATGTATTTTTTAAAACTTTCAGCCATATGCTTGAATATGCAAAAAATTAAACTAGAATAGATATTTGGACTTTAACAATACAGATATACCTTATAATGTAAGTTGTCTGCTTCTTCATTTTGTTACATATTATATTTCATATAATTTTGCAATCATCCTGATTGTCCCCAAGAGTCTGCCTTTGTGAATAATTGTACCTACAGAAACTTTGCATCCTCAATATTCTGGGAACAGTTCCAGTTTTAAATATTCAATTCCAATGTTACTGATTTATAAATTAATAAAGGTTCTTAGAAATTCCAAGTTTTGAATGGGTGCAGTGGCTCATGCCTGTAATCCCAGCACTTTGGGAGGCTAAGGCAGGTGGATCATTTGAGGTCAGGCGTTCAAGACCAGCCTGACCAACATGTTGAAACCCCATCTCTACTAAAAATACAAAACAAGTAGCCAGTTGTGGTGGTTCATGCCTGTAATCCCAGCTACTTGGAAGGCTGAGGCAGGAGGAATGCTTGAACCTGGGAGGAGAAGGTTGCAGTGAGTCGAGATCACGCCACTGCACTCCAGCCTGGGGGACAGGGTGAGACTGCATCTCAAAAAAAAAAAAAAAAAAAAAATCCAAATTTTCCATCTACAGTGATTATCTGGAAAATGTACCCCCAAAAAATCTTTTTTTCAATCACATGACCAAATTAAAGGTTGGGTAAAGTAAAACTCATCCAAAATATGCATAAAACTTCAAATTTAACTTTTTTGATAACTAACAAGATAAAGTTATAGATCTACCTTTATGTAACAGTAACAGAATAGGAACAACATGGACCCCAAAGTCTCTGCTGAGCAGAAAACTAGAAATGACTAGAAATAATACTGACAGAAGAGAAAAGCTAAAGTAGAACTACATAGCCAAGAAAAAAGCTCCAAGGGAAGGTTGTGGATTCAAATGAATACATAGATAGCTCTTCTAAGACTCCACAATACATTCCTCATTCCTATACAGCTATACTACCTACAGGGCAGCAAATCTAAGATCCACAAAAATCAGAGCTCCTGTTTTATTAACTGCTCCCCTTGTGCCAAGTATTATGCTTTAGTAATTTCATGTAATCTCAGCAACACTATGACATAGGTGTTGCTATCCTCAGTACCAAAGCACAGTAACTAAACACCAACATCACACAAACGTCAAAGTTAATGCCAAAAAAAATATGCTACGAGAGGATTTCCACTTTTCCTCTCTTATTTTTTACTATATTTTAAATGCCAAACTTCTACAAGTAAAAAAATTTTATATAATGAAGTAGTACATGCTCATTTTAAAAACGAAACATTGTAATTTCACAAAATAGACTTTAAACATTTTCTATACTGTCACCCACTAGAAATAACCACTATTAACTTGTTACAGGTCTTTCTAGACCTTTTCTTAAAAGCATTAACAGTTGATGTGCCAAGTCAGTACAATTATCTACTTATACTATATATGTAAATGTGAGGTAAAATGTCTACCTATAGATAGTATAAACTGTAAGCAAAAGCAAACTGTTGCCCAAACCTAGGTTAAGTCAAATTTGGGTTTAACTATATAGAATATTCTAAAAAGCACAGAAACCAAAAGAAAATGAAAGAGAAGGTGGAACGATGAAAGCAGGAAAGGGCCAAATATGGTCTAGCAACCCAACTCAACAGTACAGCCAGTTTGTCACTACCTACCTACTTAAGAGCTGATTCTAACATCTATTTCCATGGTAACCAGGCATTAAGCAAAATATATATATATACCAGACTTTTAGGAAAAGATTCCTTTCTCCTTCACCAGAAAAATGCCTGGTTTGGCAAAGTTGAGCAACATAATCTGGAAGTCTGACTTTATGTCAGAAATTTCGCTATATTAGCCTGTAAAACATCTTAAAATAGTTATTAACTAATTGGAGGGGTGGACTACAAGGAGCAAAACTGATCATCTGCAGACATCATAATCTCAGTTTCTAAAATTGGAGTTCCAGTTGCCTTCTAATGACATACAATATGCTCAAAACCCAGTAAAATGTTTAAAATTCTAAAATGCAATATATAAACAAGAATTAATTCCTGACATCTAGTACCATCTGGCCACCTGGAAAATTTATAGTGGACTTTCAAATCTGAACCTTTCAAAATTAATGTAAGCATAAATTAAATTTTAAGTAAAAACATACAGTAAAATAATACCTCTTTAGTTACTGATAGGATAGGGGCAGAATAATGATATGCAAACCAGTAGCATCTTTTCTTTTTCTCTTTTTTTTTTTTTTTTGAGACAGAGTCTCACTGTTGCCCAGGCTGGAGTGCAGAGGTGTGATCTCAGCTCACTGCAACCTCCACCACCCCGGTTGAAGCCTCCTAAGTAGCTGGGATTGCCGGCGCTTGCTACCACACCCAGCTGATTTTTGTATTTTTAGTAGAGATGGGGTTTCACCATGTTGGCCAGGCTGGTCTTGAACTCCTGACCTCAGTTATCTGCCCGCCTCAGCCTCCTAAATTGCTGGGGTTACAGGCACAAGCCACTGTGCCCAGCCATATCTTTTTAAAAAGATGCTCAACATTTTGAAACCATGTAAATATTTTACATCAAAAAAATTGAAAAGGAAAAAACAGCACTCCTTAGAAACGAAAACCAAACTGAAGTAAATGTTCTATTTTCAACTGCTGACATAAATACACAGAGAGAATTATTATTTCAAGTACCTTAAATATTAATATTTATTTAAAATATTATTTTTCATTAAAATTTGTAAGTTTTTCATTTAAAAAGTATTCTGAGCTTACATCCCTACTGGAATACAGCCTAAGGACATAAACAGACAGACAAAGGAATCTCAAACTACATTACGATATTGTTATCTCAAAGCTAATATGTATTATATGTATAATATAATGTTAATGTTGTTAGGAACCAACATTTTTAGCATAAGATAAAAAATGATATAGGCCGGGCATGGTGGCTTACGCCTGTAATCCCACCACTTTGGGAGGCTTGAGGTCAAGAGTTCGAGACCAGCCTGGCCAACATGGTGAAACCCAGTCTCTAATAATAACACAAAAATTAGCCAGGCATAGTGGCTCGTACCTGTAATCCCAGCTACTTGGGAGGCTAAGGCAGGAGAATTGCTTGAACCTGGGAGGCAGAGGTTGTAGTGAGCCGAGATCATGCCACTGCACTCTAGCCTGGGCGACAAAGCGAGATCCCATCTCAATTTAAAAAAAAAAAAAAAAAAAAAAAAGGCCGGGCACGGTGGCTCACGCCTGTAATCCCAGCACTTTGGGAGGCCAAGGCAGGCGGATCAGGAGGTCAGGAGTTCGGGACCAGCCTGGCCAACATAGTGAATCCCCGACTCTACTAAAAATACAAAAATTAGCAGGCGTGGCAGAGGATGCCTGTAATCCCAGCTACTCGGGAGGCTGAGGCAGGGGAATCCCTTGAACCTGGGAGGCGGAGGTTATGGTGAGCCAAGATCGTGCCACTGCACTCCAGCCTGGGCAACAGAGCGAGACTCCGTCTCAAAAAAAAAAAAAAAAGGACACAACTATAAAAGAAGTTACATGGCTGTGCTCATCAAGAAAGCATCACAGGCCAAGAAGGAAGTCCCTGCTCTCCCAACGTCCAAAGGCTCTGAACACTGAAACAGCAGTGATGAACGGTATCCGTACCCACAGCCACACAAAAAAAGAGAAGTTCTTCACGTCACCCACCTAAGGACAGCCCAAGACACTGCTGCTGTTCTGGAGGCAGCCCAAATATCCTTGGAAGAGTGGCCCAGTCCAGGGAAACAAGCTTGACCACTATGCTATCAAGTTTCCCCTGACCACTGAGTCAGCCATGAAAAGAACAGAAAGTCAACAACATTCTTATGTTCACTGTGGATGTCAAGGCCAACAAACACCAGATCAAACAGGCTAAGAAAAAGCTCTGTGGCACTGACATAGCCAAGATCAACACCCTGATCAGGCCTGATGGAAAGAAGATCCATGTTCTACTGGTTCCTGATTATGATGATGTTGCCAACAAAATTGGGATCATCTAAAGTGAACCCAGCTGGCTAACACTAAATAGACATATTTTTCACCAAAAAATAAGTAAATAAATCACAAAATAAACAAAACCTCTGTAATTTTTCATGAAAACTGGAAATATCAGTATGAATTGAAAATTTATTCTTCCCATTTTTTTTGAGAGGGGGTCTCACTCTATCACCCAGACTAGGGTGCAGTGGCACAATCTCAACTCAGATGACCTGCCCAAGTAGTTGGGACTATAGGCACACACCACCATGCCTGGCTAACTTTTTTTTTGTAGAGACAGGGTTTTGCCATGTTGCCCAGGCTAGTCTTGAATTCCTGGGCTCAAGTGATCCGCCCACCTCAGCCTCCCAGAGTGCTGAGATTACAGGAGTGAGCCACCACACCCAGCCGTAATTTACTCATCTTTTTTTTTTTTTTTTTTTTTTTTTTTGAGATGGAGTCTCGCTCTGTCGCCCAGGCTGGAGTGCAGTGGCCAGATCTCAGCTCACTGCAAGCTTCACCTCCCGGGTTTATGCCATTCTCCTGCCTCAGCCTCCCACGTAGCTGGGACTACAGGCGCCCGCCACCTCACCCGGCTAGCTTTTTGTATTTTTTAGTAGAGACGGGGTTTCACTGTGTTAGCCAGGATGGTCTCGATCTCCTGACCTCGTGATCTGCCTGTCTCGGCCTCCCAAAGTGCTGGGATTACAGGCTTGAGCCACCGCTCAGCCCATAATTTACTCTTTCTAATACAAAAAAAGATGGGAGGGGAGGGGAGGAGAGGGGAGGGGAGGGGAGGGGAGGGGAGGGGGGGAAGGGAGAAAGTACTTCCTGTATCTAAATACTAAAAAACCCTATAAGTCATGACCAACCCAGTAGCAATGAGCACCTGTAACACCCTTATTGTGGTCTCTAAAAACCATTTCCCACTTGAGAAAACCAGGGCTCCTTGTTCTTTTCTTTTTTTATATATATTTGATGTCATTAATGTCTCAGCAACGAGGGTTCCTTAAAGAAATAGCTGAGTCCAGATGTGGAGCAGGAAATGTACAAAGTGAACCTGATACTCCTTGTGCCAGAAAGAGAGTAAGTTATTGAAAACTGATGGGACAATATTCAAAAGAATACAAAAGAACCCATCTGAAGGGGTTCCAATTGGCCAAAGATGAGACAAATGAAACATGAAAAACAGCAACTACAATGGATTAAAACACATCACATACATAAAAATCCGTAACACAAAAATAATAAAAGAAAGAAAAAAATTTACTGGTCATTTTAGTGGGTTCCTAGGACATCAACTCATTATTATAAAAACTGGCAAAACGAGGTGGGAGAGGAATTAAATTTTTATGGCCTGCACTTCTAGATTTTAAAGACATTAAATACATGGAATAAAAGTTTTCTTTACAGAAGAATTTCAACTAATAAATGCAGGAGTGATACAATTCAAAAATCACCATTTTGCAATCCTTATGTAATGGATCTAGTCAACAATCCTCAGATGTTGTTAAAACCTTTGTGTGGGGCCGGGCGCGGTGGCTCAAGCCTATAATCCCAGCACTTTGGGAGGCCGAGACGGGCGGATCACTAGGTCAGGAGATCGAGACCATCCTGGCTAACATGGTGAAACCCCGTCACTACTAAAAAATACAAAAAACTAGCCAGGCGAGGTGGCAGGCGCCTGTAGTCCCAGCTACTTGGGAGGCTGAGGCAGGAGAATGGCGTAAACCCGGGAGACGGAGCTTGCAGTGAGCTGAGATCCGGCCACTGCACTCTAGCCCGGGCGACAGAGCGAGACTCTGTCTCAAAAAAAAAAAATTAAAAAATTAAAAAATAAATAAAACCTTTGTGTGAAAGTTGGTAAGAACTTAATAAAGGATAGATCAAACCAACATAATCTAAAACCACTGACCAATCCTAGCAATACTGAAAGGGAACCAACCTCATGATGCTAAGTAAAAGAATACAGCACCTCTTATAAAGAATGCTCACCAAAAAAAATACCCTCCAGAACGAATGATCAGTTTACAGGAAATTACAGGAGTTAAACCAAACCACAAAGATGTAATCAGCCAAACAGAATGTGGGAAATTCTACAGGTTAACAGTTGCTTCATCAAATAAAGGGCATGAAAAGGAAGGAGATTTAAAAGACCATTTACAACTGTATCTTCCAACTGCAGTGTGAAGACTTTATTTGGGTCCTAATGTAAACAAACAAATTGCAAAAGACATTTTAGAGACAGTCAGGCTAATCTGAACATGTTCTTGCTACCAAATGCCATTAAGGAATTATTGCTAATGTTATTAATTGTGACAATGGTAAGATAGTTGTACTGTGAAAGGAAAGTCCAAGTGTGTCAGAGACACATGCTGAAATACATATGGGGGAAATGATATCTGGGATTTGCTTTAAAATGCCACATGGTGAGGGAGAAAGGCGAGAAGAGGGGCTGCAGAGTGAAACAGATAATACCAAGATGGCAAAATACTGGCAACTGGTGAGGCTAGGCCATAAATATGTAAAATATCAGTGAACTTTATTTTTGTATGTTGCAAATTTCCATAGTTTTAAAGCTGTATCACCAGCATGTTTGTTACCATGAAGTGTATACGTCTCTAATCATTTATTTTTACTAGTCTCAAGAATTAACAGCACTAAATTTTCCAAAAATTAAAAAATGTCTCAACTTACATATTTAATCTAGAAATCAATTACTGTATCACATCATATCCATATATATGAAAATGACTATCTGCATTATAAAGTCACTGTGCTTATCCACAGTTAAATATTTGTTTAGCAGAACTGTATTTACATAGTTACAGTGTTTCATTATACTTCAATTTTATTTGAGATCTTCATTTTACTTAATTAGAACCCCGTATCTCTTTCATCAACACCTAATCACAGTTAATACTACAATCAGAACAATTTAAGTTACAACTCAAGGGGAACAGAGATGGGGAACCAAACCACACTGTTAATGTTTGCCATAAAGGCTGGCTTCAATCCATGCACAGAGGCATTTCATTCATTAAAAACTGCAGTCTCAGCCCAGCACAGTGGCACACACTCGTAATCCTCCTGTAAAGCTACTTGGGAGGCAGAGGCAAGAGGATGGCTTGAACCCAGGAATTCCAAGCCAGCCTAGACAACAAAATGAGACGCGACGTCAAAAAAAAAAAAGCAGTCTTATTCTAAGTCTCTCATTGTACTTTCTAGAGCCACCTTAAAGTGTGACCCTAACACAAGTTCATGTACATAAGAAGCTTTTTGGTGTTTTCCTAAGGGATAAACTGCGGTTTGGTTTGGTTTTTTATTGAGACACAGTCTTGCCCTGTCACCCAGGCTGGAGTGCAATGGCACGATCTTGGCTCACTGCAACCTCCACCTCCCGGGTTCAAACGGTTCTCCTGCTTCAGCTGCCCAAGTAGCTGGGATTACCACCACGCCCAGCTATTTTTTGTAATTTTAGTAGAGACGGGGTTTCAGCATGTTGGCCAGGCTGGTCTCAAACTCCTGACCTCGTGATCTGCCTGCCTCGGCCTCCCTAAGTGCTCAGATTAAAGGCGTGAGCCACTGTGCCCGGCCTAAACTGTGTTTTTTAATTATCTGAAGGTTTAATACCTGAAGAAATAACAAATGCTAAGAGTTCAGCCTAATCAAAAATTAACACCAGCCTCTAAGGTATAAGAGAGTTATTTACTCATAGAACCAAATGCTTCTCGCCTATCAGTGTTTAATGGTATCATTTGAGATCTGAATCCCGGCACTGGTTTTTAAAAGTGGAGCAGTTCTCTGGAAAAGAACTCTGGATTATGAGTCAGGAGATCCAAGTGAGGGAGTTGGTCTATGCCAGAGTTTGAATTCATAATTCTTATTCATTGGTGGTTAGCTGCTTGAAGCAGTAGTACTATCTTGCAAAGGATTCTAAAGCTTCATTTAGAAGCAACCAGTGTTTAAATGTATGATGCAAAAAATATAGAACTAAAAAAGAGTGTAGCTTCCTGGATATCTTTTTATTGTCACAGAAGTAATTTAAGTATTTAGTACTGTTCCTAAATATTCAAATGGGTTCCTGAAACACTGTCCCTCTCCCCGCATGTTACTCTACCCTAGATCCCCCATAAAAGAAACCCAGAAAAACTACTGGTGGGAGAGGTACTTTTCATTTGCTTTTTCATTGGTTATTTCACAACCAATAAGTGGTGTGACTGTTAGAGAAACAGGCTCTGGGCCAGGCACAGTGGCTCATACCTGTAATTCCAGCACTTTGGGAAGCTGAGGCAGGCAAACCACTTGAGGTCAGGAGTTCGAGACCACCCTGGTCAACATGGCAAAATCCCGTCTCTATCAAAAAATACAAAATTTAGTCAGCTGGGGTGGTGGGTGCCTGTAATCCCAGCTACTCAGGAGGCTGAGGCACAAGAACCGCTTGAAGCCAGGAGGTGGGGGTTGCAGTGAGCCGAGATCATGCCACTGCACTCCAGCCTGGGCGACAGAATGAGACTGTCTTTAAAAAAAAAAAAAAAGAAAAGAAAAGAAAAACAGACTCTAGAGGTCAGAACTGAGTTCAACTCTATGCTCTATAACTTTCTCTGGTCCTCATTTTCCCTATCTGTAAACAGGGAAAAGAAAAGTATTCTCATAGTGCTATCGCGAAGATTAAATGAGATATCTGTGCTTAGAAGACAACATAACACATACAAAGCAGTACTCAATAAACTTTATCATTTTTAATTATTACTATTATTACTATATTTAGCTTATTCTACATTAAAGATGCCTTGCAAGGAGAAAAAAGGAACTACAAGAATACTTCTTTTTTTTTGTGAGACAGAGTCTCGCTCCGTCACCAGGCTGGAGTGCAGTGGCATGATCTCAGCTCACTGCAACCTCCGCCTCCCGGGTTCAAGTGATTCTCCTGCCCCAGCCTCCCGAGTAGCTAGGACTACAGGTACACGCCACCACGCCCAACTAATTTTTTTGGTGTGTATTTTTAGTAGATTCAGGGTTTCACTATATTGGCCAGGATGGTCTCGATCTCTTTGACCTCATGATCCACCTGCCTCGGCCTCCCAAAGTGCTGGGATTTAGGCATGGGCCACCGCGCCCGGCCAACAACACATTTTTTTAAGTATTCTTTTATTATTATTATTATTAATATACAGACAGGGTCTCACTGTTTCCCAGGCTGGTCTTGAATTCCTGGGCTCAAACAATCTTCTTGCCTCAGCCTCCCAAAGTGCTGGGATTACAGGCATGAGCCACCACACCCAGTCGAATCTACTTTTTCTACTGTAAATTTTATGAAATCTAAATACAGAACAAGTATCTCTGCTAAAAATTTAGTGCCCAGTATGGTGGTTCATGCCTGTTATCTGAGCACTTTTGGAGGCCAAGGCAGGAGAACTGCTTGAGCCCAGGAGTTTGAGACCAGCCTGGGCAACACAGTGAAACCCTGTCTTTACAAAAAAAACCACAAAAAATGAGCCAAGCATGCTGGCACACACTTGTAGTCCTAACTACTTGGGACACTGAGATGGGAGGATCGTTAGAGCCTAGAAAGTCAAGGTTGCAGTGAGCCGTGATCACACCACTGTACTCCAAATGGCAAGAGTGAGACCCTCTTTTTTTTCTTTTTTTGAGGCAGGGTGGCCTTGCTCTGCTCCAGGCTAGGGTGCAATGGTGCAATCTCAGCTCACTGCAACTTCCCTCCACCTCCCAGGCTCAAGCAATCCTCTCAACTCAGCTCCCGGAGTAGCTGGGACCACCGGTGCCCAACACCATGCCTAGCTAACTCTTTTTTTTTTTTTTTTTTTGAGACAGAGTCTCGCTCTTATCACCCAGGCTGGAGTGCAGTGGCCTGATCTCAGCTCACTGCAACGTCTGCCTCCCAAGTTCAAGTGATTATCCTGCCTCAGCCTCCCAAGTAACTGCGATTACAGGTGCCTTCTACCACACTCAGCTCATTTTTGTATTTTTAGTAGACGGAGGTTCCACCATGTTGGCCAGGTTGGTCTCGAACTCCTGACCTCACGTGATCCGTCCACCTCAGCCTCCCAAAGTGCTAGGAGTACAGGTGTGGGCCACCGCGCCCGGCCAACTAACTCTTTTATATTTTTAATAGAAACAGGGTTTTGCCATGTTGCCCAAGCTGGTCTCAAACTCCTAAGCTCAAGTGACCCACCCACCTCGGCTTTCCCAAAGTGCTGGTATTACACGCATAAGCCACCGTGTCTGGCTGACTCTGTCTCAAAATACGCAAAAAAAAAAAAAAAAAGAAAAAAAAAAAAGATCAAAGAAACAAGGAAGAGGAAGGGAAGGGGAAGGGGAAAGAAATGGGGAGAGGGAGGGGGGCGGGGGGAGGGAAGGGAGGAGGGAGGGAGGGAGGAAGGGAGGGAGGGAAGGAAGGAAGGGGTAAGTGAAGAGGAAAGAGAAGGGGAAAGGGAAGGGGAAGAGAAGGAGGGGAGGGGAGGGGAGGGAAGGGGAAGAGAAGGAGGGGAGGGAAGGGGAAGGGAGGGGAGGGAAGGGGAGGGGAGGGGAGGGGAGGGGAGGGGAGGGAGTGGGGAGAGAAAGACAGAAAGACAGAAATAACTTAGTATCCAAATTAAGACATGCCACAGGTATAAATATACACCAGATTTCAAAGATAATAGTATGAAAAAAAGTAAAATATCTCAATAATTTTGATATCATTACATGTTGAAATAAGAATGTTTTGGATATGCTGGGTCAAATTAAACATTATTATAATGAATTTCAGCACCTGTTTCTTTTTATTTACTTAATACAGCTATTATAAAACTTAAAATTACACATGGCTTACATTGTACTCCTACTGATAACACTGCTCTAACAATATACGTTAGCACTTGAATACCTGCCCACTGCTTATCCTTTCTCTTGTCATTACTAATAACTGCTGTGGGTCACTTAGTAGACACCATGCTAAATGCTTTACATGGATTACCTCATTCAATCCTTCCAAAGTAGGAGGTACATTTTATTATTGTCCTCATTTCACACAAGATTAAAAATTTAAGCATCACAGAAGGTTACGTTATTTGCTTAACGTCACAAGGCAGTAAATTAATAGTGCCAGGAGCAAAATTCAGTTTGATTTGAGAGTTTATTTTCTTCTTTTTTTCTTTTTTTGAGACAGAGTCTTGCTCTATCGCCCAGGCTGGAATGCAGTGGCAGGATCTCGGCTCACTGCAAGCTCCGCCTCCCAGGTTCTTACCATTCCCCTGATTCAGCCTCCCGAGTAGCTGGGACTACAGGCGCCCGCCACCACGCGCGGCTAAGTTTTTGTATTTTTAGTAGAGACGGGGTTTCACCGTGTTAGCGAGGATGGTCTCGATCTCCTGACCTCGTGATCCGCCCACCTTGGCCTCCCAGAGTGCTGGGATTACAGGCATGAGCCACCGCACCCAGCCAGAGAGTTTATATTCTTAACCAATAAGGCTGTACTATCTTCCACCCAAAACTTGTATTCCTGAATTTTATGTTATG
The DNA here is from genome assembly GCF_043159975.1 of Macaca nemestrina. Taxonomy (NCBI): domain Eukaryota; kingdom Metazoa; phylum Chordata; class Mammalia; order Primates; family Cercopithecidae; genus Macaca; species Macaca nemestrina. The sequence goes on along the minus strand of NC_092125.1, from coordinate 13,873,902 downwards.
TAAAGACACTGCCCCCAAAACAAATATTTTCTAGTGGTTCTAAAAGCCAGTCCTTTTTTAAATTAAAAACCAGGGGTGGAAAAAAAGAAAAGCAAAGCAAAAAACAAAGCCTACACAATTTGACTCCAAGAACGAAGATTAGGCTGGACACAGTAGCTCACTCCTATAATCCAGCACTTTGGGAGGCCAAGGCAAGAGGATCATTTGAGGCCAGAAGTTTGAGACCAGCCTTGGCAACATAGTGAGATCCCATCTCTACAAAAAAAACAAGAAACAGCCAGGCATGGTGGCACATGTCTGTAATGTCAGCTATTTAATACTTGGGACACTAAAGTGGGAGGATCACTTGAGCCCAGGAGGTCGAGGTTGCAGTGAGCTATGATCATGCCACTGCACCGCAGCCTGCAGAACACAGCGAGACCCTGTCTAAAATATAATAAAATGTAAAAAGAACAAAGATTAACCAAAGCTATATGAATCTGACTTCTAAAAATTAGGTGCACAGGTAATAAGCACTCTTTTATCATAACACAATGCACACTAACTATACTAAATACATATTCTAAATTATTAGAAATTGGTAATTTGGAGACATTTAGTAAAGTGGTTCGTCCCTGACTCTACAATATATTACAGGTATTATTTTTTGGCATGTATAAACCAAACATAAGTATTTTACATGCATCATCATATTTAATAACAAAGCAAGCAATGAAGTAAACGTTATTAGACACATTTCTCATATACTGAAAATAAAACTCAAAGAAGTAAATTGCCTAAGCCAGACACAGTGGCTCACACCCATAATCACAGCACTTTGGGAGACTGCGGTGGAGTCCAGGAGTTTGAGACCAGCATGGCAACATGGTGAAACCCTGCCTCTACAAAAAACTCACTAGGTGTGGTGGCACACACCTGTAGTCTCGGCTACTTGGGAGGCTGAGGTGGGAGGATCACTTGAGCCTGGGAGGTGGAGGTTGCAGTGAGCCAAAAAATACCATCTGAGTACATACAAAACAATCTTAAGTGTGATTTAAAACTACAATTACTCAAGGTCCCTTTTCATTATTTTCTATAGCAATCCTTTGGAAAATCATTTTAAACATAAAAGCTGCCTACTTAAAAAGTGAACTGTATCTTACAGATTAAGACAGATTCAAACCATAAAACAAATTAGAATTAAGGAGCACTCATCTGTTTTTCCACCATTGTGCTATAAATCATCTCTATCCTCATCATGCAAAGGTCTGGAAAGGCTGAATTCTAAAACAAACATCTGCCTTTAGAAGAGTCAGGCATTCAAACTGGAGTTTATGAAACCCAGTGGTTACCTTGGAGACTACCTATCACGACAAGCAGATACCTAGCAGATAAGATCAAGCAGAAAGCATCTGCTAATTAAGTGTATTCTATGCATGGCCTGTTTGTATTAGCATATAATTTCCATCTTCATAACATTTCTTTGTGGTAAATAGTAAATACTAATCTCATTTTATAGCCAGGCCTAAAAGGCTAAATCATTTAGGCAGAATGCACTCCCCCCTCCTCAAAATGACCACATCCGAATCGAAAATATGTGAAAATGTTATCAAGGGGAAATTTAAAGCTGCAGATGGAATCAGAGTTGCTAATTAGTTGACCTTGAAAGGGGCAGATTAGCTTGTCTTATCTGGGTGAGCCCAATGTAAACACAAGAATACTTCTAAGTGAAAGGAGGAGGCAGGAGAGGTAGTGTCAGAGACAGATTTGAAGACAGTAGGCTACTGGCTTCGAAAATAGGAGAGAGAGACCAGACGCAAAGGAGGAAATACAGCCTCTAGAAGCTGGAAAAGGCAAGGGAACAATTCTCCCCTAGAGCCTGCAGAAGAAATGCCCAGTGAGACCCATGTCAGACCTCTGACTTCCGGATTTGTACAAAACTCCTCCCTCTCAATACACACATAAACACACACATACACTCACAACTAACCACTCACACAGTATTTGGCACTTCTAAATGTTCTGTGTACTAAGAAAACTAGATATTCAAGTAAAGATATATAGTAAATAACAGGCAGAAACAGCATTAATATTAGTAGGAGCTCTGATTTGGAGTAGTTTAGGTTTAAATTCTTACTATGTCACTTACTAGTGGCATGACCTTAGTTAGGTAAGTTACATAATCTCTCTCGGCCTTAAGTTTTTCATCTGTAAAATAAGAATATATATATGTACTTCTCAGGGTATTTTGAGAATTAAAATTTTAAATAGGCCAGGCATGGTGACTCATGCCTATAATCCCAACACTTTGGGAGGCGGAGGCAGGGGGATCACTTGAACCTGGGAGTTCAAGATCAGCCTAGGCAACATAGTGAGACCCTGTCTCTATGCAAAAAGTTAAAAATTAGCCAGGCATGGTGGTGGACACCTGTACTCCCAGCTACTCAGGAGGCTAAGGTGAGAGGATCACCTGGGCCCGGGAGGTCAAGGCTACAGTGAGCCATGGTCACGCTACTATATTCCTGCCCAGGCAACAGAGCAAGAAACTCTGTCTTCAAATAAGAAAAAAAAAAAAAAAAAAAAGACTGACACATACTAAGCACTGAATAAGCAGTGGCAAAATTATCATACGATAATAACAAAAATGATGATAATTATGGCATAAAGAACATGACCAGGAAAGAGGCTGGTGTGATAAATATTTTAATGCTATTTCAGAACAAGACAAGACTGATGTCAGTTAGTTTGAGATAAATGGGATGTTAGTTTAGCAATAAAAGACAAATTTAGAAATCACATGCCTACTAAAAAATAAGATTGTGCTGGGTGGGCACGGTGGCTCATTTTGGGAGGCTGAGGCGGGCAGATTACGAGGTCAGAAGATTGAGACTATCCTGGCTAACACAGTGAAACCCCGTCTCTACTAAAAATACAAAAAATTACCCAGGCGTGGTGGCACGCACCTGTAGTCCCAGCTTCCCAGCTACTTGGGAGGCTGAGGCAGGAGAATCACTTGAACCTGGAAGGCGGAGACTGCAGTGAGCCGAGATCATACCACTGCACTCCAGTCTGGGCAACAGAGTGAGACTCCATCTCAAAAAAAAAAAAAAAAAAAAAAAAGGCTGTGCTAATTACTAAAGTATATGAGGATTAACTATCATTTATTATTACAAATTTACAATATATCATGTCAAAACAACTGTCTTAACATTCCAAATGTGAATGTATAATTTTAGGGCCCTGTATGATCCCTTAAATAAAATCTCTTTTTTAAGACAGAGTCTCTCCCTCTGTTGCCCACGCTGGAGTGCAGTGGCGTGACCTCGGCTCACTACAACTTTCGCCTCCCGGGTTCAAGCGATTCTCACGCCTCAGCTTCCTGAACAGCTGGGATTTCAGGTGCGCACCACCACGCCCAGCTAATTTTTTTGTATTTTTGATAGAGACAGGGTTTCGCCATGCTGGTCAGGCTAGTCTCAAACTCAAAGTAAACTTGCAATTTTCCCCGCCTCAGCCTCCCAAAGTGCTGGGTTTACAGGCATTAGACACTGTACCATGCCAAATAAAAACTGTTTACAATAGTTGTAAATTACCTGAACCCCCTCTTCACTACCTCCATCAATGCAGAAAGACTACAATTGGAAAGCTTTTCAACTGTGAGAGAAAAAACTTGTACATACAAATTACAGAGAAAAAAAATTATAATGGGGGAGGGGGAAATGGGATAAACAGAATTAAGTCCATAGAAGTAAATAGAAAATACCTGGCTGGGTGCAGTGGCTAGCGTCTGTAATTCCAGTGCTTTGGAAGGCCAAGGTGAGAGGGTCACTTGAGGCCAGGAGTTCAAGACCAACCTGGGCAACACGGTGAGGCCACATCACTACCAAAAAAAAAAAACTTAGCTGAATGTGGTGGTGCCTGCCTGTATTCCCAGCTACTCAAGAGGCTGAAGTGGGAAGATCCCTTGAACCCAGGAGTTCACAGCTACAGTGAACTATGATCACACCACCATATTCCAGTCTAAGTGACAGAGCTAGGCCCTGTCTCTTTACAAAAAAAGAAAAAAGAAAAAGAAAAGAAAAAAAAAGAAAATGTTTCAAATGGCCAAAGTAAAATTGCAATTTAAGAGAAAGCTGACTGTTCTAAAGATTCTTCAGTCAAAAAAAAAAAAAGAGAGAGAGAAAGACAAGCCATCCAGATTGTAAAACTTTTCTGAGCTAGATCATATTCTGTGTCATCACTTGGCAGAAGAGATAGGGTCTGAACTCAAGGGCTCAAAGGACCTTTCAAAGTTTCTTCAGGCTATATGGGCCACAATGTTTCAACTCAAAATTACTTTGGCAATATAACCAGGATTCATTTTTCTCCTACTTTAAAATATTAATAAAATACTAACTCTTCAAAGCTTTGTACAAAGCCTCTAATTTTCTAATTTATAATTTATAATACTAATTTTCTTTTTAGAGATAGAGTCTCGCTCTGTCGCCCAGGCTGGAATCCAGTGGTGCAATCAAGGCTCACTGCAGCCTTGAGCTCCTGGGCTCAAGCTCCTCCTGTCTCAGCCTCCCAAGTAGCTGGAACTACAGGCACACGCCACCTGTCCAGCTTGACACTAATTTTCAAGCTAGCAAAGGTTCTCCCAGAAGAACTAAGTCCACTGTAGTTAATTTTTATGTTTTTTCATATGATTTCTTCTAATTTTTTTTTTTTTTTTTTTTTTTTGAGGGGGACAGAGTCTTGCATCTTGCTCTGTCGCCCAGGCTAGAGTGCAGTGACCTGATCTCGGCTCACTGCAACCTCTGCCTCCCAGGTTCAGGCACTTTTCCTGTCTCAGCTCCTGAGTAGCTGGGACCATGAGCACATGCCACCATGCAGAGCCAATTTTTGTATTTTTAGCAGAGACAGGGTTTCGCCATGTTGGCCAGGAGTTCATGTTGGTCATGAACTCCTGACTTCAAGTGATTCGCCTGCCTCGGCCTCCCAAAATGCTGGGATTACAGGCGCGAGCCACCACTCCCGGCCTGATTTCTTCTTTTTTTTTTTTTTTTTTTTTTTTTGAGACGGAGTCTCCCTCTGTCGCCCAGGCTGGAGTGCAGTGGCGCGATCTCGGCTCACTGCAAGCTCCGCCTCCCAGGTTCACGCCATTCTCCTGCCTCAGCCTCCTGAGTAGCTGGGACTACAGGCGCCCGCCACCGCGCCCGGCTAATTTTTTGTATTTTTAGTAGAGACGGGGTTTCACCGTGGTCTCGATCTCCTGACCTCGTGATCCGCCCGCCTCGGCCTCCCAAAGTGCTGGGATTACAGGCACGAGCCACCACTCCCGGCCTGATTTCTTCTAATTTTTAAGAGAACAGGGAAATGTACATAAAAATATTTCATACCACGATACAAGTAAATTCTAAATTCAGAACTTTTTCCAACAAAGGAAGTAGGCGAAAGGTTTGTAAACTCACTATTCAATAACGCCATCAAAAAGTCACTAAATGGCAACAACTGTATTACTTGTTTATAATAACTAGTAGAGAGGCAGCATGGTTCAGTTTACTAACAAAAGAACAGGCTCTGTGATCAGTTTAACGTGTGCCAGGCAGGGCACGGTGGCTCACGGAGGCTGAGGCTGGAGAATGGCATGAACCCGGGAGGCGGAGCTTGCAGTGAGTCAAGATCTCGCCACTGCACTCCAGCCTGGGAGACAGCGAGACTCCGTCTCAAAACAAAAATGTGGGCCTGTGGGCAAATCACTCAACATCTTTACACCTGATTCTTCGACCATAAAAAAGGAAAAACGAGGCCGGGCGCGGTGGCTCAAGCCTGTAATCCCAGTACTTTGGGAGGCCGAGGCGGGTGGATCACGAAGTCAGCAGATCGAGACCATCCTGGCTAACATGGTGAAACCCCGTCTCTACTAAAAATACAAAAAACTAGCCGGGCGTGGTGGCGGGCGCCTGTAGTCCCAGCTACTCGGAGGCTGAGGCAGGAGAATGGCGTAAACCCGGGAGGCGGAGCTTGCAGTGAGCCGAGATCGCGCCACTGCACTCCAGCCTGGGTGACACAGCGAGACTCCGTCTCAAAAAAAAAAAAAAAAAAAAAAAAAAAAAAAAAAAAAAAAAAAAAAAAAAAAAAGGAAAAACGCTGCTGACCTGCCTCAAAGGGATGTTATTAGATATAACTAATGATTATGGGACTTTAAAAATGTAACATGCCATATAACTGTATTGTTAAAGAACTCCTTAAAAACTATATATTCTGACTTTGAGCATCTGCTGGGGACACTTCCTGTAGAGATCCATTCCAAAATTAACGTGTTTTTTATTTTGTTTTTAAAATAGGGTCTTGCTCTGTCACCCAGGCTGGAGTACAGTGGACGCAATCACAGCTCCACTGCAGACTTGATATCCTGGGTTCAAGCAATCCTCCCAGCCTTAGCTTCCCGAGTAGCTGGAAATACAGTCACAGGCCACCACTCCTGGCTATTTTTAAACTTTTTTGTAAAAGCAGGGTTTTGCCACATCATCCATGCTGGTCTCAAACTCCTGAGTTCAAGTAATCCGCCCATATCAGCCTACCAAACCACTGGGATTACAGGTCTGAGTCACCGCACCCGGCCCCCAAAATTAACCTGTCTAATCAATGCTAAGAGGGATCCCAAAGAACAGCATAAGCTTCTTTAGAACCAGCCATATAGCACAGGGATGCTCCCTCACTAATCCTCATAGATTACCTTTTAGTAACAATGTCATGTGATGATATTTAACAGTCGGTGGCTGCAATAATTCACAGGGCAAGAGTTCAAGACCAGCCTGGGCAACACAGTAAGACCCCATCTCTACAAAACATAAAAAATCAGCCTATGGTGAACCATACCTGTAGTCCCAGCTACTCGAGAGGTTGAGGTGGGAGGATCACTTGAGCCCAGAAGGTCAAGGCTACAGTGAGCCATGATTGTACTAAGCACTCCAGCCTGGGTGAGAGAGCAAGACCCTGTCTCAAAACAATAACAATAATAATAACAATAATAATAGTAATTCATAGGGCTATAAGAAGCTTTGTATATATAATAGGTAATGGGACTATTTGCCACCTATTAGGACTAGGCATCCAAATAAGTTAACAATACTTACTGAAGGCCAGGTACAGTGGCTCATAACTATAATCCCAATATTTTGGCAGGTTGAGGCAGGCAGATCACTTGAGGTCAGGAGTTCGACACCAGCCTGGCCAATGTGGCAAAACCCTGTCTCTACTAAAAATACAAAAATTAGCTGGGTATGATAGCATGGGACTGTAGTCCCAGCTACTTGGGAGGCAGAAGCATGAGAATCTCTTGAATCCAGGAGGCAGAGGTTGCAGTGAGCCAAGACTGTGCCACTGTACTCCAGTCTGGGCAACAGAGCAAGACCCTGTCTCAAAAAAAAAAAAGTACCTACTGAATACTAAACACTGCTACATACCTGTAAAACTTAAAGAAACATGCCGCTGCCCTATATAAATCATTTGGTTGTAGAAAAAATAACATGCTGAATGTAAATTAAACCTTACTAAAGCCATCAAGAAGAATGACATAGACTTGTATAATATGTACTGATATAGAAAAATGTAAAAGAAAATTACGGGCCGGAGGTGGTGGCTCACGCCTGTAATCCCAACACTTTGGGAGGCCAAGGCAGGCAAACCACGAGCTCAAGAGATCGAGAGCAGCCTGGCCAACATGGTGAAACCCTGTCTCTACTAAAAATACAAAAATTAGCTGGGTGTGGTGGGGCACACCTGTAGTTCCAGCTACTCAGGAGGCTGAGGCAGGAGAATTGCTTGAACCTGGGAGGCGGAAGTTGCAGTGAGCCAAGATCATGCCACCGCACTGTAGCCTGGCAATAGAGCCAACAGTCCATCTCAAAGAAAAGAAAGGAAAAGAAAAGAAAGGAAAAAAAAAAGAAAAGAGAAAAGAAAATTACGAACAATATGCATAGTATATGCCCATTTCAACACAGTCAAACATAACAAAATAAATACTCATGTTAAATTCATATGTGCAAAGAAAAAGGTGTGGAAGAATACACCCAAAAACTGTTGAATCAACTTACCAACAGGAAGTAAGACTTCTACTGTTCACTGCATACTACTATGTAATTTTCAATGTTTACAGAAAATCTTTATTGCTTTCATAATAAAAATTTCTTTAATTTTGCTAGTAGAACTAGCAAATATTTAGAAAAATATTTCTCCAAATTAGAGCAAAGCACGAATAGGTGACTTACTAAATGCCAAAAGCTCTCTGGCTTGCCTTTAGAAAAACAACACTTTCAGCAGAGAATATTCAGATTAAAAAAATAGAAATGGGGCTGGGCGCGGTGGCTCCCACCTGTAATCTTAGCACTTTGAGAAGCCAATGCAGGCAATCACCTGAGCTAGGGAGTTTGAGACCACCCTAGGCAACATGACGAAACCCCATCTCTACTAAAATACAAAAAATTAGCCAAGCATGGTGGCGCATGCCTGTAGTCCCAGCTACTCAGGAGGCTGAGGCACAAGAATTGCTTGAACCTAGGAGGCGGAGGTTACACTGAGCCAAGATTGCACCACTGCACTCCAGCCTGGGAGGCACAGCAAGACTGTTACAAAAAAAAAAAAAAAAAGAAAGAAAGAAAAGAAATGGGTTCTTTGATGAGGTATCCTTATCAAGATAAAGCTGAAAATGTGAAAAATTGAATTTTTGAGATGCAATCTCATTCTATCGCCTAGGCTGGAGTACAGTAGTACAATCTCAGCTCACTGCAATTTCCACTTCCCGGATTCAAGAGATTCTCCTGCCTCAGCCTCCCAAACAGGCGCACCACCATGCCTGGCTAATTTTTATATTTTCAGTAGGGACTCCTGACCTCAAGTGATCTGCCCGCCTCAAATGCCCAAAGTGCTAGGATTACGGGCGTGAGCCACCGTGCCTGCCTAAGTTGAATTTTTTTTTTTAATTCTGAAATAGGCATAAGCCAAGCTGCTTCACTTAACTGACAGCAATAGTGGCTCCTCTATGTTCAGGATTGTTTAGCTTTCCTTTTACTCCTCTCTGGAGTAAAGACTTGGGTTTAGCAGGGCTCCTACAGTCATTCGCCCTACTCGCCTAGGCTGCCCATGCTAGACCAGCTTTGGGTGGCTGACTACACCACATCAGAACAGTGTTCTGATCAAGAAATGAAAACAATTTTTGCAATACATAAGCAAGGTTATATAGACGGATGCTTACCCAGAAAATAAGTATCTCCAGTGGTTCACCTAATTCATAAATAACAACAACCCTCTAGGCTTAGAAGTAAAATTTACTTTTCCCTTAAAAGGAAAGACGGAGCAAATTAGGAGAGAGGAGACATATTTACAAAGAGAAGCTTCTGCATCAGTAAGTACCAGGAAAATAGAGGTTAGAAATGAGAGCAAAGAGTCCTTGGAATAAAGAAATCTGGTTATCACCTTCTACTAAACATTCTGTTTTTAAGGATTTCAGAAGGAAAGAATAACAGATTTAAGTCTTAATTACAAAACTGCAGCTTCAAAATTAACTTTTAAAAGACCAGAGTCACTCTATCTCTCCGAAAGCCTACTTAAACTCACAAAAATCTGTACATTCTTTCTATTGAACTAATAATAATAGCTACAATGTATTGAGAACCTACTACATAGTAAATCCCATTACATTTAGTCACCCCAAACAACTCCATGAGGTAAGCACTGTAAGCATTTCATATTTTAGATGAGAACACCAGTCTTCTTGGAAAGTTTAAGAAAAACTGCCCACAATCTGGTAAGCAGGAGTAGCAATTCAATCCCAAGCAGTCTTGATTAAAAGAATCCTCACTCTATCAGCTTATTTAAAAAAAAAAAAAAAAAAGACAGCCTTCCACTAATATAACTGCCACGTACTAACTGCTCAGAACTATGCCAAGCACAGTGTAAAGCATTTTAAATATGGTATTTCATTTCATATTTACACAACTTTACAAGGTAGCTGCTATTATTCTTATTTTACAAAAAATGAAACTGATGTTTACTTTCATTTCAAAAACAGTAACTTTACCCAAACCTCAGCAGCCAAGTAAAGGACATAAAGAGGACTGGAAATAAGAGCACTGATTTTCCAAGCCATATGCTCTTAATCACGAAGCTACAATGTTTATTGGGCACTTTAAACAAAGACAGTTCTCACAGTCATATTCAAGCAGTAAATTAAGAGACGGGACAAGTAGATTTACCAAGAAAAGCTTCTGCATCACTAAGTAGCAGGAAAAGAAAGGTTAGAAATGAGAGCAAGGTTCCTGGAATAAAAAAATCTGGTTTACATTTAATTTATATATAAATTATCTTAAAATATATATAATTTAATATATATAACATTTTACTATCAGTAAAATGTTTATAAATACATATGTATATATATTTCAGTATATATATTGACTATCAATATAAAGTAAACCCTTTCTTTACCATTTGCTGAAAGGTTTTAGTTTATGATCTTCATTTGCTATTGAAATAAGTGCATTGTTGGCCAGGCGCGGTGGCTCACGCCTGTAATCCCAGCACTTTGGGAGGCCGAGACGGGCGGATCACGAGGTCAGGAGATCGAGACCATCCTGGCTAACACGGTGAAACCCCGTCTCTACTAAAAAATACAAAAAACTAGCCGGGCGAGGTGGCGGGCGCCTGTAGTCCCAGCTACTGGGGAGGCTGAGGCAGGAGAATGGCGTAAACCCGGGAGGCGGAGCTTGCAGTGAGCTGAGATCCGGCCACTGCACTCCAGCCTGGGCGACACAGCAAGACTCCGTCTCAAAAAAAAAAAAAAAAAAAAAAAAAGAAATAAGTGCATTGTTAAAATACGATGTTCAATGAAACTTACTAAAGTTATCAATGACTATGTTCTCATAAGCAATTATACCCTGAAACCAAAAGGTTATCAATTAGCAGATAGCATTAATAGAACTTTTATACAGGATTTCAGATATTCTAGTTAAGTCACATTGCCAAAAATGTATCTATAAACTAGAGAAAAATAGCTTAAATGAGAAAAGTCTACATATAAAGTATCTGTCCCATTGTCCAGGCCAGGCTTGGTGGCTCACATCTGTAAACCCAACATTTTGGGAGGCCAAAGTGGGAGGATCACCTGAGCTCAAGAATTCAAGACCAGCCTGGGCAAGATAGGGAGATCTTGTCTCTAACAAAAACACAAACAATATAGCAAGGCATGGTGGTGTGCATTTGCAGTCTCAGCTCTTTGGGTGGCTGAGGTAGGAAGATCACTTGAGCCCAAGACTTGGAGGTTGCAGTGAGCTATGATCACGCCACTGTACTCCAACCTGGGCCACAGAACAAGGCTATGTCTCCAAAAAAATAAAATAAATTATCTATCCCACTGTCCAAGATACAGTGTAAGTAATCTCACACATTTTAATAGTATAAACCTATTGCCGAATTATTATTCTCTTAATTGATGACTGGTAAATTTATAACTTAAAAGTGATATATCCCATTTTCTTCTTTATAAATGTAAATTTGTAACTTTAAAGTGATACACCCTATTTTCTTCCTTCTAAATCAGTAATAATGGCCCAGAGAATTAGCCCATTCTACCACCTTACTATCAACACTAACATTAATCTGGAAAGATACTGACAATAGTTACAGGGATGCTGAATTCTATACTTATGTCTAACTGCATCCTAAAGCTAAGTATATCTGGTTATTCACAATTAGATACTATCCTTGCCTTAGGATAACCCCATTAGAGTAAATAACTGAATATGCAAAAGGTAAGAGTAAGCATATATTAACATTTGCAATAAACAGTTTCATGAATAATATCCAATGTGCCATGGTCGCATGCACTTACAGTTCCAGCCACTAGAGAGGCTGAGGCAGAAGGATCACTCAGGCCTAGGAGTTCGAGATCAGCCTATGCAACATACCAAGACTCTGATCTCATAAATTAAATTAATAAATAATCCCAATGTGCTACAGACTATAATTCCAGATTTCCAGAGTAACCTTTGGAAATTATTTTATAAAATGTTTCCATGGATCAAAGGCTAGTTATAAATGAAAAAAATTCAAATTCTTCTTAGGAATTCAACACAGTAAACATTTCAAGCAGTTCACATTGATTATCCCTAATCCAAAAATCAGCTGGGTGCAGTGGCTCACATCTGTAATTCCAGCACTTTGCAGATCACTTGAGGTCAGGAGTTCGAGACCAGCCTGGCCAACACAGCGAAACCTTGTCTCCACTAAAAATACAAAAAATTAGCCAGGTGTGGTGGCATACACCTGTAATCCCAATTACTCTGGAAGCTGAGGCAGGAGAATCACTTGAACCCAGGAGGCAGAGGCTGCAGTAAGCCAAGATCACAACACCACTGCACTCCAGCCTGAGCAACAGAGCAAGACTTCATCTCAGAAAAATAATAATACATATATATAAGGCTGGGCACGGTGGCTGACACCTGTAATCCCAGCACTTTGGGAGGCTGAGGTAGGCGGATCACCTGAGGTCTGGAGTTCAAGAGACCAGCCTGGCCAACATGGTGAAACCTCATCTCTACTAAAAACACAAAAATTAGCCAGGTGAGGTGGCAGGTGCCTGTAATCCCAGCTACTTGGGAGGCTGAGGGAGAATAATTGTTTGAACCTGGGAAACGGATGTTGCAGTGAGCCAAGATCGCACCACTGCACTCCAGCCTGGGTGACAGAACAAGATTCTGTCTCAAACAAAAAAACAAGATATATATATACATACACACACACACACACACACACACACACACACACACACACAAAACACAAAAAATCAGAAATGCTACAAAAACTGAAACTTTTTGAGTGCTCACATGACACCAAAGGGAAATGCTCACTGGAACATTTTGGATTTTCAGATTTGGGATGTTCAAATCCTAAGTATATAAATGCAAATACTCCAAAATCTGAAAAAATCCCAAATATTTCTCGTCCCAAGCATTTCAGATAAGTGATACTCAACCTGTTTAAGCATTTCACCTAAATGTTAACATTTCAGAAACAATGAAAACTTTTTTCTGATTCTGCAATGATTTAAGCAAAAATAAATTTGAAAATAAAATGAACAGGACTAGGTGATTACTTTTTCTTTAATGGTAAAAGTAGAAGGATGTACAAACAACTCCTCCTGTTAAATAGATTAACAGCAGATCAGTCAACAGATGATACCACAGGGCTGTGTTTCCTAATATTTGTATTGTGGGTTCCATCAAGAATCTGATGAAAGCTATCTACGGCTCCTCTCCTCTGAAGCCTACACTTGGACTTTCCGAGTAATATATGAGCAAGTGCTAATTAAGGAAAGGGGAAACTATGCTCAGAGTAAGGCAAGTGTTGTTTTAAAACTTTTCCCTTTTTGACTCTTTCATTATGTTCCTTGCTTCTATTAACCAGTCAAAAATAAGAGCCAGTATGGTAAGGTGAACATGAAGATTAGTTTGTCTATGCTGACCTTAGTAGATCTGCTTTTTATTTTCTAGTAAACTGTTTATATACTTCCGTAAACTCATTTTTTTTCTTCCTCAAACCTGAACGCTGTCTCCAATTTTAGAATGAAAATTATCAGATTTCTAAAAGCACATTATTTTCTACGGAAACCTTGAATATCAGAGTTTCCTGTACTCCTAAGAGATCCAAAGAGCCAGGAATGTCTACCTGTTTTGTTCCCTGACATATTCCAACTGACTAGAACAGAGACCAATACATAATAAGTATTCAATAAATACTGAATTAATTTTTTAAATGTCTGACTCCTTGGTGGCCACTTGCCACAACACAAAATACATGAAGTTAAATACTCAGCACTCTCCAGGTTATCATACAGGTAATATTAGTACCCTAAAAACTGAAAGATCTACTCCCAGGACCCAAGAAAATTAAAAATACATGTTCACACAGAAACTTATATACAAATGCTCAAAGCAGCATTACTCACAATAAGCAAAAAAGCAGAAATAACCCACATGTCCTCCAAATAAGTAGACTGACAAAATATCATATCTTCATAAGATAAGAGTATTATTCAGCAATAAAAAGAAGCATAGTATTAACACTTGCTGCTACTTTTTTTTTTTTTGAGACAGAGTGTTGATCTGACGCCTAGGCTGGAGTGCAGTGGCACAATCTCAGCTCAACCTCCTGAGTAGCTGGGATTACAGGCGCCCGCCACCACGCCCGGCTAATTTTTTAATTTTTAGTAGAAATGGGGTTTCACCATGTTGGCCAGGCTGGTCTTGAACTCCTGACACCGTGATCCACTCACATCGGCTTCCCAAAGTGCTGGGATTACAGGCGTGAGCCACCGCGCTGAGTCAACACTTGGTACCTCTTTCACTTATGGGAAGTAAAAGAAATCAGACACAAAAGGCCACATATGTGTATAGGATTCCATTTACAGAAAATGTCCAGAATATGCAAATCCTTACAGACAGAAAGTAAATGCTAAACTCAGCGTCTGAAGCCTGTAACCCCAGCACTTTGAGGGCCAATGCCAGAGGATCACTTGAGCTCAGGAGTTCCAGACCAGGCTAGGGAACATAGTGAGACTTCACTACTACAAAAAATTCCAAAATTTGCTGGGTACGGTGGCACACACCTATAACCCCATCTACTTGGGAGGTAGAGGCAGGAAGATTGCTTGAACCCAGGAGGTCGAAGTTGCAGTGAGCCATGGTCATGCCACTGCACTCCAGCCTGGGTGACAGAATCGGATTTTCTTCTCAAAAAAAAAAAAAAATTTAGATTAGTTATTGGAGGGATAGAAAAAAGGAAGAACAGTGAATGGATAAGAAGCTAATGGATAAGAAGTTTCTTTTTGGGAATTTGGAAGTGTTCTGGAGTTAAATAGTAGGGATGGATAGCTAGGGATAGTAGCATGTGCCTGTAGTCTCAGCTACTCAGGAATCTGAGGGTGGAAGATCACTTGAGCCCAAGAGTTTAAGGCCAGCCTAGGTAACATAGCAAGATCTCGTCTCTAAAAAAACAAACAAAAAAATTAATAAAAAAGTTTTCTAGGCCAGGCGCGGTGACTCAAGCCTGTAATCCCAGCACTTTGGGAGGCCGAGGCGGGCGGATCACAAGGTCAGGAGATCGAGACCACAGTGAAACCCCGTCTCTACTAAAAATACAAAAAATTAGCCGGGCGCGGTGGCGGGCGCCTGTAGTCCCAGCTACTCAGGAGGCTGAGGCAGGAGAATGGCGGGAACCCGGGAGGCGGAGCTTGCAGTGAGCCGAGATCGCGCCACTGCACTCCAGCCTGGGCAACAGCGTGAGACTCCGTCTCAAAAAAAAAAAAAAAAAAAAAAAAAAAAAAAAAAAAAAAAGTTTTCTAAAGATAGTAGTGATGGATGCACAAACTTGTGAAAATACTAGAAATTTATGAACACTTTAAAAAGGTGAATTTGGTGAGGTGCAATGGCTCATGTCAGTAATCCCAACACTTTGGGAGGCCAAGATGGGAGGATCATTTGACCCCAGGAGTTCAAGACCAGCCTGGGCAACACAGTGAGACCGCCACAAAAAATTTAAAAGTTAGCTGGGCATGATCACCGGGCACAGTGGCTCAAGCCTGGAATCCTAGCACCTTGGGAGGCCGAGGTGGGTAGATCACCACGTCAAGAGATCGAGACCATCCTGGCTGGCAAAGTGAAACCCCGTCTCTACTAAAAATACAAAAATTAGCCAGGCTTGGTGGTGGGCGCCTGTAGTCCCAGCTACTCGGGAGGCTGAGGCAGGAGAATGGCATGAACCCGGGAGGCGGAGCTTGCAATGAGCCAAGATCGCGCCACTGCACTCCAGCCTGGGTGATAGAGCAAGACTCAATCTCAAAAAAAAAAAAAGTTAGCTGGGCATGGTGCCATACACCTCTGGTCCCAGCTACTTGGGAGGTTGAAGCAGGATCACATGAGCCTACTGAAGATCAAGGTTGCAGTGAGCTGTGATTGCGCCACTGCACTCCTGCCTAGGCAACAGACTATGGCCGTATCTCAAAAAAATAAAAGGGTGAATTTTATGGTATGTGAATTATATCCCTTTTTTTAATTAAAAAAAAAACAAGTGAAAGGACTGCTCAACTCAATGTTCACTGCTCACTAATATGGGAAGGCTAAGAGTTGACAATGCCTTCATGGTCATACTCAGTTCCAAGAATCCCATCTACCAATTAATCACAGCAAAGAGACTTTTTTAAAAAAAAAAAAAAAAAAAAAGGCCGGGCGCGGTGGCTCACGCCTGTAATCCCAGCACTTTGGGAGGCCGAGGCGGGCGGATCACAAGGTCAGGAGATCGAGACCACGGTGAAACCCCGTCTCTACTAAAAATACAAAAAATTAGCCGGGCGCGGTTGTGGGCGCCTGTAGTCCCAGCTACTCGGGAGGCTGAGGCAGGAGAATGGCGTGAACCTGGGAGGCGGAGCTTGCAGTGAGCCGAGATCGCGCCACTGCACTCCAGCCTGGGCGACAGAGCGAGACTCCGTCTCAAAAAAAAAAAAAAAAAAGGGGGGGGAGAGCGGCCAGGTGCAGTGGCTCACACCTGTAATCCTAACACTTTGGGAAGCCAAGGCAGGCAGATCACTTAAGATCAGGAGTTCAAAATCAGCCTGGCCAACACGGTGAAACCCCATCGCTACTAAAAATATTAAAAAAAAAAAAAAAATTAGCCGGGCGTGGTGGCAGGTGCCTGTAATCCCAGCTACAAGGGAGGCTAAGGCAAGAGAATTGCTTAAACCCAGGAGGCAGAGGCTGCAGTGAGCTGAGATTGCATCACTGCACTCCAGCCTGGGCAACAGAGTGAGACTCCATCTCAAAGAAAAAGGAGGGAGGGCACTTGTGGGAGGACATACATCTGCAAGTTGCAGCAAGTAGAATTTTCCCTTCACACCCAATCCATTGAAATCCAATCATCCCATCTTCAAATATATTCCCAATACTACTAATTCTCCTCACCACCATCTCTCCCAGGACTAGCTTGACAGCCTTGTGACTGATCTCCCTACTTCCACTCTTGTGTTCCCATGATCTGTTCACTACCCAGCAGTCAAACATTTGTGAAAATGTTTATCTCATCACTTCACTCAACACCCTTCAAAGGGCTCCTAACACAGTCAGATTTTACTCAAGTCCTTACCATGTCCTATAAGGCCCTATAATTGTACTGGCCCTTCGTGACCCTCTCTGGCCTCCTCTCCTACCACTCCAGCCCTGATGGCCTTCTTCATGTTCCTTAAATACTTATCACACTCAAACATGCCAAACACATTCCATCTCAGGGAATTTGCACTTGTTTTCTGTAGGGAATGCTCCTCCCCCAGAAACCTGAATGGCTCACTCTATCACTCGCTTCACAGCACACTTAAATGTCATCTCAAAAAGGCCCTCTATTAACACCTAAAGTAACCCACCCTCTGTCACTCTAATCTCTTATTCTGATTCCGTATGATGTCTCTTCAAAGCACTTACCACTATTTTTTTTCTTAGCGTGTGTCCACCATAGTAGAAAGTAACCCATGAGGTAAGAACTCTTGTTCCATTCACTGCTGCATCCTCAAAATCCAGAACAATGTCTGGTACAAGGTACACAATGTGTTCAATGACTGAATTCACTGGCAGACTTGGCAAAAACACATTCGTCAGTGACACAGGTACTCACCTAGTATTTTTTTTAATTACAATAACCAAAGATTTAGCAATCTGGACAGAAAACAAGTTAGTATTTTACAAGATTACCTATTCATCAAAAAGACCACAAATTTATAGCACAAAATTTGCCATGTTATGGATCTTAAATCCCTTCAAATATCATAGTTATCAGGTTAACATTCACACCAGACTAACCCAAGCCTCTGACTTCATCCTACCTACTTACTCTTACATCTTAACTAGCATGTCCAACGACAGTATGCTTCAAATGACAGTAATATCTATCTAATTTCCTAAGACAAAAAACCCTCCATCTTCCTCCTACCCCAGGATGAGTTACTAGGTCCTGAATTCTACTTAATTTTTTTTTTTTTTCCAGACGGAGTCTTGCTCTGTCGCCCAGGATGGACTGCAGTGGCATGATCTCGGCTCACTGCAAGCTCCGCCTCCCGGGTTCACACCATTCTCCTGCCTCAGCCTCCTACAGGTGACCACTACCACGCCCAGCTTTTTTCTCTTTTGTATTTTTTTAGTAGAGACAGGGTTTCACTGTTTTAGCCAGGATGGTCTTGATCTCCTGACCTCGTGATCCACCCGCCTCGGCCTCCCAAAGTGCTGGGATTACAGGTGTGAGCCGCCGTGCCTGGCCCTGAATTCTACTTCTAAAAGGCTCAGATCTATCCTCTCTGCTCCATTTCCACTGCATTAGTTCAGGCCCTTATTCACTTTCCACTTGGACTTCTTACCTGGAATTTCCATCCTTACATTCAGCTCTCCCCTTGTTTTGCAGTGGCCCGATCTCAGCTCACTGCAACCTCCAGCTCCTAGATTCAAACAATTCTCAACAACTTTCAATGATTCCATGTAGTTTTCAAGAAAATTTTTTCTTTTTTTTTTTGAGACAGAGTTTTGCTCTTATCACCCAGGCTGGAGTGCAATAGCATGATGTCGGCTCACTGTAACCTCCACCTCCCGTGTTCAAGTGATTCTTCTGCCTCAGCCTCCCTAATAGCTGGGATGACAGGTGGATGCCACCATGCCCTGCTAATTCTGTATTTTTAGTAGAGACTGGGTTTCACCATGTTGGCCAGGCTGGTCTAGAACTCAGGTGATCCACCTGCCTCAACCTCCCTAAGTGCTGGGATGACAGGTGTGAGCCACAGTGCCCGGCCAAGAAAATTTTCGACTCCCTGACTCAGCTTCATCTCCCACCACTGCCCTTCTATTCCTACCCAAACATACAACGTTTTAAGTTAATTCAGTCACACCAAATTACTTACACTTTCCAGATACTTCACCTTGTTTTGTTCATTTTCCAGTACGTTATCCTCTATCTGAAAAACTATTTTCTTCCCTTCTTTGCCTAGCAAAAGCCTTCACACTCAGCTTAGAAGTCAACTCTACCAGAAAACTTTCCAGAGATCTTTTGATTTAGCTGTCCTCTTCTGTTCTGTTCTCTCGTAGCATTTCCTACAATTATTTTATGTCAGAATACTCATAAATCGATATCCTGAGAGTTTTGCTTTATTTATCTGCATCTTCTTCTACACTGTGGGCTCCCTGAAAGCAGGTCAGAAGCCTGACCCACCTTCATTCTATATTACCTGACACATGAAAGCAGGTTAGATGCCTCACCCACCTTCATTCTGTATTACCTGACACATGCAAGGGGTTGTGGTTAAATGAATGACTTATGAAAGAGGTGAGACAGAAGGAAGAAGGGGAAGGAAAAAATGATAGAGGGATGGAAAAGAAGGGAGAGAGGGGAAGGGAGTGAGAGAGTGGATAGAAAGAGAAAGAAAGGTAGAAGTGGGGGGAGAGAGAGAACATGTACACACACAGGGTATTAAAAAAGGGAATTTGTAATCAATCCATTATTTTCATGTGGCCTAAGCCAATCATTATTGAAGAAAAGTACATCTGAAAAATTCAATCTACATGGATTCTAAATATAATCATCTTTTTTTCTTTTTCTTTTTTTTTTTGAGATGGGGTCTCCCTGTCACCCAAGCTGGAGTGCAGTGGTACCATCTCGACTCACTGCAACCTCTACGTCCTAGGTTCAAGCAATCCTCCTACCTCAGCCTCCTGAGTATCTGGGAATACAGGCATGTGCCACCATGCCCAGCTAATTCTTTTATACTTTCAGTAGAGACGGGGTTTTCACCACTTTGGCCAGGCTGGTCTTGAACTCCTGACCTCAAGTAATCCACCCACCTCAGCCTCCCAAAGTGCTGGGATTACAAGCATGAGCCACCATGCCTGCCAAAGTATAATCATCTAAATCACTCATCCTCTAAAGATTCTGGTATGTCCAGCCCACCCAGCCCATTTTGATTGAAAATTTACTGCTATGTAATGAAAGACATTAATAACATGTACAAATATAGATACAGGAAAAAAAGTTTGATTTAAAAATAGTAATAATTAGCCGGGTGCGGTGGCTCATGCCTGTAATCCCAGCACTTTGGGAGGCTGAGGTAGGCAGATCACCTGAGGTCAGGAGTTCAAGTGGTCCTGACCGACATGGAGAAACCTTTAGTCTCTACTAAAAATACAAAATTAACCGGGCATGATGGTGCCTGCCTATAATTCCAGCTACTCGGGAGGCTGAGGCAGGAGAATTGCTTGAACCTGGGAGGCGGAGGTTGCAGTGAGTGGAGATCGCACCATTGCACTCCAGCCTGGGCAACAAGAGCGAAACTCCGTCTTAAAAAACAAAAAAAAGTAAAACTCAACCTGACATAATAAAAATGTCTTATTTACTCTTCATAAGTAAAAATGTCTTATTTACTCTTCATAAATAAAAAAAATGATTTACAAACTTTAATAATCTACCACTTCCTTATAACATGGTACTGTTGATTTTTATTTATTTATTTATTTTTTTTTTTTTTTTTTTTTTTGAGAGACGTTCACTTTTTTCGCCCAGGCTGGAGTTCAGTGGCACGACCTCAGCACACTGCAACCTCCGCCTCCTGGGTTCAAGCAATTCTCCTGCCTCAGCCTTCCGAATAGCTGGGATTACAAGCGTGTGCCACCATGCCCAGCTAATTTTGTGTTTTTAGAAGAGACAGGGTTTGACCATGCTGGCCAGGCTGGTCTCAAACTCCTGACCTCAGGTGATCCTCCCACCTCAGCCTCCCAAAGTGCTGTGATTACAGGCGTGAGCCACCGCGCCCAGCTGGTACCACTGATTTTTAAAAGTCTATCAAGAGTATGAAAAATAAATTCAACATAACACCAACATCATGGTCTATGTTATAGCACTAATTCCTTATGTATTACATATTCCTCAAAAACACACTGTGAAAAAAGTAACACAGTCTATATTAGTAATGGGAATGTATTTACATAAATTCTTAAAGGTAGTACATGGGAAAACTGCTAAAACATGTAACACTTAAACTTTAAAACACCTAAAAAGTATTACTACATAATCTAACTTTCAATCACTTCAATAAACTGTCACTTAATACAATTTAAAGATTTGTTGTCATTAATACAATAGACAATTCAAACTTAAAAGCTTGCTCCGAAGTATAAATATGTTTGGTAAGATCCAATAAATGGCATAAAACCTTCTATAGCTCAATGATCATCGTAATACAGAAATTACACCAGGCACAGTGACTCTTGCCTGTAATCCCAGCACTTTGGGAGGTTGAGGCGGGAGAATCACTTGAGCCCAAAAGTTCGAGAACAGCCTGGGCAACATGGCAAAATCTCATCTCTACAAATACTACAAAAATTAGCCAGGTGTGCCTGTAGTTCCAGCTACTCAGGAGGCTAAGGTGAGAGGATTGTTTGAGCCCGGGAGGTGGGAATTACAGATCGTGCCAGCCAGGGTGAAATAGTGAGACTATCAAAAAGGAAAAAAAAAAGAAATTGGGAACACACAGAAAAAGAAAGAAAATTTAGGCCTAATATACTCAACATGAAATAGATTCTGAATCGCAATTTTTGCTAAAGCAAAATACAAATTACAAGAAGCTACTCATCTTTTATCACATAAGAAATAAAGTTGTAAGAAATAAGCTAAGTACTAGCAGATACTCTAAGAGAAGATTTGCTATACTTATAATAACAGGAAGTTCTTGTATAAAGTTAGAAATTTATTTTAGTAACTTTTTCCTTTTAACAATAAAAGTCCTTTCAAAAAAAAAGGCAGAATGTAATGCTGAGCACTTAAAATTAGTATCTCTAAAATGATACCAAAAAATTTGCATTTGGCTAGTATTACCAAGAAACTTTTAAGGCTAAAGTTTCCAACATACTTTCATTTTTTTAAACAGACTAGTTTTTAAAAAAAGGAAACGAAAGGAAGAAAAAAAAAATGTTAATCTCAAAGACTTTCAACCTAACTACATTTCTTTTAACCAAACGTTTATAGAGCACCTAAGAAGTGACAGGCACTACAACACTGGGAACTGTGACAGATTACATTTACTCCAAACTAAACCGTTTATTTATTCAGCTTCTGAACTTATTATTATTCAAACCAAAACTTTTCTTAAGAAATTCTCACCCAACATCAAGGTACATGTATGAGTTACCTAATAAATGCACTTTTCACTGTTTTACACAGGTCACGAGAGTTATAGCTAAGATTTGTGACTAACAAAAGGGATTCATTCCTGAAACATGTCGATGCTGTTTTCTTTTACATGAAAATGAGATAGGAATAAACTGTTTCAGGTAGTTTACAGCATCCCAAACTCAAAGAGAAAACCTTAAAAAAAATTAGACTACACTTAATTACTCTGTATAGTAGACCAAAATTTAAGTAGCCACAGCTTTTACCTTCTGCAACCACAGGTATTACAAATTTTAATTTGGATGCAGTACTGTCCGAGTCGTCTTGATTCTGAGGACAAGTGAAATTTTTTTAAAATAGTTCAAAGAAACTGTCAAAAGTAGATAACGTTGATATTCTAACATGCTATCTGTTGCATTTCTACACTTGTGAACACTCTACCCTTTTCAAGCACTTTTGAATTTGTAATGGATGAAAAAATACAAGCTAGTGTCTAAGTTCCACCAGTTGAATCTAGACTTTTCAAAAATCTAAGGTTTCATTCCAGCATGTGTTTAAAACAAAAAAGACAGCATTCATATACATATTCTCTCAAGTGACCAAAAAAACTGTATTTTTATGGTTATCATTTCTTCCAACAATTAAGCAAATTTTTTGACCCTATTCTCCACTCAGTTAACATGTTTACGTCTAAGAGGAACCTGGCCATCAGTTTTCCACACATCATAATGCAACAGAGCCTCTGACTTATTTGCAGACGAACCAGATCAATAAAGAAAAATAAACCACATAACCCCAAGTGCCTGGAAATACAAGAAACAATTGGTATCTCTGAATCGTGTAAAGATCACCAAAATTATCTTTTTAAATCTTTCAATTAAATTATGTTTGTGACGAATCAAAGAGTTTTCTGCTAAAATTTTACAGTACTGTTCACACAATAGATAAGATTTTCTTTCATCAGTGTAACTGATAGAACCACAATACAGTTCAGTTTCCAGGGTCAGATTACCTGACCTGCTTTTTATTTTACCTTTTAAAACACTTTAATTCATGCCGTTATTCCTCTCATTCCCTACAAAAAGAGGGGTTCAATATGGGAGAATCATCTTCAGTTGAGATATCCTGTAACTGCCTCCAACTCCACAGCAAAGCCCGCCAGCTGACCCCGGTCTCTCTGGGGAAGGGCTCGGTCACCAAGCCACCAAACACACCTTCCTCTGCAAAACTCGGAAGCCCCACACGACGACCTCGGCCAAACCCCCTACTTCCTGAATTCGATAACCCCAGAGATTCGTATTCTGCAGGCAATCTTACCTTCATGATGACTCTGGGACCGAGATATTCTCTAAAACACCGGGTTCACCTGCACCTGGAGGGGAAACAAAAGACACCCAGTCAACACCACAGGCACCCCTCTGCACTGGCGGAGGCGGAGGGAAGGAACCGAGCGACGCCCGAACCCCGAAGAAAGAGCCGCACCAGGCGCCAGCCCCCGAACCATCACACGCCGACTCGGGGCTCCCTCTGGCCCCGCCATCCCCGCAAACCCAGCCACCTACACAGCTCGGCAGCTTCCCGTCCCCATTGTCGAGACCCGACGGAGTTTCCCGTCTACGACAATGACGCCATTTCTGTCAGAGAAGAAACTCACAACAAGCCCGGCGTCCGGCGTGGGGCCGGCCGCTCTCCCCGCGGGCCTCAGCGCCCGGCCGAGCGAGTCCGCGCCCCCATGCGCCGCGTCCGAGGTGGAGGCCCGCCGGGGGCCACCGAGGGCCCAGGAGGGCCTGTGGGCCGCGGGCTGGACCGGCCCGCCGCAGAGCCCCTGCCCACGTCCCGTTCCGGGCGCAGACCCGACAAGTGGGAGCGGGATCAACATCTGGCCCCGCCGCAGGGACAACGTGAGGGCCGA
The DNA here is from genome assembly GCF_043159975.1 of Macaca nemestrina. Classification (NCBI taxonomy): domain Eukaryota; kingdom Metazoa; phylum Chordata; class Mammalia; order Primates; family Cercopithecidae; genus Macaca; species Macaca nemestrina. Next base: position 13,849,787 of record NC_092125.1, on the reverse strand, counting down.
GGGCCCCGGAGGCGGAACGGCCCCCACCCTGCCCGGGCCCCCGACCGCGGCCGCTAAACCGCTGAGTGTGCGGCCGCCCAGCCAGGGGGCGGCTCGGACACAGCGGCTGCGGGGGGTGGGGGCTCCCGGAAGGCCGAGGCCCCGAATTCGGGTGCCGCAGGACCACCACCGCGATCTTCCTCTGCTCCTCGGTCGGGCCCAGCGACTCCCAAAAGAACCCCTTTAGGAGACCACGAAAGCCCCAGAAAATGTCCCTACCTTCCTCGGAGGCGAGATCTGACCCTGGCACGTCCAGAGTTCCCTCTCTCCTCCTCCCCCCCAAAACCAGTAGGCCTGGGGGAGAGATGGGGAAGAAGGGCGGCGGGTCCAGCGGCTGCTGAGGCAGAGGCTCCGGCTCCTCCTCCTCCCGCGGCGGCGACTGGTACCTTTGTTTGGCGGCCGCTCGGGCTCCCTGGTTGGGGGGAGGGGGACGACGAAAAATCCCTCCCGGACTGGAGGTCCGGGCCCCCAAACGCGCTGCCCTCCAGAGGACGGCGGCGATGGACCCTCTGCAGCTCCCTCCGGGGAAAGGTCCAGGCGGTGGCCGTGGCAGCGGCAAGCTGAAGCTCAAGACTCTCCCTCCGCTCCGGCGACCGAGCTCCTCACTCCGGACTCGACTGACGGGCAAACATCGCTTCCCCCCACCCCGACTCTAGGTCCCCCCCCTTCCTTTCTCCCCTCCCCTAGATTTTTTCCCCCTCCCCTACCTCTTTCCCGGATGGCCTCTTAGACAACCTTGGATTGGTTAAAATTCTTTAGAACCCGCCTATACACTGTTCCTATTGGTCGCTGGATACAAACAACGACGCCATTTTCCCACCAGTTCTATGGAAACAGAGAGTTACGCCTCAAGGCTTCCTGGGAAATGAAGTCCAGCCTCTGGGGCCAACGCTCAAATCCGCGTCCGCGAGAACTGCAAGGCCCGCAATGCCCTGCGCCAGCGTGGACCGGAGAGGAGGAGGGGTGAAAGGGGCGGGGCAACAAAGCAGTAGGGAGGTGGCAACGACGCCTGCGCAGTGTGACCGGGATGGCGCATTTTCTTGCACCGAGTAATGCGGTGTCGCTGGCGGCTGAGGAGGGCGGAGAGTTGTGTGGTGAAGTAGTGGGAGGGATTCATGTAGGCATCGGGAAGAGCCTAAGCCCACACTATAAAATAGGAAGTTAATGCGGGGTACAGCTACTCCCGGACCGGCGGCGTGAAAGTCGTGATATCATCGTTGAACTGTGAGCAGCAGTGGCGGCGGCTGGGGGGAACCCGGATGGGAAGGAGGGAGGGGGAGGCTGGGAGGCGGGGCAGAGAGGAAAGAAAGAAAGGAGAGTGAGGACCCGGATGCTGAACCGGATTGTGTATGAATTTTCCATCCCCTGGCTTTAAGCGGGGAGGAGGAGGAAGGGTTGGCCAAATGCGGCGGAAGGGAGCATCTGAGCGAGGAGGAAGCAGAAACCTCACCGTTTCTCTCCCTCCGGACTCTGTGCTAGCACTGTAGACGTTTGCAGTTCTCTGCCCAGCCGCTGTGGAAAATCGGCCTCGAAGTGATAGAAATTCCCTGCTTATATCAGGCTCTTTGAGATCCATCGTCTTTCTCCCGGAGTATGAGTGGAAGGATTCAGGGTGCGCTTCACATTTGTATGTCTCTGTTTAGCCATTCTCAAACCAGGCCCTTCCTTTTGAAAAGATAAGTCGTTTGCATGGGATGTTCGCTTTTTAGACGCAAGGTTGTTGCCCTGGTTTCATCGTCCAACGCGTTAGAAGGCGCTTTCTTTTTTTCATGGCTGCTGAGCGCCGACCACTGGGGTGGCCTCTGCCTTCGTAGACCTGCGCCTGGCGAGATGGACAGATGCTGAACAAAACAATGTGAAATTACCGCAGTGGCAGTGCTCCAGAGGAGAGTTCCGCGGTGATAGGAGAATGTGAGGGAATTTGGCTTATTTAGGGAGGGAAAGGAAGGGTTTCTGAGCAAGTGAGGATCGAGCTGAGAGCTGAAGGGCTAGCGGGAGTTAACTAAGGAAAGAGAAAAGGAAAGGACATTCCAGACAAAAAGACTAACTTGTCGGAAAGCCCTGTGGCGGAAGGGAGTTTTTCCAGTGTGAAGAACTGAGCCTGGAGAGAGGGGATGAGGGGGAGTGTGGAACCTTATAGACTTTGTGAAGGAGTTTTGTTTTTGTCCTAATAGCAATGGGATATCTTCCAAGGAATCTCAGTTAGAAGGGAGAGATGACTCCGATTGGAATGTCACCCTGGCTGAAGAGTAGAGGACGCGAAAAAAAGAAGAGTTAAAGAGGCAAATGCAGGGAGCCCGACGAGGAGGCTATTGCCGTAATAGTGCACATGGTGACAGGAATGGAGAGTTTGTGATAATAGTTATGGATTCACCCTTTGAACAAATTTCTGGCAGCTTTTTAGTTTTGAAAGTGAGAAGTTTCAGACTCTCACTGAGGTATTGAGTAGTTTATTCACTCTAAAAGGAAACTAGTAGAGTTCATGTAACACACACTAATGCCTCCTTACATTTAAGTTTAGTACGTGATAGCTGAAATTTCCAGCTGTGATAAATTGGGAAATCCTTTGATTTAAAACAAAGGCGAGTGAGAGTATGTGCCGCAGTGTGTAGAATCCTTTAGGCTTAAGAAGACGCAAGGCAAGTTGGTTGTTACCTAGAAAAATTGAGGTTCTTATGTTTTCATACCACTGAAAATACTTGTATGTAAACATCCTCTGGGAAAGGAAATTGACTTGTTAAGTGAGTATTCTTAAACATCTCTAAGTGAGCAAAGGAAATAATTTTTTTTTAAAAAAGCATGACTAGTGTTTTAAGTTGAAAAATAACATCAACCACAAAGCTCTCTACAAATTGAAACAAAGATTAGCTCTGATTTCTATGCAACAGGGTACACCTGCTAGAGATCCTGACACAAAAGGGAATTCTGAAGCTCTATCTCATTGATCTTTAAGTTCAGTCAAATGTGTTTTGAAGGCTGTGAGAAAATATACAAACGTGATTCTTGCTCCTAACCTGTAGTTGAGAAAAGATAGGTACTGACATATAAATAGATAAGTATATGAGATGCTTTTTAAATTCTACCTTTAATGATGTTCGATAATAATCTTTTATCTAAGCCATTATTTTTCCTGTTTTGCATCTTCTTTTTTTTTCAATCCCTGATAATAAGTTATAGATAATAGGTTACCTAATAAGGATTTACCTAATATTATACTTCAATCCCTGATAATAAGGTAACGGGTCAGAGATCAAATAGTATAGGTAATAGGTTACCTTAATAAGTATTTGCCTAATATTACCAATAGGTATATTGATTATTTCACTTATTTGATTCTTTATGAGCCTCTTTTTCCTTGTGACGTCTTTGGTATTGATTGCTAGTCAAGGTGGATGTAGAAATTTCCCATGTGGGATGTTTCTCTTTGAAATGTTTCTCTTGTTAAAATGATTTCTTTTCGTGGAGTGCTGATTTTTTTATGATTGTTTGATATAGATGAGAACAGACTACAAAAAAATATGCCTTTCAATCCTGAAGAGTAACCTGAACTATACACTAGTTTTGTGCTTTAATTTTCATTTGTAATCTGCCTTCAATAAAGAGTTAAGCTAGTGGAATTTATGTCTTTTTTTTTTTTTTTTTTTTGAGACGGAGTCTTGCTCTGCCGCGCAGGCTGGGGTGCAGTGGCCGGATCTCAGCTCACTGCAAGCTCCGCCTCCCAGGTTTACGCCATTCTCCTGCCTCAGCCTCCCGAGTAGCTGGGACTACAGGCGCCCGCCACCTCGCCCGGCTACTTTTTTGTATGTTTTAGTAGAGACGGGGTTTCACCGTGTTAGCCAGGATGGTCTCGATCTCCTGACCTCGTGATCCGCCCGTCTCGGCCTCCCAAAGTGCTGGGATTACAGGCTTGAGCCACCGCGCCCGGCCTGGAATTTATGTCTTAACTTATAACACAAACATGAATATTTGCTTGGCATTGAAGGGTAAAGATATTGAATAGCTGGGGATCTTAATCTGAGGTGCGTGTAAACGATTCAGGGACTACATGATCTCTGAGAGGTGATATGTTGTAAGTGTTTGCAGCAGTGCATACATTTGTGTTGGAGCGTATTAACACATACACAGGCCTTTTTTTTTTTTAGAAGATTCATAGCTTTCATCATATTCTCAAAAGGTTTATGTGATCCGTGAGATGGTTTACAGTATGGGGAAGCATCAAAGCACTTGCATAGTTGATGGTTATATGTGTGTGTTATTATTTCAGCCATCCATTATCATGTGCCTGCCAACTGCCTAACAGTGCATACATATGTAGAAGTTTTATTCTTTTCTCCTATTGCCATATTACAAGTCTCATTTCATAGCAGAAGAACATTTACATTACAGAGACAATGTGGTTCAAACCATTTTACCCTTGTATTCATTGACTGCTACAAAACAGGAACATTAAATACCCGATAGTCACTAAATTGGGTAGTCTCAGCACTTCTACACTCGTAATTGTGCCGGAAAAGTGGAATGCTAGCACTAATAATTAGATTTTGGTTTGGGGTTTTTTTTATTTGTTTATTTTTACTTGTGTAAATGTATGGGGTACAAGTGTAGTTTTATCTCATGCATAGATTGCGTAGTAGTGAAGTCAGGACTTTTAGGGTGTCCATCACCCACATAATCACATTGTACCCATTAAGTAATCTTTCATCATCCACCTCCTTCCCACCTTCTCACCCTTTGGAATCTCCATTGTTTATCATTCCATGCTCCATGTCCATGTATACACATTATTTAGCTCCCATTTATAATTAAGATGTACTATTTGTCTTTCTATGTCTGACTTGTTACACTTAAGGTAAGGGCTATCCATCCATTTTGCTGCAAATGACATGATTTCATTTTGTTTTAATGGCTGAATAACAATTCATTGTGTATATACCACATTTTCTTTATTCAGTCATCTACTGATGGACACTTAGGTTGATTTTACTATTATGAATAGTCTGTAATAAACACACAAGTGCAAGATTTTGGAAATTTTACTTTTGTGGCACGCTGTCGGTATTTACTCAGGATCTTTGGATTTGCTTGGCTACATGTATATAAATCGTGTTTATTAACTGAAATATGTGCAAAAGTCTTGTCTTTGGTGGATTAATTTATAGTATAAATCCACAAAAGTCAGATTCTGCTCCTAAGTATATTTTACATTTTTAATTTTAGTGCCAGCAAGAAGTTACAGTACTAGAATCGCCTTACACCTGAGAGTGTCAGTGATGCGATCATAGTATCAGGTGACCAGGCTATAAAAGATGACTTTTGTTACTTAACATTATGAAGTTACTAGGGCAAATTTAGAAATCGAGGAACACTGGTGAAACCCCGTCTCTACCAAAATAGAAAAATTAGCTGGGCGTGGTGGTGGGCACCTGTAGTCCCAGCTACTCAGGAGGCTGAGTCAGGAGAACTGCTTGAACCCAGGAGGCAGAGGTTGCAATGAGCCAAGAGAGACGCCGTCTCAAAAAAAAAAAAAAAAAAGCAAGGAACACATCCCCACTGTTATAATAAATAACAGTAGCCCACACCCGCTTAGTTGCGGTGTGGTGTGGTACCATGTAAGCAACCTATTTCCAGTTCCCCTAACATTCTCAGGCAGCTGTATCAGAATCATACAAGATGCGTATTTAAATTGAAGATTTCTAAGTCTCTGGCCCAGACTTAGAAAAAAAGGATCAGGCCGGGCATGGTGGCTCACACCTGTAATCCCAACACTTTGGGAGGCTGAGGCAGGTGGATCATCTGAGGTCAGGAGTTTTGAGACCAGCCCGGCCAACATAGTGAAACCCCATCTCTACTAAAAATTCAAAAAATTTAACTGAGCGTGGTGGCGGGAACCTGTAATCCCTGCAATTCGGGAGGCTGAGGCAGGAGAATCACTTCAGCCCAGGACGGGGAGGTTGCAGTGAGCCGAGATCGCACCACTGCACTCCAGCCTGGGCAACGAGAGCGAAACTCCATCTCAAAAAAAAAAAAAACAAAAAAGGAACTTTGGACAAATCAGAGTAACACAAAGTACATGAACTCAACTTCATTTTCTTCATTCAAAAAAAGTGACCCTCACTTAAACAAATATATTCTTGTGCTTTATCTTCTGGCATACTGAGATAACTTTCTAAAGTGGCTTCCAATTCCAAAAACCAATGATGTGCAACCCATTGAACAGCCCTAACCACAAACTGCCATTAGATGCCATATTACATTTAGCCTTTTTGTTGTATCTGCCATGAAGCCAGAAAAGTTGGTTAGAAGCGGGCTCAGGATTTTAAAGACTAAATCATAGTCCCAAGAAGCAGAAGAAAGAGGATAAAAGTAATAAACTTCCCAAAATGTGCCAAAGATGCTAGAGCAGTTAAAAAAAGATTCCTAATATGAGGGCAAGTAATAATAGAAACAGATACAAAGAAAGTAGAGATTCAGCAGCACAGGGAGACCCTAGGAAGACCGTGAGTGTTATTGTAGGAAATATTGAAATAAGGCAGATTTCAGTATAAAGGGGAATATGTTTAATAAATATGATTGCATTTGAGTTAATGCATATCTTAAATCAGAAATCTCTGAAATTGATTAATTGTAGGAGAATCCCTTTAAATTTTAAATACATAAAACATACTCATCTTAGTGCTCATTTAGAAAAGGATATGTTTACTAATTAGTGTAATCAGTTAAATACAGAGGTATCTTTGCAGTTCTTTGGAGTTGTTTTGACATTTGCCGTCAACAAATTACGCCTTTTATGGTTGATAAAATAGGAAAGGCTTAATATAAGTTACATGACTAAGAAAACTTAAAAACCAAGAGAACACTTTGACCAATATAATCACTTGAATGAAGAATTTTCTAATTGAGAGAGAATTTACATACCACCCATTTAAAGTGTACATTTCAGCAGTTTTTAATGTATTCACAGAGCTGTGCACCCATCACCACAATTTAATTTTATAACATTTTGATCCCTGCAAAAAGAAACCCTGTACTCATTAGCAATTAGTCCCTATTCCTAACCACGAATCTACTTTCTGTCTCCGTAGATTGGCTTATTCTGAACATTTCACATCGATGGAATCATACAATATGTAGTCTCTTGAGATTGGCTTCTTTCACTTAACATGTTTTCAAGGCTTCATAGATGTAGAATCTTCTTTTTTTGTTTTTTGAGACTGGAGTCTCACTCTTTCGCCCAGGCTGGAGAGCAGTGGTGCGATCTCAGCTCACTGCAACCTCTGCCTGCTGGGTTCAAGCAATTCTGCCTCAGCCTCCCAAGTAGCTGGAACTACAGGCACTCACTACCATGCTTGGCTAATTTTTGTATTTTTAGTAGAGATGGTGTGAAGGCTGGTCTTGAACTCCTGACCTCGTGATCTACCCACCTCAGCTAATTTTTTGTATTTTTAGTAGAGACAGGGTTTTGCCATGTTTCCCAGGCTGGCCTCAAACTCCTGGGCTTAAGCAATCCGCCTGCCTCAGCCTCCCAAGTGCTGTGATTACAGGTGTGAGCCACCGTGCGCGGCAACAGAAAATTCTTTTTAAACCAAACTGGGTGACTGTCTTTTCATAAACACCTTGAAATACAAATTCCTGCGGCCGGGCGCGGTGGCTCAAGCCTGTAATCCCAGCACTTTGGGAGGCCGAGACGGGCGGATCATGAGGTCAGGAGATCGAGACCATCCTGGCTAACCCAGTGAAACCCCGTCTCTACTAAAAAATACAAAAACAACTAGCTGGGCGTGTTGGCAGGCGCCTGTAGTCCCACCTACTCCAGAGGCTGAGGCAGGAGAATGGCGTAAACCCGGGAGGCGGAGCTTGCAGTGAGCTGAGATCTGGCCACTGCACTCCAGCCTGGGCGACAGAGCGAGACTCATCTCAAAAAAAAAAAAAAAAAAAAGGAATAAAAATTCTTTTGCAGTTTTATACTCAAAGATGATTAGTTTCATGTGATCTTTATGTTTCTTTTTGACAGATTGGCTTTGAAGTTTAAATCCAATGGAGAAGACTCAAGAAACAGTCCAAAGAATTCTTCTAGAACCGTATAAATACTTACTTCAGTTACCAGGTAATACTTCAGTTATAGTCCATAGAGGGTCATTTTCACACAGTAGTGGTCATTCAAATGTTAGCAAATAGAAAAGGTTAGACTTGCTAGCTATTGAGATTTTGTATTTAAGGTGATGCATCTGAGAAAAATGATAAATAGAACGTTCTAATTTTTCATTATTAAATGGTAATTTTTGCCAGGTGAAGTGATATACACCTGTTGTCCCACCTACTTGGGAGGCTGAGACAGGAGGATGGCTTGAGCCCAGGAGTTTAAGGCTGTAGTGCACAATGATCACACCTGTGAATAGCCACTACACTCCAGCTTAGGCAACATAGTGAGACCCCGTCTCTTAAAAAGAAACGTAATTTTTGAAGGCACACTTTAAAACATATCCAATGATTTTTTTTTTTTTTTTTTTTTGAGACGGAGTCTCGCTCTGTCGCCCAGGCTGGAGTGCAGTGGCCAGATCTCAGCTCACTGCAAGCTCCGCCTCCCAGGTTCACGCCATTCTCCTGCCTCAGCCTCCCGAGTAGTTGGGACTACAGGCGCCCGCCACCGCGCCCGGCTAGTTTTCTGTATTTTTTAGTAGAGACGGGGTTTCACTGGGTTAGCCAGGATGGTCTCGATCTCCTGACCTCGTGATCCGCCCGTCTCGGCCTCCCAAAGTGCTGGGATTACAGGCTTGAGCCACTGCGCCCGGCCCCAATGATTTAACATACCTTAAAAAATAAAAATACTTAAAACATTTTGGTATCTCATTGGAGGTTGTATTCTTTATGGATATTACGCATTCAAATTCTCCACTGTTTAGATATTAGGGGAAGTTAGGCAGATTTGTTTAACAATAGAACACTTTATTTACCATCCATGTTCAAGTTTACCTTCTATGTCTTCGTTTTCCAGTATCTCACACATGCACTGCATTTCGTATACTACTAGTTCCTTTGACAGCCAAATAATAATGTATCTAAAATCACAGTATTTGGAAGCATAGCCCACTTTATTCCTGTATAAAGGCATGCCACCTGCACATGGCTTCCTACCTCATGTGTACGTGTGTGTTTTTGTTTTATTTTGCTTCTTTAAAAACTTGTCTGGAGGCTGGGCGTGGTGGCTCACACCTGTAAAGCACTTGTGTGGCCAAGGCAGGCGGATCATGAGGTCACCAGCACTTTGTGAGGCCAAGGCGGGCAGATCATGAGGTCAAGAGATTGAGAGCAGCCTGGCCAACATGGTAAAACCCCGTCTCTACTAAAAATACAAAAATTAGCTGGGCATGGTGGCGCATGCCTGTAGTCCCAGCTACTCAGGAGGCTGAGGCAGGATAATAGCTTGAACCTGGGAGGCAGAGGTTTCTGTGAGCCGAGATTGCACCACTGCACTCCAGCCTGGCAACAGAATGAGACTCCGACTCAAAAAAAACCTTGTCTGTAAATGATAATAAGCAAAAACTCATGAATATAATAAACGGGTTCTTGTAATAAAAAATCATTTATAAGGCCGGGCGCGGTGGCTCACGCCTGTAATCCCAGCACTTTGGGAGGCCGAGATGGGCGGATCACGAGGTCAGGAGATCGAGACCATCCTGGCTAACACGGTGAAACCCCGTCTCTACTAAGAAATACAAAAAATAGCCGGGCGAGGTGGCGGGCGCCTGTAGTCCCAGCTACTCGGGAGGCTGAGGCAGGAGAATGGCGTAAACCCGGGAGGCGGAGCTTGCAGTGAGCTGAGATCCGGCCACTGCACTCCAGCCTGGGCTACAGAGCGAGACTCCGTCTCAAAAAAAAAAAAAAAAAAAAAAAAATCATTTATAAACGAATTATTTCTCATAGAAATAATACAGGCCAGGTGTGGTGGCCCACACCTGTATTCCCTGCACTTTGGGAGACCAAGGCAGGATTGCTTGAGGCCAAAAGTTTGAGACCACCTTGGGCAACATAACAAGTCCCCCTCTCTGTTTTAAACATTTTTTAAAAAAGAAGAAATAATGTAAAAGTTGATAAATTATTTGACAAGCATAAAAACCTATTTAGCCCATACTGTGACTAAACTCTAATGATGCTCTCAATTCAGTCTCAATAGACACTTTTTAATGTCTGTGCTAAAGTATACACCTTTCTTTATGAGCACACCGCTATGGTAATGTGTGCATTTCTGTTCTTCATGAGCCTGGGAAGGATAAAAGCCGAAAGAATGCTAACTCCTGTGCTACACCTTGGAAACCATAATTAGTGTCATTTTTGTTTTGGCAGACCCTAATAGAGACTTGCCTGCTAATGTGAATGCATCAGAAGAATGAGGGAATGATAGAAATGGAGAATTCAAAGGAAAGGTTGCCCACTGTTTAAGAAAAAGCCAAGAGACTGCTTTTGAGTGACATGTATCCAGCAGTTAGTAACTTTTTTCAGTATCTCCCAGTGAGAAACACGGCGCAGTTTCACTTTCACTCTGCCCAGCTCTTATTGCCAGACGTCCTTTAGAACACTTTCACACTCGCTGAACTGGGCTGGCATTCATAGCAAGCCAGTTATCAGTGCTGACAAAAGTCTAACAAGCGTCTCTCGAATGTCTCTTACTCTACTACTTACAAAGCAAGGACTGCCTACAGTTACATTTTAACCATAATGCTTACTTACGCAGTGACCACCTTCTATGACTTTTTTTTAAATTCTCATTACCTGGAAATAATGGCATTAGATAACATGCTTAAAATTATCATTAGGTACCTCACCTTCTTATTCAAATATGTTCTTGATCCATGATGGAATATAACCTCAAAAGATACTTCTAAAGAAATACGACATTGCACTATGCACATAACACGCTTTTTTTTTTTTAGAGAGAGAGCTTCCGAGTTACTAAAGTAACTTAGAGGTGTGCCAGGTCATTTACACTGTTGTAGTATTACTCTTGCTAGTAAATAATAATAATGATATCAGAATTTTCTGAAGTCAACCTGACCAACATGGTAAAACCCTGTCTTTTCTAAAAGTATAAATATTAGCCAAGTACGGTAGCGCATGCCTGAGTTCCAGCTGAGGCATGGGAATCACGTGAGCCTAGGAGCCAGAGGTTGCAGTGAGCGGAGATCACGCCACTGCCTGGGCAACAGAGTGAGACCCTGTCTCAGAAAAAAAAAAAAAAAAAAAGAATTTTCTGAAAGTAGTAAAGAAAATTATTTTTATTTTTAAATTTCTCATACTTGCTGTCATCTTATGTTTATGTTTATTTGCCTTAGTGTGGGGCCCTAGATGAGGTAAAGGGTGGGATTAGGGAGAGATGAAGCTGGCAGTAGAGGAAGAAGGGCTCCAAAAAGAGAGACAATAATGTTTAGATCTTAAAGAGGAAGCAGTAATCTTTTAATTTTGAGAGATCTCTGTGATTAGCCTCAGTGTTAGAAATTATTTTGGAACTTAGCCAGGCGCAGTGGCTCACGCCTGTACTCCCAGCACTTTGGGAGACCAAAGTGGGCAGATGGCTTAAGCCCAGGAGTTCGAGACCAACGTGGACAACATAGCAAAACCCTGTCTCTACTAAAAATACAAAAAATTAGCCAGGCATGTGACACGCCCTTGTACTCCCAGCTTACCTGGGGGACTGAAGTGGGATGATCACTGGAGCCTGGGAGGTCGAGGCTACAGTAAGCCAAGATCACGCCACTGCACCCCAGCCTAGGTAATACAGGGAGACCCCGTCTCAAAAAAAAAAGGGGGGGGGGGCGGGGAACTTAAAAGTATCAGTCTAGGCTGGGCGCAGTGGCTCAAGCCTGTAATCCCAGCACTTTGGGAGGCCAAGACGGGTGGATCACGAGGTCAGGAGATCGAGACCATCCTGGCTAACACAGTGAAACCCCGTCTTTACTGAAAAATACAAAAAACTAGCCAGGCAAAGTGGCGGGCACCTGTAGTCCCAGCTACTCGGGAGGCTGAGACAGGAGAATGGCGTGAACCCGGGAGGCGGAGCTTGCAGTGAGCTGAGATCCGGCCTCTGCACTCCAGCCTGGGCGACAGAGCGAGACTCCGTCTCAAAAAAGAAAAAAAAAGTATCAGGCTAAACATTAGCATGTCATCAGAGGGGAAAAAAATATTAAAACTGTAGTACCTCAAAACTAAGCCATATATTGTACTGTTTTTTAATATAACATTCAAAAATAAAGTGAAAAATGAAATTCCACTTGAGACTCTGTTGTTCATCTTCAAAAAAATGTGTTTAAGTGATATAAGCCAGGTGCAGTGGTTCACACTTACTATCCCAGCACTGTGGAGGCCAAGTGAGACAGATTGCTTTTGAGCCCAGGGGCTTGAGACCAGCCTGGGCAACAGGGTGAAACCCTGCCTCTACAAAAAATAAATAAATAAAAATAAAATTAGTCAGGCATGGTGGCTTGTTCTTGTAGATCCAGCTACTCGCGGGTCTTGAGCCTAGGAGGTCAAGGCTGCAGTGAGCCGTGATTGTGCCACCGCACTCCAGCCTGGGTGACAGAGCAAGACCCTGTCTCAAAAATAATAATAATAGGCTGGGCACAGTGGCTCACACCTCTAATCTCAGCATTACGAGAGGCCGAGGCAGGTGGATGACTTCAGGTCAGGAGTTCGAGACCAGCCTGGCCAACATGGTGAAACCCCATTTCTATTAAAAATACAAAAAAATTGGCCGGCTGCGATAGCTCATGCCTGTAATCCCTACACTTTGGGAGGCCGAGGTGGGTGGATCACCTGAGGTCAGGAATTCAAGACCAGCCTGGCCAACGTGATGAAACCCTGTCTCTGCTAAAAATATAAAAAATTAGCTGGACTTGGTGGCACACGCCTGTAATCCCAGCTACTTGGGAGGCTGAGGCAGGAGAATCGCTTGAACCTGGGAGGTGGAAGTTGCAGTGAGCCAAGATCGCAACACTGCTCCCCAGCCTGGGCAACAAGAGCAAAACTCCGTCTCAAAAAAAAATACAAAAAATTAGCTAGGTGTAGTGGCGCACACCTGTAATCCCAGCTACTTGGGAGGCTGAGACAGGAGAATCCCTTGAACCCGGGAGGCGAAGGTTGCAGTGAGCCAAGATCATGCCATTGCTTTCTAGCCTGGGTGACAGATCAAGACTTGTCTCAAAAAGAAAAAAAAAACCTGTAACCCCAGCATTTTGGGAGGCCGAGGCGGGTGAATTACCTAAGGTCAGGAGTTCGACACCAACCTGGCCAACATAGTGAAACCCCGTCTCTACTAAAAGTACAAAAATTAGCTGGGCGTAGTGGCAGACGCCTGTAATTCCAGCTACTTGGGAGGCTGAGGCAGGAGAATCGCTTGAACCCAGGAGGTGGAGGTTGCAGTGAACTGAGATCGCACCATTGCACTCTAGCCTGGGTGACAAGAGCGAAATTCCACCTCCAAAAAAAAAAAAAGTGTTTTAGTTTTAACTTTTTATGTAACCATTTTCCTGAAACCTAATCTAAAATTAGGATGTTATTACCATGCATTCATTTAACAGAAAATTTATAGAACATTTTTACTAAGTGAACTGGCCGTGGTTTTTATCTATCATTCCTTTATATATGGCTACAATGACTTCTAGTGGTAACTTCTATCCAAAGACCTATCTTAAATTAGCCAGGCGTCGTGGCACATGCCTGTAATCCCAGCTACTCGGGAGGCTGAGGCAGGAGAATAGCTTGATCTCGGGAGGCGGAGGTTGCAGTCAGCCGAGATCACACCACTGCAATCCAGCCTGGACAACAGAATGAGACTCCATCTCAAAAAAAACAAAGACCGGCCGGGCGCGGTGGCTCACGCCTGTAATCCCAGCACTTTGGGAGGCCGAGGTGGGCGGATCACAAGGTCAGGAGATCGAGACCACGGTGAAACCCCGTCTCTACTAAAAATACAAAAAATTAGCCGGGCGCGGTTGTGGGCGCCTGTAGTCCCAGCTACTCGGGAGGCTGAGGCAGGAGAATGGCGTGGACCCGGGAGGCGGAGCTTGCAGTGAGCCGAGATCGCGCCACTGCACTCCAGCCTGGGCGACAGAGCGAGACTCCGTCTCAAAAAAAAAAAAAAAAAACAAAGACCTATCTTGAGCTTTCTGTGTAAGAAAAAGATGATACTGCTGAGCGAGGTGACTCACGTCTGTAATTTCAGCAATTTGGGAGGTTGTGGCGGCCAGATCGCTTGAGCCCAGGAGTTTGAGACCAGTCTGGGCAACATGGGAAAACACTGTCTCTACAAAAACAAAAATTAACCGGGCATGGTGGCTTGCACCTATAGTGCCAGCTACTCAGGATGCTGAGCTGGAAGGATCACTTGAGCCCAGGAGGTGGAGGCTGCAGTGAGCTGTGAACATACCACTGCACTCCAGCCTGGGTGACAGAGTGAGACCCTGTCTCAAAAAAAAAAAAAAAAAAAAGGAAGAAAATGAAGGTCCCTAGTCAAAATAATGAGATTAGCTTTTGACTAAACTCAGGATTTTAAAAGGGAATACTTCAGTGTGTGATAATCTCATTTTTGAAAGGAAAGAAGCAGAGCTTCCACATCTCTAAAGCCTTAACTTAAAGGAGAAATAGATATTTCAAGAGGTAATTTTATGAAGTAATTAAATAGTAAAATATATTTTATTAACAATGCCTATAGTTATGTAAAATAGGCAGTGCCAATTAACTGACACTAAACTAGCTTCTTGGCCTGGCGCAGTGGCTCACACCTGTAATCCAAACACTTTGAGAGGCGGAGGCGGGTGGATCGTTTGGGCTCAGGAGTTCAAGACTAGCCTGGGCAATGTATCAAAACCCCCTTTCTTTTTTTTTTTTTTTTTGAGACGGAGTCTCACGCTGTTGCCCAGGCTGGAGTGCAGTGGCGCGATCTCGGCTCACTGCAAGCTCCACCTCCTGGGTTCACGCCATTCTCCTGCCTCAGCCTCCTGAGTAGCTAGGACTACAGGCGCCCGCCACCGCGCCCGGCTAATTTTTTGTATTTTTAGTAGAGACGGGGTTTCACTGTGGTCTCGATCTCCTGACCTTGTGATCCGCCCGCCTCGGCCTCCCAAAGTGCTGGGATTACAGGCTTGAGCCACCGCGCCCGGCCTCAAAACCCCCTTTCTACAAAATATACAAAAATTAGCCAGGCATGGTGGTGTGTGCCTGTAGTCCCAGACACTCAGGAGGCGGAGGCATGAGAATCATGTGAACCCAGGAGGTGGAGTTTGCAGTGAGCCATGATCATGCCACTGCACTCCAGCCTGGGCAACAGAGCAAGACTGTGTCTCACTTGATTAATTAATTAACAAGCTTCCTTTTCAAAAAGAACAAATTAAGTCCTAAGCCCTAAAAGCCCATCCTACTTTAAAATTGTTTATTCAAGTTCAGATGAAAAGAGTGGACTAGTTGGCCACTGAAGTACTTTAGAGTCTCCCATGCCTGCCCTAATTTTAGAAGGTTGTGCATTTTATGATCCGGATTTCAGAGCGATTGAGAATGGGGTGTTGAACAGTACAAGGCAAGCTCTGCAGTAGGTAATGGATTGATGACGCTGGATTTAGCAAGTCTGAACAATTTAAAGGAAGTTTCTGAATGTGTTTTTTGTAGTTAAAATACTCAAAACACTCATCTTATTGTCACATTTTATTTTTAAATTGCAGGTAAACAAGTGAGAACCAAACTTTCACAGGCATTTAATCATTGGCTGAAAGTTCCAGAGGACAAGCTACAGGTATTAGGCAACTCTAATCTTGTTAATCCCCAAGAAATTAATAGCTGTCACATAAAAATATTCCTAGTTCTTGATTGAATTTAGTCCTCATGCAAGATATTATTTTATATTGAGGTTGCTAAATATTTATTGTGAAAATTAACACCTGAGACTTTCATAATCTGTTAATTAAACTGAGTATATGTTTTGAATAGTTCAAATAAGTGAAATTTTCAATTCTTTTTTATTAGATTATTATTGAAGTGACAGAAATGTTGCATAATGCCAGTTTACTCATCGATGATATTGAAGACAACTCAAAACTCCGACGTGGCTTTCCAGTGGCCCACAGCATCTATGGAATCCCGTCTGTCATCAATTCTGCAAATTACGTATATTTCCTTGGCTTGGAGAAAGTCTTAACCCTTGATCACCCAGATGCAGTGAAGCTTTTTACACGCCAGCTTTTGGAACTCCATCAGGGACAAGGCCTAGATATTTACTGGAGGGATAATTACACTTGTCCCACTGAAGAAGAATATAAAGCTATGGTGCTGCAGAAAACAGGTGGACTGTTTGGATTAGCAGTAGGTCTCATGCAGTTGTTCTCTGATTACAAGGAAGATTTAAAACCACTTCTTAATACACTTGGGCTCTTTTTCCAAATTAGGGATGATTATGCTAATCTGCACTCCAAAGAATATAGTGAAAACAAAAGTTTTTGTGAAGATCTAACAGAGGGAAAGTTCTCATTTCCTACTATTCATGCTATTTGGTCGAGGCCTGAAAGTACCCAGGTGCAGAATATCTTGCGCCAGAGAACAGAAAACATAGATATTAAAAAATACTGTGTACATTATCTTGAGGATGTAGGTTCTTTTGAATACACTCGTAATACTCTTAGAGAGCTTGAATCTAAAGCCTATAAACAGATTGACGCACGTGGTGGGAACCCTGAGCTAGTAGCCCTAATAAAGCACTTAAGTAAGATGTTCAAAGAAGAAAATGAATAATGTTAAGCCATTCTTGATTGGGCCTCATAGCTTATTTTAGTCAATTTTTTTGTCTTTTAGCCTTTAAAAAAATTTGTTATTCTCCAGAAACAGAATAGGTGAATAGGGGTGATGCAAGTGAATTCGTTTTCATTTAGAAGCCCCTCTGTACAGATAATCAAAATTCAAAGTTGAAAGAATCAAAAGAAGCCACAGTTATGTAGGTCTGATTTGAATGTCATAATTGCAGTGACAGGACATTACCACCAGCTCTACCCTACTATCATCAATGTTGTGTTTATTCCATCAATAAAAAAGACTCGCTTCCAGGAATTTTTATCCATACACTTTCTAACTGTACTATCTGGGCAGTTCCAAGCCAGTTTCTTTTAGCTAGCTGGCCCAAAGACCACAAATCTCTTTTTTTCCTAAATGCTGCTGCAAAGAATATCTCACTGTCACCCCTGGAAACCCCCTCACTGAAGTCTTCTATGAAAAGGCTGATATGATAAACAGTAAGCACTCCAGTCCTTTTTCTTAACGTTTTCCTTTTTTCCTTCCTCTCCACCTCACAAGTTTTGCTTTTTGTTTTTTTGAGACGAAGTCTCGCCCCATGGCCCAGGCTGGAGTGCAGCGGCCGGATCTCAGCTCACTGCAAGCTCCGCCTCCTAGATTTACACCATTCTTCTGCCTCAGCCTCCCGAGTAACTGGGACTACAGGCGCCTGCCACCTCGCCCAGCTAGTTTTTTGTATTTTTTTTTTAGTAGAGATGGGGTTTCACCGTGTTAGCCAGGATGGTCTCGATCTCCTGACCTCATGATCTGCCCGTCTCGGCCCCCAAAAGTGCTGGGATTACAGGCTTGAGCCACCGCACCCGGCCAAGTTTTGCTTTTTAACCAAGGTGTCTTTGCTTAATGAAATTCACATGCTGGTCTAAATTCTTTTTTTCTCCCTTGTAACATTTGTGTGCCCCAAACTGGTTAGTGTCTGGGTACAGCATTCCGTTTCCAGTTGGGAAGCGGAAAAAGTGTATGGGGTATTTTAGAAGGGAGCTTTTGAACCTTATTATATTTCCTCCTCATTGATAGTGACAATCTTAAAAGAGTTGTTTTCTTACCTCAAGTACAAAAGCATGGAAAAATGCCCTTTTACTTCCCGCCCACATCACCACCCCCCTTGAAGACAGTAGGTGCTTCAATGCAAAGTAAGTAGGCATCTTTAATCTCCCTGATTAAAGGAAAGAAAGTGTTAGCCTAAGAGGGCCTGACTGAAGAGTAACCAAAGGCTTAATATCAAGCACTAATTCGCTTTTTAGTGCCTTAACCCTGACCTTGTTACCCGTTTCCTATAATTTCTAGACCCAAGCCACTGAAGTCATCTGTGGCCCAAGAGATAGGACCAAAAAATGCTGATTTCAATATTTGATTTGTTGACATCCCAACATGAAGTTTATGTTTCCCTTAGAAACATGTTTTGCTTGATTGGTTCTATAGCATATTACTTAGGATCTATTTACCATATACTGGTATGAGAAATCCTCACCCAAGCATTCAACCTAAATCTTTGAAAAGTTGGATGCTGTCTTTAGTAACTTTTAAAATAGTTTAAATTTCCCATTTTAATAGTGATGAAGAAACCTGTTAAAATCATGACTGTTGATGTTATAGTATGGAAATTTGAACTTTATGAACCCATACTTTAAAAATCATTATTTTTTAAAATCTAACACTGACTATAGAAACAAATTAAAATATCTACCTTTAAGTAGTAAAAATTGCTTAAATAGATTTGTTCCTTGCCTATCAAATTAATTTTGGCCTGGTATTCTTCATCATTCGTTTGTCGTTTTTATCTTGCCTTTGTCAATAACAGAAATGTTTGTCGTTGAATTGAGAATTTTTTTTTTTTTTGAGATGGAGTTTCACTCTTGTTGCCCAGGCTGGAGTGCAATGGCACAATCTCGGCTCACTGCAACCTCCACTTCCCGGGTTCAAGCCATTCTCCTACCTCAGCCTCCTAAGTAGCTGGGATTACAGATGCCTGCCACATTGCCTGGCTAATTTTTTTTTTTAGAAGAGATGGGGTTTCACCATGTTGGCCAGGCTGGTGTCCAACTCCTGACCTCAGGTGATCCAGCCGCCTCAGCCTCCCAAAGTGCTGGGATTACAGGCATGAGCTGCCGCGCCCAGCCAAATTGGTGACTTTTAGCAGTCATTTTACCTGTAGAATAATCAAAACTCTTCATTTGATCTGTAGTCATAGCTATTAACACAGAAAAATGAATGCCAGTTACGTTGCCATAAACCACCTTCTGAACTTGGCGAGATCTTAAAACCATCAACCATTCTCTGTTCACTCTGTGAACTTCTTTCTACTTCACTTCCTTCTCTACCTCACCTGCACTCTATAGTCACTCACTTCAATGACACTTAAAGAGCATTCACTCTCAGATCACTTTTCTCCTTTCCTTGCCCATTCGTATCTTGCCAACTCCCAGTCCTGGATAAATCCAAACATCCACCTTCTTTGCACATCCATGTTGCTCAGTGCTTCTGGGGAACACTTTCAGAACTGCTGTTGAAGCCATTGTGAGTTTACATATTCCAACCTCTACAACACCTTTATTTTCCATCTAATCTTTCTTTTCCTAGCGGAGATTTCTAATTTTTGTTTTGTTTTGAGACAGAGTCTCGCTCTGTCTGGCAGGCTGGCGTGCAGTGGCACAATCTCAGCTCACTGCAACCTCCGCCTCCCGGGCTCAGGCAATTCTCCTGCCTCAGCCTCCCGAGTAGCTCGGATTACAGGCATGTGCCACCACGCTCGGCTAATTTTTGTATTTTTAGTAGAGAGAGGGTTTCACCATGTTGGCCAGGCTTGTCTCAAACTCCTGACCTCAGGTGATCTGCCCACCTTTGCCTTCCAAAGTGCTGGGATTACAGGCGTGAGCCACCGCACTCGGCTGCAGAGGTGTCTTATTAAAGATCCCCTGCTTCTCTTCTCCACTCTTCTCCCACTAAATATAAACTCTCCTAACTTTCCTTCCCTCTACTTTAGGTCTGTCTTTACATAGTTTGCTATTTTCAAGAAGAGTTTGACCTCCTACCCTAGGTTCTCATGTGCTTGAATTTCCCACGATCTATTGAGGGCCTTGTCCTATTTCCATCTTCCCTTTTAGATATCTCCCATCTAGATACTCTCAAGTTCTATCCATTGACTCTTTTTTAATCAGTGTACTGAGAGGAAGGAAGTGGGCAAGGAAGTAACATGAAGTATCTTACTGGCTACTAGATACTTTATATGTTTTCTTCAAGCATTTACTGAGGAATGCCAGGGCCTTGAATACAGATCAAAGTACCTGGCTCTGCTGGGCACAGTGGCTCATGCCTGTAATCCCAGCATTTTGGGAGGCCAAGGCGGGTAGACCACTTGAAGTCAGGAGTTCGAGACCGTCCTGACCAACATGGTGAAATCCCATCACTACTAAAAAAAAATATAACATTAGCCAGGCGTGGTGGCACACACCTGTAATCCCAGCTACTTGGAGGGCTGAGGCAGGAGATTTGCTTGAACCCAGGAGGCATAGATTACAATGATCTGAGATGGCACCATTGCACTCCAGCCTGGGCAACAAGAGCAAAACTCCATCTCAAAAAAAAAAAAGTACCTGACTCTTCTGTACATGCTGCCTCTCGTTCTCTATGCACACTTAAATGCGTGTAAAGGTTTGAAAAGGACTGGTTAGGCCGGGCGCGGTGGCTCACACCTGTAATCCCAGCACTTTGGGAGGCCAAGGCGGGCGGATCATGAGGTCAGGAGATCGAGACCATCCTGGGTAATACGGTGAAACCCCGTCTCTACTAAAACTACAAAAAATTAGCCGGGCGTGGTGGCAGGGGCCTGTAGTCCCAGCCACTTGGGAGGCTGAGGCAGAAGAATGGCATGAGCCCAGGAGGCGGAGCTTGCAGTGAGCTGACGTCTCACCGCTGCGCTCCAGCCTGGGTGACAGACAGAGACCCCACCCCGTCTCCAAAAAAAAAAAAAAAAGAAAAGCAGTGATTTATTCTAATAACAGTTTCTTTTCTATAATCTCTATTCCATCTATATCACAATTATGCAATAGTGGCTGATATTCACTATTTGAAATACAGTCCCAGCACTTTGGGAGACCGAGGTCAGGGGTTCAAGGACCAGCCTGGCTAGCATGGTGAAACCACATCTCCACTAAAAATAGAAAAATTAGCCAGGTGTGGTGGCATACACCTGTAATCCATTTGCGAGTCTAAGGCAGGAGAATCACTTGAACCCGGGAGGTGGAGGTTGCATTGAGCTGAGATCACGCCACTGCACTCCAGCCTGGCAACAGAGCAAGATTCATCTCAAAAAAAAAACTACAGGAAAAGACTCATGATAATGGAACCTACAATAATGTGAATTTAAATATAATGCAGTTGGCATTTGGCTCCCCAAACCCACATTTGGTGACTGGAGACTCACTCTAGTCATTTCATTAATCTTAAATATTTATCTTACTGAATATTTGGACCTTACAGTGTTACTATACTTCGTACTGATTGGTAAAGAATAAGTGTAATAATATAAATTTCAATGTATATAGTTCAAGTTAATCGTTAGAATGCTTCGTGACCACTGATTAATGAGAGATATCTGGGTAACATCTGCCTTGTCATACGTATTCTTTATAAAGTATGCTTTAGGAGAATGACCAGTTTATTATTGAATTATATTTATCACTGTACATAAAGAAAGAAAGATATACTCAAAGATCTCAGAGTTGCTATAATAAGTAATGGAAGATATTTGGACCTCAGTAGGTGAGGTAGTATTAATGGTAAGCTGTAAAAGTAGTTTGTAAATCTCACCGAAACTTGTCATTTAAGAAAAACTAGGCCGGGCGCGGTGTCTCAAGCCTGTAATCCCAGCACTTTGGGAGGCCGAGACGGGCGGATCACGAGGTCAGGAGATCGAGACCAGCCTGGATAACACGGCGAAACCCCGTCTCTACTAAAAAAATACAAAAAACTAGCCGGGCGAGGTGGTGGGCGCCTGTAGTCCCAGCTACTCGGGAGGCTGAGGCAGGAGAATGGCGTAGACCCGGGAGGTGGAGCTTGCAGTGAGCTGACATCCAGCCACTACACTCCAGCCTGGGTGACAGAGCGAGATTCAGTCTCAAAAAAAAAAGAAAAGAAGAAAAAAGAAAAACTAAAATGAGGCCGGACGCGGTAGCTCTCGACTGTAATCTCAGCACTTTGGGAGGCCGAGGCGGCCAGATCACAAGGTCAGGAGATTGAGACCTTCTGTATTTTAGCAGAGATCGTGAAACCCCGTCTCTGCTAAAAATACAAAAAATTAGCCGGGCGTGGTGGCGGGTACCCGTAGTCCCGGCTACTCGGGAGGCTGAGGCAGGAGAATGGCATGAACCTGGGAGGCGGAGCTTGCAGTGAGCCAAGATCACGCCACTGCACTCCAGCCTAGGTGACAGAGGGAGACTCCGTCTAAACCAAAAAAAAGAAAAAAAAAACTAAAATGAGAATAGTTAAACATTTGTAGACTAAGAACGTTTTCAAGAGATTTAGTATTTTTGTTTTATTTTTGAGATGGAGTCTTGCTCTGTCACCCAGACTGGAGTGTAGTGGTGTGATCTCGGCTCACTGCAACCTCCACCTCTTGGGTGCGAGCTATTCTCCTACCTCAACCTCCTGAGTAACTGGGAATACAGGCGCTCACCGCCACGTCCAGCTAATTTTTTGTTTTTTTTTTTTTTTTTTTTTTTTTGAGACGGAGTCTCGCTGTGTCGCCCAGGCTGGAGTGCAGTGGCCGGATCTCAGCTCATTGCAAGCTCCGCCTCCCGGGTTTTTACGCCATTCTCCTGCCTCAGCCTCCCGAGTGGCTGGGACTACAGGCGCCCACCACCTCGCCCGGCTAGTTTTTTTTTTTGTATTTTTTAGTAGAGACGGGGTTTCACCGTGTTAGCCAGGATGGTCTCGAACTCCTGACGTCGTGATCCGCCCGTCTCGGCCTCCCAAAGTGCTGGGATTACAGGCTTGAGCCACCGCGCCCGGCCTTTTTTTTTTTTTTTTTGAGACGGAGTCTCGCTCTGTCGCCCAGGCTGGAGTGCAGTGGCGCGATCTCGGCTCACTGCAAGCTCCGCCTCCCGGGTTCACGCCATTCTCCTGCCTCAGCCTCCCGAGTAGCTGGGACTACAGGCGCCCACAACCGCGCCCGGCTAATTTTTTGTATTTTTAGTAGAGACGGGGTTTCACCGTGGTCTCGATCTTCTGACCTTGTGATCCGCCCGCCTCGGCCTCCCAAAGTGCTGGGATTACAGGCGTGAGCCACCGCGCCCGGCCAATTTTTTGTATTTTTAGTAGAGACTGAGTTTCACCATGTTGGCCAGGTTGGTCTTGAACTCCTGACCTCAAGTGATCCACCTACCTCGGCCTCCCAAAGTGCTGGGATTAAAGGCATGAGCCACTGGCCCTGGCCAGGAGATTTAGCTTTAAATGATATTCTAACAGAGATATCAATACTTTGTGAGAAAGAAATGGTTTATGTATTTAAGCTAACAGATTTAGTCAGCCATAGTAAGTTAAAGAAATTGAAAATGAAGCAGAAGTTTATTGAACAGAAATTGTCATTTGAAACAAAACAAAGTAGCAATTTAAACAGACTAATAAACTTTCTTTTTTTTTTTCTTTTTTGGAGACAGAGTCTCGCTCTGTCACCCAGGCTAGAGTGCAGTCACGTGATCTCGGCTGACTGCAACCTCCACCTCCTGGGTTCAAGCTATTCTCGTGCCTCAGCCTCCCAAGTAGCTGGGGACTACAGGCGTGTGCCACCATGCCCAACTAACTTTTTTGTATTTTTAGTAGAGACAGGATGTCACCATGTGGGCCAGGCTGGTCTGGGACTCCCAGTCACAGGTGATTTGCCCACCTTGGCCTCCCAAAGTGCTGGGATTACAGGTGTAAGCCACTGCATCCAGCCTCTTAGTAGATTTTCTAATAAGTTATTATGAAATTGCCGGGCACTGTGGCTCACGCCTGTAATCCCAGCACTTTGGGAGGCTGAGGCGGGCGGATCACAAGGTCAGATCGAGACCATCCTGGCTAACACGGTGAAACCCTGTCTCTACTAAAAATACAAAAAATTAGCCTGGCGCGGTGGCGGGCACCTGTAGTCCCAGCTACTTGGGAGGCTGAGGCAGGAGAATGGCGTGGGCCCGGGAGACGGAGCTTGCAGTAAGCCGAGATCGCGCCACTGCACTCCAGCCTGGGCGACAGAGCAAGACTCCGTCTCAAAAAAAAAAAAAAAGTTATTGGCCGGGCGCGGTGGCTCAAGCCTGTAATCCCAGCACTTTGGGAGGCCGAGGCGGGCGGATCACAAGGTCAGGAGATCGAAACCACAGTGAAACCCCGTCTCTACTAAAAATACAAAAAATTAGCCGGGCGCGGTGGCGGGCGCCTGTAGTCCCAGCTACTCAGGAGGCTGAGGCAGGAGAATGGCGGGAACCCGGGAGGCGGAGCTTGCAGTGAGCCGAGATCGCGCCACTGCACTCCAGCCTGGGCAACAGCGTGAGACTCCGTCTCAAAAAAAAAAAAAAAAAAAAAAAGTTATTATGAAATTACATGTATGGTTTGATAACAAAAGTGAAAGTATAATAATGTTTTAAGTTTGTTTAATTTGTTGAACCCTGAAATTTAGCCAATTAAGGTTCGAAAACCTCTGTGAATTGAAATTGAACCAGCCAGGTGGGGTGGCTCATGCCTGTAATCCCAGCACTTTGGGAGGCCAAGGCGGGCGGATGTGGAGGTCAGGAGTTCGAGACCAGCCTAACCAATATGGTGAAACCCCATCTCTACTAAAAATACAAAAATTAGCCAGGCATAGTGGCACGTGCCTGTAGTCCCAGCTACTCAAGAGGCTGAGGCAGAAGACTCGCTTGAACCCAGGAGGCAGAGGTTGCAGTGAGATCCCACTGCTGCACTCCAGCTGGGCAACAAAGGAGACTCTGTCTCAATCAAAAAAAGAGAGTGAATCAAAATAAAATGTAGCATTTAGGTCTGGTGCAGTGGCTTGGCCTAAAGCGAAACTCTGTCTCAAAAAAAAATTAAAATTAAATAAAATTGTAGGATTCTATAAATGAGTTAGCACTAAAGATAAAATATATAAAATTTAAGACAGTGTTATAACGATTGAGAAAAAAATCTGAATATAAATTCTGATAGTTCAGAGGAAACCAAGAGAGGATTCAGCACCATGAGAATGTCATTAATATTGGGAGAAATTCTCAATTGACCTTCAAGTCAACTATGAGTATCGATTTAATGAGGAAGTTGGAAGAATTTGATGCAGTTTCCTGTGTCACATCATGGATCCAATAGTAATATATTATTTAGCTAGTGACTGCTGCAACAAACCAAAGATCACACCAGTAATTCCCAGCTGGCTTGGAATGTCATTGCATATATGGACAATTCATGTTTCCTGACTTATTGGATCTGTTCTTTCAACCCATCTTGCACACAACTGCCAGATTAATATTATTACTTTTTATGGTGTATACTTCTTTTTTTTTTTTTTTTTTTTTTTTTGAGACGGAGTCTCGCTGTGTCGCCCAGGCTGGAGTGCTGTGGCCGGATCTCAGCTCACTGCAAGCTCTGCCTCCCGGGTTTTTACGCCATTCTCCTGCCTCAGCCTCCCGAGTAGCCGGGACTACAGGCGCCCGCCACCTCGCCTGGCTAGTTTTTTGTATTTTTTAGTAGAGACGGGGTTTCACTGTGTTAGCCAGGATGGTCTCGAACTCCTGACCTCGTGATCCGCCCGTCTCGGCCTCCCAAAGTGCTGGGATTACAGGCTTGAGCCACCGCGCCCGGCCTATGGTGTATACTTCTGTTCAAAAATCCTTTGTAGGACAAACACTTCAGCTTCACCGTCAAAGCTCTCTATAATCTGCTTCACATCTTATCTCCTATCATTCCTTAATAGCCTTTACTTCACCTAACCCTATCTATTCATTCTTAACTAAAGATATCCAGCTGGGCTCAGTGGCTCAAGCCTGTAATCCCAGTATTTTGGGAGGCCGAGGCAGAAAGATCGCTGGAGGCCAGGAGTTCAAGACCAACCTAGTTACATGATGAAAACTCGTCTCCACAAAAAATAGAAATGAGAAAATTAGGCCGGGCGCGGTGGCTCAAGCCTGTAATCCCAGCACTTTGGGAGGCCGAGACGGGCGGATCACGAGCTCAGGAGATCGAGACCATCCTGGAACACGGTGAAACCCCGTCTCTACTAAAAATACAAAAAAGTAGCCGGGCGAGGTGGCGGGCGCCTGTAGTCCCAGCTACTCGGGAGACTGAGGCAGGAGAATGGCATAAACCTGGGAGGCGGGGCTTGCAGTGAGCTGAGATCCGGCCACTGTACTCCAACCTGGGCAGAGCGAGACTCCGTCTCAAAAAAAAAAAAAAAAAAAAAAAGAAAATTAGCCGGTTGCTCCTGCATGTCCATATCAGGTGAATCCCTTGAAGTCAGGAGCTCGAGACAACCATGGCCAACATGGCAAAACCGCATCTCTACTAAAAATACAATAATTAGCCAAGTGTGGTGGCGCATGCCTGTAGTCCCAACTACTCAGGAGGCTGAGGCAGGAGAATCGCTTGAACCCAGGAGGTGGAGGTTGCAGTGAGCAGAGATAGCGCCACCACACTCCAGCCTACGGCGCAAGACTGTCTCAAAAAAAAAAAAAATCCTACAAGTTCTCACATTCATGCCTATATTCGTAGTATGTCTGACATGTTTCCCTAGCCACTCACTAAATTTGCTGTATCTCTAACTTACAAAGTTGTAATTTCTTGCTGAAGACCTCTCCAAATCAAAATGTCTGTAACAAGTAACAATGTAACTAAAAGAAACAAACCAATTCCCTTCACCCAGATAGAAGATGAGTAAGAGAATGGCCTTAGCTAAGTATTTAGTAGAGACCTTACAAAGCAAAACTTAAATATGGCCTTTGGTAACTAATGGCCTTTCAGAGGCTATGACTGAATACAAGGTCTTTTTGTTATGCCTTACAGACCAATTGCACTCTGATGGTGAGACACTGACTTCATAGTAAGGCAGCTGGAAAACATCTCTTTAACATGGACTCATGGCAGGATTTTTCCAATTCGAATAATGTACCATGTCCTTTAAAAGAAAAACAATATTCTTGGACGTCTACTGTTGACCTAGATTGTTTTACTTAATATATACTTAATATGTAAAAGGTATACTTAATGCATAAAAAGGCATGATCTCTGTAGGTGCTATTAATACCCTTGTTTATTGGCTGTTCTCCCATCCTAATTCTTCGTTTTTTTTTGTTTTTTTTTTTGTTTTTTTTTTGAGACGGAGTCTCGCTCTGTCACCCAGGCTGGAGTGCTGTGGCCGGATCTCAGCTCACTGCAAGCTCCGCCTCCCGGGTTCACGCCATTCTCCTGCCTCAGCCTCCTGAGTAGCTGGGACTACAGGCGCCCGCCACCTCACCCGGCTAGTTTTTTTGTATTTTTTAGTAGAGACAGGGTTTCACCGTGTTAGCCAGGATGGTCTCGATCTCCTGACCTCGTGATCCGCCCGTCTCGGCCTCCCAAAATGCTGGGATTACAGGCTTGAGCCACCGCGCCCGGCCAATTCTTCCTAATGACAGTTTAATTTCCTTTTGGTGAATTACCTTTCCCCAGTTGGGCACAGCCAAAGTAACCCATACAGAAGCCAAGGGGTATCTGGACATTGTTATATCTTTCCTCTCAGTGACCTGCTACAGTCAAAGGTTGGATACATGACCTAATCTTGGCCAGCTGGACTGTGTCCAAGGAGATTTTTGAGTGAAGAAAACACTTCACTTATCTGGCAGCATATGTTGGCCAAATGATACATGTTGCTGTGGTTCTTGTCTGTCTCAGTTCTTTGCCTTGAACCTGAACCTGGTTCTCCTGCCCTCCTATTGTACTCTATTTAAAATCCTACTAATAAGTTAGGCAGGCTGGGTGCAGCGGCTCAAGCCTATAATCCCAGCACTTTGGGAGGCCAAGGTGTCACTCCAGCCTGGGTGACAGAGTGAGACTCTATCTCAAAAAAAAAAAAAAAAAAATACAGAAGAGGTTTCAGTTGTATTGGATTGGACTCTTGTATTTGTGATCAAGGAAGTTACAGCAAATGGGTATAAGAGTTCCAAAAATTTTGAGGGGAGCTGAGATAAGGTGGAGGAAGCCACAGGTTCCAGACATTAGATGCAAAAATGAAGGGTGATGTGGTTTGGATAGTTGTTCCCTCCAAGTCTCACATTGAAATGTAATCTCCAGGGTTGAAGGTAGAGCCTAGTGTGGGAGGTGATTCTGTCATAGGGGTGGATCCCTCATTAATAGTTTCACATCCAGTGAAAGGATCTACCCCAGACCAAGAGGTATTTTAGTTTCCTGACTTGAGGCATGTGATTAAAGTCCATTTGCCAGTCCTGGGCAGGGGCAAATCCCTGAGCTTGATGTGTAGGGAAGGGAATCCCTGAGGAGTAGTAGAGTAGCAGATGGAACACTGAGAAGTGATTTCCTTAAGGATAGATTTCCACAATGGAAAGGAAATGAGAGGTTCTACGAGGCAGGCTAGCGACTTGTAACCTATATGGAAGAGGTTATGAAATGACGATAGAATAGAATGGGCCTGTGAGTGTGGAAGGAGATATTTTCCGTGATCCAAGAACCATTTGCGTTGTGTGGGAAGAGATTGATAGGGAAGTTTCAGTGGCAGAGTAGGTGGGAGTGACTGATGAGAAGGGGAAAAACTGGCCATGAGGGACAGAAGTTGGAATGCTGGCTGCTTTTTTAGCTACCTTATCAGCATAAGCATTGCCCTGAGCGATGGGATCTGATGCCTTCTGGTGGCCCTTGCAGTGTATGACTCCAGCTTCCTTCAGAAGTAAAGTGGCCTGGAGAAGAGTTTTTATTAAAAAGGCATTAACGATGGAGGACCCTTGCATAGTGAGGAAACCTCTTTCAGCCCATATAACAGTATGCTGGTGCAGGATATGGAAGGCACATTTAGAGTCAGTATAAATATTAACATGTAGTCCCTTTGCAAGAATGAGGTCCCAAGTTAAGGCAATGAGTCTGGCTTGCTGAGAGGTAGTGGAGGGGGCCGAGCGGTAGCCTCAGTGATAGATGTGGAAGACACTATAGCATAGCCTGTCTTTGCTGGTGAGTGGCAATTAGGCCTGGTAGAACTGCCATCAATAAACCAGGTGTGATCAGGGTGAGGAACAGGAAAGAAGGAAATATGGGGAAATCGAATAAATGACAGGTGGATTAGACAGATGCAGTCATGGGGGTCAGATGTGGTGTCAGGAATAATGTGAGGGCTAGCCTAAAACAGTAAAGTCAAGTTGTTTGGACAGAAAGGCTACAGGGTGTGGCCCTGGCTCTTGTGTAAGAATTCTGACCACGCAGCCCTGTACTTCAGCTATGTGTAATGCAAAGGGTTGGGATGAGTTAGGGAGAGCTAGTATGGGAGCAGCTTTTAGGGCTGTTTTTTAAGGAATAGAAAGGGGAATGGGGAAAGGATTTAGGATTTATGGGGTCAGCTAGGTTTATCTAGAACAGAATGGGTTATGGAGGGAGGTATTGAGGAAAGGAGAGTATATGACTTTGGCACCACGGGGTGGATAGGCAAGACAATTTGGTTGATAAGGCACAGATCCTGAACTAACTTGTAAGACTTGTCCGGTTTTTGGACAGGTAAAATGGGGGAATTGTAAGGAGAGTTTATAGGCTTTTAAAAGGCCATGCTGTAACAGGCGAGTGATAACAGGCTTTAATCCTCTTAAAGCATGCTGTGGGATGGGATATTGGTGTTGAGCAGGGTAAGGGTGATTAGGTTTTAACAGGGTAGTAATGGGCATGTAATCGGTTGCCAGGGAGAGAGTAGAGGTATCCCATACTTGTGGGGGTTAAGGTGGGGGGATATGAGAGGAGGATGCGATGGAGCCTTTGAACTGGGGAAAAGGACAGCAATGAGGTGCGGCTGTAGGCCAGCAATAGTCAGGGAAGCAGATAATTTAGTTAAAATGTGTTGACCTAATAAGGGAGCTGTGCAGGTGGGGATAACTAAAAAGGAGTGCAGAAAAGAATGTTGTCCAAGTTGGCACCAGAGTTGGGGAGTTTTAAGGGGTTTTGAAGTTTGGCCGTCAATGCCCACAAGTTATGGGGACAAGGGAAACAGGGCCTTGAAAAGAAGGTAATGTGGAGTGGGTAGCCCCCGTATCAATTCAGGGGACAGAATTACCCTCCACTGTAAGACTTACCCGAAGCTCAGCGTCCGTGATGGTCCAGGGGGCTTCCGAGGCAATTGGGCAGCGTCAGTCTTCAGCTGCTAAGCCGAGGAGGTCTGGGAAGGAGTCAGCCAAGGAACACTGGGTTTGGGCTCCAGGGGCTTCAGGAGCAGCGGTGATGTGAGTCAGTCTGACCTCCAGTGGGGGCCGCACAGACAGGGCACGGCTTAGGAGAAATCCCGGGCTGCAGGCATTCTGAGGCTTAGTGGCCAGTCTTTTGGCATTTGAAGCAAGGTCCATGAGGATGTTTTGAAGGAGCCCCTAGGAGCTGTGGCTTGGATGTTCTGAAGTTCTTGTATGCTGGAGACGTGGTTGTGGGTGGTCTTACAGTGGAGGCAAGTAGCTGTAACTCAGAAATTAGTTGCTGTCTGGCTACCTCCTCTCTATTATTGTACACCTTGAACGTGAGGTTGATTAATTCCTGTTGTGGGGATTGAGGGCTGGATTCCGATTTTTGAAGCTTTTTTCTAATGTCAGGAGCTGGCTGGGTGATAAAATGCATATTAAGAATAAGGCGGCCGGCCGGGCGCGGTGGCTCAAGCCTGTAATCCCAGCACTTTGGGAGGCCGAGGCGGGCGGATCACAAGGTCAGGAGATCGAGACCACAGTGAAACCCCGTCTCTACTAAAAATACAAAAAAAAAAATTAGCCGGGCGCGGTGGCGGGCGCCTGTAGTCCCAGCTACTCAGGAGGCTGAGGCAGGAGAATGGCGGGAATCCGGGAGGCGGAGCTTGCAGTGAGCCGAGATCGCGCCACTGCACTCCAGCCTGGGCAACAGCGTGAGACTCCGTCACAAAAAAAAAAAAAAAAGAATAAGGCGGCCTTCTGGCGCCTCAGGGTCTAGGGCGATAAAGCATCTAAAGGTTGCTGCTAAGCGGGCGGTGAACTGGGCTGGGTTTTCGTCTTTACCTTGGGTAGTTTCTTTAAGTTTGTCATAATAGCTTTGTAAGCTGCCTTTTTAAGCCCTTCAACTAGGCAGGAAACCATGTAATCTCGCCTACCTAAACCTGGGGAATCTGCCTGATAGTTCCATTGGGGATCTTTTCGGGGAATTGCTCTAACGCCTTCCTGGAGGCCTGACTCATGAAGCCGGTGGTTATCAGCGTGAGATTGGGCTAGAGAAAAAACTCTTTCCCATTCTTCCGGAGAGAGGGTAGAAGTTAGGATGACATTTAAGTCACGCCAGGTTAAATTGTAGGACAGAGTTAGATATCAGAATTCCTGTATATATTTAGTGGGGACTGATGAGAAAGAGCCTAAACGCTGGCTGATCTCGGAAAGGTCTGATAGAGAAAAAGGCACATGTGCCCAGACTATGCCTTCAGCTCCAGCCACCTCTCTAAGAGGAAATTGTTGGGCAGGTGGGGAGGGCTAGTCGCGGAATGAAACTAAGACAGACCCGGTGTGAGGAGGGGAGGTAATAGAAGAGTTATAGGGTGAGGGAGCAGACGCTGACAAAGAATTGGGACCTGACTGGGCCTGGCGAGGAGCAGCCTGGGGAGAAGGGAAGAGGTCAGATGAGTCCGTAGAAAAGAAGGATTCGAAGGACTCAGAAATTGGGGTGGAGAGTGAAGGAACAGTCAGAAGAGAAAGAAGAAAGATTTGGGACTAGTTGCATTGGGAGCAAAGATTAGGAAGGGACCGATGTGTAAAAGAATGCCTGGACGTCAGGCACCTCAGACCATTTGCCCATTTTTCGACAAAAATTATCTATGTCTCGTAGGATGGAGAAATCAAAAGTGCCATTTTCTGGCCACTTAGAACCATTGTCGAGTTTGTATTGGGGCCAAGTGGTGTTGCAGAAGAAAATAAGACACTTAGATTTTAGGTCAGGCAAGAGTTGAAGAGGTTTTAAGTTCTTGAGAACACAGGCTAAGAGAGAAAAAGGAGGAATGGAGGGTGGAAGGTTGCCATAGTGAAGGAGGCAAGTTTAAAGAGAAGGGTAGATACACGGAAAAGGGGGTGGGGAGCAGCTCTGGGCTGCAATGTGGGTGAGCAGCCAAAGTTGGCATCCCTACAATTGACTTGCCACCAAGGGAATGTGGGTGAATGACCAAGGCAGGCATCCCTGCGGTGATCAGACACCAATGGAATGTGGGTGAATAATCAGGCAGGTGTCCCCACAATGATTAAACACCAAGGGAAGGCTGTCTTCCTGAATCTGTGACCGGCATCAGAGTTTTGGGTCCACGGATAAAATGTGTCTCCTTTGTCTCTACTAGAGAGGAAAGAGAACTGAAATTGGAAGGACAGGGAGATTGAAGGGTAACGAGAGAGGCTGGATAAGAGAGTGAAAAGACCACTTACCCAATTTGAAGTTGGAGAGATGTTCCTTGGGCTGGCTGGTCTGAGGACCTGAGGTCATAGGTGGATCTCTTCACGGAGTGAGGGTGAGGACAGGGGACTGGTCTCCCGAAGGAGTCCCTCTGACCCGGGTCTTCAGCACCAAATGTCTCACGCGTCCGTGTAAAGAGACCACCAAACAGGCTTTGTGTGAACAACAAGGCTGTTTATTTCACCTGGGTGCAGGCGGGCTGAGTCCAAAAAAGGAGTCAGCAAAGGGTGGTGGATTATCATTAATTCTTATAGGTTTTGGGATAGGAGGTGGAATTGGGAGCATTGTTTTGCAGGCAGGGGGTGGATCTCATAAAGCACATTCTCATGGGTGGGGAGAATTACAAAGAACCTTCTCAAGGACAGGGGAGATTACAAAGTACATCTATCAGTTAGAGTGGGGCAGAAACAAATCACAATGGTGGAATGTCATCAGTTAAGGCTATTTTCACTTCTTTTGTGGATCTTCAGTTGCTTCAGGCCATGTGGATGTATACGTGCAGGTCACAGGGGATATGATGGCTTAGCTTGGGCTCAGAGGCCTGACAAAATCTAGAATCCGTCTCACAGAAAGCAAAACAAAGAAAAAAAAACCCAACACATTAGCTTCTCCTCCTGGCCCAGGGCCCCTGCCCCATGGCACAAGGAGAGAGCATCTGTCCTCTCCCTGTGCCATGGGGCAGGGAATGTGAGGGTTTCCTCCTGGCCCAGAGAAGGACTGGACTCTGGCTCCCTCAGCCCAACCTCTGCCCCTGCTCCCTGCTTCCTCCTCTTCCACCTCAGTGCCCCAGTGAGGTTTATTCATGCTCTAGTAGCAGCTCTGCAGCAGCCTCGTCTTCCAGTTCTTCCTCCTCTTCCTCTGCCTCCCAGTACCCCGCTTCCCAGGCATTGCCCAGGTATACCCACTCCTTCCCTCTTTTTTTTTTTTTGGAGATGGAGTCTCACGCTGTTGCCCAGGCTGGAGTGCAGTGGCGCGATCTCGGCTCACTGCAAGCTCCGCCTCCCGGGTTCCCGCCATTCTCCTGCCTCAGCCTCCTGAGTAGCTGGGACTACAGGCGCCCGCCACCGCGCCCGGCTAATTTTTTGTATTTTTAGTAGAGACGGGGTTTCACTGTGGTCTTGATCTCCTGACCTTGTGATCCGCCCGCCTCGGCCTCCCAAAGTGCTGGGATTACAGGCTTGAGCCACCGCGCCCGGCCCACTCCTTCCCTCTTGCAACAAGCCTCTCTGTCCCCAATCAGCCCCCCAAGTATACTCAATCTTCTCGTCCAGCCCAGGCTGTGTGGAGCTAGGGTCCCCCACAACCTCCTCCCTGTGGCGGCCTTTTAGGTTTCCTCCTTCTCCTGGAGGCCAGTCCACTGCCCACATCACCCCCAAAACATCACCATCACCACCAGCAGCAACATCATGGAAGCTCTGGGCCCCCTCCACCTGGAGCATTTCTCCACCACCTGGAGAGCTGTAGGCCCATATCATGCACACTCTGTTTTTCTTTCTTTTTTTTCTTTTTTTGAGACGGAGTTTCACTTTTGTCACTCAGGTTGGAGTGCAGTAGTGGCACTACCTTGGCTCACTGCAACCTCCACCTCCTAGGTTCAGGCGAGTCTCCTGCCTTAGCCTCCCAAGGAGCTGGGATTACAGGTGCTCACCACCATCAGTGGCTAATTTTTGTATTTTTAGTAAAGACGGGGTTTCAGTATTTTGGCCAGGCTGGTCACGAACTCCTGACCTCAGGTGATCCACCCGCCTCGGCCTCCCAAAGTGTTGAGATTACAGGCGTGAGCCACAGCACCCAGCCAATGCACACTCTTATGCCATGTGTTCCTCCCTGGGGTCTCTTTGGCTCTAGCCTTCAGGGCCAGCATACCTGGCCCCATCTCACAGCCAGATGTTCTACACACAAGCAGGCCCCAATTGCCCTCTACCTCCTGCAGTCTCTTCTTCTAATTTTGTACCTCCTCTCAAGGGTCCTACCCATGTTCACACACCTCCCAAGGCCCCTACGTCTTCCCGCTGGTGCCTATGGGCACCACCTCCTTGGCTGCCCTTTCCACGCCATTGCTGTTGTGGCTTCCTCACCAGTAGGCTACAAAACGGCCTACTCACCCCCCCCATAGGGAGAGAAAGCTGAATCCCCAGGGCCTAGACACAAGCCAGGGTGCCTCTCTCCATCTGAAGGGGACCCCATCGGGTCAATCCAGTCTTGCCCACTGTGGGACCTGCCACCTGCGAGCCCTCAGGTGTCATCTCTGCCACCACCACCTGTAGCCCCTGCCTCAGGGTTACTCCTAAGCACCAGACAGATCAAACGGGAGCTTGCTGAGGAGTATGAGACCCCTAAGAGCCCAGTACACCCAGCTTGCAGCCCCCACCTCCTCATAAGGTGGTAGTCCTGCCCAGCCATGCCAGTCAGTCAGCCAGGTGAGTGGGTATGGGAGGGTGAGTCGGTACGGGAGGGTGAGCCTGGAAGTGGGTTACGAAGGGGAAACAGAGAGAGGCACAGGAGGGGCCTTGTGTTTATGTGGTGGGTCTTTTTTTTTTTTTTTTTTTTGAGACAGGGTTTCACTCTTGTTGCCAAGGCTGGAGTGCAATGGCACAATCTTGGCTCACTGCAACCTCTGCCTCCCGAGTTCAAGCAATTCTACTGCCTCGGCCTCCCAAGTAGCTGGCATTACAGGCATGTGCCAGCGCACCCGGCTAACTTTGTATTTTTAGTAGAGACAGGGTTTCTCCATGTTGATCAGGCTAGTCTTGAACTCCCGACCTCAGGTGATCCACCTGCCTCAGCCTCCCAAAGTGCTGGGATTACAGGAGTGAACCACCATACCTGGCCTTTGTGGTGTTTTTTATCTTATTTTTTACTGAGACAGGGTCTTGCTCTGTTACCCAGGCTGGAGACCAGTGGTGTGATCATGGCTCACCGCAGCCTTGAACTCTTGGGCTCAAGTGATCCTCCCACCTCAGCCTATGTGCCTGGAGCTGGGACAACAGACACATGCAGGAGCAACCGTCTAATTTTTTTATTTCTATTTTTTGTAGAGATGAGGTTTCTCCATGTTGCCCAGGATGGTCTTGAACTCCTGGCCTCCAGTGATCTGCCTGCCTTGGCCTCCCAAAGTGCTGGGATTATAGGCGTGAGCCACCACGCCTGGCCTATATGGTGTTTCTTTTTTTTTTCCTTTTTCTTTTTTGAGATGGAGTCTCGCTCTGTTGCCCAGGTTGGAGTGCAGTGGCATGATCTCGGCTCACTGCAAGCTCTACCTCCCGGGTTCACATCATTCTCCTGCCTCAGCCTCCCGAGTAGCTGGGACCACATGCACCCACCACCACGCCCTGCTAATTTTTTGTATTTTTAGTAGAGATGGGGTTTCACCATGTTAGCCAAGATGGTCTCGATCTCCTGACCTTGTGATCTGCCCACCTTGGCCTCCCAAAGTGCTGGGATTACAGACTTGAGCCACTGCACCCGGCCGTTTATAGTTTAAATGATAATAACCCTTCCCCAAAACTGCCCTTTTAAAACTAAATGAAAGGCCATCAAGTAGTACAGAAGTCAAATCCTATGGCACTAGGTTTCTGAGAAAGAAAAAAAAAAGCTTTATTGTGAGTCAGCCAACAAACAGACAGGAGGCCAGCTCAAACCAGCCTTCCTGTGCAGTTCTTAAGTCAGTGCTTTTTAAACTTTTTATTGTATTTTATTTTTTTGAGACCGAGTCTCACTTTGTTGCCCAGGCTGGAGTGCAGTGGCATGATCTCAGCTCAGGTCACTGCAACGTCTGCCTCCCAGGTTCAAGTGATTCTCCTGCCTCAGCCTCCCCAGTAGCTGGGACTAAAGGTGTGTTCCACCATGCCCGACTCTTTTTTGTATTTTTATTTTTTTTTAGTACAGATGGAGTTTCACCATGATCTCAAGTGATCCACCCACCTATGCCTCCCAAAGTGCTGGGAGTACAGGCATGAACCACGACACACAGTCTGCAAATGGGTTGTTTTGGTTTTATTTATTTATTTGTTTGACAGAGTATTGCTCTGTCACCCAGGCTGGAGTGCAGTGGCATAATCTTGGCTCACTGCAACCTCCGCCTCCTGGGTACTAGCAATTCTCCTGCCTCAGCCTCCCGAGTAGCTGGGATTACAGGTGCATGCCACCACACTCAGCTAATTTTTGTCTTTTTAGTAGAGATGGGATTTCACCATGTTGGTCATGCTGGTCTCGAACTCCCAACCTCATGATTCGCCCACCTCGGCCTTCCAATGTGCTGGGATTACAGGTGTGAGCCACCGCACCTGGCCTCTACAAGTGGGTTTTTAAAGGAAAAAAGAAGAGGTAGTTTCTAAGTTGTTTACCAATAATAATTTACATTAAAATAAAATAAGCTATTGATTGGCTATACATGGTTTTATTTTATTTTATTTTTTGAGATGGAGTCTCACTCTGTAGCCCAGGCTGGAGTGTAGTGGTGGTATCTGGGCTCACTGCAACCTCCATCTCTCGGGTTCAAGCAATTCTCCTGGCTCACCCTTCCAAGTAGTTGGGACTATAGGTTTCACCATATTGGCCAAGCTGGTCTCGAACTCCTGACCTGGTGATCTGCCTGCCTCGGCCTCCCAAAGTGTTGGGATTACAGGCGTCAGCCACCGCGCCTGGCCTATTTTTTCTTTTCTCACCAACTAATGGAAAAGTGAGGGCTTTATTTATTTATTCATTTTCAGATGGAGTCTTGCTCTGTCCCCCAGGCTGGAGTGAAGCGGCACGATCTCGGCTCACTGTAGCCTCTGCCTCCCAGGTTCAAGCAATTTCTGCCTCAGCCTCTTGAGTAGCTGGTTTTACAGGCATGTGCCACCACACCCCACCCAGCTAATTTTTTTTTTTTTTTTTTGAGACGTAATCTAGTTCTGTCACCAGGCTGGAGTGCAGTGGTGCGATCTCAGTTTACTGCAACCTCTGCCTCCCAGGTTCAAATGATTCTCCTGCCTCAGCCTCCCAAGTAGCTGTGATTATAGGCACACAGCACCATGCCCAGCTAATTTTTGTATTTTTAGTAGAGACAGGGCTTCACCCTGTTGGCCAGGATGGTCTCAATCTCTTGACCTCAGGTGATCCACCCACCTCGGCCTCCCAAAGTAATTGGATTACAGGCATGAGCCATCGAGCCTGGCCTTTTTTTCTTTTTTGAGACAGGGTCTCACTCTATTGCCCAGGTTGGAGTGCAATGTTGAGATTTCAGCTCACTGCAACCTCTGTCTCCCCTGCTCAAGAGATTCTCCCAATTCAACCTCCTGAATAGCTGGGACTGCAGGCACCTGCCACTATGCCTGGCTAATTTTTGTATTTTTTTAGAGACAGGGTTTCGCCACATTGCCCAGACTAGTCTTGAACTCTTGAGCTCAAATGATCTGCTTGCCTCTGCCTCCCAAAATGCTGGGATTATAGGTGTGAGCCACCGTGCCCTGCTGAGGAGAGTCTTAATTTGGGATCCATAGACTCCTTTGAGGCCTATTCATGGGCTTCAAAGGATTAATCAATCCTTGAAATCATATGCAAAATTTGTGTGTAGGTAGACAGCCTTTATCAAATTTCCAGTGTGGTTTGTAATCCCCTCTTCCAAAGAAAAAACAATCACTGTAATATCTAGTTTCTATTTCCAAGGAGTGAAGTATCAAAGTATAAAGCAGTAGAGACATCCAGCAGGATACTGACTGTTTATGTCCATTTAATATGACAATTAGAAGGTCACTTCTTGGAAGAGTCATTTGACTTTGCTCCCTCAATTTCCTTTCCACTTCACCTCACTTCAGTCTGCTTTTGGAATGCTAACACTCACTCTACCCAAACTGCTCTTGTTGTGGACTCTGTGGTATCCACCAACGGGTTCTTTCTGCCTGCTGCATAAACAAAATTAATTGACAGAAACCATGGCATTGCAGTAAAGAAAGTTTAATTGACACGAGGCTGGCCGTGCCCCGTGGGAGACATTTATTACTCAAATCCATCTCACCAAAGGCTCAGATGTTAGGGGGTTTTTCAGATAGTTTGACAGGTACGGGGGCCAGGGAATGGGGAGTGCTGATTGGTTGGGTCAGAGGTGAAATCGTAAGAAGTAGAAGCTGTCCCCTTGCACTGAGTTTGTTCGTGGGTGGGGGGTCCAGGTTGGTGAGTCAGGGTGGGGCCATCCACTTGTCAGAAATGCAAAAACCTGAAAAGACATCTCAAAAGGCCAATCTTAGGTTCTACAACAGTGATGTTATCTGCAGGAATAATTGGGGAAGATGCGAATTTGTTACCTGAGGAATAATGGGTGGTAATCATTTAACTACAATTACAACTTAGAAGAATTCAGGACCCTCTCATCCTCCTAACTTGGTGGCCTTTCATTTAGTTTTAAAAGGGCAGTTTTGGGGAAGGGTTATTATCATTTAAACTATAAACTAAATTTCTCGCAAAGTTAGCTTGTCCTGTACCCAGGAATGAGCAAAGACAGCCAACCTGTGAGGCTAGAAGCAAGATGGGAGTAAACCATGTCAGATTTCTCTTACTGTCAAAATTTTGCGAAGGCGTTTCAACAGAAATTAACATGTCTAGGATAGTTGCTTTTCTATTATTTTTTCTATCACTGCATTTACTTTCATTCTGCCTTACGCTTTAACTAGGTAATTTTTTTTTTTTTTTTTTTTTTAGTTTTGGAGGCATTAACACTATATTCTTCTCTTTGACCACCGCATGCTGCCTACGTGGTAGGCTCTCAATACACATGGAACTGAACCTCTTACAGGATTTGTAACTCACTTCCGTGGTACCTACTAAACTGAAACACGCGCGTTCCTGGGCGGCTCTGTCATCCCAGGTTTCAGCACTGGGAAATCGCTTGGGCCCCCGCTCAGAGGCGGGGCTTGGGTGGGTTGACCACTCCTCTCGCCTCCAATACTGTCGTTGACATTCTCGTCTATGCTCCGGCAGCCGTAGCTCACTCCGGTGGAGGCGGGACTTCCTACAGCACTTCTGGCCAGAGCCTAAAGCTTCGCTGCTGTGCAGTGCGCTGGAGGGGCAGCTGCTCCGAACACTTGGAGTCTCCGCGGGCAGGTGAGCTTCAGAGGTTCGGGAGCTTCCGGAACGAGCATTCCTGGCCGGTGCGTCACCCTGCACTGCTCTTTGCCTTTTCTTCCTTTCCTGGAATCTTCCCAGATTGCCATAGCCGGGCGTTGCCTGTTCCGTGCGGCTTTGAACCAGCCCAGAAGTGCGGGCCCGAAGGGAGTGCATGTGTGCTGGGAGGAGGTCCAGCCGGCTGGGTTGGGGCCGCCCTGCCCCTTCTGGAAGGCCTTGTTTAGGAGTAACCGCACGTGATCCTTCGCATTTTAAGCTTCTTTCAGAGAATTGCCATGTCACTTTGGAAGAGGTGAAAATGGTACAGGCGACCAACGACTTTTACAAGGTGTCCTCTTAGAGGAACAGCTCCGTCCTGCCGAATCAGTTAACATTGGTGATGACAGAGAAATAACGTTAAGTAGGTGGAGAGCACTTAAAGTAACTGTTCGTTTGTTCTTTTGGGACAGTCTTGCTCTGTCGCCCAGGCTGGAGTGCAGTGCGGCGATCTCGGCTCACTGCAACCTCCGCCTCCCGGGTTCAAGCGATTCTCCTGCCTCAGCCTCCCGAGTAGCTGGGATTACAGGCGCCCGCCCCCACGCTCGGCTAATTTTTGTATTTTTAGTAGAGACGGGGTTTCTCCATGTTGGCCAGGCTGCTCTCGAACTCCTGACCTCAGGGGATCCACCCGTCTCAGCCTCCCAAAGTGCTGAGATTACAGGCGTGAGCCACCGCGCCCGGCCTGAAGTGACTATTTTTACTTGGTGTTTACTACCACATGGGGACTGTTCTCAGTTGTGGGTGGATCCAAATGACGGTGTGACAGCCTTGTCCTCAGAGAAGCAGTCCTGGCGGGAAGACAGAATTAACAAATTGCCAAACTGTTAGAGAAAGTTAGTGGAGGTAGAGATGAAGAGAGAAGACTTTTCTTTTCTCTGTCATTAATTTAGCCACAGCTGCTGTCTTTTGATATTTGCTTCAAAACGTTTTTCATATTAAGTTTTAACTTTTCTGTATGCTTATATTTTATATACTGTTGTAAACAGCACATCTCTGGGTTTTTTTTTTTTTTTTTTTCAATCTAAGTGGACAGCCTGCTTTTTTTTTTTTTTTTGATATGGAGTCTTGCTCTGTTACCCGGGCTGGTGTGCAGTGGCCCAATCTCAGCTCACTGCAACCACGCCTCCCAGGTTCAAGCAATTCTCCCACCTCAGCCTCCCGAGTAGCTGGGATGACAGGTGTGTGCCACCATGCCCAGCTAATTTTTTTTTTTTTTTTGTATTTGTAGTAGAGACGGGGTTTCGCCATGTTGGCCAGGCTGGTTTCAAACACCTGGCTACTACAGGTGTGAGCTACGGTGCCTGGCCCAGCCTGCCTTTTGACTAGCAGGTTTATTGGATTTACATTCATTGTCACCACTGAAATATTTGTTCAGATCAAAATCTTTGGCATCATCCCTGATTAATCTCTTTCATGTATATCAGCAAATCCTATGGACTCTCCATCTTCAAAATCTGTCCACACTCCCAAGTTCTTCTCATCACCTTCACTTGTTCAAGTTACATTGTCTCTCACTTGAATTACTGCAGTAGTTTCTGCTCTTTCCTCTTTTAGTCTGTTTGCATCACAGCATTTCGATTGATCCTTTAAAAAAAAATTTATCTCTTTTCTCCCAAAAATCCTCCAAGGACTACACATTTCACCCAGAGTAAAAGCCAAAGTTGGCTGGACGTGGTGGCTCATGCCTGTAATCCTAGCACTTTGGGAGGCCGAGGCGGGTGGATCACGAGGTCAAGAGATCAAGACCATCCTAGCCAACATGGTGAAAAACCGTCTCTACTAAA
Organism: Macaca nemestrina; assembly: GCF_043159975.1. Taxonomy (NCBI): domain Eukaryota; kingdom Metazoa; phylum Chordata; class Mammalia; order Primates; family Cercopithecidae; genus Macaca; species Macaca nemestrina. The sequence continues at coordinate 13,808,367 of NC_092125.1, read as the reverse complement.
AATAAAATTAGCCAGGCATGGTGGTGCGTGCCTGTAATCTCAGCTACTCGGGAGGCTGAGGCAGGAGAATCACTTGAACCCGGTGGGAGGCGGGGGAAGAGAGGAGTGGAGGTTGCAGTGAGCCGAGTTCATGTCACTGCACTCCAGCCTGGTGACAGAGCAAGACTCCGCCTCAAAAAAAAAAAAAAAAAAAAAGTGGCACAGTGGGTTAATAAGCCTATAATCCTGGCACTTTGGGAGGCCAAGGCGGGTGGATCACCTGAGGTCAAGTGTTCGAGACCAGCCTGGGCAAAGTGGCGAAACCCTGTCTCTACCAAAAAGATACAAAAAATTACTTGGGAGTGGTGGCATGCGCCTGTAGTCCAAGCTACTAGGGAGGCTGAGGCAGGAGAATCGCTTGAACTCTGGGGGGTGGGGGAGGAGGTTACAGTGAGCCGAGATCGTCCCATTGCACTCCAGCCTGGGCAACAAGGGCAAAACTCAGTCTCAAGAAAAAAAACAAAAAAGCCAAAGTCTTTAGAGTGGATTATTCATCGAAGGTCCTATGTGACCTAGCCCTGCTTCACTTCTGATCTCATGTTGTTTTAGTCTCCTGTTTGCTCTATTGTATGGCTTCCTCAAGTGCATCCTAGCCTTAGGATATTTGCACTTGCTATTCCTTTCCCTCATATGTCCACATGGCTCAGTTTTTTACCTCTCTCATATTGTGGGGACTATTTTCTTCTCAGTAAGGCCTACTCTGACAAGCGACCGCCATCTTTAACATTTCCATTGCACTCATTATCCTTGTGCTTATCATCATATGACATGCCATGTGATAGACAATTTGAAATCAGTATGATAGAGATATTGTTAGGTGTGAGATGAATATTACCCAGAAAGTAGATAGAGGTTACCAGAGAGGGAAAACATCATTCTTTGCCAGTGATTATTTTAGTAGCTGGAATGAATTTGTGGAGAAGTGATTTTAGAAAATTTGATGGTATTTGTAAGTGTAAAGAAAAGTCACAGACTAATTGGTTTGTTAGTTACTTTTTTTTTTTTTTTGAGGCGGAGTCTTGCTCTGTTGCCCAGGCTGGAGTATAGTGGTGCGATCTTGGTTCACTGCAAGCTCTGCCTCCTGGGTTCACGCCATTCTCCTGCCTCAGCCTCCCGAGTAGCTGGGACTACAGGTGCCGCCACCAAGCCCGGCTAATTTTTTTGTATTTTTAGTAGAGATGGGGTTTCACCGTGTTAGCCAGGATGGTCTCGATCTCCTGACCTCGTGATCTGCCCACCTCGGCCTCCCAAAGTGCTGGGATTACAGATGTGAGCCACCGCACCCGGCCTGTTAGTTACTTTTCTATGTTCTCATTTGTATAGTTTTGTCATAAAATTGTGGGTTTGGTACACATTTAGGTCATTGGTGTTTTAGAGAGAAGACATGCCTTCAGTTTCTTTGGAAAATGCCTAAAGTTTTTGTAGAAGCTCCTTAAAATTATGTGAGATACAGTTTGGGAGGCCAAGGCGGGTGGATCACTGGAAGTCAAGAGTTTGAGACCAACCTGGCCAACATAGAGAAACCCCGTCTGTACTAAAAATACAAAAATTAGCTGGGCATGGTGGTGGGCGCCTGTACTCCTAAGTGCTGTGGAGGCGGAGGCAGAAGAATTGCTTGAACCCAGGAGGGGAAGGATTATAATCATAATTCTCCTGCCCAGCCTCCTGAGTAGCTGGGATTACAGGCGTGGGCCACCACACCTGGCTAATTTTTGTATTTTTAGTAGAGACGGGATTTCACCATGTGTGCCAAGCTGGTCTCGATCTCCTGACCTGACGTGATCTGCCTGCTTTGGCCTCCCAAAGTGCTGGGATTACTGGTATGCGCCAACGAATTTGGCCTCTATTCTTTTCAAATTATTTTATTTGAAGAATTATTTAGTTACCTTATCATATAGGAGGTCTCTCGTCCTGGCTCATGCCTGTAATCCCAGCACTTTGGGAGGCGGGTGGATCACCTGAGGTCGGGAGTTTGTGACCAGCCTGGCCAACATGGTGAAACCCCCTCTCTACTAAAAATACAAAAAATTAGCCAGGCATGGTGCTGGGTGCCTGTAATTCCAGCTACGTGGGAGGCTGAGATAGAAGAATCCCTTGAGCCCAGGAGGCGGAGGTTGCAGTGAACTGAGATCGCACCTTTGCACCCCAGCCTGGGCGACAAGTCTCAAAAAAAAAAAAAAAAAAAATTTAGCTGGGCGTGGTGGCACATGCCTGCCCCGCCTAGTGATTAGGGAGGCTGAAGCAGGAGGATTGCATGAGCCCAGTTGTTCAAGTCTATAGTGATCTAGGAAATAGACTGAGTTTAGATTTTAAAAGCAGATTGATAAGAAAAAGGTCAATAAACCAGTAGGAAACGCACAAAGTATATTAACAGCTGGTTCATAAATGGAAATGGAAATGAACTACATATTTTATTCATTAGACTGACCATCAAAAATTTTTTTTTTTTTTTTTTGAGACGGAGTCTCACTCTGTCCCCCAGGCTGGAGCGCAGTGGCACAGTCTCGGCTCGCTGCAACCTCTGCTCCCGGGTTCATGCCATTCTCCTGCCTCAGCCCCCCCAGTAGCTGGGACTACAGGCGCCTGTCGCTACGCCCTGCTAATTTTTTGTATTTTTAATAGAGACAGGGTTTCACCATGTTAGCCAGGATGGTCTCGGTCTCCTGACCTCGTGATCCGCCTGCCTCGGCCTTCCAAAGTGTTGGAATTACAGGCGTGAGCCATGGCACCCAGCCTCAAAATTTTATTAATACATTATGAAGGCCAGGTTGTAAGAATACAGGAGTTTATACACTGCTGATAGCAGGGTAAGTTGATATAGCCATTATAAAGGAACATTTAGCATTAGCTTTTTTTTTTTTTTTTTGAGACGGAGTCTCGCTGTGTCTCCCAGGCTGGAGTGCAGTGGCGTGATCTCGGCTCACTGCAAGCTCCGCCTCCCGGGTTCACGCCATTCTCCCGCCTCAGCCTCCCAAGTAGCTGAGACTACAGGCGCCCGCCACCACGCCCGGCTAGTTTTTTGTATTTTTAGTAGAGACGGGGTTTCACCATGTTAGCCAGGATAGTCTCGATCTCCTGACCTCGTGATCCACCCGCCTCGGCCTCCCAAAGTGCTGGAATTACAGGCTTGAGCCACCGCACCCGGCCTAGCATTAGCTATTAACATTTAACATGCACATACTTTTTGACTCAGCAATACCAGTTTTGAGAAACTTTCCTACAGATATAGGAAGATAAACGTGTAGGCGTAATTTCTTCAATATTGTTTGTGATAGCAAGAACTTGGTATTAACTAAATATCCTTCAGTTTGAAGACTGGTTAAGTATATTATGGTATATCTATTCAAATACTATATTCCCCCCCAAATTAAAATCTCTTGTCATAGCTTTGGGTAAATCTCTAGGATATATTATTGAATGAAAAGGTGAGGAATAGAACCACCTGTATAGTAGGCTTTCAGTTGTGTAAAGAAAGAAAAAATGTCTTTGCTTTTCTATATATAAAATATTATGGGAGTAGGCTGGGCACCGTGGCTCACTCCTGTAGTCCCAGCACTTTGGGAGGCCAAGGCGGGCGGATCCTGAGGTTAAGAGATCGAGCCCATCCTGGCCAATGTGGTGAAACCCTGTCTCTACTAAAAATACAAAACTTAACTAGGCGTGGTGGCAGGAGGCACCTGTAGTCCCAGCTACTCGGGAGGCTGAGGCAGGAGAATGGTGTGAACCCAGGAGGCGGAGCTTGCAGTGAGCCGATATTGCACCACTGCACTCCAGCCTGGGGCAACAGAATGAGACTCCATCTCAAAAAAAAAAAAAAAAAAAAATCGATTTAGACTAAGAAGTAGTGCAAGAATGTCTACTTGGATGTAGTATTTTTTTTTTTTTTGAGACAGAGTCTCGCTCTGTCAACCAGGCTAGAGTGCAGTGGTTCATCCTTGGCTCACTGCAACCTCCACCTCCCAGGTTCATGCAATTCTCCTTGCCTTAGCCTCCCGAATAGCTGGGATTACAGATGTGCTCCACCTCACCTGGCTAATTTTTGTATTTTTAGTTGAAATGGGATTGATTTCACCATAGTGGCCAGGCTGCTCTCAAATTCCTGACCTCAGATGATCCTCCTGCCTTGGCCTCCCAAAGTATTGGGATTACAGGTGTGAGCCACTGCTCCTGCCTGGCTTTGTAGAACCTTAAACGTATTTATCTATCTCAAGAATTTTTCCCGGCCGGGCGCGGTGGCTCAAGCCTGTAATCCCAGCACTTTGGGAGGCCGAGACGGGCGGATCACGAGGTCAGGAGATCGAGACCATCCTGGTTAACACGGTGAAACCCCGTCTCTACTAAAAAATACAAAAAATTAGCCGGGCGCGGTGGTGGGCGCCTGTAGTCCCAGCTACTCGGGAGGCTGAGGCAGGAGAATGGCGTGAACCCGGGAGGCGGAGCTTGCAGTGAGCTGAGATCCGGCCACTGCACTCCAGCCCGGGCAACAGAGCGAGACTCTGTCTCAAAAAAAAAAGAATTTTTCCCAAGGAAATACTTCATAAGGTAACATTTTAAAAATCAAAGCTGTTTTTAGCTGTTTTCTTTGGAGTAGTAAACAGCATTAGAGAAATGATTGGCTGGGTGTGGTGGTTCACACCTGTAATCCCAGCACTTTGGAAGGCTGAGAATCACTTGAAGCCAGCAGTTTGAGACCAACCTGGGCAGCATAGAGAGATTCCCTTCTCTACCAATAGAAAAGAGAGAGAGAGAGAGGCCGGGCACGGTGGCTCTCGCCTGTAATCTCAGCACTTTGGAAGCTGAGGTGGGCGGATCATGGGGTCAGGAGATCGAGACCATCCTGGTTAACACAGTGAAACCCCGTCTCTACTAAAAATACCAAAAATTAACCAGGTGTGGTGGCGGGTGCCTGCAGTCCCAGCTACTCAGGAGGCTGAGGCAGGAGAATGGCATGAACCCGTGAGGCGGAGGTTGCAGTGAGCCGAGTTTGCACCACTGCACTCCAGCCTCGGCAACAGAGCAAGACTCCATCTCACAAAAAAAAAAAAAAAAGAGAGAGAGAGAGAGAGAAATTATTAAGTAAATTGTGGTTTCATACTTGAATATTGAGATGATTAATGTGTTGACTCTGTGGTTGTATAGAAAAATGTTCATGGACAAATGTTAATATGGCTAGTTGAGGTGGCTCAAACCTGTAATCCCAGCACTTTGGGAATTCTCAGGAGGATTGCTTGAGCCCAGGAGTTAAAGGCCAGCCTCAATAACATAGTGAGACCCTACCTTATTTTTTAAAAAGTTAATAAAAGAAGTAGAACAAATTATATGTCTCAGTTGTAGTAAAATTCTGCTTACATGTTAATGAAAATTTTGAAAGGGCTCTTAAAACTGGTAAAAAAAACCTCATTTTTAGGGTAATATAATTGTAGTGAAATTTAAACATTTAAATTTTATGATCAGAAAATGGTAATAAGTCAGAAATGGCTTTGGAGTTTCTTTCATTGCAACCTTAATAGTAAGCAACAGTCTTTCCCATGAAAGGGACAGAAAAAAATGAACGTAACGTCTACATTTTTTTTTTCTCTGAGACGGAGTCTCACTCTGTGGCCCAGTCTGGAGTGCAGTGGCACGATCTCAGCTCACTGCAACCTCCGCCTCCTGGGTTCAAGCGATTCTTGTGCCTCAGTCTCCCAAGTAGCTGGGATTATAGGCACCCACCACCATGCCCGGCTAATTTTCATATTTTTATTTTTTAAAATTTTAAATTTTATTTATTTTTTTGAGACTGAGTCTTGCTTTGTTGCCCAGGCTGGAATGCAGTGGCACACTTTCACTCACTGCAACCTCCACCTCTCGGGTTCAAGCCTTCTGAGTAGCTGGGATTGCAGGTGTTTGCCACCATGCCTGGCTAATGTTTGTATTTTTAGTAGAGACAGGTTTCACCATGTTGGCCAGGCTGACCTCGAACTCCTGACCTCAGATGATCCACTCGCCTCGGCCTCCCAAAGTATTGGGATTACAGGTGTGAGCCACTTTGCCTGGCCTACACTGTTAAATGAATGCTTTTCAGACCATTGTACCCCACATGCAGGTCAGGCCATATCTGGAATGTGGTTTTCAGTTCTAGGTATTGCAATTTAAGCATGGAATCAGTAAATCAGTTAACGGAGGAAAACTGGAATGCTATAAGGAGGGTTTAAGGAGCTAGAAATGTGTATCCTGGTAGAGAGGTTTGGGAGATGAAGACAGGAAGCAGGGATAGCAGAAATGGTAACAAATGGACTTCCATATTTATTTATTTATTTTTTGGGACCGAATCTCCCTCTGTCACCAAGGCTGGAGTGTAATAGCGTGATCTCGGCTCACTGCAACCTCTGCCTCCCGGATTCAAGCGATTTTCCTGCCTCAGCTTCCCTAGGAGCTGGGATTACAGGCATCCACCACCACACCTGGCTAATTTTTGTATTTTTAGTAGAGACGGGTTTCACTATGTTGGCCAGGCTGGTCTCGAACTCCTGACCTCAGGTGATTCATGCACCTTGGCCTCCCAAAGTGCTGGGATTACAGGTGTGAGCTACCGTGCCCAGCCGGCCTTCCACATTTAAATGTTGGCCGAGAAAGGGAATATATTGATTTTCTGTAGCTACACAGAGCAGTAGTAGAAAATTACTAGGTGAAAATGATAGAGATGTAGATTTCTTTTCTTTTCTTTTTTTTTTTTGAGATGGAGTCTTGCTCTGTTGCCCAAGCTGGAGTGCAGTGGTGTGATCTTGGCCCACTGCAAGCTCTGCCTCCTGGGTTCACATCATTCTCCTGCCTCAGCCTCCCAAGTAGCTGGGACTACAGGCGCCCGCCACCACACCCGGCTAATGTTTTGTATTTTTAGTAGAGATGGGGTTTCACTGTGTTAGCCAGGATGGTCTCGATCTCCTGATCTCATGGTCTACCCGCCTTGGCCTCCGGCCTTGGATTACAGGCATGAGCCACCGCACCGGCCTAGAGATGTAAATTTTGTGTTTTTAAAGAACAATAACAAGTAGAGTCACTCCAACATTTAAGTGGGCTGTCTTCATTAGTTAGCAAGTGTGTGTATTTTAAAAAGTCATTCCATCTTAACCAAGCCTTAGTTAGCACCCAGATAGGCCTAAGAAGAGCAACATGCCACTCACATTCAGGTGATTAGGAGAGGGCCCAGTGCAGTCCATAAGAGAGAATTTAACTAGGCAGCAGCTGACTGCAGGTCATTTTGACTGGATACTAAAATGGGGCTGGGGGTGGGGGAGTGATCAAAGTGATTGTCCCAGCAACAGGCAATAAGGGTACAGAGTGGGCCAGTAACAGCATCACGTAGGTCTAACTTCAGGAAACAGGGACCCATTGGTTACTAGCTAGAAGAAGAGGGTAAAGGCTTTGGAACTAAGGCATAGGTCACCAAGACATGGATCCAGTTTCTAGGTCTTCACAAAAGATCATGGTATCAAGAAAGACATTATTAGAAACATTCAGAGACTAGACAGGATCATCAAAAATACTGACTTGAGGCCGGGCGCAGAGGTTCACGCCTGTAATCCCAGCACTTTGTATTTTTAGTTGGGAGGCCCACGAACTTTGGAAGGCCGAGATGGGTGAATCACCTGAGGTCAGGAGTTCGAGACCAGCCTGACCAATAACATGAAACCCTGTCTCTACTAAAAAAAAAAAAAAATACAAAATTAGTTAGGCTTGGTGGCGCATGCCTATAATCCCAGCTCCTCAGGAGGCTAAGGTGGGAGAATCACTTGAACCTGGGAGGCGGAGGTCGCAGTGAGCTGAGATTGTGCCACTGCACTCCAGCCTGGGTAACAGAGCGAGACTCGTCTCAAAACAAACAAACAAAAAAACCTGACTTGACACGGAGACTGTTAATTACTGACCTTAGATCTTATACTTAATGATCTCATTGGTCCTGTCTGTGGGCACAGCATACAGATAGGAACGAAAAAAATATATATTACTGGAGATTGAATAGGATCAAGCATGTGAAGGAATTCATGAGTTACTTACAGATGTTATTAATAATGAGAATGGCTTCCTAGTGTCTTCAATCCTCATTCCTGCTATTACACTCCCTGGTTTTACTACCCATTGATGGCTGCCCGCTTCTTCTTACCAAGCCATTCTCACTGTTAGCCTGATCTGCAGGGTGATATGGTAGTACCCTTAAGCTGAGCCCCAGCTGGAAAGAGCTTCAGACTGTGGGGCCTTGTGAGTTTCTGGGTTTAGATAATCCCTATACATTCTAGTTCATGGAGCCAAGATTTGGCCTAATACTTTAATTTCTTGTAGGAATGGAGTTCTGCAGTCATTTTATTAGTCTCTCTTCTTAGGGACTAGAGCTCTGAATCTGAGCACAGGTTTTTGGGTAGTGCTGTGTCTCTGGCCAGACCTCTTAGTTTACTAAAAACATAAATTCCCCATACCTGGTCTGACCTGTATGTCGATCCTACCATCAGATCATCTAAACTGGTCGGCTCATTGGCTCACACCTGTAATCCCAACACTTGGAGGCTGAGGTGGGCAGATCACTTGAGGTCAGGAGTTTGAGACCAGCCTGGACAATATGTGAAATCGCATCTCTACTAAAAATACAAAAATTAGCTGGACCTGGTGGCGGCCGCCTGTAATTCCAGTTACTCAGGAGGCTGAGGCAGAAGAATCGCTTGAACCCAGGAGATGGAAGTTGCGATAAGCTGAGATTGCACACCATTATACTCCAGCCTGAGCAACAGAGTAAGACTCCGTCTCAAAAAAAAAAAAAAAAATTCATCTAAACTGCTTTGACTTTTCTCACCAACTATGGACTTGGAGATCATTTCTCTTTTGCTTTTCAACGCTACTGAGCAGGTTTAGATCTGGATCCTGGCCCCCTTCCCAATGGCCCTGCCCTCCTTTATTTAAATAGACAAAATTCAGCTCCATATTGAAAGTAGGATTCTTTTCACAACAATTGGGAAAAATGATTTTGTTTGTTTGTTTGTTTTTCGTGAGATGAATCTTGCTCTGTCACCAGGCTGGAGTGCAGTGGCATGATCTTGGCTCACTGCAACCCCCGCCTCCTGCATTCAAGTGATTCTTCCGCCTCAGGCGGCCAAGTAGCTGGGACTACAGGCGGTGCGCTACCACGTCCAACTAACTTTTTTGTATTTTTAGTAGAGACGGGGTTTCACCCTGTTCGCTGGGATGGTCTCGATCTCTTGACCTTGTGATCCACGCGCCTTGGCCTCCCAAAATGCTGGGATTACAGGTGTGAGCCACCGTGCCCAGCCTAATGTTATTGTTTTTACAAAATATTTGAGGACCTGATTGGGACCTTATGCTGAAACTTAATAAAATCATAATGTGAGATTGAAATGCTTAGATTATTCTGTAATATGGAAATAGCAGATCAAATGTAACAGACAACTCCAGTAACAGGAAATGTCTACCTATTCTTTTTTTTTTGAGATGGAGTCTTGCTCTGTTGCCCAGGCTGAAGTGCATGGCTCGATCTTGGCTCACTGCAACCTTTGCCTCCTGGGTTCAAGCGATTCTCCTGCCTCAGCCTCCTGAGTAGCTGGGATTACAGGCACACACCACCATGCCTGGCTAATTTTTGTATTTTTGGTAGACACAGGGTTTCACCATGTTGGTCAAGCTGGTCTCGAATATCTGACCTCGTGATCCACCCGCCTTGGCCTCTCAAAGTGCTGGATTTACAGACATGAGACACCACTCCCGGCCGTCTACCTGTTCTTAAAAAAAATAAAAATAAAAAAACCATAAAGGTGGAGAGGTAATAATACCAAAGGCCTCAAATATCTATATACCAATGGAGTTTGCGGGTAGTCAGTTTTTTTTTTTTTGAGACGGAGTTTTTTTTTGCCCAGGCTAGAGTGCAATGGCGCAATCTTGGCTCATGGCAACCTCTGCCTCCTTGGTTCAAGCGATTCTCCTGCCTCAGCCTCCCGAGTAGCTGGGATGACAGGCATGTGCCACCACGCCTGGTTAATTTTGTATTTTTAGTAGAGATGGGGTTTCTCCATGTTGGTCAGGCTGGTCTTGAACTCCCGACCTCAGGTGATCCGCCTGCCTCAGCCTCCCAAAGTGCTGAGATTACAGGCATGAGCCACCGTGCCCGACTGTCAATAATGTAATTATAACCCCAGACGGCATGTAATAGCATATGTTTTTTGTTTTGTGCACATATTATATATGGTAATATTAAAATAGAAAAATACTTTGTTCAATAGTCGTGTAACTTGTGGTTGTTTAAAAATCCTTGTACTTCAACACTGTTATCTTTTATTTGTGTTTTTTTGTTTGTTTGTTTTGAGACAGGCTGTAGCTCTGTTGCCTAGGCTGGAGCACAGTGGCATGATCTTGGCTTACTGCAGCCTCGATCTTCTGGGCTCACATGATCCTCCCATTTCAGCTTCCCAAGTAGCTGGGACTACAGACGTGCCTTTTTTGTGTGTTTTTTTTGGTAGAGATAAGTTTCACTATGTTGCCCAGGCTGGTCTCGAATTCCTGACCTCAGATGATCTGCCTGCCTTGGCCTCCCAAAGTGCTGAGATTACAGGCATGAACAACCGTGCCCAGCCAACATTGCTAGCTTTTTAAAATAGAAAGTGAGTTTTATTTGGGCCGGGCATGGTGGTTGATGCCTGTAATTCCAGCATTTTGGGAGACTGAGGCAGGTGGATCACTTGAGGTCAGGAGTTCGAGACCAGCCTGGCCAACATGGTGAAACACTGTCTTTACTAAAAATACAAAAGTTAGCTGGGTGTGGTGGCATGTGTGTGGTGGCGTGTGCCTGTAATCCCAGTTACTTGGGAGGCTGAGGCAGGAGAATTGCTTGAACCCAGCAGGCAGAGTTTGCAGTTAGCAGAGGTCGTGCCACTGCACTCCAGCCTGGGTGACAGAGCGAGACTCTGTCTCAAGAAAAAAAAAAAGAAAAAAAGGAAGTGAGTTTTATTTAGACAAAGATGAAGGTATGGAAATTAACAAATATGGTATATTTGTTCTTGCAAAAGGAACACAGATTTTTAAGCCCTAGTCTCACAGGCTCTCTCTGCAACATCTGATACTGTTGTTTGATTATTCCTGCTTTAAACTCTGTCCCTTGGATTCCAAGGCATCAGGTAGCTGCTCTTCTTTTTTCTTTTCTGTTTTTTCTTTCTCCGAATTCTTAGGGATTTCTTCCTTCTTTCTTAACTATTATGTTTTTGCAGGATTCTGTCATTGATCCCCTTTTCTTTCTAGCTGATACCCTTTTCTTTCTAGTTGATACCCTTTCATTCTCATCTACTTTCACGCTATCAGTTATAAACTCTGTGCTGACGACTCCTAAAAACACATTTTTAGGCCGGGCGCAGTGGCTCATGCCTGTACATGGTGAAACCCCGTCTCTACTAACAATACAAAACAATTAAACAGGCATGGTGGCGAGTTCTGTAATCCTAGCTACTTGGGAGGCTGAGGCAGGGGAATTGCTTGAACCAGGGAGGTGGAGGTTTCAGTGAGCCGAGATTGCGCTTCTGCACTCCAGCCTGGGCGACAGAGTGAGACTGTGCCTCAAAAAAAAAAAAAAAATTTCCTTTAAAGGAATTGTATTAAGTTCTTATCAGTGTTGTATTTTTCTTCCTAGATTGTTGTATTTTCTTCTCATATTTTGGATTCTGGATATATTATAATGAGTGACACTTTGACACCGGATGTCATTGGTCGAAGAGTTGAAGTTAATGGAGAACATGCAACAGTACGTTTTGCTGGTGTCGTCCCTCCTGTGGCAGGTAAGTAATTATTGTGTGTCTGTGCGTGTATGTGTGCGTGTGTGTATTTTGCAGCTATTTCTGTGTAAGCTTCTCAATGGCACTTTATATCACAAATTTTGATGAAATTAACACCTAATTTATAGATGCTTCCCATATCCAGTTTTATTTGGGTGACAGTAGCCTGTTGTATCTGTGATTTTGTTTAATTATATGCGATTTAATTATTTAGTGTTGCTATCTTATATGAAATCAACCTTAAAATATCTTCTGAGGAAACTATTATAAACAGCTAAAAGTCTTGAAACCTCATAAACCTCAAGTAATTTTTTTGAAATTTCTTTTGTCATTAATCCATGTGTGTAGGTATCTAATATAGTTTAAATTGATACACATTGCAATTTTTTGTTACCTTTTTTTAAACTTATTTTTTGTATAAATTTACCTATGTTTCTACAGCATTATTTTGCATATTTCTTTTTTTTATTTTGCATATTTCTTAATGATTACATTTAGTGTAGTATATAGTTTGTTTAATTGTTCCTCATTTTTGGATGTTAATTTCTAGTTTTTAGAGTAAATAATAACATAGTAGACTTACTCATAAGTCTTAGACCACAAAAATTTGAGTTTTCTGTGTATTTTGAGACAGAGTTTCGCTCTTGTTGTTCAGGCTGAAGTGCAGTGGTGCGATGTTGGCTTACCACAACCTCCGCCTCCTGGGTTTAAGCGATTCTCCTGCCTCAGTCTCCTGAGTAGCTGGGATTACAGGCATGTGCCACCACACCCAGCTAATTTTGAATTTTTAGTGGAGACAGGGTTTCTCCATGTTGGTCAGGCTGGTCTCGAACTCCTGACCTCAGGTAAATCACCCACCTCAGCCTCCCAAAGTGCTGGGATTACAGGTGTGAGCCACTGTGCCCGGCCAATAAGATGGCTTTCTATGAAGTGGGCAACTGCTGGAACCAAGCTGATATGGGTTTACTAGCTGATTGCAATGTACCCAGGATTAGAATATTTATCCATATTTTTACTTTACCCATCCCTCTTGTTTCTTCTGAGCTGCAGCCAGAGATCACCAGTTGATTCACAGGAATAAACAGGGTTAGCCTAAGTTGAAGAAGCAAACTTTTTTTTTTTTTTTTGAGACGGAGTCTTGCTCTGTTGCCCAGGCTGGAGTGCAGTGGTGCAATCTCAGCTCACTGCAAGCTCCGCCTCCCGGGTTCACGCCATTCTCCCGCCTCAGCCTCCCGAGTAGCTGGGACTACAGGCGCCGCCACCGCGCCCGGCTAGTTTTTTGTATTTTTTAGTAGAGACGGGGTTTCACTGTGTTAGCCAGGATGGTCTCGATCTCCTGACCTCGTGATCCGCCCACCTCAGCCTCCCAAAGTGCTGGGATTACAGGCGTGAGCCACCGCGCCCGGCGCGGAAGAAGCAAACTTAAAAACAACTAATGAGACTAGAATCTGATAACAAATGCTCCATAGTTTTGAAACATAATTTTTCTCTCTAGTTTCCAATTTTTACTAAAGACAAATCATGATAAGACTGATTTGCTTTATTATAGTTGACCTGATTATTTGTATAAAGTGCAGCAAGAATAATTATTTTTCATGTAAGCTGTTTTTAAATTGGCTTTGATGGAACTCTGTCCCATAGAAAGAACCTCAGATAAGACTTTTTTAAAGCTGAGCCCAGCATGAGTTTGTACCATCAAATATCTATGAGTTGAGTAAATTCCTCTCCTCTTGGGCTCCCAAGATAAATTTGGGCTCCTGGGCCTGTGAGAAAGCGACATTTTTTACTTCCCCCAGGTCAGGAAGCCTGTATAGAGACTGTGGAGGCAAGGTTTGAGATGTTTTCCCAAGTGGCTTTTACTAAGGCTTTACAAGTCAAGTTTGTTTCCTTAAAGGAAAGCATGCCATTCCAGTTAAAACCTTGGTAAAATAACCAGGTTTTCCAATTGTGTCCTGTTACAAAAGAAAACAGATTCTTGGCCAGGTGCAGTGGCTCATGCCTGTAATCCCAGCACTTTGGGAGGCGAGGCAGGTGGATCACCCGAGGTCAAGGGTTTGAGACCAGCCTGCCAACATGGTGAAACCCTGTCTCTACTGAAAATACAAACAATTATCCGGGTGTGGTGGTGCATGCCTGTAGTCCCAGCTACTTGGGAGGCTGAGGTAGGTGAATTGCTTGAACCCGGGAGGCGGAGGTTGTAGTGAGCCGAGATTGTGCCACTGCACTCTAGCCTGGAGCAGGACTCCATCTAAAAAAAAAAAAAAAGGGGGGGAAACAGATTCTTACTGCACTTATGCAAATAACTATATTGTCATAAATTAAGAATACTTAAAAATAGTTTGCAAATTCTGGAGGAATCAGGTAGAGGAAACAAATATGCTCCAAATTTACTTTACAAGAATATACTTCACTCAATTTTTATTTTTACTTTTTTTTTTTGAGAAGGAGTTTTGCCCTTGTCACCCAGGCTGGAGTGCAGTGGCGTGATCTTGACTCACTGCAACCTTCGCCTCCTGAGTTCAAACAATTCTCCAGCCTCAGCCTCCTGAGTAGTTGGGTGCCTGTCACTATGCCTGGCTAATTTTTATATTTTTCGTAGAGACTGAGTTTCACCATGTTGTCCAGGCTGGTCTCCAACTCCTGACCTCAGGTGCTCTGCCTGCCTTGGCCTCCCAAAGTGCTGAGATTATAGGCATGAGCCACCATGCCCAGCCTACTCAATTGTTGAAAGCTGGAAATAGCTCAAAAGAAGTTTCCTTGACTTCCAAGTCAGCCAGTCAGTGCTGCAGTCTATTTCCTTTGGGTCAGGGGGTTTCTTCAGTATTGTCCCTTCTGTGGTTCACTAGAAAGATGTTACTGGACCCTACCACTTACCCAAAGTTAGCCTTTGGATCAGGGGTTTGCGCACTATAGTCCCTTCAGTGGTCCCCAGAAAGATGTTATAGGAAAGGGGTCTCAATCCAGACTCCAAGAGAGGGTTCTTGAATCTCGCACAAGAAAGAATTCAGGGTGAGTCCGTAAAGTGAAAACAAGTTTAATAGGAAAGTAAAGAAATAAAAATGACTACTCCAGGGGATTCTGAGGTACAATAAGGTTTGGTGAAAACCACTGAACAAGATACATGTGGTCTCTGCCTTCATGGAGGCTGTGGACGTCTTTAACATATACTTAATCTGGCTAGGGTTTTTTCTTTCCTGGTATTATTATTTGTAAATGGGAAGAGAAAGTAATGTTTAATGAATAATTACTGTATACCAGACACTTGAAAGCATACTCTCAACTTTGAATATTACAATAACAACTTTAAAATATAGATGTTATGATTCCCATGTTTATAGACAAGAAGACCAAGTCTCAGGTCTCAAAACTTTTATGTAGCAGAGTTGGGATTTGAATCTATCCTTCATTGCCCATGCCCTTTCTACTCTGTTACTTTTTTTTTTTTTTGAGATGGAGTCTCACTCTTGTCGCCCAAGCTGGAGTGCAATGGCATGATCTCGGCTCACTGCAACCTCTGCCTCCCAGGTTCAAGTGATTCTCCTGCCTCAGCCTCCCGAGTAGCTGGGATTATAGGCACCCGCCACCATACCCAGCTAATTTTTGTATTTTTATTTTTTTTTTTTTTTTGAGACAGAGTCTCGCTCTGCCGCCCAGGCTGGAGTGCAGTGGCGTGATCTTGGCTCACTGCAAGCTCCGCCTCCCGGGTTCACGCCATTCTCCTGCCTCAGCCTCCTGAGTAGCTGGGACTACAGGCGCCCGCCACCTCGCCCGGCTAGTTTTTTTTTTTGTATTTTTTAGTAGAGACGGGGTTTCACTGTGTCAGCCAGGATGGTCTCGATCTCCTGACCTCGTGATCCGCCCGTCTCGGCCTCCCAAAGTGCTGGGATTACAGGCTTGAGCCACCGCGCCCGGCCAATTTTTGTATTTTTAGTAGAGTCAGGGTTTCACCATATTGGCCAGGCTGGTCTCAAATTCCTAACCTTAGGTGATCTGCCTGCCCCAGCCTCCCAAAGTGCTGGGATTATAGGCATGAGCCACTGCACCTGGCCCTACTCTGTTACTTCTAAAGAATGTGAATATTCTCATGTTCTTGATATATGTTGCTAAATTGTTGTCTGCAAGTCAATCAATGTCCAGTACTTGGAAATTTCCAATGTTCACATTTTCTGGGAAGCAGACTGAGCTAGAGATTTACACTTAGGAAGTTTAGTGTTCAGAAAGTTTATTAGCAAGTACTTTGGGACCAGTACTCATGAAAGAGGAAAGAGAGTAAGCAAGGTTGGGCAGAGGGCTAAGCTGGGCTATGGTGCAGCCTCAACAAATATTTCAGCTGTCCCCTTTGGGTGCTCTGAAGATACAATGGCCTTTCAGAGTCTTTTCTAGTTGAGATGGGGGGCTGGATCATTATATGTTTGTGATGACCTGTCACTGGGTTCTGTTGACCCTAGGAAGGGGGTGTGCCCTTGGGCAAGATGCTTTCTACAGTAGACAATTCCACAAGAAGGCAGACAGTTGAGGGCTATCTGCCAAAAGCCGTTCTTCCAGCTCTTGGGAGAGAAGTCCCAATTCTTGAAGACAGGGTGGCATATCACTAGTACAGTAATATAGATAAAAGTTTTTTAATGATAGTTTAGCAAATATGAAGTGGTACATATTATTTGATTTTTATTTATTCAATTGCCTGTGAATGTGACACTTTCTCCATGCATGTTTTATCAGGTAAGTGCTTTTCTCCCCCTTGAAAATTGTAATTTTGCAGAGAGGGAGCTACTATAAATGTAAGCATTTTTTTTTTTTTTTTTGAGGTGGAGTTTCGTTCTTGTTGCCCAGGCTGGAGTGCAATGGCACGATCTCAGCTCACTGTAACCTCTGCCTCCTGAGTTCAAGGGATTCTCCTGCCCCAGTCTCCCGAGTAATTGGGACTACAGGCACCTGCCACCACACACAGCTATTTTTGCATGTTTTTTTTAGTAGAGACAGGGTTTCACCATGTTGGCCAGGCTGGTCTCAAACACCTGACCTTATAATCCACCCGTCTTGGCCTCCCAAAATGCTGGGATTACAGGTGTGAGCCACCGCACCTGGCTCGCATTTCTTTTAGAGGTCATCTTTTGGGATTGGTACTAAGATGCAGAGAAATCGAACATAGATTTAGTAATAATTTCTGCAGTTACTTCACTGGATGTCGTAGGGCTGTTATGACAACTAAATCAGATGTTTAAAGCACTTAGACGAGTTGATTGTGCTTATTGTTGTAAATAAACATTTAAAAAATTACTTTTAAAAAGAAATGCAGGCTGGGCATGGTGGCTCATGCCTGTAATCCCAGCACTTTGGAAGCCAAGGCTGTAGATCACTTGAAGTCAGGAGTTCGAGACCAGCCTGACCAACATGTTGAAACCCTGTCTCTACTAAAAATGCAAAAAAAATTAGCTGGGTGTTGTGGCGCACTCCTGTAGCCCCAGCTACTTGGGAGGCTGAGACAGCAGAATCGCTTGAACATTGGAGGAGGAAGTTGCACTGAGATGAAATGGCATCACTCCATTCCAGCCTGGGTGACAGAGTAAGACTGTCTCAAAAACAAAACAAAACAAAACAAAACAAAAACAAAAAACCGGAAAGAAATGCAGTATGTACTAATGTTTTGCAAATGGCTTCTTGTAACTGGAGATATGATTTCCTGTGATAGCATCATACAAACATTTAAAAAGTGTTATATCTTAAACAGTGTAGGCGGAATAAAGATGATACACTGTGGTGGGCAGAATAATAGCCTCCCAACGATATCCCCAGAACCTCTGATTTTCTTAGGTTACATGGCAAAGGGGAATTAGAATTATAGATGGAATTAAGGTTGCTAATCAGCTGATTTTAAGATTGGTAGAGTATCCTGGTTTATCCAGTTGGGCTCAATGTAATCACAAGAATCATTAGAAGTAGAAGCTAGGCCAGGTGCAGTGGCTCACACCTGTAGTCCCAGCACTTTGGGAGGCCGAGGCGGGTGGATCACCTGAGGTCGGGGGTTCAAGACCAGCCTGACCAACATGGTGAAACCCATCTCTATTAATAATACAAAAATTAGTCAGACATGGTGGCGCATGCCTGTAATCCCAGCTACTTGGGAGGCTGAGGCAGGAGAATTGCTTGAACCTGGGAGACAGAGGTTACAGTGAGCTGAGATTGTGCTGTTGCACTCCAGCCTGGGTGACAAGAACAAAACGTCTCAAAAAAAAAAAATAAAAAATAAAAAAATAAAAAAGAGGTAGAAGCTAGAGGTAGAAGAGGCAGTGTCAGTGTGATGTGAGAATGTTTCAGCTGGCCATTGTTGATTTTGAAGATGGGAGAGGGTCATGAGCTAAGGAGTGTGCAGCCTCAGCCTCTAGAAGCTGGAAAAGCTTTCCTCATATGATAAGGAAGCTATGATGTAAAGGTTCATCTTAGATTTCTTGCTGTTTTCTTTCTTTTTTTGCTGGCAAATATTCAGGGGCCACAGTATGGGCTGCAGGGGTGCTCATTGCTACTGGGTCGGTCCTTGTTTCTGGGCCTTTTTAATGGACAGAGCTGTATCTGTTGGATTAATTCCTACAAGTAGAATAGATTTAAGGAAAATATGAGTATTTTTTATATCATTATTAGAAAATACAAAAAAGAAAAGGTTTCAAATGTATAGAAAGTAGAGAGAATAAGCCAGGCGTGGTGACTCATGCCTGTAATCCCAGCACTTTGGGAGGCAGGTGGATCACTTGGTCAAGAGTTCGAGACCAGCCTGGGCAACATGGCAAAACCCTGTCTCTACTAAAAGTACAGAAAAATTAGCTGGGTGTGGTGGTGGGTGCCTGTAATCCCAGCTACTTGGGAGGCTGAGGCAAGATAATTGATGAAACCCAGGACGTGGAGGTTGCAGTGAGCCGAGATTGCACCACTGCACCCTAGCCAGGGCCACAGAGACAGACTCTATCTCAAAAAAAAAAAAGAAAAAAAAAAGTATAGACAAAGAAAGTAGAAAGAATAGTATAATGGACACCTGTATATGCCTGTTGTGTCAATTTAACGATTGTTAACATGTTGCCATATTTACTTCATTTCCTTTTTTTTTTTTTTTTGACATGGAGCCTCATTCTGTCATCCAGGCTGGAGTGCAGTGGTATGATCTCCCCTCACTGCAACTGCTGCTTCCCTGGTTCAAGCGCGTCTCCTGCCTCAGCCTCCCAAGTAGCTGGGATTACAGGCATGTGCCACTATGCCCAGCTAATTTTTGTATTTTTAGTAGAGATGGGGTTTCCCCATGTTGGCCAGGCTGGTCTCGAACTCCTGACCTCGTGATCCACCCACCTCACCCTCCCAAAGCGCTGGGATTACAGACGTGAGCCACTGTGCCCGGCCCATCTCTTATTTTTTGCTTAAGCATTTTAAATTATATACAGAGTAGCATTTCATTCCTAAATACTTTACAGTGCAATTCTAAAAAAAAATAGATTTTTTACAAAACTGTACAGTTTAAATTGTGATTCATAGGCTGAGTGTGGTGGCTCATGCCTGTAATCACAGCACTTTGGGAGACTGAAGAGGGAGGATTGCTTGAGCTCAGGAGTTTGAGACCAGCCTGGGTAACATAACAAGATCCGTCTCCAGCATCAATCAATCAGTCAATCAGCCTGGCATGGTGGCATGTGCCTGTAGCCCCAGCTACTTGGGAAGCTGAAATGGGCGGATTGCTTGAGCCCAGGAGGTCGAGTCTGCAGTGAACCGTGATCATGCCACTGCACTCCAGCCTGGGTGACAGAGCAAGGCTCTGTTTCAAAAAAAAAAAGAAAGTTGGGATTCATACTGTCAAATTGGTGAACAGATTTTTTTTTTTTTTTTTTTTTTTGAGATGGAGTCTTGCTCTCATCGCCCAGGCTGGAGTGCAGTGGTGGGATCTTGGCTCACTGCAACCTCTGCCTCCCAGGTTTAAGAGATTCTCCTGCATCAGCCTCCCGAGTAGCGAGGATTACAGGCACCCCCCTCCACGCCCAGCTAATTTTTGTATTATTAGTAGAGACAGGGTTTCACCATGTTGGTCAGGGTGGTCTCGAACTCCTGACCTCAGATGATCCGCCCACCTCAGCCTCCCAAAGTGCTGGGATTATAGGCGTGAGCCACCTCACCTGGCCCAGAATTGTTTTAAATCAGTAAGTCCAGATTATTGAAAAACTTGATTCTATTTCACATCTTGGTTTAATCCTTTAGTCCAAAGTGGTATCTATTCTTTAAGATTTTAAGGTAGGGTAGTCACATGCTCTTTTCATCTGCTGTCTCTTTTAACAAAATTATTTGCCAGACATGGTGACTCAGGCTTATAGTCCCAGCTACTGGGAAGCTGAGGTGGGAGGATTGCTTGAGCCCATAAATTCACGGCTGCTATGAGCTATATAATCCAGCCTGGGCAACAGAGTGAGATGCTGTCTCTAAAAAAATTAATTAAAAAAAATCTGCATTAGCTTTTTTCTTGATTAATTTTAGACATGAGTTTCTTAGCTTCCCATATAGAGAAAAATCTAATTTTTTTTTTTTTTTTTTTTTTTTTTTTTTGAGACGGAGTCTCACTGTGTCTCCCAGGCTGGAGTGCAGTGGCGTGATCTCGGCTCACTGCAAGCTCCGCCTCCCGGGTTCACGCCATTCTCCCGCCTCAGCCTCCCAAGTAGCTGAGACTACAGGCGCCCGCCACCACGCCCGGCTAGTTTTTTGTATTTTTAGTAGAGACGGGGTTTCACCATGTTAGCCAGGATAGTCTCGATCTCCTGACCTCGTGATGCCTCCCAAAGTGCTGGGATTACAGGCTTGAGCCACCGCGCCCGGCCGAAAAATCTAATTTTTTTTTTTTTTTTTTTTTTTTTTTTGAGACGGAGTCTCGCTGTGTCGCCCAGGCTGGAGTGCAGTGGCCGGATCTCAGCTCACTGCAAGCTCTGCCTCCCGGGTTTTTACGCCATTCTCCTGCCTCAGCCTCCCGAGTAGCCGGGACTACAGGCGCCCGCCACCTCGCCCGGCTAGTTTTTTGTATTTTTTAGTAGAGACGGGGTTTCACCGTGTTAGCCAGGATGGTCTCGAACTCCTGACCTCGTGATCCGCCCGTCTCGGCCTCCCAAAGTGCTGGGATTACAGGCTTGAGCCACCGCGCCCGGCCGAAAAATCTAATTTTTATCCCACCATTTCCTGTGGTTACACTTTTTCACCAAAATGAAATGTTGTTTATTTATAAAGACTTCTGTAGCATTTATTTACCTACTTTTGGCTTTTCACATTATTTATATACTGAGTTTTAATGCTAGAGATATTTTAAAAAATAGTATTTAATGGTTGGGCATGGTGGCTCATGCCTGTAATCCCAGCACTTTGGGAGGCCGAGGTGGGTGGATCATGAGGTCAGGAGATCGAGACCTTCCTGGCTAACACAGTGAAACCCCGTCTCTACTAAAAATACAAAAAATTAGCCGGGCATGGTGGCATGTGCCTGTAGTCCCAGCTACTTGGGAGGCTGAGACAGGAAAATCGCTTGAACCCAGGAGGCGGAGGTTGCAGTGAGCCGAGATTGCATCATTGCTCCAGCCTGGGTGACAGAGTGAGACTCTGTCTCCAAAAAAAAAAAAAAAATAGTATTTATTGATTATATCTTATTATTGTTGTTTGATTACTGTTCTTGTTCCAGAGTTTTAATTTTTTTTTCATTTCCTGTATTGAAATAATAATACCTAGAGAATAGAGTTGACACAGGTAGTCTGGTAGCAAATCTCTTCATAAAGTATTTACAGCAGTGCTGTTCTTTTAGCAGTTGTATACACCTTTCAGAAGAATCATGCTTTTATCCTCCTGCAGAGCAAATAGATATATATGTATTTTAATATGGTAATGACATGATATGGATGAAGGAAACAGCTAAACTTACTGACTGTTGCCTAGGGGAACATCTAAACATTGTATCAAACCAAAGTTCCTGTCTTTGACATATACACCATGGTATTTAGGTGAAAATTGTAGTGGAATTAAGTAGGTAATTAAGTTATTTATTTCATTTAGTGATTTCAGGGTGCATGTTATAGCTTACTTACTACTAGGATGCAGCCCTACTTAAAATTTGTAACGAATTTTATTATAGGCATTTGAAAATTTCTTTTTTTTCTTTTCTTTCTTTCTTTCTTTTTTTTTTGAAACAGGTTCTCACTCTGTTGCCCAGGCTGGAGTTCAGTAGTGCTGTCATAGCTCACTGTAACTATAGCCTCTGTACCTGGGCTCAAATGATTCTCTCACCTTAGCCTCCCAAGTTGCTGGGACTACAGGTGTGCACTACCATGCCTGGCTAATTTTTTTGTATTTTTTAGAGAGCGGATTTTGCCAGACTGGTTTTTGGCTCCTGGGCTCAAGCAATCTGCCTGCCTAGGCCTCCCAAAGTGCTGGGATTACAGGCGTGAACCACTGCATCTAGCCCTTATTTTTTAAGACAGAGTCTTTTTCTGTAGCCCAGGCTGGAGTGCAGTGGCACGATCATAGCTCACTGCAGCTTCAACCTATGGGGCCGAAGTGATCGTCACACCTCAGTCTCCTGAGTAGTTGGGACTACAGGCACTAGCCACCATACCTTGCTAATTTTTTTTTTTTTTTTTTTTTGAGACGAAGTCTCGTTTTGTCGCCCAGGCTGGAGTGTAGTGGCACGATCTCCGCTCACTGCAAGCTCCGCCTCCCGGGTTCACGCCATTCACCTGCTTCAGCCTCCCGAGTAGCTGGGACTACAGGCGCGCACCACCATGCCCGGCTAATTTTTTGTATTTTTAGTAGAGACGGGGTTTCACTGTGTTAGCCAGGATGGTCTCGATCTCATGACCTCGTGATCCACCTGCCTCGGCCTCCCAAAGTGCTGGGATTACAGGCGTGAGCCACTGCGCCCGGCCACCTTGCTAATTTTTTGTTGAGACAAGGTCTTCCTATGGCGCCCAGACTGGACTTGAACTCCTGGGCTCAAGTGATCCTCCTGCCTTGGCCTCTGAAAGTGCTGGGATCAGAAGCGTGAGCCACAGTTCCAGGCCAGCTTATATATTTGTAATGCTGATTACTATTCCATTGTCTGGATGTACCATGGTTTATTCTTCACCTACTAAAGGATATTTTGTTTTCTAGTTTGGGGAATTGTGAGTAAAGTTGCTTTAAACATTTGTGTGCAGGTTTTTGTGTGGGCATATATTTTCAACTCATTTAGGTAAATACCAAGGAGGATGATTTCTGGATTGTTGGATTCTTTTAATTTTTGTGGGTACATAGTAGGTGCATTTATTTTTTATTTTTTGAGGCAGAGTTTTGCTCCTGTTGCCCAGGCTGGAGTGCAGTGGCACAATCTCAGCTCACTGCAACCTCCGCCTCTCAGGTTCAAGGGATTCTCCTGCCTCAGCTTCCCGAGTACCTGGGATCACAGGCATGTGCCACCATATCCGGCTAATTTTTGTATTTTTAGTAGAGACGGGGTTTCTCCATGTTCATCAGGCTGGTCTCAAACTTGCGACCTGGGGTGATCCGCCCGCCTCGGCCTCCCAAAGTGCTGGGATTACAGGCGTGAGCCACTGCGCCTGGCAGGTGTATTTATTTATAGGGTACATGAGATGTTTTGATACAGGCATACAATATATAATAATCACATCTGGGTAAATGAGGTATCCATCACCATTTATTCTGTCTTTGTGTTACAAACAGCCCAATTATACCCTTTTAGTTATATAAAGATGTACAATAAATTATTGTTGACTGTAGTCACCCTATCATGCTATCAAACACTAGATCTTATTCATGCTATCTGTATTCTTGTACCCATTAACCATTCCCACTCCCTTCCCCTGCCCAGCCTCCCAGCCTTTAGTAACCATCATTCTACTTCTTCTTTCTCTCTTTTTTTTTTTTTTTAAAATGGAGCGTCGCTCTGTTGCCCAGGTTGGAGTGCAGTGGTGCCATCTTGGCTTATAGCAACCTCCGCCTCCTGGGTTCAAGTGATTCTCCTGCCTCAGCCTCCCAAGTAGCTGGGATTACAGGTGTGCACCACCACGTCTGGCTAAATTTTGTATTTTTAATGGAGACGGGGATTTGCCATGTTGGCCAGGCTGCTCTTGAACTCCTGACCTCAGGTGATCCGCTTGCTGCAGCCTCCCAAAGCGCTGAGATTACAGGCGTGAACCACCTTGCCCAGCCCCATTCTACTCTCTATCTCCATGAGTTCAATTGTTTTCATTTTTTTAACTCCTGCAAATAAGTGAGAACATGTGAGGTTTGTCTTTCTGTGCTTGCCTTATTTCACTTAACAGAATGACCTCCATTTCCACCCATGTTGTTGCAAACGACAGGATCTCAGTCTTTTTTAAGGCTGAATAGTATTTTCTTGTGTATGTGTTTATTTTCTTTATCCATTCATCTGTTGATGGACACTTAGGTTGATTCCAAACCTTGGCTATTCAGAATAGTGCTGCAGTAAACACAGGAGTGCAGATGTCTCTTCTATATAGTGTTTTTCTTTCTTTTGGATATATAACTAGCAGTAGGATTGCTGGAACATATGGCAGTTCTATTTTTAGTTTTTTGAGGATTCTCCAAACTGCTCTCCATGGTGGTTGTACTAATTTACATTCCCACCAGCAGTGTGTGAGGGTTCCCTTTCCTCTAGCATTTGTTATATAGCCTCTCTTTTGGATAAAAGCCCTTTTAACTGGGGTGATGTGATACCTCATTGTAGTTTTGATTTGCATTTATCTGATGATGAGTGATGTTGAGTACCTTTTCATATACCTGCTTGCCATTTGTATGCCTTCCTTTGAGAAATGTCTATTCAGATCTTTTGCCCATTTCTTAATCGGATTATTAGATGTTTTTTCTATTGAATTGTTTGAGCTCCTTATTATATTCTGGTTATTAATCCCTAATTAGATGAGTAGTTTGTAAATATTTTCTCCCATTCTATGAGTTGTCTCTTCACTTTGTTGATTGTTTATTTTCTTTTGAGACAGTCTCGCTCTGTCTCCAGGCTGGAGTGCAATAGCCGCCATCTTGGCTCACTGCAACCTCCACCTCCCCCGCTCAAGGGATTCTTTTGCTTTAGCCTTCCGAGTAGCTGGGACTACAGGCGTGCGCCCCCACGCGCAGCTAATTTTTGTATTTTTAGTGGAGACGGGGTTTCACCACGTTGGCCAGGATGGTCTCAATCTCTTTTTTTTTTTTTTTTTTTTGAGACGAAGTCTTGCTCCGTGGCCCAGGCTGGAGTGCAGTGGCGCCATCTCGGCTCACTGCAAGCTCCGCCTCCCGGGTCCACACCATTCTCCTGCTTCAGCCTCCTGTGCAGTTGGGATTACAGGCACCCGCCACCACGTCCGGCTAATTTTTTATATTTTTTAGTGGAGACGGGTTTTCACCGTGGTGCTAGCCAGGATGGTCTCGATCTCCTGATCTCGTGATCCGCCCGCCTCGGCCTTCCAGAATGCTGGGATTACAGGCGTGAGTCACCGCGCCTGGCACTTTGATTGTTTCTTTCGCTATGCAGAAACTTTGTAATGGATTAATTATTTTTAATTCTTGTGATGTCAGTGAAGTTGGGACTGATTATGATGGTTTTTCATGTGGCTTGAGTCCATGGAGAATAGGAAAAAAATTAGGCCGACCAGAGTAATCAGGTTTGTGTGACAGCTTTATCTATCATTGTAAATTAATAAACCTGTGTGCTAGTGTCTGGTTCAGTCTTTTGTGCATTTGGAATTTTTAAAGTGAGGCTATCAGGGTTTGTTCACCCTGGATGTAGAAAGCAAAAATCTGGATCTTACACATTCCTGGGATCTGACTAGTGAGGTAGGTAGGCCTGCCCTTATACCACTTCTGTCCACTCTCTTATTCATACTGGTTTCTGTACTTGCTCCTCTGTCATTAATGTACTGGCCCCTGGGCAAAAGCTTGCTAAACCATAGATGTTCTTCGTCAGACTTGAATGCTGACAGTTGAATGCTGGCTTTGCTCTTTCCGTCTGCTTTAGCTTGAAAAATGACTTGTGCTTTGCAGTGTGAGAGAATGGTCTTACTTTGTGCATTCTTTGTAGCATCCATCAGTTCAACCCATTCTGATAGTTTCTATGATGATAACATTAATTGTACTTCTTTTTTTTTTCCTTTTGAGATGGAGTTTTGCTCTTGTCGCCCAGACTGGAGTACAATGGCGCGATCTTGGCTCACTGCAACCTACACCTGCTGGGTTCCAGCAATTCTCCTACCTCAGCCTCAGCCTCCCGAGTAGCTGGGATTACAGGCACCCACCACCACGCCCGGCTAATTTTTCTATTTTTAGTAGAGACGGGGTTTCGCCATGTTGGTCAGGCTGGTCTCGAACTCCTGACCTCAGGTGATCCACCCGACTTGGCCTCCCTAAGTGCTGGGACTATAGGTGTGAGCTGCTGTGCCCGGGTATTGGAAAATGTTTTCTTTTAATGAGTGCATTTATACCATTTATGTTTTACTTAATTATTGATAATTTGGGTTTATATCTCTCATCTTACTACTTTTTGTTTGTTTTGCTGATGTTCTGTTCCTTGTTTTCTTTTTTTACCTTCATTGGATGACGATGATTATTGTTTTTTTTTGTTTTGTTTTGTTTTTTGTTTTGAGACAGCGTCTTATTACATTGCCCAGGCTGGAGTGCAGTAGTGCTATCTGCAACTTCCGCCTTCTGGGTTGAAGTGGTCCTCCCACCTCAGCCTTCCAAGTAGCTGGAACTACAGGTGCGCACCACCACACCAGGCTTGTTTTTGTAGTTTTTGTAGAGACGTAGTTTCACTGTGTTACCTAGGCTGATCTCGAACTCCTGAGCTCGAACAGTCAGCCAGCCTCGGCTTCCCAAAGTGCTGGGATCACAGGCGTGAGCTCCAGTGCCCAGCCACTATTTCTTTTCTTTTTTTGTTTTTTGAGACAGAGTCTCCCCCTGTCACTCAGGCTGGAGTGCAGTGGCTCAACCTTGGCTCACTGCAACCTCCACACCCCAGGCTCAAACAATCCTCCCGCCTCAGCCTTCTGGGTAGCTGGGATCACAGGCATGCACCACCATGCCCAGCTATTTTTTTGTATTTTTAGTAGAGACAGGGTTTTGCCATGTTGCCTAGGCTGGTCTCGAACCCCTAAGCTCAAGCAATCCACCCGCCTTCACCTCCCAAAGTGCTGGGATTACAGGCATGAACAACCAAGCCTAGAGATGATGATGATGATGATTATTATTTTTTTAATTAATTTATTTATTTTTTTGAGACGGAGTCTCGCTCTGTAGCCCAGGCTGGAGTGCAGTGGCCGGATCTCAGCTCACT
Organism: Macaca nemestrina; assembly: GCF_043159975.1. Lineage (NCBI taxonomy): Eukaryota > Metazoa > Chordata > Mammalia > Primates > Cercopithecidae > Macaca > Macaca nemestrina. The sequence goes on along the minus strand of NC_092125.1, from coordinate 13,781,187 downwards.
GCAAGCTCCGCCTCCCGGGTTCACGCCATTCTCCGGCCTCAGCCTCCCGAGTAGCTGGGACTACAGGCGCTGCCACCTCGCCCGGCTATTTTTTGTATTTCTTAGTAGAGACGGGGTTTCACCGTGTTAGCCAGGATGGTCTCGATCTCCTGACCTCGTGATCCGCCCATCTCGGCCTCCCAAAGTGCTGGGATTACAGGCTTGAGCCACCGCGCCCGGCCGAGATGATTATTTTTATCTGATGTTTCTTCTGTATTAGTTTGGTAGTTGTGGTGGTATGATATATATTGGTTTTTGTTCTTGGTTCCTGGTTCTTAGCTCCCATACCTCTTGTTACAGTCTTTTGTTATAATGTTGGTGTGTCTGGCCTCAGGCAACAGGATCTCTTTCCTGCCCTCCATTCTCCTGCCCCAAGGCAGATCTCTAATCATCTTCACCATTCCGATTGTGGGTCATAAGTCCCTCCTGGAGAGGCTCTCACCCCCCTACACTAGAGGCAGGAATGCTGATGTCTTTGAACTTCTAGATAGCTGAATCTGTGAAGGTTCTTGCATCCATGGAGGGCTTGGAGGCTCCACAGCCCTTCCTCCGTACCTTGCCGTAGCGCACCTCTTCATCTAGATTCTTTGCAATATTTTTTATAATAAACCTGTAAATGTAAATAAGTGTTTTCATGAGTTCTGTGAGCCACTCCAGGAAATTAATCAAATATAAAGAGGGGGTTGTTGGAACCCCAGCTGTTTGAAGCTGGTCAGTCAAAAGTTCCAGATGCCCAGACTGGTGGCTGGGGGTCTGACACTATGTCCAGTCAGATAGTGTCAGAATTGAATCGGTGGACACCCAGGTGGCATCCACTGCTTGGTGTGTGGGGAAAACCCCCACACATTCGGTCACAGAAGTCATCTTCTGTGTTGATTGTTGTAGTGTGAGAAGTGGTGTAGCAGAGGAAAGACATGGTTTGGAGAGAGTTTTAATTTACACAGTAGTTATTCATTTTTTATTTTTCCTTACACAGCAGTTAATTTTTTATTATTTTGAGGTAAGTCTAGAGATTAAAATATGTATCTGTGATTTACAGAAATCTAGTCTAATAATTATACCTCCTTTTGGACCCATGAAAAACCTTAGAACACGCCATTTATCACCTTCCTAACTCATGTGTGACATTTTAACCAATGTTTATTTTAAACCCAAAGAACTGATATTATTACTTTATGTTGTCTATATTAATTTAACTTTACCCATGTATTTACCCTTTTCTTGCCTTTTGTCTCCCCACCCTCTGTATCTTTAGGCTTCTATCCAGGATCATTTTCTTTTTCCTTGAAGACTACCTTTTTTGGGTTTTTCTTTGCTGAAATTGAAGGAAAACATTATTTTTCCTTTGTTTTTGGATTTTTTTTTTTTTTTTTTTGAGATGGAATTTTGCTCTTGTTGCCCAGGCTGGAGTGCAGTGGCACGATCTCGGCTCACTGCAACCTCTGCCTACCGGGTTCAAGCGTTTCTCCTGCCTCAGACTCCCGAGTAGCTGGGATTACTGTCAAGCGTCACCACGCCCGGCTAATTTTGTATTTTTAGTAGAGACGAGGTTTCTTCATGTTGGTCAGGCCAGTCTCGAATTCCTGACCTCAGGTGATCCACCTACTTTGGCCTTGCAAAGTGCTGGGATTACAGGTGTGAGCCACTGTGCCTGGGCTTTTTTTTTTTTTTTTGAAATTTTTATTGTAGCTACATACATAACATAAAGTTTGCCATTTTAACCACTTTTTAATTTAACATTTTAAATTGTGGTAAAATATATGTAACATAAAATTTACCATCTGAACCAGTTTTGAATGTACAGTTTAGTAGTAAATACCCTAGGTGTCTCATGTAAGTGGAATATGGTGTTTGTCCTTTTGTGGTGGCTTATTTCTCTTAGTGTCATGTCCTCGAGGGTCAATCTTGTTTAGTGTGCTCAATAAATTTTAGCCATTCTTGTTTTCTGGAGAGGTGGTTTTTGTTGGCTTTTTCACCCAGACATGCTATGGCATTTGCTGATTGAAGTCCTGAGTGTAAGGCTAACTTGGCCATTCCCTCCTCCCCAAGTGGTATCTGTGTGATGTGGTTTCCACTGCAAATTGGTATTTGCTTGCAGAAAAATGGAGCGTTGCCTGTATCATCATCTGTTACTCATTTGGTTTTTCTTGTTCTGCTAGGACCCTGGTTAGGAGTAGAATGGGACAATCCCGAGAGAGGAAAGCATGATGGGAGCCACGAAGGGACTGTGTATTTTAAATGCAGGTAACTTTTCATTATGAATCAGCATGGTCATTTAGTCAAGATTATATTTAATACTTGAATAAGGAGGGATGGAGAGGAAGAAACGTTTGGCTCATGGAGTAGTTATATTATGGAATTTGTTGTATTCCAAAAAGGCAGTTAACTTTATTTGTGGCTTAATTGCTGCTGTTTGTAGAATTTTTCCCTTTTTAAAAAAAATTCTGACTCTTGACCTTATGTGTGGCGTTGCTTTCTACGTCCTTTGTGTGTGTGTGTGTGTGTGTGTGTGTGTGTGTGTGTGTGTGTGTGAGACAGTCCTTTAAATTGGATGAATGTAAACCTTTCTGGCTCATTATCAATTTATAATCCAATGAGTAAATAATAGAAAAGAGAAACAGCCTAGATATCCAGTAAGAAGGAATTGATTACCCAAAATATAGAACATCTAAATAGTGAAATGCTGAGCCACCATTAAAAAAATTTCTTATGATAGGAAGAGTTACATGTCACCATGTCACATTGCACTTCTTTTTCTTTTTTTTTTTTTTGAGAGGGAGTCTCACTGTGTCACCCAGGCTGGAGTGCAGAGGTGCAATCTCGGCTCACTGCAAGCTCCGCCTCCCAGATTCATGCCATTCTCTGGCCTCAGCCTCCCGAGTAGCTGGGACTACAGATGCCCACCACCACGCCCGGCTAATTTTTTGTATTTTTAGTAGAGACAGGGTTTCACCATGTTAGCCACGATGGTCTTGATCTCCTGACCTCGTGATCCACCCACCTTGGCCTCCCAAAATGCTGGGATTACAGGCGTGAGCCACCGCGCCCAGCCTCTTTTTTTTTGTTGTTTTTTGTTTTTTTGTTTTTTTGTTTTGTTTTGTTTTGTTTTGTTTTGTTTTTGAGACGGAGTCTCGCTTTGTCACCCAGGCTGGAGTGCAGTGGCCGGATCTCAGCTCACTGCAAGCTCTGCCTCCCGGGTTTGCGCCATTCTCCTGCCTCAGCCTCCCGAGTAGCTGGGACTACAGGCACCCGCCACCTCGCCCGGCTAGTTTTTTGTATTTTTTTTTAGTAGAGATGGGGTTTCACCGTGTTAGCCAGGATGGTCTCGATCTCCTAACCTCGTGATCCGCCCGTCTCGGCTTTTTTTTGTTTTTTTTTTTTTTTGAGATGGAGTCTTGCTCTGTCCCCCAGCTGGAATGCAGTGGCATAATCTCGGCTCACTGCAACCTCTGCCTCCCAGGTACAAGTGATTCTCCTGCCTCAGCCTCCCGAGTAGCTGGAATTATAGGTGCCCACCACCATGCCCGGCTAATTTCTATACTTTTAGTAGAGACGAGGTTTCACCATATTGCCAGGCTGGTCTTGAACTCCTGACCTTGTGATCCGCCTGCTTTGGCCTCCCAAAGTGCCAGGATTACACGCCTAGCCCATCACATTGCATTTCTATTAATATTTTTGATTACCTGATGTCAGAAAAACTGCATGAAGCTCTGAAAAGGGTGCTGAGAGCCTTCAGGCAGAGCCTGTCTTCTGAATTTTTGTTGTTGTTGTTGATGTTTATTAGTTTTCAATTTCTCAAAAGGATCTTTCCCTAGTAAGCTGTTTTTCCTTAAGTGTGGTACAGTGAACACAATACTGCCCTAGAAATCAGGAGGCCTCTAGTCTATTTTTAACAATCTTTATTGTTTGTTTGTTTGGTTTATTTATTTTTTGAGACATTGTCTCGCCCAGACTGGAATGCAGTGGCATGATCATGGCTCACTGTCACCCTGAACTCCTGGGCTCAAGTGATCTTTCTGCCTCAGCCTCCTGAGTAGCTGGGACTACAAGCACGCACCAGCACACCCAATTAATTAAAAAAACAAAACAAAACAAAAAATTATCGAGATGAAGTTTTTCTGTGTTGCCCAGGCTGGTCTCAAGCTCCTGGCCTCAAACGATCCTCCCACCTCCGTCTCAAAGATTACAGGTGCGAGCCACTGCACCAGCCCGCTTTTAACAGTCTTTATGGTCACGAACAAGACAAGTTTACTAACCTTTAAAATGAAGGTCAGAATTAGATAACCACACAGCGTATCTCCTGGTCCACTATTCCATAATTTTAGAAAGTCAGGATGTTCTTAAAAGGCCAACTCTGCTTGTAGACTTGCCATCTCTGAATTTGTTCAGAGCTGTTCAGGTTATGTGTTTTGGGAGAAATATTTTAGCCAGGCCCACGGATTCCTTAGGTACCTGGACCATGACCTTACAAACCCTCCTGTGAAAGGACCGTTTTTTTTTTTGTTTTGTTTTGTTTTGTTTTTGAGATATAGTCTTGCTCTGTTGCCAAGGCTGGAGTGCAGTGGCATGATCTTGGCTCACTGCAACCTCCACCTCCCTGGTTCAAGCAATTCCCCTGCCTCAGCGTCCTGAGTAGCTGGGATTTGCTACCACGTCTGGCTAATTTTTTTGTATTTTTAGTAGAAACGGGGATTTCAGCAGGTTGGCCAGACTGTTCTCGAACTCCTGACCTCAGGCAATCCACTGGCCTCGGCCTCCCAAAGTGCTGGGATTACAGGTGTGAGCCACCACCCCCTGCAAAAGGACTTTTTATTTGGAACTTACCCCAGCCTACTTCCTTCTTCTAAAAGCTTGCCCAAATTGTTCATAATTTTATGGTCTTTAATGGTCTCTGAATACAGTGATATTTTCAAAGTCTTGGTTACCCTGAGCAGAAAAATCCAGAATTGCTTCAAGTCCTGGGTGATGCAGGATTTGTCCTGAAATGCTGATGGGGGGCCTTGGTTCAGGGACATTGACTCAGTATAGTCATGCATTGCTTAATGAAGGGGATGCGTTCTGAGAAATGCCTGTTAGGTAGTTTCGTCATTGTGTGAACATCATAGTGTATTTACACAAACCTAGATGGTGTAGCCTACTACACACCTAGGCTACTGTATGGCATGGCCTATTGCTTTTAGGCTGTAACCTGTACAACATGTTACTCTGCTGAATACTGTAGGCAATTGTAACATAATGGTAAGTATTTACCTAAACATAGAAAAGGTACAGTAAAAATACAAAATTGGCCGGGTGCATTGGCTCACGCCTGTAATTCCAGCGCTTTGGGAGGCCAAGGCAGGTGGATCACGAGGTCAGGAGTTCAAGACCAGCCTGACCAATATGATGAAACCCCGTCTCTACTGAAAATATAAAAATTAACAAGGCGTGGTGGCGGGCGCCTGTAGTCCCAGCTACTCGGGTGACTGAGGCAGGAGAATCGCTTGAATCTGGGAGGTGGAGGTTTCAGTGAGCCGAGATTGCACCACTGCACTCCAGCCTGGGTGATAGAGCGAGACTTCATCTCAAAAAAAAAAAAAATTAAGCAGTGTGGAGTGTTATGGGTGGTATGTGCCTGTTAGTCCCAGCTACTCAGGCGGCTGAGGCAGGAGAATCGCTTGAACCCGGGAGGCAGAGGTTGCAGTGAGCCGAGATCGCGCCCCTGCACTGCAGCCTGGGTGACAGAGCGAGACTCCGTCTGAAAAAAAATTAAGCATTATGGAGTGGTATGGGTGGTATGTGCCTGTTAGTACCAGCTACTTGGGAGGCTGAGTCGTTAGGATTGCTTAAGCCCAGGAGTTTCAAGACCAGCCTAGACAACACAATGAGATCTCATCATAAAAAACAAAAGAAAAAAAAAAAAGATAGAAAATGGTACGCCTACACAAGGCACTTAGCGTGAATGGACCTTGTAGGACCGGAAGTTGCTCTGGGTGAGTGGTGAGTGAATGTGAAGGCTGGGACATTCTTGTACCCTACTGTAGACTTTAGAAACACTGTAGCTTTAAGCTAAACTAAACTTAGAAGTCTTTTCTTTCTTTAATAATAAATTAACCTTAGCTTCCTGTAACTTTTTTATTTTATAAACTTCAAATTTTTTATTTTTTTTTGAGGTGGGGATGGATTCTTGCTCTGTCATCCAGGCTGGAGTGCAGTGGCATGATCTTGGCTCACTGCACTGCCCGAGTTCCAACGATTCTCTTGCCTCAGCCTCCCGAGTGAGCCTTATAGGCGTGAGCCACCATGCCTGGCACTTTTTTAAAATTTAATTTAATTTTGTTTTTTTTGAGACGGAGTCTCACTCTGTCACCCAGGCTGGGGTGCAGTGGCACGATCTCGGCTCACTGCAACCTCTGCCTCCCAGGTTCAAGCGATTCTTCGGCCTCAGTCTCTCGAGTAGCTGCGACTACAGGTGCATGTCACCACGCCCGGCTAATTTTTGTATTTTTAGTAGAGGCGAGGTTTCGCCATGTTGACCATTCTGATCTTGAACTCCTGATCTCAGGTGATCCGCCCACCTCAGCTTCCCAAAGTGCTGGGATTATAGGCATGAGCCACTGCACTGGATCTGAACCTTCTTCCAGAATACCTCCTGAAGGACCTACCTGAGGGTAGTAGTTTACAATTTACTTTTTTTTTTTCCAAATAAGTAGGAGTTTACTGGGTGCAGTGACTCATGCCTGTAATCCCAGCACTTTGGGAGGCTGAGGCAGGAGGATCACCTGAGGTCAAGAGTTTGAGACCAGCCTGGCCAACATGGTGAAACCCGTCTCTACTAAAAACAGAAAAAATTAGCTGGGCATGGTGGCACGCACCTATAATCCCAGCTACTGGGAAGATTGAGGCATGAGAATCACTTGAACCTGGGAGGTGGAGGTTGCAGTGAGCTGAGATCGCACCATTGCACTCCACCTTGGTCGGCAGAGTGAAACTGTCTCAAAAAAAAAAAAGAAAAGAAAAAAGAAGAAGAGTACACTCTAAAATAATGATAAAAAGTATAGTATATTGAACACTTAAACTAGTAACATAGCCATTTATTATAATTATCAAATATTATATACTGTCCATAATAGTATGTGCTATACTTTTATATGACTGGCAGCACAGTAGGCTTGTTTACATTAGCATCACCACAAACAAGAGTAATATGTTGTACTACAGCATTAAGACAGCTACAGCTTCACTAGGAGATAGGAATTTTTCAGCTCCAGTGTGATTATGGGACCTCTGTAGTATATGCAGTCTGCTGTTGACCTACACATCATTATGTGGTGCAGGACTGTATTCTGATTCTTAGCCTTGGAATAACTGCTTACTTCATTATGTCTTCTAGTGTTGTCATGCCAAAACATTCACGTAATTGAAATACATATTATCGTATTATAAATAACTTTTAAAAATTTAAATAGGCACTTTGTTGACATTAAAAAATTATATGGGTAGGTGATGTTGGCTGTGAATTCCGTTTCAGGATATTTTTGGGGCAGTACAAAAGGGATCATTGCATCTGAAGTGGTGGAGAACCACTGGTCTAGACTACTGGAATTTAACTGGTCCTTTAGAGTTTGATGATTTCATGTTGGTTTTTAGTTTCTCTGATCTCTTTTGTAACCTAAGGTAAATATAGTAATCTCCTCAGCTATTATTACTCATAATTAATATCTGTAATGTTAGCAATTAATAGTGGTTTACAGTGTCAAAATAAAAATAAAATGTGTAGATGAATGTCTAAATGTAACATTTTATTTGGGAAGCAAGAATTGCAGTTCAGGGCATACACATAGACTAGTCTTTGGTATATCCAAAGAACAAAGAGAACAGTGGACTTTTTTCTTTTTTTTAAGAAGGAGTCTCGCTCAGTCGCCCAGGCTGGAGTGCAGTTGCACGATCTCGGCTCACTGCAACCTCTGCCTCCCGGGTTCAAGCGATTCTTCTGCCTCAGCCTCCTGAGTAGCTGGGACTACACCACGCCCGGCTAATTTTTGTATTTTTAGTAGAGATGGGGTTTCACCATATTGCCCAGACTGGTCTCGAACTCCTGACCTTGTGATCCACCCACCTCAGCCTCCCAAAGTGTTGGGATTACAGGCGTGAGCCATCGCTCCTGGCCTTCGTTTTTTTTTTTTTTTTTTTTGAGATGGAGTTTCATTCTTGTTGCCCAGGCTGGAGTGCAATGGCGTGATCTCGGCTCACTGCAACCTCCCCCTCCCAGGTTCAAGCGATTCTCCTGCCTCAGCCTTTGGAGTAGCTGGGATTATAGGCATGCGCCCCCATGCCCAGCTAATTTTGTATTTTTAGACAGGATTTCTCCATGTTGGTCAGGCTGGTCTCAAACTCCCGACCTCAGGTGATCTGCCCGCCTCGGCCTCCCAAAGTGCTGGGATTACAGGCGTGAGCCACTGCACCTGGCCCTTTTTTTTTCTTTTGACACAAGGTCTTGCTCTGTCACCCAGGTAGTAGTACAGTGGCACAATCATGGCTTATTGCAGCCTCAACCTCCTACGCCCAAGCAGTTCTCCCACTTCATTTTTTGATTTTTTTGTAGAGATGGAGACTCCCTATTTTGCCCAGGCTGGTCTCGAACTCCTGGGCTCAAGTGATCCTCCTGCCTCGGCCTCCTAAAGTGCTGGGATTACAGGTGTGACCCACCGTGCCCTGCCTAGTACCTTTTATAAAAAGGAGAAATGTTACATATTATTCTGAAAGAAAGTTCACTGGCACTAGTAAAGTTTTGGAGAGCTGGCTAGCAAGCTCTGATCGGTGAGTGACAGTGGTGGGTAAGATTAGTCTTAGAGTCAGAGCAGATTGTTTTAGTAACTATTAAATAAAACTGGCTTCAGGTTACAACAGGCAGTTTCAGCAACTGGGCTTGTAATAAACTGAATTCTTGGAGCAGGTGCTGTGTGCCCCGAGTACTTTTTCCCCTTGGCCCCTTGACTCTGATTTAGTTGCGTATGACAAGAATGACCCAGTTTCTGTAATCAACTTTCACAAGATTTATCCAAGATTTATGGCCATGCACCAGTCACCTGTGTCCTTCCTAGGTACTCCTGCTCTCTACTTCTTGTCTTTTGGGGGAGTTGAGGGGTCGAAATATGATAAGTAACCTTGAAATCCTCTTGACCTTGTCACCTTGTCCCTAGACAGCAGAGTGATTTTCAGTTTTTTTCCTTTCAACCTAAACTGAAGAGAATGCTTTGAACAGAACTTTGTGTGTCGGTATTCTGCCCACTCACCTTTTATTTCAGTGCTTCTGTTTCCAAGCAATGATAGGAGTTCTCTTTTCTGGTGAGAAATAAATCTTAAAATGTGACTTTTCTTCAGCACTAGGGAGCAGAATCTAGCTTTAATACTTAGCATCAGAGAGGATATGTCTGTGATAATGGACATCTTAGGAAACGGATGGTTGACAATTTAAGAAATAAAGCCCTAGAAATAAAGGATAAGTGTTGGAAAGAAAGGATAAATATTTGAGGTGACGAATACCCCATTCACCCTGATGTGATTGTTCCACATGGTGTGCCTGTATCAAAATATTGTGTATACCCACAAAAATGAAAAATTAAACTAAAAAAAGAAAGCCCTTGATTTATTCATCTTTTGTGTGTCATAAGCCTGTTGTAAAGCATTTTGAGGATCTTGGCTGAGCAATAATGGATTGGTATAAAATATTCCCTTGGTATGGTGTAATGTGTTAGAAGTTTTTTTTTTTTTTAAATCAGGAAATGTAATGATAGTATGTGGGCAGAGCGTATCTCTGTTCAAAAAGGTGGTCTCTCTGCTTCTTTTTTGGAAGGCTTTCTTGAATCAGAGCAAAATCATAATTGTGTCAACGCAAAAGCAGTCGAGGTGAATATTAAATTCAGCTGATGAGAGAAGCAAACAAAAAGAGCAGTCTACAGCAAGGTGCTTATCTACTGCACTGTTTTATTCACGGGAAAACAAACTCACTGGGTCAACTCTTTAGATGTTACAGCACTAAGCACTGCAGGAAAGCTGAGTTCTCCTCTCATGATGAACAGCTAGTTATGCAACCTTGCTGAACACTAAACATTCTGAAACAGGGTATCAAGGTCAACAATATTTATTAGGAACTCCCCAGAAACCTGGCCTTTTCCAGTAGCTTGTATCTAAAGCTCCAACAAGAAAGAAGCTTACTATGGAAGTCTGGGAGTCTGTTGGGGACCCTTTACCTTTGTGTAGTATTGCCAGATTCAGCAAACAAAAATACCAAATGCATAGTGAACTTTGGATTTCAGATAAACAGCAGTTATTTTTTTTTTCTTTCTTCTTCTTTTTTTTTTTTTGGTGTGAGACATGCATGGGGGCATACTTACTTAAAAATGATTTGCTGTTTATCTGATATACAAGCTTAACTGAGCATCTTCGATTTTATCTGGTAATCCTGATGGGGACATAGGACAGAGTGAATCTTGATAACTGGGTTTTACGAGCACATTCTGTTTCCACAAGGGCCATGGGTCAGGATGATGATTTTGCCAGCAGCGTGTGTAATTGGTGGGCAGAATGAGGAAGGAACCTGAACAGGCCAAATGCTTCCAAGAGAAACGTTTTTGGACACCCCTCCCTGTGTTCTTCTCCTCACCAACATTTTTCTCTTTAGACATGGTTTAGAATTTCAGTGTTTGGATACAGTTTCTTAATATGTTAATCTAGAATCTCAGTGGAGTCCATGTAAATTATTATAGTTTACCTCTTGGAGATTTGTTGTTATTGATGGGCACCCATTCAGCTAGGATTTTTCATTATTTGTTGAGGCTGTTTTGTTTTCTGAGAAACCTGCTGGAAATGTCCCAGAAAATATTGATCTTTAGTGTTAGTCTTTGATCTGTAAAGGGCATAGCATCCGTTTTGCAACTACCTAACACCATTTCTAACTCTCCTATCATCTGCCTGCAACTCAACTCAACAGTAATAAAGAGCTCTTCATGACTTCTTGTTTTTTACCATGGTTTTAAAACTTGTTTATTACTACTGTTTCAAAAAGTGTAGATTTAGGGCCTGGCACCGTGGCTCAAGCCTGTAATCCCAGCACTTTGGGAAGCTGAAGTGGGTGGAGCACTTGAGGTCCGGAGTTCGAGACCAGCCTGTCCAACATGACGAAACCCCGTCTCTACTAAAAATGCAAAAATTAGCCAGGTGTGGTGGCGGGCGCCTGTAATTCCAGCTACTTGGGAGGCTGAGGCACGAGAATCGCTTGAACCCAGGAGACAGAGGTTGCAGTGAGCTGAGATCATGCCACTGCACTCCAGCCTGGGCGACAGAGAGAGACTCCATCTCAAATAAAAATAAATAAATAAATAAATAAATAAATAAATAAATAAAAAGTGTAAATTTAGGACAGAAATGCAAACCATGGTATTTTTGTTTTGCATTATTTTCTCATTTAGCATTATTATAAATATATTAGTTGAGCTCTTACACTTTGTCACTGAAATCAAATAATGTTTTAAAATACATTTTTCTATTTCTAGTTCCACCACCCCCATGTTACTCCTCTAAGGAAAACCAATACTATTTCATACATTTTATTTCAGTATGAAATTCAATTTCTAAAATTTCAGATCTCACTATTTCATAAAACAAAATCTATTTTATTAATGAGACTCTAGAAACAGTTTATTAGATACAAAACTTATTCGTACACATTTTCATAGATTAAGGTATATAAGCAAACAAATACAAATTGTCTGGAGCTATTTTTCTAACACCTAGTAATGTGCCTGAGGATTTATTTCACCTTCTTTCACATAAAGTGTTTAACATTAATAATTAATAGTTAGTAAACACAAGATCTATTTGTATGTTGCCATACTAGAAAATTAAAGGAGGCCGGGCAGAGTGGCTTAAGCCTATAATCCCAGTACTATGGGAGGCCTATGGGGAAGGATCACTTGGGCCAGGAGTTTGAGACCAGCCTGGTCAACATAGTGAGACCCCATCTCTACCAAAAATGTAAATAAAAAAAGGAGATTACCTAGAAGTGATCTTTGTAATTTCCTTCAGAAAGCGCCTCTGTTTAAACCATAAAACCTTATTGAAAATGTTACAGCTTTCATAAATGTTTAATTTTCAGTGGCACTGCTTTTGCTCTGCTATTTTTTGTTTTCTATGTAGGATCCTGTTTGATGCCTCTGGCAGGACAAAAGCACAGCTCCTTTTTTTGTTTTTTTCATCAAACTCCTACTCATCCTTAAAGACCCAGCTCAGATTCCACATCTTTTCAGAATATACTCAAGATCAGGGACTTTTTTTGTGCTGTGGATCCTTTTGGCAGGCATAAAATAATACTTTTAAAAGCAGGAAATAAATATATTACAAAGAAAATCAGTTATGTTGAAATATAGAAATCAAAATATTTTTTAAAAAATTGATGTATACATAGAATATGCATGGGAAAATTGCTATAGTAATATATTAAGTATTTTTTATTATTAATCTTTTTTTTTTTTTTTTTTTTTTTTTGAGACGGAGTCTCGCTCTGTCGCCCAGGCTGGAGTGCAGTGGCCGGATCTCAGCTCACTGCAAGCTCCGCCTCCCGGGTTTACGCCATTCTCCTGCCTCAGCCTCCCGAGTAGCTGGGACTACAGGCGCCCGCCACCTCGCCCGGCTAGTTTTTTTGTATTTTTAGTAGAGACGGGGTTTCACCATGTTAGCCAGGATGGTCTCGATCTCCTGACCTTGTGATCCGCCCGTCTCGGCCTCCCAAAGTGCTGGGATTACAGGCTTGAGCCACCGCGCCTGGCCCTTATTATTAATCTTTATTAAATAATATTAAATGATAAGATCTACCAGTGGGTCTAATAACTACTGAATTTTGAAGCAATCATGAGAATAAGTGATCTTTTAAAAAAATATCTGCCACAAGTGTAAATAGGAAAATATCTTTGATTTCCATTGGTGACAAAATGCTATAAATCTTACTCTAGTTTGTTGCCTGAATTTATGAGTAAAGATAATGTTGAATTTTGATAAGAAGTTAGTGAAAATAGCAATCCACCTTCCTCATCTGTCTCAGTTAGCTATTGCTGCATACCGTACATCTTGGAAGATTTTGCTCACAGATTTTAAAATAATCATTTGTTTTGTTTCTCCCCACTTTTCTGTGACTTGAAGGAGTTCAGGTGTGGTTGTCTCTGCTGTGCAGGTGTGGCCTTGTTTATCCAGATGGCAAATTCTATGGTGGGGGATGCTAAGATCTTGCTCTTTACCTCACCTAGGCCAGGCCACACTGTCCTTTGAGCCCATGTTAGCATATGGCAGAGGATGTCCCTTGCCTTCCCCTGAACTTAGCCTTGTCCTGTTCATGGAGGTGAAACTGCTGGGCCTGGGTGGCTAGATGGACACATCTAAGCTTGCCCAACGTGGCATCCGTTTTTTGGTGGGGAGGGGTAGGTGTGGTATATTGTCACCAAAGATGGCTGCCAGTAGTGCTTCCCATCCTTATTCATGCATGCTGCTTCTCCCATGAAGAGGCGGAGTGTAATTCCTCTTTCTCTGAGTCTAGGCTAGCCCATGACATGCTCTGGTAAGTAAGTGCAATGATGTTGTATCAGTAGTTCTGGGATTAGCCTTTAAGAGGCCTTGCAGTTTCTGTTTTCACTCTCTTGGAAGCCAGTCATCATCTGAGCTAAGTCTAACCCTGTTGGGAACAGGGGTCCAGCCAGACTGTCGCCATTCCAGCTACCTCCACTCAGGTGCCGAAATCTGAGTTGAGCCATCTTGGATGGTTCAGCCTCAGCCAGCTCCCAACTGAATGCAGTCACGTGGGTGACCATAGCTGACAACACATGAATCAGAACAACAAAGCTCAGCAAAGCTGACCCAGAGAACTGTACCGAGTATCACCTTAACGTTTTAAGCCACTGTGCTTTGGGGAGTTTTTATGCAGCAATAGGTAACTGAAACAGGTAACAACTTTATACCTGAGATTTATGTGACTTTTTCTTGTATATATTGATATTTTCTGCTAGTAAATTGTACATACTTCATATGATGAAATTATGTCATTATGATGGTATGGATAGGTCGGGAGCTTGTCTGAACAAGTTTGAGAGCCATTGGCTAGGTTTAGAGAGTATGACGTTTGACTTATCTCAGTATTTCAAAATATGTGGGGTTTTGTTTGTTTGTTTGTTTGTTTGTTTTTAGACGTAGTTTCACTCTTGTTGCCCAGGCTGGAGTGCAGTGGCGTGATCTCAGCTCACCACAACCTCCGCCTCCCGGGTTCAAGTGATTCTCCTGCCTCAGCGTCCCGAGTAACTGGGATTACAGGCACCTGCTAGCATGCCTGGCTAATTTTTTGCGTTTTTAGTAGAGATGGGGTTTCAACATGAGGGCCAGGCCGGTCTCGAACTCCTGACCTCAAGTGATTCACCTGCCTCGGCCTCCCAAAGTGCTGGGATTACAGGCGTGAGTTTTTTTTTTTTGTTTTTTTTTTTTGAGACAGGGTCTCACTGTGTTCCCCAGACCAGAGTGGCGTGGTGCAATCCTAGCTCACTGGAACTGTGAACTCCTAGACTCAGATGATCTTCTTGCCTCAGCCTCCTGAGTAGCTGGGACTATAGGTGCACACCACCATGCCTGGCTAATGTTTAAATTTTTTTTTGTAGAGAAGGGGTCTCGCTCTGTTGTCCAGGCTGGTCTCAAACTCCTGGTCTCAAGGGATCCTCCAGCCTCGGCTTCCTGAAGTGAGCTGCCACACCTGGCCAGTTTATTTTCAGTACTATTATATCAGATGCAGTAACTATACATAAAGGGCAGTTAGTGCTTGTGCCAGGCAATAAAGTAGATGGCTTATTTAATCTTTATAAATAAGCTCTTTTGAGAGGGCTTTATAGATGAGGTAATTTAGGTTGAGGTGTAAATTCAGCTGCCTGAGGTCACATAGCTAGTAAGTAATCAGCCAGGAGTTGAACCCTGGTTTGTGTTTGTATTGCCTCCATCCCTGTTCCCCCATCCCCACCCCTGGTTTTAAGAACATATATGTTAACTAGGATTTTTTTAGGAGAAAGCAAGTTTATTAAGAAAGTAAAAGGGCCAGGCGCGGTGGCTTACTTGTACTTCCAGCACTTTGGGAAGCCAAGGCAAGTAGATAACCTGAGGTTAAGAGTTCGAGACCGGCCAGGCCAACATGGTGAGACCTTTTCTCTACCTTTTCTCTTGTATTTATAAAAATACAAAAATTAGCCAGGCGTGGTGTTGCACGCCTGTAATCCCAGCTACTCAGGAGGCTGAGGCAGGAGAAATGCTTCAACCTGGGAGGCTGAGGTTGCAGTGAGCCAAGATCACACCACTGCACTCCAGCCTGGGCAACAGAGTGAGACTCCGTCTCCAAAATAATAATAATAATAATAATAATAAAGGAATAACGAATGGCTACTCCATAGGCAGAACAGTCCTGAGGACTACTGGGTGCCCATTTCTATGGTTATTTCTTGATGATATGCTAAACAAGGGATGGATTATTCATGCCTCACCTTTTAAGACCATGTAGGGTAACTTCTTGATGTTGCCATGGCATTTGTAAACTGTCATGGCGCTGGTGGGAGTGTAGCAGTGAGGATGACCAGAGGTCACTGTAATCTCCGTCTTGGTTTTGGTGGGTTTTAGCTGGCTTCTTTACTGCATGCTGTTTCATCAGCAAGGTCTTTAATGACCTGTATCTTGTACCGACCTCCTATCTCATCCTGAGACTTAGAATGCCTAACAAACTGGAATGCAGCCTGGTAGGTCTCAGCCTTATTTTAACCAGCACCTATTCAAGATGGAGTTGCTGTGGTTCAGACATCTCTGACATATTTCCCCCCTTCCTTTTATAAGAAAACCCTAATCCTAAGGGTTGCAGAGGGATGAAGATTCACCTTCTGTAACTTCTTTATGCTGAACAGGGGTGATGATGTCCCTGCCTAACTGTTGGGTCTCTTGCATTCAGGGTAGAGAGGAGCTCAGTTCAAAAGCGTTGGTATGGCGAAGGCCATTCTTAACTCTTGAGTTCCGACAAAAGGTGGTATCTGGAAGATTACTAAGTGTTCAGTTTAAGAAAACATTTAGTAAGCTTATCCTGCATTCCTACACAAAGAGTATAATCACAGCAATATATTTCACAACAGCAAAATGAAAAAAGTAAAATTATCCCAAGTAAACTAAATTAGAAGGTTTTCCATGAACTGCGCAGTTGTTGAAATCAAGCTAATAAGTAGTCACTAGCCAATTCCAATATGTGCCCAGAATTAGAATAACATTACCCATCTCTCTTGTTTCTTCTGAGCAGCAGCCAGAGATCACTGGTTGGTTCACAGGAATAGGTGGGATCATTCTTTTGTGTTCCATAGGCCTGTGGGACACAGGTCAGGAACTGTGTAGACAAGGAATGAGGCCAGTTTTCCCAAGGGGCTTTTATTGACTCTATAAGCCAAGTTTGATTCCTTAAAGGAACACACGCCATTCCAGTTAAAACCTTGGTAAAATAACCAGTTTCTCCAATTGTGTCCCAAGGTCACCCAGTCAGTGCTGCAGTCTTATTTCCTTTGGGCTGGGGGGCGGGTCTCCTCAGTATTATCCTTTCTGTGGTTCGCCAGAGAGATGTTACCGGAAAGGGGCCTGATCCAGACCCCAAGAGAGGGTTCTAGAATCTTGCAAAGGAAAGAATTTGAGGGGAATCCATAAAGTGAAAGCAAATTTATTAAGAAAGTAAAGGAGGCCGGGTGCGGTGGCTCAAGCCTGTAATCCCAGCACTTTGGGAGGCCGAGACGGGCGGATCACGAGGTCAGGAGTTCGAGACCATCCTGGCTAACACGGTGAAACCCCGTCTCTACTAAAAAATACAAAAAACTAGCCGGGCGAGGTGGCGGGCGCCTATAGTCCCGGCTACTCGGGAGGCTGAGGCAGGAGAATGGCGTAAAAACCCGGGAGGCAGAGCTTGCAGTGAGCTGAGATCCGGCCACTGCACTCCAGCCTGGGCGACACAGCGAGACTCCGTCTCAAAAAAAAAAAAAAAAAAAAAAAAAAAGAAAGTAAAGGAATAAAGAATGGCTACTCCATAGGCAGAGCAGCCAGTAAACTAGGCTTTTAACTTAAGAAATATGTTTAACTTACAGAAACAAACCACTGATGTGTGTGTATAAGCCATGAGAGAACTATGGGACTTAATTTTGCTACAAAAGAGATTTTAATTTCCTGCATAATCAGCTTCCCCCTGTTCCACGGAATTAATTTCATCAACATACAAGGTGGATATTTTCTCCTGTCTTAAACAGTCTCCCTTCTTTGACCCCTGTGCCCCTTCAGGACAACGGTAGGCTGTGCTCAGTTGCCTCCCAGTCTTTGGAACTCACCCCCACTGGGCTTTGCCCTATTGCCCCACCCAGACTGCTTGTAGGAAAGGTTATGTTCATGTTGCTGGATTCAGTGGCCAGGCCTCAGCTGTTACCTTACCTGACCTGTTTTTAGCAGTGGTCATGGTTGTTGACTTTCTTCATTGGCTTCCAGGACACCACACTCTCCGAGTTTCCCTTCCCCTCCCCTCCCCTCCTCGAGTTTCTATCTATTGCTCAGGCTAGAGTGCAATGATGTGATCTTGGCTCATTGCAACCTTCACCTCCCGGCTCAAGTGATTCTCTTGCCTCATACTTCCAAGTAGCGAAACTCCAGTCACCAGCAACCACGCCCGGCTAATTTTTGTATTTTTAATAGAGACAGGGTTTCACCATGTTGACCAGGGTGGTCTCAAACTCCTTACTTTAGGTGATCTGCCCGCCTCAGCCTCCCAAAATGCTAGAATTATAGGGGTGAGCCACTGCACCTGGCCCACACTCTCTAAGTTTCTAACTCCCTCCTGGCCACTTCTTCCCAGGTGGGGATTGGTTTTAAGTTTTTGGGATCACAAGTTCCTTTTAGAGTCTGGTCATCACTGTGAACCCACATCCTAGAAAAAACTGTATGTATGTCTATGTTAACAAAATTTATCACAAATACTAGTTTTCATCCTTTTCAATTATGGTGACTTTTTTAATTTTTATTTTTTGAGATGGAGTTTTGCTCTTGTTGCCCAGGCTGGAGTGCAATGGCGTGATCTTGGCATATTGCAACCTCCACCTCCTGGGTTCAAGTGATTGTCCTGCCTCAGCCTCTCGAGTAGCTGGGATTACAGGCATGCGCCACCACGCTTGGCTAATTTTGTATTTTTAGTAGAGATAGAGTTTCTCCTTGTTGGTCAGGCTGGTCTTGAACTCTCGACCTCAGGTGATCTGCCCTTTTCAGCCTCCCAAAGTACTGGGATTATAGGCATGAGACACCGTGCCTGGCCAAAATTATGGTGACTTCTAAGAACGTCTGATTTCTTTCTTCAAGAGTTAATGGTTGTCTCCTGAGCAACATAGTGAGATGTTGTCTCTTAAAGAAAATACAAAAAATGTTAGCTGGACATGGTTGCTTATGCCTATTGTCCTAGCTACGTGGGAGGCTGAAGAGGGAGCATTGCCTGAGCCCTGGAAATTGGAGGCTGCAGTTAGTTATGGTTGCGTCACCGCACTCTAGCCTAGGTGACAGAGTGAGACCCACTTTCTTTAAAAAAAAATAAAAAACAAAATTAGGTCAGGCCTGGTGGCTCACACCTGTAATGCCAGCACTTTGGGAGGTCAAGGCTGGAGAATCACTTAAGGTCAGAAGTTCAAGACCAGCCTGGCCAACATGGTGAAACCCTGTCGCTACTAAAAATACAAAAATTAGCCTGGGCATATTGGCACATGCCTGTAGTCCCAGCTAATTGGGAGGCTGAGGCAGGAGAGTAGATTGAACCCAGGAGGCAGAGGTTGCAGTGAGTCAAGATTGTGTCCTTGCATTCCAGTCTGGGCAATAGAGTGAGATTCTCTCTCAAAAAAAAAAAAAAAAAGTAATGATTATAAGCTGAAATAGTGTTTGGTTTTTTTTGTTTATTTGTTTTGTTTTTTTTGAGACGGAGTCTCACTCTGTTGCCCAGGCTAGAGTGCAGTGGTGCAATCTCGGCTCATTGCAAGCTCTGCCTCCCAGGTTCACACCATTCTCCTGCCTCAGCCTCCTGAGCAGCTGGGACTACAGGCACCCGCCACCATGCCCGACTAATTTTTTGTATTTTTTAGTAGAGACGGGGTTTCACCTTGTTAGTCAGGATGGTCTCAATCTCCTGACCTCGTGATTCGCCTGCCTCGGCCTCCCAAAGTGCTGGGATTACAGTTGTGAGCCACTGTGCCTGGCCTGAAATAGTGTTTATAATACAATTTTGAGCAATTTATAGAGTTCCCTGTTTCTTCTTCTTTTTTTTTAAGTGACAAAGTCTTGCTCTGTTACCAAAAAAAATAAATAAAAAATAAATAAATAAATAAAATATTTTGTATATAATCCACCTATAATTTTTTTTTTTTTTTTTTTTTTTTTAAGATAGAGTCTCGCTCTGTCACCCAGGCTGGAGTGCAGTGGCATGATCTTGGCTCACTGCAACCTCCACTTCCCGGGTTCAAACAATTCTCCTGCCTTAGCCTCCCGAGTAGCTGGGACTACAGGTGTGCACCACCATGCCGAGCTAATTTTTGTATTTTTAGTAGAGATGAGGGTTTCGCCATGTTGGCCAGGCTGGTCTTGAACTCCTGACCCCAGGTGATCCACCCGCCTTGGGCTCCCAAAGTGCTGGGATTACAGTCGTGAGCCACCATGCCTGGCCACTCCCATGGATTGAATGGTTCTGTTTTTTCTACTGTGAATTATCAGTTTCATATTACTTGTTAGTTTATCTAGAGGGATTTAACATGCTTGCATAAAATCATAACCCTTTATGGTCAATCATACTGATTATATATTATTTAGTATGTGATATTCTCTTTTATGCTAATTTTGATTTTTTAGCATATATACATTTTTGGAGACCTTCAGAACATTGCATTTGTGGCCTTTCTTGGTGGGTAATATTTTGTGTTTCATTCGCTGTTCCTTACCAGGCACCCAACAGGAGGATCCTTTATTCGTCCGAATAAGGTAAATTTTGGAACAGACTTTCTTACTGCAATTAAGAACCGCTATGTGTTAGAAGATGGACCAGAGGAAGATAGAAAAGAACAAATTGTTACACTTGGAAATAAACCTGTGGAGACTGTTGGTTTTGACTCTCTTATGAAACAGCAAAGGTAAGTGGAGTTTTTAATGGCAGAGCTGACTTTTATGGTTTTATTAAGGTTCAGAATTTAAATACCCATGACTCTACATGGACGCTCACGAATTTGCTTCTAAATTGGTTTATGGTTCCACAGAAACTGAATAAAAATTTGAGGAATCCAAGGATTATTTAGGGAAATTAAAATTCTTATGTTAGCACAGGATTGGTAGATTTATCCAGTTTGCAATTGAAACATTTATTGGCCCATCATTAATATTCACATCATATTATCTCGTGTTGACTAAGTAACTAAGGCTGACATTTGGGTTCTTTTCTATTTCATGGTGATGGTAAGTTGGGAATGGAAACAGCAGTCTGAATTGTTCCCTATGCCACAGAGGGTGCTGGTGCCATCTATTAATAGTAGGGAGTAGTTCCCACCTCTGGCTGCACATCTTCATCCCCCGGGGAGCTGTGAAACATGCGGCATCTTTGGTCCCATCCCAGCTCTGCTGAATCACAATTTTGCGATATGGGCTCTAAATAATGCATTTTATTGTATTGTATTGTATTTTTGTTTTTATACAGACAGGATCTTGCTATGTTGCCCAGGCTGGTCTTCAACTCTTGGGCTCAAGCAATCCTTGGCTTCCCAAAGCACTGGGATTACAGGCGTGAGTCACGGCACCCGGCCTTAAAATAATGCACTTTAAAACTGCTGTATGAGAACATTCTCTTTTCTCTGAAACTGTATATTGTGACTTTGCACAAGGAGGCTTACTAGTCATTCCAGTGAAGTGCTCGAATCAAAGAGAGAGAAAGTTAATATTTACACAAAACCAGTCATGGCTGCACAAGAACTGGCCAGGCCTTGCAGCTTACTACTGTGGTGAGTGACTTGGACGAGGCAGCTGGGTAAGGACCCCTGGTGGCCACTGTGAGAATCAATTTGTGGCCACTTGGAAGCCTGCAGTATATTCCCTTTCAGTCTCTAAAAGAATTAAGCTATAGTTCTGTCCAAAGTAAATTTCTTTACTATCTTTTGTTATTATTGTTATTAATAAAAGTGCACATGGGAACAATATTGAAAATAAATACATTTCTTGGTACATCTACTCTTTAGCATACATGGCCCCCATTAAAAAAAACTCAGAATAAATCAAGAGTTTTAGAAAAAGGAACAAATGGACTGTTCTTTATAAAACAAAATACCTTGATTGTTGAGAATTTAGCAATCACAAGTTGAACACAAAAGTATGACTAATGCCACCACTTGGATATAAGTATCATAAATGGGCTGGGTGCGGTGGCTCATGCTTGTAATCTTAGTACTTTTGGAGGCCGAGGCAGGCGGATTCACATCTACCTCTTAAGGCCAGGAATTTGAGACTAGCCTGGCCAACATGGTGAAACCCTGTCTCTACTAAAAATACAAACAATTAACCAGATGTGGTGGTATGTGCCTGTAATTCCAGCTACTTGGGAGGCTGAGGCAGGAGAATCGCTTGAACCTGGAAGGTGGACGTTGCAGTCAACCGAGATCGTGCAGCTGCACTCCAGCCTGGGTGGCAGAATGAGACTCTGTCTCAAAAAAAAAAAAAAAAAAAAAAAAAGACATAACTATCATGAACAGTTTTTACTGTTTACCCTACTGATTTACTTGGATTTAAAGAACTACATGCTTCATAGGGGTTAGAGTTCTTTGCCTTGTTCCCATTTAAAATATAAATAGCTTGGGCAACATGGCAAAACCCTGTATCTACAAAAAATAAATAAATAAATAAATAAATTAGCTGGGTGTAGTGGTGCGTGCCTGTAGTCCCAGCTATTTGGAAAGCTGAGGTGGGACGATCACCTGAACCCAGGAGGTCAAGGCTGCAGTGAGCCATGATTGCACCACTGCACTCCAGCCTAGGTGACATAGTGAGACCTTGTCTCAAACGACAAACCAACAAAAAACCCAAATATTCAAATATCTCTTACCCAAAAGAAGCATTTTTTTTTTTATTGGTTAATCTCTTTCAGAGAATATTGTGGGCTCTAAGAATATTAACAAATTGCAAATGGATTTTCATCCCCTAGTTTATGAACAACTATGTAACTCATGAATTTTTCTGTAAATGACCCTACTACTTGAGTATCATTGAATTTAACCATTAGCTAGTGTCTTTCTTGATTGAAAAGGTAAAATTTTAGAGATTCTGGAGCAATCTTGTATGTTGGCTAGAGATTAGTCAGTTCAGAAATTATAAGACAGCTTGGTGGAATGCAGCCAGTGTTGGAGTTAGGCTGGGTTCAGACGCCAGCTAAGGCACTTTTGGCTCTGACAGAAGTTAGAGATAGCTACTTACTGTTTCTAAGCCTCAGTTTCCTCAATTACAACATAAAACCTAAGAAATAAGTGCTGTTGTGAATAACAAATGAGATCCTGCAATTAATGGTAGCTTTAGGAGTTTTTTTTAGGAGTTGAAACCTCTACTTTAAGCCACTGTCTTATCTCCTCAATAAAATCCAGCTGACCAGCTTTGAGATCGTACCACTAAGACTCAATAAAGGAATCAAAAACAAATTTAAAAAATTTGTTTGTATGTATGGTTTCTCTTGGAGATGGTTTTGGCTCTGGAGTGATGCTTGGATTGAGATCTGAGTCCTCACCCTTAGTGCCAAGTTGTCCTGGCAAGGCAGGCTATTTTAAATTTTAGGGGGAAGGAGCGACATCTGTCGGACACAGTGCAAACTGCAGTTTGAAGTAGTTGGCTGTTTCTGAGATTCCTGTCGTTCTTTTCAATGATGTCATAAGCCTACAAAGCTGGCTTTTGGGCGATTGCTGCGATAAAACACAAGTATTTATGTACATTTATCATGCATCAATAGAAATATTTGTTTTATAAAAAAGCAAGTATCTCTTAAATCAGTGTGGAACTGGAAATGGAGTTGGTGGCGTCCAGTCTGATTGCAGGGTTTGGGAAGTTGGGCAGTGCCCAGCAGACACTGAGTTGACAGGACATAAGTAATGATTAAGTTGTTTGGCCCTAACTACATACTTAATTGGAACTGTGAGGTATTTATTTTGGCCTAAGTACCACGAAAAAAATTACTGAAACCATAAGGACCCTGTGGTCTGAGAAAGTTTGGGACCCTCTACCGTTGAATTCTGCTGCTGCCTTTTGTACCCTAGATTTTCTTTCCTTTTTTTTTGTTTTTGTGTGTTTTTTTTTTTTTTTTTTTTGAGACAGAGTTTCGCTCTTGTTGCCCAGGCTGGAGTGCAATGGTGTGATCTCGGCTCACTGCAACCTCCACCCTCCCAGGTTCAAGCGATTCTCCTGCCTCAGCCTCCTGAGTAGCCGGGATTACAGGTGCCCACCACTATGCCAGGCTAATTTTTGGTATTTTTTTTTTTTTTTTAGTAGAGACGGGGTCTCTCCATGTTGGCCAGGCTAGTCTCAAACCCCTGACCCCAGGTGACCCATCCACCTTGGCCTCCCAAAGTGCTAGGATTACAGGCGTGAGCCACCACGCCCGGCCACGTATTTGTTCGTTTGTGACTGGCTTATTTCACCTAGCATAACGCACTCAAGGTTCATCCACATTGTGGCATATGTCAGAATTTCCTTCTTTTGTTTTTTAAGTTTGCACAGTATTGCATTGTATATGCATGCCACGTTTTGTTATCCCTTCATTTGCTGATGGATACTTGGGTTCTTCCACCTCTTGACTACCAGGAATAATGCCGCTGTGAACTTGTGCATATACCGTGGCCTTTTAGAGATGTGAAGTCTGAGGCACAGAGGTGCTAATTCACTTCTCCAAAGCCAAAGGAGATGGTGGAATCGGGATTTGAACCCAGGTGGTCTGGTTCCAGATTCTGTGTTCTTAGACATTATATATGCGGATTCTTTTCATGAATAGAAAACACAAGATTCTCTCCACTTAACAGATGGCTGCCAGAAGTATCTGGTCATGCTGGAGCTGGGCACGCTTTCTAGGAAGTCCTTTAGGGAGGCTTTTACATGTGAGTGCAAGAAGCACTCCATAGCGTGTACTTCTGCATGGTTGGGAACAATCTAAATGTCAGCAGAAGAATATCTATGTTCCTTGTGGTCTGTTCATGTAACAAACACTATCAGGTGTGAAGATGAATGTCCTGGAGCTCCATGTGTCACTGTAGTGAAATCTCACCACTGAACAATAGACTGTTGAAGAAAAAGTCAGCTGCAGGCCGGGCGCGGTGGCTCAAGCCTGTAATCCCAGCACTTTGGGAGGCCGAGACGGGCGGATCACGAGGTCAGGAGATCAAGACCATCCTGGCTAACACAGTGAAACCCCGTCTCTACTAAAAAATACAAAAAACTAGCCGGGCGAGGTAGCGGGCGCCTGTAGTCCCAGCTACACGGGAGGCTGAGGCAGGAGAATGGCGTAAACCCGGGAGGCGGAGCTTGCAGTGAGCCAAGATCCAGCCACTGCACTCCAGCCTGGGCGACAGAGCAAGACTCCGTCTCAAAAAAAAAAAAAAAAAAGAAAAAGTCAGCTGCAGAAGGCTCTGCGGAGTAGAATACCATTTATATCAAGTTTCAGAATATTAAAAAATGCTGTATTTGTTTAGGGATATGGAAATATATGGTAAAAATATTAAGAAATGGCCGGGCGCGGTGGCTCAAGCCTGTAATCCCAGCACTTTGGGAGGCCGAGACGGGCGGATCACGAGGTCAGGAGATCGAGACCATCCTGGCTAACACGGTGAAACGCCGTCTCTACTAAAACATACAAAAAACTAGCCGGGCGAGGTGGCGGGCGCCTGTAGTCCCAGCTACGTGGGAGGCTGAGGCAGGAGAATGGCGTGAACCTGGGAGGCGGAGCTTGCAGTGAGCTGAGATCCAGCCACTGGACTCTAGCCTGGGTGACAAAGCGAGACTCCGTCTCAAAAAAAAAAAAAAAAAAAAAAAAAAATTAAGAAATGCTTAAGATTAAATAAACACCAAATGTAGTGTAAGTATAAGGTTACGCCGGGGAGGGCTGGGTGCAGTGGCTCACACCTGTAATCCTAGCACTTTGGGAGGCCGAGGTGGGTGGATCACTTGAGGTCAGGAGTTCGAGACCAGTCTGGCCAACATGGTGAAACCCTGTTCTACTAAAAATGCAAAAATTAGCCGGGTGTGGTAGCAAGCGCCTGTAATCCCAGCTACTCGGGAGGCTGAGGCAGGAGAATCACCTGAACCTGGGAGGTGGAGGCTGCAGCGAGCCTAGATCGTGCCACTGCACTCCAGCCTGGGCAACACAGCGAGACTCCAGCTCAAAAAAAAAAAAAATAAAAGGTTACCCCTGGGGAGTAGAGGGAGAATCGTGTTTGGAGAGGCCCCCAGAGGACTTCAGCTGCATTTGTAATATTTGTAGTGCTCTTTTTTTGATAATGTTTTATTTCTTAATTTGGGTGGTAGTTACTGGTATTTGTATATTATTTTTGGTACCCTTTTATATGTCTGAAATGTGTTTAATTTTTTAAAGGGCCAGTGGATAGCATACGTGCTTACGTATCCATGTGAACTCTGTTTTTCATGCAGTCAGCTGAGCAAGTTGCAAGAAGTTTCTCTGAGGAACTGTGCAGTAAGTTGTGCTGGTGAAAAAGGAGGAGTTGCCGAAGCATGTCCTAGTATCCTTTTCACCGAGAGCTTGTTACTGGAATCTGACTTTGGATTTGATGCCTGTGCCAGAGACTGCTAATTGCCTACCCATTGTCCATTCTTCGCAACTTCCTTCCTAATGCAGTTCAGTTTTGCTTGGTGTAGTTGGGGCCCAGATATATTATTTACCTTCCCAGACGCCTTTGCTTGCAAGTTTGCCAGCATGACTTCCCCTAGTTGAGGTGGAAGTTTCTGGACCGGGCTCCTTGAAAGGAGGCACACTTGGCAGGGTGCAGTGGCTCACGCCTGTAATCCTAGTACTTTGGGAGGCTGAGGCAGGTGGATCACAAGGTCAGGAGATCAAGACCATCCTGGCCAAGATAGTGAAACCCGTCTCTACTAAAAATACAAAAATTAGCCGGGTATGGTGGCATGTGCCTGTAGTCCCAGCCACTCAGGAGGCTGAGGCAGGAGAATTGCTTGAACCCGGTAGGCAGAGGTTGCAGCGAGCTAAGATCGCGCCAGTGCACTCAGCCTGACGACAGAGCAAGACTTCGTCTCAAAAAAGAAAGGGGGCACACTTAGTTGGCCTCTGCCTTTTGCCTGTTGCTTTTCCCCTTCCCCCTGCCTTGAGCGGATGGAATGCCCAGGGCTTTGGCAGCTGTCTTACAAGTGTGAAGAAAGCCATCTGGTACACATTGGGAGAGCAGAGGAGAGGGAACCTGGGCCGCTGACAGTGTACCGGGAACCCAAGACGAATCTGCTTCAGCCCTGGTCTGTTTTCTCATGCATTTCTTTTTTTTTTTTTTTTTGAGATGGAACCTTGCTCTGTTGCCCAGGCTGGAGTGCTGTGGTGTGATCTCAGCTCACTGTAACTTCTTCCTCCCAGGATCAAGCGATTCCTCTGCCCCAGCCTCCCGAGTAGCTGGGATTACAGGTGCCTGCTACCACATCTGGCTAATTTTTGTATTTTTAGTAGAGATGGGGTTTCGCCACATTGGCGAGGCTGGTCACGAACTCCTGACCTCAGGTGATTCGCCCGCCTCGGCCTCCCAAAGTGCTGAGATTATAGGCGTGAGCCACACACCTGGCCTCATGCAGTTATTTTTAGTGGGAAAGACTCTGGTTCTGGTTTCATGCAGCTGAATGCGCTTTGTTATAATACTCCAAAAGAGGCTCTTTATGAAGTTTGGAATCTGTTTTCTCTACCTTCTCTTATTAGTGTTATTTTTGTCATATATTGCTTTTTTGCCCATAAGCAAAAATGTTGGAGGTGAGTTAAAAGAAAATTTCGAGGATGGGCATGGTGGCTCATGCCGGTAATCTCAACACTTTGGGAGGCTGAGACTGGAGGACTGCTTGAGGTCAGGAGTTTGAGACCAGCCTTGGGAACATTGCGAGACCTTGTCTCTATAAAAAATTAAACAAAACAAACAAAACAGAGTGTAGTGGCATGTGCCTGTCATCTCAGCTACTCAGGAGGCTGAGGTGGGAGGACTGCTTGAGCTCAGGAGTTCAAGGCTGTGAGGAGCCTGTCATGCACTATACTTCAGCCTAGATGACAGCTAGACCTGGTTTCTATTAAGAAGTTTCCTGGCTGGGCGCGGTGGCTCATGCCTGTAATCCCAGCACTTTGGGAGGCCAAGAGGGGTGGATCACGAGGTCAGGAGATCGAGACCATCCTGGCTAACACAGTGAAACCCCGTCTCTACGAAAAATACAAAAAAATTAGCCAGGCATTGTGGCGGGTGCCTGTAGTCCCAGCTACTTGGAAGGCTGAGGCAGGAGAATCGCTTGAACCCAGGAGGCGGAGGTGGCAGTGAGCTGAGGTCACGCCATTGTACTCCAGCCTGGGTAACAGCGAGACTGCGTCTCAACAAAAAGAAGAATTTCCCATGGTAACCAAATAGACTTTCTCTAACTTTAAAAGGTCTTTCCCCAATTCATTAAGTCTATTTGATCTGTACATAATAACTTTTGCAAAAAGTATCAGTTTTGATCAGTTTTTTTCTGAGTGCAGAGATGCCAGGTGAAGTAGCTCTCTTTGGCAAAATGCCCGGATGGTGCAATGAAGGAAATTAGATCAGAACTCTCTCCATCTGCATGTCTGCGGTTTCAGTTCCCTTAGGGGAAACAGCCTGGGGGTCTGTTGGGACCTGTGGTAGCTGCAACATCCACTGTCTGCCCTTGAGCAGCCTCCTCTGTTGACCCCAGCGTGCTGCAAATATGTGGTCATTTTCAGAGCTAGGCAGCTGGAGTCAGGGGAATGGAGTGGATGCAGAAAAGAGTTTGCTAAGGAGCCAGTGCCACAGAAGTGTCAGAGCATTCTGCTTTCTGCCTGGTCTATTCCTAAACTATTTGAGAAGATTGGTCATCGGGCCGTGTGCAGTAGCTCATGCCTGTAATTCCAGCACTTTGGGAGGCCAAGGCGGATGGATCACCTGAGGTCAGGAGTTCAAGACCAGCCTGGCCAACATGATGAAACCCTGTCTGTACTAAAAATACAAAAAATTAACCGGGTATGGTTAATTACGGGTGCCTGTAATCCCAGCTACTCAGGAGGAGGCTGAGGCAGGAGAATCACTTGAACCTGGGAGGCAGAGATTGCAGTGAGCCGAGATCATACCACTGTACTCTAGCCTGGGTGACAGAGCGGGACTCCATCTCAAAAAAAAAAAAAAAAGGGGGTGGGGGACCAGGTGTGGTGGCTCATGCCTGTAATTCCAGCACTTTGGGAGGCCAAGGCGGGTGGATCACCTAAGGTCAGGAGTTAGAGAACAGCCTGATCAATGTGGTGAAACCCCATCTCTACTAAAAGTACAAAAATTAGCCGGGCATGGTGGTGCGCGCCTGTTATCCCAGCTACTTGGGAAGCTGAGGCAGGAGAATCGCTTGAACCTGGGAGGCGGAGATTGCAGTGAGCCGAGATCACGCCATTGCACTCCAGCCTGGGTGACAAGAGCAAGACTCTGTCTCAAAGAAAAGGACAGATGTGGCAGTAGATGGGTTTGGGAGTGCTGGCTGTTGGGTTGCTCAGAGCTGTCAACAGTGTCCTGGAGAATCAGCATGTTGTTTGTTTATATTGCACTTTTCTGGAGAAAAATGTCCCCCAGGACACGAAGAAATGAGGTTTCACGAGATAATCCGGTCACGGTTGGTGTTTGCAGATACAGTGATGAATGTCTTGCAGGTCCCAATTGAATTCTCGCCAGAAGCTGAAGTATTGCTTTGGGTGCTTAATCCAGTCATCCTGTTTTGAGTTGGTCTGTCTTTGAGGTTATTTACTCGACCAGAACTCAAGGCATTGGGAGCGCTGCAGACCTGGATATGTCAAATCTCAGGGCACTTCCAGGGGAGGGGATGAGCTGCCTCCTCCCTCATGACCGGCGGAGGAGAATCTGTGCCCGGAGGCCTGACCTGTGCGTTCACGGGGGCTCCTTGAACGGTGTGTGTGGGAGGGGCGACCACATATTGAGAGCTGTTCGTGGCTGATTCAGGATGTAGGTGGTCTGTATGCTCTGTACAGACCTTAGAGACAGTTACAACTCTAGGCTACATAATAGGAAACAGCAGTGAAGGAAGCGTGATTGGACTTAAACCCTTCCTCAGCAGCCTAACAGCCGATTTAGCAGGGTTAATGGAAACACAGGGTGGCCACAGTGTCACCCAGAGGCCTGGAAAGCACCCCTTGCATGAGCCTGCGTGAGGCGGTGTCAGGAAGCTGGGGCAGCCAAGGGGAGGCTGAGGAGGAGCAGCGGAGGAACAGTTTACAGAAGCCACCATGCAGATGTGTCCCCAGGGGTGGAGGAGGAGCCCGAGGGGACCTGGAGGGTGTTTGCCGGGTCTGGAATTTTCGGCAGCCTGACTCTTTTCCCTTCCATTTGATGCGACGGCCACAGCAAAATCAAGGCTATCCTGTAGGTACTCATACTACCAGTTGAAATGCAACTGTTTACGAGGGTAGACCCCATTGTTAGCTCCAGGCAGCTGGCAGGATTTGGGCATGGGTAGCTGGCGACCGGGTTTGGAGTCATCCCTTTCTTCGCATCTTCTCTGCCATCCTTCCCTTGTTCCTGACCTTCTTGCAGAGCTTCCTAATTGGTTCCTGCCTAAAATATTTCCTTTCTAACCAATGCTTTGGAGTGATGCCGCTGTTTTTGTAAAGAAACTTTCTCCACGTTTTATGTACGTTTGATGACCCCTGTTGCATTAAGGGGTGCAATGAAATGGGTTTTGAATCAAGGCTGACTTGGGTGTAATTTCCCACTTGTTCATTTGCACACAATGACACAGCTCTCTGACTGCTGTGCTGCTGTTTTTTCTACTGTGAAAAAGGAAAACAACCCAGAAATCAGCATAGCCCCTGGGTCTGGTTGGCAGTGGCGGCAGCAGTGAGGGCGGTGGCTGTCCCTGCTGCTGTTGTTATTACTGGATCTTAGAGCTCTTTTTTTTTTTTTTTTTTTTTTTTTTGAGATGGAGTCTCACTCTTTCACCCAGGCTGGAGTGCAGTGGCGCGATCTCAGCTCACCGCAACCTTCTGGCACTCAGGTTCAAGCGATTCTCCTGCCTCAGCCCCCTGTGTAGCTGGGACCACAGGTACGTGCCACCACCCTTGGCTGATTTTTGTGTTTTTTTTTTTCTTTTTTTGAGATAGAGTTTTGCTCTTGTTGCCCAGGCTGGAATGCGATGGCACGATCTTGGCTCACCACTACCTCCGCCTCCCGGGTTCAAACGATTCTCCTGCCTCAGCTTCCCGAGTAACTGGGATTACAGACATGCGCCACCACGCCCGGCTAATTTTGTATTTTTAGTAGAGACGGGGTTTCTCCGTGTTGGTCAGGCTGGTCTCGAACTCCCAACCTCAGGTGATCCACCCGCCTCGGCCTCCCAAAGTGCTGGGATTACAGGCATGAGTCACAGTTCCCGGCCTGATTTTTGTATCTTTTTTTTTTTTTTTTTGAGATGGAGTCTCGCTCTGTCGCCCAGGCTGGAGTGCAGTGGCGCGATCTCGGCTCACTGCAAGCTCCGCCTCCCAGGTTCACGCCATTCTCCTGCCTCAGCCTCCCGAGTAGCTGGGACTACAGGCGCCCACAACCGCGCCCGGCTAATTTTTTGTATTTTTAGTAGAGACGGGGTTTCACCGTGGTCTCGATCTCCTGACCTTGTGATCCGCCCGCCTCGGCCTCCCAAAGTGCTAGGATTACAGGCGTGAGCCACCGCGCCCGGCGATTTTTGTATCTTTAGTAGAGACAGGGTTTCACCATGTTGGCCAGGCTGGTCTCGAACTCCTGACCTCAGGTGATCTGCCCACTTTGGCCTCTCAGAGTGCTGGGATTACAGGCGTGAGCCACCGCGCCTGGCCTGGATCTTAGAGCTCTTCTTTTGTCACTGGCCAGTCCTCGTCAGTCACTTCTATGGGACCTTTCTCTGGTTGCAGGGTGTTGGGTGTACCCCGAGGCTCAGATATGGGAGCTCCTGGCTTCTTGAGAGACCTTCTGGGGTGTGGCTGGCACTCCTCCACGGCCTGCCCTCTTGGACATCTGTCTCTCCAGCCGCTGCTTTGATACCTCTGTCTGGATGTCTCATAGCCATCATAGATTTAGCATGTCCAAAACTAAGACCCCTCACGCCTGCCCATCCTGTAGTCTTCCCCTCTTAGTAAATGACAGTTCCAGTTGCACAGGCCACAGATCTTGGAGTTGTCCTTGACACTCCCTGTCTCCCATGCCTCACACCTAAATCCACTGGCAATCCTGTGAGCCCCAGTCCAGAGTCAGACGCCCCCTCTGCCGTGGTCTGCCCTCTCATTCTGCTGCTCTGCTCTGGCCTCCGGGAGACTCCCGGCCCTCCTTTGTTTCCTGTAATCGTGCTCAACCCAGCAGCACAGTGACTTTTCCTTTTTTTTTTTTTTGGACATAGTATAGATCAAAGTCAAAGCAGAGTGATTTTTAAAAGACCCAGGTCATCTGTCGCTGTTCCAAAGCCTCCAGTATCTCCCGTTTCAAGCAAAGACTAGCAAAGACTTTGAAGTGGCCTGCAAGGCCTTTGTGATGTGTGGCCTGGCCCCTTGTCCCTTGTGACCTCGTTTCTAGTACCCCCAAGCCCATCTGCTCCAGTCACACAGGCGCCGGCTGTCCCGGTCATAGGCTGAGCTCGTTCCCATCCTAGGGCCTTTGCTCTTGTCACTCCTCCACCGCGTGCTCCTCTCCCAGATGACATCCCCCCATTTCCCTCAGCTCTCTGCTCAGATGCCCTCTTGTTGGAGGAGGTGGTCTTCCCTGAGCACTGCATATAGAACAGCCACACACCTTTCCTGTGTGCCCTGCTCTGTCCCTGAGCACAGACAGGCCTGCCTGTGACACACTGTAGAGGCCCTGTGTCGCGATCATCTCTCCCTGGTGAGACTCTGCTTTGCCACTGTGATGCTCCTGGCCCTAAATAATTACTTGCAGAATAGACCAGTACATTGAATAATTTCCACACATACACATGTTAGATGAGAGTGTAGGCTCCTCCGCTAGCTGGCCCGGTCCTGCTGCAAGCTCCTTTTTCTCTGTGGGGACCTGGCTAAGCTGTGCCCCTTCCTGATGGCGCTGCACCTGCACCTAGCCCCTCACCTGCACTTGTGTTGCCCATCAGCTTTGCTTTTCCAGTCCCACTGTGTTATCCTCTCTGAACCCCTGTATCAGGGGCAGTTGGAGTGATACTGTTATAACTGCTTCCAGGCTACGGCACACCCTCTCAATTCCTAAGTCATGCACTTTTGAACATGTGTCCCAAGTTGACCCCTCTTATCTCCCCTGCAGATGCTATTTATCTGGAGATTCCTATGGTAATGGTGCCCCATAGAAGGTCATGTGCTGGGGTGAGGCTTGTGTGTATACCTTAGGTGCTTAAGAAATCAAAGTTACCCTCACCGCTTTTCCCCTCTCCTTTTGTTGGATAGTGCTAGGATGGTTTAATGTTATGACATTTGGTTCTTTTTCATTTGATTGTAGATGTTTGTCTCAAGTTTTGAGTATATAACAATGAACTTTTAATTTATTTTTAGTTTTTTGAGACAGTCTCACTCTGTCATCCAGGCTGGAGTGCAGTGGTGCAATCTCCACTCCCTGCAACCTCCGCCTCCCCGGCTCTAGAGATTCTCGTGCCTCAACCTCCTGAGTAGCTGGAATTACAAGCACATGCCACCACACCTGGTTAATTTCTGTATTTTTAGTGGAGACAGGGTTTTGCCATGTGGGCCAGGCTGGTCTTGAACTCCTGACCTCAAGTGATCCCCCCACTTTGGCATCCCAAAGTGCTGGGATTACAGGCGTGAGCCATCGCGCCTGGCCGGATAATGAACTTTTTAGTTTCTCAGTGAAGTTTTGGATAACTTAAAAGTATTATGGCCGGGCGCGGTGGCTCAAGCCTGTAATCCCAGCACTTTGGGAGGCCGAGATGGGCGGATCATGAGGTCAGGAGATCGAGACCATCCTGGCTAACACAGTGAAACCCCGTCTCTACTAAAAAATATACAAAAAACTAGCCGGGCGAGGTGGCGGGCTCCTGTAGTCCCAGCTACTCGGGAGGCTGAGGCAGGAGAATGGCGTGAACCCGGGAGGCGGAGCTTGCAGTGAGCCGAGATCCGGCCACTGCACTCTAGCCTGGGTGACAGAGCGAGACTCCGCCTCAAAAAAAAAAAAAAAAAAAAAAAAAAAAGTATTATGTACTCCTGAAAAAATTTCAAGTTAACTAGAGGGTATAAAATGAAAGGTTAAAGCACTCATGCTGAGGAAATAAGAGTAACTACGTTTATGTCTTTTGTGAATCTTTTGAAATTACTGTTTCTTAACATGTGCTTTTAGATATTAGAAGGGTAGATTTGTCAAAAAACCTGTTGTCATCATGGGATGAAGTGATCCACATTGCTGATCAGCTCAGACACCTGGAAGTCCTTAATCTCAGGTATGAACTCTTGGTTGCCGAATTTTCATGAACAATAAAAGTCATCTCCTTGCTCCCTCACAGCATCTCTGAGGCAGAAAGATTAAGGCTGCCACCTGATGATGCAGGAGTTAAGAAGAAATTACTCAGGCTGATAGTGAGGGTATAGAAGTCCTCAGTAAGGTATTCCTTTTAATGAAGAGCAGCCCCAAATTATTTTCCTTTCTAACACAAGCAGCCTGTAAAATGGAGCTGCAGACATGTATTTTTGAGATGGAGTCTCACTCTTGTTGCCCAGGCTGGAGTGCAATGGTGCAATCTCGGCTCACTGCAACCTCCCCTTCCTGGGTTCAAGGGATTCTCCTACTTCACCCTCCTGAGTAGCTGGGACTATCGGTGCCCACCACCACTGCCGGCTACTTTTTGTATTTTTAGTAGAAGCAGGGTTTCGCCATGTTCGCCAGGCTGATCTTGAACTCCTGACCTCAGGTTTTCCACCTGTCTCGGCCTCTCAAAGTGCTGGAATTACAGGTGTGAGCCACCACGTCCCGCCTCTTTAAGGACACTTTAAGGGCACATCGATTATTATAGCCTTGCAAACGGTCACATGAGGTGATTCATGAATAAGGAATGTGTTTTAACTTTTATCAGGTGGGGGATGAGTTAGATTGACATTGAACTGCAAGATCTTATTTCTTTTTAGCCTGACCATAAAGATGGAAGGTTGGGGGAGGTGATATTTAATTGTGGAGTAGGAGAGGAGAGGTGATATTATTAAAAGTGCTTGTTTATTTGAAATTTGAAACCTTCTAGCATTTAATTGCTGTAGGAATGAGTAATTTCATTGGGATACTGTTTAATTCTGTTTTGATAAGGATTTTTCGTTAATCTAACTATTTTACTAATGTCACAGTTTTCCAGGCCTTCCTGAGTATTTGATTTGTTTTAATCTCAGAACCTAACTTTCCAAGGGTTTAGCCAGGCTTCCTCCTTTTTTTTTTTTTTTTTTTTTTTTTGTTGTTGCCCAGGCTGGAGTGCAGTGGTAGGATCTCGGCTCACTGCACCCTTCGCCTCCCAGGTTCAAGTGATTCTCCTTCCTCAGCCTCCCAAGTAGCTGGGACTAGAGGCACCTGCCACCATGCCCGGCTAATTTTTGTATTTTTAGTAGAGACGGGGTTTCATCATGTTGACCAGGCTAGTCTTGAACTCCTGACCTCAGGTGATCCATCTGCCTTGGCCTCCCAAAGTGCTGGGATTATAGGCGTGAGCTTCCACGCCCGGCACAGGTTTCCCCTTTCATTCTTAAACCATTTTTGCATAGACAGGTGAGTGTACAGTATAGCAGGTAGGCCTGAATGAATTGTGCTCCCAAATAGAGCAAATAGGGGTAACTCAACCCATGGTGTCTCATCTTCGATGGGCTTGTGTTTTTTAATATATCTTCTTTCAAAGTGACTGTCAGGATTGAATAGAGTTTTGAGAAAGAATTTAAGGGACAATAATTTCATCCATCCTCCTAGCCAAAGGGCAGACTCTATGTTTAGAGAAGCAAAATGCTAGCCCACGATTCAGTGTATCAGTAAGACTGGAGAACGGGACTTTGCTTTGCACTGTCCAGAGCCATGTCTTGTGAAGCTGGAAGCTCACCTTGCAAATGCCTGAGTTTCGGGTTTAGGAAGCCTGCAGCCGCATACGGCTGCCCTAATCCTGTGAAAGCATCTTTACACAGCTGATCCCAAAAAGTTGTAAATTGTAAATGTTAAAAATTAGGTAGTCTTGATTCACTTGAATCATTAAAAAAGTGATTTCCATTTTAAGATTGAAACAAATCAAACCCCTTAGATTAAAACCCAAGTTGTTGCTTTCAACGACTATTTCAGTTGGGTTTACTGTATAGAAATAAGTATATTGTATCTTCTTTTTCTACACAGTGAAAATAAACTAAAATTTCCCTCCGGTTCAGCATTAACTGGAACGTTTTCTGCACTGAAGGTTTTAGTCCTCAATCAAACAGGAATAACGTGGGCTGAGGTAATCATATTTCTTTGGTTTATTACACATTAATAAGCAATTAAAAATGTTTGATTTAGTAGGGAATTGAAGTATAACTGTGGCTTCGTTTAAATCATCCCAATATCTATTAATAGATAACAAGATTCTTTAAAGTGCCTTGCAAAATCGAGTTAAAAGCGCATCGTAGTTGAGTTTTGCATCTAGGAATCCGTGTCCTCTCTCAGCTCACTTGGACTTGTTCTGGGGCCTTTATAAACAGTGGCGCTCCGTTGTGGTATGCACCGAGGATGTGCTGAGCGTCGTGTTAGCTATTGATAGTTCCCTGAGTTTTCCTGTAAGTTTTTTTTTTTTAGAACAGAAGCCAAGCAGCAGAAAGGTTCTCACATCCTTTTCTTGTTAGAAGTTCGGCTTTTGGAAGCCACGGTTCATTTTATACAGCTGGGCTCAAAAGTAGACTTGTGGGTCCTCAGCACAGCAGCGTTTGGGACTTATGTCTGGCAGTACAACTTCCTCTGAGGTGTGCTGACTTCACACACCCAGAGCATGCCACTGTCTGTTTTTTTTTTTTTTTTTTTTTTTGAGACGGGGTTTTGCTCTTGTTGCTCAGGCTGGAGTGCAGTGACGCGATCTTGGCTCACTGCAACCTCCACCACCCAGGTTCAAGTGATTCTCCCGCCTCAAGCCTCCCGAGTAGCTGGGATGACAGGCATGCACCACCAGGCCCAGCTAATTTTGTATTTTTAGTAGAGACTGGGTTTCTCCATGTTGGTCAGATTGGTCTCGAACTCCTGACCTCAGGTGATCTGCCCACCTCGGCCTCCCAAAGGGCTGTGATTACAGGCCAGAGCCACGGTGCCCAGCCCACTTTCATTTTTATTCATTTATTTTTCTTGAAACAGAGTCTTCGCTCTGTTGCCCAAGCTGGAGTACAGTGGCGCAATCTCGGTTCACTGCAACCTCCGCCTCCCGGGTTCAAGCGATTCTCCTGCCTCAGCCTCCCAAGTAGCTGGGATTACAGGCGCCTGCCACCATGCCCAGCTTATTTTTGTATTTTTAGTAGGGACGGGGTTTCACCATGTTGGCCAGGATGGTCTTGAACTCCTCAAATGATCTGTCCGCCTCGGCCTCCCAAAGTGCTGGGATTATAGGCGTGAGCCTCCGCACCCGGTTCGGGCATTCCACTTTCAAACCAAGGGTGTAGAAATACATTCCCAGCTATGTTCACCCAGGAAGTGCCACAGAGGCTGCTCAGTGAGAGACAGGTGGGTCCCTTGTGCCCTTAATATGCCCACGGAGCCTCTTTCCTAGGGCCCCTCCTCTGTGAGGTGCTTACTTCCTCTCCAGTGTAGATGCAGCTGGAAGACAAGAAGGGGCCAGGCACTGGGGCTGACACCTGCAGTCCCAGCGCTTTGGGAGGCTAAGGTGGGAGAATCACTTGAGCCGAGGAGTTTGAAGCTGCAGTGAGCTAGGACCGCACCTTTGTACTCCAGCCTGGGCGACAGAGCAAGACCCACCTCACCCTCCAAATAAACTAGGAAGGGCACACAGAAATTCAGGTGGTAGAGATGACAGTAAAGTTCCAGTGAGAAAATTTAGAAATAGTTGGTGAGGCTGGGCATGGGGGCTCTCACCTGTAATTCCAGCCAGCACTTTGGGAGGCCCAGGCAGGAGAACCGCTTGAGGCCAGGAGTTCAAGACCCACCTAGGCAACATCGAGAGATCCTGTAGATGCTATATATATTATTATATATAATTATGTAATATTATATATTATTATATATAATTATGTAATATTATAAAATTATGTAATTATCACATAATTATATATAATAATATATAATAATTTTTTGTAAAAAATTTTTTGTAAAATTTTTTTTTTGTAAAAAAAAATTAGGCTCATGTGCAGTGTGGTAGCAGCAGGCACGGTTCTTGACATGCAGAAAGATGCCAGCAAGTTCGTGGACCTGTGCATGGGGCAGAAATTCTCCACCAGCAACTGCGTCATCAGTGCCAAGGACCATATATCCATGTGGATGAATGTGGCCAAGGCCAACAAGGTCACGGGCAGGTTTAACAGCTAGTTTAAAACCTGTGCTATCTGCAGGACAGTTTGCGGGATGGGTGAGTCAGATGATTCCATTCTCTGGCCATGGCCAAGGGTGTTATCTCAACTATTTTGTTTTTGAGATGGAGTCTTGCTCTGTTGCCCAGGCTGGAGTGCAGTGGTGTGATATTGACTCACTGCAACCTCCGCCTCATGGGCCAAAATGATTCTCCTGCCTCAGCCTCCCAAAGTGCTGGGATTACAGGTGTGTGCAACCATACCCGGCCATTTTTGTATTTTTAGAAGTAATGGGCTTTCATCCTGTTGGCCAGGCTGGTCTCCACCTCCTGACCTCAAGTGATCCACCTGCCTCGGCCTCCCAAAGTGCTGGGATTACAGGCATGAGCCACTGTGCCTGACCTCAAAGAACTTTTGACTGGAGAGAATCATGGATGTAGGATATTTGTTGTAAATATATAATGAAAACTTAAAAAAATGTATAATTAAAAAATAATGAAAGAAGAAATAACTGTTGAGAAATTTATGAAAGGATATGAAAAATTAGCATATCCTTTACAAACCCAGATTGGCATTTAGAATTGAGGAAAGGTGTTTAACATCAACTTACTTCTTTTGGTTAAGCAAATTCTATCAAATACTAATACATGCGGTTAGTATCTCCTGTTCCACCTCGTAGCTGCCTTACCTAAACCATGCATTGACACCTACCTCCGAGGCCTCAGAGTGCCCACAGTATGTGCTCCCACAGCATTAAAATGCACTCCTTTAACATTTTATTTATCACCCCCCCACCACCATTCCAGGCCTGAAACAGTCTTATGAACTGTCGGTGAGGCACTTGTTTGCTGAAACAGTAACTGAGCTGAATCCTCGTGGTGGTTCCTATGAACACCCGGGAAGAAACAGCCAACAGAGGCCACCTGAGCCTGAGCCGAGTTTCTCTTCCAGGTGCTGCGGTGTGCCGCGTGGTGCCCGGGCCTGGAGGAACTCTACCTGGAGTCTAACAATATTGTCATTTCCGAAAGGTAACTAGGGCTTACTTAAATGCATCTATCCCCATTAGTCATCATTCTGAGTAAACAAATGGTCTCAATTATATCTCACCTTAATTTTTAGAAGGATTTGTAAACAAGAATTAGGAAAAATGCTTATTATTCATTGCCTTCGCAAATTAGAATTTGACTAATTGGTTCTAATCAAAGGAAACTCATCAGAATTAAGTATTTGTGAAGACATGAGTTATCTTAGTTTTGCATCAGTGTATTAACTTGCTGCTTGCTGTTTCTTTTCTTTTCTTTTTTTATTTTTTTTGAGACGGAGTCTCACTCTGTCACCCAGGCTGGAGTACAGTGGTGATCACGGCTCACTGTAACCTCCGCCTCCTGAGTTCAAGCGATTCTCCTGCCCCAGCCTCCTGAGTAGCTGGGATTATAGGTGCCTGCCACCACGCCTGGCTAATTTTCTTTATTTTTAGTAGACACGGGGATTCACCATCTTGGCCAGGCTGGTCTTGAACCCCTGACCTCGTGAGCCACTGTGCCCAGCCAATTTGCTATTTCTAAATGGAAGTTCTGTAGGATATGCTGTAAGGATTAAATAATGTATTTTTCATTAGCATCATCTGTTTCAGGTCATTGTACCAAAGTACATGTAAAACCTTGTTCTCTGAAATATATTGTTGCCTCATCTCCCTTTTTTTATTAATAATATTAAATTACTATGTAAAATTAACCTAATTGTGGGAGAAAATTTACAACAGATTCTGAATTAAGGGATTCAGAATCTTAAAGACTTTCGTGTACAGAAGGGTTTCATTATGTAGGCAAATGCAGGTGTGTTTTTTTTTTTGCAATAGAGTTTCATTCTTGTTGCCCAGCTAGAGTGCAGTGGCGCCGTCTCGGCTCACTGCAACCTCCGCCTCCCTGGTTCAAGTGATTCTCCTGCCTCAGCCTCCTGTGTAGCTGGGACTACAGGCACGGCCCACCATGCCTGGCTAATTTTTGTATTTTTAGTAGAGACGGGGTTTCACCATGTTGGCCAGGCTGGTCTTGAACTCCTGATCTCAGGTGATCTGCCCACCTCGGCCTGCCAAAGTGCTGGGATTACAGGCGTGAGCCACCGTGCCTGGCCTGCAGGTTTTTTAAATTAAATTTTTTAATTTTGAGATAATCATAGATTCACATCAAGTTTTATAAGAAATGATACACAGATATCACTTGTACCCATGACCCAGGTTCCCCCATTGGTAACAAGTTGCAAAACTATGAAATAGGATCACAGGCTAGGTGGGACATTGACACCGGCAGGAATTTGTGCATTGCCAGAGGCACCCCTCAGGTTGCCCTTTTATAGTCATATCCACTTGCTTTTTACCCCCAACCCTCCATCGCATCAAATGCAGGCATTTTAAGGCTGTATCTTTGAAAACAAAAGAGAAATTCACGGTGAAAAAATTTTATTTTCCATACAGGCCAACAGATGTTCTCCAGACAGTCAAGTTATTAGACCTTTCCTCTAATCAATTAATTGATGAAAATCAGCTGTATCTGATAGCCCACCTGCCCAGGTAATTTGCCTCTAAATGCCTGATACAACAGTGTTCAGTCAGTTCTTAGTGAAGCAGTTTTTATATACTACGTATGCTTTCTCAGTAGAAACGTGGTAACAATGATGGAATTTCTAAATTGAGTAATTCCCTTTGGAAAATTTTCATTTGAATTCATTTAGAAAATGTACTTGTGAACGCTGTATAATGTGGACTATGTCTGTACCAGATAATTTGAAGAATGAATAGTTTGACCCTGTCGATAATGCCGATAGTCTTCACTCGTTAAACTCCGGGCAGTAGACCGTGTCTCTTTCCTCTGAGATGTGTTTAGCACCTGACATAGCAGTAGGTACTCAAG
The DNA here is from genome assembly GCF_043159975.1 of Macaca nemestrina. Lineage (NCBI taxonomy): Eukaryota > Metazoa > Chordata > Mammalia > Primates > Cercopithecidae > Macaca > Macaca nemestrina. The sequence continues at coordinate 13,740,432 of NC_092125.1, read as the reverse complement.
AACCATTAGGTGACTATAGAGTCATTAGAATATAGGATAAAGAGTTCACTTTGCATGTCCTAAGTTGGACTTCATGGTTTCTAAGTATTTTACATGGGATTAAAAACCTAGGGTGTAGAAAAAAATTTACAAACCGAGTCTGGTTGATACCCTATAGCATTTTAGATTGTTCTGTGTAATCAAATTTTACATTTTGATTTTTAGGTTAGAACAATTAATCCTCTCTGACGTTGGAATTTCTTCTATACATTTTCCGGATGCTGGAATTGGTATATAAGATTAGTAAAGTTCCATCCCACCCCCCCCATACTATACTTTAGCTACTTCTTTCACTTCTACTGTGTAACTTCATTCCTCTTTTTATAGGGTGCAAAACCTCCATGTTCCCGTCCTTGCAGTACCTTGTAGTAAATGACAATCAGATATCACAAGTAAGAGCTGCTTCGGAGTATGCCCAGCACACTGTTGCCTCTTTCCATTGTCACGGCAGAGTTCGGAGGTTCCTTCTACCAAAAAGTAAAAAAAAAAAAACCTAAATCAAAAGAGAAATGCCGCCTCAGCGTGGAACTCCTCATATGAAGCCAAAAATATTAAGAAAGAAATTAGTTCACTTCACACCTAAGTGGACTTCACACTCAAATGGCACATTAATAGAGTAAAAGTGGCTGGGCGTGGTGGCTCACGCCTATATTCCCAGCACTTTGGGAGGCCGAGGTGGGCGGATCCCCTGAGGTTGGGAGTTCGAGACCAGCCTGACTAACATGGTGAAACCCCATCTCTACTAAAAAAAACAAAAAACAAAAAACAAAATTAGCTGGGCTTGGCGGCACATGCTTGTTAATGCCAGCTACTTGGGAGGCTGAGGCAGGAGAATCGCCTGAACTCGGAGGCAGAGGCTGCGATGAGCCAAGATTGCACCATTGCCCTCCAGCCTGGGAAACGAGCGAAACTCCGTCTCAAAAAAAAAGAGTGAAAGTATGTGATCTTTCTAGAGGGGGTTGCTTGGTGCATGATGAAATTCCCTGCCTCAGATTAGAAGTAGGGACTTGCTTTCCTGTCGCTGGTTCAAACTTCTGCAAAAGTAGCACGAAACATACTGCTTTTCATTTATTTCCTTTTGCTGTGTTTCAGTGGTCATTTTTCAATGAGCTAGACAAGTTACCAAGTCTACGGGCTTTGTCCTGCCTAAGAAACCCCCTGACCAAGGAGGACAAAGAAGCAAACATGACGCGGCAGCTCATTATCGCCAGCATTGGCCAGCTGAAGACCCTGAACAAATGTGAGGTGAGCACTGGCGTCGTGACTAGCTATTTTTTAGACTAGAAATGATTTTAGGCCACGCGCCATGGCTCACGCCTGTAATCCCAGCACTTTGGGAGGCTGAGGCAGGCTGATCGTTGGAGTCCAGGAGTTCGAGACCAGCCTGAGCAACCTGGTGAAACCCCATCTCTACAAAAAATACAAAAATTCGCTGCGTGGTGTTACACGCCTGTAAGTGCCTGTAGTCCCAGCTGCTCAGGAGGCTGGGGTGGAAGAACCATCTGAGCCCGGGAGGCCAAGGCTGCAGTGAGCCATGAACATGCCACTGCACTCCAGCCTGGGCAGTGGAGTGAGACCATGTCTTAATTAAAAAAAAAAAGTAAAAAGAAATTGTTTTTGAATATTGTAAAGGAGGTGAGATGTAGCTTTCCTCGGAATGGTAAAAGATCAGCCTTGTGCAGTTTCATAATAACGGTTCTTTTCCAGCTCCTCAGGAGAGAGCAGCGACATCAGTGCGCGTTGTTTGAGGAATCCCAGGCAGCTTCTCCATTTGAGGAATCCCAGGCAGCTTCTCCATGTTTTCAGGGAATGTAGGCAGAAAGAACCGAACCACAGAGCTGCTTTCTCTTGTCCTTCTCAGCTACTCTTCCCCATAAAAGTGGGAAGCCCATGCCTTGTCCTTGCCAGCACTTTTGTGCATTCACTGGGAGTCAGTCAGCTCCACCAGGGCAGGCGCCTCCAGGCATACCTCGAGGAGGTGACCCAAGGTACCTGGCATAGTCCTGAAACTGGCCTACGTGCAAGTACTCTCATGAATTAAAAGCGTAGGCCAGGCATGGTGGCTCACGCCTGTAATCCCAGCACTTTGGGAGGCCATGGTTGGTGGATCATGAGGTCAGGAGACCGAGACCATCTGGCTAACACGGTGAAACCCTGTCTCTACTAAAAATACAAAAAAATTAGCCGGGCGTGGTGGCGGGCGCCTGTAATCCCAGCTACTCCAGAGGCTGAGGCAGGAGAGGGAGGCGGAAGTTGCAGTGAGCTGAGATCACACCACTGTACTCTAGCCTGGGCAACAGAGCGAGACTCCATCTCAAATTTTTAAAAAAAGTGTAAAACAAATTCTTTTTTCTTTTCTAATAAACCCCTGAGTTCTGTCAGTGTTAAAAAGAAGAGTGAAAACTATATCTTGTCCCTCTCAATGTGATTATTCTCTGCATGTGCTGTGGAGGAAGGACAAAGTGCAAAACGCAAAGGACTTGTTAGAAAAAGTCTTTCTAACAGATTTGTTTTTATGTCACACCAACATAGATTCTCCCCAAGGAGAGGCGGACAGCTGAGCTTGACTATCGAAAAGCTTTTGGAAATGAGTGGAAACAGGCTGGTGGACATCAGGATCCGGACAAAAACAGACTCAGCGAAGAATTCCTCAGAGCCCATCCTAGATACCAGTTCCTCTGCCTGAGTACGTGCGTATACGCTGGTGGCCTGCAGGGGGCGGATTTCCCGCTGGAACAAAGTGTTCCCTTGGGTATCAAAAGAGGTTCTCAGTGTTGCTTTTGCCCTTCCTTTCCTGGGCTTTTTCTGTTCATCTGAATGGACTATAGGTACTTTCCTGGGGCGAGGGCAGCAGGGCAAGAGCAGTGTCTCTCAGCAGGAGGAACCTAGGAGACTGTGTATGTTCCTGAAACGGAGAGAGTTGCATTTGGGGAAGGGAACGCAATTTTTTTATTTTTAAGAGATGGAGTGTTGCTCTGTCGCCCAGGCTGGAGTGATCTCACTGCAACCTCTGCCTCCCGGGTTCAAGTTATTCTCCTGTCTTAGCCTCCCGCGTAGCTGGGATTAGAGGCGCCCGCTACCACGCCCAGCTAATTTTTGTATTGTTAGTAGAGATGGGGTTTCACCATATTGGCCAGGCTGGTCTCGAACTCCTGACCTCAAGTGATCCACCCACCTCAGCTTCTCCAAGTGCTGGGATTATAGGTGTGAGACACCATGCCCGGCAGGAAAGCACTTCTTTTTCTTTTTTTTTTCTTTTCTTGAGACAGGGTCTTGCTCTGTCACCCAGGCTGGAATGCAGTGGCACAATCTCAGCTCATTGCAACCTCCACCTCCTGGGTTCAAGTGATTCTCCTGCCTCAGCTTCCAGAGTGGCTGGGACTACAGGTGCGCACCACTATGCCTAATTTTTGTATATATTTTTTTGAGACGGAGTTTCGCTCTGTTGCCCAGGCTGGAGTACAGTGGTGCAGTATTGGCTCACTGCAACCTCCGCCTCCCAGGTTCAAGCAATTATCCTGCCTCAGCCTCCTGAGAAGCTGGGATTACAGGCATGCGCCACCATGCCTGGCTAATTTTTTTTGTATTTTTAGTAGAGATGGGGTTTCATCATGCTAGCCAGGCTGGCCTTGAACTCCTGACTTTGTGATCTGCCTGCCTCAGCCTCCCAAAGTGCTGGGATTACAGGCATGAGCCACCACGCCCAGCCGGGAAAGCACTTCTTTTTTTTTTTTTTTGAGAAGGAGGCTCGCTCTGTCGCCCAGGCTGGAGTGTAGTGGCATGATCTTGGCTCACTGCAAGCTCCACCTCCCGGGTTCACGCCATTCTCCTGCGTCAGCCTCCCGAGTAGCTGGGACTACAGGCACCCACCACCACACCCAGCTAATTTTTTGTATTTTTAGTAGAGATGGGGTTTCACCATGTTAGCCAGGATGGTCTCGATCTCCTGACCTCGTGATCCGCCCACTTCGGCCTCCCTAAGCACTGGGATTACAGGGGTGAGCCACCGCGCCTGGCCAGGAAAGCACTTCTTAAATATAGGTTCTTCTCTTTGCACATGTTCACTAGGTTTCAGGTGGTGCACCATGCTCCACTGTAGAAAGGGTAGGAAGCACTCCAGTTTATCTCTGAGGCATCCCTATTTTTTTTTTTTTTTTTTTTTTGAGGCAGAGTTTCACTCCTGTTGTCCAGACTGGAGTGAAATGGCGCGATCTCGGCTCACTGCAACCTCTACCTGCTGGGTTTAAGCGATTCTCCTGCTTCAGCCTCCTGAGGAGCTGGGATTACAGGCGTCTGCTACGACGCCTGGCTAATTTTTTTGTATTTTTAGTAGAGATGGGGTTTCACCAGGTTGGCCAGGCTGGTCTCAGAAACTCCTGACCTCAGGTGATCTGCCCGCCTTGGCCTCCCAAAGTGCTGGGATTACAGACGAGAGCCACTGTGCCCGGCCGGCATCCGTTTTTTTTATAGCCCCACAGGTAGTTCTAGTGAACAGGAAAGTTCGCATGAGAGTGTAGTTCTGCAGTAAGCTCTCATCCCCAGGGCTCACTACCAAGGCTGGCACTTGGCATGCACAGTGGTTCGTTAAATCCTCCAGCCTGGTTCTTCAGGCTTTGAAGCTAAGAATTCATGAGTCTTTGTCCCTGATGTACTTTCCATTTTGTTTTGCCTTCATTATTATTCCACATTTCGCTTTTATGTGATTTTCCTTTTTTATATTTCTTAATGCAAGCAGCTCACTGCATAAACGCTTTAGGCTTGAACAGTGTCTTTAAGGAAGAAAAGCAGCCTGGAGGAATCACTTTCAAATGACTCCATTAGCCGGCCCAATTTCCTGGCCACGCTCCGCTCCTTGAATTCTAAATCACTTGGGGGTGGGCAAGGGAAGATTCTGAAGCAGCTGGCCAGGTATTGTTGAGTATTCACTGCTCAGAATGCTAGAAGACAAAAGCACAGATACAGGGGGATTTAGAGAAATTCTGTCACTGTTTGGCATAGAGCAGGAAAAAATTCTGCTTTCCTCTTCTGTGGAGGCCGTGGTCCCGGCCGAGGAACTGCTTTGCAGTGTGGTACTGAGCGCCCAGCCTGGCACTGCACGGTCTGGTTGAAACTTGGGGAAGGTGTCTTGTGGATTGTGTCTCAGGTGGCACCAGGTTTCTCTCAGCGCAGAAAGAACTATTACCAAAGGTGACACTTGGGGAAAACATTTGAAGTATTTGAGGGCAGTCTTCTCTTGCTAGTTTGAGTGAGGACACCTGAGGAACAATGATGTAATACACGTGTCAACACGCTGCTTTTCATGTATTGTCTTCTGTTGAGTTTCACTGGTCGTTAACAATGAGCCAGGTAAGTTACAGAGTCTGCAGCTCTGGGTAGACAGACGATTGTGCCCTTAGGAGTGGTTGTTGTCCATCACTCCTAAAAATCACACTGAATAAAGGCAGCTCCATGTGTCCTGGGAAAGGCACAGGCTGTCTGGATACTTACCTATGCTTTTTTTTTTTTTTTTCCTTATAGTGGCCTTTGGTTTATCATTCATCTCCTTTGATTTCTTAAACAGAATATGGTGCACCTGAAGATTGGGAACTCAAAACACAACAACCATTTATGCTCAAAAACCAGCTACTAAGTAAGACTCTCAGATTCAAATAGTTTATTTGTATTTGAGTCCTTAGGTGCCAAAACAGATAGTGTGTTTCTTTTAAGTGTGTATCTCTTAAGTACTTAAGTAAATGCTTTGAGTTTTAAATGAATTTTTTTTTTTTTTTGAGACAGTCTCCCTCTGTCCCCCAGGCTGGAGTGCAGTGGCGTGATCTCAGCTCATTGCAACCTCTGCCTCCCAGGTTCTAAGTGATTCTCCCGCCTCAGCCTCTGGAGTAACTGGGACTATGGGCATACACCACCACGCCCAGCTAACTTTTCTTTTTTTTAAATTGAGATGGAGTTTCGATCTCGGCTCACGGTAGCCTCCACCTCCTGGGTTCAAGTGATTCTCCTGCCTCAGCCTCCCAGGTAGCTGGGATTACAGGCATGCGCCACCATGCCCAGCTCATTTTGTATTTTTAGTAGAGACGGGGTTTAACCATGTTGTCTAGACTGGTTTCGAACTCCTGACCTCAGGAGATCCACCTGCCTTGGCCTCCCAAAATGCTGGGATTAGAGGCGTGAGCCACCACACCCAAAGAAATGAATTCTTTAAAACATATCTAAATTCTTATACATTTTTGCAACTCCTGTTTTAAACTCATTTAATAGTGTTATAAATGTGGGAGGTAATGGAGTTGTGAACCAAATTGTGATTTGTGAATTTATGACTTGAAAACCTGTCCAAGCTGTCAGGAAAGAAGCACTAAGCAGGGAAAGGGATCAGGAAAGAAGCACTAAGCAGGGAAAGGGATCAGGAAAGAAGCACTAAGCAGGGAAAGGGATCAGGAAAGAAGCACTAAGCAGGGAAAGGGATCAGGAAAGAAGCACTAAGCAGGGAAAGGGATCAGGAAAGAAGCACTAAGGGAAAAGGGAAAGTGGCGTCCAGCTATTTTTGTTGTTGTTAGCAATTCATGGAAGGATTTTAAACATTGATTAGACCTGCCAGTTTGCACTGCATAGCTCTATCATTTGGCCATCTGTTGATGTGTGTGGATAATTTAAATCCATATAATAGTAGATATCAATTAGTCTTTTTCTTTGTTTCTCTTAAAGCACTGAAGATAAAATACCCTGATCAACTTGATCAGAAAGTCCTAGAGAAACAACTGCCGGGTAAGAAAAATGAGCCTATCTTTTCCTTAAACTCTGAATCATCGGCCTAGGTATGAGTCAGCTAAAATTAAAACCTTTAACTCATGTCTCAAAGTGTGGACCTCAGAGCTTAGAGGTTTTCATTAGTCTTTTATATTCTAAAATACAATCAATCATGCTAATGTCACTCCCCCATGCCCCCAAAAGTTCAGGTCTCCCATAACTTTATCAGCTGAAAGCAGTTTTGTTAAAATTGGAAGCCCCTGCATATAATTACACACACACACACACACACACACACAATTTTATTTTGAGACAGGGCCTCTGTCACCCAGGTTGGAGTGCAGTGGCACCATCTCAGCCCACAGCAGCCTCTGCTTCCTAGGCTCAAGCATTTCTCCAGCCTTGGCCTCCATGTAGCTGGGACTACAGGTGCGAGCCACCAACGCCCGGCTAATTTTTGTATTTTTTGTAGAGATGGGTTTCACCACGGTGCCCAGGCTGGTCTCGAATTCCTGAGCTCAAAGCCATCCGTCTGCCTCAGCCTCCCAAAGTGATGGGGTTATAGGCATGAGCCACTGCAGTTGGCCTAAATTGTATTTTTAACCAAAAGCCTGAGATCTTGAATGGCATAGACTTTCAGAAGCATTCCCCAAGCCTGTTGCTGTTTCCAGGGAGACTGTGACACTGGGTTTGGGGTCTGCTTCTCATCCCTTCATAAGAGAGGAGCTGTGTCCTGGTGAACTGAATTCTTATGGGAGGTTTGTGACTTTGCTTACTTTCTACTTCTGCTCCTGATGGATCAGGAGTCCCTGCAAAAACAATCTGTAGATGCTCTTTTAATGGACACCCTGAAATGGTTTTGGGAAAACTACCTTAGAACTTAAAAAAAAAAAAAAAAAAAGTGCTACTGGAACTGAATTACTTTTATTTGGAAAATAAATATGCTTGTGTCAATAAATTAGATCAACATAACTTACCTTAAACTTTCACTCAAAATAAAAATGAAATTATAGTCTATTTTTGAGTTTGCCATGATACTGTGAATTCTCAAGATTAAACTTGACTCATAGCTAACTGCTAAAATATAAACGGTAAATTTAGAGCAGTGAGGATTTAAATAAATGAAATACACATCAGCTTAATGACTCTAGTACACTGGGTTTGTTTGCCCGTCAGTGCAGTGAATTCCCATTGATTTTTAAATTAGTTTCTATCAGATAAAGCAAGCTTATCATGGTGTTGCTTATATAAAGAAGGCTTTAGTTGTGTTCAGAGAAGTAGCTTTCTGATTGATAACCATCCATTTAGTGTTAATTTACCAGAACGTCTCCATTTTTATTTATTCACAATCTAGTTTCTACTCCTGTAATACGTAATTTGGCTACTGCTATATAATGGATTAGAATTAGTGATTTCCCCCTTCATTATTCTGTTTTCAAACTTAAATACTGCCAGTAAAGGCCCTGGTGGACACAGACTAGTCAAAGAGGGCCAGGACTGTTTTATTTTTTTATCGTTTTTCAGACGGGGTCTGGTTGTCACTCAGGCTGGAGTGCAGTGGTGCCATCTCGGCTCACTGCAGGCTCCATCACCTTGATCATCAAGTGATCCTCCCATCTCCGCCTCCTGAGTAGCTGGGACTATAGGCACGAACCACCACACCCTGCTAGTTTTTTGATTTTTAGTAGAGATGAAGCCTCGCTATGTTGTTAAGGCTGGCCTCAAACTCCTGAGCTCAAGCTGTTCTCCTATCATCACCTCCCAAAGTGCTGGGATTATAGGTGTGAGCCACCGTGCCTGGAGGGCCAGGACTTTCTGTGTTTTTGGCCTTCGATGTCTTTGCGTGTTTCCTTTTGCCTTTGCAGATACGTCAAATCAATTAATGGGAATGTCACCACTATGGAGTATTTGCTCAAGAATATTGTCATCAGACCTGCTTCGTTAAGCTTTCCTCTGCAGTCTTCCTCTGGAAGGCACTGAGGTAGACCTGTCAAGTCCTGTCATCTGGGCATATGCCTGAATGCAGCCCTTGGCTGGGGGTGACAGTGCCACCTTACCCTTCTCTACTTCCACACTGTACACCTGACTGGTATCCCAGGTCTTCTGAGATTCAGTTAGCCATTTTGGGGACACCCACTGCATTCATGCTGTTTTTATTAATCTTCGGGTAGAGCTGCAGAGATTCGACTATCCATAGAAATTATATGTAAGAATTACTATTTTCAACATTCAGAGTCTGAGTCCTGTATTCTATAAACTCAGCAGTAAGCCAGCAGATTGTGAGCGTTCTTTTTTCCCCCTTTTTAATTTGCTTTTCTGTTCCTCAAATGTGCACTCACTCACTCGTTCATACAAAGGTTCTTAATACTAATTCTTATGCCACATGCTGCGAATATTTAACCACTACCATAGGTAAACGTCTTCTAAAAAGAAAAGTAATAGCCAGGCATGGTGGCTCACACCTGTAATCCTGGCACTTTGGGAGGCCAAGGTGGGCAAATTGCTTGAGCCCAGGAGTTTGAGACCAACCTGAGCAACATGGTGAAACCCCATCTCTACAAAAATAAATAAATACAAAAATTAGCTGGGTGTGGTGGTGCAAGCCTGTAGTCCCAGCTACTTGGGCAGCTGAGGTGGGAGGATGGCTTGAGCCCGGGAAGTTGAGGCTGCAGTGAGCTGTGATTGAGCCACTGCAATCTGGCCTGGGTGACAGAGTGAGACCCTATCTAAAATGAAAAAAAAAAAAGCAATACCATTTTTTTAATCCATTAGATTAGCAAAATTAAAATAATACTGGCTGGCATGAAAAAGCAGTATACCGTTTTTGTAAAGTCATGTGGGAATTACTGTACAAAGTTAAAAATACACGTATGCTCTGACCAAGCATTGTGTCTTGCAGCATTTGTGATGGTGAAGATAAGAAGAATCTAAATACTTGCCAGTGGGGGAATGGTGAATAAGCTCTGGTAGAACCACACAGCACACAAGGCACATGTGTCACTGTGGAGAATGAAGCAGGTCTAGAGCTGCGCTGTCCACTGTGACTGCAATAACCACATGTGGCTATTTAAATTCATTAAAATAAAATTCAGTTCTTCAGTCATACTCGCCGCATTCCAGGTGCTCAGTACCACATGTGGCTGCCATATTGGGCAGTGTATGTCTAGAGGACATGGCATGGAATTGGCATGAAAAGCTGTACCATCATGTCATAAAGAAATACAAATGTAGTAGGTCAATATATTATAAAACCTATACATCCTTTTTTTTTTTTTTTTTTTTTTTTGAGATGGAGTCTCATTCTGTCACCCAAGCTAGAGTGCAGTGGCATGATCTTGGCTCACTGCAAACTCTGCCTTCCGGGTTCAAGCAACTCTCCCTACCTCAGCTTCCCAAGTAGCTGGGTTAACAGGCACCCGCCACCACGCCCGGCTAATTTTTGTATTTTTAGTAGAGACAGGGTTTCTCCATGTTGGCCAGGCTGGTCTCAAACTCCTGACCTCAGGTGATCTGCCCACCTCAGCCTCCCAAAGTGTTGGGATTACAGGCGTGAGCCACTGCGCCTGGCTTAAAACCTATACATCCTTATATGAACATAGAAAAAAAGGCCTAGAGGTAAACCTCTCAAATTTTTTTTTTTTTTTTTTTTTTTTTGTTGAGACGGAGTCTCGCTCTGTCGCCCAGGCTGGAGTGCAGTGGCCGGATCTCAGCTCACTGCAAGCTCCGCCTCCCGGGTTTACGCCATTCTCCTGCCTCAGCCTCCCGTGTAGCTGGGACTACAGGCACCCGCCACCTCGCCCGGCTAATTTTTTGTATTTTTAGTAGAGACGGGGTTTCACCGTGTTAGCCAGGATGGTCTCGATCTCCTGACCTCGTGATCCGCCCGTCTCGGCCTCCCAAAGTGCTAGGATTACAGGCTTGAGCCACCGCGCCCGGCCTCAAATTTTTAACATTGGTCATAGGCAGTAAAAAGAAATAATTAGCTATTTCCATATTTTCTGAATGCTAAGACAGTCATGTTAGTATATTAAAAATGGTAATGCTATTTATTACATACAAATTGCTACTTTCTTCTATAGAACCATTATGAGTAGGCAGATTTTTTTTGAGACAGGGCTCACTTTGTTACCCAGGCTGGATGGAGTACAGTGGCGCGATCATGGCTCACTGTAGCCTTGACCTCCTGGGCTCCAGTGATCCTCCCAAGTAGCTGGGACTAGAGGCGTACATTGTTATGCTTGGCTAATTTCTTATTTTTTGTAGAAATGGGGTGTCCTCATGTTGCCCAGGCTGGTCTCGAATTCCTGGGCTCTGATCCCTCTGCCTCCCAAAGTGCTGGGGTTACAGGTGTGAGCAGGCCAGGCGGATTTCTTATTAGAATTGTTTTATGACCAAACTTTCTGTTTCTGTCATGTGTTAGGAGGATGTCATTTCCCACTGGTGTGCAGCAGTTAACCCCTTCTCTAACCAGGCTCCAACAATGAAAGCCAGTCCATCTAAATCTTTTGAAAGGACTAGACTATCACATATTCACACATGAAAGAGCAAATTTTGTTAATTAAAATTATACATTCTATTAACTGTATTCAATACATACAAAAAGGCCAGTTTTTATTCTAAAATAAAGATAACATTTATTATCACAAGTTGCATAAAAACACACAGCTTTTACAAAAATGATTTTTGATAGAAAAATATGTTTGAATACACTGTGATATTTGTAGGAACACCACACTATTGCTGTATCCCCAGCTAAAGCTTCAAGGAAACTCTGTTTCTCATAATCAAAATATCCACTATTTACCACAACCCATCTTTGGAAAGAAGTTCATAGTGTATTCTGAACAAGCCAAAGCGTTGACTCGGAAGTTACATTCCCATGCCTGGCAGTCACCTGTGTATGTTTAACACAGTTACACATGACATAATTATAGAATGGCGGTGCTGGAATGGACCTTGTAGATCATTTAGTCGACACCCTCATTTTACAGAGGAGGAACTAAGGCCAGAGTTGAGAGATGTCCTCAGGATACCTGAGTCCCATTCCAGTGTTTGTTCGGTAATTCATAAGGAAGTCATCACAAAGGTTTAAAAAGAAAACGTTAATGACTCACTCCCATTTTTATTCTGTGCTGAGAGTATCATTCTGGTTTATTCAGATTAAGAAAGAAATACACTACTGAAATGGTATGAAACTCACTGTCAAAGGGCACTTAGGTCCGTTGGCTCCGTTTCCCACAGTTCCCCAAATGAACAGGTGGTGCAAAGACTCAGGCTTTCCCTTAATTACTTACTTGGGTAAAGTGACTTGGGTAAAATGACAGATACGGCCAGGCCCTGGGCTCACGCCTGTAATCCCAGCACTTTGGGAGGCCAGGGCGGATCACGAGGTCAGGAGTTTGAGACCAGCCTGGCCAACATGGTGAAACCCTGTCTCTACTAAAAATACCAAAGTTAGCTGGGTGTGGTGACGGGCACCAGCTACTCGGGAGGCTGAGGCAGGAGATATCGTTTGAACCCGGGAAGTGGAGGTTGCAGTGAGCCGAGATTGCACCATTGCACTCCAGCCTGGGCAACAGAGCGAGACGGTCTCCAAAAAAAAAAAAAAAAAAGACAGATACAGCTATCATTGCAATGATACTGTGGTCTCATCACATGAGCTAGTTTTACAAGTAAGTGTCATTTGAGAGAACGAATGGACTTTTCTTGTCTTTTGATAGGCTCCATGACAATTCAAAAGGTGAAGGGATGGCTGTCACGTCTTCTCAAAGTTCCTGTGTCAGACCTTCTGTTGTCCTATGAAAGTCCAAAAGTAAGTTGCCCAGGAAAAAACAAAGTCAAGCTTCGTCCTCATGATGACATTAAACTGTCTCTAGATAGCAACAGTTTGATTCTAAATAGAGACCATAGATCTGTTTGATTTTAAGGGTAAGCTACTGCCTGGGGACGGGGTGGGATAGAGTATGTGTAACATGCTTTATCAGATCTGTCTTAATCACATCCTTCCCTACCTTCCTTCTAATTTTAGGAGCCGGGCATAGAAATCAAGCTGGAAAATGACCTACAGTCATTACGTTTTTATTCTGTGGAAAATGAAGATTGTCTATTAGTGCGATGGTAACAACCAACTAATAAAATTTAGAGACTACACTGCTTATCATGTCTGGGGTTCATCGGAAATAAATGATCCACTGGAACAATTCTGTCAAAAACAAAGGGGTTTACAACTTGCCCTAAGGATAACAAGGGATTTATTTTCACCACTGATGTAGTTTTTGTTGGGAAGCGACCATTTCTAGGCTTATACATAATAGCAGTAATAAAGGCTTTGAACCTACTAACAATTTTCTGATCGTATTTCATATTTATTTTTACAGTTCATCACTGCATTTCATGATAAGATTTAAATATTAAATAGAAACTAGCTAGCCTAATAAAATCTGAACACAGTTAATGTCTGTCATAAGACTAGTTTTAATGGAATTCTCTATTGATACTACTATTTTAAAGGGTTACTAAAACGATTTGGCTGGTCATTTTGGGAAATGTCCCTTAAACTTGGGGAGACACATCCTCTACTGTGTATAACAATATGCTATTATCTGTCTTCTCAGTTGCACTATTTTCTAAGAGTACTTAATCACATGCTTTTCCCTACAATTATACCTAAGCTGAGTGTATCTTCTCGTGTAGAAGATAACCAGCTCTGATTGAAATGTACTCATATTAGGTAAACTTTAGGCAATGATAGGAGGAAAGCAAAACTAATTCTTTCAAACTGTCAACAATTTAGAAATATCCTTCCCGATGCCACTAAAACCCTGAGAGGTATTTGCTTTTATTCATACTCACAAAAATTTAGCATTTAAAAACTATGAGTACGAAGCTGTGACCTTCAGGATTTAGGTTAGATGGCAGAAAGAAAACTTGGATATTAGTCTACCGTATAAATGGACTTCTTTAAAACCAAGGTTCAGAACTGAGAATCATACTGGTTCCTCTTCAAGTTCAAGTTGCCCACTTCAGAGATCCACAAAATCTGACGTTATTTCCAGAAACCCCAAACTTTGGTATAAGTGGCCACTGCTCAAATATGTGATCACATGACCACACAGCATTCCTGTGAGTTCTTTTTGTCTGATAATTATCCTCATTAAACTCTACAGAGCTATCCTGCAATCCAGGTTGAAATTCAAACTCTCAGTTACTACTACAGATTCTGAACTGGGCCAAGTTTTAACCAAAAATTACAGGTAATGGTGATTACTAATTAGCCACAATGCATCAGGATTTAGAAATTTTTTTTTTTTATAAAATAACTTGGTATTTTTCTGATAATATTCCAATATATAAACTTTTCTTATGCTACAGTACCAGTTGATTTTTAAGAAGAAAATTTGTGCAAACATTAAGAAACACCGCATTGGTTCTGGGTGAAAGTGCCGGTCTGGAAGTCTCTTGAAAGACCATACAGTCTACTGCTAAGCCCTGGGACACCTCAGACTTGCACTCAGATTATCGTTTGCCTGCCCTGATTTTAGATGCTGCTAATTCAAGTCCCTGTTATCTTGCTTCACACCGACAAGGATCACCGCACCGTTCCTTCAGTTTCCACAGTTCTGTCAGTTCCCATGGAGAATACTGAGGAGAAGAGAGCATTCCTGTCTCACAGGTCTTCTCACACAGCCACAGGCTGTCCTGTTGAAAAACAACCAAAGCCAATCTGAGAGTGGTGAAACTGTTTTAAGAGTGTCAGAAAGTCTGCACGTAGACAGTTTTTATCTATTCGAATGATGCTGAAATTACTTCAAGGATAACTCCATGTGTGGACCAACTGGTGAGGTTTGGGGGTGGCACCTCCTGATTGGGGAAAACACCAGGTCCCACAGTCCTGTGGCTGTGGAATACAGAAACAAGGCAGTGTGTGGACGAAGAGTTAGTCAACAAATGCAATTCTGTAATGAATGATTTTAGAAACCACAAGTGAGTTTCGTGTTTGCTATTAAAGGTGTGTCTATGGCAGTATTAATAACAGCTACTATTCTGATGGAATGCTTACAATATTGTGGGGACTCTACCCAAGCACTTTGTAAATATTTCACTCAATTCTCACAGTAACGCTGTGAGGTAGGAGCTATTTCCCTCTTACAACTGAGGAACAAACTAAGAGTTAAGTAACTTGTTCAAGGTCACAGGGCTGGTAAATGAAGAGGAGGGATTAGACTCCCAAGCTCAAGTTCTTAACCACTAGACTATTTCCTAGCTACATGAATTGGCTTCTGTTTTCAGCAATATAGCAGAACACAGAAACTCATTCAATGTTTTGACAACACAAAAATGTTGGGCAAAATGAAACACCTTTATAAAGCATGGCAGAACTCCATGAAGAAAGAAGAAACCGGTAGGAGAAAGTGCTGAGTCAGCATGTGTCCTGAAGGCGGCTGCTGATCCTTGCGTTATGAAAGGCCAAGCCCAGGGACAGGAGACTAATGGGAGACTGACACAGAGCTAGGATCTCTGAGGGGCCACAGCCTCAGGGGGTATATAAGAAAACAAACTCGGCTTGTCTGTCTCAGTCTCGCCCCTCAGTGGGATGGAAAGGAGTCTCTCTCCCCCGAGCGCCTACCCACAGCTTGCACTTAGGTAGGTCTGGGGCTGGTAGTCAGTCTGTGTAAGCCCAACAGTTCCAAGTCAAAAATCTGAAGTATTCATAGATGGTAGTTTTCCTAGTGCATGGTAGAAAAAAATGTAAATCCTCTCTGTAGGAATGCATTTTAAATAAGGACTCAGTTTCCAAAGACAACACGGTCACAAAAAAAAAACAAAAAACACAAAAACAACTCTTCAACACATCAGAAAACAAGCCCCATGAACAACAGTCTGTAGAAACAGGAAACTGCAGAATCAGACCCAGCAAAGACTACAGATCCCAGAGTTACCAGATATAAAAATAATTCTATTCAAATATGAGACTGAAAGCACAACAAAGGAATCGGACTATCAAAGTGGACTGCATAGATGTGGGCTGACTTCTGAGAGCTGCTCTGGGGCCCCAGCTCTATGCTGGGCTTCTAACTGACAAACACTGCATGTGCCTTCTGTCCCCTGCACCTTCGATGGCCAAAGTGGAAGCTGCAAGAATCCAGAACTCAACAGAAATCTCTAAAGCTAAAGTCAGCTTTGTGCTTGGTTTCTTCCCAGGTCTCTAGTTTCCATTTTGGTCTCTGCAGATTCATTTTTTTTTCTGGTTCAGCAATAGTGTGTTTTAAATGATGTCTTATATTTCATGCAGTGTCTCCTTTGTATCGGTCAGAAGGGTTGAAGGACCCTTAGACTGCCACACTCAAATCAGTGGATTCTGTCGTTACTATTTTTTGTTTTTTTTGAGACGGAGTCTCGCTCTGTCGCCCAGGCTGGAGTGCAGTGGCATGATCTCGGCTCACTGCAAGCTCCGCCTCCCGGGTTCATGCCATTCTCCTGCTTCAGCCTCCCGAGTAGCTGGGCCTACAGGCGCCTGCCACTACACCCGGCTAAATTTTTTTGTATTTTTAGTAGAGATGGGGTTTCACCGTGTTAGCCAGGATGGTCTCCATCTCCTGACCTCGTGATCCGCCCACCTCAGCCTCCCAAAGTGCTGGGATTACAGGCGCCCAGAGCCACCATGCCCAGCCTTCTGTTGTTTTAAAGCTGAAAATAATTTAAAGTTTTAAAGCTGAAAATAATTTCTGATCAAATCTATGGAAACTGAATTTTTTGTAGGTAGGGGAACTTTCATTTATAACCTTTTGCTTTAAACTCAGAAAAATACTGTATGAGAAATAACCTAGCTGGATGATTGTGAATGAAAGCAACAGCGTAGCTATTACGGTAGAAGATCCTCGTTCTTTCTGCCCATGGTGTGATGTCCATTACAGGCTGAGCATTCCACATCTGAAAATTTGAAATCTCAAATGCTCCCAAATCCAAAGCTTTTTCTTTCTTTTTTTTTTTTGAGACAGAGTCTCTCTCACTCTATTCTCAGGTGGGAGTGCAGTGGTGCATTCACAGCTCACTGCACCCTCGACCTCCCATGCTCAAGTTGATCCTCCTACCTTAGCCTCCTGAGCAGCTGGGACCACAGGCAGGCGCTGCCATGCCCAGCTAATTTTTTTGTACTTTTTGTAGAGATGAGAGTTTTGCCATGTTGCCCAGGCTGGTCTTGAACTCCTGAGCTCAAGTGATAATGCCCACCTTGGCCTCCCAGTGTTGGGATTACAGGCATGTGCCACTATGCCAAGCCCAAAACTTTTTGAGAGCCAACATGACACTCAAAGGAAATGCTCACTGAAGCATTTCAGTTTTCAGATTTGGGATGTGGAACTTGTAAGTATAATGCAATTATTCTAAAATCCAAAAAAATCTGAAATCCTCAATACTTCTGATCCCAGGCATTTTGGATAAAGGACACTCAACCTGTATATAGAAATCTCACCTCCTCAACTCTTAAGAAGCCTGAGGCCATCCCCAAAGACTTACCTGGTATCTTTTAGGTCCTATGGCTGCCATCCAGATGCCCATGCTTACATCTTCACCCTATACATGGCCCATAAAGTTTAAATGTAAAAATTTTAAATGCTATTTTATTTGTAAAGTCAAAACCATGCCCACTCCCATCATAAACCACCTTTCTACTTTTTTGCTTTATTATTCTAATATGAAATAGCAAAAATGGATTCACACAAAGTCAAAGTTAGTGCCTATGAAGCACCCCCACCACAAGGTAATAAGATGAAACCGCAAGTAGAGGACCCATCCTTCTCGTGTACCTTAAGCTTCCAGGAAGCACTTTGGGCTCCCTCCTTAGGAATTAAAATCTTTCTATTCCTCCAGGGACTATACTTTTTTTGTGTGTGTGAGACCGAGTCTCCCTCTGTCGCCCAGGCTGGCATGCAGTGGTGCGATCTCAGCTCACTGCAACCTCTGCTTCCGGGTTCACATGATTCTCCTGCCTCAGCCTCCCAAGTAGTTGGGAATACAGGTGTGTGCCACCACACCCGGCTCATTTTTTGTATTTTTAGTAGAGATGGGATTTCACCATGTTAGGCTGGTTTTGAACTCCTAACCTCAAGTGATCTGCCTGCCTCAGCCTCCCAAAGTGCTAGGATTACAGGCATGAGCCACAGTGCCCGGCCTCCAGGGACTACGCCTGTAAATACTAGCTGAAAACATAAGTAGGCTCAAAAAAGATTTAGGAATAGAACTTAAATGCAAGATTTGAGGGATATGGGGTGCATCCTTAACCTTTGAGAGGTGATTCCTATACAGAGAGTAATGTGCTTTTCCCTAAGGTAAGGTGGTTCTGCTTTTCATGATGGTATGCTGAGTGAGATGAAACTTGGTGTGATGAGTGTATACGTAGGTGGGAAATCCTTAATTTTTTATTTTACTTTTTATTATAGAGATGGGGTCTTGCTATGTCACCCAGGCTGGTCTTGAATTCCTGGGCGCAAGTGACCTACCTGCCTTAGCCTCCCAAAGTGCTGTGATTATAGGCGAGAGCCACCACGCCAAGCTAAGAAATTCTTAATTACCTGATAGGTCTTTAACCTCCCCGAGTTGCTTGCCAGCCAGCTGACGATGTCCTTGGAGATCACATACCCTGACCCACATGCAAAGGCAGGGTAAGCGGGGCTGGGGTACTCCAACTCCTGCCACTTTCCAGTTCGGTCAACTGCCCAATTCAGTCTGAAACTGAGATGAAAAATAATGTGGCCTCTTGTGTTAGTCTGACACATATCCTGCCACTATTAAACTTGACTCCTTTATCATCACTACAAAGGAATAAGTTTGTAGAAGTGAGGAAAGAAATTAAGAAAATTTTTTTTTTTGAGACGGAGTTTCGCTCTTGTTGCCCAGGCTGGAGGGCAGTGGCGCCATCTTGGCTCACTGCAACCCTGCCTCCCAGGTCCAAGCGATTCTCCTGCCTCAGCTTCCCGAGTAGCTGGGATTACAGGCATGCGCCATCATGACCAGCTAATTTTTTATATTTTTAGTAGAGACGGGGTTTCACCATGTTGGCCAGGCTTGTCTCAAACTCCTGACTTAGGTGATTCACCCACCTCAGCCTCCCAAAGTGCTGGGATTATAGGCGTGAGCCACTGTGCCCCGCCAGAAAAAAATTTTTTTAATCTAAGGAAAGGAATTATCATTTATCCAGTGTTGTTTTAGATAAGATCGGTATGTTAAATTTTCTCAAAGTTGCATTTGTAAAGTTTCTGAATGAAAAGTACTAGATCACCCTGTGTTTTAGTACATATGAAAACAAAAAACCAAATCACTAATCCATATTGTATTCCTGAGGAAACACAGAAAATGGTTTCAGAGATGCGTCACAAACTTATTCTAACAAAATATACAGTAGCTTCTAATGTGAATACCATTTACTTCTTTGATGTAAGAATAAAAGCCATATTGTTTTCCCTCCTTTACTACATTAGCCTCAGGCTTTTCATTTAAACAAATTTTCCTCCAATTGTACAGTAATATAAAATTTATTATTATTTTTAAGATAGGGTCTCCCTCTGTTGCCCAGGCTGCAGTGCAGTTGCAAAATCATAGCTCATTGCAGCCTCCAACTCCTGGGCTCAAGCAGTCCCCCTGCCTCAGCCTCCCAAGTAGCTACGGGCTACAGGCTCACATCACCTTTTTTATTTTTTGTAGGGACAGGGTCTTGCAATGTTGCCCAGGCTAGTTTTGAACTCTTGGCCTCAAAGGATCCTCCCACCTCAGCTGTCCCAAAACTCTGGGATGACAGATGTGAGCCAGCATGACTGACCTAGAGTAATGAAATATATATTAACCTAGGAGTCTAGTAAGAAATTGTATATCCCAACCACATTTTCAAAAAAAAGGATATTTTATGCTTAATTAATTACATTTGATCAGATACATGAATGCCAATGGGCTAAGAATGGTTAACTTACTTTCCCCACCAAAAATTAGGCCCATCCAGATTCTTTTGGGCAATCCTATTAAATACAGCTTCGAGGTCTATGTAACAGTCATCATCTGTCTTCAGCAACAAATTGAAGCTGGTTGTTTCCATAGTCCTGTTGACACAAAAGGGATATGAAAGTCAGTGCAACCAGACAAAGAAACAAAGAAACACCAATGCAGTGGCATCACTTACACTTCATTCAAAACTGTACCTGTTGTTATCTGTATTTCTTATTCCTCAAATGTTGAGAACATTCTCTAACAAAATTTTGCTGCTATCAACTAAGGCCATCACTTGGTCTTTACTAAGTGGCATAACACAGAGAAGTACTAAGCTGATTTTAAAAGGTAAAGGAAGAGCATGATAAAGGAAAATATCTGGCTTAAATGGAACATACGTTCAAACAAATGCTTCTTAGGCATCATTCAAGTCCTGCTGCCAAATCTATTAAATGTCTGAACCCTACCCTGTGTGTTCTTAATAACAAAGGCCCAGCATAATGAATTAGGTGTTGTATCTGGGCCTCTCACCCAGAACACTATTGTACAATATGCATCTGATGCTACTATTTATATTACACTCAAAATATTTTATGGCTTAAAAAAACCTGACTTATTACATTGAAACATATTTTCCCTTGGAAACAGCTTCCAGCAATTAAACCATTATAAATGACCTGGAAGGCAAAGGAGAGTGACTTCATTATCTAGACGTAAAATACATAATCCTGACTAAAGACAAAATTGACTCCTTCATAATCCTGACTAAAGACAAAATTGACTCCTTCATTTCACATTGACAATCCCTGTACAGCTGTTGAAAAACGCAGTTTTGCTAGGGGGCCAGTCATATGTCAGAAATCTCAATAAAATAAATTTAGAATTTCATTAGGTCAAACAATGGTGAATTTAACAATAATGGGTCCACACCAAACAGCATCACCCCATGTTCCTAAAGTTTATTTCCAATTAATAGCAAAAGCCATACATAATATTTGCTAATTAGAAATAAATTTTCATGATAAAGAATATTTGGGTCACTGATAACTGAAATAAAGAGGAAGAAATAATGAAACTCATTTGCAGTGTGGAGATGGGCGATGCCAGCTATGGGGACGCAGGTCCCAGATCAGAGTCCTGTTGAAGGTTACGGCAGCGATCCAGGGAGAGAAGGTGGCAGTCAGAATAGTGGCAGTGGAGACAAAGGGAGAGGCTAAGATACTTCCACGCCTGGGAAATATCTTGCTCTAAAGAGAGTCCTAGAACCCCACAGCCCTGATTTCCCACCCTTGGGACCTCCATGCCCATTCCTCACCTCAGCCTCACCTATAATTGCAACTCTCATTTGTGGCCCCAAATTAAAAGGAGGTTCTTTTTCTTATTACAGCTTCTAAACTTAACCAGTATTTGACACACCCAGATTTCCAACCCTCATTTACTTCTGCCCTCTACCACAGGATGAGTTCCAAATTATATTAATTTGCACCAGCTGGCCAGGTATGGTGGCTCACGCCTATAATCCCGGCACTTTGGGAGGCCGAGGCAGGAAGACTGCTTGAGACCTTATTTCTATTTATGAATGAATGAATGAATGAATGAATGAATGAATAAATAAATAAATAAATAATTTGCCCCAGCTAAGAAACATTACCTTCCATAAACCAATTAAGCCATCTACCCCTAAGGACCAGGGAACTGTATCCGTAAAGTACTGTTCTTGGTAACTTCCCACTCTGTCCAGGGCAACAGAGAAGAAAAGCAGACAGACCCTGGGCCTCACCAAAGAACAGGAGAAGGTTTTTAAAAATAAAAGTGAAAAAAATAAAGAGAATAATACCCTTTATAGGTTTGGCCTAATCAGAGATACAGTTTGAAAGTTTTAGCTCCAGGGTCAGGATAGACAGTATCAGGAGACTCAACAGAAAATTCTGAGATCCTAGAGTAACTAATAATTCTAATAACTATACATGTTAAGATTTTATATATATATGTTACTATTATTATATATTGTTACTGTTATTATTGTTATAAAAGTAGGAGTTACAAGTAAGTTCCAAGAAACACTGGAGGGTCTGGGAAATTATAAATACGATAGATTCTGGGAGTTGTGGAATTTCAGTAAGCCAGCTATATAAGAGTTTTAGAATCAGGGAGGTAGTTTTTAAGTGGATGCAGTAGAGACTGGAAGTATAAGGTGGATATTCAGTAGAAGAGAATTTCTATCAGTAACCTAAATGTGAGTGACTGTAACTGGGGAATCTGGGTAGGTGGGTATAAATACAACTAAAAATGAACCATTCCCAAACTCACTGATTTTTGTCTAATGCTTGCTTGAGACAACCAAGGCAAGTAGAAATGACTCAAAATGAATCAATTTTTGCTTTTTTTTTTTTTTTTTTTTTGAGACAGAGTCTCACTCTGCTGCCCAGGCTGGAGTGGAGTGGTATGATCTTGGCCCACTGCAACCTCCGCCTTCTGGGTGCAAGTGGTTCTCATGCCTCAGCCTCCTGAGTAGCTGGGATTATAGGCGCTCGCCACCACACTTGGCTAATTTTTGTATTTTTAGTAGAAACGGGGTTTTACCATGGCGGCCAGGCTGGTCTCAGACTCCAGATCTCAAGTGATCTGCCTGCCTCGGCTTCCCAAAAGTGCTGCTGGCAGGCACAAGCCACCAGCCAATTTTTGCCGTGTTTTTGACAGGTTAATATCACATTGTGGATCTTTATCAAAATAAAGAGGCAACATCTTAGAAGCTCGGTTTTCACAAGGAAATGGGATACAATAGGTCATATCCCAGGTGCTCAGTGGCCTTAGGTTTGTTTTTATTTGTTGAAATCTCAGTGGTTTGAAGTTGATAAATTGTCTCGATAGCAAAAGAACAATAAGACAGGCACAGTGTCACGCGCCTGTAATCTTAGCTACTCAGGAGGCTAAGGCAAGAGGTTTGCTTGCACTCAGGAGTTCAAGACCAGCCTAGGAAACATAGTAAGAACCCCATCAAAAAAAAAAAAAAAAAAAGAAACTAACAATAAAACAAGTTCTACCTATCCAACATTTTTACAACCTACCATCTATAGAAGTTCAGTAATTTTGCAGGAACATTACGGTAAGTGTCGACGACATCCACAAAAACAATATCATCATAGATGCTGCTTTCCTCCTTCAGTAAGGCATCTTCCTCGTGGAGATTCCTTATATGATCAGTAAGTCTTTGAGGGCGAGAATGAAGGCTGTGTAAGAGAGCATCACCTTCTAAAAAGGAAAAGTTGACAGTTGGAGAAAAATGCTATTGTACACTTACCACTCAGAACTTATGATGTACACTACAGTTCTTTGCCCAAGGTAACCTAACAGAAACACATGCAGTTGTTTGGAACTTCAGGTAGAAAAATGGAAACTCTCATACACTGCCAGTAGGTTTAAGTGGATGCCCCCACTCTGGAAAGCAATTTGGCAATATCTGTTTAGGCTGAAAATGTGTACACCTTATGGTTCAGTTGAGGCCACTTGTAGATATATCCCTACTAACGTTATTTCACATGAGGCTATTAATTACAGCATTGTTTGTAATTGTGGCAGAAAAACGGGACCAACCTAACTGTCCACTGAGAGAAAAAAAATAGCCAGGTTGTGGTATATTCACATCATGAAATACAGCAGTTAAAAAAATTACCCTGATCTTGCATGTTAAAAGGATTGGGATGGAAAAATAAAGTTGAGTGAAAATTGCCAAGTGATAATACAATGTGACACCACAGATATCAATTATAAAATATTCAAAACTATGTTATTTAAAGATGTCGTCAGGCGTGGTGGCTTATGCCTGTAATCCCAGCACTTTGGGAGGCCGAGGGAGGAGAATCGCTTAAGCCCAGAAGTTTGAGATCACTCTAGGTAACACAGGGAGACCCCCATCTCTAAATAAAATTTAAAAATTAGCCAGGCATCGTGGTGCATGCCTCTGGTCCCAGCTTCTTGGTGGGCCAAGGCAGGAGGATCCCTGGAGCTCAGGAGTTCAAGGCTGCAGTGAGCTATGGTTATACCACTGAACTCCATCCAGTCTGGGCAACAGAGCGAGACCCTGTCTCAAATAAATAAATAAAGAGATGTAAATATGTTCAAAGTAGAAAAATAAGAATGGGAAGGGTACACATGAATTTTAGGAAAGTGGCACCCCCTCTGAGGAGAAGGAAGAGGAATACATCTAGGGAGAACCACAACGGGAAGGTTTCAACCGTACCTACAGTGTTTTCTTTCTTTCTTTTTTTTTTTTTTTTTTTTTGAGACAGAGTCTCACTCTGTTGTCCAGGCTGGAGTGCAGTGGTGTCATCTCAGTTCACTGCAACCTCCACCTCCCGGATTCAAGTGATTCTCCTGCCTCAGCCTCCCAAGTAGCTGGGATTACAGGCGTGTGCCACCACGCCCAGCTAATTTTTGTATTTTTAGTAGAGACGAGGTTTCACCATGTTGGCCAGCTGGTCTCGAACTCCTGACCTCAAGTGATCCACCTGCCTCAGCCTCCCAAAGTGTTGGGATTATAGGCGTGAGCCACCGCACCTGACACATAATGTTTTCTTTTTTCTTTTCTTTTTTTTTGAGACAGTCTCACTCTGTTGCCCAAACTGGAGTACAGTGGTATGATCTCAGCTCACTGTAATCTCCACCTCCCGGGTTCAAGGATTCTCCTGTCTCAGTCTCCCTCGTGAGTAGCTGGGATTACAGGAGCCTGCCACCACGCCCAGCTAATTGTTTGTATTTTTACAAACAATTGTAAAAATTGTTTGTAACAAGAGGCGGGGTTTCGCCATGTTGGCCAGGCTGGTCTCGAACTCCTAACCTCAGGTGATCCACCCACCTCGGCCTCCCAAAGTGCTAAGATTACAGGCATGCGCCACTGTGCCTGGCCATGATTTATTAAAAAAAAAAAATCACAAACGAATATGAAAAAATGTAAACATTTGTTAATTCTGAGCACTGGGTACCTGGGAGTTTCAGTACTATTTCTGGTGTATTTATGATTATTTCCTTTTTTTTCTTTTGAGACAGGGTCTTGTTCTATCACCTGGGCTAGAATGCAGTGGTGCAATCACAGCTCACTGCAGCCTCAACTTCCTGGGCTCAAGTGATCCTCCCATCTCAGCTTCCCAAGTAGCTGGTACTACCGGCACCTGTCACCACACCAAGGAAATTTTTAAGTTTTTTGTAGAGATGGGGTCTTGCTATGTTGTCCAGGCTGGTCTCGAAATTCTGGGCTCAAGAGATCCTCTTGCCTCAGTCTCCCAAAATTCTGGGATTACAGGTGAGAGCTACTGTGCCTGGCCAAGATATTTCATAATAAAAATGATTACTAACGTGCTTAAAAGACAATGTATCTGCCACTTCACAAGTTAATAAGTCACTTGTCACATGTGTGCAGGGACTATCCCCAGATCCTACTGATTTAAGGCAATTCTTTCGCTGTGGCAGGAGACGTCAGGATTTTCTAAAAATGTCTCAATCAAATTAAAGAAAATTTTTGAAAAATACAAAGAAAGTGAGCTGCTGAGGGTGGCGAAGGAAATGAAAAACAATTTGCCACTGCACTCTTTATCACTGCAACTGGAAAGGATGAGGTGGGGAGCTGAAGGCCTCTATCTGACTTCTGCCTCTCATGACTTGTGAGTTACTGGACAAGTTCTGTTGTCTCCAGACCACAGCAGTCTCACTTGTGGAAAATGGTGCCGGATTCAATCAGTGATTCTTGGGAATGCTTGCTGAAATGCAGATTCCTGGGTCCTAAGCCTAAAGATTCAGTAGGTCTGGGGTGGAGCCCAGGAATCTATTTTTTTCCCTTTGCCCTGCTCCCAGGAATCTGTATTTTTAATGGCCACTGCTGCGACCCTGATGCAGGCAGATAGAACACAGACCAGCCTTTGAGAAACACAGGGGTATATGACCTCCTGTTTTTTTGTTTTTTTGAGATGGAGTCTTGCTCTGTCACCCGGGTTGGAGTGCAGTAGTGCTATCTCAGCTTACTGCAACCTCTGCCTCCCAGATTCAAGCGATTCTCCTGTCTCGGCCTCCCGAGTAGCTAGGATTACAGGCGTGCACCACCACGCTTGGCTAATTTTTGTATTTTTAGTAGAGACGGGGTTTCATCATGTTGGTCTGGCTGGTCTCCAACTCCTGACCTTGTGATCTACCTGCCTTGGCCTCCCAAAGTGCTGGGATTACAGGCATGAGCTACCGTGCTTGGCCTGAACTCCTGTTTAGACTTAAAATTTTTTGACTTTACGGTAAGGTAAAAACAATACATGTTCACCAGAAACCATGCTTTGAGTACACAAGCAACCACTCTGTTTGTCATGTGACTAGTCTTTAATTATGTGAGATGTTCAATTCTTATTATGGAATAGGCTTTGTGTTAGATTATTTTGCCCAACTGTGGGCTAATGTAAGTGTTCCGAGCAAGTTTAAGGTAGGTGAGGCTAAGCTATAACATTCGGCAGGCTAAGTGTATAAAATGCATTTTCAACATACATTTTTAACTTAAGATGGGTTCATCAGGGTGTAACATCGTAAGTCAAGGAGCATCTGTATAATTTAACACTTGAAGGAAAGTGAAAGTGTTATAAAATTGTAGTAACAGGAAAATGGCTGGTAACAACAGGAGTGCAGAAATTAAATATAAGCCTTTTAGACTAGGAACACATTTTGTTTCACTGCATGTATCTGAAAAATATGGGCATAAATTAATATGTCAGGAACATGAAAGGATGTCTGCTTTTGCCACTTCTATTCAACATACATGTTCTAGCCAGGACAATCAGATAAGAAAAATAAAAGGCATCCGGATGGAAAAGGAAGAAGCAAAACTATCTCTTCTTACAGATGAAATGACCTTGCATGTAGAAAATCATAAGGTCTAACTATAAAATGATTAAGTAATACATGGACCTGTTCAGCAATGTTGCAGCACACAGATCACAAAAACCAACTGTATGTTTATATACTCACGATGAACAATCTTGAAATCAAATTAGAAAAACAATTCCACTTACAACAGCATCAAAAAGATAACATAAGTGATCTCAGCTCACTGCAAGCTCCGCCTCCTGGGTTCATACCATTCTCTTGCCCCAGCATCTCGAGTAGCTGGGACTACAGGCGCCCGCCACCATGCCCAGCTAATTGTTTTTTGTATTTTTAGTAGACACGGGGTTTCACCGTGTTAGCCACGATGGTCTGGATCTCCTGACCTGGTCATCCGCCCACCTCAGCCTCCCAAAGTGCTGGGATTACAGGCATGAGCCACCGAGCCCAGCCTAGAAGTGCAATACTTTTATACTGAAAATCAAACATCACTGAAGGAAATTTAATAAGACATGGATGCTCAGAGACTTAATACCATTAACATGGCAATACTCCCCAGGTTGATCCACAGACAGAATGCAATCCCTGATGGGAATGTGAACTAGTACAACCACTATGGAGAACAGTGTGGAGATTCCTTGAAGAACTAAAGGTAGATCTACCATTTGATCCAGCAATCCCATTACTGGGTATCTACCAAAGGAAAATAAATCATTATATGAAAAAGATACTTGCACATGCATGTTTATAGCAGCACAATTCGCAACTGCAAAAATATGGAACCAGCTCAAATGCTCATCAATTAATGAGTAAAGAAAATGTGGTATGTATGTGTATATATATAATGTGGTATGTATGTGTATGTGTGTGTGTATATATATATACACACACAGACACACACACACACACCATGGAATACTACTCGGCCACAGAAAGAAACAAAATAATGGCATTCACAGCACCTGCGTGGAGCCAGAGGCCATTATTCTAAGTAAAGTAACTCAGGAATGGAAATGCAAACATCGTATGTTCTCACTCCTAAGTGGGAGCTAAGCTATGAGGATGGAAAGGCATAAGAATGATACAATGGACTCTGGGGACTTGGTGGGGAAAGGGTGGGAGGGGGTAGGAATAAGACTACACATTGGTTATGGTGTATACTGCTTGGGTGATGGGTGCACCAAAATCTCAGAAATCACCACTAAAGAACTTATTCATGTAATCAAACATGACCTGTTCCCCTAAAACCTATTGAAATTAAATATATATTTATTCATATATTTATTACTAAATATATATTATTAAATATACATTTATATTTAATTATATATTTAATATATTAAATATATACGTATTGATATATATATGATATGAATATATATATGAATAAATATATATGCAATCTCGTAAAACACTCCAGCTAGGTTTTCTTTTTTTTGCACAAATTGACAAGCTGATCATAAAATTCATATGGAAGTGCAAGAGACCCAGAATAGCCAATCAAGCTGGATAAAGAACAAGGTTGGAGGATTCACATTTCCTAATTTCTTTTTTTTTTTTGAGATGGAGTCTTGCTCTGTCACCCAGGCTGAAGTGCAGTGGCAATCTCAGCTCACTGCAACCTCCACCTCCCAGGTTCAAGCAGTTCTCCTGCCTCAGTCTCTGGAGTAGCTGGGACTACAGGCGCCCGACACCACGCCTGGCTAATTTTTTTTGCATTTTTAGTAGAGACAGAGTTTCACCATGTTGGTCAGGCTGGTCTCGAACTCCTGACCTCATGATCCACCTGCCTCAGCCTTCCAAAGTGCTGGGATTACAGGCGTGAGCCACCACGCCCAGCCTCCCAATTTTAAATCTTACTAAAAAGCTACATAATCAAGACAGTGTAGTACTGGTTAAGGACACAGACATATAGATCAATGGAATAGAATTAAGAGTCCAGAAATAAATCCTTACATTTACAGTCATTGATTTTCAACAAATGGGTGCTGGGACAACTGGATATCCACATGCAAAAGAATGAAGTTAAACCTCTATTTCATGCCATACATGAAAATGAACATGGATCCAAGGCCTATATATAAGTGCCAAAACTATAAAACTCTTGGAACTGTAAAACAAAACACAGATCTTTGTGACCTCACATTAGACAAATGGTTCCTTACATATGACAGCAAAAACATGTGACAAAATTGGACTTCATCAAAATTTACTTTTGTGTGTTAAAGGGCACCATTTGCAAAGCGTGTATCTGATAAGGGACTTGTATCCAGAATATATAAAGAACTCTTACAATTCAACAATAACAAAATAATTTTATAAATGGGCAAAGGATTGAATAGATATTTCTCTAAAGATATACAAATGACTCTCTCTCTCTCCCCTCCTTTCCTCCCTCCTTCCCTGCACCCCTCCCTCCCTTCTCCCTCTCTCCACCCCTCCCTCACTTCCTCCCTCCTCTTCTCTCCCTCACTTCCCACATCTAGTTCACATACCATAATAATTCACCCTTTTAACAGTGTGCAGCCTGAGCAATATGACAAAACCCTGTCTCTACAAAATATTTAATAATTAGCTGGGCATGGTGGCATGCACTTGTAGTCCCAGCTATTCAGGAGGCTGAAATGGGAAGTTCACTTAAGCCCAGGGAGGTTGAGGCTACAGTGAGCTGTGATCATGCCACTGCACTCCAGACTGGGCAACAGCGTGAGGCCCCGTCTCAAAAAAAAAAAAAAAAAAAGAAGGAGAAAAACAATAAAACAAAAAAGGAAGATATACAAATGGTCAATAAGCACATGAAAAAAATGCTCAACATCATTAGTTATTATGGAAATACAAATAAAAATCACAATGAGGTAACAATTTACACCCACTAGGATTGGTATATTTTAAAAGATAGACAATTTAGTAAGTGTTGACAAGAATATGGAGAAACTAGAAGCCTCATATACGGACTATGGAAATGTAAACTGGGCTACTGCTTTAGAAAACAACCTGGCAGTGCCTCAAGTGATTAAACACACAATTACACGACCCAGGTCTTCTACCGCTAGAGATTTAAGAGAAATGGAAATATATGACCACTTGCACCTACATGTTTACTTTAGAATTATTTATATTCAAAAAGTAGAAGCAATCTAAATGTCCATCAATTAATGAATGAATAAAATAGGGCATATCGATGCAATAGAATATATGATCATAAAAAAGAAGTACTGACACATACAAAATGGACGGCCCTGGAAAACATGTTACAGCAAGAAACTGACACACAGAGCACATACTGTACATTTCCATTTATGTGAAATGTTCAAAATAGGCAAATCCATAGAGAAAGAAAGCACATCAGTAGTTGTTAGGGGGTGGGAGGTTGGGGAGGGAAGAATGAGGAGTAACTGCTAATGGGTGTGGGATTTCCTTTTGGGAGATGGAGCCGGTTGTAGAACTCTATGAATACACTAAAACCACTCAACCACTTTAAAAGGGTGACTTTTATCTGAATAAAGTTTTTTAAAAGACAAAAAAAACTCCTTTTCTGTCAGGTATAAAGATTAAGTGTATGAGATTCAGTGTATTTTTCAAGTTTCAACTAGCCAACTTACCCTGAATAGTATATATAAAACCACCTGCAACTCCCTCCACACCTTCCAAGAATTCATGAGGCAATGCACCCTCCCCAGCCTGAAAGGAATAAGAATGTACTCAATGTTTTGTTACTAAAAATACATTTATCATATTTTAAAATTGATTTGACAAGTCATAATATGACTCCACTTGCAGCAGATAAATGCATCTAAGATGCACTAGAGGCTTATAATACCAGGATGACATACGGTATTCTACTATTTTTGTTATCTAATTACAACACTAAAGATAAGGTATACCCAACATTCCATAAGGTGTTCAGAATTGCAACTTACATAGAATCATATTTATGTACTTGCTACTCTAATAGTGCAAAAAGCAATTTATTTTACATCCCAACCCCACCACTTAAAAAAATATGTATTATGTATTATGTATTATGACCTTTGATTTTTTGGAAACTAAAAATTCTCATGAGTTGAAATACATCTTGGCACACTTTAAAGTTAAGTGACAATGCAGAGAAAGGCTCAAAATCAACAGTCTGTCCCAAATATTCAAATTGAACTCTACTGAATATCGATTTAAAAATTTTTTTACATTTTTAAATTTTTTTTTTAAATAAGAGACAGGATTTCACCATGTTGGTCAGGCTGGTCTTGAACTCCTGACCTCGGGTGATCAGCCTGCCTCAGCCTCCCAAAGTGCTGGGATTACGGGCGTGAGCCACCTCACTCGGCCTAATTTCATTTTACAGACAGGGTTTCACTCTGATGCTCAGGCGGAGTGCAGTGGTGCAATGATACCTCATTCTAGCCTTGAACATACAATCTTCCCACCTCAGCCTCACAAGTAGCTGGGACTACAGGTGTGTGCCACCATGCTCAGCTAGTATGTATAAATTTTTTTGTAGAGAAGAAGTCTCACTGTATTGCCTGGGCTGGTCTTGAATTCCTGGGCTCAAGCGATCCTCCCGCCTCGGCCTCCTGAAGTGCTGGGATTACAGGTGTGGGCCGCTGTACCCGGCCTGCTGATGTTGTTGAAGGTGCCTAAGCCTATTGTGCCAGCAGCCAATGATAGTCCTTTCTACCTCTTAGACTGGAGAATCTTTTATTATTAGAGAGTTATCTCTCTTCAAAAGTTACCCAATGGCCTTACTCAGAGTGAGCTGTTTCACTTCTGTATACAGTAAACCACTCTGGTACATCTACCAGAGTATTGTCTGGCTGTTGTGGGCTAGATCAGACTGTTAAGAGTCCATATTCAGTGTATTTACAGTACTTTTTCTACACCTTCATTTAATCAAGAGAGCTACTGCTTGGCTATTCTTAAACAGATCTTTTCAGCAGAGTTGTACTGTACAAAGCAATGTTTTAAAGCCAGTAGAACAAGTCATCTGAGGTCACTATAGTAACTTGTCATTTAATTTAAAATATGTCTGTAGGCCAGGCGTGGTGGCTCACACCTGTAATCCCAGCACTTTGGGAGGTGGAGGTGGGCGGATCACAAGGTCAGGAGATCAAGGCCATCCTGGCTAATATGGTGAAACCCTGTCTCTACTAAAAATACAAAAAAATTAGCTAGGCATGGTGGTGCGTGCCTATAATCCCAGCTACTCTGGAGGCTGAGGCAGGAGTATCATTTGAACCCGGGAGTAGGAGATCGCAGTGAGCCAAGATCGTGCCACTGTACTCCAGCCTGGGTGACAGAGTGAGACTCCATCTCAAAAAAATAAAATAAATAAAATGTTTGTAGCCAAATGCCGTGAAAATTACTGAAGATGCATGCTTTAGATTCCAACCTTGTAGTTCCATAAAAGATTGTATATGCTTTGTTTATTTGTTATTTACTTTTTTTTTTTTTTTGAGACAAAGTCTTGCTCTTGTCCCCCAGGCTGGAGTGCGATGGCGCCATCTCGGCTCACCACAACCTCCACCTCCCAGGTTCAAGCGATTCTCTTGCCTCAGCCTCCCAAGTAGCTGAGATTATAGGCACGCACCACCATGCCTAGCTAATTTTTTTGTATTTTTAGTAGAGACAGGGTTTCACCATGTTGGCCAGGCTGGTCTCGAACCCCTGACCTCAGGTGATCCGCCCGCCTCGGCCCCCTACAGTGCTGGGATTACAGGTGTGAGCCATCGCCCGGCCTACTTATTTACTTTTTTGAGACAGAGTTTTGCTCTTGTTGCCCAGGCTGGAATGCAATGGTGCGATCTTGGCTCACTGCAACCTATACCTCCCGGGTTCAAGTGATTCTCCTTCCTCAGCCTCTTGAGTAGCTGGAATTATAGTCGTTAGCCACCATACCTGGCTAATTTTTGTATTTTTAGTAGAGACGGGGTTTCACCATGTTGGTCAGGCTGGTCTCGAACTCCTGATCTCAGGTGATCTGCCTAACTCGGCCTCCCAAAATGCTGGGATTATAGGTGTGAGCCACAGCGCCCAGCCTAGGCTTTATTTTTTATTGTATATTTCTATATTGTTTTGGCTTTAGAACTCAATAGTAATTTCTGTTTACTAACATCTCTGAAAGGTCACAACTTGGCTTTTTGTTTGTCTTTAAAATTATTCTGACATCACTTGCTGGCAAGGGAATAAAATTTAGTGAAAACTCAGCTGTACGCGTTTGTGATGAAAACCTTAATCTGCACCTGGGGTTTCTTAGCGGAGGCTTTAAAAAGTTACCTGGTTTTTTTGTTTGTGTATTTTTTGTTTGTTTTTTGAGATGGAGTCTTGCTCTGTCGCCCAGGCTGGAGTGCAGTGGCTCCATCTCGGCTCACTGCAAGCTCTGCCTCCCAGGTTCATGACATTCTCCAGCCAGCCTCAGCCTCTCGAGTAGCTGGGACTACATGCGCCCACCACCACGCCCGGCTAATTTTTTGTATTTTTAGTAGAGACGGGGTTTCACTGTGTTAGCCAGGATGGTCTTCATCTCCTGACCTCGTGATCCGCCCGCCTCGGTCTCCCAAAGTGCTGAGATTACAGGCGTGAGCTACCACGCCCAGCCCTGGTTTTGTTTTTGTTTTAGGTTAACTGTATGTTTAAGCTATCTTTAGCCCTCTATAATTTTTACTCCCAAAGCAGATAATTTGAGTCTTTATGTTTGAACCTAGTTCTCAAGTCAGAAGTAAACTTATTTCTTTTTTTTTTGCAATGGAGTCTCGCTCTGTAGCCAGGCTGGAGTGCAGTGGTGCGATCTCGGCTCACTGCAACCTCCACCTCCTGGATTCAAGCAATTCTCCTGCCTCAGCCTTCCGAGTAGCTGGGACTACAGGCACCCGCCACCACGCCCAGTATTTTTAGTAGAGATGGGGTTTCACCATGTTGGCCAGGCTGGTCTTGATCTCTTGACCTCATGATCCTCCCACCTCAGCCTCCCAAAGTGCTGGGATTATAAGCGTGAGCCACTGTGCCCAGCCAACTTATTTCTTTTAGTGTAACCAATACTATAGAATTTCGGCATATGCTGGGTATTTTAAAGTTTCATAAATAGAAAAGGAGGCAAGATAGTAAAGGTATTTGCCTTGAAAATAAGGAAAGAAAAACGTCATAATTCCATAAAACTTTCCATTTTAAATAAAAAAATTTTTCATAAGACTTAAAATGAACTTTAGTAAACAAATGGTGTGTGTCTACTAAAGTAAACACCATCTTCATTGCCCTCCATTTACTTTGTGAAATTTACTTGTCATAATAAATCCTAAATCCTAAACATCAATGAAATCCTAAACATGGCCTACAAATCTAAATGTGTAACTACATATGAATTTATGGTCTATTTCTTTAATATCCTTCTTCCTCACTGAACTGTAAGTTCCACTGTAGGCCACTAGTATGTCTATTTTACCCTGCCATTGTTTCTGCCTTACAACAGGTGTGCAGTAAATGCTTTTTGAATGAGTAATAACATATTACATATTCATTTCAACTCAGAAATTAATCCATGTGAATGAGGTTAATATTCATTCACTAAGCTTGTGAATTTAAATGCCAAGTACATTCCTAATCACTAGACGGGAGATCAAGGGGAATAAAAGATTGTCTATGATTCCACCATATACACCATTTGTTTACTAAAGTTCATTTTAAGTCTTCCTATACCTTCTTTATTGTCCTACATTTACTTTGAGAAATTCACCTGTCAAACTGTTTTAAATTTAAAGCAAAGCTGAATGAGAAATATGAAAGTCAGAAATCTCAGAGTTGCTTCAGCAAAATAAATGAAAGTACTCAATCTTATTTTCTATTTATTTATTTATTTATTTATTTGAGATGGAGTCTTGCTCTGTTGCCCAGGCTGGAGTGCAGTGGCGTGATCTTGGCTCACTGCAACCTCCACCTCTGGGGTTCAAGCAATCCTCCCACCTCAGCCTCCCAAGTAGCTAGGATTACAGGCATGTGCCACCATGCCCAGTTATTTATTTATTTTTGTATTTTTAGTAGAGACGGGGGTTTCACCATGTTGGCCAGGCTGGTCTCGACCTCCTGACCTCCAGTGGTCCACCCACCTTACCCTCTCAAAGTGCTGGGATTACAGGCATAAGCCAGTACACTCCACCTTATTTTCCAATATTTTTAACTATAGTAGTTTGGCATTTTTTTTTTTTTTTTTTGAGACAGAGTCTCACTCTGCCACCCAGGATGGAGTGCAGTGGCGTGATCTCAGCTCACTGAAACTTCTGCCCCCTAGGTTCAAGCAATTCTCATGCCTCAGTCACCCAAGTAGTTGGGATTCCAGGCATGTGCCACCATGCCTGGTTAAGTTTTTGTATTTTTAGTACAGATGGGGTCTTGCTGTGTTGCCCAGGCTGGTGTTAAACTCCTGGCCTCAAGTGATCCGCCTGCCTCAGCCTCCTAAAGTTCTGGGATTATTGGCATGAGCCACCACGCCTGGTTATCTATAGTATTTTAACTGAGATTTTATTTTCAAGGTGAGATAGTAAATACTCTGAATACTACTGAGCAAGTGTTCTTAAAGAATGCTAACTTAAAAATTACTGAGAAATAGGCCAGGTGCAGTGGCTCATGCCTGTAATACAGCACTTTGGGAAGCGTAGGTGGGCGGATCACTTGAGCTCAGAGGTTTGCAACCAGCCTAGGCAACGTGGTGAAACCCCATCTCTACAAAAAACACAAACAATTAGCTGGGTGTGGTGGTGTACACCTGTAGTCCCAGCTATGTGGGAGGATTGTTTAAGCCAGGAGGTGGAGGCTGCAGTGAGCTGTGATCATGCTACTGCACCCCAGCCTGGGCAACAAAGTGAGACCCTCTCAAAAAAAGAAACAAAAAATGAGAAATGAAATATTGCACTTTAAAAATGCACCAATCTTAAGGCAAAACTGTAAACTCACTAA
This sequence comes from Macaca nemestrina, assembly GCF_043159975.1. Lineage (NCBI taxonomy): Eukaryota > Metazoa > Chordata > Mammalia > Primates > Cercopithecidae > Macaca > Macaca nemestrina. Next base: position 13,704,885 of record NC_092125.1, on the reverse strand, counting down.
CGCTGGAGCTGTAGATCATATTTGAGTTTCTGCCTTTACTATGAAGACAACAACATTTGCTACTATATAATATGTTGTAAAACACACCAGAATCATTGCTCCATGCTGCCTGGGCTCTAAGGTAAATTTTAGAACACTTTTGTGTATTAAAAAGAAGCTAAAATATATAATTAAACCTTAAAAAAAAAAAAGACTTACTGTAATGACTCTGAGAACTCCCCCTCCATCATTCACTGTCACTTTGTGGAGATTTCTTGACACAAGGCCGTGGAGGTCTTGGCTCTCCCACACGATTGTACCTTCAAAGCTCTTTTGTGGAAAGATGAAGAGTGAGTCAGTTTCCTTATTGCTGCCATTTAGGTTTTAAGTATGTTTTCAGGTAAGATTTTAGAGAAAAAATTTTCCCAAAACATATCATTTAAAATGTTCACCCCATAACTCTGACATACCACTGTTAGCATTTGGTGTATATCCTTGACCGTTTTTTCCACGCACATAAAAAAAACCAATTACAAAGAGTATATAGATAATTTTGCATGCTGCTGTTTGCCATTTCCCATTGTATCAAAAGCATTTCCTTCTGCTGTTGCAGCTGTCACAACCATTCTTCCTCATGTATGTATACATCCCAAGGAGCAGACACATCCTGATTTATTCATTTTCCCCTACTGTTAGACATTTGGTTGCTACTAAATGTCTACTAAAATATCTACTAAGTATCTACTAAAATAATGTAGGCATGTTTTGGTGTAAATGTTTATTTACCCCTAACAATTTGTTTTTTACTTAAAATAAATTCCCAAAGGTGAAATTACTGGGACAAGAAAGAGGTATTTTTAGTGGATTTTGGAACACACCACCAACTGCTTTTTGAAAGCAACTTTTACTAATTTATAGGGTTATCAGCAATGTATGAGAAGGACAATTGCACTGTATTCTCCCTGGTATGGGATACTAGTAAAAAAAAAAGTTTAACCTAATACAGTAGATTTTTACAAAATGATTCCTCATTTAGCTGGATTTATTTTTCATTTTTTAACACAGAGCCTCGCTCTGCTACCCAGGCTGGAGTGCAATGGTACGATCTTGGCTCCCTGTAACCTTCGCTCTCCAGGTTTAAGCGATTCTCTTGCTTCAGCCTCCTGAGTAGTTAGGATTACAGGCGCTCACCATCACACCCGGTTAATTTTTGGATATTTAGTAGAGATGGGGTTTCACCATGTTGGCCAGGCTGGTCTGGAACTCCTGACCTCAAGTAATCTGCCTGCCTCGGCCTCCCAAAGTGCTGGGATTATAGGCATGAGCCACAGCACCCTGCCTGAATTAAGAGAAAAAAAAAAAAAAAAAAAGATTGGCTTAGTTGGATTTCTGATTCCTAGTGATGTTTATGAATTGCATGTTCTCTTCTGAGGACTGCCTTATCATGCTGCTTTGCCATCTGCCCTCTGAGTTTTCTATTTTTCTTATTCATCTATGCAAGCTTTTGATAAATTATCTTAATCCTGTGCACATTTTATATGCTAAAATAGTTTTTCATTTGCTACTTAATGTTATTTTTGAAATTCAGAAGTCCATAAATTTTACCTTGGCAAATCTGACAAACTTTTCCTTTGTGATTATTACTATTAAATTCTGAGCTTAGAGAGCTATGCCCCCCTGTCCCAAGGTCTGATACATATTGAAATCTTAATGTCTTCTAATTTATCCACGATCCCATTTTTAATTCTGTGCACAGCTGGCTCCTTAGTCCTGCTCAGGTCTCAGCTCCATACCTTCTCCTCCGAGAGGCTTTCTCCAGATGTCCTCTAGAAGACTCCAACTCCCAACTTCTCTTTATCACATCAACCTGTTTTACGTTCTTAATACCATTTATCACTCTGATATTTCTTGTTTATTTTATTATTAAACTAACTGCCTCTACTAGAAGACAAACACCTTGAGAACAGGAAGGAGCTTGTCTGATCAACCACTGCATCCCCAGCATCCAGCCCAGCCTGACATGACTGAAAACTCAAAATGTGTGCTGAATAAATAATGTTGAACTAAAAATCAACTAGAATTGACTATGGTATAGAGGATTAAATGAAAGATATAGCTCTAATACTCTAAAAACTTTCATATGTTAAAATGAAGAGATAAAGTACTTTACAATAATGTCTCATTTTAGCCAGCATTATAGGTAAACCATACAAAATTCAACTTGTCTGATAAGCTACGTCAGTGGTTTATAAACTTTTTTTTCCCTCTGTACAGAGTGATATAAACTTTTTTTCTCTCTCTCTTTTTTAAAATTTTTATTGTTTTGAGACACAGTCTTGTTCTGTAGCCCTGGCTAGAGTGCAGTGGCGTGATCTCGACTCACTACAAACCCGGCCTCCCGGGTCCTGGTTCAAGCAATTCTCCTGCCTCAGCCTCCCGAGTAGCTGGGATTACAGAAATGTGCCACCATGCCTAGCTAATTTTTGTATTTTCAGTAGAGATGGCGGGGGGGGGGGGGGGTGTTTCACCATGTTGGCCAGGTTGGTCTTGAACTCCTGACCTAGTGATCCACCTGCCTCGGCCTCCCAAAGTGCTAGGACTACAGGCGTGAGCCACCGCGCCCGGCCCAACTTTTTCTTTTTTTTTTTTTTTTTTTAAGAAATAATACTTTTCTTCTCCTCCATAACATAAAAATATTCCAAGAGTCTGGGTTCCTCAGGCAGTTTATTACTTTCTATTCAGCTAATGTATCCTTAATCTGCATTATCTGTGAAACTCCGGATGCAACGGGTGGGGCCCTAGGGCTCTCAGAGCAGATCATGCAGATCCACCTTAAGCAGTGTCATCATTTTCTAATCTTCAAAAGAGAGAAAATGATACTGGCCTCAAAGGGCTGTTTGGAAGATTAGTGATAAAGTATATGGTGAAGAGTCTTTACTTAGTAAAATAGTGCCTTTATTACCACTAAAAGGCACACAGAAATGGAACTGCCTCTTTAGAAGATTTCATTTTCGTATCTTTGAAATAGGTGTTGATTGTTTCTATACGTCCCCTAGATAGCCTTAACTCTCTTTTTAAAAATTTATTTATTTGTTCTTTTTCAATTCTATTCCTTCTGAGGCCTTAACATTCTCTCAAACTTGAGATCAAATCCGAAATAATTAAATCCCTACATAAGAGGAAACAACACTTCTTTTTTTTTTTTGAGATGGGAGTTTTGCTCTGTTGCCCAGGCTGGAGTGCAGCGGCGCGATCTCAGCTAACTGCAACCTTTCCCTCTGGGTTCAAGTGTTTCTCCGGCCTCAGCCTCCAGAGTAGCTGGGACTATAGGTACACGCCATCACATCTGGCTAATTTTTGTATTTTTAGTAGAGACAGCGTTTCACCATGTTGGTCAGGCTGGTCTTGAACTCCTGACCTCCAGTGATCAGGCTGCGTTGGCCTCCTAAAGTGCTGGGATTACAGGCATAAGTCACCATGCCCGGCCCCAGAGGAAACAACATTTCTAATAATTGAGAAGAACTGTATGATTGAAGCTTAATTAGTAAAGTCAATATCTTAAGACAATGTATCAAACATATCAACAGGCCAATATAGGAAGACTGGGTTAAGAGAAAAATTTTGGCAATGCAGCAGTGTCAAGGGGGAGAAAGATGCAATAACTGGAAGATAAAAAGCATTTTGGGCCAGGTGGGGTGGCTCACACCTATAATCCCAGCACTCTGGGAGGTCAAGGTGGGCGAATCACCTGAGGTTGGAAGTTCAAGATCAGCCTGACCAACACATGAAGAAACTCTGTCTCTACTAAAAATACAAAAAAATTAGCTGGGCGTGGTGGTGCATGCCTGTAATCCCAGCTACTTGGGAGTCTGAGGCAGGAGAATCGCTTGAATCCAGAAGGCAGAGGTTACGGTGAGCTGAGGTCGCACCATTGCACTCCAGCCTGGGCAACAAGAGCGAAACTCTGTCTCCAAAAAAAAAAAAAAAAGGCCTTGGTCACATTCTACCTAGATAAAATAGCACTCTAAAACACCCACTCTTCCGCTGTTATAATTTAAGTTCGATGCTCAAATCTAGCACAGTTCAGATTTAGTTTTTTAGGTACCTTGACAAACTAAGTAGGAGGTTCCTAGATAGGGGACCTGAACATTGAAATCACTTGAATGAGCCAAGAGCATTAAAGATGAATGAACTGATATTTTGGTTTACGCACTGATTTTCTGTGAATTGACACATTCAGTAAGCATTTGATAATCTCTAAGTGAACTGGAAGGTCAGTGTTATGACCTGTTGCTAAGTCCCAGACCCCTTGATGATATAGTTTGGATATATGGTCCCTCCAAATCACATTTTGAAATGTGACCCCCAACGCTGGAGGTAGGGCCTAGCAGGAGGTGTTTGAGTCGCAGGAGCTGATCCCTCAAGAATGGCTTGACTCCTTCCCTACAGTAATGAGTGAGTTCTTGCCCTATTTGTATACGAGAGCTGGCTTTTTAAAAAGAGACTGGCATCTCTCTCTTGTTCCCTTTCTCACCATGTGACATGTTACTCCCCTTCGCCTTCCACTATGAGTGGAAGCTTCCTGAAGCCTTCACCAGAAGCAGATACTGGTGCCATGTTTCTTTTCTTTTCTCTCTTTTTTTTTTTTAGATAGAGTCTCGCTCTGTTGCCCAGGCTGGAGTGCAGTGGCACAATCTCTGCTAACTGCAACCTCCATCTCCCGGGTTGAAGCGATTTTCATGCCTCAGCCTCCTGAGTAGCTGAGATTACAGGCATGTGCTACCACACCCTGCTAATTTTTGTATTTTTAGTAGAGACGGAGTTTCACCATGTTGGCCAGGCTGGTCTCGAACTCCTGACCTGAAGAGATCTGCCTGCCTCAGCCTCCCGAAGTCCTGAGGTTACAGGCATGAGCCACCGTGCCTGGCTGCCATGCTTCTTGTATAGCCTGCAGACCCATGAGCCAAATAAACCTCTTTTCTCTGTAAATTACCCAGCCTCTGGCCGGGTGCAGTGGCTCAAGCCTGTAATCCCAGCACTTTGGGAGGCTGAGACAGGTGGATCACGAGGTCAGGAGATCGAGATCATCCTGGCTAACACGGTGAAACCCCGTCTCTACTAAAAAATACAAAAAGCTAGCCGGGCGTGGTGGTGGGCGCCTGTAGTCCCACCTACTGGGGAGGCTGAGGCAGGAGAATGGCGTGAACCCGGGAGGCGGAGCTTGCAGTGAGCTGAGATCCAGCCACTGTACTCCAGCCTGGGTGACAGAGTGAGACTCCATCTCAAAAAAAAAAAAAAAAAAAAAAAAATTTCCCAGCCTCAGGTATTCCTTTGTAGAAACACTAAATGGACGAATATGCTCCACCACGTGAGGCTGCTTTGTGTTAATCATGTCTCTTTCTCCTTGCAACAACAACCTCTTGCCCTTAAGTGTACTCTATTTTCTTCTAAAACTTGAATAGTGATGAAGTTTGGAAGGACTGATAGCACATATACTTAGGATAAGGAACTGATAGGACTTGGTGAGTACTTGGACATGAGAGTAAGGATAACTCTCATGATTCTGGTTTAGGTGACTGAGGAAAAGGAGATGGTTACGCAAGATTAAATTTTAGTATATGTGCTGCCGAAGCGAACACACTCAAGATTAAAAATACAGGCGATGAGAACAGGTGGGATGGAGACAATGTTACCATTAGAATGCCCACGGAACATTCAAGTGGAGAAGTTCAGTAGGCAGCTCAAAGCACGTCTGGAGTTCACAAGAGATGTTGAGGCTGTAATTATAGATTTAACAGCCTTCAGCATACAGGCAGTAATGAATGAAATTGCCTGGGAAGAATGCGTAAAATAAAACAGAAGGCTAGGTAGCAAATCCTAATGACTTATATTTAAGAGGAAAGCAAAAAGGAAATAATGAATCATACCGAAAGTAAAAACTATAGTGACCAGATAAAAACCCTCACCTTAAAACTACAGATCTAGAAAAGATGATGATAAAACGAGTAATTCTCTGCACTGTCCATTCAACTGACATGACATGGGCCATGCTACTTCACAGTGGGTCCTTCCTGGGTATTGTCCATTCAATTGACATGACATGGGACATGCCATTTCACAGGGGGTCCCTTCCTGGCATCCAACTCCATTTTGTCTGTGACTAGGCTATGATACAACAAACAAATTCAATGAATAATTGAATAGTTAGCAGAAAAATTCCCTAGTCCACTCAAATCATCTTGACTTATTCATGGAGCTTACATAATCCACCAGCTGTTTTGTTACTAAGGAAGGAAGAAGTTTTATCTTCTGCCTGTCTCCTATACCTGTTTCTGCTCCACAACACAGTTTAATTTCTATTCCTCACCTCTGCTCTCATATACCTACTTTTTATTCTGATGTAAGACAATTATGAAACCAGGTATCTCTTAAGATCCAAAACAACTTTTTTATGGCAATTCCCTGCCAAGATCATAAAAACCAAAATAAAAGTTGGGAAAAACAGTATGGTACAGGTTGGAAAAATGAGGTATCATATGTATCTCTCCCATAACATAAGCAAGCTATAACTCCTTTCACGCATTAATTCTTTTCCATAGAGCTTCTAATTTCTCATCCAAACAACAGAGTAGCTTAAATATATACAGTACTTCTGTGCCTATAAACACTAACAACTTCTTGTGTATTGGAGAGATGACTACATATAAAGAATTTCAACCTTCATAAAAAATAAGGATATAGGCCAGGTGCGGTGGCTCACACCTGTAATCCCAGCACTTTGGGAGGCCAAGGCAGGTGGATCACTTGAGGTCAGGAGTTCAAAGCCAGCCTGGCCAACATGGTGAAACCCTGTCTTTATTAAAAATACAAAAATTAGCCAGGTGTGGTGGCCGGCACTCGTAATCCCAGCTATTCGGCAGGCTGAGGCGGGAGAATCATTTGAACCTGGGAGGTGGAGGTTGCAGTGAGCTGAGATGGAGCCATCACACTACAGCCTGCGCAACAGGAGTTAAACTCTGTCTAAGGATATAAGTGTCCATAATGGCAACAATAATGTCACTAGTGACTCAGGTGAACAAAAATAGTCCGCTTTTTACTAAAATTAGTTTCAGGTTCCAACTGTACTATTAAGGACAACATAAAATTAGAGACAAAATTTTTTTTTTTTTTTTGAGACTGAGTCTCGCTCTGTCAACTCACCCAGGCTGCAGTGCAGTGGTGCGATCTTGGCTCACTACAACCTCTGTCTCCCAGGTTCAAGTGATTCTCCTGCCTCAGCCTCTGCGTAGCTGGTACTACAGGTGTGCACCACCACACTGTGCTAATTGTTTGTATTTTTAGTAGAGATGCGGTTTCACTGTGTTAGCCAGGATGGTCTGGATTTCCTTACCTCATTATCCACCCACCTCAGCCTCCCAAAGTGCTGGGATTACAGATGTGAGCCACCACGCCCAGCCAAAACATAAATATTTTAAGAGAAATACACAGTAGTCTTCACTTGCGAACAATCACTTGTGACGCCCACTGAGATTTATGCTTTAGTGAGCTACACAATGAAAACCTTACAGGCGCCGGGCGCGGTGGCTCACGCCTGTAATCCCAGCACTTTGGGAGGCCGAGGCGGGCGGATCACAAGGTCAGGAGATCGAGACCACGGTGAAACCCCGTCTCTACTAAAAATACAAAAAATTAGCCGGGCGCGGTTGTGGGCGCCTGTAGTCCCAGCTACTCGGGAGGCTGAGGCAGGAGAATGGCGTGAACCTGGGAGGCGGAGCTTGCAGTGAGCCGAGATCGCGCCACTGCACTCCAGCCTGGGCGACAGAGCGAGACTCCGTCTCAAAAAAAAAAAAAAAAAAAAAAAGAAAACCTTACAGGCGACCTGCTTACTGGACAAGCTATACTGCTGACATGTGACTCCAGGCAATCACCAAGTGTGGAGGGAGTAAGATATGATGAACTTCCTCTCGCAAATGGAATACACTACCTATTTCTCTTCTGTTACTTTTTGCTGATCATATGCCAGCAAACCATCACTATCACTTTTCCGAGCAAATAAACCCAATCGGCCTTGATGCAGCAAAAAAGAGTATTTAAAATTAAACATATTTTCAACAAAAACAGAATTTTGTACAACTGGAGAGAATTTTAATTGCTAAAAGTTTGTTTTTTCTTTCTGTTATATAAAGCTAATAAATGTTTATTATGGAACACTTAGAAGATAGATATACAAAAAGAAGAAAATTAAAATCATCCATAATCTTAGCTCCCCTCCAGGTATAGCCACTATTAAATAAGTGCTTGCTTTTTTTGTGTGTGGTTATTTTTGCCATTTGAATAGGGACTGGGTTTCATCAAGTTGCCCAGGCTGGTCTCAAACTCATGGGCTCAACGATCTGCCCACCTCGGCCTCCCAAAGTGCTGGGAGGATAAGCCTGAGACACCACACCTGGCCTGCTTGTTTTTAAAAGAAAAAAAATTATACAAAATTAATAAAAGTAATGAAATCAAAAGTCTATTTAGCCTAAAGCTTGAAGGGAGATAAAAAGCACAAGGCTATAGTCATTAAAACTCTTAATAACTAGACCTGGTGACCAGGCACAGTGGCTCACGCCTGTAATCCCAGCACTTTGGGAGGCCAAGACAGGCAGGCGGATCATGAGATCAGGAGATCAAGACCATCCTGGCTAACATGGTGAAATCCTGTCTCTACTAAAAATACAAAAAATTAGCCGGGTGTGGTGGCACACACCTGTAGTACCAGCTACTCAGGAGGCTGAGGCAGGAGAATTGCTTGAACCCGGGAGGCGGAGGTTGCAGTGAGCTGAGATCGTGCCACTGTACTCCTGCCTGGGTGAGAGAGCAAGACTCTGTTTCTAAACAAACAAACAAACAAAACCTGGTGTGGTGGCTCAAGCCTGTAATCCCGGACCTTTGGGAGGTGAGAGGATTGCTTGAGGCCAGGAGTTCAAGACTAACCTGTCAACACAGCACAGTGGCTCACGGCTGTAATCCCAGCACTTTGGGAGGCCAAGGTAGGTGGATCACCTGGGGTCAGGAGTTCGAGACCAGCCTGGTCAACATGGTGAAACCGTGTCTCTACTAAAAAATAAAAAATTAGCCGGTGTGGTGGCATGTGCCTATAATCCCAGCTACTTGAGAGGCTGGGGCAGGAGAATCACTTGAACGTGGGAGGCAGAGGTTGCAGTGAGCCAGGATCATGCCAGTGCACTCCAGCCTGGGTGACAGAGCAAAACACTGTCTTAAACAAAAAAAAAAGATATGAAAAATTTAGTTGGGCATGGTGGCAGGTGCTTGTAGTCCCAGCTACTCAGGAGGCTGAGGTAGGAGGATCACTTGAGCCCAGGTGGTTGAGGCTGCAGTGAGCTATGATCATGCCACTGGACTCCTGCCTGGGCAGCAGAGCCAGAGCCTGTCTCAAAAAAAATAAATAAATAAGTAAATAAAAATCAGGGGGAAAAAAAGTCTTTTAACAACTACAAAGGTAACTCATTATTTTGGCTGAGTACTTCCCATTGTTAGTACCCACTGCCAGATATACCATCCTGAACACCAGCAAAGAAGGTTAACCCCTCTCCCCCAACCCAATTTTTATTTTGTAAAACTTCAAACGTATAGAAAAGTTCAAATTACCATTCAAATCACCTAGACTCACCAATTGCTCACATTTTGCCATATTTGCCTTTTCTCTCTCTACACACACACACTTTTCTGTTGTTGAATCACTTGAAAATAAAATGCAGATTTATCATGAATTTTTAACTTTAAGTATTTCAGCATGTACTTCCTAAGAACAAGGACATTCTAAGCGAAAGTAGTATTTTTTATGAACTAATCAAAATTTGCAATTCTTTCTATAAGGCTGACCAAGATAATGGAGCAGACTCCATAAAACTGCAGTTAGCTTGAAGCATTAAAGTTTATTTTCTTCCTCTTTGCTGCACCCCATGTGACTTTCTTTTGGAATACAGTTTCTCAACCTCAGCACCAATGACATTTTGGGCCAGATAATTATTTACTGGGGCAGGTTGTGGGGGGTGTTCTGTGACTGCAGGATGTTTAGCAGAATCCCTGTCCCTTTACCCACTAGATGCCAGTATCACCCTACATCCAGTTTTAACAACTGAAAGTATCTATATACACTGCTCTGTGCACAAAAGGGAAATTGTCCCTGGTGAAGAAACATGGCTCTGAAAGAACAGGACCCCCTCAATCCAGATGGGGAGTACAATGATCAATCCAGATGGGGAGTATAATGATAATGACAGCATGGGCCGGGCGCGGTGGCTCAAGCCTGTAATCCCAGCACTTTGGGAGGCCGAGATGGGCGGATCACGAGGTCAGGAGATCGAGACCATCCTGGCTAACACGGTGAAACCCCGTCTCTACTAAGAAATACAAAAAATAGCCGGGCGAGGTGGCAGCGCCTGTAGTCCCAGCTACTCGGGAGGCTGAGGCCGGAGAATGGCGTGAACCCAGGAGGCGGAGCTTGCAGTGAGCTGAGATCCGGCCACTGCACTCCAGCCTGGGCTACAGAGCGAGACTCCGTCTCAAAAAAAAAAAAAAAAAAAAAAAGATAATGACAGCATCTATTGATCTACTGAATTCGTGGCATGTGGCAGCAGGTTCTAAGCAGTCTACATGTGTTAAATCATTTAGCCCCCAGAATAACCATCTGAAATGGGTTGTGTACCACCTTCATCTTAGAAGAGGAAATAGACACAGTGAGATTAAGTACCTCATGTGAATGAACAAACCAAAGAATGGCTTCCTGCAAAAACTGAGATCCAACACTATGTAGCTGAACCACTATTCTTTTTTTTTTTTGGAGACGGAGTCTCTCTCACTCTGTTGCCCAGGCTGGAGTGTAGTGACGTGATCTCAGCTCACTGCAACCTGTCCCCCGGGTTCAAGCGATTCTCCTGCCTCAGCCTCCCGAGTAACTGGGATTACAGGCGCCTGCCACCGCACCCAGCTAATTTTTGTATTTTTAGTAGAGATGGGGTTTTGCCATCTTGGCCAGGCTGATCTTGAACTCCTGACCTTGTGATCCACCCGCCTCGGCCTCCCAAAGTGCTGGGATTACAGGTGTGAGCCACTGAGCCTGACCTGAAACACCATTCTTACAGTAAAAGATAACTTTGATGGTACATACTGCACTTAAAAAGGAAAAAATTCATATGTGAAATTAATAAAAGGACGTAGGAAAACAGGCACTCTTATATATTGCTAATGATTGTTCACACTGGCACAAATTGCTAAACTCCCCTCCAGGAAGGAATTATGTGACTTAAAAATGTGTCTGCCTGAAGATGGCCGAATAGGAGCAGCTCCAGTCTCCAACTCCCAGTGCGAGCGACACAGAAGACGGGTGATTTCTGCATTTTCAACTGAGGTACTGGGTTCATCTCACTGGGGAGTGCCGGACGATCGGTGCTGGTCAGCTGCTGCAGCCCGACCAGCGAGAGCTGAAGCAGGGCGAGGCATTGCCTCACCTGGGAAGCGCAAGGGGGAAGGGAGTCCCTTTTCCTAGCCAGGGGAACTGAGACACACAACACCTGGAAAATCGGGTAACTCCCACCCCAATACTGCGCTTTAAGCAAACAGGCACACCAGGAGATCATATCCCACACCTGGCCGGGAGGGTCCCACACCCACGGAGCCTCCCTCATTGCTAGCGCAGCAGTCTGTGATCTACCAGCAAGGCAGCAGCGAGGCTGGGGGAGGGGCGCCCGCCATTGCTGAGGCTTAAGTAGGTAAACAAAGCTGCTGGGAAGCTCGAACTGGGTGGAGCTCACAGCAGCTCAAGGAAACCTGCCTGTCTCTGTAGACTCCACCTCTGGGGACAGGGCACAGTAAACTAAACAAACGCAGCAGACACCTCTGCAGACGCAAACGACTCTGTCTGACAGCTTTGAAGAGAGCAGTGGATCTCCCAACACGGAGGTTGAGATCTGAGAAGGGACAGACTCCCTGCTCAAGTGGGTCCCTGACCCCTGAGTAGCCTAACTGGGAGACATCCCCCACTAGGGGCAGTCTGACACCCCACACCTCACAGGGAGGAGTACACCCCTGAGAGGAAGCTTCCAAAGCAAGAATCAGACAGGTACACTCGCTGTTCAGAAATATTCTATCTTCTGCAGCCTCTGCTGCTGATACCCAGGCAAACAGGGTCTGGAGTGGACCTCAAGCAATCTCCAACAGACCTACAGCTGAGGGTCCTGACTGTTAGAAGGAAAACTATCAAACAGGAAGGACACCTACACCAAAACCCCATCAGTACATCACCATCATCAAAGACCAGAGGCAGATAAAACCACAAAGATGGGGAAAAAGCAGGGCAGAAAAGCTGGAAATTCAAAAAATAAGAGCGCATCTCCCCCGGCAAAGGAGCGCAGCTCATCGCCAGCAACGGATCAAAGCTGGACGGAGAATGACTTTGACGAGATGAGAGAAGAAGGCTTCAGTCCATCAAATTTCTCAGAGCTAAAGGAGGAATTACGTACCCAGCGCAAAGAAACTAAAAATCTTGAAAAATGTGTCTGCCCTTTGACCCAATAATTCATCCTAAGAAAATAACCAGTTATACACATAAAATAGAGGTGCAGTGATATTTACTAGTCTTTTCCATAACACTGAAAAATTGAAACTCTATCAATACCCAAATACAGAGTTAAATGACAATACTTTCATACAATGTAATTCTATAAAGCCATTACAAATAATAGAGCATATCATATCAAAAGACGTTCGTGATATGTTAAAGTAAGTAAATTATAAAGTAGAATGAATGGCATAATCCTAGCCACTATATACACATAGAAGCAAAAATGTTAACTGTGATTATCTTCACATATGAGATTCTAGTAGTCTTGTTTTCCTTTAGCTTATCTGCATTTTCCTTTTTTCCACCCCCTGTTTTGGTTTGGCTTTTATTTAAAAGTTTTTTTTTTTTTAATTTATTTTTTGACTGCTCTTGCGGAGCAGGCTACTCCATAAGCAGTATGCTGAGAGTAGCGTATTCAAAAGTTTTTAAAACGGAAGTTCATATATAAATGAAAAAGCGATCCCTTTGACATTGACAGAATTAACATACAGTTTCAACTACTGGTACTCAATTCCAAAGACCCATAGTATGTTATAAAAATGTGTGGTTCCTGTTGTTGAACAAATTGTGAATGGCACCCCACAGTCTGGGTAGGAAAAAGTTTCTTGGTTAGTCACCAGGACCGGTCAGTTGTCTAGTCTCCACACCTTAACCCAGCTGTGATGCTGCGGGATGAACTCTATAGCTGATCTAAAGTGAACTCCAGAGATGTCTGGGAAACTGACCCTGATTGTGGTTCCAGAGCACTGACTTCAGGAATGTACTCAGCCTAGACTAAAACAGCCTAGAAAGGCTGAAGCTGATGAATGAATAATTTGTTCATGTCTGATCCTGATTCTGTCACACTCTGCGACCATACTGTGTGGCTTAACTCCAGGACTAATGAGGGCACCTGGCAGGCGAGGCGTTCTTTAGTGCATATCTACTTACAACTGGACCTAGAGGGACCCAGAAGGTGACAGGTATGTTTTCAGGCCATCATCCACAACTGTTCACCCTTTGGAGAAATTTTATTTAACTTGGAAATGTGACCCATCTCTGTCATCCTGTCTGCACTGACTTTTTTTTCTTTTCATTCTTTAGATAAGCAAATTATTTAATTTTACCCAAATGGTATATCTGTCTGGTCTTTCCATCAATCCACACCCAACATTATCCTTTGTCATTAAAATAGTTGTGCAGTTCTCTACTCCACTAAACAAACTATGGCAATGTGCAATGTTTTTCAAAAAGTGGTTTTGGAACCTCTGAGGCCTCATGAAGTCCTCAGGAGGTCTGAATACAGAGTGCTATGTTTTAGCACATCCACAGTTGGTACCTTCATCTATCACTCTGGAGTGCTGCCCTGGTACAAGAAAATATCAAGCGCCTGCCCCTGAAAACACATGCCCACTCCTATGAAGGACTGCATTGGTACTACAGTCTTTTCCTGCCACCCTGTACCTCTGGTAAGATGAACTGTTCCACGGGCTTGTACCACAGCTTGTTCACCTGCACACCACAGCTCGGAGGACTGAAGCGAGCAATGAAGAGGGCCTCCTACAAATTGGGAGAAGAAGACAAGAAAAAAATACTTCATGTTATACCACTGCATATGCAACAAGTTTTCAAATACCTTACATCTTGGTCAGCTAAATCCACAACGGCCCTAACCACGGTCACTAACATGGTTCCACTGTGGTTTTGGCATCACTGGGTTTTCTAGTGCAGTCATGGTTACTAAATAACAATATTTAAGGTAATCAAAGTTGTCATGAAGTTCTCAAATGCTAAACAAAATCCACATAACCTTAAAAAAAAAAACCCACCTTGAAAGAAAAAATATTAAGGGAAGGGAGCAGTGTTGTTAAATTAAGCCAACATATTATAGTGTCAGAACTCCCTCAAAGGTTTAAGACTAAACTGAAATACCACAGATTTTTACTGGGAACAAAAGCACTCAGGAAACTCCCTTCAAAAAGAATCTTCAGAAGAAAATATAAACAAAACAAAAAAGGGAATATAAAAGAGGACTGGGGCCAAGTGCAGTGGCTCACGCCTGTAATCCTAGCACTTTGGGAGGCCGAGGCAGGCAGATCACTTGAGGTCAGGAGTTCCAGACCAGCCTGGCCAACATGTGAAACTCCATATCTCTACTAAAACTACAAAAATTAGCTAGGCGTGGTGACAGACACCTGTAGTCCCAGCTACTTGGGAGGCTGAAGCAGGAGAATCACTTGAACCCAGGAGGTGGAGGCTGCAGTGAGCCAAGATTGTACCACTGCACTCCAGCCTGGGCCACAGAGCCAGACCCTGTCAAAAAAAAAAAAAAAAAAAAAAAAAAAAACAAACAGGACTGATTTTCATTATGTCTATTGTTTTCTTGGACCCTCCCATTTCTTCTAGGCAACATTTCCTCATTCTCATGCCTATTCTTATATACCAACTTACCATAGGGGAAACTTCTGTTAAGCTCTTATAACCAGGCAGGGGTTCAAAATTAAGCACATTTCAATGGATTATGTCTATTTCTTTCATGAACACCAGTTCTTAGGAATGCAGTATAAGAATAGTTTTTGCATTGTGACTACCCATGAACCCATTAGCATTCATCTTAGACTAGTCCTTTCTTGAGGACAAAGATTAACTCCTCCTTGGTTAAAAATATGGCAACTAAAAGTTATATCGACATGATCAAAATATTGTATGTCTGAACCAAACTACTTGATTGATAACTCGCACACTATAAATAGTTTTGTTTTTTGAGACAGTCTCACTCTGTCACCTAGGCTGGAGTGAGTGGTGTGATCATGGCTCACTGTAATGCAGCCTCAACCTCCTGGGCTCAAGTGATCCTCCCACCTCAGCCTCCCAAGCAGCTGGGACTATAAGTATATGCCACCATGCCTGCCTATTTTCTTAATTTTTTGTAGAGACGGGGTCTCACTGTATTGCCTAGGTTGGTCTCGAACTCCTGGGCTGAAGCAATCCATCTTCCTTGCCCTCTCAAACTGCTGGGATTACAGGCGTGAGCCACTGCGCCTGGCTAATAGTTTTCTTTAAAACTATATATACTAAGATAAACAAGTATATTTTAAAAAATCAAGATTAATTCTAATTTCTAGAAAACAGTGCTACTCAGAGTACTGCTATTTCAATTCCCTATCTGGTCTTCAGTATCAATGAAACTGTTAACTACAATCACACATGGACTCCTACAGTTGAGTAACTACAAAGCTCTTCTCACTGTAATCATTATGGCTGGCATCACCAGCAGAAATCCTACCCTTCCCTCTGTCTTATATTTATGTCTACAAACACATCAACAAACTAGACAGATTATTTAGAGGAAGAACAGGGCAAATTACAAAAAAGAAATTTCATCTCAAATTTATTTGTGTATTTATTGGTGAGTCTCTAACACTGTATTCATTGCTAATAATCAACATTAATAATACAAACACATTGTAAAAAACTGAACAGAGTTCTGCTTCCAGTAATATCAGACCAATTCTCCTATAGATAATAATTATGAACTCTGGATGAAACATAAAAAACATGATTTGTAGGCACTGGAATTCAAACAAATAGGCAGAAACTGGAGAAGAATCAGTACTTGGAAGAAGGAAAAGGCTCCAAATATGCATCTCCTCCCTACCCCTCTTCTCGACTCTTTGTCTGAGGGTACAACTCTAGGGCAACTAGAAATTTTAGTGAGAATCTGTAGTCATTCTGCTTGAAAATTAAGAGGACAGAGTTGGGGTAAACACATCAATTAATAAAAGGCATGACGGGGAACATCCAGAAAGGAAAGGATCAGAGAGAGAGAGAACTGTAAATTCTTCATATAAACTCTGCCCACATCTGCGGCTGACTCATAAAATACACATTCAAGGCAGAACCCAAGTAGTCCATCCAAGGCCAAAAAAACTGAATAGAGATTTTAGCTGTTTCTCATTGAAAGTGAGACAATGTTTACAGTCTGTCTGCTAAAACAAACAAACAAACAAACAAAAAAACATTACTCTTTGAAGAATATAATAGGATCCAGAGTTCCTACAATGAATTATTCACGATATCTACGATACAATGCAAAGATAAGGGCCAGGTGCGGTGGCTCACACCTGTAATCCCAGCATTTTGGGAAGTCAAGGCAGGAAGATCACTTGAGGTTAAGAGTTTGACACCAGCCTGGGCAACATGGTGAGATCCTGCTCTACAAAAAATTTTACAAGTAGCTGGGTATGGTGGCACGCGCATGTAGTCCCAGCTACTCAGGAGGCTGAGGAGGGCAGACAGCTTGAGCCCAGGAGTTTAAGGCTGCAGTGAACCGTGACTGGACCACTGCACTCCAGCCCAGGCAAAAGAGCGAGACCCTGTCAAACAACAACAACAACAGCACCACCAAAACCCAAACCAAAAGACTCCCAAAATACTAGACACAAAACAGAAAAATGTTACCCATATTTTAGAGGAAAGATATTAATCAATAGACAGACGCTGAGATGACTCAGAATAAGCGTACACAGATTTTAAAGCTGCTGTTACAACTATGGTCAAAGCTGTAGAGAAAAATATTCTCAAACAATGAACACATAGGAAATTTTAGAGAAATAAAAACAGTAAAAAAGAACTAAATGGAAACTGAAACGCTAACAAGTATAATATTTAAAATAAATCTAAAATAAAAAATTCATTCAGATTTGAGATGACAGAAGAGTCACTAAACTTGAATACAGATTAACAGAAGTTATCTACACCGGAAAAGAGACAAAAACATTGAAAAAAATGAACAGTCTTGTGATCTGTAGGACAATACCAAAAGATCTAACATACATGTAATTGGAATCCCAGGAGGAGTAGAGAGAGCAAGTGAAATCAGAAAAGGTTCTGAAAACATTAATAGCTGAAAATCCCCCAAATTTGGTAAAAGACATACATTTACAGATTGAAGAAACATGTAGCACACCTTGAACAAAGAAAGAAAAAGCACACCATGCCTGGTACGGTGCCTCATGCCTGTAATCCCAGGACTTTGGGAGGCTGAGACAGCAATTTGGAAGGCTGAGGAGGGCAGATCACTTGAGGTCAGGAGTTCGACACCAGCCTAGCCAACATGGCAAAACTCCGTCTTTACTAAAAATACAAAAATGAACCAGGTGTGGTGGCATGCACCTGCAATCCCAGCTACTTGGGAGTGGATATAAATATGTAATAAACCAAATACAGAAAAACGTTAACTGTTGTAGAATGCAGTTAGTGGCTATAGGGTTGTTTACTGAATAATTCCTTCAAGTTTTCTTCATGTTTAAAAAACAGATCCTTCAAATACAATTCCATGCTACTTCTTCAGATGCATTCTGTAAACAAATCAGATTTCCCCACATATTAGGAACAGAGAAACTTCAGGGATTTTCTGTTTTCGGTAAAAGAATAACTTTTATTTCCTCTATATCTTATTACAAAAAAGATTTGAAGCAGTTATTAGCTTTGTATTACGGACTTTTACAGTTGGAAGAAAGAGGCAATAATACTCATTTATCCTAAGAATCCCAAACTTTTTTTATATCCATTACCAATTTTCGAAATTCCCTAGGCTTTAGGGAATTTTAAGTTGGAGATTTCTAATCTAGTCAACTCCTTCTTTTCTGGATATAGCACATTTATTCATAGATAATCTATCTCCAAACTAGTCTTATATCACACTACAGTGTATTCAGTCAATAGGGGAAGAAAGGTGAAAGTCTCAACCAGAGAGAATTATATAGTCTTCCAATCTACTTACTGTATGTCACAAGGAAAAGTTGATGTTTTTGAAAAAGAAAAAAGAGAAAAAACCTGTACAGAGCAGTGCATACCTCTTGTTCTGCCTGATAAAGTTTGACAGTGATGTTCCTCTGGAAACCCACATCACTGGCATCATAGAACACTCCAAGACTGGTAATAACGATGGGGTAGAGAACTCGGAAACTCACGCTGACAATTCGATCCTCAGACAGCCCTGATGAGGAGTCTTCGGACAGACTGAATGCTTCAATTTCCTGATTCAAAACTAAGTAATGAGAACAGGTTTATATAATTGAACAAATACAATCCTTTGTTTTACTAGTAGGAAGTAGTGAAGTGGGCTTAATGCCAAAACCTAGGTAATCATTTGCTATATAATTCACAAATGGCAGGAATTTTAAAAAAATGCTTGAGAAAAATGGCTGCTTCTATATAAACATTTTTGAAATTTAAGAATAAAGTTTTCAGCCACATCTAAGTAAGTTAATTATCAGAACTGGTTTAATAGCTTTTTGCATACATGGGTGCATATATATGTATAAATGCCACAGGAGATATTAAATTTAAGTCATCTATTTGGAAGGGTTGGATACATAGAAATAATAAAAACAGTACTAACTGTAGTCATAAATAATCAGTAAATTTGGTCTTACTCTGCAAATTCCAAAAATCCTACTTCTTGATAGGCAATTTAAAATATTTGTGATACGTGACGCAATTATCACAGTATAAATAAGCAACTGAAGTCACTTCAAATAACACTGAAAAACTCTTGCTATACAGCATTGATAAAAGGTAAGCATATCAAACACAGTTTTGAACCACCTTCTATGTACCATTCCCCATCACATTTACATCTTCACTACTACCCTTGTGGTTGTGGCATTATCTTCAGTTTATGTATTAAGAAACTGAGGCCCAAAATTAAGCAATTCACCTAAGGTCACAGAAAGTAGCAGATCCAGGAATCAAGTCCCATTTCGTGATTCCAAAGTCAGTCCCCTTTCCACTCCCCCATGGCTGTCTAATCAGTGCCAAAAGAGTTCTTTTCAAATAATTTTTCTTTATTTGATTTATTTAATTATGAGACAGTCACCCAGTCACTCAGGCTGCAGTGCAGTGGCATTAACATGGCTTACTGAAGTCTCAACCTCCTTTGCTCAAGGGATCCTCCTGCCTCAGCCTCCTGAGTAGCTGGGATCACAGACACACACCACCAGGTCTTGCTAATTTTCTGTAGAGATGGGGGGGTCTCATCATGTTACCCAGGCTGGTCTTGAACTCCTGACCTCAAGCAGTCCTCCCACCTCAGCCTCCCACAGTGCTGGGATTACAGGCATGAGCCACTGTGCCCAGCCTTCAAATAAATTTTCTAATTACCATAAGTGAATCAGAATACATTAAATAAAGCAGTTCATAGGCAGGGAATATCAGTGCTGCTTTAATAATATAAAACCCTATTTTAAAAGATTATATCAGAGTCCTTTGTATCTTTTAGAGCTGTGGTTTTCAAATTTTGCTGACTACACAACCCCATCAGTTAAAAATATTTGTACACACACCTATTTACTTACAAAATATATGCATATATTGTGGTAAGTTTATATATTCAGTATTAATAAAGATTGTATTTTCTTATTTTCAGGTAAATAGAAATTCTAAGCCTGGGCAGCATGGTAAAATCCTGTCTTTACTAAAGATACGAAAATTAGCTGGGCGTGGTGGCACACACCTGTAATCTCAGCTACTTGGGAGGCGAAGGCACGAGAATTTCTTGAGCCTGGGAGGAAGAGGCTACAGTGACCTGAGATTGTGCCACTGCAGTGCAGCCTGGGCAAGAGAGCAAGACCCTGTCTCAAAAAAAAAGAAATTATATTTTCTTCCTATACTCTAGCAGATCATTTGGATGCCTATATCAGACTTCCTAGAAGCTCTTTACACTCAGTAGATACTCAATAAAATGGGACTAAAGGGAAGTGATGACTCTTACCTAATTACAGACATGGGCAGCAGGGAAAAAAGGAAAAATATAGCTTTTTGTCATGGGCTGGGTAAGCATTAACCGGAGAGTCTAGACTACAACATAATGGACAACAATACAATTTTTTTCTAAGATATTCAGTAAATAAAAGATATCCATAGGAAAAACCTCTTTATTAAAAGCAATAGGGCAAGCACATTATAATACAGCATTTTTAGATAGTTTCTTATCTAAAAGAAATGTGCCTTGGGCTTCAAGTTACGTGGACACAGGAAATCCCGCTGCATTACAGTGCTATTAATCAACCCTTCTATCCCAGCCACAATAGCACAATGATTAATGCTTACCATGACCTTCTGGTACTGAAATAACCATAACTGCCTTTGGATTATCGAAAAAATAACATTAGGTTCAATATTAAGTTATATACACATTTAAAAATTCATAACCTAGGTATTACATATATGAAAATGTTTTATTAACAGAAAGTTCTACTTCTTTACTTTTAATAAATAACAGCACTTAAGATAATAAAAATATGGTTAATTTAAAAGTGAAGGGCTTCTTTTTGTTTTTCAATTGTAATTTGTTGGAGGATACCACATCATCAGTGACATAACATTCTATGGGGTTTCTGATCCCTTTAAGACTCCAGTGAGGCTGCGTGCGGTGGCTCATGCCTGTAATCCCAGCACTTTGGGAGGCTGAGGCGGAAGAATCACCTGAGGTCAGGAATTCAAGACCAGCCTGGCCAATGCGGTGAAACCCCGTGTCTACTAAAAATACAAAAATTAGTCAGGCGTGGTGGTGGGTACCTGTAATCCTAGCTACTCAGGAGACTGAGGCAGGAAAATCGCTCGAACCCAGGAGGCGGAGGTTGCAGTGAGCCAAGATCACGCCATTGCACTCCAGCCTGGGCAACAAGAGCGAAACTCCGTCTCAAAAAAAAAAAGAAAAAAAAGACTCCCAGTGAAAGCCAAAGGACTTTCTCATAATTCATACATAAAATTTGGTTACAATGTTAACTGAATTCATAGACGTCCTAATTAAGAAACCTCTGTTTTATAATACCGACCTGAATATATTGTCCAATTTATTTTAAAAGCTGTTTGAAGCCCAACTTTATAAAATGGCAGGCTCTTTAAAATAATGTTCAGTACCTTCTACCTTCTAGGAACTATTCTAAATACATCGTATGTATCAACTTATTTCATCCTTATGTCAATCTCCATGAGGGAGATTCTTTTATCCCTGAGTTTACAGATGATAAAACTGAGGCAGAGGAGGTCACACAGCTAGAAAATGGCAGAGCTTGGATTGAGAGCCATGGAGCCTGCTTATAAAAGTGAGGTGTTATTTAACTATACAGTTTTAACAAACCTTAAAATATCAGAAGTCCTAATCAGCATATTTAAGACTTGGAAGTTTAACCTCCCTTAGAAACACAGCTGAACATAATGGGAAGTGCTAAAAAACACAGACAGTTATAAATTTATCAACTTCCTAAAACTGGTTCCCTGATGACACAGAGAACCTAATTAGGATCAGCTTTCTTTGTTGTCTTTGTTTTTTTGTTTTTGAGACAGGGTCTCGCTCTGTTACCCAGGTTGGAGTGCAGTAGAGTGAACAGATCATAGCTTACTGCAGCCTCGAACTGCTGGGCTCAGACTGTAGCCTCGAACTGCAGTCCTCCTATCTCAGCCTCCCAGCAGCTGGAACTACAGGCGTGAGCCACCACACTTGGCTAATTTTTTTTTTCCTGGAGACATAGGGTCTCACTATGTTGCCCAGGCTGGTTTTCTGCTCTTCCTCCCGCTGTGGTGTCCCAAAGTGCTGGAGAAGCTTTCTTTACCCTCACCAAAATTTTACAAACTTTTAATTTTAAGGCATAAATAATGTTACTTGTGTTTTAAATTTTTTTACTATTTTTTCTTTTACAGAAATAAATTAGATAATAATTCTTTTTTTTTTTTTTTTTTTTTTTTTTTTTTTTTTTTTGAGACGGAGTCTTGCTCTGTCACCCAGGCTGGAGTGCAGTGGCTGGATCTCAGCTCACTGCAAGCTCCGCCTCCCGGGTTTACGCCATTCTCCTGCCTCAGCCTCCCGAGTAGCTGGGACTACAGGCGCCCGCCACCTCGCCCGGCTAGTTTTTTGTATTTTTTAGTAGAGACAGGGTTTCACCGTGTTAGCCAGGATGGTCTCGATCTCCTGACCTCGTGATCCGCCCGTCTCGGCCTCCCAAAGTGCTGGGATTACAGGCGTGAGCCACCGCGCCCGGCCAAATTAGATAATAATTCTAAGAGAAAGTGATTCATAATATTTGTTTCTTCAAGGTTATTATAAATTAACTGGTAAAATCAGCAGTTTTCCAAAAGTTCAAAATTTGGTAATTCAGGATTTATCTAAGCATAAGGAACTTCCAAATGCATATGAATCACACTGAAAAATAGAGTCTTCTGGATCCTGAAGTTTCGATTCTGTAAAGAATCTCTACAGATACCCCAAGTCAATCTGTCAAAAATGATGAAACAGGTTGGGCGTGGTGGCTCATGCCTGTAATCTCAGCACTTTGGGGGGCTGAGGAGGGTGGATTACGAGGTCAGGAGTTCGAGGCCAGCCTGGCCAAGATGGTGAAACCCCATTTCTACTAAAAATACAAAAATTAGCTAGGCGCAGTTGTGGGCACCTGTAATCCCAGCTACTCGGGAGGCTGAGGCAGGAGAATTTCTTGAACCCGGGCGGCAGAGGTTGCAGTGAGCCAAGATGGCACAACTACATTCCAGCCTGGGCAACATAGCAAGACTCCATCTCCAAAAATAAAAAATAAAAAAAAGATGAGACATAAATTTGGATGAAAGATATTTTAGTCTATTAAAAACAGACTCCAGGGCATGGTGGCTCATGCCTGCAATCCCAATGCTTTGGGATGCTGAGGCTGGTGGATCCCTTGAGGGCAGCAATTCAAGATCAGCCCAGGCAAGACAGCGAGACCTCAACTCTACAAAAAATTAGCCAAGTGTCGTGGCACATGCCTGTAGTCCTAGCAGGGTGGTGAGGCAGGAGGATCACTTGAGCCCAGGAGTTTGAGGTTATAGTGAGCCATGACTGTGCCACTGCATGCTAGCCTAGGCGACATAGCAAGACCCTGTCTCTAAAACACATAATAAAATAAAATAATAAAAAACGAAAACAGACTCCAAACTATTAAGCTTAGCAACTTTTACTCAACATCAAGAATGTGTATGGCAGTCGAGGGAAAAGATGACTTACCTGGATTTGTGATGTTGAGTAGTTTACAGGAATAAGGATCCTCCCTGTCTTCCACAGGCACTTCACAGCCATGAGCACCTATTATGAACTTCACAAGCACACTGAGAGATGTGTTGGCATTAACATCAGTTACTGATCTTCACCTCGCACATGCACGTTTCCTCACGCCCATTTCAGAGCTTTTACTTTGAGACACAAGTGTTTATGAGGATTAATTCTCTACCTTTATTTTTCTAGTCTAGCAAAATGGGGGAACAAGCAAATTGAAAGTTGCTAACTACCAAGTTACTTATGCATGAGTCCTTCATTGCAATGCTATATTAAAGCAAGTAAGAATATGTCTGGCCTCGCTACCAGCAAATGTTCATATCATTTAAAAGCAAACTATAGTAAAGTCAGCTTCTCATGCCCACACCTAAAAACATACCTATATCTAAAATTTTCCTTTGTTGCCTTCTTCTGTTTCAGAAGGTGTTCCTTTTGCTCAGGATTAGGTCTTTCCATCCAAGAAGAAATCCCCTTCTCTCCTAGACCTTGCTTCACTGGTTACCCCTGTAACTAGTGGCTCCTTCCCTCCACAGTATAAACATGATAAAATCCTGACTCTAATTATTCTCTTCACCTTCCATCCTTCCTTGCTATCACACTTTACACTGAGGTCCTACAAAGAAATTAAAATTGCAGCCTCTTGTTTCTTACTTCCCGCTCTTTTTATAAAACAAGAGTTTTAGCTTTAACATCACTACCTCCACTGAGATTCCACTAATGTAACCAATGAGCTGCTGCCAAATCAATAGACACTCTTCAACTCTTACCCTCCTGGCTTCTCCACGGCTTGATACTGCCCAGTTCCCTAAAATGCTCTCTTCCCTTCCTTCTGCGGCCTGCTCAGTCATCTTCACCGGCTCTTATTCCCCAGCTTGTCCACTGAGAGGGGGATTAGTTCAGGGCTCTGCCCTTGGGTCTCTTCTCAATCTACTCATTTTTTTTACTTCCTTTCCCTAGACAATATTATTTATTCTCAAGGCTTCAACTAGCATGGGAGTGATTCCTGAATTAGTAACTCTAGTTTTTTTCCTTTTTTTCCTTTTTTTGGTGAGACAGAGTCTCGCTTTGTCACCCAGGCTGGAGTGCAACGGTGCAATCTCGGCTCTCTGCAGCCTCCACCTTCCAGGTTCAAGCAATTCTCCTGCCTCAGCCTCCTAAGTAGCTGGGAATACAAGCGTGTGCCACCACGCCTGGCTAATTTTTGTATTTTTAGTAGAGATGGTGTTTCACCATTTTGGCCAGGCTGGTCTCGAACTATTGGCCTCAAGTGATCTGCCTGCCTCAGCCTCCCAAAGTGCTGGGATTACAGGTGCGAGCCACTGTGCCCAGTCCTGAATTAGTAACTCTAGTTTAGACCCATGTTCTAAGTAAAGGACCTATAAATTCATTGGACATCTTCATCTAGATAACCCACAGACAGCTGTGTGCTAAAGCCTGCTACTACTGACTTCTGAGAGTCAACTGTCAACTTTTCAGAAATTTTGTGAGACAGTTACTAAACATAGCCTTTATTTAAAATTAAATTATATAACCTTATAATTAAATATATATCAAAAAAAGGAAATACTCAAATTAATCACAATGTTTTACTACATTTTACTATTATTTATGTTCTTGAGGTAATTTATATTTATTACACCTACATGGTGGAATAGTATACATGGCAAGCTACTGCTTATCTTTCCCCGACTCTGTGTTCAGAGATGTTACGTTAGTCACCTGTATTGGCCATGGTGGGAATATTCACACCCTAGAAACCGGCAAATAGTACAAATAAGGGTTTGGTTTATTGTTTTGTTGATGGTCTAGACTTAAGAAAGTATAGAGAAAATGTTGATAATGCAAATTAAGCTTAATGTAATGTGTCTGTCTATAGCCATTACAGAGTGAATAGTTCAAAAAAACAGTCAAGGAAGATACAATTCCAGTATTCAAAAACTATTACCTGATACAGCATAGAACTCACTGACTTTATTAAGTGTAAAGCTGACATATCTTGTCAATTTAGTCTTCACTGTTTAACTTAAAAGAAAGACTTTTGTCAGAACTATACTCTTTTGTTAACTGCAACCAGAAGTTGGTCATAGATAGGAGAGTCCGACAAACAAAAGCATTCTATGAGAATCAACCGACTTCATGGAATTTACGATAAACAGTATTGTACAGGTCATTATCTGTCAATTACTGCTGTATATCCTTTATGTCAATAAAATTTAAAATAAACATGTATGTACACATAAGCATCCTTTTTCCCAGAGAGCCAGTTAGTAAACCTTCAACAGTACACCACTGCCTGTAGGAACCTCAAGGTCAACACATACACAACTGAGCTTCTTTCCCATGAAACTTGCTCTTCTCATGTAGTATTTTTGTTTTGATTGATTCCACTATTCTCCAAGTCAGAACACTAGCAATCTTCCTAGCCTCCTCCTTCATTTTCTACATTCAATGACCTTATTCTCTCATAAGGTCACCTCTGCAGATCAGCTCCTCAGCAGTCCTTGCCTCAACAGGTCTTGTCCTTCCACTCAACCTTCCGCATGCCTGTTATACATGATCTGCTCACTGTCTGCCTCTCACAGTCATATGCTTCCCCTCTCTTTTCTTTATATACATCTCTCTGCTGTCCCACCTCTCCTGGCTACTTCTCTCACACTGTGCCACAACCCTTCCCCCACCACCACGAGCCCTGTGCTCCAGTTATATAGAAGCGTTAGGAGTTTCTCATACACCCCGGGCTCTTTTCTACCTATTTATATCACAGCACATGTAACATTTTATTACACTATCATACCTATTTCCTTCTACTAAATGTCAAGCCCCTCCTAACACTCAGGCTATACTGTTTATCTTTGTATTCTACCACACATACCACACTATCTACTTACAGAAGTACTTAGTGTTGAGTTTGGGTCCTTTGGAGAAATGCAAGAATGGAAAATATGCCATAACCACAGAAATGCAGTTTCTGTTACTAATTACCAATTAAGGCAGAATACCTTTCATAGACAACTAGCATTTGGAATAAAAGTATAAACAGAAATGAGTAAATGTGCTAACTAAATTATTGCTAGTATGTATCAAATTTGGTTTTTGAGCCATCTTACTAGGTACTCTTACTAGATACACAAAATTACTATGGCCCAGGAACGTATTTTTGCCTAATATATATTTTTATACAGATAGCTGATCATTTTCATAACACAAATCGAGCGTGCTAAATTTAAAGCAAGACTGTTATGATGGCAAATAAATTAGTGGTGAATGTCTGAATATTAACTTTACTCATTACATTTAGTTCTGAGTCATTCATTCAATAGTTGTTGAGTGACTTAGTCTGCACCAAGCTAGGTTTTAGGTATTGCGAAAACACCAATGAAAAAACCTGAACCCCCAGTGCTAATGAAACCTACATTCAAGTGGAGGAAGACAAACAATTTTACAACTAAATACAATACAGATGCCAGTTGGTGATAAGTGTTACCAAAAAAAATTAAGGCCAACTAAGGGAAGACAGAAACAAGATAGGGATGGGCTGCTATTTAATATGGGGCTGTCTGCTAGAGTGACATCTAAGCAGACACCTGAAGGAAGTGAGTCCCGAGCACATTAGTGAGAGAGGACACAGCAAATGCAAAGGCCCTGAGGCAGGAGCACTTTTAGTGTATGAAAGTACAGTAAGGCGGCCGGTGTATTTAGATAAGGTCAAAGACCACAACAAAGACTTGGGGTTTCACTCTGAGCAAGAAAGGAGGTCAATGGAGGGGTGTGAATAGAGCACTGACATAATTTGACTAATTTTAAAAGGATCACTCTGGCTGCTGTATGGAAAATAAAATGTAGGGGTCAAAGGTAGAAGCAGTAAGTTCAGAGAAGGGGGCTTCTGCAATAATCCAGGTGAGAAGTAATGGCAGCCTAGATCAGATGGTAGTGGTAAAGGTGGTGAGAAGTCAGATTCTGGGTCTGGTCTAAGCAGCATTAGGAAGGTATGCTGATGGACTGGATGTGGCAGGTGAAAGGAAAAATCAGGATAACACCAAGGGTTTTGGTCTGAGCAACTGGTGGAAGAGTCACTATTTTCTGACAGGGAAATACTACAGGAAGTACAGCTTTTGGAGGTGGTTCTGATAGTAGTGATGATTCTGAGGTCTTTCATTTGCTGTGTAATAGGCTCTATTATCACTGCAACCATGAACTAAAGAAACCTGTCTTCAAAAGGAATGAAAGCTACTATGAGAAAGCACTACTAGCGACAAGAAAATTCACAATTAGGCTGGGTTTGGTGGCTCACGCTTGTAATTCCAGCACTTTGGGAGGCTGAGGCAAGCAGATCACCTGAGGTCAGGAGTTCAAGACCAACCTGGCCAACATGGTGAAACCCCGTCTCAACTAAAAATACAAAAATTAGCCAGGCATGGTGGCAGGTGCCTGTAATCCCAGCTACTTGGGAGGCTGAGGCAGGAGAATCGCTTGAACCCAAGGAAGTGGAGGTTGCAGTGAGCTGAGATCGGGCCACTGCACTTCAGCCTGAGCGACAGAGCGAAACTCCGTCTCAAAAAAAAAAAAAATTCACAACTGCAATTTGCTTGTATAGCTACTTAGTCACAAATGTGCCAGTGCTATTCTATCCTGAAAGGGCATTCTCTGCTTATCACCTGAGTCTTCACATAAATAGAAGTCAACTTTCTATGCATTTCTTCTCCTAGTCCCTCACCACACAATCTTCAGAGGCTGATCTCACTGAGAACAGACTAAGGCTTTGAGCTCCTAACTAATAGCTGAGAGCTATCTAACGTCAGCATGAAAGGGATTACCAAAGCTCAGTTTTGGAAGGGTAATCAGGAAAAAGAGCATGGCATATTACACACACTGCAGATTACACAACTAAAAAATACTACAAAACTGAAAAAAATTAAATTTATCTCTGTGAAGTTAGTGAAAAGTATATTTAGACATGCACGTGTCTAAGGAGAAAACTGCTCTAAAATGGAACCTTTTAAGAATTGCTATTCTAAATCAAAGCAAAAAACAAACAAATCACACTGGGTATCTAAATACTACATATGCTAACCAGTGAATATACTCTCTTCCAACTATCATTTGGCTTAAAATGTTGGTTAAATTTACTTTTTGGCCCAAACTATATGGAAGAAAAGCAAATGAAACAGCCATTTCTCCCAAGAAGAGGCCACATATCTGAATGAACATTTCTATTCAAAATACGGTTTTTCAGAACTTTTTTTTTTTTTTTTAAATTAGGCAGGGACTCATTCTCATCACGCAGGCTGGAATGCAGTGGTGCAATCACGGCTCACTGCAGCCTCAATTTTCCAGGCTCCAGCAATCCTTCCACCTCAGCCTCCCGGGCAGCTGGGACTACAGGCACACACCACCATGCCTGGCTAGGTTTTTCAGAACTCTTATTTCAATAAACCAGGCAAGGCAACAACTCAGAAAACCTACCGTTGACTTAATGTGGGATGCTGTAGCAAATGCCTCATCCAGGTGCTTCTTATCACGTTTCGAAGTTCATGGTTATTGCGAGCTGACAACACGCCAACTACCACATCATAGTGAGTAGATTTCCACTGAGGAAATAAGGCCAACTGATCTAGAAATAAGAACAATACATTAGAAATAAGTCATGTATCAATTACTATGAAGTTCAATATGTATCATAAGTTTATTACAAAGTATATGTTTGTAGGAAATTCAGATAAATACAAAGAAAAGAATTTTTAAATCACATATAAACCCAGTATCCAGAGACAACCACTAATAACATTTTGGTGTAGAGTCTTTTTTGTCTTTCATGTATATACGTATGTATTCATGCTCACATAAGTATATTAATTCTTCAAAACAAACAAGATGTTTGTGGTAAGAATCTGTTTCAAAAGGCAATGTAGCATAAAAAAACAGTAAGCATTAAGAGTCAATTAGGCCACAGGTGGAATCCAGGCTCAATCATATATTAGTTATAAGTTATTTAGCTTCTTGAGCTTCAGTTTCCTCAACTACAAAATGGGTATAATAATACTTCTCATAAAGCTGTTGTAAAAATTAAATGAGATAACATGTATAAAGCTCTTGGTTTAGTATCAGGCACATAGGAGGCATTCAATGGCAACTAAAAAAAAATGTGCTTTGAAAAGTAAAGTCCTACATTAACGTTAGGTATTAAGCTTGGCGGATGAAGTTGAAGGACTTCCATACTGGAAAATAATGCAACCCTTATTTATATCAATGAATTCTACAGCCAGTAAACCTTTTACTACCTACTAAATATTCTAAAGAATGACGGGAAAGCAACATTTTTAGTAAAAAAAAAAAAATAATAAAGTAACAAGTCATTCTGAACAGCTCATTTTTTATTGTCATAAGGTCTAATGGGCAGGGCTACATTTCCATCTAAAACTTGTCCTTAGAAGACAGAAGAGAAAGATATACTTTGTCCTTGTTTTTCATCACCAGTTTTAAGGCTTGAGAGCTACGAGACTATATATAGCTCTGATGAGGTATCCATTTCATCTTTTTCTCCAGTGGTGGGAACTGATCCAAAAAGTTTCCAAAAATAAATTACTGAAGCCCAGACTCTTTACTACATTAAATGCAATGTTTTTATATACCATGGGATCTAGGTATTCAGTCTAAAAGACAACAAAACCACGCTGATATTTTTTTCAAAGGCCCAATTAAAATAATAAAAACAGATCTTTCTACTAGGATAATTTTAAGGATCTAATACAGAAATTTTTGTGTAGATACCTTATTTTCCACAATAGATATATTTCTTAAAATGTTCCATTCTAGGGCAGGCACAGTGCTCACGCCTATAATCCCAGCACTTTGGAAGGCCGAGGTGGGCGGATCATCTGAGGTCAGAAGTTTGAAACCAGCCTGACCAACATGGAGAAACCCTGCCTCTACTAAAAATACAAAATTAGCTGGGTGTGGTGGCACTTGCCTGTTTTCCCAGCTACTGGGGAGGCTGAGGCAGGAGAATCTCTTGAACCTGGGAGGTGGAGGTTGCGGTGAGCCAAGATCACACCATTGCACTCCAGCCTGGGCAACAAGAGTGAGACTCCACCTCAAAAAAAAAAAAAGTTCCATTTCAAATGGAATATAGGTATTTATTATTTCACCCTACAATGAGTCATGTACTAAAATGAATTCTTTTATAAAGACAAATTTTATTTTTAAATAAACTCAAATTTTTATGGATTAAGCTTATTAATAGGCCATATTTACTGAATACCTAATCTGTGAAAAGCACTACATATAGAGTATCACTTAACGTTCACAACCCATTGAGGTAGGTACTTGTTCTTTTTTTGAGACGGAGTCCCACTCTGTGGCCCAGGCTGGAGTGCAGTAGCGCGATCTCAGCTCACTGCGACCTCTGCCGCCCAGGTTCAAGTGATTCTCCTGCCTCAGGCTCCCGAGTAGCTGGGATTAAAGGCGCCTGCCACCATGCCTGGCTAATTTTTGTAGTTTTAGTAGAGATGGGGTTTCACCATCTTGGCCAGGTTGGTCTTGAACTCCTGACCTTGTGATCCACCACCTCGGCCTCCCAAAGTGCTGGGATTACAGGGGTGAGCCACCACGCCTGGCCTGGTACTTGTTGAACAAATGAAACACACAGAGAATTCTGTAACTTAAGTCAAACAGCTTGGAAATGGCTGGGCTAAGATTTAATCCCAGGCAATCTAACTCCATTCTTTATCACTGTTCTAGTCTATAGCTATACAGCTTAATATAGCTTATCTGAGTCTAAATTCTGATCTTTTAATGCACAATACCAGTTCAACTGGTGAATTAGCAACAAGCGGATCACTGAACACGCTGGGTAACATCAATTTTTTTGAACTCATGGCTCAGAACATTTTTTCTCAGATACATAATTATATGATGAAAGTTGTACCTAGTGCTGGAACTCACTCTAAATGAGTGTCTGAATTCGGAGACTAATTTAAATGACTACATAAAATTGACAATATGCCTCCCCACCTTTTTCACACAGAAATAGTATGTACATTCTAGTGTCAGGAAGGAGGCAAAGGTTCCGACATTGATTCCACAGCCAACATTTTGTATTACGTAAGTATGAAGTTATTTAAATCCCTGCGCTTCAACTTCTTATTTAGAGAAATTTGACACAAAAAAATGTTTTAGATATTCTATTTCATTTGTTTCAAAGTCTCATCTCAAAAGATTAAAAGCTGTAGGGAAAAAACCACATTTAATCTAAATGCCTCTTTTATCTGACATCATCAGAAAATAAGGATGCTGCACAAAAGCAAAACTTTCAAAATATTTGAAACATCACTTTTAATGCCAAAAATTTACTACCTTATTTTTGATGGCTAATCAAAGCAAATTTTTTAGAAATAGATTACACAGAGAATAACTTAATCTTTTCTTGATGTCTCAAAATCTTCATGAAAATTTCTCAAATCTATCCCTTTCTTGTCATTAATTCTAGCTGCCGCTCAGTTCGGTCTGTTTTTTCACCTGGACTAATACGAGGGCATCCTAACTGGTTTTTACCTGAATTCTCCATATAATTGTTAAACAAGATTTTTCTAAAAATAATGAAGAAATACAAAGATAACCATGTGGCATGTGAAAATCCCATGGATTACGGATGTAAACTACTTTTTGATCTTATTCCACCTCTCTGCCACTCTCAATGCCCCCTGCTTCTAACCCAGGTCTAAGCTGTTTCTGTTCAACTGCTTTACTTTACATGCATTTCTCTTTTCCTTGCAGAGGGGAAGTAACACGGCACATTGTGGTCTTTTAGAGAAATACTTCCAGATATACTGAAGTCAAATTTCAGAAAAATAGGTTTTTTAAACCACATACCATTAAAGTAAAATAGTCCAACAGACTCCTGAGTACTCTCTTACACAGTACAAAACCAAAAGTAGCTGCATAATAAAATCACCTGTGTAAGAATGTTGCTCAAATTTCTAGCTCCCCTTACCAATCTGGCTCTAAACTCTTATCACCTTTTGTTTTATGTTACAAGAACAGGGTACCAGGGTACCTAGTCGATTCTAGTGTCTAGAAACAGAGGGGGAAAAAAAGTGCTAAGAAGTAAACATGATACAAAAGGACATAAAGATAATTCAGAAAAGAAAAAAGGCAAATAGCAAACCTATGAAAACATGTTCAACTTCAATAAGAATCACGTTTGAATTAGAGCAATGAGACACCAGTTTTCTCCTGCATTCAAACTGACAAATGTCTTCTTAAATGATAGTAACTAAATGATGGGTACTTCAAGGAAATGTTAGTGATTTCAAGAAAGTGGCTACTCTCCACCAGGCATGGTGTCTTATGTCTGTAATCCCAGCTTCAACTTTGGGAGGCCAAGGAGGGCAGATCACAAGGTCAGAAGTTCGAGACCAGCCCGGCCAATCTGGTGCAACCCCGTCCTTATTAAAAATACAAAAAAAATTAGCTGGGCGTGGTGGTGCACGCCTGTAATCACAGCTACCTGGGAGTCTGAGGCAGGAGAATTGCTTGAACCTGGGAGGCGGAGGTTATAGTGAGCCGAGATTGTGCCACTGCACTCCAGTCTGGGTGACAGAGCGAGACTCCTTCTAAAAAAAAAAAAAAAAGTGGCTACTCTCTTTCATTGCTGGAAGGAATGTAATTTGGTACAGCCGTCTGCAGGGCAATTTGGCAATGTGTCAAATAATTTAGAATGGTATAATTTTGTCCAGCAATTCTAAGAACTCATCCTAAAGAAATAATCAGTGATATACTCAAAGATCTTTATTAATCATAGTGTCACCTATTACTAGCAAAAAACCGCAAGCTACATAAATGCGTAAATAAGGGACTCATTAAATAAATTATGGTGTAGCTATATGACAGAATACCATGCAGCCATTAAAATTACATGTTAATCGTATCATTAAACATTATTCTATTAATATATCATATTAAGATAAACACGCTATAGGAACTATGTAGATACTAGATGGTTCCCTTTATATAAAGTACAAAAGTAGCCAAATTTCTGCCACTGGTTACTATCCCTGGTAGCGACAGAACAGAGCATGAAGGGAACTTCTGAAGCACTGATAGTTTTCTTTTTTTAACTTTGGGTGGTGATTAGTTGGGTGTGTTCAATTTGTGAAAATGCATCAAGCTGCGCCAGTTTTATTCTCCTGATTTATTCCCTCAAATGATAGAGCATCTCCTGTGCTCATTGTTCTAGATGGCACAGATACAGCAGTAAACAAAATCTTCATAACGTCAGGAATAAATCACAATCCGAAGAAAGCTCCCTGCGAGTAACGTAAGGGCCAAGGGAAAGTTTTCCCTCTGAAGGTTCGGTGAAAATCACTGGGAAAAGATTGATAGGAGAAAGGCATACAAATTTATTTGATCAGTAAAGATACAGGAGAAACTGCCCATTTCTATGCTTAGGTTTAACCAAGTATGGATAGCTATGTGGAAGTAAGATTGGACAGAAAGGTTAGGATTTAATGTTAACAGACGGAGTTGGAAAACCCGGCAAGGCCTGTCTAGATTCTTCTTGTCCTCTCAGAGTATACACTTTCCTACTGGGTGTGGGATAGGACCCTCTCTGATATGAGGTTCTTATGACCTGTAATCAAAGAAGGTAGGTTAGGTAATTTTTTACACAGAAAGGTGGTGGGGGGTAGTTAAGAGTAATATGTTTAGGTTTTATGGCTTTGGGGAAGAGGGATTTTAGTTTCTACAGTTAGCCTCAGGTGAGAACGCAAGGCCAGAGAGAGGACAGCAGCAGCAGGTCAGAGACAGCCGCTTCTGAGGCCTTATTTTGGGGTATTGTTTTCTTCTGAGATCCTACAGTAAGAACTATTTCTTTTCTTTAATATGTAATATATCCTAAGAGTCTGGCAACCTGCTCGACTCTGCACTGAGTGGACACCCAAAGGTATATTAAAGTCTAAGCGAGGGCCTGGCGCAGTGGCTCATGCCTGTAATCCTAGCACTTTGGGAGGTCGAGGTGAATAAATCACTTGAGGTCAGGAGTTCGAGACCAGCCTGGCCAACATGGCAAAATGCAGTCTCTACTAATAATACAAAAATTAGCTGGGCGTGGTGGTGCACACGTGTAAACCCTGCTACTCGGGAGGCTGAGGCAGGAGAATGGCTTGAACCTGGAAGCAGAGGTTGCTGTTAGCCAAGATGGAGTGCCACTGTACTCCAGCCTGGGCGACAGAGTGAAACTGTGTATCCACAAAAAAAAAAAAAAAAAAAAAAAAAAGTCTAAAGAAGCTTGACATCAAAATTGATTGCTCAAAATAAGCCTAAGAGTCTTAAAAATCAGACCAAAATTCCACTCTCATATGCATGCTCTTGGAAGAGATCAGTCACAAGTAGATACAAATCTTGAAAATGAAGAAAACATGTAAGCCTATCATAGCTCTAATGATAAGGACAATCTTCATACGCACTACCAAAGACACCTCCCAAAACACACTAGCACAGGCATCAGCTGCCACTAGACTACCACTCCTCTCTAAAACTCACCGAGTGTTTACTATGAAACAGGCACTGCTCTGGGTGTTTCATTAACTGAATCTACACAATAAGTCTATGAGATCATCATTTTATAAATACGGAAACTGAAGCACAGAGACACGATTAGCATATAGGGATAATTTTGGAAAAACTCACCCCAGGCAAAATTACAAAGCAAGCTCAATTTGCTTTTTGACCTTCTACTTGCCCTACGTCTGTTTCCATCAGATACTGTGA
This sequence comes from Macaca nemestrina, assembly GCF_043159975.1. Classification (NCBI taxonomy): domain Eukaryota; kingdom Metazoa; phylum Chordata; class Mammalia; order Primates; family Cercopithecidae; genus Macaca; species Macaca nemestrina. The sequence goes on along the minus strand of NC_092125.1, from coordinate 13,669,450 downwards.
GCACCTTGGGAGCAGGGACTCAGCATCCAGCACAGAACCTAACACTCAAGTACTTGTTGAGTGAATATGCTCCTTTGTCTTGGTTTCTTTCTTTCCAAAGAGAAAGAGAAGTCGTCTTTTGTCACATCATTTTTCTAAATTAACTGTTAAATAATTCCTACTTAAGGCATTACCCAAAACGAGTATTTTGTAATCAAGATATCCTATGTTTAGATTTCTGGGTCCGATGGTTATCTCCACCTGCATTTTCCTCTGTCACCGTCAGGTGTGCTGGATTTCACTTCCTCTTTACCAGTTGCTTTCCCTGACTGGTTTAAGGGAAGCTATGACATTTAAAAAGTTGCTGATTCTGGAACTAACGTGACTCACTCACTTCATTCTGGTCCCTGCTCAACTCTTACCTCTTCAGAATGAAATGGACTTTCCTGACCTATTTAAAACCATCTCTTTAATCTCTTAACACTGCTTTATCTTTTTTCACTATACTTATCACTACCGCTGTGATATTTATAATTATTTGTGATGCTCTGTCTTCCCTTCTAAATTGTAAACTATATGAGGGCAGGAAGTTTAGCTTGATTATTGCTGTAATTCCACACCTACAATAGGAGCTGGCACAGAATAGGCTCTCAAATATTTGCTGAATTAACTGCCAGCCAGAGAGCCTTTTTTTTAATATTCAGGGAAGGTAAATCTTTCAAAAAAAAAAAACAAAAAACAAAACAAAACTGCCATGACTTAATGAGACTGAAGACAGACAAAGTAGTAGAAGAGAAAAAAAATACATTTAAAAATGTTAATTTGGCCGGGCGCAGTGGCTCACGCCTGTAATCCCAGCACTTTGGGAGGATGAGGCGGGTGGATTACGAAGTCAGGAGATCGAGACCATCCTGGCTAACACGGTGAAACCCCGTCTCTACTAAAAATACAAAAAATTAGCCGGGTGTGGTGGTGGGCGCCTATAGTCCCAGCTACTCTGGAGGCTGAGGCAGGAGAATGGCGTGAACCCTGGAGGCCGAGCTTGCAGTGAGCCGAGATCGCGCCACTGCACTCCAGCCTGTGCAACAGAGCAAGACTCCATCTCAAACAAAACAAAACAAAACAAAAGTTAATTCAAGAAAAGAATACTTAGCAAAATCTTGTGTTTTTTTTTTTTTTCTCCTGTTAGGCTTAAAGTAAAGGCGTTAAATTGTAAAAACACCCAACTATTTTAGTTTCAACATGGTGACAGCACAATGGTCACTGTAAAGGTGACCATGTGACAGTAAAGGAATTATGGGAAATTTTAGCATTTAAGATGCTTCCACTGCTTTTAGTTTTGAAAGTACCAAAAGGAAAAAAGGAAAGGTAGAAGTCAGTCGTGTTTAATTAATTAATTAATTAATTAATTTTTTTGAGATGGAGTTTCGCTCTTGTCACTGAGGCTGGAGTGCAATGGTGCAATCTTGGCTCACTGCAACCTCCGCCTCCCAGGTTCAAGTGATTCTCCTGCCTCAGCCTCCTGAGTAGCTGGGATTACAGGCATGCACTACTATGCCCGGCAAATTTTTGTATTTTCAGTAGATACAGGGTTTCGCCATGTTGGCCAGGCTGGTCTTGAACTCCTGACCTCAGGTGATCTACCCACCACGGCCTCCCAAAGTGTTGGGATTACAGGCGTGAGCCACCGCGCCCCGCCAGTCAAGTTTAATTTAGATTATTAAAATATCGATGGGTTGACAGGTGCAGCAAACCACCATGGCGCACGTTTACCTATGTAACAAACTTGCACGTCCTGCACAGGTATCCCGGGACTTTAAAAAAAATCCTATTTATTATCTGATCAGATACACAGTACTCATTCAAAGCCGAAGTTAATTAACATAACCAGTGTTGATCTTCTTACCTACATTATTACCCTGTCCCTTTCTATGTTCTATTTCTTCATTTCCTTAATCTAGCCTGGTCTAACTGGATGGTAGATAAAGGAATCATCCGTCATGTGCAGTAAGGGAGTAGGAAAAACTTGTCTCAAATTAAGAAACTGCCTAGCAAGTCTACCAAGATTTCAGTTTGAAGTCTACCAAGATTTCCGGTTTTGTTTGTTTTACTGAACCCTAAACAACCATTAAGGTCATAGACAGACTTAATGACGCTCTGCAAGGAGATTCCAGCAGGGCTCACTCATATAACAAAAGAGAGAAAGCTGTGACACACAAGCAGATGTTACAAAGCATTTTTTATATATGGCACTCTCTTCTTACTTCACTTTACAAAACCCTAAAAAACACTGAGCAAAACCCTGGCCCATTAACTGGTTAAGTGCACAGTAACACTGTACTTTCATTAAACCACTTAAATACTGTTCAGTTCTATTCAGGTCACACAAATTCTTTTCAAAGAGCTAGTGATCTAATAAGAAAAGAGATTGTTACCAAAATAACCTCAACATAATTTCATATAACTGAGACTGTTTTGAGGATTGCCGAATACTTTCTACTTATAAGGCACAGAGTGCTGAACTGCAAATACTCAATTCTAATTTTAAGAACTTTTGGATTAGAAAACAGCTGTTTTTGGGAGAGATAGTAAGGAAAACAAAGTCCCAGTATAGTTACAAAATAAGCATTATACAATATTTAAAAGAGTTTTCCAGGTTTCTTTCATGTCCTAGGGCAAGCCCTTAAAGATACAGGGAAAGCTAACGTAGTGTTCAGGGTGGTGGAACCCACTAACAAAATAATCCACTGGGCACCGTGAGTAAAGCATTCTATTAGGCTGTAACGCGAAACAAGAACAAAGGTTTCATTCCTAAGAGCGATTAAGTTTTAGAGTAAATACACATGATCGTTAAAGAATTCGATATTTCCACGTAAACTGCTTTACCAGGTTATGCGACCCAAACTCACAGGAACAACTCCACTCTCGGCCATGCCCTATTTCATGTCTAGATTTTTAACCAACTTACATCATAATCCAAGAATACGAACTACTGTATATTCTTACAGCAAAGTTATTCCTTAAAAGCAAAACCCAGCCACCTTTGAAAACACGCATTATCCGTAGCACTAAAACCCCAGTCTTGACGGAGAAAGACCAACAACTTGGGGGGGAAGAAAACAACTTCAGAGCCCGAGCTCCCAAATCAGCAGGCGCTGGCGGCTGAAGGGCACACGAGGTTCCGCTCCCGGGCGAACCCTCGGCGTCCGACACCACCGACCAGGCCCGGGGGCAGGCGAAGGACTTGCAGCTGCGGGCGCCGGCTCTGCGGCCGTTAAGGGAAACGGGGAGGTGAGAAGTGGCGGGGACACGAAGAGAGAAAAGCTCCCTCAAGTTTGCCCGATGTTAACGCTCCAAGGATGAAAAGAGCCGTTTGTTTCGTCTGGGGACCGTCGCGTTTGGCCCTTCCCCCGCCTCCAGCAATTCCCGGAGAAGCCCCGCGGCACCGAGCCGGGCCTCCCACCCCCCCGCGGCCGCCAACTCGCCCGGCTCCCCGAACCTCACCTGCAGGGCCGGCCCCGGAGGCGCGGGCGGGCGGCGGGGAGCGCAGCCGCAGCCAGAGGTGCAGCGCGGCCCCGAGCACACACGGGCACAGCAGCACCAGCCAGTTTCGCATTGGCCGCCCCCGCCGCGAGCCGGGCTCTCCCGCGTCCCGGCAGAGAGGGAGGGGACCTGCAAGTGCGGAGACTGAGAGGCGGCGGCTGACGCGCGACCACTCCGAGCACGCCCGCCCTGGCGCTCGGCGCCGTCCGGGGGGCTCCTAGCTGCTACCTGCCCCGCTCCTCCGGTCCCTCAGACCGCGGGTGGCGGCGGCTTAGCCGGCCGAAGCCCCGCCCCCTCCACCCGGCCTTCCCACCGGCTCCGCCCACCTTTTCTCCCACTCGCCCCGCCCTCTCCTTCCGCGTTCCCACCCGCGCCCGCCGGCCGGCCGGGAGCTGAAGTCCCGCTCTGGGCCCAGGCAGGGGGCGCCCGCGGTTTAGAAACCACATTTCCCATAATCCTAAGCACGCGCTTCCGTCACTCGGCAGCCGTGGAGGCAAAGCGCGAGGCCCCACACAGAGCATGCGCATCCTCCTTGGCGTATGCTGCCACCCCACGGCCCAGGGAAGGTAGTGCCGGAGACCCGGTGCTCAGAGGCTGCCCAGAGCCGGGAAGGGAAATGCGCTTTGCCTCAGATTTGAAGGAAATCCGAGTGGCTCTTGTGTGAAATCACGCAGAGCTCCTTTGTTCTGGGTGCTTGCTTGCTCGCCTGCTGTGGGAGGTGGGATCCTGCTGACGTCTCCTTGGCCCGAAGAGCGGGGCGAGGAAGCCCGAGTGCCCGCGCCTGGAGCGGTGAATCATCAGGGATTAGCTCTGGTGCCATGGGTTCCCGGCTCTTTGCCCGGTTCTGTGCTCTGGGAACGCAGGGCGACGGACAGCGAGCGGGGGACTAGGCTGTGGAGCACGATGACGACGGGCCAATCAGGGTAGCACTGCACGTGCTCCGGGTTCATACTGGAGCTGGGAGCGAAACGGGAGCCGGGCGAGCTGGGAGAACGTGGGCTTCGGGGACCCGAGGAAGGGCGGCCGCAGCACGCCTTCCAGGCAGAATGCCGGCCCCGCGTCTTGCGGCGTTACCCGGAGTGGGAGCCCTCCGGGCCCGCGCCGAGGCAGCCGGAAAGCGGGGACGGGGCGGTGAGGGCACTGGGGTGAGGATGGGAGAGAAGGATGAGAACGGGCTATGGGGCGGCTTTTGTTTTTGTTTTTGTTTTTGAGACGGAGTCTCACTCTGTCACCCAAGCTGGAGTGCCAGTGGCGCGATCTCAGCTCACTGCAACCTCCGCCTCCCGGGTTCAAGCGATTCTCCTGCCTCAGCCTCCCGAGTAGCTGGGATTACAGGCGCCCGCCACTGCGCCCAGCTAATTTTTGTGTTTTTTCAGTAGAGACGAGGTTTCACCATGTTGGCCAGGCTGGTCTCGAGCTCCTGACGTAAGGTGATCCGCCCGCCTCGGCCTCCCAAAATGCTGGGATTACAGGCGTGAGCCACCGCGCTCGGCCGCGGTTGTTGTTGTTGTTAAGTTTCCACAAGTGTGGAAACAGGTGACTGTATTATTGAAAAAAAGTCTTGGATGACAGAAGATCCACCTCAGACCAAAAAAGTACTTTGGCTCGCGGTGGCTCACGCGTGTAATCCCAGCACTTTGAAAGGCCGAGGTGGGCGGATCACTTGAGGGCAGTTTGAGACTAGCCTGGGTAACATGGTGAAACCTGTCTCTACTAAAAATACAAAAATTAGTCGGGCGTAGCGGTGGGCACCTGTAGTCCCAGCTACTCAGGAGGCTGAGGCAGGAGAATCGCTTGAACCCAGGAGGCAGAGGTTGCAGTGAGCCGAGATCGCGCCATTGCACTCCAGCCTGGGTGACAGAACGAGACACTGTCTCAAAACAAAAACAAAAACAAAAAAAAAGAGAAAGTAATAATTGGTTGCCAGAAAAGGAATACTATTTTTATCCTCAAGAAAGGTACTAAATGGCCTCTGTTGATATTGTAAAATTTTCATTTTGTGGATAGAGTGAGTCATCCAAAAAGAGGACTAATCCCTCATTTTAGCAGAGCTAGTCATTTGACAAATACTTACTGAGCTTCCATTATCCGCCAGGAACTTTTGTAGGTACTTTAAGTACACCTGTGAACAAACTAAAGATCCCTATCCTGTGTCGATGGGGGGTAGGGCGCAGACTATAGACATAATAAAGAAATATACTCAACCAGCATGTTAGAAGGTTATTCCTGCTCTGGAAAATATAACAATTAGGGCCGGGTAGGGGAATTGTGAGTGTGGGATTGAAATGGGACAGATTGCAGTATTAAATAGCAGTATTTAAACAGCTGTTCCGAGTTACAATGAGCACTAAAGGGAAGAATAAACATAAGTCATCCTAATATTTTAAATAATCAAGGTGTTGTTTCACTTCACAACCTAGAAGGGAAGTTTTTCGCTGGCACTCTTACAGGCTTGTAACAAAAATAGTTTTGAATAACTTTGTAACATCCTTCGAATCACATCACAGTGGGAGCTGTCTATAGTACTTGTTCATAGGACCAGGGACCTTTCCACTTACCTGTTTTCTACTATCCCCTAATAATCTCATGACTAAAGTGAGTTAAGATTGCAAGAGAGTAACTCCTGTAATCCCAGCACTTTAAGAGGCTGAGGTGGGAGGATCACTTAGTCCAGGAGTTCAAGACCAGCCTGGGCAACATAGCAAGACCTCGTCTCTACAAAAAAATTAACAATTATCTGGGCATGGTGGTATACACCTATGGTTCCAGCTACTCGGGCGGCTGAGGCAGGAGGACCACTTAAGCCCCAGAGTTCAAGGTTAGAATGAGCTGTGATCACTCCCCAGGACTCAGCCTGGGTGACAGAGTGGGACCTTGTCTCTCAAAAAAAAAAAAGTAAGGGTGACAGTATGTATAATGGAAAGAATAGAAAAACTCAGTAGTGATATAAATAGTCTGTGCAGTCAAGGGGCTCATAGTGTAAGTAGGAACAAGTTAACAGAATTAGAATTAGGGAGAGACAAACGAGGGTGGTCGGTAACCATGATGGCAATTCAATGTGAAAAGTGCTCTGAGAAAGGAATGCACAGGATGTTAGAGCGGCACAAAACAGGGGGTATGGCTGTCTCTACTCATGGGGGATTGGTTCTAGGACCTTCTGTGGATACCAAAATTCATGGATGTTCAAGTCCCTTATATAAAATGGTATAACATTTGCATATAACGTGCACACATCCTCTCATACACTCTAAATTTTCTCTAAGTTACTTATAATAACTAATATGATGTCTACGCGTCACTTCATTCACGTGGATTCAATGGCATGCAGCAAATTCAAGTTTGCTTGTTTTCTGAATTTGAGGTTGGTTGAATTCACAGATGCAGTACCCAGGGATATGGAGGGCCAACTATATTTAACTCTACTTGAGGGTCCCCAGAGGAGGCTGTCCCTTGAAAATACAGGGCTAGGCTTAAAGTCAAAGTGGTCAGTTAACAAGGCCAGAAAGTAGGAAGGGCATTCAAGAGCACTGTAGGCAAAAAAATAAAAAATAAAATAAATAAATAAACCTGAGCTAGTGATGACACGGCAGTTAGGGAAACGTAAGCAATTGGTATGACCTTAGTGCAAGTTAGGAACAGGGCAGTGGTGAGAAGGTGAACAGAAGGCAGAGGTCAGGTTGTAATCGTAAACTATGCTAAGGAATTTGGACTTCATTGTGAAGGCTCTAGAGAAGAATTTTTCTTTTCTGATTACAAAAGTAATACATGATCATGAAAAGGAATTTGGAAAACAAAAGTATAAAATCATACTACATACAATTCATACATTTTTAAAAGGTTTTTCATTTAAAAAAATTTGCCATTCATACTATAAATAAGAATTTATATCCAACTATTTTCACCTAACCTATAAGCCTTCTCATATTTAATTAGTAGTCTCAGAAAATATAACTTAATTATTTGTCCACACCATAATTTCTTATCTGGTCCCGTATTATTGGACATACAGGTTGTTTCCATTATTCCACTATAATAAGTAATACTGCCACTTCTGTGCACAAAACTTTTTCCACATTTCAGATAATTTCCTTGTCTGATATTATTTTTAAGCCGCTTTATTCATACTGCTGTTGTTTCAATGTGTATGTCTGCCTTCAATATGTCTCTCTTATCCCACTTACCTTATATTTTTAAAAAGTTCTTAACTAATTCAAAGGACAAAACTTTTTCATCAGTGAGACTGAATATTCTTATGTTCATTAGCTGTTTCTATTTCTTTTGTGAATTATTCATGTATCTTGCCTTTTATCCATTTGTATAAGCCATTTAGTTTTCCTCAGTTTTCTTGCCTTGTAATTTTATAACTTTTAGGACACAAAAACACTTTAAATTTTTATAAATTCAAATGATCAATATTTAATTTTTTTTCCATATTTTAGGATGATTCTGATCATGAGATCTGGTCAATATGCTTGTTTGTTTTATTTAATGTTTTAATCCATCTGGAATTTATTTAGGAATATGGTGTAATGCAAGGATCTCAAAATTAATTTTTTTCATATAGCTAACTATTGTCCTGGCCCATTATTTCCCTATTACTTTATGACATCACCTCAATTTGTTAAAATTTTTTAACGTAATAGTATTTGTTTCCAAGCTGCGGTTTTGCATTCGTCTGTCCTTTCATCAGTACCATAATACTCTAATGATCATAGTTGTATAATCTTTTGTAATCCAGAGGGCAATTCTCCCTCTCAATACTCTTTATTTCTCACATATATATTATTTCTAATTTTTTTTTTTTTTGAGACAGAGTTTTGCTCTGTCATCCAGGTCTGGGCTTGCTGCAACATCTGCCTCCCAGTTTCAAGCAATTGTCTTGGCTCAGCTTTTCGAGTAGCTGAGACTACAGGAGCGCACCACCACAGCAGGCTAATTTTTGTATTTTTTAGAGAGACAGGGTTTTGCCATGTTGGCCAGGCTGGTCTTGAACTCCTGACCTCAGGTGATCCACCTGCGTTGGCCTCCCAAAGTGCTGGGATTACTGGCGTGAGCCCGGCCTATTTCTAATGAATTTTATAATAATTTGTATAGTTATTCCACTTTCCCCTAAACCTTATATTTAATAAAAAACTAATGCATGGTTATCATAACAAACACAAGTAATGTAATACAAATGTAAACAAAATATATAGTGTTAGAATTCTTCAGCCCACCCCAATCTTTCTTTCCAGACTTAGCCACTATAGCCCAGATATTTCTTCTTGTATATATATTCTGAATTTTTCCAAATTTCTTTACTTTTCCATTGATGGAAAGGGAGGAAGCACCCTCCTTTTCAATCCCCATGAATGCAATCTGTTCTCTTAACCTGTATAACTCCAGAAATTCTTAGTCCCCTCTCTCAATATTTCTAAGTACCGAGGCGTGTTTTCTTTTCCACAAGATCATCATCACTCTCATTGCCACCTCTTGTTCCACACTGCTCTGGTGTTCTTGGTCAACCACCTCAACTCATAACCACTTCTCTAGGCCACAGCCCCAGATCCTTCTGCTTTGACCCCAAACACAGACATAGTGCCTCCCTTTATCTCCCAAATCACAGCTAAGACATAGCTGTCATGTTTAACAGAAATTTAAAAGGATTGGCTGGGCGCCGTGGCTCATGCCTGTAATCCCAATACTTTGGGAGGCTGAGGTGGGCGGATCACCTGAGGTCGGGAGTTTGAGACCAGCCCCACCAACATGCAGAAACCCCATCTCTACTAAAAATCAAAAATTAGCTGGGCATGGTGGCGCATTCCTGTAATCCCAGCTACTCAGGAGGCTGAGGCAGGAGAATTGCTTGAACCCGGGAGGCAGAGGTTGCAGTGAGCCAAGATTGCACTGTTGCACTCCAGCCTGGGCAAAAAGAGTGAAACTCAGTCTCAAAATATAAATAAATAAATAAATAAATAAATAAATAAATAAATAAAACAAAGGATTTAGCCTGAGAAGATACACACAGAAAACTTTTAACTTGATATGTGATAAACTTGCTCCTATGGTCCCCCAGTAGAGGTCCCTACTGGCTATCTCTTGCCTTAGGCCTTACCCCAGCCCCTTAATGACACTTCCAAGCACCTTCTCATCCCTTCCATGTGAGGGTCACTTCTTGCTGGTTCTCTTTTCTCTAGTACAGGGCCCAATGCGATCAGCCAATGAAATAAAAATTGCCCTTGAACATCTCTTAAATAGCCTAAAATACACAGTATATACGTTTTTGTATATATAATTCTGTAAAAGTATTTTTTTATTCCTCTAATTCTTATTTACTTATTTGGTAGTGATGAGCTCTCACTATGCTACCCAGACTGGTCTCGAACTCCTGACCTCAAGCGGTCCTTCCACAGCCTCCCAAAGTGCTGGGATTACAGGCGTAAGCCACTGCCCCTCTAATTCTTTACCATTAAAGTTTCTCATCAGGCTTCAGTTGTTCACTTTCTTCCTCAAGGAAACCATCTTGTCTGGTCACTTAAACAACAAATTTCACTTTTTTTTTTTTTTTTTGGCGAATAGTTGGGAAACCTTAAAATCATTCAGATGTTCTTTTCAGGACTATTGGCACTCTGCCTCAGGTGGGTATATACTGCCTTAGTAATGTGTGCTATTTAAATGATTGCTTCTCTTTCTTTTTTAAGCCAATAGTTGAATTCTTTTACATTAAATGCCTGTGATGTGACTACCATATAATCTTTGCAGAAGACAACCTTTACACTAGCAGATGGAATTATTAACATTTCAGTCTGAAAGCATCTTGACTTAGGCTTCTCCAAGAAGAGTAGGAAAATAGACACTGCCAAACTGTCCTTCAAAAATGTGCTCAAGGAAAGGAGGGAGGCCAGTGTAACAGGAACAGAGTGAGTGGTGAGGAGAATAATCGGGGATGATGTAGTCCCTACCAAGCATATGATGTAAATCATGACAAGGATTTGGGCTTTTACTCTGAAATGAAAGGGGAGTAGTTACATGGTGGGTTTTTGTTTTGTTTTTTTGAGACAGAGTCTCACTCTGTCACCTGGGCTGGAGTGCAGTGGCGCGATCTTGGCTCACTGCAACCTCTGCCTCCTGTAGCTGGGATTATAGGCGTGCGCCACCATGGCTGGCTAATTTTGTAATTTTAATAGAGATGGGGCTTTACCATGTTGGCCAGGCTGGTCTTGAACTCCTGACCTCAAGTGATCCGCCCATCCAGCTCCCAAAGTGCTGGGGTTACAGGTATGAGCCACCGCACCTGACCTACATGGTGGGTTTTAAGCAAAGGAGTGACATGATCTGACTTATATGTTAGAAGGATCACTCACATTGCTGTGTGGTGAATAGACTGGCTGGGGGGTGGGGAAAATGTACCGTCTGTGTGGAGTAGCGGAGATGATGAGTGTCATTCAAGTCTTGAGAAAAGCTGCAGTAGCAAGAGCCAACCAGAAGATGGAGGAGGGATCCTGGGTGTTTCTACATGGAGTTGATCTATCTGAGGGTGCAGGGGCTGACTCTAAGATGCCGTGGTGTATCTCCCCAATTCAGGATGGAAAGTGTTGACTGCAGAGGAGTCTCAGTTGAATCTCTCTCTCTGGAAATTGCCCTTGGCTGAAGGTGGCTGCCTCATCCAAGGGTACAGCTCCCTCCCAAGAGACAACCTGCATCCAATGACTAGTTAAGGAGCGGTGTAAAGATTTGAGTAACTTTGAAGAGCCATCCCGTGGCCTCTGTTGCAACTGCATCACAGTCCAACTTCTCCCTCTGCCCAATTCTGCTTTCCTCACTCCCTTACCGGCATTCCCAAAAGCAGTCCCCAGTAAACCTGTACACAACCTGTGTTTCAGAGTATGTTTCCGTGGGAATCTGACCTAAAACAGAGATTCTGGTGAATGACATAAAAGATGATGTCATTTCTCTACCTAAAACCCTGCAAATGGCTCCCCTGTTCTCTCACAGGCAGACCAGAGTCCTTACAGTGACCTGCAGGCCATTGTCATCTGCAGGCCGTTGTCATCTGCAGGCCTGAACCCTTCTAACCTCATCCTCTGTTCCCCTCTTCTCATTCAGTTTGCTGCAGAACAATCCTGGCCTCCTTTCCATCCCGTGAATAGGACAGGCACATTCTTTCCTTGGGATCTTTGCACTTTTTCTGCTCTTCTTCCAGATATTTTCATAGCTCACTCCTCCTTAAGTCAACGAAAATGTTGCCTTTTCCATGAGGCCTTCCCTGTCCCTTCCATTAAAAAACCTTTCTCCACCACTTCCAATCTCTATTACTCTATTCTGTATCATTTATCACTCTTTTTTTTTTGAGATGGAGTCTCACTCTGTCACCCAGGCTGGAGTGCAGTGGCGTGATCTCGGCTCACTGCAAGCTCCACCTACGGGTTCAGGTCATTCTCCTGCCTCAGCCTCCGGAGTAGTTGGGATTACAGGTGCATACTACCACGCCCAGCTAATTTTTGTATTTTTAGTAGAGACGGGGTTTCACCATGTTGGTCAGGCTGGTCTCAAACTCCTGACCTCATGATCCGCCCACCGCGGCCTCCCAAAGTGCTGGGATTACGGGCGTGAGCCACCACTCCCGGCCATGTGTCACTTATCACTCTTAAACATACTGTTCAATTTACCTCTTTATATTGTTTATAGTTTATTGTCTTACTGTCTACACAGGGCAGAAAGTTTCCTTCCCCTTTTGTTCCCTGATGTATCCCAGAACCTGGAGGAGTCACTGGCATTTTGTAGGTCCTGCATAAATATTTATTGAATGAACAGTGAATGAATGAGTGAATGAATGAATTTGGGAATCTTTAGCAAGTTGACTGCAGTAGAACTCATAAGGTGAGATTACCCAGGCGTAGTCTGTAGAGCGATGATGAAGGGAGACACCAACATTTAGGGTGTGAGCAGAGGAAGAGAAAATTATAAAGGACATTGACAAGAACCCAGACTACAGGAGGAAAACAGGAGGATGTGTCACCCAAGACAAGACGTAAGATGGCAGAGAGAGTGCAGACAACAGCATACAACCTGGCCAAAGTGGTGAAACACTGTCTCTAAAAAAAATCAAAAACAAAAATTAGCCAGGCGTGGTGGCGTATGCCTACTGACAACATATGAAGCAAGATCAAGGCAGCAATGTGTCTGCCGATTTGAGAGTGGGCAGGTAACTAGCAGTTTTGAGGAACAGGTAGGGCAGAAGGGACAGTACTGTGAGTTGAGTAGTGAATGAGAAGTAATGAAGTGGAAATGGTGTGTGCATTACTATTTTGAGAAGTTTGGTCATGACCATCAGAACGCGAAAGAATGGGAGCTGGGAAGAGGGCTCCGATTGAAGAAGTGTGTGTGTGCATTTAGATGGGAGAGATAAGCCTGACTTGAGTGTTTTAAATGATGTATGGAAAAAGCCAGTAACAACCACAAAATTTGTAATCCAAATCAGGACTTTGAGAGAAAAGAGGGGCAGGACACATGCTAAGATGGATAAATGTCAAGACAACAGGAACTATCTGCAAACCAGACCATATAGTCTCCCTGTCCATACTTCAAGTTTTCCATGCAAGTCATTTATCCTTACACTTAACAGGCTATTTTTTTCTGACGGTAGGTGGCAGTAAAGAGCTTGCCTCTTTTTGCCTCTTTTGGTTTGGTTTTGTTTTTGAGAAAAATTTAATTAGAGATTTTGGATGACAACTAAGATGGTAAAGGTTAGCTCCACAGGCTTAAACTAGGCTTAAAATAGGAGATTTCAACTTAGATTTTACTTTGGGAAAATTCATACATGTTTTTGTGAAGAAGAGTATCTCTTGGTTCTCAAAGAAAAAATAATTTTTGAGTAATTATAAAATATGTTGCATTTCCACACTGAGCCATTTTATCTTTAAAATGATGAACTTCTGTCTTCTTCCTAATACGGAATAATTTCCATTAGTTTTATCACTTTTTTTTTTTTTTGAGACAGAGTATTGCTCTATTGCCCAGCCTGGAGTACAGTGGCACAATCTCGGTTCACTGCAACCTCCGCCTCCTAGGTTCAAGAGAGTCTCCTGCCTCAACCTCCCGAGTGGGATTATGGGTGTCCGCTACCACGCCTGGCTAATTTTTGTATTTTTTTTTTTTTTAGTAGAGATGGGGTTTCACCATGTTGGCCAGGCTGGTCTCGAACTAGTGACCTCAATTGATCTGCCTGCCTCGGCCTCCCAAAGTGCTCGGATTACAGGTGTGAGCCACCGTGCCTGGCCTGTCGCTTCAGTTTTAGCACATGCATTGCTATATGCACACATTTCTTATTTGTGTATATAAATTTTCAGTCAAGTCTAGTTTCAATAGACTTTGAGGGACCTTGCTATTGAAGATTACAAACATTTTAAAAAACTATAGGCTAGGCGCCATGGCTCACGCCTGTAATCCCAGCACTTTAGGAGGCTGAGGCAGGCGAATCACTTGAGATCAGGAGTTCAAGACCAGCCTGGCCAACATGGTGAAACGCCATCTCTAAAAAAATAACAAAAATTAGCCAGGCGTGGTGGCGCACACCTGTAATCCCAGCTACTCAGGAGGCTGAGGCAGGAGAATCACTTGAACCTCAGGAGGCGGAGGTTGCAGTGAGCCGAGATCACACCACTACACTCCAGCCTGCTGGGCAACAGAGTGAGACTCTGTCTCAAAAAAATACAAAACAGCCGGGCACGGTGGCTCAAGCCTGTAATCCCAGCACTTTGGGAGGCCGAGACGGGTGGATCACGAGGTCAGGAGATCGAGACCATCCTGGCTAACACGGTGAAACCCCGTCTCTACTAAAAAAAATACAAAATCTAGCCGGGCGAGGTGGCGGGCGCCTGTAGTCCCAGCTACTCGGGAGGCTGAGGCAGGAGAATGGCATGAACCCGGGAGGAGGAGCTTGCAGTGAGCTGAGATCCGGCCACTGCACTCCAGCCTGGGCGACAGAGCGAGACTCCGTCTCAAAAAAAAAAAAAAAAAAAAAAAAAAATACAAAACAAACAAACCAAAAACCTATGACACATAACAGCAAATTTATTGTTATCACAGATAGGACTAGAGAGGCCCAAAGATAGGAAGTTTTAGGAGTTCGGAATGGTAAAGTGAATGAGCACACCTTATTTAGGGAATCTTGGCAGAATCTAATGTCATAAAATTTAAAATTCAGAAATCTTTGCCAGAGAAAAAACAGAATTAAAATATTATCTGCAGGTCCAGCAAACAAATTTGAATTTAAAACTCAGATTTGCATTTATTAGCTGTGTGGCCTTGAGCATGGCAAGCACTTTACCTCTGGGTCTCAGATTCCTAATCTGTGAAATGAGACTCACAGGATGTACTTCAGTGGATTGTTTTGAATATTAAATGAGAAAACATATTGCTAAAATTTATACATGTTATTTTCATTCTTTTCCCTAAACATGACTATGAAGACATCCAGATTAAAATGAGGAGTATGCGGCCTTAACCTTTGGAAAATATATCCCAAATGATTAAGGAAAAATATTAATTTTAATAATTGCTTTAAAACAGCAAAACCAAAAAAGCCTTGGACATACCTTAACTCAGTAATTCTTCAACTTTATGTCTCAGATCCAATATTCTAGGCACTGCTTGACACAGAGAGCAGTTTTCCTACAAGGGAATTTGGGGACAGAGGGGGTTCTTTGCATGTTTGGATAAGTGCTAGAATTCAAATTCCTTCCCCTGAGAGTCCTCTGCCTTTTTCATTTAATGAACTCGGTTACTTTCTTTGCTTCCTCTTTCTCTCCTTGTTAGCATAAAGCAAACGCTGAAAGTAATCCACAATATCAATCATATCAAATATCATGGAATGTGGCCTCAGTCCTGGAAGAGGTCTACTCCATATAGGTGATTTGGTACATTACAGTAGATTATAGCAGATGAAAGATATCCTTCGGCCAGCCGTTGTCAAAACTAGAGTCACTGATGAGATCACAAATGAGAAGCATTCATTGTCTCTATAAGACTTCCTAAAATGCCCTTATGACTAAGGGAAGTCCCGGCTTTCTGCCAGTATCACAGACTAATTTGTTCATTAGGTGGTTGACTCCTTGGTTCTTGTACATTTCAATGGCTAAAGTTTGCAGTGAGTTTGAGAAATATAAAGAGAGGAGTATGGGGAGGAGAGCTGACAGGAGGTGGGTGCTAGAAATGATTAAGACCTCCAGAAGTGAAAAAAATGGGTATGATATCACCATGGAAATGAGGTTTACCTATTGCAAAAATTTGCTCAAGTTGTATA
Source organism: Macaca nemestrina (assembly GCF_043159975.1). Classification (NCBI taxonomy): domain Eukaryota; kingdom Metazoa; phylum Chordata; class Mammalia; order Primates; family Cercopithecidae; genus Macaca; species Macaca nemestrina. The sequence continues at coordinate 13,653,645 of NC_092125.1, read as the reverse complement.
GCATTCACTCATTCATTCTTTCAACAAACATTTACTCTGTGTCTATGCATGCCTGGAACCATCAAGGTTACAAACGAGAACAAAATAAGCTTGGTTCTTGTCTTCACGGAGCTTCCATTCTGGTGGGGGAAGGTACACAAAGAACGAACACAAGTAGGTTTCCTCCTGAAAAGAATAACTGGCAGGTTTGCAGGCATTACCATGTAATTTCTTTTTAAAAAGAGACCTAAAGACTTCTTCAGGTGTCCAAAGAGCTAAAATTTTAGAAGTTCAGAATGGCAAAATGAAAGAGCACACATTATTCAGGCAATCTTGGCAGAATCTCATGTCATAATATTTAAAAATCAGAAATCTTTGTAAGAGGAAACACAGAACCAAATTACTCTCTGTAGGTCCAGCAGACAAATTTGAGTTCAAAACCCAGATTTGCATTTTTACAATTATTTACTTTGGTAAATTACTTACAATTCACTAAAATTATAAATAATTATAGTAAAACAAACAAACAAAAATTAACAATGAGCTAGCCTCCCAGCGTCGCTCAGCAGACCTCATTGCTAAATAAGTAATCACTGCTATCCCTTCCTCTCCAGCAGGCTCCATCAACTTGTTCTGCATTCAGAGACTGCTCTTGGGCCCTTCCCATACGCGGCTCACGTTTGAAACGCCTGCCCCTGGTGCCTTAATGCGTCTGACGGGCAGCCACACAGCCCCTCCATCTGGCTCAGTTTCGTGGGTAGATAGGGCAATGCCGACTTGTTTGCATTCTGCCCCAGGGGCTGATTACAGTAAAGGCTGTCCATAGAGCTCTTGCACACCTAACAGGAGGCTTGATGACAATAAAACCAAGAATGACCAGTGACTGTGTGTAAAATGAACTAAGATGAGGTGTATTGAAAGCAAAGAGGTCAATTCAAAGGAACAGAAATAATCGACAGTAATCAAGGAAGAAAGCAGCCATATCACTGGGAAGGAAAACCTCTTGGGACACTCAGTATATTCAATACGATGAAGTAATTCACCCTGTGACATGGACAAAAGGAGCTTTCCATATTGGAATGGGCAGTAGGATTCCATAAAGTAAGTCATGTTTAAAAGAGACACTCTTAAAAAATGAAATAGGTGGCCGTAATCCCAGCACCTTGGGAGGCTGAGGAGGGTGGATTGCAAGGTCGGGAGTTCAAGACCAGCCTGGCCAACATAGTGAAACCCTGTCTCTACCAAAAATACAAAAAATTAGCCAGGTGTGGTGGTGGGTACCTGCAATCCCAGCTACTTGGGAGGCTGAGGAAGGAGAATCGCTTGAACCAAGGAGGCAGAAGTTGCAGTGAACCGAGATCGCACCATTGCACTCCAACCTGGGCAACAGTGCGAGACTCTGTCTCAAAAAAAAAGAAAAATTAAATAGGTTGTTCTAATGAGCAGTTGTTTAAAATCCTAAGTAAAATTTGGTCTCTTTCTCATTAATGCTTAATTGTCTTCAATCACCCCAGTCCTACTTTGAGTATATACTAACTCCCTTTTAAGGACAGATCTAGACTTTTCCACTTTGGCTCATCTGAAAGCTTTCTAAAAGGATTATGCCTTAATATTTCTTTTTCACAACTTAATAGGGTGATTTGGGTTTACGCACACAGAAAGAGATTTCTCCGTACCCTCCTCTCCTCTGATTTTTAAATATTGTTCCCCTTGTTCATTCTGTATGTTGAGATGTGATCTTGCTTTTAGGAGATCAAAGAAAAAGAAAAACAAGTTTCTCTCACATGTTTGTCTTCTCTTTAACAATCCACATAGTTTTTATATTGGCCCAAGATACACCCTTAAAATTCCTCCAAAGCTTTTAGACTTTGCAGAGAAGTTTTAGACTGTGTGCAGAGAAGTCTTGTGCCAAATTGCAGAGCCTGTTTTATAAGAAATTAATTTCAAAAGCTATCAGAGAGGATGGCATTATGTTTTCAAAATGATGCTACATTAATTCAGCAAGAAAAGCTTAGAGCCATTCTGAGTCAGAGGACAGGATATTTTGATCTTAAAGATAAAAGGGTAATTCCAAATAGCTGATTATGCATAGGGTTCATTATTCATATTGATATAAGTATTATGGGGCATTTCCTCTGTGATGACAGGGCTAGATTCTACTCATACACACTAATAAACAGTTTTTCCTCCTGGTTTGTGTCTCTTTCCCCTGATGAACTAGTGTTTGGAAACCAAAACTATAATTATCTTCAGTGGAGATGGCAATTGGATACCCCAGAGAATATGTCTAATCTTTATAAGGTATTTAGCAGTGAAAATGGAGTTTTGCAAAAAGCCAGAAGACTTGCTTTGGAATCCTAACTCTGTCACTTACTAAAATTTTGACTTTAGATAAGCTACATAATTTCCCTGAGCCTTAGCTTCCTTGTCTGCAGAATGTGAAAAATAATGACTACCCCATAGGATGAAAAAAAAAATTAAATCTAACACCATATGTGAAAGTACTAAGCATTAGTCAGTCCTTAGAAAATGTTAGTCTCAGCCGGGCACGGTGGCTTATGCCTGTAATCCCAGCACTTTGGGAGGCTGAGGCAGACAGATCACGAGTCAGGAGTTTGAGATCAACCTGGCCAACATGGTGAAACTCCGTCTCTACTAAAAATACAAAAAAATTAGCCAGGCGTGGTGGCGCATGCCTGTAATCCCAGCTACTTGGGAGGCTGAGGCAGAAGAATCACTTGAACCCAGGAGGTAGAGGTTGCAGTGAGCCGAGATTGTGCCATTGCACTCCAGCCTGGGCGACAGAGCAAGACTCCATCTAGAGAAGATGTTAGTCTCCCCTCTCGTCTGTGAGCAGGAGGAATGAAGAATGTAAAGAGGGTTATTAGCTACTGCTGTGTCACAAAACACACAAAAACTCAGGGCCAACACTCAGCACTGATTTTTTTTGAGGCAGAGTCTCACTGTGCTGCCCAGGTTGGAGCGTGGAGTTCAGTGGTATGGTCATAGCTCACCGCACGCTTGAACTTCTGGATTTAAGTGATCTTCCCCCTTCCGCCTCCTGATTAGCTAAGACAACAGGCATGCCACCATGCCAGGCTAGTGTTTTTGTTGGTTTGTTTTAGAGACAAGGTTTCCTATGTTGCCCAGACTGGTCTGGAACTCCTGGCCTCAAATAATCCTCCCACTTCGGCCTCTCAAAGCGCTTGGATGATAGATGTGAGCCATGGGTGCTGGCCTCAGTGTTCATTCTGGATCATGCATCTGGGATTGGCTGGGGTGACTCTTGATATAGACTGCGGGTTGGCTGGAGTGCCTCGTCTTATCTCATTCTCAGGTCTATGCAGAAGGGACAGTTCCTACCTGGGGCAAGTCCTTCTCATGGGAGAGGCAGACACACAGGAGGGTTGAGCAAAAGCATATGGCCTCATAAGGCCCAGGCTCAGCAGTGGATGGTGTTACCTCCACTCATAGGCTGAGCCCAATATCGAGTGGTGCACCTCCAGCAGGAGGTGCTGCAAAATCACATGGCAAAGGGCATGGATACAGGGACCGGGAAGGATTGGGGATGACATGCAATTTCGCAGAGAAGCAGACATAACTCCCTGACCTTATGGTAGGGTACCGTGCTAGGTTAAGGCCAGGCTAATAAAATGCAAGAAACTGGCATCCTGTGAGCTGAGGGGGCAATGGAGAGGAGCATGCAGTCAGAGGGACAGAGAACAGAGTGGCTGGGACAGTAAGGGTCGACAAGTATGGCAGGCTCTGGAATGTCAGACAAAATAAATGACGATGAAAATAACTGCTCTGCTGTAACACATTTATTGCACGACATTTACAAAGAGGCAGAGGGTGCACACCTGGTTCCTGAGAACTGTGAGCTACATACATTTTTTTCTTTTTCTTTTGAGACAGTATCGCTCCGTCACTCAGGCTTGTGGTGGTGCAATCCCAGCTCACTGCAGCTTTGACCTCCTGGGCTCAAGTGATCCTCCCACCTCAGCCTCCCAAGTAGCTGGTACTACAGGTATGTGCCACCACAACTGGCTAATTTTTTATTTTTTTGTAGAGATGGGATCTTGCTTTGTTGCTCAGGCTGGTCTTTGAACTTCTGGTCTCAAGCAATCCTCCTGTCTTGGCCTCCCAAAGGCTGGGATTACAGGTGTGAGCCACCGTGCCCAGCCTTGAACTACAAATTAATAGACTCATACAGATTTTCTTGATTGGCCTCAGGGAGGACATTAAGGCCCCTCCCTGATCCCTTGTTTTACTCTCTGATATGATTCAAAGGAAAAAATGAGCTTCTGGAGGGTGTAAGCCAGGCCACTTTTGGACCAGACCGAGGGTTTGGTGGGAGGAGGGAAGGAGCCACGTCGGCATTTCTCTGCTTGAATTTCTCTTGAGCTGCCCACAGGCTTGCGGGGATAAGGCCAGGCTTGGGGGCGTCTTCTGTCTTCTGCTTAAAGGAGATTTTGGTTCTCTAAAGGCAAACAGGACCATGGTGAGGCCGAACAGAAAGAAGTCTGTAGGCCTAGGCCTGCCTCTCCCATTTCCTTGCCCACAAATGTTGCCCAGAGCATCTGCTATGCAACAGGAAAGACTAAGGAAGCCAAGACTAATAGGGGGTGGATCACAAGACAGCATGATCAGCACTATGATCAAAGTAAATCCGGGTGCTATTGGAACCCATGGGGTCTGGGAATGTAAAGGAAGGCTTTGAAGAGGACGTATGACCTGGAAGGTAAGTTTGAGAGTTGAACATAAGTTCTAGATCCTGAGAGAAAAAGGTAGAATGTTTTATGAAGATTTCAAGCCCAGCTCACCAGCACAGGCAGTGAGAAAGAAGAACATTAAGCTCTGATAGGCAAGAGGGAGGTTGAAATGATGGGTCCTAGACTAACTGGATTAGGGAGAGAAATGAGAAAAAGAAATGGCTGCGTGTGCAGGAGGAAGAAGAGGAATCAGTGTGCTGGAGGCCTTTGAGAGGATGAAGATGAGGGGTGAATAATGCAAGAGACAAGCTAGAAGGATGGAAGGTTGCAGTGGGAATGAGATATTTGAATCTGAATTCATAACCTATGTCTAAGTCTATCGTATAACCTTGACGTAATTTTGCATTTGTGGTTCAGAATTGACTTAATCGCACCTCCATTATCTTTGCACTTCCGTACTCAGCACTTCATTTCATGTCCCTGAAATGGCTGAAAATCCATTATGCTAAGACGCCCTTATTTTGAACCCTGCCCCCACAACCTCGGTGACTGATCAATCACAAATAGCTAACTCATAGCTTTTCTCACATGGTTGTGCAGATTATCACATCTTTCAACATCATTATATTATGACTTTATAATATCTTGACATTCAAATTGTTTAAACATATTATTAAAATATTCTGGTTTTAAGTTTGGCTGGGCACAGTGGCTCATGCCTGTAATCCAGCACTTTGTGAGGCCGAGGTGGGCGGATCATGTGAGGTCAAGATTTCAAGATCAGCCTGGCCAACATGGTGGAACCCCATCTCTACTAAAAATACAAAAATTAGCCAGGTGTGGTGAAGGGCAGCTGTAATCCCAGCTACCTGGGAGGCTGAAGTAGGAGAATCGTTTGAACTCGGGAGGCGAGGAGGCTGCAGTGAGCTGAGATCGCGCCATTGCACTCCAGCCTGGGAGACAGAGGGAGACTCTGTCTCAACAACAACAAAAAACATTTAATTCAACGAATGATTGTTAAGTACCTGCTGGGACCAGATACTGAGGCAGGCCCTGGGATCTAATGGTGAAAAGGATACACACAATGCCTACCACGCTAAGGCAGTGGTTTGGGGGATGACAATATTAAGTGGCGTGGCAGTAGGTAACACAGATAAAGGTGGAGCTACTCAGATTCATGATAACCCCGAAGTACCACAGGGCTCCGCTCACACAAGTATTAAAGCCCCTGTTCAGGGGATATTAACTTTGATGTTGTTAAGATAAATAAAATAAAGCAGATACAGCTGAAGTTTTCTTTTTCTCCTTCCCGATTCTGTTCCCTTCTCTTCCTTCCTCCCTCCGAGTTGTCTACCTTAACCATGTTTGTGCGTGTGTGTCCATTCATCGAGATGCGTAATATTACATAGCTGACAGACTCATTAGCACTCCCAAACCTCCCAAAAGTTGCACTGAATAAAAATACGGTATATGTCGTGATTCTCAAATGGAATTTAACCATGCAAGACTAATGACATGAAAAATCGTTCATTATTGTACTTCAACTATAATGACGTTACTAACCAACATCCAAAACAGGCACCCTCTAATAAAAAATGGTAATTACTTGTTATTGAATGTATTTGTCCAATAAACCTCTTTTTTTTTTTTTTTGAGATGAAGTTTCGCTCTTGTTGCCGAGGCTAGAGTGCAATGATATGATCTTGGCTCACTGCAACCTCCGCCTCCTGGGTTCAAGCAATTCTCCTGCCTCAGCCTCCCAAGTAGATGGGATTACAGGTCTGATCCACCACACCTGGCTAATTTTTGTGTTTTTAGTAGAGATGGGATTTCTCCATGTTGGTCAAGCTGGTCTCGAACTCCTGACCTCAGGTGATCCACCTGCCTCAGCCTCCCAAAGTGCTGGGATTACAGGGGTGAGCCACCATGCCCAGCCATAAACCTCTTTCTTTTGTAAATTGCCCAGTCTCGGGTATGTCTTTATCAGCAGCATGTTGCTGCTGATTAATACTGTAAATTGGTACCAGAAGTGGGGTGCTGCTGGAAAGATACCTGAAAAAGTGGAAGTGAGTTTGGAACTGGGTAACAGGCAGAGGTTGGAACAGTTTGGAGGGCTCAGAAGAAGACAGGAAAATATGGGAAAGTTTGAAACTCCCTAGAGACTTGTTGAATGGCTTTGACCAAAATGCTGATAATGATATGGACAATGAAATCCAGGCTGAAGTGGTGTCAGACAGAGATGAGGAAATTAATGGAAACTGGAGCAAAGGTGACTCTAGTTACGTTTTAGCAAAGAGACTGGCAGCATTTTGCCCCTGCCCTAGAGATTTGTGGAGCTTTGAACTTGAGAGAGATGATTTGGGGTATCTGGACCCATTCACTATCATGAAAACGGCATGGGAAAGACCCGTTCCCATGATTCAGTCATCTCCCACCAGGCCCCTCCCACAACATGTGGGAATTATGGGAGCTACAAGATGAGATTTGGGTGGAGACATAGAGCCAAACCATATCATTGACCTGCTGGCACCATCAAATTTTTCTGTGTGATGAAATTTCAGCTCACTTTTAGGTGTCTTTGCCTACAATCATCATGGGACCCTTTCTAACTATACATTGTACATCACATACAACACCTGCATCTTTCTCTGCCACACATATCTGCTGAGATCTGCATTATGGCTGAATTAGCCGATATTTACATGCCAACGGGGTATCGATATTTTTCATCTGCTGCTTTCTACACGTAGGACAAGGTTTATATTACAGGTCCTACACTTTCCTAGAAACCAGAAACATCAGTGTTATGTTACTATTTACAGTGATAGCAACAGCATTTATAAGTTGTGTCCTACCATGAGGACAAATATCTTTTTGAGAGGCAACAGTAATTACAAACCTATTGTCATCTGTTCCATACATTGACAACAGCCTGGTGCAATAAAACTGAGGCGGCTTTTCAGTTGACAAGGCACCCTCACACCATTCTTCACCTTCCACTTCATCTTACCTTTCATTATCTTGGACCTAGTAGCCATCTACCTTCTATTTCTTCCCGAGACAGGATCCAACTCCTGTCAGGAGTTTCATCAGATTCTGACAAAATTCCATTCCATCCCTACTACACAATCGAAAATATTTTGAGTCTAATTCTCCTTCTACTATTACTACTTATATTACTTATATTTCACCTGACCCACTAGGAGACCCAGGTAATGACACTGTGGCAAACCCCCTCAACACACCACCCCACATTAAGCCAGAATGAGACTTTTTATTTGCCTATGCAATTCTATGCTCTATTTCCAATAAACTAGGAGGGGTACCAGCCCTGGTCTTCTCTATTGTTATCCTAGCTATTGTCCCAATATCTAAACAGCAAAGCATAATATTATGGCCATCGAGCCAATACCTGTTCTCAGCATCATGCACTCTACCCATGTAACAGACCTGCATATGTATCCCTGAATCTAAAAGTTGAAATTATAAAAAGTAAAAACATATACATACATATATGTATACATGTACCTACACCTATGCAAACAATATGTAGTATCAGCTGGGCATGGTGGTTTATGCCTATAATCGCAGCACTCTGGGAGGCCGAGGCAGGCAGATCACTTGAGGTCAGGACTTCAAGATTGGCCTGGCCAACATGGTGAAACCCTGACTCTACTAAAAATACAAAAATTAGCGGGGCATGGTGGTGGGAGCTTGTAGTCCCAGCTACTTGGGAGGCTGAGGCAGGAGAGTCACTTAAACCCAGGAGGCAGAGGTTGCAGTGAGCCAAGATCGTGCCACTGCACTCCAGCCTGGGTGACAGAGTGAGACTCTGTCTCAAAAAAATAAAAATAAATAAAAAATATATCTATCTATCTCTATATAGAGATAGATATATGTAGTATTATTATTTTTTAAATTCACCTGAATAGCATACTTTATATATATTGTTCTACATACTTGGTCTTCTCACTCAACATTATATTTCTGATGCTTGTCCTATTTGATATATGTAGACCTAATGGGTTCCTTTTAACCACCATCTAAGGTGAGATTGCACCATTGGATTAATGGGTCACAGTTGATTTTTGCATTTTTCTACTGATGAACATGTATATTTTTTATCCTCTAGGCTCAATTTAAGTGCTTTACAAATTCTCATTCATGCATCTTTATAACAGGTAGTAGTTTTGCCCTTCTTATTTTACAGATGAGGAAACAGACACAAAGAAGGTAAGTTACCCACTCAAGGTCACACAGCTAGTAAGTGGTGGAACAGGACTCCAACCCAGCTCACCTGTCACATCAGAATCTGTGTCCTAAACCTGGGCTTGCTGCTCCTTTGAGGTATTTCCACTGTTCACTGTAATAGTTCTGTATACTTATTTTCGTGTCCACTGCCATGTGCACACAAAGTTTTCTTTCCAGTTATAACTAGAAACAGCATTTCTGGGTTCACATACTATCTTTCATCATGGTGAGTTTTTACAGTGTGAATTAGAGTGGGGAATAAAGTGTCATAGGAACAATGCTGTGACTTTGAAGGAATTTGGAGCAGTTAAATAGTTAGTTCAATGTTTTATCCAGCTCTTAACTTTAGGCTCTTTTCCGTTACGGTAATCATCTGAGATGAGGTTAATAGAGTATGAAACTACTTTGAGAGAAGACAGAAGACAGAATGGCCATGTCACATAAGTAACTCTTCTGAATGGTTCATCTCAATGTACTTCATTTATTTATTTTTTGTTTTGTTTTTTGAGATGGAGTCTCACTCTGTTGCCCAGGCGGGAGTGCAGTGGTGCGATTTCGGCTCACTGCAACCTCCGCTTCCCGGGTTCAAGTGATTCTCCTGCCTCAGCCTTCTAAGTAACTGAATTATAGGTGTGGGCCACCAGGCCTGGGGCTAATTTTTGTATTTGCAGTGGAGACAAGGGTTTCACCATGTTAGCCAGGCTGGTCTCGAAATCCTGACCTCAAGTGATCTGCCCTCCTCGGCCTCCCAAAGTGCTGGGATTATGGGCGTGAACCGTAGTGCCTGGCCACAAATGTACTTTAACACAGCTGCATGTTGCTGTGTGATCTATTTTGGAATTGTACATTTTCTCTGTATAATTTCAGCCCATATATCTAACTCATGAGTCTGCTAAACCACTGAGCATCATGAAAAGCAAAAAGCAGATTCTGTATGATGGCCTAACTCAACAGTTCCAAACACACTTTTGCACTGTTACGAGCTTTTGGTTTTATAAACTTGCAGTATATTTGATGTAGGTCTCTATATGTTTGTGTAAGTCAGCTATAAATGCCAAGATACACTTAATATCTTACCGTTATGTCATTCTCATTCAGATGTAAAGTATAGCAACCTCACTTGTTTCTGCAGTAACCAAGGACACTCATTAAATTTTAAAAAGTTATCTTACATGTGAGATATCCCCAATGCCGTTACCCATCAAATGGAAATAGAATTGAAGGGCTTTCGGTTAATCCTTCCTGAAGACCTTTTTGCTTTGGCTTAGTCTAAGACAGCAAACACATAAACTATAACACGCCCCTCAGAATTGGTAAGATCCATGCTGCTCTTTCCCCATCATTGGTCCATTTCTGGGGGTTCTTCAGGGACACACGAAAGAACCTGTTTGTGTGTCTGGTTTAAAGGAATCCCGCCTGCGTGGGCTTGCGTTTGAAGGCTGGTTCTCAGGTCACTGGTTGAGCAGTTCTAATCACATCTCTGCGAGCCGTGTTTCCTCATTGTAAAATGGGGATACCGCCCACCTCATTGATGAATTCGTTCATGTATATTGATTCAGCATCTACTGAGTACCTCAAGTCCCTATTCTCAAGTCGTTCGCAGTCCAGTAGGGGAAATAGATATATTTAACGATATGGAAGAAATCTTAATTTTTAGCAGGTTGCAAGAGGCAGTTTTGTTGGATGAATGTTTTGATATTCCCTTTCTGAAGCTAGGGCTCCACAACTTGTTAAGTAATTGGTGCATTGTGCTGAAAGAAACCAATTGTACTGTGTGAATTACGAGAAAGAATGCATCTGTTCCTGGGAGGCAGGGAGGGAGGGCAAAAGGGATCCGGTCCTGTAGTGGGGTCGGGTGGAGGAACACCCTCAGTTGGTGTGGGCAGACATGTCCAAGGGAACTTATAAAACTGTGGGTGATATAAAACCCTCTTCCATCACCCTTGTAAAATCTCCAGCAAAATCTACATTGGCCACTAGTGCTTTAGGTGTAAATAAGATTCTGGAGAATTCAAAGGCAGCCAGACATCATAATCATACATTATGCAAAAGTGGTTTCCAAACTGCAGGTCAGGATTTTTCGGTGCATGTGAAAGCAATTTGGTGCGCCATGCCCGGCATTCAACAAGGGAAATAGAACAGCATAGAAACTTCAGGGCACCTTGCACATTGTAGAGGTAATGACGCTTTCTGAAACTTTTGTATGTAGGTCCTCAGTTGTGGAATAAAATGTTTTTCTTTTTGTGGGTCATGGTCAAAAAGAGAGAATCTTAGTATTATAATACATTGTGCTGATTACAATAGTAATTTTTTTTTTTTTTTTTTTAAAGACAGAGTCTTTCTCCTGTCACCCAGGCTGGAGTGCATTGGCACGATCTCAGCTCACTACAACCTCTGCCTCCCGGGTTCAAGTGATTCTCCTGCCTCAGCCTCTTGTGTAGCTGGGACTACAGTCACCTGCCACCATGCCCAGCTAATTTTTGTATTTTTAGTAGAGATGGGGTTTCACCATGTTGGCCAGGCTGGTCTTGAACTCCTGCCTTCAGGTGATCCGCCCACCTCAGCCTCCCAAAGCGCTGGGATTACAGGCGTGAGCCACCACGCCCAGCCTATAATAGTAATCTTCATGGCTCACTTTGCTGTCACAGGTCCCTAGAATCCTTATAAAAGGGGTCTTGGTTCAACAGTTCCCTGGGTTGAAGACTAGCTTCTACCTCCTGTTTTCTCCATTTCTCTGTTTTGAAGTCCTTTGGATCTTCCTTTTGCATCCTTGCAGAGCCTCTTTGGGCTCCTGCCTTGGCCCAGCCTACCTTGCTCAGAGGGTTGCCTTTGATGTGACCAGAACTCCACTCCACTTCTGCCAGCCGAACTCCCATGTGGCAGGTGGGAAATAGCACTCTCTTGTTTTTGTGTGGATCAAGTCCTTTGCCTGCTCTCTGCTCCTACAGCTCTTTAGCCTGGCTAATTCCTACTTATTTTTCAGGTCTTAGCAGAAATGGAGAATTTACCGTGAAGCGAATGAAGTTCAAATTTCAGGGTCTGTGCCAAACCCTTACACCCAATTTAGTAATCTGGTATTCATTTTCTTAGGGTTGGATAAGTCTGAGGCCTCATGAAACCTGAATCCACTTCTGGGTGTCAGTTTAGAAAACCTCACCTCTAATTCCTTGCAGTGTGGATGCTGATCTCCTACACATGCCCATTGGTCCCCTACACCCCACTCCTAGGACAGCCCTGACCACACTCTCCCTATAGGCTTACCAGTCTTCACCCTGAAACTCACATAAAGGAATTATGCCTGTCCTTGCTGGTGAGTGCCAAAGTGCCCTCATAGTAGACGGTAAATAAAAATGTGGTAAATGTCTGAACTTCATAAGTTGATTTGGGGAAACAATGCTTTTTATGCCTCCCAAAGTATTCCATAAAACTGCTGACAGGGGCTGGGCACGGTGGCTCACGCTTGTAATCCCAGCCCTTTGGGAGGCCGAGGCAGGCGGATCACTTGAGGTCAGAAGTTCAAGACCAGCCTGGCCAACATGGTGAAACCCTGTCTCTACTAAAAATACAAAAATTAGCTGGGTGTGGTGGTGCGCACCTATAATCCCAGCTACTCAGGAAGCTGAGGCAGGAGAATCGCTTGAACCCCAGAGGTGAGATTGTGCCACTATAGTCCAGCCTAGGCAACAGAGTGAGACGCTGTCTCAAAACAAAACAAAACACCAAACCAAAACAAAAAACCCTGCTGATAGCAATGAAGAGGAATGAGGATTAGCCATGAAGAAAGTTCCAGAACACTGACTTCCCCTGCCCTGGCCTGTGTTTGCAGAGTGCTGCTGTTCCTGATTGTGCTCCATTTCTGAGAGGTTAAAGGAATTTGTGTCAATTCCACCAAGTAAAGATAGCTTAATTGTCTGCCCCACAACCTAGGGATCTCTCAGGAACAGAGTATTTTTATTAGAAAATCCGAAACAGGCCAGGCGCAGTAGCTCAAGCCTATAATACCAGCACTTTGGGAGGCCAAAGCAGGTGGATCACTTTTGGTAAGGAGTTCAAGACCAGCCTGGCCAACATGGTGAAACCCCATCTCCACTAAAAATACAAAAATTAGCTGGGGGTGGTGGTGCGTACCTGTAATCCCAGCTACTTGAGAAGCTGAGGCAGGAGAATCGCTTGAACTCGGGAGGCGGAGGTTGCAGTGAGTCACAACTGTGCCACTGCACTCCAGCCTGGGCAACAGAGTGAGACTCCATCTCAAAAAACAAACAAAACAAACAAACAAAAAACCAGAAACAAAAGATATAGCATCTCCTCAAACTTAAGAGCTGTAGAATTTGTTAAGTTTTCTTTTGCGTAGAGTTCATGATATTACACGATTTGCCTTTTCCTTTCCTTTTCTTACTGAAGCCTTCAGTTAAAGCAGTCCGACTCTGATCTAGCCCTGACCCAGTTACTTTTGCTCAGGTGAGCCCTGGGAGCGCTGGGGTCTCCTTTCTGTTCTTTTTCCCCTTGTGGATTATCCTTCCTAAAAATGGATGACAGTGGTTGAGAACACAGGCTCTGAATCAGACTTTCTGGGTTCAAATCAGTTTCCTCCATTTATGGATTGTGTGACTAGGAACTTGAGCAAGTGGATTGATGGGCTAGCGAATCAAGTCAACATCAGGAATGTTGCAAGCCTGCAGATGTTTTCTTGGTAGCTTGCAAGTGGCTTTGGTTGGGAGAATTTACTGATTAGCTTGAAATTGACTTTGATTGGCAGTATTTACTAATTGTGTGACTAGGAACTTGAGCAAGTGACTTGTTTGGCTAGGGAATCAAACCGACATCAGGAATGTTGCAAGCCTGCTGATGTTACGTTGGTAGCTTGAAATTGGCTTTGACTGGAAGCATTTACACCATGGAAATTGGCAAATGCTGCAAATCAGTGCCTCCCCCTTTCCCCAACCTGGGCGTTACATTTACCAGCACATCAAGCTCAGTTTCCTCATCTATAAAATGGGAGCAATAATAGTACCTACCTTGTGGAGAATTTTGTGACAGTTTCATTGTGCATGGTAAATACTTCGTGCTTGTGAGCTGCTCTTAGTATTTCCCTCATTTTACAAGGTCCAGTGCCTTTCTGTTTCCTGTGCCCCATTCTGACACAGCTTCAAACACAGGACCAGCCAGATCTAGCATGTGCCTTGGCAATAAACTTGTTTTTTATTTTTTTATTTTTTGAGAGGTAGTCTTGCTCTGTTGCCCAGGCTGGAGTGCAGTGGCACAATCTCAGCTCACTGCAACCTCCACCTCCCAGGTTCAAGCGATTCTCCTGCCTCAGCCTCCCAGGTAGCCGGGATTACAGGCGTCTGCCACGATGCCCAGCTAATTTTTGTATTTTTAGTAGAGACAGGGTTTCACCATGTTGGCCAGGCTGGTCACAGACTCCTGACCTCAGGTGATCCACCCGCCTCAGCCTCCCAAAGTACCGGGATTACAGGCATGAGCCAGTAATAAACTTAAAAAAGAAAATTACTTAGCTAGATTAGTCTTCAAACAACCAGCTCATAACTGATAGGAAATGTGTGGTCTTATGTTGTTTATAAGGCAGACACTGGTGACACATGTTATAAAATTAGAATTCTTCTAAATCTAGCACTGATTACTTTTTTTATATATATGTCATTTGACTGGGTGTTAAAATTTCTTCTTTGAGATTTCTATTATTTTTCTCCCAATTAAGGCAAAGACTGTAAGGATAGTTTATTACAGCATTTGGTGGTTCAGTAAACAAATATGTTCTAAAAAATCTAAATAGCTGTGTTGAAGTAAAACATGTGTCCCAAATTCACATGAATTATAGGCAAGTTAATACCTTGGCGAGCAAATAAACTCTTGGTAATATATTGCTGTCAGCTGAGTGCTAAATATATAATATATATTATAAATATCTGACTCAATTTGATCATGAATGAATTAATCACTTATGTGTATTTAAATATAATGGCCAAGCTTAAGCTCAATATTCTCTTAAATGAGTTCATTTACTCTCAATAGGTTTGGGGGCCTTTATTTACTGACAAAATAGATTCATGATTATTGGAATATGTGTATTTTTTTGAATTTTTATTTTTTTGAGACAGGGTCTTTCTCTGGTGTCCAGGCTGGAGTGTAGTGGCACAGTCATGGCTCACTGCAGCCTCAGACTCCTGGGCTCAAGTGATCCTCCCACCTCAGCCTCCCAAGTAGCTGCAACTGTAAGCACATGCCATCATGCCTGGTTATTTTCTCCTTTTCTGAGACGGAGTCTATCTCAGTCGCCGGGACTGGAGTGCAGTGGCATCAGCTCACTGCAACTTTCACCTCCTGGGTTCAAGTGAGTCTCCTGCCTCAGCCTCCCAACTCGCTGGGATTACAGGCGGGTGCCACCATCCCTGGTTAAGTTTTGTGTTTTTAGTAGAGATGGGGTTTCACCATGTTGGCCAGACTCGTCTTGAACTCCTGATCTCAAGTGATCCACCCACCTCAGCCTCCCAAAGTGCTGGTATTATAGGCGTAAACCACTGTGCCAGGCCTGTGGCTATTAAAAAATTTTTTTGTTTGAGAAGATGGTGTCTCCTTTTGTTGCCTGGGCTGTTCTTGAACTCTTGGGCTCAAATGATCCTCCCATCTTGGCTTCCCAAAGTGCTGGAGTTACAGGTATGAGCCACTGCACCTGGTCAGAATACGTATATCTTCATCTAACTTTACCAGCATTTAAAAGACAGAAAGGGAAAGTGTTATTAATGCACAATTGATCACAAAACCATCACAGGTTCTGCAGCCAGGATGAGTTTATATGAGAATTCTTCATCCGAGAAGCTTAGAAGTTCATCTCTTCAAAGGGTTGCTCTCTTCAGAAACAAGTGATACTCTGCTTTGATGATGTTTACAAAATACCACATGTCAACATTTAAGAAGACAATGGTTTTCAAAGGAACTGGAAACTCCTTTCCTGGATTGAAAGGGCAGAACTCTATGGTCACTGAGACTCCTTCTCCCTCAAGATGCTCTGATGTCAATAAGTACCTTCTTTGCCTCTGGGAATTCTCTCCTTTGCAGTAGTAAACCTTTTCCAGGCCTTTCTCTATCAGTGGAATTGCATCTGGTCTTAGCAACAAGTTTCAGGAAAATTAATACACATAGGTCCCCCTTCTTTCTCAGGCATAGGGACATCCCCAGAGGATGCAGGACTGCTATCGTGAGAGTGGACTGGTGGCTTTTTGTTTTTGGTTTTTTTTTGAGACAGAAAAAAAAAAAACCAGGCTGTTTTTTTTTTTTTTTCTGTTGCCCAGGCTGGAGTGCTCTGCTTCCTGGGTTCAACCGATTCTCCTGCCTCTGCCTGCCAAATAGCTGGGATTACGGGCCCATGCCACCGCACCCAGCTAATTTTTGTATTTTTGTATTTATTTTTGTATTTTAGATGGGGTTTTGCCATGTTGGCCAAGCTGGTCTCAAACTCCTGACCTCAGGTAATCTGCCCACCTCAGCCTCCCAAAGTGCTGGGATTATAGGCGTGAGCCACCACGCCTGGCCGGACTGGTGGCTTTATAAGAAGAGCTTCTCCCACTCTTGCCTGCTCCTGATCCTTCAGCATGCCAGAGCTGGGCTTCTAGAGTCTCAGGTGGTCAGTAACCTTGTTACTAATCCAGCTTGTGCTCAAGTAACCTTGGCCTCACTGGAAAGGTTTGTCTCCACCACTGCTGATGAGATCACTTTAGGTGGGAGGGAGACAGTGGCTGTCACCCTGGCTAAGCATCTGCAATTTCCTTCTGACCACAGCCCACCACCTCTCCTGCTCATGAGGCTCCTGTCCTGGACCTCCCGGGCCTGAGCTCTCCTGCCCATTGTGTGTTCTGGTTTGCAGGATTAGGCTTCTGCTATGGTCTCTGCTACGATGTGTATATTTGTCCCCTTAAGAACTCATGCTGAAACCTGATACCCAGTGTGGGATTATCGAGAGACGGGGCCTTTTCAAGGTGATTGGGTCATGAGGGCTCTACCCTTGAGAATAGATTAATCCATTAATTAATAAATTAATAATTAATAAAGTAATGGGTTATAAGAGTAGGACTGGTGGCTTTATAAGAAGAGAAGAGAGACCTGAGCTAACATACTCAGCCACTCGCCATGTGATGCCCTTAGCTGTCTCAGGACTCTGGAGAGAGTCCCCACCAGCAACAAGGTCCTCACCAGATGCGGCCCCTCAACCTTGCACTTCCCAGCTTCTGGAACAGTAAGAAATACATGTAATTTCTTATAAGTAACTTAGTTCCAGATATTCTGTTATAAGCAACAGAAAATGTACTAAAACCACTATTAATAAAACAGTCTCTACTGCAAATTCTTTTCTGGAAAGTGCTAGCTCTCCAGACTCAATATAGGAACCCAGATTTTGCTCTAGCAGCAGGTCCAACATGAGGCTGGGGCCTGGCCCTGTGAGCCTTCCCAGCAGCTTTGTCCCAGCTACCTGAACATGTGTTTTCATGCTTTCCCATTTCCATGTATCCTGTCCCCAGGATGGCTGCCAACCTGCCAGGATTCTCCAGCATCACCCAACAAGATGCCCTCAAACTCTTCTGTCATCCTCCCCAACTACTCACTGTTTTCATCTGAACCCTGAGTATCAACTATTTTCCCACCTCCTCCAAGCAGGGAGCATAGCAAAGTGGTTAAGAGCCTGTGCTCTGGCACTGGACAGCCTGGTTCCAGCTTCACCTGTTACCACTTAGGTGACTTTGGCAAGTCACTTGATCTCTCATGCCTCACTTTGCCATCCTTAAAAATGGGTTTAATCCTAGTGCTCACAGGTTTGTCATGAGCATATATAAAGTTACATTTGCAAAGTACGTAGAAGACGGATTGGCACCTGGTAAACTCTATATAAGGATTTGATCATTGTGTTAGTTTGCTAGGGCTGCCATAACAAAGTACTATAGACTGGGTGGTTTAAACAACAGAAATAGATTTCCTTACAGTTCTGGAGGCTGGAAGTCTGAGATCAAGGTGCCCACAGGGTTGGTTCCTTTTGAGGCCTCTCTCTCCTTGGCTTGCAGACGGCTGTCTTCTCGTCACGTCCTCAAATGGTCTTCCCCCTGTGTGTGTCTGTGTCCTCATCTCCTCTTGTTATGAGGATACCAGTCATATTGGATTAAGGTCCATGCTAATGACCTCATTTTTACTTTATTATCCCTTTAAAGGCCCTATTTTCAAACACAGTAGCCTCCATTTATCTGTGGGGATACATTCCAAGAGCCCCAGTGGATGCCTGAAACCATTGATAGTACCAAACCATATATATGTGTGTGTGTATATATATGTATATATACATATATACATATGTGTGTGTGTATATATATGTATATACACACACACACACACATATATATCTACCATGTTTTTTTCTATACATGCGTACCTGTGATAAGAGATTAACAATAGTAGCTAATAATAAAATAGAACAATTTTAACGATATGCCAGCATCACTACTCTTGTGCTTTGGGGCCCTTATGAAGTAAAATAAGAATTATCTGGACACAAGCACTGTAATACCACAACAGTCAATCTGATAACTGAGACGGCTCCCAAATGACTAACAGCATGGGGTATCTACAGAATGGCTATGCTGGATTAAGGGATGATTCACATCCTGGGTGGGACCGAGTGGGATGGCATGAGATTTAATCATGCTACTCAGAATGGAATGCAATTTAAAATGTATGAATTGTTTATTTCTGGAACTTTCCATTTAATATTTTTGGACTGCAGTTGGCCATGGGTAACGGAAACTATAGAAAGTGAAACTGCAGACAAGGGTGAACTACTATATGGTTGTATTATGAGGTATTACGGTTTAGGACTTAACATATGAATTTGGAAAGGAGGCACAAGTCAGCCCAAAACAATAACTAAATGAATAATTTGTGCCTGGACACTGCCAAGCTCCTGCAGCCATTGTTACAGACTGAGGGTTTGTGTCTCCCTAAAACTCATCTCTGGAAACCCTATCCCCTAAAATTCGACGGGGCCTTTGGGAGTGATTAGGATTAGATGAGGTCAGGAAGGCAGCAATAGTGCCCTTGTAAGAGTCCCGAGGCGGTTTGCTCCCCTCTGCTCTGGGCCGCATGAGAACACAGTAAGAGGAGGGCCATCCACAGCCCAGGAGAGGCCTCACGAGAAGCTATGCTGGCACCCTCATCTCAGACTTCCAGCTTTCAGAACTGGGAGAAATACATTTCTGCTGTGTATAAGCTACTCAGTTGGCCGGGCGTGGTGGCTCATGCCTGTAATCACAGTACTTTGGGAGGCCGAGACGAGAGGATCACAAGGTCGGGAGTCCAAGACCAGCCTGACCAACGTGGTGAAACCCCGTATCTACTAAAAATACAAAAATTAGTTGGGCATGGTGGCTTGCACCTGTAATTCCAGCTATTCAGGAGGCTGAGGAAGAGAATCACTTAAACCTGGGAGGCAGAGGTTGCAGTGAGCCAAGATCGTGCCACTGAGCTCCATCCTGGGCAACAGAGTGAGACTCCGTCTCAAAAAAAAAAAAAAAAAAAAAATGCTACTCAGTCTATGGCATTTGTTTTTTATAGCAGTGTATACCGGCTAAGACCATGCCCTTTTGACTGTCCATGGCTGGCCCCGCGATGGCTGTCTAGAGTGATTTCTCTCCAGCATTAGCCTGGGACAGCAACTGGACATCCTTCACCAGCCCCGCCAGAGTGACAGCAGTCGGCTCTCCCCATCTTTCCCTTCTAGGTCCCTGCGTGACCTGGCCTTGTAGAGGAGGGGCCCAGCCTTTGGTATCTTGGTCCAGTGCTTACTCATTTAAAATTGGCAGAGGTGAAAACTGGAATATAGCAGAGAAATCAGCTCACCACAAAAAGACAGCACTACTTGTTACTATAGTTGAGGTTTAAACACAGGCTTGAACTGCATGGGTCCACTTACATGTGGATTTTTCTCCACCTCTGCCGCCCCGGAGACAGCAAAGCCAACCCCTCCTCTTCCTCCTCCTCCTCAGCCTACACAACATGAAGATGAAGATGAGGATGAAGACTTTTATGATGAGCCATTTTCACTTAATGAATAGTAAATATATTTTATCTTCTTTATGACCCACCTTCCTTCCTTCCTTCCTTCCTTCCTTCCTTCCTTCCTTCCTTCCTTCCTTCCTTCCTTCCCTCCCTGTTTCCCTCCCTCCCTCCCTCCCTCCCTCTCTCCCTCCCTCCCTTCCTCCTTCCTTCCTTCCTTCCTTCCTTCCTTCCTTCCTTCCTTCCTTCCTTCCTTCCTTCCTTCCTTCCTTTCCTTTCTCTTCCTTTCGTTTCTCTCTCCTTCCTTCCTTCCTTCCTTTCCTTCTCCTCTTCCTCCTCCTCTTCTTTCTTTCTTTCTTTCCCTCCCTCCCTCCCTCCCTCCCTCCCTCCCTCCCTCCCTCTCTCCCTTCCTTCCTTCCTTCCTTCCTTCCTTCCTTCCTTCCTTCCTTCCTTCCTTCCTTCCTTCCTTTCATTCTTTCTTCCTTTCCTCTGTCACCCAGACTGGAGTGCAGTGGTGCAACCTAGCTCACTGCAGCCTCCAACTCCTGAGCTCAAGCTATCCTCCCATCTCAACCTCCCAAAGTCCTAGGATTACAGGCATGAGCCACCATGCCTGGCTCTCTTTCTTACAGTTTTCTTAATAAAATTTTATTTTCTCTGGTTTATTTTATTTTAAGAATACAGTATATGATACACAGGACATAAAAAATTTGTGTTAATTGACTGTTTATATTCTTGGTGAGACGTCTGGTCAACACTAGGCTATCCATAGTTAAGTTTTTGGAGAGTCAAAAGTTATATGTGGCCAGGCGCGGTGGCTCATGCCTGTAATCCCAGGACTGTGAGGCCAAGGCAGGCGGATCACCTGATATCAGGAATTTGAGACCAGCCTGACCAACATGGCAAAACTCTGCCTCTACTAAAAATACAAAAATTAGCTGGGCATGGTGGTGTGTGCCTGTAATCCCAGCTGCTCGGGAGGCTGAGACAGGAGAATTGCTTGAGCCCAAGAGGCGGAGGTTGCAGTGAGCTGAGATTGAACCACTGCACTCCAGCCTGGGTGACAGAGCAAGACTCCATCTTGAAAAGAAAAAAAAAAGAAAGTTATAAGTGAATTTTTGACTGCTGGGAGGAGGGAAAGGGGCTGGTACTCCTAATCCCTGCATTGTTCAAGGGTCAATTGTGGTTAGAAACAAAGTCAAGTCCCAGCCACCAGAGAGATATTTAATGGTTAATACTGGGTTAATACTGTGGCCCCTTCCTAGACCTTGAATGTTTTACCAAATAAGTGTTTCAACCTCCAAAATGACTTTTGCCCAGGCTGGAGTGCAGTGGCACGTTCTTGGCTCACTGCAACCTCTGCCTCCTGGTTCAAGTGATTCTCCTGCCTCAGCCTCCTGAGTAGCTAGGATCATAGGTGCGCACCACCACGTCCAGCTAATTTTTGTATTTTTAGTAGAGAGTTTTGCCATGTTCGCCAGGCTGGTCTTGAACTCCTGACCTCCTCCTGCCTCAACTTCCCAAAGTGCTGGGATTACAGGTGTGCGTCATCATGCCCCGCCCTTCAAATGGCTTTTATCATCACCTCTTGAAATGGCAATTTTGAAGTTTGAGAGCTTTCATTACAGACTTGACCTGCTCTTCTGGTGCTGATTATGGGAAGGTGCTGTCTTCCCGGCATATCATGAGTTATCTTCATAATTCAGTTTCTGCAGCGAGGGGGTCTTAGCTTGTATTCCTGTATAAAAAGACTGTGATGTTGATGTGTTATGAAACTGAAGTGTGATGGGCACCCAGTTACTAGCTGGTAAGCGTTGCTATCTCTCCTTCCCTCCATGCATCTTTGGTAAATGACCAAGTCTTATCTGAAATTCTGAGTCTTTGTGTGGTCTCATTCCCACAATAATTACTATTTACTATTAATTAATATTTACCTACTTACTGAGCATGTGTTATGTCCCAGGCATATGTTAAATACTTATGTTATTTCATGAATCATCAAGAGCTGCCTGTGAAATAGGTGTTATTATCCTCATTTTACTAGATGAAGAAATGAAAGCTTTGGACAGTGGCAAAGCCAGTAGACGTCAGAGCCAGGATTTCAACCCAAGCATCTCTGATTCCAAAGCCCAGGCTCCTTGCCATCCTGATTTTTGGTTTTTGGCCTTGTAAATGCCTCCTGGCTCAATTTCTATTTATCTATCAAGCAAGGTGTCTTCTTTCCTCTTGGATTTTCTTCTTCCTATGTAATTTTTTTTTTTTTTTTTTTTTTTGAGACAAAGTCTCACTCTGTATCTTAGGCTGGAGTGCAGTGGCATGATCTTGGCTCACTGCAACCTCCGCCTCTGACGTTCAAGTGATTCTCCTGCCTCAGCCTCCCAAGTAGCTGGGACTACAAGTGTGCACCACCATGCACAGCTAATGTTTGTATTTTTAGTAGAGACAGGGTTTCACCATGTTGTCCAGGTTGGTCTCGAACTCCAGACCTCAGGTGATCCGCCTGCCTTGGCCTCCCAAAGTGCTGGGACTACAGGTGTGAGCCACTGCGCCAGGCCGTAATTTTTAACTAAAGGAAGCTGTGCCAGTGTGGATCTGCACTTCCAAATGTTACCTGTCAGTAAGGGCTAAGATGAAACAACTGATTATTTGATCAGGAGAAAGGTATTAGAAAAGCAGCATCAAAGGCCAGGCACAGTGTTTCATGCCTATAATCTTAGCACTTTGGGAAGCCAAGGCAGGAGAATCGCTTGAGCCCAGAAGTTTGAGACCAGGCTGGGCAACATCACGAGACCTTGTCTCTACAAAAAATAAAAAACTTAGCCATGGTGGCGTGTGCCTGTAGTCCCAGCTATTCGAGAAGCTGAGGTGGGAGGATTGCCTGAGACTAGGAGGTACAGGCCGCAGTGAGCCACGATCCTGCCACTGCATTCCAGCCTGGGTGACACAGCAAGACCCCATCTCAAAAACACAAAACAAAGCAAAAAGAAATAAATAAAGAAGAGTGACATCAGCTGCATAGCACTGGATTTATCCAAACCAATGAATTCCTTTATTTTGCCCCAGGGATTGGTTTATATGTAAAATCAAATTGAACGAAGTCTAATTTAACTGAAAAAGAAAAAATGAAATAAAACGCACTAAATGATAAGAATTTTACCAAATGATTTGGAAAGAACAGCTAGAGAGAGAATGAATACTTGTATGCACACCTGGCCATGGTAATAATAGGTCTCTTTTCTCATGGAAACACTTCAGATACTCCCTACTCCTAATAACAGGCCTTATGCGTGAACTAAACAGACCGCGTTACCTTCGTGTTTCATGGGACAATGTTTCTTTCCTCTTCAAGCTGTTCTTTCACTTCTTAGCAGCAGTGGCCCTCCCCTGGCCTCAATTACCACAATTAAACCAGTACACAGCTACACCGTGTGAAGGTGCACTTATAGAATGCAGGTGCTTTTTGATTTTTAAATGGCAAGAAAATATAACAATATTACGAAGTCAACAGTGTGCACATTCTAACCTGGGAGACAGAGCAAGACCCTATCTCAAAAAAAAATAGTGTGCTTTCATGGTTTACTAGTAGCTGCTTTTTCCCCCCCTTTTCTTGAGACAGAGTCTCACTCTGTTGCCCAGGCTGGAGTGCACACTATGAGTAATTAGTGAGTAATTAATAATTTTTATTGACAAGTGTGTTTTGCGGGTATTGACCATTAGTGTTCTTCTAGTTGAAGTACAACGATGGTTTTTCATGTTATTTGTCATAGTCCGTGTGGGAATAGTGGCATATTCTATATTTCTGTTAAGTGTCCTTTTGGTTATAGGGTTTGTAGGTTTCTCTTCGAAACCTTCTCCTATTTATGGGGGCCTAGGGCTGATTGTTAGTGGTGCTGTAGGTTGTGGTATTGTGTTGACTTTTGGTGGGGCTTTTGTGGGGTAGATAGTCTTTTTGATTCACTTGGGTGGCTTGATGGTTGTTTTTGGCTATACCATGGCGATGGCTGCTGAGGAATATCCTGAAACGTGAGGGTCAAGTATTGACATCTGACGGGCTTTACTATTAGAACTATTAATGGGGTTGGTGTCGGTTTGGTGACTAGTTGAGCATGATAGGGTGGGGGTCATGATGAATTTTAATAGCGTAGAGAGTTGGATGATTTTGAGGGGGAGGGGGTGGGGTTGTTGTGTGAAGATTCTGTGGGTGTGGCTGCCTTGTATAGTTACAGGTGTTGAATAGTGGTAGTTGCTGGTGGATCACTATTTGTTAGTATTTATGTTGCGATTGAAATTATTCGGGGTAATGTATTAGATAATTAGGAGTAGGGTTAAAAGGGATGGGATAAAAAAAGCAAGAAAGTAGAGTTTAATTAGGCCTTTTTGAGTAGAGATGGAACAGAGGCTGAAATTTGGGTTTGTGAAATGGTCTTTGTTATACACCTTTCTAGTCAAATTAGGTCTAATAGTAGTGAAGCCAGATTTTGGCTTGTGGATAGGTTTGAGCTGGGGGTTGTATGGTGAATTGTGACTGAATAAAATCCTAGTATATTGGAGAAGTTGAATGTCTGCAGTGGATATTTTAGTTTAAGGTTATTAGTTATGAGATTAAGCTCCATTGCTAGTAAGAAGCCTAAGGTGGTCACACCTAGGGCTGTGAGCTTCAAGTGGAGTGATATGGTTGTTTTGGGGGGATGAAGCAGGAATAATACTGTTGGTGATGAGGAATCCTGCGAAGATGCTGCTAATTGTTAGGTGTTTAATTGAGTTAATTAGGAAGGGGTTATTTTTGTTAATAATAACCAGAGTCATGAAGCAAGCTTGCCCTATTAGAGCGAAGAAAATAATACGGGTGCTGTAGACAGCTGTCAAGGACGTGGCAATAAGCATAACAGAAAGGGCTCAGGCATTGGTGTATGATGTATTTGTGGTTTCGATGATGAGGTCTTTGGAGTAAAAGCCTGTGAGGAAAGGCATACCTGTAAGTGCGAGGCTGCTGATAATAAGGGAGGAGGAAGTGAGGGGTAGAGCCTTGAATAGCCCTCCTATTTTTCGGATGTCTTGTTCATCACTGAGGTTATGGATGAGGGACCCTGAACATATAAATAATATAGGTTTGGAAAAGGCATGAGTGCAGATGTGGAGGAATGCTAGATGCGGCTGATTAGTGCCAATCGTGACTATTATAAGTCCTAACTGGCTCGAGGTGGAGAATGCTATGATTTTTTTTGATGTCATTCTGTGTTACAGCACAGATTGCTGTGAATAAGGTAGCAATACCCCCCAGACATAATGTAAAGGCTTGGATTGATATGTTATTTTCTACTAAAGAGTAGAAGCAGATGAGCAGGAATACTCCTGCTACAACTGCAGTGCTAGAGTGGAGTAGGGCTGGGACTGGGGCTGCGTCTTCTATGGCAGATGGGAGTCAGGGATGGAGGCCGAATTGAGCTAACTTTCCCGCTACTGCCAAGAGAAGGCTAATTAATGGAAGGGAGTTGGGGATAGGGTGTAGAATAAATGTTTGTTGAAATTCTCATGTGTTGGAGGACAAGAGGAATCATGCTATAGCGGAAATAAAGCCAATATTGCCGACGCGGTTGTACAGAACTGCTTGGCTGCTGTATTAGCATCTGCTTGGCCGTACCATCGGCCGATTAGTAAGAAAGACATGATTCCTACGCCTTCTCATTCAATAAAGAGCTGAAAGAGGTTGTTGGCGGTAGCCAGAATTAATATTGTGATAAGGAAAATAAGTAAGTATTTGAATAATTGATTTAATGTTAGGGTCTGAGTTTATATGTCATATTGAGAATTCTATAATAGATCAGGTAACGAATAGTGTTACTGGGACAAATATTGTGGAGAATTAGTCTAGCCTGAAGCTTAGTGAGAGTTTGAGAGTTTGGATTATCATTCAGTGTCAGTCTGAGATAATGACTTCTTGGTCTGTGCATATCAACATTGTTGTAGGGATGAGGCTAACAATGAAGGCGCATGCGATAGATGTTTTTACGTAATTTGGGTATGAACCTTTTTGGCGGGGGGTTGGGTAAGGTAATGGGAATCCGTAAGATTAAGGGGATTAGGGATGTTATAGCAGTGGAAGAACACATGTTTGTTGCTTTTATTTGGAGTTGCACCAGTGTTTTGGGCTCCGAGGACCAACGGATGACTCGAATCCTTTAAAAGTTGAGAAGTCATGTTGTTAGGCATGGGGGCATGAGTCAGCAGTTCTTGCATCCTTTCTCGGTAGGTAAGAAGTTGCAGGCTTCTATTATTAGATCTACAATCTAATGTTTTGGTTGAACTATAGCTATAGCATGCAAACCCCATAATAATTTTAGGGTTTAAGGATAATAGGAAGATAGACACAAGATGTATAAGTATTAATGTATTTTCTCATGTAAAGGAAGGTTTAATACCGTTAATATAATATGCAAGTGTCCCTCGTTGTGTTGTGATTAGCATATTTAGGGAGTAAGGGGCTGTAACTAGTATATTAAGTCCTAGAAGCATAATAGTGATATTAGATCAGGAGAATGAGGCCATAGTCACAAAGAGTTCTACTAGATTAATGGTACGGGGTAAGGTAAGGTTAGTAAGATTTGCTAGAAGTCATCAAAAGGCTATTAGTGGAAGCAGTGTTTGAAGGCCTTTGGTAAGTAATAGGGTTTGCCTATGGACCCACTCGCAGTTTGAATTTGCTAGGCAGAATGGTAAGGCTGAAGCGAGTCCATGAGCAATTAGGAGGGTGACTGCACCTGTTAAGCTTCAAGAGCTCTGAATGAGGATAGCCATGATAACAAGTGCTATGTGGCTTACAGAGAAGTAAGCAAAAAGTGATTTTAGATTAGTTTGTCATAGACAAATAGAGCTTGTCAACTATCCCTCATAGGGACAGTATGAGGAAAGGGTATGCTATATGTTCTGTTAGGGAATTGAGGATAAGAGTAAGTCGTATTATACTGTAGCCACCTAGCTTTAGGAGTACTGCTTCAGGTACTATTGAGCCCGCAATAGGGGCTTCTATGTGGGCTTTGGGGAGTCATAGGTGAAATCTGTATAAAGGTGTTTTTACTATAAAACCTATGATACAGGTTAGTCATATAGGATTGTCAGATCAGGAGGCTAAGAGCTCTTGGGTAGTAAGTATTATTACTAGCATGTTTAGTGAACCTGAGTTATTTTGAGTATAAACAAGTGTTACAAGTAGAGGAAGGGATCCTACTAGTGTGTAAAATAAGAACTATGAGCTTGCATTGAAGCGTTCTGGTTGGTTGCCTCAGTGGGTGATGATAATTAGGGTAGGAACTAGTGTGGCTTCAAAGGGGATATAAAATATAATTAGTTCTGTGGCTGTGAATGCTCTGATTAAAAAAGTCAGTAGGGAAATCAATATAGAAATATAGAGCTTTTTTCCTGGGGGTGATTCGTTGGACAGGTGATAGTGGCTTGCTAGAACTGTAAGAGGCAGTAGACAGGCTATTAAGATCAGAAGGGGTGACATCAGTGGGTCAGAAGAGAAAATTAATGAGAGGTTGTACAGGTTATCGTTGAATTGGTTAAAAAAAATAGTAGGCTGGGCTGGGCGCAGTGGCTCATGCCTGTAATCCCAGCACTTTGGGAGGCCAAGACGGGTGGATCATGAGGTCAGGAGATTGAGATGATCTTGGCTAACACGGTGAAACCCTGTCTCTACTAAAAATACAAAAAAATTAGCCGGGCGTGGTGGCGAACGCCTGTAGTCCCAGCTACTCAGGAGGCTGAGGCAGGAGAATGGCACGAACCTGGGAGGCTGAGCTTGCAGTGAGCCGAGATCACACCACTGCACTCCAGTCTGGGCAACTGAGCAAGACTCTGTCTCAAAAAAAAAAAAAAATAGTAGGCTGATGAGGCTGATGAACAGGCAGTGAATAACCATGTTGATTCAGATTACAGAATTTTTAGAGAATCATGTCATTGGTAACAGTATAATTGTTGGAATAATAATTTTTAGCATTGAAGTAAATTTAGATTTTGTATGTAATCCAGGCCCTATGTGTTGGAGATTGAAACTAGTAAGGCAAAGCCCACTGTGGCTTCGCAGGGAGCAAATACTAGGAGGACGACTGGTTTTATGGGTGCTAGAGTGAAATGTATGTTTAAAGCTATGAGAGTATTTATGATAACTATCGATAGCATTATGCCTTCTAGGCATAGCAGGGATGATACTAGGTGGGATCAATAGACTAGTATCTCTGGCAGTGATATGGTGTATGCTAATAAGGGCATTTGGTAAATATGGTCTATCACAATCTAATGAGTAAAAATCATTTATTTTGACTTAAACTGTTTACTGATTCATCTCGGTCTAAT
This sequence comes from Macaca nemestrina, assembly GCF_043159975.1. Classification (NCBI taxonomy): domain Eukaryota; kingdom Metazoa; phylum Chordata; class Mammalia; order Primates; family Cercopithecidae; genus Macaca; species Macaca nemestrina. The sequence continues at coordinate 13,625,296 of NC_092125.1, read as the reverse complement.
CCTTTTTGGGCTCATTCGTAAGTCAAGCCTAGGATTAAAATGGTAACTAGTATAGGGACCGTGCTGATTATTAGTGTCAGGTTGGTTGTTTGAAGGGCTCATGACAGGGGTAGTAGGAGAGCGATCTGTGAGTCAAAAAGGAGGAATGCAATGGCTACTAGGAAGAATTTTACAGAAAAGAGGAGGCAGGCGGAGGCTACTGTGTCAAATCTGCATTCATAGGGACTGGATTTTTCTATATAAGTATTACGTTGTGGGAGCCAAAATGCGATTATTATTAGTAGTAGGGCCAGTAAGGTGTTGGTTGCTAGGGCTAGTGTCAGGTTGATTACTCTCTTTTGTATATTATTGAAACTAATTGATTGGAAGTCAATGGTACTGTTTACACTAAAAGAGTAGGATCCTCATCAGTAGACAGAGATGTGTAAGAATAGTCATTCTACGTCTACAAATCAGTCAATATCAGACGGCGGCTTCAAAGCCAAAGTGGTGGCTGGATGGAAAGTGGAATTTTAATTGACTGAGGGGGCGGATAGTGAGAAATGTTGATCCAATGATAACGTGAAGTCCATGAAAGCCTGCGGTTGTAAAGAACGTTGAGCAGTAGATTCTACTGGAACAGTAAAGAGGTTGTGCAGTGGTTCAATCTCAGCTCACTACAACCTCCGCCTCCCGGGTTCAGGCAATTCTCCTGCCTCAGCCTCCCAAGTAGCTGGGATTACAAGCACGCGTCACCATGCTGGCTAATTTTTGTATTTTTCTTGGAGACAGGGTTTCACCATATTGGCCAGGATGGTCTTGAACTCCTGAACTCAAGTGATCTGCCTGCCTTGGCCTCCCAAAGTGCTGGGATTACAGGCATGAGCCACTGTGCCTGACTTTGTATTTTTTCTTTAAATGAGATATGGAGGAGATGAGAGCCTTTTGGTTCTATTTTTTTTTTTCTTTTTTTTTGAGACTTTTTTGAATTTCACTCTTGTTGCCCAGGCTGGAGGGCAATGGCGCGATCTCGGCTTACCGCAACCTCCGCCTTCTGGGTTCAAGCGATTCTCGTGCCTCAGTCTCCTGAGTAGCTGGGATTACAGGCACACGCCACCATGCCTAGGTAATTTCGTATTTTTAGTAGAAACGGGGTTTCTCCATGTTGGCCAGGCTGGTCTTGAATTCCCGACCTCAGGTAATCTGCCTTCCTCTGCCTCCCAAAGTGCTGGGATTACAGATGTGAGCCACTGTGCCTGGCCGAGACAACAGGCAGGGTAGTGGTGTTGTCAGGTGGACTGATTCAAATTCAAATTCAGTCACTTAGTAGTTGTCTAACATCTGGCAAGTTACTTAATTTGAATTCAGTTTCTTTTCTTTTCTCTGTTTCTCTTTCTTTGAGACAGCATCTCTCTCTGCTGCCCAGGCTGGAGTGCAGTGGCATGATCTCAGCTTACTGCAGCCTTGACCTCCTGATCCCATGTGATCCTCCTGCCTCAGCCTCCTGAGTTGCTTTAACTACAGACATGCATTACCATGCCTGGCTAATTTTTAAATTTCTTGTAGAGATGGGGGTCTTGCTGTGTTGACCAGGCTGGTCTTGAACTTCTGAGCTCCAGCAATCTGCCCACCTCGGCTTTCCAGAGCACTGAGATTACAGGTGTGAGACACTGCACCCAGCCGAAACTCAGCTTCCTCATATTTATATGAGGAACATACATCTACCAAATGGGATAAAGAATATCATAATTCAATTTTGTAAGGATTAAAAAACTTAACTCCTGGCTGGGCACAGTGGCTCACGCCTGTAACCCTAGCACTTTGGGAGGCTGAGACAGGCAGATCATCTGAGGTCAGGAGTTCAAGACTGGCCTGGCCAACATGGTGAAACCCCATCTCTACTAAAAATACAAAAATTAGCCGGACATGGTGGTGCGCGCCTGTAATCCCAGCTACTTGAGAGGCTGAGGCAGGAGAATCGCTTGAACCTGGGGTGTGGAGGTTGCAATGAGCCGAGATTGTGCCACTGCACTCCAGCCTGGGTGACAGAGTGAGACTCCATCTCAGGGGGGAAAAATAAGTTAACTCCTTTGCTCAAGACTTGGCACATGTTTGCACTCAACAAATATTGGTTCCCCTGCCCCCTTTCCTTGGTTACTATTTCAGTCTTCTAAGGGTTCATTCACACCCCTAAGGAGAAGCACTTAGTGTCAAGAAAGGACTAGTAGTAACTTTCATGCCTTTATTCAGATAATACTTTCTGATTGCTATCATGTGCCAGATGATATGTTTGGTGCTGGGAATGAGTAAAACCTATAAACCAAATGGTATCCAAGACAGGTCTCAACCAATTTAGAAAGTTTATTTTGCCAGGGTTAAGAACACACCCATGACACAGCCTCAGGAGGTCCTGATGACATATGCCCAAGGTGGTCGGGGCACAGCTTGATTTTATACGTTTTAGGGAGACATGAGACATCAGTCAATATATGTAAGATATACATTGGTTCAGTCCAGAAAGGCAGGACAACTCAAAGTGGGGAGGGGGCTTCCAGCTCCTAGGTAGATAAGAGACAGACTGTTGCATGCTTTTGAGTTTCTGATTAGCCTTTCGCCGAATAAACAGTTTACAGCAGGGGTCTCCAACTCCCAGGCCACAGACCTGTATGGATCTGTGGCCTGTTAGGAAGCAGGAGGTGAGCGGCCAGTGAGCATTGCTGCCTGAGCTCTGCCTCCTGCCAGACCTGTGGCAGCATTAGATTCTAATAGGAGGGTGAACCCTATGTGAACAGTGCATGGGAGGGACCTAGGTTGCTCCTTATGAGACTCGAACGCCTGATGATCCAAGGTGGAACAGTTTCATCTGAAACCATGCCCCTCACCCCACATGCATGGAAGAATTGTCTTCCACAAAACCAGCCCCTGGTGCCAAAAAGGTTGGGGACTGCTGATTTACAGGAATAGTCACTTATGCCTACTCTGGCTTAGTGAAACAATAGGGCAGAGCAAGCAGATCGGATGTGCATTTGTCTCACACGAGTAAAGGGATGACTTTGACTTCTGCCTGTCCTTTGTCCGCAAGGAATTTCCTTGCGGGCAAATTGTGAGGGAGTGCGTGGGGGTTGGGGGACTGGTGGTGGGGGTGGTGGTGTGTATGTAACTATCTTATTTAGGAATAGAGTGGGAGACAGGTTTGCCCGAGGCAGTTCCCAGCTTGACCCTTCCCTCTGGCTTAGTGATTTTGGGGAGATTTCTTTTCCTTTCACAGCCAGAACCCCGGGCCTCAGAGGGTTTATGGCATCGTGGGGGAGACAGATCTTCTTTGAGTCATCACTTACACAGATGTCAAACTGCAACCATGACAAGGGCCTCAAAGGAGAGCCTCACAGTGAATAAGAACCTAGAGATAGATTGGACCTCGTCAGAGAGGTCAGAGAAGGCTTGAGTCTTCAGTGATGCTTGAGTCAAGATCTACCAAATCAGTCCATCTGGCAAAGAGAGGAGGGAAGAGTGTGCCAGGCAGAGGAAGCTGCAGGTGCAAAGGCCTTGTCCAGCAGGGAGCATGGCTAGTAGGTGGGCTTGAATCATGGCCGGTGGGGATGGAGCACAGGGTTCTCGGGGGAGTGAGGTGTGAAAGGGATGCTGGAGAGTAAGTAGGAGTCAGGGCAGGCAGGGCCTTGGAGGCCACCCTGGGTCACTAGGGAATCTTTGAAGTAAGTGGTTACAATACCAGCATGCGGTTAATGATCGTATGTGGGTTTGAACATTTACAAGTTAGTACATTATGTATAGCTGAAACGGAATCAAGTTGTGAGGGTTTTCCTAGAAACCAGATGGAATGCAGGATGGTAGTAATGTGTCGCTGGCTTGTCCACACATCAACAAAAGCATTAAAACTGGGCAGACGCCCAGCTCATCCTCTACCTTTGCTGCTCTGGGCCTACATCCTGAGGATGGCAGAGCACATCCTGTGCCACCCAGGAGATGCGGCTGGAAGCTGGGGGTTAGAGGGCATCCTCTGATCTTTCATGAAAACAGCCCATGGCAGGGCATGGTGGCTCCCACCTGTAATCCCAGTGCTTAGGAGGCAGAGGTGGGCCAGGAGTTCAAGACTAACCCAGGCAATATAGTGAGACCCTGTCTCTACAAAAAAATAAAAATAAATTAGCCTGGCATGGTGGCGTGCACCTGTAGTCCCAGCTACTCAGGAGGCTGAGGCCGGAGGATCGCTTGAGCCCAGGGACTCGAGGCTGCAGTGAGCTGTGATGGCGTCACTGTACTCTGGCCTGCACAACAGAATGAGATCCCGTCTCAAGAAAAAAACAACAAAACAAAAAACCTCGCCCATGACCTGGTGTCTTACCCCCTGAAGAGCTGAGGAGAAGTAAGTGTGAATAATTCTGTCTAATGGATTGCTATCATCCATGTTCTTCTCAGTGTTACAGAACAGGGATCCTGATCCAGACCTCGGGAGAGGGTTCTTGGATCTCACGCAAGAGAGAATTCAGGGCGAGTCTGCAGTGCAAAGAGAAAGCAAGTTTATTAAGAAAGTAAAGGAATAAGAGAATGGCTACTCCGTAGACAGAGCAGCCCCGTGGGCTGCTGGTTGCCCATTTTTATGGTTATTTCTTGATGATATGCCAAATAAGGGGTGGATTATTCATGCCTCCTCTTTTTAGGCCATATAGGGTAACTTCCTGATGTTGCCATGGCATTTGTAAACTGTCGTGGCGCTGATGGGAGTGTAGCAAGGAGGACAACCAGAGAGGTCACTCTTGTGGCCGTCTTGGTTTTGCTAGGATTTAGCCAGCTTCTTTACTGCAACCTGTTTTATCAGTAAGGTCTTTATGACCTGTATTTTGAGCCGACCTCCTATCTCATCCTGTGACTTAGAGTGCCTTAACCATCTGGGAATGCAGCCCAGTAGGGTTCAGCCTCATTTTACCCAGCTCCTGTTCAAGATGGAGTTGCTTTGGTTCACACACCTCTGACATCAGATCAGTGTTGCTTGTTATTACTCTTATTATTTTCATCTCAAATCTGAAGAGTCACCAGAACAAACTTCCTTCTGCCCTTTGGTTTGCTCGCTCCCCTGGCTCCCAGCAGCAGGGGGGCTGCTGACAATGGGCAGATTTGTGGTTGAGTTCCATGGGGGCTGGAGCTGAGGATCAGAGGCAAGCCCTTTTGACTCATGTCGTGGGGTCCCAGCGTGAAACTGCTCTGTGATTGCCCTGGAACTCAACACGCCAGAGCTGCCACAGGGAGATGGCAGAGGCTGCTTGGTAGCTGAGAACAAGAGAGATGCCCTAGGAGATGCTCAGAAACAATCCGAGGTTCAGAAACAGGGCCAGAGCCCCCAGGGATGTGAGCAGAGTGGCCATCGGTGTTCCAGCCCCAGTGTATTAACACCTATGGGCTGGGTGACCTGGGCATCTGAGCTTGCATTCAGAGGTGTCATAGATGAGCCCCCTGGGGCCTGTGCTGCAGCTCCCTCCTCAACGGTGGTGTCTGATGACAGGGTTTTGCAGCAGGCCACCTCCTCCATCCATTCCTGATGGTCAGAAGGCAGGAGAGCCTGAGAGGACAGCATCTCCATCATCACATGGGAACTCCCAGGGGGATCCCTCACTGTCTTCCCGAAAGACACAAATTCCACAGAGTTTGCGCATCTTGTTCACAGGGCCCCACCTGCGTGGTGCTGATGGCCTATTCTCCATCCAGATAGCTGAGGATCATAGTTTGTACTTTAAAATGATGTCAAGCATGCTCTTAAAATGCCCCACTAGCGATGCTAGTTATCATTAATGTGATGTTAATGGTATCTAAAGAGGAGTAAAAATTTGAGCAAAGTGCCAAAAAAAAAAAAAAAAAAAAAAAGGTAGGATTCCTGATTGCAAGTCACAAAACCCAACTTTTTATTAAAGTATAACATACACACAGAAAAGTGCCCAAATCAAAAGTGTACAGCTCCAAGAATGTTCACAAACGGAACGCACCCAGGTAACTGGCAACCAGATCAAGAAACAGAACATCCCAGAAGCACCCAGCACCTCATGTCCCTCTTCTGGTTACTCTCTTCTTAGGACTGATCTCTACTTGCAACCACAAGGATGAGTTTTGGGTTTTATACTTTATATAAATGGAATCCTATGGTGCATTTTTGCCTTATCTTGTTCACCACTGGGTTGGTGAATACACTCCAAGCTGGGGGTGGAGTTGCAGCTCATTCTCATTGCAGTCTGGGATTCCATTGTGTGAATATACCCTAATGTGCTTATCCAACCAACATGGGCATTTGGGTGCTTTCCCGTTTGGGGTTATTATGGAGAGAGTTTTTGTGAAGATTTAGGGCGTTTCTCTGGATGAACACATGTACGCACTTCTGTTGGGTATACACCTAGGGGTGGGATTGTTAGGTCATATATATTTACATCCAACTCAGGCTATTTCATGAAAGAATAAGGAATGTACTGGAAGGAGTTTGCTGGCTTAAAGAATTGACAGAAAACTAGAAGGGAGATCTGTAGGAAGATAGGTGGAGGCGGAGACAGCTCAGCAAGTCCAGTGAGTGGAGCAGAAATGACATTCCCAGGACCCTGCCATCCCTGGACATTGCTACCAGTGGACACACCATCCCTTCAGCCTGCCAGCCCTAGACACCTGCCTTACTGGATGACTACCAACCCCGGACCACGGTGACTTCCTTGAAATGAGTCTCAGCATCCCTTCATTTCTGTGTCACATTCTCCAGGCTCATAGCCCCAAGCAAGGGTCCAGGTAGTCCACCCCAGGTCAATGACCACTTCCCGACTGGTATGGGGCTGGAAGCAGGGTGTGCCTGAGAGACAGGGAATACCTCCCTTCTTCAGCTTCCACGGTGGGTACTACACACCACTAAGGTTATATCTAAGGCATGATGTCCCTGCTATAGGAAGGGAGGGGAGATGCTGGACGGTTAAGCTGAAAACACAAAAATGACAACTGTCCTCACAGCTGCACTCCATAATGCAAGCAGGCTTTATTCCATTCATCTTCCACTGACAGAGTGGGGGAGCTCAGTGACATGTCTGTGGATCTCATAGCTCATGTGCAGAAATCTGCATCTAAGAAGAGGGAGCTAGGCCAGGTGCGGTGGCTCACGCCTGTAATCCCAGCACTTCGGGAGGCCAAGGCGGGCGGACCACTTGAGGTCAAGGGTTTGAGACGAGCGTGGCCAACATGGTGAAACTCTGTCTCTACTAAAAATACAAAAATTAGCCAGGTGTGGTGGTGGGTGCCTGTAATCCCAGCTCCTCGGGAGGCTGAGACACGAGAATCGCTTGAACCCAGGAGGTGGAGGTTGCAGTGAGCCGAGATGGCGCCACTGCACTCCAGCCTGGACGACAGAGCAAGACTGTCTCAAAAACAAAAAAAAGAAGTGGAAGCTGGGTTCACGACCACTCTAGGAAGGGTGACCCATCTCAAAATGACATAGGTCTGGAAGAGGTGCAATAAAAGGACAGAAAAGCATCTCATAGGGGGAGGTAAGGAAGAGAGGAGGAAAAGGAAAAGGAGAGAGAACAAAAGGGAGCCTGAATCTGGAGGGACGGGACATGTAAAAACAACGCAGAGAAAGTTTGGTGGAAGAGGAAAGCAGCATTTTTTTGACCTGATTTTGATGCTCTCTGTGCTGTCCCACTTTCTCAGCTTCTCTGATGTGCTTTTGTGACTTGTGCTTTGCTTCATCGGGTTAATGATGTTGGCGTGAACCACAGAATAAAGAGATCCTGGTCATAAACTGCACTATCAAAGGATCTGAGGTCTTAGCGTCACATCCAGCATACAATTCTGCTCTAGTTTGAGCATCTTAACAACACTGATATTATCAGTGAGCTGATAATGAAACTCAGAATGGGTTTTAACAAAAGAAGCAAGGAATAAAAATGTCCTAAATCCATTTACGAGGGCAGCAAGTCATTAATTGATCTGAAAATTATATGTGCCTCTTTGCAGGCAATTTTATTCATCCAACAGAACCATGGTCTCTTTGAAGTCATCCATTCTTCCCTATATTATACCATGGCATTTAGTACATTTATTTGTTTTAAATGATAATCAGAGCTTTCATCTATGTCGCATCTCTGTTTCCTCTCAGACAGAAAGGCAGGATAATTACCATTAAGCCCAATTTGCAGGTTAGAACATTTCAGGCACACAATGGCCTGCTCTGTATCACACAGCAAGTCTTGGTCAGAACTAGGGAGACAGGCAGTTTCCAAATAAACAGAATAGAACAAACTTAGGCAAAGAGCTCTGCTCCCACAGCGTATTCTCCTCTTTCATCGGGGTCATATGAGTTTGGTTTAGGTAGGGCCTTCAGGTTGATCTTAGACAATCCAAGAGCTAATTCATCAATGTCTAGCCTTTCCTTGGGGCATCCATGAATCACCTTCCTTAAACTGCCAGAATTCGGCTTCCTCCTGGTGAACGTGGGAGGTGAAGTGTGCCATGGGTTGGTGCAAAAAAGGTGTTTGCTTCACGGTGTGCAGTTAAGATAGTTTGCGGGTCTCCCTACCTGCAAACAGGTAGACCTGGAAGGTAGCACAGTTCAGGGGGCTAAGGGAACTCTGGGGCCGGGCTGCCTGCCCTCAAACCCCAGTTTTTCTGCTTACCATGGGTAACCTTGGGCAAACTACATAAACTTTTTGTGCCTCAGTTTCCCCTCACTCTAAAACAGACATATGGCCGGGTGCACTGACTCACACCTATAATCCCAGCACTTTGGGAGGCCGAGGTGGGCAGATCACTTGAGGCCAGGAGTTGGAGATCAGCCTGGCCAACATGGTGAAAGCCCGTCTCTACTAAAAATACAAAAATGAGCCAGATGTGCTGGCCTGCGCTTGTCATCCCAGCTACTAGGGAGGCTGAGACGTGAGGATCATTTGAACCTGGGAGTGGAGGTTGCAGTGAGCTGAGATTGTGCCATTGCATTCCAGCCTGGGCAACAGAGCAAGACTCTGTCTCAAAAAGATGAATAAAATAAAACAAAACAGACATGCACTTATGGTATTTATTGTTGGAAGATTAAGTACCTTAATGCACACCAATGCTCAGATGACTAGGGGGCACACAGGGGGCTGCTGTCACCATGACTCACTCCTGCAGAGGAGGGACTGCCCTAGTAAAACCCCAGCGGGCCCAGCGCTGTGTCCAGAACAGGTGCTTATATTACTGCAGCCCACAATGGAACTACTAAGTAGGAGCCAAAAGAGGAGGGAGCAGGAAGAGGTGGCATTTGGAGAGGGGAGACCGCACCCACAGGTCTGCTACAGATATCAACGGCATGGGGTACTTTTACAGTCAAGTTGACTTCAGTGTCTGCCCACCATCTATCTTTGCAGGACCACTGAAACAAGGGACATCCACCATGGCCCCGGGAGGATACGTTAAGAAAACCATTCCACGGCTGGGCGCGGTGGCTCACGCCTGTAACCCCAGCGCTTTGGGAGGCTGAGGCGGGTGGATCACAAAATCAGGCATTTGAGACCAGCCTGACCAACATGGTGAAACCCTGTCTCTATTAAAAATACAAAAAATTAGCTGGGCATGGTGGTGCATGCCTGTAATCCCAGCTACTCAGGAGGCTGAGGCAGGAGAATCGCTTGAACCCAGGAGGTGGAGGTCGCAGTGAGCTGAGGTCGCACCACTGCACTCCAGCCTGGGCAACGGAGCAAGACTCTGTCTCAACACCACCACCACCACCACCACAACAACAACAAACAAAAGAAAACCATTCCAATCCTGTGGGTTGTCTTTTCACTAGGATGATGGAAATGCAGGAACTAGAGAACCTCTGCAGCTGCTTTCTCCAGGAAAGGAGATGAGAACGTTATATGTTTCAGTTGGCCAAAATGCTCTAATTTGATACTGAATATTGCAAATAAAAGATATTTAGGCATGTTTTTTTTTTTTAAAATAAGTTATCCCCTGAAATGTATTCATATGATATAAACTTGGAAATTGATGTTTAAAAATTTTAAACTCTTAACTCCAGACTTATTTTTACATGGCACATTTGTTATTTGGCTATAAAAATTTTGATTTTCTTTGCCAATAATGAAAATAACATGAAAATGAAAAGGAAAAAAATGAAATTGAATGCCACGAAGTAAACAGATGAAAACATAAGACAAGCCCTGGCCACCATTGGCTGGGCAGGGATGGGTGTTGGTCTCACTACCTAAGGCTTAGAGCATGCATGGTCTCTACAGGGGACTTTGAAGGTCAGAAAAGGAGGCGTTTTCATCACACATGAAGTTAGAGAATGGTACAAAAGAACTTCTTCTCGCGAAAGGGGTTTTCTGACGCAGGCACTGGAATGATGAGAGGGTCTTCCCGCACGTGAGCTTCACAGTAGGCCAGGAGGTCCGCAGCTGCCTGGGAGACCTATGAGGGCACAGAGCACAGGCATTTGGTTAAAGGCCCCTTCGCAGAGTGGGTCCAGGGAAGAGGTGTCCACGTAGAGTGAGGATAAGCCCTAGGATAGGCTTTATAGTGCGCACAGCCTATGACAAGGTCATGCCCAGGCTGGAGGGAGGGTTCGTGCAAACCCAGGAGACTGGTTCGAAGTGTGCCTCCAAGAAAGGGAGGCTGCCCTTGCAAGGCAGGTCAGCATGGAGACAGGAATAAGGGATGGCAGGAGGCTCAAACAGCCTTGCTATACTTTTGAGTAGGTGAGGAGTGGAGGCTCCAGGACAGTAGTCTCACAATGACTTTGCTAAACCGTTTCTGGAAGAAGAAAGCAGAAGGCAGCCCCTGGCCAAGCCAGTGTGATCATATTTATTATTATTATTAGTGGTTTTATTGCAATCCACTCTTGTGACCAACACAGAGAGACACTTCATCCTCCTCAACAGAACTCATATTTAGCTATGTTTTAGAAGCATACATGTTTTATTTTTATTTATTTTTAATTTTTATTTATTTATTTTTTGAGGCAGAGTCTCACTCTGTTGCCCAGGCTAGAGTGCGGTGGCACGACCCCCGCTCACTGCAACCTCCATCTCCCAAGTTCAAGTGATTCTCCTGCCTCAGCCTCCCAAGTAGCTGAGATTACAGGCACCCACCATGCCCAGCTAATTTTTGTATTTTTTGTAGAGATGGGGTTTCACTATGTTGGCCAGGCTAGTCTCAAACTCCTGACCTCAGGTGATCTGCCCTCCTCAGCCTCTCAAAGTGCTGGGATTACAGGCGTGAGCCACCGTGCCCGGCCAGCACACATGTTTTCACTTGGGGTGGCCGCTCCCCTGCGGCGAGAGGTTCTCCTGACCAGAAAGTTCTTTCCCCTGCATTTCTTTCCAGGCTCATCTGAAGCCTGCTGGTGCATGGCAGTTGTACATCAAACTGTCCCCAAGCTCAAGCCCAGAGGAAGAGCAGGTTGCGAGAGGGTGGAGTGCAGAGAAGCATTTGCTAACAGGGAGAGGCAGTTACGAGCTTATTTTGTTCATGGTCTGTGTCATGTGCTTGGCAAATAAATGGCCTGTGCATTAACTCATCCTGCCAATTAGGCCGTTCTGCCTACGAGTGTTTATTAGAGGATTACAGGCAGGGGTAAGTACATAGCAGTCAAATGAAATCCTTTTAGTACATTCGATGTCTAAATCTTCCCTAGAATGATAAAAATGTTCCACAGATGAAGAAAAAAAATGTTTAGAAAACTCCAGCTACACAGGCCATACACATTCCCTTCTGGGTTTTAAAAAATTGGCTCATCTTTCAACATTTTACAGAGATTCTTCTGATTTTCAGCCCAGACCTAACCGCTTTAGCAATGGCTAGGAATAATTTCAGAAGAGATATACAATGAATCAACTAAACACATCACTCAAATAAATCAACTTGAAATTTAGCAGATGAGTCAATGTAAATCCTTACAAAGCCTACATTTGTTAAGAATGTGGCATGGAGAAATGAGTTCCTATAAACATCAGGCTTCTAGTTCTACCCCCTCCCCTGAGCCAGCTGTGTGTCCTTGGGTAAGTAGCTCAACCTTTCTGAGCTTCACTTCCTTCATTTGTAAAATTCAGGAGCGTTGGAGAGCTCTAAGGTCCCAATTTACTCTAAAATGTCTATGATTCTACCTTTAATAGCATGGTCAGTATTTAAGATCCTAAAAATGTGTATGTTGGGTTTAATAGGAGTGTTTGAAGTTTGCAGTGGTTTATAGGACGCCCATATAGGAATTTCCCAGATGGGTGAGGCCCAGGGGAAAACTGAATCTGTGGGGGGGTTGTGAAGCCATCACAAGGAGCTAGAGCACAGGCTTAGGGAAACAGACTCTGAGGCCCACAGGGCTGTGATGGACACAAGAGAATGGAATCACATGGTGAGTGTGCAAACTGAGAGCCGTTGGGCTTGGGAGATTGAGCCCTCCCTTGCTGCCACCTTCTAAGGAAAACCGAGTGCCCTCCCCAGCTGCTGGAGTCATGACCTTCTTAGTTTCCACTCCTGGCTTCTCACCATGCCCAGAGATGCAGAAGCTGCTGAGGTCTGGGGTCTCCCTCATGGCCACCATGTTAGGACAGCGACTAAATTCATCCAGTGGCCCTTCTGGCAACCCCTGGGCAGCACATACAAGGGCTGCAGTGTTGGAACAACCACATTGCTCCTCTAGGAGCCACTGTCCTCTTGGGTTTGCTAGGTCTGGACCCCTGACTCCAGTGAGCTCTTCTGGGAGCTCCATTTATGAATGGCTCGGCTGGACACAGTGGCTCACTTGTAATCCCGGCACTTTGGGAGGCCAAGGCGGGTGCATCGCCTGAAGTCAGGAGTTCAAGACCAGCCTGGCCAACATGGTGCAACCCCGTCTCTACTAAAAATACAAAAAATTAACTGGGCGTGGTGGTGGGCACCTGTAATCCCAGCTACTCAGGAGGCTGAGGCAGGAGAATTGCTTGAACCTGGGAGTTGGAAGTTGCAATGAGCTGAGATTGCACCACTGCACTCCTGTCTGGGCAATAAGAATGAAACTCCATCTCAAAAAAAGAAAAAAATAAATAATGTCTTGCCTGACCATCATGCCCTCTCCAGTTTTCTAGTTTTCACTCTTCCCATTTACTTCATTTTTTCTGGGCATGCTCCAGTTTCATCTGAATTCTCTATAATCCTCTTTATGTCATTCAGGAAGGAAGTATTCACTATCTACCCTTTAGCTAATTGAAAGGATGCAAGGGAAAGCACAAGGTCCTCTAGAAGATCTCACTGTGATCTCAAACATGATGTAGTCACTATAATAATCCATGTGTGCTGAAATGTCACAAAAGAACACTTGCACGCCACTGTGGATCCATGATGAGAGGCCAGGAGACGGGCATCTGATAACCTGTCCAGTCCCACACAGTAGTGGACACCTTGGTGAATCTGCCCCCGTTCTCCAGAGGGCAATCACTGGACTTCTGGGCCCAGAAACATGATTTCCTGGCACACTCAGAATGGATCATCTCTTGTGGCTGGCTCATATTAAACAAGCTCAGGAGGCAGCTGGATAAAACCATAATACAAATAGAAGCTAACATTTACATTTACTGATCGCTTCTCAGGTGCCAGCACTGTGTTACATGCAACAGATGTACTATGCCATTTAATTCTTCTGATAAGTACGATTCTAGCCTGGGCAACATAACAAGACTCTACCACAAAATGAAAAAAATAGCCAGCCACTCCAGCCTGGGTGGCAGAGCAAGATCCTGTCTCAAAAAAAAAAAAAAAAAAAAAAAAAAAAAGCACAATTCTTTATTTATAATTGACAAATAAAAATGGAATATATTTATGGTATACAACATGATGTTTTGATACATGTATACATTATAGAATGGTTAAATCAAGCTAACTGACACATCCATTACCTCATATACTTTTCTTTGTGGTTAAAAACATGTAAAATTTACTCTTTTAGCAATTTTCTTTTTTCTTTTGAGATGGAGTCTCTCTCTGTCGTCCAGACTGGAGTGCAGTAAGGCTATCTCAGCTCACTGTAACCTCCACCTCCTGGGTTCAAAGAGTTTTCCTGCCTCAGCCTTCTGAGTAGCTGGAATTACAGGCTCCTGCTACCATGCCTGGCTAATTTTTTATTTTTGGTAGAGATGGGAGTTTCACCATGTTGCTCAGGCTGGTCTCAAACTCCTGACCTCAGGTGATCTGCCCGCCTCGGCCTCTCTATAATCTGTGCTGGGATTACAGGCATGAGCCACTGAGTCTGGCAAGCCATTTCAAGTATACATTAAGATAAGTATACTTAAAGTATACTTTAAGATAAGTACTATTCTTAAAGCCACTTTACAGATGAGGAGACTGAGGCACAAAGGTTAAGAAGGTCACCCATCTATTAAGAGAGGAAACCAGGGCCGGGCATGGTGGCTCATGACTGTAATCCCAGCAGTTTGGGAGGCCGAAGCGGGCAGATCACGAGGTCAGGAGCTTGAGATCATCCTGGCCAACATGGTGAAACCCCATCTCTACTAAAAATACAAAAATTAGCTGGGCGTGGTGGCCCATGCCTGTAATCCCAGCTACTCGGGAAGCTGAGGCAGGAGAATCGCTTGAACCAGGGAGTCAGAGGTTGCCGTGAGCCGAGATCACGCCGCTGCACTCCAGCCTGGGTGACAGAGAGAGACTCCATCTCAAAAAAAAAAAAAAAAAAAAAAAAAAGAGCGAGAGGGAGAAAGCAGCAGAATTTGAAGCTAAGCTATACTATACTACAGCTGTCCCCAACCTTTTTGGCACCAGGGAGTGGTTTCATGGAAGACAGTTTTTCCACTAACTGGGGATGGGGGGATGGTCTCAGGATGATTCAAGCGCATTACATTTATTGTACACTTTATTTCTATCACTATTACATTGTTATACATGATGAAATAATTATATACAATTCACCATAATGTAGAATCAATGGGAGACCTGAGCTTGTCTTCCTGCAACTAGATGGTCCCATTTGGAGGTGATGGGAGACAGTGACAGGTAGTCAGACACAGGATTCTCATAAGGAGCTTGCAACCTAGATCCCTCACACACACAGTTCACAATTGGGTTTGTGCTCCTGTAAGAATCTAATGCGGCTGCTGATCTGACAGGAGGCAGAGCTCAAGCGGTAATGCAAGCAATGGGAGCACCTGTAAATACAGATGAAGCTTTGCTTGCTCACCTGCTGCTCACCTGCTGCTGTGCGGCCCGGTTCCTAACAGGCCACAGACTAGTACTGGTCCATGGCCTGGGGGTTGGGGACCCCTTTTCTACTCCACAGAATCTACACTTGATACGGAATCTATAATCTACACTGTATGCAGAATCTATACTCAGCCGCCATACTACAGCGGTTGCTTTGTTAATTGACAATGAGACCCGTAATTCTCAAGTGGCCTGGAACGTTCTCACCTGCCCAGCCAGCGCACAAGAGGAGAGATCCTTGTGGAACAACTACCTGGGAGCTCACAGGACCAGAAGAAGGAGCGTCTTCCACCTAGAGTGTCTTAGGTCGTTTCATTTAACTTAGAGACAGGAAGTGTCTTCAGCTGGGACTCACCCACTGTCCCCGCACCCTGAGAAGTGCGGGATGGACACGGTCACTGTGGTCTCCAAGACACCCCTTCCTCTAGGCTGTGACCTGCCAATCCCCTTCTGTCTACACATACAATCCAGCTAATCAGAAGTTGGCTGGTTAAACTGTCACGACAGCTTTCTTCCCCTTGATCAGTTTACCTGTCCAGGTGGTTATCAACATCCAACATGGGCCAATTCGACTCTTTCAATTCTCTGGGAGCAACCTCAAGGGGGCGCCTCACTGTGGAAGCTGCATTATCAACCAGTACATCAAGTACATCATGACCAAACATTAAAGGAGTGGGCTCAAAAAATGTTGGGGCTTTGGGGAACAGCTCAGTCAAGGGGAGGTCAGCTTGGGCCCACGTTCCACTCCACAGCGGAGTAACTTCTTCCCTTACAGCCCAGTGTCTGCAACACCCTAACAATTATGCTGTTAATAGTCTGGCCTTGCCAGGTCTAAGCAGGTCTAATCTAGGAATTTTTCTGTCACCTCCCAAAGGTGATGCTGTACTTGATGCCACAATTTTTCTTGCAAGAAAATGAGTTGTTCTTAGGTTGCTTCCTTTTGTTGCTTTAAGATCACAGTTGCGTTTGCTGAGTTATAGCTACACTCCTCTGGCTTGCTGAATCCTGTCTGTGCATCCATGCAACAGAAATGCACACATAATGAAGCCAGTATTAGTGCCGATCAAGAAGTGCTCAGTTTAAGCCCGAATGTGTGGATCTGGGTTGGTTCCATGCAACATTAATTTCCTAGGTGCACACAGAATTACTGAAATGTAACACTATGAAGAATGGCCCACTTACGCACAGCTGCATCTAATAGAGCATAAGTCATCTTACAGCAAAATAGTCAAGGGAGTTTTCTGCCTTCATCACCCCCTCTTTTCACATAGTGTCCAGAGTCCTATATAACCTGTATAACCAAAGTATCTTGGGTAACCCCTGAAGTTTATTGTTAATGTGATCTGAAAAGATAAATACAGATAATGACCATCTTAATGAGCCTGATACATGAAAGGTGGCGTCCCAACAAATAGCTCAGCATCCAGGTATTAATTAACCTAAGCCTGCTCCTTCCGCTGAGAGGGAGATTTTCTTAATCAGCCCTAGATTGATGTTTATGGTTGGAGGTTTCCTTCAACACGCACCAAATAGGGGTTGCAGACACCGCCAGATCCCATTAAACATCTGCCATCTTTGGAACATAAAGTAGACAATTTTCTTTCAAGGAGAAAATCTTATTCTGGTAGAAAATTGAAAATTCCTTTACTGTGTATGCTTTCTCATCAAGCCTGAATTCGGCTTTCCCTCAAGTTTGCTGTGATGAAATGCCTGGAGCATCTCCGTGCCTCCCCGTCTTAGTATTGAACTGTTAGAGTTACAAGACAACAGATGTTGAAAAGAATCGGTAGCTTGGGAACAACTGCGGAATTTTACCATCACATTTCAGAGTAAAAGAGGTGATTAAAGCAGCCCAAGTTAGCACATAATCCTGTTAGTTGCACTATAATTACAAGCTTCAATGATGGGAGAAAATGCCGCAATTACCATAGTCACATTCCGTGACAAGACAGATGACATAATTATTATTCTGGCTGTGACACCCACTGCATTTATCCTTTGCATCTGAAGTAGACAGACCCACACCTATTTCTAAGCTGGTCTAGTTAACAGCACTACTGGGGATCAGTTAAAAGCACCTAGGTTGGCTTTGCCTGTTTCTCCTTCTACTCCAAAAAACAAAGCAGGATTACAGTTAATGGCACAGCCAGGTTGCAGCCAGCATGGTGTAATGGTATATTTTACAAGGTCAAATTTGGTGCACACACTACTAGAAGATATCATATACTGCTTATCCTCAGTGGGATCCTCGGGACATTACAGGTATATACCCCACCTCTAAATTCTCAGCAAGCACTGCCGGGTGAATTCTTGTGCTTTTTTTTTTTCCTCCTAACATTGGGAAATATTTGAGACCCACACACCAGTTCCTAAGGGCAATCTCTAGATACTTTCATATTATAGCTTTCAGTGGATCCCAGTAACTACTTCATACTATTCCTGCTCAACGTGGGCAATTCTTACTTGTTGGTGGATGCCTGTCTGGGGAGAGGCTTCCGCCCAGTGGTTGGGTCCTAGGCCACAGGCAACATCTAGTTGAGAGTGGGTTAGGTTATATCTGAAGGTGGAAACCAGAGAGGGGAGAGTGGGTGATATGTATGAATAAAAGAATAATTCAACAGAGTCCGTCTCTGAATCCTTAAGTCAAATGTCCGTAACAGTGGACTAGCCACTGTTAACTACTTTCAGCATAGGCTTTTTTTTCCACATCAAAAGTTGATTGCACATTGGGAGCTAAATCTAAGATGCTTGAAAGAGAGTTGTAATATTACCAAATTAACTTAAGTAAGAGTTGTTCTCACATGGCCTTCAGCACAGGAATATTAGAGTCAGAGGTTGCAGTGAGCTGAGATCACGCCATTGCACTCCAGCCTGGGCAATAGAGCAAGACTCTGTCTCAAAAAAAAAAAAAAAAGAAAAGAAAAGAAAAGGAAGAGAATTTGCTGGGATTTTGACTGGGATCACATTGAATCTATAGATCAAGTTGGGAAAAATTGCTGTTTTAACTATATTGAGTCTTCTTATCCATGAACATGGACTATCTCTCCATTTTATTTAGATGTTCGATTTTTTTCCCTCAGAGTTTTGTAGTTTTCCTCATACAGATCTTGTGCATATTGAATATATCTGGTATATTTTTGCTCATCTTTTTACATTCAACCTGAGTCACTTTATTTTAGGTCTATGTGTAATGTGAAATATATTATTTTTAAAGGTTAAATCTGATAATCTAAATTAGTTTTCCCACTTAACACTTATTATTAAGATAGACATATTTGGTGTTGTTTCTGCTGTCTTATTTTGTTTTTTGAAACTTTTACGTTCTCTTTTGTTTTCTAGTTTATGTGCCATGGTCTTTATTTCTTGTTCTCCAGTAATTAAGAAGTGTAGGCGGCCGGGCGCGGTGGCTCAAGCCTGTAATCCCAGCACTTTGGGAGGCCGAGGCGGGCGGATCACAAGGTCAGGAGATCGAGACCACGGTGAAACCCCGTCTCTACTAAAAATACAAAAAATTAGCCGGGCGCGGTGGCGGGCGCCTGTAGTCCTAGCTACTCAGGAGGCTGAGGCAGGAGAATGGCGTGAACCCAGGAGGCAGAGCTTGCAGTGAGCCGAGATCGCGCCACTGCACTCCAGCCTGGGCAACAGCGTGAGACTCCATCTCAAAAAAAAAAAAAAAAAAAAAAAATAGAAGTGTAGGCTGGGCACGATGGCTCACACCTGTAATCCCAGCACTTTGGGAGGCCGAGGTGGGCGGATCACTTGAGGTTGGGAGTTTGAGACCAGCCTGGCCAACATAGTGAAACCCCATCTCTACTAAAATTACAAAAAATAGCCGGGCATAGTGGTGCGCACCTGTAGTCCCAGCTACTTGGGATTGCTTGAACCCCGGAGGCAGAGGTTGCAGTGAGCAGAGATTGCTCCATGGCATTCCAGCCTGGGTGACAGAGTGAAACTCTATCTCAAAAAAAAAAAAAAAAAAGCATTTAATCTTTATAGCCTTAATATGTTTATAATGTTAATCAATTTCAGAAATGAAGTTATATTGATTGATTCACATCTATGAAATATGAAGAAATTGGCTATACTGGACAGTTATCATGCATGTTTTCCCCTAGCAACTGAACCCCTTCACTGGTTGGAGGAGTTATGTACTTTATGAGTCCTTGTGTGGGGAAACAATTCTTTCTCTTAATAGATCTGAAAATGTCAAATACTCACCTTCCCAGAATCTCTTGCATCTTCACACATATGACTCTGTTTCTATCTGACACACATGTGCCAGACTTCGACTTATGATCTGAGGGGGAAGACATTAGGAGCTTTTGTTCTGGTGGCAGTGGCACTGGCTAGAAGGTTGAGTTCCTGGCTCAGAGTGACAGTGGTACAAACTGTAGCATGTAGTGCTGGGTGGTGATTGCCGCAGTTCCCTCCTCAGACTGTTCTGCAGTGTGTTTTTGAGTGCTGTTCCCAGAAGATGAATCTTAAGCCCACTTCTCTAGACTTCCTAACAATTTTATAAGCTCTTCAAAATCCCTTTAATAAATTCCTTTTATAATCAACTTAGATGCTTATCAACAGTGGACTGGATAAAGAAAATGTAGCATATATACACCATGAAATACAATGCAGCTATAAAAATTAGTGGAATTGTGTCCTTAGCAGCAATATGAATATAGCTGGCAGCCATTATCCTAATTGAATTAATGCAGGCACAGAAAACCAAATACCACATGTTCTCATTTATAATCGGGAGCTAAACATTGAGTACACATGGTCACAAAGATGGGAATGAGAGACACCAGGACCTACTTGAGGGGTGATTGAGGAGGAAGGTAAGGGCTGAGAAACTACCTATTGGGTACTATGCTCACTGCCTGGGGGATGAAATCACTTCTACACCAAACCCTACTGACATGCAATTTACCCACATAACAAACTTGCACATGTACCCCTTGAACCTAAAGTTAAAGTTGAAACCAACCAACTAACTAAATTCCTTTTATATTTACTCAGCCAGGGTAACCTTCTGTTATTTGTAATAAAGACCCTTGGACTGACAGGTGGCCATATTTACACTCTCCTCTCTTCTCCCTCCCCCATTTTAATGTAAGTATTTTCTAGGATTGTCATAGTCTACTGCCGACAAATGTTTATTTTTACATCGTATGGATTTCTGAGAAGAATGATAAAAATTACATTTTGTAAGAGCGGTCACCATAGTTATTATTTTTTTAAGACACAGTCTCGCTCTGTCGCCAGGCTGGAGTGTAGTGGCGCAATCTCAGCTCACTGCAACCTCTGCCTCCCGGGTTCAAGCGATTCTCCTGCTCAGCCCCCCGAGTAGCTGGGACCACAGGCGTGCACCACCATGCTCAGCTTATTTTTGTATTTTTAGTAGAGACCAGGTTTCACCGTGTTGGCCAGGATGGTCTTGATCTCTTGACCTATGATCTGCCTGCGTCGGCCTCCCAAAGTGCTGGGATTACAGGCATGAGCCACCACGCCCGGCCAGTTATTCTTAATTCTAAGTTTACATTGATTGAATAACCCTGCAACTTCTTTCCTACCATGCCATCCCTGTGTGGAAGTTATTTCGATTCAGTCAGCTGGCTGGATCCCATGTTACACACATGTATGTGCAGAGTCCAGAGGAGGCAGGAGACCACCCGGGCCATGGTGCTGGCAAGAAACCTGAACAGAAGGTCATCTCTGAGCAAGTCAGAGTCTAAAGAAACAGTGTGGCAGTTGGCCCGGCACAGTGGTGTGCCTGTAATCCCAGCACTTTGGGAGGCCGAGGTGGGCAGATCACCTGAGGTCAGAAGTTCGAAACCAGCCTGGCCAATACGGTGAAACCCCATCTCTACTAAAAATACAAAAATTAGCCGGGCATGGTGGTGGCAGGCACCTGTAATCCCAACTACTCAGGAGGTTGAGGCAGGAGAATCACTTGAACCCGGGAGGTGGAGGTTTCAGTGAGCTGAGATCGTGCCACTGCACTCCAGCCTGGGCTTGTGACAGAGTGAGACTCTGTTTCAAAAACAAACAAACAAGCAACAACAACAAAAAAACACTGTGGCAGTGACTAGAAGAACCCCAAAGGTCCTGGGAATAAAGAACAACCACAATGGGCTGGTGCAAGCTCTTTGTCAGGCTCCCAAGGTGAGAGAATTGATTGAGCTCAGGAGTTTGAGACCAGTCTGGGAAACATAGCGAGACCCCCATCTCTACTAAATTTTTTTTTAATTAGCTGGACATGGTGGTGTATGCCTACTTAGGTTCGCTTAGGTTTGACAGCCTCTCAGGGTGGAACTTTTGAAATACGAGGCAGTACACTGCCTAGTCGTTCCTATGGAGTTCGACATCAGCCTCACTGGTGACCTAGTGTTCTTTTTGCTGCTGCTACTGATGTTTGTGCATTCCATAAGCTGACACAGATGGACAGAGGTCCCTTATTTGGTACCTTCAGTCCATGGAGTAAGAAAGTTGTCTGATACCCAGATCTGAAGGCTATTAAGAGTAAGAATTGAGAAGACTGACTCTATCACACTGATAAAGAATTAAACAGAATTCTGACCCAGAAACTATAACTTGGCAAAGACCATTTGGATCCCAGTGATGGATATTGGAGGCAGATCACCTTTGGGAGGTAGAGGCAGGTGGATCACTTGAGGTCAGGAGGTATCAGACTGATGTCTCCATGATGAGTGAAATCATGAGTGTTCTGTCTTTCAACAGTGCTCTAAAACAGGGGTCCCTAACCCCCTGCCAGGGACCAGTACCAGTCCATGGCCTGTTAGGAAACGGGCTGCACAGCAGGAGGTGAGCGGCGAGCGAGCAAGTGAGCATTACCGCACGATCTCCGCCTCCTGTCAGATCAGCGGAGTCCTTAGATTCCCATAGGAGCGTGAACCCTATTGTCAACGGTGCATGCAAGGAATCTAGCTTGCATGCTCCTTATGAGAATCTAATGCCTGATGATCTGTCACTGTCTCCCAATACCTGTCCTGTCTAGTTGCAGGAAAACAAGCTTAGAGCTTCCACTGATTCTACATTATGGTGAGTATGTAATAATAATAGCAATAAAGTGCACAATAAATGTAATGCTTGAGTCATCCCCAAACCGTCCCCCACTGCCTGTGGAAAAACTGTCTCTGATGAAACCAGTTCCCAGTGCCGAAAAGATTGGGAACCGCTGCTCTAAAAGATAGGAGAGACTGGGGAAAATGGCTGTGCTATCTAATGAGAACGGGGATGCTACCAGTGCTGAAGATCTGGGCGTGAGTGGTGCCTTGACAATGCTATGAAGGGTGCCTCAAGCCCAATCTCATACAGACTCAGAGGGAATGCTAATATTTATCTGATGGACATGAAGCCCTCCAGCACAGCAGGTCCAACAGCACGAAGACTTGTTGATTCTGAATGCTCTATAGTGATGGAAGCTGGATTTGGAGATAACTTTGTCTTGAAAGCGTTTTCTTAAAAGTATTATTATTATTATTATTATTATTATTATTATTATTACTATTACTGAAATAAAGTCTTGCTCTGTTGCCCTGGCTAGAGTGCAGTGGTGAGATCATAACTCAAAGCAGCCTCTGTCTTCTGGGCTCAAATGATCCTCCCACCTCAGCCTCCTGAGTAGGCACATACCACCACGTCCAGTTAATTAACAAAAAAAAAAATTTGGTAGAGAGGTGGTCTCGCTTTGTTTCCCAGACTTGTCTCAAACTCCTGAGTTCAAGCAATTCTCCCACCTTGGCCTCCCAAAGTGCCAGGATTACAGACGTGAGCCACTGCACCCAGCATAAAAAAATGTTTAATTGGCCGGGCGCGGTGGCTCAAGCCTGTAATCCCGGCACTTTGGGAGGCCGAGACGGGCGGATCACGAGGTCAGGAGATAGAGACCATCCTGGCTAACCCGGTGAAACCCCGTCTCTACTAAAAAATACAAAAAACTAGCTGGGCGAGGTGGTGGGCGCCTGTAGTCCCAGCTACTCGGGAGGCTGAGGCAGGAGAATGGCGTAAACCCGGGAGGCGGAGCTTGCAGTGAGCTGAGATCCGGCCACTGCACTCCAGCCTGGGCCACAGAGTGAGTCTCCGTCTCAAAAAAAAAAAAAAAAGTTTAATTATAGGACTATATGTTTATACAAATATATGTGTACATATATATACATATAGGTGTATTTCTATAAAACATATATGACATAAAATGCATCGTCTTAACTATTTTTAAGTATACAGTTCAGTAGTATTAAGTATATTCACATTCTTGTGCAACTATCAGTACCATCCCTCTCCAGAACTTGCAAAACTGAAACTCTGCTTCCATTAAACAACTCTCCATTCTCTCCTTCCCCCAGCCCCTGGAGACCACCATTCTCCTATCTGTTTCTATGAATTTGACTACTCTAGGTACCTCTTATAGGTGGAATACAATATTTTGTCTTTTTGTGCCTGGCTTACTTCTGTTAGCACAGTGTCCTCAAGGTTCATTCATGTTGTCACATGTGTCTGAGTTTCCTTCCTGTTTAAGGCTGAACCATATTCTGTTTTAAGTATATACTACATTTTGTTTATCTATTCATCTATTGATAGACATTTAGGTAGCTTCTATGCCTTGGCTATCGTGAGTAAGCTGCTATTAATATGGATGTACAGATTTCTCTTCAAGACCCTACTTCCAATTCTTTTGAGTCTATTCGTAGGTGATACATGGATTGTCTCACCTGATCCCATTTCTATAATATTGATTTGGGCCCAGAAATCTTCATAAGTAGGCAACAATGAGGAAGGGGTCCCAGGTTGGGGAGAACAATTGTTCTGAGAGATGGCTAACCACAAACAGCCCCTTGCACAACATCCTGTTCCCTCACTTTGCACGTAGCCCCAGCAGCAGGACTGTAACTGCACGAAACCCCTCCAGCATGACCCTGTAAAGCCTCCTTCCAGCCCTTGCCTTTTTGAAGACAGTCCCTTTTCTGCTGTGCTGCCCGTTGATTCCTTGCAATGTACTTTCCCTCTAATAAATCTGCTATTTTTTTTTTTAAACCTATGACTGCCTTGGCAAATTCCTTTAGCACTCATGATCCTGACTGTAGTCATCACACCTGCAACAGGCCCTGCATCAAAACAGGTGACTGAGCTGTTCCAAGTACATCAAGCCCATCCTTCAGTGCCTCCTATGACTCAGATCGTGTGTGGATCCAGCCACGTGCAAGACCCTCAGCCCCTGCTCGGGAGGACCTTTTGACTGAGCAGGAATTTTCTCAGAAGCTTTCTTATGGTCTTAATGTATATTATCATGTGTAAATTAACATACTTATGCACATCTGTAATGTGCATAATTATCTCCTATAATGAGATATCCTATATACAGGCTGGTCTTAAACTTCTGACCTCAAGTGATCCTCCCTCCTTGGCTTCCCAAAGTGCTGGGACAATAGGCGTGAGCCACTGCACCTGGCCTGGGCCTGTTTTCTTGTCTGTGAAATGGGTATTCATAGCACCAACGTCTCAGGGCTGGTGTGAAAATTCAAGCTCCTAACACATATTAAGAATGTACCCAGGTTGGGTGTGGTGGCTCACGCCTGTAATCCCAGCACTCTGGGAGGCCAAGGTGGGAGGATTGTTTGAGCTCAGGAGTTAGAGACCAGCCTGGGCAACATGGCAAAACCTAGTTCCAGCTACTTGGGAGGCTGAAGTGGGAGGATTGCTCGAGCTGGGGAGGCGGAGGCTGCAGTGAGCCAAGATCACAACACTGCACTCCAGCCTGGGTGACAGAGCGAGACCCTGTCTCAAAAAAAAAAAAAAAAAAAAAAAAAGAATGTAATCAAGGTTAGGGGTATTTGTCCTAACTGACTGCTTCTTCTGCCTATATTCTTTTCTTTTTTTTCTTTTTTTTAGATGGAGTTTTGCTCTTGTTGCCCAGGCTGGAGTGCAATGGCACGATCTTGGCTCATTAGATTCCTCATGACCTCCTTCCTTGTTTACTGAAGCAGTGTTTGAATGCCTCCCAGGTTCAAGCGATTCTCCCACCTCAGCCTCCCGAGTAGCTGGGATTACAGGCGCCCGCCACTACGCCCAGCTTATTTTTGTATTTTCAGTAGAGACGGGGTTTCACCATGTTGGCCAGGCTGGTCTCGAACTCCTGACCTCCGGTGATCCGCCTCCCCCTCGGCCTCCCAAAGTGCTGGGATTACAGGTGTGAGCCACTGCGCCCTGGCCTCTTCTGCCTATATTCTTAACGGGCTCTTTATTAGTAGTATTGTTTTTGTTTTGCTTTTTGCTGTTGACTTATTTGTTGATGGGGAGATCACTCTTTCCTTTTGAGATTAAGACCCTCAGCAGTATTTGTGTCTCAGTGTCGATCATTTCTCTCACACTCTTTTCTGGAATATGGCAAGCAGTTCGGACCTGCAGATTCAGGTCTTCCTTTATTTAATGAAGTCGTTTCATGTTATATCCTTAAGAGTATTTTCTATTCCATTTACTCTCTCTGCCAGGAACATTCGCATACAAATGTGGGAATGCTGTTGTCAGTCTGGATTTCTATCAGCTTCTAATTGCTTCGATCTGACATTCCATCTGTTTCTTTTGTTTCCTGTGCACCTTTCTGAAGCCTGTCTCCAGGTCATCACTGCGGTTTTCCACAGTATGTGTGACACGCTCCGCTCTTTCCAGCGGTCCTCCTACCTCCCTCCAATTCTTTCCTTAGCTTTTCCACCTTCCTTTCCAACTCATTGGTTTCATCTCTTCTGTTTCTTTTTTTTTCTTTTTGAGATGGAGTTTTACTCTGTCACTTAGGCTGGAGTGCAATGGCGCAATCTTGGCTCACTGCAACCTCTGCCTCCTAGGTTCAAGCAATTCTCCTGCCTCAGCCTCCCGAGTAGCTGGGATTACAGGTGCCCGCCATCATGCCCAGCTAATTTTTGTATTTTTAGTAGAGACGGGGTTTCACCATGTTGGTCAGGCTGGTCTCGAACTCCTGACCTCAGGTGATCCGCCCGCCTCAGCCTCCCAAAGTGCTGGGATTACAAGTGTGAGCACCGTTCCCGGGCTAAATAAATTTTTAAAAGACAGGGTCTCACTCTGTGACCCAGGTTGGAGTGCAGTGGCGCAATCTTGGCTCTCTGCAACCTCGACCTCCCAGGTTTAGGTGATCCTATCACATTAGCCTCTAGCTAGGACTACAGGTACATGCCACCACACCCGGCTAATTTTATCTATATCTATATCTTTTATTTTTTTGTAGAGATGGGTTTTTGCCATGTTGCCTAGGCTGGTTTTGAGCTCCTGTGCTCAGGCAAACCTGCCTTGGCCTCCCGAAGTGCTGGAATTACAGGCGTGAGCCACTGTGCCAGCCTTAAAATACTATATAATACTACAATAGAAAATTGGGTAAAGGGTAGGAATAGCCAATTAGCAAAAGAAGAATTTAACATACAAAATTAGTTTAATTCCAGTAACAGTCAATGAAATGTATGTTAAAATAATGAGGCGTCAGCAATCAAGAGATGGTATGACATAAAGGTTAAGAGCGAAGGCTCTGGAGACGCACTCCCTAGTTTCCTATCCCTGGGCTCTTACCACTTGCCAGCTGCTGAATTTTAGGCTAGTTAATTAATCTTTATAGACCTCAGTTTCCTCCTTTATATAATGGAGTACCCACTTCATTGGACTGCTATGAGAATTGAGTGAATTTAATGTGACTTGTTCAGAACAGCACACAGAAAGCACTCAGTAAGTGTTGGCTACTATTATTATTATCTTTTAAATTGGTATGGCATAATGAATGGCGTTTTGGGCGAGAATGTGGGAAAACAGCCATACATGACTGATAAAAATATAAATTGGTATCCCTTTCCATAGGGAAATTTGATATTGATTCAAACACTTTCTCGTGTATACAGTCATGTGTTGCTTAATGACGGGGCTATGTTCTGAGAAATGCCTTGTTAGGTGATTTCATCATTGTAAGAACACCACAGAGTGTACTTCCGCAAACCTAGATGGTCTATCCGATTACACACTAGGGTATAGCCTATAGATTACAGGGTATAGCCTACTGCTCCTAAGCTACAAACTTTGGAAATGTTAATTAATTAATTATTTTGAGACAGGGTCTCACTCTCATCCAGGCTGGAGTGCAGTGGCATGATCAGGGCTCACTGCAGCCTCAAACTCCTGGGCTCAAGCGATCCTCCCGCCTCAGCCTCCCAAGCAGCTGGGACTACAGGTGTGCACCACATCCAGCTTACTTTTTTGAATTTTTAGTAGAGACAGGGCCTCACTCTGTTGCCCACCCTGGTCTCAAACTCCTGAACTCAAGTGATCCTCCTGCCTTGGTCTCCCAAAGTGCTGGGATTACAGGAATGTGACTATACTGAATACTGTAGGCAACTGTCACACAATGGTAAGTATCTGTGTATCTAAACATATCTAAACATAGAAAAGGTACGGTAAAAATACAGTACTAGAATATCTTTTTTGTTTGTTTGTTTCTTTTGTTTTGAGACGGAGTCTTGCTCTGTCGCCCAGGCTGGAGTGCAGTGGCGCTGTAACCTCTGCCTCCCTGGTTCAAGCAATTCTCCTGCCTCAGCCTCCCGAGTAGCTGGAATTACAAGCCTATGCCACCACGCCCGGCCAATTTTTGTATTTCTAGTAGAGACAGGGTTTCACCATGTTGTCCAGGCTAGCCTTGAACTCCTGACCTCAGGTGATCCTCCCATCTTGGCCTCTCAAAGTGTTAAGATTAGGTACTTGCTTATTTTTTAAATTTTTGAAAAATGCTGACAAATATAAAGAGGATAATTGGAATGATCTATAACTACTACCTTTTGATGTTTTTCCATCTATATTTGTTTTACATTTATTATAAAACTGGGGCCATAATGTACATTTATTGTTTTTTTATAACCTGGTTTATCACTGAACAGTATATTGTGATCATATATCCAGGCCAGGAAATACTCTCCTAAAATGTCATTTTTAATATCTATTTTCCCCCGATGTACAGTAATTTATTTAACCCGTCTCCTATCCTTAGACATTTCAGTTATTTCCAAGTGTGAGTCTTTTTTTATTTTTCCTTTTTTTTTTTTTGAGACGGAGTCTCAACCTGTGGGCGTGGGAGATCGCACCACTGCACTCTGGCCTGGGCAACAGAGAGAGAGAGAGACTCCATCTCAAAAAACAGCAAGAACAACAACAACAAAAACAAGTGCCATTGTAATGAACAGAGAAGTAGTAGTATTTTCAAAACAAGCATTAAAGGCCCCTGAAAAGGATATGACTTTTTTACATTCTCACTTCAACCCACCAGATGTCCTGCTTCTTTGTTGGAAGCGCTTTAAGTAAGCTGCATGCTTAGAGATGTGCTCAGCTCACTCTCGTTAATTTATGGTTTGAAAGAAATTATCAACAGAATAAGGAGAGTATATACAAGAAATATCTTGAAGACTTGTAAATTCAACTTTCGTGTCCTTGCATTTCCTGACTATTTTTTTGATTATTTGTTCTCCTTTCTTTTTTTTTTTTTTTTTTTTTTTTTTTTTTTTTTTAGATCTTTGGATTTTCTTTTTTTTTTTTTATTTTTTATTTTTTATTTATTTATTATTTTTTTAATTTATTTATTATTATTATACTTTAAGTTGTAGGGTACACGTGCATAACGTGCAGGTTTGTTACATATGTATACTTGTGCCATGTTGGTGTGCTGCACCCATCAACTCATCATTTACATCAGGTATAACTCCCAATGCAATCCCTCCCCCCTCCCCCCTCCCCATGATAGGCCCCTGTGTGTGATGTTCCCCTTCCTGAGTCCAAGTGAGCTCATTGTTCAGTTCCCACCTATGAGTGAGAACATGCGGTGTTTGGTTTTCTGTTCCTGTGATAGCTTGCTAAGAATGATGGTTTCCAGCTGCATCCATGTCCCTACAAAGGACGCAAACTCATCCCTTTTGACGGCTGCATAGTATTCCATGGTGTATATGTGCCACATTTTCTTAATCCAATCTGTCACTGATGGACATTTGGGTTGATTCCAAGTCTTTGCTATTGTGAATAGTGCTGCAATAAACATACGTGTGCATGTGTCTTTATAGCAGCATATGATACCCTTTTTAAAAATAGCTCTTTCTCTTCTTCTGTTTTCTCCAAATTTCTCTTAGTTTTTATGAAGGAAGATTGTTAATAACTGCCAGTATCTGTCACGACACAATCCTTTCTTTCTTTTCTTTTTTGAGATGGAGTCTCACGCTGTTGCCCAGGCTGGAGTGCAGTGGTGCGATCTCAGCTTACTGCAACCTCCACCTCCTGGGTTCCAGTGATTCTCCTGCCTCAGCTTCCCGAGTAGCTGGGATTACAGGTGCCCACCACCATACTTGGCTAATTTTTGTATTTTTAGTAGAGATGGGATTTCACCACGTTGACCAAGCTGGTCTCAGACTCCCAAAGTGGTGGAATTACAGGCTTGAGCCACTGCGCCCCACCACAATCTCTTTTCTTTGATGTCAGTATCTTTCTGCACTATTTCACTCTAAATGCAGAGGGTCCCTGACGTCCGATGGTCTGGCTGAATGATTTTTTCAAATTGACAGTGGCAGAAAGCAATATGCATTCAGTACGCTCCTCCACTTACCAGGGGAGATCACATCCACATAAACCCATCGCTAAGTTGAAAATATCATAAGTTGAACTTTCAATTTATAATAGGTTTATTGAGAGGTAGCCCCATTGTAAGTCAAGGGCCATCTGTAGCCAGTTCTCCTGCATTTCTTGGGCTTCAACTTTGAGTGCATCCATCGCCTGAAATTCCTCTCTTCTTGCACTCATGTTTTCACTAGTCTATAGAACACAGGCCCAACAATATACTGATCTGTCAACACTCAGCAAATAAAGCTTGCGCTTGCAAAGTTAATCTCAGCTTAAGGGCAGCCCTTGTAGGAATTGTGAGCACACCCACCCCATGGATGTTGAAATTATCTGCCAGGGCAAACGAGACTGGGTAGAATGTTCCTTGGCCAGTTTTCCTTGGCCATTCCATCAGTTCCTCCCAGTCCCTGGCTGAGAGTTGGGCTTGCTTGAGGGTGTCTGTCCACCCCAGAGCCGCTTGAGTCACAGACGTAGGATTGACCCAATGTCAGCAACTTCCCTTTCCTCTGGGGCAGGAGAATCAGGGCACCCTGAGGGATGGCACGTGGAAGGCAGCGTGGAAGCCCGCCTGGGAGCCTGTGTCCCGGCTCTGCCTGGGAGCGCCACGCTTCACCCTTGGGAGAACGACTTCTCAGTGGCTGAACTCTGCATTGTGGCTGTGCAGGCTAGCTTCAGGAACTGTTTTTTCCAGCGAGGCCTCTTACACTCTGCTCAGCTCTGACCTGCCACAATCACTTGTCAGATTTTCTCTATTTAGTGATCACTGTCATATATGTACTTTTTTTTTTTTTTTGAGACGGAGTCTCACTCTGTTGCCAGGCTGGGGTGCAGTGGCATGATCTGGGCTCACTGAAACCTGTGCCTCCCGGGTTCAAGCGATTCCCCTGCCTCAGCCTCCCAAGTAGCTGGGACTACAGACGTGTGCCACCAAGCCTGGCTAATGTTTTCTTGTATTTTAGTAGAGAGAGGTTTCACCATGTTGGCCAGGCTGGTCTCGATCTCCTGACCTCATGATCTGCCCGCCTCGGCCTCCCAAAGTGCTGGGATTACAGGCGTGAGCCACTGTGCCCGACCATATACGTACTTTTCTAATAGAGTTTTAGATTGTTTGAACTTCTGATGGGTGAGAAAAAGAATAAGGCTATGATGGTATTCTTTCCCTGGGAACCCATATAGTTTCCAAAATTCATCTTTCATGTGCTCTTTCTTTTTTAGAAACCTGGGTATTATTTTCCAAGCTTTGTGCTTTTTGTGAGGCAATACAGGTTCCATGGTGAATCCTCCTCATGCTGGTGACAACCTGGAGAACATTACTTGTTTTTAGCTGCTGCTAAGAGTTTGCAAAGAACACACATCTTTGTTGAGAAATGCTTTGATGTGCTTCTAGGCAAGATGGAGAAGAGTCCCACGGATTGGGGGTGGTAATTTGGGAGAAGGGCCAAGCAGCAGGGGGTTCTCGATAAACATTAAATGAATGGAGGCAGGGAGGAGGTCTCTGAACCACACTGTGTGTGGGTTTAAGGTCTTGCTATGGGCTTTGTGGTGTAAAGCCTCAATCTATATCCCCTACTAAAAAAAAAGTCTATATTTGCACTTGAGCTTTTGTGCAAATGGGGACAAAGAGAACTTCAAGACGATAATGAATATTTCAGCTACGTTTTTCCTCCACGAATCGTGCAGACCTCTCTGAATTGGCACTATTACTCTTTCTTTCTTTTGCAACCCCAGAACTGCTTAATGCAGTTATATTTTCCTTTCTCTTCCCAATGACAGATCTCCCTTTTATTTTCCTAGGCGGCAAATGCCTTCTTTTCCTTCCTTCCTCCTTAGAAACTCTTCTGAGCACAGTAAGCTACAGAGCCTGGCGATGGGCCCTACGGTTGGCTACACACTGTGCCATCCTGGGGGCTCCCTTTTGGTTTCCTGCTGGTACCTGCCCTTGCCTGGGATGTCCTCTCTGGGTTCCCATCTGCCGTGCTCTCACCTGGGAGCCAGCTCTGTGGGCCTAGGCGTTGCCATGATTCCTCCCATGGACCCTCCAGCTGGTTCCCATGCAGCCTGCCCCCCCATCGTGTGCACATTCACCCACTCTGCATTCTCACCATGCGGTCAGTATGGGCCTAGCCTTCTCTTCTTCCCTGGAAAATCCATCTCAGTGTTTTCTTTCTTTTTTTTTTTTTTAGATGCAGTCTTGCTGTCTCGCCCAGGCTGGAGTGCAGTGGTGCAATCTCGGCTCACTGCAACGTCCGCCTCCCGGATTCAAGCAATTCTCCTGCCTCAGCCTCCCGAGTAGCTGGGGCTACAGGCGTGTGCCAGCACGCCTGGTTAAGTTTTGTATTTTCAGTAGAGATGGGGTTTCCCTATGTTGGTCAGGCTGGTCTCAAACACCAGCTGGGTGTGGTGGCTCACGCCTGTAATCCAGCACTTTGGGATGCCAGGGCGGGTGGATCATGAGGTCAGGAGTTTGAGACCAGCCTGACCAACATAGTGAAACCCCATCTCAGTGT
The DNA here is from genome assembly GCF_043159975.1 of Macaca nemestrina. Lineage (NCBI taxonomy): Eukaryota > Metazoa > Chordata > Mammalia > Primates > Cercopithecidae > Macaca > Macaca nemestrina. Next base: position 13,592,954 of record NC_092125.1, on the reverse strand, counting down.
TGTCATCTGTCCCTGGTATTTCTGACATGTGTGTGCAAATTCAGTGGATTCTAAAAACTGCTCCTCTCCTCCTTCCCCAGGGTTGCCTTCTGTCATTTCCTGTCCAGGCTCCCTCTTTCCTTCCTCCTCTCTGGCAGTTAACCTTGCACCCATCCCAGAAAGGCCACTGCCTTTCCCTGGTGACTTCCTCTTTCTTCCCTCCTCAAGGCCCTTGACAGCTCCCCTTTCTTTCCACATTCTTATAGTCTGGCTGATACCAAGATGCACCTTTTTTTTTTTTTTTTTTTTTTTTGTCAAGCGTTGCATCACATAGATTTTTCTGCAAAGTCACACTGTGCCCAGAAACCAGGGATGTCTAGGGCTGAAAACCATGTGTGAGCTTCACACTCATTAGGGTGACTATTAATAAAAAAACAGACATCACTAGATCATCAGGGAAATACAAATTAAAGCTACAGCAAGATATCACGTCAAACCTGTTAGGATGGCCATTATCAAAAATACACAAGATAACAAGTGTTGCTGAGTTTGGAGAAAAGGGAACGCTGGTATGCCATTGGTGGGAATTAAATTAGTACAGCCATTTTGGAAAACAGTGTGGATGTTTTTCAAAAATTAAAAATAGAACTACCATACGATCCAGCAATCCCACTACTAGGTATATAACCCGAGGATATGAAATCAGTATGTCAAAGAAAGATCTGTGCTTCTGTGTTCATTGCAGCATTAGTCAAAACAACCAAGTTATGGAATCAGCCTGTCTAACAACGAGTGAATGGATAAAGAAAATGTGGTATATTTACACAATGGAATACTACTGAGCCCCCAAAAAGGAGGAAATCTTGTTATTTGAGAAAATATGGGTAACCCTGAAGGATATTATATTAAATGAAATAAGCCATGCACAGGACAAATCCTGCATGATCTCACTTATATGTGGAGTGTAAAAGAGTCAACCTTATAGAAATAGAGAGTACAATGGTGGCTACCTGAGGCTGTGGAGCGGTGAGATTAGAGAGACGTTGGTCAAAGGACACAAAGTTTCAGGGCTGGCTGCTGTGGCTTAGGCCTGTAATCCCAGCACTTTGGGAGGCTGAGGCGGGAGGATCACCCGAGAGGAGGAGTTTGAGACCAGCCTGGCCAACATGGCGAAACCCCGTCTCTACTAATAATACAACAATTAGCTGGATGTGGTGGTGCACACTTGTAATCCCAGCTACTCAGGAGGCTGAGGCAGGAGAATTGCTTAAACCCAGGATGCAGGGCTTGCAGTGAGCCGAGATTGTGCCATTGCACTCCAGCCTGGGTGACAGAGCAAGACTCCATCACAAAAAAAAAAAAAAAAAAAAGGAAAATTCAGCTAGAAGAAATAAATTAAAGAGATTTATTGCACATCGTGGTGACTACAATTAATAACAAGGTATTGTATACTTGAAAATTGCTAAGAGAATAGGTTTGAAGGGTCCTCACCACAAAAAACTAAGTATGTGAGAGAATACATATGTTAAATGGCTTGACTTAGCCATTCCACAATGTATGCCTATGTCAAAAACTTCATGTTGTACACCATAAATATACACCATCCCCCTTGGTACTGTCGTTGTGATAGTGAGTGACTTTAATTTTTACTTGTCAATTAAAGTAAATACATTAATTAAAAAAAAAAACAAAAAACAAGTACTGGTCAGGACGTGGAGAAACTGGAATTCCTATGCATTGCTGGTAATGATGTGAAGTGATGAAACCTCTGTGTAAACAGTGTGACAGTTCCTCCAAAGGTTGAACATAAGGCCGGGCGCAGTTGCTCACGCCTGTAATCCCAGCACTTTGGAAGGCCAAGGCAGGCGGATCACCTGAGGTCAGGAGTTCGAGACCAGCCTGGCCAACATTTGGTAAAACCCTGTCTCTACTAAAAACAAAAATTAGCTGGGTGTAGTGGTGCACGCCTGTAATCCCAGCTACTCGGGAGGCTGAGGGAGGAGAACCGCTTGAACTCAGGAGGCAAAGGTTGCAGTGAGCTGAAATCATGCCGCTGCACTCCAGCCTGGGCGACGGAGTGAGACTCTGTCTCTCAAAAAAAAAAAAAAAAAAAAAAAAGTAAAAAGGTTGAACATAGAGTTACCATATGATCCAGCAATTCCACTTGTGGGTACCCACAAGAACCAAAGTAAAGACTCCAGGCCGGGAGTGGTGGCTCACGCCTGTAATCCCAGCATTTTGGGAGGCCGAGGTGGGTGGATCACAAGGTGAGGAGATCGAGACCACCATCCTGGCTAACATGGGGAAACTTCGTCTCTACTAAAAATACAAAAACAAAATTAGTCAGGTGTGGTGGCGGGTGCCTGTAGTCCCAGCTACTGGGAAGGCTGAGGCAGGAGAATGGTGTGAACCTGGGAGGCGGAGCTTGCAGTGAGCCGAGATCACGCCACTGCACTCCAGCCTGGGTGAAAGAGTGAGACTCCATCTCAAACAACAACAACAACAACAACAATAAACAAAGACTCTAACAGATACTTGCATACCCATGTTCATAACAGCATTATTTACAATAGTCCAAAGGTGGAGATAACCCAAGTGTCCATCAATGGATGAATGGATAAACAAAATGTGGTCTATCCATGCAGTGGAATACAACTCAGCCCTGAAAAGGAATGATGTTCTGATACAGGCTACAACATAGATGGATCTTGAGGACAATAAGTTGAGTGAAATAAGACAGGAACAAAAGGACAAATACTGTATGATCCCACTTATATGAGATACCTAGCACAGTCAAATTTATAGAGGAAAAAAGTAGAATGGTGGTCACCAGGGATGGGCAGGGCAAATGGGGAGTTGGCACTGAAAGGGTACAGAGTTTCTGTGTGGGAACATGAGAAGGTTCTGGAGATGGATGGTGGTGATGGTTGCACAATATTGTGAATGCACCTAATACTGCTGAATTGAATTGTACATTTAAAAATGGTTAAAATGATAAATTGTATGTTATATATTAATGTTCAAGGTTGTCCAAGCAAGAAAAACAACAACAACAACAAAAACCACCCATATGTGCTCATGCATCTCTGGCACAGATGCAGTTCCTAGGTTCAGCTCTCTCCTCAGGTGGCCATGGCATTCTCTCTTCAATGACAACATTCTGTTTCCACCAACTCTGCTTCTGAACCGAATCTGACACAGCTGTCACTGGCCTACTCCCTGGAATTACCACAGGATCTGAATTAGCCTCTGGCAGGCCCTCTGAGGAATCTTGCATCCATGCTTCCATTACAGTCAGCACAGCAATACGGTGACCTATCCCGTTTTTTTTTTTTTTTTGAGATGGGGTCTTGCTCTGTTGCCCAGGCTGAAGTGCAGTGGCACAATCTTGGCTCACTTCAACCTCCACCTCCTGGGTTTAAGTGATTCTTCTGCCTCAGCCTCCTGAGTAGCTGGGATTATAGGTACGCGCCACCACACCTGGCTAATTTTTGTATTTTTTAGTAGAGATGGGGTTTCACCATGTTGGCTAGGCTAGTCTCGAATTTCTGACCTCAGGTGATTCGCCTGCCTCGACCTTCCAAAGTGCTGGGATTACAGGCGTGAGCCACCGTGTCTGGGCTGCCTATCCCTTTGATTGAATACCACCTGCGTAACTGATACGGTTTGGATCGTGTCCCTGCCCAAATCTTAAGTCGAATTGTAATCCCCAGTGTTGAAGGTAGGGCGTGGTGGGAAGTGATTGGACACGGGGGTGGTTCCTCATGAAGGGTTTAAAACCATCCCCCTTGGTACTGTTGTCATAATAGTGAGTGAGTTCTCAAGAGATCTGGTTGTTTAAAAGTGTGTAGCACTTTGGGAGGCCGAGGCAGGCGGATCACGAGGACAGGAGATCAAGACCATCCTGGCTAACATGGTGAAACCCCGTCTCTACCAAAAATACAAAAAATTGGCCGGGCGTGGTGGCAGGTGCCTGTAGGCCCAGCTACTGGGGAGGCTGAGGCAGGAGAATGGCATGAACCCGGGAGGCGGAGGTTGCAGTGAGCTGAGATCGCGCCACTGCACTCCAGCCTGGGCGACAGAGCGAGACTCCGTCTCAGAAAAAAAAAACAAAGAAAGAAAGAAATAAAAGTGTGTAGCGCCCCCCGCTTCTCTCTCTTTCTCCTGCTATGTAAGATGTGCCTGCTCACCCTTCACCTTCTGCCATGATTGTAAGTTTCCTGAGGCCTCCCCGCCCTCCACCCCAAGAAGCCAAGCAGATGCCGGCATCGTGCCTGCTGGACCACCTGTGGAACCACGGGCCAGTCACACTTCTTCATAAATCCCCCAGTCTCAGGTATGTCTTCACGGCAATGTGAGAATGAACTCATACAGTAGTAACTCATTTGTCTTTAACTTTCCTCCGTCTTTCAGTGACAGCGTGTGTGCCTAAGTGACTCTTGAAGAAGCGTTCATTCGTGAGGACACCTGGTCCCCACAGGGGCTCCTGGGATGGTGTTTGTGGCAGGTGAAGATGCTATTGCAGAATTTATCTTCCTTGCCGGAAGAGAACGCCCGGGCAAAACAGAATTGCCTTATAGCCCAAACTGGGACCCACGGTCTTTTCAGGCCTCTGGCCGTGGGGCTTGACAGTAGGATTCTAACTTCTCTCTCCCTAGTGCCTCCCACGTTTACTCTCCATGTTCTGTTGCTTTTCTTGGTGTGTTTGCCTCCCTGATCCCATCTTTGCTGTCTGCTCCACACTGTACCCGATTTCTGCCCCTCCTTGCCTCTCCTGATTACTCAGAGCTTCAACTACCTCCTCGCCTCTGACAACTCCGTCTATTGCTGACAGGTTGGTGCACCTCAAACACCTGTCACCTCATGGCTCCGGCTTCTGCACCTGTGTGCATGGCACCCTCCTCCCATAGCTCTCTTCCCAGCACAACCTGCAGCTCTTCCAGCTGCCCAGCTGCTCCACACGAACCGTGATTAGCTCACACTGGCCTTTCCTCCTCCACTATCAGCTCAGAGCCAGCCACAGCTCACAACTCCGAGAAGTCTTCCCTGATCCACACGGAGGAGACTGTCGCCTTCACATGTCTCTCCCAGGACCCTGCAAGTATAGATTAGGTGCCCAGCAACGGCTTTCACCACAGTCCTCATCCTTTTCCTGTCTGCACTGCTGGAGCACGGGATGCCTGCAACATTCATTTGAAACCTCTTTCTACACTATTGGGACCCGCTCTGTCTTAGAATTGTTTCTGGGTGCTAACCTTGCTCCCTCCTCTAGCCTGGAGACCAAGGACTGACATCTAATTTGCAGTTGGTATCGGTATGTATGAGATGTAGATGCTCTAGTAACATGGGTCCAGTGATACCGACTTACATCACGCTGGATTCCTTCCTTGCTTCATATACCCTCATGTCACTTTCTGTGCATATTTTCTGCCTCCTTAGAGAGGTAGTACCCCCAGAGCTCCAGGGGAAAAAATAACTGTCCACACAGAGGCTCGTGTGTCTGTGGCCTTGGGGAACACAAATCAGGGGTCTCAGCTGGGCATCTGGGATTCAAAAAACACAGAATCCATGGCAACGGGCGACTCTTGAGGGCGGGGTCAGGGAGGCTGGGCCGATAGAAGGCTTCAGGAGTCGCCCATTGCCATGAATTCTGTGTTTTTTGAATCCCAGATGCCCAAGTGAGACCCCTGATTTGTGTTCCCCAAGACCACAGACACAGGGAGCCTCCTGGCATCAGGCTCCTGACACCAGAGTTGGGGTTCCTTTCAACTCTATTACAGTGAATGAGCGCCATGCTCACGCACTCATTCAGAGCCACATGCTTTGCCTGGCCTCCTGCTCACCTCTGAGTGGCATCTGGAGAAGACGTGGCCTCATCTTGCTTCAATCCTCCGAGCGTGAAGAGACCTGCACTCATCAGTGAAATGAATACAACGGGAGGTGTCTAGAGCCTTTCTTCACTTTCCCCAAAGGAATATTTGACAAACCCAGGCAAGGTTCAGAGCTCCACCCTCAACAATAATCCTGTCAAAATATCCGATGTTGTTGAACCTCAGAGGCACTGTATCACAGCAGAAAAGCGATTGATCTCATGGCTAAACTCTCTTTCTTGCTTATTGGCACGACAACAGAGCTAAATAGAGCCGAGATGAATTATGAGTCTATTTTTGGTGACTCCTTGTGGAATTCATGCACACTGTGTGTTTTGCATCCTTTGAATCCTTGGGCACACTTAGAACTCTGAAGCAAACACTCATTTGTAAATGTTACAGCTGCCAAGGTTGGCTGGATGCTGTGCTGGGTGACGTGTTAACTCTCACAGGGCTGCTCTGGAAGCAGGAAGAATGTTTTGAGTTGAGCTTCAGGCGGAGGGTGGGGCTGACGCACGCATGCTTACCTTGACCCTGTCCATACAGGCTTCCATCTTTAGCTGTTCCACAGCTTTCCTGGCTTGGGAGATGCTAGTGGTGCTGTTATTAGACATGCCCTCTTTTATTCTACTGCCCCTAGAAGTAACCAAATAGAAGGGTTAGAAGAGCTGCTTTTCCAAGGGTAGGGGACCCACCTCCCACCACCTACAGCTTCTCTGTCCAAGCCGGGGGGCATCTGGGAGCACGGGCAGCATTCGGTAGAAAACCCTCCTGGGACAAGAGAAAGGAATGCCTCATTCGAGTAAGAGGAGCAAGACATGATGCTTTTGTTTGGAAAAACTTTCTCAGTCCCGGGGAGAGTAAGAACAGAAGGTTCCAGAACAACTTCTCCATCACCCCCACCGCTGCCACCACCATCACCCCCATGACCATAAGTAATGCTTGACATTTGTGTAGTGCTTTGTGAATCATCAATCACTTTCACACACATTTGGTCATTCATTCCTCTAGCGGCCTATAGAGTTGGTAGGACGATATTAATTTCTGTTTTGCAAAGGAACAAAGTGCAAAAATCAGAGAAATTAAACCAATAGCCAAAGGTCCTACAGCCAACATTTGTGGATCCAGAACCCGGACTTAAAGCTTCGAAGCCTAGCTGAGTGTCTCAAATGGCCTCTTCTAACAATCTATGACTCAAAACACACATTTCTAATGAATAAAATTGCTTTATTAATTTTAATTTGTTGTCCTTCCAAAAAGTTTACAGACTTTGTGTTGGGAGTTTGTTTGCAACAATAAACACACACACACACGCGCACACACACACACACACACTCTCTCTCTCTCTCTCTGTCACCCCTATCCCAAGCATGTATTTGTTTTCTAGAGGGAGGCGGAAGAAATTCTCCCTAACCCAACACACATGGATGCCCGTGACTAAGACCACCGTAGTGCTACCTGTTTCACAGAAAGCATGTGCTACACACATCACAGTTGCCCCGTCTAATAAGAATCTGCTTCAAAGGAAGCCTAACAACTAAAGCCTGAGAGCTGGGGGACAGGTCACTGTGAGCAGAAACACAAGTGACACTGGTTCCCAAAGGTACAGATGAGGTGGGAGGAGGCCCTGGCCATCATCTTTTGTTTCTGTTTATATTTTATTTCAGTTTTAGGTTTTTTTTTCCCACCTCACAATTGTTGGACTTTATTGTATTAATTTACTTCAGTATGTAAACCATCAATCATACTTTCAAAGTTAAAATGATGCTAATTGATATTCTCACAGGCATCACTTTCACTGCCCATTCCAATCCTTTTCTCCCCTCCCACCTACCTCTTATGGGCAACCAATCATATTGGACTCCGGTCTATTCTTTCCTATGCTTCTTTTTTCCTTCCTTCCTTCCTTCCTTCCTTCCTTCCTTCCTTCCTTCCTTCCTTCCTCCCTCCCTCCCTCCCTCCCTCCTTCCTTCCTTCCTTCATTCCCTCCCTCCCTCCCTCCTTCCCTCCCTCCCTTCTTCCCTCCCTCCCTTCCTTCCTCCCCATCACATTGGTCTACTTTCCTATGCTTCTTTTTTCTTTTTTCTTCTTCCTTCCCTCCCTCCCTCCCTCTCCATCTCTCTTTCTTCTCTCTCTCTCTCTTTCTTTCTGTCTTTCTCTCTCTCTCTTTCTTTCTTTCTTTTTTTCTTTATTTCTTTCTGATGGGGTCTCACTCTGTCACCCAAGCTGTAATGCAGTGGCGCAATCACAGCTCACTGCAGCCTCAAACTCCTGGGCTCGAGTGATCCTCCTGCCTCAGCCTCCTGAGTAGCTGAGACTACAGGTGTGTGCCGCCATGCCTGGCTAATTAAAAACAATTTTTTTTTGTAGACTGGGCCTCACTATGTTTCCCAGGCTGGTCCTGTGTTTATTTTCATAGAAAGTAAGCAGTTACATGTGTATTTTATTCTTTCTCCTTTCTTACACAAAAAGATAACGTGTGTGTGTGCTTTTAAACTTTGTTTTTATATTTAACAATACATTTTAGAAAGCACCACATATTAGTTCATTGATATGCAAAAAAGATCTTTCTTATAACTACATAGTACTCATTCTTTCTTATAACTACATAGTACAGTACAGTACTCCATCGTGTGGATATACTGTATATTTTTCAATCCATATATTTATGGGCATTTACATATTCTCATATTGTTGTGGGTGTGTCTTCAAGGTACATTTCTGGAATTACTGGGTCAAAGGTAAATGCATATTTACTTTTGTGATATATTGCCAAATTCTTTTTTTTTTTTTTTTGAAACAGAGTCTCGCTCTGTCACCCAGGCTGGAGTGCACTGGCCCAGTCTCGGGGAGGGCTCTGCACTGTGTGTGAGGGAGTGTGTTGGTGAGTAGGAGTGTGTGAGTGTGGGGTGGGGGTGAGTGTGGGACAGAAAGTATGTGTGAGGGTGTGGGTGAGTGTGGGTAAGTGTGACTGTGTGAGGGTGTGGGGTGGGGTGCGTGTGATGACAGAGTGTGTGTTAGCGCGTGTGAGGGTGAGAGTTGGGGTGAGTGTGTGTGTGAGGGTGAGGGGTGGGGGTGTGTGTGTGTGAGACAGTGTGTGTGTGAGCATGTATGAGGGAGAGAGGTGGGGGTGAGTGTGTGTGTGAGGGTGGGTGAGCGTGAGGGTATAGGGTGGGGGTGAGTGTGAGTCTGTGTGAGAAAGTGTGTGGGTGAGGGGGTGGGGGTGTGTGAATGTGAGGGGTATGTGTGTGGGTGTCAGGGTGTGGGGTGGGGGTGTGAGTGTGGGAGGGTGTGGGGTGGGGTGAGCGTGAGTGTAGGACGGTGTGGGGTGGGGGTGAGCGTGAGTGTGGGGAGGCATGGGGTCGGGTGTGTGAATGTGGGGTGGGTGTGTGTGAGTGTGCATGTATGTGTGAGAGTGTGGGTGTGTGTGGGTGTGTGTCAGGGTGTGGGGTGGGGTGAGCATGAGTGTGGGAGGGTGTGGGATGAAGCGAGCATGAGTGTGGGAGGGTGTGGGGTGGGGGTGAGCGTGAGTGTGGGAGGGTGTGGGGTGTGGGTGAGCGTGTGTGGGAGGCTGTGGGGTGGGGGTGAGCGTGAGTGTGGGAGGGTGTGGGGTGGGGGTGAGAGTGTGGGAGGGTGTGGGGTGGGGGTGAGCGTGAGTGTGGGAGGGTGTGGGGTGGGGGTGAGCGTGAGTGTGGGAGGGTGTGGGGTGTGGGTGAGCGTGTGTGGGAGGCTGTGGGGTGGGGGTGAGCGTGAGTGTGGGAGGGTGTGGGGTGGGGGTGAGAGTGTGGGAGGGTGTGGGGTGGGGGTGAGCGTGCATGTGGGAGGGTGTGGGGTGGGGGTGAGCGTGCATGTGGGAGGGTGTAGGGTGGGGGTGAGCGTGAGTGTGAGAGGGTGTGGGGTGGGGGTGAGAGTGTGGGAGGGTGTGGGGTGGGGGTGAGTGTGTGGGAGGGTGTGGGGTGGGGTGAGAGTGTGGGAGGGTGTGGGGTGGTGTGAGAGTGTGGGAGGGTGTGGGGTAGGGGTGAGCGTGTGGGAGGGTGTGGGGTGGGGGTGAGCGTGAGTGTGGGAGGGTGTGGGGTGGGGGTGAGCGTGAGTGTGGGAGGGTGTGGGGTGGGGGTGAGCATGTGGGAGGGTGTGGGGTGGGGGTGAGCGTGAGTGTGGGAGGGTGTGGGGTGGGGGTGAGCGTGAGTGTGGGAGGGTGTGGGGTGGGGGTGAGCGTGAGTGTGGGAGGGTGTGGGGTAGGGGTGAGCGTGTGGGACGGTGTGGGGTGGGGGTGAGCGTGAGTGTGGGAGGGTGTAGGGTGGGGGTGAGCGTGAGTGTGAGAGGGTGTGGGGTGGGGGTGAGAGTGTGAGAGGGTGTGGGGTGGGGGTGAGTGTGTGGGAGGGTGTGGGGTGGGGGTGAGTGTGGGAGGGTGTGGGGTGGGGGTGAGAGTGTGGGAGGGTGTGGGGTGGGGGTGAGCGTGCATGTGGGAGGGTGTGGGGTGGGGGTGAGCGTGCATGTGGGAGGGTGTGGGGTGGGGGTGAGCGTGAGTGTGAGAGGGTGTGGGGTGGGGGTGAGAGTGTGGGAGGGTGTGGGGTGGGGGTGAGTGTGTGGGAGGGTGTGGGGTGGGGTGAGAGTGTGGGAGGGTGTGGGGTGGTGTGAGAGTGTGGGAGGGTGTGGGGTAGGGGTGAGCGTGTGGGAGGGTGTGGGGTGGGGGTGAGCGTGAGTGTGGGAGGGTGTGGGGTGGGGGTGAGCGTGAGTGTGGGAGGGTGTGGGGTGGGGGTGAGCATGTGGGAGGGTGTGGGGTGGGGGTGAGCGTGAGTGTGGGAGGGTGTGGGGTGGGGGTGAGCGTGAGTGTGGGAGGGTGTGGGGTGGGGGTGAGCGTGAGTGTGGGAGGGTGTGGGGTAGGGGTGAGCGTGTGGGACGGTGTGGGGTGGGGGTGAGCGTGAGTGTGGGAGGGTGTAGGGTGGGGGTGAGCGTGAGTGTGAGAGGGTGTGGGGTGGGGGTGAGAGTGTGAGAGGGTGTGGGGTGGGGGTGAGTGTGTGGGAGGGTGTGGGGTGGGGGTGAGTGTGGGAGGGTGTGGGGTGGTGTGAGAGTGTGGGAGGGTGTGGGGTAGGGGTGAGTGTGTGGGAGGGTGTGGGGTGGGGGTGAGCATGAGTGTGGGAGGGTGTGGGGTTGGGGTGAGCGTGTGGGAGGGTGTGGGGTGGGGTGAGCGTGAGTGTGGGAGGGTGTGGGGTGGGGGTGAGCGTGAGTGTGGGAGGGTGTGGGGTGGGGGTGAGCGTGAGTGTGAGAGGGTGTGGGGTGGGGTGAGCGTGAGTGTGGGAGGGTGTGGGGTGGGGGTGAGCGTGAGTGTGGGAGGGTGTGGGGTGGGGGTGAGCGTGTGGGAGGGTGTGGGGTGGGGGTGAGCGTGAGTGTGGGAGGGTGTGGGGTGGGGGTGAGCGTGAGTGTGGGAGGGTGTAGGGTGGGGGTGAGCGTGAGTGTGAGAGGGTGTGGGGTGGGGTGAGCGTGAGTGTGAGAGGGTGTGGGGTTGGGGTGAGCGTGTGGGAGGGTGTGGGGTGGGGTGAGCGTGAGTGTGGGAGGGTGTGGGGTGGGGGTGAGCGTGAGTGTGGGAGGGTGTGGGGTGGGGGTGAGCGTGAGTGTGAGAGGGTGTGGGGTGGGGTGAGCGTGAGTGTGGGAGGGTGTGGGGTGGGGGTGAGCGTGAGTGTGGGAGGGTGTGGGGTGGGGGTGAGCGTGTGGGAGGGTGTGGGGTGGGGGTGAGCGTGAGTGTGGGAGGGTGTGGGGTGGGGGTGAGCGTGAGTGTGGGAGGGTGTAGGGTGGGGGTGAGCGTGAGTGTGAGAGGGTGTGGGGTGGGGTGAGCGTGAGTGTGAGAGGGTGTGGGGTGGGGTGAGCGTGAGTGTGGGAGGGTGTGGGGTGGGGGTGAGCGTGAGTGTGGGAGGGTGTGGGGTGGGGTGAGCATGAGTGTGGGAGGTTGTAGGGTGGGGGTGTGAGTGTGGGAGGGTGTGAGGTAGGGGTGAGTGTGGGAGGGTGTGAGGTGGGTTGTGTGAATGTGTGCATTGGATGTGTGCTGTGAGTGTGGGTGTGTGGGTGTGTGTCAGGGTTTGTGGTGGGGGTGTGAGTGTGGGAGGGTGTGGGGTGGGTGTGACTGTGGGGTGTGTGTAAGAGTGGTGGGTGTCTGTATGTGTGAGGGTGTGTGTCAGGGTTTGGGGTGGGGTGAGGGTGAGTGTGGGAGAGTGTGGGGTGGGGGTGTGTGTGTGTGTGTGAGGGTTAGGGTGTGTGTGAATACAGGCATATCTGAGAGCATGTGGGATGAATGTGTGTGTGAGTGTATGGAGTGTGAGTGTGAGAGTGTGTGGGTGAGTGTGTGTGTGTGTCTGGAGTGTGTGTGGGTATAAGTGTGAATGTGTGAGTCCTTGAGGACGTGTGCGCGGGTGCACAGGTGGGGCATGTGGCAGGGAGGGTACAGCTAATGTTACCAGCGAAGCAGCAGAGCCGACCCTCAGCCCCGTCAGGCCCCTGCAGCTGCCGTCGCCTCTCTCCCTCCCAGGCACTGTCAAGATGGCCCTGATCCCCCAGCCCTTCCTCATTCTTCCGCTGTTCAACAAGAAGGGCTCGTTTTCTACAGGCCCTACCCTCTCCGCCCAGGAGACTTCTGGCTGGAGGCTTCCTGTGGGAAGGTCCTGCCAGCGCGCTATGCTTTCCTTGTTGTGTCCAGGAGATGAAATAAGAGGGTGGGGGACCCTCTGGGGGTTCCATCCCTCCATGGCCTCCCTCTCAGGCCCTCCCTCTGAGGCCACCCTCCAACCCGTGTCTGCCACCCACAGCCCGGGCCCCTGGACCTGGCCCCCAGCGGGGGCTGTGCTCTCGACTCCAGCCTCTCCCTTGGCCCCTTCTCTGCTGCTTCCTCCTCCCCTGGCTCCATATTTAGCCTCAATAGCATGATCCAACGCCTCCACCACTGTCTCCCAAGAGCTGTCTGCTTATCTGGCCCTTCCCTCTGTCCCTAAAACCTGCTTCGGTGTGGACCCAACTCCTCCCCTCTCCACACTCACTGAGGGGCTGCTCAGCACTGCTGGAGAGACCCCCACTAAAGTCTGCCCTTCAGACAGCCACACTCCAGCCTTTGCGAGGCCCTCAGAGCTACCTGGCAATAGGACCCCTTGCTCCAAATCATCTCCCCTCTCTTCATCCTCCTCTTCCAGTCTTCATAACTTCCTCATCACTTCTGACCTTTGCTCCTCAGCAGAGGACCTCAGCCCCTCTGTCTACACAGAATGGCCATTAGGACAGGACCCTCCTTAATGTTCCCCATCCCACCTACTCCACTCCACACCCACATCCATCTTTGTTTCCACTCAGGGCAGCAGCTCTTCCTCCACAGCAGGGGCTGTAGGACACCACCCACAGTTGCCCCCACTGGCTGCCCTGCCGGCAGGGCCGTCTTTCCTCTCCAGGGGCTAACAATGGCAGACTCACTTTCTCGTCTCCCTTGCTGTCGGGCCAGAGCATGTGTGTCAGGAACATGGCTGTGCTTTGGTCAAGGATAGGCTGAGGTAAACATCCAGAGTGACTCAGCAAGTTTAGAGCGCAGGCGTATAACTCCACTTGTTATCACAGCCATATTGCTGTTACATGGGAAGGCCCATCATTTGGCTGTAAGCCACTATTGTTTGTAAAAGGTATTACTGCCCTGCTGACATTGTACAGGCATGCTGGTGCCCAGAGAAAGAGAGCCAAAGCTGTCCATTTTGCAGCAGACGGGGGGAGCCAGGGCATAGCACAGCTCAGCTCGTGCCCAGAGAGAGAAAGAGTTAAGCTGCTGACCCTGAAGGCAGGGGAGAGCCGGCCATGCAGCTGTGTGTGGGAGCTGGCTGCTGAGAGGAGCCACAGAGCCAGAACAGACAGCCGAGTCAAGGTGGACAGTGTGAGAGAGCTAGTGTGAGTCAGCTGCTGATGAGAGACCTGCTGGATAAAACTACATTTCGCCTGCTTATGGCCCCACGAGTGTTCTTTCAGCTGTCTGCCCATCTGCCCACTCTCCTCGAACCTCAGCATGGGCTGGAACCTGACCCCAAGCAGGGCATTTGGTATAGTCGTGAGCCTGACAATGTGACCTTGTCCTCCTCAGTGGGACACTAGGGGAAATCTTCAGGGACTCATAGGGAGGGTTCTCCTCCCTGATGGAGGGACAAGGGGAGAAAGCTCTGTGTTTGACCACCTTGACTGAGTTGTGTTTGCAGCTGCCAGAGCCATATAACCACTGGGGAATCAACCAAGGACAGGGTCAGGAGGCTAGTGGAGAAAATGACCTGGATCCTTGAGCTGGGTGGTCCTCGGAGGTCTATTCCTGATCCTTGAAATGAAAAAACGTACTCCTCATGGTTCAGGCCATATTTGTTGGGTCATCTGTCATTTGCATCTTCTCAGCTAAGGCTAACACTTCACAGGGGGGTAGACCAACCCCTCCCTGAGGGATCTGCCCTACACTCACCCCTCCGTCCTGTAATGTCCACGTCTCTGGGCTCTTCCTCCTCGGAATATGCAAATATATTTATGCAGTTTGCACCTGACCATCTTAAAACAAGCAACAACATCAACAGTCTTACCTCCCTGCGATCTTCTGCATTCTTGCCTAAGAAGGTGGAGAGGCCGGGCACAGTGGCTCACGCCTGTAATTCCAGCACTTTGGGAGGCAGAGGCAGGGTGGATCACTTGAGGTTAGGAGTTTGAGACCAGCCTGACCAATATGGTGAAACCCCCTGTCTACTAAAAATACAAAAATTAGTCAGGCATGGTGGTGGGTGCCTGTAGTCCCAGCTACTTGGGAGGTTGAGACAGGAGAATTGCTTGAACCCAGAAGGCAGAGGTTGCAGTGATCCGAGATTGCAGCACTGCACTCCAGCCTGGGTGACAGAGTGAAACTCTGTCTCAAAAAAAAAAAAAAAGAAGAAGAAGGTGGAGAGGTAACAACAGATTCCCATGAGAGGCCCCTCAGTAACTAAAGGAAGAGATTCTAATGTAAGGATGAAAAGCCCTCTTTCGAGAGCACTGAATAAATAGGCCTGCTCCACAGTCTGCTCTGCCGCCCTCAGCTCACCCTGATACTGTTTCTAGGACAGTCACTCTTGTTGCCCTCAGTGATCCTTAAGTGATTTCGTGTGTGGGTGTTTGTGTTTTCTCTTCCCAAGGGGCTGCTCTGGCTTCTCCCAGCACTGTGGCCCTGCACGCCTGGATGTCCGTATTTTACAATCTCCCAGGCTGATTCTGGCCTGTACCGAAGGTGGAGCACCCCTGCTGGCCGTGAGCCGCTGCCACTTCGTGATTCTTTGGTATCCACCAAATTACCTTGCACGAGACACGCAGGGTGTCTCATGTACCTTAGGGGCTATCTCAACCAGTCCTTTTTGAATTTTAATGTGCATATGTATCGCCTGAGGATTTTCAAATGCAGATTTTGATCGAGGGGCTCTGGGGTAGGGGCTGAGATCCTGCGTTTCTAACGAGCTTCGTGAGGCTGTGGTCCATGGACCACACTTTGAGTAGCAAGGCTCCGAATCACCGACTGTTGGTATTGCAGGGGAACATGGAGGTCCAGTTCCAGTCCTCTTATTTTTCAGATGAGGAAACATATTCAAGGAGGTTAGATAACATAGTTTCCCAGAGCTCCTCAGCAGGAGAGGAAGGAAGCACTGCTCCGCCACTGCTCCCGGCTCATTACACCTTGGCCTAGTGGCGCTTAGGATTTCATTCCCCACACTTGGTCTGTCCTGCTGTCCTGGAACAGACTCATCCCCTGGGTGATCCTAACCTTGCTTAATCTGGGAGTGAGATGGCAGGAAGGAGCCCCTTCCCTGAGGTGGGCAAAAAACTAAGGAAATCCCCGGTGGGGGAGAAGGAAATGGCTTTTGCCAATGGCGCTCAAGACAACCACATGCTTTAAAGATAGAGCCCTGTGAGAAGGTTTCGGAGGCCCTGCTTCTCCTACCTGGCCAGGTGCCCTTGAGGCTTGACCTGAATAACACCCCTGCCTTTCTGAGACTGTCTGGACGCCGTACTTCCATGGGGACTCAGGTACGTCTCCCTGCACAGACATTCATGAGCTTGCACATCTCACCTGGACCCAAGAAGAAAAATGGAAGTAGGGACAGAGAAGAGCTGCAACAAATCTCCACAGGCACACTGGCTACTGGCGACACTGACTACCGGCGACGCGGGCTGCCGGCGACGCGGGCTGCCGGGGACGCTGACTACCGGGGACGCTGACTACCGGAGACGCTGACTACCGGCGACACTGACTACCGGCCACACTAGCTACTGGCCACACTGACTACCGGAGACACTGACTACCGGCCACACTGTCTACCGGTGATGCTGGCTACTGGTGACACTGGCTACTGGAGACACTGACTACCAGAGATACTGACTACCGGCGACACTGACTACCAGCCACACTAGCTACTGGCCACACTGACTACCGGAGACACTGACTGCTGGCCACACTGGCTACCGGCCACACTGACTGGGCTCTTGCTTTCTAGAAGATGAGGCAAGGGGGAAAAGGGACCACTTGCTTAGGGTTGGCCCCTGGGGCCACGTGCTCACATAGCTCTTTCTTTCCAGGTACACAGGAATGTGCTTATGCACACAGGTTGCACCAGGGGTTTCTTGAGATGCAGCAGGGAACCCGTTGTAGGGGTCTGTGGTACCCCCACCAGGGAAATAAAGGAAAATCTTGAGTTCCTTCAAGGGAAATTCCAAGCTAGCCATGAGAAGTAAATAAATGACTTGATAAGCAAGAAGGTAATAGTAGCTTAAAACAATAGCCAAAGAAGCTAGAATTACGAGATGTTTGGTTTCCCTATGGAAACTAAAGATAACATCTTAACATACATCTCTGAGTTGTTTTTCAGAAACCTGGCCCCCTACTGAATGAATCTGCTGGTACAGATACCTCAGATGAGGGGGAACTGAGGACTCAACTCTGACCGCCGCTCTTGGTTCTAAATTTCTTCGTGGGCCAGGTGCGGTGACTCACGCTTGTAATCCCAGCACTTTGGGAGGCAGAGGTGGGTGGATCACTTGAGATCAGGAGTTCGAGGCCAGCCTGGCCAACATGGTGAAACCCCATCTCTACTAAAAATGCAAAAAAAATTAGCCGGGTGGGATGGCGTGCGCCTGTAATCCCAGCTACTCAGGAGGCTGAGGCAGGAGAATTGCTTGAACCCGGGAGGCACAGGTTGCAGTGAGCCGGGATCATGCCACTGCACTCCAGCCTGGGTGACAGAATGAGACGCTATCTCTAAATTAATTAATTAATTAATTAATTTCTTCCTGAGGGGCCTGGAGGGAGTCCTGCCCACAAACCAGAGCTAACATTGTTTTTTGCTGACTCCAACATTTAAAACAAAGCTTCTTTTCCTTAACTAATTGCAAATCAGAAGATCTTTAAATCTATCCATGACCTCTATGCCCTGGCTTCAAGATACCCGCCCTTTTCAGCCAAAATCAGTGTGTAACCGCCATGTGTTGATTTTACAATCTTACTTGTAACTTCTGCTTTCCTGAAATGTACCCCCGACTTAAAAAACCCTTACCTGCAAGCCACTGGTCAGGATTTGAGCATGAGCCGCCGAGTCCTCCTTGCTTGGTGCCCAGCAATTAAACACCCTCCTTTCTTCCACTGCAAAACCTCGGTGGTCTTACCACACTGGGCAAGCAGACCCCGGTTTGCTCTGTAACATTCTTTTTTTTTGAGATGGAGTCTTGCTCTTTTACCCAGGCTGCGAGTGCAGTGGTGCGATCTGGGCTCACTACAACCTCCACCTCCTGGGTTCAAGCGATTCTCCTGCCTCAGCCTCCCGAGTAGCTGGGATTACAGGTGCGTACCACCATGCCTGGCTAATTTTTGTATTTTTAGTAGAGACGGGTTTCACCATGTTGGCCAGGCTGGTCTCAAACTCCTGACCTCAGGTGATCCACCGTCTTGGCCGCCCAAAATGCTGGGATTACAGGTGTGAACCCCTGCGTACGATCATGCCCTGTAATATTCTGATGGGCTGCATCTTGCAGCACACAACTCAGTAAATGCAAAGTTGGGGCTGGGAGACCAATGAAAGGTGGTTCCATCCCCAGTGCTTCTGATCTGACTTGGCTTGGGGCACAGTATTTAGAATTTCTGGAAGACGGATGGCATTGTGCCTCTGTAGCCATCCTCCCTAACTATGACTTCTGTCCATGAGCAGTTGATAAGTATCTGTCAGTAGAATACTGCAGCCAGCCTACAGCTATCCCTGAGCCTGAAGGGACCCAGCAGCTTAAACTGAGGATGGGGAGGGAGTGAGTGGTCGACCTCCTTTCATCCTTGCTCAACAAGGAGGCTCACCGCGATGGCGTCTCTTTTCCCACAGGGAAGCATACAGCACAGTTCCCCAGCCAAGGCCCAGCAGCCCTCGGCGATGGCTCGGTTCTCCTCCTCTGCTCCCCCAACAGGGGCGCATCCACTCACATAGGGGATAACAGGAGGTGGTAAAAGGTTTCTAAGGGCTCCATGTCTGCCATGGAGGGTGGGAGAAGGGGACAGGACAGTGATGACTGCTAGAAGAAAATGACGCTGTGAGGACCTGGCCACCATCAAGGATCCTGAGAACTGAGTCTCACCCTGGCCCCCACACACGCTCCTGGCGAAGACACCTGCTGTCCCCCTGCCCCTGCACAGGGTAAGTCACTCTCCTTACCTGCTGAGAGGCAGCCGTGTGACAGGCCCGGGAAGGGGACAGAGGCTGGCGGCGGCAGCAGCGGTCAGTCGTCAGATGAGAGGCGAATTCAGAGCTGCTGCTTTGAGGTCACCTGAAAGCACAACCAGAGATGTGTCTAGAGGTGTGGGGACCCCCTGACATTGTTCCCAGCGTCCCCATCCACCCCATCCTATGGTTCCCCTCTCCTCAAGCTCAGCAGCCTTCCCCCAAAGCCTGGGGACTCCATATCAGACCTTGGGGAGATGGGGAGCTCAAGGCAGACAGAGAGCCCTCAGATCTGACCCAGAGCAGACTGGAAACACAACTTCGGGGCCACAGGCCACCCCAGGCCTCACCAGACTGCTCCCCTGGCCCCCGCAAACCTGCATGCCCAGTCGCTCTGCCACCCCCAACACGAGCAGCCCCAGCTCCAGCCAAACCTCTGTCAAATGTGTTTTCTTCTTATAAAAATATACACCTGGCCGGGCACAGCGGCTCATGCCTGTAATCTCAGCATTTTGGGAGGCCCAGGTGGGCAGATCAATGAGTTCATTCCCCAAGGGTTTACCGAGTGCTCTGCCCTACAGCATCCATCTCCGAGGGATCCTAATGAACTTGGAGCAAAGCTAAAAGCCCGGCAAGAATAAGCTGACAGACCTGTTTGCTCCCCTGGCTAAAATGGAATCCAAATTCATTTTGGCTTCAACTTCAGGGGAGATGGTTTGAAGTTATGTTTGGTGCATTTTTCTCAGCCTGTGCTATGGTCTGAATGTTTCTGTCCCCCCACCCCCCAGATTCCTATTTTGAAATCCAAAGCCCCAAAGTGATGCTATTAGGAGGTGGGACCTCTGAGAGGTGGTTAAGTCATGAGGACGGAGCTCTTATGAATGGGACTTGTGACCTTGTAAAGAGCTCTGACAGAGATCCAGGAATGTTTTAGTTTAGTTTTTTTTTTTTTTTAATTTGTTTGATTTGTGTGTGTGTGTGTGTGTGTATGTGTGTGTGTGTGTGTGTGTGTGTGTGTGTTTTTATATATATATATATATATTTTTTTTTTTTTTTCTGTTGCCCAGGCTGGAGTGCAGTGGTGTGATCTCAGCTCACTGCAACTTCCGCCTCCCAGATTCAAGTGATTCTCCTGTCTCAGCCTCCCAAGTAGGTGGGATTACAGGTGCCCGCCAACACGCCTGGCTAATGTTTTTTTTCTGTTTTTGTAGAGACAGGGTTTCACCATGTTGGCCAGGCTAACCTTGAACTCCTGACCTCAGGTGGTGATCCACCCACCTCCCAAAGTGTTGGGACTACAGGCGTGAACCACCGCACCCGGCCTTGGTTTTGTATTTTAATATAACAGTGCTTCTTATACTTTTCCACCACATTCTGGGGAAAACAGACCCACTGAGGCAACTGGCTCCACTGACTCTGGCTACCCAAGGCCCCACCCAGAGGGCTGAGGTGCTGGATCCAGGCAGAGCACCTGTAGGCTGCACCCACACTCCCCAGCCCACTGTGGGGAAGCCGTTCTCTACCATCGTTTCCCCAAATTTGGTTGGGATCAGAATCCTCTGGGAATGTAATGAGACTAAGGCCCTGCTCTACCCACCTCCATGACCTTAGAGTGCTGTCTTAGCTCTCTTGGGGATTCTGATAAAACCACTGCTCTATCGGCAACCAGAGCTTCTCAGACTTTGCTGTACATCTGAACCACTGTGGGGGACTTTCAAGGATCCTGATTCCAGCTGGATGGAGTGACTCATGCCTGTAAGCCCAGTGCTTTGGGAGGCTGCAGCAGAAGGATTGTTTGAGCCCAGGAGTTCAAGACCAGCCTGGGCAACACAGTCAGACCCCATCTTTACAAAAAATTAAAAAATTATCTGGGTGTGGTGGCACATGCCTGTGATCCCAGCTATTGAGGAGGCTGAGGCAGGAGGATTGCCTGAGCCTGGAAGTTTGAGGCTGCAGTGAGCTATAATCATGCTACTGCATTCCAGCCTGGGCAACAGAGACCCTGTCTCAAAAAATCCCAAAAATATAAAATTAAAAAAATAAAGATCTTGATGCTCAAGTCAAACCCCAGGCCTTTTAAGCCACAATCTCTGGGGGAGGACTGAGGAATCAGTGGATGTTGAAGCTTCCCAGGTGATTTTTTTATTTTTATTTTTTGAGACAGGCTCACTCTGTTGCCCAGGCTGGAGTGCAGTGGTGTGATCTCGGCTCACTGCAACCTCCGACTCCCAGGTTCAAGTGACTCTCCTGCCTTAGCCTCCCAAGTACCTGGGATTACAGGTGCATGCCACCATGCCTAGCTTAATTTTTGTATTTTTAGTAGAAATGGGGTTTCACCATGTTGGTCAGGCTGCTCTTGAACCCCTGACCTCAAGTGATCCCCTTGCCTTGGCCTCCCGAAGTTCTGGGATTACAGGAGTGAGCCACCACACTCGGCCTTCCCAGGTGATTTTAATGTGCAGCCGTGTTTGAGACACGCTGCTCAAGTGTGCATCTAGCTGGAGCGTCCCACACTTTGGTGTCCCATCAGATGTCGTGTCACCCGGATCTCAGGCTCTCACTCAACAGGACTGGCTGGGGGAGGCTGGGGAGGCTGGGTGCTGCTACTCACAGCCTGGTGGGAGGCATCAGCTTCAGTATCCCCGGGAGCTCATTAGCAATGCAGAATCTCAGGTCCTACCCAAACCTATGAAGTCAAATCTACAGGTTTGTTGTTGTTGTTGTTGTTGTTGTTGTTTTTGAGACAGAGTTTCCCTCTGTTGCCCAGGCTGGAGTGCAGTGACGCCATCTTGGTTCACTGCAAGCTCCGTCTCCCAGGTTCAAGTGATTCTCCTGCCTCAGCCTCCCGAGTAGCTGGGATCACAGGCGT
The DNA here is from genome assembly GCF_043159975.1 of Macaca nemestrina. Taxonomy (NCBI): domain Eukaryota; kingdom Metazoa; phylum Chordata; class Mammalia; order Primates; family Cercopithecidae; genus Macaca; species Macaca nemestrina. Next base: position 13,571,523 of record NC_092125.1, on the reverse strand, counting down.
GAGCCAACATGCTCGGCTAATTTTTGTATTTTTAGTAGAGACGGGGTTTCACCATGTTGGCCAGGCTAATGACAAACTCCTGACCTCAAGGGATCCACCCGCCTTGGCCTCCCAAAGCGCTGGGATTACATGTGTGAGGCATTGCACCCGGCCGAATCTGCATTTTAACCCAGGTGATTCAGGTTTGCGTTAGAGTTTGAGAAGTTCTGAGCTAGACCAGCAGGGCCCAGTCCTGCCTTATGCAGTGTCCAAGATGAAGAGCCTGGCTGAAGACACGTGAGTCAGTCGTAACAGTGGTGGGCAGCAGAGTTGCTGTTCTCCTGACCCTTAGTGTTATTCACAGCCCCGTCAGCTTTTTAGATTCCTCTTTTAGATGATTTACTAACTCTAGAAGCTCTTTGAGAGGCCACACATCAGAAAAGACACTATCAATTTATCCTTGTCCTTCTGGCATTTGCATAGCGTCTTCCATCCAATGCTTGAAACGTATTTCAGATGTCAACCCACCAGCCTACCCCGGGAAGTGGCTGTAGACACCTTCCCTGTATCATTGCTAGTTCTCAAAATAACACAGGTTGTTGGAGTTGATGGGAATTTAGCTCTTGACTGGATTCCTTTGTCCGGTTGCGGGAGAAAGCTGTTTTTTTGTTTTGTTTTTGTTTTTGTTTTTGTTTTTGAGACAGGCAGAGTCTCACTCTGTCACACAGGCTGGAGCGCAGTGGCACGATCTTGGCACACCACAACCTCCACCTCCTGGGTTCAAGAAATTGTCCTGCCTCAGCCACTCAAATAGCTGAGATTACAGGCATGTGCCACCATACCTAGCTAATCTTTATATTTTTAGTAGATATGGAGTTTCAACATGTTGGCTAGGCTGGTCTTGAACTCCTGACCTCAAGTGATCTGCCCACCTTGGCCACCCAAAGTGTTGGGATTACAGGCATGAGCCATGGCGCCTGGCTTTTGTGTGTGTGTGTGTGTGTGTGTGTGTGTAAGAAAGAGAGAGGGTCTTGCTCTGTCACCCAGGCTGGAGTGCAGTGGTACAATCACAGCTCACTGCAGCCTTAATCTCCTGGGCTCAAGTGATCCTCCAACCTCAGCGTCTGGAGTAGTTAGGACTACACCCAGCTAATTTTAAAACTTTTTGTAAAGACAGGATCTCACTTTATTGCCCAGGCTGGTTTTGAACTCCTGGTTCAAAGGATCCTCCCACCTTGGCATCCCAAAGCACTGGGATTACAGGCATGAGCCACCTCTCCTGGCTGAAAGCTGCTTTTTAATAGCACTAAATTTTACCGTGATGTTTTCAAAAGCTTTTCTTCCCTCTCAAAAGAAGAAAACATATTCGTCTTTGAATAAATTGCTGTGTTTCATTGTGAGGTGGTGGGAAGACCCACTGGCTGGCCGTGAGCGAACTGGGAGCCCTCAAGGCCAGAGGCCTTGTTTTTTTGGCTTCTGTGCCCCAATTGCCAAGATAGGGCAGGCATGCCGTAGCCAGTCCATACAAACGTGACTCTCATAGGCATGAAAGAATAAACTGAGGCTTCAACAGTGACTTTAATTCCCCATGGCTGCTGCTGTTTCAGTTCTTAAATGGAGCGAAATTAGCTCTGGGTTGTGACGGGTAATGACCCAGAGTCACACAGATGTACTGATGGCTCCAACAACTTCCTTATTTTGAGAAATAGTGATGATACAGGGAAGGTGTCTAAAACCCCTTCTTAGGGTATGGGATAGGTTGGTGGTCTGACATCTGAAATCCATTCCAAGCAATGGATGAAAGATGGAGCTACTAGAATTAATTAAATCATCTAAAAGAGGAGCCCCCTAGTGGTGCTCGGCTTTGAGGCACAGGTGTGAGGTCTCTGCTCTCACAGAGCTTACTGTCTGGTGAGGGGTGCCATGGACTACTGGAATCACCATGCTGACTGATGAAAATTCTTATGAGGGAGGCGCCCGGCTCTCAGTGTATAACCAAAGCACTTGACCTGGACCGTAGCATCTACGTTGCTTTCTATGATAGATTCTGAAGCCGTAAGATGGAATGAGACTTGCCTGCCCTCAAAGAGCTCAGGTGCTGAGGGGGAGATGTATAAATAAGCAATGATCGTATTGTCATGGGTGTATGTGGGCTGGCTGTCCACAGAATCCATGCTTCTCTTCCTCTCACAAGAATGTCATGGTGGCAGGGCAGGTGGCCCCTGGCTAGATTTTCCCCAGGGTCGCTTGCAGCTATGTGTGGCTTTGTGACTCACGTCTTGCCAGTGGAGATGCCGATGACAAATGAGTGGAAATGATGGGTGCGACTTCCAGGCCTGGGCTTTCACATCCTATTTGGGGACTTCTGAGCTCTTTCCCATCACACGTGGATGTGTCTGCAGCTTAACTTCAACAAGGGCAGGCAAGGACAGTGGCCTGAGTGGTGCCTCCAGGTGTGGTCCCTGGACTGGAGGCATCAATGTCCCCTGGGAGCATGTCAGAAATGCAAATGCTTGGGCCCACTCAGACCTACTGAATAGAAGCTCTGGGGCTGGGCGTAGTGGCTCATGCCTGTAATCCTAACACTTTGGGAGGCCAAGGTAGGTGGATCACCTGAGGTCAGGAGTTTGAGACCAGCCTGGCCAACATGGTAAAACCGCTTCTCTACTAAAAATACAAAAGTTAGCCGGGCGTGGTAGCAGGTGCCTGTAATCCCAGCTACTTGGGAGGCAGAGGCAGGAGAATTGCTTGAACCTGGGAGGCGGAGGTTGCAGTGAGCTGAGATGGCGCCATTGCACTCCAGCCTAGGCAGCAGAGCGAGACTCTGTCTCAACAACAAAAAAGGAGCTCTGGGCGTGGGAAGGGGCTTAACAAGGCCTCCAGGTGGTTCCGATGCTCAAGAGAATCTGAGAAGCACAGTCCTGGGAGATGAGAGAGAAACAAAACGGAAGGAGCCCGTGTCCCCAAATCTCCCCTGGAGCTGAGCGGCCCCGTTAGCCTGGCTTCTTACTTCTGGGCTTGTATGAGAAAGTGAAATACGTTTCCCCACTCTTTAAGTCACTATGCTTCTGGGTTTCTTTGTCACAGCAGCTTTACATCTCACTAACCGATACAGTATTTCAACAGACGTTAGTATACTGGATGACCGCCTTGAAAATGCTTTTAAACCTGAGACAGAAGTACTCATTTAAGAGCTTCTATTTGGGAAACTCAATACAACGAGGCACTCAGGTCTAACAAGGATTCCACCTAGTGAAACTGTGTTTATTTCTAGGGTCTAACATTTTACCCTAAAATTCTGTTAGATACCAGGCCCACAAGATAGCACTGCTTTTGCTCCAATGTTCAGGCTGGGTTCTCCTAGCATTCAGCGTGAGCACTGATAAGATTCCACCCTTTCAGCTGTAAGATAAATTGGCTTTGACTTGTCACAAGAATTTCACTAACTGAGTTGACATCTTGGCGTTCCTCCAAGAATGGAGGTCACGTTCGCTTCCACACCGGGATCTAAAAGGGAGGGGAGGGCCGGGCGCGGTGGCTCACGACTGTAATCCCAGCACTTTGGGAGACGGGTGACTCGTTTGAGGTCAGGAGTTCCAGATTAGCCTGGCCAACATAGTGAAACCTTGTCTCTACTGAAAATACAAAAATTGGCCAGGTGTGGTGGCAGGTGCCTGTAGTCCCAGCTACTTAGGAGGCTGAGGCAGGAGAATTGCTTGAGTCCAGGAGGTGGAGGTTGCAGTGAGCTGAGATCGCTCCGCTTGCACTCCAGCCTGGGCAACAGAGCGAGACTCTGTCTTAGTAATAATAATAATAATAATAATAATAATAATAGGCAGGGGAAGTCCTAATTCACCTGGACGTGATAATCGCTGCGTCAGCAAAGGGCACAGGCTTTCTCTCTGTGCACATGGATGTGTAAGGTGGCATTTTAGCACCACATGACCAATTCTGCTGTTTCTCAGTCATCCTAGGCTGGAGCTGAATGTCCTGACCCCTGAAGGGAGTGCCCTCCCACCCAGACACCCAGGGCTCTATGTCTGCAGTAGGAACACGGTCCCCCTCGCAGGGGGATGACTCTTCCCCACTCCGACTTCAACCACTTTGCAAATTAAATACTGTGATAGGCAAGCTTGATGCATTTTACAGTATGGATCTCAATTACTTAATTTACATCTTGAGTGCCTGATAGCATCCAGCTGATCTAATAACACCTAATCACACAGATGCTAAACACGTCCAGGGATTGGAAGCTTTGGGCATGGCATGGGTTGTAATGGACTTGAGAGACAACCACAGTTTCTTAGGAAGAGAATGTGGGATCTGAACGATGCTGGGGCCTGCTGGACACCTGTCACCTTATCTGGTTCTTTTTAAGGTCAAGAAAATTAGAGAAGGTTGGCAGACCGCGGTTATACTTAAGGGACATTTGACAAATTAGTGCAGAATAAACAGCAGAAAGAGAAACTAGATCCACCTTCCGTGGGACCGTTCACGCCACCCACTCCCTCACCCAGCTGGCCCCCCAGACACTCCCTGACCATTGCTTCAGCCTTGCAGGTAGAAAACAAAAATCTTAATCGATAGAAGATGTTAGAAGTCTACTCATGGCCTGAGGCTTTTAATCAGCCCTCACTGACTGCGATGTTAATTCTTTCTGACTTTGGGGTTATTCAGATTACTTAAACTGGACCACGGTGTTGACCGGCATGTACGGAGGAACATAAATCCATGTCCTGTGTGTTTGTACAGTCTGTAAACCTTACAGTCTAGAATGAATTCATTTTCATTCGAGTCTTATCGCAGCTCTACCGAAGTGGACAGTTCACTGCAAGGGGGCCGAAAAGGCAGTTGAGAGATGGCGTGGCTGGGCCATGTCTCAGCTTCCTAGAGCTGCAGGAACAAATTACTATAAACCGTGTGGTTCTAAGCAACAAAAATGTATTCTCTCACAGCTCTGGAGGCTGGAAGTTCAAAATCAAGGTGTGGGCAGGGTCATGCTCCCTCTGAAGGCTCTAGGGGAAAATCCTTCTTCCTCATCTTTTCCTATCAACTGGTAACCTCTGATAGCACTTGGCATTTATTCCTTGATTTGTTGACATCATTCCAATCTCTGCCCCTATCTTCACATAACCCACTTCTCTGTGTCTCACTGTGTCACCTTTGCTTCTTTTTTTTTTTTTGAGACGGAGTCTCGCTCTGTCACCCAGGCTGGAGTGCAATGGTGCAATCTCGGCTTACTGCAAGCTCCACCTCCTGGGTTCACGCCATTCTCCTGCCTCAGCCTCCCAAGTAGCTGGGACTATAGGTGCCTGCCACCACGCCCAGCTAATTTTTTGTATTTTTAGTAGAGACGGGGTTTCACCATGTTAACTAGGATGGTCTCGATCTCCTGACCTCGTGATCTGCCACCTTGGCCTCCCAAAGTGCTGGGATTACAGGCGTGAGCCACCACGCCCGGCCCCATCTTCACTTCTTATAAAGATACCAGCCATTGGTCTTAGGTCCCACTCTAATCTAATCCAGTATGACCTCAACTTAATCATATCTGCAAAGACCCACTTTCCAAATAAAGTCATATTCCAAAGTTCTGGGTATATATGAATTCTGGGGGCAAACTCTGAACTCAGTATAGTCAGGAACCCAGAAATGTGGCTACAGGTCTGTGCTCACTGCTACAAAGAATCGGATTTTGTTGTTGTTGTTCTTTGTAATACCTACAAGAAATGCCTCTCTGAGAATTGTATGGTGTTTCATGGCTGTGGGAGAGGAATATCTTACAGTGATGGGTGCATGAACTGAGAAGCAGAATTTACAACCTATACTCACCTCAATTTTTTTATTTATAAAATGAGAAAATTGATATCCAGCCAGCTAAGTCATTTGTCCAGAGCCATTAAATAGCTAATAAGTATGAAAATAAGATGAGAACCCCATATCATTCATTCATTCATTCATTCAACACATACTATGTCAGGCATCACACTGAAGAAATGAGGAAGTGGGTGGAGCTGGAATATGATTCCTGCTTTTTATTTATTTGTTTTTGAGATGGAGTCTGGCTATATCACCCAGGCTGGAGTACGGTGGCATGATCCTGGTTCACCACAACCTCTGCCTCCCAGGTTCAAGCGATTCTCCTGCCTCAGCCTCCCCAGTAGCTGGGATTACAGGCATGCGCCACCACACCCAGCTAATATTTGTATTTTTAGTCGAGATAGTGTTTCACTATGTTGGCCAGGCTGATCTCAAACTCCTGACCTCACGATCTGCCCGCCTCAGCCTCCCAAAGTGCTGAGATTACAGGCGTGAGCGTCTGAGCCCGGCCCGTGATTCCTGCCTTCTATTTATTTGGAGATAAAACTAACAGCAGCAAACTCAACGATCAAATCAAGATGCCACCACGGACGTCGGTAAAGGGTAGAGGAGCCAAGAAGGAGAAGATGATCAATTCTTCTTGGGGCGGGAGGTAAGGATAAGGTTAGGAAGGGCTTTATACTTAATTTGAGCCTGGGAAGATGAATGGGACCCACTAGGCGCTGTCAGCAGAGAGGGCGAGTTCGAGGCAGAACTCCCACGCAAGTGTGGTGGTACAGAATGGGCAAAGACGGAGCAACTGAAAACCAGGCTGGCACTTTCTGGAAACCCTGGGTGGTCCCTTATTCCTGGAGCCCAGGAGGACAGGGAGCAGACCAGGAAGGGCCTTGAGTGCTACAAGAGTGTGGGGCTAGTATCATGTAGGCAGGTGTCATCAAATGAAGGGTTATTTAACAGAGAATTAAAAAGATTGCTGTTACATTTTATTTTTTTGATTGACAGTTAGGGGTGGGGGGGGTCTCACTATGTTGCCTGGGCTGGTCTTGAACTCCTGGGCTTAAGCGATCCTCTGGCCTCAGCCTTCCAAGTAGCTGGGATTGTAGGTGCGCCACCACGCTCTGCTGTTACATTCTAGAAAGATCACTTCAACCTAGTGTGGAGAATGGATCAGAGGTGAACAAAATAAGCAGACCAAGGTGGGAGGATCATGAAGTCAGGAGTTCGAGACCAGCCTGGCCTGAATATAGTGAAACCGCGTCTCTACTAAAAAATACAAAAAGTTAGTCAGGCCTGGTGGCATGTGCCTATAACCCCAGCTACTCCGGAGGCTGAGGAAGAGGAATCGCTTGAACATGGGAGGCAGAGGTTGCAGTGAGCTGAGATTGTGCCACTGAACTTCAGCCTGGATGACAGAGTGAGACTCCGTCTGAAAAATAAAAAGTAAAAAATTAATAAAAATCAAGCAGACCAATGAGGGAACCACGGGAGTCTAGATGCTGATGCTCTGGTAGGGAGACGGGGTGGAGGGCCAGGTGGTGAGGAGGGTGGAAGAGCCAGGGGATGTGGTTACGATCTGGGTGCTGGGGAGGTGGGAAAGGAAGGCACACCTGGGCTGACCACCAGGGAGATGGTGCTGTGCTGTTCAGCACACTTAGAAAAAAGCAAGTGGAATGGGGTGACCGTGAGTTCACATGGGGCCAGGCTGAACTTAGGAGGCCTTTAGGAAACTGAGAAGCACATGACCAGCAGACGGGAGGACTGATAGAGATGGAGTTCACAGGGAGTTAGAGCAACTCATGACTTGCAGGGGTAGCGGAAGTCCTGGCTGTGGGAGGCTCATGGGCAAGGGGGAGCATGGGTCAGAAGGCTGGGCCCTGTGCAGACCCTTGGCCCAAAGCAGCATGCGGGGGCGGGGCGGGCAGAGGAAGGAAGCCCCATGCTCATCCGTTCTTCCTTCCCTCCTTCCCTCCTTCTTTCCTTTCTTTTCTTTCTTTCCTTTTTTTTTTTTTTTTTTGAAACGGAGTCTCACTCCATCACCCAGGCTGGAGTGCAGTGGCGTGATCTTGGCTCACTGCAAGCTCCACCTTCCAGGTTGAAGCAATTCTCCTGCCTCAGCCTCCTGAGTAGCTGGGATTACAGGTGCATACCACCACGCCCAGCTATTTTTTTTTTTTTTTTTTTGTATTTTTAGTAGAAATGGGTTTCACGATGTTGGCCAGGCTGGTCTTGAACTCCTGACCTCAAATGATCTGTGCACCTCGGCCTCCCACAGTGCTGGGATGACAGGCATGAGTCACCGTGCCTGGCCCTGAAGGTTTCTTTCTATGTTCTTCAATCTGCACTTTTCAGATTTTAGTGCCAATAAAACTAATAAATTATTCTTTCTAGACCAAATAGTGAAATGGTGCTAAATGGAGAAGTGACAGATGAGCTATGGTGTCACCACCGACATCAGATTACGCAGCACGGATGGACAGTGTGGTGTTCAATGAGGTTGGCCATCGCTGCTGGGTGCAACATGGGGCCTACTCTCGGGAGGCAGCCGTCTACAGCGGAAACCATGCAGACAAGCGGTTCTGTGAATTATCTGAAGCAAATGCATTGTACTTCGCAGACTCTGTAGTAGAAAACCACCAGCACAAATTTAGTGGGTCACGCGCTTTGATCAGGGAGAATGAGTTCTCGGCAGTTCATCCATTCACTCCTCCCAGCCTGACTCTCTTTCATGCCATCCCATCAGCATGGTTTTTCAGTCATCTTGCTAGGGTTAGGGTGCCGCCTCCAACTTCAGAGCAGAGCCACACGAGCAGCTGTCATGAGGCCAGCCTCCCTGCCTGGGTCCTGGAGGCTTTCTCCTGCCCAGCACAGGGCCCAGCCCCCTCCCCTCACTTTGGTCCATTCTGATGTGGGACTTCAAGACTGTCCAAGAAAGATGAGGCGACTCCATCCTCTAGGACCAGCTATAGGAAATACTGTTTCTTTCTTTCTTTTTCTTTTCTTTTCTTTTTTTTTTTTGAGGCAGAGTCTCGCTCTGTCACCCAGGCTGGAGTGCAGTGGTACGATCTCGGCTCACTGCAACCTCTGCCTCCTGGGTTCAAGCGATTCTCCTGCCTCAGCCTCCTGAGTTGCACCCACCACCATGCCCAGCTAATTTTTGTATTTTTAGTAGAGACAGGGTTTGACCATGTCAGGATGGTCTCGAACTCCTGACCTCGTGATCTGTCCACCTTGGCCTCCCAAAGTGCTGGGATTACAGGTGTGAGCCACCGCGCCCGGCTAGGAAATGCTGTTTCTAAAGGCTGCTGCCAGCTGCTGCCAACTATGTTTTATCACTTCCCATTTCCTTTTTAAAAAATACCAAATTCACATCAAAATGCTTGAATTAAAAAAGTATTGAGGTTAAATTCACTTACAATAAAATTAATCATTTTTAAATGAACAACTCAGTGACATTTAGTACATTCACAATGTTTTGCAAACACCACCACTATTTAGTTCCAAAGCACTTCCACACCTTCAGAATAAAACCTCATTCCATTAAGCAGTTCTGTCCACTTACCGTTCCTCCCAGATCCTAGCAACCAACAGTCTGCTTTCTGTCTCTACAGATTTACCTATTCTGGACATTTCACACAAATAAAATCACAAAATATGCAGTCTTTTGTGACTAGATCCTTCCCTTGTTTTCTTTTTCACTTGATTTTTTTTTTTTTTTTTGAGATGGAGTCTTGCTCTGTTGCCCAGGCTGGAATGCAGTGGTGCCATCTCAGCTCACTACAACCTCCGCCTCCCAGGTTCAAGTGATTCTCCTGCCTCAGCCTCCCGAGTAGCTGGGATTACAGGCACCTGCCACCCCACCTAGCTAATTTTGGTATTTTTAGTAGAAATGGGGGTTTTGCCATGTTGACCAGGCTGATCTCGAACTCCTGACCTCAGATGATCCAATCACCTCGGCCTCTGAAAGTGCTGGGATTACAGGTGTGAGTCACTGTGTCTGGCCTCTCAATTTTTTGTTGTTGTTCTTGTTAAATAGAGACAGGAATCTCACATTGCTGTCTAGGCTTGTCTCGAACACCTGGCTCCAAGCGATCTTCTTACCTTGGCCTCCCAAAGTGCTGGGATTATAGGCATGAACCACCATGCCTGGCCAGCTTTTTTCACTCAGCGTAATGTTTTCAGAATTCATGCATGTTGTAGCATGTATCAGTATTTCATTCCCTTTTATGGCTGAAGAGTATTCCGTGATGCAGGTGCACCACATTTAGTTTATCCGCCCATCTGCTGATAGACACTTGGGCCGTTTCCATCTTTTGGCTATTGTGAATAATGCCACCATGAACATGTATTTGAGTACCTGTTTGGAACCATTTTACATTCTCATCAGCAATAGCTCCAATTTCTTCACATCCTTGCCAGCATTTGTTATTTTCCACTTTTTGGGTTATAGCCGTCCTCGTGGGTGTGAAGCGGTACCCTCTTTTAGTTGTGATTTGCATTTGCCAAATGACTAATGATGTGGAGCATCTTTTCATATGCTTGTTGGCATCATTTACTTTAAAAAAAGAGTCTTAACATTAAATGTTTTGAATTTTGTAACAATTCAAGTTTTCAGAAAGGTTGCAAGTACGGCATAAAGAAAAGTTTCCTGGCCAGGCGCAGTGGCTCACACCTGTAATCCCAGCACTCTGAGAGGCCAACGCAGGCAGATCACTTGAGCTCAGGAGTTTGAGACTAGCCTGGACAACATGGTGAAACCCCATCTCTAGAAAAAAATTAGCCGGGCGTGGTGGCACACACTTGTAGTCCCGGCTACTCGGGAGGCTGAGGCATGAGAATTGCTTGAACCAGGAGGCGGAGGCGACAGTGAGCCGAGATCACGCCATTGCACTCCAGCCTGAATGACAGAGCGAGACCCTGTCTCAAAAAAAGGAAAAAAAAAAGTTTCTTGAACCACTTGAATTGGAGATGTCAACCTAACTCCCTGTCAGCCCTGAATACTTTTTATTTCCTACACAGAAAGACATTCTCTTACGTAACCATGATACAGCCATCAAAGTCAGGAAACTATTATTGATACGTTACCATCATCTAACCCTCTAACCCTTTTCAGGTTTCATCAAATGTACCAGTAATGCCCTTCATAGCAGTAGAAGTCAGCTGAGAATCACACGCCACATGTAGTTCTTATGTCTCTTTAGTTCCCTCCAGCCCTTCCTTGACTTTGATGACCCACAGCACTTTCCAAGATGGCGGCCGTTATTTTGTAGAACACCCCTCAATTTGGGCTTCTTTTCTGTCTCCTCATTAGATGCAGGTATTATCTTTTGGCAGGAATATCACAGAAGACAAACTGCATTCTTCTCATTGCATCCTATCCAGTAGCCCAAGATGTCACCTTGTCCCATTAATGATGTTCATTGTCATCACGTGATTAAGGTGGTGTCTACCAAGTTTCTTCACTGTAGAGTTACTTTTTATTTTTGTGGTGAATAAGAATTTGTGGAAAGGTACCTTGAAACTGTCTAAACTTGTTCCTTATCAAACTTTCAATATATCCAATTATTGGCTGCTATTAGGACGCCCTCAGGGTTTTCTGGTTTATTCAGTAGGCTACAATTCATTACTATCAGTATTTATTTTGATGCATAAATTGTCCTGGATTTGGCCAGTGGGAGCCCCTTCAAGCTGGTTCCTGTGTCTTTCTCAAATGTCTTTATCATCTTTGACTAATTTCTGGCTTTCCTACTGTTGCCTATTCAAGGTGCTAGAATAAGCCTCCTGTTTCAAATTCCTACCAAACTGCTGGTTTCCTCTTTCTCTCACCCTGGCCATGTGTCTCTGTCAAGATAAAAAAGCACTGCCAGAGGCCGGGTGCGGTGGCTCATGCCTGTAATCCCAATACTTTGGGAGGCTGAGGAGGGCAGGTCACCTGAGGTCAGGAGTTCAAGACTAGCCTGGTTAACATGGTGAAACCCCATCTCTACTAAAAAAAAATACAAAAATTAGCTGGGTGTGGTGGCCCATCCTGTAGTCCCAGCTACTCGGGAGGCTGAGGCAGGAGAATCACTTGAACCTGGAAGGTGTAGTTTGCAGTGAGCTGAAATAGCGCCACTACATTCCAGCCTGGGCGGCAGAGTGAGAATTTGTCTCACAAAAAAAAAAAGAAGAACTGCAAGAGAGATAAAATGTAGTTACCCACAGGGCAGAGATTCTCTCTCTCTCTCTCTCTCTTTTTTAAAACAGGGTTTCACTGTGTCACCCAGGCTAGAGTGAAGTGGCACCATCACACCATCATGGCTCGCTGCAGCCTCCGACTTCCTGGGCTTAAGTGATCCTCCCACCTCAGCCTCCTGAGTAGCTGGGACTACAGGTGTGTGCCACCATGCTGGACTAATTTTTATTATTTTTTATTTTTTTGTAGGACAGGGTCTTGCTATGTTGCCCTGGGTGGTCTGGAACTCCTGGGCTCAAGTAGTCCTCCCACTTGGCCTACCAATGTGCTGGGATTATAGGTGTGAGCCATTGCGTCCTCCCTGGACAGAGATTCTTGAATATGTAGTGCCCAGCACCAGCAGGAAGTCAGTGAGTAGATTTGTTCATTGGTTGGATGTATATCCGTGACTTAGGGTCCATAAAGATCTTTTGAAGAACTGGGCACTAATCCCAACTTCACATTAGACAATGTTGCCAAGCAGGTGGGTTGTTTTTTAGCATATTTGAGAAGGGGGAAGAGCCCACTAACTTCCTGGGCAAATGTGGGCAAATTACCAACCATTCTGGGTCTCAGTTTCAACTGAGGTTGCCTGAGCATTGCCAGTATATATGAAGAGGTGATAACAAGATGAAGTATTGGCCAGGTGTGGTGGCTCTTGCCTGTAATCCCAGCACTTTGGGAGGTTGAGGTGGGAGGATCGCTTGAGTCCAGGAGTTCAAGAGCAACCTAGGCAACATAGTATGACCTCGTCTCTATAAAAAATAAATAAAATTAGTCAGGTATGGTGGCGCATGCCTGTAGTCCCAGATACTCAGGAAGCTGAGGCATGAGAATCGCTTGAGCCTGGGAGGTTGAGGTTACAATGAGGTGAGATTGTGCCACTTGACTCCAGCCTGGGTGACAGAGTGAGACTTCGTCTCAAAAAAAAAAAAAAAAAAAAGAGAGAGAGAGATAGAAAAAGAAAATGAAGTATTTACAAATATAAGGGTTGGCGCCTCATTGGTTATTAGATGGAAGACAGCCCCTCTTTAGCCCAGGACGATGTCGAAGATTGACTAGACATTCAGACACACAAGACGATGACAGAATGTGCTCTGATCTCTTCAGAAGGACAGGGACAGAGGCCCCGGCTTGCCAGCAGAACAGTGCCAGGCTGCCTTGTGTGAGGAGTCCTGGAGAAGTTCTCACAACAGAGTATGTAGCATCCAGGAGTTATCTTAGCCCTATGTGATGGTCACGGTGCAAGCAGATGGGGCCTTCACAGGGAGGGGCAGGGTCCGTGTGGGAAGATGCCCACCACAGGGGCAGTATCTCTTGTAACAGTTCGCAGGGGATGTGCCTTTCACAAGCATCACTGTCTTGGTTCGCCTGGGCTGCTACAACAAAATACCATAAATTGGGTAGGTTTTTTTTGAGACGGGGTCTCACTGTCACCCAGGCTGGAGTGCAGTGGCACAATCGTGACTCACTGCAGCCTTGACCTTCCAGGCTCAAGTGATCCTCCTGCCCCAGCCTCCCAAGTATCTGGAACTACAGGTGCACACCACTGCACCTGGCTAATTTTTGTATTTTTAGTAAAGGTGGGGTTTTGTTGTGTTACCCAGCCTGGTCTTGAACCCCTGGGCTCAAGTGATCCACCCACCTTGGCCTCTCAAAGTGCTGGGATCACAGACGTGAGCCATCATGCCTGTCCTGGGTAGCTTTTAAACCACAAAAATGTATTCTCACAGTTCCCTGAGCTTAGAAATTCAGGCTCAGGGTGCCAGCATGGTCAGCTTGTGATGACGGTCCTTTTCTGGGTGGCAGACTGTTCACCTCTCACTGTGTCCTCACCTGGGGGAAGGGGTAAAAAAGCTCCTCAGGCTTCTTTTATAAGGGCACAAATCCCATTCGTGAGGGCTCTGCCCCCATGATCTAATCACCTCCTAAAGCCCCAGTACTACTGCACTGGGGATTAGGTTTCAACACAGAATTTTTTGGGGGGCAGGTCACAAACATTCAGACCATAGCAGTCACCAAAATGCTGAGAAGTTCAAAGCATGGTGTCTACATCAGATATTTAAATTCCATTCCTAGCTACTCCCAGTCCATATGTAATTCACCAGTCAGGGGCCATTTTTACCGTAAGCAACGTTGCCTGGCAATGTAGTTGACATGTAGCATCTTAACTGGTTTACAAGGTGAGGCAGGCAGAATAACGGCTTCCCAAAGTTATCTGTGTCCTACTCCCCAGAACCTGTGAACATGTTATGTTACATGATAATGGGGGTTTTCGGTTGCAGATGCAATTAATTAAAGTTGCTAACTAGCTGGCCTTAAGACAGGCAGGTTATCATGGATTATCCTAGTGGACCCTATGCAATCGCAAGGGGCCTTGTAAGTGAAAGAGGGAGGCAGGAGAGTTGGTGTCAGTCAGAGAGAGAGATGAAGATGCTACACTGCTGGCTTTGAAGGTGGAACGGGGCCACAAGTGAAGGGAAGTGTCCAGCCTCTAGAAGCTGGAAAAGGCAAGAAGGATTTTCTCCTGGTGTTTCCTGAAGGAACACAGCTCTGCCAACATCTTGGTTTTAGCCCACTGAGATCCATTTTGGACTTCTGACCTCTAGAACTATAATATAATAAACTGGTGTTAAGTCACTAAGTATGTGGTAATTGGTTACAGCAGCAATACATGGTAACAGAGCTAGGTGGTTGCCAAGGTTGGGTTCTCATGCAGTAGAGGAAAAAGGTTTGTGAACCTTTCAAGCAGTCCTGACATACAAGGCTGGCCTCTTGCTCCTCCTCCAGCCTCATGTCTGGCTCTCCCCATCTTTCATCCTGTTTCATGCACATAGAACTCCTGTAGCTCCCCAAACTCATGTGCCCCCTATTTCCTCGCCTTTCTTTTGTAAGATAAACCCCCATGTTGTCACAATGTACCTTTTTACACACAACTGAGTCCAGTTAACATTTTTTGAGGATTTCTGTGTCTGTGTTCATGAGGAATATTGATCTGCAGTTTTCTTACAATGCTGGGATTGCAGGCACCCACCACCATGCCTGGCTAATTTTTGTAATTTTTTTTTTTTTTTTTTAGTAGAGATGGGGTTTCACCATGTTGGCCAGGCTGGTCTTGAACTCCTGACCTCAGGTGATACGTCTGTCTCAGCCTCCAAAGTGCTGCCATTACAGGCATGAGCCACTGCACCCTGCCCAGTGCCGAAAGATTTTTGAATCCTTTACCTGACAATGCAAAAAATAGAGCCAGTGGTTATAACTTGGTTAGAAATATCGAGAGGTGAATCCATAGTTCGGGGCTCATGACTCTGGCTGGACATCCTGGACCTCTGACTGGCCAGTTTTGAAACAGGTTCACCTCTTCTTACAGAGAAGATGCAGGAATCCCTCCCATTTTTTCGAAGTCTGCTCAGTTGCCTATTACCTCTCTCAGAGAGAACCGGAAGTGAGAACAGATAACAGGGTGAGAGGGGCAGCAGGGCTCATCTGGAGTGGGAGAGGAAGTGGAACGGATGCTGTGTCTTGTCATGATGCTCATCTGCTCCTAGTGGACTGCTGGGTATTAATTTGGAGGCAGTGCCTAGTGTTTCCTGGCTGTCCAGGTGAGATAATGTGGAGGTTATGTAGCTGCCTGGACCTCCTCTTTCAGATCAACACTGACAGAATCGAGGGTCAGAGAGTCTACGAGGAAACAATATGTTTTGCTCTGATTCCCACTTCCCTTCCCAACTCCTATCTTCTAAGAGACTTGCAGGCCGGGTGCAGTGGTTCATGCCTGTTATCCCAGCACTTTGGGAGGCTGAGGTGTGCGGATCACCTGAGGCCAGGAGTTCAAGACCAGCCTGACCAACATGGTGAAACTCCGTCTCTACTAAAAATACAAAAATTAGCCAGGTGTGTTGGTGTGCACCTGTAGTTACAGCTATTTGGGAGGCTGAGGCATGAGAATCTTTTGAATCCGTGAGGTGGAGGTTGCAGTGAGCTGAGATCATGCCACCACACTCCACCCTGGGCGACAGAGTGAGACTCTGTCTCTGTCTAAAAAAAAGAAAAAAAAGAAAAAGACTTGAGAGCTGCCTCCCTACAAACACATTCTGAGCATATCTCAGACGTCTCTGTTAGAAGGGAGGCCACACAACTATCCTCCCCTAGTGGAGACGTCTGCACAGTGGCAAGCTGACTGGTAGAACTGGAATGCAGTTTATGCTCTGCTTGAACAAGGGTAATCAGAAATGGAATCAGTGCAAGCAAAATTTAGGATTCGCTACTTCCGTAAATAAAAGCATGAATAACAGGGGTCTCTGAAATGTAAGGTCACAAACTTAGTTTGGGGCACTGCAGGTGTTTGCAGAATGGCAGCCCTAATGATTATGCTACAAATGGGCTTTCAACCACCTGTCTGGGTTACCGCTTCCTCCCTTGCAAAAAAAAAAAAAAAAAAAAAAAAAGTTGAATCCTATGTTGAATTGAATATGAATATGAATTGCTCTAATTCTGCGCAGAAAATGGACGGATATACTTATCTGTAAAATTGTGGGCCAGCCTCAGGTACTCTGGAGCCCTTGCCTCAGAACCCTGACTTCAAGGAAAGCTAATCTGCAGGGTTCACTGGGTGAATTGATTTATTACTATCATATGGATAATGTGAGATTCTTTAGCCACTTTGGGGAGCCAGCCTCTCCAGAAGCCTTTCTCAGTGGTGCCCACAGTTACAGCCCAAGGGCTGTGTTCACAAACTGATTCGTGTGCATAAGAGTACTGCTTCATTGCCATTGCCTAACTTTTTAATCTTTTTTTTTCTTTTTGACAGAGTCTCACTCTGTCACCCAGGCTGGAGTGTAGTGGCGTGATCTCGGCTCACTGCAACCTCTGCCTCCTGGGTTCAAGCAATTCTTCTGCCTCAACCTCATGAGTAGCTAGGATTACAGGCATGTGCCACCACACCTGGCTGATTTTTGTATTTTTAGGAGAGACGGTGGTTCACCATGTTGGCCAGTCTGGTCTCGAACTCCCGAGTCCAAGTGATCCTCCCACCTTGGCTTCCCAAACTGTTGGGATTACAGGCGTGAGCCACTGCGCGCCACCAGTGAGTTTTTAATCTTCTTAGACAGAAAAACTGTCCACTCTTAGTCATTAAAAGCAGCATCAGCTGGGTGTGGTGACTCACACCTGTAATCCCAGCGCTTTGGGAGGCTGAGGTGGGAGGATCACTTGGGCTCAGGAGTTCAAGACTACCCTGGGAAACATGGCAAAACACGGTACCCCCCCAAAAAAAATATGCTGGGTGTGGTGGTGTGCGCCTGTAGTCCCAGCTACTTGGGGGGCTGAGGTGGGAGGATCACTTGAGCCTGGGAGGTCGAGGCTGCAGTGAGCCAAGATAGCGCCACTGTACTCCAGCCTAGGTGATAGAGCAAGACTCTCTCAGAAAAAAACAAAAAAGCAAAAGTTTTGTTTTCCCTTCTTGGGAGACATCTCTCAAACCAGGGATATTCTTGAAAAGAGCATGAGCAAGGAAACTGCTGGTGATACAAGTTTCTCTCTTATCTTGCCTGTTAACTTCAATAGATTTGAGAACAGGCTGAAGAGGGAGGAAAACTTCAGTGATTGGGATTCTAGATGAAATATCAGGACTGACTCCTGATAGGATTATGGTCCAGGTTAACCAAAGAACCAATTCCTTGAATGTTGGAATCTAACTTTTTATATTATCTTTATTATTGTTGTTATAAAACAATTCTTCATCTTTTCTATTGTATTTTTCTCAGATTGCTTTCAGGAGCTGCCAGAAAATAACACTCAAAGTTTAAGACTCTGGAAGATTTTGCTTTCCCTAACTCACATTGATGCATTAAGTGCGTAATTTTAGCATTCCCTATAGATCTTGTTATACCTTTAAAATAATACCCTTTGTTTTGGAGAACACTAAGTTAGAGTTAGCAGGTTTCTTGTTTAGGAGAGGAGTTGAAAAATATAACCTTTAACAAGTTGAAAAATAAAACATGAAATAATAGGTGCTTTCTCTTTTTGTGCACACCTATATTAAGAAATTTCCTTTCACAGACAGCTACCTTAATCCTTTTAAAACTCTTGTTGAAGGTCGGGCGCGGTGGCTCACGCCTGTAATCCCAACACTTTGGGAGGCTGAGGTGAGTCACCTGAGGTCGGGAGTTCGAGACCAGCCTGACCGACATGGAGAAACCCTGTCTCTACTAAAAATATAAGCAATTATCCGGGTGTGGTGATGCATGCCTGTAATCCCAGCTACTTGGGTGGCTGAGGCAGGAGAATCGCTTGAAGCTGGGAGGTGGAAGTTG
Source organism: Macaca nemestrina (assembly GCF_043159975.1). Lineage (NCBI taxonomy): Eukaryota > Metazoa > Chordata > Mammalia > Primates > Cercopithecidae > Macaca > Macaca nemestrina. Next base: position 13,553,202 of record NC_092125.1, on the reverse strand, counting down.
TGGTGAGCTGAGATCATGCCATTGCATTCCAGCCTGGGCAACAAGAGTGAAACTCCATCTCAACAAAACAAAACAAAACAAAACTCTTTTGGTGCAGAGGTCGGTCCTAGTCGGAACTTAGTGGGGCTGGAGACAGTTATCATCTGCTGATGGTAAGCTGCCGTTGGCAACAGCTTTGCCTCGTGAGCTGGACTTCTGGGTGCTGAATGTGCTGTCTTAAGCATTTGTACATGTAGAAGTCCAAGGAGTTGCCGGTTGTTCTAAAGACTTTTCACCCCTGGCATTAGTAGCTTCAACCTCTTTCTGGATGGACCAGCCCCAGTTAATGTTAGCAAGGAAAGTACACGTCACACGCAGGAATAGTAAGCCAGTACCAGGTGTCTGCTCCTTCTCACCTAGTCACTGGCAGGCAGGCTGCCCCTGTCCTTGCTCCTACAGGTATTTTGTGTCTAGTGTTAATTTGGGGGGTTATTCCTCATTGGTCCATCACCTTGGGTTTAAAAAAGGAGGCTCTGTTTGGGTCACCTAAGACCTGGTCTTAGTAAGTCCCCTTCTGACAAGATGGTAATATGCTGAGGATTAGCTAAAAAAACAAGTCTATATATGCATATTTTTTCTTTTTTTCGAGACAGAGTCTTGCGCTGTCACCCAGGCTGGAGTACAGTGGTGCAATCTTGGCTCACTGCAACCTTTGCCTCCTGGGTTTAAGTGATCCTCTCACCTCAGCTTCCTGAGTATCTGGGACTACAGGTGTGTGCCACCATACCTCGCTAATTTTTTTTTGTATTTCTAGTAGAGATGGAGTTTCATCATTTTGGCCAGGCTGGTCTCAAACTCCTGACCTCAAGTGATCTGCCTGCCTCAGTCTCCCAACGTACTGGGATTACAGGTGTGAGCCACTGCACCCGGCAAAAAAAAGTTGTCTGATATTTGTGTGAGAAGTTAGGATTTTATTGTTCTTATTTCCCTTTGCAGTTCTGCAATTCCACTGCAGTATTTTTTTTCTTTTTTCTTTTTTTTTTTTGGAGACAGGGTTTGCTCTGTCACCCAGGCTGGAGTGCAGAGGCATGATCACGGCTCACTGCAGCCTCAACCTCCGGGGCTTAAGTGTGCCTCCTGCCTCAGCCTCCTGAATAGCTGGGACTACAGGCATGCACCATCGCATCTGGCTAATTTTTGTATTTTTAGTAGAGATGGGGTTTTGCCATGTTGCCCAGGCTGGTCTCGAACTCCAAGGCTCAAGCGATCCTCCCACCTTGGCCTCCCAGAGTGCTGGGATTACAGACATGAGCCACTGCACTTGGCCTCCAGCACATTGTTTTAAAAAATAACTCAGCTGTTATGAAAAGAAATTAGAAAATAAAATGAACTTATGTGGCCTGTAAATGATGTGTAAGATTCTATAAATAAAGCTATATTCTATAAAAAATAAAATGAAATAAAATCAGCATTTAATGGTACGAATTTCCCTTTAATCACTGAGTCCCATCCATTTTTACATAAATTCAAAATATTTTCTAATTTCTCTTTTGATTTCCTTTTTGACCCACGGGCTATTTAGAAGTGTGTTGTTAGATTAGGTGAGGTTAGATTCTGATCTCAGCTTAATTTTTAGTCTTTGCAACTCCAAGAGACGTGAGCAGTGGTATGAATCCTAATTCTGTTCTCAAAGCTTTTGCTATGTTATTTTCATGCTGTCCTAAGCATGTGCAGTTAAGGGGTGAGGCCGGAACTTCTGTGCTTCATAGAAAGAGTTAGATGAGGCTGGGCACGGTGGCTCGTGCCTGTAATCCCAGCATTTTGGGAGGCTGAGGTGGGCAGATCACTTGAGGCCAGGAGTTTGAGACCAGCTGGGCCAACATGGTAAAACCCCGTCTCTACTAAAAATGCAAAAATTCGGCCAGGCGCTGTGGCTCACCTGAGGTCAGGTGGCTCACCCAGCACTTTGGGAAGCGGTGGCTGGTGGATCACTTGAGGTCAGCAGTTCGAGACCAGCCTGGCCAACATGGTGAAACCCTATCTCTACTAAAAATACAAAAATTAGCCAGGCGTGGTGGCTGGTGCCTGTAATCCCAGCTACTCAGGAGGCTGAGGCAGAAGAATCGCTTGAACCTAGGAGGCAGAGGTGGCAGTGAGCCATGATCGCACCATCGTACTCCAGACTGGTAACAGAGTGAAACTCCATCTCAAAAAAAAAAAAAAAAAAAAAAAAAAAAAGAAAAAACAATTAGCCGGGCGTGGTGGTGCATGCCTGTAATCCCAGCTACTCGGGAGGTTGAGGCAGGAGAATCACTTGAACCCGGGAGGCGGAGGTTGCAGTGAGCCGAGATTGCGCCACTGCACTCCATCCTGGGCAACAGAGCGAGGCTCCGTCTCAAGAAAAAAAAAAAAAAGAATGAGATGATCCACTTCTCCCACTCTCTCCTCTCCAGGGTTTCTGCCACACCCTCCAGTTCAAAAGGGCACCTTTTCCTGTTTCCCTGACCAGAAAGACAGGGTTTATCTTGGAGATTTAGCCTGTATGCAGCCACCACTGCACAACTCTGAACTGGGGCCCGTTCTTGGGGCAAAGCTGTGAGAGAAAGGAGAAAACGAAAAAAAAGGATCACAGGGTTCCCTTTCCCCAGTTCCTCTGGCCAGCCATGTGGGGTTTCCATCAGAACATTCGCTACCGGCCTGGCCACCACTGCAGCCCCGCTCCTGGGCCCACTCAGGGCAAAGTCGAAAGAATAAAGGAGTAAACAAATGTAAGGGACATTCCCATCCACACAGGTCACTTCGTGGCTTCTGCCTGTCCTCCGCAATCCACATGCTCTTGTGTGATTCTTGAGTCCTCAGGGAGTTGCTTTTTATGTTTTTTCCAGTGTTTTTGCTGCAGTCTGCAGGAGAGACAGACTGTTGTGGGCTTGCTCCATCCTAGGCTCTCTGTGTGCTACTCCCTCTGCTGAGAACGCTCGTCGTTTCTTGTCTGGTGAGCACCCATTCCACTCCCATACCTTGCATCAGCTGTCCTGACCTCCAGGGCTTCTTTCCCGACCACTTTCTCCTTTTAAATTCAGAGCGGAGGATGCCTCCGCCACAGCAGCCCCCCTCATCGTGCTGTCTGTCTGTCTCCCCAGCAACTAGCAGCTGGGGTAGGAGAAAGACCTCCTCTTCCATGCACATCTCTGTATTCCCAGCTTGCAAAAAGCTGATGGAACAATGATTATTTCTATTATCTATCTGATTCTCTACTAAAGAGACAGAATGGACATCTAAAAATAATAATCACAATAACACAAAAACTCCACAATGTTTAAAAGCTGTGAGCCGAAGACAGAGGGCCCTCCAAGCCTTTGCCTGGCCAGAGTACAGGTGAAAAGAACGTGCCTGAAAAGCGTGGCTCTAGCAGTCCCTTTGAAGATCATCTAGTAGTTCAGTCTGTGTGGCCAATTCATTTTTTTTTTTTTTTTTTTTGAGACGGAGTCTCGCTCTGTCACCCAGGCTGGAGTGCAGTGGCATGATCTTGGCTCACTGCAACCTCTGCCTCCTGGATTCAAGTGATTCTCCTGCCTCAGCCTCCCAAGTAGCTAGGATTACAGGTATACACCACCATGCCTGGCTAATTTTTGTATATATATATATATATATTTTTTAGTAGAGACAGGGTTTCACCATGTTGGCCAGGCTAGTCTCAAACACTTGACCTCAAGTGACCCATCCGCCTCAACCTCCCAAAGTGTTGAGACTGTAGACGTGAGCCCCCGCGCCCGGCTGCCGGTTCCATTTTGACATGATGTTGTTTCAATAGAAAGGCTATTTTTACAAAGTAGAAAGTGACAGAGGAAAATTATACTTTTCAGTTTTCCATTTCATTTTTTAACTGAAGAAAAGACAAAAGCTGTCACATTCCAGCTTCTAGCATTATTCAAGAAGAATGAACTTTCTATAAACATTCCTCAGGCAAACCATTCATTTTCACATTCCTGAAGAATTAACTTTTTTAAGAAACAGGATGACTTTGTTCCAAAGTATCAAGGTTTTGCTTTACATAGTGTGTAATTTTACTTCTCATTTCATTTGCTTCTATGAGATTTTTTTAGCACCAAGACAGATCAAAGAAGGTTTCCTTGTTGTCTTTGGCTCCACTACCATTTCCTCTCCCAGCTCCTCGGCCAACTGGTTATTTGCTTGACCAGGAGTGCTATTTGCAAACAGGCTCCTGAATGCTGGGAGAAGATGGTTGCTGGTAAATTGCAGCTTGTGGGAAAATCTGCAACACACAGCTGACTTTCTGGAATGTGGGGAACAGCTGACCTGTAGGTCCAAGGAGGAACCAAAGCCTGCTGAGGACCCCCACTGAGGTGCTGGTGGATGCGGGCAGCTGCCAAGCTGAGGAGGAAGGGGTTTGCAAGAAGCAGGTCAGAGCCCCAGCATGGCAAAGGGGCTCTGGGGCCTTAGGGGAGGGAACGAAGATTGATGTCTTTTGCAGGCCGACCCTGTGACAAAGCCACAAGAATGATATCCCTTTCTCTTGCTTTCCCCGTTTGCCCTGGAACGGTACTTTTCTTCCCCATTTTCCCAGCCTTCTTTTGCAAACTTCCCGGCATTAAAAAACAACAACCACCACCAAAAAAACTTTATTTTTTAGAGCAGTTTTAGGTTCATAGCAAAGGTGAGCAGAAAGTACAGAGTTCCCATATAACTCCTGTCCCCAAACAGGCACAGCCTCCCCCCATGAACATCCTGCACCAGAGTGGTCCGTTTGTGACCATCAATGACCCAACGCTGACACATCATTATCCCCTAAAGTCCATAGTTTACGACAGGGTTCACTCTTGGCCCTGTACATTCTACGGGCTTTGACAGATGTCTAATGACATGTGCTCACTATTATGGTGTTACACAGAGGAGTTTCCTGCTCCACCTACTCATCCCTCCCCGACTCCAAATTCAGAGCGGGGGTTGCCTCCGCCACAGCAACCACTGACCTTTATTCCGTCTCCATACTTCTGCCTTTTCCGGGATGTCATATAGTACGTAACCTTTTCAGGCTGATTTCTTTCACTCAGCAATACATACGTAAGTCTCCTCTATGTGTGTCATGACTGGATAGCTCATTTCTTTTTTAGTACTGAATACTATTCCATTGTCTGGACGTTTCACTGCTTATTTATCCATTCACCTACTGAAACACATCTTGGTTGCTTCCGAGTTTGGGCAATTATGAATAAAGCTGCTATAAACATCTGTGTGCAGGTTTTCGTGTGAACATAAGTTTTCAACTCAGGAAAATTCCAAGGAGTGCAGTTGCTGGAGCATATGGGAAGAGGAGGTGTCGTTTTGTAAGAAACTGCCAAACTGTCTTCCAAAGTGGCTGTTGCATTTTGCATTCCCCACAGCAATGAACAAGAGCGTCTCTTTCTCCAGGTCCTGGCCCGCTTTGTGTATTCTCAGGGTTGTGGATTTTGGCCATTCTAAATGGTGTGTAGTGGTTTCTCCTCCTTTTTATTTGCATTTCCCTAATGACATGTGATGTTGAGTTTCTCTTCAAACGCCATCTTTGTATCTTTGGTGAGGTGTCTTTTCAAAACTTTTGCTCATCTTTAATAGGATTTTGTTTTGTTTTGTTTTCTGTTGAGTTTTAAGAGTTCTTTTGTATTCTGAGTAACAGCATTTATCAGATATGTCTTGCAAATGTTTTCTCCCTATCTGTGGCTTGTCTGCTCATTTTCTTGACTTTCCCAAGCTTTTCAAAGCTCATAGGCAGGGCCTGGACTAGAGGGAGGCTAGTGAGGGACCCAGAACACAGAATTTAAAGAGGTGATCTATCTCAGGGCCTTGCAAGTGTAATGCGAAACGGCCGAGTGCCTCTTTACATTCTCACCTAATTCTGGCCCTGCCAATGTGGTCAGACCTCAGCAGCACTAATGTCCAGCCCCACCGTCTACTGAGCAAACTCGTCACTCTCTGATAGGACCTTTTCCTTGACCATTGCTGCCAAGACAGCCGCTTCATAAAGAACAGCAGGCCAGGTGCAGTGGCTCATGCCTGTAATCCCAGCACTTTGAGAGGCCAAGGCAGTTGGATCACTTGAGGTCAGGAGTTAGCGACCAGCCTGGCCAACATGGTAAAACCCTGTCTCTACTAAAAATACAAAATACAAAAATTAGCTGGGTATGGTGGCGCACGCCTGTAATCCTAGCTACTGGGGAGGCTGAGGCAGGAGAATAGCTTGAACCCAGGAGGTGGAGGTTGCACCATTGCGCTCCAGCCTGGGTAACAGAGTGAGACTCTATCTCAAAAAGAAAGAACTTAGAACCCAAATTAGAGACTGTCTTTGGGACTGGGAGACTTTCTCATGACAAGAGGAGGAGAAATGCACCATCACTACGCACAGACCTGAGGGAGGCTCTGTCCCTTTGCAGCATGACTTTCTGAAAGCTGCCTTCTCTCTCCTAGCCTGGAGTTTTCACACCGTGGAATAGGTAAAATGCGCTTATCCCATGATATAGTTTTTTCGTTTTGGGGTTTTTTGTTTTGTTTTGTTTTTTTTGAGACAGAGTCTCGCTCTGTCTCCCAGGCTGGAGTGCGGTGGCGCGATCTCGGCTCACTACAACTTCCGCCTCCTGGGTTCAAGCAATTCTCCTGCCTCAGCCTCCCGAGTAGCAGGACTACAGGCGTCCACCACCATGCCTGGCTAATTTTTCTATTTTTAGTAGAGACAGGGTTTCACCATATAGGTCAGGCTGGTCTCGAACTTCTGACCCTGTGATCCATTCGCCTTGGCCTCCCAAAGTGTTGGGATTACAGGCGTGAGCCACTGAGCCCGGCTGACATAGTTTTAGATGAAATGAGATCATATGAGTGAAGGGTTTGGAAAACTGTCTAGTACGGCTCAGGGGCCATAAGGAAGTGGCAGCTCTGACCACCACGGATGCACGCAGGAACCAGCTGCCGCAGTGAATCTGCGCTTTAGACTTGTGCTAAGACCGTTTACAACAGCCTCTCCCCAGGACACTGTTGGAAACTGCAAGTCTTCTGGGGACGTTAACTTCATCAGAGAGGAAGACTGGAGTATACTGAACTCTTTGAAAGGAAAACCAAGTTCCTTAGTTTCAACCATGAGACTGGATAGTATTTTGTGATATCAACCAATATTTCCCCATTCAAGGAAGGGATGGGTGTGATGGGTTAAAAAAACAGACATGGGGTCGGGCGCGGTGGCTCACGCCTGGAATCCCAGCACTTTGGGAGGCTGAGGTGGGCAGATCACCTGAGGTCGGGAGTTCGAGACCAGCCTGATGAACATGGAGAAACCCCGACTCTACTACAAATACAAAATTAGCCGGGTGTGGTGGCGGGTGCCTGTAGTCCCAGCTACTCGGGAGGCTGAGGTAGGAGAATGGCTTGAACCCTGGAGGTGGAGGTTGCAGTGAGCCGAGATCGCGCCACTGCACTCCAGCCTGGGCGACAAGAGCGAAACTCTGTCTCAACAACAACAACAAAAACAGACATGGCCCAAGGGTCTTTCCGGTTTTTGTTTCCAAAAGCCTAAACCCCAGAGATGAGAAAGAATTCAGAGAATAGGAGGACAATGTCTTGGCCAGAAGCAGGAGGAAGAAGAGCGTTGCCCCCAGGACCCGAGAGTGACCCTCTCTGCAAGCTGGGGTGGTTGGGGGCCACAAAGCCTTGTTAGGAGATGGGGGAGGGGGGTTACAAGACCCTAGAACAAAATGGCCATTGGGTGCCCTGAAGTGGAGGAGGTCATGGGCAGTCTCGTGGAGAGTTTTGTGCCCCCAGGCAGGACCCGAGACCACCAACAGCAACCAGCCTGAAGAGTCCACACCCAGATGATGGTGGCCTAGGGGTCACTCAGCAGACAGATACCTGGTCCTGTGAAAGTTCTGGGGAAACGCTGAGGCAACCCCAAGCAAGCCAACCAGGCAGAATGCATGCTTCCATTTGAGTTTTTAAAAATTTAGAAAAGTCACTTTTCCCACATATCCGAATGTGTGGATTGAGACTCGCATCAGCCCTATTCACTTTGATCCACGGGTGCTAGCCGTGGCCCTTTTTAACCGCAGCGTCCCTGCAGCAAGTCCAGCCTCCTTTCTCTGCGTGGCTCCTCTCTCGGTTTGCCATTCCCTTCACTTTTGTATTTGTAGAGTCTTTAGCTTCCTTCGGTTCTGAGCACGACCCAGGAGACGGACACGCATTTCCTCTCCGACAAAACTGGCACTTGTTCTCTTTGGAAGCGATAAAGTCAAACACTTGCTTGATTTTTTTTTTTTTTTTTTTTTTGCTTTTTTGTTTGTTTTTAGAGATGGGGTCTCACTCTGTTGCCTAGGATGGAGTGCAATGGTGCAATCACAGCTCATTACAGTCTCAAACTCTTGGGTTCAAGAGATCCTCCCGCTTCAGTCTCCTGGGTAGATGAGACCCTAGAAGCGTGCCACCATGCCCCTCCAATTAAAAATTTTTTTTTTTTTTTTTAAGACAGGGACTTGCTTTGTTGCCCAGGCTGGTCTTAAACACCTGGCTTCAAGCCATCCTCCCACCTTGACCTCCCAAAGTGCTGGGATTACAGGTGTGAGCCACCACACCAAGTTGGGATAATTTTTCTGAAATGTCAAATGCAATTACAAGAAACAAAAAAATTGGTCCCAACTTCTCCTGTATGGTGTGAAAAATTAAAGAATTCAATGCAGTTGCCTTTACTCTCAGGGACCTAGGCCTCTTCCACTTGTATGCTTTTGCTTCCCCTATTTTATTTACTCTACGCCTCCTTGACTCAGCACCCACATCTTCTTGTGAAAAGCCATCTCTGCCTATCTTAAAGGGTTCATTCTGAGGCTACCAGCCTCTCAAAGCCTTCTTTCTTTCTTTCTTTCTTTCTTTCTTTCTTTCTTTCTTTCTTTCTTTCTTTCTTTTCTTTTCTTTTCTTTTCTTTTCTTTTCTTTTCTTTTCTTTTCTTTTCTTTTCTTTTCTTTTCTTTTCTTTGATGGAGTCTTGCTCTGTTGCCCAGGCTGGAGTGCAATGGCACAATCTCGGCTCACTGCAAACTCCACCTCCCAGGTTCCAGCGATTCTTCTGCCTCGGTGTCCTGAGTAGCTGGGACTAGCATGCCCACATGCCCGGCTGATTTTCATATTTTTAGTACAGACAGGGTTTCACCATATCGGCCAGGCTGATCTCGAACTCCTGACCTCAGGTCATCTGCCCGCCTAGGCCTCCCAAAGTGCTGGGATTACAGGCATGAGCCACCGTGCCCAGCTCAAAGCTTTCTTGAGCTGGCTAGCCACCTTGGCCCGTAGACTTGAGCACTTCCCTTCATTTCTATGACACTTCTGGGTTTTTATTGTCCTCATCACATTATTCACCTCTACTTATCCTTTCTCATGTTGGCTGAAATGAGTTATTTCCAATATTTTGTCTTGTACAATGATGTTATGAGCATGTCTCTTGCACGAGAATTGTTCCAGGGTAGATACTACAATAGGATTAGAGTTGGTGAGTAGAGATGCCACACATCTTCACTTTTACCCTTCCCTGTCTGTTAAAATAGAATGAGAGTAGCCTCCATTCCCCATAACTTCACACACACTAAACACACACTCACGAAAGAGGCTGGTCATCTTTACTCAAGATATTCAAGAATTCTCTTGTGGGGCTGTTTCAGAAAGATCCCCAAATTGTCAGCACCTTAAAACTGCCAGATACACATCTTCAAATGCCGTAAGTACTTAATGTTTGCTGCTGAAAGCAGCAGTCTGTGATTCAACTACTTGAATAATCAAGACCAACAGCCTGATGATGCCACGCTCTCATCGCTTATCAGATGCTGTCATCAAGGCCGAGCAGCCAAAGCCGGGTGTTTTGTTTGTCCTGGGAATTCTGATGAGAGCCCACAGTTTGCAAAGCGCCAGCCAGCACAGCCTGAGACAGCAATTCAAGGAGGCCCCTGGAGCAGGCTCGCCTGTCATACACGAGGCCTGTCCAATGGCTCAGGCTGCCCCAGGAATGACCAGAAAGTCACCATGGGAGTGTGGACGCAGCTCAGAATGACCGAGACAAGGGCCTGTAGGCTCGAGGGACACTGGCTGTGGGAGAGGAACTCTGAAATACTACTGTAGCTGGTGTTAGAAAAAAATTAATTGGGTGGCCAGAGGCTGAGAGGGCTGTTTTGCCTAGGATTCTGACCTAAGCAGACTAAACCCAACTCAGTGTCAACGGTAAAATGAAACGTAAGTCTAACCAATCACAAACCACCGGCTAACTTCTAATGAGAGACTCTCCTTTTTTTTTTTTTTTTTTTTGAGACAGAGTCTTGCTCTGTCACCCTGGCTGGAATGCAGTGGTGTGATCTCAGCTCACTGCAAGTTCCGCCTCCCAGGTTCAAGCGATTCTCCTGCCTCAGCCGCCTAAGTAGCTGGAATTACAGGAACACACCACCACACCCAGCTAATTTTTGTATGTTTAGTAGAGATGGGGTTTCACCATGTTGGTCAGGTCTCCAGCTCCTGACCTCAGCAAAGGAAGTATTTATTTTTTTTTGTTTTGTTTTTTGTTTTTTGAGATGGAGTTTTGCTCTTGTTGCCCAGGCTGGAGTGCAATGGCACCATCTTGGCTCACTGCAACCTCTGCCTCCTGAGTTCAAGCTATTCTCCTGCCTCAGCCTCCTGCGTAGCTGGGATTACAGGAATGTGCCACCACGCCTGGCTAATTTTCTATTTTTCAGTAGAAATGGGGTTTCTCCATGTTGGTCAGGCTGATCTCAAACTCCCAACCTCAGGTGATCCACCCTCCTCGGCCTCCCGAAGTGCTGGGATTACAGGTGTGAGCCACTGTGCCCAGCCGAGACTCTCCACTTTAACTGATCAAATATTTTTCCTTTGTCTCGCTTCCAAGAAAACCTTATAAATGTTTACGCCTCACACCCCCTTAGTGGAGCCCTGAACCTCTTACAGTTCGATGCTCTCCAATTAATGAATCACCCTCTGCTCGGATAAATTCTCTAAAATTGTAATGTGTCTAGGTTGATCTTTCCACACCGGTTACACACTGTTCCACCAGCTGAGAACCTCTGGGAAGCGCCGTCCTGGAGCATGCAGCCCTGAGGGCTGATGGGCATCGAAGCCTTGAGAGGAGGCCCGGTGCCTGGACCCCAAAGTGACTTCTGTATTAACACTGTTTGCATGCCCAGTATAGCTTACTTTTTTCTTTTCTTTCTTTTTTCTTTTTCTTTTCTTTTTCTTTTTTTTTTTTTTTTTTTCAGATGGAGTCTCACTGTGTCGCCCAGGCTGCAGTGCAGTGGTGCTATCTTGGCTCGCTGCAATCTCCTCCTGGGTTCAGCGATTCTCCTGCCTCAGCCTCCCAAGTAGCTGGGATTGCAGGTGTACGCCACCACGCCTGGCCAATTTTTGTATTTTTAGTAGAGATGGGGTTTCACCATGTTGGCCAGGCTGGTCTCGAACTCGGGTGATCCACCCGCCTCGGCCTCCCAAAGTGCTGGGATTACAGGTGTGAGCCACCACTCCTGGCCACTTTTTTCTAATTCCTATGAGTGGCAATACGTGGATGAGTTCTCAGTTAGCCAAAAGATGGCAAGAATACTTCCTTATGTGCACACCTCAAACAGCAGAGTTTAAGTGAAGCCTGGGAGGGCCTGGAGGTCACCAGCAGAGGGCGGTGTGCCGAGGCTTGCTGCTTCCCAGCTGAACAGCACCTCATACAGAGCGAGGCTTAGTTGACAGGCCTCCCTCCCTCCCTCCCTCCCTCCCTCCCTCCTTTCCTTCCTTCCTTCCTTCCTTCCTTCCTTCCTTCCTTCCTTCCTTCCTTCCTTCCTTCCTTCCTTCCTTCCTCCCTTCCTCCCTTCCTCCCTTCCTCCCTTCCTCCCTTCCTCCCTTCCTCCCTTCCTCCCTTCCTCCCTTCCTCCCTTCCTTCCTTCCTTCCTTCCTTCCTTCCTTCCTTCCTTCCTTCCTTTCTCTCTTTGACAGGGTCTTGCTCTGTCAACCAGGCTGGGGTGCAGTGGCACCATCATGGCTCATTGCAACCTTAAAATCCTCCTGGGCTCAAGTCATCCTCCTGGCTCCTTCCCGAGGAGCTGGGATTACAGGCGCACACCACCATGCCCAGCTAGTTATTTTATTTTTTGTAGAGACAGGGTCTCGCTAGATTGCTTAGGCTGGTCTCCAACTCCTGGGCTCAAGTGATCTTCCCACCCTGGCCTCCCAAAGTGCTAGGATTACAGGCATGAGCCACTGCACCCAGCCACTGCACCCAGCCACTGCAACTAGCCACTGCACCCAGCCACTGCACCCAGCCAACATGTTTTTCATCTGTGTGCAAAGACTGAATACCCAGGCTGCAAAATGAGCTCCCAGAATTGAATTAGAAAATTCTGCCTTACAAGTACAAACAGAGAAGTGGTTCTGGAGATGTGGTTTAACCGACTGGAAAAAGTATTTTTCAGACTGGAAGAGTGGATGAGGAGCCGCGAGACTTGCTTTTAATCATATTTCTATTTAAAAGAATTATTTTTATGACTTTGAACAAGGTTTTTTCTCTCTGCGTTTTAGTGTTCCCTTTTGTAACTGTCTGTCATCTTCCTGCTCTAAAACGATTAGAATTAAGTAAAATGCCTCAGCTGCGAATAAAACCAAGATGACAACTTGGTACATTCATAGAATATTAGAGATTGTCATCGGCCTTTGTTGAGATTAAGTAACAACTTAATGGCTTGATTCTGAAAAAAACAAAAGAAAAAAGAAAAAGAAAAAACGTAGTTATGTAGTTTTCATTCCAGATTAGAAGCATGGATGAGACCGACTAACTATTCAAAGACAATTGTTTTTAAAAGAGGAAGGAAGAACTGATCTTGAAGGCTGTCACCCACAGACACTGCTGACCATTCAAAGGATCTCTCTACGGTGGTTATTCAGACTTTGCAGACAGGCTGATGTCTGTGGCTCAAGTACGCCATGCATGGAAGAGAGTATTTTGGCAGCAGTGGGGAAAAAAAAAAAAAAAAAAAAAAAAAAAAAAGGGCTCATTTAAAAAGCCTGGAAATAATCTGGATACTTTCCAGGAAAAATGACACAGAGTCTGACGCAGTTGCTGTTGTTGTTTTAATGAGTGACAGCCTGCTGCTGGTCCCTGTGATATGGTTGTTCATGGAGACTTGTCCCTGAGCAGCAGAGCTGGCAGTATGAATGGCAGGCCGGGGATGGAGACAAGCAGGGATAAGTTCCACTTCTTCCCAGCAGCCAAAAAAAGCCACAGATGACAAGATCTGCCCTCCGTGCCAGCACCCCTTCACCTGAAATGATAGAACTTCTCATGTACCATATGGCGGGACAGTGCTGGCAACCCTCTGAGCAAGACAGTCTGCCAGGGAGGCTGGCTCTGGTTATTTCTCTTTTTATTTTACTTTAAAACTTAAATTTTTTTTAATTTTTGAGATAGGGTCTTGCTCTGTTGCCCAGGCTGGAGTGCAGTGGTGCAATCATAGCTCACTGCACCCTTGAACTCCTGGGCTCAGTGATCTCAGCCTCTCAAGCAGCTGGGACTACAGGTGCATGCCACTGTGCCCAGCTAATTTTTAAAATTTTTTGTAGAGACAGAAGTTCACTTTGTTGCCCAGGCTGGCCTCAAACCCTTGGCATCTTGCAATCCTCCCACCTCGGCCTCCCAGAGTGCTGGGATTATAGGTATAAGCCACTGCGTTTAGCCTGTTTCTCCTCTCAACCAGAAGTCACCCGGTGGTGGGTGAAGAAGCACCTGGATGGGAAAACTCCAACCAGGATAAGGCCATAAAAAGCAAGAAAAATGTACACATGGCCCAGCTCATGGACAGTCTTTATAAGCAAATAGGGAAGGATAAAAAGACCAGTATCTAAATGTAAGAAGCAGAAAAATAAAGCTCTGGTCCTAGGAAAGGTTCGTGGTGGGAGATGGGAGGATTCAGGGTGGCATAGTTAGTCCCACTGGTCACTAACTAGTCCCCACTCCTCCAGGGAGGGTGAGGGATCAACCAGTCTCAAAATTACCCTCCACCCCTGCACCAGGAAGACTCACCCACTCTAAAGCTTCCCAGTCACAGGTGGTTACTGTCTGGGGCCAGTGGCATGGGCAGTAAAAAGAATTTACCAAGACAGTCACAGGTAAAGAAATGCAGATTTATTAGCAAAAGCATGGAAATATGTTGCAAGAAAGCAACAGGCAAGTCAGCAAGAGAGGAGCTGACTGGAGGAGACAAAGGCTTGCTGGGGATTTATAGGATGGAACTTGTTCTGTGTGCTGGAGAGGGCTAAGTGCAGTACTGATGATGTCAAAGCGGCAGTGAACTAATTTGCATTTTGCTATCAGCCGAGGGTCTGGTGATATCTGGGTACAGGAAGATCGTGAGTTATTTGCGCAGATGGGCTATGTGTCCTGGACCACGAAGAAATGCAGACTGATAGCTTATCTGTATTTTCTTTCTGCTTTCCCTTGCTCCCACCAGCCTGGCTCCTTGTTCCTAATTAGGACTGCATAGTAAGGCTGCCTTTCTTTGCTGGCTGGGTGTGGTGGCTCACGCCTGTAATCTCAGCACTTTGGGAGGCCAGGCGGGCGGATCACCTGAGGTTGGGAGTTTGAGATAAGCCTGACCAACATGGAGAAACCCCATTTCTACTAAAAAATACAAAATTATCCAGGCGTGGTGGCACATGCCGTAGTCCCAGCTACTCAGGAGGCTGAGGCAGGAGAATAGCTCGAACCCAGGAGGCAGAGGTTGCAGTGAGCCAAGGTGGTGCCATTGCACTCCAGCCTGGGCAACAAGAGTGAAACTGTCTCAAAAAACAAACAACATCAACAACAACAACAACAACAAATAAATACTTCCTTTGCTGAAGTTAGCAGCTGATAGACGAAGGCAATACAAAGCAAGGTATAGACAGTGAATAAATTTAGAAAATGTAGCAGAACATGGCATTGTTAATGAATCATGGAGTACCAGAAATGGAAGGATTTTGCAAACCATGGTTCCAACGGTTTTAAAGCACAAAATTTAAACATTTAGAAGTCAGGTCCCTTCTAAAGTCAGTCAGACAAATGCAGTCTCTTACAGCCTCGTATGGTTTGGATATTTGTCCCCTCCAAATCTCATATTAAAATGTGATTCCTTTGGGAGGCTGAGGGAGGCGGATCACCTGAGGTCAGGAGTTCAAGACCAGCCTGACCAACATGAAGAAACCCTGTCTCTACTAAAAATACAAAATCAGCCAGGCATGGTGGTATGCACCTGTACTCTCAGCTACTTGGGGGGCTGAGGCAGGAGAATCGCTTAAGCCTGGGAGGTGGAGGCTGCGGTGAGCAGAGATCATGCCACTGCACACCAGCCTGGGCAACAAGAGCAAAACTTCGTCTCGGAGGGAAAATGTGATTCCCAGTGTATGGAGGTGAGGCCTGGTGGGGGGCATTTTGGGTCATGGGGGTGGATCCCCCATGAATGATTTGGTGCCCTCCCATGGTAACAAATGAGTTTTCCCTTTATTAGTTCACAGGAGAGCTGGTTGTTTAAAAAGAGCCCGATACCTCTTCCCAACTCTCTTGCTCCCTCTCACCATGTGAGATGTCTGCTCCCCCTTCACCTTCTGCCGTGAGTGAAACCTTCCTGAGGTCTCCCCAGAAGCAGATGCTGGTGCCACACTTCTTCAACCTGCAGAACTGTGAGCTAAATAAACCTCTTTTCTTTATCAATCACTGAGCCTCACGTATTTCTTTATAGCAACACAAAACTGACTAATACACGGCTGTATTTTCAGTATCTGTTGCCTCAGAAGATACATAATGACGAAGCTGTGATTAATTCAGTAACACACTTAAATTCATTTTTATTAATCCCAAAGGCGTCTATGCACACTTGCAAATTAATTAGCAGGACACAAACACGTGGCGGTCTGCAGTTGCTCTACACAGGTTTCCTGGTTGTGCACCTGTATTCAGAGACCCCTTGCAGTGGCTCTGAAGCCCCAGCTTCCACCTTGAGGAAGCTGAAGGGCAGAAGATGGAAGGCAACTTAACCTCCGTAACCAACCAGTTAGTGTTTGAGAACCTGGTATTGCTGCACTGCCAGGGGACACCCAGGTAGTGGCCAGGAACCTTCCTCTCGCTGGACAGGTGAGCCCAGACTAGTGTGGGGAGGAACTGGCTCTCTCTCTGCAGAGGGAGAATATCCTGAGAGACGGGGCTGGGCTGTTTTCACCGTGCTTCCTCGTGCCTGCCCCTCCTCTGACCAGCCAGAGTTATCCACACTGCCTCATGGGGAATGAGGATGATTAAATAGAAGTGCAAAGAGGAATTTTGCTTTTTACTTCCAAAGTGGGTTCTGAAAGCCTTCCTCAGGAACAAGTTTTAGATGCCAAAGCTTTTGATTTGTTTGAGGAAGGCTCTTTGGGGACTCAGAAAAAAGGAACCCCAAAGGCACCAGAGTCCTGCGGTGAGGCCTGGGGCAAGGTCTAGGGGAGCCCCGTGTAGAGGAGGGCAGCTGGCGCTGAGCAGCAGGCCTACATTCCCTCCTCTCTGTGACATGGGGAGCAGTGCCTGCAGGAAGCCATGGCCATGCAGGGGCATGGCGCCCACGCTGAGGCCTCCCGTCAGAGACCTGCATATCTCCACG
This sequence comes from Macaca nemestrina, assembly GCF_043159975.1. Lineage (NCBI taxonomy): Eukaryota > Metazoa > Chordata > Mammalia > Primates > Cercopithecidae > Macaca > Macaca nemestrina. The sequence continues at coordinate 13,536,560 of NC_092125.1, read as the reverse complement.
GGTCCTCCAGCAGGGCACTTGCCTGTGCCCTGAGATGTTGTTCAGCCTCAACCAAATTACTCCATACAACAATCTCATGTTAAGACCAGAGATCCGATGAACCCTCAAAGGAGGGTGGGGTCCCCAATACTGACAGGTGATGGTATGCAGATGCCCCAGCGTTGTGCTTCTGTACCTGGGAGGGACACATCGGAACTGGATTCTGGGACCCTATTTCCTTGTAAGTGCATTTTGGGTGTTTCCCTGCTAGCCCAGCCGTGCTTAAGAGGCAAGAGGATGCCCTAGGAACGGTGTGGAGTTCGAGTGGAAGCCCTGGGTGCCATCCTTGCTCTGCTAGGCACCTAGTCCTGATGGTGACTCTCCTTTGAACCACAGTCTCCTCATTCAAGAATGGGGATAAAGATCCCGCCTCCTGGCATTTCTGTAAAGATCAAGTGGACAGGGTACATGAATGCTTTTAGCCAACTGCAAAATGCTAATCAAATGCTAGTGATTACTCCTTTGAAAATCCAAGCACAGCCTGCAAAATACTTGGAATATAAATTGAGCAGACATATCGGGAGTAGTTTCAGGTTATGCTTACGTGTCCTTTATTTAAAAAAACAATACTTAAAACACCACCTAAAAATTCCTCTGACCACTTATTTCAGTCAAACGCTGGAAGATGGGGGATTCTTTACATTAAAGAATTAGAATGAGGCTGGGCACAGTGGCTCACACCTGTAATCCCAGCACTTTGGTAGGCCAAGGTGGGGGGATCACTTGAGGCCAGGAGTTCAAGACCAGCCTGGGCAACGTGGCGAAACCCCCTCTCTACAAAAAATGCAAAAATTAACTGGGCGCGTTGGCGCGCGCCTGTAATACCAGCTACTAGGAAAGGCTGAAGCATGAGAACCTCTTGAACCTGTGCGGTGGAGGTTGCAGTGAGCCGAGATTGCGCCACTGCACTCCAGCCTGGGCGACATAGCAAGACCTTGTCTCAAAAAAAAAAAAAAAAAAATCAGAATGAGGAAAACAATGGTGAGGTGGAAACAGATGTTTGAACCCAGGAGAATTTTCACTGCATAAGGATGCTGTGGGCACTTACACCAGATGTCTGCCCTTCACTGCCTGGCCAGGGTGGCACTTTTAAACCATCTGATAATGGAGAGAGGCGGCACAGTCTGTATGGGCACACAGCTCAGTCTGCAGCTGACACCACGTGTGGGCGCACAGGGCCCGAGGAGCTGACCTCTGCTCTTGTGGCACTCCCAGTCTGGCACAGACTTGAAGAGACCACCGAAAAGGAGCCCAGGCCAATGGCCTGCAAAGCCACTTCCCTCCACTTGGCCAAGAAGAGCTTCCCGGAGCCTAGCTCCTGCCTGCTCATCTGGCCAGCTTCATCTTCCAATGCTCCTGTCTCCCCATAAGCCCCAGCTGCTGGACTGCTGTTTTTAAATCCCTCCCAGGCAGGAGGAACAGAACAGAGGTGAGTAGGCAGGTGCAGGCCCTGGAGCCTGAATCTGCTCCTTTCTAGCTCCCGAACTTTGGGCAATTCCCTTCACCTCCCGCTTTCCTCCCTTCAAAATAGAGGAATGGCTGTATTGGTTTCCTATTGCTGCTACAACACATTAAACTTATGGCTTAACACAATGCAGTTTTATTATGTTATAGTTCTGGAGTTCAAAAGTCTGAAATGGGTCTCAATGGACTAAAATCGAGGTGCCAAGAGAGTTGTGGGTGGAAGCTCTGGGGAGCATTTGTATTTCTGCCTTTTCCAGTGTCTATGGCCATCTGCAATCCTTAGCTTGTAGCTCCTCCTGCATTTTATTTTAAATTTTACTTTAAGTTCTGGGATACATGTGCAGAACGTGCAGGTTTGTTACACAGGTATACATGTGCCGTGGTGGTTTGCCGCACTTATCAACCCGTCATCTAGGTTTTAAGACCTGCATGCATTAGGTATTGGTCCTAATGCTCTCCCTTCCCTTGCCTCCCACCCCCTGACAGGCCTCGGTGTGTGATGTTTCCCTCCCTGGGTCCATGTGTTCTCATTGTTCAGCTCCCACTTATGAGTGAGAATATGCAGTGTTTGGTTTTCTGTGCCTGTGTTAGTTTGCTGAGAATGATGGTTTCCAGCTTCATCCATGCAAAGGACAAGAACTCATTCTTTTTTATGGCTGCAGAGTATTCCATGGTGTATATGTGCCACATTTTTTTTTTTTTATCCAGTCTATCATTGATGGGTCTTTGAGTTGGTTCCAAGTCTTTGCTATCATAAATAGTCCTGCAATAAACATACGCGTGCATGTGTCTTTATAGTAGAATCATTTATAATCCTTTGGGTATATACCCAGTAATGGGTCCTCCTGCATTTTTAAAGCCAGCCCAGCAGCATCCCCCATCTTTCTCTCAGACGCTCCTATCTTCCTCTTATGAGAACCTTTGTGATGACATTGGGCCCTCCAGGTGTTCCAGGATCACCTCCCCATCTCAGGATCTTTCCCTTAATCACGTTTGCAAAATCTTTTTTGCTGTGTAAGATTCACAGATTCACAAGTTCCAAGGATTAGAGGGTGACCATCTTTGGGGACTATGATTCTACCTACCACAGTAGTCTTCAGGAATAAGTAGTTCATACAACATAAGACACTTAGAGCCTGGTCTGCAGGAAGCACTTCATAAATGTGAGCCAGAATCATCCTCACTTGCTCAAACAGAGTCCCCAGCCTGGAAGGCTTTCGCTTTGCACTGGCTGTGCCCTGATGGTTCCATCTGGCCAAACCATGAGACCTCCTTCCAGAGGCCATCCCTGTCCTTCTGGGCCAGGCTTGGTGTCCTGCTGTGTTGAGGTGGGAGCTGTTCTTAATTCCACGTTGTGTGCTTTTAAAATTTTTATTTGAGAAAGGGTCTTACTCTGTTGGCCAGGCTGGAGTGCAGTGGCACGATCTTGGCTCACTGCAACCTCTGCCTCCTGGGTTCAAACGATTCTCCTGCCTCAGCCTCCTGAGTAGCTGGGATTACAGGCCTGCGCCACCATACCCAGTCAATTTTTGTATTTTTAGTAGAGACGGGGTTTCACCCATGTTGGCCAGGCTGGTCTTGAACTCACTATCTCAGGTGATCTGCCTGCCTTGGCCTCCCAAAGTGCTGGGATTACAGGCATGAGCCACCGTGCCGTGCCCCGTGTTGTGTCATAATCGTCTGTCTCCCTCACTGGATTGTAAATGCCTCAGGAGCAGGGATAACCTCTGACTTATCTTTGCATTCCTACCCCGAGGATATGGCACACAGTCGCTGTCAAATGTCTCCTGGATGGTTCACGGGTGAAGGTAGGTCTGTGTCCTTTGGGGATGCCCAGAACCTCAGAGCTGCCATTGCTGCCTGTGGGAGGGGAGCAGTGGGGGGGAGCAGTGGGGGGGAGCAGTGGGAGGGGAGCAGTGGGAGGGGAGCAGTGGGAGGGGAGCAGTGGGGGGGAGCAGTGGGAGGGGAGCAGTGGGGGGGGGAGCAGTGGGAGGGGAGCAGTGGGGGGGGAGCAGTGGGAGGGGAGCAGTGGGAGGGGAGCAGTGGGGGGGGAGCAGTGGGGGGGGAGCAGTGGGGGGAGCAGTGGGAGGGGAGCAGTGGGAGGGGAGCAGTCGGGGGTAGTCTCTAGGTGGGGGTCTTGTGCTCCGGCAGAGGCAGCTCTTCAGGGTGGTAGCTGGTTTTCCCACAGAGAAAGCTGTCTCTCACCCCAAGCAGGGGAGGACAGATCCACGCGTTCAGCCTCGGGGGAGACCTGGTGTTGCAGGCACATCATGCTTACGATGGTCAAACCCTCACAGCCCCATGAGGAGAGGGAGAGGGGGCACAGGACACAGGAGCCTGGGGATGCTTAGGCAGGTTGGGGGGAATCAGATATCAGGAAGAAGGACCCACAGAAATCACCTGGTTCAATGTCTCTCAGATCTGGTGGCTGCAAAACTCAAAGACTCATTCCCGGACCCTAGCCCAGACCCACTACGTCAGAATGTCCAGGGGGTGACGCCCAAAAGGGGTATCTTAAGAACTGCCCAAAATGTATGCAGCCAGGTGTGGGAACCACTGCCGCATCTACCTTAGACTGTATACACAGACTGTGCTACAAGTAAATGGTTCTCAAAGCAGGTGTGTAAAACAGAAGGAAGGATACACACATCATTCAATAGACTCATTGTGAAGCTGCCAGACCACACATCAAGGCGAATACATAAGACAGTCCTTGCCAAGCTGAGACTTCGAGCCTGCCTGAATCCCCGCAGGGTGGAGTTGAGGGCGGCCTCTCTACTTCATCAGCCCCCAGGCCTTCGGACCTGAGGGTCTCTGATCCAGTCTCTTGGGGCCACCACACGCTGTAGGGCTCCAGGAAGGGTCAAACTGCCCGGGGGGTCAGAGCTCTCCCTCCCTTTTGTTGCTGTTTGGTGCCTGGCGGGTCAGAGGTCACTGGGCCCAGAAGCCCTAGTCCCTGGATGGGTGGAGCACCCACAAAACAGCCAGGCTGTGAAGAGGCCCACTTTGGAGTGAGAAGGGGATACCGCTCGCGTGTCATTTTGCAAAAAGAATCTCTGTCTCTTCCTCTACCTTGAGTTACACTAGCTCCTTTTGGTTAATGTGGCTTTCTTATGTGCCAGGGGTGAGGGGAGGGGAGAGCCAAAAACTTATTCTGTCAGGAAGGCAGTTGGGCATAAATTAATCTATAGGCTGAGTGCAGTGGCTCATGCCTGTAATTACAGCACTTTGGGAGGCTGAAGTGGAAGGATCACTTGAGGCCAGGAGTTCCAGACCAGCCTGGGCAACATAGTGAGACCCCATCTCTACAAAACAATTTTAAAAGAATTTAGCTGGGCATGGTGGTGGGCAACAGTCGTCCCAGCTACTTAGGAGACTGAAGTGGAAGTTTCACTTGAGCTGGGGAGCTGAAGATTGCAACGAAATACCATCACATCACTGCACTCCACCTGGGCAACAGAGAGAGACCCTGCCTCTAAAAGTAAACAAATAAATAATTGGCCTGGCGTGGTGGCTCACGCCTGTAATCCCAGCACTTTGGGAGGCCAAGGTGGGTGGATCACCTGAGGTCAGGAGTTCTAGACCAGCTTCGCCAACATGGTGAAACCCTGTCTCTACTACAAATACAAAAAATTAGCTGGTGTGGTGGTGGGCACCTGTAATCCCAGCCACTAGGGAGGCTGAGATGGTGCCACTGCATTCCAACCTGGGTAACAGAGCAAGACTCCACCTAAAAATATAAATAAATAATCTGTGACTCCACCAACACGCTCACCTGCTGGCTCCACGTGCATCAGATGAGCTCATTTGGGAGGTCACCTTAACCTGGAATCAACACAGCAGGTCCTCCCACAAGCAGCCTATTTAAAGTGCGAGCCACCCCTTCCCCGGAATTCCCTACCTCCCAGCCTTGTTTTATTTTTCTGTCATGCACTTACTATATCTTAAATGCGTATTTATTCATGTACTTGTTTAAACTACTTTTGATTTTCTGACTTCTTATCTTTGGTCTGATTCCTCCACCAGAACTTCTACGAGGGCGGGGATTTTTCACTCCCCCCGCCCCACCCGCAACTGCCTGCGTTTTCGTAGCCCTAGAGCTTCGAAAGTACGGTGCGGAAAAGCAACGAAACACAGTAAGAACTGTGTGGAAAAGGAGAGAAAACCAGACCGCAGGGGGATTTCACAGCTAACCACAGAGGTCTGAGGAGAACGCGGGGTGGAAGAACCCAAGGGAGGCCGGGCAGGGGCGGGGTGAGCCCTGGCCCCCTTCCCGTGCAGGTGTCGTGGGTAAGCTGTCACAGTTAGTTACTGTGAAGCAGGGCCAGGGCCAGCCCTCCTGCCTCGAGGCCACTGTCATTTGGGGGTGGGAAAAAAGTGACCGGGGGCAACTGAGCAAAGCACAGAACAGAAACTCCCTCTCAATAGAGACCCATGCACGGAAGGACGATACACTGCGATTCCCCGACGTGGGCCTGCAGCGAGAGACGGTGCTAACAGCATCCCAGCCAATCTGTAAGCATCAGGGGGACGAAGGAATCGTCAACAAGAGGCAGAACCGCAACTGCTCCAATGCAGAAAGAATGAGTCATCCAGGAAGGCAAGGTGGTGGCGGGTTGGCTGTGGTTTTGCAGAGGCTGGCAGGAGGGGCAGGGGACCAGGGAGAAGGCAGGGTGGGGGAGGGGTCTCCTTTAAGGAAATCAGTGCATGAAAGTCTGTGTAAGAAAGGGTGTGCCTCTTACAGAAGGATATTTGTTTTGTCCTAAACTTGCTGTGTGTTCTTTGAGGCGCGGGCCTCCCTGCTTTGTCATCACACCTTGGATCACTCTGGGCAATCTCACCCGTGTAGCTTAGCCTGGGTCCAGCCAGACCTCTGCTCAGCTCTGCACGTACACGCCCCCTGGATGTCACCTCCTGACTTGGCAAGTCACACACCCTCTCTCTACTTGCCTAGCTTCATTCACAAAACCAGGTTACATTACCCCTCGTCCATCCATGCTCAGTCTGGAAACCCTGGGATCCCAGACACCAGCCTCTCCCTGCCCCTCCATTTCTGATCAGACAGCCGCCCCTACTGACACTAGGGCAGGGGCACCCTCGGATGTTAGCCAGCCTCCCTGTCCTTCCCCTCCTGCCCCACGCCTCCGGCCTTCCCCACACAGCAGTCACAGCCAGAGGGCCGAGGCGGGCCTGCTGCCCGCTGCTTCTGCCAGACAAAGGCCCTGGATTCCCCATTCTTCATGGTCAGTCCCACCTTCACACCCGGGCTCTGATCAACCTTTCTGCTCTCTCCACTCCTCTTTCATGACCCTGGGCCCCTGCTGGGTCCCCCCCCTCCCCCGAAAGCCCTTTCTCATTTGCCTGGCTTGAAAACCCCGCCTCAGCTCACCAGGGCCAGCTCAAGACACCCTCTGTTGTCACACCCTCTCTGCACTGCTCTCGGGAAGAACTAACGCTCTCCCTGTCTGTGCACTAACCCAGGGTAGGTGGGCTGTTTTCACACACGCACCCCCTCTAGGTTCTGACTTCTCTGGAGTGTGTGACATATCACATTTGTTTCTCTGTCGCCAGTGCCTAAACCACCTGATGCATGTATTTATTGCGGGTGCTTATCACACATGCAGTCAATGAACGCCTCACAAATGTATGGTTTACATAGTCTTTGATGAACGCATCTATTGCTGGATGTTTCACATACAGTCTTTGATGAACACATCTATCGCATCCAGCAGCATATCTGTATTGAAAAAGTCCTTCCATAGCATCCAGTAATGAAAAGGAAGGTGGCAGGGAGCAGTAATGGACAGTAAAACTAAAAACACCAGGAAGATCCACAGTGAGATCAGCAGAACCCTAGGATGGCAAATCCACGATAAAATTTCTGTTGAATAAAAACGTGCTTGGGTCCAGCCAGCCATCAGCTTCTTTCAGACACTATTGACTGCAACAAACTCTAGCACAAGGAGAGAGTCTAAAGAGAAACTTGTTCAGAGGATGCTGGACCATCCATCAGTGAGCACAGCAAACCCGAAAAGGCGGGGACATGGCAGAGCAGGGGCTGCAGGCACACTTGCTGCGTTGTTGATGGAGCACACACAGAAAGGTCTGCCCAAGACAGTCCCAAAAGGCACAATTCTACAGAATCAACCAAGTGGAGGGGAATGGCAGTGAAATGCCAAACTCCTGCTGAAAGGTTGACGGGTACAGCCTTCCAGAGACAGCGGTGGGTGATGGGGACCCGGGCACCCAGAGGTCCAGATCAGCAAAAGAGGCCAGTGACTCTGTCTCCATCAGATAAATTCAGCCACAGTGGGAGGGAGCGTGTGAGACCGACGAAGGCCTCGCCCTGGATCTGCACCTCACCCTGGTCCAGAGAGAATTCAGTGGCCAGCAACACTGCCACTTCCCCTTTATTTCCCTTGAGGTCAACATGTTGGAATTCTCTACTCACATCCACCAAGACACCCTCCTCGGCCACCTCCACACTCACACTCCAGGCCCACCACTGCCCTTGGGCATGAGCAAGCCTGACGGTGTCTCTAAGTCCTGGTAACACCTTCTTCCCCCGCACACCCCGTCAAACACATGCACGTTGTAGACTGAAGTCATCGGGTCTCCTTAACCAGGCTGCAGCCCCCTAGCACCCTGCCATGTGGCCTCACAGCTGACGGGGGAACAAACAAGCACCTTCAGACTGGGGCAGCTTCTGAGTGATATGCAGAGTTAACTGGGGCACAGAGAAAACAGAATTTTCCCAAGATTGCTGAAGGAAAACTAAAACCAAATAAGGACTGACTCATGCTGGTTTAGTCGGCCACAGGCTAGGGGCAGCGGAAAGGCCCTGCTGGAAATTTCCATCCAGGGTCTGTGCAGGGCGGGTACCCCAGCGCCACAGGGCAGGGCAGATGGCTCCCCAGATAGGGCTGGAGAGACATCCAGGAGCCTCCTCACCCAGTTGTTGGGTATAGCTGGACCTTCCTATGGACAGGGAGCTGTGGGAAGACAGAGACCACTGATGAGGAAGACCCTGCCAGAGACCCCAGGGCCCACGTGGACGTGTGGGTGTGGAAGGGTAACACATGGCCCTTTCCAAGGTGTGTTGATGACTTGGCTCAGCCTGCAAAGCCAGGATGCCTGTCCTGCTGCCCGACCTCTGGCCTCTGGCCTCCGAGAGCCTGACCCTCTGGGAAGACAGAGTCCCAGCATGGGGCATGACCACCCCATCTGCTCTTCCTGTTCATCAGTGTCTGGACCTGAGCCACAGAGTCCTCCTGGACCATCGTGGAGAAGAGCCTGCTTTCAGCCCTCAGCAGCCTTCATGCCCTGCCCTGCCTCCCACCCCAATCTCAACAGTCTCTTGCTGTTTTCTTCCTGCCACCTAAGCTCATTTCTCCTCTTTAGCTTTCATACATGGGCACTGCTTTGCTAGAAATCTCTCAATTTTACCTCTTTGTGTGGTGGGACACCAGAAGAAACAAGGTTGAGTTTGGGTGCTGGAATTTGGGGGAACATGTGAACAGTTTTTCTGCCGTAGTTGTGGAGGTGCTTGAATAAGAATGTTTAGGCTGGGTGCGGTGACTCACGCCTGTGATCCCAGCACTCTGGGAGGCTGAGGCGGGCAGATCACCTGAAGTCAGGAGTTCGAGACCAGCCTGACCAACATGGAGAAACCCAGTCTCTACTAAAAATACAAAATTAGCCAGGCGTGGTGGCACATGCCTGGAATCCCAGCTACTTGGGAGACTGAGGCAGAAGAATTGCTTGAGCCTAGGAGGCAGAGGTTGGAGTGAGCCAAGATCATGCCATTGCTCTTCAGCCTGGATGACAAGAGTGAAACTCCATCTCAAAAAAAAAGAAAAAAGAATGTTCAAAAGAGTTAAAAATGTTTTCCTTCTTCCTATTTCATCGCCCTGCCTCTCTTTCTTTGTTGGAGCCCAAAGGGAGGGCACAGAAGACAAGGCCTTACAGCTGTCCATTAGGCAGGGGCACCGGGAGGAGGTCCAGGCACTGATGAGAAAGGCATAAAGGCACAGTTAGTGCCAGCTCATATGATCCAGTGTGGCTGTTGCCCCGCCTCGTGCACAGAGGGTGTCGGTGGAGAAACAATCTATCTGGCCCAGAGGGATATTTAAAGTGCTTCCTCTATCTCTAGGGCCTTCCGTGGCCTCAGAGCACACGTGTCACACCACAGACAGCCAGCCCAGCAACTCAAAGAGAAATGGTTTTAGAAATCTAAGAAGCAAGAGAAACAAATCCTCCTGGGAAAGGAGCCCGTGTGCAGTGCCTGAGTGAGGGTCTCTCCACATTTCCTGAGTGTGGGTCTCTCCACATTTCCTGAGTGTGAGTCTCTCGACATTTCTCTGCCTTCTTCTCTTCCACACATCTCTGGCGCTTTCACTTGTCATTTGTGCATACTTTTCCTCCATCAGTTAAAAAAGGTTCCCATCACCCACCACACCCGCTGCCAGGACACTCCTGGACGGAGAGGATACAAGAACAGAACACTCCTGGATGGAGAGGACACAAGCCGTCACTGCTGTTGTTTTGCAAATTAGAAACTTGGCAGGTAGCCTGTGACTATCAAAGGAGATCATCCACATGACACATCCAGCCCAAGCATCACCCTTCTTTCCCCTTGTTGCCCACTAACTTGGGCTCCTTGCCCTATCTGATCCTTGGAGACTGGGCCTTTGGTGGCCCACAAACCTCAGGGCCATGGAGATGAACAGTTCCTCCATAGCTCCCTATACTTCCTCACTCCTTCTGGGCACCCAGGGCTCATTCCACAATGAGCACCGCGTCTTCCACACAGCCGGCTTTCCCTTACCTGCATGGCACCTGTCATTCTGTCTACCAAGTTCCGGCAGGGAACCTGATTGCCCACCAGCCACCCTTCAGCCTAACAAAAACTCCTTGGCAATTAGGGGAAATTGGAACGCTCCAGCAACCTCACTGAACTGATCTCTTTTTAAGCATCCATTGTTTTCTCTGCAGTAATTTTTTCTTTCAGCAGCTTTTCTCGCCTCTATTTCTTAACATTTCCTAAAATGAAAATTTCATTTGTGTTTTTACTTTTGATCATTTATTAACTGTCTTTGGCTTATTCTTAGAGGTTTTTAACCAGCTTCTTTCAATCTTTCAGTAGTATTACCCTGCAATCTCCTTTTCTTTCCTGATACTCATTTAGCTCTTCTGACTTTCAATTAAAATATGCTTGCCATCCACTGTTGATAAGATATTTATGTAGTACTTACACTGTATTCAAGGAGTTAAATTTTGGTTTCTGGTTTTAAAAAAGAAACAAATAATCTCTCTACCTTGAATAATACAAATCTGTATGCCTGAGTATATCTAGAATGAATAAAAATACCAAATTTTAAAAAAGGAAACCCAGCAAGATTAGATAGCAGTATATCCTCAAAAGGTGCTTCAAGAACAAAAATCAGGTAATATTGTAAAGTAACCGCTTCAAAATTCCATGAAGAAAGGGGCAATCTTCTGACATACATTATTAGGCATTCTCCCCCGTCCATGAAGAAACTGAGACCAACTAAGAAAAATGTGATAGTGACATAGTGAGATGCAGCTATAAATAAAGGAACAAATTGTTGGTTACAGACCTTAGTCTTTGCTTTCTGCATAAGCAGTAGTTTTGTGGCAAGGGTGGGTATGGGCGTGTAGGTCTGGGGGGAAAGGGGCATTGTACACATTTTACAGTGTTCCTGCCCTCCCGAGACAGCTGTGGCTCTTGCTTCCCCAGGGGTCAGAGTCCACGTTCCCACCTCACGTTGTTTATTTATTTTGAGACAGAGTCTCGCTCTGCCACTCAGGCTGGAGCGCAGTGGCACGATCTCAGCTCACTGCAACCTCTGCCTCCTGGGTTCAAGCGATTCTCGTGCTTCAGCCTCCCAAGTAGCTGGGATTACAGGCATGCACCACCACACCCGCCTAATTTTTTGCATTTTTAGTAGATACGGGGTTTCACCATGCTGGCCAGGACTGTATTGGACTCCTGACCTCAAGCGATCCGCCCGCCTCGGCCTCTCAAAGTGCTGGGATTACAGGCGATGTTCCTACCTGATGTTCTACCATTTCAAAGAATGCACTGACTATTGGGGGACTTCAGGGACTGTCGCTTTTGCTTTAAAAACTGTAAAGTGAATCTAGGAAAAGCTTTTTTTTTTTTTTTTTTTTCTTTCTGGTTTCTCCACCATCAGTTTGCATGAGAAATGCCAACCACGGGACTGCTGGGAATGACCCCTTTGCTGTGCTGTTTCTGAGCCAGCCCTACATCCTCCACTGGCTTCCTTGGGCAATTTTATTTTAAGGCGCATATGAGGACCGGAGTTGTGCATGGGGATGGGTGCCAACAGGAAGTCCATTGTCCTAAATAATCATTTCAGCCTAACTAACCCCATGGCGAGGCTGCTCATTAACAAGCAAGGCATCACAATAAACCTTGCATTTGCATTAACACCTACCATTTATTAAGTGCCACAGTCATCTCTTATGATGACTGGTCACTGAGCAAACCCTACATTTAAAAAACAATCCAGTTTTCAGGTACTCTGTCTGTTTCTCTGGGCTGGAAAAGGCTTTCCACTTATCAACTTAAGTGGTCTCCCCAGTCGCCTCTTGCAGGGAATAGGGCCAGATCAGATGGCGGCTGGTTCCCCTCCCCCGCCTCATACAAAAATCAGGAAAAGGAGTTGCGGGAGGAATCCAGAAGCCGGCCGCAGAGCCCAGGTCTCCCATGGCTACTGTGAGGCATTCGCCGCTGCGAATTTCCCGTCCACTGTGGGAAGCGGCACACCTCACTCATGAGCAGACGACAGGACTGGCACGTTTTAATGGAGAACACCGGCGCAGCCTAGGCGGCCTTTTGCTCCAACTGAGAGGCACGGGCCTGGTGCCAGCATTTGACAGTCCTGGGAGGCGACGGGCAGAGGAGAGACGCGGCAGCCGCGGGAGCCGGGGAGACGGTAGGAGGCCCGGCGTCCATCATCCACTTTATCACTTGATCAAACTTTAACATTTTTGGGTTTCCTAACACCTTAGCCCCAAATACTCGAAATGAAGCAAATCTTACATTAAGGAGTCTTTCCCGACCACGCTCTGTCCTCCTTCTCACCTCACCCTCCCGCCGTTTCGCGTTATTTCCAAGGCAATTTTAAAAATCAAGCCAAACAAAGCTCCCCGGGTGCTGCCGGGCGCGCGCGGCGAGCGAAGCACATTTCAGCACCAGCCTCGGGGACAGACGCCATCAAGGAGGGGAGGAAAACCATCCTCGGCTGCGGTGGCTCCACCGTCACCCCGAGTGCTCCCGAGGCGGCGTCCGGGCTGCTGGGGAGCCGGGAGGGCTTCCTCAGGCACTCGCCAGAAACATTTCCCCAAAGAAAACGCCCAACCGGCCACGCCATCTCCTGCCACTGTGGTCCTTTTCCCCGGGGGACGTCCCCGCTGGGAGAACAACAAACGCTCTGTGACCTACAAATGGAAGAGGGGACCTCCGAGCCCCCGCCTGCCTCATGCCGGAGGGACTGGGCGCCGCCAGTCCCGGGAGCCCCAGGACGCGCTCCGAGGGGGCTGTCCACACCCACGCGCGGGCTTCCCCGGGGCCCAGCGGGAGGTCCCGGGAGAGGAGGCCGAGGGAACCACAGGTCTTTGTGTCGCGTGCAGCAGCTGGCGGCGTGAGGACCCCACCGGGCCAGAGCCGTCTCCCTAGGTCCGGAGACTTTCTCCCCGAGTTTCCCTTCCGCGTCTGGCTGCACCGGGGCTGGGCTCTCCCCGCGGACACCCGGGGCTCCGGCCGGGCGCCCACTTACCCGGAGCGGGGTCACGCGCGGGCTTCGTCTCCAGCGCGGTGCTCGCGGGGGGCTGCCAGGCCGAGCGGCATCGCTCCGCAGCGGGGCGCGGGCCGGGCTCGGGTGCAAACGCGCGCCTCGCGCCCCTCCCGCCGCCCGCGGGGTCTCCGCGTCCCGTCACCGGCCCCGCCCCGCGCCGCGCCTCCCGCCCTGCAGGGCCGGACCACGCGGGCCCGGGGGTGCAGGCGGACCCTCCCCCGGCCCTGGACGCTGGGGGCTTCTGTTCGGCCCCCTGTGCCGTGGGGGCCCCGGCGGGGGAAGGGGGAGCCGGCGACCCTGCGACCCTCGTCGCCCCCGTTCCACGCTGGCCGCGCCCACTCCGCCGCGGGGTCTCGCCCGGGAAATCCCGCCCGCTGCCACCAACGTCACTGCTGCGTCACCGGGGCTCCCGCGCTCCCCGCCCCCGCCCCAGCCCGGGCCTGCGCCCCCCGCCCGCTACTCGGACCCCCGCCCCCTGACCCAGCAAAGGGCCGCGCGCCCGCCCCACCCGTCCGGAGCCCGCGTGGCCGGGGGACCACTGGAGGGGCCTTGGGATGCGGGGCCGGGTCCGTTGGAGGGGGTGGGGGCCGGGGCCGGGGGGGGGGGAATCACTGGAGGGGCGTGGGGGTCGGGGCCGTGGGGGAATCACTGGAGGGGCCTGGGGGGCGGGGCCGGGGGGGAAAATCACTGGAGGGATCTGGGGGCGGGACCGGGGTCGCGGGGGGGGGGTGTCTGGGGACCGGGCCGCGGTCAGCGTGGTCTCCCCGAAGCCTCAGGTACCGCCCTCGCCCAGGTGAGCTCCAGCGCCTGGGCCTTTGCGCGCGGGCCTCTTCCCGCCCTGCACCAAGGGACTCCTCGGGCGCCTCCCGCCAAGGCGGGGAACGGCGGAGAAACGCGGAACACCTGTGCGAATTCGCGCGGCCGCGTTGCCACTAACCGGGCGAAGACTGCCTAGACGTTGCTGAGTGACGGGCATCGGGGCGGGAGAGGCCCCCACTCCCAGGGGAGCGAGGCCGGGAGGGCGGGGGGCGCGTGCTGGAGGCGGGGGGCGCCCTTCGCGCCCCGGTTCTGGGAGCCACTGCTCTCCAGGCCTCGTCCCTGGCACCGCAGGCTTTTGCGCTGGAGATTTTAAAACATCTTAGTGATCACAGCTCTCGTCCTTTCAGGGAAAAACCAGTTTAAGCACCGTCCATTTTCCGACTTGGTAAAATAATACAAAACCTTGGGAATAGAGAAGCAACGAAAACATTTCACGCCAGTGTTGGCAAGATTTGTAGAAAAGGAGGCCAATATTAATTCCGTTTGTGAAAACAACAACATAACATCATGATGAACGATTAGGAAATATTTCAGGAAGATCTGGGCGCCTCATCCTCATCCGCCGTCCGCAAGCGGTCCCTGCCACAAAGGACACAGCGCTTGTTGCTCAGATCCTGGCCCCACTGGTTGGATCTTTGCCCTACACACACGTGTACCTTCTCGGAGCCCAAGTGCCAGATTGGATGCAAACGCGCAGATCACAAAGGCCCGTATGGGGCCAGCAAACACATTAATTTTTACAAAGCTCCCAAGTGCCCATTTCAGGCACAAAATTAAACCTTGGCAAAATGACTAAGCCAGTCAATGTCCACCGCACAGACTTTTAAAAATGAGAAAGATATATGAGTACTGCATTGAAAATTCAGTAAACTCAAACCTGAGCTCATTGTTTTCACCCCAAAATCTGTTTCTCCTGCATTTCCTGCCCACCTCCTGACCCGGGCTGGTTGGCTAAGGCAGAATCCTAGGTTTCCTTTTATCCCAAATCCCAATCTCAATTAATCAATCACAAGGAAAATCAGTGTCTACACTTTCAAGAGCCTCATTTCCTTATTTTATCTTTCGAATTGTTACACTATCATTCAAGATAGGATTATGTCCATTTTAAACAGGAGAGAGGTCAGTCAACCAGTGGTTCCAGAGTGAATTCCAAAACCAGTAGAATCAGCGTGTCACCTGGGAACTTTTTTTTTTTTTTTTTTTTTTTGAGACGGAGTCTCGCTCTGTCGCCCAGGCTGGAGTGCAGTGGCCGGATCTCAGCTCACTGAAAGCTCCGCCTCCCGGGTTCACGCCATTCTCCTGCCTCAGCCTCCGGAGTAGCTGGGACTACAGGCGCCCGCCACCTCGCCCGGCTAGTTTTTTGTATCTTTTAGTAGAGACGGGGTTTCATCGTGTTAGCCAGGATGGTCTCGATCTCCTGACCTCGTGATCCGCCCGTCTCGGCCTCCCAAAGTGCTGGGATTACAGGCTTGAGCCACCGCGCCCGGCCACCTGGGAACTTTTTAGAGATGCAGACTCCCAGGCCCCACCCAGACCTAAGGAATCAGCAACTCTGGGGGTGAGGCCCAGCAACCTGTGATTCCCCAAGCCCTCCAGGTAATTCTGATTCTGTTCATCTCTGGACATCACCCAGGACTGCTGCAGTAGTGTAAAGTCTGGCACCAGGACCCTGGGTATTCGTTTTCCCTCTCCTTCTTTTTTTTGGGGCGGGGCGGGGGGGCGGAGGAGGAGGGAGCCTTCCTCTGTCGCCAGGCTGGAGTGTAGTGGCGCGATCTTGGCTCACTGCAACCTCCTCCTCCCAAGTTCAAGCGATTCTCCTGCCTCAGCCTCCAGAGTGGCTGGGACTACAGGCTCCCACCACCACGCCCAGCTACTTTTTGTCTTTTTAGTAGAGACGGGGTTTCACCATGTTGACCAGTATTGTCTCGATCTTTTGACCTCGTGATCTGCCCGTCTCGGCCTCCCAAGGTTTTCCTTCTTTATTCCTAGTCATATTCTTTGTTCTGAAGTCTTCTTTGTTTGTATCTATATAACCACTGCAGATTTCTTACTATTAGTGTTTACATGATATGTGTTTATATCCTTTTAATTTTTAAATCCATCTGTATCTTTTTTTTTTTTTTTGAGATGGACTCTCACTCTTGTCGCGCAGGTTGGAGTGCAATGCTGCCATCTCAGCTCAGTGAAACCTCTGCCTCCCAGGTTCAAGTGATTCTCCTGCCTCAGCCTCCCGAGTAGCTGTGATTACAGGCATCCGCCACCACGCTCAGCTAATTTTTGCCTTTTTACTAGAGACCGGATTTCACCATGTTGTCCAGGCTGGTCTCAAACTCCTAACCTCAGGTGATCCTCCCGCCTCAGCCTCTCAAAGTACTGGGATTACAAGCGTGAGTCACCGTGCCCGGCCTGTATCTTTATTCTTAAAAGTGGGATTCTCCATCTTTGTAGGCAGCACAGAGTTGGATCTGCTTTTTAAAATTCAGCTTGACAATCTGTCAGCTTGACAACTAATAGTAAGAAATCTGCAGTGGTTATATAGATACAAACAAAGAAGACTTCAGAACAAAGAATATGACTAGGGATAAAGAAGGAAAACCTTGGGAGGTCGAGGCGGGAGATCACGAGGTCAAGAAATTGAGACTGTCCTGGCTAACATGGTGAAACCCCATCTCTACTTTTTTTTATTTTTATTTTTTTGAGACGGAGTCTCGCTCTGTCGCCCAGGCTGGAGTGCAGTGGCGCAATCTCGGCTCACTGCAAACTCCGCCTCCCGGGTTCACGCCATTCTCCTGCCTCAGCCTCCTGAGTAGCTGGTGCCCCGTCACGACACCCAGCTAACTTTTGTATTTTTAGTAGAGACGGGGTTTCACCATGTTAGCCAGGATGGTCTTGATGTCCTGACCTCGTGATCCACCCGCCTCGGCCTCCCGAAGTGCTGGGATTACAGGCGTGAGCCGCCGCGCCCAGCCCCATCTCTACTTTTAATTGGAATGTTTAGATCATTTACTTCTTATGTAATTATCATGTGGTTGGGTTTAAAACTACTAACTTGTTATTTGTTTTCTATTTGTCCTATTCTTCATTCCTTTTTTTTCTTGCCTGAGTATACTTCAGTATTCCATTTTATCTCAAGTATTGACCTTCATTTTCTTCCTGTTTCTTTGTTCTAGGGTTTATAAAATGCATCTTTAATTTTCCATCGACTACCTTCAAGTAACATCAGACCACTTCTTCACTATTAGATTCTTTTCAGTGCGTGCTTCCATTTCCCCTCTTCCATCCTTTGTATTATTTTTGTTATATCTCGCTTTTACATATGTAATAACCCCACAGAACATTAATTTACTTTAAGCTGTCAATTTTCTTTTGAAACATTTAGAAATTATTTTGAAAAGTCTTTTATTTTTATCATTTCTGATGCTCTTCGTTTATTTTTGAAGATCCAGATTTCTGTCTGATATCATTTCCTTCTACCTGCAGAACATCTTTTAACCTTTTTTTAGTAATACAGATTGGCTGGTGATCGTCTGTTTTTGTTTTTCTGAATATAAGTATTTTGCTTTTGTTTTTGACGGAGTTTTTTTGGATTGACACCTTGAAGAAGTTTAAAGATGTCATTCATTGTGCTTGCATACTTTCTCTGAAGAAATCTTCAGACGGGGCGCGGTGGTTCACACTTGTAATACCAGCACTTTGGGAGGCTGAGGTGGGTGGATCACCTGAGGTCAGGAGTTTGAGACCAGCCTGGCCAACATGGTGAAACCACATCTTTACTAAGAAATACAAAAAATTAGCTGAGCATGGTTGTGGGCGCCTGTAATCCCAGCTACCCAGGAGGCTGAGGCAGGAGAATTGTTTGAACCCGAGAGGTGGAGGTTGCAGTGAGCAGAAATCGCACCATTGCACTCCAGCCTGGGCAACAAGAGTGAGACTCTGTCTTAAAAAAAAAAAAAAAAAAGAAATCTGCAGATCTTTATCCTGTTCCTGGGTATGTAATGCATCTATTTTTTCTATAGACCATCTGATTTTGTACCGTAAGTCACTGAAGCTCTGTTCATTAGGAATTTCTTTATTCTCTGTTTCAGTTTGGACAGTTTCTGCTGCAATGTCAAGTTCACTGATCCTTTTTTTTGAAGTGTCTAATCTGCTGTTAAGCCTAGCCAGTAAAATTTTCTTTATTCACATGCTTGGTGTGACAGAAAAATCATTTCAGATATTCAATGTTTATTTCTAGAAGTTCTGTTTAGTTTTTTGAATTTTCCATTTTTTCTCATTAAATTTATTGTTTCCTTTTTAAACCTTTGAATATATTGAGGGCATTTAATAACTATTTTAATATGCTTGTATGTGAATTCTTTCATTTCCTTCCTTCTTGTTCTGTTTTTATCAACAGTTTTCACCTATTTTGTGTCACATTTTTGGGTCACATTTCCTATTTATTTATATATCTCAATTTTTGATTGGATGCTAGACATTGTAAATATACACCGTTGTGTGCCTAGGTTTTTTTTTTTTTTTTTTTGAGATGGAGTCTCGCTCTGTCACCCAGGCTGGAGTGCAGTGGCGCAATCTCAGCTCACTGCAACCGCCGCCTCCCAGTTCAAGCGATTCTTCTTCCTCAGCCTCCAGAGTAGCTGGAACTACAGGCGTGCACCACCACACCCAGCTAATTTTCGTATTTCTAGTAGATGCTCTCTTCTTTTAAAGAATAGGGACTTTGTTTTGGAAGGTACTTACAGATGTTTGATCCTTTTGATGGTTGTCTTAAAGGCTCATAGCCATTATTATAGGATTAGTTTATTCTAGGACTAGTTTAGCCTTCCTACTAGGGTGTGATTCTTCTGGGGTCACAGTTGAATGCCTGTGTGTTCAATGAACTCTTCCCTTTGGTGGGTTGGAACTCAGATGTATCTCAATCCCCTGTGAGCTCCGAGAATTGCTCAGCTTACAGCTGCCTGTACATTCTTTGCTCAGACCCATGGAGCTTTGTGTTATGCACATATAGCTTAGTATTCAGCCAGAGCCTCCATGGGACCCACAGGCATTACCCTCTAAGGGAAGATAATCAGATGTGGGCTTCGTTTTTGTGAAAGACGTTATCCAAAGACAAAGAAAAGCAACCAGGACTTGGTGGTTTATTTGGGGTTGGAAAATTTTCCTAAAAACTATTAAGAAACAATGAGACATAGTATCTGTCCATCCGGCCTGTGATGCTTGCTTCCTTTCTTCCTTTGTTTCTTCCAAGTATGTACCTAATCTACCCTATTCCAATGACACTGTACGTTGCTCAAAATATTTTAAAAATTCCTCTTTTGGAATTACTTGCAGAATCACAATTTTTTTTTCAGTACCTCATAACCATAACTTGTTTTTGACTAAAACAGTTCTGGTTTTCGATTCAGCTCTGATGATTTCTGTTTGTTTTCAATCTGGATCTCCTTGCTGCTGAGCAGCAACCTACTGTATGGTATTCTGTGCCCCACATATTCTAGTTTCTCAGAGTTTCCCCCAAGCTCTGGTCTCCATTTCCTCATCTCAGCATGATTTCTGTGCTCTTGTTTGGATCTTTCTGCACTGTAGCTACCTTTTAAGTACAGAAAACCGAGACAACAATACGATTTACTCAGTTCATTTCCCTTCTTTCAGGCATCATATCTTGTGCTGTCTGCCTTCCACAATGAAAATCATTGCCTCATAGATCATCGCGTTTCCCAGTTGTTTTTGATAGCAGGGTAAGTCTGATCTCAGTTTTCCCCAAGTGGACAGAGGCAGAAGTTCCCATTATAGTTTAACACTCATTTCCCCCGATCGCCTCTTCCACCTCTGTCCCTGAGACACTGAGCACTTCCACTCCCTGCCTTCTTATACCTTTTGAGCCTTGGCACTACTGGTTTCCTTCTACCTTGACCCAAATCTGGTAAATTGTTGTCTTCAAGATTTTGCTGTATCTTTTTTTTTGACAGAGTTTCGCTCTTGTAGCCCAGGCTGGAGTGCAATGGTGTGATCTTGGCTCACTGCAACCTCTGCCTCCTGGGTTCAAGTGATTCTCCTGCCTCAGCCTCCTGAGTAGCTGAGATTACAGGCACACACCACCATGCCCAGCTAAATTTTGTATTTTTAGTAGAGATGGGGTTTCTCCATGTTGGTCAGGCTGGTCTCAAACTCCCAACCTCAGGTGATCCACCTGCCTCGGCCTCCTAAAGTGCTGGGATTACAGGTGTGAGCCACCGCACCCGGCCAAGATTTTCCTATATCTTTAATATCTTTGGGAAACCTAATCTGACTGCCACCTCTTCCCATTTTAGTCACCCTGATACGTAGCTGCTTCTATTATAAAATTTACTTGGTTGTGTCACAGTTCTCCTTTTACATTTCCTTTCTCATGGAGTTCTTTTGAGAGCAGATTCTCTGTTATAAATCTTTGTATCTGGTATGTTGTAGAAGCCCAAAAATGTTAAAAGAATGAGCAACCATGCCTCCATGTTTAATGGGACATCAAGGAAAACCATGTACTCATTGACTTGCTTAAATTTAATTTTTTTTTGAAGATTTGGCAAAGGTAGTTTGGTATATGAGTGGCATCACTTAGGAAGGAAATTACTAAAAGAACAGCCTTAGCTTTTGAATGTTATTCCTCGATAAAAAGTTCCCAAGCATCAGTTGATAGCAGGATAATAAAAACTGCAAAATATTGTCTAATACGGAGTGATTTAATGCACAGAGAAAATATAAAAATTACCAGATTGAAAGAGAGACGGGTTGCTTCTGGCACAATTTGTCCCTGAATGATAATGAATTGTTGGTCTTAAATAGGGCTCTAAACAAGCCTTTCTCAGTGGATCTAAAAGGAGCACTTGTCATTTCTGGCAGGACATGTGTACACAACTCTGTCATTTTCACTCTTGTTTTAATATTTGTATAAGGGACTATCCTGAGATAAATAAGGAAGAACTGTAATCTACTAAAACGGAGGACAAGCAAAGAGTTAAGAGAACCTTTGGGGGAGTGAAATAAGTTCACGCCAAGGAAAGTGTGTAACTGCAGATCATCCAGTGTGGCTTCACTTTGTGAAGGACGTTATCCAAACACAAAGAAAAGCAAGCAGGACTTGGTCGTTTATTTGGGGTTGGGAAGTTTTTCTAAAAATGATCAAGAAGGCTGGGTGCGGTGGCTCATGCCTATAATCCCAGCACTTTGGGAGGCCGAGGCCAGCAAATCACCTGACGTCAGAAGTTTGAGACAAAGCCTGACCAATATGGTGAAACCCTATCTCTACTAAAAACACAAAAATTATCCAGGCATGGTGGCACGCACCTGTAATCCCAGCTACTTGGGAGGCTGAGGCAGGAGAATCTCTTGAACCTGGGAGGTGGAGGTTGCAGTGAGCCAAGATCACACTACTGCACTCCAGGCTGGGCAACAGAGCAAGATTCTGTCTCGAAAACAAACAAACAAACAAACAAACAAAAAATCAAGAAAAGAAACAATGAGACAGGTACCTGTCCATTCGTCCTGTGACGCTTGCTTGCTTTCTTCCTTCGTTTCTCCTAAGTACCTAATCTACCCTATTCCAGTGATATTACACATTGCTCAAAATCTTTAAAAAATTCCTCTTTTGGAATTACTTGCCGAATCACACATTTTTTCAGTACCTCGTAATCGTAACTTGTTTTTGACTAAAACAGTTCTATTTCTCAGATTCAGCTCTGATGATTTTTGTTTTTGAAACTCATAGATGTTCACAAGAGAAAGATTGTCCAACACTAAGTATATTCCAAATAATTGATTGTAATAACTGAGGAAATTTAAAGTTCAGGAGAACACAGAGTTCAGGCAGAGACTACCAGTTAAACATAAAGCAGTGAGCAGCACCATTGAGCACATGTATCCATGAGGTGGGGCTGAAGCTGGCTTTGAAATGCCTGCAGCAGGGAACAGAGAACAATGCTTGGGTCTAAAAATGCACATGGTGGAAAGGGTGGTGGAAAACAGCTGTTCTTCCGGTCTCCACCTCAGGCTGTGAGGCATTTTACCTCCTCACCCTGTTCTCCAGACCATTGTGGAAAACAAAATGGAATGTCTAATTCATATCCACGTAGGAACACATGTAAGTAGCTCTTACTTTGTTGTAATAAACTACTACTGTGTGGAAAATTGTGTATGGAAACTACATAATGAAGTTACCTAATGACTCATTTGTATTTAGATTATATCAACTACTATGAAAATTATAGGTTAATTTTTACTAAAAGTCTCAGAAAAGACAGTCTTTTCTATTTACTCTTGGAACTGGATTCCAAGGACTTTTATAGCTATTTTAACAAAATAAAAATCTGAGAATGAAAGACTAGTTCATTATTATCAGTCTTCAGAAGTTTTGGCAAGAGCAGTTGAATTTACTTTGGAAATGAGCCAAACTTTGCCACAAGACAATCTTTTCCAAACTCATCTCTCATTAACTTCGCTCATGGGGGAAGAAAGAGCTCAGCTCTTGAGCAGGAATATTGTAGCCTAGTCTCAAATGATCTTCTAGTCATTTTGGCCTCAAAGGACACACTGTATTATTTAATTTCTCTCAAACAACTGAGTTGCAACCCAAAGTGGCAAGTGTCCCAAACCCAGTGTCCCAAAGTGGCAAGATATAGTTTTCTGTTGTCACATGACACACGGTATTGCTGGCACCTCTTTCTCAACTCAATGTACATATATGTGTATGTTTGGTATTGGCAAATGTAGCTGCCTTAATTGTGCAGTGGAAAATGACATGACCCCGGGGGAAATCCTGCATGCAACATGAAGCTTTTGCAATACTCCGCAATACCAGTTTGTGCTCAACTTAAAAGCTCTTTTGCTTCCTTTGACCTCAATTGTGAATTGTTCTCTCCAGTGGCAGTTCTTTTGTTTCCTACCTGTCTCCCCACAACCGCTAATGCTTTTCAGTTGGTCTTTCTGGTTCAAGGTTTTAAGCTCGTTAGGTTTTAAAGTGCTTTGGCTTCACA
This sequence comes from Macaca nemestrina, assembly GCF_043159975.1. NCBI lineage: Eukaryota > Metazoa > Chordata > Mammalia > Primates > Cercopithecidae > Macaca > Macaca nemestrina. Next base: position 13,513,396 of record NC_092125.1, on the reverse strand, counting down.
GTACATGGAGTGTTATCTTGAGAAGGAGTACAATGAAAAAATAATATAGCTGTCCAAGATGGGAGACAGTTTGGGACAAACTGGGGACACCTGAAGGGTAATCAGCAAAGAAAGAGGGCCTGCAACACGGATGATCCGAGAACCCCCACTGTTCTGCGATTATTGATAAAAAACGTTCACTTGCTGAGTTTGTTTCCTCCATACTCATTTTTATAAACATTGGCCTTGCCGGGCACGGTGGCTCACGCCTGTAATCCCAGCACTTTGGGAGGCCGAGGCAGGTGGATCACCTGAGGTCAGGAGATCAAGACCAGCCTGGCCAGTATGGTGAAACTTCCTCCCTACTAAAAATACAAAATTAGTTGGGCATGGTGGCGGGCACCTGTATTCCAAGCTACTGGGGAGGCTGAGGCAAGAGAATCGCTTGAACCCAGGAGGCGGAGGTTGCAGTGAACCGAGATTGCACCCTTGCACTCCAGCCTGGGAAAAAAAGTAAAACTCTGTCTCCAAAAAAAAAAAAAAAAAAGTTGGCCTTGTAGCTCTTTTTTTGTTTTGTTTTTTGCTTTTCCCCTCAGAACATAAACAAGTCATCCAAAATTGTGAGAAGCAGGTCACCAGGCATGAGGTTTTTTTGTTTTTTGTTTTTTTTGGAGACTGAGTCTTGCTCTGTCACCCAGGCTGGAGTGCAGTGGTGCAATCTCAGCTCACTGCAACCTCCGCCTTCCAGGTTCAAGCGATTCTCGTGCCTCAGCCTCCCCAGTAGCTGGGATTACAGGCGCGTGCCACCATGCCCGCCTAATTTTTGTATTTTTTAGTAGAGACGGGGTTTCACAATGTTGGCCAGGCTGGTGGTGGAGCCCCTGAGCTCATGATCCACCAACCTCAGCCTCCCAAAGTGCTGGGATTACAGAGGTAAGCCACCGTGCCCGCCTGCATGAGCTCTTTTGAGCTGGAAAGAATCCCCCTCCTCTCCCTTCCCACCCAGCCTCTAGCCTCGGGCTTGCACAGAACTGGCATTCAGTGAGCACTGTGGAAAGGGCAAGTCCAACTGAGACTAGCAGGTAAAGAGGGGACATCTGGGCTGGCAGGCTTACACTGACAAAATGCTACTGCTCAGTTCTCTTTGGGACAGACACCTAGAAACAGGAATGCTGTAGTCTCGAGAATCTTAAAATACCACAGATGCAAGGCAGAAAGAAGGGCAGAACTCGGGTCCTTGGACCGCTGTTGTTGACGTCACCCACCGTTTTCACCCCTACCCCCACCCACCAAGAAGCTGAGACATGGACAGGATGCTCTTTCCTTCCCTGGGCCTTTGCTGATGTTCCTGCCCCAGTTACTGGACATGTATTACCTGGAACACAACTGCCCCCATCTTCACCAGATTTCTAATCATTCATTAGGTTTCAACAAAAATTTCAATTTTTCTTTTTTGAGACCAAGTCTCGCTCTGTTGCCCAGGCTGGAGTGCAGTGTCAAAATCTCAGTCACTGCAACCTCTGCCTCCCAGGTTCAAGCAATTCTCCTGCCTCAGCCTCCCAAGTAGCTGGGACTACAGGCGCCCACCATCACACCTGGCTAATTTTTGTATTTTTAGTAGAGACGGCATTTCACCATGTTGGCCAGGCTGGTCTCCAACTCCTGACCTCAAGTGATCCGCCTACCTCGCCCTCCCAAAGTGCTGGGATTACAGGCGTGAGCCACCGTGCCTGGCCAAAAATGTCAAATTTTCAAGAGGCTTTCTAGATCTCCTCAATCTAAATAAAGTCCTTCCTCTTACATTCTTTCAGAGTACCCTATATTTTACCTGACACTTACCATGGTTTGTAAGTGTACATGTTGTGTGTTATCTATGGTGGTTTCTCCACCAGCCTGTAACCTCCAGGAGTGCAGGGACCACTGTGCTTCGTGCAGCAAGTATCCTCAGCACTTGGTACAGTGACTGGCACCTGGCAAGGGCTCAATATAGATCTGCTGTGGGGATGGGGGTGAGCAGATGGTCTTTTCCTTAAGATGAGCGGTTTGATCTTGGGACTGATGTCCACACCACTTAAGGGTAGTAAAGGTTGAAACATAAAATTTTAGTACAAAAACCACAATAAGAAATGAAAGTTAGGCCGGGCATGGTGGCTCACGCCTGTAATCCTAGCGCTTTGGGAGGCCAAGGCAGGTGGATCACGAGGTCAGGAGATCACGACCATCTTGGCTAACATGGTGAAACCCTGTCTCTACTAAAAATACAAAAAAAATCAGCCGGGCTTGGTGGCACACTCCTGTAGTCCCAGCTACTCGGGAGGCTAAGGCAGAAGAATCGCTTGAACCTCAGTGAGCTGAGATCGCGCCACTGCACTCCAGCCTGGGTGACAGAGCAAAACTCCATCTCAAAAAAAAAAAAAAAAGAAAAGAAAGTTATCTTTATCTAGTGATGTAAACGCATAGTGGAGCTAAAGACAAAACCTATGTGGGTTACAAAAAAAGCCATTGATTTGAGATCTGCTCATAATATTTAAATAGCTTAAAGAAAAGGTGTTTAAGTCTATTTTTATGAAATTTATTTCCAAATTGAAGTGGCAGTGTATATAAAGGTAACAGAGCTTGTGATAATTTACAGAAATGTTTGCTACAACATGCACATTATGAAGTATTTCAAACATATACATATTAGGTTTCATGCTGAATAAATAATCCCCCCAAATTAATTTTTATTTGTACATAAAAATATAATATTGCACTCTTAACAAGACCAGTTATTTTGCATATTTTCTGTTTAGATAAATGATGAAATTCGGTTTTTAAAAAAAGACTGAGTAGCAACCCTATTCTAATAGGGGACTAATTTAAAGTTCTCAGTAAAAAAATGAAAGCTAGACAATAGCTGCAATTTTTTGTTAACAAAGCAAATCACTTCAACGTGAATAGGAGTAATCTCATCTCTGCACCTCCATGGACCTCAGGATTAACACCTGGCCTGAGCACATGGTGATCTAAATGCAGCCTAGGTATCACTACATGTGTACGCAGTTTAAGGTTAAAGCATACATGGCCACTTGCTTTCTCTCGAATCTATCTTGACAGCAGAGACTTTGGAATTATATTTTATATGGTTTTTAAGCAGAATGTTTTAGAAAGTCTGGAAGTTACAAAAGTAGTACTGTAAACACCATATGAATTAAATTTCCATAACAAATGCACAAGTTATTCTTAGGCAGGGATACATATTTTTATCCCATGGTAACATATTACTGAGCTTATTTGACAGTGTTTTCAAAGCCAATAAAGCACCACCCCAAGTAAAAATATACAGACAGCCATCATATGGGAGAGACAGACGGTTCCAAGATATTTAGGAATTCTGTCTGTATGGTATGTAAGTTTGCTGTGGAATACACTAGATTTTATTCTTCTTCCTAGAATTCTCAGATGATATAGGTTAGTAGAAACAGAATGAAAATGGTTTCCTAAAAGAATTATTCTGCCTCCTGTTTAAAATAAAGTAAGCTGTCTCCTTTTCTTTTCTAATTCTGTTTTGGGGAAGAAAATTCTTCCTGCAGATTAGATTAAATGGCTTATTTAGGCTGTATTCTTAATACCCATGCAAACTTCTTGCATACTGGAGGCTTTCTATTGCAATTTGGTACAGATTCAATGCTCTATAAATAGCAGACTTTAAGACTTACCACTGTGTTTAAACCTTAGTGACTCAACTAAGGATATTTAATATCTAGTGTTACACATTTTAAGTAAAATTTTTATGAAGAAACAGAATGTGTCTGAAATCCAAGATACCTGTATTCTTGTTTGTGGCTGTCAAAAAAATTCTGGTTCTCCTTTGAGCTAAGAAGGAAACTGGCAAAAACTGCCTAACTTTGAGATTCATTCATAGTTTATTTTTAGTATTCAGATACTCCATAAAATATTTGGTACAGAGGCACCTACTGAATAATTTGCTTCTCAAATAAAGCAATTATCAAGTCCTAAAAATTATCATTTTTTCTTTCCTCTTTTGGAGCATGTGTGTGTGGTGGGAGGAGTATTTCATGGCAGAAAACTTTTAAAATATAATTTTAGTGTGTTTTATATAAACAATTAGCTAACCAATTTAAATTCTACTGGTTCTTTTGGAATCATAGAAAAAGGGGAGACCTTAATATTTTTTTTGGAATACCTTGGTGGGAAAAAATTTTAAGAATATCATTTTAATATACCATGCAAGGCTTAAAACTTGTTAGCTAGTGCATATTGACACAATCTTCCAGATTATCATTAAAACAGAACAGAACTTTCCTCTTAGGATCATGTACATCTTTAGAATTTTGTGCAGATGAATAGACTTTATCATTATTTGGATGGTTTGTTCGGTCATCCATTTCTTTAGGTTCAACCTCCTAAAACTGGTGAAGTCAACAAATCTAGTTTGGAGTTAAAGTGCTTTGGAGAACGCAAAGTTTATTTGCATTCACCCGGCTGCATAGCTGCTAAGGAAGGAATAGAACATTGGCTGTTTCAAGCGCTGCTGGTCCTTCCGACACCAGGCAATCACGGTCCCATCACTGTTTGCTGTGTACAAATGGTGGCCATCACAAGAAAATGTAAGGCTGTAAAAAAAAAAATTCCTGTTTGTATATTATATTTCTTAAAATGGTATTCGCATATTGGTCATCACACTGAGGTTAGTGTAAAGAAGTTATCTTCAGTGGCGCAGAGAGACATAAACTAAATGACTGCCTACAACTCGTTGGTTTTGACTGTAATTCTAATATAGTCACTCTGCTGACAAGTTTGAGATGCTCGTAAATGAGGTGATATAGAATAAAATCAGGATCACAAAGCTCAGTACATTCTGTTCTTCTTTGCATATCTTCTTTTGCCTCCTTGTTTATGCTTTATTACATAAACAACAAATATTTGGGTGTACAAAACTTAAAAAAAAGTAACAGTACTATATTTTCTCCTTATAAAGATAAATAAGTATTTTATGGCTATATATTATTTCCCTGAAAGAGAAAAGGAAAAAAAATGTAACATTAATAATATAGGTTCCTTCAACTTTAAATTTGGTACACTGAAAATACATTTAATTTAATAAAGTAGAATTTGAATCACTTTATTTCTAATTATTTAAAGTCAAATTTGTTAACTAAGCAAAGAGTAACTGATTATTTATCTATCCTGTCAAGCACCCCTGCAGCTATCAATCACCATTATGGTCTTGTCAAATATGAAAGGAAAAAATATAGTCTCTATGATTCCAGAGACATGCTACAAGCATGTCTTTCCATTAGACTTTGAGTCACTGACTCAGATTTTAAGATCCATGAAGACACAGGAGTGTGGTCTCTCTTGCTGCTGGATCATGGACAACACACTGTGTGTTAAATGGTTGGCTTTTCATGATGACTTCAATCACACATTTCTTTAAGTCTGCGTGCTTAAATACCTCTCTACAAAAAATACCATCACAAATTATATTCTCAAGCATAAAGGGGAGAAGATCTTACCTGATGATGGGCTTATTTGATTTGGGAAATGTAATTTCTCTCACAGGCTTTAAGTCCCATGTACTCCATAACCTAGAAGGGAAAAAAAATCATCTAATTATGCAAACTAAAATTACTCTCCCTAAAAAGCCCTCCATATTTGTTTATTTGTTAAAAATCATTTGGAAGGAAATGTAACAAATAATTAACAGTAATTCCCTCTAGGAAGTTTGCAGGGGGTAGATGTGGGAATAAGGGAACTTTTAACTTTGTATACTTTCATATTGTTAATCTTTTATAGTTAACATAAAACTTCAAAACTGTACTAAAGCTATCTTTATTATTTAGAAATAAAACAGGAATAACTAAAGAGCCTGTATCCCAAGGTGAGTTTAAATCTCTAAATACTGAATATTAATATGCCTAGTATTAAAAATTAATTTCTGAAACTCCTATGTCCTTATGAAATCAATAAAAGAGAATCCAAATTCCTCTTACCTTACAATTCCATTTTCTAATCCCCCAGCAATTACATTGATAGATACTCCCTCGGGCTGGTTGGAGAAAGCCACAGAACAGATGATCTCCCTGCAGTGGACGTGTCCAACGAGATCCCCGTTCACCGTCCAGAGTCTGAGGTCACTGCCTCCACCAGCTAAAACACCCAAATCATCCTGCAGGTTACCAGAATGTGGCTGTCCCAGACTCCACCACATTTGACCCCAGAAGGGCAACCCTGAAGGGCAAGCTCATTTGTTTATTGATGAAGTTTGTAGACAACCCATGACTGAAGACTGTATAAATGAAATTACTATACAAGTTGCACAGATCTTCCTTTTTCATTTTCTTTTGAGACAGAGTCTAACTCTGTCGCCCAGGCTGGAGTGCAGTGGTGTGATCTTGGCTCACTGTAACTGCCTCCTGAGTTCAAGAGATTCTTCTGCCTCAGCCTTCCAAGTTGCTGGGACAACAGGTGCTTGCTACCACACCTGGCTAATTTTTATATTTTTAGTAGAAATGGCTCTTTGTCATGTTGGCTAGGCTGGTCTTGAACTCCTGACCTCAAGTGATCAGCCCACTTGGGCCTCCCAAAGTGCTGGGATTATAGGCGTGAGCCACTGCACCAGGCCAAGTTGCATAGATCTTTATGTATTAATCAAAAGACAATAACCAGTGAAAAAATAAAAACAAAAAGACGCAATCTATGATGTACAGTAACAAGGTAAAATAATCATATTTGTGTAACTGTAATATTTCACATATGAACCACCAAATATGAGTTATGACTGAAAATACTGGGAAAGCTAAACAGTCTGCAAAAAGTGAAGGAAATATTCTGTGAAACCATCTATAAGAAGTGACTTGGCTGGGCGCGGTGTCTCATGCCTGTAATCGCAGCACTTTGGGAGGCTGAGGCAGGTGGATCATCCGAAGTCGGGAGTTCGAGACCAGCCTACTCAACATGGTAAATCCCCGTCTCTACTAAAAATACAAAACAATTAGCCAGGTGTGGTGGTGGGCGCCTGTAGTCCTAGCTACTCGGGAGGTTGAGGCAGAAGAATCACTTGAACCCAGGAGGTAGAGGTTGCAGTGAGCTGAGATGGCGCCACTGCGCTCCAGCCTGGGCAACAGAGCAGAGACTGTCTCAAAACAAAAACAAAAACAAAAACAAAAAAACAGTGACATATGACTTTTGAAGAGGAAAAAATAAAAGGTGTAGTAAAAATTACCTGAGTTAAAACTTAATTCTTAAAAAAAAAAAGTATTCTTCAGAACATCTAAGATTAAATCTTATAAAGCAATACCTTATTAAACTAATTTTTTCTTTTCAAAGATTACAGAGTAACCAAAAGTTTTTCTTTTAGTTTTCTGGGGTTGGGGGAAGCATGATTGCCTGCCATGCTTTATAAACAGGGTGGTTTGGGGCCTGATGATGCGTCCAGCCTTCTCTGGGGAAATATTCTCATACTGATGAAGTGGTTAGCAGGCACGATAAAGTTTGATGGCATAGTCTCACTATATTTAATTTTTCTTTTCATTAACATATAAGTAGAGACTTTGCTTCTCTCTTTTATTAAGACAATGAAAATATTTCATATTTTATGGCAAATAAACATATAAACAATGCCTTATTTAAAAATATGCCAAAGACCATCAAAAACCACAGATCAAAATGCCCAGTGTGTTGCAGCATTATTCACAATAGCCAAGAAGAGGAAACAACCTAAATGTCTATCAACAGACGAATGCATAAACAAAATGTAGTATGTACACACACACACACGCACACACATTTTCTTTAGCTGTAAAAATGAATGAAGCATGCGACAACACAGATGAACCCTGAAAACATCATGCTAAGTGAAATAAGCCAGACACAAAAAGACAGGTACTATGTGATTCCACTTACATAAAATATTTTCCACGAGTAGGCTACATTTCAAGCTTTCTTTTGAATTAAATGTTGGCTAAAATATTTTTTTAAAAGATAAAGTAATTAGATGAGTACTAGTAAGGCTAGAAGGCTCATTGAAGTCACTGGAAACATAGCCATAAAATATATTGAGGTAGGGGTTTGTCACTGTAACCCATAGCTACCACTACCACATGGCTTAATCCTTCAAAATAAAAAATCTAAATGTGGGCCTGGACTCTGAAGTATGGCATGGAACTTAGTAGCCAAAGAATTATCCTAGCAGCTCACTCAGTATCTTGGGCTACCACAAAACCAAATAACTACTCATCTGCCTACTTCTGTAAGTATCAAAATTTGACACTGTTACCCAATACCAGATTGCTTGCATGTATGATTTAACACATCAACTAAAAGTCAGAAACTTAGGCATTCCTGAAAAGCATCTCTATCCTTCGTATACATAGTCATGGAAATCAAAATAAATTAAAGAACCACCCCACTCTGAATCTTAGAATATTTTACTAACTCTATCTTGCCATTGGCAACAGAGGACCAGGCTATGGATGTCTCACCCTAGTTCAAGGCATATATTTTGATCCAGTGATAGAATGGTAAACACATCCCTCCCCCAATCATTGATTACATTTTCACAGTTTAATACATTTCACATCTTATCACTATAAAAACCATATCCCATCATAAGAACTGAGAAATTATGATCAGGAGGAATGAGCCTGTCAATGTAACTTTTGAGAAGATGTTACACATACAGCACAGACACATAATATAGAGTTGTCCCTAGGCATCTGAGAGGGATTGGTTCCCGGACCCCCAAGGATATCAAAATCCATGGATGCTCAAGTTCTTGATATAAAATGATGTAGTATTTGCATACCTATGCACATCCTCCTGTATTGTTATTTTTTTCTTTTGAGATAGTCTCTCACTCTGTTGCCCAGGCTGGAGTGCAGTGGTACGATCTCAGCTCACTGCAACCTCTGCCTCTCGGGTTCAAGCGATTCTCCTGCCTCAGCCTCCTGGGTAGCTGGGACTACAGGCAGGTGCCACCACGTCTGGCTAAATTTTTGTATTTTTAGTAGAGACGGGGTTTCACTGTGTTAGCCTGGATGGTTTCGATCTCCTGACCTCGTGATCCATCCACCTTGGCCTCCCAAAGTGCTAGGATTACAGGTGTCAGCCACCGTTCCCGGCCTCCTCCTGTATTCTTTAAATCATCTCTAGATTACTTATAATACCTAATACAATATAAATGCTATATAAATAGTTGTTATGCTGTATTGCTTAGAGAATAATAAGAAAAAAAGTCTGTACATACTAAATACAGATGCAACCATCCATTTTCCTCCCCTGATATTTTCAATCTGAGGTTGGCTGAATCCACGGATGTGAAACTCACAGACACAAAGGGTTGACTGTAGGTATATACATACACACACACACACACACACACACACACATATTTAATTTTAAGATTACTTGGATGGTATCCAATAAATAGTCAAAATTTTTGATAGGTTAAATCTGGTAACTTTCTTTCCTTCTTGGTCTATAAGAAAATAGGAGGATAAACTCTAGTCTAGGTCCCTAGAGATAAGTTTGACCTCTCTTTAAAAAAGTAATTTAAAAAATTATGTTCTCTATATACCAAGTGCTCTTTATGACTTCTTTTATATATGTATCAAGAGACCTTTAAAAAGTTGACAAGGCCTTTTTGTTCAAATTGGAAAAAAGTTTTACCCACTACTCTATTACATTGTGTGCTACCCAGGGACACCTGAATACCCTACTAGTGAGTTGGTAATTGCAGAAAAGTAATTTTGTTTCTCATTCCCATATGACTAGCTGATATAATATCACAGATATAAATCAGTACTGGCAGCAGGAAAGTAATTAACTTTACAAAATTCAACTCCCTCAGGATCAGTCCTAACTTTCAAATATTGCCAAAACAAGAAAACAGAGAACTCCATATAAATAATCATTATTTTATTTCCCCAGCATTCCTCTTGATATGACACACTAAAAGTTGCTAATACACAAATCAAGGAAAAACAATTAGCAAAATCATCAATCATTTGCATACACTTGTACTATCAAAATCAACTCTTTAAGATCTTTTCCCTTAGTTATAATCATTAGGGAATAAAAATGTTTTCATGACATTATTTTATGACTGGGGGCTAAGACTAGCAAAAATTCTTTCATATCTGAAATCTAATCATGACTGAAGATATTACTTCTCTTGAATACAAGAATAAATGAATGTTTTGTAGAAACAACAATAACAAAACCCTAACAGGTATCTGTGGTATAATGAAAAATAAGTATTTGATCTTTGTCCCTGGTTCCTGGCACAGAGTCCCTAAAGCCCTTGGAATTTACTGTCTTCTGTATGCTAATGAGATGACTCACAGTGGGGAGGACTACATAGCTTCAGTCTACAGGCTGGCCACCAGAAAACCAACCACATGATTGAGGACTAAAACTTCCAGATACCCCCCAACTCTCATGCCCACCTCCTGGTGAGGCAGGAGAATAGGGTCTGGAGGCAGGGAACATAAGGCCATTTCACACTGACTTCCTAGAACTAAATTGAAAGGAAAACCCTAACTTTCCACACCTAAAGAACAAAAGGCTACTCCCTTCGCAAAACCCCCTGTGTCTTCTGTTGGCAGATGGGAAATTGGCTGTCTGCAATCAATCAAACTGATTGTTGGTGGAGTCTTCGTTTGCTACTTTGTAACTTCACCTTAGCCTCTGATTGGTTGCAAAAAGCAATCAGATTTTTGCACAGGAGTGTGACCTTTGTAACTCCATTTCAGCCTCTGATTGGTGGTTTTAGGCAACCCATCAGACTGATTGTGGGATACCACTTCATTCACATGAGGTGAGCATAAAGTGGCCAATGGGAAACCTCTGAAGGGTATTTGGACCCAAGAAGATTCTATATCCAGGCCCTTGAGCCGCTGCTTGGGTCCACTTCCACACTGTCGAGTGTACTTTCATTTTCAATAAATTCCTGCTTTTGTTCTTTCTTTGCTTCATTCTTTCTTTGCTTTGCTGGGCGTTTTGTCCAATTCTTTGTTCAAAACACCAAGAACCTGGACAACTTGCAGTCAAGACACTCTACAGTGACACTGGGAGGCAGAGTGGGGCTGGAGATTGGCCTATGTAACAAAACTTCCATAAAGTCCCTAAATGACAAGGTTAGGAGCACTTCTGGGTTGGTGAACACAACTATGTCAGAAATAATTTCTCTTCAAAGCTCCCTTGGTCTTTCTTGCTCTGTACACAGCTCCCAACCCTTGCTTAATTTGTAATTAGCAAACCTCTACATGCCCAGACATGCCCAGACTTGTTCTGTAAACTACCCTTCCTGCCTTAGCAACAGTCTCTTCCTCCCTTCCTCTCACAAACTGCACATTTACCATATTTAGAAAAGTTAAGTCCTAGTCAAATGGGTTAGATTGTGCAGTCCAACTCCAGCCAATGGGGAGAGGACACAGCAACAGGAGCTGTGTTAGGGATAAAAATCCTTCTCTCCTTTGTTTGGTATGCTCTTGCAATGGGACAGATGCAGGCAGCACCCTTCTGCAGAAGTAAATGTGCCTTGCTGAGAGATGTTCTAAGTGCTGGTTTTCCTTTGAGACACTGAGCACTTGTTTCTAACAAAATGGGGGCTCATCCGGGATCCCATTCTCCTCTGGAGAAGGGTCTCCAATTACCTCTTGTGAGGAGACGTGTCTCATTGCAGCAGCCTCAAGAGTGAGGGATTGAGACCCACCCAGCGTGATGAATATACCCAGACTCTCAGTAACATGGGAGGAAAAGGCCTACGTGGCGACCAAGTAATTCTGTGCATAGACCAAGGTAAGAAAAGCCACAGGGGCACTGAAGTACTTCCTTGGTAGTCGGGACATCCTGGAGGTTGGAAGTGTGTGCATGAGATGCACAATTAAGTGCAAAGTGAATGTGGAGTAAAGTAAAGGAGTACCAGAAACCTCCAGTGGGGAGGGGGGTTAAGCCTCCAGGGAAAGGGTGCAAGAAATCTCTAGTAAGAGAGGTTGAGCCCCACACACTCAGGAAACTCAGGGACACATCTAAAACTTCCAGGATGCGAAATAACCCTAGTAAAACAAAAACTACAAAGAGCAAAGCAGATAATAGGATTCCCTCTGATAGCCCTCTAAGTCTCATGTTAAACTACTGGAAAGATAATGAAAAGACAGTAAACCTGAGCTCTGTTCGGGGAAAGAAATGGAGCTAGTATTTAAACTATTTATTTTCACAAGGATTATAGGCACCTGCCACCACGCCCAACTAATTTTTGTATTTTTAGTAGAGACAGGGTTTTGTCATGTTGGCCAAGCTGGTCTCAAACTCTTGACCTGAAGTGATCCACCCGCCTCAGCCTCCCAAAGTGTTGGGATTACAGGTGTGAGCCACTGCACCCAGCTCAAAGTACCTGTTTTAATGGAGTTTACATTCCAATAGAGAAGACAAACAATAACAATATAAGCAAATATAACATATTAACTGCTATAAAGAAAAGGCAGGGAATAGGGATAGAATGTGTTGAATTTTGTCAAATGTTTTTTCCTGTATCTTTTGAGATTATGATATGGCTTTTGTCTTTCATTCTGTTAACATGATATATCACATTTACTGATTTGTATATGTTGAATCATCTTTGCAATCAAGGATGAATCCCACTGGGACAGAATGTGGAGAGGGTTACTTTAGATAAGATGGCTTGGGAAAGGCTGTTTGAAGAGATGACATATGCAGAGGCCCCAATGAGGTAAGCATATGAGCCATATAAATATTTGGGGAAAGAGCATTCTGGACAAAGGTAAAAGCAAGTGAAAAGGCCCTAAAATGTAACTTACTTGGCATGTTTAAGGAATAACAAGAGGTCAGTGAGGTTATAGCATAGTGATTAAGAGAGAAGAATAGTAAGAAGTGACATAAGGAAGAAAGCCAGGTCCTTATAGTCTGGCATAGATATGTAAATGGGAAGCAATTAGATTAAGAAGAGGATGACATAATTTGATTTACCTTTATGAAATATAGAGCTACAGTGTGAAAGTTAGACTGAAAAAGATTAAAGAGGAAAGCAAAGACCAGTTAGGTTATTGTAGTGTTCTAGGTAACAGTTTTGGACTAGTGTGATAGATGTTAGGGTAGGAGAAGTTAGAGGTTAGATTCAGATTCTATTTTGTAAGTAGAGAGGATAATGTCTGCTAATAGCTTGGATATAAGGAGGAAGAAGGAGAGGAGTAAAGGATGACTCAGGTTTTTTACCTGTCAACTGGGTGAATTCTGAAATTCAGAGATGAGGCGTACTGGAGAAGCAACAGGTTTGGAGGAATGTAGAATCGAGTTTTGTTTTGGCTATGTTAGGTTGGAAATGCTGTGTAGGCAATTTAGAGATCCAACTCTGGATTTCAGGGTACAATTTGGAACTGGAAAAATAAATCTGGGAGTCATTAGGGAATAAGCATGACTTTGGATAAGATCACCCAGCACAGCTAGAGAAGAGAAGGCAGCGAAAGACAGAGACCTAAGATATGCCATCATTAAGAAGTAGACAAAAAGAAGAAGAACCAGCAAAAGACTGAGAAGGACCCACTAGTGACCCAGAAGAAAAATCAGGAGACTAGTATTCTGAAAGCCACCAGAAGAAAGTGATTCACAAAAGGGAGGGAGTATTGAATGGTGTGGAATGTTGCCTGTATACCTAGAAAAAAGCAACTTCGGCTGCTTTTTAAGTAAATGTGATAGAGTTTGTACTGCAAATAACTTTCCATATTGTTTTTCAAATCATGATATTTTAGTTCTTAAGATCATGTAGAACTTTCCATTGTGAAAAGGGATTTGATTATTTTTATCACTAAAGAAACTTTTCTAAACTTAATTAAAAAATAAAAAACCACCAAACCAAATTAATTCTAGAAACTCGGTTACCATGGACTAAATGTCTTCCCACTACCCTGTTAAGAGTCTGAACTGCTCATTAGAAAGATATTGGCTTATCCTCTTATAAAATGTTTTATAGGTTGCCTTATTTAAATTCCACTACTGACCTCCCAACATTTGAGACAAAGGATCAGTTTCTTAGAAACTATGTATTTAGTCTGTCTTTCACCCTTTACTCCCTGAAGACTCAAAGCCTCCTAGCACAAACTCCACCCCTCAAATTCCCAGTTCACCGACACCAACCCAGAGATCACATCCTTATCAGAAGTTGGAAAGAGGGAAAGCTTGAGCCCATCTGGGAAGGACCTTACCTGCTGCTCTTAACAACTGAAACAGTAATCCCAACTGCTGAAAAAGGGTAGACCCATTAAACCCAAGTCAAGAAAGCATTGCCCTCTTCAAAGCCATGGACTGTTGTCCCAGGGCCAACTCCCACCAAAGTCATGTTAAAAAGAAAAGTCTAATCAGTCTGTCTCTTTTTTTTTTTTTTCCTCTTCTCTTTCCCTTAACCACCTCCCCTCATTTTACTATTAATGTAACTAAGTCAAGCTCACCCCAAACTATGACTTTTAATGCTTGTTTTGTTATACCCTGCAGGAACCTTCAATGCCAAAGAGAAATAGCATCAGAAAAATACCTCTGCCCCTCCAGGGAAGCCGCTACTGCCCCCTTATCCTGCCTATGGTGGGGGGATCAGCACTGTCTCCCCAGTTTACATTCTCAATGGGCATATGTTGTTTAGATCACCAAAAATCAAGGTTAGACATCCTCAGATGATTGCGCCACCCTAAAGCCTTACCTCCATTTCACCAAAGGAGTCACCCCCACCGCCCACAACTGTCAAACCCACCAGTGCAACCTGCTACTCGTCTCTATTACTATCCCTACCTCTAGTAACTCTAACCCCACCTTAGGCGCTTCTATGGTCTAGGAGAAAATGTCGTTAGAAAGGACTCTATAGGCTTCTTTGAAAAGCGCTTTGTTTCTTCCCCTCTATCCTCTATTGTTACCCCTTCCCCAAGCCCATCCAATCAAACCATCTCCCATTTCTTGCCCAATGACAAAATCAAGGTTGTTGTAATAAAAGTCAAGGATTTAAAACAAACTTTAGCCATAAAAACTGGGTACCAAGATATAAATGCCTGGCTGAAATGGATTAAATATTCCATTCACACCTTAAGTAAAAGCAATTGTTACGCTTGTACAACAGGCAGACTAGAGACTCAAATCGTCCGCTTTCCACTTGGATGGTCCTCTGACCAACAGAATATGAACTGCATAGTAGCTCTCTTCCAAGACCCCACAGCCTGGGGCAATAAGGCCTGCCAGTCTCTCTTGTTACTATTCCCAGAAGTTAAAGGCTCTATGGGTCAGCCCTTGAGAGCTATTTGGCCTCCAATTAACACTGTCAATTTTACCTTGTGTCTCTCATGACAGGGGGAAAATTTGGAATTCCTTGGAAGCCTAACAGGATGCAGTGAATCTAAGCCTTTTCAAGAGTTAACCAGCCAATCTGCCCTTGTTCATCCCCAATCGGATGTATGGTAGTACTGCAGTGGACCACTATTAAGTACTCTGCCAAGTAAGTGGAGCGGCACTTGTGCTGTAATCCAATTAGCCATCCCTTTCACCCTGGCATTTCATCAACCAAATAGAAAGAACAATTGTAAAAAAAAAAGTGCCCCCCTCAGGTCTTTTGATCCTCACATATATGTAAATGCCATCAAAGTTCCACAAGAGGTGCTAAATGAATTTAAAGCCAGGAATCAAACAGCTGCAGGATTTGAATCTATATTGTTCTCATGGGTAACTGCAAACAAAAATGTAGACTGGATAAATTACCTTTATTGTAATCAACAGAAGTTTGCTAACTATACTAGGGATGCCATTAAAGGAATAGCTGAACAATTAGGTCCTACCAGTCAGATGGCTTAGGAAAATAGAATAGCCCTTAACATAATATTGGCCAAAAAGGGCGGGGTCTGTGTCATGATCGGAGTCCAATGTTGTACTTTTATCCCTAACAACACAGTCCCCAATAGAACAATCACAAAAGCCTTACAGGGCCTTACCACCCTAGCACATAAATTAGCCGAAAATTCATAGAAAAATGGTTTAGAAAATAGAAAGGACTCATAGCATCAGTCTTTATCCCCCTTGCAATTGTTATCAGTGTACTCATTCTTGTAAGTTGCTGCATCATACCTCGTATTCGTGGATTAAGGCAAAGGCTTATAGAAAAGGCCCTTACCAAAACCTCTCTCTATTCTCCCCAACCTTACTCAAATAAGTTCCTATTCTTAAACAACCAAAAGGAACTACAAAGCCAAGAGATGTTAGAAAAATTTAAGAAATCTGAAGAGGAAGAACTATAAAATCAAAAGGGGGAAAGGTGTCAGAAATAGTAAGTTCCAAGCTCCCTTGGTCTTTCTTGCTCTGTACACAGCCCCCATTCTTGCTTAATTTGTAACTAGCAAATCTCTACACGCCCAGACATGCCCAGACTTGTTCTGTAAACTACCCTTTCTGCCTTAGCAACAGTCTCTTCCTCCCCTCCTCTGGCAAACTGCATGTTTACCATATTTAGAAAAGTTTAAGTCTTAGCCAACTGGGTTAGTTTAGATTGTGCAGTCCGACTCCAGCCAATGAGGAGAGGACACAGCAACAGGAGCTGCGTTAGGGATAAAAACCTTTCTCTCCTTTGTTCGGTGCGCTCTTACGATTGGTCGGACACAGGCAGCACCTTTCTGCAGAAGTAAATGTGCCTTCCTGAGAAATTTTCTAAGTGCTAGTTTTTCTTTATGGTACCAAGCACTTGTTTCTAACAACTATGTGCCAGAAAGTGGTGCACCCTAACTCCACAACCCTGACTCCAGGAGGACAGACAATCCAGCACTCAGGACACTTCCAGACCTGGCCCTGTGCACCTCTTCAGCTGGTGTTCATTTCTATCATTTATAATACATGATAGTTGTTAAGTATAAACAGTGTTTTACTGAATTCTGTGAGTCATTCTAGCAAATTATTGAACCTGAGGGTGGGGCTCATGGCATCCTCCAAATTTGCAAACTTTTAGTGTCACAGTTGAACTACACAGTTGGACACCCAGTTGGTGTCAGAGAATTGGTTGGTGTCTGGAAAAACACCATACGTTTTGTGTTGGAAGAAAAGAATGTAAAAAATGCAAGCAAAGGATAGAGGACTACCCACTATAGGTATGTCCAACACTGAATGCACAGAAGAAAGAAGCAGTTTTTCAAAGGATCCTTTGCATCTTAAGACCCTTAAAAACAGAAATGCAAACAGACAATTCATGAATTTTCCAACTATTCTTTTCTGCTGGATGCATTGGTTTCTTAACATGTATATATGAAACAACAACAACAAAAGACTCTTCATTAGGTGATATATTTTTGTCATGTAATTTTTAAGGCAAATTATACTTCCATTTACTGTTCTATACTATTGCTCTCTCTCCAAAACTGGAAGACATATATTCAAGCTGGGCATCTGCTGAGGCTTTTCATTTAGTCAGAAGTGTTAAATAAAATTTATGGTAGGCCAATGTTTTGGACTGAGCTCCTGCACTAGGCCCTAACATACCAGATTAAACCAGAATGGAGTAGTCACTTGTGCGAGGTGACACCTAATCAAACTGAACTTGGAAATGGGCCAGTTTTCCAAAAAACAGGAGATTCACAGCAATCGATGATAAGGGATCACTGAGTTGAGCTGGTATGATAAGGAAGTCCCTTCTGCTTTAATCCTCTAAGGAAGGTAACTGTGGAAGGATCAATCTGAGTTTTGTTCCTTATTTCTGCTTTCTTCAGCTTTTTCTGCCTATAAAGCCTACCCCCTCTGCTCAGCTCACTGGGGTACCTTTCTACTTCATAGATGGAATGCTGCCTGATTCATTAATCATTAATAAAAGCTAATTCAATTTTTCAACTCAATTTGTTAAAATTTTGTTCTTTCACAGGAGGAGGGTAACAAAGGTAATAGTTATAAAGCAGAAGCAAAAAAGGGGAGAAAAGTCAAAACCAAGAACACTCAAAAAATTATGTAACAATAATTTGCTTAGCTTAACATGTACTCAAATGTAATTTTACATATATCAGGAAAACAGTTAAATTATGACAGTACTAACTTCTGCATAAGCTGAGGCCTAAATTGATGAACTCAATCTCAGACCATATTGTACTTCTACACATGTACATGCTACTACCAAAGTATTTAGATCTGGCAGGGACCTGAGAGAACGGCTTGACCTAGGAGGTAACCACTGGCCGAATGCACTGTTAGAGCACCAGCCAGCCCTGTGCTTTGGGTTGGAGCAAGCTCACCTGAATCACACACAGTAGCAATGTCACCTGAAGTTTCACTGGCAGAGACAGCCGTGACAGGGCTTTTGTGTCCCGCCAGACTTTGTACATAGCATAACCTGAAAGACAAAAGACATGATTTTGTATATGATCATTAAATATAATTACATTCTCTTATTTTGTAATTCTTTTTCTCAGTCTGTTTGTACATAGCATAACCTGAAAGACAAAAGACATGAATTTGTATATGATCATTAAATATAATTACATTCTCTTATTTTGTGATTCATTTTCTCAGTCTATGTACCTATTGTACATAAGGCATACATGTTTTCCTGATTGTTTGACTTCAATAAAATATAAAGGTAATCTTACTACCTTTAAGCATGTGTTTCATGGTTAAAATGATTATAATGTAAAGATATTATTTTGGTTTATTTCATATAGCAAAAATGGATATATTAAAAATGCTGTGTTTGATTTGGAGACCTTCTTCTGTACCTGTTTAAATCCCATATGATGCAGGTTCCGTCTCTGCTCACACTTATCAGTATACTGTATGGTTTGCAAACAAATAAGCTGGTTATCTCTTCTGTGTGACCATAGAGATGTATCTGAGTCTCCATTTCTATCTCTGATGGCTGAAATTTTAAAATTAAGTATAAGATAAAAACCACAACAAAAAGTATTCTAGTATAGTATCTCAAAAATAAAACAACCAAAGTGACTCAAATGGTCTTCTCAAACATATCATTCTTCAATCCTATTCAGAGTAAAATAAAGAAAGAAATTTAAAAATTTTTAATTCCTCATAATTTCAACTTATCTGCTTTTTGTTTTTGTCTATTCTTGTCCAAGCTTTGTTCAAATATACATGTATTTTTATAGTTGTAATATTGCCACATAAAAAATGTCCTATTTTATATTTTACATATTCTCCTACAAGCATTTTCCAGTTTTGACATTGTTTTCAAAATAATTTTTAATGATGTTATAATATTCTATACAGTTAGTACACCATAATTTACAAGTATTCTTCATTGACAGACATTTAAAATTATTTCTATTTTTTTCAAATTATAGATAATACCATAAATTCTTCATGTATAAAAGGTTTTTAGTAGATTAGAGGGCAGACCTTTGGGAAATAAATAATTAAATTAAAGTTTTTTAAGAAGAAATGCTTCTGTAAAAAAAAATTCTGGGTGCAGTGGCTCACGCCTGTAATCCCAGCACTTTGGGAGGCCGAGGTGGGTGGATCATGAGGTCAGGAGTTCGAGACCAGCCTGGCCAATATGGTGAAACCCTGTCTCTGCTAAAATTTCCAAAATTTTCCTAGTGGGTCCATGAATATCAATAATTTTATAGTTCTTGACAGTATACTTTCAGAACGTGTCATACCAATTGGTGCTGTTACCAATGGTGATGGGGCCTAATGCTACCGATACTCAACAGTTATGGCTTGACTTTCTAAATCAAAGCTTGCAAACTGGTGCTCTGAGGGCCACATTGGCTCACGGATACCAGATGTCCACACAGGGTTTGACTCTTGCTCTGTTAGGTTAACTATGTGTTATCATAAAGCATTTCAATATTTCCCCTTCAAAATTATAGAAAAGTAGAAAGAATAAGTATAATAAAGACCTATATACTAACTACCCAGTTTAACAAATCTTAACATTTCATATTATCAATTTATTTTTTAAATAAAGCATTAAACATTGTACATATAATTTTGTACTGTTCTATATCCTATTTCTTCTCTGTCAGAAGTCACTACTATCCTACATTTTGTATTTATGTTCCTATGTAAGCTTTTATACTTCTATTATGTTACTCTAGCCATAAACAACATACTGTATAATACATACATGCATTATATTGTATTTCATGTTTATGAATTCTAAATACATGGTATTATTTTTTAGGTATCTTCTGCATCTTGCCTTTTCTCAAAAACACCATTGTTTCTGAAATATATCTGTGTTGATATATTAGGTATAGCCATCTATCTTATCTGCTCTGTAGTCCAGTTACATATTTTTATATACATAAAAATACATATTTTACACTTAAAGAATCAAAAGACCAGGCAATACCAGGCTCACATTATTCCTTAGAACAACTGGCTTGAACTGTTTAGCAACTGCCTGTTTATCTAGGGCATGTGACCTTCAACTGAAAACCGTCACAGCGACCAGATCAGCTTTTAACAAGAGCAAGAGTCGGAGGCCTGGACCCCCGGGCCTTCCCTTTAGAGCCATTCTGGCTCTTGGATTGTGACCCTCTCCACAGCCAGGAGTTTGCAGAGCCACTGGGATATGCCCATAACCCATTTCAGATCACGCTTTGAGGTATGTAGGACCAAGGAATTCCCTGCTCTAAAGGACCTGAGCCCCTTCCTTTTCTGCTTGGGTTGCAGCATTGAGTTTGTGATTCGGCCCCACTCTAAATCTTTGAAAATTTCCTAAGTTTCAAGTGGCAATCAAGGTTGCTTTAAATGATATTTATTTTTATAATAAAATAAATTATAAAAGTTATAATACTTTTAACTTTTTCATAAATTATTTTCTTAACTGCATTTTTTTTGTGTGTGCCTGGTGTGTATTTGTCACTACATTAAAACATTTATTTGTGGGAATTCCTCTATTTGTGGAACAGAATGCAAGTAACTTCCTTGTTTCTGCCAGATGACACGACCACCACACCAGCCTGGGGCCACCTTAATGCAAAGTGAAGTCTCTGAGGATCCTAGACAACCCAGGGAATTCCAGCCCAGGATATAACTCCATGCAAGGGTTCTCCCATGCAACTCATTTTCATTCTGAGAGCACAGCCCGTTAGGGACCAGCCTTTTGGAGGCGCACTCTCTTGGCACTCCCCAGCTTGCTTAGTTCCTGGATTCTGTTTTCCATTTCTTCCACAGAGGCTGTCCAAGGACAGTGTCAGTGTTTCAGGATTGACAGTGTCCTCAGGGCTAAAGTTCCTTCCTGCTTATTTACCTCTCTGGCTTGGTAGTTTCTTACTAGCTTGTCAGATCTTCAATGCTTTTAAGGCCATATATATATATATATATATATATATACACACACACACACACACACACATATATACACACACACAAAAACTAAGACTGAATAAAAATATATTTTATTAGTATATATTTACATTATATTAAAATATATACTTATAGGTTATATGAAAACATGAATATATTTTATAAAGATATATTTTTGTATATATATTTTATCCCATCTTCATTGTTTCAGGGGAGGATTATTCTGAACAACTTTTTTAAGAAACAGGAAATCTCTTGTTGGCCATTGGCCATGATCATAATTTTGTTTATTTGTTTTTGCTTTTTGAGACAGGGTCTCACTCTGTCATCCAGGCTGTAGTGTAGAGGTGTGATTATAGCTCACTGTAGCCTCAGACTCCTGGGCTTAAGTGATCCTCCCATCTCAGCCACCTGAATAAAAGGACTATAGACGTGCACTACCATGCCCAACTACTTTTTAATTTTTTTTTGTGGAGATGGGGTCTTGCTATGCTGCCTAGGCTGGTCTCAAAACTCTTGGCTTCAAGTGGTCCACCCACCTGGGAAGGCCTCCCAAAGTGCTGTGCTGGGATTACAGGCATGAACCACTTGACTGGCCTACAAATATTTTAAATAAGGACAAACAAATGATTTTCTTTTCTTTTTTTTTTTTTTTTTGAGACGAAGTCTCGCTCTTGTCATCCAGGCTGGAGCACAGTGGCGTAATCTTGGCCCACTGCAACCTCCACTTCCCGGGTTCAAGTGATTCTCCTGCCTCAGCTTCCCAAGTAGCTGGGATTACAGGCACCTGCCACCATGCCCGGCTAATTTTTGTATTTTTAGTAGAGAAGAGGTTCCCCCATGTTGGGCAGGCTGGTACAGAACTCCTGACCTCAGGCAATCCGCCCGCCTCAGCCTCCCAAAGTGCTGGGATTATAGGCGTGAGCCACCGTGCCCGGCCTACAAGTGATTTTCATATTACAGAGAGAGAGAGGGGTAATGTGGAATGCAACCCATACATTTATTCATTCAACAAACATTGCTGAGTATCCCTTACTGTGTGCCTGTCACTAAACCAGGAGCTGGGGATGCACATGTGGTTCCCCTCCGGGAGCTCCATGGCAGCAAGGAGTGAGGGCTACCAAAGATGATTTTCACAGAGAACTCCGGGGACCCACAGATAAGTCGCTTCCTCAGACTGGGGACAGGGAGTGAAAGCAGGATTCCCTGGGAGACGGCCTATGAACTGAAGTTTTGAAGAACTGGCAGAATTTACTCAAAGAAAAATGGCTGTCAAAGGGCACTCTGGGCTAAGAAGACAGCATGTGTGAGGGAAAGGAGATATGAGAGAAAGTGGCACTGCCAATGTTACTGGGAGCAGGGTAGGTAGGGAGCAGGAAGAAATGGGGTGGTGAAGTAGAGGGGGCAGTAAGGCAGAGAGGGGTCAGATTACGGAGCCTGGTGTGTGATGCCTAGCAACCTACATTTTATCCTCCAAGTAATAAACAGTCACTGAAGTGTCTGGGGCAGAAGTAATGTGATGCAGTCGGCATTTTAGGAAGGCCATCACAGAGCCTGCAAGGAGACTCAACTTCCAGGGACATGAGACTGGGGGCCAGGACACCAGTGAGAAGGTCAACATAGGGACCCGGGCAGGATGCAAAGGGCTGAGCTGGGGCAATGGTCAGGGGGACACCTAAAGGAGAGAGGTTTGACTCGTTTCTATTTCTCCTGCGAAGAATTGCTGTGATTCTTTAACCCAAAATTCAAGTTTTAATTGTGGGAAAATCTCAGTCATCATCTCTTCACACTGGGCCTTTCTCCCATTCTCTCATCCTATAACTACTCACCACATTTGCATGCTCTCATTCTAGCCCTCATACCCCCTCTTTCCTCATTTTTTTCTTTATCTTTCTATTTTATATTCTGTGTAATTTTTTTCAGTTCATTAATTCTGTAATCTGCTGCTTAACTAGCTGTTCCAATGAATTGGCTGTGACACCTTGGGCAGGTTACAAGAAGGATTAACTGTATGTTTCAGTGGTCTCACGTAAAAATGGAGATAATGACAAAACCTACATCAAAGGGTTATTGCGAAGATTTAATGTGTAGCTCACATCTGTAATCTCAGCACTTTGGGAGGCTGAGGCAGGAGGATTGGTGAGCCCTGGAGCTCGAGAACAGCTTGGGCAGCATAGTGGGAACCCGTCTCTAGAAAAAAATTAAAAAGTAGTAGGGCATGGTGGTGTGTGCCTGTAGCCCCAGTTACTGGTGGGGGGTTGGGGATGGGGCTGAGGTAGGAGGATCACTTGAGCCTGGGAGGTTGAGGCTGCAGTAAGCCGTGATGGTGCCACTGTACTCTAGCATGGGTGACAGGGCAAGACCCTGTATGCCCAAGAGGAAAGTGGAGAAAGAGAAG
The DNA here is from genome assembly GCF_043159975.1 of Macaca nemestrina. Classification (NCBI taxonomy): domain Eukaryota; kingdom Metazoa; phylum Chordata; class Mammalia; order Primates; family Cercopithecidae; genus Macaca; species Macaca nemestrina. The sequence continues at coordinate 13,489,725 of NC_092125.1, read as the reverse complement.
AGCAACAAGGAAAGGGAAGGTGCCTTAGCTCAGCAGGCTGCTGGTGCACACAGAAAGGAAGCCCCAGAGAAGCATGTGGCAGACAAGCAGTGAGAAGCATGCTGTGCAGCCTCAGGAAGCCCACAGCAGGCACCACTGATGCAGGAGAGGCCACGAGCCAGGTGGGAGATGAGAAAGGAAAGTACCAGACAACCTGGGGCTGGAATACAATGCACAGCACTTAGAATAAGATCATCCTCACATCTGTTTTATGCTTAGGGCCAATAGTTAAAACCATAGAAATGTAATCAGATGAAAGAATATAGAGAAAAATAAAGATACTTGAGCCCAAAATTAATACATCAGAATATGTAAAGAGTTTAGAACAATGCCTAATACAAAGTAAGTACTCAGTAAATATTAACTATTATTTTTATGTCATTTCTAGAAGTTCTGTTTTATTTTTTTCCACACATACTTTGTTTTTCTCCAGTGTCCCAATTTTAAACAGAACAACTATCTCCAATTCACTGAGTACAGATTAGTGAGTTACTTTGACATTAAAACTAAAGTGAGGCTAAGGTTCTACTTGATAAGTTACAAGTCTGGTCTCCTTGGGCCAATATTTTCCTAAAGTTTTAGGCCATTCTCCTACTGACCATAGCCAATCCCATTCATTATTGTAAAAAATATGTCAGAAGAAACAGTACAGATTTATTGACCTATTCTCCACCTTTTACTCTGTAAAATGAGTAACAGTTATGGGTAAACACAACACAGGGCTCCTAATAGTAGTATTTGATAATTGTTTAATAAACTCTGCACTTTGAAATGATTGCAAAGGCTAATATTACTAGACAATTCACTGACGGGTCAGAAAATAACTTCCGGTGAGTAGAGCAGGTCTCTTGTGCTGGCGCCTTCTTTTAAATATTGTTCTTGAACAAAGTAATACTACCTTGTATAAGCTGCATACATATTCTTCTACCACCCTCAAGTTAGAGAACAGATATATAGGTGTTCACTTATATGAAGATGACACGGCCACGTTACTTAGTGACAGAATAACCCGACAGCAACTATTTGTTGTGATCAGTGTGATCACATTTAGAAGATATTCTCCTCTAACATTTAAATGTTATCAGTGATCACATTTAGAAGATATTCTCCTCTAACATTTAAATGGCTTATAGGTAACAATCCCATATCACAAGTCAACTAATTCATCATTACCTAGAATGCATTTTAGAAGACTTTATCTTGGGTGCTCCAACAGAAACTTATGGTGCTCAAAGTTAGATATGCTTACTAGCTAAGGAAAGTATTTCATAAGATCCCCTTGAAAGTATTTTCAAACAAGGATTTGGCCACATCCCATGGGGCACTGGGTTGTGGGGGGCCATCTTTTGTTTGTGTGGAAGACAATCCAAAGGAGGACAGGAACACTTTTAAAACCATGGCATTCAGTGGGTCAGGAAAGCTGAAGAACAGAAACCAGTGAACATGAGGTGTCTCCTGCTAATCTCCCAGGCTCAGGGTCAGAATCACAACCTTAGAGATGCCAGAATAGCAACATGATCCCTGGGAAAAAGCAACAACAATGCCTACAAATACCCAAGTAATTTCCCCTCAAAACAAACTGATAAAACTACACTACTAAGTTAGATTTTTTGGCACTGTTTAATAGTAACTATTAATCTCATGATTTGATTACCTAATAGGTGGAAAAAATCCTATAAAAATTAGCTGAAAAATCTGCTTTAAGGCAAATATACAACTGAGGAAAGCTAAGCAACATAAACCTTCACAAGTGTGTCATGACCTCAAAGCTAAAAGAAGTATATGTCTTGCAGTTTTTAAATTGTAATAGCTATGCTCTTGATCTGCTTCCTCAAAGCTATCCTGTGCACAAATACTCCTATAGTGACAGCTTAACCTCTTTTCTAAAACCCGTACTGCACACTGTGTTAGCGTACAATTAAAAATGGAGAAGTAGGGAAAACTAAGAACAAGGCTGTTCAAAGTGTTGGCGAAAGCAAAAGGAAATAAAAAGCAAAAGATAAAGCCAGTTTTAAAAAAAGGTGTCCATGTCATGATGCAAAATGATCCAAGTGCACAAGCAGACAACTGCCCTAGAAGCAGGGTTTAGATTTGTGGGAGAAAGTCAGAAAGGGGAGCTCAGAAGATCAAAGGCAACGGCAGCATGATTATTACAGATGTTATAAAATTAACATTCATTTTAAGCCTTTGGGAATCAAAAGGTGATAAAAGGAGACATTCAAAAAGTTATGACACTTATATTCTCTGCTTATATCCTTTTTAAAAAACAATTTGTCAGGTCTCTCTCTGCCGCCCAGGCTGGAGTGCGGTGGTGTGATCACGGCTTACTGCTGTGATTTTGACCTTCTGGGCTCAAGTGATATTCCCACCTCAGCCTCCCTTGTAGCTGGGACCACAGGCGCGTACCACCATGCCTGACCAATTTTTTTATTTTTGTTTTTTGGTAGAGACAAGATCTTGCTATGTTGTCCAGGCTGGTCTCAAATTTCTGGGCTCAAGCAATGTTCTTGTCTTGGCCTCCCAAAGTGCTGGGGCCACAGGTGTGAGCCACCACACCCTGCTTATATTCTTTAGCATTCTTTTTATCATGACACGTAAAAACCTCATCACTGGCCTCAATCTTTTCCTGCCCTGCTTCTGTCATTCTTCCCCAACACATTACACTCTAAACTACACAGAAAAGTATTTGCCACCCCCCAAAAACCCAAGTCTTTGATTCCAGGTCTTGTATAAACTATTTCCTCTGCCTGAAATGTTCTTTCCTCTTTCCTTCACTTATAGTAGATTGATCCTTTAGGATCCAGCTGAAGTGTAACTTATCAGGCTCCCTGATGTCTGGATGTCCTTCTTCTGTGGTCCTTTATCCTGGGTGTGAGCCTTTCTCAGAGCACACACTCCACTGTTCTGGCTCCTAAACCTGCCCTTCTTTGCTTTCTGCCTGGATCACTGCAGTGGCCTTCTCGCTGGTGTCCTGGCTCCCAGTCTCATGCCCTTGGAAGTGCTTCCCCTTGCAGGCTCTACAGTGGTCTCCCTAAAATGCTGATTGGATCATATAACTCCTGCTTAAACCATTTTAATGGCTCCTTAGACTAACAGACAGAAACAAAATATGGTCACATTTATACCTCAGGGACCATGCAAAGAAACTTAACAAGAGTTCAAAAGGGAATAAGCTTGGAAAAAAAGGTAAGAACCTGGCTGGGCATGGTGGCTCACATTTGTAATCTCAGCACTTTGGGAGGCCGAGGTGGGTGGATCACCTGAGGTCAGGAGCTCGAGATCAGTCTGACCAACATGGTGAAACCCCGTCTCTACTAAAAATACAAAAATAAGCCAGGTGTGGTGGTGGGCACCTGCAATCCCAACTACTCTGGAGGCTGAGGCAGGAGAATCGCTTGAACCCGGGAGGCAGAGGTTGCAGTGAGCCGAGATCACACTATTGCACTCAGGCCTGGGCGACAGAGTAAGACTCTGTCTCAAAAAAAAAAAGAAAGAAAGAAAAGGAAGAACCTGGGAGTCACCCTATGCTAGAAATACAGGTTTCACCCAGTAGAAGAGATTTAATACTATAAAGAAAATTATAATGGGAAAAAATGCACAGTGAAAATTCTGGATCAGAATGATGATTACTGAGTTATCAACCTAAACTTGCCACATATCCTCAACTGCACCACAGGCAGATTGAAGAAACAAAAACAGGCTGGGCATGATGGCTCATGCCTATAATCCCACCACTTTGGGAGGCTGAGGTGGGAGGATCACTTGAAGCCAGGAGTTCAAGACCAGCCTGGCCAACATGGCAAAACCCCACCAACTCTAAAATTACAAAAATTGGCTGGGCGTGGTGGCGCATGCCTGTAGTCCTAGCTACTTGGGAGGCTGAGACACGAGAATTGATTGAACCTGGGAGGCAGAGGTTGCAGTGAGCCAAGATTGTGCCATTGCATTCCAGCTTAGGCAACAGAGGGAGGCTCTGTCTCAAAAAACAAACAAAAACAAAACAAAACAATCACCCCAAAACAGTAAATTAAAAGAAGCATTGCATAATCTGTCTTATTTTCTTCCCTGTTTTATGATTCAACTCTAAAATCCTGGGAGTTCAGTGAATGGCTAAAAAATAATAAAATTTCTTCCAGTAAGTGGTACAAATCCAGACAGACTACTTAGATTTTGCTGTCATTTAGTTTACTCAGAGGGTATGGGAATGTTGGACATTAGGGTTTCTAAGCTTTCAAACTGATAGACTCTTACAGTATACTCCTAAGCATTCAGGTTGATATCACAAATACAGGTAAGCACCAAATGTCATTTAAAAGCCTAAATACAAAACAGATCATAACTCAAAATACTGTCTCTGAAAAAAAATAGGACTACTACAATTGTTTTCAAGATTTTTCATGATTCTAATAAACCCTAAAGATTTTTAAGACCTAATGTAGGGAGAAGATTAAGGTATAAACATTTTAAGTTAATCTTATGCAAAATGAATTATACTTCATAAAGGTTTTCTTCCCTTCATTGACAAAGTCCCATACTACCCATACAGAAAGCCCAGAACCTACCGTGCTGCTTGTAAATCTGTTTGTGTAGGCTGTGACGACACCGCATTTGCTTCCAGTAAACAGCTGGCAACTGTCAGGCACCCAAGCACAACTAGTAACCTTTGAAAAAGGACAAATCAAAGATTATCATGTTTTAAAAGAATGAAAAATACTTCTACTTTTCTGACAACTATTTTTTTTTAATCTCAAAAATGTTAGGTAAACATTTCTTGAAACAGTTAGAAACATGTCAGATATAATAATATTCTGTAACTTTGAGCCAAATGTCGAAATGTTGTTTCCCAATTAAAATATATTAGAATGTGTATATGCGCCTGTGTGTAGATATATGTGTATATATGTATATATATTTAGATAAATTTAACACAATGATTCAGGATTGATTAAATCCAAGCTTGAGTGTGAATGTGTGTGTACTTCACACATTTATTTGCTTTTTGCTTTTATTTTCCTCATTTTATGTCTTTGGTGGGGAAACAGGGTACATATAAATAGAGGGATTGCTTCTAATAGTTCTAAAGATTGTTAAGCAGGAGAAGAAAGATAGATAAATGTGAATGTAAAAGATGGGATTATGCCTTTGGTACAAAATCCCTCAGTCCTAACCACAGAGGCACCATTCAGGTTTGAGTTAATTTTCTGTGTGGCCTGACAGGTCCTCTTTTCCACACCAGCTGACCCCCACCCTGTGTTGTATTCTTGAAATTTGCTAAGATAGTGGATCTTAAATATTCTCATCACACACATAAAAATGCTAACTATGTGAGGTGATGGATGTGTTAATTAGCCTGACCATAGTAATCATTTCACAATGTATGTATACATATATTAAAACATCACACTGTATACCTTAAATATATACAATTTCATTTGTCAATTATATTCCAATAAAGCTAGAAAAAAATAAAAAGAATTTTAAACAACTTTATTCAAGCTTTGGATCTGCTAAACTAATAGTCAATTTACTTGGCAAAAACAATTTGACTAAATGCTTGTCTTTGCACTGGTGAAAATATATTAGTGAATTGGAAAGCTTCTTCAAAGTTATGTCTATCTTTGTCCTCTCTTCCCAACACATCAATCTAATGTAACAGTACCCAACTCTTAAATAGAAGGAATGCCTAGTAATTAAAGGTGGAAAGAATTTGATTGAAAGCTTGTATCTTTAACATTGCATTGAAAACATTCAGTTAATACTGATGATGATTTCATTTATTTTTCTTCACTTTTCATTGGAAAGTCAAGATGTTTGTAAATCCAGATTATTGATGACAGCAATAAATCTGCTCACAAATTTATGTCAGTGTATTTTGACAGGTAGAATGTATTGTATATCTAACTCCCACTGTACATATTTCTGTTTTTCCTAATTTACAATAATCCCAAAAAGGGTGCAGTAAGGGACATACTGATTCTATAATATGTTTTTGTGTTTTCATTTATTTTGTAGATTCATTTCCAATTTAGTTTTATTACCAGCTTTGCCATGATTTATGGTTATAACTTGTTTGTGTTTGCATATATATATTTCTATCTGCATAAAAAGGCTCTGATTAATGCAGCCTGATATGTTTCAAAACTAAAAAAAAAAAAAAAATCTTATTAAAGTTCCTAGTAAAGTTGTTTTTCACTGTCTCTTTATTCTTACTTCCGTCAGTTTCCTGGTAAGCTATAAACAAATGGTGGTGATATTTTGGTCAGGGATATTGAGGGTTATGCAAACAAGTCACTGCTCCTCTTGCTTTCACTGCTAAAAATTCCCCTAAGTAGCTTCCTCCATTTCTAAAGAGCTCAGGGAATGGGACACATTTTAGGACAGATGATAAGGCAGCAGGTGTTATGTAGGTAATGGAAATCAGAGGATGGTAAGAGAACTTCCCATGGAAAGAGAGTCAAAAAAGAAGGCTGTCCATACAATTAAGTCAGTAACAGTTCAGCAGCAGTACTGTATATTTACACGGTATTCTACAGTTTACAAGTTTCTTTCACAAACACTGGAAACACTTTACAGCAGCTTTCTGAGAAAGTAGTATGAGTACTATTATCTTGGTTGTAATGAGGAGGAAAGAAACTCAAGTTTGGAGAGGTTAAGTTACTAGTCAAAGGCTGTAGTTAGTATATAACAAAGCTGGGACACTAACAAAGATCACAGGGCTACAGGCCCAGTGATCATGATGCCTGAATATCCAGTCCATTTAGGAAAAATCAGGTATAAAAGATGGCACTATGGTTACAGAAAATGACTTAATGACAAAGGTGAGTGAACACTGAGAAGAAGGCAATGCTGATTTGGTTCAAACACTATGCCCTTTACTGATATTGAGTAGGAGATTATGATTATACTCTCTCAATGAGAAAATGGGTAGAAAACAAATTTGGGGGACACAAATAGTGGTAGTTAGGAAGTCTGTAAGTACTATAAACATCAGCTTCTCTCTTTTTTTTTTTTGAGACGGAGTTTTGCTCTTGTTGCCGAGGCTGGAATGCTATGGCATGATCTCAGCTCATTGCAACCTCTGCCTCCCAGGTTCAAGCGACTGCCCCAGCCTCCCGAGTAGCTGGGATTTACAGGTGTCCACCACCACGCGTGGCTAATTTTTGTATTTTTTAGTAGAGATGGGGTTTCACCATATTGGCCAGGCTGGTCTCAAACTCCTGACCTCAGATGATCTGCCCGCCTTGGCCTCCCAAAGCGCTAGGATTACAGGTGTGAGCCACCACGCCCAGCTTAACATCAGCTTCTTGACTGGACAAGTTGCAGGATATTAAAAACTGGCTGCTTGGCTGGGCACAGTGGCTCATGCATGTAATCCCAGCACTTTGGGAGGCTGAGGTGGGAGATTAACCTGAGATCAGGAGTTTGAGACCAACCTGGCTAATGTGGTGAAACCCCATCCCTACTAAAAATACAAAAATTAGCCAAGCGTGGTGGCACATGCCTGTAGTCCCAGCTACTTGGGAGGCTGAGGCAAGAGAATCGCTTGAATCTGGGAGGCAGAGGTTAAAGTGAGCGCAGATCACACCACTGCACTCCAGCCTGGGTGATGGAGTGAGACTTCATCTCAAAACCAACCAACCAACCAACCAACCAACCAACCAAGCTAGCTGGTATCAGTGTTTGTTTTTTTTTTTTTTGAGACGGAGTCTCGCTCTTGTTGCCCAGACTGGAATGCTATGGCGTGATCTTGGCTCACTGCAACCTCTGCCTCCTGGGTTCAAGCGATTCTCCTGCCTCAGCCTCCCGAGTAGCTGGGATTACAGGAATGCGCCACCACGCCTGGCTAATTTTTTTTTTGGTATTTTTAGTAGAGAAGGGGTTTCCCCATGTTGGCCAGGCTGGTCTTGAACTCCTGACCTCAGGTGATCTGTCCACCTTGGCCTCCCAAAGTGCTGGGATTACAGGCGTGAGCCACTGTGCCCGGCCAGTCTGACTCATTTTTATGCATTGTATTTAACTATTATAAAGATTCCACAAAAACATTTACAAAAGCCAGGCACAGTGGCTCACACCTGTAATCCCAGCACTTTGGGAGGCCAAGGCGGGTGAATCATTTGAGCCCAGGAGTTTGAGGCCAGCCTGGGCAATATGGAGAAACCCTATCTCCACAGATAATATAAACATAATCCAGGCTTGGTGGCACACACCTGTAGTCCCAGCTACTTGGGAAGTTGAGGGAGGAGGATCATTTGAGCCTGGGAGGCAGAAGTTGCAGTCAGCTGAGATTGTGCTATTGCACTCTAGCCTGGGCAACAGAGCAACACTCTGTCTAAAATTAAAAAAAAAAAAAATGTTGACCAGGCACAGTGGCTCACAGCTGTAATCCCAACACTTTGGGAGGCCAAGGTGGGCAGATGATGAGGTCAGGAGATCGAGACCATCCTGGCTAATAAAGTGAAACCCCGACTCTACTAAAAATATACAAAAAATCAGCTGGGCATGGTGGCGCGTGCCTGTAGGCTCAACTACCCGGGAGGCTGAGGCAGGAGAATGGCGTGAACCCAGGAGGCGGAGTTTGCAGTGAGCTGAGATACGCCACTGCACTCCAGCCTGGGCGACAGAGCAAGACTCTGTCTCCAAAAAAAATAAATAAATAAAAATAAAAATGTTTACCTGGTACTGTTGTGAACTTTGAATGAAGTTTACTGGAGGCTCACTTTGTTTACTCTTCAACCTTAAAATATTATCAGCATATCCCCAGCTCAGGATGGCTGACCACTGAATGTCCGTACTGTTCATGCTTCTCACACCTCAAGGAGAAGGAGAAAGAAAAGTATCAGATCGCTACCGCTCCCTTGTTACATGAAAGCCCCAAACTGGCAGATTAAAGGGTGAAGTTTACATAGCAGAACATATCATTTGGTGCAAAACCATCTTTATATCTCTAAAATGGAACAATTTTTTAGTTTTATTCCTTTAATGCTAACAGGATTCTGAGGGTGGGATTACATTTTTTCACTTGTGTTGTTTTGTCTGGGATTTATTTGATTCAGAACTAAAATTTCTGTTAAGAAATTATTATAAAAGACAATGATAGTCAAGCTTACTCTGTTCATGTTCTGAGACACCTTTTCTTTTAAAAATAAATATGAACTAGATACTATTTAACTTTCTAGATACCCAGGATAGACAACTGTTAGTAGCAGGAAGACACTACTGCTAGAGTGGAAGCAACACCTACCCTGAGAAGGGATAATTTAATCCTGTCAACTGCAGGACTGTGTATGGCAGACTTTCATTCAAGGAGGCTCTGTTCTTCTCTCTCTCTCTCTTTTTTTTTTGAGACAGAGTCTCACTCTGTCACCCAGGCTGGAGTGCAGTGGCGCAATCTCGGCTCACTGCAACCTCTGCCTCCTGGGTTCAAGTGATTCTTGTACCTCAGCCTCCCCAGCAGCTGGAACTACAGGCACTCGCCACCACGCCCAGCTAAATTTTTTTGTATTTTTAGTAGAGACAGGGTTTCACCATGTTGGCCAGGCTGGTCTCGAACTCCTGACCTCAAGTGATCTGCCTGCCTTGGCCTCCCAAAACGCTGGGATTACAGGCTTGAGCCACTGCACCCAGCCCTCTCTCTCTTTTACAACATAGTATTATGTTCTCTTGGCATAAAAATTTGGAAATTTTGATATCATTTCCCAGTACCATTAACTATCTATGCTTTGTTGGTATGCTGGATATAGCTAAATGCAGCATAGATGCTGTAAATGGTACTGCCCTTGAAACTTGCAATGTTTTAAGTTCCTAAAGGAAACAGAATATGCTTTCTTTATTCCAGTAGAATACCCAGCATGTAGATGAGTATAACAAATAAATATTTCTTGAATGAATCAACAGCATATTGAAAATAGGCAATTCACAGCTTTTTGTTTTGTTGAGTAAAATAAGAAATGTTGACAACATTTTGCAACAAAGGAATTGGAATCTACTCACTAAATAGAAACTGCTCTAAATATAAGCTGCTAGGGAAAGGAACCACATGAGTCTTGAGTCCTCTCAAAACCTACCATAATGCCTGGCATGCAGCAAGTGCTCCATAAACCAAGGTTTCTCATTCCAGTAACCACAAGAGGCATCATCTTTTTTTTTTTTTTTTTTCTTTCAGAAGAAGAAACTTCTCCTTTACCTACTAAGACAGTGTATCTTAAATAGGATCTACTAAAATTGAATCTAAAATTGATTTTCAGCGTGTATAAGCTTGGACTCAAGCACCAGAGATTCTGATGCAGTGTGTCTCTTGTGTTAACAAGTGACCTAACTTTCATCTGTAAGCTACACTGTTCAGTCAGTGCCTCTCTAGAATGTCTACGTGGACTGTTCCTTGCTGGGTCTAGTGTTGGGTGTATCTAGTAAACACTGACCCCTTCCAGACCCTAGGGTGTTTACAGACCAATAAACATTTATTAAGCACTTAGAATGAACCAGGCACTGTGCTCATCATCCTCATACATTATTGTATTGAATCCTTACAGAAAAGTACCCAGTGAGGTAAATTATTTTGTTATTCCTGCTTTATAGATCAAAAGCCAGGATTTGCAAAGCACGAAGTTAACTTCCCCAAGGCCACATAGCTAGTAAGCAGCTGGGCAAGGATGCAAAACTCAGGAACTGTGACTGTCGGGGCCACGGGGGAAACTGTTCTATTACACTACTGCCCTGGACATACCCAGGTTCTGACAAATTCCAAATACATTGTGCGAGGAAATTAAGTGTAATTTGAATGAACATAGCTATTAGGGGCACACTAAGGGTTCATGACTGTAGTGGCACAAAGAAGATAGGCTTAGAATATGTCTGACATGTTTAAGTCCCATAATGCTAAGTGATAATACCCGCTCTTTCTCTTTTGCTCAACAGAGAGAAATTTTACTGTACTCTAATTTTTGAAAGGTAAATAATTCACCCATGTTGGTACTTTGGTATTATTAGTAAATTACTTGTAAATTACCTCATAACTAATTGTAACATACTAGTAAGAATAAACCATTGATATCACAATAATTATGATTAAACAGATCTACCTTATCCTATTAACTCACTAAATGTAGATAAAACGGTATGCATCCTCTCTTATTTCTAACAACTATAAAAACAATCATTCATTTCATGACAGAGATAAGAGTGAGCCTAAAAGAACTACGGCCCAGCTAGCATACCTAATTTCAATACAATAATGTATGAGGATGATGTTTTCTCTGGGTGCTGGCCCCTTTGTATTGCAGTTCGGGTGGAAGGCTATATACGGCTCCCAAGGAGCACAGTGCACAGAAGGTAATGGTAATTGTCAGCAGTGCTGGCTGCTAATGGCATCTAGTCCACATACTGGCTTTTAGGCAAGTCTGCAAATAACCTGATAGAAAGAGATGAGTGCCCTAGGTCATTCATTTTGGTGCCCCACATCCATGCCTAGCAAGTAGGAAGAATTCTTTTGTTTCTAGTGAAACGGTTAATTTGGAATGGCTGAGGGACTGCTCAAATGCAAAACGTCCCTAGTTTTCCAGTGTCTGGTTGACATTTAGAAACATGAAGAGGCCTCTAGTGCACAGCACTTGCCCACATGTTGCTTTCAGTGAGTCAGTATGTGGGGAGTCAGAAAAGGACTGGTTTTCAGGAATACGTGTTTTAAACATATATAACAAACCCAAATGTTGTGCACATGTACCCTAGAACTTAAAGTATAATAAGAAATAAAAAAAATTTAAAAAATAAAAATAAAAACAATAAACTACTGATATACACAAGAAAAAAAAACCCTATTTTCAAGGTTATCTTGACATCCTTGTTATGTTTGTTGCTTAAACCCATGACTATATCTTCTGAGGTGGTAGATGTGTCAGTCAAATATGTCTGTCTATTCTGGGGCTCAACAGCCTCAAAGTGTACATTTCTGTCAAATTGATAACACCTTCATTTTGTGAACATAACCATTTATTCTTGTTCCCTTAAAGTTCCTCCTCTCATTTCAAATGGCACTGCATTTAACTCTCAGTTTTTTCATGTAGTATGTTTTCATTCCCACTTTGTACTAAATAACCACAGATTTGAGCTGAGTTTTTTCCACCAAGGACTCAAAGTAGCAGCACAGATGAGCTAGAAATACTCAAATCTCATGAAAGATATATCCAGAATGATCTTCATTACATTTTATTTTACCTTGTTCCTTGCTATATGTCATCAGAAGACAGAAATTCCGTGACAAACCACAGATTGCTCTGGTGGGCAGAGCCTGGAGAGAGCCAAATCTTTCTCCGTGGGGCTGGCTGAAGCAGACCACAGGTACTGGAGCACTGGGGGAACCCACGTATTCCCCCCATTTCAAGCCTTTTATCCATGACAAAGGACTCTAAAACCAAGACAAATAAAAAGTATGGCTTTTTAAAAGGTAGTAAGTATAGAATTATTTCTAATTTAAGCGCTAAACAAAGTAAGAGAAAGTAATATGGATTGTAAGGTCTGTAAGGGCAAGAATTATTTTACTCATATTTTTTACTTCCCATACTTAGCATATAGAAATATTTGTTCCTTATTTGAGTTTTACTCTGTGGTTCTGGCCTAATTTGCATGAAAATATGTGGTTAATAATTCAAAATTCCTTGAAATTTGAGCAGAGAAAAAAATGTAGTATATTTCTTGTTTCTAGTTGAAATACCTAAAGTTGATACTTACTGGAAGACTGTAATTTGGTAGTATGCCAAGCCATATGTACATATGGCAATAGAAATCAAGACCACATGTAGCACAGGAAACCTCACTCAGCTATGAGCTCCTTGAAGAGAGGGGACACCTCTGTGATTCATCTTTGTGCTTGGACATAGCAGGTTCTCATCTCAAATAGGTATGTGATGAGTGAAAGGGGAAGTGTTTATCTATGGAACATACTGAGAGGATTAGAGAATCTCTAGCCAGTACTAGAGAATAAAAGAGATGAGAAAGAATTGTCAGTGAAAAATAGAAGGTAGAGCTCGAGGAACAAGAGGATTTGGGGAAAGAAAGATGAGTGAAGACTCTAGAGAGATACCCATGTGGCTGCCCATGAACAGTAATGAAAAGGTTTCCTTGACTTCAAGCAAAAACAATTATTAAAAAGTTTCAAAATCAAGAAGAAAAGACATGATGCCCTTTTAAAGAGTTTCCCCCAATAGTTCTATCTTTTTGTTCTTGTTATGACTGTTTTATCCTCTACTGAACTTTTTTTTAATGGATTCCCTCCTTTTAGACATTTAAGAGTTTAACCCATTATTTTACTTTCAACTCTTCAGAGGAAATGCTACATAAAATAAAAATAATATATTAAGCAATTTTCAGTCATTTCTGTAAAAAACCTAAGATTTTTTAGTGAAACTTGCTTATGTCATTTTCCAAATAAATGAAAAAAAAGGCACCATTGACCTATATACTATCTTTTAAAAAAATCATGCCTGTTTAGGAGCTCTAATAATTCTGTCAGACTATTTAGGAGACATGTTAATATACAGTTTTAAATGATATCATAGTGGTCTAAAAAATGAATATCTCTGGAAAAGCTTAAGAGCTTCAGGAATGCTCATGTGGGAACAGAGAGGTTAGGATCAGGCATTTTAAAAACAAGCTTCTAAAATTTTGTCTATCAGTGTTTTTTTGTGGCTCCCCTGTGGGATACAAATCTATCAATATTAAAGTTGAGAAAAATTTGTGTGTTAAATTTTATAGTTATCATTTATCATTCACAGTTCCCTGCCAGGAAATTACTTTTATATGAGTTGCAGAATTTAAACTTCTAGTTTTTCAATGACACAGAAAGATACAATGGCAACTATTTTATATCATAGTATATTTATTATCATTGTTATTATCAGTATTATTTTTTAAGTTGTGGGATACATGCGCAGAATGTGCAGGTTTGTTACATAGGTATACATGTGCCATGGTGGTTTGCTGCACCTATCAACCTGTCATCTAGGTTTTAAGCCCTGCATGTATTAGCTATTTGTCCTGATGCTCTCCCTCCCCTCCCCACCAACCCTCCTGTATGGCCCCAGTGTGTGTTTTTCCCCTCCCTGTGTCCATGTGTTCTCACTGTTCAACTCCCACTTATGAGTGAGAACAGGCGGTGTCTGGTTTTCTGTTCTTGTGTTAGTTTGCTGAGGATGATGGCTCCCAGCTTCATCCATGTCCCTGCAAATTACATGATCTCATTCTTTTTTATGGCTGCATAGTATTTCATGGTATATATTTTCTTTATCTAGTCTATCATTGATGGGCATTTGTGTTGGTTCCATGTCTTTGCTATAGTAAATAGTGCTACAATAAACCATACATGTGCATGTGTCTTTAGAGTACAATGATTTATATTCCTTTGAGTATATACCCAGTAATGGGATTGCTGGGTCAAATAGTACTTCTGGTTCTAGATCCTTGAAGAATCGCCACACTGTCTTCCACAAGGGTTGAACTAATTTACATTCCCACCACCAGTGTAAAAGCATTCCTATTTCTCCACAGGCTCACCAGCATCTACTGTTTCTTGACTTTTTAATAATCGCCATTCTGATTGGTGTGAGATGGTATCTCATTGTGGTTTTGATTTGCATTTCTCTAATGATCAGTGATCTTGAGCTTCTTTTTCAACAGTAACCAAAACAGTATGATACTGGTACCAACGCAGACATATAGACCAATGGAATAGAACAGAGACTTCAGAAATAACACCACACATCTACAACCATCTGATCTTCAACAAACCTGATAAAGAACAAGCAATGGGGAAATGATTCCCTATTTAATAAGTGGTGCTGGGAAAACTGGCTAGCCACATGCAGAAAACTGAAACTGGACCTCTTTCTTACACCTTATGCAAAAATTAACTCAAGATTAATTAAAGACAAATGTAAAACCCCAAACCATAAAAACCTTAGAAGAAAACCTAGGCAATACCATTCAGGACATGAGCAAAGATTTCATGAAGAAAAGGTCAAAAGCAATTGCAACAAGAGCTAAAATTGACAACTGGGATCTAATTAAACTAAACAGCTTCTGCACGTCAAAATAAACTACTATCAGAGTGAACACGCAACCTACAGAATGGGAGAAAATTTTTGCAATCTACCCATCTGACAAAGGTCTAATACCCAGAATCTACAAGGAACTTGCACAAATTTACAAGAAAAAAACAAACGACCTCATGAAAAAGTAGGCAAAGGATATGAACAGCCACTTCTCATAGAATATTTAAAGAGGAGTGCTTTGTTGAAATGCTTTTTATACAGCTCTGATTGTTTTGAACTTCAATGGCGAACTGAAGTTCACACAAGCATATCTGGGTCATCCAGATGACCCCCGTATAAATGAGTACTGTTGCTTGGTTTCAAGGCTTGTGTTTGCATTTTGTGTAGATGTCAAGTGAAGGCCCAAGGAGTCAAGAAGCAGTACGGTGTGGAAGGCTTCACCGTGGTTCAAATAAAGAAAAGCAGTGGCATAAATGTCATTACACATCACACAGAAGTGCAGCAAACCAAACCTTAAAGAACTTGCATCAGAGAAGACATTAATTTTAAAAATAGTGAGTGTCTATTATATGCCCAGCACCTTCCTAGGAACTGGGGACACAGTGATGAACAAGAACAGACAAAGTCCTTGTGTTTATGGAGTTACATTCTATTTGGGAGGGGAGTATAGACAAATAAATAAACTAATACATATACAATATGTCAGGTGATGGAAGTGCTATACACAAAAACAAAGAAGGGGAAGGGGTCTGAGGATGACGGAACACCTGTTTGAGACATAATTAGACTTAGATATAATCAGAGCTTATGGAAAGCATTTAAATGGGGGTCGGGGAAGACTCCGAGGAAGAGATGTCTGAGCAGAGACTTGAATGAGATGAGGGAGCAAACTGGGGATAAATCTGGGGAGTGGTTATTCCAGGTGAAGGAAACAGTCATCACAAAGGTCCTGAGGTGGGAATGAAGTAGGTTGGTACCATGTTCCCACTGCAAGCAGCCATACTGCTCAGATCCAACTTTAACAGCTAATGAGCAGTAAGTATAGTAGTAAATTAAATGGCATTTATTAATTTTCAGGGATATATTGTAAAATTATGTTGACATGTTAAAGTGACAGATTGGGCTGGGTGTGGTGGCTCACATCTGTAATCCTAGCACTTTGGGAGGCCGAGGCAGGCGGACCACGAGGCCAGGAGTTCGAGACCAGCCTGGCCGATATGGTGAAACCCCATCTCTACTAAAAATACAAAAATTAGCTGGGTGTGGCGGCGGGCACCTGTAATCCCAGATACTCAGGAGGCTGAGGCAGGAGAACTGTTTGAACCTGGGAGGCGGAGGTTGCAGTGAGCTGAGATTGTGCCACTGCACTCCAGCCTGGGTGACAGAGCAAGACTCGTCTCAATCAATCGATCAATCAATCAAGTGACAGATCGTAGTTAAAAATAGTGATGCTGGTAATTACAGTGACTAAAGTGATTTGTGAAGCTTCAAAAACAGAAAACAAAAAATGTAGTTTTCTATTATGAAACTCAACACTCGCAATTTAGTTTTAGCAAAACAACATTGTCTACCATATTAATGCTTTAAAATTGAATTTCACTGGTGGAATAAGTTTTGTTTGTATTTAACATGAACATTTGACATATGTGAGCTATAAGCACAAATAATTTATATCCAGTGTTCTGTCTTACATAAAGTAATATTATTATAAGGAATAATAGTCAAACAAGGTGTAGGTGTGTAAAAACCTTTTCCTCTTAAAATAGGTCACAGATTACTGCACTTTGAGATACACTGAGTTATTTCATCTTTAAGGTCCTTTACAACTTCTTTCCCTTACCTTTTCGTTTTCTGTGATTTCCTTCTGCAAACCCTTATAGTGTTTACAATTCACATTCTACTATCTTATGCTGTTTTTATATGAAGAATTTAGTTGAAGATTAAAATCCACTTTAGCTTTAAGGCTTGCTTGCTTGATTTTTCTATTTTGAAGTAAAAATTATACCTACTTCCTATTTTTGGACGCAGTACTATTTATCATTACAACCTGGGGAGGCCAAAGAAATATGTAAAGTTCCCCCTTAAGTATAAACCAAAACATCCGCATCACTGGTCAATCCTTTTGATTGTGGATGATAAGTGTACACTGGCATACCAATGCTCAAACTATTCTCTAGTCCTTCTTTTCTTGTTTGCAAAATCCTATTATGTCACTGCCCTGGGAGGCTTTCCCTGGGAATAACCATTCTCTCTGCTTTCTGAGGGAGGTTACTGTCTGAAACAATCAATTCTTCTTTCCTCTGAGCTCCCCAAAGCACTGTCTCATATCCCTAACACAGCATTTACCTTGCACAGGATTCTGCTTTCGCTGCTGCACCTGTCTTGCACTGACTGGCACACAGCTTTAGGACAGGACCATGCTATTCATTACTGTATCCCTGGCACCTGGGAGAGTGCCTGGCATCATCTGCATTCAATTGAAATCCAAATTACATACCGGATAGATGATTTCTTTGACTTGTTCTCGGGTCTCCCTGAAAGCAAACTGCACTAGCAACCCCACAGCAGCTGGAAGCTCTCCTTCAATATTGAGCTTGGCTCCAGGTCTGCTCACATGGGCTGTGTGGAACAGCTGACGGGGAGTCTGCCCATAGGTTTTTATCATGGTTTCTAGCGCTCTTCTCTGAACCGGATCTTCAACTGCAGAGACATCCATTCCAAAATATGTCTGCAGAGTGAAAGAATAAAGGAACAAGACATATGTAGTAAAAAGAAAGACTTGGCAATAATATAACACCAAAGGGAAAAACAACACTTTGTTTTATATTCTAGGTTATGGAAAAAATGCTTTTGTTCAGGTTAACAATCACGCATGGTCTCACTGAGATCAGAAGTATCAATGTTTCTGAATAGGTGAACAAAAACAATGTATCTTGACTGGTTATAATTAGGTATGTTTATAAAATCAGTTTTTAATTTAAGACCTGAGAATATCATATAAGACTTGATATTAAATTACTGAAGAAGTTGCTTGTCCAAAGCAATATATAGGAAGAGGCAAAAATGAAGTTAAAATACAATGCTGGTAGATAAAGACAGCATTATTTAGGTTCTAATAAATATTGTAGATAAAACCAAAAGAGCAGCAATGAAAATTCAAAGCTCTTAAATGTAAAGGGTATTATTGTACTAATAAAATTATTGCACTAAGAAGGATGTTTTTTCTTATTTATTTATTTGTTTGAGATGGAGTCTCACTCTGTCGCCCAGGCTGGAGTGCAATGGCACGATCTTGGCTCACTGCGACCTCTGCCTCCCGGGTTGAAGTGGTTCTTCTGCCTCAGTCTCCCGAGTAGCTGGGACTACAGGCGTGTGCCACCATGCCCAGCTAATTTTTTTGTATTTTTAGTAAAGATGGGGTTTCACCATGTTAGCCAGGCTGGTCTCGAACTCCTGACCTTAGGCAATCCACTCGCCTTGGCCTCCCAAAGTGCTGGGATTACAGGCACGAGCCACCGCGCCTGGCCAAGAAGAATATTATTTCTTAGTGTCATTATCCTGTAGAGTCAGATGGAGAGCAATGTGCATTTACTTCTTTATTTCTAAAGCTGGTGATCAGTAATTGAGTATAGATCAGCTATATTTCGTACATATCCACTTGGATGGCTTAGCTTTTAGTATAATATTTAATCAGTCGTAGTGGCTTTCATTACATATCTAAACATAAAATTTCTATAAATGCCAAAATAAAATTCCAAAGACTACTTGGGGTCTTATTTCCATGTGAAGCTTCCCGTGCCACATAAAACTTTCATTAAATAAATTTATATGATTTGCTCTTGTTAATCTGGTTTTTTGTTTCTCTTTGTTTTTGTTATTTTGCAGAGACTCCAGTTAACCTGAGGAAAAGAAGGTGTTTTTCCTCCCTTATATATTAATACTATATGTGAAGTTGTTATTCACCAAACTACATTATTCTCCTTTTTTAGAATGAACTTTTCCATAGCATTTATCTTCTATTAGAATAATCAGGAAACCTATATTATTCTCTTTTGTAGATTATAAATCACTTAAGAAATTTAATTTTACATGACTTCGGATGTACTCAAAATAATTATGGAACAAAATAAACTAATGAGCTTTTTATTTTAAAGCTACTTTCGGGGAATGGACTACTGGCCTAAAAAGCTCAGATACGGAGTGGTCTACTGTAGGTTCTGTGTATGCATTTTACCTATATTTGTTATAAACTCTTGTAGATTTGTTACAATCAACACAGAAAATTACAGTTAGTGGGGAGGTCCTTTAGATATTTCCTTTTGAAAGGAAGTATCTTTCTTTTCAGAATCTGCTTTTTCACCTCCCACTCCTCAAGGGATTTCCTTTCAGCGGCTGCATTTGGAGTCTCCACTACATCCAGGCAGGCCCATCTACCTTGGAAAGGAAAGTTGGCTTTCCTCCTAACCCCCTTCACCCTCTTTGAGTCTTATTTACTTTTGCATCCCCAGAGCCTAGCAAAATAGATGTTTCCTGAAGAGGTAAGATTATTTTTTCTAAAGTTAGTCTACCCAACAACCTCAAAAAGTATACTTGAAAATGTAGGCCGGGCGTGGTGGCTCACGCCTGTAATCTCAGCACTTTGAGAGGCCGAGGTGGTGAATCACGAGGTCAGCCTGGCCAAGATGGTGAAACCCTGTCTCACTAACAATACAAAAATTAGCCAGGCGTGGTGGTGGGCGCCTGTAATCCCAACCACTTGGGAGGCTGAGGCAGGAGAATTGCTTGAACCTGAGAGGCAGAGGTTGCAGTGAGCTGAGATCACACCACCGCACTCTAGCCTGGGTGACAGAGCAAGACTCCATCTCAAAAATAAATAAATAAATAAAAAATAAAAATATAACAATTCTACTTCTAGGAATTTATCTTAAGGAGGTAAAGATGTACCTAAAAATAACCATAGAAATATTAATTTTAATAGCAAACAAATCCTAACTAAATATCCAACAATAGAAGACTGCTAAATAAATTATTCTATAGCTATACTTGAGAATATATGTTGAGTATCCCTTATACAAACATTTGGAACCAGAATTGTTTTGGATTTCAGGGTTTTTTGGGGGGGGGGGGAGGATTTTGGAATATTAGCATTATTTACTTAGCAGTTCAGTATTCTTAATCCAAAAATCGGAAATCTGATATGGTCCAATGAGCATTTCCTTTGATTATCATGTTGGCACTCGAAAAGTTTCTGATTTTGAAGCATTTTGAATTCTGGATTTTTGGATTAAGAACACTCTACCTATACTAAGAAGCCATTAAAAATAATGTAGAATGATACCTAATGACTTGAATAAATTTAAGATTATCTTATTTAGGGAGAAGAAAAGGTTACCAAATAGCACTAATATTATTATTATATAAATGGAATGATACACATCTATAGAAATAAGTCTAAAGGTGCTTTTACTATTTATCTCTGGATGGTGATATTAAAGTGGACTTTAAAATTTCTCCCTGTTGCTAGTCTGTATTTTACACATTTTTCTAACAAAGTACAAGTACTTTTTCTGTAATAAGAAAACATGGTGCCATTTTAAAGTAGACCATGTATGTCGGGTAGTGTGCAGAAAAGAGTTAACATAGCAAGATTGACTGCTATCTTTGGAAAGGCCTGCTTGCAAAGTTGGCCCTTGGCTGTTGTCTGGAACTCGAATTTCAGGAGAGGTCCTACCATTCCCTAATTGGTAAGAGTGACTTACTGTGCCTAAACTGTACAAACAACACGGTTTATACAGAACAACTGCTTTCCTTCTGAAAGGCTGGAATTTCAGTATGTGCGAGGCAGAGGGTGCCTACATTGCCAACCTCAATAAAAATCTTGTACACTGAGTCTCTAATGAGATTCCCTGGCAGACAACATATCACATGTGTCATTATGACTTGTTGCTGGAGGAGGTTGAGTATGCTCTTTGTGCTTTACCAGGGGTAGATTCTTGGATGTTTGTGCCTGATTTCTCCCAGACTTTGCCCCACGCTGATTCTACTTTGTATCATTTACTGTAATAAACCTGAACTAGAAGGATGACTATATGCTGAATCCTCAAATCCACCTAGTGAATCATCAAACCTGGGGATGGTTTTGGGGAACCTCTGAAAAAGATAGTATCTTGTTTTTAATGAGAGGAAATATAAAACCTGAAAAATCTTAGGTGATGGTTTAATGCTACTACCAATTCTCTTTGGTAACTTGGGTGTTTTAAAGGAACAGTCGAACAACTAACCTTAAAATATTCAGGTTCTATCTTATATAAATACAGATTATTTTAAAAGAGTCACTTACAGCAGGATGAAAAACATTGATTGCTTGAACAGAAGCCTTCCCCTTTTGCTTATAACCAAACACCAAGTCAATCCACTGACAGATGTTCTGGGACACGTAGTCAGACTCTAGAGCCTGCCGATGGATGAGGATAAAAAGACGAGGATCATTACGTGCCCAAGGCGGAAGGTTGACGTGATTAACCCGTTCACCATTCTGACGCACACCAAAATCAAAACCTAAAAGAGAAGATTAATATTAATATTCAACTTCCCCAAAGCAGGTTTCATTCAGTCACAGAGCAGTTCTTAAGAGTTCACAAAAATGGCTGTTTGTGTGCTACAACCGAAAAAGGGAATAGGAAGGAAGATTTACATTTTAAATAAGAAACACCACTGCTCATCTACTTATTTACCTACTAATAGGGTTATGTGAGCTAATGCTATCATAATTAAATTTGAGATCTTTCAACTTTATCTTTCTACCACTTTATAACATATTGAAGAAAAGGAGAAAACCATTGCCTACTAATTCCAATGTTCTCACTATTCGCTTCTTCAAGGGCATTAAGTACTTAAATATCTATTCAATTGTAAACCTGATTAGAATCAAACTAAGGCTTTGTAGAAGCATTTCTGAACTACTGGCATTAACATTTTAATAAATTTAAGATTATATTTAGTAAATATTTACTAAATATATTAGTATTCTATAGTTTAAAAACTCAACTAATATAAAGTATATACATTCTTAGAATGAATTGCCACAGTCTATTAATTTTATAAGTCTATAGGTCTGTTCTGACTTCCTTTCTACTAAGCATTCCTGTAGATAACAAAATTATCCCAACACAGGAAATAAGAGGGTTCTTCTGTGACGTAAATGAGCTAATATCTAATTGTCTCATCAGTCTGCTAGTATAAACAAAAATCTCAGAAGTGCTTATTTAAAAAAATTATCCTAAAGGAAATGTTACCTTTAAACAGAAATGGCTTTTTGTGCTACATTTTCTAGTTTGCTGAACACCACAACATAATACCAATTTAAAAGGACCTTTTAAAAGCTGATTAAGCTTCATATAAAATTAAGTTTTGATCTTGGAAAAACAGAAGGCTCTTCACCAAAATACTTGGGAAGTATTTTGAAATGATATGATATGGAATATAAATCAAGGGCGTATATAAGTTCACATGGGATGGGGATGGGAGCATCTCAGAAAGCTCAGCAGTCATCGTACGGAGGAGCTGCACGGTTGATTTAGGATGGACTGGCTGAGCACCTGCAGAACTCTATGTGTGTGGCTTCAGGAGAGGCAGCAGCAGGAACTTATTTAACAGTGAATGAGGCACCTGGGAATGGGCTGGGAATGGGGTGCATAACAGGGTATTTGTATAAACTCAAGCTTTCCCAACTTTCAGGTGTTCTGGGGGAACATCACAGAGGCAGACACTCCTGATCCAAAGCAGACAACTGACGTATGAGAGTCCCAGAGCAACACTGATAGGAAATGATGTGATATACGCTGTAGAAAATTGTATTTTCCAAAAATGGCTATAACAGCATTTCCTGTCTTGCATGCCCTTCCAGAATCTTGCTACTCTCCATCACAAGGCAAAGTCTATCTTCCTTTCTTTTGAATCTGGGAAGGCACTTGTGACTGCCTCAACGAATAGGAAGAATACAGTGGAAGTGATGCTGCGTGGCTGCTAAGAACAGGCTGGAAAAGGCCATGCAGCCTCTGTTCGTCTCCCTCTTGGAACACTTGTCTTTGGAACCCTGAGTTGCCAAGTAGGACATTCAGGGCTGCCGTGCTGTGGGGAAGCCCAAAACTAGCCCACACAAAGAGACCACATGAAAAAGCACTAACACTGCATGAAGAGAGGGTGATGTGCTCCAGCTACCTAAGGCTTCATCCTCTGCCTGTTCCACCTCCAGAAATCTGAAGGCAACAGCATGAGAGACCCTGAGCTAAAACCACCTGGCTGAGCTGTTTCTGAATTTCTGACCTTTTTTTTAATTTCTGACCAATAAAAAATAATTTTATTATCCATGATTGATAATAAATTTATTATTGTTTCAAGCCTCTAAGTGTTGAGATTATTTGTTATACAGCCATAGATAGCTAAAACATACATATAGGAGACCATGGACAGAAAAAACAAGGAGTAGATTTAAACAGGAGTCCTAAATGAAAAGCTTCAAGGCAGGCACCCCAAATTGCAGGTGCTGATGTTTGACTGAGGCATTTCTCACTTGAGCAACACTGTGAAACAAGCGCCAGGGTGGCATGAATCTACTGATGATTCAATAATCAATCAAACAACTTCAGAGACACTGATACTATACAACAAAATTCTAACATAATTTGCCCAACACCAACTTCTTAAAGCTCAGTTTCATGTGCTCTTAAGGATCACATAAAATTATAGAATTAAGTAATGTAAGAAATGACCCAAAGACATCCCTTAAAGGGTTAGCTGCTCTTCTATTTAAGAATAGCTAAGGTTGGCAGCCAAGACTGTTGGTTGGCATCATAGAAAATTTAATTTTATACTTCAGTATTCCTTTTGGCTATTAGATAATTCTGGGCAGAGTATTTTATTTTTATTTTGGTCATTCCTCATAAAATAATTGAGATTTCAGTTAATTTACATTTTGCTTTCAATAAAGTCATACCTCTTAATTTTAAAGTAATTAGCACATTATAACTTTTGTATTCAGAAAAAAGAATAAAGTAATTTCTATAATAAAATAAAAATACATATTTACAAATAATTTTATTAGTTAAAAGTTACAGTTTTCCAAACATACTTAATCCTATAAAATACTTAAAATTCTCAAGCTTATTTGAAAATAGAATTATATACTTAATAAAAAACATTTTCTCTTATTTGGGGACTCAAATTTTTAGGACTTAAAACAGCTATTTTCATTTTTGGAAAATTACAAAATAACCACAAGCCCTCAGAAATATAAATAAGAAATAATTTATTGCTATACCTTCACGGTTAACTAGGAACTCTGGAAGATAGAAGAACTCTGGAATAAGTTCTTTCACGTCAGTCATAGATTCAAAAGATGAGAGTCGCCAAGTTGTATTCGTAGAATGAAAAGTTCTGTCTGGAATGTCAAAACTTTGATCTATGAAAAAATACAAATAATAAAATTAAGACACAAAGACCTAATTCTATTTGAGGCCTACCATAATTAATTTACTTTTGCTACTTCAAAAAGATTAAAATAATGCTCAGTTTGTTTGCCCATAGTTTAAAAGAAGTTATTCATGTTCTTGAAAATAAATATTTCTATAAACTTGAGATATTATATTTTTCATCTGTTCTATGCTTTTGTAATACATATAATTAGATTAGTTTATACCATTTATTTGTTGAACTATCATCTATCTATCAAAGTAGAATGAAAGTTCCACAAAATCCACACCTTGCACATAATGGGTACTCAATAATGGTTGGTTTATGGAATGAATGAATAATGAAGAAGGAAAATTGAAGTTCAAGTAGGTAAACAGTTTTTTTCCCCATCAGGGAGCAAAATGATTCCTTCACTTTGAATTGTTAAGACTACTTTTTCTCCTTTCTTTGTTTTCTTTATTTTTTTTCCTAGTAGGGGGCGGGGGTTGGCGTATGTTACGGTGCATTGTTTTTTGGATGTTCTAACTCTGAGCTAAAGAATTGAGTAAACTTTCCTATGAATGAAAATAAAACTAAGCATAGTCACTCTTTTGTTCATTTTTTTTCCCCAGGGTAGACTATTAATAATCAAGAATTAAGTTTGGACTCTCTTTTCTGCCAACAATGATCAGACTTTCTAGCCATAGAGAAAGGCCTAGAATATTAAATGATATCCAAAAGCTGGCCCCTGAAAACAGTAGCAGTTTACATGTTTCTTAGGAACCGTATTGCATCATCTAAAACGTCTGTGAACGTGCTGAAATTTGAACACATCTTTTCATTTGGAGACTGCCACAAACACATCGCAGCATCGGGTTTCTTAGTTGCTCTGCTGAGCAACATCTTCGGTCACTTGTATTACTTTCTCATCTATTCTGTTGAGTCAGTTGGCATTGGCTGGCCACTAAATAAAATCTGGGAAGAAATAAGGTTTAGGAACATTTACTTTTTCTCAGAAAGTAAGGAAGGCCATTTAAAGAAATACCTACTAACTCTGTAGAAAAAGTTATCAATCAAAATGGAATTCAGAAAAATTAAGGTAATTCTCAAAAACAAACAAAAAAACTAAACAGAAAAATTAAGGTAATTTTGTAATGCTATGGTGAGGTCAAAGTATCTAGAGTTAAGACTAAAGAAATATGGAACAAGAGAAGCACATTGGGTAGGTTCTGTTCAGATTTTAAGATTCTCTGTATTTTCCTACATTTTATTAAACAGTACTACTACAAATTCCTATTACCTAGAATATGCATATATTAAACCTGTGGTTCTCAACCAGTAGCACTTTTGCCCTCCAGGGTTTATTTGGCAATGTCTGACAACATTTCTGATTCTCACAACTGGGGGGATGGGGTGTGGGCAGTGGTGGTACCACTGGCACTAGCAGGGAGATACCAGGGGTACTGCTAAATGTCCTGCAATGCACAGAGCAGCTCCCATGACAAACAAATTATGCAGCTCGAAATGACTACAGTGCCAAGGTGGAGAATCCCTGTACTAAACCAAAGCAAAGAAATAAATTCAAAAGCCGAGAGATATCACTTGAAACTAATAAGATGAAAGTGAATGGAGACTGAGGTAGTCCTAGGTTTTAAACAAAATATATTCATAAATACATAATGAAGAAAACATATTATATATGAATACATCCATAATAGTAACATGAATAAAAATATTGATAAATTTTAGTTGATTGGTAGTTTTATATTAATGGATTCTTGGGCTACATTAAATGAAATGTAGTCTTGGATGGAGGGAGGTAACAGTTCTGTTAAACACTGTAGGGGCGCAAGCACATCTGAATTATTCTTTTTTATTTTGACTGCCTTTTTCTTTTCGTCAAGAGCATTCACAAATCAGAACATGTCCAGAAAGATCTTCAGAATAGTGACAGGCTTGGAAACCACAGCAAACAAGGATGGCTTAAACACTGGTTTTAAAAACACTTTATTTAGTACACAACTGTCCTATTTATTTTTTGGTATTCCTTGCAGCAGCTGGGATAGGACCATGCATCCATGAGGCCCTCAATCTGCTGTCAAATTAACCAAGGATAATTAGCCAGGGGAAAAACAAGACAGAGAGAGAAAGGGGACAGGCCAACAATTTTCAAATATTTGAACAGCTGTCATATAGAACATTTGTTCTGTTTACTTACAGAGAGACAAACATAGGAAAGCCCCTTCTGTAGACCAATAAGAGTGAATACAAATTCATTCCTCCAATAGGTTGTACATGAGTAAAAGGCATGAAGTAGTTCAAGAATGGTTGAGTAAAAGAATGGATAATGATTCCTCAAAGTATTCTGGATTCCATGAGAAAGAGCTATAGAACTAATATCACAGTTCTCGTTAGAAACTACAGGTGAGTGTGTCCCAACTTGCATAAAAATATAAATTCACTCTTATCTAAGTCATGTTCAGGCCTCCAGTCTGTCACTTAAAATGCTGAGGTAGAAGATTATTAACTAGAAAGCTACCACAGTGAAGTTGCCGGTGTGCCTCTTTTATTAACTAGTTAGAATAAACCTCAATAATGTACTTGCCTTTATAATAAACTACAATAATGTACATAGGCTCCAAAGGTAACTTACTGGATCTGAAATAAGTATTAGGTAGAATGTCTTTAAAAAGTGAACTGCATAAACTTTAAAAGGGTGAATTTCATGGTTTGTGAATTATATCTTAATTTTTTAAAAGTGAATTGCATTTTTATAAACTTAGACATTTAATTTGAAGCTAAAATTTGAGGCATTAGCAAGATGATCTGTCTTACTACAGCTTTTTTGAGAATTTTGGGGAAGGAATAAATAGCATTCTTTTTCCTGTAGTTTGATTAGTCTCAATAGTTCTTAGAAAGTCAGTCCTAAGTTTTTTGTTTTTTGGTTTTTTTCTTCCTGATGGCTCAACATGATTTCTACGCAGTTATTAAAAAAATTCTTACCTTGATAGGCTAAAAACATTTTAGTGAAAGGAGGCATCCTGACCAGGAAGTGAAGCACAGTCCCGCTGTTGGAATAGTGGGAGCCATAGTGATAGGGCTGCACGGGAGGCATGGGGTCATCTTCCCTGGCTCCTTTGCGGTACTCTTCCTCCAAGTACTGAAAGAAACAGTGAATACAGAGAATTCGTGATTGTGGGCTCCAGGCAACACTAGAAAAGTGCTGGATGGTTTTTATTCTCTCCTTCTCTACTACCCCTTTGAGGCCATTCTCCACGGCTGGCCCTCCCACTCTTGCCCCGGAGACTTCAGCCTCCTTGAGTGTCTGGGAGTCTTCTCCTTGGTGCCTCACTAAGACCTAAACACTCGGAAGCATTTCCCATCTCCACACTCACTCCTTCATCCCCTCATAGGAAACCTACCCAACTTTGAGCACTCCACCTCCTAATTAATGGGTCATAATGTCTAAGCTGATCAAGCACCCAACAAATGAGAGGTGCTTCTGTCACTAGAGATGTCTTCATTTCAAAAGAGTTTCAAGATGTAATGCTATGTTGTTTAGAGAACTGCTTCTCTAGAAGTAGAAATGCAATAGAAATGTAAAAACTATGTCACATTATTGGTAATAATAGAACATTTTAAGTCTGTTTTACAGTGCAGTTACCAGAGATTAAAAAAAAAAAAAAAAAGAATATGGTGATTTTTCACTACTCCTGTCTTCCCATCATAAAGTAGGAAGTTCAACCAAACATTTAATATCTGTCACTATTCTTGTCTCCCATAGCTTCTGTCTGATTCTGATAACAAAGTCAGGTATAGTGAATTAAGAGTTACTTCTTGATTCCCACAGCAATGACGCATTTTCAACTGCTGAAGAATCAAGTAGTGACAGTCGTAAGATGCTTAGAGGGACGTTTCAGGAACTGTGGCATAAAATAATGTGATGAATATGAGAAAAGTGTTTCAGTTGCTCCTGTCTTGATACTCCTGTGAAGAATGTAATGTGTAGCTATTGCATTTTTTTGAATTTCCAATAGAATTTCATTAATGTTAACTTCACAGAAAAAGGTAATTCATTTTCTTTTTAAAATGTTAAAATCTGATAAATTTTTGTTTAATAAACCAATGAATAATTTCCTGAATATGACTAATGGTTATGGTACATTATAAAAATGTTAACACTATTATATAAATAACACTAGGGGATATGAATAGCAGGTCCCTGGAAATCTTTGTGATTTTTATAAGGAATGTGACTACTGTATACTTGAATAAACAATAAGTTATTGGTTTTCAATTTGTGCCAAAATAAATGTATCCTTTTTCTGGGCGAAGTGTTCTCAGAAAATCAGGATAGAAGATGATATTTCATTTCACATAATGATTTCTAGCTGTCCGTCAATCCTAGTACAAGAAAGTAAAAAATCAGTAGTATAAATTTAAAATTAGGTAAAACACAAGTCTGTAAAACAAAACACAATTTTTCATTTAATAAAGTATGAGTAAAAACAAAAGCTACCTTGTATGTGTCCACATAACGATCTTCTTTTTCTTTATACTGAACAGCTATAGGTTTAGAGAGATTTCTACGAGAAAAGGATAATTTTAAAAATTAAATATTTTGATACTGTCAAGATTAAGCTCCCTAGATGTCTGCATCTTGAAAGTTGGTAAGTGGTCAACAAAATGCTCCGCCTTTATTTCTCTGCTTAAACATGTTGTTTTGCAACTAACAGTCACCATTCAAAATTATGATTTCAGAAATTAAGGTAGAATTTTCCCCACAGAGCCAGGTCAGTATTAGGAATTCTTGACTTACAAGTAGCCTAAATAAGAAGGGCTACTACTATCCTTCTTTCCCTTCTGCAGCTTCCTCTAGAATCGTAACTGATGCTGCTCGTGGGAGCAGATTCCTAGACCAAGCCCTGAAAGTTAGTGTTCCATTTTCCAGACTCTACATCCAGTTAGGCAGTGTAGAGTGAAGGACAGTTTCGACAGAACTTAGGAACAGAGGAAGATGCTGTGTAATTACTAGCCTAGTTAGTAAAAACTGAAGAAACAACACGTGCTCAAAATGACCAAGCTGAGATTTGGAGAGTGAGAACTGAAATAAATATTTTGCTACCTAGTTAGTAGATGGTGAGTGATACACTGTGCATAGTGCAGAGTATGTATGCACGCGTACAAAGGTGTCAGTGCTGGTGTTCAGAGAATGTGAACCACACGACACCATTCCTTGAAGCAGGAGAATGAATCCTCATCCCTCCAGGAATGAATCCTCACTTTTACAAGCTACAGAATCATGTGTCAGATTCTGTGTCAGAATCAGAATCTGTGTCCCTGCGTGGCACTTGAAGGTGCAAAAGAAAAAGCTCTGATGAAGAAGGGCAGGCCTTTTTGCCTGAGGAACCATCTGGTCTGGCACAGGCATGGACCACCTGGATTTCAACCTGCAGCACCATAACTAGACCGACAGCAAGATTTACCTAAATTTCAGTGAGTCAAACCAGGTCTGCTTAACCACATGTTGATACATCTTTTTTTTTTTTTTTAATATAAATTACTATTTTCTAGGAATGTTGAAATTAGTGGTATTAAGTGCACTAATTTTGTCTTTGAGATTTTTCTAATCATAAAAACTTTGTTAAAAAGTAAAAACAGTTTTATAGAATAGATTCAAATTAACATCTAAAAATAGAGCAAAATCACTTAAGATGGCTGCCTACTTTTTTTTTTTTTTTTTTTTTTTCTGAGACAGAGTCTCTCACTCTGCCGCCCAGGCCGGAGTGAAGTGGCGCGATCTCACCTCACTGCAACCTCTGCCTCCCGGGTTCAAGCCATTCTCTTGCCTCAGCCTCCCAAGTAGCTAGGACTACAGGCATACACCATCATGCCTGGCTAATTTTTGTATTTTTAGTAGTAGAGTAGGATGGTCTCGATCTCTTGACCTTGTGATCCACCTGCCTCAACCTCCCAAAGTGCTGAGATGACAGGCGTGAGCCACTGCGCCCAGCCAGCCATTATTTTTTACGTGTATTTTTTCTCTTTATTTTCTCTTGACACTGACTTGTTGGAAAAACCAGGTCATTTATTCTGCTGGAGGCTTCACATTCTGTATTTTCTGATTGCTTCCCGTGACATCATTTAGTTTGTTCCCATAACCCCTGTATTTCCTAGAGACTGGAAAAGTCTTGCTTAGGTTCAGGTTCAACTCTTTATTTGTCAAGAATCCTTTATAGGTGCTGATGTGAGCTTTATATATATTTTCCTTTTTTTTTTTTTTTTTTTTTATCATTCTGCATGGTTGAGAGGAGTGAGCTTTATATTGTATCGTATCAGGAAGCCTATGATATTCCACTCTAATGATGCTCAGTTTGATCTGCGGGCTCAGGCTCCCATTGAATTTGTACCTAATGGTTTAATCCATTGATGATTATTGCTTGAATCACTTATTTCACTAGAGGTTGCAAAATGTTGATTTCCCATTCTCTCATTTCTTCTAAATTTATTAGAAGAAAACAGACAAGGTGAGCCTTGGATGTTTTGTTGTGTCAGAAAGCAAGGAAACTAATATGGTCTTGTCAAAAAGACTCAGAAATTGGCCAGGCGTGATGGCTCACACCTGTAATCCCAGCACTTTGGGAGGCTGAGATGGGTGGATCACCTGAGATCAGGAGTTCGAGACCAGCGTGGCCAACATGGTGAAACCCTGTCTCTACTAAAAATACAAAAATTAGTTGGGCGTGGTGGCACGCGCCTGTAGTCCCAGCTATGTGGCAGGCTGAGGCAGGAGAATCGCTTGAACCCAGGAGGCAGAGGTTGCAGTGAGCCAAGATCGTGCCACTGCACTCTAGCCTGGTGACAGAGCAAGACACTGTCTCAAAAAAAAAAAAAAAAAAAAAAAAAGGCGATTCTAGGTATATGTTCAGACATATAGCAACCAAACATGATAATGGACCTGATTCAAGAAAACCAACTATAAAAAACTATCTTTGAGAGAATCAGGGGACATTTGGAAATGGACTAGATATTAGATGATATCATGGAATTACTGTCAATTTTCTTACATGTGATAATAGCACTGTGGTTAAGGTGTTCTATTTTTTAAAAAGATGCATACTGCAGAACAAAGAAGTGACATAACAAGATGTCTGTGATTTGCCTTAAATAAGAAAAAAAGATAATGTAAGTTTGGCAAAAATCTTCATAATTCACAACTGTTGAACTGGGGTGATAGGTATTTGGGTTCTTATATAATTCTTCTATTCTATGCATGTTTGAAATTTTTCCTAATAAAAACTTTAATAAAGAAATACAACATATGAATAGATGAACCCTAAAGGTTCTTTTAACTTACCTGTATATCAACGGATCATTGAGGTCAAGTGTCTCACTAATATAGTCAGCAAGTATAAATGGGAACACAGGATACTGCATGAGATCATTGAAGGATCGGCCAGCATGTTTGTTTAAGTGAGTCAAATATTCAAAATTAGTAATTTGTCCAGTATACCATAAATTTGTCAGAGCAGTGATGTTACCATATTCCAGAAGATTAGGGAGGTTATTTGTGAGTATATTGTGGTATACATCATCACGAACCTAAAAGGGAAGTAGAAAAAAAAACCCAGATATTATTTTTAGTCTTATAGGCACTTTTCTGCAAAGAATCCATGACATTATAGACATGTTACAAATCTCATGTCCTTCAAGAAATTATTTTTTTCTCAGTAACATTAATGGGTAGAAAACTGAGATTCAAGTCCAGGTCATCCTCCAAAGGCTGGGCTCTTCACCACTATGCTTTGCTGCTGGAGAAATATGTTAATAAAAAACTTCTAAGAAAAAGTTTGTATAGAAAAGTCACTTAAGACACTAAAAAAAAAAAAAAAAAGGAAAAAAGAAGAGTCTCATTCTAAATAAATGCAATATGGTATAGTAGAAACAGCATGGTCTTCTGAATTGGACAGATCTGGTCTATTTACCTGCTAACCTTCAGTGCTACAGTTACCATGTCTATAATATGGGAGTGATAATATTTCTCTCATAAGAAATAAAGTAGCCTATGTAAATAGGATATTTGATTTTCACTACTGATTGAAAACATAAACTCTTTTTTAGAGATTCACAATAGTTTTGTCACAGAAGAAGGGTATTGGTTCTTTTAAAGCAATTAAATAATGATTGCTAATAAATGAAAAAAACAGACAAGACAACTTTGCTAAAAACAGATATGAAACACCCATTCTAAGCAGGCATATGCTTCAAACATAGGAAGAAGAGCCACAGATATGGATAATGAGAGTGTGAATTTAATGAGGAAATGTACTGGTAGTTATGGAACCGGCAAAACCACAGAGAGTAGACCATCCTAAACCTGTAGCCTAAATCTGAAGGTTGCCAATTGTTGATGCTAAGGTCCACAGAAGGGAATTTATGACAGACTATAAGCCAAGCCCTGGAAGGAAAAGGAGGCATTCATTTATTCAACAAATATGAACTGAATACCTACATACCAGTAGTGTTCAAAATTCTGAAGAACTGGAACTTAACAAAGCAAAGACTTGGCATTCTACTGGGGAGAGGCAGAAAATGCTGGATGCTAATACATTCTATGGAGAAAAACAGACCAAAGTAAAGGAGGTAAGGGATGCTTGGTGGAGAGGGAGGGGTGGTTATTTTATAGAGTCAGGGAGGGTCTCTCTGATAGGAAGATATTTGATCAGGAAACTTGAAAAAGTGACAAAGCAAATCATTTGGATTTCTAAGGAGAAAAACATTCCAGGCAACAGTGAATGCAAAGTCCCCAAGGCACTGGTGTGCCTGACATTCAAGGCATGGATGGAGGAAACAGTGAGGGAGAGAATGGTAGACAATGATGTCAGAGAGGTAACAAGGTATGAGATTATCCAGGGCTTTATCAGGTTATTGGAAGGACGATGCCTTCAAGTGAATGTGACATGAAAGTGACTGAAGGACTCTGAGCAGAGAAAATATATGGTCCAACATACTTTAGCTGCTGTGTTGAGAACAATCTGAAGGGGGGCTAAGGGGCTTTCTATAAAGGAGAGCAGAGAAATGGTAGTGAAGGGACTGGAGGTCAAGAAAGGGTTTGTCAAAGTCATTGTAGCTGAAAGTCACTACAGCACTGAGCAAGGTTTTTCTTTTTTGTTTTTGTTTGTTTGTTTTGTTTTGTTTTGTTTTTTGTGACGGAGTCTCACTCTGTTGCCCAGGCTGGAGTGTAATGGCATGATTTTGGCTCACTGCAACCTCCGCCTCCCAGGTTCAAGTGATTCTCCTGCCCCAGCCTCCCAAGTAGCTGGGACTACAGGCATGTGCCACCATGCCCTGCTAATTTTTGTATTTTTAGTAGAGATGGGGGTTTCACCATGTTGCCCAGGCTGGTCTTGAACTCCTGACCTCATGATCTGACTGCCTCGGCCTCCCAAAACAAAATGCTGGAATTACAGGCATGAGCCACTGTGCCTGGCCCTGAGCAAGTGTATACTACTTCATTTCGGTCATTTTGGGGAATCGAAATTTAACACAATTTTGGAGGTCAAAAATAATCATATAACCAAGGCTTTACTTTAATTAGAACTAAGAAATATGGCAATTTTTATTGGATTTCAGAAACAGTATGGATGCAGGAAAGCCAGTTAGGAGGCTATTGTAAATGATTCTGGCAAGAAACGATGGTGGCTTAAACCAGGATGGTAGCAGTGGAAGCAGTCAGACTCTGGATGTATTCTGACGACAGAGCCAACAGGACCTATTAATAGAGTGTATGCAGGGGATGAGAGAAGAACAAGAGTCTTGGATAATCTGAAGAATTTTGGCCCGGGCACTGGAAAGATGGAGTTGTCATTTACTGAGATAGAGAAAACTGGAAGGAAATTTTGGGGGGAAGATTAGAAGTTCAAGGTTAAGCTTGAGATGCAAATTAGTGACTTCTAAATGGAGACACCAGTCGGGAGTTAAATTAGTGTGGCATTCAGGAGAGGTTTGGGTACTGACATAAATTTGTAAATTGTTAGAATACAGATGGTATTTTAAAGTCGTAAGACTGGATGAGAAGACAAGAGGTCTGAAGAATGAGCCCTGCAACACACCAAGGAGGTGTCTGCAACCAAGACTGAGAAGCAATGGCTGGGGTAAGATATAAGAACTAAGAGAAAATGGTAACCCAGAAGCCCAGGGAGGAAGGTTTTATTTAAGGAGAGAAAAATCAGCTGGGTCAAACACTGCCGATAGGTCAAGTAAAATGGGGACAAAGAAAGATTACGACATTAGGGGTTTAGCAACATAGAGGTTACCGATGACCCTGACGAGAGTGGTGAGAAGAAAGTCTGCCTGAAGCATTTCAAAAGAAAACTGGAGGCAGCAAGCATATGCAACTTTCCCCAACAGGTTTTCTATAAAGGAGAGCAGAGAAATGGTGGCCGACAGGATTAGAGGTCAAGAGAGTTTGTCAAAGATGGACTCCGCTACAGCACTGAGCAAGTTTAAATTACTCCTTTCAGTCATTTGGGGGAATCAGAATTTACCTCATTTTGGAGGTAAAAGACAATCCTCATATAACAAAGGCTTCACTTTAATCAGGACTAAGAAATATGGCAATTTTTATTCAATTTCAGTAAACCTTCATGTAATCAGTATGAGCATAGTTACATTGGCCCATGAGCACTTAAACAATACATATCAATTAATGAGGGTGAATTTACCTTGGTGTTATCAAATGCCAACAGGAGTGTTCTGCCATTTGTTAGAAATATTTCTACAGCATTATCTCTCAATTGCCACCAACGCTTGTGAACTTCTTTAATTTCTTCATATGTCCAGGAAAATGATGCTGGTTCTAACTCTCCCTGAAGGCTCTAAGACAAAGAAATAGGCAAAAATATTTGTTTTGCCAGAAATATAAATAATTAATTTTAATTTTAGATTTTAAAAAGCATCAAAACATAACAGAAAATCTTTTTGTGGCAGATAGCAGATAAGATTACCTGAAAACTCTCCCAATGCAAACACCTCAAAATGTTTGATAAAATTTAGAAATTAAAAAAAATTAATAGGCTTTATTTTTTAGACTAGTTTTAGGTTTACAGAAAATTGAGCAAATAATACAGAATTTCCATGTATCCTCCCCTCCCTTGGCCCTGCACTCACAGTTTCTCTATTATTAAATCTTGCATTTGGTATGGGACATAAATTACAATTGATGAACCAATATTGCTACCATTTTTCTTACATAAAGTACACAGTTTATAGTAGGGTTCACTCTTTGTGTTGTACATTCCATGGGCTTTGACAAATGTATAATGACATGTATCCACCATCACGATATCATACAAAATAGCTCTATTGCCTCCTTGGGACTCCACCTACTCATCCCTCGTTTCCTCTCCCCAACCTCTGGCAACCACTAATTTATTTACTGTCCCTATAGAGTTTTGCCTTTTCCATAATGTCATATAGTTCAAATCATACAGTAGATAGCCTTTTCAGGTTGGCTTCTTTTACTAAGCAAATATCCTTTTACATACATAGCTGAGCTTGCAAGAAAACAAGGGAAATGACATCCCCAGGGGTCGAAAATATAGAGGAACTGGAAAATCAGCACTAAGCAGGGAGTGATACTCTGGTTGCTCTGTTGTATATGTCTGCATACACATGCATGTATGCACATACCCCAGTTTCAGAAATGAACTGATGTAGGTTCACAGCAACTTGAGGACAGAAGATGAGGCCCTGGCCCCCTAGAATCGGGGTGTGGAATTGAGATTGCTTCAGAAAGCTAAAACCTAGGAAGGGATGCCTAATGAAAGATTAGACAAACAAATGTGCGCATCAATAAAGGGGAATAGGCCGGGCGCAGTGGCTCATGCCTATAATCGCAGCACTTTGGGAGGCTCAGGCAGACAGATCACTTGAGGTCAGAAGTTCAAGACCATCTTGGCCAACATGGTGAAATCCCATCTCTACTAAAAATGCAAAAATTAGTCGGGAGTGGTGACAGGCACCTGTAGTTCCAGCTACTCAGGAGGCTGAGGCAGGAGAATCACTTGAACCCAGGAGACGGAGGTTTTGGTGAGCCGAAATCACGCCACTGCACTCCAACCTGGGTGACAGAGTGAGACTCTGTCTTAAAAAAATAAAAATAAAAATAATGAAAATAAAGGGGAATAACCAGGACGCAAGCTTGTCTCTTTTGGCCTGGAACCTAGAGAACAGAAAAAAAGCCTTTTTCTGAGAATTCATAATTGTGGGCCTGCCATCATACAGATTTAGGGTAAATCCACGTCTGGATGGCCTGAAAACGCCCGAGCTTTGAAACAGTTCTCATGCTTCCAAGTCATCCAGCAAAGGGAAAGCGGAATCTCTGGAGGAGCATTCCTAGAACTAATGGGGCATTTCTGCAAATAAAGCCCCACCGAATGTAAGCTGACAGATCAACACATACCAAATAGATACATTCCCCTGCTAGGTGGTCAACAGAAGAAAAGAAGATGAGAAAACAATCACTGGAAGGTTGAATCTGCTTAAGAGTATTAATCCTAGTGTACTCAGACAAATCCCCACATTCTGAAATGAAGAGGTAGGGACCACAGGGCCTACACATCCTGCCATCACTAGGTCCCTCCCAAAGTACAAAATCAAGAAAAACTTTTTTAAAAGTGCATCTAAGTCTTTGTAACTGAATACATAAGTTACATAACTTATGTAACTGAATACATAAGTTATGTATTCAGTTACAATTAAGTCATGCTTTTAATAGTGAAATAATGAAAGAAGTTTCTACTAAAGTTTAAAACTAGCTAGAATTTATCTCCTCATATCAACCTGCATCCTAGTTTTCTTTTTTTTTAATCAGTTTTTTTTCCTTTTTAAAAAATTTCACTTACTTACTCTTCTGTGTTGACTAACAGGAAGCTCAGAGCAAATTTAGGACTCAATTGCCAAGAACTATTTTATCCCAGGCTCTTTAACTTTCCAAAACCTTAATTTTTTTTTAGATTCAAATTATCCTACTCTATGTGTGTTTTACTATTGTTCTTGGTCCAAAATAATTTTTATAAGTAAAAGCAGGGAATATATCAAGAATAAAATAAGACATCTTAATGAAAATGTAATATTTTCATACTTAAAACTGAATTCCTCCTTTGTTTAGTTTCAACATTCATTCAACATATATTAATAACCATCTATGCACAAGGTACTCTGCTAAGTGCTCTGCATGAAATAAATCTGTATAGGTCAAAAAGGGGGCATGAAATATTTGTACACACATTTGCATACACAATGCAAGATACGAAATGTTATATAAGAAGAACCAACACTACAAAAGTAGAACCAACACTACAAAAGTACATAGGAAGGAAGGATTTTTCTATTAAGAATAATAACAATTATCATTTTTAGATTTTTTAAAAAAATTTTCCTCTTTATTTAAACATAAGATACATTTATAACATGCAAGTTAACTTAAAATTAAATGGTGTCATCCCAGACCAAGTATTTGTGAATGTATCC
This sequence comes from Macaca nemestrina, assembly GCF_043159975.1. Lineage (NCBI taxonomy): Eukaryota > Metazoa > Chordata > Mammalia > Primates > Cercopithecidae > Macaca > Macaca nemestrina. The sequence goes on along the minus strand of NC_092125.1, from coordinate 13,451,662 downwards.
TCAAGCACTGAAAATAAACCAACATATTCAACAGGTGGACTCAGACTCTTCTGTCACCTCACGTCAAATGGAGTTAAACACAAGTTGAGCAGAATTTTTAAGGTGAAAAACTGTCATCTTTTGGACACACAAAAAAGTTGTCTCATACATCAACTATTACATTCCTTGGCTGATAAAAGGATACATCTTGAAAATTAACATAACTATATTTTACTATCTGGGACAAACCCTGTGGTAATTGCTATATAAGTCAGAAAAGAATGCTGTTCATATATCTGACTACTTTAAATATGTTCATGATTTTTTTTACATTATTTATTTTATAACCAAACCTCATGTTTTCACTCATTACTTTCTTTTTTTTTTTGAGACGGAGTCTTGCTCTGTTGCCCAGGCTGGAGTGCAGTGGCATGATCTCGGCTCACTGCAACCTCTGCCTCCCGGGTTCAAGCAATTCTCCTGCCTCAGCCTCCTGAGTAGCTAGGATTATAGGTGCTGCCACCACACTCGACTAATTTTTTTGTATTTTTAGTAGAGACGGGGTTTCACCATGTTGACCAGGCTAGTCTCAAACTCCTGACCTCAGGTGATCCACTTGCCTCAGCTTCCCAAAATGCTAGGATTACAGGCGTGAGCCACTGTGCCTGGCCTAATTTATTTAAAATAAAATATATATTGATAATTAAACCACACATAATCTCATTTAGTATATCCTTAGGAATTCCTGGCTTTAGAACTTCTCTGAAACAAAAAGCTTATTTCTATTACAGGAATCTCAAAAAATATTTTAATGGCATAAAAGATAATTCAAATAAAAGGTTTATTATACAAAAATATAAGAATCTTTATTTTCTGATTAATACCAGTCTGTCTAGAATAATAACAATTATCATTAAGCTATGTGAATATCAGAATTACTTAAGTTATTCAATTATTTAATATTTTTCCTTTCTTTCTGAAGGCAAAGGTACTTGATAGTGAACTGGGAGTGGCAAGGAGTAGATATTTGTTGCAACAGAGGATAGTAATAAGAAGAAAAGAACATAAATTGATATAATAGGAGCATTTAGAATATGACTTACGTTAACTGCTATGAGACTTGGGCCATGAGCCAGAGGAGATGGGGCAGTCTTCTTTTTAAAATTATATTTTACAAAATGTTTGGAACTCAGACCAATCTATACATAGAGTGACAAATAATTAACTCTAATAGCTTTTCCTTCTCTCTAGTTATACTGAATTGATACAGTTTTGGAATCTGTCTAGATTTATGTAAATACAGACTTAAGCTTCTACTCACCGAACTTTCAACTGTATCAGAAGCATTATCTTCCACAAAATACATTCCACATTTACCTGAAGAAAGTAATTGGATATAAGGGTTTAAAAATGTATGTGCACACTACCATTCATGGTTTAATGCATGGTCTCTGGAGTCCTTTGGTCTGAATTTGAGTCTCACTACCTAGACACAGTTCCCAGCACTCAATAAGTATTTTTGAATAGTATCCATGAAGTCCTGGGCAAGTTGCTTTACCTCTTTGTGTCTTAATTTCTTTATTTAAAAAAAAAAAAGTTTGCAGGGAGCTCTATTTCACTGAGCTACTATGGGAATCAAATTAGAATATATGCAAACTGCTTATGTGCTCAGTGTTAAATAAATGTTGGCTATTTATTATTACCATTACTCTTACAAGGATATTGATTTGCTTTATTTTGTTACACACTAATTGAAGTCAAGTGGTAAACCAAATTATCTAGCAAAAGGGAAATCCTTAATTATTTTGCAGACTGAGACACTCAATAGGGTAGAGTAGGCCCTAAACATAGCCCGCAACTTTTTCCTGTTTCGTAAGCTGGCTGTTGCTAACCCACGTCCCTACATCGCGTTTTAAAATATTGGGAACTTCTCTGAAGTTCTGCCCCCTGCATGCTCATCACCCTTGAGTACTGAGTGGACTCTGAACTAGTGGCATGGCTAGGTCAGAGAAGGGTACTGCCTCCATCCTTGTGAAGGTGGGGCTCAGTCCCACCAGGCTTGAAGCTCCACATCTTGGACCTTGGAGGCTGTAGCTTACAACATTCATTCTCAAATTTTAAGGTACATCAAATCACTGGAGGGCTCATCAGAACATAGACTGCTGGGTCCCACCCTCAGAATTTTAGATGCATCAAGTCTGGACTGAGGCGTGAGAATGTGCAATTCTAAGAAGCTCCCATGAGATGCTGATGCTACTAATTCAGATTTCTCACACTTTGAGAACCTAGCCTACAGCATACAAATTGGTTCTTTAAGGGAATAGAGGCCAAGTGGTATAACTGTTTTCCTTCATACTTTGAGAATAAAATTTCCAACCAAATATAACTATATAGGTATCCATGGACTAACAATCTTGGCCTTTCTCTCAGAAGTACAATAGAGAATATAAATTATGAACAATCTTAAAGTAGACATATTTCTTATGGACAGTTATATCTAATAAAATAGTAGGTAAGTATACCAATAATTTTTCACTTTAAAAAGTCTAAACTGACATATAATAAAAGAAATGGCTAAATATAAAATTGCATATTCATGAAGAAATTTAATTTTATAAAAATTAAAATGCTATTCATGTGCTTTTCAGAACATAAGATATCATTTCTACACATTCATGAGTCATATGCAATCACATATAATGTTAAGACAAACTAGCCTATATGATACTACAGAAAGTTTATCCAATTTAATGGTATGGTGTCAAAAAAACACTTTAAATAATCTAAGAATAAATAAGGCAGGGTGAATATGTGCAAAATTCTTCAAAATTTGACTTACCTAGTAACAATTCACCAGCTGTCTCTCTAGATGGTGCAACACTGATACATCTTCGATTTATTCTGTCAAAACATATTTAAAATTACTATGACTAAATGCTTTGACCAATTTCAGAGAGTATATGCTTTATTTTACCTAGTAAAAGATTTCTGCAAAGCAGACTAGATAGAGCTCCAATAGCATGAGGTATCTTGTTGAAACCCACATGAAAATATTAGCTCCTTTTTTAACATTCTAGTTGAAGAGAAATGACTGAAACACATAGAAAAGGCTAATAATCCCTATAACCTGTAGACAGAATATATAAATTAAGTTATTTAAAAGATATATCAATATTTTATATTTTCTAGTAAATAAGCAAACATTGTTTCACACCTCTGATACTTCAAATACATTTTTTTTTAAAAAACCTAGTATTCTAGGAAAAACAGGATTTGGAATCAGAAAGTTCCTTTGTGTTCTTAGCCAATTTTCTTCTTTGCGTCTCAGTTTTTTATCTATGAAATCGGTATAACAACCACAATGAGAATATTATCAATAGTTAATATATAATAACATACTTAATACTCAACAATGCTATGGTACCTATTATTATTTCTTCATTTAATAGATGAGGTAACTGAGACAGACAGGTTAAGTAATTTGCCTAAGATTAAAGAGCTAGTAAGAGCAGGAACTGGAATCCGAACCTTTAATCACTACATTATATCGCCTCTTGATGATACCACCGGCAGCTCTATCTACTTTACAGAGATGTTAAACAGTCAATTACAAAATATGTGTGTGTGTGTGTACATGTATATGTGTGTATATATGTGTGTGTCTGTATGTGTGTGTGTATGTGTATATATATATGTATACTAACAAGGGCCAGAACATGATGACTGAAATCCCATGAACCCTTGCTATCAGAAATGTCATTTCCTTTTAGATTTTGGCCATATAACCTTGTCCTCCCTTGAGCCTTTCCTGTTTAGGATTTTTCTGAAAATGATGGCATTATCTAAAATAAATATTACATAAACACTACAATAAACTGTCATATATTCATGAAAGAGTGAAGGTCTATGGATTTAAAATTACCTTATAGATTCACTTGCAGCTTTGTCTTTGACAGTAGAAGAGAAAGAAGAATGAGTTTTGTCTTCAAATAGGTAAGAGAGTGGTGGTTTGACAACATCTGTTGAGGAGAAAAGTAAACATTATCTTTATCTAATGACCATAGTTCTCTGCTATATTTATATGTTGAGTTAAGAAGCCACTATTACCTTCTGATTTTTGTCTATCCCTAAGGAGATACTTATTTGGAATAGTTAAATAACATCTCTGTAAACGTCTCCTCTCTCGATTTGGTCCTTCTGTTGGATCCAACTGCCATGAAGTTGGATAGTAGATGGGGTCATACCATACTGCTCTGCAAGTAAAAAGATTAAAGGGTGTTTTAAGTGATCATTCAGGACTTGTAGCTATAAAAAAATCATTACAGAGATTGAATAAGTCACAACTGATCTGCTCATTTTAAAACTCCAAATATTTATACATTTGATCAGGGAATGCATATACAAGCACAAGTAATAAAATCTAAGTGTCTTTTTGCTCCTGAATCCCAGTCTCCCAGTTCCTCGCCTGAAGGCAAGATCTGCTTCCAGTTTCTTTCAACTATTAAATTTTTAAAAAGATATATAATGACTACTATGAACACTTTAGTAATACAACATGCTGCATTTAATATGGTTAGATAAAATTTTTTTTCCAAATTAATTTTTAACATTTCCCATTTTGCCTACTTTTTTTTTTTTTTTTTTTGAGACAGAGTCTGGCTCTGTCACCCAGGCTGGAGTGCAGTGGCACAATCTCGGCTCAGTGTAACTTCTGCCTCTTAGGCTCAAGTGATTCTCCTGCCTCAGCCTCCCAAGTAGCTGGGATTACAGGCTCCCACCATGCCCGGCTAATTTTTGTATTCTTTTAGTAGAGATGGGGTTTCATCATGTTGGCCAGGCTTGTCTCAAACTCCTAGCCTCAAGTGATCCACCCACCTGGGCCTCCCAAAGTGTTGGGATTATAGGCATGAGCCACCTCACCTGGCCTCATTTTGCCTACTCTCTAATGAAACAAATAAAATCAGTTTCTTTCTGTGGTATGAATCACATTTTAAAAAAGATTTTAAAATAAATTTATATCTTAGATGAAATAAGACAGGAAAAACATATTAAATACAATTTTAGAAATAAATAAGAGAAAAAAACCACCCTTATTCATATCCTAAACATACCAAAATACTGGTAGTGGTTGTTGTCTTTTTTTAAAAAACACGCATCTGTTTTTAATTTGTAGTTATGATCATTATGATCATTTTTCTATAATTTGCCTTATTTTACAGAAACAGTATTATCTTTATCTCATTATTTTGAATGGCTGCCCAATATGAAGGCAGATGCACTGTAATGTATTTAACCATATTACTGCTAATATATAACTTGTTTCTAATTCATTCACTAGCATAAATAATGCAGAGATGGAAACTTTTATTTTCTTTTTCTTTTTCTTTTTTGACAGGGTCTCACTCTGTTGCCCAAGCCAAGGTGCAGTGGCATGTTCATGGCTCACTGTGGCCTTGAACTCCTGGGCTCAAGTGATCCTCCTGCCTCAGCCTCCCAAAGTCCTAGGCTACAGGTGTGAGCCACTGTGCCTGGCCTGCCTTCCATATTTTGAATATTTTCCTTAGGACAGAATCACTAAAATAGGATAACTGAAGCTAGAAGTAAAACGTTTTTAGGATTACTAATATATATTGTCAAAATGTACAATGCCACCAAAGTTCTGAGTAAGGACAGCTAATACCCTGCTGTGAATATTAGCAGCCAAAATTTTTTTTAACATAAAAAGTAAAATGTGGTATCTAAAGGTTCTAGAAAACCAAATTAGCCTCTAGCAATATTGAATATTTTCCCATGTGTTTAGTAACTCAGTTTGTCGTATGTGAGGAATGTGTTCATGCCTTTTGCTCATTCAAACTTCTGGGATCATAATATTTTACTTTAGAATCTATATACGTTTTCCAAACAATAAAAATAACTCTTTATTTGCTGAAAATATATTTCCAGGCTTTTTTGTTGTTGTTATGTTTGTTAAACACACTGGAAAAAATTAAGGTTAAAATCTATTGATTTATTTGCAGTTTCTTCTAGAAAGTCATCTATCCTTCAAAGAGCTGACAAATATCCTACTATCTTCTACTTTATAAACTTTTTGAGTAATTCTTTTAACCATTTGGAATTTACTTTAGTGTCTAATATTTAGTGTATTTTAGTACACCAAAGTCACATGAATCAGTTATCTTAACCAAATTTGGAGAATAATACCCAATTTCCCTCTTTTTGTTATTTGTAATACATATTTTAAATTAGTTAGAAAAATATATTTTTCTCAATCATCCTGTTTCAGTGATTTCTCTATTCTTTTACAAAGACCGTATTTTTAAATTAAGCCAATTTTACCATCTAGACAAGCTAATGAGTCTCTCATTACTTTTCTTCCCCAGAATTAAAAAAAAACTCGTATGATTATTCTTTAAGATGAAAAAAATCACAAATGATTAAACAAAAAAAGTTTAATGAAATGATTTTATGAGTCTGAATTCTGGAATACAAATTCAGTTTAACATCAATATCTTACATCTTCATGGAAGACAATTTTAACCATCCTCCCGCAGCTTACCTATCATGTGTCAGTTGCTGAATAAGTTCCTGCCAGTGTCTGCTGGCACTCAAATCTACTTTATACATTCCTCTAATATGCTGGATCACCTTTTTTCTCTCAATTCCTTGGGAGAGAGACACTGCCTGGGTGATATCTGCAGCTATTTTAGATATATCCTTTGATTTTGAATCCAGACGCTGAAAGAGACTAAACAAATAATAAGATTGTCCATAGTTAAGAATACATGGAACGTATTTATCAAAACATGATACTTTAAAACTAAAAGTATATGTGAAATCTAATAGATTCCTAAAGACATGCCTTTGGAACATACAAAATCTTACCTTTGTTGATTATTATTAACCGTTTTCTGCCAAGTAGCTTTATTCACTCCTTCTTCAGTTTCATATTTCTTTTGTTCCTAAAATATTTAGATAATATACTATATAAAATTTATTATTTCTCACCTAACATTGGCACAGAGCCCAACAAACTCATTTTAAAACCCAGTTAACAAAGGAAAAACGATTGTCCCTAGGAGACCAGAATATTAAAATAAATGAACCATCTAAACAATGTTATAATGTTATAATTCTGTGTCTATACAATTTAGGTCACATAAATTAGAGTAGAATGGTTAACCAGGGTTGCCAAACCTGATGAGTTTACATAGTCGCTTGCCTCCTTACTCTGCTTTTTCATTAAAAACCTCTAACTCAAGGTATGTTTCAGCTTGCTTGTCACTTTAAAAGTCTTCCCTTCACTGAAGGCTAATGATAATGGATACTGATGACCACAGAGAACAAAGTGCTCCTTAAAATAAGCCTATTTTTCTTCTCTCATAGAAAAAAGCAATACAGTATATAGGAAAAATAAAATAAAATAATCACTTCAAGTTCATCATCAATGATACTCTGTTCTTAAAAAAGTAATGTCAATCATTCTTTATCTATGATGGAATCTCCTAAGAAAGTACTATGGTTTCATTGACTCACCTCTTTGATCATTTTAATAAGGTCTGCTTTTGTTGATGCACTGGGAGGGATGCACTTGTGACCACATAACTTCAAAGCATTCATAAGTAGCTCTGCTGTGTCTAGCTCTTCTTCAGTCAATTCATCTTGGTGATTATGTATCAACTCTGACAAATACAAAACTAACTTGGCTCCATGCTTTAAAAAAAGTAATAATTTTTTAGTCATTTAGAATTTTAATTCTTACATTTAAATTACTTAAGAGTAATTAAATTATATTGCTAGATTTATTTGGTTGCATCTGATTTGAATAAAGCACCTACAAAAGACATTCTGAGGATAATTACAGAAATCTGATTATGCACTGAATATTTGATGACAGAGGATTAATGCTAATTTTGTTAGATGTAACAATGTTATGGTTACATAGGAAAATATTTTAAAAAAAGAATTTAGAGGTAAAATATCATAATTTCCATATATATGTTAAAATAGTTCAGAAAAAGTAGAAATGATGTCAATATAATAAAAATAGTAACTGTTAAATTTAGGTGATTGTTCCATGGTATTTATTATACTATTCTTTCTACTCTCTGTATGTTTGAAATTTTTTCTTATAAACTATATTTTAAAAAGCAATCAAGCTAGCCAGCTAGCTTTTGGGGAAAGAATTTTGGAAAGGACTTGCTAAAGGAATACAGGAAATAAAGTGGGATAAAGGAAAATAATTTTTAGTTTTTCTCACAGAAAAACTGAACTAGAAGGGAAAGCTTCCTTTAGACCTTAAAACTTATTTACTCTTCTTCCTTTGATTTCTGCTTAGTAGAAGAGAAGTTGGTGAAATTTCTAGAACTAAAACCTATCTTAGCTTGTAAGCATTCACTACTCCCTAGGACAAAAGGTGAAAAACTCTCCAACTGGTGAGATCTACGCAGACAGTTCTATATGTATATCCATGGAAGCGTTGTTTTAGCCAATCTTTTATTAACAGGCCCTAAAACCAAAATTTACAGTGTTACTTAAGATAATGACAATTGTCCTTTGCAGCACAAACCGAAACCAAATGTCGATTCGTGACTTTTTAAGTGGCCCTTACATGCTGTAGCTATTACACCTGACTCTAATGTGTATAGCATGTATTATTTAGACAATAATTTTGTCAACAAGTTAAACATATATGTTTTACTTTAAAAATAAGCACTGACACGAATATCGCTGTATTTAGTTTTATGACATTTTTAACTGTGAATAGTATTAAATGTCAGAAAATGGATCTGGAAATGATTACATTTTGGGTGATATTTAAATTATCATGCTGAATCATATCATGTCATTTCCCAAAAACAAAAGATGAACATATGCAATAGTGAAAATAGCACAGCTCATTTTAATGCAACATTTTAAATTAGTCAGAGACAGCTGCTACCTGACCAAAAGAGAAAAATGAACAGAAGCTCTGTGAGTAAAAGGCCCAAAGAGTTGGCAAATAAAAATGGTAAACGACTGGAAGATTTTCCTAAGTGTGTCTTAAAAGTAATGTTCTTGATATAACTTTAAAAATATTTCAGTTTAGCATTCAGTGACACTCTAAAATTATCTTGAAAAACTATCCGAAATGTTTTTATTCATTGTGAATATCTAAAGAAACACATGATTTTCTTAAACACTGAAGTTGTTCCTAATCTCTCATTTTAATACCCTCTGATCACTTACGATTATCATTTCAGGGACTATAAAAGTGGTCATTTTTTTGGAACAGATACCAAAAAAATCTTATTTTCGGCCCTTAAAAAACTGATTTAAGGAACTGAATCTGTTAAACATGAATCCTTAGAAAATAATAAAGTGCTAAAATATGTAAAATATTTCTTTTCAAAGAAGATTCTAATAAGGAAGAGTTCTGAGTGGACTACAGAAAGGGAGAAAGGTTTTGAAGAAGATATAGAGTGATCCGGGTCATGGCCAAATGAAAGGATAGAATAGGGATATGGATAGACAAAGGAGAGAAAGGTGTTCTGTGCTGGTGGACAATATGAATAAAACAGCATGACAGTAAAAATAAACAGGATGTGAAGAGGTTGCAAGACACAAAGATATGATTATCTTGAAAAGAAGAGGGTCAGCAGGCTGGAGTGTTAATCAGAATCAAGTTGCGATGGCAGAAAAGAAGCCTGGGGCTTAAAAAACCCAGGCAGATTCCAAATGAAATACAAATTAAATGTATGCAGCTGTGAAAAGGCATAAAGAAGATCACTCTACACTACTATGTAATAATGATCTCTAGGATATATTAAGTGAAGAAAGTAAGGTGCAGAAGAGTGTGTATACTTTGCTATCTTTCTTTGTGTTATGAAGTAGGGGAGAGAATATTTACATGTGTAAATACATGTATACATAGATTTGCCTGTATCTTCAACAGAAAAAAAAGTCATTTACGTACACAGAGTGGGAAAGAATATGAGGAGAAGAAAGGGATAAAAGCTAGAACCTCTCTGAATGTGCTGTTTCACAACGTTGCTTTTAGAACCATGTAGACATTTCACGATTAAAAACAAAATTAAGCAAACAAACAAAACCCCAAAGGAATCCCAAAAAACTATAAAACAAACTGGAAAAAAAAGCCTGCCTACCTACCTACCTAATTGGTTGAAATTGGCAGCCTGACCAAATAAACTATTTAAGTGCTTTTATAATACAGTATTTTCACTGTATATAACCATAACAGTATGCTAGGAACAAAAAGAACCACAAAGACATCTTCAACTGCACTCAGCAGGATTGTTATTAGTGATCATGTTGGTCATCTTATTTTGAAAATGTTATATATGTAGAAAGACAAAGCAAATAGGTGATTATGTTAATATTAGGAACCAAGATATCAACATTAATAAGAAATACAAATAAAAAAATCCAAGAAAAAGTGAAAGCATCAGTATAAACTCATGACTTCTTCGTCTTTCTAAAAAAATACATATTTCCTAGCTTTGTCCACTAAAAAGCCTGAGAAGAAACAACAACCCAGTAGAAATAAACATACGTAGTCCTTAGATTTGTAGTCTCTAAATGCTATCATCTCCTTAAAAGGAAATAAGGCCTTCTTGGGAGGGAAGTTGGGTTCTAGGTTTGGGGAAGGAATTGTATAAGGTGGGCCTGGGACATTCTTCTGTGCCAGAAAACAAGAAGTTTAATCATATTAACTTGTTAAAATGAAAAAGGCCATGTCGACTCAACAACTTGAATCTACAGAGGTGTTAATTTTAATATCAAACCAAATAATGATTGCAAAAGACTAAAACACATAACATTTATTTAAAAATACCTGAGTTCCTAATGATACTCCAAAAATAAAAACAAATACAAAAATTAGAGGCCACTAGGGGCATGAACTCATCATTCTAAAAATTAATAAACAGGGAAGGAAACAGCATTTATCCTGCCTTTCCTTGACTGACTGTACTTAAAGGCAGCCAAGGTGCTGGAGCCGCTGCCCAAGAGTCCGAATCTCACTGCCACGTGCCCGGACACCTGCTGGACATGCATTCCCGATTCCTTTTGTTTCCAAGTCCAATATGGAAACTCTCGAGGATCAGCCGATTCATAATCTTCTAAAGGAAGAACAGATTCCCCAGAATAAGATTACCATTGTTGGGGTTGATGCTGTTGGCTCAGCTTTTGCCATCAGTATCTTAATGAAGGACTTGGCAGGTGTACTTGCTCTTGTTGATGTCATGGAAGACAAATTGAAGGGCGAGATGATGGATCTCCAACATGGCAGCCTTTTCCTTAGAACATCAAAAGTTGTCTCTGGCAAAGACTATATGTAACTGCAAACTCCAAGTTGGTCATTATCATAGCTGAGGCACATCAGCAAGAGGAAGAAAGCCGTTTTAATTTGGTCCAATGTAATGTGAACTTCTTTAAATTCATCATTCCTAATGCTGTAAAATACAGCCTGAACTGCAAGTTGCTTATTGTTTCAAATCCAGTGGATATCTTTGACCTATTGTGGCTTGGAATATAAGTGGCTTTCCCAAAAACCGTGTTATTGGAAGTGGCTGCAATCTCGGCTCAGCCCAATTCCGTTACCCAATGCAGGAAAGGCTGGGAGTTCACCCATTAAGCTGTCATGGGTAGGGTCCTTGGGGAACATGGAGATTCTAGTGTGCCTGTATGGAGCGGAGTGAATGTTACTGGTGTCTCCCTCAAGACTCTGCACCCAGATTTAGGGACTGATATAGATAAGGAACAGTGGAAAGAGGTTCACAAGCAGGTGGCTGAGAGTGCTTACAAGGTGATCAAACTCAAAGGCTACCCATCGTGGGCCACTGGACTCTCTGTGGCAGATTTGGCAGACAGTATAATGAAGAATCTTGGGTGGGTGCACCCAATTTCCACCATGATTAAGGGTCTCTATGGAATAAAGGATGATGTCTTCCTTAGTGTTCCTTGCATCTTGGGACAGAACAGAATCTCAGACCCTGTGAAGGTGACTCTGACTCCTAAGGGGCCGTTTGAAGAAGAGTGCAGTTCCATTTTGGGGGATACAAAAAGAGCTGCAATTTTAAAGTCTTCTGATGGCATACCATTTCACTGTCTAGGCTACAACAGGATTTTAGTTGGAGGTTGTGCATATTGTCCTTTTTATCTGATCTGTGATTAAAGCAGTAATGTTAAGATGGACTGGGAAAAACGTCAGTTCCTAAAGTTAGAAATAGGAATGGTTTGTAAAATCCTACAGCTATATTCTGTAGGTACTATATCCTGTGGGTAGCTATATCCTATAGTACCATCCTGTAGGCTGGATGGTACTAATCTTGTGTAGTCCTAAACTGGTTGGTGTGAAATAGTTCTGCCACCTCTGAGGCACCACTGCCAACGCTGCACATGCTGCAGTTGCCCCTTGAGCCAGATGGATGTTTACCACGTGTTATATAAATAACTTCCTGGCTCCTTCACTGAACATGCCTGGTCCAACATTTTTTCCCAATCAGTCACATTCTGGATCCAGTATATAAATCCAATATTGCATGTATGGTGCATAATTGTTCCAAACAATCTTATTTTGTGAACTAAATATATCAGTAGTGTACATTATCGTATTATGTAAAGAGATCTACATATAAACAATGCAACCAACTATCCAAGTGTCATACTAAAACCCACAATAAATCTTGTACAGTGAAAAAAAAAGAAAAAAAAAGGTAGCCAAATAGTTGACAAGGGAAAGTTCTTCCCTATAGAAAAGTCAGAGCTTATAGATGTTGATGGAATGAGAGGCTTAGAGATATCACTATTTTGTAACTCTAATGAAAAAGTGGATCTTGGCAATTATCAGTGGTTGCTAAAACTATTAGGTTAAAGACAATATCCTCAGTCTTCGTGGGTGAATAAACAACTGGCCTTGGTGATGAAATAGATTGAGAGAGAGAAGAAAAAGTCAACGACAACAACAGTTAAAATTTTCAAGCTGAAATTCAATAATGATTGACAGACATGAAGTAGTGGGAAGACATGACAGACATGAAGTAGTGGGGAAGGGAAGATGGTATGAGAAAAAGTGGACTGTTAACACTGAGGTTGAATTTTGATGGATAGCAACTTTGCTGAGTATAAAGGAAAGAAAAAAACACCATTTCAAATTCTCCACAGAAGGAAAATACAGGCTAAATATGCTTCTGTCTTGGGAAAAGGAAGACAGTGCCCTCAGTGTACTTGAAAGTGTGTTAATACTGGAAAAATCACCTAAAAGTATCCCTTCCAATAGTTTTGACTCCTAATATGAGTTTTCCATGTATTAAAAGGGGATACCTATCCTTTTTAATATACCCTCTCTCATCTCTATTGAGGTATAACTTACATATAATAAAGCATACATATATTAAGTGTTTCTATGAGTTTTGACAATTGCATACATCCATTTAACCACTACTCAAAATAAGATCTTATTTTTATCACCCCAGAAAGTTCCCTTAAACCTCTTTCCAGTCAATTCCCTTTCTCACCATCCCCCTTCCACAGAGACAACTACTGTCCTGAATTCTATCATCATATCTTGGTTTTGCTTGTTCTTTCAGATGAACAGAATCACAGATTGTACTCCTTTGTGTTTGGCTGTCTCTTTCCCCGCTCAGTGTTCCTGAGATTCATCCATAATGGTAGGTGTATCAGTAGTCTGTTCCTTTTTAAAGCTGTATAATAGTCTATACAGTGCTGTAGAATAGTCTATATAGATTTCTCTCTACAGGTATAAAGAAATCACAATTTGTACATTCTTCTGTTGGTGAGCGTTTGAATATTTCTAGTTTTTGGTTATTATGAAAAAAGGCTGCCATGGATATTCTTAAACAAGTCTTTCAATGAATATATGCTTTAATTTCTCTTTTAGGTAAATATCTAAAAATGGAGTAACATGGTCACAAGTTAAATATGTTTAGGCCGGGCGTGGTGGCTCAAGCCTGTAATCCCAGCACTTTGGGAGGCTGAGACAGGCGGATCACAAGGTCAGGAGATCGAGACCATCCTGGCTAACTCGGTGAAATCCCATCTCTACTAAAAAATACAAAAAACTAGCCGGGCGAGGTGGCGGGCGCCTGTAGTCCCAGCTACTCAGGAGGCTGAGGCAGGAGAATGGCGTAAACCCGGGAGGCGGAGCTTGCAGTGAGCTGAGATCCGGCCACTGCAGCCTGGGTGACAGAGCGAGACTGTCTCAAAATAAATAAATATATATATATATATATATATGTTTAATTTTATAAGAAACTGTTAAACAGCCCTCCAATATGGTTTAATGTACCTTTTCAACTTTCCAACTACCACTCTTGAAGTGGTAAACTTTATACACTCTGAAATTCTTTTAGGTATTTTGGGTTTGATTATTCCAAATGATTAATAATTTTTTTCTATTTTAACTGACCACACATATTTTTGAAATATGTTATATGTATTGTTGTTTGAGCTATTCAATATAGATGTTTCACAGGTAATATAATGCTTTTTAAAAAGCCTCCAAACAATCCTTAAAGAAAACACTTCAAGATATGTTAACACATTACAAAGTATCTGACAGTAACTCTGAAACAGAACTTCTTAATTTAGGCACTAGAAAAAAGATTGGGAAATAAACACAGAGGTTAAATTGAGCCTGTGTAAAAGCACCTAAGGAAAGGCCTTAGGTTAAATTTGCTTGGTAAGAAAATTATAAATTAGGCATGAAAATTCAATTTAATTTCAGTTCTTGTTTTATTCAGACTTTATATTTCACCAAAAGTTGTACTTATCAAAGCTGAGACACTTACTTGTAGGGATGGGCTGAGACAGTCTCGCAGTATTTCCTGATGATTTGGTTCATGAAGTATTTCAAAAATTTGCTTTCTCTCTTGTGCAGTGTGGGCTGGTGACAAAATATGCACTAGGAGTCTCCCAAGCTGCATTCGGAAGGTCTCCTTACAAGACCACAGAATTTTAGTCCATTGCTGCTTGGAACCACTGGCTTTACTTGAACCCTAAAATCAATCAAGATAGGAATGAATTAGGATCAGACTGCTTAAGCAATACCATGCTAGCCTCAACACAGCCCTAAAGAAGATTATAGAACATGTTTTATTCCAGATTGGTTTTCATAGTCAAAATTAGAAAGATATATACATAACCATACACACAGGAGTTTAAAAGCGATGGGCATACAACGTTCATAGCAGCATCACTCAAAATAGCCAAAAGGTGGAAACAGTCTGAACGTCCATCAGTGGATGAACAGATAAACAAAATGTGGTATATACATACAATGTAATATTATTCATCCTTAAAAAGGAAGGAAATTCTGACACATGCTACAACATGGATGACCCTTGAGGACAGAATGCTAAATAAAATAAGCCATATACAAAAGGACAAATAGTATATGCTTCTATTTATATGAGATATCTAGAACAGTCAAACTCACAGAGACAGGAAAGTAGAATAGTGATTACTGGGTAATGGGGGAAGGGGTGGTAAAAGTTATTATTTATTAGGTACGGAGTTTCATTTGGGATAATAAAAAAGTTCTGGCCAGGTGCAGTGGCTCACACCTGTAATCCCAGCACTCTGGGAGGCCGAGGCAGGTGGGTCACCTGAGGTCAGGAATTCGAGACCAGCCTGGACAACATGGTGAAACCCTGTCTCTACTAAAAATACAAAAATTAGCTGGGTGTGGTGGCAGGTGCCTGTAATCCGAGCTACTCAGGAGGTTGAGCTAGGAGAATCGCTTGAACCTGGGAGGTGGAGGTTGCAGTGAGCCAAGATCAGGCCAGTGCACTCCAGCTGGGGAGGCAGACTGAGACTCCATCTCAGAGAAAAAAAAAAGTTCCTAGAGATGGATGGTGGCAATGGCTGCACAATAATATGAATATACTTAGTGCCACTGAATTGCATCCTTAAAAATGGTTAAAATGGTAAATTTTATGTTAGGTATACCTTACCACAGTTTAAAAGAAGAGATGGATAAAGAAGCTAAAGTCCTAAGCCATGAAAAAATTACCAAATGCTCAAAAATTATAAATTAAAAAAAAACTATCAAAGAGCAATGATAAATAAGCCTACACTGATTTTGCAATAAAAAAGAGAAAGGATTCATAATAAAGACTCGAATTGTGCTACATTATTGAGTATTAGTCACAAATTAAGCACTGCATATAGCAGTACCCCTTACCTGTGGTTTTGCTTTCCACAGTCAACCATGGTCTGAAAATAGTTAAGTACCGTACAATAAGATACTTACTCACTGTAAAAAGAGACTACATTTATATAACTTTTATTAAAGTATATTGTTATAACTGTTCTGTTTTATTATTATTGTTAATCTCTTACTGTGCCTAATTCACAAATTAGACTTTATCATAGGTATGTATGCATGTGAAAAAATATAGTATATATAGGTTTCAGTACCATCTGTGGTTTCAGGAATTCACCAGGGGTCCTGCAATGTATCCCCTGAAGATAAGGGGAAACTACTCTATGGGTTTACCATAGAGTATTCCCTAACAATTAACCAATTGTTTTAACAATGGTCCCACTAAGCCCAGCCAAATGCTGATCAAATCACCTGTACGTGGTTTAAAACTGGAAGCAGTACATTCAGAATTCATTCTGAGTTTTAGAAACAGCTCCTCTCTAATTACGTCTAGTCCTAAGGACTCTGTGAGCGAATCTGCACTTGGTTTTGCTGTACAGAGCTAAAACACCAAAATCTAGTTTAGATTTAGAGACTGGCATGTCATGATTTATGAGTGCTGCTAGAATTAGATTGGCTTTTGCTATCTATGTAGTAAACTGACCAACTTGTTCCATTGTGTCAACTGTAAAGTGACCCACAGAAACCCAAGTGAGATGATGATAAATGAACTGTGACACTTATCAGTATTCTCTACGTAATTTTAAAGGTGTTAGATACACTTAGGCCAAGATCTAAAATTCATAATAATTCAGAAAACTGAGAGTAAGGAGCCATAAATACAGTCCTGTAAAAACAATTAATGTAAACTCTCATAGTAGTCATCAATGACGACGATCTACTCTTTTCTGATGCTGATCTTACTAAACTACAATACTAGAAAATAGCTTCTAGGGTTACAGGCTTAAAAAGTAATGCTGCATGAGTGGAGTCATTTTGGAAAGGGTGAATTAGCAATATATATTGTTCTCTAATTAAAAATTCAAGTTGTCCGAGTTTTAAAAAGCTCTCTGAAAGAGCACAAAGAAATACGATTGTGAAAACGTATAATACAGTCAACATAAAACCTCTATTTCCTTTGTGTGAATGAACATTTCACATGTAATTAATTTACTTACAATAGATACTTTGAATCCTTCTACCAGATATGTAAAAATTTCTTTCTGAAATGGATTGAAAACAGAAGACTGTTCATGATGCATATTTTCCTCAGAAATTTCAGTCTGGAAAACTGAGGTCTTGCTTTGAGTTACATTTTCTGGAGTTCTCAAAATGTCAATAATGTCTGAATTAAACTCTTTGAATTGAAAAAAAGAATACAAGGTTAGTCATATCACTACTATCTAGCCATTATAAATAGTAATAATACTGGTAAAAATATTGTTTTTAATTACTAATTCAGTTATCACAATTTAAAAGTTTATCAGGTGTATTAGATGTAGTAGATACACTGTAGTAGAAAGTGAATTCATGTAAAATAACAGAAATTTCAAAATGCATGTCATACAATTCCAAATTAAATATTTATTGGCTAATGAAGCTAAGTTAAACTGCAAAATGATTCAAACCATGAGATTATTATACAAATCGAACATAAAGACCATGTCATATTTACAGGAGTGGATCTACAGAGCTGTTTCTCTGCATGTGCTATCCATTTACATGCTGTATATGTAATAATCATGGTTCAAGAGTTTAGTCTGGGAGTCTGTTGCACAGAATGTACATTAGAAAAGTTAAAAAAAAAAAAAAAAAGCTGGGGACAATGGCTCACGCCTGTAATCCCAGTACTGTGGGAGGTGAAGGCAGACAGATCGATCACCTGAGTCAAGGAGTTTGAGATCAGCCTGGGCGACATGGTGGAACCCCATCTCTACAAAAAAATACAAAAATTAGCCGGGCATGGGGTACACACCTGAAGTCCCAGCTACTTAGGAGGCTGAGATGGGAGGATTGCTTGAGCCCAGGAGGTAGAGGTTGCAGTGAGCTGAGATCATACCACTGCAATCTAGCCTCGGTGACAGTGAGAACCCATCTCAAGAAAAAAGAAAAAAAAAAGACAGAGAGAAAGAAAAGTAAAAAAAGCTAAAAAAAGAAAAAAAAACTTGAGTTTATCATGTTTTTCTAGTGATTAACAATTACTGTTTTCTTTTTCCTGTCTTCCTGGGGTTACCTGAACATTTTTTTAGAATTCCATTTTGACTTATCTATAGTGTTTTTTTAAAAACAATTTTCAGCTTTATTGTAATATAATTGACAAACAGAAATTGTATATAATTAAGATGTTTTGATATATGAATACATTGTCAAATAATCACCATAATGAAGCTAGCTAACATATCTAACACCTCACATAGTTACCATTTTTTTGGGTGTGTGGTGAGAACATTATTTATAGTGTTTTAGAGTGTATTTCTTTGAATAGCTTTTTTTAGTGGCTGCTCTAAGTATTACAATTTAAGTATGTACATATATATTCATTAGCCAATATGGAAATGCAAATTAAAACCACAATGAGATATCACTACACATCTGTCAGAACGGCAGTTCTGCAAGATTCATTGAGGGAAACTGGGTAAAGGATATACAGGGTCTCTCTCTGTATTATCTCTTAACTGCATGTGAATCTACAACGATCTCAAAAGATCATACTGGAAGTGCCATACGGTTTTAAACTGGTCAATCTGGGCTAGCATTGAACACATTGAAAGTGGACTTTTATTTAAGACTTACCAGTTCCAAATAAGAAACTCTTAATAATATGGATGTTAAGAACTGAAAAATAATGTTGCTTAAACATCTGAAAACTAACCAGTTTCCTCTTAGATTACTTCTCTTTCATTTTAAAAGCTGAAGAAAACAAACTAATCCTATAGTCTTACCTTGATAAATAATCCTGTTGACTGCTAAAACGGTGAGCCTCTGTAGTCTCTGTGCAAGTTCCGTTTCAGTCGCCTGGCTAGGGTTCTCCTGGCTCATTCTCCGTTGCATCATCACATGAAGCTCATCATTTGCCACTGAACGCATTTTCATCAGAAGCGATTCAGTTTGAGCAAGCGGAAATTTTCGAGGACCTTCAAAAGTATATAAATTAAAACATCAAATGCCAGTGTTAATAAGGATCAAGGAAACTATTTTTGCTGAAACTTTTTGATTACCAGACCGTGAAAACAACCTTATTTACTACAAAGTCAATTTATACAAAGGAGAGAGTGATTAAGAGAAAATGATGTTTCTCCCTCTTTCAAGAAGTGCAACAGTACTTTTGGTTTCAAAGTCCTAAATCACAATGTTGAAGCTAGTGACATAGCTTAGTAAAACAGATGTCATTTGGCAAAGTTCAAGTTAAAAAGTATTAAATGGGCTTAACTAGTTTAGAACATTTTGATAAAATAGTTTCAAATACTGTTTCACTTCTTTGTATTCCAAAATCAAGTTTTAATGTACATCATTTTTTAGTAAGAATATTACTATTTCTGGATAATTACTGTTGTTGAATTTCATAAAGTAGTTTTAAAAATTGTATATAGTGACAAAGTAGAAATCAGTCAATGACAGTGAAGAGATCAGAAAGGTGAATATAATTCCAGTGATTTGTTATTAAAATGATTTAGAACACATGCATCATTTGGAATTCAATGCTACAAAGGCATTTCCTGAGAAAGGTTTCCTCAGACTGAACACAGAGAAGTGGCATTCCTGCGCCATTACTGCACCTGCTACAGGAGGTACAACACAGGTAGTGCATCCAGGAGAAAACTGAGGGGATGAGTCTTGATTTAATGAACTGAAGGAGAAGGGCATCGGAAGTTGACCATAGGAACCAAAATGATGTCTTGGTAGATGAGGAATAATAGAACCCTTCATTGGAATTGAACCTTTGTTTTAAATTATGAAAACATATATCAATTTCTATAAATAACCTCTATAAAAATTACATATGACTAAATTATAACAGGTTTTAATGACTTATCCTGTAAGCTATTTAAATATTTTAATACTATTTTAGATTGCTTACTATTTTGGGTAATTAGTATTCTTAATCAGTTAATATATTTTGGTAGACAGTCACTTTTGAGGCAAAAAAAAAATACAAAAATTCATATCCTGTATATATTCAAGAGTTATACTGTCAAACAATATACTGAGTTTAAGCAGATTCTTCCTAATGTCTACATCTGATAGCTTTCATGCTGTATGTGCAGCTGATGATTGTAATTCAGAGGTATGACAATACACTGAATAAGGAAATGTTAAGTAGGTCTTTTTTAATACTATGTATTAATACTAGAAAAAGTGGGAGGGTATTTCAGCACTCCTGCTGTGAAGCCACACAGAGCTAGTGTGGCCTTAAGCACATTTCTTTCTAAACCTCAGTTTTCTCATACATAAGATGCAGATTAGAAAGAAAACAGAGCTTACTTCACAGGTGGATATTTATCACTATCTGACACTGTATTAAATATATTTGTTTATATGCTTATTCATCATTTCCCCCTGTACAAGTTCCATGAAGACAGGTAATATAGTAACTGGTACATGGTTGGTACTCAAGAAATATTTGATGTTTGATGGTTGAATAAGCGGATAAAGAAAGAGTCATTTTGTTGATAAAATAAAATAATGAATGTAAAACGTAATGCCTGTCTAATTCTCACAAATAATAAAATACTTTTAATGTTAATATTATTATTGGTTGAAATATAAAGTTCATTTGTATGTGAATTACTAATATAACTGTGTGTGTATGTGAGTGTATGACAATTTAAATATATGTCTAGCATTCTAAATAATATCCTGATGCTGACTACTTCTACCTTCATGCATGAAAAGTGATGTGTAAAGTTTTTCATATTAATAAGCAGACAAGTAAAAAAATACATTTAAAAGTGTATATTGCTACCTTATTTATACTAGCAAAAATCAAGCAAAAAAACCTTTGTTTATCTATAAAAGTTAGATTATCCACATCAAAATAACAGATTATTTTGCAATCATTAAAAATAAAAGAATATTTATGTTTCTTAACATGGAAAAATATCTATAATAAATGACTAAAAATAGAAATCAATTTATAAACAGTAGGTAGAGCATGATACCATTTAGGTAAAATTACATATAAAGGTATGTATAGATACAGATATCTAGACCAAAAACAGATATAGAGGCTAAGGAATCAGAGCTTTGCTCACTGGGGTGGCAGGCAACTCAGAGTTGCTGAGCAGAAGAATGGTAAACCTGAGTGAGGTTGTAAGAAGATTAATCTGACAATAAAATAGTGTCTAACTCCGTTAGCAACGCAAGAACTTAAGGTCTAGATGTAATGAGAGTATTGCTGAAGAAACTTTGGTCCCAAGTCATGGATATCCTGGGGTTCAAGGTTTGAGTAAATGTGTCTATTATCAGAGTCTGGTGTGTGGCCACAGTGGAAGCTGCAGCTGCTGGCAATTCCCACAACTTCTGCTGAAGGAGGAGAGGGTGGCAGTGGGGTTGGAGGTGTCACTCATCTCAGTAGTTTTCAACAAATGCTAAATGAATCTATTTAGGAATCCCCCCCACCACACCTAAACATTTATCAGTAAAGAGAACAGCTTAAGTCTTTGAAGGAACAATTCATTACCTAATTGATAGACATGACAGAAATAGAAATTCCTCTATGTCACTTTAGTATCATGGACAAATGGCCTTGAATTAGTTTTTGTAACCACACTGCTCAGAAACAGAAGAGCCTTAGTATTCTGCAGTTTTTGTACCTGTAGCATACAAAGCCAATATACTTTCAATGATACTTTTAAGTAATAGTGAAGAAACAAAAAGCACAATCTTCCCTAAGCATATGTGTAAAAAAACAACTTAGAAACAATTACAAAGCAACAACCGAACACATATAAAGTAGTATTTTGCAAACTAGATTCACAAAGATAGAATTTAAATAAGGGCAGTATTTAAAACAGGGAGGATTCTTGAGAGAGACTTCAGAGAGAGAGAGATGGTTCCTAAGAGATATGACAGACCTGGAATGAGTAGATGTGGTGTAGGACACAAAGGGGTGAGTATAGGGGTGCATGTGCCAGCAGTCCCTAGTTCTAGGATGCAGTGGGTCTTAAGATGAAGAAGCTGGACTGGATGACTTTTAAGGTCTTTTATTAAGCTAAAAACTTGTAGGATTCTGTAAGTCTCCTACAGCTCACAGCAATCACATTTACTTAGAGCAAAAAACACAAGGCCAAGTATAATAAGAAGCTAAGAAGTCAGAAAAAAGGAGAGCCATCTAGTGAAAAGACTAAAAGTTCATTATCTGTTTTAAAATGACTCAAACTAAAAAAAAAAAAAAAAGATAACAAACTTGAAGCTATGTAGGGCTCTAAGGCTCAAGGTGACAAAAATGCTAGTATCTAAAGAGATTAAAGACTCCTAGAGAAATCATTGACCAAACGGGAAATAGCAAGAGGACTATTGCGTTAGCCCAGGCACAAGGTGATAATTAACTAAAACCAGAGATCTAGGGATGGAAGCAGAGGAGGAACAGATATGAAAATGAGAAGTATCAATACGAAAGAAACAGCAGGGGTAGCAAAAGTACACTTTCTGATATCAATAGAGGGCGAATTCCATCTAAGCAGTCACTGACTATATAAGGAGTCCTGCAAAGGAAAGGTGTCCAGCAATCATGTTTTGGCACATAGGAAGCTGAGTATTAATGCTAGAACTGATAAAGAATCTATTTCTACTCAGGGCAAAAGAGATGTACAACTGGAAGGGCAGCTCAAGAAGAGAGTGTATTCAGATATTAAATAAGGAATAATGTAGCTGGGCAGTAGGTTTAGTTACATAGATGTTTTAGAAGTTTTATTTATATAAGTTTGATTTAGCATCATTTAAACATACTACTGCAAAACAATGTGTACTTGGAAGCTTTTCTTTACAAGTGAGTTTTTCACATGGTTTAAAATTTTTGCATAGCATTGAACAAAGAAGTAGCTTAACACAGGTGAAAGAAAGATTTGAACTTAAGTGAATTTGAGACAGTAAGACTGATTAAACTTCAAACAATTTACCAAATACTCTGTTTGGAGATGGTGTGTGTATGTGCATGTGCATATGCATATTTATCCACTATGTATATATACGTATGCGTGTATATCCTGTGTATGTGGTGTTCATGTTATCTTTCTGGGTTGTATTCAGATAAAGGTCATAGCAGATTTTGTAGAAAAAATAAGGAAGCCTAACAATATTAATGTTTATTATTTGATGACATGTACTAATGTATACCAAGCCCTGACATCATGTGCATTTTAACCATGTGCAAGCCACCATCATCTGCCCTGACTACTGTAATAGCCTCCTACCTGGACTCCCCACTACCTCTCTTCTCTTCCTCTCCCCTAACCCACTTTCCACACAGAAGACACAGTGATCTTTATAAAACAGAAAGCTGTTTATAGTATGACACCTACTTAAAATCTTTGATGACTTCCCACTAGGATAAAATCTAAGCTCCTTAACAAGGCCTGCATGATTAAAAAATGACTTTGGCCCATACCATACTGTACAGCCTCTTCTGGTGTCCCAGTCTTATCAAGTGACACATTCTAGCTAAATGGCTTTATTTCTCTGAACAAGCTCAGCTTTTCCCTGCCTTGGAAGCTTCACATAAGCCATCCATTCTGCCTGTAATACTCTTTTTCTGACTCTCCACCTTGCTAACTCCTTTCTCATCCTTTACATCTATATTGAAATCCCACTTTCTCAGAGACTTCCCTAACTCCTGATGTAGATTGCCCTGTTATAATCTCTATTCCTACCCTCTACATTTCCCTACTATTTTACAATCTCTGCAGGGGCAGAATCTGTGTCTGGTTTTTTTTCGTCATTGTATCTCCAATATTTTAGCACAATGCTCAGCACATGGTAGGCAGGTGCTCAAGAAATAACTGGATGAGAAAAGCACTAAAAGTAAGCAGTAGAATAGTTTCCTCCAGGAAAAAATCTTTCTTAAATTTTATGTAAAACAAGAAATATTTTAAAAATGTGAATTGCATAAGAACATAGGAAAGTCAAGCTAGCCTCAATTTATGGTTATTAAAATATGATTTCAATACTCGCCAGCAATGCTTTTCCGCTTTTGAACTATTGCATGATGGGGAGCAGAAGGTGACTGGAGTGAATCTGTGAGGTTTTCAGAGTCATGATTTGCGGTGGTCCTTATAAATTCCATAGCAGCCTGGAGAACTCTAAGCTGTAGTGCAACAGCCATATCTAAAAACAGAAGATACTAGAATGTTTTCAAGCTATGTGGTTATTAATTTTTTAATTGAACTGATTTTATGTATCATGACAATAATGTTTTGTTAGATATAAATTTTAAAATTTTGGTCAGCATGGGGGTGATAGTCGTAGACATTTTAAAACTCTTGTTAAAGGCAATTTTAAAGCAAATTTACAAATGGTCACTAAAAAACCTTCAATGGAAAAATATTAGCTCACAAATTTATTTCATTTTAAAAATTGTTTCAAAGAAGAGGGTTTTTTTCTATATAAGGCAAAAGTTTAACCAGCAATTATCATACTTTTTGTTTCATATTCACTTTAATAATTACCATTAAAGAAAACAAAAGGGTATTACTATGCAACATATGCTTTTAAATTCTACTTGGTAAGAAAAATCAGTGACATCTTTCAATTACGTATTGCCAACTACTAACTACATGGTAGAATCACTTTTTCTGTTTTTGCCACTTTTTCAAGCCTTTTTAGGCTTCTTTTTAAAAACTGATACATATTATCACAAAATTAATGTTAAACTTTTAGTAAAAGAGTTTCTAAGAAGAAAGAGATTGTACTCAAATAACAGGTTTGTCTATTATACAACTCCCTCCCCAAATTCGTAAAAATTAAATCTTACTTTGTGTCCTCTTGTTTTTGCTATTTTGAAGATATCCAAGCATTACAATAAGGTCTTCAATAACCCTAAAATATTGTGAGCCCGAGGAACTGCAAGCATGAATTGTAACTGCTATGAAAAGTTGCTGTATATCACACGCAAGCAATTTATATTCACTGACGGGAATGCTAAAGATAACAACACAAGAAGAAAACAGAACATTTATAAGAAAAAGAACAAATAATTTAAGACACAGCTAACCAGTTTAAAAGGTTTAAATTCCTGTTTGACCAGCTTGCACTCATTCATGCAGTCATTTGATATTTATTCACACTTATTCTATGGCAAGTAATATGTAGTGTGTATGCTAGAAATAGAAATAAGATACACTTTGACACCTGTCAAAAATACATAGTTTTTCAGAAAACCGGACAAGTAAACAGATCACTATAAATAGTAAATGGTTGTAAGTGCAACACTAGAGATTAATACAAGATACTATAAGAACACACAGACAGGTTTCTAGTCCACACTAAGGATGAAGATTGTGTGGGTATGAACAGGAACATTCTGCAAAGGCTTTTCAGAGAAGGTGAATTTGACTAAATTAATTAACCTCTCTGAATCTCACTTGTATAAATTAGAGTTGTCTTTAGGACTAAAAGAGGTAATAGATTTGCATTTATATTAATCACTTATAAATACCCAATAAATATGAATTAGTTACTTTTGGTCTTCAATCTTAATCTTGATAATCTACCTCAATGTATGATATTAGGCCTATAATGCTTCTCTCCATCTGGGTTTTCCAAATCAAGCAAGGGGTGGAAACTAACTCAGGCCAGTTAATAAAGTAGCATACAGGGACATTCAGTAAATACAATTTCTTGCTTTTTTTTTTCTTTCTTTCTGTTATTATTATTATTTTTTACTTTTATTTTAGGTTCAGAGGTACACAGGAAGGCTTCTTACATAGGTAAACTCGTGTATTAAAGTACACTAATACTTAAGTTTTCCCGTTCTAAAGTATTTATCAGATGTAATTTTAAATAATAATTTTAAACTTACTTCTTTTCTAATCCATTCAGGGCTGCTACTGTATTACATAACACATAGAGTAGACCATTATCCAGCAACATATCTGCTACCTTAGAACAGGAGTTTAAAATTTGGAGAAGAAGTAAAAGAGCATTATGCAAGAGTATGTTGTCATACAGAGAGGTCTCGATTAGTCCTAGAATAGGAATGACAGACCACTTCTGAAACAGTCCCGTATTTCTCACATCTTCCAGATCAAATCTATAATAAATAATACAGTTAAGAGCATGTTAGAAACAATTAGTCACAAAACAAGTAAATATGATAGCAACTATGGGTCATTTTGTTAACTTGATTTTGAAGTCATAAAAAAAATTGAGTGAGTAAGGATTCTTAACCTGTTGTTAAGATTATAAAGTCCCTTCAATAATAGGGTAAAAGTTGTTGCTAGAAGTCCATCCCAAGATAAATACACAAACGTTCACGTGAAATATGCATGCAATTTTAGGGTTTTAACTGATTTATTTTAATTTATCCATGAGCCCCTTATGTCCAAAGAAACTGTTTTGGAAACAGTTTTCCAAAGCAGTTTGGAAACTGCACAGGAAAATTATTATTATTATTTTACATAGTATTTGAGAGACAGTGAACTAGTAAAAAGAAGTCTAGCAAAAGGGAATGATTCTTGAGTTCTTATCCCAATACAACTTGCCTCTGAGATGCAATGAAATTAGCTAAGTATTTTGTGCCTCATTTTCCTTATCTGTCAAAAATATGTGGTGATATATGTCCTCTTTTCTTCTCAAGGCTATTGTGAGAATCAAATAAGGTAATGCAGAACTGTTTCGTGAAAGTCAAAAGTTGTATATAAATGAAAAGTAGCATTGAAACTATCATAATAATTTAGTAAATTCTTTAAGGTCTGAATTTGTCTATCACAATAAGGAGACACACATTTCTCTCTATTCTATCACAAGCAGAAATTACAATTTAATTTCTGCCAAACTTTTGGTTTGGGAGAAAAATATTCTTTTATTTTTACACTTATTTGCTAATCCATCAGCATTCTACTAGGGTCAAAACTCGATAATCAGTGTATCCAGGAATTCTAGGTGAGGGATTTACTCCTCTCCCAGATAACCTGAAAGCTCTGAGGAGAGTAATGAGTTCCTATATGGATCCTTTATGTAATCTGTCACTGAGAATACACCAGCTATCTTTCGTTTTTTCTTTTCTTTTTTTTTTTTTTTTTGAGACGGAGTTTCACTCTTGTTGCCCAGGCTGAAGTGCAATTGTGCAATCTTGGCTCACTGTAACCTCCGCCTCCCAGGTTCAAGCGATTCTCCTGCCTCAGCCTCCCAAGTAGATGGGATTACATGAATGTGCCACCGTGCCTGGCTAATTTTGTATTTTTAGTGCAGACAGAATTTCATCATGTTGGTCAGGCTGGTCTTGAACTCCTGACCTCAGGTGATCCACCCGTCTCTGCCTCCCAAAGTGTTGGGATTACAGGCAAGAGCCACCTGTCCAGCCTCACCTGTCTTTTCAGTTAATCTCCTCATGTTAATACTATATGCCAAATCTTAGCTATCACTTTCATCTGATGCAGCTTTTATTTGTTTCTAGTTTCTAACTAGTGAATGAACTATGAAGGATGAAGTTATATTAGAAAGAATATCATATGGCAAATAATACATTGATTTACCTGGAAAATTACTTTTAGCAGATTTTTTTTCTAAAGGTGACTAAAAGATTTTGTTAAGAGTGAGTTCACTAAATTTTACATTTAAGACAAAAGATCTTGCTGGGTGTGTTGGTCCACACCTATAATCCCAGCACTCTGGGAGACCAAGGCAGGAGGATGGCTTGAGGTCAGGAGTTAGAGACCAGCATGGGAAACACAGCAAGACCCATCTCCACTAAAAGTAAAAAAAATTAGCCAAGTGTGGTGGTGCATGCCTGTAATCCTAGCTACTCGAGAGGCTGAGGTAGGAGGATCCCTTTGAATCTAGGGGTTCAAGGCTGCAATGAGCTGAGGCATGACTGTGTCTCTCCGCACTCCAGCCTGGGGGACAGAGTGAGACACTGTTTCCAAAAAAAAAAAAAAAAAAAAAAGCTGGGCATAATGGCTCACGCCTGTAATCTCACACCTGTAATCCCAGCACTTTGGGAGGCTGAGGCAGGCAGATCATGAGGTCAGGAATTTGAGAACAGCCTGGTCAACATGGTAAAAACCTGCCTCTACTAAAGATACAAACAATTAGCTGGGCATGGTGGTGCGTGCCTGTAATCCCAGCTACTTGGGAGGCTGAGGCAGGAGAATCGCTTGAACTCGTGAGGCAGAGGTTGCAGTGAGCTGAGATTGCACCACTGCACTCCAGCCTGGGCAACAGGCCGAGAAAAAAAAAAAAAAAGACAAGATTCCCAATTATAGTGGAGGGAAGAACATACTTACTCTTCATCAAGGCCAATATGTCGACCAAAGAACATTTCAATGAAGCATTCTAACAATTCTTGAGTTCCTCGATGAAGATACAACTGGTTGGCTAGCAAGGAAAATCCACGATTCTTGAGAAATTTATCCTTTTGTTCCTTAGATGCTCTAGCAAAATATGCATCTAATAGCTAAAGAAAAACTTTAAGTCAATTTAGACAATGCATTAAAATTAATGTATACAAATCAGTGTAACACAACTGCATTTGTAAATTATTAAGTTCATATGTACAGAAGAACATAGAAAGCTTAAAAAAATGCCATCACCACAGCAAAGCAAAAATGAATTTGTCTCTGGCTACTGCAGAATGCTAATGATGACTCTATCTTGGAGATCTTAATGATTCTCTCATGGGGAAACTGGCATTTTTAGTTGAACATGGACACCTAGTAAACTGGCAACCTTAGTTGAGTATAAGTAGAATATTTGTTCCTAATGCTGGGGGGGGGAAATCCGTAAACTATGCTCTGTCTGCAAATCTATGTATATCTGTATCTATATCTACATCTATATCTATATCTATATCTATATCTATATCTATATCTATATCTATATCTATATCTATGTCTATCCTAGAGCTCCACTTCTAGGCTTCTTGACAGATTATTTATCCTGAGCACAGGCCCGAATTTCCACCCTTCTCTAACATCTTAAATGCAACACATGTGATACCAAATTAATCCTTCCACCTCTTTCTCACCTTTAATGATTCTCTCACAGTAGCAATAGACTCCTTTCCCTCAGACACACATCTATTTATTCCCCTACTAAAAAAACTTTCTAAGTTTACAGCATAACACTTTGTAAATACTATGTATTTATTAATACTGCCACTGCAGCACTCATCACAGAATTCCTTACATTTTACTTAGTTAAGTATGAGACTCTCCCTTCTAGACCGTGAAATTCTTGAATGTAGGAGCTTATATTATTTCCCTCTATATACTATATTGCAACTAGCTCAGGGACTTACACATGAAATGGGAGCTCAATACTAGGTTGTATTGCAAGTGATTAAACAATACCTACATCCAAACAAACTAAAGAAAATGAGAATCTTTACAAGATTATTTTAATATTGGGTTGTTTTCTAATGGAAACTATTCATATCAAGCATTTACTCATTCAATAATATACTTAGTACCTATTACACAAGATGCCCACCCTCATGAAGCTTATATTTGTAAGAAATTTAAAAAACAAGCACACAGATTAAAAAGATAATTACAAGACATAAATAGGATGCTATGATAGAATAAACAGTAAGATCAGAGGGAAGTGATTTTGATAAGATAAACAGGGAAGGTCTTTTGAAAAGGTGTCATCTAAGCTGAGACCTGAAGTAAATGTCTAACATTTAATAGTACACTGAAGAAGAGATTTCCAATGAACCATATGTTCCTTGTAATTTTTAACAAAACAGATTTACTAAGTGTTCAGATATGGGGATTTATTGGTAGATTTAAAAAACGTACTGATATGAACCAATATATGGAGAGGGACTTAAAACTGGATGATGCAAAAACATGACCATGTAACCAAAAACCCCTATATCCCTAAAGCTATCAAAATAAAAAAATTAAAAAACAATGTGAGTAATAAGTAACAAACTATATTAGTTCATTATTCTAAAATATAAAAGAAAGATTCAGGTCCACTTTAATGTATATACTCAAAATTTTAAATTACATACATCTTTATTTTTCTGAATTAAAATAACATATCCAGTATTTGCCCTTACTTTAATAACACCTTGTTGTATAGCTGGTGACGGGTGGTTAATGAGGACCAAAAGTGTATCTGCTTGAATAAGCTTGTCCATCACATCTTCAAGCATAACATCAGGCAGGATAAGAAGAACCCCACTTAGGAGTTCATATAATCCACAGCATATAGGTACCAAACAGTCTTCAGTTACACTAAAATAGAGACCAAAAAAGTCTTACTAACATGATGAGAAAAGTACATGATGATTACCTCAGGAACTGTGACAAGTAGTAGCATTCTTTGACAGGTGAAACAAATGTTCATAATGTTTAAGAAATGTTTCCTAATTTAACTGTCATTAACAAATTTACCATCACTTTTTATCATTGATTTTTTTGGCCATATAGTCTACTAACACTATTCGATTCTACATCTCTGATGTCTAATACAGTAGTCACTGTTACTTATGCTATTTATTTAAAGTTAAACTAAAAATTCAGTCCCTCAGTTGCATCAGCCACATTTCAAGTGCTCAATAGGCATATGTGGCTAGCGCCGACTGTATTAGACAGCATGAATACAACATGTCCATCACTGGAGAAAGTTTCACTGGACATTGCTACTTGAGATGCTATTGGAAATGTTTTTTCCACCAAGGAAGAAACAGTTTTATTAGGAGTGTAGGCATGTCAGAAAAACCCAGTTCAGTCACAGAGCAAAGAGGCAAATATTGGTACAGGAGAAGAATCTAGCATTACAGAATATCCTCTCAAGAATCAAGTGTGAAAATAAAACCTCGATCTAAATATCCTAACAAATGCTGCTGGGTTTAGCCCAGGTGAAACTTCTGGAAGCTCCTGGTGAAATGAGATTTTTTCATGAAGGAATGCTCTCTAGCACTGCTGCATCTGAGCTCCACGTAAAGTCATGGGTCTGCGATAGCAGAAGTAGAGGAAAAGATAAGTGGGATATCTCATCACCAAAGCAAGGTCATCTGTGTCCAGGTGAGAGAGGAACCTTAAGTGTTTGGAGAGAGAACAAACTGGAGTAGCAGAAGAAAAATGGCTGAAGAAATACAACGTCTAGGCAATGTCTGTCATGACGTGGAGGACTCTGTGCAGTCTGATGTGAGCCTGTCCTGGGAAACACCGGCATTTCCTTCTGAGGCCATTTTAGCTCTCTTCTGACTTCATCCAGAGAACTGCCAATGTTCGGCACCAAGACCTGCATTATAATTACCTGAGTGGAATGGAGTGACCACCCTATGACACCCGTTCCTCTTCCCTTCTGGAGCAGTCACTTGTCTCAAATAAAGTGAGATGTTACCCAGGACAGGCCCAATCTAGAAACCACTCCCACCTTCACATGAACACCAAGTGGATAGAATCATTCTCATGAGTCAAAGCTTTAGAGAAATCCTATCATTTCTCTGTCCTGAAGAATTTTTCCTTAATAACTATAAGGAATTAAACCACAATATATACATATTTTAAATGCTACTTATGGTTTAGATTTTGGTTAAATATGGAATTCAATATTATCTAGCATTAAAATAAGGAAAAATATATCTTTCTGTTATTATTACATATATAAAGAAATAAACTTTTCTGTTTGTTATATTATAAGAAGTGGCATAATGAAGACATTTCCAGATGGGTAGAGAGTCTTTAAAGAATAGTAAAATAAAGGTAGAAGGAGTGCAGAAAAACACATAAGTACCTGTGAGCACTTGCAGTTCGGATGTAATTTGGCTCATAACCAAGAGAATAGGCAAAGTTTTCCCAGTCGTCAGTGTTTCTATCAACAAGACTTGGCCAACGGCCAACAGCTGCAGATCCATTCTGTGAAGGAAAGGCTAGCCCAAGGCTTGCAACAGTGCTGTGGCTTCGCTGGAAGGAGGCCAACCCCTTTAGGTGATCAGGTCGGCGTGGGCAGGACTCATCCCCAGGACTGTCATCTTCTGACCTGGGTTCTGCTCCCAACTCTTTATGATCTGCTTTGACCACTGGAAATCCCAGCACTCCTTTTGGGACATCACTGACAGAGACTTGGGCTGAGAGAACAGCTTCCATTTCACAAACAGTTTTTGCAGACTCACAGCTACTGATGAATGCATCCTCTTTGCCTTTTTTCAGTGTGTCGGAACTCCCCAAAGAATTTTGTTTCTCTGATTGGATGGCAACATAAGTATCTGCAATATTTTGTAACCTGTCAATACTACAACCCAAACTTCCAGTCAGTTTTTGTGATTGCATTAGTAGTGAAGAAGTAGGGAATGCTGGTAGGCTTCTAGAACGCAGCATATGGGCGGCCATCTGTTGTGGAATAATATTAGAGGAATTCTCTCCTGGTAAGAGTAGATACAAAAATACTACTTAAAAACCTATTAAGTGGGACCACCTCTCTTTTGCATTATAAATTGCAACCAGAGCAAAAGCCCATTTATCTAGCACTGTTAAAATCCATATAGGTTAATTTTACAAGTAACTAATGCTTAAAATTCCTTTACTCTTTCTTTTTGTAAGAGACAGTGTCTTGCTCTCTTACCCTGACTGAAGTGCAGTGGCACTATCACAGCTTACTGCAGCCTCTAACTCCTGGGCTCCAGATAGCCTCCCACCTCAGCCTCCAAGCAGCTGGGACTACAGGCATGCACCCCTACACCTGGCTTAATGCTTAAAATTCTTAAATGCCAAAGCTATTTTTATTTTAACCACTTTTTATTAATATATTCCCAAAACATATGTCTTTTTCTGTCTTAATAAAATACAGTATTGACTGAATGATTCAGTCATTAGGATTAATGGTTCTACTGTGCTGAAATTAAGTGAATTAAGTGAAACTCAATTTACCTCAGGCTAGCAGTTACCAGGATGTAGTGGAAAGAGTGTGGGCTTTGCAACTAGATATAATTGGATTCAAATGATAGTGAGGTGGTCCAAGGTAAATCACTTAATTGTACTACAGTTTCTACAAATGTAAAACGAGGGTTCAGAATATCTACTTTGCAGGGTTGCTTTAAAGATTGAGATTATATTCGTGATGCACCTAGCATACAGGTCAACACATAATAGGTGCTCAAAAAATGGTAGTACTTGTTGTTACTTGCCTAAACAGCCCTAGACAGTTCTCTCTCTCCTCCATTTTTGCAGTCACTTCTTGCTGCTATTAGTGAGAAGTAATAGTTTCTTTTCTTGTCACAGCTCTCTAATTTACTGCTTCTAATATTCTATGTAGGAAGACACTAGAAAAATTATTCTCATTGTAATGCATGGGATATAAGTGCATGCCATTCAAGGTGTGGTCTGTGAACAAGCAGCATGGGCATCAACACCACCTGTGGGATTGTTGGAAATTCACATTCTCAGGCTCCACCCTAGATCTACTGATACAGAATTTATGAGGGAGGGGCCCAGGAATCAGTGTCAACAAGCTCTCCAGGAGATTCTTTTGCAGGTTAAAATTTGAGACCATGAATACAGAGTAAACAGGCATTAAGTGAACTGCTTTAGAGCATAGACTTTGTGGCAATAAAATAGCTCCATAGCTCAGAATTTTTTTCTAGTTATTTCTGGATTTTGGCTAGAGAGCTAAAGTTGCCAAAGGATTCTGTTCAAAAGATCTGGAAAAAATGGAGGTATGATTGTATTTGAAAATGTTTCAAAATGACACAGATGATTTAAAAAACAAATATGTCCCGTAAAATTCCAAATAAAACTAATTTGAAAAGGCCAGGTGCAGTGGCTCGAGCCTGTAATCCCAGCACTTTGTGAGGCCGAGGTGGGTGGATCGCTTGAGCCCAAGAGTTCGAGACCAGCCTAGGCAAAAAGACAAAACCCTATCTCATTTATTTAAAAAAATTTTTTTTAAAAAAAAAGAAAAAAAAACTAATAAAAACATAGCCTTAAAATATTATTATAAAAGGGCATAAAAAGTGCTAGAGAATAACTGAAACACTTTGGGAGGAAAACAAAACTAGAGACTAATACCTACATACCTAGTTCTATCTACCTCTATTACTATCTCACCCGCACTATTTGATAATTAGGATTGAAGCTAAAGACAAGACTAGGACTGACAATAAGAGCAATGTCCCAGTATGGAAAAGGACGGTAGTCAGGTAAGGAAAAGATGTATGGTCAGTTTGCAACTAGAAAACCTGCACCTATTCTTTTTTTCTATAAAGTAGCGATGAGACTCTGTTAAGAGTAAATTAGGAAGACAGAAAAATACCGCAGGCTTAAAGACTTGAATATACTTACTATGGAAATAGAAGACGGTATTGATTCTGAACATACCTAAAAATTACAGGGCAGCATTTAAAGCTCTACTACAACTTTCAGCAGTACGACAGCGGTTAGACTGAGGCCAGTTAGCATTTTTCAGTTCAAGAATACCAACAGGCCAAGGGGACAAGGAAACTGAGATAGTTTCCAACTGAATAACTGCTGAAGTTATTGGCTAATGTGACCTAGGCTGGACAGGGAAAGCGAGATAAGGGGAACTTTGGAGTGTGATTTAAAAAAAAAAAAAAAAACCAAAAACAAAAAACAAAGACGGGAGGTCGTCAGTTACAGAGGATGACTGCATCCCCTTTGCCTTTTTTCAGCATGTCAGAACTCCCCCAAAGGATTCCGTTTCTCTGGTTGGCTGGAGGGCTAATGATACAGAAAGATTCTGTTCAAACGACCTGGAAAAAAAATGGAGCCACGTACAGTATTTGAAAATGTTTCAGAGTGATGCATGTGATTGAAAAATAGATCACATAGATAGAATAGAGTGGGATACTGGAGTTTCACAGGTGCTTGAAAGCACTCTTGATGATGATAAAGTCCAAGACAGATGCATGCAGAGTGGTAAGACAAAGTAGAGAAAGGGTACCCTGAGTCAAAAAATGTGAAGCTGGAGTATTGGGTGGCCATTTATCTGGCAAGTGAAGTTGTCTAGAATCATGGTTTTAGGTAGAGAGAAGAGAATAAAAGTTTTTAAAAAGCTTCTGAAGAAAATGGTAAAATAAATCAGAAGCTTGATGAAAGACAAATGACTATGATAAGAGAGGTCAGAGAATGCCAGAACAAGATAGCATGAGCCTTATCCATTTTCTCAGTTCTCTTGAGGACCTGTGCTGGGTGTCTCTTGTTAGATTGAATGAGGTTGTACTATATACACTTCTAAAATATGTACAATTTAATTCTCTAAGAATATTCAGAACTAAAGTGAGAAGGCTATACTTCCATTATTGCTATTTTTACCTTCATATGGTGAAGCAGTAAAACCAGATGGGCTTATTACCATAAATCCAGGGCTCATAAGGGACCTTCCTCCACTGCTGGAATGCCTCAGGTACATGATTGACTGTACTTTCTCCTGAAAGATCTTGCCATCTAGAATCCAAATTTTTTTTTGAGAGAGCAAAATTTTTAAAAAGGATAAAACAAAAATACAACTTTAAAAGCAGATTATTAAATTCAAATTTTGACAAAAGAATGTTTAAAGAGAACAATATATGGCATACTTTATACTAAGGCACATTTGATATGTGAATACGTACTCTTCACAATTTTTTAGTACAGATTTTGCTATTGTTTATTATTTCTGGCCACATTAACTTCTATTTTCTTAATTCCAGCTGTACTTACAGTTATTTCTATGGTTTAACATTTAACTGTTCACTTTTTATATGTTATTATCACCTCTCAAGGGAGACTGTTCATCTGTTCATTCCTTGAGGAAAGGACTGTGTCTTTTATTTTTATAAATCCCCATCAGTGTCTAATTGTAAAAACTAATCATTTCTGAGCTTCATACTTATAAATTCGACTGCTTGGTTTCTTAAATGAATCACAAATGCAACAAATCTAAATCTGAATCATCTTTTTGCCCCGAATTTACTCCTTCTGTTTTGTTCTTTGGGAAGTTCCCATGTGGGAACCTGGAGCCACCCTTGACTACTACCTTTCCTTTATCCATGGCAAATCAGTCACCAAGTTCTGCTGACTTTTTCTCTTTTTTTGAGACAGCCTTGCTCTGTTGCCCAGGCTGGAGTGTGGTGGCGTGATCTTTGCTCACTGCAACCTCCACCTCCCTGGTTCAAGCAATTCTCATGCCTCAGCCTCTGGAGTGGCTAGGATTACAGGCATGTGCCACCACGCCCAGCTAACTTTTTCTTTTTTCTTTCTTTTTTTTTTTTTTTAAGGAGAGACGAGGTTTCGCTATGTTGGCCAGGCTGGAGTTGAACTCCTGGCCTCAAGTGATCCGCCCACCGTGGCCTCTCAAAGTGCTGGGATTACAGGCATGAACCACCATGCCTAGCGTGACTTTATTTTTTGTTTCTTGAACTCTTCTTTTCCCTACTATAGTGCTATAATTCAGGCTTTATCATCTCTCAACTGGATTACTATTAGATTTCTAAATGATATCCTTGATGAATATCTCGTTACTCTCAAATCCTCACAGCTACCAGAATTCGCTCTCTCTCGAATGTCAACTCTTGCTTAAAACCTTCCAGTGGCTTTCTATGCCTCCTTATCACCTTGGATAAAATCAAAGCTTCTTGTCCACAAGAATTACCACTATTTGTCCCTAGGCCCCTCCCCAGCCTTGTTTCATAAATTACATTTTGGCAACACCACTTTCACCTAGTTCCCTGTCAAGCTGTTTCCTTTGCCTGGAAGGCCTTTCTCTTTGATTCCCACTCATCCTTTAAGATTCAGGGCAGGCAACACCTCCTCTGGGAAATCCCCCTCAGTCTTCATATGCTCTATGCTACCAGAAAACAAAAATGTTGACTTCCTTATCACTGTGCTTTCCATGTGGCATGATATAATCATTTCTTTATGCTCTTTCCCTTAACTAAGCTGTAAGCATCTTAAGAGAGGGGGCCATATTTTACCCATCTTTGTAACTAACCCACTTCCAGAATCTTTATAATGTGCTGAGACTACCATAAAGTCATGCTATCTAATTTCATTTGGACCTTTACTACTGCTCATTTTATTCATTTACTACGTTTTTTTTCTTTTTTCTTCTTCTTCTTTTTTTTTTTTTTTTTTTTTTTTTGAGATAGCCTGGCTCTTGTCGCCCAGGCTGGAGTGCAATGGCACGCTCTTGGCTAACTGCAACCCTCGTCTCCCAGGTTCAAGCCATTCTCCTGCCTCAGCCTCCCAAGTAGCTGGGATTACAGGCATGTGCCACCAAGCTAGGCTAATTTTTTTGTATTTTTAGTAGAGATGGGGTTTCGCCATGTTGGTCAGGCTGGTCTTGAACTCCTGACCTCAGGTGATCTGCCTGTCTCGGCTTCCCAAAGTGCTGGGATTACAGGTGTGAGCCACCGTGCCTGGCCCCATTTACTATATCTCTTAAAATGGCTATTGTACAACTAGTCTTACAATGTAAATTTATGACTCAGCTTTCTTATAGGTACGTTCTTGCTTTCTTTCTTACCACATTACATTTCCCTGGTTCTTAAAAAAAACTGATTATTCCATCTTTCTCTTTTACTGATTCTTCGTTCTTGTCTTACCCTCCAACTAGTAATATTACCAGCAGTTCTTTCCTTAGCTTTCTCTTTCCTTCTCTCTCTCTACTTTTCTTCAGTGGTCTCATCTGTTCTCAGAGCTTCACCTCACTTCTGTGTGGACTGCTCCTCATAACCTACCCTTCCTTCTTCATGCTGTAACCCTCATTCCCAATTGCCTACTAGAAAATCATATTATAAATAACTGTAGGGAACCTCAAATACAACATATATTATACAATCAAAGCCATTCTCCTTTTTCCTTAACACCCCCAGAGTCATTCCATCCTAAACTTCCTACTTCTCAATTTATCCCTCCTTTCCAGTTCCACTATTACTATGCCCAGATTCTGTTATCTTGTCTCTCATGGACTACTATAATTGGGCTCCCTGCCCCTAGTTCCTTATTTCTGAATCCTGCTGCAATAATTTACTTATATCATAGCCTTTGCTCAAAACAAACAAACAAAATCCTTTCAATGACCAATAACTAAAATACAAGTTCAAATTCTCTGGCCTTACATTCAAGGACCTATTTGATATGACTTTCGGGTAAAAATAAGTAAATGGTGGTCTTAAACTATATTTATGGCATTATTTGTCACTATTTCTTCACAGATTCCCTATATATAGGTAAAACTCATTAGTCCTTATTTTTTCTTTCCATTTTTCCTCCCTTTAAAGTCACTGTCTTTACCTGGAACAGTAACTCTCCAATCTACCTATCAAATTCTACTAAAAATCTTCAGTGTCCACATCAGATGTCATGTAACCCATTAAATATTCTCTCCACAGTGGTCGGATGAAACCCTCTGTCCTCTGAAATTTCATTAGTTCTTCTTTTGTGTCTCTTCGATACTTACCAAATATATATATATATATATATATATATTTTTTTTTTTTTTACTGTAGTTATTTGAGTCTACGTCCCCTTTCTCTACTTGGCATTTAGACTCCTTGAGGGCAGAGGCCACGTCTAGTTCATTCTATAACTCTCTGCCCTATCCCAACCCCAATATGTAATTAGAGTAGCAGAGAGGCCATTCAAACATCAAACAAATGTGAATCAAGTGGGAAGAATAAAACAAAAGTAGAAATAGACATGATCTAACAAAAATGACTATACCTACCTATGTGCAAAGAAAAGTAGAAGTTCGTGGGATTGTGACAAACGTAAGTATTAGTAGGAGGGTGAACTGCTAAAAGGAAATTGAAGATAATTGTCAATAATTCCAAATCTGGAGGAGATCCAAGGACTTCTGCTATAATTTTCACAAATGATCTACAAACCTCTCGGGGCATGGGTGTGAGTTGCCCCTCTTTGTGTTCCTGAAAAAATAAAAATCAAACTCTCTTTAGATTTAAAGAATTGTCAACCTAACTAAGATTGTTCATTTAGGCAAAATATTCTTTTTAAGGTAGAATTCTGTTGGTTTACTAGTCTAGTCTGACCGTATTTACCATTACCATAACAACTCATTAAATTATTTCCTAATTCAAGCAATCTTGTTATTAAAAATTCATTAACACAGATGGCAACTTAATTCTAGCCCATTTATCTTAATTAACTGAGGCAAACTTATACTACCACTCTCACAAGCATGGACTCAAAAGCCAGACTGCCTAGGTTTGCATTCTGGTTTCTCCACTCACTAGCCATGTGATCTTAGGTACGT
Organism: Macaca nemestrina; assembly: GCF_043159975.1. NCBI lineage: Eukaryota > Metazoa > Chordata > Mammalia > Primates > Cercopithecidae > Macaca > Macaca nemestrina. The sequence continues at coordinate 13,412,142 of NC_092125.1, read as the reverse complement.
TATTTAACATCTGCATTCTTCACTTTCTTTGTCTATGTGAGTAATACTAGTACTACTTTACAGAGTTGTTATGAGGACTAAATAACATAAACTCTTAGAATAGTGCCTTGCATATAGGTAAGACCCATATAAATGTTAGTGATAAACTACAGTCACTGCTATTACTACTGCTACTACCTTTTCTTCTTCTTTTACTACTATTACTATTTATTACTATTAGTAATATTAGTATGGGATTAGGACATAAAACTTTTGATAGACAAAACTCATTACACTAACACAATATGCTCCAGTTTACGAAGCTCTTTTTCACAACAGCTCTAGGAGAGGTTTTAGCCCTAATTTCTAGAATATGAGGCACAAAGTGGTTATTTGACTAGTGTAAACCACACATAAAATATGTAGGTAGTATAATTATAACTCAAACTTAGGCCTCTGAACTCTTTCTACTGCACCATTTACTGTCTGGAATAATGAGACTTGGCAAAATGCCAAGAAATTACTAAAAATAAAGCTATATATAAATAAATTGCTTATATCCTCCAATTCCATCTCCCCAGTGGGTAGCAGCTGGTCTTCAGATTAAGGGCATGGGAGGTAAACTTCCTCATCTTTCATCTTCCTATGTCCAAATATATATCTCTACATCTACTCTTCTCACTTACTCTTGTGTATTACTGAATTGGAGTACTTAAAATGTAGATGTTAATTCTGAAACAATTAAGTTCGACTATCTCAGATATAAGAAGAGAACACTGAGTCTACAGAAGAAAACACAAAGCTCCTTTGCCAAGATCTCATAGATGTCAAGTGGCAAAGCTAAGACAGGAACATAGATCTCATGACTTCCAATTCAGAACTATTTCTGCTACGACCATCTGCATTTCTTCTAAATCATACTCCATGTATCTTCTTAACTTTCTTGGTTGCAGCATCAGTGATTCATTCCCAAGTCCAGCCCAGGTTACTTCTATCCTGCCCTCTCCACTGACTCTGTCAATAGTCACTGGTATTCTATTTTACTATTTTTTAATCCCTTAACTTTACCTTCTGTGAACATTCTGTTTCTGTCTTTGCTTTTGCTGCTGGACTTTTTAATAATCATTTATTCTCACTGCCTTCAGTGATCCGCCACACATGCTATCCAAAGTCCCTGAAATCTGGCTCTTGCTTTATCCATGCTATTGAAATCTTGTAAGTCATTAAGAATTTCTGAGTCAATGGCCCTTTATCTGCCTACATTTTCTCTGAACTTTCTATATCATTGGTTCAAGGTATCACCTCCTTCTCTACATGTTCTTCCCCCTCTGCCCATCTCTGGTTTTCACTTTACTGAGTTTCCTCTTAGCTTTTCAATTACTCTTTCTATATCTCTTTCAGTAGCCCCTTTTACTTGTTTCACATCCTGAAAATGGGTATCTCCTGAGGTGTAAACCTCAGCCCTCTGATTCTCTCACTACATTTCTCTGTCTTGGAGTGTTTCTCTATTCTGATGGCTTCACTATTACTAGTTCACTGTTGCTGAATGTCCTGCTGTAATTTCAAACGTAGAATACAAAAACTACAAAACTTACAAGTTTGCTTCTTTTTTTTCCTGATAAAATTACTGTTTTTCTGGTCTCCCGCCTAGAAATTTTTATGTTATATCTGACTCCTCCTGAAGCTCCATTTAAACAGAATCAAGTCCTACGAATTCCATCCTCATAATCTCTCTCATATTTGCTCCCTACCTAAACACTCCCATTCTAATCACCAGGGTTCAGGTTCTTTATACTGTACTCACAAACAAATGAAACTGCCTTACATCCAATACACTACCAATTTATTAATCTTCCTGAAGTGCATAAACACTCTGAGGTATCTTAAAGGCAAAGACTAAGTTCATTTCTTTATAAACTTCCCACAATACCTGACATAAAGCTATGCTTAATAAATAGCTGTTAATTTGATAAGTGGGCTATTTGAACAAACAAGGGTAAAAAACCATACATGTAAGGAAAAAAAAATTTGTACCTAGATTTTTTTCTAGAATTTTTGTAAATAATACAAAAGTGAAAAAACATATGGAAATCTCCAAGTTTGTAAGTGCCACTTTTCTGACATGCAAAGACTGAATATCACATTGTCATATGAACTTAATGAAAATTGGCCAATACATTTCAAAATGGATACGCAAAGGAAAAAATCTTGAGGAAAACTGATATATAAATGACACATAAAACACTCAGTAAGCAAGGGTCCTGAAAGGTCAATCAAGATATTCTATTCCCTACAACAACAGTCTAATTTACCACAGGGGCCAAGAAAGGCAATAAAATGTTTTTGTGTTTTTGGAATTCATTCATTTAACAAATACTTATCAGATGCTCAGGTGTGTCAAGTACTGACATTACAGTGTGATTTAAAACAAAACAAAACAAAAACCATATCCTTGCTTTCAGGAGACTTACAGAAGGAAATAAACCATAATTCCATAAATAACTAACAAACTATGTACATAGTGTATAAAGGGGAAAAGACTAATTTATATGGAAAGGGCAGGGAAGGTATCTCTCAGGAAGTAAGTCTTAAGTTGCCACATGGAGGATAAGTAGGATCTGGCCAGATGAAAAGAATGGGATCAATAATTGTTAAAGCAAAAAGAATACCATGTACTCTGAGACAGAAAAAAGTCTTACTTGTTTAAGGAAGGGAAAGAAATCCAAGGAGGCTGAGTACCATAAGATGAAGCTAGAATGGTAGCTAGATCATATAAGCCTTCTCATACTAACACTTCTTATAGATGTTATCACAGATTTTGAATTTTAGCCCAACTATAATGAAAAGCCCTTAGTGCCACTGAAGCAAGGGCACTCAAAATATAAAATATTACTGATCTCATGGAATATCTGTACTTATCTAACTTGACAAAGTTCTAATAGATGCCTCAGACATTAAAAAAAAACTTGGAAAATTGTCTAATATACCCACCAAGCAGATATGTATTGATGCCTTTTATCTGCTTGGTTGGTATACTAGATGATATCAATAAAGGCAGAGAAAAAAAATTAACTAAAAGGGCCACAGCATAGACATTACAATGTAACTGATAAAATTAGTGTCACTTTTCAATAAAAATTTTGGATACAGTTTAAAATGCTAATTCTAGCATATAAAATAGACGTTTAGCAAGTTTATACTTATTAAATCAATACATATTTGTAAATTTTTATTTAAAGAATATGGAACAAGTTAAAATTCATTAACTATTCTTGCTGTTCAAGGCACTACAAAACTATTGTTCTATCCCAACATAAAGAAACATCTAAGAAATTTAGTAATTGTACTTTTGTAATTGAGTTAGGAATTATGACAGTGTGATGATCAAGTTGTAAGATGCAGCAGTTGAAAAACTCCTATACTATTTATTGAAAGAAGAGAATCTGGAGAGAAGAGAAGATGGGGGAAAAAAACGTCCCATTGAAAGTGTCACAAAAATTTGATGTTCATAGTATTATTAAACAACTGTGGAAAATATTTCCAAAAGTAAAGTTACATAAAAAGTACCTGCAAAACCTGACAAGTCAGTAGAAAGTGATGAACCACTTGAGCTTTCAATAACTGCTTAATATTAAACATCTGCTGGTGGTGATCTGCTCTGATGAGGACTTCTAGAGCCGCTAACAAAGTTTCCCAAACACCTTGCTGAGGAGACAAACACACACCAATAAGCACATATGTACTGAAAAATATGCAGCATGCTTTTTGGAAGACACACAATGTGCAACAATTTAACATTGTATATATATTCAGTATCAAAGACTACATGTCTGCAAAAAGCCAATGTCAAAATTTATTCCCTATTATTTTTTGTTGCCAATAGGCTATTTCTAAATAGCTATGTTGAATGCAATATTGTATTAGGTGCTTTCCTACATTACCCTTTCTGTGGCATTAAATGTATTTTCAAAAGATGAATTATCAAGAGGGATTGTTCAAATTAGAGAAGCACACCCATTACCAATGTTATTGTTTTTAAATAATTTATGTTCAAAGAGTGTTGTTAAAAATGTATACATTTCAATACCAATCTGCATATGCAGCATTTAACCAAATAATTTTAGAGCAAATCATACTAAATCAAAAAGTCATGGACAATGTGAAAATTCTGCATTTTAAATTTACTTTCAAGTTCAAATAATAGAATTCTCTGCATGATTACAAACTATGCACTTCAAAGAGTAGTTAGCATCCTTTGACAGTGTCTTAAAATGCTTCTCCCATATTGAATCAATCTTAACTTGTCCATAATACTAGAGAAAAAAAGAGATCTTATACTGATAACTAATATTGAAAGATAACCTTCCCTTCATCTTATCATCCTAAGTGACCTTTCAATAAACCTTTTAACAAAAAGCAAAATTAACTGGCTTGGGTTGCAGAGCCTACTATTTCTCCTGCCATTATCTGGCAAGAATGAACCAAGATATTGATAGACTTAATCATACTCTTCTACCCAGGGTCTCTCTCTTTCTAAGATAGAGCCAAGATGTTCTAAAAGAAAAAGCCACATGAAAACCAGAAGACAAGGCAGCCAAAGTATGAAAACATGATTCAATCTGAAAAGTAGTACCAAGATAAAATAGTGCCAACGTAAACAAATAGCAACAACAAAAAAAGAAAAACCAGACTTAGTTCAAAAATAATTAATTACATAAGAAAACCTTATTTCAAATCCATAGAAGTAATATGTGTCTTATCACTTTCAAATTCAATTTAAAAATGTTTCTTTTAAAATCAAACAACCCCACATTTGCCTGCTCTTTGAAGCACTTGGTCCAACTTTGTCCAAGTTAGATTTTCCAACTTGCAACTGAGCATATTCTTTATTACACATTTATACTGCTTTTGATCCAATTTGTTTACATATGCTATCCCCATAATTATTTGCTTTCTCCCTGCAATATTACACATATTTTAATCTATCTATCTTATCTATCTTTTGTTTTTTTAGATCTGAAACTAAATATTTATTCAGAGTGAGAAAAGGAATCACAACAAATCACAAAGTTTAAAAACTGAAAAGTACTATAAGTATCACAAAATCCAGGAACATGGTAATAGTTGGGTGTTGGACATGCCTTTCAAAATACTTTTCTCTGTTTTGTGGCTGCATACTCTTTAATTGCCTCTTCATATAACAATTTTGTACTATAATTTTCTATAGGAAGAATAGAAAATTCTCTTTCCTCTAGCATATCTGAACTAAATTTATTTTTATTACTAATAGATTAGAAAAGGTTTTTTTTTTTTTTTTTTCCTTTTGCCAGGTGTGGGGGCTCACGCCTGTATCCCAGCACTTTGGGAGGCCAAGGCAGGAGGATTGCTTGAGCCCAGGAGTTTGAGACCAGCCTGGGCAATATAGTGAGACTTCATCTCTACAAAAAAATAAATAAATAAATAAAAAAGAGCCAGGCATGGTGGTGCACACATGTAGTCCTAGCTACTTGGGAGGCTGAGGTAGGAGGACTGCTTGAGCCTGAGAGGCAGAGGTTGCAATGAGCCAAGACGGCACCACTGCACTTTAGCCTGGGTGACAGAGTGAGATCCTGTTTCCAAAAAAAAAAAGGAGTCTTTTTTCAACCTCACAACTCATTACTGGTAATGTGTAAATTTTTAGGGACTGTTGGCAAGTTGGGAAAAACCATTTTTTAAAAAATTCTAAAGGTATATATATTCTGAATTGCTCCATAATAATATTTGATGATAATCTTGTTATATTCTAATTAGTTCTAGACAATCTAGTTTTCTTTTTCTTGCAAAAATCACCAATACCTACTAGAACCCTGCCACACTTAGAGCAAACAGTCTACACTAGAACTAAGAAGGCTGTATGAGCCTATACCATTACGACTGCTTAAAACTGGGGCAGAAAGGAAACAACCTTATACTCATTCCCTGACTGGGTCCTTGTGAAGACCAGACCAGCCATTCTAGGTGCTGAGATGTAGTGTCTACATCTAAGATCAATCTATGTTGCTTACTTTATACTTACGATGAAGCCTTCCCCTACATACCATGGTCTTATCTCTAACTCCTGGCCAGCGTGGCTCCCCTAGTTAGAAGTGTATCCATTTCCCTCTCCTGGACCTGACTCCCCTGACTCTTAGCAGGCTCCCCTTTCAGAGTTTATGGTAAATGCAAGCCTTCGACTAATCCAAATAAGCCCATATGCTCCTGCCTGACTGCAGTATTCTTAGCCAGCCCAAGTTTGATTTTGACTCTCCAGCTCAGTGTTCCCCATGGCTGTTCAAAACTTTGCATGGAAAATAAGTGCCAGATTTCCATTTATAATTAACATTACATTGAAGTAATTAATTATTTCCTTCAGAATAATGATTAGATAAATATTTAAAAGAATATGCTGGCTGGGGGTGGTGGCTCATGTGTGTAATCCCAGCATTTTGGGAAGCCAAGGCAGGCAGATCACTTGAGCTCAGGAGTTCAAGACCAGCCTGACCAACATGTGTGAAACCCTGTCTATACCCAAAATACAAAAACTTAGCCAGGCATGGTGGCACACATCTGTGGTCCCAGCTACTTGGAAGGCTAAGGTAGGAGTATCATCTGAGCCTGGGGGTAGAGGTTGCAGTGAGCCAAGATCACACCACTGCACTCCAGCCTGGGCGAAAGAGTAACACTCCATTTCAAACAAAAACAAAAACAAACAAAAAAACGAGTACACGCTTCTATTCACAGTAGCTAAAATGTGGAAACAATCTAAGTATCTCTAAACTGATGAATGGATGAGCAAAATGTGGTAAATACATAGAATGGAATATTATTCATTCTTAAAAAGGAAATTTGGACATATGCTACAACACAGATGAGCCGTGAAGACATTATGCTGAGTGAAATAAGCTAATCACAAAAAGACAAATACTATATGATCCTACTTATATGAGATCCTTAGTCAAAAGCAGAATGGTGGTTTCCAGGGGCTAGAGGAAGAGGGGGAACAGGGAATTACTGTTTAAAGGGTACAAAGTTTTGGTTTTACAAAACAAAAAAGATTTACAGAGATGGATGGTGGTGATGGTTGGACAACACTGTAAATGCACTTAATGCCACCGAACCAAAACTTAAAAATGCTTAAGATGGTAAATTTTGTGTTATATGCATGTTATCACAATAAAAAATAGAAAAGGTACATATTACATGCCTCTGCTTTATTCCATATCTTCCAGTCAAGCAATAGTTCCTCTAACAGCTTAACATCTTGGATTATAGCATTAGAGTCTACATCCAACTTAAACTCTCCATTCTCATTCATATAAATAATATCTTCACCACAGCATCCTTCGAGAAGGGTCTATAGAAAATTAGCATTAATATAAGATGCATTAGTAATTGGTTAATCAAAAAGTTCAACAGAAACATTAAGCTTTCAATTTTAGCAATCATTAAATTCAAAGGAAAGCTAGTAAATAATTCACTTCACAAAATATCTTTAACTTGTTTTGTAAAACAATTCAGATAAATAGAAAATTCCAAACTTACAAATATTTTTAAGTGAGTACTTAGGTTCAAACATGGAGCAAAACAAACAGCACTCATTTTTTATGTTTTAAATTGAATTAATCTTCTATTAGGTTTTAAAACCTTTTCAAAAAAGTAGTAAGGATTCATGCCACAAATGTATGGATCTTGCAGTTTAAAGAGGTAGGGGTGGGGGCAAGGGTAGAGCAATCATCTTTTCCCTTAGTACTAGAAATCTCAGAGAGAAATATTTTCACAATGTTACCAAATGCTTTTATCTAGAAAAGTATTTAAATATATGATGATAGCGGGATAATAAAAATGAGCACGAATATCTGTGACTTTAAAAACTAACTTGTAGCAGCAGTGCCTAATGGAATGGTATGCCTCTAGGTGTCTAGAGAACTGGGTTCTCTGCCATAATGGTGGGGGCTAAAGCAAAGATCTTATTAATCTATGGAATGAGGGGACAGCATGGGAGATATCTATGGCCCACCCAGATCTAAAATTCAATGAGTTTATTTTTTCTTACTTTTAAAAAATGTTTTAAAGAAAAGAAAAATATAATTATTTAAATGATGAAAAGAACTAGAAGAATACCTTAGTTTTATTAACTATACACTAAGAAGTTTCCTCCATTTTCTTCAGGAATAACTGAAACACAAAACTAATATTGGAAGACTTTGATGATGAGATGAGTATCATTGCATATGAAACTATAAAAATAAATTTTATGAAGACATACCTTCAAAATGTAAAACCCAACAATGCATTTTTGTTTGATCAACACCTGATGAATCATAGAAAGTCCATTACAATTTTCTAATTCATGTACTCTTTGTTGGTTGTATTTAATTAATGAGAGTATAACTCGCAGTGCTAATGCTTGAGTTTCTTCACAGCTACTGAGTTCAATGACCTAAAAAAAAATGGGTGGATATAGTTTTCTCCCAATTTACTGAGAGTAAAAATGTAACGTTTATAATCTTCCACTATGTAACATCAATCCAGTAGTTTCTACAAAGTATTTTTTTAATGCTCATACTCTACCTATTTAAGGATTGTGAATAAACAAAACTGAGAGTAAGGCATAAATTCCATGTTCTATAGTCTCTTACATATGCTATAGTATACAATTCACATGAACAACCTTAGCGGTCAGTAGCATTTTATAACTAGTGATCTGAAGTGTCACAAGTTTTTGATAAATTAGCCAACAGACAAACAGGCTCTGCATTATGTGGTAAGGGAGATAAAAAGAAGTAAAATACATGATACTTGTTCCCAATGGGGTCTACTTTTCTGTCAAAGAGATAAGAGGCTAAAAACCACATGTTGTGCCTTGTACTTCAATTTACTTCAACCAACACTTTCTGACAACTACTATATACATAAGAAACACATACTTATTATCACGCTAAAGGCCAAAGAAGAATGAGACAATAGGTATGCCAGGAGAGCACAGAAACCATTTTGACCCCTCTCTGCTTGGTTTAGGGGAAGGCTACACAGAGATAAGATGGCCTAGGAAGAGAGCCAAATCCTGGAAGCAGGAATAAAGGGGTGGCTGGGGACAGGGCACAGCCAGGGGAAGGGTAAAGGCCTAAATTAGAAGTTCAGAGTACATCTAGGAAGCTGCAGGTTGCCTCTTTGGCTGGATTGTAGAGACCAGGCTCACAAGGCAGGTTATGCATGTAAGGATTTTAAGGACACTGAATTTTATTTTTGTAGGGGAGGAGGAAGGATACTGAACAAGGTTTCTAAGTTTTAGACTTAGAAACATACTTTAAAAGTCTTACTGGCAAGATACTAAACATATAAAGATAAAAATGTAAACATTTTATCTAAGATCCAATCTTTATGTAACTAACAAAATTATATTCAATACCTTGATGAAAGAGAAGAAAACAAGGATATACATTTTGAAACTATACAGTGGTACAAAAGATCACAAAATATTGGTGAGGAGTTAAAGGGCTTTTGATTTTAAAACACTAGGAGAGAATCTATTCAACTAGACAGTAGATTTAAAAAATATGAAAAAAGAAGAGGTGAAGAAGAAAAGACAGATTACAGAGAATGGGGGATCAAATGCTAACAAAATATTTGTAAGAACCCTAACAACAACAAATGCTCATATGCTTCTTATTGCAAAATTAATCAAAGATGCTTCCATTAAAGAAAGCTAGATAGGGAGACTATGAAAACCTGATAATGTTGCAGAAGTTATACTTCGGGATAAAATGAAGATGGCATTCCGAGGATGAAGGAAGATCAAAGCTGCTTTAATTAAACAGGGATGTGGACCCAGAGAAAGTAGAAATGATTTTTACCAAAGTGAGACTATTTGTGCTCCCTAATATAGGTTTCAGCAATCCCTGAAATAGTCTATAATTACTGTCTACTCTGTATCAGGACAGATAATTAAATGATTTATTCTAAAATGGTACGTATGGCCTGAGGCAAACTTTGTATTTCTCCTTTTTGAAAAAACTCCAAACCCAAACAAATTAAAGTTTTGTTTTTTTTTTTTAAAAAAACATACTTGCTGACCCTTAGTTTTTTCCTACACATTGGAAACATTTAAGGAATAAAAGCTTCATAAATTTTACTTTTAAAAGTATCCTCCTTTCAAATTAAAATCTTGTACATTTAACGTTTAATTGTACTAATTGCATTTTTGGTTAATAGAAAACTTCTAAAATATTCATAAATTAGAAGAAACCTGAATCATCTATGGCTGAAAGCTTAATAACATATTTAATATGTAATTTTTTATCTTAAAAGTTTAATATAGTTGAGTGTAGCTTTTTCGTGTGGTCCAAAAGAAATCCTTTATCAATAATAAATAAGTCATTTCTCTTTAGACAAAACTATAACCAGTGATTCTTACCCTAGCAAAGAGAAAAACAAATACACCAGTTCCACCAATTTCGTGCAGAATGCCTTGAATGGTTTTATATTCAGTAGGTTGGAGATTCTTTAGATGATGAGGTTCTAATAAGATGCTCTGAACTTCTTTTGAGCTGAAGGGTCTTTGAGAGAGTTGAGTTTTCATTTGACCTTTAAGTCTAATCACTGGCTCATAGATGGTGTACTGAGCAGGACAGTAAGTTGTATAAACAACTGAAAGACTTTCCTGAAACACAAATATTTTCATTCAGTAATGACACAAAGTTTAAAATGCAAGCTATCAACTAGCAAGTAAGTATTTCAAAGTGAAAACACACTCAACTGATCCTTTTCTTTGTTTAAAAAACAACAGCTACTACACTAAACAAAGATAAACATTAGAAGCAAGGCTGCTTCCCACAAAGCAAATGATCAGTGATTTATTTAGCAGTGATCAATTGTATAGATCACACCAAGGTTGAGAAGGATTCCAGCTTTGTTTGGTTTAGAATAAATATTAAATTATACTATTACTACTAATATCAACTAAGTCTTAAACCACACTTACTACATACCAGGCACTATTCTAAGCACTTAAAAATATTGGGAACTCAGGGTCAGGTCAACTTTTCTGAAATTTTTGCTCTGCATTTGCTCATGGGCTGACTATTTATTTAAAAGCAACTCTAAACTAGATCTTTCTTTCTACTGGAATAAAATTTCGGATTGTCAACGGTCAGCGCACCAAACTAAAATAAAATAGAACTTCAAATATTTCTCCCAGGCAAAGGATAGTTTCCATCAGTGTGTGGCTCCCTGTCAAGACTCTCTAAACTATTTTAAAAATTAAAGTTAATATTAAATGCAGAATGTATGTTTTTCTTAGAGACAGGGTCTCGCTCTGGCACCCAGGCTGGAGTGCAGTGGCATGACCATAGCTCACTGTAGCCTTGAACTCCTAGGCTCAAGGGCTTCTCCCACCTCAGTCTCCCAAGCAGCCAGGACTACAGGCACCTGCCACCACACCAATTTTTTTTTTTTTTTTTTTTTGGTAGAGACATGGTCTTGTTATGTTGCAGGCTAGTCTCAAACCCTTGGCCTAAAGTGATCCTCCTGCCTGTGCCTCCCAGAGTGCTGGGATTATAGGTATGAGATTATAGGTATGAACCTTGGTGTCTGGTCCATAGTGTACTTTAAGGTGGTTTTAGTGGTAGTGGATGCCAAATTCAGGCTCAGGAAATCATATAGATTCAGTGTCTTCTCTCAGAACTAGATGGGGGCCTTGTGCTTTGATATTTCTTTCTCTCTCTCTCTCTCTCTCTCTTTCTTTCCAAGACGGAGTCTAGCTCTGTTGCCCAGGCTGGAGTACAGTTGCATGATCTCAGCTCACCGCAGCCTCTGCCTCCTGGATTCAAGCAATTCTGCTGCTTCAGCCTCCTGTGTAGCTGGGATTACAGGTGCATGCCACCACACCCAGCTAATTTTTTATTTTTAGTGGAGACGGGGTTTCACCATGTTGGCCAGACTGGTCTCAAACTGGCTGGTCTTGAACTTCTGACCTCGGGATCTGCCTGCCTCAGCCTCCCAAAGTGCTGGGATTACAAACAGGAGCCTGGCCTGAGGTTTATTTATGACCCACAGCAATCAGACGTGCCATCCAGTGTATCTGTGCACCAGCTAAACCAATTATACTCTCTGTTGTGTATGATTATGCTGGAAAAGCAAAGTTTCAAACCTACAGTAGTTTCAATCAGAAATCTGACACCACACTCTGACATGAGGGTACCATTTCTTTTTTTTTCTTTCTTTCTTTCTTTTTTTGAGATGGAGTTTCACTCTTGTTGCCCAGGCTGGAGTGCAATGGTGCATTCTCGGCTCACTGCAATCTCCGCCTCCTAGGTTCAAGCGATTCTCCTGCCTCAGCCTCCTGAGTAGCTGGGATTACAGGTGCCTGCCACCATGCCCGGCTAGTTTTTGTATTTTCAGTAGAGACAGGGTTTCACCATGTTGGCCAGACTGGTCTCAAACTCCTGACCCGAGGTGATCCGCCTGCCTCGGCCTCCCAAAGTGCTGGGATTACAGGCGTGAGCCACTGCGCCCGGCCGAGGGTACCCCTTCTCCCTGACCATTCTTTCACAAACTTGTAACTCCCAAATTACTAAATCGGGCTTAAAGAATTTGCTCTCTAAAAATAGTTTTCACATAAAACCCTCAGAATTTTCATTCATGATAATTTATGTTGAGTTTTGTAACTTATATGACCTATATACTGTTCAGGAAAAATAAAAGGATTAGGGAAATTTTTTTATGAAAACTAATGCATTAACTGAAAACTACTGAGTTAAAGTTACTATTTGAACAAACATCTGTGTGAGCTCCTCAATCTCCCTAAGGCAGAGGTTCTCAAAGTGTGATCCTCAACCAGCATCAGCATCACCTAGGAACTTATTAAAAATGTAAATTCCAGGGTCACACTTCAGACCTACTACATCAGAAGCTCTGGACCAGCAATCTATATTTTAACAAGCCCTCTGGATGATTCTGGTGCACACTCAGGTTTGAGGAACCATTTCCCTAAACAATGTTTTCTTAATGGTGAGACATTTAGGATAGGATCATTCTTTGTTGTATAATAGTGTTCATGTACTGTAGAACATTTAGCATCTCTGGCCCTTACTACCCAATAATTACTGACAACCACATCTACCCTCCCCACAACTCAACAACAACAACAAAATACATTCCAAAACAGTAGTCTCCTTCAAGTAGGAAATATCTGTACTTCTCACAAGAAGCAAGAGAAAGAGGAACCCAGTTTCATGGCCAGATCTACCAGATTTTAGTAGATTTTCTAAGACTATGAAGGCTCAGTTTTCTAGTTGCTATAACGAAAAACCTCACCACTAGCTCCTAAATTGTATACCAGTAGAACAAAATATTGGAATAATATAGAAAAATCAATAGAGTCTCATGTAAGCAGAATTAGCAATACTTTGAAAGCAAAATTCCTATCTGTACTGATATTAAACAATACGTTTTTTAGGCCAGGCATGGTGGCTCATGCCTGTAATCTCACCATTTGAGGGGTTGAGATGGGAGGATCGCTTGAGGCCAGGGGTTTGAGATTCGTCTGGGCAACATAGCGAGATTCCATCTCTACAAAAATTTAAAATTAGCCTGGTGTGGTGGTGCCTGACTGTAGACCCGGCCACCTGGGAGGCTGAGGTGGGAGGATCATTTGAGCCCAGGAGTTCAAGGCTGCAGTGAGCTATGATCACACCATTACACCCAAGCCTGGGTGACAGAATGAAATCCTGTCTCTTAAAAAAAAAAAATAAAAAATAAAAAATGAAAAAGAGTAGGTTTTCTAAGACCTGAATATACGTAACTAAAACTAACATTATAAATGGATATTATTTATTTATAAGTATGGAAAGAAAATATAAAGAGCAACATTTTTTAGGAGTATGTCAAACTAACAAGTGTTATTTTCACTGTATCATAAACATTTTTCCTGAATAATTAGTAGGTATAAAATAAACTAAACTGATAAACTTTTTATGGAAATATAATTTCAAGGAAATGGAGACATAAATATAAAACCTGAAACAAATTTTGAAAGAAGGTCAAAGTGTTTCAACTTTTTTCAGAAAAAAAACATAATTCTAAGATAAGAAAATGTTAAGGAACCACATGAAAATCTTTAGAAATCTAATTCATAACTATACATTTCAATAAATACACCTAAATACAGTTGTTACTATAAAATTAAAACTTATAAAATTAAAACTTACAATTAAGAGACCAATATCCACATCTTTCTTGGTCATAAAAAGTTCTCTGATTTGTTCACATCGCAAAATTTCTTTAGTAATATATTTGGAGTAGTCATTCACTGGCTTGCCATACTTACATGGCATTACAGATGTATGGTTGGGCCCACAAGCATACAGATAAAAGGCCTCTTGTGAACCAACCTTAGCTCCTGAATAGCAGAAAAATAAAGTTAGTGATTTAAAACACTCTAACCAGAATTTTTCATAAAAAGCAAGAAACCAGGAGTTTTTTTTTTTTGGCCAGATTCTTTCAGCTGTTCACTATATTTTATGAAATTGATAAAGCCTCAATTTCCAAATTGGTGTAATGAGAAAATAACCTATGCCAACTATGATGGAAGATGAATTAACGTATATAAAGTTAATCATGAAGCTTTTAATTAAATCATAATATTTCTATTTACTCCTTAGCCAGAAAACAGGTTTTCTGATTTATTTTACTTTTTTTCTTTTTTTTTTTTAAATAATGGAAGCTGTATCTTGGTAAATTCCATTTCTAACTAAAATTTGAATCAATATCTTTATTCCTTCCTATTTAGTCAATAAACACTGTCTGAATGCTATTATATATCAGGTTTAAGGACATATTTTTAAAAATCATATATCTCATTTTTCCCTAAAATTTGATATTTGTATAAGAAATAATAAAATTATAAAGGAGACAACCAAGATAAGTTTACTAGTCACGATACTACATTATCCAGTATAAAAAAACACTAATTTAATATGAGATTTTCTTTTTTGAGGGTGGAGGAAATACATTTTTATATTAAATGTATGTATCAATTGTAAGACACAACTAGATTACAAAAATGTTAAAATATTTTAAAAGTGTATCTTAGAGTCTTGGAAATACAGTACTTATTAAACACAAGTAAAGGAACAGAGATACATATTTTAGCCAGGTTAATTTACTTAGTTTAATACTTGTTAACTGAGAAAAAAAACCGGAAATGTTTCAAAGGAAAAAATCTCACTCTGTCGCCCAGGTTGAAGTGCAGTGGTGCAATCATGGCTCACTCACCATTGAAGAGAAGCAAATTTCCCAGGTCCCATTTTCCAGCTAACTGCAAAAACTCTTCTTGGGATGATAAACAATGGCCAATCATGCAAAATGTTTTATTGCTATCAGATGACAAACTTGTTTTTCTTGGAAGCATAAAATCCAAAGTAACATCAGGCTTCCTATATTAAAAACAAAGTTAAAGCAACGACTTTAGGAAGTACTAGTACTAAGTATTTTTAAAGCATGAATATTTAACAATGGAGAATTCTTCAACAATTTTCTTGGGTCATTACCAGCTGGCACTGGGGCACAAGAGGAGGGCTAATTGTTTGTCTCTTGGTCAAAGGTACTGCAGAAAGAGGGGAGCCAAACAGAGATACCTGATGATCCCACAGCAGGCCATGGGAAATGTGATGAGACATTTGTTGCAAGTTTTCTCTGCCATTTGACTTCTGCATATGCACCTTCCTGGTTTACAGAT
Source organism: Macaca nemestrina (assembly GCF_043159975.1). Lineage (NCBI taxonomy): Eukaryota > Metazoa > Chordata > Mammalia > Primates > Cercopithecidae > Macaca > Macaca nemestrina. The sequence goes on along the minus strand of NC_092125.1, from coordinate 13,396,409 downwards.
ACAAACCAACCACCTCCCCTTAATTTTGCCAAGAAGTCTCCCATCTTGACAAACAATTCCAAAAATTGGAATCCATGACATTCCAAAAATGTTATGTCATCTATGAGGCCTCTGAAAACTAATCAGTAAAAACATAACTTCTTCAAAATTTCTTCTGTCTAGCCACTGAAATGTCAATGCTTTCTGCATTTTCTGTTTTCTTAATGCTAAGTGATTACACAGCTTTTGATTAGTCTCTTTTGCTTCATGGATAACGGTGAAGGAATGCTTACAAAAGACAGAGTTCTGGCAAAGGCAAAATAAAGCTTTCTCACAGAAAGACACACAAAGCAGGGAGGACTTCATCAACTAGTGAAACCACAGAGCTCTACCCCTAGTTTAGGAATGTTTTAAACTCCATTTTAAGATAATAAGGGTAATCTATAAAGGCAAAGTCTAAATAAAATTTGTAAGATGAAGACAGGATAAGCTAACATGTGTAGCTCTTAATGAGAAATCCAACTTTGTATATATTTATTTTAAAAGTTTTGCCTAAGGCTCTCTGTTTCACATATAACAGATAAACTTAACTATTTTAATTTTTTTTTAATAAAGGAAAGATGTGAGATATGTTCAATGACATACTTCTCCTTGACCAAATAAATGGCTGTGACTGAAACTCCTCTATCGCCATCTAGTGGCATTATGACTTAAAATAGTTTTAAATTTTTTTATTTTAAAAAATAAAGAGTGTTTCAATGAGAACACATGGACACAGGGAGGGGAACATCACACACCAGCGCCTGTCAGCAGGTGTTGGGGCAAGAGGAGGAAGAGCATCAGGACAAATACCTAATGCATGTGGGGCTTAAAACCTAGATGATGGGTTGATAGGTGCAGCAAACCACCATGGCACATGTATACCTATGTAACAAACCTGCATGTTCTGACATGTATCCCAGAACTAAAGTAAAATGAAAATATAACAATAAAATAAAAATAAAATAGTGTTTTTAAGGGTGAAAGAAAACCTACTGCAGGATGAATGCAAAATGAATTAAACAAATATTAAGTATCTACCATGTGCCAAATATTTCTGCCATATTTGTAAGCTGTTAATAACAACTAAGAAAGTATTAACTCATTTTCAGTATTGTTACCTTATTTTAAAAGGCCTTTTCAAATGTACTCTTTTAGAAATTATTATTATTTTTTTTAATTGAGACAAGGTCTCGCTCTGTCACCCAGGCTGAAGTGCAAGGGTGCAATCATGGCTCACTGTAGCCTTGACTTACTGGGCTCAGGTGATTCTCCTGCCTCAGCCTCCCGAGTAGCTGGGACTATACAGGTACGCATCACCATGCCCAGCTAATTTTTTATTTTTAGTAGAGACAGGGTTTTTCCATGTTGCCCAGGTTGGTCTTCAATTCCCGGGCTCAAGCAATCCTTCTGTCTCAGCCTCTCAAAATGCTGGGATTACAGGCATGAAGCACCATGCCTGGCCTAGAAATTATTCTATAGCTTATAAGGTGATGAAGATATTATAGCACCAAGTTTAAGTCAACAGAATAAAACATTTGTTCTTGGTCACTTGCTCTGTTAACCAATGAAATTAACTTGTGCCAAACGGCAAACAATTCTCTCAAAGGAATGTAGACCTAAGTGGGTGGGTAAAAAAACAGAGTGATGTGTGAATCAAGTGACTATGTTTACTAATTTCAGACTGTCCACAATAAAAATCTAATTTCTCATTCTGAACATGTCTAATAGTTTATGGTTCCTATACCTGTCAGTTGACATAATTCAGAAAAAGGCTGCAGGGGCAGTAAAGGATAGGGTTTTAAAACATGGGCCCTCCTTAGGGTCAGAGTTTAGGTTAAAGTTTCAGCTCTACCCCTTACTTGTGGCAAGAGTTTGGGCAAGTCACTCTAGGTCTCAGTTGCCTCATCTGTAAAATTTGGATAATAATATACCTACTTCATAGTATTGCTGGGAGGATTAAATTAGGTAATCTGTATAAAGTGTCTAATGCAGTGCCTGGCACATGTTGAAAGCTCAAGAAATGGAGAGGAGAGTGTCTAGGAGGAGACAGGGGCTCTCTACTTACAACTCCAGACCCAGCTCTATCTGATTTAACTATAGGTTCTGGAAACAAATTTGCTGATTGGCTACAGCTGCCACAGCAGGTGTGAAGATCGAGACTGTCACAGACTGTATTTTATTTGGAATATGGAACATGGAAATTAGGCTTCAATTACGTATTTTTACGATTTTTTAAAATGAATATAAAACTGAACTCTTATTTCCAAAGCATGTTCTTGCTTGTGGTAGACACCATGGACTGTAAAGCGATTCACAAGCCCCTGTTCCCTGTCTCCCTCTATTATTGAGGCTGGAGGGCTATAAGCAATCAATTGCTGCAGCCTCCTGCAGCGATGCCCAGTCCTCCACTTCAAACTGTCCTCCTCTCACCTGCACAGGGCAAGTTCCATCTCCTCTTTCAGGTCTCAGCTTTAATACCCTGTTCTTAGATAGGCCTTCCCTGATCCATCCATCATTAGTGTCAAACTTGATATTTTCTGTCTCAGGGTTTTAAAGCATGGACCTCACAGTATTTGTCATCATTTGCAAATATTCATTTAATTGTGTTTGCTTGTTGTCTGATTCCTCACCAGACTGTGACTCCAGGAAGGCAGGGAATGTGTCCATCTTGTTTACCACTGTCCCCCAGGCCTTATTAATACATCAAGTGCTCAAAACACTGTGATTCTTCAATAAATGTGATGAATGAACAAATGAATGAATAAAAATAGGTTAATCTGTGTTAAGGGTATATGTTATTTCCATGGTCTAATCTACTTTGAGGGATTTTTGAGAGAATTAGATCATGTATATAAAGCATCCAGCAAAAGATCTGCAACATAATAAGTATGCAATATATTATGTTCCCTTTGATTAAATCTAGACTTCTCAGCTTGGCATTCGAAGCCTGCTAAGTAGTCTCACCATGCCCATTCTTTTGTATTTCTCATTATTCAACTTAAACTCATCCAACCAGCTTAATCCTCTACCATGCCACATTACAGTTTCAAATTCTCATCTTCTTTCATGCTACTTCATTCAATACAATACTTCCCAATGCTTACAAATCGAAGATACCTTATAATTCCTACAAGCTAAAATTTTACATTACGATATTCCACAAGACGTTTCTTATTAACTTGGCTCACAATTCTCCTATATGGTAAAAATCATACAGTACTCTCCCTGAATCTATCACTTGCTATATTTCTAGCACTCTATCTGAATCTATCACCTTATACATAGACTAGTCATTCTAATTTCTTTTGAAAGTCTAATTTAATTTAGGTATTAACCTTATTAGCCACTTAATTTAAATAATTATCATGGCTTCAGTTTTACAATATATGGACTTGCGGGATGAAATTATAGATTCTGTTCTTTCATATATAGTTATACATAAATGTCTAAATTTCTAGGTATCTGCATGCTCCCCAAACCCAAATATTAATTTTCAACAGTCACTTCTACAGAAGGCTTATTCTGCATGAAAATGACCAATAGGAAAAAAAAGTCCAACTCTGACAGATTTGTAAGTTAAAGTATAGTAAATTTTATTGTAGTAAAAACCTAGAATTTTCTGTAATCTGTTTCAGAAGTTATAATAGACTAATGAAACATAACATTGTAACTGAGATTGACATGCATTTCCTCAAAATGCTTCCTACCTCTGTCCAGAGACCCATATGGAGATTTTCCCACGAATCTTCTTTTTCCCTTGGGGCTGCTGTAAGTAGGTGAGTACTAAATGTTGCCATTTGCTTGGGAGGAAAATATTCTCCTGTGATTCAACCTGTGCTAGTAAAACAGCTTTCACGTCATCATTTGAATCCATGCACACACTATAAAAAAAGAGAAAAGGCATAGGCTGAAAAGATAAAAATTCTGACCTCAGTATTTAACACATATATAGTAACTATAATTCTAAATATTTAAGTAAGATTAAAAATCAGTTCTATTTTTTTTAAAGTGCTTGAAAAGTCAGTAGGTCTTCGTTTTATACCATAAGCTACTTAGTTATTCTATTATTACCTCAATTCATGAACTGAAATAGATTGGGCTCATTGGCTGGTAGTCATAATTTAGGCAATAATTTTCAGAATTCAGTTTGTAAAAATATATATATTATTACTATTTATATAGTCATCGCTCATTTAGAAATTACAATGTATTATTTGGTTCATAGAAAAATTAATATAAATGTCTAAATATCAGACTGTATTGGAGGTCTAATCTACTTTGTGGAATTACTAAAAGAATGAGGAGATAACGTACATAAGGCATCTAGTAATGTTTGTAACATTTACAAGGTAGGTATTCCTAAATAACATACTGGTTTGTTTAGATTTGAGTTTTAGACAAATAGTATCATACTATTCATACCCAATACAAATAAAAGACCTGTATCTATACCACTTAATAAATGAGACATTATAAAAGGACAAGATAACAAGGAGAACCCAAGCTTATCAGGTAATGCCTATTAAATATATAACCCACATGGAAAACATGTTTGTTAATAACACCTTAAGACCATTACAATCTGATAGAATATTTCCATAGAACAAGACTTCAATAAGTATTTGATCTAAAATCTAACAGAGAATTATTGTATTTATTTTTTTATTTTTATTTTTATTTTTTGAGACAGTCTCACTCTGTCACCCAGACCGGAGCGCAGTGGCATGCGATCTGGGCTCTGCCTCCCGGGTTCAAGCGATTCTCCTGCTTCAGCCTCCCGAACAGCTGGGACTACAGGCATGCACCATCATGCCTGGCTAATTTTTGCGGTTTTTGTTTGTTTGTTTTGTAGAGATCGGGTTTCACTATGTTGGCCAGGCTGGTCTCAAACTCCTGACCTCAGCTGATATGACTGCCTTGGCTTCCCGAAGTGCTGGGATTACAGGTGTGACACCATGCCCAGCCGAGAATTAATGTATTTTAGATTTTATGGATTTTTGGATAGAATAATACACTATTACAAAAGTGATATTAATAGCTGTTAGAATGTATATATTTTTAAATGAGACTTTTTGTTTCGCTATAATGAAATTTTATTAGCAGATTTCACATTAATGTCTCTTACATAAATTATTTAAATACATTATCTATTCATGGGAGGCTGAGGATAATCAATACCGAAAGATAAAACTGGCATTGTGGGGATCAGCCCACACTTGGATCATCAACGCTTTGGATCCCAGTGAAATTATATGAATACATCCTTCTTCTATGAGTCTTTCACCAGGATTTATGTACTCTGCACCTTCCGGTCTGTCGCTCCCTATAAGAAAAAGATGTTAAAATGATCAGTAAAATGGTTCATAACAATTGAGTAGAAAAGTGAATTTACAAGAATACAAAGCACGTTTGTTCATTTGTAGTAGGTTACCTACCCAGAATGTCTGAGCCTGATCTGTTCTAAACAACCATATTTCCAGAGTATAGATGTTAACTCCAAAAAAGCACAAGGGATGAAAAATGGTAATTCAGTACTTTAAAAGTTATTAAATGTTTAAAAATGTATAATAACTGAGGACAACTGTGGGCATAACCAGACTGCTATGTGACAACCTATTACAATGTGTACCAAGCTTCTTTCTTCAGCTGGATTGGGTCACTATGACTTCCCTGACCCTGGTCCAGGGAGCACACATCACTGTCAATGTGTGTCATTGTCTCACACTACCAAAAATCATTCTAGAATTATCACATGGCATGATTTTTAAAAATTTTCATATTACAAATTTTAAGGAAAAACTCTAGTGTTTGAATATATTCATAATTTATATTCCCTGGTGAGTGGTCTTTGAATATAATTGCTAAGTGATTCAGAATCTCTAGTGTTTCTTTAAGGCACGCTAGGGTAAATGCTTACAGGTTTGGGCTATCTGGTTATTCATCTTGACTCCTCTTTCTCATCTTTTAAAACACAGCACTACCTGAAGATGTATGATGATCTACTTGTCATTATAATACTTGTGACTTTATATAAAGCTATGTTATATCATAATACAAAATGCATGTCCAAAGGTTCAGACTTTTAAAGAACACTACTGCTTATTAGACTGCATACGTATTAGTTGCTATTTTTCAACAGGTAAAACCATGACCGATGTTAAAAAAAAAATACTCCCCGTAGTGATGACAATAGTTTTAAAAAAGAAGAGTTAAAGTAACTGATTATTTTGAGGCTACTGACCAAGATATAAGATGTATAGAGAACTCATATCTGACATGAAATTTTAAAAATGTTCCATACCAAATATGAACTTGTACAAATAAAAGAGTAGGACAAAACCAGTGTGTACCTAGGAATTATAGAGTACGAATATTACAAATATTTAACTTAATGCTCACAACCATCTTATAAGGTAAATATACATAGGGTGACAGAATTGAGGCGCTGAGAGGTTAATTTGTCCAAAGGCATCAGTTAGAGGTAAAAGATGTGGTATCACAGCAAAATATTCTTTATCTCTCTTCAAAAATTTATACATGTCTACTATTTTTAAGTGTTTATACAAAATCATCTTTCTAAAATATGTTTTCTAATATATTCTTAAAATAAAAAATTAAGACAAAACTTTCTAATATTTACTTTTCTCAGGTCACTATGTACATTTATTCATTTTATAAGAGACTGTTTACATTGAGATTGCCTCCATTAAAACATGAGAAGGCAATCTGCATAGCTTATAGTATAGTAGCAATGTCAAGGCTCTGGAATTAAAAACAGGTGGGTTTCAATTCCTTTTCCTCACTTACCAGCTATATAATTTGGTCATGCTACTTAACTTCCTCTAAAAATACAGATAGTATGAGCACTTACTAACTTGTTAATATTAAAAATGTATATAGAAACAGCTGAGCAAAGTGACATATATACAGAAAGCACTCAACGCACATTAGATAGCATCATAATAAATATTATCACATGTAGAGCTATCAGTTCTTAGGTGGAAAAATTCAATCCACAACAGAAAATTCTAGTGAAGGCAGTGTCCTAAAACAGAGGTTCCACTGGGTGAGAAAGATTTGTGGAATGAAGAGCTAATAATAATGAATAATGAAAGATTTGTGGAATTGAGGGCTGCATCTCCATGTACATATAAAGCCCTAAACATCTGTCTCATCCAGTCATTTCATTCATTCCATAGGCCCTAAGAATTATCCCACCTACTTCACTTTCCATCACCATAAACTGTTTTTCAATGAACAGTTTTTTTCTGCCCTAGTCATATGAGAAACAAGGTGCAGTATAATAGCAATTCTTCAGTTAAAGAAGGAACTGGAATGAAATTTATTCTAATGTTGGAGAATGGCTGATGCATTTAAACATTCTGTGACAGGAACTAGGGGAGGGTCACTGAGGTAAGACACAGCATGAGAAGGAGAACTTGAAATAAAAGAGAGAAGGACGTTCACAGGCCGGGTGCAGTGCCTCACGCCTGTAATCCCAGCACTTTGAGAGACTGAGGCGGGCGGATCGCAAGGTCAGCAGACTGAGACCATCCTGGCTAACACGGTGAAACCCGTCTCTACTAAAAACACAAAAAATTAGCCGGGCGTGGTGGCACACGCCCGTAGTCCCAGCTACTTGGGAGGCTGAGGCAGGAGCATCACTCGAACCTGGGAGGCAGAGGTTGCAATGAGCCTCAAAAAAAAAAATAAAAACAAAAACAAAAACAAAAAAGCAGGTGGCTCACACCTGCAACCCTAACACTTTGGGAGGCTGAGGCAGGCAGATCATTTGAGGTCAGGAGTTTGAGACCAGCCTGGCCAACATAGTGAAACCCCATCTTTACCAAAAATATAAAATTAGCCAGGCATGGTGGCCAGCGCCTGAATCCCAGCTACTCGGGAGGCTGAGGCAGTAGAATTGCTTGAACCTGGGAGGCGGAGGTTGCAGTGAGCCAAGATCGCACCATTGCACTCCAGCCTGGGCGAAACTCTGCCTCAAAAAAAAAAGAAAGAAAATGAAATGCGGACTGTCTAACAGAGGCTGGGAAATAACAGAAAGAAAAGCAGCTATAGGGTTTATCCTTTTCTAACATCAGGAGCCACCCTAATCCAGTAATGGGACCAGGAAAGAAGTTCCATAAGGAACTCTAGGGGCTGATGACCCCAGAAAAAGTTGTATTTGTGGTGTCCCCTTCACCCCTATAAAAAACTAAAGTATCTGTAATGGATATTCAAGGCTATATGACAACTCAGGCTTTGATAAGTCAGGACCTACCATCACTAAGGCATTTAAGGTGAAGAACATGTTAACAGTGTTAAGAACACTACTACATTTTTACTGCTCAAGGAAAAATACAGTCTGAAAACTCTTCGTGTACAAATCAGATAATCCTGTCATCATACCTGTACCATCAAAGCTGCTATCTGGTAAAATTAATGATTTGTTTCTTTTCTTTATGTTCTTTCCTTTTTCTGCGGTACTCTCAGCTTCATGGATACATTCCACATTAAACCACAGTGAAACACTGAAACCTTCTGATAGGTGTGGCCAGCAGTTTTGCCCCAGCAACGGCAGGTGGACTGGGGCTATGTGCCAAGATGAAAGCAGCCGATGGGGAAAACTCTCTCTATCAGCCTCTTTCTTGCTCCGTGAAACTCGTGCTCTTCTCAATAAACCCATGGCCTTACTGTTTAAAATCCCAGGATACTTTTGTGATGAAACACCGTTGCTTAAATTTGGAGTGTGCAGTAAAGGGAAGGTTAGATACTGTGAAGGGCTCATAGTAGTATCACTTTCAATAATTTTCAGAATACCTAGAAGAAGAATTTTCTAGAGAAAAGGAAAAACAAATGAAACTTTCTAATCATGTAATAAAGTACATAATAATCTTGAAATTTACGTTATACATGAAAATACAAACATACCCATACATATCAGTATTCCTATATAAATACCTTCCTATCTCCCACATCTTTAAAATTTTCATTTTTTCATAGCTGAGATAAAATATGAAACAGATTTCATTCTTTTTTTTTTTTAAGACAGAGTCTCACTCTGTTGCCCAGGCTAGAGTGTAGTGGCGTGATCTCGGCTCACTGCAACCTCTGCCTCCCAGGTTCAGGCTATTCTCCTGCCTCAGCCTCCGGAGTAGTTGGGATTACAGCTGGGATTACCCCCACCACCCCCAGCTAATTTTTGTACTTTTAGTAGAAACAAGGTTTCATCATGTTGGCCAGGCTAGTCTCGCACTCCTGACCTCAGGTGATCCACCCATCTTGGCCTCCCAAAGTGCTGGGATTACAGGCGTGAGCCACCATGCCCAGCCTTCATTCTTAAAATATGTAATCTTTTGTGGTTAATTTGTTTCATGTTTAGATTTTTTTTTTTTTTTTTAGACTGAGTTTAGCTCTTATTGCCCAGGCAGAGTGCAATGGCACGATCTCAGCTCACTGCAACCTCTGCCACCCAGGTTCAAGTGATTCTCCTGCCTCAGCCTCCTGAGTAGCTGGGATTACAGGTGCATGCCACCACGCCCAGCTAATTTTTGTATTTTTAGTAGAGACGGGGTTTCATCATATTGGTCAGGCTGGTCTCGAACTCCTGACCTCAGGTGATCTGCCCGCCTCGGCCTCCCAAAATGCTGGGATTACAGGCATGAGCCATGGTGCCCTGCCTTAGATGTTTTTTTGTTAAAATTTTTTATTTTTAATTTTTGTGGATACATGGTAAGTACATATATTTATGGGGTACCTAGATTTTTTGATACATATTTAGATTTAATAGTTATGATTTGGTTTTAAATTTTAAATTAAAAATAATACTTATATCAAGAATCATTTCTACTAACGAAAAATGTTTATTTCTAAGTAAACTATGGTTCTTCTCCCAATTATTTTTAAATCAGAGATATAACCAGAGACATTACATATTCTCCAGATTTCTGACTTTAGAGCATGACTGTCTTCATAAAACTGAGTATTCAATTGCTTTCCAATTTATTTCACATGATTTTTTTCATATCAAGTAAATTTTCTTTCATCTGTGTTTGGCAAACTGAAACAAGGTTTTAAACTTTTATTTATATTACAAGTTTTTGGTTAAACTGAAATGTAGAATTTATAGAAAATACAAGAGGAAATGCACATTTAATTAAAGGCAAGAACAATGACTAAGGAGAGAGAAGGAAAAAAATAAAAAAGATTAACCTAGTACAATGTCCTATTCATGCTTAAAATAACACCTGATGTTGATTATGATAATGACAAATATACTTAGAAGAAGTAATAAAAAAGCATTCCACAAATATAGCAGCCAGTTTTCAATGATCTACACTAGTGGTTTTTAACCCATGTTCCACAGAGCTCCCTTAGGAACCTTGGGACTGGAGCAGGGTGATAAAGTGGGCAGGGCTCTGGAACATCCAAATCCCACTACGAAGTAGCTCCAAAGTTTTCTGTCTTATTTGCTTATGCTTCTAGTCAAGGTTTCATTATAAAAAATGGGTTTCCTAGCAAATAATAGTTTAAAAGACACTAAGCCACACCAATGGAAAGGGGAAGTGTAGACAATAACTGAAGAGTATAGTGGATAATAACCTTTTGAGAAGGATAATCCCTAAGATGGTTATAACTATTCACAATTAAGCTCTCTTTAGTAATTAAAATTATTCAGCTTTTCTAAGCACAAAAATTGGAGATGGGGTGGGTAAAGAAAAGATAATCTCAGTGATATGTCTGGTTAATCAAAATTGAAGTGAAATGGTTAAAATATATGCAAATAATTGAGCATTTCACACATAATAATAAGAAATTGACTATACCAATTGTCACATCAAAAGAGCTTAGTAACATTTCTAAATAATTAAAAATAAATTCTTTCACTTATAATTTTTAATAGAATGTATCAGTGAAAAATGTAAAGATTATAGCATATTTACTGTGCAAGGAGATTTCTCTAGAAATATTCTCAAAAGAAGGGTTAGCTCTTCTGAACATGTTCTTGAACTCATCAAAGATACCAAAAGATCCACCAATACTTTCTGGCATGCTAAATTAAAGAAAGAGGAAAAAAATTAAGGCTAGTACACAATTAGAGGAACAAATGAGCAATTTCACCAAAAGAGCTAAAATACTATTGTCACTTTTTGAATGGATTATAAAAAATCTAGTATAGCAATCACAAAATTTGCTGAAGAAATAGCCATATAACTAAATGTAAATCAACCAACCAACCGTCAAAAACAACAAAAACCACTTTTCTTTTTAATATTATTATTTTTTTAGACAGAGTCTCATTCTGTCACCCAGGCTGGAGTGCAATGGCATGATCTCAGCTCACTGCAACCTCCACCTCCCAGGTACAAGTGATTCTCCTGCCTCAGCCTCTCGAGGAGCTGGGACTACAGGCACGTGTTACCATGCCCAGCTGATTTTTGTATTTTTAGTAGAGAAGGGGTTTTGCCATGTTGGCCACGCTGGTCTCAAACTCCTGACCTCAGGTGATCCACCCGCCTCGGCCTCCCAAAGTGCTGGGATTACAGGCGTGAGCCACCGTGCCCGGCTGGCATGAGCTCACTTTTCTTAAAGATTAATTAGCTACAAATAAACTAAGGGCATTCTTTAAAGAAGCATAAATCAACATAATATTTGTTAAGCTAATACTTCTATATAATAAAATAGTCTGCTAACTTCTAATCTTGAAAATGTTTAAATTATATCTATCACTTTTTAAGTACAAAATTAGATGACAAGTAGTGGAAATATTAAAGATGATTTAAATACTTAAATATCACCAACTATTTAGTTTGAACATTTTCTTTATTCCATCATAGGTTTAGCACAAAACATAAATGGTGATACACAAATTCATAGAATTCTTTAGAGCAAAATAATAACTAATATTTGTAGAGCAAATTATAGTGTTCAAAGTATTTTTACATGCTTTATTTCAGCTGATCCTCACCAAAAACAAAAAAACCCTACAAAATAAATATTATCTCCACTTTGACCTGAAAGAAATAATCTTGATTTAAAACCTGAGATAAGTTTTAAAAGATTGGTAGTTTTGGAAGACCTGGAGGTTAGAGAATAGAAGCTGTATTTAAGCAACATATTTTGCAGAAGCAATGAGCTGACACAGTAATAAAATAGTACATACATCTGGAGAGACTACTTGCAATGAGACCATAAAATAGCATGGACTTTGTCTTGTACATAACATGAATCCATTAAAGGTTTTTAAGTAGGAAAATAATATGATCAAAGTGTGTGTGCTTAGTTTTTTATTTTTCCAGTTCAAAACTAACAGATTCCAGTTAAAAATGGGGGAATGGATATATACACTTGCTTCTGTGTACTACTGAAAACTCACAGCATTAAAGTACAGAATTATAAGAAGGAAGAAACCCATAACAGCAAAAATATGTGGGGGCAGTGGGCATTGGGGCACATCTAGTGAAAGATTTTAAAATATTTCTTGAAGATGGAAAAGCAGATGGATAAAAGACAAAGCTGCAACCTAGAATTCCTTTGAATTAAAAAGAGGTTCAGAGCAGTAGGAAGCCGAGCTGTCCATCTAAGGTCTGGAGAGAAAGTGAGAGTGCGGCTGATAATACAGGGATTAATGAAAGGTCTCTCTGTGAATATCCACCTCTCTCCTGTTTCTCAGTACACAGCACAGATAGTTCAGTATTCACTTTTAGGTCCCAAACCTGATAACTCTTCTCTAAAGAAACGAAGTGGATTACCAGGCAAAAGCTCAGGTGTATATAGGCTTTTAGCATCATGGCTACCGAGTATAACTGTCCAGTCTGCAGACTGAACAAACTGCCTAACCAGAGGGAAAAGCAGAGACTAAAATAAAGCATGAATGCTGTATGCCAAGCCATGTATCCTAGTTTTGGGCTGTGATGCCTGGATCAAGAAAGGGATGCCTTTTTTCTCAGCACAAAGACACTATAAGCCAGCCAAGCCCTATATGTGAAAGATGCATTTTTCTAAGGTATGCAAACTGCCATGCAGGGTAATAGTATCCCTAATGGTCCCCCAAAGTAAAGCTCTCTTCATTACAGTGTTTGGGAAGCCCCTAATCATCCAACGGCACATTCACACAGAGCTCTTCAACATATTACCGACTCAGGAAAGAGGCCAAAATAGAAAATAAATTCACTTTCACAGTATTAGAGGAAATCTCCAACAGTTTTGCTAAACATAAATAGCCTAAAAAGGTTCATAAAAATATTAGAGAATTAGCAACCTAAAGCAGTAAAAACAATACTTAAAAAACAAGAAACAGACAAAACTGACCCCAGAGGAAAATGAGATAATTTGGGGACAGAAGAAACTTTAAGATGTTTGTTACTATAATCAAATATATACGAGGAGATATTATATCCTTATATGAAAAAGAAATAACCAGAAAACAGTCAAGCAAAAAAGAGTTCTTAAATATTAAAATTACCAAAATGAAAAATTAAATAAAAGGTTGGGATTGAAAAAATGTCTCAAGATGTAGCATAAAAACAGTGACATAGTCAATATGACAGGAAAGATAATCTTATCTTTGCAAGATCAATTGGGAAGGCTCAAGATTACAATTAGAATACAAGAAAAAAAAGAGAAGGGAATATGGAGAGGAGAAAATTATTTTTTAAAATAATAATGCTTCATGATCCTGTATTAGATCTAAGATATGACACTAAAAGCAAGGCAATGAAAGTCAAAATAGACAAATAGGACTTCATAAAAATCTTTTAAAACGTGCTATCAAAGTAAACCATCAAGAAAGTGAACAGACAGCACAAATAATGGGAGAAAATATTTGCAAACCACATATCTGATGAGGAGCTTCCATCTAGAATATATAAAAAAACTCTTACTATTCAATAATCAAAACAAAAATCACCAGTATAAAAATGGCTGAAGGATTTGGATAGACATTTCTCTGAAGAAATCCAAAGAAAATATGCAAATAGCTAATAAGCACACTGCTATGGTGTAAATATCTGTCCCCTCCAAAACTCAAGTTGAAATTTGGTTTCCATTGTGGTAGTGTTAAGAGATGGGATATTTGGGAGGTGACTGGGTCATGAGGAGTCTGCCCTCATGGGTGGGATTCATGCCCTCATGAAAGGGAGAGTTCAGCCCCCTTTTGCCTCTTTTCCTTTCTGCCTTTTGCCATGTGAGGATGCAGCAAGAAGGCCCTTGCAAGATGCTGGCACTTTGATCTTGGACTTTCAGTCTCTAGAACTATGAGAAAATAAAAATCTGTTCATTATAAATCACTCAGTCTGTGGTATTCCATTATAGTAGCACAAAAGGGACTAAGGCACACACAAAGATATACTTAATACATTAGCCTTCAGGGAAATACAAATCAAAACCACAGCAAGATACCACTTCATATCCACTAGGAGAGATATAATTAAAAAGGCATATAATAACAAGTGTTGGCAAGAATGTGAAGAAATTAGAACCCTTATACACTGATGGTAAGAATGTAAAATGGTATAGCCATTTTGGGCAATCGTCTGTCAATTTCTCAAATGATTAAACACAGAGTCACCATATGACCCAAAAGAAATGACCCAAGAGAAATGAAAACATATGTTCACACAAGAAAACTGTACATGAGTGTTCATAGCAGCATTATTCATAGTAGCAAAAAAGTAGGACAACCCAAATGTCCATCAACTGAAGAATGGAAAAATCAAATGCAGTATACCCACACAGTGGAATGTTATTTCAGCCAAAAAAGAAAAGAAGCAGAGAAGGGGAAAAGTAACTTTATAGTGGAGAGACCTGACAAACACTACTTAATGCAAGTGATCAGGGTCAACATCAGCAATTATAAATCATGTTGACAATATGTACCCTTGATATGATTTAATGACAATGGCACTTTGCTTCTATGATCTTCCTCTCAAAAGTCCATACCCCTAGTGTAATCATGACTTTTGACCAAGGTGCCAAAACTTTCATTCAATGGGGGAGGAACAGCCTCTTCAACAAATGGTGCTAAGAAAATTGGATATTCACATGCAAAAAAATAATAATAAAGTTGGCTCCTTACCTAACACCATATACAAAGTTTAACTAAAAATGAATTCAGGACCTAAATGTAAAACTATATATCGCTCAGAATAAAACTTACGGGGAACACTCCATAATATTGGATTTGTCAATGATTTCTTAGATATGACACCAAAGGTACAGCCAACTAAATAAAAAAATAGATAAACTGGACTTCAAAATGAAAAACTTTTGTGCATCAAAGGATACTATCAACAGAGTAAAAAGACAACCCACAGAATAGGAGAAAATATTAACATATCACATATCTGATAAGGAATCAATATCCAGAATATATAGAGAACTCTTAAACCTCAACAACAAAAAAAGAAACAACCCAATTCGAACATAAGCAGAGGACTTGAATAGACATTTCTTCAAACAAGATATACAAATGGCCAATAAGTACATGAAAAGAGGTTCAACATCACTAATCATTAGGGAAATACAAATCAAAATCACAAGATAGCATAATGAGAAAAATGTCAAACAAATTCTAATACAGGGACATTCTTCAAAATACCTGACCAGTGCCCCTCAAAACTGTCAAGGCCAACAAAAACAAGGAAAGTCTGAGAAACTGTTACAGTCAAGAGGTACCTAAGAAGACATGACAACTAACTATTATGTAGTATTATCCTGGATAAAATCCTTGAACAGAAAAAGGACATTATGTAAAAATTTAAGAAATCTGAATTATGGACTTTAGTCAATAATAACATATCAATATAAGTTCATTAATTATAATACATACATCACAAAAAGTTAGATGTTAATAATAAGGGAAACTGGCAGGGAAGGGTGTTATGAGGGAACTCTATAATAGCTGTTCAATTTCTCTGTAAATCTAAAGGTGTTCTAAAAAATAAAGTCTATTAATAAAAACTGAAGGAGAATTGCTTAACCTGGGAGGCAGAGGTTGCAGTGAACTGAGATCGCACCACTGCACTCCAGCCTGGGCGACAAGAGCAAAACTCTGTCTACAAGAAAAAAACAAAAACCAAAAAAAACCTGAAAAAAAGGAATCCATACAAAGTAAGAAATTTAAAACATGATTAGAGAACTAAAGTGCTGAAACATGCTACCACATGAATGAAGGTTGAAAGCATCATGCTATGTGAAAGAAACCAGTCACAAAAGACCACATATTCCATGTATATGGAAAAACATCCAGAAGAGAAAGTAGATGAGTAATTGCAGAAGAATCCGTGTAGAGGACGGTTAAGAGGCAATGGGCAATGACTGCTAAAGGGTACAGGGTTTCTTTTGGAGGTGATGAAAATGTTCTAAAATTAATTGTGGTGATGGTTGCACAGCTCTGTAAATAAACTGCCTACTACAAAACATTGAACTCTACACTTTAAATAGGTGAAAGTTATGGTATGGGAATTATATCCCAATAAAGCTGTTATTAAATAATGGAACGTAATTTCTCAGAGTTAAAATGGAAACACATATTCAGAACACAAGGGTTCACTAAGTGCCTAGCGTAATAAATAAAAATACACCCATATACTAAATAAGTAAATGAATGAGAAGAGAAAGCTTTTCCTTAAAGTACAATCTCAGTGAATAAATGCAGAAGGAATGATGGAAATAGAAAATCACTATTTGGCAGATACCACAGAATTAACTGTCTCACTCAAGAATCATCATACTTTCATATTTTTTCATAATACTAAAATTAGTGGATAAAAGAATGAGAAAAAGTACATTTACATAGTCTCAAGTTATCTTCCCACAAGATACTTATTAATTATAAAGGGGTAATAGTAACTTTATAATAGAGAAACAGCAAACACCTCCTTAACCACATGATCAAAGTTAACATCACCAGTAGTAAGATCCATATATCATAAATCCTTTTAATTTGATGCACTCAGAAGGACCCAGTATCACTTCTGAGTACTCCTGCCAAAAATATATAACCTGAATTTAATCATGAGAAAACATCACACAAACCAAAATTAACGTCTCGTGTAGGCTAGCCTTAAGTTCTCCAATTAAAATGTAGATTTATTGTGATTAGCAATCATATTATACATTCATTATGACTTCCTCAAATGTCTGAGGAAGTACCAAGTACAGAGTAATCAATATCAGATATGGCAACAACATAGCGTTAGACTGGGTTTACAGTCCCCACAATGCCACTTCTATGTATATGACCCTGAACAAGTCAACCCCTTGGAATCTAGATTTTCCTCTCTATAAACATACTTGCACTCTGTCTATTTCATTGTGTGGATCTGAGGAACAAATGGGATAATGCACATAAAGACGCTTTTTTGAAATCACAGAGCACTATGCCAATAGAAGACTTTTTTTTTTTGAGACAGGGTCTTGCTCTGTCACCCAGACTGGAGTGCAGTGGCACGATCACGGCTCACTGCAGCCTTGGCCTCCTGGGCCTAAGTGATCCTCCCACCTCAGCCTCCCGAGTAGCTAGGACCACAGGCATGCGCCACCAAACCTGGCTGATTTTTATAGATGGGGTCTCTTTATATTGCCCAGGCTGGTCTTGAACTCCCAGGCTCAAGTGATCCGCCTACCACCTCAGCCTCCCAAAGTGCTAAGATCACAGACATGAGCCACCACATCCGGCCAGAAGCCATTATTATCAACTTTTCACAAAAAATAATTTCAGAGCTATTGTTAAAACAGTTTCAACTTACCTTGAAAATCAGAACCGGCCTGTGTTAAAATACTCAAGAACCCTCCTAAAAGATTTTTCACAGTTCCCTGAAGATTACAAAAAAAAATACAAAATTAAATTACTTACCTCACAGAAGCATGAAACAACTGTAATGTCATAATAAATTATATGATAGGGTATCTACTATATGTATATATATGTATTTTAAAATGACTAAAAAGACTACTATGTGTAGGATTATACTAATTTTCATTTTCTTTTTATACTGTTTTTAAATTTTCTGATTTTTCAAAACAGTGAGCATATATTCAAATTAAATGCATTTTAAAAAATATTACCCATTCTCAGAAATAGATGAGAATTTACTACTGGCTAGCAAAGGACATTAACTTTTTATGCTACTTTTAAAAAACTATGGAATTAGAAGATTTTGGAATACCACTTGTAGGTAAAAACACACCTGAGGTACCAGCAAAGATAAGTAATCATCTCGAATAATTTTCAGAAAAGTTGGGTTATACATTAAGGAGATGTTATTGGGTGATGAGTCTGATAAATATTGATCACATTTAACTAAATGAATCTTTTACCTGTTGCATGAGCAGAAAAATATTCTTTTCTTTCTGCCTAATAATTCTCAAAAAACTCTCAAATACATGGGCAAGCACATCAAGTTTGGCTTTACTAGCAGAAAGCAAATTTAATTCCAGCATACAAATCTCAGGATATATTATTTCCCCTTGAGTGAGGTTTTCGAGTAAGTCATTTGGACTGCTTGATGCACTGAAACCTTCTGTTTCAGACTTTAAGTCTACCCCTGAAAAGAGAAAAACAAAAGATTATTTTTATTCCCTAAACACTAAATATTTCAAACTTTATTAATCATTTAGAAGATCTAGTGGCAAAAGTACTATTCAGAGGATGCTTACAAAACCTTTTCCAATCTTTTCCTACAACACAACTTATGACAATGATATGGGTATTCTGAAGATTAATGAGTTGCCTTAAAAGCAATTTTCATCTTCAGTAGAACCACAAATTTTACAAATAAACAAGAATTTTTATAGACATATGATACAGATTTAACATATCCCATGGACACAACTTTAAAAAAAAAAAAACCTATTCAAACTTTCTGACCCCCCAAATACCTAAATCACAGAGCAGTTCAATTTGCCTACCCAAATCTTTGTGAAAATAGCAGGCTTGGCTATTGGTTGGATGAATTATCAATTTTGCCGACTTCATAACTGAGAAACAATCCTGTCTTATTGAATATTGCATTTTGGAAAAATTGACTTATAAGATCTTTTAAGACTGCTGTGCTCTTAATAAAACGTTGATATAGTTAAGAAATTTATAAATTTCACCACCCAGTTACGATTACAACATCACCCAGGTTATCTATTTCTATTTTATTATCTATTTCTAGTATTTATTGTCTTTCACACTAGAATATACATGAAATTGGGTAAGCTGTCCTTCAATTTCATTTTAGGCACTCAGACGATGTTTGTGATAACAAACTATATCACATTATTGCATATATGAATGCCAGACTGTTGGGAAGATCAATAAAATGATAATGCAACACATTTGTTAAACTGTAAGGCAATACAAAATTCTAAAGTGGTATTATTATGAACCATTTTGCTATTCAATGATATGGCTTGCAGATCTAATCACAAGCACTTCAATGATATTTTACCATCATCTTGGGTTTTGCCATCTTCAGGATTGCTTTCACTATCTGCTTCATAACCTTCTTCTTCAACTAAAAGCTTAAAACTACAACACTGAGAATCCTCAGCTTCTTCTGAAAAATCACCAGGCTGGGATGACAATTCTTCTGCAGATTGACGACTCTATAAATCAGTGTAATTCAAAGGTAAAAGTTGTAATATTTGCTTGTTTTTAGTTATAGAATACTTATTATTCAAAAGTCATGTTAAGGACAGTTTCAATATTTTCTTAAAGAAAAAAACTTAGCAATATGAATTATTATAAATTATGAAATTCACTCAGCAAAATTTCCCAGATGCTTTCAGACAACTTAATACCTCAAAAAAGAGGGTTTCTAACAAAGTAAGTTACAGGTCATTTATTTATTATTTATTAATAAATAAATATATGTAAGAAATTTCATTCTAGTTATACAATAGGAAATGACTAAAAACCACAATGTGGTGAAATTTTACTTCATACAATTTAATACTAATATATATTATTTGTGCACATTTGTTAATAAAAAGATTTTTTCATAAGGATTTTTATAAATGCCTCATAAATTAGGTACTAGAGCAGACAAGACATTTTTTTCAAAGGGATTAATTAAAATATCTCAGAATGCAACTGTCTACATAACAAGCATCTCAGAAATCAAGAGTTCCAGTATTAACTTCCTTTGTAAGACAGAAATTTTCCTTTTCTTATAAAAATGTCACTAATACCTTCATTTCAGAAAACATTTTCACCTAAAGAAGCTCAGAATACTTCATCATTGTAACAACAATAAAAGGTAGAATAAAGTAGGTATTTTAACATTTTACAGTTAATCAATTAATTCAGTAATATGATGAACATTAATAGCTATTTCAGCATGTTTTTAAGTTATGCCAAATAGTAACATACAATGTTATTTCAAAACCTTATAAAACATCATATACATGGCTAGATCAAGGAATTAAAAGAGAAGTTACATAAAAAATAAAGGACAGAAGGCAACTAAAGGTAAAATAAACATAAAATGAGAGGGAAATGAGCTAATTATGCACCATATAATTTTAGGAAAGAAAATTAAAATAGTTGCTTTAGGAAAAAACATTAAACAACTAAAACATTGTGATTGTTATTTTCTATGTAAATACTAGTCATTTTTATGTTGAACGATTTAAAATTAATGTGAGTAGAGAGTTCTGGAAATATTAGCTGTACCACCAAAGAACCAGATAGGATAGGTAAATCATCACCATTCCTGAATTAGCATTTAATAAACTATCAGGTATATGTAAAATATACCAAATCAAGTAATATATTTCTGTCTTAACTGGAAGTAATTCTCAGTAAATTTCCAGATTAGATAAGGAAAAGCATATCATACTGCTCTCCTGTTATGTATAAGACAGGGCAATGACAAAATACTGTTCATCCCATCATATATCCATCACGTGGTAATAAGATCCACTGAACTCATCTGACCAAGTCCTAGTCCATATGCTCTAATGACATTCATCAGCATCCTAGTCTCATCCCAACTTCCGCCTCTGCTGGTCATACCCAAAGAACACAACTATATGTCGTTATTCATACCTTCTCAGTCACAGCATCACTACGTTCAAAATCTGCTGAATAATTCCCAAGGGCAACTCGAAGCAGGGCATCAAATAAAGGCTTTGCTAGTTGTGTTTCAATCACCTTTGACTGGGAAAGATGGTCCCTCATTTCAAATAATATATTTTCCACAGACAAGTTCTAAGGTAAAATAAAAGAGACTAAGAATATTAATAACTATTTAAAAAACTAAATGATGAAAAAATATTTACCTAACTATAAAGCTAATCCATTTACTTGCAGTTGATATGAAAGTAAAATGACTATATAAATATCTAGCTCTATACAAACATCCTGTTAAAATTAATAACATTTTTATTGATAAAATACTTAGTTCATCTTATTTGGTTTTTATTGCAGCATGGTAAAGAATGACAAGAAATGAAGCTAAGCAAAGAAGTCAAAGCAAGACTGAAGAGTTTTGTGTGCTGTGTTAAAGCGTGTGAATTTCAATTGTGGAAATTCAGTGTGGAAGCATCAGGATTTTTTAGAGATAAGGCAACATGGAGGCTGGAACTGAAGTAGGAAGAGCCTGTTGGCTGGCTGAACAGTTAGGGGTAAGTTAGTGAGGACAGAAGAGGTCTGCCATATTCCCAGTCCCTGGATTCCTTTTTAGTCGAGAAATGATCTCAGGAGAAAACTTGTAAGAATGTGAGGGAAAGCAGAAAAGATTAGGGGAAGAATCTGGACAAAGATGTGGTTTTAGGAGAAGTCTAGTCCCAGCCTCATTTCCTGGGAAGCTCTGGAGCCTGAAGTGCCCCACAGTGATTGTCGCCACTTCTTAGAGCCACATCTATCAGCATTAGCTATGAGCATCCTTCCCGGGCAACTCCCTGTGAGGCATGTCCCATCGGCCAAGGGCAATTCCTGGAAGACGGGTGCTGATGTGCAGATGGTGAATGGGTGATCAGTTTGGTAAAGGAGATCTGGGCAGGGCAGCCAAAGATCTAAATCACACAAAGATTTAGATCTTTCAACTTTGAAACACAATATCCATTATTATTCATCTGACACTTAAAAAATGTGTGTGTGTGTATGTCTGTGTATGTGTGTGTATATATATATAAAAAACGTAATATATAAAAAACCTAATATATATTACATTATATATCTATTTATGTATATATATTATATAACAGCTGAACTAAGGACACGGTATTACCTGACTAGGTAACTCCAATTCCATCTTCTGTTGACTAGTTCTGGCACCATGAAGACAAATGGCCAGAAGGGCTTCCAAAAGTCGTATACTCTGAAGTGAGGTCTCACTTTCTTGACTTGTAAATATCTTTGCTTCCTCGGGAGCAGCTTCACTAGCTGAAATTTGTTCCACATTCATGGAAGAAATATGCTGTAACTCTAATTTACCTAAACTGTCAGCACTCTTTTTTAGACTATCTAGTTCTGATGGTATGGGGTCACTTTTTATAGTCAAAGATAATAAATCTTCCTTCATAGTTATCTCAGGTTGAGAAATTCTGTTTAAATCCTGGTTTTCATTTACAGTTGTATCTCCCTCCTTTTTTCCTTGCTCCTCTTTGTGACTTCTGAACAGTTTCTGTATTATCATAAATATTAACTTATGGCATACTTGGAAACCACCAAACCTATAAAACTGTTTCTGGAAGACTGAACTCAACATGTAGATCCAACGACACATAGACCAAATGTCTGCTGCTTGGTGCATATGTTCAGGAGAAGGCAAGGCAAGGCTCTCGAGAGATAAACATGGCAGCATGTGACTTAAAGGCTCGCTGGCTGTGCTGTCATAGCCAGAAGTATCTTCTGAGTCATTGGCCAACTCCCTATCAGACTCTGCTTCTTTACTTATGCATAAAAATGCCACACAGAGGAATAGGTTTATTGTGTTGATATGAACATCCTGGTTAACAGTCTTCCGCCTCTTTGGATAAGCTTCTTTGAGGCCAGCATAAAATCTGCTGAGACTCTGAGGAGAATCTGAATAAGCTTGCTGATGATGAAAAGAAGTACCTACATGTACAGAGGACAACTCCTTCTGTTCATTGTCTATCCCATCAATACCTGGAACTGAGGCATCTTTCTGTTGCTCCTCTAGGCTGATTATCAGAGTTTCAAATGCTTTTAGAGAATGACTTCGAATACCATTTAAGTAATTTAATTCGATTATTTGATTTACTCCATTACAACTCAAAAACAAATCTCTTATTACCCTGCGAAAGAAAAAAGCATGTAAAAAGTTTTAAATAAAGAAACATCATTTATAAATAAGTACATATAGTATTTAATATATTGGTATTGCATGTGGGATACACTAACCACTACCTAATTTTATCCATCAATTATCGGGCTAAAGTTCTTAGATATAATCAGGACCTCAAGTTACTTTCTAATTACTCTGATATCCTTCTTCAAACATTTGTATATATGGCTCCAGCAGTGTCTAGAAACAAAAGATTACCTGTCCCACATTAAATGAAGCAATTCAGGGAATAATATTTTTCTCCAAATGGCAAATTCTATATAAATTCTGAACATCACAGCCACCACCACACTCGCGATAGACACTCTGAGGGCAGGTAAGCATGTGTTTGTTCATTAGTTTTTCTGCCTGATGGTTCATTTGGGAATTTTTGTTTATTTTAAATCTATGCCTTAGGAAGAGAAAGAATCACACTACAGAGCTGAAAATCTTCAGAAGGTTCGGCATCACATGAATTTCCCTTCTAACTGGGCTAGTTGCACAGAGTCAATAGTACAAATACTATAAAAAGGTTTTCAGCTCTGTCTCAGGTGAGACTTGTGTCTAGATCATTGGAATCCTACTAATAACTTTAACATAAGCCAGCTAGGTGATTCTCAGCCCTTCCATCACAAAGATCCAGGTTGTCCACAAATATGCCAAAGAGTTACAAAACTTTCTAATCAGTCAGTTCTATTTAAACGATGCTGAAACGTCAGAAAAATTTTTAAATGACTGTAAGGCAATGATTTAATGTCAATAATAAAGTAGTTGTACTAAGATGGACCAAAAAATGCCACACATGAAGATATTAATGATAGGATATATTTGTATAAGTTTCTAAAATGGTATATGCATTAATTTGAAAGGCCAGTCTACCTATCAGAAGCAAGCTTTATTTATACAATTATTTTTAAATGCACCAGATTTGGCAATCACAAAGTCTGGAAAACTCACTGATATGATTAAAAGTAATTTTAATTTTCTTATTTTTGCTTATCTATATTTTCTAATTTTTCTGTATATATTGCAGAGGTTACAAATGTAAATTTAATATTTTAAAATTAACAATCCCATTAATACCACTGCCTCAATAATCATTTTATGTATTTTACATATACTACATATTTTACATAGTTGTAAATAAGTGAACACTTTTTTTTTTTTTTTTTTTTTTTTTTTGAGACGGAGTCTTATTCTGTCACCCAGGCTGGAGTGCAGTGGCCAGATCTCAGCTCACTGCAAGCTCCGCCTCCCGGGTTTACATCATTCTCTTGCCTCAGCCTCCCAAGTAGCTGGGACTACAGGCGCCCGCCACCTCGCCCAGCTAGTTTTTTGTATTTTTTAGTAGAGACGGGGTTTCACCGGGTTAGCTAGGATGGTCTCGATCTCCTGACCTCGTGATCCGTCCGTCTCGGCCTCCGAAAGTGCTGGGATTACAGGTTTGAGCCACCGTGCCCGGCCTAATACTATTTTAATTGTTTATATTTTACCCATAAGATAGTATAATCATTTTCTCATATTCCAATATGATCTTTGTAAACATTTTCAATGGCCAATAATATTGTATCAAAGAAATATAAAGTAATTAAACTTGCCCTGCTCTTGGATATCTGTGTTTCATCTACGTTTTTCTCAGAAGTATATCTAAAACTTTTCTTTTTGTTGAGAAATTAAAATCAATGGCTCTATCCTCTTCTCTGTAAACAGCTCAGTAAAAATACATACATACATAAACAAATGGTTAAAACAAATCTGATGTGGAAGGAGAACATTTTTTGTTGGCAAATTGAAATTAAATCCTAGGAAAGAATAAACAGTAAATATGATCACACTACTGCCAAGGCCCTGGAGGTATCAGTGTCAGAAGTTTAAATGCATACATTTCATCACTCACTTGAAAGCATCCAATGAAAAAGATCCAGACATGCACACCCCACCCGCCCCCGCCACCCTAACATATACAAACCTGGATTTAAGCAGGATAGGCAGAGTTTTTACATAAATCTGAAGCACGTCCTGAGGCAAGCACTGGTTACGATGACTACATACATGACTCTGAGCTGAAGTAATACTTAGGTGTTGACAATGATGTGCTAATTCAACTCCTCTTTGGAGCACAGGATTAAATATGTAATTATATAGCTTCCACTGAACAACTATATTGCCTTTCTGGATTAAACTGCAAATGTGATTTGCAATCTGTATACTATGTAATCTGTCTTCTTCAAAAACAAAGTTCTGATAAGCCTTTAAAGCATCCCATTTCCACAACAAATCTTCAGATCCACTGCTAGGCAGGATCCCTTGAAATCTATAAGAAGGAGTGGATGAACTTGAGGAGGGTTCAGCATCACGTAAGTTTCCCTGCAGTGTCTCTTCTAATTGGGCTAGTTGGTCAGAGTCAACAGTGCAAATATTACAAGCTGCTTTTTTAATTTTTGGTGATATCTCTGCTCCTCCTAACTGATCCAAAATAAGTTTGTTAAGGATATTCAATATATGCTGCTGAAAATTTTTCAGTGCTGGCAACTTAAAAGCATGGAGCAAAGGAATGATTACAGATTTGGGATCCATACAACAGCATATTCCAATGTTATGAACACCCGAGAGGATCTGGACACAAGTGCTGCTCAAGGAAGCCTGCTGTAGTAAGCGCAAGCACTGATGGGCACACACCGCAATGCAACAGCACCGCTCAGGATAATAAACATCTCCATCTGCAGTCTCTTCAAATGGGTTTTTGGAAACCTGGTTTTTAAAAGCTGAAACCAGAAGACCTGAGAGATCTCGGTGATGATGCATAAAATGAGAATATTCACATCGTCTGTGCCTTTTTCTTGTACACATCGAATGATGAAGTTGCTCTGATTTCACCTTTTTGACAGTGCTCATTATTTTCATCACACTATTTATTAGGGCTTTCAAATGCTCTGAGGCCTCAGGAGGAACTCCATCTCTTAAAACCAGCCATTCCATTTGAAGAACTGCTGTTTCAAATAAATTAAATCCATGATGCTGAATGAATTCTTGAACCAAATCCACAGCTTGACTGAAGTAGAAGGGATTTGAAGCTGCACTCTGAAGACAACAGATCAGAATCCGAAGAACTCCTTCCAAAAGCTCAGGTAAAAGAAGGGCTCTATGACGATACTTTGAAAACACAAAATCTTCCTGAACCTCCTGCAGTGTTTTCTTTTGTCTTGGTGCAAAAGGGTCAGGCTGCTTTTCTAGGCATGTTCTAATTTTTAAAGCTGCTCTAAGCAATTCAGTTAAATTTTTCCTAAGATTTTCTGGCATCATCTCTGCAGTACTAACATCTACTGACAGAAGATGCAACACTGTTCGAAAGAGCATCCTTTGAATCAAAGCCACTGGTTCTTCAGTCCAACCTGCAGAAACTACTCGACTCTCCAAGTTGTCACTCAGACTACAGCAGTCCCCAAAGCCTGCTAGGAATTCAGTTAGTGTGGGCACTACACTGGCTGCTAAAGGAGAATTATGATTCAAGGTAATGTCAAACTTACAAACTTTTTCTAATAAAGATAACAAAACATGACATAAGTCAAACGGAGAATTGTTCATGTTACTGATAACAGACAAGGCAGCTGGCTCACTTAAAATGTCAGTGTTTGACTCCTGTCTTGGAATAATCTCTCTGGAATTTTCCAAAGCCATAGTATCTGGAGGAGTCTGTTCTTCTTTGGTTGTTAAGTGGTCAAGTTTAGCTTTAGGGTGGTCTTCTTTAGGAAACGATGTTACAAAATGCTGCAGCAGATGGGGCCTTCTATGCTTATTCATTGTTATGCCTTTTTCATCTGAATTGGCTTCTGAATCTGAGGTGGACAGCTGTGTCTTTCTTGCATCTCTTATAGAATAGCGATGGGTAATTTTACGCTGTCGTCTGCTTTTTCGAAAAACATTTACTTTTGCAGAAACCTGACTAGACAGGGCACTTCCTTCTAAATGTAATTTTTCCTGAGTGGATCTTTGTGAGCTTGAGTTCTTTTCTTTGGTCAGGATTATATCAGCTGAGAGCGGTAGATTAAAATCTAACAGAATGAAGAAAGAAGACTTAGAATACCTCAATATGTTTTAAAACTCAATTTTAAGGTGACAGCCCTCTTATTTATCACCCACTAAAGGAGTTTATCCTCAATGTATTTTGCAGCAGGGCTGATTTCCTTCATTTATGTCATATCTCTGGGTTACTTCCTCTCACACTTGTCCTTACTCTAAACACTAGCTGACATTAGTTCAAAGGATACAAATTGATTTTTAAAACAACAAAACAGAGGCACACCTATCCTTACTCTAAACACTAGCTGACATTACTTCAAAGGATACAAACTGATTTTTGAAACATCAAAAGAGAGGCTGGGTGAGGTGGCTCATGCCTGTAATCCCAGCACTTTGGGAGGCTGAGGCAGGTGGATCACTTGAGGTCAAGAGTTTGAGACGAGCCTGGCCAATGTGGTGAAACCCTGTCTCTAGCTAAAATATAAAAATTAGCCAGATGTGGTGGCACCTGCCTGTAATCCCAGCTACTTGGGAGGCTGAGGCAGGAGAATCACTTGAACCTGAGAGGCGGAGGTTGCAGTGAGATGAGATCGTGCCACTGCTCTCCAGCCCAGGTGACAGAGTGAGACTCTATCTCAAAACAGCAACAACAAACAAAAGAGAACAAAGTTAAGAAAGTAAATCTGATTTAAAACTATATATTATATTCTAACTTCAA
The DNA here is from genome assembly GCF_043159975.1 of Macaca nemestrina. Classification (NCBI taxonomy): domain Eukaryota; kingdom Metazoa; phylum Chordata; class Mammalia; order Primates; family Cercopithecidae; genus Macaca; species Macaca nemestrina. Next base: position 13,368,371 of record NC_092125.1, on the reverse strand, counting down.
CATAAGAGATGCTGTAGATTATCTGGTATTTAGTGCTGTTGTTCATACTGTTTACAAATCTCCTCCCATAGTCCCCTAATTAAGATATAAGGATGTATTATATTCTCAAAAATAGTATTCATAGACCTGATAGAACTTAACTACTTTAAGATTTTCCTAAAATTATTTCAAAATCATACACTATATGCCAAATGTTCTCCAAAACTGAGGTTTAAAGAATTCTTTATTCAAATTATTTCTTAAATGTTTCAGCATTTGAGAAACTAGGCACCGGGTATAGACATCGTTATTTCATCCCCAGTGCCTAGATAGGGCCTGGCATATGGTCAACACTCAGTAACTATTTCTTAGGGGAAATGAATGAATTCTCCTTTTAACTAAAAAGATAATTAAATCAGTCTTTCTCTTTGCAGTATGTAATAAGAGCTATATAAAAAAGTATTTGTAATTTAGAGTGAGTAAATTAAAATCCGTAAATAAAAAATCTGTGCTTTACTAAGACAGGGAAAGCAAACCAGATGGGAAGAGGAGAAATTAAAAGGAGTCTGACAAATTCCACCCAAGTAAAAGATGCAGACAATGAAGACAACTTCCCCCAAAGAGCATTAATCAGATTTCTTAAGTGATTAACAATGTGTGAATTCTGCAAACTCAGAAAAAAATAAAAGCAGAGAGTTAGTGAATCAATAAATAAGCAGAATAACAGTATTACAAGACCTTAGATACTTCCTTTAAAAAACCTCCATGAAATTCACTAAAAATACAGGAATTAAAATAGAATAGATTTTTTTTTAACCTGAGAGATCTTCAAACATCTCACAAGTCACATGTCACAAGAAAGGGTCAAGAGGAAAACTATTAATCTCACCAATGAAACATTTAAAGTTTCATGTACTTTATAGACATATGAATTCTTCAAAATCATAAATTAAAAATATCTATTGACCTTATGCGTAATAATTCTACCCAAGCTTGAAACAAAATATTATATTAAATTTATCCTTTAGGCTGGGCACAGTGGCTCATGCCTGTAATCCCAGCACTTTGGGAGGCTGTGGTGGGCAGACTACTTGAGGTCAGGAGTTTGAGACCAGCCCGGCCAACATGGTGAAACCCCATCTGTACTAAAAGGCGAAAATTAGTCTGGCATGGTTGTGCACTCCTGTAATCCCATCTACTCAGGAGGCTGAGGCACAAGTATCGCTTGAACTCGGGAGGCTGAGGTTGCAGTAAGCCGAGATCACTCCACTGCACTCCAACCTGGGTGACAGAGTGAGACTCTGTCTAAAAATAAAATAAAATAAAAATTATCCTTTAGAGGCAACACTAGAAAAACTAAGCTAAAACAAATACTGCAAAAGTCACTTAAAGAATACTGGTAATAGAAAGCAGTCTTTAAAATAAGCAAAGAAACTTTAATTGCTTTTTTCAGATTTTTCACTTCCAACTTTTCACTATCCATTTTTCTGATGTATGCTACACACCTAGATTCACTCCTTCTGATAAGTGTTCTGCTTCTTCATACATTTTCTAATCATCAGTACATTCAAGTACTTCCCTCAGGAAGCACCATGGTTTTTGTATTATTGAAAGAAAAATGTGTTTGCCTGAATAATTTTTCATATTTAGTATATAATAAATCACTATAACATATACTGTTCTGAATCTGAATCAGAATCAAACATTCAGGCAGAAGTAACTTTTCTATGAGATTTTGATAACACAAGTGATATGATAAGGGGAAAAAGCATACCTGTTGCCTTTTCTTCTTGGACAGGTATCTTCCATACCAGTGGAAGGAGAGACAGAAGAAGAGTCAGGAGTTCTTCTCTACATGTCAATGCCTGTGTCAGTTAACAAAAGAATCCTTCATGTTCTAAGGCAATAAGACACATCAATTCCTAATATCTTATCTTAAACTGACCAAAAAATCCTTTTTCTTGAAAGGCTGCATTTGAAAAGCTAAGAATCAAATTAACCTATCTTCAATCCAATTAAAGCTGTGATACTTTTAAGTTTATAAGCCATTCTAATCATAGAAGAATCTAACAGTATTTGACAGTATTTAGCACACTCTTGCTGATATTTCCAAAAATAGCTATTATTACCACCATGCACATTGCAAGAATTCCTCACCTATGAAGAAACAGATTTGCTAGGTGAAAATGAAAAGTTAAGTCCTATTAATTAGCAAACCAGTGCCACAAAGTTACTAAAAAAATGTGAAGTCTTCATGCAGTTAAATGTAAAACTCAGAGACAATTTTAAAGAGAAACTGACATTATTAATAAATAATATATAAGGAGAGAAAGACTTATTAGTGAATGTAATCCAATAAATATTTATTGACTGCACACTATGTCCACAAAAATACTGTCTTACCCTTTCTGGAGGAAATGGTCCAAGCCCTGGAGAAGGTCCCCTCATTTGGTCCATAAAATACATACACATAAACAGTTAAAGAACAGCAGAAAGCATGTAGTATAAGTAAGTATCCGGGGTGGTACAAGCATTCAGTTTAGGAGTTCAGAAAAAGGAGCAGTCATTATCAGAAGTATGGAAGTAGAATGGGAGCTAGAAAGCTAGACCTGGGACACCTGGGACATGGGTAGTAAAGGATTTAACAACTCAAGCTTGAGTTCTTGCCTTACACCAATCAGTGAGAGAGGGGGTCGGCATGATGACACAATCAGATTTGCTGAACGGAATTAGGTGGAAGGGGAAGCAGTGTTAGAGGCCGGGAAACAATAATCCAGATGAGAGAGATGATGACTTTCTGAAGTACTCCAACAACAGAAGGGAAAGGAGACATATTTGAGAAACTGTAAGGTAGAACTAAAATAATTTGCAGTTGATTATCTGTGGCACATAAGGGATAAAAAAAAAAAAGATCTAAAAGGACCCACAGGTTTCTGGTTTCGGCAACTAGGTAGCTGATAATGTATTCACCAAGACAGGAAATTTACAAGCAGTATTAGGTTGGGATTCACTTTTTAGACATATTGAGTCAGATGTCTATGGGCTATCCTAATGAAGGCAGCTTTTTAGTAGACAGTAAATATATAGATCTGGAACTTTAAAAAAATATGAAGTAAATAACAAGATTTGGAAGTCATTGGGGTGGAAGGCAAGAACATATGTGAGTTTTCCCAGGGTGAGAATATAGAATAATAGGAGACCACCAAGAATGAAACTCTGGACTTTAAAGACTTAAAGATGGGCAATGCTAAAGAAACGCCTGAAAAGGCTTCTACTGAAAAGTAGAAGTACAACCAGAAAAGAGAAGTACAACCAGAGAAACCAAGAAAGAGACCAGTTCAGGAAAGAAAGGAGTCAGCAGGGCCAAAGCTGTTGCCCTTTCACTGTGTGACATGATGGCTGAAAAGCATTTAGCAACTGGAATGCCCCTTAACTAACACAGTTTTAATGGAGTGATTTGGGTGCAAGTCCAATTACAATAGGCTGAAGAGTCAAAGGAAGTGAGAAAGTAAAGACAGGACATTCGGACTATTCCTTCTGGTGTCCTGGTTGTGAAAAGGCCAGAATTCTTCAAAAAAGGGGTTTAGCAAAATCTAAACCCCTTTTTAGGCATAGAAAACCCTTCATAGCAATGATTCCTGTTGACCTGTCCAGTTTCAGCTCCCTCCGAAACACATGAGCCGTCCTCACACACCTAGCTGGTAAGGGTTTCCTCTGAAAACTACTGGTCTCCGTGCTCCCAGTAGGTCTTCCTCACATACACTGTTTCTGCAGTTCTCCATCCCCATCCTCCCATCTGCCAAACTGCAACTCATTCTCTAGGTTTTTATTTCCTCTGTGGGGAGACTTCACTAACACCCTACCTGCTTCCCTTAGTAAACTTAGCTTTCATGTTCCTGATTTGCTACCATTCCAGCAAACACCCTGCTGAAGTGTTACTGTCTGAATGCCCATTTTCCTCTTTTATCCATTAAACAAATGTTTCTTGACCCCCTACTAAACAGGCCAGGCACTGTGTCAGGTACTTCAAATGCTGTGGTGAACACACAATATCCATATCCTCATGAAGCCTACTTTCTAGCACAAGAGACAGAAAATAATGGGTAAAAATAAGAAAATTTCAGATATAACGCTGTACTATGAAGGAAATTATCTAGGAAAGAGATTACAGAGTGACAAAAAGGGTAACATTTTAGACAGGCTATTTAGGACGGGCTATTTGAGCAGATACTTCATTGATGAGAAGAAGGAATCTATGCAAAGATTTGGAGGAAAAGGGCTCCTAGCAAGTATATGAAGTATTGGGAATGGGTTTGGCTTTTTCATAGAAAGCGAGAAAGCCCAGGAGCTCCCAGATCTGATAAATAACTTCAGCAAAGTCTTAGGCTACAAAATCACAAATCAGTGGCATTTCTATACATCGACAACACCCAAGCTGAGGGCCAAACCAAGAACACAATCTCATTCACAACAGTCACAAAAAGAATAAAATACCTAGGAATACAGCTAACCAGGAAGGTGAAAGATTTCTACAATGAGAATTATAAAACATTGCTGAAAGAAATTAGAGATGACACAAACAAATGGAAAAACATTCCACGTTCATGAATAGAAAGAAACTATATTGTTAAAATGAGGCCAGGCACGGTGGCTCACACCTGTAATCCCAGCACTTTGGGAGGCCGAGGCAGGTAGATCACAAGGTCAGGCGATCGAGACCTTCCTGGCTAACACAGTGAAACTCCGACTCTACTAAAAATACAAAAAATTAGCTAGACATGGTGCCATGAGCCTGTAGTCCCAGCTACTCGGGAGCTGAGGTAGGAGAATCACTTGAACCTGGGAGGTGGAGGTTGCAGTGAGCCGAGATCACACCACTGCACTCCAGCCTGGGTGAGAGACTCAGTCTCAAAAAAAAAAAAAAAAGCCATACTGCCCAAAGCAATTTACAGATTCAATGCTATTCCAAACTACCAATGACATTCTTCAAAGAATTAGAAAAAGCTATTTTAAAATCCATATGGAATAAGAAAAGACTCTGAAGAGCCAAAGCAATCCTATACAAAAAGAACAAAGCTAGTGGCATCATTACTTGATTTCGAACTACTCTAGAAGGCCATAGTAACTAAAACAGTACTGGTACAAAAACAGACAGAGAGACCAGCGGAACAGAAATAAAGCTGCACACCTACAACCATCTGGAATATAACCTAAGAAATACCATCCTGGACATAGGCCCTGGCAAAGGTTTCATGGATGCCAAAAGCAATCACGATGAAAACAAAAATTGACAAATGGGACTTAATTAAACTAAAGAGCTTCTGCACAGCAAAGGAAACTATCAACAGAGTAAACAGATAGCTTACAGAATGGGAGAAAGTATTTGCAAACCATGTATCTGACAAAGGTCTAATATACAGAATCTATAATGAACTTCAACTTTATAAGTAAAAGACAAATGACCCTATTAAAAAGTGGCCAAAGGACACGAACAGACACTTTTCAAAAGAAGACATACATGCACCAACAAGCATATGAAAAAATGCTCAACATCACTAACCATTAGAGGAATGCAAATCAAAACCACAATGAGATACCATTTCACATCAGTCAGGATGGCTATTAAAAATGGAAAAAAAAAAACACACATGCTGGTGAGGTTGTGGAGAAAAGAGAACACTCATACAATGCTGGTGGGAACATAAGTTAGGTCAGTTATTGTGGAAAGCAATTTGGCAATTTCTCGAAGAACTTAAAACAGAACAACTATTCAACCCAGCAATCCCATTATTGGGTATATACCCAAAGGAATATAAATCATTCTACCATAAAGACAAATGCATGCTTATGTTCATCACAGCACTATTCACGATAGCAAATCAACCTAAATACCCATCAACAGTAGACTGGATAAAGAAAATATGGCACATACACATCATGAAATACTGTGCAGCCACAAAAAAGGAGATCATGTCCTTTGTAGCAATACGGATGGAGGCTGAGGTCATCATCCTAGGTGAACTAACACAGAAACAGAAAACCAAATACTGCATGTTCTCACTTCATAAGTGGGAGCTAAACCTTGGGTACACATGGACACAAAGAAGGGAAGAGACACTGGGGCCTCTTTCAGGATGAAGGGTGGGAGAAGGGTGAGGATCAAAAAACTATCCATTGGGTACCATGCTTATTACCTGGGTGATGAAACAGTCTGTACACCAAACCCTGTAACATGCAATCTACCTATATAACAAACCTGCACATGCACCCCGAACTTAAAATAAAAGTTAAAAAAACATATTTGTTACCACAAAAATGATCTATTCATAAAGAGTCTGAAGGAATCCACTGGCAAGAGAATTGTCCCTTAAGCCCTTGAAGGAGAAAATATGTAAGTTTCACAATATTTTCTGTGATGACTATTTGAGATTTATACACACCTGTCAATTTTGCGATGTACATTTTTCTAGAAATTTGTCATTTCATATTTTTAATTTGTCACTTCATGATTATAATTAACTTTAATCATTTTATGATTACTTTCATGATTATTTTAACTTAGGAATTATATATTACATCCTATTTTTAAAAAAGAAAGAAAGAAAGAAGGAGAGTGGTTAAAACATACATAGCAAGGGGGAGAGGGCTAGGAGACAAGGCTGGAAGGTGTAGGTTGGATGGGCAGGCAGCCTCAGATCTAATGGGCCCTTCGGGACCACACAAAGGAGTTCAGGTTTATCTCCAAATATGATGGGAAACTTTCCCAAACACACTTCTCAGTCTTCTCTCAGGGCATGTACTCCAGGGCCCAGGCCCTAGTCCTTAGCAATCACCCCCTTTTCTGCCACCCAGTGCCTAACATGGAGTTTGGTATTCAATAACCATTCACTGCATGAATGACTTTAAATTTTAGATGCAAAATAAAACATATAAAAGGGCCCCATTTCCATGTGCTTTACTTCCAAATAATAAAACTAAAGATGTACAGATAACATTTCCATATATAGCTCATACTCAGTATACCTCAACATTTTTAAAGATGCCAATAAAAATGTACATGGTCTTTAAAAAAAAAAAAAGATAAACCAATTTTTGGCACATCTTTCCTATATGGTCCTCTTATATGAGTCTTTATCTTTGGCAGGTGAACTAATAGCATTCTAATGGAGCTTGCAGAAACCTCAAGGGTCTGAGAAAGTGCTGCAGACATGTTGTACTGATAATTTGGCCCTTGCTCCCCTAGAGTATACTGGCAAATCATCACTGCTGCGTGAATAGGCATTCCTGACTCCTGGCAGAGCTCTGCATGACACAAGGTCCTTCCCACTCAGCTGAGGGCTTCTCAGCTACCTTTAAGGCTCAGACCCAGCAATACCTCTTCTGTGGAGCTTCTCCTCCCACACGAACCCAAGATTGTTGTTCTTCCCCTCAAGAGAAAGGGAGAACATTCCTGTTGCCCCCATTTCACCAAGTGAGTTAGCTCTTGCAAACCATGGGCCTTGAAATAATGAGACTGAGGCAAGTGCAGATTTTTGGGTTTTGGCCCCTCTGCTGGAATTGTAGTCCTGAAGAGGGCATTCCGCACCACCCTGTTGCCCAATATAGCACTGGGGGAAATGAGTCTTTGCTTCACATTTGATTACCACAATTTCAAACACAATTCATCATTGGGGAAGTTCTCTTCAATCCTCTGGGTGTATTACTTTTTTATTAGTATCCGGGCACCATTTATTCCCAGATTTATCCTTTCTGGTTCCAAAGAAAGCACATTTGTAAATCTGTCCTTTTAGAAGTGATATAATCCTTTACTCTTAATTTGTGGGCACCCTGGCAAATTAGAATTTGCAGCCCTCTATTTCAAACCAAGATCTTATCTCCCAAGTTTTATCTCCCAAGGTCCTATGTACACACAATAGTCACAGAATCCAGGGGAATTAGGTGTTCCCTCATGACATCCAACTGGGAAGTTCCCAATGTGCCATATTAGACAATATATGCCATGAACAGGTCCATTCCCTGCTATTTCTAGACCACCCAATCAAGAGAAATCAGCCAATAACATACCACTCATATTTAATATTTACTTTTTTTATTTATTTTTTTGAGATGGAGTCTGGCTCTGTCGCCCAGCTGGAGTGCAGTGGCGCCATCTCGGCTCACTGCAAGCTCCGCCTCCCGGGTTCACGCCATTCTCCTGCCTCAGCCTCCAGAGTAGCTGGGACTACAGGTGCCCGCGACCATGCCCGGCTAATTTTTTTGTAATTTTAGTAGCTACAGGGTTTCACCATGTTAGCCAGGATGGTCTCGATCACCTGACCTCATGATCCGCCTACCTCGGCCTCCCAGAGTGCTGGGATTACAGGCATGAGGCACTGCGCCCGGCCAATACTTATATTTTTATGTCTTCCTTTCTACAGGGAAAATAACTGTGTAACAGCTTTATAAAATTCCCCATAGAAACAAACAGTAAAGTAACTTTCATTGAGGCAATTTTTCCATTCAAGAAACATATTTCAAGTACCAACAAGGTGCCAGGCACTGGCCCTTTTCGTAACTACTGTTTAGACTGGGTTTTAAACTAATTGCCTATCCCAGCCATTCAGAAATAGAAGTGGCAGGATGGGAGAGAATGGGCAAGTGAGTCAAAGGGGAAAGGACTGAGATCACAAACTGGACTAGGAAGCTGCACAGGAAGATGGGCACCAGATGGCTAGTGTTCAGGGACTTCTGGATGACATGATAAGGAACTTGGACTCTATCCAGAATGTGATGGAAAGCTAATAGATATTTCTTTTCTTTTTTTTCTTTTTTTCTTTTTTTTTTGAGACAGGGTTTCACTCTGTTACCCAGGCTGGAGTTCAGTGGCATAATCATGGTTCACTGCAACCTCCCACTGCCCAGGGTCAGGTGATCCTCCCACCCCAGCCTCCCAAGTAGCTGGGACTACAGGCACATGCCACCACACCTGGTTAACTTTTGTATTTTTTTGTAGATATAGGGTTTTGCCATGTTGCCTAGGCTGGTCTTGAACTCCTGGGCTCAAGCAATCTGTCTACCTTGGCCTCCCAAAGTGCTAGTGCTAGGATTACAGGGGTAAGCCACCACACCCAGCCTAATAGGTATTTTTGATATTACATTAAATCTGTATCTTGACATGCTAATTAAATTTTATTTTCCATGCATAAGCAGGAATATATGTGTATGGACTATTTAAGTCCTTTATTTCTTCTATCACAATTTTATAGTTACTTCTAATATATGTGTGTATATACATATCTGAAAGTTTCTACATTAGTACTACAAATGGGATCTTTCTCTTTCCTTTTCTTTTCTAGCTGTATAGCTGCAGCTAAAAACAAACATCTTTGCCTTTTACTCTATAATTTTGTTGAATAATTTTCTGAATGAGTTCTTGGATTTTTCTGTACACATTACTTTAAAAAATAGTATTTTTATTTCTCCTTCTTTCCCACATTTAGCTTTCATATTCCACTTTACCACTACATGTATTTAAAACATAATATCAAATGGAAATAGTAATAAAGAATGATGCTTGTATTGGTCCCACGTAGAACTTCTTATTAAAAATGTTATTGGCAGCTGGGCATGGTGACTCATGCCTACAATCCCAGCACTTTGGGAGGCCAAGGAGGGTGGATTGCTTGAGCTCAGGAGCTCGAAAACAGTCTGGGCAACATGGTGAAACCCCATCTGTACAAAAAATACAAAAATTAGCTGGGCATAGTGATGCATGCCTGTAATCCTAGCTATCTGGGACGCTGAGGTGGGAGGATTGCTTGAGCCTGGGAGGCAGAGGTTATAGACAGCTGAGATTGTGCCAATGCATTCCAGCCTGGGTGACAGAGTCATTTTTTCTGAGACCCTGTCTCAAAAACAAAAACAACAACAAAAAAAATTGGTTCTTCTAATCTTTGTATATGAAAGAAATCCTCTATTCTAAGCTTAATTTGTTTTTAGACCTTTTGTCAAATGTTTTGATGAGTCAGGATAGTTATGTTATATGCACTGTTTTTCCTAGTGATAAACATTATGCTAACAGTTTTTCTTGAATTAGACCAGGAATTGCAACCTTTTTATGTAAAGAACCAGATAGTAAATATTTCAGAGTTGGTGAGTCATATATGGTCTCTGTTGCATATTCTTCTGTTTAACAATCCTTTAAAAATGCAAAAACTATTCTTAAGTTGTACATTGTACAAAAACAAGTCAATGGCAACAGGATTGGCCTGTAGGCTGTAGTTTGCTCAACCAGCTCCCATTCTGCCCCACCTCCCCTGCAGGCAAAGAGTGGTTATTAAATGGCCATAATACTCTTTGTTAAGACTCCAGAAAGACTTAGGTGGTACCTAGTAGACCCTATCACCTAGACAAAAGTACTACTAGGAATCTTCAGGGGATTGTTCTATACAAAGCAGAGAGGGCTGTCTCAAAGACTATTATAGATGTGGCTTTTGAGGCATAGAGTGAACCCCATTAAGATTCGCAGGAAACTCACATTTTAAAGAAAGCTGGTTATTAAAAAATACTAACAGCTTGGCCTAAAAGGGATAGGATAGAGAGTTCAAAATGAAAAAAAGGCCTCTGGGCCCCCACTCTTCAACAGGCAGGAAGGAGGGTGAGAAAGCTGTATATTATGGGCGATCTGTTATAGAAAAGAGAAGAGACTTCATAGGATGGAACCAAGAGTCCTGGAGAAACATGGATTAGGGAACCACTCCCACAGAAGAAAAATATATTCCCAGACCCTAGAACAGGGGCCATGACAACATGTGCTGACTGGATTTCAGGACTGCTATGGCCGAGAGATCACTATGTTCCTCTCCTGTCCCTCTTCTTACTATAATTAACTTATTCCTATCTCATTATTGTATATAGGGCATATGCAGAGCAGATAACCTAATTCACAAGTTTCTCAATCAAGAAGAGCTGAAACAAAATCACTATATGTGAAAGCCTCATGTATATCCAGAACTGATGTAAACCATGAGATCATCAATTCAAGCCTGAGGCCATGATGGAATAATACTTCAAGAGGCCTAGAGGGGAGTGAGTGTAGAAGGAATACTAATAATTTTGGTCAGAGAAGAGACCATGGTAGGTTAAACACAGCCAAAATTAATTGCAGTTCCTTCTATCAAGTGATAGAGTCTATTTCCCCATCCCTTAAATCTGAGCTGACCTTGGATTAGCTTTGACCAATAGAATGTGATCAACATGTTGTTATGTGACTTCTTGCAGCTTCCGCACCCTGTTGGAATGTTTCCACTATCATGTAAAGAAGCTGAGTCTAGCCTACTGAAAGATGAGAGGCCATGTGGATGAGAACTGAGGCAGTCTGGCCAACAGCCCCATGCAACAGCCCTCAGTTAATCTGCTAACTGACTGCAAACTCAGATGTAAGACCAGCTGATATCTTAAGGAGCCGAAGTGGCTATTCCAGCTGAGCCATGCCAGAACTGCCAACTCACAGAATCACGAGCAAATAAATCATTGTTCTATGCCACTAAGTTTTAGAACATGGTCTGTTACACCACAATCAACTGATATATTCATTGCTTCAATGAGTCTGGGTGTTAAAGGGGGATAATTCAATGATTATCTACTCTCTATGGATAGCACCACTGTGGAGTGGTTAAGATTTCCACTGCGATCATACTTTCACTACTCCAAGAAGTAGGAATGGCAGCATCCCCCACACCCTCTCATTCCTGTCAGACCAATCATGCATAGATAGATCTAGGTTTGTGTGTGAACAGAAACTGTAGAACTAGATATAGTAAATTAATATTCACTTATTATTACCTTTACTACATTTAAAAGTTTGCATTATTCTCCTATTGAAACAACTCTTGCCAATTTTACCATTAACTCACTTGTCAAATGTGAAGAATAATTCTCATTGCCTATTCCCTTGCTTAAAAATTTTCCCAATGTTTTCAGAATAAAATTAAGACTTCTTAACATGGTATACAAGGCTTGCCATGTCATGGCCTCTGCCCTTCAGGTCTTCTCACTAGCCAATCCCCGTTTCACCAAAAGCAAAGCAAAATACAGCCTTTGCTGGCACTTCACTAAACTACTTGTAGTTTATTGAATGTGCTGTGTTTTCTCTAGCCCCCGTGTTTTTTCATGTGCAATTCCTCTGGTCTGGTGTTTCCTGCCTCTTTACATTGCCAATTCCTACTTAGTGATGTCAATATCTAAAAAGCAGTTCCTGATGACCCCTCTCCACTACATTCACCAAATACTTTTTACACTGTTTTGTCATCATTTATCTGTCTATCTCTTCAAAAGTGAAGAGCTCCTGGTAAAGACAGTCACTGTCCTTTCATCTCTGCATCTAAGAGGTGCTGGGCCATAGTAGGTACTCAATGGTCTGCTGAGTAAAGCAGTGAATAAACTGTAGTCACACTTTTAAAGGTCTAATGTTTTTCTATTTATTTTATATATCACTATAGGTAGGCCATTTCTGCAGTACTATACATTAAAGTGATAATACTACAAAAATGTAGGAAGAATAAAGTACTCTCCTACATAGAAAATAGTCAAAGATTTTAAAAAACCTATTATAATGTTTGAATTATATTTTGTTCAGAAATGTACAACCCCCTTTGATAAAACTTCATATTTTACTCACAAAATAAATAACAACTTTATAAAACATCCACAGAGTGCAGCAGGTATGGAAATTATGTATCACTGAAATTTTTAAAAGTAGTATTTATAACACATGGTCATGTATACTAGTCCAATTTTGATATATATGTTGGCAATAGGACATAGAAGAAACCAGAAACCATTATTTTCAAATATTACACAGAGACCATTCTTATATTGGAAGGATCCCTTAAGTCATCCAGCTGAACGTCCTGTTACTGATGAGGAGCAATCAAGTGATTAACTAAAGTCATTCATCTAGTTGATACAGGTGCCGAGATTAAAAGCAAAGATAGGCTGGGCATGGTGGTGTGGTGGAAATATTCAACTTTGTCATCTTTAACCATTAAAAAGAATGTTTTTGATATTTAAAAAGAGTATTTTTCCCTAAGAATAGATTTAAATTTCTGTGTATAATAAATTATGAACAAAGTGGAGTTTATTCCAGGAATGCAAACATTTAAAAACTATCGCCGGGCGTGGTGGCTCACGCCTGTAATCCCAGCACTTTGTGTGGCTGAGATGGGTGGATCATGAGGTCAGGAGGTCAAGACCAGCCTGGCCAAGATGGTGAAATCCATCTCTACTAAAACTACAAAAATTAGCCAGGCGCGATGACAGGCACCTGCAATCCCAGCTACCTGGGAGGCTGAGGCAGAAGAATTGCTTGAACCTGGATGGCAGAGGTTGCGGTGAGCCAAGGTCACGCCACTGTACTCCAGCCCGGGCGACAGAGTTGAGACTCCATCTCAAAAAAAAAAAAAAAAAACCAAAACACAAACAAACAAACAAACAAAACTATCAAGATAACTCACCTACATTACAGAATAAAAAAAAGTCATATGTTAGTTTCAACAGATGGAGAAAAGGCATTTAACAAAATTCAATATCCATTCTGTATAAAAACTCTCAATGAATTGGGAATGGGAGAAAATTCCCTCATTCTGATAAAACACGTCTAAGAAAAATTGAGAGTTCACATCACACTTAATGGTGAAATACCTCATGCTTCTCCTTGGGTCAGACACTAAACCAGGATGTCTACTTTCACTACTTCCATCTGCCTTTGTACTAGAAGCCAGCGCAAAAGTCAAGAAAGCAAAATAAAAGGCATGCAAATTGGGAAAAAAGTAAAATTGTCATTATTCACAGATGACATCATTATTTACATATAAAATCCTAGGGAATCTACAGAAAAGTTTCAAGATCTAATGAATGAATTTAGCAAAGGCACAGGATGCAAGGTCAACATACGAAAAGCAATTGTATTTCTATGAGCAACAAACAACAGGAAAATAAAAAAATTCAAATACCATTTATAATAGCATCAAAAAGGAATAAAATATTTAGAATAAATTTAACCAAACAACAGGCAGGACCTCTACAATGAAAACCACTCAATAGTGCAGAGAAACAAACTAAAGAAGACGTAAATAGAGTTTGACATCATGTTCATGCATTGGAAAACTCAACATCGTTAAGTGTCAATTCTCTCTAAATTGATTTATAGATTCAACATCATCTCAACTGAAATCCTGGTGTGCATTTTGTAGAAATAACAAGTTGATTCTAAAATTTATATGGAAATATGAAGGATCTAGAATGGCCAAACTTTCTTTAAAAACAAGAACAAAATTAGACAACTTACAACACCTAATTTCCAAACTTATTTTTATAAAAGCTACAGTAATCTAGGCAGGGTACTGATAAAAGACTACATCAAAGATCAGTGGAACACAATGCAGTCTAGAAAGACCCATAAATATAGAAAAAGAAAAAGTGTTCAACATCATTAATTGCCAGAGAAATGCAAATTAAACCTACAATGAGACACTACTTCATATTCACTTAGAACGACTAACACTAAAAAGACTGGCAATATCAAATATTAGAGAGGATATAGAACTGGAATTCTCATACACTGCTGGTAAGAATGAAACATGGTACAACTAGTTTGCAAAACAGTTGGGCAGTTTCTTACAAAATTAAACAAACATTACCCTTTGCCCACAAATTGTATGCCTACATATTTACCCAGGAGAAATAAAAACATATCCAAGGACTTTTATAGGAATGTGCAAAGCAGCTTTATTCATAATGGCCAAATGCATACAGCTCAAAAGATTAAACAGCAGATGAATGGTTAAACAAATTACAGTATACCCTTACAATGAAATACTAATCAGAAATTAAAAAGTAGTGAACTACTAAATTATGCAAGAACATGGATGAATTTCAGAGACATGAGAGTACATACCACATGATTCCAAAGCTACACTTAGATGCTAAAAGTCACAACAGTGGTGGTCTTGCAGTAAGTGAAGGGGTGGGACTGACTGAAAAAAGGCATGACAAAACTTTCTAAGGTGACGGAAATATTCTAAACAATGATCTTGGTGGTGATGACACAGGTGTAAATATTTGGATTTTGTTTTGTTTTTCAAGACAGGGTTTCACTCTGTCACCAAAACCAGAGTGCAGTGGCACGATCATGGCTCACTGCAGCCTTGATTCCCCCAGGCTCAAGCAATCCTCTCACCTCAGCCTCCCGAGTAGCTGGGACTATAGACACACACCAACACACCTGGCTAATTTTTGTATTTTTTTGTAGAGATGGGGTTTTGCCATGTTGCCCAGGCTGGTCTCAAACTCCTGGCCTCAAGTAATCCACCTATCTCGGCCCCTCAAAGGGGATTGGGACTACTGATATGAGGTGTATTTGTCAATATTCATCTAACTATATGCACAATATCTGTGCATTTACTGTATGTAAATTATACCTCAATAAAGTCTATTTAGTTCTTTATATTAAATGTCTATTAATAGGCCAGGCACAGGGGCTTACACCTGTAATCCTAGCACTTTGGGAGGCCAAGATGGGAGGATCACTTGGGTCCAGGAGTTTGAGACCGGCCTGACCAACATGGCAAAATCCTGTCTCTACTAAAAATATTTTAAAAAATTAGCCCAGGCGTGGTGGCTCATGCCTGTAATCCCAGCTACTTAGGTGGCTGAGACATGACAACCTCTTGAACCCTGGAGGCTGAGGTTACAGTGAGCCAAGATTGTGCCACTGCACCCCAGCCTGGGTGAAAAAGTGAGACTCTGTATCAAAAATAAATAAATAAATATTAATAAAGCAAAAGGACTCCAGTGGGTGAGAAAGGGTTTAAATCACTCCAGAGTACCCAAGAAGTGCTCCTATTCATGAGAAGCAGAGATAGAAAAACTAAATTTCCTCCTAAAACATACAACTATGTGCCTAGTGTTATGATTCCATCTTAAATGATAAAATCTCATTCAATTAATTCCCCTTAAAAACTCAAACATTCATTCTCCATTTCCTAATTGAAAGAACTGAATGTTGATAAAGGCCTATGTTTTAAACAGCTATTTATTTTCACTCCAAAGGCACATCTACTGTTCCTACTATTATTGACACAGATATTCCAAAAAGTTACTAGGTGGAAAGAAGGGATTAAAAAATACCACCACAGTAAAAAAATTATTTAATTTATGACCTAAATAATTGTCATTTAATACCTTAAAATATATTTTATGACTTAAAAGAGAAAGTATTCTCTTTACCATATATACAAAGAAAATACTGTATTTGTAATCCAATAGACTTGTATCCAGAATACATAAAGAACTGCTACAACTGATGATAAATAAATAACCTGACCTTAAAAATGGTGTAAAACTTTTAAACAGACATTCATAAACGAAGATACACAAATGGCCAATAAGGTAATGAAAAAATGATCAACATCATTAGTTGTTAGAGAGGAATGTGAACTAAAACTACAATAAGATACTACTTCATATTCTTTTAGAATGGCTAACACTACAGACTGGCAAAATACTCCCAAAAGAAAAATTATTGCTGCTGTTATGACATGAATTATTTCAGTCATTCAGTAATACATTAAAAGACATTTCATGACATAAAAGAGAAAGCATAAAATCTAGAGCAATAGAAAGTAGATTAGTGTTTGCTTAGGGGTAGGGGAACGGAAGGCATAGGGGAATGAGAGTTAAAGGGTATAGAGTTTCTTTTGGAGGTGATGAAAATATTCTAAAATTAACTGTGGTGACAGATGCACGTATCTGTGACTACACTAAAAGCCATTGAATTGTACACATAAAATGGGTGAATTTTATGATATGTGAATATCTCAATAATGTTATTTTTAATAATGCTGTTATTAACATTTTGATTGGGATTAAATTGGGATCTACAGATTTGGAGAAAAGATGTATGATTATAATATTGATTCTTTCAATACATGAACATTATATAATGCTCCAATTATTTGGGTCTTCTTTAGTTTCTCTCAATAATCTTTTATAGAATTCCATGCAGAAGTAGTGTACATATTTTATTAGAGTCATTCCTGGATATTTACTATTTCTGATGCTATTTATATGGTGTATTTTAAAAAAGACAAAGCACTGAATTTTTTTAACATGGGGAAGAAGAAGAACAGAGCATGGTGTACATATTAAATAATCAAAATTTCAAAATAAAAAATCACTACACACGGTCTAACATAATTTTTTCTGATTTTAAATTTTATTTATAGAAAAGTCATACAAATACATAGAAATCAAATTATATTTAATCACTCATTTAACAAATCACATGAAAAAGAATAAAAATACACAAACTTGGTTGGGTACAGTGGCTCACACCTATAATCTCAGCACTTTGGGAGGCCAACAGGGGTAGATTGCTTGAGGTCAGGAGTTTAAGACCAGTTGGCCAACACAGTGAAACCACGTCTCTACTAAAAATACAAAAATTAGCTGGGTGTGGTGGTACACGCTTGTAGTCCCAGCTACTTAGGTGGCTGAGACACGAGAATCACTTGAACTTGGAGGTGGAGGTTGCAGTGAGCCAAGATCGCACCACTGCACTCCAGCCTGGGCGGCAGAACGAGACTCTGTCTCAGAAAAAAAACATAAACCTACAAAAGTCCTGAAAAATTCCATGACAAGTAAATGCTTTCTAATTTGTATTTGCTATGTTCCTTAGCTTATAGTGAAAACAGAGGTACTGTTTTAGTGTCCATATTTACTCAATATATGTATTTATTAGCAAAGTGCTTTCATAGCAAAGAAATTTTATTTAATGATGGTCAATTTTACATTTAAAGCTGGTAACATTCAAAGTGTTAAAAAAAAATCCATCATATTGGTGTTACAAACACTTTATTTTTTCAACTAACTATATTAATTAGTTCCCTGAAAGCAGATTGTAGAGTTTTACATTCACAAAATAATTATTCATTTTCTACTAAAAGGAAATAAACATATAAATCACATTTGGCCTTAAAATTAATTTATGTGAGTATTTAATGTTTCTAGATCTGTTTTCTCATCTGTAAAAGAAGGTTAGATGAAAACATCTAGTCTCAACTAGTTTTAAAACTCTGTTAATTTTATAATAAGAAAACAGCAAAACCATATGGTCATACCATACATTAAGCCAAAAACAACATTTGAAAAATTAGACGTATACAAGCTAAAAGACTCAGTAATTATTAGTTCACATAAAAAGACTCTCTGCTTTCACTCCAGAATTAGCAGCCTCCAAAACTTTTTCAAAAACATACTTGACATTCATTGAAAATGAAAATTCATCATGTTTCTGACATAAGATGCAGGGATATAAGATTATATCTTATATTTCTACTAACAACCATAGTTATCTCACTGATATTAGGATAAAAAGCATAGTATATATGAAACCATTTAGTTCTTAGGCCATTCATAATTCTAAGATATTTCAGATATTTTGAAAGTATTCAAATAAACAATATGGTTATAAATAGGTCCACTTTTTTTTTTTTTTAGTGGAATAATGTGAAAGACTAGACTTTATCTCAAGGAGGCTTCAGAAAGTATGTAATCCAAAACCATGTAGCTATAGTTAACTATCATATATTGATGAAAATAAGTATTTGATATAAACATGTTACCTGATCAATGATAGAATTTAGCTTGGTAAGTAATAGAAATCCTCGACCACGGACAAGGTACTGTCCGAGGGTTGCCATGTGTGTCTCCTCCTCTTCTTCCTCCCTGGCCTCCACCCTCTGGACCACTGCATTGCAAAGCCGGTTGACATCAGTCAGAAATTCACGTGCCAATGAGTTACTGTCGGTGCTCATGACCGAGCTATAAAATAAATATTACAAAAAAAAAGATTAGGAAAACAAATACAAATTTACTTTTAAAACTATGTGTTTTTGTTGTTTGTTTCTAACTGAAGATTGGCTTAAAATTATTAGGAATTGGTACTTAACCCTATAATATTTTCAGGCATAGTTCTAACCTAGTCGGGTGCTTCTTAAGTAATTCCTGCCATGGCAGAAATGAGTCCCAGGTTTGAAATACCTGAGCATAGCTGAGAATGGGTAAGTGACAGCACCTGGAAGACATTTTTCTCTTTTTAAGAGAGAAGACTTTCTTTCTTAAATACAATAAAAATAAACCCATTACTTATAAAATGTTCTTGCTTTGCATATTTTATAATAAATTGTCATTTTAAAATTATAACCCATTTTTCACTTGATAGAGCCCACAATCACTGCCCCATCCTCCCCAAACACCAAAGTTCAGTTAATAAGAGGATTTCCAGTCAGGCGAATAAAAATTGAATAATTCTAACAGTTAAAGTTATGCCACTTCACTTCTTATAACATTTAAATCAAATAAAGGGTAATGTGACATTTTAAGATTAAGGGAAATAAGGTACAGCAAACAGAATGGGGGAACATAAATACAGAGAAAAATGTACAAATTTTCAGAAGGGAAAAACCATGAACAACAAAATCCCCAAAGAGTTTCAAAATAGTTTCATCTCTGGGCCAAAAGTAATTTTGAGGTATCTAATAACCTTTAAAAGACGTTTAACATAGAGATGTTAAGTTAAATAAGACATGTATTGTTTCCCCTCCCTTCACCCGCTTCAGGGGGAAGCCCTCCCTACAACCCCTGCTGAGAGGGCAGTGGGCATATGATTATGCCTCTTGCCAAGAGGCACAGTCAGGCTCTGGGCCCCAATTTAGCTACAATGCATGCTCATCACAAGATGTGACTTGTATAGTGTGGGTTGCAAAGAGGAACTGGACTAATCAGGTTTTCTTTCTCTCTCGGGAATTTAAACTAGAGGGATATAGTTGATATGCTGAAAGGTCACATACAGATGGGGCTATGGTAGTCATTATGAGGTAGCTGAGGGTCAGAAGAAGCCAACTAGGTAAAAATGAACCAATGGGATACAAAGAGAAGTAGATAAACATGAAGGGGAAATACCAGAGAAATTCCTAATACTAACTTAGTTCCTGTTCATTCTGGGACCTCATAGTTTAATTCTTTGATTCCCATCAAAATTCTAGGTGTTACAATAACTCTCTCTTAGTATAACAAACATCATTATTTTTAATATTTTTGAACATTAGAAAGAAGACAGAAAAGTATAAAGTACATCTCTCATTATTCTAAAATGCGGCAATAACCTCTATTATATAAAATATTGGTTCTTTATATACTTTCAGAAAGTAAAATTATTCAATAAATCCAATAACCTCATTTATATTCAGTTCATATTTATCCAATTTTAATATATTTCACTGAATCTGTTAATAATTTTAGGATACATAATTATTTAGTACACCACTAAAAAAGAATTAAACTATGACACAATGTTTCTTATCACATAAAATTTCCCTACAATATCACCTTCTGGGTTGTCAAGACCATTCATGACACAGCATTTAAGAGTACTGCACTATTGTTTCCGGGATTTTCCTTCAAAGCTACCAATGTCATTCTATAAGTTTATATGCTGGTGCTTTCTTGATCTTACCAAATGGTATCAGCAGAAAGTTTCAGAAAACAACCAGGAAGACACTTAAAACTCAACAGGTACAGTACCAGCAATGCACCGAAGTCTGCTGAAGTGCTGACAATGTGAAAGTCTATGATCAAGTGCACTCGTGTGCAGACCACGTCAACTACTTCACAAGTGCTTATACGGCATCATCCATTGCAAGATACACTGCAACTTTAGAAATATTAAAAATGTGAAAAACTGAAAAATTATGGGAATAATTAAGTCTATCTTCTAGAAATTAAGATAATGGAAATCAATATAAATTTTTAGATATAACAGTTAATGCCATATCAGTAAAAGGCATTATAATCTCAACAGAAATGTATGCTTTTTCTTGATTTAAAAATGTACATAAAATATATACATGTTTATATGAATAGGCTAGTGTATATACATGATCTATTACTTGCTTTTATTTCATTTAGATATACTGAAAAACATTTCACATGAGCTGTCACTCTTTAATAGCTGTATGGCACACTGCTACATGTAAATATTACATATATTGCATTATATTATAGTCTACTATGCAGCCAATCTCTTATTTTTGAATAGATTGTTTCTAGTCTTTTATTATCATAAACAAAGCTACAATTAACACCCTTATACTACTTGTACCTTTGTCTTATTATTTCCTTGAAGTAGAAATTGCTGTTATTTCATAGGATAGGTTTTACATATTTCTTCTTAGGTTTACTCCAAGGTGCTTTATATTTTTGCCATTATTATGAATGGGATTTTGTTTTCCATTATATATTCTAGGATTTAAAACTGGTATATAGTAGGCACATAGGAAGTGGATTTCTTTTGATATAATAATCATATATCTAAACTTCTTTCTGAGCTTTTTTATTATTTTGTTTTGAATTTCCCAGATTTAATACTCTATAATCTACAAACAACAAAAATTCTGAATTATCTTATCCAATATTCATATAATTTCCATTATTCTATCTAATTGTATTAGTTTGCATTAACAGAACAACATCAGTTGTGGTGATGGTGACACTTTTGCTTTGTACATTAGGAAGCATTCACCTCTTCCTAACAGAAATATTGAATTTAATTGAATGACTTTTAGCCATTTTGAATGTCAACTGAAAAGATGATTGCACAGTATTTTCTTTAAATTTTTTTCTAATATTTAAAGTAACCAGAAACAAAGAATATATAACATGAGGTTATAGCCAACAACCAGATATAAATAGTACACTGTATATATTCTTTGGTAACTTTGCTTTCTCCTCTTAATGTTATGTTCATTCCATTAAACCATCATGCAATATACCATTGTATGGATAAACCACAAACTATACATCCATCTCTACTAAGAAAAGTTTAGCTGTTTTAACTTTGGGGTTTAACGAATGTCACATAATTATGTAGTTTCAAGCCTTCAAAAACAAGTATGTTGATGGTTAATATTTATTACATTATATACTTACCAGTCTTTCACCACTGCTATAACATTTAGAGTCTATATCATTTGGGCTCATAAACTAGATGAAACAAATATTCTTAGAACAAAGCTTCACCTACAAAAAAAAAAAAAAAAAGACAAACATATTAATGACAATAGTAAACCACAAATAATTTTAACAAATAAAGTTGTGACGTAATCAGTGGCCATTCTTCATACACGATGTATGAAACAACCAATGAAATTTTTAAATCTTAGGAGCACACTAAAAAAATGCCTACTTCAAGAATTCCTCTTGAGAGG
This sequence comes from Macaca nemestrina, assembly GCF_043159975.1. Taxonomy (NCBI): domain Eukaryota; kingdom Metazoa; phylum Chordata; class Mammalia; order Primates; family Cercopithecidae; genus Macaca; species Macaca nemestrina. The sequence goes on along the minus strand of NC_092125.1, from coordinate 13,346,088 downwards.
GAATCTTGGAACACAGTGGTCTGAAAAAGCAACTCAATAATAGCTCTCTACTTTTCCTCTTCCAGTTCTTAACTTAAAACCTCCAGGTAAATCACAAGTTAAATGCAAAGGAGAATTAGACCAGTCTTCTTAACACTAGAATCTAGGAGGCAGTGGAATATCTAAATACTATCGAGAAAAAAAGGTCTTCAAAGTTCCTGGGTACAGCCATTACTTTCCTGTTAGGATGAAAGGTATTTGAGGATACATAAGAACTCAGACAATACTAAAACCAAACATCAATTTATTAATCATCATCAAATTTCATATCTTTACTGAAGTTTTTAAATGAATTAATCTTTTGTATACAATATAATGAAGGTTATTTCTAGAAGACTAAAGGATAAATTTCTATTTCTGGGATAGCAACAGGATATTTTTCTTTAGTTACCTGTTCTCCCCTTCTCTATAGTTTTTACCAGGAAGAAGCATGAAAAATGTTTCCTTACAGTTATGCAGCAAACAGGAGGATATTTTGAATTACAAGTTTTTAAATCAGACTTTTTAAAAGTTATTTTTATTTTTTTAAAAAAAAAGGAGACAGGGTCTCACTGTGTTGCCCAGGCTAGTCTTGAACTCCTGAGCTCAAGTGATCTGCCCGCCTCAGCCTCCCAAAGTACTGGGATTAAAGGCGGGAGCCACTGTACCTGGCCCAGAGTGATCTTTAATTACTTCGAAATGCTCAAATCTGGAAAACTGTCTTGAGTTTCTTTCAGCTTGCCAAACAGTTCTTGTACCACACATTATTCTAGGCACTCGAAGATAAACCAGGCAGAAAACAGCTGTGTTAGACTACGCAGGGCTTTCTGCGAATTAGGAAAAAACATCCCTTCCTGATGGGAGCAGCTTCACAGCAGGGCACACAGCTGTCAAAGCACAGGGTATATTTCAGTCTCACCCCCTCACTCCTCTGGCAGAGCACCAGAAAGCAGTATATCAACTGCTCAACCAAGTGGAATCGCCCTGGAATAGAGTCCTAACACACCTTCCATACCTGTTCCTGCTGCCTCCTGAGCTAATCAATATCATGCAAATTTTTTTTTTTTTTTTTTTTTTTTTGAGAAGGAGTTTCACTCTTTCACCCAGGCTTGAGTGCAGTGGCGCGATTTTGGGCCTCACTGCAACCTCCGCCACCTGGGTTCAAGTGATTCTCTTGCCTCAAACTCCCGAGTAGCTGGGATTACAAGCACCCGCCATCATGCACGGCTAATTTTTGTATTTTTAATAGAGAGGGGGTTTCGCCATGTTGGCCAGGCTGGTCTCAAACTCCTGACCTCAGGTGATCCATCCACCTCGGCCTCCCAAAGTGCTAGGATTACAGATGTGAGCCACTGGGCCCAGCCCATGCAGATATTTTTAACTTAAAAATTATGGAAGGGGAAAAATAAAATAAAATTATGGGAGGGAAATTATGGGTCAAATTGTGAGCCTAAAGATGGTATTACATTAGTTGCTCTGACTACTACCACCCTCCAGCTTGGACTACCACAAGGTAGAGCCATCCATCTTGCGATGCTAAAATGATTCCAGCTAACTCAGCGTGGCGGTAAGAAGTGAAAGCTGGCAGCTGGTCAGCTAGATCTGTCTGTTTCTCTTATTGAGGGACATTTTCTAGGCCAAGCTGAGGGATTTATCTAATGCTCTTAAACTGGCATGGCTTCTTTATCTCCGTATTTTACAAAGCCTCACTTGGATATCTATGTAGTTTCATTTTATCCAAGATCCTAATTCTAACCACCAGCACAGTCACATGTGTCCTCCTTGAGTCTGCCAGCACTGTTTACACACACCTGTATTCTAATTTTTATCATCCTGTATCATTCTAGGTGTCCAGAACCTCTGGAAGTAGATACATTTTTAATAACGATGCCCTTAGGCCATTATATATTTGCCTCTGCTTCCAAAATACATAGACACATCCTGTAGTTACTTATCTATAACTGTTTTACCCTCTAGGTCACAAGTTACTTAAGGCCAGGGACCCTGTCTTATTACTTTTTACCTTTTATAGCTATAATGCCCAATTTTAAATCTAACTTTATTAGTATAATTTCAATTTCTAATACAATTGTTATGTCATAATAAAGCTTGCCCCAACAATATTCCTAGAATTTTTATATCCTTAACATTTATCATAAATGAAAGACATAGTAACAAATGCCTATAATCATATAAATGACCTTCTCAGTAAAATAATGTTTCACTTTTTCTCATATAGCAACTGGTAAAATGTAAAATATGAACAAGCAAAAACAAAAGATACATAAACAAATGCTAATTTAATGTATTAGCTACATTGCCTCATTTTATGTCATCAGAAATTTCATCAATATGTCACTTAATTCAACAAATGTCATTGAACATTTACTATATGTGAGCTACTAATTTATGTACTGAGTTTAGAGCAGAATCAAAATCCTTACCATCATGTATTATAGTAGGGTAGAGACAGATGAAGAGCAAACATACACTATGTCACATCATGTTAATTCGATGAAAAAGTAAAACAAAGTAAGGGTATAGAGTGATAGGAATGCTGCTTCAGATAGAATGGACAAAGAAGGTCTGAAGCAGTAATATTTGAGCAAAAACTTGAATGGAATGAGTAAATGGACTATGTGGGTATCTGGTAAATGTATGTTCCAAGTCACTGAGATAAATGCATGCTGGATGCACTGGATATTGAGTGCAAGAGGAAAAGAGGTAAAAAATAATTGCAAAGGAAAAAGAGAAAAGTCAATCCATCCTTGCTTCTCAGGAACTAAAGTAAGGCATGAAAAGAAGAAATAGAAGTGTTCCCCTGAAACCATTTCTCCCCAAGAATGGAAGTCCCTCCCCATGTCCACCCACAAAAGACTATAAGGTGTTTTAGCCTGTGTGAAGAATAGTACTGTTTACTGATAGGTAAGACTGACATAAGAGCAGTTGGGAAGGAAAACAATGTTCAGTTGTAGCTATGTAAGGTGTGACAGCTTTCTTAGAAATTAAGTAATCAAGCAGGCAGCTGAAGATCGAAACAGGCAGGGAAGCTGGAACTAGTGAATCAATCTGGGAATCATCAGCATGTCATCGATAAATTTTTCAAGCCATGGGACTAGACAGATGAAATAACCCAGAGCAGTGCTGCTCACCAGAGCTTTCTGAGATGATGAGCCTGTTCTATAATTTCAGCCACACAATGTAGCAGACAAAAGCCACATGTGGCTAGGGGCTACTATAATGAACAATGGGGACCTGGAGAATGAGTGTAAGGGAGCAGAGAAGAAGTGTTACGACTGAGCCCTGGGCTTAGCATGGCTGAGTCAAGGGAGAGGGTAAACATCCAACACAGGAGACTAAGAAGTAACAGCAAGTGAGGCGGGAGAAAAATCAGGTGAGTGGTATCTCCCAGAAACCAGGTGAAGAAAGCTTGAAACAGAAAAGGGTAATCAATGGTATCAAAATTCTGAGAGAAAGCTGGCAGGTGCAGTGGCTCAAGCCTGTAATCTGAGCACTTTGGGAGGCTGAGGTAGGCTAATCACTTGAGGCCAGGAGTTCAAGAACAGCCTGGGCAACATGGCGAAATTCCATCTCTACTAAAAATACAAAAATTAGCCGGGCATGGTGCTGTGCATCTGTAATCCTAGCTACTTGGGAGGATGAAGTATGAGAATTGCTTGAACCTGAAAGGCAGAGGTTGCAGTGAACTGAGATTGCACCACTGCACACCAGCCTGGGTGAGAGTGAGATCCTGTTTCAAAAAAAAAAAAAAAGAGAATTCTGAGAAGTTAAGTAAGATGAAGACTGGGAATTGACCGATGGATTTAGCAACATGGAAGTTACTGACAACCTTTTCAAAGAACGGTCTTTACGGAGTGGGAAAGAATGGTGAGGAAATGAAGGCAAGCAATTTAGACAGCTCTTTTGAGAAGTTCTGCCACAAAGCATGCAAGGGAATGGGAGGTGGCTTGAGGGGTACATGAGATAAGTGAGGTTAAAAAAAAAACACCTGATTAATATTATAGCTTGTTTCTAAGCTGAAATATAGCATGTTTCTCTAACAGAGAAAAGAAAATAGATGAAAAACTAGAATGAGAAGAGAAATTTCTAGGAACAATGAGTAGGCAAAATGAAGAGGACCAATGTACAAGTGGAAGGAACAGTGGCAGTTCATCCAATTGAATTAGAAGCATGTCAGAGAATATGAGTATAGACGTAGGAAGATTAGTATATTTGGCAATAGGAGGACCAAGAAGTTTTTTTCAGGTGCTTCTATTTTCTTGGTGCAATAAACAGCAAGATTGACAGCTGAGAGTGAGAAGCGGGGAGGAGGTGTTAAACCGATGAGTGTAACAGGGTCAAAAAACAGCAGCCCATAAGAGACTTCCTGCCAGGCTGCCAATGAGTAACTAAATTAAGATTGAGTTCCACTGTTCAATAACTATACCCATACTATAATCCAATTCTCCTTCATGTTCCCAAGTATAGAATGGTAGACTGTCAAATACCCAATGGGAATCCAGACATATTACAGCTGCAGCATCCTCCTAAACTGTAAATGTAGAATCTATGGGTAGAAACTGGGTAATGTGGAATGAATTCTCAGAGAGCCCACATAACTTTTATTGCTTATCTTTCAAGTATAATATTTGAAAATCTTTAAAAATGATCTCTAGAGTCTTTTGTGGAAGTAACATCAAGTTTACAAAAATCTATGGAATCTACATTATTATTTTAGAACATTATTCCTCCACAGGCTTCTACACATTTTCACATTTCACCATAATTACTCAAAGATTATTAGTTCAGCAATGACATTAACAACTGTTCTCAGAATCTAACCCTGAGATGTGAATTCATTTTAGAGCATCCAGAGTTCTGATACAATCTCCTCCCCAATCTTGGGCTTCAATTTTCTCCTCTTATTTTTCTCACTTCTACCCTTATTAGTCTGTGTATAGCTCATTCTCCATGTCAGAGAAGACAAGAAAGCTAAGAAGTTTCATTTGTTCTCTGTATCTGATTATTGGGTCCATTTGTTGGTAAGAATCTATTATTTATTTGACATATTCATTCTCTCTCTCTCTCCCCCCCTGCTGCCCCACACCCCACCCCCACACCCTTTCTGTCTTTCTTTTTGTAGAGACAGGGTCTCACCATGTTGTCCAGGCTGGTCTCAAACTCCTGGGCTCAAGTGAACCTCCCGCCTTGGCTCCCAAAGTGTTGGGATTATAGGCATGAGCCACTGCACCTGGCCTCATTTTCGTTCTCTACATATAAAATGTAAAAGGTCAGCCCAACCTTTTTCAAAATTTTAGCTCATTATTCCACCAGGATTGTGTTCCTGGTGGAATATATATATATATATATATATATAATTTTTTTTTTTTTGGAGACAGAATCTCGCTCTGTTGCCCAGGCTGGAGTGCAGTGGCATGATCTTGGCTCACTGCAACCTCCACCTCCCAGGTTCAAGTTGGCCAGGCTGATCTCAAACTCCTGAGCTCAGGTGATCCGCCCACTTCCACCCTCCCAAAGTGCTGAGATTACAGGCATGATCCACTGCACCCAGCCATTTGGTTTCGTATCCTTCTTTCTTTCTTGTGCATATTATTTAAAAATCAGTTCATGCCTGGCACAGTGGCTCATGCATGTAATCTCAGCACTTTGGGAGGCCGAGGTGGGTGGATCACCTAAGGTCAGGAGTTCGAGACCAGCCTGGCCAACACAGAGAACCCCCGTCTCTACTAAAAATACAAAAATTAGCCATGTGCGGTGGCACATGCCTATAGTCTCAGCAACTCAGAAGGCTGAGGCAGAAGAATCGCTTGAACCTGGGAGAGGAGGTTGCAGTGAGCTGAGATCGCACCACTGCACTCCAGCCTAGGTGACAGAGCGAGACTCTGTCTCAAAAATAAATAAATAAATAAATAAATAAATAAATAAATAAATAATCAGTTCATATGGCCACTTTTCCTATCCCTTTCCTTCACATATTACTTCCAATTGTTTAGTACAGATACTGCCTATGATCACTTTACAACAACTCTCCCTTTAAGAGACTATCTCTGGCATCTTACGTACCTTTTCTTTGAATTTTAGGAACTCTGTATTCCAATTCTCTATATTCCGGCTTTGTTCCATATTCCTCTTCCTGTTTATTAGTCTGCCAGTTATCATTTACAAAACAACCACTTTGAATCAAACACTAAGAACATAAAGTAATTCCAGTCTCTGCCCTCAAGAAGATTACATTATGGTGGCAAAGGCAAATCAATATACAGGGTACTAGGTACTGCTAAGGGACACTTAACCCAATTTGAGTGGCCAGGGAAGCTTCATGAAGAGTAAACTGAAGTTGTACAGGTAAAGGGAGAAAAGAAGGGAAGAAAAGCATTAGAGATGGAAGGAGCAGCTCAAGTTAAGTCACTGAGGAAATTACAGTAAGTTTGGTATCACAACTACAAAATGAGAAACAGGAAAAGTGAGGATGGAGGGAGTGGCTGGCAAAGACCAGATGGTGAAAGGCTTTGTACACTATGCTAAGAACCTTGGGCTTTAATCTATTGGCTAGTAAGTCTTACCAGAATCACCTATAGAATTTGTCTAGGCCCCATCATCAGAGACCCTAATCCGCTAAACCCACAGCAAGACCTAAACATTGGTATTTTTAACAAGCTTCATAGGTGATTCTAATGAACAGTCAGGGCTGAGACCCACTGCTACAGGTGACAGGAAGCCCATGAATTATTTTGAACATGTGAGTGACATGGTCAATCTTGAACACATAGGTCATTCTAGTGGCAATGTGGAAGACACATTTTATGGAGAAGACTCCAGCTGCATGAAAACCAATTTGGAGACTGGTGTAATACTCCAAGAAAATGGTAAGGAGATCTTTTTCTAAAGCAACAGTAGAGGAATATAATTTTGATAAATATCCAAGAGTCAAAATGAGCACAATTTTGGTGATTAATTGGATGGAGAAGTGAGTGGTAAGGGAGGGATCACGACAACTCTCTGAATACTAGCTTGGTTAACTGGCTAAATGGTACTGCCACCTGCGAAGCACACATAAGAAGAACTAAGGAATGTGTGCAGAGTCTGCTGTCAGGACAAAACCACTCCACACCAGGTGAGCTGAGTCCTCGGTATGTTAGGCCAGTGACCAACTTCTTTACAGTGACTACTAAGATTAAATCCAGCATGCCTTTCATTCCAATTTTAGCAATGCTCAAAACATATACCTTCTCAACAACCATCCTTAACTCCATCTCACGGTTTCCAATGCCAGACCGAATAAGGAAATAGGCAAGTATAGACTCTTCTGAGAAGGCAGGATTAGAAAAGAAAAACAGAAAAGAGAGAGGAGCTGGAGAAAGAGGCATAGGTCAAGGAAGGTTTTTTTTTTTAAGTATTTGTTTGTTTGTTTGTTTGTTTTTTTAAGGAATTGGAAGAACCGTATTTTTAGGCTATAAGAAATAAGAAGTGGTGTGGCGTTGGCAGCCATCCCTTATCAGCTCTGATTGTGTGTACTTCTTCCCAGCATCACTGGCACCATGTTGGTAACTTAAAATCACCATGGTGCGAGTATTTACACCACGGAAATGGGCAAATGCTACATATTAGGGTCTTTTGTGTTTCTTTCTCCAGGGGAGCCAATTTACTAGCATACCACTGCAGCCAGCACAAGGGAAGTTACTGAAGACAGGGGCAAGAGAATGAATGAATGAATGAAGGACAAAATTCATAGAGAAAATAAGTGTGGATTGGATCAAGGGCATAGGTGAAGAGGTCAGGCTGGGGTGGGAGAAGCAGGAGGGGACACATCATTCTCTGAGGCTGAGGGAAAGGAGGTAGGGAGAGTTGCAGATATAGAAAACAGGTGGAAGACCAGAAACTGAGGGAGCTCAAGAATGACAGCCTCAATTTTTTTCATTCAAGTAATAGGCAAAGTCGTCTGCTTAAAGAAGGGGGCCTAGACCATCCCGGCTAACACGGTGAAACTCCGTCTCTACTAAAAAAAAAAGACACAAAAAATTAGCCGGGTATGGTGGCGGGTGCCTGTAGTCCCAGCTACTCGGGAAGCTGGGGCAGGAGAATGGCGTGAACCTGGGAGGCGGAGCTTGCAGTAAGCCTAGATCGGGCCACTGCACTCCAGCCTGGACGACAGAGGGAGACTCTGTCTCAAATAAAAAAAAAAAAAAAAAAGAAAGAAAGAAAGAAAGAAAGGAAGGAAGCAAGGAAGGAAGGAAGGAAGGAAGGAAGGAAGGAAGGAAGGAAGGAAGGAAGGAAGGAAGGAAGGAAAAAAAAGGGGGGGTCTAGAGATTGGCGGCTAAAGGCTAAGTAATTTAGAATAATTACTGGAAGAATAGTCAAATGGGTGAAAGTAGTGATGACAGACAAAAGGATTTACTGGTTGGCTACTAGCTTGGCAGAGATGGAAAACCACGAATTTCTGGTGGTACGGATTTTTTCAGATATTTCAGATTCACCAGCAGGATCCAGCTGCTTGGGTCTAATAGTAGACAATGCAGACTGTTATCACTCATCTGGAAATGGGAGTTTTGGTGGGTGGAGGCAGCAGAAGCATAAGTGAAAGGGACCCAAGGGCATGGGTGGAAGAACAGTCCTTATGGCCAAAAACGAGACACAGACTGTGTAGGAAAAAGAAAGAGGCCAGGAAAATAAGTGTTGATAGACAAGGAGAAAATCCAGGCAACCAAGGAAGTGTGGATCTCTACAAGACTGAAGAGTACACAATGTGGGAATTAAGATGTTAGAATTTTTAGATTTCTGAAACAAGCAGTCCCAGATGACAACAAATCCAGAGTGTGGCCCTGCAAGCAGATGTCTAAAGTGAAGTGAAAGTTAAGGTCCCTGCAATTAAGTAACCATGAAGCTAGTATTTTTGGACAACAGATCATTGCAAGTTTTTAAAATGAAAGCTCTATAATGACAGAGATTTTGTCTGTTGTATTCACTGCTAAATCTCTAGCATCTAGAACAGAACACAGCTAATAGAAGGTATTCAATGCTACTCATTTGTTGAATGAATGGCATGGCCTTTCTCTCAGGATTTTCATTAGGTTAACTTGTCTAATTAAGCCCCTCGTAGTCAAATTAGGCCAAAGATAGACTCAGAGTACTGGCTCCCTGGATCATTTCCTTTACCTTCTGGAAATGAAATGGTCACTAAAGTAAGTCAACAGTGGCTCTGCTTTCATTGAGTAAGACTTCCTGCAGACATGTGGATAGTTAACTTTGATATCTTAGCTCTGTTCTGGTTCTGTGATTAATTTCCACAATTTATTATCCACATAAAAGATTACAGAATTAAGCTATCACCCTCAGTCTTGTGGATTTTCACACATTTATCTACTTGACATAGAGAACTACTATACCCGCCCCTCACATCAAGTCATGATCACATATATTCTTCACTTTTAGGGCTGCTCCTCATATAATGGCATTTTTAGATGCCTTGTCATGTCTGTGTTCTAGGCAGTGCTACCAAGGACATTACATGTACCACTGAAAATACAATCTCAAGCTCAACAACAGGGCAAGAAATGGTCCCTAGGTGGCTGAGTTTCCTTTTCAATAAATATCAAATAGCCAGTGGCCACAGTGATAAGGGAAAGAGGTCCATTGTGCTACAGTTCCCTTTTTCACAAATTCATTAATTCCAATATTTATTTCTTGAATATTTTAATATTTATTAATATGCTCCAGCTCATTTTATTTTCACTATTTATGAATCTGTTCTGAATAGTGGGATATACATACAGTAGGCATCATAACAGTAGTGAAACAGGACCCAGAAGCAGCAGATCAGGAATCTAGCAATATCTAGCTAGTCACACAGAGCTGTGTGAAGTTTGGCTTCTTCTTCCATAAACTACCCCACAGAGTTGCTATGTGGGAGCCCAAGAAATTACATAACCTCAGTAAACATTGTTGACAAATTTTACAGCTCTATGTAAATGCTCAGTACTAGCTGCACACCTTATGACAGACAGTGCCATCTGAAGGAAGAAAAAGATCACTGCAAGCTTTCCTCAGATGAGTGTAAGGAAAATGATGTTCTGCTTCATCACGCGGTTTCCAAGGAAGCACTGAAAAAAAAAAAATAGGGAGTCCCTGTATTTTCTGCTTTTCCCTGTCTTGCGGCTTCCACAAGCAAAAAAAAGAAGAAGAAGTAAAAGGAAAAAACAGCAAAAAAGGTTATAATAATGATATTTATTCTTACAGCTTGATTAGAAAGCATACTTTTTCCTCATCAAACAGTAACACCCAAAAGACTTGATTGTTAGTCTTTCACCAAATGCCAAAAATCCTGGAAAATTCCCTTTTAAAATAACACTATGTGCTTGCCTAATTTTCTTAATTCAATAGCATTAGAGAAATTGCCATTGGAAAGACTTTTTTTCAAAAATGTTATGTGCCAAAGAGGAGACTGCGATAAATCAGTTATGGTAAGAATTAGGCAAAATAATGTACAGAATAATAAATGCCCAACAAATTCTGTTAAATCAAAATCTGCCATGATTTGAAGCAGTCTTCTTGAAAATAAAAGGTTAGTTTATATGGATTTAACTATTCTAAATCCCATCTCTCCAGAGTTTAATATAAATTGATGACAGATTGATTAACAACTTTCTCAAAGATCTCATACAGTCTTTACAATGCATTAGGAGAAAAAGGAAAACACCATTTATGCCATTTCATAAATGACATGAATAAAGGAATAAACATGAATAACTTAGAATCATATGTTGTCATAATGTCAGAAATTTTAGATATCATATTCTCTAACCCCACATTCTACAGTTGACAAAAACTGAGGCCTACAGGTCCACGGTCAGAGAAATGATTAGTCACTGGACTCCCCCATCCCAGTTGTCTCGGAGTTACATATGTTTTTGGAGCTAATTAACTAGAACTGAAATAAGCAAGTTTAGAATATACATAGCCTTTCTTCTTCTGTCAGGTCAATTAGAAATTAGACAACAGGCAAAGGTGTTTCCCTAACACTAAATACTACCTCTAAATGGTACCCAGAGCCTTTACTCAAGTCCACTGGATTGTAATACATACACCTGGAAACAAGATTTTTAAACCTCTCTCTACAAACTTTTTAAACTACAACACAGAACTATACGTCTGAAATGCAGGACACTCGTGGGCGGAAGGGGACCAAAGCGGGCAGGGAAACTGCATTTGTTCAGATTATTATAATTCTCTTTAAAGAATAAGCCAGTTGAAGCATATCAGTTGAACTGTACAATATTTAAGCAAGAAAATATCTGTTAATCTAAGCTTTACTGTGTAACTTTTAAAAATACTAGATGTGCTAAGCAACAACCATCAGAATGATTCCTAACTAAAGAGAGGAGCTCCTGGGATAATGGCGGATGGGAGGCAGGACTAGACTGCAGCTCTGGACAGAGCAGCATGCGGGGGCTCTCATTGTGAATTTTAGCTCCAGATCGACTGCAAGACCCAACCAGCAATCCCGAGAGGACCCACAGACCCTCTGAAGGAAGCAGATTGCTCCTGCAGGCCCTGGGAAACCCCCAAATACTGTGAGTACCCCAACTGCGCAAGTGGGAAAGGAAGACCCTCCTCTCCCGAACACACACCCCCACTGGAGAAGCTGAAGGTCTGTTTGCTGGAGAAGTTTCTGACCTCACCTGGAGCTGAGTCAAGTTAGAGAGCCAAGCTGAGCGAAATAAAGGGGTAGAGAATGCAGCAGAAAGGCCCTAGGAGCTCCCTGGGTCCCTAAGCAGCCCATTCCTGCCTGGCACAAGGATCCATTGGGAGGGTGGCCAGAGGAGCAGGGGGTAAAACTCCACAGGGAGAAGAATTCTCTAGCCTAATTTTATAACAATTTGAACTGGGTGAGAAGCCTGCTGGTCAGAACTCTGGGGAGGGTGCAAATCCAGCCAGCAGACTTCACAGGTGGAGGGAAGAACTAAAGCCCTTTTCTTTCCCAGCTGAGAGGCGGATAGCCTTGGGGAAGTTTTCAAGCTCATCTAAGTTTTCAAGCCCATCTAGCCCTCTAGGGAGTTTTAGGGCCCTGCCCACTGCAGATCTTTCTCTGTACTACTACAGCTGATGCTTTCTGGAAAGCGCCACCTCCTGGCAGGAGGCCAACCAGCACAAAAACAGCATTAAACCATGGCCAACCAGCACAAAAATAGAGCATTAAACCACCAAAGCTAAGGACCCTCACAGAGTCCATTGCACCCTCCACCACCTGCACCAGAACAGGCCCTGGTATCCATGGCTGAGAGACCCACAGACGGTTCACATCACAGGACTCTGTGTGGACAACCCCCAATACCAGCCTGGAGCCAGGTAGACTTGCTGGGTGGCTAGACCCAGAAGAGAGACAACAATCACTGCAGTTCGACTCAAAGGAAGCCACATCCATAGAAAAAGGAGGAGCATACTACATCAAGGGAACACCCTGTGGGATAAAAGAATCTGAACAACAGTCTTCAGCCCTAGACCTTCCCTCTGACAGAGGCTACCCAAATGAGAAGGAACCAGAAAACCAACCCTGGTAATATGACAAAACAAGGCTCTTCAACACCCCCCAAAAATTTCTCTAGCTCACTAGCAATAGATCCAAACCAAGAAGAAATCCCTGATTTACCTGAAAAAGAATTCGGGGGGTAGATATTAAGCTAATCAGGGAGGGACCAGAGAAAGGCAAAGTCCAATGCAAGGAAATCCAAAAAATGTTACAAGAGGTGAAGGGAGAAATATTCAAGGGAATAGATAGCATAAAGAAAAAATAAAAAATAAAAAATTCAGGAAACTTTGGACACACTTTTAGAAATGCAAAATGCTCTGGAAAGTCTCAGCAATAGAACTAAACAAGTAGAAGAAAGAAATTCAGAGCTCGAAGACAAGGTCTTTGAATTAACCCAATCCAAAAAAGACAAAGAAAAAAGAATAAGAAAACATGAACAAAGCCTCCAAGAAATCTGGGATTCTGTTAAATGACCACACCTAAGAATAATCAGTGTTCCTGAGGAAGAAGAGAATTCTAAAAGCTTCAAAAACATATTGGGGGAAACTTCCCTGGCCTTGCTAGAGACATGGACATCCAAATACAGAAGCATAAAGATCACCTGGGAAATTCATCGCAAAAAGGTCTTCGAATAGGCACATTGTCATCAGGTTATCCAAAGTTAAGATGAAGGAAAGAGGCTGGGCACGGTGGCTGAAGCCTGTAATCCCAGCACTTTGGGAGGCCGAGACAGGCGGATCATGAGGTCAGGAGATCGAGACCATCCTAGCTAACACAGTGAAACCCCGTCTCTACTAAAAAATACAAAAAAAAACAAAAAAAAACTAGCCGGGCGAGGTGGCGGGCGCCTGTAGTCCCAGCTACTTGGGAGGCTGAGGCAGGAGAATGGCATAAACCTGGGGAGCGGAGCTTGCAGTGAGCTGAGATCCGGCCACTGCACTCCAGCCTGGGTGACAGAGTGAGACTCCATCTCAAAAAAAAAAAAAAAAAAAAGACAAAGGAAAGAATTTTAAGAGCTGTGAAACAGAAGCACCAGGTAGCCTATAAAGGAAAACCTATGAGATTAACAGCAGATTTCTCAGCAGAAACCCTATAAGCTAGAAGAGATTGGGGCCCTATCTCCAGCCTCTTCAAACAAAACAATTATCAGCTAAGAATTTTGTATCCAGCAAAATTAAGCATCATATATGAAGGAAAGATACAGTCGTTTTCAGACAAACAAATGCTGAGAGAATTCGTCATCACCAAGCCACCACTAGAAGAACTGCTAAAAGGAGCTCCAAGTCTTTTTTTTTTTTTTTTTTTTTTTTTTTTTTTTTTGAGACGGAGTCTCGCTGTGTCTCCCAGGCTGGAGTGCAGTGGCGCGATCTCGGCTCACTGCAAGCTCCGCCTCCCGGGTTCACGCCATTCTCCCGCCTCAGCCTCCGAGTAGCTGGGACTACAGGCGCCCGCCACCACACCCGGCTAATTTTTTGTATTTTTAGTAGAGACGGGGTTTCACTGTGTTAGCCAGGATGGTCTTGATCTCCTGACCTCGTGATCCGCCCGTCTCGGCCTCCCAAAGTGCTGGGATTACAGGCTTGAGCCACCGCGCCCGAGGAGCTCCAAGTCTTGAAACAAATCCTGGAAACACATCAAAGCAGAACCTCTTTAAAGCATAAATCACACAGGACCTATAAAACAAAAATGCAAGTTAAAAAGCAAAAACAAAACAACAACAACAACAAAAAGTACACAGGCAGCAAGGAGCATGATGAATGCAAACATACCTCACATTTCAATGCTAACATTGAATGTAAATGGCCTAAATGCTCCACTTAAAAGATACAGAACCACAGAATGGATAAGAATTCACCAACCATCTATTGCCTTCAGGAGACTCACCTAACACATAAGGACTCACATAAGGTAAAGGGGTGGGAAAAGGCATTTCATGCAAATGGACACCAAAAGCTAGCAGGGTATTCTTATATTAGACAAAACAAATTTTAAAGCAACAGCAGTTAAAAGAGACAAACAGGGACATTATATAATGGTAAAAGGCCTTGTCCAACAGGAAGATATCACAATCCTAAACATTTATGCACCTAACACTGGAGCTCCCAAATTTATAAAACAATTACTAATAGACCTAAGAAATGAGATAGACAGCAACACAATAATAGTGGGGGACTTCAATACTCCACTGACAGCACCAGACAGGTCATCAAGACAGAAAGTCAACAAAGAAACAATGAATTTAAACTATACCTTGGAACAAATGGACTTGACAGATATAAACAGACATTTCATACAACAACTGCAGAATATACATTCTATTCAACAGTACTTGGAACTTTCTCCAAGATAGATCATATGACAGGCAACAAAGCGAGTCTCGATAAATTTAAGAAAACTGAAATTATATCAAGCACTCTCTCAGACCACAGCAGCATAAAACTGGAAATCAACTCCAAAAGGAAGCTTCAAAACCAGGCAAACACATGGAAGGAAATTAAATAACTTGCTCCTGAATGAGCATTGGGTCAAAAACGAAATCAAGACGGAAATTTAAAAATTCTTCAAACTGAATGACGATAATGACAAAACCTATCAAAACCTCTGTGATAGAGGAAAAGTGGTGCTAAGAGGAAAGTTCACAGTTCTAAATGCCTACATCAAAAAGTCTGAATGAGCACAATCTAAGGTCACACCTCAAGGAACTAGAGAAACTAGAACAAAGCAAATCCAAACCCAGCAGAGGAAAGGAAATAACCGAGATCAGAGCAGAACTAAATCAAATTGAAACAAACAAACAAAAAATACAAAAGATAAATGAAACAAAAAGCTGGTTCTTTGAGAAGATAAATAAAATTGATAGACCATTAGCAAGATTAACCAAGAAAAGAAGAGAGAAAATCCAAATAACTTCATTAAGAAATGAAACGGGAGATATTATAACTGATACCACTGAAATACAAAGGATCATTCGAGGCTACTGTGAATACATTTACAGACATAAACTAGAAAGTCTAGAAGAGATGGATACATTCCTGGAAAACTACAACCCTCCTAGCTTAAATCAGGAAGAATTAGATACCCTGAACAGACCCAGCTAGATTGAAATGGTAATTTAATAATTACCACTAAAAAAAAAGTCCAGGACCAGACAGATTCAAGGCAGAATTCTACCAGACATTTAAAGAAGAATTGGTACCAATCCTTTTGACACTATTCCACAAGACAGAGAAAGAGGGAATCCTCCCTAATTCATTATATGAAGCCAGCATCACCTTAATACCAAAACCAGGAAAGGACATAACCAAAAAAGAAAAGTACAGACCAATATCCTTGATGAACACAGATGCTAAAATCTTTAACAAAATACTAGCTAACAGAATCCAACAATATATCAAAAAGATAATCCACCATGATCAAGTGGGTTTCACACCAGGGATGCAGGAATGGTTTAACATACGTAAGTCAATAAATGTGATACACCACATAAACAGAATTAAAAACAAAAATCACATGATCATCTCAATAGATGCAGAAAAAGCATTCAACAAAATCCAGCATCCTTTATGAAAATTCTCAGCAAAATCGGCATACAAGGGTCGTACCTTAATGTAATAAAAGCCATCTTTAAAAGCCATCTATGACAAACCCACAGCCAACATAATACTGTATGGGGAAAAGTTGAAAGCATTCCCTCTGAGAATTAAAACAAGACAGGGATGCCCACTTTCACCATTCCTCCTTAACACAGTACTGGAAGTCCTAGCCAGAGCAGCAGGAAAAGAGAAAGAAACAACGAGCATCAAAATCAGTAAAGAGGCAGTCAAACTTTCACTGTTTGCTGACAATATGATTGTTTACCTTGAAAACCCTAAGGACTCTTCTAGAAAGCTCATGCAACCAATAAAAGAATTCAACAAAGTTTCTGGATACAAGATTAATGTACACAAGTCAGTAGCTCTTCTATACACCAACAGCAAACAAGTGGAGAATCAAATAAAGAACTCAACCCCTTTTACAATAGCTCAAAAAAAAAAAAAAAAAAAACTTAGGAATACACCTAACAAAGGAATTGAAAGACCTCTACAAGGAAAACTACAAAACACTGCTCAAAGAAATCACAGATGACACAAACAAATGGAAACACATCCCATGCTCATGGAAGGGTAGAATCAATATTGTGAAAATGACTATACTATTGCCAAAAGCAATCTACAAATTCAATACAATCCCCATCAAAATACCACTACCATTCTTCACAGAATTAGAAAAAAAGTTCTAAAATTCATATGGAACCAAAAAAGAGCCCACATAGCCAAAGCAAGACTAAGCAAAAAGAACAAATCTGAAGGCATCACATTACCTGATTTCAAACTATACTGTAAGGCCATAGTCACCAAAATAGTGTGGTAATGATATAAAAATAGGCACATAGACCAATGGAACACAATAGAGAACCCAGAAATAAACCCAAATACTTACAGCTAACTGATCTTTGACAAAGCCAACAAAAACATAAAGTGGGGAAAGGACATTCTTTTCAACAAATGGGAATAATTGGCTAGCCACCCGTAGGAGAATGACACTGGATCCTCATCTCTCACCTTACACAAAAATCAACTACACATGTACTAAGGACTTAAACCTAAGACCTGAAAGTGTAAAAATTCTAGAAGATAACATTGGAAAAACTCTTCTAGACATTGGCTTAGGCAAGGATTTCATAATCAAGAACCCAAAAGTAAATGCAATAACAACAAAGATAAATAGCTGGGACCTAATTAAACTAAAGAGCTTTTGCATGGCAAAAGGAACAGTCAGCAGAGTAAACAAGCCACAGAATTGGGAGAAAATCTTCAAAATCTATACATCTGACAAAGGACTAATATCCAGAATCTACAACAAACTCAAACAAATCAGTAAGAAAAAAATAATCCCATCAAGAAGTGGGCTAAGGACATGAATAGACAGTTCTCAAAAGAAGATATATAAATGGCCAACAAACACATGAAAAAATGCTCAACATCACTAATGATCAGGGAAATACAAATCAAAACCACAATGTGATACCATCTCACTCCTGCAAGAATGGCCATAATCAAAAAATCCAAAAACAGTAGATGTTGGCGTGGATGTGGTGAACAGGGAACACTTTTGCACTGCTGGTGGGAATGTAAACTAGTATGGCCTCTATGGAAAACAATATGGAGATTCCTTAAAGAACTAAAAGTAGAACTACCATTGGATCCAGCAATCCTACTACTGGGTATCTACTCAGAGGAAAAGAAGTCATTATTCAAAAAAGATACTTACACATTTACAGCTGCACAATTCACAATTGCAAAATCATGGAACCAACCCAAATGCCCATCGATCAACAAGTGGATAAAGAAACTGTGGTAGGTATATATATGTATGTGTGTGTGTATGTATGTATGTACATATATGTATGATGGAATACTACGCAGCCATAAAAAGGAATGAATTAACAGCATTTGCAGTGACCTGGATGAGACTGGAGACTATTATTCTAAGTGAAGTAACTTGGGAATGGAAAACCAAACATCGTATGTTCTCACTGATATGTGGGAGCTAAGCTATGAGGACGCCAAGGCACAGAATGACACAATGGACTTTGAGGACTTGGGGGGAAGAAAGGGAGGGGAGCAAGGGATTAAAAGACTACAAATATGGTACAGTGTATACTGCTTGGGTGATAGGTACACCCAAATCTCACAAATCACCACTAAATAACTTATTCATGTAACCAAATACCACCTGTACCCCAATAACTTATGGAAAAACTAAAAATAATAAAAATTAAAAATAAAATGTTTATTGGAAAAAAAAGAATGATTCCTAACTAAAGACAAAACAGAAAGTTCATTAGGAATTTATTTTTATATGTTTACTTTTATTAATATAAAAATCTTTATAATCTATTTTGTAGTGTATAATAAATACACTCTCAAGAATACTGAAGCAAAAGCTGGTACTCACTAAATAAGGGAAATTAAAATATGTAATGGGCTTTGTGTGATCAAATTCCTCTTGGAATTTAAAATGCAGATCAGGGAAAGATATGACACTTAAAGTTCTAAATTAAATAACTGCATAAGAAAATTCATGAAAACCACTTTAACAATAATACGAATGGTTTCACAAACTGAAATCTTTCATAAGACAAATCATGATCCCATATTTACTGACTATTCATTCACCATACTTGGGGGTATGTTCAACTTTCACTGAATCTATTAACTTTAAAAGAAGTGACAGCAGTTGTTTAGAGCCCAGGCCCTTCTTGACAACCACTGAACTTGCTTCTCTGAATAGTGCATTAAGGAGCATCTGACTAGAAGTTAAGATGTCATGTATTCTTAGGAAGTTAGGATTGTGGTCTCCAGTTCCGTAGATACTAACATTGGGACAGCTTCAGGAAGGAAATGCTATTAAGGCTTTAACTACAGACCCTACAGAATCTTAGTAACAACTCATACCTCAATTGGAAAATGAATTCAGAGTTCCAACTTGAATTGCTAGCGATATATTTTGCCCCGTTCTCCCCCAGCACCCTGCCTGTCAGGGAGGGAGAAGAGATTCCTGTACCTCCAAGCCATTTGTGGTAGCTCCAACGATCTGGGGAAAGGGCTCCAAAAGTAGGATAGCAGCACGTAAGGCAAACAGTAAGCCAGTTACACTTGTTGAGGTAATCTCAGCACTTTGCCAGACCTTTTTCCCGGGGAAGTCTCACAATGCAACACTCAGGTATACTGTAGTTTATTTTGTCTGTAAGGGCAAATCTTATGCATTCTAAACATTCTAAACAACCATCTTAGAAATGAGCCTCTGGAACACAGACATATGTAAGATGTAACTGCCATACTCAAAACAAATTTTTTCAACTAAGACTGAGGTAAGTGACAAGCTGACTGACAATAAAGGAAACTGCCAGAGTTCGCATTTAATAAATTATTTTAAAATGAGAATCCATTCTACAATCAACATTCAGAGAGTTAAACGACCTCTGGGTTAATGACCATATCACCTCCCTCAAAATTTTACAGATAAACTAAGGCAGACAGAGGTTAAGAGATTTCCCAAAAGTCAGAGGACTTAACAGCTACGTCTGCAGATTCCTATCCAATGTTTTTCCTAATATTGCATGCAATTTTTGACAGACTACTCACAACCAAACTATATCTTTCAGAATTCTATCTTTCAGAGCATTTTAGTGATTAGGTCTGGCACAACTTACAACTGTAATTAGACAGTTTTCCCTGTGGACAGGACTAATTACAGCTGTACTTAGTGCCAACTCCCAAGCAGGCCTCCAAGCACCACAAACTTCTTGCCCCTCCCCAAACTTCTCCAGGTGTTTTACAGCTTTGTTATCTTTTTCCATGTTTCTACACTGTACATTTATACCAAAAAGTAAATGACTTGGAAAAAAAAATGTTGTTCCTCTTGAAAAGAAGTATTTACATTTTAACAAAAAGTAACACCTTCAGCTCTAAACAGCATCAGAAATTTCAGCGTCAGAGGGGTAAGAGTTGGCTCTGAACTAGATGTTCTGTATTTAAAATGTGGGAATATAATAATCCTTAACTAGTGAATATGGAAATAAATGGTTGTGCTGTTCCTATATTTATTCTGTATTATGCATTTAGGCTAAGTTAAAGTAGAAAAATGTGTTTAATGAAATATATCCAATTTATGTAGAATTTTGTAAAGAAAACTAAAAAAAAAAAAAAAAAAAACATGTACAGCAGCAGTGGAGCAGCAGTTCTGGGGGAAGAATGGAAATCTAAGAAAGCAATGGCCCAGAAAAGTGTACCTATTATTTTTCCGTATTTCAGGGTGTCAAGAAACAACACTGCCTATTTCCCTATTTCCCTGCCCCTCTCCCCAAGCCCGTGAAATCTTGGTTAACACGCCATTCCAGCTGCCTTGAAACCTGGGGCTGACCTAGGGAGGAGAGGTTACTCTGGCTCGTTGCAGGACAAGCTGGGCAGGAAATAACGGAAACTCAGGCACAGGGCAGCCAGGCAAAATTTTAATAGAAATTCAGAGGAAGTCACACTAAAATGCACCAAACTTAAACCTTTCAACAGGTAGTTCATTTTTCCTAAAAACAAATTCGGCAACCAGGTATAGAACTCAGGAAGAACCTGTGTTCGGCCCTGAGCACCAAAAAAGGGTGGAAATTCTGAGACATTGTAGTTAGAGAGAGAGAGACAGCATTTAAAGGAACTATGAAGGTTCATCCAGGTAAATCATCTCCCCGGCTTTCTATCCCTGTTAGAAGGAATGTGCTAAATGTTTTACGCTGACTACTTCATCCCTCCTCAAAACAGACCTTTGGATTTTTATAGCATGATGATGATGATAACCTGGCTAACACCTACAGTGATTTATTACTACACATCAGGCACTACTGTAAGCATTCTAGGTAAGTAGTTAGTTTACTCCTCCAAACAATCTCCTAAGTAATTATTACCCCTGGGTGACACATATTGGAAACTGAAGCACAGTAAGGTTAGGTCATTGCTCAAAGTCGCAGAGTTACTAAGTGTCAGAGCCAGGATTCAGACTCATGCAATCCCTTTGTATTCTATATACAAATTTCTATTCTCCAAAGCAAACATTGATTTTTCTCTCCAATAAGCCAGCTCTTCCTTCTTCATTCCTCTTTCAGTTAATGGTCTCTACCCAGTCACTGAGGTGAGAAACCAGAACAGCACTTCATCTAGCGCCTAGTCAATTCTCCCACTTGACTGCTTACTGGTTCACCTCTGCATCTGCTGCTCTATGACCTTGCGTACTTGACTTCCTCTTTCTAAGCTTCAGTTTCTCATCTATACAACTGAGTTCATAAGAGTACCTGCAGTTGTTGTGAATATCAACATTAAATGAGATAACTCATGTAAAATGCATAGCACAGTGCCTGCAGATTGCAGGAAGATCAATAGTTATTTGATATTATCATCATCACCTTGAATCTGGTCCTTCCCTTCTAATCTTACACCTAAGCATCCTTAGACCTTCAACTCCTCTCTTACTTGCAATACTAACAACCTCCTACTTGATCACCTTGTCTGGTCTACTTTTTGTCTAACCTAAATATACAACCACTAAAAATGTCACTCATATCCCTTGGAATGACAAACGTCACTCCAATTCATAGGGAAGAAGATCCCAACTGCGTATTATCAAAGTACGCAATACCTGCCACAATTTAGCCTCTCCAAACTCCCAACACATAACGCGTTGTACCACCCTGGACTTCCTTCAAAGGGTATACACTTTCTCAATTAATTTATCATGTTGCTATGGAAATTCCCATTAATTCCCAATTAATTACTTTTCCACATGCCTCTATCTTATCACTCATCACACTGTATTGTATTGTTTCTTTTAAAACTAGATTATACTTTTCTTAAGAAAGGAAACCAGATCTTATTTGATCAGAAAAATATTAGCATCTAACGCAGTACCACAGATATAAGAGTTCAATAAATAAACACCAATTCATTTAATACTAACTTTGATAGAAAACATTTTAGTATTCAAATACCTTTAGGAAATCTTCCCACAGCTAAGGCTGTGAGAAACGAATAGACACATTTACAAAAGCCTTTCTCTATTCCACAATAAGCATTTAAGGCACTACTGAAACACTGAAAAACCTCACCAAACATTTTTCATATTAAAACCAAAACCTTCAGCAATAAAATTTTGGATGCTTATTCATACTATGCTAAAGATTATAATTCAGAGCACACAGTTTAAACGTTCTTGAAAATCAATTATAAGCATAATGGTTTTCCACACCTCCTGAGGAATGCCAAAACCACAGCTTGGAGCCTTATCCTAAATGTGAAATGAAAATAATGAAAATCATTTATGTAGCTGTACTACAATAATAAACTTTTTTCATATATATTTTGCATAAGGTTAAAGATTCTGCAAAATAAGTTTTAGAAGATTCTGCAAAATAAGTTTTAGACATACTGAACACAGATATTTATAAGCTTTAAATATACCTTGCATGTATAGATAGCACGTTCCCTCTTATTTCATAATTCTTAAGACACACAAAAAATTAGTTTCCCTTCAAAAGAAAGAAAAATAATAATTGAGGCAGTCAATTACAGAAAAATGTGTTTACTGTTGTAAAACGTTTCACACCAAGAAAGATAACCACAAGTTCAAACTGAGATCCGGTGGCTGAATGTATTGTTCTATAATCATGTGTGGAGATGGATAGTTAGGGGAGCAGGGCACAGAACACAAATAAGAAAGGAATACATATAAATATTTTCTGAGCAAGGGCATTTCAAATTCCACCCACATAATTTTTTTTCCTACCACACTGGGTAGTTTCTATCAGTAAATACTGGGTAGTTTCTATCACTGTGGTCTAAATGTAGACTTGTGTGAAGAAAAAAAGGTTAAAGTTAAAGGGTTAAAATAAGCAAATTACATATTGAAAACCAAACACTTTGGGTTTCTATGATGCACAGGCATCTTTTGGTTATGAGATCACTTTCTTAAAATACATTAAAATTTTCAAAAGGTTGGTAGTATAACAGAAAGAATAGTAGACTAAAAGTCAAGAGATTCTCAGTTTTCTGTTTTGCCTTGTTCTCTTTAGGATCTCAGGCAAGGTGCTTAACCTTTCTGATGCCCATTATTTTTACAGAGATTTAAAAAACAAAAACTAGATGATCTCTAAAGACCTCTTTGGGTTGTGAACTTTTATGAGAATACAACATTCAGAAAATGTAGTAAGTATCAAGATTAATTTAAGATTAAAATTATACATCTTGAATGTTTCCTTAAACTGTGCATAATCAGGTTTTATCAAAACTGCCTTACTGGGTTCTATTTTTAAAAAAATAAGGTGAAGAGAAAATAAATATATTTCAGTAATGTGGAACAAATGACTTTAGAAACAGTCTCCAAAATGTTTAAATAAGGCTAATAGAGAAATATTTCAAGAATAATTATCAGTATTACTGTCTTTGGAAGCATCATTAAGCAGAAATTCAGGAAATGGCAAAAGATTTTAATCTTGAATAAACTCTAAGTCATAATACAGTAAACGTGCCATGAAGTCTAGACACTCAAATATGAAAAGTAGGATAAAAGTGAGCTAATGGATTTAAGCAGCTCTTACAAGTCACACAGGATACACTGATTTTTTTTTTTTTTTTTTTTTTTTTTTTTTGAGATGTAATCTCACTCTTGTTGCCCAGGCTGGAGTGCAGTGGTGCAATCTCGGCTCACTGCAGCCTCCACCTCCTAGGTTCAAGCGATTCTTGCGCCTCCGCCTCCTCAGTAGCTGGGATTACAGGTGTGCATCACCACACCTAGCTAATTTTTTGTATTTTTAGTAGAGACAGGGTTTCACCAAGTTGGCCAGGTTGGTCTCGAACAATAAGCATAAACCAGACCCATCTTAGGCAAATCAAGATGTTTGGTCATACCAGTGATAAGTAACCAGAGAAGCTATCACCTTAGAAATGGGTTGTGGATGTTCAGAATAAGTGAACTGAGCCCTGAACTAGATGGGCATGAGTGGAGATTACTAGCCTAAGATGTTTTTTTCTAGTCACATGATATTGCCCTGAAATATCATGGGCTATTTCTTCTGGGTACATCTTCCTATATAAGGATCTTGGGATTTGAAGAAAGTTCTAGATTCATCTCTAGATGAACATTCAAAAGACATTAACATATAGATGGTATATGAAACCTTAGAAATAGATGAGATCATCAAAGGAAAGCACAAAGGAAGAGAAGTGAGGAGGAGGAGAGAATCTAGAGGCTCACCAACATGAAGGAGCTGGCAAAGAAGAATCCAGCCAAGGAGACTCAGAAGGAGTGGTTAGAGGGGTAGGAGGAAAACCAAAAAAGAGGTGTGTGTGTGTGTGCGCGGCACACACGCGTGCACGTGCCCACAGGTATATATATATACACACACACGTAAATATATATACACAAATAAACATGTAATTATACACACACACACATATATATACATAAAATTTCACAAGTCAAGAGAGAACAGAGGGTTAAGAAATGAATGGTTAATATTTTCATATGCATCACATTGGGGGCCAGGAAGACAAGTCAGTATTCTCCTAGTTTCCCAAGATGACTTGTAAGTCATTATTATTTGATTTTATCCACTTTTAAGATTATATTATAGCTATATTTATAGTTGTCACCTACTGACCTTTGAGTCAGCCATCTCCATTTACTGGGAATGTTGTCATATTACTATCTTCCTTTCCATACAGGAGCTATATATTCTGAAGACTTCATTATCCATAAGAACAATTAATCCCGACACACAGGACTTAAAGCTCTTTGCCTTTTTCTTCTTCAATGACCCCTACTTTGCAGAAGGCTAGCCTGGTTTAGTAGTCAGGCATAAGTGCTTCAAAGCTAGAAGGACTCAGAAAGACACAGGTACTTCCTAGCTGTGTGCCTTGGGAAAAGTTATTTAATCTCACTGACCCCCAGTTTCCTCATCTGTAAAATGTTGATACTAATATGTGAAACAGAAGCATAATAACCTATGGAAAATATTTAGTATAGTGACTACTACACAGTGTTCAATGAATAGTAGCTTTTATTAATATTGTTATAATTAGCACTATTAATCTTGGCTATCCACCCATCACTGGTCATTCTTTGGCCCTTATCATCACCTGAAACTGTTCTAACTCCAGAATCTTAAATTGAGAATTCTCACATCATATGTGCCAATTTTTCCATCTCTAGTACTCTTTTATTTCCATTAATCCTGCCCTTTACTCATTTAGATTCTTCATCCTCTTCATTATCCACGTTTACCAGCCTTGTCTTGGCTTGGCTTTGTTCTTTAATAAGTAGGGTTCCCTTCAATTAGCAGCCTCATTACCACTCTCTATTCCTTGACTTCCCACTACCCCCTACTCAAGTTTTCCATTACATCTTCCCTTCCAATCTCAAACCAGGTTCAGTCTCCTTGTTTTCTGCATTGTTATGGGGGGTGGGGAAGGGGAGTGGTCCAGGTTCAGTCTATTTGTTTTCTGCATTGTTATGGGGGACAGGGAAGGGGAGTGGGAGCAGGCAGGCTGCTGGAGAACACTGCTTCACCATCCTGTTGGCCTCTGTACATTTGTGATTTCAAGCCTTGGAAGGGTATTCATCATGATTCAGCAAGGAGGTCACATGCCCCTAGTTAAGTCCCTTTTCCAATCTCAATAGTAACTTTTCTTTTGCCCTCAAGCATACTCCAACCCATGTTCTTCCTTCTCAATCTCAGCAGATAATCTTACTTCACAGAGAAAAGAGATGCCATCCTGGATACTAACTTATATCTATATCTACCCACTATTTCCTTTTCGTTTTTAAACAAAAAGATACATCATTCCTCTTCTTCAGGGTAACTCTTTCATTTGTCCTCTTGGACCTGACTCTTCCATTTCCTCTGGTTACATTTGATCAATTATCTTCTATCTCTTGTGACTTCAATTTTCTTCCTCTTCAATGGTCCGTTTCCCTCAATCCACTAAAGTGTTCTTGGCTTCTCCATCCTTAAAACAAACTAACCTTTCCAATGATCACATCTACTTCCTCAAGCTCCACCCACTAACCTCCCTACATTACCGAAAGGATTTGAAAGAATATATTTAGTGAATAAATGAAAATTGTTTTATTGGGTTTTAGGCTTCTCTCCTGAACACCAGGCCTTTTTTTTCTTATTTATATCTGACTCAGTTTCAATAAAGGAAATAAAACAGCTAATTCCACCAAATTGAAGAAAACCGATGGATTTCACATCTCCAAATCCACTCCTCCACCCGTATTTCTTAAATTATGAGGAATTATCTGCATCACCATTCACCCTCAGACAATCTAGAATCCTTAAAGCCTGCTTTGATTCCTCCCTCTCCTTTATCCATAACTACACGAGGCCTTTCTAAAATCTCTCACATCTGCCCCCTTTGTGCCTTCCTGGGATTATTACTGTTGAGGTCTTTCTCATCTTACACTAATTGAAAGGGATGTTGTGAGGGTTAAATAAAATAATAAATGGGAATGTACTCTGTAAGTTATAAAGTACTATACAAAGATTATCATAAAAATACTATTATATATTTGGCATAAGTAAGCATGAAGTTACCTTAATATGACTTGTTCTTAAACAAATTCTGGGTCTTAGCAACCAGTGCTTTCTTTTCTAATTACAAATCACTAAGCACTTGGCAAGCTGGTCTATAGCTTTTCTAGGAATCAGTGTCAAGATTTTCAATATATAGTTTCTTGACTTTACCCTCCTCTCCCCCCATTTTAAAATGTAAAATATGCAATTCTTCAGGTTTCTGGAAAAAATCTTCTATCCTCTTTTTTAAAAAAGACTTTATTTTTTAGAAGAGTTTTAGGTTCACAGCAAAATAGAGTGGGAAGTACAGAGTTTCCATGTATACCCTGCTCTCACACATGTACAGCCTCCCCAACTATGGACAGCACTCCTAAACTGGTACATTTGTTATAATCAATGAACCTACACTGACAGGTCATTATCACCCAAAGTCCACAGTTTACATTAGGATTCACTCTTGATGTTGTATATTCTATGGGTTTCGACAAATGTACAATGACATGTAGCCACCACTGTGGTATCTATAGAATAGTTTCACTGCCCGAAAAATCTTCAGTGCTCTGCCTATTCATCCCTCCTTCTCTTCACCACTAATCTTTTTACTGTCTCCATAGTTTTGCCTTTCCCAGAATGCCATATACTTGTAATCATAAAGTATGCAGACTTTTCAGGTTGCCTTTTTTCACTTAGTGATATGCACTGAAGATTTCTCCATGTCTTTTCATGGTCAAGCCACTTTTAGACTTTACTAAGGTATAACTGACATGTAACAAACCACATATTTAAAGTGCATAATTTGATACGTTTCAACATATGTGTACACCCATGAAACCATCATCAAATCAAGATAGCAAACATATCTAGTACCCCCTGAAGATTCCTAGTACTCTACTGTTCTCCCTCTTTCCCGCCCCTTCCCTCTGTACCTGATCTCCAGGCCAGCACTGATCTGCCTTCTGCCATTATAGATTAATAGGCATTTTCTAGAATTTTATAGATGGAACAATGCAGTATGTACTTTTTTTTTTTTTTTCTTTTTGGTCTGGCTTTTTTCATGCTGTGTAATTATTTAGAGATTTATCCATGTTGTTGTGTGATCTAAAGTTCATTTTTTGTTATTGCTAAGTAGTAATGTTACATAAACACTGCTTTTTAAAGATGAGTGGCATTAGTTTTATAAACATTTCTAATATGTGTAGTACTCTACCTTAGTGTTCATTTATTTCTTCCATTCAGTTAAAATAGTGAAAAGCTCTCCTGTGTCCTCATCCATTTTGTGTTTTAATTTCAAAGAATCATATTTGAATGGAACAAATGACTAGCCTTTTGAAAATTATTTGATTCCTTTCTTGATTAAGATGATCAATTTTAAACATTAATCTTTCATGTTATTAGGTAAGACTTTTGTTTTTCAGCAGTTACACCTGGAAAGCCTTCAACATTTCCAAACATATCGGACCTCTCTCATTACTGTAAATAAAGCCAGGGGATTAAGAGGTACAAAGCCAAATACTGGTGAGATGCAGCAGCAAAAGAAAGCAATATCAAAGACAATACAGTGTCCTCAAAGACTCCAAGATCAGTTTATAATTAGCTATTAATCTGACAGATTTTTACGCATTTTAAAGATATATTTAGGTTGAAAATCCATTTTTAAAAATTAGCTTATTTCCTGGTTCTTAAAGTGCAGACTTTAAATTCCAGGAGACTGATATATACATACATATGTTTTGTTTGTTTAGAGATGACATGTTGGCCGGGCACAGTGGCTCACGCCTGTAATCCCAGCACTTCGGGAGGCTAAGAGGGGCGGATCACAAGGTCAGGAGATTGAGATCATCCTGGCTAACATGGTGAAACCCCATCTCTACTAAAAACACAAAAAATTAGCCAGGCGTGGTGGTGGGCACCTGTAGTCCCAGCTACTCGGGAGGCTGAGGCAGGAGAATGGCGTGAACCCAGGAGGCAGAGCTTGCAGTGTGCCGAGATTGGGCCACTGCACTCCAGCCTGGGCAACAGAGTGAGACTCCATCTCAAAAAAAAAAGAGAGATGACGTGTTGCTGTGTTGCCCAGGCTGGACTCGAATGGGCTCAAATGATCCTCCCACCTCAGTCTCCCAAGTAACTGGGACTATAGGCACAAGCCACAGCACCTGGCTTCGGAGACTGATAGACTTTTTAATCCATGTTTTACGGGGCAAATTCTATTGCTACAAATACTATATAATTTGATTTAAAAGATCTCCATTTAACATGTGATGGCCCATTTATTTCAAGCCATCTTTACTGAAACAAAAGAATTAGGCTAATCCCTGCATATTACTAACTTATCAGTGTTAAATGAAATTTATAGGAGGTCATTGGTTTAGACTGAGCTCCTCCTGCACTAGGGCCAACAGATCAAATAAAAATGGAGTCACTCATGCTGAAATTCCACGTCACCAAGCCAAAACTAAATTGTTTATCTGACCTTCCAAGCAATCAGGAGAGATGGAGTTAGTAGTTAAATTCCAAACATGCCAGTTGATATGATATGATATGATCTGATAAGACTGACATAAAGAAGTCCCATCTGCTTTAACCTTAATTAGACATATGACCAATTTGCTTTTTCTTTTCTGTTTCTGCTTTCCTCACCCCTTTTCAGTCTATATGGTAGTACTCCTTTATCCACAGATTCATTTTCCAAGGTTTCAGTTATCTGAGGTCAAGTGCGGTCTGAAAATATTAAATGGAAAATTCCAGAAATAATTCAAAATTTCAAATTGCACCCTGTTCGGAGTAGCATGATGAAGTCTCATACCATCCTGCTCTATAGTGTATATAGGATTCAGTACTATCCACCATTTCAGGCTTCCACTGGGGATCTTAGAACATATCCCCCCAAGGCTGGGTGCGGTGGCTCAGGCCTGTAATCCCAGCACTTTGGGAGGCCAAGGTGGACAGATGAGTTGAGGTCAGGAGTTTGAGACCAGCCTGGGCAACGTGGTGAAACCACATCTCCACTAAAATTACAAAAATTAGCCTGGCATGGTGGCAGGCACCTGTAGTCCCAGCTACTTGGGAGGCTAAGGCAGGAGAATCGCTTGACCTGGGAGCCAGAGTTTGCAGTGAGCTGAGATCACACCACCGCACTCTGGCCTGGGCAACACAGCAAGACTCCATCTCAAAACACACACACACACACACACACACACACACACATCCCTTCAAGATAAGGTAAGACTACCATAAAACCAACCACTTCTGCTCGGCTCATCAGAACACTTGTTCTATTTTATAGAATGAGGTGTTGCCTGATTCTAGAATGCAAATAAAAGTGAAGTAAGATCTTTAAGCTAAATTTGTTGTAATTTTGTCTTTTGACATTACAAAGTATTAAAAATGAGTCATTTCCATTGTAATTTTGCAAATGGCCAAGTAAAGCCACACCTGATAACATTTTAGGGCTTAAAAATCTTGAACTTGGTCCAGCACAGTGGCTCATGCCTGTAATCCCAGCACAGTGGGCGGCCGAGGAGGGCAGATCACGAAGTCAGGAGATTGAGACCATCCAGGCTAACACAATGAAACCCCACCTCTACTAAAAATACAAAAAATTAGCCGGGCGTGGTGGCACACGCCTGTAGTCTCAGCTACTCTGGAAGCTGAGGCAGGAGAATTGGCTGAACCCGGGAGGTGAAGGTTGCAGTGAGCCAAGATCTCACCTCTGTACTCCAGCCTAGGTGACAGAGCAGGACTCTGTCTCCACAGAAATCTTTAGTAAAAGGTGAAAGATTTATACAATATGAAGAGAAACCAGAGAATGACTCTGTCTCAAAAAAAAAAAAAATATTGAACTTAAGCCGGCAACTAAAGATAATTCAGGAAAAGATTAATCAGATGAAGGTGTTCAAGTTAAATACAGCAACAGACCAAAAAGGTACTCTGAAATTCTGGACTATATGACTTTCTCTACAACTGAAACTAACAAAGACATTATGTGAGTGCAATCAAACAAAAATAAAATTACACTTGGGAAAAGAATGACTAAGTTGGTCCAAAAGAACTAAGAAGAAAATAATCATGAAACCAAAGTTGGCTGTTTATGGGTGAAAATTTTAACCCCCTGGTATAGTCAAGGTAATGTAAAATGTTTCTTCAAAACAAAGCGCATTTACTACTAATAATCTCGGCTCTGACAAAAATTCTTTGCTTGGCCGAACTTACTTAGGCTTTTGAATTTTCTGTGAGGCCCATCTATGCACTTCCCTGCAAAATCCAGTATTAGCAAAGAACCCTGCTAAGTCTGTTTAGCATAACATCCTGGATATCTAATCATCCTAAATATCTGATCAGGTTCCTCATCCTCCACCATTCCCCAGGTAATGTCTGATCACCCTGGCCTGTCTTCAGCAAGAATCCCGTTAGGTCGGCTTAGCCAGAATCCCCCTTATCCCTGTTGTTTCCTTTTAGCAATTTTCCATCCACGGATCCCCACACTGCTCTTTGGCTATAAATTCCCATTTTCCCATGCTGTATTTGGAGTTGAGCCCAGTCTCTCTCCCCTACTGCAGGGCCCCACTCTGCAGAGGTCTCTATATCTACTGAGATGGTCCTGAATAAAGTCTTACTTACCATTCTTAAACAAGTATCACTGAATAATTTTTTTCTTTAAAAACTTGGATGTCTAATTTTATTGTCTTCTAACCAACTCCCAACCTTCTCCCCACTAAACCCACTCCTCTTATAAACCTAATCCAGTACACAAGTACCCCATCTTTCTACTCGCTCGGAACTACATTTTGGAGTCTTTTATCCTCTACCCTCAATTTACCCTGAAATCAATGACCTCTCATCACCTCCACCAATTCCACTCTGGTCCAAGCTACATTATCTCTGGCCTGGATTACGGCAACAGTTCCGGACTGGTATCCCAGCTTCTGCTCCTGCTCAACCCTTACCCTACAACAAAGTCTATTCTCCATCCAGCCACCAGAATGATCATTTTTAAAAGGCAAGCCTGGGGCCGAGTGCAGTAGCTCATGCCTATAATCCCAGAATGTTGACACACCAAGGAGGATGGATCACTTGAACTCAGGAGTTTGAGACCAGCCTGGGCAACATGGCGAAACCCCATCTTTACAAAAAATTAGCCAGGCACGGTGGGTGATATGTGCCTGAAGTCCCAGTTACTTCAGAGGCTGAGGTGAGATCACCTGAGCCTGGGAAGTCAAGGCTGCAGTAGGCTGTGATCATGCCACTGCACTGCAGCCTGGGAAACAAAGTGAGATCCTGTCTCGAAAATAAAATAAAATAAAAGGTAAGTTTAGTTAGATCCCATTTGTCAATTTTGGCATTTGTTGCCATTGCTTTTGGTGTTTTAGACATGAAGTCCTTGCCCATGCCTATTTCCTGAATGGTATTGCCTAGGTTTTCTTCTAGGGTTTTTATGGTTTTAGGTCTAACATTTAAGTCTCTAATCCATCTTGAATTAATTTTTGTATAAGGTGTAAGGTAGGGATCCAGCTTCAGCTTTCTACTTATGACTAGCCAGTTTTCCCAACACCATTTATTAAATAGGGA
The DNA here is from genome assembly GCF_043159975.1 of Macaca nemestrina. NCBI lineage: Eukaryota > Metazoa > Chordata > Mammalia > Primates > Cercopithecidae > Macaca > Macaca nemestrina. Next base: position 13,313,803 of record NC_092125.1, on the reverse strand, counting down.
ATCCTTTCCCCATTTCTTGTTTTTGTCAGGTTTGTCAAAGATCAGATGGTTGTAGATGTGTGGTACTATTTCTGAGGGCTCTGTTCTGTTCCATTGGTCTATATCTCTGTTTTGGTCCCAGTACCATGCTGTTTTGGTTACTGTAGCCTTATAGTATAGTTTGAAGTCAGGTAGCATGATGCCTCCAGCTTTGTTCTTTTGGCTTAGGATTGTCTCGGCAATGCGGGCTCTTTTTTGGTTCCATATGAACTTTAAAGTGGTTTTTTCCAATTCTGTGAAGAAAGTCATTGATAGCTTAATGGGGATGGCATTGAATCTATAAACTACCTTGGGCAGTAGTGAACAGACAATCTACAGAATGGGAGAAAATTTTTGCAATCTACTCATCTGACAAAGGGCTAATATCCAGAACCTAGAAAGAACTCAAACAAATTTACAAGAAAAAAAACAACCCCATCAAAAAGTGGGCAAAGGACATGAACAGACACTTCTCAAAAGACATTTATGCAGCCAACAGACACATGAAAAAATGCTCATCATCACTAGCCATCAGAGAAATGCATATCAAAACCACAATGGGATTCCATCTCACACCAGTTAGAATGGCGATCATTAAAAAGTCAGGAAATAACAGGTGCTGGAGAGGATGTGGAGAAATAGGAACTTTTACACTGTTGGTGGGACTGTAAACTAGTTCAACCATTGTGGAAGACAGTGTGGCGATTCCTCAAGGATCTAGAACTAGAAATACCATTTGACCCAGCCATCCCATTACTGGGTATATACCCAAAGGATTATAAATCATGCTGCTGTAAAGACACATGCACACATATGTTTATTGTGGCACTATTCACAATAGCAAAGACTTGGAACCAACCCAAATGTCCATCAATGACAGACTGGATTAAGAAAATGTGGCACATGTATACCATGGAATACTCTGCAGCCATAAAAAAGGAAGAGTTCATGTCCTTTGTAGGGACATGGATGCAGCTGGAAACCATCATTCTCAGCAAACTATTGCAAGGACAGAAAACCAAACACCGCATGTTCTCACTCATAGATGGGAACTGAATAATGAGAACACTTGTACACAGGAAGAGGAACATCACACACTGGGGCCTGTTGTGAGGTGGGGTGGGGAGGGATAGCATTAGGAGATATATCTAATGTAAATGACGAGTTAATGGGTGCAGCACACCAACATGGCACATGTATACATATGTAACAAACCTGCACATTGTGCACATGTACCCTAGAACATAAAGTATAAAAAATAAAATAAAATAAACACATCAAAATAAATAAATAAATAAATAAAAGGTAAGGTTCTTTACTCAAAGGGTTGACTCCCTTTTCACTGAGAGTAGAAACTCAAGTCCTTAAAAGGGCCTTCAAGGCCTTACACAGTCTAATCTCCCACCACACTAACCTCTTTGACTTTATTTCTACTCCTCTTTGCTTTCTCCACCACAGCCAAATCAGCCTCTCTGCTGTCCTCAAACATGCCCAGCACACAGGGCTTCTGCGAGCCCTTCTGCCTTCCTCTCTGCTAGCACATCCTTCCCTCAGAGAGGTGCATGGATTACCTCTCACTTACTTCTGGTCTTGGCTCAAATGTCATCTTCTCTAGGAAGCCTTCCCTGACTGCCTCTAGTTAAAATTCCAACCTCTCCCCGTTCCCTGTCCTCCCTCTTCCCTGCTTTTTCTCTGTAGTACTTAACACCATCTGACACAGCACGTATTTTATTTGTTTATTATCTGAGGTCCCCACTAGAATACAAGCTCCATGAAGGAGAGGATATTTACATTTTCTTAGAAAAGTAACACGCAGTAGGTGCTCAATAAATATTTACTAAATACATATATGTAATTATATAGTTTATGAAGTATTTTCATGTAAATTAAATTACAGCAATTCACTTTTCCTTATGCCCTCTCTTCTCCAAATTCTCCAATCTTTGTAGTAACAATATGGATGACAGCAAAGAGCTATCAGAAAAAGAGTTGTTGGCTACTTAACAAAGCTCTTTAAAACAGATACCCCATATTAATCAACTACATCTATAAATTGAAAGCTTAAAGTCAACATCTTTATTAGCACAGGGTAGGCATGGAATTTTAAAGTGATAGCGCAGAAGAGCCAAGAATCATCAGGAAGAAAAGTCTAATTCAGTTTGTCCTATTAATCTGTTAAACAAACAATAGGAAAATGCAACCTGCATTTGATCTTCAAGGAAACACTGGCCCAAATTCAACACGAACGCATTCAACACAGAATTCGACTCCCTTAAAATTTTCTATCTGCTTCAAACAAACCCCATTAACTATCAAGGGCTGTCGCTGGGTGTGTATGGTCTACTGAGCGTATCGGGGATGTTTTGTTGTTTTGTTTAACCAGATAAAAAGTAGCGTTAAGGAAATGTTTCTTAAAGCCTCTGTATCCCCTGGACCATTAAGCAACCCCTTCGTTGGGCTTTACACCGGGGTCTTCTTGGGTAATTTCCCAGTTTATTTAACCCATCAGAAGCGAAGGGGCATCTCAGTCAGGCTCCGGTGATGCCGGAGACAGACGGCAGATGTCTCAGGGGATCCCCTGGGAAGAGAGGCTCTCGCCCAGTCGAAGGGTGTCGCGGACAGGAGGAAAGCGCGGACCGAGGCGCACGGTGGAGGTGACAGGTGGGCGAGCACCGCAGTACAAGAGCGCGGGGAATGACCGGCTGGGTGGTGGCGCGGAAACCGTCCACTCCCATCGTCAACCTGACAGCCGGGCCCAGCTGGGCTGAGTAGTGCAGCGGCACAGGATCAAAAAATAAAATAAAGGTAGCAACACAGTGCCGTCAGCCTGCTCGACCTCGCCCCCCGCGCGCTGCGAAATAAAGTTAGTGCCCAGTAGCCGCTGCAATGGCCCGGAGGGGCCCAGCCGAGCTCCCGCCCCCGGCTCGGCGGCTGTCAAAGGCGGCCCGGCGCCGCGAGGAGAAGTCCCAGAGCCCAGAAGCCAGAGAGGACGCCCTGAGCTGGCGCGTCAGGCCAAGTGCCCTCGCGCCCTCAGCCCGGCGGCCCCGGCCCTCAGCCCAGGCTGACTGCCACCAGCCCCAAACCGCCTCCCCTCCAAGCCACGCAGAGGGGCCGGGACCCGGAACCCTCCGCCGGCAGCGTCGGCGCCCGGCGGCGGCCTTTACCTGTTCTGTGGCAGCTGCGGCCGCCGCGCACTCCCCCTGTCCAGGAGAACCCCGAGCCGACGCCGCTGCTGCCGCCGCCGCGCACACCCCACCCCCGCCCGCTCAGGTAACCCAGGAAACCGAGAACACCACCCCCTCCCTCCCCTCGTCCGGACCCAGACCCGCTCGTCTGCGCGTGCGCTCTTGGCTCGGCCTCGCGCGTGTAAGCCCCGCCTCCTCTGGGAGGACAGCGCCGGCGTCGCAGGCGTGACGCGTGGAACCGCCGAGCCAATAGGGAAGGCAGAGGGGCGGGACGACCCTCAAGGCTGCGACCGCGGCAGGGTCTGGGTTTCTCAGCGGTGGGGGGTTATACCCTGTGTCCGCACTACCACCGAGGGCTCTGCGTAGTGGGCAGTGTCAGACCCTGGGGAGAGCAAGCGCCGTTGGAGAAGCACCAAACACAAGCGCAGCGTCCGCCTCTTCCATTCAACACAGACTGTCAACCTGTCGCATTGTGTAGGTCTAGAGGATGAGGATAAAAGAAATAACGGGAAGGAGTCAGGAGAGGGAGAAAGGGTTACCCACAAGGCACCACTAGCCTTCCTCTGGGACCTGGAAAAAGCTATATTTTAATGGTTACCGTCGGCTTCTTTCAAGAAACAAAAAGTGCTTTGCAAAGCCACTGCAGAAGTAATTCAGTGCAGTGGTGTATTTTCCAACCGACTCCTGTTCAAACACGGTTTGTATACAGTGCGCACTGTCAGTGTCATATGCCCTAATAGACCAGTCCCTCCAGAGAGTGGCAGCTGTAGGTTAAACCCAGGATGTTTTGGCTGCATCTCTGGCTCTGCGCCCAGCACGCGACTGGCAGACTGCTGCGGTAGGCGGTTTGGCATTTCAAGGGCCACCCGCCTCACCTTCTAGTCACTGAGACAGCAACGCCAGAGGTACTGGGAAAAAGCCTGAACTGTAATCGTTCGGTAGTTTTCAAGTTCTACCAAACAATGCAAACTATTAATAAGCAGATAATCTACAAATTGACAGGAATTGCTGTAGAATCAACAACTCCCATAATTTTTTGCACAGGAATTATGAAATAGAAATAATTCAAGATATTATGTCCCAAGTCTATATACCAAATGTTACTCTCAATTCCTCAAACTCCCATCTGACCCAATGACAAGCAAAGTGCGTTAGAGTTGCCCACTGATGTGGTTTACAGAGTGCTCTTGGAGAAAACTCCCCGGTTTAAAATATATCTTCTCTGAGGTCTGATGTTTAACCATTAGCACTTCATATCTTTAGGCGAAGATTGCCCACTTCCTCTGGCAAGCAGTCTTTTATTTTTATTTTTTATCTTTTTTTTTTTTTTGAGACACATTCTCGCTCTGTCGCCCAGGCTGGAGGGCAGTGGCGGGATCTCGGCTCACTGAACCCTAACAAGTGCAGGAAATAAATGCCTCAGGGAACTTATCACTCATTTAACCAGTATATAATGAGCACCTACAATGCGCTAAGTATTGTGCTAGGTGCATGTGCCTGAACTGAGACAAAAAGAGGAAGCCAAACTTAACCTGTTTCATAGTTTTACCTAAAGTTGTGTCTACTTTTATTTATACATTAACTTTCACACACTAATCTTAAAAACACCCCCCTTTTTTAATGGACAAAAGAAGTCAAAGAAATATTAAGTAACAAGCTAATTTCTGTTAACCTTGAGTAGAAAATAATAGATTATCATGATTTCATTAAAGCGAAGAAAATGAAACAGACTTTAGATGATAATGGTATACAATTGGCCCTCAAAGTATTAATTGTTCGTAAAAGGCACAAAGTAATGTCATTTGTGACTATTATTTTTTCGGTACCAGTATTTTTTATTTTATTTTATTTTTGAGATGGAGCTTCGCTCTTTTTTCCCTGACTGGAGTGCAGTGGCACAGTCTGGGCTCACTGTAACCTCTGCCTCCTGGGTTCAAGTGATTCTCCTTCCTCAGCCTCCCAAGTAGCTGGGATTACAGGAATGTGCTACCACACCTGGCTAATTTTGTATTTTTAGTAGAGGCAGAGTTTCATCATGTTGGTCAGGCTGGTCTCGAACTCCTGACCTCAGGTGATCCACCCACCTCTGCCTCTCAAAGTGCTGGGATTACAGGCGTGAGCCACCACGCCTGGCCCTGGTTCTAGTATTTTAACTAAGCTACCGCAGTGTGTATTTTATTCAATAGTATTTTAGAACATCGATACTAAATATACATATCAAATAAAACTTAGTTTAAAAGATTTCCTAGGAACACACACAAAATGTGTAGTGAAGAACATGAAAAAGAAGAAAAAAGTAAAGTAATAAGTATATAGAAGAAAGCTCTACTTACGCATGTATCACATACTGGAAAACTTTTTAAGCCGGAAAGTCTTCAGCTAATTTGACTCCAGAATTATAATCTTAAATGAGATTGTAACATCCCAGCTTAAAACAACTCAGCCAATGTAAATGTGCGTAATTTCACATTTAATTATTCTCCAAAATACCTTTAAAAAGTATTATGACTAAATGGATATATAAATCAAATCATGTCACATCTCTGTATTGGCTCTCCACTTCTCTCAGATAAAAGTCAAAGTCCTTACAATGGCCTACAGAGCTCTATACCATCTGGCTCCTCATAACTTCGTCTCTTTCTACTCTCCCATCACTACCTACATACCTGCTTCTTTACTGTTTACCAGACATGCCAGATACAGTCTTGCTTTAAGAACTTTGCACTGACTGGCGCCTCTGCTTGAAATTTGTTTTCTCCACATTGGCTGCAGTTGTAACTCCTTTATCTCCTCCATGTTTTTGCTCAAATTTCACCTCTCAATGAGGTCTACCCTCAATACTGCCCTTAAAGTAGGTAAGAGGGGCCTCTGCCCTGGACCCCACACATGAATGGACCTCATCTCACAAATGTTCCCTAAAATAATTGTATTTAAAAACATTGTCACTTCTTGGGGGAGGGCGTGGTGGCATTGGTGAGAGTTGACACAGTTGTTAAATCAAGTTTAGCCTAAAACTGCCTCCTTGCATGTTTTAAGTTCAGCCTAAAGGTTTTTCTGTATATCCTGAACTATAACAAATGAAGGTGTAAACAGGCCGTAGCCCACAACTGTGTCAATTCCTGAGTTTTGGCCAATCAAATGTAGCCAACTGTTTGAACTGTGTTCTAATAGGGCAAATGCTGAGCTGCAACCAATCCAGTTGTTTCTGTACCTCACTTCCATTTTCTGTACATCACTTTCCTTTTTCTGTCCATAAATCTCCCACCGCGTGGCTGCACTGGAGCCTCCCTTGGCTCAAAAGGCTGCCTGATTCATGAATCATTTGTTGCTCGGTTGAACTTTAAATTTAATTCAGTTGAAGTGTTTCTTTTATCACAGTGTAACCTGTAACTCTAAACATCAGCTCTTTCATAGCACCCATCAGCTTCTGACATACTATATAATGTGTCTATTTCTTATGCTTATTTTCATTGTCACCCCCGTTTAGACTATGGGTTCCACAAGGGCAACAATCTTTGTTCTATTTCTGTTGTATCCCAAGGACCAGAACAGTGCCTGGCACTTAGTAGGCACTCAGTAAATATTTGGATAAATAGTTAAATTAAGAAAATTTTGTTGAAAATTCAAATGAATATCCAAACAGTAAGTTGACCATAATTTTGGAGCTGGACAATCTCACTGTCTACTACAATGCATGGGAACAGAAATGGATTTGTGAAGTGGTAGAGGAATACAAGACTGTGATTTCAGCAATAGCAAGAAGGCCGGAATTATACAGATGAATAAAATTATGCATTTGACTAAAGACCTGTATCAATTTAATTTTGAGTATCACTTTAATTTAATTTTGAAGTGCTTTACCTTATTAGGATGCATATACGTCTTTTAAAATGGTGCATCTTGGTAGCCACCTTGAAACTTTATTGAAGAGGTCAATTCGTAATTAATGTCTTCATTAAGTTGTTACCAACATCCACTTCATTTTGCAAAAGTTATCAGATTTGGTTGTATTATGATTCTTTCATGTAATTTTCTCTACTAAATCACTGATAGCATTTGAAATCCCTAAAAGTATTGTCAGAGGTGTCCTAACTAGAGTGACTCCATCTTGAATAAAGGCCAGATAAAGCCAAACCTGCTGTGTTACATTGCCAAGGGCTTGGGCACGGTTGGTCACAAGATGTTTATGGTTGAGGGAATGAGTTAATGATGCTAATAACTAATTAAAGACCCAGAATTTATGGAACTGTCCTAGTACTTTAAGAACAAAAAGTATTCTTAGTTTAAGACTAGGTTTTGCTTTAAAGATTATAATATAATACACTCATTAATTCTTGCTGAATTCAATAGTAACATAGGAAAATAACAATACTAATAGCATGTCACAAGCTGATCACAAGCCTTTGTAATAAAGTACACTATTCTTAACAACCTATATAAGCAAGCACTACGTTTAAGGTAGTGAGTTCTTCCTTTTGCTTTCTGAGGACACCCTACTCTGCAACTGAGTAGTCTCTAATAAACTATCTTAACTTCACTATACTCTGCAGCTCACCCTGAATTCTTTCCTGTGCAAGATCCAAAAACCTGCTCTTGAGGTCTGGGACAAGACTCCTTTTCTGGTGACAGTATCTATATTTTACTCAAAAACTCTCATGTCCTTGGATTAAGAGATTTATACACGTCGGGGAGGAAAAGTTTCCTCGACCCTCCTAGGGTTCCTGGCTGGCTCTGAAATAAAACAAAGACAGATTAACAGGGAAAAAAATATATAAATTTATTTAATCAAAGTTTTACATAACATGGGGCCAAGCACAGTGGCTCACGCCTGTAATTCCAGCACTTTGGGAGGCCGAGGTGGGTAAATCACCTGAAGTCAGGAGTTTGTGACCAGCCTGGCCAATGTGGTGAAACCCAGTCTCTACTAAAAATGCAAAAATTAGCCAGGCGTAGTTGCACGTGTGTGTAGTCTCAGCTGCTCGGGAGGCTGAAGCAGGAAAATCACTTAAACTGGGAGGCAGAGATTGCAGTGAGCCAGGATCACACCACTGCACCCCAGCCTGAGCGACGGAGTGAGATTCTGTCTCAAAAAAAAAAAAAAAGTTTTATGTAACCTGAAAGACTTTAGAAATGAAGACCAGAAGACCCAAGGATAACTGCCCGTTTTTCTGCTTAGAATCAATGAAGAATTGACAGCACTATAGAAATGTGATTGGACAAAGGAGTCTGATCTCATGGTAACAGACTGAGGGGGAATCCAGCAATGCCTGTCTGTTCCGATTCTTCTTGGCACCTCTATGCAGCATTCCTTCTTCCCGGATACAGGGCAGGATGCCTCTGGAATGAAGGTCTTATGACCTAGAATCATCCAACAGGGGAGGTCAGAGAATTTTTTTATGGCCAGCTTTTATACAGAAAGTTGGGGAGAAAGAGTGGCTCACACCTGTAATCCCGGCTCTTTGGGAGGCGGGCAGATCACTTGAGTTCAGGAGTTCAAGAGCAGCCTGGCCAACACGGTGAAACCCTATCTCTACTAAAAATATAAAAAATTAGCCAGGTGTGGTGGTGCACGCCTGTAGTCCCGGCTACTTAGGAGGCTGAAGCAGGAGAATCCCTTGAACCTGGGAAGCGGAGGTTACAGTGAGCCGAGATCCCACCACTGCACTCCAGCCTGGGTGACAGAGCGAGACTCCATCTCAAAAAACAAAAAGAAAGTTGGGAAGAAAAAGAATAATATGCCGGGCGCGGTGGCTCAAGCCTGTAATCCCAGCACTTTGGGAGGCCGAGACGGGTGGATCACGAGGTCAGGAGATCGGGACCATCCTGGCTAACACGGTGAAACCCCGTCTCTACTAAAAAATACAAAAAACTAGCCGGGCGAGGTGGCAGGCGCCTGTAGTCCCAGCTACTCGGGAGGCTGAGGCAGGAGAATGGCATGAACCCGGGAGGCAGAGCTTGCAGTGAGCTGAGATCCGGCCACTGCACTCCAGCCTGGGCAACACAGCGAGACTCAGTCTCAAAAAAAAAAAAAAAAAAGAAAAAGAATAATATTTTCAGGTTTATGGCTTGCTTTGTGGTGGAGGAGTTCTACTTTCTATGGCTTGCCTTAGAGTTTCCACGGCCTATCTTGAAGGAGAAAGAGAAGCAGGAGAAAGGAGGGGGAGAGAAGGTGAAACAGATCTTGCTTCTGAGGCTCTCTTGGTTTCCTGCAGTTCGTTCAAAGTACTCAGCATGCCAAGGCACCAAACTTTGGGGTATTGCGTTGAGTCCTGACATAAACATCAAAAATTATTTCCTTGAGGTGACCTTTCCAACCAACCAAAAGTGTTAACACAACTGAAACTTCCCCTCTCCTGTGGAAACCTCAGGCCGAATGTGTCTTAGTGTTCTACTTTCATATGTAGAAAGACTGTATTTGTGGGTAACAGTGTCGTTAATTCTCATACAAGTTTTTTTTTCCCATTTAAAAATTCTGACCTGTTTTTCTGCTTACAACAGAAAATATATGCTATAGTAATAAACTCAAACACTAGAGAAATATACAATATACAATGTAGGAAATGGAAGTATTCCATGATCTCACCCTGGAGACAATCATTGGTAATTGACGGACATGCCCACAGGTGTTTTAGTAGACACACACACACAAATACACAGAGTTGTGGTTATTATTGTGCTATTATTACTATCACCACCACTATCATTGAAAAAAGAGGAATTTGGGTCCATTATTGAGCATAATTCTTAGCCAAGTGGTTTACTTGGCATTACTAACTTTAACAGCCAATATTTATCTATCTTAATTCCCAATATATTCCTGCAGTCTACACATTTCTGAGTAACTTTCACCTGAAACCACACTAGCTGTTTATTTTGGAAGAGCAAACTCAATCTGTCCTACACAATAGACAGGCTAAGAAGTGCAAGGAAATTAAGAAACATTATCATTTGAAATACAGGTTTCCTATTCATTCCTGTTTATAAAGCCAAGAGCCCAGGTTATCTGAGCAGATTAAAAATTACAAGGACTCGCTAAAACTTGGTTACTCATTCAGAAGGATATGGAAAAACACAGATAGTATAAGTTCTCAGCAGATGCACAGAACAGAGTATCACTTGACCACTTCAAAACAGCAGTTGAAAAGGGTGAGTCAGAGTCAAGGTAAGGAACAGGTAAAGATATATATGTGTGTTTCACTGCCTTCTCGAAAAATGGTACTACATAAAAAGTTTCTGAGTATGTACACTTCACCATTCTATAAACACCACAATTTTGCACCATTTCAAAAAATGTCTCCAACTCTACCTAGTCCTACATGCAGAATCCACTACAGTAGTAAGATTGCAAGATTGATCTGTTATTTCAGACCTTCATTTAGTTATTGGGTATTTTCTGTATACTTGCAATGTTCAAGGCTTTGGAATGAAAGACATTCTGGTTCTGCTTGGACTCCAGAGGAGTAAACAAGCAATTATAGTAGAGGGAGATGAAGGTTATGGCAACATTGTACGTAGGATTCTCTGGAGCAACACCGAGGAACATCCAACCCCCATCCCGGGATCATAAAAAGCTTCTTGGAAAGGCAACCTCTAAACTTGAGATGCAAACACTCAGCGGGCTTTGAGCAGACCAGTTTTTCCTAATGTTTTAAGCACTTCCAGTCTAGGATAAATTTTTTAAAATAAGAGTAATGCAGTGGGTTTTTCATAAAGCTAATTTTATCCAAAGGACTGTCCTTTATTCTGAAACTAAGCCCTTCCTACTTTTGGAGAATTTAAATAATCTTCCTTTTATGATACAGAAATAACAGTTTGGATATCTCAAATAGCCTTTCTGGACCAATCAGTTGACAATTAAGAGTTGGACATTTGATTGGTCCCTGAAAGGGTTTGTTGTTTTGTTGGTGGTGTTGATATGGTTGTTATTTGTATGTGCGTGTGTATGCATAGACGTGTGTGCATAAAATCTATGTGTCCAGAAACAACTGACAGCTGAGCTAGGATAGACAGCAAGGGTGTTCCAAACCCAGGCTCCTCCTCCAACCAGCAGCATCAGCATTACCTGGGAGCTTGAGAGAAACACAGAATCTCAGGCCATGCCCCAGACTTATTGAGTCAGGCTTGGCATTTTAACATGATCCCTGGGTGATTTACATGCACATTAAAGTGCATTTTGTTCGCTCTATTCCTAAAATAGAGGGAACAGCAGGGGAAAGCCTGGTGGGAAAGATCACGGTGGTTTGAAGATCTTTTCCAAAGTGAAACAGTCAAGGCCACAATTCAGGGAGGCTGAGAGTGATGCTGGCAAGGCAGACAGGAGGGTGGAGGAAGATGATTTGTGTTTTCCCCCTGCTCCCACTGTAGCTGCATAGATCACTGTTCCCTATTTCCTACAGTCATTTTTAACTAAGGCATGTTCTATGTCTCTTACAATGTCCAATCACTTATTGAAAAACCTCAAAGCACATGTTAAATATCCTGGGACAAATATCTTGGGCCTATTGTGTGGCAATTAGTGGGATGCTGATTAAGCATTTCATAACTATAATAACAAGTTATTCTGATTCTCCAGAGTGGCTGGTGGAGAGTCTGTTTTAATAAGGACCAGACACCAAAGGATAAAAATTTACCCTAAGCCATGGGACAGCCACGTCATGCTGATGGAAGGAGTCCTGCCCCACACAATTGCTTGGTTGTCTAAATTAGTTTTCATCCTATACCTGCATAAGAACTGTGCTGCAGCCTGGGCAACATGGCGAGACTCTATCTCTACAAAAGTAAAAAATTAGCCAGGCATGGTGGCACACGCCTGTGGTCCCAGCTACATGGGAGGCTGAGGCAGGAGGATGACTTGAGCCCAGGAGTTTGAGGCTTGTAGTGAGGTATGATATTCAAATCTGGGCGACAGAGTAAGACTTTGTTTCAAACAAACAAACAAACAAAAACAAACAAACTGCATTGAATGTACTAAAGGCATGATCTTTCCCTATTTATGAGTTAGGATTTAAATTAAAATATGCTTTTTCTAGGCCGGGCATGGTGGCTCATGCTTGTAATCCCAGTACTTTGGGAGGCTGAGGCAGGTGGTTCACTAGAGTCCAGTAGTTTGAGACCAGCCTGGCCAACATGGTGAAATCCCAACTCTACTAAAAATACAAACATTAGCCAGGCATGGTGGCAGCATTTTCTTTTTTATCTGCTAAAAGGCAAAGAACATCCCACGTGGCCAAAAAACCAAAACACAATCCAATATAGTTTTCCCTCCCTCTCTTGCTTCCCACAGTATTACTATTGTTATTTTCTTTAAAAAAAAAAAAAAAAAAAAAAAAAAAAAAAAAAACAGTTTGTCTTCTCAAATACACTTTGAGTTTATTAAGTTGTGGGAACTGCATTTTGACTTTTTGTGTTCCCAAGTGCCCAAGATAGCAGTTGCTCAATTAATTTTTTAGATAAACGAGGAAGCTGATGACACAGAAGAATACAAATAGTTGAATGAATTCTCTATGATCTGTAGCCACATGGCCAACAGTTGCTAGAGCTGATTCTCATATTTGGGGAGATTTTATTTAAATTCTGATTTTTTGTTCCTGGGAGATCGGAGTATTTGACTTCTGTGTGCACTATGATGTGACATCCTGTTTGTTCGGAAAGTGCTGTTTTCTGCAAAGAGAAACTAAACTAGTAAAAATGACACAATCATTTGCCCAGCTCACTACATAAGCTAATTTGAGAGGCACAGGCCTGTCATATTTGGAATCGAAACTGAATATTAGTGTAGCATGGTCCACTTTAAGCTTAACCTATGTTTACCACTAGAATTTAGATGGTCTGAGTTATAGGGGTCCTGGTGGGGCAACCCCAGGCATTGGTTCAGATGAGTGACTGAAGAACTCTCATTCAGAACTTCCCAGGTACAAAAGCTTATCTGATAATAAAAGTTGGGTTGCAGAATGGAGCAGGTGATTGTAAGCACAACAGAGGGTCTGGCATCCAGATTTGCTCCTTACCTGTTTCCTAGATATTTCTATGTCCAGTCCTGGACAAAAGCATCTGAGATTTAAAACAGAAAGGCTTATTTTCCCTAAAATGTCTGTGGGATCCCTGGTCGAAGTCAGCACTGATATGCTATCCATATAACAGGGTGGTTACACCAGAGAAAAGAGAATGGCCCTGTCCTGCTATCCAGAGGGGCCAGCACCACACACCAGCCATGAGAGAGAGAGGTCACTCAGTCTATCAGGTGTTTTCTGGAGCCTCTGATGGAAGAAAAATCCTTCTCCCTCCCCAGATTGTGCTGACATCAGAGGAGGAAATATGGGAATCATGGGAACACAGAATTCAGTTTGTAAACAGTTCACTTATGGTCAACTTTTTGTTGTTGTTGTTGCCGTTGTTGTTGTTTTTGGAAATGGGGTTTCACTCTTCTTGCCCAGGCTGGAGTGCAATGGCACAATCTCCACTCACCGTAAACTCCGCCTCCCAGGTTCAAGCAATTCCCCTGCCTCAGCCTCCTGAGTAGCTGGGATTACAGGCATGCACCACCACATCCGGCTGATTTTGTATTTTTAGTTAGACATGGGGATTCTCCATGTTGATCAGGCTGATCTCAAACTCCCAACTTCGGGTAATCCGCCCACCTTGGCCTCACAAAGTGCTGGGATTACAGGCGTGAGCCACCGCGCCTGGCTGGTCAACTTTTTTTTTTTTTTAATGTTTCTATTCCGTGAGTACAGTTCTGAGACAATTGTATCGCTTAGCAGTGTAGATGTAGCCCAGGTGGGTCATCTTATGGAAAATAAAATGTGTGATCTATTCTGAAGTATCTGACAATGTCTGCCACAAAAAAATAATAATAATAAATCTAAAACCCACATTGATATTGGAGCAAATGCAGACATTAGGTTGGAAAACCAATCACTGAAATATAATATCAAGACGACAGGGCAACAGGGTGTTACTAGATTCTAGAAATCTGAGGAAGACCGTTGACTCAGATAAGATGTATCAAATCACCTTTGTGAATTGGGAAGGGCCTCAAATATGCAAGGCATTTAAACATGTCTGGGCCCACTTAATAATGTAATCTTCTGGATCTTTATAGTTTTAAAAATCATCCTGTCACTTCGCACATGTTGGCAAGGTAGGATAGCGTAATCGGCAAAGCCCCAAGGCCACATCCCCAGGGGCGGGTGAACTCCGCCTTCAGCTGCACGGGGGACTCCAGGCCAGGAGGTAGTCCTGGCAAATTGCATTCCCACTCTGAGCAATGAGGGAGTGGCTTGTGGCAGAGCAACTCTAGCTCTGCAAGTGGACTCTGTGGCGGGTGTGCAAGCTGCCATTGAACTCAGCTTCTCCTGAATTCTGTGTGATTTCAAGAAGATACTCCCCCTTCTATCCCATTCTCCCTGATTCCACCTCCTTGGACACATGTTCCCTAATAGTCAGATACTAGCAACCTGAAGTAAAAATAATGATGGCTGCCCTGCTTCTGCCATTGTGGCTTCTACTGCCCAAGTTCCTCCTCCAGACACAAAAGCACCAGCCAAGATTTTGAGGTCACCAAATCACAGTAATAGCTGACCAGGAAATGTATTGTAAAACACCGTCACAGGACCTCTCACCCAGCAGGATAACCTCTCCTGATTTGTTTCCTGCCAAACCCATAGCACCATTTTTGGAACTCAGCTGCTGACTGATAATTAGGTCTAATAGGAGAGCAAGGGTTTCCTGATGGGATACAGACAACACCATATTTACTGGCAGCTGTGCCTTTGCTAATTGTTGGAAACTTGGCTTTTAACCCGTGCTTGCCGCCCACCATGCTGGGCTTAGGCAATCCAATGAACACAGTTCTTCGCACATTAATATTTTTTAAAATTTTTTTTATAGATTTAGAGGTGCAAATGCAATTGTATTACATGGATATAGTGAGTAGTGGTGAGGTCAGGGCTGTTAGTGTACCCATCACCTGAGTAGTGAACATTGTACCCAATAGGTAACACATTTTTTTAAGAGACAGGGTCTTGTTCTATAGCCCTGTCTGGAGTTTTGGGTGCAATCATAGCTCACTGTAACTTCAAACCCCTGGGCTCAAGCAGTCCTCCCATCTCAGCCTCCCAAAGCACTGGGATTACAGGTGTAAACCACCACTATCAGCCATTCTTCACACATTGAAGACAACTATGAGGTGAGTATCCCTACCCACTTGTGGCTGACTTTTAATACGCAGAAATGATATTAGAGCATTTATAACTGGGGAGAATACATTTGCAGGTATGGGGGTGAATTCTGACCAAGGCGGGCATATAATAGATATCTGAAGGCAAGACAAATCTTTGGCCACTGGGGACTGGTTTTGCAAAAGGAGGGAGCATATGGCAGGAATGGTTGCCTGCCAACAATATTCACCTCAAGAACTGCTGAGTAGCATCCCAGGTGCTACCTGTGTTAACTGGTTCCCTAACCAGACACCTGACAACGTTTGTGGAGGACACTGTTTGAAGGGAAAGAGAACAGGGAAAAATATTTTCCTCCAGATACATAGTCTGTTCCTTTAACCCATTCATTATACTCATCTTTTCCCCTCTAATCAGAAATGCCACTTTTATTACATACTGACTGCCTTTCAGTTTTCCAGGCTATTTCTGAGCATTCTAAAACAGAGAAATATGGAACCATAAACTGAAAGCTCTGAGAATGGATCTAGCTTTCTTTCTTTCTTTTTTTTTTTTTTCTTTTGAGACAGACTCTCACTCTGTCACCCAGGCTGGAGTGCAGTGGCACGATTTCGGCTCACTGCCACCTCTGCCTCCTGGGTTCAAGTCATTCTCCTGCCTCAGCCTCCCAAGTAGCTGGGATTACAGGCACGCGCCACCACGCCCGGCTAATTTCTGTATTTTTAGTAGAGACGGGGTTTCACCATGTTAACCGGGGTGATCTCGAACTCCTGACCTCAGGAGATCTGCCCACCTCGGCCTCCCAAAGTGCTGGGATTACAGGTGTGAGCCACCATGCCCAGACTGAGAATGGATCTAAGTTTCTCAGAAGAGCAAACTCTTGTCTCGTTTTTCTTCGAGTTATCAGCAATTACGTGCACAGCACTATACCTTTTATGTCTTGTATTTATAAGTCATTAGTTAGGCCATCTGAATTCTCTAATTGTCTCAAACATGTTTTGTTTTTTTTTTTGTATTGACCACTTCCTCAATTTCAGAGAAGAAGGAAGACTATATCTCACTCAATATTAGTTTAGCAATATATGTGAAAAAAACTCAGTAGACTTGCCTTATACTGCCTTCCCTTGTGGCGAATCAATAGCATAGACATTCTGAAAACACGGACAGTAAGAATGGAGGTGGTACAAGTAAGAATGGAAGATGTACAAGTAAGTTGATTAGTCAGTTATTCTAAGTCAAGGATCCCGTGTTGATTTATTACTCAGTAAAAGTGTCATCATTTGACACCATCATAACAGTGACTATACACACGTCTTTGCCACACCTGATATGTACAGCAAACCAGAAAGAATCATGGGAAGTGGGTTAGGGTATTTATTCTAATGCTATAACCGATACTGCCTAGATGGAATGTACACATACCATGTAGGACTTTCTGTCTGTTTTTACCAAGAGTATTTTTTCTATTCTTGCCTCAGGGCTTTCCTTCTCTGTGCCTATTCCTTTTTCATGGAAAACTGTCTCCTCAATTGCGATGTTTTAAAATCCCACCAGCACTTATCTTATCACCCTAAATGTCCCCACGATTCTACTTCATCTTCAAAGATTTTTCTTACGCAAATGGGAAGATCAAGTATTGCTGCATTTTGTCCCTTAAAGAATTCCATTTAGCGGCCGGGCACGGTGGCTCACACCTGTAATCCCCGCACTTTGGGAGGCTGAGGTGGGTGGATCACCAGAGGTCAGGAGTTCAAGAACAGCTTTACCAACATGGTGAAACCCCATCTCCACTAAAAATACAAAAATTAGCTGGGCATGATGTCAGGCGCCTGTAATTCCAGCTGCTTGGGAGGCTGAGGCAGGAGAATCGCTTAAACCCGGGAGGTGGAGATTGCAGTGAGCTGAGATCGTACCACTGCACTCCAGCCTGGGTGACAGAGCCTGTCTCAAAAAAAAAAAAAAAAAAAAAGAATTCAATTTAGCTTCCTTTGAGAGAGGACCATGAGTCCAATTTACTGCCATTTGAGTCTGCAATAAAAGGAAAGGATCCCTAGCATTACATGGGATGCTGGTCATTGTGATAATTCAGATGATCTCACTTTTTTGAGGTTACCAGAATGCTTTCACTTGGGTTGCCTTATTATCATGAATGTAAAGGGGTGCTTGTTATTTTACTGAAGGTAAAATCAGCCTAGAAAATTAAGTGACTTGCTAAACATGATGTGCAGGGCAGGGCTGGAACTGGGGTTCCTAACTCCAAATTCCCAAGCAGGTCATAACAAAGTGATAACTACAAAACTTACCCACTGGTATTCTTAAAAGGATTTTCTCCTTAGAAGTATTTTGCCAGAGTTTAATTTTAGATTGCAAGTGTTATTCACACTGTCACGTTTCAACAGGTTTGCAAGTTCCTCTGTGTGGAAAACATACTTTTACCACAAGGAAGAGTCAGATGTTCTTTGCAGAGTCTTTGTTGTACTTTAATTATCTAAAATTACTCCTTGGGAATTTGTATATAGCTACATTACCACATTGAAGATGCATATTTAACATGCACAATCAGCTTTGAGGAAAAATAATAGGGGTTTGAATTACCATACCATCCAACAATTACACTTTTGGTACATATCAAAGAGTGAAAGCAGGATCCCAAAGAGATATTGGTACACCCATGTTCATAGCAGCATTATTCACAAAAGCCAAAGGGGAAGCAATGCAAGTGTCCATTGATAGATGAATAAAGAAAATGTGATACGTGTTATATAGATATACACACACACATATATATGTCACTGTGTGTGTGTATATATATATTTACATATACGTACATATATACATATATGCAATGGAATATTATTCAATGTTAAAAAGAAAAGAAATTCTGACACGTGCTGCAACATGGATGAATCTTGAAGGCATGATGCTAAGTGAAAAAAACCTATCACAAAAGGACAAACCCTACATATAACGTATATAGAGTAGTCAAATTCACATAGACAGAAAATAGAATGGTGGTTGCCAGAAGCTGGAGGATAGAAGGAAATGAGGAGTTAGTGTTTAATGGGTATAAAATTTCAGCTGGGGAAGTTTAAAATGTCCTGGAAATGGATAGTAGTGGTGGTTACACAAGAATGTGAATGTACTTAATGTCACTAAACTGTACATTTAAAAATTGTTAAAATGATACATTTTATGTTATGTATATTTAAACACACACACTCTCACACACACACACACTGTCTCTCTTTCACTCACACACATGCACACACACACACATACACACACACACACACACACACACATGCACACACACACACATACACACACGAATAGGAGGCAGAATACTTAATCCAGATCTGGAGGAAGGAGGATGGGGAAGGCTTTACAAAGGAGGTGGCTTTGTCTTGAAAAAAGAGGAGGAGTTTGTCAGGCAGGACAAGAGAAAGATATTCCAGGCTGAGGGAATAGCATAGGAAGTAAGGAGGCAATTCCAAGGTCATGTTAGGAGAACAGCAGGTAATCCAGGTGATGACAGTCCTGGACTCTTGCTGGAGATAAAGCTGTGATGGCAGAGGGAGCCGATCTTGAAAGCTCCTGCGTGCCATGCAGAAGCTTTGGACTTCATTGCATAGGTACTGGGAAGCTCCTGGAGTCCATTAAGCTGGAGATATGACCAAGCTTGCATTTCAGAAAGAGAATGTGGGCAGTTGCATGAAGAGAGGATTGGAGGTGAAAGGGACTAGAGGCAGAAACAATGGTGAGGAGACTCTTGCAATAGCCCAAGAGAAAGATGATGAGGGCCCCAGCTGAGGGTATGTGGAAACTGAGAGAGGCGTTAAGAGGGTGTAGGAACCTACGAGAGGTGGCAAGTGAAACCTAAGGGTGTGAGATAGCCTTAGCATAGATCAGAAATATAACAGAGGCTGAAGGGTTCGGGAGGGCTAGCAGTGAGAAGTGAGAAGGAGAGAAAGAGTAAGTCCATGTTGGATATGTTCAGTTTCATGTGCCTTGTCTAAAAACATCCCACATGAGTCCATCTGCACACGTGTACTGAGTGAGTCCTTATAACTACGCCATGACCCAGACAAATAATCTCAATTTTACTGGCACCCGAGAATCAGATTGGAATCTCTCCAATGAATGTCTTTGGCTCACCCCACTCCAGAAAAGTATCCATATTCTCCCTCCTCAAATACTCTCCCCTACGGTTTCTCTGCAGTCCTGGCCACTCTCTGAGCAAGTAGTCTGCAGGGGCCAGCTCCTGGAGGCAACAGGACTGCCAGGAATCCATCCACCAGTCACCTTTTTCTGTGGTACTTAAAGCTCTCAGTCTGCACCCAGCCTGCCCTCCTAAGCCGCCCATGCTCTCGGCTGGCACTGAAAAGTCTCAGAAACACTTTAACCTACCTGAACAGTGATTACCTTCTTTAGATGAGCAAGGAACTCTTTGTTGCAGGCTAATTAGCAACCATCTTCCCAGGTAGCTGCAATGAAACTGGTCTCTTCCATGCCGTTAGGCAAGCCGGGTCTCTTGTTTGCAGTTAGATCCTGGCTTCTGCTCAGCTGACTTAGGGTAGGATTATTCTCCTGGCATTGAGGAACATGCACGGTTGAGTCAAACAGCCCAAAACCCCATTAGATGGCAAGGGAAATTTCTGCTGTACTCTGATGTCACCCAGGGAAGACACAGGAACAGATGGTGAAGGCAAAAGCTTCATGCACCACAGAAACCTCAGAATACAACTTTCCCATGTAAGAATGAATAAACTGCTGAAAGAGGCCAAAACTCCAAACCCTCTGCTGTGAAGACTGCTCTTCTCAAAGTCAAAAGGTCATTGGGATGGCTTCTTAGAAGCACTTGCGTTGCTTTTTCATTTGGTAACAGGGCTAGGAAACCTCTGTGTCACCAGGAAGGCGAGTGGCCCTCTCTCCCTCTGGCTCTTTGGCAGGTGGCCACGCTTGTATCACATGGGGAATTTGGCAAATCAAGTCCGATTCTTTTGCAGTGTAGCTGCAGCAAGGATTTCCAGTTAGTGATTTTGTGGTGGCTCCTATGAGTCATAATTCCCTGATTCTTCTGCAGAGGGGGCGGACCTAAGTTTGTCCTTGTGAGGACCATCATTACTCTTGGTTTGAGAACGCTGCGGTCCTTGGAGGACATAGAACTAAACCCCAAAATCTGAGTTCTTTTTTCAGAGACAAGGTTTCGCTCTGTCATCCAGGCCAGAGTGCAGTGGCACAATCATGGCTCACTGCAGCCTAGATCTCCTGGGCTCAAGAGATCCTCCTGCATCAGCCTCCCAAGTAGTTGGGACTACAGGCATGAGCCAACATGCCCAGCTAATTTTTTAACGTTGCCCAGGCTGGTCTTGAACTCCTGGCTTCAGGCATCCTCTTGCCTCAGTCTCCCAAAGCCATGGTTTACAGACATGAATCACTGTACCTGGCCCAGAAAATGAGTTTGAAGCTTAGATATTGCCACTAGCCTTCTGGTGGCAAACTTTCACCAAACTCCTAGTGTCTTTTTTTTGCCCGTGCTTTGTGCTAAAATATACCTTTCTTTTTTTTTTTTTCTCCTGCTGTTACCTTTAAAATATTTTAATTAAAAACTACTGTCATATTTTTATTTATTTTATTTTATTTTATTTTATTTTATTTTTGAGAAGGAGTCTCGCTCTGTCACCCAGGCTGGAATGCAGTGGTGCGATCTCGGCTCACTGCAAGCTCCACCTCCCAAGTCCACACCATTCTCCTGCCTCAGCCTCCCGAGTGGACTACAGGCGCCTGCCACCATGCCCGGCTAAATTTTTTGTATTTTTAGTAGAGACGGGGTTTCACTGTGTTAGCCAGGATGGTCTCGATCTCCTGACCTTGCAATCCACCCACCTCGGCCTCCCAAAGTGCTGGGATTACAGGCATGAGCCCCCGTGCCTGGCCTACTGTCATCTTTTTAATACCATGCCTGTTATGGGTTTCTGAATTAATATTTTTATTTAGAAACTTTTGTACATATATATAAACAATGTCACCATTTTTTTTTTTTTTTCATTTGAGACAGGGTCTTGCTCTGAAGCCCAGGCCAGAGCACAGTTGTGTGACCTTAGCTCACTGCAGCCTCAAACACCTGGGCTCAAGTGATCCTCCTGCCTCAGCCTCCCGAGTAGCTGGGACTACAGGCAAACACCACCGTGCCTAGCTAATTATTTTTATTTTTTAGAGGCAGGGTCTTGCTATTTTGCCCAGGCTGGTCTTGAACGCCCAGGCTCAAGCAATCTTCCCGCCTTGGCCTCCCAACTAGCACTTTGCCAAGTTGCTCTTTTCAAATTAGCAATTATGCCAGGTCCTGGGCTAGTATTTCATCAGTGTTATTATGTTTAATCCTCACAACAATTCTTCCAGATAGGTACTTTTATTCCCATTTTACTGAAAAGAGATCTAAGACTTGTTCAATGTCTCACTGCTTTTAAATGGTGGCACTGGTGCTTGAACCCAGGCCTCTTTAACATCCAATTCCATCCTCCTAAACTACTGACTAGACTGCTCTTTGCACGTGTGTTATGTATATGTATATACAGACTACATAGTGGGCAGGCAGTAAATATTTGTTGAATGACTATTCTGTAGTGTATGTATTCACTCAGAACTATCAAGTTTATTACTGTGCTTAGAAATTGATGCTAATCATGTGATCTTCTGGACGCAGCGTATAGCTGAAAAGATTCATATCCTAACATCAGGTGGAGCCTAGAACAATGAGTATTAAAGTGAGTGCTTAGGTAATATGGTAATATCTCTTACAAGCACCCACTTATAATAGGTATTACTTATAATAGGTTATGGCTGAACCCTAAAGCACGTGGCATAGTCTTTACAATTAGTTCCTCAACAAATATTTATAAATGTGTTCTAGCATATTATGTACCATGTAGGTATTAGGTTCTTGATAAACTTTTCTTCAATACATCATTATTGCAGTCCCTTTTTATCACTGTTCAGGCCGTGTTGATGTATTCCCCCAGCTGCACTCAGTGTAATGAATGTGGGTTTGACTGTATTTACTGTTCTCATATCAGCTGAGTTTAACTCACACCCAGCAGAGATGTTAAGGGTCAAAGGTACTGAGAGAAAGTTCTTTATCTATCCAACATGAAAACTGGCTGAATGCTGTGGATAATAAAGTCACTGGGAATGTATACCTGTAGGAGAAAAAGGCCTTCTTTCCTGTGAAATGTCAGTTAGCTGTGTTTCATGCTGTAACACATATTATTAAAAAGCCCCTGAAGCATTTTGAAGAGCTGTGAAGGCTTTGCCTCTCTAAGTGTTACTTGCATTTCTCATAGCACTTCCTGCCTCGTTTAATTCTACTAATGTTAGATCACCTATCATCACTCGATGTACTGAATTAAAGTTTTCCTCTTGAAGATGTTTTGGAAAAAAATACATCTTGGCCTTATTATGAACTTAGAGTCCCTTGTTAATGAACAGGATGCAAATGATTAATTTGGAAGACAGAAATCCTTTCTGGGTGGCTACCGTTTACTTACACATTCTTCTGATGTGCAGAGTAATACTAACTGGCTTGAGAAAGTTGATACCGATTCCAAAACTAGGGTAATTTAAGATTAAAAATACAGTAGGGGCTCTGTAAATGGGGTGAATATAACCAATTGCCTGCAATGAGCTGATTATCTGGGCTCTGAATTTGGCCTAGATTACTGGTAATCAAGGTAAAAAGAAAAACAAGATGGATAATATAGGTCTGACTGCCACCACCATGTTTATTTGATAAAGAAACATTTATAGGCCAGGCACGGTGGCTCATGCCTGTAATTCCAGCATTTGGGAGGCCCAGGCAGGCAGATCACCTGAGATTGGGAGTTCGAGACCAGCCTGACCAACATGGAGACACCCCCGTCTCTACTAACAATACAAAATTAGCTGGGTGCAGTGGCGCATGCCTGTAATTCCAGCTACTCTGGAGGCTGAGGCAGGAGAATTGCTTGAACCTGAGAAGCAGAGGTTGTGGTGAGCAGAGATCATGCCATTGCACCCCAGCCTGGGCAACAAGAGTGAAACTCCATCTCAAAAAAAAAAAAAAAAAAAGAAATATTTATAAATTTACCCAAATTTTACTTGGCATTCAATGCAAGGAGGAAAAAAGCATTTGTCTCCTAAAGAGTTACTGTATTCCTTTAAAAATACCCACAGAAAAACATAGTAACTCATTAAATATTACAGCCTACTCACAGGTTGTCTGCCATTCTTATTAGAGAAGAGAGAGAGAATGGCATATTAAAAATATGTCCGAAGTTACGGGAAGTTGTGAAGTGTAAGACAGATTTCAAGTTGTGATCCTTCACAAGGCTTCATTCTATGCCTGGCTGTTTGGGAGAGTTCAGAGATCAGCTGAATATGAAAGATATAAGAGCAACTGTCCAGCTGAGGTGGTACATACCGCACTACTTTATGGAGAGGACTGAAAAAGTCAATTAAGCTCCTAAAATTCCTTCATCATTGCTAAGCATTCCTTCATCGTTGACAAGCTAAGACATAAAGTTGGGAGATGGACTAAATACACAGGATGGCAGAATAAGACTAGACACATCTTGAAGGGTTAAAGAGATGAGATCATTCTAACATGGCATTTAGTAGAGGTCACTGCCATGTCGGGCTCTGCCATTGAATCAAAAACATCAATGGTTTGAGTAAAGAATAGGTGGGAGGTATTTTGCAGCATTTGTGGGAAAAGGTGTTCAGGGTTTTAGTTGAAAGCAAGCTCAGTATGAGGCCACACTGTGATGGTTGGAGTCCTTCATCCGTCTTTTACCTACCTATCAAAAAATAAAGGAGACAACAGGCTGGATGGTTTGTCCTTGGCATAAATCCTGTCTTTGGTTGGGGCTGCTGTTGTTGTCCAGGTAAATACCTTTGCAAGCCAGCATGCTTCCCATTTAACCCTGGGTTTTACCAATCCCAGCTGTCTCACAGAGGCCTGACTTGTACCTGTCTGTTCCCTGCCCTGCCCTGCCCAAGCAGTCATTTGGTGCCCTGATTTAGAATAAGGGAAGTGATAAACTCTCTCTAGGCCATGCTGCTTGGACTTTGCCAGGGGTATTTCATTCCGCTGAGACTACCACTCTTATAAGTATTGTACAGAAATTAACTCATTCAGAGAGTACCTAGGATAAGGATAAAACTGAGTCATAGGAGGAACAGTTAAAAACCAGCAGGCTGGCCATGGTGGCTCATGCCAGTAATCTCAGCACTTTGGGAAGCTGAAGCATGAGAATCACTTGAGGCCTTGAGTTTGAGACCAGCCTGAGCAACATAGCAAGACCTCATCTCTACCAAAAATAAAAATAAAAAAAAGTAAAGCACAAAGCTTTCTCTAGAAGACAAAAGACAGGGAGACAAGAAAGCTGTCTTCCGAGGCCTGAGGGCTGTCACAAAGCAGACAGATTCACGTTATCTCTGTGGCCATGAGAGGTAAAGGCAGCAGAGGGAGACCTCAGAGCATTTCAGCCCTAGAAGGAACACCTCATAGAAGCGAGTCTGTACGTGTTAGAAGGCAGCTGTGCTGCATTAACTTTCAGATCCCTCCAACCTACCATCCTTGAGGTTCTTACGAATGTTGAAGTAATCTCGATTCTCAGAACTACCATCCCTCCTCCTCACCACCCCCCACACCGCAGAACCCTTTCTTGCTATAAAAAGGCCATTCCTTAGAAAGTTAAACATAGAATTATCATATGATCCAGTAATTCTACTTCTGGGTATGTACTCAAAAGAATTGAAAGTAGAATCTCAAATAGATACTTGTACAGTAATGTCTAAAGCAGCATTATTCACAGTAATCAAAAGGTGGAAGAAACCCCAGTGTCCCTCAATGGATTAATTGACAACAAAATGTGATGTATCCATATCATAGAATATTATCCAACCTGAAAAAGGGAAGAGATTCTGAGACATGCTGCAACATGAATAAACACTGAGGACGTTATGATAAAACATGCCTGTCACAAAAGGATGAATATTGTATGATTATACTATATGAGGTACCTGGAGTAGTCAAATTAATAGAGACAGAAAGTAGAATGGTGGTTGACAGGGGCTGCTGGGAGAGGGGGATGGGGAGTTGTTTAGTGGGTACAAAGTTTGGGAAGATGAAAAGTCTGGAGATGGACAGTGGTGAGGTTGCCACAAGAATGTGAATGTACTTAATGACACTGAACTGTACACTTAAAAATGGTTACATTGTGGCCAGGCTTGGCGGCTTACGCCTATAATCCCAGCACTTTGGGAGGCCAAGGCAGATGAATCACCTGAGGTCAGGAGTTCGAGACCAGCCTGACCAACATGGTAAAACCTCGTCTCTATTAAAAATACAAAAATTAGCGGGGCATGGTGGTATGTGCCTGTAATCCCAGCTGTTTGGGAGGCTAAGACAGGAGAATTGTTTTTACCCAGGAGGCAGAGGTTGCAGTGAGCTGAGATTGCACCATTGCACTCCAGCCTGGGCAGCAGAGTGAGACTCCATCTCACAAAACAACAACAACAAAAGGCTGGGAGCGGTGGCTCACACCTGTAATCCCAACACTTTGGGAGGCCAAGGCGCGTGGATCACCTAAGGTCAGGAGTTCGAGACCAGCCTGGCCAACATCATGAAACCCCATCTCTACTAAAAATACAACCATTAGCTGGGCATGGTGGTGGGCACCTGTAATCCCAGTTACTTGGGAGGCTGAGATGGGAGAATCACTTGATCCCAGGAGGCAGAGGTTGCAGTGAGCCAAGACTGCACGATTGCACTCCAGCCTGAGTGAAAGGGCAAAATTCCAGCTCAGAACAGAAAACAAACAAACAAACAACAACAAAACAAAAAAAAACAGCAAAAAACAAACAAGAAAAGTTACATTGTTAAAAAAAAAAAAAAAATGGGGTGGTTCCCCTCCAGTGGCTCATACCTGTAATCCCAGCACTTTGAAAGGCCGAGGCAGGCAGAATGCTTGAGCCCAGGAGTTCGACACCAGCCTGAGCAACTTGGTGAAACCTGTCTTTACAAAAAAATACAAAAATTAGCCTGGCATGGTAGCCCATACCTGCAGTTCCAGCTACTTGGAAGGCTGAGGTGGGAGGATCACCTGAGCCTGGGGAGGTCGAAGCTACAGTGAGCCGTGATGGCACACCGCTGCACTCCATCCTGGGCAACAGAGTGAGACCTTGTTTCAAAATAAAAGATTGGACCTGGTGGCTCAGGCCTGTGATCCCAGCACTTTGGGAGGCCGAGGTGGGAGAATCACCTGAGGTCAGGAGTTTGAGATCAGCCTGGCCAGCATGATGAAACCCTGCCTCTACTAAAAATACAAAAATTAGCCAGGTGTGGTGGTGTATGCCTGTAATCCCAGCTACTCGGGAGGCTGAGGCAGGAGAATCACTTGAACCCAGGAGATGGAGGTTGCAGTGAGCCGAGATCAGGACACTGCACTCAAGCCTGAGCGACAGAATGAGACTCCATCTCAATCAAGCAATAAATAAAGAAAGAAAGAAAAGGTGAAGTGTAGGAGGGGTTGCTCGGTACTCAGCATCAAGGATGAAAGCTGACTGCAGCCATTGTCCCAGTTGAATTCAGTGGAATGTTCAGTTCAGCCCTGGGGATGAAAAGTTCTTCCAGGCTCCTGTACGGTGCATGCTCTTAAGGACAGAAAGCGTTTTATTTGCATCTAGACCCACTTACCCCCTGCCCCTCTGCTCAGTGCTTGTAGCTCTCTCTACAATGTTATTTCATCTTCTCATCCCTGCTAAATCTTTGCCCTGAAACATGCAGCTCCCTTGATCTGCACAAATGCTGTGCCCCACTCTGGCCCCGAGTCCCCCATTAGAGCATCTGGAGGAGATACCTACCCACTTTCCATGTTTTCTTTCTTCCTTCATACTAAACACACTTTCCTCCTGTATATGCCTGGCTGTGCAAAGTGGAGTTCATTGTTAAAGACAGATATAGAAACAAATAGTTACAATACTGTTAAAGACAGATACAGAAACAAATAGTTACCATATTGTTAGATATAGAAACAAATAGTTACAATAGTATTAAAAACAGATACAGAAACAAATTGTTACCATACTGTTAAAGATAGATACAGAAATACATAGTTACAATATAATGTAACAAGTTTTATAATGGGGAATAGATATACAATGAAGATTGTGGTTTCTATTAAAATGAACTCCAGAGACTCTCAAAGGAGCTATTTTTAGGAAAATTGTATTGTGAATTACATATGCAATTAATAATAATAGCTAACATTTCTTGAGCGCTATTCTAGTTGCCTTGTGTGACTTAATCCATGTAAACCTCAGAGTAAGCCTAAGTGGTACATGCTGTTATCTTCCCTATTTTTGAGTTGAGGAAATTTAGGCTCAGAGAGATTAAGCACACAGCTAGAGTGCTTGAGCCAGAAGCTGAAGCTGGATTGCTTGTCTTATCTCCAGAGCCTCCCTCATAAGCACTATAAGTTCTCTCCAATAATGGCCGGAAAGCAATATGATGAAGTTTCTGTTTTTACCAGAAAGTTTCATCATATCTTAATATTTTGCCATCATTTTTTCAAACTTTTCAAACATAAAACAATATGGCTGTGCTAAGTGTAATGTCGGGTCCTGGATTGGATCCTGAAAAGGAAAAAGGGCATTTGTAAAAAAAAACTGGTGAAATCAGAATAAAAGCTAATGTTTAGCTGTACCAGTGTTAATTTCTGAGTTATGTTCATTTCTGTACCATGGTTATATAAGATGTCAACACTGGGGGGAACTGGATGGAGGGGTATATGGGAACTCTTTGGACTACATTTGCAATTTTTCTATAAATTATCCCAAAATAAGACTTGTATTAAAAATGACAACGTTATGGATATAAAACTTCATTGATATGTTTCTCCCATGGCCTCTTCCTAGAGATCATCCTCATCCAGAATGTGGTGTTTATCATTCAAAGGGCCTAACACAACTATTACTATATTAAATGTTAGTCATGAGCAATGCAGAGGATTTCTCAAGGCGCTTGGGTTTCAGTGAGGGATCAGGATCATGGGTGTTCCGAGAGACCTTGCCCCCCTTTCAGACAGGGGCACTGCCATGAGTCCCTCTCCCAATCAACCCAGTTTCACTCTCACCAACTACCCAGCCCAGACTTGGGCCCACCGTTGACCCCATAAAGGAGGCCACGCCTTCCCTGCAGCTCCTGTCGCTCAAGCTTCCCTAAGCTGTGCACCACCCACTCACCCACATGAAGGCAGCTGGCTCTGAAGTTCTCTGGGCTTGAGGACAAAAAAAGACCTCTGTGAGGCTCTGTTACAGTCTAGGTCAGCAGACAAGAGCCCCAGGGCTCAGCCATCTTCTCTAGGAGAGCAAATATTCATGCCATATAGCGTGTTCTAAGAGTTCCCACAGGAAGCCCAGAAAGTTGTGTATTTACTCAGCATTCAAGGTGTGTACCCAGACCACAAACCTAGCCTAGGGGGCCCAGATCTAGGACAGGGGATGGCCCAGAGCTCTGAAATTTGAGGTATTTCCCAGTGTCTAACAGTCATTAGAAGGGCAACGGCTCTGAGACCTTATTCAACTATTTATTGAAATATTTGTTTTTCCCTATTGTCTATTTATAGAGGTAACTGGGAGAACAGAGGTTCACAGAGGCTGTCAAAGAAGAAGCCTAGAAAGCCCACCAGGGAGGGTGGGGAGGGAAGCCCTGGGACCTGATCAAGGCCGTGCAAGCCCGACCTGCCCCATGACCTGAGGCTGACCCGCAACCTGAGGACAAGCGAAGAGAAGACAGTAGGGCCTGGCCAAGGTCTCTGGGAAAATAAATAGGCTTATCTGTTGTCCTTTGACCTGCACATACTGTTCTTTTGCAGGGTAAAACAGACCCTCCATTTTTGGGATTCCTGAAAGGTGACCAGGTGAGAGCAAAGCCCAACGTCCTGGGGAAAAGCTCTCAGCGCAGTGAATTCTGCATTCAGAGGTAGGAAGACTCCGGATGTGAACTATTTCATGGTTTTTTTTTTTTTTTTTCTAAAATTACGGAAAACAGAGGAATCTCCGCAGAAGCGGAAGTAGGAATGGGGAAGGCGGGGACGAGTTTAGACTAAGCTCTTCTGTGACCTCACTTCTGCTTTTGAAGTCCCACAGCTCTATAAGGTAAGGTTACTTCTGTTAGCGCTTAAGTCAATATTTGAGGTGATAAGTTCACGTTTTCTCTGCTAATTTGCCTAATTTCTTCTGAAATTCCTATGAAGTGTACTGGATTATGAAATTAGTTTCTTCATAGGGACACCTGAATCATGTTTCAAAGAAGGATCATTATCTTAGGGTACAATATCATGATTTTATGATAACATAAAACTAGGTCATGCAGCCCTACTGTCTTGGGGAAAAAAAAACTTTCACAGTTTTAATAACAATTAGGATTATCATTGTTTATGTTTCCAAGTAGAAACAAAGTTTCTCATTCTATGTAGTCATGTGTGCTCCAAAGAGTTGTGGCCTGGAAGCCTGAAGACCTGAATTTTGCTCCAGTTCTGCTGTAACCATCTATTTGATAGTGGGCCTGAATTTCCTCATCTGTGAAGGAGAAGTGACACTCCTTTGTTGCTAAGAGGCTGCAATCATTGATACTCATTAAGCTGGAGAGGAAAGTGGGCATATGCAAATGTAAAATCCACATGATATGTAAACATATACTACATATGCAATGTATTCATCAAGGCATTATGATTAATAGTATTAAATGAGAAATGTTGATATCATAGTATTAGCAGAAGAAATTCTCTCTGGAGATAATTAATATTGAAGCTGGATGAATATTTATGGGACATTTGCCTTCCCAATTTTTCACAATGATTTTCAGGAAAGAAGTTTAGACAACTTTCCCTGGTAACTTTGTCTCAATGTCTAAAGGGTCTAATGGTGAGCAAAACATTCCTTTCATTTCAGCCACTGCTACCTTTGCTCTTAATCCAATGGGGTGGGGCAGAAAGGGCATGGATTAGATAAGAGCCAGTCCTGGCTTGGCCACCTGTGCAAGGCAAATTACCCTTTAATCCCAGGCCCCTTTTCTATTAAATGAGGATAATGATAATGCCTAGAGCTAGTCTCGATGGAAAGTGCTTCATCAGGTGACAAAATGCTTATGATATCACAGATTCTGCAGTGTCATATTTATAAAAGACAAGGTGTGACCATTCTAAGATTTTAATCAATCAATTAACTTGCTACAATTAAATACAGCTACATGAAAGAATCAATCACATAAACATAATTTTTTTTTTTTTTTTTTTTTTTTTTTTTTTTTTTTTTTTTGAGATGGAGCTTTGCTCTTGTCGCCCAGGCTGGAGTGCAATGGTGCGATCTTGGCTCACTGTAACCTCCGCCTCCCTGGTTCAAGTGATTCTCCTGCATCAGCCTCCCTAGGAGCTGGGATTACAGGCATGTGCTACCACACCTGGCTAATTTTGTATTTTTAGTAGAGATGGGATTTCTTCATGTTGGTCAGTCTGGTCTGGAACTCCCGACCTCAGGTGATCCGCCCACCTTGGCCTTCCAAAGTGCTAGAATTGCAGGTGTGAGCCACTGTACCTGGCTAACATAATCTTTTTTAAAAGTTATATTTATATATACATATACATGTAGATATATACATACACACATACACACACACACATAAAATTTTTTTTTTTTTTTTTTTTTTTTTTGAGGCGGAATTTCCCTCTTATTGCCCAGGCTGGAGTGCAATGGCGCCATCTTGGCTCACTGCAACCTCCACCTCCGAGGTTCGAGTGATTCTCCCACCTCAGCCTCCAGAGTAGCTGGGACTACAGGCATGCACCACCACACCCAGCTCATTTTAGTATTTTTAGTGGAGATGGGGTTTCACCATGTTGGTCAGGCTGGTCTCGAACTCCTGACCTCAGCTGATCCGCCCACCTCAGCCTCCCAAAGTACTGGGACTACAGTGTGAGCCACCGTGCCAGCTTATATTTTAACTTTTATTCTAGGTTCAGGGGTTCAGGTGCAGATTTGCTATATAGGTAAATTGCGAGCCATGGAGGTTTGGTGTACAGATTATTTCATCACTCAGGTAATAAACAATGTACTAAATAGGTAGTTTTTTCATCCTCATACATATCCCATCCTCCACACGCAAGTAGGCCCCGTGTTTATTGCTCCCTTCTTTGTGTCCATGTGCACTCAATGTACATAAACATAATCTGGAATGAAAGAAGCCAGACACAGCAAAGTAGATGCAATCTGATTTTATGAAGAGAGCTTCTAGGAGTCTGGTCATGTTCTATTTCTTGATCAATATCTTGTTCATGAGTGTGTTCAGTTTGTGATCATTCATCAGATTGTGAACATAAGATGTGTGCTGTTTTCTATGTACGTATGTTATACTTCAGTGAAAAGTTAACTTTTTTTGTGTTTGAAATGATGGATATACTGATACTGTGATCTGATCATTATATATTATAAATATCAAAACATCACTATATACCTCATGGATATGTACAATTATTATTTATTAATTTTAAAATGTTAACATCTTTTGATTTAGAAACATTAGACATGACAGATTTTTAAAAAAACAGCAACAGGCCAGGCGCGGTGGCTCACATCTATAATCCCAGCACTTTGGTAGGCCAAGATGGGCAGATCACAAGGTCAGGAGATCAAGACCATCCTGGCTAACAAGGTGAAACCCCGTCTCTACTAAAAATACAAAAAAAAAAATTAGCTGGGTGTGGTGGCAGGCGCCTGTAGTCCCAGCTACTTGGCAGGCTGAGGCAGGAGAATGGTGTAAACCCGGGAGGCAGAGCTTGCAGTGAGCCGAGATCACGCCACTGCACTCCAGCCTGGGTGACAGAGCAAGATTCTATCTCAAAAATGAATAAATAAATTAATTTAATTTAATTTAATTTAAAAAACAGCAACAACAAAATCTCCAGATATGCCAATATCTGGAAATAACTCCTCTTAATATTTTGGCATAGATTCTTCCAGAATTTTTTCTATAGGTATAAACATACGTTTTACAAAATGGGATCATACCATGCATCTTTGGGTAACCCAATTTTCTCACTAGATCCTATTTCACTCTTACAAATACTGACACACAAGAGTTTTTCAAACATCTTGGCTAAGTAGACAGTTTATTTATTATTTATTTATTTATTTTTAGGGTTCCTAAAACTGGATGTGGTGGCTCTAGGAGGATGCACCTCTTCCAGTCATCGGGTTTCCCCTGGAAAGACAGAACAAATTCACATTCCCACCTGCAGTGGGTGAGAAGTTCCCTTTCCCCCACATCCTTGCCAAAAATGGATATTATCATTTCTTTTCATCTTTGCCAGTCTGGAAGTTATGTGCAACCCAACACAAGAATTACAGAAGAGGCCAGGAATGGTGGCTCATGCCTGTAATCCCAACACCTTGGGAGACTGAAGTGGGCAGATCACTTGAGGCCAGGAGTTTGAAACCAGTCTGGGCAACATGATGAAACCCTATCTCTACCAAAACACACACACACACCAATTAGCCAGACATGGTGACACACACCTGTGGTCCCAGCTACTTGGGAGGCTGAAGTGGGAGGATCACTGGAGCCCAGGAGGTTGAGGCTGTAGTGAGCTGTGATTGCACCTCTGCACTGCACTCCAGCCTGAGCAACAGAGTGAGACACTGTCTTAAAAAAAAGAAGACAGCTGGGTTTTAAGAACCAATTCAGAGATAGAACAGAATTGGGGCTCCATCCCAACTCTGAATGAATAAATAAAAGACAGTTTCTTCAGCTGTAAAATGGGGTAAATAATAATCTTTCCCAAAGAGAAAAGCTCAATAGCTTAATCCTAGTCCTACCCACCCACAATGGCTCTCCCTTCTTCCCAAACTCCTTTTCAATCTTGTCTCCTCCCAGCAGCCTGAGTATCCCCATATGAATGTAAATCACATGACATGGTTTGTATCTGTGTCCCCATCCAAATCTCATGTCAAATTGTAACCTCAGTGTTGGAGGTAGGGACTGATGGGAGGTGACTGGATCATGGAGGCAGAGTTCTTATGAATGGTTTAGCACAATCTCCCCTTGGTACTGTGTAGGGAGTAAGTTCTCATGAGATTTGGTTGTCTAACAGTGTCCGGCACCTCCCCTCTCTCTCTTCTCCTTCTGCTCTGACCTTGTGAGATTCATTACTCCCCTTTGCCTTCCACCATGATTATAAGTTTCCTGAGGCTTCCCCAGAAACTGATGCTGCCATGCTTCCTGTACAGCCTGCAGAACTGTGAGCCAATTAAACCTCTTTTCTTTATAAATTACCCAGTATCAGGTATTTCATTACAGCAGTGCAAGAACTGCACTGATTAATACATCATACCACACCATCTCTGTCTTAAAACTCTTCTTCAGCCAGCTGTAGCACATAGAACAAAATCTAAACTTATCCTGGCTGACTTGGGTCCACCTGCTCTCCCTTTGCCTGCCCCACTGTAGATATGGTCAGGCCTTGATGTCTTTTGCCCATCTTTAAAAAATTATTATTGTGATTTACTTTTCAAATTTTTTTTTTTTTAATTTTTATCTTTTTAGAGATGAGATCTTGCTCTCTTGCCCAGGCTGGAGTGCAGTGGTGCGATCATAGCTCACTATAGCCTCAAACTCCAGGGCTCAAGCAATCCTCCTGCCTCAGCCTCCCAAGTAGCCCAGTTAATTTTTTTTTTGAGATGGAGTTTTGCCCTTGTTGCCCAGGCTGGAGTGCAATGGCACAATCTTGGCTCACTGTAACCTCCACCTCCCCGGTTCAAGTGATTCTCCTGCCTCAGCCTCCCAAGTAGCTGGGATTACAGGCAGGCGCCACCACACCCAGCTAATTTTGTACTTTTAGTAGAGATGGGGTTTCTCCGTGTCAGTCAGGCTGGTCTTGAACTCCTGACCTCAGGTGGTCTGCCCACCTTGGCCTCCCAAAGTGCTGGGATTACAGGTGTAAGCCACCGCGCCCAGCCACTAATTTTTATTTTTTACTTTTTGTAGAGACAGTCTCATTATGTTGGCCAGTCTGGTCTCGAACTCCTGACCTCAAGCAATTCTCCTGCCTCAGCCTCCCAGAGTGCTGGGATTACGTTGTGAGCCACTGTGCCCTGTCAGCCCACATTTTTGAGGCTGCACTGGCCTCTGGGTTTCTTGAATGGGCAGTCCCTCAGGCCTGTGTCTTGGGATGCTCCTCCTCCCTCACTTTCCTGTCCTTGCCAACTTCAGTTTAAAACCACATCCTCAGGGAGACCTTCCCAGTCCTCCTGCTATTTTCTCTCCCACCATCCTGTTTAGTCCCTTCACAGTTCTTATTACTATGTGTAATGACATGTTTCTTTGCTTACTTTTGTGTTTTCTCTACCCACCACCTGGTAAGCTCAATGAGAGCAGAGATAAGGCCTTCTGAGTTTACTGCTATATCCCCCAGCACCTAGGCCTGTGCCTCATTGTACATGTTCAACAAATATTTGTTGAATGTGTGAAAATAAGTATTTCAAAATAAAGGCTGTTGGAACTTTAAAATATTATGAACTTTGAAGGAGTGTGATTACGGGACTCAAGTTACATAAACAGGCAGCTGTAACCTTTGTCTCTCTGATTATAGATTAGCCTTCTTTCTTACCACATTGTTTTGTAAAATGTTGTAAATGACTGAAGGGGGCCAGGGAAGATCCCTTCCACCTTCACTATTGATCTTCATTATAGATTCACTTCCTTCTTAACTTTCTGACACAAAGACTTTACAACCATCTCATTGTCTAAGATGGAATGTTTTAATCCTACTAAATTTCTTTGTTTTCTGCCTATATAAGAAAGACTTTAATTTTTCTTTTTTTTATTTTGAGACAGAGTCTTGCTCTATCGCCCAGGCTGGAGTGCAGTGGTGCGATCTAGGCTCACTGCAAGCTCTGCCTCCTGGGTTCATGCCATTTTCCTGCCTCAGCCTCTTGAGTAGCTGGGACTACAGGCGCCCACCACCACGCCCAGCTAATTTTTTGTATTTTTAATAGAGACGGGGTTTCACCTTGTTAGCCAGGATGGTCTCGATCTTCTGACCTCGTGATCCGCCCGCCTCACCCTCCCAAAGTGCTGGGATTACAGGCATGAGCCACTGCGCCCGGCTGACTTTAACTTTTTTACTTTAGATCACTGGCTCCATTTCTCTGAAGTCCATGTTTCCTGGATGGCTATTCCTGGCTTTGAGCTCCAATGAACTCTACACATAATCATATGTTCTAAATCATGTTACTTAAGGTTGACAAATGAATCAATAACTATTTCACTTTTCCTCCAGTTTGGTGGTGGGTAAACCCACACCCCGTAACAGGGTGAGATAGCTGCCAATTCTTTGTAACTCGTCCTTCTGGGCTGCTCTCTTCCTGATCTGAAATCTCCCCAGACCATTTCTGATCTCTCTCATCCCACATCCCCAAGTTGTTGACTGTATCACCTTCTGCAGCTCTGAAATGAAATATATACTGTCTTGTACTGTTCTTTTAGTGTTGGAAGTGCCTCCTGCCACCTTAGGGAACCATATATCAGTTTACACTAATCTAGTTTCTTCAAATGGCAAACTGTCTCAAGAGGGTGGGAGGGCTCAAGAAATATTCATCCATTCCGCATGCATTTATTAAGCACCTACGAAGTACCAGTTATTATATTAAACACCTAGGATACAAATACGAATAAGGCACAGCATTTCCTAACTTCAGGGAACTCACAGTCTAGGGAAGGGGGCACATAATTGTAATATTATGTAGCAATTGCAGTGGCTTGCTATGTAAAAGACAAAGGGGGCCAGGCGCCGTGGCTCATGCCTGTAATCCCAAGACTTTGGGAGGCCAAGGTGGGCAGATCACTTGAGTCCATGAGTTCGAGACCAGTCTGGCCAACAGCCCGGGGGTTTAGTAGAAACCCCATCTCTACTAAAAATACAAAAATTAGCCAGGCATGGTGGTGCGTGCCTATAGTACCAGCTACTCAGGGGTCTGAGGCAGGAGAATCGCTTGAACCCAGGAGGCAGAGGTTACAGTGAGCCAAGATCGCACCACTGTACTCCAGCCTGGGTGATGAAGTGACTCTGTCTCAAAAAACAAACAAAAAAAAAGACAAAAAACCACACAGGGGAAGGATACTGAACCCAGTCTGAGGAAAAGGAGAAGAGCAGGCTTCCTGGAGAGGTGCCATCTGATCCAAGTGAGCCAGATAAAGAGGACAAAGGCATTACCAGAAGAGGGAACAGTATCAGCCCAGGCCTGGGTGGAGAACAGCACTCTGTGGGCAAGGCAACAGTCAGCAGTTTAGTGTGGTTAGAAAATAAAGTGCAAGTCAGAAAGTGCTGAAAAATAAGTCACCGAGATGGGCTGGTGCCTGTTCAGGGAAGCTGCTGGAAGTTAAGGTCGGCAGCTTGGACATTGCTATAGAAAGAGGTCACTGAACATTTTAGCCAGGAATGGAGTGGGAGGTGTTGGATTTGGGGAGGACGCGTTTGGAGGCAGGGAGATCTGGTGAGATATGACCAGGATCTGCCCTGGGTCAGTGGTAACGAAGAGGGAGAGTCAGGTATAGGTTTAAGAACCTTTAAGAAGTAAAACTGGTAGGACTTCGTTATTGATTAAATGTGGAACAGATTAGAGAGAGAGAGAGAGAGAGAGAATCAGTAGCTTGAATGACCTCATTATGATGGAATCCCATCGACAAAGAGAATACCAGGGAAGCAGTTTGGTGAGATGAGGGACGTGAGGTGACACTTAGGTTTGGGATATGTTGAATCTGAGGTGCTTGGGGGACGTACAAACAGCTTTAATTTTGAGTTACTTATTTTTGTAATATAATGGCAAGATGTGTGGTTTGCGGATTAGCATCTCCCTTCACTGAGCTCACTTGTATTCAGCGGTTAGGATATTTCACCATGGTAGGTGCTGGGGTACCCCATCCAGGTCCCTTTTACCCCCAGCTGCTGTGAGGGCTGACTGATGACAACTCACAGCCCCTCCTTCTCCTGGGAGTCAGGCTCCCAAAAGGCAGTCTGGCCCAAACATACAAAAGCTCGGCCCCCAGTATCACGGGGGCATTACCTTTGCGGTGCACTTTGGGCTTCCCGAGCTCCCTGGAGGGATCAGCCTGAAGCTGGTCTCCAGCTGAGACCACATCCTTGCTTGCCTTTCCCCACCCTGTGCCCTCTTGCCTCCTCATTCCCCTCCTCCTGAGACCACTGCCCCAGTGAATCACTTGCTCAAGAATCCTCCTGCTTCTTGGGAACCCCACCAGAGACACAGGAGAAATTGGGCAGTTGGTAGTTGGTTGGCCACAGTTTCAGGAATCCACAGACATAAAGAGGGGGCTGAAGGTGAACTTTATTCCTCTGGACAGAGCTGGTAGTGAAATGAACGATAGTGGAATTGCCTTTATCCACAGTACAAGGTCATTTGTGTCATTTTTATTAGTTTTTAGTTTATTGGTTTTATTAAACCACAATTCTCAATCTCTGAGTCAAAAGCATTTGTCAAAATTCCTGCTTACAGACTATTAAGGTTCCTGAGTTTGGAAGGAGTTCTTTTTTCCTAAATTCCATGTGCCCTTCCCTTCTTTACTCTCCATGTTTGAAATGATGTCACTGAAAGCAGATGCTCTTTGGTGGTTGAGATGGACCCACCCGTCACCCCAAGACTGGATCCATTTTCTCCCTTGAGCTCTTGTAGTATCTTTTTGCTTCTCTAAAGTAGCGATTCTGGACACTGTCCATGGAATTGCCCATGTGTTGCCTATTTAGTCAAAGAAGACTCAAGAACTGAGCATAATTCAGAGTTAACATGGCCTTCTTCTTTGTTATCTCATCAAACGTGCTTACAAAATATGTATTGAATGATAAAAATGAAAGATTAAATGAATGAATGATCATTATTGCCAAACCAGGCAAGTTCCATATAAACGCAAATTGGTTTTCACTGTGCAATGTCCTTTCGCTGTATGTCTCTTTAATCCGTTTGCTCCATTGCCTCCGATTGGTGGCAAAGACTACATCTTCTATTTCCCTCTTATCCCTGCAATAGACTACAGAAATCGTGTTTGACGGAGTAACATTAGTCAGTCAACACTTATTGATCACAAACTATTTTAAGGGTATTTTAAAGATGGAGATTTAAAAATAAATAAAACACAGTGGTCTTTAAGGAACTCATGATGGCCTGAGTATACAATTTGTTCTTAAATAGAGTGACTTGTAAAATACATAACTACATTTGGTTTAATATTTGTTCCTTTGTAAACTTCTCATAGAAATAAATTCAAAAATAATTAAAACATTCTTTGCAGACCATGTGACTTAATTTTGTCAGCAATTATGGCTGGTATGCCAATCGGGCTCTGGCTCTAAGTGCAATCAATACATTACTGCTTAGCCAAAAAGGCAAAGTTGCTAGTTCAAGTCCTACTGTGTGTACCTGTAGGGGAACTAAGGTCTTCACTGTGGGATGTGTGTGAATCTGAATTTAAATTGCAGGCTGGAAAGGCTTACTTTCAACAGCATGCTTCTTTAAAGTTCCGACACTAGGTTCCTTGCTTCAGGCTTTGAAATGAAATCAAAGCTGGCTTTGGCCTTGGCTTTAGCTTTGGTCTAGTAATAGCCTGATAGGTACATCTATGGTAGCTTTTTTTTTTTTTTTTTTTATGACTCTTTCCCTTGAAAGACAGGAACACTTTGAATTTCTCGGCATCTGTGAGGTGAGTCATGCATTTTATAGGCGCAGAAATTGAAAGAGGAGTGACTTGCGTATGGTCAGATAGCAAGTCCAAGAATCTGATGAGTCCAGCACCACAGGGCCACCCAGAACTACTTGGCCTGCTGCCTATCCTCTTGTCCCTCCACTGCACTAGGCATAAATGTCAGTAAAGAAAGGAAGTGTGGCCCATTGAGAGAAAATGTGGCACAAGCCAAGAGTTCACAGCACTGGAAGAGGTAAAGGCAGATCCAGGTGGAGGCTCTGTTCTGCCCAGTTGATGATGAAATACTGATAGTGGATTTCTTCCTTTTCACCTGTTCCTGCCCCACTTGCCTCTGAAAGTCAGCCAGCACACTTTCCTCAGCAAATGGGTGGTGGGTTCTGGGCCCAACAATGTTATAATAAAAGCAAAAAAGCTAAACTATGCCATTGGCTCTGACTGCCTTAAAGGGTTTTTGTCTCTAAGCTAGAAGACATGCTTTCTTGTACTTTCCCTGTGGGGATGGAGGCATTTTACTTGTCATCTATAGAAATTCTCCTACTTTCGGGAGTGTAAATTAGTCCAACCTTTGTGGAAGACAGTGCGCCGATTCCTTAAGGATCTAGAACCAGAAATACCATTTGACCCAGCAATCCTATTGCTGCGTATATACCCAAAGGATTATAAATCATTCTGTTATAAAGACACATGTGCATGTATGTTTATGGCAGGACTATTTACGATAGCAAAGACTTGGAACCAACCCAAATGCCCATCAATGATAGACTGGATAAAGAAAATGTGGCACATATATACCATGGAATACTATGCAACCATAAAAAAGGATGAGTTTATGTCCTTTGCAGAACATGGATGAAGCTGGAAGCCATCTTTCTTAGCAGACTAACACAGGAACAGAAAACCAAGCACCGCATGTTCTCACTCATAAGTGGGAGTTGAACAATGAGAACAAATGGACAAAGGGAGAGGAATATCACACACCAGGGCCTGTCAGGGAATGGGGGGCAAGGGGAGGGAGAGCGTTAGGACAAATATCTAAAGCATGCAGGGCTTAAAACCTAGATGATGGGTTGATAAGTGCAGCAAACCACCATGGCACGGGTATACCTATGTAACAAACCTGCACAGTCTGCACATGTATCCCAGAACTTAAAGTAAAATAAAAAGAAGAAAAAAAACTCCTACTTTTTTGGCAATAATGGGTGTTAGCAAAATGATTCACCATCTATTGAATACCTATTTGAGCCAAGTACCATTGGGCGTTTTTTTTGTTTTGTTTTTTTGAGACGGAGTTTTGCTCTAATTGCCCAGGCTGGAATGCAATGGGGTAATGTCAGCTCACTGCAACCTCCACCTCCTAGGTTCAAACGATTCTCCTGCCTCAGCCTCCCAAGTAGCTGAGATTACAGGCACCTGCCAGCACACCTGGTTAATTTTTGTATTTTTAGTAGAGAAGAGATTTCATCAGGTTGGCCAGACTGGTCTCGAACTCCTGACCTCAGGTGATCTGCCCGCCTCAGCCTCCCAAAGTGCTGGTATTACAGGCATGAGCAACCGTGCCTGCCCCCATTGGGCATTTTACTTGGTCTTTTTAAATCCTCATGACAACAGATATTTATTAAGCAACTACCAAGTGCCAGACACCATGTTGGGGGCAGGAGACACAAAAATAAATAAGGCACAGTCCCTACTCTCTGGAGTTATATAGACTAGTGTGGAAGATGTAATCGTAATCAAGTAACTGTAACACAGCTTTATAAGGACTCCAGTAAGAGGTGACCCCGGAAGGTGACGGGAACACATAGGAGGAGACCCTAACCTGATTTTGGGGTCCCAAGAAAGTCTTCTTAAAAGAAGTGATGTCCAAGCACTATTAGACGGGAGGGAATTCTTTTTAGAGACAGGCTCTTGCTCAGCCGTCTAGGCTGGAGGGCAGCGGTGCAATCATAGCTCACTGCAGCCTCGACCTCCTGAGCTCAAGGGATCCTCCTGCCTCAGCCTCCCAAGTAACTGGGACCACAGGTGTGCACGTCACACCCAGCTACTTTTTAATTTTTTTTTTTTTTTTTTTTTTTTTTGCAGAGATAGAGTCTCACTATGTTGCCCAGGCTGGTTTCGAACTCCTGAACTCAAGCGATCCTCTTGCCTCAACATCTCAAAGTATTGGGATTACA
This sequence comes from Macaca nemestrina, assembly GCF_043159975.1. NCBI lineage: Eukaryota > Metazoa > Chordata > Mammalia > Primates > Cercopithecidae > Macaca > Macaca nemestrina. The sequence continues at coordinate 13,272,450 of NC_092125.1, read as the reverse complement.
GGTGTGAGCCACTGCATTCAGCCCTAGATGGGAATTGTCAGCTCCAGACTTATCTCTGAGCCTCACAGAATTTGTGGAAGATAGAATAACGACCCCCAAAGATGTCCATATCCTTATCACCAGGACCTGTGAACATACATGGCAAAAAAAAAAAAAAAAACTTTGTCAATGTGATTAAGCTAAACATCTTGAGATGGGGAGCTTATTTATACTGAATTAGCTGGGTGGGTCCACTGTAATCACATGTAATCCCTTATAAAAGGAGTCAAGGCCGGGCGTGGTGGCTCACCCCTGTAATCCTAGGGTCGCCTGAGGTCAGGAGTTTGAGGTCAGCCTGACCAACATGGCGAAAACCCGTCTCCACTAAAAATACAAAAGTTAGCCAGGTGTGGTGGCACATGCCTGTAGTCCCAGCTACATGGGAGGCTGAGGCAAGAGAATTGCTTGAACCCAGGAAGTGGAGGTTGCAGTGAGTCGAGATTGGGCCACTGCACTCCAGTCTGGGTGACAGAGCAAGACTCCGTCTCAAAAAAAAAAAAAAAAAAAAAGAAGGAGTCAAGGTCCGGTGTGGTGGCTCATGCCTGTAATCTCAGCACTGTGGGAGGCCAAGGCAGGAGGATCACTTGAGCTCAGGCTGCAGTGAGCTATGACTGCACCACTGCACTCCAGCTTGGGTAACAGAGTGAGACTGTGTTTCTAAAAGAATTTGTGTGTGTGTGTGTGTGTGTGTGTGTGTGTGTGTGTGTGTGTGTGTGTTTGTGTGTGTGTGTTTTAAGTAAATAAATGAAGAGGGAATCAAGAAGGTCAAAGTCAGTAGTGGGAGATGTGATAACAGAAGCAAGAGATTAGAGTGATGTGAGGCAGGGGCCATGAGCCCAGGAATGCATGTGACCTTCAGAAGCTGGAAAAGGCAGGAAAACAATTTATCCTTAGAGATACCTGAAGGAGCCTGCCCTGCTGACACCTTGGTGTAGCCTGCAAGCTACATTTTGGACCTCTTCCACAATTGTAAGAGAATAAATTTGTATGTTTTAAGCCACTAGGTTTGTGGTAATTTGATACAGCAGCAATAGAAAACTAATACAGAGTTTAAGATATAACTTGCCCGGTGTCACAAATTAGACAATGATGAAGCCAGGATTAAAACCTAGAGTGAATAATTCCAAAGCCCAAGTGGTCTTTCCTCAGAGCTCATGTTTCCTCTTAGGAAACCCTCTGGGTCTTCATTCAATATAATTTGAAGAACTTGTCTATCAGTCTCCCTTCTCTCTTGCCTGAGGCACAAATATATGCTCACGGAGACAGTAAGTGGCATTAGATGCAAAAATGCTGGAACGCGAGAGGACGAACATCTGCAGATCAATGAATGTTTGTTTTCTGAATAGTATTGTGGAAAAGGAACTGGATTAAATGTTAAGAGACTTAGTTCTAGTCCTAGTACTGGTATTAACTAGCTCTGAGACTAGAGCAAAGCCCTTAACATTTCTAAGCCTCTGTTTTGCTCATCTGCAAAATGAGGGCTTAAGCTAGATAGTTTTTGATATTCTTTTAGTTTCAACTTTCTACAATTCCTCAAGACTACCAGTATGTCCTGCCTCTTCTCTCCAGGACACACACTTTGAGGCCATTTGAGCCTCTAATGGGAGTTCAATCTTAGCAACTTAGATGCCAGTTCATCTATTATTTAGCCAAGGACAAGGAAAGAGACCTCTCCTTTTCCAGTGTCAGCAGAGATCATCTTAAAGTCCCTGAGTTTTAGAACCTCTCCAGATCAGCTGAAAGGTCACTTAGCAACTGGCAAAGTGGAAGAGAATGATCTGAGTTTGTAAATTCTGATATGGCATTAAAGTCTTATTTGAATGGTCCTAGATGAAAAATAGTTCCAGCTAGTTCTGGAAATGGCCATACTGCAGGTCATCTGGTGCTTGAAAGAGGAGCTTGAAATAAGATCTGGACCATTGGCAAATGATCTCAGGGGCCACGGTATACTAGATTCAAGGCTGTTTCAGGTTGTGAGTTCAAGCCAAAAGCAATACTGAGGCTTGAGCTAAGCGGGAGTGATCCCTGTGGGTTTCAAACAACGTTAATGTTTATACTTGCCATGTCACAGCCTGGCATATTTGAAGCATGGAAACCACAGCACAAATTTCCCTCTGTCTCTCTGTGCTGGTTCGAGGTATAATCCTACCTATTCTGCTAATGTTACCCAAGTTGGGTCCTCGACATTTCTCTGTTTTCTGCACTGTAGATGCCCTAGAATATTAAGGAGGCAAACATACTGATTACTAGCCTGATCAATCGACAAAAAAATAAATAATAAACACACCCATGGCCTTAAAGGACTTTTCCTTCTTGACATCTCTCCTCAGCAGGTGACACTCATCACTTTCTCCTAAAACCTGTTTCCATCCTATTCTGGGATGCTTCACCCACTTCCTCTTCCGGGCTGCCCCTGCTTACTTTCTACCTCTGGCTCCTCTTCTTCCCTTTGCCTGCTCACTCTTAGTCTTCCATTTCTATACATGGTTTTTAACTTTCCTCTGCACATTATCTCCCTTGACAACCTCGTCCCATCTCAGTGCTTTAACTTCCTAATGCGGACCACACTGAAGTCTGTAGAGAGCTCTAAGCTGTCTCTCGAGCCTCAGTCCCACATACTGAAGACACTGGGTCACGCAGCCTGGGCTGAATCCCATCTCTGCCACTCAGAACAGCTGTATGAATGTGATCACGTGACTTCAACCTCTGTTTCCTTATCCATAGAATAGGGAGAATCATAGAATCCACCTCTTAGTGTTGCAGTAAGCATTTAGATGTTAATTCTGTGAAACGATTGGTTCGGAGTATTCATTTCATAAATGATCTCTCTCTCTTTTTTTTTTTTTTGTTTTGAGATGGAGCCTTGCTCTGTCACCCAGGCTGGAGTGCAGTGGCACAGTTTCTGCTCACTGCCACCTCTGCCTCTCGGGTTCCAGGAATTCTCCTGCCTCAGCCTCCTCCCAGGCAGCTGGGATTACAGGCACACACCACCACACCTGGCTAATTTTTGTGTTTTTAGTAGAGATGGGGTTTCACCATATTGGCCAAGCTGGTCTCAAACTCTCCTGACCTCAGTGATCCGCCCGCCTTGGCCTCCCAAAATGTTAGGATTACAGGCATGAGCCACTATGCCTGGTCATAAATGATATCTCTAATTGTATTTTAATAATTGATCTTTAGAACTTGAAAACTTTGCTAGCACATCAACACATTCCTCTTCTCTCCAAATAAGCAAAACCAAGCACTTCACACAATCCATCCAGTGATCTCTACTTCTGTTAGTGGCGTCACCTACCTTCTCGCTTTCCAGACCTAAGAGTTTGAAATCAACATTGAGCCTCTTTCTTTTGCCCCCACATGTAGTCAATTGCCAAGTCCTGCCTCTCAGTTCAAATCTGGTCCCTCCTCTCCATTCTTTCCCTAGTAGCCTAATTTACATTGCTCAGGGTCACAGTTCCCTAACCAGTCTCCCTTCCTCTCACAATCTATTCTGCACCTCACAGAAACATTCATGTTGGCTGTAATTGCACACTCCCTGGTCCTAAACAAACTTCCACTGACTCACCCTTCTTGTTGAGTAAAATCCAACCCCTCAATGCGGCATTCAAGTTCTAGCATGGTATGATGGAGGCTTGGCTCAGAGTGTGTGTTGAAGGGCTGGGAGGGTGGGGACTGCCCTCTGGATGGCATGAGTAGGCATCAGCTTGGAGTGGGAGAAACTATGAGTCACTTGGTTGTTTTCAGTAAGTGGCAGAGAGTTTAAAAAGAGAATGGATAGCTACATTCTAAATCGCAAAAAATGTAAAAAATCATATGGGCATGATAACATTCAGCCACAAATATTTATGAAGCTTCTGCTGTGTGCCAGACAAAATGGCTGGGTATTAGGACTATGACAGTGAAGATAACACAGCCCTTGCTCTCAAAGATTTACAGTTGATGAGAAAGGCAGACAAATCCAGGGGCCATTATAATCCACCATGACAGCTGCTGAACTCTTCTGTGGGAATTTGCAGGAGTGGCACCCACATACGTGGGCATTTGGAGAAACCGGGGAAAGCTTCCAGGAGGAAATGATGTCTTAGCTGGGACAGAAGTAAGAAGAGTCAGCCAGGTAAGGGTGGACAGGTCGGGGTCGAGAGAGGGTGTTTCAAGGCCAAGCGGATGGCCTGGGACCACCAAGAGATAGAGAGAGCTTGGTGGGTTGGTGCCATTTGGCTAAGACTTACCTGGGGACAGAGGTGAGTGATGTTGAAAGATATATTTCAAAACATCATGCTAGCCTGTAATCCCAGCACTCTGGGAGGCCGAGGCGGGCAGATCACGAGGTCAGGAGATGGAGACCATCCTGGCTAACATGGTGAAACCCCATCTCTACTAAAAATACAAAAAATTAGCCGGGCGAGGTGGCGGGCGCCTGTAGTCCCAGCTACTCGGGAGGCTGAGGCAGGAGAATGGCGTGAACCCAGGAGGCGGAGCTTGCAGTGAGCTGATATCCAGCCACTGCACTCCAGCCCGGGCGACAGAGCGAGACTCCGTCTCAAAAAAAACAAAACGAAAAACAAAAACAAAAAACAAAAAACATCATGCTGTACATGATAAATATGTCCAATATTATCTGTCAACTAAAAAATCGTATTAAAAGGTAAGGTTAAAGAGGTAGGCAGCGAATGGATAATGAAGGACTGTTCCATGAAAAAAGGATTGGCTTTCACCCTGGAGGTGAAGAGACTCGCGAGTTCTCAGGAGGGGAGTGAGTCAGATTTTCTTTATTCTCAGAAGCTGGGGAAAGGGCTGACATTTTAGTTGGGAAGAGGTTAAATACCCCAACAATTAGAACTCAAAATAATTTCAGTTAGTGCCAAGATAATTGTTCTTGGCTCTGTATCTCTGACCCTTGTGAGGTTTAACAAACAAGGGAAGTCATCAACTAATTTATGTGTTGTTGTCTAAATAAATGTTTCTCAGGATCGTAATTATAGGATGTCAAAGTCAGAAATGGCCTCAGATAGTGTCTGCTTTAAAATAAAAGCATTGGTGTATTGAATGGTGGGACCTTGCTTTTTTTTCTTTCTTTTTTTTTTTTCTGGTTTCTTGCCTTAATTTAGCACCATCCACCTTCTGTGGCCCCTGAGTAACTGTAAAACCCAGGGTGGAGGCTCTGCCTGGGAGGGCACTGAGAGGGCCCTGGCCCAGCCCAACCCCCTGCTCAGGATGATGAGGTCATGCTGGCTCCCACAATACAGGCACAGCCGGTTCACTAAGAAAGAGATGGGAATGGGCCGGAGAGGTCAGGCATCCTAGGAGGAGGGAAACTAGAGCCTTGGTATATTAATAGATACCACCCCCTTTAGCCTAATTTTCAAAGACAGTGATACAATGACTCCTCCAGATCCAGACTCGAAAAGGCTGGCTTAATAGAATTGAGTCCTGTGCAGCATATGTCATTAGGAAAAAAAATCCATCTTGATGGCTTAGTCATTACAGTGGCTTCTGCAGCAGAATGGAACAGCCCTGGCAATGGGTATTAGTCACACACTAGAGATGACTAAGATTTGATTATTTCCCACAATAGAGGTTGAAAAAATGGCTCCCCCAACTCCCAAGTGTTTTTTAAGGTCCCTGGAAATGTCAGCATCATCACCACTACCCTAAAACTGGTATCACCAATCTGGGGAATAACTCCAGACTTTGAGTTAATACTATAAAATGGGCTTGCTTTTCAGAAAATACCTGCCTTTTTATTTCATCTGCCTGTGAGAGTTCACTGGCAAGCGTTATTGTGTAGTGCAGTCTCTTGGGAGAGATCTTCCTGAATTCCTACTCTGCAACCATTACTTAGCTATGTATCTTTGAGCAAGTTACTTTAACCTCTCTGTGAATCTGGGTCATCATTTCTAAAATGGGAATAATAATATCTACCTTATAGATGAATATTAAAAGAGGTAATTCATATGAGGTGCTTAACACAGTAAATGCATTTCAGGAAACCATTTTTTTTTCATTTATGGATTTCTGTTGTTGTATTGGGATAAAGTCACACCAGGGGAAAGAAGTTGACAGGGACAGACAACACTATAAATGTTAGCTCTTATTATAATTCCAACCACGATTTCAGATAATCTTGTTCACTTGTCACAAAACTGATGATGACAGTTACAACACTGTCTGGGTGATTGGTGTCAGCCTAGCATTTTACAGCTTCTGGGGGAACGTATGTCTCCTGTGATTTACCTGCTCTTATCATTTGTCCAATATTCAATTAGGGGCAAGGTACCTTTTCTAATCAATCTCAATTGAAATCTATCTTCACACATACATATGATAGCAACGTCAAGGGTCTTAGACCTTGAGGTGGCCCTGGCTTGCAGATAGACACTATGTAGAATTTATAGCCCCTTTGCAGTTAGCTCATTATGGTCCTGCAGACTTCCTCTCTACAGTGTCTGTGTTTGCACAAGAACACGTAACACTTGTTTTTCTTTTTCTTAATGCTTTAGCCACTTCCTATTTTTCCTAAATACTTGGGCTCCCCAACTAAGGAGACACTGACTGTGAGATTTTGTATATAAACCACTATGGATCCCAAAGAGAAAATGGATAATCCAAGAAAAAAAAAAAAGCTACACCCCAATTACTTCCACATCTTCCACTGTATGGTTGCAAATTGCATTTGTTCAGTCAGCCATTTACTATCACTCACAATGTGTCAGGAAAGGCACTGGCGCTTGTCCAAAGATGGAAAGACGTGGCCCTAGGCTCAAGAAGTGCACACCAATAGAGGACCTGAAGGAAAACAGATACTGCACTTGGCCAAGTGGCTGCAGGGACCACGGGCAAGCCAAGAAAAAGGAGCTGTGTGTGCTATATAAAAAAATATGTCTGTGCTGGTGCATTTTCTGTTTTAATGTTTGTTTGCCTTTTTTTTTTTTTCCTATTAAACTTCTGTAAGCCAGAGTCATCCATGGTGCCTTCCTGGTCTCACAGAGCTCCAGGGCCTTGTCCACCCTGTGCCCTGCAAGCAGTTCTTCCCTTGCATTCCGTATATCCTGAGCTGTGTAGGGCCTGGTGAAATCAGGACACAGCTGTTTCGGCACAGCTCAAGTCTCTGTCTACGTCTTTTCCCTCCTGTGGTGGGTTCAAATTCAGACGTCATCCTAATAGAGCAACAGAAACCTATGAATGTAAAAACAGTTTTTCCAAAACGCATTTTCAGAAAGGGTGCTAAGCACGTTATACAAATTATCTCTCTCTCTCTCTCTTTTTTTTTTTTTCGAGACGTCCAGGCTGGAGTGCAATGGTGTGATCTCAGCTTACTGCAACCTTTGCCTCCTGAGTTCAAGCGATTCTCCTGTCTCAGCCTCCCGAGTAGCTGAGATTACAGGCGTGTGCCACCACGTCTGGCTAATTTTTTTGTATTTTTAGTAGAGACGGGGTTTCACCATGTTGGCCAGGCTGGTCTCAAACTCCTGATCTCAGGTGATTCACCTGCCTCAGCCTCCCAAAGTGCTGGGATTGCAGGCGTGAGCCACTGAGTCCCAGCCCAAGTTATCTCTTTTAATGATCATAACAAATCTATGAGGTAGATATTATTATCCTCCTTCTAGAGATGAAAAATAGAGGCACAGAGAGGCTAAGTAACTTGCTCTAAGTCACACAGGTAATAAGTGAATTTTCCAGATTATGAATCCAGGCAGGCCTCTTACCAGAGCCTGGCACCATACAGTATTGTTTATCCATGAAATCTCACTGTTATATAAATGAAAATTTTTAAAGAGGGATGGTGAATTCACTTATTAGATTGGCAAAGATTGGGGAGCCAAATTACGCACAGGGTGAGAAGGGCCTGGGGGATGGTGTTCTCTGTCATCCATGTAGATACGTAGATAAGGTGACGAACATCCATTCCTCCACTCCTAACACAAGTCAGAATTTGTTCAGGTAGCCACCTATCTCCAGTTCCAGAGAGCAATTCGAGGATTTTAAAGCAGTGTTTTTCAAATTGTAGGTCATGATCCGCTGGTGAGTCATGAAGTCCATTTAATGGGTTACAACTAGTGCTTTTCTTAAAAAATGAAATTGAGGAGAAAATGGAGTGTATGGTAGCACCTTTCATTTGGAGTTCTGGCTTCTGTGAGAAAACAAATGTCTTTATTATGGAAGCCAATCTGTGTTGAGATTGTTGTTCCTTTGCAGCTGAAAGCCTCCTGGCTGATTCACTGGAAGTGTGAAGTGTGTGATATTTCTGGAGGGCAATCTGACTATATGTGTCAAAAATTTAACTGAACATACTCGATAACGCCATTTCTAGGGGTATATTTCAAGGCAGGAAATGACCGGGTGGACAGTGTACAAGCATGTTCATAGAATCAATATTTTTAATTGCAAAACATTAGAAAACATGTAAATAATCATCAACAGAGATTCAACTATATCGTATTCTACATTTTATACAACAGAATGCTATGCAGTCAGTAAAATAAATTAATAAGACTTAGAAAGTAGCAAATTGGGCCAGGTGTGGTAGCTCACGCCTGTAATCCCAGCACTTTGGGAGGCTGAGGGAGGCGGATCACTTGAAGTCAGGAGTTCGAGACCAGCCTGGCCAACATGGTGAAACCCCATTTCCACTAAAAATACAAAAATTAACCAGGCGTGATGGCACGTGCCTGTAATCCCAGCTATTTGGGAGGCTGAGGCATGAGAATCGCTTGAACCCAGGAGACGAGAAGCAGAGGCGGCGCCACTACACTCCAGGCTGGACGACAGAGCGAAACTGTCAAAAAAAAAAAAAAGGAGCAAATTGCTCATATCATGTATTAGCATAAAAAACTAGAATAGGAAATCAGTCAAGCCAATGAGTTAAAATGAAAAGTTAAGACACCTGTGATTTTTGCAACCACTAATATATAATTGATACAGGCAACAAGCATCATTAGATGCTAACACCACTGAGTAAGTAGGATCAGGAGGCTTTATGATTTCAAAAGACCCCCCCGATAGAGGAAAAAAGGAATCTTTACATCTGGCAGAGGCCACTTTTACCAAGTAAGAAAACTTTGCATTCCCAACAATGGGAGAAACTCACACAGTGAGCCCCTGATGCCAAGTCTCAACATCACTTCGATTATATCCTTGTTGGAAAGATTTAACCAGAATCTAGTCAAAAGGAAGCAAAGTCATAGTGTACAGCCTTCCACAAGATGATTGGCTTGGACTCAAAAAATGTCCATGTCACAAACAACAACAAAATGTGAGAGGGAATATTCTGAGCAGTGATGTCCAATAGAAATGTAACGCAGGCAAAAGGTGGAATTTTAATATTTTTAAAGCCACATGAAAAAGTGACGAGACAGGTGACATTAATTTTTTTTTTTTTTTTTTTTTTTTTTTTTTTTTTTTTTTTGAGACGGAGTCTCGCTCTGTCCCCCAGGCTGGAGTGCAGTGGCCGCATCTTAGCTCACTGCAAGCTCCGCCTCCCGGGTTTACGCCATTCTCCTGCCTCAGCCTCCCGAGTAGCTGGGACTACAGGAGCCCACCAGAAATTAAATTTTAATAATGTATTTTAATCCAACGTAATCAATGTATTCTCATTTCAACATGCAATCAAAGTAAAATTTGAATTTAGAATATTTGAAATTGAATATTGAATTTAAAATTTGAATATTTAAAATTTGAATACTGAATATAAAATTTGAATATCTGTGTATTCGCTAATATTACTGTATTGATGTTAAAGTTGTTGGTAATCATTATGAACTGAATGTTTGTGTTCTCCCACAACGCATATGTTGAAGTCCTAACACCCAATGTAATGGTATTTGGAGCTGAGGCCTTTGGGAAGGAAACATATTTAGATGAGGTCATGAGGGGCAGGACCCTCGTGATGAGATTAGTGTCCCCATAAACAGAGGAAGAGGTGTCAGAGCTTTCTCTCTGTCTCCAACACGTGAGGACATAGTGAGAAGACAGCCGACTGGGTGCGTTGGCTCTTGCCTGTAATCCCAGCACTTTGGGAGGCCAAGGCAGGTGGATCACTTGGGTTGTGAGTTTGAGACCAGCCTAGCCAACATGCTGAAACCCCATCTGTACCAAAAAAACGAAAATTAGCCAAGTTTGGTGGTGCACATCTGTAATCCCAGCTACTCAGGAGGCTGAGGCAAGAGAATCGCTTGAACCCAGGAGGTGGAAGCTGCAGTGAGCCAAAATTGCACCACTGCACTCCAGCCTAGGTGACAGAGCAAGACTCCATCTCAAAAAAAAAAAAAATGCTCGCTTCAGCATATACTGAAATTGGAAGGATACAGAGAAGATTAGCACGACCCTTGTGCAAGGATGACACACAAATTTCTGAAGCATTCCATATTTTTAAAGTGTTCTACTATAAAGACACATGCACATGTATGTTTATTGTGTCACTGTTCACAATAGCAAAGACTTGGAACCAATCCAAATGCCCATCAATGATAGACTGAATAAAGAAAATGTGGCACATATACACCATGGAATACTATGCAGCCATAAAAAAGAATGAGTTCATGTCCTTTGCAGGAACATGAAAGAAGCTGGAAACCATCTATTCTCAGCAAACTAACACAAGAACAGAAAACCAAACACCTCATATTCTCACTCATAAGTGGGAGTTGAACAATGAGAACACATGGACACAGGGAGGGGAACATCACACACTGGGACTTGTCAGGAGGTGGGGAGCTAGGGAAGGGATAGCATTAGGAGAAATACCTAATGTAGATGATAGGTTGATGGGTGCAGCAAACCACCATGGCATGTGTATACCTATGTAACAAACCTGCATGTTCTGCACATGTACTCCAGAACTTAAAAGTATAATAATGAAGGAGAAGGTGAAGAAGAAGGAGGAAGAGGGAGGAGGAGGAGCAGGAGGAGGACAGCCATTTGCAATCTGTAAGCCAGGAAGGGGGCCCTTACCAGGATCTGAGTCAGCTGACACCTTGATCTTACACCTTCGACCTCTGAAATTTTGAGAAAGAAGTGTGTGCTGTTGAGGTCACCCAGTCTATGGCATTTTGGTATAGCAGCCCAAGCCTACTAATACGGTCCTAATAGTACTTTGTTCTATAGGAGAATGCTGTTATTCTCAAGAGACACATGCTGAAGTTCTTAGGGTAGACTCATGATATCTGCAACTTGCTTTCAAATGCTTGGACCAATTATACGTAGATGATAGGTAGATAAATAGAAATAGAGATAGAGATAGAGCAAGCAAAGAAGCAACTGTTAATAACTGGTGAATCTAAAAAAAGGATATTTGAGTGTTTACTATTTTTCCAACTTTTTTCAGATATGAAATTTTTATTTTATTTATTTATTTTTTGAGACGGAGTCTCACTCTGTTGCCCAGGCTGGAGTGCACAACCTCGGCTCACTGCAACCTCCATCTCCTGGGTTCAAGCGATTCTCCTGCCTCAGCCTCCCGAGTAGCTGGGACTACAGGCATGTGCCACCACGCCCAGCTAATTTTTGTGTTTTTAGTAGAGATGGGGTTTCACCATGTTGGCCAGGATGGTCTCGATCTCTTGACCTCATGATCTGCCTGCTTCGGCCTCCCAAAGTGCTGGGATTACAGGCATGAGCCACCACACCCAGCCGACATTTTCTAAATAAGAAGTTGGAAAGCGTAGAGTAAAATGATCTGAGAGAAAAAGAATCAAAATAATGACATTTCATATTGTTTTATAGTTTACAGTGTATTTTCACATATATTAATGTGATCCTTTCAAATATCCATGGAGGTTGATACATCGTGTGTTTTATCCTTATTTTGCAGTCTTCAAAAACATTTACTTAGTGCCTAACCATGTGCCAGGCATGGTACATACATCCTCTCTTTTCATTTCTACAAGAACTCCGGAAGGCAGATATCAGCTCTCCCATCCACGGAGGCTGTGGTGGGGTCCCGAAGCTAGCAATCTGCAGAGCTGGCATCTGAATGCAGCTTTGTCCGACTCTGAGGCCTGAGCTCATCCCTCTGTTGGCATCCTGTTTGTGATTCCTGTTTTACAGTTGTAGGAATGGAAACTCAGAGAAGTTAACTAACCTGTGCAGTGTCACACAGCTACTCAGGGGCAAAGCCAAAATTCAAGCCAGAACATCAGTCTCCTATTCCAGAGCTCAGACCTCCTTCCAAAGCGCCTGTAATGAGCTCTCTGGAAACAGGTTCAGGCTCTAACCTAGTGGCTCATGTGATAAGAAGTCTCAGCACACAAGGGCCCTCAGCACAGGAAATTACTCAAGTTATTGGAGTGGAGCCAAGGAAAGGCCCCGAAGCTCAGAGCAGGCCTCACTCGGGAGACACTTTGTGAAAATAAAAGCAAGACTGCATTGACTCATTCATTTGATGCTCTGATTAAGAAGCATGAGTTGCCACTCCGTGTGATGGGGAGCTGTAAACTCCAGCCCTGGAGGCATAATCTGGCACACATTCCCTTGGATGGGCAAACGGTATTCAGGCAGGACTACCATTTCTGGGAGGGGGAGACCAGGGCAAGCAGGTCAGGACTTGAAGCTCATAACCATGCTGCACTGATTTGTTTAAAAGTAACTATTATTTGGTTTTCATTTAATTTTAAACAAAATTTAAATTTTTAAGTGAAAATTAAAATGTTCACTTAATTTGAGTTATTAAATTAAAAGATAGTCTGCTTTACTGAAAGTCTTAGGCTGGAGAACAACCAAGTCCTTTGTGAAAATACTTAAATAAGAAGAGAACAGCAATCATAACAGGAATCTAAGGGGACTGTGCATCTTGCTTTGGCACAGTTCAGTGCAGTGGAGACTTCTAAAGTGGGCTCTATGGACAGAGTCCTTCAGGGACCACCACCTGCCCCCATGCCCAACATTAAGGAGGAAACTCCAGCAGGGATCCACCAGGTGGCTCTAAAGCTAAGAAAGTGACCTCCTGGGTGTCCATCTTGAAACACAGAGCACCATTCGAACTGCCAGAGGGAGTGGACCAGCTGGCGCAGAGATCACAGAGCCCTGCGGTGATCAGCTGCCATCTGGATCTGCCCAGGTGCAAGCAAACTGCACAGCCCTGGAAGCTTCCTCAGGGCTCCAAGAGAGCATCTGCATGTTGGGAAGCCTGGGGTGTGCTGCAAGACCTTTGCTCTGACCATGGCAAAGCCTATGCATGCTAGGAGTCACATTGAACTCTTTTCTATTAATAATAACTTATCTGAGATTCTGCAGCGACTGTCGCTCTAGAATCTGCATTCAGGAATGATCAGCATCAGTGCCGAGTACCCAGGAGTGGCACATAGATTTAGGCAGAGATGTGGGAGCAGCTCTCAGTGAAGGATGATGTTGTGATTGGTGGCTGGAACCCACAAGTAGACACCAAACTGCTAACAGGGTGGTCGTGGAGGTAGATGTCTAGGCAAGCAGCCAAGATCAGTCATTCAGAGTCCATGCGGGTCTGACTTGAGACAGTGAATTCTGTAGAACTCCATACTTGTTCTGAAGTGATTTTGTTAGGCAGTCAGCTCTACCAGAGGCCTTTGTCCAGACTATCTGAAAGGCACCCGATGCAAGGGCTGCAAACCTCAACAGCAGAAGACTTGTGCTGAAACCCCTTCCGAATGCGTTCTCTAGACTGGCCAGCTAATGTGTCTTCTTTGCTGTCCAGCTCGAATCTCCATCAGATTGTCTTTTTTAAACAATCCAAGTCTTTGCCGTGCCAAGCACCAGGAAAAGCATGATTTGCACATTTGAGAGCTAACAAAAAGAGTCCATCCGAGTGTCCTAGTGAATCTGTAGCCCAGCTGGGCTCACTTTTCCCTGTGTGCCCCACACGCCCACTGAGCCCCTCAGTGGTTGCCCAGACCACTTCCCCAGACCCCAGGGCCGAAAGAACCTTGTGTGGCTTAATCTCAGAGCAGAGTCCTCTGAGCTGGAGATGCTTGATTGAGAGACTGCTGGAGGGGCCTCCCCCAGTCGACCCAAAGATGTAATGCTGGTGCCACATCTTGTGACTTGCGGTATCAAAGCCTGCTGCTGGTGAAAAGGAAGCGATAGGGCTTCCACCCCTCAGAGGAGGTCAGTGGTCACTGTAATCAGAGGAGTGCTCTGTTCCATTTCAGTGACTCAATGGTCACATTATCCTTTAAAAATAAAACTAAAAAATTCACATGCTAGGCCTAATAATATTGCCTCTCTTCTCTTTCTCATTTTTCCTCTCTTCCCTCCCCCAGACTCTCCCTTACCCTTTTTTCTCTCTCTTTTTGTTGATGTGCAATGGACATACCATTAACCATTATAAAGTGCACAATTCAGTGGTGTTTAGTGCATTCGCAGTATCATGCAATCGCCACCTCTTTCTAGTTTCAAAACCTTTTCATCTCCCAGAATAACATCTGGTACCCATTAAGTAGTCACTCCCATTTCCCCCTCCCCCAGTCCCTGACAACCACAAATCTGCTTTCTACCTCTGTAGATTTGCGTATTCTGGATATTTCATATAAAAGGAATGATGCAACATGTATTCTTTTTGTGTCCAGTTTCTTTCTCTTAGCACATTTTCCAGGTTCATCCAAGTCATAGCATGTATAATACTTCATTCCTTTTTGTGGCTACATGATATTCCATGGTGTGGGTAAATCACAACTTGCTTATCCATTCCTCTGTCGATGGTCGTTTCTTCCTTTTGACCGTTGTGAATAATGCTGCTATAAACATGAGTGCACAAGTTTCTGTGTAGATATGCGCTTTCATTTCTCTTGAGTGACAGAACTAGGAGTGGAAATGCTGGGCCGTATGTCTGGATGTTTCACATTTTGAGGAATTGCCAGACTGCTTTCCCTAGTAGCTGCACCACTTTACATTTCCACCAGCAATGTATTAGGGTCTCTCTCTCTCTTTATCTCTCTCTCTCTCTTTTCTCTAACAAAACTAAATCAACAAAACAATTTGTTCATCCTAGACTGCTGAGCGTGCCAAGGCATTTAAATGACCAGTTGTTTCACAGCAGTGATTCACAGAGCGGCCATGTTAAAAGGTAAGCCTAAGCCAAACAGGCCCCCAGTTGGTCTGCAGACTTACCCTGGAGGCCAGGAGCAAGACCATCCCTCCCTGGTGTAGAGAGAAAAGACGGCACTGAAGGGGCTCTGCTCTGGAGCTGGGTCCCCTGGTCCGCTGCTCTTCTCCACACATGCTCTCAACCGCAGTGGGCAGGTCAGCTTGGCTGGACACCCACTGAGTCAAGAGGCCCCAACCCTCCAGATGATGGGAAAGTATATGGCAAAAGATGTCAGAGGTAGTTCAAGGAGCTTATTATAATGCAGAGAATTCCAAATCCACAAGCAAAGAGATGGCATTTTATGGCTGGAAAGGACCTGGAGAGCTCAAGACTCAAAATCAAGCATAGGGTTAAAGGTGAGGAAATGGAGGCCCCTCCCAGGTCCAGTGACTTGAACCTGGCTCATCAGCAGCAGAGGAGGCCGGGTGAGAAATCAGGACAGCCCTGTTACAGGCTTGTCCAATAAAACTCACGCCAGGAGCTTGTTCAAATGCAGATCCCTCAGGCCCTACCCAGACCAAGGGAACCTGAATCCCTGGGGAGGGGATCTGTGCTTTTAAAGTGTCTGTGATGAGATGAGTTTAGGAAACATGCTGAACTAAAGATAAGGCCTATTTAACAGCAACAAAGGTGCCTCATTCTTGATTTGAGTGCTGATATACCCTTCATGTGAGTGAAAATTTGAAGTCAGCATTCGGGAATAATCGTGTTTGTTTGGTATGTGGTTTCTGTTAGAATCTGCCTGAGGCTCTGATGATCCGGACAATCACAGTGTATGGTACACACACACACACACACACACACACACACACGCACACTCATGGGGCGGGACTGGGTGTTAGTGGATGGAGAGTTGCCCCACCTCTTTTAACCTAGATTGCAATAACTAACCTCACTGTTCTCTACCTTGCTTTTAAAAAAACATTTTTGTGCCTTGTCTAATCTGCTAACAGTTATCAAGAAAGAAGCCTTCACAGTGGGTATTTTTAAATCCCTGTTTCATGGATGAATAAACGGATTCTATGAGGTTCAGTGACTTGCTCCAATTCACAGAATGAGTTACTTGCTCTTATGAGTTTAATTGTACCCCCCAAAGGTAAATTGAGGTCCCCCAGTACCTCAGAAAGTGCCCTTATCAAGAGATAGGGTCTTTACAGAGGTAATGAAGTTAAAACATGGTCATTAGGGTGGCCCCCCTCCAATATGTTTGGTGTCCTTATGAAAAGAGGAAATTTGGACACAGACAGGTGCACAGGGAGAATTCCATGTGAAGATGAAGGCAGAAATCAGAGTGATGCCCTCCAGGTCATCAAGGAATGCCAAGGATGACCAGCAAACCACCAGAGGCCAGGAGAGGAGTGAAGAACAAATCCCTCACTCCCTCAGAAGGAGCTCACCCCGCCCACACCTTGATCTGGGGCTTCTGGCCTCCAGAACTGTGAGACATCATTCTGTAATTTAAGCCATCCAGTCGGTGGTTCTCTGTTAAGGTAGCTCTAGCAAACTCATAGACTGGCCAAACTGAGAGTCACACCCAGATCTGTTCCACATCCATCGGAGACAAGTGCACTTTCCACAGCACCCCAACCATCTCAGGGAGCACCACGTGTAGCAGGTGATGGACACATGCGCAAATGCCCACCCAGTAGTTCCATGACGGGTCTGTGCAGAATAAACAGAGTAGGCAGGGTAAGGGGGCCGGGGGATTTTAGAGGCGGATTCCAGGAGATGCTGTCTGGATGTGCCCTTGTGCTCAAGCTGCTTCCAGGGTTATGGTTTAGGATGTGGCACACAAGGAGGACCCTCGATCTGACCCCACACACTGCAGGAGCAGTCCCATGGACGGTGGGAAGAGTGGCCTCATGGAGGTGAACTTGCAGAGTCCTGGCTGCGTTCTCTCTTGGACAGGTCACTTGGTCTCCTGGGGTCTCGGTTATTTCAACTATGAAATTGAGATAATAATACTTACCTATCTAGTGCAGGGTAATGCACCCGATGCCCATTTAAGGTACATTTATTAGTTTTGTATCTGGGTGGAGGTGGCTTGCGTTAGCCTTTCCAAATTCGGTCCAGTCTGTGGAGCTTTGGAAATATAAGGATTTCAGGCCCCTTTGCAGAGACCCAGATTCTGCAGGTCTGAGTTGCTACCATAGGAATGACATTGAAAAATGCTCCCCACCTGATTCTATTGGGCTGCTGGGTTTGGCAACCACTAGGTTACTGCACACTGCTGTGGAAAACAAGAATGGCCAAGGGCTTGGGTTCAGGTATGAGACAAGGCAGTTTGGAGATGCTGTCGTTGAGCTCATACAGTATTGAGCTGAAAGTGACCTCAGAGCACAGATGTCAGGTATGTGTTGATGTACAAGGCTAGTTCCTCATAATGAAATAAACACTCTCAGTAAGAGTGAAACGACCCTTGTGTACATACATGCACGTATCTGCACACACACACACACAAATTCACATACACACATTCACCCATGCACATAAATACACATACATGAACACACATACGTAAACACACACACACACACACACATACACTCAAAGGTGTCCATTTAAAGGATTGTGCTACCAAGGAGTCTAAGAATTGGCATGAGCATGTCTAGGAAAATCACAAGAGATAACCCAGGAGACAAGGACGGTGCTGGAGGTGGCTGCAGTTCTGTCTCGGGGGGACTGTAACTGAGGTGGTGCAGGCGCAGCAATAGTCAAAATAAACCTCACTGTGCAGGAGCCCAGAACAATTCAGAGCATGGGGCACGGGGGATGCTGATGGCAGGAGAGGCACGAAAGCAGAACCCCGCAACAGAAGATGCTTAGGAAGACTTGTCACGGTTAAATGACATGGCAGGCCCGGTGGCTATCTGGGAGGGGTCATGGGGACAGAGAAGAGGATGGGACGAAGAGCCGTGAGCAGACCTGTCTGAATGGAAGCCAGGGCTGGACTGAAAGTGGGTGGACAGGGTGCCTGGGTGTTGGGATATGTGATGGAGGTAGTTGATATGGGAGTCTGAGGCTGAGCTGGTTGTGCAGGGATGTGTGAAGGATGACCGGAAGAATCATTTGGATATTTTAACTGGAGAGGGAGGTGGTTTAATATCTATAACAAACGTGCTTAATTTCAGTATGTTTATTTTTTGCGTCTGTTTACTTGCTGACTCAATAACTAGCATTCTACCACATTTGCCAGGTAATGTGTAGGAACTATAGGGAAGCAGATGTTTGGCTCAGTGTACTTTTAACAAAAGCCCAAAATAACTCTCTGTATATGTAATCAGCTGACTAATCTCCTGGGGCTGAGGCCCATCTCTGTTAAGAGTCTGGAGATCAGAACTGAGTTGGGCTTTGAATTTATTCTAAGTGGTGACAGGTGGGAAAAACCAAGACTACAGCCCACAACCACTGAGGTGTTTGACCTTTTAGGGTCAAATTAGAGAAGCCAGGTTCAGACTTCAAATCTCAAGGGTCAAGGCAGGTTAAGTCAAATGAAGCTAGAAGCAGGTGGAAAGGCCCGGGGTTGGAAGTCAGCACCTGGAGCAGAGCAGGAAGTGAGGGCAGGGTGGGGTCTAGAGGTAGGTAATGACTGAACGTTTGTACAAACATCCTGTATGTGGCTGATGGGTGAAGGTAGCTTTAAATGTGCTGGCAGCACCAGCTACATAATTTGTGGGGCACAGTGCAAAATGAATATGCAGGGCCCCCTTGCTCAAGAATTATTAAGAATTTCAAGACAACAACAGCAGATCATTAAACCAAGTGTGGGAGCCTTCTGAGTGCAAGTCCTGTGCAACTGTACAGGGCGCTTGCCCAGGAGGCCAGCCCTCTGCGCTGGCCAGTGGGGAAGGAAGGCAGTGAGCTCCTGCTGTATGTATGGAAGCAGAAGCTGCTGGCCATTGGGCAAAACAGCCCTGGAAATGCCCACTACGGCCAGTCCAATGCTAAGATTCTTTCATTTTACCAGCTGAAAACACCCTGGGATTTTGTAGATGGCATTACATGGTCCGAAAAGACAGAGCAAAGGACCCTCCAGGCTCATGTCTAACAACCCAGTTACGGAGACTGCCCTCGACCTCTGCATTAAATTCTGCAGCCAGCCCTAGTCGAAGACTATTGTTCTGCTGCAATTTAAACAGGACAGCAAGTACAGTAGCAACGAATAGTACAAACAGTCCAGGGCAGGTGGGGAACAGGGGTATGGCTCACGGCATTCGTTACTTTTCTAAGGTTTCCAATACATTCTTGGCACCAAAGCTCACAGGCCACTTGTCTTTCTGGAAGGGTCTATTTTCTTTCTGTGACATAGAACAATGTGGACAGGAGAAAACACGAAGAGTGACAACCCGGGAATTGGATTCAGGCTTTGATGTTGCAACACTTCTGCCTGGGAACAGATGGGGGGAAGATATACTATTCAATTACACTCAAGAGTCTAAACAATTTGCTATCCCTTTTCTTTCTGGAGAGAGAAAAAAAGATGATCCAAAATGTTGAGGTTAGCAGCCCACAGGTATCAGTCTTTCAGCTACCTGCATATATATACACACATACATGTGTATGCCTCTGTATGTGTGTATCAATATATACATATATAGACATATATGTATATGTATGTGTATAAAACACTGGTGAGAGTTGCCGTAGCTATGAAGACAACTTCAGTCAGTAAATATTTGTTTTGGAGAAGAGTAGTGCGTTAAAGACATGCTGTAATGATTTCTGAGAAGAATATAACTTAAATGAGGAAATTGATCCCCATATGTCTGCCCCAGACCAAGGGTCTAAGTCACCTAAATCAGCTCACTCCTCTCGCCTAGATTTGCCAAGTCATCAAATGCATAAAGCATATTTCTCCCTCATGCACACAGGGAGAGGAATTGGGACGCTAGGTGGGAGACCACCAATCAAGCATGCTAAGAGTGTGACCTTTCAGCACCTCCCTGACGAGCTTAAATCGGTAGTTGAAAGCTCTCTATTGGTAAAAACCCACCTAAAAGGAGGTTTTTCCATCAAGCTGTCTTGAAACCCTGCATTAACGGAGCTACAACCCAAAATTTTATTTACAATCTAGTGGGATTTTGACTTCAAAGTAAGGATCAGGGTGTCTTTAACGTTTTCTGGGCTGGGCGAGGTAGCTCGTGCCTGTAATCCCAGCAGCATTTTGGGAGGTTGAGGAGGGTGGATCACCTGAGGTCAGGAGTTTGAGACCAGCCTGGCCAACATGGCGAAACCCTGTCTCTACTAAAAATACAAAAAAGATTAGCCGGGCATGGTGGTGCATGCCCGTAATCCCAGCTACTCGAGAGGCTGAGGCACGAGAACCACTTGAACTCGGGAGGCAGAGGCTGCAGTGAGCCAAGAACATGCCACTGTACTCCAGCCTGGGCAACAGAGTAAGACCTTGTCTCCAAAAAAAAAGAGTCTGTTTCTGCATGAGTCTGTCTGACAGTGAGTGCCCAGGTTAGATAAATCAGATACTGAGACAAGAGACAACTGTAGAGTGTGAAAGGGCTCTGTCAGGTTTTTGCCTTGTATTAAACAAAGGGTTATTTTATATATTGAAATGTTAATGATTTTTATAGATACAGCATCAGTAATATTTCAAGACATTTAATATTTTGTTTTTTAAAAATATTTTTTATTTCAACAGTTTTGGGGTACAAGTGGTTTTGGATTACCTGGATGAATTGTATAGTGGTGAAGTCTGATATTTTAGTGCACCTGTCTCCTAAGTAGTGTACACTGTACCCAATATGTAATTTTTAATCTTGCACTTCCCTCCCATCCTCCCCTTTTTGAGTCTCCAAAGTCCATTATACTGCTCTGTCTGCCTTTGCATACCCATAGCTTAGCTCTCACTTACGCGTGAGAACATATGGTGTTTGGTTTTCTATTCCTGAGTTACTTCACTTAGAATAATGGCCTCCAGTTCCGTCCAAGTTCCTGAAAAAGACATTATTTTATTACTTTTTATGGCTGTATTATGGAGTAGTATTCCATGATGTATATATACCATATTTTCTTTATCCACACATTGGTCGATAGGCACTTAGGTTGGTTCCATATATTTGCAATTGTGAATTGTGCTGCAATAAACATATGTGTGCAGGTGTCTTTTTCATAAAATGATTTATTTTCCTTTAGGTAGATACCCAGTAGTGGGATTGCTGGATAGAATGGTAGATCTACTTTTAGTTCTTTAAAAATCTCAGGCTGGGTGCGGTGGCTCACGCCTGTAATCCCAGCACTTTGGGAGGCCGAGGTGGGAGGACCACCTCAGGTCGGGAGTTGGAGACCAGCCTGACCAACATGGAGAAATCTCGTGTCTACTAAAAGTACAAAATTAGCTGGGAGTGGTGGTGTGCGCCTGTAATCCCAGCTGCTCAGCAGGCTGAGGCAGAAGAATCGCTTGAGCCCGTGAGGCGGAGGTTGTGGTGAGCCCAGATTGTGCCATTGCACTCTAGCCTGGGCAACAAGAGCGAAACCCCGTCTCAAAAAAAAAAAAGAAAAGAAAAAAAAAGAAAAGAAAAGAAAAAGAAAAAAGGAAGAAGAAAAAAAAGAAATCTTCATACTGCTTTCCATATAGGCAGTACTAATTTACATTCCTACCAGCAGTGTATAAGTGTTCCCTTTTCACCACATCCATGCCAGCATCTATTGTTTTTTGACTTTTTAATAATGACCATTCTTGCAGGAGTAAGGTGGTGTCTCATTTTGGTTTTAATTTGCATTTCCCTGATGATTAGTAGAGTATTTTTTCATATGTTTGTTGGGCATTTGCATATCTTCTTTTGAGAAATGTCCATTCATATAATTTGTCCACTGTTTGATGGGATTATTTGTTTTTTTCTTGCTGATTTCCTTGAGTTCCTTGTAGATTCTGGATATTAGTTTTTTGTTGGATGCATAGTTCGCAAATATTTTCTTCCATTCTGTGGGCTGTCTGTTTACTCTGATTATTATTTATTTTGCTGTACAGAAGCTTTTTAGTTTAATTAGGTGCCATTTATTTATTTTTGTTTTTGTTGTGTTTGCTTTTGGAGTCTTACTCATAAACTCTTTGCCTAAGTCAATTCTCAGAAGAATTTTTCCTAGGTTATCTTCTAGAATTTTTATGGTTTCAGGTCTTAGAGTTAAGTCTTTGTTTCATCTTGAGTTGATTTTTGTATAAGGTGAGAGGAATCCAGTCTTATTCTTCTACAGATGGCTATCCAGTTTTCCCAGCACCATTTATTAAATAGGATGTCCTTTCCCCAGTTTGTGGTGTTGTTTGCTTTGTCAAAGATCAGTTGGCTGTAAGTATTTGGCTTTATTTCTGGGTTCTCTATGGTCTGTGTGTTGACTTTTATACCAGTACTATGCTGTTTTTGTAACTATGGCCTTGCAGTATAATTTAAAGTCCAGTAATCTTATGTCTCCAGATTTGTTCTTTTTGCTTAGGGTTGCTTTGGCTATTCAGGCTCTTTTTTGGTTCCATATGAATTTTAGGATTGTTTTTTCTAATTCTATGAGAAATAATGTTGGTATTTTGACAGGAATTACATTGAATTTATAGATTGCTTTGGGCAATATGGTCATTGGTATGACATTGATTCTTCCAGTCCATGAGCATGAAATGTGTTTCCATTTGTTCATGTCATCTATGATTTCTTTCAGCAGTGTTGTGTTGTTCTCCTTGTAGAGATCTTTCACCTCCTTGATTGGGTATATTCCTAGGGTGTTTTTTTTTTCTTTTTTGCAGCTGTTGCAAATGGAATTAAGTTCTTTTTTTTTTTTTTTTTTTTTGAGACGGAGTCTTGCTCTGTCACCCAGGCTGGAGTGCAGTGGCCGGATCTCAGCTCACTGCAAGCTCCGCCTCCCGGGTTTACGCCGTTCTCCTGCCTCAGCCTCCCGAGTAGCTGGGACTACAGGCGCCCGCCACCTCGCCCGGCTAGTTTTTTTGTATTTTTTAGTAGAGACGGGGTTTCACCGTGTTAGCCGGGAT
The DNA here is from genome assembly GCF_043159975.1 of Macaca nemestrina. NCBI lineage: Eukaryota > Metazoa > Chordata > Mammalia > Primates > Cercopithecidae > Macaca > Macaca nemestrina. The sequence goes on along the minus strand of NC_092125.1, from coordinate 13,249,369 downwards.
CGTCTCTCGATCTCCTGGCCTCGTGATCCGCCCGTCTCGGCCTCCCAAAGTGCTGGGATTATAGGCTTGAGCCACCGCGCCCGGCCAAATGGAATTAAGTTCTTAATTTGATTCTCAGCTTGGTGATTTTTGTGTATAGCAGTGCTACTGATTTGTGTACATTGATTTTTGTAACCTGAGACTTTACTGAATTGGTTTATCAAATCTAGGAGTCTTTTGGAGGAGTCTTTAAGGTTCTCTAAGTATATGGTCATATCATAAGTGAACAGCGATAGTTGGACTTCCTCTTTTCCAATTTGGACGTCCTTTATTTCCTTCTCTTGCCAGGTTGCTCTGGCTAAGGCTTCCAGTGCTACGTTGAATAGAAGTGGTGAAAGTGGGCATCCTTATGTTGTTCCTGTTCTCAAGGGAAATGCTTTCAACTTTTCCCCATTCAGTATGATGTTGGCTGTGGGTTTGTCATATGTGGCTTTTATTATTTTGAGGTAAGTCCCTTCTGTGCCTAGTTTGATGAGGATTTTTTTTTATCATAAAGGATGTTGATTTCATCAAATGCTTTTTCTGCATCTATTAAGATAATCATATGGTTTTTGTTTTCAATTCTGTTTGTGTGATGTATCACATTTGTTGACTTGCATATGTTAATCCATCCCTGCATCCATGGGATGAAACCCACTAGATCATAGTGGATTATCTTTTTGATGGGCTGTTGGATTTGGTTAGCTGGTATATTGTTGAAGATTTTTGCATCTACATTTATCAGTGATATTGGTCTGTAGCTTTCTTTTTTTTTTTTTTTTTTTTTTTTTTTTTTTTCTTATATCTTTCCCTGGTTTTGGTATCAGAGTGATATTGGCTTCATAAAATGAATTAAGAAGGATTCCTTAAAAAGAGAATAAAAAGCTCAAAGTTACTAAAGTCCATTATCACGTGAGTCAGTACCATAGTTCACAGATATACAAATGTCACAGTCAAAATCATGTCTACTCAAGGAGAAGTTGTCACTGGGAATACAACATGGTTAGCCTATAAAGCTAGTCTTACATTTGACATCAAATGAGAATAAAAAATAAACAATGAACGCATTTTTAAAAGAAATCCTCTGCACTGAAAGAGGGGATCTGAAGGGGTTAGCAAATGGTGGCCCAATGGCCAAATTTAGCTCCACACCTGTTTTAGTGTGGCCTATAGGCTGAGAATGGTTTTTATGTTTTCAATTATTTGAAAAAAAATCAAGGGAAGCATACTATATCATGACACACAAAACTGAAATGAAATTGAAATTTCAGTGCCACTGCATACACTTTTGCTAGAATACAACCATGCCTGTTCATTTAGGGATCGTCTATAGCTGCTTTAGAGCTAGAATGCCAGAGATGAGTAATAGCAGCAGAGACCATATGGCCTGCAAAGCCAAAGATATTTAATATGCGGCCCTGTCAGGAGAATTTTGCTGACCTCTGCTCTGGAGGATGGATAGTACTTATAGATGAAGTTGGACTATCCCAGGAACTCGGGGTCCAGGCTAGGACTTCTTGATAAAGCCACCCTACAGAGAGAGGTTCATCAAAGAGAGAGAATATAGTCCCACACCCCAGACGAGCCTGCTCCACTGCACTGCAAGGCCAGGAGGCAAACTGCCAGGAGAAGCCAGAGAGAATGAGGTCTGAGGGCACCTGGGACCATAGCTCCTGTGAGTGACAACACCTTTCATGTGCCCTAACCCTCACCCACATTATCCGCTTCTGTAGATACTTCTGATAAGTCAATGTTTCAGGTATATCCAAGTCACAAGAGTGGAAAGATGGAAGCATTACTGAGTTAGTATGTGCTGGATATTTAAATGTTAATCTTCCTCACGACTTTCCTATCAGGTAGGCATTATCATCTTCATCTTTCAAGTAATATTAGCTTGCCTTTTTTTTTTTTTTTTTTTTTTTTTGAGACAGAGTCTCGCTCTGTCACCCAGGCTAGAGTGCAATGGCGTGATCTAGGCTCACTGCAACCTCCGCCTCCCAGGTTCAAGCCATTCTCTGCCTCAGCCTCCCGAGTAGCTTACGCTACAGGTGCACGCCACCAAGCCCAGCTAATTTTTGTATTTTTAGTAGAGATGGGGTTTCATCATGTTGCCCAGGATGGTCTCGATCTCTTGACCTCGTGATCCACCTGCCTTGGCCTCCCCAAGAGCTGGGATTACAGGCATGAACCACCACACCCTGCCACCAGCTTGTTTTTTTGTTGTGTTGTTGTTTTTTTTTTTTTTCTGAGTGATTACCATAGTCTCTGGCATTATTCTGTGAGCTTTACTTAAATGGAGTCATTCAGTCCTCATAACAATTCTACAGAGGTCATCAGGGCTAGATGGGCTAAGTAATTTGCCCAAGGTTGCTAAAATATATATATATTATATATCTATATATCTATTTATTTATATATGGGTAAACAAATTTCCTTCAAGGCCTGCTATCTGTCATGTGATGTTATACCAGAGTCAGGTTGGAATTTGATATCTTATTGTTACAAAGAGTCTATTTTATCAGTCTTAAGAGCGTTAATGGCATGTTAATACTGGTCAGCTGTGCCTAAACTCCAACGGGAGGAGGGCAAATGGGGCACGTCCAACCCTCCCTTCCCACCATGGCCTGAGCTAGTTTTGCAGGTTTGCTTGGATCCCCTTGACCAAGAGGAGGGTCCATTCAGTCATTTGTTGGGGGTAGGGGGGGAGGTGGTGTTTGAATTTTTTTTTCTTTTTTTTTTTTTTTTAGTTTATAAGAGGAATAGCCACTCAGTTACTATATTTTGCAAGACAACGACTAAAACGACAAACTTCCTCTGATAAATGCAGTTTATTCAGAGACAGAAACACACACAGAGAATGAACTTCTTTGGCTCCAAACTAGATAAAATATTTGGGGGAGTTTTTAAGATTAATTATCTCTGCGTAAATACATGTTTGTAATAATGTTTGATTCAGGTGGCAAACACAAGTGATCATTCTAAAGAAAGGCGTCAATGTCAAACTCGGTTTGAAAAGTTTGCTGGGGATGCAAGGCTCAGGACCTGGGCTTCATGCAACTTGTATCTGCCTAAAATGAATTGCAGCTTGTCAGCAGCTACTTGGAAGACCAAATGATCTAGAAGACCAGATGCAAAAGAGAGCAGAAGGAATCGTTCTTGTTTTGTTAAGCTTCAGAGAGTTTGACTCAGCGGGTGAAGAAAGACCGAACCCCAGGTGGCAAGAGAGAGATGGGTCCCTTCGCTCTTCTCCCTAGACAACTGAACTTTCTCACACTCTCTCTAACTCCCACCTGCAGCCTGCAGTGGAGACTAGAGATACCCCAACGACCTTGCTTTGAAGACTAGATGAAGAATGAATCGTTAGAGGCATTTTGCAGGTGTGTGAGTGCTACACCGATGCAAATAGGAACACAGTGCTAAGCTGGCAAAACGTGTGTAAATAGCATCTGGGAGGACCCTGCAGTTTACAATCCTAAAGGGAAAAATATATATATATATCAGAGGTCAGTAAGGGGCTAGTGCAGTGGCTCACACCTGTAATCCCAGCACTTTGGGAGGTCAAGGCGGGTGGATCACCTGAGGTTAGGAGTTTGACACCAACCTGGCCAACACGGTGAAACCCCATCTCTACTAAAAATACAAAAGTTAGCCAGGCATGGTGGTGGGTGCCTGTAGTCCCAGCTACTAGGGAGGCAGAGGCAGGAGAATGGCTTGAACCCGGGAGGCGGAGGTTGCAGTGAGCTGAGATCGCGCCACTGCACTCCAGCCTGGGCTGCAGAGTAAGACTCTGTCAAAAAACAAAAACAAAACAAACAAAAAAAAACAATAAGGTGGCAGTGAAGAGTGCTTAAGATCTTGCGTTCATTTTAGCTGGCTGCACTGCAAAAATATGTGAAAGCTTTTATTTTATTTTATTTTATGAATACTTATTGAACGGCTACTCTGGGCAGGTCCTACTGCCAGTTTCTAGGAGAAGATGAATCAGGCATGGTCCCTAATTGCAAGGGGTTCACAATTTAGCATCCTGTATAGATCTCTGTGGGGACAGCCCCAAGGGTTACCCTTTTTTGCTTGTGCTTTTGAGGTAGGCATTCGAGGGTAGACACTCGCAGCTGTGCGCCCTGCTCTTCCCGGGGGCCCGTCCTCCCCTTGTTCCCCACCACACCGCGGGTGGGGCAGTTTTGGCTGCTCTGCAATCTCAAACACAAAGAGTTGCTCCACCCTTTGTCCTGGCAAAACTCTAAATTGTCCTGCAATTATTGCCACACTGCAATCCGGTGCCATCTGATAAGTACAGGTTTCAAAACTGTGCTCACAATTCCTGCCAAAGCCATCCTGCCAACATCAGGCACAAACATTGGCAAACCTACTCGGCCTGGGCTGAGTTGAGCTAAAGGCGCCATGAAATCTGGAGATGGAAACTCAGCAACCACCTAGAATAAGATCACTTGCAACACACACACACACACAATCACACACGCACACAAGTGAGCACACACCCTTTCTCCCTGGAGTTTTGACTCAGTTCCTTATGTGATTCTATCTCAAATTTGTAGAAAAAAGAAGCTGTCCTGAGCACAGCACATTGAAAAATAAACACCGGCAATTCAATGGCTTTGCAGAGAAGAGATCCATAGAACAGCACTGGGTTTCCTCTTGTTCTTGCACGGAAACATGCTCAGGTGAAGTTTGTACTACAGCATTCTGTAACCCCTGATCCTGGTGGCTGATCAGGAAGAGTCAGGTGTGGTGTGTTTAAAAAGTGAAAGCCGACCAGGTGCAGTGGCTCATGCCTGTAGTCCCAGCACTTTGGGAGGCAGAGGTGGGCGGGTTACTTGAGGTCAGGAGTTCGAAACCAGCCTGGTCAACATGGTGAAACCCCATCTCTACTAAAAATTCAAAAATTAGCCAGTGTGATAGCGGGGGCCTGTAATCCCACCTATTTGGGAGGCTGAAGGAGGAGAATCACTTGAACCCGGGAGACGGAGATTGCAGTGAGCTGAGATTGCACCACTGCACTCCAGCCTGGGCAACAGAGCAAAACTCCATCTCAGAAAGCAGGAAAAAAAAAAATGGTGAAAACCACAGGTATCCTTTGACAAAGGTTGCCAATAGCCTGCCTGTAGTTTGCTTGGGCATGTTCTGAACAGGCAGAATGGTGTGCTGGGACTAAGTTGAGTTTGGCAGTCATTTCAGTAAAGCAAAAACGAGAAGAATGTTAATAACTAAGAATTTCCAAGAATGGCCTCTGGTTCCAGCCTTGCAATGGAGGCTTTACATGTGCTGGCCCACAGAATCCTCACGACCGCTCTGTGAAGGGCTATTATGATATTATTAGTCACATTTCACAGATGGGGAAACAGCTTTAGGGAATTAAGCAACTTGCCCAAAGGTCACATATGTAGTAGATAATGGAGCTGAACTGGGAACCAGAGCTGTGTGATCCCGAGAAGGTGGCCACAGGCTAGTGAAGGCTGCCTCATGCCTTCCCACTGCTTCTTGCCACCATGCTTGCCCCTGCTGCCCCCTGGCAGTGGCAGATGTGCAGGCCGTGCTGCCCTGAGACAGCCTCACAGGGCAGAGGGAAAAGTTTGGAGGCTCACTGGCAGACCTAGTCCCAAATGTAGGGGGGAAGGAAAAGTTGATTCATTTCCTCATTCTTGGCAGCAAAATCTCCTTCCTTCCCCATTGTGTCTAGTACCTTTCTTTTTACTTTCACATAAATAATTCTACACTTCAATTCCTGGCCCCCTATCATCCATGCAGACAAAGCTCCTCTCTTGTTTTATCCCTTATTTTTTCCCCTGTTCCCCTTCCAAACTTCCATTCTCACTTCCTTTAGGTTTACATGCTAACATGTTTCTACACATGTCCTTAGACATGTGTTTACCTGAACTATGTATAGCAGCATTTTGCATGTTTTTCAGTTCCATAGGTAATATGATGCCATCAATTTTATTCTCTGCCCTTCTTTCAATTGACTATGTATTTTTTGTCTTTGCCAAAATAAGACTTCATTTTGAAAGTCACTTGAAGGACACTAAGACAGGAGACCTTAGATTCAATGGAGGTAGATTCCAAATTTGGATTCTTGCCAGCCTCACTAATGGTCTGTGTTAGGCCGAAAAGGTGCTGTCTTTGGTCATTCCAATTTTTAGTTTCCTGGAGAAAAGGTCTTTTCCCAGAAGCCGTCTTCTTCTTTTGTGTGTATGTGTGTGTTTGTGTGTGTGGAAATAAAACTGTGTGTGGAGTACAGTTTTATTTCCAGGAAACAGTATGTTAGTTGGAGATGGGTGTGTGTGTGTATGTATATGTGTGTGTGTATATATATATATATATATATAAAATCAAGGCAGCTCTAATACATTCAACAAAGTGGGGTGACTCAGCCAGAGGTGAAGTGCAAAGGTTCTCTATTATTTGTTTAATATTCTGCTACAACTGGAAGTCCCCATGTGGAAAGAGCACTCAGGAATATAGTTCTGTACAAAGTTGTTCTGTCTTTGCATCATAAATGCTAATCATTAGCGAATTGACTATGTTTTTAAAGTCTATTCATATCCTGTTTGTAAATCTCGTTTATGATTTCTTTTTTTTTTTTTTGAGACAGGGTCTCGCTCTGTCGCCCAGGCTGGAGTGCAGTGGTGCCACCATGGCTCACAGCAGCCTAAACATCCTGGGCTCAACAACCCTTCCTCATTAGCCTCCACTACAGGTGTGCACCACCATGCCCAGCTAGTTTTTCTATTTTTTGTAAAGATGGGGTCTCGATATGTTTCCCAGGGCCAGTCTCAAATTCCTGGCCTCAAGTGATCCTCCCCTTCAGCCTCCCAAACTGCTGGGATTACAGGCATGAGCCACCGAGCCCAGCCTAGTTTATTACGTCTGACTGTGCAAAGTGTTCCCCGCCTGCTTGTCTTCCTATACCCCTTCACTTACCACCCCCTGATGGGTGTCTGTGTGTGTAGGGGGGTATATGGGGATGATATTTGTTCATTGTCTGTTAGCACTCACTATGTTCCGTGAGAACAAGGAGTTTCTTTTATTCACTGAGATCACCGCAGCTCTTAGAGTAGGAGCAGTACCAGCCCACGATAGGTTCTTGATCAATATTGAATAAGTGCCTGAGTATCTGTCCACCATATTCTACATATCGCTTTCACTAACGCGGTTGTCTTTTACTGCCTGCTGCCATACACACCCTATGGAGGAGAGTGGTGGGCTTGTGAGGTATATGCATATTTAATTCTCCTTTCTCCCTCCCTCCTCCACACCATTTCAGGGTTTATTTTTTATTTTTCATTTATTTTTATTTTTTTCAGTCTGAATTGCCCTTAGGCAGATAGAAAGAACATGTGTGCTATTTGAGGCCCCACCCTAGTGAACTACAAACAAAATCCTTGTCAAAGAAACTTCTGCTGAAGCACTTACCCTTGAAAAGATATGCAGACCTTAGATCACACATCTTTTATTCATTTCAATCTGACATTCACATGTCAATTTACGGAGTCCCTGCTGTGTGTAAACCCCTGTGATTGGTGGGGAAGGGGCACGAGAAGGAGGCCCTGTCCTGAAAGTCAGGGAGGAGTGCAGCAAAATGGGAGGAAGGACAGGAAGGGCGGGAGGGTTTGGGGCTGAGGGCGTGGGCGGCCAAACTCCAGGTGCCTGGCACCAGTGCTGTGGGGTACACAGCTTACCGATCTGTCTAGAAGTTGCTGGGTGCAGGCGTGTGAGGAACAGGATGTTTATAGTCTCAAAGTATCTCCCCACAGATAAAAATGAACATCATGTGACTATCAGCATGATGCGCTGAGGAAGACTTGTGTAGCCTTCTGTAGAAGTGCATAATCTGAACGGAATCACGAGGAGTAAATCAGACATGCCCAGATGAGCGGCATCTACACGCTCTGCATTCTTCAAAAACAGCTCAACGCGAAGGACAAAGCAAGGCTGAGGAGCTATTCCAGATTAAAGGAGACTCATGTGACCTGGCAACTGCAAGCAACATGTGATTAGGTTGGATCCCAGAACAGGGAAGAACAATTCTTTAAAAGGCATTATAGTGGAGTCAACTGGGGACATTTGAGTATGGATTGTATATGTAATCATAGTGTTGTATCAGCGGTACATTTCATGAATATGATCATTTTACTGTGGTTATGTGAGAGAACCTCCTTGTTCTTAGAGGTAAAGGGTCAAAATACCCACAACTTCACCCTTAAATAGGTTAGCAAAAATAATAATTATAATGATGGTATATATAGAGTAAGAGAAAGAAAAAGAGAGGGAGATAAAGCAAATGTGGCAAAATATTAACAATCAGTGAATCCAAAGAGTGTATGCAGTTCATTGTATTATTCTTGCAACTTTTCTGTAAGGTTAAAATTCTTTCAAAATAAGTTTTTGAAAATCTGTTTGTGTTAAAGTCAGGAGTAAAACCAAGGAGACAGGTGTCGCGTAATAAAAGCGATGGCTAACACACACAGTGCTTTGCAATGTGCCAGGCACTTGATACATTTTACAATGTGTAATCATCAAAGCCACCCTATCAGGTAGGCATTATTATTGTCATCCCCATTTTACAGATGGGGAAACTTCGGCTCCAAGAAGTTGAGTATCTTAAACCAGCAAGATCTCACAGCCAGTAAAGTGGAAGAGCTGGAATTTTTTTTCTTTTTTTTTTTTTATGAGAGGGTCTAGTTCTGTCACTTAGGCTGGAGTCCAATGGTGCCATCTTGGTTCACTGCAACCTCCACCTCCCGGGCTCAAGCTATCTGCCTGCCTCAACCTCCCAAATAGCTGGGACTACAGGTGCATGCCACCACACCTAATTTTTGTATTTTTTGTAGAGATGGGTTTTCACTATGTTGCTCAGGCTGGTCTTGAACTCCACAGATGCACAGCCACTGCGCCTGTGCTGCGAGCCTGTAGTCCTAGTCAGTTGGGAGGCTGCGGTGAGAGGATTGCTTGAGCCCAGGAATTCGAGGCTACGGTAAGCTGTGATGGCACCACTGCACTCCAGCCTGGGTGACAGAGTGAGATTCCAACTCAGAATAACCCAAAACAGCCCATTCCTGGCTACCGTGACAAAAATCTCTTGGCACTCTCTCTGTCTTGTCTCTCTCTCTCTCTCTCTCTCTCCACACACCCATGCACCCACTCATGGTTCTTTCGTTGTGAATCCCCCAGAGGTATCACTATATATAACAACACAGCCTCTGAGTCGCCCCGATAACCACCCACCACTCTGAGAAGCTGCTCTGTTGGGGAAGATCTGGTTCCCGTGAGTTCCTGTGACAAGCACCCCAGAGGAGAGAACAGGAACTCTACTGTTTAAGGCAGATAGGTCCAGTGGGCTATCTTGGACCCCAATTGTTCCTTTAGGAACAGCTGAAGTTGGAAATTGTCAATGAAGTGCTGACCAGCAAGCAGTGGATGGGAAATTTAGGTCAAGGTGTTTACAAAAAGGAGAGAGCGAGGTCTGGGAAATCTGTAAACAGTTCTTGCAGCCCATCCACCCCAAACCGGTGCAAACCTGACTTAGGAACAGGTCAGAGGAAAGTGACCCAGGAATGGGGGACTTTTTGGAGCAACTGGCTTAGTTAACTGGGAATGTTTCCAGTTTCTCTTCAGAGACTGGCTGGGATGAGGACACTGAGCTTCCTGCCCAGCCTGCTGGGCGCAGGTTGCGGTTGGCTGGAGGAAGGAGAGGGGCCTAAGATATCCTGCGGAGAAGACACAATTTTGAAAAGGAGGATTCAGGCAATGAAAGTCTTAGATCCCTTTAGTGTGATTTTAAATTATTTTTAGGTGACTACGAGTGAAATGTGAAACATCCTCTGTCACTTGAGGTAATACTATTAATTTCTATTTTATTTTATTTTATTTTTAATTTTTCTTAGAGACAGGGTCTCATTCTGTCACCCAGGCTGGAGTGCTGTGGCATAATCATAGTTCACTGCACCTTCAACCTCCTGGGCTCAAGCCATCCTCCCACTTCGGTCACTTGAGTAGCTGGGACTACAGAAGCACCCCAGTATGTCCGGCTAGTTTTAAAATATTTTTGGTAGAGACAAGGTCTCCCTGTGTTGCCCAGGCTGCTCTCAAACTCCTGGCCTCAAGAAGTCCTCCTGCTTGGACTTCCCAAAGTGCTGGATTACAGGTGTGAGCCGCCTATTTACTTCAAATCTCACAGTATATGTTTAGCTGTCCCTTGCCGCCATACTGGCCGTGAGCTGTGACCTCAACCTGTTCTGGATTTGTAAGATGATTAAAGTGGACAATGACTCACGTAAACACCACCACCAGAGTCAATAACCAGGGGCCCAGCTTCCTCCTGAAGGTGCGTTTGTATGTTTATGTCAAATGCACAATCACAACCCTTGTGTATTATTGGGCTGCCTGTATTAAAAGAGAATGTTTTGCTGAGAAGGTTGAGTGCCCTGGAAGGAAGTTGCTCAATCTTAAGTGGAAACCAAACCCTAGCTTTGGTTTCCTCGGGAAATTTTGCAGTAACTACTTCTCTACAATTAGTGAGCATGCGTTTGACCAAGGTCTTAGCCTAGATCCTGCAGTGGTCCTATGTAGACATAGCAGCGCTCAGACCTAGAGCCATGAGACTGGACATCTTCGCTATCCTGTAACCATGCAGGTGTTGAGTCTTAGAAGGAACCACCCAGTGTGGGAGTTTTCGGGTTTTTTTCTAAGTCTATAGTGGATTGAAGGGAAGGAGGAAGAGGAGGAGAAGGAGGGAGGAGAAGGCTGGGTTCCTAGCAGCTTGACTTGTCATGTGCTGCACACAAGCAGGTCCACATTTGAAAGGAGGTCCTATGATCAAAAAAAAAAAAAAAATGAAAAGGAATTAACCACCATTGATTACTCTAACTTTGCCACCTTACTGATAAGGAAATGAAGATCCAGAGAGGTGAAGTGACTGGTCTGAGGTCATGAGTTTATGATAAATGGCAGAGGCTTCGGACCAGGGACTGTTCTCAGTACTGCACACCAGTCACACTGATGGCAGCAGAGTGACAGGTACTGTTGATAAGCCTCTGGATGGACAAATTGACAATCAGTCAATATCTACTAACTCTTACTACGTAGGCAGCTTCTGAGAGACTCATGGCTTCTCTCCCACAAAGAGCTTACACTATACTGTGAGCCATGACACATGTTCAAAACATGTAAATAACAGTGCAAAACAAGCGTGGTAGAGTGTCAGGAAAGAATGCCATAGGAATCAGCAGAGGGAGAGCTTTCTATGAGGAACCCTGTTGGGAGAGGTTTCACAGGGCAGGTGAGCCTTGGAGGATGTATTTCATTCACACAGGCGGAGGAGGGCAGCCCTTGGAGACACTATGAGGACAGAGTGTCAGCTGTGGAAATGGCAGGTTCTGTGAGGACATAATAGAGTGTTTTGGGTGGAGGTATTTCACACTAGGAAATACTGAGCGTGAAGGCTGAATAGAGGACTTGGAATGTAGCCATTAAAAGAGGATTTTGGCCAGGTGTGGTTGCTTACCCCTGTAATCCCAGCATTTTGAGAGGCTGAGGCTGGAGGATCACGTGAGTCTGGGAGTTCAAGACCAATCTGGGCAACATAGCAAGACCCTATCTCTACAAAAAAATTAAAAAATTATCTGGTCATGGTGGTGAACACTGTGGTCCCAGCTACTTGGGAGGCTGAAGTGGAGGATCTCTTGAGCCCAGGAGGTCAAGGCTGCCGTGAGCCATGATTGTGTCACTGTTCTCAAGACTGTGTGACAGGGTGAGCCTCTATCTCTAAAACAAAAGATAACTTTAAAAAGGTATAAATAATTTAAATTTTTAAAAATGAAGGGGAAATTTGGCCAGGCGTAGTGGCTCATGCCTATAATCCCAGGACTTTGGGAGGCCGAGGCAGGTGGATCACGAGGTCAGGAGATAGAGACTATCCTGGCTAACATGGTGAAACCCCATCTCTACTAAAAATACAAAAAAAAAAAATTAGCCGGATGTGGTGGTGGGTACCTGTAGTCCCACCTACTCGGGAAGTTGAGGCAGGAGAATGACGTGAACCCAGGAAACAGAGCTTGCAGTGAGCCAAGATCATGCCACTGTGCTCCAGTCTGGGCGACAGAGCAAGACTCTGTCTCAAAAAAAAAAAAAAAAAAAAAAAAAATGAAGGGGGAATTTAACTTTTAGGCAATTATGCTCTACAAGGTGGTTGGGGAGAACAGGGATGAGATGACACTGTCTGGGGAAGGTTAGGCTGCAAGATTCTGAGTACATGAGACAGTAAACAGCTGGCGGCCAGGGAGTGGATGAGCACCCAGAACTTGATGCTGGCAGAGGGAAGAGATCGGGCCTGTTGCTTCCCCACCCTCATTCTCCTCCCAGCAGACCTGCAAGTCATGTCAACACCCACTGCTGGGTACGGAGCTTAGGCTTTCACTACCCCCACACCCAGCCTGTTTTCATCATCACTCTTCCGGCCCTTGGTCCCCCTTCCCTACCCTATTTCTGGCTACCAGAATTCTCTGGCTATAAAACCATGCTACTTTAAGACTCAGGCAACCCAATGTCTGTAGGATAAGTCCAGACACCTTTGTAGGGTTAGATGAGGCCCTTCAAAGCCTGGCTATGCCTACTCACGTTCCCCTCTCATCTTGCAGCCTTGGCTCCAGACTGATGACCTCACAGCTCCTCGTAAAAACAATGCGTATGACCTGCCGTGCATTTCTGGAGCTGTACCTTTGCAAACAGATTTCCTTCTTTGCAGAAAGTCTTTACCTATTTGTCTTCCTACCTTTTCTTTGGGACTCACTTCAAACATATCATCTACCATCTATCATCAAACACATCCGCTACCTTCAGGAAGCCTCCCTTCCTTGATGCTCAGATTCCTGGCACTGAGAGCCTGTTGGCTATTCCATTGTTCCTGTTCTGTCTTCACTTGTTTTTTATTATTTACTTATTTTTGAGACAGAGTCTCACTCTGTTGCCCAGACTGGAGTGCAGTGGCATGGTCTCAGCTCACTGCACCCACCACCTCCTGGGTTCAAGCAATTCTCCTGCCTCAGCCTCCTGAGTAGCTGGGATTATAGGTGCCCACCACCATGCCCAGCTAATTTTTGTATTTTTAGTACAGATGGGGTTTCACCATGTAGGCCAGGCTGGTCTCGAACTCCTGATCTCAGGTGATCTGCCCACCTTGGCCTCCCAAAGTGCTGGGATTACAGGCGTGAGTTGCTGTGCCTGGCTCCATTTGTTTAAATATCTGCTTCCTCTGCAAGTGGTGAGCCCAGAACCTACCTCTCATTCTATGTATTCCCAGGGCTTGATGGGACTCATTTTTCATAGGAAGGAGTTTAATACTTGTTTGATGAATGAATGAGCAAGGGAAAAAGGAGAAAGAGGAGTGAAAAAAATGAAGCCAAGTTTTGGGGGTATTAGAGCAAATTAAGTAGGGGATACCATGTGGAGATGTGGCCCCATCAAGACCAACTCTGTCCCAAGAATGGCTCAGGTTTGCCTTGCTGGGGTCTTTGGCCCACTGTTCCAAACCCCCATCCTCTGCACTGAGCTTCAGTTTCCAGGAAAGGCACCCTGTCCTGAGCTGACTGCAGTGGTCACAACTGCAGACAATCATGATTCTTTGAATCCCTATTTTGATGTTAAAGCCAAAAAAGAGCATTATAGAAAGTCAGGAAGAGAAAACAAATTTAGCCATCATCCCACGACCGTGGTACAATTACTATTATTTTTCCATTTTTCTTTCAGTCTTTTTCCTTATGTCTATAGTTTTAGTTACGTTTTTCCATATGAAATACAAGCAGGAAACGGAAATTTTCTAAAGGACTTCTTTTATTTACCTCCCACTGTTTTGCATACGATGGACACTTAATACATAATTTTACGCAGACTGAGGCATCTCCTGATGAAAAGCTTTTCTCAAAGACCATGTGGTTGTTGCAATGAGCCTTCCAGAGGAAGCTGGTTATAAACCTCTCTCCATCACGTCCAGCCCTCTCTTTCCTGCCTGGAAAACACACTTGCCTTCCTTTAAACAATATTTTTCATTCCTCCAATCAGTCATTTGATCAACAAGCATTTAATGGGTGTGAACTATGCCTAGGCCCTGGGCTGGGCCCTGTATTTACTGCCCTGTGGTGTTCATCGGCCCTCAGCCTGGGGCATCCACCCTGGTATGAACCTGACGGCCCCAGAACCTTCTGAAAACTCATGAACTTTCCTGACGGTTTATCCCTCAGGCCTTCTCCAGCTCACACTAAGGTCTGTGTGTACCTTGGCACCTTCTTTTGTGCCTGCTGCATCCAGAAGCAAAATAATTGTCTAGCTGTCCCAAGGATGGCCAACCGTTGAGATTGTGTCAGTGAGTCTTTGTTCAGTTCCTATAAAGGATGGCCTATTAGGTAATACATCCATTCCAGATGGAAGACAGGCCTTTCGAAAGCCTGAAATAACCTATTGCCACATCCCCCTTTGAGCCCACAAACAGTTCTTTCACTGTGAAAGAACAAACTGGAGCCTCAAAAATGTCTTTCCTAGCTTTAAGAAATGGGGACTCTGGCCTCGAGGTCACACAAGGATGGTCATACATGAGGAAAGCTCGAAGGAACAGAGTTATGCCAGAGAGGGCTGGCCTGGGCAAAGCTGGCATTGCTCTCGGAGGGAAGCCAAGTTTTTCCAATTGTTATTCTTGTGCCATAGGGCAGATCAGCTGGGGTGCGCCTGTGAACGCTGCACTGTCACATCACAATGCTTGGAAGAAGGGGTTGCTTGAATGGAGGCAAAATGCTGGTGGACTTAGGAGGAATTCATCTTAAACCCTGAGACCTGAAGAACTACGTTTAGCTGGGAAATGATGGAGCTCTTCAGCTTCTTCATAAACTCACAAACCCAAGATGAGGCTAGAAGAAAGTCAGATTTCTTATGTGCCAGAACCCTTGCTGGGAAAGATGTCACTCAAGGTATTCTCCAACATTGCCAGGCTTTCTGTAAAGCACCTCCTTCATGCTCCCGGGCTCATCACACACATGCACATACATGTACACATGCATATACATATACACACGTACACATACACGCACATGTGCACACGTATACATGTGCTGTTATGGGCTGAATCTCATCCCCCTCCCAAATGTATATGCTGAGTCTCTAATCCCTAATCCTTCAGAATGCAACCTTATTTGGAAATAGATTCTTAAAGAGGTAATTGAATCAAAATGAGATCTTGAGGGTGAGTCTTAATCCAATCTAACTGGCATCCTTATGCAAAGAGGAGATCAGGACATGAACACGCACAAAGAGAAGGCCATGTGAGGACATGGAAGACAGCCATCTGCAAGCCCAGGAGACAGGCCTCAGGAGAAACCAACCCTGCCAACACCATGATCTTTTAAAAAAATTGTTAGTCCTTTTAGTCAAGATAAAATATACATATATAACTTACCATCCTTACCATTTCAATACCATGATCTTTGCCTTCCAGCCTCCAGACTGTAAACTAATAAATTTCTGTTGTTTAAGCCACCCTGTCCATGATGCATTGTGATGATAGCCCAAGCAGACTAACATAGACACTCACACAAGCTCACATACTCACACACGTACACACCCTCACACGAAAACACTGACACACAGATGCACTCACACACACAGATGCACTTACACTCAGTTCCCACCCTCCCATGTCACCCACACAATCCTTATCTCCCCACCCCTGACACACACAAGCTCCCTGAGGCCAGACATGTGGACTGTTGTGGCTCGGGACCTCTCTGAGGCCAGTTCTCTTCCTGGGCACAGCAATGGTTTACTGTCTGTTAAGCTCATTCCTCTCACTGGAACCTTGAGTCTGTCCCTGGGGCTCATTGCCCGGAGTCTGGCTTTTTGCATCCTGACATTTCCTGAATGCTATACTTTGTTCTCCTGTCTCCCAGCTTGGATCTCCTGACCTTGGCCCGGACCTGGATCTGGGAGGCTGACTCTATTGACCGTGGGGAAGGGGCTAACAGGATTGAACCTCGGGACCATCCTCTGCAAATTGAGGAATTTAGACTAGCACAGTGGTTCTCAAAGCGTGGTCCCCAGACCAGCAACCTCAGCATCACCCTGGAACTCGTTAGAAATGCACATTCTCAGGTCCCAACCCAGACCTACTGAACCGGTGCCTCTGGGAGTGGGTCCCAGAAATCTGTGTTTTAGCACACATGCTATCTAGGAGGTTCTGATGCAGGTCAAAGTTCGAAAACCGCTGACCTGGAAGATCTCTAAAATTCCTGCTAGGAGATAAAGCTTCAAGACTTGCTGTAAGAATTAAGTGCCATGATTATGGTGCGTATCATTTATGAAACTTATTCAATGTTCCCTGCCCTTCCTATTCATTATCTCTACAACCTCCTTCTAAAATAAGTATCAATTAAAAGTATTTTCCAAATGAGCAAAAGGAAGCCCGGAGAGGCTAAATAATTCATCAGGAGACACACAGCTGGAGATGATTAGGAGGGGGATTTGAATGGGAAGCCATCTTGAATGGGAAGTGCTCTCTTTACTACCTCCCATGAGCAGCCACAGTGAGAAGTGAGCTCCATGAATATCATTTTCCGGTGATTCTGTGACCTTTGAGTACCTGCTCCTCCTACCTTAATCAGCTTTGCCAGTCTCCTTCACTGCCCTACCCGATTGACAGCAACTTCCGGCTCTCTTCCTTCCTCCGTGCTCAGCCGGACACCCAGCCCTGGCTTTCTCACCTTCCCGGGTCCCCCTGCGTTCCACGGGAGTGAACAGAGACACATGACAGCCATTCTGTGGATCTACAGTGACTGTCCTCCTGGACACAGAGCCAATGTAGCTACTGAAGGAAAGAGGCCAATCCTAAGTTCAGGACCTGTGATGGCCTAGAAGATGTACTCTGTCCCTCCACAACCTCCCGCTACAACCCCCTGCTAAAAGAAAACCTTCCTACAGGTGATGTTGAGACTGCCACAGGCTTTGGTCCTCACAGAGTGCAAATGTCCACGGGAGAAAGAATGTTTCCATAGAGGAGCGCCGAGGGGAAGGAGAGCGCCTCACCGGGATCACCTCACTGGGGTGGGATGGGAGTGGGGCGGCAGCACCGCCCAGAGGCATACACACTGGCCTCTGTCTGGTTTGGTGAGGCGGCCCTTGCTGGTAGCCTAGAGCTGTCTCCCTGGCCTGCTGAGCCACGCACTGCTCCTAGGGGCCACCACCCACTGGGAGGGCAGGGACTTTTGTCTTCTTTTTTTTTTTTTTTTTTTTTTTTTTTGAGACAGAGTCTCACTCTCACCCAGGCTGGAGTGCAGTGGCACGATCTCGGCTTACTGCAAGCTCTGCCTCCCGGGTTCAAGCGATTCTCCTCCCCTCAGTCTCCTGAGTAGCTGGGACTACAGGCGTGTGCCACCACGCCCAGCTAATTTTTTATTTTTAGTAGAGATGGGGGTTTCACCATGTTGGTCAGGCTGGTCTCAAACTCCTGACCTCATGATCTGCCCACCTCGGCCTCCCAAAGTGCTGGGATTTCAGGCATGAGCCACTGCACCTGGCCTGATTTTTGTCTTTTTACCGTTGTATCTCTAGTCCCCCACACAGTAAGTGCCTAATCAATTGAGTTGAATAAATGAATTCTTGCCCCATCTACAGATTCTACCTCAGGAGCAGCTTCACACACACACACACACGCACGAGCACACACACTCATGCACATGCACGCACACGCACGCGCACTCAGGCACACATGCACGTGCTCACTCACACGTGTACTCATGTTCTGGGGCCGGCAGAGAGGCTGGGGGAGAGTAAGGAAGTGGGGAGGGGCATCCTTGGCAGAGGAAGGGTGCTGTTGGGACAAGAGCAAAGCTCAGAGGGACTGAGGGGTGGTAAGAACAGATCTTCTCACAGCTGAGGCCTGTGAAAAAAAGAAACCACACAGAGGCTGAAGGAAAAGTGCCCTAAATTGGAAGTCTGGCCTAAGACCTGATGATGAATGGTTTTCAAACTTTGGAGGAGATCTACTTCCAAAAACTATTGTTTGCACTGAGTGCGAAAAGGGCACTGATTTGGGCAAAGATGGCCCCACATGCTTGAACTTGCCTGTGAGTCTGGACTCAGACCCAGTTGTAGGGTTGCCTTGTGGGCGGGGCTAATTTGGTAGTGTCCAGAAGAGCGCCAAGGGAGTTTTGTGAACTGGACCGTCCACCCTAAGCGATACTAGGTTTAGTTCCATTTTCTGTCTGGAGAGAAGTCCTTTGCAGCATTTCATTTAGGGGAAGAGTTTTGCATAACGTTTCACACAGTGTTCCTTGCACAAGCTTTCATTACCCCATGGCCAGGCTAGGGACTCCCCGCCTTCTATGACCAGGTGAAGCATGAAGTCTCCTACTCCAAGTTCCCCCTGTTCGCCTGGGTTTGACGCTCCATTTCAGTGCATCATCTGGTAATTTCGTGACCAGCAATCGGCAGAGTGGGCTCAACTCATCTTCTATTTCTATGCCGCCCACTGTGTCCTTCTGAAAGGGCTGAGCCCTGGGTTTGGTCATTTTCAACTGTCTGCAATTTGGAATGAGTGTGTCACTACTGCCCTCTAGAACCAGGTCTTGGTTACTGATTGCAGCTGCCAGACGAGAGTCCTGCAAACAAAACCCTCGGTTAAAGCAGGCAGTCCGTCTTCTCCTTTTCAATAATAACCTCATGTTTGAGGTTAATAAGTGGAGGTTCTTTAAAGGGCACACAATTGAGGCCCCACACTCTGCTAGCTGCTTTCCCGTGAGAACTTCCAACAGGGCTGTGGTTTGCTGTTTATAGAGAAGGGATGAAGAGCCAGGGCTGGAATGTGCATTATAAACGACAATGTAGGCCAAGCATGGTGGTTCACATCTGCAATCCCAGCACTTAGGGAGGCCGAGGTGGGAGGATTGCTTGAGCCCAGGAGTTTGAGACCAGCCTGGGCAACATGGTGAAACCCTGTCTCTACTAAATATACAAAAAATTAGCTGGGGATGGTGATGCATGCCTGTAGTCCCAGCTACCTGGGAGGCTGAGGTAAGAGGGACCACCTGAGCCTGGGAGGTTGAGAGCTGCAGTGAGCTATGATCGCACCGCTACACTCCAGCCTTGGTGACAGAGTGAGACTCTTTCTCAAACAAACAAACAAAAACAAACAAACAAAAGATGACAATGTACAGTTGCTGGACAAACTACCTTACTGGAATTCAACCTTGGAAAAGTGACGGATTTTTCTCAGTGTTGGCAGAGCCCTACGGTTAGCACGCTCCTCTGCCTCGTGTTTACATTTAAGTCCTCATGCTTTCCTCCTTGTCCTAAGTAGACAGGGACCAAGTTGCATTCTCTGCATCCTCCATGATACCTGACACAGTGTCTGGAACAGAGAGGTTGCTCAATAGGGGATTTTCTTTTTCTTTTTCTTTTTCTTTTTTTTCTTTTTTTTTTTTTTGAGACAGAGTCTCACTCTGTTGCCCAGGCTAGAGTGCAATGGTTCAATCTTGGCTCACCACAACCTCTGCCTCCCGGGTTCAAGTGATTCTCCTGCCTCAGCCTCCTGAGTAGCTGGGATTACAGGCATGTGCCACCATGCCTGGATAATTTTGTATTTTTAGTAGAGACAAGATTTCACCATGTTGGTCAGGCTGATCTCGAACTCCTGACCTCATGATCCGCCCTCTTTGGCCTCCCAAAGTGCTGGGATTAAAGGCGTGAGCTACTGCACCTGGCCAAGAATTTTCTTTTTTTAGACACGGTGTCTTGCTCTGTCACCCAGGCTGGAGTGCAGTGGTGGACTCATAGCTCACTGCAGACTCGAAGTCCTGGGCTCCAGTGATCCTCCTGCTTTAGCCTCTCAAGTAGCTGGGACTACAAGCACGTGCCACCACACTTGGCTAATTAAAAAAAATTTTTTTTTTTTTTAAGAGACGGAATGTCTCTATGTTGCCCAGGTTTGTCTCAATTCCTTGCCTTAAGCGATCCCCCTGCCTTGGTCTCCCAAAGTGCTGGGATTACAAGTGTGAGCCACCAGCACCTAGTCCATGGAGAACTTTACAGCAAGAGATGATTGATCTTCCTCCCTGACTTTGTGAACCTTCCCACTGATGCTGTGTTTGCCAAGTAGGGGCTGTGGCTCTCCCCTAAGTGGGTCCTGTAGACCTATGGAGTCAGATTCCACCGGCTCTGCACAACGAGGACACGTGGGTGCATTCTTGTATTCTTGTAAAGTTAACAATACAACTTATGGGGAATTTAATAGCTGGAAAGTTGTGTCAGTCCTGTCTAAGCCCTGGGTGAATCTTTGAGTAGCAAATGAATAAAACAACATGGCAAAGGGAGTCTAATCACTAGTCAAGCACCTGCTAAAATTGCCAACTCACTAAGAAGGTAGTCTTTTTACATTTTTAAAGGACTTGTTAACAAGTGAGCTGATGATACATTGGCCCTGGGGGAGGATATCAGTTTCTTCTTCACTTGTGTGAAAACATTCTATAAAAATGAAATGCAGGACTGACAACTGCTTGCTTTTTCAAATAGAGGTATTATTCTGCAGTGGTATCACTGGGGCATAGCAATGGCGGGAAGAGCCTAGGACTCGGAGTCCTAAACCACTAAGCTCGTAGCTAGGATGATCACAAAAAACAGGTAAAAAACACTGCTAAACAATGGACTTTGACACTGATGTCCAGCTTCTGGCCTGTACAGGGGGAGTTCCGTGATCTCATCTTCCTTTGGAGTCACGCAGTCCACCTGGGAGAGATGCCCAGCGCAGCCCTTCCCTCCCCAACTCTTCAGGCTCTCCAAGTCCTCTCTCTGAGTTTGTTTTGCTTAAGCCTGTTTCCTTTCATTTACCACTTTCCCTTTCAGGCCAGGGTCAAAGGAACCTAATGTGAAAATGTTTCAAACTCTTTTGGTCAAGTGTTCCAGAACACAGACCTCCTTATCATACAGAACATCAAGTTCCTTTCAGATATGGGTTGCTATCTGGAATTCATTTTGGAAAGAGGTGAGGTATACAATATTTACATTAATTAAATAGAATTATCCTAAAATAACATAAGTTGACGTACCCCTGGGCAGGAAGTCTCATTTGCAAATGAGCACACCCACCTGTTGATACCCAGGGCCATCATGTCTGCCAAGCAAAATAAACCCCTTCGTGAGCCACGCTGTTCCCTCTGTGCCCACTCACCAGAGCAAGTTCTTAAATCCAAAGATCGGTCAGACTTACTTTCTTTCTTTCTTTCTTTCTTTCTTTCTTTCTTTCTTTTTTTTTAAGACAGAATTTTGCTTTTGTCACCCAGGTTGGAATGCAAATGGTGTGATAACGGCTCACTGTAACCTCCGCCTCCTGCGTTCAGGTGATTCTTCTGCCTCAGTGTCCCAAGTAGCAGATTACAGGTGTGTGCCACCATGACCAGCTAATTTTTGTGTTTTCAGTAGAGATGGGGTTTCTCCATGTTGTCCAGACTGGTCTCAAACTCCTGCCCTCAGGTGATCCACCTGCCACGGCCTCCCAAAGTGCTGGGATTACAGGCGTAAGCCACCATGCCCGGCCTTGAGCCACTGTGCCAGGCCTCAGCCAGGCTTTCTTTCAGGCCCTCAGTGTCATTTCATTTATTTAGCTCTATTCAGTGATAATGTAGATGTGATTCAGGAACCTACCAGCAGCACTGAGGACTCTCACCCTGCTGGGTGGATACACCTAGACCTGTGGCCCATCTGCTTTCCCTTTTTCTATTTTGAGACAGTGTCTCACTCTGTCACCCAGGCTGGAGTGCAGTGGCACCATCAGCTCACTGCAGCCTTGACCTCCTGGGCTCAGGCAATCCTCCTTCCTCATCCCCCTGAGTAGTTGGGACTACAGGTGTACACCACTACGCCTGGCTAATTTTTGTGTTTTTGTTTGTTTGTTTGGTAGAAATGGGATTTTGCCATGTTGCCCAAGCTAGTCTTAAACTCCCGGGCTCAAGCGATCTGCCTGCCTCAGCCTCCCAATGTGCTGAGATTACAAGTGTGTGTCACCACTCCCAGCCTGTTTTCCTTTTAAAGAAGCCCTGGAAACAGTGGCCAACACTGCCACCACCCCTGGGTCCCCAAACTGGCTCTCGGCAGGAGTGTGAAGGCTTGATGCAGGAATGGGGTTTCTTCTCAGAGACCCACACTCACACTCACAAGGAAAATGACTTATTCTAAGATGGCTTTTGCATGGCAGGTGTTGGCCAATTAAATCCGCAATTCCCACTGATGTACCATGCAGTCAATCACTTCAAAGCAACGGATTTACAATAGCCATTACCAACCTCCCCAGGGCTGCCCCTGGGAGCGGCTTTAGTATGTCTGTCGGGGACGCTGGCCACACTGGCCAATTGTCTGGCTGCCACGTGTTGCCCACTGTGGCCCCCTTGGCCGGAGCAGCCACGCTTTGTTCCATAACTCTCCTCCTGCTTCCCTCCCAACCCCAGCCATTGTGCAGCGGGCCAAGGGGATGGACAGCTGACTCAAGGAGGTAAGACTTGGGGCAGAAACCAGTGGGGAGCCGGGCAGTGCAGAAGAAGAGGGAAGGAGAGCTGAGTGGCTGGAGGCAGAGCGAGCCCCGCCCATTGTCAAGAGCCAGGAGCCTTCTGAGCCAGTGGCCCTGAGCTCTGCTCTCCTGACTTTACTGGAACTCCCACAACCCTTTTCTTGAGGTTACCAGAGAGGTTCTGTGCTCTTTGCAGTTCCCAGGATGCTGGCGACTTGGTGTTTCCTTCCCTGTAAGAGCTTCTCCCAGCAGCCGTTGGATGCTTGGGTGTTAGGGGTTGAATTACGTTGCTCCCCCACCCCAAATTCCCATATTGAAGTCCCAACCCCCAGGACCTCAGAATGTGACCTTCTTTGGAGATATGGTCTTTGTAGAGATAATCAAGTTGAAATGAACTCTTAAGGGTGGACCTTAATCCAATATGACTGGTACCCTATTTTAAAAGCGGGGGTGAAATTTGGAAACAAACAGCATACAAGGAGAATATCATGTGAAGATAAAGACGGCCATCGACCCACCAAGGACAGAGGCCTGGAAGAGATTCCCCATCACACCCTCAGGAGGAGCCGACCCTGCAGACACCTCGATTTTTGACTTCCAGCCTCACGGCTGTGGGAGAATACATTTCTGTTGTTTCAGCTTCCCAGTCAGTGGTACTTTGTTATGGCAGCCTGAGTGAACTAACATGGCTGGTGCAGTCCTCTGCATGGTCTGGGGACCCTGGGGACCAGCTCCATCCTGCTTCTTCAGTAATTCCAGCTCTTTTATCTCCAGCCCCAAAACAAAACCTTTGATTTTGTGTTTTATTTCACTGTGTTTTAAATATTTAAGGACAGTTGGCCAAGTGCAGTGGCTCATGCCTATAATCCCAGAAACTTGGGAGGCCAAGGCAGGTGGATTAGCTGAGGTCAGGAGTTTAAGACCAGCCTGACCAACATGGAGAAACCCTGTTTCTGCTAAAACATACAAAATTAGCCGGGTGTGGTGGCACAATCCTATAATCCCAGCTACTTGAGAGGCTGAGGTAGAAGAATCACTTGAACCCGGGAGGTGGAGGTTGTGGTGAGCTGAGAAAGCGCCATTGCACTCCAGCCTGGGCGACAAGAGTGAAACTCCATCTCAAAAAAAATAAAAAAAGAGACAGTTATAAGTTATATGTGCGTAGTTTAAAAAGTCAGTTCAAGGGCTCCGGGTGGAGCAAAGTACACTCGTCCTCTGTTCCCAGAGCTTCCTCACCAAGAGCAGGGCTTGACAGCCCCAGAGAAGGCGAAGGAGACACATTCAGGCGGGGGCAGGAGCTGCTGTAAACAATCACCTGGTTTGCTAAGAGATTCAAGTGCTTTTGAATGGGACTGGTAAGTCCATGGTGTTCCTGTAGCCTCCTTGTCGGGGGCAACGACAGGACCAGGAGCAGACCCCGAGCTGACCAGACTGAAGAGAGTGGGTTGGAAACGAAGGTCCCACCAGACTAACCTGCTGCATCTCTCTGCTCTCACCCCTGTGTGTCCCAGGGCACAGAGAAGACCCTTGACGTGCAAATATTTGATGCTAACAATCACAGCAGCAACATGTTATTGTGAATAACCTGATGTGTTTATAGGCCAAATAATAAGTTGACAGGAGCTGCTCGCTCTTTCTCTTTAACAGACTTTATTTATTTATTTGTATTTATTTACTTTTTTGAGACAGAGTCTCGCTTAGCCACCCAGGCTGGAGTGCGGTGGCATGATCTCGGCCACTGAGATTTTCCTGTCTCAGCTTTCTGAGTAGCTGGGATTACAGGCACCTGCCATCATGTCCGGCTAATTTTTGTATTTGAGTAGAGGTGGGGTTTCACCAATATGGCCAGGCTGGTCTTGAACTCCTGAGCTCAGGTGATCTGCCCACCTTGGCCTCCCAAAGTGCTAGGATTACAGGCATGAGCCACCGCTCCCAGCCCAGACTTTATTTTTTGAACTATTTTGTGCTGACAGAAAAAATCAAGCAGGAAGTACAGAGAGTTCTCCATATACTCCTCAGCCCCTATTATTATCTTACATTTGTGTGGTATATATTTTCAAATCAATGAGCCCATATTGATACATTATTATTAACTAATGTCCGTAGTTTACATTAGGGCTCCCCCTTGGTGTTACACATTCTATGGGTTTAGACAAATGCATCATGGCATGCAGCCACCACTGAAGTATCACACAGGATCGTTTCACTGCCCGAAAAATCCCCTCTGCTTCACTAGTCATCCCTTCCCCACACCACCTCACCCCCAAACCGCAGATTTTTTTTTTAACTGTCTCTATTGTTTTGCCTTTTCCAGTGTCATAGAGTGGAATTATATAGCATGTAGCCTTTTCAGATCGGCTTCTTTCACTTAGAAATACACATGTAAGTTTCTTCCATGTCTTTTCAGAGCTCAATAGCTCATTTCGTCTTAGCCCTGAACAACATGCCATTGTCTGGGTGTTCCCTAGTTTATTTACCCATTCACCTGCTTGAAGACATCGTGGTTGTTTCCAGGTTTTGGTAATTATGAATAAAGCTGCTATAAACATCTGCGTGCAGGTTTTTGTGTAGATGTAAGTTTTTAACTCATTTGAGTAAATACCAAGGAGTATGCTTGCTGGATCTTATGGCAAGATAGCATTCAGCTTTGCAGGAAATGGTCACCCTGTGCTCCAAAGCGGCTGCACCATGCTGCGTTCCCATCAGCAACGAATGAACGTTTCTGTGGCTCCCATCCTAACCAGCATGTTCTCAGGGTTCGCGCTTTCTCACATGTTCGGCATTCTCAGTGTTTTGAATTTGAGCTATTCTAATAGGTATGTAGTTGTATCTCACTGTTGACTTAATTCATAATTTCCGAATGACATTTGATGTTAAGCCTCTTTACCTATGCTTATTTGCCATCTGTACATCTTTTTTGGTGAGGTATCTGTTCAGATCTTTTACTCATTTTCTAATTAGGCCATCTCTTTTCTTATTGTTGAGTGTAAGAGGTCTTTGCATATTTTGGACATCAGTCATCAGATATATGTTTTGCAAATATTTTCTCCTGGCCTGTGGCTTGTCTTGTTCTCATAGGTTGCTATGCATTTGGATGTTTAGGAGGACCAGTGAGGACAACAGTGGTGTCTCCCACAGTGTGCTTGTGTGTGTGCAAAGGAACACACTCACTGGAAAGCAGACTGAGATGTGAGGCCACATCTAGGCAATGGGAGAGAGTCTGGGCTGGAGGAACATTTGTTTTGGGTGGAAGTATGTCAGCCTTCATTGCTTTAGCTCCATCCTTCTACTCATCCAACCGATATTTATGAGGTGCCTGCTATGTACCCAGTATGATTCTAGGTATCAGGAAAGCAAAGATCAGTGAGAAGAGTCCCTACCTTCAAAACACTCACAGGCCAGTTTGGGAGGTGGTCATTTCAATGCAGTGTGAAAATGCCCCAATCTCCAGTGTGGGCAACATAGGGAGACCCTCTCTCTACAAAAGTTAGAAAAAAAAAAATACTTAGGCATACTGGTCTGTGCCTGTAGTCTCAGTGACTCAAGGGAATGAGGTTGGAGGATTGTTTGAGCCCAGGAATTCAAGGCTGCAGTAAGCTATGATCACGCCACTGCACTCCAGCCTGGGTAACAAAGCAAGACTCCAACTCAAAAGCAAGCACCCCAGTGGAGGGAAGGGTGGGCTGTGGAGGGGACGGGGAAAGTTGTTGGGTAAGGGACAAAAACAGGAGAAGGGAGGAGAATCAGCATGAAGATCTCACCCACTCCATGGTCTCCCCTAGGGAGCATTCTGTCTCCTGCTGAACCAATTGCATGGGTGCCCAGGAGAATCCCATTACCAGATGGCAAAGGGCAGGGGGACCCCCACACCATGCTCTCACTGTTGCAGCCACAGCTTCCTCTTTGTCACTTTCACAGGCTACCTTCATCCCCAAACAGGAACTGCTGCAGGGCCTGCAGCAGTCATGGGTGAGTGGCTCTGGAGATGGGGTAAGTGGTTCCATGTACCCCAGAGGAACAGCTTGCAGCCTAGTCTTGGGCAGCAGCTCCACTCAGCCCTGGGGAATGACAGATACAGGTGTGTTTCATCAGGTGCATGTGTGCGTGTGCTCGTGTGCAACTTCCTCCTCTGCCCTCATTCCTGCACGATGCATCCTCAGGAGGATGCAGTTACTCCATAGTCACTACAGTTGTGAAGCTGAACCAAGCAACTTCCCATTTTCGAGGTTCTACAATTGGCAATATGGGGAAATCTTACCCCTTACCACCCAACTAGATTCTTTCAATGCAAGCTTGTCCAACCTGTCACCTGCAGGCCACGTGTGGCCCAGGATGGCTTTGAGTGTGGCCCAATGCAAATTCATAAACTTTCTTAAAACATTATAAGATTGTTTTGCAATACATCAGTATCATTAGTGTTAGCGTATTTTATGTGTGGCCCAAGATGATTCTTCTTCCGATGTGGCCCAGGGAAGCCAAAAGATTGGATACTCCTGTGTAAAGGGGAAATGCATGCATATATATATTTTTTGTTTGTTTGTTTGTTTTCTTTTGCACCCAGGCTAGAGTGCAGTGGCACAATCATAGCTTGCTGCAGCCTCAAATTGCTAGGCTCAAGTCATTCTCCCACCTCAGCCTCTGATTAAGCCATCCTCTTACCTCAGCCTCCCTAGTAGCTAGGACTATAGACATAAGTCACCATGCCTTGCTAATTTTTAGATTTTTTGTAGAGACAGGGTCTCACTATGTTGCCCAGGCTGGTCT
Source organism: Macaca nemestrina (assembly GCF_043159975.1). NCBI lineage: Eukaryota > Metazoa > Chordata > Mammalia > Primates > Cercopithecidae > Macaca > Macaca nemestrina. The sequence goes on along the minus strand of NC_092125.1, from coordinate 13,222,038 downwards.
CAAACTCCTGGGCTCAAACGATCCTCCCGCCTCAACCTCCCAAGGTGTGGGATTACAGGCATGAGCCACCTATTTCTCGTCTGTCCAGTATTGTGTATGACCCTCACCTCCTTTAGATGACTGCCCTGTGAGGTGCTCTTCAGAAGAGGAAAGTGAGGCCGCATGAGATTAGACATGCTGCTAGGAAGTGGCCAAGTCAAGAGGCCCTGTCCAAGGCTCTCTTCATTAGATCCACGGCTGCTACTGTCAGGGCTGTAATAAAAGCCTGCTCTGACCAATTCAGTTTCCTTGGTGAAGGGTCCTCAATCTTGGGCTCTTCTTTGATGCTATTGCAAGGGGACTTGGACCTCGCATGTTCACCAAGTCTTGCCTATAATGACTGCGTCGCATGTCAGGCAGTTATGTGCATAACCCTTTTGCAGTAACTCTAGAAGCTGTTCTGTTTGATAATAGGGAACTTTCTTTAGAAGAGCTATTTAATTCATAGTTACCGTTTCATTACTATCTCTCTTCTCAATGAGAATGTCCTCAAAATACAATTATTTTAAGAGGATCCTGAAACACATTTTGAAATTAAAAAGGAAATCAATATACAGCTATTACATATTAATTAAAACGTAAAAAAGAAAATCGACTTGAAAGTATTGGAAACCGCTGCTCTGAACTTGCCTTCCCCAGCATTTACACGGACAGTGAAGACTGAAAACCGGAAGCAAGGAAACAAAACAAAATAAACTCATTCATTATCTTCCGCTTGCCATACATATACATATATATATATATATATATATATATATATATATTTTTTTTTTTTTTTTCGAAGGATTCTTGCTCTGTCGCCCAGGCTGGAGTGCAGTGACACAATCTCAGCTCACTGCAAGCTCCGCCTCCCGGGTTCACGCCATTCTCCTGCCTCAGCCTCCCGAGTAGCTGGGACTGCAGGCACCTGCCACTACGTCCAGCTAATTTTTTTTTTTTTTGGTATTTTTAGTAGAGACAGGGTTTCACCGTGTTAGGCAGAACGGTCTCGATCTCCTGACCTCATGATCCTCCCGTCTCGGCCTCCCAAAGTGCTGGGATTACAGGCATGAGCCACTGCGCCCAGCCTGCTTGCCATTTAAACATAAGTGCTAACTGTTTTGCCTAACAGGTACCCTCTGCTTATTATGGGCCTCTGGTGGTTGACAGTGTTAGAATTTCCAGGTATTCTATTTTCATCCCAAACGTTTTCTTTAAAATTGATACACCAGGATTACATTTAGAAGAGTAGCACCATGGAGACACGGTGTCCAAGTACTATGGTGGGCTTGGAAAATCAATAATGACCTTAGATTAGAATAGAATGAAATAGAATAAAATGCTAGTGTAATGTCCAAGGGGTTCACCTTGCACACTGCCTATACAGAGCTGATTTATCAAGACAGGGAAATCCAATGGAGAAAGACTAATTCAGGCTGAGCCAGCTGTGCAGGAGACTGGGGTTTAATTATTACTCACATCAGTCTCCCCGGGCATTCGGGGATTGGAGTTTTTAAAGATGAATTTGGCGGGAAGGGGCTTGGAAGTGAGGAGTGCGGATTGCTCAGGTTGGAGATGGAATCATGGGGGGTTGAAGCGAGTTTTTCTTCCTGTCTTCTGTTCCTGGGTGGGATGGCAGAACTGGTTGAGCCAGATTACAGATCTAGGTGGTGTCAGCTGGGTGATTTTGCAGGGTCTGCAAAATATCTCAAGCATTGATCTAAAGTTTTACAATAGAGAAGTTAAAACCCCAGAAGCAATTTGGGGAGGTTCAGACTCCTGGAACCAGAGGCTGCATGACCCCTAAACCGTAATTTCTACTCTTGTAGCTAATCTGTTAGTCCTGCAAAGGCAGACTAGTCCCCAGGCAAGAAGGGGATCTTATTAGGAAAAGGCTATTATCAATTTTGTTTCAGGGTCAAACCAAGAACTGAATTCATTACCAAAGTTACTTTGGTCTATGCCCAGGAATGAACAAGGACAGCATAAAGGTTAGAAGCAAGATGAAGTCGGTTAGGTCTGATCTCTCTGACAGTCATAATTTCCTCAGTTATAATTTTTCAAAGGTGGTTTCAATCAAAGTTCTTCTAAACTGCATCTATATGAATTACACCTGGAAACGTTCTGCATTTTGAACCCATTTACTAGGAACAATTAAAGAAGCAATTATCTACACTTTCTACACCTACGAACTGATTGAGACGTTGATTAATCTCTCTGAGCACCCTGATAGATTTCTAAATCAGTCTTCTTGACTCAGTTGACATTACCATGTCCCGGAAGCCCCTTTGCCTTCCTTTCCACTTTATAGCAACGACTGGCATTCTTGTGTTATTTAAGAATTTGTAAAGTGCCTTCATGTGCATTTGCTCAACCTCTTGAAAATCTGTGCAGCTCCACTCTGGTCTCCTGGGGTGCCCGATCAGCTGGAGTAGGAATGGAGGGACATCAAACTGTGGTGCATCTTCCTTAAGGGTCAATTTTATTGAATAGTACATTAGGCTTTTAGGGCCTCCATAACAAAGTACCACAAACTGGGTGGCTTAAACAACAGAAGTTTGTTGTCTCACGGTTCTGAGACTAGAAGTCTAAGATCAAGGTGTTGGCAGGGTTGATTCCTTCCGAGGGCTGGGGGCAGAATCTATTCCATTCTCTCTCTTGGCTTCTGGTGGTTTGCTGGCAATCTTTGGTGTTCCTTGGCTTGTGATTGCATTACCCTGATCTCTGCCTTTATCATCATATGACGTTCTCTCTCTCTCTCTTTGTGTGTGTGTATGCATGTGTGTCTGTGTCCAAATTTCCCCTTTTAATAAGGACACCTGTCATATTGTATTAAGGTCCATCCTAATGACCTCATCTTAACTCAGCTACATCTGCAAACATCTTAATTCCAAATATGACATTCTGAGGTACTGGGGTTAGGGCTTCAAAATATCTTTTTGGGGGAACACAAGTCAACCCATAACAGAGAATTAACACAAATAAATGGAAAGCTATCCCATATTCATGGATTGGAAGTATTAATATTGTTTAAATGTCCATATTACCCAGAGGTCTAGAGAGTCAATGCAATCCCTATCAAAATACCAGTGATGTTCTCCACAGAAGTGGGAGTAAACAAACTTAAAATTCATGCGGAAATGCAAATATCCTGGATAGCCAAAGCAATCTTCAGCAAAAGCAACAAAGCTGGAGGTTTCACCATAACAGATAGTTAAGGAGTTAAAATGGGACATCTGAAACTTTATATTACTACAGAGTTTAATGCAAGATTCGTGGAGATTTTTAAAAGATAAACCACAACATGTCACAAGCATATCTAGCTTTTGATATGTCCCCACAGCTTCCACAGGTACCCTCCTACACCTCCCCTCCCCTGTCCCCTCACTAAGGGGGTACAATTCAGCTCTTCTGCCCTAAAGAGCATTTGGATGGAAAGTTTGAGATGTCCTCACAGCTGGGTGCTACTATGATGTTTATTTCATGGGGGATGAGGAGGTGGGGAAAGAGGGGTGGAAACAGGCTGGGAGGAGGGGCAAGAGGGTACCTACAAAAGTTATATATTATCCTTTATTTTGCTTGACCAAAGCAACCAACAAAATGTAACTCCAGGTTTCTAAGAGCTAATCACATTTAGAATCCTTATTAAGATTCCTCCCCATTCCCTCAGCACCCTATCAAATACTAAGACTGGCACTATATTAATACAAGTGACATCAAAGGAGCATAACCCATCTATCTTTTTGACCCTTGGCCCATTTGCCTTATTCAGAACAGCAAAGTTGTGGTTATCAGACACCACCAAGTGCACCTGATGCTATGTCCCCAAAAGCTCCTCTGCAATTGCGTCTGTTGGCACCACTGGTCTTGCTGGTAATCACAGTGAGAAAAGTCCCTGATGAGTTGGATGTCACTTTATTGCTGACAACCTCTTTCTCCCCCAAATTCTTGTTTACCGCCAAAAGTGACTCTCTACAGTGGCATTGACTTTGGTAAAATGCCTTGAGCTGTAGGTACTCTTAAGAGTTGTGCGCTTTTCAGTATGTACGTTATCCTTCAAGAGATTATTTACTTTAAAAAATGTATCTATAAATGAGATATCTTTAATGTTACCGAAGACTAAACGGTGGTCATTATTTTAGAGAGTTGTGGTCATGCTAGCCTTTTGTTTTTGCATCGATTTTTCCAGTGTTCTGAGATCTTGTTACTGGTGGCGAATCCATACAGGTCGGCAGCAACCTCGATTCTTGCCTCTTCAGAAGAGAGAATTTGACCAAGGGACATAAGGCAGAAGGAGAGACCAAGGCAAGTTTAGAGCTGGAGTGAAAATTTCTTGAAAAGTTTTAGGATAGGAGTGAAGGGAAGTTAAGTACACTTGGAAGACGGCCGAGAGGGCAACTTGAGAGACCAAGTGCATTGTTTGGCCTTTGACTTGGGGTTTAATACTTCTGCATGCTTCCAGGGGCTTGTGGTCCTTCTCCCCTGATTCTTCCCTTGGTTGGGCTGTCCGCATGCGCAGTGGCCTGCCAGTGCTTGGGAGGGGCCTCATGTGCAGTGCGTTTACCAGAATTGTGCACAAGCTCACTTGAGGCCCTCTTTCCTTACCAGTCAAGTGTTTCTAGAGGAAGGTCATATACGAGTTAAACTCCACCGATTTGCCTCTTAGTGTGCAAGCTTAGCCTACTCACCCAGTTCCTGAGATCTTATCGGGAAGCTGCTGACCCCCAGTTTCAGGTATTTGCTATCTATTGGGAGACAACATTTCCCTGGCACTGGCTACAACCAATTATTATTTTAGACAGTTAACAACTGCCTGACTATCACCCGATGCTAGCCTGACATTCCTGGTGTGTGTAGGGGGCCCTCTCCTGCCCTGCTTGTGTCTGACTAGCTACCTATTGTAACAATCTCATGAAATAACTTTGTTCAAACAAAGGAATTGTTCAAACAATTGGAACAATTTATCGCAGATGGAAATACCCATTAATGTCCACAGCTTGTCACGGATGGGTGCATATGTTTGAAACTCAGAGAGGATGTTTGACTTCAGGAGATTACCTAATGATGTATAAATCCTTTTACTCACATTGCCTGATGATATGATTTCATAGTCTAAGATTTTCATAGTCTAAGGTTTTCAATGAGTTAAAAAAGCTGATGCATTTTATTTTGTTTTCCATGAATCCTTGCTTCTCTAGCATATAGATTTTTTTGTTGTTGTTCATGTAAGAACTGGGGCTGGGTGCAGTGGCACAAGCCTGTAATCCAAGCACTTTGGGAGGCCGAGACAGGTGGATGACCTGAGGTCAGGAGTTCGAAACCAGCCTGGCCAACATGGTGAAACCCCGTCTCTACTAAAAATATGAAAATTAGCCAGGCATGATGGTGCAGGCCTGTAATCCCAGCTATTCGGGAGGCCAAGGCAGGAGAATTGCTTGAACTTGGGAGGCGACCCAAATACTCACCAATCAAGTGGATAAAGAAACTGAGATATCTATGTATTTATGTATCTATGTATCTATCTATCTATCTATCTATCTATCTTTCTATCTCTATCTATCTATCTATCTTTCTGTCCATCCGTCTCTCTGTCTATCTATCTCTCTGATGGAATACTACTCAGCCAAAAAAAGGAATGAATTAATGGCATTCACAGTGATCTGGATGAGATTGGAGACGATTACTCTAAGTGAAGTAACTCAGGAATGGGAAACCAAACATCATATGTTCTCACTGATATGTAGGAGCTAAGCTATGAGGATTCAAAGGCGTAAGAATGATACAATGGGTGTGGGGACTTGGGAGGAAGGGTGGGAGAGGGGTGAGGGATAAGAGACTACAAATAGGGCACAGTATATACTGCTTGGGTGATGAGTGCACCAAAATCCCACAAATCACCACTAAATCACTTACTCATGTAACCAAATACCACCTGTACCCCAATTACCTATAAAAAAAAAACAGCCAAAACGCTTGGAAACAGAAATGTTTTGGATTTTGGATTTTTAAAAAAATTTTGGAATATTTGCGTTGTATTCGCCAGTTGAGCATCCCTGATCCAAAAATCAGAAATCCAAAATGCGCCAATATTCATTTCCTTTGAGCATGACCTTTGAGCATCACGTCAGCACTCGAAGAGTTTTGAAATGTGGAGTCTTTCAGATTTTATAAGTTTTGGATTAGGGCTGCTCAGCCTGTTTTATCTCTCATGGTCTGAAATTGACTGGGGCCTCCTGGACCGTTCTTGTGAGATTGCTGTCAGACAGTGGCTTGGGCTGGAGTCACCCAGGAGGTCTCTTTGTTTGCGTGTCTAGAGACTGATGTCTGCTGTAGGCTGAGACTACAGCTGGAGCTGCCATCCCAGGCACATGCCCTCTTCATGTGGCTTCTTCTTCCTATCACAGAACCGGAGAGAGAGAATCCCAAGAAGACTGGGCGGAAGCCGTTTCACCTTGTATGACCCAGCCTCCGAACCCACATGTTATTCCCTCCGCTATAGTCATAGGCCCATCCAGATTCAAGAAGAGGGGACATAGGCCCTAGTTCTTGATGAGAGGAATGTCAACATCACATCGACATGCCATTGTAAGAATATGTGGGATGGGAGATTGTGTTGAGGCCATTTTGGAAAATACCATCTGCCACAGGGTGGAGCCTGGACATTCTCGGCCTCGTGATTTCTTGGCTGGTACTTTTGTTCTAATTCACACTGAGCAGGAATTGACTACATGTAGATTAAAACCTTCTGTACATCCCCAAATACCCCAGAACAAAAAACCAACAAAAAAGCTGGATGGGGTGGCTCATGCCTGTCACCAGCACTTTGGGAGGTTAAGGCAGGTGGATCATGAAGTCAGGAGTTCAAGACCAGCCTGGCTGACATGGTGAAACCCCATCTCTACTAAAAATACAAAACTTAGCCAGGTGTGGTGGCACATGCCTGTAATCCCAGCTGCTGGAGAGGCTGAGGCAGGAGAAGAGCTTGAACCTAGGAGACGGAGGTTGCAGTAAGCCAACATTGCAGTGAGCCAAGATCGTGCCACTGCACTCCAGCCTGGGCGACAGAGCAAAACCCTGTCTCAAAAAACAAACAAACAAACAACAACAAAAAACCCTTGGGGAATATTATTTGCAAAATAGACAACAAAAGGTTAATTAGCTTTAAAATGTAAAGGGCCCTTATACATCAGTAAGATTCTCCCAATTAGGAAAAAGGACAATTGACAAAAGAACTGTAAGTGGCTAGTGTGCATTTCAAAAGTTTACCACAACTTAAAGAGTGTATTTTTTTTTTTTTCTTTTTAGAGACTGAGCCTCACTCTGTTGCCCAGGCTGGGCCTCAAACTCCTGGCTTCAAGCAATCCTCCCATGTTGGCCTCCCAAAGTGCTGGGATTACAGGCGTGAGTCACTACAACCAGCCAATGATGTAAATTTTAATAAACAAACACCACCTATGTATTTGGCAAAAATGAAAAAATTAACTACGCAAAGGCAAAAGTACGGGGAAACGGGCCCTCTCCAACACTCCTGCTGGTGGGAGTATAAACTGGTACAAACTTTCTGCAAGGCAGTTGGGGAGGATCTATTGAAAGTCTTAAATTTTTAAATAATTGTGAGTTGAAATTTATCCTAAAGATATTAATAAGGACACTGAGGGTCAGGCGCGGTGGCTCATGCCTGTAATCCCAGCACTTTGGGAGGCTGAGGTGGGCGAATCACAAGGTCAGGAGATGGAGACCATCCTGGCTAATGTGGTGAAACCCCGTCCGTACTAAAAATATAAAAAATTAGCTGGGCGTGGTGGCACACGCCTGTGGTCGCAGCTACTCGGGAGGCTGAGGCAGGAGAATCACTTGAATCCGGGAGGTGGAGGTTGCAGTGAGCCGAGATCACGCCGCTGCACTCCAGCCTGGGCGACAGAGCACGACTCTCAAAAAAAAAAAAAAAAAAAGGACACTGAGACACTGATATCAGTCTGCAGGTGATTATTGTTATTTATCACATCAAAAAAACACATAGAAACACCCTAAATGTTCATGAGTAAACGAATTGGTGAGAGTTTATTGTCCATATAATAGAGTATGATACTATTATGTAGTTGTTCAAAGTAATGTTCATATGCACATTTATTTAAATGGAAAACAAAAATACTGAAAAGTATAACAGGATCACATTTTTTGTTATATGTCTCTTACAAAAATATATGTAACAGTATTTGTGTGTGTGTGTGTGTTTACAACATTTCTGGGACAAGATTGTATTGATGAGGCTATTCTTGAGTAATGAAATTACTGTTACTTTGTTTTTGTGCCTTTATTTTCCAACTTTCTAAATGAAAATGTGCTGAATACAAATAAATAATAATGTAAGATCAAGTACAAATAAATTTTTATTTAAGGTGTTTCTTAAAAAGGGGGGTGAGGAAGGGTATTTAGAGTAAACCAAATCTGGAGCTGGACTTTGCTCTGACGGCGTGACCTTTGCCAAGTTACCTCACCTCCCTAACCCTCAGTTTCCTGACTTACTCAATGGGCACAAAAAATTCTATTGCGTAAGGTTATCCTGAGTTAGTTTCCCATTTCCCATTTGCATCTAGCTAATAAAAGCCTCGTGCTGCCCTGTCTCTTCTGAGCCTTCTCCCTTCTCCGATCCACTTAACAAAGTGGTTTGAAGCAGTCATTTAGCACCACCTGTTATTACTATCTGCTTAGTGACTAGACGCCCACTTCCTTGCAAAGGCCCTGCATTGTCTGGAATTAGCCTGCTATGCCGTGTTCTCCTCTTAGATTCACTCAGAACCTGGTCCATGAAGAGACGTAGGCACTTTTGCATACACAGAATACACTCAGGAATACGTCTGTGTATTCCTGCTTCGGTGTACGATGCTGAGCCCACGGCTGGGGATCTCGTGTGATCAATGTCTGCAAATGTTTACTGAGTAAGGAGACGACTTGGGGAGGAAAAGTGCTGGGCTGTTTGGTGGAAATCTGAATTTAGACGAAGAGTCTTGACTATAATTGGGAAGTTCTTTTCGTAACAGGTTAGGCAACTGACCAATATGAAGAAAGCTCTTGAGTGGGACGATGGGAAGGCCTGAGCGTGGCTTCTTTTGGGGAAGTTATCTGGGTAGCCAGGCCTGGGACACTCCCCGCGCTCCGCCCCTACTTCTCTCTTTCCCCAGAAACAGGCATTGAGAGGCTGTTACTGCCCTCACGTGGCCTCTTCTGGAACTGTCTTTGAGAAGACCCGCCCAGATTTAAACTGAATCGGTGGGGCTGGAGAGCACTTCGGCTGGCTTGCCATTTAAGCTCATCTGTCCCCACGTGAGCTTCTAGCTACCAGGAAGCCGCTCTTCGAGCCTGTTTTCAAGCCTTTGTGACCCTTGGGCTGGGCAGTGACACTGCTGGGGAGGGAACTGGAGAACCAGAGCTGGGCAGTGACACTGCTGGGGAGGGCTCTGGGCCCCGTGTTCCTCGCTTTCCAGAACTGTGGTCTTCAAATGTGTCGATAGAACACTCCCTGAAAGAATTTTTGCAAAGTCATGTTTTTCCCTGTTAAATCAAGTTTAGCCTAAAGCTGCTCGTACGTATTTTTAAGTTCAGCCTAAAGGTTTCTCTGTGCCTAGTGAACTATAACCTAAAGGGAAGTGTGAACAGTCCTTCTCCCCCTTCACCCTCTCCTCTCCTGCTGTTTCTGCCTTATCTCGCTGACTCTTCTGCCTCCCTCCTCTGTTTTTAAGGGCCTGCCTGGATAACCCAGGATAATTTCCCTGTTTTAACGTCAGCTACTTAGTCATCTAAATTCCATCTGCAAAGTCCCTTCAGAGCAGTACTAAATTAGAATCCTGAAATCTTTAGAATTCAGCCAGCCACAACAGGGATCAGCATTTTGCCAACCAGGAGCATCCGAGTTTTTGTTTTTAATTACAGTGATTTTAAAAAACCAGCTTATTTGGCCCGGCGCGGTGGCTCAAGCCTGTAATCCCAGCACTTTGGGAGGCCGAGACGGGCGGATCACGAGGTCAGGAGATCGAGACCATCCTGGCTAACATGGAAACCCTGTCTCTACTAAAACACAAAAAACATTAGCCGGGCGAGGTGGCAGGCGCCTGTAGTCCCAGCTACACAGGAGGCTGAGGCAGGAGAATGGCGTGAACCCGGAAGGCGGAGCTTGCAGTGAGCGGAGATCCGGCCACTCACTCCAGCCTGGGCGGCAGAGCGAGGCTCCGTCTCAAAAAAAAAAAAAAACCGCTTATTTATTTGACAGAGTCCTGCTCTGTGGCCCAGGCTGGAGTACAGCGGCATGATCACAGCTCACTCTAACCTCAAACTCCTGGGCTCAAGCAATCCTCCTGCCTCAGCCTCCCGAGTAGCTGGGACTACAGGCACTTGCCACCACACTCGGCTAATTTTTAAAAGTTTTTTGTAGAGATGGGGGTCTCACTATATTATCCAGGCTGGTCTCAAATTACTGGCCTCAAGTTGTCCTCCTGCCTCAGCCTCTAAAGTGCTGAGATTGCAGATGTGAGCCACTGTGCCCACCCAAAACAGCTTTATTGAGATATTCACATGTGAGCAATTCACATGCTATGTAATTCACCCAAAGTGTACCTGCAGTGGTTTTGGGTATATTACATTATTAATTTTAAAAATTGTAAAATATGTATGTATCATGAAATTTGCCATAATTTTTTTTTTTTTTTTTTTTTGAGACAGAATCTTGCTCTGTTGCTAGGCTGGAGTACAGTGGCACGATCTCGGCCTCCCAGGTTCAAGCGATTCCTCTACCTCAGCCTCCCGAGTAGCTGGGACTACAAGCACGTGCCACCACAACCGGCTAATTTTTTACATTTTAGTAGAGACAAGGTTTCACCATGTGGGCCAGGATGGTCTTGATCTCCTGACCTTGTGGCCTCCCAAAGTGCTGGGATTACAGGTGTAAGCCACGACACCCGGTCATTAATAATTTTTAAGTGTACAAGTCACTGACATTTATTACATTCACAATATTGTGCAACCATCACTACTATCTATTTCCAGTACTTTTCATTTTCCCAAATAAGAATTCTGTAGCCATTGAGCAGTAATTCTCCATTCCACCTCCCCACAGTCCCTGGCAACCTTTGATCTACTTTCAGTCTCTATGAATTGGTCCATTCTAGATACCTCATATACATAGAAGCATATATATTGCTTGATAGTTTGTGTCTGGCTTATTTCCCACAGCATAATGTCCTGAAGGTTCATCTATGTTGTAGCATGTATGAGGATTTCATTTGTTAGGCTCAATAATATTCCATTAAATGTACATAACATATTTTGTTGATTCATTCATCTGTTGATGGACACTTCGGTTGTTTCCGTAACTTTTGGCTATAGTGAATGACATTGCAATGAACAGCAACACACAAGCATCTGTTCTAGCCCTTGTTTTTGATTATTTTGGGTATATTCCTAGGAGTGGAACTGCTGGATCATATAGTAATTCTATATTCACACTTCTTGGGGAACCACCAAGCTGTCTTTTTTCATTCCCATCAGCAATGGACAAGGTTTCTAGGTTTCCACATGCTCTCCAGCACTTGTCTGGTTTGGTTTTTTTTGTTTTTGATAAAAGCCATCCTAATGCTGTAACGTGGTGTCAAATTGCGGTTTTTGTTTGCATTTACCTAATGACTAATGATATTGAGCATCTTTTCATATGCTTATTGGCCATTTGTATATCTTCTTCATATAAATGTTTACTCAAATCCTTTACTCATTTTGAAATTGTTTGTTTTGTTGTTGAAATATAGTTATATTCTGAATATTAATTCCTTATCACATATAGAATTTGCAAATATTTTCTCCCATTCCACGGGTTGTCTTTTTACTCTCTTGATAGTATCCTTTGAGTTAAAAATGTTAATTTTGACGAAGTCCGGCTTACCTGTTTTTTTCTTTTGTTGCTGGTGCTTTTGATATCCTATCCAAGAAATGATTGACAAACCCAGGGTCATGAAAAATGTTCCCTATATGCTAGCCCCTCAAGGATCAAAAGCAGCAATCAGTAATCAGAACCCACAGCCCTGGTTTTTGGAAAACGGGGTCTTTATCGTCCAACCTGGCGCCAGCGAGCCACACTGAGAACCTGAGCTGCTGTCCCCACAACTGACTGCCCTGGGCTGATCAAGGCGGGTGGTAGCCACCACTAAGTGAAGAGCTGAACTTGACCAAAACTTGCCAGCCTCCTCATCGAGCTTCCTCCTGGGTGCGGCAAGTGTTCCCTAAGATCCCGAATTCCAAAATAGTTGCATCAGACAGCTCTTGCCAGTCCTATTGTTTTAATGGAGGGATAGATTCCTGGAGCTTCTTATCTCCACCATGGAGCTTGATATCATCTTTGAGTAATCAGATTTTATAGCCAGAATAAAACACTAGAAGTTTTAGCCCTAACATATGTAAGTTGTCTCTTTCAAGAAATTCACACTGGCAGGCTGTATATTGGCTCCATTGATGGTACCAATTCCCTTCTCTGCAGCAACTGAGCTCTGGACACCTCATTCCTGTAACTTCTGAGCTCCTTCACTCTGTCCAAGTCAGAGGCCATTCTCATCCCACCCAGGGGCTAGCATGAGTGGCACTGCCTATTGGTGGCAGCTTAGAACAGACCAGGGGTCTCACTCCATAGCCAGTGCCAGGAAAGCATCTTTCTTCCTTCCTGGAGGTAAAAAGAGAATTAAAACACAGTTTATCCCCAGAGCTGAATCAGAAAACGTTTTCTATTGCCTGCTTGTAGAATATATTTTCTCAATGAAAACAGTATCAAAAAGACTGGCTTGAAAACTATAATTTATTTTTTATTTTATTTTTTACATTTTTGAGATAGGGTCTCACTCTGTTGCCCAGGTTGGAGTGCAGTGGCACAATCATAGCTCACTGCAGCCTCAGCCTCCCAGATTCAAACAATCCTCCCACCTCGGCCTCCTGAGTATCTGGGACGACAGGTGTGTGCCACTATGCCCAGCTTTTTTTTTTTTTTTTTTTTTTTTTTGATGTTTTGTAGAGATGGAGTCTCCCTGTATTGCCCAAACTGGTCTCAAACTCCTGGCCTCAAGTGATTCACCCACCTTGGCCTCCCAAAGTGTTGGGATTACAGGTATGAGACACTGCACCCAGCCTACTCATTTGTAAGTAAAGTACAACCCCTAAGTTTTTTTGTGGTTGAGAAACACACTAGCTCTTATAATACTGGGATAAGAGTTTCTGGATTCCACAGGTTTTGCAGATTATTAAGTGGTTGTCTGTCTGTCTATTGTGAATCAGCCTCCCAACATTAAATCTCTTCATTCAAAAAAGATAAAGGAAGATTTTCTTTTTAACAAAAAAAATTTATTTTCCACACTATTTGTACAGCTGTAAACTCAAGGAATCTTCCAATACTTGTACAAATCTGGGAGAACAGTTAATAAGCACCTTTAGTGGTTTCCACAGTTTAAGAATTTACCATTTAAAAATTTTAGAATAAATCTAATAAAATGAATAAAATAGTTATAAAAATCATACAAAATCATGATGAACATTTGATATAGAGGGTTTAATATGAAACGATAAATACAAAAAGAAAGCGAAACTGATTTATGGAGTTGGGCTATGTGTAAAAGACCTACATGGTCCTTGAATCTTGTGATTCTTGGGGCTACATTTGCCTCTCAAGACAAACTCCAATTATTCAAGGGAAGACTTTATTTCAATTCAGGTTCCAATGTACTGCAGAAGCAAGTGAGGACAAAGTCAGGAGAAGGTGGGGTGGAGAGGCTGAGGGTAACGGGGTTTGAGGAAAAGAGGAGAGACTCTCTTCCCCAAAGAGAGGATCAGGCAAATTCTTCCATGTTCTCAAGTATAAGTGGTCTTTGGCAAAATGTACCATTTTCTTTCTGGAGTTACTTAAGAGTTTTACTTACTGCTGTTCTTAAATTCCTTCCCCTCCCATTTCCTCTTGGGCTTTTTTATTTCTCTTGTTGATCAAACTCTTTTTTGTGATACTTTTCATTGAATCTTCTTGACTTCTTTATCCCATCCTTTACTCACTCAAACTCCTTATGCTGAACTTTTCAATCCAAAATTTGTATTGTTTTAGGACTCTGGGAAGCAGTTGATAAAAAGATAACACCAGCTACTGATATGGTCAGGAGATGTTTTCTAAACAAATTGTAGAAATATAAATATGAAATGTGGCAATGATCCTTTTAATTAGATCATTGAGCAATAAAGGATATGAACCACTAGTATAAATATTCAATTCAGTCTTTCCAGATTGTGTTGTTAGATGAGAATACATCCAACAATGGCCACAGATAGAAGGAGAAACCAAGGAGGGGTGAGGTCATTGTTGAGTGTAAATTGGTTCTCTAGCGTGGAGGCCAGAGGTGAGGGACTGTGGTGGGAAATCATCTGGTGCCAGCCCCATCCTGTGCCTCAAATAGGTCTCCATGAAAAGGAGGGACATTGGTGCCAGCAGCGGGACTGAAAACCAACACAGCAACAGAGACTAGAACCTTGGATGCAAGTATTTTGGGCAAAGAGGAATAATTAGTAATCTTTGGTATAATTTAAGGCACATCAAAACAATCCCCTATTCTCAAATATCTGACTACACCTTGAAATTCCTACCATTGGACATTCTTTTGATTTAAGCCTTTAACTAACAAATGCCAATATCCTACTGCTCAAATATTGACATTCTATCTGGGAGGGGCTGTTTATTATCATCCACCAAATGCCCATATATCTCTAGGACAGGGTAGGTTTTGATCAAAAAGCAGAGTGTGAACATTATAATGGGGGTCTTAGATAAGATGATGATGGTGAGGAACTGAGGAGTAAAAATATAGGACTGTAATAAAGAAGAAATTCAGAGCACCAAAACAAAATATTAAGGAATGCTAATTCCCTCCTTAACTCCCAACTTTTCCTAGTCAGGCCCTGGCTCATATGTCAAGGAGCTGACAGGATGGTGGGTACCTCAAAGTGAGGCTGAGCTCATAAGGCCACAGGGAAGGGTGCAACTCAAATTTGGGAGGTTCTGTTCACCACTGGGGGCTAGTATTGGGAAAAGGTCCTAGGACACTGAATGGGCATGTAATCCTCACTCAGGGATGTATAAGTCTGTCTGAGGGTTGGGGGAGGGGTGGAAGGTTCTGTCCTTGTGTAGGGGTGGAGACTTTTCTGTTAGAGAAGTCCAGGGTGCATGTTTTGGGGAACAATGAGGAAAAAGTTGTTGGGGCTCAGGCTGGGCTGGGTCTGGGCCTAGTGGCCACTCAGCCAGAGGACACTTTTCAATCTGGACCAAGTTGCTTCAAGTAGAGTGTTGCTGTGAAATACTTGGAAAGGAAATAAGGCACTCTTGTCTTCATTTCCGTTCGATACAGTCAACTCCCAGGGTGTTGTCAGGGCAACGGCAGGTCCTGCTCCCTGGGGTGGCCAAGCAGAGGTGGGTGCAGCCGCCATTATTCACTGAGCAGTAGTTATGGCCTGGAAAAGGCAGAAATCAGTTCAGTAGCCCTCTCCCTGACTTGACTCCATAGCCAGTTAAGACAGTGGGCTCTTTCTTGTGTGTGATCCCAAGTTTGGTTTCCTTGAAGCCATGCTAGGGAGACTTCAGGAGAGTGGGGACACTGTGCTAGGCAATCAGCTGAGCTGATCCATTGTTTGTTTTATCAGTATTAAACCAGACAGACACAAACACTGATTCCCAACTTGGGGGTTATGCAGATTTTCTACTAAGGCTATTAAACAGATCTCAGGGGAAGTTCTCCAGCTCCGATTATAACATGGAGTTGGAATTTTAAAGTGAGAAGTTCTTTTTATGTAGCTTGCACTCCCAGCTTCACACTGACAGGAGAAGATGAGGGAAGCTGAGAAGGAAAGTGGGTGAGGGGAGAGGCCTTCAAGAGGCAGCATAGCACAGACTCCAGGGCCAGGCTGCCTGGACTCGCCTCTGTGAGCTGCATGACTTGGAGCAAGTTGCTTCAGTTTGCTTATTTATGAAATGAACATAATAATAGTACCTACCTCATAGGGTTGCTATGAGGATTACATGAACTAATGAATACAAAATATTTAGAACTCTAAGTGAATTGGTATACGTAAAGTTCATAGCTCACAGTAAGTGCCGCACATATGTTTGCAATTCTTCTTATTAATTATTGTTATTGCTGTTAGGCCAAATGGATGGACTTTTA
Source organism: Macaca nemestrina (assembly GCF_043159975.1). Taxonomy (NCBI): domain Eukaryota; kingdom Metazoa; phylum Chordata; class Mammalia; order Primates; family Cercopithecidae; genus Macaca; species Macaca nemestrina. The sequence continues at coordinate 13,205,797 of NC_092125.1, read as the reverse complement.
AAGCAGCAGAGATCCTAACATTGTAATATCCTAACATGACTATTTGGAACCTGAGGACCCTATACTTTTATATCCAGCCCAAAACTCAATGCTTTTCCTCATCCTGACAACTTCATGACCTAATATTTTCTGTTTATTTAACTGGTCCACCTTCTAATGAAGACCCTGGATGCAAAGGACTGGATCTCTCTTACAGCATAATCAAGGCTACTAGTGGCCATACGGGTAGCAGCCAGAGTGTGGGCTCTGAGCCTCCAGGTGCCCCCAGTACCCCAACAGTAACGGCACAGGAGAGTTACCTTGGGGACACTGAGACAGGGCCGTGGTGATGCCATACAGCCGGGTCTGCTTGTGGGGTTGGAAAGCATCCGTCTCCTTGGAAATTGCAAGATCGAGAGCAACCACGGAATTCCTACAAAGTACCAAAGGGCAGAAGGTGAAAACACATCTGATGGCTTGAACTTGTATCTACAAGGCAGCCTCTTGTCATTTTAAGGATAAACTGGAGGCCATGAACAGACATGATAGGCTTGCTTCCTAGACATCCCTTCTTTCTCCTGGGGTGGGCCAAGCCTGCATTTCTCTGGCTTTTTACAAAAGGATAAAGACCAGCTAGGTCTTCCCTCCACTCTAAATCCCAGGCAGGAAATGAGCTTTCTAGACAGACGCCTCTGGCCAGTTGTCTTCTTAGCTGAATCCCTCCTTTGGCAGGAAGGGGTGGTCAAGAAGAGGCTGTGGGAATATTGCAGTTTGACAACTATAATGAAGCAGGGACATGAAGTGGACATGGAGCCCACTGGCCATGTGACCCTGGGCCAGCTCCCCGGGAAAGAGCAGCCGTGCTGAGGAAGTCCAGGTTTGAAGACTTGAAACCACACAGTCAGGAGCATCTGGATGATAAATGGCACCTCCTGTACTCTAGGGCCTCGTCCTCCCTCCTTCTTCACGCTCCTCTCTTGGCTCCTCACAGCCAGAAGGATGAGGGAGAGGAGACATCCCTAGAGGGGACATTTCTGGAGGCTCAAAAGTCAAGCCAAGAGGCCAGATGGGAAGGGCCTGGCCTCCCAGAGACAGTGGGTGGAGGTGCAGGCCCAAGCAGCCCCCACGCAGCCCCCACGGCTACAGCTGACGTACATCTTCCAGTCTGTGTAATACAGATTCTTCCCGTAGCTCGTCACAGCGAAAGGATACTGGAGCCCTTCGAGAACCTTGCGTCTGCTGGGCTGACTAGGGTTCAGGCATTCCGCCCGATTGGTGCCTGTGTGGAGTGGAAACAAGTCATTCATCGTTCATGCGAGAAATGGCCCCTTTGTGCCGAAAAAACAAGAATAATAAGGGCAAGAGTGGGAGAAATTAAGCATTACAATGACAAATCCCAGAGAACACATGGGGCTTGCTCTTAAAAACTGGGAAGTTGTCTCTTCCTCCTGTGTTGCTTCTGCTGGGGAGGCACGAGCCAGGGCAGAGTAATGTAAGTCGTGAATTGCTTATCAGTATCAGGGTGACTCTAGGCTCTGTGCAGTGCCACTTACAACATGAGGGTGGCCAACTTTTTCTTAAAGCACCAGACAGTAAATTATTTCAGGTTTTGCAGGCCAAGAGGGAAAACCAAGGACAGTTCACAGGTATCTATACAATTTTGCACCAGTATACATTTAATGTACCAGTTAAAAATGTAAAACTCATTCATAGCTTCTGGGTTATATAAAAACAGGTGGCTGGTTAGATTTGGCCTCAGGGCCCTAGTTTGCCCACCCCTGACAGGAGATTGAGACCCGCCCTGGACAGTGTCCAGCTTTCCATCACCTGCATCCACCCAGCAGAGCTGAGATGAGAACGCGTCGAAGGTCAGTCCATTGGGCAAGCCCAGGTCATCCTGCACCAGGATCCTCCGGTTCGTGCCATCCATGTAGGAAGTTTCAATCTTGGGGTTATCTCTGTTCCAGTCTGTCCAGTAAAGGTTCCTGGAGGAGGAAAAGCAGGGGAAAGAGGAAAAGAAATAATAAGGATGCATGAGAAAAAGTTTATGAAAAGCACTTGAAAAGAATTACATGAAGTGATTGGCAGACATGAAAACAACGCCTGAAAGGATCGAGAGGTGACAAAACACATTTTCTTTTGCAAGGACACTTGGATTTGGTTCCTCACTTCAATTTGGTGATTCTGTTACTAACAAATTTGGTTCCCTTTAACGTAACTGACATATTATATTTCAATGAAGCTGTTAGCAAAAGAAAACAAAGTGAAAGTTTACAGCTGGCATAAATACATGGAATTCCCTGTATGGGGCCCACATGGAGGACAGCACAGCAGACCCAGGGGACCAGACTAGGGCACGAAGCAGATGTTGGCAGGGGCTGCCTTCAAGGAGGTGGCTGAGTGGCCACAGAATAAGAGATGTGGTCTCAAAGGGAAAGAATCAGTGCCGAGGAGCTAAAAGCCTGTTGTGTAACAGGTAGACCTTGCAATAAGTAGGAAGAGAAAGCATGGATGTGCCGAAGAAACCCACAGGAAGGGGTCTCCAGCGTGTTCAGGCTGGGTCTGCCCCAGGAAGCAGCCTCAGGGGTCCATCTATGCCGCCCTGCTACTCTTCTGGAGTTGATACAACCTAAGTGTTGATCCACATTGAAGCCATATGGAAAATATCCAATTTCTGAGCATGCCAACTTGTAAAGTCTCTTAGCAAAAGATTTGAAAGTGGGACATGGTATCAAGTCCACACTGTAATACATGTTCTGGCATTGTACCATGGATATCTACAAGTCACCAACCGTAGACTCTTTCGTCCTGTACCTTTTGATTTCAGGAGAGCAATGCTGGAGTTAAAGCCTCACATCTGAGAATCTCTAAAAGGGCAGATGCAAATCAAAGAGATGCACACACATATTTACACAAAGATACCCTCTCACGGAATCCGTTACAATGCCTCTGGGATTCACCAGGTCGGTCTCAAAGAGAACCCGGCGCTGCGTGCCATCCAGCTTCGCCACTTCTATTCGATCCAGGTTAGAGTCTGTCCAGAAGATGTTGCGGCCAAGGTGATCAACAGCAATGCCTTCTGGACTTCCAAGATCTAGAAGTAAACACAGAGCTCCTCTAATTTTTGTTTTGTTTTGTTTTCTAAGCAGGTGAGATAAGGTTTTTCTGAATACTCAATGTTACTTCACGTGGTGTCCAATCCCTGCACTTTGAGAAACCAAATGAGAATGTGAAATGCCTGTTGTTTATAAGATAAACAACACTCAAAGTGACAAATTCAAAAATGCCATTTACTCACTCTGTGGATATCCATCATGCAGCACACTGGGAACCAGGACAGTAACAATGACTAAGCCGAGGCCCAGTTTTCCATGAGCCCACAGCCAACCACAGTTGAGACTGAGTTCCAGGTCCCATGGGAGCCTGGAGGAGGAACCCCAGCCTGGGGAGACCAGGGAGGGGTTCCTAGGGGAGGTGACATTGCTGGAAGCTGGCACCTGAAGGACCAATAGCAGTTGGTCAGACAAAGATCCTGGATGAGAGCTTTTTAGGTAGCGGAACTGGCACATAGGTATAAAGGAAGGCTGGACGGTGGCTTGAAGTGAACAGGATGTCATTATATGTGGTTGGAGACCATGAGGGTGGGGGAGTGGTCAGAGATGAAGGTAGGATGACATGTTAATGAACTTAGAGCTTAGGCAGAGGGGAGGCAGTGGAAGATCTTAAGATGGGGAATGGAAAAATAGTTCTATCTTGTTCATTAATTATGGGAGATAAAGGTCATTTCACAGAAATAATACTTTCAAGAAACCATAGCTGTTATTACTTTCATACAAGCACAAGGAGTACAAAGAAGGGGTGTCAGTGATTACAAATAACACCCCAGTCTTTACTGGGTTATAGTAACTGATTTTCAAGCCAGGAGTTGCCACCGGGTAACATGAACCTTCCCTGCAAACCCTCAGCACCCATCTAACTTTACTGGAAGCTCAAGATTGCATTGGTGTTTTATTATACAGTTTTTTAAAATTAATAATAGCAATTTGTGCTTTATTGATATCACTTAGGCTATCTTTCCCTTCTACTGATTGAAGGAGTGAAGGTCACTTAGTATGACTGGAGTATAAGCAGGAAGGAGAAGGGGCTACCCTACCTGAGGGATCTGGGCTATGAGGAAACCATTCCAATACTGTGTTCCTTTTTTGTTTTGTTTTGTTTTGTTTTGTTTTGAGACAGAGTCTCATTCTGTTGCCCAGGCTGAAGTGCTCGGCTCACTGCAAACCTCTACCTCCCAGGTTCAAATGATTCTTCTACCTCAGCCTCCCGAGTAGCTGGGATTACAGGTGCGCCCCACCATGCCCGGCTAATTTTTGTATTTTTAGTAGAGACAGGGTTTCACCATGTTGGCCAGGCTGGTCTCAAACTCCTGACCTCAAGTGATCCACCGCCTCGGCCTCCCAAAGTGTTGGGATTACAGACATGAGCCACCGCGCCTGGCTCCAATACTGGGTTCTTTTGTCAATATGCAAGCAATACAGACCCTCAGCCCCCTTTGCATTAGCCTTCGCCAGAGCCCTAATATGATGGTGACCTTGGATGCTGAACACATCAGAGCCCCCAGAAAGAAAGCCCACCAGAGGAAGTTTATTGAAAATTAGAAACACCACTTAAACAAAGTCTTTATTATCTAAACCCAAAGTAGAGATTTATAAAGTACTAAAATATTTCCCATGTCCCTAGACGAACAGGGACAGTGAGACTGACCTCCAAAGGTCCCTTCTGGCTTTCAGATAGAACCAGAATAAGTTATTCTGGAGTATATTTGGAACGAGCACATCCTGTGTGAGAGACAAGAGCCACTCAGATATACGCAAAGAAAACAGGCTGCTCTGTGAGAGTATCTCTGCGAGACACCTGGAGGAAGTTCCATGCATATCGTCTCCTTAGAACCAGCCCTGGTCCCGATCTCAAACCCAAAAGCAACCAATCCCCCTCTCCCTCAACTCAAAATACTTCTTTATGAGCTACTCTTCCAAGGGAAAGGTCTGGAAAATCTTATCCTTCAATGTGCAGTCTGAGGAAGTATTCCTTACTGCTTACCTCAAAGATATGATACTTTTTAAAGATACTTGGTTGGGACCATAACTTAAGGAAAGAAAGAAAAACCTGGGATCCGGGCTGTTATGAAATAAGGAAGAAAAGAAAATGATATCTAACTGTCACTCTTACTCACTAGGCAAGCACCAACCTGTACCATGCTAAGGAGATAACTGGAAGCTTCTTTCTCTCTTAAAAAAAAGAAAATTATTCCCAGTGATCTTTCTTCTACAAAGATCACATTTTGGTTGAATTCTGTGTTTTCACAGTAAGTAGGCTTTTGCTTGGAATGTTTCTTACTGTGCTTACAGCGTTCTTGGATGACTACAAGCTCCAAAAGCAACAGGAAATAGCAAACAATGACCTATTCCCCTCTTCCACTGGGTTTTAAAATGAAATCGTAGAGAATAACAAAAACATGTTTAACACAGAGAGATAGGCTTTTTCAAACTGTTTTTCACTAAACCAAAGTGTGAAAACTAGAAGACATGATTTAAATAGCCTGTTGGCTTCCAGAAAAGGATTCAGGGCCTATGTCCAAAGCCAGACATAGTTAATTCAACCTCAGCTTCATTCCTGCTGCATCATCTCTACTGAAGGCAACAAAGAAGGGAAAAAAATGCTTCAGGAGTTATTCCACAGGCACAGGAAATCGTCTAGAATATCAATTGTTAGGGAAACATTCCACTGAAAATAGAAAAAACTACATTCAGTGCCAAGTAAAAAGAAATACAAAATGAGGTTGCTCTATTTTAAAGATGTATCTTTGATGTGAATATTTTGCAGAGAATGCAAGATGACTCCACAGAACAAATATCATCAGCATGACAATGTCATATGAGCAAAAATATTCCCAAGTCAGTTGATGAGTCACTGAATCAAGCAACGTGTAATACTTGACCATTTCAGCACAGTGGAATTTTTAGAGGTCCTTGGATTTTTGTTGTAATGGTCATTGAACTAGATAAATCATACCCATGTAAAATAGTCTTGATTTGTTGAATGTAGGCATGAAAAACAATGCACAGAGTCGTTGGTTGAACTTGGCATCCTTAATGAGGAATTTGCTCCCTTGAGGAATTGAGGTTGAACACTGAAAAGCAGGTTGTGCCTAAACTTTATGTACTTTATCACAGTAATGCAACAACAGACTGAGAAATGTTTGTGAAAGTTCAGCTTCATTTGCTGTTCTTCTCTGGCATACGTGGCCACTGGGCTGCTACAAGTAAAACCAAAAAGGAAAAATGATGTTTGCTTGCTTACCTTGCCTAACGATGGTGGTTGGCTCTCCGCCATGCAGACTGGCTCTCCCGATGGAAGGCTCAGTGATGTCCGTCCAGTAAACCATCTTGTCCACACAGTCAAAGGCCAATCCAATGATGACTTTAGCCTGGAAGTGAAGACCAGTGGTTAGAATGGTCCATCTACAAGCATCTGATAGTGAGAATCTTTTTGCATGCCTACAGGCATTTGGATATCTTTTGTTATGAAGTGCCAAGTGTTTTGTCTATTTAAACATTTTTATCATTGAGTTGCAGGAGTTGTTCATATATTTCAGATAAAACTCTTGTCACATACATATATATGCACATCTATATGTGCAGGAATTTGTGTGTGTGTGTGTGTATACATGCATAAATATGTATTTTTTGAGACAGGGTCTCTGTTGCCCAGGCTGGAGTGTAGTGGCATGATTACTGCTCACTGCAGCCTCAACCTCCTGAACTCAAGTGATCCTCACCCTCAGTCTCTCGAGTAGCTGGGACTATAGGCATGTGCCACCATGCCTCACTAATTTCTTAAATTTTTTTGTAGAAACAGAGTCTCACTGTCTTGCCCACTCTGGTCTCAAACTCCTGGCTCAAGCAAACCATGTGACTCAGCCTCCCAAAGTGCTGGGATTACCGGCACCAGCCACTGCACCCACCTATTATTTCTTCTCAGTATGTAGTTTGCTCTTTCATTTTCGTAATAGTGTTTGGAAGAGCAAAAGTTTTTAATGTTTAGTAAGTCTAATTTATTATTTTTTCCTTTTATGGGTAATGCTTTTTGAATACTAAGAAATCTTTGCCTACTTGAAGGTGACAAAGAAAAAGAAATAAAAGGCATACATATTGAAGAAGTAAAATTACTCTATTCTAAGATAATATGGTTATTTATGTAGAAAGTCATGCGGAATCTAAAAAACTACTATAACCAATAAGGGAATCTAGCAAGGATGCAAGATACAAAGTCGATACAAAATTGTTTTTCTATATACTAGCAAAATATAGAAAATAAACCTTAATAATTGTGACAGTATCAAAAAAACAGAAAATATGTAAGGATAAATATTTTTAAATATGCAAGATTCCACACTGAATACTATACAATATTGCAGCATGAAACTATAAAAGATCCAAATAAATGAAGGGATAGATAAGGTTAAATGTAAACAATATACATTTAAATTGTAGCTGGGACTACAGACATGTGCCACCACACCTAGTTAATTTTTCTATTTTTTGTAGAGATAAGGTCTCACTATGTTGCCCAGGCTGGTCTCGAACTCCTGGGCTCAACTGATCCACCTGCCTGGGCCTCCCAAAGTCCTGAGATTATAGACGTAAGCCAGTGTGCCCAGACAATGCTGTGCACTTTTAAGATATTCACTCTCTCAAACCATCGCAACCAAATGCTCAGGCCCCAACTATGGGTACCTCCTTCACAGCATCCCAGGCCCATCAACTTCTCTGGCCTTCCGTGGTACTAAGGAAAGAGAACATTTCCTTCAGCAAACATGCTCATCAACTTCTCTGGCCCTCCACAGCATTAAGGAAAGAAAACATTTCCTTCAGCAAACATGCCCAGCATCCTTTTCCACACATTGGTTCTTACAAAAGTGAGACAGAAAAGGACCAGAGGAAGTGAAGTTGAGTAACGTTTTACATGTGATTTGAGTTTCGTGAAAACCTACTGGGCTATATTTCGGTTTGAAAAGCCACTGACAGTTAGCTCTGAGTAAGCCAGCCTCTCCTCAGAAGAGGCAAATCAATTACCTGCCAGTAACTCATTAACGAGTATTTATTAGGTGCTCATTATGTGTGAAGAACTATGGTGATATTTAGACAAGACTCCAACCTAGAAAGAACACTGAGTTACTTAAATTATTTAAAGCAACCAGCTCAAAACAAGTCATCTGCCTATAGGTTGATTTGGCAAAGCCTTGTTGAGATCTTTTGCAAATTAAAATATTTTAAAACAATAGGGATTCATACTTCTGTAAAATTTAGCCATTGGGAGAAACCAGGTGAAAGGTACACAGGACCTCTCTGTATACCTTTCCAACTTCCTGTGGCTCTGATTACTTCAAAATAAAAACTCAAAAACAAAATAGAAGCACAAACTTTTCCCTTGATCAGACAGTGAGGAGTTCCTTTCTTTGGATGCTGCCCATGAGAGGCTCAGGAAGAAGCTGCCGGGCTGTATGATCTCAGCATGTGGTGAGGTTTGATTCTATCAATAGCCTGTAAACACTGAATTGTTCAGTTACAAGAAACACTGGGAGTGGGTGCTTGGTTGTGGTCACAATATTAGGCATTACGAAGCCAGGGAAGGACTCAGCAGGGAAGGTCTCAGGAACAAGGAAGTGGTGGACCAGGATGATCTTTTACTGGGAAAATCAGGAGGATGAGCACTTACTTCCTCCTCAAGGGATCAAGTCAAAAAGGACAGTGACCCTTACCTCACACCACATACAAAAATTTACTCAAAATGAATCAAAGACCTAAATGTAAGAGCAAACTTATAAAACTCTTAGACGAAAACCAGGGGGAAAGCCTCATGACATTGGATTTGGCAACAATTTCTTGGATATGATACCAAAAGCACAGGCAACAAAAGAAAAAATAGGTAAATTGGACTACATCAAAATTAAAAATTTCTGTGCATCATAGGACATACTCAAGAGACTGAAAAGACAACCGTGGAATGTGAGAAAATATTGCAAATCATGTATCTTTTAAAGAGTTAATATCCAGAATATATAAAGAATTCCCACAACTCAACAACAACAAAAGAACAAATCAAAAAACAGACAAAAGGATTTAAGTAGACATTTCTCCAAAGAAGATATACAAGTGGCCATTAAGTATGTGAAAAGATGTTCAATGTTATAAATTATTAGGAAAATGCAAATCAAAACCACTTCACACCCGTTACAACGGCTATCATTAAAAAACAAAAACAGCCAACAAGTTTTGGTAAGGATATGGAGGAATTTAAACCCTTGTGCTCTGCTGGTGGGTATGTAAAATGGTACAACCACTGTGGAAAACAGTATGGTTGTTCCTCAAAAAATTAAATATAGAATTACCGTATGATCCAGCAATTCCACTTTGGTGTATATATCGAAAATAAGTTAAAGCAGGGACTTGAACAGATATTTGTATACCTGTGTTCATAGCAGCATTATTTGCAAAAGCCAGAAGGTGGAAGCAACTGCTGATAGATGAATAAATAAACAAAATATGGCATCCATACAATGCGATGTTTTTCAGTCTTAAAAAAGAAATTCTGACACATGCTACAGTATGGATGAACCTGAGGACATCGTGCTAAGTGAAATATGCCAGACACAAATGACAAATACTGTATGATTCTGCTTCTAGGAGGTACTCAGAAAAGTCAAATGTATAGGGACAGTAAGTAGAATGGTGGCTGCCAGGGGCTAGGACATGGGTGGAGGGAGAATGGGAGGTATTGTTTAATAGCTTCAGTTTGGGATGATGAGAAAGTTCTGCAGATGAATGCAGGTGATAGTTGCATAACATTGTTTATATACTTAATACCACTTTAAACAGTTTTCCAAAAGATGGTGAATGTTTATCCTGTTATTTCAGCATTCCCCCTTCCACCTATCCCAGTTAAATAATTATCTGGGGTTTTTTTTTTGTTTGTTTTGTTTTGTTTTTTTGAGACAAGAATCTCGTTCTGTTGCCCAGGATCTCAGCTCACTGCAACCTCTGCCTCCCAGGTTCAAGCAATTCTTGTGCCTCAGCCTCCCAAGTAGCTGGAATTACAGGCATGCACCACCATGCCCAGGTAATTTTTGTATTTTTAGTAGAGATGGGGTTTCTCCCTGTTGCCCAGGCTGTAAATTATCTGTTTTTTATTGCCTCACATGACATTTAGCCTCTCCCCTTGGTCTTGGGAAAGACTGTCTTTCACAGGGAATTTAACCCATTCCTATTACCTGAGAGCATGTGCTGGAGATGGAAATGACACAGATGATCTTCAAGGGGTTTACATGTTCAGCAAGGCAATAGATGAATACAATGATCATGTATGCATTTGTTTGGCAAATATTTTTTTGAGTGCTTCCTATATGCCAAGCACAGTTTTGAGTCTAGAAATACTACATGAAACCAACACCTCCATGAAAGAAATGAACAGTTCCTCTCTTGTGGTGCTGATATTTTAATAGAAAGATACATGTCAGATACACAACACAAATATGGGTATTTAATGCATCACATAGTGCCAAGAGCTCTGATGAAACACAAAGCAGCATAAAGAGCTAGAGAGCAGTGGTGGCTGCTGTCTGGACAGGGGGATCAGGACAGGCCTCTCTGAGAGATGATGCTTTGGCAGAAATTTGCATGAAGTAAGGCAGTGAACTGTGCAATTGTCAGGCGGGGGAACTGCAAGTGCAAAGGCCCTGAGACAGAGATGTGCCTGGTGTGTTCAAAGACCAGCCAGAGGGCCACAGGGTTGAAGTCAGTGAGTGAGGTGAGAGTGGTAGGGAACAGGGTGGGAGAGAGAACAAGAGGCCAGATCCTATACAGCTTTGAGGGCCATGCAAAGGACTGGATTTTATTCTGAGTGAAGAGGGAACCCATCTGAGGGCTTTGTGTAGGAAAAGGACATGAATCTCATAAAGACTTCTTTGCAAGAGGCTTTTGAGAAGTATTTTTATTTTGGATACTTTTTTGCTGATATTTCCTCCCTGGTCCCAAAGAAGGGATGTGGCTATGTGTGGCATCTATGAAGTGGAGATCAATTCAGGAAGAGTAAGTAGAAAAAGAAGAAAACACAATGGGTAGAGAAAGGAGGAAGAGAAGAAAAACTGGAAGCTGGGCCTGTGGCAGACAAGATGGCCCAAGTAGCATCTTTACCAAGAATTTTCAAGCAGACTTTGTGCCCCCAGTGAGGAATGATAGGGCTTTCTGCTGGACTTTCTTTTACAAGCGCCAATGATCTCAGACCCTCCCTCTCCTTCACTCCTCATGGGACCCTCATAGCCCCTCCCACTGCTCCAACAACTCTGACTCAGCCTTGTAGTGGAAGCCTGCAGGTCTCAGGTTTGGTTTCTTGGCAGGAGTCAGGATCAGATAAAACAGAATGACTTTTCTGAATTGCCCAACCTCTATCTAATGAGAAAAGAAGTCCCTAAATCACAAAATGCATCCTGAAGCTTTGAAAGCCTCTAAAAACTCCAATGCTTGTTGCTACCTCAGGGCAGATATGAGGCTCTCGAATTGAGCAGCTGCTGAAAGATGAATCACCATGAATTTGGCAGGAATGGAAAGATCAAGCCAGCAGATGCACACGAACAAGGTATGAAATTAGCGTGAAGCCACCACCAAGGGGTAGCTCTGGAAGGCCTTCCCACATCTGTGCCCATCTTACTGTGAGCCTCATGGGCAGCTCAGCAATACAGTGGCCCCATCTAGAGATGGTCACCTGGGCCCACATGGAATGAGCACCCATGGTTCCAGGGGTTGAGCCTGGGGTTCTGGTCTGACCTCGTCCTGCTTGTTTCTCCAGGTCACTGAAGCAGGAGCCGTCACCAGGTGCAATCAGCCAGCACTCACCGGGACATGAAGGAATGCCTTTGCTTCTGTCTTCCTCATGGTATTTCCCTCCAGGGGCAGGCGCTCAATCTTCCCGGTCTGGGCAAAGAGTAAATGGGTCCCGGGGGGCAAGGGGATCACGGCGGTAGGCACTGCGGGTCCTTGGTGAATCGGGGGAGCCACTGTACTCAGGCCTGCATGGCAGAGGGGGTCAGTGAGCGAGGCCCGTGTGCACCAGAAACCCACAAATGCACACACACACCCCCACACATACGCAGCATGCACACACATACACACACCCACACATCAGGTCATATCACCTTCATGGCACCACAAACTGCCACAGCCACACATTGCCCATTTTATAGCTGAAAGCACCAGAAGAAAGCCCTCAGTCAAAGGGCACTGATGAAGAAGGTAATACAAAGCGTTAAAGGTCATGTGAAAAAAAAGGCTTGGCCTCCCTCTTTTTTTTTTTTTTTTTTTTTTTTTTTTTTTTTTTTTGAGATGGAGTCTTGCTCTGTCACTCAGGCTGGAGTGCAGTGGTGCAATCTCGGCTCAGTGCAACCTCTGCCTGCCTGATTCAAGCGATTCTTGTGCCTCAGCCTCCTGAGTAGCTGGGATTACAGCCACGCACCATCATACCCAGTTAATTTTTGTGTTTTTAGTAGAGACAGGGTTTCACCATGTTAGCCAGGCTGGTCTCAAACTCCTGACCTCAAGTGATCTGCCCACCTAGGTCTCCCAAAGTGCTGGGATTACAGGTGTGAGCCACCGTGCCCGGCCGGCCTCCCTCGTAATAGAAAAGCTTGGCTACAGTATGCTCTGCTTTGGGCACTGGTGCTAGAGGAGTGAAGCAAGTAAGAGCAGCACCAGCAGCACCAGCAGCACCGGCAGCACCAGTGATAGCACAACAGCAAAAACAGCATCCCTGAACTCCCTGCCCACAGGGAGCCATGCTCTAGTGCAAGCTATTGAGCTTTTTCATGCTGGAGGAGCCTATCAGAATGAGCTTGCCCCATGCAGTGCACTCTGTCCCGGTGCCACAGGGATGGACAGACTGGGGCCTGACAAGCAAGAGCATGATGTTTATGGGCTTTCAAGAACAAAATCATGGCCAGGGGCTCCTTTTCCCTCAGAGTCAGGCTTGCCTTTTCATCTGCTGACCTCAAACCCTGGCCAGCTTCTTGATTCACTTGACAAGACAATGTCCCAGGAGGGACACACAGCTGTGCTGCAGAGTAAGGAGGGCTAAGAGGGCTGATCGGGGTGTCTGGAGACCTGAGCCCTGTCCTGGCCCCGCCCACTCACTCGCTGTGTGCACAGGGCATGCATCTTCCAGGGCCTGGTCTCCTGCTCTCTACAGTGAGAGCTGGACAAGGTTGTCCCCAAGGTCACTTTCTCTTGTCTGTCTTGCCTATTACACCCAATCGGTGACATAAACCAATCTGGTTGACCTCTTTCATATCTCTGAAATCCATCCGTTTCTCACCTGGATTCATCATTAGTGCAACAGCCTTCACCTCCCCCCTGCCAGGGACTGTCATGCCTGCCTCTCAGCTTCTACCCCCAGCCAGTGATACTCTAAACCTAAACCCTGCTTCACATGGGCACCTGCTCCAAACCCATCCCAGGCTCCTCGTTGCCCTCATGACCAATACGCAGGCTTAGAAACGTGGCTCACGTAGTGTTGCTTCTGGAAAGCCTCACCCATGAGCCCATCGCCCCACACAAGCCAGGATTCCTCCTCGGCTCCCTGGTCGCTGTCCACCCTCTCCTAAAGCTCATCTCCCTACACTGTTCCTGTTTATTCACCGTCCTTTCCGCTTCTTGGGCGCCCAGCACCATGACTTTCCTCTGGATATCCTAGCACCCACCACAGCACTGCCCCTCAGTGAATGTTGGCTGCGTGAATGAGTGAAGTTTCTGAGTAATTGTTTTACTGTTTATTAGCAGCTTTGGGGAAATATCTGATAGGAGATCAATCTATGATTTTTAGCTAAATTGTGAGTGGAGATTCAAAGATTTATTATATTGGTTTTTGATAATTTGTGACAATAACCAGTTTCTACATTTGCAACAGAAGCAGAATTTTAGAGCTGGGAATCACTCTCAGGGTTATTCTGCCTCATGTCTTAGGCTGAGACTGAGGACGCTGAGGCTGGGGAAGGTGTCTGTCCAGAGTCACACAGCCACCAGGCTGGGCCTCACACAGGGCCCCTGGCCCCTAGGACAGCAACTTCCCACTGCCTCCGGTGATGGTCTTAAAACCAGCTCACGCAGAAAGCTTTGTGGCTGTTTGCTCCTTGGATTGAAAAATCAACCCAAGTAGCTAAAGGCCCTAGGGCACGATTGAAGGAGGCAAGGGTTGCAAGGGTCTGAACAGGTCCCACTGCCTAGGACACGAGCCCTGGGGAAGACGTTCAGGTTGGTCCCCACCATCCCTGCCATATCCCAGAGCAGGAATATTCCACCTCCAGCCTCCCTCGGCAAAGAGTTCCTCTGGGAGGCCCGGAGCACACACAGCCGCTCTGCTACCATTAAGGGTACTGCTGTGGCAGGCCCCACTGGGTATTTACACCCTACACATGTGTGTGTGTTGGATGGGGAAAGAGAAAGAAGAGGGTAAGAGGACAGAGAGTGTGAGGAGGAGAGGAAGCATGGGGAGGAGCGGGGTGAGAGGCAAGAGGGGTGCAGAGGGAGGGGGTGGGGCTGGAGCCAGTGGAACAGTTCAAGCTTTAGCGCAGCAGAAGAGCCAAGTGCGTGTTCAGCAATTCTGGTCCCCGAGGTCCTTCTTAGGCACACGCCCAAGCACGGCCTGCACCCACTTACACGGGGGCGTCATCCCGGGCCTGGTCCTGGTGCCCTCCACCTCGCGGCCGTCGCGATCCACGCACCAGCAGTAGCCGGTGCTGCCGTGGCACTGGGTGGGCGCGTAGTGCCCGTGCGTATCGCACTCAGGAACGAACAGCCCTGGAGGAATGGGTCGCTGTGGGTCCGCCGCCCCCGCTGCCCCGAGAATGTGTTCTCGCTCATGCTGGCACCGGGTTTTCTCCACCTCTATCAGAGAAACAGACAGGAAAGCTGTCAGGTGCGTCATCCGTCAGTGCTCCCTGGCGGGGCTGCAGGAGTCCCCGCAGCTCGCTCAGAACCACGAGGGCTGCCTGTGTATCACTGGGTTTTGTTTCATCAATTTTTCAAAATGCAAAAACATCATTATTATTGAATAGGTTTAACTGTCAACAAAATTATATTTACATCTCCTTCTTACTCCTAGGTAGTTCCTTTTAAAACATTTTTTTTTTAATTGAGGCAAAAAGAATTGAAGCAAATTGATAGAACATAAAGTGAACCTTTTTTTGTTTTTTTGAGATAGAGTTTCTCTCCTGTTACCCAGGCTGGAGTGCAGCGGCACGATCTCTGCTCACTCAAACCTCCACCTCCTGGGTTCAAGTGATTATCCTGCCTCAGCTTCCTGAGTAGCTGGGATTACAGGCGCCTGCCACCACGCCCAGCTAATTTTGTATTATTAGTAGAGACAGGGTTTCACCATGTTGCCAGGCTGGTCTTGAACTCCTGGCCTCAGGTGATCCACCTGCCTCGGCCTCCCAAAGTGCTGGGATTGCAGGCATGAGCCACTGCACCCTGCTGAGTAAACCATTTTTAAGTAAACAATTCAATGGTATTTAGTGCATTCACCATGCTGAGTAACCACCAACCTCTACCTAGTTCTGAAACATTTTCATCACCCCAAAAGGAAGCCGATATGCATTAAGCAGTTGATCCCCGTTTCCCCCTTCTTCCCAGCCCCTGGCAACCATCAATCTACAGTCTGTCTCTGCACATTTACCTATCCTGGGCATTTCGTATACACAAAATCATATAATACGTGACATTTGTGTCTGGCGTCTTTCACTTAGCAGAATGTTCTCAAGCTTTATCCAAGTGGTAGCATGTATTAGAACCTGCTTCATATTCATGGCTGAATAATATTGTATTGTAGGGACAGATCATATTTTGCTTACCCAGTGATGAACATCACTGGGTTTTATTTTAAGAAATTTTTTTGTTCTGTTTTTTCTAAATGTGTCATTTTTATCATCTCAAGTTTCTTTTTTTTTTTTTTGAAATGGAGTCTCACTCTGTTGCCCAGGCTGGAGTGCAGTGGCGTGATCTCGACTCACTGCAACCTGTGCCTCCCAGGTTCAAGCGATTGCCCTGCCCTAGGCTCCTGCATAGCTGGGATTACAGGCAAGTGCCACCACATCTGGCTGATTTTTATATTTTTAGTAGAGACGGGGTTTCACCATGTTGGCCATGCTGGCATCTCAAGCTTCTTGATAACCGACAAGTCAAGGCCAAAGATTTCAGGGACCAGATACCACCAAGTGCGTTTACCAACACTTGTATGTTTTCCTTTATTTATGTCCTGCTTTTTGGCATGAAAATTGACCTCTAAACTGTACAACTCAGATCTTAAGACATGGAAATACAGTGAACACTCCATATCCATGGGTTCCACATTTGTGGATTCAACCAACCACAGATCGAAAATATTTGGAAAAATAAAAAGGATGGTTGCATTTGTACTGAACGTGAACAAATTTCTTTTTTTGTCATCATTTCCTAAACAATACGATATAACAGCTTCTTACATGGCATTTACATTGTATTAGGAATTATAAATAATCTAGAGATGATTTAAAGTATATGGGAGGGTGTGCATAGGTTATATGCAAATACTATACCATTTTATATCAGGGACTTGAGTACCGGTGGATTTGTATCTTCAGGAACCAATGCCCCGTGGATACTGAGGGACAGCTGTACTTCTGAAGCTGTGGAATTGCTAATAAGCAGCTGTGGCCTGGAATAAACAACTTCCAAGTCATAGTGCACTCCACACTGGTTAGAGTTCAGTCACCAGTCCAGAGTTGTAACCTCTGCAGTATTGACCACACAAAGCAACGTCCAGACACTGGCAGGAGGTACCCATTCTCCACATCACTGACTGCTAAGAGCTATACTTCATCCATGTCTTGTTGCCTCTCCCTCCCAGGCCTTTCCACGTGATATTCTTTTTGTGACTCTCCTTCTCCCTGTCTGGTTAATCCTTCAGAAATCAGCTTAGGCACTTAACTCCCTTCAGGAAGCCTGTTCAACTCCCGAAGGCTGAGTCCAATCCCCTCTATGACCTCCCAGGGTGATCTGGGCTTGCTCACACCATACCTGTATCTCACTGACTCTAAGGAGCTGTTCCTTGTCTATCTCCCTGACAAAAATCATCTACTCGGTCAGGCACAGTGGCTCACACCTGTAATTCTAGCACGTTGGGAGACCAAGGAGAGAGGACCACTTGAGCCCAGGAGTTCAAGACTAGCCTGGGCAACACAGCAAGACCCATCTCTACAAAAAATAAAAAACTTATCTGGGTGTGGTGGCATGCACCTGTGGTCCCAGCTACCTGGGAGGGTGAGGCAGGAGGATCTGTAGAGCCCAGGAGTTTGAGGCTGCGATGAGCCATGTTCATGCCACTACACTCCAGCCTAGGTGACAGAGCAAGACCCTGTCTCCCAAAAAACAAAACAAAAACCCAAAAAACCAAGAAGTACCTACTTGACTGTGCTGGGGGAATGCACACAGGAATAACCCATAGCACCTGCCTTCAGGGAGCTCACAGTCTGGAGGGAAGTCAACAACTGAACACACATTTGCAAGTCAGTGAGTGGCTGCCTTGACAGAGGAGACCAGGAGACAGCAGATACACAGAAGAGATCGTCCACAAGGCATGGAGAGCCAAGGAATGCCCAGGTGCTTTTTCTTTAAATATATAATTTGTATTTCTCCTTTTAATTCTGTCCATTTTCACTCCATGGTTTTTTTTGTTTTGTTCTGTTTTGTTTTTTTTTCCTTTTTTGAGACAGGATTTCACTCTGTCACCCAGGCTGGAGTGTGGTAGTGTAATCTCAGCTTATTGCAACCTTCACCTCCCAGGCTCAAGCAATCCTCCCACCTCAGCCTCCCAAGTAGGTGGAACTACAGGCATGTATCACCATATTTGGATAATTTTTTGTAATTTTAGTAGAGATGGGATCTCACTAGGTTGCCCAGACTGGTCTCGAACTACTGAGCTCAAGTGATCCACCCATCTTGACCTCCCAAAGTGCTGGGATTACAGGTGTGAGCCACCACGCCTGGCCACTTTATGTATTTTTTTAAGTGGCAGGGTCTTGCTATGTTGCCCAGGCTGGCCTCCAACTCCTGGACTAAAGTCATCTTCCTGTCTCAGTCTTCTGTGCTTTTTTTTTTTTTTGAGATGGAGTTTTGCTCTTGTTGCCCAAGCTACAGTGTAGTGGCACGATCTCAGCTCACTGCAACCTCTGCTTCCTGGGTTCAAGCAATTCTCCTACCTCAGCCTCCTGAGTAGCTGAGATTACAGATGCTTGCCACCATGCCCAGCTAATTTTGTATTTTTAGTAGAGATGGGGTTTCACCGTGTTGGTCAGGCTGGTCTTGAACTCCTGACCTCAGATGATCTGCCCGCCTCAGCCTCCCAAAGTGCTGGGACTACAGGCATTAGCCACCATGCCTAGCCTCCTCTGTGCTTTTTTTTGATGAGTAGAAGATAGTGGTTGAGTAGGTCTAGGGTAGGGCTCAACTGACTTTTCCTGTTAAGAGGAAGAATAAATATTTTTGGCTTTGTGGGCCATGAGGTCTCTGTCACAACTATGCAACTCTGTGGTTGTAGCATGAAAGCAATCATGTCTCATACATCAATGAATGAGTGTGGCTTTCCCAATAAAACTTTATTTACAAAACAAACAGTGGGCCAGATTTGGCCTATGGGGACTGTAGTTGCCAACCCCTGCTCTAGGGCATTACTAGTTATGTTAAGGGGAAATATGTACTTATTTGTATATATGTTTATGTATGTGTGCATTAATTAATATATGCTAAAATGTTAATAATAAAAACATGCTGTAATCACATAGACTAGAATATTATATATTTCTCAGAATTTTGCACCTGGGAATGTTTTTGATTCTCAGTTCCATTACTTTTTTTTTTTTTTTAAGTTACAGTCTCGCTCTGTCTTGTACAGGCTGGAGTGAAATGCTCACTGCAACCTCTGCCTCCTGGGCTCAAGAGATTCTCCTGTTTCAGTCTCCCGAATAACTGAGACTACAGGTGCCCACCACCACATCCGGCTAATTTTGTATTTTTCTGGTAGAGACGGGGTCTCACTATGTTGGCCAGGCTGGTCTAGAACTCCTGACCTCAGGTGATCCACCCCCCTCGGCCTTCCAAAGTGCTGGGATTACAGGTATGAGCCACCACACCTGGCCTGAGTTCCATGACTTCTGGTGTCACCTTGCACGTGTCAATGATACAGATTAAGCTGTGCTTCCTGCAGCTGGGGAACAGGGATGGCAGTAATAACAGATCTCACAGGACTGTTTGAGGAGTCAGTGGGAGGTGACAAGACACGTGCACAGAGATATTTCGAGCTCTGCACCCAGATGTTCATTTGCGACTGGATCCCCGAAAGGCAGACACGGTGACATTCCACAAGTGTGTTGCCAGCGAATGTTTGAAGGACCTTTGTCTGTGTTGCCAGTTCTCATGTTGGCTTGCTTATTGCAGTTGCTCCCATGGTGACAAGCAGTTAGCATGCCAGGAAAGTATTTGTTGAACCCGGCAAGAGAAAACCATGCAAGCTTTTCTTTTGTCTCAGAGGCTAATTAATATAAAAAACAAAACAAAACATTTGATGTAGGAAGCACCAAACAAAGATAGAAGCAAGCCATCTGGTTGGAATAAAACATGTCTGGCCAGGCATGGTAGCTCACGCCTGCAGTCCCAGCACTTTGGGAGGCTAAGGCAGGTGGATCACCTGAGGTCAGGAGTTTGAGACCAGCCTGGCCAACATGGAGAAACCCCTTCTGTACTAAAAATACAAAAATTAGCTGGGTGTGGTGGTGGCCGCCTGTAATCCCAGCTACTCCAGAGGCTGAGGCTGGAGAATCACTTGAACCCGGGAGGCGGAGGTTGCAGTGACCCAAGATCTTGCCATTGTACTCTAGCCCGGGTGACAAGAGCAAAACTCTGTCTCAAAAAAAAAAAAAAAAAAAAAAAGACTTCTGGTTCTGTTCACTCTTGAACGTAAAAGGTGTTTACTTGCACAAAATTTTATGTTGGCATAGGGTTTTAGAGATTTCATATAAGCTGTTTCCATTCACAGATATATTTCATCTGATTCTCATAGTAATACTACGTGATAAGCAACTGCAGTTTTTACACCAAATGAGAAAACTGAAACTCAGAGAAGTTGAGACTCCTTCAGGCCACAACACTGGTTGGTGGCTCAGTTCTAAAGAGAACCTAGGTCTCTGGGTTTCTGGTCTAGCCCCTGCCATTCTGGTCTGGCATCTGGCATCCACATTGCCAGTGCTCAGGACAGCTCTCACACACTGAACCTGTTACAAGAACAACGATGTACGCACATTACCTTAGCACATTCACCAAAATTATCCGTGTAGCCACAGACCCATTTTCCTACCAATCACATCTGCATATGGTGGTGCTTTTCCAGTTGGAAAACAAAACTGGTATTCCGTATGCTGTCAACCAAACAAACCTTTTCAGGCAGTAAGGGTTGTTCCACTTTATGTGGCCGACAGAGTTGTGCTAACTAAGTATTTGGCCAGCATACAAAATCTCAAGGGATCTAGAATTTACAGTGGAACTTCGAAGTACTGTATCTTGAACTTGTAAAAAGGAGGGGGAACCTCGACTGTACTCAGGAAACAGAATCTCAAGTGTGTTTATAAAAAGCTGTGATCTCGGTGGACTTCCTGGGCCAGCAGACAGTGGGAGCAGCCCAGGGCCTCTAGGGAGAGCCCCCTGCTGAGTCTCTGGTGGGGGGGGAGGGCCCATGGGAAACTTTCCATGAAAGGCCTGGTGGTTGGGGTGGGGGTAGTGGGGATGCTAAAGACGCATTTCCTGAGTTTGTTTCTGGTTGATAAATTGATGACTCAGACAAGCTGCTTCTTACTCATCTAGTTCGAGCTACTACGGAAGAAAGCATTCAAGACCCGATACTTATCTGCGGAATGGCAGGAAGTCTGGGGTGACTTTTCTCAAGGTGGGGGGACAAAGAGAATGAGAGGAAAATGAAATAGAGTGTAAACCAAAAATAAAATTCCAAGTCCCCCAACCATCTGAATGGACCCCTCCTCTCAGTCAAGGGCATCCCAAAGTAAACCTATGAAACTACTTCAGGCCATGAGAGGAGGGGGAGGGTTGGCCATGTCTCGTTACCATTAATGTCAACATGGACCTTAAGACTGAAAGAACAGGCCAGATGCAGTGGCTCTCGCCTGTAATCCCAGCACTTTGGGAGGCCAAGGCGAGTGGATCACTTGAGGTCAGGACTTCGAGACCAGCCTGGCCAACATGGTGAGACCCCATCTCTACTAAAAATACAAAAATTAGCTGGGCGTGGTGATGGGCACCTGTAATCCTAGCTACTTGGGAGGCTGCGGCACGAGAATCCCTTGAACCCAGGGGGTAGACTTTGCAGTGAGTGGAGATTGCGCCACTGCACTCTAGCCTGGGCGACAGAGCAAGACTCTGTCTCAATAAAAAATAATAATAATAATAAAAACCCTGACAGAACAGACTCTTTAAGTCTGATAAGAAACATCTACAATCTGTTCTGCCTGAAGCCGGCTACCTGGAGGCTTCATCTGCATGATTAAACCTTGGTCTCCACAAGCCCTTGTCATAATCCAGACATTCCTTTCTATTGATTCCAACCTTTAGATAACAACTCAACCAATTGCCAATCAGGAAATCTTTGAATCTGCCTATGACCTGGAAGCTCTCCACCCTATGCTCGGCTCCCAGTTGTCCCACCTTTCTGGACCAAACCAACATACATCTTACCTGTATTGATTGATGTCTTATGTCTCCCTGAAATCTATAAAACCAAGCTGTAGCCTGACCACCTTGGGCACGTGACATCAGGACCTCCTGAGGCTGTGTCACAGGCATGTCCTAAACTTGGGCAAAATAAATTGTTAAATTGATTGAAATCTATCTCAGATACTTTTTGGTTTACAAGGAGAACTAAGAAGAAGGTACATTCTTGACTTTGGATTTGCATTCCATTCCCTTGCTTGATTAAATTGATTTCTCTGTGTTCATTCAAATAAATGACCATTGTAGCTGCTCATCGACTCAATAGAGTGGAGGGAGGGGAGATGCTCACAGATGTCAAGACTCTCTGGGAAGAGATGACATGTAACCACGGGAGAACCCATGGGCTACTGAGAATGGAACTTGTTCGGGAAGGCGCTGTTTATTCAGCATCTTCCTGCACAGAGTCTGTGCCCCGCTGCAGGGACAGCTACTCCCAGGGCCTGCACAGACTCTGAGCATGCACTTCGGGGACACACATCTCTGGACAAGGTCATTCGGGTGCAGTGAACCGTCCCTGGTCTCTGCTGGCTTTGAGATTTTTTTTTTTTTTTTTGAGACAGAATCTCACTGTCGCCCAGCCTGGAGTGAAGTGGTGCAATCTTGGCTCACTGCAACCTCCACCTCCCGGGTTCAAGCAATTCTCCTGCCTCAGCCTCCCAAGTAGCTGGGATTACAGGCGCCTGCCACTGTGCCCAGCTAATTTTCTGTATTTTTAGTAAAGATGGGGTTTCACCATGTTTACCAGGCTGGTCTCAAACTCCTGACCTCGTGATTCGCCCGCCTTGGCCTCCCAAAGTGCTGGGATTACAGGCATGAGCCACCGCGCCCAGCCTGGCTTTGAGATTTTGCTGGCTTACAGCCCCATCTCATTTGCTGCCAAATAGACACTTGTTAGTCCAAGCAAGAGTGCCAAATTTCCAAGAATGGGAATTTACAAGTCAAGGGGGCAATGTCCATCTGACATGGTCTTCATCCTCATGTTCCTAGGGCTACTAAGAACCACACCACTAGTAATAGTGATAGCAATAACAATAATGGTGATGACAGCCTTCTTTACTTATGAACTCTCTTCATGTCCCTTCTCAACATTTACCCCCATTCTCACAGGGCTGAAGAGGAAGACGAATGGCCAGGGGGGCACTGAACTCACAGTTAGGAAAAGGCAAACAAAGAAGGGAAAACAGAAAGGTCGTAAACCAGCACCAGAAGAGAACTCGCAGTGCTCCTCTGTGTGCAGTCTCCTCTGTCGTGATGTGAAACTGCATTGTTGAGTTTTGTCACACCTGCTTCCTGGAGTAGCTCTTGGCTCCCGGCTGCCTCCCTCTCCCGAAATTCTACCACTGCAGGCTTTTAAAATCATGGTAGTCATCATACGCTTCAGGTCAAGAGTCCCATGGACATGTGAAGCACTTACTCACTAGTGTTATAAGCATTTAGTGAAAGCTGCCATCAGCCAGGTGCCCTGCAAGGGCTACATAGGAGAATCCTTGACTGTACAGGCTAGGGTGAAAGATGAGGGCCCTGGTCAGTGGCACAGTGGGAGAAGTGGCTGGCCGTGGTCTGGACAGGCTGCTATGGGACAGAGAGGAAGAGCAACACACCTGCCTTGGTCAAGGGCTTGGCTGACATTAAAGATGATAGATCAGGCTGGGCGCGGTGGTTCATGCCTGTAATCCCAGCACTCTGGGAAGCTGAGGCAGGCAGATCACCTGAGGCAGGGCATTCGAGAACAGCCTGGCTAACATGGTGAGACCCTGTATCTACTAAAAATACAAAAATCAGCTGGGCGCAGTGGCATGTGCCTGTAATCCCAGCTACTTGGGAGGCTGAGGTGGGAGAATCACTTGAACCCGGCAGGCGGAGGTTGCAGTGAGCTGAGATCGCGCCACTGCACTGCAGTCTGAGCAACAGAGCGAGGCTCTAAAAAAACAAACAAAAAAACAAGGCAATACATCTGCAGTGTCTCCGACACACCCAGTCACAGCAGCCTATGCACAGTGGCTGAACAGACTTAAGGCAAGAGCTTTGTAGCCTGAGAGTGAAGAGGGATAGGAAGTCAAGAAATTCCAGGCATTGGTGAGGATGGTTGACTTCATGCTCCCTGGGGTTAGGTTAGAGAGGACTTCAAGAAAAAGAACGGCTGGAGGAACCACAGGCTCAACGATGACTCCGTGGATTTGGAAATGAGGCCATGTGAGACTCACAAGGGAAGGAGGTGGCGGTCAGACGCGGCACAGGCATCAAGACTGGGAGCTTTTCAAGCCTTTGGGTGGCCTGGTTTGGAACCTCCTCAACCTCAACTCCCCCATTTGCCTGACTGCGCCTCCTCCTCCTTATTCCTCCCTGCCTCCTATTCAAATCTCACCCGCCGAAAAGGCTGAGTGGGAATCCTCCCTCTCTCACTCTCCACAGCTTTTCTAGGCCACCTGCATCTCTGCTTCCCACTGCTAGTTATCACTCCTAGTGATAACTACTAGTTATTCACTACTAATTTCAATTATTCCCTTTTCCTGCCCAGTTACGGTGCAGATTCGTCCAGGGTGGAGACATTTTACTGTTCACGTGTCAAGTGCAGTGACAAGCACACAAGAGATGCTTAAGAAACATTTAACTATTGGTCCTGACTATGCTGCTAGTTAGTTGGATGCCTTGGACAAATTATCTAGTCTCTCTAACCCACATATCTTCATGCATTCGATGGGGCTGATCATACCAGCAGTGATATGCACCAGCCGGAATTGCAGAAGCCCCGAGGTGTGTTGTCCTCGATACCAAATGAAGAAAGTGTTTCAGGAAGGAGGGTGAGACCAACTGTGCCAAGCGCTATCAAGAAATGAGGCCTCAGGCCAGACACGATGGCTCACGCCTATAATCCCAGAACTTTGGGAGGCAGAGGTGGGCAGACCACTTGAGGCCAGGATTTCGAGACAAGCCTGGCCAACATGGTGAAACCCCACCTCTACTAAAGATACAAAAATTAGCCTGGCATGGTGGCAAGCACCTGTAATCCCAGCTACTCAGGAGGCTGAGGCAGGAGGATTGCTTGAACCTGGGAGGTAGAGGCTGCAGTGAGCTGAGATGGCGCCACTGCACTCCAGCCTGGGCAACAGAGTGAGATCCTGTCTCAAAAAACAACAACGACAAAAATAGCCAAGTGTGGTGGTACACACCTGTAATCCCAGCCACTCAGGAGACTGAGGCACAAGAATCCTGGAGGCAGATGTTGCAGTGAGCAGAGATCGCACCACTGCACTCCATCCTGAATGACAAAGTGAGATTCTGTTCCAAAAAAAAAAAAGAAAAAGAAAAAAGAAAAAGAAATGAGGCCTCAGATCTAACAGAGGGAGGGTTGTTGCTGACTTTTACGAGAGCAGTCTGGGTGCTGTGGTGGGGAAGGAAGCCGACTGCAGCGGTAAGAGAGGGAATGAGAGACTCTGGAAGAATGCAGGAGCCTACTGTTTACAGTCCAGTTCCAGATGGATTAACTAGATAACAAAATCCATAGCCCATGGGTGACATTTGCAAAGCAACACAGTGATAAGGAATGGTGAAGGGACACACCACCAACCGTTATCTTTGTGTGGAAGACAGCAGAGGAAAGCGGCAAGCATCTCACGGTGTGGGAACAGGCAAGCCCCAGCGCTAACAGGCACTCTAGAAGGCACTGCAGGCCAATGTAAAAACAGCAGCAAAACTGGGAGGGTTTTTCTTACTTTAAGTTAAAGACCAGGCCAGGTGTGGTGGTTCGCCCCTGCAATCCCAGCACTTTGGAAGGCCAAGGCCAGTGGATCACAAGGTCAGGAGATCCAGACCATCCTGGCTAACACGGTGAAACCTCGTCTCTACTAAAAATAGAAAAAATTAGCTGGGCGTGGTGGTGGGCACCTGTAGTCCCAGCTACACGGGAGACTGAGGCCAGGAGAATGGCGTGAACCTAGGAGGTGGAGCTTGCAGTGGGCCGAGATCATGCCATTGCACTCCAGCCTTGGTGACAGAGCAAGACTCTGTCTCAAAAAAAAAAAAAAAAAAGGTAAAGACTAAAAGGTGCTGGAAGAGCTAGGCCCTAGGAAATTGACCGGGCTGTCAGGGCATCATGCTGGGAAGACAGTGCTGAGAGTGGGATCAAACATAAGAAGAATGGAGCCGGGCACGGTGGCTCATGCCTGTAATCCCAACACTTTGGGAGGCTGAGGTGGGCAAATCAGTGAGGTTGGGAGTTTGAGACCAGCCTGACCAACACGGTGAAACCCCATGTCTATGAAAAATACAAAATTGTGGTTCACGCCTGTAATCCCAGCACTTTGGGAGGCTGAGGCGGGCGGATCACAAGGTCAGCAGATCGAGACCACGGTGAAACCCTGTCTCTACTAAAAATACAAAAAACTAGCCAGGCGCGGTGGCGGGCACTTGTAGTCCCAGCTACTCAGGAGGCTGAGGCAGGAGAATGGCGTGAACCCACGAGGCGGAGGTTGCAGTGAGCTGAGATCATGCCACTGCACTCCAGCCTGGGGGACAGAGCAAGACTCCAACTCCAAAAAAAAAAAAAAAAATACAAAATTAGCTGGGCGTGGTGGCGTGAGCCTATAGTCTCAGCTACTCGGAAGGCTGAGGCAGGAGAATTGTTTGAACCTGGGAGGTGGAGGTTGCAGTGAGCCGAGATCGCACCACTGCACTCCAGCCTGGGTGACAGAGACAGACTCCATCTCAAAAAAACAAAAAACAAACAAAAAAACAAACGTAAGCAGAGACCAGGGAAGAGAAGGCCTAGACATAGGCGGGGGATGGGGAGAGAGCTGGGAAATCTCAAAAGCAAATTGTAATGCTTTTGGAAAGCATAAACAACACACGATCATAATTTTGTAAGATACAATTCTGAAGATATTTGAACCAATTGTCTGTTTTTTCTGATTGCAAAATGATTCAAATGCCATACACTTTGACATAAAATCTCATTTACTAAAAAGATTTCTTCTAATTTACCTTACATTTTGCTATTTTTAAAACAATACTGGGCAAAAATTATGTGCTATATAAGTATTAGCTATTATTACTTTAGTATTATTCCTTCCACTAGATAAAAATTTCACTTTTTGAAACTATTGTTTGATGTTGGAGATATCTATTCATATTATTTTAGGGAGGCATTATTTAATGAAGACACGTCAGAAAGGAAAAGTGGTAAAGAAACAGCTTACCTGAATTTTAAAATGAACAAAAATCCATAAACATCAACTAACTTCCGTACCGAGCACAGTAACTAACTATCCAGCCTGCGTTTTCTAATAGTAATAACATCATCGTAAGTGTGCACAGTGCCCTCACTGGCCAAAGTTCTTTAACTAAAGTAACAGGAACCACTCTCACTTAACCTAAACCCAAAGGAGGAATTTATTATGAAAATATAGTTATGTCATGTGAATCAAAAAAGAGACTGGAACCAGAACTAGACAACTGTCAGGAACCAAGAGCTCCTCTCTCCTTGTCACTCACTTGCTTTACGTTTCTCTTGGGAGACTGACTGTCCTCTGCTTCTCCACCCATATGCTGAATAAAGTTACCTCTCAGCTCCCAAATTACAAATACAGTTTTAGTTGTTATTTTGTTGCAATGAATAGAATTAGACTATCACCATTTTGCTCCCCCCATTAGAAATGAGTGGAGCCAGGAAATGAGCATGAATTTCAACTAATAAATGAGAAAGTAATGATGAAATTTGAATATCACCATTTGTCCCTCCCTAGAAATTAATGGGTCTAGGCAGTAATCATCAATAGCTCCTAACATCACAAAAAGTCAGACAAGCAGACATGCACTCCTGATGAAAGATCACACCACCACCTTGCCAAAAGGAGTGAACCTAAGTCTGATCAAGCCTCTGACAATATGCAGGCAATTTAGAGGACAAAGGAGCTTGTTGTGCTGTACAATGAGTGTGCAATCAGCAAGATCCAGACTGTGGGAAACTACAGATCAAAAGGCATGGGTTCTTCAACAGACCAAATGCAAGGAAAAGAAAGGGACAGTGAAGAAAACTACAGATAGAAAAATGAGCAGCACTAAACCTACAACGTCTAGGAATACACTCAAGTGAGATAAAACTATTAGAAATGCAAGGAAGAGATTACTACAAATGTCAGGTTAGTGGTTGCTTTTGAGGAGAGAGAGGAGGCTATGATCGGGGCAGGTGGGGCTCCTGGGGCTGCTGGTAAATCTCTATTTTAAGATCTGAGTGGTAGTGACAATCAGACTCACCTTAGAGTAACTCCTTGAACTACCTGTTGCTTTCTTCGACTTTCTGCATCTGTTTTATTTTTACAATATAAAGATAGGACAAAAATGGAAGATGAGAGAGGAGGAAGTAGAGGCAGCAATTCCAGACGACCTTGATGAGGAGTTAAACTACAAAGGGAGGAGGGAGAGGGGATGGCAGTGAGAGACGGATGCAGGGTTGAGGGAAAGCTTCATTTTGTTTATTATTTTTAAATTTTTTTGGAGAAAGGGTCTAGCTCTGTCACCCCAGGCTGAAGTGCAGGGGCACGATCATAGCTCACTGCAGCCTTAAACTCCCAGGCTCAAGTGAGGCTCTTGCCTCAGCCTCGTGAACAGCTGGAACTACAGGTGTGTGCTAATTTCTAAATGCCATGCCTAGCTAATTTTTAATTTTTTGTAACAATTAGCTAATACTGTGCCCAGCTAAGTTTTAAATTTTTTGATAGAGATGGGTTCTTGCTATGTAGTCCAGGGTGTTCTTAAACTCCTGGCCTCAAGCCATAGGATTACAGGCATGAGCCACCACATCTGTCCATTTTTATTTGTCTTTTAGGTGAGAACGATCACAACTTCTTCATAGGCTGACTGGAATTACCCAGTAGAGACAGAAAGAATGTCCATCCAGGGTCGGGGAGCCAACAGCAGGAATGGCAATTTCATCTCAAACAACAATCAGCACATTAAACTAATGTTGATTTGGAAATTTATGATTTATAACTGTTTTATTTAATTTGCAAATCTGTTTTGACCTTATAGTTAGGAAAAAAGTTGATACCTAGATTTATCTATAATAAAAGTAATGTAAGCCAACAGTGGAGGGCTTAGGAATTGTTTTCATTTAAAATGGATAAGGTTTGGATTTTTGTCCCCTCTACATCTCATGTTCAATTGTAATCCCTAACGTTGGAGGTGGGGCCTGGTGGAATATGATTGCATTGCGGGGCCTAGTGAAATATGATTGGATCATGGGGGTGGTTTTTTCATGAATGGTTTAGCACCATTCCATTGGTGCCATCCTCAGCATAGTGAGTAAGTTCCCATAAGATCTGGCTGTTGAAAAGTGTGTAGTACCTCCCCCTTCACTTGCTCCTGCTCCTGCCACATGAGACGCCTGCTCCCTCTTCACCTTCTACCATGATTGTAAGCTTCCTGAGGCCTCCCAGGAAGCCGGTGCAGGCTCTGCTTCCTGTACAACCTGCAGAACTGTGAGCCAATTAAACCTCTTTTCTTTATAAATTACCCAGCCTCAGGTATTTCTTTATAGCAACTCGAGAACAGACTAACACAAAGATACGTATATGTATATAAAGAATTTGGCTGGGCACAGTGGCTCACGCCTATAATCCCATCACTTTGGGAGGCCAAAGTGGGAGGATCACTTGAGGCCAGGAGTTCAAGATCAGCCTGGGCATAGTGAGACCCTGTGTCTAGAAAAAATAAAAAGAAGTTAGCTGGGCATGGTGGTGCACACCTGTAGTTCCAGATACTCAGGAGGCTGAGGAGGGAGGATCACTTGAGCCCAGGAGGTCAAGGCTGCAGTGAGCTATGACTGCACTGCACCTGGGTGACAGAGCAAGGTCCTGTCTCTTAAAAAAAAAAAAAAAGAAGATTCAAGAAACCTTTTTTTGTAAACTAAGAAATTATTCAGGCCTCATGTTCCTTATTTGTAAAACAAATAGGATAAATGACACATTTTCTAGTGTCCCTTCCAGCTCTAATTAGGAAATTCTAGTTTTTCCACACTGGGTTTGCTTGAAACATGTGTAAACTATAATATAAACAACAGAAGCCACATTCCATTGTTCCTCAGCTTTCTGTCCTTTGAGCTGTATCCTCCTGCATGTTTTCATCTTTCCTTGTAGCCCTGCTTCCTGAAATCTCATTTTCTTCCTGCCTCAGATGTGTGGCGCCAGATCTAGATGCAGAATGCTGGTGCTAAGGGTATAGCAAAGTGACCCAACATCTCCAGGCTTGGTATTTGCCCTTAAGAACCAGGTTTTACATTTCTAGCCCAAGACATTGTATGCCTTTCTTTGATCCTCTAATAAACTCCCTTATGTTACAAAAACCTAGCCAGTTACATTCTCTCAGATGTTGTCCAGGCAAGGTCAGGGCCAGTGGCTACGGTGGCCAACCTCCAAGATGGCCCTCATTTTCCCCACTGCCTGGTCTTCCATACTTGGGCAGACCCCTGTCACACTGCAAGAGGGATGGCCCGAGACTGATGGTATCAACAAAAGCGATACTTGTCACTTCCAAGATCTGTTTATAAAAGACTGTGGCTTCCATCTTGGTCAGTCTCTCTTTTTCTCTCTCTCTCTCTCCTTTGACTTGCTCTGGAGGGAGCCAGCTGCTAGGTCTTGAAGACACATAGCCATCCCTGTAGAAAGACCCATGTTCGAGGAACTGAGGCCTGCCGACAACCATGCGGGTCCTTCAGCGGGGTTCCTTCTTTGCCGTCACAGAAGACCACAGCCCCGACTGATGTCTCAGCAACAACCTCATGAGAGTCCCTGGGTCCAGGGACCACCCAGGAAAGCTGTTCCTGAACTCCTGACCCACAGAAACTGTGAGAAAATAAATGCTTATTGTTTTAAGTGGCTAGCTTTGGTGATGATTTGTTATGCAACAATAGAGAACTAATATGGTGACTTTCTAACTTTCTAACCATGATCCACAGAAAGAAATACATTTTACTCAGCATCCCAGTACACCAGCCCATGCACACTTAGACACGCATACACATGTGCACGCACACACACGCACACCTGCTGGCATGCACTACCCATGCACATACACAAATATACATACAAGCATTGCTTCATGGAGCAATACTTATTGCTACTACATGTATTCTCAATCTGATATTTTCTAGATTATTGTTTGCTATTTCAACATTCCATTCAAAAGAAAGTGAGAACAGCAAGCCACTAAACTAACTTTACAATCCATACACAGGATGTGGAGCAGCGTGCAGAAGACAAAGAGGAACAAATCACCATTTCTTGTAGTTTGTCTGTTATCAGTTGACGTTACAGTAGCCATGATCTTAACTGGCTTACCTTCAAAGCCAGTTTAGTTTTCTTTTGGAAACTAGCCCCTTCTGTATACAGTAAGTACCAAATAAGTGCTGTATGATCCCTGTCCTTTACTATGATAGGCACCAGGAGACCAGATGACACTATGCATTATTTTTCTCCCTGTAATGTTTCATAAAGTATTTATTTATTTATTTATTATTTAGAGATGGAGTCTTTCTCTGTCACCCATGCTGGAGTGCACTGGTGCAATCTTGGGTTACTGCGTCCTCCACCTCCTATGCTCAAGTTATTCGCCTGCCTCAACCTCCTGATTAGCTAGGATTACAGGCACGTGCCACCACACCCAGCTAATTTTTTTTTTTTTTTTTTTTTTTTTTTTTTGAGAAGGAGTTTCACTCTTGTTGCCCAGGCTGGAGTGCAATGGTGTGATCTCGACTCACCGCAACCTCTGCCACCCGGGTTCAGGTGATTCTCCTGCCTCAGGCTCCCGAGTAGCTGGGATTACAGGCATGCACCACCACGCCCGACTAATTTTGTATTTTCAGTAGAGACGGGGTTTCTCCGTGTTGGTCAAGCTGGTCTTGAACTCTCAACCTCAGGTGATCCGCCCGCCTTGGCCTCCCAAAATGCTAGGATTACAGGCATGAGCCACCACACCTGGCCTAATTTTTGTATTTTTAATAGAGACAGGGTTTCACCATGTTGGCCAGGGTGGTCTTGAACTCCTGACCTCAGGTGATCCACCCTCCTTGGTCTCCCAAAGTGCTGGGATTAGAGGCATGAGCCACTGTGTCTGGCCTTCATAAAGTATTTTAGTCATATGCAATTTAGAATAATATGATGAAAATATCTGTATTCATATTCTGACTGAAAAATAAAACTTTAGAAACACAAATGCAGCTCTTGTGCTGCGGTCTGAATGTTTATGTTCCCGCCCACATTCATATACTGAAATCCTAACTCCCAAGGTGATGGCATTGAGGGTGAGGCCACCAGGAGGTGACTAGGTCATGACAGGGGGGCCCTCATGAATGGCCTTAGTGGTGCCCTTATAATAGCGTCCCCAAAGAGACCCCTTGCCCTTTCTACCATATAAGGACATTGCAGAAAGATGTCTGGCTGTCTATGAACTAGGCAGTGGGCCTTCGCCAGACACACAACTTGTCAGCACATCGATCTCGGACTTTCCGGCCTTCAGAACTATGAGAAACAAGTTTCTGCTGTTTATAAACCCCCAGTCTACAGTATTTTGCCAGAGCAGCCCCAACAGACTAAGACACACCATGTATCCCTCTCCAATCCCAATTCCCTCTCTCCCATTATAGAGGTAACATCTATCCCGAACTTTTCATTTCTCATTCACTGTGCATGTTGTAGCTTTCTTATGTATATACATAACATAACACATGTAGGTATATTTTCACATAGGCTTATGTTTTATACACATGGGGCCATGCTATACATATCCTTTTATAAATTCTTTTGCTCGACATTATGTTTTTGAGACTTACCCCTGAACTCTAGTTCATTCATTTTAACTGCTATATGTTATTTCATTGTATGGATTATACCAAAAGTCATCTGTTTGTTCCTCTTGTTTGCAGTCATTTAGATTTTTTTCTATTACAAACAATACTCAATGAACACTCTTACACATTTCTAATGCACACTCTCTCCAGTATATAACCAAATGTTAAACTTCTTAAGGGAACAAGATCCAATATATAAACGATCCTGGCAAGCAGCCCTTATTAATTTTATCTTTGTCCCATCTTTAGATCCCAGCCTACACGTCTGGATCTGTTTCTGTTTAGTCAACAGAGTTTTCAAGAGGGGACAAAAAGTCAGGTTAAAAAAACAAAAAAACAAAATTGGAAACATCTGCTTCTCTTTAAACTGGAGATGTGAAGCAAGCCTAAGGAAATAATGAATATTAGTCACTTTTTTTTTTGAGACGGAGTCTTGCTCTGTCGCCCAGGCTGGGGTGCAGTGGCGTAATCTCGGCTCACCGCAAGCTCCGCCTCCCGGGTTCACGCCATTCTCCTGCCTCAGCCTCCTGAGTAGCTGGGACTACAGGCGCCCACTACCACACACAGCTAATTTTTTGTGTGTTTTAGTAGAGACGGGGTTTCCGTGTTAGCCAGGATGGTCTCAATCTCCTGACCTCGTGATCCGCCCGTCTCGGCCTCCCAAAGTGCTGGGATTATAGGTGTGAGCCACCGCGCTTGGCCAATGAATATTAGTCATTTTTAATACTGGCTGGAATGTCTTGACTCAAATGATTATACACTCTTCTCTATGTAACCCGCCCATTAAAATCTATGAGTGGTGGTATTTGTTCCCATAATTTCAGGAACAAAAGGTTGCCTTGCCTGGGTTTATTGAAGCCAGGAGTCAGCAAACTTTTTCTGTCAAGAGCCCACATAGTAGGCTATTTATACTTTTTTTTTTTGAGACAGGATCTCACTCTGTCACCCAGGCTGGGGTGTAGTGTGATCTTGGCTCACTGCAGCCTCAATCTCCCTGGCTCCATTTTCCCACCTCAGCCCCCCGAGAAGCCAGCACTATAGGTGTGCCACACCACACCCAGCTAATTTTTGTATTTTTTGTAGAAACAGGGTCTCACTATGTTGCCCAGCATGGTCTCTCAAACTCCTGGACTCAAGTAATCTGTCCACCTCGACCTCCCAAAATGCTAGGATTACAGGTGAGAGCCATGGCACCCGGCCTATTTATGCTTTTTAGGCTTTGCAGAGCTTACAGTCTCTGTCACAACTACTGAACTCAGCCTTTGTAACATGAAAGCAGCCATAGACTATACATAAGCATGGATGTGTTCCAATAAAACTTTATTTACAAAAACAGCCAGCCAGATTTGGCCCATGGGCCATAGTTTGCTAACCCCCATTTTAAGCAGAAGAAAATAATTTAGACTAACAATTTGTGCTACTATACATTAAAATGTAAATCTTAATCTGACATTTTCTCTTTTTTGATATACAGCTACTCTAAAAACTAGTCTTACTGAGAGTGAAGATAAACAAAGATTTCCAAATGCTTTTGGAGAAATGGAGCTGGTTCATTCACTTATTTCTTCAACAGCTATAAACAGCCGTGAGCCCCACTATATACCAAATACTCCACTGGGTGCTGGAAACATACAAAAAAATAAAGTGGAGCTACACCACCCTCAATGAGCTCACAGGTCTTCAATGCACTCACAGACTAGTGAAGGGGATGGTTATTTAAATGGTTTTTAACTGCTTAAAAAGCGATAGATGAACATGTTTACCTATCTCTAATTGAAAACATTTATAGTGGCATGAATGTATCTGACCAACAACATCAGCAGTAATTAAAAATCAATAACACAATTGGTTAACTCCAGTCTAAGGTGTCAAATATATTCTTTTTTCTTTTTTTTTTTTTCTTTTTTTTTTTGAGGCAGTCTCACTCTGTCACCCAAGATGGACTACAGTGGCTCAATTGCAGCTCACTGCAACCTCTGCCTCCCAGGTCCAAGCGATTCTCATGCCTCAGCCTCCGGAGTAGCTGGGATTACAGGCACGTGCCTCCATGCCTGACTAATTTTTGTAATTTTAGTTGAGAGGGGGTTTTGCCATGTTGGCCAGGCTGATCTCGAACTCCTGACCTCAAGTGATCCACCCACCTTGGCCTCCTAAAGTACTGGGATTACAGGCAATGTTCCCATCTGATGTTCTACCATTTCAAAGAATGCTCTGTGTTGCAGTCCATGCTCTGATCTCCCACCTCAACAACTCTTAGAACTCTCCATGGAGCCTCCTACTTTCCCACCTCACCTTCTCTCCCAGGGCCATGAGCTCTGGATTTATGGATAGGGCAATGGGCTGCCAACTCCAGATGTCCCACCACCTTACCTCCGGGCACGCAGCGGAAGCCGTCTCCCTGATAACCAGGTTTGCACTGGCACGTGAAAGAGCCTGGAGTGTTGTAGCAGAAGGCGTCAGGGTGACACCGGCTTGGCTGGCATTCATCCACATCTGTAAAACAGCCACCAGGCCCGGGGACAATGAGATTTATTCTGGAATTCGGAGTTTACACAATAATTTAAGCCACTTACTCAAATCTATGGGAACCTGCTTCTGATCCGGGAAGAGTATTTCAAAACTCACTAAACATTAACTATCAAGTCACTGACTCCCCAGTTTCTATCTGTTGCACTTACAAATGTGTTTCACTTTGGCAACAAAGGTGGAGGTTGCAGTGAGCTGAGATCGCGCCACCGCACTCCAGTTTGGGCAACAAGAGCAAAACTCCATCTCAAAAAAAAAAAAAAAGAAAGAAAGAAAGAAAGAAAAGAATGCTTGTATCAACCTTACAACGGGGAAAAGATAGGATCTATTTGCGTTATAAAATTATCCCTCCTGTCATAAATGAGAGCTTCAAAACTGTCTGAGTGTTGACCAACAGATTATTAACTACTTGACAGAAAGTGAGAAAACACCCACATGTTCAGTAACAAAGAGAAAGTATCTCAGAAATTCCACCTTAGTTGGGACTTCTTAGAAATACTCTATGGTATAATATCAAGTGATTGTGCAAACCAAGAGACTCAGGGTACTCTATTCATGGGTTATCTTACCTAAAATTACCTGTAAGAGCACCCTGGCAGCCAAGAAGCTCAAGTCTGAAGGAATTACACTGAGTCATTTACTCTTTGACCTGCAGTCATTTATTCAATCAGACAACTTTGCTTTTTTGAAGGAGGTTAGAACAAGCCAGTTGAATTATTATATATTAATACATCTTATTAAATAAAGGGATGGACTTTAAGCTCCATGCATGTCCTCCAGGTAAAAGGAGAGTTTGTCTCTTCGTGAAAGACAGAAAATATCCCCAGTTCCTAGCAGAGAGCAGGTGTCTAATTGTCACCTGAATGAACTAGTCACCTAGAACAAAACAGTCACCAATGAGAACAGCCCCCGAAAGAAAATGCATAGTTCAAACTACTAGAGAGATATGAAAAGCAACTCATTAACTCAATGGAGATGACAGAAGAACTCTTCCTTTTATTTGGGAGTGAGTTGGTGATTGGCACATGCCAGGTACCACCTAGGAAACTTCCTCAGGTTACACACAGGGGAAAATCAGAGCAACCACATACCTTGGCAGGCTTGGCCATCCCCAGAAAAGCCTGGCAAACAGGAACAGGTGTAGGAGGACCCTCCTGTGTAGATACACCGGGCCCGCTGGGGTATGTCGCAGTTATGCAGGCCAGTTGCACAGTAGTTGATGGGGCGCTGGTCCACGACAGCTTCAGAACAAAAGGTTGATGCACAGTCTTAGGAAGAAAGTCATCTGAGCAGGCCACGTGCCCCTCCCAGCTCTATAAAGAGGGACCATGCCTGGACCCTAGACCCCTAGGCACGTCCACAGCTTCATCCCCACCCCACTCCTCACTGGGCTGGTACCACTGCCTTCACCGTTTCCTCCCACCTGGGTTCTGCCTCTGATGGGTCTTGACTGACTAACACCACGGTCGGTCATTCCGCCTGGCTTGACCTCAGTTTCACTCTGTGAGTCTGTCTCAGGCCACTCTCCAAACCAGATCCCCATCACGGGTCCCCAGGACCCAACTTTCCCTTCATCTGGATGTGGGGGTGGGACATCTGCTGATGCCACACTTCTGATGGCAACTCTGTCGAGACCGCTTGGAGGGAAGGAGCTGAGACTTTCACGTGGTGTCTTCAGCCTTGGCCCACCCTGGACAGGTGGAACATTCACTACAAATGCCCAAGTCAGTCACCCACTTGCCACCAAGGAAGGACAAATAAATGTTTCCAAGCCAAGGAGATGGGTATGGTTATGGTTAGAAGACTGTGAGCCTTTGGAGTAGGCAGCCTTGGTATATATCAGGTACCACGGGTCAACCACACGGCCTTAGACAAATTGTGTAATTCTCAGGGGTTTATGTTCTTCCCCCCACTCCCAACTCTCTCTCTCTCTCTCTTTCTCTCCCTCTCTCTCTCTCTCTCTCTCTTTCTCTGTCTGTCTGCACTTAAGGCAGGACAAACTGAAATCAATCTTAGGAAGACTCATGGAGGAGAAACATGAGTCCTCCTTCATCTGGGATAATCCAGCTACCCAAGACCTGCTGGGAGGGAAAGATGTGTGTTCTGACATTGGGAGGATGGGGCTTTGTCCTGGCTCTGAATGCTTTTAGAAAATCAGAAGCAAAATGCAATGGTGCCTTAGGAACCCCAGAGTAACTGAACCAGCTGTTAAAAATCACTCTGTAGACCTCAACCCTTGCCTTCCACCTTGAGGTAGCAGCACAAGATGGGGCATTGTCACCTAGCCTCTGTGACACTCATCTACTCCTCAGCCCTCCTTCCATGAGTTCTATCATCAGGACTCTTAAGAGAATCACAGTCCCATCTACGGGCCTCTCTGTGCTTGGCATACTGGAAGTTAACTGCTGCAGCTTTTTGCCTAAGCCTGGCCCTGTTCTTGCCTCAAGAGAAGAGCTGATGCATGCCATCGTGCCCTGCACCAAGATGCCCAGGGCAGGTGAAGTAGAACCTCAAGTTCACCACACTCCATATGCCAGCCCAGTGTCACAGGGCTATGTCCATTCAGAGGGGTGTCTGCGTCTTCACATCAAGGTGACTTACAGGCAAGCTGAGGCCCATCTTTCCTT
The DNA here is from genome assembly GCF_043159975.1 of Macaca nemestrina. NCBI lineage: Eukaryota > Metazoa > Chordata > Mammalia > Primates > Cercopithecidae > Macaca > Macaca nemestrina. The sequence goes on along the minus strand of NC_092125.1, from coordinate 13,167,911 downwards.
CACAAAAACATGTTTTGCACATTTCAATTAACCACAAAGTTGGTACCCGGGGGCAAAGAGAGTCATGAGTTTACAGAAAATGCCAAAGATGGAAGTCCACAAACATCCCTTCCCCGATAATGGATACCAATCCTCATGAAAAGATAACTCCCCTTGGCCAGCCCACAACCCTGCCTGAGCCGCCAGCCCCTCACAGTTGGCAGAGCACACCTTGCCCTGTCTATTTCTTCACCTTGCTCCTTTCTGACCTGCAGGGTAACCTTCCCAGTGCTGGCTTCCAACCTACAACACTGTTTTAACAAGGAATTCTAAGAGAGATAGAATGACCACTCAATTACTCAGTCACAAGCCAGAGTTATTTCTTTGAATGCATGTAGGCAGACTTGGTTCTACAGTGAGCCTTCTCTCTGCACAGTGAGTCTCAAAGGAGCCAATTAAAAGGGGTGAAGATGTTCTCCCTCAAATATATAGGCCGGGCGTGGTGACTTACACCTGTAATCCCAGCACATTGGGAGGCTGAGGCAGGCAGATCACCTGAGGTCAGGAGTTCGAGACCAGCCTGGCCAACATGGTGAAACCCCGTCTCTACTAAAAATACAAAATTAGCTGGGCGTGGTGGTGCATGCCTGTAATTCCAGCTACTCAGGAGGCTGAGGCAGGAGAATTGCTTGAACCCTGGAGTCAGAGGTTGCAGTGAGCAAAGATCGCGCCATTGCACTCCAGCCTGGGTGACAAGAGCAAAACTCTATCTCAAAAAAAAAAAAAAAAAAGGAGGCTAGAGATCAGGGGAGAGGATGAGAGCCTGCCCGCAGCTGGCCTGTGTCCTCCTTGACAGCTCTGGAGGCACCTCCAAGAGCTCCATGGGTCACAGGAAACCAATGATCCGGTCTAATCACCTCATTTTACAGACGAGGAACTGAGCCCCAGAGAGGGTGCCTTCCTCAGAAGTAAATGTCTGAAGCAGACATTTGCCCAGCACCTGTCTTGCACCCCACCCTGCCCCTTCAGTGAGTGTGGACATCAGGAATGACTAGATCCAGAAACCTAGGTCACCATGCTCCACACAGGTGTCCCAGGATAGATCTCAGTTACTGTGCACATCATCACCCAGGGGATAAAGTATCCACTGCCCAAGCTTGAGCTGAAGTGTAATGTAAACGGTATGGTCATTAAAACTAAACTTTTGAATCTCCTTAGCCTCAAGCAGCAGAGAAAGAAATCATGCCAAATACACAGAAACTGATGTTCTTTACTGAGGAAAAAAAAAACAAGCAGCAGTAACTTTAGCAGAGTGAAAATCTCAACTGTGCAGAGGGGACTGGCCTCCCTGAGCTCACAGATGTTTGGGTCACACTCAAAATATGAGAACTGCCTGTTCCCTCCCACCCTCAAGACACCACCTCACCCCAGGACCTTGGCAGCCTTACCCAAGCTTTGAGACAGAGCAAAAAGAAAATATTCTAGGGTTTGGTGAACAGTGAGGGAAAGGCAAGAAGATGGTTTGCTGACATGGTACAGGAGGAATCTGTTTTAAATTGGGGAGACATGTTGAGTTCAGATGCCCGTTTGACATGTCACCCTCCAGACCTGGGAACATGCTGGCCTTGGTCGTTCAAGAATCTTGAATGACCAGGTCAAAGTGCACCAAGAGGAAAAAGATAAAGAATTTAAACAATCTGGCTGTTTGTGGCTGGCCCATCCTCATCACCACCAAAATCATCATTCAGCAAGAGCATAATTAGCCTAATTAACAGCTGCAACTTACTTCAATAAGGCTAAGAAATTATGCTGCTGCTCGCGGTTGGTAAAATTAAAATCCATAAATAGAATGACCCCAATTGGAATTTCAGATGTAACTCAGGTAGAATTCAATCTAAGATAGGTAATGATACAAAAGTACCTATAAGGTGGTTCCTCAATATGAATTCCAAGGCTACTGATTACTGGAAGAAACATGTCTAATAGCTTTATAGTTATTAAAAGCATAATAAAAATGATTAAAAGAAGTTTATAAGAGGCAAATGTAATGCAAAAGCTGGCAACAGGAGAGGCGATGGTATTACTAGTGTAGGCAATAACGTTGCTTACTCACTGTACTTGTGACTCTTCAGATAGTTGGAGGGCAGGGGCTAAGCTGATTCATCTTTGTAAATTACCCTTCCCAGCTCCTTCCAACTTGACCAGACTCATTTTTACCTGGAACCAGACCTTTTGCACAAGAGCTAATGCACACCATGTGAATAATGTTTTGAGAAGTTACCTGGAGAACTTACCCACACACGTTCCCTCATCTGAAAACTGGTAGCCCTCCACACACTCACAGCGGAAGGTTCCTGGGTGATTATTGCAGACTGCGTGGCTCCCACACACTGAGGGTTGTTCTGAACATTCATCAATATCTGCAGCAAATTTTTTTTTAATGCAGGCTTTTTTTAAACCTCTTCAAACATTACTGACTATAATAAAATAGCATTTTCACCTAACAATAGATCAATTTTAAAACAAATTTTTCTTTTTTTTTTTTTTTCCCGAGAAGGAGTCTTGCTCTGTCGCCCAGTGCTGGAATGCAATGGTGCGATCTCAGTTCACTGCGACCTCTGCCTCCAGGGTTCAAGTGATTCTCCTGCCTCAGCCTCCCCCGTAGCTGGGATTACATGTGCGCACCACCACGCCTGGCCAATTTTTGTATTTTTAGTAGAGACGAGGTTTCAACATGTTGGCCAGGCTGGTCTCAAACTCCTGACCTCGTGATCCACCCGGCTCGGCCTCCCAAAGTGCTGGGATTACAGGTGTGAGCCGCTGCCCCAGCCTAAAACAAATTTTCTATATACCAAAAGTAGTGTTAAATACAATTTTTGTGCATAACTGGAGAGAGTGATCCCCACACCCTTCTCCCAAAGAAACGTGTGCTTCCCCCACCTCTCCTGGAGTTAACTGCTGAGCTTGGGACCCCTGAACATGAGTCTCTCCCATTAGATTGCCAAATACGTGTTACAAGGACACAGAGACACATCTCTGGACTCTGAATACTGAGAGTCTCTGAATATTAAATATATTCTCAAGTCCTAAACTTGACAATTTCAAGTCCTATATTTAAGTCCTAAACTTGAGAGTATATTTAAATATGCTGTTATTCAAAAATATTACTTTCTCCATTACTGTTACAAAGGAAAGTTGAACAATTTACAGCTTAATTGTGAATTTTTGAATATTATCTAGGGCTTAATGGACTAAAAGGGAAGTCATTCACTCATAAGACTATAAATGAACTAGGAGAGTGATGTCCTTTTCTATGACAATACCACAGCCACCATCATGGGGTAACATGGAGTAAACAAACATAGGCTTTGGAGTTGGACCTAGCTAGGTTCAAATCCTGCTTCCTTTAGCTACTAACTTGTGTGGTCTTGGGCAAGTTATCCAACTACTCAGCCTCAGTTCCCCCTTTGGTAAATAAGTATAATACTACTTATCTTGAGGGTTATATAAGTATAATACTACTTATCTTCTGCAGATTACAGAAAATAGATGGAGGCCCCAGCAATGCTCCAGACAGCCAGCTATGATTATACTAACCAGGGATTCATCCAACACCCCAGCCATGGTGATGAATTCAGCTGACTCTGGGAACACGGCCCTCAGATGGCCGCCAGGCTTTGGGTGCCAGGCTGTGGCTACCACTCATGTAAGGCTGGTTAGCCCAGGCAAGAAACTGAGCTAACCTGTCATCCCCCTGGTTACGTGGCCACTGATGGGGGCTGAAATGAACAGTTACACAAGGTTCTTCCCACGTCAACCTGTCAACCTCATACTCAGAGTGTAGACAGCTACTTCTGGCATTTCTAAAACCCTGAGATGTGCATGAGGAGGGCCTCCCAAAGTGCTGGGATTACAGGCATGAGCCACAGCTCTTAGTCTAAAACAAATTTAGACATGTTTTAGACCTAAAACAAATAAGACATGTTTCTCATAATGGCTGAGACCACACAACTCTTCCACCACTCATAAATCTCTTCCCCAATGCTTTCATGTGAATCTTTGACACATGGGAGTCAAAGCCTCCTATGTCCACCTTCAATGGCCAGTCTAGCCAGGCCTTTGTTGGTGAGAGAAATGTCCTGCTGGCCTATTGGTCAACATTGCACAAGACAAGCATTCTTGCCACATCAGCCCCATAGTTTGTCCTGTACCCAGGCAAATAACCAAACCAAATGCTACTCAACTTTTAGAGATTATACTGATACGTGTGTGTTCTGTGACGTGTTTAAGACACAAGGTCTCAGTACTGAACCAGGCACAGCCAGAAGGTTCTGGAACAAAGCCCCTCCCAAAGCAGGCTCTTACGCAAGCTGAAGCTGGGGATGGCCGTGGGGGAGGAGTGCACCCAGCACGTGTGGACTTCACAGCTCCATCCATCAGCTGCCGCTCCAACATGGGAGAAAAAAGGGGCTTCCTGTGTCCACTGCCTCTGTGCTGCAACTCTCAGAGGACACTCCCAGCACAGATGTCTGGAAACACTGTACACATTGCAGGGCTCAGTGACTTAGACTCTATTGCCAAAGCACGAGAGCACAGAGCAGCAGTTTTCAATCAAGAAGACAGAGCAAAATCACAGGGGATCCTCTTCAAGCTCTGTTCCTGACTGGGAACATTTATGCAAGGGGAAGCTGTGTTTTGAAAAAGGCTTCTATGTTGACCAGGCTCTTCTCTCTCGCCCTACCTGAAAAGCTATCAACAAATAAGACCTCAGGGCTGCTGAGATGATGGAGGCGATGGTTCCCTAACACAGCCTCCTCCTCCATGCAGGCTTACACACACATGCTGGACTAGATAACACCCTTTCTTAAGGGACAAGACCCTAGCAATTCAATTTCCCAGCTCATGGTCTTCGTAGTTTGGAAATTAGTTCATGGTCTTCGTAGTTTGGAAATTCTTCCTAATTTAAATCTTCTCTTCTAGGGCCAGGCGAGGTGGCTCATACCTGTAATCCCATCACTCTGGGAGGCTGAAGCAGACGGACCACCTGAGGTCAGGAGTTCGAGACCAGCCTGATCAACATGGTGAAACCCCATCTCCACTAAAAATACAAACATTAGCCGGGCGTGGTGGCATGTGCCTGTAATCCCAGCTACCTGGGAGGCTGAGGCAGGAGAATCGCTTGAACCCAGCGGGTGGAAGTTGCAGTGAGCCGAGATTGCATCATTGCACTCCTGCCTGGGTGACAGAGCAAGACTCTGTCTCAAAAAAAAAAAAAAAATCTTCTTTTCTATAAATTGAAGCCAGGTCCTTAACCCTTTCTTCAGTGGAAATTGTAAAGTGTCAACTGTCTCTCATAACATACCACAGTATCTGCTGGAAAATGATGATTCCTATTATTTAGCATCTGGTCAACCTCTTCTCTGGAAAGAGATTTCCTTTCACAGGATAACTTTCTAACTCAATAGGAAAATCCTGGATCCTTCTTGTCATTGCTGCCTCCTTTTTGACTTTTTTCAGAGTGGCTACTTTTCACATATTTTCAACAACTGTAAGTTTCTCCAATTTTTCCCTTTCACAAAGGCCAGGCTCTTACAGGAGAAGAGTCTCATTGCCAATTTGCTAAATGCCTTCTACATACTCAACGATTACTCAATGAGAGATGAGCCAAAACTATCTCTACAGGCTCTAAATTGAGAAACAGTGGGAGCCATCCTGCCATGGACCAGAGAGAATCACAGAGCTCTGTGAAATCGTCTCCAAATTACTGTGGAGGTTCACTGTGCGACGTCTCACCAAAACCACCCTTGTTTGGGGTGTCATATACCATTATGTCAGCGCTGCACACCGAATCACAAAGGCTCATCCTCATTCTCCTCTAACGCACTTCCCAGGTCAAAATAACACATGAAGTGATCTGCTTAATGCAATTTCCTATTTTAAGCCTCATGTCTCGATGCATTAACACTTCAAGGCATGTTCTAGTGACCCAGAACAATAAGTGTCCTGACTGGGAATACGCTCGCATTCCACGGAGGTAATAAGTCAGAACGAACACTCACCACGGGACAAAAGCAAGTCTACATGCAACCACCTGTCTTCCTGGACAAGGATATTAGAGGATTTTCTAGGATGGTGCAGACTACATAAGGGATGGCTGGTTGTGCCTTCTGAAGTGAAGCATTCCCACTGTGGCAAGCTCAGGCACCAAGGGCAGAATTAGCCAGGAGGTCACAGTTCAACATTGGCAGACCGGGTTACTTCCACACTTTACTATCCAGGAGGCTTACGAAGTTGAAGCATGGCTGTGTAACGAGGAGGCGTGGATCGGTGAAGGAGCCCCACCCCCGCACACTGACCGTCTTCGCAGCCTGGGAGGGCCCCTGTTCTCACACACACACACACACACACACACACACACACACACACACACCACGGCATCATGCTGCTTTGAACTGGCCAGAGCCAATTTAGCCATTCAAGGCTGTCAGGCTCTTTGCAGGATATACTGGGAAACTGACGATTGTAGGTGAGTAGGCACTATGTCCCCTCCCTAGCGATACATTACCAGGAAGGTGAGTCTCAGACTGAATTCTACCACTTACGAAGCTATCAGCAAGCTGGCCAAACATACAGCCTGTACTATGCGCACAAGTTCCTGACCTCCAGTATTTCAGACATCCTGACAGGCACCTTGCATGGTAGGTTCACTATGAAGCAAACACCGCAAGGCCCTGACAGCAGGATCTTCTAACCTTCATGTTACATCAGCACACCAAATCTGCCATTAGCTGCAGCTGCTGGATTCCAGACCTCAGGCATGATTCCCAAATTCTGAGACTGCTGGGTTTGCCAGATTCTTATACCTCGGTCAAGCAGGGGTAGAGGGAACTGTTCATTTTTCTGGCCAACCATATGTGAACACACTATTCATCCCACTAGGGAAGCTTCCTTCTAGCGTTCCTTATGCTCATTAGTGAGCCCTGTCACTAATTGCAGGCTTAAATAGCACTGCTTGAAGCACTTGGCATTCTTGCCCTTGGTAGTGGACTGACTTCCCCTTGGCAGTAGATTAAAATTTAGTAACAAACAAATATCAAGCTGCCTACATGAAAGTATTTGAACTTAAGTTATAAATAATAAAATAACTGCAACTAGAAGATGGAGTAATACAGATGCTTGAGTCAGAGACTTGTGTTCAAATACTATTTGTCACAGCTCACTTTAATGAGCCTCAGTTTTCTCGTCTATAAGAAAAGAGTGTTGGGAGGCCAAGGCAAGTGGATCACTTGAACCCAGGAGTTTGAGACCAGCCTGGGCAACATGGAGAAACCCCATCTCTACAAAAAATACAAAATTAGCCAGGCGTGGTGGCACACCTGTAGTCCCAGCTATTCAGGAGACTGAGGTGGGAGGATCACCTGAGCCCAGGACGTTGAGGCTGGAGTGAGCCAAGATCGTGCCACTGCACTTCAGCCTGGGCAACAGAGTGAGACCCTGTCTCAAAAACAATAAAAAAAAAATAAAATAAATAAATAAATAAATAAATAGAATGAAACTCACACCCATTAGGATGGCCCCTATTTTTTTTTTTTTTTCTGGAGACGGAGTCTCACTATCACCCAGGCTGCAGTGCAGTGGTGTGATCTCCGCTCACTGAAATCTCTGCCTCCCGGGCTCAAGCAATTCTCCTGCCTCAGCCTCCCAAGTAGCTGGGACTGCAGACACTCGCTACCACGCCTGGCTAATTTTTGCATTTTAGTAGAGACGGGGTTTCACCATCTTGGCCAGGCTGGTCTTGAACTCCTGACCTCATGATCCATACGCCTCGGCCACCCAAAGTGCTGGGATTACAGGCATGAGCCACTGCGCCTGGCCTCCTATTTTAAAAAGCACAGAAAACAAGCGTTTTCAAGGAGATGGAGAAATGGAAACACTTGTGCACTGTAGGTGGGAACATAAAATGTTGCAGCCACTATGGAAAACGTTGTGGTGGTTCCTCAAAAAATTAAAGATGGAAAGGCTAGGCATGGCAGCTCACGCCTGTAATCCCAGCACTTTGGGAGGCTGAGGAGGGCGGATCACTTGAGGTCAGGAGTTCGAGACCAGCCTGGCCAACATGGTGAAACCCCGAATCTACTAAAAATACAAAAATTAGCCAGGCATGGTGGCGAGCACTTGTAGTCCCAGCTACGCGGGAGGCTGAGGCAGGAGAATCACTTGAGCCTGGGAGGCAGAGGCTGCAGTGAGCCAAGATCACACCACTGCACTCCAGCCTGAGCGACAGAGCAAGACTCCATCTCAAAAAAAAAAAAATTAAAGATAGAATTACCACATGATTCAGCAATCCCACTTTTGAATGTATACCCAAAAGAACGGAAAGCAGGAACTTCAACAGACATTTGCACACCCACGTTCATAACAACATTATTTGCAATAGCCGGAAGGCGGAAGCAACCCATGCGCCCACTGATGGATGGCTAAACAAAACGTAACACGTACATGCAATGGAATATTATCTAATCTTAAAAAGGAAAAAAATTCTGACACATGTGACAACATAGGTGAGGCTTGAAGACATTATGCTATGTGAAATAAGCCAGTCACAGAAGAACAAATACAATATGATTCCACATATGCAATCGTTAGAATAATCAAATGTATAGAGACAGGAAGTAGAATGGTGATTGCCAAGGACTAAAGGAAGGGGGAAATGCGAGTTGTTGTTTAATGGGTACAGAGTTCGTTTTGCAAGATGGAGAGTTCTGGACATGGACAGTGGTGATGGTTACACAATAAAACGAATGCATGTAATGCTACTGAACTGTACACTTAAAAAGTGTTAAAATGGTATATTTTATGTTACGTATATTTTACCACAATCAAACAATTTTTTTTTTAAATAAAGGAACAAAAAATCAATTTCATTAGAGTTGTTGAAGAATTAAATGAGATGATGTTTGTGAAGCACTTAGTTCAAACAGCGCCTGGGTAAATTATAGCTATCGTTATATTACTGATGTTATCATTAACAGCTGACTTACAACTTCCTTTAAAACTGTGCATTCTTAAGATGGAGTGGAGTGCTGGGTGCGGTGGCTCACGCCTGTAATCCCAGCACTTTGGGAGGCCGAGGCTGGCGGATCACGAGGTCAGGAGATCGAGACCATCCCGGCTAACACAATGAAATCCCTTCTCTACTAAAAATACAAAAAAATTAGCCAGGCGTGGTGGCAGGCGCCTGTAGTCCCAGCTACTCGGGAGGCTGAGGCAGGAGAATGGCGTGAACCCGGAAGGTGGAGCTTGCAGTGAGCCGAGATCGCGAGATCGCGCCACCGCACAACAGCCTGGGCAGCAGAGCGAGACTCGGTCTCAAAAAAAAAAGATGGAGTGGAGTGTGGCCTTAGGAATTCTACTCTGCTGCTTAGATCAGATGAAAGAATGGGCCAGTACTCCTGAGTCTACCCACGAGAACAGTGAATGTGAAGCATAAATGATTCAGGCCTGGCATATCCACCAGTATTTATCTCATCCGTGCTTCCTTGCTGCACCCAGTTCTCTGGCTTACTGAATCTGGATGCCTCCTCCTCGCCTGATTTCCCAGCCCCAACAAGTCAGAATCAAAGGCTGTACCGTAGCAGGTCCGCCCGTCTCCTCGGAATCCGATGGAGCACTCGCAGGTGAACTGTGTCCTGGGACCAGGGCGACAGGCCGCGTTGGTGTCACACCCATGAGTGCCGATGTAGCAGGGATTCTGAAGAGCATCAGGGGAGCCTTCTGTGAGGGCAGAGACATTGGAACCAAGTGAGTCTTCAGGAGCTCTTGCAGGTTTCCTTCTTCCACAGAAAGTCAACCACAACTGGGGAGCAAGAAGGTGATCACAGAAGAGCAGAGTGGAATGGGACACCAGCCAATTCCTGTGTTGCCCTGGGGCAGGACCAGCATGGCCCCCGCCCCCCGTTTTTGTAAATAAAGTTTTATTAGGAACCAGCCACGTCCATTTGTTAATGTGTGGTCTATGGCTGCATTTGTGCTACCATGGCAGAGCTGACATGTCGTGATAGAGGCTGTATAGCCAGCAAAACCTAAAATATCTACTATCTGGTCCTTCACCAAAAATGCACCGACTCCTGATGCCTGGAGCCACAGGTGCTACAGGAGGGAGAACGCCTACCTTCTTTCTGCTTCATAAAGTTAAAGCGAGGACGAATTAATTAGCTGGAGAAATGATTTGGATATAGAGGAAGAATCAAAGACAACTGAAAAAAAGGAAAGATTTTAAGGCCCAGACCAGACCCAATTATACGGGACCCCCGAGGCTTAAAGATATGGACAAATGTGAAGTCTGACACCGGTATGTCACAAAAGCTCACTAAACCTCAGCTCCTTCCCGACAGCCGGGAACGGGCAGAGACCTGACCACAGCGCCAGCCGGGAACGCGCAGAGACCGGACCAAGGCCCCAGCCGGGAACGCGCAGAGACCGGACCACGGCGCCAGCCGGGAACGCCCACAGACCGGACCACGGCGCCACCCGGGAACGCCCACAGACCGGACCACGGCGCCACCCGGGAACGCCCACAGACCGGACCACGGCGCCACCCGGGAAGGCCCAGAGACCGGACCACGGCGCCAGCCGGGAAGGCCCAGAGACCGGACCTGGGTGCCAGCCGGAAACGCGCAGAGACCGGACCACGGCGCCAGCCGGGAACGCCCACGGACCGGACCACCGCGCAAGCCGGAAACGCCCAGAGACCGGACCACAGCGCCAGGGGTGTGCAGTCACAGGGCAAGCGTTTGTTTTAGGCTCCCTCCCTAATTTTATTTAATTTCCTCGGGCACTAACCACACAATTCAGTTGCTTTTTTTTTTTTTTTTTTTTTGAGACAGCCCCGCTCTGTTGCCCAGGCTGGAGTGCAGTGGTGTGATCTTGGTTCACTGCAACCTTCGCCTCCCAGGTTCAAGCGATTTTCCCGCCTCAGCCTCCCCGAGTAGCTGGGATTACAGCCACACACCACCACGCCCGGCTAAATTTTGTATTTTTAGTAGAGATAGGGTTTCTCCATGTTGGCCAGGCTGGTCTCAAAGTCCTGGCCTCAGGTGATCCATCCAGCTTGGCCTCCCAAAGTGCTGGGATTACAAGCGTGAGCCACCACGCTCGGCCCTACAATTTCTTTTTGCTATTGCACCTGGCCCTACAATTTCTTTTTTTCTTTTTCTTTTTTTTTTTTTTTTTGAGCCACAGTCTCACTCCATTGCCCAGGCTGGAGTGCAGTGGCGCAATCTCAGCTGACTGCAACCTCTGCCTCCGGGTTCAAGCGATTCTCCTGCCTCAGCCTCCCAAGTAGCTGGGATTACAGGCACGTGCCACCATGCCTGGCTAATTTTTGTATTTTTAGTAGATATGGGGTTTCACCATGTTGGCCAGGCTGGTCTCGAACTCCTGACCTCAAGTGATCCACCCACCTCAGCCTCCCAAAGTGCTGGGAAGACAGGCGTGAGCCACTGCACCTGGCCTACAATTTCTTTCAAGGTTGAATATTAAAGGGTTTTAAAAGCCCTGCCAATGCCAGCAGTAGCCTTAAGAGGGTCCACTCTGTAAGGCACCTCAACAGGTTAGCATTCTGCACTTTACTCTAAATAGGATCATGAATAGGCCTTTGGTTGGAAGAACAGACAGGCAGCTTTTCGAAGAATCACAAATAACAAGACATTTTTTTTTCCTGCCAGAAAATATTTTAGCATAATTTTCTTCTATAGACTGCAAGTAAGAGACCAAAAATAATGTCAAAGAGTGGGGTTTTAAAAAATGCATGAGCACCTGTGCCCAGCATGAGCTGTGTCCCCTTACCCCTCACAGGCCCAATGGAGTTGCTGAGAGCATAGCGCAGGATCCTCTCCTCCTGGTTGTACAGGACGAACACGCTGTCCACCGAGAGCTGCTGGGTGCTGGGCAGGGCTGGGCGGGAGTCATCGTGGACGCATTCCTGGAAGGTGATTGTCTGGCGCCACTGGTAAGTGTAGACGCGGGAAGGAGCTGCCCCCTCTCGCTCCGGCTCGGTCACTGTGTACTCCCGGGTGGAGGAGGAAGTGATCACTGCAGAGTGGGAAGGAGGGAGGGGACAAGGCAGGAAGACAAAGGGAAGATGGTTAAGGATGCAAGAAGCTGAATCAAGGGCTTTGAAAGCACCAATGGCATTCCCTGCCCATAAGGCTACCAGACGACAGATCAGACAGAACAGCTTAAATAAGACCATTTGTTTGTACTCGGTCTGAGTCTATGAAATACCTGGATTTCCCAAATGATCACTGGCATCATTCATATTATGTATATTTGTTGCTTTTCTCATCAATTGGTTCTCAGTAAGTTTTGAAAACTCCCAGAACTAGAGATGAAGGTCAGGTGGAGAGGACACACACCTGGAAAGAGATGCCCCTGAATTCACACTTAGTACCACTCACAAGCTGTGTGGCCACTGGCTGGTGACTCAACATCTTTGGTCTCAATTTCTTTTTTTTTTTTTTTTTTTTTTTTTGAGACGGAGTCTCGCTCTGTCGCCCGGGCTGGAGTGCAGTGGCCGGATCTCGGCTCACTGCAAGCTCCGCCTCCCGGTTTATGCCATTCTCCTGCCTCAGCCTCCTGAGCAGCTGGGACTACAGGCGCCCGCTACCTCACCCGGCTAGTTTTTTGTATTTTTTAGTAGAGACGGGGTTTCACCAGGTTAGCCAGGATGGTCTCGAACTCCTGACCTCATGATCCGCCTGTCTCGGCCTCCCAAAGTGCTGGGATTACAGGCTTGAGCCACCACGCCCGGCCTGATCTCAATTTCTAATACAAAATAGGTCAAGGTGAGGATCAGACCAGGTAATGTATGTAAAATTTCTGGAATCAAGCAGACTAATAGTGTTAATAAGATAAGCTACCATTTACTGAGCATTTACTCTGTCACGACGTGCTAACTGCTTTAGATAGGCTATCTCAATTATGATTCAATAAATGGTGATTTCTTTTTCTTATTTTATTTTATTTTATTTTTTGACACAGAATCTTGCCTTGTCACCCAGGCTGGAGTGCAATGGCACAATCATGGCTCACTGCAACCTCTGCTCCCTGGGTTCAAGCGATTCTCCCACCTCAGCCTCCTGAGTAGCTGGGAGTACAGGCATGTGCTATCACGCTTAGCTCATTTTTTTGTATTTTAAGTAGAGACGCGGTTCCACCGTGTTGGCCAGGCTGGTCTTGAACTCCTGACCTCAAGTGGTCTGCCTGCCTTGGCCTTCCAAAGTGCTGGGATTACAGGTGTGAGGTACCACGTCTGGCCAATAAATGGTGATTTCTACATACTGCTCTAGACCAAGCCGTTCTGCAATACCAAAAAAATGAGATATTAAATGAGTTTCAGTAGCCAGGTTTGGAAAAATTACTAAAGCACAGTGAGCAAGCCTGAACAGAGGAGAGGAGAGACAGTCTTCCCCACTCAGAAGAGGGCCTGCTATGGCCCATATGACAAAACCCTCAACTTCCTGTTTTTTTTAAAAAAAAGAAGCATAAAAGACTCTTTATATTTTTGTGCTCTGCTGCAGTTTTCTCCATAATAGAAGGATAAAAGCCAGAGGATAAATAAAAGATCAGTGTAAGCTGCCTCCTATCCAGCTCCCACACGCCAGAAAGGCCATTCAGCTGCAAGCCGGTTGCGACTGTGGTCCTGTTGCTCATTCCTCCTCTTCTCCACTGTCTCCCAGCTCCCCCGGAGAACTCAACCAAACCACAAAACTCCAGTAATTGCTTCAACCTTTCTGAACAGCAATTTAATGAGAGCCTTTAAAAAGGTGGCCAGGCACTATGGCTCATGCCTGTAATCACAGCACTTTGGGAGGCCGAGGCGAGAGGATCACTGGAGGTCAGCAGTTTCAGACCAGCCTGGGCAACATGGAGAAACCCTGTCTCTACTAAAAATACAAAAAGTTAGCCATGCCTGGTGGTGGGCTCCTATAATCCCAGCTATTTCAGAGGCGGAGGCAGGAGAATCACTTGAACCTGGGAAGCGGAGGTTGCAGTGAGCTGAGATCACACCACTGCACCACAACCTGGGTGACAGAGCAAGACCCTGTCTCAAAACAACAGCAACCAAAACCAAAACAAAACAAAACAAAAAACAAAGGTGTTCTTAACCTGGGATTCAATGACCCCCGTAGGAGTTCACATTCATGAATATTCAGTGGGTCTCTATGTGAGCAAGACACTGTCTCAAAAATAAAATAAAATAAAAAAATTAAAAACTCCTGTTGTTTGACTCAGCACTTCTATTTCTAGGAATTGAGTCTTAGAAAGAATCAATGTGGCCAAGATTTATGATTAAGATGATCATTTCAACTCATAATAAGAGGGGAAAATGGAAGCAACCCAAGCTTTAGAAAGTAGAAGAATGGTTTGAATTAACAGCCATCCAGTAGAATCATACAGATTCCTTAAAAAGTGTTTCAAAGACTGCTTAATGAGACTATCAAACATTCATGATGTGACATTAACTGAAAAGGCGAAGATACAACAGCGTGGTATGATTGCAATTTTATTTAAATAAAAACTATAAGCCTGGGTAACATGGCGAAACCTCATCTGTACAAAAAATTTAAAAATTAGCCAGGCGTGGTGGTGTGCCTGTAGTCCTAGCTACTTAGGAGGCTGAGGTGGGAGGATCGCTTGAGCCCAGGAGGTTGAGGCTGCACTCCAGCTTGGGTGACAGGGTGAAAGCTTGTCTCAATACAAACAAACAAACAGCAACAAAAAAACTATACATATCACTGTGTATCCATGTTAAATTTCTCAATTTTGATAACTGTACTGTGGCCTTCTAAAAGAATGTCCTTGTTCTTAGGAAAAACAAATGAAGTGTTTAAAGAATGATCTATCATAATACATACAGCTTATTCTCAAATGGTCAGTAAACATATATACACACACACACACACATATATATATATACAGAGAGAGAGAAAGAAAGGAGAGAGAGAGAAAAAAGAAAAGAAAGAAAGGTAAAGTAAATGTGGCAAAATGTTAACAATTGGTGAAGCTAGATAAATAGTATGTGAACATTTTTTGGGTTATTTTCAGTTTTCATGTAAGTTTGAAATTATTTAAAACCAGGCACCAAATGGAGAATAAATGTAGTTTTTAAAAGTACATATAGATGTGGCTGGGCGCAGTGGCACATGCCTGTAATCCCAGCACTTAGGGAGGCCGAGGCAGGTGGATCACTTGAGGTCAGGAGTTCCAGGCCAGCCCGGCCAACACAGTGAAAGCCCATCTCTGCTAAAAATGCAAAAGTTAGCCAGGCATGGTGGCATGCACCTGTAGGCCCAGCTACTCAGGAAGCTGAGGCAGGAGGATTGCTCGAGCCCAGGAGGCAGAGGTTGTAGTGCCCTGAGGTTGCGCCACTGAACTCCAGCCTGGGCTGGAAACCTGTCTCAAAAAAAAAAAAGTACATATAGATGTATAATAAAATTACTTTAGCTTGAAATTATGTGTTGGGATATTTGATATACATGTAAATAGATAGATGCTGGAGAAAAGGCTGAAAGGAAATACACTTAAATGTCATAATAATTATGTCCAGGTTTTATAATTCTAACTT
This sequence comes from Macaca nemestrina, assembly GCF_043159975.1. Taxonomy (NCBI): domain Eukaryota; kingdom Metazoa; phylum Chordata; class Mammalia; order Primates; family Cercopithecidae; genus Macaca; species Macaca nemestrina. The sequence continues at coordinate 13,152,304 of NC_092125.1, read as the reverse complement.
ATGCATATTGTCTTTTTTGCACAAAATTCTCTACAAGGAGTGCGTCCTACATCTATAATTGGGGGGAAGGTGACTGTAAGGCCCAGTGTATTTCCCTCTCAAGATCCCAGAGACAGCCCCAGCTCACGGCTGCCGTGGTGGGTCAAGAGCACGAGGCTGGTGGCCGGTCCGGGGCTGGCCCTGGGACACGGCTGGGGCTCACCTGAGGTGGAGTAGTGGTACAGCTCCGTGTAGGGCTCAATGTGCACGGAGGAGCCGAACGGAATCTGCGGCACGTGGCCCTCCAGCTCCGTGTCGATGGTCAGGTGCCCATGCTCATCGATGCCGCTGAACCGCTGCTTAATGACCAGCTTGCCCGGGTGCCCTACGAAGGTCACCTCAGCCTGGCGAGTGAACTCACCCCCTGAAAAACAAGATGAGACTGTCACTTTGATGACTGGGGAGTGCGCCCTTCTGCCCGCCCCAGGCTCACAGTGTGGAGTGGGGTTGGTGCGAACCGTCTGCAGGTGCTTTGGTTTGGCAGGTAGAACATAGAGCTGGTGACGCTGAAGACAGAACTCAGACATCCCTGTGGCCCAACTGAGCCACGCACAGAGGAGAGAAGAGGCTTCCCAGCCACAGCCCAGCATCTGTTGGGTTGGCTCAAGGGTTGTGCTGGAAATAGTGGAGGACAGGGGTTTGACTCCCAGCTGTGCTAGGCTCTGTCTGGGTGAATCTGAGTAAGCTACTTAACTGCTGTGAGCCTCCATTTCCTGATGATTAAAAGAAAGGATACAATCTATGTTGTAAAGGATACAATCTATGTTCTGCAAATTGTCAATTGCTCCATAATGCCAGTTACAGTGATGAATATTGAAATAGCTAATTCCTGGTCGGATGGGTGAGTTGCTCAGGGCGCAAACCATTCCCAGTACCAGAAACCATCCTAGGATCACCTGCTACCGTGACGGCTTGGGAACTCCTCTTGGTCTGTGCAAGGCGGCAGCCCCAGACAGGCAGGAAAAGTACTTCTCCCTTTTCCACAATGACCTGCCCCATGACAGCAGGGGTTGACAAACTATGGCCTCAGGGCTAAATCTTGCCAGCTGCCTATTTTTCTACATTTTCTACAAATGTAAAGAAAGGTCTTTACATTTTTTAATGGTTAAAAAAAATCAAAAGAAGAATAGTATTTCATGGTATGTGAAAATTATATAAAATTTAAATTTCAGTGCCCATTCAAAAAGTTGTATTGGAACACAGCCATGCTCATTCATTTATATACTGTCTGTGGCTGCTTTTCACTCCACAGTGACAGAGTTGAGCTGTTGCAACAGAGACCATATGGCCTAAAATAATTAGGCATAACTTAAAATATTTACTATCTGGCCCTTTGCCGAAAAAGTTTGACAACCTCAGCTTTATAGTTAAACAAGTCCCAGGCAAATATCTCACTGATAACACAGGACCAGGAGAAATTCAGAAGGATCATTGTAGTCAAGAGATTTGCTGTTGTTGGGAATTTGCAAAGACTCCCTCTTCCTCAGCCCAGCTGAAGTCCATGTATATTACAAAATAGCACCAATATAAATTAACTCATATTAAAAAAAAACAGTGTGAAAAGCTGTGCAGGGAAAGAGTGGGGTCTGTGAGTTTGGCTGCAGCTCAATTATATTTGCAAAGAAAAGGGCATCTGGTTTGCATGAGGGCATCAATATGGTTATAACACTCAGAATATATATGCCTGTGGATTAGGGAGAAAAAACATTAGGCCAAAAAGTAGCAAATCTTTTGAGCAGGTTCAATCCTTTTCTTTCTTTCTTTCTTTCTTTCTTTCTTTTTTTTTTTTTTTTAAATACAGAGTCTCGCTCTGTTGCCCAGGCTGGAGTGCAGTGGCATGATTTCGGGTCTCTGCAAACTCTGCCTCCTGGGTTCAAGCGATTCTCCTGCCTCAGCCTCTTGAATAGCTAGGACTACAGGTGCCTGCCACCACACCTGGCTAATTTTTTTGTATTTTTCATAGAGATGGGGTTTCACTGTGTTAGCCCGAATGATCTCAATCTCCTGACCTTGTGATCCACGTGCCTTGGCCTCCCAAAGTCCTGGGATTACAGGCATGAGCCACCGCACCCAGCCTTGCTCCTTTTCTAATACACAGCCTCTCCTTTCTTAAGACGGCCACACTTTATGTATTTCTATGCCATAACTTTTGGAGGGTTACCAGCATGCAGCCTGGATGGGGACCCTGCTCCCAGCAGCGTTTCCTCTAATAAAGCCTTGGCTAAGGCTCCAGTTTGGCTCAGGCAGTCAGGGAGAAGGCAGGTCCAGGGCGTCGGAGGCAGTGGCTGGGTACCTGTGCCCAGGCACAACAAGCTCCAGGTCCTGGAAGTGACCAGTGATGAAGGACACAGACTCCTCCAACCCAGCTGTTCCCAGGAATGGGTCTCCAGCACGCAAAGATTGGGCTGGACTTGGCAGAGCAAGGAGAAGGCCACCACACCAAGGAAACATCCCTCAAGCCATCTGCCCACGCGTCCAATAAAGACTGAACTTCCTCAGTAGGGCGCAGTCTCTAGAAAACTCCAAGGATATTTGGGCTTCCTAAGACTTCTTAGGATTATGTTTATGCGGCTTAAGTAACTAGCTGGAAATGGCAGGTTCCTTCTCTCTGAGCAGATCCTAGGAAATATCGAAGATCAGTTCCAGGTTGGTTTGGAATTCAGAGGCAGGCTTGAGAACAGTTTCATGTTGCTTTGGAATTCAGAGGCAGGCTGATAGAATGAGGCAAACTGTGAGCCCTGCAGTTTTGGTTGTGCGGTTCTACAAGCTGATATTACTTGTTCTGCCAGAAACGCCTAAATCTCCACCATTAAATTGCTCCTCAATCAAAAGCCAATTCTAGGCAGTCTCAATTGCTATATATTAATGATAATATTACATGTTCATTTTACCTCATCATTTTATTTCCAGGACAGAACTACAGGATGCCCTGTCTACAGACAAAAAGGAGCAACAACATGCTTCTAAGTTGTCTGCAGACTTGGAGTTCTCCTTCCATCCATTCCCAGGCCTCCCCCTAGGCACTACTGTGGGTCCCATTAAGTTTAATGTGGGATATAAATTACCGGTGATGCTGAACCCATTCTTGAATCCATCCTGCTCCACTGCAAACATCCATCCAATGATGCCTCCAACTGGGGCCAGCGGAAGCAGAGAATATCCAACGGTCTCGGGAATGGTGCTGATGGCCGTGTAGGACCGCCCGTGGTTCATTACTACGTAAGAGTGGAGGTCAGTGTTCTCAAAGACAATGGGGATCTGGCTGCTCCCCACAAAGATCCTTCCTTTCACCTTGCCATTGACTCGCTGGGGAGAACCTGAGCAAGAAAACAAAGAAAGAATATAGAGATCACTTCCAAGCCAGCCTTTCAAACACGAGTAATATGTAGGACCTGTACCTATTGATGAAGAAAGCAAAGAAACAAAATAGCACTGGGGTAAATGGCTTTGGGTAAGCAAAAGTAGTTGTTCTTCCTGAGACTATCCACAACAGTATGCTGTGAGCCTTCAAAATTCCAATGCCCCTGCCTCTCCTCCTGTGACTGAAAATGGATAGCACAAAAGGTGGCTCCATGGACAGCCATTGAGGAACTGCAGGAACAAAAAAATAGAATTTCAGAAGAAGAACAATATCAGGGGTGATCTAGAACTAGGGGGACCATAGAATTTATCACATTTGAGAGTAAAAGGAGGCTGGGCACGGTGGCTCATGCCTGTAATCCCACTTTGGGAGGCTGAGGCAGGCGGATCACCTGAGGTCAGGAGTTTAAGACCAGCCTGGCCATCATGGTGAAACCCCGTCTCTACTAAAAATACAAAAAATTATCTAGGCATGGTGGTGGGCACCTATAATCCCAGCTACTCGGGAGGCTGAAGCAGGAGAATTGCTTGAACCCAGGAGGCAGAGGTTACTGTGAGCTGAGATTTTACCATTGCACTCCACCCTGGGCAATAAGAGCGAAACTCCATCTCGAAAAAGATAAGGAAAAGAAAAAGGCATAAAATACTGATACAGGCTAAAACATGCATGAATCTTGAAATCATCATGCTAAGGGGAAGAAGTCAGACACAAAAGGTCACATATTGTACGATTCTATGTGTATGAAACATCCGAAATAGGAACACCTATAAAGACAGAAAGTAGGCGAGGGCTTGGCAAGGGCTGGGGGGATTTTGAGAAATCAAAAGTGACTGCTAATGGATACAGTGTTTCTTTTGGGGGTGATGAAAATGTTCTAGAATTAGAGATAATAGTTGGACAACTTTGTGAACATATTAAAACCCACCAAATTGTATACTGTAAAAAGGTACGTGAATTATATCTCAAACAAAAACTGAAGGAAGAGGGAAAACGGAAGTTACGTTGCATTGTTCAGGTTTGATGTGGTACTGCTTTCAGTTATTGATTGTACATATCTTATTTCTGTTCCTAGATTATGACCATCATAGGGTCAGGATTTTCACTCCCAGCCCCTCACAGGTGGTCGGCAGGGTTTTCTTTATGTAGTAAGTTCTCAGTGAATGTTGTTAAATATCCCTAGGCAGGGGCTGGCACCTGGGGATCAGCTGCGTTCCGATGACCTTTCGTTGGGTTCCATATGCCCAAACGGCTCAACAGGTTCTCTGATCAGCCAGGGCATATCCAACAGAGTCATCCTGCACACATGTTGTCTCATTACACTGGGGAATGCTGTGAAGTTAGCTGGCCAACAGCGCAAAAAGGCATCCCAAGAACAATTAGGAAAACAAGCGAGAAAGCCAAGTTAAGAAACCAAACAAATTTTTTTCCACCAAACTTTGAGCTAGAAACTTCTTTTTTTTAAGTAGCAGGAATCCAACAAATATTTAAACCACAAATCTATTTCAGAGTGTGTATATAATGTCAAAATATGTGGCTGAACAGTTTGTCATATCTGAGCTTGCTGCCAAACACAAACTGTTCAGCATTTCAAGCTCTGATATTTGGGGTAGAAAAGGCTAAGGGGTTGCTCTTTAAGAATAAGCTCTTATTGTGGATTTTGGAAGCTTCTCCTGGGGTGGGGAAGGTACAAAAGCCAAGCCTGAAACAAAGAAGCAAAGGCACACCACCCCTGGGGTGATGGGATTTAGAAGAAAATCAAAAACAGTTTAGAAGTTAAAAACATCCCCTAAAATTAATAAGTAAAGCATACTCAATTTTCTTTCATCACTGAAGGTAGTATTTTTTTAAAACCTCACTTTATCTAATGGGGACACAGAAGGAAATGATTTTTTGTTTTTAGCAACTTAAAATGATAACGAATTTAACTGTAACTATGGCAGGCAGGGGGTCTGAAGAACAGAAACCATTCTTCCAGCTGAGTTTTACTTAGTCAAATTTTGCAAAGCAATTGAAGTTCCACATTAAACACACAAGGAAAATGACCCCTGACAAATGAGATAATTTGCTGGCATCTCTACGGCTTAAATGTCCCCTCCAAAACTCATACTGAAACTTAATCCCCAATGTGATAGCATTTAGAAATGGGGCCTTTCAGAGCTGATTGGGTCATGAGGGCTCTGCCCTGAAGAATGAATTAATCCAGTCGTGGATTAATGGATGAATGGGTTATCACGGGAATGGGACTGATGGCTTTATAGGAAGAGGAAGAGAGACCTGAGCTAGGATGCTCAGTTCCCTGTGCCACCTCTGCAGAGAGCCCCACCAGAAACAAGGCCATCACCAAATGTGGCTCCCTGATCTTGGACTTCTCAGCCTCCATCACTGTAAGAAATAAATTCTTTTTCTTTATAAATTACTCAGTTTCAGGTATTCTATTAGAAGCATCAGAAAAGTGACTAAGACGGCATCTGAAGGGATGAGCGTTTAACATGGTGGGGTTTTTGCCGTTTTTGTGTTAATTCTGGAATTAAAACCAATTCCGGCCTCCCAGATGGTGCACTGAGTGAATGTTACCAGGATCCCCAGATTTGCACAGAAAGGATTCTCGTGACCATCTGCAAGCATCCAAACCAGTTGATCCTTTTGAGGGCAGAGTTTAGAACGGACATTGGCCCGTAGCCGAATCCATTTGGCCACACAATGGGATTGGCACCCCAGCATTAACCATGGTGCATCTCTGATGCTCAATCATAACCACGCTATGACTTCGGGAGCACCAGGAAAGGGACAGGAGGGAGAGGATGATGGAATAAACTTTACCTGCCATAGACTTTGGTCTAAGCCAGCCTTCTGTGGCCCTGCTGGGGCTTAACAACCATTAAGATAGGTCTGGCCTGGCGCAGTGGCTCACACCTGTAATCCCAACATTTTGGAAGGCCGAGGCAGGCAGATCATTTGAGGTCAAGAGTTCGAGACCAGTCTAGCCAACATGGAGAAACCCCGTCTCTACAAAAAATACAAAAATTAGCTGGGTGTGGTGGTGCACACCTGTAATTCCAGCTACTCAGGAGGCTGAGGCAGGAGAATCACTTGAACCCAGGAGATGAAGGGCTGCCGTGAGCCAAGGTTGCGCCACTGCACTCCAGCCTGGGTGACAGAGTGAGACTGTGTCTCAAGAAAAAACAAAGATGGTTCTGTGAGCAACACCACATAAAATTAGAGAGACTCTAAGAGAAAAAGACATGAAAGAGGTTTCAAAGAAATGGAGGAAAGTGAGGGGTATAAACAATTCTTTGTCCAGGCTGCATAATTTTAACACCACGGCCTTTGTGGCCACGCGCCAGGCAGTTGTGAAGATGGGCTCCCAGTGGCTGTCCCCTGAGATGGAGAAATAGCACAGGAAAGAAAGACTTTGCCATATTTGAAAAGTGGGCCTTCCTGGGGGATGCCTGTAGAGAATATGTGAGAAAATGAGGAAAGAGAGACCACGTATGGCTGCCCTAACACTACACACCTCCGGAGATGTGGGTAAAGGCAACATGGAAAACGAGCACCAAAACAAAAACTCCGCTCCGCCTTCTCCCGCATGAAATGAACATAGAAAAGCAAATTACCTTCTGCAACACATTGCCTGCCATTGCCTGTATAGCCAGCGACACAGCTGCAGCAGAAGCCCGTGGCGTAGTCCCTGCACTCTGCATGCACCGAGCACTGGTGTCTGTTGTTGGCACACGTCTGGCGGGAATCTGTGTTGTAGCTGAAAACTGGTCCAAGAAAACAAGTGCACACCTGTAAGCATTTCACGCAGCTCTAGCCCAGTGGGCTGTCTCATCCAGGCACCCTGAAGCACTGCAGGGACTCACACCTGCATGGGCAATTCAAGGGACCAGGCTTACTACAGAAGATTACAATCCCCTACATGTAGCCTTTAAATAGTTATGTGAGCCTGGGCAACATGGTGAAACCCCATCTCCACAAAAAAATACAAAAATTAGCAGAGCACTGTAGCATGCACCTGTAGTCCCAGCTACTGGAGGAGGCTGAGGTGGGAGGATCACTTGAGCCTAGGAGTTTGGGGCTGCAGTGAGCCATGATTGCACCACTGTGCTCCAGCCTGGGCAACAGAGCCAGACCCTGTCTCAAAAAGGAAAATAATAATAATAATAATAGTAATGTGGCTCCCCAACTCACATCACTGAGGCAAATAGGTCTAAAAGGAGTTGATAAATCACAAGGTGATTATTAATTATTGAAAACTGCTAGAATCTAGTGTACTTGGCATCAATATTAGATTAGTGCTATCCAATAGCAATCTTAGGACAGTGTCCATCTAAACTAGTGAGAAGAATGAGCTTCATGTTTGGGGGGGGACTCTTAAAATATATATATATATATAAACATATAATATATATTATCTATGTTATATACGACATGTAACAAATATATTACATATATGTAATATATATTAAATATAAATATATAACATAAATTATAAATATGTACATATATGTAAATGTATATTATATGTACTATATAATTATAATATAATAATATATAAATTATATATAATATATATTTACATTATATTATATACAATATATTACATTATATTACATTATAACAGATAAGATATATTTATATATTATATAATAGTATGTATAATACAGTATATACTACATATAATTATACGATATAATTTTTTTACTTTTTTTATTGTGGTAAAATATATATAACATAAAATTTGCCATTTTAACAACCTTAAAATATGTACATATATTTTATCCTCCTTCCTCAACCTCCCAAGTGGCAGGGACTGCAGGTGGGTGCCATCATGCCTGGCTTATATTCTTTTTAATTTTCAATCACCCCCCACCGCACCCCAACTTACACTTTTCCCTGAGGAGTAATTTGGAAGCACTTACGCTCAAAAGCTGAACAAAAATAATGCCCTAGTCACACCTGGGCTAAAAAGCCTTTGACCTAAGAAACAAAAAGAATGTCTCCCTATTTTAAATTTCCACATTCCACGTTCATTTTATTAGAATCATGAACTAGCTCATTATATTTAATAATCCAGAGCAAATTAATTTGGAATGAAATTCAAAAGCACAAGAGGGGTAAACTTTTAGAGAGGATAATGATCCCATTCATAATTGACTGTTATGAGTGAAGAGAAAAGCAAAGTTTAAACCCAGGTAGACTCTGTGAGTCCTACATACTCCGAAGGGAATTTCTGGCTTTATAAAGACAGCGTTTGGAGCCGAGCACACTTGAGCCCCGAACTGAACACGTGATGCTACTGATTACTTAAACTCCAGCTGTGGGCAGAGCTCTCAGGGGTCATTATGGCCTGTGTGTATGTGAACTATTCAAATAACACCAGGAATGCACTACCGGCCACAGAAGACTGACCTTTCTCATAAACATAGGGAAATAACTGGGGTAGAGGGACAGGAAAACATCTGTTTTAGACACAATCTGTGTTCAAATCTAGGCTTTCTTCAGTCTTAAGTAATACACTGCCCCAAGTTGTTGGGCTAGATATGGTCTCATTGAAATGTGATGACTTCACAAATGAGAATTTCAGAGATACCTAGAAAGGGTGGGACTCAAAACCCAACATCTGCAAGGAAACACACCCAACACATCTGGGGGAGATGACTCCAAAACCCATGGCAGAGTGGCATGTGCTGAGCAATGTGAGCATCACCCCGGGAACCCAGGGTGCAGTAGAAGAACCCTAAGACATGAGCCCCTGTCCTTGTCCTGCCACCAAACGGCAGCTTCTCCATTTCTGGGCCTCAGAAGTAAGTGAGCACGCCAGCCAGTAAGCACCCCATCTCGTCCACGGTTTGGGATACTCGTGAGAACCAGATTGTATGGCTACTACTGTGAGATAAATCAGAACAAGTAAGGGCAAATGAAAATGAGGGAACAGTGTGGAATGGGCCAGGCTTTTCTAAGGGTTTTCTGATCATTCCTTAGTAGAAAAGCATTAGAGAGTCGCAATAAGCTTATCTAAAGGCTTGGACTATCCCATTTATATGAGTCTTAGTGGATTCTGTATCAAACTAATGTGAAAAAAAATAATGAGGACAGTTTAGTTGGAAAATCTTTTTTTTTTTTTTTCTTGAGACAGAGTCTCACTCTTGTCAACCAGGCTGGAGTGCAATGGCGCCATCTTGGCTCACTGCAACCTCCACCTCCCAGGTTCAAGCGATTCTCTGGCCTCAGCCTCCAGATTGGCTGGGATTAAAGGCGTGTGCCACCATGCCTGGCTAATGTTTTGTATTTTTAGTAGAGGCAGGGTTTCACCATGTTGTCCAGGCTGGTCTCCAACTCCTGACCTCAGGTGATACACCCGCCTTGGCCTCCCAAAGTGCTGGGATTACAGGCATGAGCCACCGTGCCCGGCTGGAACATCTTTTAATAAGACAAATGAAAGCATCCAGGAGTTCTATTTTCCCTCAAAATGTAGCAAAAATCTGATATAACATAGTTGACCAGAAAATGTACTGTAAAACTTTTTTTTTTTTTGAGACAGAGTCTCACTCTGTTGCCAGGCTGGAGTGCAGTGGCACAATCTCGACTCACTGCAACCTCTGCCTCTTGGGTTCAAGTAATTCTCCTGCCTCAGTCTCCCGAGTAGCTGAGACTACAGGTGTGCGCCACCACGCCCAGCTAATTTTTGTATTTTTAGTAGAGATGGGGTTTCACCATGTTGGCCAGGATGGTCTCAATCTCTTGACCTTGTGATCTGCCTGTCTCGGCCTCCCAAAGTGCTGGGATTACAGGCGTGAGCCACCGCACCCAGCCCTATTTTTTTTTTTTAAGAGTATCTACTTTTTTTTTTTTTTTTTCGATCTTCACAAACCAACTCTGAAACTGACGGGACCTGGGAAGAAAAATAATCAACAATTCTAATTCCAAAACCAAGAGGAAATAAATGTCAAAGATAAGCTTCATAAACAGCCAAAAGAACTTCTAAAATGTTTTTTCAGGTGGATGAATACATTTCTGATCTGAGAAATCACAAGAAAATCTGACTTTCAAAATAATTCTAATGGACGTTTTCTCTTTAAAACGGACGGAATGGAATACTGGGAAACTTGAAAGAAGACACACTCAACAGTCTCCAAAACCATGGTCCTAATCCCAAAAGATCACTGAGCATCTCTGAAGCCACTGGGCATATAACACCAAGGCTCCACGGCTGTGAGAGTTCAGCCTGTACTTTCCCAAGCTCTTATCCTTACAAACCACCACGTAATGCTCACAACTGACATCTCCCCAGCAGTATGCCTGTCTGGAAGTCCACACATGCAAGACCTTACCGACTGCAACTTAAATGGTCTTACCAACTCCTGTTTCCTCAACTTCATCCACATCTATGACCTGAGGGTGCTGCTGGTGAAAAGTCTCCACTGCCAACTGGAAAGACCTGGTTCTCTCTGTGGGAGGTCCAAGGGGCCTTTCAGTAGCTGCCCGGCGCGGCGAGAGGACGCTGGGCACACTGTATGTGTCAGCACCTCCCCTTCTCAGAGCCTTGTAGGAGAAGGGTGTGGTGCCCACATCCTCCAGGCCCAGACGAGTCGTCACCAGGTCATAATCTTCATCCTCATCATCATACTCTGCCCCCTCTTCAGTTCCGAGGATCACGTCCGCAGACACCACGCCATTGGTGGTGGCTGGACTCCCGATCTCAAACACCCAGACACCCTGCTGCCCAGAGTTGCTACTCCTAGGAGGAAGGACAGGCTTCTTAGAAACAGGCCAGCAACCACAAACAGCCACCACTACCCAAGCAGAGGGAGGCCTGGGGATCTGTGTTGGTCTGCAAGCCATCACCTGCAGCTAGGACTGGAGAGTGGAAGGGCACTGGCCGTCACGTCTGGGCGTCACGTAGCTGAGACAGTCTAGGGCTGACTGGTGAGACTGTGTCCAAATGGGCACAATATTAGCACAAGCTCAGTCCCAGCCATTCCAGAGGTGTGCTCCAGGGACATTGTAAGGACTTAAAATTCAACTTACTCATCCTAATTGCTGGTTACATGCTCTATGTTATGAGCTAAGGTGGCTCACAGGACTGACAGTGGCTTTACGACTGAAGTCATTCATGCTCTCCACTGTCTCTTTCCATGGCATGGTATGATACAATTTTGGTCTCTGTCCTCACATTCTGAAACAAGGGCTCCTACAGCCTTTGGAATTTCTGGAGCGATAAGAGTGTACTTTGTAGGCTAATGAGTCGACTGATGGCTGGGAGCTCCTAGACAGTTTCAGGATGGGGGCTGGTGGCCAGAAAGACCAAGGCATGATTAAAGGGTTGGAATGTACAGCTCTCCCCACTGCCTCCAGGGAGGGGAGATGGGCTGGAGACTGAGTCAGTCACCAATGATCAGTGATTTAATCAACCATGCCTATGCAAACCACCATAAAAACCCTAAAATGATGAGGTTCAGAGAGCTTCTGGGTTGAATACATCAAGGTGCTGGAAGGGTGGTATACTCAGAGAGGGCATGGAAACCCTGACCCCTTCCCCATACCTCGTCCTATGCCTGTCTTCCATTTGGTCGTTCCCGAATTGTATCCTTTAGAATTAACTGGTAATAGTAAAGCATTTTTCTGTGTTACATGAGCCATTCTAGCAAATTATCAAATCTGAGGAGCATGTCATGAAAACCCTCCATTTATAGCTGGTTGGTCAGAAGTACAGGTGGAAACACAGGACTTGGGACTGGCATCTGAAGTGGGGGCAGTCCTGTGGGACTGAGCCCTTAACCTGTGGGGTCTGCACTATCACCAGTGCTAGAATTGAACTGAAGTGTAGGACACCCAGCTGGTGGGCAGAGAATTGGTTGGTGTGGGGGGGAAAAAACCCACCCATTTGGTGTCAGAAGTGTGAATGAAAACATTGCAGACATGGTTTTTTAGAAATCCCAACTCCAGGGCTGGGCACCGTGGCTCAGGCCTATAATCCCAGCACTTTGGGAGGCTGAGGCAGGTGGATCACGAGATCAGGAGATCAAGACCATCCTGGCCAACATGGTGAAACCCCATCTCTACTAAAAATACAAAAAATTAGCCGGGCATGGTAGCGGGCACTTGTAGTCCCAGCTACTCGGGAGGCTGAGGCAGGAGAATGGCGTGAACCCAGGAGGCAGAGCTTGCAGTGAGCTGAGATCACGCCACTGCACTCCAGCCTGGGGGACAGAGCGAGACTCCGTCTCAAAACAAAAAGAACAAAAACAACAACAAAAAAAATCCCATCTCCATTGGCTGTGGGATCTTGGACTAGTCTCAGTTTACCTTTGGTGCTTAAAGGAAGTGGTGAAAAGCAAATGAGATACAAAATCCAAAAGCATTTTATAATTATAAAATATAGCAGAATATCCCTGATCTCTACTTCTTCCTCCACCATTTTTACCATTCTTCTGTGTCTGTAATTGGAAGTGCTCCTATCAGAAATCACATTAAATGATTATATTATACAATGGACAGAGGGGACATACATTACTCAGTGGAAAATACTGAGCAAAACAATGAGGTGGGGTGGGGATGAGAAATCACCAAAGTCCTGCATAACTAGGACGTCTAATCAATTTATCTGCCTGGGATTCAAGTAAAGACAGTGGTGTGTGGGAGCTTATTTGTACTAACTTGTGAGAGCTGGCTGTTAAAATTTTAGGAATCTTGCAAGCCAGTTATTAAACACAGCCATTCTAAACGATTAAATTATATGAACTTCCAATTAAACAATTTATATTTTTTAAAAGGAAAAAATATTCAAAACTCGTCATATTCTAATTCTTATACTGCTATCCATGCTCTTGAAATTATATATATTAAGCCTATTGTATCTTTATGGTGAGAATATATATAATGGTGCATGTTTTCTGAACTCTTCATTGAGTGACATGATGTTAATAACTTGAAATTGACCAGAGTAGGAGTATTTACATCACAGAAATAGGCAAATGCTATAAATCAGGGCTCCCCCTGCCCTCATAAAACCAGTTGTTAAGCATTTAACAGCACACCACTAAGTGAAGGGCAGAGGAATTCAAGCTAGATTTGATGATATAAAGTTAAAAGGTGGTTTTAGGGGATTCACTCTTGGTTTTCAAAGAATAAAGGGAAAGGAAAGGTTTTAATTTTCAAAAACCAATTTGGGCTTTTCCCCCTTTTGTCAAATTCTGCAACATAACCTGAGAGCACTATTTCTTTTGTAAGAATTTTCCCTGTAGTCAATGTGAAGGAAAAGGTTTTCTCAGCCTTGAGGTCAAAGAAGGAGATAGGTTTGAATAACCCTTATTTCTAACTGTATTTACAGACAAAATGGTGAAAACTCTTATAAGGCTGGGCACGGTGTCTCATGCCTGTAATCCCAGCACTTTGGGAGGCTGAGGCGGGCAGATCACCTGAGGGCAGGAGTTTGAGACCAGCCTGGCCAACACGGTGAAACCCTGTCTCTACTAAAAATACAAAAATTAGCTGGGCATGGTGGCGTGCACCTGTAATCCCAGCTACTTGGGAAGCTGAGGCAAGAGAATCACTTGAACCTGGGAGGTGGAAGTTGCAGTGAGTCGAGATCGCGCCATTGCACTCCAGCTTGGGCAACAGAGTAAGGCTCTGTCTCAAAAAAAAAAAAAAAACTATTTTAAATGAGGATGATATCTAAAAAATAGGATATCTGTTCATTCTAAAAATATATTTCCTTAAGTTCATCAGAAAAAGAGTATTTCATAATATAAAAACTATATGCAAAACATATGTAAAACTTAAATCCATAGGAACATTTTTAGGTAATGATCTATAATACACATTACATTATCCACATTAAAAAATATTATTAAGAGGAGAATCCACTGAAGAACAAAGAAAGCATACTTGGCCAAATTTTCAATTGATTCTCTGTCATTAGCAAATATATTAAAAGCTCCGTTGCTCTTCCATAAGAATCCCACCGAACCTTGACTGAATGCAACCATGGCAGGAACTTGGTTGTTTTCCTTCTTTGAGAATGTCGTATGGAACTGCAGACCATCTTCAGGATAAAGGAAAATGGCATAGGAGCTGGAATCAGAGGAGGCTAGAACAGCCTGGAACGTGTTTCTCTGTGAAGATGAGTTAAAATTCAGTTACTCGGAAAAATATCTATAGATCTTAAAATGTGTTATTCGCCAGACTATCTATAAAGTGTACAGTGCTGTAAAGAGATGGCAATATTTTCACCTTATTCTAAAAGAAGAACTTTTGTAGCAAGAACCAAAAATTCCGGGATAGTTCCACTGAAATATCCCTAAGACTAGGTCAACATGACATTTTCTGATTAATTCATAAATATCTTCTGTGTAACTGTGGCCCTAAGGTTAACGAAAAATTATACAGATGGTACCTCCAGATGGTGGCCTAAAATCTCATGCAATTTAGGAAATTTTTACCCACAGAATTTGTTTCCATGGCTGTTAACATATTCAACCACATTCATCATTTAACAAACATTTATTGAACCCAAGCATCATACAGTAGGAAAAAAAAGAAAAACATGAGATTTGGGAGAAAACAGACTTGGATCCAAATCTTTGCTCTACTCATTATTATGTGACCTTGGGCATGATACTTGAGTTCCCTAAGCCTCAATGTTTGCATCTGTAAAATGGAGATAAAACCACCTCCTTCACAGAAATGAGGAAGACTACATGAGGTCACATATGAAAGAGCAGGCACATGCCGGTAGCTCATGCCTGAAATCTCAGCACTTTGGGAGGCCAAGGCGGGCGGATCATGAGGTCAGGAGTTCAAGACCAGCCTGGCCAACATGGTGAAACCCCATCTCTACTAAAGATACAAAAAATTAACCGGGCGTGGTGGCGCATGCCTGTAATCCCAGCTACTTGGCAGGCTGAGGCAGAAGAATCGCTTGAACCCGGGAGGTGGAGGTTATGGTGAGCTGAGATCATGCCATTGTACTCCAGCCTGGGCGACAAGAGTGAAACTTCATCTCAAAAAAAGAATAAGAAAGAAAGAAAGATCAGACACAGAGAAAGTATTCTTTAAATATTAGTACCTTTCCGACATGCCAGGCATCGTCCTGAGCTCTGTGGATGTGAAGAAAAAAATATGTGGTCCCTGCACTCAAGAATCTACGGTCTAGATGGGAAGGCTGACATTTGAACAAAACATTGTAAAACCTGAGGTTGCAGTCTGTAATCGAAACATTTGCAAAGCGCTGCAGGAGCTGTAAGAGGAAGCGTCCCATGCCAGGAGGGGTGGGAGTGCGTCCCATGCCAGGAGGCTGTGGTTGGTCAAGGCCTCACGGGAGGGCCCAGTCTGAATGAACAAGCAGGAGGAAGCTGCCACTTGTAGGGGGGTCACAGAGGGGATGTCCCAAGCAGAGAGGACAGCCTGTGCAAGATACTGTGGATTTAAAAAAAAGAGCGAGGGCAAGGTCAGGGAATTACATGTAATCTGGTACAGCGGCCACAAAGGGTATGTGGAGGTGGAACAGATTAGGCCCAAGAGGCAGGCAAGGGCTCCATACCAAGGGGCTGGGCGTTTATCCCCAAGTGAAAGGGAGGCAGTTGAGACATTTAACATTTAAGCTGTTTTGAAATTTGGCACTCAGACAGATAACAGTTGGCAAGCAAAATGTGTCATGCAGGCCCATAACAGACTTTCCCAAAGTGTGCTCTGTGGGATGTAATGCAACCTTTATGGAGCAGGGGAAGGGAAGAGGTATGGTCACAGGTTTGGAGACTGCTCAGTTAAACAATATTCGGCAAGGCTGGAATGGTGGCTCACGCCCTTAGTCCCAGCTACTTGGGAGGCTGAGGCGGGAGAATCGCTTGAACCCGGGAGATGGAGATTGCCGTGAGCCAAGATGGCACCACTGCACTCCAGCCTGGGTGACAGAGCAAGACTCTGTCTCAAAAAAAAAAAAAAAAAACAGCATCAGGCAGGTTGCAAGTTTCCTGACTGCAGGACTTTTCAGGGTGAATCACCAAGAGGGAGATACAGTTTTAGCATTTCCCAAACTAGAAGGCCTTTTCCTCAAGGACTATCTTATAGGACTGGTGTTTTGCGGTAGACACTTTAAGAACCACCAGCCCGAAATACCTCCCATTTATATGAAGTGCTCTGGGACCCATTAGGTTTCTCTCTTCCTCATTATCCTATAAAAGTGAAGTTATGATAGAGAGAAATTATTTTTCCAAGGGAAAATTGAGGCCGCCCTAAAAAGTCACTTCAGGTCTAGCAATGAGTTCCTGACCTACTAAAAGGCCCTACTTCCTTCAAGGGCAAGCCGGTGCTCTACAGCCTGGTCCTTCAAGCCCTCCCTGATGACTGTGCCCACGGAGGTGCCAACCCTGGGTTATGATAATACTTGGGTTTTGAACCACTCACCTGGTCCAAATGATCCTTATCTCCCCAACTAGAGTCTGGGCTTTACCTTTCTATCTTTGCATACCTCAGGAGTACTTTGCTATTTTCACCTTTTGTTTCATATTAATAATTTCTCTAATCAGAAACTATCCTTCTAGCCAGGCTCCGTGGCTCACACCTGTAATCCCAGAACTTTGGGAGGCCAAGGTGGGTGGATCATTTGAGGTCAGCAGTTTGAGACCAGCCTGGCCAATGTGGTGAAACCCCGTCTCTACTAAAAATACAAAAATTAGCCAGTGTGGTGGCGCATGCCTATAATCCCAGCTACTAGGGAGGCTGAGGCACAAGAATTGCTTGAACCTGGGAGATGGAAGCTGCAATGAGCTGAGATCGTGTCACTGCACTCCAACCTGGGTGACAGAGAGAGACTTCATCTCAAAAAAAAAAAGAAAAAGAAAGAAGAAAGAGAGAGAGAGGGAAGGAAGGAAAGAAGGAGAAAGAAAAAGGAAAGTAAAAGAAAGGAAAGGAAAGGGGAGGGGAGGGGAGGGGAAAGGGGAAAGGAAAGAAACTATCCTTCCACTGTCTGCCACCTGAGGTAAGAGCAGCCAGGGGATGCCATTTATCAATGCCATTTTTGCCACGTAGCTGTCTTACCAGGAGCTGGCTTTCTTTATGTCTACTTGTCATTGAAACATAGTTATACAACCTTGCAGATAAGCTTTTGGAGGTTTAGGACCTGCAGGAACCAGCCTACTAGATTTCGCTTTGGATTTCCTGTCTTTATCAGTGGTGTATAATGTATGTCCAAGCAGCACAAACCGTGAAACCAAAGTGTATGGAGCCAGTGTGTCTGCTCACCTGCAATTTGGACCTGGAGGAGTGCTTACCTTGCCTTCCTGCTCCGGCTCCCTGCTGGGCCCTTGGTAGGGGGCCACGGATTCCCAAGTGACAACCACCGCGCTACTAGGTTGGAAAGAGATCTCTGGGAACCCTCTGTGGACACACTCTGCTGCCCGCTGAGTGATGGAGGGGGATAAGTCTTCTCGATAATAAACCTTCCCCAGGCCATCCGTCGTGTCCAAGTCTGCCAGGAAAGGGCCGATTGCACCAAATGTTGGTGGGAAGAGCCCAGGATGGGATTCTTTGGCCGGGGGTTCACTCGTAGCAATGATGCCATTTGTGGTGACCTGTAGAAAACCAAGTGTGGTTAAAAGGAATATGCAGAAACGGGTCCTTTCTCAGTAAGACTGAGTGCCCACTCCCAGAATACTGTCACCAGTACCCATGCTATGTAAAATACAACAGAATCTGAGAGAGATATGAGCCTGAACTGCAGATCCCAGCATTCTTTTCTAGGCAAAACAGGCTGTGTGAAAAGAGAACAAGAGTCATTATTCAAATCCCAGTGAATTTACTCGAAAAAGGGAGTAATCACTCCCTACCAGGACTGCTAATTGGTGTGCGTACAAAAATGGTTGGGAGCCTGGGCATCAAAGTGAGATCCCATCTCTACACAAAAATACCAAAAATTAGCCAGGCTTGGTAGCACGGGCCTGCAGTCCCAGCTAACTGGGAGGCTGAGCTGGGAGGATTGCTTAAGCCCTGGGCAATCAAGGCTGCAGTGAGCCATGATCATGCCACTGCACGCCAGCCTGGGTGACAGAGTGAACCCTTGTCTCAAAAAAAAAAAAAAAAAAGAAAGAAAAAAATGGTTAAGGTCCAGCCCCCACCTTTTAAGAAACCCACAATCCAGAAGGATAAGAGAAAGGACTGACACAAAGAGATGACGACACAATATAGTGTCAAGAAGCAAATCTGTATGGGGCATTATGGTATCACTAATTATTTTGAATACTTTAATGTGTCAGGATAATAGCTAATATTTACTGAATACTCACCATGTTCCAGGCATTTTACTAATATCTAATGCTCAGAAGAACTTAAGACTAGGTACTACTGGCCGGGCGTGGTGGCTTACGCCTGTAATCCCAGCACTTTGGGAGGCCGAGGTGGGCAGATCACGAGGTCGGGAGTTTAAGACCAGCCTGGCCAACATGGTGAAACACCATCTCTACTAAAAATTCAAAAATTAGCCGGGTGTGTGGTGGCAGGCACCTGTAATCCCAGCTACTCGGTAGGCTGAGGCAGGAGAATCACTTGAACCCAGAAGGCAGAGGTTGCAATGAGCCGAGACCGTGCCACTGCATTCCAGCTTGGGCAACAGAGCAAGACTCCGTCTCAGGAAAAAAAAAAAAAAAAAAAAAAAAAAAAAAAACAAAGACTAAGAACTACTAATATCCATATTTTTCTGATGGGGAAAATTAGGCAAATTCATCAATGTGTCCAAAGTTACCAAGTAACAAGTGGCAACACTGGGATTTGAACCCACGGAGTCTGACTGCAAAATTGGTCCTTTTCCAAAACTGGTCCTTTTAATTACTTCATGAACTGCCTCCTTGAAATCAGTTATAACTGCCTATTAAAAGATATCAGTGGCCGGGTGTGGTGGCTCATACCTGTAATCTCAGCACTTTGGGAGGCCGAGGCGGGTGGATTACCTGAGGTCAGGAGTTTGAGACCAGCCTGACCAACATGGTGAAACCCCATGTCTAATAAAAATACAAAATTAGCTAGGCATGGTGGCACATGCCTGTAATCCCAGGTACTCGGGAGACTGAGGTAGGAGAATCACTTGAGCCTGGGAGGTGGGGGTTGCAGTGAGCCAAGATAGCGCCATTGCACTCCAGCCTGGGCAACGAGAGAAATTCCGTTTCAAAAAAAAAAAAAAAAAACGATATCAGTGTTCATACTCAGCTAAAACCCATTCTCCTTGGGAAAATGGGAAAAGGGCCCCTGAGATATTATGGCAAACCGCCCCTTGGTGTGGGGGCACTCAGGCTCACCAACGAGGTCTAACACCCCTCACTTTCTTGTTAGTACACAATCCACTGATGACATGGAGGACCAAGCCAGTGATAATTTTCCTTAGATAATCTGTGAACTGAAAGAAAAAACCCCTAGCTGGGCGCTGTGGCTCACGCCTGTAATCCCAACACTTTGGGAAGTGGAGATGGGTGGATCACCTGAGGGCAAGAGTTCGAGACCAGCCTGGCCAACATGGCAAAACCCTGTCTCTATTAAAAATACAAAAAAAAAATTGGCCAGGCATGGTGGCGAGCGCCTGCAGTCCCAGTTACTTGGGAGACTGAGGCAGGAGAATCGCTTGAGCCCAGGAGGCGGAGGCTGCAGTGAGCCGAGATCGCACTGATGCATTCCAGCCTGGGCAACAGAGCAAGACTGTCTCAAAAAAAAAAAAAGGAAAGAAAGAAGGAAAAAAAGAAGGAAGGAAGGAAGGAAGGAAGGAGGGAAGGAGGGAAAGGAAGGAAGGAAAGAAGGAAGGAAGGAAAGAAGGAAGGAAGGAAAGAAGGAAGGAAGGAAGGAAGGGAGGGAGGGAGGGAGGGAGGGAAAAGAGAAAGAAAAAGATTCCCTAATCAAAAGGGAGAGATTTTGCAAACTGTACTTTATTTTACACTTTAAGAGCTACAGATTGGAAAAACACGAGTCCAGAATAGCAACCCTCAGTTGTTAGAAGGCCAGTGGATTTTCCAGGCCACTTGTTTCCCTCCCCCTCCCCCTCCCCCTCCCCCTTCCTTTCCTCCTCCTCCTCCCAGAGTCTTATCCCTCAGTCTCTTCACACCTCATTACTAGAGGAGAGGGCAGGGGCAGAAAAAGAGAGAGGAACTAAAGAGCAAACTCTCAATATGCCAAAAACTTGTTATTAATAAAAAGGTTCAATGTACAGAACCGATTGGCTCCCAGGTGAGGATTGGAACCAGAGCTCTGAGAGTGAAATGCAGACTTAACAAAACCTTCTCTTTTAACCACATGTTATGGGTTATTAACTCTTTGGGTGACATATTTTCCATCATCACCAGGCACCAGCAAAGCTTTTCTAGAAGATACTGGCAGGCTGCGGAGAAGGGAGTCAGACAAGGGGCTTCTCCCAGCTGGTTCCTCTGTCTCCCTTCCAGGGACCCAAACATCTCCTAGCACAAGCATCCCAGGGAGCTGCCGTGTGGGAGCGTGGGAAACGGCTCACTCTCTTGAGCCGCCAGAAGTTGGCAGTGAGCAGCTGCTGGTGGGAAGTGATCACAGGGAGGCCACATCCAGACAATTTAGTTTTACAAAGCTGTTTTCCAGTGAAATTTAAATCAGTCCAGGCCGGGCGTAGTGGCTCATGCCTGTAATCCAAGCACTTTGGGAGGCCGAGGTGGGCAGATCGCGAGGTCAGGAGATGGAGACTGTCCTGGCTAACACAGTGAAACCCCATCTCTACTAAAAATATAAAAAATTAGCCGGGCGAGGTGGCGGGCGCTTGTAGTCCCGGCTACTCGGGAGGCTGAGGCAGGAAAATGGCGTGAACCCGGGAGGTGGAGCTTGCAGTGAGCCGAGATCACGCCACTGCACTCCAGCCTGGGTGACAGAGCGAAGCTCCGTCTCAAAAAAAAAAAAAAGAAAGAAAGAAATTTAAATCAGTCCAATAATTTTGAAAACACTCTCAGTGTCTTCTAGGCATGGGAATATTTCTGTTTTCACAAGGAGTGTTTTAAGAGTCAGGTTTTTAGACAAATGTCTTGCAGCACTGCAAATGCTTTGGACAACGGTCATGTAACTCTCATTAGTATTTGCATTGGAAAATTATTTTTCAGCTGGTTTTACTGAACATTCAGCTCAATCGTCTGTGATAATGAAGAAAGATGACTTCAAAGATAAATATAACATGCAGAATGTCCAGAAGTTTCACTGAATTCTTAGCTTTAACCTTCTACCCTGTAAACTTCTTTTTCCTGGAAGTAACAGTTAATAGCAAAGTTGATGAACAATATTCCCGTCTACTTGGGTGCAAGTCTCATTTTGCAAAGTCTGTCAAATGCGTGATGCTCCTATCAGCCTTGTTCCTTTTCTCCATCTTTTGAAAGTAACATTGGGCAACTCAACAGCAGAAGGGCAGGGAGCAAAAAGGGAAGGGACACAGGCACTCAGGCGGAAGGAGGCACAGACTCGAGCACAATCCCCAAGGGGACTGGGCTGGGGAGTCCTCAGGCCCGTGCGGCCACTGATGCCCAGGCCATCACCAACATTCGCTTAGTTGGTGAAGCCAGGGAACCTGGAAGTGGGTCCTGGTTCCTTCCGCTTTCTCACCACTCACGCTGCATGTCCTATCTCCAACTACAGCAGGTCCTCAAATAACTTCATTGCATTCAACCTTGTTTTGTTATAACATTGATGAGAAAAAAAAAAAAAAAATCTATTCCCGGCTGGAGCCACCATCTGTGTGTCCGTGTTCTCCCCATGTCTGCGTAGGTTTTCTCTGGGTACTCTGGCTTCCTTCCCCATCCCAAAGCTATGCCAAAGCTGGGTGAACTGGCGCGTCTAAACTGTCCGATGGTGAATGAGTGTGGGTGTGTGGGAGCCCTCTTGCGATAGGACAGCATCCTGTCCAGGGTGGCTCCTGCCTGGCACACTGAGCTGCTGGGATGGGCTCCGGCCACCCTCCACTCTGAACTGGAATAAGCAGCTGGAAAATGAATGAATGAATACAAATTATCACAGAATGAAAATGCATCAAGTACAAATAATCACCCAAATGCACACCAATAAATTATGCTGTACAAAAGCACTCAGCAAGCTGTCGGATTTGTGATTGTTTGTTTTTGAACTTCATGGATCAGAAGTGCTGACAATGTTGCTTTGCAAACATTTCTTCCTTGTCTGATCCCACTACCACCATGACCTCCATTATTCACTGATTCATCAAAAATTGGGTAAATAATATCTTGGTTGTTTTTATTCATCTTAAATGTATGTATAGCTCACATTTATTTATTTCAATGTTTAATACTAGAAGTGTTTTGGGCTTTATGGGAATTTTGGTGATGTGTTCCTGACCAGAAATAAGCCATAGGAACTTAAATGTTGTTTCTGTCAATTACCCTACAGTCAAATCGGTTTAGTTATGCATTTTTAGCTTAAAGCCACAGTATCCAAGAACCTATCCACAATGGTAAGTGAGAAGTTACTGTATATGGCACTTTCTCCATCTCAGCTACCACCAGCACGCCCCCGCCCAACCCCACCACCTCCTTAGTCACATGACTGGCCCTTCTTATCCTTATTCCTCAGCTGAAATAGTGCCTTCTCAGAGCTTCCTGGCATCCCCTCCAGTGGAAGCTCCTTCCACTCACTCCTTTCTCCCTTCCCTCACACCCCCAGCCCCTGATATGTCTTCTTCCTGCCTATTGGTAGGTTCCGGCTGTTCTCCCCACTATGTGGTCATTTCTTCAGGGTCAGGCACTCTATTTGTCTTGGTCACCACGGTAGTTCCAGAGCTTACACATGGTCTGATATATACGAGTCTCCCCACTTCTTGACTTCCTCCAACATAGGGGACAGGTAGGTTCAAAGCAGGATAAGACCTGTGTACCCAGGTTATTTTAGAAATAAGGCCTGAGGGTGAGCTCAGTTGTAGGTGATAAGAAGGGTCAGAGAACTATGCATTACTGCCGTTCTTGCCACTGGAGTAAAATGCCAATTACTAAAATAAAAAGTGCACAACTTGAATTCAGTCATGTCTCCAGATCTAAACGCCAGTTTACAGGAAATATAGGAGACAGAAGAACATGCTAATGGACACAATGGGATGCAATCAGCAAAATCCAGAATATAAAGCACTAAAATGGAGAAATACCTAGTTTCTTGAAAAATAAATTTTAAAGAAAAAAAAAAGAGCTGGGGATTGGGGGAGGACCTGTAGATTTTAAAAGTTCTAAGAGATAGCTAGGCAAGGTGACTTGCTCCTATAATCCCAGTATTTTGGGAGGTGAAGGCGGGCAGATCACCTGTGGTCAGGAGTTGGAGAGCAGCCTGGCCAACATGGTGAAACCCCGTCTCTACTAAAAATACAAAAATTAGCTGGGCATGGTAGCAGGTGCCTGTAATCCCAGCTACTTAGGAAGCTGAGGCAGGAGAATCACTTGAACCTGGGAGGCGGAGGTTGCAGTGAGCCAAGACCATGTCATTGCACTCCAGTCTGGGCTACAAGAGCAAAACCTCATCTCAAAACAAAAGTCCTAAGAGACACATCTACCAAATGCAATATGTAGGCTTTGTCTGGGCCCTGATTTAAACCAATCAACTGAAAAGCAAAATAAAACATTTCATGAAACCATTTGCACAATATTAGACAATATTTGCACCATTAGACAATATTAAGGAATTATTATCATTTCTTAAAGTATGATCATGATTTTACTATTTTGTTTTTTTAAAGAATCTTCTTTTTTTGAGACAATCTCACTCTGTCACCCAGGCTGGAGTGCAGTGGTGCAGTCTCGGCTCACTGCAACCTCCACCTCCTAGGTTCAAGCGATTCTTCTGCCTCAGCCTCCCAAGTAGCTGGGATTACAGGTGTGTGTCACCACACCTGGCTAATTTGTCTATTTTTAGTGGAGACAGTGTTTCACCATGTTGGCCAGGCTAGTCTGGAACTCCTGAGCTCAAGCGATCCACCCACCTTGGCCTCCCAAAGTGCTGGGATTATAGGTATGAGCCACTGGGCTTGGCCTAAAGAGTCTTTTCTTTTGAGGTACATTCTGAAACATTTACAAAAAGATAAAGTATTTGGAATTTGCTTAAAAATAATTCAGTTTGGGATGGGGAGGGAACATTAGGAATAAGTGAGGACATCAATGAAAGAAGATTAGTCTCAAATTGCTACTTGTTGGAGCTGGTAATGAATACAGGGGAGTTCATTATATTTTTTTAGTATATTTGAAATTTTTCATAATAAAAGTTTATTTTTAAAAACCATATAACAGGCCTGGTGCGGTGGCTAACCACACCTGTAATTCTAGCTACTGGGAAGGCTGAGGCATGAGAATCACTTGAATCCAGGGGGTGGAGGTTGCAATGAGTCAAGATCACGCCACTGCACTCCAGCCTGGGTAACAGAGTGAGACTCCATCTCAAAAAACAAAAATAGAGTTAAAAAAAATATATATATATAACAAACCTGATTGATCTGAAATTCAGCAAAGAAGGGCAAATGGTTCTAATAGATAAGCCAAGACTAACATTCTCTGTCAGTGGGGCCTGTGGCTCATTGTCCTTGTTTTTGTTTGGTTTTGTTTTTCCAGGTTTATTGAAGTATAACTGACAAACAAACGTGTATAAGTTTAGGGTGTACAACGTGATTTGATACAGGTATATGTTGTGAAATGAATACCACAATCAAGTTGGCTAGCAAAGCTATCACAGATAGCCGTGATAGATCAACAGGACAGAACTGAGAGCCCAGAGGTGAACCCACATATTTACAGTCAACTAGCATTTGACAAGGTCACCAGGAACACACAATGAGAAAAGGCAGTCTCTCCAATAAACAGTGCTGGGAAAATTGGATATCCTCCTGCAAAAGAATGAAAATGGACCCCTATTTTATAGCACTCACAGAAATTAACCCACAGTGGATTGGAGAATTAAATGTAAGACCTGAAACTATAAAACTCCTGGAAGAAAACATTAAGGAAAAAGCCCCTTGATATTGATCTTGACAATAACATTTTGGACATGACACCAAAAGCACAAGCAACAAAGCTAAAATGAAGAAGCGGGACCCCTTCACTGTCCTTTTTGTGTCGGTGAAGATCCACTTTATTATTTTATTTGTACTGATGCATCATATTTGTACATATTTATGGGGTGCATGTGGAGTATATATTGTGATACATGCATACAATGTGTAATGATCAAATCAGGATAATTAGGAAATTAACCACCCCAAACATTTATCATTTCTTTGCATTGGGAACATTTCAGAGCTTCCTTTCTAGCCATTTTGAAATATACAATATTTGTTAACTGTAGTCACTCTACTATGCTATCAAACACTAGAACTTACTCCTTCTATTGAACTGGATGTTTGTACCCATTAACCAACCTCTTTTCATCCCCTACCCTACCCTTCCCAGCATCTGGTAACCATCATTCCACTCTCTACCTCCATCCCTCATGATCTTTGAATTTCTTCCTTCCCCAGACTTTCCTACCACTGCCACTCCCCTCCCAGGGACACAGGAGTGTTAGTTGCACTGGGCACATTAGACCACATTAATGAGCAGAAGATGGTGCTGGTGAAAGCAGATTTTGTCATTAAAACTAATCAAAAGTTACAGAGCCTGAGGGACCCCATACAGTGCCCTGAGTCCAGAAAAAAGAAATTATGAAACCTAATTATTACACAGCAGTCACCAGTATTACTTTCTGTTCACTACATTTGTACTAGTTTAAAAAGTACACCAGGCCGGGCACAGTGGCTCATGCTTATAATCCCAGCACTTTGGGAGGCCAAGGCAGGTGGATCACCTGAGGTCAGGAGTTTGAGACCAGCCTGACCAATATAGTGAAATCTCATCTCTACTAAAAATACAAAAATTAGCCAGGCGTGGTGGTGGGCACCTGTAATCTCAGCTACTCTGGAGGCTGAGGCAGGAGAATCGCCTGAACCCGGGAGGCAGAGGTTGCAGTGAGCTGAGATTGCACCACTGCACTCCAGCCTGGGTGACAGAGAAAGACTCTGTCTCAAAAAAGTACATGGATTATGAGACCACGATTTAGTTTTTATGAATGTTAGTGAGTAAAAGGCTAGAGGAGAAATGTGCCAGAAAAAAAATTTTAGATTGCTTTTGATTCTCCAAACTCTCCATGGTGTCTCTCCTAGTTAACACTACATGCTTTTGGATCTACGATTCCCTCCTTCTTGAAAACCTCCTCAGCTGAGTGTGGTGGCTCACGCTTGTAATCCCAGCACTTTGGGAGGCTGAGGTGGGCGGATCACCTGAGGTCGGGAGTTTGAGCCCAGCCTGACCAACATGGTGAAACCCTGTCTCTACTAAAAATACAAAAATTAGCCATGCGTGATCATGCACACCAGTAATCCCAGCTACTCGGGAGGCTGAAGGTGCAATGAGCTGAAATCTCGCCACTGCACTCCAGCCTGGGCAACAGAGTAAGACAGAAGGAAAGAAAGAAAGGAAAGAAGGAAAGAAAGGGGAGGGGAGGGGAGGGGAGGGGAGGGGAGGGGAGGGAAGGGAAGGGAAGGGAAGGGAAGGGAAGGGAAGGGAAGGGAAGGGAAGGGAAGGGAAGGGAAGGGAAGGGAAGGGAAGGGAAAAGCCTTCTTGATAATCCTCAGCTCATGTGCTTGGCAAAGTCTCATTTTCCCTTGTGAAGGCTTTCTGACCTCCCAACCAGGGTTTATCACATGTTTCTTTCTGTCTGCCTCTCTCTCTAAGTTTGCACTTGGCATCTTAGACCCCTGACTCCCAATGGCAGCAGCACATTCCTTGCTATATTGATCATATTGCAAAACCCTCATGGGGTGAATGCATTTCTGAGAAAGCCCGTCTGAGTCACTGAGAGTGCTGCTGATAATAATAATGTAATACTATCATCTTAAGGTAACTTAAGGTAACCAAATATTGCCGAGGTGAGGCTCTTTGTGAATTTGCATTAAGGAGTAAAAACTTCTTTACTGAAAAACAGCTATTTCCAACATGTTGAGCAATGTAAATATTTCCCTGAAATACTGCTTACAATATCAGTTCACACTGGGAAAAAGTTCCTTTAGCAAAGTAAAACTTCAGCTCACTATGCGGCTAGTAAAACTAATGCCCCTTTACAGAACCATGTCTTCCCACTCACCCCAAAAAACACAGAAAACAATACGACTTTTCATCCAGCTGCCCTAGGGCAGAGCATGTCAATTAGATCACAAAAAACCCAGGGTGAAAATGCCAAGCACCACATGGGTAACAGCTGGAACCACTTATGTACAATTGTTTCAACCCAACTGACAAGAAGGGGATGGACAGAGCACCTAACTTATAATGGGAGGGCGTTTGCCATCTTAGAAAGCATTTCCTGTCTCATTTCTTCTTTCACGTGAACTTTCAGACAGTAAGAATCACTGGAGAAAGTCTATATGCAGATGCTCAAAAAATTTATAATTTATGTTAGATTTCTTATGTCCAAATACACCCTGAAAAAGTGAAACAACAGCCATTTTGGGGGGGCTTAAATGAGCCTAGTAACAGTCCCCAGGGCAGAAAGCGGCCTGCAATAGTTTGGGGGGAGCCTTCTCCAAAACGTGTGTTTAGAGAATACTTGAGGTAGAAACAAATAAGAAAAAAACACCGTCCTTTTACAAATGCAAATCGCTGTACTGAGAAGACAGTGAAACTTGCAAAAGCAAACTCCATGGGTGGGAGGCAACGGGAACTTAAAATAATTTAACATAAAGAGTGGAAACCAGCAAACATTGGCTGTCACCTAATGTTGAGGTCCTTTACTAAGGCTCTTTTTATCTTTTAAATATCATACAACAGGCATTTAGTACAATCATCCCTGTTTTCACATACTTGAAACAGACAAGGAAATGACAAGAGATTTTAATTTAGCTTTAATGTCACACAGCCAGCAAGTGATGGAACCAAGATCGGAACCCACATCTGCTGGAGTCCATAACCCATGTTCTTTCTGTTACACTTGGCTGCCTAGTTTAGACACACTGGGGGCAAAAGTCATGCAAGTTGCAATGTTTTTTGGGATGGCTTCAAAGTTAGTGACTGGGCAGCTACGAAAAGCTGGAAAACAAAATGAATCCAAAAAAACGTAAAACACAAAAAGGAAGTCCAGAAAATAGGCAAATCCGGGACACAATCAAAGTGGAGACTGATTAATTTCAGCCTAGAGCCCACAAGTGGACCTGGAGCCTAATCCATTTGCAAGGCACTTTACAGTTTACAAAGCATTTTTACTGTAGTTATCTCATTAAACCTAGTAAAGATTAATATCATTTTCACTCTTTGAGAAAAAGTGAGTTTCAGTTTATGTAACTTGCCTAAGATCAAACACTATAAGTGCCAGAACAAAATTCCAAGTACAAATTGCAAGTGATTCCCATTAACTCCACAGAAGAAATGACTCTGGCATGAAACAGAAATAGAAGCAAAAGGATTAGTAAATAAAGCTGAGGAACAATCTAAGGGTTACCAGAAAGGGGTCCCGATCCAGACCCTCAGAAAGGGTTCTTGGATCTTACACAAGAAAGAATTCAGGGCAAGTCCATAAAGTGAAAGCAAGTTTATTAAGAAAGTAAAGGAATAAAGAACAGCAGCTGGGTGCCATGGCTCACGCCAGTAATCCCAGCACTCTGGGAGGCCGAGGCGAGCAGATCACAAGGCCCAAGAGATCGAGACCATCCTGGCCAACATGGTGAAACCCCGTCTCTACTAAAAATACAAAAATTAGCTGGGCGAGGTGGCGGGTGCCTGTAGTCCCAGCTACTCAGGAGGCTGAGGTAGGAGAATGGTGTGAACCTGGGAGGTGGAGGTTGCAGAGAGCTGAGATCGTCCCCCTGCACTCCAGCCTGGGCAACAGAGTGAGACTCAGTCTCAAAAAAAAAAAAAGAATTGTTACGCCATAGACAGAGCGGCCCCACGGGCTGCTAGTAGCCCGTTTTTATGGCTATTTCTTGATGATATGCTAAACAAGGGGTGGATTATTCATACCTCCCTTTTTAGACCATATAGGGTAGCTTCCTGATATTGCCACGGCATTTGTAAACTGTCATGACGATGGTGGGAGTGTAGCAGTGAGGACGACCAGAGGTCACTCTCATCGCTATCTTGGTTTTGATAGATTTTGGCGGGCTTCTTTACTGCAACCTGTCTTATCAGGAAGGTCTTCATGACCTGTATCTTGTGATGACCTCCTACCTCATCCTTTGACTTAGAATGCCTTAACCATCAGGGAATGCAGTCCAATAGGTCTCAGCCTCATTTTACCCAGCCCCTGTTCAAGATGGAGTTGCTCTTGTTCACATGCCTCTGACATAAGAGTAATAGAGATGAGTCAACATTTTCAGCTTAATCCAGTGAATGTCCAAGTGACTTTGGATCAGTTACCCCTCTCTTCTGCAGAAAATTTCTACCTGAGATTACTTTCCAACATTTAAAAATGATTGGGGCTTGTCCGATGGTAGTGGGTTATCAGAACTCATTAGTATTAGTATCCTTAAAGTTGATATACAACCCCCCAGGCTAAATTTGACTGGGAAAAAAAAAATTGTTGGGTTCTTTAAATTTTAACTACTCGTGTGTCTATCAAAGAAGTAGCCCTTGAGGATGCCACACCAAGGGCCTTGGGGTGTGAGACCCCCAATCTCTGGGGAGACACGTTTCTCCTTAACAACCTGAATATAGATATCAGAAGTTTACCTGTGGCAATTGGAGCCTAGTACTGTATTACACAAATTCCTTAACTTAAACATAAAAAATTACAGGAAAAGAGTTAAGTATTTATCTGTCTTTCCAGAAGGAACAGTATATCAGTGTTACCCAAAAGTCACGGTTGATGAGGAAAACCTCTTTACAGAATATGCCAGCTAATAAATGCAGAAAGAATGACAGAAACAAGCAACCAGCAACACAAAATAAAACAGCATCCTGCAACCTTTAATTTAATTACTGTTTCAGGCAAAGATCATCAATGGATGCTAAAACTATTAGGTGAAAGGTTGGTGGGCAAGGAAATAGATGATAAGGCCAAAGTGAGTGTCACCCCATAACTCAGTTGCTGCTCATGTGGGGAAAAATATAACTTGACAGGCATGATCTCACTGTAATCTCCTTAACACCAGGTATTAATCTTAGCATGGCAAGCCAAGCAATAATCAGACATCACTTGCCTGCTGTTACCCAATGTGAAAAATACAGCTTCATTTATGAAGGATTCTTCTCTCTCTCTCTCTCTTTTTTCTTTTCTTTTTTTTTTTTTTTTTTTTGAGACAGAGTCTCAGTCTCACTCTGTCACCCAGGCTGGAGTGCAGTGGCATGATCTCAGCTCACTGCAACTTCTGCCTCCCAGGTTCAAGAGATTCTCCTGCTTCAGCCTCCTGAGTAGCTGAGGTTACAGGTGCGTGGCACCATACCTAGCTGATTTTTGTATTTTTAGTAGAGATGGGGTTCCACCCTGTTGACCAGGCTGGTCTCATTTATGAAGTATTTTTGTTGAAAGATGCCCTACTCAACCATTAAAAAAAAAAACAACTTTTTTAAATGACCAAAGGATTTGAACAGGCATTTCTCCAAAGAAGATACACAAATGGCCAATGAGTGCATGAAAAGATTCTCGACATCATTAGCCATCAGAGAAATGCAAATCAGATTCACAACACAGCACTTCACACCCACTGGGATGGCTATAAATCAAAAAGTCAGAAATAAGAAATGTTGGTGAGGATGTCGAGAAATCAGAACCCTCATATATTTTTGGTGGGAATGTCAGATGGTGCTGTCACTTTGGAAAACACTTCGACGGTTCCTTAAAATATTAAACACAGAGTTACCATATGACCCAGGAATTCCAGTCCTAGGTATGTACCCAAGAGAAACGAAATCTACACATTTGCATGCATACCTCTTCTGGAAATGCAGTTTGTCTCAAAGATACCTTTTTACGGCCGATTTGTCTTAATCAGACTGAAACAAAGTCCTCACTTGCATTTGGTCAACAAGTCTCTGAAGTCTCCTTTAACCCACACCAGGTCTCCTCCTTCTTCCCCACCATGCCATTTATTTGTTGAAGAAAATGATAATCTTTTAAAGTTAAATCGTGTCAGCCATCTACTTAGAAATCTCTAATGGCCGGGCACGGTGGCTCATGCCTGTAATTCCAACACTGGAAGGCCGAGGTGGGCGGATCACTTGAGGTCAGGAGTTCAAGACCAGCCTGACCAACATGCCCTGTCTCTACTAAAAATACAAAATTAGTCGGGCGTGGTGACACATGCTTGTAATCACAGCTACTCAGGAGGCTGAGGCAGGAGAATCTCTTCTTGAACCTGGGAGGCGGAGGTTGTGGTGAGCTGAGATCGCGCCATTGCACTCCAGCCTGGGCAATAAGAGCGAAACGCCATCTCAGAAAAAAAAAAAAGAAAGAAAGAAATGTCTAATGGCTCCTCATTGCTTCATAGAATAAAATTTTTGAAATCCTAACAGGCTTTCATTCATTCATTCATTCAACAGATCATAACAGAGCACTCACCACGGGCACGATCCTTAGTACCCAGCAGATGGTGGTGAACATGGTGGGCATGCACTCATGGGGCTCAGACTCTAACGGGGGAGACCGGCAACAAACAAATGAAATGTTAAAGAATCAGCCAGGCTGAGGTGGGAGGATCACTTGGGCCCAGAAGTTTGAGACCAGCCTGGGTAACATAGTGAGGCTCTATCTCAAAAACACAAAAAGCAAACAAACTAATGTTAGGTGATTAGACATGCTATGAGGGGAAGGAGACAGCGAGGGGGTGGATGGGGAAGGGCGCCCTGAAGAGGCTGCATGTGAGCAGAGGCCTGACCACAGGAGGGCGCAGCCCCAGGGAGCTGGGGGCGGGTGTCCCCGGCAGAAAGGAGAGGAGAGGTGCCCTGACCCGGATGGGATGAGCTGGCCATGGTCAAGGAAGAGAAAGAAGGCCAGGGTGGCTGCAGCCTGGCACATGAGGCGGACATGGGAAGCCATGTGGGCGGAGCGACCAGCGAGGCTGGGCCATTTGAGGCTTTGCGGACCATGCAGCGTGAGGAGTTTGGATTTCATTAAGCACAAAGGAAACACTTAGAGGGCTTTAGGCTGGGAGTGGCAAGGTCTGAGTTACCAGGTGCTACGGGATCCACCCCTGTTGAGCTCTCCAAGTTCATCTGACGCCACTGCCTTGCGCTCCCATCCACTTTTCCATTCCTAGGACACACCAAGCTCCTGTTCCTTTCAAGGGACAGGGTCTCACATGTGGTCATGCTTCCTCCTCCTCCTCCTTGGAACCATCCTCCTGCCTCCTCCCCTTTCCTCATAGTGAAACTCCACTCACCCCCTGATCTCAGCTCTCCTGGGGGAGGCTCACCTATCTCTCCAATCAGTTCAGCTTTCACCCCAATATATCCCCGCCCTGAACTCATCACAATGTAGGCATAATCATTGATTTAATGTCTGTCTTCGTCACTAGACCTTACACTCTATGAGGGCAGTGGCAACACTGATGGTGTTTTCAATCTCTATCCCCAAAGCCTAGCACTGTTAGGCAAGAAGTTGAACATCTGTGGAATGAATATATGACAGATGTTAACACTGCACTGCAATTTACAAAAAATAATACCCAATGTCCTGAAAAAATTAATGTACTCAGTCAATCAAAAAAATATTAGAGGCCAGGCTCGGTGGCTCATGCCTGTAATCCCAGCACTTTGGGAGGCCAAGGCAGGCAGATCACCTGGGGTCAGAAGTTCGAGACCAGCCTGGCCAACTTGGCAAAACCCCATCCCTACTAAAAACACAAAAATTAGGGTATGGTGGCAGACGCCTGTAGTCCCAGTTACTCAGGAGGCGGAGGCAGGAGAATCGCTTGAACCTGAGAGGCGGAGGTTGCTGTGAGCAGAGATTGCGCCACAGCACTCCAGCCTGTGCGACAGAGTGAGACTCCATCTCAAATTAAAATAAAATAAAATAAAATAAAATAAAATAAAATATTAGAGATCCAAGATAAATTGGACTTTAGAGATGAGGGTATTGAGCACTTGGAATGCAGCTAGTGTGACTGAAAGACTGAAATTTTCATAGTATTTAATTGTAATAAAAACAAATTTAGATATCTACATAGGGCTAGTGGCTACCATATTAGCCAAAATGGGCTTGGAGGATGAAAGACCTGTGGAGCAGAACAAAATCATCTCAAATACCCCATCAAGGTCACCCTAGATCAGCCCACTGACAGCTGGATTGCAGACATGTGAGCAATAAATGCTTATTATTACATGCCCCAGGTTTTTGAGGTTGGTTTCTTTTTAATTTTTTTTCTTAGAGACAGGGTGTCACTATGTCACCCAGGCTGGTCTGGAACTCCTGGGCTCAAGCAGTCCTCCCACCTTGGCCTCCCAAAGTCTGGGATTATAGGCGTGAGCCACTGTGCCCAGCCAAGATTGTTTGTTACACAGCAAAAGCTAACTGATGCATTCTATCTTTTGACCCCCACATGCCTGTCCAGACAGAAACCTCCTATTCCAATAGAACTACCTGCTTTCATCAGATGATACTCATCATTTTCCCAAACTTCTTCCCATCCTCATGCATTTACTCCTGCAGTACATCTGGAATGGCCTCTCCATTTCCTGTCCACCTACTGCAATTGGACCTGTCTTCGAAATCTTAAATGTCACCTCCTCTGTGAAGTCTTCTCTTACTACTCTTGCTCACAGCAATCCCTCACATCCATTGCTACATGTTTTAGGCTTAATGCTTGAAAGTACTATGAGTCAGACACAGACTTGGGTTAGCATTCAAGCTTTGGTATTTGACTGGTCACATGCCCTTGGGTATATCACTAATTATTGATATTATTGTTGTTTCTTCATCTGAAGAAAGGGAGGAATGTTTTGAGGATTACATCATATAAAACTAGCAAATCTCTCTAACATACAGAGGTATACCCAACCAATAACTGTTTTCTTTCTTAGTGGGTGTCTCTTACACTTTCCTAATGCCTAGAATGGTGAAGACCATCCCTTCGTGCCTACACTTCCTATCAATTCACCTTCTTCCATCAATATGCAAAGAGTATCTGCACAGCTGTAGATAGGGGTGGACACTGCAGTGTGTCACCAGCTCCCCCTTCAGCTCCTGGAAATGTAGCCCTCCACTGTCAGCTTTGAGGGTTACTTCCAGGGAGAAACCTGCCTTACCCCCGGGTGTATCTCCATCCAGGACAGCTCTTATCTAGTGATTCACTGACTCACTGATCCATGCAAGGGCACAGGGGCCCAGTCCCCTCAAGGCTTGAGACAACTCTGCAAGGCCATCCCAGCTCCAGAGCTCCCCCAGGGGCTGGCGGAGACCTTCGCTGGGACTGCCCTGCAGTTGGGCTTCTCCTCTGCTCAATCCTTCCTCATTTCCCACCCTTCCACAGGTGTGGACCCAAGGAGCACCCTAATGAAATAATCTGCCTCCCAATCTCCAGCATAGTCAAAGTCAGCTTCCTGGGAACCCAACCTACAGGACAGATAGAAGATGCAAAGAGACCTCTGGGATCCTTTCTCATGGAAGCGCAGATCAAACCCAAATAGACAGGAAAGTCTTTGACAGGAATTGTTTTGTAAGAATAGATTTTCTAGGCCAGGCGCGGTGGCTCACGCCTGTAATCCTATCATTTTGGGAGGCCGAGGTGGGCGGATCATGAGGTCAGGCAATCGAGACCATCCTGGCTAACACGGTGAAACCCCGTCTCTACTAAAAATACAAAAAAATTAGCCGGGCCTGGTGGCAGGTGCCTGTAGTCCCAGCTACTCGGGAGGCTGAGGCAGGAGAATGGCATGAACCTGGGAGGCGGAGCTTGCAGTGAGCTGAGATTGCGCCACTGCACTCCAGCCTGGGCAACAGGGCGAGACTCCATCTCAAAAAAAAAAACAGATTTTCTAGACCTTTAGAATTTAGTGCGGTTAGTCTGATGTCACAAGTAAAGGAAGAGAGCAGGTCTCAATTTAACAAAAGGGTTCTTAGGCGGGCCTGTAATCCTAGCACTTTGGGAGGCCAAGGCGGGTGGATCACCTGGGGTCAGGAGTTCAAGACCAACCTGTCTACAGATGATGAAACCCCATCCCTACTAAAAATACAAAAATTAGCCGGGTGTGGTGGCTAGCGTCTGTAATCCCAGCTACTCGGGAGACTGAGGCACAAGAATCGCTTGAACCCGGGAGGCAAAGTTCGCAGCGAGC
This sequence comes from Macaca nemestrina, assembly GCF_043159975.1. Lineage (NCBI taxonomy): Eukaryota > Metazoa > Chordata > Mammalia > Primates > Cercopithecidae > Macaca > Macaca nemestrina. The sequence goes on along the minus strand of NC_092125.1, from coordinate 13,116,643 downwards.
CACGATCAAGCCACTGTACTCCATCCTGGGCGACAGAGTAAGACTGTGTCTCAAAAGAAAACAAAAAAAGAGGTTCTTATTCAGTGGGTCTCTACATGAGAAAAACCATAAACTGGCCGGGCACGGTGGCTCATGCCTATAATCCCAGTACTTTAGGAGGCCAAGGTGGGCAGATCACCTGAGGTCAGGAGTTAAAGACTTAGCCTGGCCAACATGGTGAAATCCCATCTCTACTAAACAATACAAAAATTAGCCAGGCATGGTGGTGAGTGCCGTAATCCCAGCTACTCAGGAGGCTGAGGCAGGACAATCTCTTGAAACCAGGAGGTGCGAGTTGCAGTGAGCCAAGATTGAGCCACTGCACTCCAGTCCGGGCAACAGAGCGAGACTCTGTCTCAAAAAAAAAACAAAAACAAAAAACCAAAAACTGGTATTTAGCATTTCCTTTAATTATGAATGCAGGCAACAAAGCAGTCACTAATAGAAGTCACAGATCTTTTCGTATCATATCATAGTTGCTGCATGTGTCTTGGAATATTGCTATTGATCTTCAAAGTTCAGTCGTTACCTGAACTGCCCTTGGATCCACTGCTATACCTTGTTATTTAATGTTGTTAAAAGTAAGCATATAGGCCAGGTGTGGTGGCTCACGCCGTTATCCCAGCACTTGGGGAGGCCGACGTGGGTGGATCACGAGGTCAGGAGTTCAAGAACAGCCTGGCCAACATGGTGAAACCCCATCTATATTGAAAATACAACAATTAGCCAGGCATGGTGGTGCGTACCTGTAGTCCCAGCTACTCAAGAGGCTGAGGCAAGAGAATCACTTGAACCTGGGAGGTGGAGGTTACAGTGAGCTGAGATCTCACACTGCACTCCAGCCTGGGCAACAGAGTGAGACTTCGTCTCAAAAACAAAAACAAACAAAAAAAAAAGGTAAGCATATATTGGGCCAGGAATGGTGGCTCACACCTGTAATCCCAGCACTTTGGGAGGCTGAGGCAGGCAGATCATCTGAGGTCAGGAGTTCAAGACTAGCCTGGCCCACATGGTGAAACCATGTCTCTACTTAAAATACAAAAATTAGCCAAGCGTGGTGGTAGGCACCTGTAATCCCAGCTACTCAGGAGGCTGAGGCAGGAGAATCACTTGAACCCAGGAGATGGAGGGTGCAGTGAGCTGAGACTGTGCCACTGAACTACTCCAGCCTGGGGGATAGAGAAAGATTCTGTCTCAAAAAAAAAAAAAAAAAAATGCATATAAGCATATATAGTACATAAGAACATAAGATGTGTGTTTTTTAATATTTTGATCTGTATTTCAACGTAAGTGCCTTCCTTGGTCATCTTGTGGATTTTATTTTATGCATTTAAAACTTTATACTGCCCAGCGTGGTGGCACTCACCTGTGGTCCCAGCTAGTCAGGAGACTGAGACCAGAGGACAGCTTGAGCCAAGGAGTTGGAGGCTGCAGTGACCCAAGATGGCGCCACTGCACCCAGCCTGGGCAACAGAGCAAGACCTCGTCTCTCTAAAAACTGAAATAAAAGCGTTATACTGAAAAGGGATCTACAGGCTTCATCAGTGTCCAAAGAGGCCAGGGCAGTCAACCAACAAGGGTGAGGGCTCTTTGTGGATCCAGACTTGAAGGGCTCATTCGTTTTAGGTAAAGCCTACAAGTTCCACGTGAGTGTTGTCTAAGGCGCAGTGTGCCCAGGCCAGACCGGGAGCACAGCCATTTCACGGGCAGGACAGGCTGCAGCCGCCGCGTTTGCAGTTCCAACCCCCTTCCCCCCCACCAACCCCCCGCACTTCTGGAATGCACACAAGCCTTATATGAAATCCACATGGTGCGCAGCGGAGGAAGGCAGCGGCACGAAAGGACTTCAACAAGTTGACAGCGTCCCCAGGCCCGGCCAGTCCTGGGGAGGCTCCAGGGAGCTGCAGGTCATCTGGCCCCGCTCCTCGTTTGGGGCCTCCGTGGTGACAATGCCTGGCCACAGGAAATTGGATCACTGGGAGCCCTGTGTTTCCCGCTCTGGACTCTGGACTCTGAAACGAGCCCAACTGGAAAGCAGCATCACTGCCAAGACACATCCGGAGTCCGCACACAAACACAGGAGGCTGCCGGCGAAACTCTCCCGCAGCCACAAGAGTCCCGGGGCCCGCGCGCAGGCTGCGACCCAGCTCCGGCTGTTGCCCTGCAGAGGCTCCGCGCGAGAACCTGGCTCTACCCGGGACCGGCCGGGTCCTAGCCCCGAAGTCACTGGACAGCCGAGGGTCGTGGACTGACCTCCCTGCGGCGATGCAGCCCACAGCCGCCGGGGAGGAAGCTCCGCGGGGTACCGAGGTGCCGGGGTCACGGCCGGGGGCGCGCGGAGCCACCCAGACCCCCGCGACCGGCTCTTCGGATGACAGGGACCGGGTCGGGGAGACCTTCGTGGACCCTGCAGAGGCGGGAGACCCTGCGCCGTGCCCGGTGCCCTGGTGGCCAGTGGGTCCCGGTCCCCGCCTGCGACGCCCACGTCCGTCCGGCTCCACGGGCGCCCCCGGCCAGCCGCGCCCTGCAGCCCCTCGCCCGCCCTCCCGGGGCTCACTCACGTAGACTGAGTCGATGTCGGATCTGTCGTAGAAGCGGAGCGCCCCACTCAGCTCCAGGGCAGGGGAGACGAGGTCGTCCCCGTCCTCCAGCTCCAGGTCCCCCTGTCCGGGGCCGAAAGGGAAGAGCTCTTGGCGGCTCAGGCAGCCCCCAGGCCCCGCCAGCAGCAGCGGCAGCAGCAGCGCCCGCGTCCACGCAGCCCGGATCCGGCTGCTCGAGGCCAACATGTTCCCGAACTGCGGTCCCGCAAAACCCGGTCCCGCGGCCAGAGCAGAGGAAGGCGGGGATGTAACCGGACGCCCCTAGCAGCCCCCTCGCCTCCCGCCTCCCGGCGTTCCCACCCCGGGAAATAGGGGAGGGGAGGGGAGCGGAGGGGAAAGGGGAGGGCCCCGCCCCGTCCAGCGGGCGCGCCGCGGGGCAGCCCAATGGCCACGAGGGGGAGGGCGAGGGGCGAAGCGTAACCTCCCGCGGTGGGCGCCGGTGCCTGCGATTCTCGAAAGCAGCCCGGCTTCCACCGAACGGCGCCTCCGGGAGGGGGAGCAGAGCGCGGGACCCGCACCATGGTCCTCTGATTAGGGTTGGGTCGTGGAGAGCCCGCGACGTGGAAACGCTCCGGATTCGGGAACGGCGCCCACCCCATTGCCGCTCGGCTGCGTCCGGGTTCCAATTCGCTTGACCCTGGTAGGAAGACGGGGTGGGAGCTGGGAACGAGCCAAGGGACCGAGCCACCAGCACGTTCATGGGCTCATCCACCCATTCATTGAGCGATTTTTGAGTGCCTGATCCTGTGCCCCCTACTGTGGAGGTTCGCCAGGAAACGGGGTCCCCCCCCTCCGAGGCAAAGTCACCAGTGTACAACACAAGCCAGTGTCAGGAGAGGGCCCCAAGTCATCAAGGACATTAGGGCTGGAAAAACTGGCAGGGAAAGCTGCAGGTGGGATGGCGGGAATCAACCCAGGTCCTCTGGAAGAAATGGGATGTCATCAGGAGGCAGAGAAGGGAGGGGGAGGACCGAGCCGGGTGGATTCAGGGCACCATCCCCCAGCAGAGGATCTGGGGAGGAACCGGTTGAAGTACAGCCTTGAATCACAACTCTAGGAATTTGAATTCGCTCTATCACTCGGAGAAGAAACTATTGAAAGTTCTTGACAAAGGGAGATAAGCGATTTAAGTGGTATCCTGAATAATCGGTTAATCGTTAATTAGGCACTAGGGTGAAGGTAGAGACAGGTAAGTTATTGGAGGACCAAGTCTAAAACATTGAAATGAAAGAAGGAGCAAAACCTGATTATAAGATCGGCATTGCAGAGGAGAAGAAACGAAGTTAAAATTGAGTTCAAGGTTTTGCACTCAGAGGACTGGAAAATCAGTACTGCCTTTTGACGTCAGTGAGAGGATCTGGGACAGCTGGAGCTGGATATGTTTGATGTCACACCTATTAACTTGGAGGGGTCAACAGGACATCCCTGTTTCCTGTCAGCAGCTAAAATTAACGACCTTGAACCTAGTTTATAATAATTCTTCAGAAAACAGCAAATTCTGTATAAAATTTAGGGGGCGTGAGTTCTGAACCAGCAGACAGGAAGAAAAAGCAAAGGAAACATGCCTTCTAAGCAAAACGCTTTTGATCTCATGAAATCTTGTCTTTTTCTTTTGAATTCATTAGCCATCAGAGATAACATTTATTACCCATCAGAGACAAGGTGTGTTCTACAAATATTCATTCATTTTGCACTCACAGTAACCCTAGGAAACAGTAACCCTAGGAAACAGACCTGCCTTGTTTTACAGAGAAGGGGCATAGAGGCCCAGAGAGGTTAAGTCATATTGCTAAGGTCACACAGCTGGGAGCTGGTAAGTGACCCTAGGTGTCCCAGCTGCAAGGACCCCACTTATAGCCACTGCATTAAGTGCCATCTGTTTACTACCTTTTACTCCTGTTGAAGAGTTACAAATGCAGCCTGCAGTCTGTTGTCAAATACGGTGCTTTTCCTTCAGTTCCCGCCCAACAATACAGCACTGTGAGTCCCCAGTCTGCTCCCCAGAAGCCCTTCTGACTCTGCTCTATGCCATCTGTGGTTCTGACTGTTTCTGGGCTTCTGAGCCCCAGCACTGCCTGTTCCAGCGCTGCAAGAGCTCTGTATGGAGATTCTTCTCTATGTTCACCCGCACGTGCCACCGGCCCCACAACTTCCCCATGCCCTGTGGTTGAGGGAAACCCTAAGCTCTGTCAGCCTTTTTTGGTCTGTGCCTCCAACACTCCTCCTTCGAAAACCCCCACCCCAGCCTCTGTCACACATCAGAGCTGTCTCTGAAGCTGTGGTCTGTGCCTGGAATGCTCTTACCCTTCTCGCGAATTCTCTCCCTTTTTGGTACTCAGGCAGCTTCTGAAACTCCTATTGGTCCATCCGTGGGACTTTCCTCGGGGAATACAGGAGGAGAGCAGTTCTCTGCTTTGCTGGTTCAGCACAGCCTCCCGAGTCCAGCCTGGCTGAGGTCAGGGCTCCCCATTTACTAGCTGTATAAGCGTGGGCAGGTTTCTAAGCTTTAATATCCTTGTCGCTTGTATGGGATGTTCATAGTTAAAATCAAAGGATTGTCATGAGGATTAGATAAGGTGATTCATTAAATGCTCCTAGCTGGGCACAAAGTAAATATTCAGTTAATATCAAACCATCCTTATTACCTAAGGATGGTTCGCCAGGAAACGGGGTCCCACCCTCCGAGGCAAAGTCACCAGTGTACAACACAAGCCAGTGTCAGGTGAGGGCCCCAAGTCATCAAGGAATTTCTATACTAGAAATTCAAAATGCCAAGACCATTAAGGCACAATCCCTTCTTTGAGAAACTCACAATCTATTGGGGAGACAAACACAGCAATAACACAGTGCGATGCTTTAAGAAATACACAAACCAACAAGAGATATCGCTTGTTGAATCCTGCTTCTGCTAGATGCTCCATGTAGCATTCAATTTAATACTAATAACTGCACAAGCTAGTAGCCCAATATGGGCAAAACAAGGTTTGCAGCGATGAGATAACTTGCCCAGTTTCACACAGGTAGTGAAAGACCTAGGATTTGAATCCCACTTTGTCTGACACCAAAGCTATTATTCTTTCTGCCGCACAATCCTGCCCTTCTATGGAAGGAAAGGTTTCTCCCTTTATTTCCACCCACAAGATCTCTTTGCTCCATTGTTTATACATAATGCCCATAATCTCTTTGTGCATGCTTGTGCTCCTTTATTTCATCAGTATCTCTTGGCCTGAGTAAGTCCAGTATATACGGTAAATTCTCTGTCATTTACTATTTATAGCCCTGCACTCGCCTCACATTGCCCAGTCCTTGTAGGACGTGATACTGATGCTGTGTCTCCTAGTAGGACAGTGTGTCCCTGTCACTCCTTTAGAATTTGTAGTTCCAAACACATTCGTCATAGAATACTTACTTTTAAATTGTGCTCTGGACATTTTCTAAGTGTATATAATAATTTGGTCTTTTTTTTTTCTAGTTGTTTCTATGTTTTTCGGGGATAAAAGCTCTTTGGGGGCAAGGCCCATGTGCTTTATTTGTTCTCCTGACTTCACAGAGCCTAGCCCAATGCTGCATACACATGAATAAAATGTGCATGGTTCTTAACCATTTAAGAACTCAGTGATATGTTGAAGAATCATCTGATATCTGCATTACCAACAGCACCCATAATTCTGTAATACACCAGTTTAAAAAAAAATGAAACCTTGCTCTTTTGAGACTTACACTCTTTTCTTGATGGCTGTCATCCTGATGAGGCAGAAACACAAAATTTGAGAAGCAGGTCTCAGGCTGTGTGTCTATAAGAAGCCACAGTAACTTTTACTTTTTTGTTTGTTTGATTTTTGAGATGGAGTCTCGCTCTGTCACCCAGGCTGGAGTGTAGTGGCATGATCTTGGCTCACTGCAACCTCCACCTCCCAGTTGCAAGTGATTCTCCTGCCTCAGCCTCCTGAGTAGCTGGGATTACAGGCATGCCACCACACCTGACTAATTTTTATATTTTTAGTAGAGACGGGATTTCATCATTTTGGCCAGGCTGGTCTCGGACTCCTAACCTCAGGTGATCCTCCTGCCTCAGCCTCCCAAAGAGCTGGGATTACAGTTGTGAGCCATCACGCCCGGCCCCAAGGTAACTTTTCTCTCTGATGATTCAGACAAAAGTCCAGGCAGCTGAGTGGGAAAAGAGTTCAATTGGCTATTGCACTGAAGGAGGCATTTGTTCTAATCTCACTCTCCTGTGAGGATTGGAAACTGACCATGTATGGCCATGGAGCTTTCCTTTATTTTCCAGATACCATGTAGATGTAAATGTATTAGTGTTCCAATTCCAGGGAATTCACCTAATTCAGGAATATTTTAAACAACGCACACTCAATTGTGATCTCAGATAAAAATGACACCTTTGGCCGGGCACGGTGGCTCACACCTGTAATCCCAGCACTTTGGGAGGCTGAGGTGGGTAGATTACAAGGTCAGGAGATCAAGACCATCCTGGCTACCACAGTAAAACCCCATCTCTACTAAAAATACAAAAAATTAGCCGGGCGTGGTGGCAGGCACCTGTAGTCCCAGCTACTCGGGAGGCTGAGGCAGGAGAATGGCGTGAACCTGGGAGGCAGAGCTTGCAGTGAACCGAGACTGTGCCGCTGCACTCCAGCCTGGGCGACAGAGCGAGACTCTGTCTCAAAAAAAAAAAAAAAGACACCCTGACAAAGGATGAGAATGAAGCAGGATTTGGTGCTCACTTTATTCTGTTTTCAAAGGAGATTCGGATAAAAAGTACTTTGGGAAAACACAATTATGTCCACCTATGTGTTTGGGAAGATGCCAAGCTTTTCAGGGTAAAGTTTAATTCCTATAGTTCTACATCCTGTTTTCCCATGAATGTTTTCCTGGTTCATTATCATCAGTCCTCCAGCATTCACTGCCGGGGTTTCACTTGCCTTTTTTTGTTATTTTAATTTTTAATCTTGATTTATGTAATTTTCAGCCTTACCTAAAAATTACAAAAATAATACAAAAAAAGTTCCATATACCCTTATATCCCCATATCTCATTTACTCAGATTTTCCTTAATAGCAACATTTTGCCATGTTTACTTTCTCTCTCTCACTCTCTGTCTCTGTCTCTCTGTCTCTTCACACACTCACACATGCATGCACACACACACACACAGACACATCGATACATATATACACATATATTTTTATCTGGACAATTGAGGGTAAGTTGCAAACATGACACCTCTTTACCTCTGAATGCTTAAGTATATTCTTTAAAACTAGAACATTCTCTCACCTAACCATAACACAATTGCCAAAATAAGAAAATTAACATTGATATCATACTATAATGTAATTGACAGCTCTTATTCAGAGTTCACTGATATCAAAATAATGTCCTGTAATAGCAAAAGAAAATACCAGATTACAAATTGCATTCAATTGTCATGTGCTTTCAGTCTTCTTCAACTTGAAAGAGTTCCTCAGTCATTCTTTACCTTTCATGACTTTAACTTTTTTTTTTTTTTTAGAGATGAGATCTAGCTATGCCCAGGCTGGAGTGCAGTGGCTATTCACAGTGTGATCACAGTATGCTATAGCCTCAAACTCCTGGCCTCAAGTGATCCTCTCACCATAGCCTCTCTAGTAGCTGGGACTACAGGGACAAGTCACTGAGCCTGGCCCTTGATATTTTTTAAGAGGACAGACCAGTTATTTTGTAGGCTGTTCCTCAGTTTGGGTTTGTCTGGTGTTTCTTTCATAATTAGATCAGATTTTGCATACATTTTGGCAGCAGTAACATAGAAGTGATATTGTGTCCTTCTTAGTGCAACATATCAGAAGGAACATGTCCATTTGTCCTAATGCTGATAGTGTTTACTTTCATCACTTGGTACATTTATACCTCCTAATTTCTCCACTGTAAAATTACTGGGTTTTCTTTTCTAATTAATAAATATATTGGAAACAGATAATTTGACACTACATAAATATTCTGCCTTTCATTAAACTTTTACTCTCTAATTTTAACCCCATTAATGACTCTTACCAGAATCAATTGTTATTGTAATGGTTGCAAATATTTTTCTCTCTTCAGTTATTAAAAAAGAATTTTATTTGGTAAACTACACATACATAATATCTCCCATCTTAACCATTTTTAAGTGTAGAGTTCAATAGTATTACATTCAATGTATTAAATGGTAGTACATTCACACTGTTGTGCAACCATCACCATCATCCATCTCTAGGACTCTTTTCATCTCACAAAACTGAAACTCTGTACCCATTAAGCAATAATTCCCATCCTTCCTTCCCTCGGCCTCTGGCAATCACCATTCTACTTTCCATCTCTAAGAATTTGACTACTCTAGATGTCATATTAAGGGAATAATACACTATTTGTCTTTTTGTGACTGGCTTATTTCACTTTGCATAATGTCTTCAAGGTTCATCCATATTGTAGCATGTGTCAGAATTTCCTCCCTTTTTAAGGCTGAATAATATTTCATTGCACAGGCTGGGTGTTGTGGCTGACACCTGTAATCTCAGCATTTTGGCAGGCCAAGGCAGGTGGAGCCTAGGAGTTCGAGACCAGCCTGGGCAACATGGTGAAACCCCTCTGTACAAAAAATACAAAAATACAAAAATTACAAAATACAAAAATTAGCCAGGCATGGTGGTGTGCACCTGTAGTCTCAGCTACTGGGGAGGCTGAAGTAGGGTGATCACTTGAGCCTAGAAGGTCAAGGCTGCAGTGAGCTGTGATCATGCCACTGCACTCCAGCCTGGGTAACAGAGCGAGATCCTGTCTCAAAAGAAAAAAAAAAAAAAAATGTATGTATGTAGTACCACATTTTGCTTATCCATTAATCTGTGTGTGGAAATATCTGTTGCTTTCATGTTTGGCTATTGTGAATAATGCTGCTTTGAACATGTATGGACAAATATTTCTTCAAGACCCTCTTTGCAATTCCTTTGGGTGTATACCCAGAAAGGGAATTGCTAGATCATATGGTAATTCTGTTTTAATTTTCTGAGGAAATGCCATACTGTTTTCCACGGCAGCTATACCATTTTACATTCCCACCACCAGTGTACAAGCATTCTAGTTTCTCTATATACTTTGACAACACTTACTATTTTATATTTTTTAATAGTAGCCATCTAATGGGTATGAAGTGATATCTTATTGTAGTTTTGATTTGCATCTCTCTAATGACTGGGGATGTTGAGCATCTTTTCACGGGCTTATTGGCCATGCATACATCCTGTTTGGAGATACGTCTTTTCATGTCTTTGCTGATTTTGAATCAGGTTGTTCAGTGTTTTTGGCAGTAATGGTCATTTTTAAAGTTTTTAATTTGAAAAATTTCAGGCTGGCACAGTGGCTGACGCCTGTAATCCCAGCACTTTGGGAGGCCGAGGACAGATCACCTGAAGTCAGGAGTTTGAGACCAGGCTGGCCAACACGGCAAAACCCCATCTTTACTTAAATACAAAAAATGAGTCAGGCGTGGTGGCATGCGTCTGTAATCCCAGCTACTTGGGAGGCTGAGGCGGGAGGATCACTTGAACCCAGGAGGCAGAGGTTGCAGTGAGCCAAGATAGTGACTGCACCACAGCCTGGGTGATAGTCCCGTCTCAAAAAAAAAAAAAAAAAAAAAAAAACAAGACCAGGCGCGGTGGCTCACACCCGTAATCCCAGCATTTTGGGAGGCCGGGGTGGGTGGATCACAAGGTCAGAAGTTCAAGACCAGTCTGGCCAACATAGTGAAACCCCACCTCTACAAAAAATACAAAAAAAAATAGCCAGGCATGTTGGGAGGCACCTGTAGTCCCAGCTATTTGGGAGGCTGAGGCAGGAGAATCGCTTGAACCCGGGAGGTGGTGGTTGCAGTGAGCCGAGATCGCGCCACTGCACTCCAGCCTGGGTGACACAGTGAGACTCTGTCTCAAAAAGACAGAGAGAGAGAGAGAAGGAAGAAAGGAAGGAAGGAAGGAAAATTTCAAACCCTCAGGAAATTTGGTAAAAAAAAACAAAAATACATTCAAATGCACCAATTACTGGACATAGAGGTTCGGGCCTATAATCCCAGCATTTTGGGAGGCAGAGGCAGGAGGATCACTTGAGGTCAAGAGTTCAAGGCCAGCTTGGACAACATAGTGGGACCTGTCTCTACAAAAAAAAAAAAATGGTTTTAATTAGCCATGGGTGGTGGCATGTGCCTTGAGTCCCAGCTACTTGGGAGGCTGAGGTAGGAGATCACTTGGGCCCAGGAGTTTGAGGTTGCAGTGAGCTCTGATTGTGCTACTGCATTTTAGCCTGGGCATGACAGTGAGATCCTGTCTCAAAAACCAAATGCAAACCAAATGCACCAATTGTTAACATTTTGCCATGTTTGCTTTACCTCTTTGAACGTCTCTTTTATGCTCTTATTGTTGTTTGCGTAACCATTCGAGAGTCAGTTGCAGACATCATGACCCTTCATGCCTAAATACTTGTGCGCAGGTCTCCTAAGAGCAAAGACTTTCTCTTTATAACCACAGTACACTAATTGTACCTAGGAAACACAATTGTATTGTCTAAATATACAATCCGTATCCTAATTTTACCAATTGTCCCAATAATGTTCTTTGTAATAACTTTTTTAAAAATGATCATCTAACCCAAGATCATACATTGCATTTTGTTGTTCTTTCTTTCTTTCTTTTCTATTTATTTTTTTCTGAGATGGAGTCTCGCTCTGTCTCCCAGGCTGGAATGCAATGGTGTGATCTTAGCTCACTGCAATGTCCACCTCCCAGGTTCAAGTGATTCTCCTGCCTCAGCCTCCCAAGTAGCTGGGATTACAGGTGTGCAACACCATGCCCGGCTAATTTTTGTATTTTTAGTAGAAACGGGGTTTTGCCGTGTTGGCCAGGATGGTCTCGAACTCCTGACCATGTGATCTGCATGCCTCAGCCTCCCAAAGTGCTGGGATTACAGGCGTGAGCCACTGCACCTGGCCTGTCCTGTCTTTTTAGTCTTCATTAAACTGGAACACTTTCTTGGCCTTTCTTTCTTGTTCATGTTATTTACAGTTGTTAAAAGAACAGGCCAGTTGTTTTGTGGGTCTTTCAATTCAGGTGTGTCTAATCGTTCTCTTGTGATTAGATTAGGGTTATGCAATCTGGCAGGAATGCTACAAAACTCACGGGGTGTCCTCAGAGCATCTCATCAAGAGATCCATGATGCCACTGTGTCCCGTTATTGCTGAAGTTAATGTTGATTGATTCAAGTGGTATCTGCCAGATTTCTTTACGTGACTCTTTAAGAAAGTAAATTTACTTAGTAATATTTCCTTAAACTCCAGAATTATTACTATTATTAACAACAAAGACATTATCTTTCATATTCTTAAAGCATCTACATATTATTTAATTTCATTTTGGAATAATGGAATGTTTAATTCTGTTGATATCAAATTTTAAGTTGATATCAGTTTTCTTCTAAATATTTTCTCTCCAAAATCGTTTTTGAAACAGCATTTTTGTAACTATGCTATATCCCAAGACAATATTATAAGAAGGTATTGGGAGGTTAATCTTTTTGTTTGTTTTGAGACGGAGTTTTGCTCTTGTTTCCCAGGCTGGAGTGCAATGGCGTGATCTCAGCTCACCACAACCTCCACGATTCAAGTTCCATGGTTGAACTCCCAGGTTCAAGCAATTCTCCTGCCTCAGCCTCCCGAGTAACTGGAATTACAGACATGCGCCACCACGCTCAGCTAATTTTGTATTTTTTGTAGAGACGGGTTTCTCCATGTTGGTCAGGCTGGTCTTGAACTCCTGACCTCTTGTGATCCTCCCGCCTCGGCCTCCCAAAGTGCTGGGATTATAGGCGTGAGCCACCTCCCCTGGCCAGGAGGTTAATCTTAAAAGCATATATGTATGACTTCTCAGTTTCTGTTGTTAATTGTCTTATTCTAACAATGGACTTCCATATGTTAATTTGATCAGTCTTAATAACCCATACCAATCATTTATTCATCAATTAATATTTATTGAGCCCTTACTATGTACCTGGCGCAGTGCTAGACATTAAAGGCACACCTAAGAACAAAGTATGGTGACTGTTCTCTTGAAGATTACATTCTAATGGGGAAAGACGTATCCCCATTAGATACGTCTTTCCCCATGAATAAGCAATTATATAATGTGTCAGATGGAGATAAAGAAAAGTGCCGTAAATAAAAATGAATTTACATAAGAACTTACAGAGTGGAGGCTGGGCGCGGTGGCTCATGCCTGTAATCCCAGCACTTTGGGAGGCCAAGGAGGGCAGATCACCTGAGGTCAGGAGTTCGAGACCAGCCTGGCCAACATGGCGAAACCCAGTCTCTATTAAAAATACAAAAATTAGCCAGGTGTGGTGGCAAAAGCCTGTAATCCCAGCTACCTGAAGGCTGAGACAGTAGAATCGCTGGAACCCGGGAGGCAGAGGTTGCATGAGCCGAGTTCGCGCTATTGCACTCCAGCCTGGGTGACATAATAAGACTCTGTCTCAAAAAAAAAAAAAAAAAAAAAAAAAGAGCTTACAGAATGATGTGGTTGGGTGTGAGAGGTGCAATTTTATTTTGGTATATCAGGAAAGTTCTCTATAATCTCTTCAATACATTTGGGGCAGAGTCCTGGGAAGTGAGGGAGTGAGCCAAGTGGGTAGGTTAAAGGAAGAGCCCAGGCCGCATTTGTTCTTGAGCATAAGGTGCAAAGTTCTTGAGCATAAGTGAGCTTCCAAAGGTTGGCAAGGGAGCCAGGTGGGTGGAGCAGGGTGAGTGAGGGGTAGACCCCTTGGCCCCACAGGCCACAGTAAGGACTTTGGACAGCATCTGAAAATAGTTCAATGAGCAATACTCCCAGACGCAGAAAGAATCAACCAATCTCCAGAATAAGTATTTTCGTGAGTTGGTTAAATTGCTACCTTTGGTTAGGGAAAACATTGAAGATAGTACAAACCTAGCAAAGGACAGCCAAGAAAGAATTCCAGTGCAAGACTAAATGAGATATTATCATTGGAAAGGTAGAAGTAAAAATCGCAAAATGCTATTGCCTTCTCACTGAACTTAAGTGCAGTAACCTACAATCTAATGCTTGTTCTGAAAATGCAGACTTGTTCCACCTGGATGACATACACACATACCTCAGAGATATTGCAGACTCAGTTTCAGACCAGTGCAATAAAGCAAATATAGCGATCAAGTGAAATTACACAAATGTTTTGGTTTCCTAGTGCATATCGAAGTTATGTTTAGCTGTAAAAACCCTGGAAGAAAACCTAAGTAATACCATCCTGAATATAGGAGCAAGCAAAGATTTAAGACAAAGATAGCAAAAGCAATCACAACAAAAGCAAAAATTGACAAATGGGATCTAATTAAACTTAAGAGCTTCTGCACAGTAAAAGAAACTATCAACAGAGTAAACAGACAACCTATGGAATGGGAGAAAATATTGGCAAACTACACATCTGACAAAGGTCTAATATCCAGCATCTATAAGGAACTTAAATTTACAAGACAGGCCAGCATGGTGGCTCATGCCTGTAGTCTCAGCACTCTGGGAAACTGAGGTGGGCAGATCACCTGAGGTCAGGAGTTCAAGACCAGCCTGCCAACATGGAGAAACCCCATCTCTACTAAAAATACAAACATTAGCCAGGTGCAGTGGCATGTGCCTGTAATCCCCGCTACTCAGGAGGCTGAGGCAGGAGAATCGCTTGAACGCGGGAGGCAGAGGTTGCAGTGAGCCGTGATTGTGCCACTGCATTCAAGCCTAGGGCACAGAGCGAAACCCCATGTCAAAACACACACGCACAAACACACACACACATTTATAAGACAAAAAAAACTACCCCATTAAAAAGTGGGCAAAGAATATGAAAAGACACTTTTCAAAAGAAGACATACAGGCCGGGCACGGTGGTTCACACCTGTAATCCCAGAACTTTGGGAGGCCAAGGTGGGTGGATCACCTAAGGTTGGGAGTTCAATACCAGCCTGACCAACATGGAGAAACCCGCCTCTACTAAAACTACAAAAATTAGCCGGGCGTGGTGGCACATGCCTGTAATCCCAGCTACTTGGGAGGCTGAGGCAGGAGAATTGCCAGCACCCAGGAGGCGGAGATTGCAGTGAGCCGAGATCGTGTCATTGTTCTCCAGTCTGGGCAACAAGAGTGAAACTCCATCTCAAAAAAGAAAAAAAAGAAAAAGAAAAAAAAAAAAAAAGAAATACATGTGGCCAACAATCATGAAAAAATCTCAATATCACTGATCATTACAGAAATGGAAATCAAAACCACAGTGAGACACCATTTCACACAGTCAGAATGGCCATTATTAAAAAGTCAAAAACGGGCGCGGTGGCTCAAGCCTGTAATCCCAGCACTTTGGGAGGCCGAGACGGGCGGATCACAAGGTCAGGAGATCGAGACCATCCTCGCTAACATGGTGAAACCCCGTCTCTACTAAAAAATGCAAAAAAACTAGCCGGGCGGGTTGGCGGGCGCCTGTAGTCCCAGCTACTCGGGAGGCTGAGGTAGGAGAATGGCGTAAACCTGGGAGGCGGAGCTTGCAGTGAGCTGAGATCCGGCCACTGCACCCCAGCCTGGGCGACAGAGCAAGACTCCGTCTCAAAAAAAAAAAAAAAAGTCAAAAAACAGATGCTGGCAAGGTTGAAGAGAAAAGGGAACATTTATACTCTGTTGGTGGGAATCTAAATTAGTTCAACCATTGTGGAAAGCAGTATGGTGATTCCTCAAAGAGCTAAAAGCAGAACTACCATTCAACCCAGCAATCCCGTTACTGGGAATATACCCAGGGGAATATAAATATCATCCTACCATAAAGACACATGCACGTGAATGTTCATAGCAGCATGATTCGCAACAGCAAAGACATGGAATCAACCTAAATGCCCATCAATGACAGATTGGATAAAGATGTGGTACATATACACCAAGGAATACTATACAGCCCACAAAAAAGAACAAGATCATGTCTCTCTTGCAGGAACATAGATGGAGCTGGAGACTATTATCCTTAGCAAACTAACACAGGAACAGAAAACCAAATACTGCATGTTCTCACTTGTAAGTGGGAGCTAAATGATGAGAACTCATGAACACAAAGAGGGGAACAACAGACATGGGGGCCTACTTGAGGGTGGAGGGTGAGAGGAGGGATAGGAGCAGAAAAAATAACTATTGGGTACTGGGCTAAGTATGTAAGTGATGAAATAATCTGTACAACCACCCCCCATGACACGAGTTTACCTGTATAACAAACCTGCACATGTACTCCTACACCTAAAATAAAAATTTTTTTTAAGTTATGTTTAGGCCACGCACGGTGACTCAAGCTTGCAATCCCAACACTTTGGGAGGCCGAGGCAGGTGGATCACCTGAGGTCAGGAGCTCGAAACCAGCCTGGCCAACAGGCCAAACCCTGTCTCTACTAAAAATACAAAAATTAGCTGGGTGTGGTAGCGCATGCCTGTAGTCCCAGCTACTTGGGAAGCTGAGGCAGGAGAATTACTCGAACCCGAGAGGCAGAGGTTGCAGTGAGCCAAGATTGAGCCACTACACTCCAGCCTGGGTGACAGAGCAAGACCCTGTCTCACAAAAACAAAACAAAATGGGAGGCCAAGACGGGTGGATCACGAGGTCAGGAGATGGAGACCATCCTGGCTAACCTGGTGAAACCCCGTCTTCACTAAAAAAATACAAAAAACTAGCCGGGCGAGGTGGCGGGCGCCTGTAGTCCCAGCTACTCAGGAAGCTGAGGCAGGAGAATGGTGTGAACCTAGGAGGCGGAGCTTGCAGTGAGCTGAGATCTGGCCACTGCACTCCAGCCTGGGCGACAGAGCGAGACTGTCTCAAAAAAAAAAAAAGTTATGTTTAGCTGGGTCTGGTGGGTCACACCTGTAATCCCAGTACTTTGTGGGGACTAAGGTGAGAGGCTAGCTTGAGGCCAGGAGTTTGAGACCAGCCTGGGCAACAAAGTAGGATCCTATCTTTACAAAAGAAAAAAACAAGTCATGTTTATACTATACTGTAGTCTATTAAGTGCAATAGCATTATGTCTGAAAAAAAATGCGCACACCAAAAATACTTCATTGTCAAAAAATGCCGGCACAGAAACATGAAGTGTGCCCACACTGTTGGAAAAACGGCACCAATAGAGTTGCTTAATGCAGGGACGTCACAAGCCTTCAATTTGTAAAATAGGCTACATCTGTACAGTGCTATAAAGTGAATCTTAATAAAACAAGGTGTACCTGTATCAGGGAATAATTTGCATAATATGAATGTCGCACTTGCTCATGTGAGATTTTGTCTTTGAAAAATACTAGATGAACAAACAGAGAATACTGCACGCGGGTGAACTGAGCTGCATTGGAGTGCACAAAGCGACCCATGCGCCACCCTGGCCAGGACAGTGAGCCACCCCCACCCCCACCCCCACCCCTGCCCCCACCCCCACCTGGGGTCCCAACTTTCCACACTGAATTTCAGATGCTGCTCCTTCCACCCCTTCACAGTTACTCACAAGCAGCCACCCTTCCAAAGGCCACTGGGCCGTGTGGTCACCTTCTCTTTAACTTCCCCCTCTTCCTTCTCAGTCTACTTTGCGTATTTCCTCTCTGTTCTCTTTCTTTCCCTCCCCTTTTCTTCCTCTCTGTTTTGCGCTCTTCCTCTTTTACACAGGTGGTGGGCCTGGGAGCCAGCCGGTGAGTGGGGAGGAGCGTAGGTGAACACCCTGCATGGGAACTTCAGGTCTTTTGCAAGCTGATGTCCTATCGTTGCTGTACTGTATATGCATTTCTTAGCCATGGAACATGTATGAAACTGTGCTGCCATTTTTATTAGGTTCCTAGGTTGTTAATGTCACTAATGAAGTTTTTGATTATTCTACTCCTAACCTGGTTTTCCTGGTGAGCCCTGTGGTTTTATTGCTGCAGTGATTTTTTTTTTTTTTTTTTTTGAGACGGAGTCTCGCTCTGTCCCCCAGGCTGGAGTGCAGTGGCACGATCTCGGCTCACTGCAAGGTCCGCCTCCCAGGTTCACGCCATTCTCCTGCCTCAGCCTCCTGAGTAGCTGGGACTACAGGCGCCCACCACCGCGCCCGGCTAATTTTGTGTATTTTTAGTAGAGACAGGGTTTCACCGTGGTCTCGATCTCCTGACCTTGTGATCCGCCCGCCTCGGCGTCCCAAAGTACTGGGATTACAGGCGTGAGCCACCGCGCCCAGCCGCTGCAATGATTTTTAGGAACACATCTGTTGCAATCCAGCAGAACCTACCACATTTCAGTAATAGACATCAGCACAGCCACGGTAATCATCATTTTCATCAGGCCCACCTGTTTCTCTCTGGTATCATTTAAGTTAGGAAGAAAGTGATCTGCCAGTACTGGCCAGGCGCGTGACTCACGCCTGTAATCCCAGCACTTTGGGAGGCCGAGGCAGGTGGATCACTTGAGCTCAGGAGTTCGAGACCAGCTTGGGCAATATGGCGAAACTCCATCTCTACCCAAAATACAAAAATTAGCTGGGCATGGTGGCACGCTCCTGTGGTCCCAGCTACTCAGGAGGCTGAAGTGAGAGGATCAATTGTGCCCGGGAAGTTGAGGCTGTGAGCTGAGATCATGCCACTGCACTCCAGCCTGGGTGACGGAGGGAGACCCTGTCTCAAAACTAAATAAATGAACAAGAAAGAGGTCTGCCAGTGCCATCCTTAAGAAGGAAGGCATCTACGCCACAGGGACTGAGGGCTGCTGGCCACTTCGTGGTGGGACTAGCTTTGCCTCCCTGCAGAAAGCCAGGGATGCCCCTGCCAGGCCCTTCTCAAAGCATCGCTTGCTGCACATCTCCTGAGCTGCCACTTGCTCCCAGGAGCCCTTGGCTTCTTGCGCACTAAAAACCCCACACCGTCATCCATTTAGGTGGCAAAAGTTACCTTCTGACAGCAAATGCTGAGCCAGCAGGGTAACTGGAAGGCCACATATGGAAACGAGGAAGTCAGGTTGCACAGGTTCATTCGGGCAGATTCAACAGAGCACTGAACATCCAGAGGAATTTAAGTTTGGGGATGGAGTCTTGCTACATTGCCCAGGCCGGTCTTGAACTCCTGGCCTCAAGCCATCCCCCTGCCTCAGTTTCCCAAAGTACTGGGATTACAGATGTGAGTCACTGCGCCCAAAGTGAGGGTTTTGACACAGAAATCATATACAAGTTAGAGGTGACCAAAATAAACACAAAAGAGACCTTTCTAGAAGCAGCTGGCTGAGGAATATTCCGTGAGCCTGACTTCCCAAATCTCCCACGTGCCTTGTGGGAAGACAGTTGGTGTTCTGCCTGTGCAGGGAAGTGTGTGGGTCTCAGAAAACCTGGAGTGGGGTCTTAGCAAGCTGCTTCTACCCTAATCTCATTTTCTGAAACTCCTATGGGTTGCAAAAGCCATCCAGGTTCCCTGGACACAAAATTCAGGTCCTGAGTGTAATTTCTCACCACACAACCAGAAGCAGCTTCCTATGTTTTTCACGATTAAATAAATAGTTACATGAGCAGTCCCAATGTACGATGTATGTCCGCAGACAGGGACAATCAGGCTAAGACGTAGAAGAGGCTGGAAGAACAGGCCTGGCCCCACCCTGTCACACTAGCTTGGAGAGACAGGCTGGATTCTTAGACAATGAGAAGCCAGTGAGTGTTTGGTGGCGTCAGGTGAGCTGTACTCTGCGATGATTACTCTGTCAGCACAATTTGGGAGGAATTAGAAAATAAATGACATGAACATGGAAGTATGCAGGAGAAAGTTGAAGACTCCAATACATGACAGGGGCAGACTCAGAAAGGTTGGGGAACTGAGGAGGTGACAGGTAAGGAAGAGGAGAACGTGCTGGCCCTAAGTGTACTCCATTCAGCTCTAAGGCACAAAGCATGCCTGACAAACAGCCCTAGCTGCTGGCCTCTGGGGCCACCGCTGCATCACGCTGAGGTCCCATGTCCCTGAGCCCGGTGGGGGTGCTAGAGCAAGCCCATTCCTGTAGGATGCCTGCTCCTCTCTCCAGCGATCTGCTAAGCAGGCCTCAATGGCCCAGCCCAATCTTTCCCAGATCCACACTGCAGGCTGTGGGTCCTCCCACCAATGTTCCTGCCCTTTTCTCCTTCCCCAAGGCTGAAGGATCTCCCTGCCTCTTGGCCTGCTCCTTCCCCTTTATCCTTCATAGGTCTAAGAACAGGGATGAGGTTTGGGGACTGGCTGACTCACTGCCCTGCAGGTGAGGGAGAGGGTTACATCTATGCCATTTACAGTGTGTGATGCATAGACTGTCTCATCTAATCACTACAGCGGCCCTGTGGGCTACCTACCACAAACTCTGCTTCACTAGTGAGGAAACCGAGGCTGGGGGTATTTAAATAGTCTCCCAAGGTCTCACAGCTAATAAATGGCACAGCTAAGACTAGTATGCAGTCTTCTTTTTTTTTTTTTTTTTTCTTTCTGAGATGGAGTCTGGCTCTGTCACCGAGGCTTGAGGGCAATGGCATGATCTCGGCTCACCACAGTCTCTGCCTCTTGGGTTCAAATGATTCTCCTGCCTCAGTCTCCTGAGTAGCTGGCATTACAGGTGCCTGCCACCACACCCAGCTAATTTTTGTATATTTAGTAGAGATGGGGTTTTACCATGTTGGCCAGGCTGGTCTCAAACTCCTGACCTCAGGTGATCCACCCACCTCGGCCTCCCAAAGTGCTGGGATTACAGGTGTGAGCCACCATGCCTGGTCTAACATGCAGTCTTCTAACTTCAAATACAACACTGTTTCCACCAGTGTGATGATATTCAAGGGTTTGTTGGTAATTTATTTTATTTATTTATTTATTTTGAGATGGAGTTTCACTCTTGTTGCCCAGGCTGGAGTGCAATGGCGTGATCTCGGCTCACCACAGCCTCCAGCTCCCAGGTTTAAGTGATTCTCCTGCCTTAGCCTCCCAAGTAGCTGGGATGACAGGCATGTGCCACCACACTCGACTAATTTGGTATTTTTAGTAGAGATGGTGTTTCTCCATGTTGGTCAGGCTGGTCTCGAACTCCCGACCTCAGGTGATCTGCCTGCCTTGGCCTCCCAAAGTGCTGGGATTACAGGCGTGAACCACCGCACCTGGCCCCCTGTTTGGAAATTTTTATACCAACATAAGACTATTACCCCAATACTGCTTTTTTCTTTTTAATATTCTAATCAATTATAATATGCAAATATTCTAGACAGGGTTGCCATTACAATATATAGACATCACTTTGTCTTCACTTTTTCTTTCCATTAGCCTGGTACTGTAATAACCTCCACGTTGCAGCATAGTTTCATACTTAATATTTTGTTTACATTCCATTTATTGGTGCACACTTAATCTAACCATTTCTCTACTGCTAATGTTTAGGTTGTTTCCAGTTTTTTTTTTTCTATTTTAATTTATTTATTCTATTTATTTTATATTTTATTATTTTTTTTTTGAGACAGAGTTTCACTCTTGTTGCCCAGGCTGGAGTGCAGTGGCGCGATCTTGGCTCACTGCAACCTCTGCCTCCTGGGTTCAAGCGATTCTCCTGCCTCAGCCTCCCGAGTAGCTGTGATTACAGGCGCCCACCACCATGCCCAGCTAATTTTTTTGTATTTTTAGTACAGACGAGGTTTCACCATGTTGGCCAGGCTGGTCTCGAACTCCTGACTTCAGGTGATCCACCCACCTCGGCCTCCCAAAGTGCTGGGATTACAGGTGTGAGCCACCATGCCCAACCTTTTTTGGCTATTTTTAAAAAGCATCAGCAGTGAGTATTGCTCTTTCTCTGTAGGGCTTCTTTCCTCAAATCCTCTTCCCCAAAGTGGGATTGCTGGGTGAAAGGCTGTGGACATTTTCATGGCCTTTGATTGTATTGCTATTGTTGGGAATGTGGGCAAGGGGAGTCCTGAGAGGAAGGACATGAGCAAATCACCACCAACACCAGAGATACAAGAGGCATGCCTTTCCACCTTCCTACGGGTCCAGCTCCAAACCCCCCTTGCAAAAATCTGTCTCCAATCCACGCCCCCCGTACAATTAATCTCTCCCTTGCCTTCACCCTATTATACCAATGGTTGTAACAATGCCTCACCTAGTCCTCAAACTCTTTAGTGTACAACGTATCTCTACAACCTCATGTAATCTGCAGGAGTGTCTTTATCTCTCATTTTACAGATGAGGACACTGAGAATCGGAGTGATTGCCTTTCTCAAGGACACTCAGTAAGCAAGAGGCAAGGCCAGCTCTTCAAATACAGAGTTCTTTCCAGTGCAGAGCTGTAAACCAGTAACTCAAATCCACAGTGAACTTTCTGTCTTTGACTGAAGAGGTTCCTGCACCCAGAGTTGGAGATACTTGCATTTGAGATAATACTGACTTCTCCTCCTGGCCAGGCAGCCTCTTCAGCTTTCAAAAAAACTCTATCAGGGCAAGCGACGTGCTTTCTTCCATAACAGTCATTCTCAGCAGAGTAGACTGAACGGTGGGGAGACAGGGAGGAGGAGGGAGGGGAGAATGGTGAATCAGAATTACTTTTTGCAAATTCTGATAAGCCTGAGCATGTGTCAGGGTCTAAGGAGGGGTGAGGAGGGAAAGGAAGGTTGAAACTTGAAAGAGAATCTGATAAGCACCCTAGATGGAGAATCTTTGATCGAAGCTGAAGATTTGCTGGAGGTCAGCATCGGGCTTTGTGTCCTGGTTCCCAGCAGGACAATTCCCGTCATAATGAGATTTCCTAGATACAGCCCATTTAATTCTGATTACAAAGTAGCCATTCCTTATGCAGGAACAAAGGTATGAGGATAAACAAAATGTAAACCCAGACAATGCAAACAGATAAAGGAAGGACCTTTCCACCCACTCTTCATTCTAATGCTGGGAAGAAATTTGTACAGCACCTTGTCACATGTCCTACTAATAATGGCTGAATGGCCAAGTGGGAAAAGATTTGGTGTAGAAACCATGCCAACAAATTTGAAAACCATCAGACGCTGTGACATGAACAGTTTGTTAAAAGACGCACCTAGAGCATCCTCTGTATTTACCTAGTGAGGGACTTCTGGGAAATCCTCCTTCTTTTCTTCATCTGCTGCCTGGGATGCAGATGTGGTAACTGGAACTCCAGCAGCCAACTTGAACCATGAGGCACACTTGGGGAGGGTGCTGTAGTGATCTGCAGGGGTCCCCAAGGACAGCGTGGAGCCGTCCTGACTGCCCGAGCTGCTGACTTCTGGACTCTTATTCCCTGAGACAAGGATCATAGTAAATGACCAAGCTTAACACATTCACAGGACAAATCACAGAAAGGGAGTGCCTTCTACAAGTATAGGAAAAAACGTGGCCAGGTGCCATGGCTCACGCTTGTAATCCCAGCACTTTAGGAAGCTAAGGTGGGAGGATCACTTGAATCCAGGAGTTCAAGACAAGCCTGGGCAACAAAGCGAGACCCCATCTCTATAAAAAATAAAAATAAATAAAAATCAGCAAGGCAGGCATGGTGGCATGGGCCTGTAACTCCAGTGACCCAGGAGGCTGAGGTGGGAGGATGCTCAAGCCCAGGCATCCAAGGCTGCAGTGAGCCGTGATCATGCACTGCACTCCAGCCTGGGCAACAAGTCAGACCCTGCTCTACACACACAAAAAAATTTTTTATCAGGGACAGTGGCATGTGCCTGTAGTCCCAGTGACTTAGGAGGCTGAGGCAGGAGGATACTCAAGCCCAGGAGTTTGAGGCTGCAGTGAGCTGTGATCACACCACTGCACTCTAGCCTGGGCAACAGAGCAAGACCCCATCTCTAATAATAATAATAATAATAATAATAATAATAATACAAAACCAAACACAATCAACCTCTCATAGCTGATGGCACAAGCCTCCCTTGCAGGGCACATGCTGATTCTCCACTTCTCCAATGCTTGAGCGTTAACAGAAAATAAACATAGTAAGTAAATGTTATGATCTATAAAAAAAGCTGAGTGCTCTGGAGAAAATAGAGAGGCGTGGGGGTTGGGAGTGTGGGGAGAGGCAGGAATGTGAAATTTTAAATAAAGGGATCAGAGAAAACCTCACTGAGAAGGCGGCAACTAAGCAAAGTCTAAAAGGAAGTGAAGGAATGAGCCATGAAGCTGTGCAGGGGAAGAGTGTTCCGGGCAGAGGGAAGTCAGTGCAAAGGCCCTGGGGCAGCAGCAGGGCTGGTATGTAGGGGGCAGGGAGGCTAGAGCCAGAGTCAGAGGGGAGTAGTAGGTGAGGTCAGTGTGTGTGTGCATGTATGTGGTGCGTGTATGTGGTGTGTGTGCTCATGTGAGCATAAATGTGTGTGGTGCATATGTGTACACGTGTCTGGTGTGTGCATATGTGTGCTCTGTGTGCATGTGGAGGGTGCATGTATATGGTGTATGTGTGTGCTGCATGTATGTGTATATAGTGTGTCTATATATGTGATGTGTATGTGCATGTGTGGGTGTCTGGGTATGTAGTGTGTATATGCGTGTGTGTATGGTGTATGTATATGAATGTGTATGTGAGTATAAGTGGTACATGTATATGTATATGTGTATATGTATGTGAATGATGTGTGCATGTGTGTGGCATAGATAGGTTAATATGTATGTGTACATGTGAGTGGTGTATGTATGTGTGTGTTGTGCCTGTGTGCATGTGTGGTGTGTGCTTGTGGTGTGCATGCTTTGTGTGTGTGTGTGTTTACTTGGTGTTTGGGGAGTGGGGAGGGGAGTGGCTATTGGAAGGGCATATTCCTGGCATCGCCTGGCCTCTGAACTCTCCCATTTCCAAGCCTGATTCCATCCTGTTCCTCCCTCTTAAGAAAGAATCTGGTATCAGCCGCTGTTAAGGTCATTCTATCTGATTCTCCCAGGTCTGTACCATGACTTAACCTAGGCCGGTCAGTGCTCCTGGCCCATGCAGAAAAGCCAGAGGTGGGAATACAAACCAGTCAGCAGGGTCTCGGTTTTCAGGAAGAGTGTAAGGGGTATCACTTTTCTATCTTTGTCATTGTGTTTATTTTAAAATATCTGATTCTTTCTCCACTAGACTCTGAGTTCCTTGTTTACTGTAGGTCCCCCCACAAAAGTAAGCACATAGTAGATGCTCATTAAATGCCTACCAGGCCAGGCACGGTGGCTCATGCCTATAACCCCAGCACTTCCTGAGGCCGAGGTGGGTCAGGAGTTCTAGACCAGTCTGGCCAACATGGGGAAACCCCGTCTCTACTAAAAATACAAAAACATTAGCCGGGCGTGGTGGTGGGCGCCTGTAATCCCAGCTACTCAGGAGGCTGAGGCAGGAGAATCTCTTGAATCCAGGAGGCGGAGGTTGCAGTGAGCCGAGATCGCGCCACTGGCACTCCAGCCTGGGCAACAAGAGCAAAACTCCATCCCAAAAGAAAAGAAATGCTTACCAAACTGAACTGATGTTGAGCAGAAACCACCCTGTTCAAAGCAAAGTTTGCTTCATGAAAATGACTCATACATGAGCCAAGTAGTTAACAAAACAATTTCCCTGTGCAGTTCACATCATGTACTTGAAGCGGGGCCAAGTCATTCGTCTCAGTGTTCAGACAGGTCCTGAAAGATACATTCTGTAGAGATGTGTTTAAAGCAAAGATCATTTCAGGAGGCTGAGGTGTGAGGATCTCCTGAGCCTGGGAATTCGAGGCTGCAGTGAGTCTTGGTCGCACCACTGCACTCCAGCCTGGATGACACTGTGAGACCATATCTTAAAAAAAAACAAATGAGTAGAACAATGATTATAATGCCTGTACTAACACATCATTTTTAAAAAGGGAATAATTGTATCGTGGGTGGGCTTTTCTTTTCGTTTGTTTAACCTAAAACTTGTTCAGATCAGATCTCATTATTATTATTATTATTATTATTATTTTGAGACAGAGTCTTGCTGTGTCGCCCAGGCTGGAGTGCAGTGACACAGTCTTGGCTCACTGCAACCTCCGCCTCCCAGGTTCAAGCAATTCTTGTGCTTCAGCCTCCTGAGTAGCTGGGATTACAGGCACCTGCCACCACGTGTGGCTAATTTTTATATTTTCAGTAGAAACGAGGTTTCACCATGTTGGCCAGGCTGGCCTAGAACTCTTGACCTCAGGTGATCCACCCACCTCAGCCTCCTAAAGTGCTGGGATTACAGGCATGAGCCACCGCATCTGCCTCAGATCTTATTTTCTTGAAGTAGTCTAGCTGAAGCGCAAAATACCCTTTGCCCCTTTACACTTAAAACACGCCAGCTCACAGTTAGCCAGGCGTGGTAGCAGGCACCTATAATCCCAGCTACTCAGGAGGCTGAGGCAGGAGAACTGCTTGAACTTGGGAGGCAGAGGTTGCAGGGAACTGAGATTGCACCATTGACCTCCAGCCTGGTCGACAGAGTGAAACTCCGTCTCAAAAAACAAAAACACCACCAAAACCAAAAGAACCACACATGCTCAGGGCTCGAATACAGTTCCGTGTCATGCACACGTCTTCCTTCTCAACTACGAAGCTTTGCAGGTTCAGAAGTGGGCAGAAACCCCTGAGACCATGTATTCTTGTGGATGGTAACTGTATGGACCGAATGTCCTTTGTCCCAGTTAAAAGATCTGAAACTAAAACAATCAGCAGTCCACTCATTTCGGACCAAATATGGTATGTTTTGGCTCAGAACATACTCCATGGAGCTGTCATCTACAGGAAGGTTTAGGAGACACAAGCACTTATCTTTTTCCAGGAACTAGAGTGCTAAATATTTATAAATGTGAGAGAGGCTGTGTGCCTGAGACCCTCTCAAGGGACGAGTGGTTGCCTGAGGTTTTTTTTTTTTTCCTCTTTCTGGGTTTACACTGAAGATATATTATTACAAAACAAATGATGAAAAATGAGAAATGTGTTCAACTGGTTGTTTGTGGAACATGACATCAACTGGCTAGCATGGTCCATCTGCGAAGCATTTTTTGTTTTTGTTTTTGAGAGGGAGTCTTGCTGTGTTGCCCAGGCTGGAGTGCAGTGGCGCAATCTCGGCTCACTGCAACCTCCGCCTCCCAGGTTCAAGCAATTCTCTTGCCTCAGCCTCCAGAGTAGCTGGGATTACAGGCACCCGCCACCATGCCAAGGTAATTTTTGTCTTTTTAGTAGACATGGGGTTTCACCATGTTGGTCAGGCTGGTCTCGAACTCCTAACCTCGTGATCCGCCCACCCTGGACTTCCAAAGTGCTGGGATTACAGGCATAAGCCACCATGCCTGGCCCTGCAAAGCATTTTTAGTTCTATTCTGCTCTGCTCCACCCTTCACTCTGTCTCGTTAGAGAATCAGGCTCACTATGGAACAGCTCTCGTCTCTGAGAGGCCAGGTGAACAACTAGGCCTGAGAAGGGAATTTTTTAAGTTTTGTGTGTGTATATATACATATATATGTACATGTATCTATCCATCTATTTTATATATATATAATATGCTTTTTTTTTTTTTTTGAGACAGAGTTTTGCTCTTGTTGCCCAGGCTGGAGTGCAATGGCTCGATCTTGGTTCACTGCAACCTCCACCACCCAGGTTCAAGCGATTCTCCTGCCTCAGCCTCCCGAGTAGCTGGGATTACAGGTGTGCACCATCACACCCAGTTAATTTTTGTATTTTTAATAGAGATGGGGTTTCACTATGTTGGCCAGGCTGGTCTCGAACTCCTGACCTCAGGTAATCCACCAGCCTCAGCCTCCCAAAGTGCTGGGATTATAGGCATGAGCCACCACACCCAACCTCAGTTATATTTTAAACTAATGTTACCTCTCCCTATTACATTTATTTTCCAGTAAAATAGCTTGACTTTTACAGCTTTTCCATTTTTAAAACTATAGAAGTAATGCATGACTTTTATAAAAAATTCAAACATTCAGAGAAGTATAATATAAAAAAGAAAATTTATTATCTCCCTTGCCTACATTGCATACTCCAGATGTCATTTTGGATCTGTACCTCCCGAATGGTTTTCTATGCATGCCATGGTTAGGAACACAGACCTAACCCAGTCAGACTACCTGAGTGCATGCCCCAGCTCTGCTGCTCCTCCTAGCAGTGTGACCTTTCATGATACTTTACCTCCTTGTGTCTCAGTTTTCTCATCTGTAAAATGGGCACAATTATGGTACTCACCTCCCAGGGTTGTTGTGGGGTTTAAGCAAGTTATTTATGTAAAATGCCTAGAACAGTGCTTGGCACATAATAAGCACTAGATGTCGGTAAACTATCATTATTAGCAAAGATAGTACCATAAAGGTGCATTGTATTAATTACTACATGGGATTTGCTGCTGTTAACAGTCCCCAGACTCCCAATCGCCGGGCGCGGTGGCTCAAGCCTATAATCCCAGCACTTTGGGAGGCCGAGACGGGTGGATCATGAGGTCAGGAGATCGAGACCATCCTGGCTAACATGGTGAAACCCCGTCTCTACTAAAAAATACAAAAAACTAGCCAGGCGAAGTGGCGGGTGCCTGTAGTCCCAGCTACTCGGGAGGCTGAGGCAGGAGAATGGCGTGAACCCGAGAGGAGGAGCTTGCAGTGAGCTGAGATCCGGCCACTGCACTCCAGCCTGGGTGACAGAGCAAGACTCCGTCTCAAAAAAAAACAAAAAAAACAGTCCCCAGACTACAGTAACTCAAACCAGATAAAAGTGAATTTCTCTTTCTAGAAGCCATTAGAGGAGTGGGACAAGGCAGGCAGTTGCTCTGTTGCATGAAGATTCGTCCTGTAGCAGGGGGCCCTTGTCTACATCAAAGCATTATCTCCAGGGTGTCACTGCAGAAAGGGGACAGAGGATGTGAACAACAACTAGCTTCCTTTTGAAGGATATGACCCCTTCATTGCATATATCACTTCTGCTCATGTCCTGTGGCCAGAATTTAGACCTTTTGACAAAGCTAGCTAAAAGGGAGGTGACGACTGCCCACTTACATGTAGAATTCAGCCACATTGCCCTAGAACCTTGACACCCACCCAAGCCAACCACTTAAAACGGGGCTGGAGGGGGCCGGATTTCTTTTACTAGATGAAATAAAGGATACTGGGCAACAGCTGGCGGTCTCTGCCACGCACTCTTTTTCTTTAGTGGGATTATTTTGTATGTGCTGCTGTCCACATGGGTTTCTCATCGAGCAATGTGTTGGGTGCTGTTCCCTAAATTCCTGTACACAGATCTGGTTTATGTTGTCCATCAGCTCTCTTGTATTCCAGGAAATTGAAATCTTTTTTTTTTTTTTTTTTTTTTTTGAGATGGAGTCTCACTCTGTCGCCCAGGCTGGAGTGCAGTGGCACAATCTTGGCTCACTCAACGTCTGCCTATGGGGTTCAAGCGATTCTCTAGCCTCAGCCTCTCGAGTAGCTGGGATTACAGGCATGTGCCATGACTCCCGGCTAATTTTTGTATTTTTAGTAGAGTCGGGGTGTTGCCATGTTGGCCAGGCTGGTCTCGAACTCCTGACCTCACGTGATCCACCCGCCACAGCCTCCCAAAGTGCTGGGATTGCAGGCATGAGTCACTGCGCCTGGCCAGGAAATGGAAATCTCTTAATTCACATAGCCAAGCCTTACTGATGGATGGACATTGAGGTTGTCTCCAAGTTTTGCTATTGCAAAGAAAGCAGCAATGTACTTTTTTTTTTTTTTTTTTTTTTTTTTGAGTCAGACTCTCATTCTGTTGCCCAGGCTGGAGTACAGTGGCATGATCTCAGCTCACTGTAACCTCCGTCTCCTGGGTTCAAGTGATTCTCCTGCCTCAGCCTCCTGAGTAGCTGGGACTACAGGCGCACACCCCCACGCCCAGCTAATTTTTATATTTTTGGTAGAGACAGGGTTTCACCATATTGGCCAGGCTGGTCTCGAACTCCTGACCTCAGGCAATATGCCCGCCTCGGCCTCCCAAAGTGCTGGGGTTACAGGCGTGAGCCACTGCACCCGGCCAAAACAGCAATGTACGTCCTTCTACACATTTTTTGCACTTTTTTTTTTTTTTTTTTTTGCCAGCCTTTCTATCACATAGGTTTACAGAAGCAGAAAGGATTTGCACATTTAACATTTTGACACATATGAGAGTCTTCACATCTAGAGATTGCCCCTTTAGAGAGACATGATTCCTATCTGAAGACCTCAGGGGAAAGGTCACCAGTCCCCACCCATCAATGACAGTCTTGATTTATAGCTGGCTCAGACTAACAGTCTGGAAGAAAGAAAGGAAAGGAGACAGAACCTTCACACTTATTGAGAGCTAATTATTATTATCCTTGTAAGTGTGGAAATACAGGCATGGACCAGTTACATAAGCTGTCCAGTTCACAGAGCTGGTAGGCCTTTCCTTTTCGTTCTTTTTGTTTGTTTTTTGAGATGGAGTCTTGCTCTGTTGCCCATGTTGGAGTGCAATGATGTGAACTCAGTTCACAGCAACCTCTGCCTCCTGGGTTCAAGCGATTCTCCTGCCTTAGCCTCCCAAGTAGCTGGGACTACAGGCTGCACCACCACGCCCGGCTAATTTTTTTGTATTTTTAGTAGAGACAGGAGTTCACCATTTTGACCAGGCTGGTCTCGAACTCTTGACCTCAGGTGATCCACCAGCCTTGGTCTCCCAAAGTGCTGGGATTACAGGCATGAGCCACCATGCCCAGCCTTCATTCTTTTCTTAAATCAGCTTTATGGAGGTACAACTTACATATAATAAAATTTGCCAACCTTTAGTGTGTAATTTGTTACATTTTAACAAATGTGGACAGTTTTGTAGCCAGCACTAGAATCACGATATGAAACATTTTCATCACCCCAAAAGATCCCTCATTTACAGTCAATCCCTGTTTTCCACCCCAGCCCTGCCAGCCGCAGATCCGCTTTCTGTGGCTATCATTTTGTTTCTAGAATTTCATGTGAATGGAATCTTACAGTATGTGATCTTTTGTGTCTGACTTCTTTCACTTAGAATACTGCTTTTAAGATTCACCCATGTTGTTACGTATATGTGTAGTTGATTCTTGTTTTTTATTGCCGATGAGCATTTTATGGATATACAAACATTTGTTTATTCATTCTCAAGTCGATGGACATTTGGGTTATTTCCAGTTTTTAACTGTCACAAATAAAGCTGCTATGAATGTCCCTGTACAAGTTTATGTGAATACATGTTTTCATTTCTCTTGGATAAACATTTAGGTGTAGGATGGCTGGGCTGTATCGGTGGTATATATTGAAATATATGAGAAATCGCAAAACTGTTTTCCAAAGTGAGTATATCATTGTGCATTCCCAACAGCTATCTATGGGAGTTCCAGTGGCTCTATATCCTTGCCAACACTATCAGTCTTTTTCATTTTAGCCATTTTAGTGGATATGTAGACATATTTCATTGTGATTTCAAATTGCATTTTCTTTTTAATTTTTTTTTTTTTTTTTTTTTTTTTTTTTTTTTTTTTTTGAGACTGGGTCTTGCTCTGTCTCCTGGTCTAGAGTGCAGTGGTGCGATCACAGCTTACTGATGATGCCTCAACCGCCTGGGCTCAAGCTATCCTCCCACCTCAGCCTACCATGCAGTTGGCACTACAGATGCGTGCACACCACCATGCCCAGCTAATTTATTTGATTTTTGTTTGTTTATTTGTTTTAGTAGAGACAAGTTCTCATTATGTTGCTCAGGCTAGTCTTGAACTCCTGGACTCGAGCGATCCTCCCACCTTGATCTCCCAAAGTGCTAGAATTACAGGCATGAGCCACTGCATGCAACCTGGTTTTCTTTTTTCTTTCTTTCTTTTTTTTTTTTTTTTTTTGAGATGCAGTCTCACTGTGTCGCCCAGGCTGGAGTGCAGTGGCACTATCTGGGCTCACTGCAACCTCCGCCTCCCAGGTTCAAATAATTCTCTTGTCTCAGCCTACCGAGTAGCTGGGATTACAGGTGCACACCACCACGCCCAGATAATTTTTGGTAGAGATGGGGTTTCTCCATGTTGGCCAGGCTGATCTCGAACTCCTGACCTCAGGTGATCTGCCTGCCTCAGCTTCCCAAAGTGCTGGGATTATAGGTGTGAGCCACCATGCCTGGCCATGATTTGTATTTTGTTAATGATGAATGATGTTGATTTCCTTAACCATTTGTATATTTGCTTTGGTGAAATGTCTGTTCAAATATTTCACCTCCTCCCCAACACTTTTAAAGTGTTTTAAATTTTTTTTAATTAGTTCGTTTAGCTTCTTATAACAGACTTGTAATAGTTCTTCATATATTCAGAATACAACTCCTTTAACAGATACATATTTTGCAAATATTTTCTCCCATTCTGTGGCTTGCTTTTTTGTTTTCTTAACAGTGTAGTTTTATTTTGAAACAAAGTCGCACCCTGTTGCCCAGGCTGGAGTGCAGTGGCATGATCATAGCTCACTGCAGCCTCAAATTCCTGGGCTCAAGCCATCCTCCTACTTTAGCCTCCCAAGTAGCTACGACTACAGGTACGTGCTACCTTGCCCAGCTATTTTTTTTCCATAGAGATTGGGGTCTTTTTATATTGCCCAGGCTGGCTCTAACTCCTGGGCTCAAGTGGCCCGCCTGCCTCAGTCTCCCAAAGTGTTGGAATTACGGGCATGAGCCACTGTGCCCAGCCAACAATGTACTTTGAGGAGCAAACGTTTTCAATTTTGATGATGACCCATTTATTGATTGCTTTTTACGAATTGTGCTTTTAAAGTCATTTGTATCAACTACATTTTCTTATTTTTGGTATTGTTGATGCTCTGACATCTGAGACCTTACTGAGCCAAAAGAGGCTACCCCTCCCAGGCAGGGTAAGCTAATTCCCAGAGATAGCAAAGGACATGCCTGCAAGCACGCCTTCCATTTGCAAACCAATCAACCCAGAGCTCACACCCCCAACCACTTCCCTTAGTGGATTCCCACACTCCGCGCCATTATCTACCTGCCCTAGTCACCCCAGAACCTGGTACCAGGGAGCTAGGGACAGTCCCTGTGGCCCAGAGCCACCAAATTGTTCAAACTGCCCAATACTAACCCTGACTAGCCTGCTTATCTTGCATCATCTATTTCTTCCCGTGAAAACCATGATATAGGCTCCTGCCCCCAGTTCGCATCAGCACAGCCTGCTGTCTTGCCTGAGTACTTCTCCCTGTGGCCCTGCACGGAGTACCACACCTCCTGTCTCTAAGGACTGTGAGTATAACAAAAATCTTTTCCTTCATAACAATTATTTTCATATTTGCATGTCTTACCATACCCAATTAAAACAAATCTCAAATACCATTAAAACTCACTTCTGAGAAATCTTTGCCTAACCCAACCTCACAAAGAGTTTCTATGTTTTCTTCTAGAACAGAGGTTACCAAGCTATGGCCTGCATGCCAGTGGCTTGTTTTTCTAAATAAGATTTTACTGGAACATGGCCATACCCTTCATTTTCATAATGTTTATGGCTGCTTTTGTGCTATGACAGAGTTAAGTAGTCATGACAGAGAAGAGACCACATGGCCCATAAGCCTAAACATCTGCTACCTTGCCCTTTAAGAAAAAGTATGATGACTTCTGTTTTAAAATTTTTATAGTTTTAGTTCTTACATTTAGGTCTGAGACCTTTTTAGAGTTAAATATTTTTATGATGTGAAGTGAAAGTTAAGGATATTTTTGTGTATGAACATCCGGTTGTTTCTTTTTCAAAAAAGACCATCCTTTCGAAGTTGAATTTTGTTGGTAGTCATCAAAAATTAATTGACCATGTAGCTGTTTCTCAACTTTTTATTCTGTTCCATTGATCTTCATGTCTGTTCTTCTACCAATACCACCCTGTCACGTCTATTGTATCTTTCTAGTAAATCTTAAAAATCAGGTAACATAAGCCCTCCATTTCCATTTTCTGGAAAAATTTGTGTAAAGTTTGTTGTAAATAAATTTTTGGTGCCACAAATGAAGTAGCACTTATACATAACTTTAATTTTCTCAGCAAGGCAATTTTACTTCTATAGAAGGGTGTGACTCGTGGATGGAACAATGGCGAGAGCACACCTGAACAAGGGAGGGTATAGAAGGGTGTGACTCATGGATGAAATAATGGCAAGAGCACACCTGAACAAGGGAGGGGAAGGGGTTCTTATTCCTGACACAGGTAGCCCCTACTGCGGCATTGTTCCCCTATTGGCTAGGGTTGGACCGCATAGTCTAAGCTAATTCCAACTGGCTACTTTAAAGAGAGCAGGGGTATGAACCAGAGTGGCAGGGTGAGTAGTTCGGTGGGAAGGGCAGTTACAGAACAGGTGACTCTGGATGATTCAGGTCAGAGCAGGTGACCAAGGGTGACTCAGGATGGAGCAGGTGACCAGGGGAACAGATGTGAACTACTCATTGGAGCTGTTGGAGAAGGTTGTTTAGTGAAACTAGGGCTGAGGAGAACGAGGAAGTTCAACTTTAAAATGGAGAACAAAGCACTGAACATACTGACATACTGATTCTTTGAAGAGAAATTTAGAACTCACTGTATTCAACAAATTATTATTGTTGCTTTTAAATGTCTGTAGAATTCACTGGTGATCCACCTGCCTCAGCCTCCCAAAGTGCTGGGATTACAGGTGTGAGCCATCGTGCCCGACCAAGAACAGCCTTTCATTTCTACCTTGCCTATAGCCTCCCAAACCAAATACAGGTCTCAACCAATTTCAAGGGCTTCCAACCTGGTCCTTGATCTCCTTGACTCCCCTTGGACCCAAGAAGTATGGTTTCTGTCCCCTTTCCTCTGGTGGATGACCCTGGACACAACTCACCTCACACTGACGGAGACAGAGGGGTAGTCCCAGGGAAATGAGTGAGCAGTTACCTGCAGAAGAGGGAACTTTTGAGAGAAGGAACCAGGTAGCTGTGAGGCCCTTGAAAACAGAAGGCTGTCAAGGCAGACTTGAAGGGAGAATATATGTGAATTAGCAAGCGCAGGAGATAGAGAGAGCACTAAGTATTAGAAAGAAGTGAAAATAGGGCCAGGCGCTATGGCTCACACTTCTAATCCCAGCACTTTGGGAGGCTGAGGCGAGTGTATCACTTGAGGTCAGGAGTTTCAGGCCAGCCTGGCCAACATGGCGAAACCCCCCCACCGTCTCTACTAAAAATACAAAAGTTAGCCGGGTGTGGTGGTGTGCACATGTAATCCCAGCTACTTGGGAGGCTGAGGCAGGAGAATCTCTTGAACTCAGGAGGTGGAGGCTGCAGTAAGTCAAGATTGGACCACTGCACTCCAGCCTGGGTGACAGAGTGAGACTCCATCAGCAAGGAAGGAAGGAAGGAAGGAAGGAAGGAAGGAAGGAAGGAAGGAAGGAAGGAAGGAAGGAAGGAAGGAAGGGAGGGAAGGGAGGGAGGGAAGGGAGGGAGGGAGGGAAGAAGGAAGGAAGGAAGGAGAAGGGGAAGGGGAAGGGGAAGGGAGGGAAGGGGGGAAGGGAGGGAGGAAGGGAGGGAGGGAGGGAGGAAGGAAGGAAGGAAGGATAAGGGGAAGGGAAAGGGAGGGAAGGGGGGAAGGGAGGGAGGAAAGGAGGAAGGGAGGGAGGGAGGGAGGGAAGGGAGGGAGGGAGGGAAGAAGGAAGGAAGGAAGAAGAAGGGGAAGGGGAAGGGAGGGAAGGGGGGAAGGGAGGGAGGAAGGGAGGGAGGGAGGGAGGAAGGAAGGAAGGAAGGAAGGAGAAGGGGAAGGGGAAGGGAGGGAAGGGGGAAGGGAGGGAGGAAGGGAGGAAGGGAGGGAGGGAGGGAGGAAGGAAGGAAGGAAGGAAGAAAGGGGGAACTAGGAATAGGGAGAGGATAAAGAGATTTTAATTTTTGAAAAAGCTATGTTAAGCTAATCAAGTCACATGAGATCATGCAGAGATGCAGCTACCATAGTATCTAAAGAAAAGGACTCTGAGGCAGGCAGGCTGCCTGGGTTCGAATCCTGCCTCTCCCACTTATTCACTGTGCAATCTTGGGCAAGTTACCTAAACTCTGTCTCAGTTTCCTCATTTGTGATGGTTGTTGTAAGGATCAAGTTATTGCACGTGAAGTACTTAAAACAACTCCTGTCCCATTAAGCACAAGAGACCTGTTTTTGTTCTTGCACCACCTTCCTCCTCATCATTACGTACCTATAAATTAACTAACCTGGATTTTACTGGCATTCCAAGATTTCCTTGCACAGTGCTAAAAGTCACTGTTCAAATTGTGCTCCAGTCTGTGCACTCTTATCAGAATATGGGCAAGAGGTTGGACAGAGTTGCCTACTAGAGAAAGCAGGTATATAGGGAGCATCTTTTACATATGTGCATTGGGGCGGTCTTTCATCACAATGGGAGCAGAATTTGACAGGCAGTAGGGCGGGTGAGGTATAGCTCCACACTAACCAGCTGGGCCGTGTGAGCAAATATTGAGGGTTCCCATTCATCATCAGGCTCCTTCCTTTTTTTTTTTTTTTTTTTTTTTTTGAGACAGAGTCTCACTCTGTTGTCCAGGCTGAAGTGCAGTGACACCATCTCAGCTCACTGCAATTTCTGCTTCCCAGGTTCAAGTGATTCTCGTGCCTCAGCCTCCCGAGTAGCTGGGACTACAGGCACTCACCATCATGCCTGGCTAATGTTTTTTGTATTTTCAGCAGAGACGGGGTTTCATCATGTTGGACAGGCTGGTCTTGAACTCCTGACCTCTGGTAATCCGCCTGCCTCAGCCTCCCAACGTGCTGGGATTACAGGCGTGAGCCACCGAACCCAGCCATCAGGCTCCCTCTAACACGTGTTTACATTTAATCATTCGACTTGCATAAATCTAGCTTCTTGCCTGCCCTAGACATGTGTGGCTTTGTTGCAAAACTAGACATGCTTTAAAATTAATTTGAAATGCATGTATCTTTTGCTATCCCAAAGATGGTAATATAGCTGCATTGCATTCCTGGAGACCTCCAACACTTCCTTCCTTCCCGAACAGAGCATTTAACTCTCTTCTCAAACTACCGACTGTCTGGGGCAGTGTGCCATGATGCCCCGGGGGAAGCTCCGTGGATCCGGAAGGCAACTCGGGACATCTGCTCTGGCCAGCCCACCCACGTAATGCATTCAGCAGACCTGCCCCCTACAGGGAGGGCTGAGCCTCTGAGCTCCCACAGGCTGTACCTTATAAGTAAAGACTGAAGATTCTTTGTTCATAAGAAAGAGAGAAGAAAGAAAAGAAGCAATTAAACAGCATTGCAGGAGCTCCTAGAGTCTGTCAGTTTCTTGAGAGCCACGCCAGGGTCTCAGCTCTCTTCTTAGGCTGCTCAGTGGAAGTGAGGCACCCAGTGGGTGCTGGCTGAGGTTTCCTCTCCCTCGGCAGGGTCCCTTCTGATGGCCTCCCTCCTCCATCTGCAACAATCTCCCGCACCCCTATGGGCTTCCTTCTTCCCGCCACCTCTACATGCTGGGCCCTCTGGGTTCTGTCGTCTTCCTATTGGGAGCTCCCTTTCCAAATGACCTCCTATCCTCTGCTGGCCCAGACCTCTGCTTATGTGCTGTGAATCTCCCATCTCCAACTCCAGCCTGATCTCTCTTCTCAATACCCAGAGACCACTTCCATCATGTCCCCCAGACATCCTAAATTCAGCACTTCCAAAACTGGAATTCACAGATTTTCCAAATGCACTTACACACCTGACTTCCTCATGCAGCCCAGGACACTGCCTTTCCCGGATTCGCTCTGTCTAAAACCCGAGTCTTCTTTGACTTCTCCCTTCCCTCTTTCCCTGGTGCCTAATGATAGTAAAATAGTATCGCTGATATATACTGAGTACACCCAGTGTGCTAGACAGCATACGAATCCCCAGCAGTTTCCTTTGATACACGAGGCAGGCACTATTATCAACAGCATTTTATGGACGAGGAAGTGGGGTGCAGAGAGCTGGCTGGAGGGACCAGAGCTGATGGAGAGCTGGACTGAGACTGGATCTGTTTGATTCCAGAGCTTGAGCCTTTTGCACCACTCTGCCCCATCCTTGACGGCCACACGTCCTAAAAACAAAGCAAAACCCAAAACACTCAACCAATGAACAATTTTAGTGATCACTGTCCCACCTCTGGGAGGGCTGGGAGTCCTCAGAAAACACAGAAGTAGCTCCCAGGCCCATAATTCACCCCAACGTTTTTGGTTATAGAAACCTGGTAAAGCAGCCACACAGGCCCAAGCCAACGACAACCCGCGGCCTGGCTTCCCACAGCCCCGGGCCCAGCGAGGCTGAAAGCAAGTCTGGAAGGCGGCGAGGTGGGAAGGGATGCTCCTCTTTCACTTGCT
The DNA here is from genome assembly GCF_043159975.1 of Macaca nemestrina. Taxonomy (NCBI): domain Eukaryota; kingdom Metazoa; phylum Chordata; class Mammalia; order Primates; family Cercopithecidae; genus Macaca; species Macaca nemestrina. The sequence continues at coordinate 13,078,614 of NC_092125.1, read as the reverse complement.
TCAGAGAAACCCTCCCGAGTCTCAGCATCAGCGGTCCACGTGTGGCCTGCCCTTCAGCGGATCTCACCTGTAACAGCTTCGGGGATTTGGGGCAGAGACTGGGCCCCTGCGGCTGCCCCTGGGAAGCCTGAGGTGTGAAGGAGGATTCAGGATGTGCCTCTGTTTGTGTGTGTCCAAGTGTGAGTATGAGTGTATGTGTGAATGTGGAGGTGGGTGAGTGTATGAATGTGTACGTGTGAATTTGAGTGTCATGTGGGTGTCTTTGTATGCATGTGTGTGTGGGTGTTGTGGGTGTGTGTGTACATGTGCGCATATGTATGTAAATGTAATTCCGTGGATGTGTGTGTGTGTGTATGTGTGAGAGTGTTATGTGGGTGTTTGTGGGTGTTGTGTGTGAATGTGGTTGTGTATGTGGGTGTTATGTGGGTGTGAGTACGTGTATGCGTGGGTGAGTGTGGGTGTTGTGTGAGTGTGAGTGTGCATAAGTGTGTGAGTGCTACCTGAGTGTGTGTGTGTGAGTGTTATGTGGGTGTTTGTGGGTGTTGTGTGAATGTGGCTGTGTATGTGGGTGAGTGTTATGTGGGTGTATGTGTATGCGTAGATGAATGTGGGTGAGTGTTGTGTGAGTGTGAGTGTGCATGAGTGAGTGCTACCTGAGTGTGTGTGTGTTATGTGGGTGTTTGTGGGTATTGTGTGTGTAAATGTGGATGTGCATATGGGTGAGTGAGTGTTATATGGGTGTATGTGTATGCGTGGGTGAGTGTTGTGTGTGAGTGTGCATGAGTGTGGGGTGTGAGTGTGTGGGTACAGAATTTATCTGATCCCAAACCATTTTCACACCTACTCTCCCATTTGGAGGCCCATTAAAGGCCCTCCAAGCACTCCCCTGTCCCTCTCGAGTATGGAAGGGACACTCCTCCTGTGAGGTCTCCTAGCACAGCCCATCTTGCACAGTGGCCATTTCCTGCTTACATGGTAGTTATTTGTACCGTCATCTCTGCTCCCTCTAACTGGACGCCTCATGAGGACAACACAGCATCCACTCTGTCATTGTCTTCCCGAAGCCACCAGCACACAGTAGGGGCTCAACAAATAGCTGGTGAAGGCCAAGCACGGTGGCTCACACCTGTAATCCCAGCACTTTGGGATGCCAAGGTACGAGGATCCCTTAAGCCCAGGAGTTCGAGACTAGCCCGGTCAACATAGCGAAGCCCTGTCTCTATTTAAAATGTATGTAACTGGCGAACTCGTACAACCCACCCCCAGCTCAGTGTTCTCCACAGGGTCTTTGGAGGTGTTTTCTCTCCCCTACATTTCTGCTTTCAGCCCCAGGAACACCTGCCCCGACAGCCTGGGGTGGTTGGGTGGGAGAGTAGCTCCCTGCAGGCTTTGGTGAGGGTGACCCCACTGGAAACTCCACATAACGTCAACCTCCCTGGTCTGTAAGTCATCACAGAGAGGCTGAGAACCTGGCTGAGGTGCTGGAGGGGCCATGCGCGGTGACGGGACGCGCTCAGCCTTCTAGGCGCCTCAGTTTCCCCTCTTGGCACTAGGAGCAGCACCGTCCCACCCACTTCACAGGCGGTTGCAAGATGATAGCGGTGGCAGTTTTGGAAAAGCTCTGAATGATATCAGACGACAAGTCACAGCACTGTAAAAACAGGTCTAGTGCTTCCGGTGTGAGAAAAGGTTATTTTTCAGTGTGCTGAAATACTATACAGCAAGTAAGTTGCTGAAGATGGATTCGAATGAACTAAAACTTAAACGTGGCAGAGAGAAAGCAGCCCGGGGCGTGGCTGACAGTGCTGTTTGGTGTGGAAATGAAGCCCAGCGGCCTGGGGCTTGGCTTTTGTAGATGAACCTCCGAAGTGAAGCTGGAATGAGCGAAGGCATCTGCCCCCAACACCGGGTGTCTGAGGCTCTGGCCCCACCCCACAAAGGGGAGACGCTCTCCAGCAAAGCCGCCGCTAAGCAGGGGCTCCGTGGCGACTGCAGCTGGTACCTCTTTTCTTGCTTCCATTTTGCCGTGGTCACTTGATTTTTAGAAGTTGCTGGAGGTACCTGTCCACCCCCTCCTCACACAAGGGGCTGCGTTGGTTTTGCAGGTAGAATCACTTTCCCTTTCTCTGGACTTGATTTTCAGGCCAGTGGACTTGCACAGCCTTTGTTTTGCCTGTTGTACCTTCTCTAGTCGTTGGCTATGTTCCTGGATATTAGCACCGTATTTGTAAGGGAGGGTGGGTTGGAGTAGAATGAAAATTCAACTATTTTTGCCTGACAGCAGATTTGATAGAAGTTTTAGCAGAAGAGAAGTTAGCATTTAACTAATGATTCATTAAATATGTTTTCGATATTTCTTCTTATAAGAGATTTTCAACATCAATCATGTATCAAAGAACAGAATATACATACAATTTCCATTTTGTCAGTTTTATCCAATTCATCCACATCATGCAGAAACAGAAGTTTCCAGTAGACGGCGCCAAAGTCTGTCTTTTCTCCGCCTCACTGCGCGCTCTTCGTTATTTCAAGATCAGCACATCCACCCTCAAGAAAATGACATTTCTTTATCAGCGCAGACCAGCACGAAGTGCTCTTCACAGCAGAAAATCCCGGTAAGATGTCTGGCAAGAAAAATAGCCCCAAGAGTTGTAGCCCTGGGCAGTAAAACCAGAAGCCAGGAACCCTGGTTTCCAAATAGTTGATGAGTTTTGTGCCAGTTCAGTTTTGAAGAAATAGCCCTGCAATACTGCGAGTCAGAGCCGTCTCCCATCTGCTCCCTCTGTCCCTCCCACTGGCCCCCATGGAAGCAGCTGCCCAGGCGTTTTGAGAAGGTGAGTGCCGGAACTCCAGGATAGGAAGAAGACGCTAAGCTTGGTCTTAAAAGACCACGAAGCATGAGATCCAACAGCCTGGGCAACATGGCGAGACCTTGTCTCTAAAACAAAATTTTAAATTAAAAAAAATTAGCCAGACATAGTGGTGTGCTTGAGCCCGAGAGGTCAAAGCTGCAGTGGGCTGTGATTATGCCACTGCATTCCAGCCTGGGCAATAGAGCAAGACCCTGTCTCAACAAACAAACAAAAAGCCAAACAAACAAAACCCCACGAGATCCTAAGGTTTCCACGGCCTGTCTTCTTGCATTGGGCCCGTGACTCTGCCTCAGGCTGTGACCGGGACGTGAACGGAGAGGAAGGAAAGGGAAATGGTAAAGGGGACAGGATTGTCTCCAAGTACTTCACTAGGTCCAAGGGAAGAGGGCTGGCAGGTGAGGAAACCAGAGAGTGAGAAACCCAGGCTGGGCAATGATGTTGAGCCTAAATGCTGGCTGATGTATTGCCGTCTGTGTGCATTGGACAGTGAAAATTACAAAGAGATGTGGTTCCTGGCCTCCAGGAATTAACAATCAGGTGGAAAGAAAGTTCATTCCACCCGGGGATGCGTTGGGGCCCGCTGGCACCCGTGAGCTGATTGTGCAGGTCTCTATACAATGACGTCATCACGTTGCGTCGGTAGTTTCAAATCTGCCATGAAGGAGTGTTCACATCAGAGAAATCAGCAAACTCAGCAAACCAGGGCTTGCTCCACTCCCCGAGAGCTGAATGTTAAACATTTACCTGCACACTGGTGATTCTGCCTCACTATACCGCAAACTGCTTAAATAAAGGTGGGGCGGGACATTTTGTCATGGTCAGGAAGCTGAAAGTGTCATGGGTTTGAGTGTAAGGTCAAGCTCTTCCACTGATTGACTATCTGGCCTCTCTTTAATGAGACTGACGCTATCTACCCTAGTTAGTTACAGGGTGGCTGGGAGGCTCAAATGAGATCAGTCTGTGTGGATACTATGTAAATGATAATGGATTTTATCAAGGTAATAGAGGTACCCTTAAAATTCATAGAATTATGAGAATGAGGCCCATCAAATCCCAGTTTGATAAGGATACATATGATAATGCATATTTGTTTGATTTCCCATTTATTTAATAACACTTATTGATGCTTCCCATATGCTAGGCACTGCTAGTTGGGCAGTCTTAAGAGAAGATGTAAAAACACTTTGTAGATTACAAAGCCTTTTTTTTTTTTTTTTTTTCTTTTTTTTTGAGATGGAGTCTCACTCTGTCCCTCAGGCTGGAATGCAGAGGCTGATCTTGCCTCACTGCAACCTCCGTGCCTCCGGGTTCAAGCGATTCTCCTGCCTCAGTCTCCCAAGTAGCTGGGACTACAGGCATGCATCACCACACCCAGCCAATTTTTGTATTTTTAGTAGAGATGGGGTTTCACCATGTTGGCCAGGCTGGTCTCAAATTCCTGACCTCAAATGATCCGCGCGCCTCGGCCTCCCAAAGTGCTGGGATTACAGGTGTGAGCCACTGCACCCAGCTGATTACAAAGCTTTTGTACAAGTCTTTTGTAAAGTAGAAGGCATCGTGCAAGGAAAAGTGTTGTTTTTCTCAACTTTCTTCATCTCTTCCAATCTGGAGACACTTGCATTTTCACTGCAACTAATATTATATATACCCTGATACTTTCATTTAGACCAAAATACCTGGCAGCGGTCACAAACAATGATGTGGAAAGGAAACCAAGACAGGAAAATATCCTTGCAATATTTCATTGACAAAAAAAGGCCAAAACAAAATTTATACAATATTATTTCTATGTATATCTATATGAATAGGGAAGAATATACATTAAAATATTCACAGTGGCTGTCTCTAGGTGGTAAGATTATTTTAATTAGCCTTTCTTGCTCATATGTAATTTTTATTTTCTCTACAAGAATTGGCTATGAAATTTTGGAGATTAAAAACTGAGAAGTAAAAGATCTTCATGCAGCTATTTATTTTGTAGAATTACAAATATGGATTTGAAAGGAGCCTTACAGATCATCTGGTTTCATAAGATGGGGAAACTGAGGCCGAGGGAGATGGAGAGGAAATAACTGAGGACTTTGAGTTTTTCTCTGAATTTGCATTCTCCTTTTTCTCTCCAAATGTATGTGTGGAGCTTTTAATAATTAATCTAAACCTGTACACTCTACAATTAGATTCTCATCTTTCATTATCTTTCTGACTTTTTGATGTATCCTCTAGTATGGTCACTTGTCTTTGCCTTATTTCTAATTTTTTTTTTTTTTTTTTTTTTTTATGTTCAACTGACTGCTTGGTTTCTCTTTTCTTTGAAAGACTCTTGATGTAAATAAGCCTTCTATCCGAATCAGTGGCCTCTTTAATTATATCTTCTCACGTTTGCTTTCTGGTCTTTACCGACTAATTTCTTCTAATTTCTCAGAAATTTGCAAGGGTGAATCACAATGCCTCCAAGCCATGATTCCCAGAATCAGAAAACTGCTTTTTAAATTTGAGGTAGACTGAAGCATTTTTCATCCATATATACGATATGATCTAATACACCAGCCTTTGCTTTCTGGACCTCAGCATTTACCTCTGCCAGGTGAATGTTTTCCCAACTTGCATGATGACTGCTTCTTGTCGAAAGCGTCTGGGAAAATCCGAAGCCCTTTCCACCTCAACAGCACAGGCTGGGCGGGTGTGGTGGGCTCACCCTGTAATTCCAGCTGTTTGGGAGACAGAGGCAGGAGGATTACTTGAGTCCAGGAGTTCAAGACCAGACTGGGCAACATAGTGAGACCCTATCTGTATTAAAAATAAATTTGTCAGGCATGGTGGCACATGGCTGTAATTTCAGCTACTTGTGAGGCGGGAAGATTGCTTGAGCCCAGAAGTTCGAAGCTGCAGTGAGCTATGATCACGGCACTGCACTCCAGCCTGGGCAACAGAGTGAGACCCTGTCTCAAAACAAACAAAAACAGCACGAGGCTGGGTACAGTGGCTCATGCCTGTAATCCCAGCACTTTGAGAGGCCGAGGGGGGCAGATCACTTGAGGCCGGGAGTTCGAGACCAACCTGGCCAACATGGTGAAACCCTATTTCTACTAAAAAATACAAAAATTAGCCAGGTGTGGTGATACATGCCTGTAATCCCAGCTACTCGGGAGGCTGAGGCATGAGAATCACTTAAGCTTGGGAGGCAGAGGTTGCAGTGAGCCGAGATCACACCACTACACTTTAGCCTGGGCAACAGAGTGAGACTCTGTCTCAAAAACAAACAAACAAACAAACAAAAAAAACAGCACTAGACACTTGACTGCTAGATTGCACATGAGCAAATGGATCTGAGGCTAGAGATTGCAAAAGAAGCCTAAGCCACCTTCCAAGATGTGAAGAATTGGGCTGCACGCAGGGAAAGTCCAGAGAGGCAGGGCAAAACGTCAGAACAAGTGACTTCGACTCCTCTTTTTGTTGAAGCCTCTCTGTGACACACAGTTATCCAGCTTGGAACATCTCTGGGTACAGTTTGGCTCCTTATCTGTGGCCTCTTCGAAAAGTGTCAATCATAAGGGTTGAAACACCCGCCTGCATACACGCGCACTTAGTGAATCATGAATTGACACAAGCCTCCAAATTCTTTTTTGAGAGTAGAATAGCACTCGCTGTCCAGTAGAAATATGATGCAGGTCCCAAAGTTGAGCCATATATGCAATTTAAAGTTTTTAGCAGCTGCTTTTATTTATTTTTATTTTTTTTTAATTATTTATTTATTTATTTATTTTGAGATGGAGTTTTGCTCTGTCGCCCAAGCTGGAGTGCAGTGGCATGATCTCAGCCGATCTCAGCTCACTGCAACCTCTGCCTCTCGTGCCCAAGCGAGTCTCCTGCCTGAACCTCCCGAGTAGCTGGAATGACAAGTGCGCACCACCACGTCCCACTAATTTTTGTATTTTTAGTAGAGACGGGGTGTTGCCATGTTGGCCAGGCTGGTCTCGAACTCCTGAGCTCAGGTGATCACCCCGCCTTGGCTCCCAAAGTGCTGGGATTACAGGCATGAGCCACTGCATCCAGCCATTAGCAGCCTCATTTAAAAAGGTAAAAAGAAATATGACAATGATTGTAATAATGTAATCAATATTAAAAACGATTGTTGGGGGCCAGGCGCGGTGGCTCACGCATGGAATCCCAGCACTTTGGGAGGCTGAGGCGGACAGATACTGAGGTCGGGAGTTCGAGACCAGCCCAACCAACATGGAGAAACCCCCATCTCTACTGAAAATGCAAAATTAGCCGGGGCCATGGTGGTGCATGCCTGTAATCCCAGCTACTCTGGAGGCTGAGGCAGGAGAATCGCTTGAACCTGGGAGACGGAGGTTGCGGTGAGCCGAGATTGTGCCATTGCACTCCAGCCTGGGCAACAAGAGCAGAAGTCCATTTAAAAAAAAAAAAAAAAAAAAAAAGATTGTTTAAGTATTTTACATTCTTTTGCTCCTACTAAGTCTTCAAAACCCAGTGTGCCTTTTACACTAAGGGTGCGTCTCCGTTCCAACTAGCCACAGCTGAAGTGGTCAGCAGCCACATGGGACTGGCGGCCTGCAGGCTGGACAGCACCAGTCCAGGTGTATCCAGCGAGTTGCTGAGGATGGCAGGATGGAAAGGAGGAGTATGAAATCGTGCTGGAATGTCCAAGCGGATTTAATCTTATTAATTAAAGATGTCCACTAGGTGGCGATATATGCAAGGAATGAAAATTTACTATGTGGCTGGCATTGTTAATATATGCAATTATTTGTAGATAAAATTCAGTATTTCCATCATCCCTGCAAGATGAGTAAGAGGATGTTCATTTTGCACATGAGGAAAATGAACCTGAAGCAACCTAGGTGTCTGGTGAAAGGGTTTCCAGCCAGCAACCGGAGGAGGAGGTGGGAATCAAGCCCAGGTGTGTCTGGTGCTGGAGCCCAGAGGCTTCCCAGATCCCCACACTTCATGCTCACCCATCTGCCAGCCACACAGAGGTCCTGGATGTCTGGTGGGCGATGAGCAAGTGACAGAGAGTCTGTGTGATGAGGTTGCTCAGGCTGATGTGACGGCAGTGAGAAGAGGCGTCTCATCTCATCCCTAACCAGATGGGGTTAGGGATGGTGTCCTGGAGCAGCCAACCAGAGAGAGTGACATCACTGATAAGGAGGCAGATTCACACGCCCTCATCTTTATCAGTGCACGAAATGGCACCCTACGGCCTGCTGGTGACCCGACTGCAGAGAGCTCTGGGTGTGTGGCCTCAGTCCTGTGCCTCAGTCCATGTGGCCTCAGTACTGTGCCAACGGGCCAAGATGGCGACGAGCTACTTTGAGGCCAACGAGTACCTCCACTATGACCTGCTAGAGAAGAACATTAACATTGTTCGCAAACGACTGAACCGGCCTCTGATCCTCTTGGAGAAGATCGTGTATGGACACCTGGATGACCCGGCCAGCCAGGAAATCGAGCAGGGTGAGACATACCTGTGGCTACGCTGGACCGCGTGGCCATGCTGCAGTTCATCAGCAGTGGGCTGCCCAAGGTGACCGTGCCGTCCACCATCCAGTGGCCATCTGATAGAGGCTCAGCTTGGGGACGAGAAAGACCTGCGCCGGGCCAAGGACATCAACCAGGAAGTTTATAATTTCCTAGCAACTGCCTGTGTCAAATATGGTGTGGACTTCTGGAGGCTTGGATCTGGAATCATTCACTAGATTATTCTGGAAAACTATGCATACCTTAGGGTTCTTCTGATTGGCAGTGACTCCCACATCCCCAATGGTGGCAGCCTGGGGGGCATCTGCATTGGAGTTGGGGGTGCCAATGCTGTGGAGATCATGGCTGGGATCCCCTGGGAGCTGAAGTGCCCCAAGGTGATTGGCATGAAGCTAACGGGCTCCCTCTTCAGTTGGACCTCACCCAAAGATGTGATCCTGAAGGTGGCAGGCATCCTCATGGTGAAAGGTGGCACAGGTGCAATCATGGAATACCACAGGCCTGGCGTAGACTCCGTCTCCTGTGCTGGCATGGTGACAATCTGCAACATAGGTGCAGAAATTGGGGCCACCACTTCCGTGTTCCCTTACAACCACAGGATGAAGAAGTACCTAAGCAAGACCGGCCGGACAGACATTGCCAATCTAGCTGATGACTCCAAGGATCACCGGGCGCCTGACCCTGGCTGCCATTATGACCAACTAATTGAAATTAACCTCAGTGAGCTGAAGCCGCACATCCATGGGCCTTTCACCCCTGACCAGGCTCGCCCTGTGGCTGAAGTGGGCAAGGTGGCAGAGAAGGAAGAATGGCCTCTGGACCTCCAAGTGGGTCTGATTGGTAGCTGCAACAATTCAAGCTATGAAGATCTGGAGCGCTCAGCAGCTGTGGCCAAGCAGGCACTGGCGCATGACCTCAAGTGCAAGTCCCAGTTCACTGTCATCCCGGCCAATGCTTGTGGCCCCTGCATTGGCCACTGGGACAGGAAGGACGTCCAGAAGGGGAAGAAGAACACAATCGTCACCTCCTACAACAGGAACTTCACAGGCCACAGTGACGCGAACCCCGAGACCCATGCCTTCGTCACGTCCCCAGAGATTGTCACAGTCCTGGCCATTGCGGGAACCCTCAAGTTCAACCCAGAGACTGACTACCTGCTGGGCAAGGAGGGGAAGAAGTTCAAGCTGGAGGCTCCGGATGCAGATGAGCTTCCCCAAGCAGAGTTTGACCCCGGGCAGGATACCTACCAGCACCCCCACAAGGACAGCAGTGGATAGCACGTGGATGTGAGCCCCACCAGCCAGCGCCTGCAGCTTCAGGAGCCTTTTGACAGGTGGGATGGCAAGGACCTGGAGGACCTGCAGATCCTCATCAAGGTCAAAGGGAAGTGTACTACTGACCACATGTCGCCTGCTGGCCCCTGGCTCAAGTTTTGTTGGCACTTGGACAACATCTCCAACAACCTGCTCATTGGTGCCGTCAACACTGAAAACAGCCAGGCCAACTCCATGTGCAGTGCCGTCACCCAGGAGTTTGGTCCCGTCCCTGACACTGCCCGCTACTGCAAGAAACATGGCATCGGGTGAGTGGTGATCAGGGACAAGAACTATGGCGAGGGCTCGAGCCGGGAGCATGCATGCAGCGCTAGAGCTTCATCACCTCTGGGGCCGGGCCATCATCACCAAGAGCTTTGCCAGGATCCACGAGAACAACCTGAAGAAGCAGGGGCAGCTGCCCCCGACCTTCGCTGACCCAGCCGACTAAACAAGGTTCACCCTGTGGACAAGCTGACCATTCAGGGCCTGAAGGACTTCGCCCCTGGCAAGCCCCTGAAGTGCGTTATCAAGCACCCTGATGGGACCCAGGAGACCATCCACCTGAACCACACCTTCGACGAGATGCAGATCAAGTGGTTCCACGCCGGCAGTGCCCTCAACAGAATGAAGGAGCTGCAGCAGTGAGGGCGGCGCCTCCCACCACACCCCAGCCCCACCCCCCAGCGCTGGCATCATGTTCAAGTTCAGCTCCACACACGCCATCAGCCGATCCAATCCATCCAGCCATGGGCTCTGATTCCAAGGCGGTGTGACCAGACATGCTTCCTGCTCCCCTGCTCAGCCTGCAGAGTGACTGTGGTTGGGGGGTTCTTAAAATAACTTTTTAGCCCCTGTCTTTCTATTTTTAGTGTTTGGTTCAGATCTTAAGCAGCTCCATGCAACTGTTTATTTTTATTGACAAGACTCCCATCTAAAGTTTTTCTCCTGCCTGATCATTTCATTGGTGGCTGAAGGATTCGAGAGAACCTTTTGTTCTTGCAAGGAAAACAAGAATCCAAAAAAAAAAAAAAAAAGGCAGATTCAGCAAGCTGCTGTGGGGAGGTGTCGAGGGCAGCTCTTTGGGGGATCACACACAACACCCTGTGGCTAGAATAGGGTCCAGGGTATGCTGTGAGGTGAACATGTGGGGTGAGAGCAGTAGAGATGTCAGCAGTGGGCACGGCACTGTGGGTATTCTACCTCCAGAGCAGCGGGATTTAAGCAGGCAATTGATATGAAGGGTTTTACTACCTAGAGGGCTCCACACCCCAGATGCAGAGCGTTGAGCAAATGAGGCAGCCGGTCCAGGGATGATCCCACCTGCACACTGCCTTTGCAAATTTGAATGACAAGTTTAACCACACGCAGTTACCCTGCAGCGTAGGACGTGGCCTAGCCAACAGAACGGGGCAAGAGTTCTGGAAGGTGCTTGATGTTTGCACCATATGCTGTGGAGTCCCACACGTCTAAACTCGAGCTCTGGCTTTGCCATTCACTGGTATCATAACTTCCGGCAACCCTTAATTTCTGTATCACACAGTAGGAATAATGCTGGGGTCAGTGGGTTAAGTTATGAGGATTAAATGAAGCATTGCTTGCAAAGTCGTGTTACCAAAGCAGTCCCATAGTGGAGTGTTCAGGACCACGAGTGGATGGAGGCACCAGACTCTGAAATTCTCATCCGGTCCCCTCCTGTGTTGCCCGCATGTTAGCACGTGGCCGGGCGGGGATACCTGCCCCACGAGCCACGTGTTCATTCAGGAACTATTCCGACCTTACACACCAGGCCCTGGGGAGGGAAAGATGCTGCCTTCATGGAGCTGATAGCCTGGTTGGGGAGATAGATGGTAGTTAAATGACACAATGAATATATAAATACAACCATGACAAGCATTTTGGAGGGGAACCCCAGGTTCTAATTGGGGAGGTGGAGAAAGCCTTGCTTTGTGTGTTAGTTTCCCAGCACTGTCATGACAAAGTACCACAAACTGAGGGGCTTGAAACAACAGGATTTTATTCTCACAGTTCTGGAGGCTAGAGGATCGAGATTGAGGTTAGGCAGGGCCGTGCACCCTCTGGAGGCTCTGGGGGAGGCTCTTCCTGGCCCTCTCCCAGCATCTGGCATTGCTGGCAGACCTTGGGATTCCTTGGTGGTAGATGCATCACTCCAGTCTCTGCCTTTGCTGTCACATGAACTTCTCCCTCTGTCTGTGTCTAGACATCTCTTTCCTTTATAAGAACTCCAGTCATTGGATGTAGGGTTCCTACTCCAACATGACCTCATCTTAACTAGATTATATCTGCAGAGACCCCATTTCCAAATAAGGTCAGTTTCACAGCTATGGTGGGGGCGGGGGTTGGGACTTCAGTATAGCTCTTGGGGGAACACAAAAGATATATTGATATATATATTCCTCCACATCATTTGGGGAAGTGATATTTGAGCCAAGATCTGCAACTTGAGAAAGACGTATCCAGTCAAAGAGGTCAGGAAGTAGGTTCTGGGTAGGACGTGGTCTGTGCAAAGGCCCTGGGGCAGGAGGGAGCACAGCACCTACAAGGGACTGAAGGAGGGCAGAGAAAGGATGGGCTTTGGGCACTGATTATCTGTGGGAGTGAAAGAGGTGCTAGGTGTCATTATTGTTGTTTCTATAGAAACTATCACACAGGACAGGTCTTGGTGCCCCGTCCTGATAGAATTGTGCCATCCAAGCTGCGCAATCTGCTTTCCTGCTGTATGCCTTACAGCCAGTTCTTTCCACATGACGTGTCATTCAGAGCAACGTGAAACCACAGATGTTTCTAAACGGGACAACTTCAGCGGATGGCGTGGCATGCCTTCAGCTCAGTGCACAGACTCTGCCCCAGACAACCCACCTGTGTGTCCACATTGCCCACTGAGCTGAGCAACTCCTGAGGGTGGGGGGCGTATCGCGTTAATATTTGTACATCTACCATTTCATGAAACGTTAGGCACATCAGAGGAATTTTATAAGTGTTCGCTAAATGTTACTGACTTAGATCAGGGTGTGGCCAATTCCATCCGAAGGGCGTTATTTCTCTTGTCACTAACCGTATCCTAGGGAAGTTATTAAGCATCCGTCTAATTCAAAGGAAAATGGGTAGGTGGTGGGAGGGTTAGAGAGTGGATGCCATGTTGGAAGTCAGGGGTAGGGGAAAACCAGCTTGCTCATCAGAATGTCAGTGAAGGCTGGGAGCTGGGGCTCACACCTGTCATCGCAGCACTTTGGGAGGCTGAGGCAGGAGGATCACTTGAAGCCAGGACTAGCCTGGGGGAACACAATGAGACCATGTCTCTAGACACACACACACACACACACACACACACACAATTTAAATATTTTAACCAGATGTGGTGGTGCACGCCTGTAATCCCAGCACTTCGGGAAGCTAAGGTGGGCAGATTGCTTGAGCCCAGGAGTTCGAGACCAACCTGGACAATATGGTAAAACCTCATCTCTACAAAAAATACAAAAATTAGCCAGGTATGATGGTGCACACCTGCAGCCCAAGTTACTCAGGAAGGTGAGGTGGGAAGATCACCCTAGCCCAGGGAGGTCGAGGCTACAGTGAGCCGTGATGGTGCCACTGCACTCCATTCTGGGTGTCAAAGCAAGGTCAAGTCTTAAAATAAATAAATAAATAAGTGTTCTATAGAATTGTATTGATTAAAGAAAATGTTCAGAATAGATTTATAAGTAAAAAATTAACAAGGTATATATACATAGGCCGGGCGTGGTGGCTCACGCCTGTAATCCCGGCACTTTGGGAGGCCAGGGCGGGTGGATCACCCTGAGATCGGGAGTTTAAGACCGGTTTAACCAACATGTTGAAACCCCGTCTCTACTAAAAATACAAAAATTAGCCAGGCGTGGTGGCGGGTGCCTGTAATCCCAGCTACTAGGGAGGCTGAGGCAGGAGAATCACTTGAACCTGGGAGATGGAGGTTGCGATGAGCCGAGATTGTGCCACTGCACTCCAGCCTGGGCAACAAGAGCAAAACTCCCTCTCAGGGAAGAAAAAAAAAAAAAAAAAAAAGGCATATATATGTGTGCGTTGATTTGTGTATAGAATAAGACATACTTTTTTTTTTTTTTAAACAGACCCAAATAAATGCTAACAGTTATCTGGGTGGTGGGATTGCAAGTGGGTATTTTCTTTCTTTCTTTTTTTTTTTGGAGACAGAGTTTCGCTCTTGTTGCCCAGGCTAGAGTGCAACGGCGTGATCTTGGTTCACCACAACCACCGCCTCTTGGATTCAAGCGATTCTCCTGCCTCAGCCTCCCAAGTAGCTGGTATCACAGGCATGTGCCACAACACCCGGTTAATTTTTGTATTTTTAGTAGAGATGGGTTTCGCCACGTTGGCTTAGCCAACAATGGTAATTTTAAATTTTATTCCATGGTTTTCTACATTTTCCAAATTCTCCTCAATAAAATAAAAATGATTTCATATTGTATTAATTACTACAATGCAAGATCGTAAGGTCAGAGGGACACTAATGGTGGTCTACCTCATGATCCTCCAGGACACAGTATTTCACCGAGGGTTTTCGCATAGTTTCTCATTTGATACTCAGAGGACCCTGTGCCTAGGTGAGGATGGCGGTGCTGCTTCTGAGAAGTCGCTGCCTCCCCTTCTCCCTTTAGCCTCCCCCACAAAAGAAGACACTTTGATTGCTGGGCCACAGTCAGTTCTGACTCCCATATCTTACAACACTTGTCAGGGACCAGCCTGGACCTGTTACCCGAGCAGTGTGTGGCCTCGTTTCCTCTGAGCTTTCTCGACACCTCAAACTCCTATCATTCAGCCCCTTATCTCTCCAAGCTTTCAGCACAAGCCTCTCCTCAGCCTTCTAAATAAATAAACAACACCTACACAGAACACTACCATTTTCTATAAGCTTTTCTCCCCCTTTAAAAATTGCAACAAAATATACATAGGACAAAATGTATCATTTAATCTTTTTAAGTATACAATTCAGTGCCTGTGATATACATAAGACAAAATGTATCATTTAAATCATTTTAAGTGTACAATTCAGTGGGGTGATATACATAAGACAAAATGTATCATTTAAATCATTTTAAGTATACAATTCAGTGGGGTGATATACATAAGACAAAATGTATCATTTAAATCATTTTAAGTATACAATTCAGTGCCTTTAAGTCCATTCATGATGTTGCAATTGTCACCACCATCCAGCTCCGGAACTTCTTAATCATCCATGCTTTTGAATCCACAGTCTCATAACATTTTATTGCCGTCCTCATTGTCAGGTGAGGAAGCTGAGGCTTTCTTCCTAACCTTGCTTTTGTGTTTTCTCTTTAACACTTGCAGTCTGGCTTTTGCTGGTGGCTGTCCCGGAACTGACCCCCTTCAGGCTGTCAGAGACCTCCCGGGGGCTGAATTTCATGGGCTGCTTCCTGGTCTAGTCTTGTTTCTGGTCTGCAGCATTTGACAATCTTGCTTTCCAATCTCTCTCAGAAATTATCTCCTCCCCAGGTTTCCATAACACTCTCTCTCGAGTTTCCTACTACTAATTCTTGGGTGTTTTCTTGTTCTTTTCTTTTCATGTTTTTCTGTTTATTTGATTGTTTTGTTTCTTTCTGTTTTTTTGAGCTGGAGTCTCGCTCTGTTTCCTAGGCTGGAGTGCGATGGTGCGATCTCGGCTCACTGCAACCTCCACCTCCCTGGTTCAAGTGATTCTCCCGCTTCAGTCTCCCGAGTAGCTGGGATTACAAGTGCCCACCAACCCGCCAGGTTAACTTTTTGTATTTTTAGTAAGAGATGGGTTTTCGTCATGTTGGCCAGGCTGGCCTCGAACTCCTGACCTTGTTGGAACCAAACTGTCGATTCCTTCCTGGGCAGGGGTCGCCGCGAAGGATCACCGACACGAGATTCACAGCAGAGAGTTATTTATTACTAGCGAGTTATTTATTACTAGCGCGCTAGGGTCCCAAGCTCTAAGTTGGCCCTGGGACCCTGACTGCTTGTTACAGGCTGTTTATATAGGCAAACACAAGTTCAAACACAGCTTAGGGCGCGAAATTCAAACAAAGCTTTAGGCGCGTGGTAATTGGGTCTGTCTATGGCCTGAGCAAGGTGTCTTGTTCTAATTGGTTAGAGCAGGACCTTATGAGGTTTTTTCCTGGAGTTGTTGATTCCGGGAACTTCGAGGCAGGGTGGGACCCCCGGAATTGGCAGGGTGGGACCCCATGAGGTTGTTTCCCAGAATTGGCAGGGTGGGACCCTATCAGGGTAGGACCCTATTGAGGCAGGGTGGGACCCTATCCAGAGCCACCTGGTGTTAATTTTTTTAAGTTCTTTTTTTATGAGGCCTAGTTTCTAAGTTTTATGCGGCCTAGTTTCAACCTCAGGTGATCTGCGGGCCTCGGCCTCCCAAAGTGTTGGGATTACAGGTGTAAGCCACTGTCCCTGGCCTCTTCATGTTTTTAAATTAGTCTTCCCTTTTTAATTTATTTTATTTTATTTTATTTTATTAATAGAGACAGGGTCTCGCTATGTTGCCCAGGCTGGTCTCAAACTCCTGGACCCAAGCAGGATCTTTTCTTCTGGCTTCTTCTTCTCCTGGCTCAGGAACTCATCCTCACTCCCTTTAACCTTTCGATAACCACTCGCCTGGTTTCCCTGCCTCTGGCCTTGCTGATGAGACAACTAAGATCTTTCTGCCAGGGAAATGTGATGCTGCCCTCAAGTCTACAAGGGCAGCCTGAGCTGACAGGATAACATCTAACCTCCTTAGTTGGATATAGGATGTCCCTTGTCATCCGGCCCCCGGTGACCTCTAACATTATCCCCACCCCACCCCACCCCTTTACAGTCTGCAGTAGAATCGTCTGCAGTCCCAGTGCTGGAAGCCCAGGCTGCCTCCTGCCTCCCTGTCTCTGCATATGTGGTCGCTTTATCCTAGAACTTAGCATGTAGTTGCCTGTGTGCCCGTCTGTCTCCACAACAGGGCAAGGTCTTGCTTGTCCTCTTTATGTCTCAGTGCTTAGTGTACCTTATATTTGGACAATGAATAAATGTGTGCTGCTCTGGAAAAGAGATCAATGTCTCGATGGAGTGGAAATCACTAAGGGACAGAGCAAGGACTGGAAGTCAGGTCTTGGAAAGTTCTGACCCTTCCCACTATGTAAACATCCTTTCTACTGAGGGACCTCCCGGGGTGACAAAGCCTTGGAGGAAATGCATGCAGTCTCTGCATGGTCCTAAGAAAATAAAGGAAATAAAGTAAGTGGTGTAATCCTGGACCGGAGTAGAGAGACTTCTTACCGGGAGGCATTTTAAGGAGGGTGGAGAGGGGGATGCTCTCCCTGCCTCCCGGTCACAGTCTACAGGAGCTTGCTGCTTCAGATGTGCTCACACGGGACCGAGAGGCAGGCAGGCGGAGTGGTGCGGCTGAAAGACATCTCTGCATCAGAAAACTTGAGTCCCGGTTTTTTCTAGATCTGCCACTGACTGGCCAATCTCAGAAGGCCCAGCAGCCTTCATGTGTGAAACAAACGGGGTCGTTTCCATCTCTTTCAACCTGAAAATCCAGAAAGTGGGGACATCTGTGTTTAAAGATGGTTCAACATTTTTCAGATTAAACTGATCCACATTTTCCAAGGTATCAAAGTGGTGGCTGCGTCCTCTCATGGTGCTGGGAATCACAGACTTCTCCCCTCACCCTTGACCGTGACCTGATTGTAGAGGATTGTTGCTGATAGAAATGTCCAAGATAGGCCGGGCGCGGTGGCTCACACCCGTAATCCCAGCACTTTGGGAGACTGAGACAGGCGGATCACGAGGTCAGGAGATCGAGACCATCCTGGCTAACACGGTGAAACCCCGTCTCTACTAAAAACACCAAAAATTAGCCAGGCATGGTGGCAGGCGCCTGTAGTCCCAGCTACTCGGAAGGCTGAGGCAGAAGAATGGCATGAACTCGGGAGGCGGAGCTTGCAGTGAGCCGAGATCGTGCCACTGCACTCCAGCCTGGGCAACAGAGCGACTCAAAAAAAAAAAAAAGAAAAGAAATGTCCAAGATATTCAAGGGGCTTCTCTAGAGGAAACAACTTCACTTTCACTCTTGATTCTCTAGGGGAAATATAACTTCCGTTTCACTCTTGATTTTTAACTATTTTCACGTTATGAGTTGAGATAAACGGCCTTAGAGTTGATTCATCGAGGAGAGAGTGATGCTGCCTAGCGTTCTGTGAAAGCTGGCTGTACTGAGCGAAATGCTAGGTCACTGCAGGGAAGGAAAGGGAAGAGAAGTGGGGAGGGAGAGGGGCAGGGAGAGGGACAGGGAGATTGGTTTCCTTTTACAAACCCAGCTGGTTTCCTCAGTAGTTGTGTGTGGTTTCCACCAAACCCACCTATCACTTAGTTAGGACTGCTAATTAGCGGGCAGAGATGAGGACTGCTGTCTGTAGCCCTAAGGATGTAATAACCAGGAGGCTGAGCTGGTGGTTGCAGCTGACACTGGAAATTTACCCGGCTCCGCCCCCCAGGAGATGTCCACCCCCATATCCTAGGCGGCTGTGGGCCACAGGCATTTCGTTCTCCAAAATCCTACATTCATCTGACTTCATTTAATATTTGCAGCCACATAAGAAGTAGAAACATGGCCGGGCGCGGTGGCTCAAGCCCGTAGTCCCAGCACTTTGGGAGGCCGAGACGGGCGGATCACGAGGTCAGGAGATCGAGACCATCCTGGCTAACCCAGTGAAACTGCGTCTCTACTAAAAAATACAAAAAACTAGCCGGGCGTGGTGGCGGGCGCCTGTAGTCCCAGCTACTTGGGAGGCTGAGGCGGGAGAATGGCGTGAACCCGGGAGGCGGAGCTTGCAGTGAGCCGAGATCACGCCACTGCACTCCAGCCTGGGAGACACAGCGAGACTCCGTCTCAAAAAAAAAAAAAAAAAAAAAGAAGTAGAAGCATAACTTAATTTCCAGATTCGAAGACTGAAGTTTGGACAGAAAAAATAACTTGCCCCGTGTCACCCAGCTGGCACACAGAGGAGCTGGGATTCAACATCAATGACTCCAGGACCACGGTCTGTCTCCATAAGACAAGTATACCCACCTCGATTCTCCACCTGTCAGGCCTTCTCCATTTTCCCACCTGCTAAATAAATCACACCTGGTTCCATCTCTCCTTCTTTCCTCCCCTAACCCATGATTCTTTGTTGTTGTTGTTGTTGTTGTTTTGGAAACAGAGTTTTGCTGTTGTCGCCCAGGCTGGAGTACAGTGGCGCCATCTCGGCTCACTGCTACCTCTGCCTCCCAGGTTCAAGCGATTCTCCTGCCTCGGCCTCCCAAGTAGCTGGGATTACAGGCACGTGCCACCAAGCCCGGCTAATTTTTGTATTATTAGTAGAGATGGGGTTTCACCATGTTGGCCAGGGTGGTCTTCAACTCCTGACCTCAGGTGATCCTCCCGCCTCGGCCTCCCAAAATGCTGGGATGACAGGCGTGAGCCACTGCGCCCAGCCATATCCCATGACTCCGTAAAGCACTCTGTGGTTGTTTCTGGGTTATTTTCACTTCTTCAACTAGAAGGTAAGTTTTTTGGGGTCAAACAGCATGTTTTCTACTTTGTTTTCATCCTATCCCAAATTGCCTGGTACCAATCTGGGCACATAAGATGTGTTTGGTAGTTGATGAGCCAACAGGGAACCCACAAATGGCATTGTATTA
Organism: Macaca nemestrina; assembly: GCF_043159975.1. NCBI lineage: Eukaryota > Metazoa > Chordata > Mammalia > Primates > Cercopithecidae > Macaca > Macaca nemestrina. The sequence continues at coordinate 13,059,191 of NC_092125.1, read as the reverse complement.
GAAAACCACAGGCTTTGGGCCCGAGGAATGACCCTTCTCTTGTACAGTTCTATCCACGCCTCAAAAGCCCTCTCATAGCTCGGTGGATCTCAGCTGAATGTCACTGAGCCAGAGCTTTCCCCGACCACCCAAGCCCAAGTGCTGTCCCTGGCTGTTCCTCCTCGGAGCATCTCTTTTTCCTCCTTCATTGGACTTACTACAACGTGTACTCATAGGCTCATTTGAGTATCTTCCTTATTTTCTCCACTAAAATGTGAACCCAGCTACTGGGGAGGCTGAGGCACGAGAATCGCTTGAACCCAGGAGGCGGAGGTTGCAGTGAGCCGAGATAGCGCCACTGCACTCCAGCCTAGGCAACAGAGCAAGACTCCATCTCAGAAAATAAAATAAAATAAAACTCTGGAATGCTATAAAAGAAACCAATAGTAATGGTTAAGGGTGGGACCTGGGCAGGTGGGGACAGAGGAGCAAGGGAACGTTGCAAACTTTCCAACTGTCTTGCTCCATGCCTAACACCAAGTAAATCTTTAGTAAATTCAGTAAATTAAGTACATCTGTTGATAGATTTGATTAACTAATGATCTTGAAACCAACACATTGGACAAGCAACAGGTTGCAAATGTGCGTTGAAGACGGATGAAAGCACACACTGAACAGGGCCTGCTCCAGTGAACCGTCATCTGCCTGTATCTTTCCTGTTCCAGTTCAAGACCAGTCCGGATACTTGGGCCTTGTTTGGTTTTGCTCCTCTTGGGAAATGTCAGTTCATTGGTCATTACAAGGATAATAGGAGTTACTTCCCGACTGCATGAAAAGTACGTAGAAAAAGCCTGGCACAGAGAGAGAAGCCAATGAGCAGCAGGAATGATGATCACAGGCAATCTTCCCTTCCGCCACCACTCACCTCAGATGACCTGGTGAGCCTTGTATCACAGGCTGGGTATTTCCCCCGGAATTCATATGTTGAAGCTCTAACCCACAGTACACAGAACGTGACTGTATTTGGAGAGAGGGCCTTCTCTCCAAATAGAAGCAGGTAATTAAGGTAAAAGGAGGCCATCAGTGTAGGTTCTAATACGATATGACTGGTCCTGATGAGAAGTGGAGATTAGGATACTGAAACACACAGAAGGAAGCCCGTGTGAGGACACAGAGGAGGGAGGTTGTCTGCAGCCAAGGAGACTGGCATCAGGAGAAAGCAGCCCTGCCAACACCTTGGCCTCCAACTTTCAGCTTCCAGAACTGGAGATCTGCCAGTCAGTGGCACTTTGTCATAGCAGCCCAAGTCGACTAGCACACCTTGCCTAGCCCTGCATTTCTCAAATATATGCAACTACAGAAGTTGTCTTGATTGTTTAGAGCCAAGCCCTGTGCTGCTACAAGGGCATAGGCTGAACCAACCACCTGTCAAGGAGTTTCCATGCAGAAGCAGATGAAGGAGACTTCACCCTAGGGCGAGACCCTTGACCCTGTCCCCAGGAATTCTCCAGCTACGCCTGGGGATGGAAGCTGCCTCCTTGACTACTCTTTTGCTGTTGTGAAGTGCTGGGGTCTCACTCTGTCACTCAGGTTGGAGTGCAGTGGTACCATTACAGCTCACTGCAGCCTCGAATTCCTGAGCTCAAGTGATCCTCCTGCCTAAGCCTCCTGATTAACTAGGACTGGAAGTGCACACTACCACACTGGCTAATTTCTTTGCTCTTTTGCAGAGATGAAGGTCTTGTTATGTTGCCCAGGCTGGTATCAGATTCCTGACCTCAAGCGATCCTCCCACCTCAGCCTCCCAAAGTGCCGGGATTACAGGTGTGAGCCACAGACCCGCTCCCCTGGCAGAGCTTTGAAAACGCATGCAGAGCTGTAGCAGCCGCGGCCCTGACAGAGACAGAAGCCCCCATTTTCGGGTTGTTGGGGAGCAGGCATCTGCCAGAGATTCCACCTGGTTCTGCCACGTCTCAGGCCAGCCTGGGCTTCGATTCCTTGGCCAACCCTCCTTCCTTTCTTGCTGAAGTAAATGAGATGTGGTTTATGACGTTTGCAGCTCAGACGGTCTTGACTAATATAGTCTCTATGGAGTCAGATCCTGATGTTCAGCTACTCTTGGTCAGTGATTGCTGCCGGGGCTCTGGCCTGCCTCTCACTCCTGTAGTAGTGCAGGGCCCTGCAGGGTCACTCTGGGCCTCTGGGACAAGCCTCTAAGCAGAGTGGGTGGCTCTGCTGAGCAGCGTCTGCTGACACCAACCAGACCACTTCTTCCGATGGTGGTGACAGCTGCTCAGTTCTCACCAAGAGCCTGGGGCTCCCTCCCATGGGCTTTCCTGGCACTGTTTGCCGATGGTTATTTAAGCACATATCACAAGGGTGGGTGTGTATCTGTCTTAGGTTATGATCTGAGAGACCAAAATAGACATCCCTGGCCTGGTGCGATGGCTCATGCCTGTAATCCCAGCATTTTGGGAAGCCAAGGTGAGAGGATACCTTGAGCCTAGGAATTCAAGACCAGCCTGGGCAACATAGGGAGACCACACACACACATACATACACATACACACACACACACACACATACACATACATACACACACATACACACACACACAAGCCAGGTGTGATGGTGCACGCCTGTAGTCCCAGCTACTTGGGAGGCTGATGTAGGAGGATTGAAACTAGGCCGCATAAAACTTAGAAACTAGGCCTCATAAAAAAAGAACTTAAAAAAAATTAACACCAGGTGGCTCTGGATAGGGTCCCACCCTGCCTCGATAAGGTCCCACCCTGATAGGGTCCCACCCTGCCAATTCCGGGAAACAACCTCATGAGGTCCCACCCTGCCAATTCCGGGGGTCCCACCCTGCCTCGAAGTTCCCGGAATCAACAACTCCAGGAAAAAAACCTCATAAGGTCCTGCTCTAACCAATTAGAACAAGACACCTTGCTCAGGCCATAGACAGACCCAATTACCACGCGCCTAAAGCTTTGTTTGAATTTCGCGCCCTAAGCTGTGTTTGAACTTGTGTTTGCCTATATAAACAGCCTGTAACAAGCAGTCGGGGTCCCAGGGCCAACTTAGAGCTTGGGACCCTAGCCCGCTAGTAATAAATAACTCTCTGCTGTGAATCTCGTTTCGGTGATCCTTCGCGGCGACCCCTGCCCAGGAGGGAATCGACAGTTCGGTTCCAACAGGATCACTTGAACCCAGGAGGTCAAGGCTGCAGTGAGCCATGATCACACCACTACAGTCCAGCATGGGTGACAGAGCAAGACCCTATCTCGAAAACAAAACAAAACAAAACAGCAAAATAGACACTCCTTTATCAACTAAGACAGACCCTAAGGTTAAGGAGCCAAAACTTACCAACAGGTGGACTCAAAGTTTGGCAGCCATGGCAACTTCTTAAATTCCTACAGGAAAAACCACACTCTTGATAAACTCCCTAACAATAGGAGCTAACCAGCAAATTATCCTAACTCTGATTTACAACCCAGACCACTAAAACTTCGACTGGACAGAGGACCATCTTACACACGCTCTTTCCTGACAAGCAACTGCACACCTCCAGCCAGTTGCAGTCAGATCTAGAGACTGCACACAAACTGTCTGTGTCCTCTAGGTTACCTTTGACATAAAGAGCCCAATTCCACCTCATTTTAATCTAGGCCTCCCACAAAGTGAACATGGGATGTATGTTACATATGTGTTTACTTATTGCACACACACTGAGCTCCCCTCATAAATATGTATCGATTTTGCCCCAGACTTGCTGAATATGCATGACTCTATTGTGTAACACAGACCCTGTGAAGCGTAACACCCATCCTGCCCTTTCCTTCTTTGAAGAGAGAGCACCTTCAGTCCCAGCTGGAGACCATCGCTTCCTGGTTTGCAAATTAATGTCAACCAACAAAGCTCTCCCTTTTTTTTTTTTTTTTTTTTTTTTTTGAGATGGAGTCTTGCTCTTGTCACCCAGGCTGGAGTGTAGTGGCTTGGTATTGGCTCACTGAAACCCCCACCTCGTAGGTTCAAGCAATTCTCCTGCCTCAGCCTCCCAAGTAGCTGGGACTACAGGCGCCTGCCACCATGCCTGGCTAATTTTTGTATTTTTAGGAGTGACGGGGTTTCGTCATGTTGGCCAGGCTAGTCTCGAATTCCTGACCTCAGGTGATCTGCGGGCCTTGGCCTCCCAAAGGGCTGGGATTACAGGCGTGAGCCACTGTGCCCGGCCAGCATTGACTCTTCTACAGCTTGCTGTTGCAGAGTCAAAAAGGATCCAGACCAAGATCCAACCTCCACAGCAGCTCAGAGTTAAAATGCCATTACTCGAGCAGCACTTACTGGAGCGGAACAGAACTGGCTGCCACTGGCCCTTGGCCTCGCTGCCCTTGCTGGGGGGGGGACCAGAGTCCAGAGCCTGGCTGCATATTGAAGGACGCCAGCCAGACAGGGCAGCAGGGGAATTGCAGTTCATAAGGTCATCAGCTCCAGGGGCCACTATTATAGCCATGGAATTGGCTGTGATCTCATCCCAGGTTGGCGGAAGTGGTGGGTCCTCACTGGGCTTTTTGGGCCACGTTGCCCAGTGGCTCAGAGCTAGACATGAGGCTTTCTGGGCCAGCTCTGACCTCAGTTAGCTGTGTGCCTTTAGGGAAGGTCCCTAACCCTGAGCTTCGTTTAATCCTCTGTTAGGGAGAACAATAATTATACATTAATAAAGACATGTTTAGGGATGAACAAAATACTGTGTGTTAAAATGTTTAATTCTAACACCTTAAAAATGGTTGTTTTTGGTTCGTTTGCTCGTTTGGTTGGCTTAACTCCAATCTGTGGTCCTCCTCCCCCTGTACCTCTTATGGTCTGACCTCCTTAGGTTTCTCCAAAACCTGCTCGCTCTCATTCCTCGCAGCTCACACAGGCTGTACTATCTGAACCCCTACTTTTCTGTGTTCATTCTTTTTCTTTTACATTCCTAGTTCCTCCTGGGCCCTTGAGGCCTCCCTAATTGTATACTTCCTTCTTTCCATCTTAATCGTGTGATTCTCAGTCCTGGAGCTGGGAAATTGTGCACCTAGTAAGTGACTGCTCATTTCAGGGCCATGCATGGCTGAGTCACTTGTGTTTTTTGTTTGTTTGTTTGTGTTTTTGATACGGAGTCTCACTCTGCTGCCCAGGCTGCAGTGCAGTGGCGCGATCTCGGCTCACTGCAACCTCTGCCTCCCGGGTTCAAGGGATTTTCCTGCCTCAGCCTACTAAGTAGATGGGATTACAGGCACACACCACCATGCCTGGCTAATTTTTGTATTTTTAGTAGAGACGGGGTTCCACCATGTTGGCCAGGACGGTCTCGAACTACTGACCTCAAGTGATCAACCACCTCGGCCTCCCAAAGCGCTGGGATTACAGGCATGAGCCACTACGCCCGGCCTAATTTTTGTATTTTTAGTAAAGATAGGGTTCGCTATGTTGGCCAGGCTGGTCTCGAACCCCTGACCTCAGGTGATCCGCCCACTTGGCCTCCCAAAGTGCTGGCATTACAGGCCTGAGCCACCGCGCCCAGCCCCAAGTCAGTTGTTGGTCGCCCAGCCCCAAGTCAAAGGGGAGAGACATAAAGAGCAAGACAGACCAGCATCTACCTGTCAGCGTTAATGTAAGAACAGCTCAAGGTCTTCCATCACCACCGTTAAACTGTCGGGATCAGCACCATTCATGGCTCCCAATTGGTGGGCTCTCATGTTCCAGAGGTAGGGCTAGGCACTTACATGCATTATTTTAATATTTCATTTTCACAGTAGCTCTGTGAGGTTGATGGCCTAGTCTGGACAGGAAGAACTGTGGGTATCGACAAGGCTGTGCTTACAGTACCTCAGTGAAGCACAGCACTTGTGCATCCCAGCAAAACTCAGAGCGACCCATTTCTCACCTCAGTAGCTGGCATCTGTGTGCCAGCGGCCTGCCTCCTTCTCTGGGGCCCCAGTTTGCTCCCGAAACTCACCCAGCTTGCTGACAGGGGACTGTGCAGGCTGCTGCTGTAATCTGGTGGTGGGCTCTCATCAGACTGCCACAGACGATCGCCCTGAGGCTTGGATGTGGAGGTTGTCCAAGCAGAAGGCTGGCAATATTCCCACAGCCCAGACGTGCTGAGGCAGCATACATGAGTCAGGCCGTGGCTGCTGCAGCCACGTTGTGGCTTTGTGCTGTGGTCGTGTGCAGAGCAGAGCAGCCACTCACTCATCCACTGACTCTCCAAATTGCTTCTTAGCACCTATAATTCCAGTTCTCCTGGGAAAAGCCCTGCAAGACCCAGGCTTTCCCCAACCCTGTTCTGCTGATTCCTTTTGGTCGATTTCCCAGTATGAGATCCAGTATTATTCCTTTTGAAATTGCATTCCCTGCTGTTTTCCCACATTGAGAGCGCAACTAAGAGGCACTTTGTTAAGAATCTGCTTCTAGGTGCTCTTGGACCAAGTTTAAGTTCTCTGTCCACTCTAGCAGGGCCCGTCTACTCCCAGGGCATCTGTCTGAAGCGGGGCCTCCTGGCCAAATCCTACCAGCCAAGACCTGGATCTCCCAGAGCTCAGAAAGCTCCCACTTGCAGGACCCCTTGGCTTGCCTTCCTGCCTCCTTTCTCTCCCTTTGTCCCCTAGTCTCCAGATGAGAAGACACAGGATGACTCTTGTCCCAAGAAGGCCTTTACTTGCGCTGTGGGCACAGAGGTCTTTCTTCCCTCTCTAAACACAAAGCAGTCACTGTGCTCTGCCTTGCAGAGGAAAAATGCAAATGGTGCTCTGGGTGTGGCCAAGTTCCTTGGGCCTCAAGTGCTGGCCTGCATTCTTTATGGGGTAGCCTTTGTTTTCCCTTCCTGCAGGCTGGGCCTGAACTCTGAAGATTACTTAAAACTCGTACTATGCCAGGACATGGACATCACAATAAACTAGGTAAAGAGTGTCAACTCAAAGACTATTTAAGATTAATTGCTACACAAGAAAACTTGAAATGCTCTGAAAGCTTTTGAACCATAAATGAAAGAAAAGTTCATCACCATGTCCTGAAGCTTGAAAACAACCCTAAGAATCTACAAGACTAACAATGAGTTGCAAAGCGGAAACCAACTCTCCTGAACTTTAATAACAAAAACAAGGCGTGATCAATGTGCGAGAGGAAAGAATTATCTCTCTATTCCCTCTACAGAAATATATTATTGCAGAATTATTCTTTTTGTTGTCATTTGTTTCATTTTTCATTTTTATTTTTAGAGACAGGGTCTCGTTTGTTTGTCCAGGCTGGAGTGCCGTGGCATGATTATTGCTCACTACAGCCTCGAACTCAGGGGCTGGAGTGATCCTCCAACCTCAGCCTCCCAAGTAGCTAGGACTATAGGTGTGCAGAATCATTCTTATATGAAGAGGGGTATACAGCCAAAAAATGCAGAGGTACTTCGGGCAATTACTAAGCAAAAACATAGCATTATTCTTCTGAGTTTTGTGATATTTGTAGTATTGGTCTTCTAAAACTTTGTAATTTGTTCCAAATAAATTTCTTGTTCTAAATAAATATTCACTTTAGTATTATATTTTGTATATGTAACTTTATTTTTTCTTTCTTTTTTTTTAATTCTTTTTTATTATTATACTTTAAGTTCTAGGGTACATGTGCACAACGTGCAGGTTTGTTACATATGTATACATGTGCCATGTTGGTGTGCTGTACCCATTAACTCGTCATTTACATTAGGTATATCTCCTAATGCTATCCCTCCCCACTCCCCCACCTCATGACAGGCCCTGGTGTATGATGTTCCCTTTCCTGGGTCCAAGTGATCTCATTGTGAAATTCCCACCTGTGAGTGAGAACATGCAGTATTTGGTTTTCTGTTCTTGCGATAGTTTGCTGAGAATGATGGTTTCCAGCTGCATCCATGGCCCTACAAAGGACACGAACTCATCCTTTTTTATGGCTGCATAGTATTCCATGGTGCATGTGTACCACACTTTCTTAATCCAGTCTATCATTGATGGACATTTGGGTTGGTTCCAAGTCTTTGCTTTCTGAATAGTTCCGTGATAAACATATGTGTGCATGTGTCTTTATAGCAGCATGATTTACAATCCTTTGGGTATATACCCAGTGATGGGATGGCTGGGTCAAATGGTATTTCTAGTTCTAGATCCTTGAGGAATCGCCACCCTCTCTTCTGCAATGGTTGAACTAGTTTACAGTCCCACCAACAGTGTAAAAGAGTTCCTATTTCTCCACATCCTCTCCAGCACCTGTTGTTTCCTGACTTTTTAATGATCGCCATTCTAACTGGTGTGAGATGGTATCTTATTGTGGTTTTGATTTGCATTTCTCTGATGGCGAGTGATGATGAGCATTTTTCATGTGTCTGTTGGCTGCATAAATGTCTTCTTTTGAGAAGTGTCTGTTCATATCCTTTTTAATGGGGTTGTTTGTTTTTTTCTTGTAAATTTGTTTGAGTTCTTTGTAGGTTCTGGATATTAGCCCTTTGTCAGATGTGTAGGTAGATTGCAAAAATTTTCTCCCATTCTGTAGGTTGCTTGTTCACTCTGATGGTAGTTTCTTTTGCTGTGCAGAAGCTCTTTAGTTTAATTAGATCCCATTTGTCAATTTTGACTTTTGTTGCCATTGCTTTTGGTGTTTTAGACATGAAGATCTTGTGCATGCCTATGTCCTGAATGGTATTGCCTAGGTTTTCTTCTAGGGTTTTTATGGTTTTAGGTCTAACATTTAAGTCTCTTATCCATCTTGAATTAATTTTTGTGTAAAGTGTAAGAAAGGGATCCAGTTTCAGCTTTCTACATATGGTTAGCCAGTTTTCCCAGCACCATTTATTAAATAGGGAATTCTTTCCCCATTTCTTGTTTTTGTCAGGATTGTCAAAGATCAGACAGTTGTAGATGTGTGGTATTATTTCTGAGGGCTCTGTTCTGTTCCATTGGTCTATATCTCTGTTTTAGTACCAGTACCATGCTGTTTTGGTTACTGTAGCCTTGTAGTATAGTTTGAAGTCAGGTAGCATGATGCCTCCAGCTTTGTTCTTTTGGCTTAGAATTGTCTTGGCAATGAGGGCTCTTTTTTGGTTCCATATGAAGTTTAAAGTAGTTTTTTCCAACTCTGTGAAAAAAAGTCATTGGTAGCTTGATGGAGATGGCATTGAATCTATAAATTACCTTAGGCAGCATGGCCATTTTCACGATATTGATTCTTCCTATCCATGAGCATGGAATGTTCTGCCATTTGTTTCTTTCCTTAAAGAGGATCTCCAGTATTGAATAAGGTTGCAGGTCCCACAAAAACTGGATCTGGCCCGGTCTCTGGAACTGCTTTCTCAGCACTACTTTCAACGTATCCCTCACCTTCATTCCTTTTACCGTGCCCTGGAGCCATAGGTAAAGCCTTTCTTGCATAGTTCACCAAAGCCTGGAGATTTCAACCACTATCAATGGCTATACATGTTGTGTGCCCAGGGACACCCATGGTGCAATCATAATAGCTAATTTTCCCTGCAGTGCATGAATCTTATACTACTGAAAGCAAGATCTGGTCAGTTCTCAGTCCCTTCGATGTAATGAAATTGTGTGGGTGCAACTAGCCACGTCTTCTTGCATGAGCTCCTTGAAACACTGCCTTTTCTGGAGATGAAAATAGGAACCTATTAGGAAGAACATTGAACATTATCAGACAGCTTAAATGCCTTTGCAAGAACTCCTGGAAAGAACTGGATCTAATTTTCCCCTCTGAAACTTGAGAAAACCACTCACTGTGACTTCCTGGAGAAGGGAATGATGTTGTTTTTTTGGGGTGAGGGGAACAGAGTCTTGCTATATCGCCCAGGCTGGAGTGCAATGGCTTGATCTCAGCTCACTGCAATATCTGCCTCCCGAGTTCAAGTGATTCTTCTGCCTCAGTCTCCTGAGTAGCTGGGATTACAGGTGCACACCACCACGCCTAGCTCATTTTTTTACTTTTAGTAGAGAGGGTGTTCCACCATTTTGGCCAGGTTGGTCTCAAACTCATGACCTCGTGATCTACCCACCTCGGCCTCCCAAAGTGCTGGGATTACAGGCGTGAGCCACCACGCCCAGCTGAGGGTATGATGTTAACATGCTTCTTAAGATTCATTTATAGCAACAATTTCATTCTGTTTCCAGGCGAATAGGAAATAGTCTATGTTCTTGACCTTGTAGACTAAATTTCCTTTTTTACCGCAGATCCACTTAATACCAAAGTTTTAATGAAATTATTGAATCATTAAGAGAGCATTTCTGAGCAGCTCTAGGAAGGTTATACTACCTGCCTGTTTGCTTAGGTACTAGTTAGGGATTGTCCTAGATTTGGAGTTTATTATGAAGAATCCCACTGGAACTACTTGCTTGAATTAAAATTTGATTTTTATCTTATGACTGGAGGGATGTAAACAGTCTAAGACAGATTTATGGTGATAGTTGCACAACTTGGTGAAGTTACTGAAAATCACTGACTTATACACTTTGAAATGAGTGAACTTTTATTCGATAATGTTTTTTAAAAATCTGATATGCTTAATGCTCTTTCAATTTAGGAATTACAAACATGAGAGCAAAAAATAGGCATAAAATTCATGTATATCTTACAAAAAGTACAATTTGTTAGTTAAAATAGGAACTTTTAAAACACTCCTGGCTTTTACACAAGAATAATCTTAGCTTGTAAAACCCTACTTATCACTTATGCTATCTTACCTACTCCTTGAATCTCAGCACTCCTAAAACCTTTGAAACTTTTAGCATTCAAATTTTAAGATTGTGACTTAAACCAAAAAGCTCACAAAAAATGTAGACTTTGTCCTGAGTGGCTAAGAACAAACATTCCAGCCAGTGAATCAGTTGTTCATTCAATAATGAATCCAACACCTAACACGTGCTGATCTTGAAAGTGAAGAGGTAACTGTGTGTTTCTAACACTTTAGGTTTGGTGGAGCAGGACTTGTCATTGCCTAGAGCAAACAAAAAGTCTTTTATGGGCAGAATTCAGAGACTGAGAGCCACATGACACTAAGTTTTCAAAGCTTGAATTTTTAGAATTCTACTGTAACTGCTGAGGTGGTTTCCTCTAACAATGTACAACTATGAATATAAATAAGTCCAGCCTGATGATGGGATTCTCTGCTGTTAGGTCAAGGTTTCCATTTTTTAAGGGGCCTGCCCTCCTTAGTTGACTGACATTCCTTCTGGCTAGTGTGTTTTTTCTGGGGGCCTCTATTAATATTCTAGATTGAGCAGGCTATGGCTGGTTATATGGTTCCTAATGATAATTTATTTCTATAGCTGGAATCAGCAGAACCAAACAGTACAAAGTGTTCCTTCCCACGGAAATACTAGCATGGATTTGGTTGTTGAAACCAGCTACTTGCCACCTTGGAAATTCGAGTCCTCTGAAGCGGAACACAGACAGACAGGTTTTATTGGGCAGGAAGTATGGGAGGGGTCTGTTCGCTCATTTCAAGTACACAAGTCATTGATTTTTAGTAAATTCACCAAGTCCTGCAACTATCACCATAAATGTGTGTTAAACTGTTTTCATCCTTCCAGTCATAAATTACAAATCAGATCTTAATTCAAGCAGGTAGCCCCAGTGGGATTTTCTCTAATAAACTCTGGGAGGGGTATCCCGCATGCTGCTGTCAGTGGAACTGGAGGAGCTTCACACTGGGGGTTCCTGGAGTCCTGAGCAGTATAGAGGCAGGGTAGGAGGTTTGGAACTGCAAGAGATGCCTGTTGGTAGCCTGATCTCAGAGACCAGACAAGTTGCAAAACAGGAATTCCATCTTTAGCTTGCCTTCTTTTCACTCCCTAAACATTTAAAAGGAAGTAGGAAAGAATTCCCGAGGACAGATAATAAAAAAGATAATCTCATGCAAATGTGATATACATTTTCCAAAACGTGAATTTTCAATTTTTTTTTTTTTTTTTTTTTTTTTTGAGACAGAGTTTCGCTCTTTTTGCCCAGGCTGGAGTGCAATGGCGCAATCTCAGCTCACCGCAACCTTCGCCTCCCGGGTTCAAGCGATTCTCCTGCCTCAGCCTCCCGAGTAGCTGGGATTACAGGCATGTGCCACCACCCCGGCTAATTTTGTATTTTTAGTAGAGACGGGGTTTCTCCATGTTGGTCAGGCTGGTCTTGAACTCCCGACCTCAGGTGATCCACCTGCCTCGGCCTCCCAGAGTGCTGGGATTACAAGCGTGAGCCACCGCGCCCGGCTTTTTTTTTTTTTTTTTTTTGAGATGGAATCTCGCTCAGTCACCCAGGCTGAAGTGCAGTGGTGCGATCTCGGCTCATTGCAATTTCCACCTCCAGGGTTCAAGCAATTCTCCTGCCTCAGCCTCCCGAGTAGCTAGGATGACAGGCACCCACCATCATGCCCAGCTAATTTTTGTATTTTTGTAAAGACAGGGTTTCACCATTTTGGCCAGACTGGTCTCGAACTCCGGACCTCTGGTGATTCAGCTGCCTTGGCCTCCCAAAGTGCTGGGATTACAGGTGTGAGCCACCACGCCGGAACAATTTTCAACTTTTAACAACACGCATAACATAATCTAGGAAGATCTGTAACAGTAGGGAAAGGTATTTGTCCCCATCTGGACTTCCAGCCTGGGCACTCCCTTTCTCCACCTGGAAAATTCCCTACTTGAAGGGAGTGAAGTGGAAGCTTCCATAGAAGCGGCAGATGCCAGGGAGTCATGCTCCCAGCCACTCTTGCTGCTAAGATGAGAGCATGTGGTCTAGGCTCTGCTAATCAAATGCCCCTGCTCCAGACTTTGAATTGGAAGCTTGTGACTTAAGGAAGCATGGACTGCATAATCTATGCTACAGAGGGATTCACTTATCCAAAACCCTTTGTAACCTCTTCCCTTTGCCTGTCCCTACTATAGAGGCTGGACGTGCCAACTGAGTGCTTCCCTTAGAGCTCTAGATGGCTTATGGCCATCTAGGACTGTTGCTGTGGATTTATTGTGTAACTCTCACTCACCAATCCCCTAACTGGCCCTGGAGAGGGACCAGAAGACACTCCCTTTGTCAAGGCACCGAGAGAGACCCTGGTGAGAAAAGTGTATCTCAAAAATACTGTCATGGCTATACTCTGTACATCAGGGATGCTATTGAGAGCTGCTGGAGAGGAGTGGACTCCCTCATGTTTGCCAGGATCCCGGGTGCCAGAGGTCAATGGCAGCACAACCACCACTAAGGGAGAGGTTATCCCAATAGAAGGCATGATGATCATGACCAGTCTGAGAATGGCCAGTCTGACAGTCAGAATTGCCTGCACATCAAAGATCTTTGGCAGAAACTAATTGGATATAAGCTTTTAGGACAAATGAGATGGGCGGTCCTCTATGGGCCTGCTTCATATAGTTGACAAAAACAAAATAAAAACTCCCTAGATCTGATTTACACCATCCCGACAGAGAGTGTTGTACCCACATCCAATTCTCAGACCCAAACTTGGATGCCAAAGAAGCGCTAAATTCCTAATCCCGGCTACTTGGGAGGCTGAGGCAGGAGAATTGCTTGAACCTGGGAGGCAGAAGTTGCAGTGAGCCGAGATCATGCCACTGCACTCCAGCCTGGACAACAGAGCAAGACTCCATCTTAAAAAAAAAAAAAAAAAAAAAAGGCCAGGCGCAGTGGCTCATGCCTGTAATCCCAGCACTTTGGGAGGCTGAGGCAGGCGGATCACCTGAGGTCAGGAGTTCAAGACCAGCCTGGCCAGCATGGTGAAACCCCATCTCTACTAAAAATACAAAAAAATTAGTCCTATTTCCTTGGATTCCTGCTTCTACATTATGCTGGATAATTTCAGGCCTCTCGGCTTCTCTTGAATGATGTGGGCTGCCATTAATTCTAGGTTTCATTCAACCAATGAACCAGACAAACAGACCCCTCTCTCTGCTCCAGGAAGCATATTAAACTAGAATCTCTTGGTAAACAAATGTTCTTTGCCTCCTAGTCTGGTTTAGCACCCTCAAAATCCATTCCCACGTGTATTCCAAAGACTTTTTTCCAGTATAAAGAGCAAAGTCTTGTAGTTACTCTGGGAAATATAGAAATAGACACCAGGAGTATTGGCAGCCACATACTCTCAGAGAATGGTGAGAATTTGAGCTTGGTTATTATGTCTGCTTGAGCTGGAGGAAAATGAAAATTCAGATAGTGTTAAGACGGTTCATGGCATAAATTGTCATTTGTTGTCAGCAGTGGTAAAGGTAACCCAGTACAATGAGATCCCATTGACATTAAAGTTTTCAGAAACAGAGTGATGCTGCCAGACAACAGTATGAGGACACAAAGAATTTAAGAGCTGTGGGCAAAAGTGGTTGATTCTAATGGCTGGATAGCTTGAGAAGCGAATAGCAAGGGCTGCAATTCTAGTTCAAGGCACACAGTCTGAAAACCAAGGACTTTTGATGACTTTCAATGATGATGCCAAAAAATTATTTTATCTTTTGCAACCCATGGCCAAAAGGCAGAGCCTGTGTGTTTCTGGTTTTCTTCCTTTCTTTCTTCCTTTTTTTTTGAGACAGAGTCTCACTCTGTTGCCCAGGCTGGAGTGCAGTGGCATGATCTCAGCTCACTGCACACTTCGCCTCCCAGCTCAAGTGATTCTCCTGCCTCAGCCTCCCAAGTAGCTGGGATTACAGGCACACACAGCCACACCCAGATAGTTTTTGTATTTTCAGTAGAGACAGGGTTTCACCATGTTGGCCAGGCTGGTCTCGAACTCCTGACCTCAGTGATCCTCCCGCCTCAGCCTCCCAAAGTGTTGGAATTATAGACGTGAGCCACCGCGCTGAGCCAGGTTTCTGATTTTCAACATCTGTTAAATGCACAGCTCCTCTGGTCTCTTATGTGATAGTTTGGGGACTGATTGGAAAGAGTTGGAATCAGGGGATGGAGAATGGGGACAGATGGGACTGAGGACTGAGTGCACAAAGCTCCCCTTATCACAGAAAGCAGCTCTTTCTCCCTGTGTGAGGAGGCTGTTCCTGCCTTGCTGGAAGAACTATCAGGTTCTTGCCTGAGGAAGTCAAGTTGCCTTGTATCTCCCACTTCTCATTGTTTTCAAAGACAGAACTACATACCAATATATCCCTCATTTGATAAAACCAACCCTGGATGGAGAATTACACACCAAAGTAACTACAAGACTTTGCTCTTTATACTGGAAAAAAGTCTTTGGAATACACGTGGGAATGGATTTTGAGGGTGCTAAACCAGACTAGGAGGCAAAGAACATTTGTTTACCAAGAGATTCTAGTTTAATATGCTTCCTGGAGCAGAGAGAGGGGTCTGTTTGTCTGGTTCATTGGTTGAATGAAACCTAGAATTAATGGCAGCCCACATCATTCAAGAGAAGCCGAGAGGCCTGAAATTATCCAGCATAATGTAGAAGCAGGAATCCAAGGAAATAGGACTGTTGCTGTGGATTTATTGTGTAACTCTCACTCACCAATCCCCTAACTGGCCCTGGAGAGGGACCAGAAGACATTCCCTTTGTCAAGGCACCGAGAGTGACCCTGGTGAGAAAAGTATATCTCAAAAATACTGTCATGGCTATACTCTGTACATCAGGGATGCTATTGAGAGCTGCTGGAGAGGAGTGGACTCCCTCATGTTTGCCAGGATCCCGGGTGCCAGAGGTCAATGGCAGCACAACCACCACTAAGGGAGAGGTTATCCCAATAGAAGGCATGATGATCATGACCAGTCTGAGAATGGCCAGTCTGACAGTCAGAATTGCCTGCACATCAAAGATCTTTGGCAGAAACTAATTGGATATAAGCTTTTAGGACAAAAGAGATGGGCGGTCCTTTATGGGCCTGCTTAATATAGTTGACAAAAACAAAATAAAAACTCCCTAGATCTGATTTACACCATCCCGACAGAGAGTGTTGTACCCACATCCAATTCTCAGACCCAAACTTGGATGCCAAAGAAGCACTAAATTCCTAATCCCGGCTACTTGGGAGGCTGAGGCAGGAGAATTGCTTGAACCTGGGAGGTGAAAGTTGCAGTGAGCTGAGATCATGCCACTGCACTCCAGCCTGGGCAACAGAGCAAGACTCCATCTTTAAAAAAAAAAAAAAAAATGGCCAGGCGCAGTGGCTCATGCCTGTAATCCCAGCACTTTGGGAGGCTGAGGCAGGTGGATCACCTGAGGTCAGGAGTTCAAGACCAGCCTGGCCAACATGGTGAAACCCCATTTCTACTAAAAATACAAAAAAATTAGCCAGGCGTGGTAGTGGGCACCTGTAATTCCAGCTACTCAGGAGGCTGAGGTAGGAGAATTGCTTGAACCCAGAAGGCAGGGGTTGCAGTGAGCCGAGATCATACCATTGCACTCTAGCGTGGGCAACAGAGTGAGACTCCATCTCAAAAAAAAAAAAAAAGAAGAAGTGGTAAATTCCCATCACTTTTTCATCTAACTGCTCAGTTGGTACACAGATGGAGGGGTCTTGGAAAATAAAACAGGTAATCATAAACTTCATATGGTGGTGACTTCATTACAGCAAGCCCACACAGCCCCTGGAGGAACATGTTTTTTTTCTCATTCCCAATAAGTGAAGAACTCCAAAAGCCACTTTGTCTCATCTAGAAAGGATGCTTTCCCATCTCCTTCAGGGTTAGGTCAACTCTGGTCCACGCCACAATTTGGTCTTCAGAAATCTTAATCATTTTAATGTTCTTCGGGACATCACAGTGATACTACATTAATGACATCATGCTATAAAGACCTACAAGGCAGGGATGGCAGTTATTCTAGGCATGTAACAGACATGTAAATTTCATGAGTCTACAGGGGCCTGTGACCTCACGGAAGCATTTCACGGAGTCTAGGCTGAGATAGCTCCTCCAAAATGAAGGCTGAGATATTACACCTTACACCGGAAATAGGAAACAGAAGCATAATGCTTTGAGGTCCTATTTACGGAAGTAACATTTGTCACATTAGTGTGCTTCCCTGACCCACTTATGGGGTGTCTCAAAAGGGAGCTAATTTTGAGAAGGGGCCCAGGGCAGACGAGAGGCTCCATTTGGTTCAGGCTGCAATGCCATCTGTTTTGTCATCCATGACTCAGGGGATCTAACGGTGCTTAAAATATCAATGGCAGATTGGAGAGGTGTACGTTACCTGCGACAAGCCCTGTTAGGAGAATCACAGTGTCAATTATAAGGGTTTTGGAACACATACATGCCTTATTCGTCAAATAACTATTTTTCTTTTGAGAAAAAGAGTTGGCTTGCTCCTGGGCTGTGGAAGAGACTGAATGTCTTATCAAGAAGTCAGATTACCATGCAGTCTGAGCCGCCCATCTCAAGCAGCATGTTATTTTGATCCATCAAGCCACCAAATCTGGTTCCCCAAAACACCCAGCTCTACTGGAGACTCTCAGCATTCAGGTGGACACGTTGACCTGTCCTGGGTATGGAAGACGTCTTCTGTCCCCAGTTAGCCCACTGCTTATTCAATGGGCTAATGGACACAGTGACCATGCAGGCAGGGACTGATTGATCCATTTTGTAACAATCTGGACTTCCCCACCAAGGCTGACTTGGCTTTTCATGAGCATCGCCAGCCAACTCCGAGTCTTCCAAGAGGTACGAAACTCAGGAGAAGTCCTAGACAGCCACCTGAAAGCAGATTACATAGACTTTTAATCACGTAGGACATCAGCAATTTGTGCTCGATGTAATAGACAATGCTTCTGAACTTGGACTGACTTTCTTTGCCCCCTGGGCCTGCATTATTGTCTCAGGACTTTCTGAATGCATCGCTCATCATCATGGTATCCTATACAATATTGCTCTGAACAAGGACCTCACTTTATACTAAAAGAAGAAATTAGTGGGCTAATTTCTGTCCCTCAAGTAGCAGCTGGCCTTATCCAGTGGTGGAATAACCGACTGTAGACTTAGTTATTGTGCCTGCAGGACAACAGCGCACAGAAAGGTAGTATTGGTATCCTATAATACATAGAATTTCTTCGGAACCCAAAGCTGACATATAGTGCTATTTGTCCTGGCAGTCAGGATACATGGCTACAGGAACCAAGAGAATGGTGCCTTTCGCTAACACGCAATGACTTACTTGCAAATTTTTGTGTTTCCTGTACCTTCGCCTCTACGCTTGGCTAGCTTGAAGGTCTTAGTAACCAAGGAGGAACTCTTCTACCCCGGGAGATTCAAGTGTGGTTTAATTGAAATAAAAGTTGAGACCCTGGCTACTTCAGACTCCTCATGCTAGTGGATGTGTTGCAAAAAATAGTATGATGGTGTTGGCTGTGATGATAGTAACTATTAAGGGGAAGCAGAGTTGCTGTTACATGATGAGCATAAAAAGGTGAATAGACAGAATTCAGTCATGGTAGTGCCTCTTGCTACTGGCATGTCCAGTGGCAAACATTAACAAGATTAGATTCCTCAGAAATCAGGGCTACCCCTGACTAGCTGAGATTCCTGATGAAGGGAAGGGGAGATTTGTAATGTCCATTAAGGAGAGCAGTCATAAATACCAATTACAGCTTTAGGACCAGTCAGAAAAACAAGAACTCTAACTTATATTTTTTTTCTTGCTGTATCATATATATGTATTTCATAAACTGACGCAAAAGTAATTGTGGTTTTTGTTATTACTTTGAATGGCAAAAAGCCACAATTACTTTGGTGCCAACCTAATAATGAATTCTCCTTTCCTTTACATTTTTTTCCTCTACACTTTTATATAGGACAAACTAGTGATGGATAACTTAATAATTTAGTCCGTAAGATACAGAATGTCGAGAGGAGATAGTGATAGAATTAGAGGAATGGCTGTCACCCAGAGTTCCTGGGCTTGGAGCTGGACACGGAAAATGATGATCCTTTTGCAGGGAAAGAGGGAATGTGTTTTTCTGTTTCCTTCCCTCCCTCCCTCCCTTCCTCCCTCCCTCCCTTCCTCCCTCCCTTCCTTCCCTCCCTCCCTCCCTCTTTCTCTCTCTTTCTTTCTTTCTTTCTTTCTTTCTTTCTTTCTTTCTTTCGTTCGTTCGTTCGTTCGTTCTTTCTTTCTTTCTTTCTTTTCTTTTTCTTTCTTTCCTTCTTCTTTTTTTGAGATGGAGTCTCACTCTGTGGCCTTTTGATCCATGCTGGAGTGCAGTGGTGCAATCTCAGTTCCCTGCAACCTCCACCTTCCCGGTTCAAGTGATTCTTGTGCCTCAGCCTCCTGAGTAGCTGGGATTACAGGCATGTGCCACCACACCTGGCTAATTTTTGTATTTTTAGTAGGAACAGGGTTTCACCTGGTTGGCCGGGCTGGTCTCGAACTCTTGACTTCAGGTGATCCACCTGCCTTGGCCTCCCAAAGTGCTGGGATTACAGGCGTGAGCACCTGGCTTGGAATGTTTTCCAGTTGTACAAGGGTTATAAAGTGGGAGCATCTTTATTGTATATCATCCTTATTTTCAGAATTGTAAAGATGATAAGAAACACATTTGATACTAGGTAGTCAAAAAGGGGAACCGTTGTAGCCATCTGGCGTTCTTTTTGTCTGCTTTGAAGGCATGATAACGATGGCTAGTTTTTCCTAAATCCATTCACCCTTTCATCCATAATTACAGAACCATGACTTTCAGCTGTGTACAATGCCGTGGAGACTAAAACTACATTTCCCAATCTCTTGTAGCCAGCTTACTAGAGTAATTAAGTCCTACCAATGAGCTAAAAGTGGATGCATTGTGTGGTCTTTCTGGGAAGGCTCCAGAAACAGGAGAAACAAGGGCTCTTTAGTCTCCCGTGTTCCTCCTAACGCTGGCCTGGGATGTGGACTCCATGTCTAGAGAGCCAGTAGCCCTCTTGGATCATGAGGTAGAATCCATGCACACTGGAGGGAGAAATATCAGAGTTTGGACCTCTGTTGACAAACAGTATTTCTTCAGTATAATAAAACAGTGTAATAAAATGTATGCGGATGTTTTTCCAATGTGCCAGGGGAGATACTGGTAAACAAGACAGTTTCTATCATAAGGACACATAAATGTGTTGGGTGGGAGCGGGGGGGACTAACAATTAGGCAAGGAGATTGGGGAAGCACACAGGTGAAACCCTAGCCTAATCCTGAGAGTATGGTGGGTGGAGAGTTCTGGAAAGGCTCTCTGCAGGAAGTAACACACTCACGGATAGACAGGAAGGACCAGCTGTTAGAAGAAAGGGTAGAGTTTTCTTAGTCTAGGGGAGTCAGGAGGTGTTAACACTGCTTAACACCTTGGAAGAGATAAGGCAGGGAGGTAAGCTAGGGTAGGAGTTTAGACTCTATCCCCAGAACTCTGAGCAGCAAGGGAAGGGCATTTAAGCCCGGGAGTAAAGTGGCCAGGTGTTCTTTAGAACGATCATTCCATCATTCCACTTGCGGTGTTCAGAACGGGGATTGAGGGGAACGAGGCCAGAGGCGTGGAGACCAATTCCATATTTCCTCTTGAAATCGCGATAGGGAGAGGGAAAAGATAGAAAAACTAGAAAAGGAGCTCCACGCCAAAGGCACACTTGGCCCCAATGAACCACCTGGAATACGCTGGGTGCGCTGTAGCCACTAAGCAATTCTGAGCAAAAGCCAGGGTGGATTCTGAAAATGCCAGGCCCTCTTTTGGAAAAAGAACACACAATTAGGCACGAAGTGGAGTAAGAAAAGAAATCACAACTACTGGAGCCTTGGAAATCCGGATTTCTTTCTTCTGTTTACCAGAAGCGCTTGCCCAGCAATGTTTCCAGAGGGCAGCCCGGCTTTCCCTCTTTTCCCAGAGCACTCCCCAGCTCTCCCAAGACAAGGGTGGCGTGGTGCCCCGGGGCAAAAACTAAGTCCATGTACACCCTCGAGGAGCGAGCTGCTCAGCAAAAGCAAAAGAGAAGGGCTCTCGGGCGGCGGGGACAGACCCTCCTTCGGAATGGGTTGGATCGGACAAGGGAGGCTGTGTGCCGTCAGCTGCCCCACTTCTCTCTGAAGCCCAGTGGGCTCCATCCACTGCCCCGCGGCCCGCGCGCCTCCCGGCACCAGCTGCGTCGCTGGGAGGTGAGGCGCTGGGAGCGCGTGAGGCTCTCCGGGAGAAAACAGCCCAGCTTGCATCCGAGAGGAGGCAGCAGCCGCAGGCACCGTCTGTTTCCTTACTCTGAGTATACAAATTTGACCTCAAAAACACAAACCCTGTCTTTGGCATTTCTGCATTTAGAAATAAACATCATTCCCGACGCCGGCCAGTTCATAGCCACAGAGTCGTAAAGTTTTATTTTTAAAGAGGGGGACGGAAAGGACTTGTAAAGTTTTTTTTAAAAATTTTTTTGTTTTTAAATAAAGGAATTAACTTCTGCAAAACAAGCAATCAGCAGCAGAATGCGTGAGGCCAGGAGCGAGATCCCCCGAGGCGCGGGGCGTGCCTGGGAAGTTTTGGGGGCGCGCGGGGCGGTGCCGGGGCCGGGGAAGAGGCGCGCGGCTCTGGGGGCGCGCAGTGTGGGAGCGCGCGGCCCCTGGGACGGGGAGGGGGCCGGGGCCGGGGAAGAGGCGCGCGGTTCTGGGGACGCGCAGTGCGGGAGCGCGCGGCCCCTGGGAGGGGGAGGGGGCCGGAGGCTGGGAGGGGGCCGGAGGCGGGGAGGAGGCGCGCGGCTCTGGGGGCGCGCACTGCAGGAGCGCGCAGTGGCGAGGATAGGGCGGGCCGAGGTTCGCGGGGCTAAGGCGCGCGGTGCCCGGGAGAGGGCGGGCCGGGGCGCGCGGGCCGGGGCGGGGGCGCGCGGGGCCGGTCGGCGCGCGGGGGCGGCGGGCGCGGCGCTGCCAATCGCAGACAAAGGCCGCCCCAGTGAATCATGTGGTGCCGGGAGAGGAAGTGCGGCTTGTTTTCTTTCCTCCAGTCTCTGGGCTGCAGGCGGAGCGCGATGCGCGGAGACCCCCGCGGGGGCGGTGGCGGCGGCGGCCCCGAGCCCCGATGAGGCCGGAGCGCCCCCGGCCGCGCGGCAGCGCCCCCGGCCCGATGGAGACCCCGCCGTGGGACCCGGCCCGCAACGACTCGCTGCCGCCCACGCTGACCCCGGCCGTGCCCCCCTACGTGAAGCTCGGCCTCACAGTGGTCTACACCGTGTTCTACGCGCTGCTCTTCGTGTTCATCTACGTGCAACTCTGGCTGGTGCTGCGCTACCGTCACAAGCGGCTCAGCTACCAGAGCGTCTTCCTCTTCCTCTGCCTCTTCTGGGCCTCCCTGCGGACCGTCCTCTTCTCCTTCTACTTCAAAGACTTCGTGGCGGCCAATTCGCTCAGCCCCTTCGTCTTCTGGCTGCTCTACTGCTTCCCCGTGTGCCTGCAGTTCTTCACCCTCACGCTGATGAACTTGTACTTCACGCAGGTGAGTCTCAGAGAGGCTCCGCTCACCTGGCGGAGTGGTCCCCGCGGGGCGCCGGAGGCAGGGGCGATGGCAGCCGCGGGGGCGGGTCCGGCCCTAGGGCTGAGAATGTAGGGAGAAGGCGCCGGCTCTGGGGTAGTCCGAACCCTGTCCTGCTTGCCGGCATTTCTTATAGGAAACTCCCTGCCATTCCCAAAAGGGGCGAGGAGAAGGAAGGGGAGGGCTGGGGGCCGCCGGTCACTCGCTGCCCCTGGCTCCGCATCGTTTGGTGGGTTCGGGGCGCTTCTCCGTGCAAAGCGCTAAGCAGCAGCGCCTGCGCACGCCAGTTAGTACGGATGGAAGGTGTGCCCCCCAGGGAGGCCTGAACTCTAGAATTTGCCCTCCCTCCCAAGGCACCTAACTACCGTCCTGGAAAGGTCCTCGGCACGTTAGCTTCCAGATTTGGGCCCGACACTGCTGTTTTGAGCGCTGGCAGGGTGGGACCGTGCTGGTTTTGATGAGATGTTTTGAACCTCCGGCTTAGGAGCTCTACTGAACTGCGGCTTACTAACTCATTCCGCCAGATTGCTAAACGGCAGGCTGGGGTAACACCCAGCTTCCGAGCTGCTGCCGCTCATCAGACTTGCTGTCTGAGCTCATCTGAGAGGCCCCAAGAAAAGGCCATAAAAGTTGACTGGGGATCTTTTACAGCCACACAAAAATTATTTTATGGGGCATATTATTCAATAAGCTAATCGGAGAGTACGTGAATTAACGTGGCTGCTGCTTTACTGGTGATGATTGACTTAATTGAGAGTGCAGTAATTGTTGAGCACTTTGCAAATACTTTGTAAAGCATTGCACAAAGGTTTAATAACGCGGTGCGCAGTCATCATGGGCATCATCATTTCTGATTCCCATTAGTTTTCCAAGTACTAAGGTGTCCAGTTTCACTAGGACTCTGCCGAAGGGGAAGGCGCCCACGGTGTCACCTGGCGAGGGTAATTTAAGAACTGTCGGATGGGCAGAGACCCTGTGCAAGCGGGCATCTCATTCCTTGTAAGTGTCTTTTTTTTTCTTTTTGAGAAAAAGTCACTTATTTTTAAAAAGAGGCCATATGCGGTGGCTCACGCCTGTAATCCCAGCATTGTGGAGGCGGAGGCAGGAGGATCGCTTGTGCCCCTGAGTTTAAGACCAGCCTGGGCAACATGGCGAAACTTCCTCTCTACAAAATGTACGAAAATTAGCTGGGTGTGGTAGTGCCTGCCTGTAGTTCCAGCTACTCAGGAGGCTGAGGTGGGAGGCCGAGCCCGGGAGGCGGAGGTTGCAGTGAGCGGAGACTGAACCACTGCACTCCAGCCTGGGTGACAGAGCCAGACCCTGTCTCAAAAAAAACAAAACAAAACAAAACAAAAAAAAAACAGGTAGGAAAAGGATTGCTCTGGTACCCTGGAAGCCACTGACTGAAAATTTCAAAGAAATACTTTTGGTTAAAAAATAGCGTATGTGATATTTAGTAGATATCTTTTAGAAATGGGTCTACGCTGAGAGACTTCTTATAAGTCCAGCGTATCAGCATATTTTCCAGTCGGAGAGTAATGTGTATTGTCTGTCCAAGTACTACCTTTAAACCAGCAAACCAGTTCAGGCAGTCAGCTGCATTGCACGGACACTTGGGCTTTGTAATTGAAATGGGGTGGTTCCAGCAAGATGCAAAAGACAGGTGAGGTGATGTTACCTCAAGAGCTGTGGCAATGGTGGTATTGCACATTGAGCTCTTTATATTTGTCCCCTTTTGGGGGGCAGTGGGGGAAGAGGAAAATGCAGGGAACTGCCACAGCCCTCTGGTAATCACATGCAAATTCTGAACTTAGAGCCGGATTAGGGGCCAGGCTGCACATTTTCTGCACTGTCTGCTGGTTGGTGAGTAAATGCTGAGCAAGGGAAAAAGTGACCAGGCAGACAGAGCCACTCCGGCCCGGGGGCCCAAAGTCACGGCCCTGTCTTCTTTGTATCTCCCAGGTCTGCAGGCACCACAGCAAAGAGCATTTCCCCTGAGGGCACAGGGTGGCTGGCTGGAGAAGGTGGCACGTCTCCGTCTCCGTCTCTGTCTCTGAGTGCTGGCATTTCAGAGCCTGGCAGAACAAAGCTATTTCTGGCTTACTGACAAAACTGTGATACTTCTGGGGAGTTATAAAGTGGTCGGCCTTTTGTCGCCAACCCAGCTCTGCCTCCCATCTCCTCCTCTCCCCCTCACCCCCTCTTTCTCTTACACAAACCATTGGAATTACCTAAAGTGGGGGGCTTTAAGAATGACTATTGCTTGGGCCTCCATCTCAGACCAAGTAAATGCGATTTTGGAGAAGGGGTAACAGCTAACAATTCAGAAGTAAGTTTAAGAAAGCATACTTTTGATCTCGGCTCACTGCAACCTCTGTCTCCTAGGTTCAAGTGATTCTCCTACCTCAGCCTCGCAAGTAGCTGGGACTACAGGTGTGCACCACCATGCCCAGCTAATTTTTGTATTTTTAGTTGAAACGGGGTTTCACCGTGTTGGCCAGGATGGTCTCGATCTCTTGACCTCGTGACCTCATGATCTGTCCACCTCAGACTCCCAAAATGCCGGGATTACAGGTATGAGCCACCGCACCTGGCAAAGAAAGCACACTTCTAAGCAATTGGTCATACTTATTTTTACCAGAACTCTCTGAAGAAAGTACTGATATTGTCCCCATTTTCCAGAGGAGGAAACTGAGGCTGAGAGGTTATAGATGAGTTGCTGAAGGTCACACTGTCAGTGCATGGTGGAGCTGGGATTCAGTGCACATCTGTGCTGTCTGAGTGTGAGGCTTGTCTTTTTTTTTTTTTTTTTTTTTGAGACGGAGTCTCGCTCTGTTGCCCAGGCTGGAGTGCAGTGGCCAGATCTCAGCTCACTGCAAGCTCTGCCTCCCGGGTTTACGCCATTCTCCTGCCTCAGCCTCCCAAGTAGCTGGGACTACAGGTGCCCACCACTGCGCCCGGCTAATTTTTTGTATTTTTTTGGTAGAGACAGGGTTTCACTGTGTTAGCCAGGATGGTCTCGATCTCCTGACCTCGTGATCCGCCCGTCTCGGCCTCCCACAGTGCTGGGATTACAGGCTTGAGCCACTGCGCCCGGCCGAGGCTTGTCGTTTATGTACAGTATGTGAAACCTCTTTTTATTTTTTTTGAGAGAGAGCCTTGCTTTGTTGTGATCTGGATTCACTGCAACCTCCGCCTCTTGGATTCAAGTGATTCTCCTGCCTCAGCCTCCCGAGTATCTGGGATTACAGGCACCTGCCACTGCGCCTGGCTAATTTTTGTATTTTTAGTAGAGATGGAGTTTTGCCAGGTTGGCCAGGCTGGTCTCAAACTCCTGACCTCAAGTGATCCGCCCGCCTCGGCCTCCCAAAGTGTTGTGATTATAGGCGTGAGCCACCATGCCTGGCCATGAAACCTTTTAACAATGGGAATACATACCTACCTCTAAATGCAACCTCATGTTCTCCAGGAGCGCAAAATCAGGTTGCAGAGAATCAAAGTATACATACAGCACAGTTAAGGCACAATTTGGGGCACTGAAGGGAATGGATATTGAAGCATCAGGAGACTTGAATGAGACAGGAGTCCTCTGAGAAGAAGCAGGTGTCTCGAGGCTGAAGCTGGGTGGGGGAGGAGGAGAGGACGGTGGGAAGGAAGCTGTGGGACAGTTTGGCAATTGGGAATGAATTAGAAGGGGAGGTCTGAGATGGGGAGGAAGCTTTTTCCTGTTGTTGTCAGTCCTTTGTCCTTTTGTGGGGTCCCTGTACCTGGGCCTTACTCATCTCACCCTCCCTGGTGACCCAGAGGGCACTGTTACCCCCCAGCTGAGGCTCAGAGCGGTGAGAACACTTGCCCACACTACCTGCTCTGAGCCTCCATGCAATGCACACGATGCTGCAGAACGCAGCCCCAGCTGCCCTTGGGTACACATCTGAGGGTAATGCAATCCTGAGAAGACTCAATTTGATTTACTTCCCCCTAAATCACTGCTTTTAAATTCTGCCAGGTTAAGTCTCTTTCTACCCCAGTGACCTCTTGGGCAGATCCTATGGCTTTCTAGTTATACTCGGTGATTATTATTACTATTATTCTTTTGGAGTCTGGCTCTGTCACTCAGGCTGCAGTAGTGTGATTTTTGGCTCACTGCAACCTCCGCCTCCCGGATTCAAGCAATTCTCCTGCCTCAGCCTCCTGAGTAGCTGAGATTACAGGTGTGTGCCACCACACCTGGCTAATTTCTGTATTTTTAGTAGAGACAGGGTTTCACCATGTTGGCCGGGCTTGTTTCGAGCTCCTGACCTCAGATGATGCGCCCGCCTCAGCTTCCCAAAGTGCTGGGATTGCAGGCATGAGCCACCGTGCCCAGCCCATACTCCTTTATTAAATCTTTACATCTAATTTAAAGCTTCTCCCACCCTGTCCAAGGCCAGCCAGGCTTCGGGCCGCAGGGCTTGGCGCAGAGGGTGTGCCCCATGCTCTCAGCCTCTCCCCTTCCATCTTCCCAGGCTGCCCAGGGGAGGGGCACACTGTCTCATGACTGCTAGCCTGTCGGCCTCTGATCTTGCTCTGGTGCTTCCTCTGTGGGTAGCTCTGCCACGTGGCCATGTTGACATGATGGACTTCAGCTTCTTCCTAGCCCCATCTTTGGTCTCCTTTCCATCCTAATTCCTGCTTCAGGGGGCAGCCCCATGGCTTTAGGCCCCTTTTCAAAAAGTCGTTTTAGGGCTTTTTCTTACAAAGCCATGGGACCACTGAGGCCCCTCCACTCCCACTTGGCCACATGGATGACAGGCTGGATGCCTAACTAGTGTCTTCAGGACCCTGCACCTTGCTGCTTTTCACTCCTTGCCTGCCTGGGGGTCCTCCTACCTGTAAAAATCCCAGGTGGGGCCGGGTGCGGTGGCTCAAGCCTGTAATCCCAGCACTTTGGGAGGCCGAGAAGGGCAGATCGTGAGGTCAGGAGATCGAGACCATCCTGGTTAACACGGTGAAACCCCGTCTCTACTAAAAAAATACAAAAAATTAGCCGGGCGAGGTGGCGGGCGCCTGTAGTCCCAGCTACTCAGGAGGCTGAGGCAGGAAAATGGCCTGAACCCGGGAGGCGGAGCTTGCAGTGAGCCGAGCTCGTGCCACTGTATTCCAGCCTGGGTGACAGAGCAAGACTCTGTCTCAAAAAAAAAAAAAAAACCCCAGGGGGAAGCAAGCATCACCCTCCGAGTGCCTGGTGCCTCCAGATCACCAGGGCACAGGTCAGGCTCCACCGGGACTCCATCTGCAAACAGTCCCAGCTCAGCAAGCGTCTGGCCGGGCCCCCTTCCTGCGCAGTCCCTGAGAGCAGTGCCCGTGTGTCTTTCTCCTTTCTGACCTGGGGTGAGGTGCCCTGCTGGTAGCAGGCTGTTAACTCTTTTTCTCCATCTCCACCTTCCAGTTCAGCCTGGGAACATGGGGAGGCAGCTGTGGTAGGACTGGTTCTTCTAACTCTCGTCTGTGTGCAGTGTCTGTCTGGCCCCGAATGTTTGGAACATACCGTGCTGAGTGCCTGTTGTTTCCAGCTGTGGCTTCTGTGCCAGCTTTGGGAAACAGCTGAACTTCTGCTCCCGGCTGCATGAGGAAGCGGTGGGACCAAGGCTTTGCACCAAGGCCTTGGACTCAGAGCCTGTTGTAAGCGCTGTGTCAAATCGCCATTTTAATGGGGACTTTATTTATTTATTTTTTTGTTTTTTGAGACAGAGTCTCGCTCTGTCGCCCAGGCTGGAGTGCAGTGCCGCGATCTTGGCTTACTGCAAGCTCCGCCTCCCAGGTTCACGCCATTCTCCTGCCTCAGCCTCCCAAGTAGCTGGGATTACAGGTGCCCATCACCACACCCGGCTAATTTTTTTGTATTTTTAGTAGAGACGGGGTTTCACCATGTTAGCCAGGATGGTCTTGATCTCCTGACCTTGTGATCCGCCCGTCTCGGCCTCCCAAAGTGCTGGGATTACAGGCGTGAGCCACCGCGCCTGGCCCTTATGGGGACTTTAGAGAGGGGCAGGACTCTGGAACCTGAGGCAGGCAGGGGTCTCTGCTCATGAGGAATTGTGGTGCCGTCCACCTCCAGGTTTTAGGGTAGAGGCTCAGAAGCAAAGGCGGTAGCTTCTGTGCCCAGGCAGCTCTTGGGCAGACAGGTCTGTGCCCTGCAGGGGCAGAAGTTGGTGTGACGGTGGGCTCGGTGACACCTCAGCAGCCGTGTATCCCAGCCCTTCTTCCTCGGAATTCCCAGCCTGGAACTCAGACTCTCCAGGTTCCTGAGTTTGGCAGAATGGAACAAGCTGGTTCAGCTCTGTCTTGGGCCCCATGACAAACTCCTGCCATTGCAGTCACATGGTTTGCGGAAGGAAATGGAGAAGCGAGTTCTCTCCGTGGGGAGAGGTGCTGTGATGAATGGACACTGATGTGGGAACTGAGACCTGAGACCTCACCACGCCCTGGAGGGCAGATGGGAAGCTGACATTTATCGGGGTCTGTTCTGTTCTGAAACTCTGCTAGGGACTTCCACACCCTCCACTCAGCTGCAGCAGGGATGGTTCGTGAGTCATGCGGTCCTGTGGGATGGTGCCAGCGGCTCGTGGTGAGGGCCCGCGGCTCATGGTAGGGGCAAACGGTTGGTGCTGGGAGCTCATGATGGGCACTAGGCCAGCAAAGCCTTATGAATCAGGAGGCAGCCCTGGGAGTGAAGGAACAGGGTCCCTGGGTGCAGATCTGGGTTCCAATATGGGCTTGGCCTCCAGTGTGGGTCCCATGGCCAGTCACCACCTCTCCGAGGCTGCTGCTTCACCAGGGAGGCAGAAACCGTAATACTCATCCCACGGGTTGGTGTGGGTTAAAGGAGATGCCGCGTGTCCTGAACCCCTTTGCTCCTCTCCTCCCTTGGCTGAGATTCTCACTGTATGTTGCCTACAGCTCTGAACCCGGGCTCCTGCTTTGACACCCAGCCACTGTCCTGAAGGTCAGGTCTGCGGGCTGACCCTGCCCTTTTCCAGCCCACTGTGCTATCAAAATTACTTTTCCACCAAACAGCAACTTTTCTGTTTGTAAAATGGTGGTGACTCTTGGCACACCCGTAGGGAGCATGTGGCAAGCCTAATCGCAGTGCCTGACATGAGAGCGGAAGGCACTGGGGGTCCAGCAGCCCAGTCCCCCCTTTGCAGATGAGCCGACCAGTGGAGGAAATGGTCCCAGGCAGCCCAGCCAGGCGTGCAGAGGCAGGACAAGTCCCGTGTTTCAGGCTGACCGATCCTGTGCTTGCTGCACACGCCACACTGACTTGAAGTGGGTCATAGTCCTCATTCTTGCTGGTAGGGAACTAAGAGGCCCCTGAAAATCGAATCCAGGACCTAGTCCTCCACGCTCAGAAAGGGACCTGGGTGATTGCAGGAGAAAGGGGCTTCGGCTGTGGCTCTTGGCAGTCAGTTTAGTCGGGACGTGTTTGTCAAATACCTGTCATGTGCCAGGCCCTAGTCTAGGAGTTGTGAAGAGGGAAGCTTCTAGGCCTGTTGGTGATTGTGAAGAAGTAAGAGGCTTAGGAAACAGACAAGGCGGACCAAGGGGAAGGACTGTGCTCAGCCTGACCTCTGAGCCCCGCACCCATGGCCTCAGCCCCTGGCACCGGCTCCCTGCGGAGACAGCTCAGTGGGTTGATGGCCAGCCAGAGCCGTGTGTGCGCCTAGGTGTGTACCTTTGTATGTGTCTGTACGTGCATGTGTGCCTGTGTGCACCTGTGTGTGTATGCACATGTGTGCCTGTGCATGTGTGGCTGCGTGCACCTGTGTGTGTATGTGCATGTGTGCCTGTGTGCACCTGTGTGTGTACGTGCATGTGTGCCTGTGTGCACCTGTGTGTGTATGCACATGTGTGCCTGTGCATGTGTGGCTGCGTGCACCTGTGTGTGTATGTGCATGTGTGCCTGTGTGCACCTGTGTGTGTATGCGCATGTGTGCCTGTGCATGTGTGGCTGCGTGCACCTGTGTGTGTATGTGCATGTATGCCTGTGTGCACCTGTGTGTGTATGTGCATGTGTGCCTGTGTGCACCTGTGTGTGTATGCGCATGTGTGCCTGTGCATGTGTGGCTGCGTGCACCTGTGTATGTGCATATGCGTATGTGCCTGTGTGGACGTGTGTGTGGGGGGTCTGTGTATGTGTGCCTGTGTGTATACCTGTGTGTGTGTGCCTGCCTCTGTGTGTCTGTGTGAGTCTCTGAGTGTCTGTGCATGTGTGTGCCCGTGTGTGTGTGTGCGCCTGCCTCTGTGTGTCTGTGTGAGTCTCTGAGTGTCTGTGCATGTGTGTGCCCGTGTGTGTGTCTGTGCCTGTGTTTGTGTGTTT
This sequence comes from Macaca nemestrina, assembly GCF_043159975.1. Classification (NCBI taxonomy): domain Eukaryota; kingdom Metazoa; phylum Chordata; class Mammalia; order Primates; family Cercopithecidae; genus Macaca; species Macaca nemestrina. The sequence continues at coordinate 13,028,393 of NC_092125.1, read as the reverse complement.
GCCTGTGTTTGTATGTATGTGCCTGTGTGTGTGTGTGTCTGTGCCTGTGTTTGTGTGTGCCTGTGCCTGTGTTTGTGTGTGTCTGTGCCTGTGTGTGTGTTTGCCTGTGTTTGTGTGTATGTATGTGCCTGTGCGTGTGGAAAGGTTTCCTTATTCTCATTTGGTCTGCCGTTCACCCCCAGCACCTCCCTGTAGGCCACTTTCTAAATGTACAGCCCAGTTTCCCGAGCCCTCTCCTCGAGCCGTGGCAGCGTGCTCTTCTCTCTGCAGCTGAGGCTGTGGCCTCATCAGTGCCTCGGTGATGCCCTGCAAACCAAGGGGGAACCAAATCCTGTTAATGCCCTCAGCACTCGGGAAACAATTAGGCCCCTCAGCACATTCAGCATCCAACCCCAGTGACCACCAGGACTTCCCCACGGCAGAGGCTGGGCTGAGGCTGCCGCCGCAGTCTCCATCAGGAGTGCCCCACTGTCGGCTCCGAACACTGTGGTACTTGCAGGCTTTGCTAGAGCTTCTTGCTCACCTGCCTTTCCGTGGTCAGACAGGTGGGAACTGGTAGTGACCAGCAGGGAGGCAGGGCCGGAGCGCTGTCCTGAGGCTAGTGCAGGTTCTCAGGGGAGTTCCAGGGCCCAGCCATGGCTGTCCCGCTGCTGCTGTGCCCACCGTCTTAGCCCCAGGCTAGCTGCTTGGCATGGAATGATGGGGAGTGGAGGGCAGGGGTCATGACAGTGAGGGGAGAGCTGCCCAGAGAGGAGTATTTGCAAGATCCAAGGCCCCTCAACAAAATCTCACTGCAAGCATCTTAGGGTTTTGCAAACAACGACGTCATGTGATCCCAAGGGCTGCTTTTGTCAGGCTGTTACTGTTGGCCTTGCTTTTCCAGTGACAAGAGGAAAGCCGGTTCCTGGTTGGAAGGTCTGTCTGGGTCCTGACATTTGGCTGGCCAGTTCTCTCAGTACAGAAATAGCCCCAGCAGACTGTTTAGACAGTACCTGGGACAACAGGATTCCCCGAAGGCTGCAGAGGCTCGTAAATATTTCACTTTTTATGTTTCCTGCGGCTGAAGTTTAGAGTCCATTAACCTATGAGGACAGATGAAGCCCAAATGGTTTTACTCTGCAAGTGGGTTGATTATCTCAAGCTTGTGTGGGTCAGGATTTTAGGCCTGTGAGCCACATATGGTCTCTGTTGCATATTCCTTTTTTGAGACGGAGTCTTGCTTTGTTGCCAAGCTGGAGTGCAGTGGCATGATCTCAGCTCACTGCAACCTCCGCCTCCCGGGTTCAAGCGATTCTCCTGCCTGAGTCTCCCAAGTAGCTGGGACCACAGGCATGCGCCACCATGCCTGGCCAATTTTTGTATTTTTAGTAGAGACAGGATTGCACCATGTTTGCCAGGATGGTCTCGATCTCTCGACCTTGTGATCCACCCGCCTCGGCCTCCCAAAGTGCTGGGACTACAGGCATGAGCCACCGTGCCCAGCCGCATATATATATATATTTTTAAACAACAACAGCAGCAAATGCAATGCATTAAAATGGTAAAAACCGTTCTTAGCTCACAGGCTTTACTGAAACAGCTTGTGGGATGGACTTAGCCTGCAGGCTTTAGTTTGCTGACCCCTGGGTTAGGACAGACTCACTATTTGTCACCAAGATCCCCCTCCACCATCATCACCTTTACCATTTTTGCTAAGGCAAGTCAGAAACAGGCTTCAGTTTCTCTCATGGTTTAGGGAGTTTCATGCATTCAGTGAACAAGCTGTAGTGATCCCTACACACAGGTGTCAGGGATCAGAGGTAGGAAGCTGGGATTTCTTCCCTGAAGGGCCACGGTCAATTGGGAAGGACAGACACAGGTAGAAAGGAGAGGGCTGGGAGCCACCTGTACCTCTGGCACATAGGAGGGACCCTCACCATGGCTGTCTGGGCTGGGGAGGCAGTCTTGACATCATGTGATATTATCAGCTCACTCTTTCCCTCGATTTTTTTCTTTTTTTTTTTGAGACGGAGTTTCCTTCTGTTGCCCAGTCCAGAATACAGTGGCGCAATCTCAGCTCACTGCAACCTCTGCCTCCCGGGTTCAAGTGATTCTCGTGCCGCAGCCTCCTGGGTAGCTGGGGCTACAGGCACCTGCCACCATGTCCAGCTAATTTTTGTATTTTTAATAGAGACGGGGTTTCACCATGTAGGCCAGGATGATCTCGATCTCTTGACCTCGTGATCTGCCTGCCTCGGCCCCCCAAAGTGCTGGGATTACAGGTGTGAGCCATTGTGCCTGGCCTCCGTCCTCGAATTTTAAATGGCATACACACATATGAGGCTGAGCTACACAGTCTGCAAAACACAGGGTGAGAAAAAACCACACACACAGTGGAGTCCGCTCCGTGGGCTGTTCCCACCCCATAGGCTACTCTCCCTGGCGCCTTGGACTCTACTGCCACAGCTTCCTCGTAGCTGTCAGAGGTCATGTCCCATCAGGCTGTGTGGCAGTCCGTTTGTAGTGCATGAGTCGTGGCAGATAAGGAGGGAAATGGGCAGGAGTGAGTGAGCCGTGCCGTGAGCCAGGCCCCATCAGGACCACACTCATTTTCTGGGAAGACAGCACACATCTGTCTCTGCGAGAGGGCTGCGTCCTCCCAGCTTTCACAAAGCAGCATAAGGTGCAGCTGGAACATGGAGATTCATTTCATTTATTCAACAGGTGTTTTTCTTTTTTTAATTAAAAAAATTGTATTGGCTGGGTGTGGTGATTTATGCCTGTAATCCCAACACTTTGGGAGGCCGAGGCAGGAGGATCGCTTGAGCCCAGGAGTTCAAGACTATCCTGGGCAATGTAGTGAGATCTCATCTCTACAAAAAATTAAAAAATTAGCCAAGCATAGTACCTGTACCTGTACCAAGCATAGTACACACACCTGTAATCCCAGCTACTCCAGAGGCTGAGGTAGGAGGATTGCTTGAACTTGGGAGGTCAAGGCTGCAGTGAGCCGAGATCGCACCACTGCATTCCAGCCTGGGTGATAGAGCGAGACCTGTCTCAAAAAAATGTACTGGGGCCAGGCACAGTGGCTCGTGCCTGTAATCCCAGTACTTTGGGAGGCAGAGGCGGGTGGATCACCTGAGGTCAGTAGTTCCAGGCCGCCCTGGCCAACACAGTGAAACCCCATCTCTACCAAAAATACAAAGAACTAGCCCGGCAAGGTGGCGGGCGCCTGTAGTCCCAGCTGCTCAGGAGGCTGAGGCAGGAGAATGGCATAAACCAGAGAGGCGGAGCTTGCAGTGAGCTGAGATCCGGCCACTGCACTGCAGCCTGGGCAACAGAGCGAGACTCCATCTCAAAAAAAGATCAAGAAACAAAAATTAGCTAGGCGTGGTGGGGACCTGTAATCGCAGCTGTTCAGGAGGCTGAGACAGGAGAATTGCTTGAACCCGGGAGGCAGAGCTTGCAGTGAGCCAAGATCGCGCCATTGCACTGTAACCTGGGTGACAAGAGTGAAACTCTGTCTCAAAAAGAAAAGAAAATGTATTGGGCTAGGTGTGGTGGCTCACATCTATAATCCCAGCACTTTGGGAGGCTGAGGTGGGTGGATCATGAGGTCAGGCGTTCGAGACCAGCCTGGCCAACATGGTGAAACCCCATCTCTACTAAAAATACAAAAATTAGCTGGGTGCTGTGGCAGGCACCTGTAATCCCAGCTGCTTGGGAGGCTGAGGTAGAATTGCTCGAATCTGGGAGGCGGAGGATGCAGTGAGCTGAGATCACACCACTGCACTCCAGCCTGGGTGACAGAGCAGGACTCCATCTCAAAAGCAAAACAAAACAAAACAAATAAAAGAAAGATGTATTGAAGCAAAATTGATGCAATATGAAATTAACCATTGAATGCTTGCAGCTGAGTGATGTTCAGTGCATTCACGGTGTTGCGCAGCTGTCACCCCTATCTAGTTCAGAACATTTTTCTCACCCCCAAAGGAAACTTTATGCCCATTAAGCAATCACTCCCCAGTTCCCGTCGCCCCAGCCCCTGGCAGCCACCCATCTGCTTTCTATCTCTGTGGATTTACCTATCCTGAATATTTCATATCAAAGGAATCATACAATGTGTCTTCTTGTACGTCTTCCCCTTTCACCTTTCACCTAGCATAGTGTTTTGAGGTTCGTCACATTGTAGCGTTTATCAGAACTTCGTTCCTTTATGAGCTTAAATAATATTGCCCTGCATGAATAGAGACATTTTATTTATCCATTCATCCGCTGGTGGACATTTAGGTTGTTTCATCAGGCGTGTTTGGGTGCTTGTTGTGTGCCAGACACTGTGCAGACTGTTTGAGGTCAGAGTTAGATTCTCCCTCCGTGGAACTCAGCCTTGAGCAGGGAAAACAGACTTCATGTCAATGATTTCTCCATTGTGCGATTGACTGGCTGATGTGACTTAGTGGCTGTCCTTACAGTAGAGATATGAAGTGTGAGATGTTTTCAGGGGAAAAAAGAAGACTTAATTCATTCCTTCACCTCTGTGAGTCCCCCCTCTAGGATACGTGTTTTAAAAAGAACCAGTGGTTTTTGCTGCTATTTAAATGAAAGTCAAATCCCATTAAAAAATCTCACTGTAATGAAATCAAAATATTTCCCAAACACAGATACTCACTATGAAGCAGTGCCAGCATGGCTGTGGAGGAACTTCTTGGTGGAAGCCGCCACCTGTGATTTGGGCTGTCGGGTTTCCACCCACCATTGTCCTGGTCCTGCTCCTAGGGCCCCTTCCTTGGGTGCCACCAGGAGGCGAAGGCCTAGGTTTAGGTTGCCATAACAGGTGTATTTTCACCAGAATCAGATTCTGGGGCAACCAAGTGGGCTCCTGGCTAGTCTTGGGTTTTGTATGTGGAAGCCCCCAACCTCCATGTCCTCCTGGGCCCTGCTCCAGGTTAAGCTGGAATTTCTGGTCTGCCTGGTTTGTTCTCAGCGAATCATGGGGTCCAGACCAACATGAAGATGGAAGGGTGGTGCTGGGTAACCCCCACTCCTGCGCCGTGGGGCCGTGCACAGCACGCGTCACCCCTCCTCCCAGGACACACGGCCTGTCACGGCCTTGACAGCATATATAGTGTCTCTCCCAAGTTCTCTCTGCTTGGGGTCAGCTAGTCCCAGTTTTTTTCATTATTCCTGGAGGAATGTGGGTGTGTCTCCTGCCATCCTGGTTGCTGTTCCCGAAGGCCCCAGTGAGCTGGGACAGTGTCAGGAGCAGACCAAGGCCCTACCCCTAGTGAGGAGCTTCCCCCATTACCCACATGGCTTCTCCTCAAGGAGGCCCGATGATCATTCTCTCGGTGGCAGGACACAGGGAGCATCATCTAATACCAGACATGTCCAGCAAGGGCAGGAGTTCCCAGGGCAGCCTAAAACCTCAGACCTCTCCTCACTTCTGAAGCAGAAAGTTATTTTGTGAGGAGGGGAAAAAAACAAACTGGAGTATTTTCCCTGTGAATTTATTTTGTAGCTTTTGCTTAATTAGCCAGCAAGAATCAGGGCACAATGGTACGACACCACACACTGCCGTACGCGGCCCGGGACCCTCCTTCACAGGGCCATGGGGCCCCGCGGGCCAGCGCTTAGCCACCGGGAGAAACCCATCCTCTGTGCTTCTAAGGTGTCACCTTCCTTAAGTACATTTAGAACAATTAGGGGCAGGGCCCTCGCTGGTAAACTGTGAACTGCAACTTGTGGCTGAGCAGTTAAGAGACATAATAATGACGGTAGGGCCTTGCGTGGCCACAGCCCTTGTCATTCCCAAGGCCAAAGAGAGAGAATCCTGCCAGGGAGGCAGGTCGGAATTATTTGCCTCCACCTCTGTGCGGAACTGATGCTGAGACGGACTCCACCCAGGCGGTGGGCAGGCCGGCAGGCCGGTGCGCTTCTGTGGCTGAAGCGGCCGGGCCGCAGCCGTTCCTGCAGGGCTTCCAGGGCGGGGGACACGGGCTGCCCTGGGAAGGAACTTCAAGTCGTGGAGCTGTCAGAGTAGAAGCAGCTTAATGAATATTTGTCCCAATGCGTTCATCTTGTGGATAGACACTGAGGCCTAGAAAGGTCAATGGAGCTAACCAGGAACCAGCAACATAGGCTCCTGGGGGTTGACCAGCCTTGCCCCTGAATCCAGGTGCTCAGGGGACAAGAGACAAGTCAGAAAAGCAGGGAGACTGAAGGACGGCCTTTGGTGTGGCTTTAGGTTGACTTTGAGAGCCACAAAGGGTGTGGGTGGGAAGTGTGCTCTCTACAGAGTCCAGCCTCCTCGCGTGCTGCCTGCTGGGCTGACTTATCAATGTAGGGGCTCAGGGCCACCCCGAGTTCTGCCTTCTGGGGGGCCAGCCTGCATTGGCGCCGTTGGATGGAGTGAAGCTGTTTATGAGGACAGGGAGGCTCTCGTGAGCTGGTGGAGGGGTGGAGGAGGCGAGAGGTGCTTGCTGCCTGGGGAGCTGGGCTGCTGGGAACAGGAAGAAGAGGAGCCGTTGGGAAGGAGGGCAGCCAGTGGAGGTGCCCTTTATCTGTAAAGGTGAAGACCATTATCCATTATCATTTATGAAATGAGGAATGCCTTGTGAGGACTGACAGTAGGGACATTTTGGGTGGGAGCTGAACTCCTGTGTCATGGGGTACACATACACAAACACATGCACACATACACATGCACACACATACACACAAACACACACGTACACACCTGAGGAAGGATCGTAGGTGCCAGGTGAGCTGAACAGGACCATGCAGCGGAGCTCTCAGAAGGGCCAGAGAAGGGCGCAAACACATCCAGGGGGCTCTGAGGTCTACAGAAATCCAGAGAGGCAATCATGGTTGGCCTCTGATCACATGGGAAGAAGCTTACTGAAGTCTGGGGGCCCCCATTCCAAGGGCCAGCATGAGGCTGGGAGCAGGCAGGACCAGCTTCTTGGGCCACTGCTTGCCATGGTCACAGGTGGGAGGTGATGCTGTGAACACCTGACCCTATATTCCAGTGACCCCTCTCACACCTGGCCAGCCTGGGACACAGACCAGGCACACCTTGGCTTCAGGCCACCGCCTCCCAGAACTTGATGGCATGGACAGCATGCTTGCTTGCCTTTTCTGGCCAGTTACCTTCACTGCCACGGACACAGGACTATGAGTGGGGCTGTGGTGGTGGTTATCCAGGTCCTGAGTCCCTGGACCTACAGCCCACAGCTGACATTTGGAAGAAAAGAACATCCTAACGCAGGCGTAGAGGCGCTGCCCTTGCTCGCACTGTCTTGGAGACTCAGCCTCAAATGCAGATCCCCTCCCAGCCACAGAGCCGCCTCGTGTATCTTCCGGGAACCCTGCAGAAAGGAGGACTCCGGTGTCTGGATTTCGGGGACTCTGACTGTCTTGTCGCCCTGCTCTGGTGAGTGAAGATGCTCAGCATATGGGAACAGACTGAAGCAGCTGACGAATGACTGTTGCCTGGGGAGACCAGGGCCTTGGGGTTTGCATAATTTCCCCAATATATCAGGAAGTGGGTAGCGCAGAGGGACCAGGAGAACAAATATCGAATGCGTCAGTGGTTCTTAACCTTTTTGAGTATGAAAGTTCCTTTTATGGTTAAGAAAGCATCTGTGGTCACAGTTGGTAGTCGTTGTGCATTTAGAATCATGGTTTGGGAACATATATAAGGACTAATAATACCAACAGCAGGGGTTGCAGCCACCCACGTGGTACTTATCAGGTGGCAGGCATTTGTCTAAGTGCTCTGCATGTCTGTTAATGCACCAAACGCTTATGAAAACCGGGTGGATGGTGTTATTAGTCTCATTTTACAGATGAGGTACTTGAGGCACAGAGGGGTCAGGTGACTTTTCAAGGCCACACAGCCAACAATTGGTGGAGCCAGGATTCAAGCCCTGGTAAGCCAGCTCCAGATTCCACACTCTTAACCATCCCTCTGTATCCCTCTGCCAGAGAGGGCTACACAGCTATGGCCTGTTATATAGGAGTAGCGTCGTCTGTCAGTATACGTGGGGGACTGGTTCTAGGACCCCCAAGTATGTCCAGACCTCCACATACTCACATCACTGCAGAACCGGCATATACAAAGAGTTGGTCCTCCTTATACTCAGGTTTTACATCCTGAGAACATCATAGTTTTGATTCCCATTCAGTTGAAAAAAATCCATGTATAGGTACACCCATGCGGTTTAAACCCATGCTGCCCGGGGGTCAACCGTGCTGTGCCTTAGTGAAGATGCATGAACTAGACCTGTGTGTATCAACATAGATATATTCCAAACATCTAATCATGGGGAATAAACAAACTGCAGAAGGCTATGGAAGGTATTAATGCATCCATATAAAGTGCAGAACCGTGCCGGACAGTACACTGTATCGTTCATGAATACCCGTGTACCTAGTGAAAGCCTGCCTGGGCTTTTTTTTTTTTTTTTTTTTTTTTTGAGACGGAGTCTCGCTCTGTCACCCAGGCTGGAGTACAGTGGCCGGATCTCAGCTCACTGCAAGCTCTGTCTCCCAGGTTTATGCCATTCTCCTGCCTCAGCCTCCCGAGTAGCTGGGACTACAGGCGCCCGCCACCTCGCCCGGCTAGTTTTTTTGTATTTTGTAGTAGAGACGGGGTTTCACCGTGTTAGCCAGGATGGTCTCGATCTCCTGACCTTGTGATCCGCCCGTCTCGGCCTCCCAAAGTGCTGGGATTACAGGCTTGAGCCACCGCGCCCGGCCCTGCCTGGGCTTAAAAACACAAAATTCGAGATAGCGATTACTTTCCTGGGAGCCAGCGGCACCAGGAGGGGCAGGCTGGGAGCTCCAGCTGTGTCATTTTTATTTATTAAACCACAGCTGGGGCCAGACATGGTGGCTCACGCCTGTAATCCCAACACTTTGGGAGGCTGAGGTGTGCGGATCACGTGAGGTCAGGAGTTTGAGACCAGCCTGGCCAACATGGTGAAACTCTGTCTCTACTAAAAATACAAAAATTAGCTGAGTGTGGTGGTTGGGAGGCATGAGAATCGCTTGAACCCAGGAGGCAGAGGTTGCAGTGAACCGAGATGCTGCCACTGTGCTCCAGCCTGGGCGACAAAAGTGAAACTCTGTCTCAGAAACAAACAAACAAACAAAATATAGCTGGAGCAAACGTGGCAAAGTGTTAAGGATGGAGTGTTGGGTGCATGAGTATTTGCTGTTATTTGTATATACATAAACGATTTTATAATATAAAATTTCAACTTGCCATGCATTTGTAGCATTTTCAGATGAATTTGCATACATCCGTTTTGAACCAGCGTGTGTGATAGAGACTGGTTTCTTTAGTCTGGAGTCTGTGCTTGGTGCATTGAGAGTTTCAGACCCCCTCAGTTACTGCGAGGGTCTCCTCAGGGGTCTCAGCCCACAGGCAGGTAGGATCAGGATGCACCCCTTTTGAGGATAGGGGGATTATGAAGTGTCCAGAGAGTGGTGGCACAGAAGTGGAGACACTAGGGTGTCCAAATGTGGCTCCTGGCTTCGGGGAGATGATTTATAAAGTAAAATGGCTTCAGAGATTCTGAATCAAGCACGGTTTAGAAGCATCGTGCTTCGTTGGCTCATCACAGGCACTGCCGCCAGGGACATTGGAGGTGACTTCTGTTGAGTTTTGCTGACTGCACAGGAGACACTGTCATACCCACAGAGAACAGCAGGGGACATTTCTGCCAGAAACATCACTATGACATAGTAAAAATGATTGTAACCCAGCAACTCAGGAGGCCGAAATGGGAGGATCACTTGAGTCTAGGAGTTCAAGACCAGCCTGGCCAATGTAGGGAGATATCATCTCTAAAAAATAAGATAAATTAGCCAGGCATTTGGGCTGCACCTGTGTATAGTCTCAGCTACTCAGGAGGTTAAGGCAGGAGGATCCCTGGAGCCCAGGAGGATGGAGGCTGCAGTGAGCTATGATGGTACCACCGCACTCAAAGCTGGGTGACAGAGCAAGACCCTGTTTCTTAAAAACAAACAAACAAAAAGATTGTAAGACAGCAAATGTCAACTTGAGTTAGTAGTTGAAAAAAATAGGCTGGGCGGGGTGGCTCATGCCTATAATCCCAGCACTTTGGGAGGCCGAGGCAGGCAGATCACAAGGTCAGGAGTTCAAGACCAGCCTGACCAACATGGTGAAACCCCGTCTCTTTTCGTATTTGTAAAAATACAAAAATGAACCAGGCATGGTGGTGAGTGCTTGTAATCCCAGCTACTCGGGAGGCTGAGGCAGGAGAATCGCCTGAACATGGGAGGTGGAGGTTTCAGTGAGTGAAGGTCGTACCCACTGTACTCCAGCCTGGGCAACAAGAGCAAAAGTCCATCTCCAAAAAAAAAAAAAAAAAAAATAGGCGAGCAGGAGTTCAAAGGGTGGGAACAAATCAGTGACGCGTGAACAGACTGATTTATGAGGGCAGGGGGCAGAGTCCAGCAGCTGCTCAAAGGTCTTTCTGCTTCTGTCGAAACAAGTACGTCACATGCAGAGTTCTAGGCCCTCCTGTGTCGTCCGAAGGATGGGGTGAAGGCCTGGGTTACCGAGGGGGCACAAGGCACCCACAGGTCGGGGATGAGGAGGCCTTGGCCCATTGTGGGAGCGGGTGGTGCGGAAAGCCCATGAGGGCTCTTGAACATTCCCCAGCACCTGACAGCGGCCAGCTGGGGACATCTTCCAGTTGCAGCTCAGCCTTCAAAGTCAAAAGCCAGCATCACCCACAGCACCATCCCCAGATCCATTCTAGGTTCTGCTGAGGTTTTAGGTGGGACTTTCAAAAGCAGAAGAAACGATGCTAAAACTGAAAGGAATTTGCCACTAGGGAGAAGTGCTTTCTTTTCACCGGATGACAGACTTCAGGGTTTCTGATGAAAGTCACTGCAATTTCTTCTTTCTCCTTCAGGCCTGATTCTGCTCCCCTCCCCTGTCCTCCCATCCTTTTTTGCCACAATGGGGGAAGCCCTGAAAAACCCTGGTGTTTTCAGAGGCTGTGTGGAGCCCAAGGAAGGGGAGGGAAAGGAAGTGGGGCTGTCATTTACTGACCATTCAGTTCCTGATCGGGTTCCCCAAGAAGCAGCTGGGACTCTCCAACCTGAGCTCACTTCCCCTGGGGTCTCTGTCGTTAGGCAGATGGCACCCCCATGGCTGTCCCTGCCATGCTCCCTCAGACCCCTCCCTGCTGCCTCAGTTTCTCGGCCTCCACCCTTCCCTGCCTCCTGCCTCTCCCTGCCTACCCTTCTCTGGACCCAGGCTCCTTCTGTCTGCCTACAAGCATGCTCAGGTCTCCCCATCTTAAAAACCAGGTCTGAACCCCCTGAAAACCTCTGTCTTGGATTTCACAAACATGCGCTTGTGGAAAGCAGTTTATGCTCTTGAACTGACTCACTGCTCCCACTTCCTCCTGCTGCCATCCAGGGCCTGCCCGTTCCCCCTCCAGCCTCCCTGTCAGCTGAGCCCGCCCTTGGCCAGGCCCTATGGCAGCTCAAGGTGAAGCGGTCCAGTCTCTCAGCCGCACTGGACACCCTGACTGTCCCCTGCCCCGGGCCTCTCTCCCCTGTAGTCTTTGAGGCCTTTACCACTGAGGGGACTGCTCCTTGACCTCCTCCCTACTCTTAATTTTTTTTTTTAATAACAGCTTTATTGAGATACAATTCACATTTTCTGTGCTGTCCCTATCTCAAAGTGTACCATATTCAGAGTTGCGCAGTGACCCCACAGTCCACTGTAGACCTTTTGCACCCCAGAAGGAACCCCGTGCCTCTTAGTGGTCACCCTCTATTTCCCCGCCATGCCCTCCAGGCCCAGGCATCCTGAATCTGCGTTGGGCCTCTGATTTGTCTTCATGTTCACCTTCTCTGTCAACCCGTGGTCTGCAGCCTTTGTTTTGCTCTGTACCCCAGGGACCCCTCTCACAGCACAGGTCTGCATTCCAACTGTGCCAATGCTCCCCCGAAGCCCTCCACACCCTTACCCTGGATGGCAGCCTCTTCCTGACTGGTTCGCGCCCCAGCCCGGCCTTCTGCTGCCCTCCCCAGCTCCAGGCTCCTGCAGCACCTTCTCTCCTCATCCCCTCCCTCACCGCTCCTAAGTCCACATGCAGGTTCACACCTCCTCATGCTTCCCACACCTCCTCATACCTCCCACAGCTCCACACACACTTCACACCTCCTCATGCCTCCCACTCACACCTCCCACTCACACCTCTTCATACCTCCCACACCTCCACATGCTTTTCACACCTCCTGTTATGGCTTGGCTGTGTCGCCATCCAAATCTCAGCTTGAATTTTATCTCCCAGAATTCCCATGTGTTGTGGGAGGGACCCACAGGGAGGTAATTGAATCATGGGGGCTGCTCTTTCCCATGCTATTCTTGTGATGGTGAATAAGTCTCACAAGATCTGATGGGTTTATCAGGGGTTTCTGCTTTTGCTTCCTCATTTTTTCTCTCTTGTCGCCACCATGTAAGAAGTGCCTTTTGCCTCCTGCCATGATTCTGAGGCCTCCCCAGCCATGTGGAATTGGAAGTCCAATTAAACCTCTCTTTCTTCTCAGTCTTGGGTATGTCTTTACCAGCAGTGGGAAAACGGACTAATACGGTAAATTGGTACCAGGAGTGGGGTGTTGCTGAAAAGATACCCAAAAATGTGAAGTAACTTTGGAACTGAGTAACAGACAGAGATTGCAACAGTTAGAGGACTCAGAAGAAGACAGGAAAGTGTGGGAAAGTTTGGAACTTCCTAGAGAATTGTTGAATGGCTTTGCCCAAAATGCTGATAGTGATATGGTCAATAAAATCCAGGCTGAGGTAGTCTCAGATAGAGATGAGGAACTTGTTGGGAACTGGAGCAAAGGTGACTCTTGTTATATTTTAGCAAAGAGATTGGTGGCATTTTACCCTTGCCCTAGAGATTTGTGGAACTTTGAACTTCAGAGAGGTGATTTAGGGTATCTGGCAGAAGAAATTTCTAAGCAACAAAACATTTAAGAGGTGACTTTAGTACTCTTAAAGGCATTCAGTTTTAAAAGGGAAACAGAGCATAAAAATTCAGAAAATTTGCAGCCTGACTATACAATAGAAAGGACAAACCGATTTTCTGAGAAGAAATTCAAGCAGGCTACAGAAATGTGTATTAATAGCAAAGAGCCTAGTATTAATCCTCAAGACCATGGGGAAAATATCCCTAGGCTATGTCAGAGACCTTCACGGCAGCCCCTCCCATCATAGGCCCTGAGTCCCAGGAGAAAAAAGGGGTTTTGTGGGCCGGGCCCAGGGTCCCCATACTGTGTGCAGCCTAGGGACTTCGTGCCCTGTGTCCCAGCTGCTCCAGCCATGGCTGAAAGGGGCCAATGTAGAGCTTGGGCTGTGGCTTCAGAGGGTGGAAGCCCCAAGCCTTGACAGCTTCCATATGGTATTGAGCCTGCAGGTGCACAGAAGTCAAGAACTGAGGTTTGGGAACCTCTGCCTAGATTTCAGAAGTTGTATGGAAATGCGTGGATGCCCAGGCAAAAGTTTGCTGTGGGGGTGGGGCCCTCATGGAGAACCTCTGCTGGGGCAGTGCAGAAGGGAAATGTGGGGTCAGAGCCCCCACATAGAGTCCCTACTGGGGCACCACCTAGTGGAGCTGTGAGAAGAGGGTCACTGTCCTCCAGACCCCAGAATGGTAGATCCACAGACAGCTTGCACCGTGCACCTGGAAAAGTCACAGACACTCAACACCAGCCTGTGAAAGCAGCCGGGAGGGAGGCTGTACCCTGCAAAGTCACAGGGGCGGAGCTGCCCAAGACCATGGGAACCTACCTCTTGCATCACCATGACCTGGATATGAGACTTGGAGTCAAAGGAGATCATTTTGGAGCTTTAAAATTTGACTGACTTGCTGGATTTCAGACTTGCATGGGCCCTGTAACCACTTTGTTTTGGCCAGTTTCTCCCACTTGGAATGGCTGTATTTACCCAATGCCTGTACCTCCATTGTATCTAGGAAGTAACTAGCTTGCTTTTGATTTTACAGGCTCATAGGCAGAAGGGACTTGCCTTATCTCAGATGAAACTTTGGACTGTGGACTTCTAGGTTAATGCTGAAATGAGTTAAGACTTTGGGGGACTGTTGGGAAGGCACGATTGGTTTTGAAATATGAGGACATGAGATGTGGAGGGGCCAGGGATGGAATGATATGATTTGACTGTGTCCCCATCTAAATCTCAACTTGAATTGTATCTCCCAGAATTTCCATGTGTTGTGGGAGGGACCTGTGGGGAGGTAATTGAATCATGGGGGCCAGTCTTTCCTGCGCTGTTCTCGTGATAGTGAATAAGTCTCAGGAGATCTGATGGGATTATCAGGGGTTTCCGCTTTTGCTTCCTTCTCATTTTTTCCTCTTGCCACTGCCGTGTAAGAAGTGCCTTTTGCCACCACCCGTGATTTTGAGGCTTCCCTAGCCATGTGGAATTGTAAGTCCAATTAAACCTCTTTTTCTTCCAAGTCTCGCATATGCCTTCATCAGCAGCATGAAAACAGACTAATACACCTCCTCATACCTCCCATGCCTCCACACTTTTCACACCTCCTCACACCTCCACACACCTCCCATACTGCCTCACACTTCCTACACCTCCCATATCTCCACACACTTTTCACACCTCTTCCCATCTCCTCCCACCTCCCGCACCTCCCCATGCATTCCTACACCTCTCATACCTCCTCACACCTCCCATGCCTCCTCACACTTTTCAATACCTCCTCACACCTCCCATGCCTCTCCACACCTCCCCATGCCTCCCCACACTTCTCACACTTCCCATACCTCCTCACACCACTGGTACTTATTACTGACATGTCTGTCTGCCTGTGTATTTCTCTGGGACAGGCCCAGCTTCTCCTTCTTTTTACAATTCTTGGGTCCAACCCAGTGTCTGGTGCAGACTTAATGCTGAGTATCAGTTGACCTGACTTGAACACCAGCAGTCGGAAAGCCAGGATGATGTAAATTTTCATCTGGCCTCATTTGTTCCTTAGCCTCTCATAGGGGTCACATCTCCCTCTTTTTCATTCTCGTACATCTGGGGACACTGAGCAGGGAGTGCCCACTCTGTCAAAGCACCAGAGAGTATGACAACAGAATTAATGTCTGCTTCCCCACAGGAGCCGTCGCCCCTCCCAGCCAAGTTCCTGCCAAGGTCAGTGGGAGCCAGTGCAGACTGGCAGAGATGGGCAGCCGGATATGAGAGCCCGGCCAGTCAGAGAGCCAGGGTGAGCCAGGAGGTTTAGCTCAAGTTCCAGACACCCATCAGTCTTTAGTACAGTCTCTCAGAACACACAGGGGAGTGGGTGGGAGAGTTTATATTTTTATTTTTGAAAACTTGGTTTATGCCCTTTAATTAATGAGGGCAAAAGTTGTACTGAAATTATATGTGTGTGTGCTGATATTATCTATATAATAAGTTATATAGATAATGTAAGTGCATATATATATTATTTCAGTTTCACATGCCAGGAGTTAAAACACAACTTTAAGGAATTTAAGTTTAGGGATTAACTTGAAGGATTAAGGAAGTTTCTAAGCACAGCTTGAATAGTGCCCAGATGAATTCAAGAGAGAGAGAGAGAGAGAAAGAGATAGATACATAGATGGATGGATGCATGGAGTTTCGCTCTTGTTGCCCAGGCTAGAGTGCAATGGTGTAATTGTGCAACAGTTCAGCTCACTGCAACCTCTGCCTCCCGGGTTCAGGCAATTCTCCTGCTTCAGCCTCCCAAGTAGCTGGGATTCCAGGCATCTGCCACCACACCTGGCTAATTTTTATAGTTTTAGTGGAGACAGGGTTTCACCATGTTGGCCAGGTTGGTCTTGAACTCCTGACCTCTGGTGATCCACTTGCCTCAGTCTTCCAAAGTGCTGGGATTACAGGTGTGAGCCACTGCACCCAGCCCGAATTCAAGATATATTGCCACAAATTATAAGAAGTGGATAGAGTTTTTCAAAATCATGGTCAAGGCTTTTATTTTGATGTTGTTAGCACTGTGGCTTTGAGCTTGGGAGGATCAAAATGACTGATTTAACATCAGATTGTGCCTTGATATGCTGATGACTTTTTCCCTTCAGGCAGGGAGGTGGATCTAGTGATGAAATGAGTGAGGGTTTGTGAATTATCCGCTTCTTGGCTGGTGTAAGTCATCCTTTCCTTTCAGGGCTAGAATGGTGAACTCCAGGGCCCTCTTGTACTCAGTGCATTGCTTGATCTGTGTTCATGTTCGTGCGGTAAAGGCTGGGGAGCATCTTAAAGTTGCTGCTGCTTCTCCTTTGTTGTTGTTATTGTTATCATCACTCTTATTAAGGCTGCCGTGAACCTTCTGTTCATACTTGGTTCCATAGCACAGTGCTTTGCAAACTCTATTCCCGGGAACACGCATTAGGAAGACTGTAATTGGTCAAATAAATTTGGAAAACCACTGTCTACCGTATGTTTCTCTTGAAGGTTGACAATGTATCTGCCTTTGAAAGGCTCTGAGAATTCCTGCAGGGGGAGACAGTTTTCCTAGCAGTTTCTGAACTTGTTTGATCACATGACATTTATTTTCAGTAATATTTCTTACTAATTTCCAGTTCTGCTGGGACAGCTTGAGGAGGCCTGCCTCAGAATAAATTCTTACAAGTGGAATTGTTGGGGCAAAGCATATGAACATTTATGTATGGTGGCCCGGAGCGCTGCAATATAGCCGCTTTATGTGTTGGGTAAGAGTAATCCAGGAGCGTTGAACTGAGTTCCCTAACACTCAGTAAACCCCACTAAGTGGGCAAAATACCAGAACAGATTTTTATATTGAACGGGTCAAACACTTTTTTAAAAATTCTGTAGTTTCTTCTTCTTACTTTGGCATTTGTGAAGAAGCCTCAGTTATTAAAAGCAAGATCCCTCAGGACTGTTTAACAGAAGGGCATTGTTCTACGTTGCATGAAATCAGTAGCATATTTTGTAATGGAACTTTGGAGTCATGTATTAATCTGTTTCTTGTTTCTAAGAGAGGTTGTTTGGTAACATGTCCTTTTATGGGTATCAGAGAAATACCAAAGGTGATGTGTCTTGACTGAAATCCCGTGGGGGGTTGTCAGATAAAGCAGAACCAGGACTTCTTTAAAGGAGGGTCGCTGTACTGAGCCATCTGTTGCGCCATTACCAGAGAAAAATATTTTAATATATACATGGTGTAAACCCCTACCTCTTACCTATTTCCAAAAAGGATTTATGACAAAGAGAAAACTCACAGCAGAACCAAATAATTCTTCTAGAAGGTTGGAAGGCTCACCTGTGAAGCTCGGAGGAGGTTATAAAAGGGAAGAGGTGCTTACTTAAAAGTCTTTAGGAATGACGGGGCACAGTGGCTCACGCATGTAATCCCAGCACTTTGGGAGGCCAAGGTGAGTGGAGCACTTGAGGTCAGGTGTGAGCCACCATGCCTGGCCATCATAAGATCATTATTTTATGGTTTTTTTTAAGAGCTGAGGCCTCACACTGTGTTGGCGAGGGTGGTCCCGAACTCCTGGGCACAAGCGATCCTCCCACTTCAGCCATTTCCCTGAGAAGCAGCGGAGAGTGGATGTGACCGGGGATTCATGAGGCAGAGGAGGACCAGGCGGATATGCACGTTGAGCACTGGGGTTCAGGAGCTTCAGGGGGCTGTGGGAGGAAAGGCCCTGAGGCTGAGGGTGGGTTTAGGAACTCCATGGAGAGCAGTTTGCTTGCAAGTGGGGAATCTGAGTCTTCTTTCCCCACCCCAGCTTCATTGAGGTATAATTGACAAAGATGGAATATATTCAAAGTGTGCACTGTGATGTTTTGATAATACATATACATGAGGAATGATTCCCACAGTCAAGCTAGTTAATAACATATCCATCACCTTACATAGTTGCCCACCCTTGTTTTGTGGTGAGAACACTTAAGATCTCTCTTAGCAAATTTCAAGTATACAATACATTGTTACAGACTGTAGTCACCACGCTGTGGAACTCGCCGGGACTTACTCAACATGGCTGGAGGACACTACGCTAAGTGAAAGAAGCCAGGCACAGAAAGACAAATAGATCCCACTTATATGTGGAATCTAAACAGGTTAGAACTTGTAGAAATAGAGAGTACAGTGGTGGTTGCCAGGAGCTGGGGGATGAGGGGGCTGTGGGGGGAGAATGGAGAGATGTTGGTCAAAGAGTCCAGACTTGCTGGAATGCGGGTCTTCAGCTACTCGACAGATTGTTTCTGAAAAGCTATCCTGTCTCCTCCAGTCTTCCACACCCTTTCTGTCTTCTCCCAGTACTGTACTGCAACCCTATTAAACCCCAGGGATCTGCGTGCTCATGTATAACTGCTCCACGGGCTACCCCAGTCCCCAGAGACCCCCCCGCCCACTGAGATCCCCATGAGCCTGGGCCCCTGCTTGAATCTCCAGCACATGCTGTAGCAGTAGCAGCCTCCCTGTCTGGGGAGTGGAAGCGTGCGTGGATGTCTACTTTCTGCCTCCTCTTCACCTTCTCGAAGGCTCTGCCAGGCTCTCTGCCATCCAGTGTGTGTGGGCAATTCAGCAATTGTGAAGACTTAGAAAAGAGCTTGAGAAATGCCAGTCTGCAATATTTCTCTTTTAGAAAACAGTCCAGTGTAATACTTCCATAGTCCAGAGACGTTTTGTTATTTTAAATGTACTGCAATGTTTGAGGCCTGGGTAGGCAGACACTTACTAATTTGGTGCCAGCAAAAATGCTAATAAAGAGAGTGGACTGCTTATCTTAAATAAGAATCTTAAGGCCGGGTGTGGTGGCTCATGCCTGTAATCCCAGCACTTTGGGAGGCTGAGGCTGGTGGATCACCTGAGGTCAGGAGGTCGATACCAGCCTGGCTAACATGGTGAAATCCCATCTCTACTAAAAATACAAAAATTAACTGGGTGTGGTGACACCTGTAATCCCAGCTACTCGGGAGGCTGAGGCAGGAGAATCACTTGAACCCAGGAGGCAGAGGTTGCAGTGAGCCGAAATGGCGCCATTGCACTCCAGCTTGGGCAACGAGAGTGAAATTCCATCTCAAAAAAAAAAAAAAAATCTTAAGAGAAATACTTGGCCATGGTAGACTAGTAATACATTTACTTTTGTTTTCTTTTTTTTAACCATCCTTTACTGTTAAAACTGTATGTGCAATATAAGAAATATTTGGCATAACAAATGTGGATGTTTCCATTACAAAATACATGCCCCAGCACCGGGGGCTGCACGGGCAGAGGAATTCCCAGTGATGGTATCAATCTGGTTCTGTCAACCTGCCATGTTTTTCTGTCGTTGCAGGTGATTTTCAAAGCCAAGTCAAAATATTCTCCAGAATTACTCAAATACCGGTAAGTACCGCAGGGCATCTCTTTCTGTGGTAGAAGGGGAAAGTGCTGACATGTGAGTCTCATCTCTCCGTCAGGGTTTGCACACATCGCTGCTCTGTGAGCCGCCAGAAGCAGTCCTGCCTGCTGGCTGGCTGCCCACAAGCATCGTGTGCATTGCCGGTGACAGTCAGGTCATCGAATCATGACTTCATGAATCATGGGGGCTTGCATCATACTTACCCAGTTCGGAAACAAGAGCCTGGTGCCTTTCCTAACAGGAGGAAACAGATGGGAATAAAATAGGTGTATGTTGCCTCTAAACCTTTCTGAGAAGAGCCTCAGCAGAAGGAAACAGGGTTCCTTGAAGATGCGGTGCTTTGCCAGGTGCTCCCCGTTCCCCATCCTGCCCCTCCCATCCTCCCAGTGCAGGTGCAGTTGCAGGTGTAGGTGCAGGTGCAGCTGCAGCTGTGGAAGGGCCTTGCCCCTGCAGCCTACCACCTGGTGGCCTTACGTGCCTTATCTCAGCTGCTGGTAGGCTCCGGCTCCTTGTTTTCCGGAACTTCAGAGCCCATTGAACCCTAAGTTGCTACACAGCTACTTGAAAGGTATCCATCCACATCCAGAAATACCGTTCTGACCATTCAGTGCTCAGTTAGGCACCACGAGGAAGAATGTATTATAGTTGAGAAGTGGACACTATATTTGTAAAGATGGCTTAACACAAAGGCTTGCAGAATCAGGCAAAGCAGGATATGTAACATGCCAAAAGCATGGACACCGGGAGGCATGGACATTTTGTGGAAGAAGAGAGGCTTGTGCCGGAGTGTAATCTGGAAGGGAACCTCTTAAGTTATGTGAAGAGGGGGATCTGCATTTTTTTTTTTTTTTTTTTTTGAGACCGAGTCTCGCTCTGTCCCCCTGGCTGGAGTGCAATGGCGCGATCTCGGCTCACTGCAAGCTCTGCCTCCCGGGATCACGCCATTCTCCTGCCTCAGCCTCCCGAGTAGCTGGGACTACAGGCGCCCGCCACCTCGCCCAGCTAATTTTTTTTTTTTGTATTTTTAGTAGAGACGGGGTTTCCTGACCTTGTGATCCGCCCGCCTCGGCCTCCCAAAGTGCTGGGATTACAGGCGTGAGCCATCGCGCCCGGCCTGCATTTTCCTATGTAGGGGTTCATAGCTCTCCCCAGATTTTCAAAGAGGCCTATGACTTTCCTAAGGCCAAGAACCAGTGGCTTAAAGAATAGTCAGGTTTGGCCAGGCATGGAGGCTCACGCCTGTAATCCCAGCACTTTGGGAGGCCAAGGTGGTCTGATCACTTGAGGTCAGGAGTTCGAGACCAGCCTGGCCAACACAGTGAAACCCTGTCTCTACTAAAAATACAAAAACTATCTGGGCGAGCTGGCGCACATCTGTTGTCTCAGCTACTTAGGAGGCTGAGGTGGGAGAATCACTTGAGCTCAGGAGGCAGAGGTTTCAGTGAGCCAAGATTGCACCACTGTGCTCCAGCCTGGGCAAGAGAGTGAGAATCTGTCTCAAAAAAAAAAAGAATGGTCAGGTTTGACTGGGGTTGGGGGAGGAGAGCAGCCCTCTGGAAGAGGCGAGGGGGTGCAGCGTGAGTCCAGGGGTTCTGGCGTCTCTGCCCAGGAGAACTCCACTGCCTCTGGCAAACATTTCTGAAAAGGTGACTCTGGCCATCACCTCCTTGGGTCAAAATGAAAAATTATTTTGTCATTTTTTAAAATATGTTAAATCGTATACATATTTTATTTAAATATATATCATCTAAAAATACATAAAGACTTTTTACTTAAAATTCTGAAGGTGTAATAGTTTAATCCTGAGTTTATATCCAAGGAAACCAGTTCAGAAAGTTTCTCTGAAGTTCAGAAAGTTCTGTGAAGGTGCCTGGGCCAAGATATAAGTCCCAAGACTCACCATCCCGGGCTTTGTTTTGTTTTTCACCTGATCTTGCTGTCTCCCTTCACTGCTTTGCACGTGGCTCAGTTCACGTCTCTGCCAGACTCAGGTGGAACCTCAGCATCTGCTATGAAATGATGTTGGTCCCAAGGAGAGCAATTTAAAGTGCAGGTTGAGTGTCCCTAATTTGAAATGCTTGGGACCAAAAGTATTTCAGATTTCAGATTGGATTTTGAAATATTTGCATATACAGGCTGGGCACAGTGGCTCACTTCTGTAATCCTAGCACTTTGGGAGGCTGAAGAGGGTGGATCATTTGAGGTCAGAAGTTTGAGACCAGTCTGACCAACATGGTGAAACCCCGTTTCTACTAAAAATACAAAAATTAGCTGGGTGTGGTGGCAGGCGCCTGTAATCCCAGCTACCCAGGAGGCTGAGATGGGAGAACTGCGTAAGCCTAAGGGGTGGAGGTTGCAGTGTGTGGAGATCACGCCACTGCACTCCAGCCTGGGCAACAGAGCGGACTCTGTCTCAAAAAAAAAAAAAGGAAAAAGAAATACTTGTGTATACATAATGAGAGATGAGGGGATTGGATGGGACACAAGTCTAACATGAAATGTATTTATGTTTCAAATACACCTTATACACATCTCCTGAAGGCAATTTTATACAGTATTTTTAATAATTCAGCATAAAACAGTTTTAACTGTTTTGACTGCAATCCATCACATAAAGTCCGGTGTGGAATTCTCCAATTGTAGCATCATGTTGATAGATGCTCAAAAAGTTTCAGATTTTGGAGCATTTCAGATTTTGAATTTTCAGGTTAGGGATGTTCAACCCGTATAAAGTACAAGTAGACAGTTTCCTCTCTTCTCCAGTAACAAAATAGTAGCCTCGCCTCTGCATCTATAGTCTTTGCCCTGCATGCCCCCAACCAGAAATGTACGTCAAAGCATGAGTGAAGATGGGTGTGGAGAACATTCTGTCTGATTAGATCATGGAACTGATTTTATCTTGGAAGCAGTTGAGGCTAGGGTAATTAAGTGTCTTCTAAAGGTGGAATATGAAAGCACTGGTCAGAAGGGAAATTGTTTAAAAAGCTTTCAACCTCTGAGCACAAGGACTGGGGTCTTCAGGTGAGAAGATATGTGCGTGGGGCAGTCCTCGCTTGATCCTTGAGCCAAAGTGTACCTCAAAGACAGGCTGTGCTGACAGTTATGGCTGCATTTTATTGGGAAGGGATTTGCAGAAATGAAGGGAGAAGATGGGGAGAAATATAGTTGGATCCAGATGTTAAAAATGAGATGTTTGGGACCCGGCACGGTGGCTCATGCCTGTAATCCCAGCACTTTGGGAGGCCGAGGTGGGCAGATCACCTGAGGTCAGGAGTTCAAGACCATCCTGGCCAACATGGTGAAATCCCGTCCCTACTAAAAATAGAAAAATTAGCCGGGCGTGGTGGTGCACACCTGTAATCCCAGCTACTTGGGAGACTGAGGCAGGAGAATCACTTGAACCCAGGAGGTCGAGGTTGCGGTGAGCTGAGATTGCGCCGTTGCATACCAGCCTGGGCAACAAGAACAAAAACGCCATCTCAAAAAAAAAAAAAAGAAAAAAAAAAGTGAGATGTTTGGGCCAGTGAAGTTGGAGAGTTCCTTGAAACAGGAGGGTGAGGTTTCAATGGGAGATGCCTGTTAACCCAGTCCTAGTGATTTTGTTGCCAAATGTAAAGAAATACTAGGAGTTATTCCTGTGTAGGCACATCTTTAGTCTCATCTATAGAATTCCTCAGTTCTCTTAAACCAGACGCCACTAGAGACATTTCAGGCCACAGTCTGTCCCTTGAGATGATTTGGTATGTTGGCTTCTAAATAGATTGGCTTCTCTAATTTAATCATGACTCCCTTGAAATAAAACATGAGCCATTGGTCTAGAACTAGTTGAAACTTTCCACTCCAATCTATTCCTGTGGTAATTCACTGGTTTTGAAGATAATTTATATTCAGCTCAGCCAAGAACCACTTTATTTTTCACTTAAAACCTCCTCTGCCCTCCCACATCTGCTAGCTCGAGTTTTGCTGGAGTGGAAGGCAGTTTGATTCAGGCTTTCTCTTTCTCAGTCTGTGTATTTTAATTTATTTGGTTTAAGAAATGTGAACATTGGGCATGGGAGTGCTCAAGAACACGTTGATTTTAAACATTTTCAACTGTTTGCCCTCTAGCTTTGTGATTTTTTAAATAAGTAAAAAATATAGTGAGCCAGGTTTTCTTTTTTTTTTTTTTTTTAAAGAGACAAGGTCTCAACCAGGCTGGAGTGCAGTGGCGGTGGTGCAGTCATAGCTCACTACAGCCTTAATCTCCTGGGCTCAAGCGATCCTCCTGCCTCAGCTTCCTAAGTAGCTGGGAATACATGTGTACGTCGCTACATCCAGCTACCAAAAAAAAAATTTTTTTTGTAGAGACAGTGTCTTGCTATGTTGCCCAGGCTGGCCTTGAACTCCTGGACTCAAGCAACTCTCCCTCCTCGGCTTCACAGAGTGCTGGGATTATAGGTACACGCCACCATGCCTGGCCTGCTTTTCCGTTTCTTTAAGTGAAAAAGCAGTGGCTTATGTTTGTAATCCTAGCGCTTTGGGAGGCTGAGGTGGGAGCATCACTTGAACCCTGGAATTCAAGACCAGCCGTGACAACAGAGCAAGATCCCATTGCTACCAAAAAAAAAAAAAAAAATCAGCTGGGCATGGTGGTGCGCGCCTGTATTCCCAGCTACTCAGAATGCCGAGGTGAGAGACTTGAGCCTAGGAGATTGAAGCTGCAGTGAGCTGTGATTGCACTACTGCTCTCTAGCCCGGTGACCGAGCAAGACCTGACCCCCCCAAAAAAAAAAAAAAAAAAAAAAAGGGAAGAAAGGGAGGGAACAAAAGAGAAAGGAAGAAAGGAAGGGAAGGAAAGAGAGAGAAAGGAAGGGAGGGAGGGGAACAGAAAGAGGAAGGAAGGAGGGAGGGAGGGAAGAAGGAAGGAAGGAAGCGATGGTATTGAGAGATACATTTAAAGCATGCTTTACAGCACTTTGCTTCTGTCGCCTCCCAGTGGGAGGTGGTCAGGCGCTGCTGTGTTGGCTGCCTTGAAGACTCGCCTCACGCCTGCATCTGCTGACCAGCAGCACTGATCCTTCTGGTCCTACAAGCAAAGTGGTCTTCCCAGATGCGGGGTCACACTGATTGTTTTATTTCTTTGGGTCATTTCTGTCATCATGCCAAGATGAGCTATTTATCCTGGCCCTATGGTTTAGGTTAAAAAGAAGTAGTTTTGGGGGCAATGTACAAAACTCTGTTTCTGTGAAAACACAGTTTTTTGATAGAGTTATTCTGGCCCCCTTTTAAAACTCTCTCACTACCCCTCCAGGTCACTCCCTTTCTACCACAGCTGCAGGCATAGAGGGAAAAAAACTTGTTTTGCAAGATGGTTTTGCATTATAAAAGTGATAACAAGCGTATTAGGAAAAAAATTATAAAATAGAAAAAGATAGACATTTTGTGAATATAGACGTGGAAAGAAAAAAAGCAAGTCCACTGAACCTTCCTTCCTCCCAACATAAACCCCCCTCCAGCCCTAAGGAAATACAATGATGTCTGTATTGCATTTCCAATTTTGCATCCTGACTTTTTAACTTGATGTTAGATCACACATATTTTTTCCATATTGTTTCAAATCTCCCAACACAGCCTCCTTTCTTAAGATAATAACAGGCTTTTGTTTAGTAGACTAAACAAAGCCTCCTAAAGGCTCAGAGAATAGGATTTGATACATAAAAATCAAGGGGGAGGAAGGTTCCAGGCAGAAAAATCAGCTTGCAGAAAGACAGGAGGTGGAGACACCCGGACATGTTTAAAACATGGAGTTGACTGGGTGCGGTGGCTCACGCCTATAATCCCAGCACTTTGGGAGGCCGAGGCGGATGGATCACGAGGTCAGAAGATCGAGACCATCCTGACTAACACGGTGAAACCCCATCTCTACTAAAAATACAAAAAATTAGCCGGGCATGGTGGCGGGCGCCTGTAGTCCCAGCTACCCGGGAGGCTGAGGCAGGAGAATGGCGTGAACCCGGGAGGCGGAGCTCGCAGTGAGCCGAGATCACACCACTGCACTCCAGCCTGGGCAACAGAGCCAGACTCCGTCTCAAAAAAAAAAAAAAAAAAAAAAAAACCCATGGAGTTGACCAGCTTGATTAGCATGTAGCCTGTCCATAGATTGAGCTGCCTCTTGAGTGCTTGGGTCTGGAAGATGCAGGGTGGGGCTTTAGGGCAAAGGTGAATTAGGAAACTACATTAGTTCTGGTCAGAGGCATGAGACAGTGTGTGGGGCTGTCACAGGAGGCATGGATAGAGTGGGAATGAAGAATCTACTGACCTTGACAATGGATTACGTAGCGGGTGGATGGAATCAAAGCAGCACGTTACAGTTAAAGAGTCTATGAAAAGCTATGGCACCTTTAACAGAAATAGGAATACTTAGAGGCGTGTTAGAAGAGGGACACAGGCTGGGCGTGGTGGCACGCACTTGTAGTCCTGGCTACTCAGGAAGCTTAAGCGGGAGAATCGCTTGAGCCTGGGAGTTCAGGGCTGCAGTGAGCTAGGATTGCATCACTGCACTCCAGCCTCGGTGACAGAGCAAGACCCCAACTCAAAAAAAAAGGACATTCGGAATTGAGTTTGGGACATGCTGGCTGGAGGGGGCAGGGCCTCCGAATGGCAGGCTGTTAGGGACATGAGTCTGGAACTCAGATCAGAGGCGTGGCTTGAGACAAAAGATGTTTGAAGTCAGTCGTACAAAAGTCATGATTGAAGCTACAGAAAAAAGCATATTTTCTGAGGAAGAGTGAAGGCCAGGTGCAGTGGCTCACAGCTATAATCCCAGCACTTTGGGAGGCCGAGATGGGAGGATCACTTGAGGCCAGGAGTTCGAGGCTGCAGTGAGCCATGCTTGTGTCACTGCATTCCAGCCTCGGTGACACAGATGCTGTCTCAAAAAATACAGAAAATCCTAAGAGAAAACAAATTTTCTACTCATTAAGTGGAAGCGAATGATCATCAAGGCCTTCATCCTCATTGTGTTTATGCTGAGTAAGTGGAGGAGGAGGAGGGAGAGGAAGGCCTTGCTGTGTCAAGGGTGGCAGTGGAGGAAAATCCATACATAAGTGGCCCTGCACAGTTCAAACCTGTATTGCTCAAGGGTCAGCTGTATTTCAAACAGCACCCACAAGGAATCATCTGGAAAACGTAAGTGGCTGCTTATGTGGAATGTGTGTACACACCAGCAAGGGTCCAGAAACAATAGGGCCATGGCCAGCCGGTTCTAGATGTTTCTATCTAGCGCTCTTCACAGAAGCACAGCAGATAAAACAATAAAAGCAGGGCTTTTGAGAATCTGGAATACAGATTTTTGGTAACTCCCAAGTGGCCCTGCCTTTGTTTCTCTCCACAGCTCCTTTGGCCCATACCCCCCTCCCCTGATTCCCCCATCACTGCGAGAACATGGGGCAGAGCACGTGAAAACCTGTAAGCCAGACGCTGCCCTCAAAGCTCCACAGGCATGATTTCCCTGGCCCGCTCCATGGACCCAAGAGACTGACACGGAACACCTCCAGCTCTAGAGAGGAGGAAGCAGCGGGGCTTGCTTGGTTAGGCGACTGGCTCAAGGTCTCATGCAAATTTCAGTTTCCTGATTCTGACCTCCTACACCCAGGGCTTTACAACAGGTTCCAGGAGGAGAAGAAGCACTGCCACGTTGAATGCAGTGTTCCATAGTGCAAGGTGATCCTGACCGTGGAAACATGAGAACATGAAGCAAAGAGTGTGTCATAGAATTGAAAGATAGGGCATTTAGTGGGAGCCCGGCATGGCATTTTGAGGCTGGGGATGTGGGACGGTGGGGCTGCCCCTCTCATGCCCACAGTCTGGTGGGGAAGAGGTTGGAGGTGCGGAGGGAACAGCAGGGCCTGTGACATGAATGGAGGGGACTTGCTCAGCGATCAGGGCCTAGAAAAGAATCTGTCCATGACAAATCATTAATGTCTGTTTGAAAAGCTCTGAGCGCATCATGACACGTGAGGTCAAATCCCCAAGACTTCACAGCGCTCCCCATCATCACACAGCTCTTGGGGGGTGGGGGACGCTGTTCCCATCCCACTGCAGCCATGCTGGGGTGGCGGCTCCCCTCCTGCATGTCCGACTTGCTCATCTGTCTGATGCAAGTATTGTATCGCTCCTCCAGGGCACACACGTTCCTTACTGTGGCACCTTCCTGCCCCCCTGAGCTGCTTGGAGGCCCGGGCCGCCTCGTCTTCATCCCACTCTCTCAGCACGGGCCTGATGAGCAGCCAGCCCCAGGGCTGTGCAGCGAGAAGCCTGCAGTCTTTTTCGCCTCCCCAGAAAGTTGTTTAATTCCCCTGTGATGGGTCGTTTCCCCACTAGCCAGGGGAAGACCTAGCAGCTGCTGTGCTAGAGCATTCATAGGAAATAAAAGGGCAGCTCTTGAGAGCTGATGTCATGCTTTTTGGACTGACTCCTTCCTTCTTCCCTCCCTCTTAAACCTTCTTCATGGAGACCCTGCCACCTACAGCGTGGATGGAGAGAGTGGAAATGGGGAGTCTCATTTTCCACGGGACTTTCTGTCTGGGGAGATGCAGGCATTGATCAGATGGTCGCCCGTCTGTTTTGTTATAAACTGTGATGAGTCTGTGAAGTTAAAATACAGGGGACCAGGAGAGCAGATGTCAGAGAAACCTGACTGCCTGTGTACCCGTGGTGTGTGTGCATGTGTGGAGGTGCAGGGAGAGTCGGGGCGTGTTTGCTGCAGTGCTGTTTGAGCTAAGATCTAGAGGATGAGCGGGAGCCGGGTAGACAAAGTTCTTTGGTAGAACTGGGTTCTGAAAGTTATGTGAGAGATTTTGCCAGTGGGTCGTACATTATTAATTACAAGACATAAAATGCCATTCAGATTAGCCTGAGTAAGTGGGGGTTGTTATGTCACACTGGAATCTGAAGGCAGGAAGTAAAACTGCAGCTGGGCACGGACCTGGGTGGGTTGAACCAAGGTCTCTTTGGCCCATACTCCCTGCTCCTCTCTGTCTCCTTTTCTCTGTCTGCCTCTTTCTCTTCTACCCCCTGCCTCTCCCTACCCACTCCCTCATCATCAGTGGCATGTCTAGATCTGGGACTAGAATCCCAGTTTCCATGTCTGGGTTTTCCCATAGATTTTATACAGGTCACTTAGGAAGTGCGTAGCTCTGAGAAACTACAGGTTAAAAATGGCCAATGAAGTAGAGTTTTGCATCTATTGATACTTGGGCAGTTTCTGTGGTAAGGTTTTTTTTTTTTTTTTGAGACTGAGTCTCACTGTGTCACTCAGGCTAGAGTGCAATGGCGCGATCTCGGCTCACTGCAAGCTCCACCTCCCAGTTCAAGTGATTCTCCTGCCTCAGCCTCCTAAGTAGCTGGGATTACAAGTGCGTGCCTTAACCTCCTGAGCAGCTGGGATTACAAGTGTGTGCCACCATGCCCAGCTAATTTTAGTATTTTTAGTAGAGATGGGGTTTCACCATGTTGGCCAGGCTGGTCTTGAACTCTTGACCTCAAGCAATCCACCCACCTCGGCCTCCCAAAGTACTGGGATTACAGGCGTGAGCCACTGCACCCGGCCTGTGGCAGATTTTTAATCACATTAGTGAGTGCTCTCTGGACTCCATGTCAATAATGACTTTTGGGGGTAAAATGCGTTATACAAATTCATTATCTCATCTAATCCCCACAAAAGACCTATAAATAAGGTAGGTATTATGTAGTCTTATTTTCAAGTGATGGAACCAAGGCTCAGAGAGGTTGCATTTGGCCTAAGTTAATTCTGACAATGTGGAGTTGTCAGAATGCCTGTAAAACCCCGTCCCCAGCCGTGCTCTCCACTCTTTGATGTGAGTAGGGAGTGCTCAGTGAGTGTCCACGCCAGCCAACGTGTGTGAGCTCTCAGTCCTCACAACATCCCACAGATAGGGAAAGTGGGGTTCAGAGAGGTAAAGGACCATCCAGAGCCACAATTTGGGGTCAGTTTGTAATTTGAATCTGGGAACGTCTACTGCCAAAGTCCAAGCTCTTTTTTTTTTTTTTTTTTTTTTGAGATGGAGTCTTATTCTGTTCCCCAGGCTGGAGTGCAGTGGCGCGATCTCGGCTCACTGCAAGCTCCGCCTACCGGGTTCACGCCATTCTACTGCCTCAGCTTCCCAAGTAGCTGGGACTACAGGCACCTGCCACCACGCCTGGCTAATTTTTTGTATTTTTAGTAGAGACGGAGTTTCACCGTGTTAGCCAGGATGGTCTTGATCTCCTGACCTCGTGATCCACCTGCCTCGGCCTCCCAAAGTGCTGGGATTACAGGTGGGAGCCACCACACCCGGCCATCCAAGCTCTTAAATGTAACCTTTGGTGTGTCTGCTTCTAGCAGTTCACCAAAACACATCACAGTTTCCTTCTAGGTCGACCTGGGATGAGCAGTTGACAAGTTTCTCTCATGCTTTCCAGGTTGCCCCTCTACCTGGCCTCCCTCTTCATCAGCCTTGTTTTCCTGTTGGTGAATTTAACCTGTGCTGTGCTGGTAAAGACGGGAAATTGGGAGAGGAAGGTTATCGTCTCCGTGCGAGTGGCCATTAATGACACACTGTTCGTGCTGTGTGCCGTCTCTCTCTCCATCTGTCTCTACAAAATCTCTAAGATGTCATTAGCCAACATTTACTTGGAGTCCAAGGTAGGTAGAAATGTGGTCAAGATCCCTCCCATGAAACGTGTTCTCAAAATAGTTTCCTGGTTTGCAAAAGTGCATTTTGATGAATTTTAGACTTGATTTTGCCTTGACTTTCTCTGTTTTATTGTGTCCCACACAGGGGTACTCACTTTTTTTTTTTTTTTTTTGAGACGGAGTCTCACTCTGTCGCCCAGGCTGGAGTGCCGTGGCACGGTCTCGGCTCACTGTAAGCTCCGCCTCCCGGGTTCATGCCATTCTCCTGCCTCAGCCTCCCGAGTAGCTGGGACTACAGGTACCTGCCACCACGCCTGGCTAATTTTTTGTATTTTTAGTAGAGACGGGGTTTCACCGTGTTAGCCCGGATGGTCTTGATCTCCTGACCTCATGAGCTCACCCCTGTGGCACACAAGCTAACAAAGCACTACTGGCAAAAGAAAATAGTATCTCAGGTTTAGTTAATGACTGACTAATAACAGTACTCAAAAGTCAGTTTTAGTTTTTTGGTCATGTTAACTATTCATTTTGAGCCAGGGGTCTTTTAACTGTCTTTGGAAATTGATAGCTTCATAACGTGGGGCACAAATCACTGATGTCCACATAATTCCAAGCCCAAAGTCACATGAGGGCTCCTGTATTCCCAGCCTCAAAGACTCTGGACAGAGCTGTCCTGAGCTCTGCCCCAGCCATTGTCCCTCTGAGATTGTTTACTTGCCTCCTTGAGCCAGAGGCCCTGGCCTGGGCTCACCTGCTGTGTGTAGAAGCCAAGAAGATCCTCTTGGAGCTGAGCAGCGGCCATTAGAGGTTTAGCAAATGAGCCATCTGACTTTCTTGCTTGTACACGCCAGGCCTCGGGAAAATGGTGCGTATTTTAACCCTGTTAAAGGCATCTCCAAACCAAGTCCCAGGGTCCTTATGAAGATACTTGAAATTGTAGGAAGGAGGAGTGTGAAAAGGACTCTGATAGAAGACCCAACGAGACCACAGTGCCCCGAGATCCCAAAGGGCTTTACCAGACTGATACCAGGCAGGGGCTGGGGCAGGGACTGGTGTCTTGGACCTGGAGTGGCCCATACCTCCTGCTCCCTCTTTTCCAGGGCTCCTCCGTGTGTCAAGTGACTGCCATCGGTGTCACCGTAATACTGCTTTATACCTCTCGGGCCTGCTACAACCTGTTCATCCTGTCATTTTCTCAGAACAAGAGTGTCCATTCCTTCGATTACGACTGGTACAATGTATCAGACCAGGTCAGTGGGGGCGCTGAGGAGGTGTCACCTGACCAGGGACCACAGTTGACCCTTGGTATCCTCGAGGCACTGGTTCCAGGACCGCAGAAAATACCAAAATCTCGATGCTCAAGTCCCTGATATAAAATGGTGTAGTATCTGCATGCAGCCTACACACATCCTTCTGTATGCTTTCAATTAATCTCTAGATGACTTACAATACCAGATACAACACAAATGCCATGTAAACAGTTGTTATACTACATTGTTTGAAAATGTCTGTTTTTAATTGTTACTAGTATTTGTTATTTTCAAATATTTTTGATCCACGGTTGGTTGAGTCCACGGTTGGTTGAGTCCGCGGATGTGGAACCCGCCGATATGGAGGGCCGACTGTATTTGCATTTCAGTGGTTCACATGGCAGAGAAGTACAGGCTCCTTGTTTCTCCCGGTGAATGACTGAGTGACCTTGAGAGGTCACTTCCCTGTGTGACATCTGAACTCATCTGTCAGATGGGATCACAGCACCTGCCTCATTCCCTTTCACATGTCTTTTGAGAAAACCAGATTACATGTGTGTGTGTATGTATCCACACACATGTGCACACACATACTTTTCACTCCATTCTCCCTCTTAGGGCTCATGTTAAGCAGTACTTAATTTTGTTTTTTGTTGTTGTTGTTTTGTTTTTTTTGAGATGGAGTTTTGCTCTTGTTGTCCAGGCTGGAGTGCAATGGTGCGACCTCAGCTCACTGCAACCTCTGCCTCCCAGGTTCAAGCGATTCTCCTGCCTCAGCCTCCAGAGTAGCTGGGATTACAGGCACCTGCTACCATACCTGGCTAATTTGTTGTATTTTTAGTAGAGATGGGGTTTCACCGTGTTGGCCAGGCTGGTCTTGAACTCCTGACCTCAGTTGATCCACCTGCCTCGGTCTCCCAAAGTGCTGGGATTACAGGCGTAAGCCACTGCGCCAGCCAGTACTTAATTTTTTTTTTTTAACATGCTTCCATATAAATGTAAGATGGTATTATTAAAGGGTGACATTTGCAAAGATTAAGCAAATTGTATTCAGATTTCAGAAAATACATAGGACTATGAA
Source organism: Macaca nemestrina (assembly GCF_043159975.1). Classification (NCBI taxonomy): domain Eukaryota; kingdom Metazoa; phylum Chordata; class Mammalia; order Primates; family Cercopithecidae; genus Macaca; species Macaca nemestrina. The sequence continues at coordinate 12,995,959 of NC_092125.1, read as the reverse complement.
GTTATGAGAATGTTTTTTTTGGTCATCATCCTCCTCAGGGAGAGAATGATTTTTAATAGAGTATGTACACGGCATTTGAGAAAATCTAGACAAAAGTGACTGAGGATATTAAAGTTTTAAAAAAGCTCATGGCACTAGTTGTTGCAGTATGATACTCTTTCTAAAAATGCATTCTATACATGTATATATAAGTTACAAGTCATAAAGCAAATGAACAAAGGTAGTGAAATCTCATCTGCCATCCACGCTCACAAAAACTCAAAACAACAATGAGAATGAACCACCATTCACTCATTTGACAAACAGCATTTTTTTTTTCCTTATCTTGGGCACTGAGAAAAATGCCAGGGATACAAAACCAAACAGACTTTCCCTGCCCTTTGGGAGCTTTGTGGTCCACTAAGGAAAAGAGACACACAGATTAGCCACTAACAGTAAAGAAATGTAACTTCCCTATTATAAATGTATTAGATTGATTTGCAAAGGTTCCTTAGCTTTTCCTGGAAAACTATTGAATACCTAACCATCTATAAATGTGCTTCTAACATCTCAACAGTGCTCAAACCCTCAGCTGCATTTAGATAGTGGAAGAAAGAATAAAATGATCATGATAAGCTAAACCTGAGAGGACAAGGTAAAATTGTGTTATAATTAGAAAGGATTAAAACCACACCTCTGAACCCAAACCAATACGACAAACACAGGATGGCAGAAAGCGGGGCAAGGCACTGCTAAGGGTGTGCACTATTTTGAGGAAATCAAGTATATGAAAATCTAAACTTTAAACAATGATTAATTAGAGACAAGCATAATACACAAAGGATTTGATTTTGTATTGTAGTAAAATATACATAACATTTTAATATTTGCTATTTTAACCTTTTTTTTTTTTTTTTTTTTTTTTGAGACGGAGTCTCTCTGTCACCAGGCTGGAGTGCAGCAGCACAATCTCAGCTTACTGCAACCTGCACTTCCCGGGTTCAAACGATTCTTCTGCCTCAGCCTCCTGAGTAGCTGGGAATACAGGCGAGTGCCACCACACCCGGCTAATTTTTTTTGTATTTTTAGCGGAGATGGTCTTTCACCGTATTGGCCAGGCTGGTCTTGAACTCCTGACCTCATGATCCGCCCACCTCGGCCTCCCAAAGTGCTGGGATTACAGGCATGAGCCACCGTTGCCTGGCCCGATTTTAACCATTTTTAAGTGTACAGTTCACTGGCATTAAGTACATTCAGTGTTGTGCAGCCATCATCACCATCCATCTCTAGAATTTTCTCATCTTCCTAAACTGAAACTCTGTATCCATTAAACAACAAAGATTGGGTTTTAACAAAATTACTTCAGTTTTTCTTTCAATTAAGAATGCATGGGTGCTCTGCCTATAAATTCTGTATATGGAGGAGTAGCCATTCTTTATTTCTGTACTTTCCTAATCTTGCTTTCACAAGCAAGCAACAAAAAAATTTATAGGTGGGTGCAGTGGTCTGTAATCCTGGCATTTGGGAGGATCACTTGAGGCCAGAAGTTTGAGACCTCATCTCTACAAAAAATAAAAAATTAAAATTAAAAAATTAGCCAGGCATGTTGGTGCACACCTGTAGTCCTAGCTGCTTGGGAGGATCACCTGAGCCCAGGAGCTAAAGGCTGAGGTGAGTTGTGATCACACCACTGCACTCTAGCCTGGGTGATGAGCAAGACCCTGTCTCCAGACAAACAAACAAACTATATATATAAATAAAAAAATTTATAATTGCAATAGATTTAAAATATGACAGTCTTTAAAATTCTTCTATTTTTATGGGATATTTATGGTTATCTAGATGTGTGTTGCCACCAAAATAATCTAGGAGCAAGCAAACAAATGACCACAGTTGTATACCTTATTTGTGCGGAATCAAAAAAGAACACATGATTGAGATGTGATGTAGAGGAAGTAGGAGGGTGATTTTTCTGAAAGTAGCCTGAGTAGTTTTGGTCACCATGCTTTAAGGATGATGTTACAGAGAAGGCAAAACAGTTAAGTGTAGGTGTTTTGGCCCTTTTCAGGTACATTCTTTCTTTGAAACAATGGCTTTTCTGATATGGTTGCCCAAACCCAACTGTGCAGTTTCCTCACGAACCTTCTGTCTGTTCTGAAGAGAGAACACTGCTCCACCAAGCTCTCTGGCCATCTCACTGAGCCGCATACCTTAGGCTCTGATGATTGTTTTTCTAGACAAGCTAGCCTACAGTAGGTTTTAAAGGGTAAACAACAGGATATGGTTTATGTGAAGAAAAGTTTGAGAGTTGACCTCTTTATCCTAGGGATGGACTAAGGGATAATAGTTATATGCTGCTCTCAAGAATTTAGGAGGAGGCAGCATAACCTTCTCACTATTCAATTGTTGAAGAAAATCAGCTTAGATTTAAGTGAGAGTGTGAATTTGGACTTAAGAGTTTTGGGGGCATGAAGTATTAAAACATCCTAGGTTAGAAGTTTCTGTCTGAATATTTTGAAGAAGATAATCATTTATCCCATATGGTTTAAATAATCCCTGTCTGAGGTCTAGACCATTACTATTATCTGGTTTCAATGTGCATATTTTAGGAGAATGTACTATACTATATTTTAATACTTTAAATAGAAATATTAACATAGTATATTCTATAGTACATTGTAAAATATAGGGGGATGAATTGTACTATAGTATTAGAATTATTCTCTGTTCATGTTAGAAGGAATCAAATTGATTTCCTCTTGCCTTGGTCTAATGACTCTCCCTCTGTCTTTCTAACAGGCAGATTTGAAGAATCAGCTGGGGGATGCTGGATACGTATTATTTGGAGTGGTGCTATTTGTTTGGGAACTCTTACCTACCACCTTAGTAGTTTATTTCTTCCGAGTTAGAAATCCTACAAAGGACCTTGTAAGTAAGCCATTTTATATTTGTAAGAAAATATCTCCTGACTGTGATCATGAAACTTGCAATTAGAACTTTTTCTTCACTTTTCCCTAGAGAAGAGGGCCTATTCCGTTCTGTGGTGGTATGAAAAGTTTCCTGGAGTATTTTATTGAGACATTCATTTCCCTTATTTTTTGAGGGAAAATGTTTTTCAGCTTAGTTTTATTTTACAAAAGAAATGAAAGTATTGCAAGTTGCATCTTAAGGCCTGGGGAAAGTGATTAACCTTTTTTTTTTTTTTTTTTGAGACGGAGTCTCACTGTGTCGCCCAGGCTGGAGTGCAGTGACTGGATCTCAGCTCACTGCAAGCTCCGCCTCCCGGGTTTACGCCATTCTCCTGCCTCAGCCTCCCAAGTAGCTGGGACTACAGGTGCCCGCCACCTCGCCCGGCTAATTTTTTGTATTTTTTAGTAGAGACGGGGTTTCACCATGTTAGCCAGGATGGTCTCTATCTCCTGACCTCGTGATCCGCCTGTCTCGGCCTCCCAAAGTGCTGGGATTACAGGCTTGAGCCACCCCGCACCCGGCCTATTTTTTTAATGCAACATTGCCTCACTAGTATTTGAGACTTGGACTTGCTACACACCAAATATAGAAGCTTTTCTAATAGCAAAGGAAACTAGAGAATAGAGAAATAGAAATAGGAAATAGAAAATACTCATAAGAAATAGTATGCTGGATGGTGACTAGGGAATGGGAGGATAGGGCAATAAGAAACATTATTGCAAGGAATGCTAAAGCTGCTCCCCTAGTTTGGTCACATTTCTGTTCAATCAACTTTATATAAATGTCTTTATGCGGACAGGACAGAAAATGCAAAACCAAGTGGCGTGAGAAACCACCTGGGAGCCTTGTTCTGTAAATTATTCCAACCACACAAACTAGTGGTAGCTTTTTGACTTACTGATCTATGAAACCCTAGAAAAAATACAGTGAGTGGATTTGGGGCAATGTGAGCAAAGAGCAGGTGGTGAGGAAGGCATAGATGAGTAACGTCCTCCAATAATTCACAATTCTTATTTCATACCCAGATGACTGACCTGTGTTTTATCTTGTTGTTGGAAGCCAGAGACATAGCCAGGCTTCAAATCAAGCAGTCTGGTTCCAGAGTCAATGGTGGTGGTTTTGTTTTGTTTTGTTTTGTGTGTGTGTTTTTTTGAGATGAAGTCTCGCTCTGTTGCCCAAGCTGGAGTGTAGTGGCATGATCTCGGCTCACTGCAACCTCTGCCTCCCGGGTTCAAGCGATTCTCCTGCCTCAGCTTCCCAAGTAGCTGGGACTACAGGTGCCCGCCACGATACCCAGCTAATTTTTGTATTTTTAGTAGAGACAGGGTTTTACTAGTTGGCCACGCTGGTCTCGAACTCCTGACCTCAGGTGATCCACCTGCCTCGGCCTCCCAAAGTGCTGGGATTACAGGCGTAGGCCACCGTGCCCATGTGAGTCCATGGTTTTAATCCCTGTGCTATGCTGTAGCCTTCTCTGGCATCATAAGGTTTTGAGAAGAAATTATATTCTTAATATATATGACCTAATAGTCCTATCTATGACTTCTGTAATTACATAGGAAAAAAGTCTAATATTCTTTTGTGAGGAAATCTATAACTTAACTCATACCCATCAACTTTAAAGGAATACACTGCAGGTGGGGCATTTTTTAAAAATGTCATCTAACATTTGTATCCATAATTCATTTGGTGCAAACGGGTCTCTAAACTTGGCATCATTAGAGCTAAACTTCAGGGTCTAGGTAAGGAGATAGTTAAAGTGTGGCTCTTTACCATCCGTCTCAGAATCCGTCAGGGCGCTTGGTGTAAACATTCTTAGGTCGTGTTGGAGACCCAGATCAGAATCTCTGCGGTAGGTTCTGGGAATGTACATTTTTAATAAGCACTCCAAGTGGTCTGAATGAACTGTAAAGTTTGAGAATCTCTGTCCTTGTCCTTTTCTTTTTTGAGACAGGGGTCCTGCTCTGTCACCTAGGCTGGAGTGCAGTGGCACAGTCACAGCTCACCTCAGCCTTGACCTCCTGGGCTTGAGCAATTCTCTTGCTTCAGTCTCACATGTAGCTGGGATTACTTTCATGAGCCGTGTTGCCCAGGCTGGTCTCAAACTCCTGGCTGTTTTTTTTTTTTTTTGAGACGGAGTCTTGCTCTGTAGCCCGGGCTGGAGTGCAGTGGCCGGATCTCAGCTCACTGCAAGCTCCGCCTCCCGGGTTTGCGCCATTCTCCTGCCTCAGCCTCCTGAGTAGCTGGGACTACAGGCGCCCGCCACCTCGCCCGGCTAGTTTTTTGTATTTTTAGTAGAGACGGGGTTTCACCGTGTTAGCCAGGATGGTCTCGATCTCCTGACCTCGTGATCCGCCCGTCTCGGCCTCCCAAAGTGCTGGGATTACAGGCTTGAGCCACCGCACCCGGCCTTTTTTTTCTTTTAAAAACAGCTTTATTGAGATGTAACTCACTTATATAATTCACCCATTTCATGTGTATAATTCAGTGGTTTGCGGGATATTCACATATGTGCAGCCATCACCACAGCCAATTTTAGAACACTTTCATCATCTCAGAAGGAAACCCCATGCTATCATCTGTCATTCCCCATTTCCTTTCTGTCCCTGACCTACCCCTGGGCATAAGCCACTATAATCTCTTGTGTCTACAGATTTCCCTAGTCTCGACTTTCATATGAATGCAATCATATAGCATGTGGGTTTTTGTGACTGGCTTCTTTCACTTAGCAGAATGCTTTTCAGGATTCATCTACGTTGTAACATATATTTGTACTTAATTCCTTTTTATTGCCAAATAAATATTTCATTGTATGGATAGACCACATTGTGCTTACTCATTCATCCATTGATGGACATCACTGGGTTTTTTTTTTTTTTATACTTTAAGTTCTGGGGTACATGTGCAGAATGTGTAGTTTTGTTACATAGGTATACATGTGCTGTGGTGGTTTGCTGCACCCATCAACCCGTCACCTACATTAGGTATTTCTCTTAATGCTCTCCCTCCCCTAGCTCCCCACCCCATGACAGGTCCTGGTGTGTGATGTTCCCCTCCCTGTGTCCATGTGTTCTCATTGTTCAATTCCCACTTATTAGTGAGAACACGCAGTGTTTGGTTTTCTGTTCTTGTGTTAACTTGCTGAGAATGATGGTTTCCAGCTTCATCCATGGCCCTGCAAAGGACATGAACTTATCCCTTTTTATGCTTGCATAGTACTCCATGGTGTATATGTGCCACATGTTCTTTATCCAGTCTATTATTGATGGACATTTGGGTTGGTTCCAAGTCTTTGCTATTGTGAACAGTGCTGCAGTAAACATGCATGTGCATGTGTCTTTATAGTAGAATGATTTAGATTCCTTTGTGTATATACCCAGTAATGGGATTGCTGGGTCAAATGGTATTTCTAGTTCTAGATCCTTGAGGAATCACCACACTGTCTTCCACAGTGGTTGAACTAATTTACACTACCACCAACAGTGTAAAAGCATTCCTGTTTCTCCATGTCCTCTCCAGTATCTGTTGGATCGCCATTCTAACTGGTGTGATGGTATCTCATTGTGGTTTTGATTTGCATTTCTCTAATGACCAGTGATGAACATTTTTTCATGTTTGTTGGCTGCATAAATGTCTTCTTTTGAGAAGTGTCTGTTCATATCCTTTGCCCACTTTTTGATGGGGTTGTTTTTTTCTTGTAAATTTAAGTTCTTTGTAGATTCTGGATATTAGCCCTTTGTCAGGTGGATAGATTGCAAAAATTTTCTCCCATTCTGTAGGCTGCCTGTTCACTCTAATAATAGTTTCTTTTGCTGTGCAGAAACTCTTTAATTTAATTAGATCCCGTTTGTCAATTTTGGCTTTTGTTGCCATTGCTTTTGGTGTTTTAGAATGAAGTCTTTGCCCATGCCTATGTCCTGAATAGTATTGCCTAGGTTTTCTTCTAGGATTTTTATGGTTTTAGGTCTTATGTTTAACTCTTTAAACCATCCTGAGTTAATTTTTGTATAAGGTGTAAGGAAGGGGTTCAGTTTCAGTTTTTTGCATATGGCTACCCAGTTTTCCCAACACCAATTATTAAATAGGGAATCCTTTCCCCATTGCTTGTTTGTGTCAGGTTTGTCAAAGATCAGATGGTTGTAGATGTGTGGTGTTATTTCTGAGGCTTTTGTTCTGTTCCATTGGTCTATATATCTGTTTTGGTACCAGTACCATGCTATTTTGGTTACTGTAGCCTTGTAGTATAGTTTGAAGTCAGGTAGTGTGATGCCTCCGGCTTTGTTCTTTTTGCTTAGTATTGTCTTGGCTATGCAGGGTCTTTTTTGGTTCCATATGAAGTTCAAGGTAGTTTTTTCCAATTCTGTTAAGAAAGTCGGCCGGGCGCGGTGGCTCAAGCCTGTAATCCCAGCACTTTGGGAGGCCGAGGCGGGTGGATCACGAGGTCAGGAGATCGAGACTATCCTGGCTAACATGGTGAAACCCCGTCTCTACTAAAAATACAAAAAACTAGCCGGGCGTGGTGGCGGGCGCCTGTAGTCTCAGCTACTTGGGAGGCTGAGGCGGGAGAATGGCGTAAACCCGGGAGGCGGAGCTTGCAGTGAGCCGAGATCACGCCACTGCACTCCAGCCTGGGAGACACAGCGAGACTCCGTCTCAAAAAAAAAAAAAAAAAAAAAAAAGTCAATGGTAGCTTGATGGGAATAGCATTGAATCTATAAATTACTTTGGGCAGTATGGCCATTTTCACATTGATTCTTCCTATCCAGGAGCATGGAATGTTTTTCCATTTGTTTGTGTCCTCCAATTTCCTTGAGCAGTGGTTTGTAGTTCTTCTTGAAGAGGTCCTTCACATCCCTTGTAAGTTGTATTTCTAGGTGTTTTATTATTTTAGTAGCAATTGTGAATGGGAGTTCACTCATGATTTGGCTGTTTGTCTGTTATTGGTATGTAGGAATGCTTGTGATTTTTGCACATTGATTTTGTATCCTGAGACTTTGCTGAAGTTGCTTATCAGCTTAAGGAGATTTTGGGCTGAGACAATGGGGTTTTCTAAATATATGATCATGTCATCTGCAAACAGAGACAATTTGACTCCCTCTTTTCCTATTTGAATACCCTTTATTTCTTTCTCTTGCCTGATTGCCCTGGCCAGAACTTCTAATACTATGTTGAATAGGAGTGGCAAGAGAGGGCATCCTTGTGCCAGTTTTCAAAGGGAATGCTTCCAGTTTTTGCCCATTCAGTATGATATTGGCTGTGGGTTTGTCATAAATAGATATTATTTTAAGATATGTTCCATCGATACCTAGTTTATGGAGTTTTTAGCATGAAGGGGTGCTGAATTTTGCTGAAGGTCTGCATCTATTGAGTTAATCATGTGGCTTTTGTCATTGGTTCTGTTTATGTGATGGATTATGTTTGTTGATTTATATATGTTGAACCAACCTTGCATCCCAGATATGAAGCTGACTTGATCGTGGTGGATAAGCTTTTTGATGTGCTGCTAGATTATGTTTGCCAGTATTTTATTGAGGATTTTCACATCGATGCTCATCAGGGATATTGGTCTGAAACTTTCTTTTTTTGTTGTTGTGTCTCTGCCAGGTTTTGGTATCAGGGTGATGCTGGCCTCATTAAAATGAGTTAGGGAGGATTCCCTCTTTTTCTGTTATTTAGAATGGTTTCAGAAGGAACGGTACCAACTCCTTTTTGTATCTCTGGTGGAATTCGGCTGTGAATCTTTCTGGTCCTGGACTTTTTTAGGTTGGTAGGTTATTAATTACTGCCTCAATTTCAGAACTTGTTATTGGTCTATTCAGGGATTCGACTTCTTCCTGGTTTAGACTTGGGAGGGTATATGTGTCCAGGAATTTATCCATTTCTTCTTGATTTTCTAGTTTATTTGCGTAGATGTGTTTATAGTATTCTTTGATAGTAGTTGGTATTTCTGTGGGATCAGTAGTGATATATCAGTAGTGATATCCCCTATATCATTTTTTATTGTGTCTATTTGATTCTTCCCTCTTTTCTTCCTTATTAGTCTGGCTAGTGGTCTATTTTGTTGATCTTTTCAAAAAACCCAGCTCCTGGGTTTTTCATGTCTCAATCTCCTTCAGCTCTGCTCTGATCTATTTCTTCTGCTAGCTTTTGAATGTGTTTGCTCTTGCTTCTCTAGTTGTTTTAATTGTGATGTTAGGGTGTCAATTTTAGATCTTTCCTGCTTTCTTTTGTGGGCATTTTGTGCTATAAATTTCCCTCTACACACTGCTTTAAGTGTGTCCCAGAGATTCTGGTATATTGTGTCTTTTTCTCACTGGTTTCAAATAAGATCTTTATTTCTGCCTTAATTTTGTTATTTACCCAGTAGTCATTCGGGAGAGGGTTGTTCAGTTTCCATGTAGTTGTGCGGTTTTGAGTGCGTTTCTTTTTTTGTGTGTTTTTTTTTCTTGAGGCGGAGTCTCGCTCTGTTGCCCAGGCTGGAGTGCAGTCGTGCGATCTCGGCTCACTGCAACCTCTGCCTTCCGGGTTCACGCCATTCTCCTGCCTCAGCCTCCCGAGTAGCTGGGACTACAGATGCCCACCACCACGCCTGGCTAATTTTTTGTATTTTTATTAGAGACGGGGTTTCACCGTGTTAGCCAGGATGGTCTTGATCTCCTGACCTCGTGATCCGCCCGCCTCAGCCTCCCAAAGTGCTGGGATTACAGGCGTGAGCCACCACACCTGGCCCTTGAGTGAGTTTCTTAATCCTGAGTTCCAATTTGATTGCACTGTGGTCTGAAAGACTGTTATGATTTCCATTCTTTTGCATTTGCTGAGGAGTGTTTTACTTCCAATTATGTGGTCAATTTTAGAATAAATGAGATGAGGTGCTGAGAAGAATGTATATACTGTTAATTTGGGGTAGAGAGTTCTGTAGATGTCTATTAGGTCCACTTGGTCTAGAGTTGAGTTCAAGTCCTGAATATCCTTAATTTTCTGTCTCGTTGATCTGTCTAATATTGACAGTGGGGTGTTAAAGCCTCCCACTATTGTTGTGTGGGAGTCTAAGTGTCTTTGTAGGTCTCTAAGAACTTGCTTTATGAATCTGGGTGCTCCTGTATTGGTGCATATATATTTAGGATAGTTAGCTCTTCTTGTTGCATTGATCCCTTTACCATTATGTAACAGCCTTCTTTGTCTCTTTTGATCTTTGTTGGTTTAAAGTCTATTTTATCAGAGATTAGGATTGAAATTCCTGCTTGCTTTTTTTTTCTTTCCATTTGCTTGGTAAGTATTCCTCCATCCCTTTAGTTTGAGCCTATGTGTGTCTTTTCACGTGAGATGGGTCTCCTGAATACAGCATACTGATGGGTCTTAACTCTTTATCCAGTGTGCCAGTTTGTGTGTTTTAATTGGGGCGTTTAGTCCATTTACGTTTAAGGTTAATATTGTTATGTGTGAATTTGATCCTGACATTATGATGCTAGCTGGTTATTTTGCCCGTTAGTTGATGCAGTTTCTTCATAGTGTCAATGGTCTTTACAATTTGGTATGTTTTTGCAGTGGCTGGTACCGGTTGTTCCTTTCCATATTTAGTGCTTCCTTCAGGAGCTCTTGTAAGGCAGGCCTGGTGGTGACAAAATCTCTCAGCATTTGCTTGTCTGTAATGGATTTTATTTCTCCTTTACTTATGAAGCTTAGTTTGGCTGGATATGAAATTCTGAGTTGAAAATTCTTTTCTTTAAGAATGTTGAATATTGGCCCCCACTCTCTTCTGGCTTGTAGGGTTTCTGCCGAGAGATCTGCTGTTAGTCTGATAGGCTTCCCTTTGTGAGTAACCCAACCTTTCTCTCTGGCTGCCCTTAACATTTTTTCCTTTGTTTAAACCTTGGTGAATCTGATGATTATGTATCTTGGGGTTGCTCTTCTCGAGGAGTATCTTTGAGGTGTTCTCTGTATATCCTGAATTTAAATGTTGGCCTGTCTTGCTAGGTTGGAGAAATTCTCCTGGATAATATCCTGAAGAGTGTTTTCCAACTTGGTTCCATTCTCCACATCATGTTCAGGTACACCAATCAAATGTAGATTTGGTCTTTTCACATAGTTCCGTATTTCTTAGAGACTTTGTTCATTCCTTTTTATTCTTTTTTCTCTAATCTTGTCTTTTCACTTGATTTCATTAAGTTGATCTTCAGTCTCATATCCTTTCTTCCACTTGATCAATTCAGCTCTTGATACTTGTGTATGGTTCATGAAGTTCTTGTGCTGTGTTTTTCAGCTCCATCAGGTTATTTATATTCTTCTCTAAACTCGTTATTGTAGTTAGCAGTTCATCTAACCTTTTTTCAAGGTTCTTAGCGTCCTTGCATTGGGTTAGAACATGCTTCCTTAGCTCGGAGGAGTTTGTTATTACCCACCTTCTGAAGCCTACTTCTGTCAATTCATCAAATTCATTCTCCGTCCAGTTTTGCTCCCTTGTTGGTGAGTTGTGATCCTTTGGAGGAGAAGCAGCATTCTGGTTTTTGGAATTTTCAGCCTTTTTGCACTGATTTCTCCCCATCTTTGTGGATTTATCTACCTTTGGTCTTTGATGTTGGTGACCTTCGGATGGGTCTCTGAGTGGACATGATCTTCCTTTCTGATGTTAGTTTTCCTTCTAACGGTCAGGTCCCTCTGCTGCAAGTCTGCTGGAGGTCCACTCCAGACCCTGTTTGCCTGGGTATCACCAGCAGAGGTTGCAGAACAGCAAAGATTGCTGCCTGTTCTTTCCTCTGAGAAGCTTTGTCCCAGGGGGGCACCTGCCAGATGCCAGCCAGAGCTCTCCTGTATGAGGTGTCTGTCAGCCCCTACTGGGAGGTATCTCTCAGTCAGGATACATGGTGGTCATCAGCCCACTTAAGGAGGCAGTCTTACCCTTAGCAGAGCTTGAACGCAGTGCTGGGAGATCTCCTTCTCTCTTCAGAGCCATCAGGCAGGGACATTTAAGTCTGCTGACGCTGCGCCCACACCTGCCCCTTCCCCAAGGTGTTCTGTCCCAGGGAGATGGGGGTTTTATCTATAAGTCCCTGACTGGGGCTGCTGCCTTTTTTTCAGAGATGCCCTGCCCAGAGAGGAGAAATCTAGCAGTCTGGCCAGAGTGGCCTTGCTGAGCTGGTGTGGGCTCTGCCCAGTTCGAACTTTCCAGAGGCTTTGTTTATACTGTGAGGGTAAAACCGCCGACTCAAGCCTCAGTAATGGCTGACACCCCTCCCCATACCAAGCTCGAGCGTCCCAGGTCAACCTCAGACTGCTGCTGTGCTGGCAGCGAGAATTTCAAACCAGTGGATCTTAGTTTGCTGGGCTCCATGGACGTAGGACCTGCCGAGCGAGACTACCTGGCTCCCTGGCTTCAGCCCCCTTTCCAGGGGAGAGAACGGTTCTGTCTCGCTGGTGTTCCAGATGCCACTGGGGTATGGAGGAAAAAACAAAAGCAAAACCAAAAAAAACCTCCTGCAACTAGTTCAGTGTCTGTCTAAATGGCTGCCCAGTTTTGTGCTTGAAACCCAGGGCCCTGGTGGGGTAGGCACTGGAGGGCATCTCCTGGTCTGCAGGTTGTGAAGACCATGGGAAAAGCGCAGTATCTGGGCTGCAGTGTGCACGGTTTCTCAGGCGCAGTCCCTCACGGCTTCCCTTGGGTAGGGGGGAAAATACCCCGACCTCTTGCGCTTCCTGGTTGAGGCAACACCCTACCCTGCTTTGGCTTGCCGTTTGTGAGCTGCACCCACCGTCCAACCAGTCCCAGTGAGAAGAACCAGGTACCTCAGTTGGAGATGCAGTAATCACCCGCCTTTGCGTCGATCTTGCTGGGAGCTGCAGACTGGAGCTGTTTCTATTCGGCCATCTAATAGGTGATATGTTTTTATTCCTGTATGACATCACTGGTTTTAAGGAATTTTAAGTTTTCCTTCTTTTTATCGTTTCATTTCAAGTTTTTCTTTTTTTGGATACAGTCTGGCTCTGTCACCCAGGCTGGAGTAGAGTGGGGTGATCTCGGCTCACTGCAACCTCTGCCTCCCAGGCAGAGGTTCAAGTGATTCTTCTGCCTCAGACTCCCAAATAGCTGGGATTACAGGCACCCGCCACCACGCCTGGCTAATTTTTGTATTTTTTAGTAGAGATGGGGTTTCATTATGTTGGCCAGGCTGGTCTTGAACTCCTGGGAGTTCTGGGAAGTGCTGGGATTACAGGTGTGAGTGCTGGGATTACAGGTGTGAGCCACTGTGCCTGGACTATAATTTCAAGCTTCTTGACGACCCACATCAAGAAGCTTGAAATGACAAAAAGGACACATTTAAGGAAACCACTTGTGGATATGAGTAGATATTTGGGTCATTTCCACCATTTGGCTATGATGAATAAGGCTGTTGTAAACATTTGTGTACAAGTTTCTGTGTGAACATACGTTTTCATTTCTCTTGGGTATATTCTTAGGAGTGGAATTGCCGAGTCATTGGGTATTTCTGAGTGTCACTTTCTGAAAAACTGCCAGACTATTTTCCACAAAGGCAGCACCGTTTTACATTCTCACCAGCAGTGTATGAAGGTTCTGATTCCTCCACGCTCCTAGCACTTGTAATCTGACTTTTTGATTCTAGATATCCTAATGGGTATTAAATGATATCTCCTTTTGGCTTCTGATGTGTATTTCTCTGTTGACTAAGTTAGTCGAGGATCTCTTTGTGTGCTTAGTGGTCATTTGCTTATCTTCTTTGGAGAAATGTCTATTCACATCCTTTGTCCACTTTTAAACTGGGCTGTCTTTTTATTATTGAGTTGTAAGAGTTCTTTTTTTTTTTTTTTTTTTTTTTTTTTTTTTTTTTTTTGAGACGGAGTCTCGCTCTGTAGCCCAGGCTGGAGGGCAGTGGCCGGATCTCGGCTCACTGCAAGCTCCGCCTCCCGGGTTCACGCCATTCTCCCGCCTCAGCCTCCCAAGTAGCTGAGACTACAGGCGCCCGCCACCACGCCCGGCTAGTTTTTTTTTGTATTTTTAGTAGAGACGGGGTTTCACCATGTTAGCCAGGATAGTCTCGATCTCCTGACCTCGTGATCCACCCGCCTCGGCCTCCCAAAGTGCTGGGATTACAGGCTTGAGCCACCGCGCCCGGCCTAGTTCTTTATATGTTTTAAATATACTCTAAGTCCCTTGTCAGGTATATGATTTGCACATATTTTCTCTCATTCTGTAGCTGTCTTTTCACTTTCTTGATTGGTATTCTTTGAAGCACAAAAGCTTCTAATTTTGTCCACTGTATTTATCTTTTGTTGCTTGTGTTCTGGTGTCATACCCAAGAACCCTTTGCCACATCCTATACCGATGGTCCCTGATTTACAACAGTTCAACTTACAATTTTTCAACTTTACAGATGGTGTGAAAGCAGGACATATTCAGTAGAAACTATAATTGAAATTTTGAATATTTAAGTATTTTCCTGGGCTAACAATATGGGTTATGATAATCTCTCAAGATGTATAGGGCAGTGAGGCACAGCTCTCAGTCAGCCATACGATCATAGGGGTCAAAAACCAATACTCTATGGTGTGTATTTTTTATTTATTTTCAACTTATGATGATTTTATCAGAATGTAACCTCATCACAATTTGAGAAGCATCTGTATTTGCCCCTGAAAACTTGCCCCTATATTTTCTTCTAAGAGTTTTGTAGTTTTTGTTCTTACATTTGGTTTCTAATCCATTTTGAGTTATTTTTTGTATATGGTGTGAGATAAGGATCCAACTTCATTCTTTTGCACGTGGCTCATAGGTATTCTTAAACTATTAAAAATAGTAAATTTTAAGGCAATCCACCTTGTGTTAGTTCCACTTTGCTCCTTATGTTTGGCTACATTAATCTTAGCAAAGCAGGAATTCACATTTAGATAGCCATCCTGTGGCCACCTCTGTTCATGTTCTATTAACTTTTAAATAGATCACTGATGATAAGTACAAGGATGTCAAAACATATGCCTGATTTGGTGTGCCATATAATCTAGTTCTGATCTTGTTTATTTAAAATCTTTCCTGACAAAGACAACTTTACTTTTTAGAAGCTGCCGGCAGAAAAGGCTTTTCAAACCCCAACAGTCATCCTAGGGCAGCTGTGATCTTGAAAACTGGCAGTGACCTCTAGGGTGTACCTGAGACCAGTCATTGAAATTTTTTGAGAAGTAAACTCAGTTTGGGGGCAGAAACAGGATGAAATGATTATAGAGGCAGGAAATGGAAATGGGATGAGAAATCCCCCCCAAATGATTTCACCATTGTCATGAATGCCTTCATGATTTATATCCAAATTGAACTATCTACTTTATTGGCTAATTTGGGCATCACCTAGCTTTTAAAAAAATTTTTGTGGGTACATAATAGGTGTGTGTGTATATTTATGGAGTACATGAGATGTTTTGATACAGGCATGCAATGTGAAATAATCACATCATGGAGACTGGTGTCTCCACCCCAAGCATTTATCCTTTGTGTTATAAATAATCCAATCATACTATTTTAAAATGTACAGTTATTATTGACTATAGTCACCTTGTTGTTAGTGCTATCAAACAGTAAGTCCTATTCATTCATTCAAATTTTTTTTTTAACCCATTAACCATCCTCTCTATCCCATGCCGCTACCCTTCCCAGCCTCTGGCAACCATCCTTCTCCTCTCTGTGTCCGTGAGTTCAATTGTTTGAGTTTAGATCCCACAAATAAGTGAGAACATGTGATGTTTGTCTTTCTGTGTCTGGCTTATTTCACTTAACATAATCATCTCCAGTTCGTCCATGTTGTTCCAAATTACTGGATTTCATTCTTTTTTATGGCTGAATAGTACTCCATTCTGTATCTGTTCCACATTTTCTTCATTCATCTGTTGATGAATACTTAGGTTGCTTCCGAAGCTTAGCTATTGTGAACAGTGCTGCAGCAAACATGGGAGCGCAGATATCTCTTCAATATACTGATTTCCCTTCTTTTGGGTAGACACCAGCAGTGGGATTGCTGGATCATGTGGTAGCTCAATGTTTAGTTTTTTTGAGGAACTGCCAAACTGTTCTCCATAGTGGTTGTACTAATATACATTCCTGCCAACAGTGTTCAAGGGTTCCCTTTTCTCCACATCCTTGCCAGCATTTGTTACTGCCTTTTAGACATAAGCCATTTTAACTGCGGTGTGGTAATATCTCACTGTAGTTTTGATTTGCATTTCTCTGATGATCAGTGATACAGTTTTTCATATGCCTGTTTTTTGCTGTATGTCATCTTTTGAGAAATGTCTGTTCAAATCTTTTGCCCATTTTTAATTTTGATTACTACACCTTTTCCTATATATTCTGGTTATTAATCCCTTGTCAGATGGGTAGTTTGCAAATATTTTCTCCCATTCTGTAGGTTGTCTCGACTTTGTTGTTTCTGTTACTGTGCAAAAGCTTTTAACTTGATACAATCCTATTTTTCCATTTTGCTTTGGTTGCCTGTCCTTGTAGGGTATTGCTCATGAATTCATTTATTTTTATTTTTATTTTTGAGATGGAGTTTTGCTTTGTTGCCCAGGCTGGAGTACAGTAGCGTGATCTTGGCTCATTGCAATCTCCACTTTCTGGGTTCAAGTGATTCTCCTGTGTCAGCCTCCTGAGTAGCTGGGACTAAGACATGAGCTACCACACCCAGATAATTTTTGTATTTTTAGTAGAGATGGGGTTTCACCGTGTTGGCCAGGCTGGTCTCGAACTCCTGACCTCAAGTCATCCACCTGCCTCAGCCTCCCAGAGTGCTGGGATTACAGGCGTGAGGCACTGTGCCTGGCCAAGAATTATTTTTTTTAAAATTTTAATCTTAATTTAAAAAGTTTTTGGGGAATAGGTGGTGTTTGGTCACATGGAAAAGTTGTTTAATGGTGACTACTGAGATTTTGGTGCACCCAGCACCTTAGCATTGTACACTGAACCCAATGCGTAGTCTTTTATCCCTCGCCCCCTTCCATCCTTCCCCCAGGTCCCCAAGTCCATTATATCACTCTTAGCCCTTTGTGTCCTCATAGCTCAGCTCCTGCTTATAAGTGAGAACATATGATGTTTGGTTTTCCATTCCTGAGAATTATTTCACTTAGAATAATGGTCTCCAACTCCATCCAGGTTGCTGTGGATGCTATTTCATTCCTTTTTATGGCTGAGTAGTATTCCATGGTGTGTGTGTATACACACACACACACACCATTTTTCTTTATCCACTAGTTGGTTGATGGGCATTTAGGCTGCTTCCATATTTTTGTATTTTTGGAATTGTGGATTGTGCGGCTATAAACATGCCTGCGCAAGTGTCTTTTTCATATATGATTCCTTTACCTCTGGGTAGATACCTAGTAAGTGGGATTGCTGGATCAAATGGTAGTTCCACTTTTAGTTCTTTAAGGAATCTCCATACTGTTTTCCAGTTTACATTCCCACCAGCAGTATAAAAGTGTTCTTTTTTTACTACATCCATGCCCACATCTGTTATTTTTTGATTTTTGAATTATGGTCATTCTTGCAGGAGTAAGGTGGCATCTCATTGTGGTTTTGGTTTCCATCCCCCTGATAATTAGTGATGTTGAGGATTTTTTCATGTTTCTTGGCCATTTGGATATCTTCTTTTTTTTTTTTTTTTTTTTTTTGAGACGGAGTCTTGCTCTGTCGCCCAGGCTAGAGTGCAGTGGCCGGATCTCAGCTCACTGCATGCTCCGCCTCCCGGGTTTATGCCATTCTCCTGCCTCAGCCTCCTGAGTAGCTGGGACTACAAGCGCCCGCCACCTCGCCCGGCTAGTTTTTTGTATTTTTTTAGTAGAGACGGGGTTTCACCATGTTAGCCAGGATGGTTTCGATCTCCTGACCTCGTGATCCGCCCTTCTCGGCCTCCCAAAGTGCTGGGATTACAGGCTTGAGCCACCGCGCCCGGCCTGGATATCTTCTTTTGAGAATTGTCTATTCATGTCCTTAGCCCACTTTTGGATGGGATTAGTTTTTTTTTTTTTTCTTGCTGATATGTTTGAGTTCCTTGAAGATTTTGGATGTTAGTCCTTTGTTGGATGCATAGTCTGAGAATATTTTCTCCTACTCTATGACTTGTCTGTTTACTATGCTGATTATTTCCTTTGCTGTACAGAAGACTTTTTAATTAGGTTCCATGTATTTATTTAATCTTTGTTTTTGTTGTATTTGCTTTTGGATTCTTGGTCATGATCTCTTTGCCTAAGACAATGTCTAGAAGAGTTTTTCTCATGCTATCTTCTAGAATTTTTATGGTTTCAGGCCTTAGATTTAAGTCTTTGATCCATCTTGAGTTGATTTTTGTATACAGTGAGAGATGAGGATCCAGCTTCATTGTTCTACATGTGGCTTGCCAATTATCCCAGCACCATTTGTTGAACAGGGTATCCTTTCCCCACTTTATGTTTTTATTTGTGTTGTTGAAGATCAGTTGTCTGTAAATATTTGGCTTTATTTCTGGGTTCTCTATTCGTTTCCATCGGTCTACCTGCCTCACTCTGTCACCTAGGCTGGAGTGCCGTGGCGTAATCCCAGCTCATTGCAACCTCCACCTCCCAGGTTCAAGTGATTCTCCTGCCTCAGCCTCCTGAGTAGCTGGGATTACAGGCACCCGCCACCATGCCCAGCTAATTGTTGTATTTTTAGTAGAGATGAGGTTTCACCATGTTGACCAGGCTGATCTTAAACTCCTGACCTCAAGTGATCCACCTGCCTCAGCCTCCCAAAGTGCTGGGATTACAGGCATGAGCCACTGAGCCTGGCCCCGCCTTCCTATTCTTATACCAGTACCATGCTGTTTTGGTAACTATTGCCTTGTAGTATAGTTGGAAGCTGGGTAATGTGATACCTCTGGATTTGTTCTTTTTGCTTCGTCTTGCTTTGGCTATGCAGGGCCTTTCTTGGTTCCATATGAATTTTAGAATTTTTTTCTATTTCTGTGAAGAATGATGACCTTTTTGGTTTTTTGAGACAGAGTCTTGCTCTGTCACCCGGCTGTAGAGCAGTGGTGTGATACTGGCTCACTGCAATCTCTGCCTCCCAGGTTCAAGTAATTCTTGTGCCTCAGCCTCCAAAGTAGCTGTGATTACAGGTATGCACTACCACACCTGGCTAACTTTTGTATTTTTTAGTAGAGACAGGGTTTCGCCATGTTGTCCAGGCTGGTCCTGAACTACTGACCTCAAGTGATCTACCTGCCTGGTCTCCCAAAGTGTTGGGATTACAGGTGTGAGCCACTGCATCCAGCCTGATGATGGTATCTTGATGGGAATTGCATTGAATTTGTAGATTGCTTTTGGCAGTATGGTCCCTTTCACAGTATTGATTCTGCCCATCTATGAGCATGGAGGATGTGTTTCCATTTGTTTGTGTCATCTATGATTTATTTTAGCAGTGTTTTGTAGTTTTCCTTGTAGAGAGCTTTCACCTCCTTGGTTAGGTATATTCCTAAGTAGTTTGCTCTTGCAGCTGTTGTGAAAGGGGTTGAGTTCCTTATTTGATTCTCACCTTGGTCATTGTTGGTGATCCGTTTTAGGAGCTTTTAGGATAAGTCTTTAGGGTTTTCTAGGTATACGATCATATCATTGGTAACAGTGACAGTTTGACTTACTTTTTACTGGTTTGGATGCCCTCTCTTTCTGTTGTCTGATTGCTCTGGCTAAGGACTTCCAGTGCTATGTTGAATAGAAGTGGTGAAAGAGGGCATCCTTGTCTTGTTCCATTTCTCAGGTGGAATGCTTTCAACTTTTCCTGATTCAGAATAATGTTGGCTGTGGGGTTTGTCATAGATGGCTTTTATTACCTTGATGTATGTCCCTTCTATGCCAGTTTTACTGAGGGCTTTAGTCCTAAAGAGATGCTGGATTTTTTTCAAATGCTTTTTCTGCATCCATTGAGGTAATCATTTGATTTTTGTTTTTAATTCTGTTTATGTGATATAGCCCATTTATTGACTCACGTAGGTTAAACCATCCCTGCATCCCTGTTATGAAACTCACTTGATCATGGGGGATTATCTTTTTGATATGCTGTTGGATTCAGTTAGCTATTAGCATTTTGTTGAGGATTTTTACATCTATGTTCATCAGGGATATTGGTCTGTAGTTTTGTTATGTCCTTTTCTGGTTTTGTTATTAGGATGATACTGGTTTCATAGAATGATTTAGGGAGGATTCCCTCTTTCACTATCTTTTGGAACAGTTTCAGTAAGATTGGTACCAATTCTTCTTTGAATATCTGATAGAAATTAGCTGTGAATCCACCTGGTCTTGGACTTTTTTTGTTGTTGGAAATGTTTTTATTGGTGTTTTGATCTTGCTAGTTGTTGCTGGTCTGTTCGGTTTCTGTTTCTTCCTGATTTATCTAGAAGGGTTGTATATTTTGATTTTCTAGTTTGTGTAAAGGTGTTCATAGTAACCTTGAATGATCTTTTGTATGTCTGTGGTATTGGTTGTAATATCTCCCATTTTGTTTCTAATTGAGCTTATTTGGATCTTCTCTCGGTTAATCTCACTGATGGTCTATCGACTTTGTTTATCTTTTCAAAGAGTCAGCTTTTTGTTTCATTTATCTTTTGTATTGCCTTTTTGTTTCAATTTCGTTTAGTTCTACTCTGATCTTTGTTATTTCTTTTCTTCTGCTGGATTTGGGTTTGTTTGTTCTTGTTTCTCTAATTCCTTGAGGTGTGACCTTAGATTTTCTATTTGTGCTCTTCCAGACTTTTTTGATGTAGGCATTTAATGCTGTGAACTTTCCTCTCAGCCCCACTTTTGCTGTGCCTCAGAGGTTTTGGTAAGTTGTGTCATTATTGTCATTCAGTTCTAAGAATTTAATTTCCATCTTGATTTCATTGTTGACCCCAGGATCATTCAGGAGCAGATTATTTAATTTCCATGCATTTATATAGTTTTGAGGGTTCCTTTTGGAGTTAATCTCCAATTTTATTCCACTGTGGTCTGAGAGAGTATTTGATATAATCTCAATTTTCTTAAATTTATTTAGATTCATTTCATGGCCTATCATATGGTCTATCTCAGACAATGTTCTATGTGCCAATGAAAAGAATGTATATTCTGCAGTTGTTGGGTAGAATGTTCTGTAAGTAACTGTTAAATCCATTTGTTCTAGGGTATAATTTAAGTCTTGTTTCTTTGTTAACTTTCTGTGTTGATGGCTTGTCTAGTGCTGTCAGTGGAGTACTGAAGTACCCCACTATTGTGTTGCAATCTATCTCATTTCTTAATGTCTAATAATAATTGTTTTATAAATTTGGGGGCTCCCATATTAGGTGTATATATATTTAGGATTGTGATATTTTCCTGTTGGACTGATCCTTTTATTAATATATAATGTCTCTCTTTGTCTTAACTGTTGATGCTTTAAAGTCTATTTTGTCTGATAAAAGAATAGCTACTCCCGCTTTTTGTTTTCATTTGCGTGGAATATCTTTTTCCACCTCTTTACCTTAAGTTTATGTGAGTCCTTATGCATTAGTTGAGTCTCTTGAAGACAGCAGATACTTGATTGGTGGATTTTTATCTATTCTCCCATTTTGTATCTTTTAAGTGGAGCATTTAGGCCATTTACACTCAACATTAGTATTGAGATGTGAGACTGTTTTATTCATCATGCCACTTGTTGCCTGATACTTTTTTCTTTTTCATTGTTTTATAGGCCTGGTGAGATTTATGCTTAAGGAGGTTCTCTTTTGGTGTATTTTGAAGTTTTGTTTCAAGAATTAGAACTACTTTTAGCATTTCTTGTAGCGCTGGCTTGATAGTGGCAAATTCTCAGCATTTTGTTGTCTAAAGACTTTGTATCTTTTTCTTCATTTACGAAGCTTAGTTTTGCTGGATACAAAATTCTTGGCTAACAATTATTTTGTTTGAAGAGGCTAAAGATAGGACCCCAATCCCTTCTGGCTTGTGGGGTTTCTGCTGAGAAATCTGCTGTTAAACAGCTCTTAAGATTCTTTCCTTTGCCTTTAGATAACCTGATGACTGTGCCTGATTATCTTTTTGAAATTATTTTCCCAGGTGTTCTTTGAGCTTCTTATATTTGGATGTCTAGATCTCTAGTGAGGTCAGGGAAGTTTTCCTTGATTATTCCCTCAAATATGTTTCCCGAACTTTTAGATTTCTCTTCATCCTCAGGAACATCAATTATTATGTTTGGCCATTTAACATCATCACAAATTTCTTGGGAGGCTGTGTTCATTTTGTAAATTCTTTGTCTTTGTTGATTGGGTAAATTCAAAAGCCTTGTCTTCAAGTTCTGAAGTCCTTTCTTTTCTACTTGATTCTGTTGTTGAAACTTTCCAGTGAATTTTTTATTCTCCAAGTGTGTCTTTCATTTCCAGAAGTTGTGATTGTTTTTTATTTTATCTATTTCTCTGGAGACATTTTCATCAATATCTGTATTAAAAAATTGATTTAAGTTGGTTTTTACCTTTCTCTTGTATCTCCTTGAGTAGGTTAATAATCAACCCTCTGAATTATTTATCTGGCAATTCAGGTATTTCTTCTTGGTTTGGATCCATTGCTGGAGAGCTAGAGTGGGCCTTGGGGGGTGTTATAGAACCTTGTTTTGTCATATTACCAGAACTGCTTTTCTGATTCCTTCTCATTTGGGTAGACTGTTTCACTGGAAAAATCTAGAACTCAAAGCTGCTGGTCAGATTCTTTTGTCCCACAGGGTGGTCCCTTGATGTGGGGTGCTTCCCCTTCTCCTAGTGACGGGGCTTCCTATGAGCCAGACTGCAGTGATTGTTACTGCTCTTCTTGGTCTAGTCACCCAGCAGGGCCACCAGGCTTTGGACTGGTGCTGGGGAATGTCTGCAAAGAGTCCTGTGATGCAATTCATCTTCAGGTCTCCCAGCTGTAGATACCAGCACCTGCTTTGCTGGAGGTGGCAGGGGATTGAAGTAGACTCTGTGAGAGTCCTGGTTGTAAGTATGTTTAGTGTGCTGACTTTCTTAAATGCTTTATGCTAGCAATGAAGTTGCCACCATGGACAGACTCAGGACCACTGTTTAGCCAAGATGCTGGAGGCAGTAGAATTAGCTGTTGTTTTTTCCTTCCTTGGAGCAGGGGATCTGTCATGAGTTGTAATGTCCTGAGTTGGTTGGCCTCCAGCCAGGAGGTGGCGCTTTCAAGAGAGCACCAGAGTTTTTCACCTGTCTTTCAGAGTTTGCAGTGACCTGCCGCTTCTTTCCAAGTGTCTGTGAATTCTTTCACTTTTCCTGGTATGCTCCTGTGGTGGTTCCTGGAGCAGAAGTCCATGGTGTGACTCTCCACACACTGTTCTGTCTGTCCAAGTGGGAGCTGCATGTAAGCCCTGTCTCCTATCCACCATCTTCCCTTCAAAGTATTTATATGTAAATAGAATAGATGAACAGAATCTAGATCCAGATGCAAATCTGGGATCCATTCCCTGCCTGTTGCACTTCCACTTCTTCAGGAAACAAATTCTCTGCTCTTTAGCCCCAAACCTCTGCCATCATGGCAGTGCCCATAGGGATACTCTCAAGAAATTTTTGCCCAGACCCATGTCTTGGCGATTTTCCCCAATGTTTTCTTGTAGTAGTTTCATAGTTTGAGGTCTTAATTTTAAGTCTTTAATCCATTTTATTTGATTTTTTTATCTGGTGAGAGATAGGGGTCTAGTTTCATTCTTCTGCATATGGATATCTAGTTTTCCCAGCACCATTTATTGAAGACACTGTCTTTTCCCTAATGTATGTTCTTGGCAGTTTGTTGAAAATGAGTTCACTGTAGGTGTGTGGATTTGTTTCTGGGTTCTCTATTCTGTTCCATTGGTCTATGTGTTTTTCTTTTTTGAGACAGAGTCTTGCTCTGTCACCCAGGCTGGAGTGCAATGGCGCAATCTCGGCTCACTGCAAGCTCTGCCTCCTGGGTTCACACCATTCTCCTGCCTCAGCCTCCTGAGTAGCTGGGACTACAGGCACCCACCACCTTGCCTGGATAATTTTTTGTATTTTTAGTAGAGATGGGGTTTCACCATGTTAGCCAGGATGGTCTCGATCTCCTGACCTCGTGACCTGCCTGCCTCAGCCTCCCAAAAGGTTGGGATTACAGGCGTGAGTCACTGTGCCTGGCCCTATGTATCTGTTTCTATACCAGTACCATGCTGTTTAGTTACTATAACTCTGCAGTGTAATTTGAAGTCAGGTCATGTTCTTTTGTTCTTTCTGCTTAAAATAGCTTTGGCTGTTCTGGGTCTTTTGTGGTTCTGTATAAATTTTAGGATTGTTTTTTCTATTTCTGTGAAGAATATAATTGGTATTTTGATAGGGATTGCATTGAATCTGTAGATTGCTTTGGGTAGTATGGCCATTTTAACAATATTGATTCTTCCAATCCATGAACAGAAAATATTTTTCCATTTTTTTGGTGTCCTCTTCAGTTTCTTTCAATGTTTTATAGTTTTCATTATAGAGATCTTTCACTTCTTTGGTTAATTCCTAGGTATTTATATTTGTGGCTATAAGTGGGATTACTTGTTAATTTTTCAGATTGTTCACTGTTGGCATATAGTTTCACTGTTGGCATATAGAAATGCTACTAATTTTTCGTGCAACTTTACTGCATTTATTAGTTCTCACACTTTTTTTGTGGAGTCATTAGGTTTTCCAAATATATCATCTGTAAACAAGGATAATTTGACTTTTAATATTCCAATTTGAATGCCCTTTCTTTTGTCTGATTGCTCTAGCTAGGACTTCCAGTACTATGTTGGGTAACAGTGGTGACTCTGTGTTCCAGATCTTAGAGGAAAGGCTTTCAGTTTTCCCCTATTCAGTATGATACTAACTATGGGTCTGTCATATATCGCTTTTATTATGTTGAGGTATGTTTCTTCTATCCCCGGTTTGAGGGTTTTTATCATGAAAGAACACTGAATTTTATCAAGTGCTATTTTTGTATCAATTGAAATGATCATATGGTTTTTATCTTTCATTCTGTTATGTTGAGCCATCCTTGCATCACATGGATAAATCCCACTTGGTCATGATGAATAATCTTCCTAATGTATTGTTGAATTGGTTTACTAGTATTTTGTTGAGGATTTTTGCATCAATATTTATCAGAGATATTGGCCTATAGTTTTCTTTTCTTTTTTTAATGTGTCTTTGGTTTTAGTATCAGGGTAATACTGGCCTCCTCCATGAGTGTAGAAGTACTCCCTCTTCCTCTATTTTTTTGGAATAGTTTGAGTAGGACTGATACTAGTTCTTCTTTAAATGTTTGGTAGAATTCTGCAGTGAAGCCATCGGGTCCCAGGCTTTTCTTTACTGGGAGACTTCTTATGGCTTTGATCTCTTGCCTTTTTACTACTCCTTGTTACTAACAGTGAAAGTCTTTAGAAACCTTAAGAGAGCTCTGTTTTAGGGACAGAAGAACTGAAGAAAAGCTGGGAGAAAACATTGCTTTCTCAGTGGATCAGGGAGCAGAGAAATTCTAGTCAGGTAGAATAAAAGACTTGCTATTGGTCTGTTCAGCTTTTAGAGTTCTTTCTGGTTTAGTCTTGGTAGGCTGTATGTGTCTTGGAATTTGCTCATTTCTTCTAGATTTTACAGTTTATTGGCATATAGTTACTCATCATCTAGCTTTTCAATAAGGGATTAAAACAATGATGACTCATTGTTGCAAGCAAGACTCTGATAGATTTTGCCCATACTGATAAAAGGCAAGGCTAATCCCTCTCAAACATAAGAGTAACTGAAATGAATATTCCAGCTGAGCAGATACAGCCTACATGCAAATGAATAGAACATCTTTAGTCTCCTACAAGAAAGAGATCTTATTTTTGTCTAGTGCAAGGACGATGTCTGTAAGTATGCTGAATGATTACCTGTCTTTCTAGACCAATCCTGGAATGGTCCCCAGCCATGGATTCAGTCCCAGATCTTATTTCTTTGACAACCCTCGAAGATATGACAGTGATGATGACCTTGCCTGGAACATTGCCCCTCAGGGACTTCAGGGAGGGTAAGACCCTACTTCATGTTAGACAAGCCTCATTAGGAGGGAAAGGTTACACCAATGAAACAGATTCAAGCTAAAAGAAATTTCCTACATTAAAACTGTGCAGCCTTAGGTGGTATAAGACTGGATTATCAGTAGATCATTTTACTTATGGGAAACATTCAGGAATGAGAAAGGACATCAGATTTTTTTTAAAGCCCCACAGCATTATTGTATACAGTAGTGTTTCCTAACCAATATTCCATGAAGCACTATTGTCTTAATAGCTATGCTGTGCAAAAGGAATGATGATTTAAAAAGAAAATCACCTTTTTTATTTTTTGGAGACCAGGTCTCGCTCTGTTGCCCAGGCTGGAGTGCAGAGTGGTGCGATCTCGGCTCACTGCAACCTCCCCCTCCCAGGTTCAAGGAATTCTCGTGCCTCAGACTCTTTAGTTGGGATTACAGGTGTGCACCACCATGCCCAGCTAATTTTTGTATTTTTAGTAGAGACGGGGTTTCACCATGTTGGCCAAGCTGGATTGCACTCTTGGCCTCAAGTGATCTGCCCACCTTGGCCTCCCAAAGTGCTGGGATTACAGGCGTGAGCCACTGCGCCTGGCCAGAAAATAAACTTTTTAGAAAATGCCAAGAGAGCCCGTAATATGCTAATGTGTGCTCTGAATCTCCAAGAGGGAAATATAGCACTTGTCTATGGAATCACTCAATGGAACATGGTATCTTTAATCACATATTCTAAAGCTAGAGAGTAAATGCAGTAGTATTTATTTATTAGAATAAATTATATATTATAAAGGACCAAGTTTTCAAATTTGAACGATGTCAGTTCTTAATTTAAAATTTCAGTTACATGAAGGGTATTTACTTTAGTATTAATTTTCATGAATACTTATTCAATAAGTACTTCTATAGCATCTACTCTGTATCAGACACTGTTCTAAGAGATTCACAAATATCAACTCATTTAGTCTTAACAGTCCTGAGAGGTCAGTACTATTATTAGCCTCATAATACAGATGAAACTGGGTATCCAGAGGGTAGGTGACTTGTCCAAGGTCACAGCTAGCAAGTGGTTAGGCTAGAATTCTAACTCAGGCAGTCTTGTTCAAACCTGTTTTCTGAATCACTATACTATGTAAACAGTTTGTATATAAGTACCCTGTCGCTTGGTCTCACCTATGCTTATGTTATACTTTCATATGAGTTTTAATAGGAAGAGTCTCCTTGCTTGAATCCACATGCAGATCTGGCCCAGGAAATTTGGAGAGGGCAGTTAAATACTAAGAGTTCAAAGCAGCATACATAGAGGGTGTAAGACAATACGTGAACCATACCAGTCTGCTGCCATTGCCTAAGTTTCAGTGAATTAGGAAGACAAATAAAAAGAGGGAAGCACCTGAAATTGCAACCATAGCAGAGACCCACCCCAGGAGTCCAAGTTTTGCCTACCTCAGCATGGGCATGGTCTGCAAACAGGAAGGGTAGTAGCTATTGGGATTCCCTTCCCTTTTCCTCAGCCTGCTGTGCTCAGCCATTCTCCACTACCCGACGACTATCGACTATCGTGTTTCCCTTTCAGCCTGTGGCTGTGAGACAGTGAGGCCAGCAAGGCCAGCAGGGGTGAGAGGAGCCAAAAGGGCTGCAATAGTGCTTGCCAAGCCTGTCTTCTCTCTGCTTGTCCTGCCAGGACCCCCCCCCATCCTGTTCTTCGGAAAGGGGAGCTTCTTAGAAGTGAAAGCTTATCTTTTGTAATCTTTTGTGAGATTAAAGACTTAGCATTAACAACTTTACAACTTTTTCCCTCTGGGATGAAATGATAAAAAAGATATGCTTGCCTTTTTACGCCTTGTTAGTAACAGTGAAAGTCTTTAGAAAACTTTAAGGGAGCTCTGAAAAGAGCCCTTGTTTTAGGGACAGAATACTGAAGAAAAGCTGGGAGAATACATGCTTTCTCAGTGATCAGGCAGCAGAGAAATCCTGGTCAGATAGGATAAAAGATGGTGGCTGAGAAAAAAGCAGCAAGCTGCCCAATCCGCTGAGCCAGCAGATGTAAAGAATGTAAGCTGCAAGCAAGCCAGCAAACAAGGACTTCTTGAAGTCAAAAGCTGACCTTTGGGTCACTCCACCTCTTCCCTAAAACTGTTCTTTTCCAGTTACCCCACTGCACTTCCTATTAGTTTTTTTGCCCCTTTAAACCCATATTCTCCTGGAGCTGTCCTGCCCTCTCACCTGCCAGAAATGACTTAGAGCTGAGGGAGTCCTCACTACCTATATGGGTGAAGAAAAGACCCCCTTTCTACCACATAGAGGAACATAATTATAATGAAAACGACTTCCATGTATTGAGAATTAACTGTATATTAGGTACTGTTCTAAACACTTTACAGGTGTTAACTCAGTCCCCACAATAGGCCCACGATGTAGTTACTAATAGTACTCCCATTCTAAGTGGAGGAAATCGAGGCACAGAAGTTATTTGTCCAAAGACACCACAGGTTGTGATCTGTACTCCTTGTTAGGATTCAGATACAGTTTGTTGCTAAAAACATTTCCTATACATAATAACTGGCTGGGTTCTCTAGTAATGCTATATACTTCTGTGCTCTACAGAGCTCAGTAGAGTTGTGGGTGGGCATTTAGTCCTGTGTGTAGCATTGTTTTGTAGGAAAATGGACTTTAAGAGCCATTTTAAAGAACTTTAGAGTTATCTACAGTTTGTGTAAAATCTCAGCTCTGTCTGCCTAAACTAGACATGTCGTACATACTGTAATGTTTCAAGTCACTGAAATATTTTTTTCTTTTTAAGTTTTGCTCCAGATTACTATGATTGGGGACAACAAACTAACAGCTTCCTGGCACAAGCAGGAACGTTGCAAGACTCAACTTTGGATCCTGACAAACCAAGCGTTGGGTAGCATCAGTTAACAGTTTTATGGACGATTGCTCAGATGAAGAGCTTCAGAAAAGTGTAGTGACCGCTGAATTTTTAGGGCACTTTTCCTTAAGAAATAGAACTTGATTTTTATTTGTTACAGGTTTCCAGATGGCTCCAGAGGA
This sequence comes from Macaca nemestrina, assembly GCF_043159975.1. Lineage (NCBI taxonomy): Eukaryota > Metazoa > Chordata > Mammalia > Primates > Cercopithecidae > Macaca > Macaca nemestrina. The sequence continues at coordinate 12,966,910 of NC_092125.1, read as the reverse complement.
CTAAGCAATAATGTAGATTGATAAACCCTTATTTTAGTACTAAAGAGGGAGCCTTGCTATTTCAGTGGGTATTTAAACTTTTTAAAGAAAATCTGTACTTTTATAAAGATGTATTTTATATAACTTAAATAATAATGCTAAAGCATACTAGGGTTTTTTTTTTCTTGAGAATGTTACTGCAATTATGTTGTAGTTTGCACAGATTTTTATGCATAATTCACTTTAAAAATATAGAATATATGGTCTAATAGTTTTTTAAAGCTTTTGGACTAAAGTATTCCTCAAATCTTACCTCTTCAGGTCACTGATGGTCACTCCGATTCTGAGTGCCGCATTGGTAGACTCCTAAAATACAATTGACAACTTAGCCAATTGCAACTCCAGTGTTGATAGTTACAATGAAATAGAATAGCAGCAGACTGTAAGGTCTTTAGAGATTTTTTTTTAAGGTTCAGGCAATAGGTCCCTCAGAGAATCTCTTAAGGTTTGCCCAAAGATTGGTACTTCCTTTCAGTAGGGCGCTAATGTATACACATTAATGATAACAAGTTGATAACATTAAAAATGTAGCTGACTTATCCTATTAAACCTCCTCTGCTATATTCACAGATTCTGCATAGTTTTTCTTTCAGCCTAATGAAAGTATGCATTACCTCAGGGCTACATCGAGAGTATACCCTTTTCCCAACTCACTGAATGTTGATTACATTCAAGGAGAAAATAAGAGGTTCCATAAAGGGCATTAATAACAAATACCCCAAGCCCCTAAGTTAAGACTATGTGGAATCCTTAGTTTTTTCTGTACTCTCCAACTATATTTAAAATAATGCCCTTACTTCTAAATAGCTCTGTAAAGAGCCTGTTGGAAGCTGCACATTTAAAAATGGCAATAGTACTGCAATATGCTGGAGCATGATGCCTGTCAGCCATGTAAAGGGTATGTTCCAGACAAGTCCTTAAGTCATCTTTCATTTAAGTAAAAAACATGTTATGAAATACTGCCTCCCACACCAGAAGTGCCATTCTAAAAACTCCACTGTATATATACTGGAGCCATAAAACTACCTATTGGGAGGCTAAGTGCTCTGCTTTTCTATAAAACAGAGATAAGGTTCTAGAGGAAGTACTGTTACCAGAAACAAGGTACCTTTCTGCTATGCCTAGGAATGTTCATCTGGGGACAGAGGGAAGGTCCGATGAAAAGGAACTTACATTAACAAATCCTACTACATGATGCAACCCATTTCAAATGACTCTTCTCATTTTGATCTTCAGGAATAACTGATCCCTGGGCACTGATTTCACAGAGATGAAGTCTACTATTGTTTTGGTAGTATTTAAAATTGGGATCTCAAGTTTCAAATCGATCATCATTGGGCTTTTCATTTGTATAGAACACCTTTACTCTGTGTAATCCTACATAACATTCTTGTCTTTCAGTACATGAAAAAACTGGGGTTACAGCATTTAAAATAGTTGTCAGGAAAAATTCTACACTGAAGTGAACCCTACGCTGTTATTCAAGTTGCCTTAACACATTATAAGCTATTATTCCAAATAGCTTTACCAGGTTATTGTGGTCACACTGTATTACTAATACTTGGGAGAATTTAAAGGCAGACTCAGCATGTTTTAAACTCCTTTAAATCACATCTTCAGAAAGTCCTGCAGTCCTTCAGTATTAGGTCAGCTAAGGGAAGATATATTTTTTAAAATAGTGATAAGAAGTATCACTAATACCATACTCATCCTATAATAAGTAAACATAATTCTGTTGCTGCTGGCAGAAAAACTGGAATACTCAGCATTAACTGATAAAAGTCAATCTACTTTTATGATGAAGCTACTGGGATTTATTTGAACTATTATTTTTGTTGGATAGTATAAAAATGTTCTAAGTGCCCATTTTTCTCTAAGTGCCCATTTTTCTCATTCCCTCCCTTTTTTTTTTTTTTGAGACAGAGTCTCGCTCTGTCGCCCAGGCTGGAGTGCAGTGGCCGGATCTCAGCTTACTGCAAGCTGCGCCTCCCGGGTTTATGCCATTCTGCCTCAGCCTCCCGAGTAGCTGGGACTACAGGCGCCCACCACCTCGCCCGGCTAGTTTTTTGTACTTTTTAGTAGAGACGGGGTTTCACCGTGTTAGCCAGGATGGTCTCGATCTCCTGACCTCGTGATCCGCCTGTCTCGGCTTCCCAAAGTGCTGGAATTACACGCTTGAGCCACTGCGCCCGGCCTCATTCCCCTTTTAAAAATGTAATGCTAAAATTTCTAGAAGTGTTATAAACACAGAATACAAAAAAAACTATGATTGGTTACATCAAACTCTACTTCCCTCTTAGTAAGGAAAATTAAAATTCCTTTTGGCTTTCTAATTTACTTGTTCTGCTAGGTACACTAACAAAACTACTACTTATGGCTGGGCGCAGTGGCTCACGCCTGTAATCCCAACACTTTGGAAGGCCAAGGAGGATCATGAGGTCAGGAGATCGAGACCATCCTGGCTAACACACTGAAACCCCATCTATACTAAAAATACAAAATATAGCCGGGCGTGCGCCTGTAGTCCCAGCTACTCAGGAGGCTGAGGTAGGAGAATGGCGTGAACCCGGGAGGTGGAGCTTGCAGTGAGTGGAGATTGTGTCACTGCACTCCAGCCTGGGTGACAGAGCAAGACTCCATCTCAAAAAACAAAAAAAAACTACTTATGTGGAATATTGAATGCTAAGAGGAAAAGAATGGTGATTACTGGTTGCAGAATACCCAAATGTTCATTTGTTTTAAAGCAACACGATGAAATTAAAGCCTTGATAATTTGAAAGTTAAAGTGTATGGGGAAGAGGGAATCACTAAAAATGTTGTACCATCATTTAGCTAAGTCTGATGCAACACTGAAAAGTTTCATGGGAATGTTTCTGGGTAACTGTTGGAAATAGTTTCTCTGACTATTGGAATAGGTGTCTACCTCTGCAGTTAATTGTTTAAGAATATTGTATAGATATTTTTCATTGGCTCTTTATCCTTTTTACAATGAACTCAGTTGAGCTGCTGATGAAAACATCTAGAGTATGTTACACAGAGCTGTGACTGTAAGAAGGTTTGACTATTACAATATACACATCAATCGTATTTATGCCAATTCTCTCTTGAATGTATCAGGCAAATTAAAAGCTTTGCTGGTTAAATTTAGCTGCTTAGATCAGGCACACTCACTAATGCCTCCTCAAATTTCCTTTCACCAAAATCCAAGTCAACTGCTCTTTGTTGACCTCAGTGCTGGGCCAACACCTAGTTGAACACTTAAACCTTATTAAGAAGAAAGGAATACATAATAGTAAACCCTAGAACTTGAGAAGCGCTGTTAGAAAAAGGTTCTCATTTTTATATATCTCATTATATAGTGTATATTACTTGCTTTTAACAGTAAAGGTAAACTTATATTAGAACTAAATAGGTCTAAATATTTGAAACTTTTATCGAGATTTCCAATTAGACAAACTTTATCTAAAAAATACCACTCTTTCACTTTAGATTGTTGCATGATGAAGAATAGACTAGCATAGATCTGATCAGAGACACATCTAATATGCATTCCCAGTTTTCATCTTATGTGAGAATTGTATTAAAGGACATTTCTAACTGTATATCATGCTACTTCAGACATGGGTCCAGATGGAGGAGCTGCTGAAAAGGATCAGGCTAAAATTGTGGAATTCTTCTCATCAAAAAGATTCAATTAACAAACTGATTAAAGTGAGGAAACACTGAACAAGGAACAGTGAGGGTAAGAGAGTGGGATTCAATCTCTATTGAGTACCTATTATATGTGAGACGCTGGGCTAGGCACTCGTCACGTTTCTGTGGATCCTAGTCTATACTCAGGAACACCCACATACTAACATTACTCTAGGCCCTTAGCAAGGATACATGAAGAACTCTTGCACCAAGGGTCAAAATAAGTTGAAGTCTTCTGAGGATGTCCTTGTGCCCATAACCTAGATCTGTGTTAGAGTCCCTGTACCTGCTGCCCGGTTCCTATGGGCCAGGGCACTGATACTACATTCATTCCGTGTGGAATTCTGAGATTGGCTGCCCAGGTCATTAACTATGGGTTCAGGGTCAGGGTCGTAAGATCTAAATCCAGTGACTCAGCAACTCCTAATGACAGGTTCCTCCAAGTCTGGATTCTCTACCTCTAGTCCTTGAGCTATGGCTGGGCCCCATCTTCTGTTTTCTCAAACTGATTAACATCTTGCTAATACTAATCCTCTAGCTCCAAACTTGGTCTGCCCTTTTGGACCTTGGATGCCCTACCATTCAAAATATTAGACTTTCTATGTCCAGAACAGATTTTCTGCCCCTGAACTTAAGTGGAGATCAGATGCCTATAAGATTCTCAAAATTGCCCCCTTTTTCTATTGATTCCTGTTACTATGACCTTTTTCTCCATCTCTCACTAACCTACAACAGTCCCTCCAGTCTCTTGGCAGGCCCAAGTTACAGTGCTCCTTGAAGGGATTAAATGAAGTATATAAAACATGCATTTATCCTAAACAAATAGTGCTTTACCAGGGCCATTAAATATGTGTAACTTAGTATCCTTTGAGCGCTATCTCCTTGGTGAATTCACTAGCCAAGAGTCTGGGCTCTAGGTTTGCAGGTTTAAAGCTCATCAAAGGGAACAGAACACTCACGCATTTGGAGGTATATTCTATGAAGGGAAGCCATAGCGGAAGTTAAATGATATCAGAGTGTTGCTTGGAATGTTAACTCCGCTCTGACCAGTGTTAGGGGAATGACTTTAATTGATTAATAGCATCAATCTATGACAATCTGATGGCACTGTCAAGACAGCATTAAGATTCACTCACATTGAGGACACCTTCTGCACTAGATAGGTGTCTAGTTGGCCATTCCCTTTTGGTTGATGTATTTTTTTCTTTTGGTGCATTCTCACTATAATCTAGTTAGGTTATAATGTCTAAGTTATATGATGGTAGGAATGTTTGTCTGTTTTGTTCACTGCTGTAGTCCCAGCTCCTATAACAGTGAATGAATAGTCAAATCCTGGTTTTTGGTAGATGTCTTTTTTTTTTTCCCCCACAGTAACTTCTTGCACTTGCACTTTTATCCACATATTGATTTTACAAGTTTAGTGCTCTTTTAAGGGTTCCTCCCTCTTGTCTTATGAATCTTTGACAGATACCCAACTTTTGGGCAAATAATTCGTAATGGAATAAAAAATGAAATAGGGATTTTACATGAAAACAGTCCTTAAATCATTCCTAGAGACTATCTTAAAATAGAAGCACTGAGATGACGTTCTGTCCACACAGGCATTGCCTCCTGCCTCTATCTGCCATCATCTGTTTGGGCACTGCCAAATAGAACACTGTAATAATTTAAAAGTAATAAAAAGTATATCTTTATCAGGTAAAGTATCATAAGAACAGTGACAAAATAAGTGGTTAAAAGTGCAACCTTGGGAGAGAACTTGAGTTGGACAGTTTTAATATGCTCTATATGTTAAGAATTTTTTAAAGCTCGTACGGAAAAATAAACAAGAACAGTTAGAAAAACTGTATTAAAAAAAGGTGGTGGGGAAGAATGAGGGAGAACCAGTGCACTAGATTAAAATTAAAGCCTGGGTAATTAAAACAATGTGGTACTAGTGCATGACTAAACAGACCAGTGAAATAGAAACAGAATGCAGATACAGAGCTAAATATATATGAGGATTCTACGATAAGATCCATGTAGCCTCTCAAATTCATCAGGAAAAAACAAACAGTTCAATAAATAATAGTGGAACAACTGGGTTAATCACCTGTGGAAAAAATTAGGTTAGATCCAGAATGTACTTCAACGGTTCAAAATTTAGATGTAGAATTTAGGTGAATTATTCTATTGCTCTGGATTGAGAAAAACATTCTAATTATGACTCAAAATCCAGGAACCACTAAAAAATTGGTAATTCAGACTACATAAAAAATTTTTAAAACTCATGACAAAACCATTAGAAGCAAAAGACAGATGACAAATTGGAAAGAAAATATTTGCAACTCATTACTGTCAAAGGGTTCATATCCCTAACAAATAACATATCAACGATATAGTAGAAAAATGGATAGGAACAAAATAATATGGGAACACAAAAGGAAATACAAATGGCTCCTAAACATATTAAAAGGTGATCAACCTTAGGCATCATAAAAATGTACATACTGAGCAGTCAGGTGTGTGCTGTGCACCTATAATCCAGGCTATTCAGGAGGTTAAGGCTGGAGGATCACTTGAGCCCACGAGTTTGAGGCTACGGTGAGCTATGATCATACAACTGCACTCCAGCCTGGGTGATAAGGTGGGACCCTGTCTCTTTTTTAAGGAAAAAAAAAAGGAAAATAAAAGAATGTACACATTGATATATATTTTCATCTATCAGAATGGCCAGAATCCAACATTTTAATAACACATCTATTGGTAAAGCTGCAGGTTAGCAAGTGCTATCATACATTTTAGATGGTATGTGAATTGATGACTACCCCTATGAAAGACAATATGCCAGTATCTTTCAAAATTATAAATGCACACAGTCTTTGCCCCCAAAATTCTTATCTTTGGGAATATATTCTGCAGGTACAATATTTATATAAATGTGAAATGACGTGTGTACAAGGTCTGGAAACAACTGAACTGCCCATTAATAGAGGACTGGTTAATTCAACGCTGGCACATTCACATAATAGACTACCAAGCATCTACTTAAAAATGAGAAAACTATCTAGTCATATGTGAAGACTGCCAAGAAATACTAGGTGACAAAAATGAAATATTATGTATATGATGTCAATTTTTGAGTAAAAATGAGAGAAAAACATAAGACTTTCCATTTGTTTATGTTTGTACATGTCTAAAACAGTGTGAATGGAAACCTAAGAAACCAAGAACACAGGTTATTAATGGTAGGAGATGTGTGTGCAGTGTAGGAAGCTGGGCCAAGGATAGAAGGAAGACATTCACTGAGTAACTTTTTCTATTGTTTGTTTCTTTTAACCGTGTGAATGTATTACCTATTCAAAAAAATTAAATAAAATAAGCATATTTTATAAGCTTTATGATTCAATACAAATCAAACAATGCTTTTAATAGTTCCCACTTTGTAGCTGAATGGTAAAAGGCCAACTTACAAAACATCACAAAGTTTCTAGAATCAGTCTTTCTCGTCTCAAATTCTTGCTACACAACCTAGAATTTGTGATTATGGACAGGTTACTTAGCCTTTTTTATCCTCAGTCTTCTCACTTACAAAACAGAGAAGTAATTGTACCTACCTACTAGTGCTGTTGTGAAGATCAACGGTGTATTTATTTAAACCCAAACTATGCATGTAAAAGCCCTTCACAGAGTGCCAGCCAATGCTTGCCATTATAAGAAACAACCTCAGACTACTGATAAATACATCTCCCTTCTCCGCAGGTTACAATCAAATCCTCATGCCATAAAAGGAAACACTTAAAATAGGGGGAAAAACAAGACAGAAAAGATTGAGAAACATGTACTTTAATTCACATTTTCTAGATTATGGTGGGTACAACAGTAAATTATTTGGAATTCTGTTCAAAAATCAAAGCTTCACCTGTAGATATTACTTAAAATACAGTACACAAGATTTGTGTGTGTTTTGTTTTTGTTTTTTTTTACCAAATAATTTCCATGATACCATGTACCTAATCTGCGTATTTTGGTGAGTAGCTATGGTTTCTGCAGGTACCTCAGTTTGCAAACTACTGAGAGGTTTACTGTGAACTGTTCCCAAATTTTCAGCTGAAGGCAATGCTGATGAAGATCAAAATAGGTGTCCTTTCTTAATTGTGGCACATAGGCAAAGTTGAAAAATATGGCATAGAGTTTCATATACATACAGAGGATAAAAATAATCGAATAATTCACAATGTTAAATATGTCAAAACGTTTTGACTTATCAAATTTTAAAACTGTGGAGTCTATTACTATTCTGTCTGATCCTCCTCATAATCTAAGAATCAAAACAGGAGAAACATTCAAAGTTGACCAATTTTAATATATAGTTTGTCTAACTTACATAGATGCCACTTAAGTAAAAAATAAACTTATGCCATTGAAGGAAGGAATATTTTCCTTTTCTTCATTTTCATTACTTCATCAGCAGGTACAATCATTTCTGTCAGTTATATTATCAAGTGCTGAGTTTTTAAATTAGGTGATGAGATAAAGACAAAATGCCAAGAGCACCAGCAAAGCATTTTTACAATGCAGACAGTACTCTAGTAAAATATCACTTCACAACAAAAGATGTGAATTGGAAAAACAGTTTATATCACAAGAACCATAAAATGTCACAATCATTTAAGAAATAAAACACATACACAAAAATGTAGGCTGCCCCCTACAATCTAATTTATGATAAAATAAAGTTAATCAAAATGAATTTCAGCCTAAGAATACTTCATTTATTTTCTTAGTTGTGAAAAAATTAGTTAAGAACCTTAAAAAGAACTTTCTACTCTAACTAGATCTTTTAATTTCCTAGAACATTCTCTAATATACTAGTTTTCCTAAGCTTGAAACAAATCACAGTACAGAAAAAAATAAATAAATGGACATGAGCAAGGATTTTCTCTAGTTAAGAGTTTAAATAATAGCCTTTAACTGAGGGAAGGGTGAAATAACACTATCAAAAAGTTCTTTATAGTTAATAAACAAAGTGCAAATTTTTCACATCTTAAAACTCTGAATGAATACTAAGAATAATTCTTACTAATTTACTAAATTAATTGGATAGTCACTTTTTAGACAGTTTGCCTTAAGGCCCCCCCCCACCATACAATACTTGTATCCCTCAAGAAAAAGTAGAGGAGGCTCCAATCAAGTCAGCCTTTTAAACAACTTAACAAAAAATATCACCACCATCAATAACAAAACCCCAAGTTTATAACGGTTTGAAATTAGGTGAGAAAATAAGTAACTCTGAGACCTTAATGCCCCCGCCACATCCCACCGAGAGATGGCTAAGTATTTTTAAGAGGGGTGAGCCAAGCCAACTAAATACAATTTTTTAGATGTCACCAAATCATCAATGAACACATTTCAGACTTTGGCAGGATAAAATATGGATTTAAGAGCACTTATTCTTTAATTCAGAAAAGACTAAAGAGTCTAAGGAAAAACTCTAGATCTTGTACCTACATTACTTCTACACAGATGCAACTTTCCAAATTGTATCTGCTGACATTTTTAAAAAATCAAGATTTTAAATATTGTTTAAAGATTTTAAATCCCAGATTTAGAAAATGACAGTTTAGGACTTAAGAGTCCTCTGTTGCTACGAATCACAGAAAGTACCGTTTATATACAGTGAAAAGAAAAGGTGAGGGGAGAGGAAGCTTAAAGGAGGGTTGACCTAATCTACCTTTTTATATATTCTGTCAGGGAAAAGCACACTGAGTTTGAGGATTGCATAGACTGTATTCTAAAATAAATCCTTTAAAAATGCTTACTTTAAGTGAAAATAGCAACTTTTGTGTATATAATATTTTCAGTTGGCATTATAAATTCATATAATCCCATTTAAATTTTATCAAGAAGTAATCTGTTAAATATTTCTGCAATGTTTTCTTTCTAAAAGTAACTGACAATTTCCAAAATGTCTTTGTCCCTAAAATTTCTAGGGGCAAAGAAAAGCAAAATCAAAAGGAGTTCTAAGTCAAAGAACACTCTTGGGCCAGCCCATTACACACATGAAATCTGGCTGGGTAGCATAGGGGCGAGGTCTTGTTCACCTTTATCAAAGCAGGTCCTTTAGACTGGAAACAGCAACAATAACAGCAACTAAAAACTGCAACTAAAAACTGCAACTAAAAACCAGTGAAATTGAAGTCCTGGGGAATCTTAAGGAGTTTCTGTAACTATGTATTGAAAGGGCCATTCATCATGGTGACAGTTCCAGATTCTAGAAATATTATAATATTTCTTTATATTATAGAAAGTGACACACACAGAGTGAGGCAAGAGTAAAAACACATTAAAAAGCATTGATAATTTTTTATCACTGACACCAGCCCTAAGCAACATTTGTTCCCTAGTTCTCCTTTTCCATATCAGACTGTGAACAGTGTTATTAGAATGCAGACATAGCCATCTAAAGTTTGACAACTGGAAATAAAGGATAATAGAATAAAAACAAAACCAATTCTAAGAAAAATAGAATTTTCAGCACATGAAAACACATGAAATTAAACACAGAATTAGTATAACTTACATGTTTTAAAAGTATATACTTCATTTATAAATATCTCTAGTTGATAATCTATTAAGAATCATAAATATTCAAGTGAGCATTTAAATTTTCTATTTAAGAGTTCAGAATTCTTGAAGTCAGACTAGTCTCTTTCTGCTGAATGTCCATAATTAAAAGGCTTTCCACAGTCACTTTATGTCTCTAGTTAGACACATAAAAGCCTTTATTACCTACTGTGTTGTAATAAGACTTTAAAATTCTGTAAGTCTCTTATACTTGTAGAAAGCCTGTAGAAGAAAGAAAAAGCATATTAGTAAAGTTAACATGATGCATACATATTTCAAATTATTGATATTGTTACATAAGCTATCATTTGAAAGCAAAATCTAAAATAAAAACCACCAAACACTGAAGCTTCCATGTTTCAATGAGTATTCTCATTAAGATTGGTTTAGAAGGGGCAAAGGAAGCCTGTTACTTCATACTATCTGCAGACACAAGATTAATAATGGGAACAGTGATATGAATAATTCTTAATAAAGAATCTCAAATCATTTACGATTGGTCTAATAAATTTATTTTGCACATTTCTCTTCGAATGATTGCTCTTCACTCAACGTTGCCCAAACACACTAATTTGTCTTATGTTATCAGCTCCCTAAGGGTAGAGACTCTTACTCTGTCTCCTGTTGAGTCTCTCTCCTGTGCCCCATACCCACGGATGCTTATAGTATTCAATAAATGATTACTGACTGATCAAATGAAGTGCTTCTCAGAACAGGCCAAAAAGTAAAACTCAGGGATGGGAAATATAAAAAAGTAATTCTAAAAGCTCAATTATCCCTATGGACAATTCAGGGGTGATAGAAAAAAAGTCTTTAACTATTTGATAGAAGTAAAGTTATTCCTTAATCACTTAGGAGGACAGGCAATGTTCTAAGCCCATCACATATATGATCTCACTATCAGGAAACAAACTAGGAAAGCAGTGATTTGCCTGAGTTCATACACTACTAAAGAGCAGGCCAGGATTCCAGAACTTTAGGACCCCTGATTCTGAGTCCATTACTCTGGGGAACAATAAAAGGTAATAAGCTCTAGATAGAGAACTAAAACAAGAAAGGCTGCATTTGCGAGTATTTTTTATGAGACTGAAAGAAATTTTCAATTGTTTTGAAATTCTCAATTGTTTTCATCTTTCTCAACTTGGACTTAAGAGATGCTTAAATTATTTACAATAATTTTCAATTTATTTAAATTTCATTCAGTATCTCCTGTGTTATCTTTCTACAGGCCTCATAAGTGGACTGAATTTTTTATGAAGTGCCAGTTCGTGGATAGTCTATATCTATCCTGTGCCTGAAATCTCAACCTACATAGTCATCTTTAAATACAGGGAAGCAACAGGTGAAATCCTTGCTATTGAGATGGGAAATGGCCAGGCACAGTGGCTCACGCCTGTAATCCCAGCACTTTGGGAGGCCAAGACAGGAGAATCACTTGAAGCCAGGTGTTTGAGACCAGACCGAACAACAAAGTGAGACCCCATCTCTACAAAATTTTTTCTTAATTAGTCAGGCACAATAGCATGTGTCTGTAGTCCCAGCCACTTGGGAAGCGCAGGTGGAAGGAACGCCTGACCCCAGGATTTGGACGCTGCAGTGAGCCATGATCGCACCACTGCATTCCAGCCTGGATGACAGGGCAAGACCCTCATTTCTTTAAAAAAAAAAAAAAAAAGCGGGGGGACATATAATAAATCTGTTTTTAATTTAACTGCTTCTTTTTAACTTAAAACACATGTTAAGAAAAACAAGAAATAATCTGTGTATTACTTAGTCCCCTATTTTTTTTTTTTAATTCTTCTTCAAGTTGACTTTTTTCTCTTTTTCCCCAAGGAATGGGCACAGTATTATTTTCTGTGATTCTTTTCCTTCTGTTCTGTATTCCTCAGTTGGCATTACATGTATCTCTGCCGGCAAATTCAAATTATTTTTTAAACCACTGGTGGTATAAACAAGCAAGCAAATTATATGTCTGAATACAGAAGTAAATCATGTAGAAATGAGTGAAAGAAAAATGACCTCTGAGCTTCAGAAATAAAGAGCATACTGCAGGAAAGAGGTGAGAGAAGAACAAAATAGTAATGAAAATTTAAGAAAAATAAGGAGCAGATGAAGCTTTTAATTTTCTTTTATCATCTTCTCAATCACACATTCCTTACTCCTGCTATTGTAGTTGAACAAGTGATAGCCAAGTAAAAAGAATATTAGAAGAATATCTTCCTCACAAAATTAAGGCGGCAAACGGAAAAACACTGGCAGTTGGAAACTCAGATTTTCCTGTGACCTGCAGAGAAACTGGCTTGTCAGCATTAAGGCCTCTTGAAGTTAGTGCAGGTACAATACAAATTTTTTTTTGTCAGCAAAACAAACCCTACTTTTAGCAGAGAAGATTATCTTTGCAGTTTGTTGAAACCCAATGGGAAATCAAAAATCTTCAACACATAATAGTTCTTACCTTCCAAAAGCATTTAAAAGAGCAACTATTTCCTGTCGGGTGAGCTGGAAGCCTTTAGATGGACTATTCTCTGGCAGCTTTTGGATTTCTTTTTCAGAGAATAATATCTTCAGGGCAGTTCCTAAACCCTGAGTCTAAAGAAAATACCAATAAACTCATAATTAACTTTATATAATAATAACTAGTAGAAAGGCTTAAAGGAATATATAGCCACTGTTATGACAGTTAGAAAATTCATATGAACTGAGCTTTTCACAAAAATGTTACTATAGTTTCTACTTTCTCACAGGTTATGCATATGATAAACATATCTGAGCTGTTAAGGAAACCTGAATAGTCTAACACTTAATTGAATATATATCATACTATTCCAAATTATTAAAATGCCTTTTTTAACCTTGAAAATATCATATTAGGATTACAATGCTCAATTTGTAACCATAAAGGATTTTTTTACAGCTTTTAGCAATTCAAAACTCAGAGATTAATGATACCTACGCTTAATAATTTCTCAATTATTAGCACTATAGAAAAAGACATATTTGATTTCAGTGTAGCCTCCCTCCATTGTAATAATTCTGTCGCTTAATTTCCTATGAATTATCAGCTTTGTAAGAAAAAGAGAAAATATTCACCAATCCTTTGACACTGGCTTACACAGAGTAACAGACCTGTCATACGGAGCTTTCCTATTGTCACTAAGTGACCTTCTTTTGCTCATTTAGACAAATTCAATGACCAAGACTTGATATTTCAATCTTTTTATATAATTACATTTTACCTTTCTATATACATATGTAAAATACAAATATACTCGGTTCGTAATGACCACCAACTTCACAAATGAATCTGGTATCATACCAATAGAAACATAGACACAATGAAACTAAAATCACTAAAGAATAATATCAGAAACATCCTTTCACATACATGTAACACGTATACCTTAATAAATTTCATCAACAGAAAAAACACTTTGGATCTGCCTATTTCTAAATTCTAATTCAATGAACAATGAGGACATTTTAATAAAAAGCTTGCACTCAGTGGAAAAAATAAAGGTTAGCAATGGCTTCAAAAGAGAAGACAGTACATGTACCTGTAATTTTCCCCATAATCTGCATTTGTCACATCCAACACAGTCCATTATACGGGAGATATTCTTGAAATGTAATCGGAATTCCTCCTAGCAAGCAGAAAATTTTTCAGTCTAATTAGACTTTTAAAATTGAACTGCATTTGGCTAAATGATAAGTTTTGATGCTTATTAATAAAGCAGTTGTGTTTTTCATTTGAGAAGGAGTTTTGCTTTGTCGCCCAGGCTAGAGTGCAGTGGCGCAATCTTGGCTCACTGCAACCTCCACCTCCCAGGTTCAAGGGATTCTCCTGCCTCAGCCTCCCAAGTAGCTCAGATTACAGGCACATGCCACTATGTCCAGCTAATTTCTGTATTTTTAGTAGAGACGGGGTTTTGCCATGTTGGCCAGACTGGTCTTGAACTCCTGACCTCAAATGATCCACCCACCTCGACCTCCCAAAGTGCTAAGATTATGGTGTGAGCCACCATACCCAACCTGAGTTGTGTTTTGCAACAGTAAAGAAAAATATTTGAACTTATATAACATGGCACATAAAATACTGACATCAATGGAAATTACAAAATTCATTCTGCATATTAATTCAATAAACTCTTCACTTAGGAGCTACTTTATGCAAAGCACCAAAATATGCACTATGGGAGACACAAAAGTAAAGAATACATGGTCTTTACTTTTAAGGAACTTAATTGCTGCTTCCATTTGTTATCTATATACAACCAACAATAAATATGTCTAGTGTATGTTTCACTTATTTTTGATTCTTTGCTTTGTGTAAGCCTGTATCAGAAAGCTAGTCCTAGAACAAAAATCAATTTTTGTATCACTCCTTAGTACCATACTATGTATGTTTGTCATGGTTGCTGAATCAACATGAATGATAACAGGCCTGTGTGACACATATGGTCCCACAGTCCTCTATGTTTGCCAATGCAGTTTTTATGGAGATGCTTGCTGGATCCCTCTATTTTGCTGTAATAGTTTCCTACACTAGCCAGGCATGGTGGCTCACACCTGTAATCCCAGCACTGTGGGAGGCCAAGGTAGGTGGATCAGTTGAGGTCAAAAGTTTGAGACCAGCCTAAATAACACAGTGAAACCTCATGTCTACTAAAAATACAAAATTAGCCAGGTGTGGTGGCATATGCCTGTAATCCCAGCTACTTGGGAGGCTAGGGCAGAAGGATAGCTTGAACCCGGGAGGCAGAGGTTGCAGTGAGCCAAGATCACACCACTGCACTCTAGCCTGGGCAACAAGAGTGAAATTCTGTCTCAAAAAAGTTTCCTACACTGGGGAAATTCTCCTGCCTGTAAGCATTTGTGTGCAATATGCCTTTAAGGTTGGTCTCACCTTATCTGCAGATAAGATTGGTTAAGAGAAAATTTCCTCATTTGTTTCACATGGCAACTGTAGAAAATAAAAATCATTTTATTGCATTGAGGGAACTATTTTATTGCATGAAGCTGGAGGCAAGTAGCCTGAAAACTCTGGCTACCACAAGCCCTGACTAGCTGCCAAAGGGTTGAAAGGAATCAATACCTTTGCAAAGAAAGACAATATAAATAGAACACAAAAAGTCCTGTGCTGGTCATATTCTCATGTAATATAAGTTCTTTGCAGCAGATGGAAAATGGACATAGGTTCTCCTTCATACATTCTTGACAAAGAGCAAACACAATCCCAGCATTGTGTAGTTAAAAACTTGTTGTGAGACTCTTAGGCTTTGCTTATCTCACTTTCCTCATCTACAAAAACATCCATAATTATAGTTGCCCTATTATACAAGATCATTCTGAAGATTAAAAGTAGAACATATGTGTCGATACTTAGAAAACAGGAAGCATTATAAAAATTCATTATAAAATGAATTATAAAATTCATTATAAATTAAAAATTCATTATAAAAATGAATTAACATATTAAATACCAAAATGGCAATATACCTCTAAAACAACTGTAAAATAAAACAATCTTCCAACACTAAAATATAGTTGTGACTAAATTACTTATTTCAGAAATACCAAGAAAGTCTCACCAATGGAGAATCACTCAGTATTGATTTATTGGTTCCTATAGTACATCCACATCTAAAACATCTTGGGGTCAAATGTGTTTTAGAATTCAGTAGTTTTTAAATTTTAGAAATACAATACATGTACTATATATTATGAAACATCTCACCAGAGTGTGAGGAAACACCCTGCAGTCAAATCCATTAATGTTTCTGTAGCAAAATATAAAAAATTCATACCAAGCAGAATTTGAAAAACAAAAAACCCCACAAAACTATGAGTATCTGCTATATTCTTACATCAGTTTAGGTCAGGTTTTGCTAAAAAATTACCTTGTACTAAACATGAGAAAATGTTTCAGTTTTTGAAACTACCCGGATTTCAGAAGTGCATGTAAATGACTGTGAAGCTGTACTCAAGGATCATTTGTGGCCAGGTATGGTGGCTCGTGCCTGTAATCCTAGGTACTTGGGAGGCTGAGGTGGGAAGACAGCTTGAGGCCAGGAGTTTGAGACCAGCCTGGGCAACATAGCGAGACCCCGTCTCAAAAGATAAATTTAAAACTAAAAAAAAAAAAAAAAAAAAGGTATTTGCCAATTTCAAATACTTTTATAAACATTTTAAGGGTACAATGTGTTTCTTAATGTACTTTAAGCAAATGAAAATAAAGAACACCTAACATAAAGTTTGGTAATGTTCCGAAAACATTCTCCTTTTGATATCACAGGTTAACAGGTAGTTTTTACCTTTTAAGTTAGTCCAAAGGGACAACAACATAATAGTTTCAAAAACTGTAACATTCTATAAAATAAGCTTTAGAAAAATATGTTATTTATTGCCCTCAAAGTGGCTAAAAGCTCATGGTATTTTGAAAGCTGCATCAAAACAACAATATACACTGATTTTAAATAAAGAAAACTTTCCCTCAACTAGTATCTTTTAAAAAGACATTTATAAAGGTGTTATAGGACATACTAATGACCAACGATTCACTAAGCAGTTGGTCAATAGGAACTGAGAAAGAAATATGGAAAAGGCTTTTTGTACCATTTGTGGTAAAATCCAATCAGACCAACTTTGACAAGCTGGAAAACTGGAAAAGAAAATAGTTTAGATGAACAGCGTTAAAACATAACCAGCAAGCTGCTCCTAACCCCATGTCCCAGTCAAGAACTTTTTACCTTTAGTGACTTGGCCCCTTTTTTGTCACCTGCAAACATGGATTTCTCATCAAAGTGCATGGGAAAGGACCTGATAAAATGATAGTATTGTAATAAGTTACACATGAAAAATCCACGTACTCTGTATCAGAAATCTGATAAAATTTTCTATCCTTACAAATATTTAAAATTCATTATTTACTCTGATTTAAGGTTTGGTAATGTAGAAAAGTGACAAACAGTTCACACATAAACTATTTCATAAAAGACTAAAGCAAGACACAGATGGCTGTTAAATTTGATAATACTGTAATGTTTTAAATAAATGACATAATCTAAAAAATTAACTGAAAACAATCTATGTAAAAAATAGGCAATATTCTCTTAATATTCTTTAAAAATTTAATATATAATTTACTTTAAACACTTCTTAATCTTTCTCCTCCATGCTTATTTTAAAAACCAGTAAACTTGAGTTTTCTTGACCAAGTGTTTTGTTTAAAAGGTTATATTCTAGTAGGTAAGGCCAATGTTTCCTTACATATCCACCCCAATGCAAACACACGTATAGTATCACCTAAATTTAAATATAGTAACTAGAGGCCAGGCACGATGGCTCACGCTTCTAATCTCAGTACTTTGGGAGGCAGAGGAGGGTGGATCACTTGAGGCCAGGAGCTTGAGACCAGCCTGTTCAACATGGTGAAACCCCATCTCTACTAAATACAAAAATTAGCTGGGTGTGATGGCACATACCTGTAATCTCAGTTACTCAGGAGGCTGAGGCACAAGAATTGCTTGAACCTGGGAGGCAGAGGCTGCAGTGAGCCAAGATCGTGCCACTGCACTCCAGCCAGGGCAACAGAGCAAGCCTCCGTCTCAAAAATAAGTAAGTAAATAAAGTGACTAGAAGAATACAAAATTGGTAGAAAGACCATTAAAGTAGCACTAAATTTTGATACTACATAAAATTTAGTGATATTTTAAAGCACTATTCTCAAGTGTGAAAATTTCTAGAAAAAAAAAAAAAACAGCCTTATTGATGCTTTTTCATCAACATTTTCAGAAATATTTTTAAATTCTGTTGTTCTATTGATCACTTTCCTCTTCTGTTCTACATCTCCCCTTGCTTAACTGTTAGGGGTCAGTTTTTGTGCTTTAAGTGCTACCTCATTTGAATACAGAGAGGAGAATTTCAAATCACGGATAGTCAATTCTTACTTTGTATCTTGAAAGATATTCAGTAGAAGAGTTTTTGTGTCAGCATCTTCTTCTGCATTTCCAGTGTAAAGATCGACAATTGAGCGCTCAAAATATGGAGCCACCTTTGACAAAGCTCGAAGCTCAATCAAGTATAAAAAGTAAAGATTCTTGAGCCTTCTCGGACCTTCTCCCTTGGTTTCCACAGGGTCAAAGCGGCGTTTGAATTCTTTAATATTAGGTCCCCAACTGGGCTTACCCCAGGTTTCTAAAGAGAAAGAGAAATACATTACATTATTTTAGTAAATAGGATTTTTTTTTTCTGCTCTAAAGAATATGTATTCCCGGCCGGGCGCGGTGGCTCAAGCCTGTAATCCCAGCACTTTGGGAGGCCGAGACGGGCGGATCACGAGGTCGGGAGATCGAGACCATCCTGGCTAACACGGTGAAACCCCGTCTCTACTAAAAAGTACAAAAAACTAGCCGGGCGAGGCGGCGGGCGCCTGTAGTCCCAGCTACTCGGGAGGCTGAGGTAGGAGAATGGCGTGAACCCGGGAGGCGGAGCTTGCAGTGAGCTGAGATCCGGCCACTGTACTCCAGCCTGGGCGACAGAGTGAGACTCCGTCTCAAAAAAAAAAAAAAAAAAAAAAAGAATATGTATTCCCTCCAATAATTTTTACACTAATAGAAGGCAAAATCACTTAAAAATATGATTACCTTCCAAAAGATAATTTGCGCATAGATGTAAATTGATGCTAGCATGAAGTCCTGATATGAGCTTATAGAAGACTCTTTTCTCCAGACACAAACCTATTCAGAAAAATATTGAAAAAGAAATCACACCTATTTAGATATCAGAAATATTGACTCAAGGAGGTTTAGTATGTAAGCTTATTTTTGATTGAAGAACATTATAATAAATCAAGGAATAATATAAAACTGATTAGATCAAGATTTTTTCAATAGAAGGCAACATAAGATTTTGGCTTCAGAATGAAGTTAACTGAATATGATGAGAACTTAATGCTGAAAAAAGCAGAAAAGTTGGAGCAACTGGGAGTCAAAACACTATGGATAAAGTTGGCAAGTTCCCATGTTACTCCGACAGCAACAGCACGGGTTTTCTTGTTGTTTAGGCTAAGAACTTACTAAAGCAAATGTAATTATAAAGTCACTGCTGGATTTTTCCCCCCTTCCTTATATGTGTTATTTGCTAGCAGAGAAATAAGGGTTTTATTAACCTTCTGCCCTGGAATTGTCTAATTTTTTAACCATACGTTCTACTTGTAAGGAGCTGAAATTTGGAAAACAGAAATCCAGACATTTCAACTAATTAAAGAAAAAATACATGTTGACTATTTACTGCTTGGGTGGAATCGTATCAGTGGAGTACAGGAATAGAAGAGAACGTTATTTGATGGAGCCTTAAGCCACACCGGCTTTTTTGCTGAGAACTTAAGAGGCCAAGAGAGCCGGTCATCCTATCCTAACCCCTGCTCCCATTTTAAAAGCTCTTCTCTCATAATAGGAGTAATGCACATTGTGAATGTATTTAATGCCACTAAACAATAAACTTAAAAATGATCAAGATGGTAAATTCTATGTTATATATACCTCACCACAATAAAAAAAGTTCTTCAGAAAAGTAATATTCTTTCCAGGAGATTTTTAAAATAAAAATGCAGAAAATTTTAAGAAGTCAGTGGATACAGGGCCATTTGCTTTTCCCTCCTTTATCCAACAGGTTTTTAACACTTTCCCCATGCAGGGAAATGGGCTTTAACAGTGGAAAGTAAAATAGTATCATTTATATGCTGGGGGAATTTTTTTTTAATATAAGAGTATTTATGTGGTTTTGTGTCTATTAAAATTTTTTAGCAATTCACTCTCTTTCTGTCCTATCACAGATGACTCTGAAGCACATGGCCTCTAATTGGAAAAAAATAATTCTTTTGAGATCTCGTTCCCTAATTGGGAATTCTTGCTAGAATATTCAAATTGTCATGGATGGGGACCAAAAGAAATTAAATTTTATTTTGTAGCTTCCTCCCTAAAAGTATATGGCAATTTTGAATGTTTATGATAACAATGGATACAAACAATATATTTAATACAACATTAAGTACTAACTTCTCTTCTACTAAAACTTTTCATCAAATCTATTATCAAGTAACAAAATATCAGATATGAAGTTCACTTTGTTTTCTTCCCGACCTCTCTCTCTAAGCGGTGCTTATGTCCAATAAAATGGATAAAGATTAGAGAAGGGACAGTAAGCAAAGCAAAACTCATGAAAATCCATATGCCTACAAACCAGGACCTGGAAAACTGGGAGGCAGTTATAATTTGCAAAGCCCACAAAGCCCTACACTGAAATGAGGCAGAGGATAAGTGAGGGGAGAGAAATAGAAATGTATTTCCACAAACTGTGAAAAACAGGTAACTTCAACCATATTAATAAAAAATAATGCAGCAACTAAGTGCACCCAGACACACAACACACTCAGCAGGAAATTGCTGGAGAGCTTCTCCTGGCCTACATACAGTCTGTGCCAGGCTGCAGGGTATCTTTAATTACGGAGGTCCAGGCAAAAGCCTTCTCAATCTCACTCTGAAGTAACATCTGCAAAAGCTGACTTACCAAGGCAGAATCCACCAACTTCTAACAACATAGAGCAATTCAGTTACACAACTTAGAAAATGGTTCTCTTCTTCCTCATTTTGATTTAATTTCATTAAAATTCATTTTCAGCACCTGAACTCTCAGAAAGGTGCTGCATTTACTGTAACAGTAACATTGGGCATTTGGACATGGATTCATGGTTTCCAAAGGAACCTTTACAGACATCATCTACACTCACAGTGTAAGTTAGTAGGATTGCTATTGCTCCTCTCCACACTCCAGATGAGGAAACTGAATCTCAGAAAAGACTGAGTCAGTTGCCTATGAGGGAATGCTCTTTGGAACCACGGATCAATATTCCAACAGTAAGACTGGAAGAATGGTTGATATAGTATACATAGAATCCAACATTGTTTCTAAATTTCATTCTCATTACTAACACTCAGAGTCTCTGACTACCTCTTCTAGCCTAAATGCTACTTTCCACAATTTGTATCTTTAGAGTAGAGCTTATTAAACAAAGCTAAACATCTTCTACATAAGTGATTTTCTCATATAATTCCTAACAGAATTTGCACATCAATAATGTTCACCTTAATAATGGCCAATGTATGCACATAGTTCATTGCAAACAAAGAAATAGGCCAGGTGTGGTGGCTCACACCTGTTATCCCAGCACTTTGGGAGGCTGAGGTGGGCAGATCACTTGAGGCCTGGAGTTCAAACCAGCCTGGCCAACACGGCGAAACTCTACTGAAAATACAAAAATTAGCCAAGTGTGGTGCCAGGTGCCTGTAATCCCAGCTATTTGGGAGGCTGAGGCATGAGAATCACTTGAACCTGGGAAGCAGAGGTTGCAGTGAGCCGAGATGGTGCCACTGCACTCCAGCCTGGGTGACAGCGAGACTCTGACTCAAAAAAAAAAAAAAAAAGAACTAATATTCATAAGATAACATGACCAAATGACATGCATAAAATAGAATTAGTTTTACTCCATAGTACTCCTAAAAGGTTATGGCTATGAAATATCAATTTTCCTATGTCATTCAACTTAATTATCTGTTACTAATATATTTTAATTTTTAATTTCATAAACTAATGGCAATTTGGTAAGGTAAATTTTTAAAAGCATTATATATCCAATTATTAACCTAAGTTATTAAAATCCTACAACATTTCACCTTTCCATTAATAGCATTTAATATTTACAACACTGGAAGTAAAAGAATGCAAAAGCATATAATACATCAGGATCTGTATTGCTTTATCTTTTAATTAGACAAGGTTAGACTATATTAACATGGCAAACATGTTTTGAACCTTTTGAATTCATATTTATCTTCCATTAATTTTATATATAAAAAGTACTTCTTTCCAAAAGGAATGTCTCCACTTTTAAAATATTTTGCATTACTTGTTACTAGAGAAGTAGCTTGAATGAACATTATATACAGAACAGAAATAAGATTAGGGAAACAGTTATGAAAACCTGATGACACTATTTGGCCTGTGTATTTATATAAACCTGGTTTTTAGCTGAGCACTACCTTCAAAATTTTCACATAATTGTATCCCAATATGTTAACCTAAAACACATTTTTTTCAAACACTGTGAAAATTAGTTGACTAGGTAATAAAATCCTAGACCTTACAAAAATATGCTAAATAAATCAGTATTTTTTACAAAAAATCCAATAAATTTAGAACAGACTGTTTACCTTCTAGCCATGTGTAGAATGATTCTCCTGAGAAAGAAAGAAAAGTGGATTAAAATATTATGTGGTCATTTATAAAGTAGAATAAATTAGTTTATAAAATATTTCTGCAGGCTGCAGGGCATGGTGGCTCATGCCTGTAATACCAGCACTTTGGGAGGCCGAGGTGGGCAGATCACTTGAGGACAGGAGTTCAAGACCAGCCTGGCCAACATGGCGAAACCCCATCTCTACTAAAAATACAAAAAATTAGCTGAGTATGGTGGTGCAGGCCTGTAATCCCAGCTACTAGGGAGGCTGAGGCAGGAGAATTGCTTGGACCCAGGAGGCTAAGGTTGCAGTGAGCTGAGATCATACCACTGCCCTCCAGCTTGGATGACAGAGTGAGACCCTGTCTCAAAAAAATAAATAAATAAAAAATAAAAATGACAGATTACGTAATCTCTCTAAAATGTCTACTGCTTCAGGTAAAATAGAAAAACAGTCATATGGTTCTAGGAAATAAAGCCTACAAATAAGTAACTTTAAGTGAGTGTTTTTATAAATATTTTGACTATTAAATTTTTTAAGAAAACATTTCAGTCAAAATATTATGAGCTGGGGACAGTGGCTTGGACCTGTAGTTCCAGTTAACTCAGAAGGTTGAGGGGGAAGGATTGCTTGAGCCCAGGAGTTTGGATCCAACCTGGGCAACATAGCGAGATCCTGCCTCTTTAAAAAAAAAAAAAAAAGTATATAAATCTTATTCATTGAAGGTGTAAATATCTGAAAACATGGAACAAACATTTTAACAATCTCAAATTTGCTTTTCATAACAACCATAGTGCTTTTTAAATATTCCAAAAAAACAGTGAATTATAATTAACACAAACATCAAACTATTGATTATTCCACTTTTCCTAATCCAATAAAACTAAGAATATTTCCTTAATTTTTTTTTTTTTTTTTTTTTTTTTTTTTCCCCGAGATGGAGTCTCGCTCTGTCACCCAGGCTGGAGTGCAGTGGTGCAATCTTGGCTCACTGCAACCTCCACCTCCTGGGTTCACGCCATTCTCCTGTCTCAGCCTCCTGAGAACCTGGGATTACAGGTGCCCGCCACCATGCCTGGCTAATTTTTTTGTATTTTTAGTAGAGATTGGGTTTCACCGTGTTAGCCAGGATGGTCTCGATCTGCTGACCTCGTGATCCGCCCGCCTCGGCCTCCCAAAGTGCTGGGATTACAGACATGAGCCACCGCACCCGGCCGAATATTTCCTCAATTTTCTAAGACTAATAAGGTTTTAAGGGGCAGCTAAGAAAATCTCTTAATTTTCGATATAATTCTTCAGGAAAGTTAATACTAATATAACACAGAAGGGCTTGACTAATCTGTGTACTAAATGCTGAAGAACATTCCTGGGGTTGGGGAGATGCTGGTCAAGGGGTACAAAATTTCAGTTAAAGAAAAGGGGTAAGTTCAAGAGATTTATTGTAAAACATGGTGGCTGTAGTTAATTACAATGTACTGTATTCTTGAAAATTGTTGTGATTTAAAGTGTTTAGGCCAAAAAAATGGTAAGTATGTGAGCTAATTAGCTCAATATACCCATTCCACAACGTATACATATTTCAAAACATGTTAAACATGATAAAAATATATAATTTTTATTTGTCAACTTAAAAAAAAAAGAACTATTCCTGGCCCTATAACCTTCTTCAGAGTGGGGGAAAAAGAAAGAAAAGAGAGCAGTCAATAAGGATCAAAATTGTTAATGCACTTCCTGAGTTACCTATTCTGTTTTTTTTTTTTTTTAATTGAGAACGATAGAAATTATAGAAAAACCGAACACTCAGATGAGCTGAGTAAGGAGTCTAGGGATAAATTAGATGGTGGGGAATTACTTTGCTTACTGAGAGTCTTCATATTTTGCACAACAATGAAAACATCTAGCAAATTAATTCATTCAACATATAGTAAGGATCACTTATCATTATATCACTTGTGATTCAGAAAACCTCAGTGCCAACAGGAAAAGTCTAGTACCCAACGTACTAAAAAATATAACATATGGCCTCTATCAATCTAACTTAAACTACCACTGTATAGTCTTACCTGCCGCTAAAAAGGGTCTCTTTACTGTCTCCCCAAACATGCTTGACTTTCTCAACTCCCAGCTTCATGCTGTTTCCTCCAACATGTACTATCCAATTCTATGGATCTAAATGTGTCCCATTATTCAAAATTCACCTCAAATGCTACCTCCTCCAGTAAGCTTTCCCACATCTCTCCCGTGAGATACGATCTCTTTCTCCTCTAAGGAGCTATATATCATCTACCGTTTGTACCAGGTATGGAGTATTTTTTTACCTCATTACCATTGTTTATGTACAGTGCTTATCTTTCCTACTATCCTATATATCCTCAGCTCCTAGAGGGAAAGCACCATGTTTTAAATACTTTCCTACCCTAGACAACGCCCATCAGTGCCCCTGAACACAGACAGGTAAACATTCAGTTTAAATAATTATTTTGGCTATTTTGGGGGTATCTTTTAACCAGCATTCATTCAGTAATCAATTGTTTATAAACTGCTCGTCATCAAATTAAGTATTATATTGATACCTGAGATTAGAAATTTCAAAGTCAATAAGAAAATAAAGAGGTCACAAGACAAATTATCTGGTAAAACTACCTTAATTCTTTCTCCCCACTCCTCAGAACATATTCAAGTAAATTATATAATAACCAGAAAATGGGGAACTTGTAATGTGACCTGATTTACAAACTAAGCATTTAGGAAAAATGGTCTTTTTTTTTTTTTTTTTTTTTTTAAACATAGGATAACTTTATATATATAAAATAATCTTTTTTTTTTTTGGTCACTATTCATTAGTAGTTATTTTCTTAGAAAATAGGAATACTTTCTTTTGAATTACATAAAGGAAAAATCAAATTCTGATTGTTAAAAAAATTTCCTCCACACTTGAAGCAAACACAAACATGAGTTTTGCTCACCATCATCTTCGCCTAAAAGAGAGAATAATAGAAAAAATTTTAGAAAATGTCTTACATAGCTCAGATCCCAATACTATTTTTTGAGATTAAAACTGTTAAACTATTAATTATATTACGAACCTTGGTCACTGAGTAGACATCCTGCAAATGAGTCTCTTAATCAGAATATAGGCCAAAGAGTGTAAGATTTGCACATTTTGGCCAGGCGCGGTGGCTCACACCTGTAATCCCAGCACTTTGGGAGGCCGAGGAGGGTGGATCACCTGAGGTCAGAAGTTCAAGACCAGCCTGGCCAACATGTGAAACCCCGTCTCTACTAAAAATACAAAAATTAGCCAGGTATGGCGGCATGCACCTGTAATCTCAGCTACTTGGCAGGCTGAGGCAGGAAAATCACTTGAACCCAGGAGACGGAGGTTTCAGTAAGCCAAGATCGTGCCATTGTGCTCCAGCCTGGGCAACAAGAGCAAAACTCCATCTAAAAAAAATAAAGAAAGAAAGAAGCCTGGGCATGGTGGTTCAGGCTTGTAATCCCAGCACTTTGGGAGGACCAAGGGGTCAGGAGTTCAAGATCAGGTTGGCCAAGATGGTGAAACCCCATCTCTCCTAAAAATACAAAAAATTAGCCAGGCGTGGTGATGGGCGCCTTGTAATCCCAGCTACTCGGAGGCTGAGGCAGAGAACTGCTTGAACCCAGGAGGCAGAGGTTGCAATGAGCCAAGATCACACTACTGCACTCCAGCGTGGGTAACAGAGCGCAACTCTGTCTCAAGAAAAGAAAAGAAAAAAAAAGATTTGCACGTTTTAAAATACAATAAATAATAAAATACCAGAAAGCAACTAAAAATAGTCATTAAGACCACTATTTTCAATAATTAATTACTATATAAAGTTGCTCCTTTAATCATTATGCACACAATCCTCTCTGAACACTCCTGTTTCCATCCTGGAATATTTTTCTCTTTTAAATTACTGCTCCTCAGCAGAGATAGGCCTTAATGACAGTACATCCCGAACTGTAATCAGTGAAAGCCTTGGGCAAGGTGCTGCTTCCGGGAGGCCGAGAGGTGGGGAAGAGGCCAGAGGCTGGGCTCTAGGGCTACACGGCAGCTCTGCCTATCAGCTTTATCATGTGGGTTCTGAAGCGAGATTTCATTTTTGGACAAAAGTTCCTATTGCTCAAAACCTGTTAGAAAATAGTTGTATAAGCCTACGGGTTATGACTCAGAAACGTGGAAGAAAGAGTTAAGAAGATTAAAGAACTATTAATCAACCAATTTCAATGGAGATAGCATGTAAATAGCATGAGCAAGAGCTATTACTACACAGAGTACTCCTATAACAGCTAGGAACCATTCTCTTTACCTAGTCTTGTCTTCTATCATATTTCATTTTTCTTCTTGTCTCCTCTTCCCTTCCTCTTTTTCTGTGTAGTAGGTTTCCTGTTTCTCATCTTTCCAGCATAAAATGTTATGTCTCCAATATATCACTAACATGCAAGTAAAGTGTTTCTTAGGACTTGATGGTTTTCTTAAGTGAAAAATTGTATTTTCTGCTTTAAAAGTATTAAGTGGCTGTAGGAAAGGTCTGGAAGAACACCTTTCAAACTCTGTACTATGGAATAGAAGAGCTTTCCCTTTTCACTTTATGTAACTATTATATTGCTTCAATTTTTTACAAAATGTTGTGGAATTAAAACCTTTAAGTTGAAAACAGAAAAGTTGTGAAGCAAAAGTAGTAAAAGAGACAAAGGATAAGAAGCCAGGCACATCTTTTTCAGGACCAACTTCCTTCTCCAGGCAGTTTCAATGTGAATTTGAGGAAAACGAGTATTTGCCACATTGTGATAGAGTGAGCATGAAAAAGCAGTCTATGCAGTCAACCCTTCCAAGTCTATTTGGTTCTCAGAAAGGTCTAAAGATACAAATTTAGATCAGGAAATCAAATTTCTTAAAACACTCCCCATCTAAAGGAAACACTGGAATGGAGGTCAATTACAGAGCTGCTCCCAGGGTTTGGCTCCTCATTGAGAACAGAATGAGGATGTACCCACTGATGACAGTAAAGCTGTTCTATTGAAATATAATGCCAGACACAGGTGTTAACTTAAAATGTTTCTAATAGACACATTTTTAAAATTCAAAAGTATACACACACTACAACAAAAATATGTTACATGACACATAGGTTGTAGTAGTCTTACCACTTACCAAAACAATAAGGTTCTGTCCAACACCAATACAATTTTTACATCTAAATAAGCTAAGATTAAATAAAATTTAAAATTCAGTTTCACACTAGCCAAATTTTGTGTTCAACAGTCCCATGTGGAAACTGGTTACTTTATTGGACAGTACAGATATAGAGCACTGCTAAAGGCAGCCTACGTTTCTCATTTTTCCTACTCAAAGTGTGGCACATGAGTCGGCACCTGAGGCAGTACCTGGGAGCATGTTAGACTGTTGGGCCTCATACAAGATCTACAGAATCAGAACCTGCGTGTTACCAAGGCTCCTAGGTGATTTGTACGCACGCTGAAGTCTTAGAAGCAGTTACGAGACATTGGCTGTCAAACTTGGTTGCATACTGGAACCATCTGGAGAGTTTAAAAAATACCAATGCCTGCTGTTCTCATTCCAAGGATTCTGACTTAATTAGTATAGTGTAGGGCCTGAGAATCCAGATTTTTCAAGAAGTCCCCAGGAAATCTTTGATATATATTTCTTACTCACATATTTTAATTATTTTACATAAACTTCCTAGTTCAGGGTCTGGCACAGAGCAGGCACACAATAAATGACAGTAATTATGTAAAACAACATGCCTAGAAATCTCAAGACTTGACTATGAATTAATCTTATACTTTTTGTTCATCATTCAAATTAAACAAAATATAAAAATGAAAGCTTTTTCAATATAAAGTTTAGTTATAAAGACATTTTATAAACAATGAAAAGCGTGAAAATGTACATAGGAAAAACCTACCTCGGCTAGGTGCCAGAGGATTTAAAGGACGATAAACAGATCGAGGCCTGAAAAAGAAAGCATAATACCCGAACATAAAATGGTTTAATTTTTATAGTGTATAATTTTATTCCAGTAGAAACAAATACTCCCCTCCCCACCCTCTCTCTTTTTTTTTTTCAGACAAGAGTTTCACTTAGTCACCCAGGCTGGAGTGCAATGGCGTGATCTCTGCTCACTGTAACCTCCGCCTCCCGGGTTCAAGCGATTCTCCTGCCTCAGCCTCCCAAGTAGCTGGGATTACAGGTACCTGCCATCACGCCCAGCTAATTTTTTGTATTTTTAGTAGAGATGGGGTTTCACCATGTTGGCCAGGCTGGTCTTGAACTCCTGACCTCAGGTGATCCACCCGCCTCGGCCTCCCTAAGTGCTGGGATTACAGGTGTGAGCCACAGCACCTGGCCTCTCCCCACCCTCTCTTTATCAGTCGTTCCTTCTTCCCCCACCCCCTCCAGTTACTTGAAACAGTTCTCTTCATAGATGCTGTTCCACACTCTCCATGCAGAGGTCCCTTTATAGCCAGTGTAACGCTCTGGGTTCAGCAATAGGTCTACATACTGAGCAGCTGGAGATCTCTCATCTGAACAAGAAACAATTCATAAAAACCATCCATATTTCACCATTTATCTAAGAGTTAACAGTACAAAGCAAATCGGACTACTCAAAAGGTAAGAGAAATGCCATGCTTTTCAAGTAATCTCCAACTTAAATGGTACAGTGGCTAGTACACTTGTGACTACTTGATGCAGGATTTGTAATAACTTGGACAAATTCCTTAAGAGAAGAAAAACAACTCTTCCATTTCCTTTGGATATGCAGTGCTCTCTTAAGCAATACAACATTCCCTTCACCTTATCAGAGGCATGAATCATTTCTTAAGTTTTAACCACCCAGGACTGAAAAGACCAAAGAGAATCATAACCTGCTTTAATATTTCATATGATTTATTCTCTAAGAATATACCTACCTAACCACGCACTTGGAAACATTTTGTAACATATATTGTATTAAAAATAGAGATTTCCCTGCTACTCTCTGCTTGGAGTTATGAAGTAAATGGCTCCATAACGTTGTGATCCAAATCTGATTATTCATAAAGCTATACCATGCTCTAGTTTTTAAAAGTTATATATTACTGTTTTTACTGATGTTAACATACTGAAGTGCTTTTTTTGCTCTCAAACTAAAACGTAGTAGGCACAACTTTCACGAAGTTGTTGAAATATTTAAAATGAAATAACCATTTTCCATATTGAAACCCAAATGAGTATTTACCTGATCTCCACTATTTGGACTTTTTTTTTTTTTTGAGACGGAGTCTCACCCTGTCACCTAGGCTGGAGTGCAGTGGTGCAATCTCAGCTCACCACAACCTCTGCCTCCCGGATTCAAGTGATTCTCCTGCCTCAGCCTCCCTAGTAGCTGGGACCACAGGCGCGCACCACCACATCTGGCTAATTTTTGTATTTTTACTAGAGACGGGGTTTAATATGTTGGCCAGGCTGGTCTCGAACTCCTGACCTTGTGATCCACCTGCCTTGGCCTCTCAAAGTGCTGGGATTACAGGTGTGAGCCACCACTATGTCCGGCCCTATTTGGACATTTTAATTGAGATCTCTAAGGAACACAAAAGATTTTAAAAATCTTAATTATTGAAGCTCACATTCTGAATAGAAATGGGAAACGTGATTTTCATAGCTAAAGAAAAATTACAATGACTAGGCCTCACACATATATGCTCATAATACATATAAGCTCAAGTGTTATATATGATGGCACAGATATATTCCTTTATTTATAGGCTTACTACCTTTTGTTGTCATTAGTTTAAACAATAATACATAATAATAGGCATCTGGTTTAAAACAGGAGTCAAATATGGTCATTAAATGTCCCTCTTTCATTACCTGATAGTATATTTTCCTGTAAGTAAACAGTATTCCCTGGACAGTCAATGACCACAGACTGGGATTATCCATGATCACAGGGCAAAATAACATCTTGATCCATGCCTTCCAAGAATTACCTGGCACTTTTTGTTTCTGAGACAGAGTGAGATCTCAATGTGAGATCTCAGCTCACTTCAACCTCCGCCTCCCGGGTTCAAGCAATTATCCTGTCTCAGCCTCCCAAGTAGCTGAGATTACAGGCACTCACCACCATGCCCAGTTGATTTTTTGTATTTTTAGTAGAGATGGAGTTATGCCATCTTAGCCAGGCTGGTCTCAAACTCCTGACCTCAGATGATCCACCCGCCTGGCACTTTCATGATGTAGGAAGAATACAAGGATAACTAACAATTTACTATATTAAATGGGTTGTATATAACTTAGACAATGGAAACATGATTTTGCAGACCATAAGAATACTGGCTCTATTTCTAGCTCTAAATTTGAAAAGATACTCCACTATAAAAAACAAGGCAAATAAAACAATTTACAGATGGATAGAAAAAACTGTCCAAGAACACAGATTGACTCAGGACTCAAAAACAGTAACTTTCAAAAATCTTACTTTAAAATAAAAATTCAAATTATGAAGTATAAGTGTGGCTTTTGATATGGGCACAGTGGTGCATGCCTCTAGTCCCAGCTGCTTGGGAGGCTGAAGTGGAAGGATCACTTGAGCCCAGGAGTTGGAGGCTGCAGTGAACTATGATGGCACCACGCACTCCAGCCTGAGCAACAGGCCGTTTTTTTTAAAAAAAAAAAAAAAAAAAGAAAGAAAGAAAGTATGGCTTTTAGTAAAGAAAAAAAATCTTAAAACTCAGTATTTAGTTGTATAGTTTTAATCTCCAAAGGTGCTCTTACATAAATTTGTCTGCAAAATTGAATTACGTATAAGTTTCACAATTAAATATAACATTAATTTATGTTCTCTGATGCATATATATGTACATATTCCTAAATAATTTGTGTGTGTGTGTACATGTAGGACTACATGTGTATAGAATCCTCTACAAATGTACAAATTGGATGAGTACCAACCGCTTCTCCCAACAAAACCAACCAAATAATAAAGAAGAAAAACCATGATTCAAATATTAAACCATGATGATTTAAAATATACTTTAAGGGAGCTAAAAAAAAAAAAATCACAAGAGGAAAATCAATTATATCAGGTTTTTCATTGTTCTTTTTTAAGAAATGTGGTCTCACTTTGTTGCGCAGGCTGGACTCAAACTCCTGAGCTCAAGCAAGCCTCCTGACTCAGCCTCCCAAGTAGCTGGGACTCCAGGTGCTCACCACAACACACAGCTCAATTATATCAGTTTATATAACTACTTAAGTAAAACTTACATTTTTAAGATTCTTAATGTTTATTCCCTTATTTTAATCAATACTTGAAAAAAAAAAACTTGTAATACTTTCTCAAATCATGAAGAGTGGGTTTTGTTAACCTACACAAGGAGTTTGCAAACTACAGTTTGTGTTCCAAATCTGGCCTGCTGCTTGTTTTTGTAAATAAAGTTTTCATGGAACACAGCCATGTTCATTTCCTTACATACTGCTTTCACACTATTATGGCAGAGATGAGTAATTGCAACAGAGACCCTATAGTCAGTCTATAAAGCCTAAAATAGTTATTATTAGTCCATTACTTACAAACCTTACCATCCTCTGCTCTATACTGACAAGAATGTCATGAGACATCCAGAGTGAGCAAAGTGTGTGGCAGAAAGCAACTACAGGCTAAGTTCTCTACAAACACACTAGCTGGCAGTGCCCATCCTTATCCCTGGGCCATCTGTGACACTGATTTTCATTTGTTCCTCAACTGCAACTTGTCTCAGTTTGTACAGCTGCATCATTCACTCAGACAATTCTCTCTAAATTATCTGGCCCTCTACTATGACCTCCCCTACAAAAGTTTTATCTTCTTTCTGCCTCTACAAAGCAGCTTCATAATTCCTAACTCTGGGAATTCATGCAGTTGAACTAGTATTATTTCCTCCTCTTCAAGTATACTTTCTTTTTCTTTTTTTTTCTTTTTGCAATGAGTCTTACTCTGTTGCGCAGGCTGGAGTGCAATGGCATGGTCTCGGCTCACTGCAACCTCTGCCTCTCGGGTTCAAGCAATTCTCCTGCCTCAGCCTCTCATGTGGCTGGGACTACAGACATGTACCACCACGCCTGGCTAGTTTTTGTATTTTTAGTAGAGGCAGGGTTTCGCCATGTTGGCCAAGCTGGTCTCAAACTCCTAACTTCAGGTGATTCACCCGCCTCAGCCTCCCAAAGTGCTGGGATTACAGGCATGGGCCACCGTGCCCAGCCTCAAGTATACGATTTTTTCTAACTGAATTTCCTTGTCACTGTCCTAATTTAATAGAGTTATGAGGTCATACCACATTTTCTAGGATGTTAAACTTTCCTCCCTACTTCCTAACTCATATATCTCTTAAACATTAATGG
Organism: Macaca nemestrina; assembly: GCF_043159975.1. NCBI lineage: Eukaryota > Metazoa > Chordata > Mammalia > Primates > Cercopithecidae > Macaca > Macaca nemestrina. Next base: position 12,933,877 of record NC_092125.1, on the reverse strand, counting down.
TAGCATATAGGACAACTTAGTGTGCAAGCTCTTTGCTATGGTCACAGATAAAACAATACTGTATTATAGACTCAGGATTCAGCTTAAAGCCCTCCATCACCAACCCTACCCCAAACTGCTACTAACTCACTGTTAAAACATCATTTACAGTCAAGGAGAAGATATAGTATATATAAAGTGCTCAAGAAATTTTGATACACAACCAGATTTAGAAACTACTGTTTTAAACATTAAATTTATTAATGAACATATTTTAAGGGAAAAAATAAAACTAGAAATCTATCGTGCTATTTAGGCTTTTTATGAAACAACTAGTTCATTCGGCAAGTATTTACTAAGCACCTACCACGTCCAGGCACCGTTCTAGGCACTAGGGATACATCAGTGAACCAAAAACAAAGCCCTTGCCCTCAAGTAGCTCACAATCTAGCTGGGGAAGACTGACAAGAAATCGATACACTCAATAATATGCCATATACTGTCAGGCAGTTGTTAGTGCTTGGGCAGGGTGGGGGCCAGCAGTGCAAAGGGACGGGGAGTGATAGTGGCTACTATCTTACATAGCCAGATGAGAGCAGGTTTTTCTGATAAAGTGACATTTGAGGAGAAACATGAACCAAAAAGAAGAAGCAAGCCATGATAAAGATAGTAACAACAACAACAACAACAACAACAAAAGAGTGGTAGGAAAAGCAGTTTACCTTAAAGGATATTAAATTACTAAATTATTTTAAAAACTACGATTTGATCTATAGGGATCATCTTCCATTCAAACGAAGTCATTATCAACAACAAAACGGCAGGAAATGGGGTATATGAATATATTCCCCAGTAAACTAGGTAAATATTCTTTATATTTTTGTTTTAATCCACTGAATTTGGGAAACAGCAATAACTAAACAATGATTATAAAGCTACCCTGACGGTAATTTTAAAAACTACTACAGGCCAGGCATGGTGGCTGACGCCTGTAATCCCAGCGCTGTGGGGTGCCAAGGCAGGTGGATCACCTGAGGTTAGGAGTTCGAGACCAGCCTGGCCAATGTGGCGAAACCCTGTCTCTACTAAAAATAAAAAAATTACCTGGGCATGGTGGTGCATGCCTGTAATCCCAGCCACTAGAGAGGCTGAGGCAGGAGAACTGCTTGAACCCAGGAGGCAGACGTTGCAGTGAGCCAAGATTGTGCCATTGCACTCCAGCCTGGGCAACAGAGTGAGACTCCGTCTCAAAACAAAACAAAACAAAACTGCATATAAACCATTGGAATATATATGAACATTACAACTCAGAAGAGTCATGGTAAACCAATTAGTAGGTACCATGGTTTTATAAGAATATAAAAATAATTGATTTAAAATATAATCTTGAAAATCTTAAGGGGATGATTTCATATAAATTCTTAAGAAACATCTCTTACTTTTTACAATTTAAGAAACTAATATTTTAAAAAACAGTTAACACAGCTGGGTGCGGTGGCTCACGCCTGTAATCCCAGCACTTTGGGAGGCCAAGGCGGGTGGATCACGAGGTCAGGAGATCGAGACCATCCTGGCTAACACGGTGAAACCCCATCTCTACTAAAAATACAAAAATTTAGCCAGCCGTGGTGGTGGGTGCCTGTAGTCCCAGATACTCGGGAGGCTGAGGCAGGAGAATGGCGTGAACCTGGGAGGCGGAGCTTGCAGTGAGCCGAGATTGTGCCACTGCACTCCAGCCTAGGCGACAGAGCGAGACTCTGTCTCAAAAAAAAAAAAAGTTAACACTGTTTATACTGAGGGCAGGTAATCTACATATCAATTATTTATAGCACGTACTTCCTGCAATTAAGTATTTTATTAATTACCTATTTACCATAAGAGTAATATATATTCACACAAATTATTAATCTGAAAACCTATTAAATAAGCACTATTTATACTTTCATCAAAGAATAGGTAAATGGACAATTCAGAAATAAATGACGATGAGTGTTAAGCACTCAAATATAACTGTAATGACAAACAGAGCAAATGCAAGAGTAAGGAGAAGTTCAATGGCTTGCTTTGAAAAAAACTTTACCAATTCTATACATCATAGAGAGGATACTTCATTAATTACCCCTTGGTATAACCTTACTCAGATTCCTTTAAAATTTCCTTACTGAAACCACATAAACCAAGATAACATTCCATCTCCCACCATTATTCTCAGTTTACCATACTACAGCAGAAGCTCACTCTAACTTACTCCACTACAGGCTGGATTGGTAGCACAATTGTAGCTGTGAATCTTTTTTAAAACTTTAGGAAGCAGATCACTCTAGATGCCTGAAGAGTTCCAAAGAACTATTTCCAACTATGCATACTTAATCCCCAAATTATTTTCCACTATGAAAAATATTACAATACCAAGGAAAAAGGTGAAGAGAAACCAAATGAATGATTTACGCCTACTTAGCACAATTCTTTGGGAATATTATCCTATAGATAAAAAATTTTGAGTCACTGCAATTACCTTCTGTTAAGAGAAGTGGTAGTTACTCTGGTGGAGAGTGTCCAGTCTTTCTACCATTCCAGGGGACTCTTGGAAAAAGGGCTGTGGAGAAGTTGAATTAGAGTCCTCTCCAGCATTAGAAAGCATCTTTATATGAGTTTGTTAAGACCTCTAGCAAATTCCAGTGTAAATATTTTTACAAAACGTTCACAGACCTATAACTAAGTGGCTTCAATTGAAGGTCCATGGCAGATGGGGTATCATAATGGAAAGAATACAGGTTTTGGATTCGGATATGGGATCAAATCCTGCCTCAGCCTCTTGCTATTGTGTGATCTTGGGCAAGCTATTTAGTCTTTTTCAGACTCAGTTTTCTCAGATATGAAATTAATACACACTTATGAAGGTAGCTGCAGAGACCAGAAATAATGTATTTAAGGCACTTAACACAAGGCCTGGAACACAGGCTCTCATTAAATGCCAGTATGAATAATAAGGTCTACATAGCAAAATCCAGTATTGAAGCTATAATTCAGTTTATATTTTCATTGATTAAAAATGTCTCATGAAAAGGTTAAAGTTAAAATAATGTAATGATAATAGTTTATTGTATTACCATCGAGTTCACAAAAGTGATCCCGTGAATCATCATATCTTGCCCAGTCAATGAAAGCTTCTTTGCTTTGATTACTATGGGAAGGAGGAATAAAAAAGAAAAATTATTAAATTTAGAGCTGCAACTTTTAACACTGTATTCTAGTATCATTAAAATAGATAATCTGAGGTCAGTTAAAGATTAGATGATGCCACAATTCTGTTATTAGTGATTACACAAAGGAATGATAAAAAACAAGTTATATGAAAATATATATATTAATTTCCTTGAGTAATTTATATTTCTTAACTACACTGAATTATGACTAGTCAATATTTTAACTAGAAATTAATTTATAAATACATATAACGTGTAAACACAAAACTCAAGCTAAACTTTTCAATTAACTTAGAAATTATAATGTTAATTGTATTTTTTCCTGAAGTAATTAAATTTACTTTCAGAATTCTTTTAATTTAAATTGCTTCTATACTTACAAGATCTAAAATACCAGTAACTGTGTTTCTATAATCTCCCATCCAATGTGGTATTCACTGGTTACAACAATGCGACTTTCATCATGGTGTATCATTCATTTCACAGCCTACTTAACATTTAACAAAATCTATGATCAAGATTTCTGACTTGAAGAACTGATGAGGAACAACTTCACTGAAAACAACTTTGATCTACATTAACAAACCTATATTCAGGCCTTCTCTGTATTGAATACTCACGATGGTAGGACCTATCAGAGAGGCATCATTTTGCTACCCTCTTTATTCATAACACAAAAGGAAAAAACAAGGTACAAAAAACTATATAAATCAGGTATATAAAGGTAAAAATCAGGTAATTTCTAAATGTGGTACTGTCGTAATCAAGAATTTGTTTTGTATTTGAGAAGCCGCTACAAAGAAGTATATCAGCTTGGCTATACCACATCAACTTTATCAATATATTTTTCCGGTTCAACTTACTGTGGAATTTTTTTCCCTATGGGAGTATATAATAAAAATTAACAAAAATATTGTATCATAGTTGACTCAATTGAAATACATAATGCCATAAAAATAATGCCTAATTATAGCTAAAATGATGTAACTAAACTTGTGTTTAATAAGATAGATCTTATGTTGAAAATAGTGAAGAACAAATCAATAGTGATATAAATTCCTATTTTCTTGTTAATGATATGACTGACTTTCAGGAACTTTCTTCTTTGAGCATCCTTATTTGAGGAGGCTTTGCTGATTCTTTCACCTAATCCCTGCCTAAAACCATAATAAAGCCATGCCTAAGCCAGAAAAAACATTGAATGTGCATCCAAAGCTAACAAAGCTGACTCAGTTTGATTTATAAATGAATTAGAAGGGACCTTAGAGGTTATCTAGTTGAACTTTTCCAAAAGTCAGCTTGAAGATGGATGCAACACTATTTGCATGAGAATTTCTCAGGCTTATCCTTTCAAGATAGTGTCCTGAAGTTAAAGTAGTAGTCTTCAAACTGGGAAATGAGGAGCACAAAAGATGGAATAGGGAATGAGAAACTTTCTGGGAGTGATAATTTTTTTTTTTTTTTTTTTTTGAGACAGGGTCTCACTGCACCCAGGCTGGAGTGCAGTGACATCATAACTCAATGTAGCCTTGACCTTCCGGGATCAAGTGATCCTCCTACCTTCAGCCTCCCAAGTAGCTCAAACTACAGACATACACCAACACATCCAGCTAATTTATTTATTTAGTTTTTCGTACAGACAGGGTCTCGCTATGTTGCCCAGGCTGGTCTCAAATTCCTGGGCTAAGTGATCTGCTTGTCTTGGCCACCCAAAGTTCTGGGATTACAGGCGTGAGTCACCGTGCCCAGTCAATATATCTTTTATTTATTTACTTACTTATTTATTTATTTGAGACACAGTTTTGCTCTGCCACCCAGGCTTGAGTGTAGTGGCACGATCTTGGCTCACTGCAACCTCCACCTCCTGGGTTCAAGTAATTCTCCTGCCTCACCCTCCTAGGTAGCTGGGATTACAGGCGCCCGCCACTACGCCTAGCTAATTTTTTTAATTTTAGTAGTATTTAAGTAGTATTTTCACCATGTTGGCCAGGTTGGTCTCAAACTCCTGTGATCCCCTGCCTCGGCCTCCTAAAGTGCTGGGATTACAGGCATGAGCCACCAAACCTGGCCTATGGTATCTTAATTGTGATGATGTTATATGGGTGGACACATGTCAAAACATCAAACTGTATACTTTATATGCCGTGTGTCATATTTCATTATACCTCAAAGTAAAGCTGTTTAAAAAATCATAGTACCAGTCGCTGGAGAAGTTGTAGGAAAAATAACTGATACACTGCTAGTAGCAATACAATCTGGTAGCAATTTTAGAAAACAATTTGGCAGTACCTAATCTCATTCCTAGGTGTATTCTCCATAAAAATGTACACATGTATGCACCAAATTTATTTTTTATTTTTTTACACATAGTATCTCACTTTGTCACTCAGGCTGGGGAGTACAGTGGCACAATCATAGCTCATTGCAGTCTCAAACTCATGACCTCAAGTGATCCTCCTGCCTCAGCCTCTCAAGTAGCTGGGACTATAGGCCCACGCCACTGCACCTGGCTTTTCTTTTTTTTTTTTTTTTTTTTAAATTTTTTGTAGAGACAGGATCTTACTTGTTGCCCAGGCTGATCTTGAACTCCTGGCTTCACATAATCCTCCTGCCTTGGCCTCCCAAAATACTGAGATTACAGGCATGAGTCACCATGTCCAACTGTATCCACCAAAATATTTTTGAAATGGCCCCAAAGTATAAGCTATCGAGAGCAGAATGGAAACATAGCACATTCTTACTATAGAATATTATGTGCCGATAAAAAAGAAGTAAACATTGCTATGTCCAAAAACATGAATGAATCTCAGACACATGTTAACAAAAAGAAGCCAGGTACAAAAGAATATATTCTATATCATTCTCTTTATAAACAGTTAAAACCAATCTCTGTCGGTATCTCAAAATCATGGTTAACTTTGGAAGGTGATAATGACTAGAAAAGTCCACATGGTAATCCGGGCAGCAAGTGTACTGCTCTGGATGGTGGCTATAGAGTTGGGTTCACTTTGTAAAGTTAAATTGACCTTTACACTTAATAATTTTCTACTCTACTGCATGTGTATTATACTTAAAAAATTTAAGTTAAAAAAATTTCTGTTCAACAACAAAAAACTACAAGCAAAATTAAAAGACAAGTCCTAACAACCAATAGAGCCAACAAAGAATTATCACATTATATAAAGAATGCTTACAAATCAGTAATAATTTAAAAATCCAACCCAACAGAGAAAAAAATGACAAAGAATATAAACTGGCAATTTACCCCAAAATTTTGTAATGACTTAAGCCTAATCCCTAGATCATTCCTCTATTTACACTCTCTCCTTGGTGACCTCACTCAGGTTATGGCTGCTAAATACCATCTATTCATTGACTGACTTCCAGACCTCTCCCCTAATTCAGACTTGTATACCCAACTGCCTACCTGAAATCTCCAAGGGGATGTCTCACAGGCAGCTCAAACTTAACAAATCCAAATTTGACTTTAACTTTGTATCAGACTTGTTCCTCCTGCAGCTGTCCACAGGTCACTAAATGGCAACTCCATTTTTATAATTCCAAATCTTGTAGTCATCCAAAAGCTCGTATCTTCTCAAAATCACATATCTAATACTGCAGCAAATTCTGTCAGCTTTATCTTCAAAATACATCCAGAACCTGACCGCTTCTCATCATTTCCACTGCTATCACCCTGGTCTAAATCACCATAATGTCTCATTTGGATTACTACAATAATCATGTAATAAGGTTTCTGCAACGTATCAGGCTCCCTCAACACATGCCCTTAACTCCTCTGTTCAAAACCTCCCAGTGACTTTTATTCTACCCACTCTAAAAGCAATACTCATTATAATTGCTTTCAAGGCTCTACAAGATCTCTACCCACCCCACCTCCTGCCCCATCCCCAGCATCTTTTGACCTTGTCTTCTGCTACTTTGCCCTTGATCACTGTGCTCCAGTTACATTGTTTTACTGTGTTTAGGTCTAGGCATGATCCTGCCATGGGGGTTTTCAACTAACATTTATATATACCTGGATTGCTCATACCCCAGCCAACCATAGGATGACTCATGCCTTCACCTTCTTCAGCAATTTGTTCAAGTGTCATATTATCACTTAGGTCTTCTCTGACCACCCAATTTAAAACAATGCCACTCACTCCCAGCCCTCTTTGTTCTTCCCTGCCTGTCTTCCCTAACATTCATAATCATTTTACTTACTTATTTCTCATATATTTTACTTGTCTATCATGTTATTTCCTCTGACAAGGATAAAGCTACACGAGGGCGGAAATTTTATCAGTTGCATTACTGTATTCCTAGTACCCTAGAACAGCGCTTGGCACATTGTAGACATTCATTTGTTGAATGAAGAAGAAACTCAAATGTCCAATAAATAAAAAATGCTCAAATCCACTATAATTACAAAGTATAAATTAAACAAAAATGAGGTGCTATTTCACACTTATCAAACATTACTTTTGGTAAGGATGTAGAGAATGATACAAGCTGTCAGCACTGGAGTCAGTAAACATTCACACCAAGTACTATGGAATGCCATCAGGCAATATCAAGAATGGGTACAAAAAAGACAATCCTAAGATTCAACAATTTTACTTCTAATGTGAAAAAAAATTCAGGAATGCTCAAGGTGGCATGTTTGTAAAAGTAAATAATTGGAAATAGCTAAACAATCGTCAATAGGAGAATAGCTAAGTAAAATGTGGCATATTTATATGATGCAAATCATCAGTTAAAAGAATAAATCTGTGTTTCAACATGGAAAGATCTAGAAAGCAAAATGTATAATGAAAAAAATTGCAGAATGTTAAATATAGGATATCATTTATATAAAGGAAAAATAAAACCATATACACAAAATAAAACTATCTTATGTATACATATAAATATATGATAAAAACAAAAATGGACTGGATATACACCACCAAATTCATGATAGTAGTTACCTCTACTGGATTAGGGAATACAGCATAAGGGATTTAAAATTTACGTGATATTTCTTGTTCCTTAAAACATATGGCAAAAAATGTTAATATTTATTTACTTGGAATGGAGGATTATTTATTTGAAATGGAGGATATATATGTGGGTGTTTATTATCTTTTATTTTCCTATATTAAATTTTGTTTTCAATAAATAAAATTGCTAATTTATACTGAGTCATTAGCAATTATAGTACATAAATACAGATCTTTTTTTGTTTGTTTGTTTGTTTTTGAGACGGAGTCTTGCTCTTGTTACCCAGGCTAGAGTGCAGTGGTGCGATCTCAGCTCACTGCAACCTCCACCTCCCCAGATTCAAGCAATTCTCCTGCCTCAGCCTCCCAGGTAGCTGAGATTACAGGCACCTGCCACCACGCCCGGCTAATTTTTGTATTTTTAGAAACAGACAGGGTTTCACCATGTTGGCCAGGCTAGTCTTAAACTCCTGACCTCAGGTGATCTGCTCACTTCAGCCTCCCAAAGTGCTGGGATTACAGGCGTGAGCCACCGTACCCATCTTGTAAATACAAATCTAATCAAATGGGAATGTAAAGGAATTTCTGAAATATCCCATTCCCAACTACTGATTATGTCTAGTCATTTTACACTGCACAATTTGAGGCCACTTATATATTATTTATGCTGGTTTCTATTTAGAACAAATAAGGAAAAGTTAACAGAAAAAAATCTATGAAATTTAATAGTTAGGCTAATAACTTTTATCATTCAAAAGGTAACATGCAGACTGAATTACTATTTATAAAAGACTTAGGAGTTCAAGCCCCTTCTTCCATAGTAATCAGGAAAAATGGATCCATAAACCCTGTTAGCTGAACAATCTTGTAAATTTCTACTTTTTAAAAGATTTACTATGGATGGTACATTCTAGAAATTTAGGGATAAATCAGCCAAGAAGAGGCAAAGCTATTATGAAATTTAGGATAAAGAAAAACTTTTTCTTCCTTTTAAAAATATATTAGTTAAAACTTTAATGGGTACAAAAATTTTTTACCAAAATCATAAAAAAAATTGATTCTTGATATCAATAAGAGAATATTTTCTTAATACTACCAAAATAAAACTTGCCTTAATGTGCTGTTAATTGCTCCCAGTTTATTAGCTTGCTCACAATCTTCTAATTCTTTGGTACTGTTTGCCATTTTCAAGTACTGCAAAGAAGTTCATAAGTTTAGTAATAATTATTACCTTACTCTTTATTTCAGTTTCTACTGGCAGAATAATCAATCTGTCAACAATGATATACACTAAATATAGATACATTCCATTATAAAAATTCCTATCATATGTAAGAAATACAAATGAAAATGAGGCAGAAATTTCCACCACCTAAATATTATTTCCATCAACAACATATTAAAATTTAACAATTAGGCTGGGCACGGTGGTTCACATCTGTAATCAGCTCTTTGGGAGGCCGAGGCGGGCGGATCACTTGAGGCCAGGAGTTCAAGACCAGCCTGGTCAACATGGTAAAACCCCATCTCTACTAAAAATACAAAAATTATCCAGGTGTGGTGTCACACACCTGTAATCCCAGCTACTCGGGAGAGGCTGAGGCAGGAGAATTGCTAGAACCTGGGAGGTGGAAGTTGAGGTGAGCTGAGATCACACCACTGCACTCCAGCCTGCATGACAGAGCAAGACTCTGTCTCAAAAAAAGAAATAAAAATTTAAAAATAAAAGTTAACAATTAGCACTGATGTGTTGGTGATGATGTCAACTGAAAAAACAACCCTCTTGGGAAGTAAATTTGACCATATATATGTGTGTGTGTGTATGTATATATATGTATGTATACATACATACGTGTGTGTGTGTATATATGTATACATATATACAAACATATGGTCAAATTTAGTTCCCAAGAGGGTTTTAATATATATAAAAGTTATATATATATATACACACACACACATATATATACATATATATACACGCATACATGTTTGCAAAATGCTTAAACCTTTGAACCTGCACCCCCACTAGTGAGACCATATCCCAAGGCAACCATTCTTTTAAAAAGGTACAACTGCCTTGGAAAATTGTTTGGTATTATTTGTAATGTTGAGATAGGCACACCTTGTGGTTCAGCAATCCAGCCTTTACATGTACACCTAGAGAAACTCTTGCATGTGTGCACGAGACAAAGGACAAAAATGCTAATGCATTACTGTTTGAAATAGCCAAAAACTGGGAACAACTGAAATGTCCATCACTAGAGGAATGGCTAATATGTGTTATAGTCATACAACTGACTACAGCTATTAAGATGATGAACAAAATCCACATATACCAACAAAGAAAATTTCAAAAGCATGAGTAAAAACACAAACTGAAAAAAAGTGTTTGTAACCTAAAGAAATACAAAAATATTTAAATAAAAAAATTTACACACAATAAATTACATATTACTTGTGAATACACATGCAATAAAAGTGTAAAATATATTACTTGTAGATACACCTGCAATAGGAATATAAAATCGCAGAAGGATACTTCAGAAAAATGGTTAGTTCTGGGGAGGGAGGAAGTAGAATGAACTGGGAAAGAGCTGAGAGGGTTTCAACTGCTTTTATATGGTTTTAATTATTTCAGATCTGAAACAAAAACAAATACAATAAAGTAAAAACAAAAGATTACACGGGAGAGAGAGCAAGAAGAAAATGCAAAGGAGGCACAAGGAGGAGACAGAGAGGATAGGATGATCTTCATTATGTACGTGCAGTAGTGAAAAACAGGAAATAAACAGTTATCTAAAAACATATAAATGGCAAAATAAACTATAATACTCTCATAAGAGGACAAGAACAATCATTAAAAATGAATATCTTAATACCATCTGAAAGTACTCTGCTCAAAATATCTTGATAATTATTTACTCTATACAATATAATTTTGAACCTGCCAGGCTGACTAGTTGAAACAGAAGACTAAAAATAGCTATGTGATAAAACACCTGCTGACTAAGGGATCTGACACTATAGTTACATTTAATAGTTGTTTCAGAGATTCCAAAAACAGTACTGAAGTAATTTCAAAAGAATCTAGGAATGTACAACCTATCTGCTTGATGCAAGAGTTAGGGATTTGGAATTCTGAGGCAAAATGTCTCCATTCCCAACTAACCATAATATGGTTCTTTATTACAGCCACTGTCAGTCAGTAAATGGTAAATTTCACAATGTAAAACAGAAACACTCAAGGAAGAGGAGGGACTTACCTTATTAGAATGCCCAGCTTTTATTCCAACCGGAATTTTACTCTTAAAAAAACAAGAAAAACACAAATTTAAAAAGTGATCTTTATTGTTTTTGGAATTTCTTCACAAATTGTCAATGCATTGCTCTAATTCATCAAGTATTTTATTCTATGAGGGGCAAATATACATTCGCTCAAATTCTGTTTTCACACTCTCTCATAAGGTAAAAGTGTTATCCCAATATACAGACTTATAAATCAAAGTATAGAAAACTGAATGACGTACACAAAGTCAGAAAGCCAAAAGCAGCTCTAATAACTCTTATTGCAGTATTTTTTATAGTTTATATAATTTAGGTTAAAAACACTGATAATCACTTCTTCCACAAACTTTGTTACCATAGAAAAGAAAGTTTTAAAAGTTCAAAATTATTTGCAATGTATTATGTGCAATTTTAACTTCTGCTCTAATAAAGTGTAGGCAATTGTGGATTACTAGAAGGCTTTTTTTTGGCCCACATGATTAACCTAGTAAATCTAGGGTTTACCAATGGGCGGAATGTGTGTAGCTGGAACATTCTTTTTCACAAGGCCAATAATTAGTGTTAGGCTTTAATAAATGTATCTGAATTATTACAACTGGTTTATCAAACAGAACTGTAAACAAAATACTTAATACATATTTTGTTCTTAAAGGAAACTGAATATTATAAATTTTTAAAGAATATTCCGTTTAGGAAGGACATTGGTGCAGATTTTTAAGGACAACAAACTAGACTGATTAGGTAAGAAAAACAGAAAGTGAAAGGAAAACAAGGCTTCAGCTAATTACTGTTGAAGGAGAGGAATATAATTAATTATGTTAGATAACAAAAATCAAAGTCTAAACTGTAGCATTCTCTTGGTATTAAGTATAGGTTTTTTAAAAAATGTAAATGTAACAAGGCCAAGTGAAAATCTAATTCCAAGCCTGAAATTTCCCCAATTAAATCATTATAAATTTGAAATATAGGGCCGGGCGCGGTGGCTCAAGCCTGTAAGCCCAGCACTTTGGGAGGCCGAGACGGGCGGATCACGAGGTCAGGAGATTGAGATCACCCTGTCTAACACGGTAAAACCCCGTCTCTACTAAAAATACAAAAAACTAGCCGGGCGTGGCGGCGGGCGCCTGTAGTCCCAGCTACTCCGGAGGCTGAGGCAGGAGAATGGCGAGAACCCGGGAGGCGGAGCTTGCAGTGAGCCAAGATCGCGCCACCGCACTCCAGCCTGGGCGACTGAGCAAGACTGGGTCTCAAAAAAAAAAAAAAAAAAAAATTGAAATATAGGGTCTAGTAGTTTATTTTTATTTTGTTTTTTTCCTATGAAACAAGATGCTGATTCAATAAAGCATGAAACAAAAGACAACTGCAGATTCAATCCTAGAACAGTCCTCTGATTTTCCTTCCATTTTAGAATAAGACTATATTTCCACATTCGATGACCAGTATCACTGGATACAAGTGTCTTCAAATCCATTTTGGTGTCAAGTATAGAATCTTCAATAATCTGGTTCTAAAGGAGAAAGCTGAGAGCATGTGAATTTGCTGACATGTCCAAATCCATTGACATTAGCCTGAAATAAAACAGAGGTTATGCTTTTCTAAAAGTCCAAGAGAAAACTGGCTTTGCCCTGCTGTTTTATTTATTATACCTCTGGACAGGGCTCCACATGACAGTCTTTTATTGAACAGTGGCCATCTTCTGCCCAGAAAGGACAAGGTCGCTTCAGATTAACCTTGAAAGAAAGAATAAATTAAAGTTAGTAAACTCATATTATAGTTACGGGATGTTCTCAAAGTGTCACTGTGCTGGACACCAGTGACATGGTGGTGAATAAGAAGGAATACTTCCTACCCTAGTGGGACCTATATGGTTCAGAATTTAAAATGACTGCAATGAGCTAGATCATGCCATTGCACTCCAGCCTGGGTGACAGAGAAAGCATTTAGAACTACTTTAATGTCTTCCAGCCTCCTGATGTTATCTTATTAATGACAGTTCTCTCATGCACCCATTTATTCAACGAATGAGAACTGAGCATCCACTATGTGTCAGACACTGGTTAGGCTCTGGGTGAAAGAAATGGACAGAAAAAGAACTCCCCTCTCCCTCTGGAACTTAAATATCTATTGAAGGAAACAAGTCAAATATTTGTATGTTTCATACAAGTTGTAGTCAGCGCTACAAAGAAAATCCAGAGAATTGTAATAGTGGGGCTGGCGGATGGAGGCCTCTGAGGCGGTAATATTTTAGGATGGAGGAAGTGTGCATTTAGATAAGGCAATAAAAAGCCTGGACAGTTATGTGAACTAAAAATCACCAGTTGAGCTGATGTTTAACGTAGAAGGGGGAGGGTGGTAGAGAACGAGGATGGAGGTAAACAAGGGACAGATCATGCAGGACATTTTAACCATGGTAAAAACTCTGGATTTTCCTATTCTACACATTACAGGAAGACAGTAATGCAATAGGACTTGCAGATTGCCCATGCCAAAATCTAGATTTTATTCTCTTTCCTCCCTTTTCTTGTACCCCATCAAACAATTCATTTTCCATTTTTCACCACCTACCTCTTGCCTACACTATAGCAATAGTCTCCGTGCTTCTACTTCTATTTCCATATAGCAACTACAGTTATCTATTTAAAACAAATCAGATCACATTAATCCCTCCTCAAAACCTTCCTGTGGCTTCCATCACCCTTAGAGTTTATAAACTCTGCAGCAAGCTCCACAAGGCCCTCCATAACCTGGCCTTTGGCCTGCCTCTCTGACCTCTAGTATGCTCCTCTGGCCACACTGGCCTTGCTGGGAACACACCAGGCTCCGTATGTCTCAAGGTCTTTATTATTTTTATTTTTTGAGACAGAGTCTCGCTCTGTCACCCAGGCTGGAGTGCAATGGTGTGATCTCGGCTCACTGCAACCTCTGCCTCTTGGGTTCAAGAAATTCTCCTGCCTCAGCCTCCCAAGTAGCTGGAATTACAGGTGCCCACCACCGCGCCTGGCTAATTTTTGTATTTTTAGTAGAGACAGGGTTTCGCCACATTGGCCAGGCTGGTTTCGAACTCCCGACCTCAGGTGATCTGCCCGCCTTGGCCTCCCAAAGTGCTGGGATTACAGGTGTGAGCCACTGTGCCTGGCCGGTCTTTTTTTTTTTTTTTTCTTTTTTGAGACAGTGTCTTGCTCTGTCACTCAGGCTGGAGTGCAGTGGCACAAACCTGGCTCACTGCAGCCTCAAACTCCTGGGCTCAAGCGATCTTCGTACCTCAACCTTCCAAGCAGCTGGGACCACAGATGTATCACCATGCCCAGCTAATTTTTTTTTTTTTTTTTAAGTAGAGACGAGGTATCACTATGTTTCCCAGGTTGGGCTGGAATTCCTGGGCTCAAGCCATCCACCCACTTCAGACTCCCAAAGTGTTGAGATTATAGGTGTGAGCCACAATGCCTGGCCTCAAGGTCTTTATATTTGCTGTCCTCTCTGCCTGTATTATTGTTCCTCCAGATCTTATGACGGCTCACTCTTTCACCTCATTCAAGTCTCTCTCACATGTCACACCTCAGCAGAGAGACCATTCCTGGCCAGGCTTGCTGAAGTAGTGCTCAGTATGCAACCTCTATCCCAACGTACAGTTTTACATTTTTTTTTTTTTTTTTTTGAGACGGAGTCTCGCTCTGTCGCCCAGGCTGGGATGCAGTGGCCGGATCTGGGCTCACTGCAAGCTCCGCCTCCCGGGTTTACGCCATTCTCCTGCCTCAGCCTCCCGAGTAGCTGGGACTACAGGCGCCCGCCACCTCGCCCGGCTAGTTATTTTTTGTATTTTTTAGTAGAGACGGGGTTTCACCTTGTTAGCCAGGATGGTCTCGAACTCCTGACCTCGTGATCCGCCCGTCTCGGCCTCCCAAAGTGCTGGGATTACAGGCTTGAGCCACCGCACCCGGCCTGTTTTACATTCTTTTATGGCACTTATCACTACCTGAATGTTATCCGCTTATTTATTGTCTGCACCTCCTACCATCATAAGTATCAGAATTTTGCATTATCTTATCCTTAGTGCTTAGAACAGTGGTATAATACATACTAGACACTAAATTAATATGGTTAAGTAAACAATATCTATATTACAGAGAAGAAGGCAAAAATAGGTAGAGACTGGCAACATAGAGGAGAGGGTGATCAACTCTGACTTTTGGTAATATGTAACATGGGTATGACTAGAAGTGTTTGAGGGAGATTTATAGGCAGCGGGGCAGGATGTGCATAAACAAAGAACCTTAAAACAGCATGGCACATTTGGGGACTGCAAGTTCTCAGCCTGGACACCTCCCTCGAGCTTCTGGCCTGTATACCCACCTGCTTCCTTGATTATCTCTTCCTGGATAGGGCATTCATAGGTACCTCAAAATTAACATATCCAAAACTGTACTCCCTCCTTCTAGTAATTCTCACCATCTGAGTAAACAGCAACTCCATTATTCTAGTTCCTCAGGCCAAAATCTTGGCAGCTTTTCCAGCAACTCCCTGAGGCTCTGGCCTCTAACAAGCCATTATCCGGGAACCTAGGTAGCAAATAAAGAATTAAACCTCCTTGAGCCTAAACGGAAGGGACAGCACTCTATGTGCCTTCTTCTCCCCTGGCTTACTTCAGGTGCTAATCCTAGCCATACACTCTCTCCTTGGAAAGAGACTGGAGGCCTCTGCCAGCAAGAACAGGAGGAACAGCACTCTCTGTGCTTTCTTCCCTGGCTTGCAACCTCTCATTAGGAGGAGGCAAGGGGCCCTCTCCATGACTAGAAAGAGAAGGGGACATTCCCTGTGTCTTCTTCCCTGACTTGCTTCAGGGAACTCCAGACCAAAAGGTTACCCCTGCAAGGTGCATGTGAGACTTCTTGCTTGAACAGGAGAGTGAGCACTCTCTGCACCTCCTTCCCTGGCTTGCTCCAGACATAATCCCAGCCCTGAAATCTCTGCCAGCACGAATGGAAGGGACAGCACTTGTCAGGCCTTCTGCCTCCATGTGCTCTAGAGATAAATTCCTATAATCTCCCGGTGGAAGGAGGTGGGGGACCTCCCCATTCCTGAAAAGGAAAGTCAGCACTCCCTGTGCCTTCCTCCTGGCTTGCTCCAGTAATAGCTTCAGATCAGAAGTCTCCCCCTGCTAGGGAGGCATGAGACCTGCTGGCCCAAAAAGTAGAGTGGGCTTCCTGCACCTTTTTCCCTGCAGGCTCTGGCAATAATTCCAGGTCTTCAAACTCACCACGAAAAGTTTTTGAACACATCGAGAACCCCAACTTTTATAGCTTTCATTGGAGGGACAGGCTGCTAAATCACCTAGCTCTGGGAGTTGATGAAGCTCTACACTCCTGAGTCTCCTAGACCACTGAGAACAAACAGGTGACTTTTAAACTTGCAAATAAATATTCAGCAGCTATCTCCTCCAGGTTAAAAGTCAGCAGTTAGATCAAGAATATAGACATCTGCCTCAGACACTCTCCTTGGTGCAGAGCAGAATCAGTGGGAGATAAACTCTGGCTTTCAGCTTCTCTGCAAGGAAAGAAGAAACCAAAGCATGCATCTAACATCCCAATACCTCTAGTCATATCCCAAGGGAATGGCTTCTATACCACCCCTCTCAAGGCAATAGTACAACTTGACTCTAATTTCTTGGAGGCCACTAAGAACAAAGACAGGCTGGACAAGCACAAAGTTCTGAGGAACCAGAATACTGCCCAGGCTGACTGGGAAGAAACACCTGCTACATAAGACCAGTCTAACAAGACTAGAGAAGGTGGTTCTTTTATATAATACACAGAAACCAATACAGAGTTAAGAAAAATGAAGAATTACTTCTAGTAATATTCACCATCTGAGTAAACAGTAACTCCATTATTCTAGTTCCTCAAGCCAAAATCTTGGCAGCCTTTCCAGCAACTCCCCACAGCTTTGGCTTCTAATAAGCCAGTATCTAGGAGCCTATGTAGCAAATAAAGAATAAACCTCCTTGAGCCTAAACAGAAGGGACAGCACTCTATGTGCCTTAAGAAAAATGAAAAAATAGGGAAATATTATGCTCAAAAAAAAAAAAAAAAAAAAAAGACAATCTCAATTAGAAGCCAACCCTACTGAAATGAAGATATGTGATTTACCTAACAGGACATTTAAAAGGAGTCATAAAGATGCTCACTGAGGTAAGGAGTGTGATGCATGAACAAACTAAGAATGTCAACAAAGAGGTAGAAAATATTTTTAAAATACCAAACAGAAATCATTGAGCTGAAGAACACAATAGCCAAACTAAAAAAATTCAATAGAGGGGTCCAACAGCAGACTAGATCAAGCAGAAGAAAGGATTAGCAAACTTGAAGACAGTTCACTGGAAATCATCCAATCTGAGGAACAAAAAGAAAAAAGACTGAAAAAGAGTGAAGACAGCCTAAGGGATTC
This sequence comes from Macaca nemestrina, assembly GCF_043159975.1. Classification (NCBI taxonomy): domain Eukaryota; kingdom Metazoa; phylum Chordata; class Mammalia; order Primates; family Cercopithecidae; genus Macaca; species Macaca nemestrina. The sequence goes on along the minus strand of NC_092125.1, from coordinate 12,915,981 downwards.
ATAGGATACCACCAAGCAGAATTACACACATTATCAGAGTACCAGAAGTAGAAGAAAGAAAAAAAGGGACCAAAAAAAAAAAAATTCAAAGAAAAAGTGGCAGAACACTTCCCAATTCTGGGGAAGGAAACAGAAAGCCAGATCCCCCTATGTTAGCTTGCTTATGATGAAAGAAAGAAAGAAGGACAGAGAGAGAGAGAGAAAGAAAAAAAAAAGAAACAAAATGAAGCAAAAATAACAAAACAAAAAAACCCAGCCAGATCCAGGAAGTTCAATGAAAACTTGATAGGAGGAATCTGAAGAGACTCACACACCAAAAGACATTATTATCAAATTGTCAAAAGTTAAAGACAGAGAAAATATTGAAAGCTACAAGGGAAAAGTGAGTTGTTACAAACAAGGGAACTTCCAATAAATTACAGGCAAAATTTTCAACAGAAACCTTGTAGGCCAGAAAGGAGTGGAATATTAGATTCAAAAAGCTGATAGAAAAGGAAGAAAAAAAATTGTCAACCAAAAATACTATATTCAGTGATCCTGTTCTTCAAAAATGAAGGAGAAATAAAAACCTTCTCAGACAAAAGGTAAGGGAATTTATCACCACTAGACCTGCCTTATGAAAAATGCTAAAAGGATCCTTTAAGCTGATGAAAAATGTTGCCAACTAGAAATATTAAAAATATATGAAAATGGCTGGGCACAGGGGCTCACACCTGTAATCCCAGCAACTTGGGAGGCCTAGAGGGTGGATCACTTGAGGCCAGGAGTTCAAAACTGTTGGAACCGAACTGTCGATTCCCCCCTGGGCAGGGGTCGCCGCAAAGGATCACTGACACGAGATTCACAGCAGAGAGTTATTTATTACTAGCGCGCTAGGGTCCCAAGCTCTAAGTTGGCCCTGGGACCCCGACTGCTTGTTACAGGTTGTTTATATAGGCAAACACAAGTTCAAACACAGCTTAGGGCGCGAAATTCAAAGCTTTAGGCGCGTGGTAATTGGGTCTGTCTATGGCCTGAGCAAGGTATCTTGTTCTGATTGGTTGGGGCGGGACCTTAGGAGGTTCTTTCCTGGAATTGCTGATTCCGGGAACATCGGGGACATTGAGTCAGGGTGGGACCCCATGAGGTTATCAGGGTGGGACCTCATGAGGCTATCAGGGTGGGACCTCATGAGGCTATTTCCTGGAATTGTCTTTCTGTTTGGGTTCTGGGAACATCGGGGGGCTATCCGTGGCCATCTGGGGTTTAAGTTTCATGATGGCCAAGCTTTCTAAATTTTATGAGGCTTAGGAATTATGAGGCCTAGTTTCAAAAACCAGCCTGGCCAACATGGTGAAATCTCATTTCTACTAAAAAAAAAAAAAAAAAAGTACAAAAATTGTACTTTTGGTGGTGCGTGCCTGTAATCCCAGCTACTCAGGAGGCCGAATCAGGAGAATCACTTGAACTTGGGAGGCAGAGGTTGCAGTGAGCCAAGATCGTGCCATTGTACTCCAGCCTGGGTGATAGAGTGAGACTGCATCTCAAACAAAAATAAATAAATATGAAAACATAAAACTCACTAGTAAAAGTAAGCATACAGTCAAACTCAGAACACTATTATACTGTAGTGGTGGTGTAAATATCAATTATATTTCTAATAGGAAAGTTAAAGGTCAAAATATTAAAAATAAATAACTATAGCTATAATACACTATGCAAACTATACAAGACATAAGACATGTCCGTAAAACCAAATTGGGTGGGTGGGGAGGGGAATAAAAGTATAGCATTTATGCAAGTGATCAAAGTTAAGTAAGTATCAGCTGAAAACAGCCTGCTACTAACGTAAGATGTATGTAGGTCTCATGGTAACTACAAAGCAAAAACCCTTAGTAGTTGCAGAAAAGATAAAAGATTCAAGGCATACCACTACAAAAAAGTCATCAAACCACAAAGGAAAACAGCAAGAGAGGAGGAGATAATAAAGGAATTACAGATTAACAACAACAACAACAAAACAATTAACAGAATGGCAATAGTAAGTCCTTACCTGTCAACGATTACTTTGAATGCAAATGGATTAAATTATCCAATCAAAAGCCATGAACTGGCTGAATGGGTTAAAAAATAAGACCTAATTATATGCTGCTTATAAAGGACTTGCTTCACCTCTTAAGGATACACACAGACTGAAAAGATAGAAAAAGATATTCTATGCAACTAGAAACCAAAAGAGCAGGGGTAGCTATCCGTATGTCAGACAAAATAGACTTTAAGTCTATTTGGGAGGCCAAGACGGGCGGATCACGAGGTCAGGAGATCGAGACCATCCTGGTTAACACGGTGAAACCCCGTCTCTACTAAAAAATACAAAAAATTAGCCGGGCGCGGTGGTGGGCGCCTGTAGTCCCAGCTACTCGGGAGGCTGAGGCAGGAGAATGGCGTGAACCCGGGAGGCGGAGCTTGCAGTGAGCTGAGATCCGGCCACTGCACTCCAGCCCGGGCGACAGAGTGAGACTCTGTCTCAAAAAAAAAAAAAAAAAAAGACTTTAAGTCAAACATGTAAAAAGAGACAAAGAAGGTCATTACAAATGATAAAGGTGTCAATTTATCAAGAAGTTACAAAAACTACATATACATGCACCCAACTTCAGAAAATGTAAATATATAAAGCAAATACTAATAGCTTTGAAGAGAGAGATAAACTGCAATATAATACTCTACTTTCAACATTAGATCTCTAGACAGAAAAAAAAAATCAATGAGGAAACACTGAACTTGAACTACACTTTAGACCAAATTGCCCTACCAGATATTTGTAGGATATTCCATACAACAGTGACAGAATATACATTCTTCTCAGTACATATGGAACATTCTCTAGGGTAGATCATGTTAGGCCACAAAACAAGTCTTAACAAATTTAAGAACACTGAAATCATACGAAGTATCTTTCCTGACCACAATAACATGAAACTAGAAATCAGTAATCAATGAAACCAAAGTTTTTTTTTTTTAAAGACAAACAAAACAGACAAACAAAGAAAAAGAGACTAACAAAGAAAAAGAGAAGATGCAAACAAAATCAGAATTAAAGAGGAGACATTACAACTGATGTTAAAGAAAAAGAGACTACTAATCACAACTATATTCCAATAAATTGGATAACCTAGAAGAAATGAAGAAATTATTAGAAACATGCAGCCTACCAAAGCCAGAGTAAGGAAGTAATGAAAATCTGAATAGGCCAATAATAATTAAGAAGATTGATTCGATAAAAAGTATTTTATCAAAGAAAGATCAGGCACTGGGCACAGTAGCTCATGTCTGTAATCTCAGCACTTTGGGAGGCTAAGGCAGGTGGATCACCTGAGGTCAGGTCAGGAGTTCAAGACCAGCCTGAACAACATGGTGAAACCCTGTTTCTATTAAAAATACAAAAATTAGCTGGATGGGGTGGTGTGGGCCTATAATCCCAGCTACTCAAGAGGCTGAGGCAGGAGAATCACTTGAACCCAGGAGATGGAGGTTGTAATGAGCCAAGATTGTGCCACTGCACTCCAGTCTGGGCAACAGAGCAAGACTTACTCTCAAAAAAAGAAAAAAGAAAGGCCAGGACCTCATCTCATGGCTTCACTGCTGAATTCTACCAAACATATAAAGAATAGCAATCAATCCTTAAACTTGTCAAAAAAAATTGAAGAGAAGGTAATACTTTCAAACTCATTTTAGAAAGCCAGTATTTACCCTGATTCCAAAGCCAAAGACACTACCAAAACAAAAAACAAAAAACAAACAAAAAAAAAGAAACTACAGGACAACAGCCCTGATGAACAAAAATGCAAAAATCCTCAATAAAATACTAGTGAACCAAATCCAACAGCATATTAAAAAGATCATTCACTATTATCAAGTGAGATTTATCCCAGAAATACAAGGGGTAGTTTGACATACATAAATCAATAAAAATAATACACATTAATAAAATTAAAGACAAAAGCCACATGATTATTTTGATAGATGCAGAAAAAGCATATGACAAAATTCAACATCCTTTCATAAAAACTACCCCCAAAAAATAAGGTATGGAAAAAATGTACCCCAGCATAATAAAGGTCATGTACCCACAGCTAACATCATACTCAATGGTGAAAACTGAAAAGCTTTTCTTCTAAGATTAGAAACAAGACAAGAATGCCCACTCTTGCCACTTCTATTCAACATAGTACTGGAAGTTCTAGTCAGAGCAATAAGGTGAGAAAAAGAAATAATATACATCTATATAGAAAAAGAAATGAAAATATCTGTTTGCTGATGACATGATCTCATAGAAAACTTTAAAGACCACCAAAAAATCCAGTAAAAAACTGGTGATAAATTCTGCAAAGCTGCAGGTTACAATGTCAGCATACAAAAGTCCATAGCTTTTCTGTACACTAACAATAAACAATCCCCCCCAAAATTGAGAAAACAATCATATTTACAATAACATCAAGAAATGAAATAGTTGTAAATTTAACCAAGGAGGTGAAAGATCTATGCACTAAAAACTAAAACACTAATGAAAGAAACTGAAGACACAAATAAGTGGAAAGATATTCCCTATTCACTGATTGGAAGAATTAAATTGTTAAAATGTTCATGTTACCTAAAGTGATCGACAGATTCAATGCAATTCCTATCAATATTCCTATGTCATTTCTTTACAGACATATAAAAAACAATCCAGCCAGGCACAGCAGATCACATCTGTAATCCCAGCACTTTAGGAAGCAGAAGTGGGAGGATCAGTTGAGGACAGTTCAAGGTTTTCAAGCCTACAGTGAGCTATGATTGTGCCACTGCACTCCAGCCCACGCAACAGAGCAAGACCCTGTCTCAAAAAAACAAAAACAAACAAACAAAGAACAATCGCAAAATTTGTATGGAACCAGAAAAGACTCTGAATAGCCAAAGCAATCATGAGCAAAAAAACCAAAGGTGGACTCATTGCACACTGTGATTTCAAAATATATTACAAAGTTACTGTAATCAAAACAGCATGGTACTGGCATAAAAACAGACACATCAACCAATGGAACAAGTTAGGAAGCCCAGAAATAAACCTAAGAATCCCAAGTATGTACAGTCAATTGATTTTTGACGAAAGTGCCAAGAACACACAACCGGGAATGGACACTCTGTTTAATAAAGTGTTGGGAAAACTGGATATTCACATTCACAGGAATGAAGCTGGATCTTTACCTCGTACAAAAATGCTCTTTCCCCAGATATCCACATTGCTTGCTTTCTCACTCTTTAGGTCTTCCTGAAATGGCATCTTTTCAGTCTTTTTTTGTTTATTTATTTTTTTGAGACAGGGTCTCGCTATGTCACCCAGGCTGGAGTGCAGTGGTGCGATCTCAGTTCACCGCAACCTCTGCCTCCAAGGCTCAAGTGATTCTCCTGCCTCAGCCTCCCAAGTAGCTCGGATTACAGTTGCACGCCACCACTGGCAGCTAATTTTTTTGTATTTTTAGTAGAGATGGGGTTTCACCATGTTGGCCAGGCTGGTCTTGAACTCCTGACCTCAAATGATCCACCAGTGCTGGGATTACAAAGTGCTGGGATTATAAACGTGAGCCACCATGCCCAGCCCTGCTGTTTTAAGCTGCTAAATGTTACGCTAATTTTTTAATTCAGCAAAAGAAATACATAGTGCAAGGAATGGACTGTGGCAGACACTGTACCATACTACTCAGATCACCCTTCAAGAATAAAGGGGTTATAATTACCCCAGCTGTGGAAATGTTGCAGGTAGACAACCTCGAGTGAAAAGAGCCCCCTTACCCAAGATTGGATCCTTATTTCCTATGGTGGCCTTCATCCAATGACCAACTGATGGAGAGATATAAAGGCCTAGACCTCTTGCCCCAAATGGGGACAACTAACTTGGAAGTGTTATTCCATCTTAAGAATTCCCCACAGGCTTACCTGAGGTTTCCACTGAGGCTGCATCACAGCTTGACTTCTCCCTTTGCCCAATCCTCATTCCCTGCCTTCCCCAAACTGTTGGTCCCAACAGTAGTCCCTAACTAAGCTCTTGTACACTTATCACTGTCTCAGAATATGCTTCTCAGAGAACCTAACCTGTGACAACTTGTCTAGCTCCAGGAAAATAAACAAAAACTTAGGTTTTGTTGTTGTTGTTGTTTGAGATGAAGTCTCGCTCTGTCACCCAGGCTGGAGTGTAGTGGCATGATCTTGGCTCACGGCAACCTCCACCTCCCAGGTTCAAGCGATTCTCCCACCTCACCCTCCCGAGTAGCTGGGATTGCAGGCACACTCCACCATGCTTGGCTAATTTTTTATATTTTTAGTAGAGATGGGGTGTCACCAGGTTGGCCAGGTGGGTCTCGAACCTCAAGTGATCCACCCATCGCGGCTCCCAAAGTGCTGGGATTGCCGGTGTGATCCACTGTGCCAAGCCAAAATTCAGTATTTTTATTAGGATCACATTAAATTTACATATTATTTAGGGGAGAATTAAAATTGTTAAGCTACAAAGGATATCTTTCCATTTGTTCAAATCTACTTTTGTGTCTTTCAAGAATGTTTTAAAGCTTTCCTCCTTTAGGTTTTGCATACTTCTTGATGTACTTATTCCTATATACCTTATCTGTTTTATTGCTAATACATTTTTTGTTTTATTTTGTTTGCTTTTTTTTTTTTTTTTGAGTCAGTAGTATTGCTATGTTGCCTAGGCTTGTCTCGACCTCCTGGGCTCAAGTGATACTTCCAGCTCAGTCTCCCAAGTAACTGGGACTACAGGCATGCACCACCACGCCTGGTTTCATTGCTAATGTAAATGGTGGTTTCCTTACTGTTACAACTTCTAAATGGTTATTATTTACATTTATGAAGATACTGACTTTTTTGTATATCAAGTTTATGGCTTGCTATATTGATATATGTTTTATTGTTTTTCATTTTATTATTGATTCTTTTGCATTTTTTACATATAACTTTTTTCATGTATCTATATTTTTTTATTTTTGAGACAGAGTCTGTCACCCAGGCTGGAGTGCAGTGGCATGATCTTGGCTCACTGCAACCTCTACCTCCCGGTTTCAAGCAATTCTTATGCCTCTGCCCACCCCCCGATCAGTAACTGGGATTACAGGCATACGCCACCATGCCCAGCTAATTTTTTATATTTTTAGTGGAGACAGGGTTTTTGCTATGTTAGATAGGCTAGTCTCGAATTCGTGGCCTCAAGTGATCCACCTACCTCAGCCTCCCAAAGTGCTGGGATTACAGGCAGAAGCCACCATGCCCAGACAACTTTTTTCATTTATCAATGAAAATAGTTATACTTATTCCTTTAAAATCTATATGCCTCTCCATTGTCACTTATAAGGAGGAGCTAAACAATGTGCATACATGGGCATAGAATGTGGAGTAATAGTCACTGGAGACTCAGAAGGGTGGGGTGGGCCAGGCATGGTGGCTCATGCCTATCATCCTAGCACTTTGAGAGGCCAAGGTGGGCAGATCACTTGAGATCATGAGTTCAAGACCAACCTGGCCAACACGGTGAAACTCCGTCTCTACTATAAATATAAAAATTAGTCAGACATGGTGGCGTACACCTGTAGTCCCAGCTACTTGGGAGACCTGAGGCAGGAGAATCATTTGAACCCAGGAGGCAGAGATTGCAGTCAGCCGAGATCACACCACAGCACTCCAGCTTGAGCAACAAAGGTGAGACTCTTGTCTCCAAAAAAAAGAAGGGTGGGAGGGGAGTAAGGGATGAGACATTACATAAGGGGTACAATGCACACTATTCGGGTGATGGTTCCATTAAAAGCCCAGGCTTCACCACTAGGCAATATATCCATGTAACAAAACTGCACTTGTACCCCTTACATTTATACAAAAAAAAGTAAAATAAAATTTTATGACTCTAGTTATTTTTTTCTTTCTTCTTCTTCTTTTTTTTTTTTTTTAAATCAGAGCCATCACATTGGATAGTTGTTTTTTTTTTTTATTTGACTGTGTCAGACAGTATATCCAACAGTTAATGGAGATAGTGGGTATCCTTGTCTTGGTTGTTGACCTAACTGAGAATTCCTCTAGTGTTTCCCCATATGCAAGACATGTTAGGTACGCTGATGTTAGGACTGAAATCATCATATTAAGAAATATACATCATTCTTATTATTTTAAAAATCAGGAGCACATATTGAATTTTGTTGATCAACATCAATGCAAGAATCATCCTTGCATTCTTGGAATAAAATCTATTTGGTCATGATTTTACATATATGTATATTTGCACTTGTACATGTGCACTCAAAACTTAGGCATCATCCTTGATTCATTTCTATCATCATACTTCACACTCAATCCATCAGAAAAGCTTGCTAGTGTTACCTTTTGTGTACAACCCTAATTTGATCATTTTCTACATTTTTCAGCTCTAGCATTCTATCCCAAATCTGTACTGTTTTTATATGAACTAACACAATAGTCTCCTCTATTGGTTCCTCTAAATGGTTCCTCTATTTCTTGTCTTCTACCCTTACAGTCTTTTTTGCACAAAAATGCCTTTAGTAGTTTCTTATCCTGCTTAAAATAAGATCCAGTATCCTTACATGGTCAATAAGGTCCTACTGTTTTTTAAACCTGGTCCCTACCTATATTTCCACCTCTCCCTCTCATTCCCTTTCCTCCAGCTATACCAGCTTTCTGCCCGTTCAACACACCAAGCTTATTCCTATCTCAAGATCATTTACTTGGTATTCTACATCTTTTCCCTGGAATGTTCTTTCCCCAAACCCTCTGATGGCTGTTTCGCATTAGGTAGGACTTTGCTCAAATGTCACATTAGCATAGATACCTTATTTTCCCAAATACCTTTCTTTAATGTAGGGCTACCTACCTCTCCCACCCTCCAATTCCCCAATATTCATTCTCTCCTACTTTACTTTTCTCCATAGAACTTACCTTATAAGCATCTGAAATTATATTTTATTATTTGTTTACTGTTTGTCTCTCTTATCAGAAAAGTTTTGTCTTATCCACTACTGTATCCATAGTACCTGACACAAACTAATCATTCAATAAATATTTAGTGCATAAAGGAATGGAATAAGAAGCAAAAAAGAGAAGTCAGAAACACCAGCTATAGCAGCCAACTGCCCAACTGCGTAAAGGTGGACTGTTACCTCCACCTTGCTTGCTGAATCATAAGTATGTACGTGGTATGTGTTTAAAATTAACCTCTTTTTGGCTGGGCACGGTGGCTCATGCCTATAATCCCAGCACTTTGGGAGGCCAAGGCGGGTGGATCACCTGAGGTCAGGAGTTGTGGACCAGCCTGGTCAACACGGTGAAATGCCGTCTCTACTGAAAATATAAAAATTAGTCAGGTGTAGTGGTGCGGGCCTATAGTCCCAGCTACCCAGGAGGCTGAGGCAGAAGAATCACTTGAACCTGGGAGGATGAGGTTGCAGTGAACCAAGATCGCACCACTGCACTCCAGCCTGGGCGACAGAGCAAGACTCTGTCTCAAAAATAATAATAATAATAATAATAATGATGATAATAATAATAATAAATTAAATTAACCCCTTCTCTTAGCTTTTTCTTTTTAAAGCTTTACTTTTTTTGCCACTGTTGTAGGTAGAGTATATTCCTTTTTCTTTCTTTTATAGGTTGACAGAACAAAAAGAGGAGTAGATATCACCCAAATATCCTAGAGTTACAGCTGAATGCATTAACTAGATCACAGCATTAACCCTCCCCTGTGAGAGGGTATGAGTTTGTTTTGGTTGCATATGGAATAAGTTCACTGTGTTGATCAGAACGTTTTCAAACCGCATGTGTAAGAGGAAGAATGAGAGAGTTTGTTGAGTAGCCAAGAGCCACATTGTCATTTCTGCCTAACTAACTTCCATTATTCCTTCTTTGGTAACAGTCCCTAATTTCCCTTTGGGAAACAATGACTCCACTTTCACTCATGCAAATGAGACTGTCAACCAACGTGTCCTTCCTTCTTTTGGTCCAATGGGTCATATGACTCTACCTGGACAGAAATACAACTCTTGCATAAAGTTTGGAAAATATGGGAAAATAGTTAATTTGATACAAAATTCCAGTGATTCCTTAAAGAAAATGGTCATTAGTTCCAGCTTTAGTTTTATCTTTTCTGAAGTACGCTTCCTCAGCTTATCTTTCAATTTTGTTAGCTACTCTACATCTTTTCTTAATAAAACTTCTGTTCTGTTTGTTAGCCAACAAAAATACCCTACCTGGAATATCTAAACTATTACTTCTTTGTTTGAAAAATGTGGCTAATATTGAGAAAATTTTGGTGTGAAGATTAAATGAGATATTCATTCAAACATTCAAATATTGGAGTACTTCCATTGAGCAAGCCTGCTAGGGATAGAGAAACAGAAGATACAAACCCAAAGTGAAGGAGTGAAAGAGTGAGGGACATAACATTATGTAGAGATGTGAAGTGGACCTCTTGTGAAGAGCTGGTCTTTGATACAAGAAACACTTCCTCCATTGTGTTACATTGAGCCATATGACACCGGCACGTTCAACCATTTTTGAAATATAAAAGTAAAAATTTCACATAGTTCAATGTAATGGTAGAAAAGAAACAAGAGAAAGCAGCTACAAATGCATTTAGATTTACAGATTTAGTGGTGGGAATTTAAAGAAGCACCTGTCTCTCCCACGGCTCCTTGGCCTTTTGGCTAAGATCAAGTGCAGTATCTGTGCTTATCAGTTTACTATCTGATATGTCCTCTATCCGAGAACAATATATTTATGGATTTTTGGAGTAGGGAGATGGAATAGGAGCTTGCTGCATCCACTCCACGCATCGACCTGGTATTGCAGTACTTCCAGGAACGGTGCACTCCTCCAGAAAAAAAAAAAAGCAGCAGCACATGTCTTATTTGTATATAAAATGCCTAGAGTAACAGACACTCAATAGTTTATTTAGGTATAGATTACTCTTTGAAATAAAGTCATGAAATATGCTTTCCTAAAGGATTTTGTATAGAGGAGAAACATCCGTCACCTTTTTTGGATATTCCTGGTGCTGACAAGAAAGAGAGTTGTGTCCCAAAATCTTTAATTCTCTTATTTGTTATCTTTCTGCACAAGATACTAGATTTTTTTTAATCCTCAAAAATATTTAATTTGACCAGCCTAGCCAAAATGGTGAAACCTCATCTCTATGGTGGTGGGCGCCTGTAATCCCAGCTACTCGGGAGGCTGAGACAGAATTGCTTAAACCCAGGAGGCGGAGATTGCAGTGAGCTGAGATCACACTACTGCACTCCAGCCTGGGTGACAGAGCGAGACTCTGTCTGAAAAAAAAAACAAAAAAATTTAACTTAATTTAGCCTAGGAAAAAAAATATATATAATATAAACATATATATTATATATATAACTAGATTTTTATATATATATATATATATATATATAGAGAGAGAGAGAGAGAGAGAGAGAGAGAGAGAGAGAGAGAGATCACTTGAGGCCAGGAATTTGAGATCAGCCCGGGCAAACATGGCAAGACCCTATCTCTGAAAAAAGCAAAAACAAAAACATACATATATTATTAAATAATAAAATATATATATTTAGGCCGGGCACAGTGACTCACACCTGTAATCCTGCACTTTGGGAGGCCGAGGCAGGTGGATCACCTGAGGTCAGGAGTTTGAGACCAGACTGGCCAATATGGCAAAACCCTGTCTCTACTAAAAATACAAAAACTAGCCAGGTGTGGTGGCGCGCGCCTGTAATCCCAGCTACTCAGAAGGCTAAAGCAGAAGAATCGCTTGAAGCCAGGAGGCGGAGGTTGCAGTGAACTGACATTGCACCACTGCACTGGGTGACAGAGTGAGACTCTGTCTAAAAAAAACAAAAAAAAATTAATTTAGCTGACCTAAGCCTAGGAAACAAAAATATAGATAGATCGATCGATCGATTGATCACTTGAGGCCAGGAATTCGAGATCAGCCTGGGCAAAAATGGCAAGACTCTGTCTCTAAAAAAAGCAAAACCGAAAACATACATATATTATTAAATAATAAAATATATATATTTAGGTCGGGCACAGTGACTCCCATCTGTAATCCCAGCACTTTGGGAGGCCGAGGCAGGTGGATCACCTGAGGTCAGGAGTTTGAGATCAGCCTGGCCAATATGGCGAAATCCTGTCTCTACTAAAAATACAAAAACTAGCTGCGTGTGGTGGCGCACACCTGTAATCCCAGTTACTCAGAATGCTGAGGCAGAAGAATTGCTTGAAGCCAGGAGGTGGAGGTTGCAGTGAGCTGAGATTGTGCCACTGCACTCCAGCCTGGGCGACAGAGTGAGACCTCGTCTCAAAAATAATAATAAGAATAAAAAATAAAACAAAGTAGAATAAAACAAAATAAAATGTTGTTCTAAAATTTAAAACACTGTTCTTTTGAATATTGCCTTACTGCTATATTTAAAGATTGCTGCTGCCTTTAAACTATCACTGGTTATTTTGTAAAGGTCTAGAGTAGACTATTATTAGATTTAAGAACCAATTCTGGAGCGTTACTATTGGTAGTGGTCTACCTGAAGTCTCAGCCTGTTTTGCCAGCCCTTTCAGAAAGAGGTCCAACAAAGATGCCGCTGCGGTACTGTGCGCTGCTAACAATGCTAGCACACTGCCATCAGAACAACCCAAAGGCTGAGTAGGTGTGTCCAGATGGCAGAACTATATTATAAGAGAGGCTGACAAAATAAGTCTGTGGCATTTTCAGCTTCTGTAGAGACAGGAGTCTCTGCCTCAAAACCAAAACTGAAAAATGAGGAACTCCCCGTACAAAGGAAGGGGGCTAAGATTTGTACTGTTTAAAAAGATCGATAAGTTTTCACTACGATACACAATAAATTCAATGATGAAAGATAAACACAGGGTGCTGAGAGGAACTGAAATGGATTTCCAAAGGGATCATAAAGGTCACATATAAACCTTTGATATCAACAGAATACAAAATTAAAACCTTACCTTGTAATAACGAAAATAGTCTCTCTCTTGCAATTTTTTTATTTTGGGGAAGATTTTGTAGGTATTGAAGTTATCGATGCTGTCAATGTCACACAAGCAATCATCCAGAACTCCAGTGACCTAGAATTTATATAATTTAAAATATGTAAACTACTGATGTTTCAACCTTATCAAATCTACACTATTATATAAAAATGTAATTTATTCGTTCAAATTAGCCAGTACTTGCTGATTAAGATATAATATTAAAGCAGTCAATTTACTTTTTACTGTGGCCAATGAAATAAAAAAACAATAGAAAGATCAGCTATACCCATTTGGAAGAACATTTTTCTTTAGCACTTGAAGATTATTGAATTCTCCTTCCTCTACTTAAACATATATGAAATCCAAGTGGCCACTGGAATATGAAGGCAGTATCTTCCCAACCTAACCTAGAAGTTACAGACTGTAATAATATTGCTGTAGTAACCCATGTCTTTTATCTTTCCTTTAGGCGGCCATTTATGGAATGCTTACATGATAGGCAGAGTATTAAGAGCTTTATATTATCTCATTTCCTCTTCAAAAGTATTCCATGAATGAGGTATTATAATCTTCATATTACATATAAGGAAATTAAGGTTTAGCAGCCTTATAGTAATTTTTCCAGAGTAGAAATGGAACTTATTCCCAATCTATCAGACTTTATGATCTTATCCACTATTCAAAGATTATTTGCTAATCCAAGAAGAGAAATTGGTATTTCCGAAGTGAATTTAGAGTACCAAAATTCCATAAAACAATCTTTGGCTAAATTAAAAATGGAACTCATTGACTGATATGCACAATCTGGATTTATCTTCCAGGAATTATCCTGAATGAAAAAGCAAGCCAAAAGGTTACACGCTATATGATTCCATTTGCAGAACACTTTTTAAATGAAAAAAATTTAGAAATGGAAAGCATATTATTTGTTGCCAGGGATTAGGGACTGGGGTAGGGGATGGAAGGTGGGATAGGTAGGGTAGGAAGGAAATAGTGTGGTTGTAAAAGGGCAACAGGAGGAATATCTGTGGTGATGAAACTGTTCAGTATTTTGACTGTGATGGTGAATACATGAACCTATGTATGTGATAAGATTGTCTGGCACTAATACATACACACACAAACAAAACAAGTAAAACTGGGAGAATCTGAGTAAGATCAGTAGATTCTATCACTGTCAATGTCCCAGTTATAACACTGAACTACATGTTTACAGGATGTTACCACTGGGATAAACAGATAAAGAGTATATGGGATTTCTGTGTTATTTCTTGCAACTGCATATGAACTTACGACTAAAATTTTCAAAAAACAAAAAATGGGTCTCAGCCTGTTAAAGGTTATTTATATGGTCCATAGGAGGAATATATGCAAGTAATGGTCAGAAAATGGAAACCGGTCCTTGCAAGCTATTTCATTCTCATTCTCCCTCCCTAGGAATATAAATGTGTCCCCAGACTCCCTTCAACAGAGTTAGGGCTATATTATCTTGAGATAAGTGATCATTATCAGAATTTTGGCTCTAGAGTTATATTTATTTTGCTGTCCGACTCACTAGGATCCTATCACTAACTCCCAAATTTCATTCCATTGCTCTCACTTACTACTTACAAGACAGCGAGTTCTATTTTTTTCTTTCCGCTCCCCCGCAGTCTGAAATATGTTTGTAAAGACTTCAAATGCTAGCCCCTAAACAGGAAAAATATACAAACCAAAAAGCTCTCTAGGTTTTAAAAATATTTTATCTACTGATATATATATATTATACATAAAATTATATATATATAATTAAATAACGAAGTAAATACTGCCAGTATCCTTTAAGCTCCTCTTTAATTACATCTATCTCCCTTTCCCTAAAGGCAGAAATAAATCATTTTTGTTATCAATTTTTCTTTTTCTGGTAATGCATCCCTAAACAATACGCTTGAGTTTATTTCTTATAAATTTTTCTTAAATTGTTGACTTTATAAAGCACCATATTTTACTTCTTTTTTTTTTTTTTTTTTTTTTTTTTTTTTTTTTTTTTTTTTTTTTGAGACGGAGTCTCGCTGTGTCTCCCAGGCTGGAGTGCAGTGGCGTGATCTCGGCTCACTGCAAGCTCCGCCTCCTGGGTTCACGCCATTCTCCCGCCTCAGCCTCCCAAGTAGCTGGGACTACAGGCGCCCACCACCGTGCCCGGCTAATTTTTTGTA
The DNA here is from genome assembly GCF_043159975.1 of Macaca nemestrina. Lineage (NCBI taxonomy): Eukaryota > Metazoa > Chordata > Mammalia > Primates > Cercopithecidae > Macaca > Macaca nemestrina. Next base: position 12,900,721 of record NC_092125.1, on the reverse strand, counting down.
TTTTTAGTAGAGACGGGGTTTCACCATGTTAGCCAGGATAGTCTCGATCTTCTCACCTCGTGATCCACCCGCCTCGGCCTCCCAAAGTGCTGGGATTACAGGCTTGAGCCACCGCGCCCGGCCTATTTTACTTCTTTAAAACATTTTAATTGTGGTAGGGGATGGGTTCACAAAGTTGACATGTACATATTTATAACCTTTAAAAGACTACTGAGACAGAAACCTGTGTGTCACTAAAAGCTTCTAAATACTGCCAGTATCATATTAAAAAGTAAAACAGAAAAACAGATGTTGGCAAGGATGTGGAAAAAAGGGAATGCTTATATACTGTTAGTGGGACTGTAAATTAGTTCAACACCTATGAAAAACAATATGGAGATTTATCAAAGAACTAAAAGTAGAACCATCATTTGACCCGGCAATCCCACTACCGGGTATCTACCCAAAGGATATCATTATATCAAAAAGACACCTGCACTTGAATGTTTATCATTGCACTATTCATAGTAGTGAAGTCATGCAATCATCATGTAGGCAAGTGCCCATCAACGGTGGATGGAATAAAGAAAATGTGGTCCATGTACACCACGGAATACCAAGTAGCCATTAAAAAAAAAGAAATCATGTCCTTTGCAGCAACATGGATGCAGCTGGAGGCCATTACCCTAAGTGAATTAATGCAAAAGCAGAAAATCAAATACTGCATGTTCTCGCTTATAAGTGGGAGCGAACAGTGAGTATACACGAACACAAGGAAGGAAACAACACTGGGGACCCCAAAAGGTGAGGAGGGAGGGGGACAAGAGCTGAAAAATTCCCTATACCCATATAACAAACCTGCACGAGTACCCCCTGAATCTTAGGGAAAAAATAAAAAATAGAAATAAACAGTGCCAGTATCCTTTAAGCTCCTCTTTAATTACATCTACCTCCCTCTCCGTAAAGGTAGAAATAAATCTTATTTTTGTTATCAACTTTTCCTTTTCTGGTAATGCATCCCTAAACAATATGCTTGAGGTTTTCGGCCCCCGTTTCTGAACTTTAATGTTAATGGCTTCTAATGTGTGAATTTTTCTGGGATGTGCCTCTTTGGCTAACACTTTATTATGGCATCTCTGATGATGAAGTCTGTAGTACCTCATTCATTTTCCCTGTTGCAAGTGTTACATTTTATTAGAATATCATAATTTCTCCATTCTACTCTTGATGCATACAGTAGACAGAATGCCCCACTCCCAAGATGTCCCTAATTCCTGAAATATGCAAATATATTATTTTTACATGGCAAAGGGGACTTGAAAGATGAGATGAATTTAAGGATCTTGAGATGGGAAGACTATAGTGGATTATTCAGGTGAAACGAGTGTAGTTCCAAAGTTCTTCATGAGAGAGGAAGGCGGGAGTGCCAGAGTCAGAGAGGAACTGGAAAATGCCATACTGCTGGCTCTGAAGACGAAGGAATAAAGAGGCCATAAGCCAAAAATCACAACAATATCTAGAAGCTTGAAAAGGAGCCTCCAGAAGGAAATGCAACCTTGCTGACATCTTGATTTTAACCCTGTAAATCCCATTTTCAGAATTCTGGCCCCCAGAACCACAGCATAATAAATTTATGTTGTTTTAAGTCATTATATTTGTGGCAATTTGTCACAACAGCAATAGAAAATTACCACAATCTATATTTAGATTGTTTTCAGATTTGGCTAAAGAACATTGCTACACAAACGGTTTTGGACACATATCCTGGTATAAAAACACATGCAAGAGTTTCTCCAGGTTGGGCCAGGCACAATGACTCACACCTGTAATCTTAGCACTTTGGGAGGTGGACACAGGAGAACTGAGACCAGCCTGGGCAACATGGCGAAATCCTGTCTCTATAAAATTACGAAAATTAGCCGGGTCTGGTGGTGAGCATCTGTAGTCACAGCTACTCAAGAGGCTGAGGTGGGAGGATGACCTGAACCCAGGGGATCGAGGTTGCAGTGAGCCAAAATCACACCACTGCACTCCAGCCTGGGGAAAAGAGCCAGACCTTGTCTCAAAAGAAAAAAAAAAAAAGAGTTTCTCCAGGTTATATGCTTAGGAATGGAACTGCTGTAAGTATATGTTCAGCTTTTTCAGGAAATGGCAAAATGATTTCCAAAACAGTTGTACCAATTTACCAGCCCCCCAACAATGAATGGGAGTTACTGTTGAGCCATATCCTCACAATTTTTTTTTTTTTTTTTTGAGACAGAGTCTCCCTTTGTCACCCCAAGCAAGAGTGTAGGGTCTCAGTCTTGGCTCACTGCAACCTCCACTTCCTGGGTTCAAGTGATTCTCGTGCCTCAGCCTTCCGAGTAGCTGGGACTACAGGCACATGCCACCATGCTCAGCTAATTTTTGTATTTTTAGTAGACATGAGTTTCACCATGTTGGCCAGGCTGGTCTCAAACTCCTGGCCTCCAGTGATTAGCCTGCCTCGGCCTCCCAAAGTGCTGGGATTATACGTGTGAGCCACTGTGCCAGCCCATATCCTCAGTAATATTTAACATTAATCAATGCTTTAATTTTTGCCAATCTATTTAGCATGAAAAGTTATCTTTTTTCTTATTTGCACGAATAAGGTACAATGTTCATATGTTTTACAAGACATTTATATTTCTTCTTGTGTAAAATGTCTATTTATATCTTTGATTCACTTTTCTGTTAAGTTATCTTCTTCATACTGATCTGCAGAAATCAATACTGCTTCTTCCCTATTCTATTATTTTAGAACTCCAATTAGACATATTAGACATTCTCACTCTATTCTCCAGGTATCTTAAGTTCTCTTTAATATTTATTGTCCCATTGTCTCTCTAGATTTCATTCTGAATAATTTATTTGCATCTATCTTCCATTCACTTATTCATTAATTCAGCCTATTTACTGAGGCCCAACATAACATTTGCACTGTTTTAAGTGCTGGAGATATAAAATTAGAAGAAAAAAAAAAAAAAACAGACAAAAATCTCTGCCCTCAAGGAGTTTACATTCTCATAGGGAAAAGGGGGTGCAAAATGAATGAACAAGTACAGAATGTCAGATGGTAATAAAGTGATATAGAAGAAACCTAGGGACTGGAAACAGACTGCAGAACTGGGGCTGCTAACCATTTAAAACGGGACAGTTACAGAAGGTGTCAGTGACATTTTGGCGAGGAGTAAGACATGCAGGAATGGAGGGGACAGCATTCCAGGCACTGGGAGTGAGTGCAAAGATCCTAAGCAGTAAGCTTGTCCCGTGTTTGTGAGGAATAAGGAGGACTATGCAATAGGCAAGAAGGAGAATTAGACCACTGTAAGATTTTAGCTTTTACTGAATCTGAGTTATTTTATCACACCAACCGATTCTCTAACTCTGAGACCAACTGGGTGGTGTCCAATAATTCAATTCTGACACTATCCACCATCAGTGCAGACCCACAAATTAAGGGCTGAGTCCCACAAGATGGCCCCACTCCTGACACAAATCTCAGGTCCTGAGCCACTTGTTCTTCTGACTGGCTATCAGTTGGGGGTTCCTAGCACTTCCATTGCAGGTTTGATAATTTGCCAGAATGGCTCACAGAACTCAGAAAGACACTTTACTTACAGTTACCAATTATTATAAAGGATACAATTCAGTAACAACCAAATGGAAGAGATGCATTGGGCAAGCTACTAAGGCAGAGGGATGTGCAGAGCCTCCCTGCCCTCTCTCAACATGCCACCCTCCCAATAATTCAAGGTGTTCCCCACCCAGAAACTCATCAAATCTAGTTGTTCAAGAGTTCTTACAGAGCTAATCTCCAGCACCCACCTCTCCCCTTCCTGGAGGTTGGTGGGGCTAAAAGTTTCAATTTTCTAATCACTTGGGTTCTCGTGGTGACCAGCCCCCCATCCTGAAGCTATGTAGGGTCCCTGTCTTAAGTCATTTCATTACTATAAACACAAGTGTGATTGAAAGGGGCTCATTATGAGTAACAAAAGGCACTCCTATGACTCAAGAAATTCCAAGGGTTTTAAAGGGCTTTGTGTCAGGAATCAGAAATAAAGACCAAATATATTTTTGGATTACACCATGTGAGACAGGAAGCAATTGGGGAGTTTTAAGCAAAGGGTGACAGGAATTTGGTGAGGATAGAAGGTTTCTCTTTTAGATTTGTATGCTCAGGGACATTTAAGACAAGAGACACGTCAGATAAAGTGACACTTTAGCAGAAATCTAACAGAGCAAATCATATGAATACACGAGAAAAGAGGGTGCTAGGTAGAAGAAACAGTACAAGGCTTTGAGGCAAGAACGTATCTGCCGTGTTTAAGAACAGGGAGGCCAATTTGGCTGGAGCTCATGTATAAGGCCCAGGGGGAGGCGGGTTGGGGAAGACTGTGGAAAAAGCAGATATGGGGGAAAAGATCAGAAATGTGGTTTCTATATCAAGTTTGAGATATCAATCATCCAAGAGGAGATGTCGAAAAAGAAGTTGGATACATAGATCTAGAGCTGAGAATCCTAGTCTTGGAGACTAACACTGAGAGTCCACTGTACATCTGGTATTTAAAGCTAAGAGACCAGAAGAGATGACTAAGATAATGAGAAGAAAGAGTACAAGATTTGAACCCCGAGGTTCAAACGATTAGTAGTCAAGGGCAGGGGAGGAACAAAGAAAAAATGCTAAGACAGACTGGTCCACTAGACAGGAAGACAACCAGAAAAGTTTAATATCCAGGATGTCAGAATAAAAATTATTTTAAGGAGATTGAGTGATGAGTTGTGAAAAAATGCCGTCAATTGGTAAAGCTGAGATTTAAGAGCCAACCATTGGTCTTAGCAACAAGGAAGATATTGGTGACCTTGCCAGGAGCAGTTTCAGAGGTGTGGTAGGAGCAAAAGTCCGATTAGAAAGGGCTGAAAAATAGAAGAACCAGCATAGTAAGAATAAATTAAATCTAACTCTTGAATTTTTCTAGAGGGAACAGAAAAAATAGGCAAAGGCAGAGGGAATATGTGGATCAAAAGATAACTTTAAAACAGTAAAATTAGCAGTATGTTTTATGATGTATAGTCCGGCTTTATCTCTTCACCCAAATCTCATGTCAAATTATAATCCCCAGTGTTGGAGAGGAGCCTGGTGGGAGGTGTTTGAATCATGGGGGTGGACTTCCCTCTTTCTGTTCTCCCGATAGTGAGTTCACATGAGATCTGGTTGTTTAAAAGGGTGCAGCACTTCCCCGATTGTAAGTTTCCTGAGGCCTCCCCAGCCATGCTTCCCGTACAGCTGTGAGTCAATTAAATCTCTTTTCTTTAAAAATTACCCAGTCTCAGGTAATTCTTTATAGCAATACAAGAATGGACTAAGCCAGGCACAGTGGCTCAGGCCTGTAATCCCAGCACTCTGGGAGGTCAAGGCAGGCAGATCACTTGAGGTTAGGAATTTGAGACCCGCTTGACCAACATGGCAAAACCCCATCTCTACTAAAAATACAAAAATTAGCCGGGCATTGTGGCTGGAGCTTGTAATCCCAGCTACTCGGGAGGCTGAGGCATAAGAACTGCTTGAACCTGGGAGGCAGAGGTTGCAGTGAGCTGAGATTGAGCCACTGCTCTCCGGCATGGGTGACAGAGCGAGACTCTACTCCAGGAAACAACAACAAAAAAAGAATGGACTAATACATGATGACAGTAAAATTCCATTTGAGAAAGACAAACTGATGATCCAGGAAAGAAAGAGAAGATTACTAGAGCCATGTCCGTGAGTGGGAAAGAAAGAATGAGACCTCACATGCAAGTGAAGGGACTGCCTTTGATAAAAGCACACAGTTCATCAATGGTAACCAACAGGAAGTCAAAATACGTGGGTACAGAGACTAGTAAATGGATAGATGTCAGTTACTCTATGGAATTTCTCTTCTGATTGTTCCAATTTTAGTAAGGTATGAACTGAGAGTAAGGATAGATGAAAAGGTGATGGGGGATTAAGGAGAAAGAAAAAAGACATGAAATGGTTGTCTAATTCAATAATCATTTCTTCAGCTGGATATGATCAGCTATTTAATCCATCCATTGAGTTTTAAAATTCAGTTCTAGAACTTCTAATTCATTACTATTAAAATCTTTTTGGCCATTCTTTAAAATCTTTTTTCCCTTTTATACTTCAAGTTTCTTTTTATTTGAACACATTAAACATAGTGATACTACATTATCTATCTGATAATTTCAGAACCTAAGGTCATTATGTGTTTGTTTCTGTTGTCTGTGTCTAATATCTGATTCATGGTGCCCTGTTTCCTTGTGTTTTGTGATATTTTACTGCTAGCTGTTTAGTCTTCTTGGCACTTTATCTTCAATAATTTTTCAAGGTTTGAGTTAAAAATAAATTCCTCCAGATGTGATGGATATTTGCTTTTATTAGTAACCTGAGGCATACAAATGTGGGACTGCTATGAATTTTCCAAGCATAAATATTTGGCTTGCAAACCTGCGTGAGGACTGACTCATGGTAACAAATTCTCAAAGTTTCTTCCCCACTTCTCCTAGCAAGTTTCTTTGCATTCCCCTTACTTAGAATGGGTTTCATTTCTCATTTACCCTTATATTGAGGATGTAATTGTTTGAAGTGCAGGCTCCAAACAGCTACCTCCTCAATATAAGGGTAAATGAGAAATGAATTTTGGTGGAGCCTCCTATTAGTTTCCTCTCACTGGGCAGACACAGGGCTATTTCTTGCCCACTCCACTCCATGCAACTGTTAAAGTAGCTCAAGATCTTTAGGGTTCAGGAGAAGCTCTCAGAGTAACGGACTGGTATAGCACTATTTGAGTTCTAAGTTTCTGGCTTTTCATTTATTGAGGGGTTCTGTGTATTCCTTAATTTTACACCACCTCAGAAATGCATTCAGAATCTAATTGAAATTACTTTTGAAAGGAAGATTGTTCTATCACTTGTATGCACTATGCCTTTAGCTTCCAGTGCTTCACCATAGTACAAAGTATATTTACATTTCATTTATAAGATAATGGGGCATGAGATATCCAAACGCGTATCCTTTTGTGTGCTCAAAAATATTTTTCTGCTTTTATTTTGGAAGGAGATAACATTTAAAATATGTATCTCCTTAAATGACTGATTTCTTGTAAACAGAGATAGTTTTCAAAAATTCTAATTCTTCCCTTTATCAGTTAGTTTTCTACCAATTTATTATATGGATGAAGTCAAAGAACTGGCTGAATTCCACTTTTTGATTTTCCTGTTTTCCTTCTGCTTTTCTATACTAGAGAGAATTGAAAATACCAACATACTGTATAGACCAGAAGGGGTTCCACATTATGGCTCCACTGTAATGTCACTCGCTCATTTAAGACATTTACGTGCCGGGCGCGGTGGCTCAAGCCTGTAATCCCAGCACTTTGGGAGGCCGAGGTGGGCGGATCACAAGGTCAGGAGATCGAGACCATCCTGGCTAACACGGTGAAACCCCGTCTCTACTAAAAAATACAAAAACTAGCCGGGCGAGGTGGCGGGCACCTGTAGTCCCAGCTACTCGAGAGGCTGAGGCAGGAGAATGGCGGGAACCCGGGAGGCGGAGCTTGCAGTGAGCTGAGATCCGGCCACTGCACTCCAGTCTGGGCGACAGAGCCAGACTCCGTCTCAAAAAAAAAAAAAAAAAAGACATTTACGTTTCTTGAACTTCAGTTATCTCAATGGTCCCATTTCGGAGAGATGTATCAAATAAAATGAGATAATCTGTAACCATCTTACAGATTAAAGTACTATCTAAAAGATGATCAGGCCAGGCATGGTGACTCACGCCTGTAATTCCAGCACTTTGGGAGGCCAAGGCGGGTGGATTACCTGAGGTCAGGAGTTCGAGACCAGCCTGGCCAACATGGCAAAACTCCATCACTACTAAACAAACAAACAAACAAAAATACAAAAATTAGCCAGGTGGGGTGGCAAGCACCTGTTATCCCAGCTACTCGGGAAGCTGAGGCAGGGAGAATTGCTTGAACCCGCGAGGCAGAGGTTGCAGTGAGCCAACACATGCCACTGCACTCCAGCCTAGCCAACAGAGCGAGACATTGTCTCAAAAAATAAAGAAAAAAAGAAAGAAAGTACAGCTGGCAACAAAAACCAAATATATTCACTTGGAAGACTGTTGGCACAATGCTACTTCAAATATTCACAAATCTTTAACTGTTGAACTATATTTATATTCATTTGAATATAATGAAATTAAAAGTACAGGGGCAGGCCAGGCACAGTGGCTCATACCTGTAAGCCCAGCACCTGGGAAGCCAAAGTAAGAAACTTGCTGGAGGCCAGGAGTTGAAGATCAGCCCTACAACATAGTAAGTCCCCATCTCTATGCAAAAATTTTAAAAATACAGGTGAAATTATAAAACATTAGTTACACATAATTAGTGGTAAATGAAAAAATCTAAAATGAAGTTTCTAGATAAGCATAATATATGCTATATAAAAAGAGAAAATGGGAAATCTCATTTTAGAAAAATATCTAATTGTAAATTTCACTCAGAAACTAGTGACTAGAAAATAATTTTGCCAAAGACAATTTGGAAAATGTACTTTCGTAAGTCTGCCCAGACTACCACTATCTATTCTATTTCAGTGTTTTCCAAGTGAGGTCCAAGAGGTAATCAAAAGATAACTTTGCTACAGTTACTGTACTTGCAATGTTTGTTTAAAATGCTGTTATCTGGGCCACATTCCAGATCCATTCAATCAATAATCTGGAGGCCGGAGAATCTGCATTTTAACATGTTCCCCAACACCAAAAAGTCTGCCCCTTTTATTTTTATGGTTCACAGACACAAATGGACCATTCAGGCGCTCTGGGATTTAGTGCAGGGTACCATAAAACCATGAAATAAAGTGACTCAATTCAGAAAAACATGTTTTCACGGTTACACTCATAGTCAACCTTCAATTTTTCTTAGATGAGCACTAATTGCTTCAAATGACATCTCCCCCTCATTATCAGGCCCCCTGAGACTTTCGTTTTATTTTTTTGGCCCTTGCAGCAGGTGCAGACAACAGGCAGCAGCACCTGGCAATCAATTCAAATTCTACTGAATAGAAGCAAACACCTCTCTGAAGGCGAAAGGATCTGGTCAGCTAAGCCTCGGATTTCTAGCACATTGAGAACACTTGTAATCATCTCTTCACATCAACAACCAGCCAGCACCTCACGACTGCCTGAGCCAGAGCCTCCATCCACGAGCCACAACGCCAGACTCAGACCCCCCAGTCTCGTACTGGGACTTAAGTGGCGATGCCACTTGGCAGACACAGCTCAGCTGGGTAAAAACAAAGCAATCTTGAGCAAGGGAAGGTGCTCGAGGAAGGGTAAAAGCCCAGAAAGCTCTAGTCCGAAAGTTCAAGTGAGTGAAGTCTTGTCCCCTCCTAATTCCTCTGAGCCTGGCGGGGCCTCGGGGATCTGCGGAGTGCCCCCTACTCTCAGTCTCCCTCCCTCGCTAACTCCTGAAGGGAAGGACGACACCGTTTCTCTAGGCGCTCGACCCCTTCGCAAGACAGCCGAGGGGGTTCATGCCCGTCTCATCTCCCGCCACACTCCCAGCCGCTTAAAACATCGAGAGGAAAAAACGAAAACAGCTCAGGGGACCGTCACCATCTTCCTCTTTTGACTGCCATTACCCGGAGTGTCGTCGTCCCCCCGCCCTGCGGGCGGTTCGCAGATGTTTCCCGCACTGGACGGTCAGGTCTCTGCTCCCCGGGTTTTCTGCTCACCAGAAATCACCTCTGTTCCGGCCCGGCCCGGCCTGGCCCTCCCCGCACCACAGCCACGGCCCGTGTGTAGCGGCCGCGGGTGTTCGGCCGGGGGTTCCCGGCCCGCCATCACTCGGGCTTACCTGCGCCTCGACGACGCTCCGGAGGAAGCTCAGGGTGACCAGTAGCTGCACCGCGGCCGCTGCCCCCTGCCCAGCGCCTGCCCGGCGGACCCCTTGGCTCATGCTGATCTCTCCCCACGCCGCTGCCAGCCGGGTCCCTCGGGGCCGGGGAACGGCGGGCGGCCCGGGCGACGACCCAAGGGGACGGTTCCCAGCGGCCGAGCGGCTCCAGGATCAGAGGTTTGCACGCCGGTCCAGAGGCGGGAGACTCTCCGAAATACCCGGCAGCTGCGAGTGAGGCAGGAAAGGCTAGCTCCCCTACATCATCCCCCAGGCGGCCCCGCCCCCAGCTCGCTCGGCTCATCGGCCACGCCCCCCGAGCGCGGGGCCTTGTGGGAGTTGTGGTCCTGGGAGGCCGCTTAGGCGCTGCGGCAGGAAGGCGGAGCCGACAAACTAGAGGACTCGGGAACTACAACTGCGAAAGCCGCTCCGCCTCCCCGAGGCCTCGGACTCCACGGCGGCCAATGAGGCGGGACCACGCGGGCCTCCAAAACACCCGGAGGTGCGGGCGGGGGAAGAGGGGCGACCTCTTCTCCGGGAAACCAGGCTGGGGACCTCCCTGCGTCGGTCCGTGCTGTGGCTCCCGCCAGGCTCCAGGATTCACCCAGTATGCGGGAGAGTTAGGAACTAACGGTGCGGGATCTTTGACTTTCGGTCTGAAGCGTATTCTTTGTCTCATCATTTTCCTGTAGCCTGACATCTGCTGTGGGTGCCTATGTAAGCCACCTGTGACTTGTAGAGGTGGCTTCGGCTTTTTTTTAATTTCATGCACCCTAGATGTGGATGTCATGTCCTGCCCTGCCCCCGCCCGACTCCTAGATTGACACGTGCAAGTATAACACATGCTGAAGAATGAAGACAAACCGAAAGGTTTATGATGAAATATGGGGATGGGGTAAAACAGAAAAACTTAGAGTGATATAGTTTGGGCGCAGATCCCAACTCTAAAACATTCTAGTTAGTTATTGGGCCTTAATTCCCACCCCATATCTTGTTCTAGGGCTACATAAGATTAGATGCAGAAAAACCTGAGTATAGTGCCTAGCACCTAGGAAGTACTCAATAAATGGTAACTGCTATTAGTTTTATTAATGTCTTTGATTTCTACAAAACGAATAATACATCTCCCTTGTGTTTATGTGGCAAGTATTAGTTTCTCATTGATGCTATAAGAAGCTATCACACATTTAGTTGCATACAACAAAAGAAATTCATTATCTTATAGTTCCGGAGATCAGGAGTCCAAAATGGACCTGTAGGGCTGTGTTGCTTTTGGAGGCTCTCGGGGACAATGTGTTTCCTTACCTTTTCCAGCTTCCAGAGGCCACCTGCATTTCCTGCCTCATGACCTCACATTATGGTCACATCTTCTTCACTCCTTCTGCTTCCCTCGTCACATGCCTTCTCTTGTGACCCTAGCTCTTCTGTCTCTCTTGTATAAGGACCCTTGTGATTACATTGGTTACAGACCATCCTATCTCAAAATCCTTAACTTAATCACATCTGCAAAGTCCCTTTTGCCATGTTGGATAATATATTCACAAGTTCCAGAGATTAGGATAAGGATCTATAAATAGAGGGCCATTAATTAGCCTACCACATAGTGGTTTATACCTTTCAGAACCAGCAGAGCATTAAACCAAATGCAGGGTCCTGGGGTTGCTGACTGCACCGATCACATGCCCATGAAGCCAGCCCTGCCTGTCCTTTTCCTCTCCAGCAACTCTTTCCCTTCTGCCTCCAAACTATCCAGATCTTCCCTAGTTTAAAAGCAAAAAAACAGGCTGGGTGCGGTGGCTCACACCTGTAATCCCAGAACTTTGGGAGGCTGAGGCGAGCGGATCACCTGAGGTCGGGAGTTCGAGACCAGCCTGACCAACATGGAGAAACCCTGTCTCTACTAAAAATACAAAATTAGCCAGGCAAGGTAGCACATGCCTGTAATCCCAGCTACTTGGGAGGCTGAGGCAGGAGATTGCTTTAACCCGGGAGGCGGAGGTTGCGGTGAGCTGAGATCATGCCATTGCACTCCAGCCTGGGCAGCAAAACAGAAACTCTGTCTCCAAAAAAAAAAAAAAAAAAAAAAAATTGTTGCTTGGTTTTTCCAGCGACTTTTCCATGTCTCCTTTTCTCTTCCAAACCTATACTTCCTATCTGCTCGCTGCCTTCTTCCCTTCATATAAATCTGCTTTTGATAAGAGAAACTTTTTATCAAGTTTGGTAGACTTTTTTAAAGATTCCTTGTCTGTGCTGCATTTGATGTTGTCAATAACACATACTTCCTGGGATTTTGTTATGCAAAACTTTTTTTAAAATTGTGGGTTATAAATTTTCCTATTATAAAATCTCAGGTTCTTTAAGGACTCTCTAGTGCCTGGATATCAGAGGCAGAATTCATGGCCTTCCAGAGGCTTGAAATATTTGTTATTAAAGAACAAAGGAAGAAAGTGGTTTGGGGGTGGAGTGAAAAAAGAAAGAGAGAGAGACAAAATGGACAGGGAACTGTAATGCAGACAGGGGTCAGATAGCTTCTGTCCTCTTAGTTACAGAATCCAGAAAGTCACAGCAACAAACCTCCCCGTTTGCTTGTTTTCAGCTCAGAAGCCGGACACATAACTTCGAGGGACAAATGAGATTTTTCTTGGCGAGTGAAATTGGAAATAGCAGGTATTTGTCATGAGATATCAGTGTACCAAGGTTCACTTAGAGTGGTGCCTGTCATGATCTGTTTTAGTGTTCATTGTTATGAGTGCTATGCCGGGGTTGTTCCTTTGTGAACAGGCAGCCCTCCTCTTTGTTCTCTCATTCTGGCTGATTTACCTCTGCTTTCCCTAAAATCAGCTACACTGAAACTGGCATTGTGAGAGGCCGCGACGATGTGCTATCACCCATGCTTCCTGCAGATGATGTTCTGTTAGAACCTTCTCATTCCTAAGGCTGTGGTTAGAAGTTGAAACAGGAAGAAAGTGCAGACAACTAAACCCCTTTGATTGCACGCCACAAAAATCAGCTCTAACTCTTAATTTTTTTGAAATAGTAAATGAAAAAAATGTCAAATTGCTTACGGTACTGAGGAAAATTTCACCACACACCTCTAGAAAGGTAAGTCCATTAGGACAGAATTCAGGGACTCTAAAGAGTACAACTCATGATTGAACAGTCTCTTCTAGGGCATTGCCATTATACTTATCGATTCCCATCGCTTTTAGTCTTCTGTCCCTCCTATCAAAATTCTTTCTGGAGTTTAGCTTGCAGGTAGAAGGTAGAATGTGAGCACCTTGATTCACAGTCCTACAGACCACAAGAAATGAGCCAGAGGTAGCTGCACAAACTACTACTTTCTTTTTCTTTTTTTTTTTTTTTTTGAGACGGAGTCTGACTCTGTCACCCAGGCTGGAGTGCAGTGGTGTGATCTCACTGCAACCTCCACCTCCCAGATTCAAGTGATTCTCATGCCTCAGCCTCCAGGGGAGCTGGGATTACAGAAGTGTGTCACCACACCTGGCTAATTTTTGTACTTTTAATAGAGATGGGGTTTCACCATGTTGGCCAGGCTGGCCTCAAACAACTTTCTATTTTTAATAGAGGGGAAAGGGATGCTGATCAGACAAAGGCAACAGATGTCTCCTTCAGGATGTTGAGTTCTTATTGAGTACTGCATTCGAATTCACTTCCTTTGCCTCAGCTTGTATTCACACATTCATCACATTATCACAGATGTCTTTCCACGCCCCTCCCCCCAAGTATATATGTTTTTATTCAGCCATTTAGTTTACAACATGAGGTAAAAGGAAAAAGTTCTCCTTGACCAGTATTTTACACAGTTATAGTGTAAAACATTTTAGACTTCAGGGATTTATAAGGGATTACATTTCTGAAAAGTTGGGATCAGGTTAAACAAGTTTTGTTTTTTTTTCTTGAGACGGAGTCTTGCTCTGTCACCCAGGCTGGAGTGCAATGGCACGATCTCAGCTCACTGCAACCTCTGCCTCCGGGGTTCAAGCAATTCTCCTTCCTCAGACTCCCGAGTAGCTGGGATTATAGGCATGCGCCACCACGCCCAGCTAATTTTTTGTATTTTTACTAGAGATGGGGTTTCACCATGCTGGCGAGGCTGGTGTCAAACTCCTGACCTCGTGATTTGCCCACCTCAAACTACTTTTAACTGAATTTTCCAGGTGACTCTTCCCTTCCAATAGTAACAAACTCTAGTTAGTTACATAAGTTTCTTCAAGGCCAAGTTTTATCATCGTTGCTGATATCCTTAGAGCTGAAGCACTGCTATTTCAATCAGTATCCACCAATTCCACTTCAGAAACGAACTTTGCATTTGGTGGAATTTGGCATCAGGCTGCGCTTTCTTTCCATAAGCCCATTCTGCTTCACTCTTCGATTGAGGCTTATCTCTTTTACCCAGTCAAGAGTGCTTCATCCCATCCTGTGATAACTTTGCCACTTTGACCTTAAAACTTAAAGGCTTAGTATTTTCTTTTTTGAGTTTGTTTGAATGTTAGTATCAAAAACAGTCCCATCTTGTAGTGTTCCTGTATACCAGCCGTGAACAACATCTCCCCATCTTCCAAAAAGGAGAAATGTTATTCACTGCTGTTCATTTCCCTTTTTTTTTTTTGGAGATGGAGTTTCGCTCTTGTTGCCCAGGCTGGAGGCTGGAGTGCCGTGGCGCGATCTCAGCTCACCACAACCTCTACCTCCTGAGTTCAAGTGATTCTCGTGCCTCAGCCTTCCCGAGTAGCTGGGATTATAAACATGTGCCACCACACCCAGCAAATTTTGTATTTTTAGTAGAGACTGGATTTCTCTATGTTGGTCAGGCTGGTCTCAAACTCCCGACCTCAGGTGATCCGCCCGCCTCGGCCTCCCAAAGTGCTGGGATTTCAGGCATGAGCAAATGCGCCCCGCCTTATCTCCCTTTTTTAGAACAGATTTTGCATATCTTGGTGGACTCTCAGCCAGAGTCTCTTCAGACTTGGTTTCTTTGGGTTTATCTTCATTAAGCGTCACATTTTTCACTTGCAAACACTTACCATATTGGTACCCTTGAAACACTCGGTTTCAAAAAGATGGTTATAGGCTGTAACCAAATGGTCCTTGTTAGCTGTCTTGCCCACATTTTTAATGTTTCCTAATAATTTATGTTCTGCAAGAAACGAATCTGAATTATGGTCCTGCAGAAACTTGATAAAGTCCTTCTTGGGCAGGTGCTTACTGTGCAGCTGCTCCAGGGTTCACGCCTGCAGTGGAATGGCTGCTGCCATCTTCCCCCACTGCCTGTGCCTCACTGAGCCGGCCGGCTGCAGTTCCCACAGATGTCTTGATTGTGGTATACCAAAAAGCATGCATCGGGACACTGGCTGACCAGAAATGGCAACAGTATGCCTATCGTAGCTTATGTAATTTATGATTAACTATCATCAACCTGGTTAGATGAACCTAATTACCTGGAAGTGAGGTACAGGAAAACTGACCACATTTTTTGAATGGAAGAATTTATGAACCTCTTGTATTTCCTAATCTGAGATAGGGCAGGGCTAGCTATGTCAATCAGCATAACTCCCTCATTGTAAGCAATGATAATATGTAATTGATTTGGCCATGACAGTAGGTCACAGGGGTGTCCGAGAGAGAGAATACAGTCATGGGTTCTTAGTTTTTGTTTCTGGCTGGGCCACTAAAGCCTATTAAGTTTAGCCTCAAGCTGCCTCCTTACATATATAATTTCAGCCGAAAGATATTTCTGTACATCATGAACTATAACAACTGGAAGTATAAACCAACCATAGCTCACACTTGTGCCAGTCACTAAGTTTTGGGCCAAGAAATGGAGCCAACTGTTTGAACCGTGTTCAAATAAGGCAAATACCAAGCTGTAACCAATCCAGTTGTTTCTGTACCTCACTTCCATTTCCTGCAGGTCACTTTCCTTTTGCTGTCCATAAATCTTCCACCACGTGGCTGCGGGGGAGTCTCTCTGAACCCGCTGTGATTCTGGGGGCCGCCCAATTCAGAAATAGTTCATTGCTCAGTTAAACTCTTTTAAATTTAATTCGGCTGAAGTTTTTCTTTTAACAAGCCCCTTCCTCATCTCTCTTTTCTGCTTATCACTAGAGACAGAAACTAAAACTATGACTTCAGGCCGCTAAAAACCTAAAACTAAACTAAAAACAACGACAGAAGAAGGCGGGTTGAACAAGCTTGAGAGGGACATAGATGGTCATTCCACTAGGGCCAGCCATGACTGTATTTCCTATGATTCTAAATGAAGCCAAACAGCCTCAACTATGGATGACCTCAGTGTGCTTTTCAAACGGATAGTGTCAAAATGACAGAGGAGTTAAGAAGAAACTACTTAGGCAGATAGTGAGGGTATGGGAGTCCTCAGTAAGGTTTTTCTTTTTAACGAAAAGCAGCCCCCAAATCATTTTCTAACAAAGAGCAGCGTGTAAAATCGAGCTGCAGACAATAGAAGATAAGCTGGAAGCTTGCAGGGGTGAATACCGGCAGGAAAAAAGCTACCTGGGACTAGACATCTTCAAATTAGAGGCCTCAACTTCCCTTTTCTTTGGCAGTGGCCTGGTCAAGTGGAAAGGCCATTTGCATAATAAGATTAGGGTGGGGTAGCCAGTCTTCCCCGCCCGCTATGTAAATGTCACACCTGATCCGTCCAATCTGTGGGCCCTATGTAAATCAGACACCGCCTCTTCAAACCAAACTATAAAATCCAGCGCACTCCAGCACCCACCCGTCTTTCCTTGCAGAAGCCTCTCAGTGGAGAGCTAGTCTCCTTTCTCTTTCTTTTGCCTATTAAGCCTCTGCTCCTAAACTCCTCGTGTGTGTTCCTGTCCTAAATCTTCCTGGTGCAAGATGACGAATCCTGGATATTTACCCCAGACAACGAAGCCGCTTCAAAAAGTGTTTCGATCAAGATTAACCTTATTTGTATTGGAAGTGTAGTCACACTGACACCATGTACAAAAACAGACTGATGTTGAGAAGCCAGAAGAACAGAAAAAAAAAAACCAAAAACAGATTTACATTGATTACAGATGGACTCTGTTTTACTCTCAAATAGAAATGATTCCCCTCATCTCTTTATTTCTATGCTTCCCTTCCCCCTTCCCACTCCATGTTCCCCTCTTCTGTGGAAGGATGGCGAATCATTCCATCTCTGTAGTCCAAAGTGAATCAGTGGAGCCCTATGGCAGTTCCTACACACAGTATTCACGTAGCACTAGCAATCTGCCACTCTGCATTACAGTGAGCTTTTCTGTGCACTGTGTATGTGTATTATAGCCCACCTAGAGTGCAAAGTTTTAGTAGACTCTATCTTTTTGTACTGTATTCCCTTTAGTGGTTACTGCCTAAGAACAATAGTCAGTTGCAAGAACAATAGTCAGTAAACACTTGTTCATTGACTGGATATTGTTTACTATCTCAATTTATCTTAGGAGATAATATCTCAGAACCAATCCTGAATGTGGGGGCCCCTGAACGTGTCTTGTGGAGGGGCTGGGAAGTGGCTTTGTTAGGAAGGCATGTTCCTGGAGAATGCAGTAAAATGAAACTGGCAGTCTTCCATTAAAGCAAAGGATTACAGTTTTTTTAAATGGGGGTGCATCTGGGGGCTATGAAAAAGACTGAGGGAGTAACAGACTCCTCAGACTGGTGGAGACCCATTACTGGAAACCATCACTGCTAGAGTTTGCCTCAAGCAGTACTTGAAGTGTCTATAGCTAATGGATTCTGAAGCAAAGGCTTGAGAATTATCTTGAATAGATTGCCATAATGCTTAAGAAACTTTGTGAATTAACAAAATTGCACTAAGCATTTACATTTTCAAGATATCATCAAATGTATTGTGTTTTTTTGATTGTGTTTCTTTGTATGGCTTGGTTAACTTGTGACTTCTAATGAAGGAGGAAATTGTTGATGAATGGCTGTAAATAAAAGTCAAGGTAATGGGATGGAAGTTAAAAACACCAGTAATTTTCTCTCCTAATAGCAAGCTGAATTGTGATTAATGAACCTGCTGAGTAATGGCAATCTGTTGTGTTTAAACAACTGTGTTTGCAGATAGTACTGGTGTGTTAACAACTGACCATGCCAGTTTCTTAAAATTGGATTTCCATCTGTGACATAGTTATAGGGGAATTTTGGCTTGGTGATTGGATTTCTGAATTTTACTGAGGGGATTTCTTCCCCTTGTCTTTTGATAATTAATAGGGATTAAAAGTTGTTAAAATCAAAGAACTTGCCTGGCCTGCGGCTTGTTATTAGTTACCCTACCTTAAGTATTCCTTGTTTTTCTTTAATATTTACTCAGCTGTGTCATTCTCAAGTATTTTCACTTAAGAGCATTAAAGCTGATAAACTTGAATCAGTTAGAATTCATTCTATTTCTAAAGGAGTTGACATGGTGATATAGTTTGGATAAAACCTTTTCTATAACAAACACGATACTATGCTAGAAGTTAATATAAGATGTAACAAGGAATCTAAATAATTGGAAAAACTAGAAACATAATTCTACCAATTTCCACCCCCCACATAACTTCTATAATTAAAAAAAAAAAAAAATTAAAAAAAAGCCTTCACATAACCACAGAATTGTGAGGCACATTGGGACCATTTCACTTTTACCTACTCTCCTTACCCACTCCATTCCACATAGGGTCCAGGGTAAATCACAGTGACAGCTAATACCACAAACATCATAGTAAGTAGAAAGGACCAAGGTCACAGAGATGGTGACAGCAAGTCGGAAAAGGCTGACTACACAGCCCAGCTGGACATGGTGGTGAGTGGGCGGTTCTATGCTGGTACTAAGTTCTTCCCTTCTGTTGGTCTGTACGCCATGTCATTGGGAGCCTCAATAAGTTTAGTTTCTCTACATTCAGCTTCTTTTTCATGAGTTCAGTTGAGTATGTATATGGATTTTAGTCAGATGCGTCGTCCGTGCCTTGTGCCGCTCCTGCTTCTCTGCCTCCGCTGCCTTACTGTCCCCCTTTCCCACCCACCTGCAAGGAAAGTCTGTTTTTGTTGTTGTTGTTGTTGTTGTTTGAAATGGAGTCTCACCTTGTCACCAGGCTGGAGTGCAGCGGCGTGATCTTGGCTCACTGCAACCTCCGCCTCCCAGGTTCAAGCGATTCTCCTGCCTCAGCCTCCCAAGTAGCTGGGATTACAGGCGCGCACCACCATGCCCAGCTAATTTTTGTATTTTTAGTAGGGATGGGGTTTCACCATGTTGGCCAGGATGCTCTTGATCTCTTGACGTCATGATCCACCTGCCTCTGCCTCCCAAAGTGCTGGGATTACAGGCGTGAGCCACCACGCCCAGCCTAGAGTCTGGTTTTTATTGTGCAGCCTCAGTGAGGCAAGATCCTGACCTCCTGTATGTTATTCTTTCTGGACTCAGATTTGGATTCTACTTGGCCTTAACAGAATCACCTTCTTGCCGGTTTTATTTTATATAATTTCCATTGTTCCATTTAGGGACTTTTGATGATCTCTCAGAGATACACATTCTTCAAGGATCTTTTTCTTCTACTTGAGCAGGATGGCCTTGCGTTTAGAATTGTATTTAAACATACTGTGCTCTTTTTCTGGAAAAGACAAGCTTATGATATAATCTGCAAGGCATTACAAGTGCCTCTTACCTAATACTTCTCAAGGTTGGAATCCTAGTGGAATTCTTGTTTATTATAACCCACAGTCACCCACAGGAGCAGGATGAGCCACCATAGTAAACTTACATGAGAGAATCGTTCTAGTCCCCAAGAATGAAAAAGGCCATTTTATGTGTCTCCTTTTTCTCGTGATTCTAGGGATTTGGTTTCTATTCTGTTATCCAATGAAATCATCTCGCTATTTCTTAGGAATATTTTCAACAGTCTGCATTGCCACCAAGTTATAAAGCAATCAGAAAACAGAGAGAAAATGTCCAACTAATTCAGATTATAATTATTTGGGAGTATCTTCTCCCCAATTTTCAGATACTGTTTTTTTTTTAGTTTTGTTTTTTTTGTTTTGTTTTTGAGAGAGTCCCACTCTGTTGCCCAGGCTGGAGTGCAGTGGCACAATCTTGGCTCACTGCAACCTCCGCCTCCCAGGTTCAAGCAATTCTCTGCTTCAGACTCCCAAGTAGCTGGGATTACAGGTGCCCGCCAACACACCGGGCTAATTTTTGTATTTTTAGTAGAGACGGGGTTTCACCATCTTGGCCAGGCCGATCTTGAACTCCTGACTTCGTGATCCACCCACCGCAGCCTCCCAAAGTGCTGGGATTACAGGCCTGAGCCACCGTGCCTGGCCCAGACACTGTTTTAATGATGTTTTAAAGTCTGATGTTCCTGGTGGTGCTTTTAAAAGGGATCCCTGGATTTATCATACAACCACATTAGAGCGATTCTTCACCATACGAAATAACTTACCAAAGAGGTTTTCCTACCAAATGACTTCACTGTACTTCTGAAATCACCATACATAAAAATTTACTGATTTATCCAAAAAAAAAAGGCTCTAAGACTTTTAATAAAACATTTTTGAAAATCAGAAGGTGTGCTTATTCGAAACCATATGTTTATATCTGAAAGCTTTGTATAGTCATTTTTTAAAAATAGACTTCATCTTTTAGAGCAGTTTTAGTCTCACAGCAAAGTTAAGTGGAAAGTACAGAGAGTTTCCTTATAACCCTGCCCTGCACACACTGCCTCCCTACAGTCAACTTCACCACCACCGTGGTACATTTGTTACAATCAATTAAGCAGCATTGACACATCATTATCAAGTTCATAGTTTACGTTCGGGTTAACTCTTTGTATTATATATCCTGTGGAGTTTTTTTGTTTTGTTTTGTTTTGAGATGGAGTCTGGCTCTGTAACCCAGGCTGGAGTGCAATGGCGGGATCTCGGCTCACTGCAACCTCCGCATCCCGGGTTCAAGCGATTCTCCTGCCTCAGCCTCTCAAGTAGCTGGGATTACAGGAGGGCGCCACCACACCTAATTTTTGCATTTTTAGTAGAGACAGGGTTTCACCATGTTGGCCAGGCTGGTCTTGAACTCCTGACCTCAAATGATCCACTCACCTCGGCCTCCCAAAGTGCTGAGATTACAGGCGTGAGCCACTGCGCCCGGCCCATCCTGTGGGTTTTGACAAGTGTTTAATAATGTGTATCTACTGTTGTAGAATCACACAGAATAGTTTTCACTGCCTTAAAAATCCCCTGCACTCTACCTTTTCATTCCTCTTTGCCCCAGTGAAATAATTTTAAAATAAACCTTACTACCTAGAAGTTTATCTCACAAATGGAAAAGTCCATAGAGCTGGAATTCATTCTAACCATGTAGATTAAAACAAAACATCAAATTCATTAGCTTAAAATGGTTTCTCTTCATTCTGTCTGCATGATGTGCTTTCAAGAGAAAAAGAACTGATGGGTAGTGGTGCCCAGTTAGCTTACAAAACATTAATGATCATCAACTCAATATTCTGACCAAAACTATGAACCAGGAAAGTGGGATTTTAAATCTTGCAGCAATCCAGATGGCTTAAGTGAAATCAGAGATAAGAAAAATCTCTGTAGCACTGTCAGGGTTATGGAAGAAAATTAAGATACAATGACTGCTGTAGACGACTTGTTAAGCCTCCCAAAATGTATGCACACTAAAATGAGGGTATTTAGAAGTGGGGCCTTTGGGAGGTAATTAAGTCATGAGAGTCGAGCTTTCATGAATGGGATTAGTGTCCTTATGAAAGAGACTGCGGAGAGCTCCTTCGTCTCTTCTTTATATGAGGACCCAGAGAGAAGATGGCGGTCTATGAACTAGGAAGTGGGCCTTCACCAGACACTGAATCTGGCACATTGATCTTGGACTCCCAGCCTCCAGAACTGTGAGAAATAAATATTTGCTGTTTAAGCTATGTAGTCTATGGTATTTCTGTTATAGCAGCCCAGACAGAGAGACAATGATTTTCCTTAAGTGTCTTTGGAATAGCACCCTACAGCCATGACTTCCCACATCATTCTGTATGGTCACCTCTGAAGTGCTTCAGACCAGAATTGGCTTAGAATTCTCTACACCTCAGCCTGCTGCATAAGGTGTCTATGCCACCTGCATTTCCGCATGTAAAAAACAGCTCTGATATGTTTTGAGTGACAACTAAAAAATCCCCGTACTGTCCTGAAAAGTTGCATTCAATTCTTAATCTTTTTTTTTTTTTTTTTTCCCAGACAGAGTCTCGCTCTATCGCCCGGCTGGAGTGCAGTGGTGCAATCTTGGCTCATTGCAACCTCCACCTCCCAGGTTCAAGCAATTCTCCTGCCTCAGCCTCCTGAGTAGCTGGGATTACAGGCATGCGCCATCACGCCTGGCTAATTTTTGTATTTTTAGTAGAGACGGGGTTTCACCATGTTGGTCAGGCTGGTCTCGAACTCCTGACCTCATGATCTGCCTGCTTCGGCCTCCCAAAATGCTGGGATTACAGGCATGAGCCACCGCGCCTGGCCCTTTCTTAATCATTTTTTAATGGAAACCTACTAATGTGTTCTTGTTTGTTAATTTCTATGATACGGAGGAATAGACCCTCCCCTGCCACTAGAGATAAGTAAAGGGTAGACAGCCACTTCTCAGGGATGTTATAGGGGGTTTAGGCATCAAAATGAATGATTGGGCCATGTGGGTTTTAAGAGTTTTTCAACCTTGACTTTCATGATTCCACCTAAAAAACAGAGCTGTACTGAGCGTTTTTTCAACCAACCAACAAATGAAAAACACTTTTTCTGACCTATTTGAAACATTTTAGAACAGTCCCTTTCTATTTTTAGTATGAACATCAGTGTCAGCAACTCAGTGAGTGGCCCATTGTCCTGTCCTCCCACATTCAATAGTTTGAACTGGATTGAGTGAATGGAACCATTGGAAGTCACAGTCCTCATACTCATGAAATAAACTAGACTACACTACATATAATAATGCCCAAGAAACAGGAATGTAGTATACTTTAAAATACATATATATATATATATATAGAGAGAGAGAGAGAGAGAGCGCGAGAGCAAGTGAACGGGCGTTGTGGCTCAAACCAGTAATCCCAGCACTTTGGGAGGCTGAGGCAGGCGATTCACTTGAGGTCAGGAGTGTGAGACCAGCCTGGCCAACATAGCAAAACCTCCTCTCTACTAAAAATATAAAAAATTAGCTGGGCATGGTGGTGCGTGCCTGTAATCCCAGCTACTTGGGAGGCTGAGGCAGGAGAGTTGCCTGAACCTGGCAGGCAGAGATTGCAGTGAGCTGAGATCACATCACTGCACTCCAGTCTGGGTGACAGAGTGATACTGTCTCAAAAAAAAAAAAAAAAAAAAAAAAAAAAAGTGAGAAACACTTTCTGACTCAAAGATTGAAACTTTAAACTAACAAAAGCTGGTGTTGAGATGAAGGGAACTAGTTATTGTGGGGTTATTTTAATATAATTGTTTACTAAAGAAATATTTTAAAGCATCTGAATATTAGTGTCATAAATAACTATTTGGGAGAAAAGTCATTGGACTGTCTTGGGATATCAGTACACCATTTCTTCCAACATTCATAGCACCAGCATTAGCAACATTTGGACTTTGCAGATTTTGAAGACAATCTTCTCATCCCAGAGTGAGTGTCTCATCCATCACTGTCATTATATTTAAAATATAATTATGTTGGCCGGGCGCAGTGGCTCATGCCTGTAATCCCAGCACTTTGGGAGGCCAAGGAGGGCGAATCACCTGAGTTCAGGACCTTGAGACGAGCCTGGCCAACATGGTGAAACCCATCTCTACTAAAATTACAAAAATTAGCCAGGTGTGGTGGCAGACGCCTGTAATCCCAGCTACTTGGGAGGCTGAGGCAGGAGAATCACTTGAACCCAGAAGGTGGAGGTTGTAATGAGCCAAGACTGTGCCATTGCACTCCAGCCTGGCCTACAAGAGCGAAACTCTGTATCAAAAAAAAAAAGAAAAAGAAAAAGAAAAAGAAAATAATATGCTCTACTGTATTTACCACTTTTATAGGATTTTCTGTGTTGTGAATGAGAATTTGAATCAATTTTTCCTTTTTAAATTAAAAAAATAATAAACTTAAGCTGAGACTTGTTTTAAATGAGTCCTTTCCATCCCCCCAAAATTTTTTTCTTGTTCTTCCACATGATTCTCATCTGTAAGTACTTCCCATGCTGAAAGGCAAAACTGGTGCGCGTCTCTCTTCGACTTCCTATGACCCATGAAGGAGAGAAGTTGTTGTTGTTGTTTTTGTTGTTTTTGAGATGGAGTTTCACTCTTGTTGCCCAGGCTGGAGTGCAATGGCGCTATCTCGGCTCACCGCAGCCTCCACCTCTTGAGTTCAAGCGATTCTCCTGCCTCAGCCTCCTGAGTAGCTGGAATTACAGGCATGCACCACCATGCCCGGCTAATTTTTTGTATTTTTAGTAGAGACGGGATTTCTCCATTTTAGTCAGGCTGATCTCGGACTCCCAACCTCAGGTGATCCGCCCGCCTTGGCCTCCCAAAATGTTGGGATTACAGGTGTGAGCCACCGCGCCCAGCCAGGAAAGAATGTTTTATGGAGATGTAATCCTTCAGTTGAGGGTTCAAGTATGAAGCAATGGTCTTTGATTTTCCTTCCTTTAGATCAATCAAAAATTTTAAAGTGAATAAAATGACCATAAGGCAATTAAGGTAATATTATTTACGTATTTTTTTAAAAAATAAAAGTTGAGCCTGGGCATAGTGGCTAATACCTGTACTCTCAGTGCTGTGGGAGGCTGAGGCAGGAAGATCGCTTGAGCCCAGGAGCTAGAGACCAGCCTGGGCAACAGAGCAAGACTGCGTCTCTACAAAATTTTGAAAATTAGTCACGTGTGGTGGTGTGTCCCTTTAGCCAGGCTACTTCAGCCAAGCTGAAGTGGGAGGACTGCTTGAGCCCAGGGGTTCATGGCTGCAGTGAGCCATGATCACACCACTGCACTCCAACCTGCGTGACAGAGTAAAACCCTGTCTCAGAAAATCAATACAAAATTGTTAAAAGTTGAACGATGATTAAAAACTACATATGGCGTTTGTATGCATGTGGATAAGATCCGGTTAGAAAACATGGACAAATGAAATCAGTGTGATATGCTTGCAAAAATGTAGGTACATTTTAAATGTTTATTGAAATGTACATTTGTTGGAGGCACAAATGTTTCTTATGATTAAGCATAATTGAAGCCTGTCAGTAACAATATGAACAATTAAGCAGCTGATCAATCATTACCTCCTCCTCCCTGCTCTTGTTACCCAATAAATAGGAAGAGCTGTAGAAGTTTGGGGGACTGCCTTTACTCACTAGAAGCAGGGAACTCTCTTCTTTCCCATGCTAGTCCTTCCTTAAAATAGTTACTTTTGTTTTAAATTGTTTTTTCTAGTTCATCCCTTCGTTCAGTCATAATGATGGTCTCAAAAGTAATGGTAGTAACTGCTGTAGTGACGGTCTCAAGTAGTAGTAGTGGCAGTCAGCCACATACATTTATACAGCTACCTTATCTGTGAAATAAAGTTAGTGATGACACTGAATATCTACAGCTAGAGATAAAGATAGGATGGGAACAGATGTGCATATATATATATGCATATTTTCAAATGGAGTTAATCTTTTAAGTATTATATCTATAGGCCCTTTGCTTGTTCTTAAAAGTTTACTACCAACTCTCTAGGAAACAGCCCTAAGTTCAGATTTTCGGAACTTGGGAAGTCTCTAAAAAAAATTTATTGAAGTGGCAATTTGATAAGACTTACTAAAGGGACTTAAGGAACACTAGTCCTGATAACGCTTAGTGTCCACTGGGATGCACTAGAATTTTTGTTTTCATGGGAAGTTGGGCCCTTTGGGGAAAGTAGAAAGAAGACTTTGTTCAGTAAGAGAAAAGAACAGTGATGCTACTTACTGGTAACCTGTCTATAGGAAACCAAACTTCCAGTCCTTCTTCTACCACCAAGTGACTTGAGTCAGGTCATCTAATCTTTCTTTTTAGATATCTTCATCTGTAAAGTGAGTGTGATAATTCTTGCCTTCCCTAAGCCTTATAAAGCTGATGTACAAGTAAAGTGAAATAACAGCATTTGGTGGTGCTGACTCCTTGCTATTTCCAGGTACTTTTCATTTCAAGGCTCATCCAAACTTCGTTGGAGGATCCAACTTCATAATAAAAGAACAGGACTATCAATGGAACCATATTTTGGATTGTGAATTGCAAAAATAAACCCAGATGACAAAACCTTAACGTCCACGAAGGCAAGGACAGGGTCTGTTTGGTCACAACTGAGTGCCCAGCCCCAGGTCAGGAGACTAACAAATAAGTAGTCGGTCTACAGATATTTGTCAAATGGACATGCAGATTGGCCTTCATGGTTATCTCTATGGAGAAACTAGCTCTGAGAAAGTAGCCCATACTTAGGGTATGAATGCAGTGCTCAATATTCTTTTTTGTTTTTTTTTGAGACAGAGTCTTGCACTGTCCCTCGGGCTGGAGTACAACGACACGAACTCAGCTCACTGCAACCTCCGCCTCCTGGGTTCATGTGATTCTCCTGCCTCAGCCTCCTGAGTAGCTAGGATTACAGGTGACACCACCACACCTGGCTAATTTTTTGTATTTTTAGTACAGATGGATTTTCACCATGTTGGCCAGACTGGTCTTGAACTCCTAACCTCGTGATCCGCCTGCTTCGGCCTCGCAAAGTGCTGGGATGACAGGCGTGAGCCACCCCACATGGCCGGAAAGTTGTTTGTTCTTTTCCTTTTGGTTTTTTTTGGGTGCCATCTCAGCTCACTGCAACCTCTGCCTCCCAGGTTCAAGCGATTCTCCTGCTCCAGCCTCCCGAGTAGGTGGGATTACAGGCACGCACCACCATGCCCAGCTAATTTTTGTATTTTTAGTAGAGATGGGGTTTCACTATGTTGGCCAGGATGGTCTTGATCTCTTGACCTTGTGATCTGCCTGACTCGGCCTCCCAAAATGTTGGAATTACAGGCACGAGCCACTGCACCTGCACAGTGCTCAATATTCTACCGGATATAGAAGGCAGCCAGACGGGGAGGGATTTGGAAAGTATATACTAATGGCTCTCTACTTGCGTGCTTAAGCAGTATTCTATGTTGTCTTTGAAGTCTACATATCCATAAATGTGGATATGAATGTGGGTAGAGATTATTCAAAACAGCAATATGTTATTTGATTTGTTATATAGAGTTAAGTCATTGGCTCTTCCAATGTTGCAGGTAGGTAGTTCACAGACAGCACTAACAGTAATACCAGTTAAAGTGTTTGCTGGATGCATTGTGGTCTTTGTTGGTGTGTTTGTAGTGAGAAGAGCTCCCTAGAAGACTCAGACCCAAGTCACCTTGGTTGACTTGATAGATCACCTTGGTTCCTTTGATAGATCACAGTTCTTGGTTCATTCAGTTCTGGTTATAGGTCCTCAAGACTATTCTACCTCTTTAATAGATTATATAGCTACATCATAAAAGATGGGCTGAATGAACCTCCTTATAATGATTTAAAATTTTTCATTTCTGGGTCATTTTGTAAAAAGTTCTTTCCCTCTCTCAGAAGCCAGACACAAACATGTAGTACCCTTGAAGCAAATATTCCCTCCACCCGAGAAGAAAAGGGAAAAATGGGAATAAGGAAAAGGAGTGATTACACTTCATAATCTGAACAAAATCTGATCCTGGCATTGGTAATTCTGAACTGAGCCTCACTGGAAAGCCTGGGAACTCTACTACCCGCTGCTGTCTTGAATGCAGGCTTACAAACAGCTAGACTTTATAATGGCTTACAACAATTTATTCAACCAAAAATTATGGTAATTTAAAATAGAGTGGCTCTATTTTAAATAGAGCCGTGGCTCACACCTGTAATCCCAGCACTTTGGAAGGCCGAGGCGGGCGGATCACTTGAGGTCAGGAGTTCAAGACCAGCCTGGCCAACATGGCGAAACCTCATCTGTACAAAAAATACAAAAATTAGCTGGGCATCATGGCGCATGCCTGTAATCCCAGCTACTCGGGAGGCTGAGGCAGGAGAATCGCTTGAACCTGGGAGCCGGAGGTTGCAGTGAACCGAGATCGTGCCACCGCACTCCAGCCTGGGTGACAGAGTGAGTCTTCATCTCAATAAATAAATAAATAATAACATAGGGATACTGTACCACAAAAACCTTGTTAGTTTGAAGCCTTCTGTTCCCTCATCATTTACTCTTATTTTTCATAAGTTCATCTATGAGGTTCAGAAATTTCATATTTGTCTTTTTTTCCTAACCAATATTTGCAGAGGGTTAACAAATTTTTACCCACAAAGAAGTTCTCCGTTAAAAAACACTGGTTCAATTTTAAAATTGTAATTGTTGCCCAGATAAGAACTAATTTAATAATTATATTGGACCAATGTTCTTTATTTGTCGAAGTAGCTCATGTTATTTATACAGCTTTAAGAGAATTTGTTTTACATAAGAAGAATGGATTATCATTTTATTGTTAGTTTAAGTTGCAGTATGACCCTTCAGTTCCTGGCAACACAGAAATTACTTTTTAGTGCCTCATTTTCCAAATAAATACATCCAAATAATTTCACATTTAGAACACAATTTCAGGCTGGGTGCGGTGGCTCATACCTGTAATCTCAGCACTTTGGGAGGCCAAGGTAGGTGGATCATTTGAGGCCAGGAGTTCAAGACCAGCCTGGTCACCATGTAACTCCATGTACACCATGTGTAACTCCGTCTCTACTAAAAATACAAAAAATTAGCTGGGTGTGGTGGCACATGCCTGTAGTCCCAGTTATTCAGGAAGCTGAGGCAGGAGAGTCACATGAACCTGGGAGGTGGGGGCTGCAGTGAGCCAAGATCACACCATTGCACTCCAGCTTGGGCAACAGAGCAAGACTCTGTCTCAAAAACAAAAACAAAAACCCATAATTTTAAAATCATTACTCCTTTTTATATAGCATTTCTCAAAATCACACAGGCACATATATGCACCATGGATACATTATAGTTCCCATGTGTACATGGATACATGTGGTTTCTTTGATATTCCTAGAAAAGATTCTAATGGAAATACTAGATCCTTTTGTAACTCATAAGCATGATGACTGAGGTTTCACACACATGTATGAAATGTGCCTCCCTCAAACTGATAGGGACAGGAGGCAGGGAAATTCTGGGCAGAAGACAGTGGGTCCCTGGCAAGGGCCCCACCCTCAAGCCTGGAACCGCAGCCCAAAGTGAGAACTGACATCCCTGTTTTCCCACTCAAATGTTGCCTTTTCCAAAACCCCCATGGCCCGTTCCACCCCCGATCCTGTGCCTATAAGAACCCCAGACTCTGCGGGCAGAGAAGAGCAGAAGCAGCTGGATATCGGAGATTAGGGCTGAACATCAGAGAGAAGTGGCTTGACTTCAGAGGGACAGCTTGACCGTGTAGCTCTGGAGAGGAGTCTAGCTGAGGGCAGCCAGACTCTGGGGGAAGATTACCTTCCTGCTCCATCCCCTTTTCAGCTCCTCTTCCTGCTGAGAGCTGTTTCCATCGACAATAAAATCCCCTGCATTTACCATCTCCAACTTGTTTGTGTGACCTCATTCCTTCTGGACGCTGGACAAGAACTCGGTACGGGTGTGAAAGGCTGTCACACGGACCCTCCACTGAGCTGTTAACACTTAAGCTGTCTGTGGAGAGCAAGGCTAAAAGAGCACTGACTGTAACACTCCTTCTGGGGCTTCAGGGGTTGTGGGCGCACCCCTAGAGGCTGCCATGGGGGTGGTATAAAGTTCATTCCTGCCAGCGCCCAAAAGCGGTCACCCCGGCTCCTGCACCTGCTCACCCGCATGCTCCCTCCTGGGAGAGGTCGAGTGCGGTGGGTTCAAGTGAGTGGAGTTCACTCCCGCCTGCGTGGAAGCAGCCAGCTACTTCCAGCAGCTGCACTCCAGTTCCTGCTCACGAAGGGGTCAGGGAAACTTCTTGATTCAAAACTTTGTTACTACATCAGCACATTACCCACCTGGTTAAAACATATATATACTGAAGAAAACATGATAACAGTTTAACGTTAATCTGTTGGAAACATTCTTTCCGCTTTCATGCCCATTTTTACACCTGTGGAAACGGAGGTGGGAGGAAACATCACAGGAGGAGGCCCTGGGACAACAGCCAAGCCAATTAGTTGGGAAACTGAAGCAAAGGTAGTCCCGGCACCTGGGTTCTTCCCTCTCTTCTGGGCCTGGAGTGAGAAGTGGGAGGGGATCTACCTCTAGGCTGGAGTTGTAAGGGTGGGCAGCACATTCTGCTTCCCCCTCATTCCAACCAGAAATCGGCCAGGACATAAGTCTCTGTTGCCTCTGTAGACTCTCACCGCCCCTCTCCCAAGAAGGTGTACAAATAAGCGCAACAGACACTCTATGCGGACTCTGATCCCAAAAGATAAGCCCATGGTCTAAAGTTACTGAATACCTGGGGCAAGCTGACACTAGAGAACAGAAAATAAAGGGAATTTCTTACTCAGGAGAAAACAGAGTTAATACAGCAAACAAGGCAGGGCTTTATATATTTAAAAAGTATATAGTCTCCAAATTTAAGAGAAGACATACTTACATGAAAGGCTATTATACATTTTTAAAACATTTAGGGATCTTGGAAATGAAATGCCTAGTTGTTCAAAAATCATTTTCAGCCAACAACAGATGAATAGGTCAACTAAATGTGATATAGACATACAATAGAATATTTTTCAGCCTTAAAAGGAAATACTTTCTTTTTTTTCTTTTTTTTTTTTTTTTTTTTTTTTTTTTTGAGACACCGTCTTACTCTATCACCCAGGCTAGAGTGCAGTGGTACTGCAACTCCCAGGTAATTTTTTAAAAATTTTTTGTAGAGACAGGATTGCTGTATTTCCCAGGCTGGTCTCCAACTCCTGGGCTCAAGTAATCCTCCTGCCTTGGCCTCCCAAAGGGCTGGGATTACAGGCAAGCCACTGCACCTGGCCAAGGAAAGAGATTCTGAAGTATGCCACAACATGGATAAACCTGGAGGACGTTATGCTAAGTTAAATAAGGCGGACACAAAGGGACAAATATTGTATGATTCCACTTATATGAGGTACCTAGAATAGGCAAATACATAGAGACAGAAAGTGTAACAAAGATTAGCTGTGGCTGGGAAGAGAAAGGAATGGGGAGTTACTGTTTTGGGTGTAGAGTTTCTGTCTGAGATGATTAAAAGGTTCTGGGAATGAATAGTGGTGATGGTTGCACAATAGTACGAATGTACTTAATGCCACTGAATTGTACACTTAAAATAGTTAAAATGATACATTTTATATTATGCATATTTTACCACAATTTTAAAAAAATCACTTTGGGGCCGGGCATGGTTCACACCTGTAATCCCAGTACCTTGGGAGGATGAGACGGGAAGATCCCTTGAGGCCAGGAGTTCAAGACCAGCCTGGGCAAATAGTAAGACCCCATTTCTATTTAAAAAAAAAAAAAGAAGAAGAAGAAGAAGAAGAAAGGAGGAGGAGGAGGAGGAGAAGAAGAAAAGAAAAAAACCACTTTGTTTTATACAGAAGAATGAGAATAGCAGCTGAAGAATTTCACCCCAAAGTTAAGAGGCAGAGTGGATACAACTAAAAGTTCTAATATTGGGGTTCATGCATTTCATTGACTTCATTGTCCTCATGCCTCATCAATTTCTCCCCCAGAGAAATTACCTTAAGGGGCCTAATTCAGTCCCACCCCCATCCCAACTTCCACCCAGCAATAGGTTCCAGCCAGCAGCACTGGACCTGCTGGGTGCCTGGTCTGGAGCCTGGGCTTGTGGCTTGGCCAAGACATGTGCCTCCAAGGAGCACTCTAAGAAGCCCAGACCCAACAGCAGCCCCTCAGCACCCGCTTCCGTCTCCAGCAAGGTGCCTCCCTAGATGTGGACATCTGCATGGCTCAGACTGTCCCCATCTAGAGTACAGGTCTCAGAAAATGAAAGACCAGAATTAATCGATTACTCCAAAACACATGAAAAACCCCCCTCCAAATGCTAGTAGCCCTCAGCAAAGGCCCCAAAGCTCAATGCCCTTACTTCCTCCTTCATGCCTAAACCTGCTCCTTTGCCCTGGGCCAGGGCCCTGTAGTGGCTTGTCTTGCATTGTGGTGTTTGGAGTCTTGTCTTGGGTCTCCAGGTCCCCCAGTGGAGTATGCAATGTAGCAACCAGAGGAAGCAGCCCTGGGTAGTAAGCAGGGGCATGAGCTTAGCCTCCAGGGGAGCCCATGACCTTGGGGCCCGAAAAGCGTGAGAACCAAGCAGCCTTTAAAGCAAAGCAAGAGGGAGAGGCAGGCCGAATGTGACTCTCCCCTCAGCCTGTGAAAGCAGTCACAGCGTACTCACCCAAACGTGCCCAGATTTACCTGTCCACAGAGTCTGACTGCCCCACTGAAACCCTAGTTACCATCTGTTGTTAATGGACTCCAGAGGCCTGAGTGAACCTGCTTCATAAGAAGCCTAGTCCTGGCTGGGCACGGTGGCTCAAGCCTGTAATCCCAGCACTTTGGGAGGCCGAGACGGGCGGATCATGAGGTCAGGAGATCGAGACCATCCTGGCTAACCCGGTGAAACCCCGTCTCTACTAAAAAATACAAAAAACTAGCCGGGCGAGGTGGCGGGCGCCTGTATAGTCCCAGCTACTCAGGAGGCTGAGGCAGGAGAATGGCGTAAACCCGGGAGGCGGAGCTTGCAGTGAGCTGAGATCCGGCCACTGCACTCCAGCCTGGGCGACAGAGCGAGACTCCGTCTCAAAAACAAACAAACAAAAAGAAGCCTAGTCTCAGGCCTGGTTAAACCTAGCAAGTGCAGGTTGTCCACAGCTTTTTCTGCTTTGAACTGATTTGGGAGAGAAGTACCTTTCCATATCAACCCAATAAAGCGATCCTTTTATTCCGTTTTCCTGCTTTATTTATTAAATGCAATTGCGCAGTTGAAGGCGCACTGTGCGAGCAGTCATCACAGTAAGAGCTAATGTCTGAGTGCTTCCTCTGTGCCAGGCTTTATGGCGAAGGCTTTTCATGGATCACATCCTCAGAACAACAGTGTGATGAAGCAAGGGCTGCTCTCCCTTTTATTTTAGACAGGAGAAAACTGAATCTTAGAAAGAGTTCATAATACCCTAAACTAACAGAGATAATAACAAGCAATGTAGGATTTGGCTCCACAGAATTTGATTCCAGGGACCTGGGCCCATCCACTGATGTATATGGGCTTGGAGTCTAGTTTTCATTCTGTTGCTAGCTCACTGGGTGACATTGTGCAAGTCATTCATGTGTCACGGCCTTGGTTTCCTTATCTGTAAATAAATGATCACATTAAGCCGCTTTTAGCGGAGGTTTTATGACTATTATTGAGTACCTGCTGTTTAGAAGGCCTTTGCTGATAGAGAGATGTCGAACTGCTGTAAGTGTTTTGGGGTGAACTTTTTGCTGTACATTAATTTTGCAAGGTCATTTAGCTCAGGAGTCCTCTTTCAGTCTCTAGGCTTTACTGACTAGTTTGTTATCCAGTCTTGAATTTATTCTACCTCATCCCCAAACAAGCGCCAAGTGAAAAGCTTTTCATTTTCTCCACTAAAAGAACAAACCTTTTTATTAACATTTGGAATCCACTGTCTCTGGAGAGACTCTTTTTCCCCTGCCATCTGGGTTATGGGACCTATACCAGCTTTGCCTTATTAACATTCATCTATTGACTTGAACCTGCTTTCCTCTTTAGAGAATCAGTCTTGATCATTTAGAAGGCTATTGACCTAGAATTACCTCCATTGATTTCTATAATATACTGGATTCAGATGCAACCAGAATTTGCAGCAAAACACAGTTATATATAAACTTATATTGAACTTGTAAGTTACATTGAACAGGCTGGGTGCAGTGGCTCACTCTTGTAATCCCAGCACTTTTGGAGGCCAAGGCAGGCGGATCCCAGCATGGTGAAAACCCGTCTCTACCAAAAACACAAAAATTAGTCGGGCGTCGTGGTGGGTGCCTGTAGTGCCAGCTACTCAGGAGGCTGAGGCAGGAGAATTGCTTGAGCCCAGGAGATGGAGGTTGCAGTGAGCAGAGATTGTGCCATTGCACTCCAGCCTGGGCAACAGAGCGTGATTCCATCTCAAAAAAAAAAAAAAAAAAAAGTTATATTGAACAATCAGACAAACCTAACATAGAACAATCAGATAAACCTAACATCATATAAGAACATTTTGGGTGCAGTGAAAGGACCAGAATACTATAATACTATGTTTAAAATTAGACAAACTGGAGTTCAAATGTCAGTACCTACTTTTTTTTTTTTTTAGTTAATGTGACTTTAGATAAGCCAATTAGCTTCTCTGAGCACTACTTTCCTCAGCTCTTCAAAGTAATATTTTCCCCATAATAACAAACAACTATATGATGCTCTGTTCTAAGTATTAACTTGTTCAATCCTTAGACAAACCACCTAGGTAGATATTTCATTATCCCCAATTTTATAGACAGTTATGCAACTTGCCTAAGTTCAGTTACTAAGTGGTGGAGACAGAATCTGAGCCAGGCAGTTGGCTCCAGGGGTCATGTTCCTAAACACAGCAGGGCCCTAACTAACTTAGCAGTGTTTATAATACCAACTCCCAGTCCTGACGTTCATGTTCCAAGCTCCTAGTAATCTGTCATTGAAGAAACCAAGTACTGTACTATATATACAATATACGGAAGGAGAGCTGAGTAAGCTAAGTATATCACAACTTTTATGCTCTTAAATCCCTAGAAGAAGTAGCGGCAGGATTCCCCATGATTTTATTAACTCAGAAGATTGACTTGTGACTTCTGGGCAAGGGTAAGGCCTCTGCTTGTGCTGAAAATGTTGACAGAGCTGAATATTGGCTTTGAACTTCATCTTCAGGCCTAGTTCATAGAAACATTTCTTAGGCAAAGCTTGATCATGGATAGTTCATAAAGAATAAAGGTGAGAATTCCTTGTGTCATTAGCTCTAGTTTCAGCTGAGAAGAGGGCAACTGTTTTTTTTTTGTTTTGTTTTGTTTTTTTTGCTTTGTTTTGAGACGAAGTCTCACTCTGTTGCCCAGGCCGGAGTGCAGTGACACCATCTCGGCTCACTACAACCTCGGCCTCCAGGGTTCAAGTGATTCTCCTGCCTCAGCCTCCTGAGTAGCTGAGATTACAGGCGCCCACCACCACGCCCAGCTAATTTTTGTATTTTTAGTGGAGACGGGTTTTGACATGTTGGCCAGGCTGATCTCGAACTTCTGACCTCAGGTGATCCACCTGCCTCGGCCTCCCAAAGTGCTGGGATTAGAGGATTGAGCCACTGCACCAGGCCAGAAGAGAGCAACTTTCATCTTCAAGACTCTTCAACTTCCTTTGGGAAATGTCCTATCCTTGGGGTTTCAAACTGGTGGTCTGAAGTTAGTGGCGCCATATGATGCAAAACTATCCTGTTTGGCTTGCAAAATGTTAACATACAGATTTTGCTTAAATTGAATTAGTCATTAACATTTAACAAGAAGGGCAGTTCACATTTTTATTCAAGCTGCTGTTCCATTGAAAAATCTGAAGGAGCCAGGCACAGTGACCCTAGCCTGTATTTCCAGCATGTTGGGAGGCCAAGGCGGGAGGATCACTTGAGGCCAGGAGCTTGAGACCAGCCTGAGCAACACAGTGAGACCCTGTCTCTATAAATAAATAAATAAAAATGGAAAGATTTTTAAAAAGTAGGAAAAATCAGAATATTGGACAACAGTCAGATGTGTCAATCATCATCTGGAGCTTAGCAGACGCTGCTGCTACTGGAATGGGCATGTACCGCACTTCTCCATAGCCCCTCACCAATGCCCCTTTCATTAACATCCCATTTCACTAATGTCCCTACCTCATGGCTCCTAATAGCAACTGAAATGGCCATCACGACTCCTGACTCTTGGGGCTTTTCCCTGACATCAGCCCTTTTCACCAAATGCCTAGCACTTTTCTGTTTGAAGTCTGTCTGCTTCATTAACTCAATTAGAGACTCTTTCCAGGTTTTAAAAAGTCCGGAAACATAGCCTTGCTAAAATGCAAACATCTCCCTAGAGGCCATTAAGGGGATAGGATTAATAGGATTTCAGGCGTCCAGAAGACCCATGTTATAAATGGCCTTTCAGCAGGATTTGCTTGATAATAAATCATCTTCAGGGCACATATTAGAGACATTTTTAAGGCTATAGTTTCTTTATAAAGTTTTTATTTTTCCAGTAGTCACTTTTGAGAAGTGACTCAGTTTGAGAAATGGGTAAGTCAAGATCCAGAATTATATGGATAATGTACTCCAAATGTCATGTCTAAAGAAATCTATAGTGATGATCTACTTATTGCTAACTTATTAAGGGATTATTTCTTAAAAACTCCTAAAGTGATATGTACATAAGTGAATAAAACAAAATCCTTCATAGAGAGAGTTTTCCTGACGATAGTTCTTCAGGAAAACCTTTTTGGCCTCCAATTGCAGTCTTAGATATGTTTTTCCTAATCTGATACTTTCTAAGACAGTATCTTCCTATGGAACCTTTTGTAATAGATCTGCTACACAACTCAATTTTTTTTTTTTTTTTTTTTTTTTTTTTTTTTTTTGAGACGGAGTCTGGCTCTGTCGCCCAGGCTGGAGTGCAATGGCCGGATCTCAGCTCACTGCAAGCTCCGCCTCCCGGATTCACGCCATTCTCCTGCCTCAGCCTCCCGAGTAGCTGGGACTACAGGCGCCTGCCACCTCGCCCGGCTAAGTTTTTGTATTTTTAGTAGAGACGGGGTTTCACTGTGTTAGCCAGGATGGTCTCGATCTCCTGACCTCGTGATCCGCCCGTCTCGGCCTCCCAAAGTGCTGGGATTACAGGCTTGAGCCACCGCGCCCGGCCAATATTTTTGACAATAGTTAAACCATATTTAATCAAGATCTCTGGAAAATCTAGAGCTATGTCCCATATATAATGAAAGTCCATTCAGATTTAAGTGGATACGAACCATGATAGCAGTATCATCAAAAGCAGTATCATCAAAGCCATAATCATCAAAGCCATAATTGAGAATATCACCTCTCCCATAAGTAATCAGTGATTATAGATTTATGTTATATTTAGCATCTCTTACAGCAGGTACTGTACAGTATAAAAAGCATCATATTATATCATTTCTCAACTAGGAACGCGAAAACATTGCTGACAATAGATGTGCTATCCAGAAAGAACAAGGAGTGTACATAGTAGTTTGAAGTCTTATATTTGCAAGCCTAGTCCTTGTTGAACTTTACGACACAATTAAAATTACTTTATGTCTTTTTATGTTTATTTTCATTTACTTATTATTTTTTTTTTTTTGAGACAGAGTCTTGCTCTGCCGGCCAGGCTGGAGTGCAGCAGCACCATCTTGGCTCACTGCAACCTCCGTTTTCCAGGCTCAAGCAATTCTCCTGCCTTAGCCTCCAGAGCAGCTGGGACTACAGGCGTGTGCACCACACCCGGCTATTTTTTGTATTTTTAGTAGAGACAGAGTTTCACCATGTTGGCCAGACTGGTCTCAAACTCCTGACCTCAGGTAATCTGCCTGCCTCGGCCTCCCAAAGTGTTGGGATTACAGGCGTAAGCCACCGTGCCCAGTCTTTATGTCTTTTTAAATATTTATAGGACAACTCATATTTTGTATACTTTTAATTTTTATAAAATATTTTAACCACAATTCCCCTGGAAAGAAAAAAGGTGGCCATCTACTTACTATATTTTATAGGGCACCCAAAGTTCTCTGCCATTCAACATCAGTAGGCTTTGACGGCCTCTGAAATCATAGCTGTTGGTGACACACAATGCTGCCAAAAAATCTGCAACCTCTCTTATCTTGGCATCATTTTAATTCATGATACCATGTCTGCAAATCTATCTGGATTGCAATCTTGGTCACATCTAATTTTACTTTTTTTTAAAAAAAAATCTCAACTCCAAGTTGTCCTCATGACAACCCCTGGCAATATTATTGGTTCAGACGCAGGATAAGTGATCAAAGTTGGTCCAGTGAGACATATGGGAAGGGCTTTCATTTTATGGCTAGAATAGAAGTCAGTGAGGAAGTGTCTTGTTCTAAAAGCTACTAGCAGCCATCTTGTGACCTGGAGGGAAGGGAGTCTGCAGTCTTCTCCGCTACATTGCTTAAATGTTTAATCAGGGTTACTAGATCCTTATCCCTATATTTAACCAAATCATTTCTAATTTGTTTTAATGTTTTTAAAAATTTTTTTGAGACAGAGTCTTGCTCTGTTGCCTAGGCTGGAGTACAATGGCACGATTTCGGCTCGCTGCAACCTCCGTCTCCCTGGTTCAAGTGATTCTCCTGTCTCAGCCTCCTCAGTAGCTGGGACTACAGGTGCCCACCACCACACCCAGCTAATTTTTGTAATTTTAGTAGAGACAAGGTTTCACCATGTTGGCCAGGATGGTCTCCATCTTCTTACCTCGTGATCTGCCCACCTTGGCCTCCCAAAGTGCTGGGATTACAGGTGTGAGCCACCGCACCCAGCCAATTTTTGTATTTTTAGTAGAGACTGAGTTTCACCATGTTGGCCAGGCTGGTCTCGAACTCCCGACCTCAGATGATCTGCCCGCTTTGGCCTCCCAAAGTGCTGGGATTACAGGCATGAGCCACTGCACCCAGCCCTAATGTATTATAAAAGCACACTGCTCAAAGCAGAATTCTGTTTTTCTAAATTACTAAAAAGAAATAAATTTCTTTGTTATATGATATTTCAACTGTTAATCAAACACTGGTTAAGCAATGTAACAGATCTCTTACAATTTCATAATATTTCTCTTTCCATAGGTAACCAAGTTTTAGCTGTCACAGAACAAGTTTGATCAGGCTTGGGATCTTTAGAAGCCTTTTGATTATTCTTACTAATGTGTTCCACCATGTTCTACAACCCCAAATAACTTATTGGCCCACTGCTTCATTCTTGATCATTGCCGATTGCAGGAGAGAATTCACAGATAACAATGTTGACAGAGTCGAGGCAGACAGAGGAGGCAAATCCAAATGCAGAGTGGATATGTCCTGGGGAAGGAAAAATTGCTGCCCTTTCCAAGAAGAAAGGAGTCCAAAGTCACTGGCAGACCCCCAGTTAGCTGGCTGGTCACCTTGAGACACGGTGCCAGAGTAGGTGTCCAGTGTGAACTATGGTGGCCAGAAAAAGTAGAAAAATTAGTCACTCAGCAGTGAAAGCTTTGATGATGGAAAGTCCATATTAATGAGCTTTCACATAACTTGAAGCCTTGCCACTAAGAATGATATATTCATGACCGGGCACAGTGGCTCACACCTATAATCTCAGCACTTTAAGAGGCCAAGGTGGGAGGGTCACCCGAGGTCAGGAGTTTGAGACCAGCAGGGCCAACATGGTGAAACCCCGTCTGTACTAAAAATACAAAAATTAGCCGGGTGTGGTGACCGCCTGTTGTAATCCCAGCTACTTAGGAGGCTGAGGCAGGAAAATCGCTTGCACCCAAGAGGCGGAGATTGCAGTGAGCTGAGATCGTGCCACTGAACTCCAGTCTGAGCAACAGAGCTAGACTCCGTCTCAAAAAAAAAAAAAAAAAAAAGGAAAGATATATATTTATGAACACACCGGGTTGGCAAGGGGAAAGGGAGACTAACATTTAGACCTCAGGTGGTCTTGTCTCCTTATTTTAAAACTTCTTTTGCAATGGGATCTAAATAATCTTCTTGGCCTTCTTGGGATGTAGTGATGGGACATGGATGAGTCTGACATACATGTGGCTCAGAGTCAGTATTTCTACTGTTCCAAGTCTTAGCATTCCTTCCCCGACATCAGGGATTCTCAGCCTTGGCACTGTGGTCATTTTGGGGCATCGAGAGTGTTTCATAGCACTTCTGACCCTACCCACTAGAAAACTGTAGCTCCCTGCCAGTTGTGACAGTCTAAACTGTATGTGGACACTGCCCAGTTGTAAGAACCACTGCTCTACACCATCCCAAGGGGTTTCTTATCTTTACCCTGCAGTGCAGCCAACCTCACGGCCACAGGCTAAAGCAATCTCGTTCTTTGAAGTTCATTGGCAACTGTAGTCCATCATCATCTATTTACCGCTCACCATTAGCTGCTCTGTATTATGAGCTATCTTCTATGTGTGTTTGTATCATAGCCTATCCAGAATGTAACATCCTTGAGGAGAGAATTCCTCATCCGTGCAATAGCTCTCTATTTCTCACAGCACCCCCGACAGTTGCCAGTAATCATTAGTTGCTTGAATCATTGATAGTGTTTCAATGTTCCATTTGATGTCAAAGGATATCTCAGATGACCCTTTTAGAATTCGTGCCCTTTGTGCAAACAGAAAATTATAAACCCTAGACTTTGATTTAGCTCTTATTAAAAGTGAAGCCACAGGGGGAGAAAAACCAGGATAGTATTTCTTTGAGAGGGTAAGATGACCCATGAGGCAAACGCTTTTGAGAAGGAAGCTCTGAATTTGTTACCCTTGGACAGGGAAGAGGGAGAAGGCTGAAAAATATTTACTTGTCAGTCACCATAACGACACAAGGAGAAAAGAGCATTAGCCAAGTGGGGTAAAGCTCTGAACTTATTCTGATTTTTAGTATCATAAAGTTATGTTTCTGGCTATTTTTTTTAAATGAAGGGCAAAACATCCTCTTGTAATAATCAATTTTTAAGTGCAAATTTTTTTTGCCCACTCCTATGGAATTTAGCCCTTAACTTTGAGTCTAAGGTTACAAGTTTGTTGCAGGATGCTGTATTTATTATATGTTTATTATAGGGAAATACAACTTTTTAACTCATTTATTATAAAAATTTAGTTTACCCACCTAAGTTTTAACATATGCAATTGGCCTTCCATATGGCATCTGTTGATTGAACCACCCATGGATCAAAAATATTTGGAGGTTGGGTTGTGGTGGCTCATGCCTGTAATCCTAGCACATTGGGAGGTCGAGGTGGGAGGATCACTTGAGCCCGGGAGTTTGAGACTAACTTGGGCAGTATAACAAGACCTTGACTATACAAAAATTTAAAATATTAGCCGGGGTTGGTGGTGTGCACCTGTAGTTTTGGCTACTTGAAGGGCTGAGATGGGAGGATTGTCTGAGCACAGGAAGTCGAGACTGCACTAAGCCTCAATAGTGCCACTGCACTCCAACTGGGTGTGGTGGCAGGCGCCTGTAATCCCAGCTACTTGGGAGGCTGAGGCAGGAGAATTGCTTGAACCCTGGAGGCGGAGGTTGCAGTGAGCTGAGATCGCACCACTGCACTCCAGCCTGGGCAATAAGAGAGAAACTCCGTCTCAAAACAACAACAACAAAAAAAGAAATACCTTGAAAATAACTTATCTCTACTGTCTCATCCTATGCTCACTTTCCAGGAGGCTATTTCTGTCACCAAGCATCATAGAGAATTCCTATTTAATGAGTATAACTTGTATTTTATGATGATACTTTGTTTTCCACACAATTTTATTAAATAACTAAAAAATTCATTTTAAAACTCCATACTTTAAATATGTTACATAAGTTAGACAATAAAACTAGAAATCATCCACTGACTGGCCAGGTGCAGCAGCTCATGCCTGTAATGCCAGCACTTTGGGAGGTGTCAAAGTGGGAGGATTGCTTGAGCCCAGGAGTTCGAGACCAGCCTGGGCAACATAGCAAGACCCTGTCTCTACTAAAATAAAATTAAAAATTTGACTTTAAAAAAGAGTTCATCCACTGACTATGCAGGCTAGCTGATGTTTGGTGAGAACCTAAAAGGAAAGGAGATTCCATAAATGGCTGATGGGGGATACAATTGTCGGGGGGATACGGTTTGCTGTGACAGTCACTCGCATTAGCAATATCAAGAAATGGAGAAAGCTGGGCTGGGCGCGGTGGCTCATGCCCGTAATCCCAACACTTCGGGAGGCTGAGGTGGGTGGATCACTTGAAGCTAGGAGTTCAAGACCAGCCTGGCCAACATGGTGAAACCCTGTCTCTACTAAAAATACAAAAATTAGCTGGGTATGGTGGGTGGCACGCACCTGTAATCCCAGCTACTTGGGAGGCTGAGGCAGGAGAATCGCTGGTCATAAAACATGTTCCTTGAAAAGTAAGAAATGATGTAATACATGTCTCAATTAAATAACTGTCTTTGTTTCTCACTTCTGTAATATGCTTCCCCCTGCACAGATCTACCCCCGCCCCACAAAATGCTTAAGAGGAGGTAACCAGACTCTTTGTTCGAGGCTCAGTCCTTTGGATGTTAATCTGACTGAGTTGGTACACCTAAATAATTAAATAATTCCTCCTCAACCCCTTGATCTCTCTGATTCCTTAATTATCCTGCTGCACGTGAATAGACAGAGATTGGCAAAATGGATTTAAAACAAATAAACAAAACAGGATCCAGCTATCTGGTCTCTACAGAAGATTCACTTTAGATTTAAGGGCACACATAGATGGAAAATGAAAGGATAAAAAGATTCCATGCAAATAGTAACCAAAAGACAGTAGGGGTGGTTATACTAAAAAATCATAGACAAATAGACTTTAAGTAGAAAACTGTCACAAGAGACAAAGAAGAATATTGAATAATAATAAAGGTTTCAATTCACCAAGAAAACATAACAATTATAAATATGTATGCAATAAATATCAAATTTCCTATATATGAAGCAAACATTGATAGAATTAAAGGGAGAAATAGACAGCTCTACAATAATAGTAAAATACGTCAGTACATCACTTTCAATAATGGATAGAACAACCAGACAGATGGTCAATAAGAAAATAGAAGACTTGAACAACACCACAGGCCAACTGGTTCTAAAAAACATCCATAGAACATTCCACCAAACAACAGCAGAATATATATTCTACTCAAGTGCACATAGAACATTCTCCAGTATAGGTTAATAGATTAGGTCACAAAACAAGTCCTAAAAATTTGAAAAGAATGAAATCATACAAAGCATCTTTTCTGATCACAATGGAATTAAACTAGAAATCAATAGCAGAAGTAAAACTGGAAAATTTATAAATATGTGGAAATTAATTAACACCATCTTAAGCAACCAAAGGTCAAAGAAGAAATCACAACAGGAATTAGAAAACATCTTGAGACTAATGAAAGCGAAAATCAAAATACAGCATATCAAAACTTATAAAATGCAGTGAAAGCAGTGCTAAGAGGAAAATATGTAGCTGGAAATGCTTACATTAAAAAAGAAAAACTCTCAAATCAACAAAAACCTAAGTTTACACCTTAATCAACTAGAAAAAGAAGAACAAACTAAATCCAAAGCTAGCAAAAGGAAGGAAAAAATAAATATTAGAACAGCAATAAATAAAATAGAGAATAGAAAAACAATTAAAAAAATAAAAAACCAAGAGTTCTTTCTTTGAAAGTATGAACAAAATTATAAGCCTTTAGATACACTTAGAAAAGAGACAAGATTCAAATTACTACTACCAGAAACGAAAGTGTGAATGTAAGTACTGATGATTTACAGGAGAGTACTATGAACTACTGTTATCCCAACAAACTGGATAACCTAAAAATTGAAGATGAAGGAACGCTTTCTAACTCATTCTGTGAGACTAGCATTACCCTTAATGTCAAAGCCAGACAAAGACAATACAAGAAAACTACTGACCAATAATCCTTATGAATATTAATGTAAAAAACACTCAACAAAATACTAGCAAACTAAATTCACCAGCATACCGAAAGGATTATACCCCTTGAGAAAATGGGATTCTTTTTTTTCTGGAATACAAGGATGGTGCAGCATATGAAAATCAATCAATTAAAAAGTGAATTACCACATGATTCGGCAATTTCACCACATGATTCAGCAATTTCACTTCTGAATATATACCCTGTGCAGGCTGAAGCAATCCATCTTAGATGCTCATATGCCACATTAGCTTCTGATTAACTCCAAATCTGGGAAGGCCTCTGAGATTTCCAATTTGTCTACTGCTCCTTGTGTAAGACCACCTACTCACCGTCAATCAGGGCAAATTCCTACCCATTCCCTCTGAAGCACAGATGCCCCTCCCCTATGGTATATAATCCCTTGGTCTGGGGGTAACCGTGAAGGGATCTACCATCTTGTCTCACTGCGGGAGACACAAACATAGCTTCTTCTCACAAATCTCTATTAAATGTTTCTTTCTAAGAAACTGGATTTGTCCTCCTCTTGAGCCTCTCAGCTTCCTTGGACTTTGGGGTAGGTTTGCATAGACCTGCCCATTGTGAAACACACCTCCCAATAACTGAATGCAGGGATTCAAACAGATATTTGTCCACACATGGGAACATTATACACAATAGTCATAAAGTGGAAGCAGGCTGGGTACAGGGGCTCACACCTGTAATACCAGCACTTTGGAAGGCTGAGGCAGGTGGATCACTTGAGGTTAGGCGTTTGAGACCAACCTAGCCAACATGGTGAGACCCCATCTCTACTAAAAATACAAAAATTAGCTGGGCCTGGTGGCATGTGCCTGTAATCCCAGCTACTCAGGAGGCTGAGGCAGGAGAATCGCTTGAACTCGGGAGGCAGAGGTTGCAGTGAGCCGAGATCATTCCGTTGCACTCCAGCCTGGGCAACAGAGCTAGATTCCATAAAAAAAAAAAAAGAAAAAAAAAAAGGTGGAAGCAGCCCAATTCTCCACCAGTAGTTGAATGAATAAACAAAATGTGGTAGATACATACAATGGAATATCATTCAGAAATTGTAGTCATTATTCTTTTTGATACTCAACTTGAC
The DNA here is from genome assembly GCF_043159975.1 of Macaca nemestrina. Classification (NCBI taxonomy): domain Eukaryota; kingdom Metazoa; phylum Chordata; class Mammalia; order Primates; family Cercopithecidae; genus Macaca; species Macaca nemestrina. The sequence continues at coordinate 12,855,863 of NC_092125.1, read as the reverse complement.
TCTTTCACCAGTGAGAGTCCCTTTAAGTCAGCTGTGTTCACAGTATTTTATAGCTTCCTTGCTTTCTGGCGCAAAAGTTGCAGGCTTATCTGCAATACAGTATTTGTTGATCTAGACCTTGAATTTGCCATTTCATAGTAAAATGGTAAAATGGTATTTTTTAGGTAAAAATGGCATTTAGAAATACCAATCTACTTGCTATTTGATATTGCTAAAGGATATCACTACTTTTAGATCCTTTCAGTGCACGTGAATTCATATTGCTAGTCCCAATTCAAATGTAACATTATAGGATTTATTATTAGCTTATTACTTTTATTTTCATGTATATTTTCTTTTACACTGAAAACATTGATGCAAATGCTATGTGTGTCTGTAATTTTCAAAAGTCATTTCCATGAAGATCTACAGTTTATAAACATATTTAAGTGAAATAATTTTAGTGCAAGACTGGGCACGGTGGCTCACGCCTGTAATCCCAGCACTTTGGGAGGCCAAGGCAGGCAGATCACCTGAGGTCGGGAGTTTGAGACCAGCCTAACCAACATGGAGAAACCCCGTCTCTACTAAAAATACAAAAATTAGCCAGGCGTGGTGGTGTGTGCCTGTAATCTCAGCTACTTGGGAGGCTGAGGCAGGAGAATTGCTTGAACCTCGTAGGTGGAAGTTGCGGTGAGCCGAGATCGTGCCATTGCACTCCAGCCTGGGCAACAAGAGTGAAACTCCATCTCAAAAAATAAATAAATAAATAAATAATTTTAGTGCAATTTACATAAAGCTTTTAGTAATGATGTTAACTATTTTCAACACGTTTTCACTTAGGGGAAGATGCCTTTCCTGAATTGAAGCTCACTAAAGTAAGGAGAAATAGGCAGAACACATGAGGCCTCTCCAAAGTTATAAAGCTTTTGAAGGTGAGGAAACTATAGTATGGGTCATTTAAAACTTTGAGTCAGTTTAACAGTGCATTTTCTGAGTATTGGAAGTTGAGAAAGGGAGATGCTTCCTTCTTTATTCTTTTAATAAGAGGTTATTATATCAGATTTGTAAGTAAACATTACAAAATCTATTGCACTAAAGAGGATGTTTTTTAATTTTTGAGATGGGTCTTGCTATTTCACCCAGCCTGGCCTTGAGCTGCTGGGCCCAAAGGATGCTCCTGCCTCAGTCCTCCTGTGTAGCTGGGACTACAGACATGCACCACTGTGCCCAGCTTGGGATTTTTTTTTTTTAAAGTTATTTTAATAGCGTGAAGAGCTCCAGCACAATGAGAACAGAGCAACCAAAGAGGAAGTAGCCCTTTGCTGCAGAGAATCCAGGGGCACCTAAATCCTAGCCATGCATCCCTCCATATGTTTACATATATACTACCTGCACCAGATGAGGCTAGAAGAGAGAGAGAATTAGAAGAATGGAGGCGGAAGTTAAAAAAAAAATGACTTTATAAAACAGAACCTCTGTTCTCAGCTCAGTTATACTTTTTAGCTTTAACTTTTTTGTTTGTTTATTTTTTGTAATCTTAATTTCTCTGCAGTTTTTTTAATCTAATCTGTTTATTTATAAAACCATATTTTCCTTTAAGTCATTGGACATTTATACTAGCTGTTTTAATATCTCTGATGAAATCTGACATCTGGGCCATCTAGTGATCATATTTTCTAGTCCCATGAGCCTAAAGCATTTATTATCTTGCCTCTTACAGCAAAAGGTTGCCAATCCATGTTCTAGAGCATGGCCTTTATTCCTAAGGTATGGGATTTCTGTTGTTTTATATTGATGCATCAGGTGTTGTAAAAGTCCTTAACTAAAAGGGCCAGAACTTGGTCTTCCAGCAACTCTTAACCTCTAATATCTCTGTTCTACTCTCAACCCCATAGCAACCACTATCAGATAATCCTTGATTTGTCTTTCATGTGCATATAAATCCCATCCCTCTGCCAAAGATTTGCAGGAAACCCATTCAGATTTCTGCCTGGCAAGGATTTTCAGAAAACTCTCACACACAATTCTGCCTTTGTTCACTGTGCAGTTCCTTCTTTTCTAGTGTCCTGCTCTGCAGAATTCAGCCATATCAATAGCCCCAAACTCTAAAGTCCCTCCTCAGCTCCATGGGACCACCAGGCTATGCTTGGGTTCCAGGTTCCTGGAATGCAGTCAGGAAATTTTTCCTAGAGAGAATGCTGGACAACTGTAGAAGTCTTTGTCTGAGTTTCCCTTCTCTCAGGGATTGCAGTCTATGTTGCTTTTGCCTGGTGCCTTGAAACCATTGCCCTATATATTTTGTCTAGTTTTACAGAATTTCCTGTTGTTGGCCAGGCACAGTGGCTCAAGCCTGTAATCCCAACACTTTGGGAGTCCAAGGCAGGTGGACCACTTGAGGTCAGGAGTTCAAGACTAGCCTGGCCAACATAATGAAACCCTGTCTCTACTAAAAATACAAAAAATTAGCCAAGCATGGTGGCATGGGCCTGTAATGCCAGCTACTTGGGAGGCTGAGGTGGGAGGATCGCCTGAACCTGGGAGGTTGCAGTGAGCTGAGATGGCACCATGGCACTCCAGCCTGGGCCACAGAGTGAGACTCCACCTCAAAAAAAAAAAAAAAAAAAAAAAAGAATTTCTTCTTGTCTTAAGGAAAGAGGAAAATGGAAATTTTTATAAAGGGAAATATTATATTTTAAAGTGTGGTGAGGTCTGATACTATCATAGTCTGTCTTTGAAATAAACTTACTATCATCCTGGGGATATTATAAAAGAAAACAGGCAGGGTGCGGTGGCTCACACCTGTAATCCAAGCACTTTGGGAGGCTGAGGCAGGCGGATAACGAGGTCAGGAGTTTGAGACCAGCCTGGCCAAGATGGTGAAACCCTGTCTCCACTAAAAACACAAAAATTAGCCAGGCGTGGTGGCAGGCGCCTGTAATCCCAGCTACTCAAGAGGCTGAGGTAGTAGAATCGCTTGAACCTGGAGGTGGAGGTTGCAGTGAGCCAAGATTGCACCACTGCACACTAGCCTGGGTGACAGAGCAAGACTTTATCTAAAAAAAAAAAAAAGAGAGAGAGAAGAAAAGAAAAGATTAATTCATCTAAAGTTCAGTAATATAAAATAGGAATATAATATTCTAATTCTGTTAGTTCAAGTCTTATACACCTTCATATCGTACTTTTCCATAAGAACACATTTGAGCTTTGGATAACTCTATGTGCCCTTGGTTATTTACCTGAAGAATGCTGAGAAGTCAAAATTGAATAAACTAAAGACATTTGACCTCAACTTTTTCCACTTAAAAAAAAAATTCAGTTTTATGTGGACCCATTACTCCAGGGATTGATGGTACTAATAGGATTTAAACTACTAATTGCATTTTGCCAGTTTTCAGATAATGTGTTTTAAGGGTCAATACTACAAAATCTTTGAGGAGAAGCTAGAATGAGAGGTGGTCCTTTTGTTGCTATTTTAAGTATGAGTTTGGAAATGAGAAAGAATATGCAATATGATTATCTGTAACCTACTCTCATATCTAAAACATAAGTTTTAAAAAATTATTTATATCTATCTATATCTATCTACCTAAATATATATAGATTTTTTTTCAAGGCAGGGTCTTGCTCTGTCACCCAGGCAGGAGAACAGTGGTGCAATCTTGGCTTATTGCAACCTCCACCTCCTGGGCTCAAGTCATCCTCTTACCTAAGCCTCCTGAGTAGCTGGGACTATAGACATATGCCACCACACGCAGCTAATTTTTAAAAATATATATTTTTAATTATTCCTATCTTTGACAACATAAAAAATCTTATTTTATGATAAGATTTGCCACTAAAAACCACTATGCAAAACAGTGGTTTCTGTAAAAAATTTAATGCTTAATATTTTTTATGTTCTTTGACATTCCCAGAATATATGCCTGTTTAAGTCTCAGTTATGAAGAGACTATAAAAATTCAATGTTTTGACATATTAAATCGTCCTCTCATCACATCATAGAGATGAGGAAAATGCAGCCAGAATGCTTTATGCCTCTCTTTGAGCTAGGTAGCAGCACATGGAGGGTCTGCCTTTAGACAACAGTTTTTCCCACAGTGATGTGGACAGTAAGGTATCAAGTTATTAGGAACTCTCAAACTTAGATTTGTTAATAATCAACAATCACAAACATTTGAGGAAAACCAACGTCCTGAGAGACAGTAATCTCTATACATGAGGAGACTTTAACAAAGCAGAAGGGGGTTCTAAAATAACTATAGTTAATATTTTTGGAGGGCTAAGAGTCAATAACACCTGCAGAATGGAGATTGGATGTTAAGAAAAGGTTTTACATGAGAAAAATAGCTTTTAAAGGTAAAAAATTCAACAGATGGGCTGAACAGCAGATAAGACACAGTCCAAGAGCAAATCAGTGAACTAGATAGAATATCAAGCGAAGGACTTCTTCGAGAATACAACACACAATGAGAAGCAAGTTATGAGAGAAAAGTTAAAAGATAGGAGGGACAGATCCTCGAGTTCCATCATTCCCAAGTTGCTTAGCTTATGTGACTGTCGTAAGTAAAGACTGGCTTCTTGCTTTTCTTCTTAGCCCAAAATAAGTTATGTTAGCCAGCCTTTTCTCTTCCGTGGATTTGAGGTACTGCACAGCCCATTATAGGGGCCAAAGGCACCACCACACCTGAAGAGCCGAGATCACTGGAGGAGGTACCAGCCTGGCCAGAGTATGCCCTCTTTTTTTTCTTTTCTTTTTTTTTTTTTTTCTTTTTTGAGATGGAATCTTGCTCTGTTGCCCAGGCTGGAGTGCAGTGGTGCAATCTCGGCTCACTGAAGCCTCCGCCTCCCAGGTTCAAGTGATTCTCCTGCCTCAGCCCCCCGAGTAGCTGGGATTAGAGCTGTGCACCACCACATCAGCTAATTTTTGTATCTTTAGTAGAGATGGGGTTTCACCATATTGGCCAGGCTGGTCTTGAACTCCTGGGCTCAAGTGATCTGCCTGCCTTGGCCTCCCAAAGTGCTGGGATTACAGGCCTGAGCCACCGCACCCAGCCTTGCCCTCTTGTGCCACATGGTCTGAGGTGTGGTCCTGCTCTTTGTACCCTGGCCTGCTGCTCCTCGTTCCCAAGCCTCGGCCTTAAACTAAGGTTTGCTCCTGGAACAGCCCAAGTAAATGAGGCTGAGGAGGACCTCCCTGCATGGAGTCTCCAAAGTTCTTTAACTAAAATTTAGCCTGTCCTGGGACCACACAGAGCCCTGGCACTTGGCCCAGACTTTCAAAAAATAGAGGCAGAAGTGCTTCTCTCTCTTTCGCTCTCTAGCCTCATACCAACTGGGAGTTCTTAAAAGTTTCATTAGTAACTTCTAGGTGCAGCTTCTGCCTCATTTTCACTGAAAGCCCAACTAAGGGCTCTCACTATCACTACCATTTAAACACACACATAAGGGCAGGCATGGTGGGTCCCACCTATAATCTCAGCATTTTGAGAGGCCAAGGTGGGAGGATCGCTTTAAGCCAGGATTCAAGACCAGCCTGGGCTACTTGACAAGACCCATTTCTACAACAAAAATACACACACACACACCCCACACACACATATAAACACACATACAAGCAATTAAATTTTAAAAATGAAACAAGCCAATGTATATGAACCCATTGGTGGCAGCCCAGGATGTGAACAAGACTAGAGTTCCCTAACTTGTGAACACCGACAGAGGCTGGGTTCAGAGACCAGTGACTCTGGACCTTTGGCAGTTTCCACAATTGTGCAAACAAACTTGCTAAATTCCAGTGGACAACACGCTAACTCTGAGAGGGTCACAATCTGTCAGCACTGAAAGTGGAAATCAGTTTGAACTGAAAAAGGAAACAGTGGCTCTGCTGTGAATCAGGCTCGGAGGACAGGCAGAGAGACCAGCTGCAAAGGTCACGAGAATCATCATTTCTCTAAGGCAGAAGTCCCCAAACTCCTGGGCTGCCGACTGGAACCAGTCTGTGGCCTGTTAGGAACTGGGCTGCACAGCCGGAGGTGAGCACGCATTTCCACCCGAGCTCTGCCTCCCGTCCGATCAGCAGCCACATTCCATTCTCATAGGAGCACGGACCCTATTGTGAACTGTACATGCGAGGGATCTAGGTTGCCTGCTCCTTATGAGAATCGAATTCCTGATGATCTGAGGTGGAACAGTTTCATCTGGAAAACATCCCCCCTGCCACCCCACACGCTGTCCGTGGAAAAATTGTCTTCCATGAAACCGGCCCCTGGTGCCAAAAAAGTTGGGGACTGCTGCTCTAAAGTCATGCTGCAGTTTGAAATGCCATAAGGCTCACAAAGATCCCCTCTTTGATTGACTACTGGTTTTTCACCAATGATGCCCCCACACCTGCTTTGCGAATCTTGTCTATTACTGGGGATACCCAACTGGAAAGGGTTTATGACAGCACCCACATCATGATTAATCCCTGCTTCTATGAACCCCACTTTAGATACCACAACCAATCTAGAACTGATCTCTGCTTCCCTTAGATCTGCCTCAGACTCCTACAGTGGGATCCTAAACCTTGCTAAAGATGCATTTCTTCTCCCTTATTTTGAGCAGGATGCTATGGTTCCTATGGAATGTCCTGCTCACTGCACCAAGTTAAAAAGTTCGATTTGATCAGGCTGCAGGCCTGTCTCTGGTGGTCTTTGGAAGATTCGGCTTGAATACCTCTGAGAAATTTCCTGATAGACTGGGTCATGAAGGGGTGAGCCATTTCTCTGAGGCCTGTTTTGCCACCTTCTAATCAGGAGGCACAGCCAAGATAAACCCTCCCAGGTGCCAGTTTCTCATAGGGCTCCAGGTGCCAGCTCTTCTTAGGACAACTCTGTTTTAATGAGCTCTTGACAAAAGAGTCCATCGATATTGGGTGCAAAGTGCAGTGATAAGTTATCCTAATATGAGGGAACAGTTTTTGGGTGCCAGGCATTTCCGTGTGTGTGCACACACCAAGTATTGTGATAAATGCCTGACAAAAATCTCAGAATAACCCTTTGAAACAGGTACTATTTTTTTTTTTTTTTTTTTTTTTGAGACGGAGTCTTGCTCTGTTGCCTAGGCTGGAGTGCAGTGGCGTGATCTTGGCTCACTGCAACCTCTGCCTCCAGGGCAGGCAAGGGTGACAAGATATTGAGGGTGGGGGATAAGGAATTTGATCAGCTATCAAGGAGGATCAGATAGGCTGGGCATGGTGGCGCACACTTGTGGTCCCAGCACTTCTGGAGGCCCAGTGGGGCGGATCACTTTAGGTCAGAAGTTGGAGACCAGCCTGGACAACATGGAGAAACCCTGTCTCTACTAAAAATGGAGTCTTGTTTCAAAAACAAAAACAAAAACAAAAAGAATGATCAGATAGCAAGTGTGAAGGATTTTCACTAAACTGACGTGGCAGGATTCTTGCTAAAACTGGATTAAGTGGGCAGAGTCACTGGATGAAAGACAGAGCCCAAAGTTGGTGATTGGTCAGAAGAACTCAGAGGAGCATGACTCTAGTTTGGTTAAAGGAGACAGTCTTTGTCATGACTCATCCTGTTTTTTGCAGCCACACATTTTCATTAATTCTTTCATCGAACACACAGTAAGTGAGGAGTATTAAAACAGTTAAAACAACAACATGCAAGCACTCTGGCAGAGACATGGGCAGTGCAACAACCTGCTTTGTTAGGTTTAGAATACATGATTCCAGGTCTGGGCTCAGTGGTTTATGCCTGTAATACCAACACTCTAGGAGGCCAAGGCAGGAGGACAGCTTGAGGTCAGGAGTTTAAGACCAGCTTGATCAATATAGCAAGACCCCATCTCTACAAAAAAAAAAAAAAAAAAAAATTTAATTAGCCAGGCATGGTGGCAGGCACCTGTAGTCTCAGCTACTCTGGCGGCTGGGGCAGGAGGATCACTTGAGCTCAGGAGTTGGAGGTTACAATGAGCTGTGATTAGGCCACTGCCCTCCAGCCTGAGTGACAGCACAAGATTTTCTCTCAAAACAAACAAACAAAAACAACAAAAAAAACCCCCATGATTCCATGATTGAGTTATTACCACCACTTCATTAATTGACTTAATTGAAATTAAGATGAAGAATAACTCAGAACAACATCTTTTGAATAGAAGAATATGTGGACTATCTAGACCTGTACCATCCCATACTGTGGCCAGTAGCCACACGTGGCTAGTGAACACCTGAAAAGTGGCTGAATGCTGCTGAAGTGGCAAGTCAGTGGGCCTGAGCGGGAGGCTAGGAGAGCACCACCCACAAAGGCCCTAAAGGGCAGAGCTGCCCACAACTAGTCTAAACTGAGATATGCTATAAACTTAAATTTAAAACACACAGTGGCTTTCAAACACTTAGTATGACCAAGTCAGGCAATACTGCATTCATAATCATCAAAAAAATGCAAATCAAAACTACAATGAGATATAATCTCACCTCAGTTTAAATGGCTTTTGTCAAAAATGGAATAACAGAAGCTGATGAGGATGCAGAGAAAGGGAAATCCTCATACACTGTTGGTGGGAATGTAAATTAGTACAGCCACTATGCAGAACAGTATGGACAGTCCTCAAAAAACTGAAAATAGGCTAGGCACGGTGGCTCACTCCTGTAATCCCAGCACTTTGGGAAGCCAAGGTGGGTGGATCACCTGAGGTCAGGAGTTCGAGACCAGCCTGGCCAACATGGTGAAATCCTGTCTCTACTAAAAATACAAATTAGCTGGGTGTGGTGGCATGCGCCTGTAATCCCAGTTACTGAGGAGGCCGAGGCAGGAGAATCACTGTAACCTGGGAGGCTGAACCCACCACTGCACGCCAGCCTGGGCAACAACAGCAAAACTCTGTGTCAAAAAAAAAAAAAAATACTGAAAATAGAACCACAATATGATTGATCCAGCAATTTCACTCTTGAGTATATACCTAAAAGAAAGGAAATCAATATATCAAAAAGACGTTAGCACTCCCATGTTTACGGAGGCACTATTCACAATAGCAAAAACATGGAATAAACCTAAGTGCCCATCAATGGATGAGTGGATAAAGATAACATAGTATATTTACACGATGGAATATTATTCAGCCCTAATCCTGTCATTTGCAGCAACATGGATGGAACTGGAGGTCATTATGCTAAGTGAAATAAGCCAAGCACAGAAAGACAAATATCACATGTTCTTACTTATATGTGTGAGCTAACGAAGTGAATCTCATGGAGGTAGAAAGTAGATTAGTGGTTACCAGAGACCGGGAGGCATGGGTGGGGAGTGAAGAAAAGTTTATTAATGGCTACAAATACACAGTTTGATCAAAGAAATAAACAGTCTACAATAATCTATTGTATATTTCAAAATAGCTAAAAGAATTCAAGTGGTTTGAGCATAAACAAAAGACAAATATTTAAGGTGATGGATACCCCAAGTATGTTAATTTGATCTTTACAAATTATATGAATGCATTAAATTATCACATGTATCCTGAAACTACATACCTCTATTATACATCAATAAAATTTTTTAAATGAATGTATACCCACTCCAAAGTGTGTCCTTTAGAGTCTTAGCCTCTCAATTTTGCTGTTTGGCTCCTTCCATTCTTGAAATCCCAACACAAATCTCACCCCTTACCTGAGTCTCATAAGCTAACCAACAACTTCACTGTGAAAGACCAAAGTGATTCATTCAAAGCTATTTGATTTTGAGTGGTTACAAAGTGCCGGGTGCTGTTCTAGGTGCTGGTAACACAGCAGTGAATGAAACGGGCCAAGACCTTGCTCTCATGGAGTCCATATATTAGCAGGCTTACTCCTCGGAATTTTCATGTTTACTCTTCCTTCCATTTGTTTGTTTGTGGGGTTTTTTTTGAGATGAGGTCTCACTGTTGTCACCCAGGCTGGAGTGCAATGGCATGATCCTGGCTCACTGCAACCTCCACCTCCCAGGTTCAAGCGATTCTCCCACCTCAGCCTCCCCAGTAGCTGGGACTATAGGTGCGCGCCACCATGCCCAGCTAATTTTTTGTATTTTTGGTAGAGATGGGGTTTCACCATGTTGGCCAGGCTGATCTCAAACTCCTGACCTCAAGTAATCTGCCCGCCTTGGCCTCCCAAAATGCTGGGATTACCAGCGTGAGTCACTGTGCCTGGCCTATTCTTCCTTCCATTTATTGGGCTGCTCTGTTGTTTTGAGTTATCCTTCCATATATGGGTGTGTATGACATTACGGTATGCAGGGGGAAATCCTTGTCTTATAAATATTATAGACTTATGGTCTTGAAGGATATCTCAGGTGGATACCTTGGAGCTGGTTCTTTTGAAAATTCCCTTGGAGAGCTGGTTCATACTCTCTGAGTCAGTACCTTTCCTGAAGAGGGCAGCAACCTGAAAGGTGATAAAACTAGCATTCTTGCATCAAGAAAAAGGATTACAAAGCCTTAAATACAGGTCTGCTATTCAGCTGTCAAAAAGTCCACAAGGCAGCCAGATGTGTGTAGCCAACTAATGGAAACTGTCAGCTCACAGAGGCGGGAGGCTATCATCCCCAAAAGCAATGGGAAATTCCTCTAGTTAATGACTCTCCTTGACATATGCTTGACAATGGCCTTGGTTCATTTATTATAGTGGTTAAGTAATTGTACAAATTAAGAAGCTTGCTCTGGGCAGTTACAGTTTCATGATACAATCAAGGGTATTGTTTGCTATTAAAATTTTGTGGGTTCCTGATTTAGGAATCAGCTAATGAATCAGCTAATTCTGTATTAGTGTCAAGGTAACGAGATGAAAGTGTAACAAACGGCCGGGTGCAGTGGCTCATGCCTGTAATCCCAGCACTTTGGGAGGCCAAGGTGGGTGGATCACTTGAGGCCTGGAGTTCGAGATCAGCCTGGCCAAAATGGTGAAACCCCATCTCTACTAAAAATATAAAAATTAGGTGAGTGTGGTAGTGTGCACCTGTAATCCCAGCTAAGGGAGGTGGCAGACAATTCTCTGAAGCAGAGAATCGCTTGAACCTGGGAGGCGGAGACTGCAGTGAGCCAAGATTGCACTACTGCACTTCAGCCTTGGCAACAGGGTGAGACTCCATCTCAAAAAAAAAAAAAAAAAAAAAAAAACCAAAAACAAAACAACAAAAACAAAAAAAAAACGGCTGGGCACGATGGCTCATGCCTGTAATCCCAGCACTTTGGGAGGCCAAGGCTGGAGGATCACTTGAGGTCAGGAGTTCGAGACCAGCCTGGCCAACATGGAGAAACCCCATCTCTACTAAAAATACAAAAAAAATTAGCCGGGCATGGTGGTGTGTGCCTGTAGTCCCAGCTACTCAGGAGGCTGAGGCAGGATAATCACTTGAATCCAGGAGGCAGAGGTCGCAGTGAGCCCAATATTGCACCACTGTGCTCCAGCCTGGGTGACAGAGTGAGACTCCATCTCAAAAAAAAAAAAAAAAAAAAAAGAGCGTAACAAACGATTTGTACTTCCAGGAGTAAGCTGAACTCTGATAAGTGAACCAACTGGGGTCTGGTAACTACCTTAATCTGTATGGTATAATAGAGATATGATAAGAAATAAGGCTTCTGAAGAGCCTGATGATTTTGACTTGGGCATAAATTGCAATTTGTACTTGGTGGTAAGATTTCTGATATTTACTTTCTCCTTTCTTTGGCAAGTACACAGGATAAAAAGTAACTAGAATGAGTCCACTGTTTTTCTTCAATGTTTATAGAACTATAAAACTCTCAAGTTGGCTTTACTAGACAGGGTTAGATAAATTTGGGATAAAGTTAGAATGATTTGCATTCCTAAAAGAGGACACAAAATGAGAATTGTCAGTTTAAAGAAAGCCCATTTTTATAACTAACATATCGACTAGGCTAGAGATTAATGAGTGCTGTTCAGAATAAAAAAACTTAATAAACTCGATGACTGGAAAACTTCTTCCATCATTCTCCCCTTTGTTCCACAAACCATCTTATTCCGCACAAGATGGTTTGCAGAATTGAAACATCAGGAAGTCAGTTAACATAACTGGGCTGTTAGCATTGCTTTTAAACGCCAGACCACTCCGCACAGCACGCCTACTAACCTTTGGGAACTAGCCACATTCTTGGAATATGCTCGACTCCCAAGAGTAAGAGGGACCACTGGGGACTTGCTCTTCTTTCACGGTCCCCCACTCTTCTCTCACAAATAACACCTTGGACATTGCAGATTAATTACAACTTTCAGCAACTAGGAACCGCCCCCAGAGTACAAAATAGATGGTGAATGGAAAGAAGAGAAATGCCTTGCCTTTTCAAGGCGGAGCCAAACTTAGGAGCACACTGAGGACACTGCCGTCACTTTACAGAATCAGACACTTGCAACCCTGTAAGCACTTGCACAGTGATTCAAGAAGACAGAATGGGAAAGAGAACAGAGGGGCTTCAGTTTCATGGAAATAGAGACCAAATCTCTTTTTTTTTTTTTTTAATTTTTATCTCACCATTCTAGACCCAGGTGACAGCACAGTGCCTGGAACAGAATAGAGTAAGCGCCCGTAACTGACCTCTGTTGCTATTTTTACTGCTATAGGTTGCACAGCGAGTACATGCTGAATGCTGCTGAAGTGGCAAGTCAGTGGGCCTGAGCGGGAGGCCAGGAGAGCACCACCCACAAAGGCCCCAAAGGGCATAGCTGCCCACAACTTCCTCACACTGCATTGCAGCAGGGCCCTTTTCACTTAATGCCATGAAGATTCATTCCATTAGGTTAAAAACAGTGAGGCAAGTTTAGCAGGTCCAATACTACATCAGGCATAGTGTATTGTTAGAATTGCAGTCTTGCCAATGGCTAGGCGTTTACATCACTTAAGATAGCTCCTACTCCAGGAGCGGTGGCTCACACCTGTAATCCCAGCATGTTGGGAGGCCGAGGCGGATGGATCACTTGAGGTCAACAGTTCGAGACCAGCCTGGCCAACATGGTGAAATCCTGTCTCTATTAAAAATAAAAAAAAAAGTTAGCTGGGCATGGTGGCACATGCCTATAATCCCAGTTACTCAGGAATTTGAGGCAGGAGAATCAATTGAACCCAGGAGGCGGAGGTTGCAGTGAGCCCAGATCGCGTCACTGCACTCCAGCCTGGGTGACAAGAGTGAAACTCCATCTAAAAACAAACAAACAAAAACAACAACAACAAAAAGAAGAAGACAGCTCTTTGGATCTGCCTCTCCAAATCTTTGGTTCCACCACTGGCACTCCATTTACAATCATATAGAATTTCTCGGTATCACAGAAAAAAAAACTCATCAGACAAAAAGCAAATGCTATTTTCTGATTTAAAAATTTAGGCTGGGCATGGTGGCTCATGCCTGTAATCCCAGCACTTTGGGAGGCAGAGGCAGTCAGATAGCTTGAGTTCAAGACCAGCCTGGGCAACAGCAACATGGCGAAAGCTGGTTTCTAAAGAATATATAGACACACACACATATATTAATATATATACATATATATAAAAAATATTTGTATACACATATATATGGAAAAAACTGGCATATGTCTGTAATCCCAGCTACTCAGGAGGCTGAGGTGGGAGGATCCCTTGAGCCCGGGAGGTGGAGGTTGCAGTGAGCCATAATTATGCCACCCCACTCCAGCCTTGGTGACAGAGACTCTTCTCAAAAAAAAAATTAAAAAAAAACGTAGTACATTTTCTCTCATGCACATACATACACATGCACACACACTTGCAAAATCCAAAACAACCAAACCCTCCTGTTCCAATGGCTCCAGTCTTCTCTAGGCCTGTTGCTGCTCCATCTCCACACTGCTCCCTGCTCCACCTCAAAGCGCCTTCTGTGATGGAAGGAGAACAAGTGGAGGCACCTCCTGCCCGCCTCCTGTGAGTCTCCTACCAGCACACTCTGCCCCGGGCATGCGGTCCCAGGGGCTTGCCGGGTTTCCCTTATTGGTCAGAGTTGATAGAGCTGGTCCACCGTCCGCAAGGGGAAATGAAAAGTATCTACCTCTCACCAGTGGTTGTCTTGCACCTGACATACAGGATGGTCAGCCCAACTAGCAGACCTGGAGCCAAAGGACCTGGGTCTGGTTATGGATAAAATAAACTCACTGTGGGGCTTGGGACACATGCTACCATAACACACCCACATAAGACACACACATGCGTGCACACACACAAAACTTCAAATATGATAATTCAGCTGAATTATATTGGTGGTGTCTTGATACCCAAATTCGAATGCCAGCTTCATTTTGGAGTAGCAACTTTACCACCTCCCTGCATCCCATCCACTTCAGTATTGCACCAGGACACCCTCATACCTCAACTCCTGCCAAGCCAACAACAAAAATTCATGACTCCAGTCCTACCTCTCAAGCTTCATTCATTACCTCCTAAATCTGGTAATCCCACCCTCATTTTCTTTCCCCCCAAAACCCACCACTTCCTGGGAACCTTCCAGATGTTTGTCACCCCTGCAAACAATTGGTGCCAATTTGTCACACTGCCTACGCTACATAATAGCCTCTCCTACAATTTTAACAACCAGGGCTTTGACTTGTAGCAAAAGCCTTCAAAGCTCCACTGCCTGTAATAGTTTGTAAGTAGCTGGAGATGGATTTTAATCAGTCTATTGTGCAAATACCTGAAGCAATAAGACACCTGACCAGTGAGTGACAGGGTAACCGAGACACTGCAACAAAAAGTTTCACCAAAATACAACCTTCCAGGAAATAGAAAATGGGGTCTCTGCTTCCATCTGGGAGTATGGGTACAAATGCCAATGATTATCACACTAGGGGGAACGGGGAGCCCCCAGCTGGCCACTGGGCTACAAATACTGCCTCTTCTCTCATTTAAAAAAAAAAAAAAATTGGGCCAGGCACAGTGGCTCACTGTGGGATTACAGTGCCTGGAATCCCAACATTTTCAGAAGCTCAGGTAGGAGCATCACTTGAGGCCAGGAGTTGAAGACGAGTCTGGTCAACAAAGCCAGACCCCATCTCCACAAAAAAAAGTAAAACATTAGCCAGGTGTGATGGCACATGCCTGTAGTCCCAACTACTTGGGAAGCTGAGGCAGGAGGATCCCTTGAGCCCAGGAGTTTGAGGCTGCAGTGAGCTATGATTATGCCACTGCACTTCAACCTGGGTGACAGAGTGAGACCCTGTCTCTTCAAATAAAATAAAAAACAAACAAATTGGCCGGGCTTGGTGGCCCACGCCTGTAATCCCAGCACTTTGGGAGGCCAAGGCTGGTGGATCACCTGAGGTCAGGAGTTTGAGACCATCCTGGCCAACATGGTGAAATTCCGTCTCCACTAAAAACACAAAAATTAGCCAGGGATGGTGGCAGGTGCCTGTAATCTCAGCTACTTAGGAGGCTGAGGCAGGAGAATCTCTTGAACCCAGGAGGCAGAGGTTGCAGTGAGCCGAGATTGTGCCATTGAACTCCAGTCCAGGCCAACAACAGCGAGACTCCATCTCAAAAAGAAAAAAAAAAAAAATTTAAATAAATCCTGTAGCACCCGTTTCTCTCTGCACATACCTGGGGGAGGGGCAAATCTGTGCAAAGAGTGGAAAACAGGCCAACAAGGAATCTCAGGTACAGAAATGTGACATAACCAGTCACAAACATTTGAGGAAAACCACACATGGAAAGAATAACCTTATATAATTTTCTTTTCTTTTTTTTTCTTTTCTTTTTTTTTTTTTTTTTGACAGAGTTTCACTCTTGTTGCCCAGGCTGAAGTGCAATGGCACTATCTGGGCTCACCGCAACCTCCACCTCCCAGGTTCAAGCAATTCTCCTGCCTCAGCCTCCCGAGTAGCTGGGATTACAGGCATGCACCACCACGCCCCGCTAATTTTGTATTTTTAGTAGAGACGGGGTTTCTCCATGTTGGTCAGGCTGGTCTCGAACTCCCGACCTCAGGTGATCTGCCCGCCTCGGCCTCCCAAAGTGCTCGGATTACAGGTGTGAGCCACCGTACCCAGCCTCATTTTTTTTTCTAAAGGAGAACCTGCACTTGGAAAAAAGTTTAAAAGAGTGAAAATCAGTGTAACTAAAATACGGATACAGATAAGCAAGAATATCACAGCATGAAATGAGAGCAGGCAGTTATGAAAAGAAAGCCAGGCCGGGCGAGGTGGCTCACGCCTGTAATCCCAGCACTGTGGGAGGCTGAAGCAGGCCTCACCTGAGGTCAGGAGTTTGAGACCAGCCTGGCTAACATGGTGAAACCCCGTCTCTACTAAAAACACAAAAATTAGCCAGGTGTGGTGACGCAAGCCTGTAATCCCAGCTACTCCGGAGGTTGAGGCAGGAGAATCGCTTGAACCCAGGAGATGGAGGTTGCAGTGAGCCGAGATCTCGCCACTGCATTCCAGTCTGGGCAACAGAGCAAGACTCCATCTAAAAAAAAGAATAAGAATAGTAATAAGAATTAACCAGAGATCTTGGACACAGAAACAGCTACTGAAAGAAAAAGAAACCTTCAAGAGGTGGGCAAAACAGCAGGACGGGCACTGCTGAAAAGCAAACAAGAGAGCTGGAATAAATACGAAGCCAAGGAATTCTCCCAGAAGGTAACTTAAGGGATAAAACGATCAAAGCTTTATGAAAGACAAAGAATTATGGAGGACATTTAAACGCCGCAGCATAATCCACAGACATTCATCCCATTGATCTGGCTGTAGTCTTTCCTGCTCATCTTCTTAGCCAAAATTAAAGCACCTTAGCGGCTCTGCTTTTTCCCAGTTACAGTCGGCTTCCACCCCGTGGTGCTGGTTTGGACTTGGGGGTCCTGGGTGGGGACCCCCGGGGTTCCCCCATGGTTCCCCTCTTAGCACCGTAACTTCCTGGGCGCCAAACAGGCTGTCCAGGCAGGCCGGAGGACCAGCAGCTTCAACGCCACCCAGTCCCCAGCCCTGCGCCTCCTCAGCCGCTCTGGAACGTGCTGCCCTTCGAGCAGTGTCCGAGGTGACGGTCGGGGCGGTGAGAGAGTCCAGAGGTCAGAGGAGGAGGAATCCTTCCGGCCGTGAGAAAGCTTTTCCTCGCCCCTTGGAAGCCCAGTGAGGGCGCGCAGATGCTGGGCGCAGAGACTTCATTTGCATCTCTGCAACGCCCACCCTGCAGTGTCACGCCCACGAGCGTGAGGCCTTCTGGGAGTTCTGATCCCAGACGCCCGTAGGGCGCTACAGTCCGACCGGGGAGCCGGTTGAGGAAACTCGGGAACTACAACGGCGGTGGCGGCTCCGCCTACTCGGGGCTGGAGCTCCCTGACGGCCAATGAGGCGGAATCACGTGGGCCTCCAAAACACCGTGAGGTGCGGGCGGGGCTGCTGGGCGCGCTCTTCTCGGCCCCGCCGGCAGTCGCAGCGCTTCTCCCTGGGCCCTCCCACATCCCCGGTTACAGCCTCCACGTGCAGCATTTACGCCCTCACCCTGCACAGCCTTGATTGTCCAAAGATAGGCCTGGACTTTTGCAAACAGGGGGCTCTCCTCCTTCATGAGTCTTTCTGTAGCCTCATACCTACAGGCTGTTAGAAATTACACCTGTGACTTGTAGGATTCCGGAGTAAACAGAAGCTGCTTTCGGAAATCTGGTACCCTGCACGGTCCACAGTTGCAAACACAAAGACCTACTTCCAGGCTGCCGTCGATGTACTGCCCAATGAAGCAACACGTAAACCTCGGTGGAAGGCGCCCACCTTTTCTCTAGTCCTTCTCTCACTGAGTGCCCTATCAAAATGGAAGAATCCCTGAATGAAGCCATTTCAAGTTTGAATTGTGGTAAAATATTGCAATCTCAAGTGTTGGTTGCCTACAACTTCCTACTGATTTTGCCTGGTGTCTAAAACGAATATACCCCCCAAATAAGATAAAAACAAGGACCAGAAATGTCTCCTGTGTTAGCCCAGTAAATAGTTGATTTTCTTTTCTTTCCTTTTTTTTTTTTTTAGAGACAGGGTCTTGCTATATTGCCCAGACTAGATTCAAACTCCTGGGCTCAAGTGATCCTCCTGCCTCAGCCTCCCAAGGAGCTGGGACTACAGGCAGGTACCACGGTGTACTCGACTTTTTTTTTTTTTTTTTTTTTTTTGAGAGGGAGTCTTGCTCTGTCACCCAGGCTGGACTGTAGCGATGGGATCTTGGCTCACTGCAACTCCACCTCCCGGGTTCAAAGCGATTATCCTGCCTCAGCGTCCCCAGTAGCTGGGACTACAGGCATGTTGACGAAAGAGTCAAACTCTGTAAAATATTTTAAGAGATTTATTCTCTTAAATATGAGACGGCCAAATATGAGTGGCCATGTCCCGTGACACAGCCCTCAGGCGGTCCTGAGAACACGTGCCCAAGGTGGTCCGGGTACAGCTTGGTTTTATACATTTTAGGGAGGCATGAGACATCAATCAAATACATTTAAGAAATACATTGGTTCCGTTCAGAAAGGCGGGACAACTCAAAGCGGGGTGCGGGGAGGGGGGTGCTTCCAGGCTATAGGTCAATTTAAACATTTTCTGGTTGACGGTTGAGTTTATCCTGGGATCAAGAGAAAGGAAATGTTCAGGTTAAGATAAAGGATTGTGGAGACCAAGTTTTATTGTGCAGAGGAAGCTCTCCGATAGCAGACCAGAGAGAGCAGGTTGTAAAATGTTTCTTATCGGACCTAAAAGGGTATCTGGCTCTTAGTTGATTATCTCCTGAATCTGGAAAGGAAGGAAGGGAAAAAAAAGGGCAGGGGGTTGGGGTGGTGGCAGGCGCGGTGGCTCACGCCTGTATTCCCAGCAGATCGCCTGAGGTCGGGAGTTCAAGACCAGCCTGGTCAACATGGGGAAACCCTGTCTCTACTAAAAATACAAAAACTGGACGGGTGAGGTGGTGCACACCTGTAGTCCCAGATACTCAGGAGGCTGAGGCAGGAGGATTGCTTGAACCCAGGAGGCAGAGGTTGCAGTGAGCCAAGATCTTGCCACTGTACTCCAGCCTGGCGACAGAGTGAGACACTGTCTCAAAAAAACAAAAACAAAAAAGAACAACGAAAGAAAGGGGGAAAGAGGATTCCCTATAGAATGTGGATTTTTCCCACAAGGGATGGCTTTGCAGGGCCATTTCAAGATGTGGCAGAGAAACATGTTTTGGGGTAAAATATTTTGATATTCTTCCTTGTCATGCCAGGGTCAGATTGGAAAGTAAGTCATGATATACAGGGTTAAATAAAACCCATCTGATGAGAATTTATGGTTTGTAGGGCATGACTCCCCAGATCCCTTAGATAGGGATTTGGGCAAGATTAAAAAAAAAAAAAAAAAAATTCTGGGCTTAGTCCTCTCAGGTGTGTACCACCACACCCAGCTAATTTTTTTTTTTTTTTTTTTTTTTTTTTTTTTTTTTTGTATTTTTAGTAGAGACAGGGTTTTACCATGTTTGCCAGGCTGGTCTCACACTCCTGACCTCAGGTGATCCTCCCACCTCGGCCTCCCAAAGTGCTGGGATTACAGGCGTGAGCCACCAGGCTGGGACAGAATGAGGGTTCTGATGAGCTGAGCAGAGGCGGTTGGCTTGGTAGACAGAAAAAGGCTGAGGAAAGTGTTAGGGGAAGCTGAGAACAAAAAGCAGATTGGTCCTTTCAAAGTTATTTTCCTTCTACAGGTTTGAGGGAAGAAAAATAGCTCCAAGCATTCTGAGCTCTGTAAAGTACTCGGGACCAGAGAGACAGGAGTGTGAGACTTCAGTCATGCCTGCCTCCAGCCCTCCCCCTGCCCCATACCTGGGGGTCAATTGTTTAAGGTAATTTTGTTCCTGACTAGCTGCCTCACCCAGTGTCTTCCTGTTCCTGGAATTTGTGATACAAAGAATGTATAGCCAATCCATAGCTTATATTATTTAATTGTGAAATCTTGGCAAACAATTTAGGAACTGCCTCTTCTTTTCCTTTAAAAACCTCGAGGTAGTGAGTCCCTGCATTCCCAAGTACTTGGGAGGCTGAGGCAGGAGGATTGCTGGAGCCCAGGAATTGAAGGCTGTGGTGAGCCATGATTGCACCACTGCACTCTAGATAAAATAAATTAGCCAGGGCCGGGCGTGATGGCTCACACCTGTAATCCCAGCACTCTGGGAGGCTGAGGTGGGTGGATCACTTGAGGTCAGGAGTTCAAGACCAGCCTGGCCAACATGGTGAAACCCTGTCTGTACTAAAAATACAAAAATTAGCCGGGCGTGGTGGTGGGCGCCTGTAATCCCAGCTACTCAGGAGGCTGAGGCAGGAGAATCGCTTGAACCCGGAAGGTGGAGGTTGTAGTGAGCCAAGATTGTGCCACTGTACCCCAGCCTGGGCGACAGAGCAAAACTCCATCTCATAAATAAATAAATAAATAAATAAATAAATAAATAAATAAGCCAGGTGCAGTGGTGTGTGCATGTAGTCCCAGCTACTTGGGAGGCTGAGGCAGAAGGATCACTTCAGTCCAGGAGTTCAAGGCTGCAGTGAGCTATGACCATGCCTTGGCACTTGAGCCTGGGCAACAGAGCAAGACTCTGTCTCTAAAAAAACCAATTATCTAACAGTAATAATGGTACTAACAGTAGTGAATTTAGGGCAAGCACACCACATGCCTCATGGCTTATCCTTTCTTGGGATTGTCACAAGACTCCAGCCTTGAACTGAGGCAGCCTCACTTCACAGACCAGGGTTGCTACCTCTCAGCCCCCACATAACTGGGATTTGTTTCAGCTCTGCAGGAGAGAACTGTGTGACCTTGGGCAAACTCTTCCCCTCCTGGTCTCCCTTATCTGTATCTGCACCCAGCTAATGGTAAGTGGTGGTAAAAATCGTTCTAGCTCTGAGTTTGTAGGATTATTGGACACCCACTGTGCATGAGGTGACTGCTTACACAAGGAGATGTTACATTAAGATATTGGACAGTCAGGCGTGGTGGCTCACACCTGTAATCCTAGCACTTGGGGAGGCCAGGGCAGGTGGATGACGAGGTCTGGAGTTCAAGACCAGCCTGGTCAACATGGTGAAACCTTGTCTCCACTAAAAATACAAAAATTAGCCGGGCGTGGTGGTGGGCACCTGTAATCCCAGCTACTCAGGAGGCTGAGGCAGATAATTACTTGAATCCGGGAGGCGGAGGTTGCAGTGAGCCAAGATCGCATGACTGCACTCCAGCCTGGGCAACAGAGTGAGACTCCATCTCAAAAAAAAAAAAAAAGATATTGTACTAAGGTTGGTGTTTAAATGGACCCTATTTGGTAGTTACTCAACTGTGTAGTAATATTTTAGTTGTTAAATGAGGTGGTATCTTTTCATCATTTGGTTTTTCTGCCTTGTACTGAGAGCAGGCACCAGATAATCAGCTTTTGGTGTTGCTTAGCAAAATGACAGCTCTTTCCTTAAAAAAAAATTTTTTTTTTTTTTTGCAAGAGAAAAGACGGATTTATATTCATGTATGTATGGGAGTTCAGGGGAAAATGTGACTCTAGCTCTTTTGTTTAAAGCTCATTAGTTCTCTTGGAGCTGGAGACATTTTTTCTCTTCTGCTCTTTGGGTTGTGAGGCTGAGAGATTCTAAGACACTAAGCCTTGCCTTTGTAATCCTGTTTTATAACGCTGTTTTCTCCTTTGAAGACTAACTCTCGATCATTTAGATACTTAAAAGCCTAGACACAGCACAATTTATTCCTATAATGTACTGACCTCAAATACCAAGGAGGTATTGCAGCGCCTACCCAGGAAACAAACCTTGGCTTCTGCACAAATGACTTAAACACGTTAAAGTGCCAGGATAAACCCAGGGGTTTTCAGAGAAAATATCAGAATGAGAGAAAAGGCTAGAATATAGAATGTCAGATATACTTGGGTTCGAATCCAGCATTCTCCCTTCTTGACTCCGTGACCTTGGACAAATTAATTAAACTCTCTGAGCTTCAGGTTCCCCAGCCATAAGATGATAGATAATATCTGTGATCTGGGAGAGCCAAGTTGGCATCCCTTTATCAACGAAGACAAACCTTAAGGTTAAGGAAACAAAAGTTACCGGTGAGTCAAGGGTTCAGGGCTCAGCTGGCATGGCAATTTCCTAAATTCCTGTGGCTACAAGAAAAACCACACTCTTGTTAAACTCCCTAACGGTAGGAATTATCAGGCAAATTGTCAGATACTTCCTAAGTCTGATGTACAATCCAGACCACTACAGCCCCGATTGGACAGAGACTTGTCTCTACAAAAGAAAAATAAAAAAAATTAATTAAATGTGGTGGTGCACACCTGTAGTTCCAGCTACTTGGGAGGCAAAGGCAAGGGTGAATTGAGCTCAGGAGGTCAAGGCTGAAGTTAGCTGTGATTAAGCCATTGCACTCCAGTCTGGACAACAGAGCTAGATCCTATCTTATGAAAAAAGAAAAAAGAAGTGGAGATTTCAGGTACTTAGGAGACTAAAAGGAGGAAAGAGTTGCCTTCTGACATCCATCCAAGATCACACAGAGATTCGTCTACTGGCCTGGATAAATTATTACTGTGTGGTGACCAAATATATCAGACAGGATCTGTTAGGTAAACAGAAGCAACTTCAAATATTCAGGACAGAGGGATTTTAATTCAGGGACTTTTTTTTTTTTTTTTTTTTTTTGAGACAGAGTCTCGCTCTGTCACCCAGGCAGGAGTACAGTGGTGCCATCTTGGTTCACTGCAACCTCCACCTCCCATGCTCAAGTGAACTTCCACCTCAGCGTCTCAAGCAGCTGGGACCACAGGTGTGAGCCACTGTGCCCAGCTAATTTTTATACTTTTTTGTAGAGACAGGGTTTTTCCATGTTGCCCAGTGTGGTCTCAAACTCCTAAGCTTAAGTGATTTGCCCACTTTGGCCTCCCAAAGTGCTGGGATTATAGGTACGAGCCACCACGCCCAGACAGGGATACTTTTTTACAGTAGTGATGAAGAACTGAGAAGCCAAACTGGACGGTGAGGTGAATCAGAGATCAGCCAGAGTAGGAAGGCAGCCAACATTAAGGACACAAGGAAAGAAGCAGCATTGCCAGAGCCTGGAAACAGGTGTTGGAGTGACACCCAGAATAGTCTCATTTTAAGGTTTTTGTAAAAACCAAAACCAAAAACAAAAACAAAGAACCCTGCTGTATTGACATACAGTTGACACACAACAAAGTGCACATATCTGAGGTACAAAATTTGACAAATCGTTGACATATGTATACACCCGTGAAAACATTACCGCAGTCGATACGGTGAACAAGCCTATCATCTCCAATAGTTTCCTCATAACCCTGTGTAATTCCTTTCCCCTACGCCACCAGTCCTTAAGCAACAATGATCTACTTTATACCACTATCGATTCCTTGGTTTTGTTTTATATTTTATTTAATTTTATTGAGATGGAATCTTGCTTTGTCACCCAGGCTGGAGTGCAGTGGCACGATCTCAGCTCACTGCAACCTCCACCTCCTGGGTTCAAGCGATTCTCCTCCCTCAGCCTCCCGAGTAGCTGGAATTACAGGCGCCTGCCACCACGCCCAGCTAATTTTTGTATTTTTAGTAGAGGCTGGATTTCACCATGTTGGCCAGGCTGGTCTCAAACTCCTGACCTTCAGTGATCTGCCCACCTCGGCCTCCCAAAGTGCTAGGATTACAGGCATGAGCCACCACGCATGGCCAAATTTTATATAAATATATTCATTCATACCATAGGTATTCGACTTTGTCCAGCTTCTTGCATTCAGAATAATTATTTTCAGATTCATCTATGTTGTTAGTATCAGTGGTCCCTTTTTATTTTTCCATAATATTATGGCTTTTGTGTGGCTATACCACAATGTGTTTATTCATATTATTCATCACCTACTGATGAATGAATATGGTCATTTGGGTTGTTTCCAGTTTGGGGCTATTACAAGTAATGCTTTTCTGAACATCCATGTACAAGGTTTTGTTTATTTATATGCCTTCTTTTATCTTAGGGAAATATTTAGGTGTTGGAATGCCTGGATTATGTGGTAGACGTATGTTTAACATTTTAGGAAATTGTCTAATGGTTTTCTAAAGGGGCTTTGTCACTTTATGGTCTCACAAGCAGAATAGGAGAGTCCCAGTTGCTTCCATATTTACCCACAATTGGTATTGTCATCTGTTTCTTTTTTGAGACAGGGTTTCGCTTTGTCATCCAGGCTGGAGTGCAGTGGCATGATCATAGCTCACTGTAACCTCAAGCTCCTGGGCTCAGTGATCCTCGCACCTTGGCCTCCCAAAGTACTGGGATTACTTGTCATCTTTTTAAATCTCTGCCATCTAAAGAGTCTGCAGTGGCATCTTGTTGTGGCTTTAATTTGCATGTATGGAACAACTGATGATGTTGAGCATCTGTTTGTGTGCCTCTTTGCCACCCATATATCTTTCTGGTGAATCTAGATCTTTAGCCTAGTTTTAATTGTGCTGTTTGTTTTCTTATTGTCAAGTTTTGCGAGATGTTTATTTATGATGGATACAAATCCTTTATCAGGCAGATGCTTTGCAAAACACTTCCCCAGCCTGTGGCTTGTCCTTCTGCTCTTTTAGCAGTGTCTTTTGTAGAGCAGAAGTTTTCATTTTTGATGAAGTCCAAGTTTTCATTTGATGTTATTATTCTATGGATTCCACTTTTGGTGTTGTGCCTAAGAAATGCCTAACCCAATGTCACCAAGGGTTTTCTCCGTTGCTGCTTCTAGAAGTTTTATTAGATCTAGAATCAATTTTGAGTTAATTTTTGTATACTGTGAAGTATTCAAATTCTTTTTTCTTCCTCATCAATATCCAGTTGTTCCAGCAATATTTGTTGTAAAAGCCATCTTATCTCCACTGCCTTGCCTTGTGCCCTTACCAAACACTTATTGTCGATTTATGTGTGGATCTACTTCTTAAATATTATTTGTGGGCTGGTTGCAGTGGCTCGTGCCTATAATCCCAGCATTTTGGAAAGCTGAGGTGGGAGAATCACTTGAGCCTAGGAGTTCAAGACCCCATCTTATTTTTTTAAGTAAAAAAAAAAAAATGTATATAAACATATATAAAATTACATATAAATATATAATATATAATATATTTATATTATATAAATATAAAATGTATAAATTTAAATATATATAATTTATATTTATTTTTATATAATTATATATTTATATATAATTTTATACATATTTATATATTTATATGTTTTTATATATTTAATAATATATTATTTATATATTTATATATTTATATATTATATATTAATGATATATAATATATATTATATATTATATATTATTAAATATATATTTTTATATAAATATATATAATTATATATATAAAACATATATACACACACAATTGTATATATATAAATATATATGAAATTTGTGTAGAGACAAATCTTGGTATGTTCTCCAGGCTGGTCTCAAACTCCTGGCCTCAAGTGATCCTCCTGCCTTGGCCTCCCAAAGTGCTGGGATTATAGGCATAAACCACTATGCCTGGCCCAGATCTATTTCTGACATCTCTACTCTCTTTCATTGATCCATGTGTCAATTTTTGTTTGTTTGTTTTATCATCTGATATGGTTTGGATCTGTGTCCCCGCCCAAATCTCATGTCAAGTAGTAATCCCAATGTTGGGGGTGAGGCCTGGTGGGAGTGATTGGATCATAGGGGCGGATGTCCCTCTTGGTGCTGTTCTGGTAGTCAGTGAGTTCTTGTGATATCTGGTTGTTGAAAAGTGTGTCACATCCCCCACATGTTCCTTCTTCAGCCATGGTTCATGCCTGTAATCCCAGCACTTTGGGAGGCCAAGGCAGGAGGACCACTTGAGGCCAGGAGTTTGAGACCAGCCTGGACAACATAGCAAGATTCCGTCTCTACACAAATGATTTGTTTGTATATATGTATGTACGTATGTATGTATGTATGTATGTATGTATGTATGTATGTATGTATTTTTACTTAAAAAAATAAGATGGGATCTTGAACTCCTGGTCTCAAGCAATTCTCCCACCTCAGCTTCCCAAGGTGCTGGGATTACAGGCATGAGCCACCACAACCACTCCACAAATAATTTTTAAAAAGAAGTACATCCACTTTAAAAGAAGTACATCCAGCTCCCCTTTTGCCTTCTGCCACAGTTGTTTCCTGAGACCTCCCTAGAAGCCCAGCAGATGCCAGCATCATGCTTCCTATACAGCCTGTGGAACCGTGAGCCAAGTGAACCTCTTTTCTTTATAAATTACCAGTCTTGGCCAGGCTCAGTGGCTCAAACCCGCAATCCCAGCACTTTGGGAGGCCGAGGTGGGCAGATCACTTGAGGTCAGGAGTTCGAGACCAGCCTGGACAACATAGCAAGACTCTGTCGCTACAAAAAATTAGCTGGGTGTGGTGACATGCACCTGTAATTCCAGTTACTTGGGAGGCTGAGGCAGGAGAATCGCTTGAACCCAGGAGGTGGAGGTTGAAGTGAGCCAAGATTGCACTACTGCCCATCTCAAATAATAAAATAAAATAAAATAAATTCCCCAGTCTTGATAGTATTTATAATATTTAACTTAATTCCTATAGTTAAAGGAATTAACAACAGTTTTCATTTTATAGCAATGCAAGAATGAACTAATACATTATCCCAGATACATGTCTATCTTACTGCTAATATGAAGCTATTTGGTCTATCATAGCCTTGTCTTGAAATCGGGTGGGGTCAGCCCTCCACCTTTGTCCTTTGGCGGAGTTGTTTGCCCACTCTATAAACTCTGCATTGCCACGTCACTTTTTAAATGGCTTCTCAATTTCCACAAAAAAACTAGCTGGGATTTTGATCATAATTACTTTGAATAGATAGATCAACTCGGAGGAAATTGATATCTTAACAGTAATGAGTCTTCCAACCCATGAACAAGGTATACTTCTCCATTTATTCATATCTTCCTTAATCTAGCTCAGCGATGTTTTTAGTTACCAGCATACAGGTCTTTCACATCCTCAGATTAATCCTTAAGTATTTCATCATCTTTTAGAATTCTATTGTAAATTGTAGTTCTTAATTTCCATTTCTGATTGATTGTTGCTGGTAAACAGAAATATAATTCATTTGAGTGTGTTGATTTTGTGCTCTGCAAACTTGCTAAACTCACTTATTAGTTCTAGTAGCTCTTTTGTATAATCTATCACATTTTCTACATAGATATCATGTCATCTATGAATAAGAGTTTTAATTTCTTTCCAATCTGATGCTTTTTATTTTTCTTGGCTTGATTCCACTGGCAAGAACCTCTAGTGGAATGCTGAATAGAATTGGTGAAAGCAGACATCCTTGCATTGTTCCTGATCTTAGGAGAAAAATACTCAATTTTCACCATCGCGTATAATGTTAGATGTAGTTTTTTTGATTTTCTATAGCAGTTTGAGGAAATTCCCTTTTATTCCAAGTTTACTGAGACTATCAGGAATAGGTGTTGGATTTGGTCAAAAGTTTTTCTGCATCTATTGAAGTGATCACATAGGTTTTCTTTTTTTTTTTCTCTCTCTCTCTCTTTCTCTCTGTCTTTTTGAGACAGGGTCTTTCTCTGTCACTCATGCTGGAATGCAGTGGCACAATCAGGGCTCAGTGCAGCCTCAACCTCCCAGGCTCAAGTGATCCTCCCACCTCAGCCTCCCAAGTAGCTGGGACCACAGGTGTGTGCCACCACACCTAGCTAATTTTGTTTATCTTTTGTAGAGACAAGGTCTCACTATGTTGCAGGATGATCTCAGACTCCTAGGCTTAAGTGATCCTCCAGCCTTGGCCTCCCAAAGTTCTAGCATTACAGGCATGAACCACTGCACCCAACTAATTTTTAAATTTTTTTATATTTTGTAGAGAGAGAGTTGCTTTCACTATGTTGCCCAGGCTGGTCTTGAACTCCTGGCCTCAAGCAATCCTCCCACCTTGGCCTCCCAAAGTGCTGAGAGTACAGGAATGAGGCACTGTGCCTGCTTGGTTTACTTTACTTCATGAATCTCGTGTCTGATTTCTTAGATTTGTAGGTGCATAATTTTAATCAAGTTTCGAAAACTTTTGTCTGTTCTTCCTCCAAATACATTTTTCAGTTGGCCTCCCTCCTTTGGAGGCTCTTTTTATCTACATGCTAAGCAGCTCTAAGTTGTCCCACAGTTAACTAGGGCTCTCATCATCCTTTGTTATTCTTATTTTTCTCACAGTATGTCATTTGGTTTAGTGTCTACTGCTATGTTTTCAAATTCACTAACCTTTTTTCTGCAATGTTTAATCTGCCTTTAATTCCATCCAGTGTATTTGTCTTCTTGTAATTGGTCATTTCTTCAATGGAACTTTGATTTAGGTATTTTAAAAATACCTCCCATATTTCTACTTTAACTTCTTGAACACATGAAATGCAATTTTAATAACATCTAAACGTAATTCTAAATGTAACAGATCTGACGCTAACATCTGTGTCAGTTCTGGGACAGTTACGATGGATTCCTCTCTCAGTGTGGGTCATGTTTTTCTGCCTCTTCGCATGCCTGGAAATCTTTGGTCGACTGCCAGACATTGTGACTTTATCTTGCTGGGTGCTGGATATTTTTATATTCCTGTAAATCTTCTTGAGCTTTGTTTTTTGAAAACAGTTGGAGCTTCTCGTGTCTTGCTTTTAAGATTTGTTAGGTGGGTGTGGAGCAGTGCTCTGACAGAAGCTAATGACTCGCCACCACTGAGCTGAGACCTTTTTGAGCGTGTTACTCAATGCCCTGTGAATTATGAGTTTTTCCAGTCGGCCTGGTGGGAACAGGCATTGTGTCCTTTTGGTCCTCTGTGTACACTGGGCACCTCTAATCTTTTCTGATAGTTCTGTCCTTGGCCTTGTGTAGATTCTGTCCACACCTGTGCTGACTGGCACTCTACTGAGTACTGAAGGAAACCCTGTCCAGATCTTTGTGTAGCCCTTTCCTGCCTGGTGTTCTGACCTACCGACACCAACTGCTTTGGTCTCCCTAAACTCTTAGCTCTATTTCTTCAGTGCAGGAAGTTGGCCAGATTTGGCCTCAGTTTCTTCTTCCCTGCATCTTGGCCTGGAAGCTTTCTCAAGGCAGTAACCTGAGTCAGAGAGCTCATCTCTCTCTCTCTCTCTTTTTTTTTTTTTTGTCTTTCAGGGATCATTGTTCACCTTTGCTTAATGTAGAGTATCTGGCCAGGTGTGGTGGCTCATGCCTGTAAATCCAGCACTTTGGGAGCCCGAGGTGGGCGGATTACCTGAGGTCAGGAGTCCGAGACCAGCCTGGCAACATAGTGAAACCCCATTACTACTAAAAATACAAAAGTTAGCCAGAGGTGGTGGCGTGCACCAGTAGTCCCAGCTACTCAGGAGATTCATGCAGGAGGCAGGAGAATTGCTTGAACTCAGGAGATGGAGGTTGCAGTGAGCCGAGATTGCACCACTGCACTCCAACCTGGGCGACACAGTGAGACTCCATCTCCAAAAAAAAAAAAAAAAAAAAGTAGAGTGTCTTGAAAACTACATTTTCACATATCTTGCCTGTTTTTTGGGTTGTTTCAGGCTAGACAATACCTCCAGTTCCTGTTATCTCATCTTGGCTTGAAGCAGAAACTAAGGGTTTTATTTATTTTATTTTATTTTAGACAGAGTTTCACTCTGTCACCCAGGCTGAAGTGCAGTGGCATGATCTTGGCTCACTGAGAACTCCGCCTCCCAGGTTCAATCGATTCCCCTGCCTCAGCCTCTCCAGTAGCTGGGATTACAGGCGCCTGCCACCACGCCCAGCTATTTTTTCTATTTTTACTAGAGATGGGGTTTCACCAAGTTGGCCAGGCTGGTCTCAAACTCCTGACCTCAGGTGATCCACCCACCTCAGCTTCCCAAAGTGCTGGGATTACAGGCATGGGCCACTGCACCCAGCCCATCTTATTTCATTTTTGTAGAGATGAGTTCTCACTATGTTGCTCAGGCTGGTCTCAAACTCGTGGGCTCAAGCAGTCCTCCAGCCTTGGCCTCCCAAAGGGCTGGGATTATCGGCGTGAGTCACCACGCCCAGCCACAATATTTTTCAAACCCTAAAATGAGACATTTGGGCTAAGATGTTTTGGCTTATTTATTTATAAAAAGGGACCTACTCAGACATAGGCTACTGTTGATATACATTTCATAACTGACTCTAATGAAAAATAAAGAGGAAAAACATAGTCAGAGTATACTATTGATTGGGCACTGTGGCTTATGCCTGTAATCCTAGCACTTAGGGAGGCAGATGCTGGAAGATCACTTGAGCCCAGGAATTCGAGACCAGCCTGGGCAACATAGCGAGACCTAGTCTCTACAAAAAATTAAAAAATTATCCGTTTGTGGTGGTGTACACCTGTAGTACCAGCTACTTGGGAGGCTGAGGCAGGGGGATCACTTGAGCCCAGGAGTTTGAGACCACCTTGGGCAACATAGTGAGACACTGCACTGCAGCCTGGGTGACAGAGTGAGACCCTGTCTCAAATAAAAAGAAAAAATCCAATCCCAATAAGTAATATAAAATATTTGGAATCCAGTCAAAATTAATTTCTCTATCTCCAAAAGGTCATAAAACTTTCATCATATAACTCATAATATTTACCACCATCAACATCACAAGCAAGCCTCTGGCTGGCATTTAAGGTCTTCAGTTGGGCTTTTCCACCTCTTTCAAACGTTATGTCCCATAGAAATCTTTACTTCAGCCAAGTGTTATTTAGCTATTGTTCGATTTCTCATTGTATAACCATTCACGTTATTCTCTTGTCTTCATAATCTTTGTTCTCACCTCCTCTTACCCCAGCCCTCATCCAGTCTTTCTTTCTTTTTTTTTTTTTAGACAGAGTTTTGCTCTTGTTGCCCAGGCTGGAGTGCAATGGCGCAATCTCGGCTCACTGCAACCTCCGCCTCCCGGGTTCAAGCGATTCTCCTGCCTCAGTCTCCCTGGTAGCTGGGATTACAGGCAGGTGCCACCACACCTGGCTAATTTTGTATTTTTAGTAGAGATAGGGTTTCTCCATGTTGGTCAGCCTGGTCTCGAACTCCTGACCTCAAGTGATCCATCCACCTCGGCCTCCCAAAGTGCTGGGATTATAGGCGTGAGCCACTGTGCCCAGCTTTCATCCTGTCATTCTTACAACATTCTTACCTCTTGTTAGTCATGTGAACTTTCAACTCTAAAAAATCTTTCTCTTATATTTCTATTTCTTTTAAGCTTTATAGTACTTACTTTCTGTATCAATCATTTGACAATCCATGATCCAGCTATGTATTTTTCTTTTACTATCTGTGTATGTCTTCCCAAGAATATGTAAATTTTTGAGGTAAGGAATATGCCTTTTTGAAACAAGTTTTTAGAGACAGAGTCTTGCCATGTTGCCCAGGCTGGTCTTGAACTCCTGAGCCAAGTGATCTGCCTGCCTAAGCCCCCCAAAGTGCTGGGATTACAGGTGTGAGCCACTGTGCTCAGCCTATAGCTAGTTTCTAGTAAGTCTTGAAGCAAGGTATTGTCAATCCTCCAAATTTGCTGTTCTTCTTCAATATTGAATTGGCTCTACTAGGTCTTTTGACTCTTCACATACACTTTAACATCAGTTTGTTGATATCCACAAAGTAACTTGCTGGGACTTTGACTGAAATTGTGTTAAATCTATATAGATCAAGGTGGGAAGAACTGTCACCTTGATGATATTGAGTCCCCTTACCCATGAGCATCAAATATCTTTTCATTTATTTAGTTCTTCTTCGAGTTCTTTCATCTTTTCTTTTATTATTTTCCTTATACAGATTGCAGAGGCCAAAGCGACTTCATTTGGATCCTAATCTGCCATTTTGGCTTCTGATTAACCCCTGTTCCAGGAAGCCATCTAAGATTTCCAGTTTATCCTTTGTTTTTTGTATAAGAGCCAGTACTTATCATAAAATTGTTACCATACTTCAACTATCCTTAATGTTATCATACTTCAGTTGTTCTACACATCCCTTCTGAACCACAACTTCTCTTTGGTATGTAAGTGCTGGGTGTAAGGGATAAGGGTGCAGGGATCCACCATCTTGTCTCGCTGCCACCCAAGACACAGTCATGGCTTCTGTTCAGAAGTCCCTGTTAACTATTTCTTTCTAAGAAACTTGTAACCACCCAAGGGGTTCATCTTCCTGCTGCCTAGACAGAGCCTATTCATCAAGATGGAGGAATTGGCCAGGCACTGTGGCTCACACCTGTAATCCTAGCACTTTGGGAGATGCAGGCAGGCAGATTGCCTGAGCTCAGGAGTTCAAGACCAGCCTGGGCAACATGGTGAAACACCATCTCTACTAAAATACAAAAAATCAGCCAGGTGTGGTGGTGTGCGCCTGTAGTCCCAGCTGCTCAGGAGGCTGAGACATGAGAATTGCTTAAACCCGGGAGGCAGATGTTGCAGTGAGCCAATATCACGCCACTGCACTCCAGCCTGGGTGACAAAGCGAAACTCTGTCTCCAAAAAAAAGGCAGGAGAATTGCAATAGAGAAAGAGTAATTCACACAGAGCTGGCTGTGTGGGAGACTAGAATTTTGTTATTACTCAAATCAGTCCCCCTCAGCATTTGGGGAACAGAGTTTTTAAGGATAACTTGGTGAACTGGGGGAGGCCAGTGAGCCAGGAGTGCTGATCAGTCGGAGATGAAATCACAGGGAGTCAAAGCTGTCTTCTTGCACTGAGTCAGTTCCTGGGTGGGGGCCACAAGACCAGATGAGCCAGTTTATTGATCAGGGTGGTGCCCCGTGATCCATCAAGTGCAGGGTCTACAAAATATCCAAAGCACTAATCTTAGGAGCAGTTTAGGCAGAGTCAGAAGCTTGTAGCCTCCAGCTGCGTGACTCCTAAACCATAATTTATAATCTTGTGGCTAATATTAGTCCTACAAAGGCAGTCTAGTCCCTAGACAAAAAGGAAGTCTTTGTTTAAACTGTCAACTGTAAACTAAATTTCTTTCAAAGTTAGTTCAGCCTATACCCAGGAATAAATAAAGACAGCTTGGAGGTTAGAAGCAAGATAGAGTCGGTTAAGTTAGGTCTCTTTCGCTATCTCAGTCATAATTTTGCAAAGGCAGTTTCAATCCAACTTTGTCAGCCTCTTTCTTCAGCCTCTCGGCTTCCTTGGACTTTAGAGGTAGGTTTGCATAGGTACCCCCCATGAAACATAGATCTTGTACAGATTTTGTTAGATTTATATCTAAGTATTGCATTTTTAGAGGTGCTAATATAAATGGTACTGTGTTTTTAATTTCAAATTCTACTTTTTCATTGCTAGCGTATGAAAAAGTGATTTGGCTTTTGTATATTAATGTTGGATTCTGCAACCTTGCTGTAGTTATTTATTAGTTTCAGGAGCTTTTTGTTGTTGTCATTGAATATTTCAGATTTTCTACATAGACAATCATGCTATATCTGCAAAGACAGTGATAATTCTTCCTTCCCAATCAATATATTTTATTTCCTTTTTTTTTTTTTTTTTTTGTCTTATTGCCTTAGCTCAGACTTCCAGTATGATGTTGAAAAGGAGTGGCAAGAGAAGACATCCTTGACTTGTTACTGATCATATCAGAAAACTTCTAGTTTCTCACTATTCATGGATGTTGGCTGTAGGTTTTTAGATGTTTTTCTTTGAGACGAAGTTTTGCTCTTGTTGCCCAGATTGGAGTGCAGTGGCACAATCTCAGCTCACTCTAAGCTCTGCCTCCCAGGTTCAAGCGATTCTCCTGCCTCAGCCTCCCAAGTAGCTGGGATTACAGGCGCCTGCCACCATACCCAGCTAATTTTTTTGTATTTTTAGTAGAGACGGGGTTTCACCATGCTGGCCAGGCTGGTCTTGAACTCCTGACCTCAAATAAATCACCTGCCTTGGCCTCCCAAAGTGCTGGGATTACAGGCATGAGCCACCGTGCCCAGCCCCTTCTTACATTTCTGATATTAATGATTTGTGTCTTCTTTCTTTTTCTAGGTTAGCTTTTCTAGAAGCTTGCTGATTTTACTGATCTTTTTAAAGAGGCAGCTTTTGGTTTTGTTGGTTTTTCTTTATTGATTTTCTGTTTCCAATTTTATTGTCTTGGGCTCTAATTTTTATAATTTATTTTCTTCTCCTTTCTTTGGATTTGATTTGATCTCCTTTTTCTGTTTTCCTAAAGTGGAAACATAGACTATTGATTTAAAATCTTACTTATTTTCTAATATATACATTCAAACTATAAATTTCCCTCTAAGTACTGCTTTTGCTGAATCCCACAAATTTTGATAAGTTGTAGTTTCATTTTCATTTAGTTCAAAGTATTTTTAAAATTTATCTTGCAATTTCTTCCTTGACCCATGTGTTATTCAGAAGTGTGTTGTTTGATCTACAAGTATAATATTTTGAGATTTTCCAGATATCTTTTTATTATTGATTTCTAGTTTAATTCCACTGTGGTCTAAGAGCAGATATTGTGTAATTTCTATTCTTTTAAATTTGTTGTGGTGTGTTTATGACTAAGTCTGTTGTCTATCTTGATGAATGTTCATGTGAGCTTGGAAAGAGTGTGTGTTGTACTGTTGTTAGACGAAATAGTCAATAGACATCAGTAATATCAAGTTGACTGATGGTGCTATTGAATTCCACTATGTTCTGTTCCTACTCATTTTCTGCCTGCTAGATCTGTTCCCTCTCTCCTTGCCTCCCTCCCTCTCTTCCTTCCTTCCTTCTTTGAGACAGGGTCTTGCTCTGTTTCCCAGGCTGGAGTGCAGTGACATGAACCTCCTGGGCTCAAGTGATCTTCCCCACCTCAGCCTCCCAAGTAACTACAGGTATGCATCACCACACCCAGCTAATTTTTTTATTTTTAGTAGAGACAAAGTCTCACCATGTTGCCCAGGCTTGTTTCGAACTCCTGGGCTCAAGCTATTTCCAACCATAATAGTAGATTCACTTAGTTCTTGCACTTCTGTTTTTGCCTTGTACATTTTGATGCTTCGTTGTTAGGTGCATACACATTAAGGATTGTTACGTCTTCTTGAATAATTGACCCCTTTATTATTATATAATGCCCCCTCTTTAGCTCTGATAACTTCCTTGCTCTGAAGTCTGCTCTTTCAATATTAATATAGCTATTTTCACTTTCTTTTGATTAATGTTATCATGGTATGTATCTCTCTAATTTTTACATTTAATGTCCATGTGCCTTTATATTTAAAGTGGGTCTCTTGTGAACAACATATAGTTGGGTCTTTTTTTGATCTACTCTGAACTCTGACAATCTCTTTTAATTGGTTTACTTAGATCATTGATGTTTAGAGTGATTATTGATATAATTGAGTATCTACCATATTTGTTACTGTTTTCTATTCATTGTCTTTATTCTTTGTTCCTATTTTTGTCTTCTACAGTTTTTCTGCTTTTTGTGATTTTAATGAAGTATTTCATATAATTCCATTTTCTCTCCTTTCTTAGTATATCAGTTATACTACTGTTTTTAAACTTTCTTTTTCTTTAGTTGCTGTCCTACAGTTTGCAATATACATTTACAGCTAATACAAATCCACTTTCAAGTAGCATTATACCATTACACAGGCAGTGCAGGTACCTATAATAACAAAATAATCCTAATTCTTCCCTCCTATTTCTTATATCATTATTGTAATTCATTTCACAGATACATAAGCATACGTAAATATGTATGTAAGCATACATAATTGAGTACATTGTTGTTGTTATTATTTTGAACAAACTGTTATTGTTAGTTAAATTAATAATAAGAAAAATAACCAGGCCAGGCGCGGTGGCTCATGCCTGTAATCCCAGCACTTTGGGAGGCCGAGGTGGGCGAATCACCTGAGGTCAGGAGTTCAAGACCATCCTGGCCAACATCGTGAAACCCCATCTCTACTAAAAATACAAATATTAGCCAGGTGTGGTGGCTCATGCCTGTAATCCCAGCTACTCAGGAAGCTGAGGCATGAGAATCACTTGAACCCAGGAGGTGGAGGTTGAAATGAGCTGAGATCACACCACTGCATTCCAGTCTGGGCAACAGAGTAAGACTCAGTCTCAAAAAGAAAAAAAAAAAGAAAAAAGAAAAATAACCAGCCTGGGCAACACTGCAAGACCCTGTTTCTACAAAATAAATTTAAAATTAGCCAAGATTGGTGTTGCATGCCTATAGTCCCAGCTACTTGGGAGGCTGAAGCAGTAGGATTGTTTGAGTCCAGGAGGTCAGGGCTACCATGAGATATGACTGTGCCACTGCACTCCAGCCTGGGTAACAGATTGAGCCCCTGTCTCTAAGGAAAAAAAAAGAATGTTTTTGTTTTACTTTCTTTTTTTTTTTTTTTTTTTGAGACAGAGTCTCACTCTCTTACCTAGGCTGGAGTGCAATGGTACAATCTTGGCTCACTGCAATCTCTGCTTCTGAGGTTCGAGCGATTCTCCTGCCTCAGCCTCCCAAGGAGCTAGGATTACAGGCGTGCACCACCATGCCCAACTAATTTTTGTATTTTTAGTAGAGACGGGGTTTCACCATGTTGGTCAGGCTGGTCTTGAACTCCTCACCAAAGGTGATCCACCTGCCGTGGCCTTCCAAAGTGCTGGGATTACAGGCGTGAGCCACCACGCCCAGCCTACTTTCACTTTTTTCTAAAGATCTTCCTTTCTTCTTGTAATCTGAGTTTCTGACTTATGTCATTTTCTTTTACTTTAAAGAACTTTTAACATTTCTTCCAAGCATGACTACAGGCAAGACATTCTCTCAATTTCTGTTTATCCGAGAAGCTTTTTATCTCTCCATCATTTGTGCAGGATAATTTTGCAGGATATAGAATTTCAGATTGGTGACTTTTTTTCTCTCTCTCAACAACACTTAAAAAAATTTCACTTCGCTTTCATCTTGCTTACATTTCTGAAGAGAAGTTGGGTGTAATTCTTACTTTTGGTCCTCTATAAATAAGGTGTTTTTTTCTCTCTGTCTTCTTTCAAACTTTTTTCTTTATATTTGATTTCCTACAGTTTGAACGTGATATGCCTACATGTAATCTTTTGGCATTTATCCTGCTTTGCATATTCTGAGCTTCCTGGATATGTGGTTTGGTGTATGACATTATTAATATGGGGGAAATACACAGTCATTGTTCAAATAGGTTTTCTGTTCCTTCCTCTCTTTTCCTTCTGATATTCTCATTATGTGTATGTTAAACCTTTAGTAGTTGTCTTACAGTTCTTAGATATTCATTCCAGTTTTTTTCCAATCTCTTTTCTCTTTGCGTTTCCATCTTGTAAGTTTCTATTGACATATCCTCAAGCTCAGAGGAGATTTTCTTCCTCAGCCATGTCCAGTCTACCAATGAGTCCATGAAAGACATTCCTTCATTTCTGTTACAGTATTTTTATCTCTAGCATTTCTTTTTTGATTTTTTTCTTAGAATTTCTGTCTCTCTGTTTACATTGCCCATTTGTTCTTTCATGCTACCTACTGTGTCCATTATAGCCCTTAACATACATATATATATATATATGTACGTTATATATTTTGTTTATTTATTTATTTATTTAGAGACAGAGTCTTGCTCTGTTGCCCAGGCTGGAGAACAGTGGCATGATCTCGGTTCACTGCAACCTCCGCCTCCGGGGTTTGCACCATTCTCCTGCCTCAGCCTCCTGAGTAGTTGGGATTACAGGCGCTGCCACCACACCTGGCTAATTTTACCATTTTTAGTAGAGATGGGTTTTTGCCATGTTGGCCAGGCTGGTCTCAAACTCCTGACCTCAAGCTATCTGCCCGTCTCGGCCTCCCAAAGTGCTGGGATTACAGGTGTGAGCCACCACGCCCAGCCCAGCTCTTAACAAATTAATAATAGTTATTTTAAATTCCCAGTCTGATAATTCCAACATTCCTGCCGTATATATATGAGTCTGATTCTGATGCTTGTCCTGTCTCTTCGAACTGTATTTTTTTGGCTGAGCCTGTAATTCCAGTACTTTGGGAGGCCAAGGTGGGCAGATCACGAAGTCAAGAAATCGAGACCATCCTGGCCAACATGGTAAAACCCCGTCTCTACTAAAAATACAAAAATTAGCTGGGCGTGGTGGTGGGCGCCTGTAGTCTTAGCTAGTCGGGAGTCTGAGGCAGGAGAATGATTTGAACCCAGGAGGCAGAGGTTGCAGTGAGCCAAGATTGTGCCACTGCACTCCAGCCTCATGACAGAGTGCGACTCCATTAAAAAACAAAACCTGTAATTTTTTTGCCTTTTAGTATGTCTTATGATTTTTTCTTAACCGGCTGGACGTGATATACTGGGTAAAAGGAACTGATATTCACAGGTCTTCAGCAATGTGGTGTTAAGGGAGGGGAGCTTTCCCTAGTCCTATGATTACATCTCAGTCTTTTTGTCAGCCTATGACACTGAATTGTGAACTTCACAAGTGTTTCTCAGTCCCACCCACCCTCCTTTAGGTGGGATCTGATGGTTAGAGTGGGCTGGAGTTGGGTATTTTCCTTCTTCCTGGTCAGTTAGGCTCTCATGAAGTAGTTTCCCCTAAGATCAGGCCTTGTTAAGAAGAATAGAGTGCTCTGGTATTTTTTTTTTTTTTTTTTTTTTTTGAGACGGAGTCTCCCTCTGTTGCCCAGGCTGGAGTGCAGTGGCGCGATCTCGGCTCACTGCAAGCTCCGCCTCCCGGGTTCACGGCATTCTCCTGCCTCAGCCTCCCGAGTAGCTGGGACTACAGGCGCCCACCACCTCGCCCGGCTAGTTTTTTTTGTATTTTTAGTAGAGACGGGGTTTCACCGTGGTCTCGATCTCCTGACCTTGTGATCCGCCCGCCTCGGCCTCCCAAAGTGCTGGGATTACAGGCGTGAGCCACCGCGCCCGGCCACTCTGGTATATTTCAAAATGGTTCTTTCGCCTCCCTCTTCTGCAAGCACAAGGGGATTTTTCTCCAGTAGTCACTGTGTGAACCTGGGGGAACTTCTAAGGTGAATACAAAAGTGTGGTAAGGGAGCCTGAAGTTTTTATTGCTCAGAGAGTTGCTGGCAACTCAGCAATTCTTCAGTTACAGTTCAGGTTTTCCTACCCCAGAGCTGGTTCCTGGGGAGGTTTCTACGCCCATAAGTTGTGGGTCTCTATATCCACCTGTCTGTGTCTCCAATTCTGGGGGGCAGGAATTTGCCCTATGACCTTACTTCTCTGATAAATATAAGAAGACTGTTAGATGTTTCAGTGTGTGGAGCTCTGTACTTGTTAGGACAGAGTGACGACTTCCAAGCTCCCTGCGTGCTGGTCATTATAAAGTTTTAAGTATTTGAGAGCAAAATAACTATTTTATTGTTGAATTGATATATTTTGCAATCTTCATTAATGTACCATGATTCAACCACTCTACTACTTCAAGCACTTACTGAACTTTTAAATACACCTTTTCCTTTTTTATCTCTGAAGCACTTATACTTCAGCTAAAATGATCATCTTATGTACTTAAAATTCTTCTTCTTTTGCATTATTTTCTTTTTATATTCAACATTTAGATCCATAATCCTCAATCCCAAACTCTATTTTTTAAAAACAGACTACAGTGTTTGTAATTGATTAGATCACTAGATGCAGAGAGGGGATGAGGAGAGAGGGATAAAAATTATTCTTTCTGGAGCTACAAGTCTTTGCACTGATTGAAGTAAAAAAATTCTGAGGAAAACTCAGCATTATTGGAAGTTACCTGTTTAAACAGCTAAAGTCAGCCGTGGTGGCTCACACCTGTAATCCCAGCACTTTGAGAGGCCAAGGCGGGAGGATCACCTGAGGTCAGCAGTTCAAGACCAGCCTGGCCAACATGGTGAAACCCTGTCTCTACTAAAAATACAAAGATCAGCTGGGTGTGCTGTCGCATGTCTGTAATCCTAGCTACTTGGGAGGCTGAGGCAGGAGAATCGCTTGAACCTGGGAGGCAGAGGTTGCAGTGAGCCGAGATCATGCCACTGCATTCTAGCCTGGTTGCCAGATCGAGACTCCATCTCAAAAATAAATAAATAAATAAATAAACAACTAAAGTCACAATCCCTGCCTTCTCAACAAAACAGATACCCTTGAAACTGAGAAAGTGTCTATTGAAATACTGGTGATAGGCAATTCTAAAATTCAGGGTTGGGGCCGGGTGCAGTGGCTCACGCCTGTAATCCCAGCACTTTGGGAGGCCAAGGCGGGCAGATCACCTGAGGTCAGGAGTTCGAGACCAGCCTGGCCCACATGGCAAAACCACATCTCTACTAAAAATACAAAAATTAGCCAGGCATGGTGGCAGGCGTCTGTAAACCCAGCTACTTGGGAGGCTGAGGCAGGAGAATTGCTTGAGCCCAGGGGGTGGAGGCTGCGGCGAGCTGAGATGACGCCACTGTACTCCAGCCTGGGCAACAGAGTGAGACTTCTCTCCCCACCCTCAATCCTGGGCACCCATTAATCAGCTTTCTGTTATTATAAATTGGCTTGTGTTGCAATAGATTTATTATCAGTGGAGTCACACAATATGCATGCTTTTGTTTTTTTCTGGCCTCTTTCACTCAGCATAACTATTTTGATATTCATTTACGTGGTTATGTGTGTCAATAGTTTGTTCCTTTTATTGCTAAGTAGTATTCCATTCTAAAGAGATACCATTTTTTGTTTATTTTTTATTTTTATTTATTTATTTATTTTTAGATGGAGTCTTGCTGTGTTGCCCAGACTGGAGTGCAGTGGCGTGATCTCGGCTCACTGCAACCTCCACCTCTTAGGTTCAAGTGATTCTCCTGTCTCAGTCTCCCGAGTAGCTAGGATTACAGGCATACACTGCCGTGCCCGGCTAATTTTCATATTTTTAGTGAAGATGGAGTTTTACTATGTCGGCCAGGCTAGTCTCAGACTCCTGACCTCAAGTGATCCACCCATCTTGGCCTCCCAAAATGCTGAATTACAGGCTTGAGCCACCGCGCCTAGCCAATATTTTTTTAATCCATTCATCTGATGATGAACATTTGTGTTCTTTCCTGTTTGGAACGATTACAAATAAAGCTGCAGTGAACATTTGTGTACAGGTCTCTGTATGTATATAAGTTTTTTTTAAAACTTGGGTTAATACATAAAAGTAGAATAGCAAAATCATACGGTTTGTGTATATTTAATTTTTTATGAAACTGTCAAATGGTTTTCCAAATAGTTGTACCCTTTCACATTCCAACTTCCTGGGTATGAGGATATCAGTTCCTCCATATCCTTGCCAATGCTTGGTGTGGTCAGTAGTTTCAAGTTTAGCCATTCTAATAGGTGTTCATAAGTATCTCATTATGGTTTAAATTTTTTTTTTTTTTAGAGATGGGGTCTCACTATATTGCCCAGGCTGGTCTTGAATTCCTGGCCTCAAGAAATCCTCCTGCCTCAGCCTCCCAAGTAGCTGGGATTACAGCATGAGCCACCATGCCCAGTTCACTCATTATGGTTTTATTTTATTTTATTTTAGTTATTTATTTTGAGATGGAGTCTCACTCTGTCGCCCAGGCTGGAGTGCAGTGACAAGATCTCGACTCACTGCAACCTCTGCCTTCTGGGTTCCAGCAATTCTCCTGTCTCAGCCTCCCGAGTAGCTGGAATCACAAGCCACCACGTCCGGCTAATTTTTGTATTTTTAATACAGACAGGGTTTCACCATGTTGGCCAGGCTGATCTTGTACTCCTAACCTCATGATCTGCACGCCTCGGCCTCCCAAAGTGCTGGGATTATAGGTGCAAGCCACCGGACCCAGCCCTCATTATGGTTTTAATTAGAATTTCCCAAAAGACCAGTAATGTGAGCATCTATTCATGTGTTTACTTGCCATCTTCTTTGGTAAAGTGTCTCTCTGAATGTTTTGTCCGTTTTTTTTAATGAGTTGGTTAGTTGATTTCTTATAATTAAGTATTGAGGGTTTCTTTTTTTAAATACTCTAGATAAAAGTCCTTTGTCAGATATATGCTTTGCAAATAGTTCCCCCTAGCAGTGGCTGGTCTTTCCAGTCTCTTAAGAGTTTCTCTAGAAAAGCAAATGTTTAAAAAAATGATGAGACCCAGTTTTTAAATATTTTCCCTTAGGATCATCTTTTTGGTGTTTTGCCTAAGAAATCTTGGCCTAACCCACAGTTATAAAAATTTCTACTATGTTTTCTTCTAGAAGTTTTGTCATTTCAGCTTTTACATTCATGTATAAGTCTTTGAACACACATGTGCTTTAATTGCTCTTGGGTGAATAGGAGTGGAATGAGTGGGTCATATAATAGGTGTACACTTAAATTTTTAAATAAACTGCCAAAATGTTATTTTGATTTTGTTTCCTTTATTGGCTTATTAGCTATAACTCTTGTTTGTGCTATTTTAGTGCTTACTTTAGCATTTTTTGTATACATCTTTAACATGTCGGAGTGTATTTTTAAGTGATATTACAACAATTCATGCATGAAAACCTTAGCTTCCATATCTCCCCTCTAGGCTTTTGAACAATTATTGTCATCAGTTTTATCTCTACATATATCATAAGCCCCAAATACATTCTTACATTTTGATTTAAAATATATTTTTTAAGCTGGGCATGGTGGCTCATGCCTGTAATCCCAGACTTTTGGGAGGCCTAGGTGGGAGGATGGCTTGAGGCCAGGAGTTCAAGACCAGCCTGGGCAACAAAGTGCTATCCCATCTCTACAAAAAATAAAAAAAAGTTAGCTAGGTGTGGTGACATGCACCTGTAGTCCTAGCTACTTAGGAGGCTAAACTGGGGGGATTGCTTGAGCCTGGAAATTTGAGGCTGCAGTGGCTGGAATCATGTCACTGCACCCCCTCCTGGGTGATGGAGGGAGACCCTGTCTCAACAAAACAAAACAAAACAAAGACCTATTTTTAAAATAAAAAAATAGAAAAATCCTTTTCTATTTACCCACATATTGTTCATTTCTGTGCCCTTCATTCTCTTGCATAGATCTAAATTTCCATCTAGTGTCATTTTCTGTTGGCCCAAAGGACTTTCATTAACATTTTTTTGTAGTTCAGTTCTCCTGGCGTTAGCTCTGTCAACTCTCATATATTTGAAAAAGTCTTTATTTGGTGTTCATTTTTGAAAGATACTTCTACTGGGTGTACAATTCTAGGTTGACATATTTTTCTGTCAATTCTTTAAAGAACTAGCTCCACTGCCTCCTGCCTTACATGGTTTCTGATGAAAAATCTGCTGTTATCCTTGTTTTTATGCTTCTGTAATGTGTCTTTTTTTTTTCTTCCTGTGGTTGCTTTAATTTGTTTTTTCAGAGATGGACGGGATCTTTATGTTGCTCAGGCTGGCCTCAAACTCTTGGGCTCAAGCCATCCTACTGTCACAGCCTCCAGAGTAACTGGGACTACAGGCACATGCCACTATACCTGGCTTAGTCTGTTCAAATTTTATCTTTATCCATGGCTTTGAGCAATGTGATTATGCTGGGTTTTGGTGATTTTTTTTTCATATGTCTTGTGCTTGGTGTTCATTGAGCTTTTGGAGTCTGTGAGTTTAGGGTTTTCCTCAAATTAAAAAAAAATTTTGGCCATTATTTCTTCAAACATTTTTGTTCTTCTTCTTTACATTTCTGGGATTCCAATTACATGTATATTAAGAGATTTGAAGTTACTCATAGTCCTTTTCATTGTCTAAAATTACTTTTTCCCTTCAATATCTATGTCTCCAAGTCACTAATATTTTCTTCTGCAATATCTTATCTGCCATTAATTCCACCCAGAGTATCTTTAATCTCAGGGATTACCGTTTTAATTTCTAAAAGTTGTAGTTTGGGCCTTTTTATATTTTTTGTGTCTCTACTTAGCTTGTTGAACCCATGGAATACACTTATAATAAAAGTTTTAATGTCCTTCTTACTAACTTATCATCTGTGTCCATTCTGGGTCTGTTTCAATCAACCAATTTTTCTCCTCATTGTAAGCTACGTTTTTTTGCTTCCTGCAAGTCTGGCAATCATTGTATTCCAGATGTTATGAATTCACTTCATTGGATACTGGATATTTTTGTATTCCTATACCTCTTCTTGAGCTTTGTCCTGGGTGCAGTTAAGTTGGTTGGAAAGAATTTGAAACTTTCGTGTCTCACTTTTAAGGTTTGTTAGGTGGAACTGGGGCAGGGTGTGCTCAGTCTAGGACTAATTATTCTCCACTATTCAGGCAAGACCCTTTTGTGTACTCTACCAAATGCTCATGAATTATGAGGTTGTTTTCCCGTCTGGTTGGCAGGAACAGACACTATTACCGGCCCTGAGTAAGCACCAGGCATGGTTCCCTCTAATGTTCCCACATGGTTCTTTCCCCAGCCTTGGATAATTTCCAGGATGCATGCACAGATCAGTAAGTGTTCTACTGGGTCTTCAAGGGGGACATTCTTTAGGTCTCTTAGGATCTTTCTGGGACGTCTTTACCCTATTTTTTTTGCAGAGACAGGGTCTCACTATGCTGCCAAAGCTGGTCTAATCTCAAACTCCTGGCCTCAAGGAATTCCTGGACCTTCCAAAGCTCCTGGCCCATTTTCAGACAATAATTTTATTGCCTATTTTTATTTCTTCTGGAAATTTTCTGTTTAGTCTTTGTTTACATTTATATTGAATTATTTTTATTATATTTTAACTTACTTGAAGAAATGCTTTAAAATTTGGATCTCACCTTTGTTATATATCAAAGATTAATAATTAATATAAATTAATTTATCCAAGTCTATCCCCTGCTTTAGAACCTCTCTTGTCTTGCTGCAGAGAATTGAAATTTGTATCTGATTGGGTTTATCAGATTTTTCTTCTATGCC
This sequence comes from Macaca nemestrina, assembly GCF_043159975.1. Lineage (NCBI taxonomy): Eukaryota > Metazoa > Chordata > Mammalia > Primates > Cercopithecidae > Macaca > Macaca nemestrina. Next base: position 12,810,998 of record NC_092125.1, on the reverse strand, counting down.
TTTTGATTTTTTTTTTTTTTTTTTTTTTTGCCTTAAGAAAGCTCTTCCAGGCTGGGCCCGGTGGCTCACGCCTGTAATCCCAGCACTTTGGGAGGCCAAGGCGGGCAGATCACCTGAGGTCAGGAGTGCGAGACCAGCCTGGCCCACATGGCAAAACCACATCTCTACTAAAAATACAAAAATTAGCCAGGCATGGTGGCAGGCGTCTGTAAACCCAGCTACTTGGGAGGCTGAGACAGGAGAATTGCTTGAGCCCAGGGGGTGGAGGCTGCAGCGAGCTGAGATGACGCCACTGTACTCCAGCCTGGGCAACAGAGTGAGACTTCTCTCCCCACCCTCAATCCTGGGCACCCATTAATCAGCTTTCTGTTATTATAAATTGGCTTGTGTTGCAATAGATTTATTATCAGTGGAGTCACACAATATGCATGCTTTTGTTTTTTTCTGGCCTCTTTCACTCAGCATAACTATTTTGATATTCATTTACGTGGTTATGTGTGTCAATAGTTTGTTCCTTTTATTGCTAAGTAGTATTCCATTCTAAAGAGATACCATTTTTTGTTTATTTTTTATTTTTATTTATTTATTTATTTTTAGATGGAGTCTTGCTGTGTTGCCCAGACTGGAGTGCAGTGGCGTGATCTCGGCTCACTGCAACCTCCACCTCTTAGGTTCAAGTGATTCTCCTGTCTCAGTCTCCCGAGTAGCTAGGATTACAGGCATACACTGCCGTGCCCGGCTAATTTTCATATTTTTAGTGAAGATGGAGTTTTACTATGTCGGCCAGGCTAGTCTCAGACTCCTGACCTCAAGTGATCCACCCATCTTGGCCTCCCAAAATGCTGAATTACAGGCTTGAGCCACCGCGCCTAGCCAATATTTTTTTAATCCATTCATCTGATGATGAATATTTGTGTTCTTTCCTGTTTGGAACAATTACAAATAAAGCTGCAGTGAACATTTGTGTACAGGTCTCTGTATGTATATAAGTTTTTTTTAAAACTTGGGTTAATACATAAAAGTAGAATAGCAAAATCATACGGTTTGTGTATATTTAATTTTTTATGAAACTGTCAAATGGTTTTCCAAATAGTTGTACCCTTTCACATTCCAACTTCCTGGGTATGAGGATATCAGTTCCTCCATATCCTTGCCAATGCTTGGTGTGGTCAGTAGTTTCAAGTTTAGCCATTCTAATAGGTGTTCATAAGTATCTCATTATGGTTTAAATTTTTTTTTTTTTAGAGATGGGGTCTCACTATATTGCCCAGGCTGGTCTTGAATTCCTGGCCTCAAGAAATCCTCCTGCCTCAGCCTCCCAAGTAGCTGGGATTACAGCATGAGCCACCATGCCCAGTTCACTCATTATGGTTTTATTTTATTTTATTTTAGTTATTTATTTTGAGATGGAGTCTCACTCTGTCGCCCAGGCTGGAGTGCAGTGACAAGATCTCGACTCACTGCAACCTCTGCCTTCTGGGTTCCAGCAATTCTCCTGTCTCAGCCTCCCGAGTAGCTGGAATCACAAGCCACCACGTCCGGCTAATTTTTGTATTTTTAATACAGACAGGGTTTCACCATGTTGGCCAGGCTGATCTTGTACTCCTGACCTCATGATCTGCACGCCTCGGCCTCCCAAAGTGCTGGGATTATAGGTGCAAGCCACCGGACCCAGCCCTCATTATGGTTTTAATTAGAATTTCCCAAAAGACCAGTAATGTGAGCATCTATTCATGTGTTTACTTGCCATCTTCTTTGGTAAAGTGTCTCTCTGAATGTTTTGTCCGTTTTTTTTAATGAGTTGGTTAGTTGATTTCTTATAATTAAGTATTGAGGGTTTCTTTTTTTAAATACTCTAGATAAAAGTCCTTTGTCAGATATATGCTTTGCAAATAGTTCCCCCTAGCAGTGGCTGGTCTTTCCAGTCTCTTAAGAGTTTCTCTAGAAAAGCAAATGTTTAAAAAAAATGATGAGACCCAGTTTTTAAATATTTTCCCTTAGGATCATCTTTTTGGTGTTTTGCCTAAGAAATCTTGGCCTAACCCACAGTTATAAAAATTTCTACTATGTTTTCTTCTAGAAGTTTTGTCATTTCAGCTTTTACATTCATGTATAAGTCTTTGAACACACATGTGCTTTAATTGCTCTTGGGTGAATAGGAGTGGAATGAGTGGGTCATATAATAGGTGTACACTTAAATTTTTAAATAAACTGCCAAAATGTTATTTTGATTTTATTTCCTTTATTGGCTTATTAGCTATAACTCTTGTTTGTGCTATTTTAGTGCTTACTTTAGCATTTTTTGTATACATCTTTAACATGTCGGAGTGTATTTTTAAGTGATATTACAACAATTCATGCATGAAAACCTTAGCTTCCATATCTCCCCTCTAGGCTTTTGAACAATTATTGTCATCAGTTTTATCTCTACATATATCATAAGCCCCAAATACATTCTTACATTTTGATTTAAAATATATTTTTTAAGCTGGGCATGGTGGCTCATGCCTGTAATCCCAGACTTTTGGGAGGCCTAGGTGGGAGGATGGCTTGAGGCCAGGAGTTCAAGACCAGCCTGGGCAACAAAGTGCTATCCCATCTCTACAAAAAATAAAAAAAAGTTAGCTAGGTGTGGTGACATGCACCTGTAGTCGTAGCTACTTAGGAGGCTAAACTGGGGGGATTGCTTGAGCCTGGAAATTTGAGGCTGCAGTGGCTGGAATCATGTCACTGCACCCCCTCCTGGGTGATGGAGGGAGACCCTGTCTCAACAAAACAAAACAAAACAAAGACCTATTTTTAAAATAAAAAAATAGAAAAATCCTTTTCTATTTACCCACATATTGTTCATTTCTGTGCCCTTCATTCTCTTGCATAGATCTAAATTTCCATCTAATGTCATTTTCTGTTGGCCCAAAGGACTTTCATTAACATTTTTTTGTAGTTCAGTTCTCCTGGCGTTAGCTCTGTCAACTCTCATATATTTGAAAAAGTCTTTATTTGGTGTTCATTTTTGAAAGATACTTCTACTGGGTGTACAATTCTAGGTTGACATATTTTTCTGTCAATTCTTTAAAGAACTAGCTCCACTGCCTCCTGCCTTACATGGTTTCTGATGAAAAATCTGCTGTTATCCTTGTTTTTATGCTTCTGTAATGTGTCTTTTTTTTTTCTTCCTGTGGTTGCTTTAATTTGTTTTTTCAGAGATGGACGGGATCTTTATGTTGCTCAGGCTGGCCTCAAACTCTTGGGCTCAAGCCATCCTACTGTCACAGCCTCCAGAGTAACTGGGACTACAGGCACATGCCACTATACCTGGCTTAGTCTGTTCAAATTTTATCTTTATCCATGGCTTTGAGCAATGTGATTATGCTGGGTTTTGGTGATTTTTTTTTCATATGTCTTGTGCTTGGTGTTCATTGAGCTTTTGGAGTCTGTGAGTTTAGGGTTTTCCTCAAATTAAAAAAAAATTTTGGCCATTATTTCTTCAAACATTTTTGTTCTCCTTCTTCTTTACATTTCTGGGATTCCAATTACATGTATATTAAGAGATTTGAAGTTACTCATAGTCCTTTTCATTGTCTAAAATTACTTTTTCCCTTCAATATCTATGTCTCCAAGTCACTAATATTTTCTTCTGCAATATCTTATCTGCCATTAATTCCACCCAGAGTATCTTTAATCTCAGGGATTACCGTTTTAATTTCTAAAAGTTGTAGTTTGGGCCTTTTTATATTTTTTGTGTCTCTACTTAGCTTGTTGAACCCATGGAATACAGTTATAATAAAAGTTTTAATGTCCTTCTTACTAACTTATCATCTGTGTCCATTCTGGGTCTGTTTCAATCAACCAATTTTTCTCCTCATTGTAAGCTACGTTTTTTTGCTTCCTGCAAGTCTGGCAATCATTGTATTCCAGATGTTATGAATTCACTTCATTGGATACTGGATATTTTTGTATTCCTATACCTCTTCTTGAGCTTTGTCCTGGGTGCAGTTAAGTTGGTTGGAAAGAATTTGAAACTTTCGTGTCTCACTTTTAAGGTTTGTTAGGTGGAACTGGGGCAGGGTGTGCTCAGTCTAGGACTAATTATTCTCCACTATTCAGGCAAGACCCTTTTGTGTACTCTACCAAATGCTCATGAATTATGAGGTTGTTTTCCCATCTGGTTGGCAGGAACAGACACTATTACCGGCCCTGAGTAAGCACCAGGCATGGTTCCCTCTAATGTTCCCACATGGTTCTTTCCCCAGCCTTGGATAATTTCCAGGATGCATGCACAGATCAGTAAGTGTTCTACTGGGTCTTCAAGGGGGACATTCTTTAGGTCTCTTAGGATCTTTCTGGGACGTCTTTACCCTATTTTTTTTGCAGAGACAGGGTCTCACTATGCTGCCAAAGCTGGTCTAATCTCAAACTCCTGGCCTCAAGGAATTCCTGGACCTTCCAAAGCTCCTGGCCCATTTTCAGACAATAATTTTATTGCCTATTTTTATTTCTTCTGGAAATTTTCTGTTTAGTCTTTGTTTACATTTATATTGAATTATTTTTATTATATTTTAACTTACTTGAAGAAATGCTTTAAAATTTGGATCTCACCTTTGTTATATATCAAAGATTAATAATTAATATAAATTAATTTATCCAAGTCTATCCCCTGCTTTAGAACCTCTCTTGTCTTGCTGCAGAGAATTGAAATTTGTATCTGATTGGGTTTATCAGATTTTTCTTCTATGCCTTTTGATTTTTTTTTTTTTTTTTTTTTTTTGCCTTAAGAAAGCTCTTCCAGGCTGGGCCCGGTGGCTCACGCCTGTAATCTCAGCACTTTGGGAGGCCGAGGCGGGTGGGTCATCTGAAGTCAGGAGTTTGAGACCAGCCTGGCCAACATGATGAAACCCCGTCTCTACTAAAAATACAAAAATTAGATGAATGTGGTGACAGGTGCCTGTAATCCCAGCTACTTGAGAGGCTGAGGCAGGAGAATCGCTTGAGCCTGGGAGGCAGAGGTTTCAGTGAGCAGAGATTGTGCCATTGCACTCCAGCTTGGGCGACAAGAGTGAGACTCCATCTCAAAAAAAAAAGAAAGCTCTTTCTTTTACCAAATTGTTAAAAGATTTTCTTGCATTCTCTCTTAATAATTTGAAAATTAATGTTTTACAATTAGATCTTTAATCTATCCAAAGCTTACTTTTGTGTATAGGGTGAGGCAGAAATATAAATTGCATTGTGTGTGTGTGTGTGTGTGTGTGTGTATCCTCCCAACACCATTTTTGAACTGTCTTTTTACTGTTTAAATGTGTTTATCATTTATCATATTCCAAACACATACATGAGTCTGTGTCTTGAATTTTTGTTCTGCTCCATTAATCTTTTTTTCACTTTTCTTGTACCAATATTCAGTGTTTTAACTACTGTTGTTTTATCATATCTTGCTATATTATAAGCCAAATCCTTGTTATTCTTTCTCAAAGTGATCTTGAATTTACTCTCCCATATGAGTTTTGCAATCAGTTTTATGTTCCAAGAAAATCTTGTTAATTTGGTTGAGTTAGCATTGAATCTGTAGATTAATTAAGGAATCATGATTATCTTTACAATATTGAGACATTTTATCCATTAACATGGTATAGCTTGCTATTTAGTCAGATTTCTTTTTATGTTTTTCATTAAAGCTTTGTAGTATTTGCAATAATGCTCTCACAAAGTTATATTGAATTTATTTCTAGTTACTTTATAGTTTTATTTGTTGGTTTCAATGGGACCTTCCCCCCGCCCCCAGTTGGGTATTGTTGGCATATAAGAAAGCTCTTGGTGTTTGGTAACTCCCCACCAAGCTATATTCACCTATTACTTCTAATAGTTTCTCAGGTGACTCACTTGGATCCAAGTCCACCTTCTTGTCTTAGCTCAGAACAGGTTTTAAATGACAATTTGTTAAATGAATGTTAAAGTGATTGATGATTTTGTAGATTCCTGAGTTACCAGTCTGAGCCTGTGTTCTCCATTCTGGGGGTAGAAAGCACAGGAAACTGAGCGCTAGCTACAGTCACTGATAACACTAGATTGTTTTTCCATTTGTCCTTTTCTTGTAACAGCAATAACCAAAGCAAACATCCCCCAAAAAACTTCTCTAGCTGAATTTTGTTACTTGGGTTTCAGGTTTTAATATATGAAGTTCATCTCTTGGAACAGATTTTACCTCAAAATCTGAAGCAAGAAATCAATTGCTATCTATGAAGGCATTCACTAAAAAAGTAGCTGGAAATGATGCTGGGTGTGGGAGCACCCATGATCAAGGCACCAGGAACACCTGCGAGGTGGTGAGTGAGGATCCCGAGACTGCAGGAGGATATGTAGAATAAAAGTGCCCTCTGCCCAGCCACACTTTTTTATCCCATCCTGTCCCTCCTCTCTGCTCTGCACCTACCACTCCCCACCCAGGGCATTCAAAGTGTGTTTAGCAACACACCATACTAAGAATCACCCACACTTTGCCATTCTCTTTGTGGGAAACCAAACATTGCTCATGCTTCTAGTGAGTAAACAATTCAAAGTAAATTGCAAGTAGACAAGAGAGATTTAATCTCCTGTGTGAGGAAGGGTGTTGCATAAGTGAAGAGAGGAAACTTTAAGAATTATTCATGCTTGGCTGGGCGCAGTGGCTCACGCCTGTAATCCCAGCACTTTGGGAGGCTGAGGTGGGCGGATCACAAGGTCAGGAGATCGAGACCATCCTGGCTAACACGGTGAAACCCTGTCTCTACTAAAAATACAAAAAATTAGCCGGGCGTGGTGGCGGGTGCCTGTGGTCCCAGCTGCTTGGGAGGCTGAGGCAGGAGAATGGCGTGAACCCGGGAGGTGGAGCTTGCAGTGAGCCGAGATTGCACCACTGCACTCCAGCCTGGGCGACAGAGCAAGACTCCGTCTCAAAAAAATAAAATAAAATAAAAAATAAAGAATTATTCATGCTTAAATACATGCACTGGAATACTGTGCCTCTGACAAACAGAAATCAAATCAGCACAAAAGGTAATATTTTATTTTATTTATTTATTTTTTTTGAGACGGAGTCTCGCTCTGTCGCCCGGGCTGGAGTGCAGTGGCCGGATCTCAGCTCACTGCAAGCTCCGCCTCCCAGGTTTACGCCATTCTCCTGCCTCAGCCTCCCGAGTAGCTGGGACTACAGGTGCCGCCACCTCGCCCGGTGAGTTTTTTGTATTTTTTTTTTAGTAGAGACGGGGTTTCATGGTGTTAGCCAGGATGGTCTCGATCTCTGTTGACATTTTGGAATATAACTTTCCAGATAATTTTATGTATGTATGCAAAATCTACAAGGCAATTGACTCCTGTATAATAATGAATGCTTAAGAAGGTAAGAAGTCTAGGCACAGTGGCTCATACCTGTAATCCCAGTACTTTAGCAGGCCAAGGCAGGTGAATCCCCTGAGTCCAGGAGTTCGAGACCTGCCTAGGTAATGTAGTGAGATTCCTGTCTCTACAAAAAATAAAAATAAAAAAATTGGCCAGGAGTGGTGGGGTGCGTCTGTAGTCCCAGACACTCAGGAGGCTGAGGTGGGAGGATTGCTTGAACCCCAGGACTATGAAGCCGCAGTGAGCTGTGATCATGCCACTACACTTTGCACTCGAGCCTCAGAGACAGAGCAAGACCCTGTCTCAAAAAAAAAAAAAAAGAAGGTAGCAAAAGAAGATTTAAAATTTTCTAATGGGAATGGAAAACCAAACATCATATGTTCTCACTGATATGTAGGAGCTAAGCTATGAGGACACAAAGGCATAAGAATGATACAGTGAACTTTGGGGACTTGGAGGGAAGAGTGGGAGGGGGCCTGGGATAAAAGACTACCAGTATGGTGCAGTGTATACTCCTCGGGTGATGGGTGCACCAAAATCTCACAAACCACCACTAAAGAACTTACTCATGTAACCAAATACCACCTGTACCCCAATAACTTATGGAAAAAAAAATTCTGATATGAGTTTCTCCTGCATTTGGATGAGGATGTAAATTCAACTCTAATAAATTACAGTGTATCAAAAGGATTAAAGGATCTCTCCCTGCATTCTCTCCTAGCTCTGTTGCATCCTACACACAGCTGCTGGATTAATCTTCCAAAACACCAATTTCCTCATGCCACTTTTCAAACGCTAGCTTCCTGGCTTCCTGTTGTCTAAAAACTAGTTTCAGATGCTTTTGTCTGACATTCAAGGAGGTCAGTAGTGTAGAGCCTCCTAAATGTTTCACTCCTACTCCTTCCTTCCACCACATACCAGCTGTGTGCTCTTGGGCTAGTTATTACTATTATTATTATTATTTGAAATGGAGTCTCACTCTGTTGCCAGGCTGCAGTGCAGTGGTGTGATCTCAACTCACTGCAAACTGTCCCTCCTGGGTTCAAGCGATTCTCCCGCCTTAGCCTCCCAAGTAGCTGAGACTACAGGCACCCGCCACCACGCCCAGCTTGGGCTAGTTATTTTAGACCCATTCGCCTGTCCCTGTGAAGATCGCACCCACCTCCTCCACTCAGTGGCTCACTGTAGCAATGCCCCGAAAGGCTGTAATTAAGTCATATTCCAGCCCCTGGACTCAGGAGTCAGGGGTGAGGTCGCCACCACCTGATTGCTGGGATTGAGGATGGGAACGGTGATTCTCAAGAAGAAAACTTGGACACTATTACGAGAAGTTAGTACAACTGCCTTAAAGCACTCTGGGCAAAATTTAACAACCGTGTTCCAAAAATGCAGCGACACAGGAACTTAGTAACTCTTGTTGGGGCATCTTCCATCACATATGATTCAGTAAGGGTATATCAAGCAAATTCAGCTGTAGGAACTGGCCCATTCTGAGGCATAGGGTCTCTTATGTTCCTAAATTCATATTTTACCATTGTGGTTCTAGCTGCTTTTCTATAGCTCAGGCCCACTTGAGTAGCCCAATTTGCTGGGTTTTATCTGTACACAATGTACATATCCTTTGAAATAAGAGGTATGTGGTTCAATAATTTAACTTTTTATCTTAGACTGCAGAAATTTCTGTAACACTTACCTCAAATGATATAAAATAAACAAAAACGATGTATTCTATGATGAATCAAACAAAATATATTTTGAGTTGTTGTTCCCCCATTTGAAACAGCACATTTCTGATCATTGTCATCTGTTTGTGAAACAACACGAGACCAACAGTTCTCTCCACACTTACGGCTGCAGCCTCGTACCCATGAGTTAAGGCCTTGGAATTTGCCTGAAACTTCCCCTGTCAATCCAAGATGGTCGTGACCAAGCCACTTTGCTTCCGTACATCTTCAGTGCCTCCTTCCACACACACCTTTCCTGGTTTAAACTTTCATTTCTCCAGTTCTATAGCAAAACAATATTTGCAAATCTCTTTTGACCACAAACTCCTAACAGTCAGGGACTTCTCATTTTAATTTCCCCAGGGCTTGGAATTTTGTTTCGTTCATGGGGAGGCACTCAGATTTTTAAAATTGCATTAATGAATGCAACCAATCAATCCATTGCTCCATGCTATGTACAAACACTGTAATAAATATTGGTTTATTTCTTATAACAAAGGCAATAGGAGCTTCTCTCAATAAACTAAATTACAAGGAAAGAACGAAGGTAGGAGAGTAGCTGGTTTATTTTTAACTACTGTATGACAGGCCTTAGTTTAGGTTTGTTTGTTAGCTTGGAGACAGGGTCTCATTCTGTCACCCAGTGGTGTGGTGTTATCATAGCTCCCTGAGGTCTGTAACTCCTGGGCTCAAATGACCCTCGTGCTTCACCCTTCCAGAGTAGTAGGGACTGCAGGTACGTACCACCATGCGCAGCTAATTTTTTTTTTTTTTTAAGACAGAGTCTCGCTCCATCACTCAGACTGGAGTTCAGTGGTGCAATTTCAGCTCACTGCAGCTCTGCCTCCCAGGTTTAAGTGATTGTCCTGCCTCAGCCTCCCAAGTAGTTGGGGGCCTGCTACCATGCCTGGCTAATTTTTGTTTTTGTATTTGTGTTTGTTTATTTATTTATTTTGAGATGGAGTCTCGCTCTGTTGCCCAGGCTGGAGTGCAGTGGCACAATCTCAGTTCACTGCACCTCAGCTTCCTGGGTTCAAGTGATTCTCCTGCCTCAGCCTCCCTAGTAGCTGGGATTAGAGGCACCCGCCACTACGCCTAGCTAATTTTTGTATTTTAATTAGAGACGGGGTTTTGCCATGTTGGACAGTCTGGTCTCGAACTTCTGACTTCAAGTGATCCACCCACCTTGGCCTCTCAAAGTGCTGGGATCCAGCTAATTTTTAAATAATTTTGTAGAGACTGGGTCTCAAAATGTTGCATAAGCTGGTCTTGAACTCCTGTCCTCAAGCAATCCTGCTACCTTGGCCTCTGATAGTGCTGAAATTGCATGTGTGAGCCACCGTGCCCAGCCAGTATTTTCACATAAACATTATTTCAGTGAATTATCACAATCCTGCAGACACTTACAGACTCAGTTTTGGTTTCTTACTTAATGTAACACAACCTTACAGTGACAGGTCCATCAGCAAAATCCAGCATATTTGACTCCATGATTACCAAATGTACTATCTCCATTTATTGGAAAGGGAAAATTGGAGATCACTCAAAGAGCAGTGAAGTTACGGAAATATGAAATTTTTCACATGACTCTGAGATTGTTTGGGTACTATCAGGAAATGTTAAAAATGTCCATTTTCTTTTCTTTTTTTTTTTTTGAGACAGAATCTCACTCTGTTGCCCAGGCCAGAGTGCCATGGTACAATCTTAGCTCACTGCAACCTCCACCTCCCGGGTACAAGCAAATTCTTCTGCCTCCGCCTCCTGAGTGGCTGGGACTACAGGCATGTGCCACCATGTCCAGCTAAGTTTTTTTGTATTTTTAGTAGAGGCAGGGTTTCATCACATTGGCCAGGCTGGCCTCGAACTCCTGACCTCAGATGATCTGCCTGCCTCGGCCTCCCAAAGTGCTGGGATTACAGGTGTAAGCCACTACGCCCAACCCAAAAATGTCTATTTTCAACAGTAAGGTTTAAAACACTCTTGGACAGCAAGAGAAATAAAAGTCAAAGGACATATTATGACAGCAAATTGATTGTATGGGAACTCTGGTGAATGAGAATCAGTTTTAAATTACTTTTTTTGTAAAGTGCAAAACAACAATAGCACCCATTTGTATCATACTTTATAGTTCGCAAAGCACATGGGAAAAATAAAGGTAATGATAGGGATCATTGCAATTCATAGGAAAGGAGGCACAAGGAAAGGAAAATGAAAGGGAATAGTAACCTACATAACTAGTCAATCTTCCTTAAAAACAAACAAACAAACAAACTTAAAATATACCGCCCATCTTCTATTTGATATAATGCAGAATGGGAATGATAAAAAGATGAATTACAGTTCAGAGTTTCAAAAAGCAAACCAGCTCTAGAGCAATGCTTGAGGTTGGGCTGCTAACAAGCTCACTTAGTGTTTCCTGACGGCCAACGTCAGAATAATTCCATCTTCATGAGAAGTACAGAAAGAACCACAAACAAACCTCCAAATCGATTCTAAGATAAAATACCCTTTAAAAAAATTTCCCTTCCTATCCGAAGGCAGACCAAAAGGAAGTTTATCCTCCCACCCACAAATTCCCCCAGAGAGCTTTCATCTAGAAGGTTTGACTCTGGCTAGACAACCAGCGAGCATCTTCTTGGAACCTCTTGCTTCTTCCATGGCAAACTCCAGAGAATAAGAAGCCAAGCTCAAGATTGCCATGGGCCTCAGGAAGACTAAACAGATGGGGAGAGGCACTAAAGCTCCTGGTCACCAAGACGGTATGTGGGCATTTGCTGTCTTCCTGGATTTCTCAGAGCTGAGTTTTTAGCCAGAGGTTGCTTATTTATGATAATTTTCGGATATATTATACACTAAATAATGTGTTATTATCTTTTTCGAGCCAACTTTTATCTTTCTGTTCTTATGTGCGAAGGCAGAGAAAGATTAGAGCTCTTCAAAGATTCCTATTTAATTTAAAATGCCCGTCGCCTTCCTATAATAGACTTATGATGGATGATAGTTTTAGTTAAAATGTAGCAATCTTAAATATATTCTTCATAACCAATTCCAACGTGTTCCCCCTTAAGTAATGGGTATAAAACCCTACTTAAACGTAATATTTTAAATATTTGAAGCCATCCTTTCCGAAGCTGTTTTTTCTAGGGAGGCTGTGAGTGTGTATCGGGCCACTTGTTTTCACTCCTTTTGTGCAGCACTCACCCTGGAGGTCATATAGTAACTAATGCCAAAGAAAAATCAAAATGGAAAGTACCAGCGTGTGCCATCATGCAGCGGCAGAGTCTGCTTAAAGATCAGGAAATTGTCTAAATATCAGCTCGCCGGCGGGCATCTCGGCCCAGGCCTGTGTAAGGGGAGTTCTGGTGTCTCAGCTGAGGGCGTGATTAGGGAGCCGGGAAAGCGACCCGCGACTGCAGCCGTTTCTTAAGGCCAGTCCTTCTCCCGCGGTCTGTCCGGGCGGCAGTCGTGTCAGCCCCCCGCTAGGACGCGCCCAGGGGGACGTGGGCACCGGGCAGGACGCGCGCTCCGGGCGTTGGGGACGCCCGGGACACTCGCGGCCCCGCCTTGTGTCCCAGCCCCGGGTCGCGGCACCCCGGCTCCCGCCCCGCGCCTCGGGAGGGAGGTACCGAGGGACGCGCAGCGAAGGGGCTTTGCTGATTGCCAAAGCAGGAAGTGAGCTCGTGGAAGAAGCGAAGGAGGAGAAGAAGGAGGCGGGGGGGAAGGCGGAGGAGGGCAGGGGCGCGCAGAGCCGCGGTTTGCTGCAGGCGCGTCGGAACCGCAGGAGTTTTCACCCCCGGAGGCCGGCCAGCCCCGCTTGGACACTCGTTTGCCCCTAGCCCGCCCCCATGGCTTCACCGGACGACCCTCTCCGCGCAGGTAAAGGGACACAGCGCCGCGCCCGCACCTGGTGCGGGCACCGCGGGGCGGGAGCTCGGGAGACGCTCGCAGCAGCCGCAGGGCTATCGAGGCCGGGCCTTGGCGACCCCCGAAGGACGCCCGGGAACCACCCCCAACCCAGGCGCCAGACCCGGGGTCTCACGGGGCTCCTAGTCCAACCCCGCGAGCGGCTGCTGACCGCCCCTCCCGCGCTCGCCACGGCCCTTGCCCCGCGTCACCCACTGAGCGCCTTCCCCCTGCCCACGCCGCATCCCCCGTGGCTTTTGTTCTGGACTCGGGATGCCAGGTTGAGACACGTCCTGCAAACCTCTGGCAGAAATGAGCGCAAGGGGGTGGATTTCGTTTTCCCCTCCCGGGCTTTTTCTTTTCTCTCCGCTCACATGCCTTCTCATTACTCCTCTTCCTCACCCCCAGTGCACTTGGATGAAATGGTTTTGTCTGTCTAAACATTGGCCCTCGGAGCTATTTCATCAGATAGTTTCCGCAGAATGGAGAGGCAGATCCCACCTGTGGGATCCCATCTGTGATTAGAATGGCCTCTAGTTCTGTCTCTATTTTAAAATACTGTGTGTTGGTACCCGAGGTCAGAGTGGAGATTTTTCTCTTTTCTCTCATGTGAATCTAAAATCCGTCCCAGACCTCACTTTCCTGGAGTTCTCTCTTTGCGCTCTCCTATAACCTAGACGGTGACCTCCGTGGGTGTTTCTTGAACACACAAGTGAATGAATGATCTATCCCTCGGAGTACACTGGGGCTTTACTTGGTTTCGTTGAGGTTGGAAACACTGAAGAGAGTTACGTAGAACCTGATATAACCGTCTAGATAAACGCGTTTCTTATTTCATTTCTTGAGCTTGGGCAGGGGCCGAGTTTGAATGTTCCATCCTTAAATTGTGGCTTCAGCAGTTAGAATAAGACAGTGTGTCTGCAGGTGGTCAGAATACTACACCCAACAACTAAGTTGGCATTGTGATGGCTGGGTTTGGGGGCGTTTCTTGGAAACTTCAAAGAAAGATCTACCTTTTTTTTTTTTTTAAAGTGGGGTTTGGTGAACATTTTATCAATTGGATGCAGAAAATAAATACATTGTCTAGATATTATTCCCCATCCCCATACCTGTTATTTGAAAAAATAGAAGGGGAAACAAAGGGAGAAACCCTCCTACCGCCCCATCCCACTCCACTCCTACCCTAGCATCCATCTCCTCTTCTAAGAACCGAATTGACAAGGTGCCCAGGGATGTTTTCGGCTAGATTTCACTAACAGTGGCCTCAGATCTCATTAAATGATCATTGCAGGTGTATGTGGTGGGGGATTCAAAAAGATCTTGAGAGAGACACACTGAATAGAGATAAAATGTAAAATCTACTTGGGCCCCCCCTAAATCGACACTACCAGGTAAGATAGGGGTTGGAAAACAGCTCAGCAGTGACCACAGTGTATAAAAAGCTCAGTGGTTGGGTGCAGTGGCTCCGGCCTGTAATGCCAGCACTTTGGGAGGCTGAGGCAAGAGGATTGCTTCAGGCCAGGAGTTTGAGATCAGCCTTGGCAACATAGTGAGACACTGACTCTACAAAAAATAGAAAAATTAGCCAAATGTGGCAGTGCATGCCTATTGTCCCAGCTACTCGGGAGGCTGAGGCAGGAGGATTGCTTGAGTCCAGGAGGTCGAGGCTTCAGTAAGCTGTGATTGAGCCACTGCACTCCAGCCTAGGCGACAGAGCAAAAACCTGTATCTCAAAAAAAAAAAAAAAAAAAAAAAAAGCTACAGGTTCCAGATTTCCCAAGATGGTATTCTTAGTCTGCCTGGTCCAGCCAAAATGGATGCGCACAACCTGGAACAAATGGGCAACGTGGAACAAAGGGATTTCAAAATCCCAGAACATGTGGAGGAGTAGAGGATATGATGGACGGAGGATATGATGGTAAGAGGGAGTCATGTGGAAAGAATCTGTCTCTTTGACTTTAAGAGGTAGAACCCAAACCTGTCGGTGAAAACTTTAGAGAGAGATGGATTTGGGCTTCCCACAAAGAGAAAGGAGGCCTCCTGAGGGTGAGAGCTCCCCACCAGTTGGCAGAGGATGCCGAAGAACATATTTGACCATCCGAAAGATGATCCAAATGTCCATTCCCACTCTGGGACTCTATTCTGTCTATAAAATGAGCACTCCTCCATTTAAACACAGGCATACACACACCCCAATTTCCCCTTCCTAACATATTGTTTCATTTCTGCAGCCCACAGGAGACACCCCCTTACTCCTATTTCTGTAATGAAACCATAGATGGTGCCCATATCTTGAGCTCGCTTTACCCCAGACCAAGTTACCATACTCTCTTGCCTGATTTCCCACCTTCCTCTCCCGCCTGGTGTTTTCACACCGTTCCAACTTAGGTTTTCACACCCACTCTTGCCTTCTGGTAACGTATTCTGCAAAAGGTGGCCAGGGTCATCTTTTATTTTATTTTTATTATTATTATTTTTCAAGACGGAGCCTCACTCTGTCACCCAGGCTGGAGTGCAGTGGCATGATCCCCACTCACTGCAACCTCTGCCTCCCGGGTTCAAGAGATTCTCCTGTCTCAGCCTCCCAAGTAACTGGTATTACAGGTACACACCACCACGCCTGGCTAATTTTTTGTATTTTTAGGCTGGTCTCGAACTCCTGACCTCAAGTGATCCACCCACCTTGGCCTCCCAGAGTGCTGGGATTACTGTTGTGAACCACTGTGCTCAGCCAGTCATCTTTTAAAAACAAATCAGATTCTGCCATTTTTCTGTGCTGACTTTGAATCCGGTGCTGGCTTTCCAACACTTTCTGACAGATCCTCAGTCCTTGAGGCTTCCACACTCTGTACAATCAATCCCTACCTATTCCTTCGCCTGCTTCACCTGACACCTAGCTTGACCCCTGCTTTCTGCACACGGCTGTGCTGCCTCCCTTCATTTCCTTGAAGCCTCTTGCACCCTCACACCTCCTGGCCTCTACAAATTTTGTTCCTGCGGCCTGGAAGGCCCCCTGCATTCCAACCCTCACCCCATCCTCCATTCACCCGTCTCCTTCTACTTAACCTCCAGATTTCAGCTCATAGGTCACCCAGATCCAGCCCGATGTTATACACGCTCAGCAAACCCTGTACCTTTCATTTCTGGCACCTGTCACCATTTCTAGCTGTGATGATTTGGCCACTGTGGCTATTTCCAGTAGGCCATAAACTCGTGGCCAGAGGCCATGTCTGTGTGGTAGCTCTCCCTGACACTCAGCACAGTACTCCGCACATAGTAAGCCCTGGGCATACCGCCTGAGTGAGTGAAGGAAGATTATAAAATTTAACCACAGGCCCTTTAAAGAGTTCGGGGGAAAAAAAGCTCTTCCCACATTGGCATTTTAGGAACTTATTCATCGAGTTAGCCGTATTAACCAAGTTTTCTTTGTAAAGTTAAAGTAAGATGTTTTGTATATCCACATGCATATAACAAAAGTATGTATATGATTATACTATATTATGAGTTAGTTTTATTTATTTTTTATTATTTACTTATTTATTTATTTTTGAGACAGAGTCTCACTCTGTCACCCAGACTGGAGTGCAATGGTGTGATCTTGGCTCACTGCAACCTCCGCCTCCTGGGTTCAAGCCATTCTCCTACCTCAGCCTCCCAAGTAGCTCGGATTACAGGGGTGTGCCACCACACCCGGCTAATTTTTGTATTTCTTTTTCAGTAGAGATAGGATTTCACCATGTTGGCCAGGCTGGTCTGGAACCCCTGACCTCAAGTGATCTGCCTGCCTCAGCTTCCCAAAGTGCTGGGATTATAGGCGTGAGCCACCATGCCCTGGCCATGAGTTAATTTTAAAAGTGACTTTTTACATTGAGAAAATTCACAAGACTCACAGTCAAATGGAAGGAAAACAATGATGGTGGTTACAGTGTAGCTATCACCCTGTGTCTCTTCCAATAAGAAACAGTCTCGCACTGGATGAGCCAGATATGTCTGTCAAATGTGTGTAAAATCTGGTTATTCTTGATTGTTCATACAGATAGATTTTAAAGACAGAAACAAACAACCGGGCTTTGAAGGTCTGGGTCAAAGGTGGCACAATTCCTTGCTTCGTTACAGTAAGGCAAGTGCCAATGGCCACAGAGCACTGCAAGAGAGCACATTCTCCCTTTGTTCTGAGACTCCACAGCACAGGGCTGTTTCCTGGGGGAACCCCGGCCCTGGGCCACCAACTCAGGACAGCCCCAGTGGTGGCACTTCACCTCCCACAGCCCCTCCTGTGGGCTTCGATGGGTCCAAGGTGGCAACCTACCCTCCCATGGCATTGGGGGCAGTACCCAGGACTAAAGGGTAAACCACTTCCTGGAGCACTCATATATGCAAAGCTGGACCAGCCAATTCTTTCTGCAGATACACCAAAGAGAGGGATGGCAATCTGTGGTTTTCCCTTCTCTGCTCCTTCTGCCCTCTCTTTCTCCTCCGTGTGGGTTTTCCCAATTCTCACTTCATTTCTCTTCCTTTTGTTTTTTTGTATCGCTCTGCAATCAGGCTGGAATGCAGTGACGCGATCTTGGCTCATTGCAACTTCCATCTCCTGGGCTCAAGCAATCCTCCCACCTCAGCCTCCTGAGTAGCTGGGACCACAGGCTCATACCACCACACCTGACTTTTGTGTGTGTGTGTGTGTGTGTCTTGTGAGTAGAGATGGAGTCTCGCCATGTTGCCTAAGCAATTTCCTGAGCTCAAGCAATCTGCCTGCCTCTGCCTCCCAAAGTGCTGGGATTACAGGAGTGAGCCACCACGCCCCACCTCCAAGCCTTTTTTATATCCAATAATGACAATAGCAGTCAAAAGAAAAGTTATGGGCTGGGAGTGGTGGCTCACGCCTATAATCTCAGCACTTTAGGGGCTGAGGCAGGTGGATCGCATGAGGTCAGGAGTTCCAGAACCAGGCTGGCCAACATGGCGAAACCCCATGTCTAACAAAAATACAAAAATTAGCCGGGCGTGGTGGTAGGCACCTGTGATCTCAGCTATAGGGGAGGCTGAGGCAGGAGAATCACTTGAACTCAGGAGGCAGAGGTTGCTGTGAGCTGGGATCGCACTACTGCACTCCAGCCTGGGTGACAGAGCGAGAATGTCTAAAAAAAAAAAAAAAAAAAAAAAAGCTATGGTACAAAACAAATAACAAATGAGAAAGAAATTAATCCTGCAACCACACGTTCAAAGAATTGCCTGTAATTCTTCACTAGAAAGCACAGTGACTGCGTTTTTCTGGCTCAGGATGCTTGGGAACCCCAGGAAGTCCTGACATACTTCCTTCTTTGTTTTCTCTGAAAGGACATCTTTAGAGATGTTTGAACTTCCTTTGAGAAACCGTCTCTAGGAACCATTCACCACTATCTGATGTCAGAATGCGGCAGTGCAGTCCTCGGCCACCTCAGTGTCTGTTTCGGGTTATGTGCTGAGGATTCTTTCTGGAGAGGCTGTTGCATACAGTACGTGTTTCCTAGCATTCCTGAAAAGGCTCTGATTTGGTAGATGATGAGATTTGAGTCTTTGAGTTGAAGATGAGTGATGAGATTTGGGATTTAGAGGGGATACTGGAATGATTAATGCTTTTGGGGATGTCGGGAGGAGGCAAATAGATTCTGCATGTGGAAAGGATGGGCAGGGGGCGGAGTGTGAACTGTTAGGGGTTGAATTGTGTCCCTCTAAAAAGATATGTTGAAGTCAGAATTCCCAGTACCTCAGAATTTAACTTTCTTTGGAAACAGAGTCTTTCCAGCGGTAACCAAGTCAAAATGAAGTCATCAAAGTGGGCTCTAAACCAATATGATTGGTGCCCATATAAAAAGGGGAAATGGGACACACAGACACTCACCTTCTCAAGAGAGTCTGTCAGGTGGTCAGTGCATGAACCACTTCTGTTTTATTTTGAGACGAAGTTTCGCTCTTGTTGCCCAGGCTGGAGTGTGATAGTGCAGTCTCAGCTCACTGCAAGCTCTACCTTCCGGGTTCAAGCGATTCTCCTGCCTCAGCTTCCTGAGTAGCTGAGATTACAGGCGTCCATCACCATGCCCAGTTAGTTTTTTTATTTTTATTTTTTTTTTGAGATGGAGTCTCGCTCTGTCACCCAAGCTGGAGTGCAGTGGCCAGATCTCAGCTCACTGCAAGCTCCACCTCCCGGGTTTATGCTATTCTCCTGCCTCAGCCTCCTGAGTAGCTGGGACTACAGGCGCCCGCCACCTCACCAGGCTAGTTTTTGTATTTTTTAGTAGAGATGGGGTTTCACTGTGTTAGCCAGAATGGTCTCGATCTCCTGACCTCGTAATCCGCCCGTCTCGGCCTCCCGAAGTGCTGGGATTACAGGCATGAGCCACCGTGCCCAGCCCACTTCTATTTTAAATTTTATTTTATTGGCCAGGCATGGTGGCTCATGCCTATAATCCTTGGGAAGCCAAGGCAGGTTCAGGAGTTTGAAACCAGTCTGGGTAACATAGTGAGACCCCCATCTCTACAAAAATAAAAATAAATTAGCCAGATGTGACAGCGCATGCCTGTAGTCCTAGCTACTCAGGAGGAGGTGGGAGGATTGCTTGAGCCCAGGAGGTGGAGGCTGCACTGAGCTGTGATTAAGCAACTGCACTCCAGCCTGGGTGAGAGAGTGAAACCCTGTCTCAAAATTTTTATTTTATTTTTTATTATTTTAAATAAGTAGAGATGGGGTCTCACTATGTTGCCCAGGCTGTTCTCAAGCATCCTGAACTCAAGCAATCCTCCCACCTTGGCTTCCCAAAGTGCTGGGACTACAGATGTCAGCCACCACATCTGGCCATGAGGCACTTCTAGAACCTGATTATACTGGAAAACAAGCAGATTATGAAGCCAGAAAGTCCCAGATACAAATTCTGGCTTTTCCACTTACCACCCACCCTATGATCTTGGGTACTCAATGTGTGAAAAAGGGGATGTCTAATGCCTTCCTCGGGGTTACTGTAAGGCTTAGCTGAGACTGTGAGTAAGCCGTGCCATGCAGAGCAGACACTAGGGAAGCTTTTAAGCTTTCCAAACTTTTCTTTTATTTTCTTTTTTTTTGAGACAGAGTCTCACTCTATTGCCCAGGCTGGAGTGCAGTGGTGAGATCTTGGCTCACCGAAACCTCCACCTCCCAGGTTCAAGCGATTTTCCTGCCTCAGCCTCTCTAGTAGCTGGGATTACAGGCATGTGCCACCATGCCTGGCTAATTTTTGTATTTTTAGTAGAGATGGGGTTTCACCAGGTTGGCCAGGTCTCGAACTCCTGACTTCAAGTGATCCACCCGCCCTGGCCTTCCAAAGTGCTGGGATTACAGACATGAGCCACCACGCCTGGACAGCTTTTCGAACTTTTCAAAGTGAGAGCTTTGAAAGTTTAATTGTGAACTTTCAGCTTGGAGATGCTCTTTGACCCTTATGGCTACTACTACTCACCACTCATGGACTTTTAAAGCAGGAAGGGGATGTAGAGGTGCTCTGTTCACCTCCTGAGGTTTAAGTTAGGCATTTAGGGCCCACAGAAAGAAAATGAGGGTGCAGCCTGCCCTGCTGGCTCTCACCTGCAGCCTCTGTGAGCCAGGCCAGGTGCCCTCGCCAGCCCTGATGCATCAGTTCACCAGGTTTCTCTCATGCCTTTTGAGGAACTTTCCAGAATATGCTTGAGGGAGTTAAACCTCAATCTTACTGCCGGCAGAGATATCCCCATCAGTCAGTTACCAGCTAATTTGAGGTGATCTGAGCCTTGTGCAGAGTCACCGACCCAGGGGAGCCCAGGCAGCTTTGGCAGAAAAACACAGCCCGGCATAAGATGGCAGCCACGAGCAGGGGACGGATCCTGCACCCGGCCCTGGCAAAGCCACTGGTCTTGTCTCCGCCGGGCTCTAGCCCCGCTTCTGTTTGGGGCTCCTCTGAGCCATGTCCCATCAGATATCAGAGCCTTGCCTGAAGGCTCAGCCTGCTGTTAGGCGGGAGCTGGGAAAAACAAACATTTTAAAGCTTCTAGATAAATGATTTGATTTTATACTTAATAGTATTGTAAACATGCAACTCCAAGGCCCTAAGAAAGACCTTAGGGCAACTTTCCACATCTGGATCAGTCTCAAATAACCAGGCTCTGCTCTCCTGGGAATAACTTCCCTGGTACACACACCCATCTGGACCTGTGAGAACAAAAGGAGTCTGGCGTGATCTCAAACAGGCCAGGGAGAAGGTGCAGTACCAGATAGAGTGCATGGGGCGCCATCGTGGGCCTGGGTCTGTGAGCATTTATGGCAATAACACGTATGTAAGAACTTAATCCACAGCTTAATATAAGGCAAAGGTTGATAAAGTCAGAACCACAAGAAGGAAAATAATAAAAGACCTGACTAGCCTGGGCAACATAGCGAGACCCTGTCTCTACAAAAAACAAAGACAAAATCCCCCATAAATTAGCTGGGTGTGGTGATGTGTGCCTGTGGTCCCAGCTACTTGGGAAGCTGAGGCGGGAGGATTGCTTGTGCTTGGGAGGTTGGGGCTGCAGTAAGCAGTGATCACACCACAGCCCTCCAGCCTGAGTGACACTGCTAGACACCATCTCAAAAAAAAAAAAAAAAAAAAAAAAAAAAAAAATGCTGGGCGCAGTGGCTCATACCTGTAATCCCAGCACTTTGGGAGGCTGAGGCGGGTGGATCATCTGAAGTCAGGAGTTTGAGACCAGCCTGGTCCAACATGGGGAAACCCCGTCTCTACTAAAAATGCAAACATGTATCAGTCGTGGTGGTGGGTGCCTGTAATCCCAGCTACTCAGGAGGCTGAGGCAGGAGAATCGCTTGAACTCAGGAGGCGGAGGTTGCAGTGAGCCGAGATCACGCCACTGCACTCCAGCCTGGGCGACAGAGTGAGACCCCATCTCAAAAGAAAAAAAAAAATTAACTAATTAATTTTTTTAAAAAGACCTGAAAATGCCTCTAATACCTGTTCTAAAAGTAGTGCCTTTCCCCGTTCCCCTCTCACTTCATTGTTGTGCTTCAGAAAACAAAAAAACCTAAATTCTCTGTGTCTTTGTCTTCTTAAGTTCCATTTATTCTGAGATGTCAGCCAAAGCAAGAGACTTTGTGCCTCCAAGCCTATGTTGTCTTCTGTCTCTATCTTGTTAGCTTCATAACCCTCCAACGCAGGCCCCAGGATCTCACAGAACTCGGTCAGAGTCTGAGGGGAGTTGAAATTCACCTACCCAGGTGGTTCCCAAATCCAGAATAATGGTAGTAAGCTGAGTGTGGGATCCAGAGACCCGGGACTCCTCATGGTGCAGAGGAAGAGCCCGAGGCTTAGAAAGCTTACGTGACTTCTCCAAGGTCACACCTCTAGGCTTGTCCAAGGCCACAGCACTAGATTTGTTCAAGGCCAGACTGCCAGCTCTTAGTGATGTGCCAGTGAGGACCGGTCCTTCCTTGCTTTTAACTGTCCTGTGTGTGTCCTCAATGATGCTTTTTTTGTGGCTCTGCCTTTCCCAGCGATCTACTGCATTTTCCTCTTTTATGTTTTTTCTTTCCTTCTTTCCTTCTTTCTTTCTTTCTTTCTTTCTTTCTTTCTTTCTTTCTTTCTTTCTTTCTTTCTTTCTCTCTCTCTCTCCCTCTCTCTCTCTCTTTCTTTCTTTCTTTCTTTCTTTCTTTCTTTCTTTCTTTCTTTCTTTCTTTCTTTCTTTCTTTCTTTCTTTCTTTCTTTCTTTCTCTCTTTTTTTCTGCTCATTCTAATTTTCCTGTGGGAAACAAGATTAACTTGTCCTGGACACAGCGGGCATTGTTTGCAGAGGATGGTGTCAGGGGCATTTAAAAGCCCCCAGCCTCACCCCAGCCTCAGCACTCCAAACCCATTTACCTGAAATTTCACTGTGTTGATGCCTATTAACAAGCCACACTCCTAGCAGGATGGCATTTTAAAGCATGTCCTCCAGTACACTTCAGTGAAGATGAAATATGTGAGACTAGGCTGTGACAGGAGGAGGGAGAAGGGACTCTGGGCTATTTTGTGGTGGCTTCTACCACCCCCTCCCCAGCTAGGAACCAGCGTGTGAGAAGGATGGGAAGGAAAAACTGGAAAACTGAATGCACGTGTGTCTGGCTATAAGGACTCATTTGAAGTATCGTCATATGTCACTTAACAACAGGGATACACTGTGAGAAATGCGTCACTAGATGGTTTCATAGTTGTGTGAGCATCACAGAGTGCACTTACACAAACCTTCATGGTGTAACCTACAACACTCCTGGGCTGTATGGTGCAGCCCACTGCTCCTGGGCTGCATACCTGCACAGCATGGGACCATCCTGAATACAGCAGGCAGTTGTCATGCAGTGCTGTTTGTGTGTCTAAACATATCTCAACATGGAAAAGGTAGGGTGAGAAGATAGTGATCTAATCTTTATGGGACCACCGTCATATACATGGTCTGCCCTGTGATTGTACATTAATGTGTCATGTTCTCTGTCTTCTCTACGCCTGTGCTATTCCCTCTTCCTGGAATGCTTTTCCCTCTCTACCACGTCAACTCATCCTTCCAGACTCAGCCCTCAGGCCCTCTGCAGGCTCTTCTCCCGCCCCTCCTCCTCTCTCCGGGAGCTCCCCAGGCTTCGAGTGCTGGTTCTGGGTGTCCCCTGGTTGTCCTGCACTGCCACTGCCTTAGCACTAAGGGCTCTGTGTCATTACTTGTTGCTTGGGCGGTAAGAGTTCTGCCATCTCCGAGAGGCGTTAGTAGCACAATTTGTTTTTCATTTTCTTTCTATCCATTTAAATCCAAGTCTGAGTGTGTATTGCCCTGGACTGGCAGGAAATCCCACTTCAGTCAGAATTGGGGCCCTGTCCCTCAGGGCCGCCCAGTAATCTGAGGGGTTCGTGGGGTGCTGGGAAAACTAGGAAAGGACCTCAAATTTTTAGCGCATCAGGGAGGCATTGCTGTCTCATGGTCCAGGCCTGAGAAGTCCCTTGAGACCCAGCAGCCCTCTGTTTCTGTGCTGGACACAGGGCACAGGTCTCTTTGCTGGGGCTAGGCCGCAGTCCCCGGGGGTTAGGCTGCTCTGTGCTGTCTCTGATGCAGTCTTGCCTCCTTCGTGCTCTGCAGATGTCTGTGCCCTGCTCATGGGAGGCACTGCCGGAGGCTCTCTCCATTCATCCCCACTTCTTTTCAGTGACCGGAGGCCGTCATAAAACAAAGAGATGTTGCCTTCTCGAAGCTTCTTTGGGCATTATCAACACCTGCAGGGTGAAGAAATTACGTAAAGTTCAGACACATTCTCAGCAGGGAAACACCTAGGAAGAACACACACGAATTATTATCTTGACAAATTGTCCTGGTGTGCTTATTTGGATACCCAAAGGCATTCCCAGGATCTAATTCCTAGTCTGCAATATGTGCTTAATGAGGATTTGGATCAAAAGTGAACGTTGACGCTTGGCGGGCCCATGACTGCCACTTAGGGTACTGCAGGTTGTGCAGTGCACAAATCTAGAGGATCCCATGCAAATAGGTTTGATTATTTATTGAGACAGCTCTCTGGCAGATGTCTTACAAAGCATTTTGGAGGTTGGAAACTTTTCTAATTTGTACTAATTAGGTTCTGACTGAGGTCTGTGCCTTTTTCTGTATTTCCCCATTAAATTCCTTAAATGCAACAAGTGGTAAAGTATCAGAAATGAAATATTGAGAAATCAAGTTTATTTTTGATTTAAAAAACTGTAAGTTTTTTGCTTGATTGGCTCACGTAAACAACATTCAGAAGATTAATAAAAATGAGTTGCAGCAGAACAGGAAATCAGGAAAGAAGTAGATTCAGAATGGAATAATTCCTGCTGAAGGTAGTGTCAAATGCAGTAGGCAAGAGGGTCATTAATATCATGCCTGTATAGTTTGTGGTTGTTTGTAACTCTGGGTATTTGAAGATATTTATAGTTAACCTGTTCCAAAATATGGTGGGGTTTTTTATATAGTTATTTTTTTATATTTTTAATTAATTAATTTTTTTTTTTTTTGAGATGGAGTTTTACTCTGTCGCCCAGGCTGGAGTGCAGTTGTGTGATCTCAGCTCACTGCAACCTCCACCTCCCAGGTTCAAGCAATTCTCGTGCCTCAGCCTTCTAAGTAGCTGGGACTATAGGTGCACACCACTGTGCCGGGCTAATTTTTGTATTTTTAGTAGAGATGGGGTTTCCCTGTGTTGGACCAGGCTGATCTCAAACTCCTGACCTCAGGTGATCAGCCTGGCTTGGCCTCCCAAAGTGCTGGGATTACAGGCATGAGCCACTGCATCTAGCCTATAGTTTCTTTTTATTAATCTCTTTGTTGATGCAATCTGAATCTGTTCCTCCTTATTTTGTCTCAACTAATAATTGGAAGTAAGGCTTTCAGGCCGGGTGCGGTGTCTCATGCCTGTAATCCCAGTGCTTTGGGAGGCTGAGGTGGGAGGATCGCTTGAAGCCGGGAGCTCGAGGTTATAGTGAGCTATGATTGTGCCACTGACTGTACTCCAGCCTGGGCTACAGAGCAAGACCCTATTTCTTTTTTCTTTCTTTTCTTTCTTTTTTTTTTTGAGATAGAGTCTCACTCTGTCTCCTAGGCTGGAGTACAGTGGCACTGTGTTGGCTCACTGCAACCTACGATTCCTGGGTTCAAGCAGTTCTCCTGCCTCAGCCTCCCGGGTAGCTGGGATTGCAGGTGCCCATCACCACGCCAGGCTAATTTTTATATTTTTATTTTATTTTATTTTTTAGTAGAGACGGGGTTTCACCATGTTGGCCAGGCTGGTCTTGAACTCCTGACCTCAGGTGATCCACCCACCTCAGCCTTCCAAAGTGCTGGGATTACAGGCATGAACCACCGTGCCCGGCCGACCCTATTTCTAAAAAAAAAAAAAAAAAAAAAAGTAAAGTTTTCTTCAGCCTAAGTAAAATTACTTGCCTCTGTAAGAGACAGTTATCAAAGGACTAATTTGTGGTTTTAAATGAAAGCAAAGGTGCTCTATTTGTTTTTGTTCTGTGTTTGTTTCTTTTACAGATCATATGGCACAGGAACCAGTGGAAGACACAGACCCTAGCACTTTGTCCTTTAACACGGTAGGTTACAAATTTTACACTAATGGTGATAATTATTGTTTTGCTTTTCTTCTTTGTTACTTCTTTATATTTTTATTACTCTGTATTTACATGTGCATCAGAAAGCCCAAAGTAAGATTTTTCTAAGATAAACTGCTTTATCTGGTGTATGTGATAATAATAAACTTTGGGTTGGCTAAAAATGGCATTAGATTCTGTTCTTGTTTTGCACATGTTGTAGGTGATATTAAATTATGTGAAGGCTTTGTCTACTTGCCTTTTTTTTTATTTTATATTTTATTACTATTGTTTTTTAGACGGAGTCTTGCTCTGTCACCCAGGCTAGAGTGCAGTGGCGTAATCTCAGCTCACTGCAATCTCTGTCTCCCAGGTTCAAGCGATTCTCCTGCCTCAGCCTCCTAAGTAGCTGGGACCACAGGCGTGTGCCACCATGCCTGGCTAATTTTTGTATTATTATTTTTTCTTTTTAGTAGAGTCGGGGTTTCACCAGGTTGACCAGGCTGGTCTCGAACTCCTGACCTCAGCTGATCCGCCCCCGCCTCAGCCTCCCAAAGTGCTGGGATTACAGATGTGAGCCACCATGCCCGGCCTACTTGCCTGTTTTTTTTTTTTTTTTTTTTTTTGAGACGGAGTCTTGCCCTGCCGCTGGGACTGGAGTGCAGTGGCACGAACTCAGCTCACTGCAAGCTCTGCTTCCCGGGTTCACGCCATTCTCCTGCCTCAGCCTACTGAGTAGCTGAGACTACAGTCGGCCGCCACCACGCCTGGCCAATTTTTTGTATTTTTAGTAGAGACGAGGTTTCACTGGCCTGTTTTTAATACTACTGGTTTGGTAATGGAGCAGCCTGGATGCCAGATGGACACATGCTACTGGATTTACCTCAGTTAGGGCGTTTAATCCTAGCAGCTGGCTTCTGAGCCTCATCCTCTCCCCATCCTCCCATAACCATTCTGAGGCTATTGCTTTAAGGTTACCCAAAGATTTCACACATATTGGTTTTTTAGAATTCATTTAATGGTTTTATTATTATTATCATCATTTTAATTTCAGATTCCATGGGTACATACTCACGTTTGTTACGTGGATACATAGCATAATGGTTAGGTTTGGGCTTCTTGTAAATCCATCACCCAAATAGTGAATGCTGTACCTAATAGGTAATTTTTCAACCCTGAGCCCCCTTTCCACCCTCCCCCCTTTTGGAGTCCCCAGTGTCTGTTATTTCCATCTTTATGTCCATGTGTACCTATTCTTTAGCTCCCACTTATAAGTGAGAACATGCAGTATTTGATTTTCTGTTTCTCAGTTATTTCACTTGGGATGATGGCTTCCAGCTGCATCCATGTTGCTGCAAAGGACAGAATTTTTTTTTTTTTTTTTTTTTTTTTTTGAGATGGAGTCTTGCTCTGTCACCCAGGCTGGAGTGCAGTGGCGTGATCTCGGCTCACTGCAAGTTCTGCCTCCTGGGTTCACGCCATTCTCCTGCCTCAGCTTCCCAAGTAGCTGGGACTACAGGCGCCCACCACCACTCCTGGATAATTTTTTTGTATTTTTAGTAGACATGGGGTTTCACCGTGTTAGCCAGGATGGTCTCGATCTCCTGACCTCATGATCCACCCACCTCAGCCTCCCAAAGTGCTGGAATAACAGGCATGAGCCACTGTGAACGGCCAAAGGAAAGAATTTTATTCTTTTTTATGGCTGCCATCATTATTTTTCAGCCTCCCAACCATCCCTTGAGATGGTGGGGCAGGTATCCCTATCCTACAGATGCAGAAAGGACAGTTAATGGAAGTGTATAGCCACCTAGACCGGAGCCCTGTTCTCCTGCCCAGCCCTGCCTCTTGCTCAGGGCCAAAGCAGTGCCCTCTGACAGCACAGCATATGTGATGGGCATATTGTGTAGGACATATTCCTTCTGTTCCAGATCCTCGAAGGATGGGATCTACCAACTCATAAAAAGTTTTGGTTAACTAATTTAGTTACAGAGACATAAAATACACTTCATATAATTCAACTAAATGTCTTTAAATCTTAGGTGTCTTGAGGACCTGAGGTGTTTAATTTCCTGTTCTTTAATTACCCCTGGCTTGGTAAATTGTGGACAGCATAGGGGGTCAAGCTTTGATACCTGCTGGAAATTCCTATGAAAAATTCTCAGTCTCTTCACTCTCATCAAAATGAAACGAAGAACAACCCTGTGGCCATGGCTCCTATGTCTTTGGAGGAGCTTGCTACTAAAGCGTTTGGTTTCTATAACGTGTTATTCAGTTTGCCTTCTTTCCCTTGCCGCTGCCCCCACCTGTGACTATCCGGGTCTCCCTGGTATCCTGCTCACTTCCTGATAGCAGGTTTTCTTTCCCTCCCTTAGAGTCATCTCCTTGTGCTCACCTTGGGGCTTGGCTACCTCTAATTACTTCTCCATGATGGGGACAAAGTGATCTTTCCAAAGTGTCCCTGGTACTAGTTTCTTAGGGCTGTTGCAATAAAATACCACAGACTGGGCAGCTTAAACAACAGAAATGTGTTTGCTCATGGTTCTGGAGGCTGGAAGCTTGAAATCAAGGCGTCCTCAGAGCCATGCTCCCTCTGAGACCCACAGGAAAGAATCTTTCCTTGGCTCTTCTAGCTTGTAGTGGTTGCCAGCCATCGTGGAAGCTCCTCAGCTTATAGAGCATCACTGCGTTCTCTCACTTTGTTAGCACACGGCCATCTTCTCCTGGGGTGTTTGTGTCTTGTCTCTTCTTCTTCTTGGTTTTTTTTTTTTTTTTTTCTGAGATTGAGTTTTGCTCTTGTCGCCTAGGCTGGAGTGCAATATGCAACAGCTCACTGCAACCTCCGCCACCCGGGTTCAAGTGATTCTCCTGCCTCAGCCTCCCAAGTAGCTGGGATTACAGGCGCCTGCCACCAGGCCTGGCTAATTTTTTGTATTTTTCATAGAGATGGGGTTTCACCATGTTGGCTGGGCTGGTCTTGTACTCCTGATCTCAGGTGATCCACCCGCCTTGGCCTCCCAAAGTGCTGGGATTACAGGCGTGAGCCACCGCGCCCTGCCCTCATCTCTTCTTTTAAAGATACTGATCATATTGGGTCAAGGGCCTGCCTTCTTCATAACTTAACTAATTACCTCTACAACTATCTTATTTGCAAATAAAGTCATATTCTGAGGAACTGGGGATGAGGACTTCAACACATCCGGTTTGGGAGACAGAATCCAACCCGCAGCATGCCCGCTGGGTACAGGGTTTAGTATATACCCCTTGACGTGGGAGATGAGGTCCTCCACGGCCTTACCTCAGCATCCAGTGCTCACCTGATGACCCAGCCCTGTGTGGCTGTGTGGTGCTTCTTCATACGCCATGCCCTTCCACCCTCCCAGGGTAGCAATAATGCTGTTCCCTCTGGCAAGGAAAATCTCCCTGCATCCTTACCTAATGAACTCCTGTGCTTCTTCCCATCTCACTTCAAGTGTCCCCCTGATCTACGAAGCCTTCTTTGCCTTGGGACCTTTAGGTGCTCCCTTTTCCGTAGCCCAATCCCTATTTGCTATCTCAGAGAATTGTCATTGCCTGCTTGTCTGACTTCTTGCAAGACTGTGTTGAACCATCTTCCCTTATGCAAAGTGCATGAGGTGCAAGGCAGGTAGCAAGTTTCATGAGAACCTAGAAGGGCATCCCACCTAAATCCCTTTGCTTATCTTTCTTGGTCTTTCTTGGAAACTGGGTTCATCATTTCTCATCTAATCCCACCTTCCTCTCTCCACCTCCAACAAACTGTTTCAGTTCTGTACCCTCAGCTCTTCCAGCCACCTGGTCCCTGCTCCTGCCATGCCTGCCACCTGCAACTACTTTGCTGCTGCGTCTCAGTTCATCCAATTCTTGGCCATTCTCTAGGCCCAGCTCCAGTGTCAGTCTCTCTAGGAGCTTTGTGCTTGCTCCAAGCAGCTTGTGCCGTCTTCCATGCAGACTTTCAGTGAATGTTTGCTTAAAACTATGTTACAATCTGGGGATGCACAGATTGTAGTTCCATCTCTGGAAAAACTCAGTCTATCTGAGGAAATAGATAAGTACTTTTTTTTTTTTTTTTTTTTAGACCAGCTCTTGCTCTGTTGCACAGGCTGGAGTGTGATGGCACAATCTCAGCTCACTGCAACCTCCACCTCCCGGGTTCAAGCAATTCTCGTGCCTCAGCCTCCTGAGCAGCTGGGATTACAGGCATGAGCCACCATGCCCAGCTAATCTTTGTATTTTTAGTAGAGATAGGGTTTCACCATGTTGGCCAGGCTGATCTCGAACTTCTGACCTCAGGTGATCCGCCTGCCTCTGCCTCCCAAAGTGCTAGGATTACAGGCATGAGCCACCGCGCCTAGCCTCTTTTTAAAACAGAGTGCTAAATGTTCTAGTACAGATTTGTGTTCCACAGTCTTGGGAATAGAATGATGAGAACTAATTTGATCTGGGGTAGTACTGTAGGACTATTCTTTGTGATTAACTTTTATTTACTAATTTATTTTTGTTAGGAGAGGTTGAGGTTGGAGGCTTCTAGAAGTTCTGAAACTTTATTGCCCAGCTCCAAAGAAACTCCAAGGAAAGGCATTTAAAACAAAACGCTCGATTCTCCATCTCTTTCTTTCTCTCCTCTCTCAGAGGAAGACATGGGTGAGACCTACAGGAAATTGTTGAGGTGTAATTTTGTTCAGGCTGAAGGACAGGGGCTGAGTGGAGTTGGGAGCCGAGCAGGGGTTAGGGGACAGGGTTGGGAAATTAGGCTCCTTTTCATTCCCCTTATGGACGGTTTCAGAAATGGCTACATTGTTTAGTCTGAAATAAGTTTCCGGAACTTTAGATACCTGCATGGAAGTATGAATAAATGAAAAGAAATATATGTGATTGTGAGAACATTTGCTATTTTGAATTCCTGTAACAGTATTACTCTCAACTGATACACTGAGGAACTGTGCTGAATTTTAGAGCTTTGTGCAATCAGTAAGAAAAGGATCTTTTGAATCATCCTGTCTCAGTCAACCCAGGCCAGAGCTCTGCAATAGATGAGTACTGCCCAGAACACGTGACCCAATGACTGTTGCAGAAACAGCGAGAGAAAGGCGTCTGTCCTCAGAATTCATGACAACAAATGCTCCTCAGTTGTCAGCTGCTGGAGGCTAGCACTGCACAAAAGAGAGGAAGTGTAGTTTTGTGGTCCAAGCTGTGGAAATTTGGAAAGCTTATTGTGTTTCATGTTCCAGCATTAACCTCTTGTCAACCTTGCTTTCATTCCTGTCAGCTGAGAATAAATACAATCAATGGATGAGGCTAGTTGATAAGTTTGAGGCTAAACATGTTCAAGTTTTTAATCGAAGTCATAACTTTCCCAAGACAAAGCTTTCTTTTCACTTTGATCTTACATGGCATTTAAAAATAACTCTCCTCTTTTGTTGGTTTCTGCAGTCAGACAAATATCCCGTTCAAGATACGGAACTCCCTAAAGGTATGTACAGTTAAAATAACTACTTGAACGTGTGATGATTTTAATATTGTGACATAATTTTTCATTATTTAAATTGTAAAGCAGAAACATGCCCATAGATTAGCTCGTGACTTGTGACATGATTATCTCAGAAATTAATTCTTTTTTCTTTTTTAAAATCGTATCTTTTAACCTTGCAATAGAAATGAATTTTCTTATTAAAAAATGTAAATTATTCCATAACACATTATGCATTAAATTCCTGTGGTGTTTTTAACAGGAATCAAATGAAGATAGTCGGGACTCTGGGTTGCAAAGGGAGATAAATCTAACACTAATTTGTTTAAAAAGTGGGAACTGGCCAGGTGCAGTGGCTCACACCTGTAATCCCTGCACTTTGGGAGGCCGAGGCAGGTGGATCGCCTGAGGTCAGGAGTTCGAGACCAGCCTGGTAAACATGATGAAGCTCCATCTCTATTAAAAATATAAAAATTAGCTGGGCATGGTGGCAGGCGCCTATAATCCCAGCTACTCAGGAGGCTAAGGCAGGAGAATCTCTTGAACCCGGGAGGTGGAGGTTGCAGTGAGCCAAGATTGCACCACTGCACTCCAGCCTGGGAAGCAAGAGCGAAACTCCGTCTCAAAAAAAAAAAAAAAAAAAAGTGGGAACTCACTGACTTTGGGGTCTTTGGACCCTGCTGAATCCAAGCAACTAAATGAGGCTGTCAGGTTGAGTCTCTCAGTCTCATGGCTCTGTCTTGTTCCATGTTGGCTCCATTCTTGGGCAGGATGCTTCCCCCACCCCCACCCCCGTGGAGGGAAAGATGATTCCTAGCGCCTCCTGCTTTAGATGGTGTTCTCAAGGTGGTGGAGGAAGAGGGAGCCTTTCCGCCAGCACGGATAGCACAATTTTAGAGATGATTGTGACTGGGGCAGTTCAGGTCATGTGGTCATCCTTAAGTCAACTATTGTCGTCGGGAGGATGGAAGACATTGGCCAGGTCTGAGCCTTGAGACGGGGTCACACAGTAGATTTTGCCCAAACCACTTTGTCTAGGAAAGAATGTTCTGTGGCTAGACAAAGGGGTGAGGGATGCTTGTTAGGCCCAAAAGCAAAGTAAAAAAGCTATCTTTGATAACCCATACACTTATGCTTTAGGCATGGTGCAGACCATAGGGGTGGCTAGACACTACACTAGCCTTCCATAACCTCTCCTACTGGGTGGTCAGCAGGGCTCTGTTCCTTTTTTTTTTTTTTTTTTTTTTTTTTGAGACAGAGTTTCACTCTTGTTGCCCAGGCTGAAGTGCAATGGCGCCATCTTGGCTCCTGCAACCTCCGCCTCCCAGTTTCAAGCGATTCTCCTCCCTCAGCCTTCCAAGTAGCTGGGATTATAGGTGCCCACCACCACACCCGGCTAATTTTGTATTTTTAATAGAGGCGGGGTTTCACCGTGTTGGTCAAGCTGGTCTTGAACTCCTGACTTCAGGTGATCCACCTGCCTTGGCCTCCCAAAGTGCTGGGATTACAGGTGGGAGCCACCCACCTCACCTGGGCCCTGTGTTCCTTTATGGAGGCCAGGCTGCTGGTTGTCACAGTGTTGCCTCTACCTTGTAGTCTGCTGACAACCCAGAGACGAGGGGTGGGATGGGGTGAGGTTGGGGATAATCAGATCTGACTAGTTTCAGAGATGGCAGGGGCACCTGGCATCCTGGTCACCATGGAGGGGTAGGCCTGCCCAGCATGCACTAACGTGGGTCTCCCCAGCAGTTCTCATGGTAGTGGATAATTGTAGGGAGATCCCCAGGGCCAACCTGTCCAGAGTTTGGCCAAAGCTCTCCTCCTCTTCTCCCCCTACTATCCCAGACCCTTCTCCCTGCTCCCTGAAATGACACCATTAGAGTGTCCTTTCTTTTCTGTCCAAAAAGGCTGTGAGTGGCCTCAGCAAGTGGCTTCAGGTCTCAGGGTCTCTGTTTCCTCCTCAGCGCAGCAGGAAGGACAAGGTTACTGTCCACCTCCCAGGGTGCTGGTGAGAATTCAATGAAATAAATCGAGAATGGTGCCTGGCACTTGTGAGCACCAGACAGGGGTGCAGGGAAATCCGGCTGAAGAAGTGTGAAAAATCAAGCTTTCAGTCAGAGTGGCAAAGTGAAACTGTCTTAGAAAAAGACGGAGCTGCAGTGGCCCTAGCATTGAATGTCGTGGTGCCATCGGGCTCAATATCTTTTTTTGTCACTCTTAAGTGGATTTCCTGTTTTGAAAGAAAAAGATTGTTGCCTAGCAACCTGATAATACAGTAATTGTATCATCAAATTTCTCCTAGAATTTGAGTTCTACAAAACCTTAATGAATTTATAAGTAACATGAATGTGAAAACCATACCCTCGGTCTTTCCTTTGTCCTTATTCATGCTGAATAGTATTTTTTTCTTAGATCAAGGAACAGATTGGGGTGAACATTATTATTAAGTGCATAATTTCTTATTTCCAAAGAAATACATCATTTTATAAGTAAATGAACCATGTCTGGAAGTTTAAAAACTTACTCCTGCATTTGCACTCAACAATATAACAATTTGATGTCTGCTAGTATTTTTCTTTGATGTCACTAGTGGGACCAATACTATCATTAGACATTATGGTAATTTTCTCATTCAAGTTGTTTATGGCTGGGTGCCTTGGCTCACAGTTGACCCCAGGAGTTCAAGACCAGCCTGGACAACATGGTGAAACCCCGTCTATCCAAAAACTATAAAAAATTAGCCAAGCGTGGTGACATGTGCCATAATCCCAGCTACCAGGGAAGCTGGGGTGGATGGATCACCTGAGCCTGGTAGGTTGAGGCTACAGTGAGGCATGAACCTCCTGGGCTGCACCCCAGCCTAGGTGACAGAATGAGACCTTGTCTCATAAATAAATAAATAAATAAATAAATAAATAAATAAATAAATTGTTTTTAGGGAAAGAAAAATCCACGTGAATTAACAAAGAGACTGATTTATAGACTTAAAAGCAATTGTAATTTAATTCTATAAAGGAAAGACTAGGACGCCAACATTTAAGTGAGTTTTAAGGAGGCCAGCTTTATTTACTAGAAGCATCATTTGTAATTAGCGTTAACAGTTTCACAAAATCTCTTTCATACTGCTAGCATATTCCTACATTATTCACAGAGAGTATAAACCTTTAACAGTGGCCAGAATAGATTGGTGTTGAATAATGTGGTTTAATAATCAGCTGTGGAAATCTAGTGTAATTTCAGTGATCAGCATCTGTTTTTGAGGTGAAATGTGTTAATATAAATTATATCTGTTTTCTCATTGGGCATAAATGCAGAGCTTCCATCTCAAGCAGTCACCCCCTGATTTTACAGTTTTCGGGGGTTCATTTTTTTGGGGGCTCTTTTCTGATGGCCATTCTGTGAGTCTGCGGGTACTAAGAACTGGTGAGATTGAGGTTTACTTTCCATCACATGATTCCCAGTATCTCATAGAAGCTGCTGCTTAATTGTTCTGAAGGGAATGTGACTGTTCACATTTTCGAGAGAAAAATGTGTTTGAAAAAGGAATTTTGATTTTTGAGCCACTATTCATAATGGGAGAAAATTACACT
Organism: Macaca nemestrina; assembly: GCF_043159975.1. NCBI lineage: Eukaryota > Metazoa > Chordata > Mammalia > Primates > Cercopithecidae > Macaca > Macaca nemestrina. The sequence continues at coordinate 12,775,804 of NC_092125.1, read as the reverse complement.
TAAATACATGAATCTAACAAGATTTTATCATCTTCATTTCCTCTCGTGTCCTTGCTCTTTTCTTTGATCATTCAAAAAATATTATAGTGTATTTAGAAGTTAAAGAGAAGTAAGGTAGACTTTTTTTTTTCTTTTCTTTTCTTTTTTTCTTTTTTTTTTTTAAGACGGAGTCTCGCTCTGTCACCCAGGCTGGAGCGCAGTGGTGTGATCTCAGCTCACTGCAAGCTCTGCCTCCTGGCTTAGCCTGCCGAGTAGCTGGGACTACAGGCGCTGGCTACCAAGCCCAGCTAATTTTTTGTATTTTTGGTAGAGACGGGGTTTCATTGTGTTAGCCAGGATGGTTTTGATCTCCTGACTTCGTGATCCACCCACCTCGACCTCCCAAAGTGCTGGGATTACAGGTGTAAGCCACCGCACCGGCCTCTTTTTTTTTTTTCTGAGTCTTGCTCTGTCACCCAGGCTGGAGTGCAGTGGCATGATCTCAACTCACTGCAACCTCTGCCTCCCAGGTTCAAGCAATTCTCTCACTTCAGCCTTCTAAGTAGCTGGGACTATGGACGCCCACCACCACACCTAGCTAATTTTTGTATTTTTTAGTAGAAAGGAGGTTTCACCATGTTGGCCAGGCTGGTCTCAAACTCCTGACCTCAAGCAATCCACCCATCTCAGCTTCCCAAAGTTCTGGGATTACAGGCGTGAGCCCACCGAAGTAAGGTAGACTAATGCTACCTTAAGAAGTTTGAGGAACTTGAACTTAAGCATAGATGCTGTTTGGGGATGCCTTTTAGAGCAATGTAATTAACATTGTTAATTACATTAACAATCTAATTAACTATGAAGGAGTAGTTCAGTTTGAACACGTGAAGAGAAAATAAACGAGTACCAGGAAATTACTAAATAATTCAAAAGTAGAAATGTCTGTCCTAAAACTAGGAAGCCAATATGTTGTATTTGATATGATTTCCTACCTCACGGATTGATAGTGATGCCATGGGAAGAGTTGTCCCTGTTCTCATGGGAAACTCCGCATCCTCCCACCTGCATGGTGTGCTGTGTGTTCTCATCCTGCTTGTTCAATAAATACACTCCCCGCCCCTGTCCCCCAAGCCTTGACAGAGACCCTCTTGGGAATCTTCTGTTACAGTAAACCAAAAATCAGTGTGCCCTCCCCTCCCAGTTATGGCAAGAATACAATGGAAACAACTCTCCAAAACATTTTTTAATCTTTTATGTATAAGAGGATAGAGGGGAGGGAGAAGACTGTGACCATGGGAGCATTTGGAAAACCACCTGAGAAAAGTTGCTATTAAATTCAAATTCTTTCCCAGTGTTTCAGGAGCCTGAGGCAGGAGGACCACTTGAGACTAGGAGTTTGAGACCAGCCTGAGCAACATAGTGAGACTCCTATCTATACAAAAAAAAAAAAAAAATTAATTAGCTGAGTGTAGTGGTGCACACCTATAGTCCCAGCTACATGGGAGGCTGAGGCTGGAGGATCGTTTGAGCCTGGAGTTCGAGGCTGCAGTGAGCTATAGCTATAACTGTGCCGCTGCACTATAGCTTGGGTGACAGTGAGTCCCCATCTCAACAAAAACAAAACTAAAACAAAACAAAAAACTCAACTTCTCATATTGAGAAAAAAAAAAAACACTTTAAAGAAATCTGGGTTAATAATTTTGACATTGTGGGAATGACTGTGATTGAAGTCACATGCTTATTACATTGGGCTGTGATGAATGACCCTTCAGTGTGCATCAGAATGTGGGGATGCTTGTCAACAATGCAGACGTGTGCAGCCCTGGAGATTCCAACTAAGGAGGTCTGGGGGAGAGCCCAGCACTCTGATTGAGAGGCAGGAGAGCTGAGAGGGACACAAACGTGGGTCAGATGGCAACCACTGTAGCTGTAAAAAGATGAGATACACAGCCTTAGGCAAAGGCCACACTTTTAGCTTCAGTTTCTCAGATCATACTATTATGAAAAGAAAGTCTTTTATTCTAGTCAGAATTGTGTGTGAGACAATGAATACACATGGTCTTTTATTTGAACCAGTCTAGCAGCTCAGTGCATAATAGGTGAATGAATACCAATGCATGTACGGTGACTCACGCCTGTAATCCCAGAGCTTTGGGAGGCCAAGGTGGCTGGATTACTTGAGGCCAGGAGTTCCAGACCAGCCTGGTCAACATGGCGATACCCCGTCTCTACTAAAAATACAAAAATAAAATTAGTCAGGTGTGGTGGCATGCACCTGTAATCCCAGATACTGGAGTGGCTGAGGCAGGAGAATCGCTTGAACCTGGGAGGCAGAGATTGCAATGAGCTGAGATCATGCCACTGCACTCCAGCCTGGGCAACGAAGTGAGACTCTGTTTCAAAATAAATAAACACATAAAATAAAAAAGACTGCTAATGAATGTAAAAAACAAATGACTTAATCAATCAATCCCTTACTTCATCCTGACTTTTCAACCCTGAGTTAAATAGTTCTGTATTTAAGGCTAAATAACTTTAAAATTTTACATGATACTAAAATTTCTTTTATAATATATTTCTGCCAACTTTAAAGTTTAGAGTATGGCCTTGAATTCTGTGACTAAAGATTAGAATCTGATGGAACAAAATCAGTTTTTAAGCTGTGTACCATCTTCACCATTGGTAGGGAAACTGTGAAGTTAACACAACTTTGGAATGGAAGTTGCTTCCTAGAAATTCATATGGAAAGATGTTAAATGTTTAACATGAGTTTTAAGTTCCTTTGCTTTTTGCTGGCAACCTGAACTTGAACAAGAGAACCAAAGTGGTTTAGGTCTGACCTTTAGGAGGGTGAGCTGTTGGGACAAGTATAATCCCACTCTCTACTGTCTGAAAGGCTTAGTAAAATGACAGACAAATGAATACAGTGGAATTTAATATCATGTTGTTAATCAGGGGATTTTTTTTTTTTTTTTTTTGAGATGGAGTCTCCCTCTGTCTCCTAGGCTGGAGTTCATAAGATTGCAGGCATGTGCCACCACACCCAGCTAATTTTTGTATTTTCAGTAGAGACGTGGTTTCACCATGTTGGCCAGGCTGGTCTCGAACTCCTGACCTCAGGTGATCCACCTGCCTCAGCCTTCCAAAGTGCTGGGATTACAGGCATGAGCCACCGCAACCCACCAGGCGAGAATGTGTTTTGATTGTCTCCTCTTCACCCCGTTGGTGAGGGAGGGATTCCATCTTAGGGTTACAGGGATGGCCAAACACACAACACTCAACACTGAACAGATGAGATCGACAGGAATTTATGAGTCATGTATACTCAGCCTGGGAGAGGAGGACACTGTGCATCACGCAGGGCCACAGGGGGGTTTCACTTAAGAGCAGAGCAAACAACCAGGGGCTGTCAGACAGTCTTTATAGTATTAAGAGGGTGGGGTGCCTCCTGGTTGTCATGCAGAATGTGATTGACTTGTTTGAGTAAGTCCATGGAGTCGGGGGAAATGAAGCCCTTTACAAAAAGAGAACAAGGACTGTGCCTGGTCCCCTTGGTAAGGGGCATTGTTTGGCTAGGGGACTTTCTCTATGGGAGCAGAGTGGCAAGGGGAACTTGTGGTTAAGCCATTCAGGACCTTCCCAGTTCTTTTTTTTTTTTTTGAGATGAAGTCTCACTCTGTCACCCAGCCTGGAGTGCGGTGGCACGATCTCGGCTCACTACAACCTCCACCTCCTGGGTTCAAGCAATTCTCCTGCCTCAGCCTCCTGTGTAGCTGGGATTACAGGTGTGAGCCACCACGCCCGGTTAAGTTTTGTACTTTTAGTAAAAATGGGGTTTCACCATGTTGGCCAGGCTGGTCTCCAACTCCTGACCTCAGATGATCCACCCGCCTTGGCCTCCCAAAGTGCTGGGATTACAGGTGTGAGCCACCATTCCTGGTTAAGTTTTGTATTTTTAATAAAGATGGGGTTTCACCATGTTAACCAGGCTGGTCTCCAACTCCTAACCTCAAATGACCCACCTGCCCTGGCCTCCCAAAGTGCTGGGATTCCAGGCGTGAGCCACTATGCCTGGTTAAGTTTTGTATTTTTAGTAAAGATGGGGTTTCACCGTGTTAGCCAGGCTGATCTCGAACTCCTAACCTCAAATGATCCACCCGCCCTGGCCTCCCAAAGTGCTGGGATTCCAGGCGTGAGCCACCACGCCCAGTTAAGTTTTGTATTTTTGGTAAAGATGGGATTTCATCATGTTAGCCAGGCTGGTCTCAAACTCCTAACCTCAAATGATCCACCCGCCTTGGCCTCCCAAAGTGCTGGGCTTACAGGTGTGAGCCCTTCCAGGTTCTACCAGTGTCAGGGCATCACATAAATTGAGCCTCAATGTTAGGTCTTATACAGCAGTTCACCCCTGGATGCCATGGCATAAATTTAAACCTTGATGATGGCTGAGACTTCTAGGGAATAGAAGTGCCCCACTAAGAAGCAAGGAAGGCACTTGACCAGGAGGGAGAGGGCCACATGGTGAGACTATCACCAAAAACATGAACTTTAGAGGTGTCCCACGATGGCCAGTAAAGGCGGTTGAGTAGGGAGTACATGTCCCCAGAGGTTGTGGATTTAGATTCATTAAGGCCTGTGGCAGTAGTGACACCCAGTAACTTACATAGGAGTTCCTTGAAGATTTCATTATGCCTCTCAATTGAACCTGCTGCCTGATAAGAGAGGGGAGGTGAAAGTGTCATTGAATGGCTTAAGAACCCGGCATTGTATATTCTCAGAAGAAAAATGAGTGTCTTGTTCACTGTCAGTAATATGTGGGACTCCAAGGGGGGCCAGAAATGTTCTACTGAAGCCTCGTATGATGGCCTTGCTGTGCGTAGGGACATCTGTTTCTTTGGTTTATAGTTTGGGTGTATTTGAAGCAAGAGATTCTGAGAGTTCCTTACCACAAAGGATGCAGCTCTTAGGCAATGGTCCAAGAGTTTATAAAAACTGTGCAGATGGGGCAGTTTGTTGGCCAGGACATCCAGCAATAAGATGACTGCCTGAAGTTTGACCAGTTTTGCTAACCTTGGGTCCCTCCTTTATCAGGGATATGCTGGTTAAGGGATGGAAAGCAGCAGCTATCCCCTGAGCTTCATCGTGTATGATGGAGGTGATGTCATCTGTAAAGTCTACGAATTCCCATTGCTTTTCACCCAGTTGTTTTGAAGGGGCTCCCCAGATAACCTAGGAGTCTGCAAGAGGGGTGACTTTTTCCAGCACCACGGGCTCTGGTGAGGGATGGGGGACGCCACCCCTTCCTGCAGATGGAATATGCCAGAGGGCCCGGGTTTGGCTCCATCCTGTATCAAGGAGGCCTTGGTAACCATGCGGAGCTTGCAGGATTTTGCTTCCATGACCCAAGACACAATGGACAGAGCAGTGTGGAGGGGCACAGCTAGGGTTTAATGACGGCCTCGATTTCCAAGAGAGCCCAGTATGCAGCTAGCAGATGCTGCTCTAATAATGTATAGAACAGAGCCTAGGAGGGCAGTTTCTTGCGTCAAAAGCCTGTGGACAACTTTCAGCTGTCATGGGTGGTCCAGAGACTTCAGGGGGAATGCGAGGAGGTTGCTGAAGCCCCTGCAGTGTAGAAATCTCTAGGGGTCCCAATGGGACTGCCTGCTGTAGACTTTTATTAGAGGGGCTCAAATTTACATTGAGCTAACTTGCAAGTACTGGCATCAATGGGACTAAATTTGTAAATGAGAAATATGTTGCCACCAGAACCCAAAAAAGAACTAAAAACTACTAGACTTGTATTCACATTGTGGGTGCAGAAAGGGTTAATAGCTCTTTATTGACAGTGTCTGCGTGGGAGCAGCCCTTAGTTTACCAAGTAATTTTTAGAAATTTCACCACAGTGGCAGGGCCTTGCACTGTGTGTGGGGGCAGTGGCCCATCTCTTTCCGTGAGCATTGTTGTGAGTACTGTACTGCGTGGCCTGCATGAGAATGTCAAGTGAGAATGTCCTCAGAGGAGAATCTCATCCATGTAATGTCATCACACTCATGAGGCTGAGAAAGGGGGATGCAGTTAGATCTTGCCTACAAAGCCCGTGTGTGATGACCAGGCTCTTGAAAGGCCCCATCGGTGCCTTGTAAATATGTATTGTGTCCCTTTGCAGATGAAGGCAAACTTTGACTGAGAGACTATTGTGATAGGCACTGAGCAGAACATTTCAGGCAAATCTGTAATAGCAAAATATTTTCTGGTCACTAATTGGATGGAGTCGGTGTTTTCCAATCATACTGGGCATGGGGTATGGAAGCCTTAAGGGATGGGACCACAGCAATAAAAGTGTAGTAATCCAGCTGGATGCGGTGGCTCATGCCTGTAATCGCAGCACTTTGGGAGGCTGAGGTGGGCAGATCACCTGAGGTCAGGAGTTCAAGACCAGCCTAGACAACATGGTGAAATCCTGTCTCTACTAAAAATACAAAAATTAGCTGGGTGTGGTGGTGAGCACCTGTAATCCTACTTTCTTGGGAGGCTGGGGCAGGAGAATCACTTGAACCTGGGAAATGGAGGTTGCAATGAACTGAGATAATGCCACTGCACTCCAACCTGGGTGACAGAGCAAGACTCTGTCTCAAAAAATAAATAAATAAAATAAAATTGTAGTAATCCACCGTGAAGCATCTTCTTCTTTTTTTTTTTTTTTTTTCAGGAGACAGGACGTTGCTCTGTCACTCAGGGCTGGAGTGCGGGGGTGTGATCACAGATCACTGCAGCCTTGACCTCTGGGAGTCAAGTGATCCTCCCACCTCAGCCTCCCAAGTAGCTGGGGCAATAGGCATGTGACACCAGGCCCAGCTAATTTTTAAATTTTTTTGTAGAGATAGGGTCTTGCTCTGTTGCCTGGGCTGATCTTGAACTCCGGACCCCTAAGCCACCCTCCCATCTTAGCCTCCCAAGTGCTGGGATTACAGGTGTGAGCCACCACACCCGGCCTGTCTTCTCCTTTGTGTCCAGGTTTCTTTTTATCTTTCTTTCATTCCCTTTTTATGGTCACTGTATATACTTTTGGCAGGGGCGGTCTTCTCTACTCTGCTCACATTGATAAATTTCTTCCCACGGAGAACCACAAATCGTACAATCAGGGGTGGGGCCTTCCCTGTGGCAGTGGTTGCTGTCATGTAGTTTAAAAATTGTGGGCTTATGTCAGGGTGAATTAACCCTTTTACTGTGCCCCGGGGCTACCAGGAGTTTTCCCTACAACTCGGAGGATCAGGATCTTTGTTGCAATAGGGGCATAAGCTGCAGCGTGGTCCCGCCCAATGGAAGAGTGCTGGCCTGTAACCCAGAGGTGGAGGGACTCTGCTACGGCTTTGTCTTTTCTGCCATGAGGGTTTTCTTTAATTAATTAACTAATCTGTTTAGGGATTTTTTCTCTCTTGTACAAATGCCCTCAGAATATTTTGGATTTCTAGCGACAAAAAGTTGTGGCTTTCAGTTTTTGTCTTCATATGATCATCTGTGACAGGGACCTTCTGGGAGGTTATGAGCAGAGGGTTGGGAGCCAGGTGGACCCCGTCGCAGGCAGCCACCTCTTCCTCCAGGGAATGCCAGTCGGTCTCCCTGGGGATGGGGTCCTCATCCAGTCAGGTGGTTTTGTCTGTGGCCCAGGTGGGGACATTAAACCCCCTATGGCAAGATGAGCTATTTGGTGTGTTGGAAGCAGCAGCGCTGAGCACAGCTGGGTGCACTCGCCAGGGGCTGTGTGCCAAGAGAGCAGTTGAGTACTAAGTACTTTTTCCCCTTTTCTTTCTTCATTAGCCCCTGGGCCGCAGACCGCCATGGCTGTGCACCTCGATGCCCCTGGGGGTCAGGAGAACACATGGGCAGCAGCAAGGGAAGCAGCAGCTGAGGGGATAGGCAGGGTCATGCCCTCGGCCTTAACAGCAACCAGGGCACAAGGGAAACTCCCCTGGGGAATTCCCTGGTTTCTCTCCTTCCTTTCTGCAAACCTCTGTCTGCAAAGGACCATCCCCATGGCTGACCTGGGGATGCACATTCACAAACAGTGTCTGTACAGCTGCCCCAAGTGGCCAGTGATGGTCACCAGGCTAGTTGTGTTGCTAAGAGAGCTTGCACCTATCCCTCGATAAGTGGGACTTAAGCAGCAACCGGTTAGGGGGCTGTGCTACCACCGTCTTTACAGATGGGAGCCTCAAGAGACCACCTGCCAAACACAGGCCCAACCTGACAGCACTGGGGTCCAGTCAGTTCACAACAGTTTTCATCTTGGGATGAGATAGCAAGCAATCAACAGAGACAACACAGCATTGCATAGGCCAGAATGCAAATCTTCTGGTAATCGTCAATTCCATCCCAGGCAGCCTGCATGGTATTAGTGAAGTTGGTTAGCCGAGAGCAATTAATAAAATCTGACCAAATATCCTTGATTGTGGTTGGGTCATCCTGTTCATTACGCCAGTTGTTTCTTTTTTTGGAGACAGGGTCTCATTCTGTCCCCCAGGCTGGAGTGCAGTGGCATGATCAGAGCTCACTGCAGCCTTGAACTCCTGGGCTCAAGCGATCCTCCCCTCTCAGCCTCCCAAGTAGCTGGGACTACAGGCACACACCACCATGCCTGGCTAATTTTTAATTTTTTTGAGATCGGGTCTCACTGTGTTGCCCAGGCTGCCCTCAAACTCCTGTCTCAAGTGATCCTCCTGCCTCAGCCTCCTGAGTAGCTGTCGTTACAGGCACGAGCCACCACTCCTGGCTATCACTCCAGTTGTTTTGATCACCTTCTCCTCACCCCTGCTCTAGGATTATGGGGATGGACAAACACACACACCCAACACTGGAGAGACAAGATCAGCAGCAGTTTATGAGTCACATATGCTGACAGCCCAGGGGAGGAGGACACTGCCCGTCACACAGAGCCACGCAGGGAGACACAGATGTTGTACCTGAGAGCAGAGCGAAAAACCGTGGGCTGTGTGAGGCAAACACTGTGGCATCAAAAGGGTGGGCTGCCTTCTGGTTCCCATGGGAGGACATGATCAGCCTGTTGGAATAATTCCACAGGTTGGCAGGAAACTGAAACCCACTACCCAAAGATAAGCAGGGGGCAGTCACAGTGGCTCACGCTAGTAGTCCCAACACTTTGGGAGGCCAAGACAGGAGGATCAGTTGAGGCCAGGAGTTCGAAACCAGCACGGACAACACAGTGAGACCCTATGTCTTCCTTCGCTGGGTGTGGTGGCACATGCCTATCTTCCCAGACACTTGGGAGGCTGAGGCGGGAGGATCACATGAGCCCAGGAGCTCCAAGTTACTGTGAGCTGCACTCCAGCCTGGATGACAGAGTGAGACCCTCTATCTCTTATTTTTTTTTTTTTTTGAGTTGGAGTTTTGCTCTTGTTGTCCAGGCTGGAGTGCAATGGCACGATCTCAGCTCACTGCAACCTTCGCCTCCTGGGTTCAAGCGATTCTCCTGCCTCAGCCTCCCGAGCAGCTGGGATTACAGGCATGCGCCACCACGCCCGGCTAATTTTGTGTTTTTAGTAGGGACGAGGTTTCACCATATTGGTCAGGCTGGTCTCGAGCTCCTGACCTCAAGATGATTCGCCCACCTTTGTCTCTTATTTTAAAAAAATAAATAAAAAATAAGCAGGAATTGTACCTAATCTCTTGCTAAGGAGCATTGTTTAGCAGGGGGATCTTATCCTTAAGAGCAGAGTTTGGAGAGGAGTTTGTAGTCCAGCCCTTCTGATTTTACCAGGTGCCAAGGCAGCATGTGACACTGAGCCTTAATTTTAGGTCTTACACCATGGAGTGTGTGCTTTTTAAAATCACACTTTGTTTCTTTCTTTCTTTTTTTTTTTTCCCCTAGCTGAAGAATGTAATACGATTACTTTGAACTGCCCACCAAATTCAGATATGAAAAATCAGGTAAGAATAATTTCAACTATATTTTACCCTTAGGTACATGATAACCCACCTAAAATGTTTTGAGAATTATAGAACTTTACAAATAAAAAATGAAAAACAGGATTTCTAGATCATATACAGGGTTTGCAAATGGTCTCTAAGCATCCTAGTAAAGCAGCATATCTTTAGAACTTTTTTACTTCTAATAAGTATTATAGCTTTCACTCATTTTTTGAAATACTTGTCTACATGCCAGCAACAGAAAATCAATGCTGGTGAGTTAGAAAGGAGAGCTGCTTTCTTTCTAATGCAGTTGGCACCTTGGGGATGGGCAAATTCTTTAAGACACAACAAAACTAGATACTCTAATATAATACTTTTGTAATGCTTTATAAAACTTTAATTTTTTTAGATATCAGATGTCAAACTTTAACATATTATTTCTATTATCCTTTTACAAAAAAGGAAATATTTATTGTGTTATGATTATAAAAGAATGTTATTTTTAAAAATCATTTATTTATTTATTTTTTGAGACAGAATCTCACTCTGTTGTCCAGGCTGGAGTGCAGTGGTGTGATCTTGGCTCACTGTAATCTCTGCCTCCCAGGTTCAAGAGATTCTTGTGCCTCAGCCTCCTGAGTAACTGAGATTACAGGTGTGTGCCACCATGCCTGGCTAATTTTTTTTTTTTTTTTTTTTTTTTTTTTGAGACGGAGTCTCGCTCTGTCGCCCAGGCTGGAGTGCAGTGGTGTGATCTCGGCTCACTGCAGGCTCCACCTCCCAGGTTCACGTGATTCTCCTGCCTCAGCCTCCCGAGTAACTGGGACTACAGGCGCCCGCCACCACGCCCGGCTAATTTTTTATTTTTATTTTTTGTATTTTTAGTAGAGATAGGGTTTTGCCATGTTGGCCAGGCTAGTCTCAAACTCTTGGCCTCAAGTGATCTGTCCACCTAGGCCCCCCAAAGTGCTGGTATTACAGGCGTGAGCCACTGCACCTGACCAGAATGTTCATCATGTTAAAGTTCAGATTGTGCAAAAAGGTACATACAAAAAAGTGAGAATTACCTGTCATTCCACTGTTCCACCTTTTGATATACATCTTTCTGGGGACTTCCTTGGTCAGTTACTTGTACTGTCCAAGCCACCTCTGTTCTCTCCCAAAGCTCATTAGCAGAGTTGCTTAACTATATTTACAGCATTCGATATCTCAAAGGCATGTCTTGCCTCAAATAGGCTGATTCAGTTCTGCTCCTTCTATATATAACATCAAGTTAATTTGTAACAAGTTTTGCCTAGTCTTGCTTTAAAAACATCAGTCTGTAATAAAGTCTTTAATAGTAACATTGTTGGGTAGTCAAATCACCTCTGTAATAAAGAGAAGTTACACAATAGTTGATAAAATAAGCAATTTAAATTAAAACACATAACTCTTGAAAATGGTCAGTGGTACTACTTTTAACTTTGTTTCGGGGAATCTTCAGCCATTAATTGTGAATATCAGACTTTACTTTACTCTTGATACTCAACATTTTCCTTGAAATTACAATCTAATAATGGGCTTCTGTACTTACCGAATTTAAACTAGTTTAGTAAACTGAAAGTATAAATTTGTTCTTCTCATTATCCTAATTTTTAAACAAAGTTTTGCTCCTCAAATTTTTTTGGTAGCATGTAGACTTCCTTGAAGATAAAAGAATGCTAAGTTTTTCATGTACTTTACTTTTAGGGATTTTCCAAAACCACTTAAGATGAGGTACAGAATATATGTTAGCACACTGTTCAGCATTTTCCCTAATTTCAGTGTTATAATTTTGGCTATATCAAGTAAATACTGTCCTAAAAGGTGAAAATATATTTATCAACTAAAAAATTAGGGGAATGACCTCTTTGAGATTTTTAAAGTTCTGTTTTAAAACAAATGTCTTCTTGTCCTATAAAAAGTAGTACTATAAGCAGCTGGCTGCTTCCGTTGACTATTCCCTTGTATAATCTATAGGATTTGTTTTAACTGCTAGATACTCAGAAGGATTCTTTGAAATGAACTTGGCAGTTAGAACAAAGAAACTTCACCAGGGAGAAACGTTTAAAAGAAGAAAACAACCCACACTCCACTCTATAGTTCAGACATTAAAAGCAAGCTGGAGGCCGAGCTCGGTGGCTCATGCCTATAATCCCAGCACTTTGGGGGGTCGAGGCAGGTGGATCACGAGGTCAGGAGTTCAAGACCAGCCTGGCCAAGATGGTGAAACCCTGTCTCTACTAACACTACAATAATTAGCAGGGTGCAGTGGCAGGCACCTGTAATCCCAACTACTTGGGAGGCTGAGGCAGGAGAATTGCTTGAACCAGGAGGTGGAGGTTGCAGTGAGCCGAGATTGTGCCACTGCACTCTAGCCTAGGTGACAGAGTGAGACTCTGTCTTAAAATAAATAAATAAATAAAACAAAAGCAAGCTGGAAGTATGTTCTTTAGAATAATTATTATCTGCCTTTTTAGTGATTTTTGTAATTTAAGAACTAAAATCTACTCCTACTAAGGATTAATTTTAGCTTCCTTTTTTGAATGATGCTGAGGAACAACATGGTAGTGTCCTAGTGTCAAAAGTTAAAGTCTAAGCCAGGCATGGTCGCATATGCCTGTGGTCCCAGCTACTCAGGAGACTGAGGTGGGAGGATCGCTTGAGAGCTGGAGTTTGAGGCTAGTCTGGCAACATAGCAAGACCTGGCTCTTAAACGAAACAAAACAATAAGGTCTGACATCTCAAGTAGAGTTTCAGAAAGAACCCTATATTTTTAGTTATTTAAAATCAATACCCCATCTACTAGAACTATTCAACTTCTACAACTTACTACAACTGGTATTTATTGAGGATATACTCTAAGACCAATGTGAACTGGGTATTCTTGGACATAAAAAATACAGGAGAAGGAGGTGGTGGAAGATGAGACCCCAGGCAGACCTTATAGAGTTGTTGGAGAGGCGGTACACACACAGTTTGATTCTTGGATGTGCGTAAGGCTCAGATATGTAAACAATTTCCATACTTTACGTTAAGGAAAACATTTCCTAGGACCTTTATCAATCAATAAAGTTTTAATTACTTTAACTACATGCACAAGCATATGGCAAATGAAAGTAAAGCAAAAATTTGTTCCCGCTGGGTACAGAGGTGCACGCCTGTAATCCCAGCACTTTGGGAAGCCAAGGTGGGCAGATCACTTGAGCCCAGGAGTTTGAGACCAGCCTGGGCAACATGGCAAAACCTCAAACTACAGAAGATACAAAAATTAACCACACCTGTGGTCCTAGCTACTCAGGAGGCTGAGGTGAGAGGATTGCTTAAACCTGGGAAACAGAGGTTGCAGGGAGCGGAAATCGTGCCACTGCACTCCAGCCTGGGAGACAGAGCCAGACCCTGTTACCCAAAAAAAAAAAAAAAAAAAATTAGTTCCACTTTGTAGCCAAGAATCCATGCCAAGAGGAATCTAAGGTAATAAAACAAAAATAAGAAAAATAATAAATATTAGGGTACTAAGTTGGAGTTAGAAGTTATGAAAAGAATGACATTGTCTTCTTTGTTGTTTATTTGGGTTACAAAACAAGTTTTTTTAGTTTTAGAAACTACATTAAGAAACTACAGTCCGGCTCGGTGGCTCATGCCTGTAATCCCAGCACTTTGGGAGGCCAAAGTGGGCAGATCACCTGAGATCAGGAGTTCTAGACCAGCCTGGCCAACATGGTGAAACCCCATCCCTACTAAAAATACAAAAATTAGCCGGGCATGATGGTGGGCGCCTGTAATCCCAGTTATTCGGGAGGCTGAGGCAGGAGAATGGCATGAACTCAGGAGGGGAAGGTTGCAGTGAGCTGAGATCATGCTCAGCTTGAGCCTGGGAGGCTGAAGCTGCAGTGAGCTGTGATTTTGCTACTGCACTCCAGCATGGGTGACAGAGCAAGACTCTCTCTCAAAAAAGAGGAAGAAACTACAGTATCATTAAGTTATTGGCTCATTTACTCGCGACAAACATATTCCACTAATGTAAGATGTTCATAATAAGAGAAACCGGGGGTAGGATATATATATATAGGAATTCTTTACACTGTCTTCTCAAATTTTCTGTTAATCTAAAATGATTCTAAAAGGGTTACTTTAAAAAGCATACTATATAAAATTTAGATTCTAGATCAATGAAAGGCGCATTGCCCGTTTCACCACTTGAATACAACTATTTTTGTTACTTCGTTGTATTCCTTTGTACATTTTTGTATGTATAATTATAAAAAATGCAAATAAGCCTGGGCGCAGTGGCTCATGCCTATAATCCCAGCACTTTGGGAGGCCGAGGCAGGTGGACCACCTGAGGTTAGGAGTTTGAGACCAGCCTGGCCAACATGGGGAAACGGAAACCCTGTCTCTACTAAAAATACAAAAATTAGCCGGGCGTGGTGGTGGGTGCCTGTTATCCCAGCTACTCTGGAGGCTGAGGCAGGATCGTCACTTGAACCCAGGAGGTAGAGGTTGTGGTGAGCCGATATTGCACCACTGTACTCCAGCCTAGGCCACAGAGTGAGACTCCATCTCAAAAATCAAAAACAAACAGAAAACCCCCCAAAAAAACCCTGCAAATAATTTGATATTGTTCCATATCCTGCTTTTGTTGTTTAATAATTCAGAAACATTTTATCCAGTTTGCTCCATGGTTTTGCCATCCTGTTGCTCTATGGCCATGATGATGTCATGGTCATGATGATGTCACAGTCAATGGCAGCATGGTATGCCCATCTAACACAGAAATAGATTCTAGGATGCGAGTCTGAGGGCCGGAGCCAGAGCCCTCCTAGTGGGTGGAATGGTATAGCCCAAGCTTGTCCAACCCGTGGCCTGCAGGCCATATGTGGCCCAGGACAGCTTTGAACGCAGCCCAACACTAATCTGTAAACTTTCTTAAAACGTTATGAGTGTTTTTGCAATTTTTTTTTTGCTTTTTTTTTTTTTTTTTGAGATGGAATCTTACTCTGTCTCCCAGGCTGGAATGCAGTGGTGTGATCTCAGCTCACTGCAACCTCCGCCACCTGGGTTCAAGCGATTTTCCTGGCTCAGCCTCCCTAGTAGCTGGGATTACAGGTGCGCACCACCACACCCAGCTAAATTTTTTTGTGTTTTTAGTAGAGACAGGGTTTTGCTATGTTGGCCAGGCTGGTCTCGAACTCCTGACCTCAAGTGATCTACCCGCCTCAGCCTCACAAAGTGCTAGGATTACAGACGTGAGCCACCGTGCCGGGGTTTTGGCAATTTTTTAAAGCTCTTCAGCTATCATTAGCGTTAGTATATTTTACGTGTGGCCCAAGACAATTCTTCTTCCAGTATGGCCCAGGGAAGCCCAAATATTGGACACCCCTAGTATAGACAGAGGATCTGAGGGGAGAGTCTGTGACAGAGTGAACTTGGCCTGAGAGATCTTAGGTGATGAGACTGGAAGGTAAGTTGAGACCAGGGCACCAGAGCCTTGAATGCCGGAGAGGCGTAGGTGGTGGAAGGTATTGGGGATTTTCAGTGATTTTCTCATGACCTTATCTGGGATCCCAGGGGGACTTGAACGAAGATGAGACTGGATTTTAAGCCTCTGCCTGGGAGAAGGATGCTATTGACAAGATCAATAGAGAATTCAGGAAGAAGACCATCAGATGTGTGTGTGTGTTGTTAGGACTGAGTTTTCTTGGTTGGCTGGTTAAGAAAGAGGAGATAAAGGTGTGTGGAGTTTGGGGTATGTGAGATTTGTTGTGCCAGTGAGACTGCTTGTGTGGATGACACAGCACTAGGTACTGTGCTTAGGATTCATGCATTGGGAGGTTATAGTTGAAGCCCTAGGCATGGATGAGACTGTCAAGGAAATTCGTCCTTATAGGAAAGCAGACAAGTGAACCAAGATGGAACCTTGAGGAACACTTACTTTTGGAGGCCAGAGGAAGAAAGGAGCTCAGGGGTAACTAGAGGAATAGCCAGAGAAGAAAGCCATCTGTGGTCAAGGCAACGATTCTTTCCTTCATAGCACTGATCCTAGTTCATAGCCACATGTCTGCTGACTATTTCATTGTCTTCGCCCATTGATTAGGCTATGCTCCTTGAGGGAGGGACTCCTGTGTCTTTTTGTTCATAATTGTATCTTCAATGCCTACTACATAGTAGGTCTCAATAACTATGTATTGAATAAAGAAAGGGAAAAGCCAGGGAAGGACATTGCCTCACGTGTCGGGGAAGGAATAGTCACCACCCGCAGGAGGCACCGTGTGGTCAAGAGGGAGACCTACCAAGACGTCATTGGATTTACTGGCAAGAGTTAAGAAGTGAGTACGAGAATGCTTATGCAGTTCTATCCAGAAATTCATTAAGGTAGCAAAGAAACATATTAAAATGTTATTTGAAGGTATTGAAAAGTACAGAAAAGGCTTCCTTTTTACTTTTCAGGGTGAGAAACTTCAGGATTTTAGAAAGAAAAAGGATCAGCAGGAGTGGAGGATTACAAATAATGGCGAGAAGGGGGATAATACATGGGATGTTTTCCTATAGAAGGTAGAGGGGATTCATTTTCTGAGCAAATATTTATTGATACGTATGTTTGGTAGAGAACACACAACACTAAATTTTCCTCAAGGAATCTGTAACCTGGCAAGGAAGTCAAGAAATACGCACACGTAATTTTGATAAATAAGAGTCATCAAAGGCACGGAGAGATGAATATTGCATTTTGAAAGTAAGAACCTCAGCCGGGCATGGTGACTCAGGCCTGTAACCCCAGCACTTTGGGAGGCCAAGGCAGGAGAATTGCTTGAGACCAGGAGTTCAAGACAAGCCTGGGCAATAAAGTGAGACCCCATCTCTCTAAAAAATTTCTTTCTTTCTTTTTTCTTTTTTTTGAGATGGAGTCTCACTCTGTCGCCCAGGCTGGAGTGCAGTGGTGTGATCTCAGCTCACTGCAACTTCCACCTCCTGGGTTCAAGCAATTTACCTGCCTCAGCCTCCCAAGTAGCTTAGACTACAGGCGTGCACCACTGCTCCCGGCTAATTTTTGCATTTTTAGTAGAGACCACCATAGGTCTCACCGTGTCGGCCAGACTGGTCTCGAACTCCTGGCCTCAGGTGATCCCCCCACCTCGGCCTCCCAAAGTGCTGAGATTACAGGTGTGAGCCACTGTACCCAACCAAAACTTTCTTTTTAATTAGCCAGGTGTGGTTGTGCACACTTGTAGTCCCAGCTGCTTGGGAGGCTGAGGCGGGAGAATCACTTGAGTCTGGGAGGTTGAGGCTGCAGTAAGCTGTGATTGTGCTACTGCATGCCAGCATGGGTGACAGAGCAAGATCTTGTCAAATAAATGAATAAATAAATAAATAAATAAGAATCTTAACTCTTTTTCAGAGGCAGGACTCAAAGAAGGTTGGATGGGGAAAGTTAGAAATATTCTTTTTGGATGCAAAGGCAAGAAGTTGAGTTAGTTGATGTGAAGCTGGTGTTGTGGCTTGAATCATGGCATTTGGTTGGGACAGGAGGGAGGAAATGGAGCAGAGTTATTAGGGGGCGGGCTAAAGAGTTTACTCTGTTCATACAGCAGGGAGGCAGAGACCTGCGTGAAATAGGCAATGGTATGACAGTATTTGATAAATGTGAAATAGATTGCGAGATAGTAGATGGTGAAACATCCATTCATCCCTCTATCTTTCAAGTATTTCAGCGCCAAGAATGTATTACCTGCACTCCCTTAGGGACTGCGGATACAATAGTGAATACCTAGAACTTACAGTCAAGTTTGGCATTGAAACTCTCCAACTGGGAAGGGTGAGTGGAAGTGTTTACGGATGCTCCAATAACAGAAGCTCCATAGGCAAGTACACTAAGAAAATCCCCCTCTTAGAGAAGCTCAGCACATATCCCTAAAGGCAAAAGATAGAGAGAACACCTGATCGACAGGTAAGCTTAGTTGAACAGAGAAATA
Source organism: Macaca nemestrina (assembly GCF_043159975.1). Taxonomy (NCBI): domain Eukaryota; kingdom Metazoa; phylum Chordata; class Mammalia; order Primates; family Cercopithecidae; genus Macaca; species Macaca nemestrina. The sequence continues at coordinate 12,757,907 of NC_092125.1, read as the reverse complement.
CTTGTTTTCCCAACCCCCGGGGCATACCTGTTAAATGTCCCCTGCATCTCACGTTTCCTCTAAATACTACTTTGGGAAGAGTTGTTCAAATGGAAGTCTTGAATGCCAGGATGGAAGAGTGTGAACTTGATGTCCCACACCCTGGAAATTTCCTGAAAGTCTGACGGTGGAATGATGGGGTAAAAAGGCAGAGTTCTAGAAAGGGCATCCTAGCAGAGGATGGTCTAGAGATTAGATAGGAAGAAAGACTGAGGCCAGGAGAGCCTGAGGGCTATTGCACTCACCCAGGGATGTAATCCCAAGGGTTTGGGATTTGGATTGTGGCAGGGAGAAGGAAGAGGGGAGAGTGCAGTTCTAATATGTTGGTGTTAGTGTATTAGGGCTGCCATAACAAAGTGCCACAAATGAAGTGGCTTAAACTTACCATCATCTCATAGCTCTGGAGGCTACAAGTCTGAGCTCAAGGTGTTGGCAGGGTTGGTTCCTTCTTTTTTTTTTTTTTTTTTTTGAGACTTGCTCTGTCACCCAGGCCAGAGTGCAGTGGTGTGATCTCAGCTCACTGCAACTTCTGCCTCCTTGGTTCAAGCGATTCTCCCACCTCAGCCTTCTAAGAGTAGCTGGGATCATGGGCACATGCCACCATGCCCGGCTAATTTTTGTATTTTTGTAGAGACGGGGTTTTACCATGTTGGCCAGGCTGGTCTTGAACTCCTGACCTCAGGTGATCCACCCACCTCGTCCTCCCAAAGTGCTGGCATGACAGGCGTGAGCCACCGTGCCCCGCCCAGGGTTGGTTCCTTCTGAGGGCTGTGAGGGAAGGACCTGCTCCAGGCCTCTCTTCTTGGCTTGTAGCTGCCTGGCTTCTCCCTGTGTTTCTTCACATAGTTTTCCCTCTTTGTTTGTCTGTCTGTGTCCAAATTTCCCCTTTTCATAAGGAAGCCAGTCATACTGAGTTAGAGTCCACCCCAATGACCTCATTTTAACTTGATTACTTCTGTAAGGACCCCATTTCAAAATACAGTCACATTCTAAAGTACTGAGGGTTAGGATGCCAACATGGGAATTGTGTGGAGACACGGGTCAATCCACAACAATGTTTGAAAACAAAGTAAAACAAGAACCTTACAATATAACAACAGCGCATTTTCAGGGAGAGATAAAGACTTGCTTTGGTGTCTGGCAGACGCTGGGACAGAAGTGGAGGGAAGGGCTGAAGGTCTGCTTCAGAGAATCCCGGCTGGTGACCAGGGCTGTGGTGCAGACCACTGTCGAAAATAGAAAAACCACTTGTTTGGGCAGTGGGAAAAGCAAGCACAGAGTCTGATCAACAAAAACTGAAGACCCCATGTCATTTAATCCTCTGAGGGCTGATTATCTAATTGGTGAATTACCTAATGCTATCATTTTCCCACTCCCGGCACATCATCCGTAGTTGATTCTTTTATTATTATTTTTAATACGCTTTATGTTTTTAGAGAATTTTTAGGTTCACAGCTAAATTGAGCAAAAGGTGCACAAATTTCCCATTCACTCCCTGCCCCCACTCATGCACAGCTCCACCATGAACTGCACCCATATAAGACAGTGAACTTAATTGATAAATGTGTGTGTTCTGACTGCTCCGATGACTGGCCATTCCTCTGTCTCCCTCTCCTTGGGCCTCTCTATTCCCTGAGACACAACAGTATTGAAACTAGGCCAATTGATAACCCTACGATGGGCTCTAAGTGAGGAAGAGTTACATATTTCTCACTTCCAATCAAAAGCTAGAAATAATTAAGCTTAGAGAGGAAGGCATATCAAAAGCCAAGATAGGCTGAAAGTCAGGTCTCTCATGCTAAACAGCCAAGTTATGAATGCAAAAGAGAAATTCTTGAAGGAAATTAAAAGGGCTACTCCAGTGAACACACAAATGATAAGAAAGCCATTATTCTTATCTTATGCTTATCTTATTGCTGATATGGAGAATGTTTTAATGGTCTAGATAAAATGGTCTAGAATGTTTTAATGGTCTAGATAAAATGGTCTAGAATGTTTTAATGGTCTAGAATGTTTTAATGGTGTAGATAAAATGGTCTAGAATGTTTTAATGGTCTAGAATGTTTTAATGGTCTAGATAAAAAATCAAACCACCCACAACATTCCCATAAGCCAAAGACTAACCCAGAGTAAGGCCCTAACTCTCTTCATTTACATATATATATATATATAAAGAAGAAAGTCCTAGATGGCATCTTCTTCCAGTAAAGAAGTAAAAGTAAAGGAATATTATATATTATAGATATTTTATATAATATAAATATATAAATATATTATATATTATATAATTATATATATTATTTATGTATATTTATTTATATATTATAATATATAATTATATATAAATATATATATAATATATGATAAATCAATACAAAAATACATGTTATAATATTATATTATATTAGAATATATAGATATATATTTTTTTAGATGAAGTCTTGCTCTATTGCCCAAGCTGGAGTGCAATGGCGCAATCTCCACTACTGCAACCTCCATCTCCTGGGTTCAAGTGATTCTCCTGGTTCAGCCTCCTGAGGTGCTGGGATTACCGGGATTACACACCTGGCTAATTTTTGTATTGTTAGTAGAAACAAGGTTTCACCATATTGGCCAGGCTGGTCTTGAACTCCTGACCTCAAGTGATCCACACTTCTCAGCCTCCCAAATTGCTGGGAATATAGGCATGAGCCACCGTGCCCGGACTCCTAACCCTCTTTAATTATATAAAGGCTGAGAGAATTGAGGAAGCTGCAGAAGCGAAGTTTGAAGCTAGCATAGGTTGGTTCATGAGTTTAAGGAAAGAAACCATCTCCGTAATATAAAAGTGCAAGATAAAACAAGCAGCAAGTGCTGAGAAGCTGCAGCAAGTGATCCAGAAGATGGAGCTACCATCATTGATGAAGTAGCTATACTAAACAACAGATTTCCAGTGTAGACGAAACAGCCTTTTACTGGAAGAAGATGCCACCTATGACTTCCCTTTTTTTTTTTTTTTTTTGAAACAGAGCCTCATTCTGTCGCCCAGACTGGAGTGCAGGGGCGCGATCTCAGCTCACTGCAACCTCCACCTCCAGGGTTCAAGTGATTTTCGTGCCTCAGCCTCCCAAGTAGCTGTGATTACAGGCATGCACCACCATGCCCAGCTATTTTTTGTATTTTTAGTAGAGACAAGGTCTCATCTTGTTGGCCAGACTGGTCTCAAACTCCTAACCTCAAGTGATCCTCCCGCCTCAGCCTCCCAAAGTGCTGGGATTACAGGCGTGAGCCACTGTGCCTGGCCATGAGCCACCAAGCCTGGCCATCTAGGACTTTCCTAGCTAGAGAGGAGAAGTCAATTCCTGGATTCAAACTTTATAGGAGAGGCTAACTCTCTTGTTAAGGGCTAATGCAGCTGATGACCTTAAGTTGAAGCTAATGATCATTGACCATTCTGAAAATCACAGTGCCCTTGGAATAAGCCTCAATTTACTCTGTCTGTGCTATGCTCTGTAAATAAAACACCAAGCTTGGCTAACAACACATCTGTTTATATCATGGTTTACTGAATATTTTAGGCCCGCTGTTAAGACTTATCGCTCAATCAAAAAGATTCCTTTCAACACATTACTGTTCATTGACAATGTTCCTGGTCACTCAAGAGCTTTGGTGGAGATATACAAGGAGATTAATGTTGTTTTCATGCCTGCTGACACAATATCCATAGCGCAGCTGCTGTGGTTTGAATATTTGTCCTCTCCAAAACTCATGTTGAAATTTAATCCCCCATGTAGTAGTTGAGAGAAGTGGGGCCTTTAAAAGGTGATTGGATCATGAGGGCTCTGGCATCATGAATGGATTAATCCGTTCACAGATTACTGGGTTTATGGATTAATGAGTTATCATGGGAAGGGAACTGAAGGTTTCCTAAGAAGGAGAAGCTACCATGTTAGCATGATCAGTTCCTTTGCCATGAGATACCCTGCACTGCCTCAGTAGAGGCCCCACCAGCAAGAGGGCCCTCACCAGATGCAGCCCCTCAACCTGGGACTTCTTTGCCTCCAGAACTGTAAGAAATAAATTCCTTTTCTTTATAAGTTGCACATTTTCAGATATTCTGTTATGAGTAACAGAAAATGGACTAATACAGCACCCCATGGACCAAGAAATAATTCTGGCTTTCAAGACTTATTTAATAAATACATTTGGTAAGGCTAAATGTAGTGATTCTTCTGATGGTTCTGTGAAAAGTAAATTGAAAACCTTCTGGAAAGGATTCACCATTCTAGATGCTATTAAGAGTATTCATGATTCATGAGAGGAGATCAAAATATCAACATTAACAGGAGTTTGGAAGAAGTTGATTCCAGCCCTCATGGAGGACCTTGAGGGGTTCAAGATTTCAGTGGGGGAAGTAACTGCAGATATAGTAGAAATAGCAAGCGAATTAAAATTAGAAGTGGTGCTGAAGATGGGGCTGGATTTCTGCAGTCTCATGATAAAACTTGAATGGATGAATAGTTGCTTCTTACGGATGAGCAAAGAAAGTAGTTTCTTGTGATGGAATCTACTTCTGGCGAAAATGCTGTGAACACTGTTGAAAAGACAACGAAGACTTTAGAGTAGTACATAAACTTAGAATAGTACATCAACTTAGTTCATAAATAATGCATAAAGCAGTGGCAGGGCTTGAGAGAATTCACTTCAGTTTTGAAAGAATGTCTACTGTGGGTTAGATGCTCTCAAACAGCATCATATGCTGCGGAGAAATCTTTTGTGAAATGAAAAGTCCATTGATGCAGCAAACTTTATTATTGTATTTTTAAAGAAATTGCCACTTCTACCCTAATCTTCAGCAACCACCACCCTGATCAGTCAGCAGCCATCAACATCAAGGCAAGACCCTCCATCAGCAGAAAGATTACAACTTGCTGAAGGCTCAGGTGATCATTAGCATTTTTTAGCAATAAAATATTTTTGATTAAGACATGTACTTTTTTAGACATAATGCTATTTCTAGACTACAGTATAATGTAAATATACCTTTTCCATGCACTGGGAAACCAATTTGTGTGATCTGCTTTATTGCTATATTTGTTTTATTAACTATGTTTAATTATTATTATTGTTTTATTTTATGTTTAATTAAATCATATTAACTAATATAGTTTTCAAAACGACCCTATGCAGGATGTACTATTATTATGCCCACTTTACACATCAAGATCCAGAGAGGTTAAATAATTTAAGGTCATACAGCACTGAGCACTGATTCTCCTATCTTGACTCTACCATCTTTTTTTTTTGGAATGGAGTTTCACTTCTGTTGCCCAGGCTGGAGTGCAATGGCACGATTTCAGCTCACTGCAACCTCTGTCTCTGGGAGACTGTGATGGAATCTACTCCTGACAAAAATGCTGTGAACATTGTTGAAAAGACAACAAAGAATTTAGAGTAGTATATGACTTAGAATAGTACATAAACTTAGTACATAAATAATGCATGAAGCAGGGGCAGGGCATTCTCCTGCCTCAGCCTCACTAGTAGCTGGGATTATAGGCATGTGCCACTATGCCCAGCACGTTTTTGTATTTTTAGTAGAGACGGGGTTTCTTCATGTTGGTCAGGCTGTTCTCAAACTCCTGACCTCAGGTGATCCGCCCGCCTCAGCCTCCCAAAGTGCTGGGACTACAGGTGTGAGCCATGGCACCCGATTGACTCTACCATCTTGATTCTATTACCATGGCCACTGCACAGTTATCTGATATGGGCAGTGTACTCTAAGCTGAATTTTTGCACCTACCCCCAGCAGCCAACCCCACCTCTTCAGTCTGGAGCTGAACCCACAATAATTCTGAGATATGCCTGTATTTAGTTATTTGATTTCCTTCATCAGACTTTGTATAGTTTTCCTCACATAGATCATATATGTATTTTGTTAGATTTCAGCCTAAGTCTTTCATTTTGGGGGGAGTTAATATATTATAAATGGTATTGTGCTTGAGATGTCAGGATCTTCTTCATTGCTCATATATAGGAAAGCAATTGACTTATTTGTATTTATTTATTTATTTATCCTGCCACCCTGCCATAATAATTTACTTTTTTGTTGACTGTTTCAGATTTTCTATGTAAACGGTCATATCATCTAAGCAAAGACAGTTTTATTTATTTTTCCACTGTACCTTTTATTTACTTTTTTGTGTTATTGCATTAGTTGAGACATAATCAATTCTTTTTTTTTTTTTCTTTTTTTTTTAAGACGGAGTCTTGCTCTGTCACCCAGGTTGGAGTACAATGGTGTAATCTCGGCTTACTGCAACCTCTGACTCCCAGGTTCAAATGATTCTCCTGCCTCACCCTCCCGAGTAGGTGGGACTATAGGCATGCACCACCACGCCTGGCTAATTTTTATATTTTTGGTAGAGACAGGGTTTCACCATGTTGGCCAGGCTGGTCTTGAATATCTGACCTTGGGTGATCTGCCCGCCTTGGCCCCCCAAAGTGCTGGGATTACAGCCATGAGCCACCACACCCAGACCATAATCAATTCTTTATTGACCGTCCTCTACATCTGAGGATGAGCTAGGCAGGAGGCAGGAGCACACTACAGCAGGGATCTTTGCCACTGGCCAAGGTCACAGGGAGGTAGAAATGAAGAAGAAGGTTAAATTGGTGACTAATAAACTTTTCAATATATTTGTAAGTCACATTACAGTCTTCATAAATGTGTATGCCCATATTTGATACCTCCAACAGTCTTAGGAGGTGAGATATTACCTCCACTTCATAGATGAAGAAATGCAGAAGAGTTAAACCATCTGTTCATGTTCCAGAAGAATGAAGGTGGGAGCCCAGGTTCTCTGTCTCCAGGCTCCCTGCTTGGCTGCCTTTGTGCCTTTCCTTTTTCTCAGCAGTTCCACCCCTGTTGGAACCGATCACTGTGAGCACCCATACACAAAGAGTGCTTGTAGGATTGGCAGGTCTAAGTACCAGAGTGTCAGTGGTTGGAGAGCGAGAAGTCATGATTCATTATTGATGTCTGCAGAGCGTGGCACTTATACTTTGAAAGACATAGAAATGCTTTATATGAAACATGCAAGCTCCATTTTACTGTAAGAGAAGAGCGGGACATCTTCCTGCTGCCATTTTTTAAACAAAGACCAAGAGGCCTCGGGCCCCTAAGGACCTTCCCCTTCTCCCCTTTGTTACACAGACCTCTCTTACAGCCCTTGGCCTGGCTATGATTGCTTTCACCAAGTCTGCCTATAGTTCAGTATTTTTCAAACTTTAGACAATGACATAGATTAGAAAGTCATAAGGAGGCTGAGGTGGGTGGATCATGAGGTCAGGAGTTCGAGACCAGCCTGACCAACATGGTGAAACCCCGTCTCTACTAAATATACAAAAAATTAGCCAGGCATGGTGGCATGCGCCTGTAATCCCAGCTACTCGGGAGGCTAAGGCACAAGAATTGCTTGAACCTGGGAGACAGAGGTTGAGTGAGCCAAGACTGCACCACTGCACTCCAGCCTGGGCGACAGAGCAAGACTCCGTCTCAAAAAAAAAAAAAAAGAAGAGAAAGTCACAAAAGCTTCTTAAGTCTTGACCAGCATTTCTACCAATGAAATGAGTAGAATGCAATACAAAAAAGTAGAAAATGTGTCAAAATGCTATGCATGAAATAGAATTATTTTTGTAAATTTTTGGTTTCGAGTAGACATTTTTTAAAAACACATATATTTGTGCAAAATAGTGTTACATGTTTCATTCTGTAGGTTGAGGTCAAAAAGTTGGAAGAGGCCTGCACTAGACTGTGAGTTGTTTAAGGACAGAGAGGCTGTCCTGGTCGTCTTTGGTCTCCAGTGTCGTGCATGAAGTGTGCACACACTGTAAAGTGTGTGAATATTTCGTGAGCGCGCTGGGTCAGGTTGTCCTGGGTACTGCTCAGAGTGCTGAGATGTGGTGGTAAACAAAAGACAGAACCCTGCCATCAGGAGCTGACAGCCAATGGGTGAGGAGGGCGCACAGCGGGGCAGGGCAGGTCAGGTCACTAGTGCTGGCACCAGAGCACCTATAGCAAAATCTCTGTGACCCTGGGCTGTGACCCTGGGCAGTGCCTTCATTTCTTCCTTTTTTTTTTTTTTTTTTTTTGAGATGGAGTCTCGCTCTGTCACCCAGGCTGGAGTGCAGTGGCGTGATCTTGGCTCACTGCAGCCTCTGCCTCCCAGGTTTCAGCAGTTCTCCTGTCTCAGCCCCCCGAGTAGCCAGGATTACAGGCACATGCCACCAAGCCTGGCTGATTTTTTATTACTAGTAGACACAGGGTTTTGCCATGTTGGCCAGGCTGGTCTCGAACTCCTGACCTCAGGTGATCCGCCCACCTTGAAATCCCAAAGTGCTGGAATTCCAGGCATGAGCCACCACGCCTGGCCTTCATTTCCCTGTCTGTGAAATACTAGGCAATAGAATTAGATAAGGCATACAGTAGCACCTCCCTCAGGGTGGTTTTGATGATGAAGTGAGCTAATATTTTTTAAGCTTTAAAAATATTATCAAGTGCATCATTAATGCCTTATGGGTGTGTAACAAATAAGACTAACCATGAACAGATTTGTACAAGATTATGTAATACAGATAGTTTCTAATGGGAATGGGTGCTGTGGAGAAAAATAAAGCAGGGGAGAATGAGGAGTGTCATTTTAACAGAGAAAAAGACACAAACTCTGCTGTGTTCAAGGTGCCCCAGGAGGAGGAGGCTGCAGTGGGCTCTGATTGCCCCACTGTGCTCCAGCCTGGGCGACAGAGCGAGATCCTATCTCAAAAAGAAAAACAAAACCAAAAAACAGTAGATGTGGAGAGTCCCCAGCAATCAAAGGTTGGCTTGTGCTAACTCAAGTCCAAGCGGCCTTGCCTCTTCCGCCGCACAGGCGGTGGCTTGAGCAGTGGTTTGCAGAGGATGTACAAGGCCAAGCTCCCTGCTCCAGAAACTGCGGTGAAGCTGAGCTAGCAAGACACTTGCACAGGGAACAAATGCAGCTCAGGACCCTGCAGGGCTCATCCAGGCACATGCATCCAGCCCTGTGCTCTGAAGAGGTTTCCAGGACTCTCCGGTAGTGGGTTAGTCCTGTCTCTCGGGTGGGTGGAAGGTGGGGAGGCCTTAGCTAGACCACACAGCTGTCATTGAGAACAGAGGCAGGCAGGGTGGGGGAAGGAAGTAGGGCCGCGTTGCAGGAGCCCTCAGCTTCCAGAGCTGCAAAAGCAGATCTTCTCAATCTTCTTTTCTCTGTCCCTCCCCAGCCCCCCAGCTAACATTGCCTGGGAGGAAGTAGTTTTTAAAAGTCTTATGGGGCCGGGCGCGGTGGCTCAAGCCTGTAATCCCAGCACTTTGGGAGGCCGAGACGGGCGGATCACGAGGTCAGGAGATCGAGACCATCCTGGCTAACACGGTGAAACCCCGTCTCTACTAAAAAATACAAAAAACTAGCCAGGCGAGGTGGCGGGCGCCTGTAGTCCCAGCTACTCGGGAGGCTGAGGCAGGAGAATGGCGCAAACCCGGGAGGCGGAGCTTGCAGTGAGCTGAGATCCGGCCACTGCACTCCAGCCTGGGCGACAGCGCGAGACTCTGTCTCAAAAAAATAAATAAATAAAAATAAAAGTCTTATGGGAGCAGGGCATGGTGGCATGCACCTGTAATCTCAGCAGCTCAGAAGGCAGAGGTGGGAGGATTGCTTGAGCCCAGGAGGTTGAGACCAGCCTAAGCAGCTTGGTAACAAAGTGAGACCCTGCCTCAAAAAAATAAAAATAAAAGCCTTATAGGTGATTCTGATGTACCCAAACACATACCCAATATGAAATAATTGAACAGGAGGGCTAACTGGCTATGGGTTAAATTCACCTGTTCCACAGCAGGACGGATATATGAATAATTTTAGTGTGGGCTAACACAAATCTACGGTAGTAGTGATTGTGAGATTAGTCACACATGTACCTCTTACCCTTCATTTGCATGTCCTCCTGCCATCCTACCCTTCTTAGCTGTTTTTGTATAACCCCTGAGCCTGCCGCATCACTTTACACATAGAAGGTGCTTCAAACATGAGCCCCATTAAGGGGGAGGGGTCAGCAAGCTTCAAGCGGCCACCCTGTGACTAGCACCTTAGGCAGTAATGAGAATCCCTAACGATAGATTTAAAAAAAAAAAAAACATGGAAAGTGCCTATTAGTTAGTGGCCCAAAGAAAACAGATTTAAATTTTCTTACCAACAGTATTAGTACCCATCTATGATCTGCTTAAACCAGTGGTTCTGGTCCTTGACTGCACATTAGAATTACTTGGAGAACTTTTTTTTTTTTGAGACAGTTTCATTCTTGTTGCCCAAGCTGGAGTGCAAAGGTGCAATCTCAGCTCACTGCGTCCTCTGCCTCCCAGGTTCAAGCGATCCTCCTGCCTCAGCCTCCTGAGTAGCTGGGATTACACATGCATGCCACCACACCTGGCTAATTTTGTACTTTTAGTAGAGACAGGGTTTCTCCATGTTGGCCAGGCTGGTCTCAAACTCCTGACCTCAGGTGATCTGCCCGACTCGGCCTCCCGAAGTGCTGGGATTACAGGTGTGAGCCACCGTGCCTGGCCTACTTGGAGAGCTTTTATAAAATGCCAGTGCCTGGGCCCCATGCCCCAGAGATTCTGGCTTAAGTGATCTGGGGTAGACTCCAAGTATTGATCTTCCTTAAATGTCCCAGGGCTCTCCCAGCATAGCCAGAGCAGGGAAGGCTGGCTTAGACCACGCATCCACAGGGCAGAGAAATGCAGACACGTTCACTGCCTAACTCTTCATGTAGCCTGTGTGTGGGCTGCTCCTCCTGGCTGCCATGGATGGCCTGCTGGGCTGAAGTTGAACTGGGCAGCTTGGGAGGGTCTGATCCTAGAGTCGGTCCCACCATGGTGGTCATAGCAGGCCCACAATGGCAGCCTCAGCTGCTGGGGAAGAGCACGAGAGAGCGTATTCCCTAACTCCCAAAATTCTTTCCCCATTTCTAATATATTAACTCCCCCCAAAATGAAAGACTGAGGTTGAAATCTAACAAAATACATGTATGATCTATGTGAAGAAAACTATAAAAACTCTGATGAAAGAAATCAAATAACTAACTATAGGTGCTCCAGTGCCAGCGCTGGTGACCTGCCCCGCCCTGCTATGCAAATTTTTTAGGCCAAGGAACGCATCTTGGGAAATGCCGTCCTCACCTAACCAATGTGCATTTCTGATACAGAGATTGTGTAGACTTATAGGACATTAGAGGTGGAAGGAGCTGCATCATTTAGTCCAGCTTTCTTTGCAGATACAAAAACAGAGGCCCAGAGGTTTCTTCTTGCTCCTTTTCAGAAGCAACTGACATAACCACGTGTGTCTAGTCTGCTTGGGCTGCCCTAACTAAGTACCATAAAGTCAGAGGCTCAAACGACAGGGATTTATGGTCTCCCAGTTCTGGAGGCTGGAAGTCTGAGATCAAGGTGCCAGCAGTGTTGGATTCTCCTGTCCTGAGGGCTGTGAGGGAGATTCTGTTCTATGCCCCTCTCCTAGCTTCTGGTGGTTTGCTGGCACTCTTTGGCATTCCTTGGCTTGTAGAAGCATCCTCCCAACCTCTGCCTGTTGTTCTCCCTGTGTGCAGGCCTGTCTCCAAATGTCCCCATTTTATAAGACACTGGCCATACTGGATTTCAGAGCCCACCCTAGTGATCTCATAGTAACTTGCTTACCTCTGTAGAGACCCTATGTCCAAATAAGCCTACATTCTGAGATATTGGGTATCAGGACCCCAACAAAGGGATTTTGCGGGGGACACAATTCAGCCCATAACAGCACACGATAATTTGATGATTATTGCAGCATTTATCTTGGAATCTGTTACTTAGTAGACATAAATGGAATGGATGGATGAATACATAAGTCTTAGCATCCAGGATATTGTGTGTTTATCTGTATCAGAAAACATACACCCTGATGGTTTCCATTATCCTCTGAGCAGAAGGCTGGAGTTTTCCCGACCAGCCTCCACTGTCATGGATCATTGTGCTTTATCATTCATTCTGGCTATATCTGTTATACTTACATCTTTTCCTATGTATTCTGTTTGGTTCTACTTCCCATCCGGGATGTGGCTGCATATGCTTACCTAGCCTTTGCTAAGTCACAAAGTCTTAGATGTGATAGGTACTCATTATATGTTTAAAACTGTTAATAGTAACAGCAAGCTAGGGCTACCAAATTCTTTCTGTTACATGATTACTTTTCCATTATAAAAGTAACAGGCAGCTGGGCGCGGTGGCTCACGCCTGTAATCCTAATACTTTGGGAGGCCAAGGCGGGTGGATGCCTGAGCTCAGGAGTTCAAGACCTGCCTGGCCAACATGGCGAAACCCTGTCTCTACTAAAAATACAAAAATTATCTGGGCGTAGTAGTGGGCACCTGTAATCCCAGCTACTGGGGAGGCTGAGGCACGAGAATCCCTTGAACCCAGGAGGCAGAGGTTGCAGTGAGCCGAGATTACGCCACTTCACTCCAGCCTGGGTGACAGAACGAGACTCTGTCTCAAAAAAAAAAAAAAACAAAAAAAAACCACAAAGTAATAGGCTTATTAAAAGATGATGAATGACGAGGGCCCGGTGTGGTGGTACACGTCTGTAGTCCCAGCTACTCGGGTGGCTGAGGATAAAGGATCACTTAAGCCTAGGCATATGATCGTGCCACTGCACTCCTGCCTGGGTCACAGAGGAAGACTCTGTCTCTAAAATAATAACAATAATAATAAAGACAATGAAGGAAGTATGATTTTCTCTTTTTTCCCTTGCATGGGTATAATTTTTTTTTGTATAGTTATGGTCACACTGTATAGACAATGGAATGTCTTGCTTTCTTTACTTACTACAGTATCATAAACGTTTTGTATAAAGAGTTAATTTGATGTGATCAAAAGAATAATCATTATAATTAAAAATGTTAAGGCCAAGTGCCGTTCTAAGGACAGCCCCATTTTAAAAAAAAATTTTTTTTATTTTTTGAGACAGAGTCTTGCTGGAGTGCAGTGGTGCAATCTCAGCTCACTGCAACCTCTGTCTCCCAGGTTCAAGCGATTCTCCTGCCTCAGCCTCCTGAGTAGCTGGGATTACAGGTGCCCGCCACCACACCCGGCTAATTTTTGTGTTTTTAGTAGAGATGGAGTTTCACCATGTCGGCCAGGTTGGTCTCTAACTCCTGACCTCCAGTGATCCACCAGCCTCAGCCTCCCGAAGTGCTGGGATTACAGGCATGAGCCACTACACCCAGGCTAACTCACATAGTTTTCAAAATGATCCTATGCAGGATGTACCATTATTATGCTCACTTTACACATCGAGATCCAGAGAGGTTAAATATTTGTTGACGGTCATAGAGTACTGAGCGCTGATACTACTATCTTGACTCTACCATCCTGATTCTATCACCATGGCCACTGCACAGTCACCTCATATGGGCCGTGCACTCCCAGCTGAATTTTTGCACCTACCCCCAGCAGCCAACTCCAGCTCTTCCTCTCCCAGGGGTACATAATGCAAGTCTTGACTCTACTACTCAGTACTGTGTGACTGGAAACATGGTGATAAAATCTACTATCTTGATTCTATCGCCATGGCCTCTGGACCTAGATGGACCTTCTCAGTCCCTAGCTTTGCTACTTTGCTGTGTCACCTGGAGCTGGTTCCCTAACCCCTCTCAGTCAGCTTTCTCCTTGGTAAAATGGACATCATAATACTCATCTCCTACCACACAGTAAGTGCTCAATAAATTTCTGGTTAATGTTATATTTACATGAAACGAACTCAGTGGAGTATTTGTCAACAAGTTCAAAACTTTCTTTCCTTCTTTCTTTCTTTCTTTCTTTCTTTCTTTCTTTCTTTCTTTCTTTCTTTCTTTCTTTCTTTTTCTTTCTTTCTCTTTCCTTCTTTCTTTCCTTTCTTTCTTTCCTTTCTTTCCGTCTTTCCTTCTTTCCTTCTTTTCTTTTCTTTTCTTTTTTTTTCTTTTCTTTTTTCTTTTCTTTTCTTCTCTTTTCTTTTCTTTTCTTTTCTTTTCTTTTCTTTTCTTTTCTTTCCTTTTCTTTCTGGAAACAGAGTCTTGCTATGTCACCCAGACTGGAGTACAGTGGCACAGTCTTGGCTCACTGCAACCTCTGCCTCCCGGGTTCAAGGAGTTCTCCTGGCCCAGCCTCCCGAGTAGCTGGGACTACAGGTGCCCACCACCATGTCCGGCTAATTTTTGTATTTTTAGTAGAGATGGGGTTTCACCATGTTGCCCAGGCTGGTTTTGAACTCCTGACCTCAACGATCTGCCTGCCTTAGCCTACCAAAGTGCTGAGATTACAGGCATGAGCCACCACACCCGGCTCAATGCTTCTTTCCTCACCTTCAGCACAGGCCTGATCTGGAATTTGGAGGCCTAAAAGTTAGGCGGTTGAACCTGGCTCTCTCCCTCCTCCCCAGAGATGAGAATTTGGCCACTGCACAATTACCTGAAATGGGCAGTGCACTCCCAGCTGAATTTTTACACCTCCCCCCAGCAGCCAACCCCAGCTCCTTCTCTCCCAGGAGTACACCTTGCACCTCTTACCTGAGCAGGTAAGAGGCCTTTGTGCTTTCCAGAAGGCCCTGGTGCATGTGACCCATAGAAAACATGCCCCACGGTGCCATCATCCAGGGCGGCTCCAGCTAGCATCTCGCTTCCTCAGGCCCACAGGTTAGGTCTTCCAGTGGTTGAAAGGTTGGGCCTGTGAGTATCTACAGTCCACAGGAATCCAGTTGGGGAGTGAGAGGCTGGTCCCCACCCCTGCTGATAAGCAGCCCCTCGTGGTGATCTTGAAGCCCCCATCACTTGGCTTGGATGGGGCAGAGAGCAGTCCCGTTTCTCCTTGTGAGCAGAGGGAGGACAGCGGCCCCAGCTTTCACTTCTTCTGTGAATTTCTTCTAAGAAATCTCTTTCTCTTATTGATACGGTTTGGCTCTGTGTCCCCACCCAAGTCTCCTCTTGAATTGTAATCCGCATGTGTCTGGGGAGGGAGCTGGTGGGAGGTGATTGGATCATGGGGGTGGTTATCCCCATGCTGTTCTCACAATAGTGAGTGAGTTCTCACGAAATCTGATGGTTTAAAAGTGTGTGGCCGGTCCCCCTGCCTCTCTCTTTCTTGCTGCCATGTAAGACGTGCCCTGCTTCCCCTTCACCTTCTATTGTGACTGTGAGTTTCTTGAGGCCTCCCCAGCCATGTGGAACTGTGAGTCAATTAAACCTCTTTTCTTTTTTTTTTTTTTGAGACGGAGTCTCGCTCTTTCGCCCGGGCTGGAGTGCAGTGGCCGGATCTCAGCTCACTGCAAGCTCTGCCTCCCGGGTTTACTCCATTCTCCTTCCTCAGCCTCCCGAGTAGCTGGGACTACAGGTGCCCGCCACCTCACCTGGCTAGTTTTTTGTATTTTTTAGTGGAGACGGGATTTCACCGTGTTAGCCAGGATGGTCTCGATCTCCTGACCTCGTGATCCGCCCGTCTCGGCCTCCCAAAGTGCTGGGATTACAGGCTTGAGCCACCACGCCCGGCCAATTACCCAGTCTCAGGCAGCTCTTTATAGCAGTGTGAAAATGGACTAATAGACTTCTATAAGCTGAAGGTGGGGCTTGGGGCAAGGGTCATACCACCACATTTGGCCCACCCTTAGCTGGTCTTTTGGGGTTTATCTGGCACCTCTCTGTGGAACATGTACATACCACTGTCCTCACTTGGGCCCAATCAAAACTCCTGTGACACTAAAGACGTCCCATCTCACATCCTCCTATAGGATGTCCTGTTACACTCTCTGCCGTACAGCTATGTAAGAGTTTCTTTATGTCCATTATGGGACCTGGAGATTGTTTCAACTGTTTCACTGTTCTAAATGCTGCTTTGGTGAATGTCACAATGTGAGTACCTGCCCCTACCCCCACGTAAAGCTGTCTCTCTCCTACAGCTATCCGGATGTCTACATTTGCAGACTAGACCTGAGGCCGATTGCCAGTTCATTCTTCCACTAAGCAAACCAGAGGCACTCCAAGTCCCTTCCTAGTGATAAATGCCACCAAATAAAAGAAATGATGCTGTTTTATCTGTTGAAAATGATGCTGTTTTATCTGTTTAGAGCCTAGCAGTAACTACAGTCTTGTGCTGCATAATAACTTGACTGTCAACAACAGACCATGTGTTCGACAGTGGTCCCTTGAGATTCTTTTTTTTTTTTTGAGATGGAGTCTCGCTGTCAGCCAGGCTGGAATGCAGTGACGTTGTCTCAGCTCACTTCAGCCTCCTCCTCCCGGGTTCAAGCGATTCTCCTGTCTCAGCCTCCCAAGTAGCTGGGATTACAGGCGCACACCACCATGCCAAGACTAATTATTGTATTTCTAGTAGGGATGGAGTTTCGACATGTTGGCCAGGTTGGTCTCTAACTCCTGACCTTATGATCCCACCCGCCTCAGCCTCCCAACGTGTTGGGATTACAGGTGTGAGTCACTGCGCCTAGCCAAGATTCTAATACCATTCTAGTGCCTCTTCTGTGTTTAGATACGTACTTACCATTGTGTTACAGTTGCCTACAGTATTCAAGTCAGTAACATGCTGCACAGGTTTGTAGCCTAGGAACGATAGGCTTTACCACCCAGCCTAGGTGTGTAGTGGGCTACACCATCTAGGTTTGTGTAAGTGCACTCTATGATGTTCACACAGTGACATCACCTGAGGACGCATTTCTTAGAACATATCCCCATTGTTAGGTGACACATGACTGTAATTGATTTCTTTGATATCTACCAAGTCTCTCAACAATTTAAGTTCTGCATTATGTCATACAGAATAAATGGGGAACTATCTTAGTTAATGATTGATGCTAATGTAGCCACCCAATAAATAGTGACTGGTTTTGCATCTTGTTGCCTCATTGAAGAAACAGAAATCAAGCAGTTCTCCTGCCTCAGCCTCCCAGGTTCAAGCAATTCTCCTGCCTCAGCCTCCTGAGTAGCTGGAACTACAGGCATGTGCCACCACACCTGGCTAATTTTTTGTATTTTTTTAGTAGAGACAGGGTTTCACCCTGTTAGCCAAGATGGTCTTGATCTCCTGACCTTGTGATCTGCCTGCCTTGGCCTCCCAAAGTACTGGGATTACAGGCGTGAGCCACCGCTCCTGGCCCAGAGTTTGTATCTTAAGTGGGACACACCCCTTTGTCTTTGACCCCTCACACACCACCTACACCTTCCTTTTAGAGGGCTGGATTCCTCCTTCCTCCTAGCCCCCATGCACACTCTGTCATTCAGAGACCAGGGCCCCATCTATTGTGCTTTATTTCCTAGGCTTGGTGCCATCCAGAACTAGAGCAGGGGGATGACTCAGCATTGCTAATCTTGACAATTTAGAAAGTGAGCCTGGGGCCCAGCTGCCCAGTTTGACAACTTGGCATCTTAAAGCTGAAGGGAACCTTAGAAGTCACGTAGTTCAGCCTCCTTGCTTTACAGATGAGGGAGCCTGGGACCGTGGATGAGCAGCAGAGTTGGCACCGGGACCTGGCCCAGCACCCCTGCCAGGTGCCCAGCGTGTCTGAGTTGGTAGCAGTTGTTACCACCTGCTGCCGGGCCTCTTGCCTTGCCTAACTCGAGGGAGATTTAGACTTTTCCACAGTTCTAAATGGTACCCATCTGGCAGAATGGTGCAGATAAAAGCTACTGGGAGATGGAAGGGTTGCTCCTTTCCTTAAATTGGATGGAGAGGCTGGGCGCGGTGGTCACGCCTGTAATCCCAGCGTTTTGGGAGGCCAAGGCGGGCGGATCACGAGGTGAGGAGTTCGAGAGCAACTTGGCCAGTATGGTGAAACCCCATCTCTACTAAAAATGCAAAAATTCGCCGGGCATGGTGGTGTGTGCCTGCAGTCCCAGCTACTTGGGAGGCCGAGGCAGAAGAATCGCTTAAACCTACGAGGCAGAGGTTGCAGTGAGCTGAGATTGTGCCACTGCACTCCAGCCTGGGTGACAGAGCAAGGCTCTGTCTTTTAAAAACAAAAACAAAAACAAAAAAAAACTGGATGGAGAGGCAGTGGGCAGAATCCCATCCAACAACTTCATTGGCTTGGCAGGGCAACCAGCTCAC
This sequence comes from Macaca nemestrina, assembly GCF_043159975.1. Taxonomy (NCBI): domain Eukaryota; kingdom Metazoa; phylum Chordata; class Mammalia; order Primates; family Cercopithecidae; genus Macaca; species Macaca nemestrina. The sequence continues at coordinate 12,739,696 of NC_092125.1, read as the reverse complement.
CAGATTCTCTGCAGACCCCAAGTCATTACCTACAGTATAATAACAGGGAATGGACCCGACCAGCACTTGCTGGAGATGATATCTGGTGTGAGTCAGCCCGGCAGGCCCCTACCTGCTTCTCATGATTTGCAGGAATCCTTTCAAGCTCCGACAAGATCTGTTTAATAGACTGGAGAGTCCTTAGTTCCTTCCTCTAAGGGAAAATCTGATCATTCTGGTTTGCTTGGTAACTCTTTACTTTATCCCTGATGGGAAGTTTATAGAACGGGGGGGAAACCAGGGCTATTAGATGAAACTATAAAACTGCCTAGAGCACATACTTGGTGTTTTTAACACTGATGAGAGGGACTCACTTCAGCCTTGCAGCTATTGCATTCCAGTCCAAACTAACGGCAGGTTCCCAAAACAGGCGGTGAAAGGGTTCCTGTTGCAGAGCTGTCTGGACATTTAAAGAAGGGAGAGGAAATCTCAAGGGGTCAGTTGCACTGGAATAGAAATCGCCTGTTCTTTTTTTTGAGACGGAGTCTTGCTCTGACATCCAGGCTGGAGAGCAGTGGCACGATCTCGGCTCACTGCAACCTCCGCCTCCTGGGTTCAAGTGATTCTCCTGCCTCAGCCTCCCAAGTAGCTGGGACTACAGGCATGTGCCGCCACATCTGGCTATTTTTTTAAACTTTTAGTAGAGACAGGGTTTCACCATTTTAGCCAGGATGGTCTTGATCTGCTAATCTTGTGATTTGCCCGCCTCGGCCTCCCAAAACGACAGGGATTACAGGTGTGAGCCACTGCTCCTGGCCGCCTGGTCTTATTTTTAGAGTCTTGCTCTGTCACCCAGGCTGGAGTGCAGTGGCGTGATCTCCGCTCACTGCAATCTCCATCTCCTGGGTTCAAGGGAGAAATCACTTGTTCTGTTCTGTGAACAAAAGCATCGCGGATCTCTCTTGGCCTCACACTCCTCCATCTCCCTGTTTTCTCTGTTCTTCATTTACCTACCTTCCCAGCAGTCTGTAGAGCTGGCCACTCACTCATCTCTAGTAAGGTGATCGAGGGTCCTGTGTTAGAATAACTCACTGACCACTAGAAAGTTAAAAATAAGTGAGTAATGCTGGGAGAACTTGGCTGGGGTCTTTAAAAACTGTAGAACTTCTCTTTCTGTCTTTAGATAACTGTAAACAATTTTGTCCAAAACAGATAATCATCTGATTCTACCTCCCATTGGTATTTACCTTCCTCGGCATGTGGCTTCTCACTTTCTCTAGACTGAACTTCTTTATCCCAGACCGTGACCTTGCCATGACCTTCCTCCCACGTGTGCCTGTGCCACCAAGGGAATGGCCACGCCTCAGATCATGCCACCGCTGGGAACACACCCTCTACCTGTGACTCTGAAGTTCCCTCTCTGACCCCAGCTTTCCTCTTTTCTTTCTTCCCCTTCCCCCCCTCCCCCTCACTCCCTCTGCACCTGTGTTTAGCTGTCACACTCCCCACTCATCCCTGTACAGCCGCTGGAGAGATGCTGATGTAGTTCTTGACCTTGAACCGCAGCCCTGCAGCCCTCCTCTGGCCTCACTGACCCAGCCCGATGCCCTGGTCAAACATTTTGGCAATGCTCCTGGTGATTTTTAATGGAACCTGCCTTGCCAAGCCCTAGGCTTGGGTGAACCAGGGCCACCTGCATTCTTTGTTTTTGATTGCTGGAAAAAAATCATGAAATGTCAACTGTTGTTCTTATTTTTCCCACTGCCAATTCCTACTACCCAACCTCAGCCATCATTTCAAGGCCTTGAGTATTTTTTTTCTATAGTGAAACCTCCCCAAAATGCTATTTTTTTAAAAAAAGAAAAACCATAGTACTCTGCTTTGATGTGGTCTGTTAATACTTATGGGCTTTGACTTATTTCTGCTTTTAGACCCGGACAAAATAAAATATTTGTGGTAAAACATATTCAAGTTTACTGGGCATGGGGGCTCACGCCTGTAATCCCAGCACTTTGGGAGGCTGGAGTAGGCAGATCACTTGAGCCCAGGAGTTTGAGGCCAGCCTGGGCAACATGGCGAAACACCATCTCTACAAAAATACAAAAAGTATCTGGGCATTGTGGTGTGTGCCTGTAGTCACAGTTACTCGGGAGACTGAGGTAGGAGGATGGCTTGAGCTCTGGAGGCAGAGGTAATAGTGAGCCGAGATCATGCCACTGAACTCCAGCCTAAGCAACAGAGCCAGACTCTTTCTCTGTCTCTAAAAAAAAAAAAAAAAGAAAAAAAAAGAAAAAAAACAGACCAGGTGCAGTGGCTCATGCTTGTAATCCCAGCACTTTGGGAGGCTGAGGTGGGCAGACCACGAGGTCAGGAGATCGAGACCATCCTGGCCAACATGGTGAAACCCCGTCTCTACTAAAAATACAAAAATTAGCCAGGCGTCGTAGCGCATGCCTGTAGTCTCAGCTACTCAGGAGGCTGAGGCAGGAGAATTGCTTAAACCCGAGAGGCGGAGGCTGCAGTGAGCCAAGATCGCGCCACTGCACTCCAGCATGGGTGACAGAGACTCTGTGCCCCACCAAAAAAAAAAAAAAAATTCAGGCCAAAGGGCAAAAATGCTTGCTTTTTAGCACTTAGTACTTATTTCCCCAAGAAGAGCAGGAGAGAAGTTTATTAATAATTAAACTGGACAGTTCTTTAAGAGCTCTAATTAATTGATTCAGTGGCTCCTCTTCTCATTACCTTGCAGTGCTCCACTGACTGCAATGCCTTTGAACTTTACGGGCAGGTTGGAATTTCACTTAGACATTCGGATGGTGTGGGTGTCAGGGTGCAGCTCTCACACACAGTTGAGAGTGTAAATTGATACAACTTTACGGAAAATTGTTTAGCAGTACCCACTCACACTCCTGTCTAGCAGTCTCACTTTAAGGACTTGATCCTATAGAACTCATTACATGGTGCAAGGTACACAGTGTGGCATTCAAAATAGAGAAGAGCTGCGGGTAACTCCCATGCCCGTTGGCAGGCACTGGTTGAATAAATTATGGTGCATTGGTGCTGTGGGATATTTTTAAACCATTAAAAAGAAGAGAGAGCCTTGGCCTTAAGAAATATATCTGATGTATTGTTAAGCAGATAAAGCAAGTTGTGGATCAATGTGATATGGGGCCTAAAAAAATATTTCTCCATATATGTGAACATGGCCATGACTAAGGAATCAGGAAGGAAGTGCCCAGATTGTAACCAGTAATGTGCAGTGAGTGAGATGGGATTGAGAGACGTGATAATAGATTGAGAGAGAAAGTTTTTCCTATCTCTTTTTGATTTCTAAAGAGACAGCATGATTTTGAGTAATTTTTACTTTTTGGGTGTTTTTGGTACTTTTTCTTTCTTTTTTTTTTTTTTTGAGATGGAGTTTCACTCTTGTTGCCCAGGCTGGAGTGCAATGGCCTGGTCTCAGCTCACTGCAACCTCCGCTTCCCAGGTTCAAGAGATTCTCCTGCCTCAGCCTCCCGGGTAGCTGGGATTACAGGTGTCCACCACCATGCCCGGCTAATTTTTATATTTTTAGTAGAGACAAGGTTTCACTGTTTTGGTTAGGCTGGTCTCGAACTCCTGAGCTCAGGCAATCTGCCCGCATCAGCCTCCTAAAGTGCTGGGATTATAGCCGTGAGCCACCACGCCCAGCTGGTATTTTTTCAAATCAAAGAAAAAATAATAGAGTAAATCATCCAAAACTTTAGATGGTATTTAGACTCAGTAAACTTTTCATATATGACAGATGAAGCCAAATGGTCTTTCTGTGCGGTCAGCTAGCACACAATTGTGCACCCAAGGAAAATTATAGACTGAGCCAGGGAGTCTGTGGGTGCATTTCCTCAGCACTCAGCCTTCCCTTTGCCTGTGTTCTAGCATTACTTCTGTCCTACAGCCTGGGTTTTGTGAATGAAATAGATAGGTGCGAAAACTCCCTGCCTCTCTGTAATATCCAGAGCCCCATGCTCTACTTGTATTCGCATGTACAAACCGTAATCTCCTGTAAAATACTCTGTGATATTTCTGAATAATAATCAACTCTACATCCTACACAGGGAAAACCCCTTTATCTTTCATCTTTGAAACCATAGCAAAGGTATGAAATTACACCTGAGCTTGCCTGGCCTCAAAGTCCCGGAACGGTTATGTCTTTGACCCCCCACTTCAACTCCAGAAGAAGCAGGTCTTCCTTGTAATTGGATAGAAAACTCATTGCAGAGAAGAAGGACCTACAGGTCCAGAAACCCACAGGCTTGCTCTCATCCAAGCAAAGCACTGTAGCATTTATTTCACACTTTCACTCTTCCTTATTTAGCTCTTTTTTTTTTTTTAGACAGAGTTTCACTGTTGTCACCCGGGCTGGAGCAATGGTGCGATCTCGGCTCACTGCAACCTCTGCCTCCTGGGTTCAAGCAATTCTCCTCCCTCAGCCTCCTGAGTAGCTGGGATTACAGGCTCCCGCCACCACACCCAGCTAATTTTTTGTATTTTTAGCAGAGATGGGGTTTTAGCCAGACTAGTCTCCTGACCTTAGGTGATCCTCCTGTCTCAGCCTCCCAAAGTGCTGGGATTACAGGCACCTGCCACCATGTCGAGCTTATTTTTGTGTTTTTAGTAAAGATGGGGTTTCACCATGTTGGCTAGGCTGGTCTTAAACTCCTGACCTCAGGTGATCCGCCTACCTCGGCCTCCCAAAGTGCTGGGATTACAGGCATGAGCCACCGTGCCCAGCCTGAGAAAGTTTTGAACAGTCTAAATCCATATGCTGTGAATCCTGTTACCATCACACACCTAGGCATTTAAAATCATATTTTCAAGGCCATGTACTGAAATATTTTCTGCAAGCAGAGAGATCAAACTTGAGCATTGTTATTCTTGTAGTGGTTTCATAGTTCGAGGTCTTAGATTTAAGTCTTCCATTGATTTTGATTTGATTTTTGTATATGGAGAGGGATAGGGGTCTAGTTTCACTCCTTTGCATATGGATATCCAGTTTTCCCAGCACCATTTATTGAAGAGACTATCTTTTCCCCAGAGTATGCTCTTGGCACCTTTGTCAAAAGTGAGTTCCCTGTAGGTGTATGGGTTTGTTTCTGGGTTCTCTATTCTGTCCCATTGGTCTAAGTGTTTGTTTTTATGCTACTACTGTACTGGTTACTATAGCTCTGCAGTATAACTTGAAATCAGGTAATGTGATTCCAAAGAAGCTAGTTAAGTAATTGAGCTGAACTGGTGCCTCAAGTCATAAGCGTGCGGAGCGTTTCTTCTCAGGTTCTCTGCCTATAATTTAGTTTGCCACACCAGATGAAGAGTGACTACTTGGTCTTGGTGTTCGTGGTGGTTTCCATTCAGACTTTGGTCATACCAGGTGAACCAGCCTGGGCCACGCTTTCCCATTCAGTTATCCTCCCCGTAGTTTGCAAAGTAGCACAGATGAACGCTTTATGAGTTAACCAAACTAGACAGTCCTGAAGAGCATGTTTCACAGAAAACTAGCCCCTATTGGACCAGTGCGGGCTGTAAGAGAACAAGGTTTCAACTTACTGAGTTTTAAAGATCTAATTGGCTTTTAATAACGATTCATGAACCAGGCACCATAGTCTGCAAAATAGACAAGGGTTCTGCTGGGCACTGCAGGACAGTTGGTTTTTGGAAGGTGGCTTGAGCAGGAGCAAGGAAACAGCACAGTGCCTAGAGTGGATTGGTTAACATCAGGGGACTTCGGGTGACTTTCCTTCTATGGGTTAAACAAAGGGGACTTCCCTAGCATGTCAGTTCCTGACTGGCCCCCTTTTCATTGGTTGCTGTGAATCTCCTGGGTTTTTTTTTTTTTTTTTTTTTTGGTTTGGTTTGGTTTGGTTCTTTTGGGGAAAACTGGCCGGTTTTTAGAGTCAGCTATTATTTCTCTCTCCTGATATCAGGTCAGATCTTAGGAATACACAGCTGAGGTTTTGGGTTGCTGATGTGGAACCTTAGTGCGAGTGACTCCATTTTGGGTTGGTCTATTGGGGTCTCAGTGCAGGAGCTCAGTCCAAATCAGTAGCCTCTCCTTGTTTTTATTTGACTTCTCCATCAACCTATTAATGTCTCTGGTCACATCAGTCCATTCCCACGCGGGCTGCACTTTCAGCTGGGAGCTGGGAGCTTTTCCCAAGTGTGCCCTGGGCCCTGGGGTTTCTGTTGCTTGGAGCCTGATATTAAATCTCAGTTGTAAATAGTTAGAGGCAACTGTTCCTTAGTACCCAGAGCTTTCAGCTCCCTGAGCAGAAATGGGACTGACTGTCAGTTTATAAAATAACCAAGGTGTGAAATTCATGGAACTTAGCCAACTTTCTGTTCAAAGAATTCTTGGCAGCAGTTAATACATTTTGCCCAAATATAAGATAATTCTCTTGTTCTTACAATGAGAAGGTTTTACAAAATGGGGGTTTTCTTTAGTTTACTTGAATATAAAACATAGGTGTTTGACTCTGCAACACCTTAACATTTCTTAAGGAGATATTTAAAACAACCCATGTCCAGGCCTCACACCACGCCAATTAAATAAGTGAGAAGTTCTTCCCAGCCAGTGTTAAGAAAAATTAACATCAAGTTTTAGGAAGGTAGACTGACTATGCAAATGCATACCTATATGATTTAAGTTATTACATTAATTTACACACACATATTTAAAATCAGAGATTAATCTAATTTAGAGATGCCACATTTTTTTCCCGTCTCTCCTATCTCATAAATGTTATTCACACGGCATTTCTCTATCCTTGGAATAGTGTTTGTTTCGTGTCACTCTGGCACAGGGCTCTACAGAGTATGTCGAGCATGTCGCCTTCCTTACTGCCCACATCGTTTAAGAGAACACATTTTAAACATTTTTTATTGTGGTAAAATATACATAACTTAAAAGTTAACGACTTTAACCGTTTTTAACTCTGTCACCCAGGCTGGAGTGCAGTGGCAAGATCTCGGTTCACTGCAACCTCCACCTTCCAGGTTCAAGTGATTCTCCTGCCTCAGCCTTCCAAGAAGCTGGGATTACAGGTGCATACCACCATGCCCGGCTTATTTTGTATTTTTAGTGGAGATGGGGTTTCACCATGTTAGCCAGGCTGGTCTCGAACTCCCGACCTCAGGTGATCCGCCCACCTCGCCTCCCCAGTGCTGGGATTATAGGCGTGAGCCACCGCGCCTGACCCATTTTAACAATTTTTAAGTGCACAGCTCAGTGGCATTAAGTATATTCATGGTGTTGCGCAACCATCACCACCGTCCACCTCCAGAACTTTTCTGTCTTTCCAAACTGAAATTCTATATGCATTGAACGGTAACTCCCCATTCCCCGTTTCTGCTTCCTATCCCCTGACATGGAGGCTGGGCCAACGGATATCTCACCTCCCTCCAGGTTTCTCCAGATTTGCCCCCGTGTTTCTCCCTCTTTGTCCCATCTCCAAAGAAATGGTGTCTTTTCATCATCAAGGTCCATCCCTTGCTCCTTGAATACACTCCAGGCCCAGTGGAACAGGCATGCTGTGGGGTGCATGGACAGGGTGCCTGGGGAACGCCCAGGGCACAGAACCCAGACTGGGGGTTTGGAGAAGGTGTCCTAGAGGAAGTGATGTCTAAGCTGAGGCTCTACAGATAAGAGAAATTAAGCAGATGACAGGGCTGGGGAGGGTGGCATTTCAGGCCTACACAACCACACGCGTGTTCTTCAGCCATCTCCATGGCCTCACTGCCTACCTGGTATCAGCCAGCCACCACTCTGCTAGAACGGCTTTCAAAATTGCTGCTCGTCTCCTCCTCACCAAGTCTTGTCTTCACTTGGTGCTCAGAGTCCATCCCTTTCTGCAAGTTTTTTTTTTTTTTTTGGAGATGGAGTCTCAGTCACCTGGGTTGGAGTGCTGCAATCGCTTTTTTTTTTTTTTTTTTTGAGACAGAGTCTTGCTCTGTTACTCAGGCTGGAATGCAGTGGCGTGATCTCGGTTCACTGCAACCTCCGCCTCCCAGGTTCAGGTGATTCTCCTGCCTCACCCTCCCGAGTAGCTGGGATCACAGGCACTCACCACCACATCCAGCTAATTTTTGTATTTTTAATAGAGCCGCGGTTTCACCATGTTGGCCACGCTTGTCTCAAACTCCTGACCTCAGGCGATTGGCCTGCCTCGGCCTCCCAAAGTGCTGGAATTACAGGCATGAGCCACCGTGCCTGGCCGTTTGCTGCAACTTTTGATACTGCTTCCCCTGCTTTTCTTCCCCTCTCTAACCTCCTTTCTCTGCTGTCCTTTCGTTCCTTCCTCTGCCACTGACGTGTCCTTCTCAGGTCCTTCTCGAGGTTGTGACCTCACAGCTGTCTTTTCACTTCCAGTCATTTCTTTCGTAATCACTTCGACATCCTTATTTTCATCTCCTGCCCTGGCCTCTCCCAGGGACCAGGACCATGCTTTCAGCTCCTATGGGTATCTCAAGTTTGTTGTGTGTGAGCCTGCCCTTGTCTTCTCTGTCACCTCTTCACAGCTTGCTCTGCATTTCACCTCCTTTCCTGTTTTCCCCAGTGATCGCATCTCTACAGCGGCTCTCGCTTCATCCCCTTCTCTCCTGGAGGAGTGATGCGGAGTCTCATTAATCCTTGCTCATGTCATTCTTCCCCCTTCTCTGTCCGTCGCCTCCACATGTTCTGTTCCCCCACGCGTCCTACACTGTAGCCCGACAGGTATTTCCTGCGCTGGTCTTAGACACCTGTGAGGATGCCCTGCTTCAGACAAGAGCCCCTCAGTGACTCCCTGTTGTCTGGAATGACGTCCAGCTCCTTGGACAGGCCCCAGTCTATTCACCTGTCTCACCCCCTTCTTTTTGTTTTGTTTGTTTTTCTTAACTTCCAGCCTGATTTCTGAATCATCTCCCTCTTGCCCCTCTCATGGTCTTTGCTTAAGATTAGATGTTTCTTCCTCTCAAGTCCCCACTGCCCGGATTTCAGCAGGGTCCGTCTCAAACATGTCTGTCTCCAAGAGACTGCCTCTGATTTTTTTCATCAGAAGACACCTTTCCTCTCTGACTTCATCTGTACCCCTCTCCTGGAATTCACTATCTCGTGCCTTGCATTTTAGTTGTTTAAGTGGTCTCCATTTCCCAGCATATCTTGAGGTCAAGGGTTCAGGTCCTTTTATCTTTGTGCATTGCAGTAGGGCTTTTACATATTAGCTGCTCAATAAATAGGTGTTGAATAAAGGCATGTGTATGCTTTCATTAAGACTACAAAACCCACAAAAATCAGTGGTTTCCCTATTTCACTCTTAGAAAACAAACCCACAACATAGCGCAACCTGATAATCAGAGCTAAGAACAAAGATCATGCATATTAATCTAAATTCTATCGTTATCAACTTTCACAAGTAATTCATATTCCCTGTCTGCATCATGGGGATGATTCTGGCCAGACATTGACATTGGTAAAATTTTCTCTCGATTATGAGAAATCAAGTCAAATATGCCAAGTAACATAGTTTCTACTTAGAGTCAAGTTCATGTTTTAGCAGGAACCTCAAATACCACAAAATCTGTCAAGTTCTAACATTTGTATCTCTCGAGAGTACCTGAAGTTCCTGCTTCTGTTTCCTCAGCCCAGGTTTCCAATTCAGTGAGCAGAACCGTGACTGTGTTGATAAAAGAGTCCACATACCTGCCCGATCCTGCAGGAGTGATGCAGATGCGAAAAGGCAGGTCTCCACATGACCTGCGGAGTAATGACTAGTGTCCCTAAAGTCGTGGGGCTTCTGGGGTTAGCCTTGAAATAAAACAAAAGGTTGCATAGAGAGAGATTTCTATCTGCTCAGAGACTCACTATAATTCTCTCTTTCCATCTCTGTCTCTTCATCTGTTTCTCTCTTTCTCTCTCACACTCTCTCTCTGATACACACACACATACACACACACACACACACACACTCCTGAGTAAGGGAAATGTGAGAAGAAAGTACGACTTCACCTAAATGAAAAGAAATTGTATGAATTATGGTAAGCAAGTTGGTTTTTAGTTCCAGCAAAGATAAGAAATATTTAGATGACTTAGGAGAAAAGTCTAGCTGGTAACACATGGGAATGTGCCTGTGTGGAAAAAAAAAAGTCTAGGTTTGTGGTTAGGTTAAGGTATGTACACGGCGGAGACATGGGGATGGATGAGCTTGGGATGAGGCAAAAGGCTCCTCTGAGAAGATTAAGAGAGAAAGATTGTTTAAAATGTTTAAAACACACCAGGCACAGTGACTCACGCCTGTAATCCCAGCACTTTGCGAGGCTGAGGCAGGCAGATCACGAGGTCAGGAGATGGAGACCATCCTGGCCAACATGGTGAAACCCCATCTCTACAAAAATACAAAAATTAGCTGAGTGTGGTGGCGCGTGCCTGTAATCCCAGCTACTCAGGAGGCTGAGGCAGGAGAATGACTTGAACCTGGGAGGCAGAGATTGCAGTGAGCCGAGATTGCTCCGGTGCACTCCAGCCTGGTGACAGAGAGCGACTCCATCTCAAAAAAAAAAAAAAAAAAAAAAAAAATGCTTAAAACACATTGACACCACGGATTTAGCACATCTTGACAGGTGAAACTCTCAGACCCAAGAAAATAGAGGCACGTTAGAGCTGAGCTAATCCCACAGCTACCTCAGTACACAAACGGGGGATCTGAGACCCTCACTGGTACTGTCCCTGAGGTTCTAAAGCCCAGGGCTTCTGACTGGCCTCTTGTGCTTCTTCAGTACTGTGGATGGGGGTGGAGTGGGGGGTGGCATTAGCTGATAAGAAAGATTTGGTTGTAGAAAGATGGAGTTAACATAAACGAAGGTATACTGGGACCGGTCTCCTCTGCTGACTTCATGGGAAGCACACACACACACACACACACACACACACACACCCCCTTCCAAGATCAGAGTAAATCCCTCACATCCCTGTAGCATGGTCCTGATTATAAAAATGGAACCCCAGTCAGAAGGGCAGAAACACGATTGTCTCTCAAGAGATTTGGACACCACTTTTTCATAGTTGGTTTTAGCTGCTTTGCGATATATACTGAAATAAATAGAAAAGGGAAAGAATTGTAACCTGGATCGACAGACAAGCCCTGACAGACAAAAAGCAGATAAGAAATAATATAAGGAAGATAACCCATAATGTAAAATAAAAATAGCACATTGTTGCTTGCATTGATACCCTTTTTTTTTTTTCTTTCTTTGAGATCTTGCTGTCTTTCAGGCTGAAGTACAGTGGCTCAGTCATAGCTCACTGCAGCCTCCAACTCCTGGGCTCAAGCGATCCTCCCATCTCAGCCACCCAAGTAGCTGGGGCTGCAGGCACAAACTATGGTGTCCAGCTGATAATTTTTAAAAATAGGGACACTAGGGCATTTAGCAAGTTTGAGTGTCTGCTGTGTATCAAGCACTGTTCTGGGCACTGGGACAGCACAGGGAGCAAATAAACAAAAGTCCCTGCACTCAAGGTGCTCATATTCTAGAGGCAGATGCTGGGTTCACCTCCCATTAAAATACCATTCTCAAGATTCAGTCCCTCCACCCACCCCAGCCCCTAGGGTTTTAGTGGAAATTTAAGTAAGTTGGAAGATGGATAATATCTCCATTCACATTTGGATATGATTTTAATGAAGGTTGCTTTTTGGTTTTTAGGGAGAAGAAAATGGCTTTCCAGATAGCACTGGAGATCCCCTTCCAGGTAAATGATTTATTCTAAAAAATATCTGGGCCAATAGCTAGTATGACTGAATTAAAGATAATTGGAGGCCGGGGTCGGTGACTCACACCTGTAATTCCAGCACTTTGGGAGGCCGAGGTGGGTGAATCACCTGAGGTCATGAGTTCAAGACCAGTTGGCCAACATGGTGAAACCCCGTCTCTACCAAAAATACAAAAATTAGCTGGGCGTGGTGGCAGGCGCCTGTAATCCCAGCTACTTGGGAGGCTGAGGCAGGAGAATCGCTTGAACCCAGGAGGCGGAGGTTGCAGTGAGCCGAGATCGCGCCATTGCACTCCAGCCTGGACAACAGAGTGAAACTCCATCTCAAAAAATTAAAATAAAATAAAATAAAATAAAAGTAATTTGAGACTATGTTTATCATTAACTTTAAAATCTGTACTGCAGAATAGAGCAACTTTCTACTTGCGGCAAACTGCAGGGAAAGCCCTATCTTACAAGACTTCACAAAAGCCTTCAAAGAGTATGTTCTCTGCACTACCCTTCCTTTGCATGTGAGGGGCATGGCAGGGTTCTGAATAGGGCAGGTGTAGGATCCGGCCAGTCGGGACTGAACGGATTCTCCTTCCCTCTGAGTTCTAAGAGCCATAGCATTGGTGGAGAACGTGCTGTTTGTTGCTTGGTGGAAGGGACCAGAAGCCAGCTGGGTCATCTCTCTCTGTGTGTCTTGGCTACTTGGGTAGCCAAAGGAGCCCTCCTGACATTAGGCCAGGTGTTAGTCCTGCTTCTTTTCTGCTTTCAGTGTGTTTAAGCAAAGAAACATTAAAGTTTATTTTCCCCCCTCCCCTTTTTTAATCATAAGACAGACATTTTTGCAATGTTTAAATTTCTCATTAATTAATCAGAAGGGACAGGGAGTGAGGGAGTAAGCATTAAAATAAGCTAGCAAATGGCCAGGTGTGGTGGCTCACACCTGTAATCCTGGCACTTTGGGAGGCCAAGGTGGGCAGATCACTTGAGACCAGGAGTTCGAGACCAGCATGGCCAACATGGCGAAACTCCATCTCTACTAAAAATACAAAAATTAGCCAGGCATGGTGACAGGCACCTATAATCTGAGCTACTCAGGAGGCTCAGGTAGGAGACTTGCTTGAACCCGGGAGGCAAAGATTGCAGTGAGCTGAGGTCACACCGCTGCATTCCAGCCTGAGCGACAGAGCAAGACTCCATCTCAAAAAAAATGCTAGTAAAATAATAATAATAAAAAGACCTCACCAACATTTTCTACATCTTGTAAAGCATACATTGACTGACTGGAGTCACCAGAGTTTTGTTTATTTCTTTCTTAAGCAGGGTGGGGAACCCACAGAGCCCTCAGGGGCAGCTATCATCAGCCCAGGTAACCAAGCTGAGAAACCAGAACATGCAGTGCATACTCAACTTTTTTTCCCCTTAGAAACATGATATTAGAAAATACAGCAATACCAGCATGTGAGCAGCAGTTCTCTCTGGAAGGTGCAGTTCTAGGTGATTTCTTTTTCATTCCATAGATTTTTTTGTTTTGTTTTGTTTTGAGATGGAGTTTCACACTCTTGTCACCCAGGCTTGAGTGCAATGGTGAGCCACCGCGCCTGTCAAATTTTTGTAATTTTAGTAGAGATGGGGTTTCACCATGTTGGCCAGGCTGTTCTCAAACTCCTGACCTCAGGTGATCCAACCGCCTCGGCCTCCCAAAGTGCTGGGATTACAGGCATGAGCCACCATGCCTGGTGAATTTTTATTTTCTTTCCACTATCCTGTATTTCTGAAATTTCTAACATGAGCTGGTATCGGAAACGGCCCTCCGCATTTAATCTGTGTATACAAATGTGTATGTAACAAATGATCACATGTCGGTAAGTATACCTTGCTGCATGGTAAATAACCAAGGAAATTTCTAAAAGGTTAACTGTGGTTGGCCTGGGTAATGGGAGCATTAATTTTTTCCATATGCTCATCTGAATTTTCAGGTTTGCCATGACAAGCACATATTTATTTTCTAATTTAAAAAATCTATGTTTAAACTCTTTAAAGACTAACACCCCACACACTAATGTGGCACGTTAACTAAAATAAAAATGAGTACAGAAATTTGTTTAGAAATATTTATAAACCCTTTAAGGACTCTTCTGAATGATAGTCATTATTACTTAGTAGATTAATTTTAATCAGGCTTCTGGTCATCTTCAAACATTTTTTACTTGTGTCAGAATGAACCACCAGAGTGTTGTTTGTTTGTTTGTTTTTTGAGATGGAGTTTCACTCTTGTTGCCCAGGCTGGAGTGCAATGGCATGGCCTCCACATCCTGGGTTCAAGCAATTCTCCTGCCTCAGCCTCCCAAGTAGCTGGGATTACAGGCATGTGCCACCACACCCGGATAATTTTCTATTTTTAATAGAGACAGAGTTTCACCATGGTTGGTCAAGCTGGACTCAAACTCCTGACCTCAGGTGATCCACCCGCCTCAGCCTCCCAAAGTGCTGGGATTACCGGCCTCAGTCACCACGCCCAGCCCAACCTGGGTCTTTTTGTATGTGAGAGTTTGCTTCTTTTTCTCACGTGCTTTCTCTACTCCAGTTTTATTCGATGACACAATTGAGGCCCAGCATGATTTACTTGCCTGGATCCACCCAACCTGTCAGTTAGACTTCCCAGTGCTGCTGCCAACTTAATGTCTCCTTAAAAGGATGCTTTAGAGAAAACGAAATCACGTTGTTCTTCCCCTTTGGTTAAGAGATCAAACGCCCACCAAAAGCCCTTGGGTCAGTTTCTTAGTAGGTAAAAATAATTCTTCATCACTTTCCGAAAACTGCTAATATATAACTCTTATGATGAATAATGTGGGGGGTGTGTGTGTGTTTGTGTGTGCCCCAAGTTCCAATGATTTATCAAAGCCAGAAACTGGTAATTTAACTATGTTTATTTCCAACCACATTGGAAACCACACACAGAAAAAAAAAAAAAAAAAAGCATGATTATACCCCCTTAATAACCATTACTGCAGAAGGATGTGACTCTACTTCAACATTTGTTGGTATTTTGCAGCCTCCAAATCTGATCATGTATAACCACCTGGGATAGAGTTATTTATTTATTTATTTATTTGAGACAGAGTCTCGGTCTGTCACCCAGGCTGGAGTGCAGTGGCACGATCTCGGCTCACTGCAAGCTTCGTCTCCCGGTTCATGCCATTCTCCTGCCTCAGCCTCCTGAGTAGCTGGGACTACAGATACCCACCACCATGCCCGGCTAATTTTTTGTATTTTTAATAGAAATGGGGTTTCACCGTGTTAGCCAGGATGGTCTCGATCTCCTGACCTCGTGATCTGCCCGCGTGGGCCTCCCAAAGTGCTGGGACTACAGGCGTGAGCCGCCGCGCCCGGCCGGAATAGAGTTATTTTATTTCAGAACCACAGTACTTAGCTATCTCTGAAGTTGCCAATATAAAATGTTTACTCTCTAATGGTTTTGAACGAACTCAAGACCTGGTTATCCCGGGGAGCATCCTTACAAATGTCCTGAGAGCTAACAGTCCTCTTGCAGCAGTGGAGGGAGACGCTGCCGTAGCAGTCACTCTCCAAAAGCCAGAGGGTGCAAGATGAAAGGGCACCTTCCTGCAGGGAGGCACATTAAGTCAGTCTGTGATCCGCTGCCAACATCCTGACTGGAGCCATTTCTACTCCTAACTAATCATGACGTGTGTGCATTGTGAATCTTGTTCCAATTCACAATTAACTGTTAATTGACCCATATTTTATAACCCGCCAGCCACGAACTTATGAGTTAGATACAGACACTACCAGTCACTTATTTTTTTTAACAGTTGTTTTAAATGACATTAATGAGCGTGCTTGATTCCTGAACTCTTCTTTACAGTATAATTTTAAAACATTTGAGTGAGAAACGATGGAGAGGCGGAGGGTGGGGGGAGAAATGTCCCATGGAAAACCACTTATCAGGTTGTGAGTGTGGAGAAGCACTGCGTATCCGAGAACTCTTAATCATCAACAGACATGGCGTCTCACAAAGAGAGGTGGGTGTAATTCCAAAACCTAATTTTGGCAGGTGCTTCTGACTAAGTACTTAATCTGGAGATGTCTTCAAGGCCGGCGGAGGTTTTCAGTCCTGGCTGCACATTAGAAGTCCCAAGGGAGCTTTAAAAAATTCCCGTGTCCTCCCTGCATCCCAGACTAATTAATCAGGATCTCCGAGGGTGGGACCACACATCAGGGTTTTGTAAATTTCCCTGGGGGATTGGTAGGGTGGGGGGTTGGGGGGTCTATCCTATGACCAAGGTTGGGAACCACTGCTTTTTAAAAGACTGTTGGTTTGGTTTTTTGTTTTGTTTTGTTTTGTTTTGTTTTGTTTTGTTTTGTTTTGTTTTGTTTGAGACGGGTTCTTGCTCTGTCGCCCAGGCTGGAGTGCAGTGGCGCGATCTCAGCTCACTGCAGCCTCCACCTCCTGGGCTCAAGCGATTATCCTGAAAAAGGCTGTTGGTTATTAATGCTTCCCCACAGCTATGCTATTCATTGTTGCATGCTTCTTACCGTGTGCTAGGATGGGGGCTTTAAAGGATTACCTCATCTAATCCTCACAACCACCGTGTGAGAGAGGTGTCATTATCCCTGTTCGGAGAGTGAGACGGGGGCTTAGCAAGCTCAGTAACCTGTCCAAGTTCCGCATCTGCACGGGGTTAGCTGCCTCCAAAGCTCATGCCGTTAATCTCCATGGTACACAGTGTCCTCTCCATAGCAGTCTTGCAGCTGCCTGGTTAACACCAAAAACGCTTGCGTCAGCTGGTTTGAAAACTTCTAGATAGAGAACTCTTCTTGGGCTGCTAAGAAGCCTAATTTCTCATTTGATTTTTTTCTTGAACTGTCACACTCCTCATTCATTTGATGTATTCATCAGATATTTATTGGGCACCTGCTGTGTGCCTGGTGTGCAGCAGTGACACCAGACATCCAAAGACCTTTTCCTCTTAGAGCTTATATTCTAGTTGGGAGAGACAGACAATAAACACAGAATCAGTAAGTCATCTTATATGGTGGTAGGTGCCTTGAGGAAGATAAGCCAGGTTAATGGGATTAAGCCTGGTAGGGGGAGGGTGCCATTTAGCTCGGAAGGGGCAGTGAGACCCGAACAATGCAAAGGACCCGGCCCGTGGAGATCTAAGACAGGAGGATGCCAGGGACAGGAACTTGCTGGGGCAAACGCCCTGAGGCTGGACTGAGCTCAGTGTTCTAGGATGGGTGTGGGCAGTGAGGAGCAGCAGAGGAGGTGCGCTGAGACATGGCCTGGGGCCTCTTTCTTCCCCTGCCTCCTTCAAAAAATAAAACTAGCCGGATGTGGTGGCTCACACCTGTAATCCCAACAATTTGGGAAGCTGAGGTGGGTGGATTGCTTGAGTCCAGGAGTTCAAGACCAGCCTGGGCAACATAGTGAGACCCCTGTTTCTACCAAAAATATAAGAAAATTAGCTGGGCCTGGTGTTGTGCACCTGTGGTCCCAGCTACTCAGGAGGCTGAACCCGGGAGGTGGAGGCTGCAGTGAGCCATGATTGTGCCACTGTACTCCAGCCTGGGTGACAGAGTGAGACTCTGTCTCTAAATAAATAAATAAATCTAAAACCTAATATCTTGGAGTGCAGTAGCACGATCATGGCTCACTGCAGCTTCAATCTCCTGGGCTAAGCAAGCTTCCCCTTCAGCCTCCTGAGTAGCTGGGACTATAGGCGTGCACCACCACACCTGATTAATCAAAACCGAACATCTTCAAAGAACATTGGCATAAGACTTGGCAAAAATGGCATCTTGTCCCTCATCTCATTTAGTCCAAGAGATACAGGCAATACTGCCATCTCCATTTTATAGATGAGGAGATGAGGAGTCTGACATTCCTAGAGGTTCAATGCCCTGAGACATCAAGCCCTGAGGAAGTTGGAGCATTGGGATTTGAAGAGCACCATCCAAAAAGACCCGGAATCAGGATGATTTGGGATTATGCTTGTCAAGGACTCAGGGCAGGGCTACCATACGTTAGGCACAAGAATTTTGATAGTGATAATTACTGTGTTAATTGTCACTTCATCATGACAGTTACTCTGATGACAAGGAACCTGGCCGTTCTTCACCTGACAAATGTTTTCTTCGTTTGAGCCACTGCTCAAACTAGACTGACCAAGAGTAGACCTTCGGGGCTTTGGCCTTTAAAACAGGAAGTCAACATAAATGACTTGACGTGGCTTCATTCTTGCTTTGCACCAGTGGAAAATATACAGGTCAAGAGTCAAAACATGGCAAATGGGGATCCCAATTATTAGCGAATCTAAGTGAATTTTTATGTATAATTAATTTTTCAACAACCCTCTCTTCTCCTCAAACCTAGAATTAATCCATCTTTTGTATTTTAAGGCCAATTCTGCAGTATTTTCCATCAGTATCTATTTACTGCTAGCAGATATCAGCTACATTCTTTCTCCTTTAGTAGAAGTTCCCTCTTTAGGTATTAAGATTCATTAAGCGACAATAACAAATCTACTTTGTCCCCCAGGGACAATACACAGTTCTCATTCATTTGTTCATTTAGCAGATAATTTTTGAATTTCCACTGTATAGCAACCCTGGGCTTGTTATTTGAGAAGCATCAAATAATAATCTCATTTTTTGACTGGGTGCGATGGCTCACACCTGTAATCCCAGCACTTCGGGAGGCCAAGGCAGGTGGATCACTTGAGGTTGGGCATTTGAGACCAGCCTGGCCAACATGGTGAAACCCTGTCTCTATTAAAAATACAAAAATTAGATGGGCGTGGTAGCAGGCGCCTGTCATCCCAGCTACTCGGGAGGGTGAGGCAGGAGAATCGCTTGAACCTGGGAGGCAGAGCTTGCAGTGAGCCAAGATCGCCCCATTGCACTCCAGCCTGGGCAATAAGAGCGAGACTCCGTCTCAAAAATAAAATAAAATAAATAATCACGTTTTTCTCCATTTCTGATAAGGATTTATTTGGTCCGAAGTCTTTCTCTCCCCTCTCTAAGGCATTACCCAGTTTAACCTTTCATGTATAATATATATGATAGTAATTTAAAGTATAGCAGAACAAAATGTATTTGATAGGAAAAAACCTTGTTTGCTCTGTGTTAAGTCCTCCAGAGAGCTAATTAGAGTTTGTAATTCTAAAAGGCAGCTATAGATTCATTTATATTAGCAGTCCATGTAGATTCCAATTAAGGAAATGGTTTGTCACTTGTGTTATTGAAAACACACACAGGGCGAGCGTGGTGGCTCATGCTGGTAATCTCAGCGCTTTGGGAGGCTGAGGCAGGCGGATCATGAGGTCAGGAGTTTGAGATCAGCCTGGCCAACATGGTGAAACCCCGTCTCTACTACAAATCCAAAAAAAATTAGCTGGGAGTAGTGGCAGGCGCCTGTAATTTCAGCTAGGTCGGAATGCTGAGGTGGGAGAATCGCTTGAACCCAGGAGGTGGAGGTTGCAGTGAGCCGAGATGGCACCATTGCACTCCAGCTTGGGCAACAAGGGCAAGACTCCATCTCAAAAAAAAGAAAGAAAACACACACAAACAAAAACTTTAGTAGATCTTTTGGCATATCATTTTTTAAAATAAACTGATAATGGTCGATATGATTGTTCAAAGAAATAAGAGCTTTTCATACACTCAGTTTAAAGGAACTTTCTAGACCAGGCGTGGTGGCCCATGCCTGTAATCCCAGCACTTTGGGAGGCTGAGGCGGGTAGATCACCTGAGGTAAAGAGTTCAAGATCAGCCTGGCCAACGTGGTGAAACCCTAAAAGTTTTAAAACCCTAAAACCCTTTAGTCTCTACTAAAAAAATACAAAAATTAGCCGGGCATGGTGGCTGGTGCCTGTAATCTCAGCAACGCGGGAGGCTGAGGCAGGAGAATGGTTGGAACCTGGGAGGCAGAAGTTGCAGTGAGCTGAGATCGTGCCATTGCACTCCAGCCCGAGCTGACAACAGCGACACTGTCTCAAAAATAAATAAATAAATAAATAAATAAATAAATAAATAAATAAATAAAGGAGCCTGACAGAAACTTTCTGATGTTTTTTCCTTCTTGACGGTAACATTGCCAACACTAACTCTTACAAAGACAAGACAAGAAAGGGAACTTGAGACACCATTACATATAATTCTGGACCTAGCAGTTTAAATCCTTATTTTTTTATGACATTAAAAAATGTCTATTTTAGGCCAGGCACAGTGGCTCACACCTGTAATCCCAGCACTTTGGGAGGCTGAGGGAGGTGGATTGCTTCAGCCCAGGAGTTCAAGACCAGCCTGGGGAGCATTGTGAGACCCCTGTCCCTACAACAATTTTTTTTTTTTTTGAGATGGAGTTTCGCTCATGTTGCCCAGGCTGGAGTGCAGTGGCATGGTCTCAACTCACCGCAACCTCTGCCTCCCAGGTTTAAGCAATTCTCCTGCCTCAGCCTCCCAAGTAGTTGGGATGACAGGCATGTGCCACTATGCCCAGTTAATTTTTGTATTTTTAGTAGAGATGGGGTTTCTCCATGTTGGTCAGACTGGTCTCGAACTCCCAACCTCAGGTGATCTGCCCCCCTCAGCCTCCTAAAGTACTGGGATTACAAACATGAGCCATATCGCCCAGCCTACAGAAAGTTTTAAAAAATCAAAAAATTAGTTGGGTATGGTGGTGCATGCCAACTACTCGGGAGGCTGAGGCAGGAGGATTGCTTGAGCCCATGAGGTGGAGGCTACAGTGAGCCATGGTTGCAGCACTGCACTCCAACCTGGGCCACAGAGCAAGACCCTGTCTCAAAAATACATATAGTATTCAAATAAACACAATAATTATAGAAAATTGGAAAATATCCATAAGCAAAAAAAAAAAATTAGTCACCTGTGTTCTCATCACCCAGAATTAACCATTGTTAACATTTTTGTTATAGATCCTTCCAAACTTTTCTCCATGCTTGTGATTGTATTTATAATACATGATTTACAGGGATATAAATGAATTATTTGTCATTATAAGAACTGCATTATAGCCAGGTACAGTGGCTCACGCCTGTAATCCCAGTACTTTGGGAGGCCACAGTGAGCGGATAATGAGGTCAGGAGATCGAGACCATCCTGGCTAACACAGTGAAACTCCGTCTCTACTAAAAATATAAAAAATTACCCGGGCCTGGTGGCGGGCGCCTGTAGTCCCAGCTACTCGGGAGGCTGAGGCAGGAGCGGAGATGCCTGTCTGTTCTCAGGATTTTAAGGTGTTGCATGGAAATAAGAAAACCGTACAGTATTTCTCACTACAAGGCAGGGTCAGGAGATGCAAACAAAATGATGTGGGGGTTCCAAGTGAGGTGGAATTCCAGACAGCGGCCGGGAAGACTTCATGGAAAGGGGGAATCCGAGTGGGTTTTCTAGGATGGGTAGAGTCCATTAGAGGAAGGGAAGTGCCATAGAGGAAGTTCGGCGAGAAGGAGAGGGAAGGCATTCTGATCATGAAGGAAACACTGAAAACGGCATGGAGATAGGAAAAGATACGGCCTGATTTTTTAACCTACCACTTTTTAAGAACCTTTAAAAAGAGATTTTTAAAACGAATACTTGGCGCTGACAAAGGGGAAATGACTGGGCGTGGTAGTTCACACCTGTAATCTCGGCACACTGGGAGGCCAAGAGGGGAGATCACCTGAGGTCAGGAGTTTGAGACCAGCCTGGCCAACATGGTGAAACTCCACCTCTACTAAAAATATAGAAATTAGACGAGTGTGATGGCGGGTGCCTGAAATCCCAACTACTCAGGAGGCTGAGGCAGGAGAATTGCTTGAACTCAAGAGGCAGAGGTTGCTGTGAGCTGAGATTGTGCCACTGCACTCCAGCCTGGATGACAGGACGAGACTGTCTCAAAAAAAGAAAAAAAAGAAAGAAAAGAAAAAAATTCATACTGTAAACTGGTACAGCCTTTCTTTCTGGAGAGCAATTTGGGGCACATGCACCAGTAGCCTTAGAAGGCTCATTCTTTTCACTTAATTATCCTGTTAGTGGTGAGATGATTAAAGATGCGGCCAAAATTTATGTGAAAGGTATGCATCACATCTTCACTCAGTCAGGATAATTGGGGAAAACCCTAACCGTTAATAGTTTATCCAAAATTCATATATATATAATATATACGTGTATATATGTGTATATATATGTATTATGTATGTGTGTACATATACGTATTCTATATGTGTATATATGTATATGTGTGTATTATATATTATATACATATATACATATTATATGTGTGTATATATGTGTATTATATGTGTGTGTGTATATATATACACACGTGTGTGTGTGTGTGTGTGTATATATATATTCCAAATTTTCTACACTGAGATTAGATTAGGGATTTTGTTTTGTTTTTTGAGACAGTCCCACTCTGTTACCCAGGCTGGAATGCAATGGCACAGTCATAGTTCATTATAACTTGGAACTCTGGGTTCAAGCAATCCTCCTGCCTCAGCCTCCCAAGCAGCTGGGACTGCAGGTGCACACCATCACACTCAGCCAATTTTAAAATTTTTTTTGTGGAGATGGAGGTCTTGCTGTGTTGCCCAGGCTCATCTTGAACTTCTGGCCTTAAGCAATCTTCCTGCCTCAGTTTCCCAAAGCACTGGAACTGTGGGCAGAAGCCACTGTACCCAGCCAGTTTTTTTTTTTTTTTAATTAAATTAAACTTTAAAAAAGAAAATGCAGGGAATTGAGTAGTCCAGTTTGGTTCAGCACAAGTTATATTGAGGCAGTCATGGAAAATAAAACAGGAAGAGAGCATGGGGAGCATGGAGTGGAAGGCTGGGACTTGGTAACTGGACAGATACAGAAAAGAAAGTCTAAGCACCCCAGCGAAGCTTAAGTGTACATAGGGAAGTTCAGGTATTCTTAAAAGGTGCACAGAGAGAATTTTTGGTTTTTTTGAGACAGGGTCTCACTTTGTTGCCCAGGTTGGATGGCAGCGGCGCAGTCACGGCTCACTGCCGCCTCAACCTCCTAAGCTCAAGCAATCCGCTCACCTCAGCCTCCCACGAAGCTGAGACCACAGGCATGCACCAGCACACCCGGCTAATTTTTAGGTTTTTTTTTTGAGACAGGGTTCCACTATGTTGCACTGGCTGATTTCGAACTATTGGGCTCAAGTGATCCTCCTGCCTCAGCCTTCCAAATTGCTGGGATTACAGGTGTGAGCCACTGTGACTGGCCAGGGAGAAATTTTTTTTTTCCCAGGTTGCTTTTTACTTTTTATTTTTTAATTTCCATAGTTTATTGAGGAATAGGTGGTATTTGGTTACATGAGTAAGTTCTTTAGTGGTGATTTATGAGATTTTGGTGCACCCATAACCCGAGCAGTATACACTGCACCCGATTTGTATATTTTATCCTTCACCCCCTTCCCACCTTTTCCCCCTGAGTCCCCAAAGTCTATTGTATCATTCTTATGCCTTTGCATCCTCATAGCTTAACTTCCACTTATGAGTGAGAACATACGATGTTTGGTTTTCCATTCCTGAGTTACTTCACTTAGAACAATAGTCTTACTGGGCACGGTGGCTCACGCCTGTAATCCCAGCACTTTGGGAGTCTGAGGCGGGCAGATCACAAGGTTGGGAGAACAAGACCATCCTGGCTAACACAGTGAAACCCTGTCTCTACTAAAAATACAAAAAATTAGCCAGGCGTGATGGCGGGCGCCTGTAGTCCCAGCTACTCGGGAGGCTGAGGCAGGAGAATGGCGTGAACCCGGGAGGCAGAGCTTGCAGTGAGCCGAGTTCGCACCACTGCACTCCAGCCTGGGCGACAGAGCGAGACTCCATCTCAAAAAAAAAAGAATAATAGTCTCGAATTCCATCCAGGTTACTGCAAATGCCATTAATTAATTCCTTTTTATGGATAAATAGTATTTCATCATATATATATAAAATCAATGAGTGGATAAAGAAAATGTGATATATATATCATATATATATATATCACATATATCTCATATATATATCACATTTTCTTTATCCACTCATTGATTTTCATGTAGTTCTAATCGTAGAATTCATACATTTTTTTCTATCTTGCATTTTTCCCATAACATCACAAACATTTTCTAGGTTGCCATATTGTCTTCATAGTTACTTAAATAATATTCCATCAAGTAGTACAATCATTTATTTCACAAGTCCCCTAACTTTAGACATTTTGGTTGTTTTTGAAACTCAATAATGTAAATAACACCGTGATAACAATGTTTATGTAAATGCGTATTTTGGATTATCTCCTTAGGATGGATTCCCAGGAGTTACATTAATAGGTCAAAGAGTATGAGCATATTTTCATGGCTCTTGTTTTATTGCCTTTGAATTTCCACTGGCCTCAAGATTGCTGGTTTGCTCCCTTATGATCACCAGAGTTACTCCCTCTGTCCAAATTCTTTACCTTCCCAAACTAGGAAGGCCATGACTCAACGTCATATATATAGTAAAGGCTATTATAACCTTCCCCAGAATTTTCCAAGCCAGTGGCCTTTCCAAGCAAAGTGGCCTTTGGCTATTAAAATCTGAATTCAGAGGGCTCATGAGACTCAGTGTTGTTGTAGAATTTAAGCTGCTTAATTTGCCATGTTGTTTAGACACCACTTAATACTTTATTACAAATGACTTGTCCACACCTCTCACCTACAAACTTTGTCCTCCTACTAACATGCCTCCTGCTCGTCAAATGAGGCTACAGTTGAGTCTTTAAGATTCAGTAGGAAGGCGGCTCTTCCTCTGGTGTGGGCGCATGCTCTTCATGCTGAAGCTCAGCTGAAAAGCCTCCTGCTGGGTTTTCCGCCTCTTTCCCTCCCACTGCACACACCCCAGGGTGTTGGCGCCACTTCAAAGGGAGCCTATGGGTGAAGAAAGCACAGGTAAAGGCAGAGGGCTGATAAGGGGGCCGTAAATTTAAAAAGTAAGATTTCTGGCACTCTCAACTATCGCTTGTTTTCAAATATGCATATGGAGTGGATATTCCAGTTTTCATGTCTGCGTTGTTTTTTTGTTTTTTGTTTTTTTTTAAAAAAAGACCTTTCAAAGAAGTGTGCAGTTTTGTACACGCTGACATGGTGTGTTTGGTGTTAAACTGTCAGGGCTGACTGGTCACTTGGAAGGGGCAAGGGCTGAGGTGCATGCAGGTGTGGGCTGGTTACTCACGGGCACTGCATGCAGGTGTGGGCTGGTTACTCATGGGCACTGCAGACCTTTGTGCCTCAGGGAGCGTTCTGTTTGCTGGAGCCCTTGTTCTGGCCAGCAGTGTCACAGATGCACACTGTAAGACATAGACAGTCTTGGAAAGAAAGGCTTTAAAAATTCCTACTCCTTCCAGCAAAGCAACCCACCTTTGGCTATGAAGAATAACACAGCCAAGTGCAGTGGCTCATGCCTGTAATCCCAGCACTTTGGGAGGTCAAGCTGGGCAGATCACTTGAGCCTAGGAGTTCAAGATCAGCCTGGGAAACATGGTGAAACCCCATCTCTACCAAAAAAATAGCCAGGTTTGGTGGTACGTGCCTATAGTCCCAGGTACTCGGGAGGCTGAGGTGGGAGGATCACCTGAGCCTGGAAGGTGGAGGTTGCAGTGAGCCAAGATCATGCCACTGCACTGCAGCCTGAGCAACAGGGTGACACCCTGTATCAAGAAAAAAAAAAGAAAAGAAAAGAAAAGAAAAAAAGAGTAACACATTATTAGAAATGAGCATTCTTAGGCCAGGCACAGCGGCTCACACCTGTAATCCCAGCACTTTGGGAGGCCGAGGCAGGCAGATCACGAAGTCAGGAGATCAAGACTATCCTGGCTAACACGGTGAAACCCCGTCTTTACTAAAAATACAAAAAATTAGCCAAGCGCGGTGGCAGCGCCTGTAGTCCCAGCTACTCAGGAGGCTGAGGCAAGAGAATGGCATGAACCCGGGAGGCGGAGCTTGCAGTGAGCTGAGATCATGCCACTACACTCCAGCCTGGGCAACAGAGCGAGACTCCATCTCAAAAAAAAAAAAAAGAAATGAGAATTCTGAAATAGTCTTCCATATGATGCTTTTGACAATTCAGCAGGAACATAAAGGATGTAAGAAATGAATGCATATGTTAGGCCTCTTGTTGACCTGTGGACTAAATTGTTTCTCCCTGCAGAGATCAGCAAGGACAACTCCTGCAAAGAAAACTGTACTTGTTCCTCCTGCTTGCTCCGGGCCCCCACCATCAGTGACTTGCTCAATGATCAGGACTTACTAGATGTGATCAGGATAAAGCTGGATCCGTGTCACCCAACGGTGAAAAACTGGAGGAATTTTGCAAGCAAATGGGGGATGTCCTATGATGAATTGTGCTTCCTGGAGCAGAGGCCACAGAGCCCCACCTTGGAGTTCCTGCTGCGGAACAGTCAGAGGACGGTGGGCCAGCTGATGGAGCTCTGCAGGCTCTACCACAGGGCCGACGTGGAGAAGGTTCTGCGCAGGTGGGTGGACGAGGAGTGGCCCAAGCGGGAGCGTGGAGACCCCTCCAGGCACTTCTAGAGCTCTTCTTCTTCCTTCATTGGCCTCCCCGGACGTTGACACAACCACAGGTGAAGAAGGAATGTGAATCTGTTCTTTTGTAGGAATTTAGTATAAGGACGTGGAACAGTGGACACTGGTTTTCCCCAAAGCTGGTAGTTTTGTGGAGGGGTAGCTTGTTTTGGTGGTGGATCTCTGTTTGTTTAGTTTTGCACATCTATTTTAATTTAATATTCAAATCTGGAATTAGGAAAGCATATTTTCTAGTATCCGCTAAGGGCCAAAGTCCTGCAGTCGGAATGGATTCATGCCATGATGAAAATAAAATTATCCTCTCCCTGAAATACGGCTAAAGATTTAAATAGGTCCTGAGACTGCTGATAGGCCCAGACATACCCACAGCACTATATGTAACATCTCTTCCTGATCAGTGCCATTCCCACGGTTTCAAAGAAAACAGCAATGAGGAGCGCTCACCTCAGTGTCTGCAGCGCCCTCCACGTCTCTCCTAGGCCACGAGACCCAGCGGCTAGAAATTCACCACATCTATTCTCAAGATCCATGCCAGGGAGATCTTTGACTCTTGTGGGAATCCCACTATTGAGGTTGATCTCTTGACCTCAAAAAGTCTCTTCAGAGCTGCTGTGCCCAGTGGTGCTTCAGCTGGTATCTGTGCGGTCCTAGAACTCCAGGACAATAATAAGACTCACCATATGGGGAAGGGTGTCTCAAAGGCTGTTGCGTACATCAATAAAACTATTGCACCTGCCCTGGTTAGAAAAAAACTGAACGTCACAGAACAAGAGAAGATTGACCAACTGATGATCGAGATGGATGGAACAGAAAATAAATCTCAATTTGTGGGAACGCTATTCTGGGGTTTCCCTCGCCGCCTGCAAAGCTGGCGCTGTTGTGAAGGGGGTTCCCCTGTACCACCACATTGCCGACTTGCCTGGCAACCCCAAAGTCGTCTTGCCAGTCCCGGTGTTCAGTGTCATCAATGGCAGTTCTCATGCTGGCAACAAGCTGGCCATGCAGGAGTTCATGGTCCTCCCAGTCGGTGTGGCAAACTTCAGGAAGCCATGCCCAGTGGAGCAGAGGTTTACCACAACCTGAAGAATGTCATCAAGGAGAAATAAGGGAAAGATGCCACCAGCATGGGGGATGGAGGCGCATTTGCTGCCAAGGCCTGGAGCTGCTGAAGCTGCGATTGGGAAAGCTGGCTACACTGATAAGGTGATCATCGGCATGGACACAGCGGCCTCCGACTTCTTCAGGTCTGGGAAGTATGACCTGGAATTCAGGTCTCCCGATGACCCCATAAGGTACCTCTCACCTAACCATCTGGCTGATCTGTCCAAGTCCTGCATCAAAAACTACCCAGTGGTGTCTGTCAAAGATCCCTTTGACCAGGATGACTGGGGAGCTTGGCAGAAGTTCACGGCCAGTGCAGGAATCCAGGTAGTGAGGGATGGTCTCACAGTGACCAGCCCAAAGAGGACGGCCAAGGCGGTGAATGAGAAGGCGTGCAGCTGCCTCCTGCTCAAAGTGAACCAGATTTGCTCCATGACTGAGTCCCTCCGGGTGTGCAAGCTGGCCCAGGCCAGTGGTTGGGGTGTCATGGTGTCTCATCGTTCTGGGGAGACTGAAAATACTTTCATTGCTGACCTGGTGGTGGGGCTGTGCCCTGGCAGCTCAAGACTGGTGCCCCTTGCTGATCTGAGCGCTTGGCCAAGTACAACCAGCTCCTCAGAACTGAAGAGGAGCTTGGCAGCAAGGCTAAGTTTGCTGGCAGGAACTTCAGAAACCCCCCGGCCAACTAAGCTGTGGGCAGGCAAGCCCTTCAGTCACCTGGTGGCTAATTAGACCCTCCCCTCGTGTCAGCTCGGGCAGCCGAAGGCCCCTGACCAACGTTTGTAGGGGCCGCTGCTAGTGAGCTCCCCTCGCCCACCGCCGTGGAGTTTGCACCGCTTCTTTAGAACTTCTACAGAAGCAGGTTGCAGTGAGCCGAGATCATGCCACTGCACTCCAGTCTGGTGACAGAGCGAGACTCCATCTCAAAAAAAAAAAAAAAAAAAAAAAAGAACTTCTACAGAAGCCAAGCTCCCTGGAGCCCTGTTGGCAGCTCTAACTTTGCGGTCATGTAATTGGCCCAAATCATTGTTTTTCTCGCCTCACTTTCCACCAAGTGTCTGGAGCCACGTGACCCTCCGGTGTCATCTCCAGGGTGGCCACAGGCAAGATCCCCAGTGATTTTGTGCTCAAAATAAAAAGCCTCAGTGACTCATGAGAAAAAAGAAAAAAAAAAAAAAAACAGCAATGAGAAGTGACCCTGTCTTGTTGGTTTATTACTTTTTTTGTTATAAAGTACTTTGGTGAATTAACAGGATGCTGTTACTCTTGAGAACACCTGCCCCATCTTTTTTATGCAAATATGTTTACAATATGTGGACTATCAGTAATGTCATTTGCTCAAATATTTTTTAAAGACCTGCAGAAACTGATGGTTATTGGGAAAACAGTCAGGAAGCAGCGAGGTAATCAAGGCCATGGGAATAGTGTTTGACAAAGAGAGTACTCCAAATCCCCTTTGGTTACTCAGGACTTTAAAAAAGAGAGTACTCCATCACACCTGTAATCCCAGCACTTTGGGAGGCCGAGGCGGGCAGATCATGAGGTCAGGAGATCGAGACCATCCTGGCTAACATGGTGAAACCCCATCTCTACTGAAAATACAAAAAATTAGCCGGGCGTCATGGCATGCGCCTATAGTCCCAGCTACTTGGGAGGCTGAGGCTTGAAACCGGGAGGCGGAGCTTGCAGTGAGCAGAGATCGCACCACTGCACTCCAGCCTGGGCAACAGCGTGAGACTCTGTCTCAAAAAAAAAAAAAAAAAAAAAAAAAAAAAAAGAGGACTCCAAATCCCCTTTGGTTACCCGGGACTTTAAAAAATGTAATGTGATAGTTAGGCTGGGCGTGGTTGCTCATGCCTGTAATCCCAGCACTTTCAGAGGCGGAGGTGGGTGGATCACTTGAGGTCAGGAGTTTGAGACCAGCCTGGCCAACATGGCAAAACCCCGTCTCTACTAAAAATACAAAAATCAGCCAGGCGTCGTGGCAGGCGCCTGTAATCCCAGCTCCTTGGGAAATTGAGGCACTAGAATTGCTTGAACCCAGGAGGCAGAGGTTGCAGTGAGCCGAGATCATGCCACTGCACTCCAGCCTAGGCAACAGAGCGAGACTCCATCTCAAAAAAAAAAAAAAAAATTGTAATAATAATTTAATGTAATGTTTACTTTTTCATTCTTTGTGTAAGGCTGAGTGCTTCACCCCTAAAATAAAGCTCAGTTAAGAAATAAATGAAAATCCAGTAACCTGTTGGTGAAATGTAACCACTTCCAGCTTCTACTAGCCCAGCTTAAAACAGTACCTCATCACACTACACAGCGGTTTAGCCAAGAAGAGGGAGTCTTCATGTGGACGCTGGGAGGGACGGGATTCCTTCAAATCCAAACTTTAAAGGATTTTAAACAAACGAAACATTTGGTTCAAATTTGTTATTGGAAAGATCAGATTTTCTAGGTAATTTGGGGGAGAAAAGATAAAAGGCAAAGCCTTGCTTTGACTGACAATTCCATGAAAGTGCTATTTGGTTTTGGTTATGGGCTTAGAAAATTGAGACACTTAGTTCAATTTGGAAGGATTCTGTGTAAGTCCCTGATTAAAATAAGCAAAAATGATGAATAACACTGATTCAGTACAACCGAAAGATTAGGATTAACTCAAAAGAAAGTTATTTTCTAAACCACCATGTTTTTTTCCACTGACAATTACAGTGGTTTTCATTAGGTTGCTAGCACATGAAGTCAGCCTCACCATCAATTGTAAACTCTACACCAGCAAAATCTATTATAGAGACATACTTATCACTTCTGATTTAGTGCTCATCTCACCCAGCTCATCTTCTCTTGTCAGATTTATGAAATAAATGTCAGATTTATCACCAGATATATTGAAAGTAACAGCCAGTAATAAAATGTTGAGATTTTTAAAAATAGATTCTTTGGCAAATTGGTGTCCAGTGAGGCAATTATTAAACATTTTTGTCAGCCAGGTTCCGGGCACTGTACAGAAGCCGTTAGGAGTTCTCGCCATCTACGAATTGGATTTGATGTATCACATTCTCATTAAACTACGTGTGACACATTCTCATTTATTAGCCCAGAGTTTACTGCGGGGAAATGGAAGAGGACATTCCTTTTTTACCTGTTAGAGAAGTGGGATTTGAAAGGCTGTGGTTGTTTAGTGTTGGTGGTAGCAGACCCCAGCAGTCTGATGCGCTGCACCACTTCTGTCCTGCCACCGCCTGGGGATGCAAAGAATGGATCTCAGGGTGACAATCTTCTTGCGCACGACTGCCTGGCCAAGTGCCTCCAGAAAGCTCCTTCCTTCCCCCATCTCCACCCAGGCCCACTTGTCGCCTGAGCCTAACACCAGCCTGCACAGTCTGTGGCCACCATACAGGCAGTGGGAGAGGGAAGGGGGAGGAGGGTGGGAGGAAAACCCCTTTCTATACCTCTCCTCACCTGTTCTTTCCTCCTCCCACCTCTGGGCCTCCACCCCCCACAAACAGAGACAGAAAAGATGGAAGAACAGGTGGGACCTGCACCCCCCTCCAAAGCCTTCATCCTGGTGGAGGGGGATGGGAAGCTTTATCTCATTTCAAGAGACTCCTCCACCTCAGACTGACAAAAGGGCAGAGGCCTGGCAAGAAGAAAGGGCAGCCTGGGGAAGAAGGGCATTGAAATAGCACCTGCGGCTGGGCACGGTGGCTCATGCCTGTAATTTCAGCACTTTGGGAGGCCGAGGCAGGTGGATCACGAGGTCAGGAGTTCAAGACCAGCCTGGCCAAGACAGTGAGACCCCGTCTCTACTAAAAATACAAAAATTAGCCAGGCATGATAGCAGGTGCCTGTAATCCCAGTTACTTGGAAGGCTGAGACAGGCAACTGCTTGAACCGGGGAGGCGGAGGTTGCAGTGAGCTGAGCTTGTGCCACTGCACTACAGCCTGTGCGACAGAGTGAGACTCCGTCTCAAAAGACAAAAACAGAAATAGCACCCGCCCCCACCCCCTGCCCGCCCTCCTTCCCGCCCCCATCCTGTCCTAGTCTTCACTCAAGTCCTCCGCTCAGAGGAAGCCCTGCTCTACTGAAAGCCACAGGGCCACTCTCGGTGGCCTGGGACAGCAGCCCAAGAAGTGGGCTTCTAACTCCCT
This sequence comes from Macaca nemestrina, assembly GCF_043159975.1. Taxonomy (NCBI): domain Eukaryota; kingdom Metazoa; phylum Chordata; class Mammalia; order Primates; family Cercopithecidae; genus Macaca; species Macaca nemestrina. The sequence goes on along the minus strand of NC_092125.1, from coordinate 12,708,101 downwards.
CCGAAGGGCCACAGCAGCAAGCATAAATAAAAATTGTAAAATGATCTTAAATTCTAAATTTAAAATTTGGAAAATTTAGTGAGCACAGCTTCTAGGGGGCATGTTTCCAAAATTCCAACCACAAAAGTGCAGTCTCAAAACCGACTGTAAACTGAACGTACCATCTTATCTGAAACACAGCTATTGTTCACAAGTGTCAGTGGAACTTTCCTTCCTTGAGACGGATCAAAAATGTCAAGCAAGATGACATTTGCTGATTTGCAGGGTTCAGGCAGATAAGATACAGGCAGAGTTGAGTGTGTGCCTTTATCATTAAATTCAGGAATAACAGGAAAAACAAGAAAAACATAGGATCACAGGGTACCTCCCACTTGTCTCATTTGGTATCATTATTTCCAGAGTCCCGATTGCTAGTCATGTCTAACACTGGGTTTATCATCATCTCGTTGCTAGCATGGCTAGGAAAGCTTTGAACACCCTTATAGTTCTGTTTTAATTCCTATTAAAATTGCATGGGGAAGTTCCAAGGTGGAGGAATTTTCTTTCTTTTCTTTTCTTTTTTTTTTTTTTTTTTGTAAAAGGCGAGTTGGCTGGGGGCAGTGGCTTACGCCTGTGATCCCAGCACTTTGGGAGGCCAAGGCAGATGGATCACCTGAGGTCAGGAGTTCAAGACAAGCCTGGCCAACATAGTGAAACCCCATCTTTACTACTAAAAATACAAAATTAGCTGGGTATGGTGGTGTGCACCTATAGTCCCAGCTCCTGGGAAGGCTGAGACAGGAGAATCACTTGAATCCGGGAGACAGCAATGAGCCGAGATTGCGCACTGCACTCTGGGTGAGATCTGCCACTGGGCGAGACAGAGCAGAACTCCATCTCAAAAAAAAGAGTTGATGTAAATTTGCTGTTATAATTTGACTGTACTGTTTCTTGCACATGTTGTCATCTGTAATGACCAGAGTTTATGAAAATTTTTGATGAGTAGGAGCGTGCCATTAACAGAGAAATTTTATCAAAAGATTTTTAAAGTTCCTTCGGAGTCCAGACTTTGACTAAATGTAGTATGATTTATATCATTGTTGCATACAAAAATATCAAACAGTAATTCCCAGCTGAAATACAAGTATCAATCAGTTGCATAACAATGCAAAAATCATTTTATTTAAAGTTAATTTATAGCAAATAAGTACTGTCATAGCATAAGCATGATGATATTTTACAAAGGAGAGAGTGGAAAGGACATTATAACTAATTGATCAAATAATTGTTAAAATTCAAGTTTATTAATACTTTTACTTCTGTCCGTAGGGATCCATGTTAAATTGGGCATATTGTAAACTTAACTGCTGATGATGAGGTCCTTTTGCTATTAGAAATCTGTTTTTTATTTTTTTTAATTATTTTTTGGAGACACGGTCTTGCTCTGTTGCCCAGGCTGGAGTGCAGTGGCGAAATTATAGCTCACTGCAGCTTCAACCTCCTGGGCTCAAGGAATCCTCCTGCCTTGCCCTCCTACCTCACCCTCCTAAATAATGGAAACTGCAGTCCTATACAAGCACGCCTAGCTAATTTTTTCTTTCTTTCTTTCTTTTTTTTTTTTAAGTAGAGATGGAGTTTAGCTGTGCTGTCCAAGCTGATCTCAAACTCCTGGCCTCAAGTAATCCTCCCACGTCAGCCTCCCAAGTGCTGGAATTACAGGCTGGAGCCACCATTCCCAGCCTAGAATGAAATATCTTTTGCTAAATTACAGGGCTGGGTGTTATGTCTCATGTCTGTAATCCCAGCACTTTGGGAGACTGAGGGTGGGAGGGTCACTTGAGGTCAGGAGTTCGAGACCAGCCTGGGCAACACGTGATAATTCTGTCTCTATTTTAAAAAGAGAAAAATCTGGGGTATATTCTCTTAAACAAAACTTTGTTCTGTAATGGTAGTTGATGAGGTTCTATGTAGTATGCATTTCCTTGGTTGCAACAGCAAATTACTACACACAGAGAAAGGAAGGCCGCACTCACCCACGCATCCACACACAGGAGGGCTCACACAGGAGGGAGACTCAAAGAAGACACGTGACTTTTCAAATGGCAAAGGTTTACATTGTTAGGGCTTAAGTGGTGCTGGGATTTCCCACCAGTACTCAGAAGATCAACTGTATGAACAAGTCACCTATTTTTATGGCACTAAATAATAATTACTCAACAACATAGAAAATATGAGGTAGCAGACAAAAGATGCTGCGCCCTAGATTTTCCTTAATAGTAATTTTTATGTGGTACTGCCCCCTGCTGGAGTATAGCATCTATACACATCCTTTCTGACTGGGCTGACGTCCTAAAACCAGCCTAGGACCAACCAGCCTTTTATTAATATTAATTTTTGGCCGGGTGCGGTGGCTCGCCTGTAATCCCAGCACTCTGGAAGGCAAGGCGGGCAGATCGCGAGGTCAGGCGGGCAGATCGCGAGGTCAGGAGTTCGAGACCAGCCTGGCCAACATGGTGAAACCCCGGCTCTACTGAAAATACAAAAATTAGCTGGGCATGGTGGTGCATTCCTGTAATTCCAGCTAGTCGGGAGGCTGAGGCAGGAGAATTACTTGAACCAGGATCCAGGAGGCAGAGGTTGCAGTGAGCCAAAATCACACCACTGCCCTCCAGCCTGGGCTACAGAGCGAAACTCCATCTCAAAAATAAATAAAAATAAAAATAAATTAACTCTTGGTTGTATGCTAAAAGCCTTGCAAGTAGCCCCACTAGAAGATAGGAAGAGTTAGGCTGTTTTACCAATGAGCACATACAAGCAGAATGAGGCTGGCATAATTGAGATGAGGGTCCCTGTGTCCTGGATGTGTCCATCACTACTTCACCCTGTCATTCGGATCCAGTGTGTGACCAGCCAACTCCAATAACAGTTCCGTACTCTGGGAATTATTTTTACCACTCAGCAGGATGCCTTCTTCCTGTAGATTTAGGCTTAGCCCTTTGTGGACTTTTGGTCTCTTTCCCTTTCAATTTAGCATCCGAGGAAGCGGTTGTGACCAAAGGTAGCTGTAATGTTAGAGGACAAAGTTCATAGTTACAGCAAATATTGACCCAGAGCACTATCCTTGTCCCTTCCTCTATAATATGCAATGCAAAAATATGTTCTTTTAAGTACAATATTAATAAGTAAGGTCTAGGAGATTTTCTTCCCCCTTCCTTTCTCTTTTAGATGAATTAATGTTTTACCTAGTTTTGAGGAGACTATCCTTCTTATCACATCTCTTTCCACTTCTGCCCTCCTTGTTTTATAATTTTCCTCTCCTCTGGGTCCATGTCATTGTTTCGTGTCACTTGTTTTCGAGCCATTCACTCATTTCTCAAATCAGATTTCCTCCATATGCTGACGGCCTTCCTCTCCCCGCCACGGGCTTCCTTTTTCCTGACCATGCCGAGGCAGTTGTTGGCTTGTGTTTCTTTTTCTTTTTTTTTTTTTTTTTTGAGACAGAGTCTCGCTCTGTCACCCAGGCTGGAGTATCAAAATCTCGGCTCACTGCAACCTCCGCCTGTCAGGTTCAAGCGATTCTCGTGCATCAGCCTCCAGAGTAGCTGGGATTACAGGTGTTTGCCACCACCCTTGGCTAATTTTTAGTAGAGACGGGTTTCACCATGTTGGCCAGGCTGGTCTTGAACTCCCAACTTCGGGTGATCCACCCATCTCGGCCTTCCAAAATGCTGGGATTATAGGCATGAGCCTTGTCTTTCATCATTAATGACACTTTGGTCCTACTATTGCTAAAACCATTTTCTACTCTTTGAAACACAGCTTATCTACGTGAGCCCAAGGCAGTAGCAACGTTCACCCCCATGTCTTCTCTGATCTCCACCTTCTGAACCCTGTGTACTCGGTTGTAAATGGATGAGGGCAAGTCTTGCTTCCTTCCCCTGTGTTTACAGAGGATCGTGGCTGAGATGCTGGGCCATGCACTGGGCCTGTTGACACCCCTGGGCTGGTGGATACCACCCCTCAGGGTGCTCACCACCTAGACCAGAAGAATCAAGGTGAGGGAGAGCCTGTTCCCTTTCTTTCTGTGGCTGCAGGGGCTGCGAGTCATGGGTCTAGTGGCCGTGTTTAGCTGGGGATGCCTCCTAGAAATCAGCTCCACCGCTGAAGAGACCAAAGCAATGCACAGTGCCACTTGAAATTAAACAATTGAGCTTATCAGCACTTTTGCAAATGTACAAGAGGGTAGCTTCCTCGGACATCCTGAACTGAGCCATGCTCTTCTATTTGGTGTAACAGCCCAGTGACCCCTGCATCTTCCCAAGGCAGGTCCTCGAAGCTTCATGGAGGATGTTCTTTAGCCGCGAAGGTGATGCTCTTGAGCTCCTAAATCTTTGTGACACTGTTTATACATCTTTGTGCTGTACTTTTTAAGCTGCCTTCATGTTATCATCTGTATGGTTGTATGTTTTGCTTCTAAATAAGTAAAGATTATTTTAAACTCTAATAATGGGTGCTACAAAATTAAAGATTATGTCAATCACTGTCTCTGATGAATTATTTTATGCAGATTGCAACACAATCGTTGATTCATGTGTACTCTCGGCACACATGATTATCAGCCATCTGAGCACCTACTGGCTATCTAAAATGGGCCCTGGATGCTGGGGATGCAAAGATAAGCAACACATTTCTATCCTCAAGGAGCCTGTGGACGAGGGAGAATCACTGCAGACAATGAGGGAAGCTACCGGAGAGAGCAGTGCACACATGGTCCAGAAATGGGTGGAACAAAGTTGAGAATCACTGAACTAGGAGAAAAGACAGGCCATTGACAATCCAAGGCTGGGCACAGTGACTCACACCCTAATCTCAGCACTTTGGGAGGCCAAGGCAGGAGGATCTATTGAGCTCAGGAGATAAAGACCAACCTGGGCAATCTATGGAGACCCTTCTCTACAAAAAAAAAAAAAAAAAAGAAAAGAAAAAAAAGAAAAAAATTAGCCTGGCGTGGTAGGGTGCGCCTGTGGTACCAGCTATTCAGGAGGCTGAAGTAGGAGGATCGCTTGAGCCCAGGAGGTGAAGACTGCAGTGAACCATGATCACGCCATTGCACTCCAGCCTAGGGAAGAGAGCAAGAAAGACCTTGTCTCAAAAAAAAAAAAAAAAAAAAAAAGAAAAATCCAATAAAGTGTTTCAGATGTTGTGATATGTGTAAGTGAAAGGTGGTTTCACCATTACTTTTCACCTCTCCTCATTTTACATCTCTGACCCATGCTTGTCCTCTGAGTGACCAGACATTCCTAGCTATGGACTTGATGTCTCCACATGGAGCCTCTCAGGCACCCCAAACTCAACCTGCTCTAAGCTGAACCCATGATCTTTCCTTCCAAACTTGTTTCTCACCAGAGTTCCCATCTTACCATCCACCTAGTTGTTCAAGTCATCCTTAGACCTCCCTCTCCTTCCCTGTCTATTCTACATCCCAAATATCTCTTAAATCCTTCCATCCTCTCCCACCTCACAGCCACCATCCTAACCCAAACCCAAACAGCTACCCTTCCTCACCCAATAATGACCTCCCGGCTGTTGTCTGCAGAGCTGGTGAATCCTTTCGTCTTCAGCCTGAATCTCTTTTGACAAATTCCTTTTTTTTTTTTTTTGAGATGCAGTCTCGCTCTGTGGCCCAGGCTGGAGTACAGGGGCGAAATTTTGGCTCACCGCAACCTCCACCTCCCAGGTTCAAGTGATTCTCCTGCCTCAGCCTCCCAAGTAGCTGGGATTACAGGCATGTGCCACCATGCCCAGCTAATTTTGTATTTTCGTAGAGACGGGGTTTCACCATGTTGGCCAGGCTGGTCTTGAACTCCTGACCTCGGGTGATCCACCCACCTCGGCCTCCCGAAGTGCTGGGATTACAGGTATGAGCCACTGCGCCTGGTCAGATTCCTGTCTTGAAGACAAAGCCCCAGATCATCGACACGGCCTGCAAGGCCCTGCGTGACTTGCCTCCTGCCCCAATACCTCGTGTCATCTTGCTCTACTCTCCTGCAGCTCCTGAGGCTTTAGTCACCCTGGAATTCCAAGTCCCCATGGCCATTTTTTTTCCTGCTCCAGGTGTCACCATGTGCCATCCCCTCTGCCCTTGTGTACACCCACGCATCCTTCTCCCGCCCCAGCCACACTCATGTCTCACACCGTCCTTCCCTGGCTAATCCTCCCACACTCAATACCACTTTCTCCGGGAAATTGCACCCAATCCTCTGCCGCAGTTATCTCCCTATGACCCACTCCCACAGCTCTTGCCACAATGGTAGTTGTTTGATTCCTACTTGTCATCCCTGCAAGGCTGCAAACCCCAGAGGACAGGGACCCTGTGTTCTCCTTCGCCTCTGGATCATCAGCACTGAGTACCTGGCCTAGAAGAGAGGCTAACGATGCTGAATGAATGAAATGGGATGAACGAATAGATAAGTGGAAAGCCTCTCAAAGCAAAACCTTTCTTTACCATTTTATGGCCCTCAAGGAGGAAAACACATTATCAATGGAAAATGCAAAATGAGGGGATCTGTTTAGCAAAGGAAACCATGGATTCCTCTGGCACCCTGGCAGCCTTGGTTTCTTTTGATGAGGTCCACCCCCTTCCATCCATCTTCTGGGCTAAAGAGGTCAAAACAAAACATGTTGTGGAATTTGATACTGGTGCTGGTTGCACAACATTGTGAATGAACTAAAAGCCACTGGATTGTACAACTGAAAATGGTTAAAATAGTGAATTGCATGTTACATGAATTATAACCTAATTGGGGAAAAAAGGCTTAAAAAAAAGACAAAGCTTCCCCCACAATGGAAAGGAAGGTATAATAGAAACAGCAGCTCTCAAACCTTGGCAGGATAACGAAACCCCGTCTCTATTTTTAAAAATTAGCCGGGCACAGTGGCACATACCTATAGTCCCAGCTACTCGGGAGGCTGAGGCTGGAGGATCGCTTGAGCCCAGGAGTTCAAGCCTGCAGTAAACTATAATCACACTACTGTACTCCAGCCTGGGTGACAGAGCAAGACCCTGTCTCAAACAAGGAAAGAAGGAAGGAAGGAAGGAAGGAAGGAAGGAAGGAAGGAAGGAAGGAAGGAAGGAAGGAAGGAAAGTAGGGAGGGAGGGAGGGAGGAAGGAAATAGCAGCTCTGAGCTTAGAAACAGGAAGGAAGGAAAGAAGGAAATAGGAACTCTGAGCTTAGAAACAAGAGTCTGGCTAGTAGGGGATGGGAAGAAAGAGGGACCCGGGGAGCTGAGGAAGAAGCAGGTATTGTAACCAGTGAGGACTGTGCTCTTGTGAGCCCAGCTAGGCAACGGCAATTCCATTCTGTTAGTTACAGCTAAAATAACCCAAAGCCCTCTAGAGCTCTGCTTTCCTCTGCTCTCTTCGCGGCTTGACCAGGAGCTGAAGATCCTGCTCCTCTCAGAGCATCTGCGGAGCTGGGCCCTGCTGCAAATCCCACCCTCCACCCACCCTGCCTCTGTGCTCCTCCACCTGCTGCCTCGAGGCCCCTCCCACTCCCGGGATGGACAAACTGCAGAGGCTGAAGTGACTGGGGCTGTAGCTGTTGGATTTGTACATGTTTTAGAAAATCGTCATATGTTTTGTGTGGACTCCATGCATAACAACAAAAGAGAACCAACCAGATCCCATAGACAGAAGGGGGTGTGAATTGAAGACAAAATTTAAATTATAATGAGTTGCCTTCCATTCAGATTTCTCCCATTTTTTAAAAAAAGGGCCCCAAATTCCTAAATTTTATAGCTGTCTGCAGCAACTTATCATCTTTCTCCTTTCCTTCACAGCCAAGGTTTTTGAAAGAGCTATCTGCGGCTGGGCACGGTGACTCACGCCTGTAATCCCAGCATGGAGGCCAAGGTGGGTGGATCACCTGAGGTCAGGAGTTCGAGACCAGCCTGGCAAAAATGGCAAAACCCCATCTCCACTAAAAATACAAAAATTACCCAAGCATTGTGACGTGCGCCTGTAATCCCAGCTGCTCAGGAGGCTGAGGCAGGAGAATCACTTGAACCCAGGAGGTGGAGGCTGCAGTGAGCCAAGATCTCGCCACTGCATTCTAGCCTGGGCGACAGAGTGAGACTCCATCAAAAAAAAAAAAAAAAAAAACAGTAAGTGTCTGTTCTTTCTTCTCAAACTCTGTTTCCCATTGGAGTCTGTGACCTGCTGCCGTCTGCCTCAAGCGAAAGGGACTAGCAGAGCTGGTGAATTACCTTCTAATTCCTGCGGCTGCACCCTGCCCATACCAGCTTGAATCTGTATGTAGAAGCTTAGCTTAATCCCTGCAGGACCTCCAGCATCCACTGGTCACAAAATAACACCAAATAGTGTGACAAAGAATGGTCACATGGAGCTGAGGCGCTGCTGAGACTGAACTCAAGCCGGGGCTACCGCTGGGTGGAACCGGACATGCCCAGCCCATGGGAAGTTCTTCCCACAAAAGTCATATTTGCAGGGGCCTCCCAGGAGACAGCACACTCTGAGCAAAGGAGCCAGGCAGAGGTAACTCTTCAGGAACCAAGACAGACTCATTGGAAAGAAGCAGAGATTTTCAGCACAGCGTCGTGGATGTTTCTTGAATCTTCCCCTGTGGATGCCCCAAACCTTGAGGTCCTTGCAACAAATAGCACATCACTGACAAACTGTGGCTCAAAGAGGAGGGACCCATGCTCCCCTACTCTGTCACAAATGACTGTGAAGCTCTGGCACCCTGACTGCTCAGGTGGCCACCCACAGAGAAGGACCACGAATGGCTGAGTCAGGAAGTCACAGCCGTGTGGCCGGAAGAGGCTCTGCCGTGCTCTGGGAGAAATGCCTATCCCCAAGAAAGCCTGAGTATCCATGGGAGAGAAACTGCAGCAATGGTCCCCAGGACTCTTGGGAAGCCACTTCTGGTGGGAGGGGACTCAAAGGGTGCTGGGGGACCTGTGTCTGTATCTGGAAGTGAGGAGCCAGAGAAAATTTTCTTTCAGCTTTTTTTTTTTTTTTTTTTTTTTTTTGAGACAGGGCCTTACTCTGTTGCTTAGGCTGGAGTGTGGTGGTGCGATCTCGGCTCACTGCAACTTCCACCTCCCAGATTCAAGTGATTCTCCTGCCTCAGCCTCCCGAGTAGCTGGGACTACAGGTGTGCACCACCACGCCCAGCTAATTTTTGTATTTTCAGTAGAGATGCGGTTTCGCCGTGTTGGCCAGGCTGGTCTCGAACTCCTGGCTTCAAGTGATCCACCCAAAGTGCTGGGATTACAGGTGTTAGCCACCGTGCCTGGCCTCTTTCTGCTTCATTTAACATTAATGGTCATCCCACAGGATGGCAGTGTGCACCTATAGTCCCAGCTACTTAGGTGGCTGAGGTGGGAGAATCACTTGCGTTCCAGCTGTAGTGAGCCTTGATCGTGCCTGTGAATAAATGCCACTTCTCTCCAGCTTGGGCAACATAGGGAGACTCTGTCTCTTAAAAAACAAAGCAAAACAGGCTGGGCTCGGTGGCCCACGCCTGTAATACCAGCACTTTGGGAGGCCAAGGCAAGGGGATTGCTTGAGCCCAGGAGGTCAAGAGTAGTCTGGGCAAAATAGGGAGACCCCATCTTTACAAAAAATTAAAAAATAAAAAAAAAAACTGGGTGTGGTGACACACCTGTAGTCCCAGCTACTCTGGAGGCTGAGGTGGGAGGATCTCTTGAACCTGAGAGGTCGAGGCTGCAGTGAGCCATGATCATGCCACTGCACTCCAGCCCAGGCAACACAGTGAGATCCCGCCTCAAAAAAATAAAACAAAACAAATCTCATCTCTCCCTTGGCTCCTGAGACCACAATCCCTCATGGATTTTCCCTACTTCTCTGTTTTTCTCTTCTTGTCTCCCTTTTTTCTGGTCTCTCTGTCACCCAGGCTGGAGTGCAGTGGTGTGATCATAGCTCACTGCAACCTTGACCTGTTAGGTTCAAGAGATCCTCCCACCTCGGCCTTTTGAGTAGCTGGGACTACAGGCGTATACCACCATGCCTAGCTACTATTTGTAGATTTTGTAGGACAGGGTCTTGCTATGTTGTCCAGGTTGGTCTCGAGCTCCTGGCCTCAAGTGATCCACCCACCTCAGCCTCCCAAAGTGCTGGGATTACAGGTGTCAGTCACCTCATTCGACTTCTTCTTGTCTCCTTTTTGGCCTTTATTTATTTATTTATTTTTGAGATGGAGTCTTATCTGTCGCCCAGGCTGGAGTGCAGTGGCATGATCTTGGCTCACTGCAAGCTCTGCCTCCCGGGTTCAAGCAATTCTCCTGCTTCAGCCTCCCGAGTAGCTGGGATTACAGGAGCCCGCCACCATGCCCGGCTATTTTTTTGTATTTTTAGTAGACATGGGGTTTCACCGTATTAGCCAGGATGGTCTCTATCTCCTGATCTCATGTGATCTGCCCGCCTCGGCCTCCCAAAGTGCTGGGATTATAGGCATGAGCCACCACGTCTGGCCGATAATTTTTAAAAAATCATTTCCAGTGAAGGTATCCACTTTAGGTCAGAAAATGAGAATTTTTTTTTTTTTAAGCTGTAAGTAAAACAGACTCAGTGGGGACATGATGGCTCACGCCTGCAATCTCAGCACTTTGGGAGGTTGAGGTAGGATAGTCACTTGAGCCCAGGAGTTCAAGATCAGCCTGGGCAACATAGCGAGACCTTAGCTCTACAAAAAAATTTTAAAATTGCCCAGGCATGGTGGCATATACCTGCATTCCCTGCTACTTGGATGGCTGAAGTGGGAGGATCCCTTGAACTCAGGTGTTAGAGGCTGCGTGAAACATGATTGTGTCACTGTCCTCCAGCCTGGTTGACAGAGCAAGACCCTGTCCCCTCCCCCCAACCCCGAAAAAAAAACAAAAAACAAACCTAAATCCAAATTTTAAAAGCTTCCTTGACTCTTCAACTTGCTCACCCCCTGTCAAATAAAATAACTATGAAGGAGACTTATTTTTTACTCTTTCCAGAGGTACCATATACATTTGTCCTGAAAATATACATCATGGCTTTACTCAAGCCACAGTGATGAGCCCTCATTGTCACTGTAGCCTAATTACGATTTTACAACTCCATTTAAAATTCAATTTAAACACAGTTGAAAAATTCAGTCCAAGTCAAACAAGCTCTCAGTAGCTAGAAGCAAAACTCTGTTCAGGTCCTTGATGGATCTATTTGTACTTTCTTTCATGAAAACAGAAAGTCCTTTTTTACACACCACACAACAGGAAAATTCATAACGGACATTGTTTTTCCTGTTCTTGGCAAAGACAGCTGAGCTCTTAACAAGCAAGGTAACTGTGGAGATGACGTTTGGCTCCAAGTTAACCCTTACATATCAGAAAGATTTTGAAGGTGGACAGATTCACTGGAAAGTTTCCAAAAGCTTCACTTGTTCAACAATCAATGTCAGAGAGGGAGCACCACGCCCTCAGGCCCCTAGGAACTAGTCCCACGCGGTCCAGTCCTCTGTCCAGCATGCCCAGAGTCCGCTTGGGAGAACAGCATGGCCTCCTGTCCAGGGCAGCCCACGCCAGCACTGCCTGCCCTCTCAGGCCCATGGTTCCCACTAAGTGCCATATCAAGCACACTTGGCCAGGTTTCCCTATCACGGCCAACAAAGAGGTTGTTCAAAGATACTTGTCAGGTCGAGCATGGCAGCTCACACCTGTAATCCCAGCACTTTGGGAGGCTGAGGCGGGCAGATCACCTGAGGTCAGGAATTCAAGAACAATCTGGTCAATATGGTGAAACCCTGTCTCTAAAAAATACAAAAAGTAGCCGGGCATGATGGCAGGTGCCTATAATCCCAGCTACTAGGGAGGCTGAGACGGGAGAATTGCTTGAACCCAAGAGGTGGAGTTTGCAGTGAGCTGAGATCACACCACTGCACTCCAGCTGGGGTGACATAGCGAGACTCCGTCTCAATAAATAAATAAATAAATAAATAATAAATGGTTGTCAACAGTTGCACTGAATCCAGAATACTTTTATGAAATGTCAATCCTATAGAATACATTTTATAAAATTACGAAGGCCTGGTCTGGTGCAGTGGCTCACGCTCGTAATCCCAGCACTCTGGGAGGCCAAGGCAGGTGGATTACTTGAGGCCAGGAGTTTGAGACCAGCCTGGCCAACAAGGCGAAACCCTGACTCTACTAAAAAATACAAAAATTAGCTGGGCATGACGGTTCACACCTGTAATCCCAGCTACTCGGGAGGCTGAGGCAAGAGAATCACCTGAACCCAGGAGGCGGAGGTTGCAGTGAGTGGAGATCGCGCCATTGCACTCTAGCCTGGGTGACAGAGCAAGACTCTATCTTCGAAAAATAGATAGGCCAGGCGCGGTGGCTCATGCCTGTAATCCCAGCACTTTGGGAGGCCAAGGCGGGTAGATCACAAGATCAGAAGATCGAGACCATCCTGCCCAGCATGGCGAAACCCCGTCTCTACTAAAAATACAAAAATTAGCTGGGCATGGTGGTGGGTGCCTGTAATCCCAGCTACTCAGGAGACTGAGGCAGGAGAATCATCTGAACCCAGGAGGTGGAGGTTGCAGTGAGCCGAGATCAGTGCCATTACACTCCAGCGTGGGTCACAGGGCAAGACTCCATCTCAAAAGAAAAAAAAAAAAAGATAAATAAATAATAAAATAAAATTATGAGGGCTTTAGGTCAGAGAATTACCAAGGGAATATTCAAAGTTATACCTCCAAGTATCTACAATGAAGATACTTTCGCCAGAAAAAAGGAGTTTACTGCCAGGCCCTGTGGTTCATGCCTATAATCTCAGCACTCTGGGAAGCCAAGGCTGAGGCAGGAGGATCACTTGAGGCCAGGAGTTTGAGACCAGCCTGAGCAACAAAGTGAGATCCCATCTCTACCAAAAATAAAAATATAAGCTAAGCATGCAACTGTAGTCCCATCTACTCGAGAGGCTGAGGCAAGAGGATCACTTAAACCCAGAACCCCAGCCTGAGCAACAGAGCAAAACCCTGTTTATTAAAAAAAAAAAAAAAAAAAAAAGAGAGAGAGAGAAAAAGAAGAAGAAGAAGAAGAAAAGAAATAAAATTTAAGGGAAAAAAGGACTTAATAAGGTTGAATGAAGGCAAGAATATTCTTAGCTCTGTTTAAGTCAAGACCTGAGTAGTAGCTCTACGTAGCTGTATGTCCATAATGTTTTTGAGACAGCACTACCGATAAATTGTTACATAATAAACTGCTATGGCTGGGCGCAGTGGCTCACGCCCATAATCCCAGCACTTTGGGAAGCCGAGGTGGATGGATCACCTGAGGTCAGGAGTTCGAGACCAGCCTGACCAATATGCTGAAATCCCGTCTCTACTGAAAAGATGAAAATTAGCTGGGCGTGGTGGCGTGCCTGTAATCCCAGCTACTCAGGAGGCTGAGGCAGGAGGATTTCTTGAACCCAAGAGGCAGAGGTTGCAGTGAGCCGAGATTGCGCCACTGCACTCCAGCCTGGAAGACAGAGCGAGACTCCATCTCAAATAAATAAATAAACTGTCAAATTAAGTTTAGCCTAAAGTTGCTCCCTTACATATTTTAAATTCAGGTTAAAGGTTTCCCTGTACATAGTGAACTGTAACCTGACTGGATGTGTAAACAGACTATAACCTACTCTTGGGCCAGTCACTGAGCTTTGGTCAATCAAAGGCAGCCAACTGTTCAAACCAGGCTAACACAAGGCAAGTGCTGAGCTCTAACCAATCCAGCCATTTCTGTGCCTCGCTTCCATTTTCTGTCCATCACTTTCCCTTTTTTGTCCATAAATCTTCCTCCACGTGGCTGTGCTGGAGCCACTGTGAACCTATTCTGTTTCAGGGGCTGCCCGATTCATGGATCACTCCTTGCTCAATTCAGCTCTGTTCATTTAATTTGTCTAATGTTTTTCTTTTAATCAAAGTAATTTGGCCGGGTGCAGTGGCTCATGCCTGTAATCCCGACACTTTGGGAGGCCGAGGCGGGTGGATCACCTGAGGTCAAGAGTTCAAGACCAGCCTGGCCAACATGGTGAAACCCCGTCTCTATTAAAAATACAAAAATTAGCCGGGCATGGTGGCAGACACCTGTAATCCCAGCTACTCAGGAGGCTGAGGCAGGAGAATCGCTTGAACCCGGGAGGTGGAAGTTGCAGTGAGCTGAGATTGTGCCATTGCACTCCAGCCTAGGCGACAGGGCAAGACTCTGTCTCAAAAAAAAAAAAAAAAAAAAAAAAAGATTAATTCAGAGACCTACTGATGTGAAGTTGTATTTTTTTATTCTCCATATAACAAAATAGAACAATTGGCACAGAGATGAAGAAATACTTTTGCAAAACATCTAGAGAGGTTAAGTGCCATGAGTCTTTAAAATGTAAGACTCCTTTTACTTGAGCAATCTAGTGTCCATTTCTAGAGCTAGCTTAAACGTCCCTCCTAAATCCCCGTAATTGGTTGGGATAGCAATTACCTATGTTGTATGATTTGAGTCAAAAACTATGTTTCCACTGCCTGCCACCCCTATGGGTGGTTTTCTCTTACGGTATCAAATTTTACCACGAAAGACCTAGATAAAATACAGCGAAAATGAGGAGCGGCGTCATGGCACACGCCTGTAATCCCAGCACTTTGGGAGGCTGAGTCAGTAAGGTCTTTGAATTCAGGAGTTCACGACCAGCCTGGGCAATATAGCTGTAGCAGGACGAGCGGCAGACAAAACCCCTCAGACACCGAGTTAAAGAAGGAAGGGGTTTATTCAGCCGGGGGCATCTCAAGACTCCTGTCTCAAGAGCCCAGCTCCCCGAGTGAGCAATTCCTGTGATTGATGGAGCAAGCAGGGGGTACGTGACCCAGGGCTGCATGCACCAGTAATTAAATCGGAACAAAACAAGATAGGGATTTTCACAGTGCATTCCTATACAATGTCTGTAATCTATAGATAACAGAAGCAATTAGGTCAGGTATTTTAACTACCAGGCCCAGGGTGTGGCACTGGGCTGTCTGCCTGCGGATTTCATTTCTGCCTTTTAGTTTTTACTTCTTCTTTCTTTGGAGGCAGAAATTGGGCATAAGATGATATGAGGGGTAGTCTCCTCCATTATAGTAAGATCCTGTCTCTACAAAAAATTAAAAATTAGCTAGGCATGGGGCATGGGCCTGTAGTCCCACCTACTTGGGTGGGTGGCTGATGTGGGAGAATCACTTGAGCCTGGGAGGTTGAGGCTACAGTGAGCTCTGACCATGCCCCTACACTCCAGCCTGGGTGACAGAGCGAGACGCTGTCTTAAAAATTAAAAAAAAGAGTAACCTACCTTGACTTTCTGTTACTATGGAAGATATTCTGGGTATCTCTGAGATCCAAGTACTATGGCACTTCAGTAATTCCTATCTATTGTTCCACTCGGTTCCTCAGGAGTAAAAGTCAAACCCAAAAGGCCGTGGGATTGCCAGAATTTTAAAAGCAATAATAGTTAATGTTCTCCCATGGGAGTTACTACATGTTTTTACATATGTTCCATATGTTAACTCATTTAAACCTCATTGCTTTATGAGGTAAGTACCCTCCTTATCCCCAATTTACAGGTGGGGAAACTGAGGCACAGAAAGAGTAAGTTGCTTGCCTAAGGCCCTGTTACTAGCAGGTGGTGAAACCAGGATTCCAACCTGGGAGTCTGGTAAATGTGTGTAAAGACCACACGTTTGGAAATGACAGTCACGAGGACATTATAAGACTTCTGGAATGTTTATAATTTCACCTCTGCTTGTTAGTTTTCCTGTCTGTTTCCCTAGAGTGAGTTGAGTAAAATGGAAGAAAAAAGAAAGAAAAGAGAGAAAGAAACAAAGAAAAAGAAGGAAAGAAGAAAGAAAAAAAGAAAGGAAGGAAGGAAAGAAGAGAGAAAGAAAGCAAGAAAGAGAAAAAGAAAGAAAACAGGAAGGAAGGAAGGTGGGAGGGGGGGAAAGGGAGGAAGAAAGAAGGGGGACAGAGGGAGGGAATGAAGGAGGGAGAGAGGGAGGGAAGGAGGAAGCAATAAAAAGACGAGGATCTGTATGCTTGTGGAGTGGTGGGATGGGCAGAAAGCAGGAGGGAGCCCTGGACCGACTGCATTCCACAGAGGATTGTGGGTGCAACGTAGGCGGCAGATTGAGAAAAGCAAACAAACAAGCTCAACCTTTGGAGCTTTGGGGAAAAAAAACTGCTGAGCAGTGAATGCTGGCTTCCCACGGAGAAGGCAGGCTGCTTCCCCAGCTCACATCCTTCCGTGCACCCACCTCCTCTTTCCGGAGGTCACTTGAGATTGCTTTATGGCAGAATCTCCGGGTCACAGGAATGTTACGTTTTGATTGGGGTTTCCCCCTCCCCTGGGAGGCCTGGGCCAGCTCCCCAAGGGCTCATCTCTGTCCCAGGCCCTATACTCCCATAGCACTTAGCAAAAGCCTAGAGAGAGCACCGCAAAATGCCAAGCACAACAGGAGCGCGTAGGAAGAACACACTTAGAATGACAGGGACGCTAGAACTGCCTATGGTCGTGGTCTGACATTTTCGTTCCATGGTCTGAAATACTAAAAGTTCCTAAACAGCTATTTGATTTCATACAATTGTTTTCAAGAAAACAGTTTTTGTTTGTTGGTTGGTTGTTGTTTTTTTGTTTGTTTGTTTGTTTTGTTTTTTTTTTTTTTGCTGCTGTTGTTTTGAGACAGAGTTTTGCTCTTGTTGCCGGGTTTCTCCATGTTGGTCAGGCTGGTCTGGAACTCCTGACCTCAGGTAATCCACCGGCCTCGGCCTCCCAAAGTGCTGGGATTACAGGAAAACAGTTGTTTATTTGAAACAATGATATAGGCTGGGCGCGGTGGCGCACGCCTGTAATCTCCACACTTTGGGAGGCTGAGGTGGGTGAATTACCTGAGGTCAGGGGTTCGAGAACAGCCTTGCCAACACGGTGAACCTCCGTCTCTACTAAAAATGCAAAAAATTAGCTGGGTGTGGTGGCGCATTCCTGTAATCCCAGGTACTTGGGAGGCTGAGGCAGGAGAATCGCTTGAACCCAGGAGGTGGAGGTTGCAGTGAGCCGAGATAGCGCCACTGTACTCCAGCCTGGGCGACAAGAACAAAACTCCATCTCGCAATCTCAAAAAAATAAAATAAAATAAATAATTATATAAGCTACCTTATTGATGTAGTTACAAATGAGCCGCTGAAACATATAAATTTTAAGGAACAAGCCACATATCTTTCACCCACAGCTTCACCAACTAAAGGTGTACGTGGTACTTTTGTGGAAGGCATTTGGACATGCTTTGAGGGAACCTGAAATACCGCCATGATTACGTGATTTTTCAAAAACCAGGCTCTATTCCTACATTACCAGAATTTAAAAGTTCAGAGTAAATATTTTTTTTTTTTTTTTTTTTTGTTGAGACAGTCTTGCTTTGTCGCCCAGCCTGGAGTGCAGTGGCCGGATCTCAGCTCACTGCAAGCTCCGCCTCCCGGGTTCACGCCATTCTCCTGCCTCAGCCTCCTGAGTAGCTGGGACTACAGGCGCCCGCCACCTCGCCCGGCTAGGTTTTTGTATTTTTTAGTAGAGACGGGGTTTCACCGTGTTAGCCAGGATGGTCTCGATCTCCTGACCTTGTGATCCGCCCGTCTCGGCCTCCCAAAGTGCTGGGATTACAGGCTTGAGCCACCGCGCCCGGCCCCAGAGTAAATATTTGTAAGACCTAGGTTACTAGAAAAGATGATGATTTTTTAAAAGACGCTGCCCATTTTGTCTCCACTTCCTTGATTAAAAAAAAGAAAAGAAAAAAAATTTGCCCAAGTTGGATTCATTCACAGAATTTTACACGTTAAAAATGATGTTGCAGGTCGAGTGTGGTGGCTCATGCCTATAAGCCCAGTGCTTCGGGAGGCTTGAGCCCAGGAGGTCAAGGCTGCAGGGAACCGAGATCGCACCACTGCACTCCAGCCTGGGCGACAGAGCAAGACCCTGTCTCAAAGAAAAACAAAACAAAACAAAAACAGAAAAAAATAATGTTACAGAAAAAGTACAATATTTTTAATATATACAGATTTTTTTTTCTGAGACAGAGTCTTGCTCTGTCAACCCTGTCTTGCTGGAGAGCTGTGGCGCAATCTCAGCTCACTGCAACCTCCGCCTCCCGGGTTCAAGCAATTCTCCTGCCTCAGCCTTCCGAGTAGCTGGGACTACAGGCGCCCACCACCACGCCTGGCTGATTTTTGTATTTTTAGTAGAGACAGGGTTTCATCATGTTGGCCAGGCTGGCCTCGAACTCCTGACTTTGTGATCCGCCTGCCTCGGCCTCCCAAAGTGTTGGGATTACAGGCATGAGCCCCCGCACCCAGTCAAAAGTACAATATTTTTAATGACGTATAAAGATGTTCATTCTTTGTGGTTGCCCTGGATGAGAGGGACTATTGATACTCAATAGTGTTTCTTTTGTTTCTACATTGTTTCTATAGTGAAAATACGCGTTGGCTTTGTATTGAAAATGTATAGTAAAAATGGTTTTATTAAAAACAGCAAATAACTACAAAAACTCCATTGGAATGGAAAGCAGCCCTTGGATTTTCTAGTTGAATGAAACAAGTAATTTATCCAATGTTAGAAATGTCTAAAGGCTTGCTCAAGTTTCATGGGCAGAACAGGAATTGAATTAAAGGTGAAACTGCAACGCCTGATGTGGCGGCTCGTTCCTGTGATCCCAGCACTTTGGGAAGCCGAGGCAGGGGATCACTTGAGCCCAGGAGTTTGAGACCAGCATGGGTAACATAGGGAGGCCCCATCTCTACAAAAAATTAGAATCGTTAGCTGGGCAGGTTGGTGCATGCTTGTGTTCCCAGCTGAGGCTGGGTGGAGGCTGAGGTGGAAGGATCGACTGAGCCCAGGAGGTTGAGGCTGCAGTGAGACATGATCGATGCACTCCAGCCTGGATGACAGAGTGAGACCCAGTCTCAAAAAATAAATACATAAATAAATAAGGGTACAATCGCAATTAAATGTCTTTGCATTGGTGGTTCCTGACCAAATTGCCTAAGCAAGCAGTACATTAATGAGCAGAG
The DNA here is from genome assembly GCF_043159975.1 of Macaca nemestrina. Taxonomy (NCBI): domain Eukaryota; kingdom Metazoa; phylum Chordata; class Mammalia; order Primates; family Cercopithecidae; genus Macaca; species Macaca nemestrina. The sequence goes on along the minus strand of NC_092125.1, from coordinate 12,688,991 downwards.
AGGCCACAACTCCCCTTGCTCAATTAAAGGCAGGAGCAGGCCAGGCGCCGTGGCTCACGCCTGTAATCCCAGCACTTTGGGAGGCCGAGGCGGGCGGATCATGAGGTCAAGAGATCGAGACCATCCTGCCCAACATGGTGAAACCCCGTCTCTACTAAAAATACAAAAATTAACTGGGCGTGTGGTATGCACCTGTAATCCCAGCTACTTGGGAGGCTGAGGCAGGAGAATTGCTTGAACCCGGGAGGTGTTACTCTTTCGTATACATGATCTCAAGAATCGCCTGATCACTGCTAGGGTTAAACCAATACAGTAACCACCTGAAGTGCTGAAAAGTCAAATAGGGGCTTAGAACCTCACTCCAGATCCTACACAAGCCGATGGTTCTGTTCCCAGAAACAGCCCAGCTTCCTGATCATCTATGGCCAGAGCCTTGTAGCAGAGCGGGAGATCACCCCTTAGGGGGTTCTTCAGCTGGATCTAGAAATCAAATGGAACCGGCAGATTAATAAGAGAAAAGCATACAGATTTTATTGCTTTTATATGTACATGGGAACCTGCACAAGAGCAAAGTCTGAAGAGGTGGCCAAAGCAAGGTGTTTTTATACTTTTTTAGAAAAAGAGCAATACATTGGAGAAGAAATGATAGCACAAAGAAAATCTAGCTGGGCAGTAAATTTTCTAGGAGAATCACTAGGACATATATGAGGGATGGTGTGTAAAGCAGGTGAAAGATAAGGGCTAGTTCGTTAAACATGTTTACCCTGGTCCAGTGTAGCCTCTACGATAAGGAGTATCTTCTCGCTCTGGTGTGGCGAGGGCATGCCTCCCAGAGCAACCTTTATCACTCACTGCACTCAGGAAGAGACAGGTCAGCCTGCCCTTTCTGAAACTACAATTTCTTCAGTGTTTTCAACTCAAAATAACCAATATCCCCCACCTGGCATATTTGGGGATGGCACGTCCTTTACTCCTTCAGCCTGTTCTCCCTGAAGGTCCTTTGTGTAGTTGGGAATCTCCACAGGAGGGGCAGCTCTTTGGTCTAAATCCATGGCAGGCAGAGTTTCGACAATATTCCCAACTTAAATGTTTCTGATTCTGAGTGGCGGTTAGATCCCTTAGTACACCCGTGTCCCCAGTGTCTACAGAATGGGCATGTTAATAAGCGTTGGCTGAACATTCAGTGATGGATACGGAAGAATAGGAGGCAAGAGAGATGGTGGTCTCCAATGCCAAGCCTCTGTGCTAACTGGGGCAGTTTTTTCCATGACTCATTTTCCTAAAAGCACCCTCAAGAGTCCCACAAAGCTTTTTCCAACAGCTAAATCACAGACTGATCTCCCGTCAACATCTTCCCATGACTATATATTAATCTTTTTTTTCTTTTGAGGTGGAGTCTTGCTCTGTCACCCAGGCTGGAGTGCAATGGCACTATCTCAGCTCACAGCAACTTCCACCTCCTGGGTTCAAGGATTTTTCTGCCTCAGCCTCCTGAGTAGCTGGGACTGTCAGTGCATGCCACCATACCTGCTAATTTTTTTTTCTTTTTTTTTTTTTTTGTAGAGATGGGGTTTCACCATGTTGGCCAGGATGGTCTTGAACTCCTGACCTCAAGTGATCCGCTTGCTTTGGCCTCCCAAAGTGCTGGGATTACAGGCGTGAGCCACTGCGCCTGACCATGTATTAATGGTATCTGATGAATTTGTTCCGTAGATTAAAATCTTGTGCCCCATCGCATGTGGCACTCCATCACATGTGGGGCACAGGGCTCCTGAGTGTTTGTGGCTGTCAAACCAAGATGATTTCTTGCTTAATCATGCAGATTTAAAAGTTCATCTCTGCTACCAGGAAGCACTTGCTCAACTCAGAAGACAACGTCCTATCAGCCTTTCACTATCACGCATCTGTTCTTCAAGATTCGTCAAATTGGTTAAAGCTCCAGTGAAATGGAGGCTAAAGTGAAACTTTTTCTCTTGTATAGATTTTTACTTGTAACTAGGAAAAAATTAGGCACCCACAGGAAAATAATGACCTAAAAAAATTAGGCTGAATGTAAGAAAAATTTGTGATGAAGTAAACATTTCAATCAACTGAAAATATTTTTCTGCCTTTTTATGTGCCACCATTAGCTACGTCATTGAGAAAACAATATTTGTATTTAAAAAAAAAAAAGAGCTGGTGAAAATCTGGCAATTGGCCGGGCATAGTGGCTTATGCCTATAATCCCAGCACTTTGGAAGGCTGAGGCAGACAGATCATTTGAGGTCAGGAATTTGAGACCAGGCTGATCCATGTGGTGAAACCCCATCTTAACTAAAAATACAAAAATTAGCTGGGCGTGGTGGTGGGTATCTGTAAACCCAGCCACTTGGGAGGCTGAGGCAGGAGAATTGCTTGAATCTGGGAGATAGAAGTTGCAGTGAGCCGAGATTGAGCCACTGCACTCCAGCCTGGGTGACAGAGCAAGACTTCATCTCTCTTTCTCGCTTTTTTTTTTTTTAAACTTCATCTCAAAAATAAAAAGAAATAAAGAAAATCTGGCAATCTAGTAAAAACTGGCCACTATGGCTTGCATGTGCTATGCATAAACGTAAATTGATGCATAAACTTAATTTTAGAACTGGAAGGAAATCTGGAGTTCTTTAGGAGCCGGATTTTACAGATGCAGAAATATAACAGCTTCAGTTTCGATTCAGTAAAATTTGACTAACTAAATTTAAGATAAGCATAGTTATGCATTAGAGTATTAACTCTCAAACTTTTAAAAAAGAATTCTTCCTTTGCTTGCTAATTTTCTTTCTTTCTTTCTCTTTTTTTTTTTTTTTTTGAGATAGGGTCTTGCTCTGTCGTCCTGGCTGAAGTGCAGTGACATCATCATAGTTCACGGCAACCTCTACTTCCCCAGCTCAAGTAATCCTCCTGCCTCAGCCTTCTGAGTATCTGGGACTACAGGTATAAGCCACCATGCCCAGCCTTTCTTTTCTTTTTTTTTCTCTTCTTTTTTCTTTTCTTTCTTTTCTGTCTCCCTCCCTCTCTCCCTCCCTTCTTTCCTTCCTTCCTTCCTTCCTTCCTTCCTTCTTTTTTTTTTTTTTTTTGGATGGAGTCTTGCTCTATCGCCAGGCTGGAGTGCAGTGGCACGATCTTGGCTCACTGCAACCTCTGCCTCCCAAGCAATTCTCCTGCCTCAGCCTCCCGAGTAGCTGAGACAACAGGCTTATGCTACCATGCCCAGCTAATTTTTGTATTTTTAGTAGAGACGGGGTTTCACCATGTTGGCCAGGATGGTCTTGATCTCTTGACCTCATGATCCGCCCACCTAGACCTCCCAAAGTGCTGGGATTACAGGCATGAGCCACAGCGCCCGGCCCTGTCTTTCTTTTTATCAAGACAATAACATGTCTTTATAGTGCTCCCAAGGCTAAAGTATACCTTCCATCTGTGTAAACACTCAACCTGGGCTTTGCAATGGCCCATGTTGGCAGCAGTGCAAACAAAAACAATTATGAAACCCATTTTCCTTTGACAAAGAGAAATAAGTGGCAAGAATCGCTTCTTTCTCTTCGTATGGGTCTCTGAAAAGAACCAGATCAATCAAAAGGGGAACATTTTTCTGGAGGGATAGGTTTGGCCTAGTGGCTTCTGCCTCTTTTAGATGACTACTGTTTCTCGTTTTAATGTTAAATGGAGACTAATAGGAGAAATCACATTAATTCAGTCAACAAACATTTACTGAGCACTTCCTGTGGTCAGGCCCTCTGTTAACTTCTCAGACTACAGTGACAACTCTGACACTCCCAACTCAAGGAGCCAACAAGTCCAGGAATAGAGACAGACAAGAAAACGGACAATTACAACTCCACTGTTAGGATAAAGGTACACTGAGAACTTGCAAATATTCTTCATCCCTTATCTTAATTATTCATGACATGTTTACCACCAATCAGAACAGCAATAACAATGAATGCCCGACTCAGACAGTAATGTCCATTTACCCTGTGTTTACACAGCATAATACAAGAAGGCAGTGGACAGGGATTCTCTTGTTTAGTCCTCACAACTCTGCAAGGTGGGTTTTATTACTCTCCATTTCTAGAGAAAGGATCTAACCTAATACTACATGGGCTGGCGGTCTTCCAATTGGGGTATGCACAACCCTGGGGGTAGGTGAGGACCCTGCTCTGGGGCCTTCAGGTGGGGACCATCAACCTCCATTTGTACTCTTTTCTGAACATTGGTCTGAGATAGAAAGTCCCTGCAATTAAGGCATTAAGCTGGCTCTTTTTCTATTTCTCATTTCATAATTGCCCTTCTCCCACTTTACCAAAACCTTTCACCCATCATATATATATATAAAATCCCCATATATATCCTATATATATCCCCTATATATTCTATATATACATATCCTATATATACACACATCATATATGTGTGTATATACACACATATATGTATGCATATATGATATATACATATATGATATGTATACATATGTATATATACATGTGTGCATGTATGTGTATGTGTATATATGTGTGTATATGCATATTTATACACGTGTGTGTACATATATACATCATATATATGTATATATGTGTGTGTCTATATATGCAAACATATATATGATGTGACATAAGATATGTGTGTATATATATGTGTGCATGTGTGTGCATATATATATAATATACAGATTAACAAGAGAAATATATATGTATATTTTGAGACAGCGTCTCACTCTGTCGCCCGGGTGGAAGTTCAGTGGCTGATGACAGCTCACTGCAGCCTCCCGGCTCAAGTGATTCTTTCACCTCAGCCTCCTGAATGGCTGGGACTACAGGAGCGCGTCACCACACCCAGTGAGTTATTTTATTTTTTGTAGAGATGGTGGTCTCACTATATTGCCCAGGCTGGTCTCGAACTCCTGGGCTTAAGCAATTTTCCACCTCGGCTTCCCAAATTGCTGAGATTACAGGTGTGAGCCACTGCATCCGGCCCATCCTTTATTTTAATATTATGCAGTGCCTTGAGGCATATAAAAAACCCATCTTCCCAAGTAAAGGAAACTCAAGCTGATGCCTGCAGAGCCTGCTTTAACGAAGGCTCTGAAACACCCTCTCTCATTAAAATGATAATTTCCAATAAAATTTTGTTTAACAATGATTTACAAAATGATAAAATTTATTTATTTGGGTTGTGTATGGATCATGGTAACAATAAAAAGACTTGTAAAACTAACTAAATTGAAGGAATCTTTGAATATTTAGAGCCTTAAGACCACAGGAATTGAAGACCACAGAAATATTAATTTATATTAATATTTTTGTTGCAGAGACATAAGAATGATCAATGAAAGGCTTTTAAGCACTAAAAATATATTATACTAGATAAAATTCTTTGGGGGAAATGGGATGGAAATACATTTTCAAGAGAGAAAGGAGCAACGTAAAATGAGGATGTAAAACCCTTTTGCTGGTTGTCCTTGGGGTTTCCTTTTAAAGAAAAGCTTGGCAAAGTTTCCCCCCCCCCATTGGATGATGGTGAATATCAAATCACTTTGGTGCTAATATTTCATTTAATACATTAATTTTAAAATGTTCTGTAGAGATGGGATCTCACTATGTTGTCCAGGCTGGTTTCAAACTCCTGGCCTCAAGCAGTGTTCCTGCCTCAGCCTCCCACAGTGCTGGGATTACAGGTGTGAGCCGCTGCATCCAGCCCCATTTACTACATTTAAAAGAGTGGTGTAACAATTTTTATTTAAAATGTCATATTTACAAGATTCTAGAATGTATATCATTTTCAACTAATCAAACCTAAACATCCTTGTAAAAAGTGTGAAAAGTTATATAGTTTTTCAAAATTCGATTAGTGGTTATGTGAGCAGAAATGTTTGAAGTATGTATGGCAGAGCCAGGCTTCAGTTCCCTGTCTTAAACATCAACAGGTACTGCATGGTTTGCTGTTTTTCCTCCTTCCCCCATCTCCAAATAAACGAAAGTATCAACATGCCTCACCTCATATAACCCTAAGGTTCCAGCAGTTGGCAATTACATTTTGACTTGGAAACCATTTTTCTAAAATAAACAGGAACTGTTTGCTTATGGATCAAAATGCAAAGGGCCATACCATTTAGCCTCACCTTCGTACTACAGATCGAGTTTCAAAGTGCCATGGTATAGCTAAATTATAGAGAAAAATATGAATATAACTGCAAAAGAGGAAGGAGATTTGGGATAATTCTTGTCCATTTTGTTAGGCCAAACGCGTCTTTGTGCAAATTAGAAAAAGGTGGCCTTTGTCCCTTCACAGGATCCTATCGTTTTGGGGATGGAGGGGCAGTGCAGGACTGGACGAGTGTGGCTAAAGTACAGACTGGGTTTCAGCTACCACATCCTCCTTCGGTTAGCTGCCCTCAGTGTGATCGAAACATGTGCCACGGCCCTGGGCCTTTGTCTTATGCTCCAGCCAGCCAGGAAAAATAATGTAAAAGAGCAGCTGCTATTTGGGGTAATGACCTTGGACCTTCCCCAATTTGTTCAAGCCTGTTTTTGCATTCATTTTTCCCACATTTATGTTCCTGGATGGAAGCTTCCGTATCTGCTCTTGGCCCTACTTGAAATTCCGTAGATTTCCTTCCTGGCTCCTGGCCTTTGGCTTTTCAAGTGGCTCCTGGTCCCGCACACTCCCTTAATTGGATTCTCCTGTCATTTCAGGTGAGAGGTTTCCCACTACAGCCTCTTGGGCCTCACACCCAATACCACTTTCCCATCAGAACAGCCTGGACCTTCGCCTATCGTAGAGCAGAAACAGAATTTAAATGAATTCTCAACAAGTGCTTGGACTTATATCTAGCAAAATTACATGGCATTTAACCTTTGACACAAAAAATGCAGCTTCTAGGAATCTATCTAAAGATACACTGTGGCAAATACATGAAAAGAAGCATTATTTATCAAGCACTATTTCCTAATAAAATAATTCTTAGGTCAGGTACAGTGGCTCAGGCCTGTAATCCCAGCACTCTGGGAGGCTGAGGAAGACAGGTGGCTTGAGTTATGAAGTTCAGGACCAGCGTGGGCAACATGGCAAAACCCCATCTCTAACAAAAATACAAAAATTAGCCGGGCATGGTGGCATGCACCTGTAGTCCCAGCTACTCGGGAGGCTGAGGTGGGAGGATCGCTTGAGCCTGGGAGGCAGAGGTTGCAGTGAGCCAAGATCGCAGCACTGTACTCCAGCCTGGGTGACAGAGTGAGACCCTGTCAAAAGAAAAGGGAAGGAAGGAAGGAAGGGAGGGAGGGAAGGCGGGAGGGAGGGAGAGAGGGAGGGAGGGAAAGGAAAGAAAGGAAGAAAGGAAGGAAAGAAAGAAAGAAAAAAGAAAAAAGAAAAAGAGAAAGAAAGAGAAAAAGAATTCTTACTAATAAATGCAGAAGAAATGATAGAATTAAAATATCACCATTTTCAATTCCTAATGAAATAATGGATCTAGGCAATGACCATCAATAGCTAGATGCTAAAATCATCTGATCAAAAACTAATGGGAACTTCGTAATAGATGGATGAGGCTAACAACATCTGAAACCACTGACTGGTTTTGCTGTCCTAAAAAGAAAAACAACCAGTTATTTTCTGTCTCCTGATGAGTTACAGTTGGAACTACATATCACCTGTAAAGGCTTCTGGCCAAAAATTAAACCCAGCTGGATCTTATTAAGCCTTTAAATCTAACAGTTAGTTTTGAAGCTTTCACAGATGAAATGAAGTCTGAGATTTGCTTCAAAATGAACCAGTGGTGGGGAGGAAGTGGGTGAGGTGTAGATGAAACAAGATTGGCCACGCTGATAATTGCTGGAGCTGGGCGATGAAAGCACAGGTATTCATCACACCATCTCTCTACTTTTGTGTATTTGTTTGTTTCTGGTTTTGGTTTTAAGGAGCAGAGAGTTTGATAGGCAAGAAAGGAAAGAGAAGGCTGAAGGAAGAAGCTCCCCAGTACAGAGACAGAGGGAGGGGGCTCCAAGGCCGAAAGAGGAGGTCCCCTTGTGTATGTTTTAAAATGCCCCCAGATAAAATATTTTTGGAAAAGTACTTGGTTGGATTCGATAGTTTTTTTTTTAATTTAAAAAAATCACCTCAATTTTTTTCTTGCTCTAACCTGCCGTAGAAATTCCTGAGGTTTCACTTGTTGCTTTATAATGAACTGTGTAAACACAAGCTGGAAGAGATTAGTTATGTGCAAGAAGGGTTGGTTAAACATTGAACCTGGCTTGCTGAGGGAAGCCTTTTAATGAATCTCAGTAATTTTGCAAAAGAAAAGATAACAATGAACACTACGTTAAACATCATTCTTTTGCACTTGGCTAAGTATGTATATGTAATTACTGTCTGACTGTCACTGGATGTATACAGCATATACACATTTACTTTTTTTTTTTTTTTTTTTTTTTTTTTTGAGACAGAGTCTGGCTCTGCCGCCCAGGCTGGAGTGCAGTGGCCGGATCTCAGCTCACTGCAAGCTCCGCCTCCCGGGTTCACGCCATTCTCCTGCCTCAGCCTCCCGAGTAGTTGGGACTACAGGCGCCCGCCACCGCGCCCGGCTAGTTTTTTGTATTTTTTAGTAGAGACGGGGTTTCACCGTGTTAGCCAGGATGGTCTCGATCTCCTGACCTCGTGATCCGCCCGTCTCGGCCTCCCAAAGTGCTGGGATTACAGGCTTGAGCCACCGCGCCCGGCCACATTTACTTTTTAAACCTTTTTTTTTTTTTTGAACGGAGTCTTGCTCTGTAACCTAGGCTGGAGTGCAGTGCCATAATCTCGGCTCACTGCAAGCTCTGCCTCCCAGTTTCAAGCGATTCTCCTGTCTCAGCCTCCAGAGTAGCTGGGACTACAGGAGCCTGCCACCACTCCTGGCTAATTTTTGTATTTTTAGTAGAAAAAGGGTTTCACTATGTTGGCCAGGCTGGTCTCGAACTCCTGACCTCGTGATCCATCTGCCTCAGCCTCCCAAAGTGCTGGGATTACAGGCGTGAGCCACCACGCCCGGCCCATATATACTATTTATACATTTTTAGTATCATTTTGCCTTTACATTTTACATAATTTCAGATACATTTTCCTCATATCAAATAATTCAGCGTTTTTTAGTACTAGTATCATAGTCTGTAAGTCATTCAAAAAATGTATTTCACAAAACAGGCTATCTCATCCTTTGAGCTATCGAGATGAATTAATGTATACTCCTTCTAAGATCCCTCTCATCACTAAGATTCTTTTATTTTATGACAAAACCATAGTTCTAGAAGCTTGTTTCTCCCACCTGAAAAGACTGGATTTGGGACATGATCCTGTAGAACTTCAGAGGTAAGCCTGGTGAATCTGATCATAGGGGGTCTGGAGGGTGAAAAAAAAGTTTGGTGCTCATGGATGGGGCTAGTATTGGGGTGTGGGGGAGATTAGGTCAATGCAAGAGGATTCAAAGGAGAAATTAATGCCTTTAGATTGGGGAAGATAATCAGAAGAGGTAGATGACACTATCCATGACATTTCCTGGGGAAGCAGATGTATGTATAAGGATATGAGTGTTGTGGTTTTGTAAAGAATGCATTCCTGAAGATGTTGCATAATTTAAAACTTACATATTTTGATTAATTTTCTCATAAGAATAGCAGGGTATGTGTTCTCAGGGCTCACAAATGTATAATCCATTGTGGCAAATTTTTGCTTTCAATTTTTTTTATCATGATTGTCACAGGTTCTGTGACAAGAGTTCTGGTTTCTAAATTCACAGCTTACCAAGGCAGTTCTTTAAAGTTCTGGATACGGTTTTATCATATCTAGCTTGTATTCCAAAATTATTGAGTTGGGGCATATTTTCCAAGCACTAGCAGTGCTATTTAATGGATAGTTGGAGGGGGGTCCAAAAATTTTAAAATTATGTTAACAAAAATAACACAGCAACAAAATAATAAGCAAAATCACTGCCAGAGTATTCCTTAGCTTGAAACAATATGGTTCACATGGATAGAATACGGCATCTATTTCTGTTTAATCAGTTAACCTGCTAAGTAGCAAGAGCTTACAATTCATGTCTAAAATAATGATTTTTTTTTTACTAGTTTTTTAAAAAATGTGGGCTATATATAAATAGATATAATTTAACATTTTGCTTATAAGACTCAATTTTGCCTGGGTATGGTGGCTCATGCCTGTAATCCTAGCACTTTAGGAGGCTGAGGCAGGAGGATTGCTTGAGCCCAGGAGTTCAAGACCAGCCTGGGCAACATAGTGGGACCCCATCACTACCAAAAATAATAATAATAATTAGTCAGGCATGGTGGTGTGCACTTGTAGTCCCAGCTACTTGGGAGGCTGAGGTGGGAGGATCACTTGAGCCCAGGAGGTCACGGCTGCAGTGAGCCACTATTGTACTACAACACTCCAGCCTAGGTGATAGAGTGAGACTATGTCTCAAAAAAAAAAAGACTATTTCTAAATGTATGGCTATATTATACCATATAAATGTGGCTTCTTGGGTAAGGAAAGAGGACAATATAGATGAAAAAGAAATTGATCCTACCTGAAGTGATCCTTTTATTGTATAACTCCCAGGCAGTTGTGGCAAATAATTTGCAACATCTACTCTGTTGTTCTGAAGCTGGTTTTCACAAGTTTTATTGGGAACACCATCCCCTCTCCTGCATGATCAGTTTCTCCTCTCCACAGATCATTCACATGAGCAAAGTCAGTAGCGCGCTGGTAAATGTTTAAGATCTTGTTCTTTAGGGGAAAAAGGTCCTAAGTTATAGCAGTTGCCCCGGATAACTTCAAGGTATCAACATGGAAGTTATGTGCAAAATTGGCTGTCACCAACCAGTATGAGCTAACACCAACATAGCACCCAGTGTTCTCCAAACTTCAGGTCACAGCCCGTTAGTGGGGCTTGCAAACAGTTTAGTGGGCTATAAGTAGCATTTTTTTAAAATGAAAAAAGTAGATTGCTTTACACATAACAGGAGTATTGTTTTGTACGAATTTTTTTTTTTTTTTAAGACACAGTTTCACTCTCTTGCCCAGGCTGGAGTGCCAGTGGTGCAATCTCAGCTCACTGCAACCTCCGCCTCCAGAGTTCAAGCGATTCTCATGCCTCAGCCTCCCGAGTAGCTGAAATTACAGGCATGCGCCACAAGGCCCAGCTAATTTTTGTATTTTTAGTAGATACAGGGTTTCGCCATGTTGGCCAGGCTGGTCTCAAACTCCTGACCTCAAGTGATCCACCTGCCTCGGCCTCCCAAAGTGCTGGGATTACAGGAGTGAGCCAGGCCAAAAGTTTTGTTTTCATAATTTTAAGTATGTATGTAGTAAGTCTCAATGGAAATGTCATTCTTATGGCAGGTCACCTGAAAAAAAAGTCTAAAAGTTGCCAGTGTAGTATCTTCTTTTTCAAAACAAAAACAACATGAGAAAACCGTCTCCCCTTTGTTCCACTGCTTCCTCAGCTATAATGCTGCTTCTCCGTTCCTCCTCACAGCAAACATTTTCAAAATCTTTATAGTCACGGTTTCCACCAGTTCTTCACCTCCCATTTCTCAACCCATTTCAGAGTCACCGTCAGCCATAACTTCACGTTCCTAAGCCCATTGCTCACTTCCGTCTTTCTTGGCCTCTCAGCACACTTGGCACAATAGGCTGTTCCTCTTTCTTTGGCGTCTGTGACACCACTTTCAGCAAATTCCCCTGGTTGTTTCTTCTCAGTCTCATTTATTGACATTGTCTTATCTCCCCACAGCTGTCTGAGGTGATTTTCTCCCTCTACTCTCGTAGGTGGCGCCATCCAATCCCATGACATCCTATCATTCTCCCCTCCTGCTTCAGCCATGCTGGTTGGTGGCCTTTGTTTCCTGAACACATTTAATGCATTCTCAAGACCCTCAGGGACTTTGCAGTAGCTGGTCACTAAGGCGGGAATGCTCTTGCGCACCATCTTCATATGGCTGTTTCCTTTCTTTCACTCACCAGCTGCTTAAACTTTGCCTCCTCTGAGAAAATTTCCTTGTCACCCAACTAAGGTTGCCACTCAGGTGCTCCCAATTTAATCTTCTCTAAAACACATCACTATATGTGTCCTCAACTAGAGTGTAAGCTTCCTTGAAACAAGAACAATCAAAATGCCCTGCCCTCATGGAGTTTATAGTCTTATGATGGGCGAAGTAACATAAAATAAAAAGGTACCTTATATAGTATATTAGCATGACAAATGTTAGCCAGAAATAGAGCAAGGAAGAGTTGATAGGGAGTGTGTATGAGTGTGTTTTGGGACAGTGTTTGCAATTTTAAATATTGGTGGTCAGGAAGGGCCCCACTGAAAATTGACACCTGAATAGACTTGAAAAGGGAAAAGGAAATATTGAGTAAAGATTTTAGGATGGGAGTGTGACAGGCCTGCTAGGAGAATAGCAAAGTAGGTGTGTCTGCTGCAGAAAAAGCGAGAAGGCAAATATTTGGAGATAAAGTCACAGTGTGTGAGGATTGGGGCAGATCATGAAGTGTTCCTGTAATAACTGGATCTTTACTCAAAGAATGAGCAAAAATTAGTAGACCATTGGCCGGAAGTGGTGGCTCACACCTGCAATCCCAGGTTACAGGAGGCCGAGGCGGGCAGATCACTTGAGGTCAGGAGTTCGAGACGAACCTGGGCAACATAGTGAAACCTCATCCCTACTAAAAATACAAAACTTAGCTGGGCATGGTGGTGCACACTTGTAGTTCCAGCTACTCAGGAGGCTAAGGCACATGAATCACTTGAACGTGGGAGGCGGAGGCTGCAGCGAGCTGAGACCGCAACACTGCACTCCACTCCAACTTGGGCGACAGAGTGAGACTGTCAAAAAAAAAAACCAAAAAAAAGTAGTTTTTAGTAAGGGATTAACATGATCTGAATTACGTTTTATCATGATTTCTCTGGCTGCTGTGTTGAGACTGAATTGCAGAGGGGCAAGGGCGAAAATAGGGAGACCAATTTGGGTACTGCAGTAATAATGTAAGAGATGTGGGACTCTATCTAGAAGGGCCCATGAGGTCCTTTGCATGCTAGTATTCTTTACTGCTGTGCCTGGCCATGATAGGCATTCAGTGAATATTTGCTTATTTAAAATTACACACTGGGCTAGTTGAACAACAGTGCCAAATGAGGGAGATATTTCTAGGAATAAGTTCTTAGGATTTATGAACATTTTAATCCAGATTTTCTTTGTTCACTCTCTGGCCCTTTTACTCAGCCCCATTTGTGCCTAAATATGACTTACGAAAGAAACATAGCATTTATGTGTACTTATTTCAACTTATTTTAGCTTTGTAAAGGAGAAGTACTAGGTAGACTCAGGGCCCAGCTTGGTGACTCACGTCTGTAATTTCAGCATTGTGGGAGGCCAAGGCAGGAAGATACTGTGAGCCCAGGAGTTTGTGACCAGCCTGGGCAACACAGTGGACCCCGTCTCTACAAGAAAAAATTTTTTAAATTAGCTGGGCATAGTGGTGTGTGTCTGTAGTCCCAGCTACTCCTGAGGCTGAGGTGGGAGGATCACTTGAGAGAAACCCTGTCTCAAAGGGGGTGGGGGCGGGGGAGACTCAGGCAGAATTTGTGAAGATATTCAGTTGCTCCTGACTTTATCAATAATCTAACACTTCAACCTAACATTGATATCTATTTTATGCAAAGCATTACACTATGCACTGGGGAATGTATAAGACAAGTTCATTCTCAAACTACAGTCGAGTTGGACAGAAAAAACACACGACACACACCAGAAGATAACTATAAATCCAAGGCAGTGTATGTCAAGGGTAAATTCACTTATTCAAATTGGATCTTGAGAAGTGTATCTAACTTGGAAAATGGGTAAGGAGGAGAGAAAAGCAACAGTGAATCAGAACATGAGTTCCCAGTTATGGGACTTGTAATGAATTCCTCGATTAAAATAAAAAGTAATGAAAACAAAAGCCAAGGAGGAGAAAGCCCATGTTGGTGACACTAAAATATATCTTTCCAAACAAATGTGGATAAAAGTTAAGTAGAGAAGATGAGAACTTTGAGGTCCCTAACACAAAACAAACAATAAGCAGCAAGCCATTCCAAGTGGCTGACATGACTTTGTTTCAAACTTTATTTATATTTCTGGCTGGTGTGTTTACAGCCAATAGGTCAAACTATCAGTGTAGAGCCCTGAGAAGTTGGGTATTTACGGAGCATCTAATACGCACAGAATTGTGCTCCATACTGCTTAAACTGTTCCCTAAGTGTCCAATTTGGAGAAAACACCCACGCGCAGGGTAACTAGCGAGTGACGCGGAGTGGCTGCGAGTCCATGTTATCACTAACGGATGGGGCGCTTTGAGCTGGGCACAGTCCAAGGTACTGAACCCTTCCCCCAGTTTCGCCTACATCCAGAGGTGTGTACCTTCAAAAAGCAGTGCCTTCAGGTCTCTTCTGGCACTGTCTGGACTCTGTTCCGAGGCAGACGAGGAAGCTGAGAAAACCCTGGCATTGACCCCGTGGACCTGGGCGCCCCGGGAAGGCCAGCGCTGGGTCCAGGCAGGCGGGGCCTGTGCGGTGATCACCCCGGTCCCGGAAAGTCCCAGCCCTGAGCGCCCTCCTAGACCTGGAGGCCTGGAACAGCCAAGTGGACGTTGGCCCACTTGCTGCGGAAGAGAAAGCCTTTCTCTTCTTTCCTTCCCATTTTCCTACCACCTTCCACCCACTCCGCCTTCGGGGCAAAGGCAGCCAGATCCACCCAGGACACATTCTTTGTCCTTATCCTCTGTGCTCTCCCACAGCAAGCCAGTCGCGGTCCAACGCCCCAGAGGCTGTGCAGGAGGCCGAGCTGGGTGGCGATCAGTGGCGGGTCCCTGTCCAAAATCCAGCAGAGCCGCCAGGGACGCTCCATACACAGACGGCGCGGCGCGGGTAGGGTGGGGAGACCACAGCGGGAGAGGCAGGAAGTGAACGAGGACTGACTCCTGTCGCTTCCCGTAGCCGCCCACGGACGCCCCAGCCGGGAACCGGACGGCACCTAGTGGCTGACGAACAACTTGCTCCGTGGAGCGCCTGAAACACCAGTCCTTGGGTGAGTAGCGCGACCCCCGGCCACTGGGACAGTCGCTAGGGGAGTGGCTGCTCTGAGGGCCTCGCCAGTGGAGGATGGCATTCGGATGTCACGCCTCCTAAATCACAATTTGATGGGTGGGACAGTGTCCAGTCCACCCCAACCCGCAGGTCCTCACCGCGGCAGAGCCGGGGCTGGGTGGCGGGGACGCTGCCTCTGCAGGCGAGGCTGCTCCGGGGCATAAGGGGTTATCAGGAGTCGCGGCCTTTCTTGTACATCCCTGGCTGGAGTCAGGCTGTTTGTCCTGGGGTGTCTCCTCGCTGCAAATCCACCGCACCTGTGCTGCTTTCTACCCTGTTCCCTCCTAACCTGAGGCCTAGAGCCACCTTCAAGTGGAGGAATCTGGGGAAGCTGCCGTCCCGGAATTTGTAGTGACATTGCTTTCCCTGCCTCTGACACGCGCTTTAGGATGCCGAGTCATTTGACTGCAGTATTAAACATTACAAAGGGCAAGTCATGTGACTTCCTTTGACCCTACGTGAAACTTAAGTGATGGCTTCTTGTGATGCATACGAAGTGGTCATGCTGGCGGGACCTGTCCCTGGGGATACTTCAGGGGTTGCGTGATTTAATGCAAGCCGATGATTTAAATTGGGTCACTCGCTGGTTATCACACATGTGTATGGCAACTCGGCATCCATTCTTTTTGCTCTTGTTCTTGCTTCCTGTATTGAGTCACGGAGCCAGAGTTTTGAGGTTTTGACTAACGAATTAAGTTAATGACATAGACTGGGGTTATATTTAGGTGGTAAACCAAGAGGGGTACAGTTTTTTTCTTAATAAAGAAAAAGTAATAGATTTGATCGGTGTGTATTGTTGGTGTGCGGTATAATGACAATTGCTGGAAGTAAAATACAGGAAGCTCTAGTTTCGTTTCCCCTTTAGTTCTGCTTAAAGTCATCGAGTTTTTCCTAGAGTTATTAAATGTAGTGTCCATGGGTGCTTTTATCTTTAAAAATGTGGCTAATGCTTTCCAACACTCCCCTGCCCTGTGATTTTTTTTTTTAAAGCAGCAGAGAAAATTGTATCTTAATAGTATTAAAATTATTGGATTTCCACACCTTGATTTGTTTAAATTGGAGGAAGAAGAGCAGTTCTTTTTATTCACAATAATAATAGCTAACATAGCACTTACTCTTTCACTATTTTATTAACTCAATCCTCAGAACAAACCAATGATGTGAATACTGTAATTATTGTCCTTTTATGGAAGTGAAAAGTGAAATGAATACCTCTGATAATTGTACAGGACTGTTTGATTAGTAATTGCCATTAATTAATTAGTTTGTTTTTTTGAGATGGAGCCTCGTTCTGTTGCCCAGGCTGGAGTGCAGTGGCACGATCTTGACTCACTTCAACCTCCACCTCCCAGGTTTAAGCAATTCTCCTGTCTCAGCCTCCTGAGTAGCTGGGACTGCAGGTGCATGCCACCACATCTGGCTAATTTTTGTATTTTTAGTAGAGATGGGATTTCACCATATTGTTCAGGCTGGTCTCGAACTCCTGACCTCAGGTGATCCACCCGCCTTGGCCTCCCAAAGTGCTGGGATTACAGGCGTGAGCCACCATGCCTGGCCTATTTTAGTATTTTTAATAATAAATTCCATGTTAGAAATTTTCTACTGATGTATTTTCTAAGTCAGTATTTCCTACACTCACAATCCAAAATTGTTTAGTATATGAGCACACTGGTAAGAATGGGAGGCAGATCTTTGATTGTAATCACATTCTATTATTTGGTAAATATCAGTAACAATATATAATTTACATTGTAAAATAGGATATGAAGAAAAATGCTACATGCTTACTTTTCTTTTCCTCTGTTTTTACTTTACACAGGGCCAGTGCCTCAGTTTCAATCCAGGTAATCTTTAAATGAAACTGGCCTAAAATCTCAGGTCATACACGAAGAGACTCCAACAAGAAGCTGGAAAAGAATGATGTTGTCATTAAACAACCTCCAGAATATCATCTATAACCCGGTAACTGAGTTCTAGAAAATAACGTTTTACCTATGCCAGGATTGAGAGCAGATCCAATAGAATATTAATTATCCATTGGGAGACAGGGCAAAAATAAAAGCCAGTGAACATATTTAAAGCACCTACTATGTAATAGGGATGGTGGTGGGCGCTGACTACAAAACAGCTGTTGTCCTCTAGTGGAGGAAGAAGTCACAATGGCAATATGATGTGATGAAACAGTGTTATAAACAGGGAACGTTTGGGTAGAGTGGAGGGAATGCCAACTTTTGGTAATGGGAGGAGGCTCAGCTAATCATAAATTTTAGTTTTTAAAGGCAAATGGATTTCTTACTCTACAAGTTTTTCATTTTCTTTTTTAATTAGAGCTGTCCATGAGAAGTTAATGTCTCGATCTTTCCCTCAGCCTTTCAAATACTGCTTGGCACTTGAGCAGGGAAAATGTCAAAAGCCAGTGGGGAGACGGAGAGTGAGAAGTAGTAAAGGGTCTCGTGCAGTTCAGGCTGGTCCTAGAACCCCTGAATGACTGTAATTGCTGGAAATTGCCCTGTAATCCTAAGCAGTAAAGAGCTTGTTTTAGTTTTATGTGGTGGTGAGAATCTTTAGGAATGTCTAGTTTCCACTTATTTGAAGCTGAATCCTGATTTGAGGTCTGGGAAAGGACAGCCACTTTTTTAGTAAACCCCCTAGAAGATTCTTGGGCAAAAGGAAGGGCGAGAATCCTTGAAATAAGGCCCTAAACCAGTTTTGTTAGTGTGTGTGGGTTCAAGTTTTTGTCATTTACTTTATAGCTGTAATTCCTTTTTCCCTAAGTTTTAATGTCATTGTGTAAGAATGAGGTATCACTGCTGTATCAAGCAAAGTCAGTTTTAGGAGAAATAGCCGTACAGTGGCAGTAAGTTTTAAAAAGATGACTTCCTGAAATGGAAGCTAGTGAGACATTTAAGATGACTTTGTGCATGTTAGAGTGAAAAACATCTCAAGGTTGTAAACTGATTTCCTGCAAAGATCTTTAAAAAACAACAACAAACTAGGCTGCCTGCCGGGGGTATCTGAAGTTTCATTTTGGCTCAAGCTGGGAGAATGGATGAAGGTTACACTGTTCAATTCTGCCCTTCACACAGAAAAGAAGATACTTTCATAGACACAATACCTGCATATCTTGATTCTCTCATACTGATGATTCCTGTAGTTTCTGCGGTCAGTACTCTCAACTATTGAGGTGGAACAAAAATAAGTAGACTTCATTTCCTGAGGAAGGGGATCTGGAGAAGTCAAGTTCTGCTCCAGGGCAGAAAATGCCTTCGCTCCTGTGGCATGGTCTGGATGCTGTTCTGAGGATAATGCGTTTCCAAGGGAGATATTTTTGGCAAATAGCTTTTTTTTCTTTCTTTTTAAATTTCTCTATTTTTTAATCAGTTCTCACAAAAGAGTAGGAAAGGTTAGAGGTAGAAAGACTGAACTGAATGGCAAAAACATTTTGCTCTGTCTTTAAATTTCACTACTGTAAAATATTTATAGTATTAAGGGCCCGTATTGCACTGAATTTCTTTCATTTGTAGCTAGTTGCCCTTTCAATGTTCCACAAAAAAAGGCTGTAAATAACTTATTTTATTTATTCAATTAATTTAAAAAGATTTTTTTTTGAGACGTAGTTTCCCTCTGTTTGCCCAGGCTGGAGTGAAATGACGGAATCTCGGTTCACTGCAATTTCTGCTTCCTGGGTTCAAGCAATTCTAGTGCCTGAGCCTCCTGAGTAGCCGGGACTACAGGCACCGGCTACCATGCCCAGATAATTTTTGTGTTTTTAGTAGATACAAGGTTTCACCATGTTGGCCAGGCTGGTCTCAAACTTCTGACCTCAGGTGATCTGCCCATCTTGGCCTCCAAAAGTGCTGGGATTACAGGCGTGAGGCACCGTGCCTGGCCAACTTAGTTATTTAATCAATTAGTATATTTTATAAGCTAGACTTAGGAAAACTGTTTTCAGCCAGGCGCAGTGGCTCACACCTGTAATCCCAACACTTTGGGAGGCTGAGGCAGGTGGATCATGAGGTCAGGAGTTCAAGATCAGCCTGGCCAAAATGGTGAAACTAAATACAAAATTATTTTTTGTATTTCTACTAAAAAATAAAAAATTAGCAAGGCGTGGTGGTGGCCTCCTGTAGTCCCAGCTACTCGGGAGGCTGAGGCAGGAGAATCGCTTGAACCTGGGAGGCGGAGGTTGCAGTGAGCCAAGATGGTGCCACTGCACTCCAGCCTGGGTGACAGAGTGAGACTCTATCTCCAAACAAACAAACAAACAAACAAAACACACACATACACACAAAACCTGTTTTCTTGAATCATGGTTATTTTGTTACTGATAGGTTTAATGAGTAAATATTGATTGAGTGTCAGTATTCTTTATTAGGCATTATAAACACATCACCACTTTTTAATTTTTATTTCATTAATCTTTCCAATTTTTTTTTTTTTTTTTTTTTTTTTTTTTTTTTTTTAAGACAGAGGCTCGCTCTGTCACCCAGGCTGGAGTGGAGTGGTGCAATCTTACCCCACTGCAACCTCCACCTCCTGGGCTCAGCCTCACAAATAGCTGGGACTACAGGCATGCACCACCATGCCTGGCTAATTTTTGTATTTTTTTTCGGTAGAGACAGAGTTTTGCCATGTTTCTCAGTCTGGTCAAGCACTCCTCCTGCCTTGGCCTCCCAAAGTGTTGGTATTACAGGCATGAGCCGCCATGCCTGGCCTATTTCTAATATTTTGGTCCACATTGGTGTTAGACCAACTGTCCACATTAAGTTTTCTTGGAAAAGATGAAGTAAATATTGTGACTGGCCTATGTATTTTTTTCCCTATTTAGTATATTTCTTTGACTAGTTCAACTGATAGAATTCCAAGACTTAGTCAGGCTCTAAGGCTGGGTCCAGAGGCTCACGCCTGTAATTCCAGTACTGTGGGAGGCCAAGGCTAGTGGATCACTTGAGCCCAGGAGTTCAAGACCAGTTTGAGCAACATAGGTGAGACCTTGTCTCTCTATAAAAATACAAAAATTAGCTGGGCATTGTGGTGCACATCTGTAGTCCTACGAGGAAGGCTGAGGTGGGAGGATTGCTTGAGCCCAGGAGGTTGAGGCTGCAGTGAGTAGTGAGTGTGGACTCTGTGCTCCAGTCTGGGTGACAGAGCAAGAACCAAGCTCAAAAATAAAAATAACTCAGAGGCCGGGCGCGGTGACTCACGCCTGTAATCCCAGCACTTTGGGAAGCCGAGGCGGGAGGATCACTTGAGGTCAGGAGTCGAGACCAGCCTAACATAGTGAAACCCTGTCTCTACTAAAAATACAAAAATTAGCCAGGCATGGTGGCGGGGGCCTGTAATCCCAGCTACATGGGAGGTTGAGGCAGGAGAATTGCTTGAACTTGGGAGGTGGAGGTTGCAGTGAGCTGAGATTATACAAGTGCACTGCAGCCTAGGCGACAGAGCGATACTTCATCAGAAAGAGAGAAGAGAGAAGAGAGAAGAGAGAGAGAGAAAAGAAAGAAAGAAAGGAAAGAAAGAAAGAGGAGGAGGAGGGGAGGGAAGGAAGGAGGGAGGGAGGGAGGGTGGGAGGAAGGAAGGAAGGCAGGCAGGCAGGCTTCCTTTTCTGGTTTTTTTTTTTTTTTTCCCTTTTCTTTTATTTATTTATTTTTTTTAAGAGACGGAGGCTTGCTCTGTTGCCCAGGCTGGAGTGCAGTGGTGTGATCTCATCTCACTGCCACCTCCGCCTCTTGGGTTCTAGCAATTCTCCTGCCTCAGCCTCCCGAGTAGCTGGGACTACAGGTGCACACCGCCACGCCCAGCTAATTGTTATTTTGTGTTTTAGTAGAGACAGGGTTTCACCATGTTGCCCAGGCTGGTCTCGAACTCCTGAGCTCAAGCAGTCCGCCCGCCTTGGCCTCCCAAAGTGCTAGGATTAGAGGCGTGAGCTACCGTGCCTGGCTGCTTCCTTTTCTTTCTATTGAATTTGAATGAATAATTTGGAAGACAGTATCTTTACTTCATACCAGGAATGCTGTCAGTGAAATTCCTTGTTTAGCAGTTCATTATCTACCTATATATTTTATTTTTCTTGTTGTTTATAGAGTTCTTAAGGTATGATTAAATGCTAGCTGGTTAAGAAATTATTTAGAAATGAAACAGAATTGGTTGTTACTCTAAACCCCCTCTTTTTTTTTTTTTTTTGAGGCAGAGTTTTGCTCTTGTTGCCCAGGTTGGAGTGCAATGGCCTGATCTCAGTTCACTGCAGCCTCTGTCTCCCGCGTTCAAGTGATTCTCCTGCCTTAGTCTCCTGAGTAGCTGGGATTACAGTCATGGGCCACCACGCCCAGCTAATTTTGTATTTTTAGTAGAGACGGGGTTTCTCCATGTTGGTCAGGCTGGTCTTCAACTCCCAACCTCAAGTGATCCGCCACCTCCCAAAATGCTGGGATTACAGGTGTGAGCCACCATGCCTGGACCCCATTTTTTTTTTAAAGATGTTGAATTGGTCAGAGTTTGTAGTTACAAGCAACAGAAGCCAACTCTTTAAGCAGAAAAGGAATTTGCTAAATGATAGTGCGACTGGGAGAATAGGTAGCCACAGATATACAAGCATGCTATAGGACCGTTCCCATGAAGAGGCATCTGTTGTCACCACTGGACACAGATGGTACTGTGTCTCTGCTACTTTACCAATGCCACTGCTGTCTCTGACCCCAGATGTAGCCCCCTCTGACCCTGGATGTAGCTCCCTCTGGCCCCAGATGTAGCTCCCTCTGACCCTGGATGTAGCCCCCTCTGACCCTGGATGTAGCTGCCTCTGACCCCGGATGTAGCTCCCTCTGACCCTGGATGTAGCTGCCTCTGACCCTGGATGTAACTTTCTCCAACCCCAAATACAGCTGCTGCCCCCTTGCCAGAGTGAATACTGCATCATTGTGGCTGCTTCTTGTCACTGGTTCTTACTTAAAATCTGAGCTGGAAATTCTAATTGGCAGTTTTGTCCCCTGCTCTTACCTTGTTGCAGTCTAGATGAGGTCTTATGTTCATAAGGTAGGGGATTTTCCAGATATGGAAGGGGATACCAATTTTCAGCAGCCAAACAGAGTATCACATTTTCGCTCTAATTATGTTTCCTGGGTGTCTGACTCTTACGCTTCTTTCTAGCTGCAGTCTGCCTAATAGAGAGCCTTGCATCCAGAAGCTCATTACCTCCCAAAGCAACCCCAGCACTTTGGGAGAATCACTTTGAGCCCAGGAGTTCGAGACCAGCCCAGCAACATGGCAAAACCCCGTCTCTACTAAAAATACAAAAAATTAGCTGGGCATCCCAGCTACTTGGAAGGCTGAGGCAGGAGAATGGCTTGAACCCGGGTGGTGGAGGTTGCAGTGAGCTGAGATCATGCCACTGCACTCTAGCCTGGGGTTTTTTTTTTTTAAGACTCTGTCTTAAAAAAAAAAAAAAAAGTGATGGGAATAGATTGTTTTGTCTCAAAAAGCTCTTTCCAGCTCTAAAATTAAACATATAATTAAAAATATTTTTGTGGTTATAAAAATGTCGATGCTTGCCGGGCGCGGTGGCTCAAGCCTGTAATCCTAGCACTTTGGGAGGCCGAGACGGGTGGATCACGAGGTCAGGAGATCGAGACCATCCTGGCTAACACGGTGAAACCCCGTCTCTACTAAAAAATACAAAAAACTAGCCGGGCGAGGTGGCAGGCGCCTGTAGTCCCAGCTACTCGGGAGGCTGAGGCAGGAGAATGGCATGAACCCGGGAGGCAGAGCTTGCAGTGAGCTGAGATCCGGCCACTGCACTCCAGCCTGGGCGACAGAGCTAGACTCCGTCTCAAAAAAAAAAAAAAAAAAAAAGTAAAAATATCGATGCTTATTATAGACATCTGCAAAGTAAGAAAGTATATAAAGAAAAAAATTAAAATCCCATCCTCCCCCATGAAAACTATTGTTATCATTTTTGGCTGACTTCTTTAGTGTTTTTCTTTTTTTAATTTTGAATTTTTTTGAGTATGTAGTAGGTATATCTATTTATGGGGTATATGGGGTATTTTGATACAGGATACGATGTGATTAATTAGCAAGGTTTTCTTTTTAATGCTCGTATTTATTTAGTTGAAATCATACTATATATGCCTTTATAGATTACTTTCTCACTTAATTACTAAAATTTGTGTTATTACATATTTCGCATAAATATAATTTTAACATGAAATTTGAAGTTATAAAAACCTCTCGTTTTATTAAGAGATTAACGCTATGAAACATGCTGCTATATATTTTTGGAACCAGCTGTGACCCAAAAGATCAAGGTAGGGATGTAGGTCCTTCCCCATTCTCTACACACAAAATCAGCTACCCTGATGTGCAGCTGTAGCCCCAGTGTACACTCTCTGTTGTATTTTTTGTTCTCTGATGTCATGGGCCTTCCACCCTACTCCTAGCAATTGCTATGACAGCAAATAGATAACTGGCTTCCATAATTTCCCATCTTATTGCCTAAGGCAACAGGGAGCTTGTGGGCTCAGCTTGCAGTTCAGCAGCTGCTTTGTTGCCTCTCCTCTATAGGTATGAGGCCTGCCAGAGCCCACTTTTCAGACAGGTGAGAGTTCGTTCATTCACTATGCAATTACCGATCGTCTCTGGACCTCTCTCCTGGGGAGGTAAAGGTGATGAGCCAGTCCTGTCCCCTGCAGCCCACAGTCTAGGCAAACCGACACTCAAACAAACAGAATCCAAAGCGTTCTCACGAAGCCTCTGAGAGGGGCTGCCTCAGTCACCGAGGGAGCTTGAAGAGGGCTCCACAGAGGAGGCTGTGCCTGAAGTCGATTTCAGTTTAGGAGCTACCAATTGATAATCACTTTTCTGTGGCCCGTCTTATTTTATTTCTTATTTCTTGACAATCAGAAGTACCTTGGGTAGGTTTTACCGTGCACATCATAATTTGGGTGAGCTTGGTGTGAGGTGTAACGGTGTGTGGGCTGCGCATCCTGGTCAGATGCTCCAGATGGAGGCAGATGGCTGTGATGCAGGAGAGGCAGCCACACAGCACAGGTCCCCAGCCAGTGGACTGGGAGGACATTGTGGTCATCTCTGGAGAAGGGGAATGACAAGATCTGGTAGTGTGGCAGGTCCCAGAAGAAAAGGGCTGGGTTCTGGGCAGTGACGGTGCAGGTTGAGACCTGAATACTGGGTGGGGCCAACTGTAAGAGCCCACGCCTGCAGACTGGACTGGTGCAAGGTAGGTGGATGCCGTGTCTTGAAGACCCACAGGCACCCACTCTTCCTCATGATCATGCAGTTCTCTGGTTTCTCACAGTGCAGTCTGGGTTGCAGTCTGGGAGTCCAGCGGAGAAGAGCAGGCCCTGGAATCCCAGGTGTGGGGGTGTGGCTTAACTTGGAGCTTCCTTCAGAGGCAGTGAGTGCTTGTCATCGTCTCCATCAGCATTGGCTTTTGGGCCTAGTGTGGCCTTGAACTTTCTGTTGGGATCAGCAGTGGAACAGTGGGAAAAGGAATGAGTAGACATGGCATTGCAACAACTGTTTTTTGTTTTTTTTTTTTCTATTATAATTATCATATTAAGCAGAAGTTTTGCTTCACAAACTCTCAGCCAGATACAAACTACTGTGAATAATATTTCATATCTTGTGTCTCTTTCCAAAGTGACATAGTGGTTTGCAGCTATTGCAAATATCCTGGCCATGCGGTTCCTTTTTATAGCTGTTTGAATAGGAAAGATGACTTGGAAAATGCTGGATTCTGAGCAGATTTATGTGCAGCCTTAAAAAACGTAGTTTTTCTCTATCAATAATGAGTTTGGATTGTAATTGCTTAGAAAGTAATGTTGTTTATGTAAATGTACATTTGTTAAATTTTTTTTTCTTAGGTAATCCCGTATGTTGGCACCATTCCTGATCAGTTGGATCCTGGAACTTTGATTGTAATACGTGGGCATGTTCCTAGTGATGCAGACAGGTAAAATCATTGTGCTGAAGGAAGGAGCATGAATAAGCTGTCTTTTTGTGATTGTGGAACGATAACAAAGAGTAATGTGGGAGAGACCATTTGATACTTTGAGGCCTAATTTGCTTTCGTCAGCATCCCTGGCCAAGGTGCTGAGGAGCGTGGAATGAATGACTAAATAAAGGTTATTGGGATTTATTTCATTGCTGTAAGTCTGATTTCAGTATAAAAAATTAGAACTATCAGCTGGATGTGGTGACTTACACATGCTTTTCCAGCACTTTGGGAGGCCAAGGTGGGAGGACTGTTAGAGGCCAGGAGTTTGAGACCAGCCTGGGCAACATAGTGAGACCCTCCCATCTGTTAAAAAAAAAAAAATTAAAAAAAAAAATTAACTGGGCATAGTGGTGTGCGCCTGTAGTTCCAGCTACTCAGGGGGCTCAGGTAGGAGGATCACTTGATCCCAGGAGTTTGAGGTTGCAGTGAGCTGTGATCAAGCCACTGCACTCCAGACTGGGTGACAAAAAAAAAAAGAGAAAAAGAAAAAAAGAATTAGGTATGTCATTAAAGAAAGGAATTGTGGTCAGATGACAGGGATAGTCTAGTTGTAGTCTGACATTCCCACAGCATCACAGAAGATCCAGTTCAGATGGTTTTACTGAATACTTGCTTTGGATGCAAGCTGTGGTATCGTTAGTGTTGGGCTTGGCTCTGTGTACCTAACACCTGAAGAGCAGTGGTTTAAGTGAGATGTGAAAATTAAGTCTCAAGGAGACAGCCCAGGCCTTTCAGTCAACTCCTTCAAGTCGTTAGAGAAGGAGACTCCTTCCAGCTCACCACTCTGCTATCTTGAGGGTGAGGTGAGGTCCCTTTTCCCGTTATCCTTGGCAGCTAGATTTCCAGCCCTCACCTCTGTGCTTTGGGTAGCTGGATGGGTGCACATGGTGTTTGCGGGGAAGCAGAGATGAACAAAAGGCAAGTGCTTGCTGACTTTGAAGGCAGTTTCCAGTAGTCTTCCCTGAGCCCTTCACTTCCATCTTATCAGCAGAGCTTTAGCTGCACAGGCAGGCCTAGCTGCAAGGAAGGCTGGGAAAGGTAGGTTTTTATTCTGGGCAGATTCAGACCCATTTCAAACTCGGGGGCTGTGTTACTGAGGAAGACAGAAAAGAAGATTAGGCAGCCAGCTCTTTCGGCCTCATAGTGAATGAACGAGGAGGGATCCGTCAGTCCGGTCACTGGGCCTGGAGTGTAGTGCCTGCTGGGCCGTTCGCGGGAGCTTTCCTTTCTGAGCACTCTTGGGGCCCCTGTGTCTTCCCTCATAGATTCCAGGTGGATCTGCAGTATGGCAGCAGCGTGAAACCTCGCGCCGACGTGGCCTTTCATTTCAATCCTCGTTTCAAAAGGGCCGGCTGCATTGTTTGCAATACTTTGATAAAAGAAAAATGGGGACGGGAAGAGATCACCTATGACACGCCTTTCAAAAGAGAGAAGTCTTTTGAGATCGTGATTATGGTGCTGAAGGACAAATTCCAGGTAGGTTTTGGAGAGGACCAGGTTGAGTCCTCATGAGCGAGCGGGACTGCACAGGGGCGCTTTTCACGTTTGTGAGCCCGGCCTTATATTTCCTACACCTGAGACATGGTTTGTTTGGCTTTGTAGTTTTTCTCCATAAAAGGACCAGGAAGGCACCTAAATGTGAGGTGTGGCACCACTACTCTCCAGCCAGTTGTTGCCGTGCAGAAATATGGTCCATTGTGACCAGATCTTTTTATTAGATCCTGTTTCTCCTAGCAGGGCTGAGTTCTGAATTGACACAGTATTATGTTAATGATGGGAGGGTAAGTTATAATATAACCGCCACCATCCGAAGAGCTAACAAGGGCAATCCTAGCATAGAAATCAGAAGGGTTTTATAAATTCAAGTCTTGCCACAAGATAGTTCTGTAGGATCGAGAGTTTAGATCCAGAGGAGATCCTAGAAATCCTTGATGTCACTTCCATCTCTGGCTTCATGGAGTGTCTTATACCTAGCGCGTATGTGTACGGTTGAATTTGGTCCTAGAGGCTCTTACACCGGCTGGCACTCCGGCCTGTGGAGCTTTCCCAGAGTAGAGGTTTGTACCAATGTGAGAACAGACCCACATGTCTTTGGCACAGATCCTTTCTGATCTTTAGGATACCGCTCCCGCCCAAAAATCTTTCTGAATCTCCCAAACTCCATTCACCTCTCCCTTCTCTGGCCTTTCCAGCCGTGTCTGTATCATTCTTTTTAACCATTTTTTAACAGTTGTGCTTTGGCTTGATGTGTTTATTTTGCCCCCACAATGGGATTTGAAGCTTCTTGAGTCAGAGACTGTATTGTATGCTGCTTGCGTTTTCTGCCTATAACCTAACCTGGTACCTGGCATTTGAGAGGGAGGGAGGAGGAGCAACGTAGAGTGCTGAGGACCTGCGGAAGCTACTTTCTCGTCATCTTGCTACTGTAGTCTGTTGAGGTAGAGATTGTTCCTACTTCAGAATATGAAAACCGAATCTTAAAAATATGTTGAGTAACTTGTCCATATTAGTTTTATTTAGCAAAGTCAACAGATTTTGATCTTTAACCTGGGTTCACGACCTCCAGGGCACCTGTGCCTGGGCTTCCAGGAGACCTTCGAACCCAGATGTCTCACATGTGTGCAGAGGCTCACAGAGGCACACGCACCTGTATTTGTGACTGCGTGTTTGTCTGGGGAGAGACAGTTCCTGGTGCTTAATCAGATCAGGAACTCGAAGTTCAGAAGCACTGCTAGTGTTTTGGGTGCTTTTGGTTACAATGTGGTCAGATGTGTGTGGAGACCTGTGGGAAAGGGTATAAAATTGGATGCAAGGAAACATCTGGATAAGAAGTTAATTTATTAACTTCTTTTTTGGGGGGGGTTGTCTTCTGTATCTTCCTAGGTGGCTGTAAATGGAAAACATACTCTGCTCTATGGCCACAGGATCGGCACAGAGAAAATAGACACTCTGGGCATTTATGGCAAAGTGAATATTCACTCCATTGGTTTTAGATTCAGCTCGGTGAGTGACCTGCCACAGCTTGGGGTCTTTTATGAGGATGGTTTTTGATGAGATGGTAGAAAAAGTCTTCAAATAACACTTCTATTGACATAAAAAGGACGGCTCTCCCTGATTGCAGTATTAATTTTTTGGAAGTGAACTATTCACACTAGCAGAAGGGTTTTTATCAGCCAGCGCTTCATTGTCTGTAGGATCTCAAATCTCATGTGGTTTTAGCAAAACACACATTGTTTTTAGCTGGGTAGTGGCTATTGCCTTTGCATGGGTGTAAAATGGACTATTTCCATAAGAGAGTTTCCTAGACTGGGAGTGTCTGAGTCAAAGAGCACAGTCATGTGTTGCATAAGGACAGTTCAATGATGAACTGCACATACAACAGTGGTCCCATAAGCTTGTCATACTGTATTTTTACTGTACCTTTTCTATGTTTAGATAAGTTTATATGCACAAATACTTACTATCCCGCTCTGGTTGCCTACAGAATTCAGTACAGTGCATGCTGTACAGATTCACTGTCCAGGAGCAACAGGCCACACCCTATAGCCTAGGTGTGTAGTAGGCAGTACCATCTAAGGTTGTTAAGTAATATTCTGTGATGTTCGCACGATGACAAAAATCACCTAAGGACACATTTCTCAGAACGTACCCCCTTCGGCCAGGCACAGTGGCTCACACCTGTAATCCCAGCACTTTGGGAGGCCAAGGAGGGCGGATCACGAGGTCAGGAGATCGAGACCATCCTGGCTAACATGGTGAAACCCCGTCTCTACGAAAAATACAAAAATTTAGCCGGGCGTGGTGGCGGGTGCCTGTAGTCCCAGCTACTCGGGAGGCTGAGGCAGGAGAATGGCGTGAGCCCAGGAGGCGGAGCTTGCAGTGAGCCAAGATTGCAAGTGCCACTGTACTCCAGCGACAGACTCTGTCTAAAAAAAAAAAAAAAAAAAAGAATGTACCCTCTTGGTTAAGCAACACGTGACTGTATTTGCATTGAACATTTTGATAGATACTAACTCACCCTTCTTCACGAGGATAAAAACAATTTGCATTCTCAGCCGCCATCTTCCCACCTTCTTGTTGACATTACCTCTTATTCTGTGTAATGTTTGCCAATCTGATGGGGGCCGGAAAGGACCCCAGTGTTAAGTGTATTTTTGGATCATAGTTTTCAAGCATATTTTTAGTACCATTTATAATTTTTTGATATGTCAAACAGATTATATATAGAAAATATTTTCTACTGGATGTTACAAATTAATCTTTATTTTCTCAGGATTTACAGAGTACCCAAGCATCTGGTCTGGAACTGACAGAGATAAGTAGAGAAAAGGTAAATACTAAATCTTTTAATGAGCCACTGGTTCAAAAATGTTGTTTTAGCTCTCATATAAATGAAGTGGCAAGAAGACTGGGTTTTTGAAAATTATGCTTTTAGAACGCAAGTAATCATTTGAAAATTGAGATCCATACTTGTGGTGCCAGGCACTCAATAAGTTTTTGCTGACGCTTCACCAGTCAGTTTATGTAACTGCCACTCACTGTTCTTATGTAAAAAGAACTCTCTCACTCTTAACTGCTGAATAGTACTGTTCTGGGGTATTTCTGAATATTGAACATCAGCCAGTGCACTGGCAAATGAACTTCCACGTGCATCTTCAACCCCTGGGAGAATAACTGCAATGTAAAAACACGCCGTTATTAATGGAGAAAGTGAGGTCTTACTGACTGGCACGTTCACAACTCACAGACAGAATAGAATCTCAGCATTCTGGGGGCACCTTGGAAAGGACAACTAAGACACGTTTGAAGTTCATGTAGTCCTGGGTAAATGTGGTGGCTCAGGCCTGTAATCCCAGCACTTTGGGAGGCTGAGGTGGAGGATTGCTTGAGCCTAGGAGTTTGAGATCAGCCTGGGCCACATAGGGAGAACCCCATCTCTACAAAAAATTAAATTATCCGGGCATGGTGGCGCATGGCAGTAATCCCAGCTTTGGGAGGCTGAGGTAGGAGGATGACTTGAGCCCAGGAGGTTGAGGCTGCAGTGAGCCATGATTGAGCCACTGCACCCCAGTGTGGGTGACAGAATAAGACCCTATCTCTTAAAAAAAATTTCATATAGTTCTATGAAAAATTATTAATTTATGGTGGAGGATAAAGGACTCAATGAACAGGGATATCAGACTGTCTTCTCAACCTGTGTAGCCCTTCACACCATACCATCCCATCATAAAGCACCAGCTGCCTGGAGGTCACACCAGAGTGGAGCAGGAACGTCCCCGGCTCCGGCCAGGCTCAGCTCAGCACAACCAAGGCTTCATATTATAAACTATAATTCTTCCCCTTCTCACGTTCTTGTGTTTTGTTTCTTTTCCAATAGGTTCCAAAGTCTGGCACGCCCCAGCTTGTGAGTATTTTTGCCTGGGTTATTTCATGTGGAATATTTTATAAAATTGCATAGAAAATGAACAGTTTAAACCTTGGAGGGCAGCTTCATTCATTCCATTCCTTACTGTAGAACTGTTTCCCTACAGCCTAGTAATAGAGGAGACATTTCTAAAATCGTACCCAGAACTGTCTACACCAAGAGCAAAGATTCGACTGTCAATCACAGTTTGACTTGCACCAAAATACCACCTATGAACTATGTGTCAAAGGTTTGAAGAGCCCCCAATTTTCTTAACTCTATATAAAAATTAAGTTGTAATGAGCTGTTACAAGTAACCTGTATCCACAGTAGAAGCCCAAAGCAGCCCCCACTGCATTTGTGTGCTGTCCCTGGACAGATTCGAGCGTCAGCCAGGCCTGCCTCTGAGCCATTCCTGTGTATTTCCTCAGCGCCTCCCAGCTTGGCTGCTTCCCTTGCAAGCAGAACACAGTGCTGCCTCAGACCCCAGGCACAGGGGCCTTCCTGGGGTGTTTCACTCATACAGAGGGCATCGGGTCCCACCCTGTCACTCATTTCATTGTCTAAAATAAATCAGTGAGTGCGTGCCTCGAGCTGGGGACAGTGCTGCTGCAGGAGACCCAGCTGGGACCAAGGCAGACTGTCTCCCCTCCTGGGATTTACAGGGTCATGGCTCTGAAACATTCTCTAGTGTTCTTTGGACACGAGTTTTCCCTGGAGATCACTTTCTGCAGACCTCTTTGTCCTAACTGTGGCTTCTTTTCAGAGCCTGCCATTTGCTGCAAGGTTGAACACCCCCATGGGCCCTGGACGAACTGTCGTCGTTAAAGGAGAAGTGAATACAAATGCCAAAAGGTCAGTATCCTTGGGTGGCAGTCACAGTGCAGATACCTCCGTGCCTGTTACGCCTTCCACCCGTGAGCGGTCTTATGAGCTAGAATTAGGGCTAGTGTCAGAATCTTCATTTCCAAGGTGAGATGATTCAAGCAGGAGGAGGTTAGATTGCTAACAGCTAGTTGGCGGCAGAGCCAAGACTAAAGCCCAGTGTTCTGACGTCACCTTTTTCTGGCCAGACGAGAGAGTAGCATTTTTGTCCACGAGGCCTACCCTTGCCTTGGAGAACTCCAGGGCAGCCCCGTAAAATCAGGCAACATTGTTTTTTCTTTTTTTTTTTTTTTGAGATCGAGCCTCACTGTGTCATCCAGACTGGAGTGCAGTGTCGCAATCCCAGCACACCACAACCTCCGCCCCCTGGGTGTTCAAGCGATTCTCCTACCTCAGCCTCTGGAGTACCTGGGATTACAGGCGCACCACCACGCCCAGCTAGTTTTTGAATTTTTGTATTTTTAGTAGAGACAGGGTTTCACCATGTTGGCCAGGCTGATCTCGAACGCCTGACCTCAAGTGATCCGCCCACTTTGGCCTCCCAAAGTGCTGGGATTACAGGTGTGAGCCACCGCGTCCGGCCCAGGCAACATTTTTTAGGGCCCCTACTGTCATGTGATTTAGAAAATTTCTGCTTTAACAACTTTTTCCAGAGATGTCCAGCCTTCTGAAAGCTTGAAATTAGAGCTATTTCCTAGAAAGTGGCATACTTTCAAGGGAGGAAGGAACACGGGTAGATGATGAAAAGAGAATACCTGCTTGAGAGGATCCCAGGCTCCTGTGGCCTGAAGTAGTCATTTGGTTTAACTGGTGTTAAACCTTCAATTTCTGTCCAGCCTCATCTCAACCTCAACGCTCATTTTAAAGGGTTTTAAATTTTTTTTTTATTTTACAAGTAACAAATTAGTGGAATACTGAGTTTAAAATTTCAACTTCATCTGCATTCCCATGTCCATGTGGACACGTTTCACAGAGTTAGGGTCATAGTTCAAGCCTGGCCATTAACATTGCTGAAACTGCCACTACTCTGTCCTACTTGGTTAATTAAGGTTTGTTGTTTTGTTTTTTTTTTTTCCTTTCTCAAAAGCTTTAATGTTGACCTACTAGCAGGAAAATCAAAGGATATCGCTCTACACTTGAACCCACGCCTGAATATTAAAGCATTTATAAGAAATTCTTTTCTTCAGGAGTCCTGGGGAGAAGAAGAGAGAAATATTACCTCTTTCCCATTTAGTCCTGGGATGTACTTTGAGGTGAGGTTACAGTTTTTGAAAATGGGACAGTACCAAGCATCCTGGGAGCAGGAGTGGGATAAGTGGTCCATTTAAATCAAGTCCTAACTCAGTATGTGGAGGTCGTGTATGTTTTTTGTTTACTTGGAGATTGTAATTTGCCCCATTTTATAATGTGGGCAATCAGTATAAATAGCAAAGCCAGTAGAGTGTCAAATTATGTGCACTGGAATTGACATTTGTCATCATATTAAAATTCCTGTGTAGCCCCATATTGATAGGAATGTAACCAGGAAGCTTGTCTCAGGACTGGAGTCACACATTTAATTGCAGAAGCGGACATGAGGACGTGGAGACCCTAAAACTGCTTGCTTGCACTGGCCATCACCTCCCATCAGGGTAGATGGTTTCAGGTGGCAGTCCTTTCTCCTAAGGAGTTAGTCTTGTTTGTATGTATTCAAGGAAAAATACATCAGTCCCTTGGAGCTAAAAGGCATGTAGTCCCGAGTCCCCAAATAGGTGACTATTGTAACACATACCTTTCCCAAAATATGTTTTTGGGATGCTGAGCAGAGAATCGTCTCCTTGCGATGCGGATGCCGGGTGGTTGGCCAGCCTCACTCACCAGCTCAGGTGCCACTGCCTCACACAGTCACTTAGGGTCATTGGTTTAGGTTATAATTCTACAGCATTTTAAACTGCCACATCCTCTGGACCATGTGGGTTCTTGAGGACTCATCAAAACCCGTTACTAAAAGCATGAGTATCAGGCGGAATAGATAGCAATGTGACATGCGTTATTTATTCCTAAGTTCCAGTCTAATGCAGCGCCCTGGTATGTGGAGCGTAGACAGATGTGGGCTAATCATGGAGGGTTCCCTGGAAATTGTGGATATTGGTTTGGAATTCAGAAAGCTGGGAAGGATGTGGAAGGCTGAAGGTTGGCTTTTCTAGATGTAGGGCTTGATCTGAACAAGTCCTTAGAGTGGGAAGGGCAGCACAGGGTTGCTGGCTTGGCAAGAGTCAAGGCGTAAAGGGTGACGTGGGGTTCGCTGGAGGGAAACAGAGGTGAGCGCTCTAGAAGGAAGTTGAGCCTTGTGGTGGGTGACAGGAAACCAATGACGTAACTTGTTTTGGACCTATCTCGGCCCCAAGTTTGGATTTACTATATTAATATAAAAAAGGACAATAATGATACATTCAAGTAATGCTGAAAGATACTAAGATGAAAATATCTCCAACTTCGTAATTGAAATCGCGCCATGAGGATTAGATGAACCATGTTCCAGGCCATTTTTTTTTGCAGAGACAGTGAAAAGCATGGCTGGCTGAAGGAATGAATAGATGGATGTTGTATGCTTTTGAACAATCATCTTTTCCATTTAATTTTCTAATTCAGGAACAGTAATTATCCTCATGTTGATCACTGTTGACGATTTTCTGTACTGATCGGTCCTTTCCAGGGGCTTCCATCTCTTGCCTTTTAGCTATGCTTGCACTGAGATTATCTCAGGTCTTTCCATTATACCATCACTGTCATTTTAAATCTTCTTGCTGTTTCAAACACACTTTAGTTGTATCTACAGTGTTTTAAAAACAATCTCATTCAGTATTGTAATTTCATCCGTGGGCTCTTCCTCTGGATGGAATCCATGTTCCTCGCAGCTGTTCGGCAGCATCAGATGGTTGTGAGGGATTCTGTTGTTCTGTCTTCTTCTAGGCTGGGGGTCTTGCAAAGGATGTGCCGCCTTTTCATTTGCAGTAGTCTGCTCACCCAGAGGCATGTCATTTCTTTGCCACTTGCTTGTAATTCACTGGCTTTGTACTTGCTCTGATACAGTACAGGTGACTAATTGACTCCCTCTGCTGCCAACTTGGTTTTCCTTCTGAGCGATAGCATGAGGCTGTGTGTTTTGTGTTTTCTTGAGATTTTGTTAAATATATCCAGGGTCCCTTCTACCTGGTTGGAATTGGGATTTCCACCATTCTTGTGGGGACAGAATCTCAGGTTACATCTATTTCCCCAATCCTCTGTAGCCACAGAAGCTTCATTGGCCAGCTCTGTTATCAGAGTGCAGGACTTGAGCTGAAACTTCCTCCCTCCTGATTTTCCTTGGCAGCCCTTTCCACGGCTCCTGTCAAAAGAACGAAAACCCTCAACTTGCCGCTTTGCAGATTCAGGTTTTGTGCTTCATTCTGGCCTCTGGGGGTGGGGCCGGGTTGGCAGCAAGGCTGAGCTGCCCCTCCTTCTTCTGAAGCCTTCATGGGGGGCCAGGAGCACAGGGAGAGCTCAGTGCAAGGCCTCCCAGAGGCCTTCTCAGTGTGCGTGGAAACCCAGCCTGGCACTAGCAGCGTGGCGCCAGCAGTGTAAAGTTGAGGTGTAAAGGTGATGTAAAAGGCTGGTTGTTTTTTTGGTTTTTCATTGTTTGAGTTTTGGGCACAGATGACTGTGAAGGGCAGACACTGCTGATGAATCTGAATGAATCTGCCGGAATGCACAGCACTTCGCACTCATGGGATACCCAGCTTTGATGGCTTTGGACAAACACACTGAGGCTAAGATGTGCTGAGCTTATGGAATCAGGATCACCAAGCAGCTGTAAAAACCCTAGCAAGTGCCTTAAGCTGCTGAAATTTTGTATTAATTGTCTGGCTTGTTCACGATCCTAGCGTTTGAGGCAGAAACGACAGGATCCAAGTCCCTTGGTTCCAGGCTACTAGCTGGAAACAGCATCTCAGTGAACTAGAGCGACCATATTAGGAGTTTTCCTGCTTTAGGAGAGTCCCCAGCATCAGTGAGGAGGGGCAGCACTCCAGCTTTCCAGGAGCAAGGGGCAGGATGCGGCCGAGGGAGAGGGGCTGTTGAGGAAAGGAAGGCCGCAGGCCCTGGGGATGGTGTGAGGCTCCAGACACATCCAGGTCACGTCCCTGGGTGGGATGAGGCAGACAGTGCCACCACCAGGGACACTTTCGTTAGATTAGGGTCTTGGAAGTCACAGAAGGAAGTCAGCAGCAGCAGGCTAGGACTTTTCTACGTATAAAGAAATCAAATGGTTTATTCTGACACCCTGTTAGTGTGTAACACACACAAAATTTTAAACTAAGGGGAACCACTAATGGCATGTTTCCTTTCCTTTCAGATGATAATTTATTGTGATGTTAGAGAATTCAAGGTTGCAGTAAATGGCGTACACAGCCTGGAGTACAAACACAGATTTAAAGAGCTCAGCAGTATTGACACGCTGGAAATTAATGGAGACATCCACTTAGTGGAAGTAAGGAGCTGGTAGCCTACCTGCACAGCTGCTACAAAAACCGAAATACAGAATGGCTTTTGTGATACTGGCCTTGCCAAATCGCATCTCACTGTCATTCTATTGTTTATATTGTTAAAATGAGCTTGTGTGCCCTTCGGTCCTGCTGGGTGTTCTCAGTCCTTGCCATGAAGTATGGCAGTGTCTAGCACTGAATGGGGAAACTGGGGACAGCAACACTTACAACCAGTTAAAGCCACTCTGCCGTCTCTCCTACTTTGGCTGACTCTTCAAGAATCCCATTCAACAAGTATTTATGGAGTACCTACTAGAATACAGTAGCTAACATGTATTGAGCACAGATTTTTTTTTTTTTGGCAAAACTGTGCAAGGAGCTGGCATATACACTTAGTGGTCAAACAGACCAGTATGTTCCCTGTTCTCTTGAGCTTCGACTCTTCTGTGCTCTATTGCTGTGCACTGCTTTTTCTACAGGTATTACATCAACTCTAAGGGGTCCTCTGGGATTAGTTATGCAGCCGTTAAATCACCCGAAGACACTAATTTATCGAAGACACACCTCCTTCCCCGGTGATCACGCTCATAACCAGTACGCTATCATATCCCATCACTGGGAGGACTGATGTTGACTTACATCATTTTCTTTATCACAATAAACATGTGGCTCTATTAGCTGCAAGCTTTACCAAATAATTAGCACGACATCTGAGCACAGCACAGAAATTAAGGCAAAAAAACCAAAGCAGAACAAGGAAATGGTGCTGAAATTAACCTGATGCCAAGCCCAAGACAGCTGATTTCTGTGTATTTGAACTTAGGGCGAATCCGAGTCTACACAGACTCCTACAGAAAGCTTAAGGAAGAGGCAAGATGCATTCAATTTGAAAGGTATTTATGGGCAACAAAGTAAGGTCAGGATTAGACTTCAGGGAGTCATAAGGCAGGCAGTATCAGAAAGTGTACACCAACTAAGAGACCCACCAAGCAGGCAGAGGTAATGCAAACATCTGTTTTGTTCCCATGCAAATCACCACTCAAGGCTTCTGTTCTTAAGATTAGTCCATCATCATTAGCAACTGAGATCAAAGCATTCTTCTGCTTTAAGTGATTAAAATCAAACCTGTATCAGCAAGTTAAATTGTTGCATTTCTGTAATTTTTCTATTATTTGAGGGGAGTTGGCAGAAGTTCCACGTATATGGGATCTTTACAGGTCAGATCTTGTTTCAGGAAATTTCAAAGGTTTGGGAGTCGGGAGGGAAAAAAGCTCGCTCAGTGAGGATCATTTTATCACATTAAACTGGGGCAGAACTCTGCCAGGATTTAGGAATATTTTCAGAACAGATTTCAGTTAGATATTATTTCTATCCATATATTGAAAAGAATGCCATTGTCAGTCTTATCTTTTAAAAAGTACTCAGTGTAGAAATTGCTAGCCCTTAATTCTTTTTCAGCTTTTCATGTTAATTTATGCAGAGTCTCACCAAGCTCAAAGACACTGGTTGGGGGTGGGGGGTGCCACAGGGAAAGCTGTAGAAGGCAAGAAGACTCCAGAATCCTCCAGTTATTTTTCTTCTTAAAGACCATCAAGGTGCTTAACTGAGCTTTGGAGACTGTGAGGCATTTGGGAAAAAAATAGCCCACTCACATCATTCCTTATAAGTCTTAAGTTCATTTTCATTTTATATGGAGTAAAAAATTTAAAAAGCTATTAGTATTTATTAATGAATTTTATTGAGACATTTCTTTTTTTTTTTGAGACGGAGTCTTGCTCTGTCACCCAGGCTGGAGTGCAGTGGCCGGATCTCAGCTCACTGCAAGCTCCGCCTCCCGGGTTTACGCCATTCTCCGGCCTCAGCCTCCCGAGTAGCTGGGACTACAGGCGCCCGCCACCTCGCCCGGCTAGTTTTTTGTATTAATAGAGACGGGGTTTCACCGTGTTAGCCAGGATGGTCTCGATCTCCTGACCTCCAGGATGGTCTCGATCTCCTGACCTCGTGATCCGCCTGTCTCGGCCTCCCAAAGTGCTGGGATTACAGGCTTGAGCCACCGCGCCCGGCCGAGACATTTCTTAGAAATATGCAATTCTATACAAGCAAGCTCTGTCTCTAAACTGCAAGTTGACCTTTTGCTTGCCACATTTCTGCATTAAACTTCTATATTAGTTTCAAAGGCTTTTAAACTCAATGCGAACATTCTATGGGATTGTTCTTGATGCCTTTAAAAAGGGGGCAGATTTAATTTCATTTGAGCCCTCACTTTCCAACTTCACCATGACCCAGTACTAGAGATTAGGGCACTTGAAAGCACTGAAAAAAATCTACTGATACTTACTGTCTTAGACAAGTAATTCTTAGTTAACCACCGATGGAACTGGGTTCATTCTTAATCCGGGAGGAGCTTCCTCGTGCCACCCAGTGTTTCTGGGCCCTCTGTGTGAGCAGCCAGGTGTGAGCTGCTTTAGAAGCAGCGTATTATTGCCTCCATCTCCCCTGTTTCCCAGAAGAATAAAGGATAAAGGTGACAGTCACACTTCTGGGTTAAAAAAAAAAAAAGCATTCCAGAACCACTTCTCTTTATAGGCACAAGAAATGAAGGCTGAAGTTCGCCTACCCAAAATGAAAAGTAGGCTTTATGGTCAAAAGTATTTCTGTTGATTGCTAAATAACTTCATTTTCTTGAAGTAGAGAGCAACTTGGAGTGAAATCTGCAACACAGATACCATGTATATAAGACACTGCTGTACAGAAGAGTTAAGGCTTACAGTACAAATGAGGCGTCTGCTTTGGGTGCTAAAAGTAAACAGGTCTGATATTATTACCATCAATCAGGAAGAGAATAATAAATGTTTAAACACACACATCAGTCTGTATAAAAATACCATGTCATTTACTCTTTCTGCAGCTCTATACAGTAGGCAGGAGAGGCTTATGTGGTAGCATAAACCAGGTGAGAATTTTGTAAAGTGATAAAACATTTGTTAAGTACCACGTAGGTGTATTAAGGCACCAAAAGTAACATGGCACCCAACACCCAAAAATAAAAATACGAAAAATCAGAACTCTGAGTAGAGTATGAAACACCATAGAAAGTCTTAGAAATAGCTCTGGAGCGGCTCTCCCAGGACAGTTTCCAGTTGCTGAATAGTCTTTTGGCACTGATGTTCTACTTCTTCACATTCATCTAAAAAAAAAAAAAAAACATCAAAATTAAAATCTGAGTCCGTCCGCCTGCCTCAGTTCTCATTAGTTGAATCTTAATGTCTTGCATTCTCTGGCAATCGTTCAATCAAGAGTGAAATGAAGCACATTAACAAAGCAGGGGGCGCCACGGACCCCCTCCCTCCACACTGCTCCTTCTGCCTTCATTCCCTGCCCACAGGCTTGCCCTGGAAGCTGAATAAGAACCCCAAAAACTCAAACTTCCTAGGGATGCCACCCCTTTAGCAGCTCACACTTCCCCCCTCCAGGAGCTAAGAAACAAAGGAGAATGTACTTTTTTAGCTTAGATAAGCAGTGAATCAGTTCAGTACTGATCTACTTGTTCCACCACCCCTCCCTTAATAACATTTACTGGTATTTCCTGGGCCTAAGGCTATGTTCTAGAACTGTCATAGCTCCCCATGTCACACTCACGAGCTTGTGATCTTTGTCAAATAATTGAAACCATTTAAGCCTCTAGTTTCTTCCTTTGTAAAACAGAGATAAAACGTGATTTTTAAGTGAAATAATCCATGTAAAGCACCTAACATGGAGTAGTGAAGGAAAGTCGCTTGCTACTAAAAGTGGACATCCTACTGCATCCTTAATGCCACTAGGCCTTTCCATTAAACAACCTCCCATCTGGGGACCAAAACTTCAATCATAT
The DNA here is from genome assembly GCF_043159975.1 of Macaca nemestrina. Lineage (NCBI taxonomy): Eukaryota > Metazoa > Chordata > Mammalia > Primates > Cercopithecidae > Macaca > Macaca nemestrina. The sequence continues at coordinate 12,649,136 of NC_092125.1, read as the reverse complement.
AAATGTATGAGGTTAATTAAAAACACTACTGTAATCTGCTTGTATGATCAAAAAACACCACAAAACTAAAGACAGTGAAGATCACACTGTAAACGAACTCTCAAATGATCACGAGGTGGTCACTTCACAACTCGCTCCCTCCACCCAACTCAAAACAGGAGCTCGAGCCTGCCTGTATTTGAGACTGGAGCCGCCTGTATGAGGACTGGATCAACTGCTAGTCATGTTATATCCAAATCTGCATTATCATTGGGCACATTTTCACAGAATTTTACTGAATTATTCCTTAATTGTTTAATAGTTGGGAATAGTTTGGGAATTACCTTCCATCAACTCTGCTAAGAAAGGAATGGATTCTGGTAGCAAGACAATATAATTCTCCTTTAGTTTTTCAGCCAGTGCTAACACAGTAATCAAAGCAGCAAATCGAACCTGAAAGGGATAAAAGAGCAAAGAAATAAAAGGTAGTGTTACTGTATTATTTTAAGAGCTGTACTGACTTGAGACAAGCTCTAACTTTCTAAACTAAACATTAGTTCACATGCATTTATTCACCTCATTCAGCTTTCATCTTAGAATACCAGTTTAACCATTTGGGAGCTATTTGTAATATGCATAACCTTATAAATCAGTGTTTTCCAAACCATGTCCCACGACTGCAAATCTTTAATGTGAAATGTCTTTTTATAATCTCTTCCTTTGAAAAAAAAAAAACCAATAAAATAAAATGCCTCATGCAAACTCAAGTCTGTTGCAAATTTTATTTCACTGGAGCTCGCCAGCCCACCAGGCTGCCAATACAGTGCCTCTAGCTACCTCTGGTGGGTCTCCCCACCCATAGCCCCTGACTGTGGTCACCACCATAGTTGTATGAGGGGCCAGGACACTCGCTTGGGGAAAGTGCCCATCTCAGCACTGAATAAAAAACATTCTGTGTCACGATACCCTAGTTTTGGGGCTTTAAAAATGTCTGGGTGTTCCTCACATGCCTTGTCTATGATAAGGAAAGCAAGCAGTAGTTGGGTATTGTTAGCTTTTGAAACAAAAGCCCTACTGGTCATCTAATTTTGGATATTTTAAAGAATATCTGGATAGTACAAAGTGAATTATTAAAAAACCAGTTGTAACTACCTAGATTCAATCAGGATTTCCTTGATTTGTGCAATCAAAGTAAAATATTACAATAAATTTGACACTACTACTTGTATAAAAACCTATGGTTTAAAATGTGGGGGTTCATGAAAACAGTCTCATTGTTAGCATATCCTAATAAAGAATTTGAACTAATAAATCTTCTTAATAAAATTCGGCTTTGGGCTGTTAAATCCAGTAAGGTTCTAATACAGTCATTAGTTTGAGAAATGGCGACTTACTGCGAAAAGTTTGAAATTTGTGACACTTGGGTGTGGAATTTTGACTTACACTCAACCTACCCACCCATGTTTTATTTCCACTGCCACCACTTACTCAACAAGATCATAAACTTAGTATCTATAAACAACAGAAGGTACTGCGCTAACTCAAAAGACTATTCTGTGGACAAATTCAATGCATCTCTCTCTGGAGCACAATGACATTTCAATGGCACTTAAAAAACAAGGAATTACTTCGTCTTTGTTATTTAAAAGTATTTAGAAAGTATTTTAGTACTTCTGCCCAATGCACCATTGGGGTGGGGATAAGGGCATTGCTATTCTTTACAAATAGCCTGTAAGTAAAAACCAAAATTTTCTTAGGCACAAATTTCTGCCTAATACAAAAGACCGGACCTCTAGTACTGGACGACAAATAGCAATGTTCTTCCCTGTCGGTTTACCAGGGGCCTGCATCTGTGACCACCTGCAGGCTGTTTAGGCCATACAGTGAAAAGATGCAGTGTCAGTACTTGTCACCCAGTTCCTAACCTTAGGCGAGGCATCTCTGGTCTTTAGCAGAATCTGGTAGTTCAGTGGTTTCCAAAGAGAGTCATCCGCCATGGCCACCGAAAACTGCGCGATGCACGGTATCAACTGCTTTGTCACCCGTTCCTGGAATTTCTCTTCTCCCCCAAGCCTGTTTTCCAGCTATGAAGACACAAAGACTTTGAACAACAGGTCTCATTTCTTTCTTCTGTTTGAAAAAATACCCAACATACACATATTTTACTATCTTTCATGATAGAGCAGGTTCAAAAACCAGGCACTATTCTAATACCATCTAGGGCAAATGTATTGCCTTCTGGAACTCAAATGGAGTTTTATGCCCTTTACCGTCGCCCCTTTCTCTCCAGCAGAACACCTTGGAGGAGCTCTTTCCTCCAGAGGGCAGCCATGCTCTGACGCGTTCTCAATGAGGCCCAGTTAAAACAAATGAATACATTAACCATGACACCTTGTATCATGTCTTTCTTTTGAGCAGTTAAACAAACAAACAAAAAACCCAAAAAACAACTCAGGGCCAGGCACGGTGGTTCACGCCTGTAATCCCAGCACTCTGGGAGGCCAAGGTGGGCAGATCACTTGAGGTCAGGAGTTCCAGACCAGCCTGGCCAACACGGCAAAACCCCATCCCTACTAAAAATACAAAAATTAGCCAGGTATGGAGGCAGGCGCCTGTAATCTCAGCCATTCAGGAGGCTGAAGCACAAGAATTGCTTGAACCTGGGAGGTGGAGGTGCAGTGAGCTGAGATTGCATACTGCACTCCAGTCTGGGTGACAGAGCAATACCCTGTCCTGTCTCAAAAAAACAAAACAACCAAACAAAAAACTCAAATTCCACAATGAAGTTATATCTTTGAAAAAACAATTTTCAAATAAAAAATTTCATTTAATAAGACCAAAAAAAAAAAAACAACCTTACAAAGGAAAAAGCCTAACAAGCTGTCATTCGAGCAGATCTAAAACCTCCAAGCTCGAACAGCGATGGCTTCCTCAGTAACGAAAGATGGTTCTGTTCGGTTACCTGATCCACCAGAGGCATCATCAAGGCTTCTGCTCTCTCTTTACTTATAAAATGCTGGGTATCAAAAAGGAAGATTTTGTATAAACAGTTCAAAATAAACTGCAACAGCAAGCAGCACTTTTCAGGGTCATTTTCAGAGTCAAAAAATGCTTCATCTGTAGATGTGGGAAGAGTAAAAATGAAAAAACACTGAACTTAACCATTTAACCTCCAATGTTTACACTGAAATCACTATTAAAGTAACCATAATCAGAAGAGTCTAAAATGATCTAGAAATCATAATCAGGATGAAGGTAGAACACAAAAAGGATGGTCTCTCAAAGAATGATTTCTTCTTTTAGAGTTAAGATGCTAACACTCGGTTTGGCAAGTTAAATTCCCTCAGCTGTCAAGTGGGTCATTTATTAGCATCAGAGAATAAACGAATCTTAATTTTTATGTTTTAAAGTTACTTCCAGTAACTGACAGCGATGGCCATTTACTTTATCCTTTCTCTCAAGTGAGCTGACATATAACATTTGTTCATCATGCTAAAACAACACTTCACTGTCTGACAACAATGAAGTAAAAAATTCACCCTCCTCAGCTTAGAACTTAAGAACTTTTAAAATCTTGTCTCCAAGCACTAGGTTGTGTCTTACTGGTACCTTGTATAAGGCACACAGAGCGACAACTGAACTGAAGCAACTACCCACCTGTTTTGGAGATGTTCACCTGGTTCAAGGTGTCAGCAAAAGGCTTCACTAAGTGGCCGGCAAACAGCGTAAAAAGCCCTTTCAGCTTTTCAGCAATGCAATCTGCCAAGTTGTAAAATGTCAACAACCTGTCCTTTGGGGCATCTTCTGTTTTAGCCCAATCAAACAGCTGAAAGGATAAGATAGTATTAGTTTCTTCAACATCTTGTCACTTAAATCTGAGCACAAAAGGAAGAGGAAGAAAGCATCACCTTGAAGAACAGGGGTCGGAATGTGACCTCGGAAAGCTTGACAACCATGGCTACTAGACAGTCAATGATACAATTTTCTGTTCTTCCAACTTCCTCCAGATCGTTCTGAAAACAGAAGAGCCCATTTATTAGAGTGCTGATATCTAACTGTAAATTATGTTGGCAAGTACCACTGTTACACAGCTAAACAGATTGTCCTTGGACTCTTCAACAGGTGGGTAACAACTTTAGGATTTGGAGGAGTGAACCTGAGCTTACCTCAGAGTGCTGGGCTCGGAAGTCCAGGGCCTCCAGGAAAAAGGCGGTTAGCTGAGACTGATGGGAGGTGAGCTCTTCCTTCTTCATCACCCCAATATGCTCTTGCAAGATGCTCATAAACGGACCCATATGATTCTACCAATAACACAGTAAAGAGATGTGCCATTTTCAAATGATTCCTAGAGTTCAGCAACGTGCATTTTTCAAAATTAAATAAACATATTCTTCTTTAAGTCAAAGTTTACACATTTCAGTACCACCTCTCCCTTCTCCAAAGTCTTAATACCCAATATGATCTAACCTTCCAGTTCTTCTCAATCTGCTTGTAAGTTTTTCTGATGGCGGGCAACAGGACTCGGGGTGCGAGTGTGGTAGCCAGTGTCTTTTTCAGAGATGTGAGACGGATATTAGCCTGTGAGGAGGCAGAACCCACTTCACTAGTGATTTTCTCCAAGTGAATCACCTACAGGAATATAAAAAAAGTGATCAGGGCCATTGCAGATCCTCGCTGACAAACATACACTTAGAGAAAGGCTTCATGATGACGCACTAGTGTTTGGAAAATGCTTAGCACCTTTTAACTACACTCAGTGTTCCTTTTAAAGCCAGCCCTAAACGTCAGTGGATAAAACTGGGCAGACACCTCTTGCCCAGCTTGCGATCAGGGACAAAGGCCAGTGGTAGAGGCAGACGCACGCAGAGCACCCAGACAGATGATTTTCTTAGAGGACAGGAATGCAAGAGACCATGGCAAGAGTCAAGTTGCTAAAAAACCAAGAAAGCTCCTCAGAGCACAGGCTGAGAAGGTTACTTGTAAGCCCTGGCTGTGGTGTATGTGAACCGGTTTAATCATTTGCCCGTGGTAATGAAGGCTCCTAACCTTGTAAATGGCAAACGATCAACACAATGGAACAGCCAGGGCTCAACATTCTTGAGCATTTTCAATCAGAAATACCACTGGCCCCTAGCGTGCTGACAGGAAACTGCTGACCTGCAATACAAAAATTCTGCTTTGCAAGATGCCTTCGGATTAAACCTCTCACAGTAGAAACAGGGCCCACAAATTTCCACAAGTAATAAAAGGCGGCTCTATCAGCCCAACTCCAAATATCTCACAGAAGAGAAAAAAAACCAGAATACGTTCCGCACAATTAAAGAAGAGAAGCGCCTCACTAAAAAGTGACCCCCATATCAATTTCAAGATTAAGCGGCAAGGAGGATGGAAGAGAAAAAAATCCACATTTAATAAAAGCAAGCACATCTCTTTAGAAATAAGACTCCTTTCTGTCAAACAGAAACTAACCCTTAAAGAAAAAACAATCACGAAATCTGTGATCTTTTACTTGCCCCAGCCACCCCGTGTAGCGTGTCGCGGTCATCGTGGCTCACCTGGGAGAGAATGCCTTCCAGGTAGGGGCTGATGAAGTGCGGGAGAGTCTCCACAACCTTCTGCAGGGCGGCCAAGGCACTGAGCAGGTAGACCTCGCTGGAGACCAGCTCGCTGGTGTTCTTCATTGTTGTCAGCAACGATGGCATCAGGCTAGAAATGGAGTAAGAGCTTTAGAGGAACTGAAAGCAGAAACGGAGGCTAGGGAATGCAGCAGAGGCATTAGGAAAAAAACAACAAACTGCCTGTTCCCTCATATCTCTCTCTACCTCACAGCCTAAAAAGCGTTGTCTACACATTTTATGTGGCTAAGCACAAGAGATCTCCCAGTGCCAACAGTACGGACACAACCGTAATTTAAAAATTAACAATGGCTTTCATTAACTGAACACTTACTATGTTTCAGGCACTATGCAAAACTCCTTGCAAGCACTGCCCTCCGGAAACCCTATGAGGTAGGTACTGTCTCTGTTTCACAGCCAGTAAAGCTCTAACAGGTTCAGGAACATACTGGCTGTGTACAGTAAGGAACTACCACAGCCAGCAGCTTCTAACTTCCACGTTTGGCAACAGAAGGCAGCTTTGGCCTTGCCTAACTGGGTGGGCCCCTCTGCCGAGAACCTTCACCCACTGCTTTTTGACTATGCTAGACAAAAGGAAGGAAGAATGGGGGACGATTAACATCACAAAGCAGTGCATCTGAAGATAAATGGGAAGGCTGTCTTTCCGTTTGAAGATTATTTTTATTGTTTTTTTAAGAGACAGGGTCTCACTCTGTTGCCCAGGCTGCAGTGCAGTGGTGCAGTCATAGCTTACTATAGCATCACACTCCTGGGCTCAAACGATCTCCCTGCCTTGGCCTCCCAAAGTGCTGGGATCACAGCCTTGAGCCACCACACCCTGCAAGATCAATTCTTTAACAAATCCAATTTTATGCAACGTCTACTCAGAGGAAAAAGAAAAAAGTCACCAAGGTGTTATTTTTCAACGTGTGCCAGGCGGTAACAGCTCCTGTTTAAGTCTCCGGCCGCATACCTGGGAAGCTGGGGGATGGCCAGCGCCTCCAGGGTGGAGGTCACCTCTGCTAGGCACAGCAGCGCGCTTCCCAAGACATTCTTCTCCTCCTTTCTCTCTGGAGCAATCAGTTTCACAGCAGTGCTCAGCACTGGGACAAAAGGATCTGGATTTTCTGCACCAAAATTCTTGCATAAAAGCTTTAAGGTATACAATGCTGTCTGTCTGTTGATTGCTTGTTCTTCTTCCCCTTCCTTTTTCTTACGCTGCACAATGGCCAAAAGGTCTGGAACCAGTTTTAGGAAACGGGTAACCTGAAGGGGACAGCCAGAATCCCCAAATCATTAAAGCTGCAAAAAATGTTTGTCCATTTTTCCCATTGTCACAGCTTGAGACTGTCCAAATGGAAATCAGACTTGGGGGTCCTGAGTCACACAGTCATGGTAAGCAAAATGCATGTTCTAACCAGTTTTTCACGCATACAATTTGGAGTAAAAGGGACTTAGAATTATGCTAAGGCTAAAGCCACAAAGCTGTGTAGTAAGAATTCCAATAGGCTGAAATTTCATTCTAAGAGCTCTTACAACACACATGTATTCCCATTAGAATTAACATCACATTTTAAAACATGTCATGGTATTATATTCAGATAATAATATACTTCAATTTGAAATTGTACCACTAGAGAAACTGAAGGGAGTTAAATGCAGCTCCTTGATAAAGCAAAGTAAATGGGTGTGTCCTGGGTCTTCACTCACTATTGTCTTCTTCCAGGATATATTCTGCTGTAGCTTGTTATTCAAAAGGTCCAGCGCTTTCCGCCGAACAGATGGCAGGCGATTGCCCACCAGCCCTCTGATCACAGGAATGAATGTCTCTGTGGGCAGCAAGGCATTGACCTGAAGAGAAGTTTTATATTTAACATGATAAGAAAAAAAAATTAAAAAAAGATCAACTTCAGTTAAGACAGACTGCTGTCCATTGCACACCTCCAGGCACCAGGCACTTTCACACACATTTTCTTATTTAATTCATAAAATAACCTTTCAGGTAGGCATTACTAACCACACATTATCAAACAAAACAAAAGCTTGATGTCAGGAGGAAGTGTCAAAGGCATGAAGCTAAACCATTTAGCTAGATTTGAATTAGCAATCCTAATTTCAAGGCCAGTGATATGCATGTAACATACTTCATATTTTTATTGTATTCTACTTGAATAAAGTAGAACATTATATATTACATGACTTAATTTTTAAAATATATGAGGTACATATTCTCATAACTGGTAGGGAAACAATTTTTTCCAGACAAATTTATTTCTAGTCATCACGAGATTATTTTCTAAGAAAAATCTGAGCTTCATTGTATTCATAAAAGGAATTGCTAAGTTTTTTCTTAAAACCTTTAAATGATTTCACAGTAATATAAAAAACAGCAACGAAACAATTAATTCCAGGGAGAAATGAAAACCTACCTTGTCCAACAGGTCGTAAGCTTTACTAAGGAGCGCACGCCAGAACTTCACAGTGAGTTTGTCTGCGTTCCTTTCCATGGACTGTGCAACAGCATTGATATAGCCGAGAACGGTCTCCAGCAACCTGAAACACGCAGCCTCGCTCAGCAAACAGCAGCTGAAGGCACTCAGAGAACTCGCTCATGTCTATCTCATGCTAAATGTTTCAAGTAGAAAGACCAATTAAATAATTCTGTACTAAATTATTTCAAAAACTACTCGGACAGAAAGGAAATGAGGGATTACTGCCATAGACAGAGATCATCAAGAAGTAACTAGGCACTTCCGCGCAGAAGCATCGTCCTCGCTCAGACTGTGAGGTGAGGAATAAACAACAGATGCTGAATGCATTTAAGGAACTCACTCATATCTAGCTCATGCTCAGTGGGTCTCACTGTGCTGTCCAAGTGGGGTGTTCAGGGAATTATGGTCCTAGGTTAATGGCAGGTGTGTGCACACACACACATGCACACACACGCACACACCATTTGTATAAAGAGAAATATTAATACAAATGAACATATAACCCACTTCTTTCACATTAGGAGACCAAAAAAAAAAAAAAAAAAAAAAAGACTATAAACTTCAAATAACCTGTAATCAGAAAAGCACACATCAAATTCCAACACAACTACACAACTACCACTGGAGATCCCCCCACTGCTGCCAGCCTGAGGTGGGAGCTAGAAGGAAGAGTGGAGACAGAAGTTGACATAGCACAGCAGAGGAGGGGAGAAGGGGGCTCAGACAAATCAGCTCCAAAAACAAAAGTCCTACACATAGCGCTAAAAGTCGGCCCACAGGACTCGAGCTCAGCAGCTCACAATCCTGGCTACAGGGCAGGCACTTTCCAGCGGACAGGGCAGGACAGTGGCCCTGGGAACGCCCTGCATCTGAAAAGGAGGTACACAGCAAGGCCAGGAGGCACCCCCTCCGAGGACATGAGAGTGAAAGGAAAATTCCTGTACCCAAATATATAATGGCAACATATGGATTATAATCCATGGAATAAAGAATTCATGAGCCCACAGAAATCAGGGCCAGATGAAAAGACACTAAACAGATATGGCAACTCAATACGATACCGAAACTTGACATGGATTGTGAAGCAGAAACACATGCGGTGTAAAGGACAGTGCTGGGATAACTTGGGAGACTGGAATAGGAACTGTAGATTACATCACTGGATTGGACCAATGTTAAATTTTCTGAATTTGATCAATGTACTGTGGTTTTATAAGAACATCTCTTATTCTTAGAGACATAATATATATGACTTACTTTCACATGGCTCAGAGAAAAAAACCCTACGTAGCGAGAACGTTAAGGTAAATGTGGCAAAAGTGAACCTGGTTGTAAAGAGTATATGAATTTTCTGTACTATTTTTCCAGGTTTTCTATAAGTTTGAAGTCATTCCCAAATAAAAAGTAAAAAAAGAAAAGTAAACATACCTCTCTTCAAGGCCTTTTAAAATCTCAGGACCACCACTCTCAACTACCTAATTTTTAAAGAAGATGTCATTAGAATATAAAAGTTGATAATAAAAGTCATTTCGAGTCAGTTCAATGAAACTTGGACCATTCACTCAAACTTTCCATAGCAACTTTTTCTGACATTACAATTTAATCAGGTTCATATCATCCTCATTATACTGTAGTAACTCTATTTATCTTAATTTAATTACATTCTAGTACTACAATGGTTCAGAAAAATACAGCAATCAACACTGAATTACCGCTACCGAATTCTATGACATACTGATCTGGTGAGCACACATATCATTGTTTGAGAAGTTAAACATTACAGATTTCAGCTGGAATCCCCCAAGTACTGCTCCTTGGTCCTATTCTCCCATTACCCAAGTCCCACAAACACAACCATCATCCCAAATCTGCTACCAAATGTTTCAAACAGTACGTATCATGGAACAACATGTTTTTCTGGAAACATATTTTTGAGATCTATGCATGGTGACTTATGTTCTAGTTCATTCATTTTAACTGCATATGATATTCCTCTATAAATACAACTTATCTATCCATTTGCCTCTGTTGCCAGATGTTCAGTTTATGTCCATTTTTTTCCCCTTTTATTAGCAATGCTAGAGAAGAACATTTTTATGTCCCTTTGAGCATCTAGGCAAGTTTTTACAACATATATGCCTAAGGAAGGGAATGACCAGATCATAGGAATTTCCAGAACTTTCAACCTCATGGGATCCTGCCAACTGCTTTCCAAAGTGGTTGGAACAATCACGCTGTCTGCCACTACCTGCCCACTCCCTGGGATTAACAACTTCAACAGTTTTGCCAATTTGATGGGTATCACATTTATTCACATTTCCTGCTTACTGGAGAGGCTAAATGACATTGTACATTAATTGGCCATTTGTGATCCCTCTTCAGTGAATTCATCTTCTTTGCCAGTTGTTCTAACGGAAACTGATGTTTTTTTATTTATGCAGAGCAATAATCTTCTCTTAGGCTGTGGCCTTCTAGTGAATCAAAATTTTAAAGAAATTCTTTTCTATCCTCCAGTCACGATCATGTTCTCCTTGATTTTCTTCTAAACATTTGAACTGTTGTTTTTCACAATGAAGTTTTACTCTGACTAAAGTTGTCTTTTCTATAAGGTGTGACATCAGACTTTTCCCCAAATGGAAAACAAATCATGCCAGGGCCAGCACTTGAACCATTCTCTCCCCCAACTGCTTTGTAAAACCACCTACTGCACTTCTTACCTACGCCTGCATGTGTTTCTGGGCCTACTGTTCAGTCGTACTGGTCCATCATCAGATGTATGGTATAGTATCAGATGGTATAGTATGGTATCAGATGTATGGTATGGTATCAGATGGTACTCCTGCACCATACCCCCGTCCTTGGCCCCTTACAGTTTGGTATTAATGTATCAATATAATTTCTTAAAATGATATAATTGAAAAAGCACATTAAGTTTCTAGACTAATCTGGGCAGATCTGCCATCTTTAAATAGCGAGGCTTCTTATGCGTAAATAGTGTCTCTCTTTCCATTTCTTCCAAGTTTTCTTCTGTGTCCCTTCATATCTTGGACATTCCTCCATAATATTTGTGCACATATTTTTGTCAGGCTTGTTCTTGGTACCTTATAAGCTTATGTTTTTTTTAAGTTTGTTTTTATTATACAGGAAATCTTTTTTATCTACTCTGTTTTCTAATTTGAGGAATAATATTAGTAACGGTGTGTGAGACTAATTAGTTCAGCCAGCTTACTTGATACAGATCACGACCTACACTTATCTCTAGATAGTGTCTACACTGATCTCTCTCAAGCTAGCTTACTGAACTCATTATTAGTTCTAATTGCTGATTCTCTTCTTTCCTGTTTCTTACACTTCATTTCTTTTCCTGAATAGAAACAATGACAGAGGGCATTCTTGTCCCTGACTGCAGCAGGCACACCATTAATATTTCATCATTAGGTATGATATAAACCACAAGCTTCAGATTGTCACCTTTATTAGGCCAGAGTAATTCCCATCTATCCTGCACCGCCGAGAGGATTTTCTTAAGTTGTGAATGAGTACTGAATCTGCTGAATTATTTCACTGTAAAATGTAAAATGATCATATGTTTTCCCTTCTTCATCTGTTAATGCATTATAGGACTTAATGTACTTTACAGTACTCTAATGTCAAACCATTTTTATATTCCTGGTCATGATATTCCTTTCTTTCCTTCCTTTTCTCTCATTGTTTAAACAAGTTTAATACACAAACAGAGATGTACACAAATCATACATGCAGAACTCACTATATCCAGGTAAAGAAAGGCTGGGCATGGTAAAGAAAGGCTCGGCATGGTGGCTCATGCCTGTAATGCTAGCACTATGGGAGTCTGAGGTAGGAGGATCGCTTGAGGCCAGGAATTGGACATCAGCCTGGACAATATAGCGAGAACTCATCTCTATAAAAAAAAGTTTTAAAATTAGCCAGACGTAGGTGGCACACGCCTATAGTCCCAGCTACTTGGGAGGCTGAGGCAAGAGGATTGCTTGAGCCCAGGAGTTCCAGGTTGCAGTGAGCCATGATGAGTCTGCTGCACTTCAGCCTGGGACACAGAGTGAGACCTGTCTCACAAAATAAAATAAAACACAGGCAATTTATCTACTCTGCTGGTAGACATTTGAGTTGTTACCAACTTTGTGCTACCACGAAGAATGTTATGAATATTATAAACATTCTTGTAGTTTTTTTGGTGTACATGTTCATATACTTCTGGTGGGTACACAACACTTAAGAATGAAACCACTGAACATAGAGTTTACATTATGTTCAATCTCAGTAGATCGTGACGAACAGTTTTTCAGAGTGAAATGTACTTTTTTTTCTATTATCTTTAAAGGCATGCCTCACATTTTCATAAGCCATTTACCAAGCTACTTCTACTAACTGAAAACACAGTTCCCTTGGAAACAGCAGAATTACCTTTTTATAAACACATTTAAAGAACATATTACCTTTTTCAGAAAATTATTGGAAGACAGGAGCTGAGACATGAAGGACACTGACAAAAATTTAAAATGCCGCAGTTGCTTGCTAGTGTGAGTCTCTACATTAAAAATCTGTAGCATTTCTTCTTGTGATTCACTCTTATTGGACACTGCTTTGGAAATGGTTTCTGAAACAGCAACAAAACAAGTGACCCAACTCACTTTCACCCAAATCCTTCATACAGAATTAATAGATATGACCTTTCAAGTAAAGGATGGTTAATGGGATAACATTTTCACAGAGAAATTTATTCATCTATTACATCCAGTTTCTCCTCTTCTAAATTAGTGAAAAACATGAGTGTATTTGCCAAGAAAGTACCCAATGGCCCTGAGAAGCGAGTGTTTAAGACAAAAAACAAAACAGGGAAAGTGGACAATCAAATGGAAGAAGGCCATATCACAGAAGGAGCCTTGAACTTCCAACTGCAGATGTAGATTTCTTTATTAAATGTATCTAATGTAAATGGGGTTGGCAGTGCAGTGTTAAAAACCACTATCCTACAGAATGACTTACTGCTAAGACATTTCCTTACCCACGTCACCACATACTCTCCAGGGACCTCCCATGTCTGTCCCTGCCAAACCTGAGCTGACTGCAGGATAGGACAAGTCACTGCCCGGCCAAACAGGGATGACAGGGCCAATGGCTGGCCATGCAGAAAACAGTCTCCGCGGAGCTCTTAGAGTATCTTCTTTCTAACGTGCCTTGTTGTTCTGCTTCGAAGAGTAGAAAACTAAGAACTTTCAACATGTCAACCCTTTCTTAACGAAAAAAATATTTTTAGAGATGGGGTCTTACTATGTTGCTAAGGCTGGTCTTGAACCGGGCTAAAGTAATCCTCCTGTCTCACTCTCCTGGGTAGCTGGGACCACAGGCTGATACCATCACACCTGGCTTCATCAACCCTTTCCCAAGCCAGCCTCAGTGGTGCTGCGGTTAGTGGGATTTTCTTCAAGGCTCTGCTGTATGGTACAATTTTAATATTTTGCTGCCACTCCTGTGGTACCTACTTTTTTTCTTTTCATGTACATGTCTTCAGATATTTTAATGAGAAGCTGAGAGACAGCTAACGAGGTCCTGATCATTTACTGTCATTCGAACCTAACTCATCCTGGATACCAGCAACATTCCACAGCCAAGATGTAAGCACAGGGCACAGAGGTATAAAAGACAATGTGTGAGGAATGGCAAATGGAATTCCGACTATTTTCCATAAGGATTCAAGAAAGTACACAACCAAATTAAAATGATTAACTTACTTTAAAAATCCTTCTGAAGATGTACTAAGGATAACCTACATTCTCTTCTGTTTCTCCTTAGCTTTCAGATTGAACGGTAAGTGACACCCGATCTACGCTTACCTTCTTTTTCCTCTGGCAGCTTTAGTAAGTACTGGAGGATATTCATCAAGCTTTGTATCTGATGCTGGACACTAAACTCACAACAGACTGAAAACCAAAATTCAGTGTCTGCTTCTAAAATAGCATCCTGTGTAGAAAGAGAAAAAAGTCATAAATCTGTACTTAGGAATTGTGAAGGCATAATTTCAGGATAATGTGCGTTAGGATTTCTAGCAGAAAAGAGTATACTACTTTATTTAGAGTAGGTCGAGATCTACTCCCAGATCCCATGTCTAAGAAGTCATTTAAAAATGGTCCTTGGCTTATCCAAACAGGGCTTTTCCAAACAATCACCCGTGTTTGTGTCTTACTAACTTCAGGGACACGGAGGCTCCATTTCCCCACAAACTGCCTTCAAAACCACTTTGAAGAGATGCTGTTTCATTACTCATCAGCCATACTCTCCTGGGCTCAAAACAGAACCACCTGCATGGCACCAGATCTGTTTCTCAGAAAAGTTAATTCACCCTCAGATGTTTTGCTGCAACTGAGGATATTCAGAGTGCTACGGGCTCTGAATGAAATTTTTTTAAATGCCAAAAACCTTTTTGAAAAAGGTTCTGAGCAAAAAGGTTCCAAATAACACACATTAGGCATCACCAGCCCCATGTTTAAACTGGACAATAACATAAAATCTGTGTAAATCACCATTTTCCTTATCTTCCCACTCTAGGTTCTGACCTTTTCTCCATAGGCAGCCGCCAGCACTGTTTTTGTGACATACTGTTCAAAAAGCAAGATGAGGAGAACCCAGAGGAATTTCTCTGCACCCAGCGTATCAACAAGCTGAACAAGGATGGGCAGGCGCCTGTGCTCCGGGACGTGTGGCAGTGCATCCACAAATACACTAATGATTTTTACCACGATCTCTTCAACGTTTCTTGAAACTTCTATAGAATCTCCACTGTCAGACTGCCAAACAGCAAGCAGAGACGGTAAGTAGGTGCAAGTAATCTTCCACAAAACAAGCTTTAGGTGGACAAGATAAGGTTTTTAGATGGGCCCCAAGAAGTTACCAGAAGAATTTTATTTATTTTTTTAGAGACAGGGTCTTTCTCCGTGGCCCAAGCTGAAGTGCAGTGGCGTGACCATATCTCACCGTAGCCTGGATTTCCTAAGCTCAAAGCGATCCTCCTACCCCAGCCTCCCAAGAAGCTGGGACATCCCAGAACCCCCACCACCACTTTTAAAAAAATTTTGTAGAGACGGGCTTTTGCTGTGTTGACCAGGCTGGTCTCAAACTCCTGGCCTCAAATAATCCCACCTCAGCCCCCAACGTGCTGGTGTTACAGGGGCATGTCACCACACTCAGTCAGCCATAAGAGTTTTAATAATCAAAGCCCTAACAATAAATATTCAGTAAGTAACTATCATGTCCCAGGTGCTATTTAGCCCTGAGGGGAATACAAAGTGTATGATATGAGCCCTGCCCCAAAGGAGGTTTATTTTCTGTATGAAACAGGATACATGGCCGAGTGCAGTGGCTCACGCCTATAATCCCAACACTTTGGGAGGCCAAGGTGGGCAGATCATCTAAGGCCAGGAGTTCAAGACCAGCCAGGCCAACATGGTGAACCCCATCTCTACTAAAAATACAAAATTGCTGGGTGTGGTGGTTCCTGCCTGTAGTCCCAGCTACTCGGGAGGCTGAGGCAGGAGAATCACTTGAAAGCAGGAAGCGGAGGTTGCAGTGACCCGAGATCATGCCATTGCACTCCGGCCTGGGAAACAAGAGCAAAACTCAGTCTCAAACAAACAAACAAACAAAAGACACAGAATACATATGTGAAAAGATAACAGGAGGCAGTAACGGCAGATGGCAAATACGTGACACTGATAGCGAGTCCACTTAGGCTGCCTGGGAACGCTGCACAAATCACGCAGGATCTGGGTTGTGCCTCAAGAAGAATGAAGATAAGCAGAGCACAGAAAAGGCCAACAACTTCTTGCTGCTTTCGGAATAAAGTTTGGACCATTTTACTCCAGGTATTGGCGATCAAAATACAGTTGTTGAATAAATGACAGAAAACACTCGAATGAATGACTAAACCAGCGTCTACCTGCCTCAACTCTCTGCTCTCCATCCATCTATCACCATTACATTCTTCAAACACACTGTGAACATTCCTAGATCACGCCTGTTCTCATACTATTGGCTCTGCCATCACTGAACAAATCCTATCTTCTTTCACACCGGTTCAAATTTTCTTACAGAACCTTCTGGTCATCCTGTCCCATATGGACTATCTCCTATTCTGAACTCTTTAGCATTTACTTGACTGGCACTGACCATATGAATGCATATTATTATTTTTCTTTTTAGGTATATATCCTATATTTGCCAACTTGGTGGACACTGAGAACACCAATCTAATACTAAGGTTAAAAGAAGGTGCTGAATATGGTGATCCCTGGGATGGTCAATAGCATGAGAAAAGACATTCATTAACAAGTGAGGGTACATAGAAAACTCAAGCAGATGACCAAGCTCTTTTATTCTTGAGGCTACTTTTAACTTTTGAATTGTTCATTCCTTACTGGGAGAGAGAACATCTCACCTCTCTCTCTGAGTTAATGCTTGGCAAACATCTGCTAAACTGCATGTTAACAAATTTGTCACTGCAGCTCTAAAAGTTCCTATCCTCATCAACATGTAAGAAGGTACTATCAAACTGATGCAGTGTCCTGAAATAGATGGTGGATGTAAATTTACCCCATCCAAATGATGTTAAGACACTTACAGGTACACACACACAGAGCACAGCAGAACCAGCTAAAACATGTTTGGATTATTGGGAAAGACATTGCCCAGACTGCTTCTTAGCTTCAGCATTCTAAAACTTAAGGGCAATGTATCTGAGCATTTCAGAAAGGCTTTTATACAATTGTTGAGGATATAAAAAAAAAAAAACCCCAGGCTTTTAATGTCATTTATATGCAAAATTCTTAAATTAAAAAAAGAAACCCCAGGATGGTAAAAAGAGAGCTTACCTGAATAAGTGCAGGAATAACCATTTTCACCGTCTTGTTAATAACCTGAAAACTGTAAGTATCATCCAGGCGCATGACATTGGCTCCCATAAATGTAAAAATAGACATGATATTGTGTAGAACTTTATCCTGAAAGAAAACATAACTATCAACATTTTCTATTTCTACTAATTTTTTTTTTTAAGAGACAGGGTCTCGCTCTGTCATTCAGGCTGGGGTGCAGTTATGTGATCATAGTTCACTGTAACCTTGGACTCCTGAGCTCAAGCAATCCTTCCACCTCAGCCTCCTGAGTGGCTAGGACTACAGGTGCACAATACCATGCCCAGCTAATTTTTTTTCTTTTTCCTTTTTATAAGGATGGGGTCTTGCTATGTTACCCAGGCTGGTCTTGAACTCCTGGCCACAAGTGATATTCCTGCTCAGGCTAACATTTTCCATTTCGATGATTCATTACAACTCACCAATAAAAAGAGAAATAACCTGATTAAAAAACAGGCAAAGGATTTGAAAAGACATTTCTCCAAAGAAAAAATTCATACGAAAAGAATGTAAGCACAAATACTACTTCACACCCACTAGAATGGTGATAAAAAAGACAATAGCAAGTACTGGCAAGGATGTGAAGAAATTGGGATCTTTACAGGCTGTAAGCAAAATGGTGTGGCCACTATGGAAAATAGTCTCGCAAGTTACTCAAAAGTTAAACATAAAATTCCGTTTGACCCAATAATTCCACTCCTAGGTAAATATACCCAAGAGATATGAAAACGTGTCCACACAAAACCTGGTCTAGAATATTCATAGCAACATAATTTATAATAGCCCCAAAGTAGAAACAACCCAAATGTCCATCAACCGATGAAGAGATAAACAAAATGTGGCATACACATACAACAATATTATTCAGTCATAAAAGGAATACGGATTCAAGCTTCAACATGAATGAACCTCAAAAACGTTATGCTAAGCAAAAGAAACCAGACACAGAGGGCCACATACTGCATGGCTCAATTTATATGCCACGTCCAGCATAGGCATCAACAGAGACGGAAAATGAATTACTAGTGGCCAGGAGCAGGGTGGTGGTGGTGGTGGCAGAGAGGAGGGGGAGGAAGAGTGACTGTTAATGGGTGTAGAGTTTCTTTTCTGGGGTGATGAAAATGCTCTTAAAGTAGATCGTGGTGGTGATTACACAAACTTTGTGAATAGACTAAAATCAACTGTATACTTATTAAATGGGTGAATTTTATGGCATCTGAATAATATTTCAATAAAAACAAAAAATATTAATGATTCTTACCTATTTTTGGATTATCAACCCCTTTGAGAAGCACAGACTGTCTTACAAGAAAAAAAAAAAACCCCATAGACATAAAACCTTGCATATGATTTCAGTACATTAAGAGCCCCTAAAGCTCACAGAGAACCCCAGGTTAAAAACCTCTGACCTAAATCTGCAATATGAAAATAGTTTCAATCTCTTTACAAATGTTTAAATGATGTTTTTCATAAAAGGGACATGATTTCTTTAAATCATATAGTTTGTGATCAAATTAATTTTCTTAAGTCACTGGTTAAAGGTTATTTTGAGGATTACTTGAGGATAAATGAGATATTAACTTTTACCAAATAACACTAATGCCCGCTGTTTTATTAGATAGATAGTGTGCCAGGTGTTGTGCTAAGTACTAACCATAAATTATCCAACTGAATTCCCCCAACAATCCAGTGAAGAAGGTCATTATTCCCACTTGATAAAAAGGGAAACCAAAGCTTAGCAAGATCAACTGGCTCAGACAGTCCCAGCTATGAAGAGGCAGGGCTGACTCTCACGGGTGCTGGAAGATTCCAAAGCCTACCTGATTAAATTTAAAATCAATAGGTGCCAGTGCATTTCTGTGGAAGAAAAATCTTGAAATATCTGCTAAAACCTTGTATGATTAACACTTACCGGGAATATTCCAGCCACAGTGCCCAAAAGTAAAAGGGCGTGGTGATGGGTCTGTGGCATCTCCGAAAGGCGGACGCACTGAACTATCAACTCCACATTGAACTTCTCCTCATCTAAAACATCTACAGTGGCGAGAAAGACAAAAACCCTAAGTGGCAGGTGCACTCACACTCAAAGCAGGTAATTTTTCTAACCTTTCCTTCCAAAAAGTACCTACCTTTGGGTATTTTGCCACCATCCGGAGAGAGTTTCTGGCAGATGTTGAGCAGACAACTAAGAATTAACTGTTTGGTGTATTCCATATTTCCCTGCTCTTGTGGCAAGGGCTCTAAACACCTTCAGGACACCCAAAAGAGAAATGATGGGAAATGTAAAAAGTTGTACAATTCATGGCTGCATTAATGACCGTTGTCCAGAACTCATATTCAATAAAGAATAACTAAAATACTACCATTAAACATGAAGTCTAGAAATAAGATATAAGATTTCTAACTCTAATTTTCTCTCATATAGACAGGTGCTATGTCAAATTCCACTTCCTCTCTATTGCACTTTCTATTAACCTATTTGGAATCTTACAGGACAACCTTCAGAATTACTTTGCCTTTCACATGAAAGCACACTCTACAATTCATACTCAATTTACACACACACACACACAAATCTATATATATAAAATATATACATCTATATATGAAAATATAGATAGCAAATACTATATATACACACACATATATATCTATATAAATTCAACATTATATCTTGAAATACAAGTGATGATGCCCCAGGCATGTTACTGAAAAGTTCAGAGGGAAGTAGGCTGTAAAGTGAGTGGTCATTTACTACGTGACACAGGACACTAAGGTCAGTTTGGGGTACTGGCAATGGATACCTAAAACCAATCTTTTAATTTCACCTATAGTACTTGCTTTATTTTACAGACTATCTAAACAAGAGAAGAGTATGTTGAAAAGAGAATGTTAGATAAGATGGGCAAGAATCAGAGTCCTGTTCTCTCACAGATCAAAGCCAAGTGTCACTACCTTGATAGCAAGTTAAAAAGAGTTGGCACCAATATCTGAGGACTTTTGAGCTTCTTTTTGTGCTGCAGTAATTCCAGGATGAGAGTTACTCTTTGCCAGTAGGAACCTCCAACTTCCTGGACAGATTCTAGATCTTGTGATTTTCTGGAAAATGGAGAAGACAAAAAGTTGGAAAAGCAAACCCTATCATGTGCTAAGTAAAAACCATTGTGCTTTATTATAGCAAATTGATGGGTATCAAAAAGTTCCAAGATTTCATAACATTCCGAGTCAGGGGAACAACAGCAAGTGCTCAATGCATTTGTAGCTCTTACTTCTGCTGCATTTTTTGTCTTCTTTTTTGCTGAACTGTGCCCAAGGGTTTAGCTTTATCTGGTGGCTCCAGTTCTATTCTGACTTGTTCAGCATTAACGGAAATCTGAAATATTGAAGGAAGAACAGTTGATGATATAATCCATTGGGATAAAATTAGAGCAATATATGTTAGATTAAGACATACAATGAAAGCATTTACGTCCATTTTTATGTCTTTATGCCACTCCATACCCTAGCCCAATCACCAAAGGCAAACATCACTGACAATTTCTTAAGCATCCTTTTAAAAACTTTCCGTATACCAATGGCTAAATAAAGATTCTATTAAAAAACATAAATAGAAACATACTATACACATTGCTCTGTACCTTGGTATGCTTCACTTAGTGTACCTTGCATACCTATACTCTCACCAGTATATACTTAATTTATCATACGGTGTATATTTATTGTCACAGACCATGAGAGTGTTTCATATAATCGAGTGTATTCTGGTAACCAAAATAATTTTTGTAGTCAAAGTACAACTGGCCTGACATTTAAGGCCAATCTTATTTCTGGCTGATATGACATGTCTAGCAAGTATCTCATATGCTCCCTAGCCCACTGTCAAATAGAAGAGGGAGGAATTTGGGCTAACACTTTCCTTCTAATAATCCTTTAAATTCTTTAAGATGTTCTCATTTGGACTAGATCTTAGCTCAATTAGCACTTAATTAGTACTATATTTGAAGCCTCCTAAAAATGTGTTTTTTTGTGATTCCAATTTTTCCAACATTTCCTTAAAAATATTAAGACTAAAATCAGACATTAACCCCTAGGAAGGATTTATTCCATTAAGAGAGAAGAACGACTTACTGGACACACATCTGCACCCACCCAGCACTGGAGGCTACTGCCTTGTTACAGACCTCTTGAAAAACCAGAATGAGAAGAAAGCAAAGTAGGGAAGGGTATAAACCAAAAGCAATAGCCAACATAAATTCATCTTCAGATTTTCATTTTAACTAAGCTCTCCTACTACCATGCACTTGCTTTCTATATAATTTGTCTTGGAAGTCTCAAATTACAGTCCTGCACTTGTCGTGATTATGATATGGTATCACTTCTCCAGTCCAGAGTCACTCAATTTCACGTTCATCCCTTAGAGTGGAAAACTAGTAACGCAACACAGAATCATGCATACCAATGGTTTCCAAGTGCCGGATTAGATATGTATATTCTAATCAGCTGGGCAGGAATAAGACATATACACACATGCACAAAAACAGATTCATAGCCCCAGAGATTCTTTAGATATGGGGTGGGATCCAGATATCTCCTTTTATAAGGTTCTAACATCACGACTAAATCTTTGGATTCTGATTAAGAGAACAACTATAAAAAACACTTTTGAGATAACCATGGAAATATGATTATGAACTAGGTATTAGATAATATCAAGGAATTATTAATTTTTTAAAATTCTAATGCCATTGTAGTCGTATCCACTTTTCAAAAGATGCACACTGAAGCACAGAGGGATGAAAGCGCATGACATTTTGAGATTTTCTTTAAAATACTTCAGCAAAGAAAAAGAAGGAAAAAAGATTAAGTAAATACGTTAAAATTCTGAGAACTGCTGAATCTAGATACTAGAACTTTATATTATCCTATATTCAAAAAACAGAATAACCAGGTGGCTATTCTGATAATAGCTAGGTTTCAATATACATATAAAACCAACAAGCAGAATTTCAATTCCATTACAAGTCATTAAACAACTAAATTAAGTAGAATTAAATTAAAACATAACATTTAAACTAAAACAATTAAGTAGAATAATGTCACCCCGTTCAATATTGAGCCACTCACTCATTCCTATTCCTGGCATAAAGGAATAGGTAGATTCCATGTAACATGAGTAAGATCACACACACACATATTCCTACACACCCTATCTGGTTAAAATTATCAACAAATATTTCATAAAATAAAATAATGGTCAAGATTTAAGATTTTTATTTTATGCCTCTCTATGACTCACTTTTCCATGATTTTTGTTAATGGTAACATCTGACCTCTTACAAGCACTAAAAAATGCAGGACTCTTAAACATGGTGTCCTTCGGAAGACACTAAACATTAATAAAAAAATTACAGGAAGTTTGCAGCTTACCCCTTTAAAAACACTGCTGACAGTCTGAGCACAATGTGAGTTTTTACAGTTCACCAATAAATCAAACAGCATTCTTAAAAGCTTCTGCTGAACTTTTTCATCTGATATGGCTGCAAAAAATGGTTTTGTAATCTAGAGGGGGTAGAAAAAAGGCAACTGAGTTCAGTGAACAAGTTTAAACTCCAGAAATAATTTTTATATCAACCTCTCTCAAAATATAAAATTGTTTCCCATTTAATTGTGTCGGTTAAAATGCAATTCGTTTTAATGACCCATGTACAACATTCAGTTTTCAAAAATGGGTCAAATACATCATATTCCTTTAAAACATGCCTAGTCCACCTGTAACTATCTTCTCCAAATAAATTAAAGCTTTTTTGTTTTTTTTTTAACGCTGTTCCTGTTGCCTTCTACCTTTAAATGCTTGAACATGCTATGCCTTCGTTTCTGAAAGAAATCACTGACCTTTTCAAGGGCTGTGATCTGAATGGTTGGCATTCCTGCGTAAAGTTCCTTTGTTGCGTGCACAGCTTTTATAAATATATCTAGACTCTTTGGATCCTTATTTAAAAGGGAAGCTGAAAATTCATTATACTTTCCCAGAGCAAGATGCAAAACAATGGCCTCATCTTTCAGCATAGCTGTGGGCTC
This sequence comes from Macaca nemestrina, assembly GCF_043159975.1. Taxonomy (NCBI): domain Eukaryota; kingdom Metazoa; phylum Chordata; class Mammalia; order Primates; family Cercopithecidae; genus Macaca; species Macaca nemestrina. The sequence continues at coordinate 12,626,027 of NC_092125.1, read as the reverse complement.
CTTCTGGATCTTTTCTAGCAGTTGTTCAGCCATAGGCAATAGCTGAGAAAGCACCATCTAAAGATCGAAAGACTTGTAAGTAAATAGTTATGTATACTGATACATTTTTGCTCACCCTACAGAGACACTCAAAGCCTGTCAAAAGATGGGAGTTTAGCCTGGAGGAAAAAACCCAATGATGACAACTTCTTAGACGTGGGGACAGCTATTAACTCACACTGAGGCACTCAGGTCCTTTCTGATAGTTCATGTGTAATGCTCAAAAGTTCTAAACCCTTCAGAGATGAGCAGAAAGATAATCTGTGAGCATCCCTCAAGACTTGAGAAAAGAAAACACAAACTAAAACTTTAGAGAATAAAAATAAAGTTTAACATCCCCTAAAACACTGTATGTAGCCTTCAATGCTTCCAACTTGGTATAATTAATATTACTTCAAATTATGTATGTGAATCTTTAACTGCTAAACTGGGGGCCAGCAAATTATGGCTTGCAGGTCAATTCAACAGACCACCTGTTTTTGTAAATTTTATTTATTGAAACATAGCCATGCTCATTTGTTTACACCCTGTCTGTGGCTGCTTTCCTGATACAACTGCAGAGATGAGTAGCTGCAACAGAGACTGTGTGGCCCCGAAAGCATAAAATATTTCCTATCTGGTCCTTTACACAAGAAATTTGTCAATTCCTAATTTAAACTATACCAGGGACAACTAGGGGCTGAATGCAACCTGTCTGTTCCTACCAAAAAAATGTAATCAAATGGTCTTCAATCCATTTGACTCATTTGAGTTCTCTAAGCCCACAGTCAGTCCAGGACTGAAGCACACAGGCGTTTCTGGAACACTGGGACGACAGAATCTTTTTTTTGTTGGTTAGCACATGCCATCACATCAACGAGTGTTTCACAACTGCTTTCTTTTGTAACACAAGCTTCTTTGAGAACATAATGAAAGCTCTAATTATATATAACAAACGAGCAAATGATTTTGGAATTTTCACAGACTCATGTCCAAATAGATTCCTTTGTATAGAATTTTCACTTGAAAAACAGAGATAAACCAACAGCTTCTTTTAGCAGTGCAGCCCCAGGAGACACAAGACTGTGAAGTTCATTTCAAATAAACTCAATGATTAGATAGGGACAACACATTTAATTTTAAAATTAAAAGAAACTCACCAGTACTTGTTTTTGTATCTTGTATCTTTTCTTCTCTACCTCAACTCATCTCCCTCTCAAATTAATATTACATTTATCTCTTCTGAGCGCACACATGCAACTCTTACAATGGACTTTCTCACCCACAAGCAGTTACAGCTATTCTTTAGTAACATCACAGGAATGCACGATCCACTTAAACGGCACATACCTCACCGTGGACTCCCTGAAGTACTTTCATCAAATCTTTTGCTATATAAGATGGGCAACTATATACACAACTAAGTAAGTTTTTCAAAGTTTCAGACAACTTCTGATGAGACTTCAGTTTCTTTTCTCTCTGTAGTTCTTCAAATAAAGTAGCCAAATCCTAAGATACCAAAAAGGAAATTGGATAAAAAAGGGTTAAGAAACTACAAAGGCTAAATATATTAATTTTGGAAGATTCTTACTTTTCCATTTCTCCTTAAAACCTTAATAAGAAAGGTTATTAAAAACACAGAGTTGGCTTACTATGAAAAGCTATACCCTAGTCCTTTATCCGATGAAAAGAGCAAAACTGAAATATGACATTGCTATCTTTTAAAAAGTAGGGGAAGACAGATGTACAGACAATGACCAATCAGTTCCTAAATTCAGTGACTTAGTCCATCAAAACCCCTACACAGTGAAATGTCGAGAATAGAGAAAATTGCTCATGAGTACACACAGGCATGAACACACTCAATCTTCTTTGCTAACAAGCTTACCTGAATAACATAGGCAGCATCTGAAGTGATCTCCTCTGCTTTAGGAATCAAATGATCTATTATCAGATGAAAGGGGGACGCCACTCCACTGAGGGCCTGGAGACACTGAATGGCAGCCCTACGAACTTCTTTTATGGAGCTTCCCAGGTTAACAAGTAAAGATGTCACCACTAAAACCAAAGGGGAAAAAAATTTAAGAAACAATTTTAAAAATTGAAACAGTACAAAATTTACATAGTACCAAAGGTACTTGATAAAAAGATAAAAAGAATCCCTTCGAATTCAAACCCCGTCTCCGAAGACTGTTCACTGTTTGAATATTTAATATTCCAGAGAAAGGTTAGGCATGTTACCAGGTGCATTCTTTTGAAAATACACAAATAAGAGCAAACTATAAACCCTGTTCTACACCAACTACTCTCATATCTGAGCTGGACGTTGTACAATGGTGCAATCTCGGCTCACTGCAACCTCCGCCTCCTGGGTTCAAGCAATTCTCCTGCCTCAGCCTCTCGAGCAGCTGGGATTACAGGTGCACGCCACACGCCCGGCTAATTTTGGTATTGTTAGCAGAGACTGGGTTTCACCATGTTGGCCAGGCTGGTCTCCAACTACTGACCTCAAGTGATCCACCCACCTCGGCCTCCCAAAGTGCTGGGATAACAGACACATCTCAACTCTTGGGACTGTTTTCCATAAGTACACACATATCCAAATTCAATCATTCTTTTTTTTTTTTTTTTTTTGAGATGGGAGTTTTGCTCTTGTTGCCCAGGCTGGAGCTTGTAACACAAGCTTCTTTGAGAACATAATGAAAGCTCTGCCTCCAGGTTCAAGCGATTCTCCTGCCTCAGCCTCCTGAGTAGCTGGGACTACAGGTATGCGCCACCACATCCAGCTAATTTTGTATTTTTGGTAGAGATGAGGTTTCTCCATGTTGGTCAGGCTGGTCTAGAACTCCCAACCTCAGGTGATCCACCCACGGCTTCCCAAAGTGATGGGATTATAGGCGTGAGTCACCATGCCCGGCCAAATCATTCTTTTTAATTGTAAAGTATACTCCAATGTATTTTCCATATTTTAAAAACCGGTACCTTACTGGTAAAGTTTAAGTTGTTTCTATTCTTCTGTCATCAAAACAATGCTGCCACAAACACCCCTGTGCATACAGCCTTGTACAAGCGTGCACAGAAAATCACCCACCTGTGCATTGTTCTCTGCAAACACTTGGCCCCAGACTGCTGTGTTTTGATTTTACTTTTTGATAGAGAAATGTTAGAGTCAAATTTTTCTTCTACTTTTTTCTGTTGCTTAAAAAGGCCCTCCCCACTCTGTGTGAATTTAGAAAGTATCTATCTCTATATTTAGAGAGAGAGATCATATGTACCTCATGCTTTCGTCGAATGCCAGAGCTAAGTTTATATTAAATCTTTAGTTCACATGAAATTTTTATCTAAGGAATGAGGTTGCAGTCAAACTTTCTAATGTTTCCAAATGGATAGTCAGATGTCCCATTTAACAATCCACATTCGGCTTTATTATATTCATACATTCCATAAGTATTTGAAACTTGTCTATTTCTGCCAGCTAGTACTTCTAGAATCACGTTCAATGAGAGTGATGATTTTAACAAGAATGCCTTTGTTTTCCCAATTATGAAGTGAAAATGCTAACTTCTAATTCGAGGAATTTTTTGATCATGTTACTTCTATTTTGCTGTCAATTAGGAATAATTACTATTTTTGGCTAATGCCTTTTCAAATATTTGGACATTTTATGGGTTTTGTCCTTCACTGACATAGTCAATTATATATTAACATAGTTCCTTTTACTGAACCAATTTTATGTTCTGGGCATGAACTCTTAACTATGTAAATGATTTTTATAAATATGCTGCTAAAGCCTATTTGCAAATATTTTATTTAGGATTTTTACATAACATTATTCAAAGCAACATGGCCTATATAGTCTTTTGTCTGTAGGCTTTCTGAATTTTCAATGTTATGCTAGTTTTAAACGAAGAATCTGGAAGCCTCCCTTCTCTATACCCTGCCCAGTTCAACAACATTGAAAAAATCTGCTTCAAAGATCTGGTAAGAATGCATCTGTGAGACCAACTGCGCTAGGGTTTTTAAAAAGATGTCTTTGGAACAAAGAGGTACCTAAGTTCCTTTTACAGTAATTAGTTATTTAAGCTTTATTTCATATCCACTGCAGCAAACTACAGTCATTTATATTTTGCTAGAAATTATCAATTATACTTTCCATTTCTGAAATACTAAGATAAAGCTTGACAAGCTTTCAAACCTGCCTAAGAAGTCCATATAGGCTGAGCAATGTTGATCCAGAAATCCAAAATCTCAAATTTTCAGAGCACCAATATGACATATGACAATATGAAAATTCCACACCTGATCTCGTGACGGGCTGCAGTGAAAATGCAGGCATACAACTGTTTATTCAGCGTCCCCACAGAAAAAAAGACAGAGCCAGCCCCCTGCAGCTGCAATATATCTTTTTCACAAAAATGAAATTCTTCCACACAAGCATGCCCACAAAGGATAGTAAAATGGGTCAATGTACCCAAACTTTGTTTCAAGCACAAATTAAAAATATTGTATAAAACAGGATGGGCAGAGGCTCATGCCTATAATCCCAGCACTTTGGGAGGCTGAGGCAGGAGGATCACTTGAGGCCAGGAGTTCAAGACTAGTCTGGGCAACATCACCAAGACTCCGTCTCCACAAAAAATTTAACAAGAAAATTAGTAAGGCATGGTGGCGCAGGCCTATAGTCCTAGCTATGAGGGAGGCTGAGATGGGAGGATGACTTGAGCCGAGGAGTTCAAGGCTGCAATTAAAAACTGAAACAGGGCTGGGTATGGTGCCTCACACCTATAATCCCAGCACCTGGGAGGCCACGGCAGGTGGATCACTTGAGCTCAGGAGCTCAGCCTAGGCAATATAGCGAAACCCTGTCTCTACCAAAAATATAAAAACTTAGCTGGGCATGGTGGCACGTGTACTTGCGAGGCTAAGGTAGGAGGACCGCTTGGGCCTGGGTGGAGGGGGTGGGGAGAGGTTGCAATGAGCTGAGATTGCACCACTGCACTACACCCTGGGCAACAAAGTGAGACGCTGTCTCCTAAAATAAAATTTTAAAAATTGTATAAAATTACCTTCAGGCTATGTGCAAAAGGTGTATATAAAACATAAATGTATTGTGTTCAGACCCGGGTCCCAATGCCAAAATATTACATTATGTAGATGCAAATATTCTAAAATCTGAAAAAATCTGAAGTCCCAAACACTTTTGGTCCCAAGCACGTTGGATAAGAGACACTCAACCTGTATCATCTATGAAAGCTGGAAATCCTTTCTGGTTTTCACATGGTTAATTTACAAAACAAAGTCAAGGACAAATAGCTGGAACGTTTAATTCACACAAGGGGCAGGCTTGGGCCAAAATATCTATTTGGTAATATTCCCTGAAGAGTGAAGGACAGCTTCTACAATATCCAAATTCAAGGACAAATTCAAAGTACCAACTACCAAAGTTATCATGTTCAAGTAAGATACTAGAACCCAACAAAAATTATAGCCACTTACTTAAATGATCAGCTTATAGAATTTTTGTTCTTTCATTTAAAAGTCTATGTGATTTCATTCTTTCAACTACTTTTATCTAGATCTACACTAGCATGTTTTTATGTAAAAATAAAAAATACTTGAGTTTGCTTTTAAACATAAAAATAGATTTAATACATTGATTTGACATAAAAAATAAATGAAAGGCAGCCCCCATCTTGAGGCAGAGATTTAAAAATAAATATGCATTCATTCACTCCAACAAAAGTAACAGGATGGGCAAGGGTTAAAAATAAAAGAAACAAGTTTTCTTCTGCTTAGCAGCTCACTTCAAGGACAGCTATAAGACAACGGTGTCTGAAAAGCCAAGGCCAAAGGAATGGGCTCCAGACACCCCCCGCACCCCCCTAGAGCAAGGTCGAAGGAAAAAAAAAAAAAGAGAGAAAGACAAATTCCTTTACTGTTACTCCTTTCCCTGGCCTCTGAAGCATGACTGTTTTACAAATGTCTGTGTTTAGCCAGTTCTTGTTTTTCTTTCGCTGCAGCTACAAGGCCACAAGGTATGCAAGGCCCCAAGTTATGCACTGTATGATTAACGGCCTTTGTTTTGCTTTTGTAAGCCTGCTTATAAAAGGCCCCACTCCGTCTTTGTTCGAGGCTCAGCTTTTTGGATATGAATCCGCTAAGCTGGTGCGTATCCTAAAATAAATTCTTCCTATTCTCCCATATCTGTCTCTCTGTTCCTCAGTTTACTGCAACAATCTCACAAATGACAGGAGGAATAGATTTGTATTGGCTGGGCGCAGTGGCTCATGCCTGTCATTCCAGAACTTTGGGAGGCCAAGGCGGGTGGATCACCTGAGGTCAGGAGTTCAAGACAAGCCTGGCCACCATGGTGAAACCCCGTCTCTACTAAAAATATAAAAATTAGCCGGGTGTGGTGGTGCGTGCCTGTAATCCCAGATACTCGGGAGGATGGGGCAAGAGAATTGCTTGAACCTGGGAGGGGGAGGTTGCAGTGAGCCAAGATCACGACACTGCACTACCAGCCTAGGTAACAAAGTGAGACTATGTCTCTTTAAAAAAAAAAAAAAAAAAAAAAAAAAGAATAGATTGTATTTATTCATTTAACAAAGACTTGCTATGTGCAAGACTTTTTATAATACATACCTGCATAGAAAATAATAAATGGTGGTTAGATTACCAAGCTACTGACAAAAACTCATAATATTGTGTTATATTACTATGTCATGTTGTATGATTATAATATCATATAACATTGTATTGCCTTTTACTTCTGAACACAAAAATTTAGTAATATAAACACATTTATGTATCATTAATGTTATATTACATGATATCATGCTTTACTTATGAACACTACATTTTTGTAAATATATTAAAACAGATGCCAACCAATAATTCCTAGACTCTTCACAGATAAGGTGGGGCTAGAAGCTCACTGCAGCCCTAAAGTGGAGAGCCCGCAGGGCATGCGCAATAAGCGGCCTTCCACTTGAGGCGACTCGAGTGTCTGGTCTTTGAACTTCCAAGTAGAACGAGGTGCATCTCTCCTGTGTTCAGGAGTACTGCAACCGGTGTACACAGCATAAATGCAAAGTACGTCAGGCAGGCAGGAGGAGATGGATGACAGGGCAGCAGTGGGAGGCAGGCAGCCTGTCTAGCAGCAATACCAGTGGAAAAGTGAAGTTCTTCCATCTTGCTACTTATAGTCAAAATGACATATATTACTCAGAGGCCACTGTCAAAGGACAGTAAACATTTAATACCGAATTGGAAAACTGAAATAGTTATCTCTAAATAAAATATATATACCTTTTTGAAAACCCACAAGTTTAGGAGAAAATAACTATTTGAATAAATTGCTATCTCCGTACAATGGAATACTCTGCAGGCAGTTATAAAAAGATAAATTTTTCCATTTATTAATATGGAAAGATGTCCCTAACATATTAATTGAAAAATTAAAGTTAAAAAATGTATAGGGAGTTGTTCTTATCCAAATATAACTAGAAAAACCTTAACAGTAAACTCACCTAAAATAAAGATCGAAATTTTGTAAGTCAATAAAAAAATTACTTTTATGGAATTTTATTTTAGAAATAAAACTTGAAATTACATATCTACATTACTTTAGATGCAACAAAATTTGGTTATAAATGTAATTATGTGCTCTTTCAAAGAACTAATAAAAAATAAACACTGAGAAATTGTTCAGGGAAAAGTATACGATCATCTACCTTGCTTTCACAGAACATTTACAAAGAGTAATTTTGGAATTAAAAAAAAAAAACAACCAAGGACATCTTCAAATTTCCGCAGGGCCACTCTTATGCCTCTGATATTAATAACATTCCAGTTTGAAGCATCAATCATGTCATTATTCTAATCAACTTTTTCATCTTCAACCATTCTTCTTTGATCTAATTTTGCCACATCCCCTCATGCCAACAGCTCTGAGTCAACCCACTTTTCAATATCGCAGTCATTGTTTCATGAAATTCTGCATCTTTTGCAAAATCTGCAATTCCACGTTATAAAAAAACTTAACTTTCAGATAGATATTTCATTAGAGAATGCCGAACCTGAATATGATTTTTGCCTGATAAGAGATAAATGCAGGAGGGTTTTGTTTTTATTAGTTCATTATTAAATTGTATTATGATGATCTGACTTCCATATCTAACCCTACTGCTGCTACAGCTCAGAAAATGAATAGCTGATTATTAAGAACTCATATAATCACCTGCCATTTCTATTGTTAAACTTTTCTGTTTGGTGAGATTTTGCAAGTGACACTAATAACTTAAAAGCAACACTTAGAAGTAACCAGAAATATGTATAGATGTACAATTTTTTTTGTTGTTTTTTTGAGATAGGGTCTCGCACTGTTGCTTAGTTTGGAGTATGGTGGTGCAATCACAGCTCACTGCAGCCTTGACCTCCCAGGCACAAGCTATCCTCCTACCTCAGGCACCTGAGTAGCTGGGACTACAGGCGCGCACCATCACGCCCACCTAATTTTTGTATTTTTTGTAGAGGCAGGATCTCATCATGTTGTCCAAGCTGGTCTTGAACTCCTGGCCTCAAGTGATCCTCCTGCCTTAGCCTCCCAAAGTGCTGAGACTATAGGCGTGAGCCACCTTGCCTGGGCTTTATAGATTTTTTTTTTTCGAGATGGAATCTCGCTCTGTCGCCAAGCTGGAGTGCAGTGGCATGATCTCAGCTCACTGCAACCTCCAATTCCCTGGTTCAAGCAATTCTCCTGCCTCAACCTCCCGAGTATGGGATTACGGGCATGTGCCACCATGTCCAGCTAATTTTTGTATTTTTAGTACAGACAGGGCTTCACCATGTTGGCCAGGATGGTCTCGATCTCCTGATCTCATGATCCACCTGCCTCGGCCTCCCAAAGTGCTGGGATTACAGACATGAGCCACTAGGCCCACTCTCTGCTACTTTTTAAGTTATAATTTTCCAAACTACATAAACCATATAAAGCAAGCATGAACAGTTGGTCATGACAAAACGTAACAATGCTACTTTTAATACCTGGAGAAGATATGGATGCCAGTTGGTGTTTACACTGTGTCTTCTGAGAAGAGAGCACTGCAGAGCCCACATAAAGAGCTTGAGTCTGCAGCACTGTTTTCACATTGCAGTTAAGTGGATTTGAAAGGCTAGAACCATAGGTCCATAAAACAGAAGAGAACTTGAATAACTGAAAAACATCTTCTAGATGTACCTAATCACAAAAAAAAGAGCAAACTTTTAATTCTTACTCAAATAAGTTGGTTCCAAATCCTCTTTCACCAGTGTACAATTATAAAGAAACAAATAATTTAAGGCAATGTTTTGCTTTGTCTAATCATTTCAAATTATTCTATACTCTATGTTTTAATGAACTGGGAAGATGTCAATGAAGAGTGATATTCAGAAGCTTCACTATAACTTTGCACTTGAAAACACTGAGAACCAAGACAAGAGCAGTATCTGGGATGCCTAATTAAGAAAATGCTTCAACAATGTGGTTAGCAATGCCAACTCAATGTCAAATGCTGTACAGAGAACAAGTCAGGCAAGAACAGGAACTGACCACTGGGCCTGGCAACATGGAGGTCACTGGTGCTGGGGATGAAATTTCCTGAGTAACTTCACATCTGCTAAATAACCTCTCGAACATCAGTATTCACATTTCTAAATGGTATTAACCAATCAAAAAGACTGGGCTGTTGTTATTTTTAAATATAGTAATGGGCTTAACATACTAGTAGGAGTGTAGAAATGTTAGTTTCTATTCAACCTACCAATTAGTATCGTGATCGTACTCTTTCACAGGGCCTGTGCTTACTACTATATACTCTTCACTGTTTAGAAGTCTACTTTCATTTACATTATAAACTGACATAACCAAAATAACCCACAATATTTCTTTTTTTGAGACACAGTCTCACTCTGTCGCCCAAGCTAGAGTGCGGTGGTGTGATCTCGGTTCACTGCAAGCTCTGCCTCCCCGGGTTCAAGCGAATTCTCCTGCTTCTGCCTTCCAAGTAGCTGGGATTATAGACCCCGCCACCACGCCCAGCTAATTTTTGTATTTTTAGTAGAAGTGGGGTTTCATCATGTTGGCCAGGCTAGTCTCGAACTCCTGACCTCAAGTGATCCATTCGCCTCGGCCTCCCAAAGTGCTGGGATTACAGGAATGAGCCACTGCACTCAGCCAGCCATATCTTCTTTAAGGGCAGAGTACGCCCGAAAAGGATGAGCCTTGTACCTTTATGAAAAGTTTCATCAGAACTCTGAAATGAACAGCATCGGCACCATTGAGCATCATCTCAAAGAGCCCAATGAGCAAGTGCAGATAGTCCCTGCTGTCTTCTTTCAGTTGTTCAGGATTCCACCATATGTCACCTACATGGACATGGAAAGAGAAATGATGCACAGCCCTGCATGAACATGCCGGCAGCTTTTTATTCAAGACAAGCAGTCACTGTGGAGTCAATCATTCAGTTTTGCAGAGTATCACATTTAAAAGATTCACAGCTTGTATCTTACCTTTAGGAAAAGATTTAGGTGCTTTCAGTGCATAAATAAAATTTTTCAGGGAAAATACAAGAAAAACCGAGTCCTCCACGGCCATCCTCTGAGTGCTGTTGAGCTCTTCTACATAATGTGCCCACAGCTCCGCTGGTATCCCTCTGTCTAACATCAGTTCAATGTGCCATTCTGAGGGGATTTCCTGAAATGTTAAAGGAAACAAAAACTAGTACAAACTAAGGGTTCTGAACATGGGTTAATGAATTCCTTGCAAAATATGCAAAAGTTTTGTTTATGTGTGTATTTTGGTGGGGAAAGGATTAATAGACCTGCTTTCATCAGATTTTTAAAGAGGTCTAACTATCACCATTCACAAGGAAAGACAAAGTTAAGTTAAATTTTATCTATGTCTTACCTTAAAACATTAAACAAACTTTACTCATATAAACTGTTTATCCAATAAAGGGTAGGAATAAATAGGCATATTTCTTTTTTTTTTTTTTTTTTGAGACGGGGTCTGGCTCTGTTTGTTGCCCAGGCTAGAGTGCAGTGGCACAATCTCAGCTCACTGCAACCTCCGCTTCCCAGGTTCAAGCAATTCTCCTGCTTCAGCCTCCCGAGTAGGTAGGATTACAGGCATCCGCTATCATGCCTGGCTAATTTTTGTATCTTTCGTAGAGATGAGGTTTTACCATGTTGGCCAGGTTGGTCTCGAACTCCTGTCCTCAAGTGATCCACCCGCCTCAGTGTCCCAAAGTGCTGGGATGACAGGCGTGAGCTACGTGCCTGGCCAAAATAGGCCTATTTAAAAACAGGAAGATAAAGAGTTGGATTGCCAAGACATAGTTAAAGGGACTTCTTTCATTTCACTGTTTTACCACTCATCTGAATAAGGTAAACACAGTAAAATTTCCAAACCTGCAGATAATTTTAAACAAGTAGCAAAATGTCAGGTGTTCAGAAATTATACTGTAAATGCCGAAAGAATGCAGAAGAACAGGTGTAAGAAAATGACAAATGTGACTCTGTACAACCAGAGCAGAGTAATAACTTAGCAGGAAAATAATCCAAAGCCAGATTTACAATGCAACGTCTCCAGTGAGGGATTTGATTAACTCAATGTGCTGCTACAGGCAAAAATATGCTCATGACATCGAGAAAGGGTATTAAAACTAAAGCAATATAAAATAACCTGTTATCTACACATGTATAATAAAACAATCAATTTGTCCATACTTTTACCACTGAGAACCAGTACAGTTCAGGTCATCACACTTCACAAAAGACACTTCTAATAAGAAATTATTCTAATAAGAAATTAGAAGTTAAGAACGGACTATCTGGGCTATTTTTCAAAATATGAAGATTTTACTCTTTTTAAAGTTTACAAATTTTAGCTAACAATGGCCATGATCAGAACTTATAAAATCCTGGGGGTATATGTAAATGTGAAAAAGATATAATTCATTTAGTAAATCCTATAATGAGAAGCCCTCTAAAATTTGGAGGACAAATAAAAACAAAATACTTACATATAGCAGATATTTAAAAAAAAAACAGTCTTGCTACCTCAAAATGTGTCATGAAGTAAAAATATAAACAGCTGAAACATGTCCCTCAGTAATACTATCAAAGACAGTAGTAGGCTGGAGAGATACACATCTGTGTAATATTAAAATTGTTTAAAGCCTAAAAGATCTATTTTTAGTAAACAATGGAATGAAATAGTATTTTGTTCAAGCACTAACACACCAAGTGAATTTCTTCATCACTAGAGGTAGTTAGGTGTAGCTTGGGTAATTATCCAATAAAGACAATAAAAGAGAGGAGAGTCAGGCATCAGATACAAAATATTGCAACCCTGAAATTTTATAATTCAACTAAACTTTCTGCAAAAGCAAGGGAGTGCCTAGTTGACTATCACTTCTACCCAAGACTGCTTCACATTTCATCCAGCCAGTATCCACAAACTCAACATCTCGCCTCTGATTTCCAGTTTGGCTGTGACTAATGGGCCAGGCTGTTGCTTTACTCAACATTCCACTTTTTGGAGATTCTGCTTTCCTTACCACTGCAGTAATGACACTTTCAAGCTTCTTTATTTTTTTCTGCAACAAACTGAAGACTCTTATCGCAAATGGAAAGTGGGTTTCTTTTAAAGATGAACAACAAGAGACGAGCACAGACATGACCACGTGAAACGTTACTTTCTGCTTCTGGTTAACGGACTCCTCCTCACCCAGGCTTATTAAATCCTCCACCTTGAAAAATAAACACACTCTATCACTAGTCGCTCCTGACTTTCATAAAACAATTTTTCCAACTCAGGTCTATCTAGGTATTGTGTTTTACATTTAAAGTGAGATGACAAATAGAAAGCCTTTATAAAGTACTAAGCACTGATTTCTAAGTAATTACAAGAATAATGTCAGAAATTGTAATGAACATAATTGCACTTGCCAACTGGTTAATGTATTTAAATCACACATCTAATACCTTTACAAAGGTTTATTTACTAAGGCAAAGATAATTCTCTCCTCTTTGGGATTATATTTTGCTATTTTAACAACAACAAAAATACTAATATTTTAAAAGGGAATGAGAGAAAATGATGGTCAAAAGGATATATTCTTATGGGTGTGATATGGATCCACATTGAACAAATATATAAAATGTTAAAGATTTCAAACATTGCACAGAATTTATTAAACACTGTAATGTTTAAAGTAAAACCAAGTACTCAAGAATGAAAAAAAAAATTTTTTTTGAAGAAAAATCTAGTAAAGCAAAAGCTGCGAATTTAATAAGAGTATGAGAAAGAAATCCAGGGGTTGGACTTTCACGGCATACTTACCATCTTTAACATTAAAGAAGGATCTCCTAAATTTATATTATCAGCTAACAACTCAATCATCTTCTGATTTGCTACGCCAGTTAGTTTTCCTGGCTTTGTGCTTTTAATCACATTTTCAAGAACTGTAAAGTAAAATTGAATGCAGAGAGCTTTTATGTCACCAACATCAAAGAATCATATGAAGAATTCAGGCAAACAGTTTACTATTTTTTATGTAAGGCTTGCTTTTTATTTTTCCTTATATCCAATTCTGAATTTGTCTATCTATGAATTGGCTTCCTTCTCACTGTATACTTTTTATCTTGGCAAAACTTTTAAAAGACCTTACTGGCATATAACATGACAAACAATAAATTTTAATTTTCTTTGTTTTCTTTTGTACTATTTGTTTACTTTTTCTAAAAAATAACTAAATTTTTTACCTTCTTCCCAGCCTCTTAATAGAGGGTGCAGAGAGCAGATTCCTGATTTTGATAAATATATAGCAATTTTCATCTCAGCAGATTCCATGTCATCATTATTGATAACCATAAATGGCAGCAAACATACAACCACCTGATTTGACAACCGATCATTTTCACTTAGTATCTCTTCTTTAATTAATATGTCAGCTGCTATCTTAAGTACCTTGTACCTAAAAGACATGCAAGCACATTTGGTTGAAAGACACATTGGAAGGCTTCAACTGGGCAAAAATTCATCATTACATTACTCCAGCTAAACTGACAATATCCTGGTCTCCTGACCAAAACTATTATTCAGACACACTAAGACACCACTTAAAATCCATGTCAATAATAGAGTTATCTGTGACAATATTTTTATTTATTTATTTCTTGTACAAGCATGGGGATTATAGGCATGAGCCACTGTGCCTGGCCAACAATACTTTTAATCTGTTCATCCTGTCTGATCTTAAAAAAAATAATAATTTTTCTTAGAGAAATCACTAGAGGTTAACTATAACATAAGACATATCACACCAGATGTCTCAACTCTACTGGAAATCAGATTCACTCAGGCATTCAAAGAAAATGAACCAAGCACATCCTACATGATAGATATCTACCCATATGATAGACACAAAAACACGTAAGACACACTGTCATCCTCTATGGAGCTTACTTACTTTTTCTTGCAAAAAGCTTTGGTGCCAAAAATGAAATAAACAGAGCTCATTAAAAACTTACCACAGATGGTATCATGTGTCTCTGAACTTATTTTTTAGTTTGTTTAATACATTGGTATGTTTTTAAATATAAAGTAGAAAATTAGAAAGTCCTTCCCATCTTACTTCCCAGAATTCAGTATCATCCATTATGTATTTCCTTTTGCATTTTTTTTAAGAGAAATTCCAAACACAGAGAATAGTATAATGAACACACACAAACACAAATTAATTAACTGTATAATGAAAAAAAGTATTACATTAAGATCTGTTCTACTACCACAATAAAGGGGTCATGTAATCAAAGCCTTAAAAAAAAAGAAGAAGAAATAGAAAGAATCTGATATAAGAACTTAATCAATTCAAAATAGTATGAGGAGAAATGAATACATACCATTCTCTATTCTTTGAAAGTTCCGCTCTTTGAAAGAGATTCAGAAGATTTGAAATCGTCACTTCTGCAGTGAAATGTTCTTTGAAAATCTAAAGGGAAAAAATATCCATCAGTAGATTTGTACTTGCTTCAAACATACATGGTGTTTTTTAAATGCAAATTTTAAAAAGAATGAATTATAAGGAATTTCTCCCAGGAATCCTAGTACAACTTAAAAGTTTTAAGACGTATTTCTCAAAAGTGGCATTCATAAGACAACGGTCCCAAGGTATTTGCTATTGATAAAAATATGTTAAAAGGAATATAAAAATTCACAAAACATTTCCTGTTTGAACAACTTCCATATATATTTAATATATTACATTGTGAATTCCTATGAGTTTCTCCTAACCAGATTTAAGTCGGTGCTCTCCAGAGAACAAATTTCCCATGGAAAAATAATTTCCAAAAATACTCTAGTCTCCAGCAGAGAATCACATGAGAAGGGCAAGAAAATTTACAAAATTGTTTATCTCAACAAATGACAAATTGACTCACCTCAAAAGCACTTACAGCCGACAAAACAACATCTATATTATCATCATCTAATCGGGCTAAAACAGCTTCTTTTATGAAAGACTCATCGACACCCTCCTGAGCAATAAAAGAAAAAAAATTAATTTAGCTGTTGCTAAAAATCTCTTAAGGCTTTGCACTAGAAAGGAAGTATGGTTTTGTGAAAAACACTCCAGAATAACAGTCTAACACAGGCTCTGCTCTGGATGAGGACTGAAACACACTAGAACTAGGTAATCGTTAAGGGCCTTTCGAGATTAATAATTGTTTGGTATAATTTTTTTCAAGTTTTCGGTGAAAATACAGTAAATATAGTAAATATGATATACTCCAAATATAGTTTTTGTAATTAAGGAGTTCATCTTATTAAAGTGAGAGCCCAGATATTGACAGGGTATAGACTAAAGAATAAGAATGTCTAATTTAAATCCGAGCTCTACCACTTACTAGCTGTGTGACTTTAGTCAAGTCACTTAACCTTTCTGGATCTCACTAATCCCACCTTTAAACAGGTTTGTTAATAATAATACCTACCTCCAAGGGTTGTTAGAAGATTAAAAAATACATGTCAGTCTGTAGCAGAGTGCTTTACACATAAGTACTGTTAGAAGTTAGCTAGTATTATCTAAATTTTTACAAGGATAAGGACATGTACTACAAGGCCAGTCTGCCAAAAATAGAGATCATTTTTCAAACATAATGAATAAAAGAAAACAATGTCTATTCATTCACAGAGAAAAAAAATAAGCCTGCTAACCAACCTGAATATATCCCTATCAGTATGTGGCAGGCAACTAAATAATATAAAAAACATAGGTCACTCTGTTGGGAGAAAAATGAAAATTCATAGAATTCACAAAGATTAAGTTATTCAGGCACAGTGGTGCATGTCTATAATCCCAGCTACTCTGGAGGCTGAGGTGGGAGGACTGCTTAAACCCAGGAGTTTGAGGCCAGCCTCGATAACATAGCAAGACCCCATCACTTAAAAAAAAAATCCTCAAGAGCTAATAAGCAGCCATATATCTGAACCTGGAGTTTAGAATAAAACCTATGTCCTGTCATGGATGGAGAAAAGAAAATGAAACATGGTATGCAAAGGAAGACATCAACTGCAGTTACAATACTCAAGCCTGTAAACTGAATGTATGCAGCTAACCAAACCCAGAGAACGGGAGAGAAAGGCAGTAAGAGTAAAAGGAGGAAGGATGAGAACAACTGCAGAAACAGAAGATTCCAGGACTCCCCCTTTATTCCAGAAGAATTTCTTATCACTACAATCCTCCTATCACAACAAAGACTATTATTCAATGAAATTATTTAACACATCAACAAAATAAACCTATTGGCAGTTTATAAAAGCAGAATTCATGCCAGATCAAATAAAGCAACGTTTCTTAAACCTGAATATTACATCAGCCACTTTTAAAGAAACTTTCTCAAAGATCTAAATGTTGTTTAAATTGTTTATTGTTTACATATCAACTTTAAGTATAACTTCTTAAAATACAGGTAACATAAAACAAAAATTTTTTTTTAATCTACAAGGGAAATACTAAAAACTCTATAAAACCAATACAATTCAAATGAAGATGAATTCAGTGTGATTAATTGTAATTAGCTGAAATTAAATTTTACTGATCATAGGATTTACTTGTAATACGAACCTGGCTATAATTGCTGTGACACAAGTTTGAGAGTTCGGCATGTTTACACTGCCATGTGCTACATGGAAACTAAACTCTGTTACCACTTTACTCTATTCCAGAAATTTCTCAAATATGCAAATCATGGTGCATAATTTTAGACATGACACAGATGGAGCATTCCTATTTTAATTACAGTAACTGTAGTAAAATGTATATACAATTAGCACCTCACACCCACAATCTGAAGGCTATGTAAAAAAATAATGAGTCCATCTGAAATGAAAAATTTTGAGAAAACAATACTACTATCAGTGGCAATTTATAATTTAGCAAAAATTGTAAAAGGACTGCTTGAATGACTAAAGTTTGGAAACTACTATTCTATTTGTATTACTATCAAGTCTTCATACCAATGCCTTTTGGTATAAATGCAAATTAGACCAAATTATTTACAAATAAAGTCAGCCTCAATACATATTTGAAGCCACTTACATTTTAAAGACAAATGAAACTGCAGGTACCCAAATCACGGAACAGTGTTCAAAAGTTATCATCCAAATGTCCCAAAATATGCCTTCATCTAAAATTAAGGCTATCAAAATCAAATTTCTTGGCTTTTCTTTAAACAGGGTCTTGCCCTGTCACCCAGGGTGGAGAGCAGTGGCATGATCGTGGCTTACTGCAGCCTCAACCTCACGCCCAAGAGATCCTCCTACCTCAGCCTCTCAAGTAGCTGCGACCACAAGCGTGTGCCACCAAACTTGGCTAATTTTTTATTTTTTTTATTTTCCTATAGAGAAGGGGGTATCCCTTTGTTGCCCAGGTTGGTCTCAAACGTTTGGGCTCAAGTGATCCTTCTCACAGAGTGTTGGGATTATAGGCATGAGCTGCTGTGACCAGCCCAAAATCAAATTTCAAAACTAAAAAAATTCTCAGATAGTTAATGAACCTATGTGAATTAATCTACAAACTCTAGTTTGAAAAACACTAAAGATAAACAAATAACCGTCAATGTGGAAACATAAAAGCAGTTATTAGGTTATTGTCAAAATGGGGACTATTGGCACACACAGTCCTAAATATTAGTCTGAAGTAAGTACTCTCATGAGGTTTATTCAGCTCATCTGTACAATTATCCACTATCAATTCTAGGTAGTAACTCCAATTTCTTATTCAGAATTACACTGCTCATCATTAAGAAAAAAAAAAAAAAAAGTCATACACAAAAGCAATCTGAAACAAACCTTTGATGTTTTCATGATCTTTTTCAAATGATTAATGGCCAGAAGTCTCACAGGAGCAAGTGGATGATTCAGGCTGAGCATCAAAGAAGTATCAGAATCTGCTAAAAACTACAGGGTTCAACGTAATTATCAAATTATTTCACTTAATCTGAACAGTCTACGATCAAGAATAAAACCCAAAGAAAATCACCCCAAACTGTCCAACGTTTTCAGTAACAACCATCTAACTAGAGAAAACAAACAAAAAAATGCAAAATCTTTGTTTCTAGAACATTATTACATGAGTTGCAACAGATGAAAAAAATTTGTATTGTTAGTGGTATAATTTCACGTATACTTGTGTCTATGTGTAGGTTTAATTTGGTGAAGTAATTCTACAAAGTAATTTTGTATTTTGTATGCATATCTGATTCCAAAGTAAAGAGTACCTAAGATAAATCACTGTTTCAGCACCTCCCAGAAAACAGAATGCAATTCATCTACATGCTATAACAAATAGTGACACTCAAATTAGTGACACCTTAGTTCACCTATGCAATTAGACAAAAAAGGAAGTCTACCCATCAACCTGATTCGGAAATGCAACACCATCAAAGATGAAAGTCTAATTATGGAAGAGAAATACTAAAACAATCGTATTTCTCTTCATAATTATGTTTTTAAGGCTAATTAAAGAACTTCTGCTTAAATGTCTAACTTCTAGTATAACGCTTTAGGCTTGAATCACCAGAAAATTTCTCAAGTTTTAATGTGATCATGAAATAGAACCCATCTCCCCCTTGCTAATCAATACTATAAATAGCCATTTGTGGCTGGTACACTGGAACGCATAGACCTAGCTGAAAGACAGAGGACGCCAGAAACCTACGAGGCCGTCCTCTGATGATTCTTAATGAATATCCCGTACAAAATTCTCCAACAATACTTTTCCTGAAATAAGTATCACGTTCATGGTTATGTACAAATTATTGTACCTTTCTCCAATTATTCTATTCCTGCCTCAGAGCCATACTTCAGGCAACCAGGCAAACTATATAAGGTCATCTCTGTAAAATTTTCCACACCATGGAAAAAACTGGCAAATTTCCTTCTGGATCTCTTCACATAACCATACAAATATACCCCAAATTGTCGTAATTCCCTTGGAGAACAACATACCTGATACTTTCCTCCACTTGTTGAAAGAGAAACAAACCGATGAAAAAGCTCTTGTTTCTTCAGATCTGCAATTTCCTTTAAGTGCTCCTCTAATACAACATCTAACGTTCTGGGGTATCTGGGAAGCAATTAAAGAGTGAATTCATTACTCTTAATAAATTTATTAATCTCATACACCATACACATATAATGGAAAGACATAAAATTTTAAAAATTACTGAGACTACGACTTGAATTTTAACAAATGCTGTATGTAAAACCAAATGATATTGGTCAAATTTGTTACTATAACTACTCCAATAACAAAACAGTCTCTCTATAAAAAATTATACTCTCCATAGCCCCCACACAGTCACTATTTCCTCTTATATTTCAAATAGTTTTAATTCCGATATTCGACCCTTCTTGAAGAAAAAATTTAAAAAAGGACAATCTCTGTACAATTCAGTATATTAAGATGTGACTTGTGAATCATATCTTTATAGAACAGGAAGTACTTTAGAAGAGCATAAACATACACGCATGACTTACTTGCTTTCTAAAAGCCTAATGAGTGGAAGAAATTGTTCATTAAGCAAAGACACTTTATTAGAATCCATTTCTTCCTGTGAACTATATGAAATATACTCTTCAAATAGAAGGCTGTGAAAAAAAACACACACACACAGAAATGTCAGCATACATAAGAGTTACTATTTATTGAGTACCTACTATATTCTAAGTGCTTTAGAAATATTATCTCTAATTGTTATACAAGGTATAATTTAATACTTATTTTACAGATAAAGAAACTAGGGGTCTGGTGTAGTGGTTCACACCACTGGCATTACAATCTCCGCACTTTCAGAGGCCAGGGCAGGAGGACTGCTTAAGGTCAGGAGTTCGAAACCTGTCTGGACAACACAGCAAGACTATATTGCTATTTGAAATTGTGGTGGCTCACGCCTGTAATCCCAGTACTTTGGGAGGCCAAGGCAGGTGGATCACCTGAGGTCAGGAGTTTGAGATCAGCCTGACCAACAAGGAGAAACCTCGTCTCTACTAAAAACACAAAATTAGCCAGGTGTGGTGGCACATGCCTGTAATCCCAGCTACTAGTGAGGCTGAGGCAGGCAAATCGCTTGAACCTGGGAGGCAGAGGTTGCAGTGAGCTGAGATGGCACCACTGCACTCCAGCCTGGGCAATAAGCGCAAAACTCCATCTCAAAAGAAAAAAAAAAAAAAAGGAAAAGAAACCAGGGTATAAGTCTTCCAATTTGCTCACGAGAACAGCAACAAAAGGCAACACTCAGTGAGCCCTTCTGTGCCACAGAGTGCAGTTTCACATTTTAAGCCCCAGTCTGATTCTAGAACCTATGTTCTCAACATTACTACATGTGTATACTCTCCTTTAATTCACAAACCAACCCTCTGAGCAAAGGGGCATGCACGATGCACACCAACACATAGGTACCCTCTTGATGCTACAAAATGGCAAAGCCACATCCAGTCTCACCTCCAAAACTTACTATAGTCCTGGAAGTGGTAAGGGCAGAATCACACCTATGTCTGACTGCAACGCCTACATCTTTTCACTGTATCAAGTTGCCCATTAAGAAAAAAAAAAAAGACTGAATTATCTTTAGAGCAATGAAATAATCCTTACTCTATGCCTACCTTCAATATTGTTTCTAAATGACATTTATGGCGTTTCAATTGTGATGTGTTATTTCAGATATTACGGTCCATTTACTAATAGAAAACTTCAAATGGCCAAAAACTGCGTTTAGTTATTACCCAAATTTAGCTTAACCACTAACTTTCCATTTTCATCTATAAGCACTAAAGGTATGCAAGAAAAATTACTTTTGCTTTTAATGCTGCCAGTTACTGGATTAAGTACTTATAGTTAACAAAATGATACAGACAAAACAAGATATACATTAAAAAGGAATACTGGGAAATTTCTAACCAATCTGGAAAATAATACTGAGTCACAAAAATGTAAATCAAAAGCATGTCAAAAATAATAGCTTACCTAGCCAACAAATGGTCTAAGTTGTTCTTCAGTGATATTTTTGTAAGTATAGCTTCTAAGTGTCTCTTGTAGATTTGACCATCCATTCCTTCAGTTTCTTCTCCTTAATATGTAGAAATTAAAATTGTGTTGGGAAAAATTTACTTTGCAAGCTAACATTATTAAATTCACTTATAGCAGAAAAACTTTCTCAGAATAAAACACACACACTGATATCCAGCTTTTTTATCTATTTCCAGAAGTGCATTCTACTTATTTAGTCATTTTTCAAAGCTTTTTTGTATAGATCACCTTCATTTTTCCTTTATCTGAAATTCTCTATTTTTAACAAGTACTATCACGCTTATAACAATAATAAAACAAAAGTCCAAAATTAATCTTTCCCCAGGTAACATTACAAATTAGTTGTGATGTTCCAAACAACTATCTCTGAAAACACGCTAGACTTTCATCTCAGTACCTACCCCCTTACTGAACCAAGAGTTGTCATCTATTTCAGATTTATAATAAATGTATGAATCTGATCTTAGCCCTTGCTTTCAAAGAATGGGACATTACTCATTACCTTCAGAACAGGAAGAATACATTTTCATTTGGCTAGTCACTTTTCTAAAATGCATGTTTAAACCAAGATTGGTTATGAAAATCTCATTTTCCAGTAGACTAACATAAGTTTAGAGAAGTCTTTCTTAGGATTCTCCAAGTAGCAACAGAACCTAGTGTTTCTTCCTAGTCTTTTCGTATTTATTAAAAGACGTAACGCAAACAATCAATTTCTAATTATAATTACTATTATTTTTGAGACAGAGTCTCGCTCTGTCGCCCAGGCTGAACTGCAGTGGCGCAAACACAGCTCCCTGTAGCCTCGAACTCCCTGGGCTCAGGTGATCTCCCACCTCAGTCTCCCGAGCAGCTGGGACCACAGCTGCATGTCACCATGCCCGGCTAATTTTTGTACATTTTTGTAGAGACAGGGTTTTGCCATGATCTGCCCGTCTCAGTTTCTCAAAGTGCTAGGATTATAGGTTTGAGCCACCTGGCCCTCTAATTATTATTTTTTGCTTTGTTTCATAATTTGTATTTTTATGTATAAAAATTTTCTTGGTCTTATATTTTTAATTACTGTAGGGAAAAGACTTTTTTGGCAACTGGATGAGATATTCACTGTAAATGAATCACTAAAGTTCATTAAAGACCTATGAGAGGGCAAAGGTTTACTCAGTAATGAATTTTAAAATTATTCTAGTCTTTTTCATGAAGAGACTATTTAAGTGTTTAAGAACACAGATCTAAAAAAAAGAAAATTGGATTCTAAGAAATTACTCATTTAACAAGGATCTCTCTTCAACCAACCTGCTCCCCACCCCAAATGTTTCTCACTTAAGAAATAGGTAAGTTACACAAGAACAACTGGAAAACAGAAATTTTAAATATTTTAAAGCCGTTAACCAGGATATAGTTACTATTTTAAGATAAAATCTAAGAAAATTTCTGGACAAAAAATATAAAACCACATACCTGTAACATGATGAATGATGGAGACAACCAGATGGGGAAGCATGTAACGCAGAAGAGGACTGACATCATAAGTTTCAGAAATCCCATGAAGTATTGTAATAAGATCGGGAACACTACATAAGTGAGGGAATGGCCTTTGAAGAAGCAAAAGTACATATCCTTTTGACTTTACAAGTTAGACAGTAAGTGACAATATAAACAAATATACATAATCACTTATCTTACAAAAAAAATTATTCAAAATAATTTTATTCACCTCTGACTAGCACCATTTCTCAATTCAATGGTACGTACTTTTTCCCAAGGCTCTCTGGCTGCTGTCTTTGCAGGAGCACTATCAAGCAACTTAATCCATCCTTGATCAAAGAGGGAATCTTGGTCAATGTTTTGATGATCTGTGACGCCAATGAATTCACAAAGGTATCTTCCATGGTCACTTTCACAGAAATTTGACATATTATCATGTATGTTGCAGCTCTGTAATCTGGTAAAGATGATTTCAATCCCTAAATATTTTTTAAATATAAGGAAAAATGATAAACCATATTATTTTCTGCTACTTTAAATGTTAATCTGACAAATTAGAAACATCACAGAGATTAATACAACCTAATGCATAAGCAATCACTCTTCAGACGTAAACAATAAAGGAGCTGACCCCTTTTTCAAAGTGGATACAGAGATAAGTCTGTTGGACGAGAAAAAGGATCTCAGAAAATTTCCCAACTCAAACATCTACCGCATGTCCTAACAGGAGCCAGTAAGCTCTTCTTTTATACATAAAATCCTACTTATGGGAGGGAGACCTCAATCATATCACTAATGGAAGAGACAAGTCTGATGAAAGATAACAAGTTGGGACACTGTGGGAAGTGAAAGCAGTACCTCCATGGGGCACCTGGGAAGGCAGCAGGCAACAAGGCATTTGGGAAGGAGAAACGCTGAGAGGCAGGAGCCAGTGCACAAAGAATGCTGAGAGGCTGCTTACGCCCCGAAGAGACTGTCTGCTCCATCCTTCTTCCAGTGAGGTACAAAGACTGCTATGGAAATCAATCTAGGAGATAGCGTCAGGGCCAGACAGCCAATGTTTATTCTTAAGAGTCCTGATTAAGGTCCCAGTCTGGTGCAGTCTGGTGAGTTTCCAATAAAAAAGTGTCATATTTTCAACCTAAAGGCTAAATCTCATCAACCATCTGAAATAAACTGTCCATTTAAAAACACTTAAATCTAAACAAACTTTCGAAAGCAAGAAAATTCCTTTAAGTACAAAATAATCTACTTAACACATCAGCAGTGCCAACCTTTTGGATATAGGGAAATAGTTTGGCGATGATATTGTCTGATACGTCCTCTGCAGCTACCAGCGCCGACACTATGGTAGAAGCATAGAAAGCCAAGAGCACCCTCAACTGAGCTGAGCTGCCCGGGGACTCAGCAAAAACCTGAAATAAGGAACACAAACAAAACACATTTAACAGTGAAAGGGAGGAAGAAGGATTGCTTGAGGCCAGGAGTTTGAGGCTGAGACTTCAGTGAACTATGATGGCACCACTGTACTCTAGCCTGGGCGAGAGAGCAAGACCATGTCTCCAAAAAAAAAAACAAAACAAAAGTGAAAGGCCAAATAAATATTTACAGTTCTCCTGAACTACCATATGCAACAATGAATAAATACACTACACAATGTGACAAGAATTAACTGCCTAATGATATTCCTAACATTTTAATTTTTTAAATTTTTGTTTGAGAAGGAGTCTCGCCCTGTCGCCCAGATTGCAGTACAGTGGCACAATCTTGGCTCACTGCAACCTCCACCTCCCAGGTTCAAGCAATTCTCCTGCCTCAGCCTCCTGAATAGCCGGGATTACAGGCATGCGCCACCATGCTCAGTTTATTTTTGTATTTTTAGTAGAGACGGTGTTTCACCATGTTGGTTGGCCAGGCTGGTCTCAAACTCCTGACGTCAAGGGATCTGCCTGCCTCGGCCTCCCAAAGTGTTGGGATTACAGGCGTGAGCCACCGTGCCTGGCCTTGTAATTTTTTAAACAGCTTTCCCAGGTTGAATATTCCTGACATTTCTAGAAGCCTCTTCGAATAGTCACTGTAACTAGAATCTGGCAAGGAATAGGCATTTATTTTTGTAGAAAAACACCTTTGGTGATAAAAGATTGATTCTTTAAAAAAAAAAAAAACAAAAAAAAAAACCAAAACATACACCACAGACTCTCAAACTACTCCTGCTTCAAAACACCAGACCATTTAACAAAATAAATTTATCCAAAGTACTACTGTTATTAGGGTATGCTTTAGTATGTTTTCTTCATTCAAAGCAGGCAATCTTTTCATAAAATTATATACTCATGAAACAAGATCGCTCACCTTCACAGATTTTGTCACCAAACTACAAATGAAATCCATGAATCCAAGATCTTTGTAGCAGTGGGTAATCAAAGTTCCTTTAGCTAAGGGCACTCCAGATTGCTGTTATTGACAGAAAGAACAAACTCTTAGCGACATTCATCAACTGATCCTTATTTAAAAGTACCGTAGTAATGTCTTCACACTGCTCCAATTCATAAATTAAAAATATAATCGCTCTTTATAACTGGTGTTGGTGATGAAATTAACACAGAAAATCATGTAAACTTAGAAATTCAAAAGAGAAGGTCAGCAAAGAGGGCAGAGGTATTTAGTGAAAAATGTTTGCTTATCATATGTCACATTTTGAAAGGTATTTATCATAATCTGGATGCTCTAGATTCTCAGTAATTTTACTGGTTCGATATGGTTTCTGAGCCAATATGATATGCTTCTGTCATTGCTTTACAATAATGCTAAGAACAGAAATAGACGAGGAACATGGACAACTTATACCACTATTCCCACCATCTAGCATTGTACATGGTATGTAATAGATGCTCAATAAATATTAAGTGAAAGGAGAATTTTAAGTGAACTTTAGTAGGTGAGTGGAGTTTGGATACCTGGAATAAGAATGCCTAGGGAGCAGCAAGGTCCAAGGGTAGATCAGAGGAAGAATAATTTTGATGCTATGGGCAGAGTGAATGTTGTGAAAAGCAGTTTAAGAGCTTTATCAAAGGCTGGCCTTCTCCAACGTTCTTTAAAGTGCTTTACATTCAGATTCTTAAATTATCCTTCTAATTAAAGAGTCCTCATTCCTCCTGTTTTACTAATTCTGAACACTGACCCCACTACCATCATCAGCCAAATGTGCACAGCCCCATGATGTTAGCTTACTCTCATCCCAATGTGCCTCCTCTCCTACCCTGGATCACCATGCTCAATATGCAGTAAAGTTCCTGCTAACAACATACGTCTACTTTCCTACCATATGCTGCAAAGTGCTAACGGTTAGTCAGTTGGTTTGCCTACAGTATCAGGCTGTCTTTTCTTACCCAGACCCTTCCTGTTACACAAGCATCCTTTTATTCATCTGTAAATTAATTACTAGCATCTTCCTTACAACTTTAATAAATTATTGAAGCCCCTGAAGTTATCTTTATCCTTTTCATTTTTGTAAGTATTTTCTGCCTTTGTTCGTCTTCAACTTTTAAGTTCTCAGTTCCAAAATTTAAAATGCCAAACAGCATGGTACAACAGAAAGGCACAGGCTCTGGAATCAGACTGGGGTTCAAATCTCAACTCTGCCACTTTTTAGTTATGTGAACTCTGGCAAGCAGCCTGTCCTCATCTGTAAAAATGAAGTTTTGTGATAATCCAAGATAATATAATGTACATTGCCTAGCCTGACGTCAGATACTAAATAAAAGCTAAATATTATGAACATTAATAATAGTTTCAATTGGAAGTTAGGAAATAAAAATGATGGAGGTAATTATCTGGACTATCCCCAGGAGCACTGACTTATTTTTTCCTAATTAAATCCCTTAATCAAGATTTGTAATGATTACAGACATGTGTCATTCAGCAATCGTACCTTAACTGGCAACAACCAGAACCATTTGTGCTTTGAATTATTAATTTTTAGAAGCTGTATGACTCGCACAAATATTCTTGTCTCATGGTATGGCAGAACACAAGCAATGAGGCTATCTTGATTATAGAGATGTATATGGAACCTGGGGAAAAAAAGCAAACAGTCCAACTGGATACAAAACTTAATAATAAGCACCTATTTCCTCACGTGCTCAAACTGTATATTAATGAGCTAAAACAACCTAGAATGAGTAGCAGTGAAAATCACACAATCATAAGCAAGACACAGAGCATTTAAAAAGTCCTCAATTGTGCATTCGCATATCCCTCAACATGGTCCAGCCAATCCTATGCAATATCTTTGAATATTCAACATCAAAATCTACATCCCATTTTCTCTCAGCTTTAAAATTTTCATTTATTTTTTTGAAATAGAGTCTTGCTCTGCCACCCAGGCTGGAGCACGATCATGGCTCACTGCAGCCTTGACCTCCCAGATTCAAGTGATCCTCCCACCTAGGTCTCCTGAGGAGCTCGGACCACAGGTGAGCACCATCGCAGCTGGCTAATTTTTCATTGCCATATAGAGACCAAGTCTCCCTATGTTGCCCAGACTAGTCTCTCAACCATTTTTTTTTTTTCGAGAGGGAGTCTTGCTGTTGCCCAGGCTAGAGTGCAGCGCGACAATCCCAGCTCACTGCAACCTCCACCTCCCAAGTTCAAGTGATTCTCCTGCCTCAGCCTCCCAAGTAGCTGGGACTACAAGCGTACACCACCACGCCCAGCTAATTTTTTTTTTTTTTACTTTAGTAGAGATGGGGTTTCACCGTGTTGCCCAGGCTGGTCTCCAACTCCTGAGCTCAGGCAATCCACCCATCTCAGCCTCCCAAAGTGCTGGGAATACAGGCGTGAGCCACTGAACCCAGCCTATTAGTTTGACATACAATTTTAGCACTATCCAAGCCATTACCTTTACCATGAAGCTTTCTTCAACTATTCCAGGCAGAACTACATCCAAAAACTGTGCTTAATCCTTTATTACAGCATTTATTTCAAAACAGTAATCAAGAGCAATGTACTTACCTGTGTACTGAACTTAGTATTTGCTGAATAAATAAATAAGTTATCTGAAGAAATAAAATGAAAAATCAAATGCAGAAAGTATAAGTATTTCTTACATTAATGATCTAATTGGGGGTAAAATTAAGTGCTAGAAAACGGATGGAAATATTACAGATTTTTAAATATTCTTTTTTGTCTGACTGCCCTAATGTTCTGACAATCAGAAGACCCAAGATAAAATTATATTTTCTTGATGACTCACTTGCTTCTTGAAAAAAAATTAGTTTATCCCCATGTCTCCATTTTTTGTGTTTTTTTTGATACAGAGTCTCCCTCTGTTACCCAGGCTGGAGTGCAGTGGCGCAATCTCAGCTCACTGCAAAATCCGTCTCCTGAATTCAAGTTAATTCTCCTGCCTCAGCCTCCCAAGTAGCTGGAATTCCAAGTGCTCACCATTGCACCTAGCTCATTTTTGTCTTTTTCATAGAGATGGGTTTTACCATGCTGGCCAGGCCATGTCTCCAATTAATGGAATAGAAATCTACTTTTAAAATATGTAAGGTGGACTGGGTGTGGTGGCTCATGCCTGTAACCTCAGCACTTTGGGAGGCCGACGAGGCAGGAGGATCGCTGGAGGCCAGGAGTTCCAGACCAGCCCAGGCAACAAAGTGAGCTACTATCTCTACGAAAAACGAAAAAACGAAAAAACTAGCTGGGCATGGTGGTGCATGTCTGCAATCCCAGCTACTTGGGTGGCTGAGATCTGAGGATCATCTGAGCATCATCTGAGCCCTGGAGGTCAAGTGGGCCATGATCACACCACTGCACTCCAGCCTGGGTGACAGTGTGAAATCCCGACACTCAAAAAAAATAAAAATGAAAAAGACAGTCGTGTGCAGGGGCTGCAGAGGCTCACACCAGCACTTTGGGAGGCTGAGGTGGGTGGATCATGAGGTCAGGAGTTTGAGACCCGCCTGGCCAACACGGGGAGACCTCGCCTTTACGACAAAAAATACAAAAAATTAGCTGGGCTTGGTGGTGGGCGCCTGTAATCCCAGCTGCTTGGGAGGCTGAGGCAGGAGAATTGCTTGAACCTGGGAGGCGGAGGTTGCAGTGAGCTGAGATCGTACTAATGCACTACAGCTGGGGCAACAGTGCGAGACTATCTCTAAAAAAAAAAAAAAAAGACATATATAATGGGAGAATAAACAAAACAAAAATGTGTATGCTGTGATGTGATACCAATATGCGAGAACATAAACCTAGGAAACTTATTGAGACAATTCCCAAAGCAGATAAAAGATCAGACCTTGGAAATAAACTTCAGTTGTATCCTAGCTCTGCCACTTACTAGCTGTGTGACTCAAGGAACTTAACCCCTCTAAGCCTCAGTTTTCTCAACTGTAAAACAAGGTTAATACAAGTAATCTCACCAGAGGAATGCTGTGAAAATTAAATGAGATAATGCAGGTAAAGTGCTTAGCAAGGCCTGGTGTATACATGCTCAAAACACATTAGCTACCACTGTTTTTCTCAAGTAATGGTATTTCAGAGGATAACACTGCCTGCTTCCCCAACCATTTTGTTATTTTGCCAAGAAAGAAGCTTAATACTCATTGCCCCAAGTGTACAGGAACAAGCTGTAATGGCAAAGTGACATGGGCTCCTTAGAAATAATGAGGTTAGGCTGGGCGAGGTGGCTCAAGCCTGTAATCCCAGTACTTTGGGAGGCTGAAGCTGGTTGATCACCTGAGGTCAGGGGTTCAAGACCAGCCTGGCTAACATGGTGAAACCCCATCTCTACAAAAACACAAAACAGCCCGGCATTATGGCAGGTGCCTGTAATCCCAGCTACTTGGGAGGCTGAAGTGGGAGAACTGCTTGAACCCAGGAGGCAGAGGTTTCAGTGAGCCAAGATTTCACTATCGTATGCCAGCCTGAGTGACAGAGCAAGACTCTATCTCAAAAAAAAAAAAAGAACTAATGAGGTTAGACCATTTACTCAAAATCATCAGTAGTTCTACTTTTCACTATCAACAAAAAAGAATTTAAAGGCAGAAAAGCATGTTTATCTCACACGACGGACACTGTATCAATCTCTTAATACACCTAATTTTTCAGCTTTCACTTGATAAGTGTTCTCAACTACTTAATTTTTTAAAAGACCAAAGTGATTAGCCCACAGTTATTTCTGTAATTCTATTAGCTACCTGTGAATCAACCACTCCAGACACTTCTGTGCCGGCTTAAGCAGGAAGTAAGGCGACAAGTGAATAAGGAATAATGAAATGTTTTCATCCAGCTGTTTGTTTACTGCTTTGGTCTGAACACTTCGCTCCAAGGTTTTTGCTAGCTGACTGAACAACGGTGCTTCAAACTGCTCAAAGGAAGGATCAATTCCAAGCAACTCTTCCAGGCCAGTGCATCCTAAATTTCAAAAACAGCCAGTTTATTTAACAATTCTTTACAAGCAAACTCATCCCACCCCTCTTTTACAGCTTTACTTACCCCTAAAAAGTCTCTGAATTCTTTAAGTACATATAATTTATAATACAGTCCCAAACACTGATTTCTAGTTTTCAACATATAGAGTAAATCCCATCTCATCTACTAGAACAGAAAGCACTTCGTGGCAGGGAACATTGCCTTTTTGTTTGTTTTTTTTTTTTTTGGCTATCCCCTACAATAACTAGGCCAGTCCCTGAGAGGACTTCTCCTCTCAGTCACTGCCTCCATCCCCTTTTAGCTGTTCTTCTTTCTGACATATTAGTTAACCTCTCTTAACCTCGTTTCATCTGTGAAATCCAGACACCACTACTCATAAACATTTCAAGAACCAAGCACCTGGCTCTTATGTTCTCTTTCCTTTAAAATATACGTCAACATGTTAGAAACTGCTAAGGAAGAGGACAAGGCAAAAGAGAAAACAAACAAAAAAGTAACATCCAGAAAACGCTTCAAAGAGCTTTTCGAAGTTAAAAGATGGCTCACCTATGGCAAAGGCGGTGTCTCTGTCGATGGTGGCCGCTTCCTTAGGGTCAAACAACAAAGAGGCAACTTCATCTCTAGACAAGAGGCTGGCATCACTTTGAGGGAGGGCGAGTCGCTGGAGCTGCTGGGCTAAGGACGTCATCTTTCACGCCAGCGGAGTTTTAATGACACAGGCTAAAAAAACATAACCACTTTGAGAAGTTTCTACGAAACTATAAGGCGCCTCATAAACAAACAATTTTCCTCTGCGCTCAGAGCCGTCATGGACACATAACACGGCTGTCCTGAGATTTGTGGACCCCGGAGAGGCAAAGACGATGGCAACAGCGCTAACAACTAATTACAGTACCGGCTACCGCGCCAAGGTTTTCCTTCAAACCTGATTCCGCAGATATCCGGAAAACTCTTACCCTCCCTCAGTATGCCGCCCCCATCCGCAGCCACATCAAGCGGCTCTGTGCTCCTCCTTACCCGGAACTGGGAATTTGGGTATATCTTGGAATGCGACAACTCTTCACAGCAGCTCCCACATGGTACCAAGGAACCCTACCCTCACCCGGAAACCTAAAACACGCTGTAGAGCAGCTTCCGGCTGCCCGCACTACGGCAAGTGAAGAGGTTCAAGCTTGCCGGGAATGCGACGAGACAGCTCCGCCTCCCGAGACGAAAGCCCGCCCCCTCAGCCCGCCCCCTCAGCCCGCCCCTCAGCCCGCCCCTCAGTCCGCCTCTCAGCCTGCCGGACTCAGGCTCAAGTCTGAGCGTCGCCCGCGTAGCTCCAGTCTATCCGTCTGCGCTGCGGCTCATGTATGAAGCTTTCGGTCTCTGGATGGGCCTTCTGTGGGCTTTAAGGATCCGTAGCGGGAATCATTCATTCAGTATATAGTGATCTAGCCTTTACTAGATGCCAGCGGCACCGCGTAGTGCTGAAAGCCACGGGTTGTGAAGTCACGTGGTTTGGGTTCAACTCCTGGCGCTGGCGCCTGTTGACCGGGTGAACGCCACTAAATTATTTCATCTCTCTGAGCTTGTTCCTTACTCTACGAAGTGGGAAGAGGCCGAGTTTGTCGTGAGATGAGCTTCTGCTGCTAGTGCAAACCGATCTATGAATGCTGGGCTCCACCGCCCCAGAGCTTGGGGCAGATCTTGTTACTCCTCTTTGTTTCCATTCCCGAGGGGTACGTCGCATATATTTTTTTCTTTCAAAACGAATCCTAGCCGGACGCGGTGGCTCACGCCTGTAATCCCAGCACTTTGGGAAGCTGAGGCGGGCTGATCACCTGAGGTCAGGAGTTCGAGACCAGCCTGGCCAAAATAGAGAAACCCCGTCTCTACTAAAAATAAAAGAATTAGCCGGACGTGGTGGCGGGCGCCTGTAATCCCAGCTATTAGGAAGGCTGAGGCGGAAGAATCGCTGGAACCCGGGAGTCGGAGGTTGCAGTGAGCCAAGATTGCACCACTGCACTCCACAGAGCGAGACTGTCTCAATAAATAAATCAATAAATCAATAAGTCGAATCCTGTTGAGGTACAATTTACAAACAGTAGTTGTACCCACTTCAGTGGAAGAGTTTGATGACTTTTAGCAAATGCATGTATTGGTATAATGTACCTCCCCAGTCAAAATCACAAAGTTTTCATCGCCTCTAAAAGTTGTCTCTTGACTGTTTGCGAAGATTCCTGCAACCACTGGTCTTCTTGGCGTTACGACAAATTAGTGTTGCGGAAGAGACAGTATCCTTATGTGTGAATATACCTAATCTGTTTCCAAAACACTGTGCTACGCGCTAGAACTAGGATGAACTGACGTCTTCCAGACGGAGTGAGATCGGATGCTCTATCTTTTCTGGAAGCGTTAACTTCTCTGAAGAGCTCTCCGGGGCCAGGAGGTCAAGCCTTATCTGTAACTGTCTTCCCTGGAGAATGTCAGAAACACAGCTACAAATCTGGAGGCCCTGGTTTTCTATACTTCATGCAGATTCTCTTCCATTTACAGTCTTTTGTTGTTGCTTTGCTTTAAAAGCATTTAAAACAACTAAATATTTTCTTCAGTAATTAGTATTTCTACTGATCGTTAATAATCTTCTTTCCATGTGGTGTTAAGTGCCTTACAGAGAACGACATGAAAATTCTGGTAGTACCTATTTCATTCTTACAAACAGATCTCTCAAAGGAATTTTTTTTTTCTTTCTAACGTGTCACAAGAATTTTACCTTTACAGAAGCAATCAGCTTTTGGTACTTTATAAGAAATGAACACCAGGTCTGTTTTATCGATAAGATAATTTGCTTTTCTTGCTTAAAAAATATCCTATATATTTTTTAAAAGCTTTATCAAAGTGAAACTTTAAAAAGTGCTACAAAGAGTTGACTCAGTCCTTTCTATGTCAGGTGTGATGGCATATAGTGCCATGCCGAATTTTACTTTGGAAAGTAAAAAGGAAAACAAGTTAGATGTTCATAAATGTAATTTTTTTAAAAAAGCTTTGGTTTTAAAAAATGTAATAATCTTGAATTATATTTTTTTTCCATTTTAAGAGAATTATTTGGATTTGTTCTGATTATTACATCCTCGAACTTTCTAATTATGTGCCTGTCTCACAGATTATTCAATTGAGGACAAGAACAAACTTAATTTCTCTTGTTTTTGAATTTAAAATACCAGTTATAGATCATAGGTAGCTCTGCAATTCTCCTACCCAATAATCCTTTTCATGGCTTTTGCTATTTACAATTATTAAATCCATAATTTTAGCCATGATTGACATGTATTTCTTGATAGAAGGAAAAGCATTGTTTTCAGAGACACTTGAACCATACATTCTTTTGTTCTGACTGGCGGCGGAGTTCTCACAGTAGAGTGGTCAATTCTATTGCTCATTTCAATCACTGTTCATGGCACGGACTCTACCTTAAAAAAAGCAAATTTGTAAGAATGATTTGAATGAGTTTTTTAAAAGGATATTCTCCCTCTCCTACCCTACCACCCCTTTTAATCCAGAGTAGAGATACCTTGATTCATTCTATGTGTACTTACGACAGGCTGAGGGTATAGGGGTGAATAAGAGACTGAGGTCTTTCGGTGAAACCCCGTCTCTACTAGAAACAACAAAAAATTAGCCGGGTATGGTTGCCGGGCCTGTAGTCCCAGCTACTCGGGAGGCTGAGGCAGGAGAATGGCGTGAACCCGTGAGGCGGAGCTTGCAGTGAGCCGAGATCACGCCACTGCATTCCAGCCTGGGGGACAGAGCGAGACTCAGTCTCAAAAAAAAAAAAAAGAAAAAAAAAAAAAAGACTGAGGTCTTGGCACTTGTGTAACTTGCATTCCAGCAGAGAGGCAATACACAAACAGATAAACCGGAAACAACCAGGAAATGTGATAAATGCTTGATGACAATAATACAAAGCCGTATAATAGGAGTGACTAGAAGGTGTCATTAGTTTGAGTTGTTAGCGACCTTTAAACTGAGACCTAAATTTAAGCTGAAACTTGAATTTAAACTGATACCTGAATGAGAAGTCTTGAAAAAATTGAGGTCATCCCAGGTAGGATTGATCTTGGCATTTACTCCACTCCAATCACAAGGGATCCTTTCTGTCCATCAGATATACCGAGCTGGTATTTTCTTCATAGCCATTATCCCTACTTGAAATGACCTGATTTGTCTGTTTGGTTACCAGTTTATTTCTTGTATTCCCTCACTATAATACTGGCTTCAGCAGGGTGGCAGGAAGCCCATCCCTAAGATTTAGGGAGCCTGAGAAAGAGTACAGATGGACTCACTGCTGTAGGTATAAATATTTAAAAGTTAGGAATCAACTTAACACATTATTAACTAGGATATGCTATAACTCTCAATATTGGCGGTAAACATTTATAATGGCAAAATAAAAATGTTTTTATATAGCTGAAAATCAGCAAAATCTGATTGCATTGACTTATTATCATACCTGTCCAGGTGTCCTATTGATTGGCTGATGGTTTTGGATGAGTAATAAAGGCTTCTATAGTTAATAGATTTCCTATATATTTAGCCCATGAAAATTTGCCTTCATTTCAGCAAAATTACCGTGTATGCTGTTTAATCAAGATTTTTATGTAATTGTGTTCTATCAGAAATAATGATCAAAAAGGATTAAAAGCAAAATTTAATTATATTCAAAATGTAGAAAGTTTGAATGTTTTAATAAAAATATAAATTAAATTAAAAAGCAATACATTAAATCTTTTGCACCTTTCTTGTAAGATGTAAAATATAATCAGTGACAACATATTTATTTATTTATTTATTGAGACAGATTCTCACTCTGTCACCCAGGCTGGAGTGTAGTGGCGCGATCTCAGCTCACTACAATCTCTGCCTCCCAGGTTCAAGCAGTTCTCCTGCCTCAACCTCCCGAGTACCTGGGACTACAGGTGCGCACCGCCATGCCCAGCTAATTTTTATATTTTGAGTAGAGACAGGGTTTCACCATTTTGGCCAGGATGGTCTTGATATCCTGACATTGTGATCCGCCTGCCTCGGTCTCCTGAAGTGTTGGGATTACAGGTGTGAGCCACCGCACCCGGCCTTTTTTTCTTTTCAGACAGTCTTGCTCTGTCGCCCAGGCTGGAGTGCAATGGCACGATCTCAGCTCACTACAGCCTCCGCCTCACTGGTTCAAGCAATTTTCTGTCTCAATCTCCCGAGTAGCTGGGATTACAGGTGCCCGCCACCACACCCGCTAATTTTTGTATTTTTAGTAGAGACAGAGTTTAATTAGTGACAAAATTTTAAGTAAAATCATTTAAATAAATCTAAAGTTTTATTTGCTTTTTGGTAAATATTACTTAATGAAAGTTTTCATAAAAGTAAATTACTCACAAGCATATCATTCAATGTCCACCTAGTTGCCAGTGTAAAGAACTGGTATCACCCTTCATTCATGTTATGTCTGTATCTACCTCTTTTCAAATTTCAGAGTATGTGAATTGTTTAATATTGTTAGATGTTCTTCAGCAACCATATCTGATTGTTGAGCATTCTACACTAATTCCTGAGTATATCCAGAACCATAAATTGGCAGTGGGGGAGGGGGTGGCGGGGAAGGAAATAAGAAATTACATTTTTGAAACTACTTAGAATACTTCATAATGCAAAAATATGTTCATGTAGTTTGAAAGGAAGAGTGTGACAAATTAACTTTTCTCTTACCTAAGCATTTCTGTATTCATCATCCTGGTCGGGTCCTGGCCAGGTGCGGTGGCTCATGCCTGTAATCCTAGCACTTTGGAGGCTGAGGTGGGCAGATCACCTGAGGTCAGGAGTTTGAGACCAGCCTGGCCAACATGGTGAAACCCTGTCTCTACTAATAATACTAATCCCGTCTCTCCTAAAAAAAAAAAAAATGGCCAGGAGTGGTGGCACATGCCTGTAATCCTAGCTACTAGGGAGGCTGAGGCAGGAGAATCTCTTGAACCAGGAGGTGGAGGTTGCCGTGAGCCAAGATTGTGCCATTTGCACTCCAGCCTGGGCGACAAGAGTGAAACTCCGTCTCAAAAATAAAACGAAACAAAAAACAAACAAACAAAAACCAAATTCTCCCTATGCTCTTAAGCAGCGTCCGGAAACAGTACAATCCATGGATATTCAGGGTATTCAGACAGGGCTGTCTTTTACTTTCAGAACATGGGACAAGAGCCCTATTTCCCACAAGCTTAAATGCATAAATCATGAGGGTCTACGTTTAGGTTTATAGGTTATGCCACAGTAGTGCTAAATGGCAGGTTTTGAAAGGCAGGTTCCCACATTTTTAAGCAAATTTATTTTGTATGATTTGTGATATGCAGAGATCAGGATCCTACCTTTATCTAAGAATGATGTTGAAGACTTTCTCACGTTTACTACTAAATCCTAACTACCAAGTGAAGTACCTGGGACGTGGTTAACAATACATATTTATTGACTGACTGAGTGTGTGAATGTAAAGTGCATAAGCTGTATCTGTATCTCCTTCCTGTTCGAGAAATGTGTATCAGAATGCAAGTGAATAAGTGCAGCATTATTATAGGAATAACTTAGAATTATTCTAACTATAATAAAAGTAAAAGTTTCAGAAACTTCAAAGTTTTATTATTAGTGGAGTATTTACATCATATATCACAACTGATGGGATACCAGCCATGTGAAAATATATCTGTTGCTGGGCTCAGTGGCTCACGCTTGTAAACCCAGCACGTTGAGAGGCCAAGGCTGGCAGATCGCTTGAGCCCAGGAATTCAAGACCAGTCTGAGCAACATGGGGAAGCTCCACCTCTACAAAGAGCACAGAAATTAGCCGGGTATGGTAACACGCACCTACCTGGGAGGCTGAAAATGGGAGGATCAATTGAGCCTGGGAGGCGGAGGTTGAAGTGAGCTGAGCTCGCGCCACTGAACTCTAGCCTGGGCAACAGAGGGAGTCTCACAAAGTAAAAATAAAAAAAGAAAGAAAAATAACGAGAAAACAAATCGGATGTATGTAATTAGCAATGTAAAGTCAGCATATTAAATCTACGTTTTGGCAAGTGCTAAACAAAATTTGACTAAATGATTGAGAAGTATGTGTTTCTTTATATTGCATCCTAATCACATTTATTTGGATTTTTATAAGCTTGACCACTTGTGCTCTTGCTACCAAAAAAGTTATAATTATTTTTTCTGGTTATTTTGAAATGTGCTGGGAGGGAGCTAGGAGTTGGAAAAAAAAAAAAAAAAAAAAAAAGATTTGGAAGTCAACAGGAGCAAGTTCCTGAAACATCTTTGGAAACCGGCAGGTGGCACCAAAGCATTTTCCTGACCCCAGAGGGCATCCAGGGTTATCCCCAGTTGCCTTATGGAAGTATCAATTTTCACATTTTTTAAAATGGAAAATTATATACAGTTATATAAAAATTGGTTCATGAAAGCTTCCATGTGTCACAAAAATGCCATAAAAATAAT
Organism: Macaca nemestrina; assembly: GCF_043159975.1. Lineage (NCBI taxonomy): Eukaryota > Metazoa > Chordata > Mammalia > Primates > Cercopithecidae > Macaca > Macaca nemestrina. The sequence goes on along the minus strand of NC_092125.1, from coordinate 12,587,952 downwards.
GCCTTCAAAGGTTGTTTAGAGAACTACATGACTTAACAATAGATATTCTTGGCTAATGAGAATCACTCAAAGTCATTGTTTAATAAATACATTACATTTAGTTGTGGGTGGCCTGAATCCCTTTCTTCTCTCATCCTCACCACATTCTAAGTTAGCTTCTATTGACTATTTGCCACCGGGGACACTTCTTATTAATTAGGGCAATGGTGAAGTAGAGAACTGGGAAAGCCAGCAGGTGAAGTCAGTATATTTATCATATAAATATGGTTGCAAAGAATTATCCAGGACATTTTTTGGGGGGGAGGTAAGGGACAGAAGGACTTGGTTCTATGTGAGATGGTTTTGAAGGGAAATTTGGGACAGAAAGAGTTTTGGGAGGAAGTTGGAGAGAAGGGCAGCTCCCTGTGTGAAATAATATTACATACTAGATTGATAGGAAATAGAGAGAAAAAGAGATTTTTGTTTTATGTTTGGATTCTTCCTTAGGTATTCTTTAAAAACTTATGTGAAAATTTCAATTTATTTTTAGTTCTATTTGAGAGTGACTAGTACTTCTTTCTTCTTTTCTTTTTTTTTTTTTTTGAGATGGAGTTTCACTCTTGTCCCCCAGGCTGGAGTGCAGTGGCATGATCTCAGCTCACTGTAACCTCCGCCTCCTGTGTTCAAGAGATTCTCCTGCCTCAGTCTCCCAAGAAGCTGGGATTACAGGCGTCCACCACCTTGCCAGACTAATTTTTGTATTTTTAGTGAAGACGGGGTTTCACCATGCTGGCCAGGCTGGTCTCAAACTCCTGACCTCAAGTGATCTGCCCGCCTCGGCCCCCCAAAGTGCTAGGATTACAGGTGTGAGCCACCGCGCCTGGTCACTAGTATTTTTTATAGTGAAATTCTATGCTGTGGCTGGTTTCGAGACCCAGTAAGCCAGTCTAGTTTTATGTGGGTTATTGGAAGAAAGAGACAAAAATATCAGTATTTCCTAGTTACATGATTATATACCTAGAAAAGCCAAGGATTCCGTTCTATAAGCAGCTGGAACTAGTATGGAATATAGGAAACTAGGCAGCGCAAGTATACACACACAGATACATATATACATGTGCTGCCAACATTTATCTACAACTGTAGGAAAATAAGCTGACCAGAAAAAGAGCCAATTTCTAATAGCAACACGCACACACAGAGTACCTGAGAGTAAATTAAACTTATGAGAAGATCTTTATGAATACAACTTTGAAACCTTACGGAAAATTAAAACAAAAGATTTTTGAGTGAGTGGAGAAGATGGATTGTTATATTAGATTGATTGTTATGTTATGTTCCTGGATAGGAAAACTAACATGTAAAATGCTTATTTGCCAACCCCAAATTAATTTACATATTTAATTCAGTCCCAAGAAAAATCCCAGAATGGTTTTTTAAATTTGACAAAATGATTCCAAAGTATATATAAAAGGATAAGTATACTAGAATACCTTTAAAAAATTCTCAGAGAAACATTTAATGGAAGAATATAATAGGGTATACTAGCATTCTCAGATATTAAAAATATGTGGCAAAGCAGTTGAAGGTAAAAGAGTATAGTTCCATGGTAAAAACTGACAAATAGATCCCAAGGACCAAACAGCTAATCCAGAAATGGACTCCAATATATGTGAGTATTTAATATAGCACAAAGGAAGTATCAAAAAACCATTAGGGCCAGGTGCAGTGACTCACGCCTGTAACCCCAACACTTTGGGAGGCCAAGGTGGGTAGATCACCTGAGGTCAGGAGTTCGAGACCAGCCTGGCCAACATGGAGAAACCGTGTCTTTACTAAAAATACAAAAATTAGCCGGTTATGGTGACCAGCACCTGTAATTCCAGCTACTGGGGAGGCTGAGGCAGGAGAATTGCTTGAACCTGGTAGGTGGAGGTTGTAATGAGCTGAGATGGTGTTACTGCAGTCCAGCCTGGGTGACAGAGTAAGACTCCGTCTCAAAAATAAATAAATACAAAATAAAAAACCATCAGGAAAGAAAATGTTGACTAATTAATGTTGGGTTAAGTAATTTTGGTGGAATAAAAATACAACAATAGATATCCATCTCAATCTATACACAAGAATGGAATCCAGAGTACCGAAATAAATTATGGTTTTGAACAGGATGGAATAACAGAGACCATATTTATTCTCCCACTGAAAGTAACCAAAAAATGGATGCAATATATGAAACAACAGTTTTTAAGACTCTATCATCAGGTAACAAAGTTACTAGTGAGCCCAGAGAGATATGAAATAAATGAGGTGAGCCTAGGAGTGCCCCAGTTTACTGCCTTGGGAGAGTTTCCAGACAGCCCAAGGAGGAAACCCAGGCAGAGCACAGTAAACCCTCTGAGCTGAAGAATATTCAGCCGAGTAGTAGTCAGGTCTTCCTTGTGGGAACACTACCAAAAGCTGAGGAAAGAACCATCTGGAAGGATTAGAGGAAGCAATAACTACATTCACAGAGCTGGAAATGGAGCCTGTTCCTACCAGATTGAAAATCTCATGATTCACAGTGTTGTGCAAAGTATACTGAAGGGTCTGGCCTCACAAGTGAGGAATAATTGGCCCTAGACTGAGCACTGCTCTGGGCCCACCTCACATATCTCAAAAGAAAGACCCGAAAGATATAACCATTTCCAAGAGACCTAGCCACATTCCAGAACAATGATCAAGAATATCTATAGGATACACAGAAATATCCAACACCCAACAAGGTAAATTCCACAGCGTCTGGGATCCAATAAAAAATTACAAAGCATGCACAAACCTAAGAAAATACTACCATGATGAGGAGAAACACCCATTGAAACTAACCCAGAACTGACACAGGTGTTAGAATTAGCCAACAAAGACAATAAACAATTAGTATAACCATATTCCATATGTTCAGAAAGTTAAATAGAGACAAGGAAGATTTTTTTTAAAGACCTACATTGAACTACTATAGAAGAAAACTATAATCTATGAGATGAAAAATACACTGGATGAGAAGAATGGCAAAGTAGATATTACAGAGGAAAATATTAGTGAAGTTGAAAGCATAGCAATAGAAACTATCCAAAATGAAACATACAAACACACAGAGAAAAGAGAATTTTTTTGAAATAAACTAAGCAACAATAAATTATGGGACAACTTCAATGGACTAATCTATGTGTAATTGGAGTGCCCAAAGAAGGTGGGAGGACAAAACATAATTTAAGGAGAAAATGATTGGCCATTTTCCAGACTTGAAAAAAAATGACCAATTCATATATCCAAGAAACTCAGTAAACACCCACACAAGAAACAGGAAAAAAAAACTACCTCAAAGCTCATTATACTCAAAATGCTAAAGAAGTTACATAAAAACTTAAATAGTAGAAAAAGAAGAAATAATAGAATTGCATATTTATCAATTTTAAGGAGACTATGAGAGACGACTTCCTAGAAGTTTCAGAAAAAAAAGTATTGAGGAAAAGATCAGCAGATGTAACTACATATACAATAAAAATTCAAGTATGTTCTACTTTTTAAAATAATGCATAAACAAACAAATTGAAGAGACAAGCAATAGAGTAGAAAACAATAAATGTAGAAGATAAAAGGATTATATTACATATGCATATTTCTGTGTATAGAATACATATCCCATAATAATAATGAGAAAAACACTAAGATTTTAATAAACTGCCGAAACAATAACCAAAAGATTCATACACAACAGGTCTAACTATTAAATTTACAGGATGTTCAACTCCATTAGAAAGAATAATGTAAAGAATAATTTGTAGATTAGAATAATGCACTTTATACCAAAGAAATTAGAACATTTTTAAAGCAATAATTTTATAAAATAATGTTATTTATTATTTCATAATGATAATTTAAGATTTAGTAATATTATTTAATGTAATATATATTCCTGGAAAAGACATATTTTAATTCATATTTTCATGCATTACCAATGATAGTATAAAGTGGTATCACCCTTTCAGAAGCAATTTGGAACTATGCATCAGGAACTCAACATATGTTCATACCCATTAATGTACTGATTCCATTTCTGGAAATTTTTATTTTTTTTCTGAGACAGAGTCTCACTCTGTCACCCAGGCTAGAGTGCAGTGGCACAATCTAGGCTCACTGCAACCTCTGCCTCCTGGGTTCAAGCAATTCTCCTTGCCTCAGCCTCCCAAGTAGCTGGGATTACAAGTGCCCTCCACCACATCCAGCTAATTTTTGTATTTTTAGTAGAGACAGCGTTTCGTCATGTTGGCCAGGCTGGGCTCGACCTCCTGACCTCAAGTGATCCACCTGCCTCAGCCTCCCAAAGCGCTGGGATTACAGGCGTGAGCCACCGTGCCTGGCCTCATTTCTGGAAGTCTTCAACAATCCAGCATTCCATAGCCATAAACAGACTGTATGGGATGGTGAATTTTAAAAATATATGGTTATATGCAGCTAAGTATAAATACAATTACTGTAAGTATATATATTTAAACATAAACTTACAAAAACAATAGTTTGACAGTTTTAAACAAAAATAATCAAGGATTCTTTTTCTAATGTATCTATTGGTGCTAATGATTTTTTACACGATGTCATTTTCCCTTTTAAATCAGCCTCTAATATTTAAGCCTTGATATATATAGTTTAAATTTTTTTCCCATAAATGACTCCACATAAATAACTTGTTAGAGACTATATATTAACAATTATTTAAATACCAATGCACATTTTGGGTTATGCTATTTTAAAGACTTTTTTTAGACTGAGATCAAAGAGCTTACTTTGAAGAAGACATTCAGTTCTAAGAGTCAGGTTTCTGTAACAGAAGGCATAATGGAATGAATTTACTCCTTTAAATATACTTATAAAGACATCTGGAAGTTTTTTATTATGTATCTCAAAGGACCTGTCTGTAAAAGTCCTTGTACATGTAAAAATTTTGAGTTACAAGTGAATCTCAAACTTTAAAGAATTTAAGGTCTTTGTTAGAGGGTAATGTATTTATATCTAACGCCATCATTATTTTGTACTCTCAGAAAGTTAAATGGGGGGATATATCCCATCCAGAAACTCCAACATTGGACAGGTCAAAATTATTTGAACATTTTGAAGGTTGGAAGGATGATAGTATACCTTTAAGAAACTCCTTTGATGAGTACTAGCAAAGTGAGTCCTATCACACTTCACACGTATCATTAGTTTTCTGTTTCCATTGAATGTGTTCTCAAATGTTTCAAAAGGTCTCAGAATCTTTAGGGAACCATGGTTATTGTACAAGCAGCATATCAAAGAAGACTATTAAAAAAACGGTAAGATACCGCTCATGCCTCGTTCTTCCAATAATAAGGAGTTTGGGATCACTGTGCCCATTGACATTTTTCCCAGAGACATGATTTGTTAGTAGTTTGCATAATTTGTAAGTGTAGCTTATTGGACAAAACAGTACTTTGTAGTAATTTGTGCCAAGATCACCAATGAAATGAGTCTTCAAGTAATTTCAGATTCATCACTATGTCATTCAAGGCAAGTCAATTCAATGAACCTTAACTACACCTCTACAATATGTCTGGCACTTTGATAAATGATAGAAAGATGGCCAACATAAAGGGCCCGTGGTTAGCCAGAAAGAAGTCTTAGGAGAGTCTGGTACAGAAAGGAAGCAGGTCAGATAAACCAGGCCAACCATCAGGGTTATAGAGATCGAGGGCATGGAGGGGTCAATCTTCCCTGGGGAGTTCATCTTTCCAGGGAAGATGACATTTGAACTGCATCTTGAAAGGTTGACTAGAAACAAGCCAGGGGATGATACTCCAGGGGACAAATCATTCTGGGCAGTGGGTTGGCATGTAAAAGGCACAGAAACATGAAGCAGAGCATTCGAGGAACTACCAGACTGATTGCACTAGTCCATGGGGTGTGCTAGAAGGAAAAACCAAGGAATCAGTTGGAGCAAGAGATGGAGGTCAGAAATGGAAGACATTCTAAATTGCAGGTGGTTGATTCTGGCCAAGGAGTGGAGGTTACATTGGAGCGGTGAAGGCTGATGACAGACAGACCGATAACGTGGTGATTGCAATAGTTCAGTACTGGTGTTATGTTAACATTTTAGTAAGTTTCCCTACAGATATCATTTTAAAATGATTTCTTCCATTTTATAGTATAATTGATTGAAATTAAAAGTGTTAAGGGTTTTTAAACTGCACAAGAATTTTATGAAATAAAAAGAGCTATCAGAAAGGAAGGCATTGCACAAAAACTAATAGTAACTAAGAAAGCCTTTGCAGAGCTTAGGGGTAGCTCACTAGTCCTTAAATCTAAGCCAAACTGCCACTCAAAAGACACTGTAACACTAAATGGGAGAATTGCGTGCTCAAGCCAGAAGGGCACATCAATCAAACTAACTTTCCCCTGGTAGATTTTCCATTGCTCTGTCATAATCTTTTTTTTCCCCCTTAGGGCTAACTGAAAATTAGATTAGCATTAGTGCAATATCTACATGTCCAAAATGTAGACAGAAAGAAGACATTAGCTGAGATGGTTTCATCAGCACAATTATTATCATTCCTTATTGAGTCCCTGCCAAATGCTGGATTTTGCAAAGCCAGAACTTTTTAGATGAAATACTAAGCTTCTGTCCTTGCTTTATAATAAGCAGTGTTAAAGAATTAAATATTTTTAGACTTTGGGTTTTGTGTGTGTGTTTTCTCTCTTTTAGCTAAACTTGCTGAAGATAGCAACATTTGTCTTCCTTCACTTCAGATAAGATTGACAGGTGGCTCTGTCTACGTCTCTTCTACCTGGATGCCTTCTACCCTGCCTCCTCTGGAACTGTCAGTAGAAACTCTCTGGTCTGGGCATTGTAGCTTCACAGACGAATCAGGAAGGGCCCGGAAGAGTCCACTGTGACACCAGACATTTATGTCTTTAGGTAAAGCAATTATGTTTTCCACAGTTCTGCAGCATTTTGAAGTGAAAACATCCTTAGAGACCATGAAATAACTTGTTCAAATCACTCAGATGGTTAGTGACAAAGATTGGACTAGCCCCCAGGTTTCGAATCCCGGTCTAGTTTTTTTTGTACCAAACCAAGATCTGAAGAGACCTTTACCTGAACCTCTGGCTTTCTGTCGATCTAGCCAGATTTTGTATTTCTTAATAAAGTAAATAAAATAGATAATTTACTGCTTTTATCAAGACAAATGAATTTCTGAACCTCTAAACCAACAGTGTATTCCTCTTTCGATTTTTCCTCTATATTCTTTGATTATTCCCAAAGAAATATTCACTTGTGGTTACTAGAATGACCAATTCTGACCACTTCCCTAACCATTAACCCACAAACACAGGATTAAAATCACAGGCTGAGGCTGGGCGTGGTGGCTCATACCTGTGACCCTGGCACTTTGGGAGGCCGAGGCGGGCAAATCACTTGAGGTCAGGAGTTCAAGACCAGCCTGGCCAACGTGGCCAAACCCTGTCTCTACTAAAAAATACAAAACTTAGCCAGGTGTGGTGGCAGGCACCTGTAATCCCAGCTACTCAGGAGGCTGAGGCAGGAGAATCATTTGAACCCAGGAGGTGGAGGTTTCAAGTGAGCCGAGATCATTGCACTCCAGCCTGGGAGACAGAGCAAGGCTCCATCTCAAAAACAAAAACAAAAGAAAAAAGAAAGAAATCACACATTGGATATTTTTCTCTAGCTGAACAGAAGACCCAGACTTTCCCAACAGAGCACGGATGTCTATTTGCAAACTACAGAGGAATTTGCTATCATGTTTCCTCATCTGTTCTTAGACTATCTTCTGCAGGCTTACTCAACTACAGTCGTTATTTTTAGCTGCATTTTGGTATTCATGATGGATAGCACCACTGCTCTCCATTAAATTAAATTAAATATATGAACTTTTGGTTTACCTTAAAATCTACAGCAATATTAGCTTTTCCCATATGTTTGTTTTTTAAGTTTAATTTTGCGGATCCCAAAATCAAGCGTAGAGTTAGATTTTTCAAATCTTAGGAATGACCATAATTACGGGGCTTATTTTTTCCCAATTAATAAATGAGGGGAAACATCTGAAAGCCATTCAAAGGCAGCCTTAAAAAATAATGTGTTTAAAAGACTATTTAATTATGTGGGGATATGTCACAACACCATGCTAAATAAAGAGAGACACAGAAAAATGTGTATCCAAAATTATGCTTCTTCAGCAAACGTATATATATTTTTATATAATCATACATCATAGATTAAGGTCTTGAAAGAAATAGATGTGGATATTAATGAGAACTCTGGGTGAGGAGACTGGTTTCTATTTTCTTCTCTCTACTTCCCTGTTTTCTCAAACGTTGTAAAAAAATGTTTACTTTTGAAATCAGAAAAAAGAATGTTAAAAGATGGTGTACAAACTAATATAATCTAAAATAATACTTCCCAAAGGTGTTTTTCTGGGAATGACAGTCAGCTATAGATACTCCTAAAAGAGAATGGAACAACCTCATCTTGATTTGTGTATACAGTTGCTGGTGGAGAAGGGAGCTGAAGTTTGACTTTGTAAGAGAAAAACTGGACTGCAGTAACCAGGAGCGAAATGAAGGAGACCGAGGGCAAGTGGAGAGAGGAAGGAGGTGCAGGGACTGACTACTGATTTGCTTGGAGGGAGCTCAGATTTCAGATATGGAATGTACCAAGCCAGGGTGACTTCCAAGAGAGGACTTGGTCGAAAGTGGAGAAAGGGACGTGTGTTATCAAATAAAAGGGAAGTTAAAACACTCCTCTGGGCGCAGGAAAGGAACAGCATAGCTGGACGGCCTCTACTCACCCCTAACTTTCAGCCAGGGCTTGGCACAATTTTCAGCACGTCAGCCTTTCCATTTTTCAGGAAGGTAAATGCAGGAAAGTGTGGCATCTGAGAGACTGAGACTGAGGCCACAATTACAGGGGAAACTGAACAAGCTGACATATACCAGTGAAGTCATTCTGGCGTCATGACCTTGGTGGAGAGCTTTGTTACTCAGCTGAGGCCAGAAGATTCTGTAATTGAAAGCACTGTCTTGGGTCTTGACACATTTCTTGTGCAAATAGTAGGTTAAAAAAGGGATACCGATCTAATCGTCATAAAATATTAGAATCACATGAGTTAAAAAACCTGCAGGAAGTAAAGAAACAGGTCCAGGCACAGTGGTTCATGCCTGTAATCCCAGCACTTTGGGAGGCTGAAGCGGGTGGATTGCTTGAGCCCACGAGTTCGAGACCAGCCTGGACAACATGGCAAAACCCTGTTTCTATAAAAAATAACAAAATTCACTGGGTGTGGGGGCGGACACCTGTGTTCCATCTACTCAAGAGGCTGACATGGGAGAATCACTTGAGCCTAGGAGGTCGAGGCTGCAGTGAGCTGTAACTGTGCCACTGCGCTCCAGCCTGGGCAACAGAGTGAGACCCTGTCTCAAAAAAAAAAAAAAATTAGAATTATAGAAAAAAGAAAACCCCACAATGCTCTAATTTCGTTATTTGTAATTTTATTTTCTTAGGGATCAAGAAACTGAGGAGTAGGAAGTAGAAGAGTCTTGGCTAAATTTACAGAGGGAGATCAATCAGAAACATTGATACATATTATTTGACGGGTCACTGACTTTCCAAATCATCTTGTAAAATTTCTTTAGCCTCTTTCTGTGCTTCAATATTCACCTCTGTAAAAGAAAATTCAAATTATACTTGCCCTCATTATCCTTAAAAATAATGTAAGCATTAAGGTGCAATGCTGAAATAATAACATAAACATACCATGACATATTCCTGCTTAGTATTCTTGGGAAAAAATCTCTTACTCACTCAACTGTGGTGAGTAACAATTTATTTTGGGTCAAGTAAAAAGCAGCAAAGATTTACGTATAGTAAATCCCCGGTACTACAAGGGTCACTTAATTGGCCCCTTATTTTTCCTCCTCCTCCAAGCTATAAAACTCAAAATGAATTAAATGCTCATTACCAACTCCTATAGTGGTGGAATAAAGCAAGAAGTGTGATGATAACTCCATTAGTTTTCATCCTTACTAGTACCCATTTCAAAAACTATATTGGGAAAGACAGTTGAAACTATAGACTAAAAAAAAGAAATATTAAATTACCTGTGAATTTCACCATACTTAACCAACAACTCTACCATTGGTCATCCTTACCTCCTGGTCCCTTGTGGTATAATAGTTAACTGCAGTATGAGGGTAGGGGAGTAGAGTTGATCCCTTCAAAGAAGTAGAGGCTAGGTTTGGGAGATTTTTTTGTTGCTGTTTATAACAATGCAAATGAAGTAGTATCATCTGCATATTCCCAGAGAATATCTATATTAGTTTTAAAACTTCTGAAATGTATGTGTTTGCTCAAAAACATGTATTAAGAGCTTAATATGTCCAGAGGAGTTATGCTAGGGGCTAGAAACACAAAGATAAATAACATAGTCTGCAATCTCAGATAGCTCCCACTATAAAATAAAAATAAGCAAAAACTTGTTTTTTTGATACTAAAATGATACATTTCATTATGTTTTTTGATAACGCTAAGTTAAAGAAGGAAATATAAAATCTTCCATTATCTTTATCACCTAGAAATAACCATTTTAAATATTTTTAGCATTATATATGCATATATTTAAAAGGAATGATATTTGAAATATCTACTATTTTGTAAACTGCTTTTTTTGTCCCAGGAACATTTTTCTATGCTAAAATTTCTGTGAATATCTACCAAATTGGTACTATAATTTATGGGTATCATAATTTATCAAATATGTTTATTTCCAAACATTTAGGCTGTGGAAAATGACCAAATACACATACACACACACACACACATATGCACACACACAAGGATTGTGGGATTGTGGCATCCAAGTAAGACTCATTTTTAACTTCATTTTCTGTGCTTCACCTGCTCTAGGCAGCCACAGGTAAAGCCTTTGCTCTCTGTAAGTTTTGGTTGTCTCTGTGTGCCAAGGAGGAGCTTGGAGGCCAATAACATCATAGTAATCTTTTTTGAGACCATAAGGCAGAGGAACCAGGGTGGAACGTGCATTGCTAAAATTTATGTATCCTCCTATGTAAGTTGACTTTGAATGCATGAGTGGGTCTGATTTCCCTGACCTCAAGATGCTAAGAAGAAACTGTGACAGATGGACTGTAAGGTGGACCCCATAACCTCTGTGCTGATTTCCATGCCTTGATCAAGTCCCCTCCTCTTGAGTGTATGTCGGACCTGTGACTTGCTTCTAACCAATAGATTATGGCAAAGGTGACAGGATGTATGGGATTATATATATGGGATTCTATTACATAAGCATTTAATGTTCATCTTGCACAGAATCTTTCTCCCTTGCTGGCTTCAAGAAAACAAGCTACTGTTTGGAAGCATTCTTCAGCCTCCAGCTAGCAAGATACTGTGACCCTCAGTCCAATAGCCCGCAAAGAACTGAATGCTGCTAACAACCACAAGAGCTTGGAAGCAGATCCTTTCTCAGTTGAACCTGTAGTTCTAGCTGATGCGTACTGCAGCTTTATGAGACCCTGAAGCTGACGACCCAGCTAAGCCATGCCTGGATTCCTGACCAACAGAAACTGTTAAACAATAAATACGTGTTGTGTTAAGCCATGAAACTTATGGTAATATTGTTACACAGCAGTGGACAACTAGAACAGATTTCAGTACCAGAAGTGGGGTGCTTCCACAACAAAAAACTAACAATGGAAACTGATGCTTGCACTTGTTTGCTTTGCAAACAAGCGGTGAATGGAGGCCGGAAGTATTTTGAGGAGAGCGCTAAGGAAAGTCTGCCTTGTAAGTAGAAATCTAGACACACAGGATGCTGCTAGTAAGGGCTCAAAGGGAAGTAAAGAGGTGATAAGTATAATATTAGAAACTGGAGGAAGGGGAGATGTATGTTACAAAGTGGCAGAAAATTTTTGCCAGTAATTTTGTGAAAAGCAGAGCTTTCAAGTGATGAACTTGGTTATTTAGCTGATAAGATTTTCAAGCAAAATGTTGAAGGTGTCTCCTGGCTTATTCTTGCTGCTTATAGCAAAATGTGAGAGGAGAGAGACAAACTGAGGGAAGAATGATTAAGCAAAATGGAACCAGGACTTCATGATTTTGGAGACTCTCAGTATTTCCAGATGGCAAAGATGTTAAGATAAATAAATGGCTTCTGAGGACAGTTAGGACTGTAAGGTATGAAGATAAAGCTGAGGATGTTAATGTATCATCTTTTGTTAAGACCTCAGAAAGATCAGAGGATCAGAGAAGCATTCAGTCATACAAAGGACTTTCGAGAGATTAAGCATGTGCCTCACAGAAACTTTCCATCAAAACTGAGAGCCTCTAGGCAGCTTAAGAGTGTTGTCCTTCAGCCTTCTCATCAGGGACCTAAGGTTGAGGTCTCAACAAGGTCTGTGGATGTGACCTTTGCCTGATAGAGTGAAAACCAGGAAAATTCACAGGAAACCCACTAAGTATTTGAGAAAAGAGTATTTCAGCTAGACACTGCCAGCTTTGAAGGGACAAAAGGTACAAAATGAGAGGAGGACATCAGTCCCTCCAAATCCTACTGGCAGGAAGCAGAGCAATAAAACTCTTCAGTTGCAAACATATGCTACCTTTCATGAAAAAAGGATGACTCAGAGGGCAGAACCAATAATTTGAAGGGTGGAGCCAAGTGCTACAAAGAATTATTCTTAAGTCTTGAAATCTAAAAAGGAAACTCCCAATATTTGCTTGACTGAATTTCAGAATTTCTATGGACAAGTCACTTATTTATATCTTCTATTTTTGCTGTTTTTGAATGGAAATGTTTATAGTTGTTATAATAGATCTACACCACCATTCTATGTTGGGTGTGGGGAGTGGGGACCAGATAACTTGCCTCTCACAGGAAACTGAACTTAATCTAATCTTCTGAGAAATGTTGATGGATATGACTAACCATATGTACTATCAAGTAGACACAGTGCTCAAGATAACCCTAAGCAGTACTGATAGAGAATTATGAAAACAGGACATCAGGCCAGGCATGGTGACTCATGCCTGTAATCCCAGCACTTTGAGAGGCTGAGGTGGGCAGATTGCTTGAGCCCAGGAGTTGAGACTAGCTTGGGCAACACAGCAAAACCCCATCTCTACCAAAATAAAAACTAAAAAACAAAAATTATCTGGGTTTGGTGATGTGTGTCTGTAGTCCCAGCTACTAGAGAGGCTGAGATGGGAGGATTGCTTGAACCCTGGAGGCTGAGGCTGCAATGAGCCATGATCATGCCACTGCACTCCAGCCTGCATGACAGAGTGAGACTCTGTCTCCAAAAAAGAAAATAGGACATTAGAGTAAGCTTCATGTAACTACTGATGCTTGTTGAATAACTGATGAGTATTTACAAAAGTAGAGATGAGGTATAACAATGGTAGCTTTAATTCTAGATAAGTAGAGCTGAAAATTCACTAGAAATTTATGGCCACTCATGACTGCTTGCATGAGTGCATTTCAGATGTTTTTTGTGGGTGCATGTGTTTTTGCTTGATAATAAATTTAGCTAATTCTGTATTTATGAACTGGCATGCTTTTGTGGATCTTGATTTCTTTTCCCCCCAACCTCTAGTTGTATAGACTCACAGATGGAGAGGAACTAGACCCAAAGAGCCTCACCTGTGCCTGGATCTTATTTAGATTATGAAATTCTGAATTCAAGCACACATTGCAATGGGATGAGACTCTTAGGAACCTTAAGAGGGGTGAATATATTTTCATGTGAGAGAGGCATGAATCACTGAGAATCAGAGGGCAGACTGTGGCAGATTGATTCTAAAAATGACCTCCATAATCCCTGCCTCCTGGATTTAATCCCTTCCCTTGAGTGTAGGTGGGACCTGTGACTTGATTCTAATCCACAGAATACAGCCAGGGTGACAGAATATGTGTGATCACATGTACATGATTACATTACATATGATTGTAACTTCAATCTTTCCAGGAGACTCTACTTTGCTGGCTTTGAGAAAACAAATGATTCTTTTTTTGTTTGTTTTGTTTTGTTTTGTTTTGTTTTTGAGACGGAGTCTCGCTCTGTCGCCCAGGCTGGAGTGCAGTGGCACAATCTCGGCTCACTGCAAGCTCCGCTCCACCTCCCGGGTTCACGCCATTCTCCTGCCTCAGCTTCCCAAGTAGCTGGGACTACAGGCGCACGCCACCACGCCCGGCTAAGTTTTTGTAATTTTTAGTAGAGACGGGGTTTCACCATGTTAGCCAGGATGGTCTCGAACTCCTGACCTCATGATCCACCCGCCTCGGCCTCCCAAAGTGCTGGGATTACAGACGTGAGCCACTGCGCCCGGCCAACAAATGATTCTTGAAAAGATTAATATGGCAAGGAATTAAGGAACTCCTTCAGCTAATACCCAGCAAGAAACAGAGGCCTTTAGTCCAACAGTCCACAAAGAAACAAATGCTGCTAACAACCACATGAGCTTGGAAGCAGATCCTTCCCCAGTCGAGTCTCAGAAGAGCCTGCAGCCCAGATGACATCTTGATGACAATTTTGTGAGGCCCTAAAACAGAGGACTCAGTCTAGTTGTGACTGGAATCCTGAACCTCAGAAACTGTGAAATAGTAAGTTTTTGTTGTTTCAAGCCCGCAAGTTTGTGATAATATTGTTACACAGCAAAAGAAAACTAATATACAGCTTAACAATGCCTTGAGTGTTTACTGATCCTGTGACAAGGAAAGCAAGAAGAAACAGAACAGAAATACTTTGTCCATGATTCTTACTGGAGTTGTTAACTTGCCTGCTTCTACACTGCCAACCATAGGAGTAGAGACAGCTTTCGCTTTCATTACATGAAAAGTACTACCAACTTGGGTAATTCAATACAAGACCAGAGCCTTCAGGGAGCCAGCCAAAAAGAAGGATATAAGTCAAAACTAACAGAACATTTATCAAGCAGGATAGAGTAGCTGAAAAAGATATACAACATCTTGAATTTTAAAAAATAGTAAAAGTGAGCTAGGCTCATGCCTGTAATCAGCTACTTGGGGGCTGAGGGGCAAGGATCACTAGAGGCCAGGAGTTCAAGACCAGCGTGGACAACATAGAAAGATGCAGTCTCTGCAAAAATTTTTAAAAATTAGCCAGACATGGTGGAGCATGTCTGTGGTTCTAGCTACTCAGGAGGCTAAGGCAGGAGGATCCCTGAAGCCCAAGAGTTCGAGGCTGCAATGAGCTATAATCACACTACTGCACTCCAGCCTGGGTGAGTGAGTGAGCCCTAACTCTAAAAATAATAGTCAAAGAAGCCTCACTTTTAGTAATGGTGTAATAATTTGATCAAGCTTACTGTCTTGCAGATTAAAATTATAAAATCTTCACAAAATATAAAAAACTTAAAGTACTAAAGAATGACCCAAAGCAGGCAAACAGCAGTGAGAGGTGACCCTTGCACCAGTAAAGATCTTTTAATGTGATCTCAGCTTTTTTTCTCATTTATCAATTCACTCCAAGAAGCCAACTAGTCTCTGCTAAACCTCTAGGACTGGAGTTTGTTCAATGCCTCTCATGTCCTGGCCTTTCCTTGAATCTTGTTTTCCTTATGGACCTAGGATCTCCATGTTCCTGCTTCATTGGCCAAATCCCTGGCCCTAGTAATATGACCCTTGCCCCAACTGTCCAACTGTGGTTGTTTTTTTCTGTTTGTTTGTTTGCTTTTAACTTAATGGTAATTTTATTTTTCTAACAGCTTTATTGAGATACAATTCACATATGAAAATCATACATATTTGAGATATACAGCTTGATGTTTTGATATTGTACCATGTTATTCTTAACAACTCAAATGACAGTCATCTTTTTCTACACATACGGCAATTTGGCCTCTAAGTACCACTATCTCAAATTAGTACAGTTGACATATATATCTGACAAATGACTGATATGCAGAGTATATAAGGAACTGCTTCAAATCAAAAAGAAAAGATAGACATTCATTAGAAAAAAATGGGCAAAAGACTTGAACAAGCACTTTTAAAAAGACAATATCTGAATGTGTGTAATAAACATGTAAGTATGTTCTCTGCATTGTATTGAAGGTTAATGACCTACAAGACCTTACCTCTTTTATACTTCTTTGACCTCTTTCCCTATTGTTCTCTGCTCTTCTTACAACAGCTATAACTATAACTCCATCTACATCTCTGGATGCTTGCTGATTTTCTTTTTCTTTCTTTCTTTCCTTTTTTTTTTTTGTGGAGATGGAGTCTCACTCTGTTGCCTAGGCTAGAGTGCAGTAGCACAGTCTCGGTTCACTGCAACCTCTGCCTCCCAGATTATTCAAGTGATTCTCATACCTCAGCCACCTGAGTAGCTGAGACTACAGGTGTGTGCCACCTTACCCAGCAAATTTTTTTCATATTTTTAGTAGAGACGGGGTTTCACCATGTTGGCCAGGCTGGTCTCAAACTCCTGACCTCAAGTGATCCACCTGCTTCGGCCTCTCAAAGTTCTGGGGTTACAGGCATGAGCCACAGTGCCTGCTCCTGCTTGCTGTTTTTCTGAACACTAGACATGTTTTCACCTCAGGGCCTTTGAATTCACTGTTCCTTCTGCCTTTGATGCTCTTCCCCGAGATAACGTAATAGTTATCTCCTTTTTTCAAGTCTTTGCTCAAATATCACCTTTTTGGTGAACTCTTACCTGGAAGTCCCTCTAAAACTACTAACAACCCATTACCACCATCCTGACACTCCTATATCCCTTCCCTTAGCACTCATTACCTAACATGCTAACTGTGTTATTTATTTAGCTTGTTTACTGTCTGTTTCTCCATCTAAAATATGAGTGCCATGTGTGCATAGATTGGTGTCTGGTTTTTTTCTTTTTTGTTACTTCTGCAATATTTAGAACAGTTACTGACACATATCAGGCACTCAATAATTATTTGCTGAATTTCTCAATGTCTTGATTTGGCATAAGGATTTCATTTTCCCATGGTATATTTTCTTCCGTGGATTGATGGGCTAGTACTAATTTGCAGGGGTGTCTTGGTGATTCACAATCATGGTTTTAATGTCCCAGTTCCCTTTGGCTACAGGAGGTACTTGATCCTAGGTGACTAAGGCAGAAAGAAATAGAATATATAGGACTCCCCTGGTGTACAAAGTCATGGGTTCCAAAAGTTCACTTATAAGTCAATTTTTTGCACATCCTGAACTTATTTTCAGAACACGGTTGGGCACAGCTAGTTAACTGCAGGGAAGCCTGAGAAGACTGGAAGGTGCCAGAACCTGGAACCAGATCTGCCCACTAGGACAGGACTGGCCCTGGAAGGACAGGAGCAGGTGCACTGGATTCTGAGGGCGTTCAGTGCAGCCAGCAGGGGACATTGTCCTGAAGGCAAGATTACAGGCAGCAGTCAGCATTAGAGAGGGCCCAGAGGAAATGGGGTGACCCTGCCGGGAAGCAGAGTCTAGCAACTGGCAATCTAGGAGTAGTGATAGGCTGTTTACCAAAAACGTCATTAAGATAGTGCAATAGTAAGTTGCAAAACAGAGAAAATATTTGTAATTCATATATATCTGACGAATGACTCATATGCAGAATATTTAAGGAACTGCTTCAAATCAAAAAGAAAAAATAGACATTTAATAGGAAAAAACTAACAAAAGACTTGAACAAGCACTTTTAAAGAGACAATATCTGAATGTGTCTAATAAACACAGAAGTATGTCCTCCACATGTGTAACCAGTCAAATGAAGCCACAGTGAGATTTCACTACACACCCACCAGAATGTCTAATATTAAAAAGAGAGGCAATACCAAATGTTGGTAAAGATGTGGAACAATTGAAATTTTGTATACTGCTGGTGGAAGTACAAATTGGTACAAATATTTTGTAAAATTATTGTTTTATCATTACTGAAACTCTCAAGTATACTATAATGAACAGAAATGGGTGCGTACGAACACCAAAAGGCATGTTCAAGGATGTTCATAGCAGCATATTTTGTAACAGCATAATCTGCTTCCGATGCAGATGTTTATCAATAGAAGAATAAACATATACATCGTGAAACTGTCATACAGTGGAATATTATTCCGCAATGAGAAAGAACAAACCATTGCAATGCGCAGCAATGTGACGGACTCTTACAAGCCTAATATCAAGCAATAGACGTCAAGTAAAGGAATACAAATAGCACGATTCTATCTATATAAAGTTCAAACCCAGTAAGAATTAATCTATAACAAAGGAAATAATTTGTGCAGCAGAGATAGGTAGTTACTGGGAGGAGGCATGAGGGTTTCTGGGGTCATGGTAATGTTCTGTTTCTTGACTTGGGCAGTAAATACACAGGTATGTTCATTTTGTGAAAACCATCAGGCTATAAACTATACTTTTCTGTGTGTATGGTGTACTATAGTAGAATATGCATTTAATTTTTTTAAAAAGGAAGGAAGTCATGGAATCAGCAGTAGGAAGCATCTTGGCATGTAGCACGACCCAAAATCCAAGCAGGGGTCAGGAGTTAGAAGCTACTTCAGGTAAGGGAGGCTGACAAGAGTTAGGCAGTACCACAGCCCAGGAAGAGTTTGGGAGTTACACAGACAAGTTTTAGCCCAGACCATCTGAGCTGATCATACTCAGTCTGCCACTTACTACCATGAGCCACCTAACCAACCTCTCTGGATCTCAGTTTTCTCATTTGCAAAATGAAGATAATATGAAACTCTCCAGGTTTGCTTGGTACAGAGAACAAGTTTAACAAATATTTGCTATTAATAAGAATAGTCATTTTACCTCAGCAGGTGCAAGAAGGAGATTTAGTTACTGCAGCTGCAGTATAGAGTTCAAGCTTTGGGTCTTAGGAACAATGTAGAAACCCACTAATGTGAACCAGGGGTCAAAGTCAGAGCTGGACACATATTAAAAGGCACTCAAGTGAGTTCCTGAGTCCTGGGCTAGAAATGCTCAAAATTCTGTAGAAATGCTCAAAGATCTGCATCACGCGAGAAGAGATGCGGAGAGTGGGCTGGACCCAACGGAGTAGTTTGTCCCACAAATATGACTGCCGACAATTTCTCCCATCCGTGCATATTCCAGGAGATGGAGTCTAGTTTTCTTCTCCTTGTATCAATGTTGGCCCTGGATGGTGCTTTGAACAATAGAATCAAAACAGCAATGATGCTACCTATACCTGGCAGTTTTTGCTTTGCTTCCTCGGAACCTGGTGGCCATACTGTAAGGAAGTCCAGGCTATTCTGCTGGAAAGAGAGGCCACGTGGAGAGGACATGGAGGATGTAATACCACATGGAGAGAGAGGCCATGCGGAGGAGAACCAAGGCGTCCCTGCTGAAGATTGAACCAAGGCCCCGGATGTATGAGAGAGACCTTCCTTCCAGAAAAGCCCAGGTACCTGCTGAATTCAGCCACAAGGGTGAGCCTTGGCCAACAACTTGTAGAGCAGAAGAGTTACCCACAATCCCACAGAACTGTGAGAAATAATACACGATTTTTGTTTAAAGTTCTGGATTGGTTTGTTATGCATCAATAGATAACTGATACCTGCTTTGGGAGACTGAGGCAGGAAGAATCACTTGAGCCCAGGAGTTCAAGATCAGACTGGGGAACAACAATAAATAAATTAGCGGCTAGGGCAATCAGGCAAGAGAAAGAAATAAAGAGTATTCAGTTAGGAAAAGAAGAAGTCAAATTGTCCCTGTTTGCAGATGACATGACTGTATATTTAGAAAACCTCATCATCTCAGCCCAAAATCTCCTTAAGCTGATAAGCAACTTCAGCAAAGTCACAAGCATTCTTATACACCAGTAACAGACAAACAGAGAGCCAAACCATGAATGAACTTCTATTCACAATTGCTTCAAAGAGAATAAAATACCTAGGAATCCAACTTACAAGGGATGTAAAGGACCTCTTCAAGGAGAACTACAAACCACTGCTCAGTGAAATAAAAGAGGACACAAACAAATGGAAGAACATACCATGCTCATGGATAGGAAGGATCAATATCGTGAAAATGGCCATACTGCCCAAGGTAATTTACAGATTCAATGCCATCCCCATCAAGCTACCAATGACTTTCTTCACAGAATTGGAAAAAACTACTTTAAAGTTCTTATGGAACCAAAAGAGAGCCCGCATTGCCAAGACAATCCTAAATCAAAAGAACAAAGCTGGAGGCATCACACTACCTGACTTCAAACTATACTACAAGGCTACAGTAACCAAAACAGCATGGTACTGGTACTAAAACAGAGATATAGACCAATGGAACAGAACAGAGCCCTCAGAAATAATACCACACATCTACAGCCATCTGATCTTTGACAAACCTGAGAGAACAAGAAATGGGGAAAGTATTCCCTATTTAATAAATGGTGCTGGGAAAATTGGCTAGCCATAAGTAGAAAACTGAAACTGGATCCTTTCTTTACTCCTTATATGAAAATGAATTCAAGATGGATTAGAGACTTAAATGTTAGACCTAATACCATAAAAACCCTAGAAGAAAACCTAGGTAATACCATTCAGGACATAGGCATGGGCAAGGACTTCATGTCTAAAACACCAAAAGCAATGGTAACAAAAGCCAAAATTGACAAATGGGATCTAATTAAACTAAAGAGCTTCTGCACAGCAAAAGAAACTACCATCAGAGTGAACAGGCAGCCTACAGAATGGGAGAAAATTTTTGCAATCTACTCATCTGACAAAGGGCTAATATCCAGAACCTACAAAGAACTCAAATTTACAAGAAAAAAAAACAAACAACCCCATCAAAAAGTGGGCAAAGGATATGAACAGACATTTCTCAAAAGAAGACATGCATGCAGCCAATAGACTCATGAAAAAATGCTCGTCATCACTGGCCATCAGAGAAATGCAAATCAAAACCACAATGAGATACCATCTCACACCAGTTAGAATGGTGATCATTAAAAAGTCAGGAAACAACAGGTGCTGGAGAGGATGTGGAGAAATAGGAACACTTTTACACTGTTGGTGGGATTGTAAACTAGTTCAACCATTGTGGAAAACAGTATGGCAATTCCTCAAGGATCTAGAACTAGAAATACCATAAGACCCAGCCATCCCATTACTGGGTATATACCCAAAGGATTATAAATCATGCTGCTATAAAGACACATGCACACGTATATTCATTGCGGCACTATTCACAATAGCAAAGACTTGGAATCAACCCAAATGTCCATCAGTGACAGACTGGATTAAGAAAATGTGGTACATATACACCATGGAATACTATGCAGCCATAAAAAAGGATGAGTTTCTGTCCTTTGTAGGGACATGGATGCAGATGGAAACCATCATTCTTAGCAAACTATCACAAGAACAGAAAACCAAACACCGCATGTTCTCACTCATAGGTGGGAATTGAACAATGAGATCACTTGGACTCGGGAAGGGGAACATCACATGCCGGGCCTATTATAGGGAGGGGGGAAGGGGGAGGGATGGCATTGGGCGTTATACCTGATGTAAATGACAAGTTGGTGGGTGCTGACGAGTTGATGGGTGTAGCACACCAACATGGCACAAGTACACATATGTAACAAACCTGCACGTTGTGCACATATACCCTTGAACTTAAAGTATAATAAAAAATAAAAATAAAAAATAAGTTAGCTTGGCCTGGTGGTGCACACCTGTACTTGGGAGACTGTGGCGGGAGGATCACTTGAGCCCAGGAGTTTGAGGTTGCAGTGAGCTATGATCATGCCTCTGCACTCCAGCCTGGGTGATAGAGCGAGATGCTATCTCTTAAAAGAAAGAAAGAAAAAAAAAAGGTAGCTGGTACCAAAATGGGTACCCTAAAGTTGGGTGCTGTTATATAACAAAAACCTAATATGTGTGTCATAGGCTGTAGGATCAGGGAATTGGAGGCCAGAGGAGTGATAGGAATACAGAAGTGGAGGCTGGAAGAACAATGAAGAAACTCCATGGGAAGCTGGAGGAAGGGCCATAAGTGCTATAGGTGGCACTAAGTCAATATGCTAAGTTAAACTTGTGGGGTTTGCCAAGGAGATTTTCCAGCAAATTATGAAAAGTGCCGATTCACTTATCTTAACTCACTGCCTGTGATAAGGTAAGGGAAGAGAGAGATGAGCTAATGAAGGAACTGTGCAATTTTCAAGCAAACATCAGAGGATGTATTTCCAATCCAGGATTTGTTGGTTTGGAAAGTAAAACCACTTTCTCATTCTCAGCATCTTCAGCTGGAAAAAGGTTTTTTTTTTTTTTGAGACAGAGTCTTGCTCTGACATCCAGGCTGGAGTGCAGTGGCGTGATTTCGGCTCACTAAAACCTCCACCTCCCGGGTTCAAGCGATTTTTGTGCCTCAGCCTCCCGAGTAGCTGGGATTACAGGCACTTGCCACCAGGCCCTGCTAATGTTTGTATTTTTAGTAGATACGGGGTTTCGCCATATTGGCCAGGCTGGTCTCGAACTCCTGACCTCATGTGATCCGCCCGCCTCGACCTCCCAAAGTGCTGGGATTACAGGCTTGAGCCACCGCACCGGGCCCTGAAAAAAAATTCTTGAAGTAAGAAATACTCTCGGGGAAAAGATCAAATCCAGGATGTGACTAGTATAACAGAGCCTTGGGGCAAGATTAAAACAAAATGTCCCTATAAGGCCCTTTGTCAAAGTCACATAAAAATGTAAAGGACTTCACAGATCCTTTCTCTTATGTTTCTGAGAACCTTAGGAACATTGTTCCACAGCACCCTGACTTGTAGCCCTAAGTGAAAAAGAGCTTACCTTGAAGATAATTGTGAATGTGCCTTTTGTTTAAGGAAATGGATTGGAATTTGATAAAAGACTTTAAAGGAGTTGTACCAAGTTGGACTCAAGGGAAGCAGAAAGAGTTCAAAATGCAGAGAGACTTCGGGACTCCCGCTCCCTTTGGTAGAAAGCAGAACCAGGTGCAAGCATTGCTCAATCACTATGGAAAGGGGCAGACAACACAGGGCAGATTCAGGAGCTCAGATGGTGGAACCAAGAGCAATGGAGAATACTGGATCAGGAAACCAACGCCAGAGAGCAGTAACCTGTAAACGAGGACCCTAAGCAAGGAGCTTTCTGTGTGTTCCTGCTCCTGACTCGAGTCAAGGGAACTCACGATACATGTTTTGTTGATTTCCTAACTGCTATGAATCAGTCACTGCTATGGACCAGAGATAGCAGCTACCCCTGTCTCACCCTTAGATGTTGGGTGGAGGAGAGGTAGATACTAAAGTAATTCGCAGGTATCCAGAGCCAGAGGACTCATCTCTGAGGAGACTTTTCTACCTTTGGACCTGATGCAGATCACAAGAAACTGGACTTCAACTCAGGCGCCATAATTGGATGAGTCTTTGAGGAGTATTGGGAGAGGAGTTTATTTTGACCGATAGTGAGTAATAGGTGTAGTAGAAGGGACATTCTAGGACTTCTATTCCCAGGCATTGTGGCTTCTGTTTTCAACTTTTTGCATTCCAGTTGCCGTGAAAAAGGAGTTCAGGATAGACTACGAAATCACGAGAAACCACACAGAAGTGAAAGGCCTAGCGAGCCTCCAGCCATCGCAGCCACCTTGGCTGAGGTGCCGGGTATGTTAGGGAAGCTGTCTTTGTTTTTCCAGCCCCAATGAAGCTGCTAGCTGAATGTAGATGCAAGTATGACCTCAGCCAACACCGCAAGAAGCAGAGTCAGGGTATCCCCACCAAGTCCTGAGCAACTGCAAAATCATGAGCAAATAAATGGGGACAGTTGTTTCAAGTCACCAATTTTGGGGGTGATTTTTATACAGCAAGGGATAACTGACACTAGCCAGCACACAGAAGATGATGAAGTGTTCATGTTCCACATTACAATTCACAATCCTAAAAGATCTGCTCTCCTGCCTGCTGTGTTTACCTCATCTGGTGTTCCCTGCATCAGCTTGGGATTTCATAACAAAACATCATAAGCAACAGAATTTTACTTTCTCACAGTTCTGGAGGCTGGAAAGTCCAATATTAAGTTTCCAGCAATGTTTGGTTTCTTCCTGCTGACAGCTCCCTGATGTCCTTTCTTTTTCTTTGTTTCTTTTTTTTTGAGACGGAGTCTCACTCCATCGCCCAGGCTGGAGTGCAGTGGTGCAATCTCAGCGCACTGTAACCTCTGCCTCCTGGGTTCAAGCTATTCTCCTGCCTCAGCCTCCCAAGTAGCTGGGATTACAGGTGCCCACCACCATATCTGGCTAATTTCTGTATTAGTAGAGACAGGGTTTCCCAATGTTGGCCAGGCTGGTCTTGAACTCCTGGCCTCAGGTGATCTGCTCACTTTGGCCTCCCAAAGTGCTGGGATTACAAGTGTGAGCCACCATGCCCAGCCCTGACATATTTTCTTATAAGGGCACTAATTGCATCATGAGAGCCCCACCCTCAGGCTGGGCATGGTGGCTCACGCCTGTAATCTCAGCATTTTGGGAGGCCGAGGCAGGAGGATCACAAGGTCAGGAGTTCAAGACAAGCCTGGCCAACATGGTGACACCCTGTCTCTACTAAAAATAGAAAAATTAGCTGGGTATGGTGGTGCATGCCTGTAGTCCCAGCTACTTGGGAGGTTGAGGCAGAAGAATCACTTGAACCGGGAAGGCGGAGGTTGCAGTGAGCCAAGATCTGCACTCCAGCCTGGGCAACAGAGCAAGACTCTGTCTCAAAAAACAAACACACAAAAAAATAAGAGCCCTACCCCATGACTTCATCTAAGCCTAAGCACCTCCCTGCCAAAACTCCCATCTCTAAATACCATCGAATTGGAGGGTAAGGCTTCAACAATTTTATCCAACTGTTGGATAAAATTCACTCCATAACATTCCCTTTCTTACTTTTGTCCAGTAACATTGACTCTTCTGTTTCTCAAACATGACAATCTTGTTCATACCTTGGGCTGTGCAATAGCTGTTCCCCTTCTAAAATATGGTGCCTCCCAGATATTCACTGGCTCCTTCTGATTATCTAGTCTCAGAGTAAATGCTACTAATATTTCCTTGGAATGGCCTTCTGTCACCAGTCAATGGGAAGTATGCCACCTAAACACTCTATCACATCGCCCTGTAGTACTTCGATAACATAGTTTAAGACTCCCTGAAATAATCTTATTCATTTATTTGTTTGCTTGCTTGTTTGCCCATCCCCCACCATGCACTGTCCATGACTGTGAGTACCTTATCTGTCACTCTTACGGCTGTATCTGTGGTATCTAGAATAGTTCCCAGCACATGGTGGGTATACTTTTTTTTAATTTAATGAATAATCTACAACATGTCTACATTGTGGAACTGATAAACGATGTTGTATACTTACCTCTATTCATCAAACACTTATTTTACCAAACACTAGTTCACTAGGAATTAAAAATGGAGCAGACATATCCTTTGACTTTCCAATAACTCCCTGTGGATGTATATTGTGCATAGAGGAGGGAAGGACATAAACAAAAAATTTCCTACTGTGTGATAAATGTACTAATAGGAGTGTACATGAGAAGTATGGAAACGTGGGCTTGGGTGCAGTAAATTCTACCTGGAGGGAGAAGGAGAAGCAGATCCTGGAGAGCCACAAAGGACATTTTAGCTGCTCCTTGAAGAATGAGTTGCTAGCAAATGGGTAAGGAGGTGAAGGGCAAGCATTCCACACAAAAGAAATAGCATGGTGGAAGAAACCTAAGTACCCACTGACAGGTGAATGGACGGATAAAATATGGCACAATCATCCCTAGGTATCTGCAGAGAAATGGCTCCAAGACCCACATGGATACTGAAATCCACAGATGCTCCAGTCCTTTATACAAGTGGTGTAGTATTTGCAGGCCACATGCCGTGGCTCATGCCTGTAATCTCAGCACTTTGGGAGGTCAAGGTGGGTGGATCACCAGAGGTCAGGAGTTCGAGACCAGCCTGGCCAACATCACAAAACCCTGTCTCTACTGAAAATACAAAAATTAGTTGGGCGTGGTAGCACATGCCTGTAGTCCCAGCTACTCGGGAGGCTGAGGCAAGAGAATTACTTGAACCTAGGAGGTGGAGGTTCCAGCCTGGGCGACAGAGTGAGACTCCGTCTCAAAAAAAAAAAAAAAGAAAGGTTACGATGGTAACTTTTATGTTATGTGTATTTTATCACAGTTAAAAGGTTGAAAAATAACAGAACTAGCATGAACAAAAATATAAATGGTGTCGTAGCTTGGATGCAGGGAGGGCGCAAGAAGGAGGGAGAGCAGGAGATGTGGCTGGTGGGAAGAACGGGGCCAGGTTGTAACGAGCCTATGTATCATCATGAAATTTGCACTTTATTCAATAGCTATTGTGGAAATGGGAGCAAAACCCACTGTGACAGAGTCCCAACTCTGGATGTGGAAGACCTATGTCTCCATAGCTGCGGTCCTACAACCAAGATTACAAACTTCCCAGGTCTATACCACCAGTAAGGATCCTATAGCCAGAGGCAGAGGTTATTGAGCCTTGGAGGCTGGAAGAGGTGGGAAGCAAGGACTGGGGATCCTAAAGAGGAAAGGATTAGGGGAGGAGCTGTTGGAGTGGAGAGGGTATGGGAACCGATGGGGCAGGGCGAAGAGTATGTTGACCCCTTCATGTAGCTCAGAAGGTTGGGAGCAGTGAGGGCAGCTCTGGGCTTCACTCTCTTCAGATCAATCATTTTCCCATCTCCCTCCTACTCTCCTCACCACGGACATGTTGGGGGAGTGAGGTGGTAGGAACTGGAGGGAGATGCAGTGGCAGAGACCAAGACGAGTGTCTTTCCATCCTTTTCTTTCCTCCGTACTCAACACTATGGACTAGAGTTGGGGTGAGAGGAGCAGTGGGGATGGAATGAGGAGGAGGAGATGGAGAGTCTCTCTCTCTCTCTCTTAGTTGCTCTCTCTGTCTTAGTCTCTTTCTCCTCCCTTCTTCCACTGAAGGTCCTATTTCCGTCAGATACTGATACTAGAACTGGGAGGGGTGGTGGGGGTGGTAATGTGGTAGACAGCCCCGGCTAGACTCGGACATGGTATCATGCAGTGATGCTTCTGCAACAGCCAAGGAACAGGGGAGGGAGAGGGAAAACATGCATGTGCACCCGTGTGTGTGTGTGTGTGTGTGCGTGTGTGTGCACACCTCCAGTGTTATAGTGTGAGGCAAAGGGAATCCCTGGAATCACCGGCTGCGGACAAGGTAAGTGCCCAGCATAAATAAACATACTGCAATCAGTACGTGATAGAAACCTTCTCGCCCATGGAGGCGTGGCACACAGCAAGGCAGGTGGCCTGGCAGGTAGTATTGTTCTATCTACCTAGGTGACTCCCTGGGCTTGGTGCCAAGTGCCGAAGAACCCCACAGGAGTGCTATTGGCCTTTGGTGGAAAGAATAGCTACCACAAGGCAAGGCCAAGAGAGTGTCAACTGGAGAAAAGCAAGCTAGTCATTTTCTGGTAATCTTGCCTTTTTAAGTTTTTTTTTTTTTCTTTGAGATGGGGTCTCACCCTGTCGCCCAGGCTGGAGTGCAGTGGCATGATCTCAGCTCACTGCAACCTCTGCTTTCTAGGCTCACATGATCCTCCCATTTCAGCCACCCAAGTACTTGGGACTACAGGCACACACCGCCATACCCAGCTAATTTTTTGTATTTTTAGTAGAGACAGGGTTTTGCCACGTTGCCCAGGCTGGCCACGAACTCCTGAGCTCAGGCAATCTGCCCGCCTCGGCCTCCCAGAGTGCTGGGACTAGAGGTGTGAGCCACAGTGCCTAGCCTTTAAAAAAAATTTTTTTTTAAATCAAGAATCTTTGAGAAAATATTTCAAATTTGTCTTTATGCCTTTTGCTGAACTTCTAGAAAAATTCTACTTCTATGCATGGCTTTTCTAAAACAGCACAAACCACAAAGGTTTTGAATGGCACATTTGCCTTCTTCACCAAAGCTTCATTCCATCATTATTAGAAGCAACTGTTTAAATTCAATTTCTGGCAGGGCGTGGTGTCTCACGCTTGTAATTCCAGTAGTTTAGGAGGCCAAGGCGGGTGGGTCACCTGAGGTCAGGAATTCGAGACCAGACAGACCAACATGATGAAATCCCGTCTCTACTGAAAATACAAAAATTAGCCGGGCATGGTGATGGGTGCCTGTAGTCCCAGCTGCTTGGGAGGCTGAGACAGGAGAATCGCTTGAACCTGGGAGGTGGAGGCTGCAGTGAGCTGAGATCACACCACTGAACTCCAGCCTGGCTGACAAAAGCGAGACTCCGTTTCAAAAATAAATAAATAAATAAATAAATAAATAAATGGCCGGGCGCAGTGGCTCAAGCCTGTAATCCCAGCACTTTGGGAGGCCGAGACGGGCGGATCACAAGGTCAGGAGATCGAGACCATCCTGGCTAACACGGTGAAACCCCGTCTCTACTAAAAAATACAAAAAAACTAGCCGGGCGAGGTGGCGGGCACCTGTAGTCCCAGCTACTCAGGAGGCTGAGGCAGGAGAATGGCGTGAACCCGGGAGGCGGAGCTTGCAGTGAGCTGAGATCCGGCCACTGCACTCCAGCCTGGGCGACAGAGCGAGACTCCGTCTCAAAAATAAATAAATAAATAAATAAATAAATAAATAAATAAAATTAATTGATTAACTAATTAAATTTTTAATTGAGTCAGGTTAATGGTCAAAACCTTATAAATAAACAGCACTTCAAGCAAAATAGCACTTGTATATATTTTTAAAGATTCAAAATATACAAATGATTCATTGGGTTATACAACACCAATAGTTTTTCATTGAATGAAAACGTAAGAGCACTACCTTGGAGGAAGCTTGTCCTTAGTCATGTTTTCGTCACAATCCACACGTCTCCCTGACAATCGATTGCCAGGGTCAATGGCAAAGTAAACTCCTCAATGACTCAATGGATTTTGTGTTTGTCCTCCCTGCCTCCCCAGACTGAAGACAAGTTGGAAGGAATGGAGTGGAACACTAATCATTTAATTACCATCACAAGTCACTGAACAGTAAGCCACAGCTTCCTGCTCTTCAGCTGCTTTTTCTGTAGCATTTACTGTGAAATAGATGGAATTGTGTACTGACTTTAAAAAAGCATCTGATAAAAATACCATTCATTCAATTATATAAGCAGCTATAAGATAAGCTTGAAAATAGAGTTTATTACTTTTTGAGGCTAGGCACAGTGGCTCATCCCTGTAATTCCACTGCTTTGGGAGGCCAAGGCAGTAGGATCACTTGAAGCCAGGAGTTTGCGACCAGCCTGGGCAACATAGTGAGACCCTTTCTCTACAAAAAAATCAAAATAAAAACGTTAGCAGGGTGTGGTGGCATGTGCCTGATGTCCCAGCTGCTCCAGAGGCTGAGGTGGGAGGATCACTTGAGCCTAGGAGTTCAAGGCTACAGTGAGCTGTGATCACACCACCACAGTCCAGCCTGGTGACAGAGTAAAACCCTGACTCTAAAGCAACAGTTTTTTTTTTTTTGGACGGAGTCTTGCTCTGTCACCCAGGCTAGATTTGGGAAGCCGAGGCGGGCAGATCATCTGAGGTCAGGAGTTCAAGACCAGCCTGGCCAACATGGTGAAACCCTGTCTCTACTAAAACTACAAAATTAGCTGGGCATGGTGGTGCATGCCTGTAATCTCAGCTACTTGGGAGGCAGAGGCCAGAGAATAGCTTGAACCCAGGAGGTGGAGGTTGTAATGAGTCAAGATCACGCCACTGCTCTCCAGCCTGGGTGATAAGAGTGAAACTCTCTCTCAATAAATAAATAAGTAAAAATTAAAAAGTAAGCAAGAAAAAAAAAAAAAGGAAGAAAAGAAAAAAGAAAAAGAAAGTTCTGGAATCCTGCCCCGGCTTTCAGAATTCTGGGGTAAAAATGTTCTAGAAGGGTATTCCTGTACAACCTCCAT
The DNA here is from genome assembly GCF_043159975.1 of Macaca nemestrina. Taxonomy (NCBI): domain Eukaryota; kingdom Metazoa; phylum Chordata; class Mammalia; order Primates; family Cercopithecidae; genus Macaca; species Macaca nemestrina. Next base: position 12,557,952 of record NC_092125.1, on the reverse strand, counting down.
AAAAATAGCCCTGCTCACACGTATGTAGCTTGTTCATCTATGCATCACCTACATAATGAATGGAACCATGGCAGCTACTCTGAGACAGGCAGGTGTATAAACATATATTTATATGTGTATACATAAAATGACTCATCACATATATGTCCTTGCCTACTAGTGTATAATTATTTTAGGGCAGTTTCAATGTTGGTTTTATCTTTATTTATCTGTCTGGTTGTAGCTCAGTGCCTTGATCATGGTAAGTATTAAATGGATGTTGGCTGATGTCTGGTCCGCTGGGGTCACAAATGTTCAAGATGCACGCAGAGGTAATGGGGTTGGACAAGTTTTGCTAAAACGTATTCATCCTTTAAATGCATAAACTGTATTCTCTTCCAGAGCACATTTCCAACATCAAATATTGAAGACGTCTACACACTTAATTTTATTTTTTCCATGACAAATAGGCTCATTAGATGGGACACTTCAGGCCAAGAATGACATACGACTTCATAACATTCTCTGCCCGTGATGTCGTCACAAGCACTTAGCCCCAGTTCATTTAGCTTATATAGTACTGGCCACCAACATCATCTGAGGTTACAATATCGTTCAGGCATCTCACGTCATCACTTTCCATTCCCTCTAGCTCCGGGAGTCTCATTTTAGCCGTGGGGATCACGCGGCATGGCATGTCTATAATGTCACTTGTAGAGATACCGTTACTGCTTTGCCCCTACTGTCCAGTGACCCCACTCCAAAAGCAAGCATCACGTGCTATGTGTGTGGCTTAGAATAGGAGGATCCAAGCAGAGGGCTTTGCCTGCAGTAAATGTTTCACACAGAAGATGTGAACAAGGCTCTGAGTTCACTGACAAATTTGGCCATAATACCCATGTCACTATAACGCACATCACATTTTCCCGAGAGTGAGTGAAAATAGAATAAAAATCCCCACTCTGAATATCAAGAGCTTCAGTGATCCTGCAAATCCCCCTGCAATTTTATCCAGATTGCCATCCCAATGGTGGAAATGGGGATTTTAGGAACCCATTTTTCTACCCGGGAACATCACTTTAGGACAATCATCTTTATTTCATTGCTATTCAGTTCCGGACCCATAAACATAAAGAGGGAAATACAGAAATAGAACAGGAAGGGCAGGGGAAGAAAAGAGTGGAACAAAATGCTTTTTAAGAGCTACATGGACTTGATGGAATTTCCTTTCTATATAATCCTCAGGATCATTAAAAATAGGTCCTGACTGCCTTTTGTGGTTCTGCAAAAGTTCTAGGTCTTGTACCCCTTCTAACATAGACACCAGGCTGACGGGTAGGAGTGCTTAGGACCGGGGTCCCTTGCAGAGCAGCTGCACATAAGCTGGCATTTGCTAGTCCTCCGTGAGTCAGTTGCCAGGTTTCTGTAGTGTTAGAATAGTAAACAGTTGTTTCTCAGAAACAGAGATAGGGTTATCCACAACCTCACACGCTAAATTTAAATTTAATAAAGCTGTTTCCTAATCATCGAGATCAGTGATTTTCAACCAGGGTGGGGGTGAGGAGAGATCTGTCTCCAGGGAGTTTGGGGAAGGAACCAGCATGTGGAATTCAAAAAAACTCCCCAAGTGATTCTGTATCCCACCTCCAAATTCCGATGTCTCATCAGAGAATCGCTGGCACAGAGCTGGGATGCCGACGGAGGCCCCTCCAGCTTTTTCTGCAATTTGCCCGCAGTGCTCCTGACATTTCCAAAAGGGAGCACTTGGGGAAGATCACACAGAGGAGATGTTGGAAGTCTTCGGCTACCCTCCCTGATGTTGCCCTGTGAACTTTCTCACAGCTATCAGGGGGTAGCTAAAGAGACAGAAGAGTCTAATGAGGATGAGGTGAGTATAATTAAATGTTGACAACAGTTGACAGAGAGTCTTAAGTTTGATCCTCGGAGCTGCGGGAGATTTAGAGTGGGAATTTGAATGTCATCAACCATGTCTTCTACAATCCCTGAAGAGGTTGGCCATGGTAGGTCATGCCTGTAATTGCAGCAGTTTGGGAGGCCAAGGCGGGTGGATCACCTGAGTTCAGGAGTTTGAGACCAGCCTGGCCAACATGGCAAAACCTCATCTCTCCTCAAAACACAAAAAATTAGCCGGGTGTGGTGGTAGGCGCCTGTAATCCCAGCAGTTTGGGAGGCTGAGGTAGGAGAATTGCTCGAATCTGGAAGGTGGAGGTTGCAGTAAGCCTAGATTGTGTCGTTGCACTTCAGCCTAGGCGACAGAGCAAGACTTTGTCTCAAAATCAAATGAAATCAAATCCCTGAAGAGCAGGGATGGCTGCACAGACAAACGGCAATGAAGAACGGCAATGAAGTACGGCAATGAAGTGCGGCAATGAAGTACGGCAATGAAGTACGGCAATGAAGTACAGCAATGAAGTGCGGCAATGAAGTATGGCAATGAAGTGCGGCAATGAAGTATGGCAACGAAGGCTGAAGAAGGAAGGAGACACATCCTTCCGCAGAATCCCCTGCTTTCAAGTTATCAGCTTGGGAGGGAGGCCTTCTTCTTGCAAAAGTGGGAAAGCACAGATGTCACTTGTTTGCGCCACGACTGAAAAGACCCTTTGACCTTTGAAACCAAAATGTGTACAAGGGCTGGGTGTGGTGGCTCATGCCTGTAATCCCAGCACTTTGGGAGGCTAAGGCAGGAGGATTTCTTGTGCCCAGGATCTCAAGACCAGCTTGGGCAACATAGTGAGACTCCGTCTGCACAAAAAATAAAATAAAATAAAATTAGCTGGGTGTGGTGGCGCACACCTGTAGTCCCAGATATTCAGGACATTGAGGTAGGAGCTTAGCTTGAGCCCGGGAAGTCAAGGCTGCAGTGAGCCGTGATCATGCCACTGCACTCCAGGCTGGACAAAAGAGCAAGACTCTGTCTCCAAAAAAAAAAAAAAAAAAAAAAAAAAATGTGTATAAGGAAACCAAAAACAAGCCAGTGTTTTAAAAACTGCTGGTAATTTTCTGTTTGGTAAGCCATGAAGAATTGCACATGCATAACTGTGGGGAAGACAGTTTCCTAGTTCTGAAACTAACTCTCAGATTGGACATTTAGTTATGAAATTAAAAGGGAAATCCCAAAATGGGAAACGGGGACCTGTGTGGCAGACATTCTTGGATGGCTTCCCAACAAAGGGTCTTATTACACTCCAGGAGGTCTCAAAGTGGTCCTGAGGCCTTTTAGGCGGTCTCCAAGGTCAGAACCACTTTTCTAATAATACTAAGACACTCTTTGCCTTTAACCCTCTCAGCCTGCCCTGAGTCTACAGTTAAGTGTTCCTCACGCTACCTGACATTCAGTAATAAAACAGATTGCAGGAGCAGATGGGAGAATCCAGGTGTCTTCCATTAAGACAGACAATGAACAGATGTGCAAAAATGTAAAACAATGCTATGGTACCACTAATGTCTTTGGAAAATAGAGTTAAGTTTCATAAAAATGCATTCTTTATATGAGATGTATGTTCACATGTCATGGGTTTGCTGTTCATTTCAAATTAGTATACTAGCTTTTAAATGCTCCAGTTTTAATTTCTAACATGGTAAATATTGATAGATATAATGCACATTTTTTAAAAAAGCTTTTTATATCTGAGTGCGGTGACTCATGCCTGTAATCCCAGCACTCTGGGAGGCTGAGATGGGTGGAAAACCTGAGGTCAGGGGTTCAAGACCAGCCTGGCCAACATGGTGAAACCCTGTCTTTGTTAAATATAAAAAAATTAGGCCAGGTATGGTGGCTCATCCTGTAATCCCAGCATTTTGGGAGGCCATGGTGGGCGGATCACCTGAGATCAAGAGTTTGAGACCAGCCTGGCCAACATGGTGAAACCCCATGTCTACTAAATTAACTGGGCTTGGTGGAGGGCGCCTGTAGTCCCAGCTGCATGGGAGGCTGAGGCAGAAGAATCGCTTGAACATGGGAGGTGGAGGCTGCAGTGAGCTGAGATCGCACCACTGCATTCCAGACAGAGTGGGACTCCATTGCAAAACAAAACAAAACAAAAAAACAAAAATTAGCTGGGCGTGGTGGTGGGCACCTGTAATCCCAGCTACTCAGGAGGTTGAGGCATGAGAATCACTTGAACCTGGGAGGTGGACGTTACGGTGAACCAAGATCACGCCATTGCACTCCAGCCTGGGCAACAAGAGTGAAACTCTGTCTCAAAAAAAAAAAAAAAAAAATTAAGAAAAAAGAAAAACTCTTTATGATTCTGCAACTTTTAAGAGTATAAAAGGGTCCCAACAGCAAATTTTGAGCATAGCTGCTATAGTGAATGTCTGAGGCAGATTGAGGTAAACAGAAGATGAGCTCGAGGCCAGGAGCTACCAGCCAGAGGCTCCACTCAGTGGCCCGGAGGGGTCTTTATTTCTGTGCAGTAACCTGTGCCTTGGCACCCCTAGAGGGAAGCCATAGAACCCAGCAGCCATTCCCAATCACCTTTTTCTTTGCCTGCCTCCCACCAAAGAACCTGGGGAAAACAAAATAAATTAACAAATAATTGTTTTCCTGGCCTACTTTGCAGTCTGCAGTGGCCAAGTGTCTCCATCCTCACCGAGGAGACATAAAGAGAAGTGGATGGGGATTGTTTCCTTCTTTCTTTCTTTCTTTCTTTCTTTCTTTCTTTCTTTCTTTCTTTCTTTCTTTCTTTCTTTCTTTCTTTCTTTTTTTTTTTTTGTTTGAAATGGAGTCTCACTCTGTCACCCAGGCTGGAGTGCAGTGGTGCTATCTCAGCTCCTCCGCCTCCTGGGTTCAAGTGATTGTCCTGCCTCAGCCTCCCACGTAGCTAGAATTGCTAGGTGTGCCTGGCTAATTTTTGTATTTTTGGTAGAGAGGGGGCTTTGCCATGTTGGCCAGGCTGGTCTCGAACTCCTGACCTCAGGTGATCCGCCCGCCTCAGCCTCCCGAAGGGCTGGGATTACAGGTGTGAGCCACCGTGCCTGGCAGTTTCTGAGAAAGATTGTGCTTTCTCACAAAAGCTACAGGTGAGAGAAAAGAACATGCCGGCACTTCCCCTCTCTCTTGCCTTAAATGCCTGGAGCTGAGGCAGCCATGCTGCAACTGTGAGGGGCCAAGCACACGGCCTTTGGGACGGTGGAATGGGAAAACTGACTTAGAGCCAGGGTGCAGCCTCCATGCTCCTTTTGTCACGTCGGAAAAGTAAACCCCATTCGCGTAAGCTGCTCTAGTTCAATTTTCTGTGTTTAGCATCTAAAACCATGGCTCAGGGATACAGTTGGCTACGGAGTTGTGGTGCCAGGATGCTAACCTGCTCTGTGCAGCGCAGTGAAGAATTGTCTCTGTGGCTGGGGGAGTGCAGTGCAGATTTAGGTTGCCTTGAGAAAAAATGTTTTATTGTGCATTTTGTCTTAAGTGTACTGAGAGACTGCTCTGGGCTTAAAAAAACAGACAACATGGCCTAGCACAGTGGCTCACGCCTGTAATCCCAGCCCTCTGAGAGGAGTTACAGTGGTTGCCTTGAGCTGTGATTGTGCCACTGCACTCCAGTCTGAGTGACAGAGACTCCATCTCAAACAACAGCAACAAAAAACAACATGTCCCCTAAAATGTGTGCTTACGGAATGTGTTTTGCCTGAAAGTTGCTGAAAGCTGTTGCTGGGCTGAAAGTTGAAGGAGGTGTCCCAGGCTCTGGCAAGAGCAGCACTGTTTGGGCAGCAGAGACAGACTGTGGGACAGAGGAGGGAAAGGGGCTACACCCTTCCCCACACACCCAGCCAAATTTCACACCTAGCTCCTGGGAATGTGACCGTCCCATGCAGTGCCACCCACAGAGCCAAACCTCCAAGACAAGCAAGTGGAGGTGGTCATTCAAGTCAGCCTCTCCTTTGTTTGAGCCCCAGTTGCTTTTGCTGGAACTCATGACTCTGACTCTGGTCTCTGATCTCTGATTCTGGTCTCTATAGTTTGATGTTTGCCTCAGTGTGTGGCATTCAAAAGTCCTTTGCCCTCTCCGTTCCCTGCACCTCCCACCAACTTAGATGAAACTCTTGTGCTTGCTCCTGGTCCTTTTATCTGTCAGTATTTGCCATATTACAAATAAAAACTAAGACACTTAAAATATGATGTTACTTCTCACTTATTAAGTTAGGACATGCGGTATTTGGTTTTCTGTTCCTGTGTTGGTTTGCTAAGGATAATGGCCTCTAGCTCCATCATGTCCCTGCAAAGACATGATCTCATTCTTTCTTATGGCTGCACAGTATTCCATGGTGTATATGTGCCACATTTTCTTTATCCAGTATGCCATTGATGGGAATTTGGGTTGATTCCATGTCTTTGCTATTGTGAATAGTGCTGCAATGATCACGCATGTGTGTAGGTCTTTAGAGTAGAATGATTTCTATTCCTTTGGGGACATATCCAGTAATGGGATTGCGGGTCAGATGGTATTTCTGTCTTGAGGTCTTTCAGGAATCGTCACACTATCTTTCCCAATGGTTGAACTAATTTACACTCCCACCAACAGTGTATATGAGAACACATGGACACATGGAGGGGAACAACACACACTGGGGCCTGTTGGAGAATGAAGGGTGGGAGGAGGGAAAGGATCAGGAAAAATAACTAATGAGTTAATTCATACTAGGCTTAATACCTGGGTGATGAACTAATCTGTACAACAACCCCCACATGATACAAGTTTACCTGTGTAAACCAAACCCACAATTACTTTTGCATCGACCTAATAACAAACCTAATAATGTACCCCTGAACTTAAACTGTTAAAAAATTATATTAATTCATTGAAAAATAACAAGTTATTACAGATGAACATAAATGTAACATACGACCCCCAAGGTTGTTGTCTGATCAAGCCAGCCCTGGCTTACCTGGCAACAGGAAGAGGAGGGACTATGGCCTCTTCTGAAGTGAGGCAATCATTCTGATGAAATAATGTGTGTAAAGATAATATTCAAGAGCAGGCCAGGTGCAGTGGTTCATGCCTGTAATCCTAGTGCTTTGAAAGGCCAAGGCAGGAGGATTACTTGAGGACCACAGTTTGAGACCAGCCTGGGCAACATAGTGGGACCTCCCGTCTCTATTAAAATTTGAAAAATTAGCTGGGTATAGTGGCGTGCACCTGTAGTCCCAGCTACTAGGGAGGCTGAGGCCGAAGGATTGCTTGAGTCCAGGCGTTCAAGGATGCAGTGAACTATGATCTCACCACCGCACTCCAGCCTGGGTGATAGAGTGACACGCTGTCTCACAAAAACAAAACAAAACAAAACCCCCAAACCCAGAGGCATCCCATCCAGTCATCAGTCATTATTACTAAAGTTGCAAGTTCTGACCTTCAGTGTGTGTCTTGGGGTGCAGCAGGTGGCTGGTGATTCTTCATCCCCCACCCCCTTTCTTTTTTTTTTTTTTTTTGAGACAGCGTCTCGCTCTGTCGCCAGGCTGGAGTGCAGTGGCGCGATCTCGACTCACCGCAAGCTCCACCTCCCGGGTTCACGCCATTCTCCTGCCTCAGCCTCCTGAGTAGCCAGGACTACAGGCGCCCGCCACCACGCCCGGCTAATTTTGTGTATTTTTAGTAGAGCCTGGGTTTCACCGTGTTAGCCAGGATGGTCTCCATCTCCTGAGCTTGTGATTTGCCCGCCTTGGGCTCCCAAAGTGCTGGGATTACAGGCGGGAGCCACTGTGCCCAGCCACGGCCCCACCTACCCCCTTTCACATCCCACTCACATTCCTCACACTGCACACTTCCCTGGTGCCTTATTTTTTCCTTATGATTACCCTTGTTTCACCAGTGTAAAGTACGTGTGTGTGAATGTGAAGGAGAAGGTGGGTATATGTGTGAGGGATGGGGTGGGCATCTGGCATGCACAGTGTGACTTTCCCCACACCCCATTCTCCTGGTGGTTAGAGACCTCCTTTAAGACCCAGGACAGAAACACTGCATGGGGAAGAGGGGGTGACAGATTGTATGGAATCTTTCTGAATCTTCCTTCAAACAACTTCTAATTACCTGGTCCTTTCCTTCATATATAATCTATGTAACAGCCAATCATGACCTTCCATTTATTTTCTAAAAACCTTAGTTCTGGCTTTTATTCCTAAACATATCTGCATGGTGAGCAGCCAGGCTGGGCAGCCACACCTAGGATTCCCTTCCCAGACCAGGGGAATTTAGATAATGAAGTCACAAACACACTGTAATTAAGACCTCCTGCCCCCCACCCCCCACCCTCTCTCTTTCTTTGCTTCTCAGGAGCTTCTCTTGTACTGCAGCAGCATAGCCAAGGAGGGGCATAGGGGTCTACAGAGCCCATCTAGGTACCCGGTCTCAAAGACCTTATCATTGCCAACTCCAGCGAGGCATCTGAGTGAAGAGAGCTGTGCTCCGCTGCCTCTACCCTGCTGTAGGAAGAGAAAAATTGGCCATACTAACTCCATTTTAAAATACACCTCCATCTGGCCGGGCGCAGTGGCTCACACCTGTAATTCCAGCACTTTGGGTGGTCGAGGCAGGCAGATCACCTGAGGTCAGGAGTTCGAGACCCACCTGGCCAACATGGTGAAACTCTGTCTCTACTAAAAATACAGAAATTAGCCGGGCATGGTGGTGCGCGCCTGTTTCACACCTACTTGGGAGGTTGAGGCAGGAGAATCGCTTGAACCCAGGAGGCAGAGGTTGCAGTGAGCTGAGACCGCACCACCGCACTCCAGCCTGGGCAACAAGAGCGAAACTCTGTCTAAAAATAATAATAATAAACCAAATAAAATATGCCTCCATCTGTAGGGGAGGTAAAGACACCTAAGGTGAAAAGGTAAACACCTTGTGTAAAATTTGGTGAAAAGCCCAGAAATTAACTCAAGTCCTGAAACGCGACCTGGGACGCCGCTCCCAGAACCATTGCTTCAGTGTTGCTTGCTCGGGAAGGGCCCTCCCCAGCAAACAACAGAGGATGTCCAAAGTAACAACTGCACTTAATAAAAGGAGCTTACACGAAGGAAGATTGAAGGTTGCTGCTGTCGTATGCTGGGGGATGCCCCGACTCTGACTGCAGGATCCAGGGCGTCCGTCTTCTGACTCCAGTGATGACTCTTCTGTGGTCTGGTGAGCTTTGGTTACATTTTGTCTTCTTTTGTGGGTTCTTTTATACCTACTTAAGGCGGATTTGCTGTGATATTTGCTTACACTAATAAAGTTTTAGTTTTCCCCTCCCCGCTACTACAGTGCTCGGCTTGTCCTTCCGACACCGTCTTGAAACACCTGCCTTCATTTAGTGGGCTGATCCCCTCAGCTCTCGCTCTTGCTTTCCTCTATATGCGTGCTGGGGAGAAGGCGGGTCAGGATTAGGGCACAGGAGTTAATGAAGCCGACTGACTTACATGGGAATCTAAGGTAGGATACCGGTCTTATCACCTCCGTGGCCCAACCCATAAAGCAATTGGTGATGAGGCCAGGCGTAGTAGCTCACGTCTGTAATCCCAGCGCTTTGGCAGGCCAACGCAGACAGATTGCCTGAACCCAGGAGTTCAAGACTAATCTGGGCAACATGGTAAAACCCCGCTTCTGCAAAAAATTAGCTGGGTGTGGTGACGCGCATCTGTAGTCCCAGCTACCCGGAAGGCTGAGGTGGGGGGAACCTCTGAGCCCTGGAGGTCAGGGATGCAGTGAACCATGATTGCACCACTGCACTCCAGCCTGGGGAACCAAGCGAGACCCCTGACTCAAAAAAAAAAAAAAAAAAAAAAAAAAAGAAAGAAAGAAAAGAAATTGGTAATGAGGGAGGATTGGTGGGAATCTACTGAATTTCAGGCCACTACAGAAGCAGCTTTCAATGTCCTTCAGTGCCCTCCCAAATTCAAGTCTGAGATTTAGCTGGACACCGGGTAGAACCGTGTTTTACATGTGACTTGGTGTTGGTAAAAGGCAACATTATAGAGAGAGAAAAAAATCACTCGACAAAGAACGAATTAAAGGGTTTCTTTTAGGTTAATGTAAAAGAGACAGACTAAAAATGAATTTCCAAACCAAGAAAGTATTCTTTTATCTACAAGGACTACCATAAGTAATGGGAATCATGGAACTTGAATAATTCATTTATTTTTGTTAAAGAAAGCAATGCACAACAGAAAGACAAAGTGGGAGGAGAAGAAGGGAGGAGACAAGAATAAGAAGAATAAGAGCAAAAAGAACAAGAACAAGAAGAAAAAGAGTCAGATGAAGCAAGAGCAACACCAGAAATGATGCATCCCATGTGCAGTAAAGTTATATTTGAAATGTAATTAGTAATATATGGTGATGTGTTATAAATATGCATTCACAATTAGTATGCAATAAATGTAATTTACTAGATTATTAGGCATCTTTGTTTAATTAGCAAGTAAATTATTATAGACATATAATTATATGTATTAAATTAGCAACAGTTTTCCTGTGTTTATGGAATCAGTAAAATGCAATTATGCAGAGATATCCTTTTAGTGTACTATTAGAATAGAATGAGCCAGTAAGCATGTTGAATATTTTCTCTTTCCAACCTGCTTTCCATTATTTGATTAAATGAAGTCATGTAAGCGAGCACTCTGCACTGTGCCAGCACATAGCATTTGCTCATAAATGATGCTCATTATTCCTGGAATTAATCAATCAATATATATTTCCTGAATGGCTCAACTACTATGTACAGTTCAGACTGGAGGAAAAAAAAAACAAAATTTTTTTTTTTTTGAGACGGAGTCTCGCTCTGTTACCAGGCTGGAGTGCAGTCGCGCGATCTCAGCTCACTGCAACCTCTGCCTCCCGGGTTCAAGCAATTCTCCTGCCTCAGCCTCCCAAGTAGTTGAGACTACAGATGCGCACCACCACACCCAGCTAATTTTTGTATTTTTAGTAGAGACAGGGTTTCACCATGTTGGCTAGGATGGTCTCGATCTCTTGACCTCATGATCCACCCGCCTCGGCCTCCCAAAGTGCTAGGTTGTTTACAATCTACTTACTGCACTTAGAATTGATTCCTTCATCCTTTAGCATTTTGTATATATCTCTAGTGTAAGTTTTTATCTTTATTTTTTCTGTTTTGTTGTATGTGTATTTCCTCTTCTTGACTCTAAATTCCTTGAGGTCAAGCCTACAGCACCATTACCTGAGATTTGGACCTAGAAATTATGTTCTTTGAGTGGAACATTTTGATTTACTGAGTCAAACTCTGTAAATGTCTAACGATATGCTGTTTTCACGCCAAATGTACCGTAACCTAGAAGAATATAATTACCAGATTACATGGTTTCCTCTGAAATTTATGTATAAGCCAAGGATGCACAAGTACAAGATTTTTATTTATAATTTTTGTTTGTTTGTTTTTTGAGACAGAGTCTCACCCTGTTGCCCAGGCTGGAGTGCAATGTCACAATCTTGGCTCACTGCAACCTCTGCCTCCTGGATTCAAGTGATTCTCCTGCCTCAGCCTCCCGAGTAGCTGGGATTACAAGCATCCACCATCATGCCTGGCTAATTTTTGTATTTTTTGTAGAGATGGGGTTTCACCTGTTGACCAGGTTGGTCTCGAACTCCTAACCTCAGGTGATCCACCTGCCTCAGCCTCCCAAAGTGCTGGGATTATAGGCATGAGCCACTGTACCCAGCCAGATTTTTATTTAATTATTTATTTGTTTATTTATTTATTTTTTGACATGGAGTTTCACTCTTGTTGTCCTGGCTGGAGTGCAATGGCACGATCTCGGCTCATTGCAACCTCTGCCTCCCAGGTTCAAGCAATTCTCCTGCCTCAGCCTCCAAGTAGCTGGGATTATAGGCGTGCGGCACCACGCCCGGCTAATTTGGTATTTTTTTAGTAGAGACGGGGTTTCACCATATTGGTCAGGCTGGTCTCAAACTCCTGACCTCAAGTGATGCGCCTGCCTCAGCCTCCCAAAGTGCTGTGATTACAGGCGCAAGCCACCTTGCCCGGCCCCAGATATTTTCATTTGTACTTGAAAGTGTAAAGATTGACAAAAAGGTAAGTGAGACCAAGATTGAATTAAGTTAAATAAACTTTGGTACAACTATACTATGGAACTATACAGCAATTAAAATACTGTAAATATACAGTGTATGTCTATATTCTGTGGTAGAAAGACCTGTAAGACACACTGTTAAGCAACTCCCCTTCTAAGCTTGCCTAGTTTTGTTAATATAGTTTCATTCTTCCAGTAACACAGGCCTATCCCTCATCTCTTCTCCAGTTGAAGGAGTCATAAAGTCCTTTTCATGTCAAGGCTGGGCGCAGCGGCTCATGCCTGTAATCCCAGCACTTTGGGATACCGAGATGGGTGGATCACTTGAGGTCAGTAGTTCGAAACCAGCCTGGCCAACGTGGTAAAACCCCGTCTTTACTAAAAATTAAAAAAAAATTAGGCTGGCCTGGTGGCACGCACCTGTAATCCCAGCCACTAGGGAGGCTGAGGCAGGAGAATCACTTGAACCTAGGAGGCAGAGGTTGTAGTGAGCGGAGATTGTGCCTCTGCACTCCAGCCTGGGAGACAAAGTAAAGCTCCATCTCAAAATATAAAAAATAATATAAAGTGCTTTTCACTTCAAGATCTGCTATCTTAATTTCAACCTACAGTGCCACGTGTTGAAGTTCTACAACCTTGTCTATGTCTAGTTTTGTCCAGCTCTACTGCTCCATGGTAAGTCATCCTAAGATGTGAGTTTACATACATCATGCCTTTGGCCCACATTTGGCAGGAGCCTGCATTCACTAGTTCTAGCCTAGCATCAAGAGGTTTCACAATTTCACCCTTACCTAAACTGGAGTTTTAATATTATCTCCTATTATCTACATGAGTTATGCCTTCACCAAACTTGTAGGTTTTCTTCCCATCACTCTGATCTTGCTCCTAGAATTCTGATGATCCCCATCCCCTCTTCCATGTTGAGTGCTGTAGTAGAAGGTATTAGACCCAAAATTGGGGCATCTGGCTTCTGTTCACCACTCCTCATTTCACTGGCAGAGTTGTTGGCCGATGAATCCATCTCCTTGTCCTCTGCTGCTTCACCTGTGAGATACACATAATGCTGTCCAACTTCTCAACCTCTCCAGGTTGCTATGAGGAGCAAATGTACTATGTCTCAATAGAGGAGTGTAAATAACAATACAACTCTAAGATTTAATAACTTAGAGAAGTGTAATAACAACACAACTATAAGATTTAATAACTAATAAAAATGCAGACTAGATTGGACCTCTTCAACAAGACCTTTCTCAGCCTTTAATAATCACCTTGTTATTGTCCATGTACCTCATTTAGTAATATACGTAATTAGTAATATATGGTGGTATGTTATAAATATGCATTCACAATTAGTATGTAATTAAAAATGTAATTTACTAGATTATTAGGTATCTATGTTTAACTAGCCAATACTTAAATTATTATAGGCATATAATTACATGGTTTTGTTTTGTTTTGTTTTTTGTTTTTTGTGTTTTGTTTCTTTTTTGAGATGAAGCCTTGCTCTGTTGCCCAGGCTGGAGTGCAATGGCATGATCTCAGCTCACTGCAACCTCTACCTCCCGGCTCAAGCGATTCTTCTGCCTCAGCCTCCTAAGTAGCTAGCATTACAGTCACCTGCCACCATGCCTGGCTAATTTTTGTATTTTTAGTAGAGAGAGGGTTTTGCCATCTTGGCCAGGCTGGTCTTAAACTCCTGACCTCAGGTGATCCACCTGCCTTGGCCTCCCAAAGTGCTGGGATTACAAGCGTGAGCCACCACACCTGGCCAATTACATGTATTAAATTAGTTAAGAGTTTTCCTGTATTTATGGAATTAGTAAAAATGCAATTATACAGCAATATCTCCGTGATGTATCCCTTCTTTCTGAATATCTTCTCTCCCCAACTAAATTTTAGCATTGTATGGAGGAAATGATGTTTCTGGCCATTTTGTATGTTCAGTCCGTAACACAGTCCCTGGATCTAAGTAGCACGTGATCAATAGGGAAGTCGTCCTCAACGTCACCATTAACAGCCTCCCTTTTCACTTACAGATGACGTATCCCAATTAGGACAATAAGTTCTCTGGTCACCCGATTAATAAATGACTGTGTCCTAGCTACTCAGGAGGCTAAGGCTGGAGGATCACCTGATCTCAAAAGTTCAAGGTTACAGTGAGCCATGATCCCGCTGTGGAACTCCAGCCTGGGCCACAGAAGAAGACTCTGTCTCTAAAAAATAATAATACTGAATAAATAAATAAACGACTGTGGATAAGAATGATGGTAAAGAAGCATGCTTCATGCAGTGTTTTCTCCGCCTTCTTTTCTTTCACTCTCTTCCTTTCTTGATGCTACAGCCAGATTTTGGATGTTTGTTTTTGAAAACAAAACCATTCATTAGCCGTTCTTTCACATGGAAATATAGAATTGTAATTTTCATTTCAAGTACGGCCATATGTTAGGATGAAATAATCATCTCCTGAAAAGCTGTATGCAAAATATTGCTCTTCTGTTTTTGGCCTAGCTGATAGAGACAAGGGCAGAAGATGGCTGGTACAGAGATGACACGGTGGAATGGACTTGACATTCTCCAAGTAGCCTGGACTAACCCTCTGGGTCTGTAAGAGCAGCATAAAATCAGCAGGTGAGACATGAGGTTACAATTTGGTTCCCTGGTATTTTAAAACATCATTATAATAAGCTACGTAGGAAGAAAGGTGTTATCAGATATCAATTATCATTACTGTCAAAGAGATTAAAAAATTAAATTTTTATTTAATCCCCAAGCAGCCAATGAAGACGTGACCCACCAAAGCAATGTGATTTCAGGGTTTAGATTCTTCTTTCAATTATTTTGAAAATAGCAGTTATCACCTTTATTTGAATCTGGCATGGACATCGTGGCCATAGGTAGAGTTTGTGAGAATTCTCATGGTGGCAGCGACACATGACATCTCGTCCTCTGGGTGCAGAGGCCTGACCTTGAGTTTGGCACCTTTGAGCATGAGCACCTTCGGGGAAGACACTGTGGCTGTCCTCTCACACAGAACACTTTTGTGACCAAAGGTGGTGGAGGGGGGTTCCCCCACACCAAGCAATTTTCCAATTCTCTGCACACATCAACTGGGTGTCCTACAATTCAGTTCTGTTCAGACACTAACCAGAGTTAGGAGGGATCCCATAGATTAAGAGTTCAGTCCCACAAGACTCCCTGACTCTCCACTTCAGATGCCAATCACCAGTCTCAAATCATGGCACACGTTTCTAACCTATTGGCTATAAATTAAGGGTTTCCATGATCCCTTCCTGGGTTTGATCACTTGCTAGCGTGCCTCACAGAACTCAGGAAAACAGTTTACTTAACTAAAGTACCAGTTTATTACAAAGGATACAGATCAGGTACAGCCAGACGAAAAAGATGCACAGGCAAGGTACAAGGTCCATGGCCTCTCCAGGTGTGCCAACCCCCCGGGCTCCTCCGTGTTCACCCACCCCATAGTTCAGGGATTTTCATAGAGGCTTCATCACATAGGCGTGATTGGGGCTGAAAGTTCAAATCTTCTAATCAATCATGGCTTGTCTTTCTGGTGACCAGCCCCCATCCAGGAACCCACCAAGAGTTACTTAATTAAAGCAAAAGATGCTTGTGTTACCTGGAACATTCCAAGGGATTAGGAGCTCTGTGTCATGAAACAGAGTCAAAGATCAAATATTAAAACAAAAGATTATCCTAGCACCCCTATTGCTCAGGAAATTAGAAGGGTTTTTGCAGCTGTGTGACAGGAACCAGGGAAAAAATATTAAAATATATATCCTTCCCTCCCTCCCATCCTCCCTCCCTCCCTCCCATCCTCTCTCCCTCCCTCCCATCCTCCCTCGCTCCCTCCCTTCCTCCCTCCCTCCCTCCCTCCCTCCTTTTCTCCCTCCCTCCTTTTCTCCCTCCCTCCCTGCCTTCCTGCCTTCTTGCCTTCCTTCTTTCCTGCCTTCCTGCCTTCCTTTTCTTTCTTCTTTTTGCTGCTTGAGACAGGGTCTTGCTGTGTTGTCCGGGCTGGAGTGCAGAGATGTGATCATAGCTCACTGCAGCCTAGAACTCCTGGGCTCAAGTGATCCTTCCACCCCAGCCTCCCGAGTAGCTGGGACTACAGCTGCATGCCACTATGCTTGGCTATTTTTTCTATTTTTTATAGAGATGGCGTTTTGCCATGTTGCCCAGCTGGTCTTACATTTCTTGTTATAAATCACAATATCCCAGCGCCCTTAGTGTGAGACACGCAGTAAATTCTAAGTTGGAGGAGACAAAACATACAGGACAGGAATGTTCAAAAGTGATGCTTATGGCTGGATTTCCCCACCTAGAGGACAGACAACTTTGGTACAAGTGATGCTGCGTTAGGGTTCAGTATGCTTAGGGACGTTGCGGAAGGCAAAAAGTTTCAGAGATGAGTGGAGTGTTCAATTATCCCTGTGCTGTAGGATAAATGTCAACATCCTGGTAGAACCTAAGTAATACCTTGTTGGTTTGGATGCTAAATATCACCCCAAGTGCAGGCATACATATCAGCATATTTAAAATATATATTTTAACATATCCTATATTTTAATCCTCTTGTGATTTGACTGAATCTTGATTCTGCTTTCTATTTTTGGTCACCTTCTTCTGGAAAGTGTCTCATATGCACCACAAATATCAGGCAGGATCCACATTCTGAAGTGGTTTCTATGCTATGCTTTTACATAAACTCTGTAGCTCTGCGTGGTTAACTATAGGTGTTCTGCTCATAAATTCAAAGAAAAAAGATTGTTTCTTAATAGTCAGGAAATAATCATTTAATGGGTGGGGTTTACTCAAATCAAATTTTAACTATTTTTTCCATCATTTTCTTTATGCATTTGCAAACTTGAGTTGGCCTTAGACAAAATGAGTAAAAGTTTAGCAAATCAATAAAAACAAGAGGCCGGGCGTGGTGGCTCATGCCTGTAATTTCATCACTTTGGGAGGCTGAGGCAGGATGATTACTTGGGGCCAGGAGTTCAAGACCACCCTGGCCAACATAGTGAGACCCATCTCTTCAAAATGAGTAAATAATAAAAACAAGAAACTCGGCCGGGAACGGTGGCTCACGCCTGTAATCCCAGTACTTTGGGAGGCCCAGGCGTTGAATCACCTGAGATCAGGAGTTCAAGACCAGCCTGGCCAACATAGTGAAACCCTGTCTCTACTAAAAATACAAAAATGAGCCAGGTAGTGGTGGTGGATGCCAGTAATCCCAGCTACTTGGGAGGCTGAGGCAGGAGAATCACTTGAACCTGGGAGGTGGAGGTTGCAGAGAGCTGAGGTCGTGCCATTGCACTCCACCCTGGGCAACAAGAGTGAAACTCCGTCCAAAACACAAAAAACAAAACCCAAGAAACTCATGCTTTGACAGGTTTTCTGTTTGCTTTTTTGGTTTCTATTTATAGTTGTCATTTTGTATAGCATCTGTTAAATACAGTTATCCTTTTAGTCAAACTGTCTTGGTTTTCATGAGGAAATTGAATGCAAATGATGTGGCTGGAGCTGCTCCTTGGGAAAGTACACTCTGTACGGGATGAATTCGATCCCCACCGGAAGCAGGTAGGATTCCACAACCATCCAGAGATGCAGTGATTAGCAGCAATTCTTCACTCTTTTGAGTCCTTACTCCACAGCCACACCACGGTAAACAGGCAGTCAGTATTAGTTCTTGACACTGATTTGTAGCTGCTACTCCCCAAGGAGGTAGTAGCCAATAGACAGATGTGCCTAACATCTCTCTCACCTGGGATCCAACGGGCAGGGTAAGTTGTGCTGGCACGACTCCAGGGAACACCACTTACTTCAGGGGCATCAGAAATGTATATGGAGGCTGGGGATGGTGGCTCATGCTAGTAATCCCAGCACTTTGGGAGGCCGAGGCAGGAGGATCTCTTGAGCCCAGGAGCTTGAGACCAGCCAGGGTGACATAGTGAGACTTCTTCTCTATTAAAAAAAAAAAAAAAGCCAAGAACAAAAAGAAATTTATATGGAGATGATGACAATTTTCTGGTTTATGGCTTCAAAGTGTCCTGAGGAAGGGGATCTCCTTTGTAATTTGCACAAAGTCTCCTTTTATGCAAACAGTGAGGCTGGGGGGATATGACCCTTGAGAGGAAAGAGGGTTACATTTCTTGGTGTTTTTAGGGTGGTATTAGCTAACTAGTTCCCTCCATCTCCAGTCTGCTAACGTTGCATCATTCCACGCAATCCTTACAAGACTGGCATCCTAAACACTAGTGGAATCATGCCATCCTTATTAAGTACGTCCTTGTGAGCCCTAGCTACCATTTCCAGACCAAGAGAATCTTTCTTCATCAATACGATAAAATCTTAATTTTGGCAATGGCTCTTTCAATCTCTCATTCCTCATGTCCTCTTGGCAAAGCTTGTCTACCCCAGGGAAGCAAAAGAAATGGATTTTAGCTTTGTAATTCCCCATGCTGTTGACACTGACAACTACAGGGCTATATAAAACCCAAGTGCTATTATCAGCTCTGACCAAAAGGAAAACAAGTCCAAGAGGTGTGCCAGGGTAGGAATTCCCATCCTAAAAAAAGATATGGATGTCTTCATTTTGCTGGTGAGTAGCCTTAGCCTTGACTATGTGCAGTCAGCTTGGCCGTGTAGTTGGAACCTTGCTTGGGTGTGCTTTCAGGTTAGGCACCTAAAAGATCTCTCCTAATTTTTTTTTTTTTTTTTTGATGGAGCCTTCCTTGGTTGCCCAGGCTGGAGTGCAGTGGTACGATCTTGGCACACTGCAACCTCTGCCTTTCGGGTTCAAGCAATTCTCCTGCCTTAGCCTCCCAAGTAGCTGGGATTACAGGTGCCTGCCACCACACCCAGGTGATTTTTGTATTTTCAGTAGAGACAGGGTTTCACCATGTTGACCAGGCTGGTCTCAAACTCATGACCTTCAGTGATCTGCCCGTCTCAGCCTCCAAAAGTACTGGGATTACAGGCGTAAGCCACCGTGCCCAGCCTCTCCTCTTAAGGGTAAGATTACGTAGCAGCCCAGTCTGAGAGACAGGCCAGGCAGACAATTCTGTGCACACTATGATTCAAACGGTGAAGTCCTCCATCCTCAAAAAATCATGTATATTTATACAACAAGATTGTGTTCTCCCTAGAGATATTCTTCTTTTGAAAAGCAGATGTTCCTGCTAGCCATCCTGGAGAGGCTCATGCCTGTGATCCCAGCACTTTGGGAAGCCAGGATGGGAGGATCGCTTGAGGGTAGGAGTTCAAGACCAGGCTGGGAAATGTAGCAAGATCCTGTCTCAACAAAAAAAATTTAAAAATTAGCCAGGCATGGTGGTGCACACTTTACAGCCCTGCCTACTAGAGAGGCTGAGGCGGGAGGATCGGTTGAGCCCAGGAGTTCAAGGTTATAGTGAGCTCTGATTGCACCACTCACACTCCAGCCTGGGCAATGTCAGACACAAAATCAGCCGGCATCTTGGACTTCCCAGTCTCCACAACTGAGAGAAATACATTTCTGTTGTTTAAGCCATCCAGACTATGGTGATTTGTTAAAGCTGACTAAGACAGTATTTGCTATCAAGAAGGGGGGTGCTCCTGTAAGAATTCCTAGAAATGTGAAAGTGGCTTTGGAACTTTGAAAGAAGGCAAAAGATGGAGGAGAGGTTCTCAGAGAGGACAGATGAGACCAGACCTCACTCTGCCCTGTGTTGGCCTAGGGTTTGGCCACATGGGCACACCAGCCTCTTCTGGGTAGATCAGCAGGCTGGCAAGACGCCGGTAACCAAAACAACGATTTCTACGTAAATCTGTTTCTTTGGATGTAGAAGTAGCTTGAAGGTTTTTAGGAGTTTTACAGGTGCCTTTCTAAAATGACCTTTGTGCATTTGAAAAACCAAAACCATGAATGGAATCCGCTACATAATTTAGAGGGCCCAGTGCAAAATGAAAATGTGGGGCATCCTGTTCAAACATTAAGAATTTCAGCTTGTTGGTAACAGCCGAGCACTAAATCAAGCACAGGACCCTTGAGGGTGAGGTCTGAGACTGTAGGACTACACAGGCTATGCACCCATGTAACAGCCGTGAATAGGGTTTGTTCACTCTCTCTTTTGGCCAGAGTTTTTCTTTTCTTTTCTTTTCTTTTTTTTTTTTTTTTCTGAGTCAGGGTCTTGATATGTTGCCCAGACTGGAGTGCAGTGGTATGATCTCAGCTCACCTCAACCTCCACCTCCTGGGCTCAAGCCATCCTCCCACCTCAGCCTCCCAAGTAGCTAGGACTACAC
This sequence comes from Macaca nemestrina, assembly GCF_043159975.1. Lineage (NCBI taxonomy): Eukaryota > Metazoa > Chordata > Mammalia > Primates > Cercopithecidae > Macaca > Macaca nemestrina. The sequence goes on along the minus strand of NC_092125.1, from coordinate 12,537,624 downwards.
CTGTGCACCACCACACCAGGCTAATTTTTTTCTGTTTTTGTAGAGACTGGGTTTCACCAGGTTGCCTAGGCTCTCTCGAACTCCTGAGCTCCACCTTGGCCTCCCAAGTGCTGGGATTATAGGCGTGAGCCAACACATCTGGCCATGGCAAGAGTTTTCTTACCTGCCATAAATTAGTGGTTCTTAGGCTGTGGTCCCCTGGAGAGGACCATCAGCACTGAGATGGTCTGAGAACTTGTTAGAAATGCCAAACCTTGAGCCCCAATCTGTGTTTTAACGAGATCACCTCCAGGTGATTCTGTCTCATGCCCAAGTTTGAGAGCCACTAACACAGGCGATGACTAGAATGATAGATTTTGGAATAGAAGCGATCTTTGCGATCATGTGGGCTACCCACATGAGGATTTCCTTATTATGAGGAAATTAGGGCAGGGTGAGGCAGAGTGAGGTCTACAATTTATGTTTGGTTCCCTATTCCTCCACTGAATAGATAGCATCAAATGATCTATTTCACTAGTTAATTACTCATAGTCAGCTTTCCGGTGAAGACAGCTCATATCCCAATTTTAAAGATGAGGAAATCAAAATGCCATAAGTGTTCAATGACTCGACAAGTGGAGCTGAGGTTAAAACCCAGAGCTCCTAAATCCCCTGTCTGTGGCCCTCTCCCCAGCCTGCAGGTAATATGATACAGCCAGCAGGTGGGCTAAGCCACTTTCCACTCTGCAATAGCATCAGAACCCCAGAGGAACCAGCACAGCCCGATCAACCCAGGAAAAGTGCAGTTCAAAGTGCCTCCACCATGTGGTACAATGACAAGGACTTCAGGGGTGTTCTGTTGCTTTTGAGAAGTTAGTATTCATCAGACACACTGTATGGACACGTGGATCTCAGCACCCCCACAGACTGACGTCATGGAGTTTACTATTCTAAGTCTAAGCAGGGCCAGCATGAGGGTGGCATGTAGCCCAACCCTCTGCACTCGCAGGTTCTTTGGGAGGCCTGTAATTCACTATTCTGTATTCTCAGGTCTGCCCCTTGCATTCCTGCCATTAAGTCACTTTGAAAGCCTTGGCCCCGGCTTATCATTTGTTCCATTCTTAGGCCAAGGCTATTTGTAGTTTCTCCACCTGTCACCCTATGTGTTAGGCTGCAAAGGCCGAGTGCAGTTTCATTAATAGCATAATACAAGCTCAAGCTTATTTAGAACACTGTGCTTTCTTTGAATGTTCCATTTTCGAGTCCCTTTATGAGTCTTCACAGCTTTTTAGCTGTGAGATTTCACTTGGGTTGGGTAATACATATTGAGTTAGCTATTCAGTGAATGAGTTCCTTTTCAGGCCTGTGTTATTGCCATTCGTAAAGAAGGAATTTTTAATAACTTACTAATTTCATAACATGCTCATGATTAAAGAAGTTTCTGCATGTGTCCAAGCAATACAGATGTTATAAATGAACTGCTATAGAAGAAATGCCTATGGAAAAGAAACAGGAAAACATAGTGGGATAGAAAACAAGATGATTGGCCGGGTGCAGTGGCTCACGCTCTAATCCCAGCACTTTGGGAGGCCGAGGCAGGTGGATCACCTGAGGTCAGGAGTTCAAGACCAGCCTGGCCAACATGGTGAAACTCCATTTTTACTAAAAATACAAAATTTAACTAGGCATGGTGGTGCGTGCCTGTAATCCCAGCTACTAGGGAGGCTGAGGCAGGAGAATCCCTTGAACCTGGGAGGCGGAGGTCACAGTGAACCAAGATTGCGCCACTGCACTCCAGCCTGGGCAGCAGAGCGAGACTCCATCTCAAAAAAAAAAAAAAAAAGAAAGAAAGAAAGAAAAGAAAAGAAGAGGATAGCCTAATTTTCAGAGTGCAATTTATAGTGCAAAATAGGAAATATCACAATGCTGTGATCTTTTAATTCGATGGTTAAATTGGGGAATTATGGAGAGTATTAGCCAAAAAAGAAAAGGAAATGTATCATAGGCCTAATGTAAAACCCAAAACTATATAACTCGTAGATGATAACATGGAAAAAAAGCTAGGTGACCTTGGGATTGGTGTTCACTTCCTAAATACAACACCAAAAGTACAATCCATGAAAGAAAAAAATAATTTTGGACCTCATTAAAATTTAAAACGTTTGTTCTTCGAAAGACACTGTTAAGAGAATGAAAAGATGAACCCATAGACTCGAAGAGAATATTTGCAAAATGTATATCTCATAAAGGATTGGCATCCAAAATATACAAAGAATTCTTCAACAGTGAGAAAACAACTCAATTAAAAAATGAGCAAAAGAGCTGAACAGACACCTCAAGAAAGAAGATAATTGGTAGTAAATATGCATATGAAAAGAGGCTCATTATATGTAATTCAAGATTGAACACTTAAAAAACGAGATATCACTACACTACCCAGTTACTAGAGTGGCTAAAATCTAAGACACTGACAGCACCGAATGCTGGTGAGGATGAGGAGCAACAGGAACTTTTGTTTATTGCCGGTGGGAATGCAAAATGGTCCAGCCACTTTGGAAGACAGTTTGGCAGTTTTTAAAAAACTACACATCATCTTCCACATGATTCAGCAATAGTGATCCTTGGTATTTACCCAAATGAGCTTAAAACTTATGTACTTACAAAAACCGGTCCATGAATGTAACAACTTTATTCATCGTTGCCAAAACTTGGGGTCAATTAAGATGTCACTTACTGAAGTAAGTGAATGAATAAACAAATTGTGGTACATCTGGAAAATGAAATACATTATTATTTATCACAAAAAAGGAAGGAACGAGTTATCAAGCCATGAAAAGACATGTCGGAAACCGGAATGTATATTACTAAGCGAAAGAAGCTAATCTGAAAAGGCTGCATACTATGTAATCCTGATTATACAAGTTTCTAGAAAAGGTAAAACCATGGAGACAGTAAAAAGATCCATGGTTGCCAGGGGGTTGTGGGAAGGGAGAAACGATAGGGAGTGCACAGGGAATTTTAGAACATTGAAACTATTCAGTATGATACTGTAATGGTGAATACATGTCACTATGCATTTTCCAAAACCAGCTGGGCGCAGGGGCTCACGCTTGTAATCCTAGCACTTTGGGAGGCCGAGGCGTGTGGATCGCTTGAGGTCAGGAGTTTGATACCAGCCTGGCCAATATGGTGAAACATCGTCTCTACTAAAAATATAAAAATTAGCCCAGCGTGGTAGCATGTACCTGTAATCCCAACTGCTCCAGAGGCTGAGGCAGGAGAATTGCTTGAATCTGGGAGGTGGAGGTTGCAGTGAGCTGAGACTGTGCCGTTGCACTCCAGCCTGGGGGACAAAGTGAGACTCTGTCTCCAAAAAAAAAAAAAAAAAAAAAAAGAAACCATACAACATGAAGAGTGAACTCTAATGTAAATTATGGACTTCAGTTAGCAATAATATGTCAAGAATGGCTCATCAATTGTAATAAATGTCCTTCTTGGGTAAGGGATGTTGATAATAGAGGAAACTGTTGGGGAGGACATAGGTGAGAGTGTGTATAGGAGCTCTCTGTACTTTCTGTTCAATTTTTCTGTAAATCTAAAATTGCTCAAAAATAAGCATGAAATTTAGAATTATGTAAAATTATACTTCTTTTTTGAGACAGAGTCTTGTTCTGTCACTCAGGCTGGAGTGCAGTGGCACAATGTCGGCTCACTGCAACCTCCGCCTCCGAGTTTCAAGCGATTCTCTTGCCTCAGCCTCCTGAGTAGCTGGAATTAACAGGCACACGCCACCACACTCTGCTAATTTTGTGTGTGTGTGTGTGTGTGTGTGTGTTTTTAGTAGAGACGGGATTTCACCATGTTGGCCAGGTTGGTCTCAAACTCCTGATCTCAGGTGATCCACCTGCCTCGACTTCCCAAAATGCTAGGATTATAGGCATGAGTCACTACCACGGTCTAAAATTGTACTATCAAAATTTTTACATACAATATATTTATGTGTGTGCATTTCTCTAAGTTATCCAAAAATAACCGTAGGATACTTTGAAGGGGCCCAAGACCCTGCTATTATGCACACGAGGCCTACTGAGCCAGTCAATGTTAGGTTAAGAATGAAATCCTGTTTAATGGGTGCGGACTTTCAGTTTGGGAAAATGAAAACTTCCAGAGACGGATAGTGACAATGGTTATACAACAATATAAACGTACTTAATGCCACAGAACTGTGCACACCTAAAAATGGTTAAAATGATCAACTTTATGTTAAGTGTATTTTGCCACAGCAATTTTTTTTAAAAAGGGCCCGGCACAGTGGCTCATGCCTGCAATCCCAGCACTTTGGGAGGCTAAGGCAGGAGGATAGTTTGAGCCCAAAAGTTCCAGATTAGTTTGAGCAACATGGTGAAACCCTGTATCTACAAAAAGTACAAACATTAGCTGGGCATGGTGGCGCACGCCTGTAGTTGCAGCTACTTGGGAGGCTGAGGTGGGAGGATTGCTTGAGCCTGGGAGGTTGAGGCTGATCATGCCACTGCACTCCAGCCTGGGCAACAGAGCAAGACCCTGTCTCAAAGAATAAATAAGTGAAATGAATGAAATCCTGCAGAAATGCTAACTGCTAATCATCTAGTGCTACCACAGTGTTCTTTTCAAATAAAAGTAATAAAGCAGGGGTCTGGAGAAGAAAAACTGGATTAATATTTCTGGGACTTTCCCATCTGTAAAAATGATCTCCAAGCTCGAAGATATTAAGCTTCCATAATTCTGTGACTTGATTTCACAGGGATATTTGCAAAATGGAGAGGTTGGATGGCTCATGGAGCAAAAAATGAAAGGAAAGGTTTCAGTTTCCATTCTGTCGTTTCAAATCAGTCTCAGCTATATTTCTGCATGGTCCTACCATCTGGGAAGAGGCTTCTAGGAAACCAGGCACAATTGCGAAGGGGTGAGTTTGCCTCTCTTGCCATTTGTGGTATTTTCCATGCTTCCTGAGCAGGCAGAACTTCTCAGCTCCTCATACCTCCCCACCCTCTTTCTCTGGTACCCTCAGCAGATGCCCTTTCCTCCCTGGTGGCTCTAAAAGCCATCAAACATGAGCGTCTCATCTACCTGAGACCAAACTCCCAAGCCTCCTTGCACACATCTCCATCTTCCTTCCTCCCTCAGTGAGTCCCTGTCTGTCCCTTTCTCGTGCTCTCTAATCCCATTCCTTTCTTCCTTTCACAGAGACCTTGATACGTATCTCCCATTTCTCCCTCGGATCATTACTTCCTCCCTCTTTTCTGGAGTCTTTCCCTCAACATTCACATTTGCTCTAATATGCTCCAATTTTCTGTTTTCCTCATTTCTTTCTTGTCTTTTTATAGATGAAGGAAGTGTTTTTTTCCTCAATCCAATTTTTTCCCCACTTCTACTTTGAAAGCTATACATTCTATTTCTATTCTTTTGGTAGTTAACGTGGGAATTTTAACATGACATGTAAGGTATCAACTTCTAAAGTCATAGACATCTTTATCCTCCTCCAGGACAATACAAGGACCTTAAGGCCACTGCAACACTGAGCACCTGTTCCTGACTTATGCTATTATTGTCATGGATTTTCAGATTGTTCATTGATGGTACTTTTTTTTTTTTTTTTTTGAGACACAGTCTTACTCTGCCGCCCAGGTTGGAATGCAGTGGCATGATCATAGCCCATTGCAGCTTTGAACTTCTAGGCTCAAGTGATCCTCTTCGCTCAGCCTCCTAAGTACCTAGGACTACAGGTACACACCACCAAACCTGGCTGATTTTTAAAAATTTTTGTACAGATGGGGCCTCACTATGTTACACAGGCTAGTCTTGAACTCCTGGCCTCAAGCAGTCCTCCCTTCTTGGTCTCCCAGTTTCAGGACTGCAGGTATGAGCCGCCATACCTGGCCTAGATTTCTGTACATCAATCTTGCATCTTGAAACTTTATAAAAGTCATTTATTAGTTTTAGCTGCTTTTTTGTTGGTTCCATCAGATTCTCTACACAATCAAGTCATTTTTATACAAAGACACTTTTACCTCTTCCTTTCCAATGTGGATGACTTTTTACTTATTTTTTACCTTTTTACTTATTTTTTACCTTTTTACGCTGGATACATCCTCCAGTACAATGCTGAATAGATAACCATGAAATCCTTGTCTTTTCCCTGATCTTAGTTAACAGAAGGATTCAATGTGTCACCATTGAGTATGATGTTTTCTGTTTTATTCTCTAGCAGGTTGAAGAAGTTCCTCTATATTCCTAGCTCACAAAGACTTTTTTTTTTAAAAAAATAAGGAATGGATTTTGGATTGTCTTTTTTACAACTATCGAGATAAATGTATTGTTCTCTTCTTCTTTTTTTTTTTTTTTTTGAGATGGAGTCTTACTGTTGTCACCTAGGCTGGAGTGTAGTGGCACGATCTCGGTTCACTGCAACCTCTGCCTCCTGGATGCAAGCGATTCTCTTGCCTTAGCCTCCTGAGCAACTGGGATTATAGGCACCCGCGACGGCGCTTGGCTAATTTTTGTATTTTTAGTAGAGAGAAGGTTTCACCATATTGGCCAGGCTGGTCTCGAACTCCCGACCTTAAGTGATCTGCCCGCCTCGGCCTCCCAAAGTGTTGGGATTACAGGCGTGAGCCACCACGCCTGGCCTATGGTTGTTCTTTATTAGCTTTTTGATATGGTGAATTATGTGATTGTTTTAGAACATCAAGTCAGCCTTGTATACTTGAATAAACCCCACTTGGTCATGATGTATTCTTCTTTTTATATATTACTGTATTTGATTTACACAATTTATTTTAGAATATTTTGCATCTAAGTTCATAAAAGATAATTTCTTATAGTTTTTGTTCTTGTAATGACTTTGTCTGATGTTGGTATGAGTTATGCTGGCCCTACTAGATGAATTAAGAAGCACTCTTTCTTCTGCAACTTCTGGAAGATTATGTAGAAATGATGTCAGACGGGCATGGTGGCTCACGCCCGTAATCCCAAAACTTTGGGAGGCCAAGGCAGTGGATAACCTGAGGTTGGGAGTTCGAGCAGCCTGACCAACATGGAGAAACCCTATTTCTACTAAAAATATAAAATTATCTGGATGTAGTGGCACATGCCTGTAATCCCAGCTACTTGGGAGGCTGAGGCAGGAAAATCGCTTGAACCTGGGAAACAGAGGTTGCAGTGAGCTGAGATCACGCCATTGCACTCCAGCCTAGGCAACAAGAGCGAAACGCTGTCTCAAAAAAAAAAAGAAAAAGAAAAAGAAAATGATGTCTCTGGTATAATTAATCAGTTAAGCCATCTGAGTCTAGAGTTTTCTTTGTGGTAAGGTTTTAAACTGCACTTTCAATTTCCTCAATCAGGCTATTTAGAGTGTCTGTTCTTGAGTAAAATTCAGTAATTTATGTCTTTCAAGGAATTTGCCCATTTTATCTAAGTCGTTCAAAATTTTTGACATACAGTTTTTTAAACATATTCCTTGATTATAATTCTAATATTCATAGAATCTCGCATTTGAAACTCAGGAAAGCAGTGCAAAAATGTTGATACTCAGGCTACTGCTATTGGTGTGAGTAATAAAATCCTTTGCCTCTGACCCGGGAGTCTCATGTCTTTTACCAGCATCCATGAAACTGGAGCGGTGTAGATTATTAACTTGCAAGTGGGGTAAAAATCTTATGTACTTTAGTTCTTGATATACTTTACTTTGAACTTTTTTTTAACTTTATATATAAAGTGTATTTGCATAGGCAGCATACAGTTGGGTCTTACTTCTTTGTCCAGTCTGATAATCTGTTTTGTAAATGGGGAGTTTAGACCATTTATATCTAATGTGATTATTAACACGGTTAGGTTTAAGTCAATCATCTTCCAAATGTTCCCTCTTTGTTTCATCTATTCTTTTTCCCATTTTTTTCTGCCTTCTTTTGGATCATTTGAATATTTTTAATGATTTTACCTCCTTTGTTGGTGTTTTAGCTCTAACTCCTTGATTTGTTATCTTAATAATTGTTTTAGGGCTAGTAATATATATCTTTAACTTATCAGAGGTCTATGTTGAAATTGTCTTTTATTACTTCACATGCCATATACAAGCCTTACAATAATATACTTTAATTTCTCTTTTTCTGAATTCTATGCTAGTGCTGCCATTCATGTTACTTTTATACGTTATAAATCTCATACTACATTGTTATTAATTTTCTAAACTGTTCATCCATTTTAAGAGATATCAACAATACATTTTAAGAGATATCAACAATAAAAAAAATTATGTTCACCCATGTTATTACTATTTCTAACACTCTTCTTTCTTTTGGAGAGATCCCTATTTCGATGGCATATCATCTTCCTTCAACTTGAAGGACGTTAACATTTCTTTCTAGTGATGAGTTCTTTCAGCTTTTGTATGTCTGAAAAAGTATTTACCTTATTTTGAAAGACACTTTCACTCAGTATATGATTCCCAGTTTGCAATGTTCTTTTAGTACTTTAAGATGTTATTTCACTGCCTTTTGGCTTGTACTGTTTCTGATGAGAACTCTGTTATAATTCTTATCTGTTCATAACCTGCCTTTCTTCTCTGTGTATGACACATATTTTTTCCCCTGGCTACCTTGAGTAGCCTTGAGACCCTGTCTCACTTTGCCACCTAGGCTGGAGTGCAATGGCACGATCTCAGCTCACTGCAATCTCTGCCTCGCAAGCTCAAGTGATTCTCCTGCCTCAACCTCCCAAGTAGCTGGGATTACAGATGTGAGTCACCGCGCCCCACCCCCCAGCTGATTTTTGTGTTTTTAGTAGAGACGGGGTTTCACCATGTTGGCCAGACTGGCCTTGAACTCCTGACCTCAAGTGATCTACCTGCCTCGGCCTCCCAAAGTGCTGGTGTTACAGGTGTGAGCCACCATGCCCGGCACGCCTTGGCTATTTTTAAGGTTTTTTTTTCTTTGTCCCAAATTTTGAGCAATTTGATGTTGTTTTCTTCTTGTTTCTTCTGCTTCATCTTCACAGAATATATTCACTCTATGGGTCTTCAAAAAATTTGGGGAAATTTTGGCCACTATTTCTTCAAATTTTTTTCTGTGCTTTCCTCTAACTCTTTTTTCTCAGAGATTCCAGTTACTTGGGTTATTAGGCTGCTTACCATTCCACCATTCACCAATGTTCTGTTTTTGTTTTTTAATTCTCTTTTCTCTCTTTTAAAAATTTGTAATAATTTCTCTTGCTAAGTATTCAAATTCACTAATCTTTCTGATGACTATTTAAAGCTAAACTGTTGGGCCGTGCACAGTGGCTCAAGCCTGTAATCCCAGCACTTTGGGAGGCCGAGACGGGTGGATCACAAGGTCGGGAGATCAAGACCATTCTGGCTAACACAGTGAAACCCCGTCTCTACTAAGAAATACAAAAAAAAAAAAACTAGCCAGGTGAGGTGGCGGGTGCCTGTAGTCCCAGCTACTCAGGAGGCTGAGGCAGGAGAATGGCGTGAACCCGGGCGGCGGAGCTTGCAGTGAGCCGAGATCGCGCCACTGCACTCCAGCCTGGGCGACACAGTGAGACTCTGTCTCAAAAAAAAAAAAAAAAATAAATAAATAAATAAATAAATAAAATAAAAAATAAAGTTAAACTGTTGGCTTGAGATTTTTGGAAGTATGATTTTAGACTGTAAGTCCAAACAAATGTGAGGGCCAGCTTACATTTACAAACTCTTAGAGGAGGATTTTTTTGCCTTCCACTCAGTATCATGATTTAAGATGGTGCCTCTTTCTTTCTTTCTTTCTTTCTTTCTTTCTTTCTTTCTTTCTTTCTTTCTTTCTTTCTTTCTTTCTTCTCTCTCTCTCTCTCTCTCTCTCTCTCTCTCTCTCTTTCTTTCTTTCTTTCTTTCTTTCTTTCTTTCTTTCTTTCTTTCTGAGACAGAGCCTTGCTCCGTCACCCAGGCTGGAGTGCAGTGGTGCGATCTCAGCTCACTGCAATCTCCACCTCCTGGGTTCAAGCGATTCTCCTGCCTCAGCCTCCTGAGTAGCTGGGATTACAGGAACACGCCACCATGCCTGACACATTTTTGTATTTTTAGTAGAGACAGGGTTTCACCATATTGGCCAGGCTGGTCTCAAACTCCTGACCTCAGGTGATCCTCCTGCCTCGGTCTCCCAAAGTGCTGGGATTACAGGTGTGAGCCACCGCACCTGGCTGAGTCTTTTTATTTATTTATTTTATTGAACTTTTAAAAATCTCAGCTCCCACTAGAAAAGTTTTAACATTACTCAGGTGATAGAATGAATGAAGGAGGATGGAAGATACCTTCCCATTATTTCATAGACCTCACTATGCAGGCAATTACCTCTCTCTATAAACAAAATCCATCCTATCAACTTCTCAAAGGCATTTTGTTCTATTATCAGTAGAGTCAGGACTATTCTCTTTCTTAAAAGTTGCTTCTCAGCCGGGCGCGGTGGCTCACGCCTGTAATCCCAGCACTTTGGGTGGCCGAGGCGGGCGGATCACAAGGTCAAGAGATCGAGACCATCCTGGCTAACACGGTGAAACCCCATCTCTACTAAAAACAAAACAAAAAAATTTAGCCGGGCGTGGTGGCGGGCGCCTGTAGTCCCAGCTACTCCAGAGGCTGAGGCAGGAGAATGGTGTGAACCCGGGAGGCGGAGCTTGCAGTGAACTGAGATCACGCCACTGCACTCCAGCCTGGGCGACAGAGCGAGACTCCGTCTCAAAAAAATAAAAAAAGTTGCTTCTCTATGGTATTAAGCATTTACAATGTTATTTTGCATCATTAGTTTATTCATTCTTCATAACACCTCTGGTGAAGTGTGCAAAGCAAGAATTATTCACATTTTACAGCTGGGGAAACTGAAGCTTGAAGAATAATTTGTCCAGCATCACACTGGTAATAAGTGATAATGCCGAATTTTGAATATAAATTCTGAAGGCCTGCCAATGTGAGACGTGAGTTTGATCCTTACAGTAAATAGTTTGCTTATATATGCCTCCAATGTATATTTTTAAGCTTAAACACATTAGCTGTTTAATCTAGTTAAAAGTGTTATGATCAATACTATAGCACAGACTGTTTGAACACAGTACTTCTCAAACTTTAATGTACATACAAGCCAGTGATGATCTTGTTAAAATGCAGGTTCTGATTTGTGAGGTCTCAAGGCTCTGCTGTGTAAAGCTCCCAGGTGAGGCTGCAGGTCTGCAGACAGAAACATTTGAAATTGCAAGGATTTAGCAGATTTTTGCCAAACAAACAATGACTTATAATGTGAGGGGGAGTAAAGTGTGATTTAAAATGTCCTGGACTAGGGATCAGGTTATGTTGGCTCTAATCTTAAGAAAACACTTGCAGATGCTAGAACTCGGAGTGACGTTAGCAGTTTTCTAACCCAAGTTTTTCATTTTCTGCATGTATAGAAATCAAGCTTGGTCAGACGTGGTGGCTCACGCCGGTAATCCCAGCACTTTGGGAGGCTGAGGTGGGTGGATCACCTGATTTCAGTTCGAGACCAGCCTGGCTAACATAGCGAAATCCCTGTCTCCGCTAAAAATACAAAAACTTAGCTGGGCATGGTGGCAGGCACCTGTAATCCTAGCTACTCGGGAGGCTGAGACAGGAGAATCGCTTGAACCTGGGAGGCGGAGGTTGTAGTAAGCCAAGATCATGCCACTGCACTCCAGCCTGGGCAACATGAGTGAAATTCCATCTCAAAAAAAAAAGAGGAAATCAAGCTCAGAGTGATAAGGAAAGTTGCCTGGGGTCACATAACTAGGGAACTAGAACCTGGGTCAAGCTGGCTCTAACATCAGTTCTTTTTCATGAAGCACACCGCCTCTCCAGACAGTCGTGATAATTAGAGCCAGGGCAGACTCCTTAATCTCTTAGCTTCAATATCCTTATCTTTAAAATGAGAGGCCTGGATATGAACACTAAGATTCCCCTATCGCTAATACTCGCTAGTAGTTAATCTCCTTTATTTCTCACATGGGAGAAGAGTAGAGGGAGACAAAAATGAGTCTCTCTGCTGCTGTAGAACTTTAGACCAAAGACAATTAACCCAAGCACAAAGCAGTGTTTAAAATAAAATGTCAAGTGCAAAATGTACCCTGTCCATAGTTAGAAGAGAGTCCTCTGGTTCTCAGACTCTCATCAAGTGAGAAAATTGTATTGCCTTTTGCCTCATAACACTTGTATTATTTTCAGGTAAGTTGCCTTAAGGACTAAATTACCAGGGAAGACTTGGAACTTGGCTTACTTTCTGTGACTGAGACACAACAAAACTCATCATCAAATCCCTTTATCATTGCCAAGTCTTGCCAAAGGAACCTTTAGTAACTCTTCAGTGGTGGACTTTCTACACTTCCTCCACCATCTGACTGTTTTCTGTTTAGATCTTCAGGGTCCATTAAGAAGCACTAGAAAAGAGATGCTCATAGTGTAATTGACCTTTGAAAGATGTGCTTGGAGATTTCTCTTGGATAAAGAAAATGAAAGTTTCTAACAATTTTATGATTTTTCAGAGAGCAAGTATATTTGTATGAATGTTCAGACAAAGATAATGAAAGCACATGACTCAATAGAATGGACAAAATTAAGAAAAAGAAGATTAAAATAGAAAGGCAAAATTTCAGGCTTTCTGCCAAAATAAAACAAAACTAGCCTTTTGGTACATTCGGTAGATCCGTACGTCCCGATTACAATTTGAATAAACAAGGACTATTTCTTCTTTCTAGAAGTGGGATCTTGCTAAGTTGACCAGGCTGGACTCAAACCCAGCAATAATAACCATTTTAAATCTCCATTTAAATCTTGATGAAGGTTTGTTCTACCAATAGGCTTTGCCCCAAGCATAGAACGTTATCTATATAACATATCTTTATACCTATATAACCACATATATATATAAAATATACCTGAGTAGCAGATTCTCAAAAGGCAATCTCATCTATGCCAGGGCTGATGCTCTCCAAATCTCTCCTCCAATCAGATCACTCTCCCTGCCCTAGATCCACAAGTTGAGTCTGACTATTGAACCTGTCCCCAAACTGAATTCACCATCTTCCCTATGACTTCTGCATACGCCTATACCTGTTCCTTTCTCTCTATTGTCTCAAGGAGTGGTACATCCACCCACTGGCCAAGTCAGGAACCTAAGAGGAAACCTAGATTCCTTTCTCTACCTTCTTCTACCTCCATCAAATCAATTAAAATATTCTCTTCTGGCTGGGGATAGTGGCTCACTTTTGTAATTCCAGTACTTTGGGAAGCCAAGGCAGAAGGATCACTTGAGTCCGGGAGTTGGGGACCAGCCTGGACAACATGATGAAACCCTGTCTTTACAAAAAAATAAAAAAATTAACCAAGTGTGGTGGTGCACACCTGTGGTCCCAGCTACTTGGGAGACTGAGGCGGGAGGACAGCTTCAGCCCAGGAGTTCGAGCCTGCAGTAAGCTATGATCATACCACTGCACTCCAGCCTGGTGACAGGGTGACTCCATAATAATAATAATAATAATAATAATACAATAAAATATCCCCTTCTTTCACCTTCCAGATGTCTCTTGTGCCCATTTCCTTGACTCCATCCTCCTTGCCATTGTTCCAGCTCCCTCTTATCCTCTGCCACTGGAATGATCTTTCTAACACAGTAATCCAACCGTGTGTACCTGAGCGAATTCTCCAGTAGTTCCCCCTGACATATAGAACCAATGTTTACAGTACAGTGTGGCATATAAGGCCCCTTCTCATGGTTTGCACCAGCCCACGTGCCCATGTGTCGTTTTATTTCCTGCCATGCCCCATTGTGCCACCATTCAGGCTCAGGGTTGTAAAAGGGCTCCATGCCTTTGCACGCGTTGTTCTTTCTTTCTAAATACCAACCCTGGTTTACCAACACGGGAAACTCCTGCTTGTCTTTCACATCTCAGCTTAAATCCCACTTCCTCTGCAAAGCCTGTCTTGTCCCATTGAGTCAGACCTGATTCCAGTCTTCCTATACAACCTCACATTTGCACACACTCCCATTAATGCTCTTAAATTATTGCACTAGAGCTCTTCATGTGTGTGATTCTCTCCTCATTAGCTCATAAGCTCCTTGAAGGTGAGAACACTTTACTTTCTTCTTGGTATCACCAGCACCTACCATGGTGCTTGGTACTTAGAATAGGCACGAAAATATTTGCTGAATAGAGACATGAATGAATAATATTGATATATATCACTCATCACTGCTTTTTGACCTGCCTTATCCAAATTGCTTGGCTGAGCCAGAACTGATTAGGAGAAAATTCTAAAAATTCCACCTTTGTTACATGGGAATATTCCTAAATTGGAGTGGCCCAAGGAGGTGGGTCATTTGAAAACAAAAGTTGAAACTACTTTTCCCCAAGCACGTGTTTGGAAAATTATTTTGCTTTATGTTTCCTTATGGTCTCTTGGAGAGAATCATTAGACTAAATACAAGAGTTGCATCAGAGGAGATTTGAATACCTTGGATCAGAATCAACTAGCTAAAATGAGATAGACTGAGAATACTGCTTTAAGAAACAGTATTATAGTGACTCAGAAGTCTGAAATCAGATGGATCTATGTTTGAATCCTGATTGCAACATTTACCAGTTGTAGGCTGATTTGCTTATTGATGCCACAGTGATTTTTTTTTTAATGGCCTACTGTGTGCCAGGCATAGTTCCAGATTCTGGGGACAGAGAAAGCTAACATTAGTGAAGCATTTAGCACACACTTGGCAAATATCATGCTCTTAACATGTGGTAGATATTATTATTACTAAATCCATACCAGTACAGACATCCAAAATTCAAACAGTGATGCTCCAAGAAACCATAAATATACCAGTGGCATTAAAGATGTTCTTAAGGAATTATTCGAGCTACCACCCGAGTCCCAGTCAAAATTAAAGTCTTTGCCCACCTCTCTCACTTCCTCATTCTCTTCTAGCACTGTGTCCTGGTCTTCATCGTCTAATATCCTACATCCTAACCACTCAAGCCTTTCCATTTTTCAAAAGTCTGAATTTCATCTCCCTACTCAGAACCCAAACTCAGATTCATCAAGTCTATCTCAGACATTGCCCGAATCAAACAATTGGCACAAATGAATATTCATGAATGGGTGAACTTAACCCTGCATGCCCTCCAGCCTCCCAATCCCCACTGGAATGTGAGAGTGTGCTCCTGGGGCTATCTTAGCTTGAATGGATCCTGAAGGGCATGTCTGGCTGCGTCCCTAGAGATTCAAATTTATCAAAATGGAACGGAAGAAAGTCAGGTGGGAGACATTGCTAGAAAACGAGAGAATAACTGAGGGTGACATTAGGAGATAGAGTAAAAAACCAAGGAATGCAGGAACCAGGGAAATGGGACTGGACCCTGGGTGGACTGAGCAAATGGGAGGAGACTTCTGGGAAAGCCTGGGGTTCCCAGACGTTCAGGGTTGCTGCTGTCTAAGTGTTTACCGGACTGTGATACACAGGTAGCCTGTAGAATCATCTACACTCTCAATGAAGAACTTAGCCATCTAAACAGCTCTCCAGCTAGTGGAATGTTTGGAACACAGTTTTTGAGCTGATAAACTTCTGATACTCCTTGCCATCTGAAATTTCAAAAGGACCTATCTCCTTCCCCCTCTCTTTCCCTCCTTGCTGCCCCTTCACCCCAATCTCTCTAAAATACATGCAAAGGTGGATGGTAAAAAAAGTTCAGGCCGGGCACAGTGGCTCACATCTGTAATCTCAGCACTTTCGGAGGCAGAGGTGGGTGGATCACTTGAGGTCAGGAGTTCAAGACCAGCCTGGCCAACAGAGTGAAACCCCGTCTCTACTAAAAATACAAAAAAATTAGCTGAGCATGGTGGTGTGCACCTGTAATCCCAGCTACTTGGTAGGCTGAGGCAAAAGAATTGCTTGAACCTGGGAGGGGGAGGTTGCAGTGAGCCAAGATTGTGCCACTGCACTCCAGCCTGGGCAACAGAGCGAGACTGTCTCAAAAAAAAAAAAAAAAAAAAAAAGGTCAATCAACATTACTGAGACAACACCGCATTTAGGAATGAGGATCTCCATGCAGTGATATAGAAAGATATCCAAGATGCAGCGTTACATTAAAAAAGGAAGTTGTACCATAGTCATATAGTTTAATCCTATTTAAGTTTTTAAAAAATAATAGTTATGAGTGAATATGCATAGAAAAATTCTGAAACGATCACAAGAATCTGTTCACATTGGTTGTATGGCTAGGAAAAAGCATTACATTTATAAATGCACACTTATAAAAAACAAATGACTGGCCGGGCGCAGTGGCTCAAGCCTGTAATCCCAGCACTTTGGGAGGCCGAGACGGGTGGATCACGAGGTCAGGAGATTGAGAACATCCTGGCTAACACGGTAAAACCCCGTCTCTACTAAAAAATACAAAAAACTAGCCGGGCGAGGTGGTGGGCGCCTGTAGTCCCAGCTACTCGGGAGGCTGAGGCAGGAGAATGGCGTGAACCCGGGAGGCGGAGCTTGCAGTGAGCCGAGATCTGGCCACTGCACTCCAGCCTGGGTGACAGAGCGAGACTCCATCTCAAAAAAAAAAAAAACAAAAAAACCCCCAAATGATTAAGCACTATTGAACAGCAGCATTTGCATTAGATCAAGCACTACTGAACAGCTGCATTTGCACACCACCCACCTGCACTTTCTTCACTTTTTAAAGGGGCTCTGCACTTCATGGCAACGCAAGAGAATGGTAAACATCATCAACAGGAAAGAGAATGTGGGTTGGTGCAGGAATCAGTGCTGAAAATGTCAAGGATGTCTTGTTGTGTTAAGTCTGTTCTTAACAATAAGTAACAATTATTGGATTGAATTTTATCTTTTGTTATTTTACCTACACTGCCTTCGGGCTCTGTGGAAAAGACCTAGGTGTCTTAACTGATGGCAAGTTCAATAGAAGCTTCTGTAGGCGGAAAAAAAATCAAATGCAAAGTTAAATTGCATTAATAGATGTGACGTTCAGTTGTTGATAATGTAGTATTCTTTGAGCTGGCGAGAACGCAGCTAGTAATAAAGGCTATCATTTATTATAAATGTAACATGTACTCATTGTACAAAGAAAAACAAATAGTACAAAATTGTATGAAATAAACACAACTTAGTTCCCCCATCTTTCCACCCCTCCTATTCCCCACAGTTCTCTGATAGGAACAGTTTGGGATGTTTTCTTCCAGATGCAAACATTTCATAGACATATAATTTTCTTACATCTTGCTATCATTCTTGCAATTTGCTTTTCATTTCTAAATCACAAACATCAAAATTGAGAGGTGTTCGATAATCATTAATCAGTCCCCTACACATGGACATTTGTCTGGATCTGTACAGTAGATTCAAAAAGCAGAATTTCTGAGTCAAAGGGTACAATTACAATTTTTGATAAGTAGTAACAAATCCTTTCCAAATAGGTTGCATCAAAATCACCTTTTGGAAACAGTATGAAGTTTCATACTTCATACTGCATGTTTATGTCTGAAGCAAGTATAATCACCCCCCATTACACATGAGGAAACTGTGGTTTACAGAGATTAAATAACATACTGCATACATCTGCATGTTTCAGAAACATGCAGAAGTTTGTCCAGAAAAAAATTAAGAAGGCAATATGACATAGCTGTTGAATGTGTAGGTTTTGTAATAATAAATAATTCTTAATAGATGCTATTATGGTGAAGAACCCTCCCACCTCGGCCCCTGAGTCAGTAGGACCACAGGTGCTTAGACATCTTCTCTGGAGCTCCAGAAGAAAGGTGGAGCTACTAATGGGTAGAAGTTACATCACTTCTTCCAAAACTAAGATGAATTCGGGGGACCATAGATTGTTCAATCTGGTGAACTTTAAGAACAAAGGATACCAAATTATGACTCCTAAACTTGACACTGAGTCATGAAGGGGCCATGCAAGGGAGAGTCTCTAAAGTTTAAGCTTCAGTAAATCCACCTTCAGATGAGTCACTGTGAGACACTGAACTTCCTAGGACTGAAAAATTATATTCTGGGTCACAGCAGCTATGCCAGAGGTCTAGAAATAATGCAAGTAAGCAAGGTATTTATTTTTTTGTGTGTTTTTTGTTTTTTGTCTTTAATAGTGTTCTTTAGTTGACTTCTATACTGGGTGGGAGTTCAGACTAGATAACATTTACCAGCTCTTAAATGTCTCTGTCTCGTGAATCTGAAAGTTGTTGGTATACATCAAAATACCCTAAATCTATGTATCATGAAGGAGAAGAAAGAACAGGTAATTTACACAAGTCATTCCTCCTTAAATGATTAATAGTACCTAAAATTAAAGTTTCTTTTAGGAACAAGGACTGCACGATGATGTGGTACAGTGGAGAACTGGAAAGAAGACTGATAGGGTCTCGGGCAAGGTGAGAGGGGGGTTTGAAGATTAATACCGTGGAAGGAAGAAGGCAGCGGAGAAGCAGACAAACAAGGTGTGAGTATGCCTGGCAGGGAGTGGGATTCTTAAGCAAGTCAAGAACATTTCAGAGATTCTGATTCTGATTCTTGGGTCTCCTGGAATTTTTTATAACCTTGAGGTGAAGAAATGGCTGGGTGAGAGTTGACCTGAAACAAAGGCCTGAAGAGGAGCCTGTGGAAATGGAATTGTGACCCCTAACTGTGGCTCTGTCACTAACTAGTAGATCTCAACTAAGTCCCATAATCCCTTAGCAGTGGTTAGCAACAGCCCTGGGGTCAAGTTCTAGGTTTTACCATCTATGAGTTATCTGAGTTTGGGCAAGTTATTTAATCTCTGTAAACCACAGTTTCCGCATGTGTAATGGGGGGTGATTATACTTGCTTCAGACATAAACTTGCTGTGAGATTTAATTAGCTAGCATTCAAAGCATTCCCAGAGTTCCTTACAGAAAGTGTCCAATTAAGTGTTAGCTATATTTGTTAGTTTTTTTTTTTTTAAAGTATGGACATCTATATACACTGTTTTTTTTTTTTGTTTTTTTTTTTTTTTTTTGCTATCAGGTGTAATGAAAATTCAAATTGTACAAAGGAAGGTCCTTGCTTTCCAGGAGTGTGTAATCTTCTAAGGGAAATAACATGTAATTATTTATGATTCAAGGCAGTATTTGTTAGTTAAACATAACTGGCATTCGCAAGGTTTTTGAAATACAGAGGTGAGTCACTTCGGGCTAAAATTATCAGGAGGTGTTTTAGAGAAGGCATTTCAGATGGGCCTCTAAAGACAGGCAGAATTTTAAAAAATTGAAATTTGTGAGATATACTGAAAGAATCACGATCCAGTCCAAATTGTTAGGGCAACAGAGAAACACACAGTTCATTTTTAAACAGCTTTGTTGAGATATAGTTGGCATAAAATGAACTGTGCATATTTAAAATGTACAATTTGATATGTACATATATCCCTGCAAAACCATAACTGCAATCAAGATAATGAACATATCACCCAAAAGTTTTCTTATGCCACTTTGAAATCCTTCCTTCCCACCCACACCCAGGCCTTCCCAATTTCCAGGCAACGACCAATCTGTGCTGTCAGTGTAAATTTGCTTGCATTTTCTGGAATTTTATGTAAGTGTAATCATACGATATGAACTTTTTTATGTGTGCCTTATTACACTCCACATAATGATGTTGAGATAGTTCATTCCTTTTTATTGTTGAATAGTACTCTATTCATGAATTTACAATTGTTCTTCCATTTTTCCATTGATGAAGATTCAGGCTGTTTCCAGTTTTTGGTTATTGCAAATAAAGCTGTTATGAACACTGATGTCCAAATGCTGGTATGGACACACACTTTTCTCCTGGATAAACACCTTGAGTGGAACGGCTAAATCATATAGCATATGTCTAACTGTTTAAGAAACTGTCAAACTGTTTTCCTAAGTAGTTCTACCATTTTACATTCCCACCGACAATGTATGGGAACTCCAGTTTCTCCATAACCTTCCCAACACTTGATATGTTCAGACTTTTAGAGTTTAGATATTTTTATTGGTGGGTAGTTGTAGCTCATCGTGGTTTTAATTTGCCTTTTTCTAACGACTAATAATGTTGACCATCTTTTCATATGCTTATTTTCCATTAGTGTGTGCTCTGATCTATCTTTTAAAGTCTTTTGCCAACCTTTTATTCAGATTGATTATTTTCTTATTGTTGCATTTAGAGAGTTCTTTATGTATTTTGGATGTAAGTCCATTGTTGGATATGTGATTTGAAAATATTTTTATTATTTTTACACATTACTGTGTTCAATTTGCTAATATTTTGTTGTGGGTTTTTGCATCTGTGTTAATGAGGAAAATTGGTCTGTAGTTTTCTTTTTTTCTTTTTTTTTTTGCATTATCTTTGTCTGGTTTTGGTGCCAATGTAATGCTGGCCTCTTGAAATGAGCTGGGAAGTGTTCCTTCTATTTCTGTTTTCTGGAAGAGATTGTGCAGGACTAGAGTTATTTCTTTCAATATTTGGTAGATTTTGCCACTAAAGCCATCTGAACCGGGAGATTTCTTAGTAAAACTGATTTTTGTACATCTATCTTATATTCAACCTACAGCTTTGATAAGCCAACTTACTAGTTCTAGTAGCTTTTTTGAAGTTTCCATCATATTTTCTACATAGATGATTATGTCTATAAATAAACACATTTTTACTTCTTCTTTTTCAATCTGGCTATTTCTTTGCCTTGCCTGTTTCTTTCCATTTCTTTTTCAATACCAGTACAACATTGAATATAAGTTGTGAGAGCAGACATATGGTTTTGTTCCTGATTGTAGGAGAAAAGCATTCAGATTTTCAACATTAAGAACGGTGTTGGTTGAAGGTTTTTTCATAGATACCCTTTATCAGGCTCCCTTCTATTCTAGTTCGCTGAGAATTTTATCTGTAATGGATGTTAGATTTTGTTAAATGCTTTTTCGTATCTATTGAGATGATCATATGGTATTTCTCTTTTAGTCCACTAATATGATAAATTAAATTGATTGATTTTTGGATATTAAACCAATCCTGCATTTCTGGAATAAACCATTTGATCATCATGAAACCAATTTACTAAAATTTTGTTAAGAATTTTTGCAACTATTTTCATGAAGGATATTGATCTATAGTTTGTGTTGTGAAAGAGAGCTGTCTATTTCATCTAAGTTGTTGAATTTATTGTCATACAGTATAGATATGAAAGTATAATACAGATATAAAAGAATAAGTGAATATTAAAATATTCACATATTAAGAATGTTCTTAATAGTAATATTCACATATTATTCTTTTAATATCTATAAAAACTGCAGTAGTATCACCTCGTTCATTTCTGATATGTATAATTGGTGTCTTCTTTCTTTTTTCAGTGTAGTTTGAAGCATATCAATTTTATTGGTTTCCTCAAAGAACTAGCTTTGAGCTTATTGGTTTTCTCTCTTGAGTTTATGAATTTCAATGATTTCTACTTTGATCTTTATTAAGCCTTTTCTTTTGCATACTTTACTTTGCCCCTTTTTTCTAGTTTATTAAGGTGGCAGCTGAGGTCACTGATATAAAATCCTTCTTTTCTAATATGAGCATTTAGTGCTATAAATTTCCTCCTAAGTCCTGCTTTAGTGGTATCCTGCAAATTCTTTACTTTTCATGCAGTTAAAAATCACTTTCTAAAATTCTTTTAAATTTTTTTCTTCGATCCATGGGTTAACTAAAAATGTATTATTGAATTTGAAGTATCCAAGGAATTTTCAGAGATCTTTCTGTTACTGATTACTAACTTAATTCCATTGTTATCTGAGAACACTCACTTTAAGATTGAATTATTTTACATTTACTGAGAGTTGTTTTACAGCCCTGAAAATGACCTGTCTTGATTTTCATGCGGGTTCCCCATAACCTCCAAGTCCCATTGAGGTGACCCCAAAGGGCTCATAATGAAAGCCTGCACACACAGTGAGTCTCATTACAGAAGAGGAACACTGAGCTTGCGCCGCAGGACTTTTATAGCAACCAAAAGCAAGACTTTTTTGCTTGGGAGTAGGTATCACTGCCTTTGTCAAGGCTGTACATTGCAAACACAACCCTGAGAAATGGGCGGGGTAAAGAGCTGTCAGGGTCCTATCATTTCTGGCAGACCAGGAAGAATGTGCAGGCATATTCAGGACAGATGGTGAATTGTTCTTTCAGCAAACTCACTGAAGCTCTTTTCATTCTTTTGGATTATTTTTTCTTTCTGTGTTTCATTTTGGGTTGTTTCTATTGCTACGCTTTCGAAGTTCACTGATCTCTTCTCCAGTGTCTAATCTTCCCTGAATACCATTCAGTGTATTCTTCTTCTTAGACATTTTAGTTTTCATCTCTGGAAGTTTTATTTGAGTCTTTTAAAATGTATCTTTCATATCTGTATTTAAGTTTTTGAACATATGGAATATAGTCATAGAAACTGTTTTAATGTCCTTATCTGCTAACTTTAACATCTGTCAGTCCTAAGTCAATTTCAATTGATTTATAGTCTCATTATTATGGATGTGTTTTCCTGTCTCTTGGTATGTCTGGTAATCTTTTAATTTTAATTTTTTTTATTTTTTGAGACGGAGTCTTACTGTATCACCAGGCTGGAGTGCAGTGGCGCGCTCTTGGCTCACTACAGCCTCCGCTTCCTGGGTTCAAGTGATTCTCCTGCCTCATCCTTCCAAGTAGCTGGCACCCACCACCATGCCCAGCTAATTTTTGTGTTTTTAGTAGAGACAGGGTTTCACCATGTTGGTCAGGCTGGTCTCAAACTCCTGACCTCAGGTGATCCACCCACCTCGGCCCCCTACAGTGCTGGGATTACAGGTGTGAGTTACCACGCCCCGCCATACCTGGTAATCTTGTATTGAATGTCAGGTATTATGATGTTTTATCTTGTTGGGTGCTGGATATTTTTGTATGCTATAAATATTCTTGAGCTATGTTTTGTGATGCAGAAACTTGGAAATGGTTTTAATCTTTTGGGTCTTGTTTTTATGATTTGGTTAACCAGCTTAGAACAATGCTCTGTTTAGGAGTAATCATTCTGCCCTGCTGAGGCAAGACCTTCCTAAGTATTCTACTCAGTGCTCTGTGAATGATCCGTTTTTTCCAGTCCCATGGTGGGAGGCAGTGTTTGTTTTAGGAAGAATTATCTCAGTTCACCATACTCCACCTTGGCCAGAAGTGGAAGTCCCCTTACTAATTTCTTGACTTTGTTACTTCTTCAAGTCCTTTTGTTTTTTCCTGTTCTCCCACTTCAGATACTCCAGTTACTTGGATACTAAACTGCTTGAAGACTTCTCACAACTCAGAGATCCTTCCTCCCTCCCTCCCTTCCTTCCTTCCTTTTTTTTGAGGCAGAGTCTCACTTTGTCGCCCAGATTGGAGGGCAGTGGTGCGATCTTGGCTCACTGCAACTTCACCTCCCAGTTCAAGCGATTCTTCTGCCTCAGTCTCCCGAGTAGCTGGGATTACAGGTGCCACCACCATGCCCGGCTATTTTTGTATTTTTAGTAGAGACAGGGTTTCACCTTGTTGGCCAGGCTGGTCTTGAACTCCTGCCTTCAGGTGATCTGCCCACCTTGGCCTCTCAAAGTGCTGGGATTACAGGCGTGAGCCACTGCGCCTGGCCGTGCTCATTTCTTAAGCCTGTATTCTTTCTGTGCGTTTCATATTGGATTTTTTCTGTTGCTATGCCTTCAAGTTCACTCATCTTTTTTAATGTAGTGTCTATAGGCAAACGCGCTTAGTGTATTTTAAAATTTCAGATGTAGTTTTCATCTCCAGATATTAAATTTTTTATATCTCCTCTGTCTCTTCTTGTCATGTTCAATCTCTCCTCTAGCTTCTTAAATATATGGAATATAGCAATAATCACTCTTCTAACGTTCCTTTCTACTAATTCTATAATCTGTGTCAATTCTAGGTCAGTTTTGATTAATGGATTGTTCTCATTATGGATGATACGTGTCAGTTGCTTTGCACACCTGTGAAAAATTTGGTAACATTTCACAGGTGGCAGAAATTGCAAATTTTACGTTTGGGTAAAATTTGATTGTTGAATGTTTTCATATTCTTATAGATAAAATTTTTGAGCTTTGATCTGGGACATGGTTAAGTTACTTGGAAACTATTATTTTCAGGTCATGTTTCTCAGGTTTTGCAGGCAGGACCAGTACAACATTTAATCAAGAGCTAATTTCCCTCCAGGTCGGAGTACTCTGATGCTTTGTGGATTATAAGGTTTTCCACCCTGGCTGATGGAAACAGGAACTATTCCTGGCCCTCTATGAATTCAAGAATCATTCCTTCTATTCCTTTCGGTACCTTCTTTCCTTGGCCTCAGTTTCCTCTCATGTATTCACTGATCAGATTCCAGGGGATAGCAAATCTCCAGCATTTTCTCTCTTTGCAGCTCTATTTTCTCCTGTAATTGGCCTTGCAAATTCTGATGTTTGGTCTCTCTGAACTCTCAGTTTATGGAGACCAGTAAGCTGTGCCTGGGTACCCCTCTATTGCATTGCATCTGGAAATTTTTCTCTAGGCTGTAAGCTGGGGCAATTGCAGTACTCACATTTATTTTCTGCCTCTGAGAGTTCATTGTCCCTCTTTGCCTGATGACTAATGTCTTGAAAACCGTTGTTTTATGTGTTTTTCCCCCCAGGCTTTAGTTGTTTCAGGCAGGATGGTAAATCTGGTGCTGTTTTTTCCATCTTATCTAGAACTTTAAGTCCCCACAGTTAATTTTTGAAAACTAAGTTGAACAACGTAGCACTTTTTGTAATTGTAGATCCAGTTTCTTTTCTTTTCTTTCTTTCTTTTTTCTTTCTTTTTTTCTTTTCTTTTCTTTCTTTTTTTTTTTTTTGAGATGGAATTTTGCTCTTGTCGCCCAGGCTGGAGTGCAGTGGTGCGATTTCTGCTCACTGCAACCTCTGCCTCCCGGGATCAAGCGATTCTCCTGCCTCAGCCTCCCAAGTAGCTGGGATTACAGATGCATGCCACCACAGCCAACTTTTTTTTTTTTTTTTTTTTAAGTTTCATCATATTGGCCAGGCTGGTCTTGAACTCCTGACCTCAGGTGATCCACCCACCTCGGCCTCCCAAAGTGCTGGGATAACAGGCATGAGCCACCGCGCCCAGCCCCAGTTTCTAATAGTTAAAGTTTATTGATCAACTTGTTTCAAGAGTATGATTTTAATCCAATATATAAACTCTAAATTTTATATTTAAATCCAAGTAAATTAGCTCAGTCACTATTTCCAGGGATATTACTTCTTTCAACAAATGTTTGAGCACCACTATGCGGTGGACACGCCTGTAGTTACTGCGGTCTACTACTGTGGACCAGACAAAATCCCTGTGTTTGAGGAATTTACATCCCAGTGAGAAGGTTTTTGAAAATGTTAATGCGGCCGGGCGCGGTGGCTCACACCTGTAATCCCCACTTTTGAAGGCCGAGGCGGGCAGATCACCTGAGGTCGGGAGTTCAAGACCAGCCTCACCAACATGGAGAAACCCCGTTTCTACTAAAAATACAAAATTAGCCGGGCATGGTGGCACATGCCTGTAGTCCCAGCTACTCGGGAGGCTGAGGCAGGAGAATAGCTTGAACCCGAGAGGTGGAGGTTGCAGTGAGCTGAGACCGTGCCCTTGCACTCCAGCCTGGGCAACAAGAGCAAAGCTCCGTCACCGGAAAAAAAAAAAAAAAAAAGTGAATGCAATCTATTTGCTAATTGTTAGTCTTTCTGCATAAAGCCCCAAACAGTAACGGAGAGTGATGTCAAAATTCTAAGGAACAATGATAAATCCAGACAAACTAAACTTGAAACATGCCCACAAATTAGTAGCCCTGAATCACAAAAAATTCTGTAGCATCTGTGGGCAACGTTTATTCAGTTGAGATATAAACTGAATTAGAGGTAGGCATCCTATCAGCTCATTTGGTGCCTAAGGCAACCTCTGGTTTACAGTAGTTGCTCAATACATTTTTGATTAAAAAATTTCAGCCTACTGATCCCAAGGGTCCTCATTTTGCTTCCTCTGGCGGCATAACTGATAGGGAACAGCTAGCCAGCACTAATGGGATGAAAAGGCGTTAAGTGCAACCCACAGGGCGACATGGAAATACAACACGAAGCTGGCCGCTTGCTCTTCATTGTCAGCTCTCTTAAATTTATGCCCGGCAGGTGAGAGCTGACACTTTCTGCCTTTGGTTTGGTTCCTGACATTTTAATAGATGGATCCAAATCCTGTGCCTTGATTTCCCCAGGTGAGGGTGGGGAGGAGAGAAGGAAGAGGGGATTCTGTAGCTTTTAAACTTTACTCCATGGGGGGCTGTATGTATGTATATGTGTGAGAGAGCCAGAGGAAGAGAAACGGGGCGGCGGGTGGGGGGGAGAGAGACAGAGATGAGAGAGGTATGAGAGACACAGGAGACAGATACAGATGAGCGAGAGAAAGAGAGACACGAGAGAGAGACAGATGAGAGAGAGAGAGAGACAGAGGAGAGGAGAGAGACAGACGAGAGACAGTGAGACACAAGAGACAGAGATGAGAGGAGAGAGAGACACGTGAGAGAGAGACACGTGAGAGGGAGAGACACGGGAAAGAGACAGAGATGAGAGAGATATATGAGAGAGACACGGGAGAAAGAGGGACAGAGATGAGAGAGAGACACGGGAGAGAGCGGAGAGAGAGGCACGAGAGAGAGATGAGAGAGAGAAGAGAGATCTCCAATGAATATGTGGGAATATATGGAAAACGCGAATTCCGAATATTTGGAAAATCTGGCTGTGCTGGGGTGGTCAGGGACCCAGCCTCTCGGGTGGCCCTCCCCTGGCCCGCGATCACCCACCCGGGACACCGACGGACCCCGCGCGGCGAACCAGCCGCTCTCAGAGCGTGGGTGGCAGGCGTGGTTCTGCTCGGGCCCGGCCGCACCCCACGCGTTCCCGGAGGCCTCGGCGGAAGGCGTGCAGGCGGCGTCAGGGCGGCGGCTGCAGGGGAAACCGTGTAGGGGCCCGGCGCCCCGTCAGCCCGCACGTGCTCCGGGCGGGGCTGGCTGCGCCTCTATGGGTGGGGCTGGGGGCGGTGGCGGCGGGGGCGCGGCCGGGCGGCCACGTGACGGGCGGCGCGGCTATTAAGCCGCGCGGCAGCTGCTCGCAGCCGGAGCTGGTGCTTCGCCCGAGACCCAGCGCCCAGGCGTGCAGCCCCGAGAGGAGTCGCGCGAAGGTCACCCCGCGCCCGCCGCCCACCGCCCGCCACCCGCCACCCGCCACCTCCGTGGGTCCATTTGCCCGTCAGCCCGTGCGTCCGAGCTCCTCGCGCCCCGCCGCAGCCCAGGCCAACCGAGCGCCATGAACCAGATAGAGCCCGGCGTGCAGTACAACTACGTGTACGACGAGGATGAGTACATGATCCAGGAGGAGGAGTGGGACCGCGACCTGCTCCTGGACCCTGCCTGGGAGAAGCAGCAGAGGAAGGTCAGCAGGGGCCCGCGGGCCGCGCGCGCGTGGTGGGTCCGGGTCCCCCGCGGGGCTCCCGTGCGCGTGGCCGCGTGGCCTGGCGACTGGCGAGAGGGCGCTTTGTGGAGGTGCTGTGCTGTCCTGTGCCCTCGCAGCCCCGGGGGCCCCTTAGGAAAGAGGACACGTCTGGGGACAGGCAGGACACTGGGCGTCGTGTGTGTGCGCGCGCGTGTGTTAGCAGCATCGGAGCCACAGATGTGGTTCTGTTCCTCACACCAGCCCGCGTTAGACCAGGATCTGAAGGGGTCTCTGGTCTGCTCCTGACCCCTTGAGTCTGTGACCGAGTTACTCTCCTGGCCCGTTTATGTCCTTTTACCCTAGCCTCTCTCTTCCCCATTGAAAGAAGCAAAAGAACATCAGCTTCATTGCAGTTTCCACCGGGCAGCCTCTAGAGTCATGGAAAGTCATTTATTCAATCTTTTGGGTTCCTTGGAGAGGGATGTTGTATGAACACTAGACATTTACCGATAGTCACAATTATTTCACACTCTATTTATAGTTCATTGAGGTAAGCACACAGGGACGAAGGAGTCAGCCAGCTTCTGAAAGCTCCCTCCCCGTTTTGATTGGCGCTCTCTGGGGGCCCAGTGGAACATTCCACTATTTCAAGGTTTCCTCTTGATCCTCTTGGCTAGAATAAATAGGGAATGCTCACCAGGAGGCTTAATCCCGCCTCTTACTTGACTAGGCAGGGAGCCTGCTTGGGTCAGGCATGACAACAGAGACCTGCTAACCCAACCTTAAGATAAGAGGGTTATGGTAAAAGCCAAACGCTCTGAGCTTTTTTCCCCCTATTTTTCTGGGCGTGGGGCAAGATAGATTTCCCTTCTAAGGGCCTGCTTTAAGTGGATAGCCTGTGGTGACCATAGCGTGTATGGGAATCTCTGTATAATTGGCTCTGTAGTTGATTGTGCAATAGTATTTGGTGAATAGGAGTGTGACTCCTCTCGCAGCAAACAGCGTTAGCTGGAAGGAGAGATAATTATCAAATAACCAAGCACTATTTTTATATCAGAATGTCTCTTGTCTACCCTCTCTCCTAAAATACCATTTACTATTATTATTTTAAAGCTCTAATTTAGCTACATTTCAGTCTCTCCCCGAGTTTCTTAAGGCTTTTACCATCCCTACCTTTTTTAGAAAATGGGAGTGATAAATAGAAACAACAAAACTTTAAGCCGTCTACCGTTGTTTAAAGTACTGATTGTGAAGGAAGCACATAGCTTGAGGATTCCTAATGTGCCATCTGGACCAGCTGATGCATCATCCATCAGCACGAAGTTAAAAAGTGACCTTAATTTTTGGCAGTGAGTGTTTTTTTAAAAGAAGTTCCCCAAATTTTGATTACTGCACTTTTCGTGGATTAAAAAAACGTAACTCCCTAACTCCCGGTCTTTGTTTTAAAAAATTGCTTTCTTATGAGGAACTGTAAAATAGCTAAGGAATTGGACAGGTAGTCTGCCCATCATTTTTGAAAGTGATCGTCTAATCACAATGCTTTCTGTTGCCTTTTTTTTTTTTTTTTTTAAGTACAGTACAATAGCAGGATAGAAGTAATGACAGTTTCTGGAGGCCACATTGACATCCCTTCGACCATATTTAATCTTTTAATATATTTGCAGTATTTTTTTGATATATGGCTTTTAATTATTTTAGGTTTGGGATTCCCATGTTGACTGTATTATTATAATTGCATAGCACTTGAAGTAAAGTTGATTTACTTCAAGTAAATTTACTCAAGTAAAGTTGAAGTAAAAATGACATACTTCCAGATCCCAGTCCAAAATAATGTTAAAAAGTTTAACATGATAATTTTTTTTTTCTTAAGATAGTTTGAATGTTGCACATGCATGGGGGGAGTAAAAACTACATTAGGACAGATCTAGAAGATTCTCTATTTCTACTCTCGATTCTGTATTTCTACTTTTGGTATAGACCCTGCTCAAGTCAGTAAAATAATATGGAACTGTGAGCTCAGTGCAGCCAGAGCAGTGGCCTCTATTTATGTCCTATGAGACAAACTGCTGGAACCGGACGAGGCTAAAATGCCATTGTTTCTATTGTGGGCTACCTTCTCCACACTTGCCATTTTGGTGATATGCTGGGTATGAGATCTGTCAACAGATGCTGGTAGCACATGATGACGTCTGTGGTGTCATAATGGATGTGATGCCTAATTATATCTACAATTCAGAGAGTCTCATGGGCTATGGTAATCCTTGCTCTGTGGTGTGGAATGAAAGCCTTGCTGTAGAAGGACTTTATAAAGTGTGATGTGTTTTATAAGAGAAGGGAATCCAGAAGATAGTGGGTTTAGCATGAGTGCGAATAGGTGTTTCAGCCTGTCTACCTTCTCTTTCAAGAGTGTGTTAGGAAGAGTGTGTTACACACAAGAGTATGTAAATAGGGTTAGGAGTATTTATTTCTATAAAGAAGTATTTTGCTTCATACAACTCATGGGTAGAAGAAAATTGCCTGCAGTCTTACAGATATGATATATATATATACACACACACACACACACATGTATATTGTATATATAATATATAATGTTTAGAGTTGGGATTTTGCTCTGTTGCCCAGGCTGGAGTGCAGTGGCATAATAATAGCTCACTGCAGCCTCGACCTCCTGGGGTCAAGTGACCTCCATGATGTTGAGGCATGCACCACCACAAATGGCTAATTTTTTAATTTTAAAAACTTTTTTGTAGAGACAGGGTCTCACTGTGTTGCCCAGGCAGGTCTTGAACTCCTGGCCATTCTCCCACCTTGGCCTCCTAAAGCGCTGATACTAAGGATATTGAGCCACCATGCTCAGCCCCAGATACAATATTTTAAGACACTGAAATGCTGAGGCACACTCTTGGAGTGAGAATGTTTTACCATATAGAACGCAGTTTAGGGATATCAATTTCTAAGTAAATTGGGACCTCTTCAGTGGACTGTTGAAACTTTCAGAGTGTTGGCGTCTAGAAGTAAACGTCTCCTGGAACCAAGGAACACATTGAGCTTGTACCTCAACTGAAGCCTATTTGGGAGGTGACTTGTCAGAGCAGCAATGCTGAATATGTTTGCTATCTTCACAAGCTCAGGGCGCTGTCCTTAACTGTACTGGGAGGCTAGAGCAGACCTTTTAAGGAAACGAAATATGTTTCGATACGTAAAGGATCCTTATGTCCGTAATCGGTACACAGCTTGATAATCGATAAACTTTTCTAAGTGTTCTGATTGTTTTTAATAGTCCCTAAAGAAATTCAGATTCTTCTGCACTCTTCACAGTTGAGATGGCTGGATTCACCTTGGAGCACCTCCTGTCAGTCTGGCATTTAGGCGAACGTGTTGCCATGTTGGGTCAGGCAGCCTGGCAGGATGCGTGTGCAGAGGCAGCCGCCCACGGGGTCCGGATTAAATAGGGAGCCTGGGAGCCTTCGAGTTGCCCCTGCCCTTGTTCTGTGGGCAGCAGCTGCTGATTTAGAGCACAAGGTGAAGGCTCTTCCTGCCTAATGACACATACTCTTATGAATTTTTCCTAGGAGAAAAGACACTAATTGTTTGTTCCAACGATCAACAAAAAGCTTGTGACATTTCTCAGATTCATGAGACCCAGATGAGTCGAAGCTCTGCCTGGTACCCGACTACAGTTGAATCACTAAATGTTTCAAGTCTCAATTTCTTCACCTAGAAAATGAAGATAAATACCTGTCTTTCTTAATTCACAGGGTTTTTTGTCTGGATCAAACGGTTAAACTATTTTATGGTGAAGGGGCTTTATACATTGTAAAGCGATCTGTAAATGTTCAGGTATTATTATCCTTGTGCACCGAATATTTGTTAATCAGCACTGTGCTTAGACTTGTGAGGGATAATAGAGCATGAGATTTGGCCCTTGGTGACCTTGATATACTTTGAAAATTGTGGGGAAGTACACATAACAGAAAATTTACTATTTTAATCCTAAGTGTACAATTCAGTGGCTTTACGTCTATTCACATTATTGTGCAACCATCACCACTGTATGCCTCCAGAACTTTTCCATCATCCCACGCTCAAACTCTGTACCCATTAAAAACTAGCTTCCCATTCCCCCCTCCTCTGGTGTACTTTTTTTGTTTTGTTTTGTTTTGTTTTGAGACAGAGTCTTGCTCTGTGTTGCTCAGGCGGGAGTGCAGTGGTGCGATCTCAGCTCACTGCAATCTCCTCCTCCTGGGTTCAAGCAGTTCTCCTGCCTCAGCCTTATAGTAGCTGGGATTGCAGGCGCTGGGAAGCTGGGATTACAGGTGTATACCACCATGCCTGGCTAATTTTTTTTATTTTTAGTAGAGATGGGGTTTCACTGTGTTAGCCAGGATGGTCTCAATCTCCTGACCTTGTGATCTGCCCGCCTCGGCCTCCCAAAGTGCTGGGATTACAGGCGTGAGCCACTGCACCCAGCCTGGTGTACTTTTAAAGATAAGATTTATACCCTGGAACACTTGGAACCTAAGAAATTATTTAATAATAAGTGCATATTAAACAAGAAATTATTTAATAATAAGTGCATATTAAACAAGAAATTGTTTAATAATAAGTGCAAGAATAAAAGTTAGCCGGGTGCAGTGGCTCATGTCTGTAATCCCAGCACTTTGAGAGGCCAAGATAGGAAGATTGCTTGAGCCCAGGAGTTTGAGACCAGCCTGGGCAACACAGCAAGACCCCGTCTCTGCAAAAAGATAAAAAATTTAGCCGGGTGTGGTGGTGCACAGCTGTAATCCTACCTACTTGGGAGGGTGAGGCCCGAGGATCATTTGAGCCCAGGAGTTTGAGGTTGCAGTGAGCTGTGATGGTGCCACTGCACTCCAGCCTGGGCAACAGAGCAAGTCCCCATCTCAAAAAATAGAAAATAATAAATGTAATACAATAAGTGTTTACCTTTGGCACTATCAAAGCACCCTGGCATCCCCGCTCTCACCCTCTCATCAAGAGATGGGAGAAGTTCAAAGGTAAGAGTATAGAAGGAGAAAGTAACCAAGGTGGCCAGACCAGGACTCAGGTCTCCCAAAGCCTAGCTCTGTATTGGATGTGTCTGTATATTGGATATGTCTGTGGCTTAGCTCTGTATTGGATATGTCTGTGTTTGTGTACGTGTGATAAGGAGATAATACCTGACGCTAAAGATGCATATTCAAACTTAGAAAGTTGGATCCATGGAAAAGGGCCAGGTTATAGAGGGCCTGGGATGCTAAGGTGAGTGCAGACTTTGTTCTCCAAACCATGCAGAGCTCCAGAGGTCTTTTGAGCTGGGGAGACCCATGCTTACAGAACTAGTGTTGTTGGCAGGATAAATCTGAGTGGACAAGGACCTGAGGCTGGAGGACCCAGGCAAAAGCCTGTTATGGGACCATACAGATAAAGTGGTGGGGATTAGAACAAGGGGGCTGTTAGAAGCAATGGTGAGGAAGGCATCAATTTGAGAGTGATCAGGAGGGATTATACGAAGTATTAAATAACCACATGTTGTTCCACAGTAGGCTGTGGTATAAATCCAATTAAGTAGATATGATCCTCACCATTAGAGCGCCTGGATTTTAATGTGAAGACAGTGGTATTGACAAGTAACAGCCAAACTAATGAGGAGAGTCTGTTTATCCACTGGGAGATTGCGTCTGGATAAGAAGTTAAGTATTTACAGGATGTGTCATTATTCCATGCAGGGAAAGGAGCCACCGTGCTGAGGTGGCAAGTCCGGTGTACATGTGGCCATTGCTGGGAGGGAGAGGTGGAGTTGTAGATAGTCTTTGAGAGCCAGAGGAAGTTCTTAATGGGCAGAAGTGTCAAGGAAGAGGTTAAAGGCAGAGTCTTGTGTGTGCTCTAAGAAACCTCTATACCCAGAGGGACTGTAATAAATATACATGTGGTTTGTTACGGAGAATCACAGGTGCAGGAGTTCTGAGGCACAAAAAACACTCTTTGCCTTTACATCCTATTTGGGACACCGTGATGTGTCCTGGGGTTGCCCTAGGCCTTCAGCCACATTCACCAGGTAAGAAACTTAAGCCCATAAGATTTTCCAGGAGTGTGGGAGGGGGAATATAACTCTTAGCGGGGAAACTTAATCAACGCAGCCTCGGAAAACTGTCAGAAAGCACCGCAGTCGGTTACTGCAGCTGGGAGACACCTACAGAAAAGGCGCAGTTCTGGAGTGGGTGAGGGCGCTACCATGCTGAGCAGAGGAGTTCACACGGAACGCGTTGGAGGACAGTCAGAATCCTACCGCCGTTTCCCTGGGAACGGCACTAAGTCTTCCAGAAAGAACAGAAAGCAAAGATTGGGGGAGAAGCTTGCAAACTACTATGCTAGACACATTTCAAAGGAAGGAAAATCTTAAGTGCAAGAATTTGGCCTTTCTGAAGAAGACTGAGGACAATTTTTGGTACAAACATATCTGAACACATGCACACACACACACGCGCACACACCACTTCCCATCTCCACAGCTTTCTAGTTTGAAAACTAGAAGGTGTTTTTACCTGCAACCCTAGTGAGGAGCAAAATATGAATGGAACGCAAGCATGATTGTTCATTCTTTCATTCGTTTGGCAGACATTTTTGTGGTCCTTCTAGGGACCAGCAGAGAGAGTTGATGACACCACCATGGCCCTTAAGGAGCTTACAGCCTGGTTCAAGAGACAGGAGTGGTCTGTGAGAAGCACAGAGGAGGGGCATCCGCTTTAGCCAGGCTGGTGTAAGGAAGGTGTTTTCAAAGCCAAAGGTGTTTCAAAACCCTCCTGCTTGGTTCTCCTTCATGGTGAATGGAAATGTCTTTCTCCCAGGTGCCCAAAACAGAAACCTGGGTGTTACGCTTGCCGCCTCCTTCTCTCCCACACCACAGACGTGGGGTCACCACCTCCCATGGAGTCCTCTGGACCCTGCCTCTTCCTTTCCCTGTGTGCTCCAAGGCCTTCAGGCTTTCTGCCTTCCCTGTGGAGATGAGGGTGGTGGCCTCCCTTTTTGTCACCCTTCCAAGGGTCATGCTCGTCTGCTGGCTTTTCTCCAAGACGCTGCCAAGAATGATCTTAATGAGACACAAGCCTGGTTGTGATATTTTCCAGATTCAGGTGTCTCTATGGTTCTTCGTTGCCTTCAGGAGAGAGTTCAAGCCTCTTACGGTGGTTTGTGAGGCCAGACCTGAACTAGCCCTGTCGTCTGTTCGTTCACCACCCCAGCATCCCTGCTGCGGGTTTTTCAAGATCTCATATCCCTGATTGCTTGTCACAGTGTCTGACTTGAGTCCTTGTCTCTTCCAGAGACCCTCCCTCCTACGCCTATCTTGGTAGTACCTCCTTCTGCAGCTGCTTCGCTAGAAGGCCTGCGTGCTAGAGCAGGGGTCACGTGATGTTCTCTTTGTCTCCCCAACAAGGGCTGTGAGCAGTAGCTCTTCTCTGTAGGTCCCTGTGCCTCAATGGGCTCACACAGAGTCTGCACTTTGATTTTTTTTTTTCTTTTTTTCTTCCTTTTTTTTTGAGACGGGATTTCAGTCTTGTTGCCCAGGCTGGAGTGCAATGGCACAATCTCGGCTCACCGCAATCTCCGCCTACTGGTTTCAGGTTTCAAGTGATTCTCTTGCCTCAGCCTCCTGAGTAGCTGGGATTACAGGCATGTACCACCACGCCCGGCTAATTTTTTATATTTTTAGTAGAGATGGGGTGTCTCCATGTTGGTCAGGCTGGTCTTGAACTCGTGACCTCTGGTCATCCACCTTTTTTTTTTTTTTTTTTTTTGAGGCAAAGTCTTGCTCTGTTTCTTAGGCTGGCGTGAAATGGCATGATCTTGGCTCACTGCAACCTCTGCCTTCTGGGTTCAAGCGATTCTCCTTTCTCAGCCTCCCGAGTAGCTGGGGTTACAAGCATATGCCACTGTGCCTGGCTAATTTTTTGTACTTTCATTAGAGACGGGGTTTCACCATGTTGGCCAGGCTGGTCTCGAACTCCAGACCTCAAGTGATCCGCCCGCCTTGACCTCACAAAGTGCTGGGATTACAGGTGTGAGCCACTACGCCCGGCCCACACTGACATTTATTGAATGAAGAAATTACGAATCATTTCTAAAAAACGTTTAGTACAATTACTTTTTTAATTTAAAGTCTTTCATTTTAACAATTAAAAGCTTTTTGACAGTCTTTATGATTTTTTGAGCTCTAAATATGTTAACTCCCAACTCATACTCATTTAATGCTTTTAAAAAATGTTCTCTTGAAGTATTTTCTCAAGTCTCCAAAAAGAGTTCCCTGACTTGATTTTTGTTGTAAGTCTGAGCTGTCGAGGCCCGGCGTGGTGGCTCATGTCTGTATTCCCAGCACTTTGGGAAGCTGAGGCAAGGCTGTCTCTTGAGGCTAGGAGTTAAAGACTGGCCTGGGCAACATAGAAAGACCTTGTCTCTATAAAAAATTTAAAAATTAGTGAGTGTGGTGGTGTGTGCTTGTAGTTCTAGCTGCTTGGGAGGCTGAAGTGAGAGGATTGCTTGAGCTCAGAAGTTGGAGGCTGCAGTGAGCTATCATGGCACCACTGCACTCAGCTCTGGGTGACAGAGTGAGGAATAAGCTTTTCATTAAAAAATATTCAGGCTGGGCACAGTGTCTCATGCCTGTAATCCCAGCCCTTTGGGAGGCTGAGGCAGTTGGATCACATGAGGCCAGGAGTTTGAGACCAGCCTGGCCAACACGGCAAAACCCAGTCTATACTAAAAATACAAAAAAAAAAAAAAAAATTGGCTGGGTGTGGTGATGCTCACCCGTAATCCCAGGTACTTGGGTGGCTGAGGCATGAGAATCGCTTGAATCCGGGAGGCGGAGGCTGCAGTGAGCCAATATCATGCCACTGTACCCCAGCCTGGGAGACAGAGTGAGACTGTCTCAAAAAAAAAAAAAAAAAAAGTTAAGAGATGGGCTATGTCTAAAAATAAAAAAAGAAAAGAAAAGAAAAAACGTAAATAATTGGAATTTAGAGCTTTTGGAATTGAAAAAATAATTATACAGATTTATGTATATCATAATAAAATTTGTCACCATACTTATGAGAAAAAGTTCTGGTAATCTGAATTTGACTTGAAATGAGTTTTTTTTCCCCCCAGATTGAAAACCTTTACCCACTTAATAAAGAAAATTCCAAGTTCATTTATGATTCAGAGAAGTATAAATTTAAATTTGTTTTTGTATAGAAAACATGGGGGAAAATTTTTTTGAAGGTGCAGTGTGTTTCACAGTGGCGGAATTGGAAAATGGAGACAAGATTGCAAGTGATTCTGTGGTCCTGGGAAAGAACTGGCATATGCAGTCTTCATACATGCCAAGTTCTAGTCCAAGAAGTTGGCATAACTTTGATCTGTCTTATTTGTTTTTGCTAGGGGGTAAATGGGTTGGTCATAGTCTTTAGAAATTACTATACACGGAAAATAGATTCTTATTAGTATCTATTACAACCTTCTCATAAAAAGGCATGCTATCTTAGAAAAGACCTATATTTTATTAGTGATTATGAGAACCAAATGTACAAATAGGTGAATATGAGATTGTTTTGGGGCCGGGCGCAGTGGCTTAAGCCTGTAATCCCAGCGCTTTGGGAGGCCGAGGCAGGTGGATCACCTGAGGTCAGGAATTCGAGACCAGCCTGATCAACGTGTAAAACCTCATCTCTACTGAAAATACAAAAATTAGCAGGGTGTGGTGGTGTGTGCCTGTAATCCCAGCTACTCGGGAGGCTGAGACAGGAGACTCACTGGAACTGGAGTGAGTGAGCTGCGCTAACAGCTGGAGTGCAATGAGATCATGCCACTGCACTCCAGCTTGAGTGACAGAGCAAGACTGTCTCAAAAAAAAAAAAAAAAAAAAAAGGTTGTTTTGGGGGAATGGGAGCAGTATTTAATATGAAGCTATGATTGCATTTTGCACAGGTAGTTATAATTGAGATTGCAAAGACAAATCAAGAAATCCTATCTTCTAAAGTCATGTAGAGTCTTTATTTTGTTATAGTCAAACAAGATGTGAAGATGACAATTACTTTTAGAAGGTAGGTAATCTCATTGCTGTTTATGAGGATTTTAAGATAATTTATATGTGAGATAGAACCATATGAAATACTTGATGCTGACCATTTTACCTCCAAAAATTACAGTCTCTTTGTTTCAACTCTTAACAACTTGACTGCTATTGTCCCACTATTTTTTTTTTTTTTTTTTTTAAGATGGAGTCTTGCTCTGTCGCCAGGCTGGAGTGCAGTGGTACGATCTCAGCTCATTGTGACCTCCGCCTCCTGGGTTCAAGCGATTCTCCTGCCTCAGCCTCCCAAGTAGCTGGGACTACAGGCGTGCACCACCATGCCCAGCTGATTTTTGTATTTTTAGTAGAGACGGGGTTTCACCGTGTTGGCCAGGATGGTCTCGATCTTGACCTTGTGATCTGCCTGCCTTGGCCTCCCAAAGTGCTGGGATTACAGGCATGAGCCACCGTGCCCGGCCATTGTTGTCCCACTATATTTGAGGCCCTTGACCAATACCACAAAATAGCCAGGCTGTAAAACTGAATTCTAATCATTTCTAGCCTTATCTCCAATGTCTCTGATGTTCATTTGTAAAAGTAAAGGGGCTCTTGAGTTGTGTAGAAGTTAAAAATGTGGGATTTGAAGCCAGGTACAGCAACCTGGTGAAACCCTGTCTCTACAAAAATACAAAATCAGCCAGGTGTGTTGGTGTGTGCCTGTATGCCCAGCTACTCAGGAGGCTGAGGCAGGAGGATGGCTTGAGCCGGGGGGGTTGAGGCTGCAGTGAGCCATGGATTACATCATTGTACTCCAGCCTGGGCAACAGAGCAAGACCCCTGTCTTGAGAAAAAAGAAATGGGGAATTTGGATTGAGGGCTTGATATCCAATGAATAAAAGGAGAAAAGGCTGGAGATTTAGGTGTGGAAGTTATCTACATACAGCAATGGGTGTAACTCTAGAGGGTAAGTGGAAGGGGATCTACCCAAATGGCACTAAGGTGAGCTAAGAATAGAGGACTCCTAGAGGAAGTGGTGATGGGAACTGAACGTGGAAGTCTTGCTTTTCTGGATGAAAACATCGTGTATTAGACAACTTGGAACCACTTCAGCTATCAAGATGTCTTTGATTTTCTTTCTGGAGAAATCTCACCTTGGTATTCTATTGGAACTTTGCCAGTCAGCCCTGAATCTGGCATTTAAGTTTGTTTAGTTACTGGAACAGAAACCAGCACTTTGTTGCTGTGGAATGCAGTATCTTTTAGCTCGTGAAACGAGTTCGTTCTTTTTTTTTTTTTTTGAGACAGAGTCTTGCTCTGTCACCGAGGCTGGAGTGCAATGGCGCGATCTTGGCTCAATGCAACCTTCACCTCCCAGGTTCAAGCGATTCTCCTGCCTCAGCTTTCCGAGTAGCTGGGACACCATGCCCGGCTGATTTTTTTTTTTTTTTAGTAGAGACAGGGTTTCACCATGTTGGTCAGGCTGGTCTTGAGCTCCTGACCTCAGGTGATCCACCCACCGTGGCCTTCCAAAGTGCTGGGATTACAGGCGTGAGCTGCCACACCCGGCCCAGACAAGTTATATTTTCAAAGGAAGCAAAAAACTGTATGAACGTACTTATGGTGGTGTGCTCAAGTCTGTGACATAAAATTCTTCTGCACTCAGAATGGTCAGTGATAGGCTTTGCTAAAGAAGACTTTATTGAACATTTGTAAGATGTCTGAAAAAAAAAATAACATAATGTAGAATTTAACTCCAAGATAGGACTTCCTTTTTCAGTTGTATCATTTATAGAATTAAGAAAATGAATTATTGTTCTCATTTAGATGTTTTGTTTTAAGGTTTTAAAACATATTATAGATGTTTTGGGTATCAGAGAAGAACAGTCATGAAAATAGTAAAAGATGTATAGAAAACTGTAATCCACTTAGAGATTATGCATAGATGGTGATATTTTTCTGTTTTGAAACAAACACATTTTTGAGGGGAGGCAGGTATTCAGGTGATCAGATTAGAAAAATACAAACCATGTGTTTTGTGTTTTATAGACTGTAATATTTCTATTCTGTTATTGTAATTTTATGTAATATGAAGTGGCTGATTATTTCATTGCATACTTTGGTCTTTCATGTTAGAATTTGGAGCAGAGGATGTTGTAATTTTTTTCAGTCTAACACTAAAACCAAAAAATACTGCAATCAGACAGTAAAAGTGATAATATACGGATTTTTACCAGTGAATTAAAAAATGAGAGATTTTCACATATTATTCCTAGTATCCCAAATGATTTGCTGAATAAGACAGAGAAACAGCTATTATTGAGAAATTCTAGGCACTGTTTTAACCTTATATGTGATTTTACTGGATCTTCACAACGATCTTGAAAGGTGAATATTATCTTCATTATTTTAGCTAAGCAAGTTAAGTGAGTTGCCCAGCAGTGGCTGAGGGTGGGGAAGTGGTAGCTGGAAAATGTACACAGAATTTTGTCTAATTTATGTAGAAATAGTTCTCTCTTATAATTGAAATTTTATAAATATGGAGATACTCATTATTTTATTGCATATTTTTGGTCTGCAAGTGGTAGAGCTGGATTTCAGATCCAGGCTGCTTAACTGTAAGGGTCTTGATTTTTATCACTAAACTTTATCTGTTTTTGTTGCTTTCTGCTCGGATTCGTAACCAACCCAGAGCAGAAGCCTGGGATTCAGTATTTCTGATTTTCCACTTACAAACCTCCTGTCTTTGTGGACGGGCATGTGTGTGTGTGATTTTTTAAATTTCTAAACTGGTACAACTGGGACTGTCTGATAACTGTGAGAAAATGGAATTTTGAGGCATGGTCCATATTGTCATTCCAAGATTTTCCCCAAGTCAATCTTTAGGAGTTGCATTGTCCAACAGAAATACCAAAATAGGAGAGAAGGGGCCACAGGAGAATCAGCTAAACCTCTCAAGAGTTTTAGGGGCCATGCCGTGAAGGGCACATTATCAGAGTGAATGCTGGTATGTCTGACGCACTTCCAAAAGAAGCCCGAGTTCAGGATGACTGAGATACTGAGTCAACTCCCTTTTGGAACTAGAAAATGAGACTTTCAGAGGTAGGAGCATAGATTAGAGTTATCCTCCTGTGGGTGCCGTGTCTTTATCTACAGGAATGCCCTCTCAGATCAGAGCTCCACAGGGACTGAGCCTAGCACGTTTTGAAATGGCAGTACTGAGAACTCACTTTACATTTTTAAAAATCCTGTTTATTTATTTAATGTTTTATTATGGGAAATTTTAAACATACCCCAAAGCAGAGAGAATATAATGAATCTCTCTGTATGCAATAGGCCAAGGAAAAACCAAGCTTCATGAATAGGTGATAACTAAAAGGAAAATAAGTTTGAATGGTTAATAAGTACTTTACTATGAAAGAAACTGGCATGAAGTAAAACTGTGAAGTAGGCTGATGAGTACCTGCTTGTTGCTTTACCATGTTTCAAAATCCTCTTTCCCGAGGCCCCCTACTTCCTGCCGCTGCCTCTGGCCACCTAGGCCTGCTCCACCTGCACACCACCCGCAGACCCCACATTCTCCTTGTGGTTTTTCATGCACTTAACTGTCATCATTGTCTATGCCTAAAAATGAAAGATTCCCAAGACCTGCCTTTCTAGGGATCACTGATATTTTTATTTTATTATTTTATTTATTTTATTTTTGAGACGGAGTCTCTCTCTATAGCCCAGACTGAAGTGCAGTGGCACTATCTTGGCTCACTGCAACTTCCGCCTCCCGGATTCAAGCCATTCTCCTGCCTCAGCCTCCCGAGTCACTGGGATTACAGGCGTGCACCACCACACCCGGCTCATTGTCACTGATATTTTTAAAGGCGACTTTTCTGAGACAATAACCCTGTTTAATTCCAGTGAATTTCAGGCTCAGCGGAAGATGGGGAGGCCTGTATATGTGGGTGGCTCTCCACAGTGCCCAGGTGTGAAGTCAGTACTGGTAGGGTATTTACTGTGTGTGAGGCATGCCCCTCTCCTCGTACTGCACCTGATCTTATAAACTGACCCTCATCCCCATCAGGTTTATTGAGACGAGTCCTGTCTTCGCTCCACTGACCATTGCTGTTACTGCTTCGAGTGATAAGCCTGACTTTGAGACAGGAGGTGGGAACAATGTCTGAGGATGCTGAATTTGATACCTCTGCATCTGCATTTCCTCCACCTCCCCCGGAGTACAGCCAGAGGAAGGAGCAGAACAGACATTGCAAAGGTTCTTTGGCAAAGGTTATTTTTAGGGGCCGTCTTGCCAAGATTGCTTCCGGGGAATTTATTTAGACACAGCAGGCCCCTGCCCTGTTAGAGATGTGAATTCCCACATACCTGGGAATGTTCTGGGTAGCCCCAGAAAAGTGCTGGAGGGATTTCATTTTAACCCTGAAAGATGAGAGATGGTCTGAGGAGCAGCACGATAGCCGGTGACCTTGGGCGAGTCACTTCATCTCTCAGGACCTTTGTTCCTTATGAAATGAACAGACCACGGTGGTTGGAGTAATTTCAGAGGTAGGGTGACCCTACCTCCAGGTTTGTCCAGGACAATCCCAGTTTGTGGCTTTTGTCCCAGAGGAATTATAAATAGCACCTCCTTTGCCTCTCAGAAGTGGCCCAGTTTAGACTACAAACTTGGGTCACCCTGTTCTGAGGATATACACAGGCAGCCTCATGGAAGGTTAAAATCACGTTGACACTCGAGTGATTTTTTTTTCCCCAAGTAATTTATACATCGGGTAGTAATGCCTTTTCTGAAAGCGCTGGCCTATTTCTGGAACTTTAGAAATGTAAACATTGGTGAAGTGAGATTTTTAATACTTTGAGATATATGTATATATATCTCATACATAATCTAGTAATTCTGAATCTTTTAATTCATAAATCTTATAGAAGACCAAGCTTTGTAGAACACCGTGAGAGTGAGCCCTGTGACTGGAGGGCTGTGGGGCCACCAGCCCGGCTGAGTCCTTCTGTGGGCCAGGTTGCCCTCTGAAACGGGGGTTGCTGTTACACTTTTGGTTTTGTATTTTGTATATACATATGCTATGTATATGGTTTTATAAATATCATATACTTACACTTTAGACAATTTGATATTAATATGGGCCAGGCATTAATGACTTTTATTTTATACATCTGCAAAACTAAGAGCTAAACCTTATTTAAAGATCTGAACCAGTTACTAAAGTCCTGTCTGTAGATTTGTTCTTCTGACCGTATGTCTTTTCTGAAAATTGTAAGAATTTATTTCCGTGTTTACGCACTTGAAAATCTAGCCATGAAATGGTGACAAATGTATTTACTGTGTGACAAATCATGTTGAATAGAACTTGTTCCCTCATTTCTATAATGAGACACAGGTAGGGCTGTCACCCTGAGAGGCCTTTAAGGACTTGGTAGGGAAGCAGGAAAAATCGTGTCAGAAATGCCTGATGTGTGACGGTGAGTTCTATTGCTGTAACTGCTATCGGGGTAACTGGATATTAAGGACTTTAAAGGATTTCTATTCTGCAGTCCTAGGATTGGGCAGTGTGTACCCTTTCCAGTAGGATTTTAAAATGTGATGTCAAAATAGGGATTTGAATGTGAAGCTGTAAAAAAGTCTTGAAGTAGCACTTCATTGAGCAATTAACATCAGAACTCTCGGATTGCTGGATTGGATCCAGTTACGTAGTTTTCGTCCCCCTCCGTTAGGAATGTGGAGGATTAGTGAAGTAAAGCTAGCCAGCATCATTACAGACAACTAGGGAAAGGCAAAGAAAATAACTTACAAATCTAGGCTAATGAATGTTTATGCTCTCCTAAACTATTGTTTAAAGATATGTATTTAATAATCGCATAAGAAATACCTGTTTATTGTAGCATATTTAGGAAATACTACATTTTTAAATTAGAAATTTTTAAATATTAAAAAAGTTACAACCTGGAGAAAACAAGTGTGTGCATTTTGCCAAGTGCCTACTAGCTCACTTTATGCTGTAGTCTAGAAGCATCTGTTTATGTATTTTATACTTTAATGTGCTATGGTCTGAAATGGTTCCGGATGTCCAGTCTTTATTACCCATTTTCCTGAATGCCAGTCAGCAGGAGCCCTGGGGAGGAACTCTTGGTGGAGGAAATCCCAGCTTGGTTCCCTCCGGTGTGGAGTTGGCAGGAACGTTGGAAATGCCCAGCTTCTCTGTTTTTGTTGCTTATGTTAATCAGAGTTTTCCCCATATGTAGGGGAAAGCTATAGATGTACCTGACTGTGGGCTGTTCCTTACTTAGAATTGTTCTCTGGTCTGGGACAGCGATGCAGAGAATAGGGTGTATTACAGAGAGCTGTTTCATTCTAAATGAATGCTTGCATCTCTGTGTGTAGGCAGCCATTTATTTGGGTCCCTGAAAATAGTAGCAGTATGGTGAACTTAAATTAAAGAATATTTATTTTGCTGTCTGTGTAGTACAAGCTGCTTCCCCAGTTGCCGGATGGGTTGAGGGCAGAATCATCAGTGTGCTTTTCTTTTGGCTTGAATTCATCCTTAAGAAGAGAATGAGAAAAGTACAATAAATGCTGCTGCTGCTGCCTAAAACTGAGCAACAGTTGGGTCTGCCCTGTCACAGAGCCACATCTTGCACATAATTACCCAGGCTCCAAGGGAATAAGTTATTTTGAGAAGCATAGCTCAGGATCAATCAGATGTAAGGCTGTTTGTTGGGAGCCTTAATATGGTTACTTACCAGAAAGTCCTCAAAGGAATTCTCCACGTAGTTTGTGCCAGCCTGGGGGAGGCAGGTGTGACCCCACACAACATTGAGCTAGTGGCTAAGTCAGGCTCCTGGCTTAGAAAATCTTGAAGCTCAGA
This sequence comes from Macaca nemestrina, assembly GCF_043159975.1. NCBI lineage: Eukaryota > Metazoa > Chordata > Mammalia > Primates > Cercopithecidae > Macaca > Macaca nemestrina. Next base: position 12,493,169 of record NC_092125.1, on the reverse strand, counting down.
TGACCAGGCACCAATAGCTTTCATGTGGTCCTTTGGGCCTACTAGTTTTTGTTTTTTTTTTTCTGCCTTTTAGAGCAAACATAACTTAGACTTTGATTCTAAAGATAATTTGATTTGGTTGGTTTAACATATGCTTCCAGCCCTAAAATAGTTTGGGAAGAATCTTCATATTTCTAGTCTTAACTCTTGAATTTAACAGTTAAAAGATGGGGGGAGGGTTTCATCAGGATCATTTGCTAACCCTCATTTAGGAGAGAGGATGCTCTTTTTTTTTTTTTTAATAATTAAAATCTTGTTTCAAGAATTTTAAAAGACCCCTTGGAATTAACGTAGAGCTAGATTGAATTGCAGACTAGCTTCGGGAATCCACAGCTCCAAATGTTTGGTGACCTTGTTAGGTTGCTTCAGTCTGATTTGAGGATTAAAGAGAAGTAGAGATAAGTAATTGCAGCTGAAAAATCAGAATTAGGAGACTGAGTATTAAGGACTCCTGCAAATGGTAATCAAATGTAGGAAATTCTCTTAAGCAGGAAGGAAATTAACAGATGGAAATACTTTAGCTTCTTGATAAATGTAAGATCTTTATGAAATAGAAAAAATGCTAAATAATTCAACCCAAATTTAGTATTATTTATGGTGATCAGGATAAGAGGGAACATGAGGACACATACGGAGTTTTAAATGTAGAATTTGATGTGGAAAGGGAACGTATAAGCTTCAACTTAAGACAGACGTTAGTTTCACAGGCCAAGGGAAGCATACTGTAATTTGAGATCAGCATATGAGGGACTTCAGTTCTGTGCATCATTCTTGTGTATTAATCACTCTTTGTCTTCATGGAAGTTGAGTGTGGAAAAAACTCAACTGTTTTTTCTCTTCTCACACCACAACAGTCAACCCAGAAGAATTCTGTGACCAAATGTCTGTGGTCTTCTCCCGCTTTCCACGACCCTGTGCACCAAGCAGGCAATCCGTTCACCAGCTGGGTGTCCTCCAGTGTATTTGATTCTGACGCTGTCGGTTTGGTGATAGCATCAGATCCCACAGGTTGAGGGCTCAGTCCCACAAGGCTGCCCCCCTTCAGACACCATCTCAAGTCCAAGCCTCTAGAATAATGACCAATCAACTTAAAATTGGGGTTGTCATGCCTCTTTGGGTTTGATCAGTTTGCTAGAGCAGCTCACAGAACTCAAGGAAACAGGTACTTATATTTACTGGCTTATGATAAAGGAGATTTAAAAGGATACTGATGAGGAGAAGCATAGGGTGAGGTATGGGGGAAGGGGTGCAGAGCTTTTATGCCCTCCCCAGCAGGTCACCCTCCAGGAACCTCTACCTGTTCAGTTACCTGGAAGCTCTCCAAACTCCATCCTCTTGGGCTTTTGAAGGAGACCTCATTGGATAGGCATAATTGAAGCTTGGACAACCATGGAGGAATGTGACTGGACAAAAAGGCTGTGATCTAATACTAATAGGCTGAGTGGGAAAACCCAGCAAAGCCTGTCTGTTTAGACTCTTCTTAGCCTCTCTGTGCAGACTTCCTTTCTCTCAGGTTTGTGGCAGGACTCCTTCTGAAATGAGGGTCTTATGACCTACAGTTAGATAAGGTAGGTCAGATCATTTCTTTATGGGCTCCAAGCCAGAAAGGCAAGGGAAAATTGGAGTCCCTCCAGGGAAAGCCTGCTCCTGAGGCTGGAGCCACCCTAGCATGACAGCAAAGACTGTAACTATGAGAGTTATGAGCCAGGAACAATAGATAAAACATATATATATATTTTTTATGGTGTATATATATATAATATACACCATATATATACACACACACCATATATATACACCCATTTGTATAAATATATATATATCACAGAAGCCAATAAAATTTATATCAGAAAAATGAATATTTTAGCTTATTGGAATGTTGGACTCTTCTTAGAAGAAAGACCCAAAAGGTATTAAAATACAATTCTCAAATAAAAGTAGAGTCATGACTCTCATACAGATATAAAGATGAATATTTAAAGATGTTCTTTAACTCATTAGTGAGAAAACTGGTAAGCCATTACAGCCAGTCCAAAAGAGCATCCAAAGAATAAGACACATTTTTGGAGCGGGAATGAAATGAATGTGTACATGGAGGGGCTCTATTTTCTGTGGGAGGAGGAGGAGTGCTCCTCTGATTTATTTGAATGTCTGTAGACAGAATTATTTTGCATTGCTGTCAGTTATCTGTGACCTATAGATTTGTAGAAAAGCCTAGAAGGGCTGCTTATGGACAATGCACAAGTTTCCCATTGGAGCATAGATTTTTCCCTGTATAAAGCAGCCTTGTCAGGCATTTCACCTTTCCAAATTCCGTAGTTTCCATCCTTTCTGGAAGTTACAGGGGTGATTCCATACATCGGAGAGGTCATTCCTCAAACCAGTATTAGTCGGGGCTAGTTTGGCTTTGTCGAAAACCCTGAAAAGAGTGTTACCTGTTACACAGTCTCAGAGCTTAGTGCCTTTCTTTCTGTGTTTTGAACAGCCCATGGACTAAATGGAAATCAGTCTTGTGAGCCTGGCGGTGGAAGCCTGAAATTTGCGGTGCAGAATTTGATTAAAACCAGAGCTGGATAAGACAGTCTTTTCAAGTGCTGGGAGAACCATCTTTAACCTCTCCACTTAAAGTGTCATCCATTAGCCTGGTTCTATTTTTAGATACCCTCAGCTGTGAGGTTGCCTGTTATTTTTGCAAGGTATTTTCTTTTTCTTTTTTTTTCTTGGCAAGATTATAGAATCTTTCTTAACATTTAAGGATTCTGTAGTTAAGTTTGACATGATAATAACAAATGTTAAAAACCTGGAACTTGAGCAGATACACATTTTTAGCTTCTCAGGTTTCTTTTTATTAAAAAAGAAAAATTGACTTTTATCCTCTTTGATTGATTCCAGAAAGTCTGACAAATGAGATCTTATTCAACCAATAGTTATTGAATGCCACTGTGTTCTAGGCACTGTCCAGAGCACAAAACAAAGATTCCTGCTTCTCTGTGTGTCACTTTCACCAGCATTTCTTAGAATGTTCAAATGGTGGTGGTCACGGTACCTTGGAAAATGCTGGAGTTGTTTGTGAGCTTTCCTACCCTTTAATTTGAGATCATTAGATATACAATGGCATTGGGTAGAAAGAGACTCTGAATCATGCATACAGGCAGAGTTTGTCGGGGAGAATCAACAGAACAAAAGGCTGCCCCTCTGTCTTTCTCTTACCTTGTCTTTGGGTGTATGTCAGTGTCTATATCAGTGTACCTGGAACTCAAGCTATTATTTTACTCACTACTTTTGACGGTAAAAACTGCAATTACTTTTGCACCAACCTAATAAAAGCAGCCTTTTCATACTGTTGAAGTTCCACTTTATTTATAACTGAGATCATCACAGTTTAAACTTGGAAGTATTGAAACTTTAACAGGTACAAGCTCTGTGTGCGCGAATGCAGGTGCACCTGCTGGGTGCTGGGTTTTCTGAGTGATGGCAGAGGTGAATAAGGCAGGATTAGGGACTACCTTGTGTTGAGTTTTTTGATTAGTAATATGTATGCATACAGACATGTAACAGCTTGGGAAACCAGCTGTGGGTCTTCCTTTTGCAGTGGAAAGAAACGGATTTTGCCTTTTTACAAGAGTTAATGTTAAGGCTCTTTGGACCTGGTGTATTATGAACCAAATCGTGATTCAAATGTCACCCAATATTTTAATTGTCCCTTAATAATAAGTTTATTTCAATTACCTGGGCAATATTTTTGCCCCTTATAGGTAAAAACGGATGTTCTGAACACTTTCTAACCAGAGGAAATGAAGATATGTTAATGATGCTCTTTGTTCTCCAGCAGGAGTATGAATACTTGTGATGAATCTGGAAAAGATGAAGAATTGGCAGGGTTCTGGATTCTTAGATCACAGACCTTCTTGCACCCCTTTTCTGTCTGTAACAACATGCTATGAATTGTGCTAAGCAACAGCATGATTCTCCTTAGCTGTTGGAGGCGGAATATCTCCTGTGTTCAAGTAGGAATAAATCGTGACTATAGGCTGTCTTTATTTTTCTGAGCAATCTCACCCTACCTGAGTAAGATTTTAGAATGATTTAATTCTCTTTCAGTTTAAACCCCTCAGCACCGCCCAAGTTTCTTGGAATTGCCGTCACTGATTGCTCTTCTTTTGTATTTCTAGTCTCTTTTATATTTCCTAGTCTCTTATAATCCATCATACCTCACAGCAAACTAGTTGAGTTAGATTCATAGTGCATTTCTTTTCTTTTCTTTTTGAGACGGAGTCTCACTCTGTCACCCAGGCTGGAGTGCAGTGGCGCCATCTCGGCTCACTGCAACCTCAGCTTCCTGGGTTCAAGCAGTTCTTCTGCCTCAGCCTCCCGAGTAGCTGGGACTACAGGTGGGAACCACCACACCCGGCTAATTTTTGTATTTTTAGTAGAGACGGGGTGTCACCATGTTAGCCAGGCTGGTCTCAAACTCCTAGACCTCGTGATCCGCCTGCCTCGGCCTCCCAAAGTACTGGGATTACAGGCGTGAGCCACCGCGCCCAGCCATCATAGTGCATTTCTTGGAGGAGGGAACTAGCCGCAGAGAGACGAGCCGACTTGCCCACCCTAGACAGTAGGCTGGTCACGAAGCCAGGGTTCAGATTTAAGGGCTGTGTTTTTTAGGGATTGCTGAACTGAGCTGTTGCATACCATGTTATCTAACAGGACCTTGGAGACCAAGCAGAGATTCGTGGGCAGAGAATAAATGGGCTGCTGCGTAGTTAGATGCCTAGTTATATAAGTTATGAGAACATTAAGGCCCCAAATGGACTTCTAGGACATCCTGATAATTGATTGTAGCACAAGCAAAATCCTTGGGATTAACACATTCATTTACATAATCCTTACTTTGATTAAATTTTTAAAATTTCGTGTAGATGGTTGAAAGATGTATCTGAGTACTTGGCAACGTTGAAGATTTGGAGGAATATTTTCAAAGTCATGATTATTCAGTTTTGGTTATGCGGAATGGCTGGTCACCACTGTGAGTGGCTTCTGGATCTAGAGAGCTTCCTTGGTGTTAGCGCAGACTTTCTTGATTTTAGTGTAGATGCCAACACTCTCTAAATGTTTTTCAGGACGGTTGAGTGACTGAACATTTAAATGTGAGGTTGCTGCTGGTGATTCTGGGACAGCTCGTTGGTTGAGATGTTACTGCATCCGGTGCGGTTTGTGTGATGTGTGGACCTTTTGGGCCTGGCTGCCCGGCGGATTGAGACGCCCTGTAGTGAAGCGGTTTGTTCTGCTCTGCGCAGATTGCAGGACTTTTTGCCGTCACAGACGGTTAGGCCACCTACTCTTTATGAGGGCAGAGCCTCCTTTCTTAAGGGTAAAGCTGAAATTGCATTTACTTCGGAGAGACGATTTTGACCTTCCTCTTCCACTTCAGTCGGTGATTTTTACAACATATGCAGCTTTCTAGAGCCTCCTTACTTTTCTAATATTTAAAAAGAACCGGGAAACCGATTAGAGGTAATCTTGGCAAATTGGGAATTTGTGAAGTAGAAAAGAGCACTATTAAAGTGATTGCTGTAAATAGAAAAATGAATGGACCGTTTTTTAGAACAGCAGTTTAATAGAGCTGTGGCTTCCAGTGGTTTCCAGTAGTTTCACAGGAGAGGGTGTTCCGAACCATCGTGACACAGGTAGTGTTGGCCGGCCTCTTTCTTCTCCTTGCAGTAATCTTTTGAACTATTTCATAAAGCTGATCATGACAGTGACTGTCCATGTATATATGTATAGCTGAGAAAGCATCAGGATGTGAAGGACAAATAATTGCATGGTTTCAGAGTCAGAAATACAATTCGAGTTCTGAGCCATGACTGCAGGCTGGAACGGACTCGGCCTGTCCTCTGTGCCCCGTCTCGGGGACCACTGCCACTGTGGCTGGGGCTTGATTGTCCTACCCCACAGGATGCAGGTCGTGATGAGTGTTGGGGGAGGCTTGGAATTGACCGAGTAGACCTCTTGATGTCTCAGCTCCCTGAGGAGAGTAAATGATACGCAACTTCAACATAGAACACTCAGCAGCACCCCAGACCGTTTTTCACCTGACAGACAATGCTGTCTTATAATTGGTAGGTTTAAAAGCTACATGTTCTTTAGACTTGCTGACCCCTGAGTTTTCTGCTGTGCCTGGATATCCCAGTCCTCAGCAGATTCTCGTTCATTTCATTCAGAAAACTCTACATCTGGGATGAGTTTCCATTTTAGGAAATGGGATCTGAAATGATTATTTTGTGTAATTATTATTAAAGAAAAAGGTGGTTAAAGAAGTATAAAGGAAATGGATAGATATGTTGCCAAAACTTTTGTTTGGAGAAAATGGAATGATGAAGATTGAACACGTAGTTTTACAGAAGCCAGCCCAGGCTTAGAACCGTATTGCTAAAAGAATTAATAATTCACTGAAAAGTGAAATGAACTGATATTCAGGGAACCATGTCAGACTCATGATTGATTTTTCAGGTCCCCGTCTGTGTACCTAGGTAATAATCTCTTCTAGGTAAAATTGTGCACATGTATAGTCAAAGAGGATGATATAAACAGTCACATTTTTCACTCATTTTGATTAAAAGACTTTTCCTGCCTTTACCCTAGAGAATGTAGGTTGATGTGACTGTAGCCTTCGTCAACTTAAAAAGAAATCAAATACAAATGCATAGCGATTGAATAACACTGGTTTGTCTCAACAATTCAGTAAGGACATGCACATTTTCTTTTTGCCGTTAAGCACATTGTGCTGATTGCCCTGTTATATAATTTAGCTTTGAGAAAGGCAGTACTCTTGTAGTTCCCATGGATTAGGGACTTTGCTAGCAAGTCCTCCAAGAAAGATGCAATAGCGTCTTCCGCCAGTGAATGGGAGTGACAATTGTAGCTAGCAAATGCTCCCGGAAAACCCCTTCAACTGATATTTACTCAACCACCATGTTTTGGAGGTTGGGGAACATCCTCTGGGTCTCCAGATCAGGGGCTCCCAACCTCCGGACTGTGGACTGGCACTGGTTCGTGACCTGTTAGGAACCGGGCTCTACAGCAGGAGTTGAGCAACGGATGAGCAAGTGAGCAGAAGCTTCATCGGTATTTACAGCTGTTCCCCATGGCCCACATTACCACCTGAGCTCTGCCTCCTGTCAGATCAGCGGCGGCATCAGATTCTCATAGGAGTGCAAACCCTACTGTGAACTGTGCGTGCCAGAAATCTAGGTTGTGCACTCCTTATGAGAATGGAATGCCTAATGATCGGAGGTGGAACAGTTTCAGCCTGAAACCATCCCCCTTCCCTACCCCAACATCCGTGGAAAAATTGTCTTCCACGAAACTGGTCCCTGGTGCCAAAAAAGGTTGGGGACCGCTGTTCTAGATTATGTTCAGGAATATAATGGAGGCAGAGACTGCTGATCATTTGAGAATCCTTCAGTCCTTACACATGAAAGCATCCGTACGACTCCAAGGCACAGGAACACGGTGTACAGGAGAGTTTCCATGTGCATCCAGGGAGGGCCTGTATAGCCAGTGGAGAGCATCTGCACCCACAGACCGCCCACCCTGGCCAGGGACTCACTGGTTACAATTCTTTGTGTTTAGGAAAGAGATCCTAATATTTGTTCCAGCTGTCTAAGGAATATACATAGTGAGACTGTCTTCCACCGCATTTCCATCTATAGAACACTGTTGAACATTGTTTCCCTTAGCTTTGTCTTAACTTCTGTGGTGGGTGGTAAGGACTAGAAACATGTCTTTTTATTTTTTTTGAGACAGAGGCTCCCTCTGTTGCCTAAGCTGGAGTGCAGTGGCACCATCTTGGCTCACTGCAACCTCTGCCTCCCGGGTTCAAGAGATTCTTGCCTCAGTCTCCTGAGTAGCTGAGATTACAGGCATGCACCACCATGCCAGGCTAAGTTTTTATATTTTTAGTAGAGATGAGGTTTCACCATGTTGGTCAGGCTGGTCTTGAACAACTGACCTCAAGTGATCCACCCTGCCTCGGCCTCCCAAAATGCTGGAATTACAGGTGTGAGCCTCTGTACCCGGCCAGGACTAGAAACATCTGTCTTGTCTTTCTGGGGATAGATGGTTTTATGGTTTCCCATCTCGGTCTTCTTTTTTGTGGCTCTAAAACTTTTTATGTGCCTACTTTTGGGATGCTGGAAGTGTTTATATTTATGACTAGGTGCAGAGAAACAGGGAATAAGCTGTTGGTTCAGGAGGGAGGTAGAGGAGGGTTTGAGTTGAAAACAGGAGAGGAGGTTGGAGGATTCTGCATGTGCCAGGGCAGCTTCTGGATTGAGCTACAAGTTGGGGAGACGCTGGCTTCTTTCCTCCATGGTCTGTGTCTGATTGAATAAAGCACCATTTCCCTTAAGAAAGGACATACGGCTTGGTAATCTTTTTTAAACCGAGGAGCCTGCCTCCAGAATGGTGTGGAGCCACTTTCATTCCCACTTGAGTTCTCCAAAGTTTAGTTTTCAAGAACCCTAAAGATGCATGTTGCAATACAAACAACAAGAAAGTTCACACAGAAGTCTTCGGGTCAAATGTGTGGGGTTTTGTTGCTACTGTTGTTTTTATCTTCTCCATGATTAACAGACTTTTCACAGAAACAGGGGTGATAGGAGATTCATAGGAACAGTCTCCCTAGGCATTGGTAATTAAAACAGGAAATAGAATACAAATTCAACATTCTAATAAAGCTTAAAATTCCTTTTCAGAGGCACTGGCCTCTTTTTAAGCTATTACCACAGAACAGCTGGAGTCTTTTTTCTGCATTTAAGTTACTCACCACCTTTCTTGGCTCTTATGAGAAGATAGGGAAACTTCATTAGGCTTAACTCAACTAAATAAATGGACCTTCTCTGGATTTGTACAAGTGGATAATTACCTATGGCAAATTACCTTCATTGTATGTATAGCTATAAAAAGGTAGTATCACCTCGGGAGGCTGAGGTGGGGGATCTCTGAGCCCAGGAGTTCAAAGCTGCAGTGATCTGTGATTGCACCACTGCACTCCAGCCTGGGTGACAGAGCGAGACCTTCTTATCTCTTTACAGAAACAAACAAACAATCAAACAAAGCAGGTAGTTTCAAACGACTTCCTGCGGTGTGGGGTCAGGAAGCTTGGGATTTTGTGAGCAGCTTTTAGGGATATATCCAGAAGTGCTTCTGATACCTGTATTATGAAGACACTTAAATAACAGACAAGGTATGATGACGTGCACCAGCAATATTTGCCCACTTTTAAGTAGAATTTAAATTTTTAAAACTTTATAAATGTTTATATCATTATATGTTCTCTCCATCAGTTGCTTTTTTTTTTTTAACAACCTACTATTCTTTTGTGCCTTTCCCAAAAACTCTGGTATATGAGTAGTCTTAATATTATCAGTTTTAAAAATTGTTTTAAAGTAATTGTACTTGCTGAAGATAGGGCCTGGGGTGTATTTTACTGTAATAACTTAATTGTCTGGAAACAACCCAAATGTTCATTCATAGGGAGCTAGTTACATAAAATATGGTTTATACACTACAGTGGAATACTATACAGCCATAAAAACAAATAACTTATACTGATATGGAATGATCTCTGGGTTATATATATTGTTTGTTTGCTTGTTTTTGTTTTTTTTTTCCTTTGAGATGGAGCTTCACTCTTGTTTCCCTGGCTGGAGTGCAATGGTGTGATCTCGGCTCACTGCAACCTCCACCTCCCGGGTTCAAGCAGTTCTTCTGCCTCAACCTCCCAAGTAGCTGAGATTACAGGTGTGCGACACCATGTCCAGCTCATTTTGTATTTTTAGGAGAGACAAGGTTTCACCATGTTGGTCAGGCCGGTCTCGCAGTCCTGATCTCAAGTGATCCACCCACTTTGGCCTCCCAAAGTGCTGGGATTACAGGCGTGAGCCATTGTGCCAAGCAAAGTATAGAACAATGTATATCCTATGGTGTGTGTTAAAGGGACCAAAGGAAAAACAAGACATGTAAGTCTGTGTGTTTATGTAAACACAGATACCACTGAAGGAATATACAAGAGACTGATAGCTCCATTCTTTATGGGGTAGGGCGTTGGGTAGCCAGGGAACAAAGGTGAGAGAATGGATTTTTTTTTGAAAACCATTTGTACCACTTGACTTTTGAACCAAGGAAATGGATTACTCACTCAAAAAGTAAATACATAAAATTAATATGTTAAAAAATAAGTAATGAATTTTTATCATAATCTTACCTTCAAAAAACAAAACTTAATTATCTATAGTGTTGTCCAATAGAATTTTCTGTGATGATAGGAATGTTGTATATTTGCACCATCCAATACTACTAGCCACATGTGGCTTCTGATCACTTAAAAGATGACTTGTGCAACTGAGGAGCTAATTTTTAAATTTGATTTTCATTAGTCTAAGTTTAAGTGGCTACTTGTGGCTAGGAGCTACCACATTGATTGGGTATGGATCTAATGTACATGACTTTAAGACCGGGCGTGGTGGCTCACGCCTGTAATCCCAGCACTTTGAGAGGCCAAGGCAGGCGGGTCACCTGAAGTCAGGAGTTCAAGACCAGTCTGGCCAACATGGCAAAACCCCATCTCTACTAAAAATACAAAAATTAGCTAGGTGTGGTGGCAGACACCTGTATTCCTAGCTACTAGGGTGGTTGAGGCAGGAGAATCACTTGAACCTGGGAGGCAGAGGTTGCAGTGAGCCAAGATCACGCCACTGTACTCCAGCCTGGGAGATAAGCAAGACTCCATCTCAATAAATAAATAAATAAAAATAGAGTGTATGGCTTAGAGTATCTTTTCTGTTTAGACCTGACTAAAACTTAGAAAGAATTGTTAGTTTAGGCTCTCAGGGTAAAATTTATTACTGTAAATCCAAAAAATCCCCTTTTTTTTTTTTTTTGTCCTTGAATTAAATGCTGTCACCTCCTTCTTGAAAGGAGGGACTATTAGTCAGATTTGAAAATCCTCTTTATTACCCAGGAAAATCATTTTTATGGACACTTGGTCTTTCTGTATCTGGCTTGGAAGCAGTCTGTTTTTGATAGGTTGACTTTTTCATCTTGAACACAAACCCTGTTTGTGTGTCCCCTACTCCCCAGTTTGATGTGCCAGGCACTTTGTTCTGAAGCCCAGCAGCTGTTGTGGGACGAGGGGACAGTTTGCATGCTTAGCCAGCAGCTGCCAGAAACATTTCTAATCTGGTTTTGGCAGGAAATAGGGCACAAGTGGAAGCCAAGTTAAAAGAAGCTGGAAAAATAAACAGAATGACTTGGATGTCACTTCATATGTGGTCCATTTTCAGCTGAAGATTTGCCCCAGTAATTTGCTAATATGACTGGACTGTGATCCCTTCCAAAGGCAGGGTTGAATATAGTCACCTTTGAGATCCAGGATCTAGTCCAGTGCTTGGAACATGCTTGTAGGAGGTTATTGTTATTATTTTTTCAATGATTGACTACACTGCAAATTTGTTTAATTGGTTTAATTAGTAGCTTAAAACTGTTGTTCACCCAAGATAAACTAGTTGTAGGCTATTATTGGTTATGGGTTCCTTCTCTCTTCTTTCTGCTACACAATATCACCCACCGTCTCCTCTAAAGCAAGACATTTTGAACATTTTTTTTTTTTTTTTTTTGAGACAGAGTTTCACTCTGTCACCCAGGCTGGAGTGCAGTGGTATGATCTTGGCTCACTGCAGCCTCAGCCTCCTGAGTAGCTGGGACTATAGGCACATGCTACCACACCCAGCTAATTTTTGTATTTTTAGTAGAGACGGGGTTTTACCATGTTGGCCAGGTTGGTCTCAAACTCCTGACCTCAACTGATCTGCCTGCCTCAGCCTCCCAAAGTGCTGGGATTACAGGTGTGAGTCACCACGCCTGGCCTTTGAACTTTCTTTAAACATTATTTAGACTGGGCACGGTGGCTCATGCCTGTAATCCCAGCACTTTGGGAGGCTGAGGCAAGAGGATTGCTTGAGTCTAGGAGTTTGAGACCAGCCTGGGCAACATAGCAAGACCTCATCTCTAAAAAAAAAAATTAGCTGGGTGTAGTGGTGCATGCCTATAGTCCCAGCTACTTAGGGGACTGAGGCAGGAGGATCAATTGAGCCTGGGAGGTCGAGGCTGCAGTGAGCCGTGATCATACCATTATACTCCAAACTGGGTGACAGAGCTGGATGACCCTGTCTCCAAAACAAAACACTGTTATTCATCTATTCTGCTGCAAGCAAGCGTATTTTGCATTTGTGAGCAAAAAATAAGTACATCTTAATTTAATCTATCTTTTCTACAAAGTAAAAGGTTTTCAAAAGGTGAAGATACAGGTATAAATGTGGTGTCTTTTTAAATGGAAGGCAAAAATTCTTCAGGTTGGAATATCCATTAAGAGACTTTTTGTCTCTAAAGTGGAAAATTTACTAAAATCGTTCTTTTGGGTTTCCAGTTCTTTCCATCAAATTCTCCATCCTCTAGAAGCCCAAGCAGCCCCAGCCTTGTAGATTCCCAAGAACGCGTAACGTGTGAAGTGTTGTCTGTGAGGAAGGGATCTGAAATCCGATGGGCTTGTGCTAAATCGTGTTTGGTTTTCTTTGCAGACCTTCACTGCCTGGTGTAACTCCCACTTAAGGAAAGCCGGCACCCAAATTGAGAACATTGAAGAAGACTTCAGGAATGGCCTTAAGCTCATGCTGCTTTTGGAAGTCATCTCAGGTTGGTGTTATATATCCCAATCCTATGCTTTCATGTGTTATCAGTAGGTAAGCAACTATTTAGAGATGATTACATCAGAAGTTCACTTTGAACTTGGCTGGGCAAGAACATGGTATTATTGCCAAAGAAAACCTTTCCAAAGAACAATCTGCCTGGAGTTATTTTTGTGTTCTAAAAAAGGAGTGAATTCTCTTTAAAAATGACTTATTAAAATAATGTTTATACCACCAAGCTTGAAACAAAATAAGAGAAGAAAAAATGACTTCACATGACTCCCTCCATGCTGCCCTCTCTACTCTTCGTCCAGCTAGAGCATATTCCAGAAATCATCTTGTATCCAAAAATCTCCATGTTGTAGATGTTGGCAGAACTCTGAACATATAAGCTAAAATCCCAGGGGGGCTTTGATTTGTCCTGAATTTCAGTTGGGCGATTTAGACTTTGGACTAGAGAATGGATCACCTTTGGAGAAGTGTGACTGGGAAGGATTATGGCAGATCTGCCCTGATCCATATATCTTCATAATCAGGTGTCGAACGAACCCTGGCAGCCACCTCTGTGATTTTAACTAGGCCATCCTGACTTCCTCTAACAGTTAGCCAGCAACTCTGAATACTCCAGGGGCTCTAACCAGGTTCTCTTTTTACTCATTTGTAAGTTGGATCATGGGCCAAACCAGACTCTCCCTGCAGATCTGAAAAGCATATGTCCTTCATAGTATGGCTGCCTGCTGGTCCACTTGATCCTGAAAACCTTTTGGTTACCGTTCCCTCATTGCTGTGATTTAGAGAGACCAGGCACACATCAGAAATAGTCATGTAACCATTTGTTTTTAAGGAAAAAATGGATTCTGAGGTTTGGCATCTTGATTCCGCATCAAGAGGTCACTGTCTCCATGTCTGCATGATTCTCTTTTCATCCAACAGGGGAAAGGCTGCCCAAACCTGACCGAGGAAAAATGCGGTTCCACAAAATTGCTAACGTCAACAAAGCTTTGGATTACATAGCCAGCAAAGGGGTGAAACTGGTGTCCATCGGGGCTGAAGGTGAGAGGTGTGGTGGGGTGGCCCTCTCTGCCACACTGACCTTATAGCACAGGTGTGGGCTGCTACTTGAATTCTCTTCTTCCCTCCCTTTCACCATTTACTGTACCTGCCTTGTATCAGGCTCTCCCCTAGGGCGCTGAGTGCACAGAGATAAGAACAAATGGTACCCTGAGTGGGAGACCAAGCTCTAGGTTCTTTGTAAAGCATAGAATTAAATATAATGCTGTCATCTTCAGAACACTTACAGGACTGAGAAAGAACTTACACATCCCACTGACTCTTAATAAGAACTAATAGGAAGGAAGTGGTCTCTTTGTTCTCTATGGGAGACTGGGAATTTGGCGAGGTCAGCAGGAGTTGAGATTACCACCATATGTACAACTGAGTCCTGCTACTTGTCAGCTGCGGAATGCCGTAAGAAGGGTCAGGGTAAAGATGAGACTGCGTTCTCTTTATTTGATTATTTAAAACCTTAGTTCATGGCTGGGCACAGCGGCTCATGCTCATCCCAGCACTTTGGGAGGCCGAGGCGGGTAGATCACCTGAGGTTAGGAGTTCAAGACCAGCCTGGCCAACGTGGTGAAATCCCCGTCTCTACTAAATTTACAGAAAATTAGCTGGGTGTGGTGGCGCATGCCTGTAGTCTTTGTAGTCCCAGCTACTCAGGAGGCTGAGGCAGGAGAATTGCTTGATCCCCGGAGGCGGAGGTTGCAGTGAGCCAAGGTTGTGTCACTGCACTCCAGCCTGGGTGACAGAGTGAGACTCATCTCAAAAAAAAAAAAAAAAAAAAAAAAAAAAAAAAAAAAAACCACCTTAGCTCATTGCATGTTAAAACTTTGGAGATTCCTGGGTGGTTTTCAGTGATAATACATAATGCAAGATTTGTGCTTATTATTAACTCAGAATTTATTTAAACTAGAGACATTTGGTTATGAATACCGTATTTATAACCAGACATACTGCGATACTTTTAAAAACATAAACCGGTCTTTCCATATGCACATTTTCCAATAGCTCTGAAGTCAAAATTTATATATAGGAAAAAAGTTATGTACTGACTATGTTATCTTTACATTAATTGGTTGTTTTCTTACCTGCAGAAATTGTTGATGGTAACGTGAAAATGACCCTGGGCATGATCTGGACCATCATCCTTCGCTTTGCTATTCAGGATATTTCAGTTGAAGGTAAAAGACATGGTTAAAAGTGTAATTGTATAATCTGTAAGTTGAGCTTATGAATTAAAATTTGAACAAGATATTTGAAAGTCCAACAGTCACTTACATGATTGAATGAGAGACATGTAAGTGGGTTCTTCTACATTTGGTATGTGTGTAAGAAAAGACCCCAGCAGCACTGTTTCATTCATGGAGGCTGGAATCGGTTTGCACAAGATGAGCACATGTTCAGAACAGAAGTCGCTTTTTCAAATGAGCATTTATTGAGCTTCTTGATTGCTTATTATGCTAGTAAATTTAGAGCTATGGCAGAGTTCTGTAGTCTTACAACTGAAACACTCTTTATACCCCAGGTATAAAAACAGAATCTGTTGCAATCCACGTTCATTTGTTATTTCCTTTACGTTCTTCCTCCTTACCTCTCTCCCTTTTTCTTTTTTCTTCTTTTCCTTTTTAAACAAGACCTTTATGGTCACTGTATCTTTTGGCCTAACTACTGTTCCATCATTATCATAGAATCTCAATCCTTGGCACTGCCACTGAAGATAAAAATCTTTAGTCTTTTACATTAACTATACTCCCAAATATTTTGATGAATTCAGCACTGTTGAAAAGTGTCAAATTGGCATTCTTAAAATTAGAACTTTGCCTGTTTGGCCCTCAAATCACAAAGTGTATAACTGCAGAATGTGTTTCAGGGCTGTCTGCATTGTCCAACGATTTAGCTCCCCCGACTCTGTAATCTAGTAGGTAACCAAGTACCTGAGTGGTAAGGGGTGGAGACGTTATTTATAATTCTGCCCAGGCCAGAGTAGCTTCTGACTCTGATTTTTTTGTTTGTTTGTTTGTTTTTTGAGACGGAGATTTGCTCTGTCGCCCAGGGTGGAGTACAGTGGCGTGATCTTGGCTCACTGCAAGCTCCGCCTCCCAGGTTCACGTCATTCTCCTGCCTCAGCCTCCTGAGTAGTTGGGACTACAGGCACCCACCACCACGCGGGCTAATTTTTTATATTTTTAGTAGAGACAGAGTTTCACCGTGTTAGCCAGGATGGTCTCGATCTCCAGGCCTCGTGATCTGCCCACCTCAGCCTCCCAAGGTGCTGGGATTACAGGCGTGAGACTCTGGTCTTTTTAAGTGATTTTAGGTACTCATCAACCAGCAAACATTAAGAAAGAACACTTTGCCTACTCGTACCAGCTGACATGAAGCCTGCAGTACTTGCCCTTACGGACCTTCAAATTCACTTCAATTATTCCCTTCTGGCACCGGAGACCCACTTATGTCATCTAAAAATCAAACTAAAATCTAATGGCATTAACACCTCAACAATTCAGGCTCAGGAATGACAGCCAGCTTGAATTAATACATAGTCTGACTTTGAAAACTTTTGCACAATATAGTTCTATTACAGTACCTTCCTTTATGCTAATGTAAGAAACAAGAGGCTTCCTAAAATTCCTGCTTTATTTAAAAATTGTAAGTTATAATTATCAGTTTTTATATACTTCTAAATTTAAATATTTAAACTGTTGAACCCACTTTAAATAAATACTACTTTTAGAAATCTTGTTCACACTGTTGCTGGTCTAGCAAATCCTTTTTCCACAAATATTGCAGAGGTGAAGTTGACTAGAAATTGTTTCTGATTGGTTACAAATTTTACTTTAGTTATAATAGGAATTTAAAACTTAATTATATTTCAAGTGTAGGTATGAATGGTATTATCCATTAGAGTTTTCCCCAAAGTTGTTATTAACATGCCCAAAGCAAGATAGCTAAATCACAATATTTTGTAAAATTTTGCAATAAAAAGCTATACTAATCTGCTCTTCACAAGACTAAGAAACTAAGCATTAAAAAAGTATAATTTTATTAGCAAAGTACCTAAATCTCTTCAAGCAGATGGTTCTGTAGTGTCCAACACAGTAGATAATTAGTTTGCTAATTTATATTTTTATTTGCTTAATAACCTCATTTAATTTCTGTAAGTCTACAGAAAAATCATCTTTATTTGTTTTAATGATACATAGTATGTTGAAAAAGTCATTATTATTAGAAACAAATTCTTTGAGGAGTGAGTTTCTTTCAACAAAACGATGGGCCTCTTCCAAGAAGGAAAATGAGAGATTAGGCCGGGCGCGGTGGCTCACGCCTGTAATCCCAGCACTTTGGGAGGCCAAGGCAGGTGGATCATGAGGTCAGCAGTTCGAGACCAGCCTGGTCAACATATGGTGAAACCCCGTCTCTACTAAAAATACAAAAATTAGCTGGGCATGGTGGCGGGCACCTGTAATCTCAGCTCCTCAGGAGGCTGAGGCTGGAAAATTGCTTGAACCTGGGAGGCGGAGCTTGCAGTGAGCCGAGATCACGCCACTGTACTCCAGCCTGGGTGACAGAGCAAGACTCTGTCTCAAAAAAAAAAAAAGAAAAGAAAAGAAAAGAAAATGAGAGATTAATACATGTGTTGATGAAAGCAGTCCAGATGTAAGTGGATGATGGAGCTCCTCGGGGTGTCATTCAGTGTTTCGTGATGCAATGACAGATAGCACTGCCAATCCATAACATGCTTTTTACACCCATGATGAGGGTTTTGTGTGTGGACCTGTTTGTGCCAAATGGCCGCATTTCCATTTTCCCATATACCTTTCGGGAGTAGGCTTTCCAGTAATGTACATAATTCACACAAGCTTGTTAACCTTTTGCTGAAAGCCTGAAAATGGATTTGGGGTTGGAGGAGGGTCAGCTTTGATTGTAGTAACCAATTAAATAAGGAAAAAGCCTTGTTTGACCTTCATGGCCCGAGAGTGTTCACACATATTCAGACAGAAATTAAGTGAAACTCTGTGACTTGTAAATCTAAACTTCAGTAACAATATTAAGATGTTGTAGATACATGTACCTTTGTTTGCTTTTCTAACCTGTTAAGTTTTATTTAAACTCTGTTAAATACATCCCATTATTTCTTCCTGATGTACCTTTTCTTATTAATTATGTTGGTCAGGACTGCAATGACAGGCAGAATAATTGGCTGTGGAGTTCCAAATTTCAACATCCATATCAATTCACATTTTAATTAAGTCTTAACAGTTTCAGTTTATTTTCCCTTAACTAGCACTTGCTAGTTAAGAGACATGAACAGGAGTCATTCAAGTTATAGCACATGGAACTTTAGGGGTGTGTGTACTTTATCTGGGTTATGGGTCCAAGAAAATGTGAACTAAAACAGACAGTTTTTGTTTGTTTGTTTGTTGTTTTTTTGAGACAGAGTCTCACTCTGTCGCCCAGGCTGGAGTGTAGTGGCACAATCTTGGCTCACTGTAACCTCCGTCTCCTGGGCTCAAGCAATTCTCCTGCCTCAGCCTCCCAAGTAGCTGGGATTACAAGCGCCCACCACCGTGCCTGGCTACTTTCTGTATTTTTAGTAGAGACGGGATTCACCGTCTTGGCCAGGCTGGTCTTGAACTCCTGACCTCAGGTGATCTGCTGGCCTCAGCCTCCCAAGCCACCGTGCCCAGCCTAAAATGGACAATTTAGGTAAATAATTACAGAATTATTTTGATTTGAAAAAATCAACTTCAATCCCTTCCTAAGATAGAAGAGGCCCCATGTTAGTTATGAGTCCACATGCTTTAGGGAATTTCTAAACCGTTAGCATTTAAATATGGGCATAATCCTAAGTTATATAAGTGGCTTTGAGGAGCTGTTTAGATGTGTGTTGGTTTGGCTCCTCCAGGAAGCAAGTGCCAAGACTAACTAGAAATTGTTGTAGTCTTTCCAGGCCTTTGTGAAAACATACCATAGCATGGGTGGCTTAAATAGCAGACCTTTGTTTTCTCGCAGTTCTTGAGGCTGGAAGTCCAAAATCAGAGTATCATCATGGTCTGATTCTGTGAGGACCCTCTTCTTGGCTAGCAGTTGGCTGCTGCCGTGCCGTGCCTCAGTGCCACACATGGTGGGTGGGGTGGGGTAGAACCTGCCAGTGAGCAGGCTTCCTGGTGTCTCTTATGAGGGCACTAATCCGATCATGAGGGCCCCACCCTCATGACCTCATCTAACCCTAAGCACCTCCCAAAGGCCCCATCTCCAAATATAGGTACATTCGGGTCTAGGGCTTCAACATATGAATCTGGTGATGGGCGGGAAGACACCAACATTCAGGCCATCCCAGAAATGCAAGAGATTTTTTGGGGAAAATGCCTATGCAGGATGAAGGGGAGGGAGCAGGAGATTCCTGAGGAGCCTTCAGACCAGAGCTCCTGGCTGACACCTGGGCTGAGAAGAGGAAGGGAGGAGGCTTGGGGAAGAAGGTCTCGGACTGCAGTGCAGTTCTGAGGTTAATTTCGCAAGGCTGATGGAGTCTTTAATCCTACACTGCCCTGAGAGGAGTCTCACATCGCATAGGGATGTCTCAGCTCTGCTGCTCACCCCCCCAGTCTTTGTCTGGAGCAGCCCTGGGGAATGTGGCCTCAGTGGGAATGCAGGGGGTGTGGTGCATTCAGGGGGCTGCAGCTGGCACGTCAGTTGCCTGCCCTGTGCTCCCAGCTGCAGCCGTGGGATGTCTGAGCAGCACATTTTTATGGTCATCACAGATGGTACTGGGTTTTTCTTTTGGTCAGAAGTCAATTGGCCAAACTTGAAATTTACCAATGAAACCCTTTAAGTGTTACAAAATCAGTGGGTAAAGGAGTACATTTGAGATGTGGTAGCATCTGTGAATTCCATTTACCTAGGAGTACGAATTATAAACCAGACGAATGACAGATTAGTTGTCATCAACTACGCACATTTTATTTTTTCATTTGAGTTGCATTGTAGACTATTTATGTTTGCATGTTTTTCAGGATTGTGTACAGTAAGCACTAAGTGAACACAAAGGATCCGATTGTCCTGTAACACTCACTTCAATTACAGATTGTGCTCAGCATTAAGCTTTGCTAGTCCTTTAAGGATACAGTCAATCAAGAGGCAGGGAAAGGTCTGTCAGCATCCACAGCCTCCTTTTCAAATTGGACACTTAGTCTCTGATCCTGAATAATAGGTGCCCCCAGTGTCACCTCACACAATGAGGTACACACAGCTTTTAAACATTTATTTTCAGCCGGGCACAGTGGCTCACGCCTGTAATCCCAGCACTTTGAGAGGCCAAGGTGGGTGGATCGCCTGAGGTCAGGAGTTTGAGACCAGCCTGGCCAACGTGGTGAAATCCTGTCTCCACTAAAAATACAAAACTTAGCCGGGCATGGTGGTGGTACCTGTAGTCCCAGCTACTCGGGAGGCTGAGGCAGGAGAATCTCTTGAACCCGGGAGGCGGAGGTTGCAGTGAGCCAAGATCCCACCACTGCATGCCAGCCTGGGTGACAGAGTGAGACTGTGCCTCAAAAAAAAAAAAAAAAATTATTTTCATTTAAAAAGGGGTAAGTCACCAACCACCCTGAAGTCTGGTTTTAGTATCTTTTTATGTTGGAGCTTGTGATTGCTCCTGCATTGTCCTTTTGAAGTCCCTAAGTGTCATCAGAAGTTACTCACCAAGATCAGCGTTCTGGCTCCTATGAACGCTTACAGCCTTGCAGAGGCTGTAAGAAGAGATGAGGCATTTGGTGATCGACCCCCTGGGAGGTCTGTTTCGAAAGTGACTAGGAGCTAAGTGAACTAAGCGGCATTTCCCTGGGGCCACTTTTTCTTGGCTGTCATTACAGAAACATCTGCCAAAGAAGGTCTGCTGCTTTGGTGTCAGAGGAAAACCGCTCCTTATAGAAATGTAAACATTCAGAACTTCCATACTAGGTGAGCACCGAGGGCCCCTGGTCCTTGTATTGTCAGTGGAATCTGGGGGTAGCATGGGGAACAGTGTTTGTGTGCACCTGTGTTTTCTCCTGCCTGAGAAACCTTTTATGTACGGAGGAGAACTCAGGCTGTAGAATTCTTGATGCTTAAAGTCTCCCAAAGGGAAACGTTGGAGTAAGCCTTAGCATGCTGGTAAAACAGCACTGTGTTTGTAAGTGAATGGTGTTGCAGTGCCAGAAGGATTCTACTGAGTTTGGGGGTATAAGCATGCATCTTACTTTAGTCTTCACCTTGGTATTGGGAAAAGGCAGCAGGAATGGCTGTTGTTTCTCAGGGATGAGGGGGACCCTGGCAGAGTCTGCGTACCCCCTACTAGCAACTAGCGACTCTTCAGCCCTCAGCCCTGTAGGAAATAGAACGATCCTTCATCCATCAGTTTTGCTCTGCTGAAATTCAAAAGAGGTAGAAAAATTATGTTTGAAAAATTGTAGGAAATGAGATGAATGAAATCTTGACATAAGGAGAGAGAGCATGATTCTGTCACTTGCTTCAGTCTTTCTCATGTAGATTGATCATTATTACGTTGAAGTGAAAGAGTTGGTTATATTTTCGCCTTTGGATGCTAGGTTACCCATGAATGCAAAAAGGCCCACCACTGGCCACTGATAATCAGAAAGATAAGGATGAACTGCGGTGAAAAACTGGGGAGGTTCTTCTAGTTAAACAACTATTCTCAGAATGTCTGCCAAGTGTCAGGCACTGAGCCAGGCCTTGGGAGGATAAAGGGGAAGAGAGTCCTTCTTTGTCCCTACAATGTGCTATTTGGCAGATGAGAGAAGCTATCAAGGGCTGGGACTTTCTGCAGGTGTCAAAAGTTGGAGTGCCCAGACCTGCGTCCACTCATCTTGCTTTTCTTTTTCTGACTCCCAGTTGGCCCCAATACTTCAGCATTGTAGCGCTGATAACTCTCACGGAGGTCTCCTACCCCAGACCCTTTGAGGAACAGAACTCCCACACTCTGCTCTCACTGAACCCGCCGTCACCAGCAAGCTCTGGCCTGCCCTTGTCTATGGGGCATTTAGAGCTGGTGTCTATGGGGGAAAAGGACCAGAAATAAACATCTGCCCTGCTTGTTGCATGTCCTCCCTCACCTACATGACTTTGCCTTAAAAGAAAAAGAAAAGAACTTTATAAAGAAAGACAAAGGAGTATCTGGGAGCTAACGGAGGCTTTTGAAGCATCCTAAGAACTTTTAGAGGAAGCGTGTTCTGGACATTTGCGGGGTAGACGTCCTTGTGTATATTTATTGGGTAGACTCAGGGGTAAGGGCCAGAATGGATACTTGGAGAAGAGAGAGGAAACCTGGGACTGGCTGGGCAGGGACAGCAGTAGAGGCATCTCCCTTCCTGTCACTGCCTGTGCCAGCACGGACCAGACCGGGGCAGGAGACACAGCAAGTCTCAGGAGAGGAAGTCGAAAGGAGAGGAGTACAGCGGACCCTGGGAAGAAGTTGAGTGTTCAAGCTCACTGGGTGGGATAAAGAGGAAGCTACCTGGGGTTTTCGATGCATTAAGTCAGACAGAAGGAAGGCCAACATCTGACTGAGTGCAGACGCTGGCTGCTTCTTTCTCTCCACTAACACGTGTTCCTGTTCTTCTCGACGGTTGTGAAGCTGGAAAGATGGCCTTGGACTCTGTGCCCTCATCCACCGACACCGGCCTGACCTCATTGACTACTCAAAGCTTAACAAGGTTATTCTTGTTTATACAGCATGCAGTGTCCCCAGCCACGCATCTCAGCATGTCCTGCAAATGAGCACATCAGCACTGGCCTAGCACAAACCCCAGGGCCACCTGCAGAAATGGCCACCAGGAAAGAGTACATTCTCCCAGCTAGCCTTTCCCATGATCCAAATATGAAGGGTAGCCAGGAAAACACTTACCTCTTAAAATCAGGGAAAACAAGACCCAAAGCTAAGTCCCTTTTTGCCCATATCAAGATATGTTTGTTGATTTGGCTTGATTTACTATGAAGGCTTTCTATATGTTCTTTAGAGATTTTACATTCCTGGATTCTAAATATGAGAAGTGAAGCCTATATTTTTGTGGAGAAGAAAGGCTCAAATAGTCCAAGCCTCTTTTTTTTTTTTGAAGTGGAGTCTCGCTTTGTTGCCCAGGCTGGAGTGCAGTGGTGTGATCTGAGCTCACTGCAATCTCCGCCTCCCAGGTTCATGCCATTCTCCTGCCTCAGCCTCCCGAGTAGCTGGGTTCACAGGCGCCTGCCACCATGCCTGGCTAATTTTTTTAATTTTTATTTTTAGTAGAGACAGGGTTTTACCATGTTGACCAGGATGGTCTCTATCTCCTGACCTCGTGATCCGCCCACCTCAACCTCCCAAAGGTGCTGGGATTACAGGTGTGAGCCACTGTGCCCAGCCCGTCTAAGCCTTTTTAAAGTCAAATTCCCTTGACTTTCTATGTAGACATATTTATTCAGAATTGATTAACTCATCTGTCACACAAGGTCTACTTCATAACTATCTTGTTATTGATAGAAAATATCATCATTTGTAGCCTTGCAAAAGAAGTTTTTGGGGCAGGCTTTTTTTTTTTTCTTTTTTTGAGTTTTGCTTTTTTTTCAGAAAATTTAACTTAGAAAACTGCAATTTTCCCTTTAAGGTAAAGGTTTAGTGTGTTTAAGTCTCAGATTGGTATTCAAATTCTTTCTTTAAAAGTAGTTTTAAGGCCGGGTGTGGTGGCTCACACCTGTAGTTCCAGCACTTTGGGAAGTCGAGGCAGGAGGCTCACTTGAGCCCAGGAGTTTGAGGCTGCAGTGGACTGTGATCACACCACTGCCCTCCAGCCTGGACCACAGAGTGACACACCAACTCCCAAACAAAAACTTAGTTTTAAAATGTAACCCATGATGGAGAAAGAAATCAAGGTCCCTTCTGAATCTTGTGGATGCTCTGTGCTGCCTTAGAGATAATGGTGCGGAAGGCAGCACAGAGAAGCCACAAGATTCACTAAGGCAGCACAGGGTGGTGAAACCCTGTCTCTTCTAAAAATACAAAAATTAGCTGGGCATGGTGGCAGGCACCTGTAATCCCAGCTACTCAGGAGGCTGAGGCAGGAGAATGGCTTGAACCTGGGAGACGGAGGTTGCCGTGAGCTGAGATGGCACCACTGCACTCCAGGCTGGGCGACAGAGTGAGACTCAGTCTCAAAAACAAAACAGAAAAGAAGAATGGTGTGTAAAGACTTAAGGGTAAAAGCAAGGCCCACCCTTACTACACATTTCTGCAGTAGCCTCTACACATTTCCTGCTGGGTGCTGGTGTGCCGAGCTCGCCGTTCACGTGCTGTTGCTGTGTTTGGGCGTGGACTCCAGCCCTGTTGCATGCTGACCTCACTCGTGTGGCATGGATGGTCGTAAGAAGAGTGTCCTGGCTTCCACCACCTTTTTAGTTATCCACTGCTTGCCTCCTGCCCCCAGCCTGCCTCCATGGCATACAGGGTAGCATGTGAAGAGTTTACTGGCATCCTAAAGGTTGAGAATGAAATATTTTAAGGTAGCCCTTGAAAATGGAACTTTTTCCCAGCTTTTCAATGGATGTATTTTCTTACCCCTGAATTACTTTGAAATGATCCAAGCATATAGACAGTGTACATTTCTTTTCAATTAATCTTAATCTCATTTGCAAAATGAGGGGATTGTACTGCATAGACCCAGTTTCATTAGCAGTTTATTATGGTCAGTTTGTATTACAAAATGTCAGTAGATCTGTAGTTATTGGTCATCTAAGAAAGTAGAAAAATACTTACATAATACAATAGCAACTAATACTTCTATAGCACCAGAGCAGGCACTGTTATAAACAAATAAACATACATGTATATTCACACATGCATATATGCATATATATGAAATCCCACATACACATTTAATCTTCACAACGCACAGTAACCCTATAAAGTAGGTACTACTATTATCCTAGTTTTACAGATGAAGAAAGTGGGAAGTCAGTAATCTACCAGAGGTCACATGGCCAATAGCTGAGGTAGGAAATAAATACTTAATTGGCACATTTTATCATTTAAATTTACACTCTAAATGAGATAGCTTTCACAAAGTCTCAGGTGATAAGCTTTGTTAAAACAACCTTTAGTTAAAAACTTTTTTTTTTTTTAACTGAATTCGCTGTATACTCTGTGAGGCCAGAAAGCTGTCTTTGGTTTCTTCATTGAGCACTGTGAATATGTTTGAAACCTGCACTTTTTCAGTGTTTCGCTGTATAAAAATAATGGTGCTCGTTGGAAAACATTGTGGTTTCTAAAATATTGAAATGACTTTGTTATTAAAATTCATTAAAGTCATCCGCAGACTAGCACTACATTTCATTTTGATTTTTCTTTTTTTTTTTTTTTTTTTTTTTTTTGAGACGGAGTCTCACGCTGTTACCCAGGCTGGAGTGCAGTGGCGCGATCTCGGCTCACTGCAAGCTCCGCCTCCCGGGTTCCCGCCATTCTCCTGCCTCAGCCTCCTGAGTAGCTGGGACTACAGGCGCCCGCCACCGCGCCCGGCTAATTTTTGTATTTTTTTTAGTAGAGACGGGGTTTCACTGTGGTCTCGATCTCCTGACCTTGTGATCCGCCCGCCTCGGCCTCCCAAAGTGCTGGGATTACAGGCTTGAGCCACCGCACCCGGCCTTCATTTTGATTTTTCTATCTTACCTCCATCTCTTTTGAAATTCTTAATGGTTAATTTCTCTAGTGGATCAAAATAAGAAATGTTGCATCTTCTTTGTTTTCACTATTTTAGTTATATACTCTGGTTCAGTTTATTTTGCTATGTTACATATATTTAACTAGTTTTTACGGTGGAAGGTAAATGTAATCTTAAGAACAAAATTTTTTTCATGAATTCACTTAATGATTTTAAAGTTTTGTCATTTCTTCTTGCTTTAACATGAGTTTTGCCCTTTGTAACACTAGTAACACTCTTGAGCCAGCTAAAAGTTTTAGCTAGCAATGTTTTTCTTTCATCTCTTTACCCCTCAGGTTTCCAATATTTAAAATCATGGTGTTGGTTCTCCGAGATCCCTTTCCAAGTCTGGAAAATGCATGTTTCATGATTTAGAATGATTTAAATGTTATTTCTAGGCATGAAGATCAGTGCTGATGGATTCAGTGTGTCCTTTCTTGTCAAGGCATTTGTTCTCTTAAACCCTTTGTTTACACTTTATGATTGAAGCATGCATGGATTTTGCGGTTTCTGTCATTTTCGATGTTTCTCTAAATGTTTGAAGTAATTGGGAAAAGATGAAAAAGCAAGTTATACTATTGCGATTGTGTGCGGGTGGGAAGGTGTCCGTCCTAAAGTGAGGTATGTAAAAAACATTCTTCATAAGTCCTGTTTCAAAATACATTTTAAAAATCTCATTGTCTTGGTTTTCCTGCAGGATGACCCCATAGGAAATATTAACCTGGCCATGGAAATTGCTGAGAAGCACCTGGATATTCCTAAAATGCTGGATGCTGAAGGTGAGATGAAAACTGTGTTTGCTGAGTTAGAGAAAATTTGAAGGCTACAAATGTTATGGCTACACATTGGGACCTTACAAAATTTCGTAGCTAAGTTACATCCTAAGTGCTTTGGATTCCTAACAAGTTTCTGTCACTGGCCACATGAGTAGTAGAGATTTTCATGTGTAGCCTGTTCATAAATTTTTTTTTTTTTTAATTGTATCCTCCAACAAGCCAGCAACATTACAGCAAAAGGATTTGGTAAAAAGTTCAGCTTTGGCTAAGAAACAAGATGCTTTTATTTATAATTAAAACATTTCCTGTATTTTTTTTTCAACATCATAATGTTTTCTCCCTAACCACGTAGAGACAAGTGTAGCAAATAAATCCCTTTGTGACATACTTAAGAGAAAAAAATTCCTTCCAGCCAGAAGTTAGAGAATTGAAATGTAGAATGTGGAGCATTCAGCCATCAGTGTGCCATCCAAACCTTCACATATTGTTTTTAATTCATCTAAATTTAATTTATTTAGAGCTGAAATAATTTCCACGTATTTTGCACTTCAGTATCACTCATTCCGGGGACTTGCTTCAAATACTTTTTTGCCCCTTTTATATGGTGAATTTGTGTGAGCTGTACCGACAGCAGACCATTGAAAGCACAGATCTGTGGACACCATTCATTCATTTTATTTATTCATGATTCATTTACTACTCAACAGACATTTACTGAGCACTTACCATGAACAGGACCCTCGGCTGGGTACTGCAGGAGCTGATGAGATGTATAAGATATATACCCTGCCCTCAAGAAACTTATATTCATATATTACTTTGTTATTATAAATATTATTATTCCCTAATGGTCTGTTACTTCCACTAATTAGCGATGTTGGGGAAAAGTAAGGAAATTGATTACAGTCAGTTGTCAATCTTCCATTCCTCCTTGCTTTTGGTAATTGTATTATGGCCTTTGTAACAAATTACTGCAAAGTGGGCAGCCTAAACAGCAGAAATTTCTCTCACAGCTCTGGAGGCTGTGTCTGAAATCAGGGAGTAGGCAGCACCCTAAGCCTCTAGGGGAGGATTCTTCCTTGCCTCTTCCAGCTTCTAGAAGCCCCAGACATTCTTTGGAGTGTGGCAGCATCAGTCCAATCCCTGCCTCTGTCTTCACACGGCCTTTTCCCCTCTGTGAATGTTTTCTTTTCTTTTCTTTTCTTTTTTTTTGAGACAGAGTCTCACTCTCACCCGGGCTGGAGTGCAGTAGTGGGATCTCGGCTCACTGCAGCCTCTGTCTCCCAGGTTCAGGAGATTCTCCTGCCTCAGCCTCCTAAGTAGCTGGGATTACAGGCATGCGCCACCATGCCCAGCTAATTTTTGTTTTTTTTTAGTAGAGACAGGGTTTCACCGTGTTGGCCAGGCTGGTCTCAAACTCCTGACCTCAGGTGATCCACCTGCTTCGGCCTCCCAAAGTGCACGGATTACAGGCGTGAACCACCATGCCTGACCTGTGAATATTTTCTTACAAGGATATCAGTCATATTGCATTAAGGGCCCATCCTACTCCAGCATGACCACATCCTCACTTGATTATATCTGCAAAGATCTAACTTCCAAATAAGCTTACCTTCACAGGGGTGCTGGAAGTTAAGACTTCAGTGTATCTTTTTGGGAAATGCAGTTCAACCCAAAACAGCAATCTTTCAATTAGAACTCTGATTTTGCTCATTAATTAATCATTTTAATCAAACATCTGTATTATCGGGTATGGTTTCTCTAAAAGTCTTTAGAGGGACAAAGTCTATAAAACACTGAAGTAGAAACATAGGAA
Organism: Macaca nemestrina; assembly: GCF_043159975.1. Lineage (NCBI taxonomy): Eukaryota > Metazoa > Chordata > Mammalia > Primates > Cercopithecidae > Macaca > Macaca nemestrina. The sequence goes on along the minus strand of NC_092125.1, from coordinate 12,465,013 downwards.
ATTTCCTTTCCTCTTTTTCCATCTGTCCTAAGCTAAGTTCGTATTTGTATCGTCTTTCTTTTGACCTTTTCATACGATAAATAACTATCTTGAGTTTTCCCACTTGGGTTAATAGCCAGGGTACTAAAGACAGGAGAAAACACACAACGCTTAGTAAATTTTCCAGTGTATTCGTGCCTCCCTAATATCCTAAGCTGGAGGTGAGTTTCCTGTTCAAACACTCTTGTAGAATTATTGGCAGGATCATCATCGATGTTACTCTGGCGCTGCTAATATTCTCTTCTCAGTTCTTTGGTTTTTCCTTAGTCTCTGAGTCCTGGTCTGGGCAGATGTCCTTTCTGCTCATCCTTCCAGGCAGATGGGGTGTGTGAGCACTGTGTTCATTTCCTCCTCCTAATCTTCCATACGTTTCTTCATCTTTCCCTTGAAATGGTTCAGAAGAATGCTCACACACTGTTTTATTATCTTTGCAGAATAATTGCTCAAAAGAATCTTCCGGCAAACAGTTCTGAACTTGGTCACCTTGCGTGTAGAGCGTGCGTTGGCATCACTGCCTAACAGATTTAGCCACGCATTCCCTGTTGTACGTTTGCAGCCTGCATTTGGACTTCCCATCACCACAGCATTCTATCAGCAGTTTAAAATTTCTGCTGCTCTTTGATGGGAATGTCAGGTCCAGGTCCCCTCAGATCATGAGTGCCTTTTGGTAAATCCTTGCCTTCCCGCCTGCTGCCATGGACCTTAATTCCTGTCATTCGTGTTGGTCTCTGAACCCAAGTGGGGATTTTAAAGTGGCTCATTGGCCCACTCACCCATGAACTGTTACTTGTAGCAAAAACTGGTGAAACTCTTCCTAAACGTATCTACTGTGCTTTTAAAAGGTTGTAAAAATTGTTGATTTCCCTCCACAAATCTTTGTTTGAGGTGCAGACTAGGTTTAGATCTGTGGGTACATTTGTTCCGTGAGAACCTGCAGAAGGGATCTTGTGGACCCCTGGGCCCTCCGTGTGTAGTAATAGGAAGTCCTGGTGAGTGTGCTGGTGTGTGCGCTCTGTTCAGTTCCAAGGGCCTAATTCTGTCCATGGATGTGCCTTTCTTGCTAGGTTAGGGCTCTTGTGGGTTAGCCTTGCCGTTCTGTTTGGCAATTCCTTTATTTCCCTTGACTATTCTCAAAAGTACACAGAGAGTAATCACTTTGCAGGTGTGACTTCTTTGATTTCAGCCAAAATTTTAACAACATAAGTGTATGGGGGTGAGGAGGGAGATTCCTGATTCCAGCACCTCTGAGGAAGCGCTTAACAGAAGCCTGCTGGTATTAGAACATCCACGCAGTTAACCTTCTTTTCTCCACACAGATTTAGTATACACTGCCAGACCTGATGAAAGAGCCATAATGACTTATGTTTCCTGTTACTATCATGCTTTTGCTGGTGCACAGAAGGTGAGGATGTAAACCATGAGTCACTGCTCACCCTTCACCTTCTGTGTCTTAATTTTTTTTCAATTGTTTTCCTCTTTTTCCCCCGCCCTCTCCTCAGAGTAAGGAGACTGTCTGGTTCTGAGGAGGCAGTTGTTTGTCTTTTTTAGTCTAGCTTTCTTTGAAACTTACTTTCTGTTCATGCAGTGGTATGCCGTTCATGTTTGTTTTCCGGAAGATTCCATAGTTACACAACCCCACATCCTTTCTGTTCATAGTCTCTGCGAACCCAATGACTAGGTTTCACCATAGGGAATTATCAGGTATCTTTTTAACTTCACTCTGACCCATTGACTGACCCAAGTTCATGAACAAGTTTAAAAAGCAGCTTACCAAAAAATGGTGTTGCCAAGATGGAGGAAGAAAGGATGTAGGTTTTCATGGTTCTGTTTTCTGTCTTCCTTTTGGCTGTTTCAGCAACTAGTAGAAATAGTAGTGAGTCATAATAAGGACAAGCCATGTAGACCCTTCTCTTTAGATATTTTGTTATTCTTGGTGATTTCTATAAGCGGTATGGTAAGTATGTATAGAAGTTATTAAAAGAGCTGCCCTCTCTAGTGAATTTCATCCTCATGCAAGGCACTTTACAGAGTAGAAATCCCCCACAGTTGTTTGGGTGGGGAAGGGGAAGTGGGAAGACAGCCCAGTGCAGCGCTGTGAATATTCCCCACATCTTGCAAAGTGACTTGCGTTCCCCAGAGCAGACGGGCCAGGTGCCCTGATGTGGTCGGAGGCCCAGAGTCACAAGAAAGGGGTAACAAGTTCTGATCTGCAACAGACCAGGTTTCCACGTGAAACCATTGAATCCACCTTTAAAAGCCCATCAAGGGGTGGGGGAGAAAACAAGCCCTCAGTTTGATCCTTAAAAAACATGCTGGCTCAAACCATCCTGTTCACAAATCATTTCGAAACAATACGGCCTTCCTGAGGTTCAGGACCACGGGCCGCAAAACACAGAAAATTGGTCAGTGTAAACCAATTTGTTCTTCCCTCTGTTCTCCCTGGTTTCTCTCCTTCGTCTGTGTGTGTGTGTGTGTGTGTGTGTGTGCGCGCGTCCTGTGTTATTTTCTCCCCCTTCAGACATCGTGAACACCCCTAAACCCGATGAAAGAGCCATCATGACGTACGTCTCTTGCTTCTACCACGCTTTTGCGGGCGCGGAGCAGGTACTCAACACTTGTCCGTCCGGGCTATTGTGTTACTCTCTGTTGGTTTTAGTTGTGTGTGCATACTTGAGTGTGTGTTTGTGCGCTTCACATCTTACCTTGGAATCTTTCTGAGTGTTTTCTAATAACCTCATATGGCAAGTTCTAAACTGTGAAAACTTTTTTTTTAACAGCTTTAACTTTAGACAGTTCCTGAAATGTTTTTATGTGTTTTACTTTTAATATATTTCCTTTATTTCATTAGTAAGTTGTGGAAAGTATTTGTGCTTTAGAAAAAAAAAAAAAGCCATGAAAATTGAGCCACATGCATTGGTTGGTAAAAGGGAAATGTGACAAGGAAAAATGAATGCCGTTCCAACCCAGCCTTGTTCTCTGCTTAGAAATTGCCTTCACAGTTCCATGATTTGGTCTAACATCCTTCAAGACTAATCTTATTTTAAGTGAAGTAGTGGAAGGGATAACCGAGTTGGAACCTCAAAAAGTTTTACATTTCTCAAGACAAATAGCCCAAGGGACCTTGAGGAAGAATGGCCCTCAGCTTTCTGCATATTCACCTGTTTCTGTTCCTCTCCTTGGAGGATCTTGATAGACTGCAGTGGGCGGAGTATGCATTATTTCAGTGACGGCTTGTGAAACCCATCACTGGGAAAGGATGCTAACAGGCTGATGAGGGCTTTAGGGGAAAGGCCTGGGGACAGACTGTGGACCCAGAAGCCGGATAGGCAAGTTTCTCTTGTTCCATCAGACAATTATGGTTCAAGGCACTTTGCCACTCCTGCCCCAAGTTCCTTTCCAGGAAAGATGATAGAGAATTGTGTATTACCTCAATGACTTCTCATCTAGGTTAGACAAAGTCTTAAAGCACACTCAGCTCTGTGGAAGGATCCCCTCCAGAAAGTTCTGCATATTCATATCAGGAGTTGAGGAGGTCTTCAGTGCATTCAAGTGCAATGGTATATCTGGATTTTCCTGACCCAGTTATTTTTTTGCCTTGATTTCCAAAGGCTAATGTTATTCAGGGAGTCTCCATCCCATCGTCATGAGATCAGTGGAGAGTTCAGGTGGACATTCAGGGACCCAAGATCTTGGTTTCCTGGACCCAAATATTTCTGTGACTAACTTGCTGGATGTTTACCGAGTTTGTGTTTTAGACTAATGCTCTCTCCCTGTTATTCCCTACAGTCTAATCAGCCTGCCGTGTAAGTCTGTGTGAAAACTGTAACAAAGGTGTGAAATGATTCATAGTACACAAAAGCCATGCCTTCAGTCTGACCGCACCCTAACCTAGATTCTGCACCATCTACAGCACGCCACCCGCCTTGTCCCCTCTCATCACCCCCCTCGTTCCATGCTGTGTGTGCACATTCCCGTCGACAGAGCCGTCCTGTTTACCTATTGTGTTTTACAGGCTGAGACAGCGGCTAACAGGATATGTAAGGTTCTTGCTGTGAATCAAGAGAATGAGAGGCTGATGGAAGAATATGAGAGGCTAGCGAGTGAGGTAAAGGAAACTGGTGACCTGCAGTTCTGTCCATCCTCACGCAGGGGCTGAGGCACAGAGGGTGAAAACAGAGGGTGAAAAAATACTCCGTGGGGGTATATATATATATATATATATTTTTTTTTTTTGGCATTTTTCATCTCAGATAGGGCGATAGCTGGAAAATACACCTGATGTCTGAGGTTGTTCCTATTGTCGTAACCTAACTTTTGGCAAAAACATAATCCCCAATGGTCTTTCCAATGATCCCAAAGCAGAAAGGTGTAGTTTGCATGTCTGAAGATAGGAGAATGCCATTCTCTGCTCAGCTCTACACCCCCGGGGTTGGACACCCCTAGACGACCTTGCGTTACTTGTTTTGTTTTTTTTTTTCCTGTTCACTGGCTACCAACGTCACGTAGGATGCACTCCATCTGCAAAAGCCTCACTCCATACACGGACCCAGTGTCAAAGGAACTGTGCCAGCCTGGTGTGCGGAGCTGGCTCGGGCTTGTGTGTCTGTGTAAATATCCAGAGGAAATCTGGGGAAGACACAATTCTCCCTGCAGGATATTTGAGCATGAGTTTCTGTGGTGCCTTTCCAGAGCTCTTCAGCCAGACTCTTGGTTAGGACAGCACTTTCCAGGTTGTTTTTCTTTGTGTTCTTGTTATAGCATACGTAGCAACTACACAGTGGCCTCTCTGCATCTGCACTGTTTCCCCAAATACAAGCATGGGCTGCGTGAGGCCCCCAGCCGTCTCCTCTCTAAATTGGACTCAAGTACAGTGACACATACTTGAGACCAAACAATTTTTGCCCTGCCTTGTTTTTTGTTTTTTGTTTTTTTCTGAGACAGAGTCTTGCTTTCTGGCCCAGGCTGGAGTGCAGTGGGGCAATCCTGGCTCACTGCAAACTCCACCTTCCCGGGTTCAAGCAATTGTCCTGCCTCAGCCTCCCAAGTAGCTGGGATTACAGGCGTGCACCACCACCCCCAGCTAATTTTGTATTTTTAGTAGAGACGGGGTTTCATCATGTTAGCCAGGCTGGTCTCGAACTCCTGACCTCAGATGATCTGCCCGCCTTGGCCTCCCAAAGTGCTGGGATTATAGGCATGAGCCACTGTACCTGGCCTGCTTTTTAATTTAGCTGATATTTGGTCTTTATTGGTAAAAGTATCAGGACACTTAGAATAAATCTTCCAATAAATAGTAGTGTAACTTAATGATACTGAGTTCATATTTTCATACTGCTGCTGTAGAAAAATTCAACTTGATGGCATTGTTGAATGACAGTGACAGGGTTGCCAGACATGAAGCATGGCCAGTACTGAAGGCCAGAGGATCCTTAGGAATTCAGTCCTCCCTTTTCTTACTGGGTCCTTCATTTATCCTCCTAAAACCCTTCGACTCTAGGTATATCACCATTTAAACTATGTTTCATTCTAATCTGCTGTCATTTTCCAAGTGCTCAGTGGGCATAGGTGTAAATAATGGAGTTTTCAGCAAGTCATTTCTAAGACCTAGGTAGTAATTCAGGAGGTACGTGCATATTTTGTCCTTAGGAATTCACTACCACGTTCACTTCTATCATGCAGATTTACTTAAAAGCTAGACGTTAAAATACGCTTTGGCATTGAGTTAGACACAGCCTTACAATACCATTGTGTAGTAAGTAATCTAATTAGATTTCAGCTGACTTTTTAAAAACACATTTTAAGTGAAATCCAGTTCTTTGCTGAATTTATTACACTACAATTCTGCCATGTCAAGTATTTTGGGGTTGTTTGGTTTTGTTTTTTTTTTTTTTAATTTGAAAGCTCCATCCAGCATTTGTCTGCTAATGTCTGGTCCCTGAGTTTCTTGTAAACGTCACATTCTTGTAAGACACGACTTGACGTGCTCACTTTAAGTTTTCGACCTGTGTTTGATATCATTGGGGTGATCAGTAGTGGCCGTGGGTGGACACTGAACATTTCATTCATGCCTCTGTGCATAGAGGTACCACATGTCAGTGATTTTAGGAACATTAGATTCATCCATTACAATTATTGGATGCCTCATTTTTTTTTTTTAACTGGGGTAGGGGGTTTGCTGGTGTCTTCAGCAGTATTTTTGTGTTTGGGGAGCAGCTTTTGGAATGGATTCGTCGCACGATCCCCTGGCTGGAGAACCGGACTCCTGAGAAGACGATGCAGGCCATGCAGAAGAAGCTGGAGGACTTCCGGGATTACCGCCGGAAGCACAAACCGCCCAAGGTGCAGGAGAAATGCCAGCTGGAGATCAATTTCAACACATTGCAGACCAAGCTGCGGATCAGCAACCGGCCTGCTTTCATGCCCTCCGAGGGCAAGATGGTGTCGGTGAGTAGCGAGCCTCCCAAAGTGCTGGGGTGACAGGCGTGAGCCACTGCGCCCCGCCCTCACTCACTCACTTCTTTTACCCTTTGACGTGCACTCAGCTGGCTTCTGTCCCTGCTTCCACCAAGAAGGTTCTTGTCAAAGTCAATGGCATTCGTGTTGTCAAAGCAAGTTGTTTTTATTTTTATATTTTTGAGACAGAGTCTCACTTTGTTGCCCAGGCTGGAGTGCAGTGGCGCGATCTCAGCTTACTGCAACCTCTGCCTCCCAAGTTCAAGCAATTCTCCTGCCTCAGCCTCCCAAGTAGCTGGGATAACTGGCGCCCACCACCACGGCTGGCTAATTTTTGTATTTTTAGTAGAGATGGGGTTTCACCATATGGGCCAGGCTGGTCTCGAACTCCTGACCTTGTGATCTGCCCACCTCGGCCTCCCAAAGTGCTGGGATCATTTGTATTTTTATATTCTCAGTTTCTTTGACCCAGCTGCCCATTTCCCCTTTCTTGAAGTTCTTTCCACTTTGGTCCTCCTGTTTCTTCCTCCTTCACCAGCGAGGCCTTCTCCATCTCTGCTCAAGGCCTTGCCTCCTCCCTCTGCCTGTAGATGCTAGTGATTCTCAGGCTTGGTGCTGAGCCATCTTCATCTTTATACCCTCCAGGTGATCTCATCCAGGCCCATGGCTTGTTTTTTCTTTTTCCTTTTTTTTTTTTTTAAAAAAAAACATGGTTATGCTCCGTCACCCAGATTGGAGTGCAGTGGTACAATCACAGCTCACTGCAACCTTATTCTCTTGGGCTCAAGCGATCCTTCGACCCTAACATCCTGAGTAGCTGGGACTACACGCGCATACCACCAGGCCTGGCTAATTATTTCATTGCAGAGATAGGGTCTCGCTGTGCTACCAGGGCTGGCCTCAAACTCCTGGGCTCAAGCGATCCTCCCACCTCAGCCTCCCAAAGTGCTGGGATTATAGGCATGAGCAAGCATGCCTGGGCAGGCCCATGGTTTTCATTGCCACCTAAATGCCAATACTCTCAAATTTTACATTTCCAGCTCTGACTTTTCCCCAAGTTCCTGGCCAATATATCCACCTGGATATATTATAGCATATTAAATCAAACATATCCAAAAGAGTTCCTCCCAGTTTCCTCGATCCTAGTAAATTCTATCACTGTCCTCTAAGTTGCTAACCCCCAAACCCAGGGTTCATCCTTGATTCTTCCCTTTCTGTCACTTTCTTACATCCAGTTCTTCAGCCAGTCCCATTGGCTCTTCTTCCAGACTACATCTTAAGTAAACGCTCTTGATCCCCTTCTCTTTACCTCCACAGCCACTGGTGTATGCTAAGCCACCATTCTCTCTCCTTGGACCCTGCAAGTAACTCCTGACTGGTTCTTTTTCTTTTGCCTCTTAAAATTCATCCCCCATACGTCAGCCTCTGTCATCTTTTAACAATATGAATCAGATCTCATCTCCTTTCTTCTCAAAACCCTCCAGTGACTCCCCAAAGTATTTAGAGTAAAATCCAGGTTCATTATCCTGGCCTATAAGAGTCTGCATGATTGCCAAACGCATCTCTCACTCTGCCCTGACTCACTCCACCGCTGCCACACCACCCTGCCTGCCATCCTTCCCACACGCAGAGCACATGCCCTCTTGGGCATTCAAGTTTTTCCCTTGCCCAGGAGCCCTCGTTTCCTACTTCGTCACATCACTGGCTTTTTCTGTCATTGAGGACTCAGTTCAGATGCCCCCTTCTCAGAGGGGTCTTCTCTAAGTAACCTGCCACAGGGACCACCCTGACAAGCAGGGCTGGCAGTATCCCTTGACCGTGCTTTTTTTTCCCTTACAGCATTTCGTTTATCACTTTCCGAAATGAAATTGCTTAAGTACTTAATGATTGTCCCTCTCCCCACCCCACCATGGAAGCTGCATGGGAATGGGGAACTTTAGAGGTGGTGTTTACCCTTACAGAGTTTCTCACTAGTGCCTGCTACATGCTAGATGCCCAGAAATTAGTGGTTGATGGCTGGGTGGCTGGACAGTTCACCCTAGTCACTGAATAAGAGTTGTTTTGGAAGCCGGGTGTAGTGGCACATGCCTGTAATCCTGGCTGTGGGGGAGGCCGAGGTGGAAGGATTGCCAGAGCCTAAGACTTAAAGAACAGCAACATAGCGAGACTCCACCTCTTAAAAAATAAAAATAATCATAATAAAAGAGTTTTGAATTGAGCCATCCTGAGGCTTTATCTTCTTGTAGCCAGAAATTGTCAGCCCTCTGCGTCTTTGTCCCCATCTGGAGAAGTGTCAAGATAACTGATAACAACTATGTTCATCTTAAAAGATCCCAGTGAATTATAATTAAGACATTTGGAAGCCAAATAATTGAATGGTTATTGGGGTGAGGGGTAAGGAAGGAAAAGAAAACAGAAGGAAAACACCATCAGTCATGTAGTGGAGGAGATTTATAGAAGCAGCCTTAGAGTTCAGAATGTAGCGAAGGTGCTTGTTACACATTCGCTTCCCTTGGCTTCCAACCATCCCAGGATATTGCTGGTGCCTGGCAGAGGCTGGAGCAGGCTGAGAAGGGTTACGAGGAGTGGTTGCTCAATGAGATTCGGAGACTGGAGCGCTTGGAACACCTGGCTGAGAAGTTCAGGCAAAAGGCCTCAACCCACGAGACTTGGGCTTATGGTAAGTAGACAGGAGTCCGATTGGATTTTGAAAAACCAGAGTTGAGCCATGCTCAACACATCAGAGCCATGATGTGCCCTTACTAACTATGCCTAATGTCTGTGACACTAAAGGTAGGTGTCATCACCTTTCTCTGCTCCTGTCTCAGTGCCAAATTTAAGAGGTAGGCATGAAAATTTAGTTTCTAATCAAGCAGATAATCTATTTCTTTCCAAAATGGCACCTAAAATGTGTTCTTTACAAACCTACCTGCATAAGGCCTGGCCTCCTTCTGTGTTTTCTATTTGATTCCACAAGTATCCATTCATTCCCTAACTGGTGGTCAGATAGCCCTGGGCCAACCACTAGCTTCTGCCAGTAGAATGTATATTAAATGCCATAGAGCAACATAATATCTTATGTAGAAAATCTGGGAGGAAGGATGCAAGATATCGTCTATAGTCTAACTTGCTTATTTCACTTGCATTCATCTACTTTTTTCAGGCCTTACACACATGCCGGTCTCCATAGCCATAAGAATATGGCCCTAACATTTTTTTTTTTTTTTAACTGTCTCCTGGACTAAATAGTCCTTGCCAAGGCAGAAGAATAAAGCATTTTCCCCATCACATAATAATCTGTTTTGAGATTTGGGAGATTTTTCGTCATTATATGGTTTTTGCTTTTATTGTTGCTTGATTTTTAATATTTCATAGACAGGTAGTTACAAGCAAGGAAGCTGGAGCAAGGTGGGTTGGAGGCATGGCTCTGATGCTCTGTGCCCCGGATGACTTCTTAATCTCGCAGGGCCTCAATGTCCTCTTCAAAATGGGAATCACAGTAATACCTCCCTCATAGGGTTTCTATGAAGATTTAATGAGTTCGTATTTAGAAAGCATTTAGAGTAGCGTCTAGTACACAGTAAGCAGTACATCATCATCATTAAATATATGAACATTTGCTTTCCACTTCCGATTTCATAGAGTTCTTAAAGGTTGTTAGCCAGGGGATAAATGTGGATCCAGTCGTGATCACAGCAGTTGCTGGATTTGAGAAATATTTATATGGGAAAATATTAGTGGAGGGTCAGGGAGGAAAATTTCTAATATTTATTATCAGGAAAAGAAAGCACAGACTCCATTTAAGCACACACAGTATAGCTTTCAAATGAAAGGAACTAGGGTGGGGTGGAACTCATGGGTAGACAAGTTGAGCACAGGGGTTTTATCTAAGCATCCCCAGTAGCTCTTGGGAGTGAATAATGACTAACTTAACTGAGGATCATGCAGGAAAATCAGATACTTGTGACTTAGAATGATGACTACAAATTTGCTTTTTTTCTTAAAATGCACTCAGCACGCTCTCCTTCCCCCTATATTTGGAGACACTAGCTTTCAAAACTGAGAGGGACTGGGGCATCCTTAGCAGGTAGCAGCCTGAATTCCATCACAACCCTGGCCTGCGTCTTCAGTCCTGCCCCCTCTCTGTCCCCTTCTCTTGGTTCTTTGGAATCTCGACGCTCCCTGAGAACGTGGCTGGCCCGAGGAAGCCACTGTGCCCTCAGCATATTCATACTTTCTTGCTACCACCTTTGCAGGCAAAGAGCAGATCTTGCTGCAGAAGGATTACGAGTCAGCATCGCTGACAGAGGTGCGGGCTCTGCTGCGGAAGCACGAGGCGTTCGAGAGCGACCTGGCAGCGCACCAGGACCGCGTGGAGCAGATCGCAGCCATCGCTCAGGAGCTCAAGTACGTGCAGATGCCGTCGGTCCTCCCGGGAGCCCCGGGGATTCCACAGAGAGGGGAGAGGAAGGCCTGCCTTGCCTTTCCTGACTAAACGCAGAGGGAACCCGGCTGGAGGCACTCTGTGCAGGGATTCTCCTTGTTTAAATGTAGAAACAGATTTTGGTTCTTAGCTTGTGGTAGAATCCTATGTCCTCCCATCCAGCGGCACCCCTGCCCCCAGCACAAGCAGCTCCGCTTCCAGGAAGATGAGAAATAAGTCTGGAACATGGGGCCCGGAAAGCTATGGGAAGGTGGCCTCACCCAGGCCAGGTGCAAGAGGCGGAATACAGCCTGTCCTGAAATCAACATAAAACGAACACAAAACAGAGGGCACTGGCCGGGCGCGGTGGCTCACGCCTGTAATCCCAGCACTTTGGGAGGCCGAGGCGGGCGGGTCACGAGGTCAGGAGATCAAACCATCCTGGCTAACACGGTGAAACCCCGTCTCTACTAAAAATACAAAAAAATTAGCCAGGCGCGGTGGTGGGCGCCTGTAGTCCCAGCTACTCGGGAGGCTGAGGCAGGAGAATGGCGGGAACCCGGGAGGGGAGCTTGCAGTGAGCCGAGATCGCGCCACTGCACTCCAGCCTGGGCGACAGAGCGAGACTCGTCTCAAAAAAAAAAAAAAAACAAAAAACAAAACCGAGGGCACTGCCGCACATGTGCAGAAGAGACGTCAGGGCCCCACTTTGCTTTATCATCCCATAAGTGCTGTTTCACTTTCATGCGTTTGGTTTTATGAGAAGAACTAACACGACAATTGAGCCTAGGCTGGATTTAGCACGGAGTGAGTGTTCTCAGTTCCCACTTTGTGTAGTGTGAGCCTTGGGGCGCCGCTGCCCTCGGGGAGAGGAGCCTCCATGCCATGTTTCTGAGCTTTCTTCAGGTCCTTTTCCCTTGTAATAAAGACGACATTTTATTCCCTACTACTTTCCCCACCATTATGATCACTGATACATCTGTAGAGTGTTTAGAGCCAGTCACATAATGGTAACTTCAAAAATTAAATAATAAAAATTTATTTCAGTATATTACATTTTAAAACTGCAATGTTCCTCACTTTTGACTGGAGAAAATTAGCAGATGGGGCCTTTTAAAAGAGATCCTGTGTTTCAGTCTTGCCCATATAAACTCTTTTTTGTGATCTTTATATCCACTTCGTGCACTATATTCATAGCCTGTAGATGGTCTTATTTCCCATGCTTCTTCAACATTGGCTTTTTCATTGCTCAGTAACAGGTACAAGTGAAATAAAGGGGTGAAAAGGAACTCAAGCTCTTTAGTGCTCCATAATAGCTTCCATGAGCAATTTGGAATGGCTTTAAGTGTTGCCCATAAAATTTAAGTAATAATTGTATATTATTATTATTCCTGCCATCCCCAGTGCCTTTGTCTTCACACAGGTTAGAGATTAACCACACATAGAACTCAAGTATGTGCTCATCTTATTGTTATTAACATCCTTTTCCATTTTGACCTGTCCTTCAATAATAAATCAAACTTTTTGTGCTGTTCTCAAAGTACACAAACAATAGTTATGCATAGTTATGCAAACCCTAACTCCTTGAAAGCATGTATGTATAGAACCGTTGCTTACGAATTAGAGGAAGAGAGAGAGACTCTGCCCTAAAAGTATCCCTGGATGGGTGAGCATTGTTGTCTCCGTCATGAAACAAGAGAAGGATTCCTACGTTTTTGTTTCTGGAGAAGTCTTTCTTCTCTTTAATGTCTGAAAATCCATAGCCTTCTCATTTTATATTCAGGGTTGTGCAAACTGCTGGTGTGTTTTGGTTGGTTTTGTTTTTTTGGTTATAACAAGTAAGACAAGAATCTTAGTCGACCTTGGTCTAGTGAGGAGTATTTGTATGTAGAAAGCTGCTGTTTGCTCTTGAGAACTGGACAAGCTTTAATCAGGTGATAGGGAGCTTCTTATCCACTGGAAAAATACTCAGATAGTAACCATGTGCATCCCCTTTATTCAGTAACAGAAACAAGAACATTCAGTAAGCACAAATTAGTGTTATTCAAAGGATGAAAAGCAGCGAACAACCACTGCCTTAATTTAAGGTTAAAAAAGAAGTAAACGAACTTAAGCTTTAAGGAAATGGATTTGGTAGGGTAGAAGGGGACTTTTCAAAAGTTGTCTAATCCTGGACTGTTTTTGAAGAAGCCTCCCAAAGATGTCTTTAAACTTCCATAGTTCTTGATTTATATCTGAATGAAAAAGATGATTAACTTTTGTACAGGATTCAAACTTGTTATCTCTGGAGGTACTGGGTTAAGCTTCTAGTTAAGAATTTGCTTTAGGTTGAATGCAGTAGCTCATACCCATAATCCCTGTACTTTGGGAGGCTGAGGAGGGAGGACTGCTTGAGGCCAGGAGTTTGAGGCCAGGAGTTCGAGACCAGCCTGGAAACACAGCAAGACTCCATCTCTAAATTTTTTTTTAAAAGAGCCGGGTGTACTGGCACATGCCTGTAGTCCCAGCTACTTGGGAGGCTAAGACAGGAGGATCACTTGAGCCTAAGAGTCTGAGGCTGTAGTAATATATGATCATCCCGCTGCACTCCAGCTTGGGTGACAAAGCAAGACGCTGTCTCTTAAAAAAAAAAAAAAAAAAAAAATTGCTTCAATAGTGTGTGCACAGAAAGATCCCAGGTAGAATGCATAGATGGATCTGGCAAGGAAAAGTAAGGATTTAGTGAGAAATCATTTTGCTCTTGCTTGTCACACTAGTGGCATTAGATAAGTCAGAACCTCTCTGTCTCTAAGTGGAAGAGCTCAGTTCGGCCCCATTTCAGAAATCCCTCTATGTTAGAGAAAGTCATGGTGCAATTCTGGACCTGATACTCTACCCAGTGGTGAGACCAAGTGCCCTTTTAGCGAAGCCAAGGACACAATGTGGCGCAGGCTGACTCCTCCCTCACAAGTCACTGTGGCTGCATCCTGGCCTACAGGACTGTCTTCCAGGTCAGACAGTGATATCTAACCTTCACCCACAGGGATGTTGCCACTTAGAAATAATGCTGTCTGGGGACCTCTCCAAGAAAAGGAAGGGAAAATAAATGGAGCCTGCGGGATTAAGAAGACAGCGGTTCTCTGTTTAGAAATCTGTTGGCCAGCAAAAGTTTTATGAATTCTTCTTGTAATTTATCTGAGAAGAGTGATGTTTACAGTGATGACAGTTAACAGAACCCTGAAATACCATACCAGTTCTCTATGAGATTTTTATATTTTATTATTTTTTTATTTGTATAAATGTTGGGGGGATAGAAGTGCAGTTTTGCTACATGTGGCCAAGTCAGGGTTTTTAGGGTAGCCATCACCCAAATAACATACATCGTATGAAATTACCCTAAGTCATTTTTCATCATCCACCTACCCTCCCAGCCCCTCACCCTTCTGAGCCTCCACTGTCTATCAGCCCGCACTCTATGTCCATGTGGATACATTTCAGATGGTTTTGTTTGTTTTTAAACTTCCCTGTTGTTTTTCTTTTTTAGCCCATGTTCATTTTCTCTCATCATCTGGAAAAGTTAATCTTTATTTATTTTCACTTTTAATAGTGAACTGGACTATCACGACGCTGTCAATGTCAACGATCGGTGCCAGAAAATTTGTGACCAGTGGGACCGACTGGGAACACTTACTCAGAAGAGGAGAGAAGCCCTAGAGGTGAAGTCTTGAAGCCACTTGTTGACACGAAATCTTTTAATAGAAGCTCTTTAATGAAATCACTGGTATTCGTCGTCCGTTTCTCTGTGGCATGAAACAGGTTGTCTAGTGAAAGGAACCTCTAAAGAAAACATGAAAAGGGAAGAAAGAGGGAAATGGGAAGTTGGGAGCTTTGTGCTGTAATTTGTCCAGACAGCAGCGAAGTATATTTTTCAGTTTAAAAAAATCCAGGGGCGATGAGATTACTGCATAAATCTACTTGGTATCGGGCAGTGACAGTACATTTCCAAAAGTCCTTCTGCCTGAGTAAATTGAGCTGTGAGTGAGTCAGGAAATCAGAGATGTGCAAAGGGAAGATGGAACCAAATGTTGAAGTGAGTAAATTGATGGGAAACAGAATTGGGATGAATTTGGCCTCATCTAAGTGTAAGACACAGTGGGTAGCTGGTGTCGAACTGCCCCTTATTGTCTTTAACCATGGAAGACATCTCCTGCGTGAAGGAAATAAGCAGTTTATCAGTTCCCCGAGTCTTTTCTCCTTGACTCTGATGACACTTTTGAGATAACGCAATATTAAGCTCCCCAAATGCCAAATGGCTGTGACATATCTGCTTAAAGAAAGAGATGTCGAGAGAGAGAAAAGACCAGACATGTAACAGAGACAGCGCAAAATGTTTTAGAACAGGAGGGGAAAAATGAACCTCATTATGGAAGGCTGAAAGCTGTGGAGACGCGTTCCCCTCTGCCCCCGCTTGTCTGCCGTGGGGAACAAATGCAGGATCATCCTGCTGCTTGAGACCTTGTGCCTTCATATGCCCAGAAAGGCAAGAGCTGATCTGTGTTAAATCCTGACTGAGGATTTGAGAACATGAATTCTCAAATTCCCTTCTGTAGTCCCTTCTCTCTCCACTAGGCAGGTGACTTTGGGAAAGGCACACTTCTCTGCACGTGTTGACTCTAAAACGTGGAAGATGCCCCTGCATTTCCTGCTAATCTGGCACAGTTAGGGAATCAGGTCCTCTTACAAAGTCCTTTCTTAGCTGAAAGCAAGTTAGAGTAGGCCGTATGTGGAGTCTCAGTTTTCAGAAAAGTAGCATGTAGTGAAGTACTTTAGACACTTTACAAATGAGGCTGCTCTGGATGTTATTAAATCCTTCTTTGATTCAGAAGGCACCTCAGAGACCTGCAGGGCTCAGCCTAATCGTTTGAGCATCAGGTAATCTTGTGTGGACACATGCTAATATGCTTAACAGAATGTCAGAGAATAGTCTGTTGTTAGGGAATGCATACTTACACTTTCAGTGAATTTATTCATTAGTCTATGATAATGCTTGCTTCTCTTTATTCTTCAGAGAATGGAGAAATTGCTAGAAACCATTGATCAGCTTCACCTGGAGTTTGCCAAGCGGGCTGCTCCTTTCAACAATTGGATGGAGGGCGCTATGGAGGATCTGCAAGATATGTTCATTGTCCACAGCATTGAGGAGATCCAGGTAATGGAACCCCAGCTGTGTATGCCCTGTGCATTAGAAGTGAGTTGTCATTTAAACTTAGAGTTCTGTTATTTGGTTTCTCATTTTCTTTCTTTTAAAAAAAAAAATTAACAAATGTGGCTAGAAAGCCCAAATTACCCTTGAACCTTAGCTTAAAAATGTGTTTACTACTCTGTGTTGCAAACCCGTTAACATCAATCAAGTAATGGTGAATATGTCTCAAAAGCTGTGTTCTTTAAAAAAGAATACTGAGGCTGGGCACAGTGGCTCATGCTTGTAATTCCAGCACTTGGGGAGGCCAAGGCGGGTGGATTGCTTTAGCTCAGGAGTTCGAGACCAGCTTGGCCAATGTGGCAAAACCCCGTCTCTACAAAAAATACAAAAAAATTAGCCAGGTGTGGTGGCGCACGCCTGGAGTCCCAGCTACCGGGGAGGCCGAGGTGGGAGGATCGCTTGAACCTGGGAGGCAGAAGTTGCAGTGAGCCGAGATCGCGCCACTAGATTCCAGCCTGGGTGACAGAGTGAGACCCTGTCTCAACAACAACAACAACAACAAATGCTGAATCATTGAGCAAAATAAACGTGTACTTGGAGTTACTCATGAAAAAGTTCTAAGTGTACTAGCTGCTGAGTTAACTACTTTGCAGATGTGTGCATATTACTGTTTATTTAGATCTTCAGAGTGGGTGGCAGATTGTAAACCATAAGAAGCCACAAATCAGCACCTACCTTTTGCCTACCGCCAATCCAAAATGTTCTGCGTATAGTTTTTTCTGGAACTTCAGAACCATAAACAAAGCTTCTAAGTGGTGATGTTAGGGAGGAAAGTTAATCTCAATTAGCCAGGACATAATTTATTTAGAGAATCTGTACAGTGAATTTGATGTATAATAGAATAAAAAGAGAAAATACTTTTTTTACTTTTTTTTTCCTATAAAATAGATATGTCATCAGAAAGAATCCACGTAGAAAGGAAATCCCGAAGGTTGGCATTTGAAACCACACCTCCTACCAGGAGCCGTCTAGAAGGGTTTACGCGTGCATGTCAGGGGAAAGAAAGTGCTTCCATGAACATTGGAGTTGCCTTTTGAAAGAGGCTCTGATGGTGTTTCCTGCATGCACTCTTAAGCACAGGCCGACAGTCTAAAATCGTTTATTTGTGGAATAAGTGAGACCTCTAAGCACGCCTTGGAAGTCACACTCTTTGTCAAAACTCTGTTGGCAACTGATCTGTTGCTGCACCTAAAGAGAACAGTAGCTTCACACTCAAAGGTGCTCCAGGAGGCAGTGAGGTCTTTGAGCAGCTGAATTTGCAGGGCTGCTCATGTTCGGGTCAAAGAATAGGTTTGATAAATGGCTCTTTAGAGCGGTTTCTGGGAAGAGTTAGTTTCTGTGGCCTTTTCTTTTTGAGGAGTAGGGATGTACTTTCTAGTTTTCTTTAGGGATAACAGTAGCAAATGTCAGATGCTTTTGTAGGACTACAAAGGTAACACTGGCCATTAGAAAGGGCATCTAAGGGCTGAGCGTGGTGGCTCACACCTGTAATCCCAACACTTTGGGAGGCCCAGGCGGGGAGGATCACTTGAGACCAGGAGTTTGAGACCAACCTGGGCAACATAATGAGACCCTGTCTCCACAAAAAATAAAAAGAAAAAAATTAGCCAGGCATGGTGATGTATACCCTATAGTCTCAGCTACTCAGGAGACTGAGGCAGGAGGATTACTTGAGCCCAAGTGTTCAAGGCTACAGTGAGCCATGATTGCGCCACGGCACTCCAGCCTGAGTGACCTAGCAAGACCCTGTCTCGAAAAAAAAAAAAAAGGAAGTGCCGCTAAGTTAAGTTCTGCTCGTCAGCAGAAAATAAGAAAGACCTAAACAATAGCTGGTGATCGAAAACAGTGAAAGGAAAACTGATTAAAAAAAAAAAAAGATTTTTAAAAGACTCTGGGTGAGTAGCCATCAATCAAATTAATAGTCATCGTGATATCCTTTTTCCATTTTCCAGGAACTTGACATCTGTGTACCTAAAGAGTTTTTTCTAAAGCATTCAGAATGTGTTTTTCTCCAGAGGTTCTTGCAATTAACAAGGCATTTACTTGTGTGCAGAAAGGAATATGGAAGCCTATGAAATTAACACTCAAGCCACACTGTTTTTCTCCTCTTGTGTCTCGGGTGTAGAGTTTGATCACTGCACATGAGCAGTTCAAGGCCACGCTGCCCGAGGCGGACGGAGAGCGACAGTCCATCATGGCCATCCAGAACGAGGTGGAGAAGGTGATTCAGAGCTACAGTATCAGAATCAGCTCCAGCAACCCGTACAGCACTGTCACCATGGATGAGCTCCGGACCAAGTGGGACAAGGTGGGTGGCTGAGGGCCTGGTGTGGGACCAGGGGGCATTCTCGAAGCTGAAGTTGAAGGAGGAAGTTAACGCCTCGGGGACTTAGGGTGACAGCCTCATTTTGCGTCACGATCAGGATTTTCCTTTATCCCAGATTTCACAGGCCAAATGTGATAAACTCTTAAGGACCCTGCAGCAGCTTCTGCAGTTTGTGGGGAAAGAAAGCAGAGATTATTTTACTTAAGGAACATCTTACAAATGTTGACGCAGCCGCTATAGGTTATGACCCTAATGCCATAAAGGAAATGGTTTTTAAAGCCCCAACTGGAAATTTGGTTCAAAACTTGCTTACAAGTACTTATAGTACTTTTTAAAAGAATTTTTAGAATATGATATAGACATGTCCCAGATGTGTGTGAATTTTAAATGCAGAAAAATTGCTTAGAAAATTACATCTTGGCAATGAAAGTATTCATACTAACTTGCTGCCTTTTAAATTTGGGGCAGCTATCGACAAATGTAATTATGGTCCAAATGGGATAATTTGAGCCCTTTTGCCTCATTTTTAAGATTGAGACATTTCTTTTCATGGTTGAAATTATAGCACAGTCAGTCATCTCAGTATGCCAATCATAGTTTTTGAGGAATAAGTCCACCACATTGGTCTGAAGTGGCTTTTACTATAAAAACACACATGCAGCAAGATAGTTACAAACAGTGCAAAAGACAAAAACAGGTATGAGGAAGAGGAGAGTATTCATCTGAGAGACAGTGGTTAATTAGCGCATCTGAGCTTTAAATTTAGCTCTGGTCTTCCTAACAAACACCCAAAAACAGAAAGGAAGCAAACTGAGTTAAGTAGTTTTCGTAGGGGGGAAAAAAAGGAAATATATCATTTTTTAGTTTTCATTTTTATTATGTTCATTTTTTTGAGACAGAGTCTCACTCTGTCGCCCAGGCTAGAATGCAGAGGTACAATCTCAGCTCATCGCTGAGTTCTGCCTCCTGGGTTCAAGCGATTTTCCTGTCTCAGCCTCTCTAGTAACTGGGATTACAGGCACCCGCCACCACGCCTGGCTAATTTTTTATATTTTTCATAGAGATGGGGTTTCACTATGCTGGCCAGGCTGGTCTCAAACTCCTGACCTCAGGTGATCCACCTGCCTTGGCCTCCCAAAGTGCTGGGATTACGGATGTGAGCCACCACGCCTGGGTAGAAATATATCATTTTTTAAAGTGAGACAAACTTTTCTCCCATCAGTAAGTTATAAAGCAAATGGATTTTTGTTTAAAAAAAAAGACAATAATAATGCTTTTAGTAGCAGTTTTGCAGATGACACAAAGAAAGATTTTTGAAGTAGCTTTTTTCTTTTCCATTTATTGAAAGATAATGGAGGCATAGTATTAAAATGTAACTCACAAATGGAACAGAAAGGAAGCAGACCAGGTGTATACTCTTCTGTGGGCCAGCATGGTATAAGAATTGAACTCATGAACCCAGCGTGGGCTCTTCACATTTTGGTGTCATGAACTCCTCTGGCAGTCTGGGGAAGCCTGTGGATTCCTCTGATAATAATGTTTGTAAATTTATGAAAATATTTAATATTACAAAGGAAACAAATTATATTGAAATGTAGTTATTCAAATATCTCTAAAGTTATTGTAATGTATGTGCTTCTTTATGAACACATTTAAAACCAAGATCTAACAGCAGGTCTAATAATTTTGGAGTAGTGCAGAGTGTACGTGATATTTATTGCAAGAGGCAGGTATAACTGTAACGTTAGTATAGAATGTCTGTGATTTCTGTTGTGATAAGATCACAGGGACTGCTAAATACTGCTGCAGATTTGCTGTCCACATCATTCATAAACAAAGAGAGTGCTAAAGTTTAATCTGTGATGGTGAATATAGACATGTCAGTGTTCCCTTCATCCAAGTTCACAAATCCTCTGTACTCTGGACCTGGCCCTGACTTGGTTGGGCAGCAGGCTGAGAGCCTCTGGCTGGAGGGGAATGGTCGCTGCTCCTATTGCAGGCTGTTAAATACCCTCCACCTCATCCTGTCTTTCAGCAGGCACTTGGTGGCACTAGATGGCAGTCAAAGCTAAATCAAGCTCATCCTCTAGTCCTTAGAGTAGGGACTCCTCCTCCCTATCCTCCCTCTTCCTTCCCCCCACACCCTCCTCTGTTCCTTTCTCCTTCTCCATTCCCACCCCCACCCCTTGAACTAGTCCCACATTCTGTGGTCATTCCTGTGAGACCACAGCTGGCCTCTAACCCTTGTTGTCCTTGGGCCCTGACAGGTGAAGCAACTCGTGCCCATCCGCGATCAGTCCCTGCAGGAGGAGCTGGCTCGCCAGCATGCTAACGAGCGTCTGAGGCGCCAGTTTGCTGCACAAGCCAATGCCATTGGGCCCTGGATCCAGAACAAGATGGAGGTAAGCCATGCCCTCCCAGGCGCTGTTCACAAGCCCTGCGATAAGTCCCTTAGCCACGCAGCAGTGACACCGCACATGCTGTGGTTTCCAGCCACCCACTCAATCAGGTGGGAGCACCGTTCTGTTATCACCCCAGGTTTATCTTTCAGCCCCTGGCTGTTGGGGACAGTGTGCAGACCGGGGCACAATACCAAATGCAGGAAGCGGGCACTCAAGGAAGGAGAGTGGGGTCTTGCTAGGTTCTGTTTATTCTCTCACTAAAAACGGTGACAGGGCTTTTTCTCAGTTTTTGGCCTTTGCAGGGCCTAGACTTCAAACCATCTATCCCTACAAGGAGGACATGTGAAGGCCCACAAATGCTTTGCATTTTCAGAACATTTGAGGGACAGTGGTCTTTAAATAACACTGTTGTCCTTTGATCATCAAGAACAGCCAGGAGACATTTATTGACCCACGTATTTCTTGCCCCACCACCCTTTTGGTGTGAAAATACTGACTTTTTTCTTTAAGGGGAGACCATCTAAAAATATAAGAAATTCTGATGGAGGAAGCATCTTGTAGGTCTTAAATCTGTCCGGCAGCTCCACCCATGCAGCCCACCCCCAGCCTCCTCCAGAGCAGGGCGGCTCTGCCCGACGGCATTTCCCCCCCAATGGCAAGAAGCCGACAGGACTCAGCTCTAACCCCTCTTGCCTCTCTGTTTTGGATCTTGGTTGACTTTTTTCCCATTCTCTAGACAGACTAGAACTAGACCTTGTTTTGTTCTATGATGCTCACTGAGAAAAGTGAGCCGCGTGACACCGGCCACTGCCTGACGCTGGCCCAGCACCCGATGCAGGGTCTGGAACGGCGCCTCGCACCGAGCTCCCTTAGAGGGCACTTCACTTTGTTTCTGTCTGCTCGCTCACTCGCCTCCCTCAGGAGATTGCCCGGAGCTCCATCCAGATCACAGGAGCCCTGGAGGACCAGATGAATCAGCTGAAGCAGTACGAGCACAACATCATCAACTACAAGAACAACATCGACAAGCTGGAGGGAGACCATCAGCTCATCCAGGAGGCCCTTGTCTTTGACAACAAGCACACGAACTACACGATGGAGGTACGGCAGCCAGGCACGCGTGCGCCGCTCGCTTCTCACGGGGACCACGCCACCTCCCCAGGGTCCTTTCTTCATGCACATGTCCTTCTTTGTTCCTGCTAAGACCTACAAGTATGAAAGTTAGGGATCTTTAAGCCTTTCCAGTCACTATTTGTGGAAATGCTTCGTGAGCTATATCGAGAACTATATGATATTCCCGACAGTGACGTTATCATTATTATTATCACCACCATAAATTCGCTACACTTCTTCAAGGTGAGTGCCAGAAGCTGGACTGTTGCATTTCCACCAGTTAGGCCCAAACTGATCTCTCTGGGAGCCCGGAGGTATAACTCAGGGCTCATCCTGCTACTTGGTAAATGGGAAAATATTTTTAGTGACAAGAGTATATCCTACAGAGTGCCTTCTGTCACTGTTAGAACCCTGGTGATAAGAGTATATCCTACAGAGTGTCCGCTGCCACCATTAGAACCCTGGGGATAGAGCATATCCTACGGAGTGTCTGCTGCCACTGTTAGAACCCTGGTGATAGAGCATATCCTACAGAGTGCCTGCTGCCACTGTTAGAACCCTGGTGACAGAGCATATACTACAGAGTGCCCGCTGCCACCGTTAGAACCCTGGTGATAGAGCATATCCTACAGCGTGTCCGCTGCCACTGTTAGAAAGCTGTAAGTACTTGTAAGTACTTCTCACTGCAGAATCTTGCAACAGATGACAAAGTAGAATTTTTTTTCTAGTGCAGGGAAGGCGATCCTGAGCCTTGCTTAGGAAGCCCTTTGAGTCGGCTGTGCAGTTATGAAAGTAAGAGGCAGCGTTGACATGCTGGAAAGACCTGGAACTGATCTTTCCCCTTTTCCCTCAATAGCACATACGTGTTGGATGGGAGCTGCTGCTGACAACCATCGCCAGAACCATCAATGAGGTGGAGACTCAGATCCTGACGAGAGATGCGAAGGGCATCACCCAGGAGCAGATGAATGAGTTCAGAGCCTCCTTCAACCACTTTGACAGGGTACCACTCTCTACTTACTTGAAGGGCAATACTGGGGACATTAAACAATGCATCTGAAATAATATGCGTGCTCTCGGGTTAAGTCTTAAGGCTCCCCAACATTTACAGGGAAACAGGATTGTTTATGACAAAAGAAAATCGCCACCAAAACTAAGTGTCCTAAGCTCTGATGCTCAAGGTGACACAAAGTCCAGGTTTGTGTGCTGTTTCATGCAGATCGCTTAATAAGAATGCATTTCTAGTTGACATCAAAGCTCATTTGTTCTAAGTCAAAGTGTATTTTTCACAAAATCTGACTGTTGGCTTTAGGTCATCTTGTAAAGACTTAAATACAAAACTCTGATACGCTTTTCCTAAGCAACTGTTTAGGAAAAGCGTCTGGTCATAATTTAACCTGTTCTTTCAACATACACAACTCAGTTTTCTTTTTTAATTAACAAAATTGACACATGATCTCTTTTAAGGACATGCACCAACAAAATGGTGATAATTTTCATAGTAAAGGCATATAAAAAGATAAGTGCTGCTTTTAAAATATTATCTTGTGTTTTGATTTGAATAATATCGAGTAAAACCAATTCTTTATGAGAAAATACTATTTACTAATCCTGTGGCTGAAAGTGAGTGACTATTAAGGCTACACTCTAATTCTTTTTTTTTTTTTTTTTTTTAATGAGATGGAGTCTCGCTCTGTCACCAGGCTGGAGTGCAGTGGCACGATCTCGGGTCACTGCAACCTCCTCCCCCTGGGTTCAAGCGATTCTCCTGCCTCAGCCTCCTGAGTAGCTGGGATTACAGGCACCCGCCACCATGCCAGCTAATTTTTGTATTTTTTTTAGTAGGGACAGGGTTTCACCATGTTAGGCAGGGTGGTCTCGATCTCCTGACCTCATGATCCACCCACCTCGGCCTCCCAAAGTGCTAGGATTACAGGCGTGAGCCACCACACCTGGCCTTTTTTTTTTTGAGACGGAGTTGTGCTTTTGGTGCCCAGGCTACAGTGCAATGGTGCGATCTCAGCTTACTGCAGCCTCCACCTCCCGGGTTCAAGCGATTCTCCTGCCTCAGTCTCCCAAGTAGGTATGCACCACCATGCCAAGCTACTTTTTGTATTTTTAGTAGAAACAGGGTTTTACTATGTTGGCAAGGCTGGTCTCGAATTCCTGACCTCAGGTGATCCGCCTGCCTCAGCCTCCCAAAGTGCTGGGATTACAGGCGTGAGCCACCGCGCCTAGCTACGTTCCAATTCTTAAAGATCACTAAAAGGGATGTACCATTACTTTGTATGGAGCCCTGTTATGATTTGCAAATGTCCTTCAGTGGTTCCTAAAATGCCTCTGGGCTAGATAGACCAGTCAGATTTGGGCCTGTTAGAGGGTTCAGAGCCAGGCATTAGTGAAAAATTATACACAGAGATGGATACTGACGTTCTTATAGTTTCAGCACACCTTCCTTGTGCAGAAACGTGCTTTGGTTTGACCTAACTGCATTCAGTAAAGCCCAAGTCATTTTTCTTCCAAGGGGGGAAATGATGGCTCTTTTTCCCGGCACACAACCATCTCTTATTGAAAGACACTCTCATTCACTGGGGCTGCGTTAGAGGAAGAAAGCACATTGATTTGAATCCAACAGTCTTTTGCAACAGAAGTCCAAGGAGTACAGTGCAGAACATGCCATGTTTAGAAGTTTGTTCAAATTAAACATGATTCTTTGTCTTCTGGGGAAAATAGTTTGCTTACTGTGTAGTGGGAAGGGGTGTCGTGTCAGGGATACGGATCCACTTGGCTTCGTCTTTTCATTAAATGGTAAAGATAGGCATGGCAGGGGGCACAGAGGCTGTGAATGGAGGGATTCTTCATGGGCATCAGAGAATTAGAGAAGGTGTTACAGCATAGGTGTAACACGACCAGAGCTGTGCTGCAAAAAAAAAAAAAAAATGTGCCAGACAGCACATTTAAGATGAAGGATAGACAGAAGGGAAGGAGAAAAGATGAGAAAGTTAGCAGAGGGTCAGACCCGAGTCTGTTTGGAAAAGTGAGAGAGAAGGAACATGAACTTCAGGGCTGAGGGATAGGAGCGGTGGGAATGAAGAAAAGAAAAGAGGTAGATCTGAGATTGAGACAAATCTGACAGAGGCGAACAACAGGATTTGGGGGCTAAGGGAGAGGGTGAGATGGAAAGTTCAAACCGTGAAGACATGGGAGAAGTGGGACTCAGCTATTGCAAAAGCAGGAGGAGTCCAGGTCTAGAGTTTTGGGCTGAAGCCTGCAGGAGTCACCGTATAATGGCCCTGTCCAGCAAGAGTCTGGAGAGTAAGAAGAGAGAAGGCCCAGATCTTAGGGAACTACTACATTTATGGGAGGCAGATGAGCCAGAGGAGGAGCATTAGAGAAAGTGGAGGAGAATCGGGTCAAGGTGGGAAGCATCACTTCAGAGAATGCTGCTGAGGAATCTGGCGGTGACTGAGGGCAGAGTACATGGGTGTGAGGACAGACACATAAAGTCTCTTATTCATAGGAAAAAAGAACTTCTGACATTAGCTTTTGGGACTGGCTGTTTCATGGGCAAGCGCAAACAACAGAAAATAGCCTTCTATTTAATAATTCATATGGCCAATAACCAGTGTTTTCTTCTCTAAGTGTGTACTGATGCTGAAACATTAGCCATCCCTTCAAAACCCTCCAGGGAATCTTCAGCACAGCTGTGTGTGCTTCACGTCACATGCAGGGCTTTGCATTGACACCCCTGTTTCTGTAGAGTTGGGTCGCAGTTTGTCCTGACCTGGCCTTTCTCAGCTGGGAAACTTGTCCCTGTGGACCCCTTCTTGCACACTACTCTGTGTAGACTCTCATTGGATTTTTGGGAGCAGCTGACCTTGCCACACATAGGGGCCACTGCGTCCTGGCCCAAGGGCCTAAGAGTAGTTGCTTTTTAGGTGTTGGAGCTCTAGGAATGTGCTCATCTCTGCAGGAATTTTACAAACGATGACAACCTGGGATCATTGAGAGCATCGTCATTTCTTAGAACATTTACAATATGTTCTGTCATCAGTAGGTGGCAGTAGTGAGCTCTCAACTGGTTCCTTTTGCTATTTTCTTGAGTGTGTGGTCTCCTTTCGTTTTTGTCTGGTCTTTACCCTCCTCTCCCCTCTTTTTGATTTTTAAGACACTAGTTTGTAACATCCTTGTGCTGGCTCCATCCTTCTTGCAAGTCAGTGGTGACATTTATGACCTTGGCAGAGCTCGAAGCGCTTCTCTTACCAGATCTTTGTTCAGTTGGTCAAGTAGTGTTGCCCGTCTTGCTCTGTGCTCACCTGCTCTGTCCTTTGTTTTTGCCAACAGAGGAAGAATGGCCTGATGGATCATGAGGATTTCAGAGCCTGCCTGATTTCCATGGGTTATGACCTGGTAAGACAGAAGTTGAAATTGTGTACTAAGATTTGATATTTTATTGAGTTTGGATTTCTATTATAGAAGATTGTAAGCTCAAACCAAGGTAGTGCATTTGGGATTGGTTCATTTTCATTATATAGGATAAGATTTTTTGAAGGTCTCACTGTTGCTATATAAAAATAAAGTCACGGGGCCTGGCACAGTGGCTCACGCTTGTAATCCCAGCACTTTGGGAGGCCGAGGCGGGTGGATCACCTGAGGTCGGGGATTTGAGACCAGCCTGACCAACATGGTGAAACCTCATCTCTACTAAAAATACAAGAATTAGCCAGCCATGGTGTTGGGTGCCTGTAATCCCAGCTACTCAAGAGGTTGAGGCAGGAGAATGACTTGAACCTGGGAGGCGGAGGTTGCAGTGAGCTGAGATTGCACCACTGCACTCCGGCCTGGGCGACAAGAGTGAAACTCTGTCAAAAAAAAAAAAAAAAAAAAAAAAGTCACAGAACCAAAGCATTTATTTTTATTCAATAATTGGTCAGATGATTTTTTCTGGTGAAGGAGATGAGAACGTAGGCTTTTCGATTTTTTTTTTTTTTTTTTTTTTTTTTTTTTTTTTGAGACGGAGTCTCGCTGTGTCGCCCAGGCTGGAGTGCAGTGGCCGGATCTCAGCTCACTGCAAGCTCCGCCTCCCAGGTTTATGCCATTCTCCTGCCTCAGCCTCCCGAGTAGCTGGGACTACAGGCGCCCGCCACCTCGCCCGGCTAATTTTTTTGTATTTTTAGTAGAGATGGGGTTTCACCGTGTTAGCCAGGATGGTCTCGATCTCCTGACCTCGTGATCCGCCCGTCTCGGCCTCCCAAAGTGCTGGGATTACAGGCTTGAGCCACCGCGCCCGGCCGCTTTTTGATTTTTTTAAACAGCTTTACTGAGATATAACTCACGTACTGTGGTTTACCCATTTAAAGTGTACACTTCAGTGGCTTTTAGTAGCATCCTGATGATTTTTGAAGTGCCTTTTCCTCTAATATGTTGAAAGGTAAAAAAGGTTTAGTCATAAATCAGCCAAGATAAACTTACATTTCCTCTGGGCTGGAATAGTCCTAGAACATCCAGTGCTTCTCTGTTACCCATTAATGGGTACTTTTAACCTGGCCTGCCTCGATTCTCTTCGGGACTGTAACCTACAGTCGTGACAGCCGTGTTCTGAGCTGCCTTCAATTTGGCAGCATCGCTTTCCTAGTTCTAATCTGAGAAAAGGGTTCAGCTCTGGCTTTGACCTACTCTTCCATGATTACATTCCGTGACCCATGAAGGCTAGCAGTGGGGCCCAGAGAGGAAAGAATTCTGACATTTACAAGCTTCTGGTTTGAAGCTCCAGCAACTTTTAAAATTATTTGGTAGCAGTAAACCTAAGTCACCCTGAAGGGGAGTCTCGTCCAAAGACTGAAGGGAAACACAGGTCAAACTTCAATTTTCAGACATAAAAGAATTGGCGTGTCACTAGGGAAAGAATGAGAACGGCTCTGTTGAGAGCTGCGTACCGTTCGAGTACATGTTTCTTTGCACTTTGCCCCAGGGTGAAGCCGAATTTGCCCGCATCATGACCCTGGTAGATCCCAATGGGCAAGGTACTGTCACCTTCCAATCCTTCATCGACTTCATGACTAGAGAGACGGCCGACACGGATACCGCCGAGCAGGTCATCGCCTCCTTCCGGATCCTGGCTTCTGATAAGGTCTGCGTTCACAGATTTGCTTCTGCTTTAGCAGGAGTCCATTACGTCATTCTAACAGAAAAGGCAACAGTGTTGTAAATAAAAACCATTTTTATACCAGTGTATTTTATACAACATTGGCACTGATTTCAGAAAGCAGCAGGTAGATACACAACAATGGGGCGCTCAGCACGGAGGGAACAGACACGCCATTGCTGGCATTCGTGCTTGGCCTTGCATTGAATTTTTATAGAAGGGACAGTAGTGTGTTTGTACTTTTATGTTTTTGTGTGTGTGTGTGTGTGTGTGTGTGTGTGTGTGTGTGTGTTACTGGTTCAACCCCCATTTTACATTCTAGTTTGGTGACTGTGACTCAGAAAGAAGAAACCATGCAATTTAGATGTTATAAAACTGGGTACGTTCTCCCAAGGATCAATAACCCTGACTTTGTGCCCAGCAAAATCATGGAGCAAAGTTAAATATAGCTGTTCAGTCAGCAAAAAATTGGCAAACTTTTCATTACATGTAGCCTAGACCTTCAGGAGGAGTTTAATTGCCAGTTCAGAATTTTCATATTTTACCCCCCAAACAATAAAAACATCTCTATGTCTAAATTCAATTTGGGACAGGATTATTTTACCCTGTTTTCTGGCTGAGAGGATAATGAACATTACCACAAGGAGGTTAGCATGTTAAACACATTGACAGAGCCATATTTGTTACCTTAAAAATCAGATAAGACCAACTATTTTTAAAATAATGTTTTCTTTAAAATGAATCATTTACCTATGGGGTGAGGGTGGATGGGAAAGAGCCCAGCTGACTTAGAAGGTAATAAACCGTGGCTCCTCCAACCCCACTAAGAAACTTCTACTATAAATTATATAATATACAAACTATAATTATATAAATTATAATGTGATATTTGTGATTTACTTTGACTTTCACCAACCAGTCTATCTGGCTGGAATTGTCCTATTTCCCACTGAACATTTTTTTGCAAAGCTTCATCTTTTCTGGTATGAAATGCAGATCATAGTATGTATCCTTGCATTGTGGCTCAGTTTGAGAAGTACTAGTAATGCTCCATTTGCCTTTATGAAGCATGTCACCCTTCCTGCTGGCCAGGCCAGCTTCTAGATACACTCCTACAAGTACAACTTGGCTTTCTGGTAGTTGTCTGGTACTACTATGCCAATAGACTCCCTATTCTTTAGTCCTTTTGAAAAATTAAACAGATGCAAGAAATATGTCAGTATTA
Organism: Macaca nemestrina; assembly: GCF_043159975.1. Lineage (NCBI taxonomy): Eukaryota > Metazoa > Chordata > Mammalia > Primates > Cercopithecidae > Macaca > Macaca nemestrina. Next base: position 12,435,645 of record NC_092125.1, on the reverse strand, counting down.
AGACTATTTATGTTGTGGTGTTTTCTACAACTGACTGCAAACACGTGTGTATTTTTTTTCCAGCCATATATCCTGGCGGAGGAGCTGCGTCGGGAGCTGCCCCCGGATCAGGCCCAGTACTGCATCAAGAGGATGCCTGCCTACTCGGGCCCAGGCAGTGTGCCTGGCGCCCTGGATTATACCGCGTTCTCCTCCGCGCTCTATGGAGAGAGCGATCTGTGACGCTGAGGTTCTGTAATCACTGATCCCATCAGAACGCAATAAAAGCAGCAGTCACAGTTGGTTTCCTGGAAACTTTGACAGGCTTTATTAAGTTGGGAGAGAGAGGGGGGAAAAAAAGCCTCTTGTAGTTCAGTAATTGCCAGCAATATAACACGGCTAAAATGAAGTTTCTACAGTATATGACATAGTGCGCTTCATAAATAGGTTTATTTCTGAGTTTTTAGCTAAATGTAATGAAATATCAGGTTGATTTCTTTGATTAAACGGAACAAATTACTTGAGTAGTAGGAAATTAGGAGGATCTAGGGACAGAAGGAAAGTGAAAAATGTGAAAATACAAAATACCCAAGATTTAAGACGGGGGGGAGGGAATCCACAAATTGGTAAATAAAGGTTTGCTATTTGTAAAAAATTTCATTTATCTCTAATATGCTTATGTGATTGCCCCTAGGGGAGTATATTTGGGATTCTAATGTTTTATTTTCATGCTTATCCAAAGATTACTATTGTGTCTTCAAATGAATTTAATTGTGAGATGGAACTGCCAGGGATTAAAAAGACTATCAAAAAGATTTTTTGGCACTTACCATTTTTAAAATAGAGTTTATGGTCATCTCTTCATTATTTAGGGCTGGATGGTCAACTCAGTCAGTGATTTTTGCTGCTTCTCTTATCCTCCAGAGTAGAGACCTAAGGAAACATGGAAGTCAGTTTAATTGCCAGAGGGAAGGATGCAGTCACTAGGTTAAATGAGGTTTTTAGGATTATTTATTGATTCCAAGTTCCCATGCTTTTTGTTGGAGCTTATTAGTACAGGTTCTCAAGAGATGACCATATGAACGTGCTCTGTTTTTAAATAAGCAGGTTTCTGTAGTAGTGGTTCATCACAAGGCAAGTCAGATACCAGTATCCTTCTAGCTCTCCAATCAGGACTTCATTATGCCTCTCGTTTTATGACCTGGTAAGGAGAAGCCAGAGTTATCGTAGGAAAGGACTGATTCTCGGCAGCAGTGGAGGTGAGTTCTTTCTCTGCGGAAGCTTTACGTATGTTTTGGGTAGTAGGAATAACTAGATGTTTTAGCTAGTGTGCAGTGTGTGTTCAGCCCTGGGATTCGAGAGTGTATCCTAACAAGTCCCATGTCTGGTTCTGTGTCTAAAGGCCTGCTCCATGACACAGGATGCTACATGCACTCCCGCTCGCACATCTTGATCCACTGAATGTTCATTCTTCCTTTTTGCTCATACTGCTGTAGGCTATAATTCCCCCCTCTGTTTTTCCATCCTGTTGACAGCTTGTAGAGAATAAAGCAGGAATTATTTTTATATCTGAGTCCTTAATGATTAGGAAATGGATTACAAACAAACAAAAACAGTTGCAAACAGCAATTAAAGCATTACTAGAGAAGCAGTAACATGCCTGTTACCTACAGTCTGTTGCTCAGATTTTTATAGATTTCCACCAGCAGCTGGAAATGTGATATTTCCATTCCAAGCTGTCTGACAGCTTGACTCTTTTTCCTACACTGGGCCATTTAGAACCTTCAACCTTTATGAATTTCACTTAATTTGCTTCATTATTAAGTAGTTGGTAGTTTCCAGATTCCTGAAATATTTGAATCCTTGAGTTTAATGCCAAACACTTTTGGGGTGGTTTAGATGAACTCTGACTCTATTTTATTTCAAGCAGGTGCTATATCCCAGCCATAAACTCTATAGAAAAGCCAGAAAGTTGTGCTTCCTTTGAGGCTATTAGGGGGATCTGTGATGTTTTAGGATGGGTGTGGGTAACTCATCTACCTAAACTTTTAATTTCTTTACAACCTTCAGCAAGAGAGCAGATCAGTACTTTCTATCTGCTAATAAATGAAGAAAGGAAGTAAACTATGAGAAACAATAAACATGTTTATACTCTCATTTTAGGCATTATTATTTTTATTTCTGAAGCTAGATGCTCAAAAATTAAAAAGTTTATAAGTTTCTAAATTAAACTTAATTTATAAAAGAAAAAAGAATCCCTATTTTTGTTATTTCAAAAAATAACCATTACTTTGGTTAACTACAAACAAAATTCCTCACTTAAAGGTTCCATGAGAATTAAAAACAGTCATTGGATTAGCATTTGCCTCCCTTAAAGAATTAGAGACTGGCTTATTGGGTGGAGGGTGAACATAAGATGGAGAATTAACAATGAACCATTTAGAAGTGAATGATGGATGGCCTGGGCATGGTGACACACGTCTGTAATCCCAGTACTTTGAGAGGCCAAGGTGGGTGGATCACTTGAGGTCAGGAGTTCAAGACCAGCCTGGCCAACATGGCGAAAACCCATCTCTACTAAAAATACAAAAATTAACTGGGTTTGGTCACGTGCCTGTAATCCCAGCTACTTGGCAGCTGAGGCAGGAGAATCACTTGAACCCAAGAGGTGGAGATTGCAGTGAGCTGAGATGGAGCCATTGCACTATCAGCCTGGGCGACAAGCATGAAACTCTATCTCAAAAAAAAAAAAAAAATTCAGTGGTGAATAGATTAGGAAGGAATTTTTAACCAAGAGATCACTTCAGAATCCTCAGTAAATATTTACTAAAATGTATGCATACTCAGCCTTAATCCTAGAGTGTCAAGCTGTGAAGGTCTAGGTTAAGACTTGGACATCTGTAGTTTTTTAAAACTCCATGGAAGTTCTAATAACCCCCCACTGAGAACCCGTGGATTAGAGGCAAAGGAAAGGTCATTAGGAATCAGGAAGTCTAAAACGGCCGGGCGCGGTGGCTCACACCTGTAATCCCAGCACATTGGGAGGACAAGGCGGGCGGATCACGAGGGCAAGAGATCGAGAACATCCTGGCCAACATGGTGAAACCCCGTCTCTACTAAAAATACAAAAATTAGCCCTACATGGTGGCGGGTGCCTGTAGTCCCAGCTACTCAGGAGGCTGAGGCAGGAGAATCACTTGAACCCAGGAGGTGGAGGTTTGTGGTGAGCCGAGATCGCGCCACTGCACTCCAGCCTGGGCGACAGAGCAAAGACTCCATCTCAAAAAAAAAAAAAAAAAGAAAAAAGTCTAAAACGGTTAGAGAAGACCTTACTGGCAGGGTTAATAGTTGAGCAATACAAATGGCCAGGCAAACCCTCGTGCCATCTGGTTGATAAGAAACGCTTGCCATACTGAGTTTTAAATTAGAGCATTTGACTTGGTATTCTTTCCTGCTGTACACCAGATTCTTCTATGTTCATGGAGATAAGCTGGAAATGAGCTCTTTCCAGCCTTCATATGAAAGGAAATAAAGCTAAGTGATACGGAGTCAGAAACATGTATTTTCAGAAGTTGCAGAGATTCACCCACAGCTTCCCTGGATTATTTGACAAGAAGACAGAGTGTTCCCGCTGTGTCCTTGAGCTCTTTCAGGTTCCCTGGAGCCTACACAATAATTATACTGCTCTGAGGCATTTTCGTCTTTCAGGTGGAGTCAGCAGAGAAGACAGCATTGTTTTTCCTTTTTAGATTCCTTCATTAATAACTCAATCCTTAAGCAACTGACAGACTGTTATTCTTTCTTTTTAAGGTGCTGGGAGTTGCGATTTGTCAGTGACCCCTGGCCATGAATGCCCCCGTGGGATTTAAATCTTTTAGGAGTTAGCTTCCTAGCAGTGCAGACCTCCCTGTTGTAAAATGGATGGAGTGCCTGGGAGTGCACCAAGGCGTACTCGCAAATCCTTTTGCATGGCTGGGAACTTACAAGAAACCACAGTGGCAGATATAAAAATACCAATATGAGATATCTTATATAAGATATATATCTTATAAAATATATAAGATTTTATATATATCTTACATATGTCTTTTAAGATATATCTTTTATAAGATACTTACATCTTGGATGTATATCAGATAGAGGAAAACCAATCGCCATGGTCTTGTTAAAAGAACAACTTCAGACACATTTAACAGAGTTGAGTTGAACAAAGAACAGTTTGTGGCTTGGGCAGCCCCTGAATCAGAACAGGTACAGAGCAGCTCTGGTGCCGCCGCATGAGAGGACTTGGGGACTGAGGGAGGAAAGTGAGGCACAGAAACGGCTGGATTGATTACAGCTTGGTGTCTGCCTTATGTAAACAGAGTTTGAACAGTTGGCTGCCTTTCATTTGTGATCGGTACAAAAGTAGGTTACAATCTGTTTACATATCCAGTGAGGTTACAGTTCACTGTGTATGGAGAAACCTTTAGGTTGAACTTAAAATATGTCAGGAGGCAGATTTAGGCTAACCTTTATTTAACAGTCTTTGCAAGACAAGCTACCAGAGGAGAAAGATTCTGTAAATAGTTGTAGAGGGAAGGAAAAGGAGACTATATGCATACTTAGTATGAACGACGAAATGGTATTATGGTTCTGAAATCAGATATATGTATTATACAGGATTAGGAGTGGCCGTGATACCAGGTTTTGCTTGCTTCATCTTTTCTATCCCTCAGTTACTGTCACAAGCATGAATTGCTCATGGGGGAGATTAGTAACAGAAAATCCCAGAACATCAGCAGGAAATATTAACCATCAAAATGGCTTTTAAAAAATGTATTTAAACATAGGCAGTTCTTTTCAGCTATTCGATTAGAAGATCACCATTGGACAACCAAACAGCACAGGCTAGTGTGCCTCTGAGACCACCATAGTGTTCAGGTTTTTATAGATAAAACCTGCAGTGGCCAGGTACAGTGGCTCACACCTGTAATCCCAGCACTTTGGGAGGCCAAGTTGGGTGGATTGCTTGGGTTCAGGAGTTCGAGACCTGCCTGGGCAACATGGTGAAACTTCATCTGTACAAAAAATGCAAAAAGATTAGCTGGGCATGGTAGCATATGCCTGTAGTCCCAGCTACTCGGGAGACTGGGGTGGGAGGATTGCTTGAGCCCAGGGAGATCAAGGTGGCAGTGAGCCGTGACCACGCCACTGCACTCCAACCTACCTGGGTGACGGAGTAAAAGCCTGTCTCAAAAAACAAACAAAACCTGCGGTAATTTTTTACATGATTTATTTTAGATTTGGCATGTCTTATACAAGAAATTTCTCAAAACATATTTATCAAAGCACATAAAATATTCCAATTACAATCTTGAATTTATTTCATCTTTTAAAGCACAATCTTCTAATTCATATTAGCCAAAAATAAAGCTTTTACCACATACCAGGCCAATTAATTTTTAGCAGTCTACACTCAAATACACTGGAAAAAGTTTCTATCAGTATGTCCAACAAAACTAATGGAATTATTTCTGAATTTGATACAAGATTTTTAATTATTCCTAAATACCAGCATTCAGTACACATATGCGTGCATGTGTTCCAAAAGAATACCATTCTTTTTAGCGTCCTCCTTCCTTCATGAATAACTTAAAATTGTAGCTACATATATTTCCTTTTGTTGTTGTTGTTAAAGTGGAATCTCTCTCTGTTGGCCAGGTTGGAGTGCGGTGGTGCAATCTCGTCTCAATGCAACCTTCGTCTCCTGGGTTCAAGTGATTCTCATGCCTCAGCCTCCCAAGGAGGTGGGATTACAGGCACGCACCACCCGACGTGGCTAATTTTTGTATTTTCAGTAGAGATGGGGTTTCATCGTGAGGCTGGTCTTGAATTCCTGACCTCAAATGATCTGCCTGCCTTGGCCTCCCAAAGTGCTGGGATTAGCTACATATATTTCATGAATAAATGAGAAAGACTTACATAATGAAAAGTTTAATAATATTAGCACAACATCATTTTAATCTGGACTTGACTGCTTTTATGAAAGTTGTTGCATTATTTATTTTTCAGTGGTTTTAATACTATTCCTCAAAATGTGTTAGCTGCTTATTTCAACCATAAAATGAAGTCAGTTTTTTTGTTGTTGTTGTTGTTTTTTTTTTTTTTTTTTTTACTGACAGAAAGTAAGGCTAATCTAGCTAATCGTTTAGACAGACTGGTAATTAGGCTACATGAGGGACATTTTCCATTTTTTCAGTTATCTACATCTGCAGCTCCAATGTTTTGATGAAAATATAATTAAACCACATGATAATATAAAGCATTTTATTTATTTTTTTTTAAGTATCAGCAAAGATGTATTGAAATGAACAATTTCCCACAACTCTTCCTGATTATATTGGATTAAACAAGGAGTCCTTAAGAGAAAAACAGCAGGTGTAATTAGTGGTCACTTGATAGGTCTGAGGAGATGGCACCACTACAGCTCAGAAGAAACAAAAGTTCCTATTGGACTGCGAGGAGTAGCTGGCCCCTGCCGCCTCGCCCCAACACTGCCATGTGGAAAGAGAAACCAACTTTTACATTCTTTAAGCCACTCTACTCAGGGTCTCTGTCACAGTAGCTCAGCTGTACCCTAAATAATACAGAATTAACCTCAACAGCTTCCTGACCTGGTTGTGTACTTAGCATAGCCTGTCTAGCTACATTAATGATATTTTAGATTTTATTAACATTTTCACATTTTTTTCCCCTCTCAATGGATATTTATGTGCATTTTCATCATGGAAGATAATGACATTTTGTACTAAATTCAACTCATTCATTCATTTTACATGCACTGCAGATTTTAAACACAATTTTAAGACACTCTTTGTTTTCTCTTCACATGCTTTATTCCTCTCTCTTCTAGACAGTTTTCCTTCAGTACCCATCTGACTCTTCCATCAAAGCAAAGTGAGCAGTTTTGCTGTTGAAGAGTGTCTGTGTCTCTGGCTTCAAGATTCTTTCCCTTTCCCCACCTACACCCTTTTGTTCTCTTTAACATAGTTTATGAACTTTTTTTTGTTTAATGAAAGAGACAACACATGGTATGGGTCTTAAAGACCAAGTATGCCAAATGTCTTATCCCCCACTTGTACCTTCCATTGCAATGCTTTCTTTTCTTTCTTTTGCCTTTTTCCTTTTTTTTTTTTTTTTTTGAGATGGAGTCTCACTCTGTCACCCAGGCTAGTGTGATCTCAGCTCACTGCAACCTCCGTTTCCCAGGTTCAGGCGATTCTCCTGCCTCAGCCTCCTGAGTAGCTGGATTACAGGCATGCACCACCACACCTGACTACTTTTTGTATTTTTAGTAGAGACGGGGTTTCACCATGTTGGCCAGGCTGGTCTCGAACTCCTGACCTCAGGCAATCCACCCGCCTTGGCCTCCCAAAGTGCTGGGATTACAGGCATGAGCCACCATGCCCGTCCTGCAATGCTTTCTTATGAGATTTACAGATAACATCAACGGGGAGGGTCCTGGCCAACACTGCCTCGCATCTTGTCATTTTAGTTTTTGATTCCCAGGAACCCAGTGTGTCTGAGATGCTGGTTATACTGGCATGTTGTGACAAATGTACTGCAGCCTGGTAACTCTCGCCTGCATGTTAGCCTAAGGAATTGCGATTGCAGAGCCCTGGTGAATCAAACTATCCTTATCCTCCATGGAAAATGCCCTTGGAGGCACCCTGCACTCTGGACCTTAGGCTGGAAAAGTAAAACTGGCAGCTTACAAAGACTGAGACCTGTTCTCATAGCTTGGTGGAGATACAAGAACATGTGTCAATTCCTTTCTACTAAAGGGAGCATTAGAGAGAATGCCATTTTAGAGTATGGAGTGTGTTAGGGGCTTAAGGGCTGTTCTAATGGGGATTTTCTCATGTTTCATAAATTTTCCTCGGCTTAACAGTAGTAATTTTTTTTTGTTTTCAATTACACACACACAAAAATGGCTTCACATTTCACAGTTTCATTTTTTTCTTGCCTGTTCCGTCATTCTCAGATAACACCCAGACTCTCTTCCCCCCAGGTCCCCTAGCTCAATCAGCCCTCCTCTTGCTGGATGTCAGTATCTGGGCAGCCTCAAGGCTTGCTGCCCCAGGTTCCTGAGTTACTTGGTTCTTCACAGTGTGAAAAAGCTGCCTTTGATTTTCCCTTTGACCTCTCACTTTCTGCTTCTTTCTGTGGTCACAGATTCGTTTTCTCCTGCATTCCTCCTCCTTGGCTTTGTGTTCCATAAACTAGACTACTTGCCCTGTTTGTTGTTTTTGCCCGTTCTCCCATCTCCAGAATTTGCCTGAAGATCCTTTCCTCTTCAATAGATTTGCCAAGTAATATTCAATCCAATCAGACAATGTGTCAGTGTTTCCCAAACTCCAATCATTATGGTAAACTACCACAATTTTTTACCCAGTATTCTTAATATTTTTATTTTAAATTAACTTCTTATATCAAAACAGAAAATCTGGCTGGGTGCAATGACTCACACCTGTAATCCCAGCACATTGGGAGGCCGAGGCAGGTGGATCACTTGAGGCCAGGAGTTTGAGAACAGCCTGGCCAAGATGGTGCCGCTGCATTCCAGCCTAGGCAACAGAGTGAGACTGTCTCAAAAAAAGAAGAAAAGAAAATGTATCATTGTTGTAAGTTGGAAAGCAAGGTTACTTTTCCATAAATAGAAGGTAACTATAATAAAAATAAATACATAGGTGTCTCCTACCTGTGTGGTATCCTTTCCCCGTTGTTTGCTGCAGTGCTTTTGCTGCTGCATAATATTCTTGGTCTCAGACTGCATAGCGTTAACCTACCAAGGAACAGCCCCTGAGCCTGAGAAACTGACCACAAGGGTTAAGGCTACTGTCTCTTCCTTCCTTGCTGCAGTGGGTGTCACAGTGGGAGCAGGAGGTGTACACAGTGGTACCAGAACACAGCTCTCTTCTGTTAAGAGGTCTACTTCAGCATTCTCATGGAAGCTCGTGTGCTGAGTGAGTCTCATGTCTGAATTCCAGTGGGGAGCTGTGTGGGCTCTAAGTAGTTGCCATGCAATTCAACCTTTATTGCCTTTTCCTAAATCTGACAGCCCCCAAATAGTTGTCATAAAATTGTTCATTGCCCTGCTTCTTTGGGGTAGTTCTGCAAAGCTGTGGGATACGGTACACAGGCAGCCAGGGTTTGTGCGAGGCCGAGCAAATCCAACTCCAGGCCTTGCACACACACCCTGAGCACATGTCTGCCATAACTAATAATTAAATTATCTTCTACGTATCTAAAATCCTGTGAACTGCATTTGGGGAAATACCTATTTAAAGGTGTTATCAAGATTTCAGGAAATTATGGCCCAGAGATATTCTCATCCAAATTCCATCATTTGATAAACTGAGGCTCAGAAAAGACAAGAGACACACATTATCACAGTTGCTCCTCACAGCAGTCCCGTTGTTCAATATTATTATCCTTATTCATTGGAAAACTGAGACAGTCATGGGTAAGTGCTGGTCACCCAGCTAGTTGGCAACAAAGTCAGGACAAGAAAGTGCATCTCTGACGTCTAAGACTATTCTTTTTTTTTTTTTTTAATTATTTTTTTGAGACAAGTTCTTGCTCTGTCACCCAGGCTTGGAGTGCAGTGGTGTGAACACGGCTCACTGCAGCCTTGACCTCCTGGGCTCAAGAGACCCTCCCACCTCAGAGGCTCAAAGTGCTAAGATTACATATGTGAGCCACCATGCCCAGCTAAGACTGTTCTTATCCATTATCCCAAGATGAATTTTAAATGTAAGTGATTCTGAGTCTTATTCTGAAACCAAACACAGGCCACATCCACTCCCCTCCCAAGTGTAGACTGGGAGCCATCCTCCAACATATCCAAAATCCACATTTTTTTTCCACAGGGCCTGGTGTCTAAATCACCCAATTCTGTTTTATGCATGGAATGTTCCATATTTAATGGCATAGAAAAAAAAATAGATAGAAAAAATTACCACTTCATGAAAAAAATTAAATGGAAATACTATATAAATAACATTTTCAAAACCAAATGAATTTCTAGACTGTTGGAATATTCATTTAAGCAATAAACACATAAAAAGTAGACCGTTTATTTCAGATGTATGAAAGCCCTTTGGCTTTAAATTTAAATTTAAACATTAAATTTACATTCTATTTATGTCCTGACACATGTACACATTCAATACTATTATGAGAGTTATTATAAGAGTTAACAATGAAACAGATTACTTAACGGCCTGGACATCAGAGACGAACCAAGTCTTTCAGATAATGCAACCCACCAACCCACTAGTTTTTCCTTAAAAGTCTAGCGTCCAACAAGATTACTAAATGGGAAGTTCTTTGTTTTTTGAGACAGAGTCTCACTCTGTCACGTAGGCTGAAGGACAGTGGCACAATCTCGGCCCACTGCAACCTCCACCTCCCCACAACCTCCACCTCCCCGGTTCAAGAGATTCTCCCACCTCAGCCTCCCAAGTAGCTGGGATTACAGGCACACACCACCACACCGGGCTAGTTTTTGTATTTTTGGTAGAGACAGGGTTTTGCCATGTTGGCCAGGCTGGTCTTGAACTTCTGACCTCAAGTGATCCACCCACCTCTGCCTCCCAAAGTGCTGAGATTAAAGGCGTGAGCCACCACACCTGGCCTGGAAGTTATTTTATCCCTGTGTTTGGCCTCAGAAACTGATACCCAAAATATGGAACCCTGGTAGGTATGCTGATTATTTTAAATGAAAGGCCCTTAGAGACCAGCAGATGGCTGAAAGAAGCTGTTCTCTGCAGTTCCCTTATCTGCCTGATGTCTGGACCTGCCAAAGAAGAAAACAATGACATCTAGCTCCTTCCCTGAGTTTTCATCAACTTACATCGCAGGAAGAAAGACTGAACTCTGTCAACACACCTGGACAAACTTTTGCCACAAATCATAGCCTTCTATTTTGGTCCCATTTCCAAAAGAATAATTTACCAGCCACTGTCTGCTCTGAGGGTCCAACAGACTTTGTCCCAGGCCATTCTATGTTTTCCTGGCCCATTCATTTCCCCCTAAAAATCACTACCCCCAAATTGCCACATTTCCCTTATCTCCCCTTCCCTCCCCTATGAAGAAGCATCTGGAGTAACCACTGGGTTACTGGGTAATAATTCTGTGATTCCCCTGTGCAGTGCACATTAAAGTAAAATTTAAAAGGTTTTTTCTCCTATTAATCTTTTTTTCAGTTTTCAGCTAACATTCAGTGTGCAAAAGCAAAGGTTTCCTTTGTCCCCTACCCCTGATAGATGGCAAGTTCTTTAAGGACAGGGATCATGCATTATATATCCATGAATCCTCACTGCTTATCACAACGCTTACAGCAGCAGGTACTCAATAAATCATTGTTGAATGAATGATAACATCTAAACTTACTCTACTTATGTTTTCTTTGGCAAAGGACACATGGCCTCAGTTAGTGCTTCCACCTGCCTCATGCCAATGCCCACCACTAGCCAAAGCTTGTTTGCCCTTTTTTTGTTCCAGGGCTTAGGCCTCCAGTAACTTCCCAAAGACCACGGCTCCTGGGCATGAGTTGTCTCTACGTCAGCTCACTGGTGGAGCAGACACAATATATGCTGCTGAGCTCGCTGCCAACTTCCTCAAGGTAGATTGTGGCCAGAAAGGAGGAGGGCTGACTGGAGAATAAAGGAGGTACCTGATGAGAAGGGTTATAGGAAGGCTGGTTAGACAGTGAGCAGTGGGCAGATGAAATGACCAGGAGAGAGGCAGAGAAACACCAACAGCACCCACCTTCCGCCCCCACAGAGTGCTAAGGCTGTTTTAACACAGAATTCTTTCATGCATGGTGAGAACAATTATCCAAAGATCTGCTGACAAGTCAGTGAGGAGGCTGCTGAAATATTCCAAATCTGAGATAAGTGCCTGGTCTACAGTGAACAGAGAAGAGACCTTGGCTTATTCTTCCAGTCCTAATTGGAAATGTAGTGTCCCTGACTAGTCTCATCTTCTTTGACTAAAGTGAACTGGATTGACATAGACTCCTTTTGAAAGTTGATATTAACTAATACTGGATCTCTCTCTTATCTGCTTAAAATTCTCTCTCTCTCTCTCTCTTTTTTAATTTAATGGAGATGGAGTCTCGCTCTGTCACCCAGGCTGGAGTGCAGTGGTGCAATCTCGGCTCACTGCAACCTCTGCTTCCCAGGTTCAGGAAATGCTCCTACCTCAGCCTCCTGAGTAGCTGGGACTACAGGCACACGCCGCCTCACCTGGCTAATTTTTTGTATTTTAGTAGAGACAGGGTTTCACCTTGTTGCCCAGGCTGGTCTCAAACTCCTGAGCTCAGGCAATCTGCCCGCTTCGGCCTCCTAAAGTGCTAGGATTATAGGTGTGAACCACTGCGCCCGGCTTAAATTCTCTTCTTATCACCCACACTTGACACACAAAAAGGCTATTTGTTAGGCTTTTCATTTCACAATTAGAATTTTTGTGCCTCGTACCTATCTGAACTCTGATAAACCTGGCTGAAACCTCTATTTGTGAAATAACAGTATTTTTCATTCAGCATGCCTTTTCCTGAATACCTTAGTCGTATAGAGAAACAGAATTAAACAAAAAGAAGACACCCTGAACTTTGATATTAAGCTTGAATTGAAAAATTTCTGAGTGCATCTTTCTCATTTTCACTGGGGCCTACTATCACTTGCTGAGGGTCAAGAATTAGGAGACGTGGACAGTGAAGGCTGAGCCGTATCACTCCCAAATGGAATCCTGTTGGGGTCAATCTGTACCAACCGTTGAGAGCACCACCTACTGGATTCTCAACCTCAATCTCCCTCTCAAGCATCCTGCACGTAGTTGCCAGCATGGCTGGTAAATGAGAACTCAAAGTCATCCTGTCTTGAAGGGTACTTTGGGACCTAGAGAGACAGCCAGAGTGTGCTGAAGATTCTTTATATTACAGAAAAGTATGATTATTACATTACTCATTTCTTGAGTATGTAGATTTACCCCAAAATAAATCACATGGTGACACTCATCATGTAATGCTGTTATGTATTTTTCCGTCTGCTGATCTCAACTAACTCTCAATAGATTGTGCTACCCAATAGATAACGATGTATCTTTTATTAAAACATATGCTTAATTTTGTTGTTAAGTATTTATATTTTTACTATAAATACTTTAAAAAGTATTTGAGGTAGCTTTTATACTTAGATGGCCAGCAGGATTAAGGACCTCAATATAAACATTCTTATGACATTGAGGATGGCAGACTTGCTCCATGAGTAGTGGACTGCTCACCTTTGGACTCTTATATGAGAAAGAAAATTCCTGATTTACCTAAACCCCAATATTTTGGGGTTTCTTTTCATAACAGCCTAGCCTATACCCAAACTAGTCTAGTCACACAGTAAGAAGCGGAGCTCTCATTTGAACCCACATGAGCCCATTTCCAAAAGGGGAGGTCTTTTGATGCTATGGTGTCCCTCACTAATAAATTAGACACACTGTTTCTATTCTATGATCCAATTTTAATTTGTTTGGTTTTTCCATTTTTACTATCTCTGTAATCTGAATGCATCTTATAATTGATGCTGTCTTAAATTGCTGTTAGCCAGGTGTCAGTCATCACATAGTTATGTGAAATCTTCTGTTGATAGCTTTCAGTAAGTTTTGTTTTGTTTTGTTTTGTTTTGAGATGGAGTCTCGCTCTGTTGCCAAGCTGGAGTGCAGTTGCACAATCTTGGCTCACTGCAACCTTTGACTCCCTGGTTCAAGCGATTCTCCTGCCTCAGCCTCCCGAGTAGCTGGGACTATAGGTGCGTGCCACCATGCACTTCTAAATTTTTTTGTATTTTTAGTAGAAACGGGGTTTCACCATGCTGGCCAGGCTGGTCTTGAACTCCTGACCTCGTGATTCGCCCACCTCAGCCTCCCAAAGTGCTGGAATTGTGCCCTGTTAGTATTTTTTTTTTTTTAAAGTACAAACCAAAGGGCCTTAAATTCAATGAAATAAAATAATATAGGAACCACAGAAAAAGTAATCCTAGGCTACAAAAATACATGGAAGAGGAGAAGAAAGCCATTTGGAAGAATCATAAAGAGTTGAAAATAATTAAGATGAAAGGTTTTTTTCAAAGCACTGACATAAAAAAAGGATAGGTATGAAAGGAAACTAATGTTGCAATAGCAAAACTGAAATATGCATTTGGAAATGGTTTTCTAAAAGACAAAAATTGTTTTGCAAAAATAGAAATAAGAAACAGAGAGCTAACCTAAATTTTTAAAAACCCAAAATAATTATTTTAGAGGAAGTAAGAGCATAGTTGGAACAGAAGCAGTAATTGAAGATATTATTAAATAAGACTTGCTTGAACTGAATAAAAGATTTAAGTATGCAAGTCAAACGGACACACAATGAACTAGAAAAAATGAATTAAAATAAACACCTAGATACATGCTGCCTTTTAAAAAATTGTAAAAGTAAAGAAGGAAAAAATCTACAATTAACCAGGCAGAAAAAGTGAGAAAGAGAAAAATAGATAATCCATGAAAGAATACAAATCATTCTAGGTTCATACTTCTCTTCTTTCATATTAAATGCCAAAAGGCAACACACATGTCAGGGGAGATGGTGGAATGGGAAAGTCCAGGCATCTATCCCTCTACCGAAGCAAGAAGTCAACTGGCAGAGGCTGTCTGAAGCAACTACAGTTGACCCTTTAACAACACAAATTTGAACTGTAGATCCACTTATACAGGGATTTTCTTCCACTTTTGCCACTCCTGAGACAGTAAGACCAGCCCCTGCTCTTTCTCTCCTCCTCAACCTATTCAACGTGAACATGACAAGTATGAAGACCATTATGATGATCCACTCTCATTTAATAAATAGGAAATATATTTTATCTTCCTTATGATTTCCTTAATAACATTTTCTTTTCTCTAGCTTAGTTTATTGTAAGAATACATATGTATTATATGTGTTAATTGGATGCTTATGTTATCAGTAAGGCTTCTGGTCAACAGTAGACTATCAGTAGTTAAGTTTTGGGGGAGTCAAAAGTTACATGTAGATTTTCAACTGCATGCGAGGTCAGTGCCCCTGCAGAATAATTCCAATGTCAAGATTTCCCCGAAGAAATCTAGACATTGGAATTATTAGTCCAAGATATTAAATCAAGTGTCTTAAATATGTTCAATGAGCTAATGGAAACCATGGGCAAATGTCCATACATCAGAAAAGTGATGTATGGACAATGAAAATATCAATAAAATGAGAATATCAATAAAGAGATAGAAATTACAAAAAGGAACCAACCAGAAATTCTGGAGCTGAAAGTTATAATAACTGATATTAAAAGGTTACTACAAGGACTCAACAGATTTGAGCAGGCAGAAGAAGAAAGGGTCAGCAAACTGGAACTTAAGAAATTTGACATTACCCTGTTGGAGGAGCACAAAGTTACAAAAAAAAAAAAAAAAAAAAAAGAACCACGTCTGAGAGACCGTTGGACACCATATTAGTTTGTTCTCACACTGCTATAAAGAATTGCCCAAGACTGGGTAATTCATAAAGAAAAGAGGTTTAATTGACTCATAGTTCTGCATGGCTTGGGAGGCCTCTAGAAGCTTACAATCATGGTGGAAGAGGAAGCAGTCACCTTCTTCATCAGATGACAGGAGAGAGAAGAGTGAGCGAAGGAGGAACTTGCCAAACACTTATAAAACCATCAGATCTCATGAGAACTCACTCACTATCATGAGAACAGCATGGGGGAAACTGCCCCATAATCCAATCACCTCCCACTAGGTTCCTCCCTCGACACCTGGGGGTTACAATTCAAGATGAGGTTTGGGTGGGGACACAAAGCCTAACCACATCAGACAGCATCAAGTATGCCAACATATACATTATAGGAATTTTAAAGGAGAAGGCAAAAGAGGATAGAAAAAATATTTTATGAAATAATGGCCAAAATTGGTCTCAATCTGATGAAAGACATGAATATACACATCTGAGGAGCTCAACAAATTCTGAGCAAGATAAACTCTAAGGGATTCACAGTGAGACACATTATAGTCAAATTGTTGAAACCTGAACACAAATAGCAAGAGAGAAACTAAGAGTCAAGTACAAAGAATCTTCAATATGATTAACAGATGATTTCTCATCAGGAACCATATGAGCCAGAGGCAGTTGGATGACAAAGTCATGAAAGAATAAAACTGTCAACCAAGAATTCCACATGTGGCAAAATGATACTTCAAGAATACAAGTTTAGGCTGGGCAAGGTGGCTCACACCTATAATCCCAGCACTTTGGGAGGCCAAGGTAGGTGGATCACCTGGTTCAAGATCAGTCTGGCCAACATGGTGAAATCCCATCTCTATTGAAAATACAAAAATTAGCCAGATGTGCTGGTGCATGCCTGTAATCCCAGCTACTTGGGAGGCTAAGGCAGGAGAATCACTTGAACCCAAGAGGAAGAGGTTGCAGTGAGCCGAGATTGCACCACTGCACTCCAGCGTGGGCAACAGAGTGAGACTCTGTCTCAAATAAATAAATAAATAAATACATACATAAATAAAAATTAAAAAGAATGAAAGTTTATCTGGAAATAAAATTGTTCCAGATAAACAAATATCAGTATATATGCCCTACAAGAAATACTAAATGGAGTCCTTCAGGCTGAAATGAAAGGACAGTACACAGTAACTTGAAGATATGAGAAAAAAATCAAAGAACACTAGGACAGGTAACTTCAAAGATTATATATAAAGTATAAATGCCTGTATTTTTGTACTTTTGGTTTGGTTTGTAGCTTCTCTTTTTCCTAGGTGATTGAAAAGGCAAATGATATACAAATAATAATTATAAATGTTAGTAGGCACGCAACCTATAAAGATGTAATCTCTGAAAATAACAACATAAAAAAGAAGGGACAAAGATGTACAGGAGCAGGGTGTATACTATTGAAACTAAGTTGATATTGTTCAAACTAAATGGTTATAAGTTTAAGATGTTAATTGTAACCACCAAGGTAACCACTACAAAAGCAACTAAAAATATACAGAAAAGAAAAGAAGGGAATAAAAATGGTACACCACAAAAAGCAACCAAATACAAAAATAAACAGTAATGGAGGAACTGAAGAACAAAAACACACAAGACACACAAAAAACAAATAGCTAAATGGCAGGAATATTTGTTCCTTCCTTATCAGTAATTGTATTAAATATAAATGGATTAAGCTCTCCTATTAAAAGACAGATTGGTAGATTGAGTAAGAAAACAGGATACGGTAAGAAAAGAATAAGAAAGTAAGTAAGGATAGGGTAAAAAAAAACATAGTATATCTGTGTATATACTATCTACAAGAGACTCACTTTAGATATAAGGACACAAAGAGGTTCAAAGTAAGAGGATGGAAAAAGATTTTTCATGCAAGTAGTAGCCAAAAAAGAGCTGGGATGGCTCTATTATTGTCAGACAAAATGTACTTTATGTTTAAAAAGCTTGTAAGAGACAAAGAAGGACATTATATATTGATAGAAGTGTCAATACAGCAACAAGATATGACAATTATAAACATAAAGATACTTAACAAAGGAGCCCTAAAATATATAAAGCAAAAATAAACAGAATTGAGGGAAAAATAGACAGTTCTACAATAATAGCTGGATACTTCAATACTCCACTTTGACTAATTTGATAGAACTAGAAGACAGAAGGTAAGTACAGAAATAGACTCACAGAAGGTAAGTCCATAAAAAGAAATAAAGTTCTGATATATCCCACAACATGCATGAACCTTGAAAACATTATGCTATGCTAAGTGAAATAAGCCAGACACCAAAGGACAAATATTGTGGGATTCCACTTACATGAGGTACCTAGAACAGGCAAATTCATAAAGACAGAAAGTAGAATAGCAATTTACCAGGGATTGGGGGTAACGAGTTATTGCTTTATTCTTACAGAGTTTCTGTCTGGGGTGGTGAAAAAGTTTGCGGACTAAATAGCGATGGTTGCACAATGAATATAATTAACGTCACTGAATTGCATACTTAAAAATAGTAGCCCCAGCTGTTCAAGATGCTGAGGCAAGAGGATCACTTGAGCCCAGGAGTTTGAGTCCAGCCTGGGAATCATTGAGAGTCTCTGTCTCGAAAAAATAACAATAAATTTAGACAATAGTTAAAAGGTAAATTTTATGTTACATATAATTTACCACGATAAAAATAATAATGTAATGTAACAAAACCCAATACACTGTACACTTTACATAGTATGTTAATTACATCTTCATAAAGCTGTTTTTAAAAAAAGCTTTGAGGGGAACAAGTTGTGATCATAACACAGCAATCAGTTTTGAGAGGCAAAAGATTGTCATTCAAGAATGTAAAAGGGCCAGGCATGGTGGCTCACGCCTGTAATCTCAGCACTTTGAGAGGCAAAGGCAGGTAGGATTGATTGAAGCTGGGAGTTCGACACGGCCAGACTCTATCTCTACAAAAAATAAATTAAAAATAAAAGAATTTCACAGACAGCCAACTAGTTGTTCACGTATATGAGCAGTAGAAAGACCTTTTATATGTAGTAGAGCTTAAAGCATCTGTCACGCATGTGCCCTTCTTCAAAAATTACTGCAACTAAGGGATACTCTTCTCCTTCTTTCCCTTTTGCATTAGAGTTCAAACCCGTCTCCTTCCATGAATCCTTCTCAATACTTCATATTTTGAATTAATTTCTTCCTTTTCTCTAGTCAGTAGCTTCTCATTTGTGTTTCCACTATTTCATTTATTATGATCTGTTCTGTGTTACTCATTTATATCCACTCTTGGTCTATATATTGCAGCCTCTTTGGGGAAGGAATCCTATTTCGAACATCCTTGTTATCCCCAAAGCACCTGACATAGTGCTTATTCACTTTAGGCACTCAACAAACCCTTGTTTTATTGAATTTTCTGAAGCTCTGCTGTCATTATTATACATTTTGATAATCTGAAAAATGCCACATATTTCAATTTCTTTGAAATTAAGTTTTTTCCTGTTTGTTTGTTAGTTCTTTTTTGAGGCAGGGTCACCCAGGCTGGAGTGCAGTGGTGCAATCAAGACTCACTGCACCCTCGACCTCCCAGACTGAAGTGATCCTCTCGCCTCAGTCTCCTGAGTAGCTAGGACCACAGGTGCGTGCCACCACACCTGGCTAATTATTTTTATTGTTTCTAAAAATGAGGTCTCCCTATGTTGTCCAGCCTCATCTTGAACTCCTGGGCTCAAACAATCCTCCAACCTTGGCCTCCCAAAGTGCTGGCATTACAGGTGTGAGCCACTGCTCCCAGTTGAGTTCTTAATTTAAAAAAAATCCAAGATTTAACACACTACAGAACTAACTTTGCAATGTAAATGAATGATGGTTGACAAACAGAATAAATGAATAATGGGTGATTAAATATTTATTTGAAGCAATATGTACATTATTTAATTTTAATGGTTTCAGTCACTGTTTCATTTTTGTGCGACATCCAAATGAATGGTTTTAATTTTCATAAGAACTTTCTATTTGGGTCCTTAATACCAACTGGCCATCCAGGTGTAAAAGTTACCTTACATACTTTTAGAAGTTGTCCGGGAGCAGTGGCTCACGCCTGTAATCCCAACACTTTGGTAGGCCGAGGCAGGCAGATCACCTGAGGTCAGGAGTTCGAGACCAGCCTAGCCAACATGGCAAAACCCTGTCTCTACTAAAAGTGCAAAAAATTAACTGGGCATGGTGGGCGCCTGTAATCCCAGCTACTTGCGAGGGTGAGGCAGGAGAATCGCTTGAACTTGGGAGGCAGAGGTTGCGGTGAGCCGAGATTGTGCCATTGCACTCTAGCCTGGGAGAGAAGAACGAAACTCCATCTCAAAAAAAAAAAAAAAAAAAGGAAAAGTAAGGAAAAGAAAAGAAGTATATGATGCATGTATGTATTCTTAATCCTACACCAAAGTATACTCTTGTTCCATTTTAAATGGAAAGAGCAATCCCAATATGGTCAACTGTCACCAGAGAAGGACTAGCTCACCACCTAGGAATTGTTGGGTGACTTTGAAGGGTAATATTGTTAAGCCACAGAAACCTGAGGGAGCCAGTCTCCATTATAGATACCAGCTGCACTTCATCTGAGGAACAAGATTAAAGATCCTATCAGAGGCCGGGCGCGGTGGCTCAAGCCTGTAAACCCAGCACTTTGGGAGGCCGAGACGGGCGGATCACGAGGTCAGGAGATCGAGACCATCCTGGCTAACACGGTGAAACCCCATCTCTACTAAAAAAAATACAAAAAAAAAACTAGCCGGGCGAGGTGGCGGGCGCCTGTAGTCCCAGCTACTCGGGAGACTGAGGCAGGAGAATGGCGTGAACCCGGGAGGCGGAGCTTGCAGTGAGCTGAGATCCGGCCACTGCACTCCAGCCTGGGCGACAGAGCGAGACTCCGTCTCACAAAAAAAAAAAAAAAAAAAAAAAAAAAAAAAGATCCTATCAGCAAGGTGGACATTGCTGAGTTTCTTTCTCTGTGCCTCTGTCCTAACCAGTACTCATTTCCACTCCGCTCATTTTCTGAGGTACCTGGCCTCTCTCTGTTCTTATGAGGCCACCAATCCCATAATGGGGGCCCCACCCTGCTGACCTCATCTAACCCAAATTACCTCCCAAAGGCTCCACTTACAAATACCATCAAAACATGAATATGGCGGATTAAGTTTCCAACAGATGAACTTTGGGCGACAAATTCAACCATAGCATTACTTAAATAAGACTTTTTATTTACTTATTTTTCATTTCTTTGAGACAGGGTCTCATTCTGTCACCCAGGTTGGAGTGCAGTGGCACAACCTCGGCTCACTGCAACCTCAGCATCTCAGGTTCAAGTGATCCTCCTACCTAAACCTCCCAAGTAGCTGGGACTTCAGGCATACGCCATCACACCTGGCTAATTTTTGTATTTTTGGTGTAGACAGGGTTCCGTCACATTGGCCAGGCTGGTCTTGATCTCCTGGCCTCAAGTGATCCACCCGCTTTGGCCTCCCAAAGTGCTGGGATTATAGGTGTGAGTCACCACGTTTGGCCAAATAAGACTTTTTAAATCAAATAACAGACATAAAAGCACGCAAGGCAAAAGGCCACACATTGAACCAGGCAAAGGTACCTTACCTACTGATGGCAGTGGTGGGCTGTCCAGAGCTGCTGCTGCCATGGTTTCAGCTGCGGCAGGTAGGCGCGAGTGGTGACAGCAAGAGCAGCTGTGGGAGCAGCAGTGGTGACCATGGGTTCCTGTGCCCTGTGTCCCCCATGCCCTGTGTCCCACAGGCAGCTGACTGTGCTGCCCACTCTTGTCTGGCCAGGGCTGCATGCTTCACAGAGTCTGTGGGAGCCAGGAACAAGTGGGAGCCCTGCCCCTTCTGAATTGGTGAGGCAGGAGCTCCCCGAGTGCAGCTGCAGGCATCCCACCACGGCTGCAGACCCCGCATCTCTGCACTGTCTAGGGCCTGTGAAGGTCCCCTGCCCCTGTGAAGGGTTGGAAGTGTCTGCTCCCTCTGCCTGGCTTCTCTCCACTGTTGATGCCCACTCCAATCTCAGAGCAGAGTCAGGGCCACGCCTGGGTGCTGTTGCAGCCTGGCCAAGTGAGCATACACCTCCGGCAGTGCAGACACACCAGCCCCCTGCTGCCTTGTTCCCCTCCAGAGTTTGGGCACCGACGAGCATGGGAGGGAGGCTGAGGGGGCACTGAGGACATCTGGGTGCTGGCCTGCAGGTGCCCCTTGGCATGAACAACCTGGGCACCATGAACCACAGCAGAAGACAGACTCCTGGGTGGAAGGGGGCTGATGCCCAGGGAAGCCCCACCTTCAAACTGGGGAGGGCCTGAAGCCTAGGGGGCCAGGCTCCCAGTCCCACAGACTGGAGGGGGAACTTGTGGTGCTTTATCCTGGGCCCACACATGAACCAATTAGCACACACTTCCTCCCCTGTGAGGCCCATAAAAACCCCAGACTCAGCCAGACTCTAGCAGAGGACAGATGACAGGGAGATGACAGGATGACCAGCTGCAGAGGGGAGCTGCCCACCCCAGGTTCTCCTCTCTGCTGAGAGCTGAGGAGGTGACAGGGGGCCCAGCTGCAGAAAGGAACTAGACAGTTGAACACTCATTAGGGCACCCTGGCTACAGAGAGGAGCTGCTCACTGAGGGTCTCCTCTGAGCTGTTCTATTGCTCAATAAAGCTCCTCTTCATCCTGCTCATCTTCCACTTGTATACATACCTCATTCTTCCTGGATGCAGGACAAAAACTCAGGACTCGCCAAATAGCGAAGCTAAAAGAGCTGTAATACAAACAGGGCTGAAACATGTTCCTAGCTTGCCACATTGCAGGCGAAGAGAGGCGAGAAGAGCTGTGGCCCCTCAGGGAGCCCAGACCTGGGAACTCCCCAAGCCAGGGTTGTAACTCCCTCTTTGGGGCCCTGCAGTTCTGGCGTCTTCAAGCTTCTGGGTGCCACCACATTCCCTGGTACCAGCTGAGGAAGCTGCTTGAGGTGCAACTGGTTCATCCACAGCCTCACAGAGAGCTGGCACCCATGCTGGCACCTGGAGCTGCCCACTCTGTGGCAGCAGCTGGCATGTCTGACTGTGCAGAGTGGCTGGACCCCATGCTTGCTCACATACTCCTCGCCATTCCATGACTGACTCACTCTCCCTTGGAGGCATGGGATCCAGGCCAGTAGCATGAGCCGAGTATAGCCTTCCAGGACAAGTAGGCCCAGCGGGCCTGAGCAAAACTCGGGCAAAGGTGCCACTGACCACAGAGGTTTCCGGCCAGAAAAGCAACAACTGCAAGGATCGCATAACACTGCCAGAGCTCAGGAAAGTTTTGTACTAATATTCTGGGGATGATGTTTGGTGATCTTCTTTTAAACAAGCCAAGTAGGACTATCTCCCATTGAAAATGTAGCCTACTTAAAATTCCAGGATTTGATGTTAAGATGAATTTGGTTTAAATATAAGGATGCAGCAACATTTTATAAACTGATTTCATAATGTAAATTGAGACCAGTAAAT
Organism: Macaca nemestrina; assembly: GCF_043159975.1. Lineage (NCBI taxonomy): Eukaryota > Metazoa > Chordata > Mammalia > Primates > Cercopithecidae > Macaca > Macaca nemestrina. Next base: position 12,412,535 of record NC_092125.1, on the reverse strand, counting down.
CTGAATAACAATTGAAATTATAAGCAATTTGGTGCATCCATTTTTCTGGGGGAGAGAATGCTTTCATCGGCTTCCCAAAGAGTAGTATTAGTGATTAAGTGCATGAACGCAGGGAACAGTTTTCCTGGGTTTGAGGTCCACCTGCATCATCTATTAGAAGTGTGACCTTGGACAAGTCATTTAGCTTCTCTTTATCTTGGTTTTCTCATTGGTAAAAGAAGGATAATAACAGCACCTAGCTTATAGAGAGCTTTCTCTATCACACCCATCTTGGTTTTTTAAAATTTATTTTTAAGTTTTTTTTGAGATGGAGTCTCACTCTGTCGCCCAGACTGGAGTACAATGGCATGATCTCTGGTCACTGCAACCTCTGCCTCCTGGGTTCAAGCAATTCTGGTGCCTCAGCCTCCCAAGCAGCTGGGATTACAGGTGCCCACCACCATGCTCGGCTAATTTTTGTATTTTTAGTAGAGACACGGTTTCACCACGTTGGCCAGGCTGGTCTCGAACTCCTGACCTCAGATGATCCACCAGCCTCTACCTCCCAAAGTGTTGACATTACAGGTGTGAGCCACCACACCTGGCTCCCATCTTAGTTCATAATGATATATTTGGTTACTGTTTGTCTTACCCACTAGGTTGCAGGATGAGTCTGTTTAATCTCATCACTTTAGCCCCAGTGTCTGACATCACAGTGTCAATAAATATTTTGTTAAATACATATATACATAAGTCATAGCCCCCCAAATTTATAGAATTTCTACTATTGGATCTAGAAGTACAAGAATACCAAGAACACCTTTCTTTTTTTTATTATTGTTATACTTTAAGTTCTAGGGTATATGTGCACAATGTGCAGGTTTGTTACATATGTATACATGTGCCATGTTGGTGTGCTGCACCCATTAACTCGTCATTTACATTAGGTATATCTCCTAACGCTATCCCTCCCTGCTCCCGCCACCCCACAATGGGCCCGGTGTGTGATGTTCCCCTTCCTGTGTCCAAGTGTCCCTTCCTGTGTCCAAGTGTTCTCATTGTTCAATTCCCACCTATGAGTGAGAACATGCAGTGTTTGGTTTTTTGTCCTTGTGATAGTTTGCTGAGAATGATGGTTTCCAGCTGCATCCATGTGCCTACAAAGGACATGAACTCATCCTTTTTTATGGCTGCATAGTTTTCCATGGTGTATATGTGCCACATTTTCTTAATCCAGTGTGTCACTGATGGACATTTGGGTTGGTTCCAAGTCTTTGCTATTGTGAATAGTGCCACAATAAACATACGTGTGCATGTGTCTTTATAGCAGCATGATTTATAATCCTTTGGGTATATACCCAGTAATGGGATGGCTGGGTCAAATGGTATTTCTAGTTCTAGATCCTTGAGGAATCACCACACTGTCTTCCACAATGGTTGAACTAGTTTACAGCCCCACCAACAGTGTAAAAGTGTTCCTATTTCTCCACATCCTCTCCAGTACCTTTTGTTTCCTGACTTTTTAATGATCGCCATTCTAACTGGTGTGAGATGGTATCTCATTGTGGTTTTGATTTGCATTTCTCTGATGGCCAGTGATGATGAGCATTTTTTCATGTGTCTGTTGGCTGCATAAATGTCTTCTTTTGAGAAGTGTCTGTTCATATCCTTCATCCACTTTTTGATGGGGTTGTTTTTTTTCTTGTAAGTTTGTTTGAGTTCTTTGTAGATTCTGGATATTAGCCCTTTGTCAGATGAGTAGATTGCAAAAATCTTCTCCCATTCTGTAGGCTGCCTGTTCACTCTGATGGCAGTTTCTTTTGCTGTGCAGAAGCTCTTTAGTTTAATTAGATCCCATTTGTCAATTTTGGCTTTTGTTGCCATTGCTTTTGCTGTTTTAGACATGAAGTCCTTGCCCATGCCTATGTCCTGAATGGTATTACCTAGGTTTTCTTCTAGGGTTTTTATGGTTTTAGGTCTAACATTTAAGTCTTTAATCCATCTTGAATTAATATTTGTATAAGGTGTAAGGAAAGGATCCAGTTTCAGTTTTCTACATATGGCTAGCCAGTTTTCCCAGCACCATTTATTAAATAGGGAATCCTTTCCCCATTTCTTGTTTTTGTCAGATTTGTCAAAGATCAGATGGTTGTAGATGTGTGGTATTATTTCTGAGGGCTCTGTTCTGTTCCATTGGTCTATATCTCTGTTTTGGTACCAGTGCCATGCTGTTTTGGTACTGTAGACTTGTAGTATAGTTTGACCTTTGAATTATGTTCCAAATACGATAGATATTCTCAGTTTCGACTTGTTTGTCTTAATTGAACCTCACTTTTCAGGCAAGGCCAGAAAACAGTACAAAACTGGCTAGTTCCCTTAATTTTTTCAAATCACCTCTACTTTTAAATTTGCCGTCTAGAGGCAAACAAAAGCAAGTTACCAACGTCGATTAGATTACTGAACATTTTAATCATTAAACATTAACCAATCTCTTTTTGTAGTTATGAGAAGATAATTTGTTCTCAATGAACTCTTTACAATTTAAAAATTATTTCTGGTCAGGTGTGGAGGCTCATGCCTGTAATCCCAGAACTTTGGGAGGCTGAAGTGGGAGGATCACTTGAAACCAGGAGTTTGAGACCAGCCTGGACAACACAGTGAGACCCTGTCTCTATCAAAAAAAAAAAAAAAAAAATTAGCCAGGTGTCGTGGTATGTGCCTATAGTCCCAGTTACTTGGGAGGCTGAGGTGGGAGAATCACTAGTGCCCGGGAGTTTGAGGCTGCAGTGAGTCATGGTTGAGCCACTGCACTCCAGCCTGGATGACAGAGTGAGACCCTGTCTCTAAAAGATAATAATAAAAACATTAGTTCTGATTTTCCTCCATGTTCATTATGTACATTTCCAGGATTCAAAGGTAAGACTTTTACAAGTGGTTGTAAGAGTACTGTTCCCTCCTATAGCTTGTTTTTCAAAGTAAAACATTTTAGCAGTTATCAAGTTTAGCTCTTAGTTTACCATTTTAAGCTGATTAAATACCATATTCTTGCCTGTTAAACAAAAACATTTGCCTATATTCTTAGGCAAAACCAAACCAAACCAAAAATCTCCCCCCTCAAAATTCACAGACCAAACAACATCCACAAACCAAACCAAAACAAAAAGAAAGCAAAACCAGTCATTCAGTAACACCTTATTTGGATTTTCTGAAAAAAATATTTTAAAAGTCCTTGCAGTTAATCCTATAAGTGCTCCCCTCACCTTTAGTTTCTGGATACTGATATTTTCAGTATTTGGAAATAAAATTTTGCTTACTAAACCCCTAATTATGGTGTTGGGCTCTGGCACAGGGCTCCCGAATCCCCACTCCAAGGCTCTCTAGTTACATGAGGCCTTGGTTGTTTCTTCTTGTTTTTCTTTTCTTCTTCTTCTTCTTCTTTTTTTTTTTTTTTTTTGGAGATGGAGTCTTGCTCTGTTGCCCAGGCTGGAGTACAGTGGCACGATCTCGGCTCACTGCAACTTCTGCCTCCTGGGTTCAAGCAATTCTCCTGCCTCAGCCTCCCAACTACCTGGGATTACAGGTGCCCACCACCACACCTAGCTAATTTTTTATTTTAGTAGAGACACAGTTTCACCATCTTGGCCAGGCTGGTCTTGAACTCCTGACCTCATGATCCACCCACCTCGGCCTCCCAAAGTGCTGTGATTACAGGCGTGAGCCACCATGTCCAGCTTTCTTCTTGTAACTTCTTTAAGCCTCAATTTCTGCCCCTCTAAAATAGGGGCAATTATATTGTGAACCCAAAATATCTGAGAAGAGCGTCAGTCAATTTAGAACGTTTATTTTGCCTACGTTAAGGACGCACCTGTGGCACAGCCTCAGGAGGTCCTGTAGACATGTGCCCAAGGTGGTCGCGGCACAGCTTTGTTTTCTACATTTTAGGGAGACATGAGACATCAATCAATATTTGTAAGATGTACATTGGTTCAGTCCGGAAAGGTGGGACAACTCCAAATGGGGAGGGACTTTCAGGTCCTAGGTAGGTAAGAGACAACTGTTGCATGCTTTTGAGTTTCTGACTAGCCTTTCACTGAATATACAATTTACAGGAATACTCACTTATGCCTAGTCTGGCTTAGTGAAACTATAGGGCAGAGCAAGCAATGAGATGTGCATTTGTTATGCCCAGACCGTTTATTCCCCGAAGAAGACCACCAGAGTCCAGAGTCAAAGCTAAGCAGCAAGGATCTTTATTACAGGTTCGAACCTGGAGCTCTCACTTGCTCGTGAAACGAGACGGGCAGGAGAGCTCCCCTACTGAGCTCCGAACAATGTTATATAGTCTAAGGAAAGTAGGCATAGAATCATTATACAAATTAGAGGTATGATTGGCTGGAGTTTGAACAAAGCGATTTGGCAAACTATGATTGGTTCCCGCCATTTCTGATATTTCAGTACAACCCTTGAGGCAGAAGAGCAGTTTTGCACAAAGGCAGTTAATTATATTGCATCAGGTTGCACGACCAGTTTATGGCTATCTTGCTTAAACACACCTTGTGACCTGGCTATCTTACTTAAACATTCCTTGTGACCTGGCCTCAGAAAGAGAAACATGTACTTACAGAACTTACAAAACCTCTGGTACGTGCAAAGATTAGAGAGCAGAACAAGGGTGTAGCGGGTGGGGGGCGGGTACACATCTATCTTTGTGTCCTTTCATTTCTCCCTTCTCATAAGTAACTGGATGTCCAATCTTGGATTTCCAGAGTCTTATAATATAGCCTCACTTTCTGGGTGCAGGAGAGGCTGGTGATGGCTACGGAGGACCATTAGTTGGATGGTATCAAACCTTTCTCTGACAAATTGTAAAATTTTATTTACCACACAGGGGCCTATAGTGAATAGAAGTAGTAAAGACATTAGGGGGCCTAAAAGGGGTGCCAGAAGGGAAAACATTGAAGAGCTCCACCAATTGTTAGCGGCTGTAGTGAATTGTTGCTTTTTCATTTCTAAGCTTAGTTCGTGTAGGCGTTGGACTCTTTCCTCAACTAACCCTGACTCATTTATATAGAAACAGCATTCTTCTTTGAGGAACATACAGGTACCTCCTTTCTCAGCCGTGAGTAAGTCTAAGGCTCTGCGGTTTTGAAGGGTGACCTGTGCTAGGGAGGTGAGCTGCCGCTGAAGGGAGGCCAGGGAATAGGCGGAGTCTTCCATAGCAACAGAGAATTGTTGTAACAGCTTGTCGTTTTCTATCATGGAGTGTTGTAGGGCCCCTCCTGCTAACCCCGCTGCGACGACAGAGGTGGTTAAGGATATTCCGGCAATTAGTGGTAGAAAAACTGCTCGTCTATGTCGCGCAGTTTTAGTTGGGGCGGTCCCTGCCCAGCCTATGAACTCTGCCGGGGTTAGCAGTGTCAGTCGGGGAACTAGGGTAACAGGGATACACAACTGTCCGTCAGAGATGCTTTTGGACAGAGTTTTTAACAGAGTCATATTACACCAGAAGAACACACCAGGGGGAGCATATATGGGACTATTAGGGTATGTAGCCGATTGGTTGCAGAGGCTGTTGCTAAATGCCGAATAACAATAGGGGTATTTCTCTTGGTATGGGTCACGGTACAGGGCTACATCGGGTATCGTGACTATCGATGAGTTAAAACCTGTATAGTTTGTGGGAGGGGAGGATAGAGGAACAGCCGTTAATGGTGGTCTTCCTAGGGTTGCACACATAAAGCAAGAGGACAGGTCGCCTAAACCAGTGAGGTTGGCGAATGCTAGCCCTTCCCGTAATAGAGTTAGCCAGGAGAAGGGCTGCAAGTCTTGTGATAACTTGGTTTCTTGCCTGTGGATTTGTGTGTGGATTAAGGGTTGAATCTGGACTAGACTTCTCCACAGATATAAATGGCTACTGGGCCAGGTACTAGTTGATGAGTAATATACTCCCCCATGTTGTGGGGTTGTCCACCGAGAGTCCCATGGGTCTCTAATTATCCAAGTGTAAGTGACGGGAGACTCAGTTTTGTAAAAATACCACCCTTGTCGTTCTCTCCAGTATCGGACAGAGTGCGTCTTACAGTAGCTATATGGGCAACCTGCACTCTGGTGCCACCAATAATTTTTACAATTATATTCAGTTTGATCATATTCAAAACAGATCATGGGTGTTGCTGGTTGGGCAATCTGGAACCTAGTGAAATTGAGGTAAACTATAGTATTACACCCTGAGGGGGGGCAGTCTGCGCTAGCTAGCAGTTTACCCGCTTGGGGGGTTTCCCCGGGGTGAGTTTTGTTTTCATAGAGCCAGAACCTCCAGACATAGGGATTAGACGGCGCAGCAGTGAGGAGAGTCAGATGCATAAGGCATAAAAGCATAGGTAAGCTAGACATGGTTACGGCTATGGGGATGACGGCGCAGGGTTAGCTTTAAGGGATTGTTCTTAGCTTTGTCTACAGTCCATGTAACCGGTGCTCCAGACGGCTCGAGAAGGTCGGATGTTGGGTCCACTGGTTTGACGTGTGTGTAGTGGATCCACGAAGCGATGCCTTCTACTTTGAGAGCGGTGGGAGTAGTCAGGAGTACTTGCAGTGGTCCTTTCCACCTGGGTTGAAGAGTTTCTTGCCGGTGGCGCTTGACTAGGACCCAGTCTCCCGGCTGGAACGGATGAGGCGTCGGCGGAGGTCCTGCCTCGTACAGTTCTCGTAGTCTGGGCCAAATTTCCTGGTGAATTTTCTGTAAGGCTTGTAAGGAGAACAGGAGCTCAGAGACATTTTCAGTTTCAGGTTTGAGTAAGTCATCTTTTAGACTGGGGACCAGGGGTGGGGGTCTGCCATACATGATTTCATATGGTGTGAGGCCTAGTCTGTAAGGGGTATTTCGGGCCCGGAACAGAGCGTAGGGGAGAAGTACTACCCAATTAGCGCCAGTCTCCATGGTCAATTTAGTTAAGGTCTCCTTCAGAGTCCGATTCATCCTTTCTACCTGTCCTGAGCTTTGGGGCCTATAAGCACAATGTAATTTCCAATTTGCCCCCAGAATGGAAGCCAAATCCTGACTTACCTTAGCAACGAAGGCTGGTCCATTGTCTGACCCTATTTGGACGGGAAAGCCATACCTGGGGAGGATTTCTTCCAAAATTTTCTTTGCTACAACCTGAGCAGTTTCTCTCTTAGTTGGGAACGCTTCTGTCCATCCTGAAAAAGTATCTACAAAGACAAGTAAGTACTGATACCCATATTTTCCAGGCTTTATCTCAGTAAAGTCTATTTCCCAATAGATACCAGGCCTAGTTCCTCTACACCTAATTCCTGTGGCGGTCTGGGTTTGGGGGTAAGCGTTGTTTAGTTGGCAGGCTTTGCAATTTGTTGTGACATCGCTGGCCAGTTCAGCTATGCGCCTGATTCTAAACTTGGCGTGCCTGATTAAGTCCATCATTCGCCGGGCACCCAGGTGGGTTGTCCGGTGGATGTGTTCCAACACCTGCCGTCCTAATTTTTCTGGTAGGATGGTTTGGTCATTTATATCAGTCCACCACCCATTTTTAACCTGTTTTAGGGGAAGCGTGTTCATCCATTCGCGATCCTGTTCGGTATAGTCGGGAAAACATGGCAAATTTCGCGGGCCAGGATCGGGGAGCTGGAGCGCGAGGAGCTGACTGGGAGCTTTTGCTATGCTCCTTGCGGTTTGGTCGGCTAAGAAGTTGCCTCGAGCAATTGGCGTAGTTGGTTTCTGATGCCCAGGGCAATGTACAATAGCCAATTTCTTTGGTTTCCACAAAGCAGTTAATAGAGCTAGGATCTCTTGCTTGTTTTTTATTTCTTTGCCTTCGGCTGTTAATAGTCCCCTTTCTCTGTAGATGGCCCCATGTATGTGCGCAGTAGCGAAAGCATAGCGGCTATCCGTGTATACTGTTAGTTTTTTCTCTGCCCCTAGGGTGAGGGCCTGTGTAAGGGCTATCAGTTCGGCTCTTTGGGCCGATGTCCCTGGAGGCAAGGGTTCCGCCCAGATTACCTCAGTCTCTGACGTTACAGCCGCTCCTGCATACCGCTGGCCTTGGTGGACATAGCTGCTGCCATCAGTGAACCAGGTGAGTTCTGTGTCGGGGAGCGGACGATCTTGCAGGTCCTCCCGCACCCCATGCACCTGAGCCAGTATCTCAGTGCACTCATGGGACGGGGCGTCCAAGTCTGGATTTGGCAGCAGTGAAGCAGGGTTTAAAGAGGTTGGGGGCAGAAAAGTTATTCTGAGGGGGTTTAACAGCAGTCCTTGATAGTGGGTGAGCCGGGCGTTACTCATCCATCGGTCCGGCGGCTGCCGGAGGACGCCTTCAATGGCATGCGGGGTTATAACGCGCAACTCTTGCCCCATGATAAGTTTATCAGCGTCTCGGACCATTAGGGCGGTCGCCGCGATTATCCGGAGGCAGGGTGGCCAGCCAGCAGCCACTGAATCTAATTTTTTTGACAAATAGGCAACTGGCCTCTGCCAGGGGCCTAGGTACTGTGTTAACACGGCTTTTGCAACACCCTTACTTTCATCCACGTATAAGTGGAAGGGTTTGGAGACATCAGGGAGCCCCAGCGCGGGGGCTGATAACAAGGCAGTTTTGATTTGCTGAAAGGCCAGCTCAGCCTCTTCCGTCCAATTGAAGGGCTGCCGTTCCTTTGTTGCCTGGTATAGGGGCTTGGCTAACTCAGCAAATCCGGGTATCCATAACCTACAGAACCCTGCCGACCCCAGGAATTCTCTCACTTGCCGTGTTGACTGGGGTCTAGGAATGCGTAGGACTGTTTCCTTTCAGGCTTTGGTTAGCCAGCGTTGCCCCCCTTTTAATAGGTACCCCAGATAAGTTACCTCCGACTTGCAGATCTGAGCCTTTGTTGCTGAGGCTCGGTAGCCTAGCTCCCCCAGAGTCTTCAGGAGGTCCTCAGTCCCTCGAACACAAGTTTCCGGGGACCTGGCCGCTATTAAGAGATCATCAACATATTGCAAAAGAGTTATTTCAGGGTGTTGCCGCCGGTACTCACCCAGATCTTCATGAAGGGCTTCATCGAACAGAGTTGGCGAGTTCTTGAACCCTTGTGGCAGTCTGGTCCATGTTAGCTGACCGTTGATGCCCCTCTCAGGATCCGTCCATTGAAATGCAAAGAGTTCTTGACTTTTGGGAGCCAGAGGAAGGCTGAAGAAAGCGTCTTTTAGATCAAGAACGGTATACCACTGTTTTTTGGGATGTAAGGCACTCAGAAGGGTGTATGGATTGGGCACAGTGGGATGTATGTCCATGACCCTTTTATTAACTTCTCTTAAATCCTGTACTGGCCTGTAGTCCGTACTGTTGGGTTTACGAACAGGTAACAGTGGAGTATTCCAGGATGAGTGGCAAGCCCGTAGGACTCCCTGGTCTAGGAGTCGGCGGATATGGGGCGTAATTCCTTCTCTTGCCTCCAGGGGCATAGGATATTGCCAAACCCGAACGGGGTCCGTCCCTGGCTTAACTTCCACAAATATGGCAGGTCGATGTTTAGCTAGCCACAAGCCCCCAGTTTCTGCCCACGCTTCAGGGAAACGCTGGAGCCAAGAGTCAATTCCCTGATCGGGGGGCTTTTGCTCTTGATGGAGTCGGTACTCATCTTCTAAGGTGACAGTCAGGATAGATATTGGCCTGTTTTGGGAATCAGTTATCTTGGGCCCTTCTGGCTCAAAGTGGATTTGGGCCCCCATCTTTGTCAGCAAGTCCCTCCCTAGTAGAGGGCAGGGGCTCTCTGGGATGACTAGGAAGGAATGGGAGACTTTTCCCGTTCCTAAGTCTACAGTCCTCTGGGTTGTCCAGGGGTATTTTTTGATGCCTGTGGCCCCGTGCACCCAGGATGTTTTCTTAGACATTTTTCCAATTGGTTTGGTTAGGACTGAGCGTTCCGCCCCAGTATCGACCAAGAAGCGAACTGGGGACCCCTCCACTTGCAAAGTTACCCTGGGTTCGGGGAGGGGGTCCGAACCCCGTCCTCCCTAGTCAGAGTCCTGGGTAACGAGTACGGAGGTAGGGTTAGCTGGTCTCCGTTTCTTTGGGCAGTCTTTAATCCAGTGGCCACGTTCCTTGCAATAAGCACACTGATCTTTTTCTAATCCTTGCCTAGGGCCTTGCTTTTTCTGCTTTCTGTTTTGGCCATTTCCTGCCTGGGGGAAAGCTGCTACTAAGACTTTGGTCATTTCTTTGGTTGCCTTGAACTGTTTTTCTTCTGGAGTATCCCTATTATTATAAACTCGCTGGGCCATCTGAAGGAGGTCCTGAATCTGCTTTCCCTCTAAACCTTCTAATTTCTGGAGTTTTCTTTTAATATCTGGTGTTGCCTGGTTTACAAAGGACATTACTACCGCTGCCTGATTTTCCGGTGCTTCCGGGTCCATAGGGGTAAACTGTCTGAAGGCTTCCATTAATCTCTCTAAATACACAGCGGGGCTTTCTGTCTTACCTTGTAACACAGAATATACTTTAGCCAAATTGGTGGGCTTGCGAGCTGCAGCCCGGAGACCCGCCATTAGAGTCTGGCGATAAATGAGCAGTCGTCCCCTACCTTCTGCCGTGTTGTAGTCCCATCTGGGCCGGGTCAAAGGGAAAGCCGCATTAATGAGGTCAGGATTTGCAGTTGGCTGACCGTCATCTCCTGGAACCAGTTTTCTGGCCTCAACTTGGATTCTTTCCCGCTCCTCCGTTGTGAACAGGATTCGGAGGAGCTGTTGACAGTCATCCCAGGTCGGCTGGTGAGTAAACATGACACTGTCTAACAACGAGGTTAGATCTTTGGGATTATCTGAGAACCGAGCATTTTGGGACTTCCAATTGTATAAATCACTGGTGGAAAAAGGCCAATACATGAGACGGGAGAGCCCGGTATCATCGAGCGATCCTATTTCTCTGAGAGGCAGGGCTACAGTGGAGTCAGGGAGTCGGGAAGCTTGGTCCCGCTGTACGCGGCCTCGTGTTCGGCCGGCCGGCCCCCCCAGGTTACTTTCACTCTCGGCTGCTTCCGCTTCTCGGTTTCCCTCTACGGAAGCACCACCCTGGGGGACTGGGTCCTGCGGGATAAGGTGCTGATATGGTGGGGGAAATGTGGGTTCTAACGTTAGGGGGTCCTGGCTGTCCGGCAGCACAGGGGCCGAGGGAGCAGAGGGAGTCTTTTGTCTTGTAGGTCGCGTTACTAGGACTTTGCAGGGCTCAAGGATGAATGGAGTTATCCAGGGTGGTGGGTTTTCCACAAGATCCTGCCACACTAGAATATAAGGAATTTGATCAGGATGTCCTGACTGCCCTGGCAGGAAAATCTTAGTTTTTACCTTAGTAATAATAGAGAGACAGAAAGTTCCTTCAGAGGGCCACCCTACGCCGAAAGAGGGCCACTCCGAACGGCAGAAAGTAACTAGCTTTCCCTTCTTGAGTTCTACGCTTAAGTTACGCCCCCGAGCCTTCACATCCTTAAAATTGGTAACAAAGAGTGAGAGCGGCGTGCTCTGGTTGTTGCCCATCTTTGGACTGCTTCTACAAAGAGAAGGGGGGACGAAAATGAGTGTGAAGCAGAGGGGAGTATCCGACAGGTCCGGTCCTGGAGGGGGAAGAAAAGGTTTTATGTTTCGTTTTGGGCTTACACTTAACACTTAACAATAACGGACAGACAGTAATAACGATGAGCATTCGCGAGCGCGTGTCGGACTTCCGACCTGAGTCAGACGGGGCAACCAAGGATGGAGGCCCCCAGATGGGCACTGGGGAACGTCTCCCACCAGTCCCGAGTGGCTGTCTTCTAGCGCGTCCGCCAAGACCGTGCCACTTACAGAACAGACCAATACAGATTACAGATTACGGATTTCGCGAAATTTCAGGGAGACAGACAGAGACAAAGACAGAGACAGTGACAAAGCCGGCTTACCTACAGATTAAGATCCGTTGACTTGGGGGTCTGGTGGGCTTGGGGGAAATCCCGGACGAGCCCCCATTTGTTATGCCCAGACCGTTTATTCCCCGAAGAAGACCACCAGAGTCCAGAGTCAAAGCTAAGCAGCAAGGATCTTTATTACAGGTTCGAACCTGGAGCTCTCACTTGCTCGTGAAACGAGACGGGCAGGAGAGCTCCCCTACTGAGCTCCGAACAATGTTATATAGTCTAAGGAAAGTAGGCATAGAATCATTATACAAATTAGAGGTATGATTGGCTGGAGTTTGAACAAAGCGATTTGGCAAACTATGATTGGTTCCCGCCATTTCTGATATTTCAGTACAACCCTTGAGGCAGAAGAGCAGTTTTGCACAAAGGCAGTTAATTATATTGCATCAGGTTGCACGACCAGTTTATGGCTATCTTGCTTAAACACACCTTGTGACCTGGCTATCTTACTTAAACATTCCTTGTGACCTGGCCTCAGAAAGAGAAACATGTACTTACAGAACTTACAAAACCTCTGGTACGTGCAAAGATTAGAGAGCAGAACAAGGGTGTAGCGGGTGGGGGGCGGGTACACATCTATCTTTGTGTCCTTTCACATTTGTCTCACACGAGCAGAGGGATGACTTTGAGTTCTGTCTGTCCTTTGTCCACAAGAGATTTTCTTGTGGGCAAATTGTGAGGGAGGGAGGTATATGGCTTTAAAAAAATCTTTGTTGCTATCTTATTTAGGAATAGAATGGAAGGCAGGCTTGCTCACTGCAGTTCCCAGCTTTAATCCTCCCTTTGGCTCAGTAATTTTGGGGTCCCAAGATTTTTTTTTTTTTTTTTTGAGACAGAGTCTCACTCTGTTGCCCAGGCTGGAGGGCAGTGGCACGATCTCAGCTCACTGCAACCTCTGTTCCCAGGTTCAAGGGATTCTTCTGCCTCAGCCTCCTTTGTAGCTGGGGCTACAGGTGCACGCCACCATGCCTGGCTAATTTTTGTAATTTTAGTAGAGACGGGGTTTCACTATGTTGGCCAGGCTGGTCTCGAACTTCTGACGTCAAGCGATCCGCCCATCTTGGCCTCCTAAATTGTGGGATTACAGGTGTGACTCTGCACTTGACTCCAAGATTTATTTGCCTTTCACAATATGAACCCTATGTTATAGGGTGAAGATTAAATATGAGATTGTACCTAAGAATTTAGAAATTCACCTGACAGTATATGTAAGCTAAAATCCATTTTTGCATTTAATTTTAGTCCTGTCTACATTTAAGTGCTAGCATAGTTAGCTAGGTAAAAGATGAACTGTCTTTGGATAATTCAGAATGCTTCTGTCCAAGTGAAGTTTAAAAAAAAAATGCTTCTGGAGTTCCTGGAACAGGTGGCACAAATTCAGTCAATTGATACCCTCTGGTGTCAAGTCTCACAGAGAGAGACAGCAAGTATCTAACTCAGTACGGGAAGAAAGGGAGAGCAAGCCCTTCCAGGGCTATTGGTTACAATAAAATGACATTCCTTTTTACCTTGTACCTGGTGCCAGGGCCATATCCCACAGATTCAAAATTCAGCTCGGTTAGTGCAATCCGTATGGGTAATCATAACAGTTGTTGACCTATGTGATAAGGCCCCTCAACCATCCGAATGGACTTCCCACTCAGCCAGGGGACACTTAAAATGTAACCTGAGGCCGGGTGCAGTGGCTCATGCCTGTAATCCCAGCACTTTGGGAGGCCTAGGCGGGTGGATCGAGAGGTCAGGAGATTGAGACCATACTGGCCAACGTGGTGAAACCTCGTCTCTACTAAAAATACAAAAATTAGCTGGGCATGGTGGCACATGCCTGTAATCCCAGCTACTAGGGAGGCTGAGGCAGGAGAATGGCTTGAACCAGGGAGTCGGAGGTTGCAGTGAGCCGAGATCGCACTACTGTACTCCAGCCTGGGGACAGAGCCAGACTCCATCTCAAAAAAAAAAAAAAGAAAAAGTAACCTGAAAGACTGGTTCAGGTCATGAAGAAAAGTGGGGCCTGGGCCATGCCTCATTATGCCTGTCAGGCATTAACATTAACATAGACTTTAAATCTGATAAGAGGCATTTACAATCTATTCTCTCTGTAGCCTGCTACCTGAAGGCTTCCTCTGCACAATAAGAACTTTGGTCTTCACAATCCTTTAACCCAGACATTTGCTTTCTATTGATCCCAGGTCTTTAGATAAACTCAACCAATTGTCAACCAGAAACTTTTTAAATCTGCCTATAACCTGGAAGTCTCCCCACCCCCACCCCATGCCTGGCTTCAACTTGTTCCACATTTCTGAACTGAACCAATGTATTTCTTAAGTGAATTTGATTGAAGTCTCATGTCTCCCTAAAATGTATAAAACCAAGTTGCACCTCAACCACCTTGGGCACATGTTCTCAGGACCTCCCGAGGGCTGTGTCATGGGCCATGGTCACTCATATTTGGCTCTGAATAAATCTCTTCAAATATTTTACAGAGTTTGACTCTTTTTGTCAACAATACTGTGAAGGGATTTGAGGGAAGGAAATCGCGGGGCTCACCATTGTGACAGGGATCTTCTGGGGGAAAACCCACAGTCACCCCAAAAGACTCCAGAGGTAGTACATCCTTGTTCCAGATCTGGTCCACAGTTTATATTTGCCAGACTCTTGACTAGCAGCACACAAAGAGCCACCTAATGGGTTTGACACAACCACCAAGACCAGAGAATAATGTATAAAGCTGGAAAGTCAATTTGCTACTGGTATACAGTAGGAGTTGGATATTTAGGTTCACTGATCACCACTTCTATCTATGAAGACAACTCCACAGGGAAAGAAGTCCCACATCACTAAGACGTTGTTTGGACCCTAACCTCTAAACAATGGGTTTGTGTTGGATGAGTTTAATGAGGATGAGCTTAAAGAGGGGGAAAAAAGCAGGCTAGCAGGTTATCACCAACTTAAAATAGCAGGTTCTCTCCTACAGAGATAGAGACCCTTGTTAGTCCCACCCCATCCACATATATCATTGTATTAGTTTCCAAGGATTGCTTTAGAGTTTCTGAGGAAGTACAACAACTGAGTGGCTTAAAACAACAGAAATTTTTACATGACAGTTCTGGAAGCAAGAAGTCCCAAATCAAGGTGCAGGCAGAGTAGTGCTTTCTCTGAAACCTACAGGGGAGAATCGTTTCTTGTCTCTTCTAGCTTTGGGTGTCTGCTGGCAATCCTTGGACTTCCCCAGTTTGCAGGTGCTTCCCTCCAGTCTCCACCTTTGTTGGCAAGTGGCTCTTTTCTCCTCGTGTGTCTCCTCTTCTCATAAGGACACGAGCTATGCTGGATGATAATCTCATAACTAAACTAACCGGCAACAAACCTATTTCCAAATAGGGTCATTAAGGTCATTTTTTTTTTTTTTTTTTTTTTTTGAGTCTGAGTCTCTCTCTGTCACCCACGCTGGAGTGTAGTGGCTCACTCTCCACCCACTGCAACCTCTACCTCGCCAGGTTCAAGCGATTCTCCCACCTCTGCCTCCAGCAGCTGGGATTACAGGCATGTGCCCCACGCTTGGCTAATTTTTGTGTTTTTCTTTTTTTTTTTTTGAGATGGAGTTTCACTTTTGTTGCCCAGGTTAGAGTGCAATGGCACAATCTGGGCTCACTGCAACATCCACCTCCCGGGTTCAAGTGATTCTCCTGCCTTGGCCTCTCGAGTAGCTGGGATTACAGGCATGAGCCACCACACCCAGCTAATTTTGTATTTTTAGTAGAGACGGGTTTCTCCATGTTGATCAGGCTGGTCTCGAACACCCGACCTCAGGTGATCTGCCCACCTCAGCCTCCCAAAGTGCTGGGATTACAGGTGTGCGCCACCATGCTCGGCTAATTTTTGTTCGTTTAGCAGAGACAGGGTTTCACCATGTTGCCCAGGCTAGTCTCGAACTCCTGGCCTCAAACAATCCACCAGTCTCGGCCTCCCAAAGTGCTGGGATTGCAGGTGTGAGCCACTGCACCTAGCCTGCATAGGGTCATATTCTGAAGCACTGAAAGTTAGGGCTTCAACATATCTTTGAGGGGGACATATTGCAACCCATACAGTATTCTTGGAACTTTAAACTGCGTGAGTTTTTGTACTAGAAATTCACTGTCCCTTCAGGCACTATGCATTCCTCTAGTCTTGTTACTCTTATGACTTTAAGAAATACAGAATTTGGTCAGTTTTAGCTGAGAAAGTAAACTTTGATGACTTGCATCAAACAGGGACTGGCACACGACTCCTGGAATTTCCAGTAAGAGAATGTGAGTAGGGGGACAGTTGCCAACTAGGTGGCTGAAAGATCACATGTCGACAAACTTTGAGGGATACATAATTAAAAAACTAGCTTGAACCCGGGAGGTGGAGGTTGCAGTGAGCCGAGCCGAGATTGCGCCACTGCATTCCAGACTGGGCAACAGAATGAGACTCCGTCTCAAACAAACAAACAACTAGCCCTTATAATTTTTTTTTTTTTTTAAACAGGTGCATCTTTACACAGGTAAATTTTACTACTTTTTTTTTTTGCAGATAAAAACTCAGGAGTTGAGAAATGAATAAATATAATAATCAATATGAGAAAACCATCATGATTTATCAAGCCTGGATAAATAATTTAATAAGTTCAGCATAGAAGACCTTGCTTTTCTTTCTTTCTTTTCTTTCTTTCTTTCTTTCTTTCTTTCTTTCTTTCTTTCTTTCTTTCTTTCTTTCTTTCTTTCTTTCTTTCTTTCCTTCTTTCTTTCTTTCCTTTCTTTGTCTCTCTCTCTCTTTCTTTCTTTCTTTCTTTCTTCCCTCCTTCCCTCCCTCCCTTCCTTCTCTCTCTCTCTCTCTCTCTCTCTCTCTCTCTCTCTCTCTCTCTCTCTGTTTCTTTCTCTTATTTATTTCAGTAGGTTTTCCGGGAGCAGGTGGTGTTTGGTTACATGAATAAGTTCTTTAGTGTGATTTGAGATTTTGGTGCACCATCACCCAGGCAGTGGAAACTGCACCTAATGTGTAGTCGTTTATCCCTCACCCACTCTCACCCTAGCCCTTATAATCTTAAGATTTTTGGGTATTTAGGGACATCTCATTCCTCCCTCTCTTCTTTGTTGCATTCTCTCTTTCCTACTCCATTCCCCCCACCTTCCAAGTAGGACCACCTTTGGTAAGAAT
Source organism: Macaca nemestrina (assembly GCF_043159975.1). Classification (NCBI taxonomy): domain Eukaryota; kingdom Metazoa; phylum Chordata; class Mammalia; order Primates; family Cercopithecidae; genus Macaca; species Macaca nemestrina. The sequence goes on along the minus strand of NC_092125.1, from coordinate 12,395,441 downwards.
GTGATACACGTTAACATAATTTTTCAAACCTTCAAAATTGAGGTATAATTACATACAGTAAAATGAGAATGGCATGCAAATTTGTGCCTTTTTTAAAGCTTAGTAAACGTCATAATTTGGTTATAATTTTAATTTTTCTGGATGCATTTGCTTTGCCTCACATCTACCATGCTCAGCCGTACACAGCTGCCCTTTATTTTAGAATTCTCTGAAGTGCTGTGTTGTACACAGGGAGCTTCTCCTGACTAGAACAACCTTACCTGGCACCACTCTTCCCTCAGGACCCAGATTCTTCTTTGAAACCTTTCCCAAGCCCCTTTGAATACTGCAGCTCTTTCAAAATGTATGTGGTTCTTTTTTCCCTGTTCAATTATTAATCGAACTAGGTAGAGTTCCTCCTCCAAGAAGGAGGTGGGGGTGCGATGTAGCTTGTCTGATTTTGCATTCCAAGTGTGTACCCCAATGCCTGACACATAGTAGGTGCTCAATATACTTTTACTGTCAATAAGTGACAATATGGTAAATTCAGAGTTTTCATAGCGCGGTCACACGATCTCATTTAATGCCTATTACAACGCTAAAAATTTCTAATTACTACCATCCTATCATTCTTGTTTAGAGTGTGGAGACTGAGAGGTTAACGGTCTTGCCCAGCGCCAGTCAACAGCAAAACGGAACTAAAATTTCAGGCTGGACACCACGCAGCGTGTCGAAGTCAGCACGAACTTGGCGCTGTGACTTTTCCTTAGAGGGGCCACTTCGGCTTACACTTCCGGATCCTGGGCACTGAGACGCTAAAAACCCCGGCGGGCAACTGGGGAGCGGGACTACATCTCCCAGAGAGCCCCGGGGCTAACCTGCAGGTGAGTGGTTTACATTGATAGCCAATGTGGCTGCGAGGAGCTCGTGCAGCCCAATCACAGGCCGGAAGGGGCGGGACCTCCCACGCCAAGGCCAGATTGAGCGCAGAACTAACGGCGCTCTGAAGAGTCCTAAACGTCTACGGGGCTTAGAGCCGGATGCCACGTTGTCCTCCTCTCCGGGTTTTCTCTTGGGTCCTTTTCTGTGCCCTCCCGCGACTCCGCCTCCGGCCGCGCGTGTCTGGCAGCTAGGCAGACACCAAGGACTGGCCGGGAACCCGGGAAGAAAGCACGTGCTCCAGCAGTTGCCGCGCCGCGCGTCTGCCCGTCAGCCCCGCGCCCAGCCCCGAGAGAGGCCCTAGGGCGCAGCGGGCTTTCGGGGTCCTCAGTTCCCCCGCGACGCGAGCCAACGGGAGGCGTCAAAAGACCCGGGCCTTCTGTGGCAGGTTCGCCTGGCGCTGGCTGGCGTGGCCCTTGGCCGTTGTCACCTGTGGAGAGCGCGTCTTCCCCGCCGCGCCCTCTGCGCGAGGAGGAGACTCGACAGCATGTCACCCGCGCTCCAAGACCTGTCGCAACCCGGTAATGCTGCGACCCCGTCCGCGTGGTTCGGTTGTGTTTCTTAACTCGTGCTGTGGCCTCCTAATCCCTGGGGCGATTCCCTTCTGCGGCGGGAGACGCCCGGCGGGGTTTCCCCGCGTGCGGGCGGCACCTTGAGAACTCGGCGCTGTAGCCCGGAGGGCCCCGTGATTTGCTTCACTCTTTCTCCGACCTTCACCTCTTCCTCCTCAGGCAAACCATCAAAACCTGCAAAAAGCTTCCTCCCCTTGCCCCCGGAACACATTCTTAACGTCACAGTAACTAAACTTTCCAGTTCGACGCAGCATAAACCAGCTGGGCCCCCGAAGTTTCGCGTGGTGTGACGTAAATATTGTTGCTCACCTATTGCCAAAGAAAGTCCAGTCGCGGAGAGACAGACGAGGAAACTCAGAACTCTTTAAAATTACTACTTGGAACTTTTTGTTTTCTGCGTCTACGCATACTGCTGCAAAACCGCAATATGCATAGACTCACTGTTAAAATAGATGAACAGATCCCACCCTCCAGATACCGAGATGGGACGTAGTAATTTCAAGCGATTCTGATATTGGTGGCCCTGGCATCAACAATGAGAAAAAGCTAGTTTAGCACAAGAACTGAGCGTAATGTTAGCTTTGTAATGAGCTCTGGATCTCTAAGGTCATGCCTGATTATAATTTGTGGGCAGATACGCTCATAAAAACGTACTAGATGTAGCACCGAGAATTAGTGATAAGTACAGAACAGTAAATATCCTATGACATAGTGGGGGATGTTTAGCTTCAGGAAGAGGGGGAATACTAAATTCGTAACGTGCAAGGAAATTTGTCAGAGGTTAACTGGTAACTCTTGATTCTTGGGTTCTGACAACGGGACTGATAGGATTGTCCTTGAGACTAGTAGGACTGTGGCTGAGAAAGACATCACTGCTGTTATTAAATAAGATGTAAACCTCTTAAATAAGATTTAACATCGCTGCTGTTATTAAATAAGATGTAAACCTCTCATAGAGGTTTACATCTTATTTAATAAATGATCATAGGGAGATCATATGTTTATTTGGATAATATCTTTTACTCATAATTTCTGGCCTCCCCCTTCCCATTTAATTTAAACAAGTAAAGTTATTTCCCTTTCATCTGAATTTAGGTGTCATTATTAGAAGCAAAATGCCACTGAAGACTTAAAATACTGTGAATAGTGAGTGATTTTTTTTTTTTTAAACAGAAAATGAAAATTGTTGAATGTTTGAATCTAGCCTAATCCCTTCACCCCAAGGCTGGCTTCTAGAGTTGAGCACTGAGTGGAGTTTAACCAAGTCTAGGGCCTCTGAAGTTCTGAATCAGGCCAGTGCGCCTAGAAAAGACCTTAGAGGTAGTCCAGCATCTGTCTATGTGAGCAACTTCTTTTGGGATTAGAATCAGATTTTAACTTCCTAATATCCCTTAGTAGTTTACTGGTGTACAATCTTAATGAAATTTTAATGGAGAGCTGAGAATTCCTGATTCTCAAGGTTGGGCCTTAAAACGAAATGCGACTTCAGACCATGTTTGTGTGCCCTGGGGAAGGAGGATGGTGGGCTAGCAAATACATCTTGGGAGAAAATTTTAACTACAGCTTCTAAAGGTTTCTTGGTTTCTTCCTTGCTTAGTACTATGAGTGTTATTTGGAACTCAGTTGATGAATGATTAATGAAGGAATGAATAAATGATCCAGTTAATTGCTATCAGCCTAATTCTTCTCTAGGTTATTAAAATCGAAGGAAATAATATATATTAAAAATGGAATACTGCACAAGCGAAGAGATGCCCACAGAGAGGCTGGGCGTGGTGGCTCGCATCTGTAATCCCAGCACTTTGGGAGGCTGAGGCAGTCGGGTCACCTAAGGTCAGGAATTCGAGACCAGCCTGGCCAACATGGTGAAACCTCATCTGTACTAAAAATACAAAAATTAGCTGAGTTTATGGTGAGCACCTGTAACCCCAGCTGCTCAGGTGGCTGAGGCAGGAGAATTGCTTGAACCCTGGAGGCGGAGGTTGCAGCGAGCCGAGACTCCAGCCTGGGTGACAAAGTGAGACTCCAGCCTGGGTGACAAAGTGAGACTTAGTCTCCAAAACAAACAAACAAACAAAAAAACCCAAAAAACAGTGTAGCAAGTGTGTGCAAACTAGAAATTAGAGATCCGAAAATGAAAGAGAAAAGTATCTTGCAAGTGACTTGTAGGTCATTAGTAAGACTTTTTAATAAAGCAAAGAGGGGACACTGGTGAGAAAGCATTGGGATTATTTGATGATAATGCAGAAAATGAAAATGTGCTTTTGCTCTGTGTGTTCCCCATTTAGCACAGTGGAAAGAGGAGTCCTAAGTAAGTCAGACCTACTTGGGGTCATTTTACCTTCAGGGGAGATGAGTTCTTGACACTGCAATTTGTAACTTACATGCACATATTAGATATTTATTTGTTTAGGCCTTCATCTTGTCATTCTTTAGGCTAGTTCTTAAAGGTGGTGCTAGCTGACTTACCCCGCCTCCAAATCTGACTAGGGCTTTAACCACTTATTCCCATGTTTATTTTTTGGAACACTTGCTGTGAATCAGAATATTGTTAGCTAGAAAATAAGATGTTAATGGCAGGGGAAAAAACCCCACAAAGTATATTCCCTTAATCCACTCAAAACTGGAGAAAATACTGTGTGATCTCTTAGGCTTACAAGCCAAGAATGTTCCTTGGGACTCTCCTCTGCACTGCAGTTATTTACATATACTTATATATGTTAAACATAAAAATATTTCTGAAATAGTGTTATAACTAGTCAGCTAAATGAAGGAACTAACTGCAAAACTATATTCTTATATTTACTGTGAAAGACAATCAGAAAGAACCAGCTTTATTTAGAACTTGACTAGTCAGTAGTGAAATATACAGAACGTTCTAGACCTAATGAACTGAATACAGATAAATACAATATTGTTGTTGTTGTTTTTCATAGAAGAGTGACATTTCAGTAGATCCCCACTCTGCCAAGGGAAAGAATTGTCAAGGTGGCTTATTCTTTTGAGCAAGTTCTGATAGTAATTAGAAACCGGTGAATTAGAATGGTAATTAAAGCCAGTGAAAAATGACCTCCTACTGGAAAAGCTGGAGGAATACAGAAGGCTAAGATAGTGGACACTTCATACCAACAGATCTTCTGAAGGAAGACTTCTTAGTTTCTCTAAATGGGAAATCTTACATTATCCTCTAAAGGAAAAATAAGCAAGTAGATAATGAGGAAGCAATGGTTTTTCTTTTTTTCTTTTTTTTGAGACAGTCTCACTCTGTTGCCCAAGCTGAGTGCAGTGGCATGATCACGGTTCACTGCAGCCTGGACTTCCCAGGCTCAAGCAGTTCTCTTGCCTCAGCCTTCCTAGGAGCTGGGACTACAGGTGCACACCACCATGCTTGGCTAATTTTTGTTTTTTTGTAGAGACGAGGTCACTGTGTTGCCCAGGCTGTGTTCGAACTCCTGGATTCAGTGATCTACCTACTTCGGTCTGGCAAAGTGTTGGGATTACAGGCATGAACTGCCACACCCAGCCTGAGTAATGGATTTTTAAGGGCCTCAGTTGCATAGGAGTTTTTTATTCAGTCCGCAAAATTCCTGCTCATATGTGTTTTGTTATATATTCCTTTTTGTCTGTATTTTCCATTCACAATTCTCTTGTTTCCATAGACTGCCTTTTTCACATATATTCGTATATTTATACATTTTGTTGTAAACTCTATAGGTATTTTTAAATTCACATTGTACATTACATTCTGGAATGTACAAGGAACTAACACAAATCAATGAGAAAACAAATTAGCTTTAGACATTGAAGAATCTTCCCCCAACCTATCGTCTATTATTTTTGTCTATGGTGACTTTCATTTAACAGAAATCCTTGGTTTTTATGTAATCAAATTCATCGTTTTTTTTTAAAATTAAGAGGTTGGTCTTTTTGCATCTTAAGAAGTTCCTCTTCATTTGAAGTCATAAAGTTCTTCCACATAAATTATACAGTAAGTTTGTCAGGTTTCTAAAAAACCAAAGCAGATGTTTTTAAAAACTTTTGATCTCTTGCCTATATGGTGGCTCAACAAACAAGATACCAGAAATTGCATGTGTGGGGCTGGGTTGTTTTATGGTAAATAGTGAACTGTCTTAAAGTCCAAAAACAAAGCTTATTATTTCTGGATTGAAAAGGGTATACAGTAAGGGCCCCATGGAAAAGTACTAAGACTTTTTATGAAAATGAGAGGAGGGGTGGAGGCTCTCTGAGTGGTTAGATTTGCTAAACATGTGTGCACTCGCTCAGTGGAGAAGATGGGAAGAAGGGCGTGTAAATAATAGGATATTGATTGATATTGATTAATCATTTTGCTGATGTCAAAGAATATACTTCACTGTCTGTGGAAAAGATTGCCTTTTTTTCCCTAGAAAGTTTGAATACCTTTTAAATATGAAATGTCACGTGTATGACCTATTTCGCCACTGCCACACCCCATGCTCACACCAGCCTTATAATTCAGTCACTCACTTAAGTTCACGTGATGTCATTTCAGGGAGAATTGCAGCTACATCCTTTTGAGAAGAAAGCGATTCATTTGGGCATGTAGGTTACAGTCTTTAGTTCTTTGTCTTCTCATTCCTCATGTGAAATTATCTACATTTAACAGCTTTCACTGGGTATTTTCTTCTTTCACCTGACTGAAGAAGACATTACCAAACCTGCAAGTATGCCATTCCCGCCCCAACGTGAACAACTGAGAGCTTCAGGCTTTACATGATTTTTCACAGCCCACTGAACTTTGTAATATATAGAACACAATCGTTAGAGCTTCAGTCCCAGCTCTGCAATAATACCAACATAATAAGAGTAGCTAATATTTATCAGATGTTTACTATACATCAAACACCAATGTCTCATTTCATGACTTGTGTGACTTAAGAGGTCCAATTCTTAACATATGGTCTCATTTTGGTATCACAATTCCAATGATGAGGGCAGGGCCGATGTTCTCTCATCTTGCTGAAGCATGGAGAGGACTTGTCTAAAATCCCATAGCTACTAAGGGGAACTGGGGCTAAAACCCAGATTTCTTGGATTTTCACACCCTGCCACTATTAGCTTAAGCCTATCAAATTCTGAGTGCTTATTGGCTGGTAGGGTAGTCACATCATGGAGTGCCTAAATTAATGCTGCATGTGAATTTACCGTGTCTACTATAGGTTGAAATGATGCCCACTGCCTGATGCCTACCAGTCTTTCTGTTATACATGCTTCATTAAGCCCTACCTTTTCTCCGCATTTCCCGAGAAGTGGTTTTCTTTGGTTCTTGAAGTACTTTTGGTCAGATCATTAGAACTTAACTTCGTTCCTTTATCAGGAAGTGTTTTCTCTCACCTGCGAGTTCAATAAACACAATTAGCCAGTGAGGTGGCTTTGGAAAGGAATAGTACATCCTGAAAGAAACAGTGCTTTGGAAAAGAAATGAGATATTGGATATTGCAAATTTTTCTTTCAGGTTACTAGAGCCATCTTCCTGAAGCCCACTTGGAGAAAGTCACTCAAAAAAGTTCTGTGACCACCATTTAGCCCCAGTTCCTGTGTTGTATACTTGAGACCCTGGACAGTAAGACAAGGCAGGGTTGTAAGTTTGCACCCAATACCAGCTTACAAATATTCTTAAGTTACTGGTTTGGGTTTTAAATTATCTTTGCCTGTTGTTTCTCATCTACCCTCACTTTTTTGTCATTTCAATTAAAGAAATATTTGCCAAGTACTGACCTTGGTGTTGCTAGGCATGAGCTCCAAGGAGCTCAAATAGCTTAGAACCAGCTCCGTTTGACTTCAGCTTTTCTTGCCTCTTAGGGAGCACAGAAGGAATGGGTTGGTGTCATTAAGGTTTGTTTTGAGTAACATGTATTCACTCTGATATGCTATAGGGAGTTGTTGAAGATGTTTGAGCAGAGGAAGCAACTGGTTTAAAAAATTGTTGTATAGGAAGATTTATCTGGTAGTGGTTCATAGGATGGATTGGAACACAGGGCGACTGGGTATGGTGGTGATCTCTTACCTTTGTAGAACACTTGATAGTTTACAAGGCACTTCCATAGATGTATGATCTCATTTGCATGGATGCAAACTTGAGCTCAGAGAGGATTGGTGATAGCTGGCCTGTGTAGTAAGGGCTTGAAGAAAGGGGTTGTCATAGGGTGAGAAGGTGGGACCATTGTGCATGGCATTTTAGAGGCCAAATCTATAAGGCTTGGGATCTAAGTAGATGTTGGTTATTAGGGAGAATAAGGAGTCAGATAATATTGAGATTTTATGGTTAGTTTTCTGGGAAGGGTGTTGCCATTTACAGAAATCAGGAGATGAGACAGAGAATATATGCAAGTTTGGTTTTGAATATTAGATTGAGGGGCAGGTGGGTAGTTGAGGTAGCGATATCCAGTGGATAGTTTACAAGCTGGGTCTAAGATTGGGGCCAGGTGTTTTTGGTATTTAGAAGGTCATTGGCGTCTTTAGAAAGTAATTTCAGGAGAGTGGTGGAAGAGGAAGCCACCTCAGAAAGATAAGAAATCGGTAGTTGCTGAGGTGGAACTGTGGGAGTGGGAAGGGCTAGATGGGGGAGCAGTGGGAGGTGTTGGTGATCATGCGCTCTTCCTTGGGTGCAGAAAGAAGGGAAATAGAGGAGCCAGACTGCAAGAGGATTTTGAGGTGGAGAGGGTGTGAATTTGAGGAGCCTCCAACAGAAGACTTCTTTGTATAGGATTAGGTGAAATCACTTGTGGAGTGAGGAGGAAAAGGATTTGGTGCTAAAAAAAGCAGAAATTGGGACAGCAGATGTTAGAAGTATTGAGGGAGGTCAAGAAAAGGTGAACCAAAGAAGAGGCTGAACATTACAAATTTTCAGTGACTCCAGTCAGCATAGTTTTGTGGCTTTCCAGTAGGTCATAGAAACCAGAAAGCAGGATTAGAAGGAGTAAGCATTGGGCCCTTTTCTGGACTGGGAATTAGAAGTCAAGGAGCATGGGGAGAGTTGAGAAGTTCAAGGGTGTTAGCCAGTTATTATTTCATAATTGGGCAGAGATGAGTAAAACTCTGTTTGCAGGCCATTATTAGTTCTGGCAATAGGTGAGGGAGAAAGTCAAAGCTAATATTTTAAAGAGTAGTTTGGAATTATTGATGGTTTTCAATTTTCTCTACTAAATCATTTTATTTAGGGAGAGCAAAGTCTTATATCACTGGCCCTTTATTGCCTGTTTTCCTCATCTGTAAAGTAGGAGAAGTTATAGCCTACCTTCACCTTGGTTTTGTGCTTCACCAGGGATTTTGTGCTGTGTGCAATCTTGTATTAGGCTTTGTTACGATTTAACGGCCTTTTTGGGCAGCATTTTCCTATATAGAGTTATGAGTGCATCTTTTATGGACTCCATTTACTCCTTATTGCAGATTATTATAAATTTCTCTCAAGCTCCTCCCTCACACATCTTTTTTACTTTTCATTCTTTAAAGTAAAACTTCCATTTTCTTTAAAGCAGGTCTGAAGAAAACCCCGCGCGATGAGATCGATGCCATTCTGCAGAAGAGGATTATGGTGCTGGATGGAGGGATGGGGACCATGATCCAGCGGCAGAAGCTAAACGAAGAACACTTCCGAGGTCAGGAATTTAAAGATCATGCCAGGCCGCTGAAAGGCAACAATGACATTTTAAGTATAACTCAGCCCGATGTCATTTACCAAATCCATAAGGTAAAGTATTCCTGGGTTGCGAAATGTATTCATTCTGTTATTCTGCGAGCTATTTCATGTATCAGGGCAGATTGCTATGCCAAGTGCTCTGGAGAATAAAGAAGAAAGAGGCAGTTTATTCAGAAAGCAAGTTTTGGACATCAAATAAAAGTTATGTACTGTGTTGGGCACTCAGGATAAGGGGATGAGATAGGTAGGTTGTCTGCCCTTGAGGCATGTAAACTCTAGTGAAAAACTATGAGATTCTGGACAAATAAGGGTTTTCACACTAGTGAATGTGAGAAAACTATCTTATTCAAGTCACTGCAACAGCCCTGATGAAGAAATGCTTAAAGGTGGTGTCTTAGCTTCGGCTGCTATATTACCTGTTACCATAGACTGGGTTATACAAGCACACATTTATTTCTCACAGTTCTGGAAGCTGGAAGTCCACAAAGTGCCAGCAGATCCTGCGTCTGGTGAGGGCCCTCTTGTTTATAGATAGCTATCTTTTTATATCTTTACTTGACGGAGAGCAGAGAGAGGACAAAAAACTCTCATATTTCTTCTTATAAGGGCACTGTTGTGGTCTCAATGTTTGTGTCTCTATGAGATTCGTATGTGAAATCCTAATGCCCAGTGTGATGGTATTAGGAGTTGCCCTTATAAAGAGGCTCAAGGGCACTTATTCACCCCTTCCACCATGTGAAGATACAGTGAGAAGATGCTGTCTATGAACTGGAAAGCTGGCGCTCACCCATTATAAAATTCTAAGATACAACTATCACTCATGTGTTTCATATTTTAGTCTAGTTTTCTATATTTGGATTTTAAAAAATTAAATTGGGATTACATTGCTTCGTACTGTCTTATAATTTGCGTTTATTACTTATATACCATGAGTATTAAATATTCTGAAACATGGTTTTAATAACTTCATAATCTATTCTTTGTATATATCATCATTTATTTAACTAATCTTCTTATTCCTAGGCATTAAGTTTATTTTCAATTTTTCTTGTTCTTTAAAAAAAAACTTAAATTAGTTCTTATGAAACAAATCTCGTAGATAATATATTCCCATTTGACTATACTCTAAATTGCTAATTTTTCCCTAGAGATAACCTCTGATGTTAGTTGGTGTGTGTCGTCCCAGATTCTTTTGTTATGCGTTTTCATGTATATATATGTGTGCATACATGAGTGAATATATATGTAGAAAACTCATAGTACTCTGTTTGTGTGTGTGTTTTAATTTAATGGTGTCGTGCTTTACATATCATTCTATTTTTTTTTTTTATTTAACGATACTTTGCAGAATCTTTCCATGTCAGTATTTGTAGATATCCATTTTTTTTTAGCTGTCACATGGCATGTAATAAAGTGGATATATTTTAGTTTATTTAGCTATTTCCCTATTGGTAGATATTTAGGATGTTTGTTATTGTTACTATAAATATGCATATCTTGGTTTTTTTCTCCCAGTGCTTCTGCAAGCATTGTCCATCGACTTAAGAGGGGTTGGGTTTATTCAGTGTTGGAAAATCAAGGGGGTCAAGTGATTCCAGGGTGCTAGTCAGATTGAGGTTGAGATGATCCAAAGAGTGGAGCCAGGAACACGAGTTTTGGAAGAGAGAGCACAAAGCAGCAACAAGATCTTCAGGGTTTCAGTAAGGATGTGACGCTGGTTCAGAGGGACTAGGAGATGTAGACTGAAAAAATTGTGGTCAGATGTTGAGATCTCTGAGATGGTATACTTCTCCGTAGGCATCAGGTTCTGCCAAAGCAGGAAGAAGATAAGGGAACAGAACTACCGTTTGTTGAGTGCCCATTATGTGCCAGACACTTGATGTTGTTTTTTTGAGACAGGGTCTCACTCTGTCACCCAGGCTGGAGTACCGTGGTGCCACTGTGGCTCACTCTAGCCCACTGTGCCTCACTTGAACCTCTGGGCCCCAGCAGTCCTCCTGCCTTAGCCTTCCAAGTAGCTGGGACTGTGGGCATGTGCCACCATGCCTGGCTAATTTTTTGTATTGTTTTGGTTAGAGACAGGGTCTTTCTATGTTGCACAGACTGATCTTGAACTGGCCTCAAGCAGTCCTCTCACCTTGGCCTCCCAAAGTGCTATGATTATATAAGCCACTGTGCCTGGCTGATGTGTTACTTTATATTAGCAGATAGCTACCCTGTGAAGTAGGGTTATAATATTTTTGAATGAGGAGACTGAGACTCAGAGAGTTTAAGGGACTTGATTAAATTCTTATAACCTTAGGATGTTAACATTGTCTGAAGTCAAGTTCTGTGTTTATTTATTCATACCACATGCCTTTCTGTGAAATCCTTACACCTTTTTTGCATCTCTACCTTCTAATGCAGTGCCTTACTCTTAGTAAGTGGTCAAAAGATAGATGGTGATAATAGTGGTAATGAAAGGGCATGTTTATTCCGGCGGGACAAAAAACTCTAAAGCTCATAATTGACATTATAATCTCTTGTTGCAGGAATACTTGCTGGCTGGGGCAGATATCATTGAAACAAATACTTTCAGCAGCACTAGCATTGCCCAAGCTGACTATGGCCTTGAACACTTGGTAAGAATTCCATTGTTCCATGTGTCTAAGATACTTATAAGCGTTTGCTGCATTGGTAGTTGCTAGTGAGTAAAGCACTAGAAGCTGCAGAGTCAAGCTAATGCCTAGTTATCTGTTGTTTATGATGAGACGGGGAAAATGGTGTGAATCCTTCCTGCTTGTGAACATGGTGGCCCATTCATTTTCCAACTGGCTGCTTTTATGGGCAAGTAATAATCAAGTATAAATGATACTTATTATGCAGTAGCTGTTGATAAAGGCATAATCATTGGCCGTATGCACACAGTATTGTGACGCCTTTTTGAGTATTAGATGGCAGCCTTGGTTTCTTTTTTAAAAATTGTGATTAAATACACATAACATAAAATTTATCATATTTAAGTATACACTTCAGTGGTATTAAGTACATTCACAGTGTTCTGCTGTCATCACCACTGTCCATTTCCAGAACTTTCTCATTTTCCGAAACTGAAACTCTGTACCCATTAAACAGTACCTTCCCATTCTACCCCCAACTCCAGCCCCGGCATACTCTATTCTACTTTCTGTCTCTATGAATTTGACTATTCTAGGTACCTTATGTTGAATCATGTAGTATTTGGCCTTTTGTGACTAGTTTATTTCACTTAATGTAATGTCCTCAAGGTTCATCCATGTTGTTGTGTGTGTCAGAATTTCCTTCCTCTTTAAGGTTGAATAATGTATCATTGTGTGTATATACCGCGTTTTGCTTATTCATCTGTTGATAATTTGGGTTGCTTCTACCTTTCGGCTATTGTGAATATGCAGTGTTGCTATGTACATGTGTATACAAACATCTATTCAAGTTCCCACATTCAGTTTTTTTGTATATATACACAGAAGTCGAACTGTTAGATAATACGGTAATTCTATGTTTAATTTTTTGAGGAACTGCCATACTGCTTTCAGAGTGGCTGTACCTTTTTTTTTGAGCCTGGGTCAGATAGTATAGTACATGTTTCGGCTTTGTTAGCAAAGTCTTTTGCAACTACTCAACTCCATCATGTAGTGTGGAAGCAGCTATAGACATTATGTAAATAAATGGACTTACTTTATCCCAGTAAAACTATTTACAAAAACAGGCAGTGGACCCAATTTGCCCTATGAGCTGCAGTTTGCCAACACCTATTTAGGATATTCTGGTTATTAAATTCCTGGATGTGGTTATTCAAGACACATAGGATCTTAGGAATTCAAAGGGACTTGAAAGTCACGAGTCTAGGTTCTCCCGACTTGGTCTGTGGAAGAGCTTCTGGAGGGCCGTGAACCTTCTTAAATCATAGGGAACACTGTGTGTGTGTGTGTGCATATTTGCTTTTTATTTCCTGGTGAGAGGGTTCATAGCCCTTTATCAAATTATCAGGTGGTTAATAATATGCAAAAAATTCAGAATTACTGATTCCAACTATTGTACACGAATCAGGCCCGGAAAAGTTGCAGTGGGAACTGCCTGGTCAGGCAGTGACAGACTAGTCCTTGCACCTGTGTGTTTTGCCTCTTAAGCCTGTGCTGTTTCCATTGCCTTATTTTTTTCTTAATTCTCAGAATATTTAACTACATAGGTTATTCTCTGACATGCTAGATGTCTAGGGATTGCCCTTTTACCAGCTAGCTCATGGTTTGGGAGGAGAACCTAAAAGCAGTTCTCAAGGATTCTTATCTTTGCTTGCTGCCTTTCAAGTCTGGAGCTGATATGCCTGCTTGGCTAAGATTTCACTCAGACCTCAGATTAATTCACTCTACATTTCGTTACTGAAGAACACTGGGTATTGGATGGTCATGAATCCATTATTTATTGTGTGGAGGAAAAGAAGGACAAGCTAATGTTTGTGGTTGATACATTAGGCCTACCGGATGAACAAGTGCTCTGCAGGAGTGGCCAGAAAAGCTGCCGAGGAGATAACTCTCCAGACAGGTAAGGAATGTTCTTCTCTTTTTTTGCACACGTGGTTCCTTTGATATAGTCAGCTATAACTTGGCTGTCCTTATTGCAGTTTTTCCTTATGTGGCCTTTGGCTTATGAGCAACACTGCAGACACTGTATTTTACATATTTGTAGATTACTTCTCTGCAGTTTCATGATCAAGCACTCAACATCTTTGAATTGATGCCAACCCTGTGGTCCTCGGGTTGCTCTTTCAGCCTGGTTTAGCCTGGCTTGGTAGCGAGGCCCCTGACTTCCTTGTGTATTTAGAGATGAAATAATTTATGTCTCTTTGGAAGCACATCATCAAGTCATTAAAAGTAACAGCTGGCTGTTTTGATGATCTTGGCTATTATTAGGATATTTGATCTCTTTTTTTTAAAGCAACCCTCGTCCCTGTGATTAGCTGATATAGGTAGAGATATTGCCTTTCAAGCATTTTCCCTTTATACTATTGATGTCCTTGAAGGCTCTGTGAAGCACACAAAAAAGTGTGGCATTAGATTCAGTCTTGCTGGGACTTGAAAAGTGGCTCCTGAAATAACTAGCCTCCTGGCTGGATGCCATCAGAACACTTGGGCACCAGCTGGTAGGAGGCTTTGAGGGAGGGAAAGGAATATAAGAAATATATGGAGCCCCTTAAGATTTGGAAACGTGAAGTTATTGCCAACGGGAAAGCAAAATTGCTGTGAAGTTATACACAGCATACTAATGAAGACCAAAGCAGTTTACATGAACTCTGTTTCTAAGAGATAATGTTTAAATTCATGGAAATGCATAGACTATTACTCCAGCAGAGTCACAGGTCAGAGGACAGTGAACCAGCTAAAGCAGGGAGAGATAAGGACATTTTTCTTATACCCACGTTATTGGTTAGCTTTGGGGATGCGAAAGAATATTTGGGCCTGTAACTTGTTCAAAAGCTGGTTTATCAATTAGCTGATAGTCTTCTCCAGTTAAATTACAAAGCATAGTAACCAGGTTATTGAGTGGCTAAAGTCATCAAAGGTAGTGAGCGGTATGACCCTGGCTTCTGTGTAATGAACACAACTTCCCACGCCATTTTTAGAAGCACCTGGACTCCAGGGCAGAGGAAAAGTTATTGAAGAAAAATTTGCTTTGCTTCATACTTCAATTTCAGGCTTTATAATTGTTAATCCTGATTTAGTATTTCCTTCTAGTGAAGGGCCTGCAATATGGTACTAGAAAGCATTTCAAGTTAAATGCTACTGTGAGGTGATTTTGCAGAACTTATGTTAAGTTCAAAACCTTTAGGGCTTTGTAAAAATAGGAGGAGAGGGAATTTGTCCAAACACAGCTCTGGTGATAGAAAAGGATTACTTACTGAAATGTTTTAGTCAGTTGTGTGAGAATACAGAGTTTTGGGGACTGGTTTTGTGATGATACGTGCATATCTCCTATACGGCATAATTTCCTTAGTGGGTTCTGGGGCAGCCCCATGGTCAAATATATATAAGCAGAATCTATGAATCATCTAAGTTGGATAAAGACTATAAATAGTCTCTTGCTAGTTTAGGAGAGGTCAAGTTTTATTGTCAAATTGAAAAAAAAAGTTTGGGCTTTTAGAGCTTTTTGGATTTCAGAGTTGTGTACAAAAGATTATAGATCTGTGTTCTAGAAAAAAATCTTATTGGCTATTCATTCACAGCAAAAAATGTTCAGCCACTTAGAGATTTCACACTTGTTTTTCTTTTCCCAAAGGAATTAAGAGGTTTGTGGCAGGGGCTCTGGGTCCGACTAATAAGACACTCTCTGTGTCCCCGTCTGTGGAAAGACCAGATTATAGGAACATCAGTGAGTATTTACCGTATATAATCGTTGATCTTGGGCAAGTACCTCTGTGCTTCAGTAAGCTATAAATCTGTAAAATGGAACCAATAACAGGGTCTACCTTAGAGTTACTGTGATTTAATCCATGTAAAAGGTGTACAACAGTGCCTGGAATATAGTAGACATCTAAATAGAAAGTTAGCTATGATGATGATTATTATTTGAACTTGCTTTCAAATGTATATGGTGTTGTGTTAATGCTGCTTTGTCAGCTGTGGAAATGAAACCAACTAAAATAAAGCTGTAAACTCAGAAGTTGAGCAAATATGGATACTAGGTTTGTGGTCTATTATAGAATAGCCCACAATATCCTCATTTATCAGAAGGCAGTCTGTACTATCTAGACATCTGTATTAGTCCATTTTCACACTGCTGATAAAGACATACAAGACTGGGCAATTTACAGAAGAAAGAGAGATTTAATGGACTTACAGTTCCATGTGGCTGGGGGAGCCTCATAATCATGGCAGAAGGCAAGGAGGAGCAAGTCACATCTTACATGGATTTCAGCAGGCAAAGAGAAAGCTTGTGCAGGGAAACTTCCCCTTATAGAACCATCAGATCTTGTGAGACTTACTCACTATTACAAGAACAGCACGGAAAAGACCTGCCCCCATGATTCAATTACCTCCCACCAGGTCCTCTCACAACACGTGGGAATTCAAGATGAGATTTGGGTGGGGACACAGCCAAGCCATATCAACATGTTGGCATTATACATGTTATAAACTACCATATATAAACGTACTTATATTGAGATCTGACAAAACATCCAAATATCTAGGTCAGTTTCTAAGCATCAAGACTGTAGAAAACAAAATGCATTAAAATATCAGAGCTGAATAGTCATGATACCATGTCTGGTAATGCAGTCTGTGGAGATGACAAGATCAAGCAAGTATAGTTTGTAGGTTTTTGGTTTATAGAACTTTGTGTGTTGTGATACCACACTTTTTCACCAGGAGCTGCTCATACCAGGCTTATGTATTGTTGATGCTCTCTTTGGTCTAGACATGCCAGTGGGGAGCTAACTTCTCCTTGCTCTTGGGCTGTACAAGGCGAAGTACAGTAAATCTTCACTTAACGTCATTCAGATTCTTGAAAACTGCATCTTTAAGCAAAATGATGCATAGTAGGCCCTCAATTAATGTCATTTCCTTCAACAGAATTTCATTATAATGTTGATTAGAAAGAAAATACTGGTTTTGTTACATATTAGTCAAAGTTGCAATTTCTGAGAACCTGTCAATGATGTTACAGGAGGACTTTATTGTATAGGCTTCTCTATTGGATAACTGAGCATTTTTTTCTTTTTTGGTTGGGAGATAAAATGGGGAGAGAGATGATCTCTCATGTGGAAATAGATAATCAAATACATTTCTTTTTTTTTTTTTATTGAGACAGTGTCTCACTTTGTTGCCTAGGATGGTGTGCAGGGGCACGATCTTGACTTACTGCAGCCTCCACCTCCTGGGTTCGAGCGATTATCCTGCCTCACTCTTCCCAGTAGCTAGGGCTACAGGCGTGTGCCATCATGCCTGGCTAATTTTTATATTTTAAAAGTAGAGTTGGGGTTTTACCATGTTGGCCAGGCTGGTCTTGAACTCCTGACCTCAAGTGATCTGCTCGCCTCAGGCCCCCACAGTGCTGGCGTGAGCCACTGCACTGGGCGAGTCCAAGACATTTCTAACAAAAATTTTACCTAGGAGTGATTGAACACTTTTTGTTTGAGACTGAAATTGCCCACCAGATAGGTTTATTCTCTGACAGTGTTGGTGTAAGAGCAGAGACAAAATCTGCAGGCTTGCAGCCCTTTATCACAGAGTGGCTTCAACTCAACCTGCGACCTGTCCACGTCACTGTGGCATGTTTCTCACAGCCATCTCTTAACCGGTTGATTGAAATGAGCTGTGGAAAGAATGATGTATTTCAGAGATGTTGAATAAGGGGTACATGTTCAAGAAATTCGTACACCTTCCTTCTCACTCCTCAGCTTGTACATGGGAAGTGGAAGTTATGTGGCAGATGTTTAGGAACAGCTGCCTTCAGCTTACTTGCTTACCTTCTGTCCCTGCCACCTTTCTTTATTTGGTTTCTTACAAAAGATCATGTTCTTATGGTACTGGTACCAAAACAGAGATATAGACCAATGGAACAGAACAGAGCCCTCAGAAATAATACCACACATCTACAACTATCTGATCTTTGACAAACCTGACAAAAATAAGAAATGGGGAAAGGATTCCCTGTTTAACAAATGGTGCTGGGAAAACTGGCTAGCCATATGTAGAAAGCTGAAACTGGATCCCTTCCTTATACCTTATACAAAAATTAATTCAAGATGGATTAAAGACTTAAATTTAGACCTAAAACCATAAAAACCCTAGAAGAAAACCTAGGCAATACCCTTCAGGACATAGGCGTGGGCAAAGACTTCATGTCTAAAACACCAAAAGCAATGACAACAAAAACCAGAATTGACAAATGAGATCTAATTAAACTAAAGAGCTTCTGCACAACAAAAGAAACTACCATCAGAGTGAACAGGCAACCTACAGAATGGGAGAAGATTTTTGCAATCTACTCATCTGACAAAGGGCTATTATCCGGAATCTACAAAGAACTAAAATTTACAAGAAAGAAACAACCCCATCAACAAGTGGGCGAAGGATTGAACAGACACTTCTCAAAAGAAGACATTTATGCAGCCAATAGACACATGAAAAAATGCTCATCATCACTGGCCATCAAAGAAATGCAAATCAAAACCACAATGAGATACCATCTCACACCAGTTAGAATGGCGATCATTAAAAAGTCAGGAAACAACAGGTGCTGGAGAGGATGTGGAGAAATAGGAACACTTTTACACTGTTGGTAGGACTGTAAACTAGTTCAACCATTGTGGAAGACAGTGTGGTGATTCCCCAAGGATCTAGAACTAGAAATACCATTTGACCCAGCCATCCCATTATATTTGGGATATACCCAAAGGATTATAAATCATGCTGCTATAAAGACACATGCACACATATGTTTATTGTGGCACTGTTCACAATAGCAAAGACTTGGAACCAACCCAAATGTCCAACAATGATAGACTGGATTAAGAAAATGTGGCACATACACACCATGGAATACTATGCAGCCACAATAGTTCATGTCCTTTGTAGGGATATGGATGGATGAAGCTGGAAACCATCATTCTCAGCCAACTATCGCAAGGACAAGAAAACAAACACTGCGTGTTCTTACTCATAGGGGGGAATTGAGCAATGAGAACACTTGAACACAGGAAGGGGAACATCACACACTGGGGCCTGTTGTGGGGTAGGGGAGGGGGAAGGGATAGCATTAGGAGATATACCTAATGTAAATGACGAGTTGAGTGCAGCACACCAACATGGCACATATATACATATGTAACAAATCCGCACATTGTACACATGTACCCTAGAACTTAAAGTATAAATTAAAAAAATAAAAATAATAAAAAAGAAAAAGATCATGTTCTTAACTATGCATTCTAAACCAGCAGTAGTTCACAGGTGCCAGACCTACACTTGAGATACCCTAGGGCCATTCAGAGGATATTGATGACTGATGTGCTGGGTGTGATTTATTTTTTGCAGAATTTGATGAGCTTGTTGAAGCATACCAAGAGCAGGCCAAAGGACTTCTGGATGGCGGAGTTGATATCTTACTCATTGAAACTATTTTTGATACTGCCAATGCCAAGGTGAGCTAAGGGAGTAAAAGCAGACGGGGTGGGCTGAGGGCTGTGGGAGAGTCTCCTGATGTTCAGAGAAGATAATATTAGCCATTATCAAAGTTAAATAAATTATCTGCATTTGCTCCCTTTTATTCTTGAGTGTTTTTAACTGAGGCCAGTACAATAAGAAAAACTTAAACCTGCTTTTGAAGCTTTTAAAATAACTTTTTTCTAATTATGAAAATAGATATTTTGATACATAGCTAGTATAAATGCATATATAGGTAATAAATACATGCTGCTGGTTCTAAATTTGAAAGATACATAAATATACAGAGTGAAAAATGAATATCCTTTCCTTTCCTAGTCTTTAATTATCCAGCTCCCTTTCCAGAGACAGCTACTATTGCCAGTTTGGGGGTCCTGGCAGATGCTGTACAGAAATAAGCATGCGTGTACGTGTGTGTTTGTGTTCCTTACATACATGCAAAGGCGCATAAGTTTATGGAGAGAGAAGCAAATATCCTTATACATATGTTTTTACACAGTGTATCTGTAGGATACATTTCTACAAGTAAAATTGCTGAATCAAAGGGTATGTGCATTGTTAATTTTTATCTTTAGTGTCAAATTACCCTCGTTTGAGACTGGACTCAATTATACTCCGTTCAGCAAGAAGTGTACAATAGTGCTGGTTTCACAACACTCTCACTAGCACAGTGTATTATTAAACTATTTGACCTTTTCCAGTTTGACAGTTTGCCTCACTGTAGTTTTAATTTGTATTTTTCTTACTACTAATGTAATTGATCATCTTTCTTCAGTTTTGGAGCCATTTATATTTCATTTTCTATGACTTACGTCCTCTGTCCTTTTTTTCTATCGGACTTTGGCTTTTTAAAATTGAGTCCTTTACTGAGAAAATGAGGCTCTTCTCAATAATTAACAGCAGCTACTGCCCTCCAGTTTGTTTGACATTTGACTTTCTTTATGGTGGTGATGGTGGTAGTGTGGTGGTGGTGTGTGTTTGTGTGTGCGTTTTGATGGTGTAGGAGAATGTTTCTTAAGTGTTGTATGGTTGAATTTACAGATTCTATTTTTTTGCTGTGGAGGGGGAGACTATAGTTACAGAGGCACTCCTCAGTTGAAGAGAAGAAAAAAAGGGAAAAATGGCCTTTTCCTCCCTAGTACTTTACAGTTTCATTAAATGTTTAATTGTTGTGGGAATCAGACCACAGGTCCAGAGTTTTTGAACTTTTCAAAAAAATCATTTTCTAAAGTACTTGCAAGCAGGAAGAATGTAGAGAGCCACTACCGGCCTGAAGCTGGATGACCACCCTACCTTGTTCTTAACACATGACTTTCATTGGGTTCTTTTTTATATATCTTTTTAGAAATTGTTTTGTGAATCTCCAGTAAACAAATTATAATTTGAAAAGGAATTCAGATACACATTTTGAAAATGAGAGCAGTAACAAACAAGATAAGGAATATATCTGAAATGAGATTCGTATATACATTTGCAAAGAGTCACGATATTGTTTAGATTAGAAATAAGAGGGATTAACATGAGGGGATAAAGCATTAAAGATATGTTTTGTTGAGTTTCTAAGTTTTCAAATGTGTGGCATACATTCTGATTATATGGAACTAATGTCCCTCATGATGCATCTGGTATTTATTTTGGAGTGAGAAATAGAATCGGGAGCTAACTTTTTTCCTTTAAAGTTTAGTTTTCCTACCACCATCTATTAAGCATCCTGTTATTTCACAGTGATAGGAATGATGTGGAACATTATCCTTATCATCCAAAATTCTGGAGTGCATTTGGATCTAGTGTTTACTGGTAATCTGTCTGCTGATGTGACGCTATTGTACCATTTACCATAACATTAGAATATGTCTGAGTAACTGGTAGGCTTAGATTTTTTTTTTTTTCATTGAGTCCCATCCCCTTTTCCAGATACCCCTTTTCATGGCTATTCTTACATGTTTGTTTTCCATAAGATCTTTAGGATCAATTTGTCTGTTTCTAAAGAGGAAATTCTGATATTATTGATTTAGTAACTTTCCATGAAAAAAACCTACCATCACAGGAAAGGTACACGTTAATTACAGGTTGCATTCTGATTTCAGAGAATTAATTGTGAAAACATACATATCTTAAAATCAAGAAATAAAATGATAAAAAGAGAAGATCCATTACCTGGAACTTAATACGTGGACTGAACAGCACAGAATAACATAGGATTTGTACCTTTACTACCTAATCTAAGCTGATGCTGTTTTTTGCAATGATGGATACTGTTGGTTCATATACCTACCATGTGTATGAAAGGATGCGAAAAGCAGGGACATTCTTATTTATTAATTTTTGAGTCAGAGTCTTGTTCTGTCATCCAGGCTGGAGTGCAGTGGCATGATCACAGCTCAACTGCAACCTTGAACTCCTGAACTCAGGCAATCGTCCTGTCTCAGCCTCCTGAGTGTTATTTATTTATTTTTAATTTTTACTGAGGAAAGGAAGAAAGAATACCCTTTAGCTCCTCCTCAGAGGAAATACTAGTTCCTAGGTGAACTTTCAGTCAGCTTTTGTTTTGTTTTAATATGCACAGTATTACACTTGAGAAAGGGGTGCTGGAGTTGTGCCTTATAAGGAAGACACTTCTTCCCAGAGAGCTTGATGTGTATCTTATCTGAAGAGGTCTTAGAAAAGGGTGCATTCTAATCAGAAAGTTAGACTAATCTTGGAAACAGTCTCAGAAATAAAGACGTTCTTTCTTTTTTCCCTGACAGGCAGCTGTGTTTGCACTCCAAAACCTTTTTGAGGAGAAATATGCTCCCCGGCCTATCTTTGTAAGTTCTAAAGTGTTTGCACAATACATTCTGTCTTCTATTAATAATTGTCCTTTTGAGCAAGTTTTTCCCCACCTTGCATAGTAGAACTATTAATAGTATCTTTTAGAACTCACCTACTTTAACTTCCATTGTTCACTTCCCTCCCACCACTTTTAGACCAATAACAGTCTTATATCTGGAGAGGCAAGGAAAATGAATCTAGAAGTAGCTGATGAAAGGCAAGCTGTTCAAAAGAAGCCCACTGTATTGGTCCTTGAAGCCAAAGGCTTCAAGGCTCAGTCTCATTAAGGCCCAAGGAGGGGTGGACTTGCATGCTGATGGCCACATAGCCAACACCGAAGACACCAGCCTGCTACTTTATTAACTCAGTAGGCAGACCTCTCTGCTGAGTCCTAAAATTGCTTGGTGAGAAGCGAATTGAATACAAACAAGGGTGTTAGATAAGTCCAATGTTTAACAGCAGGAGGTCAGGATAACTTGATGTTATCTCTGGGAAAACTACCTCTAATAAGACTGGATGTGTGAATTCCAAAGTTGTTTCAGTCATTGCTTTTGCCTCAGTGACTTTCCCTTGTCTCTGTTTCTGTGGCTTCCTGCCTCTTCCCCTAATCTCTTGGCATATGTCTGTTCTGACTGTTACAGAAAGTGCTCCCTTTGAATTTGAGTTCCACATTTCTTTTCCTTGTAAAAGAGCAAAGGAAGTCAGCTTGTTCATTTGATTTTGTCTTTATAGCTATATTCTTGAGTCTGTATTGTTGACTTTGTTTACTTTGTCAATTCAGATTTCAGGGACGATTGTTGATAAAAGTGGACGGACTCTTTCTGGACAGACAGGAGAGGCATTTGTCATCAGCTTGTCTCATGCAGAACCACTCTGGTGAGTGATCCATCCTTCTGTAACTTCTTCTCTTTATGGGGGAACCTTTTCTCATGGCTGTGGAATATGACCTGGGAAGGGATTGCTTCCACATATTTTTACTGCACCACTTCTATATTGAGTTTCCTTTAAGTACTTTCCGACTTTTCCCAAAAGGATTCAGAAGATTGCTGCCTAAATGGGTCAGTCTGAGGGACTGGAAAAGTTCTCATATGGTTGCCTGTTTGTCTGTAGGTGTGCCCTTTATAGTTTGCAGTGCTTTGCAGATTTTAGGGCAGTGCCACTCCCTATTTATGAGGCAACCAGAAGCAGTCAGTCATGGAATAAGGTGGGAATTCTAAAGCTCTGGTTTTTATCTGTAAAGTGAATGTGGCATTTGGCATGGTGGTGTGTGCCTGTAGTCCCCGCTACTTGGGAGGTGGAAGCAGGAGAGGATCTCTTAAGGCCAGGTGTTGGAGGCTATAGCTCCTGTGAATAACCACTGTATTTCAGCTTGGCCAACATAGCAGGACCCTGTCTCTGAATAATTAAATTAACATGACTTTTAAAATCTATTTAAAAATATCTCCCTATTTACATTTTATTTTTCATATCAAAATGTTTTAAATCGTGTACTTTGAGTGACATGGAAGAGTATCTGAGTATATATACCGTTTTTTGCCTGGAGTTTTTTTTTTTTCTGGGCTTTTTTCTTCTATTCCTCCTGCCTGGAAGCTATGCTGGTCCCCTTCCCCTTTTCCCCCGTTTCCGTCCACCATACCTCTTCACTCTGCTGACTTGTTCTTAGCCTTTAAGACTCATCTCAAGAATCTTCCCTCCAGAGAACATTCCCTCTCTCACTAGCCCAGATCGATGTTCTTTGTTTACTTTTATTTTAGCCTTTGCCATAAAAAGTAAGAGTAGTAGACATTTGTTGAGAGTTTGCTGTGTGCCAGGCTCTGTTCTAAGTGCTTTATGTGAGTTCTTCCTTTAATTCTGGCAGTAACACCTTGAGGGTTGGTACTGGTATTAATGTCCCCATTTTAACAAGAAGGGTACTGAGACTCAGAGGTTGTAACTCACCCAAGGTGAAGTAAATAGAGAATCTGGGGACAGGAGCATACTTTTAACCACTGTGTTATATCACATTTTATCAATTATGTGATGTTCTTTTTTTTCACACTTAAATGTTTGTAATTACAGAGCGCATCTTACAGTTGACTTAATGTCATATTGTGGTTTCTTAAAAGGTGCTATTAATTTAAAGTGCATTAATAGACATTTGATTGGGCCTGACAATTAAGAAAATCGTCTTGAACTGGTTGTAGATGACCTTCTTCACAGTTTTTTTTCTGAGCAGTCTCTTCATCTTTATTTCTCTAGTGTTTAGTGGAATTCTTGGCACATAGTAGGGATATAATAAATGTTTAACAGAAAAACTGAGGGTAGGAAGTGTAGGGGTCTCTGAAGACAAATTTTATCTAGTTTATTTAAATTTTTGTGCCTATCCATGAGTGTTTGGAGCATTTCTCCCTTCACTGTCTTTCTCTTTTCCCGCCCCTTTGCTAAGTCTGAATTTGTTATGTGGTTAAGTAAGTGACACTGTAATGGATATATGTTACTCATGATGTATTTGTCAAAACCCGGAGAATATGCAAAACCAAGAATGAACCCTAATGTACACTGTAGACTTTAGTTACTAATCATGTATTGCTATTGGTTCACATTCTAATAGGTGTACCACACAAATGCAAGATCTTAATAATAATGATGTAGTCTTTCCTAGCGATTAGGTAAAACCTCTGTGTTGTCCTGGGTGTCACTGGAGTCTTTAGTTTGCCGAGAGTTCTCAAGGGCCCCTTAGAGGACGTTCTTCCTGCCACTGCCTCACCTCCAGGAGTCCCAAGATGAGGTTTTATTGAGGTCTAAATAATTTATGTTTTTATTTCTTAAGGAAACATTCAGTTTATTCTGACCTTTGATCCACTCAGTGTTTAATTTAAAAAAATAATCCTTTCTATGACTTCAACTACAGTCCATTCACAGAGAGAATGTATTTGCTCTCTATTTCGTTATGAATCTTACAGACTGTAGGGGCAGATAGAAGGCAGCAAATAATATGTGAAAAGGATACATATTCTTTTTTTTTTTTTTTTTTTTTTTTTGAGATGGAGTCTCGCTTTGTCACCCAGGCTAGAGTGCAGTGGCCAGATCTCAGCTCACTGCAAGCTCCGCCTCCCAGGTTCATGCCATTCTCCTGCCTCAGCCTCCCACGTAGCTGGGACTACAGGCGCCCGCGACCTCGTCCGGCTAGTTTTTTGTATGTTTTAGTAGAGACGGCGTTTCACCGTGTTAGCCAGGATGGTCTCGATCTCCTGACCTCGTGATCCGCCCGTCTCGGCCTCCCAAAGTGCTGGGACTACAGGCTTGAGCCACCGTGCCCTGCCAAGGATACATATTCTTACATATATGTAGGAAACTTTTGCTTACTGACTTGCGCTTATCACAAACTATAGAACAGTGGGGTAGAGCCTTTATATTACTGGTAATTCATCAAATATTTATTGAAATACTACTATATGTCCTGGAATACAGGCCAATGTGGAATAGTCCACACTAGGAGAAGTGCATAAGTAAATTAAAATATAAAATACACAATGCTATACAGAACTATGAATAAAAATCTGGCAATACATGGGTTAGTGGAGTTCTTGTGGGATTTAGAGACAGCTTGTAAAGAAGGTGACATTTGACATAGGTTTTGAAAACAGGAGACAGAGTTTTCTCTTCTTTTTTTCTTTTGAGATGGAGTCTCAAAATTCTCCTATTATCAACAGCTTGCATTGGTGTGGTACACCTATTACAATATGAACCAATATCAATACGTTATTATTAACTGAAGTCTGTAGTTTACCTTAGGGTTCATTCTTGGTTTTGTATATTCTGTGGGTTTTGACAAATATATCATGAGTAACATATATCCATTACAGTATCATACAGAGTAGTTTCATTGCCCCCAAAATCTGTTGTGCTCCACTTATTTATTCTTTGTCCCAGCTCGCTGGCAAGGAATCTTTTCACTGTCTCTAAAGTTTTGCTGTTTCCAGAATGGAATATAGTTGAGACCACATAGTATGTAGCCTTTTCACACTGGCTTCTTTCACTGAGTGATCTTCATTTCAGGTTCATTCATGTCTTTGTAGGCTTGATAACTTATTTCTTTTTAACACTAAATAATATTCCGTTGCAAAGACGTACTACGGGTTTTTTCCATTCACATATTGAAGACCATCTTGGTTGCTTCCAAGTTGGAGCAACTATGAACAAATCTCCCATGGCCTTTCTGCGCTACTCACAGAGGAGTCCATCCGGTGTTGTTCTGGATTCCCATTGTAACTTAAAGGGAAACTTTCATAATGTCCGGAGCCCTGGATGCCCTGCAAATGAAAGAGGAGGATGTCCTTAAGTTCCTTGCAGCAGGAACCCATTTAGGTGGCACCAATCTTGACTTCCAAATGAAACAGTACCTCTATAAAGGAAAAATGATGGGATCTATATCATAAATCTGAAGAGGACCTGGGAGAAGCTTCTGCTGGCAGCTTGTGCCGTTGTTGCCATTAAAAACCCTGCTGATGTCAGTGTCATATCCTCCAGGAATACTGACCAGAGGGCCATGCTGAAGTTTGCTGCTGCCACTGGAGCCACTCTAGTTCCTGGCTGCTTCACTTCTAGAACCTTCACTAACCAGTTCCAGGCAGCCTTCCGGGAACCACGGCTTCTTGTGGTTACTGACTTGAGGGCTGACCAGCAGCCTCTTGTGGAGGCATCTTTATGTTAACCTGCCTACCATTGCTCTGTGTAACACAGATTCCCCTCTGCACTATGTGGACATCGCCATTGCATGCAACAAGGGAGCTCACTCGGTGGGTTTGATGTGGTGGATGCTGGCCTGGGAAGTTCTGCACATGCATGGCACCATTTCCCGTGGACACTTGCGGGAGGTCATGCCTGATCCCTGCTTGTACAGAAATCCTGAAGAAATTGAAAACGAAGAGCAGGCTGCTACTGAAAAGGCTGTGACCAAGGAGGAGTTTCAGGGTGAATGCACGCTCCAGCTCCCGAGTTCACTGCTACTCAGCCTGAGGTTGCAGATTGGTCTGACGTGTGCAGGTGCCCTCTGTGCCTATTAAGCAGTTCCCAACTGGAGACTGGAGCGCTCTGCCTGCCACAGAAGACTGGTCTGCAGCTCCCACTGCTCAGGCCACTGAATGAGTAGCAGCAACCACTGAATGGTCTTAAGCTGTTCTTACCCGGGCTGTTAAGCAACATGGAAATAAGGCTGATGGAAAATAAACATCAGTTTCTTAAAAAAAAAAAAGCTCCCGTAAACATTCATGGCAGGTTTTTGTGTAGACATAAGTATTCAATTCGTTTGGGTAAATAACAAGGAGAGGATTGCTGGATCTTATGGTAAGACTATGTATGTTGTGAGAAACTGCCAGACTATCCTCCAAAGCTGCTTTTCCATCTTGCATTCCCACCAGCAGTGAAGGAGAGTTCCTGCTGTTCCGCATCCTTCCCAGCATTTGGTGGCATCAGTTTTGGATTTTAGCCATTCTAATAGGTGATAGTGGTATCTTGTTTTATTTGCAATTCCTTAAAAACATATGATAATTTGGCCGGGCGCGGTGGCTCACGCCTGTAATCCCAGCACTTTGGGAGGCCGAGGCGGGCGGATCACAAGGTCAGGAGATCGAGACCACGGTGAAACCCCGTTTCCACTAAAAATACAAAAAATTAGCTGGGCGCGGTGGCGGGCACCTGTAGTCCCAGCTACGCAGGAGGCTGAGGCAGGAGAATGGTGTGAACCCGGGAGGCGGAGCTTGCAGTGAGCCGAGATTGCGCCACTGCACTCCAGCCTGGGTGACAGAGCGAGACTCTGTCTCAAAAAAAAAAAAAAAAAAAAAAAAACATATGATAATTTTGAGCGTTTGCATATGCTTACTTGCCATCTATGTATCTTCTTTGGTGAGGGGTCTGTTCAGCTCTTTAGACAGTTTTTTTAAATTGCATTTATTGTTGAATTTTAAGAATTCTTTGTATATTTTGGATACAAGTCTGTCATATTCTACTTTCTATTGCTATAACAGAATACCTGAGATGGTAATATATAAAGAAAAGAGGTTTATTTAGCTCACAATTCTGAAGGCTGGGAACTTCAAGATTGAGTGGCCACATCTGGCAAGGGCCTTGTGCTGCTTCATAGCATGGCAGAAAAGTGAAAGGGCATGTTAGCATGTGTGAAAGAGAGGGGGACAAGAGACTGGCTTGCTTTATAACAACCCGTACTTGAAAGAACTAATTTATTCCCTTGAGAACTAATTCAGTCTCCAGGGAACTAACCCAGTCTCTGGAGAAAGACAGTAATCCATCTTAATGATTTAATCATCTGTAAAGGCCCCACCTTCCAACGCTGTTTCATTGGCAATTCAATTTCAACATGAATTTTGGCATGGACAAACCACATCCAAACTATAGCAAATCCTTTATCAGATAATGTGTTTCGCAAATATATTTTCCCAGCCTGTGGTTTGTCTTCTCGTGATCTTAATACTCTCTTTTGCTGAACAGTTTTAAATCTTAGTGAAGTTCTAGTTATCAGTTTTTTTTTCATGGACCCTACCTTTGGTGTTTTACCTAAAAACTCATTGCCAAACCCACGATCATGTAACTTTTTTCTGTGTTATTTACAAAATTTTAATCGTTTTGCAATTTGTATATACGTCTGTGTTCCATTCCATTAGTCTTTGTGAAAGATGTAATGTCTGTGTCTAAATTAACTTTTTCAAATGCAGATGCCCAATAGTTCCAGCACCATTTGTTGGAAAGAATATCCATTCTCCATTGGATTGCCTTTGTTTCTGTCAAAGATTAGTTGAATATATTTGCGTGGTTCTATTTCTGGACTCTATTCTGTTCCATTAATCTGTTTGTCTCTTACCAATTCCACATCGTCTTGATTGCTTGAGCTTTTTAGTAAGTATTGGAGTTGGATAGGTCAGTCCTTCAACTTTTGTTTTTTCTCTCATTATTGTGTTGGCTATTCTGGGTCTTTTGTCTCACCATACAAACTTTAGAGTCAGTTTGTTGATAGTCACAAAGTAACTGCTAGGATTTTCATTGGGATTCTTTTGAATATAGATCAAGTGTGAGAATTGATATCTTAACAATGTTGCCTTCCTCTTCCTCTTTATAAACTTGAAATATGTTTTCATTTATTTAGATCCACTGTAATGTCTTTTTTTTTTCATATAGATCCAAGTATTTCTTTTGTTTTGATGCTAGTGTAAATGGTTTTGTGGGGTTTTTTTTTTTGAGACAGGGTCTTGCTGTGTCATTCAGGCTGGAGTGCTGTGGCATGATCATGGCTCACTGCAGCCTCAACCTGCCAGGCTTAATTGATCCTTCTGCCTCAGCCTCCTAAGTAGTTGGGACTACAGGTGTGTGCCACCACGCCTGGTTAATTTTTTTATTTTTTGCAGAGCTGGGGTTTCGCTGTGTTGCCCAGGCTGGTCTCAAACTCCTGGGCTCAGGTGATCCACCTGCCTTGGCCTCCCAAAATGCTGAGATTATAGGCATGAGCCACCGTACCTGGCATGTGTTTTTAATTTCAAATTTTGATTGCTTATATCTGGTATATAAGTAAACAATTGAGTTTTGTATAGTTACCTTGTATTTTGAAACCTTGGTATAATTGCTTGTTAGGTCAAGGAGTTTTTAGTGATTCTTTGGGATTCTGTACATAAACGATCATGTCATATGTGAACAAAGACAGTTTTATTTCTTCCTTTCCGATCAGTATGTGTACCTTTTACTTTCTGTCTTTTCTTATTGCATAGGGACTTCAAATACAGTATTGAGTAAGCGATGAGAGTGGGTATCCTTGCTTTGTTCCTTATCTTAGCAGGAAAGCATCTAGTTTCACATGATTAAGCTTGATATTAGCTGGAAGTTTTTTCTAGATACTCTTTATCAAGTCAAAATTTCCCCCTATTCCTAGTTTGCTGAATTTTTTGAATGAATGACTATTGGATGTTTGTTAAATAAAATTAATTTTGGAATCATTTCAGATTTATAGAAAAGTTGCAAAGATAGTGCAGAGAATTTCTCTATATTCTTTTAGTTTTCATGTTAACATAATGCATGACTATGGTACTTTTGTAAAAACTAAGAGTATATTACTATAGTTTGAGTATCCCTTATCTGAAATGCTTGGGACCAGAAGTGTTTTTGGATTGTAGAGTTTTTCGAATTCTGGAATATTTGCACTATACTTACAGTTTAGTGTCCTTAATCTGGAATCTGATACGGTCCAATGAACATTTCTTTTGTGGGTCATGTCAGTTCTCAAGAAGTTTCATATTTTGAAGTATTTTGGATTTCTACGTTTCAGATTAGGGATATTTAACCTATATTAACTAAACTCCAGACTTTATTCAGATTTCAAGGATTTTCCACTGATAATCTGTTTTCTATTCAAGGATCCAGTCTAGGATGCCACATTGCACTTAGGAATCACAGTAAAAGGAAAAAAGTAAAATGTGAAAACATTAGAGATCACATAGTCTGGTAACTTTGCAGTTGGCTCATAAATTCTGGAAGACCTCAGGCCCGCCACCTGCTGACAACCTTTTAGGATAGCAGGGTCTCTGCCTGTGGGGTAGGGCCTAAGTCCTGGTCTCCTGGACTTTAAGGGTAGCTTCTTTCCACCATTCCATGTTCCTTCTGCCTCCAAGATTTCCCACCTTTTAAATGTTGCTTTCAGGTCAGCTTTTTTTTTTTTTTAAGCAGTGTTAGCTTGTTGATATTTCTGCCCCACAGCATACCATGTGAACTAATTTAAGGAGTCCATCCATAGGCAGGGTCTTTCAGCTGTAAGATTATCTGAAGATGGAGACATTGGCAAAAATATTTAGTGCTGCAGGGGACCTCAATGAGATGGCTTTGAAGGTAGTTGAATAAAAGTGTTTTGAATGAGATTTATTACCCACTTGGTTTTAGATATATTGTCTCTATATATAACTTATATGCATAAATATGAATGAGAGATGATGCTTTTAATATGTTTTTTCTGTTTTTCTAGCATTGGATTAAATTGTGCTTTGGGTGCAGCTGAAATGAGACCTTTTATTGAAATGATTGGAAAATGTACAACAGCCTATGTCCTCTGTTATCCCAATGCAGGTATGTGTTTCAAGGGGGTCACACATGGGGAGATAAAAGTAACATAAGACATGGCGTAGATGAGGTAAGAGATCGTGAATAAAAGATCTTGTTTTGCAGGTGTTGGTATAGTTGACACTTAATAAATGAAGAGTATCTGGGTGCAGTGTTTCCCTGTAGACCTGAGGGAAGTTCGGCTCACCCTGAAGCTTCAGAACAGTACAAAACTTCTGGAAATGAGCTTAGTCACATAACTGACCAGAGTTTTGCCTTTGGTGACAGCGCAAGCCTTGTGGACGTGACCAGAAAGATGGGTGTAAAGAAGAGAAGAGAGACCCCTTTTCTCTGGTCCATTCTATTAGTAGAAGAGCAAAAGAAGAATCCTGTTTGGTGTTACCTTTTTCTTCTCTGAAAGCTTGGACTTGCAGTTCATTATATGGAAATTTTTTGAAGATATTTGTAGACAGTTCTCAAACTTCTCATTGAATATTGGTAATTTGTTCAGGGTTAACCAGATTTCCCTGTGAATGTATTTGATCACTGCTTAGCTACTTAGAGCGAAAAGTCGTTTTTCAGCCTTCTTTCTCCAAATATATCATTTTAATGCACGATAAATTTTATTTCCCACCAGCAGTAAGATAACTGGAAGCAGATAATAAATAAAACAAGAAACTGGATTGTTATAAGCTGAAGTCTTACTTGGGAAAATTTATTCGAAAGGAGACTGGCTGATTTTTGTTGGTTTTTAATGGCATGTTAGTTGCTCATTAATTAGTTCAAAGGTTATGTAGTATTCCTTCCACCCCCACCCCCAAGCGGCTGTGTAACAAGAATGAATGAATTTCCCTTATGGGAAGAGGTGGGGCTGGGGGCATTCTGTTCTGCCCAACAGTGAATAGAATCTTTTCTTTCAGATGGAAAAGAAATAATAGAGTTCATTTTCCTCTGCAATTTTGTGTGTGTGTGTGTGTGTGTGTGTGTGTGTGTGTGTGTGTGTGTAAGTTTTTTGGAAGGTGTGGTATCTTTGTTTACTGTGTAAATATTATGTGTTTGTTTTTGCAAGTAATCATTTAATATAAATATAAAATTATATAGTTATTAACATAAAGTCTTTAAAAATACAATGTATATTTGTTAAGGCAATTTGCAATAATAGTTGAATTATCCCTTCTCAGGTCTTCCCAACACCTTTGGTGACTATGATGAAACGCCTTCTACGATGGCCAAGCACCTAAAGGTCAGGGGTCCTCCTTTCACTGGCTTTTTAAGAGAGGCAGAGAGATTGAAGAGAGTGTTTAGAAGGAGAATTTTCCCTGGAGAAATCCCAATGTACATATAACAAAGAAAAGTTTAGCTACCCCAAATTAAGGTACTAGAGGCACAGGGGAGGACTAACTGTCGGCATCCTTATCCTCAACTGGCACTGGTGGCTGTTGGAAAATTCTCACTGGGGTCCACTCCAAACAAATAATTGAGACTTGGCTCTCCTCTGAGATGTTGCTTCCCCTGCAGCCTTCCCAAGTTGTAGCTTTCTGCCGTCACACCCCTCAGACTGCTGGGTGGAGTAGATGTCCCCCTGGCCTCCCATCGTCACCCCCATCATTCTCCCTGTCTGTCATACACCGGCCATTGTTTAATCCTAGGTCATGAGACCGTACTGTCCACCGCCGCTTCTTACTGCACTTAGCTACTAATCCCTGGGTGTCTTTCCCCTTGTTCCTTGAATTTTTAGCTTCTGTTTCACTGACATTCTCTCTTAAGCTATTTCTGACTGACTTCTTATGATATCATTATCTTTGTAGACGATCTTTCCAATACTCTTGACTTCTCAGCTCCTTGACTTTGTCTCTTAGTTATGGTGTTCTTTATTCAGTAGCCTATGGTTAAACGCTAGACTCATGCTGTCCCGTATCTAGCCACTACCATACGGTTTTTGGAGCCCTTGAATTGTGGCCAGTGTGACAGAGGAACTGAATTGTTATTTAAACATTTTAAAAATTAATGTAAATTTAAAAGTCTGTACTCTATTTGTGTTATTTGAAGATGTGTTATCCAACTCACATTCATTCAGCTCAGCATATGGGTAAAAAAAAATCATTAGATAGGCAAATCTCCCACTGAACTTTATTTTTTGTGTTTATTTTTTTGAGACATCTCTGTTGCTCAGGCTGAAGTTCAGTGGTGTGATCATAGCTTACTGTAGCTTCGAACTCCTGGGCTCAAGCAGTCCTCCCACCTAGACTCCTGAGTAGCTGGGACTGTAAACACATGCCACCATGCCCAGCTAATTTTTAAATTTTTTGTAGAGATGGGGTCTTGCTATGTTGCCCAGGCTGGTCTCAAATGCCTGGCCTCAAGTGATCCTCCTGCCTTGACCTCCCATAGTGCTGAGATTATAGGTGTGAGCCACCATACCCAGCCTCTCACTGCATTTTAAGTGGTATAAAGGATTTCACAGCATCTGAACTATTCTTTGCTTTTATCCTATGTCTAGGGCATGTGACATCTTTATATCCAGAGTTAAGTACATTTGACTCTCTTTTTATTATAGTCTTAGTTGTTCAGGAAGTATAGATGGCTTTTATGTTGAATTGGTGGGAATGAGTTTAGAATTCAGATGAACTTGCTGAAACTTTGTCTTTTCCTAAATGCAGGATTTTGCTATGGATGGCTTGGTCAATATAGTTGGAGGATGCTGTGGTTCAACACCAGATCATATCAGGTAATAATCACCTATAGACAATATATCTAAAACCAAGTGGACAATCAGATAATACTCTAAATATGTACCTTTTGTTGTGGGCTGAATTGTGTCCTTCCAAAATTTGTATGTTGAAGTTCTAACCCCTCCTGTTTCAGAATGTGGGCTGTATTTGGAGATAAGGCCTTTAAAGAGGGGACTAAGGTAAAATGAGGTCGTACAGGTGTACCTAATCCAATATGATTGGTGTCCTTTGAAGAGCGGGACACAAATGCGCACACAGAGGCAAGACCATGTAAAGACACAGGGAAGAAATAACTAGCTACAAGCCGTGAGACAGGCCTTAAAAGAAACTAACCTTGCCTGACGCCTTCAACTCAGACTTCTGTCCTCCAAGTTATGAGAAAATACATTTCTGTTATTTAAGCTACCCAGTCTTTGGCACTTTGTTACGGCAGCCCTTCCTAACAAGCTCATACATCTTTATATTATGAAAAATTTTAGAGAAATAATAAAATGGACCTCTATATGCCTGTCACATAGTTGCCATAATTTTCGATGTTTTTCCATTCTTACTTCATCTGTCCCTCAACTTTTCCCCCAGATTATGTAAAACAAATCCCAGTTATTATGATATTCTATCCTTAAATACCTGAGTAATATTTGAATGCTCAAAGAGGACAGCTCATATTTATTGTGGGCAAATACAGGCCTCCATTAGATTCCCTCGTGGAAGGAAAAGCAGGTGTCTTGAGGTCAGGAGAAGCATCTTCACTTTGCCTGGTTCACAGTGGTTACTTAATTCATGTTTTCAAGTGAGTGTGTGAAGGAAGGGAGTGAAACGAGCATGACCGTGTGTTTCATTCCTTAGAGTTTTATAGCTTATAGGAAGATTGGAATTCAGTGATTTGGAATGTCGTTTAGGACTGTTTATATTTGTTTTTTTCCCTGGAGTGACTGATGATCATATTTCCAGCCAGTCATCTCACTGTTCCAAGTCTGTTTTCATGTGTGTAATATGTTCACTCTACCGAGTTACCTTGTAGTTCACTGCTTTTGTTGACTGATGTGATAGACTCTTAGTAAATTATATATATATATATATATATTTTTTTTTTTTTTTTTTTTTTTTTTGAGACGGACTCTTGGTCTGTCTTCCAGTCTGGAGTGCAGTGGTGTGATCTCAGCTCACTGCAAGCTCCACCTCCCAGGTTCACGCCATTCTCCTGCCTCAGCCTCCTGAGTAGCTGGGACAACAGGCACCCGCCACCATGCCTGGCTAATTTTTTGTATTTTTAGTAGCGACGGGGTTTCACCGTGTTGGCCAGGATGGTCTTGGTCTCCTGACCTCGTGATCCGCTCGCCTTGGCCTCCCAAAGTGCTGGAATTACAGGCGTGAGCCACGGTGCCTGGCCTAAATAATAATTTTTAAAATATCTTGCAAATAATTTCTGAAAGCTGTCAGTAAATATCACTTATCTTTGGATCAGCAACTATTTCTTTTTGTTTTTGTTTCCTCTTTAAAAAGAGGAGTTGTGTTAAATGTCTGTGTGTATGTTTGTGTGTATCTATATTTATATCTCTGTGTATATGTTTGCTTCTTTTACTTAGACATTCACATTCTAATTTGGGGACAGTAGAGTAGAGCAATTCTTACTGGTCCTGATAAATTTAGTGGAGTAGTCAGATTTTTCTGGTTGATCAAAGACATGATTCATTAAAACTGATAAGGTTCAATGGAGTGTGAATTACCAAAACAAATCTTTAAGAGTAATT
This sequence comes from Macaca nemestrina, assembly GCF_043159975.1. Lineage (NCBI taxonomy): Eukaryota > Metazoa > Chordata > Mammalia > Primates > Cercopithecidae > Macaca > Macaca nemestrina. The sequence goes on along the minus strand of NC_092125.1, from coordinate 12,359,729 downwards.
ATTTTGGAGTTTTAGTGCTTTATGGCTGTGTACCCGCCCTACTGTGTGTGTGCTGTAGTAAAAGCAGATCCACTGGACCTAATTCCCTTCTCTCCTAGCCCCTCTGCTTGTGCCTGCTCCTTTTTGTCGAAGGTGAAATCCTTTTTCTGCTCACATTTTGAGTAGGAAGCAAGGATTGTGTGTGTGTAGATTTGACAGAGTAAAAGACATCTGTGGATGTGGGGAAGGTGGAAGGAAGTTTGCAGTTTGCATTTGTGCAAACTGTCATGTAGCTCCAGGTTCACGTCTCAGAAAGTAAAAACAACCCAGCCAGCGCATAGCCGACGGGCAGGCACACAAAAGGTGCAGTTTATAGATTAATTTTCTGCATTGCTGAGAAAACTAAAAGGCATAATTGTTGCTGCACACTTGGAATTAAGTATATAACTATATATAGTTATGTTAAATAGACAATTTCATAGTTAAAAATTAGTTTTGAAATTAGTTTCATTAAATATATTTTATTCTGAATTAATGGAAATAGTGTTTTCTCTTTCAACTCAGGGAAATTGCTGAAGCTGTGAAAAATTGTAAGCCTAGAGTTCCACTTGCCACTGTTTTTGAAGGACATATGTTACTGTCTGGTAAGTCATAAAGACCTGGTATTCGTGATTTCAGAAACCATTTGTAGAATGTGACTATTCTAAGTGGTAGTGATATTTGTGCTAGGCAGCTTGCTTATTAGGTTGAAGAAGAATCCATATATTCTTGGCACTTAGATGAATTCTAGTGAAGAACCCTTTGTTTTTCCAGGGCTGGGGCAGGATGACATCAACTTTAGGGTAAAAGTGAAGGAAGGCCCAGGTGATTTGCCCAGGTAGGGTCCTTGGTGGTGGCTCGATGGTCCTATCTTTATTGTCCACTGTTTTGAAAACATACTCTTGGCCACAGCCTAACAATTTTAATTTTCAGGTTGAAATTAGTTAGAAAATTCCAGACTGCCAAGGTGTAATGTTTGGTAATAGCAGCAGCATCGTCCTGGAAAATTGTTTGTTTCTGAAATATTCTTGTTGTAATCTTACATTTACCACATGTTTAGGACTTTACAAAGACTTGTGGTATTTATTTTTTCTTTGGTTCTCAACAATCCTTTTGAGGTACGTAGCCTACCTTTTTCAGCATTAATTTTGTGTTCAAACAAGGAACGTTAGTAAACTAGGTCATCTGGCCAACTGTTAGAAAAATAACTTTAAATTTCATATTTTTGCTTCGGTATGTTCATGATATATTAAATGATAACTTCAAGCAGAAAAAGTATGATTTTTTAGAGAACCTGCAAATAACACATATGAGGAATTATGTTCCCTAATAGCTTAGAATTTAACATCTCTCTGAATTGAAATATTTTTGTTTCATATGTTGTCCTATGAAAGGTAAAATAAATTACAAATGACAGCAAAAGTAGTGTCTACTTTTCTCACTCAGAACATAGCACAGAATTAATCCCAATCAGTGAGTGTGAAGTTGGGTTAATAAACATACCAACTATGGTCAGGCTAGCCTTTTTTTTTTTTTTTTTTAAATACTCCAGAAGGTAGAGGATGAGATTAGGAAAAGTAGGATTCATGGTTTATGATACTCCCTCTCTGGAAATAGTGGCTTTTATCAGAGAGAGGTGTGGCAGGAAAATTTATTTATTTCATCCCTGGAACTTAATGTTAGTGCATTACTTCAGCCAAGCACTAAGAGTGGAAAACATTCAGCCTTTGCCAAAATTGAAACAAGAGAGCCATTTACGTAAGATTTTAAAAAATAATTTACATGTAAGAATAAAATAATTTTTTCTTCAATTTGAATGTCATATGCTATTGCTAAATTGCTTTAAACAGTCACCTTCCATCAGATTTTAAAAGAGTGACATCAGATGTGCTATTTAAAATTGTTCTTTTATAAACCACAAGCTTGAGAGAAGTGTGATCTTTGTATCAAGTACTTCACATTCATAATAGATCATTCGCACTATGTGTGAGATGCTTTGGCGGGGGAGTCACACGGAAATGTCAGCATTGAAATGTTGGCTCCCTGCTTGCCTGTCCTGGGAACCTCAGGGTCAGACTAAGATCGGGCATACCCTGGGACTAGCATGGAAGGCTGGGGCCATGAGGATCATTGCCGGGTGGAAGGGAAACCATAAGCCAATACTGGGCGTGGAAAGCGATAATCTCAGTGCACCAAGCAGCCTGGAATGCTTTTATAATGACCCAGTTTATAGTCATTATTTTTCTCTGCCTCATAGCTGTTTCTTCCTAAGCCCATGCTTTGACAAAGGTCTTAAAAGCCATTTTCTCTTATTAGCAATGAAAGCAATGATTGTGGGTGCTAATTCTGTGCTTATCAATGTTATTCAGTTTCATTTTTACAGTAACAGTATAAAGCAGACACTTTACTGTCTTTGTAAACTCAGAGGCATATGGGAAGTTGCCCCAAGGTTGTTCATTCCGGTAAGTGATTTGAACCCAAGGCCGTCTGTCCCCAGAACCTGCCTGTAACCACCTAGTGAGACTGCCTCTCCTAATACTTTAAAGGTAATGAATAGTGAGACTGCCTCTCCTAATACTTTAGACATAGTGAATAGAACAAACCAGTTCAGAGCCTTTTCTATAGTGATACTTCACACTGTACGTTTGAGACTGCCTCTCCTAATACTTTAGACATAATGAATAGAACAAAAACAGTTCAGAGCCTTTTCTATAGTGATACTTCACACTGTATGTTTTTACTTCAGTGTAATATATCCACATGTATTATCTGATATTTGCCCCTAAATTGGCCAGTGGCAGGGGAGATGTTACGATGTTGGTAGATAAGGAAACAGGCACCAGAAGTCCACCTGGCTTACCTAGAGCCAGCTCATTAGTGATAGACCTGCCACAGTGACTCCTGTCTCTCAGGTCTCAACCTGGGTCCCTGATTCAGCCTTGTTGATTATGGGTTCTAGGCCTCTGGATCAAAGAAATGAAGTAACGTTGTAAACACACCATTGGTGGGATTGAAAAAGCTTACTCCGTATAGCTTCAAGCTAATATCTGAGCAGACAGCTGTGGAACACCTCTCTTTCAATTCTAACTTTGTCCATGATTTTTGCCCCAGCCTCTTGGTTAAATAGGGGTTGATGATTATTTTTTCTTTTTTCTCAGTATGATTAGGTCCTTGAGGTTATTTGCAGCATAAAACTCTGAAATATTTCTTCTTTTGAGAGTCTGGTTGTAAATGTAGATGTAACAAATAGCCTTTGCTGCATTTGAATCTCCCTAGAGACAACTGTGGCCCTGCTTCCACATTGGATCTCCTGTCTGCTCAGATGGGCTGTGGTGCAGGAACTTCTCTTTCTTACTGAATACATTTGCGTCTGTCTGTCTTATGTCATCCATATGCATTTGCAGAAATTTTTCAAAATGCTTCTCCTTTTAAGGTCTGGAGCCCTTCAGGATTGGACAGTACACCAACTTTGTTAACATTGGAGAGCGCTGTAATGTTGCAGGATCAAGGAAGTTTGCTAAACTCATCATGGCAGGAAACTATGAAGTGAGCATCTTAATAAGACCCCTGAGGCATCTGCCCATGTCTTTGGCTAGACAGCATGTAAATGAAACAGCTCTCTGCCTTTGATAGTGTTATTAGCAGAGCCGCTAGAAAGTGTGAGAAGATGGTAATGTGTGTTTGCAGCAGGGTGGGCTGGTGGGAGGACGAGGCTTTGAAAAATTGAAGCTGCTGTTGTCAATATTTGTTAAAAAGTACTGCATTTGGTGTATGAAGTAGGATGAGATGGGAAGGATCCAGGTTCTAGCTATTTCTATTAATCATGAAATAAGTTAAAAAATTTGAGAAGGCTCTTTATTTTGTCTTCTCACAAATCCTTCTAGGGAAAGGGAAAGACAGGAAAATTCCTGTCAGTTCCTTACGGCTGCATCGAATGCTCACTGTTGAGAGGGTATTATGAATCTTGTTAGCTGTAGACTAAAATAAACAAACGAAAGAAATAGACCCTTGCCTTGGAAAGTTTATGTGATAGTTTTAGCCATGGTGTTTTTAAGCTCGGTCACTCTGTGGATGAGCATAATTTAATCCATACAGAGCATACCCAAGACTCCTGGATAGATTTTCCTATGAAAATATGAATTTAAAATTGGAGGAATTTGGCCGGGGCTTTGATGATAATTAACTTTGTCATCCAACTTTCCTCACTTTTTTGCAACCTTTAGGAGATCTTCCAGAAACCAGTATCAGAGCTGATTTAGTTTTCATAACAAGGAAAGGACCGTGTATCCCCCTTCATGGACCTGTTCATTATTACCTGATGGCATCCCTGGAGGCGTGTCTTCCTTCCTAGTACCTCAGCTGGCACATTAGCAGGGCCTGGTTGCCCAGTTTCACCACTTCCCCTGTCAGTTGTCTTCCCCTCATTCTTGCTGCTTTCCAGTGCTCCTGTATGCATCCATCATGAGCCTTCCCAGTTTGGAAGTTCCATAGGGTCCAGGAGGCTCGCTTCTGACTCTGTGCCTTTGTTCTTGTTTGCTTCCTTCTGAAGTGCCAGTGACTCTTCCTAGCCATAGAGTGTTCTTCAGCTGGCAGCGTTTTGATTCTTATGCCTATTCTATGGTGTCCCTTTGGTGGATTTGATAGATTTGACACTGAGAGCATTTTAGGAAGAAGCAAACAGGTGAAAGTAATAATATCTATCATTTAATAAGGTCTTTCTATGTGCCATCACTGTGCTAAGCACTTTATGTCATTTCTCATTTAATCATCACAGCCTGGTGGAGATAGATACTGTGGTTATCCCCATTTTACAGGTGTAGAAACAGAGGCTTGGGGAGGTTAAATGACTTGCCTTTTGTTTTACAGCAAGTAAATGATAGAACCCAAGTCTACCAAGCATGTGCCCTTAACCACTCTGCTATCTCTGCCTAGTGGAAACACTAGGAGGGGGCAGTAGAAACAGGAAGGGACAGGTGACTCTTCATTAGAGTCTAGCTTTTATGTTTTAGTGATCCCTTTGTGGTTTAGTGAAAAGAACATTGACCTGAAAGAAGTTCCAGTCCTGTGTTCTTACTCAACTCAAATGTCTTTAAACAAACTGCTTCATCTCTCTGAGGTTGTTTGGGAAGGTTAGACCTTGAAGCTGTTATTCCGTGATTGTTAAGAAATAGGTCAGATATTGGCATTTCCATTTTCCAGGTCTTTTGACCCTGTTGCTTACTGTCTTACCTCCTGTCTGTTTGCTCCAATCCATTCCCCATTAGCCAGCTGAAGATGCTCCCTCTCAGTTAGCTTTCTCCATTTTGGTTTGTGGTGACCTTTCCCTTTCCTGGATGTTGAGATCATCTTGGCATTTGACCCACACATTGTATGGCAGTGTCCAGTAGTTTTTTATGTGACTGTGACATGTGCCCCCAACTAGATAGAAACCCTTTAAGAACCAGGATTGTGATTTACACTTCTTTTTATTCTTTATTGTATTTAAATTGGTACTGATACTAGAAAACATTTTTTGATTTACTGAATTAATTAATTGCTTTATTTATTTTGAAACAGAGTCTTGCTCTGTCACCCAGGCTGGAGTGCAATGGCGTGGTCTTGGCTCACTGCAACCTCCACCTCCAAGGTTCAAGCGATTCTCCTGCCCCAGCCTCCAGAGCTGCTGGGACTACAGGCACCCGCCACCAGACCCAACTAATCTTTGTATTTTTAGTAGAAATGGAGTTTTGCCTTGTTGGCCAGGCTGGTCTTGAACTCTTGACCTCAAGTGATCTGCCTGTCTCAGCCGCCCAAAGTGCTGGGATTACAGGCGTGAGCCACGGCGCCCGGTCCAGATTTACTGAATTGAATTGTGATCCTTTTTCTCTATGCGGCCTTGGCTCAGTGCATATGGTGCTTCCTTGTGGCATATGCCATAGAGTTTCATGCCTATTCTATCACAATGAGTGCTAAAAGTTTCTATTTTATTTTCTTGGGCTAAAAAAAATCAAGACAACATCAGCATCTACTATTGATTTTATCCTTGCTTATTTTTTTACACTATGAAGTGTACAGTGAAGACTCAAATAAACAGAAAGTCTCTGTCACGTTAGTTAGAAGGCATTGTGGAATATGTATATTTTGCCCAACATTGTTCAGAGTGGGAAGTATATAAGACTCTTTTTGGAACACTTATCCTACAAAATATTCCTTAGATGGTCATAAGTGGGAAATGCTGTATTCTGTTTTGGGAAGGTTGCAGTGTATAATAGTGCATTAAAGAATTTGAAAAGCCTTCCAGTGTTATAAAACCTGCTGAAACTTATTTAACTGACATTTCTTTTCATGTAACTCCTATTAACAGCCTGCAATGAATACTTTCAGCAGATACTGAAGAGTTATATAGTTTTTGGCAAATACTGAAGAGTTACATCGTTTTGGATGGTTTCTCTAAGGACTTTTTTTTGGAGGAGTTGGGGCTTGAGCTGGGTCTTAAGCAATGTGGAAGGAAAGGGATTGCGTTCCAAGCAGAGGAGACAACATGATCTGCAGCACAGAGATGGGAACAGATCTGGCTGGGTGAGGGCTCCAGCGGGGGTGGAGTGGGAAGTTCAGTTGGGTAAGAAGATGGGGCCAGCTCAGAGGGCCTTGACTGCCATGCTGAGGAATTGAGAATCTTCATGGTAGGAAAACAGCTTTGGTGGATTCTAAGCAGTGAGATGATGTGATGGAAGAGATAGATGTGTGAGAAAGGTTAATTTGTGATGAGTGATGGGAGGACAGCAGGCCCAGAGTCAGGGAGTCTGGCTAGGTAGTCTGTGTAATTTGAAAGGATTGCTGGGAAGGGTAAGGAATGACCTCGTTAGCCTTTTCTCAAAGTACTGTCTTCTAACGCTGCTTCCTCTCTCATTCTTCCTTCAGGAAGCCTTGGGTGTTGCCAGAGTGCAGGTGGAAATGGGAGCCCAAGTGCTGGATATCAACATGGATGATGGCATGCTAGATGGTCCGAGTGCAATGACCAGATTTTGCAACTTAATTGCTTCCGAGCCAGACATCGCAAAGGTTATACAAAGTTTGTGTTTATCAGGGGGATTTACTTGTCTCACTTTGTCACTCATTTAACTGTGCCAGTTGTCCCATTAATCTGTGAACTCAAGAACTGGTTTTCTGAAGCACAGTAGTTTCTGATTGTCAGCTTTCTCAGATAATGATAACCTTTCCATATAAAGCAGATCTTGGAGACAGCTGTGGCTTCAGCCTGGCTGTTTCCAAGGCTTCTGGGATTGTTCATGAGAATTGAGTCTTCTCAGATGTCTGGACAGAATAACAACCCACTTTCCCTGTCTGTGAAGGAAAATCATTGGCTCTATTTCTGCCATAGGCAAGGGAACTCAGTGATTTCTTTCTTATAACAGAAAGGAGAGAACTTTCAGGCTTATCAGACTAAGACAAAAGTACAAAACAAGATTAAATCAAGAGGTTATGTCAGCTTTTACATTTGTTCTTTAAAAGGTGAAAGTTGATATTTGTGTCAGTCTTTCAAACATTTTTAAATGAGTTCTAAAATTTTTAAAAATCTTACCTCATTTTTCTGCCATTAAGCTTGTTATGAGGAGTGATTTTTTTTTCCCCCTCCTGAGGCAGGGTTTTGCTGTGTGGCCCAAGCTGGAGTGCAGTGGTGCAATCAAAGCTCACTGCAACCTCAGACTCCTCCCACTTCAGTCTCCTGAGTAGCTAGGACCACAGGCACGCATCATTTAAAAAATATTTTTGGTAGAGAGGGCAGGTCTTGCTGTGCCACCCAGTCTGATTTTGAAGTCATAGGCTCAAGCAGTCCTCCTGCCTTGGCCTCCCAAAGTGGTGGGATTACAGTTGTGAGCCACTGTGCCTGGCAGGAAGTGATTTTGAAGTTCTTTTTTAAAGAAACCTCCTAGTGCTTTAAGAGTTGCATATTTCGGGTTGAGCTGTTGGTTTTTTATTAGGCTTCAGCAGATTTAAGTTAGAAGTCTGTGGTAAGTACTGAATTACATTTGCCCATCTTTCATTTGTGTCTTAAAACTCTTTACTAAAAAGTCTCATCATTCTTCTGGGAATAAATATTTTGAGAATTTAAGGTACAAAGAAGCAAGACAACTTGTTCAAAGTTAGTTAGAATCAGAGGTATAGCCAATTGTTTATCAGCTTAGTATTGGGAAGAGGGTAGACTTGCCTTGTAAGGCCCAATCAAGTCAATGGACTATTGACCCTACTTTCTTTCCTCATCTCTAAAATGGGATCATCAAACCCCCTTTGTGAATTGTAAAGATGCAAGTGCTTTATCAACTGTGAAGGACCCCATGTAACTCAATAAATTATTAGTGTTCTGATTGCCACAACAATTTCTTATCTTTCTTGGTTTTGCCCTACTACCACAATTTATTGGAGGCCAAATTTCGACCCATGGGGTAAAGCATAAAATCGTTTTACCAGCACGTTTTCACCAGTAGGGTTGGGACACCAAACTATCAGCAAGCAAATATGAGCCGATACACTGGCCTGGTATTGTCGTTGCATTTGACCCTTTTCTTAGCAAACCTGTCATTACTAGCATGCTAAGAAAAAGCATGGTGGAGTGCCTGTTCTTTTTTGCTCTTGTTTGGTGGCGTGGCTTAGGAAATTGCTGACTACTCATTTTTCAGTCCTCAGTTGAAATGTTTCCTGCCCCGGGAAGCTTTCCCTGGATTTTCCCGCCCCATTCTCCATGCTTCCTAGATTGGGTTTGGTGTGTGCTTCCATGGCAGCCTGTGCTTCTCGTATGCTTTTAGTTTTTACCACACTTTATGTCATTACTTATTTAATTATTTATCTTTCTAAGCTCAGTGGAGCCAAGTACCTGGCTTTCTTACTGTTTTCCCTGTATGGGCCTAATATGGTAGTCACTTAATTATTTATTGAATGGCTTAATTGAATAATGTGGCCTATGCTGGGAGCTGTGGTGTGCACCTATAGTTTCAGCTACTTGGGAGGCTGAGTGGGGAGGATGCCTGGAGCTCAGGAGTTCAAGACCAGCCAAGGGAACATAGTAAGACCTTGTCTCTAAAAATACAAACATAATGCAGCCTAGATCAGTTGCCTCATTTCATTTCTTTTTATCAATCTAATTCTTCAAGCCCTTCCTTTCACCTTTCTTAGAACAGAGGTATGAATTAAAAGGAACCTATTCTCAACTGTGCATTTCAGTCTTGTCCTTTATTTTAATTATATGCATTTGTTGATAATTAGATCTATTTTTCCTTTCTAATATTAAAAGTCTTTTTTTTTCAGTAAAAAAAATCAGTAATTTGATTTTCTAAAGGAGAGGTTGAATTTGAATAACTTCGCTAGAGGGCTGTTCCCAAAGGACACAAGGCTAAACATTAATTCCTAAGTTAGATCAGGGATGTCTAAATCCTATCTGAGGTGTTTGCCTCGGGGCCTAGGCACTTGAAAGTGTACTGCACTGAAGCTGGTGAACTGATCCCACTGATTTCATTCTGATGTTCAGCTATGATCTTTCAGCTATAAATCCCTGGCCCATGCATGGAGTATCTTGTAATACTGAAATTACTCCAAGTATTTTGGTCTTAAAGAATAAGTGTATTAAAATTCTGTCTCTGACGTACTACTATTATTTGTTTATTGTTTTGCTAAAGAAGAAACAGGGAATACTTTAGAGCTTTTGAAAAGTAATTTGTAGTGACTTGTGGCCTCTCTGTGATTTTCTTGCCTTTCTGATCTCAGGTACCTTTGTGCATCGACTCCTCCAATTTTGCTGTGATTGAAGCTGGGTTAAAGTGCTGCCAAGGGAAGTGCATTGTCAATAGCATTAGTCTGAAGGAAGGAGAGGATGACTTCTTGGAGAAGGCCAGGAAGATTAAAAAGTTTGGAGCTGCTATGGTGGTCATGGCTTTTGATGAAGAAGGACAGGTGAGTGATTTCTTTTGGCCTAATCCATTGTGTTACCCAGGTTAGAATGCAAGTCTGAAACAGCTACATATATATGTACACATATACATGTATCTCTTTCTGTATACATTCATATACATATGCGTACATGTGTCTGTATACAGTCATACATCATGTATTACTTAACAATGGAGATATGGTCTGAGAAATACATCATTAGGTGATTTTGTCATTGTGCCAACATCCTAGAGTGTATTTACACCAACCTAGATGGGATAGCCTACTACACACATAAGCTAGATGGTATAGTGTATTGTTCCTATGTCATAAGCTAGTGTAGCATGTTACCATACTGAATAGGCAACTGTAACAAAGTGATAGGTATTTGTGTATCTAAATGTATCGAAACATAGAAAATTTACAGTAAAAATACAGTATTATAACCTTAGGGAACCATTGTTGTTTATATGATCCATCATTGATTTAAGTGTCCTTATGTGGTCAATGACGGTATATGAAAATCTGATATATAGTAAAGTCTTTGTATTCATGAAGAAAGGTTGAAGTATTCAGGAAATGCTGTTGGGACGACTGGCTATGCATCTGGAAGAAAATAAAGTTAGATTCCCATTTCCAACCATATACTAAAATAAAGTTAGCTATTTGCAACATGAATAATAGTAGTGGGTGAATATTCCTAATATGCAAAATTTCTGTAAGTCGGAAAGCAAAACACCCCAGTCAACCCAATAGGAAAATGGACAAAGGAAATGAGTAACAGTTTATATAAAAATAAATAACAAATAGCCAATAAACTTATGAGAAGATACTAACTTTTGTAAGCATTAAAGAAATAAAAAATAAATAATGAGATTAGTTTCCTTTACCAAATAGAAGAAAAAATTAGAAGATTGATAAATGGCAGCCTTCATAATACCTCTGCCATAGAATCAGGGTGGGGCACATGGGAAGCTTCAGATATAATAATAGTTCAACTATGTGATAAACTGATCATTGTTATGTTTTATACTTTACATAACTTTTCATGTATATTTTGGTACCTATTTAAAACCACTAAAAAATCTGTTTCTTATTATTAAGCTCTTCTGGGAATCTAGTAATAAGGTTGAGTATATAAGGATATATGTTCACATTTATTGTAGCATTGTGGTAGCAATAAGCTAAGAACACTAAATGTCAATTACTAGGGGAATGCTTAAACCTTGGTCCTTACTACATAGAATACTGTGCAGCAGTTAAAAAGAATCAGGAGATGGAACCATGTCTTCAGTATATTGAAAAATGAAAAAAGTGAGTGACATGATCCCAATTTTACTTAATATAAAAGTACTTACATTTACGTATGTGTGTCTGTATAAGCAGAGAAAAGAATTTGATGGTTGTCAACTGGGGTAGTAGGGATGGTCTGAGTTGGGGATGGTCTCAAATGGGGACATACTGACCGAACAAGTAATGGGATTATATGTACTTTTTCTTTCCTTTCTGTCTTTCTTTGTTTTTAAATGTATTTTTTTGTATGAAAGATACATTTTCTTTCATTGTGAAAAAATTCAAATCATCCAGAAGAATGCAAAAGAGAGAGAATTTTGATCGTTAACATATATTGAACCTTAATTCACACCAAGCAAGTACACAACACACATTAAATCACTTCTTCCTCCAAGCATATAAACTGTGGGTGTGTATTCTTGTTATTTTTGAATGTCATGTGAGGAAACTAAAGCACAGAGATGTCCCAGGACTTGCAGTTGTCACACAGCTAACAGTTTGCAGTGCTGGGATTCAGGTCTAGGCGATCTGGTTTCATTCATCAGGGCCTGTGCTAAAGGGTCGAGTGAAAAGGCTGTCAGGGAAGAGTTGGCCTGTTTAGAAGAGGTGGTCTTGTAAGATCCGTCTGAGGAGGGAACATTTGAAAACCGGAGTAAAATGAGAGAGCAAGCCACATGGCCATGTGGGGAAAGAGCAAAAGAGGTTTCAGCAAATGAAAACTTTTATAAGATGAGATTATACCTGGTATTCTGTAACTCTTTTCCCCTACTCAACATAATGTTGGCATTTTCCCATCTTAGTGAATAGGGATTAAAACTCCATGGTTTCTGGTTGCATTGCATTCTAGTATGTTTTACTTACTATCTATTATTGAATGAAATTGTGTTTCTAATATTTTAGTAGCATGAACAGTTCAGTGACCAATGAATATCCTAATTCATGCCCCTATTTCCCCTTGTAAATGATTTTTCTTAGAGTCAGTTCATTGAAGTGGGATTGCTATGTCAGAGAGTGCACGCATTTACTATTCTGAGACACATTGTTAAAACTGTCCATCTGAAAAGTTGTTATCTTCCACTAGAAGTTTAGTGTGGTATGGGACCTTTTGATAATTGTATTTTCTGCAGATAGACAAATAGTTCCGTAAACAAAAAGGAAAACAAAAACCCTCAGCCTTCTAGATCCTGAGGCAGCCACTTTCAGCTTTTTAAGCTGATTCTTGTAGCATCTACCTCTTTATCTTCAAATTCCAGTTTTAGTTTTTATTTATTGACTTGCTACAATGATTAAAGGTTTTTTAGCTTTTCACCATCCACTGCCCTGACTCTGTACAGCTTTACTTTTATCCTTCCCAGTATAGTTCATTTTAGCTATAATCGTTTTCAGTGCTTACATTATTAAACAGTATAAAAGCTGAGCCATGCAATAGTATACTATGATTGCTTTTCCTTTCTTACTCTTTATTTGTTTTCTATGAAGGTAATACTTACCTTTTTGTTTGTATTGTTTTCTATGTATTTCGCCTTCAGATTGTACCCCAGTTGTGTAAACCTCCAATATCCAATGTAGCCAGACACATTAAGAGGACTGTCATACTACTTTTTTGAAGAATTCTCCCTCCAAGTCTTCTGACATGACCCGGAACGGCTGCTCAGTAGGCCAGCTGCACAGCTGTGACCTTCCTCCTGGGGTTCCATTTACCTTTCTCTTAGGTTTTTAGAACTCATAATTTCCTCATTCTTGGTTAACTTTTTGTTTGGGTCATTTGGTAGAGTACATTCTCTGGTAGCTTCTTGTGAAAGAAAACATGGCAGTAAATATTTTTGAAACCTTACGTATCAGAAAATGGCCGTATTCTACTTTTACGCTTAATTGGCAGTTGTATGGGCATAGGAGTGCAAACTTGAAGTTGTTCTGTGTTTTCAAAATACTGCTCTTTTGTCTTCTGGTTCCCACTGGTATTGGTAAGAAGTCCAGTGCTGTTCTAACTCTTGATTATTTTTGTGAAACTTGTTTTTCTATTCTCTGGACGCTTTGGGAATCTTTTGTGTCCTCTGTGTTCTGAATTCTTGCGATGATGAGCCATCCATTATGCTGGCACTCAGTAGGCCTTTCATTTGTGAAAGTCACAGCTGCAGTGGTAGGAAGTGTCCTTGGATTGTTTTATTTTCTTTTTTGGTACATGTATTATTGAGATATTGAATGTTTTGGACAGATTGTCTAATTTTCTTATATTTCTCTCCTATTTTCCAACTCTGGTATTCTACTCTGCATCGGGTGAGATTTTCATATCTACATTTATCCTCCAGACCCTCTATTTAGAGTTTTATTTCTTCTTTTTCCAGAAGCTCTTTTTTTGTTATCTGAATGTTCCTTTTAACAATATATATAGTGGGCTGGGCATGGTGGCTCACGCCTGTAATCTCAGCACTTTGGGAGGCCGAGGCGGGCGAATCATGAGGTCAGGAGATCGAGACCATCCTGGCTAACACGGTGAAGCCCCGTCTCTACTAAATATACAAAAAATTAGCCGGGTGTAGTGGCGGGTGCCTGTAGTCCCAGCTACTCAGGAGGCTGAGGCAGGAGAATGGCTTGAACCTGGGAGGCGGAGCTTGCAGTGAGCCGAGATCGCGCCACTGCACTCTAGCCTGGGCGACAGAGCGAGACTCTGTCTCAAAAACAAAAAACAAACAAACAAAAAAAACCGGATATATATAGCAACTTGTTACTTTTTAATGAGGCAAATATCTTCAAATATATCCTGAGCACTTACTATGTGCCAGACCCTATTCTAATCTCTGAGGAGACAGCAGAGAATACAGCCTAGTCCCTGTTCATGTACGATTTATATTCTTAGGGACAAAGGGAATAACACATTTAAAAAAAATGTATATATATATGAATAATTGGCCAGGTGTGGTGGCTCACACCTGTAATCCCAACACTTTGGGAGGCTGAGGCAGGTGGATCACCTGAATTCAGGAGTTCGAGACTAGCCTGGCCAACGTGGTGAAACCCCGTCTCTACTAAATACAAAAATTAGCCAGATATAGTAATGCATGCCCGTAATCTTAGCTACTGGAGAGGCTGAGGCATGAGAATTACTTGAACCCAGGAGACTGAGGTTACAGTGAGGTGAGATCGCACCACTGCACTCCAGCCTGGGTGACAGAGTTAGACTCTGTCTCCAAAAAAAAAAATAATAATAATAATAATAAACGTGTGTGTGTGTATACACACATTGAATGGTATTGAATACGGTGAAGGGAAATGAAGAGTATTTGATCCCCCCTCAGCGTGGAGATGGGGGAATATTATTTTATGTAGGATAGTTTGGGAAGGCCTCATGGATGATGTGACATTTTAGCAGAAGCCTAGGTGAGCCGTGTGAAAATGTGGGGGAATAGTGTTCTTTGCAGAGGGAATCTTGAGGTAGATAGATGCTTGTCGTGTTTGAAAACCAACAGGGAAGCCAGAGTAGCTGGAGCAGAGGGGAGAGGAGGAGATTGGGAAGATACAAGGTTGGAAAGGTGGCACGTCAAATCACATAGGGCCTTGGCGGCCTTTCTTCACACTTTTGGTTAACATTGTTACCCAGTGTGAGTGGGGACACCATGGAAAAGTTTTGAACAGAGGGGTAAATATGATCTGACTCATGTTTAAACCCTCTGGTCCTTTGTGGAGAATGGTCTGTTAGGGCCAAAGCAGAAATGTTAGAGTTTATTGCTCTCATTCAAATGAGATATGGTGATGGTTAGGGCCACGGTGAAAGCAAAAGAGGATGTTAAAAATCATCTGTTTCTACATATATTTTTAACATAGAGCCAATAGGATTTGCATTCACATTGAGTATAGGTTGTGAAAGAAAGAGGAGTCAGGGATAATTTTAGAATTTGTTGGCTTGGGCAATTGAAAGGAAGGAGCTACTGAGGTAAGAAAGACTTTGAGAAGCAGATTTGGGCTGGGGTAAGGAGAAGTTTGGGTTTGGACATAGTATGTGGTGGGCATGTCGAGTGTGCAGTTGTGTAAATGAGTGGATTTTGTGGGCAAAGTCTGGCTTGAAGATAGGATTCCTTTATTTGGGAATTATTTGTACATGCTATTTAAAGCAGTGAGACTGGCTGAGCTCACCAAAGGAATGACTGTAGAGAAGTCCTAGGAGTAAGTGAGTCTTAGAACCACAGTGCTTAGGGCACTGGGGAGAAGAGGAAACACCATCAGAAGGATATGAGAAGGAGCAGCCTACATGGTAGGAGGGGAGTCAGAAGAGAGAGTTCCCTTGGAAGCCAAGTGAAGAACAAGCGTCAAAGAAAAGGGCATGATCAGCTGTTTAAAGAGTTGTGGATAGACCAAGTGGGATGAGACCAAGGGTTTACCATTGGATTAGAAATGGGGTCATTTGTGATCTTGCTGTACTGTTTCCAAGGAGATGAAAGCGTTATTGGAGTGGATTTAGAGAGAATAGGAGAAGAATAGAAGCAGCAGTATAGGCAACTTTTTACAGTTCTGCCATAAAGGGGAGCAAAGAAATAGGGTGGAAACCAGGGGGGAAATACGAAGTTAAGAAAGGATGTGTGTGTATGTGTGTGTGTGTGTGTGTGTGTGTGTGTGTGTGTGTGTAGATTCTGTGACAGCATGTTTTTGTAAGCTGATGAGAATGATCTGGGAGAGAGAGGGAGGAATTGATGCAGGAGAGAAAGGAGGCATTTGCCAGAGCCATGACCTTGTGAGTTGAGAGAGATGGCAATCACTGTGTGAGTGGAGGGGTGGCTTTAGATCAGTAGCTGGGCAGTTTGCTCAAAGTGCAAAAGAGAAGGCAGAGTAAAGAGTGCAGATCTGCAGGCATGCTGGTTGATGTGCTGGCGGGAGTCTATAATTGCTTCTGTTTTCTCGGTGAAGTTGGAAGCAAGGTCAATTCAGAGTGAGAATGGAATGTTGCGCCTTAGGGATCTGTGGTGCTTAACCAGGAGTGCAAAGCAGACTCACTGTGACAGGGAAGGGCAGTCACTGCTGGAGCTTTTGAAAAAACATACACACCCCTGGACTTCAGCCCTTGAGTTTTGACTCATTTGGTCTGGGATGAGGCCTGGCTTTAGACATTTTAAAGCCTTAGAGGTGATTCTGATGTATCTTTCGGTTGAAAACCACCAGCAGAGGTTATTTAATTTAGTCTTCAGAGTAACCACTGAGGTGGCAGCCATCCCGTTTTACAGTGGACCAGTGTCATGTCTAGGACATGGTGGAACCAAGTTTTTACCCTTGGTCTTCCTCTTTTGAAGACGGGTGTATGCTTCCAAATCCTATGTTCACCCTGTGCTTTGTTTATTGGCACTGCTTAGTGCTTGGTCTTGTCTAAGGATAGGTTTTCCCAATTTAGACTTGACTGTGACCACAAATTAAAAGCAAATGTAGGAAAACAAAATAACCTGCTAGTTATGAAATATATACAAATTAGAGCAGCCTTAAGGTAATGTTTTATCCCTACTAAATTAGTAAAGTTAAAAATGGTCAAGGTCTATGTAGATACAGCAGTGATAAAACTGAAGCCTCGTTTGTTGCAGAGTGTAGTGTAAACTGGTACAGTCCTTTTGAAAGAGAATATAATACCTGTCAAGAGACAAAAAATTGTTTATACCCCTTGAGCTCATAATCTTATTTCTGGGCAATTATTCCAACAAAAGAATTCAGCAGCGTAAGGATAGTATATATGCCAAGATTTTACACCAACATTATTGAAAATATAACAGCCCAAGTGCCCAACTGAAGAGAAATAGATAACTTAGGTAACATAATTTTACTGGACTGTTCTCCAGAGCATTTAAATATTATACAGATTATGGAGTCGCATGTATGCTCACTGTCAAATTGTCATAAATATTGAAAATTATAAGAAGCAAAGCAAAAATCTTGTATACTTTCAAAGTTAAGAAGCCAGCAATACAGGTATTTTTTATATAAAGGCATGTTTTCTGTTGATTGAGTTGTCATAATGCTCTTGGATGTAGCAATCAGTTAAGAACCGGGATTTGCTTTGCTTGGATTGACACCACTGATTATAGGGGAAAAACAACAACTCCCTCAAATGGGAAGCTACTGTTGCGGCTAAGCAAGGCACACCAGCTTTGTTTCAATAGCTGGCTGCTGTGTTGGAGTCTTTGGTTAATGTCTGTGATCCATGTTGCAAACAAAACTGCAAGGTCAAGACCAGATACGACAGGAGGCTGGGCCTGAGACTTCTGGATTGAAAGGCAACGAGAAAGCATTTCTGTGTTTTTCATTGTTGCTGATAGTTTTGACCAGCTGTTATTCTTAGCTCTACATAACAAGATACAGGACACCTTTATTATTGAAATTTCTATGGGACAAGTATACTGACTCTAGATTTAGTTCTCTTTCTCTAAATGAAATGATTTTTAATTTTTTTCATATAATCCATAGGTTCACAAAAATGACTTTTTTGTATGACAATTTTTGATAATGTGAAGTTTCTTAGAAATATAATTATCACATAATAGCAGAATAGTCTATATTAGTTTTTGTTTGCACATGTGTAAACTATATAAAAGAATAATCAATATATGCAACACATTTTCCTTTTTTTTTGGTTTTCTTGTTTTAAAATGATTTGAAAATAAATTTCTAATTATGAGAACCATTGGATCTTGGTTAATATCTAAATAATCCTAACCTACAAGATAACAAGGAATTGGTATCTTGCCAATGTTTAGATTTGTCTCTGAGGAACGTGGAATGTCTTTCCAATTACTCATTCGATGGAGTTGTGTAATTATCCCTAAATAGGAAATCTCTAGATCATTCCTATGTGTTTTGTTTGTTGTTTTTATTGTAAGTGGCATATTTTTTCTTTGGTAGATTTTTTCCCTTTGGTTGTGATTTTTAGATTTTTTCCTTTGGACACTTCCTTTTCTTCAGTGTTTACCTTCCTGCTTGTCACTGTCTCTCTTGAAAGGCACAAATATCCATTTCTATCACTTCTGGTTTTGTTTTTTTTTTGTTTTTTTTTTTTTGAGATCAAGTCTCACTCCGTCATCCAGGCTGAAGTGCAGTAGCACGACCTCAGCTCTGCAACCTCTGCTTCCTGGGTTCAAGCAATTCTCCTGGCTTAGCCTCCCAAGTAACTAGGACTACAGGCGTGTGCCACCACAACTGGCTAATTTTTGTATTTTTAGTAGAGGTGGTTTTTCACCATGTTGGCCAAGCTCTTCTCAAACACCTGACCTCAGGTGATCCACCTGCCTCAGCCT
Organism: Macaca nemestrina; assembly: GCF_043159975.1. Classification (NCBI taxonomy): domain Eukaryota; kingdom Metazoa; phylum Chordata; class Mammalia; order Primates; family Cercopithecidae; genus Macaca; species Macaca nemestrina. The sequence goes on along the minus strand of NC_092125.1, from coordinate 12,341,253 downwards.
GTCAAAGTGCCAGGATTACAGATGTGAGCCACTGCACTGGGCCGGACCACTTCTTTTTTTAACTACAGTCCCAGAATGGGCCTCTGCTTCCTCCAGGGTTCTCTTGCCCATCTTCAACTAGTTCAGTTGGATTTTAAAACTTTAACTCACCTCTGAAGTTAGCCCTGTTCCATCTCTGCTCCTTTTCAGACTACATTAAAGAATCTAGGTTCTTTAAAGAATCAACATTAAAGAATCTACACATTGTCCTTCTCTTCCTTACAGTATCTGCCTTGATGACTAAATCAAAAATTGTTTTATTGCATTACTCCCTGAGTGTCTGGTATTTTAGCAAAATCTGAGCCATGAGCTTCTTAAGAAGTAAAGCCTTGTACTCACTGGTCACAGTCTAGCTTCTCTATGGCTTAAGAGTTTGATAAAGCTATACATGGCATTTATTCCTTCCTTCTTGCTGCTCAGAGTATCACTGAGTTTTTCTTCTACTCCAGCTGAGAAGGTACCACATCTCACCTGTCAGTGGTTCTCACCTGGCTTTACATTAGCATCACTAAGGGGCTTTTACAAAACACTTGCTGAGGCCTCATCTCCAGATTCTGATTTAACTGGTTCAGGGTGAGGTGTTACTATTATAAAAAACAAGCAAACAGAAATCCCTCTGGGTTATTGTAATGTGCAGCCAGGGTTGAAAGCCCTTCCTGATGGAGTAAAGCTCCCGTTCTGTTGTTTTACTGAACTTCTATTCTGGATCTGTGAAATCCACAAGCACGATTGAGGCTTTATTGGTGTGTCTGTCCCACAGCCCTGGTGAGGGGTAAGACAGAAGCTTGGTGAACCTAACATGATATGACCTGCTCCTGACAAAGGCCTGTAAACCAACGCTGTGTTCACTCTGAGAGTCATTATTTAATCAAGTGACAGAGGTTGAGTGACACTCAACCACTGTTGCACAGGGTTGTGCAACCCTGTGGCACAGATACTGTGCTAGGCACCATGAGAACAATTTGACAAGGGCTTCATGCTTATGGAGGTTAGAGTTGATGACTCTGTTTTGGTTCTAGAAATGAATTCCTGTCCTGAGGATGCTCCTGCTTGTCCCACAAGCAAGGCTGTCTTTGGTACACAGCTGGGCCCTACACCCTACTCTCCTGTGGGTAACATACTGTTCACTTCAACCTGCCCTGCTTGGCCAGATAATATTCATGGCTTAGGAGAGAAATGACCAGGACCTTGACTTCTTCATCTACCAACCAGACTAGGTTACTCAGTAATACTAGTGGCACTGGTCGTCCCTGTGCCTTCTCTCATAGTGAGCTTAGCTCGGCCATGAACCTAGAGCCTAGAACTCTATTGGGCTGTCTGGTGAAGGGTGAGCTTTAAAAATTCAAGACTAAAGGCAGCTGCAAATGACCTGTTTCTGACCACTTTTTTCTGACACACATCTCAGTCTCAACCTTTAACCTTTTCACTCTAACTGAAGGCAGAGGAAGTAAGCATTGAGAAAATTCCATTAAGGAAGACGAAAGCTCGCCACCTTCCCTAAAGCCTGGGTGCAGTGAGGCCACAAAGACTACTTCCTGTCTCCCTTTCCCTGGGCCGCTTTGTCTGCTGACTCCTAGAGACACTTCCCTTCCAAGTAGAGGTGAAATCTCACCCCAGCAGCCGCCCGGAGCGATTAAAGAGACCAAAGAAAACAGTTGAAAAAGAATACCAAAGTAGTAAGTGATCCAAAGATTAGATCTAAGAGAGTTCTTTTCATAATTCCCCTACTCCTCATTTCTGTTGTCTAGGGCCTCACTAGATGCACTTGACCTATGTCAGTGTCCCCACCCCCTCATCTCCACAGAAGTCTGCGATGCAGATTGCAGTAGGGTTGGCCATTTTTCAGGAATGTTTTTCACATTCATTGAGAATTGACCTTCAGAATTGTGACTAATTTTTTCTTATCACTCTAGTGATAGCAAGCAATCGTTTTTAAGAGTAGATTTGATTTTTCATACAACCAGAAATCATTCAGGATGTAATTTGGTAAATACCCTGTGTTGAGGTTGTAAATTTGATCTGAAGACAGTTTCCATGACAAAGTTCAGAAATGCTTTGAGTAAAAGCAGCATTCATACATAATGTTGAGCACGTACGTTGACAGGCACTGCTCTGGGCACTGGGGATACAACAAGACTGGCATTCCAGCTAGGAGAGAGGAGTTTACCAATTAATAAGTAACAAAACAGCCAAAAATACTAAAGATGTTGCTAAAATAATACAATTTCTGGAAAGAAATACTCTGAAGAAGAATGGAGGAGGTGAGGAAGGGTGGAAGTGGCTGGTTTAGGGAGGGTGATTTAAGGTAGGCTCTGAAAAGGGGGCCCTTGGGCAGAAGCCTGAGTCCTATAAAGCACAAGGCCATGTCACAGTATGTTCTGGGTAGTGGCAGCAATAAATGAAAATTGCAGAGGGAGGAATAAGCTTGGCGGGTTTCAGAAACACCAAAGGAGCAATGTAGGGGTCGTGGAGTAGAGGAGAGGGCACATGGTAGGAGATGAGATTGGAGATGTAGGCCAAGATTCTGAGGCTGATGTGAAGCAGCTGGGGGATTGGGGGATGAGTGTTGCTGGAGTCAGTGTTTTGCCTTTTAGGGACATTATTTTGAAGGTAAAGACTAATTTGTATTTATGACTTAAGACACATGTTAAGCCAGTGTTATAATGGGTGGAGGTGAGGAATAAATGCATATCCTTGAATACACTTAGAGTGTTCTTGCAAAAAGATCTGAGAAAGCAGTGGCAGTGTGAACTGGGTGATAGGTTGTGACACTGCTGGCAGGTCAAGAGAGGAAGGGGCACTTACGTTAATCTCTTCTTTAGTAATATTTGATTTTTTATCATATGCATGTATTTTTTAGAAGCTTTTTCATAATATACCATATGTGTGTATATGTATAAGATTTGATTTTTTGCGGAAAGTATAGCTGCTGTGTTTGTGAACACACACAGAGATCTTTAAACCAACCTCTCCTCTGAGATAATTTGATAAGTGATCGGAAGCTACTTGGCATTTAGATTTCTGTGAAATCCAAGCATTGACACTTGAGTGTTTTCAATGAGTGAAATGTGCTCTAATAGATAACACTTAATATTTTAATATTAATATTTTATTAAAATAAAATAACAGGTGTTTAATATTAATATTTTAATAGATATTTAATTTTTCTATTTCAAACTACATCTTTTGCTCTTTTCTCTAGGCAACGGAAACAGACACGAAAATCAGAGTGTGTACCCGGGCCTACCATCTTCTTGTGAAAAAACTGGGCTTTAATCCAAATGACATCATTTTTGACCCTAATATCCTAACCATTGGGACTGGAATGGAAGAACACAACTTGTATGCCATTAATTTTATCCATGCAACAAAAGTCATTAAAGTAAGTGTAGACATTTTCTCTCCCAAGTCATGGCTCAAATTCGTCCCATGGGTCTAATGAATGGTTAGAGCTGACATATATTTATTGGCTGAAATGTTAACATTCTTGTTCTTAGTTAGTAGATAGTTTTTCTGAAATGTAGGAGACCTTATTTTTTTTTTCTTTAGTGGAGTTTTAACTTGTGTAACCAACAAACTGTAGAATATAACAGAGCCTGATGAACTCGCTTGAACCCAGGATGGTGGAGGTTGCGGTGAGCCGGGATCACGCCACTGCACTCTAGCCTGGGCAACAGAGTGAGACCCTGTCTTGAACAAAACGAAACAAAACAAAAAACCACAGAACCTAAGAAATAATTAATTATGAAGCATATGAGAGCCTTCATTTAGGTCCCAAAATAGAGCATAGCGAGCGCCCTCATCTGTCTCTCCTTTTGCAGTTACACCTCATTCTCAATTTTATAAAGTAGCCATTGTCCTGAGTTTTATGACGCTACTCTGTTGCTTTTCTTCATAAATTTATTGCTTATACACGTAGATTTGATTTGCATCATCCATGGATTTTGTATTTGCAAATTCATACACTCACTGAAGTTTATTTGTGACCCCAAAATCAATATGTCACTTCTGCAGTTATTTAGACATACCCATATGCAGAGTGGTGGAAAATTTGAGTGGCCCAACCCATATTGTTCCCAAAGAGGTCAAACATGGCAGTGACCTACTTTCTTATTTCAGCTCTCATCGTGTACACAGATGTCCTTTTTGCAGTCTAATGCCATATTTTTCACATTTTTATGCTTTTTGTTGGTGAGGTCACTTTTTAAAATGGCCCCATACTAGTGCTGTCTAGTGTTCCTAAGTGCAAGAAGGCTGTGATGTGCCTTATGGAGGAAATATGTGTGTTAGACAAGCTTTGTTCAGACATGCGTTATAGTGCCATTGGCTGTGAATTCAGTGTTAATTAATCAACAATAAATATTAGATAAAGTATCTTAACATGAACACACAGAACAAGGTTATGTATTCATTGGTAACCCTGTATTTCTCCTAGGAGCAATGCTCTGGTATTCCCTAATTCAGTGTTTGCAGTGACCTTAAGGAACCTAACTACCACAAAATAATAAGAATTGACTGAATATCTGAATGATATAGTTTGGTTTTGTCTGCTTTTGAGCCTAATAAAAAGAATCATAATATTTTTATGCTTTTTTTTCTTGCTCAACTTCATTCTAAAGATTTATCTGTGTGTCTGTAGCTGTTTGTTCATTTTTATTAATGTATAATATTCTGTGGTATAACTATACCACAATTAACTGTTCTGTTGTTAATGGACATCTAGTTTGTTTCCAGCTTTTGGACATTATGAACAATGCTGCTCTGAGTATTCTTATATATGTATCTTAGACATACATGCCTGAGCTTCTCTGTAGCATATACCCAGAAGTGGAATGGTTGGCTCATAGTAGTAGATAATGACAAACTGTCTCCCTAGATTCTTGAGCCAATAATAGTAAGTGAGAGTTCCTGTCATTCCACATGTCTGATGATGCTTGTTATTGTTATCGGTATGGTTGGAACTTCAATTTCCTTTTGTCCTTTTATAGTTGGTCAAGTTTATAGTGAATTAGGGAGTTTGTTCATTTAGGCTATGGAAGCCTTCTAGTAATTTGTACGTTTAATGAATAGGGAATTCCTCTTTGTCTTTCTGTGTGTGTGTGTGTGTGTGTGTGTGTGTGTGTGTGTATGTATGTGTGTACTCACGTGTTTTCCGTAGGGAGAATGGAGTCTAGTAGGAAAAACTACTTATGAAGCAGCACCTTTGTGATACCATAATACAGCAAGCTTTGCTCTATGTCAAGTGAAGCTCTGAATTACTTTGAACTTCGGATGGTTTTTGTTTTCTGGTTTTTTTCTCTCGACTCCTATATAAAGCTTAAGAGATGTGATTGCTGTTTTTAGCAAAAAGGGGAATCTTTTCATGTTTTAAAATTTTTGCCAGGAAACATTACCTGGAGCCAGAATAAGTGGAGGTCTTTCCAACTTGTCCTTCTCCTTCCGAGGAATGGAAGCCATTCGAGAAGCAATGCATGGGGTTTTCCTTTACCATGCAATCAAGGTATGGTAGAAGAACTCTTTGTCCTGCGGAAACCAGCTTTTACTTGGGGTAGGGGTTTTCAAAGTGTGGCATCTAGGCTAAATCTGGCCTGCTCCCAGTTTCTGTAAATAAGATTTTCTTGGGATAGACCCACACCCATTCACTTGTATCTTGTCTGTGGCTGCTTTTATGCTGTAACTGCAAAGTTGAGTAGCTGTGACAGAGGCTATGGCCTAAAATAGTTTCTATCTAGCCCTTTACAGAGAAAAGTTTGCTGATCGCTGACTTAGGGTATCACTGTAAATTCTTATTTTTATTTGTATTGCCCTTAGTCTGGCATGGACATGGGGATAGTGAATGCTGGAAACCTCCCTGTGTATGATGATATCCATAAGGAACTTCTGCAGCTCTGTGAAGATCTCATCTGGAATAAAGACCCTGAGGCCACGGAGAAGCTCTTACGTTATGCCCAGGTAGACAGACAAGTGTTCTAATGGATGGATTTTTCCTGTCTTTGAATGTATTACTCACCCACAGTTAGTAGACCTTCATTGTGGAATAGAAGCAAATATCGAATCATATGTTTAGATCACTGAAGATTTCTACAGAGAGTTGCAGAGATGGTGGTGTAGCTAGGGCAAGGAAGGATAAACAGACCATGCCTAGGCTGCTTCCGTATTCTGGACTTAGGTTTCTTTAAGTTTATTTTAAAATGTAAAATTTATTTTTCTTGTACCAAGTAACATATTAGTTCTAGAAAATTTACAAAATTCTGGTAAGCAAAGGAAGAAAATAAAAATCACTTGTAATCCTGCCACCCAAAGTTAAACACTTGAGACTTTGTTATAACCTTTAAGTAACGGGAGTTTTTTTTTTTTTCTCTTTGCAAAATGAATATGCATGCATAGGTACATGTACACACATTTTTTTTTTACAAAAATAGAACTATAGATGCTTTTATGGTAATATTTTTTTCTTAGCAGTGTACTGGGAACATATTTCCATTTTACTTGATATTTTTCTACCTCATTATTTGAAATAGCTGTTCTGGATTTTCTTGTGTGGCTGTGTTAGCATTACGTGGTCCCCAATGTTACATGTTTTGGTTTGTATATCTGTTTATGTTAGGATCTAGTCCATCTGTGGCAAAGTTCTGCAGTTCAAGGCTTGAAGTCTGTGCACATTTGATCTGTAAAAAATGAGTATAATTATAGCTAATTCAAACAGCAGCTTGTTTCTCACTTACATGTTGGGCGCAGTCCTAGGCACATGAAGTATCTATCATAGATGCTGCTTCCTAGAATTCAGTTTAAGGAAAGTTGAGATCTTTACCTCAAAAGAACTTGCATTTTAATCTGTTTCAGAGAATGATGGCAAAGGAAGACATTTTTCCGACAAAGCATGTTGAGAAAGTGGTAGGATGCTTTTGTGTCTCTTGCCAACTTTGTTAATATTTTCCATGTTAGAATCTGAATTTAGCTCTGATAGAACAGCCAACTTTTCCTCTTCTACAGAAGAGTAATAAAATGCTCTGGAAGAAGGATAGGGCACTCTGAGAGTAACCACATCCTTGTTTTATCCGCCTTACTGGTAGTAAGACTTAGATTTCTGAAATTGCTTATGGAAGCCTTAGGCTCAACAAAGCTGAAAGGAGTTCAGACACTGTGCCAAAGCTCACATGACCCTCCTCTCAGTTCCTTAAAAACATTTCTAGTTTCTCATGTGGACCCAGGACAGAATGTCTCATTTGGTTGTGGCAGATATAATCAAGTTCTACTTCTCAGCACATTACTTAGGAAACATTCCATAGATTTTAATTTTTTTTCCTATTAACCGTTTTTGTTCACATAGACAGAGTGCTTAGTCCTGTCTTATTCTTTGAACGCTGAGACATGGGCGTTAAACACTATTCAGTTTTGAGTCATGGTCCATCTTCTACCTAGTAGGGGGCCCTTCATTAATAACTGTCAGAGAGTTCTATTGCAGGCCAAAGGGGCATCATAGCCTCTATTGTCATGAAGTTATTTTAGACAGTTCTTAATTAACCCGTGAAATGATGTGTTCTTATCTTTTCTGTGATCTATCCAGAGGAGGCAGCCCTCTCACTTAGGAAAGGGGCTGCTTATTTGTAAGACCATTCCCATTTCAGGTTTTTTTAGCATTGTATTTTGTGCTAGACATTCTTTTGGTCTGTACTCTCTTAGCGATTGTTTACAAGCTTTCATTTCTGTATGTCATGCTGAGCTGCCAAGAGGTTTTGCCCCTGGAGGCACTGTCAAAGTGAGGGAAATCTTAATAGCAATTGCAAGAGCTTAACAATTCATCATAGAAGAATTTCCTCATTCTTAATGTAACCATGAGGGCTTCTCATAAGCCACTGATCTTTCTGTCAGGGAGGCTGTCTACCTTCAAGGTGACTTCCGTTGCCATTAAGAGAATTAATAACCAAAACAGGTATCCTCTAATAACTCCTGGGAGTCGCCAGCTCTGTAGCAATTCCTTAGGATGCGCTGAGTGCAAATGGAGCACGAAGAGCAGGAATATTATGAGGCAAATAAGAGTCAAGGGATTTTTTCTCTTTTATAAGAGAATGATCTCTTTCAGTTATTGCAAATGAGGAAGTCTGCACCCAGATTCCTGTCTGATATATTATTGAAACTGGTGGGAAGAGTACTGCCTCTGATCTTCCAAGGCTCTCTAATCTCACGTTTGGGGAGGAATGGGATTTTTCTGAAAAATAATTTTCCTGATTGAGTTCAGACTGACCTGTGGTAAGTAAATTATTTTTGACAATAAAAATTTCCAGATACCATGTAATTTACGTGGAGGATCTTTATTAAATGGTACCCTAATGGAGGCCAGGCCTCCTGTGGAGTGGAAGGATTGCTGCTCTGGATAGAATGGATGTGGAATGACCCTGGAGCTTGAGAATATTCTTGATACTTTCTGGGAAAATTTTCTGTTCTTTGATTTGGCCTTGATCGCTCCCTTCGTCATTTGGGCTCACATTCTTCTTTGGCTTTCTCTGCAGCAGTTTACTTCCTTTTATAACCTACACAATCATGAGGCCCCTGTGAGGCAGAAGCAACTCTAGAGTGGGAAGAAGTAGTTTTTCTCTTTAGCTTTGTACACGTACAGATACAAGGAGTAGCCAGATGGACACGACAATTGCTTGGTCAATTTGCTTTGTAGCTTTCTATCTACTAAGCTTCCACAGTGTGCCTGGGTCTGGTCTTCCTTAGTGTGTGAAAACTGTGTAGCACCTTGGATGTATATCATGGAGAACTCCCTATTGAATAACTACATGAAAAGTAAGATGGGCCTCAGCATGCCATTGTGTATTTCTGAAATAACTGCTTTTAACTGTACTGTTTCATTTTAAGTATTGCTTTCCTGAATCAAATTCATCAGGTTTGGAACATAGCTATCAGGTGGGATAGTTTTTAGACATTGCAACCTCCAACACTTCAGTGAATTCTTTACTGCTGTTTGTAACCTCTTTTGCCTCTGTCCATAATCACATATTTTTTGCCCCCTTCCCACCCCATAAATCCGGCACATTGTGGTATTTTTCTGTGGACACACCAGATTCTTTTTTCAAGAGTGTTTGGAACACACTGCCCTGTTTTTACACAGCAGAACTCCATCCGCCAGGTAGGAATTGTCTGATTGTGTGGCTAATAGAACAAATGGTGTTTACAGGCATCAAGTGATGGAACTGTGAACATTAGAGGGACGGTTTCTTTTTTGATTACTATCTCGTTCAGATTTTTCAACATATGAGAGTCATTGTGTTGTTATTATTCCAGTTACCTCTTTGGCCCTAAATCTTGGAGTTCTCCCCAATTCTTTCTTCCTCTCTTTCTTCTTCTTCTTCTTCTTTTTTTTTAAAATTATACTTTAAGTTCTGGGATACATGTGCAGAACGTGCAGGTTTGTTACATAGGTATACACATGCTGTGGTGGTTTGCTGCACCCATCGACCCATCATCTACATTAGGTATTTCTCCTAATGCTATCCCTTCCCTAGCCTCCCAAGCCCCCTACAGGCTCTGGTGTGTGGTGTTCCCCTCCCTGTGTCCATGTGTTCTCATTGTTCAGTTCACACTTATGAGTGAGAACATGCGGTGTTTGGTTTTCTGTTCCTGTGTTAGTTTGTTGAGTATGATGGTTTCTAGCTTCATCCATGTCCCTGCAGAGGACATGAACTCACCCTTTTTTATGGCTGCACAGTATTCCATGGTATGTATGTGCCACGTTTTCTTTATCCAGTCTGTCATTGATGGGCATTTGGGTTGGTTTCAAGTCTTTGCTATTGTGAACAGTGCCACAAAAAACATACATGTGCATGTGTCTTTATAGTAGAATGATTTATAATCCTTTGGGTATATACCCAGTAATGGGGATTACTGGGTCAAATGGTATTTCTGGTTCTAGATCCTTGAGGAATCGCCACACTGTCTTCCACAATGGTTGAACTAATTTACACTCCCACCAGCAGTGTAAAAGCATTCCTATTTCTCCACATCCTCTCCAGCATCTGTTGTTTCCTGACTTTTTAATGATCACCATTCTAACTGGCGTGAGATGGTATCTCATTGTGGTTTTGATTTGCATTTCTCCCTCCTCTCCTTCTTAGTTATTGTCTATTAATACCTTTATGTTTGTCCTTTCCTTTCCTCCTGTTACCACTGCTGAGTCCAGGCCTTCATCAGGGACTATTCAGATGTTCTCCCCATTTTGTGATTCCCTTAAACATGTGACTTTGAATGTTAATCTGCAGCTTTAGAACTTTGAATAATGTCTCCCCTTTCTTCCCATGCAATTGCCTGGAAGGTTAAATTTAAACTCCACAGCATGGATTTTTGGCCCTCTGTGGCTTGGCCTCTACCACCCTGGACAAACATTACTCCAGCAAAATCAGCCTTTGTGTAGCATTAATTCATCCAGCTAATATTTACTGAAGTGTCGCTCTGAGCCATTTATTTGATTGAACTTAGAGGATCTAACTAGTAAGAGAGATGTACCCCTACCGTCTTAGAGCCTACAGCTCAGTGACACATGCAAAAATGTATAGAGGCGTTTGTCACCCAGTGCAGCAAGTGCTGTGAGAGGGGAAGTGCAGGATGCTAGGAGAAGCCTGAGGGAGATTCTGACCTCAAACTAGAGGTGGTCAGGGAAAGCTTCCCAGGGGACATGATAGGTCAGGTGAGACTTGAGAGAAATAAAGGAGGTAGGCAGGCCAAGGTTTGGGAGTAGAGTGCAGTGCTTGTGGTCCCTGCCAGGGGAGAGAGATTTGCATCTAGCCAGAGTCTGGCATTGTCAAGGTACTGCATAAATGTATGTCAGATGAACAAATGTGAAGGCCTGGAGGTGAAGAGATGATGGAGAGCGTAAGGAACAGAAGTGTTATGGATGGCTGGAAGCTTGTTGGGAATGGCAGAAGAGGAAGCTATAGGAGAAAGCCAGGTCAGGTGTCTTAGTCAATTCTTACACTGCTGATAAAGACATACCTGAGACTGGGTAATTTATGAAGAAACTGAGGTTTAATGGACTCACAGTTCCACATGGCTGGGGAGGCCTCACAGTCATAGTGGAAGGCGAAAGGCACGTCTTACATGACAGCAGATAAGAGAGAGAACTTGTGCAGCGAAACTCCCCTTTGTAAAACCATTAGATCTTGTGAGACTTATTCACTATCACAAGAACAGCACAGGAAAGACTTGTCCCCGTGATTGAGTTACCTCCCACTGCTTCCCTCCCACGACATGTGGGAGTTGTGGGAGCTACAAGTCAAGATGAGATTTGGGTGGGGTCACAGCCACACCATCTCATCAGGGCATTGGATGGTGTGGTGGGGAATCAGTACCATGTCATGAAAGCAATAGGAAACTTACACAGAGACTTTTTTCACAGGGAGCAGTTGGATCAGATTTGCATTTTAGAAGCATCTTTTTGGCTACAGTGTGGAAGATGAATCAGAGACCAGAATGATTCTGGACTGTAGAGACCACTTAGTTCTTGGGCTATGAAAATGGAGGCAGGGTGGAGAGAAAAATATTGAGGTGTGATCATTAGGATGAGGTGATTGATTGAACTTGAGTAGTGAATGGAAATTCAAGGGTGATACTTAGGTTTCCAGTTTGGCAGCTGGTACCACCAGTTGAGGTGGAGAAAACAATAAAGTAATGCAATTTATCATGTGTGCCATGATCATTGTGCTTTTGTTCCTTTGCTGAATCTGCCCCCTCTCATCATTCAGCTTCTTTGAAACCTTTCTTTGCCACCATAGCTTACGATAACCATTCCTCCCTCAAAATTCATACGTACCTAGTCTATATTATGTACTCATTCAGCCCTTGACATACACTCTCTTTCTTTCTTTACATATTTTCTACCTCTCTTACGATATGGCTGTCTTGGTCATGAGTTTGCTCTAACAGGATACCAAAGACTGGGTAATTTATAAAGAAGTTTAATTAGCAGCTGGAAGTCCAAGAGCATGGCCTTGGCCCCTGGTGAGGGCCTTCTTGCTGTGTCATAACATGGCAGAGGGCATCTCATGTGAAGAGGGCAAGAGCAAGAGAGCCAGAGAGATAGCAAACCTGCTCCCATGGTAGCAACATTAATCCATCCGTCATTCATTCGTTAATCCATTCATGGGGGCAGGGGCATTAGGTTTCCAACACAACTTTTGGAGGACACCTTCAAACCATAACAATGGCAGAGTCCTTGAGAGCATAGTCTGTGTCATACCTCCTGGTGTGCCCACCTTTGATGTCTGACTTAGCTTCATTGTGGCCTCCCTGCATCTGTTTGTGGGTAGTGGTTATCCTTGTTGAGAGCTTTGAAGGCTCATCGGGTTTGGAGTATAGCTTCTCTTACTGTCCTGGAAATATTTTGTCTTGAGTTGTTATTTTTAGAAAAGAGGGAAAGGAAAGAATGGAACTTTACTCTGTCTCTACACTAACTGTTCAAACCCTAAAAGATTTCTCATTTTTCCCTCCCCTTCCCTCAAACATTCATTGAGATCTTATTTTATGCTGGACAGTCTACTAGGGGCTGGAATAGTAAAAGAAGAATAAGATACAGGTTTTTATTTTTTATTTTTTATTTTTTTTATTTTTTTGCCATCAAACAGTTTTGTTAGTGACGAGTTGTATCCATTTCTTGGTTTCAATTTCAATTCAGACTCAAGGCACAGGAGGGAAGAAAGTCATTCAGACTGATGAGTGGAGAAATGGCCCTGTCGAAGAACGCCTTGAGTATGCGCTTGTGAAGGTGAGTTACAGGAGCCTGAACTGGAGGGCTGGAGCCTCATCGTGGCTGACTGGTGCTGTTGCGGGCGGTGTGGTGCTGACAGTAGCTGGAGAAGGAGATGCTCTAGACCACTGATTCTCAACCTGGGGAGGTCCCCCTTGCTGTCCCCCAATCCCCCCACCATAGCACATTTGACAGTGTTCAGAGACATTTTTGATTGTCATAACTGTGCGTGGAAGGTATTACTGGCATCCTATGGCCAGGGATGCTGCTAAACATCCTACAGTGCCCAGGACAGCCCCAAACAACAAAGAATGTTCCCTCCCAGGTGTCAGTAGTGCTGAGGCTGTGAATCCTGTCCTGGACTAAGTTGCTGTCAGTTGGTCAGCAAGTCAGTTTCATAGTTGGAATTTTAGGCTTTAGGCAAGATCAATAATCTCTTGGCTACAGTTTCCTCATGTGTGAGTCTGGAGAATCTCAGAGTTCTTTTTTTTTTTTTTTCCTCTTTGGCTCTGGAGTTTAACATAGTTAACTCTTGCACCTTTTGAGATTCACATATTTCAATTTGTGGAGCTAGTCGGCCAATCCAAGGATCACTGAACTGGGGACCTTGAAGGAGTGGGGCTTCCCATTGAAGGGTAGGTAAGTCAGTGGAGGCTTCATGGATTTGAACTTCATTTAAGGGCCCCGTCCAGTGTCGTTTCTCCCCAGCCCTACAGCATTACAGTGAGAAAACGTACTGATTTCCCCACGGGTATTTATTAATGTATAATCTGGTAAAACACTAAGATACAAAATGTATTTTATGATGCATTTGAACTTACGAGTCCTTCTTTGTTAGCTTATTTTACTGAGGTACATTTTAAAGCATTTTTTTAATTGGCATATGAAATTGTATGTATTTACTGCATACAACTTTCTGTTTTGGAAGTGTATGAGGTATTTACTTTGTATCAGTAAAACCAGCTAAGCACTTTATCTCAATCCTCAAAATAAACATATGAGATACTATTGTAATATTCTAATTGAGGAAACTGAGGCTTATTGAATTGCCTAAATTAGTGATAGGAAGCCAGATTGAACCCGTGCACTCTGATTCTGGAACCTATGCTCTTAAGCATTTTCATGATGGCTCTGTGGAGGTAATGCAGTTTTTTTAGGTGATCTTTTTTTTCTTTCTTTTTTTTTTTTTTGTCTTTTTTTTTTAGGGCATTGAAAAACATATTATTGAGGATACTGAGGAAGCCAGGTTAAACCAAGAAAGATATCCCCGACCTCTCAATATAATTGAAGGACCCCTGATGAATGGAATGAAAATTGTTGGTGATCTTTTTGGAGCTGGAAAAATGTTTCTACCTCAGGTTGGCAAAAGATGGGGAGAAATTTTCACAGTTGCATCTTTTCTTTGTTATTTAATACATGCTGATTTGGGATGTATTTCTCAGGTTTTAATTTGAACAAGAATTCAGTAGCATTGGCTAGTCATTCCTGCTCTAAATGTGTTTAGGAGTCGTGTCTGGAAGAATCCATCTTTGGAGTGGTGTGGATGTTAGAAATCATCCAAAAATTCGTAGCATCATAATCTATCATAATCCTTATGTTCTAATTTTTTTTTTTTTTTTTTTTTTTGAGACGGAGTCTCCCTCTGTCGCCCAGGCTGGAGTACAGTGGCACAATCTCAGCTCACTGCAACCTCCGCCCCTCCAGGTTTAAGCAATTCTCTGCCTCAGCCTCCGGAGTAGCTGGGATTACAGGTGCATGCCACCATGCCCAGCTAATTATTTTGTATTTTTTTAGTAGAGACGGGATTTCACCATCTTGGCCAGGCTGGTCTTGAACTCGTGACCTCGTGATCCACCCGCCTTGGCCTCCCAAAGTGCTGGGATTACAGGCATGAGCCACCATGCCCGGCCTTATGTTCTAATTTTTGTATCACCTCTTACCCCCAATGCCTATCTCTCCCCTCCAAAAGTAAAATAAAACCCAAGATAAATGTAGAGTTACTAACATTAAGACTTGATTTGACCAGGCACTATTTATCTGTAAGGATGCATATTTTGAGACAAATGTTTCTGTTTTAAATAAGAGTACATTAGGGGGTTTGTTTAAAGTAAAACCAGAACTCTTATTCTGATTTACAGCAGCTACTAACCACATCAGCTAACACATACTTGTTAAGCATGTAGGTTAGTGACTGCAGCATTTCAGAAACTAAAAGGCCCTCATCTTGCCTAAATGTAAGGCTAGATTTTTTTTTTTTTTTTTTTTTTTTTTGAGACGGAGTCTCGCTCTGTCGCCCAGGCTGGAGTGTAGTGGCTGGATCTCGGCTCACTGCAAGCTCCGCCTCCCGGGTTTACGCCATTCTCCTGCCTCAGCCTCCCGAGTAGCTGGGACTACAGGCACCCGCCACCTCGCCCGGCTAATTTTTTATATTTTTTAGTAGAGATGGGGTTTCACCGTGTTAGCCAGGATGGTCTCGATCTCCTGACCTCGTGATCCACCCGTCTCGGCCTCCCAAAGTGCTGGGATTACAGGCTTGAGCTAGATTTTAAGTGAGTTGTAAAGCTGGGGATTGAGAAGAGTAGGCTGGGAATGGGCTCATGGTGGAGAAGCTTTGGTCCTGAAGGATACATAGAACTCTTGGATAAAAGATAGAGGGCCTCCTAGACAGAGGAAAAAGAAACAAGCAAAAGTTCAGAAGAGGAAATTGCAACATTTGATTTCTAGCCTTGTTTTCCTTCTGCTGTCCCTTATTATTCACTGGCTTTCCCTCCAGGGAGCTTATCCTTTATTCTGCCTACTGTCAAAAGACTCCAGTGTGGCTGTCCTGAAGTCAAAGCATGCATTCTTAATGCATGCCCAAATTTCACAAGTGGCCATCAGCAGTTGTTCCTGTGGTTTGGGAAAGATGCCTGGTTCTATGCTTTTTTCCTCAGGTTATAAAGTCAGCCCGGGTTATGAAGAAGGCTGTTGGCCACCTTATCCCTTTCATGGAAAAAGAAAGAGAAGAAACCAGAGTGCTTAACGGCACAACAGAAGAAGAGGCAAGTCGTTTTGTTCAGGCCTATGGGCCTTCAGTGAGTTGACCTGGAAGACCTGAGGTGGTGGTAGGGGCCTAAGCAGTCAGGCTTGGCTGTGTTCGTTATTGAGGATAAAATAGAGAAATGATCCCACATCTGTCGCTTTTTTAACCAAATATTAGAATACTCTGGGACTTTCTTTTGAATGTAGCTTTATCACATTTTTAATATAGATACAAATTTTCAATCAAAACCTATGTTTTCAAGACAAAGCCATTTCATTCCTGTATTCCTTCATTAACCGGTCATTTACAAAGCTCCCGTGATGTGCCGAGTACTGTGCCAGGCACTACTCACCATAAAGGTCTGTCCCTGCCCTTGAGGCAATTGAGTCATGCTTGTTTTTAGAAAACTCCTAACTGAATAGTCTCTCTCTGCTGGTGATGTCCTTGGCACCACTTCTGGATTCAATTTAATTCTTGTTGGCTGCACCACCAGAGTAAATCATTAAGCTTTTTGACCTTGTTTAGCTCCTTGTGAAGCTCGGGCAGCTTTGGCCCCTAGGATTCTGAATTTTTAAATTGATCTGTGTTTGTGCATAGCTCAGACAAATAGAGTTGATAAAAAACCTTCTTGTTTTGCTTTTTTTCTTAATTTGGGGGAGTGGTGGGGGATGCTGACTGTGCATAGAACAGCAGTGCTGAGGAAAGGTACTCATGTGCCCTCTGCCTGGGCTTTTATAGTTTTTCAGATTTGGATGGGACACACACGTACAGTTAATGTGTTGCCCTCTCCCCTGCCTCTCCCTTAATTGCTAACAGTAAACATTTGTCAAATAGGTTCCCCCCGACCCAGAGTTAAGGCTGTGGTCTTCAGCTGTGGGGCTGTTTTGTGTGTGAACATCAGCTGTTCTTTGAAAGGATGGGACCCCTGATCTTGGTTGAAGCCCCTTGGGGTAGCCTGTTAGGTGGGCCTCCTTTGAACTGCTTGGGCTTTTGTTTCCAGGTCTGTCTTTGAGGTGTTCTTGGTTGTATTGAGTTGCTTTCTGCGCTGGCCCCTGCCTTGCTCTGGAGAACTAGGTGCTCTGCCCTGAGCAACCCTGCCTTGCTGAGCTGCTTGGCTTCCTTTCCAGGACCCTTACCAGGGCACCATCGTGCTGGCCACTGTTAAAGGCGATGTGCACGACATAGGCAAGAACATAGTTGGAGTAGTCCTTGGCTGCAATAATTTCCGGTAAGTTAGGACCTCACCTCTTTCAACCCCTTTACCATTTAAAAGTAAAAACTTTTTAACAGAATAATTCTTTAATGGGTGGGAAGAGTAGGGCATGGCAGTGGATGTTAGAGGTTATTTTTATTTCTTTTTGTTTACTGTGTTTTGTACTTTTCTTCAGCGAACACAGCATTTCAGATGAAATAAGTTAGTAATTAACCGAGTTCAATAAGGACATAAAGAACAGTAAAAGCTATTCAAGTGGGGTGGAAACCGCCCAGAGGATTCCAGGGGTTGGATGTTGGGACAGAGGCGCTAATGGCCGGAATATCAGGCTCCTTCCCATGGCCAGTGGTGTTCATCATGTCCTCTTTTTCGTTTCAGTAAACTCAGATTTTAGAACCAAGATCTTATGAGACCTTGGCTAAATGGAGTTTTACAGGAAGGCCTTCTCTGTACAAGTCTCAGTTGGCTTTGCTTAAAGCAGGACCCTGTGTTCTTGGTGATGATTAAGCTAGATTTTGGAATGTTATATACAAGTAAAACCCCTTTCCGATATATCTCATTATAATTAATATTCATAACAAAGTCATTTCCATGTGAGAGCTGATGACCTGTAGTAAGTATATGTTTCGCGTAGATTTGAACTATTCTTTGTAATGAAAACCTAATAGAAATAATGCTTTCTTATATCCATGTCCAGCCAACAGTCCTTTTGAGTCATGGACTTCTTTCCAATGTGCTATTTTCTCTAGATAGAGAAGAAAATTGACTGGAGCTGTCCCTGTACTCCTCAGTTCTCTTCTTTGCTGTCAAGTAACAATTACCTGCTAAGCTCTCTCCGTGCTGTCAACATTTGTGTCCATCTCTGCCTTCAAGGCTAATTAAATACAGCAAAGAACCTTTCAGGAAGGCTGGAGACAGAGGAGCAGTGTCAGGAAGGCATTTTTTCTGCATCTGACTGTCTTCACAAGCACTTCTATTTACCTGCTCACTTACTGTCTAAAGACTTAGCATTCTCTCCTAGTCCTAGAAATGAGGAATACCATTTCTATCCATGTACTTACTATTATTTTTTAAAGAGATAAATTTCTTGAAGATAGATAGTTGTAATGAAATTTTACCTATATAATAAATATCTGGATAAGGTGTTCGCTTCCTAAAGTCTACAAAGCATTTCTGCTATTGGCTTACCTTTGCAAACCTGAGGTTGTTGGTTCCTGTTTGCATTTATCACAATCAGTTAAAATTTCACTTCAGTTAATAAATGTTTATAGATCATCTTCTACATACCAGGTATTATGCTAGAGACACCAAAATGATTTAGTTGACTTTTCTCCTTGAAAAAGTTTACCGTTTCTCAGCCTAAATAGCCAGATACATGTTCAGCCTTAATAATGGGACAGGAGCCACTGAAGAAAGTGATTTGTAGGTAAACTTCCTAAAAGTGATTCTTGAGATATCACTGTCATGTGCTTTATCATTATTTATTTTGATCAATGGATACTTAGCTGAGAGTATTATACTAGCAATGTTGATTTCTCCAGTAGAGACATTTTAGAAGCCAGGGAACATTGTGGCATGTCTCCAGGGTGCTGCTGGAACTGAATGTCAGCAGTTGTGAAGATGCTTATTAAGCCTGAGGCTTTTACTGCAACAAACCCAGTTGCTATATGTTGGGCATTGGGGGTTTGCTTATCTTTGCTAATAAGTCTAACTGGAGAAACACCTTCTGATGAAACGTTACTTTCATTTTACAAAAACAAGTGAATGTGCAAACTCTGTGTCAAACATCCCTTTGGCTTGTGTGTGATAACACATAGACTCTTCCATTGGTGAGTTTAATTTTATGGTGTTAGCTAGTAGACAAGTGTCCCTGGAGATTGTCTTATGGAATAATGTGTGCTTTTACTGTCAGTACCAGGCCAGTATGCTTGAAAAAATTACCCAGCCTACTGAGTCTAGCAAACTATCCTGTATCTAATCCTTCTCTTTCCTGGCATTTTATCATTGTTGCAGTGAACCTCACAAAATGATAACAATGTTTTTTCTTTGTGAGGATAAAAGAAATAAAGAGAGTTAAAAGTGACAGTTGTGTTTAGAGAGAAAATTTATTTTTTAAATGGGGAAGATATGATGCAATAGAATTGCAAATTTGAGGATTTGAATAGAACTAAGGATGTATTCACCGAGAATCTACTATTACCTACCATTTTTTTTTTACCATGTCCCAATTTATACAGTTCTTTTATATCACTGATTTTTTTTTCTTTGTCATCTTTTTTTTGTTGTTATTTTGGTTCCTTTCCTTTCTTTTCTTTCATCCTTCCTTTCTTTTCATGGTTTTGATCCTACTACCCTGCCTGTTATTGTATTTCTCCTTTTATAGATGAGAAAACTTAGGCTTAGAGAACTTGAGAGGTTTCATCATAGTCCCATGGCTAGCAAGTGTCAAGCCACATTCAGGGCTTTTGGTTCCAAAAGCTGAGACTTTGTAATATGTCACCTTACTTTACAATATTTTTTTTTTTACTTGAGTTGTAAACAAGTATAATGTCTAGTATTAACACAGGCATACCTTGTTTTATTGTGCCTCACTTTATTGAGCTTTGCAGATACAGCATTTTGTAAAAATTTGAGTTTTGTGGCAATCCTGCATAGAATATGTGTCTTGATGGCATTTTTCCAATAGCATGTGCTCATTTCACGTCTCTGTGTCACATTTTCCTAATTCTCACAATATTCCAAACCTTATTCTGTGATCAGTGATTGATGTTACTGTTTTAATTGTTTTGGAGTACCATGAACCACACCCATGGAAGATGGCAAACTTAATCTGTCAATGTATATGTTTTGACTGCTCCACTAACCAGCCATTCCCCATCTCTCTCCCTTTCCTCGGGCCTCCATAGTCCCCGAGACACAACAATATTGAAATTAGGTCAGTTAATAACTCTGTAATGGCCTTGAAGTCCTCTAAGTGTTTAAGTGAAAAGAAGAGGCACACACCTCGACTTTAAATCAAAAGTTAGACATGATTAAGTTTAGTGAGGAGGGCATGTCAAAAACTGGAATAGGCTGAAAGCTAGGCCACTTGCACCAAATAGCACAGTTAATGCAAAAGAAAAGTTCTTAAAGGAAATTTAAAATGTCCCTCCAGTGAATACACAACTGATAGGAAAGCAAAACAGCCTCATTGCTGGTATGAGGAAAGTTTGAGTGGTCTGGTTGGAGATTAAACCAGCCACAATATTCCCTTAAGCCAGAGTCTCACCCAGAGTAGTTTGGCTTTGTTGGAGCAATAACAAATTGAAGAGAGCTCCAACCATCTTCAATTTTGTGAAGGCTGAGAGAGGTGAAGAAGCTGCAGAAGAAAAGTTTGAAGCTAGCAGAGGTTGGTTCATGAGGTTTAAGGAAAGAAGTCATCTCCTAATATAATGGTACAAGGTGAAGTGCAAGTTAACACATCTGTTTTCAGCATGGGTTTACTGAATATTTTAAGCCTACCGTTAAGACCTACTGCTCAGTAAAAAAGATTCCTTTCAAAATATTACTCCTCATTGACAGTGCACCTGGTCACAAGAATTCTGATAGAGATATACAAGGAGATGAATATTGTTTTCATGCCTGCTAACACAACATCCATTCTGCAGCCTGTGGATCAAGGAGGAATTTTGACTTTCAAGACTTACATTTTGTAAGGTTGTAGCTGCCATAGATAGTGATGGATCTGGGCAAAGTAAATCAAAAAACCTTCCATAAAGGATTCACCATTCTAGATGCCATTAAGAACATTTGTAATTCATGGGAGGAGGTCAAAATATCAACATTAACAGGAGCTTGGAAGAAGTTGATTCCAACTCTCATAGATGACTTTGAGGGATTCAAGACTTCAGTGGAGGAAGTAACTGCAGATGTGGTAGAAATAGCAAGAGTAAACCAGAAGTAAAAGTGGAGCCTGAAGATGGAAATGAATTGCTACAATCTCATAATACAACTTCAACAGATGAGGAATTGCTTCTTATGGCTGAGCAAGGCTGAGCAAAGAAAGTAGTTTCTTGAGATGGCTATGAACAGTGTTGAAATAACAACAGAGGATTTAGAATAAATAGCACATAAACTTAGATGATAAAGCAGTGGCAAGGTTTGAGATGATTGGCCTACAATTTTGAAAGAAGTTCTGTGAGTAAAATGCTATCAAACAGCATCACATGCTACGGAGAAATCTTTTGTGAAAGTCAGATTCAGTTGGTGTGGCAAAGGACTTCACTGTTGTCTTATTTTGAGAAATTGCCACAGCCGCCCCAAACTTCTGCAGCCACCACTCTAATCAGTCAGCAGCCATGAGCATCAAGACTTTCTGCCAGCAAAAAGGTTACAACTCACTTAAGACCCAGATGATCATTGGCATTTTTTTTTAGCAGTATTTTTAAATTAAGGTATATATACATTGTTCTTTTAGACATAATACTATTGCACACATAATAGAGTACAGTATAGTGTGAACATAAATTTTATATGCATTGAGAAACCAGAAAATTCATGTGACTCACTTTATTGAGATACTTTATTGTAATGGTTTCGAGTTGAACCTATAGCATCTCTGAGTTATGTCTGTATTCTAAATTCCCCTCAAGAAATAATGTAGAATATTTGGAAATATTTTTGATTAATTCCGTTGAGGTTAATTTTACATATACTCTGTAATAATAACTAGGAAAAGACAAAGGACATTTTCTATTACAGATAATGCACACTATTTAATTATGTAAGAAAAATATGCTATTTCAAGATACATTTTAAAGGTATACTTCTAATATTTTTAAACATGGGTCTGATAACCAGTGTTTATTAATATAGCTGTCTAGTATAAGTAAAAAAGCAGTATATGACTGAGCATGAAAATAATTCCAAACTGTATAATGTTGGAACATTCAGCTGAGTGAGGAACATGACTATACCTAAGTCAAGGATATAATAATCCAGTCTCTCCTGAGCACTTCACATGCTGATAATTATTTAGAGACTTTGGATCCATTTTTTTGAAGGGGAGAACAACAATTTGTTTTGTTTATTTTTTTAAAAAAGTAATAGAAATGGCAACAGATCCCATTGGCACTGCTTAAGTACAAGTTGGAAAACCATGGCTGGGGAATGTAGACTGGATGGAAACACATGCCATCTTGTGGTGGCGTGTGTGAATTGCAGGAGCAGCAGATAGGCTGCCACCTTAGTTAACTGAGAAATAAAGGGTAAAATGACAGTAAGTATCAGGTACCTTAAAAGGATGCAGATGCAGTTTTATTTTCCTTTTTAAATTTCTTCTGGAGACGAAAAGGACTTTTTGTCTCATATTATTACAGTATTTATTTTTGAAATTCGATGTATTCTTAAATAGTATGAGATGCCTTTGCTAAAACATTCAGAGCAACTTTTTTTTTCCTGGATTTGTAGCCGAATTAAATATTTGCTCTCATAGCTCTATTCTAAGCACTTAAAAAAATTTTTTTTATAGAGACAAGGTCTCGCTAAAGTTGCCCAGGCTGGACTCAAACCCCTGGCCTCAAGTGATCCTCCTGCCTTGGCCTCTTAAAGCACTGGGATTACAGGCATTAGCCTCCATACCCAACCTCTGTTCTAAGCACTTTAAAACAAATACTGTAAAATCAACATCTTCCGTAACATTCATTTTTATTCTGTTTAGCTTCCCATGTGGGGAAATACAAGAATGTGTATAGGGAGAGGCTTACAGACATAGGGTATGGCTCAAAATGACAAAGGGAAACTGAGGGAGAGTCAAGGAAGATGGGGTTATGTGTAGGGGTAAAACAGGAGGTTGTGGTAGAGGTGAGAGGGAATAGAGAGGGATGGTGGGAAGAATGGTAGCAGGCACAGAGGGCAGGGCTGGATCTGACCTGTGCCCTTTTCTCTGACTTCATATACCCTGGGATTCCTAGCTGGTTCAGGACTGTGGGCCCTCATAGTGCTGGTCTCTGCCTAGACTTCCCTGTTTCCTTCAGCTAATACCCACTTAATTTTTCAAAATTCATTTCAGACTTCCCCCTAGGATGCTTCTAAGTGTCACCCATTTTGGGCCTTCCATACATAGTACACTGTAAATGCTTTCGTTGTAGTGCTTGCCACACCATATTCTAATTCAGAGCTTCCCAGCAGTTTCTCAACTCAGATGTGCCAGGAAACCCATTCTCTTTCCTGCTCGAGAGTGGAGTTGGGCCTCTGTCCTAGATTGATTGCCCAGGGCTATGAGCAACTTCCTTTGTGCATCCCGGTACCATAAGTGTCATTTTCTATGTGTGGAAAAAGTGGGAATTGCTCCTTAATCAGTAGTACCTTCGACCATTTCCCCAGCAAGACGACTTTGAAGGCAGGCTAATAAGCTGGAAATTGAACTTGTCTCCCAGGCCCCCTGGCTCAGTGTTCTCAGTTGTCGTCTTACCTCACTGATCAGTGGTTATGGTTCTCTCCTGCTGATTTCTCCTTCTGGGAGTGGTCTTTAAACACAGAAATGTTCTGGGGCTCAACACAGACCTCTTCCTTGTCTTCACTATCTAGGTTTGTGTTTCTCAGACTGTAATGTGCCTTCTTGTCACCTGGGGATTTTGTTAAAAGTCAGATTCTGATTAGGGTAGGTCTGGACTGGAGGTTCTGCATTTCCGACAAGCTCTCAGGTAGGGCTGGTGCTGCTGGTACAGGAGCACACCTGGAGTAACAAGGCCTGGGGTGGGCTGAGGTCGTCGCATTCGTTTTGTTACTTCAGTATCATCTGATGTACTGACAAGTCCCAAATTGTATCTCCACTGTGGATCTCTCCCCCAAACTTCAGACTTACATATCCAGTTGACTCCCTGACAGCTCCATTTGGATATCTAAAGAAATCTTAAATTTAATATTTTGAAAGCAGAACTAATTGCCACCATTTTGTGAACACCTCCCCAGCTCTCCCCTATTTCAAGAAATAGCAACTTCATTTTTCTTGCTGCTCAAACCGAAACTCTTGTGTCATCCTCTCGTCGGATGACCCACATGTAACCCATCAGTTCTCCTCTCACAGTATTTCCAGGATCTGACCACTTCTCACTGCCTATACTGCTTCTTGTCTGGATTTTTGCAGCAGCCTAATCAGTCTCTCTGCTTCTCTACCCTGGACTTGTTTCAGTCCAAAGTAAATCTGTTAAATCAAAGTCAGATTTCTTACACCACTGTTCAAACCTTCCAGTGAATTCTCTCCTCATTCAGTAAAACTCAGAGCCCTTGTAGTGGTCTGCAAGGCCCTTGTGTAGTGGGTATAATCTGGAAGCTGCCCGGACCCCACCCCTGGCCAGTTAAATCACACTCTCTGGAAAATGGAGTCCAAGCTTCAGGTGGTTTGATTTTGAAAAGCCTCCCCTGGTGATTCTGATGCAAAGTCTATGCAGGCTCTGGCCTTTTCCTCCTCCTCTCAACTCATCACCCACCACTCTCTCCTTCTCCATTTCTGTTCCAGCCACAACAATCTCCTTGCTCTTCCTTAAACATGGCAAGCATCCGTATAAGATGTTCTGAGAGAAACACTCTGAAACAAGAAAAAGTAGTGAGAGCAAGATGATTCTTGCCATCGTACTGATGAGTTTTAGTTGAATTTTAAAACATACAATGTTAAAAAAATCAGCTTTGAAATATATGCCTTTTTGTCTTGATTTAAAAGCAATATGCTATTTTTCCTAGTGTTGTATGTGACAGTCTATGCTTAGTCATTGTTTAACAAAAGATCCAGGTACTAGACTTTCTTCAATATGTTAAAAAGAAAAAAAAGTGTGTGGTACCGTCTCCTCCTGCTGTAACCTGCAGTGGTTATACATCATTAACACCTCCAGCGTGCATTTGCTATCGAGTTAGTGCCAACAAAGCTGAATATACTTATCATTGATTTGAAGATGTCTTACTTTTTGTTGAAGGTTCCATATGTCATAGTTTTTTTTTTTTTTAAACTCTTTTTAAAAAAGTAATAGGAGTACAAGCTAAAAATCCAGTGGTATGAAAGGGCATATAGTAAGAAGCCAGTCCCCTTCCTGCCCCAGCGTTCAGCACCCATTGTTACCAGCCAATATGTCATGTCGTAGGTCTTAAACCTTCTTTTTTGTTCTTGTTATTTAAACGTTTTTGCCTATTTAATTTTAAGAATTGTTGATGTAATGAAATGAGTAAAAATGCATGCCATGCGTTTTTCAGTATCTTTTAACAAATAGAAGAAGATTAAATTACCAAAATGACATTAAGGGTACTCTGTAAATCTAAAATAGAGGTAATTCCTAGAACATTTTCCGGGGCAGACATTCCTGTTTCCTCTGAGTTCCAGGAAGCTGTCTCCTCCCTGAATTGAAATTTGTCTGGCACTGTTCTGTTCTCTGAGAGTGTGCTCCAGGCTTCCTCTGCCCCAGGGCCTGTTCTGTCTCTCCTGTGTGCCCGAGAGTCAGCCTTTCCTTTGAGTCTTGCCCTCTTGCCCTCGGTGACCTGCACCCTGAATCATTCTCCCTCTTTTTCTTGCCTTAAGTAACCAGAGTTCCCTTACAGCTGTTCATGTGCAGGACCTGACCTCTTTTTCATGATCATCCCCATTGGCTTCCATGTTCAACAGATATTTATTGAGGAGCTTCCCTAGCTCTTTTTATTGGCCTAAATGGATAAGATAACGGATTTTGGAGTGAGATACTGATTCGATCCCAACTCTGCCTCTAATTAGTTGTGTGACTAGACAGATTGCTTAATTTCTCTGGGCCTCTTCTCATTAAAATGAGACCCATAGTAGTGCTTTCATTATAGAGTTACTATGAGGGTTAAATGAGATCGTTTATGCAGGCTGGGCCCTGTGGCTCAAACCTGTAATCCTAGCACTTTGGGAAGCCGATGTGGGAGGATCGTTTGTGCCCAGGAGTTTGAGACCAGTCTGGGTAACATAGGGAAACCCTATCTACAAAAACTTTAAAAATTAACAGGGTTTAGTGGGGCATGCCTGTGGTCCCAGCTACTCTGGAGGCTGAGGCAGGAGGTTGAGGCTGCAGTGAGCCGTAATCACACTGCTGCATTCCAGCCTAGGTGACAGAGTGAGACCCTGTCTCAAAAACAACAGCAAAAGAGATTGCTTATGCAAAAAGCTTAGCACAGTGTCTTTCAACAGATGAATGGATAAGCCAAACGTGGTATCTCCATACAGTGGAATATTTTTCGGCCTTAAAAAAGACTGAACTTCTGACATGCCTCGAAACATGGTTGGACTTTGAAGGCATTGTGCTAAGTGAAGTTAGCCAAACAGAAAAGGATGAATACTGTATTATTCTACTTACATGAAATTCCTAGATTAGGCAAATTCCTAGAGAAAGAAAGTAGAGTAGAGGTTACCAGGGGATGGAGTAGAGAGGGTGCCAGAGAAGAAGGGGTAGTTATTGCTAAATGGTTATAATGTTTCTGCTTTGGGTGATAAAATAGATTTGGACATAAATAGTGGTGATGGTTGCCCAACATTGTAACTGAAATTCATGCTACTGGATTGTACATTGAAAAATGATTAAAATGGAGAAGTATATATTATATATGTTTTACCACAATTAAAAAAAATAACATACCAGAAACCATTGAATTACACACTTGAAATGGGTGAATTGTATGGTCTGTGAATGATGAGTCAGTAAAATTGTTTAAAAGCAAGCTTAGCATAGTGCCTGGCATATATGTAGTAAGTACTGAATAAATGGTAGTTGTGGTAATCCTTAATATGTAGTGGGCATTTAAAGTTGATTCTAGGCATTAGAGCAATATTTAATGGTTGAAATTAAAATGTTTGTTTCAGTTTTGTCTCTAATGGGCTCTCATTAATTTTCTCATATCTCATTTCTGTGCCTCAGAGTTATTGATTTAGGAGTCATGACTCCATGTGATAAGATACTGAAAGCTGCTCTTGACCACAAAGCAGGTACTGTGCAACTGTACTTTGGGCATTTCTCTAAATGTGGTATCCCCAGGTGCCTGTCATTTCCCTAGTTGTCTGTCAGTGAATAGTGATGCCTGTGAGGGATCTGTGGGACATACAGACAATCAAGTGCCAGCTCCTGCACAAGGTTGCTTTTGTTGCTATTTCTAATGGGGTTGAGAGAGGAGAGTGAGTAACTATGGAACCAAGTGCTGGAGATGGGGAATGGGGACAGACTTCTTTTTTTTTTTTTTTTTTTTTTTTGAGACGGAGTCTTGCTCTGTCCCCCAGGCTGGAGTGCAGTGGCGCGATCTCGGCTCACTGCAAGCTCCGCCTCCTGGGTTTACGCCATTCTCCTGCCTCAGCCTCCCGAATAGCTGGGACTACAGGCGCCCGCTACCTCGCCCGGCTAGTTTTTTTTTTGTATTTTTAGTAGAGACGGGGTTTCACCGTGTTAGCCAGGATGGTCTCGATCTCCTGACCTTGTGATCCGCCCGCCTCGGCCTCCCAAAGTGCTGGGATTACAGGCTTGAGCCACCGCACCCGGCCCAGACTTCTTATAAGAGGACAGTTGTATTAGATTTTTTTTCTGTGTGTAGTCATTTTTATATTTCTTCTCACACTGTGATATATTCAAGTCTGGGAAATCATGAGCTAAATATACCTTCTATTGCATGGCTTCCTAAAACTATGGCAAGTATTGCAACCTTAAGTTATAAATCTTATTTACTACCAAAAGCAAACAGTAAATTGAAATTCCCCAGTCGGAAAAGATGTCTTAGAATTAGAAACTGGTGACAGGCATGGTGGCTCACACCTGTGATCCCAGCATTTTGGGAGGCTGAGGCCGGCGGATCACTTGAGGTCTGAGTTTGAGACCAGCCTGGCCAACGTGGTGAAACCCCGTCTCTACTAAAAATATAAAAATTAGCCAAGGTTGGTGGTGGGCGCCTGTAATCCCAGCTACTCAGGAGGCTGAGGCAGCAGAATCACTTGAACCCAGGAGGCAAAGGTTGTAGTGAGCCAAGATCGCACCACTACACTCCAACCTGGGCAACAGAATGAGACTCCATCTCAAAAAAAAAACAAGAAAGGAATTGGGAATTCGTGTTAGGTCTTTTGGTCTTCATTACAAAGTTTTTAAAATGGTTCTTCATCCTTTTCTTTTTTCTGTCATCCTCACTGTCCTTTTTGTCCTTTTTTTTTTTTTAAAAAAAATAATAGATATAATTGGCCTGTCAGGACTCATCACTCCTTCCCTGGATGAAATGATTTTTGTTGCCAAGGAAATGGAGAGATTAGCTATAAAGATTCCATTGTTGATTGGAGGAGCAACCACTTCAAGGTAAGTTATATTAATGAGCTTTGTCCTCACTTCAAATTCTCTCAAATGCCAGTGTTTAAAACAGTGGTAAACCTGTGTTGTTTTGGATTTTCTCTTATGTTTAGCACATTGACTTTTTGTTATATAAACACAAAAATTTTCTGGCGTTCACTTGGGTGAGAGCCAGAATACTTTCAGAGCATGCTATCGGAAACTTTTTTGTGATTTCTGTTCTTTGCTTTTTCTTGGATTTCTTTGGCTTGCAATAATCTTTTTCTTAACGCTCTCACTTCCGATTCAGTTCCTGAGAATTGTAATGAACTCTTCTTGTGAAATTAAACTGAGTGGAGAAGCTGTGTTTTTTGAACTTTTGCCCACACTGTCTTGAAGCAGGTGTCTGATTGAATAATTATAGGTTCCTTTGAAGGAACTCTAACCTTGTAGTAGTTTGGAGACAGAAAGCCCATCTAGCAAGAATGAACTAAGTGGTCACTTTGGGGAGTTGAAAGGGGAGCTTTTTGGGAACCTTTGGGTTAACAACATAAAGAGGTATAAAATGTAAAGATGAGAAAGTTCAAATTTGTTCACATGATAATTATTCAGTTTACCAGATTTTTCCTGGGATCATGATCATAGTGATATGTGGTAAGTGCTATGTTAACTGTGGGTGCTAGACCTTTTATGCCACGTACAGTTCACTTTCTCAGGGAGCATTATCATACTGGAGCATTGAACTCAATGGTCCCACAACATCTAGTTTATTTTTCTAATGCAGAAATACAATAAAGATCTGGTTATAGGTATGCCAGAGTTCCTTTTGCACTAGAAACAACTGTACATTCAACCAATTTGTATAGGGTTGTTCAGAGGAACAGAATCAATAGGATATGTTTATATATAGAGAGAGAAAGAGATTTATTTTAAAGAATTAACTCCTGTGATTGTGGAGGCTGGCAAGTCTGAAATCTGCAGGCTGGAGACACAGGTAAGTTGATTTTTTGAGTCTAAAGACAGTCTGGAGGTGGAATTTCTTCTTCCTTGCAGGGCTGGGGAGTGAACAAGGGACCTTAGTCTTGTCTCTTAAAGGCCTTCAGTTGACTGGATGAGGCCCACCTACGTAAGTGGAGGATAATGTGCTTTACTGTAAGTCTACTGATAAATGTTAATCACATCTAAAAAAAATACTTTCACAGTAACATTTAGGTTGTGGTTAACCAAAAAGTGTATACCATGGCCTAGCCAAGTTTATACATGAAATTAACCATCATACCATTTACAATTTGAATGAGTCATCTTCATCAGTAGAAACAGTATGATGTGTCTTTTATCCATTAGCTGTTCTTCATACTTGAAGGATTCGATAGTTTGACTGTCATTGCTAACGTTAGAAAACAGGGTTTGTTTTTCCACAAAGGACTTATGTACCAGGAAATGTGGCAGACTTGGTCTCAAGGGATATGGCCACCCATTAATAATGGGTTTTGATGAGCATGAGCTTGGGTAATTGACGACAAGCTTAGTGAAGAGAATGGTAAGAGGACCTAAGGACTTGTCAGAATGAAAGACTTTAATATCAATTGTAAAGTAGAATAAATAAGTATTTAAAGGAATATAATTAAAATACGTTACATGTTATGTAAATATGATGCTGGCTTCAAAAAAAGAATCTTTTTATATGGTGGGACACTATACTCAGAAATTTGCTTCTTGTGCAAATTGGAACTTTACCAAATAGTCCATTCTGTTGTTTACCATGTAAAAGCTACCAGATTAAAGAAAAAAAACTTTGAGAAGCAACGCGACTAGCCTCTCAAGATACATTATTGGCAAAATTAGCTTGTTAATGATTCTTAACAGTTATAACCTGATACATCAAATTAGAATTAATGAGATAGGAAATCACCAACATCTCTTCAGTTACTGCGAAATATCTATTCTCGTTGTCTGGGAAACCGTAAATGTGTTTGGCCTGAAGGTAGAAAGCTGGGACCGCTGGCCGCCTAAGGTTTCTTTCGACTCTCCAGTGCTTTGTTTCTCTGTGAGCCCTGCCTCTTCTGGTTCTCTTCTCTTCCATACCTGTTGCAGTTTCTGGGAAATTACTTGGAAAATAAGAGCCAGTAGGTAGCACTGCTTCCCGGGGACAATTCCCTTCTACACTGCGGTGCTGGAACAGCCTTTGGAAAACAGAGTCCCGTGCAACCTCCAAGCACTTCAGTGTAGAATTTCCCAGTTCTGACTCCATTCTTATTAGTGACAGTGGAAGAGGTCTTCGATCTGAAGTCTTGCTTTATCAGGCTCTCTTATTTAAGTAAGTGTTTTTACAGAAGTTTAGCAGTTATGCAGAAAAGTACACAAATCATATAGATGTACAACTTGACAAGTTTTTACAAAAGGGAACCCACCCATGTAACCACCTCCAGATCAAGAAATAGAACACTAATGGCACCCTAGGAACCTCACCAGGTTCCTCCACCCAGTCATGCTTTCCAACAAAAGTAACCACTGTTCTTTCTTCTGTCACCATAGATTGGTTTTGCCTGCATTTCAAATTTATATAAGTGGAGTCAATATTGTATGTGTTCTCCTGTGTCCGGCTTCTTTTGCCCCACATCATGTCTCTGAGTCTCTGAGGTCCCAGCCTTGTTACAATAGTCGTTTGTTTTGTTGTTGTTCTTTTTCAACGTAGTATTCCATTGTATAATGTGCTGTGACTTATTGACTCTTGCTACTGTTGGTGGACATTTGGGGTTTTCCACTTTGGGGCTATCACAAACAATGCTGCTGTGAACACTTATGCTTATGAATTTTGGTGCACATGTATGTGTATTTCTGCCTAGAAGCAGAATTGCCAGATCATAGGATCTGCCTATGATCATCTTCATTAGCTATTGCCACATAGTTCTCCAGAGTAATTGTAGCCGTTTACACTGCCACCAGCAATTGTGAAAGTTTCAGTTATTCCACATCCTTTTCAGTGTTATCGCTCGTCATTGGTGTAGTAATACCTTGCTATGGTTTTCGTTTGCATTTCTCTGCTGAGTAATGATGTTGAACACCTTTTCATTTGTATATTGACCATTTGGATATGCTTTTTAAATATTTTTAAAAATTGGGTATTCTGCTTTATTCTGACTAGTTTGTACACATTCTTTAATTTATAGTAGTTACAAGCCCTTTATCAGAAATACATATGTTGCGAATAGATTTTTTTTAATCTGGCTTGCCTTTTGCTGTCTTAGTGCTGTCTTTGGATAACAGAAGTTCTTAATTTTTATAAAGTCTGATTTATCGGTCTCTTCATATATGGTTAATGCCTTTTGCATCCAAATAAGTAAATCATCTCCTAGGAAAGCCACCTTTGCTAGAAAGCATTCAGGAGTTGAAATGTCTCAGAAACCCATCTAGGAGCCCTTATTATTTCCTACAAACCAGTGGAGGACTTAGCAGTAGCTCATTAGCTCAGGACTTCCATGTTTTCATGAAAACATCGCTGAGGGGAAATGACCCTATGGCTTTTCCAGACATCAGTGACTTGCAGTAGCATGAGTAGAACCGAAACTGTACCCCGAGGACACTCGAAATGAAGGCTAAGGCCGTCTAGTGCAGGAGTGTCCCGTCTTTTGGTTTCCCCGGGCCACATTGGAAAAAGAATTGTTTCAGGCCACACATAAAATACGCTAACACTAACGATAACTAATGAACTAAAAAAAAAAACTGCAAAAAATCTCATAATGTTTTAAGAAAGTTTACGAATTTGTGTTGGGCCTCATTCAAAGCTTTCCTGGGCTGCATGTTGGACAAGCTTAGTCTAGTGAATGAATCGATATTTGGAGAGATTGAAAGAGTTAAATAGATTTGGGATCTTTGGTCCCTGAGCATACACTAGGCATAAAACAGGAGGGTCTCAGAAGGCCATGGAGTTCATTCATCTGCCCCAGGGCCATGGTCTGGCCCCCCTGCCACTCCATACCCCAGCCTTCCCGGTCCGAAAGATGGCTCTTGACTCACTGGCTTATGCATGAATGCCCATCTTCCAGCTCAGTTCTCATAGCCTAAGGCTTTGTAGTCCTTTGCTTCCTGTTTACGAGTGGAGATACTGTTAGGAAGATGGAACAGATGAAGTGTTACTGGTTTTGTCTGTCTTATTATCAGTTTTTAGAGCTTTCCTTGAGAAGCCTGTTAAAAACACACTCATGCATATATTACACCTATAACAGTCTCTTGGTTTTTAAAAATTATCTCAATAATCCACATTTACTAGACCTTGTCAAACAATTCAGAGGAATGTAAAGTACAATTGAGTCTCTCTCTTCCCACCTTCAGCCTCACCTCTAACCCCCATAACCAGTGTGGACACTTCGATGTGTATCTCCCTGTGTTTTTTCTAAATATATAGAAACTTAGATATAGGATTGGTTGGTTATTTGGAAAAGCTTGAGGGTGTTGTTTTTTAAAAATACAATTGCATTAAACATAGTGTTCTGCTACTTTGTTTCTTTCTCATATAGTAGCATATTCTAGATACTATTCCAAACACACATTTTTGTTGAGGGGGAAGAATATGAAAGCACTTGAGGAAGAGTAGTGCTGCTTCTGGGGAGGAGGAGAGGGGAGAAAAGGCGGAAAGCACTGCCCGTCTCGTGGGGACTGCTGCTGGCCACCCTTCTGAAGGTGGGTGTGGCCAGAGTACACTTCTCCTCCCTCTCCAGGGGTTCTGCATTAACCACTGTGAGGGAGGCTGTACACGGTTTCAGTTTCCACTTTAATAGTAGCAGATCTGCAGCCTATCCTGTTGCTGTAAACATCCAGTCATCACAGGGCAGTTTGTTTTGCTCTTCTGTTAATTAGGCAATTTTAAGAATGAAAGGGTGTTTCTTCCTAATACCAACATTTTCAGGTTTGGTAATAGGGATTTGGGGCAGAAATAATCTTAAATATTAAAAGTAAAATATTGGCCAGGTGCAGTGGCTTATGCCTGTAATCCCAGCACTTTGGGAAGCTGAGGCAGGTGCATCATGAGGTCAGGCGATCGAGACCACCCTGGCTAACACAATGAAACCCCGTCTCTACTAAAAAAATAGAAAAAAATTATCCGGGTATGATGGCGGACGCCTGTAGTCCCAGCTACTCAGGAGGCTGAGGCAGGAGAATGGTGTGAACCTGGGAGGCGGAGCTTGCAGTGAGCCAAGATTGTGCCCCTGCACTCCAGCCTGGGCAACAGAGTGAGACTCTGTCTCAAAAAAAATAAAAAATAATAAAAAATACAAAATAAAATAAAATACAGTATTTTTCTTGCTTCTGCCTCTCTGAATTATTCTGTGTAGAATTTCGGGTTTGGGGTTCCATTCTGCAAGTACAAGGTGGGATTGGGGCCGAGGAGTGTTGATGTCTCCCATGAACAGGGGAGCAGCTGCTAGACAGCCATGTCCTGTGTCCTCTGCCTGGTTCCCGGTTCCTTAGGGGCCCTGGCTGCTATCCCAGTTCATTTGGAGGAGGGAACTCAACCTGACCTTGATGACAGCAGTGTGATTTCCTGGGCCTGGTTACCTCCCTTAAGTCACACGGGCTGCTAATGAGCACCAGGTCATGCACGGGCTCAGTCCCTTGTTAACAGAGCTGAGGACAAAGTCTTTCTCATTTTTGCCACAGACTTCTGCAGAGCCTGGGCTAGGTTTCCCATCTTAGGGTAGGGAAAAAGTCATTCATGTTTTACAAGGGAAATTTGAAGTTCCGTATTTGTAGGTAAGCACCTTGAAATGTTTCTCTGGAAAGCACTGTAGAAATGCATTATCTCTAATGGCTCTGAACAAGAGTTGTATAGGAACTGTCAGTGCTGATGGATATATTTGCTTTCTGACCCTTCTTTTTAGAACCCACACAGCGGTTAAAATAGCTCCAAGATACAGTGCGCCTGTAATCCACGTCCTGGATGCGTCCAAGAGTGTCGTGGTGGTAAGTGGGTGACCTTCCATTTTATTCCAGATGTGTTGGAAAGAGTGCATTACAAGTAAGGGTATAACTTAAGATCTATTCATTTTTATTCAGTTCTACTAAATAAAGGTCAAAGAGCAGCCTGAGGCTTATGGTGTGCCTCTGCAGTGACTGCCTTGCTGGAAGGAGGTCCAGGTGACCATGTCCTGTACTTTCAAAGACAGTTACAGAACTGAGCAGCAGACAGGTAGACGGCCTGGCACCAAGACACCTTTGACCTGGACACCAGCCAGACAAAGATTTCACCCACTCACAAACATGAATAGATATTTACTTGACTGTCTAAAAGAATGTTGGATTTTTAAATGACCTTTTTCCAGATAGAAAAACAAACTTGAAAGTGTCCTCATTGACCCTACCCAAAGACAGAAAAACATCTTCTAGATATTTAAAACCCAGGACAGTGGTTTCTGCTTCTCAGTCAACATCATAAACAATTAGCCCACATTCTGCTTTTCTTTTTCGGTGAAGCCTAATATTCTATCTTGTTACAGGTTTCATTGTTTTCACTGAATAATGGGCTATAACCGCTGGGGGGCACCTGAGAGACCTTGTGGTCCAGTGGTTTCCAAATCGATTTCAGCCACAGAATATTTGTCTGTTAAGTGATGTCTTACCTGGAAATTCAATGTGGCAGAATTTCCAAGTAAGACATCACTTACCATCACATCCCGCTCCTAGTGTTCATCAAAAGAGCACAGTTTGAGAACCACAGATCTAGTCTAGCTTTCACATTTTACAGGCGAGGAAGGTTACTGAGGTGGCCTGGTGATCTGCGAGACATCCAGTGATGCCACGGGACCTGGACCAGGGTGACCACATTTCCTGAGCTATCTTCCAAGGAAATTATTTCAGATCTGTGAATTTATTTACATGAAAGTTATATAATAATCACTAACATTATTGAAAACGTGTAGTGTGCCAGATACTGAGCTAAGTGCTTTACATGGATTTTATTTAATCCTCAGGCTGGCCTCATGAGGTGGATATTTTTATTGTCCCCATTTTAGAGATCAGGAGACAAAAGAATAAAGAGATTAGGAACTCTACTGAGACCACTCATCTGCCAAGCGGCAGGTGTGGGATTTGAATGCAGGTTATCTTACTCTATGTTAAATTAAACTTGTTTCCCATTAATACTTAACAATTAGCCTTTATTAAAAAAAAGTAACTCAGTCTGGGATCATAAAATTGCAATTTTTTATTTGCCATTGTTGTAGACAAATATGCAAATAAGCTATATTTCTGCAACTCCATTTTAAAACAATGTTTATTTCTTATTCTTGGATTGTGCTCCATAGGAGCTTATGTCAGGTTCATGGGCCTCTTTTTAACACTTGTCATCATTTTCAAACACTGATGCATAGCCTTGAATAGTTTCCATTCAGAGGCAAGACTTTTGGATCCATTTAGTTGCACAGTGCCAACTTTTCCTCTACAGGCAGGGGAAAGAATCAGCCCTTTGATTCCATGTTTAGAGGATAAGCTCCTTCACCTTTTTTTTTTTTTTTTTTTTTTGTGTGTGTGTGTGTGTGTGTGTGTGTGTGTGTGTGTGTGTGCGCGACGGAGTGTTGCTTTGTTGCCCAGGCTGGAGTGCAGTGGCGCGATCTTGGCTCACTGCAACCTACGCCTCCCAGATTCAAGCAATTCTTCTGTCTCAGCCTCGCAAGTTGCTGGGATTACAGGTGTGCGCCACCACTCCCGGCTAATTTTTTTGTATTTTTAGTAGAGACAGGGTTTCACCATGTTGGCCAGGCTGGTCTTGAACTCCTGACCTCAAGTGATCCACCTGCCTTGGCCTCCCAAAGTGCTGGGATTACAGGCGTGAGCCACTGCGCCCAGCCTGCTTCACCATCTTGAAGAACTAGAGCAGTGGGGGCCTTGCTGAAAGCCAGGCAGGGAATGAGGAGTGGGTGTTTGTGCTCTTTACAGTTTGGTCCAGCCACGCAGCCAGCAGTGGTTAGCTCCTCCCATGTACAAAGAAATGACCACGTTTTGAAATTACTCAAACGTAAGTCAGATGATAAATCATGTGGGTAACTGCTAGTGACACTTCAGGAGCCAGTGGTATAATTTGTTTCAGTTGGTTATGGGCTCATTGGCCTAGGCTCTTTTGATCTAACTGAAATGAACATGGAACAGGATCACATTTTAGCAGCTGTCTCATGTATTTGGAAGATTCCAAAAAAATGTAGCAAATACTTAATGGTTGGAGATTTAGACCTGAGGATTCCCCCTTGCTTTCTTTTTTCTTCTTTAATAAAAAACGAGGTGCAACATTTTATTCTTTTTAAATTATAAAATATCTTTTCAATTTATTTGCTCTTATTGTGTGGCTGTTGCCATGAAATACAATTTTTAAAAATGAAGGAAAATATAAACTGCGATATGTCCCAGTGGTTGGCATGAAAACACATGATGGATTTGATTTTTTGGTGGAAGGATCATGTAGGTTAGCCCACATATTGACCATGAACTTGTTTCCATCAAGTAAGTCAGACCGGGCCAGAAGGGGCCTGCCACTGTGGCTCTGGGAGCAGCGGGCTCCATGGGGCTGTGCAAGGTGCCAGCAAACTGCAGTGGTATGTTCTGTCTACCCAGTAGCACCAGCATTAGGGGGTCGTAGATTTCTCTGGATGTCAGGGACATCTGGTTTTGCTCTCTCAGGGTGTATAATCTGGCAAAATGCAAGAGGGTTTTAAAACATTGGTTACATATACTTCAGGGAGTTCAGAGTAGACATTCCCTTCTTGTTTCATTGGGCTGTGCTGGGTTTCCTAAACGAGGACTCCATTGAGGTGAGTTTAATGTAAGGCTGGGAAATACTTTGTGGTGTGAACACTATTTGGGAATCTATTTTTGGCCTGCCACAATGGCCTTTTCTGATTGTATTCCTGAATGAGGTGATTTTGTTTTATACTAACTCATAGGTGATTAAATTGTTATTAGAGATACTTAGAAAACCCACGTAGAGTTACAGACTTTTAAAGCTGATAGGCACTTTAGCCATCATTCAGTCTAACTTCCTTAAGTTCAGATGAAGATGTTGAAATTTCTTGCCGTTTTGTGTATTAGATAATCATGCTGGAGAATGCAGGGATGGGGTAGTGCTATGTTTATTTTTCAACTGATGTGATCAGTAGTTGCCATTTCTTCTTTCTATGTAATTTAATTTTGTGCTTTGATGGTAGCTCTTCTATCAACTTGATAATCATAGTAACAAATGATATTTAGCCGATCCTGGTTTTACAATTTAATGAGTAGACTCACATTTTCTCAGATTATTGGTTTCCTTTCCAATTTTAGCAGAAAGTCACAGTGGACTATGAAGATTACCCTCATTCCCTCAGCAAACATATAGTGCGAATGCACCTCCAGACACTGGGCTAGGCACCAGGGCATGAAGGTGGTGAATGTGTGATTGCAGCTCTCACAGGGCTCTCTAGTAAGGGAAGTGGATATATACATTTGATACTAAAAGGCTTTGGAAAGTGCAGTAGTAGATGAATGGAATATTTTTGAAACATTGGGTTGGGGGTTACTTAACCCAGAGGGTTCCCAAGACTGCCTTCAGGTTCCAAGTTTCACTAGAAGGACACAAAGAACCCAGAAACACTGCTATGACCATGGTTTATTATTGCGAAAGGATGTAGGTAAAATCAGGAAAGGCAAAAGCACATAGGATGGAATGCAGGAGAGACCAGGTACAGACTTGCAGGAGTCGTCTCCCCATAGAGTGATCCGGATGGTGCTTATTGCTTCCACTAATGATGTGTGACAACATGTAAGGAGCCTTGCCAACCCAGAAGCTTACCTGAACCTTCATGTCCTGGGTTTTTGTTGGGGTTTGGTCACATAGGCCCAGAATGCCCGTGTGTGTAGCCTTAATTGCTCAGTCTTCAATCCCTGCAGAGGTCAAACATAAGCATGAGCTATGGTCGCCCACCATAAATCAGACTGTTAGCATAAATGATCTGACATGGCCCAGGGTGCCAGGCACGCAGTGACTCTCTTATCAAACAGGCTATCCCAAGGGTTTAGAGTTTGTCTCCCAGAAACCAGTCAAGGGCCAGGCCTTTCTTTGGCTTGTGCAGGGTTTGAACATCCCAAGGCCACTGAGTTTACCCTTTCCTGCATACCAGGCAGGAATTAGCACAGTTGGTGAAGGGAGAAGAAATGAGGTTAAGGAAGCCTTCCTGAAGGAGGTGTTATCAGAGTTGACCATTACTGCACCAGTTTTATCATCTTTTGCTCATCTATGGTTATCTTACATTTTCAGTGTTCTCAGCTGTTAGATGAAAATCTAAAGGATGAATACTTTGAGGAAATCATGGAAGAATATGAAGATATTAGACAGGACCATTATGAGTCTCTCAAGGTAAGTGGTAGAAACAGATCTTCGCTTGGGTTTAATGTGACTAGTTTTTATCATGCTACTTTTTAATGTGACTTCTTAAAATGGTTTTGAGGAGAATAAAAAGCTTGGCATCATTTTAGAGAATTTCTGTCTTCTAGTTCAAATCAGAGGTCTTCAGTGTCTGAGTTCCCAAATAATTTTTGGTTATATTAAAATGAATTTTATTTATTCAGCCAAACATTTATTGGGTACCCAGTAGGTGTTAGGGGCTGCTGTGCTAGATACCAGAGCTTCGGTAATGAATAAAACATGAGTTCGTACTCAGCAGGGAAACAGGCACTGAAACAGTTTACTGAAATGACTCCCACAGATCCCCATTCTTGAGGAGCTAATGGAAGAAAATGGAGACATAAGACAGGACCAGTATAAGCCTCTTTGCCTGACTGCCCAACACTGACTGTACAGAATGATGTTTCAAGAACTGTCCCTCTCTTGATAAGCTTCAGGGAGTCCATGGAGAACAGGCATAATTATGCTTTAGAAGTCACTGAAATATTTATTTCTGGTTATTTGCCTTATGGGCTTTGGTGGGAGCATTTTGGGAGTTGCTAGGCAAGTGAAATGAGATCAACAGCACGAAGAAAACATGCTGTTTTGCTTCTGAGGTGCTGGCTAGATGCAGTGGTTGGCTTTTTTCTCTCCTTAGGTTTGCCCACAGTGGACAGTTTCTTTAATTCTACCTTCTGGTCCTCAGGGTGGGCCATGGAAGGCCAGTTAACAGCTGGCCTCAGGTGTTCTAAAAGTACAGGTGGGACACCTCCCTAGTACCTCAGGTTCAGGCCGCAGAGCCAGGCTCATATTTACATATCAGTAGTTAATGGATGCTTATTGAATCTTTACTCTCTATTATTCTGGTGCCAATGTGAAACCGACTGGATAGAAAAGGAAGAGCTTTTTAGGGTAAGGATTCTCATGAACAAGAGCTTTTGCCTTTTTGCAAAGCTTACATACTGGCCGCCTTGGACATGTTTTCATAGTAGCTGTAGAAAAGCTAACAGTCTCTAACTAATTTTTCTTTGTTTTTTAACAGGAGAGGAGATACTTACCCTTAAGTCAAGCCAGAAAAAGTGGTTTCCAAATGGATTGGCTGTCCGAACCTCACCCAGGTCTGTTTGGCTGTGGACTAGAGAAAGACTGGGTGTGGTAACTGACAATGTGCTGAGGAGATATATGCATTTACTTGGCTACAAAATCAAACCAGCAGCTAACAACCCTCAACTGTGTCTAATGCTGATGAGTGACTGAAGAACGGAAAGAGAATAGGTGCCATTTATGGAGCAGGTGTTGTGTGCCAGACACCATCCTGAGATGGACTCATAGCAGCTCTCTGAGTCCTTCAGACGACTCCGTAATGGACATGGGAATTATCCACATTTTAATTTGAAGAAACTGAGTTTTGGGTGGAAACTTGAAAGGTTACTAGGAATCTGTCTCTGGTCTGTCTTCTAAAGCCATGCTCTTTCCTCTGTGCTGTGCTTGAGTTGGTCTCTGTCTCCTTGAAGGAAGTTCTGTGGAAACCTGCCTGGTGGTACTGTCACCCGAGGTGGCCTGGGTCTCTCACAGGCCCAAGGGCAGATGTGAAGTGCCTAAAATGGGAAACGCCTTTGCATTCACACATCTTTAAAACGCTGCAGCAAAGCAGGATCCTCTGTTTCTTGCTTTCTCTCTCGTCCTCTCTCTGGATTTTTCACTCTCTTTTTATTTCTTTTATTTGGTTTCTTCCTTTTTTCAATTTCTAGCCACCTTTCTTGCCTCATATAGGTGTTCACAAGGGAATAAAACATGTAAGATGTTTTGACAGGTGCAGAGAGGCGTGAGACACAAATGCAAAACCAAGACAGAGTGAGCAGGGGTTATATTAATTGAATACATATTTCCAAGGTAATGCCTCAAATCAGCTTTCATTGCTCACGACATCTGTGTTCTACACATGCTTGGCAGAGTTGAGCGGATTAAATTGGAAATGTAGGTGTGCTTGGTTCTAATTTCATCCCTGCTGAGTTCAGCGTGGTTTGGTGGAAAGAATGCCATATTGGGAGCCGGGAGGCCGGGGTTCTCATCCCAATGTGGCTCTTGGCTCTGACTCACGGAGTGACCTTGAGCAGCTTGCTTTCACATTTGACAGTTTCTACCGTGTGAAAAAAGGAGTTACTTTTTGGAAATGTTGTAAGGGTAAAATACTTTCTGAAAACCTTTGAAAAACTATAAATTGCTATATATAGTTCAGGCTCCGATTATTTGCTCTGTATCTTTCCCTGTGAAATTGGAATAATAACACAAGGGCAAGTCTGTTTGGATCAAGTCAAACATCCAAAACATATTTTGCTGGAAATACGCTCCCAAGGCCATAGCACCTGGCAGCAGTTGGGATGCTTTTTTAGTGGCCGCTTTAACCTCTGGCATGGGGCTACTGCAGGGCCCGTCCTGCTGCCCAAGGGCCATGGGGCCTTGAGGCCTGGCCCTCTGAAATATTCCTGAGGACAGCCTGTCTTAGGGTAGTTGCAGGAAGTTGATAGGAGATAAAAGAGGGTCTTCTTTTAAGGCCCTGATGGTAAAACCTCAAACATTTCTTAAACTCTGGAAGACAAGGTTGGTCAAGAGAGAGTCCATAGTGGCTCTGCGGCAGCACGTTCTCGCTGCCTTCCCAGGTGAGAGGACACTTGAATCAAGGGTCTATCTGTAGATTCCTTTTAGTTTCTCTACTAAGGGGACCATAAAGACTTTATTGCCAACAAACCAACATAATAGGATATTTCCAAAGAAGGGAATGTCCTGTGTAGTAGAAGGATGATGAGGAACAAATGGGAAAAGGCTACTGTGAACAAGTATGAAAAGGTAGAGATTTCCAGACAGAATTAAGAAGTCAAATGAGAGAAAAATAGAAGCTTCTGTGTTCTCCCAGAGCCCCTGAGATTAGTAGAGTAGGAAGTTCTCCGATCCCTGGTTACAAATCAGAAAGTAGAGAGACAGGAAGGCTCAGATAATGGCAGTGGGGCCAACACCTTACATTCCAGCCTGATCCTGCCATGTCAGACCGGAGTCCGAGGTGCAGACCACACCATGGGCTGGAGGGCAGGTGGCAGTGCTGCTCTGCCTGCCCCAGAAAGCCCAGCAGCACCATCTGTCTCTGAAGTCTTCACCATTATTTAAATTATGATATATTTTAGACTCATCAGGAGGTATGAAGAACAATATATTAACATCCATGTTTACCTACTAGCCAGCTTAAGACATAACCTACCATCTGATTTTTTAAAAATGAAACAATACAGAGTGAACAGAGGTTATATTAATTGAATCCATATTTCCAAGGTAATAAATCAGCTTTTCCTTGCTCATACATCTGTGCTACACACGTGCTTGGCAGAGTGGAGGATTATGTATTGAAGAATATGTATGGGAAGTCCCACATGTGTCCCTTCCGCCCCTGCAGAAAGCACAGCAGTCCTGAATTTGGGACTTCATTTGCCTGTATTTTGACTGGGCATATGTATCAGTAGGCAATCTAGATAATTGTTTCCGGTTTTGAAACTTTACATAAGTGGCTTACTCTCCATGTCTCTCTGGAGTGTTCTTCACGTTCACCTTGTCTTTATTTGTATAAGTGAGGATTAACCCGTCTTGTCTTTCCTTCTTGGGTGGGGGGTGGGGATGCAAGGGTTGAGGGAACAGTTTCCAAGGGTGGTGTAGTCAGCTGCATGTGAAGAATAGTTTTATTTAAGACTCAGTGCAGAATTACTCCTTCTCCACGATAATTTAAAGTTCCCCTCTTTGTAAAACAACTCCTACGGGTGACAGGAGGGAGGCAGAGCGTGGGAGTTGGCAGAGCAGTGAGGAGCTGGCAGGGAGGCCTCCATCAGGCAGGGTGCCAGCATCAGCATTGACAATCATACTTCTCTCCTGTAGTGAAGCCCACGTTTATTGGGACCCAGGTCTTTGAAGACTATGACCTGCAGAAGCTGGTGGACTACATTGACTGGAAGCCTTTCTTTGATGTCTGGCAGCTCCGGGGCAAGTACCCGAATCGAGGCTTCCCCAAGATATTTAACGACAAAACAGTAGGTTAGTGCAGTATGTCCTTCCTTTCTGCCTCTGATGTTCAAGATGTAGGATTGTGACTTTGAAGACCAGAATCGGTGAGGAGCAGCAGATTTGGATTGTGCAGATTACAGCTGCTTTCATATTGCTCACCTGCCCAACTTTTTAATGTTTTCAAACTGCTAGATTGGTCCTTACTGTATCAGCTAAATTTGGTATCTACTTTATTCTTTTAATACATGTTTATTGACGTCAGTTACTTGTTGGGCACTAGGGATAAATGGAAGACAACAAAATCCCTGCCGTCTAGCACCCGACTAGCTGGCACAGCCAATAGTAATGGGCCCTGCCTGGGCTCCTGTGGACACAAGAGGAGACAGAGCTCAGACTGGGTGGTCAGGGCAGGCTTCCTGGACGAGGTGGTGTTTGAACTGTTTTTGAGGATTCAGTGGGAGTTGCCGTGGCTGGGACTGTGGATGTGATATGGTGTTGAAGAAGGGGACATTCCAGGTAGAGGAGACAGTGTGAGAAGGCATAGGCACATGTGCCTGTTTGGGGAATTGCAAGGAGCCCGTTGTGCTTGGAGCATTGGGGAGGGAATGGGAATTTGGGGTGTAAACTAGAGAAGTAGGTGAGGTGATAAATTACTACCCCCCACTTCTCACTTCTAGCCTCATCCCAAAATCCACCAACAGAGACACAGAATCCAAATGCAAAGCCATTCAAAGGATCAGGTAGTAGCCAGATCAGAGCAATAGGGAGGGGTAGGCTCACAGAAGCATGGGATTAGGGCTGAGAGGAGCCTAGAAACCAAATTATTGCCAAGTTTCCCATGGGGGGTGGGCCTGGGTGTAGGTGTTAGGATGCTGAGACTCAGGAGCTCTCAGGTAGCCAGGAACGTGATGGTGGGCAAGGGGCTTCTCAATGTGCTGCCTGCCCCTGAATGGTGGGCAAGGGGCTTCTCAATGTGCTGCCTGCACCTGGACAGGTGAGCTGTCCAGGGGCCGTAGGGCAGGCTTCTCACCATGGGCAGGATGGCCCAGTCTCACAGACAACAGAAACCAAGAGGGTGTCCTAGGAGCCTGGCTCGCACTGCAGGTCCGGGAGCAGGCCAGCCAGGTGGAGCACTGAAGGCACGTGTGAGGGTTTGGGCCATACTTCACCCCTTACCACTGACGTTCCCTGTTCATATACAATTCCACTGACTTCACAGTGACCTCTAGGGGACAAGGCCTGTGCCTTGTATGCACCGTGCCTTGTATTCCGTGGTGTCTGAGCCTGGATGCATACAGTAACAATTTACTGAGGCTGAATGCATATGGTAAGG
The DNA here is from genome assembly GCF_043159975.1 of Macaca nemestrina. Classification (NCBI taxonomy): domain Eukaryota; kingdom Metazoa; phylum Chordata; class Mammalia; order Primates; family Cercopithecidae; genus Macaca; species Macaca nemestrina. Next base: position 12,297,182 of record NC_092125.1, on the reverse strand, counting down.
ATGTAGCTGTCCTTTTTTTAACACTTCATGGTACTGTTTAAGGCCCCAAATATAAGAATCCCTTCAGATGTTGTTATGTTCAAAATATCAATTGTTATGAATTATATTGTGGTTGGGATTAAAAGCACCACAGAATATGAGGCACGGGTCATGTCTCCCAGAGGTCACTGTGAAGTCGGTGGAGCTGTACATGCACGAGGAACGTCAGCGAGTGAGGAATCTGGCCTGCTTTTTCTCATCCCCTCTGACAGAATGCTTTGGGGACCCCCAGCTTTGGCTCTCTGCTTTTTGTCCAGTGGAAAACTTCAGTGGCTTGAACTGGGAGAAGCAGACTGTGGGAGCTGCACTTAGCAGGAACCACAAAACCCTGGCTGTTCCACTTTAAGCTGGGTCAATGGCAAACACCAGAAAGCATTTGAGGAAAATGGAGAAGCCTGAAGAGGGAAGGTGTCTGAGGAGGGGTAATGGCTTTTAAAAGAAGCATTGTTTGATGGTTATTTTCGGCATCTTTAAGTGGATTCTAATTATGTTTTTCTAATAGGTGAAGAGGCCAAAAAAGTCTACGATGATGCCCAAAATATGCTGAACACACTGATTAATCAAAAGAAACTCCAAGCCCGGGGTGTGGTTGGGTTCTGGCCAGCACAGAGTATCCAAGATGACATTCACCTGTACACAGAGAGTGCCGTGCCCCAGGCTGCAGAGCCCATAGCCACCTTCTATGGGTTAAGGCAACAGGTATGGGCGGTATACTGACAGCCAGCACGCTGCTTTCACTTGTGAGTTTAAGCACTAAACAAAATAGCTTTGCATAAATGAGAGTCTGCTTCACCTCCTCCCAGATGACCAGTCACACGCCTAAGCCCAAGCCATCTGTGAGGACCGGGGAGCGAAGGCACCACCATGGGTGTCAGAGGCATGGGTGTCGGGGCATGGGTGTCGGGGCATGGGTGCCAGAGGCATGGGTGCCAGAGGCATGGGTGCCAGAGGCATGGGTGTCAGAGGCAGGGCCACTCAGCAGGAGTGAGGCATTTCACGTCGTGTTCCATGGATGGACGAGGACCACTGCTACTGTCTCAGGTGGTCACACGTCAGGATCTCAGTCTTCTGAGCTTCTGAGGAAAGAGAACACTCACTTGTTCAAAAATATTGGTTAACATCTGTGCATATTATTAAAACAGACTGTCAGGTGGTTCCCCTTGAAAGGGGAAGACGAGTGGAAACAAGCATTTGCAGAATGTACAGCGGGTGCCAGGTGCGTAGTAAGATGCTTGATGGTCATCCTTTTAATTTCCATACAGCCGTGTTAGGCAGATTAAGTTTCTGTTTTACAGAGGAGAAGATGAAGGCTGCTAGAGATTGTGCTGAGTCCCCCAGTAGAGAGGGGAGAGCCCAGCCTGTACACACCCCTAGGGGCTGTTCTTTGACTGTGCTGACTTCTTTTCTTTTGAGTGGTGAGAACAGACTCTTCCAGCAACTTCTCTCTCATCCCCGCCACCTTTGAAAAGGCAGATATCATATGCATGTCCCTTTAGCTGCTGTAAAAAAGAGTGTCTTAATCAAGAATTGGAGCCAGAATTCGCCAGTCATTAACATTTTTAATAATTTGCAGTAAATTATTATTTGTTTTACTGCCATTTTCAGTCATTCAAAAATAATAGTGTTGGCTGGACACAGTGGCTCACACCTGTAATCCCAGCACTTTGAGAGGCCGAGGTGGGAGCATTGCTTGAGCCCAGAAGTATGAGACCAGCCCGGGCAAGACGGCAAGACCCTGCCTCTACAAAACAAATTTTAAAATGAGCCGTGCATTGGGAGTGTGTGCCTGTACTCCTTCAGCCAGCTACTCGGGAGGATGAGGCGGGAGGATCACTTGAGTCCAGTGATCATCCACTGTACTCCAACCTGGGCAACAGAGCAAGACCCTGTCTCTAAAAAACAAGCAAACACAAAAGATAGTGGCGCATTTTAATCCCAACCACAATATAATTCATAATCATAGAAATTTTGACCATAACAACAGCTGAAGGGATTCTTAAATTTGGGGCCTTAAACAGTACCATGAAGAGTTAAACAAGGACAGCTACGTCCTTACCATATGCACTCAGGCTCAGTAAATCCTTACTGTATGCACCCAGGCTCCGACACCACAGAATACAAGGTTTGGGGGTTCTAATGTTAAGTTCCAGCCCCCGCTTACGAGGGAATCTATGGCTTTTCTTTTACAGACATAACTGTGTTCAGAAACCTCTGCTCCAGCCCAGTCTTTCATCTTTCAAGTCCTGTGTTCTCTGTGATCTCTTTTTACTTCCAGTACCATTCATGTCCAGGCAATCTGTGACATATTAGGGCATTTAATAGAATGAATTCTCAGAGTTCACCTTTTTAATAGCCTCTGGAGAGGGGAACTGGGCCAGGCACATACATTACCTACCCAGGTAGTGATTTCTCAGGAGGGGCTTTCCTCCAGTGCACTCTGGAACATTCTGGCGGCAGTGCCTTATTACTCTGGGAGTCTGCTCTTCTGAGTAGGCTCTGATTGCTGTCTCTTCTAAGGTACCATGGGGCTCTGTGATCTGTCTCTCCTGTGGTGCAGGGAAGCGTTGGGTCCCCCTCTGGCCTTTGTTAGCAAAGAATAATTGATGGGCCAAGTGTACATGGAAAACGGCTTCCCCATGCACAGCTGTCCCTGAGCTCTGTGACATTCCTGTGTGCCATTACCAAACACCTCCTCGCCTGCACTTAACAATTTCCTGCCCTGTGTCAGTGAAGCTGCACTTGCTTCCACCGTGGGCAACGAGCTGTGAAGTGTCTGGTTGGCCACTCATTAATTGATCAGTCCTGAGCAGTACCATATATGCAGGAGCATGGGTTGTGGTACCAGCCCCCTGGCCCTTGCACTGTCTGGCCTTGGGCCAGTTGATCAAGCTTCCTGTGCCCCTGATTTCTGGTCTGTAAAATGGAGCTGATGGTATCACTTATGTCACAAGGTGGCTGAAGGGGTTAAATAGTAATTCATATAAAGCGCCAAGAACAGGCATAGGGTAACCACTGAATGAGTATTAGTTATAAGCTGTTTACCTTCTCAGCAAATATTTATTGATTTTTAAAATATGTATAAGACCTTATTTGTTACCTTAGTTGCAGGGAAGAGTTGCTTATCAGCTGAGGGTGAAAAATGGGGGAGGATAGGCCCCAGGGCTGTGGAGAGAATCCAGAAGCAAATCCTGCTGAATTCTTGGTTTGGTGCCCGGCCGGCCCTAGTGTCCTCAGCCAGCTCCTGAATGACCCCCGACTCCACCCCACACGTCAGCCAGCACGTGGCCTGGGCATTGCTGACCCCAGCAGTGTGTTGTTTGAACTGCTTCAGTTGATGCAGAGTGGAGGCGCTTCTGTTTATTGGATCTCTTTCAAACATATTACTGGACTTAATTGAAAACACTTGGGGACAAACTTAAAAAAAAAAACAAAAACCGTGACGTCAGCACAGTGCCTGAAGGCATTCAGTGAATGTTTGGTCCGTGTGGGAATGAGCGAATGAGCTACTGTCTTGACTGTTTATGTTACGTCATGTCATACATTTTTAAAAATCTCATTTCATTTGTTTATCTTACAAATATTTATTGAATACTATGTGTCAGACACCATTCCAAGTACTGGGGATATATTGTGTTGTGAAACTTGTTCTCATTTGAAGCTGCCTGATTGCTCCTCATGGTATGCTGGTGCCACGTTCTTGCTAATGGCGCCCCCGCACACTGCTTGGTTTTAAGGCCGAGAAGGACTCTGCCAGCACGGAGCCATACTACTGCCTTTCAGACTTCATTGCTCCTCTGCATTCTGGCATCCGTGACTACCTGGGCCTGTTTGCCGTTGCCTGCTTTGGGGTGGAAGAGCTGAGCAAGGCCTATGAGGATGACGGTGACGACTACAGCAGCATCATGGTCAAGGCGCTGGGGGACCGGCTGGCAGAGGTAAGGCAGGGGCATAGTGCCAAGGGGCTGAGGACAGAGGCCAGGAAGGGTAGGGAGCCTGGGGTGGGTGCCTGAAAACTGATTGGCCCTTAGAACCAGTGTCTTTTTTTTTTTTTTTTCTTGAGTTGGATGCTGCTGACTTTAACATTACACATATTTTAATATCATGTATCCCCAGATTGCTTGTGTACGTTATCTTTGGGGCAGAGAAAAACCTTGAATGGTGCCATAGTTGGCTGTTGCTCTTAGAGCCTTTACTTCTGCCTTATCTCTGTTGTCTCTTTCTGCTTGTTGTGATGTGACATTTTCCTCAGTACCCTAAAAAATTAAAAACAAATTTTTATTTCAGAGCCCCTCATTGTAATGCTGGTGTCATCTATAGATTCTTCATCTTCCTATGCATGAAATGGGGGTAGCCTTGGCCCTGGGGAGAGCCTCTCCCTTCTCCCGCAGTGAACAGTGGAGGAACTAGCAGCTGTATGGTCCCAGCTGCTCTTTCTGGCCAGTGGAGCTTTGGATTGACCTTTAGGGAAATTGTTAGGTTTTAAGGTAGAAAATCCTCAGGTCATTAAGGATGGTCCTTCAGAGCTCAGGTTGAGGCCAAAATTGAGCTGCAGAGCAGCTAATGAAAGTACAGACCAATAGAGAATCCAGCCTGTTCCCTCTTGCCAAATTTCCCCTGGCTGTGGTCCAGATGAGGGAGGCTGTCCTCATGGCTGTGATTCAGGGGGTGGAGGCTGCACTGATGCTGTGAGCCCCCACCACTGCCTAAGCATGCCTGGTGCCCTGGGTCCCAAGGCCTTTGCAGAAGAGCTCCATGAAAGGGTTCGCCGAGAACTGTGGGCCTACTGTGGCAGTGAGCAGCTGGACGTCGCAGACCTGCGCAGGCTGCGGTACGAGGGCATCCGCCCGGCTCCCGGCTACCCCAGCCAGCCCGACCACACTGAGAAGCTCACCATGTGGAGACTCGCGGACATCGAGCAGTCTACGGGTATGAGCCAGAAGGCGTGGGTTCCTGTCATCCTTCTTCAGTAGATAGAGTCTTATCAACATAATGGCACTAAGGGTTAAACATGTTTTTAAAATGGAAGGGCTTCTCATCACATTGTCCCTTATGCTGTCCTTTTTCACTTGTAACTATTTATTCTGGCATTTTATTTCAGTATTACTGATTAGTATTCTTACATCATCAGTTTTAGACATTTCAGTTTAAATTATTTCCTCTTGGCCTACAACAGATGGGAGTTTAGCTTACATATACCATCCTGTGCCTCTCCTGCCCCAGTTTCCTGTCACAGGCATGGTCATGTCTTTAATCCTTCCCTTAGAGACCGACCCTTTGTCCCTCAGTAACCTCACGTGCTTCACGCTCTTGTCCCATTGCTTATGGATAGTGTCCCTGGGCACTGGTCTTGCAGAGCGCCCAGCCTTCCCTTCAGCCCTCTCTTCTCTTTACTTTTACCCTGATACTAACATTTATACTCATCTGTAATCATAATTCTCTGTTATGTTTTGCCTGTGGATTGATTCTAATAGCTGAAAATGAGAAGCTGGCATGTGCCCTTCTGAGACAACGGCCCAGACACCGACACACGCCCTCAGCGTCCTGTGCCCAGAGCTGAATTGCTTGTGGTTCTGTGGCTGCACATTGTCATGTTGATGTGCTGGTTCTGTCATTACTGCAGAGTTGATGTAGTTGAGATGGCCCAGGCTAAGCTTACAGTTTTCAGCAGAATTAATAGAAAGCATGCCATCAAAGCTGATAAAGGCATCCAGATTTCAGTGAGAAACCACGAGCTGTGCAGCATCTGCTTCAGCAGGAACAACACTAACTCTAGGAGCCATGAGATCTGGGTTTGAGTCCTGTTTCTGCCATAAGCTAGCTGGGCAACCCTGGCAAAGCACTCATCCTTCATGTTGCTCTATTTCCTTGTCCATAAACCGAGTGGCTTCGAATAGATATCCTTGAGGGTCTGTTTGAGCTCTCAGATCCCAAGGAAAACGGTCTCTTCTTTCTCACAATGTTGTGGGCTCCTTGTTCACTGGCGCTCTCAGTCATCCCTAGTACCAGTGGCCGCACAGAGCCCGTAGAGGGCTCTTCAGCTGGTGTTCTCATCTCCGAGGGTAGAGTTCCTGCCTGAGAAGGTCTATTCTTAGGAGCAAATCAGGGTGCCTGTAACTGATCTGGGATGGCCGGAGGTAGGAGTATAGAGTCGTTCCTAGGCATGTCCCCCTGGGTTAGAGGAGATCTGCATGTCCCGAATTTGTTTCTTCACATGGCAAGAATTTGCTAGACTTGTCTGATCACAGCTTTCATGCTGTGTCATGTGTCTACCTAGAAGGCATGAGTTCACTTTGGTTCACTTGTTCCACAAGAGTTCATTGAGTGCCTGCCAGCTGCAGGCCCTGTGCTAGACACTGAGTCAATAAGCATTTTCCCCGTGTTGCTCTCTCTAGGCATTAGGTTAACAGAATCATTAGCAATGGCACCTGCTTCTGCAGTCTCAGGCCTCTACTTCTCCAATTTGAAGTCCAAATATTTTGCTGTGGGGAAGATTTCCAGGGATCAGGTAAGCTAGCTGTTTCATTATATGTGGCTTCCCTAGTTCAAATGAAATTCTAGAACCTCTTTCATTTTAAATGTGAATGAGAATAAAGTGAGGGAAAAGGATGAAGAAATTTACTCCAGTTAATGTCTTAATTTGATTTCAGCAGAATACTTCTATTGTAGCCCCCAATTCTACATGCAAACCACACACACACACACACACACACACACACACACACACACACACAGCTTCTAAGCATCAGATGTTTACTACATGTTGTTTTTCTGCCCAGAGAATAAGGCAACTTGGTAAATAAATATCTATCTACATTTAACTCTGTAGATTGCTATTAAGACAAGAAATGGAAGGTACTTAATGTTTTTCGGCAAATCTTATGGAAACTTCTATTCCAAAAGTCTTATCACGTTGGTTTAATAAAATGCTTCTCATCTTTTGCAGGTTGAGGATTATGCATTGAGGAAGAACATGGCTGTGGCTGAGGTTGAGAAATGGCTTGGACCCATTTTGGGATACGATACAGACTAACTTTTTTTTTTTTTTTTTTTTGCCTTTTTTGTTCTTGATGATCCTCAAGGAAACACAACCTGGAGTGCCTTAAAAATAACAACAACAAAAATCCTGTGTGCATCTGGCTGACACTTCCCTGCTTCTGGTTTTTGAAGACTATTTAGTGGAACCTTGCAGAGGAGCAGGGTCTTCCTACAGTGCCTAGAAAACAGGTGCTGTGTTTTCAGGACCTTGCGTGAAGAGCAGTGAGCAGGGCTCCTGTGGTTTCCCTGGTCCCTCTGAGATGGGGACAGACTGAAGACAGGTCTTCTGCCTTTCAAAGCAAGTCAACTTGCTTTTTTCTATTTTTAGAGTGGAATCTAGGAGGCCACTTAGTCCTCTTTTTTTCCTCTTAGAAGAAAAGCCTGAAACTGTGTTGAATAGAGAAGTGTGACCCTGTGACAAAACGATACTGTGAGAAATGGGGCATTTTAATCTAAGTGGTTATAACAGTGGATTCTGACGGGGAAGGTATAGCTCTCTTTTCTTCGGAAGACCTCATTTTCTAAAGGCTGGATTAAATGGTTGCAGAACTGCCTTTGGCAAAAGGCATGCTCTCACTGCTTGCTTGTCAGAAACACTGAAGCCGTTTGCCCCAGTGTGGTCAAGCAGCCATGCTCTCTGGGCATTTTCATCCTCCCATAATTTCATATTTCCGTGCCCGTGAGGAAACAAAAAGGAAATGAGAGACAGTTACTGTTAAGGATTGTTAACATCTTCTAATTGTTTTCAGGATTGAGCAGGTTCTCAGCTGGGCTCTTGATATCCTGTGCATAGTTGGACAGGTGGGCAGCATAACATCACTCATTTCTTACCATCTTATTCCCCTCCAATTCTCAATGTATTCAATAATGAAGAATGATGCCACCACTCAAGCAACAAGCCTCAAACTCACCCATGTCATCTTTTTCTTGGATGATTGCAGTTATCTCAAAAATTTGCATGCAAAATATACACTCATCCTACTTGAAGATGGTGGTGGAAATATTCAGGAGAAGGTAGCGTTGGAGTCCTGATTTGAGATTTGAAGGATGAAGATGAAGAAGCAAGGGAGGAACAAATGAGAAACTATCTTTGTTCATGAATAGGAATATTAAAGATTGTAAAAGTATCAGATCTCCCCAAATTGATCTATGGATTTAATACCATTTTCATTGGAAATTCCAACAGATTTTATTGAATGAAACAAGCAGGTGTTTATATGGATTAGCAAAGGACTTAAAATTACCAAATGCTTCTACATATGAAGGAAAGATTGAGGAGACGCACCCTATGTGATACCAAGTTTTATTGTCAAGACAGTGTCATGTGGTGCAGAGGTAGGCGTTATGAGCAGGGAAACAAAATAAGGGTCTAGAAACTTGCCTAGGCTTATGTTGACCTTTGCAAAATGACCTGGTGACATGGCAGGTCAGTGGGGACAGGAAGGATCACTCCCTAAGTAGTCCCAGAACTATTCATGTGGGAAAAAAAGAAATTTTAATTTATCTCACCTTACCCAATGATAAGTTCCAAATATGTTAAGGGCTTTAATACAGAAAGCAAAAATTGTCAGTGTTTGGATGAAAAAAGCCTTAGGGCAGGAAAGAATCTCTTGAGACATAAAGTAGTAATCACAAATGACAAGGTGGTTAAGTGAATTCTGTTAAAACTAAAGACTTACATTAAACAAACACTTGAAGTGAGAAGATGAGCCACAACTTGAGAAGACATTTATAATACAAATAACTGACACGGGATTCATAATCACAAATATAGAGAATTCCTGTTTAAAAAAAAAATAGAAAAATAGAGAAGACTACACAAGAGGAAATAAATAGGGCTTTTAAATAAATAGATGTTCTGTAGCATTGGTGGTCAGGGAAATACGAATTAGGACCACAATGAGATTCCATTTTATATCCATAAGATTTGCAAAAGTTGGGTCTGACAATACCAGGTGTTAGATCTGTAGGGACTTGTACAACATTGTGGATGTGTAAATAGGCACCACTGCTTTAAAAAACCATTTTCCCTCACAGACTTGAACATTTGCAGACCTTATGATCTTAGTTCCAACTCCCACCTGTACGTCCAGCAAACTCTTGTATGTGGCCCCTAGGAGGAATGGGTAAGAATGTTCATATAATGTATTTATAATAGTTCATAACTGGAGAAAGTGAAATGTATGTCTCTCTGCAGGAAAATAGGTGAATAATTAGATATATATATATATTCATCCTACGGGATATTATTCAGAAGTGGAAATGAGTGAACTACAGCTGTAGCTAACAATAAGAATGAATCTCAGAAAATATTGAGGAAAAGTAGCAAGTTCAAAGAGACCACATGTGGTGTACTATTTTTATTGAGCTCAAAAACAAGCAAAACCAAAGAATATGTAGTCTAAGCATACATATACAATAAAACTATGCTATTAAAAAAAAAAAAAGAAGGTAACAATGATAAACCAAAATTAAGCATAGTAATTACCCACGGAAGGAGGAAGTGGAAGGGACAGGAGCACATAGGTAGATGTCAAGTTATGCGGCTGTTCTGGTTCCTCCTGGTAGACTTACGAGTGTTTACTATATACTATTAATATATTATGCTTTATAACTAATAGATAAGAGTTTTGTACATATTAAATATGTTCTTAATATTAAATACAAAAAATAAAGGCAAAGTGGAATGATAAGCTAAAATCTGGTATGGTGGTTTTGTAGTTAATGTTTGTACACGTCAAATACAGTTTTGTCGCCCAGGCTGGAGTGCAGTGGCCGAATCTCAGCTCATGGCAAGCTCCACCTCCTGGGTCCACACCACTCTCCAGCCTCAGCGAGTAGCTGGGACTACAGGTGCCCGCCACCACGCCTGGCTAGCTTTTTGTATTTTTTTTTAGTAGAGACGGGGTTTCACCGTGTTAGCCAGGATGGTCTCGATCTCCTGACCTTGTGATTCGCCCGTCTCAGCCTCCCAAAGTGCTGGGATTACAGGCTTGAGCCACCGCGCCCGGCCGTCAAATACAGTTTTTAAGGAAAGGAAGAGCATCTTAGGGTAAACGGGAGCTGGAAAGGTGAGGGGCGGGAGAGTGCTGCATCCGTGTGGCTGCCAGCAGTGCCCAGGTACCAGGCTTTGGGGAATGAGTGGATGGCAGGACCATTTGCTAAGACAGGCGCCAGGGGATGGGAGAAAGGATGAGTTTTAGAAAGATTCAATGGGACTAGACTGAATATGGGCAGTTGGATACTAGACTTTGGAATTTAAAAATAATATCTGGAGTTAGAATTGAGAGACATCAACGTGGAGATGGAGGTCAGGCTGCAGTGCGGTGGTATCACCTATGGAGCATATGAGGAAAAGAATCTGGAGGAGGAGGAGGGGAGCCAGCAGGGGAGCAGTTGTGGGTTGGAGGAAGCCAATGCCAAGAAAGCAAGGAAGAGCGTTTCAAAGCATGTCTGCAGAACCCAGTACTGCGAAGAGCTCTGGGAATGGGATTGCTGAGGGCTCTTCTCACAGTGAGTCCTTCAAGAGCAACGTCCGGATGGTGGGGACTGTTGGCAGACTCAGCCGGCTTTGCTAGGTTGAAGACAATGGGAGGTGTGGAAGATTTTTTGGCTCAGTTAAATAAGATTGGAGGAAAAGGTAGGACTGAGAGTGTTTCAGACAGAAAAGGGATTATATACTGAGGGTAAAGCACAAGTACAGAGGGTTGCAGATAGTGCAGAAATCTTTAAAAACAATTATTTTAACCCAACTTCCAGGGAGACTGAATTTCTTCTGCCGGTCAATAACACCATCAACCTGGGAGTTGCCCCGACCCCTCCAGTCTTAGCTCCTGCAGCTGTACCAGAATACCGCAAACTGGGTGGCTTATAAAGAACAGACATTTATTTCTTACAGTTCAGGAGGCTGGAAGTCCAAGATCATGGTGCCATCATGGCCGGGTTCTAGTGAGGGCCCTCTTCTGGGATGCAGCGGCCAGCTTCTCATGTTCTCACAGTGGGTGGAGGGTAAGCTTGCTCTCTGGCCTTCTCTTATAAGGGCACTAATCCCATTCATGAGGGCTCCACCTTCATGACCTAATGACCTCCCAAAGATGCCATCTCCAAATACCATCATCCTGGGGATTCCATTTCAACATGATTTGGGGGATACGTCAGACCATAACACTTACCTTTTTCGCAACCTTCACATCTAGTTGGTTCTCAAGCCCTGGCGGTTTTACACACTAGATAGGTCTTAAGTTCATCTCTATGCCTGCCCTGGTTTAGGTTCTTATCATTTCTCCTCTGAATTCGTCTGCAACACAGGCTGCCGAGTTGGTTCCCACCTCCTAGGGCTGGAAGAGTGGGCGCTCTGATTCTTTACACCCCCACCTCAATCCTCCTGCTGCCTGAATAACCATCTCCCCGTCACCTAGGGTATATCCCAGCCCCTTAGAGGCATGCAAAGCCTTCCGTATCTGACCCTGCCTTATGCCTGGGAAGCCCTAGACCCCTGCTGTACCCTGGAGGAGGTATCTGCTCACATTGGCCCCTCTGTCTGGAATACACCCACCCCAGTTCCGCCCAGTTCAGGAAAGCTTCCCAACCCCTCCCTCCCACCACCCCAAAGCTAAGTGAAGTGACCCCTCTTCTTGTCTCTGTAACACTGCCATGCACATATCATACAGTCCTTGCTGAGACATAACCTAGTTCCCTGTTAGACTTAACGTTTCCTAAGGGCAGGTGTGGAACCTTACTCGTCTTTACATGGTGTCTAGAGTAGTGCTTGCTTTATGATAGGTGCTCAGTAAATGTTGTCTTGAATGAGTTGAGCAGATCCTCTAGGGACAGGAGTTGGATGGAGAGCAGACTGTAAAGCCTCGCGAGAGTAGGGGCCCTGCCTCTTCCTGAGCTCACAATACCCAGAGCCTAATGCAGTGCCTGCCATGAAATTGTTCACTCCATCAAGCCTTGTTAAATGAGTTGGGGGCGGGTGCACTATGATGGTTTTTCTTTCAGAAAGAAACTGCACTATCAAAGCCCTAGCACCTTCTCTATACCCACCTCAGGATTTCATATTAGATGGGGCCCAAGTGATATTTTCTTTACCATCCCATGAAGACAGCATATTGGCAGCCCTGCAAAAACAAAACCCCTCAATTCGTGGCATACTTGCTATAAGTCAACTACATGTATTGTCAAATTGTAGAACTGAAAGTATATTCCGATTTGGTGTGTGCGTGTTTCTATTTAAGGAAATATATGCTAGTATATGCATTAAAACATCAAGAGCTGGGCAGAGCGTCACATGCCTGTAAACCCAGCTACTCAGGAGGCTGAGGTGGGAGCATCCATTGAGGCCAGGAGTTTGAGGCTGCAGTGAGCTACGATTGCATCGCTGCACTCCAGCCTGTGCTGAGACCTGATCTCTTAAAAAGTCCAAGAGGATACACAGAAATTTTTAAGTGGTTACCTCTATGGAATGGGATTAGGGGATCAGAGGTGAGGGAACTCATGGTTTGGCTATTTCTCATTCTTTCTGCACTGTTTCAAATTTTTACAAGTGTATGTTGTTGTATTTTTAAAAAGATTAGCTTGGCAACAAGTCTAGCCTGAAATGGGTGCTATTTTGACTAGTCTGAGTGAAAAGGGAGGATTTCAATGAAGTAACCCCTAAACTCAGCCAGTCCCAATTTTTTTTAACACTTGGAATATCTAATTCCATTTATACTGCATTCTTCAAATGTAATTTTCAAAGATGCCTTTTGCCTCATCCCTTGCTTTTAAGTATTATTATAGCCTTTTGGAGACTCACAAAACAAGCAGCCCTAAACTCTCGCCTAGGAAAGTCTCTCGGAATAAATGGTTTTTGAGAACCTTGAGAGTGTATGTTCTATGAAATGGAAGGAACAAGAACTAGACAGAGTCATAAATGCTGTTGGTCACGGACAATCTCTGCCATCCATAAGGTAAATATAATACATACGGCAGCCTGCTGAGTGTGAACTTGGCAGCAGGTGAGGAAGGAACTTTGAACTCTCACAATCTTGTTTCTTCATTTCCCAGAGAGAAACTTGGCAAAGAGAAAAGGGACATTTCCTTCCAGATTATCTGAAAGAATTTCAGTGCTTACCTTTAATCATATGACATCTTATTAATAGAAAAGAAGAGGTATTTGTTCATATTTTCAATAAAAATATATAAAATCGAGTTGGTATATAGTGCTAAATATTATTAATTAAAAATATTTTAACCTGATGTGACAGATTGTTGATTTTTAAAAATTCTGTTGAGATGAGCTTATCAAGAAAGTTTGAAGGATTCCAGGGGAAAACATTTTAGTGTTAAAGTGCTTGGTTATTTTTAAGATAATGCAGCTCTTTTCAGAAAAGGTAGCAATTCGCTCCAAGAGATATTTCAGTGGCTCATAGAAAGCCTTCCAGTCACCATCAGATATTTCCTTACATTGCTATGAGCAAGTACTAACATCCAGTTTAAAACCATTGGGAATGCTGAAGTACAGCAAATAGAGGTGATAGCTTGGTCCCCAGGAGAGCCAGAACTGCTTCCTGTCTGCAGGATCCCATTTCTCTCCAGTGGGCCTTCAAATTAAATCTTGATGCCAGGCGTGGTGGCTCATGCCTGTAATCCCAACACTTTGGGAGGCCGAGGCAGGTGGATTACCTGAAGTCAGGAGTTCGAGACCAGCCTGACCAACATGGAGAAATTCCGTCCCTACTAAAAATACAAAATTAGCTGGGCGTGGTGGTGCATGCCTGTAGTCCCAGCTACTCGGAAGGCTGAGGCAGGAGAATTGCTTGAACCCAGGAGGTGGAGGTTGCGGTGAGCCAAGACCGTGCCATTGCCCTTCAACCTGGGCAGCAAGAGCGAAACTCTGTCTCAAAATAAATAAATAAATCTTGAATAAAGTTAGGGATCAAATATCAATCAGTGGATATATTACCCCCCAACCAAAATAAATTGGTGAGTGACAAGGAAGTGGACACATCCATGAATGTTTTTTAGTCCTGTTTGGCATAGAAATGAATTTGTTTTCTTTTGCAGTTAGAAACATTGTCAATCAGCTGAAAATAATTTAGAAACCTAGTTATGCTTTACACTTCAAATGTGCATTATTACCCAACAGATCAGATAAAGATCAAGAGAAAGACCCTGTGAAACTTCTCCATTTGTTAAAATTGACCATCAACTGGGAAAAACAGAAAAAAATAAACCTTTTCCTAAAAGTTAGAGACAGGGAGGCATGGTACCCATTCTATTTGCTAAGGCACTCAAGGAGGAAGATCATCATATGCAGTAGATAACGTCTGAACCAAAAATCTAGCAAATCTGCCAGGCACATAGTAGGAACTTAAATATTTGTTGAGTGGACAAAGTCATGTTAGAGGACTGGACGCCAAGAAGCCAGCTAGTGCCCTCCAGAGATTTTTCAGGCAAATTCAGAGATGTGCTGCCCCTGTCCAATGCAAGGAAACAGACAACTGCACAGAAGCAAATCTGGTCCATCCATCAGTGGTACTTTCAAAACCTACAATTCAGTGATGGCTGATATTCCTAATGATGACTCATAAGTGTTGTAATATTCCTGCAGTACCTTCTGAATCATCGAAGACTCATTAAAATTCAGTATCACTTCAGTACTAAGTACATTTTACCATGTGAATTACTGTATTTGAAGGTTGACCACCCAAGTATGATAAATGTGACCCCTGTCCTTTAACTGGAATACAGATTAAGCAACATTTTTCCTTCCCCCCACTATGCCAGATAGCAGAGCATCTGCCGCTGCTATAACCCTGTGGCAAAAGAGCCAAGCCTGACGTTGTTTAAGCTAGAGAGAGGGGTGCTGAAGTGAAGAAGATGGTTTATCAGGGTGAATGGAAAAGATGCTATGGGACAAGAGAGTGTGTCCTGACAAGGAGGTCAGCTCAAACGGTGGAAGCTGAAGGGGCCGGTGTGAGGCAGAGTTGAGTCATTTAATGCCATTGGCATTAAGGGGGAGGGAAAAGGCTAATTTTGGATGGTTTGTATCAGATTAGCAGGAGCATCTGACTTAAGAAAACAGTAATTATTGGGTTTTGTCAAGTGAGAAGTGAGGTTTGACTTTGGATGCTATCTTTACAGTTTTACTTGAAAAGTGAGGAGGGTTGAAGAGAACAGGGGAAAATTGAGAACTCTGGAAGGTGGGAAGAGAGAATTTTCTAAATGTTTTGTAATGTAAGTAGCAAACATTTGTGGATATATATTTGGGGATGAGAGAGAGGAAAGGAAACAGTAATGAGGACATGACTGC
This sequence comes from Macaca nemestrina, assembly GCF_043159975.1. Lineage (NCBI taxonomy): Eukaryota > Metazoa > Chordata > Mammalia > Primates > Cercopithecidae > Macaca > Macaca nemestrina. The sequence continues at coordinate 12,281,812 of NC_092125.1, read as the reverse complement.
CCCCAAAATGGGGAGAGATGGAAAGGACTTTACCCAACTATTTTCCTACCAACATTAAAGGGATGAAACATGCCTTCTCTAGGGAAAAGGATGTCCCATTCCATCCAGAGGGATGGGAGTCTTGCTCTGTCGCCCAGGCTGGAGTGCAGTGGTGCAATCTTGGCTCACTGCAACCTTGGCCTCCTAGGTTCAAGCAACTCTCCTGCCTCAGCCTCCTGACTAACTGAGATTACAGGCGCCCACCACAATGCCCGGCTAGTTTTTGTGCCCTTTTAGTAAAGACAGGGTTTCACCATGTTGGTCAGGTTGGTCTCAAACTCCTGACCTCAAGTGAGCCATCCGCCTCGGCCTCCAAAAGTGCAGGGATTACAGGCACGAGCCACTGTGCCTGGCCAACTTCTATTATTTTGTAGAGTTGATTGGTATTTGGTTATCAAGGCTGTGCTAAGATTTGCAGTGATAGAGGAATAAACATTTACATCTGCCTTTTAAGCTTCTCTTCCAATGAGTTCAAATAGTGGTTTTGATATTAGAGAGAAGAAATGCTGGCTGGACAAATTGCCTCTACTTTTGCTTTAGCTAAGATCCCCAAGAGGTGAAAAATTTGCTGTAATACGGCATTTGTGCATTCATTCATATTATCTGTTCATTCATCAAATACGTATTGGGCTACATCCTGTGCCAGGGCTGGACATATAATGCTAAGAAAGTAAAATTCCCTGCCCTCATGGAGAGTAACATTCTTCGCAGTTTGTAGGGAACAGACTCCCTCCAGTACCTTGAGCAGCACCTTGCTCAAGACGTAAACTCATCCTCTGCTCTGGATTTAAAAGGAAAAGCGGCATCTCCTGGTCTCTCATGAAATATTTGGAGGAACACTGCCCATGTATATTCCATGCCTCTTTCCCAAGATTTTACTGCTGCTTCTAAGTATAGCTAACAGTAGGTAAAAAAACTTTGACCTTTCTTTCGCTTTGCCCCCTTAGGACCTCCAGTTTTAGACTTCATCAGGCAAACCTGGTTTCATTTCTTCTTGCTTAGCCTGATAAACTAGTATGCTGTGTCCCACTGTTGGAAACCCTGGTACAAAGTCCTGGTACAGAACTCTTTCTGAATATTAATCTCTGTATTGCTGTGCCAGAATCAGGTAAGAAGGTGTGTGTGTGTGTGTGTGTGCACGCGCGCGCACGTTTGTGTACTCACAAATGCGGGCACACCATTCTGTATGTTAGAAGGAAAGTCTGTGATTAGCTGTGAGCATAAACACAGCTCACCTGATTCCAGGTTGCTTCCTGAACACAGATCCCAGAGCAGCTGCCAAGCTTTCCCCCTCCTTATCTTATCAGGACCTTTGGGGAACAAAAGTGCCCAGACATCTCCCACTGCAGATTAACAAGCTGCACTTCAGAGGAGCGTTTCTTGATAGGCATCTGCTTTCCAAAGAGAAGCCATTTATTTAACAAGCTGCTCTTTAGAAATTTATAAATGCAGCTTGCTTTCTTGCCATTGCTCTAAATCAAGATTCCCTTCTTTGTCTTCCTCTATTTTTCTTTACTAAAAGTTTGCTTTTTGAGTATTGGTATAATTTCCAAGGAGTCAGTGTTCATACTAACATAAATTTTTTTAAAAAGCCCCAACTCGCTTTAAAATTACTTTTTTGTTCACTCCTAAAGGATATTTATGAGTAAAATCTATAGAAGAACCCGGTTTGTCATATTAAACTGCCAGGCTGTGCCCTCAAATGCCTAGAAAAGAGAAATGTATTTAACCACCAAATCTCTAACAGACTTCATCCTTATCACTCTTTGGTTTTGTGTATGTTGACCTGCTCTTGGTCACTCTTGTGTTGTGTGTTTGAGGGTATGGATCATTTTGTAACTTTACTTACTTTATAGGGTATATGTATTATCTCCCAAATTAAATTGTAGGATATCTAAAAGAGCGAGAACTGTCTCTTCTGCTTTCTCTGTATGTTTTAGAAGCACTAAAGAGTTTGAAGAGAGCAGAGGCGATGTGTTAACACTAATAGTCTGACCTGAAGTGCACAGTTGTGTGAGGGGACTCTGAGGTCAGACCTGTCTTTGATCTTTTCAGAAGACATGCATGTGATTAGCTGTAGAGCATAAATAGGGTTCCGTGTTGTTTCATAAATGCCTCCCCTCTCATGCCTTCAAAAATTAGTCACTGGGGGACCTCGGGCAGGTTGTCTGCCCTCTCTATGAGGCAGCTTCCTTGTCTATAAATGACCATAGTGCTACCACTCACCTCATAGGACAGTGCAAGAAATCAATGCCTTAATTCACAGAAAGCTCTCATTACAGGGCTTGCTTTTAAGAGAAATCTTCATTAACTGAAGAACAATAATGATGACCCTTGGGAAATGTTTAATTTTTTCAATTCTTCAAAGCCGTGCTTTACAGAAAAAGTGAATGCAACACCTCGTCAAAATACCTCATTTGATAGACAATGTGTATACATCTCATTATGAATGCCAGTAGCACAAGAAAAGTGTAGGAATGGAAAACCTGACTGTGGTGAGACTGGAAATTTTCCAGAGGGAGCTGTAAACATTGCAGCTATAGACAACATTCCTGTTACAGAATTGACACCTTACAAATGGATTACTCTGCTCATTAGGATAATTATACCAGACATGTTGGATGGTCTAGTGGAATCCATCCCACACCTGGAAAAGCACCCCAAATACACTAAATTATACTTGCATTAATGTCTTAGTCCATTTGTGTTGCTATAAAGGAATACCTGAGGCTGGATAGTTTATAGAGAAAAGAGGTTTATTTGGCTCATGGTTCTGCAGGCTGTACAAGAAACATGATGCTGGCATCTGCTTCTGGTGAGGCCTCAGGAAGCTTCCAGTCATGGAGAAAGGCAAGGGGAGCTGGCTTGTCACATATTAAGAGAAAGAGCCACAGAGAGTGGGAGGGAGGTGCCAGGCTCTTTAATAGCCAGATTTCCATGAAGTCATTCATTGCAGCAGGGAGGTACCAAGCCATTCATGAGGGATCCACCCCCATGACACAAACACCTCCCACCAGGCCCCACCTCCAACACTGGGAGTCACATTTCAACATGAGATTTGGAAGAGACAAATACCCAAATTATATCAATTAAGAAAGCCCATTTAAAAATGTTGCATTTTTTATTATAAAACTTTTTCATCACAAAAAACTTATAAACTATTTACAGAGGATATTTTTTTCCACTGTTTTTCATTTTCCTTCCCTCTTTTCTCCTGTCCATTCATGAGTGAGTAGGCTGAATAATGGCTTCCAAAGATATCGATGTCCTGGAGGACATCATGTTAAGTGAAATAAGCCAGGAATGAAAAGACAAATACCAATGATCTTGCTTAGATGTGGAATTGAAAAAAGTTGATCTCACAGAAGTAGAGAGTAGAATAGAAGTTACCAGAGAATGGGACAGTTAGGGAGATGTTGGTCAAAGGATAAAAAATTTCAGTTAGGAGGAAGATGGCTTTGAAGATGGAGGAAGAGGCCATGAGCCAAGGAATGCAGGCAGCTTCTAAAGGCAGAAAGCCAGGAAACAGAATTTTCCCCTTGATCCTCCAAAGAGAGAGAGTGTGGTCCTGCTGACACCTTAATTTCTGACTTGTTTCTCCAGAACTGTAAGAGAATAAATATGTGTTGTTATAAGCCACCAAGTTTGTGGAAATTTGTTACACAACAGCAATAGGAAATGAATACACCATAAAGCTATCAATTTTTATATCTATCAACCTACCTAGCCATGTATTTTTTTTATATGACTGTTATGTTATAGTGTATATATATATATCCATGTATTTTCATGTATATATTTTATTGTGGCAAAACACACATGCATCCATCACCACCATCCATCTGTAGAACTCTTCATCTTGCAAAACTAAATTCTGTACCCACTAAACAATAACCCTCCAATCCTCTCTCACGCCTGGCCTGGGGCAACCACCATTCTGCCTTCCATCTCTGTGAATCTCTGTGAATTTGACTACGTACCTCATATAAGTGGAGTCGTATGGTATTTGTCCTTTTGTGACTGGCTTGTTTCACTTAGCATAATGTCCTCAAGGTCCATCCATATTGTAGCATGTGTCAGAATTCTCTTCCTTTTTTAAGGCTGAATAATATGGATTGGCTTGTCCCTGTAGCCATTTTTTTTCTGCCAGTCATTCCAGAGGGGTTATCAGCCTGAGATGGCTTTTTATGTGAATCTTTCAGTGTAGGGATTTCCAGACCTCAAAGTTGGTACCAATTTGAATAGCACATACAGGAGAAAAGGCCCGTGGTTAGCATTCTCAGAGTAGTATTGATTTTATTATTTTTTATTTATTTATTATTAGTAGTAGTAGTATTGATTTTAAAGACAGGTAGACAGTTACCACATTTTCTTATCCATTGATGGACCCTTGGGTAGCTTCTACCTTTTGGCTATTTTGAACAACACTGCTATGAACATGGGTGTACAAATGTCAGCTTGAGTCTCTGCTTTCATTTCTTGTGGGTTGGGTTTTTGAGAAATCATCATACTGTTTTCCACAGCAGCTGCATCATTTCACATTCCTGCCAGCAGTGTCAAGTATTCCTTCCAATTTTGCCAGTGTTTATTATTATTATTATTTATTTGTTTGTTTTGAGACAGAGCCTCACTCTATAGCCCAGGTTGGAGTCCAGTGGCATGATCTCTGCTCACTGCAACCTCCGCCTCCCAGGTTCAAGTGATTCTCCTGCCTCAGCCTCCCAAGTAGCTGGGATTACAGGCACCCACCACCACGCCTGGCTCATTTTTGTATTTTTAGTAGAGACAGGGTTTCGCCACGTTGGTCAGGCTAGTCTTGAACTCCTGACCTCAGGTGATCTGCTCACCTCGGCCTCCCTAAGTGCTGGGATTACAAGCGTGAGCCACTGCACATGGCCCATTATTATTATTTTTATATTAGCCATCCTAACAGGTGCGAAATGCTATACCATTGTGGTTTCTGCATATATATATTTTGTGAATATATGTTTTAATAAACCAATTACAAATTGGAATCTTTCAGAGGAGACCATAGGAATACAAAATTTAGTGAATTTTAGTTTATAAAAAGGGAATGCTACCTTCTTCAAATTTTGTAAGTTACTTTTTTATTCATACAAAGTATTTTATGCATTTATGAGGTACACGTATTTTAAATGCATAGAATGTGTCGAGTCAGGATATTTGGAGTGTCCGTCACCTTGAGTTATTTATTTATTTATTTATTTGAGATGGAGTCTTGCTTTGTCGCCCAGACGGGAGTACAGTGGTGTGGTCTTAGCTCACTGCAACCTCCACCTCCTGGGTTCAGGTGATTCTTCTGCCTCAGCACCCCCCAAGTAGCTAAGGTTACAGGCATGCGCCACTAGACCTGGCCAATTTTTGTATTTTTAGTAGAGACGGGGTTTCACCATGTTGGCCAGGCTGGTCTCAAACTTCTGACCTCAAGTGATCCACCCGCCTCAGCCTCCCAAAATGCTGGGATTACAGGTGTGAGCCACCCCGCCTGGCCCCCCTTGAGTATTTATTATGTCTGTCTTGGTAACATTTCAAGTCCTCTCTTACAGATACGTTGAAATATTCAATACATTGTTGCTAGCTATAGCCACCCTACTCTGCAGTTGAACATTGTGGCTTATTTGTTCTATCTAACTGTATATTTGTACCCACTAACCAACCTCTCTTTATTCAAACCCCTCCAACTCACACACCCTTCCCAGCCTCTGGTGTCTATCATTCTATTCTCTGTCTCCATGAGATCAGTTCTTTAGGCTCCCCATGAGTGAGAACAATATATATGTGTATTTTTAATTCATCTTTTTCCATTCAGTTTTATATCAGTCTTCAAATTTTTAAAAATGCCTATAGAACAATCTCTTTTAAACATGTGGTGTAATTTATGTAGCCTTTTTTTTTGTAGAACATTAGGGCATTTTCAGTTTTTCAGCATTGTAGGTTGCAATAGTGTGAGTATAATTGAACACTAACCCTTTATTCATATGTCTGAGAATTTCCTAAGAATGAATTACTCAAAGCAGCATTACGTTTAAAACCCTTGGTATGCTTAAGCAGATTGCTTTCCCGAAGGGTGTTTCAGTCAGCAGACAGTGAGAGAGCTGAGTAGCACATCTTTTCAACATACTTGCTTAGGTGCAGAGGATCTCCAGAGTACAGATGAGGACACTTGTGAACTTGAAGCACGACAGTAGCAGAATCCACGTGCTTATTTGAGTATTTGGGGGCAAATAGGCTCATTTTTTGGTGTTTTTTGTTTGTTTTTGTTTCTGTTTTTTTTTTGAGACAGCGTCTCACTGTGTCACCCAGGCTGGAGTGCAGTGGAACAATCTTGCTCTGCAACCTTCACCTCCCGGATTCAAGTCATTCTTCTGCCTCAGCCTCCCGAGTAGCTAGGACTACAGGTGTGCACGCCCATGCCTGGTTAATTAATCAATTTATTTTATTTTATTTTATTTTATTTTATTTTATTTTATTTTATTTTATTTTTTTGAGATGGAGTCTCGCTCTGTCACCCAGGCTGGAGTGCAGTGGCGTGATCTCGGCTCACTATAAGCTCCTCCTCCCAGGTTCACACCATTCTCCTGCCTCAGCCTCTGGAGTAGCTGGGACTACAGGCGCCCGCCACTATGCCCGGCTAATTTTTTGTATTTTTAGTAGAGACGGGGTTTCACCGTGTTAGCCAGGATGGTCTCAATCTCCTGACCTCGTGATCTGCCCGCCTTGGCCTCCCAAAGTGAATTTTTGTATTTTTAATGGAGATGAGGTTTCACCATGTTAGTCAGACTGGTCTTGAACTCCTGACCTCAGGTGATCTGCCCACATCTGCCTCCCAAAGTGCTGGCATTACAGGCATGACCCGCCATGCTTGGCCTCAATTGTCTTCAAAATCAACAATTGTATATTTAAAAACGTGGCCAGGCACAGTGACTCAAGCCTGTAAACCCAGAACTTTGGGAGGCCAAGGTGGGTGGATCACTTGAGGTCAGGAGTGCAAGACCAGCCTGGCCGACATGGTGAAACCCCATCTCTACAAAAAATACAAAATTAGCTGGGCTTGGTGGTGTGCACCTGTAATCTCTGTTACTCTGGAGGCTGAGGCAGAAGAATCACTTGAATCCGGGAGGAGGAGGACTGGGCCACTGCACTCCAGCCTGGGCAACAAGGTGAGACTCCGTCTCAAGACAAACAAATAAATAAATAAAGACAGTCGAACCTGATTTTCCCTTAGATTCTCCAGAGAAAGAGCTTCTATATGGAAAGAGGCAGATTACTGAAAGGAGTAAATAATTCGCAGGCAACTCATAAGCCCTGAGCTCTAGTCTGTCTCTGCCAATTAAATGCTATGGAACTTTTGGGCAAATCATTTAAAATATCTGGGTTTCAGATGATTCAGTTCCAGATGAGTGGGTCCAACCCCGGAATCTTCTCATGTGTCTTAGTGACTGTGAGCTAATGATGTTTGGTGGAGCCTTATCTGTTGAGATTTTGGAGGCTTGGGTTAAAGGTGTGTCCTTCAAAGCATTTCTTTCTCTCAGGCATACCAGAGGTGAGAGTCCCAGACCACAAAGATAGTATAAATTTGAACTGCAAATACAGGAGAAAAATGATTCATTATTAAAATTCTCAGAGTCATATTGGTTTTAGAGACAATGTAACCTAGAGGACAAGATGAGACCAGAAAGCTCTCTTGTTACACCTCTTTGCCAGTCGGTGAATTTTGTTCCTAATCTGCCCTTTTACTGAAGCATAAGCCTTTGAGGGTGCTAACTTACACTCTGTCTTCCTACTATTCAAGATTCAAGGTTTTATCTCCTGTCCTCACGTGGCTGTTAAAACAGTAGCCCCTCAGTTATCAAATCCAGCGACATTTATTGGGGCAGTCTGAACTGCATTTCTGTTTCATTTCTGGCTTTGCCCCGACGGATTTTGCTTATTTTCTTGCATGTTCAGTCATATATTTAAAAGCATGTTTATTATATTTTTTCCATCATTTCCAGGCGTTTTTTTGGTAGGAGGGGTCTCAGTTAATTTACTATATTGCCATAAATGGAAGTCAGCCGTCTAAATTCTATGATTCTGTGACTATTAACTGCTTTTCTCCCATTTAGCTAATTTGGATATTTATCTTATTTCATCTTGATAAATTGGGTGTTCTGACTCCATGGTGTGTTGGAAATATCCTCAGTTCTCTTGGAGGCATATTAATAAGAAATTGCATAAGTAAACCAAAAAATCCTAAAAGCTAATGGCTATAACTTTGATATTTACATGTTGTGGCTGACCCTAGCATGGAGTTATTCAATTGTCCTCCCTCTAATATTTCAGCCTATGCCATGATATAGACCACTAAGGTCACTTGTGTTGTTTTACTAGGCAAGTATAACTACCATATTGTGAAAGATTAAACTTAAATGGCGATATTAAGTGTCAGCAAAAGTTAAATCAGTGGCGTACTAATGAGACTCCAGTTCTATCTAATGCCTAACATAGGGAAGGTCTGACTGCCCTTTGGACTGGATATGGTCTTGGGTTTCTTCGACATTGGAGGCTGAGGTACCTTATTTACTGCCTCACAGTTCTGGAGGCTATACAGCTGCTATTAAGGTGTCAGTAGGGTTGGTTTCTTCAAGCCCAGGAGAGAGGTCTCCTGGCCATCTTCTCCCTATGGGTATCAGGTTTCATTTTGGAGTAATGAAAATGTTTGAAAATGGACTGTTGTAGTGGTTGCCCAACTCTATAAATATACTACAAAACATTGCACTGTACACATTAAATGTGTGCATTGTATTATGTGAATTAAATTCCAGTAAACCTCTTTTTAAAGACTCAAAAAAATGACAGAATGACTGAAAAATTTCCAAGTTTGATGAAAATTATAAAGCTGCAAATCTAAGAATCTCAAAAAACCTTAAGCACAAGAAAGATTAAGAACATGACCCCAGGCCAGGCACAGTGGCTCATGCCTGTAATCCCAGCACTTAGGGAGGCCGAGGCGGGCAGATCACCTGAGGTCAGGAGTTCGAGACCAGCCTGACCAACATGGAGAAACCCCGTCTCTACTAAAAGTAAAAAATTAGCCAGGCATGGTGGCACATGCCTGTAATTCCAGCTACTCGGTAGGCTGAGGCAGGAGAATCACTTGAACCCAGAAGCTGGAGGTTGTGGTGAGCCGAGATTGTACCATTGCGCTCCAGCAACAGGAGAGAAACTCTGTCAAAAACCAAAAAAAAAACATGACCCTAAAGTACAACATAATCAAATTGCTTAAAATTAGTGATTTGGGTCCTTTGGAATTAAAGAGAGAGAAACTAGTGATAAGAAGATACAGAAGGAAGACAGCAGATTTCTTCTCAGAAAAAAATATAAACCAGAAGACAATGGAACCACATTTTTTTTTAGGTGCTCCTTGACTTATGATGGGGTTATGGTCCAAAAAAACTCATCATAAAATGAAAATATCATGTTTAAAATGCACTTTCAACTTATATTTTCGATTTATGATGTGTTTATCTGGACATAATCCCATCATTAGTTGAGGAATGTACTGAACATGTTTCACTTTTACACCATCATAAAATAAAAAAATTGTAAGTCAGGGAAAATCTGTACTGCAAGAAAAACACTGTCAACCTAGATATCGCTCTGTCTAGTGAAAATATCTTTCAGAAACGAAGATGAAATAAAGGCTTTTCATACCAACAAAAATGGAAAGAATTCATCATGAGAAGACTTGCATGAGAAGAAATGCTGAAGAAAGCCCTTCAAGTAGAAGAAAATGATACTAGATGGAAATCTGGATCTCCATGAAGGAACAAAAAGTATTGGGTTGCAACCAATTCTGCTTCATAGCAGAATTGGGTAAATTCTGGGTATCCTATCTGGGTAAATATGAAAGTTTTAAAAATTATTTAAATCTCTTTAAAGTATTTCTCAATCTGTTTTTAATTTTATTCCCTGATGAAGCATTTTTTAGACATTTTTCCCCTAACTAAATTCTCCCCACCTCCTGCATAAAATTTTAATACCACAGATATACTATGTACTTGTTCATGTTCTGTGACCTTTTGGGAACTACAAGCCATTATAATATTGCACACTTTTTTCAGTCTCCAGGAACTTTTTTTTTTTGCTCCTTGGTGGGTAGGAGTGGGCAATATAACCTCATTGAGAACACAGGCTATGAAGCAGAATTGGTTGTTTAAAGAGAAAAGCACAAATTGTTGTGGGCTTTATGACATATGTGGAAGTGAAGTCTATGCAACAATAGCACAAAGCTGAGAGAAGAAGAATTGAAGTATGTTCTTACACTATTTGTGAAGTGATGTAATATCACTTGAAGGTAGACTGTGATAACGTAAGACGTATAGTATAAACCCTAAAACACTAAAATAACACAAGAGGAGGTATTGCTAATATGACAACAAAGGGGGTAAAATTAAATAAAAAAACTCAATCCAAAAGAAGGAATAAAAAAAAGTAAAGGGAGCAAAGAACAGATGGGACATAGAGAAAATGAGTAGCTATACGGCAGATTTAAATCTAACCATATCAATAATTACATCAAATATAAATGATGTAAACACCCCAATTCAAATGCAGGATTGTCAGATTGGACAAAAGAGCAATGCCTAACCATATGCTGCCAACAAGAAACCCACTTTAAGTATAAGAAACAGCTTTAGACCGGGCGCGGTGGCTCAAGCCTGTAATCCCAGCACTTTGGGAGGCCAAGACAGGAGGATCGCAAGGTCAGGAGATCGAGACCATCCTGGCTAACACGGTAAAACCCCGTCTCTACTAAAAAATACAAAAAACTAGCCAGGCGAGGTGGCGGGCGCCTGTAGTCCCAGCTACTCGGGAGGCTGAGGCAGGAAAATGGCGTAAACCCGGGAGGCGGAGTTTGCAGTGAGCTGAAATCTGGCCACTGCACTCCAGCCTGGGCGAGACAGTGAGACTCCATCTCAAAAAAAAAAAAAAAAGAAACAGCTTTAAACAAACCACTATTGTCATCTATCAGGAATCCCCTCTTATTTATTTATTTATTTATTTATTGAGATGGGGTCTTGTTCTGTTGCCCAGGCTGGAGTGCAGTGGCACAATCTTGGCTGACTGCAACCTCTGCCTCCTGGATTGAAGCAATTCTCCTGCCCCAGCCTCCCGAGTAGCTGGGATTACAGGAGCATGCCACCACGCCTGGCTAATTTTTTGTATTTTTAGTACAGACAGGGTTTCACCATGTTGGCCAAGCTGGTTTCAAACTCCTGACCTCAGGTGATCCACCCACCTTGTCCTCCCAAAGTGCTGGGATTACAGGCATGAGCCCTTGTGCCCGAGTTACTCTTAGTTTTAAATCTTGTACTATATACATCTTTCTGAGTTTCATCAAGTCCTTTCTGTAATGAGGCAAGATTTGTGAGTGATACTTGGGATGAAACAATAGCTTTAAACACTTATTTTAGAAAGGAATAAAGGCTAAGTGCCAATGTGAAAAAATGAAGGAAGATAAAACAATAGATTAAATCAAAAGAATGTAGAAGAGAAAACATAAAAATAAGAGCAAATACTAATTTTTTTAAAAACAACACATCCTAGAACAAAGCCCAAATTTGGTCTTTAAAAGAGACTGATAAAATAGTAAATATCTGGTGAGATTGGTGAAGAAAAAATGGTAATATTGAAGTGAGAAAAATGGATATAACTATAGATACAACCAAAATTGAAAGAAGATAAGAAAATACTATGAACAGCTTTATGGTGATAAATTTGGAAACTTAGACAAAATGGATAAATTCTTAGAAAAATATGACCTATAGGGAAACTGTCTCAAAAACAGAAATAGTAAGACTGACTGGCTCAATATGTATAAGGAAAATAAATGGGAGGAGTAGTTAAAATTTTGTACCCAAATAAAACACCATGCCCAGATAATTTTTACAGGTAAGTTCTAAAAAGCTTTTAAGGAACACATTATTCTAATCTCAGACTTAGTTTTCTAGAGCATAATAAAAGATCAAATATCCTCCAGCTCATTCTGTTAGTTTAGTTTAATCTTGATGGCAAAATCAGGCAAGCCCGGCAGAAGAAAAGAAAAAGTCTAATTGCAACTTTAGCAAAGATGAAATTCTAAACAAGTGATAGAAAATACAATCCAGTCATAAATGTAATAAAAGATACTGTATCATAATCAATCTAGATTTATTCCAGTAATGAAAGAATAGTTTAATATTAGTGTAATGGCTAATACTGAGTGTCAACTTGATTGGATTGAAGGATACAAAGTTTTGATCCTGGATGTGTCTGTGAGGGTGTTGCCAAAGGAGATTGACATTTGAGTCAGTGGACTGGGAAAGGCAGACCCACCCTTGGGTGGGCATAATCTGATCAGCCATGGCTAGAATATAAGCAGGCAGAAAAATGTGAAAAGAAACACTGGTGTAGCCTCCCAGCCGACATCTTTCTCCCATGCTGGTGCTTCCTGCCCTCGAACACTAGACTCCAAGTTCTTCAGTTTTATAACTCAGACTGGCTGTCCTTGCTCCTCAGCCTGCAGGTGGCCTATTGCGGGACCTTGTGATTGTGTGAGTTAATAATCCTTGATAAACTCCCCTTTTATATATACCTATTTCATTAGTTCTGTTCCTCTAGAGAACCCTAATTAGGAAAACACACATCACACACGCACACACACACAGGACTTTATAAAATTGAGATGAAAGGAGAAAAATGATACATTAATAGATACAGAAAAATTAATGCTTTTTAATGATAAAAATATAGAAAATAAGAATATTAATATCCTTGATCTGATAAAAGCTATCTATTAAAAAGCCACATAAAACATCAATCTTTTATTTTTTTAGATTCAGGAGGTACATATACAAGTTTGTTACATGAGTGTATTGTGTGATGCTGAAGTTGGGCTTCTATTGATCCTGCCACCCAAATAGTGAACGTAGTACCTGAAAGGTGGTTTTCAACCCTTGCTCATTCCCTCCCTCCCCGCTTTTGGAGTCTCTAGTGTCTGTTGTTCCCATCTTGCCCAAAACATCCATCTTAATGAACAACCTCATAAACATTCTCATTAAAAGAAAAGTCAAGTTACTTAAACATTGAATTGGTCCTATCCAGTGCAGTTAGACAAGAAAAATTTAAGTCGTAACTTAGGCTTCTGACTAGGACAAATTAGGTTACAGTGAACTGAAGCTTTCATACAAAGCAACTAGAAAGATTATTTTTTGAAAAAACTGAAAGCATCACAAACTACCTGAGGCAAACAGACCCTGTCAGCTATGACCCCTAGAGAAGAAGAACACAGTGAGGAAAGCCAACCTTATGCCATCTTTTTTCCTCCGAGTAGTTGCCAGTTGTTGGTCATGGGAGGCGGGAAGATGAGATTCTGGACAGAAGGCCTAGGCAGAAAGCTGCTGCTAAGAAGAGAGATGCCTTCTGAAATGTTGGCAATCTTACAGGACTAGAAAGACAGAAATTGGAGTTTAGGGCTAATAATTCTTTGGAATTTGGAGTGGAAGGGAACAAAAATCCTGGTCACGAGGGAGGCACAGCACATCTGTGCCCAACAAACCGCTGTTTGCCTTTCTAGAGGTTTGCTGACTTTCTGAATTCTTGAACTATTCTTGAAACAAAGCAGGAAACTCCCAATGGGTAAAGCAGAGTTTCCTTCCTTCTCACAGGGCTGGGGAGAATTCAAGACAGTTGGAATTCAAGACCCACTAAGGGAGAAGGGCTTTCAGACAGCACTCCAGAACCTCAGCTGGGAATCCCGGAGGCCATGCCCTATGTGTGGGGAAAATGAGAGGTAGATGGAAACTTAAACAACAACAACAACAACAACAACAACAACAACAACAAGCAAACCAGTCCCTGATTAGTTATGACTTTATCTGCCTACCAGAAGATAGGACTAGCCCTCTCTGGAAGATGATAACATCACCAGAACCTCATAGACAAACAAAGATTACCCAGGACACTCATGAAGAGGAGGAAAAAAAAGACAACATAAACAGATGTACAGGTCACCTACTTATTGGAGTTAATGGATGTTCAAATCTGTATTGTTATTATATTCAAGAGAATGAATGACAAAGAGCAGAATTCCACTGGAGAACTAGTTAACCAAGGCTAGATGGCTTCATTGAAAGACTTTCCCAAGCATGAATAAAGCCACTATAAATATTCTTGCACAAGTCTCTTTGTGAATACATTTTTATTCCTTTAGGTGAATGCCTAGTGGAGGAATTGCTGGGTCATACATAGGGTAGGAGTATTATACTCCTGTCAAATAGTTTCCAAAATGGTTGCACCCATTTATATTCCCACAGACTTTATTCATAATAACCAATCCTGAGGAAAAACTATAATGTTCATCAAAAGAAGGAAATCCTGGCTGTGCCTATAATCACAGCGTTCTGGGAGGCCAAGGCAGGAGGATCACTTGAGCCGAGGAGTTCAAGACCACCCTGTGCAACATAGTGAGATATTGTCTCTACATTTTTTTTTTTTTTAATTAGCAGGGTGTGTTGACACACACCTGTGGTCCCAGCTGCATGGAAGGCTGAGGTGGAGGATTGCTTGAGCACAGGAGATCAAGGCTGCAGTGGTTTATGACCACACCACTCCACTCCAGCCTGGGTGACAGAGCAAGACCCAGTCTCAAAAGACAAAAGAAGGAAATCCTGTCGTTCATGACATCATGGATGAAACTTCAGGGCATTGTGCTAAGTGAAATAAGCCAGTCATAGAAAGAGAAATACTGCGTGATCTCACTTAGATGTGTGATATGGTCTGGCTCTGTGTTCCCACCCAAATCTCATCTTGAGTTGTAATTCCCATGTGTTGGGGGAGGGACCTCGTGGGAGGTGATTGAATCATGGGGTGGTTCCCCTGTGCTGTTCTCATGATAGTGAGTTCTCACGAAATCTGATGGTTTTGTGAGGGGCTTTCCCCCCTTCGATCTGCACTTCTCTCAGTCTTCTCCTTCTTGCTGCCATGTGAAGAAAGACATGTTTGCTTCCCCTTCTGCCATGATTGTAAGTTTTCTGAGGCCCAGCCCTGGGAACTGTGAGTCAATTAAACCTCTTTCCTATATAAATTACCCAGTCTCGGGTATTTCTTCATAGCTGCGTGAGAACAGACTAATACAAGGTGGAATCTAAAAGAGTCAAGTACATAAAAGCAGAGAGTAGCATGGTGGTTGTCAGAGGTTGCAGGGAGGAGGAAATGGGGAGCTGTTCAACAGGTGGAGCTCCAGTTAAGCAGGATGACTGTGCTCTAGAGATCTGCTGTATAATGTAATGACTATAGTTAACAATACTACATTGTACACTCAACAGTTTGTTAAGAGGGTAGATCAAAAATTTGTTAAGAGGGTGGATCTCATGGTAAGTATTCTTACCACAAAAACAAAAACAAAACCAATGTCCACTGACAGGAAAATGGGTAAAAATTCATGGAATATTCATACACTGGAATACTATTCAGCAGTAAAAGGAATGAACTAGTAATGATCTAGACCCAACAGTATGAACAAATGTCAAACTCACTCTCTTGGGCAAAAGAGCCCAAATGTAGAAGAACACATAATTTCATAATTTCATTTATATGAAGTACAAGAATAGGCTGAAGTGAAAGTCAGATGCGGTGGCTTACACCTGTAATCTCAACACTTTGGGAGGCCAAGGTAGGGGAATTGCTTGAGGCCAGGAGTTCAAGACCAGCCAGAGCAACATAGTGAGACCCTGCCTCTACAAAAATTTAAAAAATAACCAGGCATGGTGGTGTGTGCCTGTAATTCTATCTACTCTGAAGGCTGAGGCAGGAGGATTACTTGAGCCCAGGAGTTCAAGGTTGCAGTGAGCCATGATTGTGCCACTGCACTCCAACCTGGTGACAGAGCTAGATCCTGTCTCTTAAGAAAAAAGAAAAGGATAGGCTGAAGTATTCTACAGTGATAGACTTCAGAACGGTTATCTGTGGGAGTTGGGGACTGTCTGGAAGAGGACATAAGAGCAATTTTGGGGATAATAGAAATGTTCCATGTATCTTGGTTGCAGTAATAATTCTATGAGATATATATTTATCAAACCTCAGTGAACTGTACACCTAAGATATCTGCATTGCACTGTATGCAAATTTAATCTCAAGAAGAAAAATAATTTCAACAATATCGAACTCTAGTTAATAGGCTTGCTTTTCTCAATGGCTTGGCTTAGCAATTTGAAAACTATTATAGGTATTTCTCACTGTTGGAGAAAGTAGTTACAAACATGGAAAGGAGAAAAGACCATTGCCAAAGCCAGCATTCTCTGGTATTTTTTTTTTAATCTGAATTTCTTAAAAAATTCTAGAATTTGGAAACATTTTGGATAAACGGGAATTCATTGTAAAATAGATTAGAACCTTAATACTTACATCTTTGATATGTCAGTTCTCACTTAACATTAATTTCAAGACCATATCCTAGATGTCTAATAGATTTTGCTTTACTTTGGAGTTTCCAAAGAATGCCTTTTAGAAATCCTTTCCTAGAAAAAGAAACAGTGTTTTTTCAAAATATGTACATAGAACAAAAAGGACTTCCCTGTCAAAATAGTCAGGGTCCTCGGTGAGACCTAAATATTCTGCCGTTTCCACTTTAAGCCTCTTAGCTGCGTTTCTGTTTCTATAGAGCAAGAGCAGATCCCAGAAAAGTGATTTTTCTTCTTTTCTTGAAACTTCTTTATCTGGCAGAAAATGGTGACTCATCAAATCCGCAACAGAGGCAACTTTTCAGCTCTCAGTCAATCTGATCAACATTCAGCATCCGTCAAATGAAGGATTGGGAGTGATAACCTTAAAAAATCCTGCTACGCTACTGGTTATTGATTCTCTGTTCAGCCTGATGGGTGAAGACGTGAAGGCAACAAGTGAAAGGGCAAACCTGGCTGCCGGCCTCCTTCACGCCAGGTTAGGTTAGGCAGGACTTGTGTCTGAAAAGCACCATTGTTGGTTTTACCAAAAATGCACTGCCATCATCACGATCAATGAGAATGTCATCCTAGCTGGAGATCTGCTCCTCCTGGCCCTTCCTTGGGATTTTCAGAAAAGCTCAGAAAACATTTTACAGTAAAACGTGATTACTTTTGGCCTGGCTGTTCGCGATCCACCATGATTGGAACTATTTTGGGGATGACAGGTGTGATTTATGCTTAGAAAAAAACACTAGGTGTGATAGTAGTATAAAGGAGCTTGTAGGAAGGGCTTAATTTATTTTAGAGATTAAGTTCTTTGTGAGGGCTTTAGAAGCATTGATTCATATTAAAATAATAAATGTGCTAATTATAGTTGAATCGTTTCAACTCATTAAGCCAGTACCACAAAACCTCTCATTAGCCATGCGACATGAGTGGTTAAGAATGATTATCGGTGGTGTCCAAGGACTCCAATAGTCAATCAGCTGGTGCATGGCTGGGCTAGCCTTGAATAACATTACAAAGCAATAGATCTTTCTGGCAGCATCCTCCCTAAATCCCGCCCCCAGGCCCACAAGTGTTCAATGCCCTTAGGTTTTCTGCCTCTTAACACCTCTGAGAGGTTTCCCTGGCCAGTTGCCTTAAGAAGGATCAAGTCAATGAGCTGTGCTTTATGACGGCACTTGCACTATCCTGTTACAATGTTTAGATTTCTCTCCCTACTAGACTGTAAATTCTAGTCAATAAATTTTTATTGAATTAAATAATGTATAATTAAAGGATGCTATAAATAACTTATACTGTTTTATCTAATTCAAAGTCATGAAAATTTCATAAACTAGATTGGAAGTTCCTGGTAGACAGAGTATTATTTAAGTTGCAGCCCTGGGATATAAGACAATATGTGACACAAAATGGTCACTTAACAAATAGTAAAGAAACAATGGTGACGGTCTCTCACCTACAAAGGAGCAAGCTCTATGGGATAATTTTTTTTTTTAAGACATGGAGTCTTGCTGTGTTGCCTAGACTGGACTTGAACTCTTGGGCTCAAGCGATCTTCCCACCTCAGCCTCCTGAGTAGCTGGGACTCCAGGTGCACGCCACTGCACCTTTATGAGAGAATTCTGACCTTAGAGGGAGTAGACTATTGGATGGGCATCTTTCCAGTTGCCCCGGGGTTGTGGCCTCTCACTGGGAGCTCCAAAAGGGGAAACACTTGTGTGAGTGACCCCCTTTAACTCAGACCTAGCAGAGCCATGGCAAACAGCTGGATGACAGTAGTGAGTCTCCTGTCACTGGAAGTGTCCAAGGAAAGTCCGGTTGTGTCAAAGTTGCTGGATCAGGGTCCCTTTTTGAGAGGATTCCATGAGCTCCGTGGTTCTGTGGATGGGGCACTTATTTACTCCATCATTTGCAGAGTGACAAAAGTGAACTGTCATTGTCATCTATCCATGGCTCAGCATTACCAAAGAAGCCATGAGAACATTTTCCAACGCAGAGCGTGAAATGCTTGTCGCAGCTAGCTGGAATGCTCAAGCACACAAATCAATTTCCATGTTAATTAGTCAGTATCTGTTCTACACCCTGAAAATGGAAAAAGCCACAAAACCAAAGTTACATAACTAACTTCCAGCTGCAGCCTGTGTCACCTGAAAATCCTTTCAGTAACTTCGTTCTGAGGATATCTTTCCTGTCTGAGAAACTGAACAAACAGATTCAGGTAAACAATAAGAAAAGATTTTGAAACCTCTCTTCCTGTGAGAGGATGTAATTTGGCTGCATGTTGTATATTTACTTGAGTTGATTGAAAGAGGAAAAAGGAAACTCATCTGGTGCCATGCAAATCAGCTCGTGAAACATCCAGAGGGTGTGATACTTTTATAAAACAGTCCAGCCGGTTCACACTGTTGACTTAGGAAAAAACATTCTTTCACCTTCATTCCTAAGTTAAAGGTTTGTTTTGAAAATGGAATGAAACTCATGATTCACTCATGCTCCTGTCCAGCATTGACATGGAGGCAGTGGAAAAAAGAAAGAAAGGAAGAGGTGATGAAGGTACATTAAAAGATGTGATGCTGATCATGAGGGCGCAGAGGGGAAGAGAGTCAGCTTGCCTCTGTCTCAACCCTCTCTCAGCCTCTTACCAATTCATTCTCTGCCAGTATGGACAACATCTTCCTCAAAGCCTTTTTAAGTAGGAGGTTTGAGCGAAGGATAACTTAGGCACACATCTGGAGGATTGTGGGGAGGGGTGTGTGTGTGCACTGGGAATAACCATGTCAACTCTAAGGATTTTCCAAGTTCTAAAATTTTTATTTCATCAGAGAGAGAAGATTTTCTTAAATGACTGTGAGGACATCAGAGAGGGTGATATGGTTTGGCTGTGTCCCCAAATCTCATCTTGATGTAATTCCCATGTGTTGTGGGAGGGACCCAGTGGGAGATAATTGAATCATGGGGCGGCTTCCCCCATACTGTTCTTGTGGTAGTGAATAAGTCTCATGGGATCTGATGGTTTCATAAGTGGTTTCTGCTTTGGCTTGGCTCTCATTCTTTATCGTCTTATCACCACGTAAGACGTGCCTTTCACCTTCCGCCATGATTGTGAGGCCTTCCCAGCCACGTGAAACTGTGAGTCCATTAAACTTCTTTTTTCTTTATAAATTACTAAGTCTTGAGAATGTCTTTATCAGCAGTATGAAAACGGACTAATACAGAAGCCAGAGGAGGTGACAGGTGTGCACTCCTCTGCTGGACAGGGGGAGAAATATGTGTATGTGGATGAGAGTGAGTAAGCATGAAGGAAAACAAAATAATGAAGATAAATGCATGACGACGGAGGGGGAACTTGTGGAGACTGAGAAGAGAAAGGAGAGGATGGGATGTACAGTTGACCCTTGGACAACTCTGGGGTTAGGGGCACTGATCCCCTTGCAGTGGAAAGTCCATGTATAACCTTTGACTCTCCCAAACTTAACTATTAATAGCCTACTGTTGACAAAAGCCTTACTGAGAATATAAACAGCTGATTAAAAACATATCTGGGGCTGAACATAGTGGCTTACGCCTGTAATCCCAACACTTTGGGATGCCAAGGCAGGCGGATCACCTGAGGTCAGGAATTTGAGACCAGTCTGACCAATATGACAATACCCCGTCTCTCCTAAAACTACAAAAATTAGCCAGATGTGGTGGCATGCACCTGTAATCCCACCTACTTGGGAGGCTGAGGCAGGGGAATCACTTGAACCTGGGAGGTGGAGGTTGCAGTGAGCCAGGATTGCGCCACGGCACTCCAGCCTGGGCAACAACAGCAATAAAACAAAAAAACAAAACCATATTTGGTACATGTATTATATACTGTATCCTTACAATAAGCTGGAGAAAAAAATTTTATTTAAAACTCATCAGGAAAATATATTTCCTATTAAGTGGAAGTGGATTACCATAAAGGTCTTCATTCTCATCATCTTCACGTTGAGTATGCTGAGGAGGAGGAGGAGGAAGAGGAGGGGCTGGTCATCCTGTCTCAGGGGTGCCAGACGCAGAAGAAAATCTGCATGTAAGTAACGTGTGTTGTTTAAGACTCAACTGTCTATAGAAAGAACTTTCATATTCGGAATTGTCTCACTTGATTATGGAGGCTGAGAAGTCCCATGATCTGCCACCTGCAAGCCGGAGACCCAGGGGAGTGGGTGGCATGATTCAACCCAAGTCCAGAGGCCAGGGCAGGGGCACCAAGGGCAAGAGAAGATCTATGCCCTGGTTCACGTACTTAGGCAGGAAGGAAAAGGGGTGAATTCCTCTTTCCTCCACCTTTTTGTTCTATTCAGGCTCTCAAGGGATTGGATGGTGTCCACCCATATTGGGGAGGGTCATCTCCTTTACTGAGCCCACTAAACCAAATGCTAATCTCATCTAGAAACACCCTCACAGACATCCAGAAACAGTGTTTAATCTGGGCAGCCTGTAGTGCAGTCACGTTGATACGTAAATTTAACCATCGCACCCTCCAACTTAATTCAGGTCTCTACTCAAATGTCATCTCAGACATTACCTACCAACCCCTAAAAGGGCAGCTCCTTTCTCTTCCTGCTCAGTCACAATCTAGCTCCCTAACATGCCTTCTTCATAACACATGTCGCTACCCGATACTATGTTTTGTGTTGATTCATTGTCTATTTCCTTTACTACAGAGGCAGGTCTGTGACACAAGGACTATTTTGTTAATAGCTGTCTTCAACACCTAATGTCCAGTCCATAATCAGAGTTCAATAAATGTTTGTTGAATGAATATATAATTGAATGACTGTCGTGTGTACATATTTGCTCCTCTTCCTCTCAGTTTTTGTGTCTGAACCTCCTTCCCTGCTTCACACAGTGCCTAGCACTTGGGAAGCGCGAAAGTGCCTAGAAAGAAAAGCAACTGTCCTCTTACTTGCTCCTTGTATCTTCCAGCCACTGAGAGATTCACTTTTAACTCTCTAGTAGTTACTCCAGGACTACTCAAGTAATGATCATGTCATGACCCAAGTTGGCTGCCTTTATTCATACAAAATGGGTATGAATGATGGGTATACAGTTTGTAAACAAAAAATAAAATTTGAAACCCCTCAACCATCTGAATAGACCCCTCCTCTTGGCCAAGGAGATTCCATAGTGAACCTGAAAAACTAGTTCGGGCCATAATGGGAATGGGAGCTCGGACATGCCTCATAACCATTAACATCAACGCAGACCTTAAGACTAGTAGAATAAACTCTTTAAGTCTGAAAAGAAATATCTACGATCTGTTCTTTCTGAAGCCGGCTACCTGGAGGCTTCATCTGCATGATTAAACCTTGGTCTTCACAAGCCCTTGTCATAATCCAGACATTCCTTTCTATTGATTCCAACCTTTAGATAATAACCAACTGTCAATAAGAAAGGCTTTGAATCTGCCTATGACCTGGAAGTCCCTGCTTCCAGTTGTCCTTCCTTTCTGGATCAAACCCATATACACTTTACATGTATTGGTTGATGTCCTATGTCTCCCTAAACTATATAAAACCAAGTCATAGGCTGACCACCTTGGGCACATGTTGTCAGCAACTCGTGAGCCTATATCACGGGCATGTCTTTAACCCTGGCAAAATAGACTCCTAAATCAATTAAGATGTTTCAGATACTTTTTGGTTTACAAGTTCTTGGAGCTCCTTCCAGGAAAACGCCATTATTAATAGCTGTGATTCCTAGGCTGCTTAAGATGGGAAGTCATCTGTAAGTCCTACTGTTTACTTTTGTTTCATGTCCAAAGAACTGTTATGTTTGTTTATTTACAATAAAAAACTCACCTCCTCAACCTGAAAAGGCTTAAGGCTAATGGCCTTTTTTTTCTTTTTTTTTTTGAGATAGAGTTGCTGTCTCTCTCCCAGGGTGGAGTGCAGTGGTGCGATCTTGGCTCACTGCAACTTCTGCCTCCCGGGCTCAAGCGATTCTCTTGATTCAGCCTCTCAAGTAGCTGGGATTACAGGTGTGCGCCACCGTGCTCAGCGAATTTTTTGTATTTTTAGTAGAGATGGGGTTTCGCCATGTTGGCCAGGCTGGTCTCGAACTCGACCTCAAGTTCAAGGCACCCACCTGTGCCTCCCAAAGTGCTGGGATTACAGGCGTGAGCCACCGTGGCTGGCCAGGCTAATGACCTTTCCTCCTGCTGTGGTAGAGATTTCCTTATCCCAAATGAAAGATGTACCACCCCTACAGAACAGAGCCAAGATGAAAAGGTCCACCTTCTCCCCACCGGTGCACCCTCAGCCGGCTCTTGGCTCACCCTCAGCTTACCCTCTGCTAGCCCTGCGTAGCTCTGCCCACTTCCCAGTTTCTATCTGACAGCCCTTCACTTTGCCTGAGCATCTAAAGCAGCTGACAGACTAAGCAATGGTTTTGTTTATTGAGGGTGTGGTGTCAGGATCATCAAGCTGCTATTGACTTTAATTAGCACTGCTCCAGGCTGTGAAACTTCATTACCTGAAGCTAGTGACAGCACAAAGTCGTGAGAATCTTTGGAACACATCCAGTCTAGTCTAGAAAACACCAGAGGAGACACCAGGACCATCCCTAAGGGTTTTCTGAAGTAGTTGATTGAGAGAGTGACCCTGGTGGTGAATGGTCCCACTTCTACTTCCTCCACCAACCCACAGTCCTGTGATAATACAGCGCTTTGCATATACATTGTAGAATTTAAACACATAATACAACTTGGTGGCCTGGAAACAATTAATTTGATATCTGAATTGGTTTAAAGTTTTGTCTGATCCGATCATTTGGTTGTGCCCAGTTCCTCTTGATTCAAAGTGCCTGGTCTGCCAGATGCATGTTCTCCCCTCAGCCCCTTTCCCTTCCTAAGATGGTATGTGGAGCAGGAGTGAGGCTTATGTACATCTTGTGTGGTAGGGAAGAGCTGTGATGCTTAAAGGGGCTCTGGTCTTTGGCGGGGAGATCTCCAGTCTACCTGGGACCTTCTCACCCTGCTAGCATTTGCAGTGTTATCCTACGGCTATGTAACTTATGAATCAGCCTCTGTACCTGGCTAGAGCCCCACCTGCTGGGACTATATCCCTTCTGAAGTCTAGCTGTGACTCCCACTAGTCTGAACTTGGGCATCCACTGTAGCCCTACAGATCCACCTCATCCCTGCTACTATGACCTCTGGGCAGCCACTTCTTTGCAGACTCCATCAGTCACTGGGGTCTTGCAAATATCCCACTGGAACTGAAGAAGGCCCAGCTGAGCTCACCTGACCATCCTGTGTGGCCCCGGTGACTTTGAGGTAGTAGCATCCCAGGTTGGCACAGGAAAGCCTATGAAGATGGGAGGAACATCGCCCCTTTCCCACAGTCCCTCAGAGTAGAAAGGAGGGCTTTTCTTTCATCTTCCTTTGGTCATTTGGTTAGTTTTCTGTGACTGAACAAGTACCACTAACTGGGTATCCTGCACAACAGAAATTTATTGTCTCGCTGTTTGGGAGGCTAGAAGTCTAAGATGAAGGTGTTGGCAGGGTTGGTTCCTTCTAAGGGCTCTACGGAAAGATCTGTTCCAGGCCTTTTTCCTTGGCTTGTAGATCTTCATGTTCATGTGACATTCTCTTAGATGGCTTGCTGTGTCCAAATCTCCTCTTTTTGTAACAACACAAGTCGTATGGATTAGGGACCACTCTAATGACCTCATTTTAACTTGATTACCTCTTTAAGGCCCTGTCTCCAAAGAGGGCCACATTCTGAGGTATGGGGGGTTAGGACTTCAACCTATGAATCTTGGGTGGACAGAATTCAACTCATAACAGTTAAATTCCACTTCTCTCATACAACTCAGGTTGTAGAGTTATCCCTACCATGTAGCTGTCATGAGCAAATGGGTTACCTTCTCTTCATTATGGAGATAACTCTGTAACCCAAATCACCCAGTCTTGATGGATGATGTGCCCAGAAGAGGAGTCATATTTAGAAAATCCTTTATTAAAGCTGTAGCCTAGTTGCAAGACCATTGCCTTTGTACTTAATCCTATTATATAGGTCAAAACCTGAATATTAATTAAGTCTTTCTCTTTGCTTTTTTTTCTGTGACATTCTTAATCATCCCACAGTCACCACCCTCTTCCCTCAACTTGTGCCTGCCCCCAGGCAAATGGTTGCTCACAACCAACTAGGAAAAAGTCACGCAATTAGAAAGGCAAAACACAAAGTATCGCCAGCCATTCAAATATCCCCATTACAACAAATTGTCGGGTAAAGGCAATAACCTTTGGAGGGAAGAAACAGTCTTGTTGCTCTTCTGTTTGCCAAGCTGATTTTTGATCAATTGCTTATTGAAACGCAAGGATCATGTTTTACAGTAATGTTAGTCATCGAGAGAATGTGGTATCCAGATTGGAGATAGATAGATCTGAATTTAGGAAAAGAACTTACAATTTAGGAAGGAATAGATTCAGGACACTAAGGAAGTAAGACCAGCATAAGGCTGGACATAAAAATAGAAGTCTAAGCCCCACATGGACTGCACAGACTCCCTCTTAGCCAAAGGTACCCCAGAGAAACCTTGGAAGTTGAATTCCAGCTCTGATCGAATGGGAGATTAGACAAGCCTTGCTATATGCCCCTCCTCACTAGGTGCCATTAGGCTTTCTTCCCTAAGGGCTAAACGAAACCAGCCCTTTCAAAAGACTCCATGAATGACTTCAACCAGCTGCCTGACTGCTGCCCCTCTCTTCTGCAGTTTTGACCCAAGAACCAACCAACTTTCCTTCCTGATAAGAGACCACCAACCACGGAGTGGTTCTGGCCAGCCTCTGGAGAATGCACAGCAAGGGTTTCCTTGTCCTCTGCTTCACATTTTGATATCAGAAGGCTGAAAACTCCACTGTTGGGTCATGTTAATGTTGTCATTTTTTGAACATGGGTCCCATGGAGAGGCATGAAGCTCAGTTGTGCATGTGTGTGTTTCTTCTTTCATAAATATTCATGACTGCTCTTATAGCTTACGGAATGTATGTATTTGGCCACACCATTCAGCATCAATCCCTGTCTTATTCTTCTGATCCTTGAAGTGCCTGTTTTTGGCTTCTGGCGGGAGGCTACAATTCCCAGCCCATCAGAATGGCCATCCTGTAGGCTGCAACACTTTATGAGAAATAAAGCCCTCCTTTCCAAATTTATGAACCTCATCATTCTTAGTTGACATGATAAAATGCTGAAAGCAAATACAGACTAAAGGTGAGGTGGTTGGAAGTCTTTCTGCACCATTTCCTCTACCACCTCCCCTTTGTTCCTCAATTCTTTCTTTTTTCTCTCCCTGTCCCATCTCTCTTTGTCATTTTTCTTCTGCAGAACTTAACTTCAGGCCCTGGAACTATTAGTACTTAGATGAATTACATATGAGTTAAAAGGACTTTTAGGCATTGATGCAGAGATCTAACAACATTCCTTTTGTTTTATGTTTCTGGTTTTATTTTAGAAACAACATTGCACCATTGAAAGAAAACTGTTACTCATATTTCTACTATTCTAATACAAGTAATTTCATTTTTCTATAATGCCTTCTTGGCAGACCCATAGGCATAAATATTTCTGTGAAATTGTAAGCATGGTGCACATACCAATGATACCTTTGGACTCCTTTACCCAACATTATATCACAGTTGTTGTCCATGCAACTACCTTATTGATGCAATCATTTTTAATACTTGCATAATGTCACAACATATTGGTTTCTCGTAATTTGTATTTATGTATTTATTTACTTTTTGAGACAGGGTCTCACTCTGTCACCCAGGCTAGAGTGCAGTGGCGTGATCACAGCCACCTCAGCCTTCTGAGTAGCTGGGACTACAGGCACTCACCACCATGCCAAGCTGATTTTTTTTTGTTTTTGTTTTTTTGTAGAGGCAAGGTTGCCCAGGCTGGTCTCAAACTCTTGGGATCAAGCAGTCCTCCTGCCTCAGCCTCCCAAAGTGCTAGGATTATAGGGATGAGCTACTGTGTGCTCAGCCTTCTTAATTTCTTAAACCTTTTTATTGAGTGTGTGTATGTGGCACAATTAGTATCTAGTTTTTAAGTTTTAACAACAATTGAACATCTTTGCTCTTTTTTCCTGTTGAATTAGTGTCGTAGGGCACATTCCTTGAAGTGGTATTACAGGGTCAATGATTATAAACACTTCCGTGGTTTTTGACATGTATACATAACATTTCATGGAAAAGTATTTCAAATGAAAATTTCTGAGTTTTTCAAATAAACAGGTATATACATAAAATTGTATCACGTTGCTGGTTTTAAAATTTGAGATTGCTGGGTATGGTGGTTCATGCCTGTAATCTCAGCACTTTGGGAGGCCGAGGTGGGCAGATCAAGCGGCTCAAGACCAGCCCAACCAACATGGTGAAACCCCATCTCTGCTAAAAATGCAAAATTAGCCAGGCATGGTGGTACATGCCTGTAATCCTAGCTACCTGGGAGGCTGAGGCAGGAGAATTGCTTGAACCTGGGAGACAGAGCTTGCAGTGAGCTGAGATCGCACCACCGCAGTCCAGCCTGGGCAACGAGCAAAACTCTGTCTCAAAAAAAAAAAAAAAGAAAAAATTTGAGATTGACTATTCTGTATTATATTTGTACAATATAAATTTATACTTCTGAGTACAGACACACCAAATGAATCAGTCTTCTCCTGAGTCATGAATGTATTCTTGGCTTTGGAGAGCTACACTACTATGCCTGAGGGCAGGATTTCTGTTCCCTTTCTGTCCCCAGGACACTCTCAGCCTGCCGAGAACACGAACAAATGCATCTAGCTGGATTCTGCCGCATGAGGCGCAGCAGTGGAGAGGTAGTGTCTCTAGTGTACTGATGTCTTTTTCCAGAATATTTCTGTGGGCGGAAGGAGTAGGAAGTGTTGTCAAGGCCTGAGAAACAGGACCCAGATGCTTCTCAAAGCTCTCTAAGGAGACGGGAGTTTTCCTTGTGGGTTGCTGTCTATCCTCTTTCAGGTGAAGCCACAGTTTAGCTATCTCACTAATGGAGTTCTCAGGAGGAGCAGAGATTTGATTTTCTCACTGGAACCTGCTGCCAACTCTCAAATACTTTCAACATCTGGCAGGGCTGACAACGAATGTATCCAGAGACAAAGGGATTTGACAGGGAACAGGAACATGGCTTGCCCCTTCCCTCCCTTTCTTCCTCTCCCTCTTCTTTCCTTCCTTTCTTCCTTTTTCACCTTTCCTTTTCCTTTTTAAAGCATTGTAAACCCCCAGAACATTTTCCTTCAGGCGAAGAGCCAAATGTATGCAGCACATTTCAGAACAAAATGTGCTTCCCTACAAGGAGCCATGGAAAGTTTGAGATTCTAGACTCTTCCCCACAGCTGTATGCTGGAAGCTCCCCTCTCTCTCCTAAGCCTTTTACCAGCTAAGATTAAATTAACATGGCAGCCAGTACAGAGGCCAATGAGTGATGAAAGGCAGGAGCTCAGACGCAGTACGGCACCTGTTTTCTAATGAACTGTGGAAGGAGAATGATAACGTTCTTCCTGAAGTGATAGGTGATTAAGCTGGGCTTGGATCTGTTAAAGAAATGACTCTTTTACCTGAGAAGTAGCTCCAGGGATGGAGATAACTATGTCCCCTGTGTAGACTGGAAGCCATATTGAAATAGGATTAGCATAGTGAACACAACCATCTCTCAATACTGGCTGTCATGATGTGTGTCAGGCCTTGTATCATGCGCTCATTAATTCTCATCTTCACAGTTTGTCGAGGCATCTCACAATAATCCCTAGGCACAAGCTGCACTATCTTCCTGTCCACACTGAATCCATAGAAATGATAGAAAATATATTTTGAAAAATATGTATTTGCACCTCGAAACAAGAAGGAGAACTTACGGTGACTTGAAAACTTGAGAAATCTCCAGGAGAAAAGAAAAGGAAGCTTAGGTGCCAGGCCTGCACTTTAGAAAACTTGCATCTCTTACACACACATGTATACACACGCATTGATCAGAGGACACCGGGGGCCTGGGTCCTGTGATGCAGTGCTCAGCTCTGGCACAATGAGACCTGTAGTCTAAACATCTGCCCTTGAAACGAATACTGCTCAGGCCCCAGGGGATTACTCTACAGCTTTGCCCACTGTCTTCTCTTCCATTCTCTTCCCCCGGCCAAGCAGTGATAATCAGAGTCCTTGTCTCTAAATAGGAATGGTGAGTGTGGGAGCCTGGGATGGAGCGAACAGAGCCACCCACATATGAATAGCAACACCACGGTGAACATGGAGGCACCTGGGTATCTTATCCAGTCCAGAGTGTCCTTCCGCTACTACTGCTAACATTGGAGCAGGTTGGGGCAGTGGTCAACAAGCTCTACCTCTCCTGAAGAACTGAGGGGCCTTGACCACAGGGATGAGAATGCAACTGTGAATCACCAGATGCTTGAGAAAAATAAGCCCCACAAAAGAAGATAAACCGAATTTACACCTGAGGGCACAAAGTTAATGGAACGATCAGAACAGGATTGTTGCAAAGCAAACTTAAAATTCAGAAAAAAATAAAGGAGGGTGTTATATCCATAAAGTAAGAATAGGTGGTTATGAAACAAGAACATGTGGCTTTGAAAATAGACCATTTGGTTATCTTGGAAACAGAAAATACAACTTTGCAATAGCAACAGATCCTTCATTGGCAAAGCTGGAAGTCAGAAGAGGCAGGAGGAATACTTTTCAAGTTCTGAGAAAAAAAATGTGAATGCAATTCTATATCTAGCCGAATGAACATTTAAGAGTGGAGATGAAGTAAAGACATTTCCAGTCATGTAAGATCTTTAGAAGATATTCTCATATATAGACTCTACCTGAAAAATAACCAAAGAATGTGTTCCAGTTAAAGGATACAAGAATCAAAGAGCAAGAAGTGTTATACAAGGTATAATAGTGAGGAAAAGTAAGCACAATATATTCTTTGTTTAAAAAAGCCTTTTATTAAAAATGTGAACCTAAATTTGCAGAAAATGTCATGTAATATGTACATGTTACAGATATACATATATGTAAAGCTGGAGGAAGTGGGCATTGGAAAGTGTGTATCTGAGGGAGATTAAAAGTGTGTGTTTGAGTTCTTGGCTTACATTAGGAGAAACTATATCAAGCTGAACCATATGAAGTTACCATTTTTGTAAATTAAAAAATGGCCTAATATCAGCAATTTCACATGTGCATATAGATAAAAAATGATTCCACAAAGATGTCCATGAAGACAAGAGAAATTGAATGCCAAACTTTCAAATCAGCTGAGGGGAACAAAATGGGTGGTATGTCACAGATAAAGAAATGAAGATATTTAATCAGTTACTTTGGATTGGAACCATGTTCTAGTCCTGACTCCCAGGACTCCAAGGTTACTTCAGTACAAAAGGAAAGGACAAAAACACCAAGCAACCACAAAACAAAGAGCTAATGAATAGAGCAGAGATCCTGCCATAACCCCTCCCTTATTTGTTCTCAGTCCCTCGCTCTTGCTGGGGGTTACTTCTTTGGCACCAGGCACCTGACCCTAGGGACCCACGCTGGATGCTGGAAGTTCCTCCCTGGCAAACAGAAATGTGTGAAGAGTGCAAGTTGCGTTAAGTTATATCCCCCAGGGTGAGCTGATCATTCATTCTAACCTCTAGGGACCTCTGCATTCTCTCCCCTTTGCTTTCCAGTGGGCATGCACTACTCCATTTGGGCTGCTAAAACAAAACAAAAATTCCTAAGACTGGGTAAATTATAAACAACAGAAATTTGTTGCTCATGGTTCTGGAGTCTAGGAAGTCCAAGATCAGAGCACCAACAGATTATCTGCTTCATAGATGGCGACTTGTTCTTCACATGATGGGAAGGGCCAGGGAGCTCCCTCCAACCTTTTTTATAAGGGCAACTAGTTCCACTCACATGAGCTCCACCCTTGTGATCAAGTTACCTTCCAAAGGTCCCATCTTTTAATACCTCTTAATCACCTTGGGGGGGTTAGCATTGCAACGTATGAATTCAGCGGTGGGGGATGGCTGGGGGGCAGCACATACATTCAGATCATAGGAGGGCAGAAGCATGAATTTGTATTAGGGATAAAATGGAATCTTTGGGTAAGATCCCCATCCCCCAATCAAAAGGGGAGAGCTTCTGGTGGGGGGAGTCAAGGGGCTGTCAACCCTCAGTTCTTGTACTTTTGGATGGCTCCATATCACAGCCAGTGCTCTAAACAGGTAGGGACAGGTTCTGGCTTGTGGGGAAGAGGCCCTTGAGCCTCCATACCCCACCCCAACCAAGGAGGCCAAAAGGAGGTCAGCATGGGGTCTGTGGATACCACCAAGGGGGCTTCTACCTAAAGTTGCTCTTGAGGCTAACCCCATGTGAGTGAGTTGTGAGTTAGTTGGGGTTCAACAGAATCAATTTGTGTGTGCGTGTGTATGTGTGCGAGTGTGTGTGTGTTTTAATAAGTTGGGGAATCAGGTCAAGAATTGTGGAGGCCTGAAAGTCTGAAATTTGCAGGACAGGCTGGCAGGCTAGAGACCCAGTGGAGGTGATGTTGTGGCTCAAGTCTGAAGGCTGCCTGGAGGTGGAATTCCTTCTTCCTCAGGGAACCTTAGTCTTTTTCTCTTAAGATCTTCAACTGATTGGATGAGGCCCACCCACATTATGGAGAATAATCTGATTTACTCAAAGTCTACTGATTTGAATATCAATCTCATATAAAAAATACCTTCACAACAACATCTAGATTGGTGTTTGACCAAATACCTGGGTACTGTGGCCTAGCCAAGTTGACACATAAAATTAACCACCACTCCATGATTCTTTTCAGGGGATTTTTTTTTTCAGTTTTTCAGGGGAGAGGGTAGCCATGAACTTTCCACATGCCTCATGACTGCAGAGCTGCAGCAAACAGGAGAATGAGAGTCAAGTGTTCTGAGTCTTGCTATCTGTCTCTTATGAGAATACCAACTGTTTATGACTTTGTCTCCCTCCCGCCCTTCCCTCCTTGTCTGAAATAATATAGTAAATGTTCTTCAACGCCATGAGTTCAAGACCAGCCTGGGCAAAATGTGAGATCCTGCCTCTACAAAAAATACAAAAATTAGCCAGGCATGGTGGTGTGCAGCTGTAGTTCCAGCTACTAGAGAGGCTGATGTGGGAGGATCTCTTGAGCCCTGGAGTCTGAGGCTGCAATGAGCTATGATCGTGCTACTGCACTCCTGCCTGTCTCAAAAAAACAAAACAAAAAAACCAGCCAGGCATGGTGGCTCACGCCTATAATCCCAGCACTTTGGGAGGCTGAGGCGGGTGGATTGAGACTATCCTGGCCAACATGGTGAAGCCCTGTCTTTACTAAAAATAAAAAAAATTAGCTGGGCGTGGTTGTGTGCACCCGTAGTCCCAGCTACTCAGGAGGCTGAGGTGGGAGAATTGCTTGAATCTGGGAGGCGGAGGTTGCAGTGAGCCGAAATCGTGCCACAGCACTCCACCCTGGCAACAGAGTGAGACTCTGTCTTAAAAAAAAAAAAAAAAAAAAAAAAAAAAAAAAAAAAATCTCAGTCCATGGTGTTTTTGTTATGGCCACTTGAGCTGTCCAAGAAATTTGGAGACGGGTGGACCTGGCTTTGCATGCCAGCCCTACCATTTGTTAACCACTTGACCTTGAATCTCTTGAAGAAAGAGTTCTTGAAAATAATTTGTGAGCTTCTAGGAGACAGTGTGGGCAGTCCCTGGCACATAAAAGGCAACTCACAAGCATTGGTTTCCTCCACTCGTCTGTAGGAGTGTTTTCAGGGCCCAATAATGGGTACATGAAAATTACGTGGCTGTATCAAAGGAAAGGATGACAACAGATGGAACTATTAACTCGGGTGATGTAAATACTGATATTTTGGAATGAGTAAAATTGCTTTGGATACCTGAATTCTGATGTGCTATCCTATATTTCATAGCAAACATGTAATGCTAGGATGTCTACATCAGACAGTAGAAAGCTTCTGAAGGAAGACTCCGGGGATTATGGATGAACTCTGCCTGTAACTTGCAGTGTGGCCTTGGGTAAGTCGTTTTTCTCTTGTGGACACCTATTAAGGGGATTGGGCTGCTATCTTTAATTTCCTCCTAGGCGTAATAGTTCATGATTCTAGATACCAGTGTTTGTGTACTAAGGGTATTCAACTAAGCGTGCTATTTTATAATTGACATCAAGTGGTGTTAAGTGCTGTAACATGATATTAGTCAGCGACAGGCCTGTATAGTTTACAGCTAGAACAGTAATCATTCCTGAGAGCAGATGCCTGGTGTTTAATGAATTTTGCCTCTTACTACTCTTTTTGTGTGTGTGTGAATTGGTGCCTCCCTTCTCCCCCTACCTACTTACATAATCAGATTCTAAATTATGTTGACACAAGTTATGTAGTCTGGATTCTTCAGAAATTTCAGCTTATTTTGGAAGCTCTGAATTCTATAATTTTTTTGGATCTTGCAGAATAATCTTTTCCACTCCCCCAGAGAAACCCTTTCAGTGCTTTTGTTTTGAATTAAAATAACAAAATCAACATTATAAAGAAGAGGATGTTTTTCCCCATGGAGTCTACCCCGGATCTAATCTTATTTTGTAAAAGCATAACATTCATCAGAACTTGTTTGTGACATCCCCTCTTCTGAAACAGCCCAGGACTCAGTCCTGCCACCCCTGTGAGTTGGGCAAGCACCATCTGTCAAGTCCAGGTTGGGCCAGGCTGTCTGAGAGAAGGATGAGGTATGAGGGTCCACTGAGTTTGCAGGGGCAACTCCTCCACTAGGCTCCTGCCACTCATGTGCTGTGCTTCAAAGACACGTTCCCCAGCCTACAGAAGGATGAGAATGGGCAGTTACATCTACAGGCAAATGAGGCATAGACTCACACTTGGATCCCCTTTTTTCTCTCCCAAATTCCAATCTCTCTAAAAAATACTGAATTTGTATTCAGAACACCTAACTTCCCATTTGGACCCTGCTAACACTAACTGTGTGACCTTGAGTATGTCACTCAGCTTCTGTAGACTTAGTCTCCTCATACTCAAAAGAGAGCAATGGACTAAATTGGGAATGGCAAATACAAGACCTGCACATTATCAGCTGCCCTGCCCATGCAAGGGCCAGACATCACTAATCAATTGTAGCACTCCCAGAACTTGAGAAAGCCATTATTAATCAATTGAGGTCAACACATAAAATGGCAACTGACATCTCTGCATGAAATGACCTCTAAGGTCTCCTTTAGATTGAAATATCAGAAAGTGGAATAGGTTGCCAGGGACCAGAATCTCCTCTACCTAGAATTAGGAAAGTCCTACTTGAAGGCAGAGGAATAGGTAAAATGAACTTAAAATTTCTATGATCATTTAGCAACTGAACTCAACTAAGCCAACATTTATTAAACATCTTCTGTGATCAGAGCTCTCTGCTAGCGATGCTGGGTTGGATAATGACCATCCTTTATCTCAAAGAACTAAAAATTGCATAGAGGAAGCAGGCAGAATGGCGTACATGTAAATAGCAATACATAAGCAACACATGGGAGCCAAGGTGCTAGAAACAATTTTTGGCCAGGTGCGGTGGCTCACGCCTATAATCCCAGCACTTTGGGAGGCCTAGACAGGCGGATCACCTGAGGTCAGGAGTTCAAGACCAGCCTGACCAACATGATGAAACTCTGTCTCTACTAAAAATATAAAAAATTAGCCAGGCATGGTGGCAGGAACCTGTAATCCCAGCTACTTGGGAGGCTGAGTCAGGAGAATCACTTGAACCCAGGAGGCGGAGGTTACAGTGAGCCGAGATTGTGCCATTGCACTCCAGCCTGGGCAACAAGAGCAAAACTCCTTCTCAAAAAACAATAATAATAATAATAATAATAATAATAATTTTTTACCCTGTCCTAAATGCTTTAAGAAAAAAAAAATCATTTTCTCCTCTCAACAAGTACATGAGGAGGTATTTGTATTATGTATTATCCCCGTTTTTCAGGATGAGAAAACTGAGACCCCATGAGGTTAAGAAATTTCCCCAAACTCACACAACTAGTTTAATAGCAAAATCAGGACAAAAACTCAAGGACTTAGGCTCCAAGAAAGGATTCTAAGGGGATTAAGGTCAATGTCACAGTAGGTAAACATCTGACTTGGAAAATGAGAATGATTTTAATAGGCCAGAAAAGGAGCAGGATCTTCCAGGCCAAGGAGTCCTGGGAGGGTCTGTTGTGCTGCGGGTCTTGAAGAACGCTCTCAGAGCTGATTGCAAGCTCGTGTTCTGTTTATAAGTATTCCCTAGCAGGTAGCAGCGTGCCTGGCTGTAGCAGAGGCTCAATTAATGTGGATTCTATATACGGTGTTTGGATGAACTTTAAGGTGCGTGTAATGGGTGATGAAGTTGGAGAGTAAATTTGGAGAAAGATTTTGCAGGACTCAGAATGCGACGGTCATGAGCAGAAACTTGGGATTCCCATTCTTGTGGAATTCTGAGAAGATCTGTGATGCAAGTGGCCTTATGCAAGGATGATGATTCTGGCATTAATGTGATTGATGGATCAGAGAGGTGACAGCCTGGATAAAGGCAGATGGGACAGGAGGCTGGCAGAGTTGTCTGGGGCAGAGGAGACCAAGAGACCCTGAAAAAGGACAGTGTCTGTGAAACTGAGGGAGAGATGCAGGCAGATGAGTGAGTGAGTGTGGGTGAGCAGACTCAAGATGATACCACAGTTTGTAGTCTGGGTGACAGGGAAGATGTGACATGCACACACATCCAATGATGTATTCGTGATTACACACACACACTGCATGCATGCTTCTGTGTCCTGGTCTGACACTATTCTGAAGCTCGTTTAGTGGCCAATTGCAAATATGCTTAAAGGCAGTGAGTTCTGATTCCACAATCTAGTGGCTCATCAGATTTACAAAATAGAAAGCAGAGCTGGCCAAATGGAATCCTCCAGAGTTTGAATCATTGCAGCAGATGCCATGCGAGGCCAGGTTGATACACACAGGAGCAAAGATGGGGGTTAACCTGAACCAGGTACTTCTTTCTAGAGTGAGGGCCATTGCCTCTGACTTCAGAGGTGTTGATCTTAAGCAGCACGCTTCCAAAGGATCCAGGGAAATATTCTATCTGAGCACACAGTCAAAGCCAGGAAGCAACCACTCTATGCAGACATAAAAATAATGGGATGAACTGTCAGAACCATCAATGTCAGGGGCAGAGAAAAACCTGTTAACTCAGCTAGCTCAGGCCCAGTACCACAACTGAGTCTAAGAGCTTGTCACCGTGCAAAGCCACCTGGGAGCGAGGTCTTCCCTGGGTCTGACTTCCTTCTGAAATACATCCTGTTGAGACTGTCAGATGGGTATGGAGTGGGGATCCAGTCCTGCTCCTTTGTTTACTGGCTGTGTCACTTGGCAAGTTGCTGACTGAAACTCTACAGATTTCTTCACCTGTAACACAGAAATAGTTAGAAATATTCCTCCTGGGCTGTCATGAGGATTCAATGAGATTGTGCAATTAGTGCAGTGCCCGGCATGTAGTTAGTGCTCAAGAAACATCAGCTGTGGTCCTCTTACTAGACTCATTCACAATTTGCATATGTCTATATAGATTACATGCTGTCAATCTCAGACAGCTTTCAGGTAGAATTTTTAATCAGGTTTTGAGTTATTTATAACAGATTCTGGCAGGAATCTTAGAGGTCATTTAGTCTAACCTCCAGAAAGAATCCTGGACGTAATGCCTGTGTTTCCATTTGCATTTCCTCTTACCCAAAGCAAAGC
The DNA here is from genome assembly GCF_043159975.1 of Macaca nemestrina. NCBI lineage: Eukaryota > Metazoa > Chordata > Mammalia > Primates > Cercopithecidae > Macaca > Macaca nemestrina. The sequence continues at coordinate 12,245,450 of NC_092125.1, read as the reverse complement.
CTCTATGTTGGGAGTGGATATACGACGCACATGGAAACCAAACAATTAAGAGCAAGTCCCCATGAGGTGGCAGGTGGGCAGTTTTCAAACCAGCTGCTCCTGGCGAGGTGGGTGGCTGTGGTAAGCACAGGAGGCTCTGTGGGGCGCAGGCCTCTGAATCATGGGGAGACTTTCCAATAGCACTCAGGCTGAGAGGTGCTCATTACCAACAAGAGCCAGGGGAGGGCAGGGAGAGGGAGAACAAGAGGAAGAGGGGGAGCCAGAGAAGGGGAGGTTCAGAGGCAGACAGGGAGAATGCAGGGAAGAGAAAGGGAGAAAGAAAGAAAGGGGAGGAGAGAGGAGACAGCGTGCAAAGAGAGAGAGAGAGAGAGAGAGAGAGAGAGACTTTTCCCCAGTAGAGGAAGAAATTGCAGTACAAGCATTGAAAATGAGCCATACCTTCTTAAATTCTAGGATTGTGACCAAATTACACAGCAGCAAATAAGAACAGATATAGCTAGAGCTACAGAGATGCTGTTGATGACAATTCCAGATTTAGCATAAAGCCTTTCACCTATTCTATTAAGCTCTATTTGCTGGGCTTCCCCTGCTCCCAGCTGTTACAAAGCATCCGTTGTTAAAAGTTCAAGTCCTTCCCTGCGGGTAGTCAGAGTGAGTTCAACCTGGAGATGTTAGACCTTTACTCAGCAGATCCCCAGGAGCCTGAAGTAGGAGCCTGAAGGAGTAGAGAGCAACAGCTTCCCTCTCTTCTCCATCTGCTAGAATTGGCCAGGGGCCTGAGTTCCTGGCTGCAATCCGTTTCCCTTCCATCTCCCAGCTGGGATGGAGTTCCAGCCCCTAACCCCAGCCTCGCTTGCTGGGTCCCTGAAATCCTTGGCTAATTTCTGCCAGCGCCTGCTCCACAGGGACTGAGCCCTGCTCCCTGTTGTCCTTGTAGCAGTTTTGGACAGAACTTTTTGGCTTCTGGCCTTAGCCTTCCGAGGACCCCTTGTTGTTGTTGCCACGCCTCTGGTCAGATCTTGGTGTCCATGTGACTCCAAGCACGACTTCAGATTATCTAGAGCCCTAGGATTCAGCAACTGCCAGCCCTGCTTGACGATGAGGCCCCTCTCAGGTTGGCATCCTCCATCCAACTGTGTCCGCTTCATCTTTTATTCACACCGAGAAATCTCATCTAATCATACAGTGGGAGCCTGAGGATTCCCTGCAATGTATACAGTAGCCCTGATACAGAAAAGGAATGAGGCCACTCTCAGAACTAATGACCTAATTTGTGGAGTCCAGTGCAAAATGTAAATGTGGGCCCCTGGTTCCAAAAGTACTGAGAATTTCAAGACAGACAGAGCAGAGCATTCAACCCAGCATGGGGCCTGTTTAAGGCTGCACACCCACAAAGCCAGCCCTGGCCTCGTAGAATAAGAGCGGACACAGCATAGCCCAGAAAGCAGTTCAGAACTGGGTGCATGTACCTAAATGAGGACCTGGGCCAGTCCTGGACAGTGAGAAGAGATTGTGTTTATTCCAAAACCACACTGTGGTCATCTGTTATTGATACTTGTATGTTGTATATTTGAATAAACTCAATAACTTTATTAAGCCGAATACTGCTGTTTTTATAGAATGGTACCTGTCCTTAGTAAATAGTTTCTGTGGTTGTCACTGTCAGGCCCCATATTGAAGAAGCGCCATAGGTATTGGTACAGCGTGAAGAGCTTACATGGCATTGCAGTCAAGTTTCTGTTGTAAGCTGAGTGCAATGGTGCATACCTGTACTCCCAGCACTTTGAGAGGCTGAGGCAGGTGGATCACTTGAGGCCAGGAGTTTGAGACGAGCCTGGGCAACATAGTAAAAACCCATCTTTACAAAAATATACAAAAATTAGCTGGGGTGGTGGCACATGCCTGTAGTCCCAGCTACTTGGGAGGCTGAGGTGGGAGGATTGCTCCCAATCCTCCAGGAACTTGAGACTGCAGGGAGCCGTGTTTGCACCATTGTACTCCAGGCTGGGTGACAGAGCGAGACCCTGTCTCAAAAACAAAACAAACAAACAAATGAAAACATGGCTGGACATGGTGGCTCATGCCTGTAATCCCAGAACTTTGGGAGACCAAGGTAAGCATATCACTTGAGGCCAGGAGTTTGAGACCAGCTTGGCCAACATGGCAAAACCATATCTCAAAAAAAAAAAAAAAAAATTACTCAGGTGTGGTGGTGCATGCCATTAGTTCCAGCTACTCAGGAGGCTGAGGCAGGAGAATCGCTTGAACCTGAGAGGCAGAGGTTGCAGTGAGCCGAGATGGCGCCACTGCACTCCAGCATGGGTGACTGAGCAAGACTCTGTCTCAAAAAAAAAGAAAAAAAAATCAAACCAAACAAACAAAAGAGCCTGCCTTTTTAGTGGTAACTTGTGAAATGAAAAAAAAAAAAAGAGAGAGAGAGAGAAGTTTCTGTTGTAGTCGGGCTTTGGCAGCAGCCACTTTTTTGTATTGTTGTTTTATTTTTTTATATTGGTTTTTGTTTTATGGTTTATTTTTGTTTATGTATACATATATTTTGTTTTATTCTTTTGTGGTTTTGTTTTTGTTTTTTTTTTTTGAGACAAGGTTTTGCCATGTTGCCCAGGCTGGCCACCTTCATTCTTGAGTAACAGAAGGGGATTTTGGCCAGGTAGACAGCAGTGAACACCTCAGGAATTCGGCCAGGTCACCGGTAATCTTCAGGCCGCAGTTGGGAGGATATTTGGAATAAATCCTAGTATGTGCTTTGCATCAATCCACCTTGCTTTTGCAGGAAAGAAAAGAGGGGGTCGTATTGGTTCAATCAACAGCTATTCTGCTCATCGGGGCAAAGGCTCTATAGCAGGAGTTGTAAGGGCCCCGAAAGAGACTAAGACACAGTCCTGGCCCCAAAGCTGGTCCTCATTGAGGCAGTAGGTTGCTGTGTAAAACCAGTGGATTATGGGGTGGTTTGGCCTTTTGTTCCTAAGAATGTCCAGGTCCCACAGGCCGGGGAGGGCTACACTGGGTTTGTGGCCAGGTTCTGGGGGAACCCTGAGCAATTCACACCTTTTCTGAGACTCTGGTTCCTCATCTATAAATGGAGAGGGAGCTCCTTCAAACATTTTGTCAGGAAAAAATGTTACGCTGAATCTGACGGCACATTGGAATGCATGTAAGCCTCTACCAATATCAGGTCACAGTGATAATAAGCACCTTCCTCCTTCCCTTCCTCTGTATCTTCCTTCCAGCCCAATCCATCACCCTTCCATCAGACCACAGTGATAAGGACCTTCCTCCTTCCCTTTCTCTGTGTCTTCCTTCCAATTCAATCCATCACCCTTCCATCAGATCACAGTGATAAGGACCTTCGTCCTTCCCTTTCTCTGTGTCTTCCTTCCAACCCAACCCATCACCCTTCCATCAGACCACAGTGATGTAAGCACCTTCCTCCTTCCCTTTCTCTGTGTCTTCCTTCCAATCCAATCCATCACCCTTCATCAGATCACAGTGATAAGGACCTTCCTCCTTCCCTTTCTCTGTGTCTTCCTTCCAACCCAACCCATCACCCTTCCATCAGACCACAGTGATGTAAGCACCTTCCTCCTTCCCTTTCTCTGTGTCTTCCTTCCAATCCAATCCATCACCCTTCCATCAGACCACAGTGATAAGGACCTTCCCTTTCTCTGTGTCTTCTGTCCAACCCAATCCATCACCCTTCCATCAGACCACAGTGATAAGGACCTTCGTCCTTCCTTTCTCTGTGTCTTCCTTCCAATCAATCCATCACCCTTCCATCAGATCACAGTGATAAGGATCTTCCTCCGTCCCTTTCTCTATGTCTTTCTTCCAACCCAATCCATCACCCTTCCATCAGACCACAGTGATAAGGACCTTCCTCCTTCCCTTTCTCTGTGTCTTCCTTCCAACCCAATCCATCACCCTTCCATCAGATCTCAGTGATGTAAGCACCTTCCTCCTTCCCTTTCTCTGTGTCTTCCTTCCAATCCAATCCATCACCCTTCCATCAGATCACAGTGATAAGGACCTTCCTCCTTCCCTTTCTCTGTGTCTTCCTTCCAACCCAACCCATCACCCTTCCATCAGATCACAGTGATGTAAGCACCTTCCTCCTTCCTTTCCTCTGTGTCTTCCTTCCAATCCATCACCCCTCTCATGTCCTCGACTCCCTTATAATTCTTTGGGAACCTTCTCCTGACCTTTTCCTGTTTGAGACTCACCTATTCCCCATTTCTACTCCAAACCTCAATCAGCTGGCAAAGACCAGAGGATGCGTAAATTAATTTACATAATTTACATTTAGAAGTGTATCCAGGCCGGGTAAGGTGGCTCACGCCAGTAAATCCCAGCACTTAGGGAGGCCGAGGTGGGAGGATCGCTTGAGGTCAGGAGTTTGAGACCAGCCTGGCCAACACAGTGAAATCCCATCTGTACTAAAAATAAGAAAATTAGCCGGGCATGGTTGCGGGTGCTTGTGATGCCAGCTACTTGGGAGGCTGAGGCAGGAGAACCACTTGAACCCGGGAGCGGAGGTTGCAGTGAGCCGAGATCACACGATTGCACTCCAGCCCAGGTGACAAGAGTGAAACTCCGTCTCAAAAAAAAAAAAAAAAAAAGTGTATCCATTTGCACTGGCTACTGTAAGAACATAGCAGAGTTGGGGACTTAACAACAGAAATTTATATTCTGACAGATCTGGAGGCTTGAAGTCCAAGATCAAGTTGTCAGCAGGGTTGGTTTTCCTGCGGCCTCTCTCCTGGGCTTGCAGAGGCTGTCTCCTCCCCGTGTCCTCACGTGGTCTTCCCTCTGTGCGAGGAAGTGTCCTAATCTCCCCTTCTCATAAAAGCGCCAGTCAGATCGAATTGCATCCTGCCCTAGAGCCTTGTTTTAACTTAATTACCTCTTCAAAGACCCTGTCTACAAATACAGTCACATTTGGAGGTCCTGGGGATTAGGATTCCAACATATGAATTTGGGGGCCCATAATTCAGGCCATAACAAGGAGATAATGGTAAGTAATCCCCCTCTTCTAAAATTCTTTGCATTTGTAAAGAGGATGCTGAAGGAAAGAAAACTGTAAAGCAAAGGATGTCTGAAGAAGGATTTAGCATTTCAAGACCAGTTGGACGTGGGGGGTATTTTTGGCTGGGGACCCTCTTGGCACCCCTCACATACCAACATACAGCCAGCCACCTGCTCTGCCCACGAACACGGCTGGCACTGGGTAGACAGACCACATTTTCATCTTCTTTCTGTATTCCAAAGAAATAAGCCAGTCTCACCTTCCTGCCTCTAAGGAACACCAGGATTTTTTAACTAGTTCCTTATATGGCAGCTGTTTCAGCTCTGCCTGGAGAATTTAAGCCGTCAGCCTGGCCAACTGTTGAATACTACAGGGAGAGACATTATTTGGCTCCCAGGAAATAAGAACTCCAAAATACCTACCATAGCAGGGCATAGCCCTGAAACGGCTGCCACTTCCCCGAGCCACAGAGCCAGTCTCTGTTCCAGCTGTGGCGAGTTGTAGAGAGATAAATGAGCGGCTGTGTTTTTGTGGGGAAGAAAAAGAGAAATGAGCTTTTTAGCTTTCTGCAAAAAGAACAGGGCTTCTGCCCTGGGTAATTCAGACTCGTTGCTAGAATATGGAATATGTTGTTGGCAGAAAACAGAGAGGTGAGCCCAGCAGGTATGAGCTGCTTGCAAGAGAGGGTGTCAGGAACTCCACCTGTCCCCTGTAGAGACTGGACTTCCTCAAATGATATCCATGACTCATTCTTTGCCTGGAAAAGACAGAAACCTTTCATTACTCCCTTACTTGTAGAAAATAGGTTTGTGTGCGTGTGTGTGTACAGATATTTTGACAACATAGCATTTGAATTCAGAGACTGCTGGAGCTTTTAGAACAAAAAAAGTTACAAATGCACAATAATCTTACTTGCTAATTGGAGAGGAATGCCCTTTCATATAGATATACACATACACGCAGTTGATTTTGTGCATTATGAAATAGGTGAAATGTTTTGCTCCGTCCTCTTTCCTTGTTCACAGAAAACGAGGCTCACTGCACATCCAGGCCATTGTCATAAGGATTGCTTTCTTCGTCTTCATAAAGCTCTCAAGCTATAAGCCAAAGGCTGTTGTTTGTTTGTTTCCATTTACAGCTTGCCAGCAGCCTGCTAGGTGATGGTCCAGAATCCGTAACTAGCTGCAGTCTTGCCAGACAAGACCTGGGGAAGCTTCTCCATCTGCCCGCAGTGGCAATCAGACCTGTACTGATGAAATGGGCTAAGTTCAGGGAAGGCTGGGATTCAGACAGTCGAGAGATGAGGGAGGTAGATGTTTCCCTAGGACATGCTTTTTAGTCATTTGCTGAAAAGACTTTCATTGCTGTGTAAAGCTGCCAGCTGTCTGGGACAAAGGAAACAGATACAAGGGGCATTCTTGGGAATAAAGGGCATCGCCACCTTCAGCAAAGAGGAATAGGACACAAGAACAGATATAGAAAAGGTTCTAAAGGGAAAGGAAGATTCTGCTGCCCAAAAGAAAGCAAGATAGCAAAGGTCTCCTGGAGTTTGGATTGAAATAGGAGGCGAATGGTGACAAGGAGACTGAAAAAGCAAGTCAAAGGGACATGTGTCTGGATAGGCTGTGTCATAGTGTGACAACAAGTATGATACAAGTTAAAACAGCCCAAGTTCATTTCTTATGCATGTTAACGGGCCCTCACAGATTAGCTGGAAGCTCCATCTCTCGGTCTCTTATGATCATCCAGTAACTAGGCTGATGGACGCTCTCTTGTGACACTGAGGCAGAAGGACAAGAACATACCTTAATTTACATTGAACACTGAATGTTAAAGCTTCCACCCAAAATGGGCACATATGGCTGTTGCATTTTGTTGCCGAAGCAAGGCACTTGACCATCCTAACTTCCAGGGGATAATGAAGTTAAATCCCTACCATGCTTGGAAAGAGGACCAGAATTTTTGGTGAATAGCACTAGTAGTCATTAGTGTTACAGCAAACATCACAGACTGAGAAAAGGATGGGAGGGAGGCCCTGGGTGGGCGTGGTAACCATGGTCACACACACTGAAGGAGCTGGGGCAGGCTTTGAATAGGAATATAAATCTGGTAGGGAAATTATGTCATCAAGGTCCTATTTCTAAAGTCTTGAGCTGTTGCATTCATACACATACACATGCAAGCCACTGATTGTCATCAGGTAAGTAATATATCTTTAAATATTACTTTTGCCCCATTCTCTTTCTCTTGTCATTTGGGACACCAGTTACAACTATGTTAGAACATTTCACAATGTCCTATTTATCTCTTGGTTTTTGATATTTATCATCTTTTTGCTTGTTTGTTTCATCTTAGATATATTTTTTCTGACCCAGCTTCTAAGTTTACTAATTCTCTTTTCAGCTGTGTCTAATCTGATGTTAAACCTATCCAATATGTTAATTTCATTCATAATATTTATCCATATTAGAATTTACATTTGTTTCATTTTTTTATACTTTATAAGCATAATTTCCAGTTATTCATCAACATTTTTAAGCTTGTCTTTTATATTCTTAAACATATTAATCATGGTTGTTTTAAAGTTTGTTTGTTATCTGAACTCCTTATGGGTCTGCTTTTTCTATTGTCTCTTTGGTCATATCTTATCTTCCTTTATGACTGATTATGTCTTGATAGGTGTCAGATATTATATATTTAAATAGATAATTTGAGGCTTTGAATGCTGTTATATTCTTCTAGAGAGGGTGCACTTTGGCATCTGGCCAGCATCTAGGCTAGAAACACTAGCAATTTCAGGTCACATTAATTCAGCCAAGGATAGATAGATTATTTGAAGCTGGGCTTAAGGCCCTGTGAGGGCTAATCTATTGGTTCACACTTGCTTTCAGGTACCTGATAGCTTAGGGTATTTACTGGGATCCCTCCTACTCAGCAGTCTCTGAAACCCGCAGTTCCTTGATTTGTGGAGAACTCTATTCAGCTTTTCAGTCTCTCAGCTTCCACTTTCAGCATTTGCATCTGCCTCTGGGGAAAAGTGGTCCCAAACTCCAGGATCATCTCTGGGCCTCCGTTCTGTCTCACACCTGTTTTCTTCACTGATTGGGTATCTCTCTGATGCCTCTAAATGGATGTAGTTATATTTCACTAGGCTTTCTAGTTGTTCTGAGTTTGAGAACCATTTCCAGAAGCAAAACTCGCTAAGAAGTGACATTTGGATGAGATCTGAATGATGAAGAAATAGAATTATCAAAATCTGGGGAAGAATGTCCAAAGCAGGGGAAACAACAAGAAAAATGTTTTGGAGTGAGTGAAAATTTGGTTATGTTCAAGGAATAGAAAAGCCATGGTGTGTGGAAATTAGGGAGCAGGGCGAATGATTGACATGCGGTCAGCAAGGGAGCAGGGGCCAGATCACATGGGCACTGGAGGCCATGAGAAGGGGTGAGGGTATTTTTTAAAGAATATTTTCTATTCATAAGAGCAAAAACATAGAATCAACCTAAATGTCCATCCATGGCAGACTGGATAAAGAAAATGTGGTACATATACACCATGGAATACTATGCAGCCGTAACAAAAAATGAGATCATGTCTTTGCAGGAATATGGAAGGAGCTGGAGGCCAGTATCCTTAGCAAACTAACACAGGAATAGAAAATAAAATACTGCATGTTCTCACTTGTAAGTGGGAGCTAAATGATGAGAACACATGGATACATACAGGGGAACAACACACACTGGGACCTATCAGAGGGTGGAGGGTGGGAGGAGGGAGAAGATCAGGAAAAGCAACTAATGAGTACTAGGCTTAATAGAACTTTCATTGCAGAGAAAGAACAGACAATAAGAAAAAGTCAGGATTGTGATCAGTTCTAGGAAGGAGGTGCACAGGATGTGGAGAGACCAAGTTCCTGAGAGTGGCTGGGGAGGCGTCTCTGAGGAGGGGACATTCACGACGCCATGAGGGAAGGAAGCGCTGGAGCCAGCCATGCGCAGTCTGGACGAGACAGCATCAGGAATGACAGGTAGAGGAACAGTCTAGCACATTCTAGAAACAATCCTAGTCTCAGAGAACCTGGAGCAAGGGCAGGGGTAGCAAAGGATGAGTCAGAGCTGATGGAGAGGCCAGACTGGGCAGGCCTCGGAGAACAGGGTGGGAAATTTCATTTCACGCTGAGCACAAAGGGAAGCCAAGAAGGGTTTGAAAGCAGTGAGGCCATAATTTGATTTGAATTTTTATTTTTTATTTATTTTTTATTTTTTAGAGACAGAGTTTCTAAGTGTAGTGGCACAGTCATAGCTCACTGCAGCCTCCACCTCCTGGGCTCACGCAGTCCTCCCACTTCAGCCTCTGTAGTAGCTGGGGCTACAGGCGTAGTCACCATTGCATCCAGCTAATTTTATTTTTTCTTTCTTTTTATTTTTGAGACGGAGTCTTGCTCTGTTGCCCAGGCTGGAGTGCAGTGGTATGATATTGGCTCGCTGCAACCTCCATCTCCCGGTTCAAGTGATTCTCCTGCCTCCGCCTCCCAAGTAGCTAGGACTACAGGCGTGCACAACCATGCCTGGATAATTCTTTGTATTTTTAGTAGAGACAGGGTTTTACGGTAAATGTTGGCCGGGCTGGTCTTGAACTCCTGACCTCGGCCCCCTTCTGCCACCTCGGCCTCCCAAAGTGCTGGGATTACAGGCATGAGCCACCACACCTGGCCACATCTGGCTAACTTTTTATTTTTTTTAGAGACAGGATTTCATCACATTGCCCAGGCTGGTCACAAACTCCTGGCCTTAAGTAATCTCCCTTCCTTGACCTACCAAAGTGCTGGGATTACAGGTGTGGGCCACCATGCCCAGCCTTGATTTGTACTTTTAAAAGATCACTCTGGATAGTGTGTGAAAATCAGAGTCTGAGGGCAAGAATAGCAACAGGAAGCTGAGTATGGTGGCTCATGCCTATAGTCCCAGCTATTCAGGGCCTAAGGTGGAGGGATTGCTTGAGCCCAGGAGTTTGAGGCTGCAGGAAGCTATGAGAGTGCCACTGCACACCAGTCTGGGTGACAGAGCAAGACCCTGTCTCAAAAATAAGTAAAAGGGTAGTAACAGGAGCTTATTGCATCAGTGAGAGGTAATGGATAATGGAGGCATGGGCCTGGTGGTGGCCACGGGGTGGAAGGAGTGGGTGAGGTCTGAATACATTTTGGGCATGGAATTGGCAGGACATACAAATGGTGGGTGCTGGGGTGGGTAAGATGAGGGGAGGGAGGAATCAAAGATGTTACCTAGATTTTGACTTCAGTAACTCACTGGATGGAGAGAAGTACCATTTATTGAGGGGGGAAGACAAGGGAGGAATAGGTTTGCAAGATGGGAATGCAAAGAGTTCTTTTTTGCATATTCTATCCAAATGGAGAGGTAAAGAAAGCTGTTGGGTATATCCATCTGGCCCTTAGAGGAATGATCTGAACTGAGGAGAAGAATTTGGGAACCATCAAAATGGAAATGGTATTTAAGGGAATAGGAGTAAACGAGACCACCAGGGAGGAGCGTGTAGCTAGAAGTGTGGCAAGAAAGGAGATGCTGGCTCGGGACTGAGCCCTGCAGCATTTCAGAATTTCAAGGTCTTGGCTGGGTGCAGTGGTTCATGCCTGTAATCCCAGCCCTTTGGGAAGCTGAGGTGGGAGGATGGTTTGAGTTCAGGAGTTTGAGACCAGCCTGGGCAACAAAGGGAGACCCCATCTCTACTTTAAACAAACAAACAAACAAACAAACAAAACACACACACACACACAAAACCGTATTTAGTGACATGTGCCTGTTGTACTAGCTATGAGAGGCTGAGGTAGGAGGATTGCTTCAGCCCAGGTGTTTGAAGCTGCAGTGAGCCAAGCCATGATAATGCTACTGCATTCCAGCCTGGGGGACAGAGTGAGATCCTGTCTCAAAAAAAAAAGAAAACAAAACAAAACCAAAATACAGGTCTCACAGGGGAAGAGAAGCCCAAGGGGTGATTAAGCAAGTGTATTAATTTCCTATTGCCCTATAGCCAATCACCACAAACATGGTGCTTAAAATAACACACAGTTATTCTCTTACAGTTCTGGAGGTCAGCAGTTCAAAATCAGCCTCACTGGTTGAAATCTAGGTGTGGGCAGAGCTGCAGGAGAGAACCGCTGCCTTGCTTGTCTAGCTTCTGGAGCTGTCTTCCCTGGCTCGTCGTCCTTTCCTCCATCTCTACAGCCAGCAACATAGCATCTTGCCTCAGTTGTTACATCACGTTTTTCTTTGGAAGTCAAATCCCCCTCAGCCTCCCTCTTATAAGGACTCGTGGTTACATTAAGGACTCACCCACATAAACCAGGATAATCTCCCCAACACCAATATCCTCAACATAATCACATCTGCAAAATCTCTTTTGCCATATGAGGTAACATATTCATAGGGTCATGGGATTAAGATATGGACACTGCTAAAGTTTAGGTATTTGCCTTCTCTAAATCTCATGTTGAAATTCAATCCCTAGTGTTGGATGTGGGGCCTGGTAGGAGGTGTCTGAGTCATGGGGTGGATCCCTCATGAACTGCGTGGTGCCCTCCTCTTGGTAATGGATGACTTCTTGCACTAGTGGATACTGCGAGATCAGATTGTGAAAAAGAACCTGGTACGTCCTCCTCTCTTCCTTCCTCTCTTACCATGTGATGCCTGCTCCCTTTTGTCTTCCACCATGATTGGAAGCTTCCTGAAGCCCTCACCAGAAACACATGCTGGAGCCATGATTCTTGTACAGCCTGCAGAACTAAGAGCAAAATAAACCTCTTTTCTCTATAAAGTACCCAGCTTCAGGTATTCCTTCATAGCAACACAAAATGAACGAAGACAGGTATCTTTGGCAGGATCACCTACTGCAGCAAGGCCTGCCAACAAAGTAGGGGGAAAAAACCCAGAATAGAACTTCACAGAAGCTGAAAGAACAGTGTTTCAAGGAGAAAAGGGGCAGGGTGCAGTGGCTCATGCCTGCAATCCCAGCACTTTGGGAGGCTGAGGTGGGAGGATCACTTGAGGCCAGAAGTTTAAGAACAGTTTGGGCAACATAGTGAGACCTGGTAGCTACAAAAAAAAATTTTTTTTTTAATTAGTTGGGCATAGTGGTGCACTCCTGTAGTCCCAGCTACTCAGGAGACTGAGATGGAGGATCTCTTAAGCCCAGGAGTTTGAGGTTACAGTGACCTATGATTGCACCACTGCTCTCTAGCCTGGGTGACAGAGCAGACCCTCTCTCTCTCTCTCTCTCTCTTTCTCTCTCTCTCTCTCTCTCTGTTTCTCTCTTTTTTTTATGCTTCAGACAAATATTTTTTTCATGTTTGTTTGTTAATAAAGTTAACTAGGACATAGAGCATAAAAGCAGTTGTCTTCATCTGTTTTGTGTTGCTATAACAGAATACCTGAGACTGGGTAATTTGTAAAGAGAAGAGGTTTATTTGGCTCGTGTTTCTGCAGACTGGGAAATTCAAGGGCATGGCCTGGCTTCTGGTGAAACTTTCAGTTTGCATCATAACATGGTGGAGAAAGTCAAAGGGGAAGCAGACACATGCAAAGAAACACAACCTGAGGGGCATTCTGGCTTTATAACAACCCGCTCTTGCAGGAGCTAATCAATTTCTGCTGGAACCAATCCAGTCTCGCCAGAGCAAGAACTTGCTAGCATGAGAATGGCACCAAGTTATTCATGAGGGATCTGCTCTCATGACCCAGACACTCCTCACTAGGCTCCACCCACAACACCACCACATCAGGAGAGCAAATTTCAACATGAGTTTTGGTGGGGACAAATAAATCATATCCAAACCATAGCAGCAATATTACAGAGATATAAGTGATGACCCAAATATAATACATAAAAAATGCCTTTGTGATCTCAACACACAGAGGTAGGTGGGACTAAGCCTGTGGGCTCTAGGATCCAGGCTCTGAATCTGTCATTTGGCAGAAGTAGCCTAGAGTTTAATTCATCAAATAACTGGAAGCTGCGATGTCTCTGGAGTGGCCTGTCACCCATCAAGCTGTGTTTTGGAGGTAGCACAGGGACCTGAGACAATATAGAGTGAGCTGCTAGCTCAAGCCCCCTGTTACATTGGGTCTGCAATACTGCCAAAAACAAGAGTTAGAGCCATACATATAAGCCTTGTCTTGAACCAGAGAGCCCACTGCTTTGGGTGAATGCAATTGAGAATAAGCAGACGTGAGAACGGATGGAGAAACTCCTCTCTCTCTCTCTCTCTCTCTCTCTCTCTCTCTCTCTCTCTCCACCCCCTCACTGAAGATGTGTCTGTATATTAAAATTCTAAAGAACAACAAACAAATATAATGAAAAATAGCCAACAAACTGAACAAGTAGGAACATTAATTCCTGAAGCACTTCAAATAATAGAGCAAAGTCTGAATTGAACTTAAATGAAGTATATTTGATTCCTCAGAGATAAAGGTGGTAATAACACCTGTAAAGCAAGCATAAGAAATCATGGGCCAAAAAACAAGAGTCAAAAAGGCTCTTGGGAAGTTGGGCGTGGTGGCGCCCAACACCTGTGATCCCAGCTACTCAGGAGGCTGAGGTGGGAGGGTCACTTGAACATGGGAGTTGGAGTCCACCCTGGGCAACATAGTAAGACCCTATTTATAAAGAAAAAAAAAAGGCATGAGAGCTCTAATTCCTCTGCCTGAGAGCACAGTGACCCCTGGCCACTTGACCCTGATTTCTTGCTTCCATTGGTCTCTGCCTGTCCATCAGCAGAAGTGAAGAGGGAAGCCCAGAGTCCTGTACACACCTGGTCAGACACCTACTCCCCTCTCCTCCCGCCCTCTCCACAGTTCTCGTCTTCCCATTCCCTGCTCAGAGGCTCACTGTGCCTTTATCCCTAGTGATCTTGATCCCCATGAAAAAGCCAAAGTCACACAGACTTCCTTTCTCCTCATCAGCAAGACAAATCCTCACTCTCTATTCTCCTCCTCTGGGGTATTCTTTTCCATAGCACTTACCATTAACTGATGTACTCTATGTTTTATTTAAACATTTTACTGAATTACTCATTTTATGTCAGGAGAACATACGCTTGTGTATTTTATTATTGCTGAGACCCCAGAACACAGAATAGTGCTTGGCATTTTGTAGACATATAATAAATATTGTTGAATGGATGAATCACATAGATTTAAGAAAATAATAATGAAGAACTCCTGCCCTAACTCCCGAATCCCAAATCCCAAATCCCAGATCCCAAATCCCGAATCCTGAATCCCGAATCCCGGATCCCGGATCCCAGATCCCAGATCCCGAATCCCGAATCCTGAATCCCAAATCCCAAATCCTGGATCCCAAATCCCAAATCCCAATGATAAACTACAGACAGAACAAACAGGGTTATTGAAATAATAAAAGCATAGATTGGGTAAATCTATGGTGAAACTGCCTACAATGGAAGACAGAATTTATGAATTAGATTATACTACCAAGAAAATGACCCAGAACACAGCTCATAGACAACAACTTTGAGAAGACAGATTGATAAGGCTCTGCTATGTGCTTAATAGGGGTTACAGAAGTAGAGAACAGCAGAGAATCAATATTTAGAAGAATTTCGCTGAACTGTGAAAGATGTGAATCTTTAAACCCTCAAGTGGAAAATGCACACCAGGCGTCTAGCAAGATAAGTACAAATGAACCCCATCTCTATACACGGAGAAACATTATAGTAGAACTGCAGAGTGTCAGGATAGAGAGAAAATCTAAGAAGCTACAAGGGAGAAAAGACAGGTTATTGTAAAAATAATGTCAGGCTGACCGTCGACTTCCATGAGCAGCAAAGGGTACCAGAAATCAGCGCTGGGATAAAATAATTCACCAAAGTGTTAGTTCAACTAACTGTGATTGGGAAATCTATACACAATTAAACCCTCTTTCAAGAATGGGGAATGTAATGAAGACATTTTCAGACATACACAGGCTAAGAGTTTATCACTCATAGCACTTTTCTGGAAGAATTGCTAATGAATCTATTTTCACAAGAAGAAAAGTAAGCCTGGAGTCAGGAGTGGAGCATAACAACGACTGGTAAACAACCATATCAGTGAAATGCATTGGTAAAACTAATGAACTACTGATCATTCCTATTAAGAATAATTATTATTTTGTCTTAAGAGTGGAGTGAGGAAGTGGTGATCACTTGCCAACATAACTTTTTGAACAATCATCATGGCTGTTCCTGATGCTTCAGTGTTTCATAATCTTCCGTCCTTTCATTCACCAGTCAGCAGGTATTCAGGGAGCATTAGTTCTGCAGGTTCCATCCTAGACTCTGGGTACAGCACAGAAGACAACGGACACATCCTCCCTCCCTCCCTGTCTCTCTTCCTCCTTCTTTTCCTCCTTTCCTCCCTCCCTGCTTTCTTTCCCTCCCTGCCTCCCTCCCTCCCTGCCTCCCTCCCTCCCTCCCTCCCTCCCTCCCTCCCTCCCTCCCTTCCTTCCTTCCTTCCTTCCTTCCTTCCTTCCTTCCTTCCTTCCTTCCTTCCTTCCTTCCTTCCTTCCTTCCTTCCTTCCTTCCTTCCTTCCTTCCTGATATGGTTTGCCTGTGTCCCCACCCAAATCTCATCTTGAAATGCAGCTCCCATAATTCCCACGTATTGTGGGAAGGACCCAGTGGGAGATAATTGAATCATGGGGGTGGTTTCTCCCATACTGTTCTCATGGTAGTGAATAAATGTCATGAGATCTGATGGTTCTATAAGGAGAAAGCCCTTTCATTTGATTCTCATTCTCTCTCTTGTCTGCCACCATGAAAGATGTGTCTTTTGCCTTCTGCCATGATTGTGAGGCCTCCCCAGCCACATGGACCTGTGAGTCCATCAAATCTCTCTTTCTGGCAGGGCACGGTGGCTCGTGCCTGTAATCCCAGCACTTTGGGAGGCTGAGGTGGGTGGATCACCTGAGGTCAGGAGTTCAAGACCAGCCTGGCCAACATGGTGAAACCCCATCTCTACTAAAAATACTAAAAATTAGCAAGGTGTGGTGGCGAGTGCCTGTAATCCCAGCTACTTGGGAGACTGAGGCAGGAGAATAGCTTGAACCTGGGAGATGGAGGTTGCAGTGAGCCAAGATCACACCACTGCACTCCAGACTGGGTGATGGAGCAAAACTCCATCTCAAAACAAACAAACAAACCCTCTCTTGCTTTATAAATTACCCAGTCTAGGTATGTCTTTATCAGCAGTGTGAAAATGGACTAATATCCTTCCTTCCTTCCTTCCTTCCTTCCTTCCTTCCTTCCTTCCCTTCCCTCCCTCCCTCCCTCCCTCCCTCCCTCCCTCCCTCCCTCCCTCCCTCCCTCCCTCCCTCCCTTCCTTCCTTCCTTCCTTCCTTCCTTCCTTCCTTCCTTCCTTCCTTCCTTCCTCCCACTCCCCCTTCCTTTCTTCCTTCCCAGGATTCTCATGCTCAGTGGGATTCTCTCTGCCCTCCGCCCCTTTGCCAGGTGGGTGAGAGGGTGGGAGGGCCCCGCAGGTCAGGTGTCAGTCTAGCTGGCTCCCCTCCCTTACAAAACAGGGCTCATCTGGGAAATCTCAGTGAGGAGAGTTCACAGTGAAAACACAAGAAATTCCATTTTCTACTATCATTCTTGCATCTCACAGCTTAGATCAACTGAGTTCTTTGGTTCCTGGCTTTTTTCTATCACAAACATTTAGGGTTCTCATCTCCCTCATTCTAGTAGAAAAAGAGGAGGCAATAAAATCTGGGAGAAGGAAATTCTGTATTCTACAAATACAAAAACATGAGAAAGGATGGGGCTGGGCGTGGTGGCCCCACACCTCTAATCCCAGCACTTTGGGAGGCCAAAGTGGGCAAATCACTTGAGCCCAGGAGTTCAAGACCAGCCCTGACATCATAGTGAGTCCCCGTCTCTACAGAAAATTTAAAAATTAGCTAGGCATGGTGGCACACCTTGTAGTCCCAGCTACGTGGGAGGGTGAGATGGGAGAAGAGCTTGAGCTTGGTAGGTCGAGGCTGCAGTGAGCCATGGTTGTACCATTCAAGATCTGGGGGCAGAATTCTTTTTTTTTTTCAGTCAGAGTCTCGCTCTGTCGCCCAGGCTGGAGTGCGGTGGCGCCATCTCCGCTCACTGCAAGCTCCGCCTCCCGGGTTCCCGCCATTCTCCTGCCTCAGCCTCCCGAGTAGCTGGGACTACAGGCGCCGCCACCTCGCCCGGCTAATTTTTTTGTATTTTTAGTAGAGACGGGGTTTCACCGTGTTAGCCAGGATGGTCTCGATCTCCTGACCTCGTGATCCACCCGTCTCGGCCTCCCAAAGTGCCGGGATTACAGGCCTGAGCCACCGCGCCCGGCCGGCAGAATTCTTTTTAGGGGAGGAAATATGATTCAGCAAAGCATGTAAGAAACCATTGGGCCTTTCGGAATGTTCGCCCTCAGAATACGGCTTGATAAGCCAGAAGGGAGATGCAGAGACACGTCTCTGAGAGCTCATGGGGGTGTTTAGGAAGGAGAGAGAAGGACGTCTGGAGAGAAAGAAGGGGCTCAAGAAAACGGCGGAATGCTGGAGGCCACATCAGAAAGCTCATCAATGCGGGGAGGAGCCGAGAGCAGGTGAGTCTCATATTCTCCCGCAGGTGATCTGCCAAACTGCGGTACAGGGTGAAGGTCTGTCCTGACTCTTGAATTCCTAACAACCTGTACTGTGCACAGTTATCTTATGTAAATGTGTTTGTTACACATCAAGAAAAAGGACTGTCTTTGTTCTCTGCCTTCTTTACAGAGCCCTCCGTATGTGACCTTCCTGGTTAGGAAAGAGGGAAGTGGAGGTACTTTGATCTGGATCAGGCACCCCCTCCTCTCACCCTATACTAATTTTTCCCACATCAGTTTTAAGAGCTTTGCACTTATAGGAGGAAAAGCGTTGTCTGTTCAAATTGTCATTTTTTCAATATCACTTGCTCAGGAGGAGTTAACGCTCTGTCAGTGGGTAGATAATTACTAAGTTTTCCGATCTCCTAGTAGAATTGGCTAAAGAACTCCAGAGAGTGAGAAGGGCTTGGACTTTAGTCATGATTTTTTTTTCCATCAGGAAAAAGCCAGTTAGATACGAGGAGGGAAAGGGCAGCCGCTTGGTTCAAAGGAATTAAAACGAGAAATGGAGTTTCAGCTGAGTGGAATGAGGCTGCTGCAGAGGCTGGCCTCAGGGCGAGGCTGACTTGCGTTACATGGAGAATACCCGCGCAAGAGGGTCCGCAGCAGACTAGGGATGGGGGATGCTGAACTTAGTGGGGTCCCCAACACAAGGGACATCAAAGACAGACTACAAAAGATGAGGGGGCTTGGTGTTCATGGGACAATAAATAACAAGACAGGAGGAAACTACAAAGACGAATCTAATTCTGTGTGGAATGCATCGATGCTGAAAAGATCCCTGCGGAGGGATCTTAGGAGGAAAGAGGCTGCGTGAAGACGTCCTCTTTCTCTTATGAGGACGTTTGCAATGGAATTTAGGACTCACCAAGAGAATCTGCATTTATCCCTCATCTCAAGGTCCTCAGCCACATCTGCAAAGACCTTTTTTTCCAATAAGGTAACATGCACAAGTTCCAGGGGGCTGGCGTGGTTGTCTCTCGGGAAACCATATTTTGGCCTCCCACAAGGACCTTCTGGTTTTAGTCTGCTTGTGCACTGCTGAGGTGCAGCCTTTTCCCATGCAGGCGGGATGGTGATCAATGAGTACATTAGGAAGGTTTTACTCAAGGGTTGCATCATGGTTCAAGCGCTGAAACTCCTAGTGCTCTCTCTAGACCGTATTGGATTAGAGGGGGAAGTGCTAGTGAGATTACATGCTTTGAGAATGTGAGAAAGTGGAACCAAGGTGGGATAGAGCTGCCTTTTTTTTTTTTTTTTGAGATGGAGTCTCCCTCTTGCCTAGGCTGGAGTGCAAATCTCAGCTCACTGCAACCTCCACCTCCCAGGTTCAAGCGATTCTCCTGCCTCAGCCTCCCAAGTAGCTGGGATTACAGGCATGCACCAAGACAATTGACTAATTTTTGTATTTTTAGTAGAGATGGGGTTTCACCAATGGGCCAGGCTGGTCTGGAACTCTTGACCTCAAATGATCCACCTGCTTCGGCCTCCCAAAGTGCTGGGATTACGGATGTGAGCCACTGTGCCTACGTTGAAAGCCTTACTGTGTGGGGGGTCCTCTGAGGATGGGCTACACTGCCTTAAGGTCCTGGGAAGGGCAAAGGAAGCATGCTGCAATGCTTCTAAAGTCCTTACCTCTGGGGTTGGTGACATCCATGGAGGCAGGGACAATGACAGGAGCGGAGGAGAAGCCTGGCCAGGACCACCGGTATGTAGTACAGGGCAGGATAGTTTCACAATCATCCTGTAAGAAATGTACTTAGCTTTAAGATGTAAGAAAATGTACTTAGCTTTATTATTAAAAATTAGATTTAGATTTAGCTCTAAATCTCACTTAGCATAATTTTGAGTAATTTAATCTCAATCATGTTCTGGGGGATGGGGGTGCTGGAGTCGAGATGAAGGGAGGAAGGGCTACCATCTCATAAAATCATTTAAGAGTTCATGGCGTTTAAGACATACACATCTCAGAAAATTTAAAGGCGTAATGTGTTAGTGCCCTGTGGCTGCTGTAACAAATTAATACCAGCTTGGTGGCTTAAGACAGCAAACTTGTATTCTCTTGCAGTTCTTGTGGCCAGAAGTCCTACACGAAGCTGTCAGCAGGACTGCACTCTCTCTGAAGCCTCTAGGGGAGAATCCTTCCTTGCATCTTCTAGCTTCCGATGGTTGTTGGCATTCCTTGACATTCCTTGGCTTGCAGTCTTCCAGTCTCTTTCTTCATATTCACCTTCTCTGTGTCTTCTTTTTTTCTGTCTGTCTTCTCTTCTTTTCTCTTATGAGGATACTTGCAGTGGAATTTAGGGCTCACCAAGAGAATCTGCATTTATCCCTCATCTCAAGGTCCTCAGCCACATCTGCAAAGACCTTTTTTTCCAATAAGGTAACATGCACAAGTTCCAGGGGGCTGACGTGCTTGTCTCTCGGGAAACCGTATTTTGACCTCCCTCAAGGACCTTCTGGTTTTAGTCTGCTTGTGCACTGCTGAGGTGCAGCCTTTTCCCAAAGCATATGGTCCTTTTCAAAGCTAGGCTACAGAGGTCTTTTAAGGAGGATTCCAATCTCGGCAGTTAGTTTCCTATTACCCTGGATCTCTGTTATTTAAGAAAACTCCATTCCCTCTCCCCTCTTCATTCCCAAAGAAGATCTTTCTGTGGGGCCTGGATGTTCATGCAAGCCGATGCTCCATTCTCCATCCACTTTAATCCTCCCAAAGGACTAGATTCCCAAACAGAGAGACTCTTGTCTGACTATGGAGGCACAACCTAGAGGGCTTGTGTGGGTTACTGGGGTCAGTCAAGAAGGACGTAAGCTAAAAGGATAATAGAAAAAGACTGGGCTGCAGAAAGACTAACAGATACCGCAATAACATGTTGACTTATTGATCCTTGAAGGTGCTGGAACACAAGCCAGCATTGCCAGTAATTACTCAGTGCTATGGTTTAAATGATTGTCACCTTCAAAACTCATGTTTGAAATTTAATCCCCAATGTGGCAAAATTGAGAGGTGGGGCCGTTAGCACGTGATTGGGTTCCGAGGAACCTGCCCTCATGAGTGGATTAATCCATTCATGGATTGATGGGTTAATGGATTAGTCGGTTATCATGGGAGGGGAACTGTGGTTTTATAAGAACAGGAAGAGAGGCCTGAGCTAGACCTGAGCTAGCACACTCAGCCCCCTAACTATATGACACCCTGCGCCACCTTGGGACCCTATGGAGAGTCCCCAACAGCAAGAAGGCCCTTACCATTTGTGACCCCATTGACCTTGGACTTCCCAGCCTCCAAGAAATTTATTCCTTACAGTTATGGAGGCTGAGAAGTCCAAAGTTGAGTGGCTACATCTGGTGAGAGCCTTCTTGCTGGTGGGGACTCTCTGCAGCATCCCCAGGTGGGGTAGGGTGTCACATGGTGGGGGGACTGAGTGTGCTAGCTCAGGTCTCTCTTCCTCTTCTTACTAAAGCCACTAGTCTCACTCCCATGATAACCATCAATCTATTAACCCATTAATTCATGCAGAGATCAATCCATCGAATGAGGGCAGAGCCCTCGTGACTCAATCACCTTTTAAAGACTTTCCCTCTCAATACTGCTGCACTGGGGAGGAAACCATAGCAATGTTATGTGAGTTTTACATTTTATTTTGTTTGGTTTTGGTTTTGGTCTTGCTCTGTTGCCCAGGCTGGAGTGCAGTAGTGTGATCATAGCCCACTGCAGCCTCAAACTCCTGGGCTCAGGTGATCTTCCTGCCTCTGTCACCATGCCTGGCTAATTTTTTTTTTTTTTTTTTTTTGAGACGGAGTCTCGCTCTGTCGCCTAGGCTGGAGTGCAGTGGCCGGATCTCAGCTCACTGCCAGCTTCACCTCCCGGGTTTACGCCATTCTCCTGCCTCAACCTCCCGAGTAGCTGGGACTACAGGTGCCCGCCACCTCACCTGGCTAGTTTTTTGTATTTTTTAGTAGAGACGGGGTTTCATCGTGTTAGCCAGAATGGTCTCGATCTCCTGACCTCGTGATCCACCCATCTCGGCCTCCCAAAGTGCTGGGATTACAGGCTTGAGCCACCGCACCCGGCCAAGCCTGGCTAATTTTTAAAAAAATATTTTATAGAGGCTAGGCGCAGTAGCTCACGCCTGTAATCCCAGCACTTTGGGAGACCGAGGTGAGTGGATCACCTGAGGTCAGGAGATCAAGAGCAGCCTGGCCAGCATGGTGAAACCCTGTCTCTACTAAAAATATAAAAATTAGCCAGGTGTGGTGGCACACACCTGTAATCCCAGCTACTTGGGAGGCTAAGGCAAGAGAATTGCTTGAACCCAGGAGGCAGGGTTGCAGCGAGCCAAGATTATGCCACTGCACTCCAACCTGGGCCACGGAGTGAGACTCTGTCTCAAAAAAAAAAAAAACAAGAAAAAGAAAGGAAAGAACTTGCATTGACTATCAGTAGTGGTTTACCCTTGCTTAGAGGGGGAAAGCGGGTTATTTTTATTTTTCTTCTTTCTCTATTTTCCACATTTTCTAAAATAGACATATATATTTCTAAACATTTCTAAAATAATTTTTTTTTTTTTTTTTTTTTTTTTTTTTTTTTTTTTGATACGGAGTCTCACTATTGCCCAGGCTGAAGTGCAGTGGCGTGATCTCGTCTCACTGCAACCTCCGCCTCCCGGGCTCAAGTGATTCTCCTGCCTTAGCCTCCTGAGTGGCTGGTAATACAGGCACCCATCAATATGCCTGGTTAATTTTTGTATTTTTAGTGGAGACAGGGTTTCACCATGTTGGCCAGGCTTGTCTCGAACTCATGACCTCAGGTGAATCACCTGCCTTGGCCTCCTAAAGTGCTGGGATTACAGGCATGAGCCACCATGCCCGGCCTAAAATAAATTTATAATATCAAAGAAGACAATTAAGCTGCTGTCTTCCCTGGGGTGATTCCCATTCCCTCTCAGGTGCTGTAAAGGTGGAGTGATCTGGGTAAACCCACTTCCTGGGTTTAGGTGTTGGCCACTCAAGTTGCACAGAATCAAGCGTGTCTCCATGAGTTCCGAATGAATCGTCTCTCACACCTCACTTCCAATCCATTTGCAAATCCTGTTGTCTCTACATTCAAAAATATTCTTAATCCAATCTCTTCTTACCTTTCTACTGCTAGTAATTTAGACATGACTTAAAATGTTTTCTTTTTACAGAGATAGGGCCTTGCTATGGTGCCCAGGCTGGTCTTGAACTCCTGGCCTCAAGCAATCTTCCTACCTCAGATATCTTTTTTTTTTTTTTTAAATGAGGCCCTACGTATGAATGTATGTTTGCCAAAGCCAGAAAGAACTTACCCTGCACTACAGTCTCCTAACTGGTCTGTCTGCTTCTCCCCTCGCCTTCTGATTTCATTACCCTTGGAAATCAGATTATTTCACTGTCACGCCCAAAGCTCTCCAATGGTCTTCACCCAGACCAGCCAGGCCCTGCATCCTCTGGCCAGCTCCGGTGTCCACTTGAACTTGATCTCCTCCTCATTCTCTCCTGCCCCCAGCACTCTGGCCTCCTTGTTCTTCCTCAGAAGCCCCAAGGACGCTCCTGTCTTTGCACTGCCTTTTTCTGCCTGGAAACATTTTCCTCCAGATACCCACGTGGCTCCGCCTCTTTTATCCTTTAGGGTTATATGTGCTCCTGTGTCACCTTATAGGGGAAGTTGTCCCTTACCGCCCCACACCAAACAGGACCTCCAGTCTCTGGCCTTTTACTTTGTTCTTATTTTCTTCAGAACGCTTCTGTCTTCTGTGCCTAGAACAGTGCTTGGCACATAGCACCAATACAATCTCGCTGACTGACTGAATGAATAGTGTAAGTAACATATATCCGTTACTAACGCGGAAATTGATCTAGGTTATGTTTTGGTTTTCTTCAGAGAAACACCAGGATGTAACTGTCTCCTACCAGAGAAAACAGGAAAATGAGGTAGCTACTGAGTCATTCCGTCCCAGGCACAATTCTTACCTGAACGACCTAGAAAATCCAGATCAAACTATATTTGACCCAAATATAACAAGAACCACTTCCATTTCCTCATTTTGTCAGTGGCAGCCACGCCCTAGTTTGCTGAGATAAATTAGATTTTAGCTGAATGCAGTCATGGATCGCTAGCCTACCTAATGATAAGTAAATGAAATTTCTATTTTATCTCTTTTTAAAATGAGACCTTAGATTTACACTCATAGTTCTTTATGCACTTCACACACCTCTATGTGCACTGCATTTTTAAACTCTGTGTGCACTTTTATTTTAAGGCTTAAGTAATGTTGTTTATAGAGAATAAATGTTTTGTCTAAATATCAGAAGAGCTACTAGTTCTTTGTTTATTTCTTGAGTTTGTGCCCTGAGGTCTGCCTCTTTCCAATTTTGAGCACATTTTCCTCAATTGGATTTGAAAAGGAGGATTTTCCTTTCCTCCTGTCACTTTCTCAGTGAGTCACCTCCTGAGAAGCGGCTACTTCTTTCCACCTCATTCTTTGTTCCCTTAGTCCAAGACAAAAATACAAAATAACACATAAAAAACTAACTGGGCTGGGTGTGGTGGCTCATGTCTTTAATCCTAGCACTTTGGGAGGCCGAGGTGGGCAGATCATGAGGTCAGGAGTTTGAGACCAGCCTGGCCAACATGGTGAAACCCCGTCTCTACTAAAAATATAAAAATTAGCTGGGCATGGTGGCGTGTGCCTGGAATCCCAGCTACTCAGGAGGCTGAGGCAGGAAAATCACTTGAACCCGGGAGGCAGAGGTTGTAGTGAGCCAAGATCATGCCGCTGTACCACTCCAGCCTGAGCCATAGAGCGAGACTCCATCTCAAAAAACAAAAAACAAAAAAACCTAACTGGAGAGATATTCTGTGTTCATAGATTGGAAGACTCATTATTGTGAAGACGTCAGTTCTTCCCAGCTTCATCTATAGATTCCTTGCAATCCTAATGAAACTTCCACAAGTTGTTTTGTGGATAACACCAAACTGATCATAAAATTTATATGGAAGGCAGAACACCAATAATAACAAATACAATCCTAAAAAAGAAGACAAAGGTAGACGGCTGATACTATCTGACTTCAAGGCTCATTACAAAACTACAGTAACTGGGGCAGTGTGCTATGGTGAAAGAATAGACAAGTAGATCAATGGAACAGAAAAGAGAACTCAGAAACAGACCCACACAAATAGTCTACTGATCTTTAACAAAGGAGCAGAAGGGACAGTCTTTTCAACAAATGGTGCTGGAACAACTGCACATCCATAGGCAAAACAAAAGCAAGAACAAAACTAAACGCAGACCTTAACAACTTTTGCACAAATCAACTCAGAATATCATATGTAGACCTATATGCAAAATGTAAAACAAAAAAGTTTGAGAAGAAGAAAACATAAGAGAAAATCTAGTGACTCTGGATTTGGCAGTGACTTTTGAGATACACCAAAAATGTGATCCGTGAAAGAAAAAGATTGGTAAGTTGGACCTAGTTAAAATTAAAAACTTCTTCTCTGAAAAAGATGCTATTAAGAGGATGGAAAGACAAGCTACAGACAGAGAGATTATATTTGCCAAACACATATCTGACAAATGATTGTTATCCAAAATGTACTAAATAACACTTAAAACTGAATTTTAAGAAAACAACTTAACTAAAAAAATCAGCAAAATATCTGAACAGACACCTCATAAAAGAAGAGATAAAGATGGGTGGGTGCGGTGGCTCATGCCTGTAATCCCAGCACTTTGGGAGGCCAAGGTGGGGGAATCACGTGAGGTCAGGAGTTTGAGACCAGCCTGGCCAACATGGTGAAACCCTCTCTCTACTAAAACTACAAAAATTAGCCAGATGTGGTGGTATGTACCTGTAGTCCCAACTACTTGGGAGGCTGAGGCAGGAGAATCGCTTGAACCGAGGAGGCAAAGGTTGCAGTGAGCTGAGATCACACCACTGCACTCCAGCCTGGGCGACAGAACGAGACTCTGTCAAAAAAAAAAAAAAAAAAAAAAAAGATAGATGGCAAATAAGCGTGTGAAAAGATGCTCAACGTTATTTTTCATGAGAGAATTACAAATTCAAACAATAGGATATTACTACACACCTATTAAAACAGCCAAAATTTAAAAAAAACAAACCTGACAATACTAGATGCTGATCAGAATGTTGAAGCAACAGAAACTCATTAACTGTTGATGGGAATGCAAAATGATCCAGCCACTTTTGAAAGCAGTTGGGCAGTTTCTTTTTCTTTTTTTTTCTTTTTCAGATGTGGTCTTGCTCTGTTGCCCAGGCTGGAGTGCAGTGGTGTAATCATGGCTCCCTGCAGCCTTGGTCTCCTGGGCTCAAGCAATCCTTCCACTTGAGCCTCCTGAATAATGAAGACCACAGGTGCATGCCACCATGCCCGGCTAATTTTTTTTTTTTTTTTTTTTTTAGAGAAGGGGGTCTTGCTATGTTGCCCAAGTTGGTCTCAAACTCCTGGGCTCAAGTGATCCTCCTGCCTCAGCCTTCCAAACTGTTGGGTTTACAGGTGTGAGCCACCACATCCAGCCTATTTATTTTTTACTTTAAAAACCCAACATCCCATGTTAGATGTGGGTCTGTCAGAGGGACATGGGAGTCAATAAGGAAAACTCCCAATAATCAAAGTGGAAACAATTTGAATAACAACATAAGTAAAGTAGTATTGGAGTAGAGAGTAAGTTACAAAATAGATATGTTAAAGTCCACACTGACACAAAGAGATGATTGAATACATTAGCAAATGGAGGAGAAAAAAAAAGAGACAAATCTCCCATGCAGAAGAATTCCAAATAATTGAATAGACAGCCTTAGGGAAGGGGAACATAACTCCCCACTCTTTAAGTATGGGCGGCACTAGGAACTTCCTTCCAAAGAGGACAGAATAGAAAAGAGTGAGTAACTTTACAGTGGAGAAGACAAAAAAACACAGCCACAGTCAGGTGATCAAGTTTAAGACCAACAGTAATCAATCACATTGATAGACTATATCCTGTGTCATGGGGTGAATTGTATCCCCCCAAAAGATGTGTTCTGAGGGATTAGGGATCAAGACAAATCCTAATCCCTAATCCCTCAGAATATGACCTTTTTTAGAAATAGGGTCTTTGCAGATGTAATGAGTTAAATTGAGATGCGGTTGTACTGCAGTAAGGCAGGCACTTAATCCAATATGCTTGGTGCCATTATAAGAAGAGGAAAGAGTCGGCCTGGCACGGTGGCTCACACCTGTAATCCCAGCACTTTGGGAGGCCAAGGCAGGCAGATCACTTGAAGTCAGCAGTTTGAGACCAGCCTCACCAACATGAAGTGAAACCCCATTTCTACTGAAAATACAAATATTAGCCAGGCGTGATGGCATACACCAGTAATCCCAGCTACTCAAGAGGCTGGGGCAGGAGAATTGCTTGAACCTGGGAGATGGAGGTTGCAGTGAGTTGAGATTGTGCCCCTGCACTCCAGCCTGGGCAACAGAGCAAGACTCTCAGAAAAAAAAAAAAAAGAGGAAAGTCATGCGCAGAGAGGGAAGAAGGCCACGTGAGGGGTGGTTGCAGAGTGTGGAGTTACGGGATTAGAAGCCAAGGAACGCCCGGGGCTACCAGAAGCTGTAAAGGGCAAGGAAGGATCCTCTGCTAGAGGGTTCAGAGAACATGGTCCTACTGACACCTTGATTTTGGACTTCTGGACTCCAGAACTGTGAGAGAATAAATTTCTTGTTTCAAGCCATTCCAGTTTGTGGTGCCTTGTTCCTGCAGGCCTAGGAAACAGATACACCTGGATACCATGTGATGACAATGGGGCTTTGTCTCTGTGCTCTTCCCTTCAAAAACCCATCACTCCAGTCTCATCATGATAAAAACAGCAGGTACATTACAATACAAGGCAACCTACAAAATACCTGACCAGTATTGCTCAAAACTGTCAAGGTTGGCCGGCCACAGTGACTCTCACCTGTAATCCCAGCACTTTGGGAGGCCAAGGTAGGAGGAACACTTGAGCCCAGGAGTTTAAGACCAGCTTGGGCAACATAGTGAGACACCCTCTCTACAAATAATTAGAAAATTAGTGGAGTGTGGTGGTGCACGCCTGTGGTCCCAGCTGCTTAGGAGGTGGAGGTGGGAGGTTCGATTGAGCCTGGGAGGTTGAGGCTGCAGTGAGCTATGATTGCACATTGCACTCCAGCCTGGGCGACAGAGCAGGACCCCATCTCAAAAACAAACAAACAAACAAACAAACAAACAAACAAAAGGCCGAACACGGTGGCTCATGCCTGTATTCCCAGCACTTTGGGAGGCTGAGGAGGGTGGATCACGAGGTCAGGAGTTCGAGACCGGCCTGGCCAATATGGTGAAACTTCATCTCTACTAAAAATATATAGAAATTAGCCAGGCATAGTGGTGCATGCCTGTAGTCCAGCTACTCAGAAAGCTGAGGCAGGAGAATCGTTTGAACCTGGGAGGCGGAGGTTGCAGCGAGTGAGATCACACCACTGCACTCCAATCTGGGTGACAGAATGAGACTCTGTTTCAAAAAAAGAAAAAATAATAAAAAATAAAACACACACAGACACAAAATAAAATCTTTCAAGGTCATCAAAAACAAGGAAAGTCTGAGAAAATGTCACAACTAAGATGAGCCTAAGGAGACATGACAGCTAAATGTAATGTGGACTCCTGGATGGGATATTGGAACAGAAAAAGGTATACAGTTAAGGAGATCTGACTAAACTGTGGACTTTAGCTAATACTAATGCATCAATATTGATTCATTAATTCTAACAAATGTACCATACTAGTGTAAGATGTTAATAATGGGGAAACTGGGGGTGGGGTATACAAGAATGCTCTGTACCATCTTCTCAGTTTTGCTGTAAACCCGAAAGTGTTCAGATTAAAATTAAAAGTGTTTAAAAAAATGAACAAAAAACTAAAAAGAAAATAAACGCACACAACGTAGCCTGCCGCTTTAACTCAGTCAGGCGTCTTCTTTGCTTTCATGAGAGCAGTCTGCTTTTTTACCCTCCCACTGTCGGCACCCTCTCCTGTCCCTGCTTCCATGAAGATTGGCTTCTCTTTAGTAGCCCCTACTTCTCTTCCCATCAGCAATCTCGGTACAAAACCACCTGCTGTGGTCCGTTTCCCAAAGTCCCAGGTTTTGTCAGGAATGTCAAGGGTGGGCTTTGGGGCTCTTCGTCCCCTCTCATCTTCGTCTGGAGTTTTCCTCAATGTGTATTTAGAATACATTGTTTCTGAGGATAATTGTGTGTCCTTGCGAGAGATGAGAGGATATTTGCAACACAAATAACCAACAAAGATCACTCAAGAATAATAAAGAGTTTCTACATATCACTAGAAAAAAAGACAACCCAATATAGAAAAATAAGCAAAAAGCAGAGAAATGCATTTCGCAGAAGAGGAGCCACATATGGCCAATAAATATACAGAAAGATGTTAAACCACATGAGACTGCACAGCATCTGCCCAATTTAAGACCATTTTATACCCATGTGATTATTAAATGAAGTCTGCCAATACCAAGTATTAGAGATCAAATGATCAGTGGGATCTCCTACATATTACCAATGAGAAACTAAAGTAGCATGATCACTTTGGAAAATAATTTGGTAGTATTCTGTTTAATTGAATATTTGCCTATTTGATATTCCACTTCTAGGTAAATATCCAAGAGAATCTTTAGCACATGCACCAAGATAATATACAAGAATGTTCACAGAATTCTTGTTCTACACAGGAAAGAATGAAAAAAAAAAGTCCTTTGACAAGAGAATAGACAAATAAATTATGATATATCTACACAATGGGATATCATACCACAGTGAACATAAAGTAACCCCAGCCACATTCAACAACTTGGATGAATTTTAGCCATGCAATGTTAAGTAACAAGCAAAATTAAGCAATATATTGGTTAGGCATACGTATGTACAGGATAAACCAAAACCAAAACCAAAAAAGGATCAGAATGATAAACACAAAATTCAAAGTATTAACTCCCTTTAAGAGGCAAGCAGGGATAGGCCAGGTGTGATGGCTCATACCTGTAATCCCAGCACTTTGGGAGACCGAGGTGGGCAGATCATGAGGTCAGGAGTTCAAGACCAGCCTGGCCAACATGGTGAAACCCTGTCTCTACTAAAAATACAAAAATTAGCTGGCATGGTGGCATGTGCCTGTAATCCCAGCTACTTGGGAGGCTGAGGCAGGAGAATAGATTGAACCCAGGAGGCGGAGGTTGTGGTAAGCTGAGATTGCACCATTGCACTCCAGCCTGGGCGACAGAATGAGACTCCATCTTAAAAAAAAAAAAAGAGGCAAGCAGGGACATGGGATAGTGGTAAGCACATAGGGAGATGTATATCCATGGTAAATTTTAAATTCTTGAGTGAGGTTGGCTTAACAGTGTTTGTCATGCAGTAAAAATAAATAATGCAAATAAAAGAGGGGCTATGTAAGGACTGATCATGATTATGTATCATGAACCAAAGACTATGCTTGGTACAATGCCTTGCATTTAAAGCCCAAAATTAGACAAAACAAAAAGCTCAGTTGATAACTGTCTTAGTCTATTCCTGCTGCTATGACAAAATACCACAGACTGGGTAATTTATACAAATTTCACAATAGAAATTTGTTTTTTCACAATTCTGGAGGCTGTGAAGTCCAAGATCAGGTGCCAGTGGGTTCAGTGTCTGGTGAGGGCTTCTTCTCCACTTCCAAGATGGTGCCTCTTGCTGCATCTTCAGATGGCAAAAGGGGTGACAGGGACTATGATGCTTCCTTCAACCTCTTTGACAAGGGCACTAATCGCACTAGTCACAAGGATGACTTAATCACCTCCTGAAGGCCCCACCTCTTAATACTACGATCACATTGGTGATTATGTTTCAACACAGGAATTTTGGGGGACACATTCAGGCCACAGCAATAACTTTTATGAGAAGAAAGACAAAACATTTGGCTGATCTCGGGAATAAGAGTTGCATTTGCCCAGAGAGCTGGGTGACACATTCCAGGTGGAGGCTTCTCCTTGGAGTTTTTCCCTTGGAAGTCCTGGACTCCCTTTTACCCACCTCCGCAGTCCTGCACCTGCTCCCTTCTCTGTCTCAGCTTCCTGATCCTGGTGAGGGTAGCTCTCCTGCCCATTGCGTGTCCTCAGTGCCCACTGTTCATGTAATCACACACTCCTCATATTTTAACTTTATTTCCTTGTAGTCACTTGCCTTTAAATTCATTTACCATTTTTGTTTTGCGTCAGAAGTTTACTAACTGCTGCACTTAATTAATTAATTAATTTTTGAGACAGAGTTGCCCAGGCTGGAGTGCAGTAACACAATCATGGCTCCCTGCAGCCTCAATCTCCTGGGATCAAGTGGTAATCCCACTTCAGCCTCCCAAGTAGCTGGGGCTACAGGTATGTGCCACCACACCCAGCTAATTTTTAAATTTCTTGTTGAGATACAGTCTCACTATGTGGCCGAGCTGGTCTCAAACTCCTGGGCTGAAGTGATCCTCCCGCCTCAGCTTCCCAAAGTGCTGGGATTATAGGCATGAGCCACCACACCCAGCCACTTGCTGCAATCTAAGAAGTGAACCACAATAAAGCAAAGTCAACGGAGACAAGAGGGCAAGGAATTGGGCTTGCTGGGAAAAACTTGTTCAGTTTCATCCATTGGTAAGACTTGATCGTTTCCATCACCCATTGTTTCTCCCCTTTGTGCCTTTAGGTAGGAGAATATCTGATGTAAGCCACAAAGTTTTACTCACAAATGGCACACCAGAAGTCTGGAGATCGGCAGTCCCAGAGGTGGTTCATGTACTGTTTCCACGGCGTCAGGGCCCAGGATCAGCTGCTCTTGGCTTTCCTTTTACTGGTGCCAGCTCTGTGCAGCTGCAGCACGTAGCACCAAGTCCTCACAAGGCAACATCCAAGCTAGGAGGTGGGGAGAGCTCTCTCCTTCTATCACAGAGGAGTATCTTTCCCCAAGCGTTCCGGATCTCAGTTGAATCACATGCCTGCCTCAAAGGAGCAAAGAAGGAATGAGATTTCCATGATTCATTTAGCTCAACCACGATTCGTTCCTGGGCACTGGACATCAAGCCAGATGCGCCCAGAACACAACTGGCTTTCAGCTAGCAAGAGAGGTGTGGAATGGAATGGCTGTGAGGAAAGCAAACCATGGCCTCTGTCACCCAAATGCTCTCTGGACACTTCAGAATGGGCATTCAAATGATAATACCAGCGCTCTGTATCTCACAGCACTTCACAGTTTGCAAAGCGCTCATGCACAGTGTTTCATTCGATTCTCGCCACCACCATGTGAGATGCAAGAACAGCTGTTCTTCTCCTTCTTTGGTAGAGAGGGAGACTGAGGACTGCAGGCAGTGAGTGATTCACCCATAATTTTGCAGCTTCTCAGAGCTAGAAATAGAACAAGGGCTTCCGACACGGACGTCCAATATCTTTTCTACAATTCCTTCCAACGAGCACGTGTGGGATAACACTGGCAGCTCATAGATGTAGTTGCCCTGTAAGTTCTGTGTGAATTTCCTCCATGGGATGATGCCCTGCATGCTCCCAATAGATGTAGAGTGATAGGTGCTGTGTGGCTTAGCAGAGGCAGCTGCGGAGGAGTGAGTGGTGAAGCATTTTTACACAGACACGTCTTGTGCAAACTAAGCAATGCCTGGACAGAGGATGATGTCCTGTGATGAAGCAGCAGATGGAGGCTGCAGATGTGTGAAGGCTGTGTTCAGCCCACGTGGAATCCAAGAGCTCCACAAGGCATCGCGGCCGTCCAACTTCCTGTCAGAATTGGCACCGAGACGAGCTCCAGCTCCTAGCTTACTCTTAATTTAAACCAAATAAGAGAGAGGAGATGACTTGAAGGAAGCATCTGGGTGCACGGACACCAGAGGAAAGCAGGAGATTGAAGGCAGCGGGAGTTCCCAGGATTTACAAACGGATCCTCTTGTCATTGCTTGCCATCTGGTCCTGTGCCTGGTCCCCACCCCTCACAGTCAGCTGGAAAGCTGTCTGATAATGCGCTCGGGTGGGCTTCGCTAGCAGCAGTCTACGTTGGAAAGTAGTTCCTTTCTGGAAAGTAGTTTGGAAATATATATCATGATGCATGAAAATGTAAGACCCCTTAAACCGTGGACCCCATTCTTGAGACTTCATATAAAATAAAGGAAATAACTAAAATGAAGGTGGCCAGACATGGTGGCTCTCATCTGTAATCCCAGCGCTTTGGGAGGCCGAGGCTGGCGGATCACTTGAGGTCAGGAGTTTGAGACCAGCCTGGCAAACATGGAGAAACCAACGTCTTTACTAAAAATACAAAAGTTAGCCTGGCGTGGTGGTGTGCGCCTGTAATCCCAGCTACTTGGGAGGCTGAAGCATGAGAATCACTTGAACCCAGGAGGTGGAGGCTGCAGTGAGCCGAGACTGCACCACTGTGCTCCAGCCTGGGCAGCAGAGAGAGACTCCATCTCAAAAAATAAATTAAAATAATAAAATAAAGAGAAATGAAGGGAAAAATCTGTGTGTATGGTGATGGCTGTTATTTTGTTGTACATATGCAAGTGAAGAGGCAGAAGCAACCTAAACCTCCAACAGCAGCAACCCTGTGGTCTACTTAATGGAATCTAAGCCATTGTTAAGAAGTAGAATTATGAGGAAGATGATGCATTCAACAAATATTTATTGAATACCTCTAATATGCCAAGCACTGTATTGAAGACCGAAACAGTGAACAAAGCAGCCCAAATTCCTGCTTTCTCCCAGTATGCTCTAGTGTGAATGGCAAAGGAGAGCTGATGCAACAAGAAAAGAGGTGAGGATCCGAATTAAGTGAAAAACACAGAGGAGAAAAATTACACCTAGGACATGACTCTTTCCATGCAATGTGTTCAATTCCACGAACAAGGATTGAAAGGAAACCAGGACAAATAAAGACAGCTGATGGAATGATGTGGCTCTGAACCATTTTCTTTCCTTTACTGTTTTTCCAATGTCTTTAGTGCAATATTTAAAAAGGATCAAA
The DNA here is from genome assembly GCF_043159975.1 of Macaca nemestrina. NCBI lineage: Eukaryota > Metazoa > Chordata > Mammalia > Primates > Cercopithecidae > Macaca > Macaca nemestrina. The sequence continues at coordinate 12,211,627 of NC_092125.1, read as the reverse complement.
ATAAGAAAAATCATCTGGTATTTTTAGCATGTACTCTCCTGTTTCAAAAAGAGGTATATTTATCCAACTTTGTGGAAGCCAAAGAAAATATATAATAAAAACATGTTTGTTGAAAGAAGGGAAGCCTGGGTGTGGTGGCTCATGTCTGTAATCTCAGCACTTTTGGAGGCTGAGGTGAGAGGAGTTTGCTTGAGTCCAGGAGTTCGAGACCAGCCTGGGCAACACAGTGAGATCCCATCTGTACAAAACATTAAACAATTAGCCAGGTATGGTGGTGCATGCCTGTGGTCCTAGCTACTTGGGAGGCTGAGGTGAGGACAGCTTGAGTCCAGTAGGTGGAGGCTGTAGTGAGCTGTGGTCAACTCACTGCACTCCAACCTGGATGACAGAAGGAGGCCTGACCACCACCCCCAGAAAAAAGGAAGAAGGGAGGAATGAAGGGAAAGAGAAGGGAAGGGAGGGAAATGGATAGATGTAGCTTTTGTGTTTATTTCGGGCTTTAATCTGAGCCCTTTTTTCCGCATACTTATCTCTGTAGGTTCCAAGCCCATGAGAATGAAATGAAAGGTTTAAATGTCGTCCTGATTTGTTTTTGTAAATGATTCCCTGGTTATTGTCACCACCATAGTTCACTTGAGATCCAGTAAAGGCAAATTCTCTAAACAACTACAAAAACACCATGTATCTGGGGACCACCTGCAGCCAAATTCTATTATAACCTCTAAATTCTAACTCTAACAATGTAAACTGCTTTTTCCTAAGTGCCTACTGTCTAAGTCCCAACCACCCATCCACCTAGACGCAGATGGCTCTATGTGGACTTTACTGTTGCTATAGGATGACTGTGGTGTGTATTTCTTTTAAAATATTTTCTTTTCTTGTTTTCTAGATCCAGTGGGCAGAGTCTGGGACACTTGTGGTAAAGAGGTGAGATTATGAAGCTCTTTTTTGCTGCTCCCTATATTTTCTGCCATCTGCTCCCATATTCCAGCTACTTAGAGTCCCCCTGCTGCTTCAGCCATGTCATTTGTCTTCAGGTCCTGCCCTGGGCTCCTCTCTGGCATTGCCCTGCACTGAACAGCTGTTGTTTTAGGACAGGCTGCATTTATGTGAGTACAAGATGGTCTTTGCAGGTGGCTGGTACATGGATTTTAAGCTTGTTGAGTGCTTTGAGATATGAAGCTAAAAATACATGTGAGGTGTATTTGTGTGTGTGTGTGTGTGTGTGTGTGTGTGTTAGAGAGAGAGAGAGAGAGAAATTATTCTTTGTACAAAGAAAAAGTGACAAGGGGTTATATGCTGCTGCATCATCATCATCAAATACTGTTTATGAAGCTTCCTCCATATCGCTGATGTTAAAGGCTTGCAGATTCTCATGGGTTTCTCTTTCCTTCCTCTCCCTGTAGTCAGCCTCCAACATCATTCTACCCTTCCAGCTCTTACCTTAGCAGTTTTGTACTAGTTTCTGTACTAAGACTTGACTACCCAATGTTATGAAGAAGAACAGGGGTGCTGTGGTCAAAGGGGGATGGCCCACTATGCGAAAGCACACACCCTCACACCTTCTCAAAGAACAGGACAGAGCATCCCTTGAGCCTCTCTAAGGAAGCCTGAAATGATGTATCATCCTTTCCCATGGGGAGGATATTAAATACAAGTAGAGGGTTTCTGCTTCCAAGAATATGTTGGCGACTCCTTCCAATAAAGCCTTGTGTTGGAGCTAGATATGCAGGACCAGATCCTCTATTGCAGGAGGATTTGTGGCCTCACCTGCTGGAAGTGTGTAGGCAGACAGGAAGGCCACATCCAGTGACTGATCATGGCAGGGATATAAAGGCTGGGCCAGTTTGGACCAACATGGGACAGACCACATGGACCACGTCCGTTCCAGAATTCCTCATAGGTCATCTGAGTTTATCACTAGCCCTACCTCAATCTCAACTTCTCCCTCTGCCTAATCCTGCTTCTGTCTCCTTCCTGACACAGCTGTTGACCCAAGGGCCCTCCGTAATAAATATTTATCCTGCCTGCTATCCACCACGCTGTCTGCTTCCTGGAGAACCCAGTCTGCAATGGTTGGTGCTGGAAGTGATTTGAGAAAGAGAAGACGACTGGGTATGGTGGCTTGCACCTCTAATCACAGCACTCTGGGAGGTGAAGGTGGGAAGATCACTTGAAGCCAGGAGTTTAAGAACTGCCTGGCCAACACAGTGAGACCCTGTATCTATTTTTTTTTTTTAATTAGTTGGGCATGGTGGTGCACTGCTTAAGTCCCAGCTGCTCAGGAGGCTGAGGCAGAAGGATCTCTTGAACCCAGGAGTTTGAGGCTGCAGTGAGCCATGATTGCACGACTGCACTCCAGCCTGGCTGACAGAGTGAGACCCTGCTGAGAAAGAGAGAAGGAGGTGGGGGAAGAGGGAGGGAAGAAAGAAAGGAATGAAAGAAAGAAAGAGAAAGAAAGAAAGGAGAGATAAGAGAGAGAGAAAGAAGGAAGGGAGGGAAGGAAGGAAGGAATAAAGAAAGAAAAAGAGAAATGAAGGAAGGAAAAAGGGAAAGGAAGGAAGAAAGGAAGGAAGGAGGGAGGGAACGAGGGAGGGAGGGAGGGAAGGAAAGCAAGTGGCTAGATGAGGTTTGAGAGCTGAATCCCTCTCTGGCTGGCAATGAGGAACCCATGACTGGTGGTCAGTGGAGCAAAGACAGGCCTGACACAAAGTGGTAACCCGTAACCCAGTTATTATGGCTTACTGTTCTACTAATGGTAGGTCAGAGGGAGGGAATGTTCTAGCTGGTGGAGGTATCTGGTATTTTAGGAATATGTGGGGAATAGTAACTACAAGGACAACAGAACTGGGGAGGTATTGATGATCTAAGCATGATTGATGATCTAGAAGAAAGTAATGAAAAGCTAAGTGCATTAAGAAGCTCTTATCTTTTCCGGGAGGAGGAGAGAGAAAGCTTAGGACAAGGCACAGGACTTAATCTTCAGTGTGGCAGGACTCCAAAGAGCTCCACACAAAATCTTGTGCATGAATGTTCATTGCAGCATTCTTCACAATAGCTAAAACGTGGAAACAACTCAAATGTTCATCAATGAACTGATGGACATCAAAACATATATCTACATCACATGTGAAATATTATTTGACCATAAAAGGAATGAAATACTGACACATGCTACAACATGAATGAACCTTGATAACACTAGAAGCCAGTCTCAAGAGTCCAGATATTATATAATTCAATTTATATGAAAGTCCAGAGGCCAGGCATGGTAGCTCACACCTGTAATCCCAGCACTTTGGGAGGCCAAGGTGGGTGGATCATGAGGTCAGGAGATCGAGACCATCCTGGCTAACACGGTGAAACCCTGTCTCTACTAAAAAAAAAAAATACAAAAAAATTAGCCGGGCGTAGTGGCGGACGCCTGTAGTCCCAACTACTCGGGAGGCTGAAGCAGAAGAATGGTGTGAACCCGGGAGTCAGAGGTCGCAGTGAGCCGAGATGGCGCCACTGCACTGCAGCCTGGGAGACAAGGCGAGACTCCGTCTCAAAAAAAAAAAAAAAAAAAAAAAAGAGAATCCAGAATAGGGGAATCTATAGAGACAGTAGATTTACAGTTGCTTACGGGTAGGGGTGGGCTGAGTCATAGGGATAGGTGAATGATAGCTACAAGCTATGGATTTTCTTTTTAAGGTAATGAAAATATTCTAATTTTGACCACAGTGACGATTGTATGACTCCGTGAATATACTGGAAACCAATGATTTGAACGCATTAAATGAGTGACTTGTATGGTGTATGTAAAGTATAAGGCTATTTAAAAAATAAAGGTGGGAAAACCTAGGTGCAGACACATTACAATACCAAACGGTAGGGGGTGGGGGAGAGGCCTTCTGCTGGTAATTGAGGCAAAACGCTCACCTCCCTGGAGCAGCAGGACTCACTCCCTCAGCCATGTGGAGCTCTCTTCAGGTGACCTGTCTGTGTTGTTGGATAAATGCTGTCATTCATTGACATCCCAGTTGACACATTGCAACAAAAATCACTGCGACAAGGGCAGACAAGGAACGTTCTACTAGATTCACCAAATCAATGACAAATGAGCAAGTCTTCTGCTTTCATGGCTGGAAGACCTTCATAAAGCAAACTAAGCACGTTTCCATCAGGCCAGGCTAAGAGTCAGACTTTTCCAGGCATTGTATGTCTCTGCCTCTTCTTTCTGTCACCTCTTAAAGGGCATCGGAGGTTATTTCACAGAGGCAAGTGATGTATTCCTGGGAGACCCAATGAGAATGAAGGAGCCAGAGATTTCTGGTTATAGAATTGCCTCTGCCGCCAAAAGGCTGAAGATCTTTTGGAAATTAATTTAACCAAATGCAGATAATTTCAATTTTTCCCATCTAAAAATGCAGAGGGTGGGCTATGTGGTATCCTAGCCCCTTTCAGTGATGATATTCTAGATGCTGTTTTATGGGGCACCTGAGAGTCTTTTGGTCTGATTCTGGCTTTCAGGCTGAAATACTACAGAGTGCAACGACTATGTAGTTGAATGTCATATTCCAAGACTGAGTTGAGCATTATCTGCCAAAAAGGGTCCTTCTGGCTTTGTTCTGATGGGAAGTCAAGAGCGGCGAGTGGTCCTATTATGTGGTTCTGGCACTCAGCTTTCCTAAACTTTCATCTTGGAGAGGACTCTGGATCCCATCCCTGCCCTCCGTTAGAAACTCTTCCATCAGAATTGCCAAAGACTTCATCATTTCCAATAGCCTTTTAGTAGTTATTACCTTCTCTATGGTAACATTTAATACCATTATACCCCCTTTTGTCTGTGAAGCTCTCCCGTTCTATGGCTTTATGTTGCTTTTTTCTTTCTATTACTCTGCTTCTTCTGGAACACACTTTGTTTGTCTCCATAGATTCTTCTGTGTTGTCCTCTCTTTGGAGTGGACATCTTTCAGTGTCTTCTCTTGGCCGCCTTCTCTCCCTTCTTCACTGGCTTCTTCAGGGAGATGACTCACTCTCACAATTTCAGCTGTTATTTTTGTATCTTTCTCTCCCGGAACACATCTCCACCTCTGACCACTTTGTGGAATTCTAAGTTTCTAACGGCTTGTTGAACATCATCACTTGAATGTCCTGCCAATGCATTGAATTCAGCATACTCAAAATAGACCTGTCTTTGTCCCCAAAGTGGTTCTGTTTCCTAACTGGTGTTTCCCAGGCCCCTGGCGTCAAAACTCCCAAGGCATCCACCATGGATGCCTCCCTTCCCCTCCCTTCTGGCCTCCACAGTGTCTTGGCAACCTCTTAACTTTTGGATCTTCTATGCACCCACTTGGCTGTAGGCTTGCAGCTCGCATCCTCTCTTTCTCATGCCACTGGGAATGAGAAGGTTTCTCCAATGGTGCTCTAGCTTCCATCCCCTCAGCCTCTTTAGCAACCTTTTCCATTGTTTCTGGCATTGGGTGCTTCTCTCCTCTCTCTTCAAACTTTGCCTTGCCATCAGTATTGTAACATCCTTCATGTCTGTGGAGAACAAGTTGTCTGTACACTTACTTATTTATTTTTTAGAGAAAAGATATTATTCTGTCATCCAGGCTGGAGTGCAATGGCATGATCATGGCTTACTGTAATCTTGACCTCCTGGGCTCAAGCAGTCCTCTAGACTCAGCCTCTTGAGGAGCTAGGACTATGGGTGTGTACCACCATGCCTGGCCAAGTTTTAAATATTTTTGTAGAGATGGGGTCTTGCTATATTGCCCAGGGTAGTCTTGAACTCCTGGCCTCCAGCAATCCTCATACCTCAGCCTCCCAAAGTGCTGAGATTACAGGCATGAACCACTATGCCTGGCCTGTACTATTTATCAACCTCTTCCTCCCATTAGCTTATTTTTAATTAAAATATTATTCATGTACCCCTAAACCCTACCTTTCAAAAATGTACGATTGAGTGGTTTTCAGTATATTCACAAGGTCATGTAACCATCACTGCTGTCTAGTCCCAGAATATTTTCATCACCCCAAAAAGAAATCCCATACCCATTAGCAGTCTTTTCCCATTCTCCCCTATCCCAGCTCCTGGCAAACACTAATTGATTCTCTGTCTCCATGCATTTGCCTGTTCTGGATGCTTCGTAAGAATGCAATCATACAATATGTGGTCCTTTGTGGTTGGCTTCTTCCACTTCACATAGTGTCAACAAGGTTCATCCATGTGGCAGCGTGTATCAGAACTTCATTCTTTCATGTTTGAATACTCTGGTTTCTATTCAGATCTCTTTTGCCTTTTATGGCTGAATAATGTTTCATTGTATAAATATACCACATTTTGTTTATCTTTTCAGCTACTGATAGATGTTTGGGTTATTTACACGTTTTGGCAATGATGAATAATGCTGCTATAAATACTGATGTCCAAGTCTTTGTTTACACAGCTATTTTCATTTCTCTTGGGTATATATCTAGGAGTACAATGGCTGCATTTACGGTTGACTTTTTGAGGAACTTCCAACTGTTTTTCAAAATGGCTGCACTATTTTACATTCTTATCACCAATGTATGGGCCCTTCAATTTGTCCATGTCCTTGTCAACACTTGCTGTTTTCTGTCTATTCTACTCTAGCCATCCTAGTGAATGTGAAGTGATATCTTATTGGAGTTTGGATTTGCATTTTTCTACTGACTAATAATTCTGAGCATGTTTTCATGTGCTTTTTGATTATTTGTATATCTTCTTTAGAGAGATCCAACATTATTTGTCTATTTTTTCATTAAATATTTTTAGACAGAAAATTTATGTTTTGTTTTTTGCTAGTTTTATTTTCAAAATTTATTATGCTATATTGCAAATATCAAAGAGAAATTAAAATAATAAAACCAACACCGAAATTCTTAAGAAATAAAATGTTACTGGCTGGGCACAGTGGCTCACACCTGTAATCTCAGCACTTTGGGAGGCTGAGGTGGGCAAATAACTTGAGGTCGGAAGCTCAAGACCAGCCTGGCCAATATGGTGAAACCCTGTCTCTACTGATAATACAAAAATTAGCCAGGCATGGTGGTATGCATCTGTATTCCTAGCTACACAAGAGCCGGAGGCAGGAGAATCACTTGAACCCAAGAGGCAGAGGTTGCAGTGAGCAGAGATTGTACTACTGCACTCCAGCCTGGGCGACAGAGCAAGACTCCGTCTCAAACAAACAAACAAACAAACCATAATAATAATAGAATAAAATAAAATATTACCAATGTCTTTAAAACCTTTGTGTACTTCCTGCTGATTGCATCCCTTGTCTATCCCTCCCCAGGGTATTTTACTTTTCTGTTTAACATTCCTATGATTTTTATCTGTAAATGTCTCATTCCTTAACAACATTGCTTTCAAGCTTATATAAATTGTGTTCTATTGTACATTTTCTTCTGCAAGTTGATTTTTTTATTTAACTTTATGCTTATGAAATTCATCCATGGTAATATGTTTAGCTCTGGTTCGTTGGTTTTCTTTGTTTTGTTTCACTATAGGAATATATCACAATACACTTATCCATTTTTATGATTTGCCCCCTCCAAATCATTCTCCACACTGCTGCTAGAGAGATCTTTGTAAAATGCAGATTTGATCAGAACACTTCCCTGTTTAAAATGTGCTAGTGTCTTTTCTTTGCTATCAGGAAGGAAAAAAATCCGAAGTTGTTTGCATGGTATAAAAACTCCTTGTGATCTGCATATAAATTCCTTGTGATCTGGTCTTTGTTACCTCTTCAGACTCATTTTTTCATCTAGCTGCTCATAATATTTTCACTTTCTCTTTCAGCAGTTTAACTGATGTGTTTAGTGTGTGTTTTTGTATGTTTGCGTATGTGTGCATTTTATTTATCCTGCCTGGGTTCTCTCTGAGCTTCTTAAATCCATGGTTTGTTATTTTTCATTAATTTTGGAACATTTTCATCCATTTTTTCTTCTCCTTTTTTCTCCTCCTTTCTCTGTCCTCCTCCTCCTTCTCTTCTCTGATTCAAGTTCCATGAATGGGTTGGATGTGGTGGCTCATGCCTGTTGTCCCAGTGAGTACTTTGGAAGGTAGAGATGGGAGGATCCCTTGAGGCCCAGGGTTCAAGACCAGCCTGGGCAACACAGGGAGACCCTATCTTTACAAAAAATTAAAAAAATTAGCTGGCATGGTAGCATGCACCTGTAGTCCTAGCTACTTAGTTGGCTGAGGTGGGAGGATCACTTGAACCCAGGAATTAGGGTTACAGTGAGCAATGATTGCATCACTCCACTCCAGCTAGGACAATGAAGAGAGACTTTGTCTTGAAAAAAAAAATATCCAAAAATGTCAGACCATTTGATATTGTCCAACTGTCAATGGATTCCCTGTTGGTTTTTTCTACTCCTTTTTCTCTTTGTTTCATTTTGAGTAATCTACTTTATCTATATTCAAGTTTACTATTTTTTTTCTTAGTTGTGTCCAACTTTCTAATAAGCTTATCAAAGAAATTCTTGCTATCTGATATTGTATTTTCTATTGCTAGTATTTCCATTTGACTTCTTAAGAGAGTTTCCATTTCTCTGCCTAAATTTCTTATCTGTTCATGCATTGGCCCATCTTTTCTACTAGGTACTAACATATTCATTACAGTTAAAGTCCCTGTTCAATAGTTACATCATCTGAGTCATCTCTGCGTCTGATTCTATTGATTCCTTTGTCTCCTGACAGTAAGTTGTGTTTTCCTTGATTTTTTTGTGTATCTTGTAACCTGTTATTGAATGATGGTTATCATTTACAGAACAGTAGTGAATTAGGTAAATAATATTTACACCTAGAAATAGAAACACCCCTTCTTTCATGGCATTCATATGTGTGTGGGGTGGTTAGTCAATCTAGTTAGTAGTTGAGAAGTATTTAGATGTTGTTTGTTATCCTCAGTGCACCACAGGCTTCATACTCCCCCGTGGTGGCCTGCCAGAGGGACTTCTCATGTTTGTGCTCCACTTTCAGCGTCAGTCATCTCTGCACACCAATCCGATAGGGGTTCCCTCTCCACACCTTCCCCTTCTGTAGTGGGAGACTACTATTATTACTCAGTGCTGGACACATTGTGGGTGGTAGGCACGTTCTCACTTCTCTTGTTCCAGCTCAGTTTTAGGCAGGACCTGGGTGCCTCAGGTGTGAGCACTCTTTGGGATTCCTCCCTTTTTCCCCATCACAGCTGAACTTTGTCTTGTGTCTTTGATAGGTCTTGGGCAGAAAAGTAGAGATGCCTCTACCTCCTGGGCTCACGTGGTTCTCCTGCCTCAGCCTCACAAGTAGCTGGGATTACAGGTGCGCGCTACCACACCTGGCTAATTTTTAAAATATTTTTAGTAGAGACAGGGTTTCGTCTTGTTGGCCGGGCTGGTCTTGAACTCCTGGCCTCAAGTGGTCCACCTGCCTTGGCCTCCAAAAGTGCTGAAATTACAGGCGTGAGCCACCGCACCTGACCTAATAGGACTTTTAAGTGATTTTTTAATTAAAATGTTAATCAAAGCTTAGCTGTGGAATAAATTGTAATTACTCTAGCTTTCATAAAAAATATTTTGCTTTCTCTGGAGTAATCATTGTCTTGTTTACTTGTTGGCTTGGTTTCTATCACCAACCCAATCCTAATAATTAGTTGAACCCTAAACTCTGTGTTCATGTCTCAATTTTTTCTCGATACATTCAAATGCAACAGATAACCTATCAATTTCATCTTCTTTCTAACATGCTCTAGTCTGGACTGGCTACCTTTTATGCCAGGAATTTAGCTGTTATCCTGGGTCTTGCTTCTCTATCAACCTGTTGAATTCTTTGTGTATTAGTCTGTTTTTACACTGCTATAAAGAACTACCTGAGACTGGCTAGTTTACAAAGAAAACAGGTTTAATTAACTCCCAGTTCCACAGGCTTAACAGGAAGCAAGACTGGGAAGCCTCAGGAAACTTACGATCATGGCAGAAGGTGAAGGGGAAGTAAGCACCTTGTTCACATGGTGGCAGGAGAGAGAGAGAGTGAAAGGGGAAGTGCCACACCCTCTTAAAAAACCAGATCTCGTGAGAATTCACTCACTATCATGGGAACAACATGGGGGAAATCCACCGCCATGATCCAGTCACCTCCCACCAGCTCCCTCCCCCAACACTGGGAATTACAATTCAACATGAGACTTGGGTGGGGACACAGAGACAAACCATATCACCCTGTTTCCTATGGCCATGTCTTTTTCTTTTCTTTTGTTTCTTTCAGTATTTTATGGCTTCCTCGGATAATTGACGTTCCCATGGTTTGTGAGAGGTAAATTTATAAGACTTTACACATTATAACATTGAAACATTTATTTTATCCTATGTGATTGATGGTTAATTTTAGGTGTCAATTTGACTGGATTAAGGGCAACTAGATAACTGATAAAGAATTATTTTGTAATGTGTCTGTAAGGATTTTCCCAGAGGATATTGGCATGTTAGTCAGTGGACTAAGGGGAGAAGATCCAACCTCAGTGTGGGTAGCTCCATCCAGTCAGCTGGGGGCCTGGGTAGAACAAGGAGGCAGAGGAAAGGCAAATTCACCCCCTGTCTTCTGGAGCTGGAATGCCCTTCTTCTCCTGACCTTGCACATTAGAGTGTTAGGCCTTTGGACTCCAGGACTTGCACCAGGGGCCTCCCTAGTTCTCAGGTCTCTCAGACTTGGACTGAGCCATGCTGCTGGCTTCCCTGCTTCTCCAGCTTACTGATGCCCTTTCATGGGACTTCTCAGCCTCCATAACTATGTGAGCAAATTCCTTGAATAGATGCTCTTTTATCGCTCTCTGCCTACATATATATTCCATTGGTTCTGTCTCTCTGGAGAACTCGACTATGCCCTGAAATCTGATTCATAATGTGACTGGATAAAGTGTTCTATGTTGGAAATAATATACCTTTTACATTTTAAAGACATTTTCGCATTGCCATCTCTTTCTGGTGCCATTTTGATTTCTGCTCCATTGTTTGTCTCTGGTATTCTGAAATTTTATGACAATATCCTGGGTACTTCCTGTGCCCTTACAAAAATAAATCCTTTTCGTTCTAGGAAATTATGTTGTTGTTGTTGTTGTTTTTAATAATTTCTTCCCATGTCTTCTCTCTTTCCTGGAACTACTTTTGGGTGTTAGAGCTCCTAAATTGGTACTCTAGTTTTCTTATCGTTTCTTCTATGATCTATCTCTTTTTCTTTCTGCTTCACTTTCTGAGTGAATGCTTCAACTTTATCTTTCTTTGCTTCTGCTAAATTTCTCATATTTTTAATTTTTAAGAGTACTTTTCTTTTCTCTGAATGTTCCTGTCTGAAAACATTCTGTTTTTGTTTTATGAAAGCAGTATCTTTTCTCTCTGATGATACTAAAGAGAAGTTTGTGCATTTTCTTCTTCTTGTGTAACCTCTGTTTCTTTTAAGTTTCCTTTTGCTGTTTGTTATTCTGGTTTCTAACACCTATTTTAGGGGCTTTTCTCAAATTCCTGGCTTTCTTGGTTGCTCGTTTTTAAGAGTGGCTTACTAAAAAGACTGTTGAAAGCTCTAAGTTTGTTGGTGGGGCTGGTGGAATTGTAGGAATCACTGTAAGGAAAGTAGCTGGACTGTTACATTGGAAAAACATCAGTAGCATTAAGTCTTTCTTATGGGGATAGTCAGATGCCCCTGTGAACGCTCTTCCAATATCCTACCTAGAGAGGGTAGGATGTGCCACCAGCATTCTGGGAGCTGAGTTTGGGAAAAGGGATGGGGATTTCAGCATCTGTAAATAAGTGTTCACTTAACCCTTTTGCTCTCTGTATGGTGCCCACACTCCCAGCTGGGCCTCCATCTCTAGTTCAGGGACCTTCTTCAGAGAACAAGCTTCCCGTCTCCTGCCGGGATGGACAGGGTGCATCTACCCATCTCTATGGAGGGAGTTGGGGAGAGGATCTCAGCATCTAACTCATAAGCAGCTTAGCACCATTCATTTAGACCTGCCTTTACACACACATACACACGCATACATGCATACACACACACATGCACACACATGCATACATGCACACACATGCACACACACACACGCACACACACATGTGCAAACACACATACCTGTATTCTAGAGGTAACCACCACCACCAATTCTTGTGACTTTGGGGATTCTCTGGTGTTAATTGGATTGATTCTTGGCCTCCTTCAATACTGGTTTAACATTCAGCTTTCTCGGGTCTTTTAATTCATTATCACTCTCCCCAACTCACCCAAACCTTCCCACTGGACCTTGAGAGATTAATATGTCATCAGTATGTCAAATAAAAAATTAGCTGGGTGTGGTGCCTCACGGCTCTATTCCCAGCTACTCAGGAGGCTGTGGTGAGAGGATTGCTTGAGCCCAGAAGGTTGAGACTGCAGTGAGCTGTGATGGCACCCCTGTGCTCCAGCCTGGCAACAGAGGGAGACCCTGGCTCAACAAAACAAAACAAAATGTAACAAAAATAACCCCAACCAAACAGAACAACAACAACAAAGAATCAGAGAAGGCTCAGGGGAGGGACTACTGGAAGTGGCCCAAGTAAAGACAGGTGACTGGAGGCTTCTGCGTAAGGATGGCAATTTAAGCCTACACGTTTACCATTGCTCCCACCTGAAATGATAGTGAAGGAATTGTTTTGAAGGCAAAAACAAAAACAAAAACAAAAACAAAAAACTCCCAGGAAAAAAAGATGGGAGGAGAGAGGCAGCTCACATTAGGCAGTTATGAAGAATATAGTAATAAAGGTCAGGCCAGGCATGGTGGCCCATGCCTGTAATCCCAGCACTTTTGGGAGTCTGAGGCAGGAGGATCACATGAGCCCAGGAGCTCAAGACCAGCTGGGCCACAAAGTGAAACCCAGTCTCTACTAAAAATAATTTTTTAAAAGTTAGCTGGGTGTGGTGGCAGCTGTGGTCCCAGCTACTCAGTAGGCTGAGGTGGGAGGATTGCTTGAGCCCAGGAGTTTGAGGCTGCAGTGAGACCTGATTGTGCCACTGCACTCCAGCCTAACAGCAAGATCCTGAATAAAAAAAAAAAAAAGAGAGAAAAGAAAAAGAAAAGAAATCAGGGTGCCATTGCATGGGAAGTGTGAGCTTCTCATGGGTGGCTAAAGTGAACAGGGCTGAGAGACTTGAAGGGATTAGTTTTCATGGCTTACTTCAGTGGAAGATGAGTCAAATGTCCAGGCCTAGAGTGTTTGGCTAGAGCCCAGGATAGTTGACATTACAGAGTCTCTGGGCCATGGTTCTCTCTTGTAGCAGGGGCAAGCTGCAAGCTGACTCCAGCAGACACTTAGGTTTTGGCATCACCAATGTCTGCTGAAGCCCTCAGTTGATGGGACCTTCTGGGGAGGGGAGATGTCCCTGGAACGAGCACATGGAGCTTCCTCAGGGTGCTCTGACAAGGGCAATGGTTGGGGCCCAGATGAAAATTGTATTGAGCAGATGGGCTCTCTACCCGATGCACACAGAAGCCAATACTATGGCATGGACTTTTGAGAAAAAAAAAAAAGGCTTTATTGCAAGACGGGCCAGCAAGGAGACAGGAGGGAGGCTGAAATGTGTCTCCTCCACTGGGGGCCTGGGGCAAGTTTTAAGGGCACACAGGCCTTGGAAAAGGATTTAGGAATAGTTGGCTTGGTAGGGTCTGACTGGAGGGTTTCACATTTTACCATTTATGGTAGGGTATGTTGAGGCAGATTTTATCCCTGATCTTTGGGGCCAATGGACTCCTTGCATCTGAAATAGTTCCAGCATTCAGGCTCTGGTCATGTCCTAGTCTTCTGGTTCTGATGGAAGGAATTATTGGTTCTGGGTGTTATTAGGGTTCAACACCTTTCCTATTGCTCGGGCTACATGACTTGCAGTTTCTAACTGTGTTATACCTACATGGTAACCCGACAGAGTAGGCCCAGTTTGGGCTGGTCCTATGGTTAGAAGAGAGGAAGTGCTTATGTGCACTTGAAGCGGCTGTTGGGTATGTGGTCACTGCACACCTACACAAAAGTACAGGTACCAGGCCGGGTGCAGTGGCTCATGCCTGTAATCCCAGCACTTTGGGAGGCTGAGGTGGGTGGATCACCTCACGTCAGGAGTTCAAGACCAGCCTGGCCAACATGGTGAAACCCCGTATCTACTAAAAATACAAATTTAGCCAGGTGTGGTGACACTCGCCTGTAATCCCAGCTACTCAGGAGGCTAAGGCAGGAGAATCACTTGAACCTGAGAGGCAGAGGTTACAGTGAGCTGAGATCATGCTGTTGCACTCCAGCCTGGGTGACAGAGAGAGACTACATCTTAGAAAAAAAAAAAAAAGACAAAAAAAGAAAAAACAAGTACAGGTAACAGCTCACAGCATTACACAGATGTCATTCATGTTTAATGCAATTGTTGCTGTCTTTACACCTAGCCCTCATGTTTGGAAATTATATTAACATACAGCCTGGGCAATATAGTGAGACCTCGTTTCAACAAAAAATTAAAAAATCAGCTAGGCATGGTGGCATGTGCCTGTAGTCCCAGCTACGTGAGAGGCTGAGGTGGGAGGATCGCTTGAGTCCTCAAGTTCAAGGCTGCGATGAGCCATGATTGTGCCACTGCACTCCAGCCTGGGCAACGGAGCGAGACCTTGTCTCAAAAAAAATTATATTAACATAAAATTCAATTTAATGAACTCAAAGTTCGTTATGATTGATGATAAGACTTTTGCCAGTAAGAGGTTTGGGGAAAGTAGAATGTTGTGAAAATTCCAGATGATGAGAAGCATCTGCGACCTCTTGCTGTTCTTCTCCCCAGCACTGTCTTTCTGGCATGGCCAAATCAGTCACACACGCCCCATGACCCTGTGCCCATGCCCTTGAATGGAGATGTGGGTTGCTGCTGGCGCCAGGCCCCTGCCCATCCCGTGGATGACACGCCTGACCCACGTCCCCTCGCGTCCGCCTGCTGACAGGACTGTGCTCACCAGCTTTGATAAAGCCAAAGAGGGGAGAATAGCTCCTCATCACCTGCTGCAGAGGCAGCATCTACGCAGGGTGGCCTCTGTCCTCTCCTTGGCTGTTGGCTTTCTACACATCAGTGTCCTCATTTCCCCCACAAGCCCAAGGGCGCCTGACACCCATGTCACTCAGTGACTTCTGCTGTGAAGAGAAAGGGGAGCAGGGCCAGGCGCTGTGTGTTCTCTAACATTGAGGTCGAGTTTTCAACACCAGAATACATGGTGGAAGGAAGCAGTTTTTCCCATCCTCGCAGCTCTGGAAAAGAGGAAGAAAACACTACCGGTTAAATAAAAAGCTTCAAAAGGCATCATAAATTCCCATAGCAGGATATTTAAAGAATTGTTTTCACGATCAGACTAAATAAGGCGACCTGACTCCATGCCTGGAAAACTCAGGAGAGCCTTGTCATTATTACCTCATCTGAGAGCCACTTAACCCAGGCAGGCCCTGGACGTGCCTTGCTGGCTGATCGCGCGCAGGAGAGATCGGTGCAGTGTGGCAGGTGGCAGACTGGCTGTGCCTCCTCGCAGGCCCTCCCTGGCCACCCCTGTTCGGGATTCAGTTCTTGTTTCTGTTGTTACTCAGAGGGCGTCGAGGAGACCCGTATATCCAGCGGCCAAGGCAGCGCCAAGGCAGTGGGCGAGTGCAGGTGTGTTCTTTCTTTCTCTCCACTCCTACTTGGAGGCATTTCTCTAGGGAAAGGGAGTTAGAGTTTCTTTGCAGCTAGCAGCCCCCTCGCCCTTCCTCTCCATGATTTCGTGAGGGCAGGAGGATTCCTGATTCTGGCTCATGTGGTCCAAGTCCATTCAGAGATACAGGTGTGAACCAAGCCTCTGCCACCAACCTACTGTGTCAGTGAATAAATCACGAAGACTCTTTGGACAATTTGGGGACATTTAGGGGCCTTCCAATTTCAAATATTCTGTAATTCTGACAGCTCTCTGGCTGTCCATGGGTAATGCACAATTTTGCCTTTTATTGGTAGGAGCTGAGGATTTTATTGATTCGGTTGGGTCTAAGAGGAAAGGAGGCCCAGGCACTCATCTTCTCCTAATTAATTTTTCATGTTCCACAGCAGCGATTCCTCCTACAGCCAGGAGAGGCTGAGCAGCGGCTTCGCGGGTGCTTTTTGTTAGCATCGGATGGCAGCAGAACTGGCCCACCTCCTGGTCCTGCAGCCCCAGTGGGTGTCTAGGGAGGGAGCACAGCTGTCCCTTCTCTCTTCTCAAAGACAGGTGGTGGGGCAGAATTGGGGGAGGGGAACAGAGAGAGAGAGAGGGAGAGAGAAAAGAAGACAGAAAGAGGCAGAGAAGGAGAGAGAGAGAAAGGAAGACAGAGAAAGGGAGAGGGCGGGAGAGTAAGAGAGGAGAGAGAGAGAATGACTTGAATAATTGAATGAGACTTGTCTTCCCCAAGGCTGGCACGGGGGCTCACGCCTGTAATCCCAGCACTTTAGGAGGCTGAGGCAGGTGGATCACTGGAGGTCAAGAGTTCGAGAGCAGCCTGGCCAACATGGTGAAACCCCGTATACAAAAATTAGCCGGGCATAGTGGCGGTGCACGCCTGTAATGCCAGCTACTCAGGAGGCTGAGGAAGGAGAATCGCTTGAACCTGGGAGGCAAAGGTTGCAGTGAGCTGAGATCATGCCACTGCACTCCAGCCTGGGTGACAGGGTGAGACTCTGTCTCAAAATAATAATAATAATAATAATAATAATAATAATTGTCTTCCCTGAGATGAAAAGGATCGTTTTCCAGCAGGGAAACCCTAGAGCCCAGGAGGCCTGATGGATTCCTCTGGGTCATAAACAGCGCAGTTGCAATGTGAACTTCTGTTGGTTTTCTTTACTGAAGCAGAGCTGCTTCTGCCGTGAGTTAAGGCATCAACTGATTTTGATCCCTCCAAATAGCCACTGAAGATAGCGGTGTGTATCCCCAGGTGCTATCAGAGGACTGTTTTTCTCTTATCAGGGAAGTCCTGTGCGTCTTGTCCCGCCGGGCTACGGAGATGTGGTTGGCATGGGACATACCCGCTTCATGCTTCAAGTACAGTCGCACCGCCGTGGACTTGCTTTGTCTGATCCCCGTCCCACTGTGAACACTCTGGAGAGAGGAAGTCTGTTTTGTGTGTCTGGCTCCCAGGACCCCATCCAGAGCCAGGAACCTAGGAGGTGCCCATTAAACAGCTGTTCAATGGATGGGAAATAAAGGAACATAGATATGACCCTTGCTTTTATCTTCCCTGAGCATCCCAGGCTCTGGCATTTAGATCAAATGGTTGCAGTCTATAGAAGCTGATTCTGTAGGACTGTGGTCTAGGAGCACAGGGCAGAGGCTCAGCCCAATGATCACCCTTCAATGTGCCAAATGCCCTGTGCTTCACTGCCAGGTTTTTTGATGTGGCTGAGAAAGTTTATGTTCAATCTCAAAATGCTCTCCTTAGGGAACATCTAATATGGTTTCCTTGAGAAAATTAACTTCTCAGGTTTGCCATTGGTAAGTGTCCCACTCACCGCCTGTTAGGAACCCTGCTTTCCAAACCTATACTCCTCTTACTATGTCATCCTGACGCCCTGTTTAGTTGCTTCTTATAAGAATAGAAATGGTAGCCGGCCCTGGTGGCTCACACCCATAATCCCATTGCTTTAGGAGGCCAAGGCAGGAGGATTCTTGAGGCCAGGAGTTCAAAACCATCCTGGGCAACTTAGCAAGACTTCATCCCTTAACAACAACAATTTATTTTATTTTATTTACTTATTTATTTATTTATTTATTTATTTATTTATTTATTTAGAAATATGGTCTTGCGACATTGACTAGACTGATCTTGAACTCTTGACCTCTAGCGATCTTCCCATCTTGGCTTCCCAAGTGCTAGGATTATAGGTGTGAGCCACTGCACCCAGCCTAACAAAATATTTTTAAATGAGCTGGGCATGGTGGCTCACACCTGTAGTCCCAGCTACTTGGAGGCTGAGATATGATGACTACTTGAGCCCAGGAGTTCCAGGATGTGGTAAGCTATGATCATGCCACTGTAATCCAGCATGGGTGACAAAGCCAGACCCTGTCTTTAAAAAAAAGAAAAGAATAGTAAGGGTGGTGGGGGAAGAGGGATGAAGAGAGGTTGGTTATGGGTACAAACATATAGTTAGATGGAAGAAATAAGTTCAGATGTTTGATAGCACACTAGGGTGATGATACTTAGCATCAATGTTATGCATATTTCAGAGTGACTAAAAGAGAGGACTTGAAGCCAACACAAAAATGATAAACACTCAAGGTGTGGGATTTCCCTATTACCCTGACTTGATCATTACGCATTCTTTGCATGGAGCAAACACTCACATGTGCCTCATAAATATGTAAATCATTATATATCAATAAAACAGGGAAAACTTGAAAATAAAAAATAGAAATGGAATATATTAAAGGATAGAAATGGAAAAGCAAGTGTAGTAAGTGAGTGGGAGGATGATATGTTGAAGTGAGTTGCTTCAGAATGTAGGTGCGTACCTTTGTCATGTCCATTGGCTACCACAAACGACTTGAGGATGTCATTTTTTGTTTCTGGATAGGACAAAGGGAATGTAGGTGTATATTCTAGTATCTCCCCATTTCTTTCTCTTATGCCCGAGGTTTCTTGGTGACTTTTGTTAAGTTCATTTGCGACATCCATTTGGAAACAGACTGTAAACTTGTTCTGTCTCTCTCTCTTCTCTCCATCCTTGCCCGGGCTGGGACTCTATTCCCAGGGCTGATGGAAGACTGGCTCGTGAGCTGCATCCTTGGTGGCTTTTCCTTCTTCATCTCATTGCCAGTGAGGACACTGAGGAGGAGAAGGAGGTGAGGAGGAGGAGGAAGAAGAGGAAAAGGAGAAAACCAACCGTGATCCACTGTCACCAAATGAGCATGCCAGATTGCCATGCTGCATAGCTCCAGGAAGCACCACGGTTCACGTGGTCAACATGGATGGATCCCTGAGGCAGTGTCCAGTGACAGCCTGCATGCCACAGGCAGCTCTGAAGTCAATAATCCTGCAAAAAGGGTCATTCCTTCCCAATAAAAGACAGTGGGCTATCTTCCACAGATGCCCACAAAATTTCCCTCCTTTTCCTTCCGTGGAGGACTGGTGAAAACACCATCGTGGACCTGACCTGCATCTGGAGACAATCCCTCAGAGGCACTGCAGAGCTCCTTTCTGCCCAGGCACTGACGGTGCTTGAGAACTTGGAGAGGCCAGCTCACAGAGGAGCTGGGGTTTTGACTTGACCATGATTACTCAGGCTAGGATGAAAGCTGATAGTTACTGCCTGCATTCTTTGATTAATCCTTCAATCCTCACAATCACCCCATGTCACCAGTAGGAAACTGAGGCAAAGTCCACACAACTGGCGAGTCTGGTATAACTGTCTTTCTATCACAGCAGTTTGCTGGGCACAGACCTGGAGCCAGATGTTCAGGTAAGTTAGTTCCAGTGGCTGCTTTCTTGTGGCACCTAGACCTCCATTCTCTCCCTCCGCCACTGACCTGTCACTGGTGCCTTCTCGGGACCCTCCCAAGGCCTTGCTGCTTTTCTCTCCTCCTGGGCTTTGACCAGGGTTTACCCACATGGCCACACAGTTTCAGAAACTTGGGGGAAAATGATAGGAGGTTGAATCCATTTCTCTTAGGAAGGGACTGAGGCTGCTTATGATCCATCTAGCAATCGCATCTTTCTCAGAATATACAACGTTATGTTCCATGAGAGACTCAACACACAGGTGCACGGGTGACACACAGGTGCCTTTTTGCCTATGGAGAAAGCGGAAGCATCAGAGGAACCACAGAGAGGGAAGTGAGGGGTGGGCGGTGAGGGCCATGTGATGTTTCTTCCCCTCTTAGCCAAGCTCTGTCGCTCCTTCCTCCAAGGGACGGGCTGTGCTCCTGTGGGAAGCCTCTGACCTCACTCCAGTGAGAACAGCGAAGAGAGTGAAGGCGACCTAGCCGGCCTTCTGCCCACCACAGCTTCTTAGCTGGAGGATGAAATACACTTATTAGTCGAACCCGATGATGGGCCTTCGTTTCTGCTTTTTAATCCCTCGGTAGTTTATAAATGTTCCTTTCTCTTTTGCAGCTTTGAACTACACACTGTTCTTTAAGGAATGTCAAATTACACTTGTATACAAAAGAATATTTCTCACCATCATACCATATAAGTTTTTATGTGTAATTTTATGCCTATGCTTTCTGACTAGATATTGGTATTATAATATTCCAAAGTGAAAAGCATAAAAGAGTTATTACCATTGAGATGTAAATATGTATAAACACCCCTTTTAGAATCCAGTGATTTTTGTCAGGCTTTTGGGAGTGCTTGCTTGTCATTTTATAATTGCAATGAAACTGAAAAATAGACCTGAAATTATACAAAAAACGCATCAAGGAGTACCTGCATCTATGTTCTCCTAGTTTTTGAAGGCAAATTCTCTATGAGTAGGACTTATAGAGATTCTAATTGATCTTACAATTGAGTTTCTGGTAATTGAACATACCTTTCAGTCTTCTTTAGTTCAAATCATCATTTCACATCTTCTTCATTACGATTACTGGTGCTAGAAAATAAAATGCAATACACTATGATTCGTGTGTAGAATGCTGGTTAGTTCAGCTCCAAAGAGCAAGGAAGATGTTCTATGCACAGCTCTCTCCTGGATCTGCTCATAATAGGTATTCAGTAAATATTTGTTGAATGATTAAATAAATGAATGAGCAAATGGATACAAGGATGCTGCTGTGTAGCATTATGTCAGTTGCCTAATTATTGTATGTTTGCTTTACTGTCTGTCTTCCCTCAATAGGATGATGGCCTCTCGAGGGCAGAGGTTTTCGTATGATTTGTTCACAGGTCCATCCCAGGCACATAGTAGGATGACTGGCACATAACGTACTTGGCAAATATTTCTTGAACGATTAATGAGTCTGAGGCTGTAGCCACATACTGCACTTCCTCATCTCAGCCGGATGGTTCTTAAATGTATATCTTCAGTCATAAAGGGAATTGGGAGAAATATTTTAGATGTGTTAAAGAATGAAAGCAGATTGCTCGCTGTTCCTGGTCTCTTTACACAAATGAGTCTGCCCGCAAGAGCCCTCACTGGGAATGTGTGAAAGGCAACTGTCGATCTCAGCGTTTCTTTCTTAGGAATTCCTTCAGACCACCTTTAATTTGTCTGCTGTGCCGCTTCTCACCTTTTGTTCCTCACTTTTTGGTTCCTCACCATACTCACTTCTCATGAAAACAGGGACTCAAGCAGATGTGTACACCCATGTTCGTTGTGTGCTATTCACAGTAGCCAAAAGGTAGCAGCAACCCACAGTGGGTGAACGGATAAACAAAATGGGGTACAGGCATGCAATGGAGTGTTATTCAAACTCTAAACAGGAAGGAAATTCTGACACCTGCTACAACATGGATGGACTTTGAAGACATTATGCTGAGTGAAATAGGCCAGTCACAAAAGGGCAAATACAGGCCAAGCATGGTGGCTCACACCTGTAATCCTAGCACATTGGGAAGCCAAGGCAGGTGGATCACTTGAGGTCAGGAGTTCGAGACCAGCCTGGCCAACATGGTGAAACTCTGTCTCTACTAAAAATACAAAAATTAGCTGGGCGTGGTGGCACACGCCTGTAGCCCCAGTTACTTGGGAGGCTGAGGCAGGAGAATCACTTGAACCAGGAAGGCGGAGGATGCAGTGAGCTGAGATTGCAACACTGCACTCCAGCCGGGGTGACAGAGCAAGATTCTATCTCAAAAAAAAAGGACAAATACGATTCCACTTATGTGAGGTTCCTTGAGGAGTCAGATTCATGGAGACAAAAAATTAGATGGTGGTTGTCGGGGGCTGGGGGAACAGGGGCTTGGGGTGCTATTGCTGAATGGTTATAGAGTTTCAGTTCAGGAAGATGAAAAAGTCCTGAAGACAGTGTTAATGATAAAACAACACTGTCAATGTACTTATAATGCCATGAAACTGTACTCTGGTTAAAATGATAAAATTTAGGTCATGTATAATTTTACCATGATAATAATCTTTAAAAAGACCTACCCATAACCACCCATTTGGGCTCTACGCTTCCACTCATGCCTTTGGCTTTGGCTTGAGGTCCTATTTCTGGAGAAATCTTCAGGTATGAATCTTGGCCTGCCTCGAGGACTCAGCTGTGTTCCCTGACTCAGGTTCGAGTGGCACCTTCTCGTGTTTCCTTTGTTCATCATCTTGAACCTAAAGCAAAGAATCCACTCTTAAATGTTGTCTGGGTTTAAGTCAGGGGCCAACACAAGAGGGTTCTTTATTATGGTTTTCAGTTAACATTCAGCCTTATGCAGGTCCCTTGGAGGAGAAGTTGAAAAGATTAATGGAAGCCGAAATGGCTGGGGAACTATAGATTGTGATTATTGTACTACTAAGATGGTGTTGCAGCTAGGAAAGAAGTAAATAATTCAATACAATACATATATATACACACACACATAAACTTTGGAGTCCATGTATAAATGAATAGGTGATTTGAGCACTTGCTTATGTATTATCCTAGAGCATATATGTTATGAAGGCAGGGATTTTTCGTTTTGCTCATTATTCTATTCCCACTGTGCCTGTTATGAATTAGGTGGCCAATCAACATTAGTTAAGTGGATGAGTGAGTACATTTTACATACACACACACACATACACACATACACACACACACGCATACACACATGCATACACACATACGCATACACACACATGCATACACACACATACACACACGCACACACACGCATACACACGTACACACACACATGCATACACACATGCATACACACAAGCACACACATACACACACATACACACACATATACACACACACATACGCATACACACACATGCATACACACACGCATACACACCCACCCACACACACACACACACACACAGAGAGTCATTGCTGCTTCTGGCTTAGTGCCAAAAAGAGTTACATGTAGAGAAACTCAAATCTATTAGAACAGTTAGCTTGTGATAGACTTTCTTTCCTGCCAAACCATGATTGAGTCCTGTTGTAAATGACATCTCCTCCCATGCTTTGGAAAGTTGTCTTCATTTTGGAACTGGTTTATTGTCCAAGTTAATTCTCCCCCTGCTTTTTTTTTTTTTTTTTCACTCTTGTCCCTTTCTTGCATGGCAAATCAGTTAATATCCGAGATGTTATTACCTCTGAACTACAGTATTTAGCTCCCAAGAATGTTATGAGAATTAATAATATGTGGTCACATATATTCCTTAGAGGAATCACCCAAAGTAAACTAACAAAATTAATTACATAATGATTAATAAATATTGGGTGCCATGTACTAACTGGTATTACTAACACCCATAATTATTATATTACATGTGTCTTTTTTTTTTTTTTTTTTGAGACGGAGTCTCGCTCTTTCACCCGGGCTGGAGCGCAGTGGCCGGATCTCAGCTCACTGCAATGGAGCTTGCGTGAGCAAGGGAAGATTATATGGTACATATATTTTCTATTTCAAATTCCTCTGAAAAATTTATGCCTAGTCCATTTTATCATGCATATGTGCAGCATTTTTTTTCTATAATTCTAGCTTTTCTTTCAACACAAGACTGAGCTGGAGTATGTTGTCTCTCAGGCAGTGAGTCTCAGGGCACCTTTTTGGTGGGAACACCCATACTCAGTTTTCCACTCCATGGAGACCTGAGACGTCTGAATACCAAGAGAAAGAGAGAGATCGAAAGGAAGGGTTCAGTCCTTGAATTCCCATTTAAACTCATGATGCCAAATGGGTTAGAGACATTGCCAAAAGCTTAGGCAACTGAGCAAAAAATAAAGCTGAATTGGAAATGATACAGGGAGAGAAAAAGACTTGGGCCAGCAGGTAGGAGTTAGCGGGTTCACCCCATCTCTTTAGCTTCCCTAAGGCCTCTTGGAGGATATCTTTTCCTCTCCTTACTCTGTGTCTCCATCACCTGCCTCTGTCCAGGCTCTGTGGCAGCATCAGCAAAGGCAAGACAGCCAGGGAGGGCCGCTGAGAACTGAGGTTCCAAAATAGGGAAAGCAGAAGGGGAGGGCTTGGATCTTAAACGACTTCAGTTCTTCCTCCTCCTCTCTCACTTTCTCTCCTCCCTTTACTGGCTCATTTCATTTTCCCATGCTGCTATTCTTTGTAAGTGCAACCACAAAGATGCTTTAACATAGCATTAAAAATCCAGTTACCGAAAATCAATTTGTCTATGCAAAATAAGGATGCAAGATAAACAGGATGCTCATTCTGTAACCGTCTGAGGACTCTCCACAGGAAAGGCAGAAATGCCATGGGCAGACATTGACGTCCTGCCTTCATCATGTGATTATCCTTGTCCCACTCGTCAGCAGCGGAATGAGACAGAACAACTTGACCTTGCCCATCAGGGCTGGAGAGGCCATTGTTGGGATTAGAAACCCCCCAGGTAGAGAGCTAATACTGCAAATAGAAAGTGCTTCACACACAGTAACTGTCCGTGGCCCAGAGAACAGTTGTAGCACACAGAAGCAGAGCAGTGGCTAAAGTGTTGGCATCTGGGGCTAATAGCTCTAAAAATGATAGAATGTAGAGGTAGAAAAACCACCATCTGTGTCTGAAATGAATGATGAAGAGCTAAAGTCACTATCGAAAGGACAGCAGCCTACTAACCAGCATACAAAGTAAAACATTTTCTAATCCTATGTTGGATATACATTTTAAATGATTTAAACACAAATTCTCACAGAATCTCACAACAATCCTCTAATGTAGGCAGGAAACTATTACCACCCTCGTGTGACAAGGAGATCAGCTAAGTGCCTTGCCCACCTGGCGATCACATCTATCTCGGGTGCCACAGTCCCTCACTCACCCTGCTTGGAAACCTGCCCATTTCTGAATCATTTGAATTTTGTGTCACCCATGCCTGGGCAGTACTTCCCACTTCTTTCAAGTCAACAGTTTTCTCCTCTCCATTCCCACCATGTCCTCAGCAGCCCAGGTCCCTGTGGCATCACTTTTGGTTACCTGTTCAGAGCCATCTAGCTAAAGTCTATCTCTTTTCATCAGGCTCCTCCAATCCCAACACTATGGAACACGATTTTCATTCTTCCTGATGGCATTGTCATCCCCAGATGTCCCTGCAGTGCCCAGCAAACAGTAGGTGTTGAATAAACCTGTGGTCATGGAAACCTTCCACATTAAGGCTCGGCTCCCCTGTCTGCCCCTCCAAGTTCTTCTTCTACCCCCGTTTTCTCTGGTCTCACTGAGCCAAGACAGGCTGCCTTCCGCCTTCACACCTAAACTTGCTCTTCATCTGGAAGGCAGTGTGCTCTTGAAATTACCTTTGCAAATTTATGACAATAAGAGAAATATGACACAGTTGACTCCATCTTTCTTCTAACCTTCAAGCTGCCCTTGGTCATCCCTGGGTGTAGGCCAAGTTAACTTTGGTAGAAATTCAGTTTATAGTTTAACCTTAAAGCAAGGATGATCATAGCCCTTCCCCCAAACTCAACTGACTTTGCAACATGAATGAAAGGCTGCAGGGTTAGGAAAATGAGAGAGCCTGAATTCTGAGATGTAGGCATAGACGATAAGCAGCCATCGTTTTGAAGCTCACAAAATTTACAACTTTCCCAATTATTCCTGGAGATAACATCACTATTGTAGAACCTAAAGTTAGTCTTTTGAGGTGATTTTTGACTCCTGTATACCTGATAACTGGCTGACTCCACCTAGACCCGCCTATTTTCCTGCATCCCTATGATTTCCTCCCCAGCCAATTGACATTCCCCATTCCATAGCCCCCTGCCCACCAAACTATGCCGGAAAAGTTATAACCTCCAAGCCTTTGGGGAGACTGATTTGAGTGATAACTCCAGCTGATCCAGTGTGAGCTGTCCTCACTTCAGTTAAACTCTTTATTGCAGTGCCGTGGTCTCAGTGGATCGATTTTGTCCATGAAGTGGCAGGAAGAATCTGTTGGGTGGTTACACTCTCCTCCTTCCTGTAAACCAAAAGTAAAGTTCTAAGGCCCTCAACTGACTGAGTGGACCCTTCTCTAGGCCAAGGGGACCCAAAGAAACCTGAAAAACTAGGTCAGGCCATATGGGAAGTGGGAGTTGGACATGCCTCATTATACTTCCCTCCCTTTAGTGTTCAGGCACAACTGACCAAACTTAACATTAAAACAGAGATCTTAACACTGACAACACAGACTCTTTGTGGCAATAAGATGCCAGATTCCAACCTGACTCTAGTATAACAACACATGACAGATAAAGAAGGAAATCAAAACATTTCACCCCAAAATATGTTTCTTTGTCATATTTTGAAATGACCCTGCAAAGCCATCTTTTGTGGGGGAAAATATTCAACTGTAAAGAATGTCTATTAACATAACCAAGTCTTTCCCTTTCCAGGCCCTCCCAATCCTGAGGAAATTAACTGAGCGTCTAGCACCTTTTGAAAGTCTGAATAGGAAACATTTGCCATCTGTTGTCTCTAAGGGTGGCCACCTACATGATTTCATCGACATAAGAAGAACCTTGGTCTCCACGAACCCTTTTCTTGACCCAGATGCTCCTTTCTATTCATCCCAGGTCTTTAGATAATAACTGTTTCAACAAGTTGCCAATTAGTAAATCTTGAAATCCACCTATGACCTAGAAGCCTCCACTTCAAGATGTCCTGCCTTTCTGGGATGAACCAATGTGTACCTTACATGTATTGATTTATGTCTCTGTGTATAACTTCTGTCCCCTACACTGTGTAAAACCAAGCTTAACTCAATCATCTGGGGCATATGTTCTCAGGACCTCCTGAAACTGTGTCATGGATCATGGTCCTTACAGTTGGCTCAGGATAAACCTCTTCAAATATTTTACAGAGTTTGGCTGTTTTGGTCAACATTTCCTATTCATAGCTTACCTAACAGTGCAGGGCCAGCCTAATGTCTGCCCTCCCCAACAGCTCCAGGTCCATGGATTTTTTTTCCCCTTTTTCTTATTTCTTGAAACTGTGTATCCATGCAGAACTTCATCATAAACAGTCTTACTGGGCTCCTCTGTACCACTAGTTTAATTTTGTAACACCATACGATGGCTAAACCACTTGAGGGTGAAGGAGTTTGGGGAACGTTACTCCAAAATATAACTCCCTAGTATGAGTATTTTGAAGTAAAGGCCCTTAAAGACCCACAGACACTGGAAATGACTTTTCCCCTATGTACCTAAGGAGAGACCTACCAACAGGAAAAACGATTTTTCCTTCTTCTCCCTGTTACTTCATTACCTGTTCAGAAAAGAAGAGCAAGAATATAAACACACCTGAACACAACCACTTACTTACAAGATAGTATCTGTCTCTTAGGTTCAATTTCCAAAGACAACCATTGACAAGTTAATCTCTGCTCCCCATCCACTCATATCCACTCATTCTCTTTAGTAACCATTGATTGCCCCTCAACAGAATGATCTACATTCCCAGTCCCTCCCCTCCCCTCTGAAATAAGGGCATATAACATCTGGGCCTCCCTGGGATAGGGAGTCATCTCTCATTGAGATAGGGGTTCTCCCTCCTATGCATGTTAATCAATTTTCATGCCTTTTCTCCAATTAATCTACCTTTTGTCAGTTAAGTTTTCAGTGAAACTTCAGAGGGCAAAGGGGAAGTTTTCCCTTGGTCCCTGCAAGGGAAAAACATGAGCCTTCTCTTCTCCCATACTCCTTACGTACTCAGAACTCCTTACGTACTCAGTGCTGTAGCAAACGCTCAGCACTATATTTGTTAAATGACTTGTCCAGAGCTGGGGCCCAGGACCTAAGTCTCCAATTCTCATTCTCCATCATTCTAGAAGTTAGAATACTTATGTCCTAATTCTATAATAGCTTCTATGTTTAGCCAGACAACACGACAGTTCTATTAGTCAAGGCAAGTCAGAATGACACCTCACTGGAAACTCAATAAAACTTGTGTGGGATTAGTTGTTCTTGTAACCAACTTGACCACATTTGTAAAAAATGATTATATTTAAAAAATCACATGTTGATGAAAATTTGAATTTGTTTGCTTTTAAAAGACTGACAAATGGAAACGTTTTTCTCTGGTTCTGACTATGATTTAAAAGCATTTAAATGTTAGCATTGTCTACTTTCTAGATAGGATCATCTGAAAGTTGAGGTAATCTGGGGTGGATTTATTTTGTAGTCAGGTTTTCATTTTAGTGTATCTGGAATATTTCTGAATGCTGGTAGAGTCACAAAGTTCTATATTTAACTCTTTGGCATATAAATCGAATATGATCTTAAAAATAATTGTAACTGGGTGACTAATCTAACAGAGGGGTGAGACAACTTCTCATTCACCCAAGTTGATTTTGCTAAGTTATAGAGACAATGGCCAAGGAGAAAAGGATGAACTCTTCCTTCCCACACTGTTGTGGGTCACCCTACTTTTCTTTTGGCCAGTTTCCCACAACCAGGCCCTGGATCATTCTCCTGAAGGCCCAACCAAGCTCCTGTTTCCCACCTAACCCACACCTGAGGTAGGAGGCCTATTAATACTTGTTCCTCCTCTACCAAGATTCAGAGCGAAGACTGAGAGGAGGGCTCCGGAGTCACCCCCAGGTCCCAGGGGAAACCAGCAGGTTTCCACTCACCACTTTTTCTCCCAAAATCAGAAAATCTTAGGGAGTGGGCTTTGGCCATGGCCTCCTCTTCAAGTTCTGACCCTTACCCATAGTCTCTACCCTGTAATGAGGAGTCTGGTACCGTAGTAGGAACCTAGTAAGTGGTTGAGCCAGATACCTCCTCAAATAGGTCCCAGAGGATGGCTGAGCATTTAGGTAGTTCCTGTCCTTGGTGGCCATTGTACGTCCTCTGGTTCTGAGACTCTGGTGTCCCTCGGGTGCTGCACTTTGCCAGGGGGACTGGGCCTCAGAAGTGAGCTTCCACAGCCTCTCGGTGCTCTCAATCACTATGCCTCATGTCCCTGTCCCAAGTTATGCCCAGGGTGAGACTGAATCTGTGAATGACAGTGACAGTGACATTTACCATTTACTGAGTTTCTGTGATAGGCTGGATATTACTTTAGTGCTTGTCACTCATGTTCTCATTTAATTCTCACTGCAAACCCACAAGGTAGGAATCTCCCTTTCCATTTTACAAATGAGAGGGATAAAAGGGTCGATAAATATAAGTAACCTGCAAGGGAAGGATATCTAGCTGGCAAGTGAAAGCTGGAATTCGATCTAGGGCCAGGTGAAGCTAAGCTCATACTC
Organism: Macaca nemestrina; assembly: GCF_043159975.1. Taxonomy (NCBI): domain Eukaryota; kingdom Metazoa; phylum Chordata; class Mammalia; order Primates; family Cercopithecidae; genus Macaca; species Macaca nemestrina. Next base: position 12,182,259 of record NC_092125.1, on the reverse strand, counting down.
TTCTCTAATATTAGGACATGTTGACTTTCAACAAGATTTTGCATACTTTTCCCTTCCCAAACTACCTCCCTCTTTTCTCTCTCTGTCTCTTTTTTTTAAAGACTCAGAAGGTGAAATACCTAGGTTACATAAGCACAAGTTTATTTTATTTGTCTCATTTGCATTATGTCATTGGCTGGAGCAAAGTCTTTTAACGTTTTTTTTTAAAAGTATTTCCAAAGCCCCTGGATCAGCGCTGTGTAGATAGTTGGCCCATAATAGACAGGGACTGACTAATTAAGGGTAGGACCATGGTCCGTAAGCAGAGGGAGAGGAGAGAGCATATGACCTAGCTCAGACTTTGTCCCGGAATCTGGTGCACTGGCAAAACCAAGTCCTTGACAGCACATTAGTCGCTGTGGACTTGGCAACGCATGCACCTGTCATCTACAAATAGTAGTTCAATCAACAACTGCCCTTTCTATGCTGACGGGATGTCTAGCCCTATGTAAACATTTCTTTTTTAGCACTGGTTCTTAATTCTTGCAGCCCTTGGTTTATCACCAGTTTCTTGAGAAAATAATCTGTCCATATTCTCCAGTCATGGGATGATGACTCAGGCTGGGGACTCAGGCTGTTTTCTGTGCAGTAGCTGGTCTTGTGGGCCCCGTCCTGTTTGGACCCCAGCCAGCACACCGCAGAGAGGTGCTCCTTCCACCTCCCAGTGACCCGTGCCAACCCTTCTGCTCCTTCCCCCTGCTGCTCTTGCCTTTGTGGTTGCCAGAGTAACCATAAAAATATTACTCCACATGCTGTAGGAACAAAATGTCAGCGCACTTTACTATTGTTTTAATTTAAAAACCAACGTGTGAAAATAACTCCAGCCTGGGAGAAATGCTCTTTCTGCCAGATGATTCCTTTTGGAAGGAGATGTACAAAATCAGTGTGAAGAACTCAGGGGTAGGAATGATACCTAGGTTTAGGATAAGAGCCTAAACTCCTGTGTCCTATGTCAATGGTAAATGTCCCCTAAATGCTTGTCCAGTGAATGAATGAATGAATGTGACACAAACTTTGCTGAAATATTTAGGAATATGTAAATGGTATGCATAAATTTTAAAGTAAAACTCTTAATTCCTATTATAAATTATAATAGAAATGCTATTATAAACTTCAGGATGGTGAGTGAAGCAGGTTGACTAGTGTGCCCCCCAATTTCATGTTCTTCTGGAACCTCAGAATGTGACCTTATTTGGATATCAGAGTCTTTGCAGACATAATGAGTTAAGGATCTCACAGTGAAATCAGTTTGGACTTAGGATAGGCCCTAATCCAATGACTGATGTCCTTATAAGAAGTGGAGACTGCCAGGCATGGAGGTTCATGGCTGTACCAGCGCTTTGAGAGGCCAAGCGGGGAGGATTGCGTGAGGCTAGGAGTTCAAGAACATCCTGGGCAACACCCCCAGAACACCCCCACCTCTGTATCTACAAAACATTTTTAAAAATTAGCTCGGCATGGCACACACCTGTAATCCCAGCTATCTGAGAGGCTAAGGCAGGAGGATTGTTTGAACTCAGGAGGTCAAGGCTGCAGTGAACTATGATTGCACCACTGCACTCCAGCCTGGGTGACAGAGTAAGACCCTGTCTCAATCATAACAAAAATATGTTTCCTAAAATATAGTGAATTTATCTGTTCAAGTTTTTTGTCTTAAAATATATGTTGTTTTATTATTATTACCCTAGAAGAATTCCTTATAGTCTGAATACAAATCTTTTATCAGGTATGGGTGTTGTAAATATTTTCTCCTAATCTTTGGCTTGCCTTTTTAATTTCTTAACATGAAAAGTTTTATATTTTGATGAAGTCTGATTTATCAACATTTTTTCTTTTACAGTGTGTAATTTTTGTCCTCTCTGAGATATCTTAGATACAAACCAGGTCACACACATTTCTTCTGAAGTTTTCTTCTAGAAGTTTTATTGCTTTAGCTTTTACATTTAGGTTTGTGGTCCATTTTGAGTGAATTTTTGCATCTGAATATGCAATGAGGTATGACAAAGTTCTTTCTGCACATATGTATCCAATTGTTACAGCACTGATTGTTGAAGAGATGATTCTCTCCCTCATCGAATTAAACTGTCACTTTCATCAAAAGTCAGTTGAGCTAGGTGCAGTAGTGCACATCTGTAGTCCCAGTTCCTTGGAAGCTGCAGTGGGAGGATTGCTTGAGTCCAAGAGTTCGAGGCTAGCCTGGGCAACATTGTGAGACTTGGTCTCTTAAATTTTTTTTTTTTTTTTTGAGATGGAGTTTCGTTCTTCTTGCCCAGGCTAGAGTGCAATGGTGTGGTCTTGGCTTACTGCAACCTCTGCCTTCCGGGTTCAAGCAATTCTCCTGCTTAGCCTCCCAGGTAGCTGGGATTACAGGTGCCTGCCACCACGCCCAGCTATTTATTTATTTATTTTTTGTATTTTTAGTAGAAATGGCCAGGCTGGTATTGAACTCCTGATCTCAGGTGATCCAACTGCCTTGGTTTCCCAAAGTGCTGGGATTACAGGCATGAGGCACCATGCTTAGTCAATTACAAATCAATTAATCACATATATGTGGGTCTATGTCTGTACTTTCTATTCTGTTCTATTGGTTTATCTTTATTTACTACATTAATAGCACAACATCTTAATTACTGTAGTGGTAAAGTGAGTTTTGAAATAGGTAGTATAAGTCCTCTAAATTTTTTTTTTCTTATTTTTTTCTTTCTTTCCTTTTTTTTTTTTTTTTTTTTTTTTGAGGTAGGGTCTCACTCTGTCGCCCAAGCTGGAGTGCAGTGGCATGACCACGGCTCACTGGAGCCTCAACCTCCTGGGCTCTAGCAGTCTTCCCACCTCCTGAGCAGCTGGGACTGCTGGCATACGTCCAACTAATTTTTTGATTTTTTTATAAGCATGATGTCTCACTATGTTGCCCAGGTTTATTTTATTTTTTAAAAAAGTTGTTTTGGGCTGGGTGTGGTTGCTCACGCCTGTTATCCCAGCACTTTGGGAGACCAAGGTGGGAGGATCACCTGAGGTCAGGAGTTTGAGATCAGCCTGGCCAACATGGCAAAACCCCATCTCTATTAAAAATACAAAAATTAGCCAGGCATGGTGGCACACACCTGTAATCCCAGCTACTTGGGAGGCTAAGACAGGAAAATTGCTTTTAACTCAGGAGGCGGAGGTTGCAGTGAGCCGAGATCATGCCACTGCACTCCAGCCTGAGTAACAGAGCAAGACTCAGTTTTTTTTTAAAAAAATGTGTTTTGGCTATTTTAGGTGCTTTGTGTTTCTATATAAATTTTAGAATTGGTTTGTAAAATTCTAAAATGTTTGCTAAAATCAGGATTGCCTTGAATCTATACATCATACTGGGGAGAACTGACAACAATATGGACTCTTCTGATCTAGGAATATAGTATATCGTTCCATTTTGGAGGATCTTCTTTAACTTTTCTCCAGAATGGTATGTGACTTTCAATGTACAGGTCTTGCATTTTGAAATTGAATCTGTTTTTGAGTATTTTAATTTTTTGTAATATTAGATATTTCATTTTTAAAATTTCATTTTCCAATTCTTTCCTGTGCCTGTATAGAAGTACCCTTGATTTTTGTACATTAATCTGAAATATTGTGTCCTTGCTGAACTAACTTTTTACTTCTAGTAGCTTTTATGTGGATCTCTGGATTTTTTTACATAGACAATCAATGCTATCTGTGAATAAAAACACTATCACTTCTTTCTTTTCAACGCAATGCCTTTTATTTCTTTTTCTTGTCTTTCCGTACTAGCCAGGACTTACAGTGCAATATTGCAGATGAAGGAAACCAAAATATTTCACCCCAAAATATACGCTGTAACATATTTCAAAATGGCTATTCAGCATGGCTGAAAAGCTGCCTTTTGTGGGGGAGATTTGCATCTGTAGAGAAAGTCCGCATTGATGCAGCTAGGCTTTCTCTGAAGCCCTCCTTTGTCTGATCCAGCAAAGACTAAGAGACTGACACCTTTGAAGGTCTAAAAGAAACCTTTACCATCTATTCTCTCTGAGGGCTGCTACCTGTGTGATTTCATCTACATAACAAGATGACCTGTGCTAGCCAGACCTCCTCTTCTCTCCCTCCCAAACCTGTCTTGCCACTGTAATCTGATTTACCACCATAAAGTGTTTTTGGCCATGCTCTGAGCCGAAACATGCTTTGGCCATTCTTTCTGTAACCTCAGGGTGGTATATAAGCTTTTGCACCCCACTGGGGGGTTGCAGTAATCACCCTGTGTTTCTCCCCCATGCACCTTAATAAATTTGTATGTCATTTCTCCTAGTAATCTTACTTTTGTCGATTGATTTTTTAGCAAATCTTCCAAGGGGGAAAGGTAAGTTTTCCCTTCACTTCTCAACATACTAGTGGTGAAAACAGACATCCTTGCCCTGTTTCCTGATCTTAGCAGGAAGACAATCTTCATCAAAAAGGATGATGTTAACCCAAGGTTTCTCACAGGTGGCCTTTATCAGGTTGAGGAAACTTCCTTCAATTTTTAGCTTGTATGAGTTTTTATTAGGAATGGACTTTGGATTTTGTCAGTTTTTTTTTTGAGACTATTGAGATGACTGCATGGTTTTTATTTCTCAGTGTGCTTATATGGCAAAATACATAGATGAATTTTAAAATATGAAGTCAACCTTGCATTCCTGGAATAAATCCTACTTGGTCATGATGTGTTTTTCTATTATTTGTTGCTGGTTGGATTTCTAATATTTTGTTAGAAATGTCATGACGAATGTGTGGCTATGAGGATTGCTAGCCTCTAGTTTTCTTGTCTTATAAAGTCTTTATCAGGTTTGGTATGAGAAAACAAGGAGGGAAGTGTTCCTTTTTTTGCTATTTTCTGAAAGAGCTTTCCTACAGTTGGAATTAAATTTTCCTTAAGTGTTTGATAGAGTTTGCTAGTGAAACCACTTAATCCTGGAGATATTTTTTGGGGAAAAGACTGTTGACAATGAGTTGAATTACTTCAATAGATATAGAGCTATTTGCATTTTGCTATTTCATTTCTGTTGCTTTTGATAAATTGTGTTTTTTGAGAAGTTTAACAATTTAATCTAGTTTGCAAAATTTATTGACAAAAATATTCATAATATTACCTTTTTCTTTCTTTCTTTCTTTCTTCTTTCTTCTTTCTTTCTTTCTTTCTTTCCTCCTTTTGTTTTCTTCTTTCCTTCTTTCCTTTCTTTCCTTCCTTCCTTCCCTTCCTTCCCTTCCTTCCCTCCCTCCCTCCCTCTCTCCCTCTCTCTTTCTCTCTCTCTCTCCCTCCCTCCCTCCCTCCCTCTCTCTCTCTCTCTCTCTCTCTTTTCCTTTCCTTTCCTTTCCTTTCCTTTCCTTTCCTTTCCTTTCCTTTCCTTTCCTTTCCTTTCCTTTCCTTTCCTTTCCTTTCCTTTCCTTTCCTTTCCTTTCCTTTCCTTTCCTTTCCTTTCCTTTCCTTTCCTTTCCTTTCCTTTCCTTTCCTTTCCTTTCCTTTCCTTTCCTTTCCTTTCCTTTCCTTTCCTTTTCTTTCTTTCTTTCTTTCTTTCTTTCTTTCTTTCTTTCTTTCTTTCTTTCTTTCTTTCTTTCTTTCTTTCTTTCTTTCTTTCTTTCTTTCTTTCTTTCTTTCTTTCTTTCTTTCTTTCTTTCTTTCTTTTCCTTCCCCTCTCTTTCTTTCTAGACAGAATCTCTCTCTGTCACCCAGGCTAGAGTACAATGGCACAATCTTGGCTTACTGCAACCTCTGCCTCCTGGGTTCAGGTGATTCTCCTGCCTCAGCTTCCTGAGCAGCTGGGATTACAGGCACCTGCCACCATACCCGGCTAATTTTTGTATTTTTAATAGAGCCGGGGTTTCACCATGTTGCCCAGGCTGGTCTCAAACTCCTGACCTCAGGTGATCTGCCCCCCTCAGCCTCCCAAAGTGCTGGGATTACAGGCGTGAGCCACTGTGCCTGGCCTACCTTATCTTTTCAATGACTGTAGAATCAGTAGTGATTTCTCCTTTTTAAATCCTTATATTGGTAATTTGTGTTGTCTCTCTCATTTGTCAGTTTGGCTAGAGTTTTACCAATTTTATTAATTGTTTTGTTTTGTTTCATAGATTTTCTTTCTTTTTCTATTTCTGTTAATTTTTGTTCTTACCTTTATTACTTCCTTCTGTTTGTGGTGGGTTTAATTTCCACTTCTTTCTTTGATGTCTTGAAGTGGAAGCTTAGATCATTGATTTGAAATCCTTCTTTTCTAATATGTTTAGTGCTACCCACTTCCTTCTCAGCACTATTTGTCCTCTCCCTGCACATTTTGATATGTTACATTCTCATTTTCATTCAGTGCAAAATATATTCTAATTTTCCTGTTGTTTTCTTGTTTATTCTATGGGTTATCTAGAAATATGTTTTATAATTTTGAAGATTTTAGGAATTTTCTGGATATCTTTCTGTTATTTCATTATAGTCAGAGAACATATTTTGTTTGATTTTAGTACTCATAAATTTATTGATACATGTTTTATAGCCCAACATATGGCTCATATTGGTGAATGTTCTGTATAGATTTGGAAAAAAATTGTGTTCTGCTGTTGCTGGGTAGTGTTCTACAAATGCCAAGTAGATCAAGTTGGTTGACAGTGGTGTTTTATAGTCTAACTGATTTTCTATCTACTTGCCCTGCCAACTCAATCGGAGAGAAGTATTGAAATCAAATAAAACTGTGAATTTGTCTATTTTTCTTGTCAGTTCCAGTTTTACTTTGAAGCTTTGTTACTAGGTACATGCAAATTCAAGATTATGTTCTTTTGATATTGATGCTTTTACCATTATGAAATAATCTTCTTTATTGAAACATACTTTATCTAATATTAGAATAGCCACTCTAACTTTCTTTTTATTAGAATTTCATGGCATATCTTTTTTTATCCTTTTACTTCTAAACTATTTGTATCTTTTTAGTTAAAATGAATTTTTTAATAGATAGCATATGTCTTGCTTTTTTTATATCCAGTCGACAATCTTGCCCTTTAATTGAAATGTTTAGTCCATTTACATTTAATGTAATTAGTGATACGTTTGGGTTTAAATCTTTGCTATTTGTTTTATGTTTGTCTCATCTGTTCTTTGTTTCCATCTTCTTTTCTACCTTCTTTTTGATATATTGAGTATTTCTATGATTGTATTTTTGGGGGCTTATTGGCTATGCCTCTGTTTTATTATTACTTTTTGTGGTTGTTCTAGGATTTACAATTTTCATTTATAACTTATAGTTCAAACTTTCAAATAATATTATGCCACTTCACATACAGTGTAAGAACCTTACAACAGTATACTTTAATTTCCTCTTTCCATCCATTGTCAAACATTTTATATAACTTTATATCATGTTATAAACTCCACAACACATTGTTATTGCTTTAGTCAACTGTCATTTACATTTAAACATGAATGAAACAAGAAAAAAATGTTCCTTATTACAGTAAAAACCAGATAATGTTACTTACTTCCTTGCTTAAAACCTTCCCACAATTTCCTGCTGCAGTTTGAATTAAATCTAAACTTAAAATGTTTCACAGGTTTAAACTAGTTAGGGGCAGGGAAGATGTCATTATGCTTTCAGTATCTACTTCTATGCTTCTTTCATGAAAAGTTCTCAAGAAATTGTTCTATTATTAACTAATTTTCACTTTTGTGTAATTTACATATCAGAGGAACTAATTAACCTAAATGAGTGCGTAGTAGTAAAAACCATAAGATGACAATTTTATCATTGGTCACTCCAGTTCCTAGGTAGAAGGTATATTACATAAGAGAGGAACATGTTCATTATTGTCTAGCACAGCATCAGGTTTATAATAAACAGTAAGTATAGCTGAATGAAGGGATGAATGGATGATATGTGGTCTTTCCTAGGGTACTTACTTACTGTTTTAATTTCTGCTACTTCCCTATTTCCCAACAATTAGTGTAGCAGCTGGTGATATACCCAGGATCAATATCATAGAATTGTGCAAATTGAATCTTACACACCAGCTTATCTTCACCTTTGCTAAAGATTCTGTATTCTGTGGTGCTTGGCAGACAAAAAATGAGAGTGTTATAACATTTATTCATCTTAAAAGACCTCTTATTTCAAAGGAGTCCTTGAGAGGCATTCATAGCCTTTTTATACCTTTCAAGATTTTGTTTCAGTTTCAATGCCAACCTAACTTATCTTCCCAGATTAAAATGTTTTTAAAAGTACTTTTAGTCTGTTATCACAGATGATTATTTTAATTTCCTCATTCTGTGCTCTCTTCAGTTTCACTGTAGTTTTTGACAGTGATTGAGCTAAGTTGCATATAGCGTTCCAAGCATAGACACCCACAGTTTGTGTGTGGAGTTGGAGTCTATTTTTTATTTATGTTTGTTCATTACTAAGGATACCCAGCCTAATGTTATACCCTTTTGCCTTGGGGACGCACAAGGTGTTCTACTTCTTGCAGTGACCTGTGTCTCAGAGCCTAACATCTTCCTTGTGGATCTGAATACCTTCACTCACTTTGAAATTCATGGACCTTCTTTTCTAGCTCATTTTGCCTTGGGAAATCTTTACTGAGTTTTCAGGACCTAGAATTTCACTACTTAGAAAAATCTTAATGTCATGGGTCAAATTTGTGATACTGTTTATTCTGGATTCCAAATCATGGATATGTTTAAATAAAGTAGGTCTGGTACCAAGCCCTTGGGGACCCATGGTTTTTATTTTTTTCTCCCTCTATTTTCTATATCTAAATAGATTTGCTGTCCTAGAACAAGATAAAAGGCCCCTTGATAAAGAAGTTTTAAATAAATCACATGCACAGATTTAATCCTGCCCATGTGTCTTTTGTTCCCTCAAAAAAAGCTTAAAAAGATGAGTTAGTCATGATTTCCTAGGATAGAAATGATGGTGCCTCATGCTCCCCGTCTGGACCCCTGATCTGTGTATTTCTGGGCAGCTGTTGCTATGGTGTGAATGTGTCCGCTCAAAATTTATATGTTGAAATCCTAACCCCCCAGGCTGATGGGATGAGGAGGCGGGACCTTTGGGAAGTGATTAGGAAGCAAGATTAGAAAGGGATTTCGTCTGTGAATCAGAAGGCAAGCTCTTACCAGACAGAATCTGCCAGTGCCGTGATCTTGGACTTTCTAGCTCCTAGAATTGTAAGAAATAAATATGTGTTGTTTATAAGCTACCTAGTCTACGGCATTTTGTTATAGCAGCCCAAACACTCGAAGACATCTGTGATTCCACCTTTTATTGTTGTTACTGCCAGTTTATCTGGGCTGGAAGTAGTATTTACTGCCTGCTTGCTTGTGCGCACTTACTCTCTCTCTCTCTCTTCCCCCCCCACACCCTTTTCCTCCTTCCCTCTTTTTTCTTTCTTTTCTTTTTACAAACAAACAAAATACCCAGCCAGCTTGCAGTTCAGGAGCAGAATTCCTGGGCCTGGGATGGAGTCTGACAATAAATAGAAGGCACTTCTCAGTCTAGAAAGAGATAAGGGGGTCAGAACAGTGCTCAGGTGACCTAGAACTTTAGCAACTGGGTGTTTACTCCAGATTCTTTGACAAGAGCTACAGAATGCTTCTTGCTGTGGGCTCAGATTGGTTCAGGGGCCCAGGAAGGGACCTAGCATGTGTATAGGTTCTTAAATAATAGGCTTTTGTTATTATTACTATTAGTTGTCTTTCAATGAATGGAAACAAGGAGGAATTTTTTTAATTGAAAGATATACTGAACAGATTAAGGTTGATGAGCAAATAGTTAAAATGTATTTTAAGGGTATCCAAATTGAATGCATAGAAATTTAAAAAGAAGTGAAAAATGAAGCCAGAGCAGGAGGACTGAACATTCCCAAACACACTTTATTAAGAACAAAACCGTGATGTCCATATATGGAAAAACAGGAAAATGTTAAATGGAAACTAAATTGATTAAGTGAAAACACTTTCTAAGACATGGAATATACAAGGGAATGTTACAGGAGTGAAAGTGGGGGTCCAGCATGGTGGCTCACATGTGTAATCTCAGCATTTTGAGAGGCAGAGGTAAGAGGATTGCTTGAGCCCAGAAGTTCGAGACCAGCCTGGGCAACATAGTGAGACTACTGTCTCTGCAAAAGAGTTAAAAAAAAATTAGCTGAGAATGTTGGCGCGTACCTGTAGTTCCAGCTACTTGGGAGGCTGAGGAGGGAGGATCATTTGTGTCTGGGAGTTTGAGATTATAGTGAGCTGTGATTGTGCCATTGCACTCTAGCCTGGGTGAAAGAGTGAGACCCAATCTCTCAAAAAAATAAAATCGAATGTGGGTTAGTTTACTAGGAGAAACATGAATGATGAAAATTAGTAGATAAAATGAGAGAAATAAAGCAAACTCTATAGAGAAAAATTGGAAAAGACTAAATGGTTCAGTAATGAGATATATTAACAAAAGTAAGTATTTTTTCTTATTGGGTGGACATAGAAATCTGATTTGAAATGACACCACAGGATAGAGACTTGGAAAAAACCAACTATCTATTTATCCATCAATCTGTCTATCTGTACAGGAGTATCACTGTGGTTTTATTTTGGAGGTACACATTGAATCTAAAGAAACAATGGAAAGGAAAAATCTGAGTCATATGTATTGACAAATTTCAGTTATTTACCTTTTGAAGTACTGAGCAGGCGTTGGTTTCATCTTGAAGATTTCGTGCAGGAGAATTTTGGATATTAACCAAAATAATAAGTCATATATTTAGAAAAAGAATAATCTAGAAGTGTCTGGACTGATAAGCCTAACCTGTCTATCAGGAAAGAGACTGGAAGAAAGTAGCTGTGTAACTATTTTATTAATATTTTCATAAGAATGGTAGCAAACAGCATGGCCTTGTAAAGAACAAATCCTGTCAGACTGTAACTTCCTCTTCTGACAAAACGAGCAGTCAGCTGGACTGAAGGGGAGGTAATAGACGTTGGCTATCTTCACTTTGTCAAAGATTTTGATTTCTGCTTGGCAAGCAATACATGAGATAGTTTTGGGTAGTGATGACCAATTTAGAAGGAAATAAGGCAAGGTAATGATGGGGAAAGTGATGAGCAAAGGCTGATACCTTAGAAATGGTGGTCAGGAGGCTGGTCGTGGTGGCTCACACTTGTAATTCCAGCACTTTGGGAGGCTGAGGCGGGTGGATCACCTGAGGACAGGAGTTTGAGACCAGCCTGACCAACATAGTGAAACCCGGTCTCTACTAAAAATACAAAAAATTAGCCGGGCATGGTGGCGTGCACCTGTAATCCCAGCTACTTGGGAGGTCGAGTCAGAAGAATCGCTTGAACCCTGGAGGCAAAGGTTGCAGTAGGCCAAGATTGTGCCATTGCACTCTAGCCTGGGTGACAAGAGTGAAACTCTGTCTCAGAAAAAAGGAAAAAAAAAAAAAAAGAAATGGTTGTCAGGGAGGCCTCTTGGACAGGATGTTTCAGCCAGCATCCAAATAGTGACAAGGCACCAGTCATGTGACCCTCACAGGGAGAGTGCTCCACAGAGGAGGGCTTAGTGGGTGGCCTTGGCCAGTGCAGTTAAAGTGCATTGAATAAAGGGGCGGGTATGGGATAATATGAGAGGTGGGAAAGAACAGAGAAGCAGGTCCCTGTAGGTGTGTGATCAAGGGCACGAATTCTACTTAAGGACAAAGAGAAGAGGTATAGGGGGACTAGACTGAGCAGAGGCAGGAGAGAGAGGCTTTGGAAGCAGGGCAGAGGTTAAGGAGACCTCCGACTAGGGCACTGGCAATGGCGTAATTAGAAGCATCCAAATTTGAGATATATTTAGAAGTAGGACTTGCTGATGGATTAGACGTGGGGAGTGAGGGAAGACAGTTAATCCAAAGATGATTCCTGTGTCTTTGGCTTGATAACGAGGCACCATCCACTGAGATGGGGAAGACTTAAGAGCAAGAGGTTTGGGGAAGAGATTTGGGAGATGGGGGCTCTGTCTGGGAAACATCCTGTTTGAGCTGTCTGCTGTGCATTCACATGGAGAGGCTGAGTAGATAGTTGGATATAATTGTAGAGCTTGGGGGAGAGGTGGACGCTGGAGATAAACTATAAGTCACAGCCTAGAGGTGATATTTGGATGATCTTATTTGGATTCTCACAATTTCTCTGGAGGCAGTTATAAAAAACAGTAGATGGGTGGGGCGCAGTGGCTCACCCCTGGAATCCCAGCACTTTGGGAAGCCGAGGTGGGCGGATCACTTGAGGTCAGGAATTCAAGACCAGCCTGGTCAACATGGCGAAACCCAGTCTCTAGGGAAAATACAAAAATTAGCTGGGCATAGTGGTGGGCGCCTGTAATTCCACCTACTCAGGAGGCTGAGGCATGAGAATTGCTTGAACCCGGGTTTAAGTTGCAGTGAGCTGAGATGGCATCACTGAACTCCAGCATGGGGGCAACGGAGCACGGCTTCAGTCTCAAAAAAAAAAAAAAATTAAATTAAAAATAAAACCCAGTAGATGATGGAAGGTACACCAGTCATCCATGGGTGGCCAGGCGTGTCGGTAGAACTCAAAGTCCAGGAAGAAAAAGAGCAACAAGGAGGAGAGGTCAGATCAACAAAGGGGTTTCCAGGGCCCTCTGTGCCTTGAGCAAAGCCTTACCAGAGTTAACAAACAAAAGTATTGCAAGGGACGTACTTATACTAAGAAGTTATTGGAGGCTTATCTGAAATTTAAATTTATCTGGGTGTCCTGTCTTTTACCTGGCAACCCTACCTCAAAGTCAACAAAAGGTTGAGCCTTCTTCTTTCCCCAGAGTTCCTGTGACTGCAGCCTTACATTTTAGCATGCTGTGCTGTTATTGCTTTGAGTCTTTTTTCAGTTAGACTTTGTATGGTTCCTGAAGGCAAATCTTGTGTGCCTTACGCACATTTGTGCGATCGTTACATTGAAAGACCAGAGTTCAACAGCGATGCTGAAAGCAACTGTATTCTTTTCTCTCGCTGTCCCTTTACAATCATTTAGAGGCTTGTTTTTTTTGCCTGGAGGACATTCCTGTCACTTTTAGTCACGAGCACAGTCTTGGCTCCGTGCTGGAATGTTCAGTCCAGTTTCACAACCATGACTTTAAGCTTCAAATAGAAAGTGTGTCTCGTTCCAGAGATTAGGAGCATCTGGCTGAGGAGCCCAAAACTGAAGGATGGACTATGAGGTCAACTTCCCTTTAATTTCCCTCCTTTGAGCCGCTCCTCCTCGCACCCCCACCAGGCCCCTTTCACCTTCCAGGGCTGGAGGTGGCCACTGAGAGTGAGGCCGAGAGCATAGCAGGAATGGTTTTAAGTTACCAGCATTGGGAAGATCTTTAAACGTGATTCTTTCTCTGAGCGATATTTTCAGGGGTTGCTCAGAGGGCCCACCCCTCTCCTCTTCAGCTCCCTACAAGTGCCGATGCCTCCCACACCTCACCTCTCCCCAGCCCCGGCTGCTGCATCTTCAGTACACCTCCATTCAGTCTCTTTGTGCTGAGGTTATCCAGCCCCTGGCAGGAAGCTTTCTTGGGTAGGCTCCCTTAAGATGGTCCCAGGTTGCCTGCCACAACTGGTCTAAGGGAAATACTTCTATCTGCAGTCTGTGGCTGGCAGCTAGCTCCTGCTGTGGCTGTGTATGGTTCCGTCAAAAGAGACACTTACTATTTGTATTTCTCAGGCATGAGTCAGATAGAAATCTCCAGGGGACCCATATCAAGCTTTCTGTGTAGTCTCCTTTCAGCCTGTCTTCCTGGCTTGAGGTGAGTGGGGGATGCACCTCTTGTGCCCCCTGCGTCTCCTCCCTGAGATGGGGTGAGTGGGGTTAGGGATAGGACAGCACTCCAACTTTCTCCCAAGAGATCGTCTCTCTTATCCGCTTCCACCTCTACTGTAAGCCTCAAAATCAGTTTCCGGCACCCTCTCTGCAAATCCCACGTAGGTGTCCTAATATTCTCTTTAGAATGTGGGAGTCTCTGCTACCTGTTTTATTGTTTTTGACCTTCTGGTGCCTTAGCTGAGGCTGAGACGAGAGAGTGCCATCCTGTTACATTTGTATTTTTAGCACCTAGCTCAGTGCCTCGTACATAATAGGTGCTCAAAAACTTTTTGTTTTTAAACAAACAAATCATTAATAAACTATGGTAGGAAAAGAAGGTCGATAACTGCCAATCCAGATAACCCATTAGTGTAGCCCAGGCAAAATATTTCCATAGACCCTGAGATTTCACAATTGAGGCAAAAGATGAGACTTCAGGGAATTCGGAATGTCTGCTAAATTCCTGATTCCTCTAAGTACAATATAAAACTTAAAAATAAATCACTGATGAGCTTTTATGTAATACCTTGCCCCATCTCAGATCATGTGCAGATTCCTGGGATTTCTTTGCTTCTTGGGTTCATCTCTGAGATCTCTTCTTCGGCCTTGGTCCTTCTTACTCCCTTTAATCGTGAGGGCCATTGGTCTTCCTGGCTTATCCCGCCTCAGATCTGGATAATGCCTTCTTACCATTCAGCTTACAAGTCACTTGCTCCAAGGAGCATTTCCCTTACGGCCTTCACCAGTCTGTCCCCTCACTAGCCCATCTTATGTACCTGTCACAGCACTCATCTGTCTGCACTGTGCATGCTATAGGCTCCAGGAAGCAGGCACTGCCTTGTTCACTCTGCCTTGTTGACTCTGCACTCCAGGAAGCGAGCACGGAGCCAGGCAGAAGTAATGCTGAATGAATGAGTGGATTGGCTCAAGGGCATCAGTTGAAAACCCTCCGAGTGGGGCTTTAGGGTAGGTCTGCCTTGCACATCTGCCTTTAGCTCTCATTAGTGCACAGCATATATCAAGGAGAGAGGATGTTGGTTTGGGCAACCTCAACCTTCATGGCTGAACCAGGCACCCATTGGTGGCTCAGTACACCTGCCACCTGAAGTGTAAGCACAGAATTCTGCCAACTATCACCGCACAGAGGCTGAAAGATCATGTCAATCTTGAGGTTTAGAGCTCCGTTTCTCTAACTCACATTCCTTAGTCCTGCACCTTTAGAAATTTCACTGTGATCATGACACCCAACGACAAATTCAAAAAGATAATTGTTTATATCATAGCACTGTTACTTGGTTTAAATTCAACTAAGAACTGTAGAAGTCGGTGTCAACATTCTCCTGGATTTTATAACCTTCCCAAAACATCATAGTCTTAGCTTTGTCTGTAACCTCCTCTTTTCTCCTGCGCCACCCCTACCCCAGACAAATATAGTTAAATCAAGTTGAAGCTAGAACATGGTAGGATCTTGTAGTAAAAAAACCCCCAAAACAAAAAATGCCCCAAACCCTACTCCAATATGTTATATACAAAAGACATCCAACGTGTGTGTTAGGAAGTTTTTTATGGGATAGGTTCTTGCTCTGTTGCCCAGGCCAGAGTGCAGTGGCGTGATCATAGCTCACTGCAGCCTCACGCTCTGACAGGAACATTTGATTAAACTGGAACATGAAAACAAAGGAGGCTATTTTAGTAAATTATGTAATTAAATTTTTTAGATGTCTGAGGAATACCTAAAGTATTTCTACTTGGAGATTACGAACATGAAACCTCATTTGATGACACAAAATGTATCTCTTTTCTTAAGGGATTCCCCGCAGTTTGTGAGATTATCCTCAACCATAAAATCCTAACATATTATGTACATGTATCATATGAAAAGACAATTATAAGGAAGTTGAGGCCAAATCTACTAGTTGCCTATTCGATGTTCACCTTCCCTTTTTTTTTTCTTGCCAAGAGAACCCTAATTTTGTTGAGGGTGGCAATGCAGCCAGCTAAAACCTATATTTCCATTGCCTCTCTTATAAAGATAGGTGACTAAATTCTGGCCAATGAGATAGAAGTGAAAATTACTGGTGGAATTTCCGGGAAAGCTTTTCAACTGGTGAATTCACCCATATGGCGTGCTCCCTTTGCCCCATCATACACGCCTTGCTCCCACCTGAAATTTCGATCCAACGGCTGCTGCAGCAGCCATTTGCAGCAGTGAGACTTGACTCCATGAAGTAAGGATGATGGACTGAAAGACAGGAGGTTGACACACTGATGACATCATGGAGCCATGGCACTAGTTTGGACTGCCTAGTTTTAGACTTAAAGTTACATGACAGAAATGATCTCTGTTGTTTAAGCCCCTGGTTTTTCTTTTTTCTTTTTTTTTTTTTTTTAGGTTTCTATGACTTGTAACTAAAAAAAATTCTAAAAGATAGTGAAATATTTATGAGAAGGTAAGTGTGTTTATGTACTAGATGAGAATTTATCAAAGAACCCTTTCAATATTGGTAATAATAATATTGGAAAAATTAGAAAAATCTATATTTTTAAAGTTGTTGCACTGAACATATCATCTGATTTTATTTCTGATAATATAAATAATTTCAGTTCTTAATTTAACAGGAGCCACAAACAACTACATAAATACATGTACATACATGCATGTACAATTTAGTGACTGTGTCCATATTCTAGGCATTGCACTCTGCAAGTTATATTCATTATCTCATTTAATATCAACAGCAACCTTATGAGGTACTCCTATTATCCTCATCGTATACACAGAAAAACAGAGGTTTAGACAGTTAAGTAACTTGCTAGTGAGTGGCAAACAAGGCATGAGGACTGAGTCTGGCTTGAAAGCCCATCCTTATGGCCACTACCTTGTCCTGATTCCTGGGAGCAGATGAATATGAGTCCATTTGTTTAAGCTATCTCTCAAGTCAATAACAAGGCTGGTAAAATTTAGGGTGTCTTAATATTGCAATAAATAAATAAATATAATCCACCAAGTTGGACCTCTTAGCAAACTTCAACAGGTAAAGAGAATTTCTACTTAGATGGTAGATTTCTAGTGTCCAGGAATTACAAATGTATAGAAAGCATGGAGATTCAGGTTAGATGTTAAAATGGGTGGCCTAGTTTAAACCAGACTGAGCACACTAAACTCTTTTCCTGAAAAAAAGCAATGAATGTTCCCATTCGGAATGGGCAGGATATGTATTGTGTTCGCTGCCTCCCTGACCTCATCATCCAGCACCCTCCCACTCTGTCCTTCGCTCTGCCCATAGTGCACCACTGCACTGCCCTCCTTGCAATCCTTCACACATGCCATGTACACTCTCAGCTCCAAGCCTTCGCACATACCAATTAATCCCTCTGTGTGGAGTGCTCTTCCCTTAGATACCTACAAGGTTCATTCCCTGGCTTGATTCAAGCTAGTGTTGCCATGTGACCTCATCAGGGATGTCTTCCCTGACCATTTTCTCTACAAAGCTGGCCCCTCTGTTACCTTTATCCTGCTTGCCCCTTCCCTTTGCCTGCCTGTCTTCCCTCCCTCCCTCCCTCCCTCCCTCCCTCCCTCCCTCCCTCCCTCCCTCCCTCCTTCCTTCCTTCCTTCCTTCCTTCCTTCCTTCCTTCCTTCCTTCCTTCCTTCCTTCCTTCCTTCCTTCCTTCCCTCTCTCTCTTTCTCTCTCTTTTCTTTTCTTTCTTGACAGGGTCTCACTATGTTGCCCAGGCTGGACTTGAACTCAAGCAATCCTACCGCCTCCACCTCTGCCTCCCAAGTAGCTGGCGCTACAGGCACAAGCTACTCCTCCTGGCTTCTGCTTTGTATTTTTTGGTAGCACTCAATGAACCTGACATACACATTTACTTGTTGGTTTCTAGCTCCTCCCCTAGAACAAAAGCCCCATGAAGATAGGGCCGGTGCTTTATTTGCTAGGACAAAGCCTAGGACACGCACAATAAATGTTTGTCGAATGAATGAACGAATAAAGAGTTCAAAGAACCAGCTCATGTCCTGTTGTTCTGTGACTACCTGGAAGACATTAGAGATCGGTCTCATTCTGGGACAAACTCTACGGACACAAGAGTTTGGAAGTTACTTTCGTGTTACTGAACACGGCAAAGTGGTTAACACCTTGCAGTTAAAGAATGAACTCCACGTAGAGGAAGTGATAAGAAGAAAGGTGTTTCAAAATGGAATTTTCTTGAAAGGAAAGTGAAAGTAGAAAACTATGTACAAAATGGTAAACAAGCAGTTTGTGACCATTGACAGAAAGGATTCTTAATTATTACCCACACAGAAAAGAAGAAGTATAATTAAAAAGTAGACACATTTTCTCCGCCTCTAGGCAGTGGTTATTGCATTTGAGGGACATTACCCTTAAACGTACACCTGCAGTCTGGGCAATACAGGATCAAGGGCTGTGGTTCACAGGAGGGAGATACAATCTCTGGCCAGAGTAATCAAAGCCCAGAAGGGGGCTTTGAACTAGTCCTTGAAGCATGGAGTGGATTTCAGCAGGATTTTGTGGCCCTGGGTGGCTAAAGAAATAGCAAAAGAAGAGGCACAGCTGAGTAGCTTTTTAATCTGCAGAACAGTAGTCTGGTTGGGAGCCAAAACCGGAATACTAGGAAATAAATATTGAAAAGGTATGTTCAAGGCTATATCGTGGGAAGTCTCCAAAGCCAGGCTGAGGGGTTTGAACATAACCTGCAGGCATCTGGGGCCACCCTTCAACGGTTCTAGTTCTTACTGGGTGAGGAAGTGACAAGATGGAAACATTGTTACAGGGGGTGGTGCTGGTGGGAGTCAGCAAGATGATTTGCTCCGGAAAACCATAAGAAACAGGAAGATTAGGGATGACGTTAGTGAAATACTCTGGGATATAAAGACAAGAATCAGGAAAATGCCTTTTACTTATAAAAAGACACTCTGATGTTCAGTGGGGAAGGTGAGAGAGGAATCAAAGATGGTGATCAGAGTTTGGATTCGAGCTGTATGTAGTACAACAGAAACAGGCAAATCAGGAGGAAGATCTGCCTTCAGGGACACGTGCCAGTCAGAATAACCTACTTGGGAAGCCACTAGGCAATTTGAGTTGGGAATGTGGCTGGGGAACCCACATTTCCTTAGGAACCCCTACCTCCTAATCTGTAGGGGATACATTCCAAGACCTCAGGGGATGCTCAAAACCATGGATAGGACTGAACCCTATGTATACTGTGTTTTCACCCTACACATACAAACCTAGGTTTAACTTTAGTTTATAAGAGGCACAGTAAGAGATGAACAATGATAACTAGTAATAAAATAGAACAATAATCACAATACGCCAGCATCACTAGTCATGCACTTTGGCGTCATTATGAAGTAAAATAAGGTATACTTGAACACAGGCAGCATGATACGAGGATAGTTGATTTGATCATTGAAACAGCTACTGTGGGGAGTCCAGAAGAGTGGATACGCTGGACAAAGGGATGATTCATGTTTCATCACGCTACTCAGACGGGCACACAATTAAAAATGTAGGAATTGTTTATTTCTGGAATTTTCCATTTTATATTTTGGAACGTTGAGTAACTGGAACTGCAGAAAGCAAAGCTGTGGATAAGGGGGGACTACAGTGACAAGCAGACTTTTCGTCAGGTGGGGTCACCCTTCGCTGTGATGTCTAGGGCTCCCCTGATACCAAGAGGTAGATCATGTGTACTCTTTCTACCTGCATGTCTTTCAGTCCTGACCCTGAAAATTGGAATACTAATTGTAGTTTGGGGCTTCATAATTTGTAAAGGAACTAATACGATAGTGGTGAATAACCTTCGAGTCTTGAAAAACTGATTTCCCCTAAGAATCCAAACTGTGGAGAAAGGCACAAATTGGATTTTATTTCTGAACACATAGTAATCCCTGTCTCTTTCCAGAACTTACTTGGTATTCCAAGAGCTAGCAGGACCTGCTTTGGCCTGAAACCAGGGACAGATCTCCCCGGGCTGCCAGAGCCTTTTATAGTTCATGCTAGTCTAGACTCTTTTTTGTGCTTTCCGCTTTGGGACGGAGGTAGGGGAGGAGCATAAGTCCTCAGACCCCTGTGTCATCACTCAGCAGCTGCATAATCTTGGCCAAGCTACTTAACTTCTTTAAGCCTTCATTTCTTTTTTTCAAAAATGACATTGCTGCGAAGATGAAAAGAAAAAATAAAATGAAAGTGCTTGGAGCATAGTAAATGTTCAATAAATGAAGTTTCATCACCATCGTCATCATTCGTTATGTAATTTTTGGCCATCTTGCATTAATGCAGACCCAGAGATTCAGGCCATGTGACCTGAGGACTGGCTTGTGGTGAATTCCCCAGGGATTTATTTCTAGGACAGGTGCTCATAAGAATTATAGTATTTTAGAACATATGCAATAAAGATGTAAATAAAATGGAAGTTTTGTAAAATGTTGGTTTATTGAGTTCTGAAGTGGGATAAGAATATAGGTATGAAATGTTCCTTAGAGATTTTGAAACAGGAAACCTGAGTTAACAAGAAATGGGCTAAATCTCAGGATGTTAGAGGCTCTCTAATCCTAATTTTATAATGATCTGATGACAATTCCAGAGGCTTTCAAGTCAGTAATAAAGCCTTTAATGTATGTGATCTTAACTGAAAGAAGCTGAATTAAAATGATAACATTGAGTATTTTAGCTGAGTTTCTGTAGAAACCTTGAGGAAGAAGTTAATTTTTTAAGCTCACGTACATCATTGGGGAGTTTAGTCAATTGTAAGCCAAAATGAAAAATCTAACATTTGTCCTAATTTTTTTCTTCTTTAAGGCTGTCTAGCATCCTGCCAAGTGAATAAGTGGGCTACGATGGCCCATTCTTAATTAGATGACTGCAGAAAAACTCTTAATTAAAAAGTAAAAATATAATTTTTCCCTCTCTTGCAGAATATGAAATTAATCATAAAGAAGAATACTTCCCAAATGTGGACTAAGAAACATAGAAATGTCATCTAAACTTTTTATTATTAATTTTATGATTAATAAAGATTTAAAATGGAGTGTTATCCATTGAATATAAATATTATATTATAATTAAAAAATATTAAGACAATAAAAAGCAAAATAAACTATTATACATAACATGAATTGAGAAAATGAGAATTTATTTTTTTGAGACAAATCTTGCTGTTACTCAGGCTGGAGGGTAGTGCCTTGATCATAGCTCACTGTAGCCTCTAACTCCTGGGCTCAAGTAATCCTCCTATCTCAGCCTCCCAAGTAGCTAGGACTATGGGTTTATGCCACCACGCCTCGCTAGTAATTTTTTTTTTTTTTTTTTTTGTAGAGATGAGGTCTCCATTGCCCAGGCTTACTTTGAACTCCTGGCCTCAAGCAATCATCCCATTTTGGCCTCTCAAAGCACTGGGATAACAAGTGTGAGCCATGATGCGCAGCCAATAAATATTTTAATACAAATTATAAAATACATAGATATCAAATATTACATTCTAATGAAAATGGTAAATATTTTTTTTCTATTTAATGAACTATAGTTTTGTGCCTAGAAAAAGGTTTACTTGTTAATTTCTGTTAGTCTGAGTCTACAATAAGAATTAAATACAGTAAACCTAAACTTTAAGCTGTATCCAAAGTATATGTATTTTCTCTCAAGTACACTTAAAATTGAGGTTAGTTAGTATCCTATGATCTCTGCACTGGAAAACAAATTTTCTTACTACAACTGTCCACCAGAAGAAGAAACTAGGGAATTATAACTAAATCATCCAAAAGGATTAAATTTCTTTTTTAAAAAAAGCTATAAGTAAAAAGTTTCCATAGCTTTCACTGAGGTTGCTTTCTTGTAAAAATTACTTCGTTATATAATTATGAAATATAACAGAATATCAGAGTACCAAAAATAATATTCCACCACTATGCCCATCACCAATATTAAAACACTTGTTATATTTGCTTTGGTTTTCTTTTTGAAAATAAATGTTTTATATCATTCTCAAACATATTTCTATACTTTTAGAACAGGCTGGAGATCTATAAACCTCATAGTTTTGTATTTTTGTGTTTTAAAGTCCACGTAAACGGTATGTTTTATAAATAGCCTCTGCTCTATGTCTACTTGCTGCTGAAGACTGTGTAGGGTGAATAAGAATCATCGAGTGTCTAGGCCATTTAGCATTATTCCACTTACATTGAGAGAACTAAAGAAATAATAACCATAACTCTTGCTAGAAAAGTTTACAGCCTTGTTAAAATGCCAAAATGAAGACGTGGTAAGAGTTTTTATATTATTTTACCTACCATCTGGGTAGAATGCAGTAATTAAGAAACCCGTCTCTGCATAGTTCTGAATAAAGTACTTTAAAACGTCAATTTGATATATTCTAAATTTGGAAGATCAAATCGTTTAACATTAAATCATGAGCCAATTTCAGAATATAGTCATTGCTCATGGAGGACTTTTACCCGACTTTTTGGGAGCTCACTGGTTGTTCGTTTAGAGACTCGTAAGAGTAAACATTCACATAAATAATAATGGTTTAAGAGTTGGTTAGTCGTCATGGCTACAAGGATAGGTCAAGTTTTTAGGTAAGGTGACTAGTATACTTCCATAAGATAGGGCAGAACATTACTAGTTCCACCACGGAGAGAGTATTTATACATATATTGTCATTCTCCTGGAAATTTACAAAACCTAACCCAATGCTAAAAATAAAATACAAACTGCATAGAACTCACTGGTCGATTTTAATAATGAGATAGATGCCACAGAATGTGAGACGTAGGTAAATGGACGCAAAAATCCTTGTTTTACAATGTCTGCATCTCTGTAGTACTGACATTTGAAAACTTTACTTTGCACATACTTAAGTATGATAAATGAAGGCACTGTGGACTAGGAACGAGAGACAAATGCTTTCTTCTCCAAATCGTCTCAGACTCTGTATTTTCTTAGTCATAGCCGTTTAAGTAGTTAAGTAGGCATTTGGTAGACTATTGCATGGAGGATTGCGAGGGCAGGATATTGCTACCTGCGGTGGAATGCCTGAATTTCGTCTCTCAGCAAGGATAATGGGTAGCATAGTCTGACTTTCGACCCATCCAGTGGTTCAGACTTACAGATATTATCCCATACTTTACCGCAATTCCTTGTTGAATTAAGGCTTGCACTTCGAATATAGACCATAAACTCCTGGGTCTGTCTTGTACGACATTGTCTGGCATAGGCGCTCACTATATATTTGTTGAATGTTAACGTTCTGTGCACCAAAACCGTGCACTTTGCATCGATTATCTGCGAAAAGCATGGTACACTAAAACTAGATATTGAAGAATTTCCATGTTGATCATGAATAGAGGTAATCCACGTTTAAAATACCAGGTGTTGGGTAATCGCTACTAGGAGATTAGCCACCCCGTGCGCCCAGGTGAAAGATGTCAGTCCGTGCGATCCGAAGTGCTGTGGTAGTCAGCGCTCTAGCGTACTCCAGGAGGAAGAGGCGTAGTGCCGGAGCTTTTAACCTGGGAAGGGGCAGGGGAATGAGCCCAGGGACCCCAGCGGGGCGCAAGTAGCAGGCTGTGCGCTCGCCGGCTGCCCTGCGGCCCCAATACCCAGCGCAGCCAGTAAGTGGCGCTGGGCCTCGGGTTTGGCGGCCCGGAGGAGCGGGCTGCGGATTACCTGCAGCAGCGGGGAGCGGGCGAGCTCCTCCCCGTCCGCCCCCACACCCCACCCCCACCGCAGCACTAACCCCGGCTCAGCTGGCTCGGCGCACTCGCTCGGAGGAGCCGGGACCGAGCGGACCGCCGGCTGCAGGCAGCGAGCGCGGCTGGGCTGCGGGGCTGCTTCACCGCGTCCTCCGGGCCCGGGCCGCCCTCCTCCCGCACAGTGCGGCGCGGGGAGGCCCCGCGCCTCGACCACCCCCGCCCAAGCGTCTGCGCCTCCTCCTCCGCTCTGCAGGCGGGGACAGCCGGGCGCTCGGCACTCGGCAGCGCGGCCCCCTCCCGCCCCCGGCTCCCGACAGCAGAAGCAGCCGGCAGCGCCAGGGGCCGCCGCCGCCGCCGCCGCCGGGCTCCGCGGGGCTCGGGAGCCGGCCCCGGCCAGGAGGCGCGGAACCATGGCCGATGGGGGCGAGGGCGAAGACGAGATCCAGTTCCTGCGAACTGTAAGCGCCGTGCGTCGCTTGTGCTCCCAGGGGAAGGGGGCGCCAGGGCATCCACTAGCGGGGTCCGGGCAGAGTGACAGCGGGCAGCGGGGACTCGAGGGCGGGGCGAGGGGTGCCCCCTGGGGATGCGGGAGGAGCGGGCATCACCAAAGTGTGTGCAGGTGTGCGTGTTGGGGCGCGGGAAGGCAAGGGCGCGTGTCTGTGCGCGCGTGTGGAAAGCTAGAGGATGGAGCGCGGCGAGCCGGCGGGAGGCGCCCGGGCTCGGACCCGGGGCAACGGGGACAGGAGCCTCGGAGCTGCGGGATCCGGGGAAGGAGGGGACGGCCAGTCCGGCCTGCCTGGTGGCAGGGCTGGGACCTCCCGGGCGGCCGGGGGCAGGGTGCAGAGCAGGGTGGCCCGTGGGGGCACGGGGAGCGGCGGGGACTCGGGTCGTTTCTGGGAGTACCGCCGCCGGGGGGTTTCTTGGGCTTTCGGGCTGGACCCGCGCGTTGTCACGGAGCGAAGACGTCGGTTCGCTTACTCCGTGTAGCGTGCAGCGCAGCTGGCCGGGGGCGGGGGTGATGGTGCAGGACGCTGCCCGGAGGTTTCCCCCAAGTGAAGGTGCTGCGAAAGCGGAGGAGGAGTCGCCTCCGTGGTCCCCGCGGTTCCCGGGGCTGGTGCCATCCATGGTGGTGCTGTGACCGCTTGCAAAGCGCGGAAGGCATGGGGAGCGAGTGTGTGTGTGCGCGCGCGCGGGTGGTGGTGGCGGGGAGAACATCGTGAACGTGTCGTTCTCTAAATGCTGGCTTATTGCATGCCAAGTGCAGCAAACTCTGTGTGTGTGTGTAAGTGTAAGGGCAGGGTGGCTGCCCCACACTGGGTGGCAGGCAGGGAAAGCTTGGCTCCACACTAATACCATTCTTTCTTCTTAAGTACCTCTTGGCACTGCTCCTTCCTTTCTCTGATTTGTTCAAACACTGCAGATACTTCCCAGGCTGAGGCATTGCTCGCCTCCAAGCTGGGACTGGAGAGCCTCTCCAGAAGAGAAAATGCCCTAACTTCCTCCTAAGAATAACCTAGTTAGCATCCTTTCAGTCGTTCCTTTTCCACTTCTGTCCTCCTTCCTGAAGGATGTTCCCTTGCAGGATTCCCCAGACTTCCCCAACCTAGAACTGCAGCTTCTGATGGTACTTCTTTCCTCAGCAGTACAAAAAACAAAACAAAACAAAACAAACACACACACACACACACACACACACACACACACACAAAATTCCCAGTTACAGTTACCTATAATCACAGAAACTCGTAGAGATGGTGGAATTTTGGAAAATTAACTTTCAGGTGTGAAAATAGTCTTGATGTATTTGGGTACTAAACATATGAAAACAGCGAATTTGCACAGGAACGTTGTAAACGACTGTCTTTTCTCTTTTGCTCTTCTTCCTCCTCTTTTTTTTTTTTTTTTTTGGAGTCGGGGAAGGCAGTCATTTGTGCATTAAACGGACTGGGAGAAAGCTTTGGGAAGGATAAAAATCCAGGATCCGCATCAGATGGCAACCTAATAGTAATCCAACCGAATAGCTGCATGTTATGCACCATTGCATATGCTTTTTGAAGTACTGTTGGCCCAAGACCGGGCTTGGAAGAGCCTCTTCACTAATACCTTGGTCACGGTGTATATTAAGCGTGCTGGTAATACAGTTGTCTTTTTCATAGAAAATGGTTTATAAGGTTTTTTTTTTTTTTTTTTAAAGTAATTTAAACCCTATTAGATTTTTCTGAAAACTAAGGACTCTTTATTCAGGTGGACAAATATAGTTGCTGCATAATTTTTCGATCAATTTGTATCAAACTGTATGGGGTTAAAATTAGCTGGGAAATTTTGGTAGGCTTCATGCACTCAAGGGCTTCCTGCGGGCTTAACTGTTAAGCCGAGCTCATGGAGGTGGTGTTATCAGAATGCTTAATGGGCACCGAGGGAACGTGCTGGCTGATGGGGTTCTGCACATATAAAGTGATGTTAACTCTGTGCCAC
This sequence comes from Macaca nemestrina, assembly GCF_043159975.1. NCBI lineage: Eukaryota > Metazoa > Chordata > Mammalia > Primates > Cercopithecidae > Macaca > Macaca nemestrina. The sequence continues at coordinate 12,156,193 of NC_092125.1, read as the reverse complement.
TCAGCAGCTGCCTGTCAGCTAGAGCAACACCTTTGATAAGTGGGTCCTGGGTAGGGATCTGGCAGTCCCAGGCTGGGATTTTTCTTTTTAATAAAACATCCGTAGGTGGTTGTGCTGATGATAAATGACCTTGAAGGAGGTGGCACAGTGGAGCAGGGGGGATTTTTTGTTTTTTTGGTATTGCATTAACATCTAAAAGGAAAACATGCCTTTCCTCACGATTTTCCAATTTTCATATGGAAATTATCAAATGCTTTACCGGCTTCTCCATCTATACCCTACATCCTTCCCTTCCCCGTCCTCCCTTTTTTTCCCTCTTAACCTGAGAATGTTGGTGGTTCAGAGATGTTGATGGGGTTAATAATGGGGAGACTGTGGTATGGCTCCTACATTAAAGTCATTTCTTTTTTTTTTTTTCTGAGGGCATTTATTTCTCTGTCATGTGCAAGCTTGTCAATGTGAGTTATTTCTTCTTCTTTTTTTTTTTTAAAGCAAATAGTCCAAGGAGTATTGGGAATCTACATCTTGGTAAAACAGTTATAGATGGAAGACTTCTTGATAGTGATGGATGAAGCTGTTTTGCATAGCAAAAGAAAAACAGTCATTAAGACACTGTAATTGTGAATTTGACTGGACATTTCATGTGTTCTGATTAGAACATCTGAATTATCTTGAGCAGATCACTGTCTATTGGGTTTGTATTCAGCACCCCAGCACATTGAGGCATCTTTTTGACCACTGTCCACAGAAAGCTTTTTTGCTTTTCTTTTCTTTTCTTTCTTTTTTTTTTTTTTAGAAGAGTCTGAGATCACTGTTAAGGGAAGTAGAGGTGAAATGGGCTGTGTCTGTGAGTTATGTATGCTGCTGTAAATTAATTCCTCATTTGCAAAGAGGTTTTGTCACTGGTTCACTTGTACCCGTCTCTCTGGCATCTCTATTCCATTTGCTGCTGCTTGTTGGCTCACATTCCAAATAGTTATGTGGATGAATGATCATCTTTGATTCAGTGGCTCCCCCATCTGCTGGAAACCTGCCCACTTGGGTCCGTTTATCTTTGAGAGAGATTGAAAATATGTTTGTGTAAACTCTGGATATGCTGGTACACTTATGAGAGAAGAATCCTATCATAAAATAAGCTGTCAGCTCGTAATGGATTCGTTCACTGTCATATCCAAACATATCCATGATTTGGAATGTATGTTTTGTTTTATTTTATTCTAAAGATTTTATTAACTTACCAATGTAACAACAAACTGTCATTTGGTTATTTAAAACATGCATCTTTTTAGTTATGGTCCTCTTTTTTTTTTTTTCAAGCAATCATACAGAATGTTATAGAAGATATTCCTCTGACTTTAAGAAAACCATGGTATAAAATGACCTTGGTCAAGGTGTTTTTTTTTTTTTTTTTGAGTATTTTGTCTTTCTTTCATTTGTGTAAGCACAGTTGAGTTACCCTTGGGGTGTACTGTGTCATGTAGTTTTGTATTTACCCATAGATTGAGACTTAAAGTTTAGTCCTGGCTGTAAAAATGATCCTGATAGGAATACTTACGGTCTTCCTCTTGTCTTCCTTTGCAGAATGAAGTATTTCATTAGATTTCTTCTCAGTGTTCATACCTCTTGTTCCACAATGACAAGAATCATCTTTAAATATACTCATCGATGAATAGTGATAATTATGCAGTATAGATGCCGGTGTACAACACTGCATAGGAGGTTTGATGGGAATATTTAGCCCTAGTTTGTAGAGGTCCAGGAAGGTTAATGGTATGAAGTCAGTACTCAGCAGTGCAGAACGACAACTAAAATTCAAATCTTAGGCTAATAGTGTTCTTTCCAGGAGAGAAAGGCTTCTGTATCTACTGTTCAAGTATGTTTTAGGTTTATAGCAAAAGGATACCAAGTCAGTTTTCTCAGTTGTAGGAATGTCACAGAGTACAAATGAAAAGATGGAGTGAGCAGTGGAAATCTGCACTTTTTGCTCCCTTCATAATGAAGCTACAAGGAGCTTTAGATAGATATGCACTATGGTATTTTCCCAAGGAACTGATGCAAAGCCCACACAGGCTTACATCATCAGACTTATTTTATTTTAACTTAGAAATTAGCATGTACACATTGGCAGGAAGGGCAAGATCTAAAACACTTAGGGCACTGATTTATTTGACATTCAATTGTATTTGTGCTTTGGCTTCAGATAAGTGTTTTTATCACGGCTGAATTATCCAAGAAAGGACTCCAGCAGCACTGGGTGACTGTGCTTCTTTAGATAGCTTTTGGGAGAGAGGGAGAGGTGATGAAGCACACATTTGTCCTGAAACTCTGACATTGTGGGAATTAGATTAATTCAGAAAACATTTGTTGAACACCGTCTGTATGTATAATGTGTTAAGGAAGTATTCAAAATAAGTAGAGAAGTGGTTTGCAGCTGTAAATGCAAAGAAAAGATATAGAGGATGGCGTGGAACAATCAGAAGGGAAAAATGCATAAATAAACTCCAAAACATTAGGGTAGGAAGAGGCCTTTAGAAAACATTACCCTGTCACCCCATGCCTCTCTGATGTTGCAGATAAAGAAACAAAAGCTCAGAGAGCCAAGTGACTTGGCCCAGTGTCACACTCCAAGTTAGTGGCATTTAGTAATGCGGAGTATATGAAAATCTATGAGGAATTTCCAGAAAGGAGGTTTACCAGCACATCATTCTTTATAGAGTAGTTTTAAACCCACTTTTCCATTTTATCCTTAACTTGACCTTCATAGGGTTCCCTCTCCAAATCTGTCCTCTTGTCCTTCCAGCTAGTGAAAAGGAGGTTTCATTTCTCTTTTCTAATGTTACAGTCCCTCGCATGGCCTAAATCTTGGTCCTGGAAGCCAAGATGGGAATCCATCCTTTCCATCCTTTTTTTTTTTTTTTTGCCTCCCTATCCACTTACTCCTTCAGGTTCATCTTGAAGCCTGTTAATTTCTCCCATCTTAAAATGTCTGTCTTTGACCCCGATACCTTATTTGGTTGCTCCCCTCCTCCAAAAGTGGTCTTCTCCCACTGCTTGTACCCCTCTCCATGTAATTATCTAGCTTCTCTTCCTTCTTAAATTCACTTTCCTGGATGTTGCCAGTAACTCCCTCCTTGCCAAGTCTAAATGTCCCTCTGTCCCTAGTCCCTTAGATTCCTTCTCAAACTCTACTACCTTGACTTTCCTTTTTGAAGCTACTCTTTTGACTTTGGGGACATGGTACCTTCTGGGTAATTTTTTACATTTCTGATCATGCTTTTTCCAGGTGCGTTTCATTCCTTTTACGCCAAGTGTGTGGTTATCCCAAAAGATTCTGTCCTATTTCCTGTTCTGTCTCTTCTGCCTTCATGAGCTTATCTATGTCACAAAATCTGGGATCTCTTGAATAACAGAGTTTGAAAAGACTTAACAATGACTTCATCCAGCTCTGAGAGCCAGAGAGATGAAAGGAATGTTCCCAAAGTGACTCTTTTGTTGTAGGAGAAACCCACTGCAGATTCGACAGCCCTGGGCCTTCATTTCAAACCTCTATTTAGACTTCCCTCCTGCTTCTCGGACCCCGGAAACACCAGCTTGAGATCATTGCCTGTCGGTTCCCTAAGCGACGTTCCTTCCTAGCGTCTCTGCTGATCGGTGGCACTGCCGTTTGTGGCTCTGGCTCCAGTGTGATCCTAACCTTCAGAAGATCTGAGTCTGAGGCCTGAATCTCCCAGTACCTAGCTTTATGGACTTAGAACAACAGTGCCTGGCTCATGGGAGGGCCTCAATGTATTTGTCTAGTTCTCTTTCTTCTCTTCGGCATCTAATTTGTCATCAGAGCCCATCGTGTTTCTCTTTGCAATCCAAGTCAGATTTCGATGTCTTTCATACTCCATTAGCTTCTTGTTCTGATCCCAGTACTCATTTCAACCTTCATCATCCTTCCTCCCGCAACAAATCAGCAACCCGCCTAGAATCCTCCTGCCATTTTAGCCCTCCTGAAACCCTTGTGTCCAGCTCCAAGCCTCAGCTGACATCCTTGCACATCCTGTCTAATTTCTCTACTTGGCTCATGACCTTTTATGATCCGCCCCTAGATACGTTGCTTACGCTTTTCATCCTACACGGAGATTTCTTGGATCACTCCAACCAATTCTGATTTTACCTCTCTCTGACCATTTATCACTAATAATTAATAAAATGTATGGAACTGATTGGGAAACTCAAGCAATGGTCAGAGAATGCTTTGACCCTAATGCTCTGTGGGAGAGTTGGGACCATGTTGGGCATCGGTTTCCCGTGATGCTTGGCGCGCTGTTAGCTACAAGGACAGACTTAAGAGAAATCTTGTGGCAAGTGAAGATCGGGACAAGAGAAAGGATCCTCCTCCCCACCAGTTTAATGTGAACATCACTTGAATGCGTCCAAATGCAGAAAGAAGGAATCTGCTATGAAGAAAGTAGGAAAAGATAGTGGGGGCCGGAGAATGGAGGTAAGATCTCTTCTAGAAGCAGAAGAGTAGGAGGGTTGGTGGGTGAAATTCTGAGATGAGGACAGAGGAGGTGTGTAGGGTGAGAAAGTCCAGGTGATGATTGCTGCTTTGGGAGGCCGCAGTGGTTCCCAGGTCCAGTGGGAGGGGACACCTGGAGAAGGCAATTAGAGAGAGGGAAGTTATAGTCACTGGAGCAAGTGAACAAAGGAGAGTAAGAGAATAAATTAAGGGTTAATTGAGTCTGAGTGATTGGAGCTGCCCAAAAGAAAGACTGGTTTAGAGTCAGAATCTATATTTCAAATGAGCAGCTGTCAGGGGGTGAGGTGACTTCCAGGGGCACTGTTAGAGTATCCAGTGGATCAGTTTCATCTCCTTACTTTCCCCTTTATTAATCACGGGAAGAACACTGGGATGAGGACCCCGCCAACAAATGGTTGTGATTTGTTGAGAAAGGTAAAATGGGGAGGGTGATTCTTAGAGGGACTCTCTGGGGTCATTCCCATTGTCATGTTCATAGTCTTAGTGTCAAGCAGACTCAAACCATTCTGCAGCATGAGCATAAAACACCTCACCTGGGACTGGAAAGAAATGCTTTGAATGATCCTGAGGTCCCTGGAAATCCTCATCCTGATAGATCACAGGCCCTGAAAGCTGACAACAAGCGTCATGCCAGGATTCTTGATGATGGGTGGTTTTCTTTCAGGGAAGAGGAGACGTTAACAATAAGAGAAGGTTGCAGACAGGCGTTTAGAAGGAGCTAGGAGAAGAATTCTCTCATGCCAGTAGCACTCTTAGGGACTGGTAGAACTAAATGGGTTCGGATCCATTTAGTAACTAAACTTCTAGTGAGCTTGTGTGCAAGTCCTCTCTATTGTCCCAGCCGTGAAGAACTTCTCTGGCTTCTGTAATTACCTTCTGCCTGGCTGGTGAAGACGTGGCCCATGTTTCTGGGGTTTCCCGAAATGTTACAGTCAGCCCTCAAAGCCCAAGTGGAAGGTGGATTTCCTGGTTTCTGTTGCAAAAGTTCTATAGTGGTGTTGCTGCAATGAAATGGAAGTCCAAGGCTTTGCTGTTAGTGACGGAATGTTCAGAGGACCTACACATAATTGCTTTCATGCTCATTACCCAAGCAGAGCTCCTCCTGCAGAGTGGGGGACAGAGAGAGCACAGCCACTGACACGTGAACCCAGGGAGACCTCCCCTGGATGGCTGGGTGTAGGTACTGAGCACCCACCAACCGATGATTAGTATCTGCCAATTTACTAGAAGAAAACTTGAAATCTAGCTGTGGAGCCAAGATAGATGCAGAAGAAAATGAGTGGAACGGGAGAAAGTGTTTAGGAGCTCAGAGGCTGGCAGGGCCCTCCTGAGTCTGGGAATGGTTGAGGCGGGAACGAGGACACATTTGCTCCCTGGGACATGTGGCTCTTCGTGTGCGGAGGAAACCCTCATGTGGTCACTGAGTGAGAGGCACAGGCCCATACGTCTCATCACCGTGGAGGAAGCAACAATTCAATGTAGCCAATTTATTTTTCTACTATGGCAAGCGCTTTTTTTCCTTTAACATTTTTGGTATTTTGAAAGAGTTTTTGCACATTTGTTCCGCTTCTAATGAAATTTTCGTTGTTTCTCTTTCTTCCTGAGTTTAGAATCTGATTCATAATGTACATGGGAACCCATGAATTTCACTCATATTTAATGCATAACCAAAGATATAAACTGAAATGATACATTTTGAGAAGATCAAGAAAAGAACAAGAAAACTTACAGGAAAAATGATATCCTTAGTCTTGAGTCAGTTGGGGTATTGTTAAAATGAACAGCACAATGAGTTGATAGCTGTTAGAAGTTGTATTTTCTTCTTTTCCACAGCAGGTTTCTGCTTTTCAAAGTAAAAGGGATTATGATTTAAATTCTTTTAGATTTTGCTGGAGTTTATATTTATTTCATAATCAAAGAAACTTACATGAGGAAAGTTTGGTCTCACATACACACACACGTGTGCAAATGAATGAAAGATATTATACCATATTTCTTTTCACCAATTTTGACTGTGGCGTAGAATTCAGTTAAATTAGTTCATGGGTAGCAGTGAATTGTCTGTTGGTCTCTGTTCCTTCTTCCAGTGCTTTGGGGTTTTTATTTTTATGGTTCCTTTCCCTTTCCCTTTCCCTTTCCCACCCCTCCCCTCCCCTCCCCTCCCCTCCCCTCCCCTCCCCTCCCCTCCCCTCCCCTCCCCTCCCCTCCCGTCCCCCTTCCCTCCTTTTCCCTTTCCTCCCTTTCCCTTTCTCTGCCCCCTCCCGTCCCCTTTCCCTCCCCTCCCCTCCCCTCCTTTCTCCTCTCCTCTTCTCTTCTTGGGGCTCATGAGTGAGTTACTTGTGAGAGATGCTATTTTGATAGTGGCAGGACCAGCAACAAACCTGTACCATCTCAGCATTCAGGAACAATGGTGTCCACATGTCTTTTGGAGGTTGAATGCGGCATTCTTAAGGCACATTTGAATAGTCCCACAGGCTGAGAGAAGTTCCTCTGATCTTAAATACAGTGTTAGCCTGAGGAGTAACCATTTCTGGTCAGGAGCTCAGAGCTCTTTAATGCCATGGCCTACGTACTGCTGTTGGCACCTTTATTTCTTGTAGGCACATTGATATGTGATTGCCTGGCAGGTCTGTTCTAAGCATTGCCTGTGTATTTTCTCGTGAAATCCTTAGAAAATCCCTCAGAGGTAGCTGCAAGGAAGTGAATGAAGTGAGCCCAGTGTTCGCAGAGACAGGCAGCGGAGCTAGAGTTTCAGACCTGGGCCGGCTGGCTCTGGAACTCTCACTTAATCTTACCGCACAGGGGCCCTTTCTGCTGGAGAGAGACATATTTTAAAACAAGAGGGAAACTTGGTGCCCTGCTTCTACCTTCAGGAAAGTACTTTATAATATCAAATGTGAATTTCTTACACTACCAGAGCCTTGCAGGCTGTCTGCCACATCACAGGCCCTGTGTTTAATGTTTGTGGAATTGTGTTGAACTGATTGCATGAGATAGTATTTTACATAATAAATACAGAATAGGGTAATTGTGTGTAGTTTACTAGGGTACCTTAATGCAGTGTGTGTGAATGGGATCTCTCTTTGTCTGTAGCATTCTACCGGGTACCTAAGAGAAACCATGAAGGTGGAAGCCATAGCTCCTGTAGAGGTGAGATGCTCAAACAGTGGAACCTTATGTGCATCAACCTGGGAACAGTAAGCTTATGGTCCTGTGGGGATTGTGTCCTGTGTAAAATTCAGAGGGTCCAAAAGGTGAAGAGATGATGGATGTGATCGTGATATTGGGCTCCAAAACTCACGGAGTAAATGGTCAATGGTGAAGTAAATGGTGGTAAAAGCAGAGATTCTATTTTGTTATAAAATATGAAAATAACATGAAAGGCAGAATCCAGAATATAGAACCACATGTCAGGCAGGAATTAAATTTTCAATGAAATGCCACCTTGACCTCTAAAAGTGCTCCAAAATCTCTTTTGTAGCGTTTTGGGAAATTTTGATTCATTTTAGTTTTGAAACAGTTGACATTTGGGGGAGTGGGCTAAGGGATGAAAATATGTTTCAAAGTGCTTGTTTTTTTAAGGACAATATTTTCCAGAACTGTACTTCAGGGGCATGTCACACTTATGAGCCTGTAGGGAAGAACAGGGCTTTTTTTTTTTTTTTTTCCCCTCCTTTTAGGGAAGAACAACATATTGAAGGATGACTAAGGCACTTGAAAAATGTTAAGAGAAACACACACACACACACACACACACACACACACACTGCATACACAGGATCCAATCCCTGATGCCCTTTTCCTCTCTTCTTCTTTTTTAATTTTTATTTATTTTTTTTAGATGGAGTCTCACTCTGTCGCCAGGCTGGAGTGCAGTGGTGCAATCTCGGCTCACTGCAACCTCCGCCTCCCGGGTTCAAGTGATTCTCCTGTTTAATCCTCCTGAGTAGCTGGGACAACAGGCGCCCACCACCACACCCGGCTAATTTTTGTATTTTTAGTAGAGATGGGGTTTCACCATGTTAGCCAGGATGGTCTCGATCTCTTGACCTCGTGATCCACCTGCTTCGGCCTCCCAAAGTGCTGGGATTACAGGTGTGAACCACTGCGCCTGGCCCCTCTCTTCTTATTTTTTTGCCTATCCCTTTAGTCCCCTTTGGTCTTGGACATGTCTGTCATGACATGTTTCCAAGGCCAGTGCCCACAGTTGGGAGTCATGATCAACTTACACGTCCTGGCTTGTAGGTTCAGCGAAATGTCAGGAGAACATTTTGTCTTGAGTCCCAGACAAATGAAAAGCTGAGATGAAATGTTTTTGATTGATGGCTGTCAGAGAAGCTTAAAGACTTCCGCTTCACTGCCATTCCCTTTGTGACAGGGAAGGGGCCATCATCTTCTGAAGACGGGGGTGTCGTTATTAAGTCCAAACGTCCTGCTCCCGTCATGAAGAATTGCATTACACAGTGAAGCCTGCAAAGTCAGCCCGACTTGAGTCAGTCCTACTCACACCAAAGAGGATGTGGAAACTCGGGGAGGACAAGAGAGAATTGTGATTTCACCTCTTCCTGCGCCAACGCCTGGTCTCTTCTTCTTCTTCATTCTGAAATGCTCTCGGACTGCCTGCTACATGCCATGCTTCTTGCTGGGTGCTGGGACTCATATCCAAGCTTGTCCTGCCTTTAAATAGCTTATTCTGTCTCTATGGGTGGGATGAGGATAAGGAAAAAGCAAATAGTCTACTACACAGTGGACATAAGAGTCAGAAAACCATGAGAGGAAAGGATGTTGAGGAGGGAGGGATCTGTGTCCCAGGAGTACCATTATCTAAGGTTTGGTGGAGGAGGCAGCATTTTCAGTTACAGAGTTCTCAGACTGAAAAGGAACTTCAGGGATCAGGGTCTAACCCCATGACTTTAAGTGAAGGAACATGAAAGGACACGTATATTGGCCCCCATTATTCCGCTCAGACAGGATAGCTGCAATTCATTTGATTCCTGGAACAATCCATTTAGTCTATAAAGTGGTTAATTGCACTAATACAGGTCAGGAAACTGAGTTGCAGAGAGGTGAAATGACTTGTTCAAGGGCAATTGATGAGTAAGTGATGTTGCTGGAGAGTCCAGGGTTTTCAGATGCCAAAGCCCTTCCTTCTCTCCCCTCCCTCCCTCCCTCCCTCCCTCCCTCCCTTCTTCCCTTCTTCCCTCCTTTCCTCCCTTTCTTCTCTTTCCCTCCCTCCCTCCCTTCCTCCCCTCCCCTCTCCCTCCCCCTTTCCCCCCTCCCCTCCCTCCGTCAGGAAAAATAGTAAAAGACTGTAAATTGGATTATAAGGAATGATTTGTGGCTGTCCTGTCACATTTGTCCATTTAGGTTATCTGTGCTTTTCATTTGGGAGCTATCTTACTACTCTGTTAAATTGTGGAAAACGGATAGTAATGATTCCTGAACTGTTGATTCTTTTTTTTTTTTTTTTTTTTTTTTTTTGAGACGGAGTCTCGCTCTGTCGCCCAGGCTGGAGTGCAGTGGCCGGATCTCCGCTCACTGCAAGCTCCGCCTCCCGGGTTTACGCCATTCTCCTGCCTCAGTCTCCCGAGTAGCTGGGACTACAGGCGCCCGCCACCTCGCCCGGCTAGTTTTTTGTATTTTTTAGTAGAGACGGGGTTTCACCGTGTTAGCCAGGATGGTCTCGATCTCCTGACCTCGTGATCCGCCCGTCTTGGCCTCCCAAAGTGCTGGGATTACAGGCTTGAGCCACCGCGCCCGGCCGAACTGTTGATTCTTGATTATAGAAAATGCAAATCGTGTCTACTAGAATGCAGTTGTAGCTACTGAGCAGGTTTATTCTTATCAAGCAAATTCATCTCAGCCTTCCTGATGGGCTCATATCGTTGTATGTCCTTTGGAGCCTCCTTTGAACCTGCTGTGATACCACATTGGTTCTTTAATGAAGAAATTAAATAAAATCTTGGATGTGTTCATTTTGTCTTTGTTTGAGTCGTAGTTTTACTTTAAAAAAAATTACCTTGGCCGGGCGCGGTGGCTCAAGCCTGTAATCCTAGCACTTTGGGAGGCCGAGACGGGTGGATCACGAGGTCAGGAGATCGAGACCATCCTGGTGAACACGGTGAAACCCCGTCTCTACTAAAAAAATACAAAAAACTAGCCGGGCGAGGTGGCGGGCGCCTGTAGTCCCAGCTACACAGGAGGCTGAGGCAGGAGAATGGCGTAAACCTGGGAGGCGAAGCTTGCAGTGAGCTGAGATCCGGCCACTGTGCTCCAGCCCCGGCGACAGAGCGAGACTCCGTCTCAAAAAAAAAAAAAAAAAAAAAAAAAAAAAATTACCTTCAACATCACTACTATGCCTCCTAAAATAAGAATGTGTGGGATCTTGCTGAATTTGGGTGGGGAGGGCAGGAAGACAGGACAGATGAAAGGAAGGTGGGTGGGGGCCACATGTTGTTTCTTCTGTCTCCCCATCTCCAGGGCCACTTTCCAGTCTTCTCTGTCCTGTTCTATGTTCAGGAGTCTCCTACCCTAGATGGTGCTGGGAACACTGTTTCCTCTCCTTGTTGGCTCAGATCGAGGGCTGGGGATAGTTTCCCACTGTTGCTGGTCCCTAGAAGTCCCACCTCTGTCGGATCCTGTCACGCTCCCAGCCCACGCCTCGGTAAATGATCCCTCATTCACCTGTCTTCAATTAAACCCTTGAGAGTGCCATCTCCTTCCTTGATGGGACCCTGATGCAAAGGCGGGAAGCACAGTGACACGTTTGGGAGAGAGATGATGTGCGAGTACTGCTGTGTCATCCTGGGGGGGACTGGGGAGCCCTGAGACCAGGGTCAGGGATTTGTTCTTAATTCATAAGGTAAAAGGGACCCTGGAAGTTATTCTTTTTTCTCCTTCAAGGGAGAAAAATGGGTCAGAGCTGTCCATTAGAAAGATTAATGGGGCAGCAATTTATAAGATAAATTGGGATATAGAGAGATCAGAGCGGGACTGGAGCTGAGAAGCCTATTAGGAGACAGTCACCACAGAGCTGGTGCAAGGTAATTCGGGCCTAAATTTGGGTGGTAGCTGTGGGAATAGAAAGGAGCGGGGAGCTTTAGGACACAGTGGAGGAAGGGTTTATGGGGTTGGTAACTGATTAGATACAAGGAGAGGAAAAAGACAAAGCTGGGCCTCAGATGGTGTTGGTCATTTGGAAATCAGGAGGAAGGCGAGGTTTCAGGGGAAGGCAGTGGGATTTAGTTTGGATGTATTTATTTTGAGATATGTTATGGACTGAATTATAGCCCCCTAAAAAGGTATGTTGACATTCCTAATTCCCAGGACCTTAGAATGTGACCTTACTGGGAAACAGGATCTTTACAGAAGGAATCAAGTGAAAGCGAGGCCATTAAGGTGGGCCCTGGTCCTATATGACTAGTACCCTCCTAACAAGAAGGGATTAGGATGCAGGTCCACACAGAGGGAAGATGGTGTGAAGACACACAGGGAACACACCTATGGGGACTGGAGCACTGCACCTGTGAGGACTGGAGCACTGCACCTGTGAGCCAAGGAGCACTAGGGCTGAGAGAGGCATGGAACAGATTCCCCCTCCTGCCCTTGGAAGGAGCCAGCCCTGCCGACCCCTTCATCTCGGACTCCAGGCCTTCAGAACTGGGAGATAATACATTTCTGTTACCTAAGCCACCCAGTCTGTGATACGTCATTATGGCAGCAGTAGGAGTCAGATTCAAGGCACAAAGCTAGAAGTGTGGATTTAGTGTTTTGGAGAGAGGAGGGACCCAATGAGGCAGACTGGAGGCCACTGGTGTGATCGAGAAATCACAAAAAATGGACGAGATGATTTGGGAGGAGCATGTAGAGGAGTCCACAACAGAGGCTCAGAGGAAGGCGACAGAAGAAACTTTTTTTTTTTTTTTGAGATGGAATCTCGTTGTGTCGCCCAGGCTGGAGTGCAGTGGTGTGATCTCGGCTCACTGCAACCTTCGCCTCCCGGGTTCAAGCGATTCTCCTGCCTCAGCCTCCCGAGTAGCTGGGACTACAGGTGCGTGTCACCACGCCCGGCTAATTTTTTGTATTTTTAGTAGAGATGGAGTATCACCGTGTTAGCCAGGATAGTCTTGATCTCCTGACTTCGTGATCCACCCGCCTCAGCCTCCCCAAGTGCTGGGATTACAGGCGTGAGCCACCGCATCTGGCACTGAGGAGACTTTTGATGTGATCATTATGGGACTCTCTGGGAGGAGGTTGAAAGTAGACTCCTGATTGCCGGAGACCCAGAAGCGACAGAGCAGCAGTAAATAGACGCAGACGATATAGACGATCTTTGAACCCCGTGTGCTGAAGAGGAAGAAAGAGGAGGTGGAAGCTTGAAAGGGAAGGAAGGGTAAAAGTTAGGGATCCTTTTCTTTTCTCATGAAAGAGACCATAATCTAAGGTTGTAGAGGAGGGCTGATTGATGTCACAAGTTCATAAGCACAAGATGGGATAGAGATGCCCCCCAGCCCCACCAACACACCTCACCATTGTTGGGCACACGCCTAAGCTGATGCCTCTCTTTGCGGATACCTAATTACTTACTGCTGTCCTTAATTCGAGAACACATACTATTTTCATTTGACTTTGGTTTAGCTTTGCATCATTTCATTTTCTGCTAGGGACCTTTTGATAATTAAAATTAGAGCTCTATAAAGCTTTGTTGGTTTAAAGCTGGGCGTGTTTTGTTTGCATGCTACAGGGCTTTGGTGATGAAATAATCCAGCTAGGCTTGAAGCAAGCATGTCTCATTAAGACAAGTGGGAGAAGCTGATATTGCTGGCGGTTTTTTTTTTTTTTTCTCACAGTCAAAAAGACTGTAGGGCTTATATAGGTAATTATACATACTATTAAGCAAATGGTCAGCCTTGGAATATATTGGAGGGATTTTCTGAAAGCTCAGGTCAGGGGAAAATGTTGAAATATCTTAGGAAACAGAATGATTCTGCTGGTAGTGACTGCCCTCAGCTCTCCTACTATGATAGGATCTGGCTAAAAAATCCAGTAATTTTTCAGAAAATTAGCAATTTATATTGTGAGAGATTTTTTCCTCCACATTTTTGTGTAATTGGCACTATGCTGTACATATAATTTGGTGCTTGCAAAGCAGTGTCTTTCAAAAAAAATCTAAACAGTAAATCTATATAGTATTTACATGTGTAAATTCCACATTTGTTCCATACTTGACGCTGTTGATTTAAAAGTAAAAGCTTTCAACAAATGTCTACACTTAACAACGGAGCATGTATCTGCATCTCTTTAGTGCTCGGAATGAGTGCCTATAACACTTTCTTAAAAGGACTCTTCCTTTGAGGCTGGGTGCGGTGGCTCACACCTGTAATCCCAGCACTTTGGGAGCTGAGGCGGGGTGGATTGCTTGAGCCGAGAAGTTCGAAACCAGCCTGGCCAACCTGGCAAAACCCTGCTTCTGAGAAAAATACAAAAATTACCCAGGTGTGGTGGTGTGTGCCTGTAGTCCCAGCTACTGGGGGGGCTGAGGTCAAAGGATCACCTGAACCCAAGAGGTGCAGTGAGCTGTGATTGTGCCACTGCACTCCTGCCTAGGTGAGAGAGTGAGACCATGTCTCAAAAAAAAAAAAAAAAAAAAAAGGAATCTTCCTTTGAGATGATGGTATTTGTAGGATCTGCTCAAAAATAGCCATGCTTACTATGCATCAAATACATGATTAACATAAAAGTATGTCACCTTCTGGCCCTGTCAATGTGGATACAGTACATTTTACCTTGCCTAAATGCATATGTATATAGAGTGTATGTATTTATGTAAGTATATGTTGGATGTCAATCCAAGTGCTAAATTCTCTAACTTTTTAAGAACTTTCTTCAACCAGTGCTGGGCAAAGCATTCATCATCCTTCTCCTTGGTCTTGCCCAGCATGCCCAGTGCTGCCAGCACTTTGCTGAACATGCAGAGGCTCCCACAGTTTGAAGGTCAAAGGTTCTACCTTGCCACATGCCAGAATAAAGTTAAGAATGGGCCTAGACCCAAACTCACCAAGCCACACATACCTAGTTTTCTCCCTTCTTAGAAAATGAAACCACTCTTGTGTAAATATTGTAAAATAGGATTTGAGAATTGAAGGAAGGTAGAGGTTGAACCAAATGATCTACAGGCCTCTTCCTTCCTCCCTGGAGACTTCACCATCTTACCTGGTTAAGGTGCTTAGAGATGCTGGTCTGGAGAAGGGGAGAGGAGGTGGTTGGTCGCAATCAGGCACCGATTAGAAGGTGGGAGATAGCGCCTCACAGTTTTTATTGTAGAGTGATAAAAACTGCAATATCTGCTGCTCATTGAACATTCTCTAGTTTTGGTCCTGCCTAGGACATTTTCTGCAGAAATTTTTTTTTTAGAATTTCACATGTCTAGCAGAACAGGAAACCTGGAATACGTTACAACCAACAAAAACATTGCTCTGGACAGGCCTAAAACAAGGACCTGAGCGTCAGTAGAGAATGGAACCAGCAGTTCCGTACATGACACCAGTTTCGTGCAGTCACACAGTAGGGAGTGAACAGAGATCATTTCTGCATTTCCTTCTAAATGGGCAAACTGAAGCCCACAGTTTTGTTAAGAGGGGGCTGTGTATCACTCAGATGACTTACTAGGGTACAGAAATGGACTTTAGAGTCTCAGTGTTAATAATGATGATGCCGTTGTCATCTAATATGAATAATGGAGCAGACTAAAATCTGACCCAAACAGAATCTGGTAAATAAATCAAGGAGAAGGACTTGCAAATCTTTGCATAAGAGAGGAAATGAGTAATGGCACCCTCTTTTGCTTGTTGTTCATACAACCAGGAGTCGAGAACTCTGCATAACTTAGCAGTACGGCTTCCAAGAAGGGCCCTGTTATTGTGGATAAATGGAGTCTATTTTTAAGATTAGATAAATCCCCCCTATTTATGTGGGCAGGGAAAAATTATTGCTGAAGTGTTTTTGATAAGATTCTTCTGTGCGATAAAAAATACTGAGAGTAAAACAGTTTTTCATAAGAGGGAAGGAAGAAAAACTACTGTAAGTTATAGGAGACTAAGGCCATGTATTTATTTGGGGATTGCATTAATAAGTTTTCAAGCATTCACTTTTATTTAGCTACATGATTGGCTTTGTGGTTGTTCCAGTTCATGAAGAATGCCATAAATATTGGATTGACCATGGTTGATGATTTTTACTGCATGATAATACTATGAATGTATTGGGTGGAACCATAATTCCAATATATGTATATTCTTTCATTCAGCAAAGATATATATACTCACTACCTCCTGTGTGTCAGGTGTCTGTGGGAAGCCATAGACTTAAAGCCTTCTTCTTTTGTATTTTAAAATGGTTTCCACATAGTTATTAATAAGACTCCTAAATCAGAAGGTGCTGAGGCTAGAATCTGATGGCCAACCAGGTAAGATTTCCTTCAAAGTCTGTGTCAAATCAGCTCTACATTTCTCTATATCCAGCCTACATATTTCTATTTTATTCAAGGGATATTAACAAGGAAGATTAAATGCTGGCTGAAAGCTCTCATATATTTATTCTGGCATGTGGCAAGGTAGAACCTTTGACCTTCAAGCTGTGGGAGCCTCTGCATGTTCAGCAAAGTGCTGGCAGCACTGGGCATGCTGGGCACGACCAAGGAGAAGGATGATGGATGCTTCGCCCAGCACTGGTTGAAGAAAGTTCTTAAAAAGTTAGAGAATTTAGCACTTGGATTGACATCCGACGTATACTTATATAAATTTGTATTTCCATAGAAATACAAATTATATACAAAATTATATAATTACTGCCATTATCATGATTATGTTCTTAGCCTTTCCAAATTCCTGTTATATGCAAGGCATTCTACTTAACTGCACAGATATAATGGGATATATAGTCCTTGCCCACAAGAAACTATTACCAACATAATTTATTTGCCTTTCATAGACTGTTTTTTTCCCCTGTTAAATCTTTCTTAGGTAACTTTAAAGGAAACTTAAAAATTGAAGTGTAATATATAACATACAGATAGTAAAGTATGTAAATCTTAAGCATACAGCTTGAATATTTGCAGTGTGAATGCAGTTGTGTAACTACCACTCACATCAACGCATAGAATGTTACCAGTGCCTGCAAACCTCTCTAGCACCCCCTCCCCGTAGTTACCTGCCTTTCCAAAGGTTACCACTCTGTGGACTTCTAGAAAAACGAATTAATTCTGCTTGTTTTTGCACTTTGTGCAAATGTAATGACAATGCAATTGTGTCTAGTTTCTTTTGCTTCATTTATATCTGAGATGCATCCATGGTGTTGTAGCTCTTGATGGCTTAGTGCTGTATGCTACAATTCATTTATCCATTCTGTTGGTAGACAAGGGGTTGTTTCTGGTTTCGCTAACAAAAACAAAGCTGGTACTAATATTCTCAAATACGAAAGATTTAAATATTTAAGTGAACACCTGAAATAAGGGTGTGTATACATTTCTGCTGGATATATACCCAGGAGTAGAATTGCTGATTGGGTTACACATACGCCCAGCCTTCTAAACACTTTTCCAAAGTAGTTGACTCAGTTAACACTTCCACTAGCAGTACTTAGTAAATGTTAGTTTCAAAAAAAAAAAAAGGAATTATTATGGTGGATGTATAGAGGTGTTTCATTGTGATTTTAATTAGCATTTCCCTGACAACTCATGATGGTGAACACCTGTTTTGTATCTTTAATGTCCATTTGGATATACTGTATTCTTTTGTGAAGTACCTATTCAGGCTTTAGCCTGTTTTAAAAATACAGTTGTTTGTTCTATCATTCTATGTATCTATCTATCTATCTATCTATCTATCTATCTATCTATCTATCTATCTATCTATCTATCTTAGTCATCTCTCTCACTCTGTTGCCCAGGCTGGAGTGCACTGGTGCAGTCATAGCTTGCTGCAGCCTTGAACTACTGGGGTCTAGGGCTCTTTCTGCCTCAGCCTCCCAAGTAGATAAGACTACAAGTGTACAACCATGCCAGATAATTTAACTTTTTGTAGAGATGGGTTCTTACCATGTTGCCTAGGCTGGTCTCGATCTCCTGGCTTCAAGTGATCCTTCCAAAGTGTTGGAATTACAAGTGTGAGCCATGGTGCCTGACCAGAATTGTCTTTTTTAAACATTAACTTTTGGAGAGTATTTTATATGTTGTGAATAGGAATCTTTTGTTAGATATGTCTGTTGCAAATATCTTTTCTAACACTGTTGCTTTTTCCCCTCTATTACTTATGTTGTTAGTGTTGAAGAGCAGGTTTTCACTTTAATGAAGTCCAGATTATCAGGTTTTTTTTTGATTCATGGTTTGTGTTTTTTTGGTATCTTCTTTGCCTATCCAAAGGCTGTTCTCCCATATTATCTTCTAGAGCCTTTACTATTTTAAGGCTGATATTTAGGTCTGTGATCTTAGAATTGATGTTTTGTTTATAGTTTGAGTTAGAGATCAGTCCCTAAACCTATGGATGTCCAGCTGATCCAGCACTAGTTATTTAAAAGGCCACCTTTTCATCACTGCATTGTGGTGGTACCTGGGTAGTAAATCGTGTGACTGTAAGCATGGATATCTATTACTTGACTCTCTATTCTATTTCATTGGTCTATTTGTCTTTTCTTCTTCCAAATTTGTAACTTTTAAATTAACTCCAGATCTTTTGTTGTCTTGTTATATGTTGGTGTTCATCTTCTAACTTTGTTCTGATTCTTCAAAATTATCTTTGCTATTCTTGGCTCCTTTCATTTCAGTTTAAATTTTAGAATTAACTTATAAATCTCCACAAGACAAGCTGTTGGAATTTTTAATGAAATAGCATCAAATCTGTAGATCAGTTTGAGACAAATTAACATCTTTTCAATATTAAGACTCCTAATCTGTGAACATAGTATATCTTTCTTTTATATATTTGGATATTTTAAAATTTCTCTCAGTAGTTGCACTTAGTTTTCTATGAAAGACTTTGCACATTTTGGGGGTCAGATTTATTTCTAGGTATTTGATGTTTATTGATGTCAATACGAATGATATCTTTAAAAAATTGTTTCTTAGATTGTAAAAATATAACTGACTTTACATTTGACCTTGTATCTAGTAACCTTGCCAAGTTCTCTTATTAATTCTAACAGTTTATAGATTCTTTTGGATTTTCTATGTACCCAGTCATGTCATCTGTACGTACTGACCATTTTATTTTTTGCTTCTCAGTTTTCATTTCTTGTTATTGCCTCATTGTACTTCCCAGGATCTTAGTAAGTGCTGACTAGAAGACATGATAGCAGATCTTTGATCCTTTCCCTCAGTTTCAGGGAAAACTTAAGAGAATTTCATCAAGGATTTTATGATGTTTGCTGTGGTTTACTAAGCTGTTTTGTTTTGTTTTTATTGTTTGGCAGCTGAATTCTGCCTTGTATTCGGAGTCTTACCCTGTGTATATGCAGCTTAAAAATATGAGTTTAGAATTATGATTTTACTGTCTTTTATTTCTGTTAGTGCAATGGACTGTTTGTGCCTGCCCCCAAAATTTTTATGTTGAAATCTTAACCCCCAATGTGATAGTATTAGGAGATGGTAGATGATTGGGTCATGAGGGTGAAGCCTTCATGAGTGCAATTAATGCCCTTATAAGACAGATGAGAGAGCTCTCTTGCCTTACCATGTGAGGACACAATGAGAAGACAGCAGGCCGTCTGCAACCCAGAAGAGGGCCGTCACCAGAACCTGGCCATACTGGCTCTCTGATCTCACACTTCCCAGCCTCCAGAATGGTGAGAAGTAAATTCCTGTTGTTTATAAATCACCAGGTCTGTGGGACTTTGTTATAGCAGTCTGAACCATGATATTTCTTCTATTTCTTTATTTTTTCATTTTTGCCTTCCTTTAGATTAATCAAATATTTATTAACAAGCTTCTATTAGCTTGTGAGTTATTCATTCTTTTATTACTCCTTCAGTGTTTACACTAGAGTTTATAACATCTTTAATTTATTAGTATCTACCTTAAATGAATACTTTTATATTTTTCTGGAAATGCGAGTCTCTTTATATAATACTTTAAATGTATCCTCTCTTTTTGTGCTGTTCTGGCTATATATTTTAATTCTACACACACATACACTCACACACTCTTGAACTCCTTAAGACATTATTATTGTTCTTTAACAGTCAGAATTCATGTAGATTTACTTGTATGTTACACTGTCTAGTTCCTTTCCGTCATCCTGCTTGCCGTGCTCTCATCTGGGATCATTTTGCTACTGTCTGAAGAACTACCTTAGGATTTCTTTTATGATGGGTTTACTGACAAAATATTCTCTCAGTTCTTGTTGAAAAACATCTGTGTTTCTCCTTGTTTGCATATGGAATTGGCAGTTGTTGGAGATCCACCCCCGACCCCACCCCCAGCAATTCTGGCTTCCATTATTTCTCCTTGGAAGGTCAGCTGTAAGTCTCACTGTTCTCCTTTAAAGTTGGTATTTTCATTCTGTTTATCCTGTGTGAGGTTTGTGGAGTGTCTTGAATCTGTGGCTTGGTATTTTTTATTCATTTTGGAAAATTCTTGGCCAGTATTTCTTCAAACATTGCTTCTGCCTCATTCGGTCTCTCCCTTCTTTTTGGGATTCTAGTGACAGATATTTTCCTCCTTTTTCTCATGTCTCTTTTACATTGTTTTCTATATTTTCATTCCTTTTATTTTTCTCTTTGTACTTCAATCTGAGTATTTCCCACTGACCAGTTCACAAATCTCTTTTTGCTTTGTCCAGTCAGCTGGTAAGTCCATCTATTGAATTCTTAAATTTTGAGCTATTTTATTTTTTAGTAATTGGATTTATATTTGGTTCTTTTTCCAGATTCAAATTCTGTTGTAACATTCTTCCTTTTCATCTGTTTTCAAAGATATTTATTATTGTAATGAATAAGCATAATATGTGTATCACATGTACATTTGTTTCTCTTGCCTTTTCTTCTTTTTGGTTTTCAGACAGTTGGTTTTATTTTCTGGCAAAAATGGTATTTTTAAATTTATTGGACATAATGTAAGAAAAGCTGTAGAGGTGCTAGATGATGTTATCTTCTTCCATAAAACATTAATTTTATTCTGGTAGGTGGGTAGCATATGGGCACATCATTGTAATCGAATTGAGGCTTATTTGTCTCCATATTGCCCTTCCTAGTAGGTGCACCTCTGAGGTCTCATGTGAATACCTGTGGCGTTTGTTTTTTTGTTTTTGTTTTTTTCAAGATCCTGTCTTTTTTTTTTTTTTTTTTTAAACTAGATCCTGTCTTGATTGTGAAATTTCAATTCAGTATAACATTGCCCATCTTTCTTTCTTTCTTTTTTTTTTTTTTTTGAGACGGAGTCTCGCTCTGTCGCCCAGGCTGGAGTGCAGTGGCCGGATCTCCGCTCACTGCAAGCTCCGCCTCCCGGGTTCACGCCATTCTCCTGCCTCAGCCTCCCGAGTAGCTGGGACTACAGGCGCCGCCACCTCGCTGGGCTAGTTTTTTGTATTTTTTAGTAGAGACGGGGTTTCACTGTGTTAGCCAGGATGGTCTGGATCTCCTGACCTCGTGATCCGCCCATCTCGGCCTCCCAAAGTGCTGGGATTACAGGCTTGCGCCACCGCGCCCGGCCAAAATTTCTACATTCTACTTAGGAAAATTGCGTGCAAGCCCATCACATCCTAGGATTTGGTTGCTCTTCAGCGACTTCAAATTATCTTCTATTTAAACTAGTTTTTATAGTTATACTCAGTGACAGTTTAGTTCAGTCCCAGCTTCTCCAGCATAACCTGGAACTGAAGTCCGCCCTAAGAAGCTAACTTTTGGTGGCACATAACGTCGTACTGTGTGTTTTATTTTAACTCGTTCTTAAGAAACTTTTCAGGTTGAAATAATGATAGAGTCACAGAAAGCTGATACTCTCCAGTCAGTTTTCTCACTGGTTATATTTTACACAATATACACAATATTTAAAGCAGAAAGTTAGCATTGGTATAAAGTGTGTATATAGTTTTATGCTATTTTATCACCCATAGATTGGTGTAATCACCACTGCAATCAAGATACAGACCTGTTCCATCCTCACGGAGCGCTCTCTTGTGCTATCCTCCCCCCCGCTTTTTTTTTTTTTAAGAGGGAGTCTCACACTGTCGCCTGGGCTGGAGTGCAATGGCGTGATCTTGGCTCACCGCAACTCCTGCCTCAGCCTCCTGAGTAGCTGGGATTAGAGGCACCCACCATCACGCCCGGCTAATTTTTTTTTTTTTTTTTAGTAGGGATGAGGTTTCACTATGTTGGCCAGACCAGTCTCGAACTCCTGACATTGTGATCCACCCATGTCAGTCTCCCAAAGTGCTGGGATTACAGGCGTGAGCCACCGTGCCCGACCTGCTATCCTTTTATAGTCACACACTTCCTCCTCACTGCCACCGTCCCTAGCCCATGGCAGCCACTGTTGTTTTGTTCTCCATCTCTGTAATTTTGTCATTTTCACAATGTAATTGTATTAATCCGTTATTGCACTGCTATAAAGAAATGCCTGAGACTGGGTAATCTGTAAAGAAAAGAGATTTAATTGGCTCATGTTTCCACAAGCTATACAGGAAACATGACAGTTTCTGGGGAGGTCTCAGGAAACTTTCAACCATGGCGGAAGATGAAAACCAAGAGGAAGGAAAGCAGGCACGTCTTACATGGCTGGAGCAGGAGGAAGGCGGGGGGAAGGTACTGCACACTTTTAAGCAACCAGATTTCAGGAGCACTCGCTCCCTATCACCAGAGTATCACCAAGGGGGAAATCCACATCCATGCTTCAGTCACCCTCAACCAGACCCCATCTCCAACGATCTTCCAATTGGGGATTACAATTTGACATGAGATTTGGGTGGGGGCACAGATCCAAACCATATCAGTAATATAAATTGAATGATACAATATGTGACCTTTGAGATTGGCATTTTTCATTCAGCAAAATGCCCTTTTCATGCTATGGACATACCACATTTTGGCCATTTACAACATGTCTTGCAAAATGCCTTTTCTCTCTCATATCTCTTTTACATTCTTTTGCAAGACATTTTGGTCGTTTTCAGTTTTTGACTGTTACAATGAAAATGGCTATGAATAATCTTATACAGGTATTTATGCAGAAATCAGTTTTGTTTCTTTGGGATAAATGCCCAGGAATATGTTTTGTTTGTTGTAAGGTATGTTTATTTTTTTAGAGAATTGCAGTATTTTCCAGGGTGGTTGCAGAATTTTAGATTTCCATCAGCAATGTTTGGGAGATCCAGTTTCTCCACACCCTTGTCAGCATTTGGTATCGTAACTATTTTTAGATTTTAGCTGTTCTGCTAGGTGTGTAGTGATACCTAATCGTGGTATTAATTTGCTTTTCCCTAATGGCCCTGAAGACCTAAATGGTCTTTTTTTTTTTTTTTTTTTGAGACGGAATCTTCCTCTGTCATCCAGGCTGGAGTGCCATGGCGCAATCTTGGCTCACTGCATGCTCCGACCCCAGGTTCACGCCATTCTCGTGCTTCAGCCTCCCGAGTAGCTGGGACTACAGGCGCCCACCACCTCGCCCGGCTAATTTTTTGTATTTTTGGTAGAGATGGGGTTTCATCATTTTAGCCAGGATGGTCTCGATCTCCTGACCTCGTGATCTGCCTGCCTCGGCCTCTCAAAGTGCTGGGATTACAGGCGTGAGCCACCGTGCCCAGCACCTGTGTCTTTCTTTTAAGTCAAATGTCTCTTCGTGTTGTTTGCCTGTCTTCTAAATGGACTTTTAAAAAAATGTTGAATTTCGAAAATTCTTTATCAATGTTTTCTCCTGGTTTGTAGCTTATCATTTTTTCCCACTCGACAGTCTTTCAAAAACCAGAAGTTTTTAATTTTGATGAAGTAAAATTTATTGGTATTTTTCTTTTCTGGATTGTGCTTTTGGCTCCATGCCTAAGAACTCTTTGCCAAGTTCTTGGTCTTGAATATTTTCTCTTATGCTTTCTTCTAAATGTTTTATATTTTTATGGTTCTCATCAATGATCTGATTTTGAGTTAATTTTTGAATAAGATATGAGACTCAGGTAGAGATTCTGTTTTTTTCCTGTCTCCAATTATTCCAGCAGCCTTTGTTGAAAAGATTACCATTCCCCCATTGAATTGCTTTTGTACAAAATTATTTGATCATACTTGCACAGAGCTATTTCTGTATTCTGTGTTCCGCTTCATTCATCTATGTGTCTAGCCATTCACCAATACCATACAGTGTTGATTACTGTAGCTATGTATGTCCAGGTAGCGTGTTCTCTCTCATTTAATTCCTCTTTTTCAAAATTGTTTTACCATTTCCTTTGTCTTTCTATATAAATTTTAAAATATTCTTGTCTATATCTACAAAAAATTTCACTGGGATTTTGATAAGAATTGTAGCAAACTTGTGTATCAATTTGGGTTGAGTTGGCATCTTTATTATTTTGTCTTCCAATGCGTGAACACTGTAGCAGATGTTTTCCATTTGGCTTACTGTAACATTGTGGACGAGGTCTTCCTGACTGCACTCTTTTCTGTTAACAACCTGTGCTTTAATTATTGCATCCTATTTCTTTTAGCTGAGTTTTTAAACCTGCGGATATGTATGTTAATTTCACATCATTTCTCTTTGATCATGGCAGTGAATCTCCATTGCATTGTACTATACAGAGTTTGTGGTATAATTAATCACGCCCTACACTTAAGTCACTAGCAGATTCAACATTGCGTACCTTGATTTATCCAGAACTTTGAATTTTTTTTTTTTTTTTTTGCTAAGAACTGTACCTATTTTTAGACTCTCACTTTCTCATCATGTCAATCTCAGACAATATATAGCTGTAGTACTTGGCTTTCTGGGGCCCATTTTCCTCAAAGAAACAGAACATTTCATTGTTTTTTAAAAAAAACACTTCTTGAAAACAAGTATATACAGTATGGTGATTACAATAAAGTCGCACTGACATGCAGAGGCTAGGCCATTGGCAGGGTTATCAAAATACAGCCAGATTATCAGTAAACAACATGTAAATGGGATACCTATAAATAGGCAAAATTTATGCCTCAGCAAAAATATGAGTTTAATAGGTGATGAGCCTTTGGCATGGCTCCAGAACAGTTGACATTGGTATGTTGTCCATGTGCTGTCGAAGCCTTTATTCTGATAAGATTGGTAAATTGTCCCTTACCAACGTGGCCATTTGTGTAAATATATTCTTTACTTCAGTCTGTAGTTTCACATTTTCACTGGTGGATGAATATTCTCGATTCTTAGGGGTTTTTAAAAACACTTCCTGTGTGTTAATTTAGTCTCATCTACCCTGTATTATTCTTCTTATTACATTTGCCCTGACTTTTCAAAAATGGGTTCGTTATGAGAATTTCCTTAAGAAAGTCTTTACTGTGTTATGATTGAAACATATATGTAAATTAATTCTTCTTCACCATCATTTATTTTTACTTAGAGCTTTAAGTGGTTCTGCTGACTCCATTTTCTGGCTTTTGGTATATAAAATGAACTTCCCTTTACTGTTTTTAGATCTCCCTGTACTGTGGCATTTAACTGACATTTTTCTTCCAACCTGCTCCTAGGTGAGCCAGTTGAGAAAAAAATACATATAATGGAAACATTGCACTGGGGCAAAAATCTCCTGTCTCTCTTAATATTTGGCATAATTGCAGCAACTCTAGTAGAATTCCCTTTTTCAGAAAAGAAGTTATCAGTGTAAGAAAAGTTTAATGATGGGTGGAGGAAAATAGCTCATTAGGACATTATGATCTCTTGAACTGTGAATTGTTTAAAAATGATGTTAAATTCTGCTTTTCATCGGTTGTTCTGGAAGAGTGCTGGTGAATGAATTTTCCAGTCTAGGCCCTAGAAAAATCCATGCAGCTTATCCCATTTATATGTTGTTTACTGATAATCTGGCTATATTTTGTGATAAGAGAAAGTGGGAAAGATTAATGGGAACCACTCAGAGGTTTAACAATAGAACTTAAAAAGAGCAATTTCAAAAGATAATTTTGAAATATGTACTTAATATAGGAACATAAATGGACTTCTTTGGAAATTTAATTTTAATGTTATTTATGTCTAGTATAAGTAAATACTTTTCAAAACAGGGCACAGCAAGTTAGACATTTATAACTTATACAGTGAGTACAGAGAGGACTTTTGTACTGGACTTAATTATTAATGCCTGTTAGCCAGAGGACTAAAAGTAGTTCATGAAAATCAGGAATGTTTATATAACATTTAACTTAGGAGAGAACTATTTCCCAAGGAAAATGCTTGATGATTTTTTATCAGTTAATGCTATTGCCTTTCATAATTTTTTAAAACCTTAGCGAAGTACTGAATTATTAGGAGTGAGGAATTTCCTTCAATATTCTGGAAAAGTCCATTTTAAAAAAATGGTGTCAGGCAAGAGTTTAGGCTTCTTAAATTATGCTTTATTTTCTGTTTTTTTTTTTTTTTGAGATGGAGTCTCGCTCTGTCGCCCAGGCTGGAGTGCAGTGGCCGGATCTCAGCTCACTGCAAGCTCCGCCTCCCGGGTTTACGCCATTCTCCTGCCTCAGCCTCCCGAGTAGCTGGGACTACAGGTGCCCGCCACCTTGCCCGGCTAGTTTTTTGTATTTTTTGGTAGAGACGGGGTTTCACCGTATTAGCCAGGATGGTCTCGATCTCCTGACCTTGTGATCCGCCTCTCTCAGCCTCCCGAAGTGCTGGGATTCCAGGCTTGAGCCACCGCACCTGGCCAAATTATGCTTTATTTTCAAAGATATTCACTTATTAGGCTATTTCTCAAGGAATAGATTTTACTTTATTGGTTTTCATGTGAATACTGTTTTTCCCTAACAATTGCATTTTATTAGAAAATTTTTCCTGAAAACTTAATGTTTGAAATGAAATGCACATAGAGTATGGCATAATGTTAATAAACATTTTCCTTTATTCTCTTAAAATTTTAAATTGCTTTCCATTGCTCATTATAAAAGTGGTCCAGTTAAGCTATTGGAGGATGGTTTGACGTACCTGTTGGTGTTTTAACTTTTTTTTTTATTTTGAGACACAATCTTACTGTGTTGCCCAGGTGGGAGTGCAGTGGCATGATCATGGCTCACTGCAGCCTTGACCTCCCAGGCTCAAGTGATCCTCCCACCTTGGCCTCTCAAAGTGTTGGGACTACAGGTGTAAGCCACCATGCCTGGACTGTGTTTAACTTTTTACCTTTCTATTTTTTATGATTTTTTTCTTGCAGGCTGACTTGAAGCAAATTGGCAGCAAGATCCCCCTGCCTCAGCCTCCTGAGCAGCTGGGACTACAGGTGCATGCCGCTGGGCCCAGCTAATTTTTAAATAACTATGTCAAACCATCCTCCAACAGCTTAACTGGACCAGTTTTATAACATGATGAACAACAAAAAACAATTAAAAATTTAGGAGTATAAAGGTCTTATACTCCTGGTTTCAAGTAGTTTTTCTGCCTCAACCTCCCAAAGTGCTGGTGTCACAGGATCCTTAGGGTTTTGCTTTACCAGCTGGAACCTCTGTGAACGGTGGTGCCTCTGCTTGGGTTTTGCTCGTGCCCACTGGGCTCATTTCACCCACTTGGCCCGGCAGGCTGTGCTTGGTTTGCACTACCATCCCAGATCCCATGCCTGCCAAGGGCGAGTCAGGTGCAGAGAGGCAAGGGTTGTGTGAGCAAGTGAGTGTGGGGTCCAGCCACTGTGTGTAGCCAGGTACACTGGCTGGGGTAGGGTGGGCTGCTCCAGGTGCTGGCACAGGTGCCATCTCCATGTGAGGCTGTGGCCGGATCAGACGTACTGCAAGTGGCTTCTGCTGTGGGCACCAGTATCTGGACCAGGAGAATGCAATGGCACCCAAAAGCTTGGAGATGCCAGGAACTGCAGAGCCCCAAGGAGAGTGTTACAGCGTGTCACAGCCCTGGCTCAGGGAGCCCCAAGGGCCACTGCTCTTCTCTTCTTGTTGCCTGCAATGTGGTGAGTAGGGGGCGTGTTTCCGGCCTGTTTGTGTTACAACTCTTTCAGTCCTGCCGGGTCCCAAGTTCTAGTCCAGCGTCCAGGAAGAATGAGGTACGCAGACAGCTGGAGGGTGAGTAAGTCGGAGGGGAGCTTCATTGAGCGACAGAACAGCACTCATGAGGCCTGAAGTGGGCAGCTCCCTCACACAGGCAGGTCTTCCTGACGAGTGTGCGAGTCCAGCTGAGTCCAGGGTTTGTTTTTTTTTTTTGGAGACAGAGTCTTACTCTTGACTCCCCAGGCTGGAGTGTAATGGCATGATCTTGGATCACTGCAACCTCCACCTCCTGGGTTCAAGTGATTCTCCTGCCTCAGCCTCCTGAGTAGCTGGGATTACAGGGACCCGTCATCATGCCCAGCTAATTTTTGTATTTTTAGTAGAGACGAGGTTTCACTATGTTGGCCAGGCTGGTCTCAAACTCCTGATCTCAGGTGATCTGTCTGCTTCGGCCTCCCAGAGTGCTGGGATTACAGGCGTGAGCCACCGTGCCCGCTGAGTCCAGGGTTTTTATGGGCTCAGAAGGGAGGAAGTGCAGGCTGATTGGTCCATGGTTGGCCATGGCAGGCCTGGAAAAAACACTATAAACTCTTACTCTGTGTTGGGGATTCCACTGGGAACTGGCCCCCTGGCCCCCAGGCTTCAGGTCGTGCCTGGCTTGAAGTTGGGGCTTCACCAGGGTCCTGCCTCTTCCGGCCTAGAAACCTGTCTGCCTCCTGTGGCCATCAACATTGTGTCAAAGATGCCCAGGCCGTTCATGCCGAGGGGTGCCTGTGGAGCTGCTGTCAGCCCCACCAGGCTCCAGCCTGTCTCCCTGAGCTTGTAGGTGCCCACAGTTTCAGAGGGAGATGAGGTGGTGGCGGGGGGTGCTGGTGTGTCATTACCACCTTGAGCATGGGTACAGCTGGCCAGGTCGCGACAGTGCCCGGGCTCGGGCTCCTACTTTACTCTGAAATTGGAGGAGGCACTAGTGGTGGGAAATGGCCAGGGAGCGGGCACTTCTGACCGTGCTGGGGGAAGAGGGCTTCCTGCGACATCAAGAGCACATGGATGCCACTGAACCCGGCCTGTGCAGCTTTTGAGATCAGTTGGAGTTTAGCAAATTCCACTTTCCACTGATCAGGGTCGGCTTCCAGGCATTGAGTGGATGGGCAGAGAAGATGAGAGACAGATGAAGAGAATACTCGCAGCAAAGGGGCAGAGACAAGGAGACATGAGCTGGTCTGCAGAGGAAGGGCTCATTAGAGAATTTTTCTCTAGTGCACCAACCAGCAAGGGGGAAGTGAACGCCAAAAGGAACTGTGGGAGGTTTTCTAGAATGTCAGTTATAAAGCTACTTGTTGCACACATAAAATGGATTAGGAAACTCGTATTTAATCTTAAAAAATCTTTTAGTGTATGCCAGAGCATTTTAATCTGAAAATATTTAAAAATACTCTCCTGTAATCCCAGCACTTTGGGAGGCCGAGGCGGGTGGATCACATGAGGTCAGGAGTTCGAGACCAGCCGGGCCAACATTGCGAAACCCGGTCTCTACTAAAAATACAAAAAATTACCCAGGCGTGGTGGCAGGCACCTGTAATCCCAGCTACTTGGGAGGCTGACTGAGGCAGAATTGCTGTGAGGCAAAAGTTGCAGCGAGCAGAGATGGCGCCACTGCAATCCAGCCTGGGCGATAGAGTGAGACTCCATCTCAAAAAAAAAAAAAAGCAAAAACTCACCAGTTAGTATAACTAATGCTCCAGGAAGCTGCCACATATTTACCTCAGGACCTATTTCTATCTTCACCCCACTGCACACTGAAATAGACCCTTGACCTAGTGTAGAGGACTATGAAGAGGATTGTTATAAGGAGTTCAAGGCTAACCCTGGTGATCATTTTAAGGAATTTGGATTTTATCCTGGAGTCGTTAGTTGATTGACTATTTGACAGACATCTACAGAATGCCTGGTTTGTGGTGGGTGTTGAGAATACAGATAGGGGCCCTGCTTTGGATGGGCCCCTTTTCGAGCAGGCAAGGAAGATGGTGTCAGGTAGATGAATCCATATGCAGTGTGGACCACAGGTAGTGAGAGTGAGCAAGGCCAGAAGCGAACGTCATGAGACAAAGGGGGACCACATAGGAGGTCACTGTCCTCCTCTACATTTGAAATAAGCACTATTTAGAGCCCCACTGTCCAGGATGGCAGCCACTGGCTGCGTGTGGCTGTTGAACACTGGAAATTTGGCCCCTCCGAGTTGAGATGTGCTGCAGGGGCAAGACACATACCAGATTTCAAAGACCTAACATGGCAAAAATAATATAAAATATCTCATTAATAATGCTTCAGGCTGGGCACCGCGGCTCATGCCTGTAATCCCACACTTTGGGAGGCTGAGGTGGGCGGACACCTGAGGTCAGGAGTTTGAGACCAGGTTGGCCAATGTGGTGAAACCCCGTCTCTACTAAAAATAAAAAAATTAGCTGGGTTTCATGGCATGCACCTGTAGTCCCAGCTACTCAGGAGGCTGAGGCATGAGAATCACTTAAACTCGGGAGGGAAAAGTTGCAGTGAGCCGATCTCATACCACTGTACTCCAACCTGGGTGACAGAGTGAGACTCTGTCTCCAAAAAAAAAAAAAAAAAAAAAAAAGCTTCAGTAGTGATTGATTACATGTTGAGATAATATTTTCGACATATTAGATTATACAAAATATATGGTTAACATTAATTTCACCTTTTCCTTTTCATCGTATTTTTTTTAAACATGGCTATGAGAAGATTTAATTTTTTGTGTGTGGGAGCCCTAAGTGGTGGCTCATGTCAGTAATCCCAGCTCTTCAGGGGGCTGAGGCAGAAGGATTGCTTGAGCCTAGGAGTTTGAGACCAGCCTGAGCAACATAGTGAGACCCCATCTCTTAAAAAATGAAAATAAATTAGCTGGGTGTGGTGGAATGTGCCTGTAGTCCCAGCTGCTTGGGAGGCTGAGGCAGGAGGACCATTTGAGCCCTGGAGTTCAAGTACTGCAGTGAGCTATGATTATGTCAGTGCACTCTAGCTTGGGTGACAGAGCAAGATCAAGGCGAGGTTTCAAAAAATAGATTAAATAAAATTGTATATGTGGATAGGCTATTGGGCAGCACTGCCCTAACCTATGTACTAGCTGTGAGAAGGGGAAGAAAAGGATGACTCCTTGGGAGGGAGATGCGACAGTGGGAGGAGACTGATAGATAGAGGCTACTTTACACCTCTGAGGCCTCAAGCAGTGTTCGCCTTGTCATCTGCATCCCTCCAAAGTCACCTGCTTTTGTCTTTTTGCATAACTTGTTTCAAATGTTCTGCCACAACCTCCCCCAGCCCAGACATGTTCATGGCGTTATTTTATGATTAGTCAGTCACCATGGGTAGAACGCTTGTTCCAGTGCCACATCAGCAATGACTTGTGCAAACCCAACATGGCCCATTGGCTTGGTCCTTCTTTGCCCAGTGTAAGAGTCTGTCCTGTGCCTGGACACTGAGGGTTGGGGGAGGGCAGTCCATCAGAGATGATTCAGGCGGTGTTACGTTGGTGTGACTGGAACTATTGTTATATTATTAACAGGTAGAGGGCCATCCCTGGCAAGAGTTGATTTGCAGGTTAGGATGATGAGTCGCTGATTTTGAAGCTGGTGTATGTCTAGGTAGAAATATTGAACATGCAGCTGGATTGTGTGGCCAGGTCTTAGAGAGGGGTCTGGGCTGATCCCACATGTTTGGGAACCATATTCATAGAGAGCAGGATGTGGGAGTCACCCCATGGTTAGGAGGGCAGAGACCCAAGCACTGAACCCATTCTCATTTAGGTTTTATGCTTGGATAGCGCTGCTGTGAACTGAAAATCTGAGGCTCTAAGCAACATTTTGGAAAGCCTGTTTCACAGTTCTGCTTATGCAGGATTTTCTACCTTTTTTTTTGGCCCATGTATTTTTCTCTATACTTAGAGGGGGAAAAATGTGAGAAGAAAGTGTGTTGGAAAGAAAGTCAACAAAGATCTGAGCCACAGACTCGATGTAACTACATTTGCTTTGGTTCAGGATCCACGGGTTTGTGCCCCTCGGTTCCCTTGTATGGGCGCCCATGGCCCAGACTTCAGGGAGGGCTAGGTCCAAAAGGGACAGCCAAGATCCACAGGAGGTCCCTCTCTTTCTTTATATACATATACATATATAAATACACCCCCACATATATATACATGCACATATACATATTCATCACAATTTAGAAATTTCTCATGCATTTATGTTCCAGATATATGTCACATATATGGCACACACACACACACACACACACACACTCTCCCCCTCTCTCTGTCTCTCTCAGTATTCCATCCCAATGACCCATCCAGGTGGAAAGATGGTTTTGTTGGCTTTCATCAGGAACCTCGCCCTTCCCAGAAGACTTCCCTCATTTATATGAATAGGAGGCAGCCATTCCAGCCTAAAGACACAAAACCTTTACTCATGAAGAGTCTTCAGTTTCTCCTGTGGCATGGCCTTCCTGTCCTAGCTGCCATCCTGAAACTCTTCTTTCTTTTAATGGTGAACTCCACCAGGCACTACTTGGAGATGATTCCTGGAAGGCAGGAGACATCAGCTCCTGTGTAAAGGGAAAGGCTAATTACTCCAAGATCACTGTGATTTCTTAATGGGGAGAAGAACTCAGCGGGCAAAGACTGCTTTAGAGATGAAGGTTTTGGTCCTAATGACATGCTGTGTCAGTGAGGTCCCCAGGGAGAATCTTGATTTGCTATGATCTGGTGCTGATAAGCATTAATTGATTAAACTAGTAGTTGACATTATTGATCATGTACTGTGGGACAGGTCCTATTATAAGCAGCGTTCGTGTGTTAACTTGTTGACTTTTCACAGGACCATGTGAGGTATATGCTGTTATTAGACCCATTTTAACGCAGGCACAGGGAGGTTAAACCACACAGCTCATCGTTTTGTGCCAGAACTTAAAGCCTGTGTCAGAGCCTCAGCACTAAGCACTACTCTATTCTGCCATTAAGACAAAGGCCTTTTGTAGGAAGCCAGTGATGATGAGCAAAGATGCCAGATATTTTTAATGGTCTGGAAATGAAGTATTAAAATTGTTATTGTCGATACACCTTTGTATTAATTTGTTGGTGCTGCTTTCATGCACTGCCTGTTATCTTGATGGAATTAAAACCCCTGTGTTATATTCTTTCAAATAGGAATATATATATATATATATATATATATAGTCAGATATAAAATCAGAGAGTAAACTGCTTCTTATAGCTGCCCCTCCTGCGGTCTTGTGTTTCCAAGTTCTCAGTACCATAAGGTTAACCCACCAAGCCTTGGCTAAGCAGATGTGTGTGGGCTGAGTGCTTGTTAGTTTCTGTGAGTTTCTTCTATATGTAACAAGTGTTAAATTGGACCCTGCTATTGTTAAGATTCTTTATTTGAGCAATCTAATAGGGAAAGTTACGTGTGAATACACGTTTTCAGGCTCACCTGCAGTGTCAGGTGATATTAATTCTTTCATCTCCTTGCTATTCTTATAAAATACTAGAGATACCACTAAAGTCTGATTAATGTTTAGTTTTTGTGGAACAAAGACTTGGAAATTTCTAACAATTTGCCCGACGATTTACTTTCTGTAAGCCCTTGCACACTTTCGTCTTTATAAATGTTTATAGTGACTTGTTGCCCGTTCAGAATTATAGCCTGGCCCTGCTTCTGGCATGCAGTGTGGGCCCGCTGTTGCCACGAGTTCCCATTCAGAAGTTACAGAGAGCCATCAGCAGTTACCCTTTTCAACACTCATTTATTTGAAGACTGGGGAGTAGAAGGAGAAAGCCCCCTCAGTGCTCTCTGGCAGTTTGGTCCATGCTTTGAAGTTAGTGAGAAAATTCCTCATGACCATGTAGAAGTTTCCCGATAAATTTATGTTCGAGTGGTGGCATTTGGGCAGGTAACAGCCAGATGAAAAGCCAATGGAATCCCAGGATCCGGTATGCGCTTAGTGGTTCTCATGCCATTAAGAGGCCACTCTCAGGCCAGCCAGGTAACCCTCTCAGCACTTCTAGCCTTTCACTCTGTGATCTCATGCAGAATTTAAAACAAAAATCAAAACATGGAAGGCCTAAGCTCCTTTCTTGATAAACTGCAGAATGCCTCCTTATTCCACAGTCGTCTCTCCTCTCTGCTTATGTTGGTGTATGAGCTCGTTTCCAGATGGTTCAGTGGGGATGAGAATGTGAACTGATGAGGCGAGTATGTCTGTGTCTTTCTGGGGAGAGGAGATAGATATTGGGCTATTTACAAACATCTGCAGGTCTTCCCTTTCATAGACAACAAAGCAAAGTGCCCTTTAACTGTGCTCCTCTATTTCCCTGCCCCAAAATACTAGACACAGCAGTGGTTTCTTTACTCACTGCTTCTTGTATTACTGGCCTTACGACTCACTGAAATAGCTCTGAAAGATGACCAGTGAGCTCTCAAACGCTTTCCCTCAGTATTCATCACCTTGAACTTCCCTGGAGGACATGGGACTTTTGTCCACTTAGGCATGAAAATCCAGTGTGTATGTTATGCTCATGGCACATCTCAATGCAGACCAGCCACATTTCAGGTGTTCCGTGGACACACGTGGCATGTGGCTACCATATTAGACAGTGTGACCCTGAAGAGTGATTATTTTATGACCCACCCCCATTATCCCTGGGCCTCTCTTGGTTCTCTCACTGTCCAAATGTGAAAGCCTCCAGAGTTTGGTCCTCAGTCCTCCATCATCTGCCCCCACATTCCATCCTCCTCTTTGAAGATCTCATTCACAACCACAACACCAGCTCACCGTGGAAAGGACATTACCCCAGTGCCTCATCCCCATTTTCACCTGGATGCGCATGGTATTTCAAATTCAGCTTATCCCAAAGCAAATCCATCTGTGTCAAGCTGGCTTCTCTGCTTTCATCCATGCATCTTTCATTTTCCTGGCTTCTAATGCTCCCGCTAATGTTATAAAGCAGTTAACAAGGCAATCAGGCTACGTAAGCAGAAATCTGTGAATACTAAGACCCGTCAGCTGAGGGTATTATGGAAATTGAATGGCATTTGTAAGAAAGCCCAACATGTATAATGATGTGCATAATTCTTACAGGCAGCAAGGTGACTAGGCATGTCTAGTTATTCATGAACATTAAGGTTGTTATTGCTTTAATTCACAAGCAGAGCAAGCGTTTTGGGTAACAGATGGAAAGGCGGGGGAGGGGTAGTTTGTGGCCCTCAGTCCCCTCCCTGATGCCAGGAGGGAATTGAAGCTTTGCTTTTGTCATCCCTCCTCCCAGCTGCATTTCCTTGGTGCCTTCACTGTTCCCAGTGTCACTGGTTAGGGAATAGTCCTTTGCTTTCGGCCAGGCATTTCTTGAATGTGCTAGTCCCTTTTTAATTCTCTGAAAGGAGAATCGAATTAAAAACTGACTTGGGTCCCGATATAATGTGGAGTTAACTGTTAATTTCACCCGCTGTGCCCATGCAGGAAGCATGAAAGTGCCTGATTGAAGGGCCGGGGCCGGCCCTCTTCTGTGCCCTGATCTCAGCCCGGAATCACCTTGCTGACAGCTGTATTCCCGCAAATGCTGAATGGTGATAGGAAAGCACCAAATTCACATCGGCTTTTTATTTTCATTATTTCCTATTTTAAAAGTAGGTATTTCATTGAGTTATCTTTCCGCAAAAACTACTCAAGGGTGTGATTGCCATTTATGTTCATTTTTTAGCCTGAGTCGTGAAATTTGAAGTGCGACAGATATTTTAGTTTCTCTATAGGCTTACATAGTAGAGTGCATCCAATTAATATCAATTTAAAAATGATCTCTAGGGATATCAGGGTAGTGTTTACAGTGACTTATTTCTTTTCCTAATAGAACTAGTTTATAAAACTTTCGTCATTTCAGCTACTGGGATGGAACCGTGACTTGGCAAAAAGAGACAAGTCTTTGGAGTCAAAAATATCTGAGTTTCAGTTATTGGTTCTACTGTTGGAAAAATTACTTTATCTTTTTGAGTCCCTTCCCTGTTGCATAAAATAAAATCTCCCCCATCAGGTAAAATCCTTAACTTGCTCCACACGTGTTCATTTCATCTCTGCTGTTCCTGGAGGCTGGAGGAGGAGAAGGGAAGCAACGAGAAAGATCAGGAGGCTGAAGCCACAAGGGTATATACAACAGCTGTGATTTTAGAAGAGTGTAATTGGGTGCGTGTGTGTGTTTAATCTATTTGATTAGATTGCTTTCCTAATATCAAGAACCAAGAGCATTTGAGGTGAAATGCCCCATTACTTGATCTCAGTTGTAGGGCCCTGGAATCCTGGGAACTTGACGGGGAGAAGAGAGCTATTCAGACAGAGATAGGAAGATCAGTGAGGCACCTGCTTCTGACTTTCTCTTTTTTTTCTTTTCTTTTTTTTTTTGAGAGGAAGTCTTCCTCCATCACCCAGGCTGGAGTACAGTGGTATGATCACAGCTCACTGCAACCTCTGCCTCCCAGGCTCAAGTGATCCTCCCACCTCAGCCTCCCAGGTAGCTGGGACCACAGGTGTGTGCCACTGCGCCTGGCTAAGTTTTTGTATTTTTGGTGGAGACGGGGTTTCAGCATGTTGCCCAGGCTGGTCTTGAACTCCTGAGCTCAAATGACCTGCTTGCCTTGGCCTCTCAAAGTGCCGGGAGTACAGGCATGAGCTACTGCGCCCAGCCTGCTTCTGACATTTTGTAAGGCATGCTCTGTTAATGCCTACATTAGTTTGCCTGGGCTGTCATAACAAGGTACCACAGATTCATTGGCTTAAACAACAGACATTTATTTCCTCATAATTCTGGAAGCTGGAAATTCAAGATCAAGGTGTTGGCAGGGCTGTTTTCTTCTGAAGCCGCTCCCCTTGCCTCATAGATGGCTGTCTTTTCCCTGTGTCCTCACATGGTCTTTCCTCCATGTGTCTGTGTCCTCATCTCTTCTTCTTCTAAGCACACTAGTCATATTGCATGAGGGCTCACCCTCATCTCCTCATCTTAAGTCAGCTCTTGGAAGGACCTGTCTCCAAATAACAGTCCCGTTAGGGCTTTCACATACAAATTTTGTAGGAGGAGGGACACAATTCAGTCCTTAACCCTTCTTGTCTTAGTGGACAAGATTTTTGAACTTTTCTGTGTTTTGGGTTTGTCCTTTCCTTCTTCCCAGTCTGTTACCTTTATCTTATTGTGGTGTTATGATGTGGAGGAAATGAAGGGTGCTGACCTCAACAGGGAGCCAGCATGTTGCTTAACTAATCCAAGCCAGGGCTTGCACGGAGGATTTTTATTTCCCACAATATCATGGGTACCCCGTGCAGGGTGGTGAGGGGTGCCGTGTGGGACCATGTCACTTTACTTTGCGATGCTGGGAGTGTTTGGGCTTTGGGAGGAAAGGTCACAGGAAGCGTTATGGTTTGAGCATGTGGAGATATCCGGCCTTCACTGTCCAGCTGCAGTAGAACGAGGTTGGCAAACAGCAGTCAAACTTACGCTTTTAAATAAGGTAGAGCTGATACTAATGGACAAGTTGGTGCTATCCCCGGAGGAACATGAACTGCCTGTATTTGCGTATGTATATGTCTACAGCTCTCAGATTATAGTGTTATGGCTTGTTGTGCCAGAGAGTTCTTCTCTTTTCAGGCTGCATAGAATATTTTCATGGCCACTGACCTTGAGAAAGCAATTCACAGCACGCGCAAGTGAAAGACAGGAGGACCCCTTTCACAGTAAAGCTGGGATTCCCTGAAGGAGGGACTGCATTCGGGAAAACTTGCAAATTGCTGAATTTCTCTTCTTCCCTCATTAGTTGCTGTTGCTTCCAGATGGCACCTGAACCGGCATCTGGGCCAAGAGAATAGCATCCTAGCCAGTCTTTGCTCGCTGGGTTTGGTTTTCGTGTGTTTGTAGCAACTCTGTTACATTTTCTTCTGTTTCCAGGTTCAACTCCAGGTTTAAGACATACTGCTCATTCCACTTGCCCCTCCTCCTCCTCCTCCTCCTCCTCCTCCTCCTTTGTTGCTAACCTGGTTACCTACCATGATGAATCATCTGATTTTATAGTCTACCATAATCAAGATAAAAAATGTAAATGTTTTTGTTTAAAGGGAGATGCAAAATGTGAGAAGTGTAATGAGTAATGATTCACTCTTCAAGTACCATTTGAGGAGGTAGATTTATTCCTAATGCCAGATGCACCAAGACGTATTTCTTTGCTTTGCAGCCCACAGAGATGTCAATAAGCAGAAAATGACATTCGTGTATCTTGTTAGAAACCAAGTGCATGGAAATTGAACTTAACGGTGGATTTCACCACATTCTCGAATTTGAGATGTTGACAGAATTGGTGCCCCTCTTGGTGTCTGGGTGGCCAGCCTGGGTTTCTCTTCCCACATTCCCCCCTCCACAATGGGGCTTGGATGTGTTTGTAAAATGAGCCTTACTCAGTATTTGAGAAAGTCTCCATTTAATTTTGTGTGATTTTCATCTCAGAAGTTCTCATGTTATTTGGAATAGAGAAAACATTTTAGATCACTTTAGATAGATGGTATCCAACACAATTATTTCTCTGTGCATGCTGGTTAAGTCATTGGTATTTGTGCCACCCATTTGGCATCTGCTGGCACCAGCTGAGAACTGTGTCCTATACCTTTGACTTTAGAAATGAAATGCTGATTGCACTTGCCATTTCTGCCTTTGGAAATTAATGTAATATTGGATATATGTAATATTGGATACTATTGGAAATTAATGTAAGTGGAAGACGTGATACTCACTGAATGTACTTTTTCTTTCCAATCCCAAGTGGCTTGGGACTAGCCATCTGTAAAGCTGTGTAGAGCATGCATGCCTGGCATATTTGCATTTGTGGGTTGGCAACTTTTGGTATGTGTGCCAAATGCAGATGGTTAGTGAGGTCCTGGCCACCTCCACACTCCTGTGACCACCACTCATCTCAGGAGAGATAAAGAGAGATAGGAAGCAAGGGCTTGGCTACCTGTCCTTTTCTTTCCTTTTTCCACTTTCCTTGCAAGACTAAACCATATTTACAAGTTCCTTCAACAAACGTGTAAATGTGTATTAGATGCCTCCTGGAAGCTGTGTACTGGAATCAATGCTTTTCATAATTTATTACCTCGAACTCCTGTGCCCTATGAGACAAAATAAAATCAAAAACAAAAGCCAGGGGCATTGGTGTTGTACATTTCTTTTCTAAGTTTTCTAATCTATGATTTATCATTCTTCCGTGTTTTCGAGTTCATTACTTGGCTTAGGACTAAACCAGGGATTCAGAAATTGTCCTGAATTGCTTTTACATTGTAGAAAATATTCGAGGGGTAAGGTTAAGTTTTCTACCTAAAAAATACATTCTTTCCAGCCTTCTTTTTGTGGTAGGTAATCGTTTCTCACAGTACTTAGACAGTTTAGGTTAAGTTGTCATGTGAAGGATTCAGGATATGGCTCATAATATCTTACCTTCAAAAGAGGCAAGCACGGTATTTGGAGAGACAGCGTTTTATTTAATTTCAGTTGAGTGTTTCCATTACTTACAAAGCCAAAATAACCCTTCTTGCCTGAGTTTCTGCTATAACAGGAGAAGCCTTTTCTATTCCCGAATAACAAACCAAACCCACATGGGTCCCATAGATCTGAACCTCTCATTCTTAGATTAAAAATAGCTCCAAATTCATGGAGAGGCACCCTCTAGTTTTTTGCCCTTTGCACCTGCTGAGTCTCACCTTTTAAAAACCTCAGACCTCTCAGGAAATTCCCTGCCAATTACATCCATTTCATCTGCCTCCAACTTAACCCATTCTCAATGCGGGGTAACTGTATTACATAATGGAGTTCAGATTAATTTTTCTTACATGTAAATGAAGAAAGCTAATACCTAGGTAGGCCTGTTTGAGAATAAGCAGAGCCTTTTCTTCCCGTTCCTTTAATTGTTGGATTTTTAAAATGCATTTCCAACTAAGATAGTAGTGTAGAAAAGAATAGCCATTTCTTTCCATATACTGTTTTATTCCTTTTGACTACACTTATTATAGGAAATTATTTTTTGTTCGATCTAGTACTAGTTCAGATATGT
The DNA here is from genome assembly GCF_043159975.1 of Macaca nemestrina. Lineage (NCBI taxonomy): Eukaryota > Metazoa > Chordata > Mammalia > Primates > Cercopithecidae > Macaca > Macaca nemestrina. The sequence continues at coordinate 12,116,383 of NC_092125.1, read as the reverse complement.
CCCTAAGAAGTAGTGAGTCAGTAGGAAGTAACCATCTAGCCACATGATTTTAAAGAAATCAGCCACTGAGAGTGAAATTAAACTAAAATGTATCTTGTCAAGTTTATATATGACCTCACATTTATTGCCAGCCTCCCTCAAGGGATACAGTGAAATCCACACTACTTTTAGCCAATAGAATTGTATGTTATCTTGTTAAGAAATATGAAAAAGTAAATAGTCTAAAATGGTTTAGAAAAATAATTCATGTTCCTTTTAGCTAATCCCAGTGTATCCCACCTGGTGCTGAAATGTGACATGAAAGTGGAAAACTTCAGTTGGTGGGAGTATATAATGAATTTTTAAGTAATCTCTGGTATTTCAGAAGATTATTCTTAGACAGTCTGCAGAGATGAGTTTATAAGGCTGGTGTGGTCGGCTGAATAAGGGCCTGTATTAGTCCATTCTCATGCTGCTATGAAGAAATACCTGAGACTGAGTAATTTATAAGAAAAGAGATTTAATTGACTCACAGTTCCACATGGTTGGGGAAGCCTCAGGAAACTTGCAGTGATGGCAAAAGGCACCTCTTCACAGGGCGGCAGGAGAGAGAATGAGTGCTGAGTGAAGGCAGGAAGAATCTCTTTCAAAACTATCAGATCTCATGAGAACTCACTCACTGTTACCAGAACAGCATGGGGGAAACCGCCCCCATGATTCAGTTACCTCCCACTGGGTCCCTCCCATGATAGGTGGGGATTATGGGAGCTACAATTCAGGATGAGATTTGGGTGGTGACACAGCCAAACCATATCAGGGCCCTCCATGTCCATATTCTAATCCCCAGAACCTGGAAATATGTTACTTTAGATGGCAAAAGGGACTTTGCAGATATCATTAAGTTAAGGATCTTGGGATTATCTGGTGTAATCATGAGAGTCCTTATATGAGGGAGGCAGGAGGATCAGAGTCAGAGGAGATATGATGATGGAAGCAGAGATCAGAGAGAGAGAGAGAGAGAGTTGAAGATGCCACACTGCTGGACCGGCCAGGAGCAAACAGATTTTCCCCTAGAATAACTAGAAGGAGTGCAGCCCTGCAGACCCATTTTATTTTAGATGTCTGACCTCTAGAACTATAAAATAAATTTGCATAGTTTTAAGACATATTTGTGGTAATTTGTTACAGCAGCAACCGGAAACTAATAAAGGAAACTAATATAGGAATATAGGAAACTGGCCTAGACTTTGGGTATCCTTGGTTATAAATGACTGAATGACTGACTGTCCTCCCTGATCTTCAGGTGAAGTGTAGTTCAGCATTTGATTTTTGAACGCAAAAACAATTTCAGTTGCAGAAAACTCACAGGACTTTTTTACTTGGCCAAGGGTTTCAAGAGGAAGGCTCTGTTTTGAGAAAGAAAGTTGGCATGAAAGTTAAAGGTTCGATAGCTACTATGTCACATGTACAGTTGACTTGAGAACATTATCCCATGTGCATTACAAAATATAGTAATTTTGTAATAAGTTAAACCAGTTAAATGAAAATTATGTACTCGTGTTTAATGTCATACATTTATTTTTGGAACAACTTTCACATGACATTTGTGTAGAGTAAGAGCTTGGTTTGGTGAAGGAGTGTTACTATTCTGGAGGAAGATAGCAAGAGAGATGGAAGTAGATGGTTAACTTTGAAAATGTGGCTTGGGAAATGGATCGAATAGAGAAAAGCCTGGGACCAAACACCCGTGCTAACTACTGGGGGGCTCTGTAAACACCTAGAAACACAATTGGCAGCTCTTCTAGCATGAACTTCACCATCAAGCAGGTTGTTTCAGGATTCTGACTGAGGGATGGAAAGTTTTTCTTGTAACGTGTCCAGTGAGCTTAGCATCCCTTAGGAAATGACTTACCCTAAGGAGGGCACCATTCGCAAATCCCTGTTGATCTGGACTTCAAACTAGAGAAACACCAGGGACTTTACTTTTCTTTTTTCTTTTTTTTTTTTTTTTGAGATAGGGTCTTGCTCCATTGCCCAGGCTGGAGTACAGTGACACGATCTTGGCTCGCTACAACCTCCGCCTCCTGGGTTCAAGCAATTCTCCTGCCTCAGCCTCCTGAGTGGCTGGGATTACAGGTGTGTGGTGCCACACCTGGCTACTTTTTGTATTTTTAGTAGAGACGGGGTTTCGCCATGTTGCCCAGGCTGGTCTTGAACTCCGGGGCTCAAGTGTTTGCCTTGGCCTCCCTAAGTGCTGGGATTACAGGCATGAGCCACTGCGCCTGACCAAGGGACTGTTCTAAGACCTGTTCTTTAAATCCTAAACCTGAACTCTGATTTCTCCTTCCTCTGAGTCCTATCCTTGTCCTTTAAATTCCAGACCTGTGCTGCCCAATGTGGCAGCCGCCAGCCAGAGCATTCCTAGACTGAAGGTGCCCTGGAAGCAGAAAGCACAGCTTTTGATACCAGGGTTCTTGGCTAAGTAGATGGGAATATGGAGAGAAGAGCAGAGAGTCAACAGGGGATGGGTTAAAAATAGAGAGATGTTTTGATAGCCATATGTTCATTTTTTTCTTTTATTTTGTCCTGTTTCTTCCTAGCTCTCTCTGGTCTTGATTTGACATATGGATACAGCTGGAATGACAATCACCTGATCAAAATATACTAGGGAACCTTTATAATACTGATTTCAGAGGAAAAGCATGTTGAGAGAACAGATTTACCATAAGGATGCGTCGTATGATGGGCTGTAGTCTGCCCAGCCTTGGGTTAACAATGGGTTGATATTACCTGGTGTGCCGTGTAGAGTGGTGTTAAGGTCAAATAAAGGAATGTAAAATGTAAAAGCAGGTTGAAATATCCTTAGGCACACTCCAAATGGCCTTTTTGGTGCCTTATGAGCCCCTCAAATTAAAGAGTGTTTCCTTGAAGGAGACCCTCTGCTGTCTTCTCAGGCTTGGTGTTTGCTCTTGTGTGACTGTGCTATTTTGCCATGTGAAATGTCCCATTTGAAACCATGTTATTTTAAAATATATGTAAACATTCTTTATATATGTGATATACAGACCACACAGGTAATCTTTTTACTTTCTTTTTTTTTTTTTTTTGAGACAGAGTCTCACTGTCTCTTTGTTGCCCAGGCTGGAGTGCAGTGGTGTGATCTCAGCTCACTGCAACCTCTGCCTCCTGGGTTCAAGTGATTCTCCTGCCTCAGCCTCCCGAGTAACTGGAATTACAGGCATGCGCCACCATGCTTGGATAATTTTTGTATTTTCAGTTGAGATGGGAGTTTCACTATGTTGGCCAGGCTGGTCTTGAACTCTTGACCTCAAGTGATCCCCCCGCCTCAGCCTCCCAAAGTGCTAGGATTATAGGCGTCATCCACCGTGTCTGGCCAAAGATAGTCTTATTATTATTTCAAAACCTAATTCAACTTGCTTCCTTCACAGCATTTCTTGGATAAATCCCACAGTAGCAGAATTGCCTTCTCCCTCCACATGTAGAACCTCAATTTGCTGAGGCCAGCGCAGCAGTGTGTGGGCGTACGTGGGTGCTCTGTGACAGTGCTGTCCCGTAGAACTCCCAGTGAAGATGGGCGTGCCTTATGTCTGCGCCATCCAGTACCACTAGCCACATGTGGTTATTAAATCCTTAAAGTGTGACTTGTGTCACCAAGGAACTGGATTTTACATTTTATCTAATTTTAATTAACCCAAATTTAAATACCCATAGGAGGCTAGCGGGCACCTTATTGGACAGCAGTGATTCCGTAAGATCATCCGAGTAGAGGGAATAACAAGCGGAGAACCTGATGGGAGGCTCCCTGAAGGACATGTTGTAGTGACTTTGGCTGGGACACGACCTCAGGAGCCCATAGTGATGGTGGGCTGGGGGAGGAGCTAAGAAGAAAGTGAGACTTTCAGGAAAATTTCAGAATAGAAATAGAGGGCAGATGATTTATTCATGACATGGAGTTGCCCGGGCAGTCAACTGGGAAAGAGATGTCAAATATGGGAGATCAAGGACAGCACAGAGGAACTGTGACGGGAGCAGGAGCCCCAGGGGGCTTCTGCAAGGGAGTCCAGTTTGACCCTGGTTGGGCTCAGGTGACTGGAAGAGAGCAGTTTCATCCCTGAGGACTTAGGCCTTTGTTTCCCCAGGACCACGGGCTCTGGTTGAAGTGATTAGTCCTGGATGGAGGTGGAGGGAGAAATAAGAATTGGGTGGAGGGAGTTAGGAAGAACCGACAGACTCTTAGAAACTGGATCTTAGTGATCAGCCAGAGTATTGGCAGGCATGAGATCTGAGTGGCCAGAGAGATCAATCGATTCTTGTGCCTAGTGAAGTCAACGGTGATGCTTTTCCTGTAATTGAGATAATCTGTGTGCGGTCTGTGTTTCCTGGGCTGCTTCTCACGCTGCTATGAATTAGGCCACCTTGAACAGCTGACTGAGCGTGGCAAATCAGAGTGGCGCAGCGTAGACTGTGGGCAGAGAAGCTGAGGGGAAGCAGGAGTCCTGGGTATTTGGAGGATGGATGCCTGAACCGTAGGCAGTGGTGACGGGAAGAGAGAAGGCAGGCCGGGAGCCTCTGTTTGGAAGGGCCAGTGGGGCAGGCGAGCTGGCCTGACTCCCTTCTTCAAGTCCTCCATTTCAACCTCTGTGCCTTTGCGCAGATACATCTGGCTTTAGAGATGGAAGGTGTTCCTGGAAAAGGAAGTCAAATGAAACAGGAAAATCTGTGTTCAGCTTACATGCACTTAAGGGGAAGCTCGCTGTATACGGGAACCCTGCGGCTCCACCAATTTATTGGTTCTATGGGGGCTCAGTTGTACCATAGTTACACTTTAACTTCCTCTCTCTGTAGGATCTGTAAATGCTCTTAGACGTTTTTAAAAGTGTGTATCACTCACCCACTAGGTAATGAAATCCTCATGAGCAAAAGCCATAGTATCGTTGCTGTTTTTTTCGGGACGTGCAGGGAGGATACTGTTTCTCCATGCAATCTTTGAATGCAAAGATGCTTAATAAATATTGATGGACAGAAGTGACTTAATTTTTATCAAACTCCTCATAGTTTTATGAATGCATCCTTTGTTTTGTCTTCCTAAATATTATTAACAAATAACCCAAGCCTTCATGGATCAGTTGCTTCCTGGATGTCTCGCCCTCTGCTAAACATAGTGTGTGATTTATGTCATGTAAACCTCCAGCAACTTTATAGATGGGACTGAACTTTGTAGATGGGACTTTTGAGGCTCAGAGAGGTTAAGTAATGTCTCCAGGTTATAGTTGCAAATTGAAATGTTGAAAATAAGACCATACATATGGTGAGCCTTTTCTCCCTTCAGGATTTTTTCCTAAAAGTGTTAGAGACAACAAAGGTCAGAGGGCACGTCCAAGGTATGTAAGACGAACTCTCTTTATTGAATCAACTTTGTCTTGTCTTCAGCTGTGAAACTTGGATGATATAATGTAGAGTTGGGTACTGCACATTTCTGGACTCTGGGTCTTCCACTGAACACTGCTGTACCACACGCTTCTGTGGTAGAGGCTTTCACGGCAAGGCCGTGCAGCACTGTTGTGACATAGACAATCTGGAAGTTACAGAACCACCACCCTCCCACGTATTTACGAAAAGTGTAACATTTCACTGGGATTGTGTCTGAAAGCACTCTGTAGCTGAAAAGTGCTATACAAAGCCAAAGGGTTATTTATCATCATTTTAGCTGACAGCAGGACTGCTGACATCTCTTTCTCACTCAAGGGAAATGCCCACGAGGCAAGCTACAGAGCATCCCCCTAGCCTGGTGACTGGAGGTCAAGGAGCTAACCTTCAGTGTTCCATCTGTGAGGAACACTCGGCATCTGTGAGGCTTTGGGAGATGCTGACAGCCATCCATTTCCACAGCGTGGTCCCAGCTGGGGCGATTATACGCAAAGGAGACCCCTCAGAAGGCAAGGTGGCGTGTAGTGGGCACGTGATAAGCTACTCACTGCATGGCTCAACATGGCTCAGGCAACGGCTCAGGCAAGAGGATTCTGCAAAAAGAGAGATGGATGTCATCGGGATAGGTGGGGAAGTGGACCTTGTGGTTGACCTTGAAGTCTGGGCATTCCAGGCAGGAGGGACAGTATATGGGCCCTGAAAAAACCAGGTTCCACTGGAGCCATTTGACTAGAACAGTTTTCATTTCTCCTACAGAGGTCTGGGTCTTCAAATGAATGATTCTGAAAAGTTGGACTTAGAGACTATCACAGGAAAATGATGAAAGTCATAGCCTCTGGAATCCTGAAAATTGTTTGGTACTTTTATAGACTTTCACAGTCCTGGATTTCTGGGTAGGAGGAATAAAAACCGGATTTGACAGTGTCTTCCTTCAACAGAAGGGGCCTGACGCTAAGCAACGCCCTATTTCAAATACTTTCCACTGCAGAAAGAGTGCTGTCCAATTGCCAGTCTGGGAAATCTCTTCCTGGGCTTGTTTTGTTTTGGGATTAAATCACATGGAACTCTTTTCTTCAGCTCGTGTCATCATACTTGAGACACTGCTATTTCTTCCCTTTCATTTCTAAATTGTGAACCTTTTCTTCTGCTTTTGTTTCAACACAGAAATGTACACTTCTTGTTAATTGTTTTTATGAAAATGGTTTCTTTACAGCAATAGGTGGCGAATAACAAGACTGGAAACTTCGAGTATAGAGGACCACACTGCTTTCAATTCTAATTTTCCTAAGCGGCTTTGCTGAGGGAGGCAATATACATTGGTATATATTGGTGTATATTTGGCAAGGGACTATACCTTGGTATCTTATTTTCTGACTTCAGTAATGGTATCTGGAATTATCGTTGACTTTTAGGCTAAGCCAGTCACTATTTTTAGCCTTCAGAAAAAAAAAATTGAGGATACTTAATTATAAAATAAAGGCTGCTCAGATTTTACCACTTGGACAAAAGACGAAAGTTCCGGAAGAGTACAAACTGAGCTGCCCTGGCATGTTTGGAACCTGTTTTCTACGACATAGTTGCTAGAGAACAACATCTCATGCCCCCTGTAAATCTGTGAGGGTGTGTCCAGGAGAGCCTGCCTCCTAAATTGTTTTGAATTAGAAATCCTGCACCTCAAAGGAACTGGAACTGATGGTCTGTCCTGCAGGTCTTCTTTTGGAGTAGAGTCTCAAGAGAAAGCTCTGCAGTCTTCCAAGTGATTTTAGTCTATTTTAGTCTTGCCTGTTTGTTCAAAACCCTACTGAAATTGGGGTTGACTAATGGCCTCCTTAAAATTGGATTGATTTAACTTGAATATGTGTTTTCTTTTCTTTTTCAACTTCTAGATGGTGTATATTCCAACAAATATGATTCAAGTATTCCAAATGCAGTACAGGACCCAAACTATGTTCCTTTGGTAGGGAAATAAATAGAGAGTGGAATTCTTTAGAGCTGCCAGACTGACCTTTTCCATCAGCCACTAAACTGTCTGAAAAATGACACAAATATTTAAGACCTTGAGTTAAAAGGGGGGAAAAACTGAGCTATTTGAGTTAAAAGATCCAGGAGACTCTCTCCTGTTTGGTTGTTCATTCTTGTGTATTAATTTTTAATAAGGAAGTGAACCCCAGATGACAGAGCTGATTTTCTTTTATTGGGTGACTGTTGAGATCTCTTCCATTGCTTAAATCAGGTTAAATAAGAGAGAATGCTGCTCTTTAAGTCTGGCCTCTGGGTCTCTGGTATATTTACAGAGATTTAAACTTAATACCTATTCCTGTTTCTCAGGCATCCTCCTGACACCATCTTCTAGTATAGGAGACCAAAACGGATAAGATGAAAGCAAAACATCCTGTGTAATGCAATCAAAGCAACTTTAATTTTTTTTTTTTATGGCAAGGAGGATATGGGCTTAAGTAAAAGACTCCATTTCATATATAATAATATATGAAATATATGAGATATAATAATATTCCATGTACATCCACTACCAGTGATATTAGCTATTCCCAGTCAGTGTCACCCCCAGGGTTGGAGTGGGCTGGAGACCTGGGGAGGGAGAAATCAAGCCTCATATGCTGTGATGTCTTGACAAGTGAGTGCCCTCAATCCTGTTGGCATTTGTGCTGCAGGAGTTTTGTTGGTGCAGATTTGTATTTTAGATAAATGTATTAGGTCACAGTTTGAATTTCAAATTGCATTTCCTTTACCATCTTTCTTTATGCATGGAGACAAATATCAAGAGTGACTGATGATGTTTTCCTCCCTATTCGTTTCCCATAGGAATGGTAAAAATTCAATTATTCATCTATGGAAATGGTGTTTAAGACCTTGAAAGTGAAGAAAATTTGGAAAGTCACTTGTGCCATAAAATTTCTGAACACAGAAACAGGGGCCAGTGATTCAGTCTCTATTGATTGATTGGTTGATTGATTCTAACTTCTTCTCCAGCTTTATTGAGGTATAATTGACAACTAAAATTTTACATACTCAAAATGTACATATGGTGTTTTAATTTCATTGTGAAATCTTTACTATAATCAAGCCAGTTAATATATCCATCACCTCACATAGTTGCCATTGTGTGTGTCTGTGTGTGTGTGTGTGTGTGTGTCTGTGTGTGTGGTGAGACACTTAAGATGTACTGTCTTAGCAAATTTCAAGGGTACAATCCAGTATTATTAGCATACTGTCCATCATTCATAACAGGCAAGATAAAACCATCCAAGTGCCTAAGGCTGGATGAATGGATAAAGAAAATGTGGTGTATATATATATATATACACACACAGTGGAATAATATTCAGCCTTAAAAAGAAGGAAATCCTGTCATTTGTGACAATGTGGGTAAACATGGTGGACATGATGCTAAATGAAATGAGTCAGACACAGAAAGACAAATACTGCATCTTCTCACTTACATGTAGAATCTAAAAAAGTCAAACTCATAGAAGCAGAGAATGGTATTTTCCAGGAACTTGGTGGAAGGGGAAATGAAGAGGTGTCAGTCACAAGGATACAAAGTTTCAGTTGTGCAGGATGAATACATTCTGGAGATGATTCAATCCTGACTGAAAGAGAAGTCCATGTGATTTAGAGCAGAACCTGCAAAATATTCAGCTAGGACTTGAGATGGTCTCTTCCCGTGGCACATCTCAGCTCTCCTTGCCTCTGAATCACGTATCATGTGTACAAGTACAATGAGAAGGGCTCAGACGACCACTGCACTTCTCACCTGCAGGGACAACAAGCCACCTTACTCCCAATAAATGAATGGGCTTTTAAAAATCATCTTTCAGCAGTGAGAAGGTAGTGTGAACAGAAAAAAAACCCAGGAAATTCAATATCAGCATAAATATAACATTTAAGTTAATTCAGCTGAGCTCGTCAGCAGAGGTTGATGTTATTGATGTGTTCCAAGACCACAGTTGGCAAGCCAGTCTTGATGGGTTTTTAAAAAAATATTTGAGACAGGGTCTTGTTCTGTGACTCAGGCTGGAGTGCGGTGGCGTGATCATGGCTCACTGCAGCCTCAACCTCCCGGGCTCAAGCAGTCCTCTTACCTCAGCCTCCCAAGTAGCTGGGACCATAAGTGCATACCCCCATACCTGGCTAATTTTTAAATTTTTCGTAGAGATGAGGTCTTGCTACGTTGTCTAGGCTGGTCCTGAACTCCTGGGCTCAAGCGATCCTCCCACCTTGGCCTCCCAAAGTGCTGGGATTACAGATGTGAGCCACTGTACCCAGCCTCTCAATGGCCTCTTCAACAGCTCTTTGCCATTGGTTGCAAGATGAATCCAAGGGGAGGGCATAATGTACAAGGAAAAATGATAAATTAAAAATCCTACACTGTACTAGAAGATTGTTCCGTACCATATGCCGCATGGTGAACCAATAGAAACTTTTGCTGTGAAAAACTACATTTTGAAGCAAAAGTTTTGGTGTTTTTTTGGGGCAGTGGAAAAGGAAGGAAGAGGTGAGTATTGAGTGCCAGGCACTATTCAAGTACTTACTCATTTAATCTTTCCCCAGATATTATGAGGTAGGCACTATTTTTTTTTCCCGCCAATTTACAAATATGGAAACTGAGGCAGAGAGGAGTTTTGTAAATTTCCCCAGGTTAAGCTGCAGTTAGAAGCTGAACTGGGATATGAACCCAGCGGAGGGGCTCTGCAGCCACGCCCTCCAGCTGCACAGTGTTCTCGGTGCTGCCTCAGTTCCTGGGGTTAAGGTAAAGGCTCCCTTTCTACCTTCCTTCCAGGACCCTCCTGCCTGCCCTTGTTAACTTAGGTTAGAAATGGGTTAATTTGGCCGGGCGCGGTGGCTCAAGCCTGTAATCCCAGCACTTTGGGAGGCCGAGACGGGCGGATCACGAGGCCAGGAGATCGAGAGACGATCCCGGCTAACACAGTGAAACCCCGTCTCTACTAAAAAATACAAAAAAACTAGCCGGGCGAGGTGGCGGGCGCCTGTAGTCCCAGCTACTCGGGAGGCTGAGGCAGGAGAATGGCGTAAACCCGGGAGGCGGAGCTTGCAGTGAGCTGAGATCCGGCCACTGCACTCCAGCCTGGGTGACAGAGCAAGACTCCGTCTCAAAAAAAAAAAAAAAAAAAAAAAGAAATGGTTTAATTTCTATTTTTCTTAGGTCTCTACTGGGACAAGCTTGGAGCTTTTAAAGAAAGGCTTACTAAAGAATAAGTGGGGGGAAATGATAGGAAATGAGAAAGAAATAAAATGAAAAAGCAAAGAAATAGATGAGGTGAAAGAGCATGCATTTCCTTCCACCATCCACACATTATTTACTGAGTGAGTCCCTCCTGCACGTGTCTGGGCCTCCAAGGAGTTCCTGATCTGGGATGGGTGGATTCAATCTCTCTCTCTCTCTCTCTTTCTCTCTCTCTCTCTCTGACGGTGTCTCATTCTTTCACCCAAGCTGGAGTGCAGTGGTGCGATCTCAGCTCACTGCAACCTCCGCTTCCTGGGTTCAAGTGATTCTCCTGTCTCAGCCTCCTGAATAGCTGGGATTACAGGTGCCCGCCACCACACCAGCTAATTTGTGTATTTTTAGTAGAGATGGGGTTTCACCATGTTGGCCGGGCTGGTCTCTAACTCCTGACCCCTCCCACCCGCCTCGGCCTCCCAAACCGCTGGGATCACAGGTGTGAGCCACCATGCCTGGCCCTGATCTGGGATTTAAAGGGACAGTTGCTGAGCAAATAGAAGCCAGGGCAAGAAGGGATTTATGTGCTTGGGATTCTTGGGGGATTTTCCAGAGTCAGCCCCCAATTCTGATGTTTTTGTATGGAACACTAGGGGTCCTTCTGAAGTTATCCCGGCCCCTGGAATACTCATGTGGCATGGGGCCCCCTTCTGCCCTGGTCTCTTTCATCCCATCTGTCCCGGCCCCAGAGCCTGTCTTTGTTCCAGTCTGGTCCTCTCTGTCCTGCTCGGTTTGTCACCGTGTGATGTTGAGATGGCTCGTCTTTGCCGCCTCACTTCCTGAGCTGACAGACGCGTCTGCTAGGGGCCACCAGCTCCCAAGCCGCATGACGGTGCTTTCCTTCAAGGTCCAGAGGCTTCCTTTCAGTCTGGCCCATCTCCCACCTCCTAATGGCTCTGCTCTCTCAGGGGCAGCTCTCCTTTTTAACTTATTGGCAGAGCCGGGATGACTTTCAGGTCCCTGGCTCAGTGAGTAAGCAAGTTCAGAGACTTGGCTTTGGCCATTTTGTTCTCTTAGGCTCATCCTTGGATGCCAACAGGGAAATTACCTGCCAGATTTCAGTCACTACTTTTTAGAAGTTAAAACAAAACAAAAAAAACCTTGCAAGCAAAATGTTTCTTTTTTGTGCAGGCACAATATGTAGTCTCTCCACTGTTAAGGGGAGGAATCTCCTTAGAGCAGTGATAGATTTTTTTTTTTTTTTTAACATTCTTCATCTGTATTTATTTCTATTTTTCATCCTATAAGTTAGTCAATTAAATAATATTTATTGAACAGTTACTAGGTTCTATAGATGATCGAAAGCAAACACACACACACACTCTCGATCTGCAAAGAGCAAGAGCTCCTTTTCGTACATATCATTCCTCAATCTTGTTTAAAGTACACATGCACGTAAGAAACTAATTAATAGTACAAGGCGGAATCAGTTAAATGCCCCATGGGTGGCAGACAGTTTTATAAACACCACACAAACCTTTATTTGTACAGAAGCAAAAGTAAGCAACCTCATCGTTAGGAGAGGAGTTATTGCCCCATAGCCCAGGAAAGTCTTAAAAAGAAATTATACAAAGTGTACTTTTTCATCTCTATCTCTGTTTTTCACTTTTTCAGTCTATCAGCCACTTACTATTTATTAAGTATTTCTTCCATCTAAGCAAGGTGGGGGAGGAAGACAAAGAGATCATTCCTACATTTATGATTCCAATCTTGTTTAAAGTGTGTTCATAAAACGTGAGTTAATAATGTGGCCTCAAATGAGTGCCTCACGGGCCTCTTGATGGTAAGCGTTATAGGAATGTAGAGGTCAAAGGAATTGCTGTGGACCGTGGTGGTGTGTGAAAGCTTCGGGGTAGACTTTTGACTTCAAGGTCAAAGACATTGCTGTGGACTTTGGTGGTGTGTGAAGGCTTCATGGTAGACTGGGGCTGAGATGAACCCCTAGGAATGACCAGGATTTAGATGGGAGCTTGAGGAACAGGACAGACAGGTGGGGAGACTGTTCCAAGGAAGCAAGGGATGGAGAGGGAGTAGATCAGTCTGCCCGGAGTTGAGGCTTTGTTTACAGGCGAGGTGCTGGTGAGGGTGCTGGAGAGGCATCCAGGAAGGTTGAAAATATATTTCTGTCACCACCTGCCACCCTGCATGCGCGCACACACACATACACAGCAGCCGTCCTCTTGTTGAATGCTTCTTCTCGCTCAATACAGATACATCCATGAGGCTTACACTTAACTGCTCATTTAGTAAAATAGTAAAGTCACAGTGGGAGCCCGGGCATCAGGCAATAAACACTCAGATATTTTCCTTCTAGTTTTGATCAGCTGCCCTGACAGAATGAGATTTTAAAATAACTTGACAGGCTGGCATGGCAGCAAACGCCTGTAATCCCAGCACTTCAGGAGGCTGAAGCGAGTGGATCACTTGAGGTCAGGAGTTCGAGACCAGCCTGGCCAACATGGCGAAACCCCATCTCTACTAAAAATACAAAAATTAGCTGGGCATGGTGTTGCGCACTTGTAATCCCAGCTACTTGGGAGACTGAGGTAGGAGAATCGCTTGAACCTGGGAGGTGGAGGTTGCAGTGAGCCAAGATGGCACCACTGCACTCCAGCCTAGCCAACAGAACAAGACTCCATCTCAACTAATAATAATAATAATTTGATAGAGAATTTTTTTGTTTTATTATAAAATATACATATAAAACTTACCAAAACCATTTAAAATGATACAGTTGAGTCGTGTTTAGTATATGCACACTGTTGTGCAACCCATCTCCAGAACGGTTTCATCTTACAAAACGGAAACTCGGTATCCATGAAAAAACAACCAAGAACTGTTTTATTTGTGCACAAGGGTACTTTCTGGGATGGAAAAACTGGGAGCTCAACCTTGGATATTACAGGACTGTGGAGCTGGGATTATGGATGCCTGGGGCCAGTAGGAACTCTGAGGCCATCCGAGATAAATGTGTCCACTGGAAATTGTGCTTAGAGTTAGAAACTGCTTAGTGGACATTATTTTTTTAAAATTTATTTTGGATATCCAGCTTCTGAACACTGTCCTACCTTTGGGAACCTCACTGTTGTATGAGTCATGGCATCACCTACAACAGAAGCTGAAAAGGTCAGCACCCGCTTTCTCCACATACTGCTGCCCAGGGCATGCAACTTGACCTTAGCCCAGCCAATCCTCCTGTAGCCTGGGACTACAGAGCAGGGGACAGGTTAGCGCCAGCTCAGGTGTTGGTGCTGGATTATCGTAACTGCTTCTGTGTGTGTCTGGGCCGTGGGCTTCTGACTACCACCTTCCTTTGGTTCCTGCACATTTTCCAGGCTACATTGTCCAGTCTCCCCATTTTGTTGACAGGGAATTTCACTCCTGTTGCCCAGGCTGGAGTGCAAGGGCGTGATCTCGGTGCACTGCAACCTCCGCCTCCAAGGTTCAAGTGATTCTCCTGCCTCAGCCTCCTGAGTAGCTGGGATTACAGGTGTGTGCCACCACATCCAGCTGATTTTTGTATTTTTAGTAGAGACAGGGTTTCACCATTTTGGCCAGGCTGATCTCGAACTCCTGACCCCAGGTGGTCCACCTGCCTCAGCCTCCCACAGTGTTGGGATTACAGGCGTGAGCCACCGCGCCCGGTTCCTGTCAATTCTTTGAACACCTGTTAGCATTCCAACTTAGTTGGTTTCTGTCATTTGCAACTGAGAACTCTGTCTCTTTTCTCTGGTTGTCCCTCTGTGGTCACCATGCCTTTATCAGTCTATATCATCCTGGGCTGAAGTTCTTCATGTGATTCTTACTTTCTTGTGGCTAAAACGTGCCTTCACTGCGAATGCACCAGTTCCTCATCATTTCTCATCTGGACTAGCAAGGGGCTTTCCTCTCGCCCATCCATCTCCCACCTTTTCGTTTTGTAGGTAGAACCTGGAGAGAGCAGCAGTAATTCATCATCCATGGAACGTGCCTGTCTGTGACCTGGACCTGTGGGATTTGGCCGGCGTTCCCTTTGCATTACATTTGGTACTTGGAAGCAAGCATCCCTCAGCAGTGACAAGGCTCCAGCTGTTCCTTTCATTAGGGCCCTGCCAAAGAAGTTTCCTTTGTTCAGCACCTCCTCCTGCCTGCCCATAGGACCATCTTCCAAAAAACTCTGCCCTCACCCCCTGCTGTCCCCTCCCACCTGTAAGACCAGGCCAGTCAGCACCTTTCCCTGTCTCCTCATCTAGCACTGCTGCTTCTGTGTGATGCTCTAGCGTGATGAGTTGACCGACACCATTGTTTAAATGTGCTGTGCCTTTTATAATTATGTGGCTTTGCAGGTGCTGTTTCCCCATCTGTTTTTCTTTGCCTGGCAAATTCTACTGGTATGTCAGTCACTTCTCCTTTCTGATAGCCTTTGTGACTCTCCCAGATGTTACTGGGTCCTGGTCGCCCTCTAGGGCCTTGTGCAAACCTTTCTTGCAGGTTTTACCCAAGGCACTGTACTTGCTTGTATATGTACTTCTCTCCCTGCTTAGGCCTCCATCTCCCTACAGATAGGAAAGGGGTCTCCTCTTAATCTTTGTACTGAGTTTGTAAGCACAGTGCCTGTGTGTGGCAGGCCCTCTGTACATGTTGACTATCGTGCAGTGGAGATTCAAGCTGGCTGATCTGTGCCTGGTGCATAATGGCTGTGATGAGTTCGCCACGTTCCCTTCTCCCTTGAGGTCTTCTCAATGGTCTGATGCTAATGCTGGGAATTTCAGGCTTTCTGGCAGACTGTCAGGGAGAAATTTCAGTGCAGAAGTGCCTTCTAGAAACTCACAAATAAGGGGTGCTGCTCACATCTTGTGAGTCCTCCCCCTTCCTGACATGAGTGTCTGTGCTGGCAAACACAGCTGGTTGAACCCTCAGCTAGCCCAGCTGCTTTCTTCACCTTGTGTCTGGGGAAGGCTGACATTTTATTGAGCACCGACTGTATTCCACACACTATTCTAGGTGCTTGAAATATACTGTTGAACAAATACTCAGCCCTCATGGGGCTGAGAGTCTGGTGGGGAACACCTGTTAAAAAACAAACATATTAAATGAATTGCATTGCATGTTAGAAGATCATAAGTACTCTGGGGGAAAATGAGAGTAGAACAGGATAAGGGGGTGATGGGGGGAATGAGTGGTGATTTTAAATGTAGTTATTGGGCAGGGCACAGTGGCTTACACCTGTAATCCCAGCACTTTGGAAGGCCAAGATGGGCCTGGCCAACATGGTGAAACCCTGTCTCTACTAAAATTACAAAAATTACCTGGGCACAGTGGCTCATGTCTGTAATCCCAGCACTTTGGGAGGCCAAGACGGACAGATCACTTGAGGTCAGGAGATCGAGACCAGCCTGGTCAACATGATGAAATACTGTCTCTACTAAAAATACAAAAATTAGCCAAGTGTGGTGGTGGTGGGCACCTGTAGTTCCAATTACTTGGGAGACTGAGGCACAAGAATCGCTTGAACCCGGGAGGTGGGAGGTTGCAGTGAGCTGAGATTGCACCACTGCATGCCAGCCTGGGTGACAAAGTGAGACTCTGTCTCAAAAAAAAAAAAAAAAAAAAAAAAAAAAATTCCAAACAAAAAAGGTAGTTATCAGAGTGGATCTTTTTTAGCTAGTAGCAGCTGAGCGTCTTGAAGATAGCAGGGGAGTTAGTTCCTGGGCTTCCAGACCGAGGGAGCAGCTAGTGCCAGCACCGAGGTGGGAGTGTGCCTCGAGAGTTGAAGGAACAGAGTGTGCAGCAGAACGGGGGAGCAGTGGTGGGGAGGCCAGAGGGGCTGGGGGTGTGGGCTGGGCAGGTGGAGGAGGCCTTGAGGGCTGTTGAAAGGACTGGGCTCTTGCTATTAATGTTAGCCATCAAGGAGTCATTGCAGGGCTTTGAGCTGAGGGGTAGCTCGCTCTGATTTTCATTCTGAAAGGACCTGTCTGGCCACTATGTTGAGAATAGATGGTGCCCGGTAAGCAGGGGTGAGCAGGGAGACCCGCTCCCCTGCACCAGCACCGGCTGGGCTGCAGACAGGTTCTGATGTGGCTTGCAGCACGGTGGCAGCAGGGGGAAGTGGCACCGAGCAGCAGGACCCTGGATTTTTTTTTGGACATAGAGCCAGGAGAATTTCCTCATGGTTCTGATGAGGGCTGAGAGAGAGAAGAGGAGCCTGGATCATCCCAAGGTTTCTGGCAGACGGATGGCGTTTCGCCAACTAAGATGGAGCAGGTCTGGCAGGAGTGAAGATCAGGAGTTTGGTTCTGGAAATGTGGGGGTTTCCGCCGTCTGTTAGCGAGCCGTGGAGCTGCCGGGAGGTGGTTAGTGTGGGCTTCTGGAGAGAGGCTGAAACTGTCCTTGAAAAAATGGATTTCTCAGTGTGGCGTGTATACACAGCATCCCTTTTTCAGACATGGCGCCTTCGTCCATTTGGGCTGCTACAACAAAATGCCATGGACTGGGAGGCTTATAAACCACAGAAATTATTCCTCACAGTTCCGGATGCTGGGAAGTCCAAGATCAGAGTGCCAGCAATGTGGTGTCTGGTGAAGGCTTGCTTCCTGGTTCCGAGGCGGCTGTCTTCTTGCTGTGGTGTCCCTTGTAGAAGGGACAAGGGAACTCTCCAAAGTCCCTTTGTAAAGGGCGGTAATCACCTCCCAAAGGCCACACCTCCTAATGCCATTACATTTGGGGTTAAGATTTTAACATATGATTTTGGGAGGACTGAGGGAAATAAACATTTAGTTATAACACATAGGGAGGTTAATTTGGATTAAGAAATCTAAGGCCATATGGGGGAAATAAAAGGTCGGAGGGTTAAAGAAGGATGGACCAATAAAAGTCTTGTAAGCATTATTATGTTTACTAAAATAAAATAGACCAGCACATTAAACAATGACATCAAAATATCAATGACAACATATACTTTATATATCTTAACTTAGAAGTTACAGATGCTGTACTATGAGCCCTGCTTGTCAGTCCTTGCTTAATAGAAAACATTGTAGGTTCTCGCTTCTCTGCAGCTTTAGTTTAACCGAGTTGCTTTTACATGTACCTTGCTTTATTATAGGTAACAGATGCGAAGCGCTTCCGATTCCTGGCTGAGAGTTAGTGACTTCCATCTCCTGTGGAAGATGGCTCTGAGTCCACTCAGGATCTGGTGTGGTCACAGAGGTGTGGGAAACATCTGGACAGTTGAGGTGGAAGATGCTCTGGGGCATTCCCTTCCAGATCCACAGTGTCCTGCAGCCTTCGTTCTTTCCAGAAGCACGTCACGCATGTGGCATCCACGTCCCTTACCCAGGTTGGGCTCCTCCCTCCTTCCCCAGGGTTCCCCTGGGCTTCACATGCCCTCATCTTCTTGTATTTTTTTTTTTTTTTTTTTTTGAGGCATTGTTGAAAAGCCTCTACTCCTTTGTGGCGCTGTTTTACCTCCCGGTAAAAAGGTTCCAGTCCTGAACTCACGGTTTCTCTAACGTCCCCTGTGGGAGTAATTAGAGTGAACCTTCGTGATGGTGCTGGAAACCTCTGTGGAAGCTGGTTCGTGTATGCCTCAACTTTGCATAAGAGGGAACATGATCCTAGAATATTCTTTAGGGCAGCGTTTCCCAAATTTTCCAGGGAATAAGAATCTCCTGGGCTCCCTGCCTAAGCCTCAAGCACTGATTTAGACTTGGCGACCCAGAGCCTCCAGGAGAGGGGCCTGGGGATCTGGGTTGTGAGGCTACACCTGTTGGAGGGATCCGAGGGGCCCAGTATATGATACTCCCCTTTCCCGCCCAGTTTCTGAATGAATTGAGACAAAAACAATGACTAGGACAAACGAGAGGTCAAAGTGTCCTCACAGAGGCTTGGCTGGAGGATGTTGTGTAAAGTCAGCTAGCCCAGTGGGCCTGCTAATTGAATTCCTAGAATGAGGCTGATGTACTGCAGAGGCTACCCTGGGAGCAGGGCCGCTGGAGCAGCAACAGAACCTTGCAGTCTGCAGAAGCTCACGACCGAAACAGAGAAGAGGGCTGAGCTGGGCTGAGCAGAGCTCTGGGATTCTCTCAAACGTACTGGTCGAAGTTATTTCTCCTGAGGCACATAGGAAGTCGAAAGGGCTGAGAGAGGCCAGGAGTGTGTAGGGAGAGTGGAAGCTGCGGGGTGGAGGGGAGTCCCTCCTCCTGGCCATCAGGAATGGGAAAGAGCAGCTCCTTTACACACCACAGGTGATTTGCACAGTCGGAAAAGTTTGGGAAGTGAGTCTGAGGAAGACTGCAGTGTTGTCTCTTGTCTGTGCTTTCCACCAGTGTTCTAGTTTTGCACTTCCGGGATTTCTGAGCTTGCTCAGCGTCTGTGTTTTGGGATACTGGCTCCTAAGAGCAGCTGGGTGTGGGATTAGACAAGGATCTGCTTCACTAGTTTATTTCCATTGTGAGCGTACTTCAGTATCACTCTTTACGTGAACATGAGCAAATGGGTTTAATTCTGAAGTCAGGGCTTGGGGTTCTTGCCTTTGTGTCTATGTATGTGTGTGTTCAACAGAATAACCAGCGTAAAACCACCTAACCTAACATAACCAGAATAACCAGGGTAAAACCAAACCATCTGTGTACTGTGTATATATGCACAAATATAGACAAATGTGCGTATATTTTATATATACATATATGGATATGTATATATGCAATATATGTATATAACTTTTATTTTGAAATAGTTACAGATTCATAGGTTGCAAAGAAAAATGTACAGGGAAGTCCCATGAACCCTTCCAGTTTATATTTTTTGAAATTGAGAAATATAATCTTAGAAGATGTTTGTAAAACTCTTTTTTTTTAAGTTGGCAAAGAATATGCAGTTAAATTCAGGCATGGAGAGAAATTGCTTGGAAAGGAAGATTTTTTGCATTGACTTGTGTGCGTATATTAGCTGTCTGTTTTGGAAAATCTAAGAGCAATATCTGATTATCTGTGCTTTCCATCCCTAAAACCACCAACACACAGAGGCTACTGAATGTCCCGCAGGGCCTCGGTGATGGGCCTGGGCAGGAGGAGGCCCCTGCAGCCTGTGGGTGGTGCCTGGGCAGCACCTCTCTGCAGTGTCCTGCAGCAGGACTGCAATGTGATTGATTTCAGAAATTTAAAACATATTTGCTGGGCTAGGTAGGGGAAACGGAAATTTAGACATTTGCCAACCTGACTACTGATATTTTCCAAGGAAGATTACCTCTGTGAGGGCCTTTTTGCTTTAGATGTCACCTTCATGGTGTTCAGCGATGTTCACTGAGCGTGTGACCTGGCTTTGTGCACCGAGAAAACTGCCCAAAATAACAGGTGCCACAGCTTGGTCACAAGACAGGCACAGGGCCAGTAAGGTGCTGTCAGTTGTACCCCCTATGCTACCCTGTGAAATTAGAATCCCGCAGCCCCGCTTTCTAACCGTGGAAATGTTAGGTTGTGCCATATCCTGGTATGAATTTGCCTTGTGGAATGATAGGCCCATAGAGTTAAGTTTTCTGTACTGCTGACTTTTACTCACTTAATTTTTACTCCAGTTCTTAAACTTGAGTGTGCGTCAGAATCCCCTGGAAAGCTTGTTAAAATGCAGATTGCTGGGCCCTGGCCCAGAGTTTCTGATTAGGTGGGTCTGAGGTGGGGCCTGAAAATGGGCATTTCTAACAAGTTCCGAGGGGATGCTGCTGCCTCTGGTTTGGGGTCTGCACTTCGAGAACTCCCGCTCTAGGCAAAGCTGGCAAATTTGTCTCAGGTAGGGGCACACCTGCTATCTTCCAGGTAGGTACTGTTCCTCTACTCCTCTGCGTCATCACAGTTTCATTTCTCCCTCCGGGTACCCATGCTCCGAAACCTCCTGTTGTGGACTGGAACATTCTCTTTGATTAATTCAAACTGAAATACTCTATTTGGCATCAGCTAACATTTGCGTATTTCTGGGGGACCAGCCACTTTGCTGCAAGGTGCTTGCATTTGTTATTTAATCTGTACCACAACCCTGCGAGGTCAATTTTGAAGTCCCCCTTTAATGAGACTCAAGAATTCGATGACATTTTCAAGGTCAAACACGATGCCAGGTCTCAAGCTTGGAGCCTCTGGTGCGGGGCTCTCTCTGGTGTCTTCCTTCTCTCTCGCTTCAACATCCTTGTCAAGAGCAATTGGTTCCTTTGTGAGGATGCAGGACTAAGTAAATGAATATCTGTTTGGTGAAATTGTTGACACTGCTCTATTGGGCTGCTCTAAGAAAGGGAAACATTTTTGGTTCAGAGGAGGTTCACAGCACTGTGCTTGTTGGGACATTTGTACGATTGCCTCTTCCAACGGTTCCCTCAAAAGTAGAAGAGGGTGGAGAAGAGGAAATGATTATAATTCATTCCTTTCTCCTCCCTGCCAATTTCTCACAATACCTTTTTTGGGAGGCCAAGGCAGGTGGATCACTTGAGGTCAGGAGTTCAAGACCAGCCTGACCAACATGGCAAAACCCTGTCTCTACTAAAAATACAAAAATTAGCTGGGCATGGTGGCGGGCACCTGTTGTCCCAGCTACTTGAGACACTGAGGCAGGAGAATCGCTTGAACCTGGGAGGCGGAGGTTGCAGTGAGCTGAGATCGTGCCACTGCACTCCAGCCTCCGCGACAGAACGAGACTCTGTCTTAAAAAAAAAAAAAAAAAAAAAAAAGGCGCATTTGAAGTTCTGAGTGTGAAGCATGCTTCAGGATAGGAAATGGAAATGACAAAAGAAAATATCCAGTGGAAGTCTTTGCCGTCCTTGGGACTCTCTTTAGTTTTTCCTCATTTTTGCCTATCCTGCGAGGGTCACAGAAAGCTCTGGGATTTGGAGTCAGACAGACCTGCCTGGCTCCTGTGCGGACTCTGCTCCTTGAGTGTTCCAGTGCAGGGAGGACCTCTGGCAAGCTGGAGAACTGCACCTCTCTGAGCTAGAGAACTGGCAGGACAAAATGTAATTTACCCCACGGGAAGCCCTTTGTAAAGCAGCCACCTTGTCTGTTTGGCATCCCAGGGGCAGCGCGTGCCCCACGCAGCAGCTGTCATTGGTTGGGGGTGGGGGGTGGGTGAGTGCACCCTAGTGGGTTGTCGGAGGATTAAATGAGATAACATGCAAATAGAGGGGAGTAGGTAAGGGCCCCCTCTATCACTGGATGTTTTTGCTACCTCCCCCACTCTTTTTTGTTTGTTTGAGATGGAGTTTCGCTTTTGTTGCCCAGGCTGGAGTGCAATAATGCAATCTTGACACACTGTGACCTCCGCTTTCCGGGTTCAAGTGATTCTCCTGCCTCAGCCTCCTGAGTAACTGGGATTACAAGCGTCTGCCACCATGCCCGGGTAACTTTTTGTATTTTAGTAGAGATGGAGTTTCACCATGTTGGCCAGGCTGGTCTCGAACTCCTGACCTCAGGTGATCCGCCCGCCTCGGCCTCCCAAAGTGCTGGGATTACAGGTGTGAACCACTGTGCCTGGCCCCCTCCTCTCTTTTTATCTCTCTGCTCTTTAGTTAACTGGCTTCATGATTCCCATTTTTATTTTGTTACCTTTTCTGTTAAAGAAATTTTTGCCCAGGCTACACTTTAGTCAGGGAGGAGAACTTCCCCCTGCCGCTTCTTTCTAAGCTACAACATTAAAAAAAAAAAAAAAAGAAAAAAAAAATTAGCTGATGGCTCTCCCCTTCCAGGCAAATTTCTAGGATTAAATGACTTAATGCTTTCTTGCTCTGATCCAGGCCCACCTTTCCAGCCCACATATAGTAATAATTATAGTTTTCTGGGTTTAGGGCTCCACTTTTGTTTGATTTGTCTCCCCATGAAGATGTAAGCCTCTTAGGAATGGGGATCATGATTCTTCCTGACTTTTAAAATAACAACTGTTTCTGGCTCCTATTTAGTTTATGCTCCATTGTGTAATTTGCTATCATTCTTGTATTTAGCTGGTTTATCCTTACTCCTGTATCTCGGTTGTTTGCTTTTTTATCCCTAAGTGCCCTGCCTTGCAGAACCTTGGTGTCATATAAATATTTATTAAATAAGCTTCACGGAAGCTCAACGGGGACTCTGTTCACATGTACCAGCAGTGTGCTCCTTCTCCTTTCTGCTTCCAAGACATGATCTTCAGTAGGAATTGAGAACAAAACCCAGCTCTTTAGCCAAAAATGGTTTCTGAGGTTCGGTTTTCATAAATTCAGAAAGGGGGCTTTTTTTCCCCCTCCATCTGGCCATAGGATATTGTTGGCCTCTCTTTTATTTTATTTATTTATTTATTTGTTTGTTTGTTTGTTTTTATTTTTTGAGATGGAATCTCACTCTGCCACCCAGACTGGAGTACAGTGGCACAATCTCAGCTCACTGTAACCTCTGCCTCCTGGGTTCAAGCAATTCTCTTGCCTCAGCCCCCCAAGTAGCTGGGATTACAGGTGTGCGCCACCATGCTTGGCTCATTTTTTTGTATTTTAGTAGAGACGAGGTTTCAACATGTTGACCAGGCTGGTCTTGAACTCCTGACCTCAGGTGATCCACCTGCCTCGGCCTCCAAAGTATTGAGATTACAGGCCTGAGCCACCATGCCCGGCTGGCCTCTCTTTTAGAAGACTCTGTCCCATTGTCCTTTAAGGGCATGTCCCTTCCCTGGAGGTCAAAAGCATGTCATACTAGTTTTTGCAATTCAGAGCTCCTTGCACAATTCCTGGCCCAGGGAGTGGGCACATCATCAATGTGTGTGGAACAGACTGCCATGAAATAGTGTACAAAATTCACATAGTACACTTGTGAGAAAAGAGTTAAGAACCAGAATTTTACAAGCAAAGGGATAGAGAGAGCTGCAAGGTGGAATTCAGCAGGCTCACACCTAATGAGTGTTAGAGAGATGAACTTCAATCACATTTATTTAAACATCCCTGAGTGCAGTATTTTTAAAGATCACACAAGAATAAAACTGTAGCACTGAACTTTTCTTTAAGTGTTGAAGTGAAGGAAATGAAGAACTCAGCATGGACCCTACTTAGACTCTGACAGAACAGGTGGTCTTGGCATGACATCAGTCCAACATGCACACAACTTGCCTTTTACTCTCTCAGCTCTTTGTGCCACTGGTACATGGTCACCTGGGCATTTCTTTAGAAAGGGGCAGAGACTTTTATTTCATGAAAATATAGATATCCCAGGGAAAAATAATAATCCAACTGGTATAAGTTTATATCAAACCATATGGAAGTGATTTTTTTCTGGTTAGTCATTTTCATGGGGATTAGATAATAGAGAAAAGTCAAAGAACCAGGAACTTCCAAGGACACACTTGGCCTGGTCAGTATTACTAGGATTGGCCCAGATGCTACCAAATCTTTTTTTCTTTCTACTTATTGAAAACCCTGTTAAATTTGATATGTGAAATATCTTCTCTCTAAAATTTTAGCCTTACAAATAACATTTTGCATAACATTTTTATTGACAAGACATTCTATCCCATTAAAGCTTTTGAAAGTGATGAAATGGACAGGACATCTTCACCTTAGCAAGTGATACTGAATTAAAGAGGTTTGTATTACAGAATGGAAGAGTACAGTACAAAATATTTGAGTTCAGACACTTTAGAACTTGGACGCTGTCAGAAGCTTGGAAATACTTAGATTTTAAAGCTGCTACTCTTCCATTTACCTCACTCCAGGAAATCCTCTTAGAAATCATACTCTCGAGGGAAGAAGACCTAGGGGATAGAGCATTATTCCACTGAGAAATTTAATTTAGGAAAATGATGAGGGAAGGGGCTGTAGCCTAGAGGCTAAAAACCCATACTCTGGAACTCGGCTGCCTGGCTTCACGTCCCAGCCCCACCACCTAGTGTAGTGACCTTGGGCAACTTACTCAACCTCTCTGATCCTGCTTCTTAATCTGTAAAATGGGATGTGTGGTAGTATCGGCCTTGTAGGTTATTTGGAGCATTACCTGAGTCAATACCAGTGAAGGCACACCTTTAGCAGAGTGAGGAGACTGAACATGCTCTTAACTGGGACCTCCTTTGTTGTAAAGATTATCCCGGAAATTGGGAGGAGCAAGGTAGTCATCACCAAGTATAGGACTTGAGGGAGGTTTCCAGACCTTTGAGGTCCAAATTCCAAGGAGGAGGGGAAGAAAGGACCGCCAGGCAACAGTTAGGAGGGAAGTGAAGACCCCAGGCTATCTGTACCATTGCTGGCTGCTGGGAGGGGTAGTATCAGGACTCTGGAGACCACGCCTCCAGAGGCCACACCCTTCCAGAGGCCATGCCCTCCTGGAAACCACACCCCCCTTGCTCTGGGCCTGTTGGCAGCCCCTGCTCTTGGGGGTGGACCACTCCTTCCCTGAGACCATCCATTGTACAGGAAGCGGGGTCTTTGATAGGCTTGGGGAAAGTCCCTCTTCCTGCTCCCGATGGATCCGTAAGGACTGCAGAGAGCAGCCCTCACACAGCAAGGCTAATTCCTGGAAACCCTTAAGAACTCCAGATCAGCTTGATTCCAACACAAAGGAGTAATCAAGGTAGTTAAAAAGGAAACAATGGCAAGTGTTTTGTGAAGCCTTTTTTTTTTTTTTTTAAAGAAACTGTGATGGAAAATTTTCCATGTGAGGAAGAACATATTCTCCTTCTTGGAGTTGATTTTAATGATAATTACTACCAAAGACAAAGGTTCATTTTCACAAAGACAATGTGATGAAGTCCCAAACACTGGAACTCAGCTTTGATTTCAAAATAGACGTGTGAAGGTATCTGTGCCTCTGGTTGAGAACAAACTTGTAGGCCTTAGTTCTTTCGTAGGTGTGAAATGTTCTCTTCAAAAACTGCAACATTCACTTAATAAAGTTTGAAACTTTGCTCCAAAGTTTTAAAAAATCTTTTAAATAATTTATCTAGGACGATTGTAAATGATAGTGATGTTAACAGATTGCCCTATTGGGTCTTAGTGGATTGTTTAGTTCCTTACTCCGAACAATACATTTCTTGTGTTTTCTTATCAAATGGCTGAAATATGAAAGAATGTGTGGACCCATAAGGAAAAAGGAGAAAACTGTGAGAAGAATGTAATAGGGTTGAAAGATGAGTTCCGGTGATTTTCAAGGCTGAAATTATGATATTAGAATCTGAATATCTTTTATTTAAGAATGGTAATTCTTTCTGAGTGACTTTGCAAGCCTTCTTTGTGGATCCTTGTGAATCCCTGATGGGAGGGGACAGCAGGTGTCATCCTGTCCTTGTTTTGCAGAAGGAGAAGGGGAACCAGGCTGAGCGACTTGCCCAACCACTTACCTACCTTGTGTGGGCTGTTGCTATCCAAGGGGAGCTGAGACAGCTGGGAGATTTGTTCATGTTCTTTCTTCATTAGGGATTTATTCTGTGCCAGAAACTGTGGTCTGGCATTGGAGAGTCACAGCAGGCTAAGACACCTTGCCTGCCTTCCAGGATGTTCTCTTCTCATGCAGGAGGCAGACATAATAGGAGGTACTCTGATATTAGTCAGGGTTCTCCAAAGAAACAGAAGCAATTGAAACAGAAGCAATTATATATATATTTATTTACTCACACACACATATATACATATATTTATACACATGTACACACACATATATACATATACACACATATATAATTTATTTACTATTTACTGTATTTATTTATTATGAGTAATGGGCTCACATGATTATGGAGGATCTGCCATCTGCAAGCTGGAGACCCAGGAAGGCTGGTGATGGATATAGAATAATTCAGCTGGAGTCTGAAGAGAAGCTGAGAACCAGGGGAGCAGATGGTGTAAATCCCAGTTCAAGGGCTAGAGAAGATGAGGTGAGATGTCGTAGCTCAAGCAGCAGGGCAGAGAACAAGGGGACAGAGTCCTTCCTCTGCATTTTGTTCTATTCAGGCCCTGAATGGATTGGCCGATGCCTACCCACTTTAGGTAGGGCAGTCTCTTTTGCTGAGTTTATCAGTTCACATGCTAATCTAACCTGCAAACACCCACACAGACACACCCGGAAATCGTGTTTAATCTGGGCATCCTGTGGTCCAGTCAAGTTGACATGTAAACTCAACCATCACACTGACAGTAGAGGTGTGAGCAAATGGTCTGAGCTCATGGACCAGGAAGCCATAAGCTTGGTGTGTGTGAGTTGAGAAAGGCCTGTGTCATGGAAGGCTCTGTCTTTGAGGGCAAGTAGAAGCTTCTTAAATAAAAAAGATGATGGAGAAGGAAGACAGGATAGCAAATGCAAAAGCAGAGAGAGAAACTTAGGAGAACATTTTAGACAACTGCGAGAAGTACAGTAGAAGATGAGGTATTGTTTGGGCAGGATGGGGGACATGGTGGGAGTGGTAGACAAGGCTCAGGTTACGAAAGACCTCCATTACGCTAAGAGATTCTGACCCATTTCTCTACGTGGAGCTATTCAGTGGAGGTTTATAAACGGAGGAAAATGTCATGTTGTATTAGTAGGAGGATAAATACGGTAGTAATTTGGAGGATGGACAAGTTAGGTAAAGGGACTAATTTCTTTTCTCTTTGATTGTCTAAATTGGGTATTTCTGGATTCCTGAAATGAGGTTGAGCAGTGCTTCATGCCCTGGACTGAGATACTGGCCATCGTTAGGAGGAGTTAGGGTCCATGACTGATTGACTGTTGTTTCTTTTCTTTTCTTTCTTTCTTTCTTTTTTTTTTTTTTTTTTCGTGAGACAGTCTCCCTCTGTTGCCCAGGCTGGAGTGCAATGGCGTGATCTCGGCTTACTGAAAGCTCCGCCTCCTGGGTTCAAATGATTCTTCTGCCTCAGCCTCCCAAGTAGCTGGATTTCAGGCATGCACCACCACGCCTGGATAATTTTTTGAATTTTTGGTAGAGACAGGGTTTCGCCATGTTGGCCAGGCTGGTCTCGAATTCCTGACCTCAGGTGATCCATTCTCCTCAGCCTCCCAAATTGTTAGGATTACAGGTGTGAGCCACTGAGCCTGGCTAATTGTTTCAATCAGTTTTCAAACTTTGTGGTTTTGCAACATGTACACAAATACCCGCAAATATCTTTTCTCCCATTTCAAAAGAAATTGAAGAATATATACACACATAGGTACATTTTACATTGAAATTGATTGAAATTTATTACTTCTTTGAGAATTTTTTTTGGAGAATTGGAGTTTTTCAGGTGCATCTGAAACTTGAGCTACACTAAAAATGAAAGTAAAAATGATATTTCTTCCCACCCACCTTACAGAAAGTCCTTTTCTATATCCCATGTTACAACTGTAGTCATTATGGCAGCCACAGGCATTTGCTAGATAAAGTAAAGCAACTGCTGTTTTCATCATGCAGTAACCTGCCACAACTCCATACTAGATTCTCTGCTTGGTCCTGGGGAAACACAAGTAGAATTTTTCATGGTTACTACCTTCAAGGGTAGGCTCATTAGCTATTCAGATATACTCTATAGTCAAATGCACAGAGACAGCGGGAGAATGGTGGTTGCCAGGAGCTGTTGGGAGGGAAAATAAAGAGTTGTTATTATTATTTTGAGATGGATTTTCGCTCTCGTCACCCAGGCTGGAGTACAGTATCATGATCTCGGCTCACTGCAACCTCCACCTCCCAGGTTCAAGTGATTCTTCTGCCTCAGCCTACCGGGTAGCTGGGATTATAGGTGCGTGCCGGCACGGCCAGCTAAGTTTTGTATTTTTAGTAGAGATAGGGTTTCGCCATGTTAGCCAGGCTGGTCTTGAACTCCTGACCGCAGGTGATCCACTTACCTCAGCCTCCCAAAGTGCTGGGATTATAGGCATGAGCCACCACGCCCGGCCAGGAGTTATTGTTTAATGGCTGAAGAGTTTCAGTTTTGCCAGATGAGAAGACTTCTGGAGATGGATGGTGGTGATGACTGCACCACACTCTGAATGTGCTTAATGCCACTGAACTGTACACTTGAAATGGCAAAGATGGCAAATTTTGTGCTATGTGGATTTTTACCACAATTAAAAAATAAAAAATACTTTGTGTGTGTGGAACTTAGTATTTTCAAAGTGTGTTTGAATACAGTGATGGTTAGTATTGAGTGTCAACTTGATTGGATTAAAGGATGCAAAATATTGTTCCTGGGTGTGTCTGTGAGGATGTTGCCAAAGGATATTAACATTTGAGTCAGTGGACAGGGAGAGACAGACCCCCCTCAATCTGGGTGGGCACCACCTCATCAGCTGCCAGCCTGGCTAGAATAAAGCAGGCAGAAGAACGTGGAAGGACTAGACTGGCTGAGTCTTCCGTCCTTCATTTTCTCCCGTGCTGGGTGCTTCCTGCCCTTGAACATCACATTCCAAGTTCTTCAGCTTTTAGAGTCTTGGAGTTACATCAGTGGTTTGCCAGGGACTCTCAGGCCTTCGGCCACAGACTGAAGGCTGCACTGTTGGCTTCCCTACTTTTGAGGTTTTGGGACTTGGACGGGCTTCCTTGCTCCTCAGTTTGCAGACGGCCTATTGTGGGACTTTACCTTGTGATCCTGTGAGTCAATACTCCTTAATAAACTCCCTTTCATACATACATCTATCCTGTTAGCTCTGTCCCTCTGGAGAACCCTGACTAATACAGGTATGCGATCTATAAGTACTTCAGAAGGTCTCACGGTCTTCACATCATAGATGAGGAAGCTGAGGGTCAGAGATTTGGAGTACCTAGTCAAAAAGCATGTGGCCAGTTAGGAGAAAACTTTTTAAGATTATTTTTCTTTATTACCTTTTTTTCAAAAATAATGACAAAACCTTCTTAAGTTTGGCATGTATCCTTATGCCTATATATGAGTGTATTTTATTTTAAAAATTTGTATCATTTTGAACATAGTTGTGTTTGATAACCTGCTTTTTTTTTTTTTTACTTATGTTAGCATTTTCTAAATCATAGACATTCCTCCGTACATGATTTTTAATGATTGTATAAGATACCATAATATAATTTGTTTAATCAATTCTTTAAATGTTGGACATTTTGGAGGTCCCTAACGTTTGCTAATATAAAAGCCTTCCTTTTATATAAATGTTCAGAGTAAATCTCTACAGGCCAAATTGTTGGGTCAATGGATTACATCTTTTTCTTTGAGATGGAGTCTTGCTCTGTCGCCAGGCTGGAGTGCAGTGGCGCGATCTCGGCTCACTGCAACCTCTGCCTCCCGGGTTCATGCCATTCTCCTGCCTCAGCCTCCCAAGTAGCTGGGACTACAGGCACATGTCACCATGCCTGGCTAATTTTTGTATTTTTAGTAGAGACGGGGTTTCACCGTGTTGGCCAGGGTGGTCTCGATCTCTTGACCTTGTGATCTGCCTGCCTCAGCCTCCCAAAGTGCTGGAATTACAGGCATGAGCCACCATTCCTGGCTGGACTACATCTTTTATAAATATTTTCCTATTATCCTTATTAACAGTATTATTCAAGTAGTTATGGTTAAATATTTAAAGATGCCTGAACTACTTAGTCTTTTTTCTTTTTTTTTAAGACCTAATTCACATGAAAAAGGAAAAACTGGTGCAAAAAATGAATTTTAGAGTGAAACCGTTCTGACTGGGCAAAGAAGTCTATTTCTAATGTGGGGGGTATGGGCTGAATGGTGTCCTTCCAAAATTCATATGTTGAAGCCCTAACCCCCAGTACCTTAGTATGTGCCTATGATTGGAGACGGGGTCTTTAAAGAGGTAATGAAGTTAAAGTGAGGTCATTAGGTTGGGTCTTAATCCAATAGACTAGTGTCCTTAGAAGAGGAGGAAGAGACACTGGGAGGGTGTGTGCACAGAGACAAGGCTGTGTGAGGACACATGGAGTAGACAGCCATCTGCATGCCAAGGAAGGGCTTGAGAAGAAACCACCCTTGCCAACGCCTCATCTCAGATGTCCAGCCTCCAGGACTGTGAGACAAGAAGTTCCTATTAAGTCAGTTGGTCTGTGGTACTTGGTTAAGGCAGTCAGAGCAAACTGCTACAGTAGTTGGGAAAACTGCGTGTGTGTGCGCACATGTGTGTGTGCGCACGCTCTCATCTTGGTGCACCTGCACCAGCATCTGAATGCTTGAGTTGGTCATGGCACACTGGGCCCCAGGTGTCCAGAGACAGATGTCCAGGTGCAGCGTCAGATGGGCCGTTCAGGTTCCACGGGTCCGTCTCTCCTACGATGGCCAGTTTGTTTGGAGGATCACATCGGATGAATGGAAGGAAGTGGTCGCTGGCCTCATGGCCATGGCACTGTTCAACCTATAAAATATAAATGCAGAAGTCAGGAGCACAGAAACAGGTTCTGCTAAAGTGGAAGGCCTGCCTTTCATTGCCTTTCGGTTCCAGGGAGACCTGGGGGAAAGCCTTCCACCTGGATGGGAAGGTCTGGGTATGGATACCACATCTCTGCCTTGACCTTCAATCGCTGCATCTCATCTCTGATCGCTTTTCTTCATAGTTTTGGTCTTTGGTTACAGCATTCGTGCGATTAAGTGATAACTGAATCATTCCTAACTGCTGTAGATTGAAGGACGCAGCAATCACCTTCCTCTCCGAGAGCACAGGCAAATGTTTCTGGGTCACGTAGTCAGGAAGTTGTTTTAAAAAGCCAAGGTAGTACTGTGTGATGTTTATTTTATGATCTCTGGAGTCAGACCACTGGGTTTTAACTCCTGTCTCCTCAGTTTGCTTGATGTCACTTAGCAAATTTATCAGCTTTCCTGACCCTCAGTTTCATCATCTATAAAATGGTTTAATAGTCATTTTTTATCATGGGGTATTGAGAAGATTAATGAGGTGATTCATTGTTTGTGTCACATTGCCTGACACATAGTAAGTGCCTGATAAATGTGAGCACCTATTATTACGTTATTAACCATCCCATCAAACTGTACTTTAGGAATTATAGTGGCTAGGACATGGAATTCCAACAATTCCAGACCATTTAGCTCCACTTAAATTTGTGTCAGAAATATGGTAAATTTAATGAAGCTGGCTCATCGTTAAAATGCAAAGCTGTTCTGAGTCTGAAAAGAGGCAATGCGTGGGAAGTATTTAATAGGGGCCTAGAATTTTCTAAGTGATCAATAAATGGTGATGATCAAATGTGCAGAGGCAGGATGGGCATGATCTTGGTTTCGGTCCAGCTCTTCCACTAAGTAGCTTTGTGACCTAAGGGAAGTCTCAAATTCCTCAAGCCTCTCTCTCCTCATTGGTAAAGTATCAGCAATAGTAGAACCTACTCTTAGGTTTGTGGTGAGGCTCAAATGTGCTTTGTGGGGCTTTGTGCCACTTTGTGTTGTGGTGGTGGTGGCTTTTCCCTGATATAGCTCTCTAGGATATGTAATGGTAAAGGAGGAATAAGGGCTTTTCAAAATGGAGCTCTGAGCGGCTGTGGGAACAATCTGTGTGGTACATCTGTGGCCCCGCTGGCTGCCAGGTGTCTGGAGACCTGTGTGCCATGTCTCCCCGTCATGCCATGTGCCTCCCTCCTGAGGCTGTGGGCTGCATCCAAGAGAATGACCTTCCTTGACAGAGGAGAGCAGCTTTCCAGGAAAAGGAATGGGAGGAACTTCCTTCTGCTCGAACCCGCAACTACAGGTTTAAAATGCTGTGTGTGTGCACATGTGTGTGTGCATGCGTGTGTGTGTGCACGTGTGTGTGTGCATGCGTGTGTGTGTACGTCTTTAGGTGGTGTTTAGAAGGCACGGCGCTGACTGGAAAGGGTGGCAACAGACATGATAACTATCCAGGGTGCTGAGGCTTTTGCAGTTTGCAAAATGCAGACAAACCAGTATACGCCATGTTTTTAAAGTTACATTTAGGTCAAGGAGAAAAATAGAAAAGCCTCACTTAGGCTTCTGATGAAACGGGGAAAAGAAGAAAGCAAGTGTTTTTGACTACCCGCTTAGTGCCAAGCACTGTGGCTGGCACTTTCCAAGAAATTCTTCCATTCAGATAAAAAGAGGGAGCACTCAACTGCTTTTTCCTCCTGTTTTCTTGATCAAGGAGAAAGCTGTTTACAGTAAAAATGTATTTGCAAGAGAATTTTAAGATAATTTCCAAGAAAAGCTAGGAAACAGTAAACTCCAAATCAGTTGGTTTCCTGATCCAGATTAATCATTTCCTAGGATTTTTCCCAAATTATTAGTAGACATTGCTGGACCATTGTCATTAGCCATTGAGGAGCTGCAGAGAAAGAAGGAGAGGTAATAGAAGGCAGAGATCTGAATTCTACTAGCTGTACATTGGTGTTTCTGATCTCAGTCCCAGGTGACATCCTAGACTGATAGTCAAGTAAATGTTCTGTGAGAAAGGGAGGTGGTAACCACCAGAGGCCACCATAGGTTCCCTGGGGCAGGCATGGCGGGTGCCCTCGTGGGTTTGTAAATAGCATCACTATGCTAGAAGCATTAGTGGAATGTCATAGATATGGGATATACAAATTTAGGTGTGGTGTATTTGATAAAGTCTCTCTTGGTATCCTTATAGAAATTAAGGTGTGAAATGCAGGAAAACATACAATGGATGATGGTTCATTGATGTGGAGACAAAATTAGCTCAGTGGCTGAT
Source organism: Macaca nemestrina (assembly GCF_043159975.1). NCBI lineage: Eukaryota > Metazoa > Chordata > Mammalia > Primates > Cercopithecidae > Macaca > Macaca nemestrina. The sequence goes on along the minus strand of NC_092125.1, from coordinate 12,083,128 downwards.
TCCTGAAAATATTGGTTGGTGATTTGAGAGTAGAGATCACCCTTGAGGAACACCTGCCTTACCTGTTTTGGGCTCAATATTTTGTTTCAGTGTCTTGAATAAGGACCCTAGATAATAGGCTTACAAAATTTGTGGAAAATGTAGAGTTACTTAAACGTTAGTTGGCAGAACATTGGGGTTGCGGTTGGAGGCCGGGGATGCCGATGGGAATGATCCAGTTAAGAGGGAAGCAACCCAGAGATGTGGACACATCAGTGCTGAGGCCCCTCAACATCAACCCAGAGATGTAGACACATCAGTGCTGAGGCCCCTCAGCATCAACCCAGAGATGTAGACACATCAGTGCTGAGGCCCCTCAGCATCAACCCAGAGATGTAGACACATCAGTGCTGAGGCCCCTCAACATCAACCCAGAGATGTAGACACATCAGTGCTGAGGCCCCTCAACATCAACCCAGAGATGTAGACACATCAGTGCTGAGGCCCCTCAGCATCAACCCGGAGGTGTGGACACATCAGTGCTGAGGCCCCTCAACATCAACCGCTTGCTGATTTGAAGTGAAAAATGGGTTCCTCAGTAAGGACAGAATTACAATGTTTCCTTTGCAAAAGATGAGTGTTAAAAGGGAACATGCACAAAGATGATGGCTTATATGGGATGAATAAAGACTTATCAAACTCTGGCTGGCCATGGTGGCTCACGCCTGTAATCCCAGCAGTTTGGGAGGCCGAGGTGAGGGGATCACTTGAGGCCAGGAGTTTGAGACCAGCCTGGCTAACATGGTGAAACCCTGTCTCTACTAAAAATACAACAATCAGCCGGGCATGGTGTCCCATGTCTGTAATCTCAGCTATTTGGGAGGCTGAGGCACAAGAATCGCTTGAACCCAGGTGGTAGAGATTGCAGTGAGCTGATATCATGCCACTGCACTCCAGCCTGGGCAGCAGAGCCAGACTGTCTCAAAACAAAAAACAGAAAACAAACAAACAAAAAATTGACAAACTCTATGATCCTAACTAAAAGATAGGAGAAACAGTTAACTAACTTTCTTTTAGTTAGGTACTCCAGGGTACTACTTTTTGTGATGGCAGACACACTTAAGCTATTTGTAAATGTGCCACCACCTTTTCAAATAATTTTTATTGAAGGTTAACATGTTTTCTCTGAAAAAAATTTATTTAATGAGAAACCTTATGTATATAAGGGCTACAATAAAATTTTCATGGACTCTGAGATGAAAAGACGTTTATGTCTTCTTGAAGTTATGCGGTTAGCAAATGTAAATGCTGTCGGGCTGGACTGTGTATTATGCAACTCTGCTAAACACTGTCTTGCAGTTTGTGTGTGTGTGTTTTGTACTGAACCATGTGCTCCTGTGCTTGCTAGGACAGTGACTTTTACAATTTTTGAGATGATGCCCATAGTGAGAACCACATTTTTCACAGTGTTCCAAGGTGTGCACATGTCATATACTCCACACAGAACTGCAACAAAAAACTCAGGAAATAATACTTACCTGAAGATGCTTTCTCATTCATTCTGCTTTATTTGTTTCTATCCTATTTTTATTAAAAAATACTGATGAGGGCTGAGTGCTGTGGCTCATACCTGTAATCCCAGCACTTTGGTAGGCCGAGGCTGGAGGATTACTTGAGCCTAGGAGTTTGAGACCAGCTCAGGCAACATAGCAAGACCTAGTCTCTACAAAAAAAAGTAGGAAAATTAGCTAGATGTGGTGATACGTGTCTGTAGTCCCAGCTACTAGGAGGCTGGGGTGCGAGCATCCCTTGAGCCTAGGAGTTCAAGGTTACAGTGAGCTGTGACTGTGCCACTACACTCAGATCTGGGTGACAGAGTGGGACCCTCTCTTAACAACAACAACAATAACAACAAAAAAGCGATGAAGACTTTCTCCTTTGATCTCACCAGTCACTAGTTTTAAAGAAGTGCTCTGGCAGAGACTTAATACATGTTTAATGCCATCGCTGTCCCTTTCTTCCAAGGAGAAACTGTTTTATGTTATCATCTCATATTACATCATTTTACATGATGTCAAGTGAAATACTTTTAGATAGAGATGAGTTTCTATTTTATAGCTGGAGAACAGAGTTACAGTGAGTGTCATAATCATGAAACAAGCTGGCATCTTGCACACTGGTTTATGGACCATGTTGCAATGATTTGCCCAAAACCTGTCAGCCATCACACGTCAAGGAATTAGGGAAAAGAGTTGTTGCTTATAGACTCTTAGTGTAGGCAGGATACGTAGAGGTCATCTATTCTAACATCTCCCTGAGGGCAGGGGTCACTTCTGTAGTAGTTTCACAGTTGACCATTCAGTAGCTGCTTGGTTACCCTCAGAAACAGAGAGCTCACTGTGTTAGGTTTTTGTCATTGCTATACTACATTAGCACATATTTTGTGTCTTAAAGCAACACAAATTCATTATCTTACAGTTTTGTCATTCAGAAGTCTGAAATGGGTCTCAGTGGGCTAAAATCAAGGTGCTGACAGGACTGCATTTCTTTCTGAAGGTTCTAGGAGAGAATCCGATGTAATGCCTTTTTCAGTTCCTAGAGGTTGTTACCATTCCGGGGCCAGCTATGGAGCTCATGCCATTCCATCTTCAAAACCAACAATGGCTAGTAGAGTCTTTCTCACATCCTATCACACTGACCCACAAGTCTTCTGCTTCATCTCTCTGCAACCTTAATCCTCCCTTGACAGGTAAGGTAACATTCACAGGGTCTAGGGATTATGATGTAGGTCTTTTTTTTGGTTAGGGGGCATTGCTGTGCCTGACCATCCCCATCCCATCTCCCCACCTTTTCCCCCTGACAAGCCAATTCTACTTTCTGATGGTTCTAATTTTGGGAATCACACATGTGTTGACTTATGACAATGACTGCTATTCATGGTCAGAGTTTTTAAAAGAGAAATAAAGAAACCTGGAGATTTTCACCTTTGAGACCACCAGCCGTTCTGAAGGCTGAGACTGAGAGAAAACCGGTAGAAACTAATTCATAGGCGGTAATGTCTCCCTCTACTGGCTGCAAAGTTAACACATGCATTTTGCAGAGAGAAAGGCTTGGTGTTTGCTAGAAAAGGATAAACAGTGAGTTTTGCCGAGAATAAACTGTAAGACACGAGGCTGGTGGATATCTTAGCTGCACTGTGCTTACATGGTCGCCGTGGAGAAGGTATTTTTAAGGTCGCCACGCCCAGGCCTCGGAGGTTCGTTCGGTGGGTTGGGAGTGTTTATAGGGAGTCCTTTGGCAGTTCTGATTTTATCAGGGATTGAGATCTGCTGAGCCGTGTGAGTTTGGTGTGCTGCCTGGGACTCTCATCCACAGAGGGGAAGTAACTAAGCAAAGGGATGACTTAACAAAAGCTGTTTTGTTAAAAAAAAAAAAAAAAAAGCAAACGTGCAGATCCTTACTGCTTCATTCTTTTAACACTGAAATTGCAACAGTTGAGTAAACCCTTTAAGGTACTTTACTATTATGAGGATGCCTTCATTTTGGAGAGATGAAAATTTAATTGAAGACCAAAACCAGAAAGTTTAAGGAATTACATAAAAATATTAACATCACTGTTTTCGTGCTAAGTTCCTCAAATGAGTTTTAAATATTAAACTGAATGAAAAATCAGTGTAGACAGTTTTTCAAATTAAACAAAATAAACATATATCATAAAGTAAGTATTACTTTTTCCTTTAGTGCCTATTTTAGTTTTATTTAAGCATGGGCAGGAAGAGACCTTGTTACTTATAAATGAAAATATCCATTTTCAAAATGTCACTTTCTGTATCTGTAATGTACAAAACTGAGTAAATGTGGCAAAAACGTGACAAAAAGAGATCTTTGTTACTTAATAAATGAAAATACCCGTTTTGAAAGTGCTGCTATCTCTAATGTACAAAATTGAGGCTGGGCACAGTGGCTCACGCCTATAATCCCAACACTTTGGGAGGCCGAGGTGGGCGGATCACCTTAGGTCAGGAGTTTGAGACCACCCTGGCCAACATGGCAAAACCCCGTCTCTACTGAAAATACAAAACTTAGCCGGGCGTGGTGGCAGGCATGTGTAATCCCAGCTACTCAGGAGGCTGAGGCAGGAGAATCGCTTGAACTAGGGAGGCAGAGGTTGCAGTGAGCTGAGATCATGCCTCTGCACTCCAGCCTGGATCACAGAGCAAGACTTTGTCTCAAAAAAAAAAAAAAAAAAAAATTGCATAGTTGGCAGAAAACCCTGTGGTGGTCATGGAGGTGTGCCACTCAGCTGTCCTTCCAGGAAACTTGCTATGAGAGTAACTGATGACAGTCTTCAGCTATGGAGGTCATGCCAAACCTACCGTCTCCTGGGGCTGCCCCCAGCTGATGACTGGGCATGGTGGGGGGAGCTGGAGCTGAGCCCTCCATACCCCTCTTGGGACTCTTCTAATGGGCAACCTTTTATCTGCCTCCCTCCTACCCCATCAGTCAGGCCAAGGCTTGCTCAGAGCTCCACTGCAGTCTGAGGCTCCTTCTCCATAATCCTCCTTCCTTCCCTCTCTCTTCCACAGGTGTCAGACCTACATCTGGATCTGAAGGTTATCTATACCTACTCCTCCTTTTTCCCTTCATCCTTCCTAGGTATTTCTCCCAGGAAACCACTGGCAGGTCTAATTTTGTCTTGGCATCAACTTCTTGAAGGATCTGAACAGGTACATGTGTAAAGATTCATGGAAAGAATTTTTAAATCACTTCAGAAGGTTGTTCAATTTCCCTCTGTCAGTGATTGCAAAGAGGGTAGTATAGCTAGAGTAGAGTGAATAAGGGAGTGACTGGTAAGAGTTAAATCAGAGAGAGGTGGCAGTGCAGATTATGTAGGATCCCTTTGAGCAGTTTATGAATTTGGACCATGACTCTGAGTAAGTCAAGCCATCAGAAGTTTTGAGCAGAAGAGTGACATGATCTCAGTTATATTTTAGTAAGACCGCCGTAGCTGTCAGAATAGACTGAATGGCAGGGATTGGGAGATCGGGCTGGGAAGGACCAAAATACAATCACAGAGAACTGTTGCAGCTGCAGAGAGCTGTTGCAGCGATCCAGGGGAGAAATGGTAGTAGCTGGCATCGGGATGCTGGCAGGGGAGGTGGAGAAAAGAGGTTGGATTCTGGATATATTTTGAATATAGAGCTAACAGGAACAGATGTTGGATATGAGTGGAAATGATGTTAAAGAAGACTTCAAGGTTCTTAGCTTAAGCAATTTGAAGGATAGAGCTGCCATTTTCTGGCGTGGAGAAGATTGAAGGAAGAGTAGCTTTGAGTGAGAAGAGGAAAAGTTTAGATTTTGACTTGTTAAGTTTGAAATACATTTTAGACATTCAAGGGCAAATGGAGAACAGGTAGTTGAATATCTGACTACTTTCCCCCACTCCCATTGCAATCTTCCCAGCCCGAAGCACTGCTTTCTCTCATCTGGATTACTGCAGTGCAGTAGCATCCCAGCTGGCATTCCTGCTTCTGTCATTGTCCCTTTTCTATTTCCACACAACAGCTAGAGTTAGTTTGTTAAAAATATAAGTCAGAAAACTTCTGCTTCATGTACTGATGGACTAGGCATTTTGGACCCATATTCCTATTGAAGGCAACAAAGAAGCCCAGATAAAGTCTTTGAAAAAATCTACTTGAAGACAGATATTAGCTGCCTAGTGATGGCTACTAATATGATGAAGAATTACTGTCCAAGATTTGGAAGAACATGGAAATCAAGAGAGGAGAAACTGACATTTGGATTCATTTTTCTGGAGATGTGCACTTAGTCTGGAGAATGTTGCTGAGAGTTCTAGAAGCAATTTGGACAGATTTAAGAGTCTGCGGGAGTGGAGATCTCTCTTCAGCATGCCGATTTCACACTCGCCAAGATATGGAATTCACCTAAGTGTCTATAATGGGTAAAGAAGTGATATATATAATTATACTATATAGTGTATATATATATTATATAGTATATATATTATATATATAGTATAATAATTTATTGAAATACTATTCAGCCATTAAAAAGAATGAAATTCTGTCATTCTTGACAACATGGATGAACCAGGACGACATTATACTAAGAGAAATAAGCCAAACATCTAAAGAAAAATGCCACATCATCTCATTTGTATGTGGAATCTAAAAAAGTTAAATTCATAGGAATGACTAGTACGATGGTGGTTTCCAGGAGCTTGGTTGGGGTTAGGGAGGACAGGGAATGGGGAGACAGTGGCCAAAGAGTGTGAAGTTTCGATTAGACAGTATGAATAAGTTATGAATAAGTTCTGGAGCTCTATTGTACAGCATGGTGACTATAGTTAATGTATGCTTGAGAATTACTAAGAGAGTAGATCTTAAATATTCTTACCACAAAAAATAAGGATGTGAGGTGATATGTTAATTAGTTTGAGTTAATCATTTCACATTATACACATATGTCAAAACATCACATTGTACACAGCAAATATATAAAAATTTTGTCAATTACACCTTTATAAAACTGGGGGAAGAATAAGAAAGAGAGTATGGGGGAAAATGTGAAAATCAAGGCTCACTAAGGGGTTATCCTCTGTGTTTGGAATTGGTTCCCTAGAGAACTACACAACTAGGAAAAAAGTGAACTGAAAATAGACCAATAGACTGGCTATTACAGGGCTCTAAGCCCCCTTAAAAATCATCTCACTAGGTTGGGCGTGGTGGTTCACATCTGTAATCCCAGCACTTTGGGAGGCCAAGGCAGGCAGATCCCGAGGTCAGGCCTTCAAGACTAGCCTGACTAACATGGTGAAACCCTGTCTCTACTAAAAATACAAAAATTAGCTGGGCGTGGTGGCATACACCTGTAATCACAGCTACTTGGGAGGCTGAGGCAGGAGAATCGCTTGAACCTAGGAGGCGGAGTTTGCAGTGAGCTAAGATGGTGCCATTGCACTCCAGCCTGGGTGGCAGAGCAAGAATACATCTCAAAAAAAAAAAAAAAAAAAAAAAAATTGATCTCACTGACGGTAGACTAAGGTGATCCTGGATTATGATCAGGCATCTAGCAGAAGCAAATGTTAATCTTCTCTAGAGAAAGATAACATCGCCATATGCCTCAAATTATTTATATGATCAATTTTTTTTAGATACAGGGTCTTATAGAAATCTAAAATAGCCCAGCTGTTCAGTGGCAGATGGGAAAGGAATTCTGAGAAAGTCTCATCTCTGAGACAGTCACACAGGGCTAAGACTGAGGCTAGGGTAAGAGAAATGAGAAACTCTCCTGTCTCCACTCTGAGCTTTACACCAAGTAAAAAGCAACACTGTTGTACTGCTGAGGAGGGGCAAAACTGGAGAAAGATAGCCCCTGGCACAGATGAGCAGGGCCTGCTGAAAGGGAAGGTGAAGCAGGAATACTGAGATAAGATACCCCAGGCCTCACATTAAGCACAAGGTAATGACAATTCTCCACGGGAGGAAGTTGAAGTCTGTGGAACGCTGAAGGCAACTTCCTGTAGTTACAAAACTCAAACCCAGTTTAACTATATACTAGATCAACTCAACTTCTCACACTAATGGCCTGATAGAAGAAAAGGCATGTACCTTTCTGATTGTAAATATTATTAGCTTTGTTTTTCTTAAATGGAATGTTTAGTAATCAATAAAACATGAGATAAACAAAAGAGCAAGTGGTGGGGTGGGGAGGAAACAAGGCCCATTGTCAAGAAATAAAATAGTCAACAGAAACAGACCAAGAGATGGCTCAGATATTTGAACTATTGGACAGGGCCCTTAAATATAGCTGTGATTAATATGTTGAAGGAGTTCATGGAAAAGGTAAATACTAGGCTTGAAGTGATGGGGAATTTCAGGAGAGATATGAAAACTGTAAAAGTGAATCAACTAGAAATGCTAGAATTGGAAAACATAATATCAAAGGTGAAGAATTATTTTGACAGGATGGTAGCTAGCCTCCAAGATGGCCTGTAATGATCCTTACTTTCAAATCTTCGTAGTTTTTTTTTTTTTTTTTTTTTTTGAGATATAGTCTTGCTCTGTCACCCAGGCTGGAGTGCAGTGGCACAATCATGGCTCATTGCAGCTTCTACTTCCAGCGTTCAAGTGATCCTCCCACCTCAGCCTCCAGAGTAGCTGGGACTGCTGGCATGCACTAAATGTCTGGCTAATTTTTTGAAAAAATGTTTATATAGGTAGGGTCTCCCTGTGTTGCCCAGGCTGGTCTCAAACTCCTGGGCTCAAGTAATCCTCCCACCTCAGCCTCCCAAAGTGCTAGGATTATAAGCGTGAGCCACCGTGTCTGGCTCAAGTATGCATAATCTTGCATACGTTCTTCACGCACCGAATAGGGTTGGTCTGTGTAACCAAAAGAATATTGCAAAAATGACTGTAATTTCTGAAGCAACATTGTAAAAGATATTGTGGCCTTTGCCTTGCTCTCTGCTTGGTCACACGTTCTGAAGGAAACTATTCACTGTGTGATGAGGACACTCAAGTAATCTATAGCGGAGCCTGTGTGGAGAGGAATGGAGCCTTCTGCCAACAACTAGCACTGCATGAGTGAGTCATCTTGGAGGAAGATCCTCCAGCTCTAGCAAGTCCTTTAGATGGCTGCAGCCCTGGATGAGTCCATATTGGTAGTAATGTCATGGCAGATCACGAGCTAGAGCCAGCAGCTTAGGCGCTCTTGAATTCCTGATCCACAGAAACTGTGAGATAGTAAGTATTGATGGTTTTAAACCACAAACATTTTATTGTGGGCTAATTTGCTGTGATAGATGACTAATACCGATGGGCATTTCAGCAGACTGGACACTTCAGAGGCAGAATTGGTGAACTTGAAGAGAGGTCAATAAAAGGCATCCAAACCAAACATAAAGAATGAGAAAAAATGACAAAACTGAACAGCACCTGGGATCTTTGAGGAAAATATGAAACCTGTGCAGTTGTACTCACAGAAGGAAAAGATAAATATTTTTTTTTACGGGGAAAAAGTTTTCTAAAATTAATGAAAGGCAACAAATCACATATCCAAAAAGCTTAGAGAACCCCAAGCAGGGTAAGTACATTGAGAGTAAGGATTGGGAAAATGTCGAAGTGTTAAGGAGAGAAGAAACCTGAAATTGCATGGGATGATGTGAGAGTGAACAGGGAAATGTCACATGATTCTCACTGGTCACACTTAATGCTGTGTTCAGGTAGAGTTGGGTTTTTACCAGGGGTGGTTTTTTGTGAGACAAGTAAAGGGAGGGAAGAGAGGGTAGGCACTGAGGAAGTATGCAAGGGAGATCTGTGATGATGGCTGATTGACACGCTCTGGGTAATGAAAGAAGTGAGGATTTCGGAGAAGAGAGGGTGGATTGGGAGACAATGGGCTGGTGGCAGGATTAGGAATTGTAGGGTTCAGGGGTCAGACAAGTCTGCACACAGGACTTCCGAGAATGCAAGTGAGATGCTTGGAATTGGGGCTGTGGGGGCTGCACTTAGTAAGGTCCAGGGAAAGACTCTGGGTATGAGAGATGGAGATCAGGTGGAGAGCGAGGTCACCGGGAAAGAACAAATCAAGAAAGTGACAGACTACTTTCTTGAATGTGATAATCTGTGTGATTTAGACCATTGGTTTAGAATGCATTTCCCAGGCCCCCTTTCTTACTTGATATGGATAAGAGGGAGTAAATGATATGTTTAGTCTCTGAAGAAGACCTAGGTATTTTGCTCACCTCCAGGTTTAATAGGAGGGAGGGTTGAGTTCTTTGTTGGAAGTGGAGAGGTCTAGTAGTCCCACTCATGTGGAATGTCTTTATTGTAATTTATGCACAAGAAGAAAATGTATAGATACTGTATGGTCAAGGTTGGATTGTCACTCCAATTAGACATTCATTCCCCTAGTTGTTGGTCAGGAGTAGGAGAAAAGAGCAACTTGTATAAGAAGTGGGAGTCAGCCAGGCATGGTGGCTCATGCCTGTAATCCCAGCACTTTGGGGAGGTCGAGGCGGGCGGATCATGAGGTCAGGAGTTTGAGACCAGCCTGACCAACATGGTGAAACCCTGTCTCTACTAAAAATACAAAATTAGCTGGGCGTGGTGGCGCACGCATGTAATCCCAGCTACTCAGAAGGCTGAGGCAGGAGAATCGCTTGAACCCGGGAGGTGGAGGTTGCAGTGAGCCGATCACGCCTTTGCACTCCAGCCTGGGCGACAGAGCAAGACTCTGTCTCAAAGTCTAAAAGAAAAGAAGTGGGAGTCATCCCTTAGTTAGGAAAGGTATGAAAACTTGCACCCTTTTGGTTGTCCACGTTTCTCTTGGTGGGTTTTGGAGGTGTTTCCTTGGGTCTGAAGCACCCAGCTCACTAGGATGACTTCTGAATGACTCACTGCTGGTCTGGCTGAGCCAGCACTTGGGATACTTGAAGGATATTGGGCAGCTTCTGAGACATTGTGGTTCAGGAAACCTGTGAAGTTCCTGGCACAGAATCCATTCTGGTAAGCCTCGCTGGTCCCCTGGCTTGGCGCACATTACTGAGGCAGTCCCTCCCTTAGAAAGAGCAATCACTGATTTCTGGGTGTTCAGTTATTTTTTTAACCGGTGTATTTGTCTGTTTTCATGCTGCTAATCAAGACATTCCTGAGACTGGGTAATTTATAAAGGAAGGAGGTTTGACTCAGTTCCACATGGCTGGGTAGACCCCACAATCATGGTGGAAGAGCAAGGGATGTCTTATATGGCAGGAGGCAAGAGAGAGTTTGTGCAGGGAAGATCCCTCTTATAAAATCATCAGGTCTTGTGAAACTTATTCACTACCACAAGAACAGCGTGGGAAAGACCTGCCCCCATGATTCACTTACCTCCCTCTGGGTCCCTCCCACATGTGGGAATTGTGGGAGCTACAGTTCGAGATGAGATTTGGGTGGGGACACAGCCACACCATATCAATCAGTTTGTCTGATGCTCTTTTTAATGATAATCTATGTAAAGATGATCAGGGTGAAATAGAATTTAATACTTCCCTTCAAAGCAAGTGGTCAAAGGAACTGTCAAAAGATTTGAGTCTATCGTAATCAAGTGCCAGGGATTGTTGTAAGCAGTCTATTAACTTCCTTAATTCCCAAAACACCCTGTGATGATTTTTATCATCCCTGTTTTACAGATGGGGAAATTGAGTCATAGAGCAAGTAAGTGGCAGGGCTGTGATTTAAACCCAGATAATGTGGCCACAAACTGTTAGCCTCAATCACTGTATGATCCTGTGACTCATGGTGGGAGGAAAGATGGACGTGGAACAGAACCATGCTGGTAACTTGAAAGTGCAGCCAGAATCTAGAAAACATAAAACTTGGGTCAGTTTCATTTAACAAGTAAGCTGTTTGCAACATATTTAGTATGCAAGTCCCTGGTGGTGGATGACTCATGCTTTCAATGCCTTATATAAGGTTACTCAGATACATTTCATTTATTTTCAGGTATCTTCAGGAAATCTTAGTAACAGCAACCAAGGAAGGTGTAGCATCACTTTCCAGTTATCTTGTAATAGAATATCATGAGGCAAGTAAAAAAAAGTCCCTATAATAGACTATCTTGGGGAACAGAAGTTTCTCATTGTTCTCCGGGTTACAAATTCTAAAATCACACTGTCCAGCCTCCCCTCGTTGTTTCTTTTTTTTTTTTTCTTTTCTTTTCTAATTTTTTTTTTCTTTTTTCTTTTTTTTGGGACAGAGTCTCGCTCTGTCATCCAGGCTAGAGTGCAGTGGCGCGATCTCGGCTCACTGCAAGCTCTGCCTCCCGGGTTCACGCCATTCTCCTGCCTCAGCCTCCGAGTAGCTGGGACTACAGGCACCCACCACCACGCCCGGCTAATTTTTTGTGTTTTTAGTAGAGACAGGGTTTCACCGTGTTAGCCAGGATGGTCTCGATCTCCTGACCTCGTGATCCACCCCCTCAGCCTCCCAAAGTGCTGGGACTACAGGCGTGAGCCACCGCACCCAGCCCTCCTCGTTGGTTTTAACTGTGTGTATTTTACAATGAGTTTTGACTTTTAGCTTATCGAGGGTCTGTCATTGTGATGGATTTGTCTTTTGCACAGCTTTTGCTTTCACACATTGCATCTATGTGGATACCTCTAGAGAATCTTTCCTATGCTGAATGCAGTCTTTTGAGTGGATGATGTGAAGCCAAGAGAAAGGTCAGAGAAGAGGTGGTGTGTCCTGGGGCATTAGTCTGTGGCTACTCCTCCGCTTGGCCATGGGACCCCTGGGGAGTGCTGGAGTGGCCCTGGCCTGAGCAAGACACGGAGTCCCCACTCATTTCCCACTGCTCTTGTGCGGGAAAACCACTTTGCTTCCTTTCTTCTTCTGATCCTGCATATTTGCACAGGGGTTGGGCTCCTCACTGGCTCTTGGGAAGGAGAGATGCATATAATTACCAACATAACTTGAGTGTCCGTGATAAATGACCCTCCACCACACTCCTAAACCACCAGCTTAGCCCGTCGAGTTTTACAAATGCTGTTTGATGCAGTGATAAAGCAGAAGCAATGCTCTGCTACCTGTCCAGGATAGCATTGCCATGTGAACGGCAAGTGATGTGGAGTGAGACCACCGTAATGCAGGTCTCCTTGGAAAAGTATCTAATGCAAGGCAGAGTTGCATAAGAGGCTGAATAACCCTGGGTTATTCTTACTGTGAAATATTCCCTTACTTTTTTCCCGTAGTTACCTGGGCTCTGTAAGAGGTATGCATGCTGGGCAGGGGCCTCTGAGAGCTCCAAATGACATAGGGTCAAATTGAACCATTTTCCCACCGACTGGGGTGTCAGAATCCCAACCAGCATATGAAGAACACATCCTGCCTCCTGCAGCAGGACCCAGACGGGCCTCCTGTCTTGCGCAGTGCTGGTTTAGAATGCATGTTGAATGCTTGGATCTTTTTAGACCGGGCTGTGTATGGAAGGGGGAATATTGGCAAGAGGGAGAAGATTTTCCTGTTCCAGCACACTACAATGGGAAAGCAAAGTTGTGTTTCTTAGTACATCAACAATAGGTTGGTGGCTAAAAAAGATGCTGAACAGGCTGGGTGTGGTGGCTCACGCCTGTAATCTCAGCATTTTGGGAGGCCAAAGCAGGCAGATCACCTGAGGCCAGGAGTTCAAGACCAGCCTGGCCAACATGGTGAAACCCCATCTCTACTAAAAATACAAAACATTAGCTGGGCATGGTGGTGAGTGCCTGTAATCCCAGCTACTCGGGAGGCTGAGGCAGGAGAGTTAACTGAACCTCGGAGGCAGAGGTTGCAGTGAGCCGAGATCATACCACTGCACTCGAGCCCGGGTGACGGAGCGAGACTCTGTCTCAAAAAAAAGATGCTGAACAAAATATTCTAGATCCCCGTAGCCAGTGACTCTACCATACTGTTCATGGGCTATACTATGGACTTTGCAAAAGTTTACTTTGCTTCGTGAATCATCCGGTAACATGATTTGTGTGTGTGTGTGTGTGTGTGTGTGTGTGGTCCTCATTGTGACCATGAATTTCAGTCCCCTTAAGGAACAATTCTTTCTTTGCTGGTGGAATGAGCCTGGGTCAGTGACAGTGGGGTATGGTACTTACCCCCCGCCATGGTCTCTATCACCGTGTCATCATGCCTTTGTGCTGGTGGGGCTGACCTCTAGTTCTCTAGCTGGAAAATAATTTACAAGAGAGCAGGCGTGGGGGCATAACAGTACAGATGTTAAGGCTTCTGTTATCTACTGTGAGACATCCTCTCCTCAGCTCATAATTTCTTGGTGAGGAGGAAGAACAGGTGTGACCCTGAGGGTTGTGCTTAGTTTAGACTTGACAAGAATGTCGAAGAGTTTATGATCTTGCAATAAACGTAATTTTCCGTCAATTGGTAGCAAATGATGTTTCTTGAAGGGGAGTCCCCTAGAAGAATGGATTATTTTTGAAAGCAGTGCTTCTGTTTATCTGTACAGATAAGATGTGTGATGTGGCATCCATTTGAATAAGTAGGAAGGGTCAGAGGAAGATAATTCTACTCTTTATTTGTCATCTTTAGATTGATTTTAAGTAATTTATTTTGTAAGGCAAAGATCTGTCATTTAATACTGATAAGTTGCCTGGGAAAATATTTGTTTTTACCTTTCTTATTGTGAAATGTAAAATCCATGCAACATCTAGAAACAGTTAAATAAGAAGTGAACACCCAGGATGGAGCGCAGTGGCACAATCTCAGCTCACTGCAGCTTCTGCCTCCTGGATTCAAGTGATTCTCCTGCCTCAGCCTCCCGAGTAGCTGGAATTGCAGGCGTGCACCACCATGCCTGGCTAATTTTTGTATTTTTTGGTAGAAACGGGGTTTTGCCATGTTGCCCAGGCTGGCCTTGAACTCCTGAGTTCAGGTCATCCGCCCACCTTGGCCTCTCAAAGTGCTGAGATTACAGGCGTGAGCTACCGTGCCCATCCTGGATATATTTTAAAATGTACCCTGTTGTTGTTCTTGTTCATTTAGTTCTGCTAGAAAGAACCATGGCCTGGGAGATAAGAGACTGTGATTATTTTTTATTCTCCAGCCCAATCTAGTTTTGTCATTTAAAGTCTCGGGGCTTATTTTCTTATATGTGGAAAAATAAGTGGGAAATTTTTTATTATATTTGTGGTTTCATAATTATTTTCTTTTAAAAGTCAGATGAAGTTTATGAAACCACAATATAAAAACAAATTATGTACTTTCTAAGTTCAGATGGATACAGTTTACTCATTATAAAATCAACAAATGAGAGCACATCGACGTGCTGGCAGTGTTCAGCGTGTAAAAATTCAGAATCTGGAGTCCCCTAGTTTAAAAGTAATTCTACTTTAGAAGTATGTAAAAGTTGAATATGCCAAAGCCAATAAGCACATGAGAAGGTGTTCAGCTTTGTTAGTTATTAGGGAAATGCAAACTCAAACCACAATGAGATACTACTTCACATTCACTAGAATGACTGTAATAAAGGCAGACAAGTGTTGTCAAGGCTACAGAGAAACTGAAACTCTCATACACTGGTGGGGACCTGGTATAGCTGCCATGGAAAACAGACTCGATTTCCTTCAGAGGTTAAATATAGAGTTATCATATGACCCAGCAATTCCGCTCCTAGGTATATACCCTAGAGAAATGAAAACATATGTCCACACAAAAACTTGCTCATGAATGTTCCTAGCAGAATTATTCAGCCAAAAAGTGAAAACAACTCAAATGTCCATCAGTTAATGAGTGGATGAGCACAATGTGCTGTACCCATACAATGGAATATTATTTGGTCATAAAAGGGAATGAAATACTGATATATACTACCACATAGATGAGTCTTGAAAACATTATACTGAATGAAAGAAACCAGTCACAAAGGACAACATCTGTGGGATTCCACTGATATGAAATGTCCAGAATAGGCAAATCTATAAAGGCAGAAAGTAGATGAGTGGCTGTTGTGGGCTAAAGGCAGTGGGAGGATTGGGTGGCTAAGGAATGCAGAGTTCCTTTTTTGGGGGGGATAAAAATGTCCTTAAATCGATTGTGGCAATCAACTGTGTACTTTAAATGGGTGAATTGTATGGTTTATGAATTATGTCTCAAGCCATTATTTAAAAAGTTGAATGTGCAAAAGTGAGATCATAGTGTTGCATGATACTAAGTAGGGAGTGAGTGGTAGAGAGGAAAGATCCTGTTCCTGAGAAGAAGATACCATGATAATATCTCTGCGAGAGGTACTTGGTATCTATCTTGTGGGTTCCTTTTCTTCCACACTGTTCATGACTAGAGTCACCTCTTCTGGCATGCCTGATGACTTTGTCTTCATTACCACTAACCTTCGTATTTCCAAAATATTTCTATTTACATTTGCTTTTATACAACACAAAACACTAACAGATTCAAATAATTTCACAGATTCTATGGTACTGGAACTAAGGTGGCTTTGACGAAATGGAGTCATTGTCTGGTAGGCAGTGCTGTGTGATGTGTTCGCTCACAACGTGTGTGCAGCGATGCAGGCGAGTTAAAACGCAGTGATGAGTAGGCGATGTGTGCCTGAAAGTGAGGTTTGTTCAAGAGCTAAACATAGAAAAGTGGATGACTGTCTGACTCTAACACATTTGAATGTGTATGTTTCTGTAAGAAGAGTTTTGATAAGTTTGAAATCTAAAAAAAGAAATCAGAATGAAGTGTTCATGGAGCCCTGAAGCACCGTTGCAGAACAGTTTGTAAACCACAAAGTTTAATTATACCTAACGTCTTTTTTGGCTTTCATATTCTATTATTTTATTTCATTTATAGTTACATTCGGATATCTGTTTATCAGCTTTCATCCCAAAGACTTGATGGATTGATTTCTGATATATGCCATCGTGGTGGGGTAATTATTGTGCTTGATTATTTAGACAGTAGAGCTTAAAATTAACTTTAGTGGTATTGCATAATGGAAACTTTTTATAAGGATATGCAAATTTATTATCAACTGAATCATCACAAATTAAGTTTGTGACTAGTTCACCGCTCTGTGAACTTGAATTTTCTCTTGCAAAACACACAACGCTGATGCCCCAATTGGAGGTGTCTGAAATACCCCAGCACAAAATCCATTTACTCACAGAACTTATTTATGTTCTCCTTATAAAATTGGAGACAAGAAAGGCTTAATTAGGGATGACATGTTCAACTTTCTCATTTCCAAATGTGTAAGTAGAGTGAAATCAGGTACTCCTGCTTGGTGGAGTTTCTTGATAAAAATCTTTGAGATAATTTTAGGAATTTGGAATTAGACTATTTGTTCCTGGGGAAGTGGATTAATTATTATAAGGTTACTCTGAACGCTTACAGGTGTGTTTGACTCACCTTGGACCATAGGATTTCTCTGGAGTATCTGCATGAAGTCTATCTATAATGTGATGACCTGGCCTCACCTTACCCAGCCTCTTAGTATCCTTCAGATATGCAGAGCTAGGCTGAGCTCAGTGACTTCTTTATTAGCAGCTGCAGATTAGAGAGTGCATCTGCTGTGTTATCGTCACTTTTGGAAGCATAATGCAATGGATTTATACATTCTCCTTTTTAAGGACATTTAGATTGTTTCATTTTTAAAATTTTCTCATAGAAAATAATTCTGCAATGCACAATCTTGTACATGTCTTCTTGTGCAAAGTATGAGAACAGCTTCTGGATGTATTTAGGAATGGAGTTGCTCAGAAATAGAGCATGCACATATTTTGTTTCTTTTTCTTGTCTGGCTGTAGCTGCTAGAATTTCTAGTGCCATGGTTTATAGAAACAATGTTGGTAGGTGTCCATGTCTCCTTCCTGACTTCAAGGGGGATTTCTAATGTTTCTTCATTAATTAATGTGTTTGCTGTAGGTTTTTGAGAGAATCTCTTTGTCATGGAAAGGAAGTCTTATTCCTTGTTTGGTAAGAATTTTTATCATAAATGGTGGTTGAAGTTTTTCAAATTCCTTTTCAGACAACTTGTTTTGATCCAGTTCTCTGAGATCTTCCTAATGAGGCGTCCCCCAAATTGCCTATCCTCTCATGTTTATGGGGTAGTCTGGGACCTTTAGCGACTTAAATTTAGCCTTCATATCTTGGGTGCAGTTGTTAAGAGAAGAACTGGGGACTATAATGCCTCCCCTGGTTCCCCAGCTGGGAAGATGTCCAGAGACCAAGGAATGACTCAGACAAGTCCAGCTTGGTGAGTGGATGAGTTTATGAAGACTTACATATGGGGACGTTCTGGGTGGCAGCAGGACAGCTCTGGAGATCAGCCCTGCCTCCCATTTCTAAGCTGCTTTTAAGCTTATTTTCTGGCTCTCTGCCTACTGTGTATGTGTGCAATGGAACTCTTTTTGCTATGTTCCCGGATCCTCTCCAGGATGTTTGGGTTCTCAGAAACACCATCTTCTTGGCTGGGCACTATGGCCTTGGCTCACCACTTGGACCTCAGGGTTCAAGCAGTGGACATACGCCCTTAAGTAACCTGAAGGGGGACCTGCCACACTATAGAAGTCATGTAACTTTCAGTTAACCGCTATGCCAGGATTTTCACTTTCCCAGGGCACTTGTGGGATTTGCAAACAACAGATCCCTTCTTACAGCCAGCCAGTCAGATATATTCTTACCTAAGAGGCTCCTCCCTGGAGACGCCTTATGACCAGGTGGGGCTCCCATTGCCCTGAGTACCTTCTTTTTGTTTTGCTGAAGCCCTGGGTGGCTGTCCTCAGCTTCTTGGGCATGTAGGGCAACTCCAGAAGCCTGAGGGAAGGCATACACACTTGAGCACAGCTGAGAGGGGCCCGAGCCCTGCTCTGTCCTATTTCTCATGTTCTTGTGCTGAAGAGTTTGCCAGGAGCTTGTATGATACTGAAGCACTAGCGTCTGTTATTCATGGACAAAAAGGGAAACGCTGTATTTTTGGTAATATCCCAATGCCCTGTCTAAAGGAAAGTCAAACAAGGCTGGAAGCTGGGGCTTTGAATGAAGAAAATGGCATCGTGCTCCATTTATCTTAGGTAAATTTGAAGAACACTTCTGGGCTTGGGTTCCTGGGAGGGAAGCAATAGGGCAGGATAAAGAAGAATACCCAGTAATCCGGGGTGTACCACAGGGGCATGGAGGAACGGGGAGCCCTATAACCTGACTGCTGCAGTGCTGCCGGGATTCCTGCCACCCTGTGATGAGGAGGTCGTCATTGGTGGGGCAGTTGGGAAGAGCGTGCTGCTCTCTTTGGGCAAGAGGCTTCCCATGTCATAGACTTTGATCTCGTCTGTGCTGTGAGCTCCAGGTCAGACACACAGAGGGGCCTCCAAGCCCTGGAGTGCAACACTTCACTGCCCGTTGACAGTTTGTTTTATTTTCGCCTGCCCTTGTTTCACTGGAAGCTAGGTATGGAGAGAGAATGCCAGAGGTATCATTACCTCTCACTTTTCTCTAGTACAGATGGAAACCAGCATTGCAGGTAGTTTCAGGGGCCTCTCGGTAGCACCAGCTCCCCGCTGGGACGGACATGCATCGGCTGCCTGCCTGAAATACTGGCCGGTTCTCAATAGGCTTAGACTATCCTTCGTACTCCTTCTTCCTCGAGGAAAGAAGGTTCAGTAGTTCCTCGGTGTTCTTAAACTTAACATTCACAGTTTGTCTTCAGTGAGTAACCCCTTAAGGTCCTTAACCAGAAATTCGTAAATTTGCCAGGGCCCAAAAGTACCCGCATTTCCCTATCGTTTTGCTCTTCTGATTTGATGATGTAGAAATGTAAATCAATGTAGATCACCATGTGAAACATAAACTGAGTCATTCCTTTAAAGTTCTCCAAGAATTCCCATTGCATTTAGGCTGAAACCCAAACTTTCTTATGTGAGCTGAAGGTAGCCACAGTGTCAGGGTCCCGCCTGTATCTCTGATCTCATTCCATCCTGCTTTGGCTCACAGGGGCTTTCTGCAACTCTTACCCTTTCCTCAATTTTGGAGTGCTTTGTCTTTCCAACGTAGACCCTGTAACTCAACTTCGGAGGAGATTCCTCCAAACACTGTAGCTGCTTTGCCTCCAGCAGCCAGTGGCTGGAATTAATGTCCCTGGCTGTCCCCAGCCTCCCATAACTGTCCAGCATGGGAGCATGAAAGCCCAGTTCATGCTTTCCTGGAGCAGAAGCTACAGTGTGGAGTTCCACTTGAGTCTGCCATGCCCCCTTGCTTGGTTTCCACCCCATGCCTGTCTGGCTTCGTCCGCACCCTCACTAGCCTCCTGGGAGCACTTCCTTCCTAATCCTCTTGCTTTGGACTCTTCCTGTTAGGGCCTGTGCCTTGGGAATCCAACCTAAAATACATCACCCAACTTAAATACCCCCTCTCCAACCACTGTTGGGGAAAAGTAACAAAAACCAAAATCTCCTCCCGACCCAGTAAACCTCTCTATAAAGGTAGTAGAGAAAGAAAACAGTTTACTTATTGAATAAATATCCCAGCACTTTGGGAGGCTGAGGCGGGTAGATCACGAGGTCAGGAGTTCGAGACCAGCCTGGCCAATATAGTAAAACCCCATTTCTACAAAAAATACAAAAATTAGCTGTGTGTGGTGGTGGGTACCTGTAGTCCCAGCTACTCGGGAGGCTGAGGCAGGAGAATCGCTTGAACCCGGGAGGTGGAAGTTGCGATGAGCTGAGACTACGCCACTGCACTCCAGCCTGGGTGACAAAGTGAGACTCTTGTCTTAAAAAAAAAAAAAAAAAAAAATTAGACTGGAATGTGCTGCACATTATAGGCAATCTACCAAGAGAGCGCCAAGACAGAAATCTGACCCTTTTATAGAGCCAAGTAGACAGAATCCATTATATACATGTTCTCAAGACAGACTACTCCTTAAGAAAGAGGACTCAACAGCACTATTTGTTACATAGTTTATGCCAAATTCACCTGGTAATTAGGGTGACCCTTGGTGTTAACTCATTCCTATCTTTATGTCAGGAGGTAGTTTTGCAACTTGGAGCCTGGCGCCTGCCGAAGTTAGACTGCCGCCTTCCAATAGAGACTGTGAGATAGGGACACTATCTTCTTTGGATGTTTACATTCCAAAGAGGTGTTTCTCAGGTCCTGGGAAAGACGTTTCTGGGTCACAGCGCTGACAGAAGCTTCATTTAGCTTTTAAAATAATTTACATGTATTTGAAAGAGATTAGAAAGAACTCACAACTTTTCTATAGTAAATATTCTAAGAAAAAGGATGGGCAACGTCTCTTATCTTTTATCAGTGAGAATTAAACCTCTTATTTTTAATTTTTATGTGTCCTCACACTATGGGTCTAGCTGCCTTGGAGAATCTATCGTATTCCTTGTGCTATTTTCTTCAGAGCTTTCTGAACGTTTGATACATACACAATAATAGATGTAACATATACTTAAGTTATAAAGTCTAGTAATAAAGTAAATATGAGTGAAACATGTATCCAACTTGAGAACTGGATCTTGAGTATCCCCTATTCCACCCTCAGACGTCCCTTAACTTGAATTCTGTGTTTATTATTTCCTTGCTTGTACCATTATACATGATTCCCTAGCCAATAGTTCTAAACGAGACCTGTAGTTTAGCTCTGGAGTTGAACAATGAGAACACATGGACACAGGGAGGGGAACCTCACACACTGGGGCCTGTCGGGGGATTGGGAGGCTAGGGGAGGGATAGCATTAGAAGAAATACCTAATGCAGATGACGGGTTGATGGGTGCAGCAAACACCGTGGCTCGTGTATACCTATGTAACAAACCTGCACATTTTGCACATGTACCCCAGAACTTAAAATATAAAAAAAAAATAAAAATAAAAAATAAAAGGTGCACCGTGGGTAGACTCTTGGGACTAGCCTTTCGCAATTAGCATTGTTTCTAAGACTCCCATGTTGTTACATTTAGTTGTGCACACTCATTTTTGTTACTATCTAACTATTCCTTTATGTGAATATGTAAGCATTTATCCGTTCTCCTGTCCGTGGACAACTGGGTTGTTTCCTGGTTTGTGATATGAGGAACGTGCTTCTTTGAACATTCCTATTGTATCTCCTGGTGCCATATGCAAGAGTTTCTCTGATGGGTACTCCTAGAAATGGAATTACTGGGCTCTCTGTTTTATTTTCCGGTGTATGCCTCTGAAAACATCTTGTTCATTGGCTTGTGTCCTGCTCACTGTCTGTCCCCTTGCCTCTGTACCAGTGTCAGCAGGCCTTTGTCTCAGTCTTGGTACATGTTGGATCTAGACCTGCTATACCCGTAAACATGAATGACCCAATTCCAGATGACCAGTTTTTTGAAACAGACCCTCCAGAAATCAATAACTACCTATTCTTGTAATAGCAATGAAGAAAAAAAGCGAGGAATACTGGGAGACTGGGATGATTGTTAGCCTGAAAATAGAAGTTTTAAGGGAGGAATTAGATGCCTCAGCTATATTTTTAAACGTGGGGGTTTCTGACTGTCAAGGTCTATTATTAGTTAAAGTTAAAAGGGTTTTCTCTTCCAGCTACCACTGTATTTGGGTAAACAAAAATCCTGTGTAGACTCAGAATCTCAGGAAGCAGGGTAATGTCAGTATTAATAAAAATGTTAGTGTACAATTTGCCCAGAGTTAGCATGTTGATAATAGATACTGACTGCAGAGGGACTGTAGCATGTATTTGGGTAACAAATTTGATATGTGGTGTTGTGTTTGGTATCATGAAAACATAAGTAATTGTTGACTTTCTCTTAAAAAGCCAGCTCTTTAGAAGGGGTGGGAAGGGTTTCTCAGACGATAGGGTTTGGAAATTTAGGGAGATGTTTAAGTGTAACTTAAAACCTTACTTCATTGATTCCAGTCGTTTTAACCCCACATTTTAATTTAGTGTTTGGTATCTCTTGGCTCTAAGTCAGCTATCTAATGAACACGGCAGTGCTGGAAAGGGGCACTGCTGAATTTAGCGTATGGTTTGTGTCTTGGAGAAAGTTGTTCAGCTGCCTTGGAGAGGAACGCATGGGAATGCAGTTCCGAGAATCACTGACATGGCTCTCCTGGGAACCCACTTCAAATATGTAGATAACATAACAGTCGGCATTCTTGGAGTAAACAATTCCCACTGCTTTGCACGATGCGTTCCTTCTTATAGCACTGTGCTGTGCTGCCAGCTGTTTTCCTTGACTACTTCAATTGTGACAATGTAAACCTTTTAAAAATTCATTTTTTTCACCAGCTTCTGTCCACTAGTAAAAATTTCCTCCTAGTTCCACTGAGAGTTGGGCTTTTTTGAATTGTCATGTTGCCAATTTTCTTTCACTTGGAGGATGTGTTAATCTATTTCCAGAATGCATTTTAAGTATTACCCTCATCTATTCTAGTAGTTTAGTTCCTGAATTTTAAACTACAGATTTATCATCCTGTTTAATCTTTTTAAAAAAGAGATTATAGTTTGGAGACACATCTTCTTTTGGAATTTCTTTCCAGTGAAAAGTTAGAATAATTGCCTGCTTGTAATTAGTTTAGTGTTGAACATAGTACTTGTTAAAATCTAAAATTGCCCTTAATTTTATATTAGCTTGAAAGTTTGGGAGCTGCAAATGCCCTTTATTCTGAAGGTGGGGATGATTAATGCCTGAACAAAACTATGAGCAAACTTCGGGGTCAATCAGACAACAGATATCTCAATATCTATTGAAAATACAGATTTGAAATCTCAGGAAACTCTTTTTCCTTAAAAATATTAAGTGCCAGAAAAGATTAAGGCTGCTGTGCTGAATTGCATATTTACATGAGAGATCGAGAAATCTTTCTTTTTTATTGAAAAAGTAAATGATTTTTAGAGCATTTTTAGTTTGAGTTAATAATTAAGCAAATAAGTGAGAACTTTGTTAGTCTTGCTAATTTTGATAAATTTCCCTATTTCTATTACCGTAAGAGGAAAAGAGTGTGCAGCTGTTCTGGTAATACCAACAGTATCCAGTGAAAAAATATTATGAGGGTATGGGGGTAGGGGTGGAAATACACACAAATTATCTGTTGCTTTGTGTACTCTTTTTTCAATTTTTTCATCTAAACTTGAGCCCCGACCATTTTGCACCTTCAATGTGAATTTGTCTGGGAGCAATCATGCAATGAAAATTTCATTGGTGATCACATTTTAAATTTCATTATGAGTAACTTTTCACTAAGGGGTGGCTGCCAACCTCATGGTGAATACATCATGTAAAATCAGCTCCTGGATTAGAAGAGCCATTTCTTAACACTTGTGCATTCTCCTCCTGGTGTACCTGGCACATTGTCCTTGGGCCTTGAACCTTTGTCGCACTGAATCCTTTGCAGTCCCGGAGCACTGTGGCTATCAGAGAGTCACACAGTTTAAACTGGATCTAGCAAAGTCCAAGTGAGTATAGTTCCTGCAAAAGCTTCTTTGGTTGGGGTAACAGTTAGTGATGGGATGTTGGCCAATTTTGATGGTGTTTTATTAAACAGACCTCCGCTAGTTACCTTGATTTGGCCTTGGCCTTTTCGTGGCACCCTGTCTGGTTTTATTCAGGCCAGAGTTAATGATAGTTAGGAAGTCATATGGTTGAATATCTGGAAATTTTGCATAATATGACAGTTTTGTCCTGAAACAGGTTCCACCACATGTTGTATCCTACATATATTATGGCAGAGATGGCATGGGCCTGCAAATGGACTTCGGCTGAAGTGTCCAGGGTCTCGTAAAAGTCAGATGGTAGGATAAATAAGATAGTTAATAAAACAGCTTCTAACCTCTCTTTTTTAAGGAGATTGGTTTCCACTGAAATATGTGCACGTGCAGGAACAGAAAACCAAACATCGCATGTTCTCACTCATAAGTGGGAGTTGAACAACGAGAACACATGGACACAGGGAGGGGAACATCACACACTGGGGCCTTTTGGGAGGGCTGGGGCAACTGGGGGAGAGCATTAGGACAAATACCTAATGCATGTGGGGCTTAAAACCTAGATGACGGGTTGATGGGTGCAGCAAACCACCATGGCACGTGTATACTTATGTAACAAACCTGCACGTTCTGCACATGTATCCCAGAACTTCAAGTAAAAAAAATATATATATATATATGTGCATATGATGTGGTTATTGTAAACACAAGTTTATTGAAAAAGGAAGCATGGGAGAATAGAAAGATTTTGGGTTTTGAAGCCAGCTGGGCTTACATTTCAATCCTGTTTCTGGCTGTGTGGGTCTTGGATAAGTCAATCTGAGCTTCCATTTTTCTCTCATAAAAATGGTGATAATTATATCAACTTTGTAGGGTTGTTACCAAGTGTCTAGTACACAGTAGGCATTAAATACTAAGACCTTTGTGATTTTATTGTCATGGGAATTGCCCTACCCTTTCATATCTGGATAAGCTTGCCTTTGACCTCTATTTTTCAGATTTTGGGAAATCCAGTCCCCTACCCCAATTTTGTGAATTCTTCAGGTTCATACATTTTCGTGTTCACTTCTGTTCCCAAGCTCTAGCTTCCTCTGAATTAATTTTCCTCTTTGAGTGAGCAAATCAAGTAGGATAAATTGTTCAAAGCGTTTCTGGAGTGTTCAGAGAGTCAAATGTATTGGGAGATAATTATACTTTGAAAACTTAGGCAATAATTGATACCAACCATGATAGAGGCAATATTTTTAGATCTGAATAATTTGTTTGAAAGGTGTCACTTATTTTCTATGCCTATCTATATCCTTGAAATATTGGGAAGTTAAAAGACAATTTTAGTTTGAGGCTAGCTTGAGCAACATGGTGAGACCCCATCTCTACAAAAAACAAACAACCCCCCCAAAAAAACAACCAAAAACCCCTAAAACAAATCAAAAACCCCAAAAACAAACAAAACAAGACAAATTTAAAGGAGTTGGAATAGAGAGTTTGAGAAGTACGTGGTATGACTGGTTAGTTTACAAGGGTGTGTGGATGAGATTTAGCAGTTAGGCCTCAAAACATGCTTGAAGCCAAGTGCCATAAACACAATAAAATAATGGCTCGTTTAATAGGATTAACCATAGGTAGCATTCCGACTCTGAGGGGAAGAATACAAGACAGTAGCAGAATAATTGTCATATTCCATTAAGAATGGAATGAAGGCTTTCTTATGCTGTGAAGTGTGATGAAGTTGCCCTCCCACACACCTGTTATACATTACCACAATATATTTGATTAGTTTAACTTTTATTTTGACTTCTCCATTAATTTCATTGGAACATTAAGATATTTTATAGCTCATCATTGGCTATCCTATTTCCTTGTTTTCCTGGGAAATGAAGTCCAGGCTACTTCAGTGCTGTCTTGAAATGCTGCCCTTCTGGGAATTTTTAGATGAGGAAGATAGATGTGAATATTTTTGAATACATGTGCCATTGCCGTGATTAGTTACACATCATGCTGGCCCATTTTCCACCCAAGATAACTCATTAGGGGGGTTTTGTGTTATATGACGAGTTTGAAGGCTCAACTTAATACAGTAACTGCTACTGCTGTTGCATTACTATTATAAAAGCAAACAACATTTACTGAGAACTTACATATGCCAGGCACAGTGCCAAGTATTCTCTGTGCATTGTCGCTTACAACCACCTTATGAGGTTCTCTCATTATTTTCCTTTGTTCCTTTCCTTTCCTAGGGTTTGGAAACCTTAAATAACTTTCGCAAGGACATACAAGTGTATGTAGCAGAGTTGGGCCTCAAGCAAGACCTGTCTGACCTCAGAGGTCACACTCTTGATCACTGCTCTAGGGCTCTGATTCTCTAACAGCTGCTTCTCGAGAGGTAGGAATTAAGAAGCATGTAAGGAAAGCTAGCATCTGGTTTCATGTTGGATTTGGCGTGGCCCTCAATCTATCAATATTACTGATGGCATGAGTTCAGAGGATGGAAGGTTCTTGGAAAACAAGTTTCTAGGTAGGGCTGGGATGGAATCTTTTCTGTTTTTGTATCCCCAGTACTTAACATAATACCTGGCATGTGGAAAGCCCCTGAAGACAGATATGGCAGGCGCTTTTCTTGGATTAGCAGTGGAAAAGAACTAAAAACAAAACCAAAGAAAAACAAAGAACACATAGCATAGTCTGTACAAACGTCTCCTTTATTGTATGGAATAAAAGACTAGAGGTAGACAATAGGCTAATGGGAATATTGAAATTATGGTGCATTTTCCAGGTTTGTAATAATCGATTTGGAGAATTTGACAATGCCGAGATGAAGCTCTTGAATGTTTTAGCTGGAAGATTCTGGAAATCCTTCTGGAGTTCATGTCTGGAGGAATTAATAGAGAACTCCTCCTGATTTTGGTTTCAAAAACTTTAATTTTGCTTTTGATTTTCAGGAGTCTACTTTATTCCAAGTCTCTTCTCTGGAAGAAGACAATGCTGATTTGTTAACATGAGGGCCAAGTGTTTAACTTAGTGGTTTTAGTTTTACTTGGAGAACCTTTCGTCTGTTGGATCTCAGGGTTTGGATTTTGAAAGTGAGATGAAACAAATACATAGGAGTCACAGGAAAAAGGAGGTTGGGCTGATTAATTTTCATCTAGATTTTAAATTTATGATTAATTTTAGATCTAGGAATAATGGTGCTGTTAGGAAAATAGTTTTAGAGGTTATTTAATTTTGCATTAGGAGTATACTGTGCCTGAGCTTTAATTTTAAGTTTGGTATTAAGAAATTAGTATTCAGATGCAGTTCTACATTTGCTAGAACTGTCCAGAGACAGAACTATGCTTCTCCCGAAGGGCATTATTACTTACTTGAAACAGAAACTGAGTATGTGCCGGCTCCAGTAATGGATATGTCAGGGTGGAATAATTACCCTAACAGAGGCAGCCACCCTAAGTTTTTGTGTTTTGACTAGAGAAAATGACTCTTAGCGATGCGTAAGACACCCCTCAACATGTTCTTTGAATGGTTGCTAATGTTATTTAGCAATAACTCAAATTAAATGATGTTTCTTGCTGTAACTGAACTGTAAGCAGGATAGTGATATGATTATAGAGCTCAGAAAGACCTAAGTTTGGAGTTTGCTACTTGGAATCTGTCTGTATTTCCTTAAAACTTCAATTTTCACATCTGCTGGGCGAGGATATAAGTACTTGAAAAAGTATGCGGTATTTAGCCAATGCGTGACCATTGTTTTTGTTGTTGCGTGCAATGATGCAAATGTCATGATGACTGCTGAAGGAGCAGAGGAGGAACCTTACAATCAACGCCCTTTAGGAAATGGTGGTGGGCTAAGGACAGAGTCAAAGGTTTTTAAGCAATGGGGCGTGGCATAGACATTGATCTTGCAGCTATTTTCTTTTCTTTTTAAATTTTACTTTAAGTTCTGGGATACATGTGCAGAATGTGCAGGTTCGTTATGTAGGTAAACATGTGCCATGGGTGATTTGCTGCACCCATCAGCTCATCACCTAGGTGTTAAGCCCCTCATGCATTAGCTATTTGCCCTGATGCTCTCTCTCCTCTAGCCCCCACCGACAGGCCCCAGTGTGTGTTGTTCCCCTCCCTGTGTCCATGCATTCTCATTGTTCAGCTCCCACTTATGAGTGAGAACATGTGGTGTTTGGTTTTCTATTCCTGTGTTAGTTTGCTGAGGATGATGGCTTCCAGCTTCGTCCATGTCCCTGCAAAAGACATGATTTCATTCCTTTTTATGGCTGCATAGTATTCCATGGTGTATATGTACCACATTTTCTTTATCCAGTCTATCATTGATGGGCAAAGGATTTATATTCCTTTGTGTATATACCCAGTAATGGGATTGCTGGGTCAAATGGTATTTCTGGTTCTAGATCCTTGAAGAATTGCCACACTGTCTTCCACAATGGTTGAATTAATTTACACTCCCACCAACAGTGTAAAAGTGCTCCTGTTTCTTCACAGCCTTGCCAGCATCTGTTGTTTCTTGATTTTTTAATAATCGCCATTCTGACTCACATGAGATAGTATCTCATCGTGGTTTTGATTTGCATTTCTCTATTGATCAGTAATACTGAGCTTTTTTTTTCACAAAACTATGAAAAAATGTTTGTTGGCATGAAACAAAAATTAACACAAGATGGATGAAAGACTTAAATGTAAAACCCCAAACCATAAAAACCCTAGAAGAAAATCTACACAATACCATTCAGGACATAGGCATGGGCAAAGATATTATGATGAAATCGCCAAAAGCAATTGCAACAAAAGCTAAAATTGACAAATGGGATCTAATTAAGCTAAAGAGCCTCTGGACAGCAAAAGAAACTCTCATCAGAGCAAATAGGCAACCTGCAGAGTGGGAAAAAAGTTTTGCAATTACCCATCTGACAAAGGTGTAATCTCCAGAATTTACAAGGAACTTGAACAAATTTACAAGAAAAGAAAACCCCACCAAAAAGTGGGCAAAGGACATGAACAGACACCTGCAGCTATTTTCTAAGGGCTTAGATAACAGTCACTGTGCTGGTTGTTGAATCAGATTTGCGTTTTAAAAAGATAAGTGAGGGTGTGTGTATTTAGACATAGGGAAACCAATTAGGATGCTTTTGCATGGGTGAGAGATAGTGAAGGTCTGGACAAAGAGTAGATGTATGTGATGGACAGTTTGGAGCAAGAATGAACAAAAGGTAAAGCGGTGAAGATTTTGAGATTTTGGGGGAGGGGAAGGAATGAATTAGGAAGAATTAAAGGTTTCTAGTGTTGGCAATTGAGTAACTTATGGCTTTATTAATGGATGTAGGACAGAAAAGGAGCAAATTGGTAGGGGATCAAACAGAAGACGGTGTCTTTCCTAGGAAGTCTTTAACTGAAACCTAAAGTGTTCTGTGTGTGTGCGTGTGTGTGTGTGTGTGTGTGTGTGTGTTTAAATAACGATGGACCTTTATTACCCATCATTATTCTGACAGTTCAACTTCGCGATAATATTTCTATAAAGTAACTGTGGTGCACTGATGCAATACATTTGGAGTAATGAATTTAATGTTGAGCTGACGTGGTTATAGATAGTATGGGGGATGTGTATATGTAGCATTTTTTTATTTTTTGCGGGGTAGTTCTTGAAGGTTATAAACTATAATTCAATAAGTCTTTTTTTTTATTTTCCCAGTAATTTTGCAGACAACCTGCAAAATCATTATTTTAGGCCCTAGGTAGAAAATGAACATCATAAATTTAGATGATGCTTCTCTGAATTGTTACATATTTTTCGGTTAAGTTACCCCCAGGCTGTGTTTGTATTGGAAATAAAGAAGTGGCTTTCTGCTGTAAAAATACTGTTTTGCCACTAGGCAAAGAGGGTTTTTTGTTTGTTTGTTTTTGTTTGTTTTTTATTCTGAAAAGGTAGATTTTTATCTACTCTTAAAATTTTCTGGGTTGGTACTTATGACTTTCAAAAATTTTCATTCTAAAGGACAGTGGATTTAAAGGGTGGATGACCTTGGGAAGCAGCTTTGTTATACATTGATAAGTGCAATTTAAAAAGGAGATGAGTAGGAATAAAAACTGCAACTTGCAAGAGGGGCTCTGGGCTGCATTGCAGTCACAAGATAACATTGCCAACTTCCAGAGAAACCCCTGGTGGGAAGCAGCTCAGGAGTTATGGATGTGGATTGTGAGTTATGCAGTTTTTATGCAAATAAGATTCTGGGCTTCTCTTCAATTTAGATTTACGTTTCCAAACACTCCTAGTGGGGCTGGTTTGGTACTCCATTGTTATTTTATGATGACACAAATAAGAGGCTTTATCCAATGATAAGCGTGTGATTCATTGCTGTTCTGAAGAGCTATGAGCTGAGTGCTTTGGTGCAGGCGGCCTGAGATCTGTTGAAACCTGCAGTGATTTAATGACGAAGATATCCCTTGCAAGGCTTGAAGGAAGCCTTTACGAGGAAGCCTTGTTGGCTGAGGAAAGTCGGTTGCAGCCTATTTTCAGTTTTTGATTGGTCAGTGAAACACTCTAAACCTGCTTACCTAGCTTTCTAAAAATAATGTAGATTTTCAGGCAGGTGCGGTGGTGTGCCTATAATCTCAGCTACTCGAGAGGCTGAGGAGGGAGGATTGCTTGAGCATACGGGTTCAAGACCAGCCTAGGCAACATAGCAAGACCCTAACTCAAAAAAAAATGTAATTTTTAAACTAAAGAACTCAATAATGGCCTGTACAGATTTGGACCTCCTTCCTATCTCTGGAGGGACATTTTACAGACTTCATTATATATAACATACATTGTTTAAAGTGTATTATATGTATGTTTTTCCTCATATTTTCTTCTTGTTAGCTTTAAGGATGAAATAGGATTTTTAAAACAGTTGTTTAAGTTTCTCTGTAGCAGGCTACCATTCTTGTCAGCAATAAAGGTGAAGAATGCCCTATTGTCGAAAAGAAAATAAACACTGTCTCATTGTTCATACTTTCTACTCATGTACTAAGCTTCAGATGCTACCGGGTACCAGTTGCATTCCAAGCCTCAAGGATCCTTAGGGATGTTGGGGTTTAACTTTGGTGACTGTTGTCTCTTTGTTTCCTCAAATTAAACTCCCCGGCAAAAGAGGGGAAGTGGAATAAATTAATACATGAAACCAATAACTCTTATTGGATAATGGTATATTTCAGAAAGGAAGGGGAAATTAGGTCCCATTTTGGAATTTTATTGAGGGGAAAGGGTAGATGATTTGATTGGAAACGAAGGGAGATGCTTCCAGTTTTGTATTGGAAGAAAGCTTATTAAACTTTCACAAAATAATGTTGGTGTTCATTTAAATGTTCTTACAGTTTGTTTCTAAATGATTTAGTAGCCTGTGTATGGCCAGCTATTTAATGATCTTTTGATCATTAAATATGCAGTTACATATCTCATTGGAATGAATGGGAACGGTTAGGATTGTTGCTGATTCCTGCCCCTGAAAAGAGAAGTTGAATTCTGGGTCTTTTAGAAGGCATAAAAGTTTACCATCACCATGACAGTGAGGAAGGTAACACAGGCATAAAGCGATCTCATTGTTCAACCTCATCACCATTTAACCAGCCGTTAGCTTACAGATGGTGGCACCCTTTCTGAGAGCCTGTGTCTTTTATAGCCCTGATCATGTGCTGTCCCTCTTAATCCTGGGCGTTTACCCTGCTGTTCCCTCTGCTGAACCTCACACATGTGTTCCCTCTCTAGCTCTTGTTAGACATTTAGGTTGCTTTCTGTTGGAGAGACCTGCCCTGGTTCTTCAATAGTGGCTTGGGTTCTGTGTTCTCTGGCAACATCCTATGCTTCCTCTGCCGTATTCCTGGCCATCATGTCAAGTGTTTCTCAAAATGTGTTCCATGGGACCCCACCCAGGTGCTCTTCTCCACAAAATCTATTCTCAGAAAGTTCTAGAATGGGAGTAAGATGGTTGCACTACATTGTGAATGTACTAAATGCCACTGAATCATACATTTTAAAGGCTAAAGTTTTTGTTATGGACATTTTACCATGACACAAAAAAGAAAGTCTGAGAAACATTCATGTTACACTCACCTCCTGGAGGTTTTACAATGCATATTAATAAAGAATCTGAGATATCTTAAAGGAACCCGTTTAATTTTGCTTGATTCAGTGTTCCCAAAGCTATTAATAGACTTTAAGAAAATGCACAATTACCTGTTAATGTCCAGCTAGTTAATATTCTTAGGGATACAAATTGTAATTGCCTGCTTAATCATGCTCTCTTATACCAAATGGTAGGAATGGGGCCATATTTGTAGCTCTAGACCAGAGATCAGGATAAGCCTTCGGTAAATATGTACTGAATGAAATGCTTCAGTGAATATAGTAATATGTAGAATGCAGCGGGGCATTGTGAAAGGAACACGGAGTCACAGAGATCAAGGGTTCAGTCCTCCCATGATCACATTTAGCCGTGTAACCTTCATTGAGCCACTTGAACTCTGACCTTTGATTTCATCCTCTATTAAATGGAAATACACCCCAGTTAAAATGGCTCTTATCAAAAAGACAAAAAAATAGATGCTGGCAAGGATGCAGAGAAAGGAGAATGCTTGTGTGCTGTTGGCGGCAATGTAAAGTAGTACAGCCACTGTGGAGAACAGCATGGAGGTGCCTCAAAAAAACCAAAAATAGAACCACCATATGGGCCAGGCACGGTGGCTCACGCCTGTAATCCCAGCACTTTGGGAGGCTGAGGCGGGTGGATCACCTGAGGTCAGGAGTTTGAGACCAGCGTGGCCAGCGTGGTGAAACCCCCCATTTCTACTAAAAACACAAAAATTATCCTGGTGTGGTGGTGTGTGCCTGTAGTCCCAGCTACTTGAGAGGCTGAGGCAGGAGAATCACTTGAACCCAGGAGGCAGAGGTTGCAGTGAGCTGAGATCGCACCACTGCACTTCAGCCTGGGTGACAGAGTGAGACTCCATCTCAAAAAAAAAAAAAAAAAAAAAAAAAAAAAAAAAAAAAAGAAAAGAAAAAGAGAGAACTGCCATATGATCCAGCAATCCCACTGAGTAAATATCCAAAACAACAGCAATCAGTATGTCTAAGTTATCTGCACTCTCATATTTATTGCAACATTATCCACCATAGCCAAGATATGGAATCAGTCTAAGTGTCCATCAATGGATAAATGGATAAAGAAAATGTGATATATATACACAGTGAAATATTCTTCAGCTGCAAAAAAAATGAAATGTTTTCATTTGCAGAAACATGGGTGAAACTGGAGGTCATTATGTTAAGTGAAAGAAGCCAGGCAGAGAAAGACAAATATCACATATTCTCATGCATATGTGGGAACTGAGAAATTGATCTCATGGAGATAGTGAATAGAATGGTGGTTGCTAGAGAATGGAAGGGTAATGTGAATGGGAAGGGACGGTGGGAGGAGTTGGTTAATGGGTGCAAAAATAGTTTCATAGAAGGAATACATTCTGATATTCGATAGACAATAGAGTGACTATAACTAACAATAATTTATTATATATTTCAAAATAGCCAGAAGAGAAGATTTTGAATGTGCCCAGTGCAAAGAAATGATAAATGTTTGAGGTAGTGTACATCCCAGCTACCCTGATTTCATCATTATACATTGTATGCTCTTGTCAAGATAGCACATGTACCTCCACAAGTATGTACAACTATTATGTATCCATAAAATAATACAATTTTAAAAACCCTCAAGACCAAAGTTTACAAAAAACTTAAAAAATGGAAATAAAAGTACTTTCCTGAAGTTGTTGCAAGGATTAAAAGAGTTAATATGTTTTAAGTACATGGCATAGAAAGTACCAAATAAGTGCTAGTTTCTTTCTCTTCCCATAGAAAGTTAATTACCATAAAATAGTTGTAGTTGGGTGTTTAGGGTGAGATGACTTTCAGCTGTGGGGATCAGGGAAGGTTTGTGGTCTTATGAGCTAAAGGATTGGAAGAATTGAGACTTGTGGAAATAAAGGGAAAGGACACTGAAGAGAGAGAACAAGATAAGCGTCTGGAAGAAAGAGATTAGAGTTCAGATGCTCTTAAAAAATATCGTGTTCACTTTCATATTTTATCCTTTTCTTATATGCCTTCTCTCAGACTTTGAAGGAGGAAATTGGTGATGTTTTCCTCATTAGACATTTATCAAGATCAGACAATTTTCCCTTATTTTCCTTTTTCTCTCCTATTTTCTTCTCCTATTCCTAAAAATAACTGGATCCCACCCTTCCCATCTTCAGTTGTAGCATTTTGATACATTGCGTCTTTTTGTCTAAAATATTCTATTTCGATGAACAGTTAAACTCATAGGCTGTGAGCTCCTTTAGAGCAAGAATCACGTCCAGGGTTCGTCTCCTCAGTGCTGAGGGTTGTGCTCAACACAGAGTAGGTATGGAAGGAATGATTGCCAAATGAATGAATGAATGGAGAAAGAGTGGATCTAGTTCCACGGGCCTAAGACTGAGGCCCATGATCTCTAATGTGTTTATGCGAAATGCCGCATGGTAGCTGCTATTAGAAAGCAAGTCCTTTCCTCCGGTCCTGATGTGATGTGATCTGGCGGAGGGCAGCATGCCCATAAATCAAAACACGGTAAGTCATCCACTGGTGTTAGAAAGTTATGAGTAAGGCCAGGCGCAGTGGCTCACGCCTATTACGTAATCCCAGCACTTTGGGAGGCTGAGGTGGGCGGATCACCTGAGGTCAGGAGCTCGAGACCATCCTGACCAACATGGAGAAACCTGTCTCAAAACCTGTACAAAAAATACAAAATTTGCTGGGCGTGGTGGCGCACGCCTGTAATCCCAGCTACTCGGGAGGCTGAGACAGGAGAATCTCTTGAATTCAGGAGGCAGAGGTTTCTGTGAGCCAAGATCACGCCATTGCACTCCAGCCTGGGCAACAAGAGCAAAACTCCATCTCAAAAAAAAAAAAAAAAAAAAAAAAAAAAAAAGTTATGAGTAAAAGCAAATGTAGAAATGGGAACTAATTCATAGTTATTTTGGTCCAGGATTAAGTATAGTCTATGGGGCGTTTAAGGAAGAAGAGGTGATCACATAGATGGGAGAGTTGTGTTACATTGTATAGAAAAAGGCTCCATATCATTACATAGATGAGAAATACACATCTGTTTTATGGTGTTTTTCATTCAGTTCCTCACGTACTTACTTAAATGTGAACTCAGGCCGGGCACAGATTACCGGCTCATGCCTGTAAGCCCAGCATTTTGGGAGCCCGAAGCAGGAGGGAGCCCGAGGCAGGAGGGTTGCTTGAGCTCAGGAATTCAAAACCAACCTGGACAACAAAGTGTGACCCTGCCTGTACTGCTACTACTACTACTACTAGAAAATAAATATGTACTTAGCAGTGTGTTGGGAATCAGAGGGCTACAAAGAGATTATGATGGAGCAATGCTTTGGGAAAGTTTCAACTTATAGGGAAATAAAACATACAAATCTGAACCATCTTTTAAGGCCTATATTATAATCACCATCTCCACAAAATCAGCTCCATTTAGTGGAAACACTTCTTTGAAATTATTAATGTGCACTTGAAAACTTAATTTTGTGCCACCTTATAGTATGTATGAATTGCTTGCTTTTTGAGTATTAATCTTGTTTTTCCCTCCAATTTGAGTATCTGAGATTAGGGACCATGCTTTACTAATGAAATGATCAACAGGAAATAGGATATGCTCATAGAATAATCCTGTGTGATTCCTGAAGTCTCTAACAATCAATACTTGACAGACACATACTGTTATCAACAGCAGAATCTTTGGATTAACTGTCTTAATATTGAAGAAGAGTATCTTATACTGGTATAAAGCAGTTCAATTTACAAAACAAGTTTATATGTATTATTTGTATTTCATTAGGATCTGCAGGATACACGTTAATGACCTAGTTAGGAAACAATGGATTGTCAGTGTTTAGATGAAATGTTTTTCAATGGTGCCAATATGGTTCAACAATTTCATTATGGTCTTCAATTACATTTTCTTCCTTATTTCTTTAGTATTGCTTCTAAATTCTTAAAGCCTGCTGATCAATAGTACCAAATGATGCTCTTTTCTATTATCTAGATTTTGCCATCCTGAAAGACAATGACATTTCATTTTTATGTTTTTGTCAGGTTTTTAAGTCCTTGTTTTAGATTTAGAACTAATGTCTGGGTTTTTTTTGGTGGTGGTGGTTGTTTTGTTTTTTAATGGAAGGGACGATGGGCAGTGTAGCCCTGGGTGTCTGAGTGTGTATTCATCCTGCTAATTGAGTTGTCCATTTTACTAATGTCTTCTGACAGCCTTTCATTGATCTTTATAGTTCTTTTCTGGGAAGGTGAGATTTTACAGACTCAAGGTGATTGGTTTAAACTTGGAATTTTTTTCCTTCTAATAGATGGTTTAAAAAAAACCCAAAATAACTGAGAAACTAAGAGTTGATTCTAAAAATTGATAAAAGAAAGAATTGTTCTTTGTAACTTCATTCTAAATCATTATAGTTTATATTTTATTACTAATGATTTATACATGTAGAAACATAAACAGTTTCCCCAAAGGCTTATTCACCGTCCTGGATTTTAAACCCATGATGAGACTGTGTTTAATTAAAGGCATGGCTCACTGCAGTTGTTTACAGGAATTTAAGAAATTATATATTTTAAACTTGCTTAAGATAAATCTAAATAATTCTTTGGATGGCATGTTAATTAGGAGATGCTGATATTTATAGATTAGGAATTATTTGTGGACTTTGCATGCAAATATTGTGGGTAAAAAGAACCATTTAAGTATTTTGAAAATCACATTTGACCAGATGATGTTGTAATTACAATGTGTATTTGATTATGACCTTTTACTTCTTATAACAAACAGGATGGATTTGAAGCACTCTTTTCTAATGATAAATTCCAAAGATTTAAATAACTTTCTAGATTTTCGTACCTTCCACACTGTGTAAGACACCCCTGTCTTCCTTGTTAAGAAAATTTTGGGGGAAAAAAAACATTGGGTGCAGAGAGTTGATAATGAATTTAAATATTACTAATGGAAATACTTTATAGTTATATCAACTAGGAGGTTTTTTTTTTTTTTAAGTTAACTCAGGAGTTTTAATTAAAAAATTGACTCTAAGAATGCTGTTTCAACTGCATTCGAATAAAGAATATATAATTTATTAGACATCTTTTTCATGTAAATATTCACATGAGTATTTCAAATTGTGAAATTATAAGTGGGTCTCTTTCCACGCACACTAGAAGACAGCAGTTGTTTTGGAAGACAGTGTTTTTCATACGTTCACCTCTTTACTCATTTATGGATACATGCAAGTATTTTTATTAATTAGACTCTTTTTGTAATGTAAATAAAGATACTATGTGCTGATGATACAGTGATGAAAAAAGACCTGACAATTAACCTAAAGAAGCTCACATCTGGGTAGAAATGAACAAAACAATAAAGCAAAATATCAAAGCTAGTAAAACAGCTAACCAGGTTTCAAATAAAAGTCTCTTGGTTCCAAAACCCACCTGTTTTCTATAGCAAATATGGCAAATCTTTGTTCATTTGTGTAGTGAACATTTGTTGAACACCTGTTATGTGCTAGAATTTTTTTTGTTTGTTTTGCATTGCCTAATATGGCAACCTCTAGCTATGTGTGTATATTTGCACTTAAATGAATTAAAACAAAATAATATTCTCCTGCTTCCTGTGGCAAATGTGACAACCAGGGCGTCACTGGAGCGAGTAGTGGAGCTTGGGATATTCTGTTAATCCTCTGCATCATAAAAGGTGCTGTGCTGGAATCAGTGTTCTGAAGCTACAGGTAGCTTCCTCTGGGGAGGGGAGGTTTGCAACAGATTGGCCACCTTACTGTTTATGTGGATCATTTATGTTCAGGCATTTGTACCTTTATATAGTATGTGAATGTGGAATGATCATGCCATCACATAATTACATAATTCATCAACAAATCTTTATTGGCTGTTTGCTTGTCAGAAACCTCTTTCTCGTGAATAACCTTAATCTCTATCCTCAAGGAGCTGAAAAATGGTTAAATAGGGCTGGGCATGGCCCTATTTAACATTTTCCACAACTTTTTATTTCATTTCCTATCAATGTTACTCAATGATAAAAAAAAAATTGGTTTTGCAATCCAAATATTGTATTAGCAACATAAAGTTGGAAACTTTTAGCTAATGTTCATTCTGTTTAAACATGCTGTGGGTTGTTGGTGCCCAAGATACAGCACCCCAAAATATGACTATAGGAGATCAGAGTATACCTCAAAATACATGTTTTTGGCATATTGATTATTTTGAGCTAGTTATTTTGAGAAACTGCAGGCACAGGGAGGGAAAGCGGGATATTGTAGAGTGGAAGAGTACTTAGCCTGTTGAGTAGAGAAACAGTTTCTTTTTTTTTTTTTTTTTAAATTTATTTATTATTATTATACTTTAAGTTGTAGGGTACATGTGCATAACGTGCAGGTTTGTTACATATGTATACTTGTGCCATGTTGGTGTGCTGCACCCATCAACTCGTCATCTACATCAGGTATAACTCCCAATGCAATCCCTCCCCCCTCCCCCCTCCCCGAGTAGAGAAACAGTTTCTACAGGATAGTGTTTTGTGGGCTGGAAAGATAAACTGCAAGGCTCATCGTCTAAACGCCTGCTATACATAGAGTTAGAACGTTCTCCAGGAGTCTAACGGGGCTGTTACAAAAGGGTGGCTACTAAGCAGTCTGAGACCCTCCAAGGGAAAGAGCTTCATCTCTACGACTGCTACTTCAGTAGAAGCTGGAGTCCATCAGGAACTCCACCTGCTTATCCAGGGCTATTTGATATTAT
The DNA here is from genome assembly GCF_043159975.1 of Macaca nemestrina. Lineage (NCBI taxonomy): Eukaryota > Metazoa > Chordata > Mammalia > Primates > Cercopithecidae > Macaca > Macaca nemestrina. The sequence goes on along the minus strand of NC_092125.1, from coordinate 12,044,275 downwards.
AGTTATTATGTACTCTTTATGGACTAGAGACAGAGAGGTTGAACAATAGCACACACTGGCCATAGATACCTTCCTGTTTTAGCTTTTAATTTTGACTTGAAATATACAACCACTCCTGTCAAACCTCTCTACTGGTTGCTAATTTTGGGAATCCACGGCGATCTCTAAGATACCTGTAACCCCATCCCTACATGCAGTGTTAACCAGGAGTTCTCCCTTTTACTGTCCACCAGAGGAATATGCTATACCACATTCCCATCAGCAGCATTTCCTCACCAGTTACAGAAAAGAGGTTGTAGCTTGCAAAAAGTACCGCCCACCCCTGCTACCCCTCCACAACCCCTGGTGTTGCCAGTATGCGGGAGGTATGCTTGAGTACCCTCCAGGCCTCTGGGTTTGCCCTTGGGATTGCTGATGCAAACACTGATTGGTTTACCTGCAGATCTCATGGTTTTATTTTTGTTGATTTGGATGCACACATCTGGGCCTACATCTCATTAGGTTAAGCTGAGTAATTCCTTGAGGACTCTTCCTTTGACCTCTTTTTATAAAGTGTTATTTACTCGAGCATACCCAGTTCTCTTAAGTTCATGTTAGTTAATTAGAGTGGTGTGGTGGGAAAATTGGTCTTCCAAAAAATAGAGACAAAAGAGGGAGTGGAAATACATCCCATGTTTGTGTTCGCTCTTCAGCGTCTGGAGTGTGTTAGTCTTACCAGAAAGGTCTGATCAACAATTGAGAGGTCTAGACTTCAGATGTCAAACCTGTTGAGCCTGCTCGTGTGCACACAGATACACATGAAGGAGGTGAGCTAAGGGACTGCCAAGGCATGTCTCCGGGTGCCTGACTGCCCACCTAGGCTGCTGATGGAGGCTCTGCCAGACTTCCAGATCAAAAACTTAATGTCATTAGTGGCTGGGAGTTAATGACACTACTGCTTCGAATTCAGAAAGCTCATATGTAACTGAAGGCTGGGGTGTGGTGGCTCACGCCTGTAATCCCAGCACTTTGGGAGACCGAGGCAGGTGGATCACCTGAGGTCAGGAATTCAAGACCAGCCTGGCCAAATGGTGAAACCTCGTCTCTACTAAAAATATAAAAAATAGCTGGGCATGGTGGCCTGTGCCTGTAGTCCCAGTCACTCAGGTGGCTGAGGCAGGAGAATCGCGTGAACCCAGGAGGCAGAGGTTGCAGTGAGCCTAGATTGCGCCACTGTACTCCAGCATGGCCCACAGAGTGAGACTCTGTTTTAAAAAAACAAAAACAAATTCAGAAAGCTCATATGAAACTGAGGGATAACATCAGAACGCTGATTCGTTAACTGATGCTCAGAAATGCTACTGTCAGCTGGGCTGGGCTTTCATGGGTGCCCAGCTGTAGACGTGGTGAGCCATGTCATTGTTTGCTGCACAGTAGGTTTCGGCTCTTGGGGTACAGTGTAAACAAGACAGATACTCAAGGTTGGGCTGAGAGGGAGGTGGGGTTTAAGCAGAGACAGGCAACAAATAAATAGGAGAGATAAAGCTCCCAGTTAATGATGAGGGCTGGGCAGTAGGGGTTGGCAGTAGGTCACCGTGGCAGGGACTGGCTGATGGCTGGGTCAGGTGGGCTGGCCAGTGAGGCTTCTCACACACTTTAGCCAGAGGGTTGGTGAGCTTCAAATGAACATCGGGTTTCTTTAGTTATGTTTATAAATGCAATCTAATTCAGGCCAAACATCGAAGTTGACTTTGCATAACCTTATTTTCTTTTTTTCTTTTTTTTTTTTTTTTGAGACGGAGTCTTGCTCTGTCGCCCAGGCTGGAGTGCAGTGGCCGGATCTCGGCTCACTGCAAGCTCTGCCTCCCGGGTTCACGCCATTCTCCTGCCTCAGCCTCCCGAGTAGCTGGGACTACAGGCGCCCGCCACCTCACCCAGCTAGTTTTTTGTATTTTTTAGTAGAGACGGGGTTTCACCGTGTTAGCCAGGATGGTCTCGATCTCCTGACCTCGTGATCTGCCCGTCTCGGCCTCCCAAAGTGCTGGGATTACAGGCTTGAGCCACCGCGCCCGGCCAACCTTATTTTCAATTTTGTTTTTCCCCACATTTATTGGGGCTTTGTCTAGCTCCTGTCCATATTCTATATACCTATTCTGATATATTTAAAATCATGAAATAATCCTACCCTGTGTAGGAATATATTTCAGAGGATTATTTGCTATGTAAATGATTTCAGATTTTGTGCATTTATTCTTTTTTTGATGTTGTTTTTAAGAGACACATTCTCACTCTCTTACCCAGGCAGGAGTGCAGTGGCATGTGCATAACTCAGGGCAGCCTTGAACTCCTCCTGCCTCAGCCTCCTAAGTAGCTGGGACTATAGGTGCATGCACCACACCTGGCTAATTAATTTTTGTTTTTTTTTGGTAGAGATGAGGTCTCACTATGTTGCCCAGGCTTGCATTTATTCATTTTATTTATATTCCTGGAATAACATTACAGATAGGGCAGGAACAAGAGTGAGGTAAAGGGGTGGATATCCTGGAGATGATTGAAAATCAGTAATGCTATAGAAATGAAACTTATTTTCAGGGGAAAAGTCTTAAGTGTTAATTAACAAGTTCATGGGCAGACTCCTGCTGAACTAATAGAGGCAAACATTCTTAAAATGGATCAAAATCACTTATCTTTTTGCTTGCTTCCTTGAAAGCACTGTACAGACAGATTTGTGAATTACAAATTTTTAAGACTGTCAAAAATTGGGCCCTGGCTTTCCTTAGGGTGGGGAAAATTATGATCTGCTTATCCTCAAATTACAGAATATTGTTTAATATACTTTAAATAATGTCCTTTTATTTATAATTAAGTGAGGCTGGGCATGGTGGCTCACACCTGTTATCCCAGCACTTTGGGAGGCCAAAGTAGAAGGATTGGTTGAGACCAAGAGTTCGAGACCAGTCTGGGTGTCATAGTGATAACTTCATCTCTACAAAGAAACTAAAACATTAGCCAGGCATGGTGAGAAGTGCCTGTAGTCCCAGCTACTTGGGAGGCTGAGGCGGGAGGATCACTTGAGCCCAGGAGTTTGAGACCAGCCTGGTAATATAGTGAGACCTCGTCTCTCAGAAAGTAAAAAAAATTAGCCAGGTCTGGTGGCTCATGTCTGTAGCCTGTTGGCAGACAAGGGTGTGAGGATTGCTTGAGGCCAGGAGTTCAAAGCTGCAGTGAGCTATGGTGGTGCTACTGCACTCCAGCCTGAGTGACAGAGCAAAATCCTGTCTCCAAAAATTAAAAAAAATCCAACAAACAAAAAACCCACAAAAACTTTAAAGTGAAAAACTGTTTGAAGACGATCTTAATGACCCACTCTCAGCATGGTGAGAGTCCTCTGTCAGGCCACCACTGGGTGTTTATCTATATGTGTGTTTCTAGGGGCTGGTTCCATTAGGCTGAAATAAGCCTGGGAATGTAGCTTCTTAAGGGCCAATGCCAGTCATCTGACTTAGAACACCTGGATACCTTGCCACCTTCCATCTGCTTATCTGATATTATTTGTCAGCAATCTTTCAAAAATAATATTAGACAGCACCAGCAATAAAACAGATACTTTCTGCATGAGTGTGTTTGGAGCAGAAAATAAGCCAATTAAGCATTCTGTTTTCTGATGCATATGAAACATTTGTACACATGGATGGATCTTTTGAAATTTGCGATTTGCTATTCTTTACAATGAAATTTAAGCTGAAGTGTCTCAGGGCTGGAGCCTAGATTTTTAAATTATTTGCATTTTTTTTAGAGTGAAACTCTATAGTAAGTGAAATTAGCCATATATTTTAACATGCACGAATGTAACAAAGTTAATCATTGAAAAGCAGGCACAATCTAGCATGTATGTTTTTCTTTGGACATGTTACATCATTGAGTCATGTAATGCGTATTTAAGAAAACAAAACAATTCTCTGGAATGCCTGAATTCCATGTTGGCAATTGGGTACAATAAAGCATTTGCAATTCTAGTGACAAATTGTACTGCAGTGCAGAAGGTCCCATCGAGCTTAGATCATTCGCTGCCTTACACGTTGGTTCAGAGATGAGAAAATAAAATCATCAGAGTGAATTCACTAGGTTCTAGGGTTTCAGGTTCAATCTCTGTACAGAAAGACGTAACAAGAAAATCAGTAGTCACCAGAGATTATACTTGGCATTAGATTACACGAGATGAAGTTAAATGCTTTTGTTTGGGTTTGAATGAAAATATGCTGACAAATAATGAAGCAACAAATAAACTAACAAACAAAAGCAACCTCTTCACTGCAGATGGGCTATTAACACTTAGCATTCTAAGCTCACCCTTAAAAGCTGTAACCAAAGCTTTTTTATTTGATTTTGAAAGCTGTGCTTTGTTGAATATTTGATGAAACTGACTGCAGAGATCTGCAGTGATGTTCTTGGTGAATCCCTGTTGGCAGCTTTAGGAGTCTGTCCTTTTGGAGATTTCCAGGGGTTGATTCTCATTTTGGGGAAAAGGGGAGAAAAGCACAGTGATTACAATCAAATGAATAGGCACCAGAATGATATGAAACACTCAGAATTTTCTGCCTTTCGATAAAAATTTCACATGCCAGTTAGATAGAATGATGGTTATCACATCAAATAGAGTAATGGTCCCGCTTGTCTTAGAGGGCCAAGAACTATTCAGCAGCTCGTCTCCAGTAAGGGCTGTTTTGCTGAGTAGTATCTCTGGGAATGATGCTGAGGCTATCCTTTTGTTTGCAATAACTTTTAGACTCGGTGAATATGATAGCTTGATCATCCTTGCCTATAGGACAGAGAGGTAAGAAAAGCAGCTGTCAAATAGAAGTTTTCTCTAAATTAGGGAATGAATGTAGTTCTTTTAAACAAAATTTTTTTGGAAGTTGATATTTCAAAATATGTAGTATGTGAAATTGATTAATGTGATATGTGAAACTGAACTGATGTCTGATTGATGATACACCTCCTCTTTTTTTATATATATTTATTTATTTAGAGATGAGGTCTTACTGTGTCGCCCAGGCTGGAGTGCAGTAGCTGTTTACAGATGTGCTCATAGCAGCCTTGAACTCCCAGGCTCAAGCGATCCTCTTGTCCTGGCTTTCAGAGTAGCTGGGACAACAGGCGCATGCCACCATGCCAGGCCATAAGTATAGTTCTGTGAAGTCAGTTTAGAGAGAAAGTTCTTTAAAAATTTGCATATTAGGAGCCTAGTCAGGAAATAAGCTGAATTTCTGTTTCTTAAAGCAAACCCCAAACAACAACAATTCCTTCTTTTCCTGGATACTCACCAAGCCAAAGGGAATGGATTCATTGAGATCCTGATCTCAGAAGAACAATAATCCTGGAGCTTGGGCTATCACAGTGTGTCTTGGAAAAGGCCTGTAGTGGCACATAATTCATCTGTAATTGGTATAGGTAGCCCTGGCCAGCTGTAGAGTGGAGGACAAATGTTAGCTTTGTCAGTGTCCTTCTTAGATTCCTGGGCATTAATTGTTAAATGTTGTTAGGAAAGAAGCTTTAAGAAAAGCAAGTTTGAACTTCTTCATGCAGGGGGTGCTGGGATGGGGGAGAGATGGAAAGAGATGCTGGTTTAGAAACTTCATATTAGAATTTTTGATGCCATACATTTATTTGATGGCTATAAACTTTGATTGACGGTTTCTATCTTCTCATAACTCTGCTCATTAAAGGTGGAGTCTTTTATTTCTTAAGAGGACTGATTATCAGGTTGATAGATTTCCAAGCCTTCTGTTGTTCTCTACTCTCTCTTTTCCTGCCTTTCACTGAGAGGAATATCCGTGTTTCCTGAGGATGGAGGTGAAAAAATGTCTATCCAATAATGCTTGAATTATAATTTTGGTGACAAAAATTTTTTTAGGGGTAAAGGAATTTAGAATTTTTGGATTTCACTTTTCTCTCTTCTTGCTAAATGTGTATGCCAGCATGAAGAACAGAGCTGATGGCTGTCGGTTATATGCTGCTTTCAGATGTCAAATGCTCTATATTGGCTGTAGACTTAATTTGATGGTCAAATGTAGTTTTGCCATTTGATATTTTAGGCACTGACTTAAATATACTAGGAATATTTAAGTCTGTCCAAGTCTTTCCTCCCCATGGGGTCCATGCCATTTGAAACAATATGGTTATTGGTGCTCTGTGTTTGCTTTATTCTTTGTAGTCAACCAAAAAGAACAGAGTTGATTAAATGTTTCATTTGGGATATTTATTACATGACAATTGCTTTCATCTTTAGGTCTTCCATAATCAGAATAGGAAATTTAAATACCTTGGATATGTCATGGTGATTTCACTTTTTAAAAATAGGGATACAATGAGATGTTTGTAATTATATAAAATACTAAATTGTTATTAAATTTTAGTTTGAACATGTATTCATCATTTTCTAAATGTCATCTAATCAGACTCTAATTCACTTTCCCCCAAATATCAAGAGATCATTCTGAATTTGTCTTGGCTCATGATATGGATGGGTTACTCTGTGTGATTGCCTTTTTTCTTTTTCTTCTTCTTTTTTTTTGAGATGGAGTCTTGCTTTGTCGCCAGGCTGGAGTGCAGTGGCACAATCTCGGCTCACTGCAACCTCCGCCTCCCAGGTTCAAGCAATTCTCCTGCCTCAGCCTCCTGAGTAGCTGAGATTACAGGCATGCGCCACCACGCTCGGCTAATTTTTTGTATTTTTAGTAGAGACAGGGTTTCCCATATCGGCCAGGCTGGTCTTGAACTCCTGACCTCGTGATCCACCCACCTCGACCTCCCAAAGTGCTGGGATGTGAGCCACCATGCCCAGCTGTGATTGCCTTTTTACTGGGTAAAATACACTTTTAATTTCTTGCTGGGCTTTTAAAATAAATATGGCTGGAATTTTACTTTCACATTTCTAAATACATAACATACATGAAATACTTTAAACAAAAAATGATAAAGTAAGCAGACTTGCTTGGCACTCTAGAAATAATTATAGTATTTGTAGCTAAATAGGTTTCTGTGTATGGATAATTCATGTATTGTAGGCATGATAACCTGTTTAGTGAAAATTCTAAGCATGTGGACCTCCTATCTTTTGTGAATTCCTCATGTAAAAATTTCCTTTAAAATCAGCTGTTTTGTGTTGATTTAGCTCAGTTTGGGCCTCTTTTTTCATCCTTCATTCATTGATTGCTTATTGTGGAAAGTCGTTATTATAGGTGCTGGGGATTCAATGGTGAACTAAGTAGGTAAATGTCTTTCTCCCTTGAAGTTTATTTTGGAAGATGGAGGGATTCTGGCAATAAAATAACCAAACAAGGTATTCGCAGGCAGCATTTTGTTGTAAAGAAAAAAAACCACATGGTAATAGGAAGAGAGCAACGTGGAATTTGGGAGTAAAAAGGAGGAAGAGGTAGGTTAATCCAGTTCTCCTTTTCTATGGATGTGCCATTTGGGTTGAGTCATAATGATGAAAAGGAGCCAGCCCTGGAAACTTCTAGGGGGAGGGCATTCGAAGCAGAGAAGCAGCAAGTGCCAAGCTTTTAGGCAGCAGGAAGCTCCACATGTTTGAAGGCTTTGGGAGGGAGTCTGCATAGCCACTGTGGAAGGTGGAAGGGAGAGGAGGCGGGTTCAGAATGAGGATTTGAACGATGATAACACTGAGAGCTGTGACCCTCCTCTGTCTCTGCCAGGTGGTCTGGGTAACTGTAGTGCTAACAGAAGTCTGACTGACTAATTATAAAATACGTCGAAGCAGAAACAGCTTTGTAGCTTAAAAGAAGTACGTATTTCATTTCACTCTCATCACAAGCCTTTGTTTTGTTTTAAATCTTTGCAATAACTATTTGTTAAAGTGCCTCATGAGGATACAAGAAGGAAATTTGGAAACAAAAGAGGTTATTATCCTACAGATGTAGAAAATCTTTCATGAAGGCATTGAGGAGGAAGATATGACCTAGAGTCAGCTATTGTGTTATGGGGCTGGAGGAAGACATGGCTGGTGCAAAACACAGAACGTGTCTGAGCGTAGAGGTGGTTCTGGAAAACAGAATATGTGTAGGTGTAGGTTTCTGTTTAGGTGTCGGTGGAGAAGTGAGTGTAGCATCTGCGTGACACCCGTGATATTCAGTCTGGGTTCTGAGTAGTTCCAGTTGTTAGAAGTTCCAGGAGGGATATTGTTTATGGTAAAGGGGAGGATGAGGCCAGCTGGGTGACTTTTCTTGAAAATAGATTCTCCCCATGAGGTCAGGAGATCGAGACCATCCTAACACAGCGAAACCCCATCTGTACTAAAAATACAAAAAATTAGCCGAGTGTGGTGGTGGGCACCTGTGGTCCCAGCTACTCGGGAGGCTGAGGCTGCAGAATCACTTGAACCCGGGAGGCGGAGCTTGCAGTGAGCCGAGATCAGGCCACTGCACTCCAGCCTGGACGACAGAGTGAGACTCTGTCTCAAAAAAAAAAAAAAAAAAAAGAAAAAAGAAAAAAGAAAAGAAAATAGATTCTGCCGTAAAAAAAAGATATTTAAAGTACTCTGCTTTAAAATGTCAGTAACAATATACTTTTTGACATGTAGTAGTTGCTAAATGATTGATATAGATACTGATGTTTTTGGAGGTAGAGGATTTTCTCATTCGAAACCCTGTTTCCACACATCTAGAACTCACTAAACCTATCCTGTTGATGATCACCTCTAGAAGAAATACAGGCGCCAATGTGAATAATGGAATCAGAATGCCTTTGATTTATTTCATCTCACTTCTGTATACTCATTTCCTTACTATGTGTTAGAAACCCTCACAGCCTGGTGTCTTAGGTAACCGTTCTGTTGAAATTTTGGCTGATCGCCACTTGTACTATCAAAATATTAATCACATCTTATCTAGAAACAAACAAAAATCTCTGAGACTCCTCTGGAAGCCATTATTCAAAACCTAATTTCCTCAGGCTTCTCTAATGATGCAGTGCAGTGGGTTAGAAAACGGCTTCCATAGCTTCGTCTGCGTCTGCCTCATTGCCTCATATTTTTGCAGCACACGATGAGTAATGGTACGGCTTTGCTTCCCAAACAGGTTAAAGATGATGAAGCTCTATGCTAACCTAAGGAGTTTTTCAGTGGGAATATCTGCTTGTACCCACGGGTCTTTCTGTTTTGCCCCCAAGAGGTTAAAAGCGGTTTTCATTCTCATCCACTTTGTGTTTCCTGGATGTTGGCTCACTTTGCCTTAACATCAGTGTCTGCTAAGCAGCAAGTCAGCTTAGCTTGGCTGTGCCCTTAAAAATATGCACATGTTTGAGAAGAGAGGAGGAAATTAATCAGAGCCCCTGGCTTAAATGATCTCCATTCTCACTAGTACTATTGGGGTGTAATTAAGTCATGGTTTAATTCTTTCTATTAGGGAAATCTTATTCCTTTTTAACCAAGTTCTTAATGTATGGTCATAAAAGGTGAATTTAATCAGTAAGCAGCTTCATTAGACTTTGAATGTTGTTTGCTGTTGGGGAGGTGAAGCTCATTATGCTTCCCAGGCTTGGATCCAGACAGACAACTTTTTATCATTAACCTAGTTTTCATCAAAGGTAAAATGTGCACACTGGGGACCACCTGTGAGAAGCATCATTTAAGAGGCCAGAGGTGAGATCCTCGAAAATTATGTCACCTTGCTTGTTTACCGGCCATTGTTCAGAGAAAACAAAAAAGCTGATAATTTAAAAATGGCGATTTTTCATCTTAAATACCTGTTTGATATTTTTTTAATGAGGAAAGGCAGAGCTCCAGAGAACATTCTCACAGGCAGGTAACAGAATAGCATACTTTTATTAGGAGGGGTAAAAGAGACACAGAAAGCAAGAAAATCTTTTTAGAAATGTAATTAAATACTAAGTTTTCTTTTGCTGTAGGATGTTTCTGGCAAAACCAGAGTTTTATTGGCGGTCTTTCTTTATGTACTCACTCTGCATTAGCATGTTGGAGGCACAGGACCTGCTGGCATCATCTGGTTATGAATGCAACTGTGGGGCCCCAGGGAGGTTCCCGAGGTTCTCGTTGGTGGTTCGAGTCAGGACAGGTTTTCCTGTCTCTGGAACAGTCATTTGTCTTACACCAGGCCATAGGCACAGAATGATGGGTGGATTTCTATCCTAGGAGAGGTCCTTTGCTGTGTTCAAGTGCTTGGGATAGTGAATGACAGAGTTGTTTATAGAGGGATGACAGCAAGAAGGCTGCTAGTATGAGCTGTTGGCAATCACATAGCCCATTTAGTCCTTATAATAACTCTGTTAAGGTTATTCTTATTATTACTGATACTACTAAAGCATGTTGACTTACATTGGCCGATGAGGAAAAAGAGGTTCAGAAAGATGAATTGGAAACCCAAGTGCCTTGATATAGATTAGATGCTGTAGATACAACAAACTACTCTTTTTTTTTTTTTTTTTTAGCAGCTTATTGCATCCAGACAGGGTTTGAAATGACTCTGAAAATAAAAAAGGAAGCAAGAACCCAGTAGTTGTGTGTGTTCCTGTTTCTATTATGGTTTGAAATTGAAGACAATTGGTTTGAGTCCTAGCACTGTTGCTTATTAGCTGCATGCCTTGGGCAAATGGCTTAATCTCTCCAAACCTTTATTTCCTTGTTTGTAAACTGAAGACAGTAATCAAATAGAATCCATCTCACTGGGTTGTGGAGAGAATTACAGGAGACACTTGAAAAGTGGTCCGAAGGGCACCTGCACAAAGTCAGCTGTTTGTAATTGCTAGCTAGTAATATTATCGAGATTACTTTGAGAATACACACTCTGACAATAAACCGAGGATGCTAGTTGGAAACAGTGGCTGGGTCAGGTGAGTCTTTCACCTTGAGTAACTGATCTCTTTCTCTGCATGTTAAGTTCTCGACACACTGCAAATACCTGTCTACACATGCACACAGTTTATATGCATGATTCTTAATTGCTTGGTAGGCATTATAAAAGGGGACAAGAGCGTTAAAAGAGGGTTTGACTTTTATGACAAAAGACTAAGAGTGCTGGCGTCGTTTTATTTCAAAGAGATTGTTTCAAGGATGCTTAGTTGTGTTGGAGTATTCAACATTATGAGAATTTTTGAAAAAGCTTCATTTTTCTTCAATCTAGTTTAATATTTAAACAGAAGGTATTTAGTGAGGTTAGAAGGCAGTGCATTTATAATAAATCAGTGTGGCAGAGTTTTCCTTAAATAGCTTGAGTTTGAATCTGTCTTGATTAGTGGCGACATTAAAGAAATAGTAAATAACCAGTCTGTTCTTACTACTATCACCCCGGCTTATATCCCCTTATACGACCTGGTTTCCTGCTGTGTTAGAGCATCATCCTTAGTCCCTTCCTCCTAAAGTAGGCTTTGTTTGAGATGAACTTTGATTTCAAATGCACCTGCTCTCTATTGATGTTGGCTGTTTGCATTTATGAGTCTTTCTCCCTCACTGCTCACCTGCTACCCCAACCCCTGGCCTCACTTTCCATCTGGCCCTTCCCTACCTATGATAACACTCAATGGAGTGAGTGGCCATTGCCTATTTGGTTTTTGTTTCCCCTTAGACCTAATCTGAAATTTGCCCATCTCGTGTTCTGATATCCCAACTGCTTTTTCAAACAGGAGTTAGCAGAGTGTGATGACTCTATTTTAATTTGTGCTGAATATTCAGGGGTAAATTCATAATAGGACTCTTCCGGACTCTGCTGTTGGAAATATTCCAACAATGACACAGGATCAGGAATCAGTAGTATTTGCCAAGTATTTCCATTTCTAGCAAGGGAAAAATGATCTATTAAATATACTCCACGTTGACAAAAATGTCCCTGATTTATGTAAGTTGATCAATGAAGGTTAAAAAACCCCGTTAAGTAAGGTTTTCTATTTGCAGTGTTTCCTGACAAATATTTTTTCTCCAGATTTTAAGTGTGTTGTTATGAGTCAACCTTTATGTTTGTAAAGCCTTAGTCTTGTTAATAATGTATAACTTCCAAATGAATCATATAACTTATGCATAGCACTTGAATATGCAGATTTTATAATACAGTCTGAAGGCTCATATTTTTCGGTTTATTTTTAAAATGTTAAGTCTCATTTGCATTACATTTTATAGATATATTATGTACCATATAACCTCTACAAATCACAATCAATCTGGCTAGTGTCCCCTTAGGGTACCTTAATGATATGCTGTAGTTCTAGAATTCTTTTATGTGGATTTTTAGAAATAATTTCTCCTCTTTATTTTCCTTCTGAGGCATCTTAAAAATAGCAAAAAAAATGGTTAATTTGGAACCTACTGTTATAGATGCCAGTCTTTTGGAAGTGTTTCCAGATTTTTTTTTTCTTTTCTGGCCTTTAGAACATTAAGTATTACTGTAGAGTTATGCCCATTATCCATAAATGATTTTTTTTCAGTGTATGTCTGTCTCTATGTACCTACCTACTTATATACTCATGCTTGAATGTGTCTATGTGCACCAATAATATACCTGAAAAGTGGTTGAGTTGTAATTGTTTTAGTAGAGATAACTGAACCATTGATGTGAACTCTTTGGGATCTACAGCATCATCCTTAATGCCTGTGCCGTACCTTATATATAATTTTGAATGGCTTTTGGAGCTAGAAGTATCTCTGATTTCAAGCAGAGTGCCCTGCTAACCGAGACAGTCCCAGCCAGGACAATATCTACTGGGTCCCAGGTTCACTCTGTTCTTGTTCCTGTATTCCTCATTTCCAGGCAGAAGGACCTATCACAGTCCTCTTTCCTGTCTCAACAGTTGCAATTGGTAAAGCCTATAGCAGGTTTACTTTTGTGTCCCATAGCATCAGCTCTGAGAATGTTAGACACATTGTAGATGTGATGTGTTGGAAATTTAAAGTTATGTTTTCTTGGCCAGGTGTGGTGGCTCATGCCTGTTATCCCAGCACTTTGGGAGGCAGGGGTAGGAGGATTGCTTGAGCCCAGGAGTTCAAGGCTAGCCTGGGCAACATAGTGAGAACTTATCTCTACAAAAAAATCATTAGCCAGGCACAGTGGTGTGTACCTGTAGTCCCAGCTGTTTGGGAGACCACGGCAGGAGGATCACTTGGGAGCAGGAATTTGAGGCTACAGGGAGCTATGATCTGTTCACTGCACTTCAGCCTGGGCGCTAGAGCAAGACTCTGTCTCTTAATATGTATCTATATGATGAAATATATAAAAATAAAAAAATATATAAATATATTTTTGTTAACTCTGGCAGATAGCAAATGTTATTTCACTCACATTCATGTTGTAGAATTTTCCCAGATAATTTTGTCTAATTACAACTGATAACACTTCCTAGTTTACTTTAAAATATGCTGTCATTTATAAACATGTATGGCTCTTATGAAAATCACAACAATGGCCAAAAGATGATTTTACTGGGTTCTGGTACTTCATTGCACTGAATATCCTTTGAAATAAATAAACCTTTGGCTTTGACTTGAAAGTCTTATTTTTTCTAAAAAAAAAAAAAAAACCTTTAATATCAGATTTTCTTATAGTAATACATGAACTTTCTTATTTCTGTTGACTTTTCTGAATTTGTTATCAAACTGTCAGCACATTCTGTGCCTTGGCAACTACATGTTCTTTAAAAAACTAAAACGTTTAACACTTCAGGTGTTAACTTTTTGCTTGGGATCACAGTGAAAATATTGATACTTTATTTGATACAGTTGGTAGCAAACCTTCCATTTGTATTTTATTGCTGTGTGTCTGGTAAAGACATTCTCTAAGTTTGTGTGAAAGTGTAGTAGAAGGTTCAGGAACATACAGTACTTCAAGAAAACTGGCCAGGCGCGGTGGCTCACGCCTGTAATCCCAGCACTTTGGGAGGCCGAGGTGGGCGGATCACAAGGTCAGGAGATCGAGACCATACTGGCTAACACAGTGAAACCCCATCTCTACTAAAGAATACAAAAAAATTAGCCAGGTGTAGTGGCGAGCGCCTATAGTCCCAGCTACTCAGGAGGCTGAGGCAGGAGAATGGCGTGAACCCAGGAGGTGGAGGTTGCAGTGAGCCGAGATTGTGCCACTGCACCCCAGCCTGGGTGACAGACCAAGACTCCGTCTCAAAAAAAAAAAAAAAAAAAAAAAAAAAAGAAAACTGTGTATCTACAACAAGTTAATATTGGGAAGAGATTAGTGTTTTGAGATGTTTATAGAGGAGGAAATAATATCTTGATATTTACTGAGATTACCAGTGCTTTTGCAAATAGAATAACTAGATCTTTTTGTAAACAAAAAGGTTGTCTTTAGTCTATATTGTGTGACTGTTGAAAATATTACCTCCTAACAACCTCATAAGACATGGAGCCTGGCTGTAGTCACTGTTATGAGTATTTTGCTGCTGTCTTGCTGGCAAAAATCTTTGCATGTGTCCTTCTTCTGGATTGGCTACTATGTGATCAAGTCAACTGTCTGCTTTGGAATGGCAATATAATTTTAGGACATGTCATGACATAGCAAATTTTATCTTAAACATTTTTAAAATTATTAAACTTTACATATTTAAAATAACATTACAGATATGTAAATTATGAAAGCTAGTAATAAATTGAAAATGTGAGCGCACACTTCCCAATTTAAGAAGCATTACTAACTTACAGTGGTTCTCTGTAAGCGTTTTCCTGGTCACAATTCCTACTTCCCGATTGATAATTCCTATCCTGAATTCTTGGCTTATTCTCTTGCTTTCCTATTTTTTAAAAACTGCATACGAGTGTTTTACTTGCTTGTTTCTGAACTTTAAAATGATTTCACATACCATGTATGTATTCTATTGCAACTTGCTATTTTCACTTAGCATTACATTTCTAAAATTGATCCACATTGACATTTATTGCTATAGATCATTTATATTCACAAGTATACAGCACTCTATTGTGTAAATATGCAGCAGTTTATGTGAACTACTGTTGATAGTCATTAGACTGTTTCTTTTAAAAACCATGCTGCTATGAACAATCTTGTATATGTCCTTCTAATGTACATGTGCAAGAATTTTTTTAGGGTTTATACCTAGAAGAGAAATTACTGAGCTGTAGAGTGTGGACATGCTCATTTTCATAAGCTAATACCAAATTATTTTCCAGAGTTTTCAAAGAAACATATATCAATTGCTTATATATGGAAAAAAGATATTTTCCAAGCTAACAAATACAGATTATAAGACAATGCAAAATATTTTCCAGAGTTTTCCAATACATGCTCTCAGTGATAACATGTAAGAATGCTGGTTGTTCCACATCTTTGCCATCCTTGATATTGTCAGGCATTAATATTTTTGCTTATATGATGGATGTAAAATAAAATCTTGGGGTTTTGATGAGCATTTCTCTGATTCCTAATGAGCTCAAATATCTTTTCATGTGGTTACTGGGTGTTTATCTTTCTTCTGGAAATGCTTCTCATTTGTCTGTTTGGTTGTCATTTTTGTTATTTTCTTTATTTTAGATGCCGTCAGTGACATGTGCCAAGGACATCTAACTTCCTCTAATTTTTGGCTTGGCTTTTCCATTCTCTTTCTGGAGTTCTCTGAAAAGGCATTCTTATAGTAGGAGAATTTGTCATTTTTCTTTGTAGTTAAGGCTTTTTTGTTTTTGTAGTTAAGGCTCTCTTGTAGTTATGACTCTGTGTGTGTGTATGTGTGTGTGTGTGTGTGTGTGTGTGTGTGTTTTAAAGAGATCCCTCTGTCTTCTGAGGTCACAGAGTTACAGTTTTAAAAATTTTCTCTTAGAAATGTCAAAATTGGCTGGTTGCAGTGGCTCACACCTCTAATCCCAGTGCTTTGGGAGGCTGAGGCAGGAGGATCACTTAAGGCCAGGAGTTTAAGACCGGGCTGGGCAACATAGTGATACCCTGTCTCTACAAAAAATAAAAAAAAAAATCTAGCCATGGTGGCTTGCAGCTGTAGTTCCAGCTCCTTGGACAGAGGTGGGAGGATCGCTTGAGCCCAGAGTCAAAGTGGCAGTGAGCTGTGATTACACCACTGCCCTCCAGCCTGGGTGACACAGCGAGACCCTGTTCTGAAAAAAGAATAAAGTGTCAAAGTTTTGCTTTCAACCTTTAGGTTCCTAATTCACCAAGAATTTCTAAATTTCCATTTATGTACTATATGGTGTGAGATAGATACATAATATTATTTTTTCAAAATTATATATAAACTACTATCCTAGCAGTGTTGATTGATTAGGCTGTCTTTGACCTTTGCCACCTTTGTTGTATGTGTGTTTCTGAGATCCCTATTTTGTTAAATTTGCTTATTTCTGTGCCAGTGTCATCTTGCTGAATTATAATAGCTTTTATAATAAATATGATAGCTGTTAGGGCAATCCTAGCTCTCTTCTTCTTTGAGAACGCCTTGACTGGCAAATTTTCTCTCTGCTGGATGACTGGTGCCAGAGAAACAGAAATAGAATTAGAACTTCTATGTTGTTTCACTCATCTTCAGAGATATTTCAGATGTGAAGAGATATACTCTTAGAGCTTGTTGGACAAAGATTCATTAAAACCATGATCTGCTCATAAGGCTGATTATATTGTGTTGAACTCAGTCTTTCTCATTATATTTCTTATAGGCAAGCTTGAAGATTTACCAAGAAATTCAGAAGTTGGTATTAGATCTTTCTTGGGATCACCCCTGGAAATTGTTTATGTTTAGGAGACTAGGAATACCTTCAGAAATCCTTGAGATTGTTTTCTAGAAATGGGGAGGGAGAAAATTGTTTATGTTTAGGAGACTAGGAATACCTTCAGAAATCCTTGAGATTGTTTTCTAGAAATGGGGAGGGAGAAAATTGTTTATGTTTAGGAGACTAGGAATACCTTCAGAAATCCTTGAGATTGTTTTCTAGAAATGAGGAGGGAGAAGGAAGCAGAGGAGAAGAAGTAGTATTTATTGGCATCTATGAATACCAACTGTTCCACTGAACTCTTTATCTGCGTTATTTCATTTAATGTCCCAGCATCTCTGGTATGGGATTCTTCTTGTCTTATAGCTGATGTGTGATCTGGGCTACAGACCCTCTCTGTCTGTATCCAGAGTGCACATTCTTACCACCCATATACCAGCTGCCCCACCAACTGGGTTGCTGGTGGTGCTCTGGGGCTAGCCAGGAGGAATGCCTAGAAGAGCTGAGGGTAGCCTTTTAGAGAGGAGATAACTTTCAGCAGACGATTCATCTGGAGAAGC
The DNA here is from genome assembly GCF_043159975.1 of Macaca nemestrina. Lineage (NCBI taxonomy): Eukaryota > Metazoa > Chordata > Mammalia > Primates > Cercopithecidae > Macaca > Macaca nemestrina. The sequence continues at coordinate 12,027,040 of NC_092125.1, read as the reverse complement.
GTGGGGGCATCTGCTGAGCTGAGTCTGAAGAACCTTGGCCATAGCCGGCAACATCTATTGTCTTTGCAGAGCTCTGTGATGGGACTAAATTCTGCCTGATTGACCAAGAAAAAGCAAAAGAGGGTCAGCATGTCCTTTGTAAGCCAGAAGGGCAGAGCAAGGTTTCAGATTGGCACTGGCTTTCTGATCAAATTTCAGGTCTTGACACTGCAAGCGATAAAGCTTTGACCCCTGGGTATGTTGTTAATGGGAGTCCCGACTTACTGAGCCACGTCCATGTCATCCTGTTGGTAAGGGCTGTTCAGGATCGTCAGTGATGAGAATTGGTTGTGAGTTAGAGCCAGGGACAATGGCCTGACAGGGAATGCTCCATTGGGTCCCCAGGTCAGGAAGGCGAGGCTCCTGGGGCTGGCTGGAGGACAGACGGGGGTGAGCACAACTCAGGTGAGGAACGACCGGGGAAGATTCCACGCTGCCTACCCCTAGCCCACAGAGCTTGCCTGTTCTCCCTCTCCTTTCAGCTGTGGACACTGGGCTGCTGGGTGTGACTTGTATTTCACATTTTCCCAGTGATTTGGACCCTAATTTATCTCTTGATTGCTCTCTGGTAACCGATTCTCCAGCCTCTTCATTTCCAGTACACAAGTTGGCTTGATATCCCTTGGACGCTTTCCCAACTTTTGATCTTTCAGTGCAACTCTTCTTTTTCTGCTCAGTCTTTCTGGTTGGCTCAGATTGAAAAATAACCCAAATATATATATGTGTGTGTGTATATGTAAGTATATATATGTATATGTGTGTGTATATATACATATATGCATACATATACATAGATATATGCTATTATGATATAATAAATATCAATATGTTAATAGTAATATGCTAACATTAATTATATCAATAATTTCAATCATATAATTAAATATATATCAATATTAATAATATATACTAATTAAATATATTTGATTATATAATTATAATATTTAATATGTAACTAATAATATACTAATTGATAAAAATTGCTAACCCTCACTGAGCAGATTTATCCAATATGCTAAGCACTTTTATTATTTATTTATTTATTTATTATTATTTTTTTTTTTATTTATTTTTTTTTTTGAGACGGAGTCTCGCTCTGTCGCCCAGACTGGAGTGCAGTGGCCGGATCTCAGCTCACTGCAAGCTCCGCCTCCCGGGTTTACGCCATTCTCCTGCCTCAGCCTCCCGAGTAGCTGGGACTACAGGCGCCCGCCACCGCGCCCGGCTAATTTTTGTATTTTTAGTAGAGACGGGGTTTCACTGTGTTAGTCAGGATGGTCTCGATCTCCTGACCTCGTGATCCGCCCGTCTCGGCCTCCCAAAGTGCTGGGATTACAGGCGTGAGCCACCGCGCCCGGCCTTATTTATTTATTTATTAAGACAGAGCATCACTCTGTCACCCAGGCTGGAGTGCAATGGCACGACCTTGGCTCATTGCAACCTCCGCCTCCCGGGTTCAAGCAATTCTCCTGCCTCAGCCTCCCAAGTAGCTGGGATTACAGGCACCTGCCACCAGGCCCTGCTAATTTTTGTATTTTTAGTAGAGATGGAGTTTCACCAGGTTGCCCAGGCTGATCTTGAACTCCTGACCTCAAGCGATCTGCCCACCTTGGCTTCCCAAAGTGCTGGGATTACAGGCGTGAACCACTGCACCTGGTGATTAAGCACTTTTATACATTAACTTATCTCATCCTCACAGTAGCCCAGAAGACGGGTTCTAATGATTATTCCTATTTGAAGACACAGGAAAATTAAGTTCTTTACTCAAAGTCAACCTGTTGGTGAGTGGCAGAGTCAGGATTTGAACCCAGGCTGGGAGCTCCAGAGAGGCTCTTTCATCCATGCATGAGCTGTACTGTCACTCAAGGGACAGACCAGCAGATGTAGAAACTGCTAGGGTGTGTCAGATGAGAGGTGCTGTAGATGCTGTGACAAAGCTGGGGACAGCTGAGACTGTCACACATACAGTTGCCTCTGGTATGCCTCAACTAGAAATAAAGCAGTACATAGGACACGAAACCCATCAACCTCCACGTCCTGTGAAAAGCACCACTGCACAGTGGCTGCTGAATGCCTTGATAGGTCTAATGACTGTGTTGCATAAATGCAAAGTAGGTTCTGTGTGCAAACGGTTAAGAAACGGGATGATATAGTTAGTTGTGATATAAAAAGAAGGATTAATGATGACCGATTTTTTTTTTTATCGGCAATTCCTGTAACAGCTGATTAGTTACGTGGTGGTTAATCCAGACAGACTAGAGTCACAGTCTTGCCATCAAAAAGCAGTGACTCACCATTGCCAGAGTGAGTGCGTGTTAAATTGAATTGCAGTCTGGTTGGAGGCAGCTGTGGTGTGGCCCAGCAAATGTGGTCTTGCATTTCTTTTTACATTATAAGACATTTGCTACATACAAAAGAATGTATGTTATGCATATGTGGATTACGTGAGATGAAACTCCCTGGGGCTTTTTAAATTTTTTTATTATTTTTATTTTTTGAGATGGAGTCTCACTCTGTTGCCCAGGCTGGAGTGCAGAGGTGCAACCTGGACTCACTGCAACCTCTGCCTCCCGGGTTCAAGTGATTCTCCTGCCTCAGCCTCCTGAGTAACTGGGGTTACAGGTGCCCACCACCGTGCCCGGCTACTTTTTGTAATTTTTAGTAGAGATGGGGTTTCACCATTTTGGCCACGATGGTCTCGATCTCCTGACCTCGTGATCTGCCTGCCTTGGCCTCCCAAAGTGCTGGGATTACAGGTGTGAGCCACTGCACCTGGCTCCCTGGGGCTTCTTTCTAATCATATCCCCTGCCTCACCTCACCTTCCTGGAAATTGTCACCATCTTCTTATTTCTCACCCTCCTGCTTTCCTTTATTTTTGCCACAGGAATCATGAATATATGGTTAAACAATACATTTTTAGATTTGCTTGCTTTTGAACTTTATACAAATGGTATCACATACTATATATTGTCTTTGGTGACTTGATGCTTCTAAAATACATCCATGGAAATCCTTGAATGTAGATGAAAATTCATTACAACGATGTACCAGTCCATTGTGTGGACATACACAATTTAAAAAATCTATTATAATAGTTTTTCCAGTTTTGGAGGTTGGATCCAGCTGGATATATTTGTGAGACCCCCAGAGAAGGCCAGGAAGATGTGAAAAGTAGCCAGAGGCCAGACATTTAGGCATTACAGGCCAGCATAAGGAGTGTGGATTTTGATTCTAAATCCATTGAGACTCCATCAAGGGATTCTAAATAGGGACCTGATATGATTGAACTTATGATTTGCTTCACTTTATCTTTCAGAGTATCCCATTTATCTGGCGAAACAGCCATGAAAACAGATAACTCTGGTTTAGTATGATAAGTGCAAGCAGTAGTTGGTTTGGTGATGAGTCTCTGCTCTTTGCCAACAAGATCCTGACTCAGGCCTTTCTGCATTTACCACCACAAAACAAGTCGGCTGTTAGGGACTTGCAGATTGGAGTAAAGTTATAAGTTACCACGAATCCTTCTCTTTTTCAAAATATATCATCCTAACTTCTTAACCCTTTACATGCAGAATGTACTTTGCATTGATTGGCTAGATTTATTAGTAGAATCCTAGGGCAAGCCATTCATGAAGCATTTGGTAGAGGAGGAAGAATCTGTAAGTGATGAGGAAAGATTGCTTGGAGCAAAAGGACTAGAACCAGGAAAGTGGAATTGAGAAGGAGGCTGGCTTTCAGTATGTAAAGAAGGCAGTGACTGGCAGGATTAAATAAAGCCTATGGGTTTGCAAATTACAGATAGTCCTTTGGATTTACCAGTTAGAAGGCCATCAGTGACCTTTTGATAGTAACTTAGGAAAGACATGGGCATGGAACCACTGAGCACCTAATGAAGGGAAGAGTATTGAAATGTTCATATGGCATATTCAGGTTAGGGGAAAGAGATTCTCAGGTAGTAAAGAAAAAGCATATACATAGAAATGATTTTGGGGGACTCTTTGGAGATAACCTCAGAACGAAAGTAAAATGTTGTAGTGGAGATTTAGCCTAATCAAGAGACAGAGAGATGACTAAGTGATCTGCCCACACATGAACACAATATTTTGTCTCATCCTTTGTTCAAGTTAGAGACTCACCTTTGCTAAAATGCTGGTGACAAGGGGACAGAGGCCAATGAGAAGGGAGGACATTTATCTGTCAATGAAGGCAGCTGATACTAGATTTTTCATAATCTCTTAGAGTTGAGCTGACAAAGAAATTGCTTCATATTGCATATGAATTTCCAGACAAGTCAATGGTGAGAACTCTGATACTCCAGCTACATTAAGAGAAAGAGATTCCAAACACCGTAAGATCTTACAGTTAAACTGATCAGAATTTATGACATAGTCCTTTCCACGTATTTTGTTGCTGTAGGAAGCCTTCTGGGAGTACCTGTCCTAGCATTGATGTGTAACCCTTGGACGGGGTACGCCCAGAGTCAGGTTAGCTGCAGTGACCTGGCCTGCCACAGCAGTGGGGAGCTGGGGAAAAGCCTACATTCCAAGCAAGACTGAGTGTGGCTGCAAAGAAGGATGTTGGTTCCCAGGAGCAGAGGACCGGGGCAGGAATGAGGGGGTGGCTGAAGAGTGCTTCATCTCGCTGCTGTCTTAGGGGGACCGTGGCTCCTGCCCTTTCTCCCAATTATGAGATGAGAAGATGCTGACTCAGGTTTCTCTGCTCTACGTGGTGCAAGTTTTTAAGTTTCCTCAAATTATGGAATACAATTGACAAGAGAAGAACTACTTTTCAGGAGCCATAAATAACCCTTATTAAAGCTTAATGTTATCAAGAGTGTATTTTTCAGAGACTTACATAACTCATTTTCTGTTAAATAATAGGCACAGTTGCATGACTCTTATGGTTTTGGCAGAATAAATAGTCTTTGACAGAAATAATACGTAGTCTACTTTTATTTAAAATTAGATAACGATGGACTTTAGCTATGACCGAAGTACCATTTGAGGTACAATGGTGGACTTATGAATGGTCTAGAAGATCCACAACTTTGTGTTCATACATTAATATTGATCAGATGATAATGCTTATATTTTTCTAGTATAAATTTATTAGTAGATTTTAAATTTTTTTAATTTAAAGTGTACAGAACTTACTATGGTTTTGCTGAAAGTGATGTCAGTTTTGTCTTTAGTTGAGTTGAAGTATATCTTAGTCCTTCTGTGAAGAGGACTAAGGTCTCTTTTTGGCAGGGTCTTGCTCTGTTGCCCCGGCTGAGTGCAGTGGCACAATCACATCTCACAGCAGCCTCAAACTCTCAGGCTCAAGCAGTCTTCCTGCCTCAGCCTTCTGAACAGCTGGGACTGCAGGCATGTACCACTACACCTGGCTAATCTTTTATTTTTTGTAGAGGTAGGATCTACTGTGTTTCCCAGACTGGTCTCGAACTCCTGGACTCAAGCAGTCCTCCAACCTCGGCCCCCCAAATAGTTGGTACTACAGGCGTGCACCACCACAGCTGGCTAATTTTTTATTTTTTGTAGAGATACAGTCTCACTATGTTGCCCAGGCTGGTCTTGAACTCCTGGACTCAAGCAATCCTCCTGCCTTGGCCTCCCAGATTGCTGGGATTATGGGCATGAGCCACCACACCCTGTATACCAAAAATTCCTGAGCAGCACTATTACACAGGTGGTGTTAACATCATCATAACATATTTAGATCTTGGCATATTTTTCAATATTGGCTTTAGTTACATTTTTGCTCCATATATCTAAAACAGAACTCATTATCTTTCCTGCACATGCTACTTTGCCTCTCACATTCTCTATTTTTAGCACCTTCACTCCTGGTCATTAGATTGGCAACCCTTGGATCCAAAAGAAGCATCTCTGACTCTCTCTCACTGCTCCTGTGTCAGTCAAATAACAGACTTTTGGGTACTTATGTGCAGTGGGGATACAAATACTCAGAAGGTAAGATTCCCTTCCTCATGACCTCCTGGTCTGGTTGGGACAGGAAGTGATGGTGTGTGGTTGCTTGTTCCAGTGCTATGGAAATTCCCAAGGCTATATCTCTCTGGGGCCATTAGACTTTTAGGTATAGACAACAAGTGAGTCCAAAGTGAGTGAAAGCCAATAAAGCATAAACATTTTGGCTCTTCCTTTGCTGTTTTTGTGCACCAAGGTTAGACTGCAACATAGCTCCTGGACAGTTCTGCCACACGGTCTTCACTTTGCCCTGAGTATAGCACCTTTTCCTTAGGTGCCTGGCTGGAGGATTTTATTGTCAGGATTGCCCTGACACAAATCTATCCCTGGGTCTTAGGCCCCTGCTTTCTTCAGTTTCAGGGGTCTGAGGGTTGCCCCTGCAGGCTCTCATGGGTCTACAAGCTGGGAGCTGATTTTTCCCTTGAAACCTAAAGCCCTCTTGTAGGTAAATGCTACATCCTGATCTGTGAAAGATGGGATATTGCCTTGCAGGGCTTTATAGCTGTGAAATAGAAAAGTGTTTTTCTCTCTCTCTTTCTCTTTTTCTGTGTTCCTTTCCCAGACATAATTACTCCCTGTGGCAAAGCTCCATGTTAGCACAGACAGTGCATTTAGCACTATTTTAACACAGGCATGAGGGTTATGTTTGCCTCTTTTATCACATACCATTCTGTACGTAAAAACAAGTCTGTGGTCCTGCGAGAGCCTTAGTACAATAATGAGAAATTCGTATTCCACTGTCAGTCTGATGCAGGGGCATCTGAGCGTCTGTTTAACTTGACTGAATTGAACACCTGGAGCTGTGTATTGAAATGGCTTGAATTTTTAACTTTTATGGTATCAGGGATCCCTAATTTTAGGCCAGATGCTTTGGTTTACATTTGCGTTTTTTCAACTTCGATTCCCAAGATTGAAAGATTTATTCTGGCTGAGGATTCTGGGAGTTCCTTCTAATGGATCAGCAGAAGCAGAACAAGACCCACTTGCATAACAGGCCCCATCACTGTGCCAAAAAGCACAGGCTGACCTTTCCCTCGTGTCCCCAGAAATCCCATCATCTTGATTGACTGTTGAAAACAGAGAGAAAAGGCTTCAAAACATAATTATTCGCATCTCCTTGTGGCCGTGGCATAGCTGGAGCCGGCAGTACGTTTTCAGCATCTGGATCTATTTGTGTCAAATGGCTGCAGAGCTGATAGGCTGCGGAGGCTGCCGCCCGCGCTGAGCGGCCTCCAGAGATCCTTGCCCTGCCGGCCTCGAGCTCCTTCCACTGCGGCATTTTGAGGAGGAGACACATGCCTGAGAGCGGCTCTGGGACTTGCCCTGACAAGTGAAGGGAACCTGTGGAAGGGAAGTCAGCTTTCTGCCAGCTCAAGTCAAAGATAGAGGTGGCTGTGTTGAATTTACAAAGTGAATCAGTGGGACAGTTGGCATCCCTACCTCCCAAATTCAGATTAGACTTGTAGTAGAATATAGTGGCAAGAATGTCACATAGACTTTTCTTTTCTTTTTGAGATGGGGTCTCACTCTGTTGTCCAGGCTGGAGTGCAGTGGCGTGATCTCGGCTCACTGCAACCCTCCGCTTCCTGGGTTCAAGCGATTCTCCTGCCTCAGCCTCCCGAGTAGCTGGGATTACAGGTCTCTAGTAGAGACGGGGTTTTACCATGTCGGCCAGGATCTCCTGACCTTGTGACCTTAAATCTCTTTGCTGTTTGTGACACTGGGCATACTTCTCAATGATCTTCCTTTTTCATACTTGTGATCCGCCCGCCTCGGCCTCCCAAAGTGCTGGAATTACAGGTGTGAGCCACTGTGCCTGGCCGACTTTTTTTTTTTTTTTTGAGAAAAGTCTCACTCTGCCTCTCAGTGCAGTGGCATGGTCACAGCTCACTCTAGCCTCAGCCTCCCAGGCTCAAGTGATCTTCCCACCTCAGCCTCCCGAGTAGCTGGGACTACAGGCATGCACCATCACACCGGCTAATTTTTTAATTCTTTGTAGATATGGTGTCTCACTACGTTACCCAGGCTGGTATCGACCTCCTGGGCTCAAGTCATCCTCCCACCTTGGCCTCCCCAAAGTCTTGCTATTACAGGCATGAGCCATTGTGCCTGGCCCACATAGACCTGTAAATTACGAAACTGCTGTGGACAGAAAGCAGATGGCAGAATCACAATCTTCTGTGGCCAGAGAGACTTTGAGATTATTTTAAGAACCTAAAGTACATCTTTTAGAGCAGGGATTTCTTGGATTTGAATTTTTAGGTTACAGTTTGCTTTTTAGTTGTATTACCTGCAAAAAATCTTAAATCTCTTTGCTGTTTGTGACACTGTGCATACTTCTCAATGATCTTCCCTTTTCATCCTTTAACTTACTCCTCTCCTTGCCCAGATCACTGAAGTGGCATGACTCAGCCAGCAGGATTTTCATCATCCCCAGGCTTTGAGCAGCTAGTTTGAAAAACTGAAGTAGTTCTGGCCTCATCAACTGCTGTTTCAGGTGAAGGAAGGTCATTTTGCTCTGGCAAGTCAGCGAATGAGTATGTTACAGCTGTAAATATATTTCTCCGAAGGTGGTTTTCTAGCATTGTGTGCCTCGATTCGGTTGCTTAGTTAAAGTTCAGCATTGCTTTTCTTTTTGCCTATTCGTTTTTGGTTAATTAGGAAAAGACAGCATCTATTATGGGTTTTGTTGTCTGGTGTAGATGACTGTTGAGTCGGAGAAGACATTAGGTCTTGCAGTTAGCGGTTCGACCCTTCATAGCACAGGCTTGGGGCATGACCTCACGATGTGACCTCACTAAACATCACTATTTTATAGAAAATGGGGATAATAATTCTGATCTAACAATTTGGATTATTAAATGAGATAATACATGTAAACCTCTGAGCTCAGTGCCTGGCAGTTATTATTAGGTTATTTAACATGGAATCTTTTTTTTTTTTTTTTTTTTTGAGATGGAGTTTCACTCTTCGTTGCCCAGGCTGGAGTGCAGTGGTGCGATCTCGGCTCATTGTAACCTCTGCCTCCTGGGTTCAAGTGATTCTCTTGTCTCAGTCTCCCGAGTAGCTGGGATTACAGGTGCCCACCACCACACCTGGCTAATTTTTGTATTTTTAGTAGAAACGGGGTTTCACCAACATGGACTCTTAGATGACTTGATGCTAGGGAGTCTAGGGTTGCAGCATTATTTTGTAGATTCAGTGTGGACTGCCTCAATATTTTAAAAAATTTTTATAGGAGTTTTGTTTTATGTCTTTCTTTTTGTTGTTTATTGTGATAAAAACATAAAACATTAAATTTATCATCTTAGCCATCCTCAGGCATATAATTTAAAAGTGTTAACCATATCCACATTGTTATACAGTCAATCTCCAGGACTTTTTCATCTTGCAAAACTGAAATTCCATACTCATTTAATACTAATTTTCCCTTCCTCCCCCGTCCTCCTCCCAGCCCTTGACAACCACCTTTCTACTTTGTTTCTGTGATTTTGATTACTTTAGATACTTGATATGAGTGGCATAATACAGCATTTGCCCTCTTGTGACTGGCTTGTTTCACTTAGCGTGATGTTCCGAGCTTCATCTATGGGTGTGGCATGTCATAGAATTTCCTTCTTTTCAGGCTTCATAATATCCCATCGTTTATACATCCCATTTTCTTTGTCTCTTCGTCTGCTAATGGACATGTGGGCTGCTTCCACCTCTTGGCTATGTGAATCATGCTGCAGTGAACACAGGTGTGCAAATTATCTCTTTGAGATCCTGCATCTTGTATATGTCTTTGGATATAGATACTCATGTTGTGGATTAAATATGTCCCCACAAGATTCATAGGTTGAATTCCAAGCCCTGAGGTCATGGTGTTTGGAAGCAGCGCATTTGGGAGGAGATTAGGTCATGAGGGTGGGGGACTCATGAATGGGATATAGTGTTCTCATAAGAAAAGGCCAGAGAGCTAGCACACTGTCTTTCTGCCATGTGAAGACACAACATAAAGGTGGCCGTCTGCCAGCTGGAAGAGGAAATTGACCATTCTGGCACCCTGATCTTGGTCCATTCTGGCACAGTGAGGTCTCTAACTGTGAAAAATAAATGTGTGTTGTGTGTAAGCCGCCCAGTCTATAACACCTTTTCATAGCAGCACAAACTAAGACAACCTAAAAGTGGGATTGCTAGATTGTATGGCAGTTCTGTTTTAATTTTTGAGAAAAGTCCGTACTATTTTATTTTTATTTATTTATTCTTTTTGAGACAGAGTCTCACTCTGTCACCCAGGCTGGAGTGCAGTGGCGCGATCTTGGCTCACTGCAACCTCCGCCTCCTGGGTTCAAGTGATTTTCCTGCCTCAGCCTCCCAAGTAGCTGGGATTATAGGCACCCACCACCATGCCCAGCTAATTTTATTTTTCTTTTTAATTTTTAGTATAGACGAGTTTCACCACGTTGGCCAGGCTGGTCTTGAACTCCTGACCTCTGATGATGTGCCTGCCTTGGCCTGCCAAAGTGCTGGGATAACAGGCCTGAGCCACCATGCCCAGCCATACTGTTTCCTATAAGGGCTGCACCATTTTACATTCCCACCAACAGTGCATAGTGTTCTGATTTCTCTGCAGCCTTGTCAACACTTGTTATTTTCTTTTCTGTTGATAGTGGCCATCCTAATGGGTGTCAGGTGATACTGTGATTTTGATTTGCATTTCTCTTATTGAGGTATTGAGCATCTTTTTGTATGTTTCTTGGCCATTTGTATATATTCTTTGGAGCATTGTCTATCAAGTCCTTTGCCCATTTGAAAATTAGGTTTTTTTTGGTTGTTGTTGAGTTGTAGGAGTTTCTTATTCTGGGTATTAATTCCTTATTAGATACAGTTGTCTCTCTGTATCTGCGTGTTCCTTATCTTTGGATTCAATTAACTGCAGATTGAAACTATTTGGAAAAAAAAGAAAATAAAAGCAATATAACAAAAAAATACAAATAAAAAGTACTGTCTATCAACTATATAACATTCACATGGTATTAGATATTATAAGTAATCTAGAGATGATTTTAAGTATATAGGAGAATGTGCATAGGCTACATGTGAATACGACACCATCTGGTATCAGGGACTTGGGCATCCACTGATTCTGGTATCCATTGGTTCTGGAAGCAGTCCTCTGAAAATGCCGAGGGATGACTATATAAGATTTGCAGATATTTTCCCCCATTCTGTAAGCTGCCTTTTTACTCTGTTGACTGTTTCCTTTGATTTGCAGAGGGTTTTTAAGTTTGATGTAGTCCCAGTTGTTTATTTTTGCTTTTGCGGCCTATGCTTTTGGTGTCATATCTAAGAAATCATTGCCAAACCCATTGTCTGGAAGCTTTCCCCCTGTTTTCTTCTAGGAGTTTTACAGTTTCATGTCTTAGTTTAGGTTTTTAATCCATTTTGAGTTAATTTTTGTATATGGTATAAGGTATGGGTCCAGTTTCATTATTTTGTATGTGGATATCCAGATTTCCCAGCACCATTTTGTTGAAGAGACTGTCCTTTCCCCGTTTTGTAGTCTTGGTACCCTTGTCAAAAGTCATCGGCCATATATGCAAGGGTTTATTTCTAGGCTTTCTATTCTGTTCCATGGGCCTATATAAGTTTCTGTGCCGTACCACACTGTCTGATTACTGTCACTTTGTAGTATGTTTTGAAATCAGGGAGTGTGAGGCCTCGGTTTTGTTCTTTTTCAATAGTTTTTGGCTATTTGGGGTCCCTTGAAATTCCATTTGAATTTTATGGTTTTTTTTTTTCCTTTTTCTACAAAGAATATCATTGAAATTTTGATAGAAATTGCACTGAGTCTTGACTGTCTTAGATTTTATCGGGAAGAAGCTGTTTACCAGGCTTAACAAGAAATGGGAGCTGTTGGATAGAAAACATTTCTTTTGATGCAGAGGGGCTTGTGTTGCCAAGTGCGTGTTCTGATTGAGGCTCGATAAAAGAACAGCACAATTAAACCATGCAATGCAATCTGTGAACAAATTGTCTCCAGCTCGAAATGATGAAAATAATATTTTAACAACTTTTGACTTGATTTAATGATCTAAACAGTGATTATTTCTTATTCTTGCTAAGAAATACCGGTTTTATGTGAAAACCCCTCAATTAACAATTTAAGATAGCTAATGACTAATGGAAATTTTTTCCAGAGGAAGAAGTCAGATAGGAGCTCTCTGCTGTTGTTGCTGTTGTTACTTGCCAAATAATATTTGCTACATTTTTGGGTCAGGTCCCTTAAGTGAGAATAAGTGGGTTTTGTATATCTAAGTCCCTAATTAACTACAGCGATGCCTTTTTGAATTCCTTCCATGGTCTTATCACCTGCAGTGAAGTAGGTGAAGTAGGCAGAACAGGAGTTTTTGGAAAATATTCAGTGTGAAGAGACTGAGCTTAGAGAAGTCAGGTAATTTCTTTGAAGCCTGGTAGCTCACAGGGAGGGAGCCAAGACTTCAACCCATGCGTCACAATACTGCAGCCTCTGCTCTCTCCAGGAAAAGACCATTTTATTTATTTATTTTTTTTGAGACGGAGTCTTGCTGTCACCCAGGCTGGAGTGCAGTGGCGCGATCTCGGCTCACTGCAAGTTCCACCTCCCGGGTTCACGCCATTCTCCTGCCTCAGCCTCACGAGTAGCTGGGACTACAGGCGCCCGAGTAGCTGGGACTACAGGCGCCTGCCACCTCGCCCAGCTAGTTTTTTTTATTTTTTAGTAGAGACAGGGTTTCACCGTATTAACCAGGATGGTCTCGATCTCCTGACCTCGTGATCCGCCCGTCTCGGCCTCCCAAAGTGCTGGGATTACAGGCTTGAGCCACCGCGCCCGGCCCATTTTATTATTTTTTAAAATTTTTTATTTATTGTTTTGAGATGGAGTCTCGCTCTGTTACCCAGGCTGGAGTGCAACGGTACGATCTTGGTTCACTGCAACCTCTACCTCCTGGGTACAAGGGATTCTCCTGCCTCAGCCTCCTGAGTAGCTGGGATTACAGGCGCTCGCCACCATGCCTGGCTACATTTTTTTGTATTTTTAGTATAGATGGAGTTTTACCACGTTGGCCAGGCTGGTCCCAAATTCCTGACTTCAGGTGATACACCCACCTAGGCCTCCCGAAGTGCTGGGATTATAGGCGTGAGCCACCGCGCCTGACCAACAAAACCATTTTAGATAGCATTTAATAAATTTATTAGTAATTCCAAATTCTGTGATCTCACTTACTAGAAACCACATATATTAGCAGTACACCAATTAATTAGCCTTAAGGCATTGCCTTTACACAGGAGTCAAAAGATTACGGGAGGCATTAATCATCTTAAAATTCAAGAAAGGAAGGCAGAGGACATTTATTTGCAGCTCAGGGGTTTAGAACAGAGGTATGTTTTGATTTTTATTTTACTTCATTTAAATGTGCTTCTTCAATTAATAGCAATAAATACTCATCAATGTGTATGATCTGTGATAGTATTCTAGATAATATATATAGTTAAATTATTTGATGTTGTTTAGAATCCAAACCTAATGACACAGATAAAGCAGATGTGTTTTTCAGTATCCTTCCAAATCCCAAATCCGTGGGCAAGATAACACCTGTTTGGAGTTTCTCTAAAAATTACCTTTCTCTGCCTTTAAAAAATATCTTGAATGCGACTGGGCGGGGTGGCTCACGCCTGTAATCCCAGCACTTTGGGAGGCCGAGGCGGGAGGATCATGAGGTCAGGAAATTGAGACCATCCTGACTAACACGGTGAAACCCCCATCTCTATTAAAAAGAGAAAAAAATATCCGGGTGTGGTGGCGGGCACCTGCAGTCCCAGCTACTGGGGAGGCTGAGGCAGGAGAATGGCGGGAACCCGGGAGGCAGAGCTTGCAGTGAGCCGAGATCGCGCCACTGCACTCCAGCCTGGGTGACAGAGCGAGACTCCGTCTAAAACAAACAAACAAACAAAAATATCTTGAATGCTTTTGAGTGACTCCTTCTAACTTGTCACAATGGTGATTTTCAGTGATTAAAATCACCCGAACTCCCAAGGGCGTTCATTGCATGCCACAAATCAGTACTCCTCCTCCCCTCAGCATGAAGCATTGAATACTGCTTTTTTTTTTTTTTTTTTGGTGGTGGTGGGCGGGGGGCAGGGGGGCGCGGGGAAGAAGCTGTTTTAAATTGCAGATGTATTTGGATTTCATTTTTATGTAACTCCCATTTCTTATTTTCCAAAAACTCTGGAAATGAGTTGCATATTTCCACTGATGTCAAAACTGACAAGTCCTTACAAAGAAGAACAAATATGATATAAAACACTATAAAACAAAAATATTGAGAGCAAGACTTTGACCAGATTCCAGCAGAATGTATTTGTTACATCTCTGTCACTTTTTTTTTTTATCACTGCACTTCTAATAGTTTAATAAAAAGTCTCTTATGAAGAAAGGATTGCCTTTCTCTTGCGTCAAACGTTCTCATAACTTTCATTCTATCTTGAAGTTTTCCTTTTTTCTTCTAAACTTTGAAGAAACAGAATCCTTTTGATGTCTTTGAGTACTTGCCATTCATTGGAGCACTTGGAAAGGAATTTTGCTTGGAAATAAATGTCTTTTCCCTGCATTCTAAATATTTCCTTTGCATAAATGTATTTCATTTCTTCTTTATTTGACCTTGACATAGTTGCTGGCAGGGTATAGCAAGGAACTCTATGAATTTAGAGTTGCTTGGCTTCTACTGATTTGCTTTTCTTATCCTGGATATTCAGGACTGTCTTGGAGGGACCTGGATGAGAAATCTAGAGAAGAGGAGAGATTTTTTGGCTGTTGCAGTTCTGTCAGGCACAAAGTCAAGATTATTAATGAATTTATTTTTCCTAATCCCTTTGTTGGACCCACCGTGCTATACATTGAGTGAGAAACAGTGGCAAGGAGCTCGTAGTCTAGCCTCTGAGATTCCCTTGCAAGAGAGGCAGGCCTGGGAATATTGAGCAGTGGTGGCAAGTCCAGGAGAACAAGGGTCAGAATCCAGGGCAGGTGGCCGAGACAGGAAGGGATCGGTAGGGCCCAGAGCACTAGAAAGGCAGGTGCTGGGGTGACAGAGTTAAGGAAATCAATACTGCCCACCAATATAGACACTGCCCACCAGTGTAGACTCTGACCCTGACCCAGAGGCAGACGCATGCTTCTGTACTGAAGTAGGGGAGAGCGAGTGAGCAGGACTGTCAGAAGTGTTCTTGTGGGAGAGAAAGATGACAAAGCATCTTTGCTTCTCCTCGAGCCTGCCAAAAAAAGCCAGGAGTTTGAAGAGGTTTTAGCTGTAAGTTTCCAAACATCACGCTGTCTTCAAGTGAATCTTTCCTTGGCATCTAGAAAGGTGGCTGAAGAATAGTGGGATGAACCCTGGGCTAGAATTCTGCTTTCTATAGGAATTATCTGAACCTCAGTTCTTCATAGATGAAATGGGAATCTTAAGAATAAGAGGATGTGTGCACAAGTGGCTCACACAGTGCCTGGCATCTATTAGGTTATTACTAAATGTTTATTCACTGACCTGTATATAGGTATGTTAAGATTTTTCCAAACTCTTTTAGCTCTTTTATTACTCAAGTTGTTAGGTTCACGCTCATAAACATATTTTCTTGTAATTTTCCTAATATGTTTACTTTTACTAGAAAAGTTGAACGTGCTCGTTGTATATATTATGTAAAATATAAAATACAGAAAATACATAAAATGCAGAAAAATAAACTTCAATTCTTAAAATTAATTTAATTTAAAGTGAAAATTTAATGACCCAATATCTTGGCACTTAGCAATAACCAGTGCTAGAATTTGTTGCTTCTCCTTCAATCTATTTTTTTTTTTTTTTTTTTTTTTTGAGATGGAGTTTCACTCTTGTTGCCCAGGCTGGAGTGCAGTGGCGCAATCTCGGCTTACCGCAACCTCTGCCTCCGGTGTTCAAGTGATTCTCCTGCCTCAGCCTCCTGAGTAGCTGGGATTAAAGGCATGCATCACCACGCCTGGCTAATTTTGTATTTTTAGTAGAGATGGGGTTTCTCCATGTTGGTCAGGCTGGTCTCGAACTCCCGACCTCAGATGATCTGCCCACCTCAGCCTCCCAAAGTGCTGGGATTACAGGCGTGAGCCACCACCCCCGGCCTCCTTCAATCTTTTCTATACATTCATTAGGAAGTGTTCTCTATTTGCCTTTTGCACATATGTATGTATTTATTGAAGGAGTGTGAATTAGTGGTTAACAAGTATCGTATTTGGCACCAAATCGGCATAGGCTCTAGTCTAATTATTGTATACTCTTGGATTAGCTATTTGTCCCCTTTTGTCCTGTTTCCTCGTCAGTAAAATGAGGTAATACTGCCTACTTCATTGTGCAGAAATGAGGAATAAATGAGATAATATATATGTAAAGCGCTTAAGAAAATACCTGGGAAGTAATGAGCACTCAACCGATGTTAACACTGCTTATTATTGTTGAATTGTGAATATTAATGACAAAAACAATTATTTGGGAAAGGTGCTTTATAATTTCAGTCTTAAAATATCCAGTGATCTTAGTATGTCTTGTCCAGCAGGTTGTAAAAGATTTGGGTACTGAAGAGTTCCTGAAAGAAATCCATGTGACCTTTTAAGGACACCATAACAGTGCTTTACTTTTTATAAGAAATCATTAATTACAAATGTCAAGTAAATGGCAGCTTAAGAAACAACTGAGTATATTGTGGTCTGGGTAGTGTCCTTTTGGTAGGCTTTTCATGTTCTGGTAACAAATCATCTTCAGAAGCTTTTTAACTACAATAAATATATTGAGACAAAGACAATTAAAAAAAATTGTTGCGTTGGATAACTTGGGTAGAACATGGAAACATACTTATCTGGCTCTGTATTAATAAAATTGCCTTCTATGTTTTATGGTATACCTTGTGCTTTTCGAAGTGTTCTCTTTTGCGTTATCTTATTCACTTCTCCACAAAATTCTAATAGCTAGCTAGATATTAAAATGACAATCTCTAATTTAAAATTTTTCTTCTATGTCTTTAAAAATGTTCTAGGTTTTACTTTTCACAATTGCTTTTTGAATCCACCTAGAATTTATTTTGGGAGTTAACTTTATTTTTTCCATATTGATGGTGATTTATAGTTGTTCATTTTTACCCTGATTATTTTATATGTCAGCTCTGACATATGTCAAATTGTCATATACTTATGGATCTCATTTGATCTTTGCAAGTCTGGGCCAGTATCACATTATTTTAATAACTATGGCTTTACGGTAAGTCTTGATGAGAAATACTCTACCTTGCTTTCATTTTTAAGATGTTCCTAACTATTCTGGGGTACTTTGCATTTTGACACAAACTTAAGAGTCAGCTTGTCAAAGTCTGTAAGATACACAGTTGGTATTTTAATTGGAATGGCACTGAATTTTTGTATCAATTTGGGAGCAGTTAATAACTTTTTAATATTGAGCCTTTCTATCCATAAACATGGTATAGCTCTGCATTTATTTTGTTCCTCTTTAAAGTAACTGATAAAATTTTCTAATTATATTCATAAATTCTTATGCATCTTTTGCTATTTATATTCTTAAGTGTATCTTTTTTTCTTGCTGTCATGAATGGAATCTTTAAAACATATATGTTCTGCTTGTTCCTGGAGTATATTAAGTAAAGCGATTTTTAAAAATATACTGGTCTTGGCCGGGCGCGGTGGCTCACGCCTGTAATCCCAGCACTTTGGGAGGCCGAGGCGGGCGGATCACAAGGTCAGGAGATCGAGACCACGGTGAAACCCCGTCTCTACTAAAAATACAAAAAATTAGCCGGGCGCGGTTGTGGGCGCCTGTAGTCCCAGCTACTCGGGAGGCTGAGGCAGGAGAATGGCGTGAACCCGGGAGGCGGAGCTTGCAGTGAGCCGAGATCGCGCCACTGCACTCCAGCCTGGGCGACAGAGCGAGACTCCGTCTCAAAAAAAAAAAAAAAATATATATATATATATATATATATACTGGTCTTATATTTAGCTACCTTGCTGAATTGTCATTCAAATAATTTGCCGAAAGATTCCATAACCAATCATATTGTCTGTAAATAATGTCTTTTGTAATCCTCATACCTTTTTTGTTGTCTTGTTTCATTGTACTAGCTCATACCTTCAGCACAGGGTTCAATAGAACTGGTAAAAAGTAGGCATTAACTATGATGTTTGCTATAGGATTTCAATATACTTTATCAAGTTAAATTCCCATTCATCTCAGATTACTGAGTTTTCATAAATTGGTGTAAATTTTATTAAGTACTTTTCTACTTTCACTGAACTGAATTTTCTTTGTCTTAATCTCTTCATTGTATATTTCTTAATTATGTAATCATGTAATATTCAGATATTGAGGCAAAGACTTTTCCAGATGAAAAAGACCTAACAGTTTTTATCACAATGAGGAAAAGAAACCAATATGATTAGTTAGACAAGTTCCTGAAAGATGCACTTATGTGGGTGTGGTGATAGGAACATATCATAGTTGATGAGGAGATCGGAAGTGATGTCATCCTGTAGGAATGAGGGTGGTAGGGATTGCATAGGGAGCTTGAAGAAGTGGTGAATGTCTGAACTGCAGTGGAGGGAACAGGAAGCAAAATGAATAAAGGTAGTGAACAGCTACAGTGTACTTTAAATTACATTTTTAATAGCAGCTGTTGGTAGAGTCTTAGCAGTCCTGCTCCATAGCTGGAGTTTGTGGGCAGAACATAGGAATTCAGGTAGTTGGGTTGATCTAAGGATGTGAGTTTGCAAGCTGGTTGTAGCATAGGGGAGGGAACTACTGAGGGAATTGGTTTGAAAAAGCGGCTGATTTGGTCAATAATAGGTTGGGGGGGATGTGCTACTTAAGGAAGGAAATGAAACAGGAACAGGTCTGATACACATGGACATATTTTTGCTAATGAGGCAGTGGGAAAGATGGAAGAAGATTAGGATCAGATGGGGGAAATCCGAGTAGAACATTTCAGAGAGAATGGCCCAGTCTGGGTTATGGCCATGCATTTTGGAGTTTTTGATAGGATGGTTTCCAGAAAGCACTGTAGATGCGTCAGTTCTGGTCAGACTGCCTGAAAATGAAATGAACCACTTGTTCTCAGCTGTATTAAATACAGTTTTATTACTGCAGGACTATTTAGTTTGTGTGTTGAGTCTACTAAAGTGTTGAGCAATTATACAAATGTATTGCTATCTGAACTATGCCTCATTTTCATGAAATGTGGTATGTGGTGTTATAAAATCCTTGCATTTTATAGCGATTAGATTTTTAGTAATCTTTTTAAGTGTGTTTGAATATAGTGTTTTCTTGAATTTTTTTTTTTTTTTTGGTATGGAAGTATTTTCCTTTGAATTCCTTATTGTATGCTAGTTTGTATCTCTTTAGCATTTAGGAAAAATGGTGAAGGAGAAAATCTTTGTTTCCTCAAATAACTTTTCACTCCGAGAAATGTTGAAAAATGTGAAGAAATAGATTTTCAGCCTGGGGAATTATTTATTCCTGGCAGTTTGGCATGAACTTGACTGCTCTTAGGAGAAACTATAGTAAGTGGTAAATAAATAATCTTCCCATTGGATTCAGCAAAGGTCAGAATCTAATGAGGATCTAGACTTTATTTTGAAATCCACAGTTTTTAGGGCCTTGGAAAAATTTCAAAGGGTTCAGAAAATCACTATGGAAGAAAAATGTTTTAGACATATATATTCCTATTTTTTTTTTTATTTTCTGGAGAAGTTATAGTTCATGTTTGAATTAAGAAAGATTTTCAACAACTTGAAAAATTATAGGCTAACCACTTCGGCTGGGGTTTCTTCATTTGCACTAAGAATGTAACAAACATAATTAAATTCAGGTCAATGTCATGAAAAATTTTGTCTGGTTCACCCAGTGATGATCAATTTGATAAACGCAAACTTCCTAGGTGGTTCCTTCCCAGGGTTCTGCAGAGTGTGTGAAACAAAAGTGAGATACGGTTTTTGTCTTCAAGGAAATGTTGCTATCAGGATAGAGGTGAGACATTCTGTATTAGTCAGGGTTCTCTGTAGGGACAGAGCTAACAGGATAGATGTATATATGAAGGGGACTTTATTAACGAGTGCTGACTCACACAGTCACAAGGTGAGGCCCCACAAGAGGCCGTCTGCAAGCTGAGGAGCAAGGAAGCCAGTCCAAGTACCAAAGCCTCAAAAGTAGTGAGGCCGACATTGCAGCCTTCAGTCTGTGGCCGAAGGCCCAAGGCCCCTGGCAGAGCGCTGGTGTAAATCCAAGAGTCCAAAAGCTGAAGAACTTGGAGTCTGATGTTCGAGGGCAGGAAGCATCCAGCATGGGAGAAAGACGGGAGCTGGGAGACTCAGCAAGTCTTGTCTTTGGATCTTTTTCTGCCTGCTTTTATTCTGGCTGTGCTGGCAGCTGATTAGATGGTGCTCATGCAGATTGAGGGTGGGTCTGCCTCTCCCAGTCCACTGACTTAAATGTTAATCTCCTTTGGTGACACCCTCACAGACACACCCAGGAACAATACTTTGAATCCTTCAATCCAATCAAGTTGACACTCAATATTAACCATCACACATTCATTGGTGAAAAATTAGCAATATGAAACAGCATATGGTGGCATAAATTCTCAGGATTCTTTCAACTGTGGATCTATGAAAACTAATTTTATATCTGAAAACATCTCATATACATGGAAAAGGCTGAATATTAACGTTTCCTACTAAAAATTAAATGATATGTCATCTACACTGATATTAAATAAATTCCAAATTGTGCCAATTTGAATTTGCATCAGAAATGTTTGTTAATTAGCTGAGTTTTGTTTATTGTAATAAATATTTCTGTAGTACTTGCTGTATACCTGTACTAAGTTCTTTATAAGTGATAACTCATGAAACCTGTCATAGGGACTCTATGAGATAGGTCTGTTACTATCATCACTCTTTTGAAGATAAGGAAACCAAAGAGGTTGAGTAATTTACCCAAAGTCACATACCTAATATGTGAAGGTGCTAGGATTTGAATTCTGCCAGGCTGCCTTAACCAGGCTATGCTGCCTCTTTATTGTTTACTGTCTCTTTGCAATTTTATCCTTTAACTGCACCCCCATTCCATTTTTTTTTTTTTTTTTTTTTTAAGGTAGAGTGTTTCTCTATTGCCTGGGCTGGAGTGCAGTGAGCATGATCTTCGTTCACTGCAGCCTCCACCTCCCAGGTTCAAGTGATTCTCCTGCCTCAGCCTCTTGAGTAGCTGGGATTACAGGCACTCACCACCATGCCTGGCTAATTTTTGTATTTTTAATAGAGATGGTGTTTCACCATATTTGTCAGACTGGTCTCGAACTCCTGGTCTCAAGTGATCTGCCCGCCTTGGCCTCCCAAAGTGTTGGGATTACAGGCGTGAGCCACCGTGCCTGGCCCCATTCCATTCTTTAATGAATGAAGTAAAAGTCGATACTAATCAGAAAATAAGTAGGAAAACTGCAGATTCTGGGAGGATTACTTTTGCCATTCTCAGGCATATTTTTAATAATGGTGAGCAAATTGATACTTTGGGTTGATACCCCTCTTTCTTCTCTGGCCGAATAAGATGGACAGAAACCATAGAAAACAGCATAGTACGTTTTCTATAATAGTCGTATAATTTTGAGTGCATATTTTTTTGAATTTGGTTTAAAGGAACCTCAAATTTTCCATCGATTGCTAAAGTTATGCTTTCTGTCACTGTCTACTTTGGTTTTGATTCTCTCAGTTGTTTGCTTAGGAGTCTTATCCAATATTAGTGATGGAGCTGGGGTATCAATCATTCAGGAAACTGCCTCCATCAATGTGTCAGTCACATAAGAGTAATCAATGTAGGGTTCCCAAATCTCATGATTTCTATTCCTTCTGCTGCGCCTATGGCATGGGATGACAGTTTTGGAAAGACAGTAAGGGTAATGATAAGAAACATCAGAATATCCTTTTCTTGAGTTCTGATTTTAAAACAAGCTTCATTTAGCCAAGAATTGACAATGACTAGACCAAGACATGTTTGACCTGTGTCTGTCATTGGCTTCCTCAGTAAATGAATGAAGAAATCAACCTCACTTGTTGATGCCTGTTAACTTCTAAAGTCTATTAGTGTCACATTGAGGTCCTGACACTGCCCTCACTATTATTCAAGGTCTTGTTTTACTGGGAGAACTTGATCTCCACAGCTGTCTGATTTTTTTTTTTTTTTTTTTAACCTAACAGTTCTGGTCAGGTATGTTGATTTGTAGTAACATCAGATGAGATGCACACATGTGAGTCCAGACTGAAATAGCTTTGTGAGCCTTGCTGTGAAATCCCATTTGTGTTTTTCTGGCCATTCCAGGGAAATTGCAGGCAGACGTGGGTAGGATGTTTTTCTTCTAAAAGCTTGATGTATTGGATATGAAATTAATTATTGGCGCATAGTTTCAGTGCTTAGAGTAATTTAGGGAAGCCCATTGCACAAACTGGCATTAGCATCCTCCCCACCTCCTTTTATCATCATCATTATCATCATCACTGAGGTTGAAAAAAAAGGTACTACCTTCTGGGTGGAATTCTCATTGAATGAGGGGCTCCCTGGGCTGCTGAGGCCTCACTCCTCCTGTGGCTCTCTGATGAACTCTGGCATTGGACTCTGGTCAGGAAGGCCGATGACAGTCCCATTGTGGGCTCCCATTATCTGTTGGAGATGGACTGGAAGATGATATATATTTAGGATTTGTTTGATAGGCACCATTTGATTCTGAGTTATTTTATCATATCTACTGATATCCTGAATTACTTGCCATATGAATCAAGGACAGGCTATCTCAATTTGGATGGATTTTCTCAGAGAAGCGAAAGGCAGCTTTAGATAAATATGAGTGCAAGATAAAATGTTCATAGAGAAATTGGAGAAATAGGGCGGGGGTAGACAGAAACCTTAATGTAGGATTCAAAAGATGCTATTTATTATTATGAATTTTATTATACACAAAAAGTAGTTTTATCCTAACATCATTAAAATATGATATTTACTTATACAATTTGCATTAACATTTTCCTCAAGGTAGACATGTGTGCCTGATATGCCTATGAATATATTTTTGTGTCTGATGATAGTCTCCCATTTCTTTGTCATTCATTTCTTACTGGAATCTCTTTTTCCACCTCTTTTTGAGTCTGAGCACTTGAACATGGGAATAGATTTGATGGTCACTTAGCAAAATCTCAATTTCCCTCAGTGCATTTCTTTTACAAATTATATCTGTACTTTCCTTTAAACAACGTTTTTTTTTTCTTCAGTCGAGGTCTTGCTCTGTTGCCTAGGCTGGAGTACAGTGGCACTCTCTCAGCTCACTGCAACCTCTGCCTCCCTGCTTCAATTGAGTCTCCTGCCTCAGCCTCTTGAGTAGCTGGAATTACGGGCGTGCATCACTGCACCCAGCTAAGTTTTGTAATTTTAGTAGAGACATGGTTTTGCTATGTTGGCTAGGCTGGTCTTGAACTCCTGGCCTTAAGTGATCAACCCACATCGGCCTTCCAAAGTGCTGGGATTACAGGTGTGAGCGACTGCATCCGGCCTTTAACAACACGTTTTTAATGGAAATCTTGTTCTGAACAGTTTTCATTCCGGCGTTCTGAAGATGGCATCTGCATCTTCTGAGCATGCTTCTTCCTCAGCCGTTTCCTCTGGGCTCTGATCTCTTTGCTCTATGGTAGAAAGGGTAGAAAGGAGGGAAAGGAACAACTGGAACAGGAGGGCAACATGGTGAATGCTCAGCCCTTCCAAACAACATAGTCACCATAGGAACAACTTTCTAAAGTAACATCATACAATTTTCTTGGAAAGATAACCTGCTTGCCATTCTTGGAGGCAGGGGAGGCAGAGGCCCAGACATGCTGCGGCCCAGACAGCAGCTTCCAAGCAGATGGAGTCTGCACCCACCCAGTTTGGACAAAGAAGCCCCCATACACCCTGTGGAAAAGATTTCCAGAAGCTGTTGTGAAAAAACCACCACCACCACCACACACACAGACACCACCCACCCACCAACACTAAAGGTCATTCTTGAGTCTGATTTGAAAACTAGGGTCACATGTCATCAGGTTGTTTTGTGTATTAAATGGGTGTTAATACAGGTAGGTTACTTAGAACAGTTCCTAGGGTATAGTAATTGTGTGAGTTTTAGAAATTATTGTTATTATTGCTGTTTAGTGTGTATTATTCTTAAATGCTTATAAAATGACAATATCTGATGTTGGCTAAGTGGAGGAAATCAGTATTTTCATACATTGTAGGTAAGAGTATATATTGGATCATTATTTTGGGAAGAAAGTTTTACAGTATGTCTCAAAAGTCTTAAACTAGATGAAATCTTTAATAAATAAATAAAATTCTACTTTTGGGAATTTAACCAATAATCTAGACAATTACTTGCCCCAGTGGATATTCATAGCAGTGTCACTTGCAATGGTAAAAAAGTTAGCAAAAACTTCACCTCCAGGTAAAGAGGTGATTTGAATTTATTCATTTAATTTCATTTACTCTCTAAGCTTCATTAAAACTGTAGTAAAAATTTTTTTTTATTGGGGGAAAACTTATACCAAGGAAAATATACATATATTCAATGGAAAATTTGATGAGTTTCGAGAAATGTATACACACGTTACCAAGCTCCCAATCGAGAAAATCTCCATCGTCCTAGAAAGTTTCCTCTTGCCCTGTTCCGTGCAGTCTCCACCTCCATGGACTACACTGGTCAGATTCCTCTGACCATAGATTAGTTTTCGTTGTTCTTGGACTTCACATAAATGAAATCATACAGTGTGGGCTCCTTTGTGTCTGGCTTCTTTCATTAAAGGTGCTATTTCTGAGAACCCATTCATATCATTGTTTTGTTTTATTTTGTTTTGTTTTTGAGATGGAGTCTTGCTCTGTTGCCCAGGCTGGAGTACAGTGGCACAGTCTTAGCACACTGTAACCTTCACCTCCTGGGTTCAAGTGATTCTCCTGCCTCTGCCTCCTGAGTATCTGGGACTACAGGTGCATGCCACCACGCCCAGCTAGTTTTATATTTTTAGTAGAGACGGGGTTTCACCATGTTGGCTGGGATGGTCTCAAACTCCTGACCTCAGGTGATCCACCCGCCTCGGCCTCCCAAAGTGCTGGGATTACAGGTGTGAGCCACCGTGCCCGGCCATATCATTGTTATATGAGTAGTTATTCCTCTACTTTTGATTCCCATATCCTCTGTCCCTTTATTGCTGAGCAGTGTTCTATTTTTGAATATACTAGAATTCATTTATTTTCCCATTACGGATACTGTTGTTTGTTGTTTTTTGACTGTCATGAATAAAGCCGTTTTGAACATTCTTGTTACCAAAAAAAAAAAAAAAAAAGAAAGAAAACTAGGGTCGAATCCTACAAAGGCATTCAGGTGACAGGGTCCCATCCTAACAGCCATGTCAGTAGGTCTCATCCATCACACCTGGGAAAATGCTCCATTCCCCATTCCTTAGCTCTGGTTCTGCTTTCAGACTTCACTCTATATTGGCGGGGTTTTAAAGCCAGAGGGGCCTTTATCCACTTACTCTTATGTACAGATCTGAATATGGAGGTAAGGAGGGGCAAGTGACATGTCCTAAGTCAGAGGAGATTCAACAAGAAAACCAGACAATCAACGACTGAGCCCTGGCGTATGCTGGGCATTGGCGAGCCGTGGGGCTGTGGAGATGGAGAAAACAGAGTCCCTTCTTCAAGGAGCTCAATCCGGCAAGGGAGGCAGATTCTTTGCAGGCAGGACCAGGCTTCCCTGTAGCAGAAGGAAACTAAATCAGGGTAATGAGCCTCAGCAGGGACGGGCCTCCACACTGCCCTGAGAGGATCGTGTGTGGACACAGGGCTGTGGCATGGCCCCGCTTTGAGTGGCTAGCTGTGCGGTAGGGCCAGGTGGGGCCTGGAGTGGCCTGAGCTAGGGGCTGGCATGAGCTCCCCCAGGGAACTGCATAAGTAATGTTAGCCTCTATTTGCACAGCAAACTCAAGGACATGGTTTTCTGGAACACAGGCTGTACCCCTCCCCCAAGCCTAGCGAATGGGCTACCCTGGTTGGTGGGCCCTTGTTTGTGACAGAGTTGGAACACTCCGCAGGGTTCCGAGTGCTGAGTTGTGGCCCACAGGTAACTGGCAAGTGGAGGCAGAGCTGTGGAGCCCTTGGGAGCCACGGAGGGCCTGCTGCCTGCCATGAAATGCTCTCTCAGCAGCTGCTGGCCCAGCTGTGGGCAGCCATACAAGCTATTTACAGCATCCTGGGACAGGTGCCTGCAAACCTATGGATGCCGTGGGGGATCCGAGCGTTCAGTGTCACGGTGGCCTTTGTGGCCAAGAGACAACGTGCGATCAGGAGGGAAGAGCTGGCCCAGCAGAATTTGATCCAGGGTGAGAGCCACAGAAACGTCAGAGGCAGGATGGGGCTGGCACCCAGGCTGGTGGTGGCCTCACATCACCTATGCCCGAGGCCAGTCCTGGATTGCCCCAAAACAATTTCTTTACTCCAAAGAAATGCAAAGGAGTTAAAAAGTGAGAGCCCAAATCCAATCTGTGCTCAGGGGCCAAGGGCACAGCTGGAGAGGGAGCTCCTGCAGCTGCAGCTGAGGCCCCCACTCTTCCTGCACTGGGCAGAGAGCCGTGATGGGGCCTCAGCAGGAGTGCACGGAGGAGGACGCCTACTGCCTGCACGTGGACCAGAGGCTTGGCAAGATGCAGGACAACTGGAAGCCGTGAGTCAGACCTGCAACTGGCTCAAGAAGACTGCACAAGACCTGGCCTAGGAAATGGAGAAGGACCTACCAATTTCCAGCGGGAGATCCTCTTCCACGAGGAAATGGCTCAGGAAGGGTTGAAGGCTACCGGGTCCACCAAGAGAGTGCTCCAGGAGCTCTGGGAAGAGTATGACTCCAAGAGGCAGAAGCTGGCTCACTGGGAGGCCAAGTTCCAGCCTTTCTGGACCAGCGCGTTGGCTCCCAGGGCTCCAGCCGCAGTCCGCAGGACCTGGAAGTGCCAGGGGTACCGTGAGCTGCCAGGACCCCCAGGAAGAAGGTGAGTCATCATGTGAGGGCTTGGGTCCAGAGCACCTGCCTGTTTGATTCAATTTTCCCCGCAGCCAGGTCCTGAACACCCAGAAACTCGGCCGAACGTGAGCCTGAGCTGCTCCCTCGAAAACACTTTTAACTCTTGTTAGTTTAGGTACCATTTATTAATTGAAACTGAAATTGTTCTTAGTGAAAGTTGGATAGATGGCATTAGGAGTGTAAGATACTGTTTTACCAATAAAGATTGTTGGATATAAAAAGAAAGTTTTTCACATTTATTTCACCGTAATAATTCAAGTACTTCTATTTGCATTTGTGTCAAATTACATCCCTATACATACAATACTAAGAGAGTTGTTTATATGTTCACAGATACACTTGGCATTGTATCATACTGTTATATTTATCTCATAACTTAAATGTTAAATAATATTGTCATGTAGATATGCTTTAATTTATGAACTTACTTCCC
This sequence comes from Macaca nemestrina, assembly GCF_043159975.1. Lineage (NCBI taxonomy): Eukaryota > Metazoa > Chordata > Mammalia > Primates > Cercopithecidae > Macaca > Macaca nemestrina. Next base: position 11,999,394 of record NC_092125.1, on the reverse strand, counting down.
TATTGTGAACTATTTAGTTTGTGTCCATTCTATGGCTATTAAATACTGCAAATTAGTTTGTTTATTCAGAAAATCCTCATTCGGGCATTCACCAGTCTACTATTGGACACTATCCCAGACACTGCATTTTTATGGAAGAAGCCTAACATTGAAAAGACCACTGATAATGAGTTCCATGGGACTAGCTGTTACCGGAAAAGTTGTTTTTGTGAAATATTTTATGTTAGTTTACCTAACTTCCTATGAGAACTGTCCTTTCAAAATGTTCATAACGGGCTATAGAACAAAATCTATGTGTTCACTTGCTGTGGTTTGAATGTGTTTCCTCTAAAATTCAGGTGATGCTTGGCTGGGTGCAGTGTTTCATGCCTGTAATCCCAGCACTTTGGGAGGCCAGATCTCTTGAGCCCTGGAGTTTGAGACCAGCCTGGACAACATAGTGAGAACATGTCTCTACCAAAAAAAAAAAAATTAAAATTCAGGGGTTGCCAATGCGATAGTACCAGAGGTAGGGCCTTTAAGAGGTAACTAGGTGATGAGAGCTCCTGCCTTGTGAATGGGAGGAAGTCCTTTAACAAAAGTCTTCATGGCCAGGCGCGGTGGCTCACGCCTATAATCCCAAGCACTTTGAGAGGTGGAGGTGGGTGGATCACTTGAGGGCAGGAGTTTGAGACCTGCCCGGCCAACGTGGTGAAACCCTGTCTCTATTAAAAATATAAAAATTAGCTGGCCATGGTGGTGGGCACCTGTAATCCCAGCTACTTGGGAGGCTGAGGCAGGAGAATTGCTTGAACCCAGGAGGCGGAGGTTGCAGTGAGCTGAGATCATGCCATTCACACTACTGCCTGGGTGACAGAGCAAGAGGCTTCATGCAGCCTTCATCCTCTTTTGCCCTTCTGCCTTGTGACCATGCAGTAAGAAACCCTCACCAGATGCCGGCTCCTTGATTTTGGACTTCCCAGCCTCCAGAGCTGTGAAAAAATAAATTCTGTTGTATATAAATTACCCTGTCTCAGGTATTTTATTTTAGCAAAATGGACTGAGACACCACTACTAGAATACCTATCCTCTAAAACAATTTTCATCCTTTTCAGCCTGGCACATAACTGCAAAACAATAGTATTAGGTTGGTGCAAACGTAACTGTGGTTTTTGCAATTACTTTTAATTGTAAAAACTGCAATTAACGTTTGTACCAACCTAAGAGCATATTAATCTTTTCTTGGTTTTCACCTTAGATGGGGTCTTTGAAACTAGCTGGAGAGTATTGGGTGCTGAAAAGAGTGTAAGGATTCAGATTTGTTCCAGGTGAGGCCCACATAGCTTTCACCCACTGTACCTCCCAGGATGGACTGATGTTGGTTGACCAGGGGAAGTCATGGTAATAGCTCATACACGAGGGCACATTTGCTCTGTTGCGGCCAGCACCAGCACACCATATGCATGCATTTAGTAATTGTTTTCATCTGAATGAATTAAGATATATGTTGCATAGCTGATGATTTCGAAGTTATCGCTGGTAACCATTGAGCCAGACAAAAAACAGGTGCTATCCTCTTGGAGTTTGCTGATTCTAGGATTTCTTGACAATAGGGATGATTTTGAGTGTTCAAGACATCACGCTAATGTGGGTTGCTGAGTGATTGCCTTCTGTGTGGGTGTATGTGTGTGTTTTCCTCTGCTGAAGCCTTCTATAGTCTACATTACATAAAATAAGATGTGCCATGTGATTTCCTTTGGAGAATGCTTGAGTAATATCGTTGTTGAACTAGAAGTGCTGAGCAGTAGATGCTTCTTGGGCTGTTATGTAACATTTGGTTGGATGGACCTGATTTTCAAAATGTTATCATCTTAAAAGTTTTATTTCTGCTTTATGGTGGCATCATTGTCAAAAATTATATATATTCAAGGTATACAATGTGATGTTTTGATACACACATACATTGTGAAATGACAGCCACAACCAAGCTAATGAACATATTTATGACCTCACAGAGTTGCCTATTTTCTGTGTGTAGTGGAAACACTTCAGAACTACTCTCTTAGCAAATTTCAAGTGTCCAGTACAGTGTTATTAATTACAGGCACCCACCCTACTGTACATTAGGTCTCCAGAACTTACTTGTTGTATAACTTCAAGTTCATACCCTTTGACCAATATCTTTGTATTTCCCCTCCCTATGACCCCTGGTAACTACCCTACTACTCTCTCTCATCTGTACAACCAAATGTATATATATGTGTGTGTACTGTAACTGAACTATGATCCAGCCATGTGAAAATTTTTTAAAAAATAGTTTAATATTAATATATATGTGTATAACACTTATATATAAAAATATATGTATATTATATATGTGTTACAGCACACACAATATATGATTATATATGTGTAACAGAATGCATATTTATATATAAATGTACTATAATTGAACTATGATTCAGCCATATGAAAATTTTTTTACAAAGAGTTTATGGATATAGAAGTGCTAATGAGATATAAAATTTAAAAAAGACATACATTATATGAACAAGATGATTCCAAATTCAGGTTTGAAAATAAAAGCAGAAAATATACATATATAGATATATCTGTATCTATCTATATCACATTTGCTCTATCCATTTATCTATTAACAGATAAATGATATAACAGGTCTTTACAAATTGCATATAATATATAGGTATATATGTCTTATTTACATCTATTAAAGCCTTATTCCGATATACTATAGTTATGTACAGTATAAAATCTGCATATATATATATGTGTGTGTGTGTGTGTGTGTGTGTGTGTGTATTTTTTTTTTCTTTGGGAAGTGTGAGTTCAAGTGATTTGAAAATGCCAGAGAGGACTGGGCACAGCGGCTCCTGCCTGTAATCCCAGCACATTGGGACGCTGAGGCAGGTGGATCACTTGAGTTCAGGAGTTTGAGACCAGGCTGAGCAACAGAGCCAGACTGTGTCTTTACAAAAAATTTTTTAAAAATTAGCCAGGTGTGGTGATGCATGCCTGTAGTTTCAGCTACTTGGGAGGCTGAGTTGGGAGGATCGCTTGAGCCTGGGTATTTGAGGCTGTAGTGATCTATGTTTGTGTCACTGCACTCTAGCCTGGGTGACAGAGCAAGATCTTGTCTTAAAAAAAGAAAAAGCCAAGAGAACCAAGTGTGACAGCCCTAAAACATGTTCAGGATTTTAGAGAGGTCGTGCGTCTCTTTCTGTGTTTTAAATCTTTGTGATATTTTGAATGAGAAATATAACATGTAGAGAATTTGGAAAACACAAAAATACAAACAGAAGAAAATAAAAGCTACTTGCAATTATGCCATCCAGAGATAAATTGCTGTTGATATTTCACATATTTTATTCCATTCATTTTTCTTTTTTTTTTCTTTTTTTTTTTTTTTTTTTTTGAGACGGAGTCTCGCTCTGTAGCCCAGGCTGGAGTGCAGTGGCCGGATCTCAGCTCACTGCAAGCTCCGCCTCCCGGGTTCACGCCATTCTCCGGCCTCAGCCTCCCGAGTAGCTGGGACTACAGGCGCCCACCACCTCGCCCGGCTAGTTTTTTGTATTTCTTAGTAGAGACGGGGTTTCACCGTGTTATCCAGGATGGTCTCGATCTCCTGACCTCGTGATCCACCCGTCTCGGCCTCCCAAAGTGCTGGGATTACAGGCTTGAGCCACCGCGCCCGGCCTATTCCATTCATTTTTCTATGTATCTGTATATATTGTTCTTCTTTTATTTTTAAAAACAAATTTGGAATCATCCTGTTCATGTAATAAATGTATTTTTAAACTTTTTATATCATTAGCATTTTTATATCAATAAACTGTAAAAAAATTTTAACATGACTGAATTGTAATTCAGTTATAGTACATTTCTCTTCTGATAATTTTGGGACTATTTCATATTAGAGAGTCTTGTCTACTTGTCGTAGATACTATTTTACCCCATGCATCCATTTTTGAATAAAAAGAGCCTGTCTTTAACAAAGCTGTTTTTTCTTGAGTACTCCTGAAATCTCTCCTTGGATCTGGAGGTCAAATTAATATAGCAGTCCCTGGCCAGTTTCAGATGCTTCATTTCTTGTGTGTCTCATGCATGGCTCTGGGGTGGATGTCGGACTGAGTCAGGGTTTTCTCTTGCTTCTCTTGTGAGGGGATGCTCCTGTTTTTTCTGTCTCCGCCATTCCATTATACACTGGTCCTATAACCCAAGGCCCATAGACTCCCCGGTCTTTGTTTTTTCTCATAGTTTGCATCACTGGGTGCCGTGTGTTGGTCTTGTGACAATCTCTGCAAAGAAGCTCTGATGCTGGCTGGATGCTGTGTGTGGCGGGTGCGGGAACTTCTCCCACTGTCTTGGAAAGCAGGCACTGGGGACCATAGGCAGGCTTAGATCCCTTGGGAAGACAGCACTAGGACCATCCAGGCCAAAGTTCAGGATGATTCCTCAGGGACTGATACCTACTTAATTGATATTTTAAATCTTCAGCAGGTTTACCTTTGAAGCTTTTATGTGTTGTCATGGATATTTCTGTTGGAAAATGTGGGATGGCACATGGAACTTAGCGAGTTAGCTGTCACTGCCTCAGAGACGTCTCACACGGATTTGTCAGGGACGATGTTTGGGCTGCTGGGATAGTGGCCTCATTCAGTACCATGTTCAATCTCAGCCTGTGCCCTGGATGCCGCTTAGGTTATTGGATGGCATTACTGTATGGAGACATGGACGCAGATGCATTTTATCTTTGGTGAGATAGGACACAGAAACTTTAAGCCTTATATGTTTGACAGCATCACAGAGTACAAAGCTCACCATGGCCCGTTTCAAATACAGCCCCATTCCATGGCACTGACTCAGAAATTTTGTCACAGACTGTGCCAGTACTTAGACTTGACTCTATGTGTACAAGTTATCAAGGTACTCTGCAGTGATGGTAGAGAGGCTAAGATGTGTAGGCCTTTGTTATGCTCTTTACAAGATATCTTTGTTAGCATGATAATTTTGCATTTGTACCCTGAACAATCTGATTTTTTTTCAGAGTTAATATTCTTTCAGGTGAGGAAATGAAGGTTTAGATAGATAGGCTTGCTGGAGTTTTCCCAGCTAGGATGTGGTGCAGCTGGCATGAGAACAGAGATTTCTCTCTATTTAGTTTAGGGCTTTTCCTACCATTGCACCAATTTTTAAACCAAACCACTGAATTATCTACTTTCCAGAAGGCAATTTCATTGCAATGGATTTATTCTATGCTTTATCATTTATCCATTTGACAGGTCTCTGAACCATGATTGCCCCACTTTAAAGAAATACCAACAATGCCGCACTTGATTTACCTGAATGCCAAAGTGCTTTCAATGTGTATTGAATAATTGTGTTGTGTGTTTAAGGATCATTCTTAGTGAGCCACTCCCCTTAATTTCACTGCAGATAGCATGATTTATTACTCCTGAGGATGGTTGATAAGCAGGATACCTACTCGAGGGAGGTGGCACCTTTATGGTGGGACATACAATAAAAATGATTATTGAAACAAATGAAGTTAATTCGATGAGAGAAATTAAAATATTTGGAGTCAGATGTGCACAGAACAGCAAAGATCCTTGGAAATTTTATGGTAGTGTTATCTTGAGTTCCTTGGCAGATGGCTAAGCATTAAAAAAAATTGCAGACATCCCTCTTGTTTTTGACTTTTTTTTTTTTTTTTTTTTTTTGCTGTGTATTTTGTTTGCTTTGTTGTTTATAAAGAAAGTTCTTTGGAAAAAGTTCAGAACATGCTAGAAATGATATAAAAAATATTAGGTTCCCCCTTATTCCTATCATCTAGACATAATTACCCCCATGCTTATTTTTTCAATACTATATTTATTAATCTTTTCTCATTTAAAACTATGTTTTGGACATGTGTTCTGGATATTAGCAAATCCAGTTGCCCACCAACATTTTTAACGGCTTCATGGTGTTCTGTTATATTCATCCCTCTATTAATGAACATTTAAGTTGTTCCCAGGATTTCACTATTGTAAATAATAATGCATAGAATATCCTTATACATATGCCTTTGAGAACTTTTTGAATTCTTTTTTGAGAAAAATTCCTGCTGGGCGTGGTGGCTCCCGCTACTTGGGAAGCTGCTGCGGGAGGATCAATTGAGCCTGGGGGTTGGAGGCTGCAGAATGTTATGATTGTACCAGTGTCCTCCAGCCTGACCACAGAGGAAGGCCCCTTTTGTTACAAAACGAGAAGGAAATGTAGAAACAATATTGCTAATTAAAAGGCATGCACATTTTAAAATATTTAGAAACATTTTGCCAAAAAAGTAATAATACTAATGTACTTAATATGCATTCCCACACATGGAAAATAATGCTCATTTTCCTGCATGTTAACCACGATTGGTGGTTGTTATTATTATTATTATTATTATTATTATTATTATTATTGTTATTTGAGACGGAGTCTTGCTCTGTCATCCAGGCTGGAGTGCAGTAGCGCAATCTCGGCTCACTGCAAGCTCCCAGGTTCAAGCAATTCTGCCTTAGCCTCCTGAGTAGCTGGGATTACAGGTGCCCACCACCACGCCTGGCTAATTTTTATATTTTTGGTAGAGGCAGGGTTTTACCATGTTGGCCAGGCTGGTCTCGAATTCCTGACCTCAGGTGATCCACCCACCTTGGCCTCTGAAAGTGCTGGGATTACAGGCCTCAGCCACCACACGCAGCCAATTGGTTGTTATTATTATTATTATTAACCATTTTTACTTGCCATTCCAATAGTAAACAAAAACAAAAACAAAAAACCAAAACTTGTTTTTGCAGTTTGGCTTATTTTTTAGGTTTTTAAATATATTTTTTTGAGACAGACTGTCGCTCTGTCATCCAGGCTGGAGTGCAGTGGGGCAATCACAGTTCACTGTAGCATCAACCTCTTGGGCTCAAGTGATTCTCCTGCCTCAGCCTCCCAAGTAGCTGGGATTAATGGTGTGCACTATCACACTCGGCTAATTTTTAAATTTTTTGTATAAATGTGATCTCCCTCTGTTGCTTAGGTTGGTCTCAAACTCCTGAGCTCAAGTGATCCTTCTACTTTGGCCTCCCAAAGTGTTGGGATTACAGGTGTGAGCCACTGTGTTTGGCCTATTTTTATTTTGTATTTTAGTAGTGAGGTTGAACTTTCCCCGTGGTTGAGTATATTGCTTCTTTTGTGAGTTTCCTACTTAATATATTCTTCACCTGCTTTTCTAATGGGAGTGCCTCTTCTTGTCAATATGTAACAGCTGTTTATATGATAAAATTCTTTACCCTTAGTGAATTAAGTACAGTTGGTTTTCTCAGTTTGTAATTTACTTTCCACGAGGTTTATAGTGTGGTGCTTTTACATTTTTATGTAGTCATATATGTTTATCTCATCTGATCTATATTTTATTAAATTATCTCATATTTTTCCCATTGTTAGGACTTAAATCTTTAACCTATCTGAAATTTATTCTGGCAAAGGATAGGGAGAGCTTTAATTTTTTTCCCCAAATTGTTAGCTAATTGTCCCAATCCATTTATTATCTTTTTTTTTTTTTTATTTAGACAAGAGTCTTGCTCTGTTACCCAGGCTGGAGTGCAGTGGTATGATCTCAGCTCACTGCAAACTCTGCCAAACCCTGCAAACTCAGGTTCAAGCGATTCTCGTGTCTCAGTCTCCCAGGTAGCTGGGACCACTGCATGTGCCATCACTCCTAGATAATTTTTGTATTTTTAGTAGAGATTGGGTTTCACCATGTTGGCCAGGTTGGTCTCGAACTCCTGACCTCAAATGATCCACCCACCTTGGCCTTCCAAAGTGCTGCGATTACAGGCGTGAGCCACTGTGTCCGGCCCTAATCCATTTATTATCTTATTGAATGTAGCTGCATTTTTCATTAGTATATTCTCTTAGTCCATTTGTGTTACTATAAAGGACTACCTGAGGCTGGGTAATTTCTAAAGAAAAGAGATATGTTTGGCTTACGGTTCTGTAGGCTGTACAAGGGGCATGACACCAGCATTTGTCTCCGGTCAGGGACTCAGGAAGATTCCGCTCATTGCAGAAAGGCATAGAGGAGCAGAGCAGGCATCATATGGAGAGAGAGGAAGGAAATGAGGGGGAGGTCCCAGGCTCTTTAACAATCAGCTGTCACAGGAATGAACAGAGTGAGAACTCACTCATTACTGCAACGTATTCATGAGAGCTCCGCCCCTGTGTTCCAAACACTTCCTACGGGGTTCCGCTTCTGACATTGGGGATCACATTTCAACATGAGCTTTGGAGGTGACAAATATCCTAACTATATCATGTATGTTTTATATGTATTTAATTCCCATAACCTTATATTTCATTTTAATATGTAGTAAGGGTAGTTTCACTCAATCCACTTCTTTTTATAATATTTTGTTTGCCTTTTCATGAATGTATTCTTCCTGATGAACTTTAAGAATAAAATACAACATTCATTGATATATTTGCAAAATTGATGTGAGAAATATACTTGGAATTAGATTGTGTTTTCATAGCGAAGGCATCCTGGAGCACATATATATCTAGAAGTTTGAAATGGACTAGTAATTCTGCAAGGGATTATGGGTATTGAGCAGGAGAAAGAAGATGACCCAAGGAATGTGTTCCTCATGTCACATGAAGACGGTGAGGATCTTTATGGTTTAAATTCATTCTGTTCTGTGGATAAGAACTAGCAACTTAATTTTGTCATCTGCTGTATCTTCATTTGGCCCAAGAATTGAGCCAGGAATCCCAGGGTAAAGCAACCTTGAAATTTGTTTTTTTTCCAGAATCATTTGAAAAACTTTCCAGGAGGAAAATATGTAGCATTGGCAGGATCTGAGTGAGATACGGTAGTCCCCTCCTTTATTCTCAAGGAATACATAAAACATGAAAGGAGAGATTAACTCTGGGACTATGTGGCAATGCTCCAGGCATATAGGAAAAAAACAGTATCTACAGGGTTCGGTACTATCCACAGTTTCAGGAATCTAGTGGATTAAGATGCTGTAAATGAGGATTCTTATTTTTTATTTACCTGTACTTGAACTCCTGGAATCATATGAAGTATTTTAAAAAGCATATTTGACTTCATTTTCCTTTTATTATTTCATCTTTTTCTCTATATTTTTGCTTCTAAGCAGGTATTTTGGCACTATAGTAAGCATTGTAAACTTATTAGAATACATGTGTTGTTTTCATATACAAATAAAGACAGAAAGCAGACTGGGTTTTGAAGACCAGCAGAAAAAGATTTCCTAGTCTTATAACCTTGGGAATTATACAGGATGATATATGTAAAATTTTGCTCCATTTTTGGGATACGATAGGTGCTTTCCATGATAGCTAAAAAGCTTCTCTGTAAATTCATGATAAATAGTTTGGGGGATCAATACTGTTTACAAAATTCCCTGCCAACATTTCACATTTTAATGGATTCATATTTCAGTACACCTAGGGACTGAACTTTACAGATTGTGGAAAGTCCTCCAAATATTTTTTTACTACATTCTAGTAATTATGTTACTAAATTTTTGTTAGGTTACACATTTTAAGCAATTAATACGGAACTCTCACAGTGTCATTTCACGCCAGTAGAATATTTGCACTTCAGTTTGTTCTAGTTATTAAGTCAATATTTGGAACTTTAGTTAAACATAAATTAACAATATTTAACTAAGGAAATAATGGATTATAGCATCCTCTATATAACTCCTGTAATAACATATGGAATGAAAAATATTAATCCAATAAAATCATATATTAGGACCTTCAACTTTAATTCTAATTTTTCAAGAATTTTCAGGTTCATAGGTGAAAGTTTAGGTTCCATATTACATCTGCATCTCTATGAATTCAGTTTTTTCAGCCTATGTGCGTGTTTCAATAGTTATATTGAATTCATTATTCACCCTTGAATATTTAGTTTGAAAACAAAATTATCTATGATTTTAAAAAAAATCACTAAGCTATCAGAATTTTATAAAGAAACTTAGAAAAGTGAAGATTCTAAGCCTTAAGTTGAATGTTCAATTGATTTTATCTTTTAAAAACTATAATATGGGCTGGAAGCCGTGGCTCACACCTGTAATCCCAGCATTTTGGGAGGCTGAGGCGAGTGGATCACCTGAGGTCAGGAATTTGAGACCAGCGTGACCATCACGGTGAAACCCTCTCTCTACTAAAAAAACAAAAACATTAGGCGTGGTGGTGGGCGCCTGCAATCCCAGCTACTCAGAAGGCTGAGGCAAACAAATGGCTTGAACCCAGGAGGCGGAGGTTGCAGTGAGCGAGATTGTGCTGTTGCACTCTGGCCTGAGTGACAGAGTGAGACTTCGTCTCAGAAAAAAAACAAGAAAACAAAACAAAACAGAAACAAGAAAAAAACCCCTATAATGTGTTCAATATACTATATAGGTATTGCAAGTTGAAGCATTTAATTTAGGGTCTGGGTAGCACATGCTGAATGAATGGTGGCCCAGTGCTTTGTGCATAGTGGGTATTCAACAAATGTTTACCATAGTGAAGGACTCTTCCCCAGATCAGCTCCTTCAGGGCACCTGAAGTGTCTGTGACTGGACATTATAGTATTTGGCCTCTAATAAGAACAAGGGTTGTTACAAATTGGAAGGGCTCTTGCAAATTTGGTAAATTGGGATTAGACTATTTGGATCCTTGCCCAAGGCAGGGTGGCTTTTCTGGGGGAGGCTTCTCCGACGGGGACCTCGACTGGCAGGACACTGAGTATCATGGGTAGGGAAGTAGCCTCTGACATGGAGTATTTGTTATATGATAACATCATTTCATTATTATAATATAACCTTTCCCGGCTCGATGACTCAGGCTATCGGTAGTCTACATGCCTGAGTTGTTGATCTACTCACCTTCTTGATGTTAGGAATTAAAACACTTTTTTTTTTTTTTTTTTTTGTAATTTTTAAAGACTTGTGGATGTACCTAAAGTGACCATAGACATATTTGGGAAATGTTAGTTTTGGATATCAGCTAGTTGTTACTGAGGTGCTTTAGGTAGTGGCTAAAAGCATCAGTTTGCCTGGCTTTGACTCTTAACTGTACATCACATACCAGCTGTGTGACCCCACACTTCTTCTTTTCTGTGCCTCCATGTTCTTCTCTGTCAAATGGGAATCATAATAGCACCAAGTTCCTAGGACTGCAGAGTACTCTAGCAGTGTCTGGTACATGGTAAGAACTTGGTACATGTCAGCGGTGGTGGTGAGAATACGTGTGTGAATTCCAAGGTACTGAGTAGGCACCATGTGAAGTCGTTGTGTCCCGCGAGTAGATAGTAGTGATGGCTGCTTGACTCGCTTTACTCTGTGGCCACCAGAAGAGACCTCAAGTTCTGTCGGATGCACACTGAGTATGCCCCAAGAAAGAGCAGAGATTTGTACTTAGGATTTGTGATTTGCATACGCAAGCTTTACTGTATTTGTTTTGCTCAAAGGGCTTATTGCTGTGGTATTCAGAATGTGAAATAATAGTTAATGGAGACAAGGGGATTAATAGCAGCATTTAAAATCATTTAGTGACTAATAACTTTGTGGCTTATAAAATCTGTACCTTGATATGCAGGGGTGGCTGTTCTGTTCTATTAACATTTCTAAGCTGTTTAAAAGTCAGTTGGAAGCTTTTCGGTTGCACATTCATTTTTCATCTTTGCCCTTCCATTCAGGAAACATCAATAGAATTTAATAATTTTCTGTCATTTCTGGAAAAATAAACAAGATTATAGATTATTAAGGGTTATTTTTCATTTTGATGGTGGATAAACATTAGGAGGAATCCTTACTGAATGAAAATTGTGAATTATTGATGATGATCACAGGATTAATGTGAAACCACTCACGTATTTTGATGTGTATAGCTTCTTTTCTAGTGCTGTCATAGATGGATTGAGGAATACAATGAACTGTGATTATTGTGTATTAATCATTGAACACCTACTGTGCACCACACTGATTATAGGACTTGTATGCATTATGTCTGGCCTGACTTTAGCTTCTCAAAGTAGGTATTTTATGGTTGAGGAAATGCAGGCTAGGAGAGGTTGGACAGCTGACCCAAAGCTGATATAGGTTTTCAGCTTTCTTTCTTTCTAGCATACTTTGCCATCAAGGCTTTTCATATAATTTTTTGCTTCTCAAAAAAATCACTTTCAACTTTAGTGAAATCTAGCCTTCTATAGGAGAAGGTTCACCATGGGGAATTTGGCATTTGAGTCTTGAAGTCAAATGCTGGGGTATGGGGGACTACATTATTTGTACACAGGATCCAGAGTGGAGTTATCACAAAGCCAATGCTTTCTCGTCACCCTGACCTCTGGTTTAGGGTTGGGCTCCTCCCATATGATCAAGGTCCAGTTGAATCGGTAATCAAAAGAACAAGCTGGGGCGTCAGAGAGACCTTAGCCTGGATATTGGGCAGTACATCAGTTGGGATGCTTTTGGCTGTAAGTAAGAGATGTTTATTTCCATTTCCAAATGCCTCATCCCAAAAGCAATTTATCAACATAAGTCCAAGCATGGAGCCAGTCAAGAGGTAGTAGCTGCCCCATGTGATCCATCTTTCTGCTCTTCTTATACTTGATTTTTTTTTTTTTTTTGAGCTGGAGTCTCACTCTGTCACCTAAGCTGGAGTGCAGTGGTGCAATCTCGGCTCGCCACACCTCTGCTTCTGGGTTCAAGCGATTCTCCTGCCTCAGCCTCCCTAGTAGCTGGGATTATAGGCCTGTGCCACCATACCCAGCTATTTTTTTTCATATTTTTAGTTGAGATGGGGTTTCACCGTGTTGGCCAGGCTGGTTCGAACTCCTGACCTCAAGTGATCCACCTGCCTCAGCCTCCCAAAGTGCTGTGATTACAGGCATGAGCCACTGCGCCCGGCCTATACGTTATGTTATTCCATCCATTCACTCATAATAGAACGGCTGCAGGACTTTCAGGTATCCCATTCAGGTGTGTCAATGTCTGGAGGAAGAAGAAAGACCATTTCTTCTTGTGGCTCTTTTTTTTTTTTTTGAGACGGAGTCTCGCTCTGTCGCCCAGGCTGGAGTGCAGTGGCCAGATCTTGGCTCACTGCAAGCTCCGACTCCTGGGTTTACGCCATTCTCCTGCCTCAGCCTCCTGAGTAGCTGGGACTACAGGCGCCCGTCACGTCGCCCGGCTAGGTTTTTTGTATTTTTTAGTAGAGACGGGGTTTCACCATGTTAGCCAGGATGGTCCCCATCTCCTGACCTCGTGATCCGCCCGTCTCGGCCTCCCAAAGTGCTGGGATTACAGGCTTGAGCCACCGCGCCCGGCCTTGTGGCTCTTTCTTAGAGGAGAGGAACATTTTTCCAGAACACTCTTGCCCCAGGAGACTTCTACTTATGTCTTATTAACCAGAGTTTGGTCAAATGCCTGTTCCTGAAATAATTACTAATAAAGTAAAAATAACCTCTACAAATCAGAGTGTGATAGCTTTCCTTGGGGCATGTGGCTATGTTGGGGAGGAATGAGTACTGCACAAACCTGAGATCCTGTTAGAAAGAAAGAAAGGAGGGAAAGGATATTAATCTCGAAGACTTAATTTCCTCCTGGATAAGTGGAGATGATTCCTAAGATGGTTGTCTAATGAGATCGCTACTGAAAACCAGCATCAGAACAAGAGATTACCATAAATTTGAAGGAGTATGAAACCAGGTGCCACAGCCTGGCCTCTGCTTAGGCTTAGTTACTTAAAGCTGTGCAATTTAAAGCAATTTTGGAATCTCCTCTTTTCATTTACCTGACAACTGTCTTTTGAGAACCTATCATGTGGCAGGCACTGTGCCAGAAACGACATTCAGGACATACCTGTCGTGTGCATGCAAGTACTATTAGCTGTGATTACTTGGTGCATAGTATGTTTGGTTATGTATTGATTACTGAACAGCTACTCTGATGGCCAATTTTAGGTGTCAACTTGACTGGATTGAAGGATGCCTAGACGGCTGGTGAAGCATTGCTTCTGGGTGTGTGTGTAAGGATGTTTCCAGAAGAGATTGACATGAGAGTCAGAGGACTCTCGATGTGCGTGGAGGGCACTGTCTGTCTGGCTGGAAGCCCAGCTGGTACAAATAGGCAGATGAAAGGGATTCACTCTCTCTGCTTTCTGTCTCCCTTCTGAGCAGGTCACTTTTCCTCCTCCTGCCTTTGGACATCCCAGTGCAGTTTATTTGGCTTTTGGACTCTGGGACTTTTACCAGTGGCCTCCTGGGGGCTCTCAGGCCTGACCAGTGGTGCACTGTTGGCTGCCTTGCTTCTGAGGCTGCCAGATTTACACTGAGCTGTGCTACTGGCTTTGAGCCATGTTAGCGGCTTCTCTGGTTCTCTAGCTTGCAGTCAGCCTATTGCAGGACTTCTCTGCTTCTGCGGTCCTGTGAGCCGATTCCTCCCAATCATCCCCTTCCATATATACCATACGGGCTCTGCCTCTCTGGAGACACCTGACTGATACACTTTCTGTGTTTCACTCTGTATTATCCATCTTGTGTGCACCATCTCTGATCCTCACAAAACCTTTTCAGAGTAGATTATTTTACAGTTGAGGAAATGCATGTAACAATGTCAAATACATATTATCATCAGGAAGTAGTGGTTGGGGGAAAACCCCTCAGAATTAGAAAATATTCTTGCTGTTTCGAAGGAGTCCAGTATGTCAAAGTCTATCTGCCTCTATCATTAATAAATATTGGGAGACTGAGGTGGGCAGATCACTTGAGGTCAGGAATTTGAAACCAGCCTGGCCAACATGGTGAAACCACATCTCTACTAAAAATAATAATAAAAAAAAATTAGTTGGGCATGGTGGTGGGTGCCTGTAATCCCAGCTACTCAGGAGGCTGAGGCAGGAGAATGGCTTGAACCCCAGAGGTGGAGGTTGCAGTGAGTCGAGATCATGCCACTGCACTCCAGCCTGGGCTACAGAGTGAGATTTTTTCTTAAAAGCAAAAAACAAAAAACAAAAAACAAACAACAACAACACAACAACAAATTGGGGATAGAACAACAACAACAAATTGGGGATAGGTCTGCTTGTCTTATAAGTTTGTAGCTAAAGTATCTCATATGTTTATATTTTTGAAAATCCCTTTTGTTTCTGGAATATGTTAAGTTATTGATATTTTAGTCAGTAAAAGACTTGTATGGAAAACATTGATTAGATGAAACACTGAAACAGCTAAACCTTGCTTTCACTTGTTTAAGACACCAAGCTGTATAAAGGTCAGCTGGATGCCTTAATGTATGAAATGTGTAAGCACAGGAGTGATTTTCTGAAGAAAGTCATCTATATTAGAAATAATGATTTATTTAACTGTGTTTTGGTCACAAGCATGACATTTCTAACACAGTAAACTTTATAGATATTAAGATCACTGGGAAAGATTTATTTGAAAAAGAGACGGATATGAAAACACAGGGAAATTTCGGGACATCTCAAACATTTTGCTAATAACACCTGTATTTGACTTAGTCACATATACTGCAAATTTTTCAAGATGAAAAATTGTTTTACCATTTCCTTTGTTAGCTAAATTCAGAAGTCGAGTTAGTAGCTAGGTTCACACCTGCCTCTTTATTTAAAGCGCTTATATTCTATTTAGTAAGAAGGGACCTGGTTTTCTCTCTTTATCAAGGGCTCACTGAAGTAGTATTTTCTGGGTGGTGGTCAACACAGATTTCTTTTCCATGTCAGAGGGTCAAGCTGGCCCTTTCAGCCTGGCCCTGGGGAAGGTTGTGTTGGCATTTTTCATTTTTGTAAATGACATCATAGTCTTTCAACTGAATGGCTAGTGACTGTTCTATTATTTTTTTTTTCAAGACAGAAATATGTGAAATTTAAGGAACAGCTTTCTCTACAGCTGATGATGTGGGAGGTTTGTGAATAACTGTTGGCAGGTCCTATGAAGAGGAGGAGCTAGTGGTCCATGGGGACCTGCGTACATGTTTTTATCCTGGGAATATTGCATTTGTGTGATACCTTCTCTTTCAGAATATATCAAAATGGAAGCTTGGGGCCAGTGGACTTGGTGGTGCATATTAAATGGGGTAGAGAGACATGTTCTAAATGTTATGGCTCTTCAAACATACTCCAAACCTCCCCTATTTGACCAGCCAGAATCTTATGTTATTAGTGTTGCTAACCCCTCTTTCCCTATATTTTTGATAGTACATTGGAAAGAAATGTCTGTTTTTCTTGAGGTTTTCAGTCTTTATTTAAGGTTTTGACGGTACCTGCAACATAGACAAAAGCTAGGGTTTTAGATTGGGGGAAATTTCCTACTGGTAGTCCAGTAGTGGCAGCATTTTCTAACCCCAAATTTATGTTTCTTCTTCATATTACTGTTTTAAATATTCTGTATTGGCTGGACGCAGTGGCTTATGCCTGTAATTCCAGCACTTTGGGAGGCTGAGGCAGGAGGATCACCTGAGGTCAGAAGTTCAAGACCAGCCTGACCAACCCTGTCTCTACTAAAAATACAAAA
This sequence comes from Macaca nemestrina, assembly GCF_043159975.1. Classification (NCBI taxonomy): domain Eukaryota; kingdom Metazoa; phylum Chordata; class Mammalia; order Primates; family Cercopithecidae; genus Macaca; species Macaca nemestrina. The sequence continues at coordinate 11,982,833 of NC_092125.1, read as the reverse complement.
TTATCCAGGCATGGTGGCACATGCCTGTAATCCCAGCTACTCAGGAGGCTGAGGCAGGAAAATCGCTTGAACCCGGTTGCGGTGAGCCAAAATCACGCCATTGCAATCCAGCCTGGGCAACAAGAGTGAAACCTCGTCTCAAAACAAAACAAAGCAACAATAAAACAACCTCTATATTGCTCTGTGATAGTTGAGCAGGCACTTGTTTTACTGTGTAATACTGTCTTAGCCCATTTTCTGATGTTATGACAGAATACCAAATGGAAAGAACAGACATTTATTTCTTATAGTTCTCAAGGCTGAGATGTCCAGGATCAAGGTACTGGCATCTGGTAAGGGTCTTCTTGCTGTGTCCTCACATGGCTAAAGGTGGACAAGAGACATGAAGCCTGTTTTACAAGAGTCTTAATTTCATTCATGAGGGAAGAACACTCATGGCCAGATGTCCTCTTAAAGGCCTCACCTTTTAATACCATCACATTGGTAAAATACATGCATTTTGGAGAAGATATATTTAAACCATAGGTATGAAATTAAGGTATGAAATCAATTTTGGTTGCTTATGACAAAGATCTCTGACAACCTGACTTTATTCCTGTATCTGGTATTTTAGCTGTAGGGAGATTTGGTCAATTAAAATGCAATCTTGCGGGTCACATGACAAAATTTTCTTCTTCTTCTTCTTTTTTTTTTTTTTTTAAAGATATGTAATAGAGGGAGAGAACTCACTAGTCATGGGCCATAAAAACTCTGGTCAAAGGATGTGTGACTTTTCTTCTGTCAACCAGAAATTATATCGCCACACCGCAGATTTGTCTGACCAGTCTATCGGGCAGTTTACACATCAGAAATTTGAAGAGCAGGTCTGAATAATTATTCATGAATAATGAAAAACAAAATACATGAAAAACAAAAATAGAAACACAAAGCACTTCTAAAATATGTGTGCCAAAGGAGTGAGCTTATAGAATTTTCTCCTTTTGGTGTGTAAGGCAAAACTTTTTCAGGTGACAGTCAGTGCCCACAATGGACAAATGTGGGTCATTTTCCTACAATTTTTAAATTATTGTTAGTTCATTATTCTTAGGGTTCTACTGTAGATGTGAATTTAGAGAATGGAATCTAACTCATCATGGATGATTTCCTTTTTGCAAAGCATCTTGTGGGACAAAATAATAGTATTAATAGCAAGAGAAATGGTAATATGGTTGACCCCTTGAGCAACATGGGTTTGAACTCCTTGGGTCCACTTATACATGGAATTTTTTTCAATGAATATATTGGAAACTTTTTGGGGGATTTATGACAATTTGAAAAAAAAAGTCACAGATGAACTGCATAGTCTAGAAGTATCAAAAAATAAGGATCGTATATCATGAGTGCATAAAATATATGTAGATCCTAGTCTATTTATGTGTTAATCAACCGTTTATGTTATACCAACTGTTTAGTTGGCAAGGTTTCCAGGCAACAGTAGGTTATTTTTAGTTAAGGTTTCGAAAAGTCAAAAGTTATATGCAGATTTTTGACCATGCAGGAGGTCTGTCCCCAACCCCCATGTTGTACAAAGGTCAACTCTATTAGTAATGGTAATAGCTATTAGTAATAGCCAACAATTATTTAGCTTATAATGTCCAGGTACTGTTCTAGAGTCTTTACATATATTAATAATTATGACTTACAGGCTGGGCACAGTGGCTCATGCCTATAATCTCAGTACTGTGGGAGGCCGAGGCAGGAGGATCATTTGAGACCCATAGGTCAAGACCAGCCTGGGCAACATAGTGAGATTCCATCTTTATAAAAACATTAAAAAAAAAAGTTAGGTGTGGTGATGCACACCTATAGTCCTAGCTACTAGAGGGGCTGAGGTGGGAAGATCACTTGAGCCCAGGAGCTGGAGGCTACAATGAACCATGGTGGTGCCATTGAACTCCAGTCTGGGTGACAGAGCAAGACTTTGTCATTTACAAAAAAAAGGATAAGTTACTATTTTCATCCCCACTTGACAGATGAGGAAACCGAGGCCCAGGAAGGTTAACAAATTTGCCCACAGTTTATAGTTGGCAGACAGGGATTTGAACATTACATTCTTATTTCAGATTTTTTTTGCTTTTAACCAGTATGCTGTGTTTCCCAAGGTTCTGATCATTTCAGAAGGTTTGTTTTCTGTTGCATAACTATGAGAGTTCAATTTTGGTTGCATTGTTTCAAGTGGCATCAGTGTTTTGGAGTCTAAGTAGGCCAGGTAAATAACATCCATTTTCTTGCCTAGGTTCTGAAGAACTTGGGAAATAAAAGAGGAAGGTAGACGAAAGATTAAAATATCAAATGTATTACCGACAGAGTGCTTGTTCTTGGGAACTGCCCCCAAGAGGAAGAAACAGCAGAGCTGAGCTGAGAATGCCCACCTGTATTAGTCCGTTTTCATGCTGCTCATAAAGAGATGCCCAAGACTGGGTAATTTATAAAGAAAAGGAGGTTTAATGGACTCAAGTTCCAGATGGCAGAAGGCGAAAAGCATGTCTTACATGGCAGCAGACAAGAGAGAATGAGGGCTAAGTGAAAGAGATTTCCCCTTATAAAACCATCAGATTTCGTGAGACTTATTCATTACCGTGAGAACAGTGTGGGGGAAACCGCCCCCATGATTCAGTTATCTCCAACTGGGTACCCCCCACAACACATGAGAATTATGGGAGCTACAATTCAAGATGAGATTTGGGTGGAGACACAGCCAAACCATATCACCACCTATTTCCAGATTTACCAGTCAGCTAAGTTAAGCCATTTTCTGGGGGTAGAGGGAGTGAATGGGACAGAAAGAGCCATGGAGTGGGTGGTTAGAGGGAATTCTTACTGGACACCAGAAGAGGGTTAAAAGGGATCCTCTGTAGGCCGGGCATGGTGGCTCACACCTATAATCCCAGCACTTTGGGAGGCTGAGGCAGGCAGATCACAAGATCAGGAGTTCGAGACCAGCCTGGCCAATATGGTGAAACCCCATCTCTACTAGAAATACAAAAATTATCTGGGCGTGGTGGCATACGCCTATAATTCCAGCTACTCAGGAGGCTGAGGCAGAAGAATCACTTGAACCCGGGAGTCAGAGGTTGCAGCGAGCGGAGATTGCACCACTGTACTCCAGCCTACAGAGTGAGACTCTTGTCTCAAAAAAAGAAAAAAAGGATCCCTTGTAACATTAGCATTATGTGGTAAGTCTGGAATCTAGTGAAAAGTTCACATTTCTGTTAGAACAGGGAATGGAAGGGTTAATGATGTTCCAGAACAGTTTTGTGGCTCAGTGGGAAAATTGCATGTTATTAGAAATATAGTTGGAATCCTCTCTTGAGTTCATGTGAAATTGCTGTGTATTTCACCTCTCACTGATTGCTGGAATTTAAAAATGCATTCCTCTGGACCAAGGTACTTGTGTTTCCTTTCCATGTCTTTGAAGTGCTTTTCTCCCCCTTAAGTTGTCAATGTGCGTGACTTACATGTTTTTGTGACTGACAGTGTGGTCAATTATTGTGTTCTAGAAGGCATTGTTGTCTCTGAGAATGTTACATGATGTAAGTAGCAAGCAAGCCTATTTATTCAGAAAAACACCTCAGATCTCAAACTAATTTAGAGAGCTCAGAAAGCAGTACTTGGAGAGACATTTCCAAGAGATAGCTTAGTACATCATCAGAGTTCTTGTTCCTGATTCTAAGGGCCATTTAAGAGTGTGTCACACTGGACTGCTAGTTGGCCACATAGCGAGGAAGTGATTGGTGGTGAAATCCATGGTACTTAAAAGCGATGACAGCGTAGGAGGCCAGATTTCAATTTCTAGAAGTGTCATTTTAGAATGGAGTAGGGAAGGCATATATGTCACATAGTGGATTTTTTGTTTATTTGTTTGTTTTGAGACAGTCTCACTCTGTCACCCAGGCTGGAGTATAGTGGTGCGATCTTGGCTCACTGCAACCTTCACCTCCCGGGTTCAAGCGATTCTCCAGCCTCAGCCTCCCAAGCAGCTGGGGTTACAGGCGTGCGCCACTATGCCTGGCTAATTTTCTACTTTTAGTAGAGATGGGGTTTCACCGTGTTGGCCAGGCTGGGCTCAAACCCTTGGGCTAAAGCCATCTGTCTGCTTTGGCCTCCCAAAGTGCTGGGATTATAGACGTGAGCCCCTGTGCCCAGCCTGGCACATAGTGTATAGTAACTGTTATGCGTAGAGATTGAAAAATGTTGGTCAAAGGGCACATAGCTTCAGTTAGACAGGAGAAATGAGTTCCGGAGACCTGTTATACAGCATGGAGACTCTCGTTAATAATTATCGTATACTTAAAAATTGCTAAGAGAGTAGGTTTCATATGTCCCCACCATTAAAAAAAAAAAAAGGTTAATTATGAGAGGTTATGGCTATGCTAATTAGCTTGACTTAATTTCACAATGTATACATATATGGAAGTATCATGTTGCACGGTTTTTATTTGTGAATTATGTCTTTGTTGTGAAAACAACCATAGTCTCTGCTATAGGAATGGGTGTGGCTGTGTTTTGATAAAAATTTATTTACAAAAATAGGCGGGGGGGCTGGACCCAGTTTGCTGATGTGTCAAATAAAGTAAATTTTGTTCAAAATTGTTTCATCCTAACATCTAGGAGAAAAACCTGACATTGATTCTTGGCCAGGGCCAGTGTCTGGGTGGAGTTTGTATGTTCACCCCATGTCTGCATGGGTTTTCTCTGGGTACTCCAGTTTCCTCCCATTGCCCAATGCTGAGCACATGGCATTCACTGGCATGTCCACATGTTCCCAGTGTGAGTGTGGATGTGGGTGTGAGCGTGCCCTGTGATGGGACAGCGACCTGCCTAAGGCAGGTTCTTGCCTGACGCCCTGAGCTGCTGGGATGGAATCCAGCACTTGCCATCCTGCATTGGAGTAAGTGGATAATTGTCTTACTTTTTAAATTAATCTTTCTTAAATATATGTGTAGCTCACATTTACATCGATGTTGAGTAGTAGAAGTGTTTTGGTCTTTAGAAGCTTGGTGGTGTTTTTGGACCAGAAATGAGCTGTAAGAACTTAACTCTTGTTTTTGCCTTTTTTTTTTTTTTTTTTTTGATTTTTGATTTCCATAGGTTTTGGGGAACAGGTGGTATTTGGTTATATGAGTAAGATCTTTAGTGGTGACTTGTGAGATTTTGGTGCACCCATCACCTGAGCAACATACACTGAACCCAATTTGTAGTCTTTTATCCCTCACCCTCTTCCCATCCTTTCCCCACAAGTCCCCAAAGTCCACTGTGTCATTCTTTTTTTTTTTTTTTTTTTTGAGACACAATCTCGGTCAGTCGCCCAGGCTGGAGTGCAGTGTTGCGATCTTGGCTCACTGCAAGCTCTGCCTCCTGGGTTCATGCCATTCTCCTGCCTCAGCCTCCCAAATAGCTGGGACTACAGGCACCTGCCACCACACCTGGCTAATTTTTTGTATTTTTAGTAGAGATGAGGTTTCACCATCTTAGCCAGGATGGTCTCAATCTCCTGACCTCGTGATCTGCCTGCCTCAGCCTCCCAAAGTGCTGGGATTACAGGCGTGAGCCACTGCGCCCGGCCCATTGTGTCATTCTTATCCCTTTGCATCCTCATAGCTTAGCTCCCACTTATGGGGGAGAACATCTGATGTTTGCTTTTTCATACCTGAGTTACTTCACTTAGAATAATAGTCTCTAGTTCCATCCAGGTTGCTGCAAATGCCATTAATTCATTCCTTTTAATGGCTGAGAAGTATTCCATCATATGTATATCTCATGGTTTCTTTATCCATTTTTTGATTGATGGGCATTTGGGCTGGTTCCACATTTTTGCTATTTTGAATTGTGCTGCTATTAACTTGCAGGTGCAAGTATCTTTTGCGTATAACGACTTCTTTTCCTCTGAGAACTTAACTCTTGTTTCTGTCAGTCAGCCTGTGGTAAAACTGGTTTCCTTATAGGTCCTTTCTCTTAAGGTCATGGTTTCCAAGAACCTATGGACAACATTGAAGATATGCTGTACATGTGATAAACAACATAGCTTGCTGATTAAGAACATGAACTATGAGGTTAGACCACCTGAGTTTGAATCTCTGCAGCTTCCTTCTGTATGACCTTGAGCAAGCGATTTAACCTTTCTGTGCCTTGCTTTCTCATCTGTAACATGAAATGATAATAATAATAATAATAAAAACCTTCCGCATAAGGGGAAACAAAAGAGTAAGAACCTGCACTGTTCAAAATTTAAATTGTTATCAGATGCCCATTGCCAAATTCTCTTCCTTTTCATAGTTTTTGAATGCTGGTTGGTGTAGAGCTTGACCTAGAAGCTTTGGGTAACGTGAAAAAATATAGGAAGAAAAATAGTGACAGCTGACATTTTTTATGCACCTACTGTGTGCACCAAAAACTGCGGGAAGTATCCTCTATTATTGCTTCATTTCACTCCAGGAGGTAGTGACCATTCCACAGATGTGGAAGCTGAGGCCTGTGTTGGAGTTCCTTTCCTGTGGTCTCACACTAAATGGGATAGACTGCAGACCTAGCCCTGTGGACCAGCTGTAGCATCTTCTCCAGGAAAGGAGAGAGTGTGGGCAGTGCTTTGCTTACCTGATTTCAATCTGATTGAGGAGATAAACCTGTAAAAATACTTAAATGCCTATATTAACACATGAAAAAAAGAAAGTATTCTACAGGAGAAATGTAGTACTTTATGTCCTTTTATGCATGGTGGGGATGGTTGGTTTGCTGTTAGTATTATAGCTTTTCACCTTTTGTGTTTCATTATGTTTGCACCAGTGAGACTTGTCCTTTAATATTACTTGAATGAAGGACGTTGGTTGAAGGTCTATGCCCAAGGGCTGGTTGCCTGCTGCCGCAGCACAGCTTCTGGTGACCCGGAAGTGATCCTATGATCGGGCAAGTTGGAAGGCTGTAAACATCCCAGAGTTCCTGTTGGTCTATTGAATTCATTGCCTGGTGACCTATAATGGGGAAAGTTGTAAGGCTGTGAACGTCCCAGAGCTCCTGTCGGGACATCGAATTCATTGCCATCCTGGTGTTCCACACACTAGGCCTAAAGTGGCTGCTGGGGTGGGGAAGGTGGCATTGGTGCCGGTTAGCATACTTCTCAGGATTCCCGTGCTGACAGGTGTTTATTTTTCTTGATCAAAACACAACAGAATAAAAACCAGAGGGCTTTAAACTGAAATGTATCGTGCTTTTACTGTAAGCTCAAGGACGCTGTATCTCCATGGGTTCTAAACATAAGATCTCCCATCATCCCTGCATCCACTCAGACTCCAGCACCTGATGACCTTGTTGGGGCTGGAGAGATTTCCCTCTCAGCATCATCTCTGTGTGCTCATATATAGCATTAGGCTGAGAAGATAAACCTCCTTTTTTTAAATAGAGCTTTGCCATTTGCCTCCACAATGCAATATAGATTATTTCTTTAGTGTCCTCATATGTGTTTTCCATTTTAAAGATGGATAAACTGTGGAAATAGTACATTATCCTAAGAAAAATAAAACTAATCATAATAGCAACTGTCTTGTATTTATACTGGAAGAAGGACAGAATTAAAAACAACCAGCTAACAAAAGAAAACCTAAATTGTTGCTCAGATAGGCAAAGAGAGGGGAAATGTAACTGTAGTGACAGATTCAATTTCTTTAAAAATAAGTGTTACCAATATTATCCCTAATGCTATTTTATTTGCTTAGAAGAGAATGCTGCATTAAACCTCACCTTTATATGTCACTATTATAGGTCTAGCTTTGTTATCAAATCACTTCCTGGAAAATAGACAAATCAAAGCAACACCCAGCAATCACTTGAAATGAATGATCAGGTCTCAAAATTATACTACATTTTTTTTTTTCAAATCAAGATAATTGTAAGAAATTGACATTGAAAGTAGAGACAGCTTTTGTAGTATTCTGTTTTTTAAGAAACTAAGCTATCTTTTTACCAAATGTAGACTTAGCTCTTCCCCTGATAGTTGTCTTAATAGAAGTCAGTTGTATACTGGGAGTGCTTTTATTTTTAAAATGATAGTCCTGGCTGGGTACAGTGGCTCACACCTGGAACTCCAGCATTTTGGGAGGCCTTGGCGGGCATATCACTTGAGGTCAGGAGTTCAAGACCAGCCTGGCCAATATGGCAAAAACCCATTTCTACTATAAAAACAAAAACTAGACAGGTGTGGTGGCACATGCCTGTAATCCCAGCTGCTAGGGAAGCTAAGACAGGAGAATTGTTTGAATCCAGGAGGTGGAGGTTGCAGTGAGCTGAGATCACACCACTGCACTCCAGCCTGGGTGATAGACGAGACTCTGTCTCAAAAAAAAAAAAAAAGAAGATACTCTTCAAATTATGACTACTTGTAATTTGGGATATGCTCGCTTTTCCCTGTGCACAAGTTCAATCTTTGATAATCTTAAGAGCATGATTTTAGCATGGAGTGAGGATTAGGAGATTTGTTTTGTTTCTAAGTGGTTGTATATCAAGGAATATCAAATATCTATTTATATCTGTCATTTTCGTGTGTCTCTTTTCCCCCACTTATTTTTAAGCCAGTTAAATGCCTTGCTGAATGAGAGTGGGGGGAAGAGGGTGAAATGAATGCTTTTTAGAACTTCCTCAACAAATTTAGTTCTTTTTAGTCTTTCTTTTTTTAAATAGAGATAGTGTCTTTGTTTTCCTTTCTTTTCTTTTCTTTTCTTTTTTTTTTTTCCCCTAAATATAGATAGAGTCTTGCTATGTTGCCCAGACTGGTCTTGAATTCCTGGCCTCAAGTGATCCTCCTGCCTCCACCTCCCAAATAGCTGGAACTATACAGGTGCACACTACTGCACCCATCTTTTAGCTCTTGTGTGCTAGATGTATAAGGGGCTATGATGGAGAACCCAGCATTAGCAGTAGGGAGTAGACATGGCTTATTATAATAAATGTCAAGCCTTGCTTGGATTTTGTTTTATCCATATCAGCACCTCTTGAGGCTAAAACATTTTGTAAATCTGTCTGTAAAACAGAACAGGATTATGAACACAGAACATGCTTTATCATGTTCTCTGATGAGGAGAATTGTATGTGGATTTAGAGGCATCCCCAGCCAGGCAGTCTGGACTCAGTGGCCGGTAGGGGGCTTATGTTTATAACACTGTGGTCCTGGCCTAGGCAAGTAGCAAGCCTTTTCCACTTCCCTACTCCCACCCGATCTTGTTCCACATTGCTTCTTCAAAGGAGGCAGCATGGATATCTCTTCTTTGCCATGAGTGAGGGTGGTGATAGACAAACCACCACTTAGCATCTCTGGGACTTCTGTGGACAACTGCTTTGATGTGTAGGTGGCAAATAAGATGAGGTCTTCCCACTACTGACCCAGTATTGTTTAGCGTTTTTCTAGTGAATTAATTTTAGGTAGCAGCTTCCTTATTCTACGTGAGAAAATGTGAACAGAGGACTGATATTGTAAAATACATAGTTGGTCTTCAGTCTCTTTTTCTGGTATATAACTCTTAAAATCCTTAGAATCTCCAAAGTGATGTCTTTTGTGTGCTAATGAACTGATCGATGACTGGCAGAACCTAGGTCGCTTCAGAATTAGTTCTGGTCACCTGAAACACCCCAGCAGGAAAAGAGGGTTGAGATTTTTCAGCCCCACCCCCAACACCCCGGGGAGAGGGAGAGGGTCTAAAGGTTAAGTTGATCACTCATTTCCAATGGTTTAATCAAGCATGCCAACATAAGGAAGCCTCCATAAAAACCCAAAAGGACAGGGTTCAGACAGTTTCCGGATGGCTGAACGTGGGGGAGTGGAGGTTCCTAAAGGGTGGCATACCTGAGTAACAGATGGAACCTCGTTGTACCTTCCCTCGTATCTCACGCTATGCATCTCTTTATCTGTGTCCTTTGCAGTATCTTTTAAAATAAACCAGTAAATATAAGTAGGTGTTTCTCTGAGTTCCATGAGCCACTCTAGCAAGTTAACCAAACCCAAGGAGAGAGTTATGCTCTAGATCATCGCAACTCGAAGCTTGTCTGTCAGAAGTTCCCAAGGCCCTATGTCTGGACTGGTTATCGGTGAGAAGTGAGGGGCAGTCTTGTGAGACTGAGCCCTTAACCAGGGAATCTGAGGCCATCTCCAGGTAAATAGCATTGGAATCGAATTGGAGGACAACCAGCCGGTGTCTACTGCAGAACTGATTGCTTGCCTGGTGTGTGGGGAGAAATCCTGACATATTTGGTCACAGAAGTCTTCTGTGTTAATGATTTCTGTGGTTTCAGAGCAGAGGAAAAATCAAGTTTGAGTTTCTCCCCATTCAAGAGGACAGAACATTTTTGAATGCTGGAATGATAGGAAATTATGCTTGAATGTGTTTCAACATGGAAGGCATTTTTGTTGACTGCAGCACCCACGGGATGTTAGCAGTAAGCTATGCATAAATGATATTTTTATCAACTTTGCACAGAACGATAGGATATAGAAGGAGAAAACCAGGAAGCCTACAGAAACAGAGTGTGAAGATTGAAGAAACACCACCTTCACTTAGGCAGGGCACCTTTGTTAAGAGAAAATACCCTGAGATAATGCCTGTGTTCCAACCAATACTGTAAATTAGTGTTTGGTAAGTATCTGTGTTTCCATTCATTTTAATGCCTACAAAGGTGTTTATACTGTGAGAACACATTGCTAAATTGGAATTTAGGCTGTTTTTAGAAGATCATAGATTGCTTTTTCCTTCTTGCAGTTTCTCCTTGTGCAAGCCCAACTACATCAGTTGAACAAAACTTTGTGTTATTTTGGGGAGAGGAGACATTTATGATGTAGATGATCATTTTAGGTGGATAGCTTTTTTCTTTTCTTCTTGATCTCATCCAGTAATTTTATATTAGTTCTTGATGGACCCTTTTTAGGTGACTTTTTATAGTTTGTTTTTCTTGGGTGAATTCTGATGAATGTATACTCCATTTTTGTGCATGTTACATGACTAGAACTTAGCATATGCATGGGCCAGTCAAAAGTAATGGCTATTCGTTTTGCTATTCCCAGCTTGGTAGTCTTACTGTTATTGTTATTTTGAGATGGAGTCTTGCTCTGTCACCCAGGATGGGGTGCAGTGGTGTGATCTCAGCTCACTGCAGTCTCCTCCTCCTGGGTTCAAGCGATTCTCCTTCCTCAGCCTCCTGAGTAGCTGGGATTACAGCCACGTGCTACCACACCCAGCTGGGACGACAGGGTACACCACAGGGGCACACCACCATGCCTGGCTAATTTTTGTATTTTTTTTTGGTAGAGACGGGATTTTGCCATGTTGCCCAGGCTGGTCTTGAACTTGTTGTCTCAAGCAACCTATCCAGCTTGGCCTCCCAAAGTGCTGGGATTATAGGTGTGAGCCACTGCACCCAGCCGACAATGTCTTGAAATTAGTCAAGGGTCAAATTTTTGAGGACCTGTAACATATTGGGTCTACTGGTCAGAGCAAGAGACATATACATGAAATACTGTTTAACCAGCCTCAGGGAACTCACAGAGAATGCATGGAGCATGTGTTTTCCTTGATTATTAGATTATTATGTCCTGAAGTAACTTGACCAAAGAATAAATCCTTTATTCTTCAGCAAGAATCAAGTGTCTCCCATACCATTGCACCTTTTCTTCTACAGACACAAATTCTTGGATAACAAGGTCATGGAATCATAAGAAGTGGATGGAACCTTGGAAAGGAACCCTCAAATCTTCCTCTATAATCCCCCACTACTCCTTTATCAACCGTTTGGCTGTGTCTAGATTGAATTCATAATATTTCCCAGAATGTGCTTTTGGCTACTAGCAAATCATGGCATTTCATACCTTTATGAAATCTTTTACAAAGCCTATGAAATATGCAAGAGTTTACATCTAAACTATCTGTTCGGTGGGAGTTGTCGTGTCATTGAATCTTAGGTGTTAAAATACGTTTTTATATACTCCATGTTGGAATGATACAAAGTTTGTTAACTGAGGGAATGAGTTAAAATATGTGAATTGAAATGTTGCAAATATGCTCATAATTGTAAAATTTCTTTTTGTTATGATTATTAAGCAGGTGGCAGATTGAAGGATAATGTTCCGGACATTAGAAAATATTTGTAGATAGTTTATAAATTTTGCTTAGATACGTAGAAATTGAGGTATAATACTTTTTAAATTGTTCTTTCATTCAGCAACATTTTGGGGGTACTATTTTCCAAGGATTTCAGTAAATGTAGCGGATTCAAAGTTGTTGTATGTGACTTCTGTCATCAAGAAGCTCCCAGTTTTGTGATTTTTTTTTAATGCCCAGGAATCTAGTTAATTTTTAAAGTAGCTAATGGATGGTGTGGAAAATGTGCCCTCTATTCTTAATGACAGAAGTCCTTAAAAGCACTGACGTAGTAACCTACCCTGGGGTTCAGAGTCTACTTAGTGTCCCTTTGAACGGTCATGATTCAGAAACCCAGTTCTCTTCTCCACACTTCTGACTAATTGTTGAAGGAGTAAGTTTTGCTGTTTGATGTCTTCTTTCCACTCCAGTTCTTCTGTATTGACCTTTCCTCTGTGGATAGTATTTGCAAAAGATGAGAAAACATTCTAAAGCACTGTGATTTAACAAGAGGAACTTGGCTGGTTTTAGCTGAAGGTCCTTGTCAGGCCCTTGAGGTTGGATCCAGCCTTTCCCAAGTTGCCTTCTCCTGTTCACTGCTGCACAGCTGTTACTGAGCTGGCATCTAGCCTCTTGAGAGCAGCCCTGAAAGTGAAATCTGGAGCTAGTGTTCAGCTGATGAAGTCACACGGGGATTTATAGAACTTCTGATCCTGGCATTACCAATCAGATTCTTTGTGTTGGTTAGTTTTATGGTTTCTCTAAACCATGAGAATGTTTCTCAAAGTGGTTCCCAGATATTAGCCTCAGTTAATCTGAATTTGTGGCACAGTTCCTTCTGTCATCAGTGGCAAGCACAATTGGGGTTGGTGGAGTGAACTGCTTTTCGTCTGGTTTTCCAAACAGTTGGAAAAGTTCGCGTTTGACGATTGCAATTGCAATAGTGATTGACACCCCCAGCAGATGTGAGGAAAACAAAATTAAACTGACTTATATAACCTAAGTAACAAGGGGTCAAAGGCAGTGATCGATGCCTTCTCTTCATCTTTTATGAAGATACTGTCCCTTCATCCTTTAAGGGTAGGAACTTGGTCATTAAAATAGTTTTTAGAGCAAAGCATAGGGTGCAGATGTGCCATCATTTAAATGGACAGATGTTAACTTTTACTGTGTTGTGCATATGTATGTTTGAGGTAAACATTCAAAACAAGCCTTCATGTTCAGTGCATATGCACATTGTATCACAGTCACAACATTGTTCTAAATTGTGTGATAAGGATTTTTCTCAACTCTCTGATCATCCTATCATATCCTGAAGGAATATGGTGCCCCTATGAGCACATACTTCTTTTCCACAGTACGCGATCATCCATGTATTTTTCAAAACAAAAATAACAATAGCGAAACACCAAAAAACCTCACTTACAAATTGGGAAGTGTTATTACTAATGATAAATCGATGACTTTCATTACCCCAGATCTAAGTAGGAAAGGAAAGGTTATACCTGCCCTGTTTCAGACACTTGCTAGTTCCTACATTGGCTCACTTCTCCTTTGCTCATAGCACTCATTGTAAGAAAGTAGATCAGTCAATAGTACCGAGCTTTTCTTCGTTTGAACTCTTTTTATTTGCAGTTTTATCATTAATTTTTTTCTTAGGAAGTACCAGGAAAAGATAAGAAATTTATGAAAAAAGCAGATGGGGATAAGATCTATGTTCAAAGAGTTAGAATAGAGGCTAAGAAATGATACCAATCTAGAGTTTCAGGATGAATATTGACATAGTAAAAGTTCCAGACATTTACAAATTTGTCCTGATATTTTATTTTGTAGATGAGGAAACTTAGATTTAGGAAAATTAAATGCTTTATACAAGGTTGCACAGATAGTTATTTGGTCGAGAAAGAAAGTCTAAAGCTGTTTTCAATATTAAAAATAACAAAAAACACAGAAGCGAGCAGGCAGCAAACTCTTTATCCTTTGAGCAGTCAGCAGGAGAAAAAGAACTTAGATTGAGTGTAAGCAATTTAAGATAGAATTTTCCATAGTGGCAACTCTTAACAATGGGATGGGGTGTATTGAGATATCATGTTGAGGAATTATCTACAATATAAGATGTTTTTGGTATGGTCCTTTCCTGAAAGGTGGGAGAGAAATTGTTGGAGGCTCTATCCAGCCATTGATAGAGTATCCTTTGATTAGTAGTGATACGGTTTGGCTCTGTGTCCCCACCCAAATTTTATTTCAAATTGTAATCCCCACATGTCAAGGGAGGGACTGGTAGGTGGATTCCCCCATGCTGTTATCATGATATGAGTGAGTTCCCACAAGATCGGATAGTTTTATAAGGGTCCCTTCCCTCTTTGTGCTCTCCCTCTCTCCTGCTGCTATGTAAGACATGCCTGCTTCCCCTTCTACCATGATTGTAAATTTCCTGAGGCCTCCCCAGCCATGTTGAACTGTGAGTCAATTAAACCTCTTACCTTTCTAAATTACCCAGTCTCAGATAGTTCTTTATAGTGGTGTGAGAAAAGACTAATACAAGTAGTATCCTTTGATTAACAGTATCTGTTATTTACTACAGTGTTCTTTGAGGATCCTATAGTTCAGAGAAGGAAATTATTGATGAATATAAATGAATAATAAAATTCTAAGCCTCCAACTGACTGAATGAACCTCCCTCTAGGCCAGAGGACCCAAAGAAACCTGAAAAACTAGTTCACACCATGAAAGGAAGTGGAATTGGACATGTCCCATTACACTCTCCTCCCTTTGGAATTCAGGCACAATTGGCCAGCATACACATTAAAACGGAAATCTGAAGACTGACAAAACACACTCTTTGTAGCAATAAGATACCAAATTTGGACCTGACTCTGGTATAGCATCACAGAACAGATAGCAGGCCCTGAAAGAAATTGAAGCATCGTACCCCAACATATATTTCTTTGACATATTTTGAAATGGTCCTACAAAGCTACCTCTTGTGGGGAAAGTCTACATTTTGTAGAGAATCCCTTACCCACTCCTAGTCTTTTCTGAATTAACGAAGGTTTGGCATCTTTTTAGGACTAATAAGAGACATTTACCATTTGTTCTCTCTGAAACTTGCTACCTGGAGGCTTCATCTGCATAATAAAGACCTTGGTCCTTCCCCCCCCCCCCCGCCTTTCCTTTTCCTTTCCCTTTTCCTTTCCCTTTCCCTTTTCATTTCCCCTTTCCTTTCCTTTCCAACAGGGTTTTATTCTGTCACCCATGCTGGAGTGACACATCATGGCTCATTGCAGCCTTGACCTCCAGGCTCAGATGATCCTCTCACCTCAGCTTCCTGAGTAGCAGGACCACAGGTGTGGTCCACACCAGTAGCTACCACACTTGGCTAATTTTTTTATTTTTATAGTAGAGACGGGGATTTCACCATGTTGCCCAGGCTGGTGTCGAACTCCTGGGCTCAAGCAATTCTTCCTTTGTCAGCCTCCCAAAGTGCTGGGATTATAGGTGTGAGCCACTGCGCCCAGCCCTTAACTCTTTCAATCAGAAAAATCTTTGAGTCCACCTATGACCTGGAAGTCCCCCTCCCCCAACAGTCTCGAGTTGTCCAGCCTTTCCACATCAAACCAATGTATACCTTACATGTACTGATTGAGGTCCTTCTGTAACTTCTGGCCCTCTAAAATGTATAAAATCAAGCTGTAACCTGATTACCTTGGGCATATGTTCTCAGGACCTCCTGGGGCTGTTGTGTCATGGGCCTTGGTTACTCATATTTGGCTCAGAGTAAACCTCTTTAAATATTTTACAGAGCTTGACTCTGTCAACATAATAAAGCACTGATAATCTTAACATCTCACTTTGTCCTCTGGTCTTGGCCTCCTTCTCCACCATGAAGAGCCATGATGAGGACTGTAGCACCGTCAGGCAGACTGGTCATGTGGGGGTTCTCTTCTTTTGATCTGTGGCTAACCAGCACATCCAGGTCAATAATAGACTTGTGGGTCACCTTAGATCTGTAATAGATTTGCCATGGACCTTTGTAGTTAGTGGCTTGACTTTGTTTGGAATTGCATAGTGAAATATTCTCTAACATATTTGCTAGCATTTGTAAGTGGATCATTTGTGGAAAAATGACAATAAAAGGTGTGAACCCAGTTAGTATGAGTTAGGGACATCCAGTTAGGTGAATGATTGTTCTACGCCAGTCATCAGCACCATACACCAGTCATGCTGATGAAGTGAGACTCTGTTCTCACTTCTCTTTCATGAAGACATTTAGTGTGCTCAGGACTAGAAACAGGAGATTTTCTCATAACATTACATATATTTTAAACAATTAAGGCAAAAAGTTATGATGCAAAAGCTAGGGTGAACTTTTCCCATCTCTATATATGCATATATATTTATATATATGTATATATTTGCTATTATTATTCCTTATGAAAATGCTTCTGAACTTATGCAGATAGAGTGCCCAACCTTTTGAAGCATCGTTGTTTGTCTGAGGTAATACCTGAGGCTTGTTGCCTCATACCAAGGCAATCAAAGACAGGGATACACAGTGAGTGAGGTTAAGAGCAGAAGTTTAACAGGCAAAAGAAAGTGAAAAGCGCTCTCTCCCCAGAGAGAGAGGGGCTTCCAAGTGGGTCTTCTGGTTCCATAGTGAAATGCATGGGGTTTTATACACTAGCTTGAGGAGGCAGTGTCTGATTTTCACAGAGCCCGAAAGATTGGTTGGACCAGGTGTGCCATTTGCATAGCACATGAAGAAGTTGGCCACCTCACCCTAACCTTTTATTATGTAGATGGGTTTTCTACCTGGCCTGCACCATGCTCCCTGCTTCTTTACTGCACACGTGGCAACAAAGAAAAGGGAAGAGGGAGCCTCCATGTTGAATATACCTGGCTCTCTGTAGAGGTTATCTAAAGAGGAATTTATAGGCCATCCAGTAGAACATGCTCATTTTATCATTGTGAAAATAAAATTGGATTATACTATGGTACTCAAGACCACCAAGCCAGTGAGTAACAGGACCATGAACAGTATATGCATTTCAAGTGTGTCACCCTTATTTTTCTACTTAAGCATAAAATAGTTTCAGTAAATTTCTTTATTAATAAAAGGTGTTTGGGGGCTATATAAACCAAGCGTCACAATTAGAATTATATTTGGATTCACTTTTTTGAGAGATTATGGGACATTCAGTGCTCCAGAATTGTGTCCTTACAGAATTATATAGTATTGAAAAGCTGGACAAGAGATGAACTCCAAATATCCCTAATAATTATAACTCTTTGGGCAAAAGGGGGCTACTAACTGTCTTAGACAATGGTAACCTCACATCTGCAGAATGCCAAAACTTCCGAAAATACCTGGAATTCAAATACTTTTTTGCTCTAGGGAATTAAAATACCAGGAAAACAACAGACTATATATGGTAAACACATGTGTCTCTTGTGCTTAAGCACTAATAGCAGTTTTAATGATAGAGCAAAGTGATCTTTTCTGATGATAAAATCCTGAGAGAAAGAGAGAGAGGGAAAGATATTCTTTTATCCAAACTTCTTCCCTCCCTGCTGGGAATATTTAAATCTTAATTATCCCTCAGAGTCCTTGCAATGTGGTAAACAGTTGATGAAAAGGGGGGTGTTCTCTTGCTTTATATACTACCTAGTCCAGAAACTGCTAAAAAGAATTAAGAACCTCGTTCAAGCATGATGCTGTATGATCATCAAAGTGATACAGGAGCTAAAAAGAAATTATTTAGGCAGTGAGGTAAGAGAATCCTCGGTAAGCTTTCCCTTTTAATAAAAAGCAGCCCCAGAATGATTTCTTTTCTAACACAAAGCAGCCTGAAAAATCAAGCTGCAAACATAGATGTGAAGTTTGCATAAACTGCAAATGTGAGGTTACCATCATCTAAGGCAGTTAGTAGCCCCATTTTGCCCGAAGAGTTATAATTATTAGGGATATTTGGAGTTCATCTCTTGTCCAGCTTTTTAACAGTATATAATTCTGTAAGGACACAGTTCTGGAGCACTGAATATCCCATAATCCCTCAAAACAGTGAATCCAAATATAATTCTAATTGTGACCCTTGGTTTATATAGCCCCCAAACACCTTTTATTAATAAAGAAATTTACTGAAACTATTTTATGCTTAAGTAGAAAAATAAATTACAACTAAATGTTTTTATTTTATATTTAAATATAATAAGTCAAGTGTTATATTGCCCCACTCTAAAAAGGACAAAAAAAAAATACAGTGGGTCACAGATACCATCTAGAGGATGCTCACATTGTTTGCTAAATTGGGATAAGGATCTTTAAGTTTCCTTCCTACTCCAAGATTTCACTTAAATTATGTTATTTTTTTTCAGTTGGTTGGTTGCTTAGGATAGAAAAACATTTCATCTTATACAGAAGTGAACATATGAAAACAGTAGTGCTACTTTTAACATTATCATCATCTTAAGATGATATGGCATTTTATATTTTTCAAAGAACATTCACAGGTAACATTTTAGATCAAATGGAAATAAGGTCAAATGAATGACATGGCACATGTATATGCCAAACTGTAATTGTTAGATTCAAGGATGGTAGCATTTTTGGCAGAAGACAAATCTCTTTAATTAGAAATGCCTGCTGCTAAGCACAGCCAGTAATGAGGAGAGAAGAGAGAACTCACACAGGACAAAGTTTGAAGGCAGTGCTCTTCTGTCCAGATCAGTTAGTCATACTGTATCAGGCTATGGGGTTATACTGCTTGCACATCTGCATATCTATGGTATCATCCATGTATGAAGCATCCTTAGGTTAAACATGTTGAAACGTGATAAAATGTGTCTTAGAATTTATGAAATGTAATACATCTCTAGAGCTAATTTTGGAAGCCAATGGGCAACAGTTTGGCACCTGAATTACTCTTGGTCCGGTTAAATGCTTCATATTAAATATTGTTGGTCACTATATTTAAATATCTCTAAATGGAGAATGTGATATAGTGATATGTGGAAGTACATCTGTCACAGGGTAAATCTCAAAATTGGGGTTCAGCCCAGGAGGCCAACTGGGTTCTTGGCTTCGCGCAGGAAAGAATTCAAGAGAGAATAACAGAGTAAAGAGAAAGCAAGTTTATTAAGAAAGTAAAGGAATAAAGTGGTGGCTACTCCATAGGCAGGGCAACTCCAAGGGCTACTGGTTGGCTAGTTTTATGGTTATTTCTCGATGATATGCTAACCAAGGGGTGGATTGTTCATGAGTTTTCCAGGAAAGGAGCGAGGAATTTCCAGAACTCAGGGTTCCTTCCCTTTTTAGACTATATAGGATAACTTCCAGACATTGTCATGGCATTTGCAAACTGTCATGGTGCTGGTGGGAGTGCCTTTAGCATGCTGATGCATTGTAACTGCGTATAATGAGCAGTGAGGATGAACAGAGGTTGCTTTTGTCACCATCTTGATTTTGGCTGGTTTCAGCTGGTTTTGGCTGTCTTCTCTACCACATCCTATTTTATTAGCAGGGTCTTGTGACCTGTGTCTTGGGAAACTAATCCTACCTCAATAAATAGTTGAAAAGGTGGATAGTAGATAGAACGGCATAATCTTCTTCTTGACTATTTTAAGGATTTGAAGTCTTCAGAGAAACAGGAAAAGAGGAAAAGTCCTATTACTACTAGATATACTATGGTGAATGAAAAAGATTATTTTTTCCAGCACTTACTCATGAGGACAGAATCACAACACATGGTGATTTGGTTTTGTCTATCTTTTCTTGTTGACTGCTGCATTTTTCTATCTTTTAAGTCTAGGTTTTAATTTCAATATGCCTAAACATTTTTTTAATCACTTTTTTTGGGGGGGGCCAGGTTTTGGACAATAAAATCACATGTGAAAAATCCTCAGAGAATTTTAAGAAGTAGGAGAGACTTTAGAAATCATCTAGTATACCTTCTTCACACTACTAAATAGTAAACAGATTCAGGGATATACCTAAGTTATTTGCAAAGCCCTAGAACCTCCCATCTCTGAGACCAGGACAATTTTAGGATAACAAAGTGCAAGGACAATAGAAAGCAGAAAGGTGATTTAAAAAAATTCTTCTGAATTTTAAGTCTTGTGGATGACGTAGATACTTTTGAGCCATAGGATATTATGTGACCTAGGATAAATTAGAGATTTTTACCAACTCAGAAAGGTTTAATACTCAAGACATGAATCCTTAGCATAGACATTTTCACATGTTACTATGCACTAAGGGCTTGAGAAAATATATAACATGAATATTCATGAAAGTCACTTCACAGGTCCTTCTGAAATTTCCTATAGAAAATTACCTTCTTTCATTGAGAAGGTTTTATGCTTAAGGCTCTCTGAATTGGAATTCTAAAGTTGTCAATGCTGTGTTGATTTACTTGAGTTACTGATGATAGGAGCCTTTTGGTATATTGGAGCTCTTCTGGATGTATATGGAGAAACCCAACTGAAACTGATGTAAGCCGAAGTAAAGAACTGTGTTATTGACTCACGTAAGTGAAAAGTCCAGGGTAGGGCTCAATTCAAGTATGACTTTTTCCAGGGTTGCAAACTCTGCCATTATAACCGGCCCCGCTGTTTCTTGGCAGTATTTCCTTCAGTGTTGGCTTTGTATGCAGGCAGGTTTCCCCCAGGTATTTCCAAAATAACTCTCCAACTGCCATTTTCCCCTGCTGTCACACCACCACAGCCATCAACATGGGAGACTTCTGTGACCAAAGTGGAGGCGGGGGAGAGGTTCCCCACACACCAAGCATGAACCCTAGCTGAGTGTCCTCTTCCAATTCAGTTCCACACTATCTACCCGGAGATAGTGTCAGATCCCACAGGTTGGGGACTCAGTCCCCACAAGCCCTCAGTAACCCTAGGCACCAGTCTCAAGTCCGGGTTTCTGGAATTTCTAACCAACTGGCTTTGAGTTGGGGTTCCTATGACCCCCTGTTTGGATTTAATTTGCTGGAGAGGCACACGGAACTCAGGAAAACACTTATTTACATTTACGGGTTTATTATAAAGACTCTTGCGAAGGGTACAGATGAAGAGCTGTGTAGGGTGAGGTATAGGGGAAGCAGTGCAGAGCTTCCATGCCTTCCCTGGGCACCACCACCCAGGAACTTCCACATGTTCAGCTATGCAGAAGCTCCCCAACCAAGGACTCTTGGGTTGTTATGGAAGTTTTTTGATGTTAGCATTCCTTTCCCCAGGGTATGGCGTGGGACCCTATCTGGGGAGAGTCTTAAAGACCACTATCAGAAACGCTAGGCAAGATTAGAGTCCTGCCTTGGGGCAGATGAAAGGAAGGCAGGAGATCAGAGAGATTCTGTTTCCTGAGGCCTGCTCCTGGGGCTGAACACACCCAACATTGTAACAAAAGACTATGGGAGTTATAAGCCAGGAACCAATACATGTTATGGACAAAAAACTATACACACACACACACACATATATACATACATATATATATATGTATCATAACATTATACCACAATGTGGCAAGAAGGTCACCAGCCGCTCCAGTCACACATTATGCTAACTGTGAGATAGGCAGAGAGAGCTCCTCCTTCCTCAATTTCATTACTGGTATTTATTCTCCTCGCACCATCCTCAGTCATGTCCCTAGGAAGATGGGAGGTATTGGTCACTGGTACAGAGGTGTGAGAGGTGTGTAATCACCTTTATCCAAATCACTTGAACTGACAGTCTGGAGAGTGGATGGCTCCTTCTGAAGAGAAAATTCAAGGTGTCTCACCAACAGGGGCAGTGTCCACTGAGCCGTCCAAACAACAGATAGCTTCTTCCTTTTGCTTAGATGTTACCATTTATGAATGTTCATGCACAAGGTAGTATTTAGAAATTGAGAAAAAAATCATCTTTCCACATTCAATGCGTCTTTCTTCCAGTTTGATTTTGATGTGGGAGTTCAGAAGAAATTACCTAGGCAGATAGTGAGGGTAGGGGAGTCCTCGGTAAGATTTTCCTTTTAATGTAAAGCAGCCCCAAAATGGCGGCTCCGTCTGCCCTTCTCTCTATCAGTCACGTGTAGAGTAAGGAGCAGAGAAGATGGTGTCCCTAGAGTGGAAAGTCTATTTGCATAATAAGATTAGGGTGGGGTGGCCCGCCTTCTCTGCAAGCTATGTAAACGTCACGCCTGATCCAACCAATGGGTGGGCCCTATGTAAATCAGACACCACTTCCTCAAGCCGAACTATAAAATCCAGCGCATACACCCCACGGGCCTTTTCCTCTTGGAGGCCCTCCTCTATCACTAGAATGGGAGCTGTTTTCCTTTCTCTTTATTTTGCCTGTTAAACATCCACTCCTAAACTCTTCCTGTATGCCTGTGTCCTAAGTTTTCTTGGCGCCAGACTATAGGCCCCGGGTCTTTACCCTAGACAAGGTACCCACTTCAATTTTACTAGTCCAGTGGAGGCTCCCATTGTCAAAGCCCTTTATAGCAATGCTCTTAAAGTATCTTTGTTTTGATAAAGTCCAAGGGATTCATTGTCTTATTTTAAAACTAATGTTTAATCACTCACTATTTTTATGTTTATGTTATCAGCACTTGTTAAAGATAATTTGGCTTGAGGCCAGGAGTTCCAGACCAGCCTGGGCAATATAAGGAGACCCCGTCTCTAAAAAAAAAAAAAAAAAAAAAAAAAAAAAAAAAAAAAAAAAACAGTACTAAAACTAGCTGGGTGTGGTGGTACATGTCTGTAGTCTCAGCTGCTTGAGAGGCTGAGGCAGGAGGATCCCTTGGGCCCAGGAGTTAGAGACTGCAGTGAACTATAATTATGCCACTGGACTCCAGCCTGTGTGACAGAGGGAAACTCTGTCTTTGGGGCGGGGCAGGGCGGGGGAAAGCTTGTGTTCGTACTATGATCAGCCTCTTTGGAAGCCCTTATAGTTCTGTTTGAATACCTCTCTTTGGAGCTTGGGCATGGCATGGCCTACCACATTGAGCAACGGCATGAGACCATTTCTATGTAGGCTTCTAAAGGGAAACATGCACCTGTGGAAATAAATTCAGCTGTAAGTTTGTGTTTGTCAGGGCCCAGGAACAGTAAGAATGTAGGGTGAGAACGTCTAGGGAAATGCTGATTTCCATTAAAGCATATAAATAGAGGGAGTTTAGAGCTGTCAAAAACAATTCCTCCCCACATTTAGACTGTTAATATAAATTAAGAAGTTGTCAACCGCGTATCAAGGTGGAAGGAAAGACTCAACAAAGATTATGTTGGGAAAGGGCCATGTTGATTAGAGAGGATTTATAGGCTAATTTTGATTGAGGAAATGTCTTCTATCAACAACTGCTGAATATTTTCCTTAATTCTAGAAGCAACTTTATGCCTGCTTGTTTTGATCTGTTTTATTTTTATTTTTTTTGAGACAGTCTCACTCTGTTGCCTAGGCTGGAGTCTGGTGGCACTATCTTGGCTCACCATAACTTCTGCCTCCCAGTTTCCAGCGATTCTGCTGCCTCAGCCTCCCAAGTAGCTGGGATTACAGGTGCCCGCCACCGTGCCCGGCTAATGTTTGTATTTTTAGTAGAGACAGGGGTTCCCCATGTTGACCAGGCTGGTCTCGAGCTCCTGACCTCAGGTGATCTGCCAGCCTTGGCTTCCCAAAGTGGTGAGATTACAGGCGTGAGCCACCATGTCTGCAGTGTTTTCTTTTTTTCTTGGTTGTTTTGTCCTGTCTGCCAACAGCATTATTGAATTACCTGGGGTTTGCCAGTGTTTCCTTTTCCTTTTCCTTTGCTTGTTGTGGGACCTTGCTATGTTGCTTGGAACTCCTGGCCTCAAGCAATCCTCATGCTTCAGTCTCCTGAGTAGCTAGGACTATAGGCATGCACCACTGCGCCTGGCTTTGTGCTATTCTTTTTTAGAGAGCTACATTCACTTTGTTGGATGCCAGTTTTGTTTATGAAACATTTGAATTCTCAAGTAACATTGGTACCTTTACTCATTTTAAAAGTGATTGAATCTTCCTCTCCCTTCATACAGTTTTGGCCTGAATTTTTTTTTTTTTTTTTTTTTTGTGGCATTTACTTTCTTCTCATATTTGATTGGGATTTTGCTCAGAAATAAGATTCCACATCATGATTTTTACCTTTCAAATGTGATTTATTTTTGGATGATTTGATTCCATCTGTAGGAGTACATGACTTAATGACTACTAGCATATAAATTCACTCATGAATAGAGAGCCTAGAGCATTTGGTTGTCAATTTTAGTGGAAGACGCATACAAATTTTTATCTCAGTTATAACCTTATTTCTTGTGGTCCTATATATTATTTTACAAGTGGCTCTTGGGATTAATTGAAAGATAACTTTTTGAATTTTTTGTTTGTGTAGTAGTGGCACTAGTAAAAATATTACTGTCATCTGCTTCTCATTTTAATTTGAAGGAAAACATCTTTTAATGATTCCTGCCTTATAAACCCTGTAATGATTTTCTTACCTAATTTTTGTACAAGATTGCTTGAGAAGGAGGGAGAAGGAAAAGCTCTCGACACTGTGAAATAGCTTACTGGAAGAGTCAGTGTTTAAGCCTGTGCAAAAATAATTGTTTCTTTAAAAACTGCTTTTTTTTTTTTTCTTGCTACAGCTACACTTTTCTTGTCATTTCCTTTTGCTTTCCAGTTTTAAATTACACAGACTTTCGTGGAGTGCCCACTTTCCCTTTCTCACCCATTCATTGTGGAAGGATTCCTGTCAGGGCCAATCTTTAATAAGAGAGGCAGTTACGGTGACTATAGGGTGAAGAAGGGAACAGGAAAAAATGAGCCCACTCAGATGTCATGGACCTGAAAGGTGCTGGTGGGTTGGAAGCTTCATTATGCTCGGCTGCTACAAGAGATTTCCTGTTTTTAGATTGATTAAGAAAAGGGGCTCAGATGACAGGTTAATAGGCTGCCACTCGCTGGTCATTGTGGTTCATCCAGGAGTGGGCATACCGTGGGAAGAACACACAAAAGAAAAATGTTTTGCAGAACAAAGACCACTCCAGGAGTATTGAGTTACCAGGAGAAAGGTGGAATAGAACCTTGTGGCAATGGAGGGAAAAAAAAGTCGTTGTTTTGAGAGGGAGATCTGCTACGGGCTCTGCTGGAAGAACGTAGAGTCTTTCTCTCTAAGGTCGAGTTGTGACACTACCTTAATACTGAGAGATTTTTTAAAAATCTAGTTTGGATTTTTGAAAGACATACAAAGGATATCTTAGGTGGGTGTTAAAACTGAAAAGTTACACTGTAATTGACAATAGGGAGAGGGTGAGCAAAGATCCAGAGTTTCTGTCTGTGTTGGTATCTCAGCTACAAAATAGGATGCTCAAGGGTTTTTGCAGAATCTGAGTAGAAGTGATATAAAAATGATACATCGGCCGGGCATGGTAGCTCATGCCTATAATCCCAGCACTTTGGGAGGCCGAGTTGGGCAGATCACGAGGTCAGGAGTTTGAGCCCAGCCTGGGCAACGTGGTAAAACCCCATTTCTACTAAAAATAGAAAAATGAACCGGGCATGGTGGTGCACGCCTGTAATCCCAGCTACTCAGGAGGCTGAGGTAGGAGAGGCGCTTGAACCGGGGAGGCAGAGGTTGCAGTGAGCCGAGGTCGCGCCATTGCACTCCAACCTGGGCAACATAATGAGACTCTGTCCCCCGCAACTCCCCCTCCAAAAAAAAAAAAAAAAAGATGATACATCATTTGAAAAATATCCGTTGGTTTCAAAGGAGAAGTACTGCTTTGGGTTGTGCGTTAGTTGCTGTTTGACTAAGTCATGTTTTGCTAAGTACCTTCAACATGAACTCTGGGGATATTTTCTTGGTTTTTATTTCCTCTCATCAGTCATCACCCAGAGATACCCAGGCTGGAAATTCCTTCTTTCTTTATTCATATGAAATTTAGTTTTTGCTTGTAAGGTAGACTGCACACTGTTTCCTTCTTAGAAGAGGATGTTTTAACATAACTGGGTATAAGCTGTATCGAGGCACGTAAAACAATGAAGGAAGGAACCCGATTTTTAGGATGAAGAGGCTTCGGGAAATAGAGTTGTGACACTACCTTAATATGGAGAGATTTTTAAAAAATCTAGTTTGGGTTTTTGAAAGACATAAAAAGATGACTAGACATTGAATGAATGTGCCCTTTGTTTTTTTTTTTTTTTTTCTGGAGACAAAGTTTTACTCTTGTTGCCCAGGCTGGAGTGCTATGGCATGATCTCAGCTCACCGCAACCTCCGCCTCCCAGGTTCAAGCAATTCTCCAACCTCAGCCTCCTGAGTAGCTGGGATTACAGCATGCACCACCATGCCTGATGAATGTTTTTTGTAGTTTTAGTGGAGACAGGGTTTCTCCATGTCGGTCAAACTGGTCTTGAACTCCCAACCTCAGGTAATTCACCTGCCTCGGCCTCCCAAAGTGCTGGGATTATAGGTGTGAGCCATCGTGCGCAGCTGAATGAATGTACTCTTAGGCATTTTTTTTTTTTAATCTTTAGATTGAGCATCTTTGGATATCAGATACCAGTTGATTTTAAATAACTAGTTTCCATCTAGATGAAATTTTGATGAGAACATTTGGAAGGTTAGTAATTTCTTTGTCCAACCCAAATGTAGTTTGCATATTATTCATAGTAAATGCCGTTTTACATTTTCCTTCAAGATTTGTCTTGCTTAACAGTGCTGTCTGCCTTCCATGAGTCATACTGACCTAGTACAAGGTCCTCATGGGTGA
Organism: Macaca nemestrina; assembly: GCF_043159975.1. Taxonomy (NCBI): domain Eukaryota; kingdom Metazoa; phylum Chordata; class Mammalia; order Primates; family Cercopithecidae; genus Macaca; species Macaca nemestrina. Next base: position 11,955,914 of record NC_092125.1, on the reverse strand, counting down.
TCAGGTCTCACCAATATTGGTTTCTGATGCCGCTGAAACTGCATATGACCTTGTTTATGACCTCTGGTGCTACTCCATGTAGCTTGGATGTGGATATTAGTATTAGTAACTGTTTTATGGTACTTCATAGTTCACAGAGGGCTTTCATATATTTTACTTAATTTGATCTTTATGGTAATTATTTGTATAGTTAAGGAGCAAGTATAGATTTTTTAATTTTTTAATAAATGAAATAATTGAATCTTATTGAAGTGGATTATACCAAAGTTGACCAGCTAGAAAGTGAGAGATTTGATATTTTTAACTCAAGTGTTTTGACTCCGAGTTCAGAGTTCTTTCCACTCTAGCAAGGGCCTCAAAACATCAAGCCCTAAGAAATTCTGTTAGTTGCTTCTTTTATTTTTGTGCTTTGGCTAGAGTTTTATTGGTTTTATTTTTAAATTTGCATCTTTTTACTCCCTCATTCAATCATCAGACACTCATTGAACATCTGTTATATTCCAGGGATAATGATACACACAGGTGCAGCAAGAATAAGACATGAGGCTCATCCTTGCAGAGTACAGTCTAAGAAAGAGAGAGCCAAAAGCAAGCAATGTGATGAGGGTTGTGAAGCGTGGTCCTGGTGAGGAAATTCCTTAGTCTACTCTTTGATTTACAGAGTAGTTTACACTTTGATCCTGTAGAAATGCATTTTTTAGGCATTTCTAATATGCCTCAGGTAGTAATGGGATGGACTAATCTGAGTGAAGGTAAACTGAATGGCAGATTGGGAATAGCTCTACAGGACTTTGTTACATTTAACAGCCGGAGAGACAGGCACAGCAGAAAGACCATCATGCCACTTCCAGCATGGCTCTTGCCTTCCATGCACTGTCCTGGCATCCTGATCTTTTTTGTCTCAGACCTGTGTTACACACAGACACTATCATGATCAGTTATCTGCTGGTTGCCTCTAAGTGGTCTCTAAGTGCTTTGAGTGCCCTTGTTGCCAACAGTTTTAGAATACTTAACTCAGCATGACCAACTTGTTCACATGCTAGTAGTGCATTTTATCTTCTCAGCCATTCTTCTTCCATTTTCTATGGTAATACCATGCATTTCCTTGGTATTTTAGAGCTTAAAGATAGTCTCTCTTTTTTTTAAAGGGATATCATCCAGTGTTTAAGTCTTGTCCTCGTGTCTAATCTCAAGTGCGTCCTGGCAGTTCCCAGTCTTGTATTCCTCAAAGCCCCTCTTCCCTTCCCATTCTCAGCTGATTTCACTGAGAAAACAGAAGCAGTTGGAAGAGAACTTACACATCCTTGCACTCCTAAATCAGCCAAACTCCCAGCAACTTTACCTTTACTCCCATTTGAGGCCACCACCTCTGCCTGTTCTTTGATCCCAGGTGGAGATACCCCTATCCCATTTCTTGTCCAAATCACTAACTTCTTATTTGATCTTTTCAGGATTATTTCCATCAGCATGTAAATACGTGATCATATCTCCTTACTGTCCCTCGAGTGTATCAAAAATGCTGTTGTTGGAACTTTCTCCTAGCTAGCCTATGATTTTCTCTGTCACAAATTCAGATTATGTTAGCAGAGGGGTCTTCCCTGTATAGCCCATTTAAAATACTCACTCTCATTATTTCTGTCTCCTACCCTACTTTATTTTCTTTAAACCAATTCCCCAACAGATGTATGTGTATATGCATATAGGTACATTGTCTGTCCCCATTTTATTTCCACAAAGACAGGAGTTTTGTCTGTTTTGATCTTTTCTTTCCTTAGTGCCCAAAATAGTGCCTGAAATATCACAGACACCCCCAGATACTTCCTTTTTTGACTTCATATCGTCTCCAGCTACTATACCATTTCTTTGGTCACCTTTGTAAAACAAGTCAAGAGTTGTCTGTACCTGATGCTCTGCTTCTTCTCTTCTCATTCAATCTTAAGTCCCCTCCATTCTGGATCTCTTCCCCACAGCTCCACTGAAATGGCCCTTGATCAGACCACCAGTGAACACCACATTGCCAAATGTAATGGCAATTCTAAACTGCCTTCTCACTCAACTTCCAGGTAACATTCTACCTGGTTGACTATTTTTTCTCTTTGTAATCTGTTTAGATCGGTTGGCCCCTGATTTTCTTTCTACCTTAGAGGTCATTCTTTATAATTAGCCTTTATTGAATTCCTCCGCCCTTTCCAACCTCATAATGTTGGCTTGCACCAGGGTTCACTTGTAGATCATCCTGTCTTTCGTTACCTATTCATTCCCTTAGTGATCTCAGCTGGTATCATGTCTTCATATATGTTCTTCACAGGGATGAGTCCTAAATATTTATCTTCAGCCATGACATTTTTCTTGAATTCCAGATTTGCATATCTAACTGCCAACTTGATATCTCACTTGGAAGAACATCATTACAAACCTAACTCATCTGAAGTTGGCTTCACATTCTCCTCCCCTATCACTAACTGTCTTTCCCCCATTATTCCCCATTTCAGTTCATGGTACCACCATTTACCCAGTTGTTCAGACCTAAACCCTTCTAATTATTCTTTCTCCGATCATTATCCCACATCAGCAAATCCTGTCAATTCTTTTTTATAAAAAAATATATCTGGATTCTGACCTTTTCCGAGTGCTTCCACAGGTCACACCCTAATAGAAGCCATGATCATCTTTTACTTGGCCATGGTAACAACTTCTCATACCCGTAGCATGGCAGCCTGAGTGGTTCTTGGGAATGAGTCATGTCATTCCTCTGCTTGCAACTGTCTGTGGTTCCCAAAGTACTTGGACCAAACTCCAAAGCTCTTCTCAGTCCTCCATGACCCTCTGGGTCTACCCTGCCATGTCTCTGCACTTATTTCCTCCTACTCAACTCAGCCCACCAGCCCATTTGTTCTTCCTGGAGCTGACTGAGACATTTCCTACTGCAGAGCTTTTGTGTTGGCTGCTCTTTCCTGCCTGGAATATTCTACAGGCTCACTCCCAGCTTTCTGCAGTTCTTGGCTCAGTGTCCCCTCATCAGAGAGGTCATTTACAACCGCCTTGTAAGATATCCCCCTTGATCCTTCGGCCCTGTCCTTAGAATTCCTGGCTTTTATCACGAGCTGACATTACATTTTGTAACTATTCATTTACTTATTATCAATCTCCTCCTAAGTGTAAGCTCCATGGGTGTCAGAAATTGTTCTGTCTCGTTCACAGTCTTATGTGATGAAAGAATGAATTTAATTTTTACAAAAATAGAAATGAGGAAGTAACAAGTATTCATAGTCTTTTATATTCTGGTAATTATTTCCTGGGTACTTCGTTAAAATTATGTTTTGATTAATACCTCGTGACAATCCTCTAAGGTGGAGGTTTCAGAGAGGAAAAACGTTGCAATCCCAGTGACTAGTAAAAGGAAAGCTAGAGAGCTGGGATTCAAACCCTGGGTGTATCTGTTGCAAAAGCAAATCTCTTTCCAGTTAATCCATATTCTTTCTTTATTATAAATTATAAAATAATGGTTGGGCGCAGTGGCTCACGCCTGTAATCCTAGCACTTTGGGAGGCCGAGGTGGGCGGATCCCTTGAGGTCAGGAGTTTGAGACCAGCCTGGCCAACATGGTGAAACCCCATCTCTACTAAAAATTCAAAAATTAGCCCGGCATGGTGGCACATGCCTGTAATCCCAGATACTCAGGAGGCTGAGGCAGGAGAATATCGCTTGTACCCGGAAAGGGAGATTGCAGGGAGCTGAGATCATGCCACTGTACTGCAGCCTGGGCGACAGAGCGAGACTCCGTCTCAAAAAAAAAAAAAAAAAAAAAAAAAAAAAGTGAAATAGTAAGTATACAGTGGATATTACAAATTATTATTACATGACTTATTTCTGTCTAATAGATGAGATCACTGAGGATGAAGTGACAGGTGAGTTACCTGGGGTCATGCCACTATGTCACACCACTCATGCTGGAAAAAGGACTTCAGAACCTGGTTCTGATTCAGCTTCAGCGGGCTCCTTTTGTACAACTGCAAGATTTCTGCAATGCAGATACTTTGTGCGTCTCACTTTGTCTGAGCAACTTTTATGTTTTCCATCCATTATATTTTACCCCTCGTAAACTTGCAGAGGCTCACATTTGTAAGTTAAACACCAAGCTTTTCAAAAGCTAGTCCTAAAACTTGTATCATGATTTTGCTTCGTGTCCAAGCTAACCTTTGATTTGTCTTTATAGTACCTGTGTAAACTGAATGAAAACAGCATTTGAACTGAAATTTGCTATTTTGCTTGTACTTATTTTCTCCTGTGCCAATGTACAACCTAACTCTTACCAGGAATAGTTTATTGCTCAGGTATAGTTTGCTGGTTCATCTATTCATTTTCAGGCTAGAGAAAAGCCTTCAGCTGAAAGATTTACCAATTGCAAGAAAAGTGAGGTAATTTATAGAAAGTCTATAAAAATGTGGGAGTCATGGTGCCCAGTGCACCGGATGATAGTCTACATGTTAATTAAAGAATTATGTTTATAATTAGCCTGAAAGAAGATAATTTAATTGGTTGGCCAATTACAGAAATAAATTGGAGACTGAAATTGCGAACTTATATTTCACTGTGTTTTTCAAAAGCACATCTATGAATTGATAGATAAACGTTATGTCCATACATACAGAGCTATGAAACCCTTCTATAAACATGCAATTGGGGAGATACGTGTCAAAACATATCCCAGAAACAAGATTAAAATTACTTCTGTGAATCATGCTATACCATGCTCCATGTTTGTGCTGCAAACTCATGGGTGTTTATTCTCCTATGATGGTCTACTAAATATCTGTCTAGCTTACTGTTATTTTTTTTATTTAGTCTTGAGAATTTTCCCTGTGTTTGTGCAATACAAGAAAAAATACACTTGCTGAAGGTCATCGTGTTGTGCAATACAAGAAAGGACTGTGTCTTCAAAATCACCTTCTCTTGAAATAATAGATTGTGGATAGAGAGATTTAGATCTTGAAAATTGCTTCTAAAATTACTTTTCCATCTTTTCTTGTGCAATAGTTGGAGCTTATGCAATAAACCAGTCTTTTCAGTATCTCTCTTTAAAATGTGGTATTTTCAGTGTCCTTACTTAATATGGGATAATTGTACACAGTGGTTTTCTTTTCAGAATTTTAACATGGTTTGTACGATCTGAGTCTGGTATGGGTCTTGGAAAATGTCTACCACTTGTTTATTGTGGTCTCATTCTTTAGAGAGGAGGGGGATGGTTTTCAACATTCTAAAATATGCAAGCAACGGACACCAATATGTTATGTGTACTCTATACATATATTTATACTTACACATGGCTCTCATCTGCTCTGCTTAGATACTAAATATTTCAGAGTAGTATGAATAAATACATTTAATGTTTCATAGACACATAATATCTCACAGTTTGTAGAACAGACAGTGCTCTCTGGTGTAATTACCAGGCTGATCCTAAGAGGCCAGACTGTCTGGAACTTGCTTTCATCTCTGAATACTTTGTGCTTATGGATAAACCAGGTGACAAGGAGATGCCTTGGAGTGCTAAGTTCTGCATATCTCAATGTTTGATTTTAATTCTTTATGTGCTAATGGGAACACTCATTTTCCTTAACAGCCATTTCTTTGGGCCTATTCTACTTTAGGTATGAGAGGCTCAGGAAAACTTTCTTATCCTCAGCACACATATTATGATGAAGTTTACCCAGAGTCTTCATAAGTGAGCAGTCTTCAATGCCAACTGGGAAACTCAGATCATTCAGAACTGGGAACATAGGCATAGATTTGATTCATGCTATTTTTTAAGTGGAAAAGAGAAACAGGTACATTTTTGTTGATGTTACTGTTTGGTGAATGCATCTGTCGATGTTAATCTCATCTCACATGGAACAGACACTGAATTTGAATGTCTGAAATATGTCCAGTCTTTTTAGATCTGATGTTTGTACTCATATGCCAACTTTCTTATGATAATTGTCAAATTAAATGCTTAATTCTGATAGCTGCTTCCACTGGTGGATTCCACATAGATGACATCTATTTTCCAAGCCATGTTAGGCTCTTCAATCCTTTTTATGTTTTTCTAAAAGTTAAAACGTTTCAGGACCTTACTTAATTTAGAGGATTTATAACATAGGAACAAAAAAATTTCCTTTGCCTCCTGGTTTCTGGGAATCTTTCTTTCTTTGCTTAGTATTTATCAAGAAGTATAGTTTGCCATCACTACATATTAGAAGACATTCATGAGGGCGGTATCAATTTTTTTCACACATTTTGAAATCAAATTTCACTAGACAATAGATGGGATCTATCATGATACTGAAATGAATTTTTCATGTGATTATATGGGCACATTGATCCTGACTACATCAGTTCTTCTGTGATTGGCACTCGATTGATTATGGGATTGTATCTGCATCCACAAATTATTTGTAAGATGTTCTAGTTATGCTGCTTGCTATACCTGGGTGTGTGTGTGTGTGTGTGTGTGTGTGAGAGAGAGAGAGAGAGAGAGAGTTTAGCTTTTCTTTAGTAATTTCACAGTTCTACTATTCTGTGGCCTGCCAAGGGGGACACAGGAGTGTGGCAGAGGGAGAAGTCAGCCAGGTGGTTTGGAGTTTATTCCCTGACAGTCTTTAGAATTGCCTGTTGATGTGGTTTGGCTGTGTCCCCACCCAAATCTCATCTTGAATTGTAGCTCCCATAATTCCCACGTTGTGGGAGGGACTCAGTGGGAGATAATTGAATCATGGGGGCGATTTCCCCCATACTGTTTTAGTGGTAGTGAATAACTCTCATGAAATATGATGATTTTATAAGGGGAAACCCATTTCGCTTGTCTCACATTTTCTCTTGTCTGCCACCATGTAAGATGTGCCTTTTGCCTTCTGCCTTCTGCCATGATTGTGAGGCCTCCCTAGCCACATGGAACTGTAAGTCCATTGAACCTCTTTTTCTTTGTAAATTACTCAGTCTCTGGTATGTCTTTATCAGCAGCGTGAGAATAGACTAATACAGTAAGTTGGTACCAGGAGTGTGAGAACAGACTAATACACCTGTGTATGGTGATTATAGAAAGGAAACCAAATTTTCATCAGTAGATTACCATTTCAAAGCTCCGTACAAAGTCACCACCCTCTTGCCTGCATCTGAGGCTGGCTGTGCCCTTGACTCCTTCACCTTCCTTGGTTCTTTGCTGCTGCTCTTAATTATTCCGTTTCCTGGATTTTAGGGTAACATGGAAACTTGTGAAAGCAGTAATTGAAGAGGAAGACACTCTGCTGACTTCTAAGCCAACAACTTTGTTTTATCAAGTACTTTAATGAATTCCAAAGGATGTGGCAGATGTTAATACATTCATTCTTCCTACGATAGCCCAAAAAAGTAGGCTTGACTCTAGTATTTTTCCATCTCTAAAATGCAAAGTGAGAAAGGTCGCTTTCTCGTCTTCTGTGTTGATCTCCCTCTTCCACTCTTTTTTCTCCTTTACAAAAAATTTGAGTAGATTTACTTTAGACTGCCCTTCCTTTGTCTAAATTTTAATTACCGACTAAATTTTAATTACCTGTTCATAATATATCCAGCCTTCTCTTTCTCACCTCACCATTGCATCGCACTCCTCCATTCAAACCAATTTGCTTGGCATTTTCTGTAAATTTGTTTTTCATGTGGTTTTGTTCTCATTGACACTATTCGGCGTGCATATGATAAGTCTAGAGTCTGTTCACTTTAGCTGTAGCCCACCATCTAAAGATATTTGGGAAATCACAGGACAGTACTTTGTCTTTTAGTGCAGTGATTTGATATCACTGTAGGAGACAAGATAGCCTTGAGGCTAGGAACATAGATTTTGGAGTTGTGTGGGCCCAGTTTTAAGCCTCATTTGACCACCTGCGCATCCATGAGCAAATGGTTTACTCTTACAATGGTTCTTTTTGCTCATCTGTAGAGTAAAACCATGATAATAGTAATAATACTTAACTCATAGGGCTCTTCATTTCTTAGCCATTGACCATCGCTTCTGTGCCAGGTGCTGTGCTATATGACAGGTATAAGTTGATAAATAAAACTAACATGAACCTCCCTTTGCAATTTCATTGAGGTAATGCATAGTACCTGGGAATAGATGCTTAATGATACACCGAGGAAGGAGGTAGTTCTAGAATGTAATCAATGGTAGCTCCTTTCCCATTTGAAGGTATAGAAAGTATCTTTCATTCTTTATTTTTCAAATAGAGGATTGAATATCTACCATGTGCTGGGTAGCAGGGATGCAGTATCAACAAGGTCGGCAGTCCTTCATGCAGTGTGCATACTTCTGTTCCAGAAGACAGTGAACAAGGAAACAGTTGAGTAAACTAAGCAGTTATAGAGTATGATGCATGTTATGAAGGAACTGGGGAGATAATGGTGGGAAGGAAGGTAGGGTGGGAGGGAAAGGAGAGGGCTAATAAGGTAAGACCTTAAAAATGGGACACAGCGGGTTTTGCAAAGCTCTGGAGGAAGAACAAGCAAAGGCCTTGAGGTAGAAAAGGGCTTTGTGGCCAGGCGTGGTGGCTCACACCTGTAATCCCAGCACTTTGGGAGGCCAAGGCGGGTGGATCACCTGAGGTCAGGAGTTGGAGACCAGCCTGGCCAAAATGTTGAAATCCCGTTTCTATTAAAAATACAAAAAAATTAGCCAGGTGTGGTGCCGGGTGCCTGTAATCCCAGCTACTCAGAAGGCTGAGGCAGGAGAATCCCTTGAACCCAGGAGGTGGAAGTTGCAGTGAACATAGATAGTGCCATTGCAAGCCAGCCTGGGTGGCAAAAGTAAGACTCCATCTAAAAGAAAAAAAAAAAAAAGTAAAGAAAAGGGCTTTGCACATCTGAGGAACAAAATAGAGGTATGTGTGGCTGGATTGTAGCAAGTTGAGTGCAGAATGACGTGAGAAGGTGTTATAGACTTGTAGACGGAGGAGGAAATAGATCATGCAATACGTCTGGTGGATTGTGAGAAGCTGACTTCCACTATGGCCAGGGTGATGTCAGGGCAGGTAACGGGACTACAGGCAGTCACGGGGAGGAAGTCATCAGGATGCTGCCCGGGTATCTGGCATTCATTACTGTTTGCTTGGCAGTGCCACTTATCAAGATAAGGAACTATGGGGGGTGGCAAAATTTGAGGTAATAGATCTATTAAAATGTGGTCATTATTGGTGGCTATTCATAAAATAAAGGCATATCTATAGCTTCTTTCATGTACCTCTTGGTTTCTGTGACATTTAAGAAAAACATTCAAGACTTTCTCTGAAGATGTCTCAAGTTTTTATTTTTGCTACGTGTTACTTGGCAGGAAGCTAAAAGTCCCTAAAGTCACTAAAGATTGCTTATGGCCTGTGAGGACAGCACAGAGTGAGACTGGACTGGTTGGTTGACAACAGTCAGACTGTTACAGAATGCTGAGGGGTTAATTAGCTTAGAGTTTATTGGTGCAGTATACTTGCTCAGCACTGATGGATTTCCTGATTTAGTGTATTAAAGATGAAAAAGTAAAGTTCCTTTCTGATAGAAGTGTTTATTTCTACTAAACTGGGACTAGAAAAGCATTGATGAAATGTTTATATATTCAGAGCAACATTCTGCCTTCTGCCTTCTGCCTTCTGCCTGGCCAGCTGCCATCTCCGACTGTTGGAAATAAAGTGAGGGGTCTGACGTCATCTTGATGGTGTCTGGTATTTGGGTGTTTCTGCCTAGCTTCCTTTGGCTGACATTACCAAGGCACATTGTTAATACTGGCCTCACAGGCCATAATCTCTTACGTGTCATTTTGTATTTAAACTTTTGCATAAGAGTCATCAGCACAGAACAATAGATTACTTCTGTAGCAATATTAGTTTTGAGATGAAAAAAAAAAAAAAGATACTACTGGACCAGGCATGGTAGTTCACACCTGTAATCCCAGCACTTCAGGAGGCCAAGGCGGGCGGATCACCTGAGGTCAGGAGTTCAACACCAGCCTGGCTAACATGGTGAAACTCCATCTCTACTAAAAATACAAAAATTAGCCAGGTGTGGTGGTGTGCGCCTGTAATCCCAGCTTCTCAGGAGTCTGAGGCAGGAGAATTGCTTGAACCTGGGAGACAGAGGTTACAGTGAGCTGAGATCGCGCCACTGCACTCCAGCCTGGGCAACAGAGTAAGACTCTGTCTCATTAAAAAAACAACAACAACAACAACAAAAAACAGAGAGAGAGAGAGAGAGAGAGATACTACCGTCACCTTGTATGAAACCACATACACAGCATAGTTAAGCCTACTAATGAAATATCCTATCGTTTCCTCTGTTTAATAGTAGGCTAGAGAGAAGCTTATACAGTAAACATGTAAAAGGTACAGTTAATTTCTCTGCTTGAATTTGCACATGGGAGGAATTATCTTCTCTTCTTTTGCCCTTTTCACAGAACCATAAAATGTGAGGGCTTGGACCTTGGAGGACATCCAGTTCATCCACTTGTGGGGAACTGAAGACTAGATAGTTACACTGTAGTTCAAGTGCGATCATATCACTGCAATTAAAACTATGAGAACACTAGATTATTCTGTAGTGCCACCACATTATGAATATGACTCACTGTCAAGTAACAGATGCCCCTCATATTGATGTGATCAATCACAGCACTTCTCTTAGAGTCTGTGGGTGATTGGTCACTGTGTATTGGTTTTTAGTTCATGCACAGAAGGCAAAGTGTATAGTGGCGTTACCTTCTTGTTCCCCAGTGATTCAAGATTTACAAAAAAGGAATACGTGGAAATTGGCTAACGCAGATGAAAGTGCATCAAAGAAACAAAAAGTGATAACATTGGGAACCGAAATTCCAATTGAACATAAAGGAGTTCTAAAAGGATGACCTGGCTATGGAATCATGACAGTCCTGCCCTTTGACCCCCTATAATTACACACCCAGAGGAACTTAGCAGAAGTGAGCTTATTGGCGTGTACAAGGAAAATGGTTGTGACCAATAGGATGTAGGTGTTCCAGAGTAAATAACGCCAGTTGAAAAACTTCACATTAAAGAACCCTCAGAGATATATCAGCATGTTGAAAGCACAAAGGAGAATATTCCTGAAGCTGATTCAAATGTAGGAGCATGACAATGTGTCCAGGGATAGCAGTGATGCTCACTCCACCAGGATGGTTATATTGTGGGACGAGTGAAGGCAGGTCACGAGTGTTTTACAAAGAAATAAAACACTTTGGCGGTGTGTGTGGCTCACACCTGTAATCCCAGCACTTTGGGAGGCCGAGGTGGGCAGATCACTTAAGTCCAGAAGTTCTGGACCAGCCTGGGCAAAAGGGTGAGACCCTGTCTCTACAAAAAAAATAAATAAATAAAATAAGAAATAAAGCACTTTAATTCTCAATGTTTCCAATCTTCTAAATTATAGTGTACTAAATATGTTTAGTTTCACTATTTAGAAAGTTTTTTGTATACATTTATAAACCATAGGGTGTTTGTAATGTTTGGACAAAAATTCTTAAAGGTCATGGAACGATGATAAACAATGTGAATTTTCCCAAAGCTTGTCTGAAGACAGTCATTTTTATGGTCCTATACTGGCATGCAAATTGAGGACTGCCTGTAGTTTAAATGAATAAATATAGACTCAGTGAAAGTCCAAAAATATTGGCTTCTTTTATTTGGAATTATCTCAGCTTATTCTGTTAACTACTTATTTGCTTTAAGGAAAAAAAATAGCATAGATAACATTTTATTTGTCTGTATGACATAAATGTCAAAAGTAATGATGGGATGAATGAGATCAACTTGTAAGCACTTATCACCATGCCTGCAACATAATTGGCACTCGATAAATGCAACACATATCTAGAATTTGATCATTTCTCTCTACTTCCACCGCTACCATTCTGGTTTGAGTCACCACCTCCCTCCCTGAATGGTTGCAGTGACCCCCCTTGGGTAACTCTGCTTCTTCCTTGCCTTTCTACACTCTGCACTTAGTACACGACCCAGTGGCTTCCCATTTCCCCCAGTAAAATCCAAAGGTCTTACACTGACATCAAGGCTTTCCATGGTCTGGGCTCATTATCTCTGATCTCATCTCCCACCCACTTCCCCTAGCTTACTCTGCTCTAGGTACAAATTTCCTGATGATGCTGAGACCATGCTTTCCTGCCTAGGGGGCTTTCCCCAGCTTTCCCTCTCCCTGGATTGCTCCTCCTCCACATCGTCATTGGGTCAATTTCTCATTCCTCCTTAAAGTCTTTGCTCAAAAGTCACCCCCTCAATGAGGCCCTGGCAATTCTGTTCAAAACCTTAACTTCCCCCAGCCCAGCAGCATTTCTGATCGCCTTATACTGTTCTTTTTTTCTTTCCATAGAGCTTTTCACCTTCTAAGGTTTTCAGATTTTTAGTTTACTTTTTAAAATTCATCCTCTTCTCTTGCTAGAATGCAAACCTAATGAGTTCAGGGATCTTTTGTTTGTTAGACAATTTAGCTCTTATAATATTTCCTACCATGTATTGCATCTGAGTGAATAGCTTTTAAATGATGAATGACTATTTGAAAGAAACTGTTGATGTTGTTTGAGAATTGTTCTCCATTCTGTACGGTCCCAGCAGACTTGGCAACAGTGATTGTAGAAATCATGTCTTATTTACTCATCACAAAATTGTCAGAATCCAGTATTCCAGTTCTGGCCTTTCTTCCATAAATATTAGATCTCTGTTCTAAAGAGTTTTTTTTTGTTTGTTTGTTTGAGATGGAGTTTTGCTCTGTTGCCCAGGCCAGAGTGCAATGGCATTCTCTTGGCTCACTGCAACCTCTGCCTCTTGGGTTCAAATGATTCTCCTGCCTTAGTCTCCTGAGTAGCTGGGATTACAGGCACACACCACCATGCCCAGCTAATTTTTTGTATTTTTAGTAGAGATGGGGTTTCACCATGTTGGCCAGGCTGGTCTCAAACTCCTGACCTCAGGTGATCCACCTGCCTCAGCCTCCCAAAGTGCTGGGATTACAGGCATGAGCCTCTGCGCTTGGCTGAGAGTTTTAAAGTCACAGGAAATACACAAAGGAATTCAACTCAACATATATTGACTGAACGTTTTCTATGTACAGTTGTCTAAAATGGATAATTATTAACTTAGGTTTTCACTAAAGCATTTGTTTTCCTCAAGCCACTGGTTTCCGTGGAGTTTAAGCCGATGTGCTGAAGAGATAACCACAGGATAAGAAACATATAGTGAGCTTTCCGAGTTGATGCTAATTATGGAAACATTCTCAGGACATAACTTAGAGGACCAGTTACACAAGCCTAAACCTGGAAAAAAAAAATCAGAAGACAAGAAGAGTAAGAGTTTAAGGAAAATACTTGGCATGATGTGAGAGATTTTTTTTTTTTTAATGACCAGAGCTATTAAGACTATTCATTGAGTTTTCAAGAGTATAATATATGATTGATTTGTTTAGATTATGTACACAAAGAGCATTGTTGTACTTAAAATAGGGGAAAAAGAAGGGACTGCATTGCTTTTTTCCAGTGATGCATTGGGTTTTATATTGATGCTGTGGATGCTTATGATACATTAAAATTTGTCACAGCAATGATAGACAGGATCAGTAATTTTCCTCCAATATTGCCCTATTTCCTGGCTGCATGAAACCATGAAATCACTTAATGGGATCATACAATACCGGCTTTGATTGGAAATTAAATAAGATCTTACCTTGGCAGTTCTAAGAAGAGACTGTGTCTGTCAGCATGGCATCACATATTTATGAATAATCTTAAGGTGGATTGTGATAAGCAATCACTTATTGAGTTCATTACATTTGCAGGCACAGTGCTAGACAATGGAGATATACTGGTGAACAAAACAGATCTTGTTCCTGCTCTCACACAGATCCTGATATTATTGGAACCCATAGAAATGGACAGAATTGGGTCTAAGTAACTGCAAAGAAGTGATTTCTGTCTGCAAGTAACATCATTACCATGGTTTATGAATTCTGTTCCTTGTTATTAAATATCAGTTAGGAAACTGATGTGCAAGTGGCATGGGGAGATACTAAATAAAATGCGTAGGTTCACCCTTGAATGCTTCAAGATGTTTGTACGGAAGGAATGGAGTATCTTTTGTTTGATTCTTATTTGTTGTAATGGAAAGGCAGAAACCCCTCTAAATGCCACCCCCTTGTTGGGATTGAATTGGATTAGAGGTCATCTATCCACCCATTTAACAGATATTTTTTGATTGAGTGCTTCCTGTGAGCCAGCATTCTTACAGGCTTTGGTGATCACCATTAGTAAAAGTGACAATGTCCTTTCCCTTACAGAACTTGCATTCTAGTGGGGGAGGCTCAGAAAAATTTTAAAAAAGCAAATAGCATATAATACAGTGTCAGGTAGTCATAATAAAGGGGAAAAATTAAGACAAGGGACTCAGGGTGATAGGGGCTGCTATTTTAGATAGGGCGACCATGGAAGTGGTTTTCCGTGTGTGTGACCTCACAGGTTTGTGAGCAGCAGTCAAGCTAGCTTTGCTCAGAATTACTAAATGTACACACACACACACACACACACACACGAGCATGCATGTAGGCTTTCCCATAATTCACCCCTCAACATGTCCCCCTCTTCCACTGTTGCCACCTGTGCTATCCCTAAGCTTTGGGCTTTCTCTGTCTCCTGCTTTCTACATCTCCTGATTCTTTGAAGGTTTTCTATTTTTCTCCTGTTCTGGGATCAACCGGTGTACTGTCGGGCCAAGTTTGAGGTCCCTAGGCATCCCTGAATGCCTTATCTACTTTCTTGGCTAAGTAAGGCTTGTATATATCTGCATTGTAGCCACAGTTTCTCATTTGGCCAATCCTCAGTAAGATGATTTGGGGAAGGCAACATTTCTTCGCTATTGAGAAAGATCTCATGTTGAACTTTGTTTTTCAACTGCAATATCCAAAGTGGGCAATTCATTGAAAGGGTAGTGCTGATTTAGTGCTATTAACTTATTAAAAATTTTGGGCATTGTTTGTTCTTATTCATTCATTCAACTACTATTGATTGACGCCCTTTTATATGCCTGACATTATGCTAGATACTGGGGCTATAATTCTAGGTAATAACAGACTCAGTTTTATTATTATTATTATTATTATTTGAGATGGAGTGTCGCTATTGTCGCCCAGGCTGGAGTACAGTGGTGCAATCTCGGCTCACTGCAACCTCTGCCTCCTGGGTTCAAGCAATTCTCCTGCCTCAGCCTCCTGAGTAGCTGGGATTACAGGCACCCACCACTATGCCCGGTTAATTTTTTTTTTTTTTTTTAAGTAAAGATGGGGTTTCACCATGTTGGCCAGGCTGGTCTCGAACTCCTGACCTCAGCTGATCCACCTGCCTTGGCCTCCCAGAGTGCTGGGATGTGAGCCATTACACCCAGCCCAGACTCAGTTTAATAATCAGACATTAATAATTACACAAATGAACACATAATGACAATTGAAGAAACTAAAGGAAAAATACAATGTATGGGAGCACAAAACAAAATAATTAATAGCCTGGCGGGTCTAATCTCAACACAGCCTTGAAAGGATGCCTGGGTTGAGGTTTGAAAGACGGATAAGTGTTAACTAGAGAAGAGAGATAGGGGTTTAATAGTGCATGCAAAAGTCCTGTAGGAGCAAAGGGATGAAGGAAGGTTGGTTGGAGATATCAGGCTGATGCCAGGCTATGCAGTGTAGAGCCTTGTAGGCTGAAGGATTTTTTTTTTTATTGTTTGTTTGTTTTTTGAGACGAAGTCTTGCTCAGTTGCCCAAGCTGGAGCATAGTAGCACAATCTCAGCTCA
This sequence comes from Macaca nemestrina, assembly GCF_043159975.1. Taxonomy (NCBI): domain Eukaryota; kingdom Metazoa; phylum Chordata; class Mammalia; order Primates; family Cercopithecidae; genus Macaca; species Macaca nemestrina. The sequence continues at coordinate 11,940,065 of NC_092125.1, read as the reverse complement.
CTGCAACCTCTGCTTCCTGGGTTCAAGAGATTCTCCTGCCTCAGCCTCCCAAGTAGCTGGGACTACAGGTGCACACCACTACACCCAGCTAATTTTTGTATTTTTAGTAGAGAAGGGGTTTCACTATGTTGGCCAGGCTGGTCTCGATCTCCTGACCTCAAGTGATCCACCCGCTGGGACTCCCAGAGTGCTGGGATTACAGGTGTGAGCCACTGCGCCCGGCCGGCTCAAGGATTTTTTGGCTTTTATCTTTAGAGCAATTGGAAACCATTGAAGGGTTTTAAGCCAGCATACCATACAGTACAGATTGATGGTGTGGCCTCAAGCTAAAGCTCCCTGGAAGGGAGTTTGCAGTGTGGAGAACCATTCAGTGGATTTTAAAGATGTCAACATGAGAGATGATTGTAGCTTGGACTAAGGTGGTGAGAAATTGATGGATTGGAAAAGTATTGATGGAGTAGAACCCACAGGACTTGGTAACTCCAAGGTGGCTGTCACCCTTATGTAAGTGCTTCCATTTATCTAATTGCTCATGAGGTTTCTTGTAAGTGGTTGATTATTTATTATTTCATCCAGAATTTGTATAAAGAAAGATCAATACATTTGTTTCTTCAAGTTTGTTTAGTAAAGGATGAATATTCAAGGGTACTTTTAGTCTTTATGGGCCAAGGTAAAAAAAATGATGGTCATCATGTGCATTTAAGCCCTCAAACACTATTGGTACACGCAGCCAAAATGCAAAAGCAGGACATATGAATTACAAGTCTGCACCTCAGGGGCTGAATAGCAAATACTAATTCAGAAGAGGCCTTATGACCCAGGAAAACATACTTTAATTAATATCTGTATTGTTCTGTCAGGTAGGTTAACCCTCCGGATCACATCAGTATTTGGCAGTGTTGATCTTTATTGTTGGAATAGAAACTAGATTGTGTGTATGTGTGTGTGTGTGTGTGTGTGTGTATACATGTATGTGTGAGCACGTGTGCATGTACACAATATCCTCATGTATACTTAATATATATGTTACCTACTAGATGTATTACATATGGATAATAATAAATAGAAAACATTAAGCTATTTATCAAAACCTCTCAAATGCCTGCTCTGCATGCTGTCAGACCACAGTGATTCTGGAGAGGAAGTGTGCTTTGAGATGAATGATGGGTTAATTAAAGGCAACTGGCAGGTGGCTTTTGAACTGGTGTTTGGTTCATTAAGTGTTCGGTATATTTTACTTTCTGTCCAAAGGGAACCCTTTGCTTACTGGAAAGTAAAATAAAAGCAGCTCCCGGGTAAACTGTCAAAAGCTTGGATGAGTATGTTGGATTAGATTGTATCATTCAAAGTTGAACCATGATTGAAAGCTGTAGCTGTAGCCTCTGTCCTTGGTGGTATAGCAGAGCTCTCCTGAACTTAATGTTGCTTCATTACCAGGCACTCCATCATACAGTGTTAAGGCACTGGATTGAAGTGAAACTTTGTGTAAGTGAGTTGGTCTCATACATTGGATAGTATAGCTTAATATAGTATTTAAATCCATTCCTTTCCCTTAGATGATTGGCATGTCTTACATACTAATGGGCATCTCCACATGAGCTTTAATTTCTGCTTTGTCCAAAGTACCCGGGCTTATTTTAATATTTGACTGTTAAAGATTGTCTTCAAACTCCTATAGGTTTCCTATATCATATATCAAAAAGATACTCATATCTGGCTGGGCGCAGTGGCTCACGCCTGTAATCCTGGCACTTTGGGAGGCCGAGGTGGGTGGATTGCCTGAGCTCAGGAGTTCGAGACCAGCCTGGGCAACACAGTGAGATCCTGTCTCTACTAAAAATACAAAAAATGAGCAGGGCGTGGTAGTGCTTGCCTATAGTCCCAGTTACTTGGGAAGCTGAGGCAGGAGAATCACTTGAAGCCGGGAAGCAGAGGTGGCAGTGAGCTGGGATCGTGCAACTGCACTCCAGCCTGGGTAACAGAGTGAGACTCTGCCTCAAGAAAAGAAAAGAAAAAAAAAAACCTCATATCTTTCTTAGGATCTATATATTTTCTGGGTCCCTTTCTGGGCCCTAGATCCTCAGAGTGTGGTTCATACTTGAGAGCTTGTTAGAAATGCACAATCAGTCCCACTCAAGACTTTCCCAATCAGAATCTGCATCTTAGCAGGATCCATGGGTGATAGGATGCACCTTACAGATTGAGAAGCACTTTTATAGATAACATCCTTGGTAAAAATCAATTGAGTCTCTAGAAGCAGTGTGGGATTACAGACTGAATGATGTGAATCTAACTCAGATGAATTAGGTTTAGTGATCAATTTCTGGAAATATGTCTGATAAGCCCTCTGTGAGTAACAAGTTACTTTATGCCCCGTTTTCCTCATCTAGATATGTGTGGGTCATCTTTATACCACGGGGTATCGTGAGGATTAAATAAGCTAATGCCAGGATGGGCATTCACTTGGACTTTTGTGAAGATAGTGTGCCTTCTCTTCTTCCGGGGCTTACTGAGTGAGCTCTGTTACTCCCACTTGTCCCATATGCCTGTGGTTTTGTTTTCACCTCGTCTTGCTGTCTCCTCTTATTCTCATTCCCAAACTGTCTTTAGTTCATAATTAATTATGTATTAAATTGTATTTAAATAGTCTCCAGCATCCAAAGGAGTAAGAGTGTAGTTACTTACCCAAGAGTGTAGTTTGCATGTTAGAGTTAGTTCCATAGGGTAGGTAAGACAAAATAGTAAAAGCCTCTGGGCATTTCATAAGGCACTGAGCACACCAGCACAATTTTTGGTTCTTTTGTTTCAATTACACTACGTATTTGGAACACAATATAGCTTCAATCTTGCAGATTATATAAGCTCGAAAGTACTTCATGATTGTTTTTATTATAACCACAGTGCACGTGAATTTATATTCAGATGTACCCTATCCTATGAGAAAAATGCTATTTTTTTAGCAAATGATGTTTTAAAGAAAACAAATGAATGTTCACTGGAAATCAGTGAGCACCTGGAGCGTCAGTTAGGAGGTGGTTGTTAAAAATATTGGGCTTTGCCTGTGGCTGGTGCTATAAGCTATGCTATTAAATATTGCTGCTACCATATAGGAAATAAAGGCAAATACAAAGCATTACAAGGATTTAAAATACAAATTAGAGTGGCGCCTTTCCAATTTATATAGCATATTCTTTTTTTTTGAGACGAAATTTCGCCCTTGTTGCCCAGGCTAGAGTGAATGGCGCGATCTCAGCTCACTGCAACCTCTGCCTCCCAGGTTCAAGCAATTCTCCTGCCTCAGCCTCCTGACTAGCTGGGATTACAGGCATGTGCCACCATGCCTGGCTAATTTTTATATTTTTAGTAGAGATGGGGTTTCTCCATGTTGGTCAGGCTGGTCTTGAGCTCCCAATCTTAGGCGATCCTCCCATCTTGGCCTCCCAAAGTGCTGGGATTACAGGTGTGAGCCACCGCGCCCAGCCATATAGCATATTCTTTAGGTTAGCTAAAAAAAAACCTTGCTGTCTGCTTTTGAGGCTTTATTCCCATCACCTATGCCCTGCCATACTACCTTGGTGAAGGGCTTCTAGAATGTACTTGTGTATCCCTTTTCTGTCTAATTAGAAGGGTTGATGATTATATTGCTTTTTTACTACTCTGTTATGTTTTCTTTTGTTTCTTTGAGGTTGAGATGTCAAAATACGTAAATGGTCAGACTTTTTAGGCCCTTGCCACATAGAACCTGTATATTCCATTTATTTACTGTGCATTTGGTGCCTTTGTATGCTAGTCATTACGTAAGGTGCTTTATCCGATTTACTTCATCATTTTAGAAATTCAATACTTCGCCTCACATCATATAACCTAGTACCTGGTGAGCTGGGATGGGAATCCAGATCTTGCTTGTTCTACAGTCCATGATTCCTGCAGCACTCACGCTGCCTGTATTGAGCCCTCCTAATTTTCATCTTTCTGCATGTGCAGTTTCTTCAGTAACCTTGCTTAACTAATTGATTGGAAACCTGTTTTGGCTTTTAGAGGACTGAAATAAGAAATTGTCTCTCCACGCATTCTTAAGCAACCCAGGATCCTTTCAGATGTGCTCAAGCAACTAATGCGTGGTTGAACTAAGATGACTTTTGCCATCACTTTGAACTGAGAAAGTTCTGTTATTGACCTGTTTTCCGGTGTGAGTTTTGAAATGACACGTGTGCCTGCTATTAGAATCTGTTCCATTCTTGATGATACTTGGTGTCCTAGAAATATGTCAGACAATTTCTTGTTAATTTTGATGACTAAAATAGTGATAATAATACGAAAATCCTGTATTTTACTTTTATTTGTTCAGGTTGCCTCTGGGATCAGTCAGTACAATCAGAAAACTGCTGATTGCCTTGAGTGGCTGTAGCTCCCCTCTTCTCCCCCACCCAATTGCTTTTTTGCAAATAAAAAGTACATTAGGGACTGATTCTGTAGGGGTTTCTTTTGGTTGTTTTTTTGACAGTAGTTTTTACATTGCGCGCAGATTGTTTAAATGCACTAAAATAATGTTCTTCAAGATCTAATTTGGACTGTGGAGTCATGTCAGGTCTCACTTACTTTTCCCTCTCTTTCTCCCCCTTTGCAGGATGATGAAGTGGTTCTGCAGTGCACCGCAACCATCCACAAAGAACAACAGAAACTATGCTTGGCAGCAGAAGGATTTGGCAACAGACTTTGTTTCTTGGAGTCCACTTCCAATTCCAAGGTGGGATGAAGTCTTTCAAGGCTATTCAAATATGCAAGTTTTACTAGTGGCATTGAAGTTATTTATGAGCTCTCTACTATTTTCTGTGGAACACATACTATATAAATGAAAGGGATATAAAAATGTTTTCAACTCCATTTTGCTGATTTTTAATTGAGTCTCTTCTGGGTACAAAGAACTAGGGATAAGATTGTTAGCAAGAACACGGAAAGTCCTTGCTCCATGATGTTTATATTCTAGTAGAAAAGCAAACAAGTAAATAAATGATGTAATTTGAAAACTGATAAGGGCTAGGAGGATTTAATGGATTATTAAGTCTGAACAGGAACCAATAGTCTTAGGCTCATTATATTTTTTATAAGATAGACTTTCAATTTTCTGTATTAACAAAAAGTCAAAACTCTAGATCCCAGTTCATGTTTAAAATAGGTAAACCTGGGTATAGATATAGTTCACACAGATATATCTGGATTTGACTTTCATTGGTAGAAAATGGGATATGGCTTTTTTTCCTCAAAGTGGTATCTCTTACATTGATCCTAAAGGGGAAAGGACAGAAAGATTGTCAGCAGTAAGTAGTCAGACATTGTAAATTATATATGTACTCTTGGAAATGAGCCCAGAAATATCTTAAGCTATGGAATTTTAAAATCAAAGGCAGAACTAACTTTTTGAGACTACCGCTCCTAGGATATTTATTTTTTTAGGCTGATCTTTGCCTAAAAGAGAATGGTTCATAATATCAGCATAGATTTTCTTGCAGAAATATAAACACTTAAATCTGTTGATATGTTTTGATTCGTTATTCCTGATTCCTAACTGTGGATATTTACTGTACATTGTATATATGAATGAATTTTCATCTGTGTCTCTATATTTCAGAAATTAGAAGTTAAGGTTTTACTTTTAGGAACTATTCACTTTGAGACAGACCCACCTTGTAATTATTAAAAATTCAGGGAGAAATGAGGAATGATCAAGAAGGCATAGTTTTTCATCTCTTTGAATCTCCACATAAAACCAGACAGAGCTATGAAGAGGGCAAAACTCACACCCACAGACGATACAGTATCCAAGACAAACTAAGTGGCAAGTTATTCCTACATATGGTGTCAGGAAATGTACAGGAGGAAGTGCAAGAGAGGCGACATGATTTCTATTGTCTCTGAAAGTCAGTGACAAATCCTTGCTGGAAACTGTGGTGGGCCAATGTGAAAACAGCAACCACTCCAGGCATGGTGGCTCACGCCTGTATTCCCAGCACTTTGGGATCCAAGGCAGACGGATCACTTGAGGTCAGGAGTTCAAGACCAGTCTGGCCAACATAGCGAAACCCTGTCTCTATTAAAAATACAAAAATCAGCTGGGTGTGGTGATGCACACCCGTAATCCCAGCTACTTGGGAGGCTGAGGCAGGAGAATCACTTGAACCCAGGAAGCGAAGATTGCGGTGAGCCAGGATCGCACCACTACACTCCAGCCTGGGTGATAGAGCAAGATTCTGTGGAAAAGAAAAGACAAAGAAAAAGAACTAAGAGGGAGCAAAGGAACCATGGCATAGTGAGGTGAGATGTTTCTGGAGTAACCTTGGCCCTATGGACTTTTATAACTAACCATGTAAAGCTCTCTTACAGGTCAAAGCCCTCCTCTGAGGAAAAATTGCAGGGGTGATAGAGGCAAAGGATAGAGAAGGATCAAACGAAAAACAAACAAAAAGATAGAGGAGGGAAATAGAACCCATAGATTTCATAAGATGCCATGTTTCAAGTAGTGGGGAGAACCACAGAACGAGCAGTTCTAGAGCTGTCAAGCTAAAAAAAGCTACACTCTCCCTTTCCCTAAGAGGACAAGAAAAAGCATTTCAATTTGTATCTGGACATTTGATGTGCTTGTGTTGCCTGTAGATATTATAATTTTATAATATATATAATTATGTATTAGTGGAGTAATCTAATTTATATAACTATAATTATACTTATATAATTTATATGGGTATATATTATATATAAAAAAGAGAATAAGAAGCAGAATAATATCTACAGGTAATAAAGGTCAACTAGTTAAATAAGCTTATAACTATTTAAAAATGGACTAAAAGAAATTAAAAAAATAAGATACACTGTGAAGGAGCAACATACATGCTTAGCTCAGAAATAAAATGAGTAGAGAACAGAGATTTGGAAAAGGGAGCTGAATTACAGCCAGAATTCCAAATTAAAGAAAAACTAATTTTAGACCTGGAGACTGCATGAGAAGGGACAGCAGAGCACGTAAACCCACAGCTTAACATCTGCAGAGACGTAGAAGATGGAAAAGCGAAAACCTTTGAAAATCCAAAGGAAATGATTTTGTGGAAGACAATTTTCCCACGAACCGGGGCTGCAGGGTGTTTGGGGGATGATTCACGCAATTACATTTATTGTGCACTTTATTTCTATTATTATTACATTGTAATATATAATAAAATAATTCTACAATTCACCATAATGTACTATCAGTGGGAGCCCTGAGCTTGTTTTCCTGTAACTAGATGGCCGTATCTGGGAGTGATGGGAGACAGTGACAGGTCGTCAGGCATTAGATTCTCATAAGAGGGTGTGCAACCTGGATCCCTCGCATGAGCAGTTCACAATAGGGTTTGCACTCCTGTGAGATCAGCAGCAGCATTAGATTCAGAGCTCAGGTGGTAACGCCAGTGATGGGGAGTGGCTGTACATACAGATGAAGCTTGCCAGCTGCTCACTTCTGGCTCTGTCGCCTGGTTCCTAAGGGGCCACTGGCACCGGTCCATGGCTAAGGGGTTGTGGACCCCTGACCAAAGAACACCAAATTTCAGTGGAGACTCTGGCACGAGGAATGGTGGTGAGCATTCAAGATGCACTTACCCAAGGAACTGAGATGGAACGATGGTTTTAGGGGAGAGAGTGTCTTGTGGAATGGCTCTGTCCTCTGACAAGGTTAAGTAAGTATGACTACCAAAAAATGGGAGACTGGGTACAGTTTATAAAAATTCAACTTTCTGATTGCTTTATAGGTGTAGTCTAAAAGTAAACAATATAACTTTCACTGGAGACAAATAATATATTAGCTATTTGCAATATTGCTCATAGAGAGAACTAAGAAATAGTAATCAAAAAGGGAAGGTCTTAAGGATATTATTTAAAAATATAAGTATTAGGGAGGCCCAAACTTCCTAAACAAAAGAGATATATAAAAATATATTTAAATATTATATATTGTATGAACATATTTATATTATAAATAATATAAACAAAACAAATAAATATATAAGTATTATAAAATATATATTATATATTTCTGTTATATATAATGCCTATATTGAATACATTTATATTATAAGTTAATATAGATTCATGTTTATTAAGAAATACATATTTATTTTATATTGTATATATTTATAATATAAATATTTATATTATATATTAATCTAGATATTACATATAATTATATATTTCTATTTAAATATAAAAATGCATACTTAATGTACATATTACATATGATATGTATATCCTATGTATATGTGTGTATGTACGTATCATATATATATTTATATATAATACAGCTGTGTGCCACATACCACTTATATGACAGCAGTCCCATAAGATTATAATGGAGCTGAAAAATTCCTATTGCCTAGTGATGTCTTGATAATTTCAATCTTGCGTAGGCCTACAATAATGTGAATTTGAGTCTTAGTTTTCAACAAAAAAGTTTAAAAAGTAAAAAAAAAAAAATTAAAAAAAGAGAAAAGAGGCTTCTAGAACAAAGATATGAATATTTTCGTACAGCTGTGTTTGTATTTTAAGCTAAGTGTTATTACAAAAATCAAAAAGTTAACAAAAGTAAAGTTTGTAAAGTAAAAAGTTACGATAAGCTAAGGTTAATTTATCATTGAACAAAGAAAATTTTAAAAATAAGTTTAGTGCAGCCTAAGTGCACAGCGTTTATAAAGTTTGCAGTAGGGTGATGTCCTAGGCCTTCACATTTACCCACCCCTCACTCACTGACTAACCAGAGTAGCTTCCAGTCCTGCAAGCTCCATTCATTGTTGGTGTCCTATGTAGGTGTACCGTTTCTTATCTTTTATATCACATTTTTTACTGTACTTTTTCTATTTTGAGATACGTTTATATAAACAGATACCACTGTGTTACGGTTGCCTCCAGTATTCAGTATAGTCATGTGCTGTACAGGTGTGTAACCTAAGAGCAATAGGCTAGACCATATAGACCTAGGTGTATAGGAGGCTGCACCATTTAGGTTTGTATTACATACACGCCATGATGTACACATAATGATAAGATCACCCGATGACACATTTCTAGAATGTGTCCCCATCATTAAGTGATGCATGTCTGTATATATATATCATTCATGGGTGATACACACACAGACATACACGCGCATGCACACACACACATACACACACCATATACATAAAATGTTTTAAAAGGAAAAATTTCATTTTAAATAAAAATGAAATTATATATTTATAGTATTTTTAAATTAAAATATGCATTTTAGCAGTCTAAGACAATTGAGGCCAAAGTGTATTGATTGTATTAACAATTATAAGTGAGTTTGACTTACCTATTAAAATAAGAACTTAAAATTATAACCATGACTACAAAGCCAAATCTAACAGTATGTATATAAAAACAAAGGCACTTAAAAAGGGAAAAATAAAAGGATAGTTAAGGATATACCAAGAAGTACAAATAAAAAGAAAGCAGGTGTCTTTATCTCATTATTTGACATGGCATAATTTAGACTAAAAAACTTTGAGACAAAGAAGGATTTTTTTTTTTTTAAATGCTAAAGGGTACATTTTTCAATGAAGACAAAGTAGTTTAATGACCCTAATAACAGATACAACTTTTACAAAGTAGAAACCTCAGAAGTTGCCAAGAGAAACATAGAAACGTACCAATAATAAGAGACGTAACACACTTCAACTTGAAAAAAAATAAGTATAATGCTTAGCATAATCAGTAAGGTTGACCTTATAGAGATATGTCAAAATCTGAACCTCAGAAATAGAATATACCTTTCTTTAAAGTTCACACACCATATTAAAAAATATTGACAGTATTTTAGGCCATGAAGAAAACCTCCAGTAAGTTCCAAAGAGTAGGAATAATACAACTATAACTATAAAGAAACTAGAAGTTAATTTTTTAAAAAGCAAAAACAAAATCAGCCCCCTAAAAAATAAAAACCACACAAAAGACCTATCTATCTGAAAAGTAAAATGTGCACTATTAATTAAATCCTGGGTCAAAGGCAAAATAAAATTGAAGAGTTTTTTTGAACATCATAATAATGAACATGTGATGTTTTAGAATGTGTGGGATATAGCTAAAGAAGTTATCAGAATAAAATCTATGGCATTAAATGCATATATTAGTGTTTTATTTTATTTCATTTTATTTTGAGATGGAGTCTCGCTCTGTCACCCAGGCTGGAGCGTGGTGCCATGAACTCCGCTAACTGAAACCTCCACCTCCCGCATTCAAGCAATTCTCCTTTCTCAGCCTCCCAAGTTGCTGAGATTACAGGCGCCCATCACCATGCCTGGCTACTTTTTGTATTTTTAGTAGAGACGGGGTTTTGCCATGTTGACCAGGCTGGTCTAGAACTCCTGACCTCAGGTGGTCTGCCTGCCTCGGCCTCCCAAAGTGCTGGGATTACAAGCATGAGCCACCACACCTGGCCTAAATGCATATATTATTAAAAATGAAAATTTAAAACAAATGAATTAAACAGCCAGATAAAAACTGGGAGAAGAACAACAAAGTAAGCAAAATAAAGCAACAAAATGGTATTAATAAAGATAGGAAAGAAAATGATGAGTTAATTTTGAAAATTGGTCCTTTGAAAAAAATCATCAACAAAGACAAACCATGAATTAATCTAACCAAGGAAAAAGGGAGTACAAATATTCGATTATTAGAGGTTACATATGAGTTGGAAGGGGATAATGATCAAAAAAGGAAATTAAGTCATGAGGGACCATTTGTCTAACTACATACAAGCGAACTTTAAAATCTTCATGAAATGAATAATTTCAAGAAAGTAAAGATTTGCTACATTAAGTTCAAACAGACCAATTATCATAAAATAAAAGTGTGGTAGAAGTATTCCCTGACAAGACATGCACCAAGGTCCGATACTCCCTACTTAACTGTGCTCCTTAAATTATTCCAAAGCATAATTAAAGAAGGAAAAGTTTCAAATTTATTTTGTCAAGTAAATGTAATTTAGATTTCAAAATTAAGAAAACATTTTTTGCAAAGGTAATTTATAGATCAATTTCAGTTTTTATTGATACAGACATTTTCTGAGAGAAAATATTTTAAATAAACCAATGTTGCATTAAAATCTTTATCATGACCAGTGAAGGTTATTCCAGGAATCCAAAAATAGCTGAATACTATAAATCAATTAATAGAATTCTTCATATTAGGAAAGAGAAGGAAAAAAATCCTTTGAACTTACTCATAGATGGGGAAAGGGCACTGAACAAAATTTAAATTCTATTCATGTTTAAAAATAATAAAATACCTCCTTAACATTATTTTATAAGTGCATGTGCACACACACACTTCAGTTCAAAATCAGCACTTTCTTTAAGGTAGTATACTAGCAGTTAAAGTCGGGTGTAGGTTAAAGAAGGATGCCCAGTATGCCCTCTGCAATACATGCCTGTGTTGGAGGTATGAGCCAACGTGATTAGACACTGACGATCAGACATGAAGAGGTAAAACTATTTCTAGATGTAGATGATTTGATTATATACTTAAAATTCCCAAAAATTAATCAGTGGAAAAGCTACTACAGGAGCGGATTGATGAGAGAAATCTGTAATGTAGCAGGTTATAAAATCAATGGCCACATAACCTGGCAACATAGCGAGACCCCGTGTCTCTACAAAACTAAACAATTAGGTGAGGTTCGGTCTCTAAAGACCAGACCCTGTCTCTACAAAAATTTAAAAATGAACTGGGTCTGGTGGCATGTGCCTGTGGTCCCTGCTACTCGGGAGGCTGAGGCAGGAGGATTGTTTGAGCCTGACAGTTCGAGGCTGCAGTGAGCTGAGATTGTACCACTGCATTGCAACCTGGGTGACAGAGTGAGACCCTGTCGCAAAATAAGTAATTAAATAAATAAACAGAAATAATAGTCTTAGGCCAACCATTCACCAGTATAAAGTCATTAAACTTTAACACTATGGGCCGGGCGTGATGGCTCAAGCCTGTAATCCCAGCACTTTGGGAGGCCGAGATGGGCGGATCACGAGGTCAGGAGATCGAGACCATCCTGGCGAACACGGTGAAACCCCGTCTCTACTAAAAAATACAAAAAACTAGCTGGGCGAGGTGGCGGGCGCCTGTAGTCCCAGCTACTCGGGAGGCTGAGGCAGGAGAATGGCGTGAACCCGGGAGGCGGAGCTTGCAGTGAGCTGAGATCCGGCCACTGCACTCCAGCCTGGGCGACAGAGCAAGACTCCGTCTGAAAAAACAAAAACAAAAACAAAAACACAAAAAACCCAAAAAAGAAACTTTAACAGTATGTTTATTTGCTATTTTTGATAATATTACTAATGTATTTTTTTTTATCATGTATACATGTGCTAATAAATTAGTTTCCTAAATGTGTGTTACATCAGTAAATTTTTCAGGATTGTAGATTTGAAGTGCTGTTTCTGTTTTTCTTTGTGGATTTTTTTTTTCTTTGAGTCAGGATCTGGCTCTTTTGCCCAGGCTAGAGTGAAGTAGCTTGATCTCAGCCCACTGCAGTGTCTGCCTCCTGGGCCCAAGCAGTCTTCCCACCTCAGCCTTCCAGGTATCTAGGACTACAGGCACACACTACCACGCCCAGCTAATTTTTTTTTGTAGAGATAGGGTTTCACTATGTTGCCCAGGCTGGTCTTAAAGTCCTGGGCTCAAGTGATCTTTCTGCCTCGGCCTCCCAAAGTGCTGAGATTACAGCTGTGAGCCACCGTACCTGGCTGGGAATTTTTTTAAAGCTCAAATTGGATAAGAAGGTTATAGGAATCTATTCACCTATCATATAGAAAAGAATATGTGCTCAGTCTCAGGAAATAGAAAATATATTACCTTATTTATATTGTTTTAATTAATGCTTTTTAAAAATCCGATTAACTCTGGGACAGAGTAGGATAGAATAAAACTATTTCTGAGTAGGAGATAAGTGAATATAATTTGTATTCCTGAGAGCTAGTGTTAAATTTTTGCAACCCAGTTTTCCTCTTGGGCAGACCTTTTTAAAAGGAAACACCCACAGTCTGTAGGAATTTGATTCTCCTGTGGATAGTATAGACTTAAGCACTGAACACGGTCTGAGCAGACTCACCTTGCTGCTTTCCAGCAATTGTAGTGGAAAATCATACTCCTGGACACAGAAGCTCTGTAGTGATAGCCACTGTCAGGACTTATTAGGGAACTGCATTTCGTTTCTCCTTTTCATTTATAATCACTTTTTAATCAGTAAAATATTTGATTAAGTGGAATAACTGCCAGTTAAGCTAATGTTCCTTTGATAATATTTGGGTCATTCTAGGGTTTTAAGTTGAATTAGATCAAGAAACAATTCATAAATGGTGTTCAATGGTTCCAGTCAGGCATATTTAATATATGAGCAGATTTTAAATAAATGTTATATGTTCTTTTCATAGAGCAGAATAACTTTAATCCACTGAAATTGATCAGACTAGTTTGAGTTTCCCCTTCAAGAACTGAGGATGTTGAAACAATGATCATGAGAAGAATGGGCTAAATAAAACTGCCTTTGCACTTTTCTGAAGGATTGCTATAGTATTTGGCTTGACAGTTTCACTGGGGACTAATTTATTTGGCTTTTCATGTTCATGACAGGGTGCAGTTTATAATAATAAGCAATGGTTAACACGAATCATTTTATAAGACTCTCTATACTGCTGAGTCTCACCTTGTTCAGATGATCTAAAACTCATGACAATAAGTACTTGAAAATAATTACATAACTAATTTTATACGAAATTAAATTCTGATGATTGTACCACTGTACTCCAGCCTCGGCAACAGAGTGCTGAGACCACTGTTTCAATCAATAAATCATTAAATCAGTTAATTAAATCCCAAATTCTACTGGATTATTAAGCAGTGATAGTTTTTAAGTGTTTAAGAATGATTACTATAGAAATTTAACATTGAGCAAAAAGTTTTGCAAAACCGGGAAAGATTTTAGCATCATTATATATGGTTGAATCTCAGGCAACACCAGGGGTTCAAAGGAGCACCGTCGTTTTATGCAGATGTGACAATTGAATCAATAGTCATGCAGTGCTGCCCCTACAAAAGGGACATTCATTAAAAAATAGTAAAAGCCATTCTTATTTAATTGTCTCACTGCTCCAAGCATAGTTTTCTGGTATTCATCATCATGGACTCTGGATAGAGGCAGGAAGATGATCTTTTTTTTTTTTTTTTTTTTTTTGAGACGGAGTCTCGCTCTGTCACCCAGGCTGGAGTGCAGTGGCCGGATCTCAGCTCACTGCAAGCTCCGCCTCCCGGGTTCACGCCATTCTCCTGCCTCAGCCTCCCGAGTAGCTGGGACTACAGGCGCCCGCCACCTCGCCCGGCTAGTTTTTTGTATTTTTTAGTAGAGACGGGGTTTCACCGTGTTCGCCAGGATGGTCTCGATCTCCTGACCTCGTGATCCGCCCATCTCGGCCTCCCAAAGTGCTGGGATTACAGGCTTGAGCCACCGCGCCCGGCCAAGATGATCTTTAAGATTTGTTTCATCCAATATTTCAATTATTCTGTATTTCTGAGACTGATGCACATTCACAGTCTGTATAAAACAGTATTGTTGATTTTTATCAGGTTTCCAAAAAGGAAACTGGGCCTTGTAGATACAACAATATCAAGAGCTTTTTCTGTTTCTTCCAATTTCTATGGCATCACTTTAATTAAAAGTATTTTTTCTCATAATGGAACATGATAGAGCAATATTTTATATTCGGTGACTTCTCATTATTCACCAGCATAAATAATGCATTAAGATATTAATGATGCATAATAGTTGTGATATTCCAGATGAACTGATCTTCTTATTCAAGTGAGAATTTTTGAATAATAAAAATGTCGGTATAAGATAAATGCTAGATGATGTAAGAAAGATTCACTTCATAAATAAATTTTATGAAACATCTTAAACAGCTGATACTTGTTTCTTGACGATTTCTCTAAAAATTAATTAGAATAATAAAACATAAGGAAATAAATATTAACATTATTGCTGTTTCTTCTCTCTATTCATTTTGACTTTCACAGCATTTTGTTTGTACAAACAAGAGGCAAAAGAAAGACCACTGTGGTTTGGAAAGAACATAAATTATCAATAACTATATTTATTTTTCAATATTCTTATGTTTCAGCTATATAATTAATATTTATTTCCCAATATTTTCATAGAAAAACAAAGTAGATGGTAAGTGTGGCAGAAAGGAAATATCCTAATATTTTGTGACTATCTTGTCTATGTAGAATAAGTGATTAGATACTTAAACAGAGTTCCGATAGAACAGAAGAGTTGAAAGAAAGTATTTAACAGTTTTTTGGCAGATTGTTGAATTGGACCTGAATGGAACTGCTTGTTAAATTGTGATTCATAAGTTTTGTGGAAATAATTCTTCTTAGGGTTTTTTTTTTTCCCTAGATGGAGTCTCACTCTGTTTCCCAGGCTGGAGTGTAGTGGCGTGATCTCGGCTCACTGCAACCTCTGCCTCCTGGGTTCAAGTGATTCTCCTGCCTCAGCCTCCCGAGTAGCTGGAATTACAGGCATGCACCACCACACCTGGCTGATTTTTGAATTTTTAGTAGATACGGGGTTTCACCATGTTGTCCAGACTGGTCTTGAACTCCTGACCTTAGGTGATCCGCCTGCCTCAGCCTCCAAAGTGCTGGGATTTCAGACATGAGTCACCACGCCTGGCCTCTTTTGGGTATTTTTAACATGCATTTATGCTGCTATCCAGTTAAGGAAGAGTGATGATACAAAGGGCAAAGATGACATAATTGAAATTCCCAAAATAGAAGGCATTTTATGGAATACTTGAATTATGTATCTCATTTTATGCTAAATTAAATTCCAATGAGTAATACAACATCAGTATCTTGCCTTATGATGCCTTATGCCTTATCATATGAACTAACGACTCATTCTGGAAATTTTAAAAGATTTTAAAGAATTCTCATTGTAGTCACAGATGAGCTCCTAATTTCTCATTATGTTTCTCAAAAGATGTAGAAAATGAAGCAACATGAAAACTTAGGAAAACACTGAAGTCTAAGAGAGCTCCACTAATTATAAGGCAGATGAAACTAGTTGGAAAAAACCTACCTGGAGTTCACCTCTTGTACACGGTTTCACCTCAAACACTGCAAAAACATTGGCAGATATTTTAATCCACCTAACCTGTCAGCCTCAGCCAAAAGGGGCTATGCTAACAAGCAAAATGCATAGCCAACTTTCGTTCCTTCCTTCTGCTCTCCTCCATCCCATCAGTTCAGACTCCGCTCAGATGATGCAGGCGTTGGTAGGCAGTAAGCTGATGATGACCCATTCTGTTCTGGAAGCCTTAGTTCTCACAAATACAGTGCTGAGGACTTATTACAAACAGGAACAGCACTGGTGGAAGTACAGAATAGGGATTGTGTTTTGATGGTGGTGTATCCATTGTAATAACAGAGAACAGAACTAAGGATAGGGAAAGGAGAAGCTGTTAATTTAGATGGTCAGAGGTGAATTAAGTGAATGCTTGTGAAAAACTGAAAACTACACTTGGAGTTTTGTATACTTACTTTCTGAATCTAGGAGTATGATTTAGCCATCACTGGAGTGAACACACTGCAGCAAATGAAGCTCTAACACAGAATTTGGCGCATTTTTTTTTCTATAAAGAGCCAGATGGGAAATATTTTAGTTTTGTGGGTCAGATTTCTATTCAGCTTGGACATTGCAGTGTGAAAGTGGCCGTAGACCACATGTAAACAGATGAATATGGCTGTGTTCCAAAAAACCTGTACTTATGGGCACTGAAAATTGAATTTCATATTTTCATGTGCCATAAAATATTTTTTTCTTGCAATTTTTTTTCAACTGTTAAAAAATGTACAAGCCATTCTTAACTCTTGGGCCGTGATTTGGTCCATGGCCATGGTGTGCCTAGCCCAGCTCTAACATATGGAAAGTATTATATTGCTAAGGGGTAAAGCTAGACAAATGAAACAGGAGCAACTGTGAAAGATATGATAGAGGCAACGTTTTCTGCCAGTATGTTAGATGCACTTGCCCTCCTAAAGCTGGGAAAGAGAATACTTATGTCTGGAGCTATTGGTGGAGTTTTATGAAAGTATAGGGATGGCATTTGAGTGGGTCTCCTTGACAGATGGTACTTAAGTTGATGAATGTTTTTGATGTTTGAAAGGATGAGAGAATAAATGGGTAAAATACAAATATAGCTCAATAGAGTGTGATATAGAAGGAAGCATTTCATAAGGAGAATGAGAACAAAAGCATAGAGAAGAAGCATTTGTTGGTGACTGGGAACTCTCAAATGTTCTGCTGAGGGGTAAGGTCAGGTTTCAAATGCCTTGTTACCAGCACAACTTTATTTTAAAGATGAAGGGAGCTTCTGAAAGCTTTCTAACAGTGGATTGCATTATTTCACGTGTTGCCACTTGCCAATTTTGCACATTTAGACATGCATAAGCATCCCTGGAGGTATAAATATCCAGTTGGATTTTAACGAAAGATGACATGCCTTTGGATATACTGTGTTCTCTCTCTTCCTGGAAGACCCTTGTGCTTTCTTCACCTGAAGGAAGTCTTTTCATCCTTTAGATATCTGTCGAATGCTTTTTCCTTTGTGAAGTCTTCCTGCATTTACAATGCATCCTCCTCCTTTATGACAAAGTAATTCAATGTTTTCTTTCTTGCATCCTTGCTTGCCTGTCTACCTGGTTGCTTTCTATTTCTTTCTCTTTCTCTCTGTCTCACTCACCTGATCGCTCTTTGTCTTTTTCTTCCTCCCTCCCACGCTCCTCTCTTTCAAGGAAAATAAATTCCCCCTTTGACTGTGCAACTTGCTGCTAACTCATGTGTCCCTTTACATTTACTTTGGCCTTTCTCAAATTATGAAAGCACCTGCAGGCAGAGACAGCCTCTCAGTTATCTTGTATCTCGGGTACGTAACACAGTTTTGAAGGAAGTAGAGCCTCAGTAAATGTGCATTGATTTTTGACTGGTTTTTCTTATTTAGATTCATAATATTGATGTATCTATTTTGACAGTTCATCAGTTCATTTGACTTTTTATATCCTACTGTACTCTTCAAAGAATACACAGCCATTGTCTTCCTGTTTTAAGGAATTTAATGTTTTCAAGGTTGCTGGAGTAAATATTCATATTTGTTACCACAATAATGCTTAATCCTATATAGATTGATAATGGTCTTAGTATAGTACGTTTGTAGTAATATTTAACTTACTACTTTGTATCAATTTGTTTTTTTCCATAAGTTATTGGGGTACAGGTGGTATTTGGTTACATGATTAAGTTCTTTAGTGGTGATTTGTGAGATTTTGGTGCACCCATCACCGAGCAGTATACACTACACCGTATTTGTTGTCTTTTATCCCTTGCCCTCCTTCCACTCTTCCTCCCAAGTCCCCAAAGTCATATCATTCTTATGCCTTTGCATCCTCATAGCTTAACTCCCACGTATCAGTGAGAATATATGATGTTTGGTTTTCCATTTCTGAGTTACTTCACTTAGAATAATAGTTTCCAGTCTCATCCAGGTCACTGCAAATGCTGTTGATTCATTCCTTTATATGGCTGCATAGTATTCCACCATATATATATATTTTCATGTATATATATAAAATACATATTTCCATTATATATATTATATATATTTCCATGTATATATAATATATATATTTCCATGTATATATATGTGTGTATATATATTTCCATACACACACACACACACAAACACCCAGTTTCTTTATCCACTTGTTGATGATGGGCATTTTTTTATTTTTTATTTTTTTTGCAGCCATTGTAAAAGGGGCTGAGTTATTGATTTGATTCTCTGCTTGGTTGCTGTCGGTGTACAGAAGAGCTGCTGATCTGTGTACATTAGCTTGTATCCAGAAACTTTGCTGAATTCTTTTTATCAGTTCTAGGAGCTTTCTGGAGGAGTCCTTAGGGTTTTCAAGGTAAACGATCATGTCATCCACAAACAGTGACAGTTTGACTTCCTCTTTACTGATTTGGATGCCCTTTATTTCTTTCTCTTGTCCGATTGCTCTGGCTAGGACTTCCAGCACTAGGTTGAAGGGGAATGGTGAAAGTGGGCATCCCTGTCTTGTTCCAGTTCTCAGAGGGAATGCTTTTGACTTTTCCCCAGTCGGTATTATGTTGGCTGTGGGTTTGTCATAAATGACTTTTATTACATGGAGGTATGTCCCTTGTACGCTGATTTTGCTGAGTTTTAATCATAAAGTGATGGTAGATTTTGTTGAATGCTTTTTCTGCATCTATTGAGATGATCATGTGATTTTTGTTTTTCATTCTGTTTATGTGGTATATCACATTTATTGACTGACTTATATTAAACCATCCCTGCACTCCTGGTGTGAAACCCACCTTATCATGGTGGATTATCTTTTTGATATGTTGTTGGATTCGGTTAGCTAGTATTTTGTTAGGGATTTTAGCATCTATGTTCATCAGGGATATTGGTCTGTAGTTTTCTTTTTTGGTTATGTCCTTTCCTGGTTTTGGTATTAGGGTGATGCTGGCTTCACAGAATGCATCAGGGAGGGTTCCTTCTTTCTCTATCTTATAGATAGTGTCAAAAGGATTGGTACCAATTCTTTGAATGTCTGGTCAAATTCTGCAGTGAATCTGTCTGGTTCTGGACTTTTTTGTTGTTGGTGGTGGTAATTTTTTAATTACCATTTTAATGTCACTGCTTGTTATTGGTCTGTTCAGGGTATCTAATTCTTCCTGATTTAAACTAGGAGGGTTGTATTTTTCCAGGAATTCATCTGTCTCTTCTAGGTTTTCTAGTTTATGTGTGTAAAGATGTTCATAGTAGCCTTGAATGATCTTTTGTATTTCGGTGGTGTCAGTTGTAATATCTCTCGTTTTGTTTCTTAATGAGGTTATTCGGATTTTCTGTCTTCTTCATTGATCTTGCTAATGGTCTATCAATTTTATTTATCTTTTCAAAGAACCAGCTTTTTGTTTTATCTTTTGTATTTCTTTTGTTTCAATTTCATTTAGTTCTGCTCTTATCTTGGTTATTCCTTTCTTCTGCTGGGTTTGGGTTTGGTATGTTCTTGTTTATCTACTTCCTTGAGGTGTGTCCTTAGAGTGTCAGTTTGTACTTTTTCAGTATTTTTGATGTAGGCATTTAGGGCTATGAACTTCCCTCTTAGCACCACCTTTGCTGTATCTCAGAGGTTTTGATAGGCTGTGTCGTTATTGTTGTTTGGTTCAAATAATTTTTTGATTTCCATCTTGGTTTTGTTTTTGACCCAATGCTCATTCAGGAGCAGGTTATTTAATTTCCATGTATTTGCATGGTTTTGAAGGTTCCTTTTGTAGTTGATTTCCATTTTTATGTCACTGTGATCTGAGGGATTGCTTGATATAATTACAGTTTTCTTAAATTTGTTGAGCCTTGTTTTATGCCCTATTATATGGTCTATCTTGGAGAAAGTTCCATGAGCTTTTAATAGAATGTATTTTCTGCAGTTGTTGGATGAAATGTTCTGTATATATCTGTAAAGTCCATTCGTCCCAAGGTGTAGTTTAATTCCATTCTTTGTTGACTTTCTGTCTTGATGACCTGTCTGGTGCTGTCAGTGGAGTATTGAAGTCCCCCCCTATTATTGTGTTGCTGTCTGTCTCATTTCTTAGGTCTATTAGTAATTGTTTTATAAATTTGGGAGCTCCAGTGTTAGGTGCATATTTGCTTAGGATTGTGATATTTTCCTGTTGCACAAGGCCTTTTACTATTATTTACCATTTACTCTTGGTCTCTTTTCACTGTTGTTGCTTTAAAATTTGTTTTGTCTGATAAAAGAATAGCTACCCGTACTTGTTTTTGGTGTACTTTTGCATGAAATGCCTTTTTCCACCCCTTTACTTTAAGTTTATGTGAGTCCTTATGTGTTAGGTGAATTTCCTTGAGGCAGCAGATGGCTGGTGAGTTCTTATCCATTCTGTAGTTCTGTATCTTTTAAGTGGAGCATTTAGGCCATTTACATTCAGTGTTAGTATTGAAATGGGAGGTACCATTGCATTCATCCTGCCCTTTGTTGCCTGTGCACTTTGTTTTTTTGTGTGTTTTTGATTTTTAACTTGTTTTTTTTTTTTTTTGTTTTTTTTTTTTTTGAGACGGAGTCTTGCTCTGTCACCCAGGCTGGAGTGCAGTCGCAGGATCTCAGCTCACTGCAAGCTCCAAGCTCCACCTCCCGGGTTTACGCCATTCTCCTGCCTCAGCCTCCTGAGTAGCTGGGACTACAGGCGCCCACCACCACGCCCAGCTAATTTTTTGTATTTTTAGTGGAGACGGGGTTTCACAGTGTTAGCCAGATGGTCTTGATCTCCTGACCTCGTGATCCACCTGCCTCGGCCTCCCAAAGTGCTAGGATTACAGGTGTGAGCCACCGCTCCCAGCCGTATTTTTGTTTTATAGGTCCTCTGTGATTTATGCTTTAAAGAGGTTCTGTTTTGATGTGTTTCCAGGATTTGTTTCAAGATTCTGAGCTCCTTTTAGCAGTTCTTGCAGCGGTGGCTCGGTGATGGCGAATTCTGTGAGCATTTGTTTGTGTGAAAAAGACTGTATCTTTCCTTCATATATGATGCTTAGTTTTGCTGGATACAAAATTCTTGGCTGTTTGAAGAGGCTGAAGATAGGGCCCTAATCAGTTCTAGCTTGTAGGGTTTCTTCTGAGAAATCTGCTGTTAATCTAATAGGTTTTCCTTTATAGGCTACCTGGTGCTTCTGTCTCACAGCTCTTAAGATTATTTCCTTTGTCTTAACTTTGGATAACCTGAAGATAATGTGCTTAGGTGAAGATCTTTTTGTGATGAATTTCCCAGGTGAACTTTGTGCTTCTTGTGTTTGGATGTCTAGGTCTTTAGCAAGGCTGGGGAAGTTTTCCTCAATTATTCCCCCAAATATGTTTTCCAAGCTTTTAGAATTCTCTTCTTCCTCAGGAACACCGATTTTTCTTAGGTTTGGTCGTTTAACATAATCCCAGACTTCTTGGAGGCTTTGTTCATATTTTCTTATTCTTTTTTCTTTGTCTTTGTTGGATTGGGTTAATTCGAAGACCTTGTCTTCAAGGTCTGAATTTCTTTCTTCTACTTGTTCAAATCTATTGCTGAGACTTTCCAGAGCATTTTGCATTTCTAAAAGTGCATCCAAAGTTTTCTGAATTTTTGATTGTTTTTTCTTTATCTAATTCCTTGAGTATTTCTCCCTTCACTTCTTGTGTCGTTTTTTGTATTTCCCTGCATTGGGCTTTGCCTTTCTCTGGTCCCTTCTTGAATAGCTTAATAACTAACCTTCTGAATTCTTTGTCAGGTAAATCAGGGATTTCTTCTTGGTTTGGATCTTTTGCTGGTGAGCTAGTGTGATTTTTGTGGGCTGTTGAAGAGTCTTGTTTTGTCATATTCCCACGGTTGGTTTTCTGGCTCCTTCTCATTTGGATAGGCTCTGTCAGCGGGAAGGTCTAGGGCTGAAGGCTATTGTTCAGATTCTTTTGTTCCCTGTGATGCTCCCTTGATGTAGTACTCTCCCCCTTTTCTTATGGATGTGGCTTCCTGTGAACTGAATTGCAGTGATTGTTGTCTGTCTTCTGGGTCTAGCCCACCCGGTGAGTATACCCAGATCCAGGCTGGTACTGAGGGTTATTTGCACAGAGTCCTGTGATGTGAACCTTCTGTGAGTCTCTTCAGCTGTGCATACCAGCGCCTGTTCTGGTGCAGGTGGTGGAGGGTGCAGTGGACTCCATGAAGGTTCTTAGCTTTGGTGGCTCAATGCTCTACTTTTGTGCTGGTTGACCTCCTGCCAGGAAATGGCACTTTCCAGAGAGCATCAGGTGTGGTAGTATTGGGAGGAACCGGCAGTGGGCATGGCCCTAGAGCTCCCAAGATTAGATGTCTTTTGTCTTCTGCTACCAGGGTGGATAGGGAAGGACCATCAGGTGGGGCAGGGCTAGGCATGTTTGAGCTCAGACTGTCCTTGGGTGGGTCCTGCTGTAGCTGCTCTTGGGGGTGAGGGTGAGATTCCCAGGTCACTGGAGTTGTGTACCTAGGAGGATTATGGCTGCCTCTGCTGAGTCATGCAGGTTGTCAGGGAAGTGGGGGAAAGTCAGCAGTCACAGGCCTCACACAACTCCCAGGCAAACTGAAGGGCCAGTCGCACTCCCCACGCCAACAACAGCCCTTAGTCTGTTTCCAGGCAGAGGGTGTGATGGGTTTGAACACTTACTCCAGGGTACCTGCCTCCCAGCTGTAAAATAAAAGGGATTGGTTCTTCCCCTGCCTGTGGAGTCCGGACACTAGATTTGCATCCTCCCAGGAGTTCTGGCCGGGAGGCCTCTCACCCCATTTAAATTGTTACACAGTTCAGCTAGAGATTTCCTTCTGCCTGTGGAATTTTACCCCATGCTCCTCTCCCATTGGATCGCTGTGGTGCCAGGCAGGAATGGCATGCTTGGGGACCCAGAGAGCTCCCAGGGCCTTTCTGCTGCTTCCTTTATCCCCTGTATGTTGCTCAGCTCTCCAGATTGACTCAGCTCCAGGTGAAGTCGGAAACTTCTCCTGCAAACAGACCTTCAGCTTCTCCAGTCAGGGTGTATGTTTGGGAGAGGAAGGTCGCCCTTTCCCACTTCCACGGTTGGGGCACTCACAGTTTTAGGGAGGTCTCCCGAGTCCTTGAGGAGCAGTCTGCTTCCTTCAGAGGGTCTGTGGATCTTCTCGGGATTGCTGGTTTGTTCTTGCAGCCGATCTGGGTCTAAAATTCACAATGCAAGCCCCTGCATGCTGCTGTGTCCCGAGCTGCAATCTAGTCCTGCCTCCCATCCGCCATGATGATCCTCTACTACTTTGTATTAGTCCTTTCTCATGCTGCTAATAAAGACCTGAGACTGGGTAATTTATAAAGGAAAGAGGTTTAATTGACTCACAGTTCCACAGGGCTAGGGAGGCCTCAGGAAACTTACCATCATAGCAGAAGGGGACGCAAACACGTCCTTCTTCACATGATGGCAGCAAGGAGAAGTGCTGCGCAAAGAGGGAAAAGGACCTTAAAAAATCATCATATCTCGTGAGAACTCACTCAGGATCACAAGAACAGCAGCATGGGGGTAACCACCCCCATGATTCAATTACCTCTCACTGGGTCCCTCCCACGGCATGTGAGAATTATGGGAACTACAGTTTAAGATGAGATTTGTGGGAAATAGCCAAACCATATCATACTTTATATAAAGGATATATTTTTGTTAGCATGGTTATACATAATTTAAAAATTCAGATACTTTACAGAAAAATTAAAATATATAAATCATTAATGATAAATTTGGTATAGAAGGAAATGCGAAGATTTTTTTTTGTCACCATAACTTTCTAACACTTTGGCATAAAACTATTTTAGTTGCACATGCTTTTTACAGTAAGTAACACAGAACTTAAAAATATATTTCAATGCAAATGGTGGTCACTTTGGAAAACAATTTGGCAGTTCCCTATAAAATTAAACATTAGTTTACGATACAACATAGTGGTCTACTCGTGATTATTTACCCAAGAGTTATTTATCCCTGTTTCTACCCAGAGTCTTGTACTCGCATATTTGTTTTACTCACAATAGCCTAAAACTGGAAATAACCAAAAGTTCCATCAAATGATAAAGCGATACTATGTGGTAACAAAAAGAATGAACTATTAATCTGTGCAACAACATGGATGCAACTCAAAATCTTTAAGGAAAGTGACAGACGCAGGGCACTAAAGACTGTATACCAAATGGTTCCATTTATATGAAATGGTAGAAAGGCAAAGCTAGAGTGACTAAAAGCAGATGAGTGTTTGGCAAGGGCTGGGGGAAGTAGGTGGGAATTTACTGCAGACATGCAAATGTTTTTATTCCATAAAATAGATGGAAATGTCCTATTTTGTGATTGTGGTGATGATTAGATGATTGTAGAAAAGTGTTAAAGCTCATCAACTTGTATACTTATAAGTGGTAAAAATTTCATTGCATGTAAATTATACCTCAATAAAGTTGATTTTTTTTTAGTCTCCAAAAGCACAAACTGCAAAGCAAAATAAAGATATATTTGACTAAATTAAAATTAAAGACTTCTGAATATCAACAAATACCATAATATGTAAAGCAAACAAATAAAACAGAGTACCATAAAAACAGTACTACCACCACCAACAAAAATACAAACCTCAGATTGGAAGAAGATATTTTCAACATGTAAATGTAAGTGCATAAAATTTTACTATCGAAAGTTATAAAGATTTCCTACCAATCAGTAAGAAAGAATATCCAAGTAGGAAAATGTTCAGTATGTTTGAAGAAATGTTTCACAGAAAAGAGAACTCGGATGGCTTCCAAATATTTTAAAAGATGTTCAAGATTATTAGTTATAAGGAATGCACAGATTAAAGCCGCATTCAAATTCTCATGCATGAAATTGGCAAAAGCTTTAGAGTTTGACAATGGAAAATGGTGACAAAGATGTGAACCAATAAAAATTCTCATATATTTCTGTTAGAAGTGTAAATTGATACTGCCTCTTTAAAAAGCAATGTGATCATACCTACTAATGTTTAAGATGGTCATAATTGGGACCCAATAAATGCAATCCAAGAAATTGAACGGAATTTCAAGTTGACCTAGGCCAACTCTTGCACTTGGGCTCATGAAAACATGCACATATTCATGTCAATGTTATTTTTGTAATGGCGAAAACAAGCAAAAGATCACTATACATCTATTAGAAGAGTGAAAATCCAAAACTCAGACAACAACCAATGCTGGTGGGGACGTGGAGCAACAGGAACTCTCATTCATTCTTGATGGGAATGCAAATGGAACAGCCACTTTGGAGGACAGTTTGGCAGTTATTTTCATAGCTAAACATACTTTTACTGTACAGTCCAGCAATCACAGTCCTTGGTATTTACCCCAATGAGTAAAAGCTTGTGTCCCCACAAAAACCTGCACATAGATATTTATAGCACCTTCGTTTATAAAAATTGCCAAAATGTGAAAGCAGCCAAGATGGCCATCAGTAGGTGAACAAATAAATAAATTGGTGCATCCAGACAATGGGATATTATTCAGTGATAAAAAGAAATCAGCTGTCAATCCATGAAAAGACACGGAGGAACCTTAAATGCATGTTACTGAGTGAAAGAAGCCAATCTGAAAAAGGATACATA
The DNA here is from genome assembly GCF_043159975.1 of Macaca nemestrina. NCBI lineage: Eukaryota > Metazoa > Chordata > Mammalia > Primates > Cercopithecidae > Macaca > Macaca nemestrina. The sequence continues at coordinate 11,913,742 of NC_092125.1, read as the reverse complement.
ATATGACATTCTGGAAAAGACAAATCTATGGAGATAGTAAAGAGATCAGAGGTTGCCAGGGATAAGGGGCAGGGAGGGATGAACAGGGTATGCTTAGTGCAGTGAAACTATTTTGTAAGATACTACAGTGGTGGTTACATGTCATTATAAATTTCTCAAAACCCATCAGATCTCCAACACAAAGAGTTAACCCCAGTGTAAACTATAGGCTTTGGGTGATAGTGATACCTGAATGTAGGTTCGACATCAGTTGGAACAGAGGCATCACTTTGATGAAGGATGTTGATAGTGGGCGAGGCTGTGCATGTGTAGGGGGCAGAGGTATATGGGAACTCTCTGTGCTTTCCTACTTTTGTTGTGAACATAAAATTGCTTTAAAAAAATGAATTCTACTTGAGTCACAGAACAGCCTACCAAACGACAAGAGATCCCTAAATGTTCAGCAGTAGAGAAATTGATAAAGTATAGTGGATTCATTGCTATATCATTCAAGCAATGACTCCACTATATACAGTTATACTGTATACACAGTGAAACTATAAACACACATATCAACAAGAATCAATTACAGCAATGTAAAATTGTGCAAAAATGAAATTGCAATTGGATATAGGCAAATTGCAGATGAACAGTATAATCCCATTTATATCATGTTGCAAATTAAAATTTGCAAAATGGGTACAAAATATTAGAATATGTAAATGTGTATACAGGAAAATCCTAAGAAAGTACACATTAATGATAAACACTAAATTCAGTAGCAGCTCCTACTTCAGAACAGGCAGAATGAAATCAGGCCTGGGTACCTACTTAGCTTTGACTGTGTATGTGTAGAATATCGGTATTTATTTCAGAATGTTTATATATTTTGTATTAATGAAGTACTCTGTTAGAAAATAGCCATGGAAAATGATGCTTGATTTGCAGCCAGAATATTTTAAACATAAGCAGCAAATGTTCAAGAAATTAATCTGGGAAGTTCTTGATGCTGTGAATAATAATTTTTTGTCTTGTAAGATTTACATTTTCAAGGTTACATGTTAAAATTCTGCAGAAGAAATTGCTTTCCTAGATGTTACTGTAACCCAAGGTTTGTGTTGGGGGAAGATAGTTAAGCTGGTGAATAGGAATGTTGGAGAAGAGAAGAGCTGAGAATATTTGCACAAGATAACTGTACTGCAACTGTGGATATGACTGGGCTGCAGTTTGCATTTATTGTCTGGCTACTACTTACTAAAGTCTTTTAGTTATAAGCCTCCATTTGCATAAAGCTTATGCTCAAAGTCACGGTTCCAGAGTTCTGATAAAAAAAAAAAGGCAGTCTTTTTTTTTCTCTTCTCATCTCAGACACCACTCAATACAATAATTCTGATACCAGATATGTGGGGGCTTATCTCCACACACCAGGCAATTCTGCAGCAATACTAACTGAGTGTTCTGTAATTTAACTTAACTTTGACATCATCATCTACCTGGAGATAACATCAGATTCCACAAGTTGATGCCTTGGCCGCACAAGACTGCCCTCTACTTCAATTTAATTTTTCTTTTTTGGTTGAGGGATGGAGTCTCACTCTGTTGCCCAGGTTGGAGTGCAGTGACATAGTCTCACCTCACTTCAACCTCTGCCTCCCAATTTCAAGCGATTCTCATGTCTCAGCCTCCCATGTAACTGGGACTACAGGCATGTGCCCCCACGGCCGACTAATTTTTGTCTTTTTAGTAGAGATGGGGTTTTGCCATGTTGACCAGGCTGGTCTCGAACTCCTGGACTCAAGTGAGCTGCCTGCCTTGGCCTCCCAAAGTTCTGAGATTACAGGCGTGAGCCACTGTGCCCAGCCTGCCCCCCACTTCACATTCTAGCCGCAAGCAGTAGATGTCATCTTTACTTCTGTCTGACTGATTTAAGTCAGGGGTTCCCATGATCCCCTTCCTCATGATAGAGCAGCTCACATAACTCAGGAAAACAGTTTACTAATGTTCATCTATTTATTATAAAGGATAGTACAAAGCATACAGATTAGCACTCAGATAGAAGAGATGCCTGCGGCAGGAAATGTGGGAAGAGGCATAGAGCTTCTGTCTGTGTCCTGTCCAGCGTATTACTCTCCAGATACCTAGTTTTAGATTAGCAACCTAGTTTTAATTCTGACTCTTCTCTTTTTGGGAGGTTTCAATTCTGACTCTTATCTTTTTAAGGAGGCTCCATTTTGTAGGCATGGTTGATTCCATCACTGGCCATAGGTGATCAAGTCAACCTTCAGCCCCTCTATCCTCCATGGAGGTCAAGGGTGGAGTATGTTGTGGGAAGGCTTAAAGTTCTGACCCCCTCCCCGATTGCATTGTTTGTTCCCCTGGTAACCAGCCCACATCCTGAGGCTATCTGAGAGCCCACCAAGAGTCACTTCATTTGAGCAAAAAATGATATTTTCACCTAGGAAAGTTTAAGGGATTTTAGGACCTCTGTGTCAGAAACTAGTGTCAAAGACCAAATATTAGAACAGATATTTTCCATATTCTCTTTGAACTTCTATCTATAAGGATATTAGGAGCTGTCTCAGGAACTGGGGAAGTGAGCAAATACACATTTCTTGTTGTATCACAGTATCACAAGTGTTAATTCAGTCTCCCATGTTCATGGAGACATTGATTGTGCTTGGCATTCCTTTTTAATTTTCCTAGACACAGCCACTCAATATTTTAAAAATGCATTGTTCCAGGTAGCTACTACCAATCAGTAGTACCTGAAATAAAATTGATTTACTATCCTGATCTATTCAGGATAGGCTAAGTTATGCTTTGATAAGAAAAAAAAAAAAACAAAAAACAAACCCAAATCTCAATGGCTTTCAATACAGTGGCTTTAATTCATGTACATGCCATACATCTAATGCTAGTTACAGGGCTCTGTTCCAGGTGGTCATTCAGGAACTCCAGTTGACTAACGCTTCCTATCTAGAATAGCTTCAGTTACCATGCCAGGGGAAGAAAAGGGTATAAGAACTAACTGTGTGTGTGTGTGTGCGCCCTAGGTCCCAAGGAAACATACTTTACTTTTGCTCACAGCTAATTGGTCAAAGCTAATAGTCAGGTTTAATTACAAGAAAGCTGGGAAATTTGAGGGATCACATGTCTATTCAGTTAGTAGTATGTGTTTCTCTTTCAGTAAGTAGTAGCAGGATCTGTTGGGCTGAAACTATAAATTAAACTTACTACTATTTAGAACGGCTCGATTAAAAAGAAATGTACTGGGTAAAGGGCAGGATACCATAGAACAGTGTTGTATGTGTCTATAATAGAATGTAGGACATTTAGAATAATGAAGGTTTTTGAAAATCCCTTGGCTCAATCATTTAGTTTGACAAATGAACAAAGAGAATCCTAGTGACTTACACAAAGTCAAACATACATTTAGTGGCAGTGTTGGGCCTACATTGAAAAGGAAAGCAAACCGTCATTACATATAGACAATATGATAATCTATAATGTGCTTGTCTAAGGGAATCTGTAGATTCGTTATTAGAAATAATACCATTTAGCAAAGTTGCTGGGTGCAAGACTAATATACAATAGCAGTATTGCAATCTATATTCCAGCAATAACTAATTAGAAAATTTAGTAGAAAAAAAGTTATTCACAACAACACAGATTTTATAAGACATATGGAACCAAATGTGACAAAGGATGCATGAGATTGCTGATGAAAATACCAATGTTACTGGCCGACATGAGAGAAGACTGGAATACAAAAGAGTGCACAATTGGTCCTCTGTATCCCTGAATTCCTTGTATCCCTGAGTTCCGCATTCATGAATTCAACCAATCTCGGATGGAAAATATTTGGAAAAAACAAACAAACAAAAAACAGTACAACAATAAAAATTAACACTACAACAATTTCAATAACACATGCAGAAACAGTACAGTATAACAACTATATAGTGTTTATGTTGTATTAGGCAATATAAATAATCTAGACATGATTGAAAGTTTACAGGAGGATGTGCATAGATTATATGCAAATATTAATGCTGTGGCATTTTATGTAAGGGACTTGAGCATCTTCGGATTTCGATGTCCGAGTTGCATCCTAGATGCAATCCCCTGTTCATACTGAGAGAAGCCTGTAGTCTTTGGGCAAAAATGCATATAATGGAAATTGTAACAATACTGGTTATTCACAAACATATGCAAAGAGATTGGAAATTTGTATAGAATGATAACCCCATCACTGAATATGTATTGTCAGTGTTAGGCTAATATCTTGAAAAGGGAAACAATACTTTAGGATGTGTTATTCTGAAAAGAATGTTTAAGAACTGTATGGTCTTTTATATATAGTTTATATTTGTTAACATTATATCTATTAAAAAGAACCAAAGAATATTAAAATGATAAAAAGAATGGAAAACAGATTCTATACATTGATCACATAAAAAAAAGCAAATTACAGTTTTGAGTTTGCTTTGTTTGATGAAAAGAATCACTCTAATAGCATCAAGAGCACGAAAATGGTTTTTTTTGTTGTCCACTGTGGCACTTACAAGGTTTGTGTCCATGGGTTATTATTAGCCTAATGCCTCAGTTTCTCATTCAATTGGAGAATATGTGAGGTAATAATACTTACTTTTTGGTATCATTATAATGATTATATGAGATAAAGGATTGAACAGCCCCCTTTGTAAGTGCACAGTAAATGTCACCAGTTGTTTTTAATTTTTTATAGTTGTTTAATAGTTGTTTACTACTATTTCTGTTATTGCTAATTAGAATGCCAACCAGTTGTTTTCCTTTACTACAGAAAATTAGATATGAATAGATTCTAATAATGAGGTTGGATAGATTTACCGAAGAGTTTCTTTCTCAGAAATCATAGACAACACAAACAAATGGAAACACATCCCATGCTCATGGATAGAATCAACATTGTGAAAATGTTGAAGATGACCATACTGCCTAAAGCAATCTGTGAATTCAATGTAATTCCCATCAAAATTCCACCATCATTCTTCACAGAACTAGAAAAAACAAACCTAAAATTAATATGGAACTTAAAAAGAGTCTGCATAGCCAAAGCAAGACTAAGCAAAAAGAATAAATCTGGAGACATCACATTACCCAACTTCAAACTATACTACAAGGCCATAGTCACCAAATCAGCATAGCACTGGTATAAAAATAGGCACATGGACCAACGGACCAGAATAGAGAACCCAGAAATAAATTCAAATACTTAGAGCCAACTGATCTTCGACAAAGCAAACAAAAACATGAAGTTGGGAAAGGGCACCCTGTTCAACAAATGGTGCTGGGTTAATTGACAAGCCACGTGTAGAAGAATGAAACTGGATCCTCATCTCTCACCCTATACAAAAATCAAGTCAAGATGATCGGGGACTTAAACTGAAGACCTGAAACCATACAGATTCTAGAAGATAACATTGGAAAAACCCTTCTAGATTTTGGCTTAGGCAAAGACATCATGAGTAAGAACCCAAAAGCAAACGCAACAGAAACAAATAGATGGGACTTCATTAAACTAAAGAGCCTCTGCACAGTAAAAGAAGTAATCGGCAGAGTTAACAGGTAACCCACAGAGTGGGAGAAAAACTTCACAATCTATGCATCTGACAAAGGATTAATATCCAGAATCGACAAAGAACTCAAATCAGCAAGAAAGAAAACAAATCATCCCGTTGAAAAGTGGGCTAAGGACATGAATGGACAGTTCTCAAAAGAAGATCTACAAATGTCTAATAAGCATGTGGAAAAATGCTCAGTGTCACTTATTATGAGGGAAATGCAAATCAAAACCACAATGTGATACCATTTCACTCCTGCAAGAATGGCCATAGTCAAAAAGTCAAAAAATACTAGATGTTGGTGTGGATGTGGTGAAAAGAGAACACTTTTACACTGCTGGTGGGAATGTAAACTAGTATAACTACTATGGAAAACAGTGTGGAGATTCCTTAAAGAACTAAAAGTAGATCTACCACCGGATCCAGCACTAAGTATGTATGCAGGGGGAAAAGAAGTCATTATATGAAAAAGACACTTGCACATGCATGTTTACAGCAGCACAATTTACAATTGCAAAAATATGGAACCAGCCCAAATATCCATCAATCATCGAGTGGATAAATATATTATGGTATATATATACCATGGAATACTATGCAGTCATAAAAAGGAATGAAATAACGGCATTCACAGGAACTGGATAGAATTGGAGACTATTATTCTAAGTGAAGTAACTCAGGAATGGAAAACCTAACATTATATGTTGTCACTCATAAGTAAGAGCTAAGCTACAAGGCCACAAAGTCATAAGAATGATACATTGGACTTTGGGGACTCACGGGAAAGGGTGGGAGGTGCGTGAGGGATAAAAGATTTGGGAACAGTGTACACTGCTCAGGTAATGGGTGCACTAAAACCCCAGAAGTAAAAAAATTTAAAAAAGATATTCTTTCTCTTAAATGTAATTAAGAGTCAGAATAACCTATAAATGACATTGGCAGATTTTTTATTTTCAGAGTTAAGAGAGTTTCTCTTGGACAGCTTGGAAATTTACTGGTTTTCCACTGGAAAGAAGGACTTTATTTCTCTAGGCCTATATCTCTCTCTTGTAAAAATGTTAAATATATTCATGAACTTTTGGACAATTTGTTAATTCATTCAACATATATTTATTGAACACTTAGTTTCAGGCTCTAGGCATCATAGAATATGTGACATGATCCCTGGTGTCTTTCAACCTATATTTATTAAGCAGTAAGTTTTAGGCTCTTTGGAAAATATGATAAATGAATATGATTCCTAGCATTCTTGGTCTTTTATTGCATGATATAGAGGCAGGAAATAAGCAGTTATCTATATATCATAAGTTCTTTCTAGGGTTCGGCACAAGATGCTAATGGAGCCCACAGGAAGGTCACCTTGCTCAATCTTGGGCTTTCGGGGAAAGTGATGCCTAAGTCAAGCCCTGAAAAATGAATGAGGTTATTTGTGAGAAGAACCTAGGAATGACTAGACCTTAACTATACAAAGAGCGTACATATTATAGCAACACATAAGATAGGTCAGCCCCTCAGGAGGGAATGAAGCGTATATGGGTTTGAGTTATCTTTGGGAAAACACAAATACAGTAATAGGCTCGCTTCTCATTAATACAGAACTTACCTATTTTGTGAGATGTACTTTCAAGGTTTCAAGTTTTGAGTTTATTTCTAAGGATAATTGAATACATTTGGAAGAATTTCCTAACGAGATCAAATTTTGAGACATGACTTTTAGAATATTGACTTGTTATATCCATTGAATGTATCACCTTTCATTGTTATTTACTCAGGAGTTGACTGCTTGCATTGAATGTTTGCCATTTTTACTTTTGGTGAATAAAAGGAGATAGGTAGTGAGTTGATGAGCAATAAGATAAAAAGTTTAAAATCAGTCAGTTAATAATTTTGCTGCTATAGCATGATTATGACTCTCCTGATGTGTATAAACCTAAGAAAGAATGAGCACTGCATTCTAAAAAATTGAAATCCAGTTCATGTTTAAATTTTTTGGTTAATTTTTAGTTTAGAGATACTCATTTTTTAAAAAAATCTTTTATTTTAGGATTGGGGTACATGGACAGTTTTGTTACATAGGTAAACTTGTGTTATGGGGATTTGTTGTACAGATAATTTTGTCAAACAGGTACTAAGCCTAGTACTCAATAGTTATTTTTTTCTGACCCTTTCCCTCCTTCTACCCTCCACCCTCAAGTAGCCCCCGTGTCTGTTGTTCCCCTCTTCATGTCCATGTGGAAAGCAGTGTGACGATTCCTCAAAGTGCTAAAATTGGAACTACCATTCGACCCAACAATCCCATTACTGGGTGTATACAGAGAGGAACATAAATGGTTCTACTGTAAAGACACATGTACATGAATGTTCACTGCAGCACTATTCACAATAGCAAAGACATGGAATCAACCGATAATGCCCATCAGTCACAGATTGGATAAAGAGAATGTGGTACATACACCATGGGATACTATGCAGGCATAAAAAAGAAAGAGATCATGCCTTTTGTGGGAGCATAGATGGAGCTGGGGGCCATTATCCTTGGCAAACTAATGCAGGAACATAAAACCAAATACCACATGTTCTCACTTGTAAGTGGGAGCTACATGTAGAGATACTCTTGAATTGTTTTTCATTAGTTCTAGTGAAAATAGTATCAAAAATTTCCAGACCCATCGGGGTAAATAAGAGAGGTTTTTAGGGATATTTCTAACTTTTTTACCTACTTATTTAAATAACATTTCATAAGTAAAAAGTTAGTTGACTTAAAATATAAAAATGATTTACTTAGTTGGATCAAATTGAGGGACAATGAATATTTAAAGTATGTAATGGGCTGCTGACCAGAAAAACTGAGTTTATTAAGGAAGACATCTAAGGCAGTATATGTTGATATTGGCTTTGAATTGAGAGGCCTGTCAGTTGGCAACATAGTATTTGTATTGAGTTCAAGAAATGTGGTAGAACATAACAGAACCTTTTAAAATATGGAGCCTCCTTTTAACATCAAAAACATTCAGGACTCTAACGTCATTGTAGTTGTTTATTTGGTGTCTATTGAGAAAATGGAAAATGACTAAAAATACTAGTATGAGTTCAGAAACACTACTACATATTTAAGTAAAATATTTTATTTGATTAATCCAATACATTTGAAAATTGTACTTGCAATTGCAAATATGTGTGTATGTGTGTACACACACATACACACATATACATTTTCAAAATATATAAATTATTCAGTATATAGACAATGCTTCTGGAGTGTATGGTGGTTTCGTTGATTGTTTTTTATAACCCCCAGCAGGTATTGGGGATTGCAAGAAGGGTTGCTTAACTAGAGCTCAAAGTCTTTGTGAGGGGAGTTATTGAAATAATATTAATAGGTACAGTTTTTTTAGGGGAGGAGAATAAGGGAGTGATATAAATAAAATGATGTTTGAGAAATCATACTTATAGGCCAGGTGTGGTGGCTTACACCTATAATCCCAGCAGTTTGGGAGACTGAGGTGGAAGCATTGCTTGAGGCTAGGAGTTTGATACCAGCCTGGGTAACATGGGAAAACCCTGTCTCTCCAAAACATAGAGAAAAATTAGCCGGGCCTGGTGGTGTGTGCAGTCCTAGTGATTCAGGAGGCTTATATGAGAGGATCACTTAAGCCTAGGAATTTGAGAATTTGAACCTGTAATAGTTATGGTGGTTCCACTGCACTTCAGCCTGGGTGAAAGAGAAAGACCCTGTCTCTAAAAAATAATAACAAAACAAAAGGAGAAATTGTACTTCAGTGTTTGGAAAAAAAAGTGAGTGAGGAAAGTCAGAAGGAGGAAGGATTACTTTTTGCAGTAATTTTGATCATAATGCAATGAAAAATCTGATCTAGACTGGTATAGAAGGGAAGGGGTCCAGGAAATTTGGAGACAAAGCTATAGTAGTCCTTGGTGATACATTGCACATTGCTGGTAAAATACAAATTAAATTCCTTAAATCTGGAGTAACATAAAATATGTTACTTGAGACAACTTAAAAAGACATTGAAATGTTGGCCATCTGCATTTCTATTAATCACTGAAAATACAACAATCAGAATGTATAATTAACACTGTGTAGGATGTATAGGTAATATAAAGTTCTGGAGTATTTTAAACGTTGTAATAGGATCTTTTAATATTTTTACTGCTAGAATTTCTATGAATATTGTCTAAAATGAATAGATTTAATTGGAATCTTTTAATATATGTGATAACTTTCTATAAAAAGGAAAAAAAAAACCATTGCCATAAAATTCATACAGTTTTAGTTTATGTTTAAAATATATTTGTTATATTCACACAGTAAACACTCTATTTAGAGTGTTGACTATGTGCTAAGCAATGTCCAAAGTCATGGGGACACAGCAGTGATCTAGACAGAGTTCATCATCTCATGGATATTTCATTCTAGTGGATGAAGACAGGAAATAAGCAATTTAGCTAATAATTAGTGATGCATGTCATGGAGATGATTAAAATAAGTAAGGTGGTAGTAAATGACAGATGGGTCTGTTGGATTGAATTGGTTTGTTGTAGAAGGCCTCTTAACTGGATAGCCAGAAGGAAGCAGCCATTGGATGTTTAGAGAGAGAAGCATTGAACCTATGTAGAAGAGATAGTGCAAAGATCCTAAGGTGAGAATGAATGTGGCCTTTTCAAAGATAGAAAGAGGCCAGTGTGGTTGAAGTCCAGCAGGTGAAAGGGGTAAGTAGTATGAGATATGACGTGGAAGAAATAGTTGGGGACTGATTTTCAGGGGCTTTGAAAGCTAGAACAAGAAGTTCGGATTTTATTTTAAATTCAATGGAAACCTGTTGGGTGTGGTGTATTACAGGAATTGAATGATGTTTCTAAATAATTTTACTCTGTGAAGAGGGTATTGGAGAAGACAAGAGAATGGAGTAACTCAGTAGGGATGATAGTAAAGAAATACTTTGATTCAGAAGTTTCGTCAGATTGGATTTGAGAGGTAAGAGAGAAAGAGGAATTGGATTTGAGGACGTTGTTGAGGTGAGGAAGGCAGAAGGTATAGAGAAAGGCAGACTTATTAAGAGTCCTGTTTTGATTGTGTTAGGTTGGTGGTATCTGAAGATGTCAAGTAAGCAGCTTGATGTTAGCTTGGAGTCTAAGGAGAGGTCAGGGCTGGTGACATAGATGTGAGAGTCATTGGGTTATATTATGGTATTTAAAACCACAGGGTGGTGTGAGAATCACCTGCAGGAATATTTAGTTACAAAAGACAAAGGGGCTCAGGTCAAGCACTTCTGGCGTTTAGAGGCAGATCAGAGGAGAATGACCCAGCAAAGCAGACGCTTTTTTGAGTCTTCTAAAAAGATAAAAATCTTTCTTGGAATCCTTATTGTCTAAATAAACTGAAACAATGAACTACTGATTAGTACATATTTGTTTAATATGGGCACTAAAGTGTAAATTCTATATACAGTTGTATTTTAGTGGTAGCTCTATTTTGTTGCTGCAAAAGTTGAAATGCATATGATGAACACAAAAAATAAAATCACAGTTTTGGAAATGACATAACAAATGAATGTATCTGGAAAAACTCAGGGATGTAAAAGGAACAAAACAGTTGCCAAAAAAGCAAATGATAAAAGTACACATATAATTATAGTCCTATTTCTTATGGGGAAGCAGAAGGAAAAAATAAAATGAATAGAAAACTCCATCACAGAAATAGAAATACATGCGAGGGCAAAGATTGATTTATGAAGAAAAGGAGGGAAAGAATAAGACCAAGCCATGAACCGATGCATGAATTTATATATTTATAAGGAAAGGTGATCTTTATGTTCTACTACAGCAAACAGATAAGGTGTACACTCTTCAGTGTGTTTAACACGAGTAATGACTTCTATGAAAGTTAAAATCATTCCATTTTTGTAATACCTGACCCACAGTAAAGAAAAGGAAAGGTGGATATTAGACTTAAAGACTTCAGTACACCTTTAGAACTCAGGAACAATCGCTATTTCAAACAGTTTAAAAACATTTTTTGTGAATCCACATCAACTGGGAGTATAATGTGATGGTTTGATTCACAATAAGTTTGAACAATATTTAGGCATTGAAGTCTTCTCAGTTTCTCAAAAGTACTCTGGAACTCATATTGAGAGTTTCACTGTAAAAGAGTATTCCTAATATATTGGGAGCACTCACATAAAAGTTCAGTGATTGACTTCTTTGAAAAGGCCATGCTTTGTATTGACGTAATTTTTTTTGAGATACAGGGTCTTGCTCTTTTCCCCAGGCAGGAATGCAGTAGCGCAACTATAGCTCACTGCAGCCTCAACTTCCCAAGCACAGGTAATTCTCCCACCTGAGTCTCCCAAGTAGCTGGGACTACAATCAGGTGCTACCATGTCTGGCTAATTTTTTGAATTTTTTTTTGTAGAGATGGGGTTTTGCCATGTTGCCCAGGCTGGTCTTGAACACCTGAGCTCAAGCAATCAGGCCACCTCGCCTCCCAAAGTGCTGGGATTACAGATGTGAGCTACAGTACCCAGCCATAATGTTTATTACATATTACAATGATGCTACTGAGGAATGGGAATTATTTGTCCCTTCAGAAACAAGTTATGCCATTCTCTTAACCAACCGTGTTATTCTTTGTCATAGTCACTCATTCATCACTCAACCATGGGTGCACATTCTCATTCATTAGCTCTCCCATCACCTGGATGCAGGCATTGTGCTTGGTGCTGGCATAGGAAGATTAAGATGCAGTTTCTGAACTCAGGAGGGCGGAGTTTCATGCATGGACTCTAGTAATCCAAGGATGGCCTGCAAGACTCCGTTCTTTGATGTTATATCCAAAATTATTTATCAGCATATAGATTTTTAAAACCAAATTATCAATGAGATGTGTGTCCAGGGAGATGAAAAGACAAAGAATCATTGGTGCAGGCTTTACAGATGGAATATGTGGCTGGAATACACAGTTGTTATTGTTTTCAAATTATTCTAAATTCTTTAATCCTCTTTACTTAGGGGATCAAAATCCTTAACCTTGGCTTTATTAGCTTCATTCGGTTTTCTGTGAGCTTCCATCAGCACCAAGAGACCAGTACTACTGTAGCAACATAATAGAGTTATGTTAATTTTTTATGTAAAAGAATTTTAAATTTTTTCAATATAACAGAAAAATATATATATTTTAAAGATTTATTAGCTGGATGTAATGACTCGTCTATAATCCCAGTACTTTGGGGGGCTGAAGCTGGAAGGTCATTTGAGGCTGGAAGTTTGAGCCCAACCTGGGCAAGATGGCAAGACCCCATTTCTACAAAAAATTGGAAAATTAGCTGAGTATGGTGGTGCACACCTGTAGTTCCAGATACTTGGGAGGCTGAGGTGGGAAGATCCCTTGAGCCCAGGAATTTGAAGTGGCATTGAGTTACTGTGCTCCAATCTGGGCAACAAAGTGAGACTCCCCTCTCTAAAAAATAAAAGTTTATTATTATTTTGCTTCTGTATCATATGCACGCCTCTATTAAATTATTCAACACATATCTAATTGTGCTCAATGTTATTTTTACTGATCAAATTATGAACAGTGCAATTCCTAGAGTTTTTTTTTTTTTTCATTTCATAGGTCTACATAGGCTTTGGCCTAAATGAGAAACAGAGTTAATCTTCGCTTAAACCCTTAAAATGCTCTATTGCCTCTTCTTTTCCCTCTTCTTTATTCTCATGGTAGAATTAAGAGCTATCATTGACCAGAGTGTTTTCACTCTACTGTGGCTCCCAGACAGTGACTTTCTGCTAGAGAGAAAAAGCTAGAGATGAAACTGACCGTATTCGAATACAAAAGAATAAAATTATAAGGTTGAGTTATTCAGTGGGTTAATAAGAGAAGGAATTATACAAAATAAAATTATGAGGTGGGGTCTTTGAACATGAAATGGCTATCAAAGCTCTAGAATAGAGACAATTCTCAATACTGTGAAGGTATTTTTGATGTGCTGGACTTCTCGGTCAGAAGCGGTTTCCTGAGACACCCAAGATGCTTTTCCTACATCCATTAGTTCAAAGTTACAAAATAGTAGGGGCTGGATCTAAGTATATATCCTGGAGTGGTGGGTTACACTGCCGGCTAATAAAAAGTTTTACACTTTGACATGTTCTGCTTAGTTTTTATTGTGGGTTGTAAATGTTTAATATCCTCCTAGGGGCTTTTAGGAGAATACGTTTTCACAGCACATGTGGTGCTGTTATATTCTGAACCAAACTAATGGGCTTTAATTATGCCAAGGTCTGTGGATCCCAGAGATGCTGACAAATTCGTAATGTGTTTTAAATTGCTATGATGGAAAGTAGAAGTCAAAGGTTTAATCTGGATTAGTGTTTAGAAAATAATTTCCTTTGCTAAGATGCCACCTGTCATTCTCATTTCTCAAGTAGAAGAATGTGGTTGAGTCATTCATTCATAAATCTCATGTGACATTCCTATCCTTACCATGGAGCAGACGAAATGCTAAAGTTGACTTTAGGAAACCCAGATTTGAGGCCTGAGTTTTCACTCACTTTTTGTTTGAATTTGTATAAGTCACCTGATATAAAAGACTTCATTTTCCATGGGTGTAACATAGGGAAGTGCTTTAACATGGGAAGACTGACTTAGTATTATTGGGAGAATCAAATAAGATGATACATGGACCACCAGGAAACATCTGAGAGCGCTCGTCCTTATTGTTTTTTTGGTTGAGAGATGCTTAAGTTGTAACTAGCAGGCCTGCTAGAATTTCTCTGCTTAGTTGGGAATCTAGTCTATTCTGTTAATATTTTTCCCTTTTGATCAATATTGCAGTCTTCTAAGCTACTGCATTCCTTTATTCTATTAACATGGCTATCTCGGGGGTATGCCGTAGTTACTTTTGCAAAGCACTTGACATGTAGGTATATGTAATTTTGGTATTTGCCTGATTTCTTAGTTCTGAAAATGGGAGAGGACCAAACACCACTCTCGTTATTCAAGTATTGAGTAAAGCTCTGCTCCAGTGATAAACTTTTCAGCGATCATGTATACTTGCTGACTTTCATGAGTTGCTGGTGATCTGCAAGACAAAATTAGATAGCTCTTCAGTGCTGAGTTAGGCAAAGCGCTTCTCTCCCCATCTTCCGGATAACACCCCTACAGTTTGCCATCAGATGCAGATAGTGATGATGACAATAGGACATTAATTGGTGCTTCAAAGCATACCTGTGACCTTTCCATATTTTTAATAAAATAAATACGAGTTTGCTGGGGGATTCCAATCTTTACTCCCATAATGCTGAGGACAGCATAATATCAATGAAATCTGTTCAGCTTTCTGCCAGTCAGACCGATGTGGAACCAAATATATATGACTGTCTTACAATAATTGAAGTGAATTTCGTGGAAAAGCAGAGCTCCTGATATATTGTTAAGGACTCACTAGATGTTTGTGAAATTGAATTGATAAGGTCTTTCATTCTTCAAGCAGAAGGAAGTTGCTGTATTATAAGTATGTATAGAAATTATGAACACTTGGCTTTAAGTATATGCTGACTTTGCTGTGCCCAGTCAAGTGCCAGGTAATCTTTAAATACTGATAAATTCAATCCAGTAATTAATTAACAGATTTAAAAACCACAATCTCATAATGAAAATTCTACTTAGAGACTGAAAAAAACTCTATGCTAATCTCTATGCTCATTCAAGATCGTCCTTGGTTGAACACATACCATTCAAACCTGTGAAACTCAAGGTTGCAAGTATTAGTATTAGAATATGTAGTTTATTGTGTTTTTGTGAGGGTTATAAATATTGTTTGTATTTTTTAAAGAAAGATAACAATGTTGTGAGTAGCATACTTTAGAAACTTCATTTATTATGGATTCATAAAGAGTATTACCATTCACTGTAGGCAAGTGTTTGTCCTTACAATTGCAAAGCTTCCAAGCACTGTAGTTGATAAGAGTTCAGTCAAGTAACCCCTTTTCTAAATAGAAAGCTTCCTGCTACAAGTTTAAATTTTCTTCTTTATGACATTTCTCCTAAATAAGGTATTATTAAGTAGAACCAGTTTCTTAGTAATGAAGTTAATAAAACAGGCCAGTCTGATGATGACTTTTGTGTCTTTCTAAGAACGAAAGACAAAACCAATCTAATAATGACTTTAGATCCATAGTCTATCCAGAGTTAAAGTGCTTGGGATAAAACCAGTAGCCTCACCTATTACGGCCCATTGATCTAAAGAAAAATCTCAGGTGCAGTATAATTGTGTAATTGTTGCTAATAGTGTTATCAAATTCTTTGACACTGTTCTCTTTGAACAGCAAACTCTGGCCCATACTGTTTGAATCCAGACATAATTTAAATGAAATGTGAATGTGTAAATATATTATTGCAATATATGTTTTCACTGAATTCATAAAATTTAGAGTGATGTGATCATTAATGACATATTTTAAAAAATACCAAGCCTCAGACTTCCACTCAAAAGCTTTTCTGTTATTTTACTGATTCATACATTTATTTTCTGTCAAACAAGCAAACACTGAATTAAAAATGGGTAACTTTTACATATTTCGCTTCCCTTTACCACCAACTTAATAGCTTAACATAAGTTTTTAATGTGATAGGAAACATACCTGTGTGACTTACAATTATGGTAAAAAATTCAAATAGGTATATACCCTTTTAACTTAAGAACTCTAGGAATTTAGATGAAAGGTACAATCATTATAATAAGAGATTCTGAGGTAGTCGTTACAAGCCTTGATGTATTTACAATGTCCATTCTTATAACCAGTTCCTAGAATAGGTTAGTTGTATTGGTAAACTAGTGTCCTTGAGTTATACAGGATATTCCTCTCACTAAAGAGTGAGCTAAGCATATCCTTCAGAAGTTACCTTCATTTTAGGTTGGCTCTTACAGGCTTAGGAAATAACAGGAACATTGTTAGGCTAAGAGAATTGCATCTAAATTTATCAAACAGACATGGAAGCCAGAATTCCTTCAGCTAAAATCCCAGCCCTATCATTTATGTATTTGTTTATTTTCCATTTTTTTCTATTATAAACAATACTACAGTGAATATTAATATACAAAATAAATATCTCTGGACACTGTTCAACATTGCCTTAGAATACACTCCTAAAAATGGAATTCTAGGTAAAGTCATGTACTTTTTAGGGCTTTTGATATTTACTGCCATATTGCCCTTCAGAATAGTTTACAATCTTATGACCTGTGTTTCTACGCATCCATTTGCCCATTCTTACATCTGCACTGGGCATCAAAATAAGAAAAATCCTGCTAATCTGAAAGGCATAAGATCTCTGTTTTGAAAGAACTGTACTTCACTTCTTCGATTAGTGGTGTGAGGCTGACCATTCCCTGTTCATATCCTTTGCCCATTCTTCAATTAGAGTATTTGTCTTTTTTGGCATATAGCTGCCATTTATACACATGGTCACACACCACATGATATTGCATGTATATAACAATTTCCGGTCTTCCTGATAACATACTGCTTTGGTTATTAAAGTTCTAAAGGGTATATGTGTTAATAATTTATATCTATTCATATGGAGATAGCTCTGTGGTTATCTTTTTTTTTCTTTTCTTTTCTTTTTTTTTTTTTTTTGAAACAGAGTCTCGCTCTATCGCCCAGACTGGAGTGCAGTGGCGCAATCTCAGCTCACTGCAACTTCCGCCTCCCAGGTTCCAGCGATTCTCCTGCCTCAATCTCCCAAGTAGCTGGGATTACAGATGCATGCCACCACTCCTGGCTAATTTTTGTATTTTTAGTAGAGACGGGGTTTCACCATGTTGGCCAGGCTGGTCTTGAACTCCTGACCTTAGGTGATCTGCCTGCCTTGGCCTCCCAAAGTGCTGGGATTACAGGCATGAGCCACTGTGCCCAGCTGGTTATCCTTTAAAATTTAATATTTTAAAATAGTTATATTACCTGAAAACTTTGTGAACTCATGATATTAAATATCCATATGTACCTTTTCCTCACTTTTTCCTGCCAATCATATAAATTGTGACAGTCTTTGCAATCACACTGAGTAGAGAGGTTTTCTCTAGTTTTTTAACATCTGCCTCGGTGATAACTCAAATATATTTGGATGATGCTTTACTTTATATAATTATCTTATTGCTTGAGAATACAGATTCATGAGGCCAATTCTAAGAAATACCTTTTATCCAACTGGATAGTCCTAGTTATCAGATAATTCAATAATTCCAACCACCACAGCCACGTTTTCCTTTTTTTTGTGTAAAAGAGATTTGTGTCTCAGGGAAATCTTGACTTTGTAGAGAATGAGTGGTATGGAGAGATACAGATCACCCTACTGTAATTCCATCTCAGCAGTTAATGGACCCAGCTTTGCAATAGGCTGATTTCTGAGTGTGATATGATTCTTTTATAAGCAGTAGGTACAAGTTGACTACATGGATGAGTCAGACTTTAAAAAAATGTCATCTCCCCTGCTTTGACAGTGTTCATTTCTTACCTTGGAAGGCAATCTAGTGCTGAGGAAAGCCTGCTGGCTAGAGATCAGGAGCCCTAGACTTGCCTCGAAGCTCATCCCATTTTTGGCAAGTCCCTTCAGCTTCTTTTGTTTTCTGAGTTCTGAAGTGACAATAATTCTATTTCCTCATCCATTATAACTGAGCATCATATAAAATACACACAGTACACTGAAAATACAGAAAGAGCTACACAAATGTAAATTGCTCTTAAAGAGGAAAATCTCTGTTGGATTATTCTGAATCTCTGTACATAAACTCAGTGCCCAGAAGATGCATATATGAGCTGTCACTTGGGCCGTCTGTTTCAAAGGCTACTTATTGATGCTGTTATGCGTCCTCAAGCTATTATGCCATCTTCCATTTCTTGGTGTGGGGAACATGGGATCAAGTTTTCAAAAGAAAGGCGGTGAAGGTTTTCTCTTGGCATTTATTTATATATGTATTAATCTTACATATAGATAGAAAGGAGAATCATTTCATCCATTCAAAAGCCATGAACTTTATATGAATGTCATTTCAACAATAAAGCAAAAAGTACAGACTGTCAAAGGAAAACTCAGTTTTATTATTTGGTTCGTTACTTTACCAAAACATAAAATTTAAGACCTGAAAATATCCGGAATACATAGAGTATTATGGTCAATCAATACGAAAGTGACTACCAAATAGAAAAAAACGAGAGGTGCATTTCACAGAAGAGGAAATGCAGATGATCCTTTATAATATGAAACATCATCAGCCTCATTATTAATTGTAGAAATAAAAAGCACAGCGAAGTATCATTTCACAGATTGGAATGTGGAGCAGTAGGAACTTTCAGTCACTCCTGATGGTATGAGCACTTTGGCAAACTAATTATTTAGTAAACTCAAAGATATGTGTATATTGTAATTTAGGATTGTCTCTTAGGTATGTATTCTAGCAAGAATTTTGCTCACATACATAAGGAAACATACATAAGAATATTTGTTGCGGTATTGATGAGAGAAAGAATTGGAAATAGCAGACTGGGGAATAAATTGAGCTATAGTCATGCACTGGATGACTCTGAGCAATAAAAAAGAATGGGCTACAGGAGTCCACATCCATATGGATTAAGCTCAAAAATGTAATATTGTATCACCAAAAAAATTACAGAAATACATTTTATAATACATATTTTATGTTTCTAGTTATATAAAACACAGCAAATTTTTCGTTTTTGAGATAGGGTCTCACTCTGTCACCCAGGCTGGAGTACAGTGGCATAATCACTACTTACTGCAGCCTGGACCTCCCAGGTTCAAGCGATCCTCCCACCTCAACCTCCCAAATATGTGGAACTACATATGTGCACCACCACACTGGGCTAATTTTTGCATTTTTTGTAGAGATGAGGTTTCACCATGTTGCCTGGGCTGGTCTTGAACTCCTGGGCTCAAGTGATCCACCAGCCTCGGCCTCCCAGAGTGTTGGCATTACAGGCCTGAGCCACTGTGTCCAGCCCGCAAATTTAAATGGCATATTGTGTAGATCTACATAAATTTGTGGTAAAATTATAAAGAAAAACAGGGGAATGTTGTGGAGAGACACAGAAATTACTCATAATATTGTATTCTTCAACCTGGTTGATGGATTCATGGGTGTTAATTTTATTTAAAATATGCATTTCTTTACATACATACTTTGGAATATATGATACCTTTCAATAAAACTATGAGGGCCTACAAGATGTTGGTTTGGACTCAGTCTGCAAACTCTGACTATAGCCTACAGAAATGTTAGCAATACATGAAAAATTATGCCTTAACTATGATTTTACTAATGTGCATAAATAAGCAGAAGAGCTTGTATACAGATAAGGAAATGATTGACTCATAAACTGAGAAGAGAAAGAAAATATTTACCAGGGCTAGATTATTAATCATATAGGTAGCTGTAGGATTAAATGCCATTTAATAATTTTCCTGCTATCTGTTTACCGTCCTAAAAATTAACCCAATGAAGTCTTGTATTCAGTCACAAAATGTAAATTTTACTGTGTCTGGCCTAAAGGTAATCTATGTGCCTGTTAAAAATCAAATTACATGAGTTCATGTATTTTTATCCTTGGATTGGTCAATGACTTAGCAATCAATGACAGATAGTAATCTGGCACTATTTTAATATACTTGTGTATGCAGAGCCTATGGACTATTCTATCATTTAATCTATTTATGATAGCAAGTTTCACTTATGCACATCCAAAAATTTTGAGGATATTTAAATTATTTCTTTGGATATGAATGAGAATGGAAAATAACCAGTCAACATTGTTCTTTAGGCTGCACTTTATATTGTAGACGTTTAAATAATTATTTGACCTTCTCTTTTGTGTGATGAACATCTTTCTCCTAATGCTTTGACTTTTTTCGTGTGGATTTTAGTTTTCATGATTTAAATTGTCTTTGTGGCATTAAAAAACCACAGAAGTAGATTTGTTAAGGATGTAGCTAAAAAGAGCTAGAAGGAACTTTAGAAACAATTTTACGTCTCCAGCTGGTTTCATCTTGAAGAATTTGGGGCATGAAAGGTTAGGTAACCTAACAAGAATTAGTCCTTTTAATGTTAGAATCAAGCCTTATTTGGGCCTTCTGAGTTTCAGTTCATCATTTCTACTGTATCCCTTCTTCCTTAATATGATGATTCATTATAATACAAATATACAATTTAATGAGTAGAAAGTTGATTTTAACTCTTATGGATACACATTCATTCTATAATACTTTCAGTAACTTGTTCCTAAGAAAATTGTAATACCTCGATGAGTCATAGTTAGCTTATTTTCTCTATTATATGTCTTCTATCGTAAGATCCCATTTTGTGGGCTGTATTTCAGCTAGTATTTTCTTTTCTACCTAAAAGCTCTAGGATAATAATGTCATTACCACTTTTTACATGCACATGGTGTATCAGAGACTCTGCTAAGGCATTACACATACATTTTTTTCACTTACTCTTTACATCATGAGGAAGAATCTAAACTTCAGAGAGTTCAGGTGATTTACTTCAGATCACATAGCTGCTGAGTAGCAGAACCAGGATTCCAATCCAGTTCTAACTACAGCTTGACAAAGTGTGCTTAGCTTGAACTAAGCACTTTGCTCAGTAGTGAATTCACAGATGTTCTTAAACTGAAAAGGAACAAGGAATGCTAGTCTAGATTTTTATAGTATAATGATGAGATAGTCACATTATTGTACATTATTTTACAATAATTCTGTAATTGCTTTCATAATATGTTCAGTATGATTTTAGCTTCTACATATATTCATTGGCTTATTTGCTTTTTGAAATTTGTCATTTATTTATCAAGCTAACTTGAGTTTGGTTTTTGTTTTTCATATTTGTTATCATTCTGTGAAACTTGAGGGCTCCTGAAATATTCAGTGCTTTGACCCTTAGAGCCTGTTCCATTCCTTATGATGTTTATGTAGATCCTGAAAATTCTTGCTCCCAGGCCTAAACCCAGTTTATTGTGACTTTAAATATCTGTAAGTTAATTTGGGCTACTAATAGATGCCTTTCGAAGTATGAACCTTCAGTTTGCTGTACTTAATATGTTTTTAAAGTACACAATAACAACATTGTGCAATAAAGTTTGCCTAATATTGTCAGAGGCATTCCAGTCAGAGTGACTCCATTTTGAGTGAAGGCTAGGAAAATGAGGGGACTTGCTGTGACTCCATCTTGAGTGAGGGCTAGGAAAATGAGGCCGGGACTTGCCACGACTCCATCTTGAGTGAGGGCTAGGAAAATGAGGCCGGGACTTGCCACGACTCCATCTTGAGTGAGGGCTAGGAAAATGAGGCCGGGACTTGCTGCGCTGCATTCTCAGAAAGTCAGGCATTCCTACTCTCTAGATGTTTATTATGGTTAAGGGAACAAATTAATAATGTTTACTAAACAGACTCAGACTTGGGAGTGTCTTGATATCTGGAGAACAATGGCATTCCTAATTTTGCTTTAAAGATAATATCAATTCTTGCAAACTATAGTAATTAAGAAAATTAATCCTTTATCATAAACCCTTGGAACAGAACACATCTCCCCATATATACAAGCATTGTACCTAGGGTATGTCCTACTTTGTCTGTGGAGTAGCTGCCCTTTCATCACTGTACGTTCTCAATAAACTTGCTTTTGCTTTGCACTGCGGACTGACCTTGAATTATTTCTTCCATCAGATCCAAGAATCCTCCCTTGGGGTCTGGATTGGGACCCCTTTTCTGTAACAATATCATTATTCTATTGTGCTATTTAGGAGAATGGATGACTACTGTAGATATTATACTAGTGGTATCTACTACTTTTGTAGATACAAAGCAATTCAGTGGGGTGTGGGAAGATAATGTGAAAGGAAAATAAAAACTTGGGCCCCCATTTCACTCTTCCAAAAGGAAAAAGTTAAACTACAAGCTGAGTCATGCAAGAAGCTGCCTTTTCTTTTGTTCCTAAGCAGATAGCTACAGATAAAGTTTAAATATCTCCACAGGTAGCTACATTATGCTCACCTGTCTTATGTAAAGTGCTGATTTACCCATAAACACGTAATTGACTATTATCCTACTCGATCCTTTTCTTTTGCAACTTATGGATTACCATACCCTCCCTCTTTCCCCTCCAGCCCACTTTACCCCTTTAAGTACTGAAGCCCTCAAATTCAACTTTGGAGAAAGGCACACACCACAGACTGTTTCTGTGATTCTGTGCCATTTTCTTCTGGGTGTGTCTTTAACCTTGGCAAAATAAACTTCTAAATTGATTGAGACCTGTCTCAGAAACTTTTTGGTTTACAATAATGTAAACCTTAAGTCTTTATATATTATCTTTATCCAAAATAGGTAAGAAAGAAAATTTCATCAATATTTACTATGCAGTTTAACTCTTTCCCTCGGTTGGTCTGAATGACAATTGGTTACACATCATAATTTGTTGTCTAAGTTACACAAAATATTTTGTTAGTAGGAGTTTCACAGTTAGGGTTTCCTTGATTTGAGCACATTGTGACAAAATATCAATTTAGTAGGCATCTCTCCTATATAAACTTCCCGATGAATTGGAGTTGCTAGATGGCGAGTGTTTAAAACAATAATAGGCAGAGTAGCCACTAGTTGAGTGTCAGCATTATCATTATTGATTATATTATTAAATATTCTGGGTCTATCTGAATTCACTCAAAAATAGTTGACTTTAAGAGTTTCTGCAGATATACAAGTTGAAAATTATACTGGTTGTGTAACCATAAATGGGGAAAAATAAACATAAAAGCTGATATTTCCCTGTTTTCTAACACGAATACTTTGCCAGCTACACTACGAGATCAAAAACATTCAAGTCTATCAGGAAGGTATATATGAATTTACATTATTGTTAATTACAAATCTTACGGGGTCTATTGTGCCTTTAAATATAAACTGATGAGAGTGTGAAGTCATTACAGTGAGACATTTAAAACCTAAACATTTAGAACATGAAGTTTGAGTATGTTATGACATGCAATGTCCCTGAAAAAAATCCTTTTTTTGTTTTTGTTTTTTTGTTTTTTTGATACTGGATCTCACTTTGTGACCCAGGCTGGAGTGTGGTGGCAAGATCTTGGCTCAGGGCAACCTCTGCCTCCTGGACTCCAGTGATCCTTCCACTTCAGCCTCCTGAGCTGGGACTATAGGTGTGTGCCACTACACTCAGCTAAACTTTTTTTTTTTTTTAAGTAGATATGGGGTTTCACCATGTTGTCCAGTCTAGTCTCGAACTCCTGGGCTCAAGTAACCCACCTGCCTCTGCTTCCCAAAGTGTTGGGATTACAGGCGTCAACCACCATTATTGGGACTGAAAAAATCTTTAGCACTGTCTTTTGTGTCTTCCTTAATAGTGGAAGATAAAAAGTCATAGTCATTTGGGAAAACACTTATTCTTATCATAGAAGTGGCTGAAATAATACTGGGAAACCATATTATCACATGCTATATTGCAGTTCTATGTCAGCAAATATTCTTAAAAAACATGTGGACAACATTGCTGAATATGTGAAAGAAGTATTAGGAAAATTACTCAGTACTGGGAGATTGACTATAGAATTGCATTGATTCTGTTTCAAGAATGAAAATCTTGAAGAACTTCTTTTTTATGGGGCTCCAAAGGAAACATTATAGAGACGATAGATTGCTAGGAGTGAGCAAGTTCTTTGGTAAAAGCAAGGATTTGGGGGAGGTGGTCATGAAGGGTGTTCATAAAGAGAAACAGGTAAATATAACCACTAATAGAGCTGGCTGCTTGACTGGAAATAAAGTAATCCCCGGGTCAGTTCACAAAGCTAGCTCCTTCCATGTAATTCATTATTTCATAGGCAAGCTGTTGCAGCAGAGATGTTAGAACCAGAATATAAAATCTGAATAGTATTTTATAATGAGATGTGCATGACTTTACTATGGACTGTCTTCTTGTAATCTTGTGGCCAAGTACTTAAAATGATGCATTTTACAAAAAGTTAAGTGTTCCACACTTGCAGTAATAATCTGTAGCTTTTTATAGCATACTCCCTTGGAGATATTTCCAGGGTGAAGGTGACATTTTTAACAATGAAAAACTACCTGCTTTCTGGTAACCTTGCCTTGGAGAGAATATTTTGAAACGGATGTTTGGATATGTTTTCTCATTATACAAATATGTCACTGAAAATGACGTAAACACATCATGTATAAAATCTGCGACATAGGGAGCCTATAAACTTGAAAGCAGAATTTCCTAATCAAATAAAGAGCTTAGGTGAGATTTGAATTATTTATTAGAAATATGAAAGTGAAAAGTTATGTGGTTAGTTTATAAGAACTTAGTGACAATATGGAAAATTGGAATTTACTATCTGAATTGCAACAAAATCTTATAATTGGTGGATTAAAATGAAAAATAAGAATCATTTTTCATTTTTGTCTATACATTTTTGTAATCTTTCTTTTTTGGCCTTGAAGACCATTAAAACACTAAGACTGAACTTGAAACCAGCCCTTTATATTGTTGAATCACAAGGTTTTAATACAAGATATTTAATATAAGATATGAAGCATATTCAGTTGCATAGCATTCATAACTCAAGCAAAATATCTGTTCTATTAAAATATAAAACAAAATTTATAAGCAAAATTATTTTATTTTAAATTTTTAAACAAGATATATAAGTATTGAAGTACAGATATGGTTAAAGTAATTTATTAATATGCTCCTTTTTGCAAATGTGTGTTCAAATATTTGCTTATGGAGTATGTTGTAGGCTGAATTGTTCTCAAAGATATCCAGTTTCTAATTCAGGGAACCTATGAATGTTGCATTATATGACGAAAGGGACTTGGTGATTAAGTTAAGGATTTTGGAGAGATTTTCCTGGATTATCTGGGTGAGCTCTAAATGTAATCACAAGTGTCCTTATAAGGGGGAAGCAGAGTGAGATTTGACTGCAGAAGAGGAGAAGGGGATATAATGGCTGAAGTAGAAGTTGGAGTGATGCACTTTAAAGATGGATGAAGGGGCCACAAGCCAAGGAATGTAGGAGGCCATTAGAAACTGAAAACAGGAAGGAAACAGATTCTCCCTGGAGAGCTTCCAGAAAGAATCAACCTTGCTCATATTTTTACTTTAGCCTAATTACACTGATTTCAGACTTCTAATGTCTAGAACTGTTAGAGAAAAAATTTATGTTGTTTTTAAGCCACTATTCATGGTAACTTGTTACAGCAATGTTAGGAAAATAATACTAGGTATGTAGGAAAAGAAATTTGGAGACCTTTATCTCTACTCTGGTTTCTAACTTGATGAAAATGCTTTTTCCAGAGGTTACTAAAATTAACCTTAGATGTTTTAAAGCATCCTGTTTCTTATTTATTGACTTATTTATTTACTCACTCACTCGCTCTCTGGCTGTCTGTCATTTTGCTGATTTCCATGAGTTTCTGGACCAGATCCTAGTATTCAACTTCCAATAACATTGTCAGGGTTTTTTTTTTTTTTTTTTTTTAAAGATTACATGAATAACTTAATGGCAGAATCAAATTTAGAAATGGGACTATTCCGCAAAAACAGTTTTGTGTTTCAACATAAATTTCAAAGGCAAAAATATTTTCACACATCTCAATTAGGCAGGCTTGAAAATAAAACTTAAGGAGCTGTCTTTTAAAATATGTTTATAGCTAAAGGTTTAAAATAACATGGGTTAACAAGTGGTACTAGCCTTCTAGGTACTCAGGTTGCTAATCTGAATTTGCGTATGTTATGACAAATACACGGTTCATTTTACTGAGCATGTATCAATTCAACATGAGCTGTTTAAGGTGGTTAGTGTTGCGGGTGTATCGTAAACTGAAGAAGGTTGAGCAGTTAAATGCTTAAAGATGAGAATGTTCTTTTGAAGAGAGACGAAGGCTTTCCTGAAGTCCATGATATATTATATTGCTTGCTCCTCACTTGTCTTTGTGTCCTGGTGCTCTATCATAAAGATATTTAATTTGGTTGCTTCGGGAAATGAGATTGGTTTAACAAAAATGCACTTCAGCAGGCACCAGGCATTTACTAGATTCATTCTTTAACCACTATGGCCGTAAACATAAAGTGTGGCCCAGTGAAATTAACGTAAACTGGGATTAGGTCGGAGAAAAGAGAAAGATGGTTATTTTAATGATGGATTATACTATTAATATTAAATCTCTTTATGAGGATCAAAACTAACAGAAACCATTAGTTTCTATTATGGTATTTGCCAAAAAAAAATTTAGAAGTATGTAATATTTTCACCCAAGAATTTGACTCCTGCAAAGATCCAATGGATCTTTCAGGTTAGTAACCTACATGTGAATGAAAAAGATGAGTACGTATGTGTTTTCTTCCTCCTCTTTGTCGTTTGTCCAATTTCTAACCATCCCTCAACTCCAAGCTTCTACCTATATGTGAACGAATTGGGTGTATATTTCCTACAAGGCTGCACTCTGAAATGATGCAGATAAATTCTGTGCAGATAGTTTTAACATTTTAATGTTTGAGTCTGAAGATACTATGATTTTTTTTTCAAAACCAGCATAAACCAAAATTTTTAGACCATCATCAAGTTTTTACACTATTTTAACAAGGTACTCTTGAAAAATCATATTACATTATTTAAATATATAAGTTAATGTTTTTAAATAATTCAATTTAAAAGCATTTCTTAGGGCTTATTTACAAATATTTTTTGGTGGCCCATTTGCAATGAGATGGTAAGTGCTGTCATATCACAAAAATTAGGTTTTTCTGTGATATACTTTGAACAGGAAACACATGCAACAATGAAGAATATTTAACAAAATGCATAGTGAGTAGGCCCTGTGGAAGATAACAAAGCCCCAGTAGCTTATAAAGTCGGGTGGAAAATCTGTTGTGCATAAATATGTGTAATACAAGGCAGTTTGAGTCATCAAGAAATGTTTCATGGATGAGACAGTATCTGAGCTTAGAGCTGAGGGATGGTAGAAATTGGACAAAGGACAAATGGGAGAAACGCAAATGTGTTTGTGACAAGCAGAGTTATCTAATGTAGCTTAATAGTAACCATTATGTCCAAACTTTATATCAAAAATTTAAGATACCAGATAGGGAGTTTGGACTTAAATTTTTAAACAGTGGGATTTTTTTCCTAGTAAATCTCTGACAGGTCTCAAGTGATATTGAGGGACATCTAATTTGGTGGTAATAAGTAGAAGGGACTGGAGACGAAGAGATGGGGGCAGGGGCTAGGGTTAAAGAGATGACATCTAGGAAATTAGAGAAGACAATCAGATGTGAAAATTAGGAATGTTACCAAGTAAAATAAAAACAAGTAATTTTAGAAATTACATTGAGAAACTGAATTTAAAATTCCCTTTTATGTCAGAGTTTAAAGAGTTTTTGCTTGATTTCCAGTAACAGATATGGGTATTACAGCTTCTTCTTTAGGACATTGATGCTTTAATTAAAAATATATGTGAGTATATTAATGACACCTTACAGCATTTCTTGCCTTTCAGATACTTTTATACTTCCATTTGCAATAATTTCTTAAATTGTCATTCTACATCTGTTATTGTTGTGATACGGAAAACTCAATCCTTTATAGCACTTTTGAAATAGATTCTTCCCCTTCTACTAAAATTGTTTCCTTAAATATCTCTGGTGATATCTTAGTTTCAGATCCAAAGGCTCTGACTTCCGCACCCTATTTGACCTACATACTGTGGTGTGTTCTCAACAGATGTATTATCTTCCTGCTCAAATTTGCTTCTCCTCCTGTGTTCCTTACGTCAGCTCATGGCAGCACCATCTGTGCAGTATTTCAGGTTTAAAACTGTGGATCAATCTCCAGTTCCTCCTTTACCCTCAGTGCCCAGTTCGTTTTCAAATCCATTTTTCCCTTCCCATGAATACTCTGCATCACATTTCATTTTTTCCCTGGTTTAGGTTCATCTTAGCTCTATTTTATCTTTTAAAGCTGTTCATTTGACTTGCTTCTTTCCTGGGACTATTATTATAAGAGACAGAGGTCTGATCATCTTGTTCCTGTTTTTTATGGACCTGGTATATAGTCTGTGTGGACTTCCTGGATGGCCAACAACCACGAACCAATTCACTGTGCCAGAGAGAAACTGCAGCCCCAACTGAGAGTCAGGGGGGTTCGGTGTGGGCCACAGAAGGACTGGTAGGCATTTTGTAAATTTAGATCATTTCCTTGACTATTGGAAAGAACCTTGCCTCCCCACCCCACAAAAGGCTCATGATTGTGCTTCATAGTAAATAGAAGTGGACCGAGGAGTATTTATTTATTTCTTGAGCTGAAATCAGTGTTGTCCATCTCATTTAAAATGCAAAACTTCCAATTCAAAGAAACACTACATATAGTGTTTGCAAAAAGCAAAGAATATTTTGCATTGTTTGACTAGCTAGTCAAAGCAAAACCAAATTACTCTACCTCAGAAGTGTGTTCACTTAATGGTAAGATCTGTTCAAAGGCATATCAACATGGTCAAAATTAGTTATATAATTCTTCTGAGTTTTAGCCAAAGACTTTAACCATCCTGATGGGGAAATGATACAAAAGTTTAAACGTAGTTGCAGATATTTAATGTCTTGATTATTTAAAGAAGACATAATGTATTTTCTTACTGATGCTATTATGAGTGTTGTTGTTTTTCTAATTCCATGTTTCAAATGTTTTTATTAGTATATAGAATAGTTGATTTTTATGTATTGATCTATATCTTGCATCCCTACTACACTCATTTATTAGGGCCAGTAGTTTTTTTGTGGGTTTCTTGGTATTTCCAATGTATGCAACCATGACATTCGCAAATACAGTTTAACTTCTTTTCCAATCTGGATGCCTTTCATTTTTTTTTTTCTCTCTCTCTCCTTCTCTTCCTTCCTTTCTTTTTTGACCTAATTTCACTTTCAATAATAACAGTTCTTTTCTAAAAATCTGTTTTGTGTGACTGGATGTAGCTATTTCACCTCTCATGATTAATGTTTTCATGATATGTATTTTTTTTGTGTTCTTTAACATTCCACCTATTTGTGGTTTTTAATCTATGATGTGTCTATTATAGAGAGCCTACAGTTAGATCGTATTTTTTATCCTGACAACCTCTACATTTTGATAGTGTTTAGAACATACATATTTTGTGTGATATTGATACAATTGGATTTGCATTTACCATGTTGTTTTTTCATATGCTTGCTGTATTTTTTGTACCTCTATTCCTCCATTATTGCTTTCTTTTGTGCAAAATAGAATGCCATTTTGAAACCTCTGTTGATTTTTTTTTACTATGTATTTTTTGAGTTACGCTCTTAATTCTTCTGTACTCGGGGATTGCAATATGCGTAATTTTAATTTATC
Organism: Macaca nemestrina; assembly: GCF_043159975.1. Classification (NCBI taxonomy): domain Eukaryota; kingdom Metazoa; phylum Chordata; class Mammalia; order Primates; family Cercopithecidae; genus Macaca; species Macaca nemestrina. The sequence goes on along the minus strand of NC_092125.1, from coordinate 11,883,698 downwards.
TTAACATCACAACTTCACAGTCTACTTCAGAATAATACTAATTTAATTCCAGTAAGAGATCAAAAACCTGCTCCAACATAGCTTCTTTCCCTTTCCCTTCCTTCGTACTCCTTGTGACATATACACGCATACATCATATATGTTCCAAACCCAATAAGATACTATTATAACTATTTCTTTATACATTGTTATGTCTTTTAAAGATGTTAAGAAATTAAATTTATAGAGTCTTTTATGTTAATCCACACATTTTCAATTTCTGACATTTTTGATTTATTTCTTTGGAATTGAAGGAAGCTCCGTCAGTACTTCCTTTTGTATTTAACTGTGCTAGGAACAAATTCTCAGTCTTTGTTTTTCTGAAAATGTCTATTTTGCCTTTGTCTTTTGAAAGATGGGATATGAGATTCTTGATTGAAAGATTTTTTTTCTTTTGGTTCTTGGTCATCTCCCTGCCTTCTGTCTTCTTTTTTGTCAGATGAAAAGTCAGCCATTAATCATATATCCATTTGATGCGATGTGTATTGTTTTTCTCTTACTGCTTTAAATGCTTCTATTTTTGTCTTTGACTGTCATGCAAACAATTTGACTGCAGTGTGTCTGGGTGCGGATCTCTTTGTATTTATCCTACTTAAGGTTTGTTGTGCTACTTAGATACGTAAACTAATATTTTTCATCAAATTTGGAAGTTTGGGGCCATTCATTATTTCTTTAAATGCATTTTTCTGACCACTTCTTTCTCTCCTAGTCTTCTGAGACTCCCATTATACGTATATTGATGTACTTGTCATCATCCCATTGGTTTCTGAGGCTCTGTGCATTTTTTTGTCAATGATTTTTTTCTTTGTACTTCAGATTGAATAATTTCTGATAATCTATCACTGATTCTTCTTCAATCTGCAATTGAACCTCTTTCGTATATTTACTATTGTATTCAAATACAGAATTTCCATTTGGTTTGTTTCTGTAATTTTTACATCCTTTTTGATAATTTCTATTTGTTGATTCATTGTTTCCATACTTTAATTTTTTAAGCATGCTTTCCTTTAGTTCTTTAAACATAATAGGTGCCCTGAAGCCTTTGCCTGCTAAATGCCATTGTCAAGACACTCAGAGAGTTTCTCAAGACTATGTTTTCCCCACAGGATGGGTTACATTTTTCTGGGTTTTTATTGTTGGTATCATAATTTTTTGTTAAAACTGGACATTTTAGATAACATAACAACCGTGAATTCTTTTATGTCTCTACTGAAGGTGGTTGTTGCTGGGTTTTGTTTGTGTTTTCTTTGTTTAGTAAATTGTCTGAGCTGAGTCTGTGACATGTCTGTGTGACCAATAATGTCATTGCTTAATGTTTAAAAAAATTATTCTTGTTTTTATTTTAAGACTAGCTTTCTAGGGACTTCCCTGTTCCTTCATAGCTTAGAGTTTAGGCAAACATGGTACAGAGATTGTGCTCAGACACTTTGAGGAGTAAGTTTTTAGTCCTCTACCGGCCGACTTGTGCGTGGACAGGGAAATGTATAAGAAGTTCAGGTCATTTTCAAGTCTACCAAGATTTACTTCCTGCTGGTTCCTAGGTGTCTTTCTTGTGCATGTGCAACTTCAGTCAAAAATATACTGAGTTAGAGTTGGTAGAGAATCACCAGGTGTGTGCTAGCAGATCTGTTGGACCTCCCTGGGGTGTGTCACTTTCATAGATGGTGCAGTGTGAATGGCATCTGCTCCAAATCAAGTGAGTTCCCTTTGACAAGCTGGCACAGTTACTGGTCTTAACAGCTAGCCCATGCCATGACATGGTAGAACCTCCACATTAGCTGAGCCGTGGGGAGATGGGAGTAGCCCCAGGAAAGAACACCATAGATTTACTGTTCTTACCCAAATTGTGGCAGTTTTTAAGCATAAAAGTTTCTTATATTTTTGTATGCCTTTGGTTAATTTCCACAGCTCTGAAAGTGTTATTTTTGTCAATTTTATCCAGCTGGCTTTTTAAGGAGAAGATTTGCCAACCTTCTCACTTGGTCATGGGGGGAGGTGCATATAATTTATTTTAAAAATGCAGCTTATAAATATTTTTATCTATCCTGAATTGATCCTTCAACATAAAAAAGTATTATGTTATGGCTGTATCTTATCAGGTACTCAGCTTCTAGAGTTATCTTTCAAAAATATTATTTGATTTGTTTGTATTACCTATAAACTCCTTCAGAGCCAAATTATGTGTTAAGTGAGATGGATTTTTGGCTACTCTATTTTTTGTGTTCCATTAGCTTCAGCTATAGGTTTATTGTCTATAAGGATTAGTAGGACTCTGAAGTATCTCCAGATCACCTGCTGTTAAGTCAGAGTCACATCTCACAAATACAGCTCTAGTTTCAATTCCTTATAGCCTTCCTGGGCCTCATATCCTAAGGTATATACCCTGACCTTGTTGTTTTAATTACACCATATATAACTCTATCGTTAAGATTCTTCAACCAGAAAATATCATATCTCCTATGGAAGTGGTGACTCACCTGCAGTCAGCAAAGGAAAGCCCTCTGTATCCAAATATATCTACAACACATCCATCCAGAAAGGATCACGGTATTATTGCCTTCCAGCACTTTTGCTTCTGCTAGTACATTCCCAGAGGAGCTCATATGAGGCTACCAGCTTCTGAAATGGCCCTTAGGCCAAAGTCATGGAGTGTGGGGTATTCATGACTCCATTCTTGTGTGTATGTGTGTGTGTGTGTGTGTGTGTGTGTGTGTGTGTGTGTGTGCTTGTTTTGAGCAGCTCACTGTAGCATTTAGTTTTTTTTTTTTTATTATCAACCACAAATTTTACCACAAATGGACGGGGCAATAAAAGAAAACAACTGGGAGGCAGGCTGATATGACCTTGAGGAAGACAGTATGATTTGAGTTGTAGGCTAAGCAGATAGGTCTTTTAATAGTTTCTGGCTTAGGGCATGTCACTCAGTTTTCTGATTCACTGGTTACTCATTTCTAAAGTGGTGATAATAATACTTATTTCATGATGAGAATTAGGACCTAGCACAAAGAGGACCCTTAAAAAGGGATACAGCTATTATTACTTGTATAATTGTCTCTACTTTTTTAAATATTCTTGAAACTGCATGGGAATTTCATGCTAGTATAATTCCTGGCAAGAATTCCAGGGTGTTGAATGTCTCGGTCTGAATCTGCTTGGAGTTTCTAGTTTTTATTATACTTCATTATTTTTTAAATAATAAATTTCTTAACTTGGAGCCCAACTTCCCGGAACATGATTCCGATATACTTATATGACTAGCATTTATGTGCTTTAAACACAGCTTAGGAAAGTGAGCCAAGGATGTTGGTAGAGGATCACCAGGTTTGATGTCACTGAGTGATAACAGACCAGTACACAGAAACAGTGAGTGTTGCAGCAGAGAAGGAGGGAGGGAACCTCAAATCCTCTTCCCAGAGGGATATTGGACTAGGATTTTTAAGGGAATTTTGGTAGGTAGAGGGCTGAGGAGCTGAGGGCTGCTGAATAGTTAGGGCATTGGGGATGAAGTCATAAACTGTATTGTTACATGGAGGAAGTTCTTTAGAGGGGGTCTTCAGACTGGCTGGTGTCAGTGGAATACAGGATCTGGAAAATATCTCAACATGGGAAGCATGAGGTTTCTTAATGTTAAGGATGTTATCTACAGAAATAAGGACCTTATGACAGGGGCTACATGATATTTAAGCAGTAAGTACCTTTAAGGAAGCAGGCTATAGGGCAGGCTGGTTAATGCTTACCTATTCTTATACTCAAAGTGTATGCTTTTATTGAAAACCTAGCAATTTAATTTTATTAATTTTATAAGGACAGTTTCAATGTTACTGAGTTAATTGCAGCTTGATTTGTTCAAACTGATACTGAGTAATTAATTTAGAGCTCTTGCCATTTCAAATTAATTTAGATGAAATTAATCCAGCTCATTTTCACAGAATGAGACACCTGCAAACAGTGAGATGGTTGGTATTTGTATGGTTATGCCTGAATGAACCTGCACTATATGACATAATTAATTGAATTCGAAGACATCATCTTATCACCTACACAACTTTAATTGTGGAAGCCATACTTTCTGTCTTCACTTTTCTCTTCACCTTTTGACTTTTTGTGAAACTCTAGGTAAGTCAGAATCTGTTGGTTGCCCTCATCTATATGTTAGTGTGAATTATTTTTCCTTCTTCAAGGAAGGTATGAGGCAAGGGACTATGACTGTTGTGGCAAAGGTCATATTGCAGACAATTAAGTTGACCTGGTTACTGGAAAAGAGATTTTTTGTCCCAGATACTATTTCAGGCAAGAAACCTATGAATGGATTCTACAAAATATCCCTGTCACAGAACTCCCTAGAGACAACACTGTCGCTCATCAGAAATTTTCACTGAAGGCTCTGTCAAGTGTGTTCAATCTGTGGTCCACTGAGATCCTGCAGGCAAAGCTGAGATATTACTGCAAATAACAAGTATTTGTGACTAGCAAATACTTAGGCCATACATTATTTTTGTCTTAGTTATTGCTGATCCTTGTGATCATGAATATGCTAACATGTAGGATGAGATACATCCTACATATGTAATAAACACACACACACGTGTGTGTGTGTAGTGTTAATTTTTTAAAAAAACCTCTTTTGAGTAAAGAATGAAAATTTGCTCCAAAGTAATTTGTGACTAGAGGAACTGCAACAGTGGTTCAAATATTTCCATTTATTTATTTGTTCTGTGGTGTGATATTCGTCCATTCATTCATACATTTATTCGAACATCTCTAAACTCTCTGAATTTAGTAGTAAGACTCCATAACTGTTCAAATAGTAGATTTCTCAACCCTCCACTTTTCAAAACATAATTCTGATATACTTGTTCGGGATACTTGTTTTCCAGAGAGTTGGTATGTGGAGCTTTTATTGAGACTGTGATTTTTTTTTTTTTTAATCGTGAATGAAAAGATAGAAACCAGTCTGCCTGAAATGAGTTTGAATTAGCAATGTTGAGAGGCAGGAGCCTACATCAGATGAACCATTAGGTTGCATATATGACTTTCAAGATACTTAGACGTAGTGTCTTGAGGCTCAAATCGTAGCAGTAGAAGTCTCTTTTCTGCTTTGTCCTTGAGTGTTTTGCTTGCAAAGTTCCATGTAATTGTATTCTCATCAACAATGGCTCCCTCTCAAGATACGTGTGAACTGATTTGACCTGAGCCAGCGTTAGAAGTAGAGAGGTATTATGCCATGGTTCATCAAATGAGTGTACCTTCTAGTTTTGTACTGACCCATCGGAGTCATTTGAATTTTAAAATAATTGTAAAAATCAGATGAATTGGCCTATCTACTTAAAGGATGTTGTATTATGAAAGATGCATGTCAAGGAGCAAAATGAACACTGAGCAAACCATATGGGACGCCACCAATTCACTAGGGATTTTCATAATTAACTGCTAAGTTGGCACAGCTGTGGCTCTTTGTAGCAGCAATGTACTGCTAATTACCACTCATTTAAACCTGCTATTATATCCTCTCCCACCTGGACCTTTCTGTTGTCAAGAATTCCAAGGGAATGACTTGAGTGTTTCTGAAGATTCAAAGGATTTAAGACCTGGGGAAACCCAGAGACATTAGCTTCATTGGTTAGGATGGCATTTAGCCTTGTCTTTCAGAAAGCTGACCTGAAAGAATGAGTTGACACAGGAAAAATCTTTCCTTCTTGGAGGCAATAATGTTAACCTCTGGTGCAAAGTGGGATGAAGGGAAAAAGAACATGATGAGAAAAACTACCCAGAACTATGAACAGCCCAAAGTGTAAAGCTCTGGAAATAATATTTCCAAACTGGGAATATGGTGTAATGTTATGATTGGGGTTTTGAAGCAATGTCAAGAAGAAAAAGTGAACGAAGATTTTTTTTTTTAATCTTGCCTGGTACTTCCTTTCTGCAGGATTTCCTACAAGTCAATGGGATACAACACCATGGTTTTTTTGTTTTTTGTTTTTGTTTTTTTGCACTGAAGAATATACAAACATTTTAAAGGATATTATTCCCCATCTGGTAAGTGACATTTTGCCTGGTTCATGTCTCTAGTTGGTAAATTAAAACAACCACCACCACTTTATCTTTTGGAGGAGATAGAGTTTGATATCTCCATCATTTGGGGAGAAGTCGACCCTCAACAGTTACAGTGCCTTCCTGAAGGCCATGCAGCAGATGGGCGCCTAAGCAAAAACAAACCTGCCTCAACTTCAGACCATCTGCTCTGTTTTAAAGTGGACTGTTTTCACATCTCTTGGTGGAAGAACAGCTTTTCTCTTAATTTATATCTCTCTGATTCTGAGCTCTCAATCTGATTTAGGGTTTTCTTAATTTAGGCAGATAAAATTATAACTTATTGGCATTGTCCATGTTATCATGCATTGATTTTCTTCTTTCTTTGATCTCTTTGAAGTAGGATAAGTATTTTTCCACTTCATAGGTAGGGAAGCTCAGCCCGACTCCCCTGAGGTATCTTGGCTAGTTACCCATCAGATCTGAATTCCACGTTCCTGGTGCAGGGATTTACCCTTTTCTGTGCTGTCAAACTGTCAACATTTACTACATCATTAATTCGCAAGATACATTTTGAGATACCTGTGTCATGCCAAAGGTCACTTGGAGCCCAATTGAAAGGCAGTGTGAAAAGCGTAATTAACTTGTTTGCTTTTGTGCTGGAAACCTAGGGTTAACACAACAGCCAAACCAAAAGCAGATTTGTCATTAGGGCTCTAACGGCCTATATCCCTATAGTGAATGTGCATCCGTTTTATTTTCCAGAAATAGATGAAATCATAATTTGAGGTTAGTTCATCAAACATCAAACATTTCTTTGTGTAAGTCATTGTATTAGGGCTGCAGGTGGCGGTGGTGGTGGTGGTCGTGAGGTGGAGTGGGATCCAAGCTGAATAACAGTGTTGCATGGCAGAACACGTGGATTCATCTTCAGCAGGAGTATGGTGTATCTAGATTCTGTAGCAGTCATGCTGATGAAGTAGATACATCTTTACTGGCAGACAGTGATCTCCAGGATATATCAGTAAATTTAAAAATGGTAATTTATATAGAGTGAACCCATTAATGGAAAAAGCTAATATATATATTTCTATATGCTATGAATGCTTCTACTGCTATGAATACATTGCATATGTATACATGTACATGCATAGAAAAAGGACTGGAAATAGACCGTGCGCGGTGGCTCATGCCTGTAATCCCAGCACTTTCGGAGGCTGAGGCAGGTGGATCACGAGGTCAGGAGAGCGAGACCATCCTGGCTAATACAATGAAACCCCGTTTCTACTAAAAATACAGCCAGGTGTGGTGGCGGGCACCTGCAGTTCCAGCTACTCGGGAGGCTGAGGCAGGAGAATGGCGTGAACCCGGGAGGTGGAGCTTCAGTGAGCCAAGATCAGGCCACTACACTCCAGCCTGGGCAACAGAGCATGACTCTGTCTCAAAACAAAAACAAAACAAAAAATAAATAAATAAGTAAAAAGAAAAAGGACTGGAAATATGCACACTATAAAGCTAAAGGAAGGGAAAGTGAGTATCATCAAATTTGGAAAGACAGTTTTCAGTTTTTCAGTGTTGTTTGACTTCCCTACAAGGAAATGTTTTTATGTGTGATTTTATGTGTGATTTAAAAATATGAAATAGTGTTCCTAGGTGAGGACCTTCACGCTGAGGGAGAAAAAAATATAAGCAAAGGCATCAGGATGTGAAATGGAATAGTTTATTAGTATGGAGTTTTCACACAGTAATCATAAGAAGGATGGTGGCTTAATGTGGCTTATATAGTCCTAAATTATTGGTTGTTATTCAGTTAAGGTAATGACATGTTTCAATAGGTTTTTAAGTGAGTTAGGCAGATACATCTCTGGAAGCCAAATAGTAAATGGATACTTCGGTTGGAAACCTAATTGATGTTTACATAGCTTCTCCAGAGCCAGCAAAGCCAGATGCTGCTTTGTGGTTATTCTTGAGATTTTTTTTCCCCCTCTAACACTATACAGTGTTTGCCAGGCAGGGGAGGATGGTGACCAGTTTGTATTAAAAAAAAAAGAAAAGAAAAGAAAAGGCACACAACTCTGCTGCTGTTACCTTTCCCAAAGTATACATATTCTGATAAAATTGGTGTTGTCTCCATATAAAAAGTATTACAAACCTCCTGCCAGCTTGCTTTGGGCACTATTCTGGGTAGAATAGACAGGCACAGACGTTTAGACAGACTGAATCTCTTTCTCTGATTTAATTTTGCATTACAGGTAGACGTCATATGTAATGTGTAAGAGCCATGCTCAACTGCAGTTTTTGATTTTGTGTTCTGATGTGATCTGGCTATTTCGAAGCACTTACAATGCAGACATACTGTATGAAAGTTCTCATGATTTCGGAGGACACTCATAGTAAGGACAAGGAAATTTCTTTCACGTTAAAGTTCTAAAAACTAACTTTCTCAGTAATAAGACTTGAGCAAAAACAAATTAAGACTAAGGAAAAGATGATAATTTGCCAATGCTTGCAAATGGGAGCCTCTACTCCACATGTTTGTAAAATGTTTTACCTTATCTTGCATTCCTGGCATTAGGAGTCATTTTGGTTTGGAGCCATTTTTTTGTTTGTTTGTTTGTTTGTTTTTGAGACAGAGTCTCGCTTGGTCCTCCAGGCTAGAGTGCAGGGGCGCGATCTCGGCTCACTGCAAGCTCCGCCTCCCGGGATCATGCCATTCTCCTGCCTCAGCCTCCTGAGTAGCTGGGACTACAGGCGCCACCACCACGCCCGGCTAATATTTTTTGTATTTTTAGTAGAGACGAGGTTTCACCGTGGTCTCGATTTCCTGACCTTGTGATCCGCCCGCCTCGGCCTCCCAAAGTGCTGGGATTACATGGGGCCATTTTTTAAAGCTGATCTTTGATGAATGTATGAAACTATTTTCCAGTGATTCTGCTTTATTTTGGGGAAGTGGGAACAAAGACCCGGCATGCTACCATGGGTATAACTGTACAAATTTCAATGCTGTTTGAAGAAATAGACATCTAAATGAAGAAATACTTTTAATTGTTGACTGTAAAACGTGCCAAATTATGCTGATGATTCTGTTACCTAAAATAACTAGACCATTTTTCTTTAGAGCAAAACTGACAACACTATAAATCTCTGATGTGTATTGTTTTAAGTTTTCCTGAAAGGTAAAAGTTATTTTTTTATTTTTAGTTTTTACTGTCTCAGCTTTTCTATTACATTTGTGTGTGTAGGGGGAGCTGGGTGCAAAGAGAAAGAGAAAGCATAGTGAAGATGACTCAGAGCAAAATGGGTGGCGTTTGTAAGAGACAGAGAATTGCCTTTGAAGATTGTTGGCGTGTTTATTTATGCTAACTCCCACTATCTGAAAAAATAGCTGTAGCAGGCTCATTACTCTGTGGAAAAATAAAATTCATTTGACAGGATTAATTCATTTGAAACCCATGTGGTTTTCAAGGTTCTTTAAAATAACGTGAGATATTACAGCAATCCTTACTTTAACGTTTTGATCTAAGTGAGGCATGAAACAATTTAAATGCACCCAGAATATAAACTTTTAAGTGTTACCAGAAAGTGTCTTTTCTTGACAATACTGGAACATTTTGGATGTTATGAACAGGTGCATAATTATAGATTTGTGTTTTCAAACACTATTTGTACAGAGTAGAATCCATGTGAGAACTGATTTTAAGAAATGAGCGGTGCTTCGTAATTTCCAGAAATGGAGAGGAATTACAGTATGCAAAACTAATGACGATAGCTCACTTACTTTAAGTTCTTTTTATGTTCTTGACACTGGGATAAGCTCTCTACATATATTATTTCATTTGTTCATAACAACCCTATGAGAAGGGTATAATTATTATCCAATATTTTTGGGGGAAGGAAACTAAAGATTATAAAAGTTAACAGTTAGTAGGTAATGAAGCCAGTATTTTTGCTTAGGTGGTCTGTGTATAGAATCCATGCTCTTAACTATTAGGATATGCTGATTCTAAAGCAATTAATGAATATTGGTCTGAAATCAGTCTAATGGCATGCTGGAAACAGCTCTTACAAACTGCCAAGAGTTGATTGTTAGATATTTTGGATTTTTGTAAGCCAATTTGTAAACTTTGCTACTTTGACATCAGCAATGATTGGAGTATTTACACCACAGAAATGGTCAAATGCGACACATCAAGGCACTGTTTTTCAAGTCAGTTCACCAGCACACCATTTAATAACATAGTGCCCTTTCAGCAGTGCCAGAGTATAAACCCTCACATTTTAAATGGATATAAATGAAATAAATGCTTACATTAACAGTTTTGTTTTACATTAGCATTTGTCTTGATCTCAAGAGGAGAGACTATAATTAGTACGGTTAGAACTTTAAAAATTAAATTTAAGAGCATGTATTCCTAAATTCCACAGTAGAAGAGAGTCCTTTTCCTAGCCTTTGAACTTTTATATGGGGATTTTAGAAAGCAAGCCCTTGTCTGACCAGCTGCAGAGTGTAAAAGCAGTTAGCCTTGCCACATTTGAGAGGACTCTGCTGGCTGAGATTGTCTGAGCAGGAATGGAAAGTGATTGGGTTGGGTAAACAGGAGCCCATGATAGGAGGATGGCAGAAGCCAGAAAAGGAAATTTTATTAAAAAAAAAAAACCAAACAAACAAACAAAACAGAACAACACTTGGGAACCGGTGGGGTTTGTGGGGTCTGAGTAAACTTTGTGGCCTTATTGTGGGCATCATTTATCCATAAAATAATTTTAACTTTAATTTTAGAACTCTAGTACTTAATTTTTCCTTGTAACCATAAAGCAGCATTTTATGCTGTGATGGAAAATCATTCCAGTGGCAGTGGTTCCATTTAATACAAATTTCAAACAGTGTCAATTGTAATTTTGATGCATTGCATCAGCTTGTCAAATTGATCCTCCCAATGTTCTTTTTATGAAGAAGGCATAACTTGCTTACACGTTATGTTTAATATATTTGTAATGTTCTTCTGATATAAAGATCCTCCATTGAACATTTGCTTGTGCCTGGTTGGACTGCATACTGGAGCCCGCTTATCTAAGCAAAAGCATACATGCTTAATAACTTAAACGGTTCTCTCTAAGCCACCAACCAGTTCTTTTTCATTATTTATTATTATTTATTGGAAAACATTTCCATAAATTGAACCACAAGAAAGAAATGCACTCACAATTTAACCACCCCAACTGAATTTTCTTCCCTTTTTTCGATGTAATTTTTATTTTTTGAGAACAGGGTCTTGCTCTGTCACTCAGGTTTGCGTACAGTGGTGTGACCATGGCTTTCGGCAGCCTCAGACTCCTGGGCCCAAGCATATTCCTCTTGCCTCAGCCCTCTGAATAGTTGGGACTACAGCCATGTGCCTTTTTTTTTCTATTTAAAAAAAATTAAGTCCTGGCACGGTGACTCATGCCTGTAATCCCAGCACCTTGGGAGGCCAAGGCGGGAGGATCATGAGGTCAAGAGATGGAGATCATCCTGGCTAACATGGTGAAATCCCGTCTCTACTAAAAATACAAAAATTAGCTGGGCGTGGTGGTGGGTGCCTGTAGTCACAGCTACTTGGGAGACTGAGGCAGAAGAATTGCTTGACTCCAGGAGGTGGAGGTTGCAGTGAGCCGAGATCGCGCTATTGCACTCCAGCCTGGGCAACATAGTGAGACTCCATCTCAAAAAAAAAAAAAAATTTATGTAGATTAATATATGGGAAATACAAGTATAGCTCTCCTACATGCATATATTGTGTAGTGGTAAGTCTGGGCTTTTAGCGCACCCATCACCTGAATTGTGAACAGCCAGTCAGTTCTTATCCTCGTTCCTTCACCTCCTGAGTTGAGATTTTGAGAATTTGTGCTGTATTGATTGAGATAGAAGTTTAAGAGAAAGAGAAAAGAAAACGAATGGAGGATGAAAAAATAAAGCAAAATACATACACACAGAACAGGACCAAGTTAGAGGCAAAATATAGCATCCAAGTTGAATAAAACAAAGTAATCGCTGTCTTGTGGATAAGGAGAAACCTGTGTCTGTGAATATTTTATACTAATTCAGTTTTATATTTGCTTATCTTTAATATTAATTTGAGAAAAGTGCTATTTTTCTGTTCTTTAATTTTTTTTATCAGCAGACTGAATGGTAAGTTAGAAATGAATGCATAAGAATCAGAGAAATCTGGATTTTAATCCTTAGCGTGAAAATTTTATAACTCTGTGACTTTGGAAAAGGAACCTAACTTCTCTGTTTATCCTGTTCACACAAGACATAGTAACAGTCCTTACTATAGACGACCGCAGGAGTTATAGATAAAGCTCCCGGGGCAATGCATATCAGAGTAAGCTGTGTCTCCTTACATTTTCAGAGCTGTTATTGTTGCTCAGCAAATGGCAGCTGTTGCTATCTGTGGTTTTTTTGTTGTTGTTGTTGTTTTTTGAGACGGAGTCTCGCTCTGTCGCCAGGTCTGGGGGGCAGTGGTGTGATCTCAGCTCACTGCAGCCTCTGCCTCCTGGGTTCAAACTGTTCTCCAGCCTCAGCCTCCTGAGTAGCTGGGATTACAGGCTCGTGCCACTGCGTCCAGCTAATTTTTGTATTTTTAGTAGAGATGGAGTTTCACCATGTTGGTCAGGCTGATCTCGAACTCCTGACGTCAGGTGATCCACCCACCTCGGCCTCCCAGAGTGCTGGGATTACAGGCGTGAGCCACTGTGCCTGGCCGCTATCTGTGGTTTTTAAAATGTATTAAACGTGAGGAGTAATGACAGTGTTTCTTGATGACTGGGGAACTTGCAGTAGAAAGTTGACAAATACTCTTTCTATGAAAGAAACTGGAGCCTCCTAAGGTAAGCTGGGTCTGGATGCTTGATGAAGATGACACTGCTGACGGCTCTTCCTCTTTCTGTGCAGAATGTGCCCCCAGACCTCTCCATCTGCACCTTTGTGCTGGAGCAGTCCCTCTCTGTCCGGGCCCTGCAGGAGATGCTGGCTAACACCGTGGAGAAATCAGAAGGGGCAAGTACCCAATTTATGTAGACTTGTAGTATTTTAATGAGCTCAGCTACTATACGAACAATTTCTTTCACAGGTGTCAGAGAGTTTCTTTTTGCTGAAATAAGTCGATGCCTGTCAGTTGGAATTTCCTTAGGAATGACTTTCTGCTTTATCCAGCATATTTGTGGTATCTTGAAAACTAAAAAAAAAAAAAAAATCCAAGCTTGATGTGATCTGTGTCACTAGACCTCGTGCTTATGTCTGTGGTTTAAAACCAACCTTTCTTTGAGCATTTCTATGTTTTCTTCCATTTTCAGAGCTGTTATTGTTATTATTTTAACTCATCGCTTTATGCATGGCTATTTGTCATTAACCTTTATTTCATTTTCAAATGTCTCTCACTATGTGACTATGTTCTGAGCTTTTTCATGGAAAGTAAAATTTCATGGCACTGTTATATATTTTAAGTAACCAAATTTTGGTGATATGGCTTTAGTCTATTGTAATTTTAAAAACAGCTAATCCTTTTCCTCTGAAAATTGATTTTTTTTCTTTTCTGAGATGGAGTCTTGCTCTCTTGCCCAGGCTGGAGTGCAGTGGTGCAATCTCGGCTCACTGCAAGCTCTGCCTCCTGGGTTCATGCCATTCTCCTGCCTCAGCCTCCCGAGTAGCTGGGACTACAGGCTCCTGCCACCACACCCGGCTAATTTTTTGTATTTTTAGTAGAGACAGGGTTTCACCGTGTTAGCCAGGATGGTCTTGATCTCCTGACCTCGTGATCCACCTACCTCGGCCTCCCAAAGTGCTGGGATTACAGGTGTGAGCCACCGCGCCCGGCCCTGAAATTGTTATGTGGTTTCCTAATGCAAGTATTTTTCTTTCAAAGCCTATTTGGTTATTTTATTTTCAATGAGACTTGCTGTGACGGATATCTGGGCTGTTACCCAGTCTTGACCAATTTATTACAGTTTAGAATTAAGCAGGAGGATTAATGGTCAAATTTTTGTTTCCAGGTTTTTTTAGTTTTTATTTTTTGGTATTGTAATTACTGCAGTGCATTGTTTAATAAAGTATAGTATTTCCAGAGATAAAACTGAAAATTTTATTTTGCCATTATTGATCTATATGTTGCTGTTGTTAATCATTACTCTGGTCTGGATGAGTAAAAAGATTAAAAAATGGTAATACATAAATGATTATCCATAGAAATGAGTCATCAGTTATAACATTATTTTCATCAACCTTGTAGTTTTTAAAATTTTAGTGTCATGCAGCTTAGGACTTTACTTGATTTGTGCATTAGTTCTAAATTAAATTTTAGCAGTATACTATTATGTGGGGAAGAGAAACTTTAGTGATTTTTATTTGGAATTAGACTAAAAGCTTACTTTACAAAAGCTTGGTATTTTAGTTTTTCGGGTTCAATTTTTGCTTATAGCAAAGTTTGAAATTATTAAAATATGTAAAGTTTCTTTTAAAAATTTTTATTCTTTCATGTAAACCTTTTCAGGTACACTTAAATTATGAAAGAAAACAATTCTCAATTTAGTTTCATTTCTACCTGAAATAACCCCTCCTGATTTTTAAACATCCCTGAGTCATATCAACTTTGATATGCAAATGAGCCTTTATAAAGAAAGATCGTTTTATTTGGCATTAGCATTTAGAAAAATGCATCTTGCCATTTCATCTGTCTTTATAGATAACAACTTAGAACTAACATGCCATAAATTTAATTTTTATATTGCTAAGTTGTGTTTTTTAAATTTAACAACTTTGAGAAGATCTTTTGTCTTCTTCAAATCATGACGTTGGGCTAGGCAAACTCTAAAGTTTCTTGGAATAGAGGAAGTAATTTGAAATACTGTTTTAGGATTTATGGTTTTTCTTGAGATGGGGTCTTGCTGTATTGCCCAGGTTGGTCTTGAGCTCCTGAGCTCAAGCAATCCTCCTGCCTCAGTCTCTGGAATATCTAGGATTACAGGTGCATCCCACTGTACCCAGCTTCTAGGATTTATGTTTTCAAGACATTTATTAGTTAGAATTTCTGGATCTCTTCAAATATTTTTATTTAGCTGAATTTAGTTTTGAATTGTTCACTCTCTAGAATGTCTCTATCACAGATAAAGTAGTAATTTGTGTGATGTGTTGAACACTATTTTATAAAGCACAGTATAGTTACCATAAGACACGAATTAGGGGCCGGGCGCTGTGGCTCACGCCTGTAATCCCAGAACTTTAGGAGGTGGAGGCGGGCGGATCACGAGGTCAGGAGATCGAGACCCTCCTAGCTAACATGGTGAAACCCAGTCTCTACTAAAAATACAAAAAATTAGCCAGGCGCGGTGGCAGGTGCCTGTAGTCCCAGCTACTCGGGAAGCTGAGGCAGGAGAATCACTTGAACCAGGAGGCGGAGCTTGCAGTGAGCCGAGATAGCACCACTGCACTCCAGCCTGGGCGACAGAGTGAGACTCTGTCTCATTAAAAAAATAAATAAATAAAAAATAAAAAAAGACATGAATTAGGAAGTTTAATTTGAGAAAAAACTGCTACAAGGAAGAAACACTTTGCATGAAGCTGAAACCTATTTCTGGTTACTAGTAACTTTTAGAAAGAAATCAGTGTCAAATAGCTCAACAGGTTACTGTATGTTAGGGAAAGATGAAAGTTTCTGTCATACTGCTGAGTATTTTTGATTACACCCAGAAATGATACTCATTCCTAGCTTGCCACAGGTGATGCCGGTTAACTAGCACAGCCCCAGCCACAGCGTTGGAGGAAGGGTTCTGGAGGTCTCTATTGTATTTATGGATTTGGAGGTAGCCTGAGCAATGGGGGGTATCCTGGAGGACCCCTGGGGTGGTCAGGGTTAGGGAGCACTGTGGGGCCTTGGGGCAGCAACTGTTTACCAAGAAGGATAGATATTCTCCACTTAACCATTTTATTCATACGAGTGCACACCAGCTAAATATCATGTCTGATGATATGTGATCCATGGATATGTGGCCAATGGATGCTGCTGGCACTTGTAGGAACCAAGTCTTCTGTACTCCAAATATCATCTTTTCTAGTGCCTGATAATGTCTCCTTTATGCTTATTATGGAACTCTCATGGGGAATCCTGTTATCAGTCAAATTACTGTATCCAGGTTAATAAATCATATGCAGTTTGCTTAAACGAAGAGCCACTTTTTCTAGGATGAAGTGTGCCAGGAAGGTAATGCGAATTTTCATGAAATCATTTCTTTCCTTTCAGATGAACAGTGAATCAAAAAGAACCTTGTGTTCCCTGATTCCCAACTCTTTCAAAGTCAGCTTTCTTTACAAAGCCTTGTTCTTTTTTATTTAATAATTCTTTAATTTCTTATGTAATTCAGTAAATAATACTTATACTGTTTCATGTCTAAAATGTTATCATATGCACATAGCAATACAGACACACTTGATGATAAGGAAAAATTTTCCATTTAGTATCATGGCTTTGTTTTCTGTGGTTAAGGACCATTTTGCTAGTATTCTTGGATCACCAATAAATACGTGGTTTTCATAAAATGGTTAAGGAAACTTAGAAAACTCCCAATGTCATTTGTGACAAAGTAAATCATGAACATTATGATAACAGAAGAAGAGGTGTGTAAGATGAAATGGGAGAAAATATTACCTAATCTACGAAGTTTTGGTTCCCTAAAAAGTTGCTTATTGTGACTATTAGTAAAATAACTCATATTTTTGTGGCATCAAAATCATTCTGAAGGATTTCATCTAAGTGGATTTTCTTAAAATGTCTGTTTAATTAAAAAAAGTACATACATATATATTAAAAGAGAGACCTAGATCCAATATCTATATAATTACATTGACTATCATTTAGCTTTTATTCTTATTAAAATCATGTCAGTGGTAAATAGGCCAAGACCTGTTTATGTCAGTAGTTGCCCACAGAACCTTTCAGATCTTGAGGATGGAGACAGTACACAGGCAATGAGAAGGAGAAGGTGTCTGTTGAGCAGCACCTGTCTCTTCGGCCCTGTTTTCTCTGGGCATCTGCCTATGCACATTCTTGCTTCTGCTGTTCTTTCTGTTTCCCCCACTGGGTTTACTGTGGTTCTGGATAATGTCACTTGCAAGTCTAGCTCTGTATTGCTCTTCTTGCTCTCCAGATCTGTTTTGCGTATGGATGATATAGCTTAGGGTTAAAAACGGGCTTTGTTGTCGTAGAGAACTGCTTGAGAATACCAGTTCTGCCATAGTTAGCTCTGTGGCTTTGGGAAGGATAACTTTATCATCAAGGCTTAGTAATGATTAAATGATGGTACATGTTGTTATTGTTTTACTTATTCTTTTTTGTATACTTTTAAACTCCCTGGGTTGGACTGTTGCTAATTCCTGACTGCCTTTTCTCTGGCCTTGATGGCTTTCTTCCTTCTCTGGGACATAGCCAGTCCAAAATCCCCACTTCCTCCCCTCGACCCCAGTATCCTAACCAATTCTGGCACATGTAGTTTGCCAATTTAATGATGCCACGACAGTGTTAGAATAGAGAGTTGATGATAGCATTTGCTTATTTCCATGTGTTTTGTAGTTAATAAAGTTTCATAATTTAGGTGATATTGTGCTTTTGGCTGTTCCTTTTATCTAATTCACAGAATTATGATAGACACTTTTCTCTCATACAATTTTATTTGTCATGCCTAATTTAATTTAAGGATTTTATCTCCTATGAGCACAGATACCAAGTTAGAGGTGACATAGTATAGTAGAAAGGGCTTTGGTTTTGGAGTCCAGGAAATTTACTGAAAATTCTTCTTCAAGTAATATTTATAATAATTACCATCTGTTGAAAAGGCATTGCTTTGGTTTAATGCCATGAGTCCAATATATGGCTTGTATGTTCTGTTTAGGACGGCATATTTTAAAATACACATTGAGTATCTTTTCTGCCTTTCAGTTTAATTGTTTCTGGGGGAATTGTAGGACCCTGTCCTTTTCAACTCTAGCTTATGGCCACTTGACTAGGTCCCTTTATTATTAGAATATTGTAGATTGAGCTAGAGAAAAAATTAAAATTAACCATTCTTTTCTCCTTACATCCTGCTCTTTGATGGAGAAATAGATTAACATTTATGATTTAAGTGATTATGATTTGGATCATTCATTCATTTGCTATATATTCCTCATGAGCATGGGTACTGGTAGTTTGCCACTATGTCAGTTGTGAATGATACTTTGAATATCTATAAAATTCACAATGTAATGTTATAAATATTGTGATGAGCAAATAATATTGAATTGAATATTAAATCCAATTCTAATCATTTAGTGTTAAGTTTTTCAACATTTATAAGATAAATTATATCTTATAAAGGCTCTATGTGTAGAAATTTAAGTGTGCATTTGGTCATCAATGAGTTTACAACTGCAGGGATAGAAAAACAATTATAGTATAACTTCATGTATGTTATAGAAGTGTACATAATTATCATGTTAGCATGAAGAAGGAATTGTGTATGTGGAACTTGTTATTCCTTTAAATTTTCATGGCACTTTTTAGAATCATTTCCAAAACAATTAGAAGTAATATTAAAACTATTAATAGAAAAATAGTTTCAAAATTTTTTCCAAGGAACAATTTGAGCTCAGTAGGCAATTCCTTAAAATTTTAATAGAAAATAGGCTGGGCACGGTGGCTCACGCCTGTAATCCCAGCACTTTGGGAGGCCGAGGCAGGTGGATCATGAGGTCAGGAGATCGAGACTATCCTGGTTAACACGGTGAAACCCCATCTCTACTAAAAAATACAAAAAATTAGCCGGGCATGGTGGCGGGTACCTGTAGTCCCAGCTACTCAGGAGGCTGAGGCAGGAGAATGATGTGAACCCGGGAGGTGGAGCTTGCAGTGAGCCGAGATGGTGCCACTGCACTCCAGCCTGGGCGACAGCAAGACTCCATCTCAAAAAAAAAAAAAAAATTTTAACAGAAAATAATGCTTGTCAGGAAGACAATCCAAAACATGTCCAGAGATATTCTTAAAATGATTTTTATGTTTCAGTTTAGTAAAATGGCTTGTTTTATAAGAAATTTCCAAATTATGTACTGTCTTCAAAGTACAAAATATTACAATGACTTAATTATTAATAGAGGTATAGATCAGACTCAGACATGTCCAGCTTTTATGAAAAATGGAGCTGTAGAATGTGGAGGAGTAAAACACGTGTGTTGGCCAGGAGCAGTGGCTGACACCTGTAATCCCAGCACTTTGGGAGGCCGAGGTGGGTGGATCACCTGAGGTCAGGAGTTTGAGACCAGCCTGGCCAATGTGGAGAAACCCCGTCTCTATGAAAAATACAAAAATTAGCCGGGTGTGGTGGCGCACACCTGTAATCCCAGCTACTTGGGAGGCTGAAGCAGGAGAATCGCTTGAACCCAGGAGATGGAGTTTGCAGAGAGCAGGTGCTCCAGCCTGGGCAACAAAGTGAGACTCTATCTCAAAATAAATAAATAAATAAATAAATAAATAAATAAATAAATAAAACATAACACTTATGTCATTCTTTTTATAAAACCCCTGTCTCTTTAAGACATGTACTCTAAGAACATTAAAAAATGCATGGGACTGGGCACAGTGGCTCACACCTGTCAGCCCAGCACTTTGGGAGGCTGAGGCATGTGGATCACTTGAGGTCAGGAGTTCGAGACCAGCCTGGCCAACATGATGAAACCCCGTCTCTACTAAAACCACAAAAAATTAGCCAGGTGTGGTGACACGTGCCTATAATCCCAGCTACTTGGGAGGCTGAGGCACAAGAATCGCTTGAACCTGGGAGGTGGAGTTTGCAGTGAGCCCAGGTCGTGCCACTGCACTCCAGCCTGGGCAACAGAGCAAGTCTCCATCTCAACTAAAAAAAAAAAAATGCATTGGGAAGCAACTGACTAAATTTACTGCTATATAAATTTAAAAACATACATTTTTGAAACACTGAAGCCCCATAAATTACTTTTTAAAAGTACATTTATCAAACATTGAAGCCCCAATTTCACGCAGGTAATTGCACCTAAGATCATTTTATATAAATGCAAGAGCAAAAGAGGAAGAAGATCTGTGTATTATCTCATGGTGGTTAAAGCTCATAGATTATAGTGCAAACTCCCTGAGTTCATTTCCTAGTAACATAATTACTTAACCTTTCTGTGCCTCAATTTTCTCATTTATAATGTGGGAAAAATACTAGCATCTCCCTTTGTTGTGAGAATTAAATAATACAATAAAATGTGTAGAACAATCCTGGCATGCAAGAAGCACTATGGGTATGCTGTCATCATTGTGATGGTCTCTGCATTGAGTATGCCTGAGTAAGCTCCTACCAGATCTGATCCTTCTGGAAAAAACAACTATAATCTCTGGACAAAATACAAAAACAAAACAATGAACACCCACAACAGTAAAACCTTCAATTACCTGAAGGCCCTAGCTATAGTTGCTCTATAGCTGCCGTTACAAGATACCGCCAAGTTGATGGCTTAAAACAACATACATTTATTATCTTCTAGTGTTAGAGGTCACAAGTCTAAAAATCAGTCTCCGTGGGCTAAAATCAGGGTGTTGGCAGCACTACATTGCTTCCAGGGACTCTAGGGAAGAATCTGTCTCCTTGCCTTTTCTAGCCTACATTCTTGGCTTGTGACCCATCCTCCACCCTCAAAGCCAGCAGTGACCTACCATGTCACATCTTCACAAGTCCCAGGGATTAGGATGTGGATGGATGTGCTGAGCTTGAGTAAGATGCTATTGAAAGATCAAATGAAAGTGAGAGCAATCCAGCTGAAAAATGACTGAAAAGTATACTTTTTGATTTGACAGGAGCCTGATTTTCTTGCAAACCAATCAATAAGAATTTCAATCTATCTTACGTACAACATGCCAATTCATAGATTCACATACATTATGCATTTAACGAGCTTCATTCTCTGAAGGTTTTCTGAGTTTTCAGTAGTTAATCATATGATTTAGAATTTAAATTTAAGTATATTTTCATATTGCATGCATAGTAGATATTAATTACTTTTAACAATAACATTAATGAAAAATAACTTAAAAAATGAGGATATCTATAAATGCAATTTGTTGAGTTCCTGTCGTATTCCAGATAGGCATCTTCCTGAAACACGAGTACAAAATAGTGAGTGTGGTATTATTTTTCTTTGTGAATAGGAGCCTGTTCAGTCTTTGGCTATAGTCTCTTCTGTGGGAGATAACAGTATTTAAAATGTGGTCACAGTTCCAACAGTAGATCTTAATATTTCTTTTATATCCTCATTCTTCGGGTCTTTTGGTATCTGCTCAGAGGCACTACATTGTAACGCCTTCTTTGTTCAAGCTCTAGGGCAGATAGATCAAGGATCAAAATGAAAAGAGTTAATGTTGTGTCCACTCTAGTTGAGTTTTATGTTGATGATTTCTTTCCATTAAAGCACATTCGGGTAATGTGGAGGAAAAAGGCAGAGTTGATGAATTTTGTGGTTCATATGATATAAATTGTGTTCTGTATATTATTAAAAGTAGATTTCTCAAATGGCTGGGCTAATGACTCACTGGAAAAAAATGAGGTGTAACACTTGACATTGTTCATCCGTTTTCAAATACGCTCTGTATAAGTGTCCAGTAAAATACAGAATTAAACTCCATTAAAATACGGAACTAGGATGTAAAACTGTGACCATACTTTAAATAGCGTAAATGTAGAGATATCTGTCACTGAAGAGACTATAGCCAAAGGCTGCACAGGCTCCTATTAACAAAGAAACATAATACCACACTCATTATGATTTATTTGTGTTTCAGGAAGATGCCTGCCTGGAATATGATAAGAACTCAACAAATTGCATTTATATATATCCTCATTTGTTTATTTAGTTATTTTTAATTAATGCTATTGTTAAAAGTAATTAGTGTCTACTAAGCATACAATATGCAAATATACTTAAATTCTAAATCATTACAATGTTTTATTTTTATAACAGTAATATATGAGTATGAAATAAAAATACCCTCTTCATAATCCTCATTCTCCCCTAAGATAACCACAGCTAAAAGATTGGTATATAACCATATATAACGTTATGTATAAAAATATTATATAAATGGAATCATATACTGTCTTGTCATCTTTTACCAGTTAATTATGTATGGTTTTTTAAAAATAAGGACACAAAATGTCCAGAGGAAGAGAAGATTCAGATTTAGTTGATCCAAGCTCTGGCTCAGATTTCTGTAGTTCTCTTTGGTCTGTTCTGTGTTTGCTTGGTTCACAGACTAGCTTCCCACATGACTACAAGATACTTTGTAGGAATTTCAGGGATGATATCTAAAGTCACATCATCTGTAGGCACAAAGAGGAGCTGACTTTCTTTATTTCTAAAAGCAAGACACTTTCCCCAGGAACTCCCTGGCAGCATTTCCCTCATGCCCATGGTCACACACCCATAGCTAATTTATTTACTCACAAGAGAAAATGGGGCCAGCACAACTGGCTCTGACCATGGGGATGGCAAGAGGGAAGGATATTTCTAAGAACTAGGTTCTTTTATTGGGAGAAGGAAGAGAATTGTATGTGAAAATGAAGGTCAGATAATTTCTAACATTGTCTGCTACATCATAGAGCAGATACATAGTTAGCATCTGTATGCTTTCACTGGAAATGTTTATATTTGGGACTCCCCATGTTCTTGAGCCAAACCGGGACCAACAAGTGAAATCTTTGCCTAGGAAAACAAATCCAACTCTGTGCTCAGGTGTCTCCATGGCCAAGAAATAGAAAGCGCATGTCCATTCTCCACCTGTCTCATTCATATGGTGTTCATTCCACAAACAGAGATTGAGTGACTTTTGTGCATTCTGGAGCTAGGGGGACAGGGATGAATAACAATGCCTCCTTGCTCTTGAGACTCTTAGCAATCTAATAATTAAGAGAGTAGATAAATAGAGTGTGGTGTGAACCTACTTTCATAGTAAATAGTTCAATCAGAGAACAGAGGAGAGATATAATTACCTACCCAACACTCTCCCGTTGTACGTCCTCATAGCTGTGAAATGCTGAATGGATTAGTGTGTGTTTATATTGTAGACAGTATGATGCTACTAGCTATTTATATCTGAAACTTCCATTCTCAAATATCTAGTCTAACTTGACATTATTTTAAGGGACTGTGTTCTGTTTACCTTCCTATTCAGGAACATCTCTGGTAAAGCATAAATAATACTTCCATAATTAGATTATAATGCCAATAAATTCACAAATTTACTCATTAATGTGATATTTAGCCAGCATCTTGTCCAAAGCCTCTGTATATAAGTATGTATCTACCCTGCAAAATTGATGCAGTGATATAAAGGTGAATGTGATTATAATCTCATGAAGGGCTCATAGCTAAAAATATTCACTGAGTAACAATTATCCATCTATCACTTAGGTGAATGTGGAAACTTGTCTGTGGTTGAAAGATGCGTCTTTCAGTTTTACTGTCTTTCTGTGTCTAGAAAGACAACCTTCTACTCAGAAGCCAAGGATATTCCATATTTCTAAGTATTTGAATGACGTGGTTTCCAGACTCTGTCATCAAACTCAATAAGGAGGTCAATTTAAGCAGCATGTAATTTAATCACAGTGGCGTAGTTAGGCACTGTTTTAGATTATGAATCTTGAATGTATAGATTATTTTATTTGATTAGTCTCATTCAATTTGGACATCTTCCTCAGCTATTTGTGTGTGTTTATAATAGAAAAAATTTTCATTTGTAAACATATGATAGCAAATAAATGACATGGTGCATTTCTGATTCAATTGTAATAAACCATTCTGCAATTTATGAGTGACTTAAAGATATGTGGAACTTATTGAGTCAGCCATTCTCAATGTTTTTTCTTTTTTTGAGATAGAGTCTCATTCTGTCACCCAGTCTGGAGTGCAGTGGTGCAATATCCTTCCCAAAAAACAAACACAAAAGCAAAAACAACAACTAACACTTCTTCCTGCATTGTGTGTGTGTGTGTGTGTGTGTGTGTTTTCTTCAAAGCACTCAACACCTTCTGAAGACTATGTAATCCTGGTCTGTTTATTGCCTTCCTATCCCCATTAGAGTGTAAATCTCAGGAGTGCAGGCCCCTGGGTCTGTGGTATTCACTTGCTATACAGCTAACATCCAAAACAATGCATGTTATGTACTAGATATTCAGGAAATATTTGCTGACTGGAGGGTCTGTGGTATTCACTTTATATACCACTAATATCCAAGACAATGCATGTTATATACTAGATAGTCAGGAAATATTTGCTGACTAGAGGGACTATGAGATAGAATTTACAGACCAAAAATTAAGGGGCTGAAAAGTACCAAAAATTCTGTTTCTGCTACTGTAGTTAACAGTTTTGAACATATGGTAGAGCTTTCTTGTCTGTTAAGTACAGCTGTTTTTGAATTTGCCTCTCTATGTTGGGAGAAAAGGTATATTTTTGAAAGAGAAAGTCAAAAAATAACCTTTTGGATTCGGTAATCCTCCATCCTTATTTGCCTGACACAGTCCAGGTTAATACCTGTGGTCACAGCTTAATGACTATTAGTTCCCCCTTTTGTTGTCCAGAGTGTCCCTGTCTAGATGAGAAATTACATGGTCATCCCTAGTCATGGTGTCTTCGTGAATCAGATAAAACTTATAGAATCTATTTACAGAAGGCAATACAAATAATATGCATGCATACAAAATCTTGTGTTTCATCTCTGATTTGAAGACTTAAATAAGTCTTTCTTTTATTGAGTTAAATAACTTCTTTTTTTTTTTTTTTCACTTAATTCTAGTTCTGTTACCCATGCTGGAGTGCAGTAGTATGATCATAGCTCTCTGCAGCCTCCAGTGCTGGGTCTTAAGGGATCCTCCTGCCTCCTGAGTAGCCAAGACCACAGGCACAAGCCACCATGCCTGGCTAATTAAATTTTTTTTTTTTTTTTTTTTGGTAAAGATGGGTTCTTGGTATATTGCCCAGGCTGGCCTTGAACTCCTGAACTTAAGTGATCCTCCCAGCTTAACCTCCCAAAATGTTGGGATTACAGGTGTGAGCCACCTCACCCAGCTCACACAACCTCTTTAGTGGTTGATGCAGTCACACATTCTGAGAAGATACACTTTTTTTGCAAGTAATCCCAGAAGTGTGAGAGAAAGGCAAAGACCAGCAGGATCTACACAACTTGAAGATTACACAGACCAGATGGAACATTCTGATAGTGAGCATGAGGTCAGTACTGGTAGTACAACCTGATTACTTTCATGTGGCTTCTGAGATCAGGCCACATGGGACCCCCGACTTCATGGTGAAGCATTAACTCTTAAGACCACATGGAACTGTAGAAGGGTCCTTTGCTGGAACCAGAAACCTTAGAACTGTCCTTAGGCCACTGAAAAAAGTACAAAGAGCAGCGCAGGAAGAGCACACAGAATGGGCCTAATACTGCCGCACACTGATTTCCATAGCCCTGGAAAATGTGAGCCATATGTGAGACAAGAAGAACATATTGAAAGCCTTGCAATATCTGACAAAAGAGAAAAGTAGGCCAGGTTCTGTGGCCCACGCCTGTAATCCAAGCACTTTGGGAGTCTGAGGTGGGAGGATCACTTGAGCCCAGGAGTTTGAGACCAGCTTGGGCAACATGGTGAAACTGTCTCTGCAAAAAATAAAAAAAACAATTAGCTGGACATGGTGGCTAATAGCCATAGCCAGCATACCTATAGACCCAGCTACTTCAGAGGCTGAGGTGGTGGGATTGCTTAAGCCTGGGAGATCAAGGCTGCAGTGAGCTGTGCTTGTGCCACCTCACTGTAACCTGGATGACAGAGCAAGATGCCGTCTCAAAAAAAAAAAAAAAAACAAAACAAAACAAAAAAAAAACCACCACCACCAACAACAAAAAAATCCCAAATCTCACACAACAATGAATCAGATTGGACAGTGCAAAGACAGAGATAAATGAAAGTTAAATAACACCAGAGACCACAGAAGAAACAGTGGCTAAACCAGCAAAATTAAATACTTCGTAAGCTGGTGGTAATTGCATTTGTTCACTCTCTTGATATATGATGAGTAACCACGTTCTAGATTCTGTGTAGAGAAAATAGTGAGAGCGAACTGAGTTACTACAGATGCCTCTTCCAGAATAGGACATACATGGAACGTGTGCCTTGTAAGTATAAACACCCAATAAATGATTTTTTTTTCACATGAAGAAATAGAAACAATGTACCAAGGTCAACGATTAAAAACTGTGATTATCTTTACACAGTCATGGACTGGAAGTTTTGTTTCTAATAGTTCCCACAATAGAAGTATTTGTGTGACTGACAATTATATTACATGTAAGGAAATTAATTATATCATTTATTGATTCTTGAGGTATAGGCTCTAAAGCTCCAGCATGGATTTGATGTGGGTGGTGTTGATTTGTATGTGGTTTTCCCATAAGGTATTTTTTTTTTTTTGGAGACAGAGTTTAATTCTTGTTGCTTAGGCTGGAGTGCAATGGCGTGGTCTTGGCTCACTGCAACCTCTGCCTCCTGGGTTAAAGCGATTCTCCTGCCTCAGCCTCCCAAGTAGCTGGGAGGCACCCACCACCATGCCTGGCTAATTTTTGTGTATGTTTAGTACAGATGGGATTTCTCCGTGTTGGCCAGGCTGGTCTTGAACTCCTAACCTCAGGTGATCCGCCTGCCTTGGCCTCCCAAAGTGCTGGGATTACAGGCGTGAGCCACTACGCCCGGCCCCCATAAGGGGTTTTTAGTTCCTCTGGAAATTATTCAAGCATTGGTTAGGAACAAATATGTGCAGCTGGTTGAATCCAGCTAATGATTGGATTATTCTCATGGCATTTTGTTGGGGGCTGCCTTCTTAGATCTAGGTGTTTAACTTGCCTGTAAGTATTGCACACTGTCCCTCCGGCAGACTGTTCCTAATTTAATTGCTATCATATGACCTCCATTCTTACAAAGGAATCTAAAACTGTAATCTTACTTTATTTCTAGCTCTAATTAGTTCTTTATACTATTAGTTATCTATCCAAACTGAACTCAGTCCCTGAATATGCTACACTTTCTTCAGGTATATATTCTCCACATTGTTACCACACTAATTCCTCAACCTAGAATTCTGAGCCTTTCAAAAGTTTACCCCATCCTTCTCTGCAAATGTCCAAGGAGGTGTCTTCCTTAAACCCTTTCATGAAGCTCCCAGCCAGAAGTAGTATTTCTACTCAGAGTTCCTTTTCACTGGGTGTCCACATTTTCTTCTTTTTGTCTCTCATTTTATATAGTGATTATGTGATATGTATTTTATACATTTTATTTACATTAGAATATGGTTTTGTTCAATGTCTGTTCTTTAACCAACACCACATTGTCTTGATTCCTGTAGCTTTATAGTAAGTCTTTTATTTTTTATTTTTTATTTTTATTTTTTGAGACGGAGTCTCACTCTGTCACTAGGCTGGAGTGCAGTGGCGCCATCTTGGCTCACTGCAACTAACCTCTGCCTCTTGGATTCAAGCAGTTCTCCTGCCTCAGCCTCCTGAGTAGCTGGGACTGCAGGCCCCCACCACCATACCCAGCTAATTTTTGTATTTTTAGTAGAGACGGGGTTTCACCTTGTTGGCCAGGATGGTCTTGATCTCCTGACCTTGTGATCCACCCACCTCGGACTCCCAAAGTGCTGGGATTACAGGTGTGAGCCACCGTGCCCGGCCTATAGTAAGTCTTGAAGTTACGTAATGTCTGTCTCTGACTTTGTTCTTCTCCAATATTGTGATTATTGTGGGTGTTTTGTCTTCCCATATAAATTTTAAAATCAGTTTGTAAAAATCTGCAAAATAAATTGCTGAGATTTTGATTGGGATGTACTGAATTGTTAGAATGTTGAAAAAATTTCTGTATTCCTCTATTTACCCACCAGTTTTTCATAGTGGATAGACCTAACATTTATTTCAGACTTTATTATTATATGAAATTTATTATTCATAATAGATCTAAGCCCGAGAGGTCAAGGCTGAAGTGCTATTATACTCCAGCCTGGGCAAAAGAGAGAGACTCTGCCAAAAAGAAAAAAAGAAAAAAAAGAAATGTACATATCCTGAGGATTTGAACAAATTCAGAAAACATTGAAACAGTGTGACATGAGCTGGAATTTATTTAAGAGTAGTAATCAAGTTGATTTTTTTTCTATTAATTTTAGCTAAGCAAAAGTTCCAGCATTATTCATGACTGATGATTTCTTTCCTTATATTTATTCTGATGACTTTTTAATCATACATTTAAATTAATACACATTCCTAGAGGTGTTACTCTAAGCTGAATATTTTCTCACAAAGTCTGTTATTATGTCTAATAACACTGTTTATCACTATATTTTAGAAATGTCTAATATTAAGATTAGTCCCCGTCTTTCTTTTCCCCTCCCCCCCAAATTGTTCTTACTCTTCTTGTCTATCTCCCAAATGAAATTACTTGTGGAATTTAATTTCACTTAGTAATTCTGATAAGTAGCCTCCATGGAAGAGACTTAATATGTTCTTTACTTAGCACCCGTCCATCTACTCGAGTTTGTTAACATTAAGGTTTATGCAGCAGCCACTTTTAACATATTCTGTGCTTAGAGAAAGGAGATATTGATAATTTTGAGTTAGTGCATATCCAGGCTGGGTGTGGTGGCTCATACCTGTAATCCCGGTACTTTGCAAGCGTCAGGCGGGTGGATCACTTGAGCCCCAGAGTTTGAGACCAGCCTGGGAAACATGACGAGACTCTGTCTCTACAAAAAATAAAAAAATTAGCCAGGTGTGGTGCAATGTGCCTCTAGTCCCAGCTACCTGGAAGGCTGAGAGGTGGGAAGATTGCTGAGCCTGGGATGTCAAGGCTGAAGTGAGTGCTACTACTGCTACTATACTCCAGCCTGGTGAAGAGACTCTGCCTCAAAAAAAAAAAAAAAAAAAAAAAAAAAAAAAAAAAAAAAAAAAAAAAAAATCCTGAGGATTTGAACAAATTCAGAAAACATTGAAATAGTAGTACATGAACTTTTCCTATTCTAAAGTAAGAATAATTTAGAAAGTAGTAGATCTTAGTTCTTTATTACCTAGTTTAAATTTTAAAAGAAAAAGCATTTATAGTTACGAATAAAATTTCTAAACCCTTTCCTTGTATTGCGTTGTGTGTGTGTGTTTAGTGTATGAGATTTTTGAGTTTATTGTACTAAGTCGGCTTCATTGTTTGACAGATCTAAAAAAACAGAGTTCTGCCTGGCTAATACTGCAAAACCGTAGTAAAGTTAGGAAATTGGGCTAACGTTTAATTAAGTCAATTACTGGCCTCACTTTTGTGCTTCATTTGCTCATTTAAACTTATGGTAAATTTCTTTCTCAAACTAATGGCAGAAAAGACTTTGTGGTCTCATGCTGTTAAAGTGCATATCACTTACAATACTACAGTATGAAGAGATGCTTTTCCTTTTATTTATAATTCTCCCACATTAATGTCATGTCTGTCTGTTCTAATTTAGTGCTTCGTATTTTTTGTTTTAAATGTACCTGGTCTGCTCCTATGAACATTTAGGTAGATACCTCAGTTTGAGGTCCTGTGAATCTGTGATTCTGTTATTTGTAAACATGTATGGAAATGGAAAAGAGGTTGGGCATGGTGGCTCACACCTATAATCCTAGCACTTTGGGAGGCAGGAGGATTGCTTAAAGCTGAGAGTTTGAGAGCAGCCTGGGCAACAAAGAGAGACCCCTGTCTCTACCAAAAAAAAAAAAAACAAAACAAAAACAAAAAAAACCAAAAAACTAGCTGGACGTGGTGGTGTGCACCTGTAGTCCCAGCTACTCAGGAGGCTGAGGTGGGAGGATTACTAGAGCCTAGGAGTTCCATGCTGCCCTGAGCTGTGAGTGTACCACCCTAGGTAACAAAGCGAGACCCCGTCTCAAAAACAAACACAAACAAACAATCAAAAAGCCAGAGAGACAGAGAAAAATAAAGAAAAATATATACCTATAATAGTAGGTTCTCTCTATATATGTTTCTTTCCCTTTCTTCTTTCAAGATGAATTCACTGCTTGTTGAAATATAACTAACTGATCTAAATGCTGATGTTTTAATGAAAAGTATATAATGTGGATTTCATTTAATTCTGTCCTAAATCACAGTTTGGCCACATACGTAACAAATCCCTAGGCACCAAGGATTTTGGGTTTTGTTGGGAAGAAAACATCTAGGCCAGAAACAATGTATTTTTACTTTGTTTTGAATCTTTTATTGTTTGGATCAGACCTTGTTTAAAAAATTTAGAGAAAAAATTTAATAGTTCCATTTCTGCCAGTAGACTAATACTCCAGCTGTGGGAAAAACGAGAAACAAGCAAAACACCCAAACCGCCTCCAAACCAGAAGTTTTAAAAGGATTAAATTTGAAAGATTTAATCAGAATATATTCAATTTAAAAGGAAATAAGATTGAGGCATTGGAAACTTCTGAGGTAGCTAGGACTTGAAGAGACCTAAATCCCAGCAGTAAGAGAAGTGCACTGAGGTAGGTCTAACTTTTTTTTATACCAGTTTTCCCTTTGGGGCATTTGCTGAGTATTCATTTGGGCAGAGATTAAGGCAGAGGAGCCTGCAAAGTTTATGTAATCTCAGGCCTGACAACATAGGCAGAATTTGAGGGTATAAGATCTTGAAGGAAAAGAGATAGAAATAAGGCTTACACTCTGAAGAGGCTTTCCACTTGAGTTATTTCTCTGTTGGTTGTGGTGTTTTTTATTATTATTATTATTGTTGTTATTATTATTATTATTATTATTATTATTATTGTTACAAGACAGGGTTTCCTTGTCCAGGCTGGATTCGAACTCCTGGGCTCAAACAATCGTCCTCTCAAGTAGCTTGGATAACTGGCATGTACCACTATTCCAGATCATTTTTCTGTTATTAACCTTTGGGAAACAAGCTAAGAAGCTTAACAGAAAGCAGATCAAAAAGTCAGCAGTATAGTAAGATGTGACTATTGAGTCTATGAAACAATTCTAATAACGTCTTGTGAGGTCTAATCTTGTGCTGGGGGGCCAAAAATTTGTTTCAGTGGTTGCTAAGGAGTAGGGGTTTTGACAATCATTCCAGGCTCTCAGTTGGAATCCTTGGAAGTTATAATTACTAGGAGAGAGGGTGAACTAAAGGTAGGCTGAATCTTGCTAAGTCTGAAACCCACCCTTCAATCTACTCAGCTCAAATGGAATTGGTGTTATCTGCCCATCATCTAGCTGCCAGCCATAGGTACATCTTTTCTGGAGGAAGAAACAAAATTAGCTTGTATACAGATTTTAACACACAGTATCTGATGTGCAGTTAAAAATGTTATTAGGCATATAAGGAGTCAGGATCAAGAGAAAATCTGACAGTAGAAATAGACCTGTAAGTGATCCAGATATTGGAATTATCAGTCACAGACCTTAAAACAATTGTGGAATCTACAACGAAAAAAATAAAATGGAAAATCAAATACTGAAAACCACAGTAAGTGAAGTAAGAACTCAGAAGATTAGTTTAACAGCAGCTGGGACATAGTTGAAGAAAGGATTCATGAACTGAAAAACAGATTAGTTGAAAATATCCAGACTGACTTATGTGGAGAAAAGAATATTAAGAATAAAGGGAAAAAATCATAAAAGATGCATTAACTCTAGTAATAAAATCTAACATACAAGTAACTGGATTCCCAAACTGTGATGGATTTGGAGCTATAATAGTGAGATTCAAGATTACTGTCAATCCTAAGAAAGATTAATACTTAT
This sequence comes from Macaca nemestrina, assembly GCF_043159975.1. Lineage (NCBI taxonomy): Eukaryota > Metazoa > Chordata > Mammalia > Primates > Cercopithecidae > Macaca > Macaca nemestrina. Next base: position 11,851,745 of record NC_092125.1, on the reverse strand, counting down.
AAAACCACACTGTGGTGTACCATAGTAAAAGTGTTGAAAACTAGCAAAATAAAAAAATCTTAAAAGTAGCTAGAGGAGGGAACAAAATTAAAAAGCCATAATAAGACTGATATATGAGGATACGTTAGAAAAATCTGAATCAGAAGACAAAGGCATCTTTAGTGTTGTGAGGAAAAATAATCACTAACTCTGTATTATAGCCAGATAAAGATGTCCTTCAAAAGTGAGAGTGAAGTAAAGACATTTCCAGACAAATAAAAATTGAGATAATTTAGATACAGGAGATGGGGTTCTTCAGGCAGAAAGGAAATTATACCAGAGTGAAAACAGGAAATGCAGAAGGGAAAGACTAAGGAAATATGTGGCCAAATGTAAATTAATGCTAACTATACAAAATAATCGTATTAATGCCTTGTGAGGTTTAAAATATATGTGCAATTAAAATGCACAATGATAATAACGCAAAAGGTGGGAGAGGATAAAATTGTCAAACATGTTCAAAAAATCTTTTTTCTGGAACAAGGTGAAGTTACTAATTTATATTTATAATGAAAGAGTTAATCACAATGGAAGATTATTAAATGTCATGGATGAACACGCAACCTCTAGGGTACTAACCGAAAGAATGAGAAAGCATAACCAACAACTTTCCAGAAGGAAAAATGCAATATCAAAATATTTGATTAGTGTAAAGGCAGGAAGAAAGGAGGGAAAAGAAATAAGAACATATGGGCTGAATCTGTTCTTAAATTAGATTATGGTGATGGTTCACAACTGTGTAACTATACTAAAAAGCCTTGAAATTGTGTACTTTAAATAAATGAACTTTATGATATATAAATTATATTTCCATAAAGCTACATAAAGAGAACACAAGACCAATATAATACAGATAATTTGATAAATATAACTATATAATAAATATAAACTCGTATTTTAAGAATAAAACTAAATGTAAATTGACTAAATACTTCAATCAAAATTCATAAATTGTCAGATTTTATTAACTGCAATTGTATGTTGCTTACCGGAGATACACTTTAAGACTATCTTACAGAAAGAGTAAAAGCTATAGGATGGTAAAGTTGTATATATGGTAAAGTTGAATCTAAAGAAAGCTGGTATAACTATATTAATATCTGAGAAAGGGCTGGGCGTGGTGGCTCATGCCTGTAATCCCAGCACTTTGGGAGGTGAGTGGATCCCTTGAGGTCAGGAGTTCAAGACTAGCCTGGCCAACATGGGGAAACTCCGTCTCTACTAAAAATACAAAAAATTAGCCAGACGTGGTGGCGTGCGCCTGCAGTCCCAGCTACTCAGGAGGCTGAGGCAGGAGAATAGCTTCAACCCAGGAGGTAGAGGTTGCGGTGAGCCAAGATCGCACCACTGTACTCCAGTCTGGGTGACAAAAGTAAGAATCCATCTAAAAAATAAAAATAAAATAAAATAAAGTAAAAATCTGATATCTGAGAAAGAATTTAGGGCAGAAAGTATTGCAAGAAATCAAGATGGACATTTCGCTATGATAAAAAAGTCAGGGTATAAGAAAAATAATTCTGAATATACATGAATCTAATGATATAGCTTTCAAACTTAAAAAACAAAAATTGACCAAATTATCAGGAGAAATCAACATTGAATGTATAAGACCACGCTTCTCGCAGTATAACAATAATCAGGCAAATAAATCAATGAGGATGCAGAAATCTGAACAGCATGATTAATTAACATATATATTGACATTTATAGAACACTGCACCATATGCTGAGAAAGTACACATTTGTTTCAAGTGCAGATGGAACATTTACCAAAATTGATTATGGAGGAAGTATAAGTAAATTTCAGAGGTTTGAAATAAGAGTGTATTCCTTTCTTATCATATAATTAAGATATAAGTAACGAAAGGAATTGCAAATCCATAAGTCTAGGAATCAACAAGTTAATCACAATGGCAAATGATGAGATATTTTTAATTGGATAAAGTGGAAAACATGAGATGTAGCTAAAACTGTGGATACAGTTAAAACTGAGTAGAGGGAATTTTTTGGCCCTAAATACATAAGAAGAACTGAATAATCAATTATCTAAATATCTCAAGAAGACCACAAAGAGAAAATATTAAACCTGAAAAATGTAGAAAGAAGAAATAATAAAGAGCAGAATTTATGAAATAGAAGAAATAATAAGGAGCAGAATTTATGAAGTAGAAAGAAACATAAATCATCCAAGCTAATAGCTGGTTTTTTGAAACGACTAATAAAATTGATGAGCCCTTGGAAAGACTGAATACAAAAAAGAGAGAATATAAAATTAACAATATTAGGAATGAAAATAGGAAATCACTGGAGAACCTCTAAACTATGAAAAGATAATAAGAGAATACTGTGAATAGCTTTATTCCAAAGAAATTAAAACTTTCTAGAAACAATATAGTGTTAGCAAAATACAGTTTACCAACTCTAACACTAGAAGTGGGAAATATCAACTGTCTTACATTTATTAAATAAAATGAATTGATCATTAAAGCCTTCTCACAAAGAAGTCCAGGCCCAGATGGCCTCACTGGTTAATTCCACCAAACATATAAGGAAAGAATAATACCAATCTTAAACTCTTTCATAATACTTCCCAGCCGATGTTATGAGGTCAACATAACCCTGATCCTAAACTATGACAAAGACCTTGCAAAAAAAAATAATAAAGGTATAGACTAATATGCATCAGGGACCATAGGTGTAGAAATCCTCCATGAAATGTTAGCAAATCCATCCCATTGACAGATAACTCAATAGCCTATTACAACCAAGTTGGGATTCAAAACCAATTACTGTCATTTACCTTATTAAGAGAAAAAAAGAAAAATGTATTTATTTTAACAGATACTATAAAAACATTTTTAAATATTAAATGCCTATTCATTGCAATATTAGTAAGTTGGCATGTAAGAAAAGTTACTTAAACTGATAGAAATTATCAAATGCAAAACTGGTGAAATCTTGAATTCTTTGAAGGCCATGTTGAATAAAGTTGGGAAAACTGAGCTTAGCAAAGTCACAGGTCATTATAAATAATTCCGTTATATTTTTATATTCTAGTAAAAAGCAATTACAAAATAAAAATAAGTGATTTCACTTATATTAGTATAATAAAACAACACACACCTAGGAATAACTCTAATGAAAGATGTGCAAACCTTTACACGCAAAATTGAAAAACATTTTGAGAAAAATAAAGATGACCTTAAAAAAGGGATAAATATACCCTGTTCATATATTGGGAGGCTCAGTATTACAAAGATGACAGTTCTCTTCCAATTGGTTGGGTAGATCAATGTAATCGCAATCAGAATCCCAGCAGGTTTTCTTGTGTGCATGAAAGTTGAAAAAGCCAGTTCTCAATGAAGAAGAGCAAGATTATCAAATACAACTTTGAAGAAAAGAACAAGGTTAGAGTCTTTGACTCCTGGATATCAAGACTTATTTTAATGTTGCAATAAGACTGTTGGGTATTAGGACAGAGACAGAAAAATAGACCAGGGTAGAGTTCATCAGTAGATCCACACATTTGTCTCTGGACACATTAGTAAGTGATGACGCAGTGCTAATGGGGAAAAGATGTATTTTTTTAATAAATGGTCATTTGGATAGATACATGAGGGTGGGTGAGGAGACGATTCTTAACTCCCTCCCTACCATCTTACATAAAAAGTCAATACCAGGTGTGTTGCAACTTTCAGGGGAAAGGCATAATAATGAACTTTCTAGAAAATTTAGTAGCTTTAGTAGCTTTGTGTCATTTTATTTTGTTGTTGAAGATTTGCGTGTAATACCTTTATGTCATTTGTTTTCTAGTATGTAAAATGCAGATGATAAGATTACATGTAAAATGTATGGCTCAAAGCCTGCCACACGGTAACTGCTTTAACTCAACAGAATTATCCATCTTAAACAGTAGAATAAAGTTAATCAATTCGAAAGAAGCAACCAAACTTTTTTTAAAAAAAGTTTATAGAAGAGCTCATGTTTATGTGCCCTAAATTTGTAATTAAAATATGAATGCACATGATGGGTGGATCACTTGAGGTCAGGAGTTCGAGGTCAGCCTGGCCAACATGGTGAAACCCCATCTCTACTAAAAATACACAAATTAGCCAGGTGTGGTGGCGGGCACCTATAATCCCAGCTACCCAGGAAACTGAGACAGGAGAATTGCTTGAACCCAGGAGGCGGAGGTTGCAGTGAGCCAAGATCCCACCACTGCATTCCAGCCTGGGTGACAGAGTGCGACTCCGTCTCAAGAAAAAAAAAAAAAAAAAAAAAAAAAGAATGCAAAAATAGAGATGTCGTTTGGATTATCTGCCTTTCGTATAGTGATATAATTTAAAAATAATTATTTTGTGTTAGATGCTTATGTCCTCTCTGCTAAATCAAGTTGGTGTTTAAATAACTATTGTTTCTTTTAAGGGGAATTTTGTTTTTATTTTGAAATTTTGAAATGACATTGCTCTTTTTATTAGTGTTAATATGATAAGACATTTAATGTAATTTCCTGCAGATATTAAAATAGTCATTTTCTTTAATAAAATCCATATATATATTTTTAATATTCCACATACTTGGATAAGTTATTGGAAAAAATGTTCCTCTGTCTTATATGTTTTATGGACTTGTAACTGCTTAAATTCTAAAATTGGTTAAGTTTACTGTGAATTTTATATTTCCTTTTCTTGATTAGCTCCATTTGAATCATTCTTTTCACCATTTGCAGGAATTTAAATGGTTCCTGTTAACAAGAACAAGAGACGTGTCATGAAATCGTTCTGCATTGCTTATGCATAATTACAGTTTTATTGTATGTTAGTCTTTTAACCCTGTGGACCATTTGTCTTGTCTTGTGTGTCTAGCTGATAATTCACTCCCAGCAATGCTGTTGCTAAGCTTTTCTTTGGGTATTTGGATATTCTGTTTGTTACATTATTGCTCCTAATTCTTGCTCCTTGAAGAACTGTGTCTTTTGTAATATAGAACATTAAAGAACTCCTGTTACTATCATTAGTAACTATGACTCTTGATTATAAATTCTTTCTTCTGGAAAAATCCCATGACTTTATCTTTGCACTGACGGGAGTGTGTGTGTGTGTGGGTGTGTGTATGTATGTATGTGTGAATGACTGACATGCGGAAGTGAACCTGATGATGGCAAAATACAATGTTTTTGATAATCATTGATAGCACTAAAAATATGGCATATTCTGTTTTCCTGATAAATGTGAAAAGGAAGTCATTTAAGTTTTTTAGATTTTTTGGGGGGAGAGAATAAATATAAAAATTTGCCCTTTTAGAGGTAGAAAAGTGCACAAAACAATTGCACTATGCTGGACATGCCTCTTTTGCTTCCCTTTGCCCCAGGATCTAAAGAAATGGATTCATCACTCCAGTAAGTTAATGTTTGAGAGGCAATCTTCAACTTTCTATAACAACAAAATATTTTGAAAAATGTATAGTGAAAATCAGGCCTTTCTGTTCAGTCAAGTGTTTTTCTTAAATAACAACAGTGTGTTTGTAAAATGCAAAGGAGGAAATGAGTTTAGAACACATTTTTCTGAAGACTAAGTAAATTACAAAATAAACCAAAATGCTCTGTTAAAAGTAAACTATTGAATTTCATTAGGGCTTCATAAAATTCTACCTGTATATTTAGGTTGATTTTTTAAATATCACTTTATAACGTTTTTAAAAGAATCACTCTGTATGATGCTTTTTATGCACATTGCTTCCCAAAAGCTTGTTTACCAAGGCATTGGAGATTCCTAGCTAATAGCCCAAGATTTCTGCCTCAGTAGCATTAGCTTCTTACCTAATTAATGAGTTTTCTAAGAAAAAAAAATTACAAAGAAACTTTCATACATGAAGGGTGTGAAGCAAACCACAGCTCCCACAGGACATTCTATAGATGGGAGGTGAGTTAAGGAAACTTACCTTTGAGACTGAGTATGTCCCTCAATGTTGAAATTTTTTATTCTGATTTATTTGCAAGGAATCCTAGGGTGTTGCAGAAGATAGTCTTGGTTGACAAATGACTTTTTTGTTTGTTCTATTTACAATGTGGGTATGATTATAGTCACTTAAATTTTAAAGAGCCACATAATGATTAAGAGACTAAGATTCATTTATAGATACAATTTAAAAAAATAATTTGATTCCCGTATAACTTCAGAACTATTTGTTAAGGCATGCTTTTATATTATGAAATTGTATGAAATGCTAGAAAGATTAGAGTAAGAGAAATTTTACTTTAAGTGTCGCGAGAGAAATTGTAGTTAGATGCTATATCTCTAAATTGGTCTTTTTAATTAAATCAGTTTTTATAATTAGAGGAGAGTCGTAGTTCTTAAATCAGAAGGCCTATTACATTTGAGAATTAGAAATGTTCATGTTTGCTTTTAAATATATTGGATTTTCATTATTTCATGTACCTGATGCATTTCCAGCCTAATGTCTTTTAGAGTTCTGATTGCTAAATTAACTTAGTTCTATTTGTTTGGTGAGATTAAATGTTGTTAATTAAAAACTTGAATACAATTTTTTATGCTTTAGAATTGGAAAGAGATTGTGGTGCAAGGACCAAATTGATATCAATTCATTTAAATGATAGTCATTGAAACATTGCTAGGTATTTGTTTGTTTGTTATTTATTTTGGCTTTTTCTTTCCACAGCAAGTTGATGTGGAAAAATGGGTATGTGTTTCCATGTATTTGCAAAGAAATTGTGATCTAAAAGTGCATGCTTGCTATTGCCTCTAATCTTTTGTTTTGCTTCCTAGTGGTGGCTTGTACTATTAGTGTTCAAACTAACTGCTTTGTTGTAATGAACATGTGTTTCACAGGTCTCTAAAGAGAACCTTATGTTTCTGGTTTTGCTTCATCTGAAATGAGGCATATTAAAGTACTTTCCATCCCTAGAACCATATAGTTTTTATATAGTTTGTTTTGTAATTATTATGTGCTCTGGCCAACAGAAAGGTGTTTATTATTCATACTGTGTATCTTTTGCAAACAAACTTGACTGTTTAATCTCAAAATTCCACTGCTTGGTCCTTATATTTTTGTATGTACTGTAGAAGAAGACAATTATATATATAGTCATAGAACCTTTTTTTGGGGGGGTATAGATGGAGTCTCACTATGTTGCCCAGGCTGGTCTTGAACTCCTGGACTCAAGTGATCCTTCTGCCTCAGCCTCCCAAAGTGCTGGGATTACACACAGGAGCCACTGTGCCAGGCCCTGTATAATCTTAAGCAGTGAAGGTGAATGACCATGTAGAAAAAGGCAGTTACAGGATTCTGGAGGCTAATTCTTAGAGCCCACGTTGTCACAAGTTGTGCAAAAAGTTATGTTGCTTCTTTTGGTCTCAGTTTCCTTATCTGTTAGTAAAAATTAAAGGAGAGAGGAAATACACCAAGGTACCTTCTAATATTTAACACACCAGGATTCTGAATGGAAATCCAAGTCTCCTCAAGACTGATATTCCTACTCCACTTTTTCCCAAGAGTACAAAACAGTGAGGCTTTTCAGTGTTGAAATGTTTTGTTTTCATTTGCTCTGCGACTTATGTGAAGAATCTTTTAAGATTGATTTAACTGATGGCTTTATTTTATCTTCATTATTTTTCTCGTCCTAGGATCCAACATTTTGAGAATTTTGCTATCTTTCCAGTGCCCTTTCAGTAGTGTTTTCCAACAATTTCATGTTCATTTGTCTTAAAACATTTTTTTTTTAGCCCTTTAAAGACAAGGAAACTTGTTTTTTAATTTACCACTTCTAATGACCTTTGAAAACTACGACTTCTATGTTATATTGCTGAGAATAATTTGAAGTCTTCATCTCTCTCTTTGTAACTGAACTACTACTACTTTTGACCAACTGTTTGTTTTTGACATTTCCTACCCTTCTCTTTGGCTATAGTTAAAACACCGATCCAAGCTTCACATTTTTTCTTGTCTTGGTGAGGGAAGCCTGCTTCCTTCTCAGAACACACATGACACCTCTGTGTCCTGCACTTCCCTAATATCAGCATCCTACAACATGGCTCTCTGTCTTTTCCCATCCTTGCATCCCTTCACTTCCATTACACTGTTTCTGTGCCGTATCTGGATTGGTATTGACCAACCACTCAAGCTGCTTTTACTTATTTTGTAAATAGCATTTGCCAGTAAATAAAATCACCTTTTCACTGTTGTCTAAAAGTCTTCCCCTCCGTTCCTCTGCGAATTTGGTTACTCTTGATCTGCCTATGTTATTTCTTTTTCTTTCTTATTCCTATAATAATTTATTTATTTTATTTGTATTAAGTTTATTTGTAAATCATTACAGCAGAGATTGCCTTCCAGTTCTGAGGAACTATCTGAGATATTTTCTGAGCTGAAAACCTTGAGGCTTAGTTTGCCAGTGGCTGGCTTAATAATCTTATGTAACCTCTTCATTGGCCATAATCTCTTTGTCTATAGGACTAGAATCTGCTTTACTCCTTTTTTTTCTTAAATATGACTATTATGTCAATGCTAAACATATTGATGCCAAAATATATGTTCATTTAGAAGTCATATGATGAAGAGATTCTGCTGGGTTTTAGAACGCTGATGAGCATTCTGTGTAAATGTCGCAGCAAATTTCAGACTGGAGCTCTTTTTTCCTTTGAAGACCTGTCCAGTTCATATCTTTTGCTTTGGCCATTAGAAGTTTGAAATTCTGCTGTTACAGATATACCTTGAAGGCCAACAGAAAATAATTTAACCCTCTACCCACCTAACCAAGGACTGTTGAGACTGCTCTGTGGGGCTGGTACTCCTCTGCCCCTTGGCTTAAATTAGAACCGGTCCCATGACCTTTCTCGTATTCCAAGAGTGAAATACCCCACAGACATTTCCAGTCATACAGATCTCATTTCAGTAATTAAAATGCCCAAACCTGTATAATAGGCGAACTCGAAGCTAATTCAATTAACTTGTCTGGGGTAGAGCTGGAGGGAGGGATATCTGGGAAGCTGTTTCTTGCTTGTCCCGCCAGGTTCCTCACGCCCTACTTGGTACCCAGAGAGTCTGCCACTCTCAGGTGCTGTGGGAAGGAGATAGAAGAGAAAGCTTGGCAGGAAAAGTCTGCTTTGATCATAGTGTCATGCACTGGGCTTGCCAGGTTTCTAATGCTGACTTTCTCTGTGGGTACTTGGCACTGGTCTTTTGGGGAGCTTCCATCCCCAGAAATCTCTGACTTGAGGTGTTCTTGCTGCAGACAAATGCGTCTCCACTAGCTGGCCAGTGGCAATTCCTTCCTCTTCCTGATAGTTCTTGGTGGCCTCTGAGACAATCCCAAGCTGGATCTATCTAGTATGACCCCCATTTGCTTGTTGGCAGTGTGGTCACTTCCCGATTGCAGCCCTATAGGGCTATACCCAGCGTTTTGCCTCGCAGTCTCCAGGCAGAGTCAGATACCAGTCTGTGGTGTCCCAGGGACATCTGGTATCCCTGAAGCCACCCTTGCTAGGCTTGAAGTGAGGGCAAGCTTGGGAGGCAGGCAGGATTCTAGGTCCACCTGCACTTCTCTCTTTGCTGTCTGGCCTCTAATAACACACTGGAGGTGGGCAGTCAGCTAAAGGCAGCCAGTGGATTTGCAGCCACCCTCTTTGGCATCTCTGCTTAGATGGCGTAACAGTATGTTTTGGAACATGATAGTACAGGTGGTCCTCCACTTGGGGCGAGGTTATATCCTGAAAAGCCCTTCAGAAGTTGAAAATATCATAAGTGAAAAATGCATGTAATACACCTAACCTACAGAACATTATAGCTTAGCTTAGCCTCCCTTAAACATGCTCAGAACACTTACATTAGCTTACAGTGGGACGACATCATCTAACACAAAGCCTATTTTACTGAAACGATGAATATCTCATGTAATTTATTGAATACTATACTGAAAGTCAAAAACAGTGGTTTATGGGTACTCAAAGTACAGTTTCTGCTGAATGCAAATCACTTTCATGCTATCGTACAGTTGAAAAATCACAAATAGAACCATTTTAAGTCAGGGACCTTCTTGTAAATCCCATTCGGAGACTGGTCATTGTTTTGTTTTGGGACAGATGTGCAGTTTTAACTTCTGTTATATTTGCTTATCTCGGGTGCATTTACCACGGCTAGATTAAGACCTTTGGGAGCCTTACAAAACTAAGGCTAAGCTAAGCTGTAATGTTCTGTAGGTTAGGTGTATTACACGCCTTTTGGAATATATATGGAAATTAAAATGGCTTCTGTATAAATATCCTGATAATATTATTCTGGATAGTTACATCAAAGGTCCATCAATCACCTTCTCTTTCTTTCTCTTTTTCTCCTTCCCTCTCTCCATCCCCTTTTCCCTAATTCCCTTCCTGCCTTCATCTCCTTCCTTCTCTCCCTCATCACTGTCTCTTTGAGCAGCTGTGCATCTGTTTAATCATAAGCCCACTGAGTTATCAAATGCTGCTCTTTACCCTTTAAAAGAGAATAAAACTTCGGAGTACTGGATAAGAAAGTAACTAATGGTCATTTCCATCTGTTCCACTCCTAGCCCTTTTCTAACCTATAGCAATGGTTTCCAGTGTGGAGGCCTAGGATTCAGGTCATGAGTGGGGTGAAGACAGCAAAAGGATGGAACAGACTGTGAGATCGTTGTCTATGAAGCATTGTCTATAGACTGAGTGCTGTCTTATACATGTAGTTTCTCTTAAAAAATATGATGATGCTGTTGTGATTGTTAAAATCTATAATCATGTCAAATGTTTCTAACCAGAGAGTTGTTTAAAAATGCATTTCAACACACAATGGCTATTATGAGAGAACCTGCAAAATGCTTTCATGCTGTCACGGTTCATTCATGTTTGAAATTGTTTTAAAAAATATATGGAGTCTTCTGTATTCTGATATGGGCAATTTTTTATGTGTAGGTGATGATCTGAATAGAGGGAAAGCTTTATATGTCTTCAGGACATTATTATCCATTTGCCCTCTGTAGAAATCAATGTGTTACTTTTGATTTAGAGAAATTCTCTATCGAGACAAGCTGGGAAATGAAGAAAGCCCTAGATACCTCTTCTATTTCATGTTTTAGGCATTTATGCAGCTCTTTGCTTTATAAACGTGTCACAGAGATGAAGTGTGAGAACTTATAGTAGCTTATCGGAATCATTTATTTTTCTTTACCCTTCTGAAGAAGAACTACATAATTATATGTACATATATATGTCAAATTTATTATACTGGAAAGAAAAGACATTCTATTTAACTACTGTCTGTACAGAGCTGTTGATAGGCTGAAAAAAACTGTTGCTGCAAATCTGCCAAAGAACAGAATGAATTCTTTTTAAACATATCTGCATCTCACATAACTAGATTCCAGTGATGGTCATTAATAGGAGTGATACAAGGGCATTTCAGTGGAATGTGTTATTATGTGTGTAGCTGCTCATTCATGGGCTGATAGACAAGCCTCTTTCAGATGATTTCTGTACCTGTAATCAACATGTCTGTCTTTTCAGAGCATCTTGGACATTTTTAGCAGGGGAATCCTAGAAAGTGAAACATTTCCATAGGATTTATATAGATATTTTTTAAGACAGGGTCTTGCTCTATCACCCAGCCTGGAGTGTGACTCAAGTGATACTCCCACCTCAGCCTCCTGAGTAGCTGGGACTACAGGCATGTGCCACCATGCCTGGCTAACTTTTTGATTTTTTGTAGAGACAGTGTCTCACTATGGTGCCCAAGCTGGTCTTGAACTCCTGGGCTCAAGCAGATACTCCTGCCCTGGCATCCCCAAGTGCTGGGATTACAGGCATGAGCCACTGCACCCAGCCAGATATTTTCATCATAAGAGCAATAGTTGAAGTTTTTCAATCTCAAATGCTATTAGATAGTATATGTTGATATATGTTTGAAACTCAGAATTGTTATTGTTAATTTTTTTTCTCCTAAAAATTGTTGGGACTATCATTAATTAATTATTGCTACCTAGAAATCCTAGTCTTTGATGGTGAAATATCCTTGTTTTCTCAACATAATGAAATTTACCTGATCTTTCCTCACAAAGGAGAGGTTACCAGTTGGAGAATTATGGAGAACCCTAGCATCTTGATATGTGGAGAGGAAAAGATGGCAAAAAGGCTTAAATTTGATGCATATTTTGTGTGCGGAGTAGGGCATTTTGCCTCCTTAATGGAAACTTCATGCTAGAATGACTTCTGAGGCTATTCTGAAATTGTTGCATTTGATAATCCTTTTTAATGGCAAGCCCCCAAATGTTTGGTGCTTTGTCACTAAATCCTTATCTGTATAATTTTTGAGGAGACATTTCAATAACAGTTTTTTTTTAAAGTTCTAAGGTAGGTTTTTAGAGGTGTGACTTTTTAAAAATCAGATTTTAGTTCATGAAACTGAAATACCAGTTTTAAAAAACCAAGGTTGAACTGAAAGGCATCATTATGATAGAGGAGCTCTTCTACATCACCTGAATTATTGTTTCCTTCTTTGCACCAAGAGCAGATTAAATATGCATTCTCTTGATATCCAGTACTTGTTAGCAATTTTCAGAGTCAAGTATTGCCGTTTGATTTGTTTTTCTATTCATAATCATTTGCGTTTGCTAGGAAAGTGCCTTAGCTTATGCTTATAGACAAAAGATGATTCTGCTTCTTTTTGTCATCCATTTGACACCCAGGGCCATCTATGTGTTAAAATGTAGCAATAGCAATTTCTCTCCCTGGCTTCCATGTTAATGTAGCATGTGCCCTCAGGTTTTGCTTGTATTTGGAGCTCCATCTGACCTGTCAATTCTGGATTAATCTAAACCTAGGACACTGAGTTACTGACACCTGCAGTTTTAGCCTAAAGAACTAAAATTTCCACCTTTGTGTTTCTGTGCAAATTAATCATCCAAAAAATTCTAAGACACAAAGCTGGTTGGAATCCATGACTATCACTGCCCATATAGTCATCCCTTACTCTATTTTGTGTAATGAAATTTTAGCTCTTGTCTATTAAGCCTCTCATTAGTGAAATAAATCAAATAGTTCATTTATTTGCTAACTTACTGTAAGCACAAAAACTACGTTCTCCACACCCAAAGAGGCTGCTTTCTTCGATATTTATCTTTATGTGTTTCTTTTTTCTACTTTCCATCATATCAATTTTAAAGGGTTTTTGTTGTTATTCTTTTTCTGTTTGTTGCTTTTATCATACAGAAGCAGTGCTTACATTGAATTAAACTAATATACTCATCTTTTTTGTTTTAATGTGCTTTGCTTGCTTCTTTTGCCTTAAACCATCCCTTTGAATGTCTCCTGATGCTATAACTTTGGTAATATCTAGCCCTTAAACCAATTTGAACAAGAAATGATTTGTACAGAAAGTTAATGTCTATAATGCCACTAATACCACAAATCTTTCATGTTCTTGATTATCTTTTGAAAATGATGTTTGTGTATTACACCTGCTCTTCTTTCTCATTCTACAGAAGGATATTTCAGCATTTGCTATTTTCAGTCGTCATACTATTTTATCGTGTATGCAGCTTGCTCTCCTCTGTGTCTTATTATTCCTGCGGTCAGACACGACTTAGCAATGTGGAACGGCAGACCTCAGTCACTTGGCTGACCACTCTTTTTTTGTTGTTGTCAATACCTACTACAGTTTTAAAGCAGTTCAACTTAGATACCTGACAAAATCGGGCTGAGGACATTTTCTAAAGAAAAATCTCCCAAATCTAGCTTAATTAAAAAAAAAAAAATCTCATGGAGAAAATATCTCTTAACAAACTATGTGCTGTACCAAAATGTTAGGTTTTTGCATTTCTTTGAATTAGGGCTTAATAATGATTTTGCCTAATTCTTTAGTGATAGCTCTCCCATTAGTGAGTCACATGTGATTGGTCGGTTTAACATGGAAAGTAAGTTTCCTGATAATTATATGTGATTAATATCAGTTATAAAAACGTAACTAAACAGCGTGTATTTTCTAAGCCAAGAATGAAAGCTTCTTTACAGTTTTTCCTTAAAATTGTAATATTGAAAATGAAAAAATTAGTCTCAATAGAATTTCCCTTTAATAATATACATATTACTATGTAAATATGTTTCAGGTTACAAGAAACATATTTCTGGATTAATCTAAACCTAGGACACTGAGTTACTGACACCTGCAGTTTTAGCCTAAAGAACTAAAATTTCCACCTTTGTGTTTCTGTGCAAATTAATCATCCAAAAAAAATCTAAGACGGAAAGCTGGTTGGAATCCATGACTATCACTGCCCATATAGTCATCCCTTACTTACAAGAAACACATAAAGATAAATATTGAAGAAAGCAGCCTCTTTGGGTGTGGAGAATGTAGTTTTGTGCTACAGTAAGTTAGCAAATAAGTTACAAAAAATTGTAATATTTACAAATATCTATATTGGAAAACTTTTCCTTGCTGTTTTTCTTACAACTAGTGTCTCTATGATATCTTTTCTCCGTAGGACTTAGACATCAACCTGACAACTAAATTCAGCCCTAAGTTTGGAAATATATCATTGTTTTCTTTTTTGTACTCTTTCATCTGTGTAACTATCCTAGGAATAAGAAGTCAAAGAAACTTTAAAGGTCTAAAGAAAAATGAAGTTATTTGTAGATTTGCATGCACACACACATAATACACATTATGTTTTGTAGAAGAAAAAAAGAGCTATTATATAATTTATGAAAGGAGACTGTGTCATTTTAAGAGAAATAGAAATGCTTTTGTGATTTTTCTTTGAAATTCACCTTTCAAAATATTCAGTGTCTAAGAAATTGCTTACTGTTATTTTGCATGAAATGAGAGCCACTCATTGCAGCGTATTAGTTTACGATCTCCCTTACCTGTTTTAATCTACTGTTTTTATTAAAATGAGTTGGGTTGCTGTTTGCTTTTATCACTGCATTTTTATGAAAAAGATGAAAGTTGGTTTTTTAAAAAGCATTTTCAGATGATCAGTTTTTAAGATAATATCATTTTTGGTGCTTAAATAGATTGTAAATGGAATCACTCATTAAAGTAGAGCAGCATGTTTTCACAGAAAAAGGAAGAAACTAATGTAAAAACTTTTTAAAAGAATTTTGCTCGCTACAGCTTTTCTCTAGCATGTAGTTGACACTAAGTTTTGTTGCGATAACACGGTGAATGTGTTTTTTTATGTTTATTGTTTAAATAGCTCCATTTAGGATAATGGAGCCTTTATAAGTAAGAGGTATTTTTAAGGGAATCTTTGAGATCATGTCTATTTAATGTTTCCTCTCTTTTCCTTATGCCCCTACAGAAATTCATGATGAAGGTAAGACATCGTAATATATCTGCTGTGTATATATAGCAGATATATTACTATATATGGATTATATATGTATATATCTGCATATTAGTATAGCTGTATTATATATGTAACAGATATATATATATATTACTATATATCAGCTGTATATATGTGATACTTTGTATGTTTTATGTATGGTTACACACATTTGTTTTACTTTTGAATCCATGTAACTTTTCTTCACATGCTTTAAAATGTTTAAATATTAAACTTTGGAGCTTTTAGATTTAGATAAATCACATGTTTAGATTTAAAAGCTCAACAAACAAAAATGTCAAGCCAAGATTTGACACTTTTGGGTCATATTGTAACATGTTTAATTGCTAACATTAAGAATTTTTCTTATTAAAACAATTTTAATAACTCTCCATTTAGAATGTTCACTCTGGGCATTATGCTGACTTTGCATTTATGCACTTTTGTATGAATACAATGGGAAATTCTTCCACTGGGAAATTAGGGGAGGCACCAAGAAACTACTTCTACTTACTCCAGGAGACGTGAAAATAATTCAGCCAGCCCCTTTTCATTTCTCGACTGGATTGGAAAAGTGAAAATATTGTAAAAGTAGACAAATAAAAAGAAAAGAGTAAAGCATGTGGACATGTCATTGAAGGAATACGTAAGGGACAGACAGGAAGAAGAGTAGACTATGGTTATTTTAGGATATATAGTAGAAAATTTTTGTTTCATTTTCATATGCCCACTACATTTCTCCTATAACATTTATGGGGTTTAATTTTTTTAATCTTAAAAGCCAAGAAACAATGGGTAGGTAGAAAAATTGATATTCAGTTAAGAAAGCCTTAAAATAAGTGATAATTTTGAAAGAAATAGACTGTGAGAAATATTAAATCAAAATCCCACATATAGATGGAAAAGGTTGCTTTGAAGCAAGGGATGCATGTTCTTGTCAGTCTGTTGAATTTTGTGGTTAAATCCATCATGTTTAATAAAACTGAACCAGGTGCATTGCGGGATACCCTAAACTGGACCTGTTCACTACCAGTAAGAATTTGGCATTTTGGATGGGATGACAGAACAGAGCATTTCTTTGAAGACATCTATCAACCAGGACATGGAACATCTTCCAGAATTTCCAATAACTCTAGCTCTTATTTTTCAGTTGAAAATATTATGATCACATTTTGAAGAGAGGACATTAATCCCTAAATTAGACATATCATGAAACAAGAGTTTGGATTGGAAAAATATTAAAAACAGCAAAATAGGAATATTTCCTCTCTTTGCAAATACTAATAACTAACTTATGATTATGGGTTTGAGAAACTTTAGTTTTTCATGCTAAATCTGCATTTGCTGTATTCATTTTATCATCTCACTCTTAATTCAACTGTACCATGCTGTATAGACTTCCCCTTGGGAAGGGTGAATGAAATGGTGGCCTGGAACAGACATCTTAAGGTCTCATGTGAGAACAAATGCGTGTAAAAACCAGTGCAAATAGAAAGATGATGTAGAATTAGTTAAAAGCAGGTGGTATGCCTAAAATAATTTAATTAGGCCCCCAGTTCTTTTAACTTCGAGGCCAGAAGGCCAATAGTTATTTTCACACTTGCAGTGGATGGTCTGGAAAGGTTAGAATTGGATTAAGGGGAAGGCACATGCATGTAATTACAGTAATTTAAGTCACTTAAACAGAAAAACATGCTGAATTTTATCTCGCTTTCACCTTTCAATCATGCTTTGCTTTGGGTTTCGTACGGAAAAGGCATTAACTTCTTAGAACCAGATGGATGCTTTCTTGTTGTGGGAGCCTATTTCTGCTGGATGGTGCTAAACAGTGGTGCCTTAGGACTGTCCTAAGCCTGATCTGTTCCCTGTGGAGACTTTCCATGAAGACACCATCCCAAGTAAGCCAGTCCGTGTCAAACGGATGTCTTGACAATGTCAAACTGGCCTTTTCAGGCACCTTTATTTCAACTGAGGCCAGGATTCCCATTGATTGTTAGAATCCTTCAGTGACCCCATTGTGTGATTCACTATTTTATTTTTTAAGAGACAGGGTCTTGCTCTGTCACCCAGGCTGGAGTACAGTGGATAGCTCACTGCAACCTGGAACTCCTGGGCTCCAGTGGTCTTCCTTCCTCAGCCTCCTAGGTAGTTGGGATTACAAGCATGAGGCACTTTGCCTCATGCTTTTTTAAAATACAGTTGGCTGTATTTAAAAAACACGGAGCCCAAAAGCAAAAAAAGCAAACCAGAAAGAACAAAATATAGAACCAGTAATTTTAATGTGTATGTAAACCTCTTTAGTCACACACATACACACGCACACACACATACTATATATATATGTAAACTATATATATATATATAAATGAAACCTGTAAACCTCTTTAGTCACACACACACACACACTATATAAATAAATAAATAAATAAGTAAATAAATAAATAAATGAAATGTGTAGGCAAAGCTTTACGGTAAAGGAGTACTTCCTGGTTAACTTCAAGGCCTTGTCCTTCACTTTTAAAAAAATTTTGTTTTGACTAGTGTGGCTGTCAAGTGTTATTAAAGTTCTTGTGGATTTTACAGCTTTGGAACTTCAATCTGGTATGAAAAGGTGAGCTTCTATCAAAGTAATTCAAACCAGACCAAGTAAATAAAATTGTTCTTGGCCACAATAAATCAAACGCATTATAGAAAAAATAAGTGCTCTCTAAAGAGAGCCTCATTCTCTGAAGGAGTATAGTTTTTCTTTCTTTCTTTCTTTCTTTTTTTATTTTTTTGAGACGGAGTCTCGCTTTGTCGCCCAGGCTGGAGTGCAGTGGTGCAATCTCGGCTCACTGCAAGCTCCGCCTCCTGGGTTCCCGCCATTCTCCTGCCTCAGCCTCCCAAGTAGCTGGGACTACAGGCGCCGCCATCACGCCTGGCTAATTTTTTGTATTTTTAGTAGAGACGGGGTTTCACCGTGTTAGCCAGGATGGTCTCGATCTCCTGACCTCGTGATCCGCCCGCCTCGGCCTCCCAAAGTGCTGGGATTACAGGCGTGAGCCACCGCACCCGGCAGGAGTATAGTTATTCAAAGTAGATTTTTCCCTTTTCTTCTCAGTTATGTGAAAAAAGTGGTTTTTTGTTGTTTTTGTTTTTTTGTTTTTGTTTTTGAGACAGAATCTTGCTCTGTCACCCAGGCTGGAGTGCAGTGGTGCGACCTCAGCTCACTGCAACCTCTGCCTCCCAGGTTCAAGCCGTTCTCCTGTCTCAGCCTCCTGAGAGTTGCAGGTGCCTGCCACCACACCCAGCTAATTTTTGTACTTTTGTATTTTAGTTTCACCATGTTGACCAGGCTGGTCTTGAACTCCTGACCTCATGCGATCCACCTGTCTTGGCTTCCGAAAGTGCTGGGATTACAGGCGTGAGCCACTGCGTCCGGACCCCGAAAAGAAGTGGATTTTTTTTTCAGCAGTTTTTCTTATTTTAATACCTTTTAATATCTGTTTTTAGAATAGTTCTGAGTTTTTTCAAGCAAAACATAAAGTTATTTTAAGAAGTTATGTGGAACAACAAGAATGTGATATATGTTTAGTAAAAAGGTTATAATAATATTGGATATTGAAGCATCTTTCTGTACTTCTTAAGGCACAGGTCAGTGTCATCACTCTTATTCTGAAAATTTTTAAAGACCTCCTTTTCCTGCAAAAAGAAGTACAGATTTCTCGTCATAATATTCTGTGCTTTCCATGGTCTTTCCCTGATCTAATTTTATAATTCCTGTGAAGTTTTCCTGTGCAACCCAACACTAAAATTCCATGATTGATTCCTCCTTCTTACACACCTTATGATTATATACCATGACCCCTGTATACATACTCCTCACTCAGCCTGAAGTGGGCCTCCCCATATCCAGCTTTTCATTTGACACCTCTGCTGAGTGCTTACCATGGCCTGACCTCACACTCAAAGCTGGAGGTGAAATGATAATCAGCACAGTGTCATTGTCCTTGAGGAGTTTTCAGTCTGATCAAGGGGAGGAGGGTTCTTGCGTAGAGTGTAAGGTCAATGTACAGGTGTATACCTAGGGCTGCAGGAGGATGGGGAGAGTGACTAGCTTTGAGGAAACTGGATGAGGCTTCGTAGAGGAGGTAGTCTTTCATCTGAGTTTTAAAAAGTAGAAGGGGAAAAAATCTGAGTATAAATGGGCCTGTGCAATTCAAACCTGTGTCGTACAAGAGTCACATGTACATAAAATATGTAAAAGTTTCATTCCATTCTTATAAAAACTTTATTAAATTATCAAATCAATACATATTTATTCTATACAGTTTGGAAGTTAAAGAAGAAAAATCCTTCAGTTACACCAAGAGGAAAAACTAGTGGAGGCTTCCTTATTAAAAAGGCTTTATACAACAGAGAAGACTAGAGGGAGAGGGAAAGTTGTGTTTCGAGATAGGGCAGCATGAAAGCAGTATGGCATACTCAGGGAAGGGAAAGTGAGTATGTTTGGACACAGGGTGATTGAAGATGAGACTAGAGATGAGTGAGACAAAGTATCTCTGTACTTCTCAAAGTGGTCTCTGGATCAACAGCATCAGTATCACCTGGAAAATTATTGAAATGAAACTTCTCTGTAACTACCCCAGACCTACTGAATCAAAATCCCAGTGGTAAGGGCCAGGAATCTGTGTTTTTACAAGCTCTCCAATTTAAGAAGCACTCTTCTATTTCATGGAAAGGGATTGATTGGACTCTTTCCTATAAGCAGTTGGGAGGAATGAGAAATTTTTAAGCCTGGAGGCGTTATGATCATTTTTGTGTTTTAGGAAGACTCATTCATTGAATCAATGTTTATTATTTATTTATTGAGACAGAGTCTTGCTCTGTTGCCCAGGCTGGAGTGCAGTGGTGCAATCTCAGCTCACTGCAACCTCCGCCTCCCGGGTTCAAGCAATTATCCTGCCTCAGCCTCCTGAGTAGCTGAGATTACAGGCATGTGCCACCACACCCAGCTAATTTTTGTATTTTTAATAGAGACAGGGTTTTGCCATGTTGGCCGGGTTGGTCTCGAACTCCTGACCTCAGGTGATCCGCCCGCCTCGGCCTCCCAAAGTGCTGGGATTACAGGCATAAGCCACCACGCCTGGCCTGAATCAACATTTATTTAGTGCTTCTTGTATGTCCGGTGTGCAGGTAGGCACCTGGAATACAATGGTGATGAAGGTACCATGGTTCCCACCCAATGGAAACTGTAATATAATGGGAAACAGATTATAATTAAGTACCTTATGAATAAATAACTATAAATTATGATAATTATTTACTGATACCAAGTTTATTATTCAAGAACTAGATAAAATGCTAACCCCATAATAGAGGTTACATGAACTTTATTCCAATGTACACATTATTTCAACAGCACTTTGCTTGTCTGCAAGAGTTCTTAATGCATTCTTTCCTACTGACGTTCCTTTAAGAACAAGAGAATATTTTATCGACTTGCAGGTTAAGTTACCCTTTTGTGTTTTTCTCTTTTGTTCTCCTTTTTTCTCTTCTCTCTAAAGACTGCTCAAGGTGGTGGTCATCGAACACTCCTCTATGGACATGCCATATTGCTGCGCCATTCCTACAGTGGCATGGTGAGTACGCGTTTTATTTCATCTCCCTGTGGTCATGCTGATCCATTTGGGGGTACCTGGTCAGAAAATGCTGGTAGCATCATTTCTGCAATGGTATCAATGAGCTTGGATATATGTGTTCTTTAATATCTTTGTACCCTTGTTAGTTTCTCATGTAAAAGATGAAAGTCAGCTCACATGACTTTTAAGGTCCTTCAGTTCTATCATTATATGATTACCATGTTTAGTATCTTACTTTTGATAGAGTAGTTTTAGGAGGAGAGAGGTGTAAGAGTCAAATAAGAGATATTTCTTTTCAGAGTTGTTTTAAAGAGTTCATTTATTAGAGAAATAAAGTATTTTATTGAAAGATCAGATTTAAGAAAATCTACCTCTGAGCTCCGGTATTAATTGTACTCACCAACTTCTTTTTCTTCTTCACCAGGTTTCTCTTTTTCCACATCTGCTCCTCCTTTCACCCAGTTATTCATTAGGCTTCTCTTGGGCACAGTTTTCTCATTCTCTGCCTCATGTATATATGCACAAATATATGTGTGTATATGTAGATATGTATATATGTAAATGTTTTAAAAATATATTTTATAAATACTTTAATGTATTCTTAGATATTACATATACAGCTGACCCTTGAACAACACAGGAGTTAGGGTGCCAATCTCCTGCACAGTAGAAAATCACATATAACTTTTGACTCCCTCAAAAGGTAACTATTAATATCCCACTGTTGACCAGAAGCCTTACCGATACCAGCCAACACATATTTTGTATATGGATTATATGCTGTATTGTAATAAAGGAAGCTAGAGAAAAGAAACTATTAAGTATATCAAAAGAAAAATAGATTTTCTGTACATTAACTGGAAATGGATCATCACAAAGACTTTCATTCTCATTGTCTTTGTGTCAAATAGGCTAAGGAGGAGGAAGAGGAGGAATTGGTTTTGCTGTCTCAGGAATGGTAGAGCGGGGAAGAACATGTTAGGAAGTGGGCCTGGGCAGTTCAAACCTGTGTTGTTCAAGGGTCAACTGTACATAAAATATGTAAAAAAATATGCAAAAGTTTCATTCCATTCTTTTTCTTTTTTTGTTATGGAGTCTCGCTCTGTCACCCAGGCTGGAGTACAATGGCGTGATCTCAGGTCACTGCAAGCTCCGCCTCCCGGGTTCACGCCATTCTCCTACCTCAGCCTCCCAAGTAGCTGGGACTACAGGTGCCGCCACCACGCCCGGCTAATTTTTTTTGTATTTTTTTTAGTAGAGACGGGGTTTCACCGTGTTAGCCAGGGTGGTCTCGATCTCCTGACCTCGTGATCCGCCCATGTCGGCCTCCCAGAGTGCTGGGATTACAGGCGTGAGCCACCACACCTGGCTTCATTCTATTCTTATAAGAGCTTTATTAAATTATAAAAGAATACATAGTCTATATGATTTGAAAGTTGCAGAAGAAAAATTCTGATGACACTAATAGGGAAAAACTGTTGGAGGCTTTTTTTTTTTTTTTTTTTTTTTTTGAGACAGAGTCTCGCTCTGTCGCCCAGGCTGGAGTGCAGTGGCCGGATCTCAGCTCACTGCAAGCTCCGTGTTGGAGGCTTTTAAAAGAAGTTTTAATCTCTTCTGTCCTAAAGGTTTTTTTTTTTTTTTTTTTAAACATAATTGAGATCTTACTACATTACCAAATTTATATCCTTTTGTTTTTTGAGATAAGGTCTTGCTGTCACCCAGGCTGAGGTGCAGTGGTATGATCATGGCTAACTGTAGCCTTGAACTCCTGGGCTCAAACGGTTTTCTTGCTTCAGCCTCCTGAGTAGCTAGGACTACAGGCGCCTGCTGCCACGCCTGGCTAATTTTTAAATTTCTTGTAGAGATGGGAGTCTCACCATCTTGCCTAAGCTGGTCTTGAACTCCCAGGCTGAAACGATCCTCTCGCCTTGGCCTCCCAAAGTCCTGGGATTACAGGCATGAGCCACTGTGCCCGGCGTGACTTTTTTTTCCTTTTCTTGTAACATAAGCATTTTCCATGTTGTTTAAATTGTCAATATAATTTTAGTGGCTACATGATAGTTCAATATCTAGAATATTATACAATATCTATAATAATATACTTGATCATTCCTTTTAAAAAGTAGGTGATTCCCATATTATATAAATTGTTCTAAAGCAGAAGACTAAGTATCAATACCACTATCCAACAAGCACACACAAATTTTCAACCTCAATCATGGATATTTATGTGATAACTTTATTTTAATTGTCTATTTAATGAAATTCAAAAGTATAGGATGAGAAGTATAGGAAATACATGGACGTGACTTTAATGATGATTTAATATATCATTTCTTTTAATGTGTTATATCACATAAATAGGTCAGATAAGAAAACTCGTGATCATGTTAGCAAGTGCTGGAAAAGGTTGTTAATAAAACTCAATGCTCATTCTTAATAAAAACTAAACATTGATTATTTCCTCAGAGATAAAGATTATTAGTGTCAAATCAATAGTGAACATTGTAATTGTGAAATGCTGAAGCCATTTTTAAAATCAAATTAACGAAAATAAAAATAAGAATGTGTTTTATCTACCATTGCTGACTAACATTGTTCTGGAAATTTTGACTAACATGTCAAGATATAAAATAACATAAAACAGTTTCATAAAGTGGTTGGATGTAAGAAAAATATGTAAAAACAATTTGTATAGAGCAATCACATATTAAAATTTTATGGAAAGAATTCCACATTCTACAGCAATCAAAACACATGAACTGCATGAAATAATAAATGTGAGGGTTTCTTTTAAGACAACTACTCTCTCTACATAATAGTTGGATTAAGAGCCTGAACTTGGTTGTTAGATTTGGATTCAGTTTGCTACATGCTGGCCATCCTGGGATATTTTGCATAATTAAGCCTATAATTACATCTGAAATTTTTATACATTCATTAAATAAATATTATTTGGCACCTACTACGTGCTAGGTACTGTTTTAGGTCCTGGATATAGTAGTGAATAAGACCAAGTTCTTGCTCTCTTTAATGAACACTTAGTGGGATAATCATTGTATCTACCTCAGAGTTACTGGAAACATTAAGGAGAAAGCATATGTTAATCGTTACAGTGCCTAATACTGTACTGTTTTTGAAAAAACTACAAAAGACTTTAATAGGAATCACTTTATTTTTGTCTAGGAAGTCTGATTATTGCAAGGTTGTTAACTTTTTAAAAAATAAAGGCAGATGTTAAGCATAGTTTATATTTAAAGTCTATAAACGTAGGGGATTATCATGGGCTGCCTGTCTTGAGGTCAGACTGACACTTCTGCTGTGGCTAAAAACAAGTTTAGGGACCCTTGAAGCCTCTTGACTATAACCTTGGGAGCCATTGCTTTTTAGTTAAGAGTCAGAATCAGAGTCTGCATTTCACATCCCCATGACCCTGAATTCCACCTGACATACCAGCATGTCGGCCACTGATTGGTCCATCTGCCTTCTCACACTCACAGACACACACTTAGCTGGATAGGCCCTATACCATCATAAGAAATTTCTAGCCTTTGCATTAATTTTCCAGTGATCCGAAAGGGGGCTTGCTGGCAGTGCACTTGCTTGGTGATGGTAGTGTACTTTGAGATCCTACCACATTCATCTTTGTGTTTCTGTTCTTACAACACATTCATCTTTGTGTCTCTGTTCTTACATCACATTCATCTTTGTGTCTGTGTTCTTACAACACGTTGTGGCATGGAGGTTGGGGAGCAGTAGGCTTGAAAAATGATCCTAAACTTGATGTACAAGAATACACAGTTAGGAACACCTGAAGGTGGGAAGAATGAGATGACGGTATTCAAGAGTGTGGAAAATGCACATGTATGGAGACACACAATAAACCTCATTTTAGTGCAATGACATGCTGTGCACCAAAATAAATTCTAGGTGGATTTCAAAGAGTTAAACATTTTTAAATGAAAACAAAGCTAGAAGATAAAAGAGAGTAGTCTTCAAATTTGTTTGGGAGAAAGATTTCTAACTGTCAGATTACATTGTACTTTTGCAGATGATGATGAATATCACATGAAGTGAGAGATGTACAAATACATCCCCAGTTACTTGTCTTCCTGTACTGACAGAGAACATTTCCTTAGTCTTTTATAAGGGAAAAAAGACTACAGTTCCTTTAGGATATTACCCCTAATGCATGCTGTTCTGCCTCACAGACATTTAAAAATCTGGGCTTTGTGCAGAAGCATTGAGATTTTCAGGAAAACACTAAGAACAGCAGGGATAGATGGACGCCAAATTACAGGTCAAAATAAGACTCTGCTGGTACAACTGTAAACCTTAATGATAGCCAGTCGCTGTGGCTCATGCCTATAATCCCAGCACTTTGGGAGGTGGAGGTGGGAGATTGCTTGAGTTTAGGAGTTTGAGATCACCTTGGCAACATAGGGGGATCTCATCTCTATGAAAAAAAAAATTAACTGGATGTGGTGGTGCACACCTGTGGCCCCAGCTACTTGGGAACCTGAGGTAGGAGGATCACTTGAGTCTAGGAGTTCCAGACCAGCCTGGGCAACATGGTAAAACCCCATCTCTACAAAAAAAGAAAATAATTAGCTGGGCATGGTGGCATGTCCCTGTAGTCCCAGCTACTCAGGAGGCTGAGGTGGGATGATTGCTTGAGCCCAGGAGGTTGAGGCTGCAGTGAGCTGTGATCACACCACTGCACTTCCAGCCTGTGCAACGGAGCAACCTTGTCTCAAAAACAACAGACAAACAAAGCCTCTACTTACAACTACTGATTTTGTGTTTTGCAGTATCTGTGCTGCCTGTCCACCTCCCGGTCTTCAACTGATAAGCTGGCTTTTGATGTTGGCTTGCAAGAGGACACCACAGGTGAGCATCTTGTGCTGCGGGAAGCTGGGTTCAGAGAGAGCCCTGATGGGATTGGATTGGAAGAAGCTGGGAAATACAATACATGGGATGAATGTTCTTATGCATGGGGTCAGGAAAAAATGTTCTAATGAAAGTTTTTCCTAGAAGGGGGAAGTGTATATCATTCCTCTTGGTTATTCCCATATCATTAGTTGGATGTTCAAACTAGGCTTCAAACCTTATTCACCTTGTAGGTTTGGATAGAAAATTAGTATTTACTACATGATCTACTAGATGTTAACCATATTAATGTGCACTAATTAGTTTGTGAAGTAATTCTACATATCTCTCTTATCTTAAAAATGTTTTTAAGTCTGAAAATATAACATACTTGATGCCAATATTCAAATAAAAAGGTCAAAAATGAAAGTCTCTTTCATTTCTCTGCCCACAGGGCGTTCTTCTACATACCTGTTCAAACAGACGTGCATTTTCAGACTTGTGAGACAAAAATGTATATATTAACTTTTTTTTTTTTTTTTGGCGAATCAAAATAGGAGAACACAAATTTGATGTTCTTCTCAATACTCTGAGGACTTTGCATTGACTTTATATACCCCTATAAAATTGGACTGTTTTGTCTTTTCCAATGAGCATGCATCCCTTTGTAATTAAAATAAAGACCAAGTAGAAAAAAGAATGGAAGGAAATAGTTCAACTTTTATTAAGTTGTTCCTTTGAAGAGTGAGATCAAACTATCCTCTCACTCCACTCCCCCTCTTTAAAGTATTTTCCCATATTCACTAAATTTTTTTTACAAACAATGAGAAGGTAAAAATAAAGCTATGTTTATGAGCCTTATACACATTTTAATAGACCAACACATCGTCTTGTACAAGAAATTCCAAGAACCCCCAGCACCAGAAACATACATAAATATATTATTCTGATTTTGTTTTGTATAGACTCTATCGTTCCCCTGTATTTTTGCTAGTTTTTTAGTTATTCTAATTAGTGTATTTCAGCACACAGTTAAATGAGAAAGTTGTCAGTTCCCTCTTCATAAGAAGTAAAAGACACAGTCTAGAACTTGTTTTCATTCATTGAGATTATGTAATAGTCAAAACAAAACAAGTCAGTGTTTCTCCCTGCGTCCTGATTTCCTTACGCTACTCTCTTTTTTTCCCATAGCTTCCTACTTCTTCTGAATTCCTTAATTATTTATGGTATTTATCATTTGTTGTCTGCCTGCCTTCATCAGAATTAAACTCACAAGGCAGATAATTTTTTCTTCCTTGTTTATTGATGTATCCCAGCCACTAAAGCAATGATTAGCCAATAGTGGGTACTCTATAAATGTTTGAGTGAATGAAAAACTACCTGCAACTGTAAAAATGTGAATTGGATGAATGACGATAAAGAATTACACCAGGTGACATTCAGGTTAGATTATGGTTTGTATAGGAAAAGCAAGTTAGACTATGGTTTATGTAAGAAAAAACACAGATTATATATTGACTGTGAGAATACTTACAAAATGTTATTTGGTAATTCATTTATTCATTCATGCAAAATGAATTTGTAGTGAGTGCTTATAATAGGCTAGCAGGAGCTGGAGAAACCTCAGTGAACAAAACATAACAAGGCCAACTAATAGGAACTTACATTCTGGCCTTGAGGAATTAGTCAAGAAAAAAAAAAAGATTTACGGAAAAACCATAAAGTTGAGTCAAGGCAAAGAATGATAAATGATGACAGATTTTGTGAAAACACTACTCTCATTTTGGGATAGAAGTCGCATTTAGGTTTTCAAAGGTATTATGAACAGAATGAAGAATGGCATGCTGACGATTATATGTTAGGTATTGGGAAGAAAGAGTGAAGAGACATGTGGCTTATGAGGCTTACGCTTGACTTATCCTAGAAGAAATTGTTTGGTTGATGTAAACCAAGATCTTTTATAATTCATTCTTCTACAGAAGGATTCTCTTATATGTTACTTTTAGATTAATAGAAAACACCACGGCCGGGCGCGGTGGCTCACGCCTGTAATCCCAGCACTTTGGGAGGCCAAGGCGGGAGGATCACAAGGTCAGGAGTTCAAGACCAGCCTAACCAACATGGTGAAACCCCATCTCTACTAAAAATACAAAAATTAGCCAGGCATGGTGGCGGGTGCCTGTAGTCCCAGCTACTCAGGAGGCTGAGGCAGGAGAATCACTTGAACCTGGGACGTGGAGGTTGCTGTGAGCTGAGGTTGTGCCATTACACTCCAGCCTGGGCAACAAAGCGAGACACTGTCTCAAAAAAAAAAAGAAAGAAAAAAAGATGAAAACACCACATTTTAAAATAATAAAGTAAAAAGGGGACAGGATAGTACAATCTTTAGATGACAATACTTTGCATCCATTTTTTGAGTCAGCATCGAAAAATAACTACTGGGAAAATTTTCAAAAAATTGCTACAACACAATCATCACATCACAAAACCCCAAGTCTTTATGAAAATTGTCAAAAAACGAGATGATTTTATAGAAAGCAATTGAATGGTATAATGACATGTGCGTGTGTAAAGAATGAAATCAGATCAGTGTGAGTGGTGAATTTTGTCTTTCATGAGTATAAATAAATATCCATTTAAAGCAATTCTTCGTGGATGAAAAAGGCATCAGCATTCCGTAAGTGTCACACCCAGTTTCTATGAAAAGAATCTTATTTTATCCTAAGCTAAGGCTTAATTCTTTCTCTTTTCCTGGTGTAAGAGATTAATTTGCATTAATTCCAGATTTCTGGAAGTTGTGTGTTTGGAATCGTTGGCAAAGAAAATAGATTTTAACCCAGAGGAACTTTTTTTGTGTTTCACATATCCATATCTCTGCAGGAGAGGCTTGTTGGTGGACCATACACCCTGCCTCTAAGCAGCGATCAGAAGGAGAAAAAGTACGAGTTGGAGATGACCTCATCTTAGTTAGCGTGTCCTCTGAAAGGTACTTGGTAAGTGTGGAAAGTAGAATCATGTATCTGGTGATATGCTAAATGACAAGTCAATAAAATGATCTCTTTAAGGTTTATATTGTAAATTGTCTACGACAATTGCTTATAACCATTCCTCTATCTCTATTAGATTAATTATAAATACTTTCCTAAATAGAAGGAGAATGTGATGTGAGTGGAATATCAGGTTTGTTCAGGCAGGCTTCCCTCGTGACCTTGATATGCATGTTCATGATATTGATAGTACCTTTTAATAAATTACTTTATTAATAGAATGTAAATGCAGTCTAATTAGGAATTAAAAATTCCATGGTCTTTATTTTGCACCTGATGAAAAGGCTATATTAATGAGGTTGTGATTACCTCTTTTGATATTTATGAAAGCAAATTATTATGTGAGGAACACTTGCCTTGTTAAGAAAGGAGAAATAGACAAAATAAGAAACAGTTTGAAGTCTATCATTGACATTGCATTGTTTCAAAGAGTAGGGGCTGGAAATGGGAGAATGAAGAAAGAAGTTTGTGTTTAATTATTAAATGTTGTATTAGTCTGTTTTCATGCTGATGATAAAGACTACCCAAGACTGGGCAATTTACAAAAGAAAAAGGTTTATTGGACTTACAGTCATGGCGGAAGGTGAAAGACACGTCTCACGTGGCAGCAGACAAGAGACGAGAGCTTGTGTAGGGGAACTCCTCTTTTTAAAACCATTAGATCTCATGAGACTTACTCACTATCGTGAGAACATGGGAAAGACTTGCCCTCCATTATTTAATTACCTCCCACTGGTAAGATTTGGGTGGGGACACAGCCAAAGCACATCACATGCATTTTGAACTTTTGTGGTGAGGTCAATATGTATTTAATTTCACTGATTTAGTAAGTTGTAGTTTTGCCAGAGAATAGTCCAATACAGAAGTTTACAGTAAATTGAAATGAAGTAAGTTGAAATAAAGATGTGAAGGATGCTAGAGCAAAATATTCATTTTAAGGTTGAAAAGTGACTACATAAATTTAAAATGGGGCATTGTAAACTTTATATGAATATTCACGTGAAAAATCCCAGACATCACCATGTGTGATGAGTGAAACAAAAATCTGAAATAGGGCACGTGGCAATTTAGCAGATACTGGGGTATGGAAAGTGTTTTACCATGACCATAACTCAAAATGTAGTTCATGCGTTACTGGTTTAGGATTAAGTAAGTAGTTGATACTCCCTTGTTCTATAAACATGAACTAGGGTAAGTTTGGGAGTGTTGTAAGTCAGTTTTGGTTTACCAATACTCTTAATTCCAGATTTGAAACATTTCTAGGAAGATTGGTTTTGTTTTATTTCACTTGCCTTGTAGAAGAGGTAATGATGAAGACAAGGAAATGGTATAACAGTGTCTCGTGTAAATGACAGAAACTATTAAATTAAATGGAGTGTGTGATGTTGCATAGCTATTAGGGAGGCCTGGAGTGTTTCTCTACTTTTGTCCCTTAACCAGTGTAGATAGAAATAGTCACCATGTGAATTTCTAAGACAATACAGGTGTGCAGATTGTAAAATAAGCACTTATTAAGTCCTTGCTATATGCCATGTGCTATGTATGTTAAGGTGATGTGTTTTGATCAGATATGCATTTTGAATTGCAGTTATACCTAGAAACCAATAGCAGTAGAAATAATTCATGCACACTTTTTAATATATAAATTATACACATTCTATTTTGATTTCAACATAACTATGAATTTTTTCTTGTTGTTGTTGTTGTACAATTTGTACTTCCGCTGTGTATCAGAGTTTACTTGACAGGATGGCATCATTATGAACTGAAAAATTAAAAATCCAGACCTCACAGGGCCAGGACTGTTCTATCTATCTATCTATTCTACAACTAACCACCTGAGAAAGTCATCTAATTCTCTGAACTCTGGCTTTCTCATCTGTAAAAAATGAGGTTGATGCTAATAATAATACATAGCACCAAGGTTATTGTGAGGAAGCAATGAGATAATGGATTTAAATATGGGCAGAATTAAAAAGCAATATACAAGTGAAAGTAATAATAATGATGATACATGAGATTTACCTCCTATGGAAGGAAATACACCTCATGATTAATTAAAATTTATGAGTGATTTCCAAGCTACATTTTATTTTATTTTATTTATTTTTTGAGACAGGGTCTTGCCCTGTGGCCCAGGCTGGAGTACTGTGGCGATCATAGCTCACTGAAGCCTCAACCTCCTATTCTTCCCCGTCAGCCTCCCAAGTGGCTAGAACTGTAGGGATGAGCCACACCTTGCCCAGCCTGTGCTACATAGCCAATTATTTATGTTCTCTTTCCTGGTAACCTTTCATATGGAGCTACAAGAGAGCGGCCAACCAGGTTGTTAAAATTTCGCTTTCATTTGGTAATGAAGTCGTTGCTTTTATTGTTCATCTCTATGGACCTGGCATATGGCAGAAACAACAGGAAAGGCCAAGGACACATTACTCATGCTTTCTATCCTCAAATAATTAGTGGAGAAAACAAATCAAACACATACAGAGCTGTATGAGGATACTGTAAGACAGTAAATACGCATTACAGTGTAGCTTGGAGATGCTGAGGGACATTCCTATGGGTATAGAGATGGTGAATTATTATCTTACATTCCCACCGTGGTGGATTAGTAGCGAGTATATGAAGTACTATGGTGTGGATTCAAAGATTTATTTGGAGGACTCAGTGAAAAGGATCTAGAGAAATTGAAAGATCAAGAAGTGAGTTAGTGAAAGGATTTTGGGATAGGCAGAGGTAGTTGAAATAATCTGTAGAATAAACCCTGAATAACTAAAGATGGACTCTGTGTGTGTGTGTATATGTATACATATATATGTGTGTGTGTATATATGTATACACACATATATATATTTGTTTATAAATACAAAGTCTGGTGAGTATGAACCTGGGCTAATCATGTAACCTTTAGAAACCCTCAGTTCCTTCATCTGGAGTCTGGGAAATAATAAAGAACTTAACTCATAGGGGTGTTATGGGATTAAATGCTGGAATCCAACAAGGCTCGTAGTTCTGTGAATGGCACATAAAAATTGTTTAGTAAGTTACTGTCACTATTTACTTGGGAGATTTGTGCCTGTTAAGAATAGTTAAAGAAGCTGGGCATGGTAGTTCACGCCTGTAATCCCAGCACTTTGGGAGGCCAAGGTGGGCGGATTACTTTAGGCCAGGAGTTCAAGACCAGCATAGCCAAAATAGCAAGACCCTGTCTCTACTGAAAAAAATACAAAAATTAGGCCAGGCCTGGTGGCTCATGCCTGTAATCTCAGCACTTTGGGAGGCCAAGGCGAGTGGATCACCTGAGGTCAGGAGTTCAGGACCAGCCTGGCCAACATGGTGAAGCCCCGTCTCTACTAAAAATACAAAAATTAGCCAGGCGTGGTGGCAGGTGCCAGTAATCCCAGCTACTCGGGAGGCTGAGGCAGGATAATTGCTTGAACCCAGGAGGCAGAGGTTGCAGTGAGCTGAGATCGTACCATTGCACTACAGCCTGGGCGACACGAGTGAAACTCCGTCTTAAAAAAAAAAAAATTAGTTGGGCTTAGTGGTGCACACCTGTAATCCCAGCTACTCAGGAGGCTGAGGCAGGAGAATCGCTTGAATTGGGGAGGTGGAGGTTGCAATGGGCCGATACCGTGCCTCATGCCACTGCACTCCAGCCTAGGTGACAGATTGAGACTCCATCTCAAAAAAAAAAAAAAAAAAGTGCTTAAAGAAACAACAGATGTTTAACTAGAAGAAGACAGTGGAAGGAATATTATAGGTGATATTAAATAAAGATCTATCAGGTGAAACCAAGGTTCATCTTCTGAGGAGGTGCTGATGTTGTTAAAAATAAGTAAGTTTAAAAATGTCTGATAACAAATTAGTTAAAACTACCTTCTAAAAATAAACATTTCCAGTCATTGATTTTACAGCTCTGTAGTCATCGGTGTCTATTGACCGATGAAGGATTTTTCTTTCACTAACAGTGATGGTTAAGCTAAGATTAAACTAATAGTGCATGGGGTACACTCATAAAGCTTACAACTATTACAATGCTAAATTGATGAGAGCTGGTTTGGAGGGTTGGTTTTCACCCTGTCCTCTGAGAAGATGCCTTGTGGACAGCAGAGGATGCTGTGGATGGCACCTGGGATTGATCCACCGTTGTCTGCTGTATACATTGAACATTGGGGCACAATTTCTGAGGTATAGAGGGTCTCAGCCTCTAAAAATGATTGTAAACGCCTCACCCAGATAATGTCTTTTCTCATTTTTGCTGTTTTATATTCTAATGTCAAATGATACATTAATCTTCTTTTCAAAAATATCCAAAAGGAAAGAAATTTTTTTGCTCATTGAAAATCTTATTTTCTTTTAAAGAAGGCCTTAGCAAAGCACCTTAAGAGAAATATACAACTTAAAATAGAGAAAACATGGCCAAGTAGATATTACTGACTGAATTTATTTCAAACTAAACAAAATAAAACTTACAAAACAATTTTTTTCTGTGTGTTAGGTGTAAAAATCACTCCAGTATGTACAAATGTTTTCAGTCTGAGGATTGGATTGTTTGCTCTGGAAATGTAGATTTCCAACTGATTTTCTACTGATCAGGTTACTTAATGAAACAGGCCAAGTTTTTCAGATCTGTGAAAACATTGCCAAACAAACAACTGATTGAAAATATATTGGGAAAAACAGAATGCTTAATCTAAAGGGTGATTATGAGAAAATGCTTAAGAGAAAGCTATTCTACAGTTCAAAAAATTTACTTCTTTCTTACCCACCTCTAAATGTCTAATACAAAATATGGGTAATTATTGATTGCATAATAAATTGCTGAATTGCCTCAAGTTGTGTGAAAATAATGATAAAAGAGTGATCATAAATATTTTCGAATGATTTATTATATGAACCAATTCATTTTTGATTAATTTGCCTTGAGCCTTTCTTTCCTCTGTGGATCATGTAATGGAACCATAAAATATTACATTTGGAAAGAACAACTGTTTCTCTGCCCCTCATTTATTTATTTATTTTTTTTCAGAAGAAAAAACTGATGCCTGAGGAGTAATATGACTTGTTTACTTGTGTTTCCTGTCCCTAAATGACAATGTATTCGGAATGTTGCATCACCAGGGCCGAAGTACCTGGAAGTTTAATAAAAGATGAATAAATGAGGGAATCATTGCATCAGATAAGGGTTCAATTCAGAGATTCTTGGTACGAAGTTTTTGTACCATGGACTTCCATTGCAGGCTGATAAAACTTATTGACTTCATCATAAAAATGGTAAAATGCATAAAATACATGGATCAGAAAGGAAACTAAAGGTATCAAAGTATAATCTGTGTAAGGCGATTTATCATGTCCCTTCCATTTCGGAGATGTTGTGCTTCTTTCATGTAATGTCTTGTTACTCTTGGATCAGCAGTCTTGACTGACAAACCCTCCGACGACTCTGCATTCCAATCTACATTTTTTTTTCTTTTCTTTTTTTTGAGATGGAGTCTTGCTCTGTCGTCCAGTCTGGAGTGCAGTGGTGCGATCTTGGCTCACTGCAGCACAACCTCTGCCTCCCGGGTTCACGCCATTCTCCTGCCCCAGCCTCCCGAGTAGCTGGGACTATAGGCGCCCGCCACCATACCTGGATAATTTTTTGTATTTTTAGTAGAGATGGGGCTTCACTGTGTTAGCCAGGATGGTCTTGAACTCCTGACCTTGTGATCCACCCGCCTCGGCCTCCCAAAGTGCTGGGATTACAGGTGTAAGCCACTGCGCCTGGCCCTCCAATCTACATTTTTAAATACGGTGTCTTCTGAAGATTCATGTGCCTATTAGAGCTTAAAAATCACTAATCCTAGGATCAAAGTGAGACCTGGGTGCCCAGAGGTTGGTGGCTAAAGCCCCTGTACTGCTGTTGGTGGATTGATGCTACCATATTTTCCTGTAAATCCTACAGTGGTTCCATATTTCAGCCTAAGGCCAACTTGGCTTTCATCTTCTGCCAATGTCTGTTTTTGCTTTAAGGATAATTCATCCCAATTTCAGTAATTGAAACTGTTGTTGCTTTCTGAATATTGCATACCACAAGCCTGACGTGATGTAGTTTTTACCCAGACTTCCCTTTGCTGTTTAAGCAGCAAAATTGGAAGCATTCAAAAGAGAATATTTTCTTTAGAAGAGTAGACCTTATTTAGAGAACTTTCTGTGATTGTAATATAATCTTAAGGACATATTTGGGACTTTTTCCCACAGACTGAAATTTTCATGTTTATGGTTCTCTCATATTTATTATTTATCTTCAGGCATATATATGATTTGGAAATGGCTTTTTTAACTCCCTCACCCTATTTTGTCACTGCTGTAAACACCTTATTGCCTAAAATAGAAGGTCGTTGGCCTGGCGCCGGCCTTTGTCTGTGGGCCTATCAGTGATTCCACCTCTTAGCATGTGCTGTCAGCTCCAAAGACGAAGCTCTGGGCTGTAATGTATGTCCCCGTATCTCCACCTCTGTGCTCACACTCTTGTCTTCAACACATTCCCCTTATCACACGTTTCCCTTCTCAGAACTTCTGAGAGGGCCAGGGGGCTCAGCCCACTTCCGATAGCAAGGTTTCTGGTATGTTAAAAATAAAAATTCCCAAATGGTTTACAAAAGTGTTTGGTATGTTTTACATATTTGCACATAGCACATTCACATTATTGATCCACATACTCAAATCCAACGTATGTAGACACTTGTTTGGGGACAGCATCTCCAAAGATATAAATGTGAGACACAGGCCAAGTGATCCTACTGACTCCCTCAAAGCCCCCAACCCATGAGAAACTCCACTCTCATTTTGTTGTCTGGAGTGTTCTCTTCTTACAATTCCTGTAGCACGTTGATTACGATTTACACAGCATTTTTAAAGGCTTTTCCCCACCTTCCAGATCCATTTATTTATTTATTTATTTATTTATTTATTTATTTTTTATTTGATGGAGTCTCGGTCTGGCATGTCACCCAGGCTGGAGTGCACTGGCATGATCTTGGCTCACTCCTAGTTCTGCCTCCTGGGTTTACGCCATTCTCCTGCCTCAGCCTCCCGAGTAGCTGGGACTACAAGTGTCCGCCACCATGCCCAGCTAATTTTCTGTATTTTTAGTAGAGACAGGTTTCACCATGTTAGCCAGGATGGTCTCGATCTCCTGACCTCGTGATCTGCCCACCTCGGCCTCCCAAAGTGCTGGGATTACAGGCATGAGCCACCATGCCCGGCCCTATTTATTTTTTAATTTAATTGGTACATAATTTTGTACATAATTGGTACAAAATATCACATGTAGCCCATAAATATGTATATGTTTTACATATTTACACATATGTATATGTTTTACATATACATATACATACACAAAATACATGCACAAAATGCTCCACCTCAGTATATAAAAAGTGTAGCATGCAATGTTTGAGGTAATAGATATCTCAATTACTCTGATTTGATCACTGCACACTGTGTGCACGTATCAAAATATCACAGATAACTTCTAAAAGGAAAAAAGAAAATAATCCCAAGAATTTCATTGTGTGATAATTGCTTTGAAGGGAAATATATTCTGCTTGTTTGTTAAAGCAGGTGGGATATGATTTATTTGTAAACAAACAGTTTTAACATATTGGAGAAGAAATTGAGTCAATAAAGGAATCTTAGCTGGGATTACATGTAAGAATGACAGATTGAAGTGAAGAAGAAATTGTACAAAAGCAGGCAGCTAGCTGAGGTTGAGGAGAGGCATAAGAGCAAATTATTGCTAAATCTTATATATTAGCTGGTAAACTTTCAGTCTTACTAATTGGAGAAACGACTGATAAACCCTATATACATATCACAATGTTAAAAGTTTCTTTGGTTTTATTTTTAAGAGAAAGAGAGTGAACGACCTCTTCTTGATGGTGACTTGAGAATAGTATCTTTATGTTAAAGAGATCCTTAGGATGTTTAAAAGGCCTGGAGTACACCTAAGGTGACTACTTTAGGCTGTGACTGATCTTCATCTAACTAAGATGGCCAAGATTTCTGGTCTGATTAAAGTCTGTGAAAACTTAGGCTATCATCAGCATTGGCAAAGTGTTACAGAAACATTGCAGGGATATTGGCAATGTTTACTGAGAAGACTCCACAAAAACAGGTGGTTGCTGTATATGTGTTTGAAATTCTAGAGGCAGCCTAGTAATGATTAGTAAAATAAGCAAGGCATATGGCTGTACTCATAATTATTTGTTTTTCTTAGTTAACATTCAATAATTCAGTCTTATGGCTCTAAAAGATATTAAGTATGTTTTATTTTAATATGTTTCTATTTCTAAGAAGGAAAATCTGAAATTTGGTAATACCTGAATTTTGGAAGAAATGTAGCTTGGTTTTAGATAGCTGTTAGGAAATATCGCCATCTAATGGCTTTTGTATCAAATTGCAGATAACAGTTCCTGAAGGACTCCGTAAAAGACCCTGTAAGATGCCTGAGGACTTCATAAAATGAAGACTCAGTAAACTTGGTCCAGTAGATTTCACTTACTTCATCATCAAAAAGCTGTCAGAGTGTGATATGTGGAAAACCCAATTATAATTTTAAGTGCTCATTTTGTTCATCAATCACCCTTAAAACAAAAATAGTATCTTGTTACAAATAAACTTATTTAGTGTATTCATTTATGCATATTTTGATTATTGACTTAAGTCAGTAACTGTTCGAATGAAGTTTTAAAATCCCTAAATTCAGAGAGGAACTTCTTTTCTTCTGACTAGTTTTTTGATTCTTGAATGACAGGTTGAAACAGATGTTCTCTATGAACATAACCAAATCAGCAATGTTAAGTTTGCATTGCTAGAAGCGCTTACATATTACAGCTTACCAGAGCCTGAAGTGATGCCTTCTTTTGCCTCTTGATACAGCACTTGTCTTACGGCAACGGCAGCTTACATGTGGATGCCGCTTTCCAGCAGACTCTCTGGAGCGTGGCCCCAATCAGCTCAGGAAGTGAGGCAGCCCAAGGTAAAAACTCCACTTCGATTAGATGGCCTGTCCTTGATGCAAAGTTGACAGTCATCTTTGGAATTGTGATAATGAGCTGATTGTTAATTAGAGCTTTTTGTCTGTGTCTAAATATTCTGTAATGTGGATACCTGACATTTGAGGATCTTGTTTAAATTGCTGTTTTAAAAGTGAAGCTTGGGTGAACATTAATCTTCCATTATTTTTATGCTACTGTCAGCTTTAGTTTATTTGTGTGTGCTTTCTGTGATAGCTTCCTATGGGTTGTTTTCTTCAATTTTTTTGACCTCAGGGTGTTGCCTAGTTGGACTAATGTCAAGATTTCTTGTTTTCTGAGGTCACGCCTTATAGCCAGAACAGGAATTTTACAGAGAATCAGGGTTTCCTAGGGAAATATCTGTATATGTTCTGGCTATTACAACTTATATAGGTTCATATCTGATTGAAATGTGTTTGTGTGTTTAACAGAGGATTTTATGTGTTTGAGGTCCTGCTTTTAGTGGGAATATCCCTAACTGTGGGACTCAGGCACCTGGGACTCAGAGGGAACAGCAGGCACTGTCTATCTCTGTGACCTTGACTAGGTCCTTAAGATTCACTAGACTTCAGTTTCTTTATGAAAGTAGATCGGACCAGATGATCTGTCCAGTTAACAACATCTGACCCTGCCAGTCCAAACTGAATGATTTTTAATTTTTACAGGGTATCTCATTGGTGGTGATGTCCTCAGGTTGCTGCATGGACACATGGACGAGTGTCTCACTGTCCCTTCAGGAGAACATGGTGAAGAGCAGCGGAGGTTGGTACCCGAGCTCATTGCATTGAGACTTGCACTCTTTTGCTTTGATGTAATGTTTTTAAAAACTAGGGATCTATTTGTTCAGGCCAGTAGCATCAGACAGGATGGGTTACTGACATTCATTGGTTCACTGAAGTGATCCATTTGTTGCCCCCCCTTAGCTTTTTCTCATGTTATATTTCTATTACCTACCAATAGAAGAACTGAAGATTTTTGTATAATTAAAACGTATTAAGAAACGCTGAACAAAATAAACCAAGCGGAAAGAGTGACCACATTGCATTAAACTACTTAGAACTTCACTAAATGCTCATTAGTTTTGATTAATTTTCTTTTTAGAATGTGTAATCTCAAACTCAGTTTTGAAGTCAGAGTTCTCAAATTGCGTACAATTTTAGGACCCTTTGCTATGACCTCTCGTTTATTGATACAGATGATAGAATTGATCACTTTCTCTCATATTTAATGTGATATAATACCTCTCTCATGTTAATTTATTTGGCACTGGGACAAGATTAAAATAGTATGAATCTACCGAGAAAAGTGCACAAATATTACAAAACCATAAAAATATTTAGGATAGTTTGATTGCTACTGCTCTACCTCACAAATTAATGAATGTAGTAAGATGAATATGTAAATAAGAGATTGCAGTGAGAGAAGGCATTGTGTGGATGGTTTGTTACATATCTTTAAATCTTTTAGTGGATATGTGTCATATTAACATGGACACTTAGGTAACTATTAGTTAATGATTATTTATTTTTATAATTTAATAAAAATATATAGAGACCATTTAGAAAATAGCCATTTAACCAGCTGCATAATCTCAGGAAAAGTACCTCTGAAACCTGGGTACTGGGTCTTAACCTCTGTTCCCAGGTAGACCTAGATGATAGTCGGGAATGACATACATCCCCTGGAAACATTCCGTAAGCTAAAAATGCCGCTTTCAGTAGGTTTAGGAAGATGTCGATGGTGTCAGTAGGGTTTGTATAAAAGATAACAGAGATTGTAAGACACTTGGATTAAGGAATTAGTTTCAAACACAAGTATAAACTTAAGAACTAGAGAGATGGCAAGTATATTCTGGGGACAGCAATTATTCCAGAGCGATGAGGGGGAAAATGGAAGAAAAGGTGGAAAGTAGACAAGAGAAGGATCTTCAGTGCCATTCTCATGGGCAGGTTTTTATTCTGAGGTTGTTAGGAAGGGATGTGGGGATCGGAGTGGAATAGTTAGTTCTCCTTTAAAATAGTAACTCTGTTAGGCAAGGAGAGCTTAGATTAGAGGTGGGGAGAATCTAAGGCAGGGAAATGAAATGCAGTAATTCATGTGACAAAATCTAAGAACTTAGCCCAGAGAATGCCATCAGAATGGAGAAGTTTACTTGCATCATAGACATTTAGATAAAAGCGATGAGTTTAGGGGAGAACTAGATACAGACTGTGAGAGAAGGTATCAAATCCAGTGCCATCTTGTTTCTGCCTCAGGGGAAGACAGCTGGGGCTGAATGATTGCAGGAGATGGTGTATGTTTGCTATAAAAGATGGAGTTAAACTTTGGTTACACATGAGTATAGTCTATGAGACGTCAAGTAGGAAATTGGGATTTCTGAGTCTTTAACTGAAAGCTTGGGATGGATGCAAATTATAAGTGTAAAGTGGATATTTAAAGGAATGGGGTCTATCATATGTTCATCAGATGGAGAGGGAGGAGCTGGGAGCTGGGATTAGATGTGTTTATCAGTTTGGGCATTGCCTTATGAAGGCTGTAAAGCCCTGGAATAACCTAACCAGGTGGGAGGCTGAGGATGGATTCCTACAGAATTCTGATGTTTAGGATGTGGACAGAGAAACGAGTCAGCAAGAGAGTCAGAGTGATAGTTTAGTGGGGAATCAGGGAAATTAGTCATTGAAGCCAAAGGATTGAGCTGTGGATATGTTTAATGCTATGATGCATTCATTTGGAGTTAGGGCTTATAAGAGACCATGCCAGAGTCTTTGGATCCTCAGTCCCTGATTTGTTAAATGGAAGACTTAGACTAAATGATTCTTAGAGCACTTTTAGCTGTATCTACAGACACTGTAGAGCTTTGTGGTTAAGGTAATGGACTCTAGAACTAGACAGATCTGGGATTGGGCCTCTGCTCTGCCACTTACCAGTTGTGTGACTCATGCAGGTGACATAATCTCTTTAAACATTGGTTTTCCCTCTTTGTAAAATGCAGCATAAATATTATCTCCTACTTTGTGGGGCTATTGAAAAGACTAAATAAGAAAATACACGCGAAATACTTGATGCATATTGAGACATCGACACATTTATTGTTGTTGCTGTTATTATCCCTATTATTTAGACTGAAGAGGCAGCATTTAGCCAGATATGATTAAAAAGTTTGAGGGACTCTGGGCATGTGGATGACAGAATGGTACAGCATAGACTTTGTAGGAAGAGAGGCTAGACTAGATCCAAGAAGATCCTTTTGATGGCTAGTTATGATTGCAGAGAAATCTAGGGGACAGTTCAAAGATATTTTAATCATGTTCTGGACCCACTCTCCTTTTGCATATTTGTTGAAGCCTGCCCCTCCTTTCCAAATACTCTTCTTGATTTCATGTTGATAATTTCAGTGTCAATTTAATCTCAGTATGTAATTAGACCAGCCTATCAGGACTCTTGTAGGTAGTGATGGTGGTATGAACATGTTTGTTTGTGTCCCTTTTTATAACATATTTACATGGGTGAAATTAGATGAAAATGGATGTCAGATTACGACTTGAGGGAGAAAATGAGTCAGCAATAGGTGGCACAGAGCCGAAGGGATGTAGCTTAAGAAAAAACTGCTTGTGTTAGTTATACTGGGATTGAGCAATTATTTGAATTGAATGATAAAAATAATTCCTTGAATTTCAGTTATATAGCACTTTGTTATTTCTAAATCTTGTTAATACCATTGCTTAGAAAATTTTCAGCCTCCCTCTGTTATTTCCCTAGGTCATTGTAAGGAACTTGGGGGAGGCAAAGGATGGCTCAGCCTGGAAGCAGTCTTCCTTTATTTGATATCAGTCTTTACTGGGGCAGACGTGCATAAAGATGATCTAAAAATATATTTTTTTCATTCATTAAAGAAGTAAAAATAATTTGATTTCTGCATAGTGACTTGAAAGCTAGAGAAGGTCCTGGGAAATATGTAAAAAAATTTTTTTTTTTACCTTTTAATTCTTTCCTGTAATTATGATCTGGCTATACTCATTAGTTGTATGCTGTTGTTAACATTAAATAACTAAAGTTCAATTTACTTTTTTAGGAGACATAGTGGAAACTATTAAGGAGATAGCCAGAAGAGATGTTTACTTCTGAGTG
Organism: Macaca nemestrina; assembly: GCF_043159975.1. Lineage (NCBI taxonomy): Eukaryota > Metazoa > Chordata > Mammalia > Primates > Cercopithecidae > Macaca > Macaca nemestrina. The sequence continues at coordinate 11,809,624 of NC_092125.1, read as the reverse complement.
ATTTAGGAGTAGTCTGGTCATAAATGCTGTGTGTCTACACGGATTTGTCCGCCTGTTCCTGCTTTGTTCTATTGACAGTTATTTAATATACATAACTGTAATTGTAGCTATTAAAAATCCAGCTCAATTTTGGCTTTTATGATTCTAGACATCAGTAGAGGTACCTTTACCTTCCTCTTCACATTTAGATATGTATGTGTATGTGGTTACCTATTCATTCTCCTAAAGAATGTTAATAAAGCTCTTAGAATGAAGAGCATACAGAGCTATTCAATTAAGAAGAACTAAATTGGAGATGAGGCCTATCTGAGTTAAACTAAATATTTATCTTTTTCTCATGCTTCCTGCCCATTTTGCTTTTATGTATTGAATTCTGATGTGTTCATGAAATACAGCATCACTATTGTTTTAAGTTACTTGAGATTTTTTTCAGGAAGACAAATCGCTCTAAAATGTCTAGTAGTCAACTTGTCTAAACAACAAAAAATAGTGAAAATATAACCTATAGTAGTTGTGAGCAGTCAAGTAAAAGGGAGAGATCCCGAGTATTAACTATACTGTCATAACCTTTTAGTTCTTATTAAACTCTTCATTAGTGAGATAGAATGAGTTAAGCAAGTCTGGTAGTTGGGAAGGGATGTATCAGCATCCCTTGTCAATCATGTTTTAATTATTACTTTAAAAATGGACTTTTGGGCCTGACGCAGTGGCTCACGTCTTTAATCCCAGCACTTTGGGAGACCGAGGCGGGCGGATCACAATGTCAGGAGATTAAGCCCATCCTGGCTAACACGGTGAAACCCCGTCTCTGCTAAAAATACAAAAAAAAAAAAAAAAAAAAAAAAAATTAGCCAGGCATGGGTGCCTGTAGTCCCAGCTACTTGGGAGGCTGAGGCAGGAAAATGGCATGAACCCGGGATCTTGCAGTGCATGGAGATCGCGCCACTGCACTCCAGCCTGGGTGACAGAGCAAGACTCTGTCTGAAAAAAAAGAAAAGAAAAGAAAAAAATAAAACCTTTTGCACAACAGGGTAACTCCAGCCAACAATACATTTATTGTACATTTAAAAATAACTAAAAGAGTCTAGTTGGATTGTTTGTGACACAAAGGATCAGTGCTTGAAGTGATGGATCCCCCATTTACCCTGAAGTGATTATTATGCATAGTTTGCCTGAATCAAGGCATCTCATGTACCCCATTGATATATATATACCTGCTACATGCCCACAGAAATTAAAAATAAAAACTTAAAGAAATAGGCTTTCATTCTGGAGGCTTGAAATTTGATTACTAAATTTTATTTCAAGCCTGACATATTTTATGTGGAGATTATTTTCTGTTCTAGACTTTGTTTCTAGATAGCATCTCATTATATCCATCCAAAATTTTATGTGAATATAATAAAATATCAACAAAGGCATTTCCTTTATGTGCCCACAGACTTATTTATGGATTCGATATGCACTACGTGAATAAACTCTGCATACTTTTACATTAATACATTTTAAAATGGATGCATTGGGGAAGATTATTTGGGGCCTATAGTTTGGAAATCTATTAAGGAAACATTGTTTGAAAAGCATTATTTCTGTTAAAAGCAGGTTTGCAATGTTGAAACTAGTTTTATTGATTCAATAAGAATTTGTAGGATGACTATTGTTTTCTGGGTGCTGGGGCTTATAGTAGTATACAAAAATTTACAAAGTTTATTTTCTCAAGAAGTTTACATTCTAGTAGGCATATATGACAGTAAATATGTTTATTTACAAATGCATACACTTACCCATGTATACAGAGATAAAATGCATTAGGTGATGATAAGAGCTAAGGAGAAAAATAATGCATGGACGGGGATGGAGAATGTTCATGTGTGTGGTGTGTTTGGTGGGGGAGGTAAGAGGGAGAGGTGGGGGGAGAAGGAGAGTAAGGTTGTTCTTCTTCCACCTTATCTGGCATTACTCTTGGCATACGCTTGCTGTATCTTGTTACTTTCAAATGCAGGCCAATTAAGTCATAGTTTCTGACAGTATCTGGAAATAGATGCTACATTTGCTTTCCAAAATGTGACTCAGCAGGAAAAAGCTACGCCATGTGTATGCATGACAATATTTTTACCTCCATGCCTCTTTTAATATTATGATGATTTAATGAGCTTTAGTTATAAATAATTGATAACGCATGAGATGGATTGGATATAATGAATTAAATGTCTCTCCGTCTGGCTTAGAAAGAGATTGCATAGTTTATATCTGTGTACAAAACTGGATGGATGACTAATATCTCTGTGAGGATATTTGTATGCTTTTGGCCACCACCTAGGTGGAAGCTTTCAAAGCTATTCTGTTGTTCTCCAAAATGGTCAAGGATAAAGTTTAACCTATGAGGGCTTTTCTTCTTTTTCTCTATCTTCAGGTCCTGCATATATCTTTTCAGCCTGGAACTGAGAGTTAGATGAGTCAGCTAAACAGTCTTGCTGGAAGAGTCAGTACATAAAGGAGAGCTACTTTCTGCTTTTTGCCTCTTCTCCTTTCGGAGAGATTCACTTTTTACCCCAAACTTAAACTGATTGCTGATTGCAGAGAGCGCAGTAGCTACTGTAGTTTGTCATGTTCTGGAAGCCTGACTTGGTCTAGAGCCGCATTCTCAAGGCATGGGCTGGGTAGAATGACTGCTTCAAAAACGTGGGCTTTTAACACAGAAGATTAAAAATATTCATAGGAATTTGAGCTGCTGGGTCTTAGCAAAAATGAAAAACAATGAGACATTTGATGCATTTAGAGTATATGAATAGAAAAACAGACAATAGATTAAAATCAACATTATACAAAAAGAAAGCTCTCAATGATTTTCTCAATTAAAATTTAAGAACATGACTTGTCTACATTGGGTTTATTAACTTAATCTATATGTAAGCAATATCTTTCAGAAGGGAAAAAAGAAAGAGAAGCATCTTCTTTTTTAAATTTCCAGATGGCTTTATGGTTGTATTGTGTCTGCAAAGGATGCAAAGTAAAGGTAACAACATGTATTTTGTTGTTTTTCTGCTCTAGTCCTACCTACGTGATTCTTTCAATGGTGATTCAAAGTGTAAGTTATTGTTGTTTCAAATTCATGCTGATTCATTTACATTTTATACAGAGGTGTCATCTCAAAACATACCTATTTTCCCTCGTGCAGCAACTTGAATAGAGCTATTGTGGCAAACTCAGCCCCTGAATAAATAAGTAATGCTTCTTGAGATGCTGGTTAGGCAAGTACTTCTTGATTTGTTACTAGGAAGAGACTCCTGACAGCTGCTTTAGCACCTGCCTGCAGCTCAGCTGCTCAGCCACATGCTCCCAAAGGTACCAGCAGCAGAAATTCTCCCATGAAAATGTGTCAACCGAAACACTTATAATTTCACTCTGAAATAACCTTTTAAGACTGGATTTGCTTTTCAATCGCCTCAACTGAATTCCTTTAATATTTATTGAGGGACTTATATAGCCCAGACATTTTTGGTATGTGCTGGGTATGAAAACATGTCTGAGGCCCAGCCACTATCTTTCTGGAACTCACCATCTGTATTAGTCTGTTCTCACACTGCTGTAAAGAAATACCTGAAACTGGGCAATATATAAAGACAAGAGTTTTAATTGGCTCACACTTCTGCGGGCTCTATAAGAAGCATGGCTGGGGAGACCTCAGCAAATTTACGATCATGGCAGAAGGCGAATGGGAAGGAGGCATGTCTTACATGGCTGGAGGAGGAGGAGGAAGAGAGCGAAGGGGAAGTGCTACACAGTTTTAACAACCAGATCTCGCGAGAACTCATTATTACAAGGATAGTAGGGGAAAGTCTGGCCCCATGATCCAGTTACCTCCTATCAGTCCCCTCCTCCAACATTGGGGATTATAATTCACAGTGAGATTTGGGCAGGGACACAAATCCAAACCTTATCACCACCTTTTAAGATCTCAACAACACTGTATTCAGGATGAAGTGAATGTTAATCTGGGAGAAGCCATTTATAATTTTTGCAAAACTTAGATGGTAGAAAACATATTTTACCATTCAAACCATTCAACCATGTGAGAAAGATCAGCCAAGTCTTTGCTGACCTTTGATTTTGAAGGATATTTTTGTCGGCCTATGAAAAGTTAACAAAAAAGCTTTTCTTTTCAATAATTAGTTTGAACCTGCTGTTCAGTATCAACTCTAAATGGGAATTGCAGGTGAGTAATTGTGGGTGACTGTAACTATTTTTCAGATGATTCCTACATACATTTTAAATACGAGGGTCTAGTCATAAATGAACACAACCAAACTTAACTTGATTGAGGACACGTCTGCTAGTAGGACTGTCTTTAACTTCCCCACACTTTCACTTCCTCCATCCCATAGGGCCATTGATCACCCTGTTGGTCTGCATATTCATCTCTTCCATTCAGTTTTCAGCCAGGGCTGTGCCATTCATTTCTTGCATACCTTTTGCGTAGTGAGGTATATGTGGGAATCTGCATACAAATGCTGTTGTTTTGTATTTGTGAAAGAAAGAAATGGAGAAAAAATAACTCATACACTTTAATGTAAGTTTGGTTAAGGATGGCTGTATAGAGAATCACCCTTGGTTGTGAGGTCCCCCATTTATATTATCTTGACAATTCCCGAAGGATTGTTATCTGCCAGCAATTAGGGGAGGGGAAAGAAAGCCATTTTAATAAACCAGCATAATAACCTGAGTGAGTAGAAAACTATTTTGAGGACTATGAATGACTCCAGTATGCTTGGCTAAGTCATCTATATTGAAAATACCTTGATTTCAAGTGAGTAACTCTACATATGGGAAGAGTCTCTGGACCAGTAGAATAGGAATCTGAATCTTGATGACAGTGATTTAAAACAAAAGCATTTTTGGGGTTGTAGATATCTTTGAGAATCTAATATATGCTACAGATTCTTCCATAGAAAATTTACATACTTGCCAACATGCACAATTTTTGTGATGTTAAATTATGTTTTCTCCCACTATTTTCTCTATTCTTTCTTCCCATTTAAGCAGCCGGCAGTCCCTGTGTTTCTTTGCCTACGGGGAGGTTTGAGACTTGGCAGAAAGCTCAAGTTTTCTATAAGGCATCTCTCTTCCTGACTTTCAGTCCCCAGAGATTAAATCTAAGGCAATTGTTATGCTTAATGTCTGAGACAGAAAGGAAAGAGGGATTGCTTCAGACGGAAAAAGGAGACGTTTTCCCCAGACTTAAAAGACATTCACATGGATCAACTGGACTTTCATACATACACAAAAGAGAACCTGGGCCTAAACTTCACATTTTATATCACATCCAATTCCAAATAGATCACAGACTTAAATATGAAACAGACTTTTAGGAAAACAAACATAAAAGTTTTAGGGGAAAAAGACGCAGATAGAAAAAAATCTTTGGGATCATAGAGTTCTTAAACTCGACACAAAAAGCATGTCTATAGAAGAAAAAATGAGGCTGGACACAGTGGCTCACACCTTTAATCCCATCATTTTGAGAGGATGAGACAGGTGGATCACTTGAGGTCAGGAGTTTGAGACCAGCCTGGACAACATGGCAAAACCCTGTCTCTACTAAAAAATACACAAATTACCCAGCTGACCATAAATTGGAGAGATGAGGAGCATCTAGAAAAGGATGCAACCGCCAGTGAGGTAGGAGGAAAACCTGGAGAGTGGAATCAAAGCACAAGATTGTCAAGGGCAGTGGAGTGATCAGCTATGTCAAATGCAGTTCTCCCCTCAAATATATTCATAAATGGAATGCCCTTGGAACAAAATGTTTTCATTCTTTTCTTTCTTATAGCCTCAGCTATGAACTTTGTGCATGACTGTCAAGTCTAATGCACAGACTCATTCTCCTGAACTTCTCTCCTAAATGTGCAAGTTCTTACTGCATATGTCTGCATGAATTTCACTTGAGACAGCAATTCAAATATATCAACCTTAATTTAATTCCGTCAGAGATGTTTTCCTTCTTACAGTCCGTAACTTGGTTATGTATACCAGTCTACTGTGCTCAAAACTTTGCCTTGACTTTTCTGTTTTTGAAATAAGAGAAAGAAGGACTTTAAGTCCTATCGATTTTATTGCTATTTTTTTCTCTCTTAGACTTGTTTCTCTTGCTGATATCAATTTTAAGGGTGCACCTTCGTGTTTACTGTGATTTGAGGGCTCTGTCGTGCTGTTGCTTTCAGATTAATATCCAAAGTCCTTATCTTTAACTCCTTATCCTTTCTATCCTTGTGGATTTGTGACCCCCATTCAGAAAAGTAGGTGAGAAAACTTTCTTAACTTTATCTCTTCATCCCACCGTCAACCACTGAGATATTCTTGCACTTTGAACATGGCAGCATTCTACTTCAAGATTCTGCAACCTTTCTACTCCACTGCCATCCTCCTCATATCCTCATTCTTTTCTTTGCGTGCTGAATTCTTACTCAGCTCCAAGGGTGAACCCAAATATCTCCCTCATGAAAACTTTCCAGAGCTCTTATTGACAATTTATGTCCTTTCACCCGCTTCCCTCCTCTTCCCTTCCCTTCCTCCCCTCCCCGCCCTTCCCCTCCCTTCTCCCATCTCTTTATATGTAGTTTCCCCATAATACCACATAGGCTAGTTTTTGTTGTTCGTGTCTTTCTTACCATGTTAAACTGCATATTCGTGGATACAGGAACTTTGGTTTTTTATATTTATTTTTTGTAAAATATGTACCTGTGTGTCTAGAATATGAATGGTAAGCAATTAGTGTTTGTTTTTGGTTAAATACAATTATATTTCTATATACTGTTGTTTATATGAAAGAACAGAAAGATAATAGTTCTTCATATTATTTACTTTTGCAACATTTACATATACACATTTGTAGCTCTCCATCCTTCTCTTTTAAAGAGAATAATCAAAGTTTATTTGAGATAGCCTGGTGTTATTTTGTTTATTCTGGAGAAAAAAATGCCCCAAAAACTACCTCCTTTTTTCCCTGCTAGTATATTCCTAATATATTTTCATTACTATATTAATATTTGTTGAGCTGGATTACTTAATGATTTTTAAAAAATTAATAGACTTTATTATATACTCTTAGGTTTACAGGAAAATTGAGGAGAAAGCACAGAGAATTCTCCCTCACCAGTTTTCCTGTTATTAACATCTTGTATTAGTGTGGTACTCTTGTTATAAATGATAAAGCAATATTGACACATTATTGTCAATATTGTCAAATGATAAAGCAATATTGACACATTATTCTTAATTCTCTAAATTATGCTTACTCAGTGGTGTGCATTCTATAGACTTTGACTAATAACATATATCCACAATTGCAGTAACACACACAATCATTTCACTGCTCTAAAAATTCCCTATTCCCCATTTATTCCTTCTTCCCTCCCCTGAACTCCTGAAAAAATAAATTTTTTTACTGTCTCCGTAGTTTTGCTTTTCTCAGAATGTTAGATAGATAGCTATAATCATATAGTTATAGCCCTTTCAAACTGGCTTCTTTCACTTAGCAATATGCATATATGGACTCCTCTATATCTTTTCATGACTTGATAGCTGATTTCTTTACATCACTGAAAAACATTCCAATGGATGTGTTACAGTTTATTCATATTTTGGAAGACATCTTGGTTGCTTCCAAGTTGTGGTAATTAAAAGCTACCATTAATATTTACAAGTTTTGAATAGACCTAATTTATTTGGGTAAATATCAAGGAGCACAACTGGTGAATCCTATGGTAAGAGTATGTTTAGCTTTTTAAGAAACTGCAAAACTATCTTCCAAAGTCACTGTATCATTTTGTAGTCTCACCAGCAATGAATAGGCATCCTCACCAGCATTTAATGTTGCAGTATTCCAGGTTTTGGCCATGGTAACTGATGAATAGTGATACCTCAGGTTGCAAATGATGACATATGACATTGAGCATCTTTTTAAATGCTTATTTGTCATCTGTATATCTTTGATGAGATGTCTTAGATCTTCTGGTGAATTTTGAATTGTTGAGTTTTAAGAGTTCTTTGCGTATTTCAGATGCCAGTCCTTTCCCAGATATGTGTTTGCAAATATTGTCTTTCAGTCTCTGGCTTGTCGTTTTATTCTCTTAATAGTGTTTTCTTGCAGATCAGAGGTTTTTACTTTTAATGAAGCCCAAGTTACCAATTTTTTATTTCATGGAATGTACTTTTGACATCTAAAATGTCATTGTCAAATGCAGGAACATCTAGATGTTTTCTTATGGTATTTTTTAACAGTTTTATAGTTCTCTGTGTTACATTTAGGCCTATGGTTCATTTTGAGCTAAATTTAGTGGAAGGTGTCAGGTGTGTTCTAGATTAGTTTTTCTACACATGTGTATAAAGTTGTTCTAGCACTGTTTGTTGGAAGGACTATATTTTCTCCATTGTATTAGATCTGTGATCCATTTTGAGTTAATTTATGAAGGGTGTGGTCTGTGTCTAGATTATCTATCTGTCTGTCTGTCTGTCTGTCTGTCTGTCTGTCTATCTGTCTGTCTATGAGGATATCCAGTCTTTTCAGTACTATTTGGGGAGAATTTCCATTGAATTACTGATTCTTTGTTAGAGATCAATGTACTGTATTTGCGTGGGTCTATTTCTAGGTTCTCTATTCTGTTCCATTGACCTATTTGTCTCTTCTTTCACCAACACCACACTGTGTTGATTACTGTAGCTTTATAGTAAGTCTTGAAATCAGATAGTGTCAGTCTCCCAACTTCGTTCTTCTTCAGTATTGTGTTGGCTCTTCTGTGTCTTTCACTTCTCATATAAACTTTAGAATCAGTTTGTTAATATCTACAAAATAACTTGCTGGGATTTTGATTTTGATTGCTTTGAAACTATAGATCAAATTGGGAAGAACTGACATCTTGAAAATATTGAGTCTTCCTATCCATGGACATGGAATATCTCCCAATTTATTTAGATTTTGTTTGACTTTTTAAATCAGAGTTTTGTAGTTGTCCTTATTTAAATTTTGTACATATTTTGTTAGATTTGTATTTCAGCATTTAATTTTTTGGTATTAGTATAAATAATATTTTTTACTTTAAATACCTATTGTTCTTTGCTGGCATAGAAGAAATTGATTTTTGCATATTAGTGTCCTGCAACTTTCCTATAATTGTCTATTAGTTTCAGGAGATTTTTGTTGTTATTCTTGATTCTTTGAGATTGGGATAAATAATCATGTCATCTATGAAGAAAAACAGTTTTATTTCTTCCTTCTCAGTCTGTATATATTTAATATCCTTTTCTTATCTTATTGCATCATCTAGAACTTCTAATACAGTCTTGAGTAGTAGTGGTGAAGAGAACGTTCTTGATTTGGTCCTGATGCAGAAGCAACAAGTTTCTCATGATTGAGTTTGGTGTTAGCTGTAGATATTCTTTGTAGATGTTCTTTACCAAGTTGAGGAAGTTCCCTTCTATTCCTCATTGCCTGAGAATTTGTATTATTAATAGACACTGGATTTTTTTCAAATACTTTTTCTTCATCTATTGATATGATCAATGACTTTTTTCTTTAGCATGTTGATATGATGGATTATGCTATGGTTCAGTGATATCTTAATTACCTTATATATACAAAAGGAGAAAATATTTATTTTTTGCTATCATATACGTATTCAAACAGTACATTCCTTTTGAAATAAAAAATAGTGATTTCTGGAAATACCTGTTATGACATTTATAATATATTTTGTTTAGATTATGAAATAACTACTGGTTTTTGAAGGGAGAATTGAATTCTGTGGTGTGTCACAGAAATTCTGTGGGATATTCTGTGATATATTCATTGAAAGTGGAGTTTGGATAAATGAAGTAGTATTTTATTACTGCCCTGCATTGCAGTAACTAAAATACATTGATATGGCTTCTTCTTTGTCCCTATTATATTCTACAGTAACATGTAATTATAATATGAATTGGCAAGGAAATCTTCAGAGCCTAGTAAACTGTTCTTCTCTATTTTTAACATATGTAATGGATTCATGATCAAAATTTGATGTGACTAATTGAATTGTCTTTTATTATTATTATTTACCTCTTCTGGTGTTCAGTATTTGTTATACACTTTTTCTTGACAAAAAATGAAACCAGAATGTTATGTATTCAGAAAATAGGGTTCTGAATAGTTCTGTATCATTTCCCCATTGCTCAAAAGTCATGGTAAATGTAAAAAAGAGAAAAATAAAGTTCACTTAGAGCCCGTCTCAAAGTGTCTGTGATGCTGTAGTAATAATAGACTATGTAAGCTATTCAGCATTACTGCACTAACCTTGTCAGAGCTTTTTTATGTTGAAGAAACAAAAGTAGATTGAAAAATGCCCCAATTGTTCTTTCATGTGGCTTTTTTGGATAAGCCAAGTGCTCTGAAGCACTGTAAATTTGTCTATATTTCTCGTAAGGGGAAAAAAAGATCTGTCACAGTGTAGATATGAATTCTAGATTTAGAAATGTTATTCAAGATAGATAAGGTAAGACATTTCTCCCAATTTATGAAAGACCCTAGACCCTGAATTTTATCCAGCTAGCTTTCTCTGAGATTAAAATGACCAATAATATGGGTAGAATATTCTAGATCTAGGGTCAACCAATCAAGGTAGTAGGTCAAATCCAACCCACTGTCTTTTTTTGTAAATAAAGTTTTATTGTTATGCAGCCATCCTATTTTTAAAAACATGTTGTCTATGTTTGCTTTTATATGATAATAACAATTAAATAATGGGACAGAGACCATATGGCTCACAAAACCTAAAATATTTACTAACTGTCCTTTTACAGAAAAAGTAGGTCCGCTTGTGTTTTAGACCACCCTTTTGTGGTGGCAATGAAAGTCATAGTGGTGGGTGTCAAGTCCAACAGTTCTAGAGACAGTGGATCCCTATGCTGGAGCTACAGGAAGGGTGACAAAACAGGTGACTTCAGAAGAGGATTTAAATAAGAGAGAAGGTAGGAAAAGAAGTATTCTTTTAATCTACATAATGTATGCATTCTTTTCAGAGCTTGATTTTTTTATAGTGTCATTTTACAAGTGTTTGCAATGCATACACAATAGAATATTATATAACCTTAAAAAAGAAGGCAGTCCTGTCATTTGCAACAACGTGGATGAACCTGGAAGACATTATGCTAAGTGAAATAAGCCAGGCACAGAAAGACAAATACTGCATGATTTTACTTACGTGTGGAATTCAAATTCATGGAAGGAGAGAGTAGAATGGTGGTAGCTAGAGGTTGAAAAGATGTTGGTCAAAAGGTACAAAATTTCAGTTAGACAAGAGGAGTAAATGTGAGAGATTTAGTATATTACATGATGACTGTAGTTAATAACCATGTATTCCATACATGGAAATTGTTAAGGGAGTAGATTTTAAGTGTTCTTGCCACAGAAAAATAGTAAGTATGAGAGGTGTATTTAGGTATGTGTGAGTATTTAGGTATTCCACAATGTATACATATTTCAAAACATCATGTTATACATTACAAATATATACACTTTTTGTTTGTTAATAAAAAAAATATATATATATATATTGCTGGAGATGCCCAAGAAAGGCATATTAACTAGTATGTGAATTTTAAGACTGCAAATATATTCAGAATCATTTTGATATAGAGAACTACTAAAAGCAAACTGAGGCTCATCATGGCTCATGCTTATAATCCCAGCACTTTGGGAGGTTGAGCTGGGCAGATCACTTGAGTCCAGGAGTTCGAGACCAGCCTGGGCAACATGGTGAAACCCTGTCTTTACATAAAATGATACAAAAAATCAGGCAGATGTGATGGCATGTGCTTGTGGTCCCAGCTACTCTGGAGGCTGAGATGGGAGAATCGCTTGAGCCTGGGAGGCAAAGGTTGCAGTGAACGAGATTGCACCATTGTGTTCCAGCCTGGGCGACAGATTGAGATTCTGTCTAAAAAATAAAAGAAAGAAAGAAAAAAAGTATGCAGATATGCCTGAAAAGGAATGCTGATGTGTAAATGCATCAGTTTGCTATCCTGGAGGGAAGGTCCTTAGTTTTCATTAGATCTCAGTGACCATGTGACTCCATAAAGGTCAAAAACCACTGCTGAAGAACATGCTGGGCATAATGGGACAGGTAGACAGGGGAGGTAAGCGGAGTAAGGACATGCCATTTTGTGAAAATGCTTATGCAGACCTATGGAGAGAATCACATAGTGAGGAATTGAAACGCCTATGGCAGCCATATGGTTGAACCATCTTGAAAATAGGGCCTCCGGCTCTAGTTCAAACCTCCAGTGACTGCAGCCCTAGCTAACATCTTGACTGCAACCTCACAAGAGACTCCAAGGCAGACACCAAGCAATGAGCACCTAGTTAAGATACACTGTATTCCTGACCCATAGAAACAATATAAAATAATGTGTTTATTATATTATTTTTTTTAAAAAAGGAATGCTGAGATCCTGCCATTGAATTGCAGGGGGAGGTTAGCACTGAAGTGACTGATTTATGATGAAGCTATTAATAGGTAGGCTTCATTTCCTAGTTGTCCTGAGCAATTTTATAATTTAGGGACTTTGAATATCAACAAGTATATAATATGATCGATTTAGCAACAGTCCATTCAATTCAGACAAAATATTTTTGAGTCTTAACTCCCTATATGGAAGGATTGAATACAAATTATGACCATAATCATGGTCGTGATCATCACCATCACTATCTGCACCCTCAGAGCTGACATTTGTTGTGCAAAGACTCTTCTAAGTGGTCTATGTGTGTTATATCACTCATTCATCCTTCACAGTAATCCAGTGAAAATTATTCCCATTTTACATATGAAGAAAATGAGGCAGAGAGGAGGTCAACAGCTTGCACAAGTTCACACGAAGAAGTGACATCTTCAGAAAGTTAGTAACAATCAAATGTGAAAGTGAGTCATCAACTGTTAGTTGCCCTGCAGAACAAGCGAGAAAGTAACTGTGATGTCATTGGTTCACAGAGCCCTGTGGCAGCACTCACAATGAAAGGAAGCGGTTTCCTTGCAGGTTGGAGGTGTCTCCTACAGTGTGCAATCTTTCATTAATAATGCATTTTATGATTCTGTACTAAAGTTCACTAATTAGAATTGTGTGCCCTATAAAATTTTATTGTAAATATATGCCCAACTGTCAAGCTATGAAGAACTCGTAAGGATTTGCGCTTTTATTAATATGCTAATGCTAGTCCTTTCTGGGCCTCAGATTCTGAAGATGAACTATCCTAGCTGTCAAAGTGCCTGCTTTTTACCAAGAAACAAGTGGTTCGACAACTGAGATAAGACTCAAATTGTGTTTTATAGCCCAAAATATGAAAATAACTAATGTTATATCAGTGGACAATATTATAATAGTTATGAACAGCGGAATTGATGGTATCATGGGAAGAATTTGTACTTAGAATAACCTTAAAGGGCCTCTTCAGGCAGTTTTATGCGATCAGCCTGAAATATGAGTTCCTTAATGAAATGTATTATATTATGGGATAATGTGTTATGTAGACATAACTTACAGCCTGAAGTCTGAAATCTTTCAAAATGCTGTTGAACAAGCTCATACTGCTGGTTATTATACGTGCATATTTTTAACATTCCTATTCAGTGAAATTACAGTGACTTTGACTTTACCTGGTTTATGAGATTAAAATTTTTAAACAAAATTCTGTTCAAAATAATAACAATGTCCAGTTCTTTTAGCACGTACTTATTTTCCCAGTAGCTGTAACACTGTTTTAGTACATTGTAAAAATAGTCTCCAGTTAACAAAGAGCTGCATGAGCTCTTTTGTATTTTCATATCCATCGACCTTCCTAAATTCTGGCATCCTTCCTGCCATTTGCATTAAAATCCCTTGTGATGATTAGCTCAAAAGGTGCTGTTGCTCTCAGTCTGTGTAATTTCTTAGAGAATCTTTCTCCCTTTTCAGTCTTCCAGCTGAAAGGGCATTTGCTCTGAGTATAACCATTTATTTGTATGAGTTCAAAGTTGGTAATACCATTTGGTAAACTTGTTATCTTCAGGACAATTGCCCTTCTAGACTCTGACTTGGTACTTGAAATGCATTGCAGGGAAAAGGGACAATCTCTTCATAGAGCAGGTGTATTCCTCTAGGTGGGCTGATTTCTCAATGAGTTTGAATGTCCTTAATGTCCTTTATGATGGGACTGAAAAGCCAATGTATTTAAGATCTTGATATTGTAGTGCCAATTTTCAGTCTGAAACAGCCCATGAAGACTTGATTAGACAACCATTGACATTCTGCACTTGCTGTCTTTTAAAATTTTAATAAAAATCCCATTAGATTTTTATAAAAGATCATTGTTAAATTCAAAAGGTAAAGTTATCAAAGTAAAATATTTGCATGATAATTCTTCACTTTATTGTAGAAATCCATATAATTTTACAAAGATATATTATTCATGCTATTTGTATCTTAGAGACCTTTTTAAAATTTTTTGAGCTTAATTTCTCTATACCTTATGTAATTGTTCCTCTAATGTAATTAATACTAACAGTTTGATGTTCATCATTTGACAACTTTCTCCGTGCTCATACAGATATATGTTTGCATATATACATATATGATAGATTTTTAGTGATAACTTGCACAGAAAATGTACATAGTATACACTTCTGCATCTTTTTTTTCTTTTTCTTTATTATTATTATTATTATTATTATTATACTTTAAGTTCTAGGGTACATGTGCATAATGTGCAGGTTTGTTACATATGTATACTTGTGCCATGTTGGTGTGCTGCACCCATCAACTCGTCAGCACCCATCAACTTGTCATTTACATCAGGTATAACTCCCAATGCAATCCCTCCCCCGCCCCCCATAATAGGCCCCAGTATGTGATGTTCCCCTTCCCGAGTCCAAGTGATCTCATTGTTCAGTTCCCACTTATGAGTGAGAACATGCGGTGTTTGGTTTTCTGTTCTTGTGATAGTTTGCTGAGAATGATGGTTTCCAGCTGCATCCATGTCCCTACAAAGGACACAAACCCATCCTTTTTTATGGCTGCATAGTATCCCATGGTGGATATGTGCCACATTTTCTTAATCCAGTCTGTCACTGATGGACATTTGGGTTGATTCCAAGTCTTTGCTATTGTAAATAGTGCCACTCTAGTTCAACCATTATGGAAAACAGTATGGCGATTCCTCAAGGATCTGGAACTAGAAGTACCATATGACCCAGCCATCCCATTACTGGGTATATACCCAAAGGATTATAAATCATGCTGCTATAAAGACACATGCACACGTATGTTCATTGCGGCACTATTCACGATAGCACTCCTGCATCTTATTTAACAGTACATCATTGAGTTTCTTCCTCTATTTTCTGTTGGTTTATTTTGTTCTCTATTTCATGTCTTCAGGCAATTCTTTATTTATGTTTTTTGTTTAATAATTAAAGAATTGCAGATTAAAAGTGTTCAAAGTTTACCTGTGAATCACAGATTTGTTAAGAAGTACTTTTCTGTTCATTATATTCTAGATAGAGTATAATTTTGATTCCCTCTTTGACCCATGAATTATTTAGAAGTTTCTTCATTTTCCAAGTTGTCAATTTCTTGTCTTTTCAGTATTTGTTTCTAATTTTTTTTGTTTATGATCAGAAAATATGATGAGTAAAAGTCTTTTAAAAATCTGATAACATTTTCTTTGTGGTCAAGTAAAAGACCCTTATTAAAGGTCAAATGTATTTAAAAAGCTGTGTCTGTGTGTGAGTGCATCTATTTATATATGTGTATATACACACACAGACGTGCACAATGTCTGTATTTTGTCGTACAGTGTTATTTAATTAGTCTGAGTGTGCATTGGACTTTTTAAAGCTTTCCAGGTGATTCTAACATACAACCAAGGTTAAGTACCATTGCCAAAATGAAATAATGGATCTAGTCAAGTGGTTTCCAAAATATGGACCATCAATATCACCTGGGAATTTGTTGGAAATGCAGATTATTGGGCCTCACCCTAAGATGTGGCCACTCAGAAACTCTGGGGATGGGGCCAGCAACCTCTTTTTAAAAAATTATTTTAATTGACACATAATTGTACATATTTATGGGGTACAATATGACATTTCAATACATAATACAGTATAGAATGATCAAATCAGCCATTGGCATATATATCAACTCAAACATTTATAATTTCTTTTTGTTGGGAGCATTCAAAATCTTCTCTTTTAGCTATTTGAAAATATGTTATAAATTGTTAACCACAGTCATGCTATAGTGCTATCAAATGCTAGAACTTATATCTCCAATCTACTTGTAATTTTTAAATGACATTCTGTCATTCATAGCAACATGGTTGCGCCTAGAGGACATATGTTAAGTGAGATAAGCAATCTGGGTCTTAAGAAGCCCTCAAAGGGAGAGGATTCTACCTCACTGAAGACTGAGAGCCACTTACCTAAGTCAGTGGCTCTACACTGAGGGTGGTTTTGGCCCCAAAGGGACATCTGGCAATGTTGGAGACCTCTTTTGGTTGTCACAGCTGGTGGGAGGCTACTGGTGGCATTTAGTTGGTAGAGGGCAGGGCTGTAAAGATCCTGCAATGCACAGGACAGCCCAACAGGGAATCACACAGCCCCAAGCATCAATAGTGCTGCTGCGGAGTAACTTACTTAGACCGTGCTTTCCGAGGCTTGGCTTCCCATTACAACCAGCGAGAGAGTTTTTAAAGTCCTGACTCCAGATCTGATTAATGTCATTGGGGAAGGTGTACATAAGGATTTCTAAAAACTATCCATGTGAGTACTTTATGCAGCAAAAGTTGAAAATCACTGTTATGGACACTGGTTATTGATGGCAAAAACTGCAATAACTTTTGCACCAACCTACTACCTAAAACTCTTAGGTCCTAATGGATGGATTAGGGTGATCCTGAACCAACTGATCCAATGTTATCTAAAGAAATAGACAATTATGTACCCCTGTTTTGTTATAATGGGAAGTACAAACACCAATTTGTGAAATGTTCTTGCCAAAATTCAAACTTGGACAAGCTTCTAGATTTCTAGATCTCACTACCAATTTAGAGGGATGTGTTTAAAAAAAAAAAAAAACACCATAGGAAGGCTGTTGGTCAAATCTAGAATGTAGAAAGTCCTCCAGGACATATGGTGCAGACTGATTATCATCTAATAAATGGCAAGAAGGGAAGACAAGAGAGGAATGGGGACTATTCTAGAATAAAAGAAACTGAAGACCCCTAACTGATAAGTGTGTCTTTTTTGTAACTTGATTTGAAAAATCAACAAGGGAAAATTAAAAACATCTGTGAGGCAATTTGGGACGTTCAAACACAGACTAGATATTTCCCCATATCAAATAATTATTTTTAGAGATGCATGTGGAGGGGTAAGTAGAGGTTATAGGTAAAACGCGGTTGTCCCTATGTTGATGTCCCATCGTTGTTGATGTCATGTGCTAGGTGTATGGGGATTTATTTTAATATTATCTTTATCTTTGTGTATGTTTGAAATGTTCCACAATAAAGACAGAATGAGAAGGAATATCTAAACAGGTAGGAGGAAAGGCAGGTGAGAATGTGTTAGAAAAACTTTCAAGACAATAGGAGTTTCCATAGTGTTAAAAAGAAAGTAATGGATTTGGTAACATGAAGGTCATTGATGAGTTTAGCAAAATCTGTTTCAGTGGAGAAATGGGTCTGGAAGCAAGATTGGAGCCCACTGGAAACTGACAGGAGTAGACATGGTATTACTGCCGTGTGTGAGGCAGGATAGACTTTCATGTGTTTACATAAGACAGACCCTATAGAGAGAAAGATAGTTAACACTCAGGGAAGAAAGAGGGAATGTGCATCAGCTTTGGTTTCCAAAACAATCTCAAGGCGTTGGTGCAGTCATTAATTTGGATAATTATAGCAATTACTTAGCATTATGTATGACATATTAACACATTATTATTATGAGGGTTTTAGAATTTGGGTGCATGTGATAATGCATCCAAAGAAGTTCCATTTTTGAGACTTTTTGGATATTGATATTTTGATATAAATTGCAGATTGCAATATTGTTAAAATATTAAGAATTAGTGTTCTTACATTTCTTTAAAATGCTTTAAATAATCTAAAACAGAATTTGGAAGTGCAAATATTTATATACCTATGTCCAAATAATGATACATTAAACTATACCTAAACTTTTCACAGAGTACTTTCATGGACCTAAGTTGGATAAGTAAGGTGAAATCTATTCACTGGGCGGGAGGGATGGGGAGAAACAGAGAGAGAGAGAGAGAGAAAGAGAATGAATGAGATTAGAGGGAGAAAATGGCAAGAGAGAATATGTTTAAATAATTGTTTATTCAGGGAAAACTTAGGTTGATCACTGTTACTGTTATTTTGGTTATTTTTATTTCCAGCTATACTGTCTCCTGCCAAAAAAGTATAACTTTTAACAGTTTATTCACAGGCCATTTGCTTTTCTCTTCTAATTAGCTTCAAAAAATTAGAATCCAAAGAATGAAACGTGTTTAACTCACATTTGGGCTTTTGTTTGTTTGTTGAAACAGAACTGTTCATTACGAAGGTGGCGCTGTGTCTGTTCATGCACGTTCCCTTTGGAGACTAGAGACACTAAGAGTTGCGTAAGTAGAACTTCCAAACACAGCCTAATGCACCAAGTGCACCAAATAGCTCAGTGTTGTGCTTCTATGTCAGCCGGGCATGCTGAAAACTACAGCAAGCAAGCGAACAAAGGAAACACCGAGAAAGTGGTGGAGATTTTCTCTTTTGTCTATTTCCGTTCACCTACCTTTATCTTTTCTTTAGCCTCAGTTCACCAGCTGTCAAACCTGAGAAATAAGCAGTAATTTTGTACAGTCTGCTTTCGTCTTTAGCCTCATTCGATTTTTTAACATCATCTCATCCCAGACCATGCATCTCTTGGCAGAAATGGCTACTAGGACAGAGTGATGTAAGATTTGGAGACAAGACAAGTTCTTTGCAAGCCTGTCGCACATCTCAGATCTGACAGACTGTGGATTTAACCTTCTAAAAGTGCATTTAAAACAGGAAACTTGAACATGAGCAGTAGGACAGAGTCATTACTGGAAGTCACTATATTTACTTAAAAATCACTTGATAGCTAAGTACAAATCTGCATTGCAATAAAAGTCACTGTGTATTCATTATAGTAATGAGAGTTTTTATATATTAATATTTATGAAACATATAAATGTGTAGAGTATATTTTTGTGATGACTTGTCTGAATATTTCCTTTTAGTTTCTGTAAATGAGTACAGTATGATGATGAGGTGTCATTTTGAACTATTTTAAGTAAAATTAAAATGTCATTTTTTTTTTTTAATAATTGGAAGCTTTAGTCCTTTGCCTAAAAGCAGTAAATTTTCAATGTATTTGTTTCCTAGTATATTGGGTTTTAAAGACTTTATTGATTTAGGATGATAATTGATTTGTATTGGGTTTTAAATACATTATTGATTTAGGATAAGAGACTCTATGGCTGGGAATGAGGGCTATCTTACTCTAGTATAACTCTCTTTTTTTTTTTTTTTTTTTTTTTGAGATGGAGTCTTGCTCTGTCGCCCAGGCTGGAATGCAGTGGTGCAATCTTGGCTCACTGCAAGCTCCGCCTCCCAAGTTCACACCATTCCCCTGCCTCAGCCTCCCGAGTAGCTGGGATTACAGGTGCCCGCCACCATGCCCGGCTAATTTTTTGTATTTTTAGTAGAGACGGGGTTTCACCATGTTAGCCAGGATGGTCTCAATCTCCTGACCTCATGATCCGCCCGCCTCAGCCTCCCAAAGTGCTGGGATTACAGGTGTGAGCCACCACTCCTGGCCTGTTCTAACTATCTTTATAGACATTTTATTTTGAGATTATTGCCTATCTAATGGTGATGAGAATAGTTTAGTGGCCTTCAGTTGTTTTTTGCTTATGTGACCCATACAATAACTTTGAAAAACTTTGTACATTCTTGAACATTGTGAGGTTGACATAGAAATCCTGTATCAGTTTAGATCCTTAGAATATAACTTCCAGTGGGCTGGGCGCGGTGACTTCACACCTGTAATCCCAGCACTTTGGGAGGCCAAGGCCGGTGGATCACTAGGTCAGGAGATCGAGACCATCCTGGCTAACACGGTGAAACCCCATCTCTACTAAAACTACAAAATATTAGCCGGGCATGGTGGCGGGCGCCTGTAGTCCCAGCTACTCGGGAGGCTGAGGCAGGAGAATGGCATGAACCTGGGAGGCAGAGCTTGCAGTGAGCCGAGATTGCACCACTGCACTCCAGCCTGGGTGACTAAGCAAGACTCCATCTCAAAAAAAAAAAAAAAAAGAATATAACTTCCAGTGTATTTTAAATAGTGATACTTTAGAATAAAATGGTTACATTACCCTTTTCAAAGTATCCAATTGACTGTAAGTAATGCCGTGGTTTAATACCTTTGTTTATTGAAAATGTTCCTGTTTAACAATAAAAATATATATTATTCAGTTTTTCCTTTTTACTACATCCTACTCCTGTGCAACAAAAATATTCATATAAATTAATTTCTTATATTTCTTATGTTAGTAAGTCTATAACTTTAAAAAGTTATTCTATATTGTCATTAATAACTAATTGATAATATTAAATTTCTTTGATATAGAGACACAATTGATCAAATCTACCTAAATATTAAAACTTTTGGTAAATACTCAACTTAAAAGACAATTTTTATTAGAAATGCATATCATAATGAGATGGAAAAGAAGAGACAGACTTCTAAGGCAAACAAAGGAAAACTCATAGCTTTTATATGTTTTGTAATTATTCAGATAATTTAAGGAAAGAGATTTTAAGTATTACTCATATTTTTTACTCTGGATATTATAAAAATGAAAGATCAAAGAAGCGTTTATACTAATTAATTGTATAAATAATTACTAATTATATATGTAATTAAATTGTCACTCTAAGTGCAGTTTAGAGAGGTTGTGTTGCCCTTATAAAACAGATTGAAGGTGTGTTTTCAAAATTTAGAGACATACCTATACTTCATGATTGAGAGCTTAAAGAAATATTTATCTTTTTTGTAGAGAGAGACCCTAAATCTATCTTATTTTTGGTTAAAAAATAGCACAAGAGCTTTTGAAAACCTGACAGGACTTTGTTTTTATTGTTATTAATATTATTGATGAGCTGTGACTACATAAATCTAGATTATTCTGCAAACTTCTGCATTTAGTAGGCTTGATCCTGTCTCTCTACTGTTGCTTATGTTTGTATTTTGAAATAGAAGTTTGGAGTTTATTTTCACTTTGATTATGGATGATCATTGTAAAGAAAGGACATGATCTTATGGTCAGTCACAGGCGGATGCTAATTGCTTCTCGGAGTCCAGATGTCACTGAGGGGAACACCACAGAGAAGGCAGAGCACGCAGGTTTTCAGCCATTTAGCAGCTTAAAGAGATATGTTTTGCTCTTCTCTGTGACCCTTGATTAAATTTCACCTTCCTGTCTAGCAGTAGGAAAGTAGGGGATTCATATGTATAGAATATAATTATTTTAAGAAGTTTTTCACATTACACTGACTCTCTAACCTACTTTGGCTTTATTGTAGATACGTAAATCGAGCTACATTCAGTTTAGGGGCTTTTAGTGTTTTATTTATTTATTTATTTTTGAGACGGAGTCTCGCTCTGTTGCCCAGGCTGGAGTGCAGTGGCTGGATCTCAGCTCACTGCAAGCTCCGCCTCCCGGGTTCCCGCCATTCTCCTGCCTCAGCCTCCCGAGCAGCTGGGACTACAGGCGCCCGCCACATCGCCCGGCTAGTTTTTTGTATTTTTCAGTAGAGACGGGATTTCACCGTGTTAGCCAGGATGGTCTCGATCTCCTGACCTCGTGATCCACCCGTCTCGGCCTCCCAAAGTGCTGGGATTACAGGCTTGAGCCACCGTGCCCGGTCGGCTTTTAGTTTTTTAAATTAAATCCCTTTCATTCTAGGAAGTTTACGTGTCTTATATGCAATGGCCACATAATTACTAATTTTGCTTTATATTTAGGAATTTATAGTGAAGATCCTGATTTTGTTTATGATACAATTATATTACCTAATGGCAATGTTTATATTCAATATTTGGGATACTAGGTCTTCTCTTTTCTCCAATGAGATCCTAAACTATATATTTGTTGTAGTTGATGTGGTCCATTCATTATATATTTTATACTGCATACACAAATAAAATTATTGTCAAAAGTTTTTCAGTATTATAGCCTTTTAAATAAATGGTTTTGATGTAGGGAGTTAAATTGAATAGAAAATGCTCTTCTATATTGTACTCCAAGGCAAAATTATAGGGATATTGTGAGATATATATTAGTTCCTATAATAGGAATAATCATTGAAATAAAAACTATGAATTATATCTAGTTCAAGTTCTATTTTTTATGTTACAAATAAATAAAATTAAAGGGTGACATATCATAAAGAAGTACTCACTATTGCCCAATTTGCTTTGAGGTAATTTTGAGTAAATATCAATAATACGTAGGGCACAGTTTTTGATGTTACCATAGGAAATTGCTTTATAAAACTCCATTACTATTGCCAATTTTAGTTTTTCCTACATATGATTTTCTTGTCTCTTGATACTTTTGGATTTGCCCTCTCATTTGGGAGGAGGTGGAGGTCTGGGCATGTGAGACCAGGCTAGTTTGAGTGGCTGGATAGGAAAGCAAATGTGCTAATGTGCTTAGACTTTGCAGTGGTTTTGCCAAGAACTGGCCACATTCGTTCCGTTTCTACCAGAATCCTCTTAGAGACTTGAAAGGAGCCCTGGTACATATGAGTTCTATTGAATAGAACTGAGCCCAGAACATCTTCCAGATGCACTAGTAAATACTATGTATCTGGTCAAAATTTTGAGCTATTTTGAAAATGAAGGTGTGTTCTCTGATGATTAAGATGAAATATTATTTGGAAGTTATTCATTATTTCCAAAATTAATATTTTCCAAATATTTCATTGTTTTTCAAATAATGGAAACAAATATTAAAAATAATTGTGGCTGGGCACAGGGTGGCTCACGCCTGTAATCCATCACTTTGGGAGGCTGAGGGGGGCCGATCATGAGGTCAGGAGATCAGGACCATCCTGGCTAACATGGTGAAACCCCATCTCTACTGAAAATACAAAAATATAGGGCATGATGGCATGTGCCTATCCTCCTGGCTACTCGGGAGGCCGGGACTACAGAATTGCTTAAACCCGGGAGGTGGAGGCAGAGGTTACAGTGAGCCAAGATCGTACCACTGTACTCCAGCCTGGGTGACAGAGTGAGAATCCGTCTTAATAATAATAATAATAGTGGTTTTCATAGTATTTGCAAACAATACACTTAATTTTATAAGAGGAGGATTTTTAGAAGCTTGTTTATTTCCAAAATAGAAATACTTTAATATGCTATTATTGGTAACAAACTTTAATTTCATTTTAAGACAATACTGTGTTATCTCGTTTTATTAGTACATGGTTATTAACTTAGTTGGGGGACTTTCCAAATTAATTGTCCTTATAAACAAATTCATGTGAAAATGAACTTGTTATAACATTCTACTGCTAGTTTTCTATGCTAATCTCTCAAGTCAGAAATCCAGGTTAGGAAAACAACATTAAATTGATTTATAATTTACTAAAAGATTGCTAGCTTTGAAACAAGTGTTCTCAATTTGTAGAACACAAACATTTTTAATGAGTCTATATAAACCCAAGTTTATTAAGTAATAAGATTATATTGAAACTGTCCATATATTTACTTTTTCTTTGACTCATTGTATTTTGACAAAACCATCCACTGTAAACTGTCTTTTAAAAAGTTATCCTTATGTTTCATTTTCTGCTTGTTGTTGACATATGAAGCTTTACAACATGCATTATTTTTAGAGTATACACTTTTTCTTCATAAAATATCTGGCTGTATACCTTTTGTGCTTTTTGACCTTGAATTGGAAATTATCTAATGTCAAATCTGCCATTTCCTTTTTATGTTTATTTGCTTGTTGAATCCTTTCTACTCATATATTTTCAGTTGTCTTGCATGCTTTGATCTTAAGCTTGTCTCTTCTCAAAGATATATATGGGCTGTCCTCACTTTGCATGGTACGGTGTTAAGGGAAAGTCATGTACAATAGAACTGTGCCATCGCTCTGCACCTTAGCATGGTTAAAGCTCCTAAATGCACAACCTTCAGTTAACAAGGTAATGTGCAAAGCAAGAACAGCTTGTATTTTGATTTTTCTATTTTATCCTACCTGAAAGTCATTTGATTTATTTTTAATAGACAAATGATAATTGTACATACTTATGGGGTACAAAGTGATATTTTAATACAGGTAATGTGTAGTGATCAGATCAGAGTAATTAGCATATCCATCATCTCAAACATTTATCATTTCTGTGCATTAAGAACATTCAGTATCCTTTAAAGCAAATTTTTAATGATCATCACTTATCTTTTTACTGACACATTCTATATTTTCTGTTTATTACATTTTTTTCCTGACTTTTTTAGAATTTTCATTTTCTTGGTTTATCTTTTTTGTTCATCGGATTCTAATAATGTAATTGTTCCACAATATTGAAATGTAAAGTATAAGAATACATTTATTTTGTCAGGTAAATATAGTCTAACTATATACTTCAGTTTACACATATGAGTTCCAATTAATCACACTTAGACATTGACCACAATACTACTATTTTTCAAGTCTGTGCAAATACAACAGTTTTTAACTAGTAAATGCTGAAATATTATTTGAAGTTATACTTCCTGCATTATCTGCATTAGAGCTTGACTAATCTGTATTAGAGGTTGACTTAGAGCACAAGTTCTTAGTTATCTCTGCATAGAATAGGGTGCTGTGTGGATAGTATGGTGTTTAAAGTCAGAACACCTTGAGTTAAATTTAACTTCTTCTTACTATAAGGTTTATGACTTTGTATATTACTTAATCGTTCTGAAGAGCCGTTTTGTTATTTGTGAAATGAAATTAATATCACTAACATCCTAAGTTTTTTGAGAACATTAAGTAAGACAATATATATGACTCTTCACTATCTGACATGTGTTTCAGTAGCTGCTCCTTCTGTGATTGTGGGTGCTATTGGATCAAGTCCTAACTGTTTTCATTAGGTGGAGTGGAAGCCACATAAGATGGGGCCAGCCGTTCCGACTACGCCATGTCACAACAGGAAAATACTTGAGTCTCATGGAAGACAAAAACCTTCTACTCATGGACAAAGAGAAAGCTGATGTAAAATCAACAGCATTTACCTTCCGGTCTTCCAAGGTGAGACAGAAAATATTTTGGGTTTCCTATACATGTTACCCTGTCATGTTTCCTTTGATGTTAGAAATGAGAAAAGAAATGAGAAAAGAAATGATGTAAGTTTGTCATATGTGTATTTCTAAATTCCCAGTTTCTCTTCCATCCATTCCTCTCCAGTAAAACCGATTTTCTTAACCATTAAAACCTGCCTATAGAAACAACCTAAATGTACACTAAAGGGTAATGATTACATAAAGGGTAGTGATTGCATAAATCATACTGTATACATACATGTTGGAATAGTATGAAGCTGTAAAAAAATACCTATTATACATCATCAAAGGAAAGGTGTTTCACGTGGTTTATGGTTCTTAAAACACATCCATCCAGCTCCTTCCTGTTTTCTTAAGCATTGACAGTATACAGTAACCACAGATATTGTGATGTTTTTGGGTTACAGTATGAGGATAAAGCACACTGGAATCTGTGTCTCAAAGATACATTTATACATCCATTCTTATATGCAGACCTTTATCCTTATCCCTACTGAATCATTTTTATGATAATTGCTATATTAGTCCATTTTCACACTGCTATAAAGAAATACCTGAGACTGGGTCATTTATAATGAAAAGGAGTTTAATTGACTTGCACTTGTGCATGGCTGGGAAGGCCTCAGGAAACTTACAATCATGACAGAAGGGGAAGCAGGCAGATCTTACATGGCAGCAGGCGAGAGAGCAAGAGAGTGAGTGTGAAGGGGGAAGCATCAAATACTTAAAAAAACCATAAGATCTCATGAGAACTTACTCTCAGGAGAACAGCATGGGGGAAACTCCCCCTCAATGACCCAATCACCTCTTTCCCTCAACATGTGAGGATTACAAATTGAGATGAGATTTGGGTGGGGACACAGAGTCAAACCATATCAATTGCATATTTCTGTTCATAATTTAATGAAGATTGTGAAACTTGGGAAGGATGATTGGAACAATATTAAGCTACTAACTAGCTTTCATCTTAGAAAGGCAAAACTTTGTTCCTTTAAATAGATAAAGATTTCACTTTGTATTTCTGCGATTAGTGCATACTCCTTGGTATAGGCATCTTCACAGTGTTATTCAGGGCTCATTAAAAAAAAATATTATTTTGTTCTTTCACTACTAGGAAATTCTTAGGATTCAATCACCCTTCCCCATATTTTGTATGCTGGCTCAATTCAAGTTGGATTTTTGATAGCAGTGTTATTAGATCAGGAAAAGATGTTAAGTACCATGTATAATATATTCAAAACAAGGTCATGGTTTGGCTTAGTAGAACTATAATACATGCACTACAATGCTTTTTCAATATTGGATTAGGTTTAAATTTTTACTTTGCCTCTCTCTAGAGATCTATATGTTAGGTAAAATCTTCTAAATATTTTACAAGCCTTATTAAATGATTATTTCCTATTTAGGTAAAACATTTACCCTAAAAGACCAATTTTCTGTATGCTTAATAAATTCCATTTCATTAATCTTATTATGGTGTCCTGTCACAGCATAGGATTGGCAGCATAAACATAAATATTTATTGAACTTTGAAGGTGTCCCATAGAGCTTGTATTTGCAGTTGTCACCAGAGGCCACTGACTACTTTATTTCTACATGAGGTCTATGGCCTGGATTGCTCCAGTGAGTGCAGAAAATAGAGAACATTAATTTTCCTAATTATGAAAATAAAATATTTCACTATACTCTTAATAATGTATTTCATATAAATAATATCTAACATATAAGAAAACATTTATCATTTAGAATGATAATTGTAACAAACAAAGTTAAAAGTAGTTATTTACAGCTACTTAAAAGTTTTTTAGTGCTTTAATCATATTTCATTTCTTCTGATTTTGAAAGGAGTACATGTTTGTCTTAGAAAGTTTAGAAAATACAAAAAAAAAGTAAGAGTAAGAACTACCTAATTATGCAGAATATCAACGTTTAGATGAATTTCCTTCCTAATCATTTTCTTTTACTGTCTAAATGTACACAACCTTGCAACATGGGGATTAGGGATCACCAATACCCCTCCCCCATGCAATTGAAATTTACATTTTGACTCTCCAAAAACTTAACTACCAATAGCCTATTGTTGACTGGAAACCTTACCGATAACATAGTTGATTAACACATATTTTTAATGTATATATTATAAACTGTATTCTTACAATAAAGAAAAGAAAGAAAATATTATTAAGAAAACTATAAGGAAGACTGGGCGCGGTGGCTTACGCCTGTAATCCCAGCACTTTGGGAGGCCGAGGCAGGTGAATCTGACTAACATGGTGAAGCCTCGTCTCTACTAAAAATACAAAAATTAGCCAGGCGTGGTGGCATGTGCCTGTAGTTCCAGCTACTCGGGAGGCTGAGGCAGAAGAATCGCTTGAACTTGTGAGGCAGAGGATGAACTTCGCTGAGATCAGGCCACTGCACTCCACTCTGGGTGATAGAGTGAGACTCTGTCTCAAAAAAAAAAAAAAAAAAAAAAAGCCATAAGGAAGATAAAATATATTTTCTATGCCTTAGGTGGAAGTGGACCATCAACAAAATTGGCCTTTGTTTTCACGTTGAGTAGGCTGAGGAGGAGGAGGAAGAAGAAGAGGGGCTGGTCTTGTTGTCTCAGGGATATCAGAGATGAAGGAAAATGCATGTAGAAGTGGACCTGCACAGTCCAAATTCATGTCCTTCAAGAATCAACTGTACATTACAAAATATGACTGTAGTTTTGTGTTCTGCTTTCATGAGGATATATAGTAGGTATTTTTATATTTTATATTTTTGACAGCTGCATACTATCCCAGTATGTATGTATACACTATGATTTATGCAATCATTATTCTTTATGTAATCATTACCTTTTATGGTACATTTAGGTTGTTTCTATAGTTATATAATATATACATATATTCATACATATATATTATTATAAATAAAACTCAAGCCAAAATAAGCTGTGGGGAGACCAGAAGTAATTCTGAAAAGACAGTGTCCTGAATGAACATTCCCAGTGCCTTTCTCTTTCAACTCCTGTTCTGCATCACACCAAATGGTAGAAGATGCCTCTGAATCTATGAGTTAACTGGAGAGCTCCAGGAAAGACAGTCGGGGTAGGTCTTTATTCTCCATTGTGAAAATAGAGAAGCACAGCTGGTAAAACCTCATTATCCTTACAAAGCATCTGTACCTATATATTTGCTCTGTGGGCTCTTAGAGGGTCGCTACAGTGGGGTGCTCAGTGGACCTCAAGGTAGGCCAGAATTGCTGCTTGTCTCTGTAACTGGAAAGCACAGTTAATCCCATTATGGGGATGTGGGCTTCTTTCTTAAATCTAGCTAGCACAGGGGTGGGAATTTGCTAGTTTATCTACTGATAGCACCTCTGTGTGGAAAGAAAAAAAATTCAGCCCACTAAAGAAGAACCAATTATTTGATGGTCAAAACCCTTTTCAAGTAAAGAAGGTGCTACCTGTTAAAATGACATTCAGCTTTTTGACAGTAAATTAGAAAAACTAGGAGAAATTGATACCCTCCTAGCAAAATATAACTTACCCAAATAAAATCTCGAAGAGGTAGAAAAACATGAACTGGTACATCACAATGGAAGACATTGGAATGATTTGCCAAACTGGAGTATTTTTAAACCTGGGAGCCTGTGGTGGGAAGATCTCTTGAGCCCAGGAGTTTGTGGCTGCAGTGAGCTATGATCATGCCCACTGCACTCCAGCCTGGGCAACACAGTGAGACCAAGACTCTATAGAAAAACTAAAAGTAAAAAAATAAAATAAACTGGCAGAATACATCTAACAAAACTTGGAGGAAAAAGAGGAAGAGTGAAATGTACAGTAGGTGCTCCAATTGCTTTCTATGAAACAGAAGTCAAAGATCTTCTTAAGATTGAAAACTCAAGTAATGGAAGCATAAATATTTAACAGCCAAAAAGGAAACACTCAAATATAATAACATTTACTAAAACAAGATGATGGAAGAGAGAAAAGTTGGTGAGAGAAAGAGGAACACGCTACCTTTTTCATCATGCATAATCCAGCCTAATAAATAGAAGTAAAGGGTTACTAAAGAGTCAGAGGCATAAACACTGCCACAGACATACAGACAATGAGGAAAATTAGACCACAGAGTGAATGGCTCTAAAGAAAGTATGAAAACAGAAAACCTAAAATGCGACAAAGTGAAAACCTAAAATATGGCCCACTCTATTTGCTTATCAATATATATAAATGGACTGTATCACAATTTAAAATTAAATAATTTCATATTGGGGGATGCAGTATAAATTATACTGACATTACAAGGCACATCTAAAACAACTTTATTTGGAAAGGTTGGAAATAAAAAGATGGCTGGTGGAATACCAAGAAAATACAAACAGGCCGGGTGCGGTGGCTCATCCCTGTAATCCCAGCACTTTGGGAGACCAAGGCAGGTGGATCACTTGAGGTCAGGAGTTCAAGATCAGCCTGGCCAACATGGTGAACCCTGTCTCTACTAAAAATACAAAAGTTAGCTAGGCGTGCTGGCATGCACCTGTAATCCTAGCTGCTTGGGAGGCTGAAGCAGGAGAATTTCCTGGCCCTGGGAGATGGAGGTTGCAGTGAGCCTAAATTGCACCACTGCACTCCAGCCTGGGCAACAGAGTGAGACTCTGCTCCAAAAAAAAAAAAAAAAAAAAAAAAAAAAAAAAAGGCATCTGATCTTAATATCAGACGAGGTGGAATTCAAGCAAAGTAAAGCATTGCAGGAGACAAGGATATTTCATGGTTTTGAAGAGTGCAAGTCACTGAAGTTGTAACAGT
Source organism: Macaca nemestrina (assembly GCF_043159975.1). Taxonomy (NCBI): domain Eukaryota; kingdom Metazoa; phylum Chordata; class Mammalia; order Primates; family Cercopithecidae; genus Macaca; species Macaca nemestrina. Next base: position 11,779,387 of record NC_092125.1, on the reverse strand, counting down.
TGTTAAATTTACATAACAAGGTAGTATTCATAAAACAAGATAGTATTCATAAAACAATAAAAAGTGGGCAAAGGATATGAACAGACACTTCTCAACAGAAGATATTTATGTGGCCAAGAAACTTGAAAAAAAGCTCAACATCACTGATCATTAGAGAAATGCAAATCAAAACCACAAAGAGATACCATCTCATACCAGTCAGAATGGTGATTATTAAAAAGTCAAGAAACGACAGATGCTGGTGAGGCTGTGGAGAAACAGGAAGGCTTTTACATTGTTGATGGGAATCTAAATTAATTCAACCATCGTGGATGACAGTGTGGCGATTCCTCAAGGATCTAGAACCAGAAATACAATTTGACCCAGCGATCCCATTACTGGGTATATACCCAAAGGAATATAAATCAGTCTATTGTAAAGATATGCGTCACATGTTTATTGCAGCACTATTCACAATAGCAAAGACATGGAATAAACCCAAATGCCCATCAATGATAGGCTGGATAAAGAAAATGTAGGACATATACACCATGGAATACTATGCAGCCACAAAAAGGAATGAGATCATGTCCTTTGCAGGGACACGGATGAAGCTGGAAGCCATCATCCTCAGCGAACACAATAACAGAAAACCAAACACTGCATGTTCTCACTCGTAAGTGGGAGTTGAACAGTGAGAACACATGGACACAGGAAGGGGAACATCACACACCAGGGCCTGTTGGTAGCAGGGTGCGAGGGGAGGAAGAGCATCAGGACATCGTTCTCATTTGATTCTTTCTCTAGTAATCCTAATCCTCCTGGAGGTAAATGAATGCCCGTGGCAAAGCAGGTTATTCACGTGGAAATGGAAATGCAAAAAGGGAAAAAAGTATAATAACATACTTCAAAAATATTCTTACTTATATAGCCTTTCATCCATTGACCTATATATTTTTAAGCTGGCGTTGGGGGTGGGAGGGTACCGTCTTACAGAAATAAAGTGAAACTTGTAGGTAAAAATATATGTGCAAGTTAATTTCATCATTCTTTGTCATGACAAAAAATGGAAAAGTCACAAATTTGCAATAAAAATTATTCTATATAATATTAAATGGTATTAGCTGTCAAAATATATTGATCTGGAAAGATATCCTTGTAAATATTGTTGAGTAAAACAATATTTTATTGGATGTATTTTTCATGGCTATCTTTCCAGATCTATATATCAATATATTGTTATATATATCTCCAGATCAATATATATAGTTATGTATATAACATACGTAACATTCATATATATAACATCTATAATATCTATATAACATATGACATATATATTATATGTTTTATATGTTATATCCATAATGTATGTTATATGCATAACAATATATGTTCAAAATGTTATATACATAATGCATATTGATCCAGAGATATACATAACAATATATTGATCTGGAAAAATATCCCTGAAAATATTGTTCAGTAAAATATTGTTTTACTCAACAGTTTGAGTTGTAAATTGTAATATAGGTATTGCAAATCTTATGATAGATTTTAATGTAATCTATTGTTGTAGTATTATAGGTATTACAAATCTTATTTTTGTAATTAAAAAAGAAATCTTCATACTTGTGTTTGTATATGATTTTATGGTAGTTGTGGAAGGAGATACACTAATCATTTAACTTAGAGTATTTTAGAAAGATCAAAATGAAAGCTGTATGAGAATATGAAGGCAGAGAGATTTTTTCTTTAACTTAAAAAATGTATCTCTGGATTATTTTGGCTATTACGATAGTCATGTTTATTTTACAACAAAATCAGTTAAAGAGAAAAACAACCATTGCACTGACATTCTGGGACATAAGTTCTGTGCATATTTTTGATTTGTTTATTTAGGATGGATTCCTACAAATGGAAATTGTGACTTAAAAGCTGTGAATATTTTTGAATGTTCTTGAGACAGATTGCCCAAAGCAATAACTTTTGCATCCTTTTTCTCTGAATATCTCTCCTAATATTCTCTCCATGTTAGAATAGGGCTCGTATTTGAGGACTTTTGACTCTCCAGGTCCTTCTGTGAGTTCTGCTCAGGGATTCTGTTTCTGGAATTTGGCAATTGTGTAACGTCACCGGTTGCACGGAGGTAGAGAGGCCAAAGATCCCAACTCTTCTTTAACTGAACAATGTAGTTTCTCTGAAGCTACTTTCCTGCCTGGTGTTCAGGGAACCACTCGAGTGTACAGGTTAATAACTTGCTGCCATACTTCCAGCCACTTCATTCATGCAGGTAATTTCATATGATCACGTGGTTGGAGGCAGTGAAAGTGAAGGCGAGATTTCAGGAGAAATTTTTTTTAATCACAGTATATTTTTAATTTTAATATAACTGAAAGATTAGATAATAAAGTTTTTCCCATGAACTAGAGATAATAACTCTTCCAATTATTTCTTTTAAAATGACTTTTTCTATTATATATTTAATGCATAGTCATTACAGAAAAATTTTAAGGTAGTAAAAAGATAGAGAAAGGAGAAAAGTAAATTCATGCACAATTCATCACTCAGAAACAACCTTTTGTGTGTATTTGAGTTGTAAGCAAATATTACATATTTTGATTATTAGTGTTAATTATATACTATCTTGGGCCTAATTTTTATTTAATAACATATACTACTATATTCTTTAATAGAACTTGGCAATAATTCAACATCTTATATAGATTTATCGTAATTCATGCAGCTACTTTATTATATTTGAATATTTAGCTTATTTTCCATTTTTCACTTTTAAGCTGAATATTTTTATCTCTGAATATTTCTATATATTGCTGACTACTTCTTTTTTGGAAGTTGTACTATTTGGTCTAAGAATATGAAGATTTTGGCCGGGCGCGGTGGCTCACGCCTGTCATCCCAGCACTTTGGGGGGCCGAGGCGGGCGGACCACGAGGTCAGGAGATCGAGACCATCCTGGCTAACACGGTGAAACCCCGTCTCTACTAAAAATACAAAAAAAACTAGCCGGGTGAGGTGGCGGGCGCCTGTAGTCCCAGCTACTCAGGAGGCTGAGGCAGGAGAATGGCGTGAACCCGGGAGGCGGAGCTTGCAGTGAGCTGAGATCCGGCCACTGCACGCCAGCCTGGGCGACAGAGCGAGACTCCGTCTCAAAAAAAAAAAAAAAAAAGAAAAAAAAAAAGAGAGAGAGAGAGATTCAACAGTTTTGGTACTGGAGGCTCTTAGAGGGCAGAACAGTATCTGTTTTGTTCACCGTGGATACTGCAGTACCTGACACTTAGTGGGGATTGCTAAACGTCCCGAGTGAGTGAATGCACCTGACCAAAGTACTCTTCAGAACTTCGCACCAGTATTTATGCTAAGCAGCAGGGTATGAAACTTTACATTTCTGTGCAACCTCATCAGCAGATGATTTTAAAATCGGATAATTTTGAGAGATGAAAAATCAGTTGTATTCTATTTTATATTCTATGAGTAAGTTAACCTCTTTTACTGTAAAACTCCTATCATTTTAAAACCAAATTTTAATGATACAGTATTCCAGTGAATGAAACAAATTCCACAGTAAGCAAATTTTAGCAATTGGCCTTTTTTTTTTTTTCTCTTTTCAATTCTCAGAACGCATGTGGCTTTTAAAAGCGGATGAATTTGAACTTTCCTACCCTTCATTCCGTATCTCCCAGAGCAATGACTTTAGACTTTTTAAAAAACATGCCTTTTACAGTTTAATCTTGAATGTACTTGAGATTATTCAAGGCATTTAATATATCTTAAATATATATATGCATCTCATAATATTTCAAATGAGCTCAGAATCATAACTTGTGTAGCGACAGAAACAGAATCATAACAACAATGTATTTCCAATTGGGAACTTCTGAATGTACCAGCAAAGCTACTCTAAGACTGGGCATAAATATATTCAGTTGGAAATGGAAAGAAAATTCTTATTATCTGGTGAGTCGAAGTGGTATAGGGGATTTGATTCTCCTGGCTCAGTCTTCTCTGGGAAGGGAAGGGATGGAGATTTTTTATGCCCACTTCCAAATTCTTTGAAATTCTGCTCATGCCCTAACTTGAACTTTCTGTAATCATGGTTAGTGTCTTTCCAATTAGGACTGTCTCTGGATATCACGAATTAGGAATTTAAAAAATGACTTTTGTTTACAACAATGCTTGACTTCCAAGACTGTAGTCCGGACCTCGTGACTCAAATTCTTATTTCGTTGGTTAAAGGTAGAGCAGTGACATCTTTTTCTTACATCTGTTTTTCTGTCATCACTATCATTATCAGCATCATTTTCTCAAAACAAATTAATGCTTCTGGATAACTTCCTTTAGAATGCACAGTACACTTTTTACTATATATTTTACTACTGTATTTTAAATTTTTAAATTCTTAGATCCCTGATTTTCAGAAGTCTGTAAATATCAATAACTCTATTAGGGGAGAGCTATAATTTAAATATAATTATTAAAATCATCTGCTAATTAAAATGTTTAGGTGACTGTGTGTGTGTGTGTGTATGTATGTGTGTGTGGTATCTTAGAGAAAAGAACAAGTTAATGTGTGATTCTTGTGTAATATTTTACCCAATTTTGACTGGTAGAAAATTGTTTTTAAAATAGAAGATATTTCTGATACTAGAAAAGTAGTTAAAATCCAGCTACAAGGTACTGCAAAAAGGGCTGTGGAACTAACATAATTTGATAGTTTAGTTTCATTTAAAATAAGTTACAGAACGCAAATGGGTATCTCAGGAAAGAATACATGGCACAGAAATACGTATCTAAAACTACACTCACATATACAGACATGAAAAATTAGAGTAATTAATAGTGCTGATTATAATATTTATAATAGAATCTTGTTTTAATTGGAAGCCCAATGAAATAAAAATCCCTTCATGCTGAAAGGTATTTTCTGCAATTATATAATAAAACAGCATTGAACTTAGAACTACTGAAACACAATAAAAAAGAGACCTTGATTAAAGATGAAAAAATATTTTTAAAATATTGTTTTACATTGTTAACATTTCAGAGAAAATAGAATAACTCAACAGATTCACTTAACCCCTTTGTTAGTTACCACATTTGGTCATGGTCTCTTTAAAATACATATTGGATTCACTGAAAGGTATATTTGATACATTTTCCTCCCTCAGTGTCACTGGTAGGTTGAAAATTCTTGCCCTATCTTTACATACTTCTGCCATATTTCCCATGAAGAGGAGTCCTTACATTGTGAAAGGGAAACACTTATTAAAAAATGATGTAACATATATCTTAGACCTTACATCTTAGACATACATCTTCTACCATATTTCCTATGAAGAGAACTACTTACATTGTGAAAAGCAAACACTTTTAAAAAAATGATGTAACATATCTTAGACCTGAGGTATACTTTGAGTGTGCAATAATGAGTGACTGCTGGTTGACATAATTACTGTGTTGCAAATCAAGTTTTCATTACTGATGGAAAATCAGACGTTTCTAGGTCAGGTGCAAATCTCAGTTTCCATTTGGGTTTAGGAGTTTTGGTTTTGAAATTCTGAAATGAAAATCACTTCTTCTGAACCCTTGCATTTACGTGAGCAGTCCCTTACCCCTAGCTGTGTAAGACTGTGTTGAAAGTATGAGTACATTTGGAAGATTTTATAAATCATTAAGATCATTTTAACTTAAGATTTTAAAGATGAGACTGGCTTTAAAATTCCATGTTGCTAGTTGACATAAGGGGCATTTCCTCAAATGTCATTGGGGTGTCTTTGACACTAATGTGAACATTCACCAGCCAATCTCAGATACAGGATTTGATTTAAGAATCAACAATTGCTGACAACACTATATGTTCAGGAAAAAACTGAATAAAATAGGAAATTGTTTACAATGTAACCTACTTTGTTTTCTTTTAAGGAAAATATTTTACATAATGAAGAATGCTATTTGATAAACGTAGATTTTCTTAGAAACATTCTTCACTTTCTCTATTCCTAGAAGTTTTAACCATTGTTTTCAAGTGTGTTGAAATGTTCGTTTTAATCATAAGGCAGGTCTTGCCAATCGTATGTGTATCCAATCCCCAACCCACAAGATAACACTTTTTTAGCTTAAAATGCCACTGAAACATTTCTCTGTAGGCGATTTCCTCTGTTTTTTTCCTCCCTATGTACCATGGATAGAAGTCTTTTGCTATGGAAATGATGGAATAGCAGTTTCAAACAAGACTGTCAATAAGATTACAAGAATTGTGGAACAAATGTCAAAAATATAATACAACTTTTTTTTTTTTTTTTTTTTTGAGACAGAGTCTCTTGCTCAAACAATTCCCCCACCTCAGCCTCCCAAGTAGCTGGGACGACAGGCGTGCACCATCACACCTAGCAAATTTTTGTAGTTTTAGTAGAGACGGAGTTTTGCCATGTTGCCCAGGCTGGTCTTGAACTTCTGAGCTCAAGCGATCTGTCTGCTTCGGCCTCCCAAAATGCTGGGATTACCCAGGCGTGTGCCACGATGCCAGACTAAAACATTTTAAAGATATTTTTACTATATTATTTTTATTTGGATTTTTTTATTTTTCATTCAGAATATGTTTCAGATGTTTTAAAATGTACACTGTCACACACTGAAAATAAAGGTAGAGGTGACTAACTTATGTGTCAAACAGTGTGCTACGCATCTTTCATGCTTTATCTTATTTAATCCTAACACAAGTCTATGGAGTTAAGATGCTGTTTTTTTTATCTTTATTATGCAGTTGAGGAAACTGAGGCTTAGGTAAGATATGTGGCAGAACCAAAATCAACTACATAGTAAGACTAAAACCCTCTTTAGTATGAAAATTAAAGATTTTATAAAGAACTTGTAATGTTTTTTTCTTATCAAAACAGTTATACAAAGTTACCAATGGAAATGAATTTTGCATTTACTTGGGATTAAATTCAAAAGAAATTTTTTCAGTAGTCTTTTCTCAAGGAGCATTGATAACCCGATAAAAAAGTGCCAATTATGGTTTTACAGAAGATAGAGAAATTCAGTTATAGTTGTATGCTGGTCCTTTTTAATGACTGTAAGCACGAGACTGACCCCATCGAAGCCTTCTGTGATTAACATATCATAATTTGATAGTTTAATTTTATTTAATATAAGTTACAAAACAGAAGTGGTTATCTCAGGAAAAAATAGATGACACAGAAATACATACGAAAGCTACATTCTCGTATATAGACACATTGTGATGAATTAGAGTAATCAGTCAGGGTTCAGCCACAGATGCAGAACCAGTGGAGATGTGTATATATTAAGGCATTTATTATATAGGTTTGCTGAATGAGATTGGGAGGGCTGGGTAAGTAAGCCTGCCACCTGCAGGGTGAGTGGTCTGGCAAGCATGATTATGATCAGGCTGGAATCCTTAGGCATGGGCTGATGCTGTTGTCCACAGGTGGTCAGGAAGAGAGGACCAAGAGCAGGGTAGAACCCCATGGAAACTAGCTGTTTGTGGTTTATGTGCTCAGGGAAAGCCTGAGCCCTTTGAAAGAGCTCACCTGGTTAAGTATCATACATCTTGGATAATCTCTCATTTGATTTACTCAAAGTCAATTGATAAGGAGCCTTAATTACATCTACAAGATCCCTTGACCTTTGCCATCTAAGGTAACCTCATTGCAGGAGTGATATCCTGTTCTAGTCATTGGTCCCATGCACACTCTAGGGGAGGGTATTGTACGGGGTGTTAGAGGGCTGTTATGTAGGCGCTGTGACCTTAAGCTCTGTGACTGCTGCTGTGGAATCCCCTCAAAGACCCCTTCAACATGAGAAACTTTACAAATCCTTTCTTTCCACAAACCCACTCATCAGAGTAACTTCTCCTGAGAAGCCGAGGGATCATGTGTGATTTTTTTTTTTTTTTGGCACTTCTGTCCTGGAAGGGCTAAGCCTGGCCTGTCAGTACCAGTCATTTCTCTTACCAGGTAACATTTTTAGACTCTCTTTTCACAGTGCCCAGCTATTCTATGCTGCAGTGTGGCACCACAAAGGAGCACATACAAAAATTCTTTTGACTTTTTAATTTTGTTCTAACTTTAACCATTATTTGTCTTAAAGAGACCTGGCTATTAAAATATCAATACAAACCCCATCATCTAAGGATAGAGGCCTTTTTTCTTTAGTTACCTGACAGAGTAATTCGGATAGACATAAGGATGATTTTTAACTATGCTAGAAGAATTCCTCTGAACTGCATGCTCTGTATTATAAGAAATAATTCCATAGGACTAGTTTTAGTCTTTCACTGAGTTTAGTTTTGTATATCTAGTATGCATATATCACTTAGTATATATATATAAGACCACAGTTCTTCAGAAATAGTTTTGGCTTCATTATGAGTCAGTTTGGTATACCCAGTGCCAGATATCACTTAATACTTTTCAGACCAATCTTTTTACATCTGGGTCTATTTTAATATTCATTTGAAAATTAGATGTTCCAAGCACTTACGAATGGGATTATTTGAATGCTCATAATGGGAGTAATTTGTCAGCACAGTTTTTATGGGAAATCTGAAGGGATTTCCAGAAATTAATCAAGGATCTGACATTTGCAGGCACTGTTCTGGTCCTGAGACTATGTGGGGTCAGGGTGGAGGAATCAGACATATGATTCCTGCTGTCAAAAAGGTGAATGATAGTCAAGTGGAAAGAAGACAATTGAGGAACAGTTTTAACAAAGTGCCAACATTTCCCTGATAGTGGAAGTACAACATGCTATGAGAGTACATGAATGAAAAGAGAAAATATACATGCAAACCTCTTAGATTGAAAAAGCAGTGTTTGCAATAATTCTAGACTGTGCTGAAAAGAGTTATTTTATCTTTGAGTATTTTTATAGCTCTTAAGGTCTCAAGATTATTCTTGCAGGATAGAAGACTGTAAAAGTTAAAAATGTACAGGTTTTAATGAATAAGATAATGCTTATAAGATAATGCTAAGATTAGGAGGATCTTGACATTTTCTTGATTAAGTGTAGGAGGTATAGGAATTATATTTTATATAGTATTTTGAGGGAAGTTTCCATTTAATAGCAAAATACTTAAACTAGAGTGTTTTAATGGCAATCTGATCTACAGATTGGAAAATTTCTGTTGATTAACTTTTAATTTCATTAACTCTTTCTTATACAATTCCAATCTGATGCTAAGCTGACCCAGTTATTTTTGTCTTTAAATTATTCTTTTCATTTTTCAATTTCATTTATTTTTTGTGATGTATAATTTAGCTCTATTTATTCATTATATATATGTTTTCTTTTATAGTTTTGAACATATTTTATATTTATAATAGTTGCTATAAAGTCCCTGTCTGCTAGTTGTAGGATCTGCGCCATCTTTGCATTGATTTGTATTACCTATACTCTTGTTGTTTTGGTTTTTCCAAAAAATAGAGCTCACATTTTCTAGTTTCTTTATATCTGCTTATTTTTGACAGCATATTGGATATTGGAAATGATATGTAGTAGAGGCTCTGAACTTCAAGTTTTTTTCTGAAGAGTGATTTTGGTTTTGCAGGCAGTTAACCTCGTTGGATTGAAACTTCAGTTTTCTCTCTTTTACATGAGGAGTTGCTTATATTTTTACTCAAATCTTTCAGCTTCCATCTGTTGCCATTATACTGGGCTTTCCTAGAGCATGCATAGTCAGCAGAATTTGGATAAATTTTTTACAAAGGTTTTGTAGGTAACTTTGTGTCCAGGATTTAGCACATCTAATTATTCTGTTGCTTGTGAGCCCTGAAGCATATCCTCTGATACCTGAAGCCAATAAAGCAGCAGATTTTCTGTTGCCAGAGTAGCAGACAGATTGGACACTGCATGCCCCAAAGCAAAAGGCAGCCACTTACCAATCACATAAGGTGCTGTTTGCCTTTTGAGAGAGATCTGCTTTTCAATTTCTTCCTGCTTTTGATCCATGTGCCTTTAAGTCAATTCTTAAAAGTATTTTTTCCAAATTGTATAATAGTTTCTATAGGAGAATTCACTCCAGTGAATTACTTCATCATTTTCCAAAATAGAACAACTCCAAAGAAAAATAAAATTTGAAAGCTGATGCCAAAATTAAGGCCATTAATAGAGATATGGTACAGCTAATACAGAGTTTTAGTAAGATTATTACTTGCCTAATCTGAGCACTTTATTTCCAGTAACACAGGCTAATATTCTGTTGGATGCTTTTACTAGATGTCACATTTGTGGGACATGCTGTACTTCAGCTTATGGTCATTCAAAGGATCTAGATTATTTTCATCTGAATTTCTCCTAAGCCCGAGCTACAGAAAATGGCAGGAGATAAAGAAGGAAAGAACATGGATGGCCTTTGGTCTTTCATTCAGCAAGTGATCTCACTTAGTTTTTCTAGTGTAACTTCAGCATTTTTTATCTCACTCAAGGGTTAGAGTAATTTTTAAAACAGTTATCTGCTGGGAGCGGTGGCTCACACCTATAATCCCAGCACTTTGGGAGGCCGAGGTGGGTGGATCACCTGAGGTCAGGAGTTTAAGACTAGCCTCACCAACATGGTGAAATCCTGCCTCTACTAAAAATACAAAAATTAGCAGGGCGTGGTGGCGGTTGCCTGTTGTCCCAGCTACTCAGGAGGCTGAGGCAGGAAAATTGCTTGAAACCAGGAGGCGGAGGTTACAGTGAGCCGAGACTGCACCACTGCGTTCCAGCCTGGGTGACAGAGCAAGACTACATCTAAAAAAAAAAAAAAATGAAAAAAACATAATCATCATGAAATTTCACTATTAAATCTTCTAATCCAGAGACGGATATGAAATACATCAATAAAATACAAAGAAAGCATAATTTCACAATTAATAATTGTGTGACTTCTTAATATACAATCCATATACCTACAAATAATCTAGCCGCAAACCAATTTGCTTGAAGAAAAGACCGAAAAAAAAATTTTAGAGGCTCACTGTTCTGTTCTGAAGAGATAATTACAGTGTTCTATTTTTTTCCCAGAATTTAATTTTTCTATTGACAGGGTTGGTATAAGTAGATTAGTAGTTTATCTAGGTTGATAGAATGAAATTGGAAAGGTTTTATTGTCTGTTTTATTACAGATGCTTAGAATAGTGTTTCAAGTTATTCGCATAATGATTGAATCAACTTAATTGATAATTATGTATTAGGTGACCTTGACCTTTTGTGTTAAAAATTTCAACTCATTTTAATTTGAATTTTCAATTGTTTATGGAGTGTTCATAATCATTTTCAGGTCATTAATTATTAACACATTATACAAATGACATGAAAAGTCAAACATTGGGGTTGTTTTAAAATTGTTCGTTTTTGTATAGCAGACATACATTTTACTCTGACTGAATCTTCAAAACATTCGTGTAACTATAATTACAAGTAAAAGTCATACGACCAAAGACATAGAAGACACGTAAAATAAATTGACAAGGAAGGTTAAACCAAGGAAGAAAAAAGAATAAGAGACTAAAGAAAGGAGGTACCGGCCGGGCACGGTGGCTCACGCCTGTAATCCCAGCACTTTGGGAGGCCGAGGCGGGTGGATCACGAGGTCAGGAGATCGAGACCATCCTGGCTAACACGGTGAAACCCCGTCTCTACTAAAAATACAAAAAAATTAGCCGGGCGAGGTGGCGGGCGCCTGTAGTCCCAGCTACTCGGGAGGCTGAGGCATGAGAATGGCGGGAACCCGGGAGGCGGAGCTTGCAGTGAGCTGAGATCCGGCCACTGCACTCCAGCCTGGGCGACAGAGCCAGACTCCGTCTCAAAAAAAAAAAAAAAAAAAAAAAAAAAAAAAAAAAAAAAGGAGGTACCTTTGGCTTTTTCATTGTTGCTTTAGGGACTGTATGAGACTTTAAGGCATAGTGAGTTCCTGAAGATCACAGCTATGCATGGGAGGAAAAATGGAAAGAGAGCATGTTGGAGGAGGAAGTGCTGACATATACAGAGATGTGAAAGAAACATTTGGTTGGTGTCAGAGGATGGATTGCCACTTCCTAGGAGAGGAAGCTTGGCATAGTAGCCCTTTAAGAGAGAATACCTCTGTAGTCCAAGTTGGAAATTGCAGTAGTAGAAACTGAATTTTAGCTTTGATTAGTTCAAAATAAATAATCATTTTAATTAACAGGTTAACAATCATTGTCACCATTATTATTGTCAAAATTGTCAAAAAAATTTAAAGTGTTTATCGCAAGGACACTATTCTGAAATCTACATGTATTGTCTTATTTTTCTTTTGATCCTATGGGGAGGTACCTTATTAGCTTTATTTGTGGATGCAAAAAGTGAGGCTTAAAAGATTTAATTAACTTGCTAACATCTTAGAGGTAGTGAGTTGCAGAGGCTGGACTCAAAACTAAATCTCTCTGTCCCCCAAACTTATGCTCTTAATCACCAATAAAGAAAAAAAAAAGCTACAAAAACCCAGGAAGGTTATTTAGCTTAAATTACTAATTTTAAGATCTCTGGTTTGGAGTTGGCCATTATGCAACATAAAACTTAAAAATTTTACATTATGGCCAACATAATGTTCTACCAATGTGAATAATTCAAGCATATGTTAGAGGTTGAACTGTTAGAATGAAATATTTGGCCATTATTTCAGGGGACTTCAGAGAGCTGAATTTTTTAAAGAACATATTTACAATAAGGCAAAATTCTTTTGCTATACACTAGTATTTTTGAAATGTTTACTGACCTTTTTTCCCCCCTCTCTCCTTAGGAAAAATTGGATGTAGGGGTGAGAAAAGAAGTCGACGGCATGGGAACATCTGAAATAAAATACGGTGACTCAGTATGCTATATACAACATGTGGACACGGGCCTATGGCTTACTTACCAGTCTGTGGATGTGAAATCTGTGAGAATGGGATCTATACAACGTAAGGTAAGATGATAGAAAAAAACATAATTTATAGAAGTCATTTTTTATGAATAAAATACCCAAGCGCAAGTCAAAAAAAAGTGGCTGATCTTTTTAGTCACCTGCAAAAGTTCATAATTTTGCAAGCGAAAGGGCAGATTCCACTGTAATAGACTCTTTAGCTTTGTAAGGTGAACATAGCTGGATGTGACATCACTCATATATAGGATTATGGGATGCATGTATTTAAATATGAAGTGAAGAAATATACAGTGCCATCTTCTGGATTTTAATTTAGTACAGTTCACTTTGTCCTCCATGCTGTGACAAAGTCCGTTACTGACATCCCCTTGCTTACAAGAAGAGGCCCACCTTTTGGAAGTGATAATGATGCCCTTCCTGGCCTGCGCCGTTCTCCTACTCTCTTCCTGATTTCCAGACATTGCCTTCAATTTCCCCAGCATGTCACTTAACAACACATTCCTTGCAGTCTATCAGACTACCATGGCTTTTACACACCTGTGCCTCTGCAGACTGTTTCTTCTGTTTAGAATACCTTCAAACCTTTTTTGTCTCCGTGACTCTTATCCATCATCCAGGGATGCAATTTATTTATCATTTTAGAAGTTCTTCCTTACCATATCAGCTTATCAGCTACTCCTTCCTTTGAGTTCTCATATTGTTCATCTATAACTCATTACATTTTATAAACACACTCCTTGTGCTATTTTATTTAGTAGGCTACATATCTCTCTTTTTCTCACCACCCCTGTCCCCCACCCCCCTGCAAATTTGCAACTCCCCTGAGGGAGTACATCATACTAGATTGTTTATGTTTTTACATATGACATGCAGCACAGTGCACAGAACCAAATAACAACGCATATTGTTTCTGGAAACGTGAGACCTTGGAAAGGAAGGCTTTAGTGATACAGACCTTTTTATTTTCAAGAGATTTATTAATCAAAATCTACACCCACATTCCAGTAACTAAATAAATCACTGTTCTTGTGATCTATTTAGAGTGACCAGTGCTGATTTTAGTGAAAGTGAAGGCCAATGCTGCAGGGATAGAGTTTGACTTGAGTGCATCCCGGTACAACCTTCCTCAGAGCTTGGGATAGAGATCCTCAGACAATTCTGCAAGACCTTTATTAGCATTATAATAAGATGATACCTTGGTTTTTAGGTCTTTGATCTAGGCCCATACATTTAAGTGTACTTGTATGTATTCAATATTTGTGAAGCATTCTCTATTTCTTGCAATTGAAGATGGCCAGTTTTAAAACTTTTTATTATAGATAATTTAAATTTATGCAAAATAACTAATAGTGTAATGAACCCCTGAGTCTTCACCATTCAACATTTTCAATGCTCTCTTACTGTTGTTTCAATTACAACTCCAATCCTATGCTGTGTTTCACTAGATTATTACTGTTACTTATTTTCAACTTTTAGGGGTAATATTTATACACATCGAAATGTAAACATTTAGGTGTAGAGGGTTTTTTTTTTTTCCTTGACACAAGAGTTTTGCTCTGTCACCTGCAGTGCAGTGGTACGATCTCTGCTCACTGCAACCTCCGCCTCCTGGGTTCAAGCAATTCCCCTGTCTCAGCCTCCTGAGTAGCTGGAATTACAGGCGCCCACCACTGGGGCCAGCTAACTTTTTTATTTTTAGTAGAGATGGGGTTTCACCATATTGGCCAGGCTGGTTTCAAACTCCTGACCTCAGGTGATCCGCCAGCTCAGCCCCCCAAAGTGCTGGGATTACAGGCGTGAGCCACTGAGCTCAGCAGCTGTAGAATTTAACCCACAAGCTTATCTCCATGTGGAACATGTCTAATTCCAAGAAGTTTCTCAGCATTCCTTTCTAGGTTATTCCTGCTCCCTTTCCCCCAGGGACAACTACTCCTGCGATTTTTTTTTTTTTTTTTTGACAGTCTCGCTCTGTGGCCAGGCTGGAGTGCAGTGGCAGAATCTCGGCTCACTGCAGCCTCTGCCTCCCGGGTTCAAGCGATTGTTCTGCCTCAGACTCCCAAGTAGCTGGGACTACAGGTGCCCACCACCACGCCCGGCTAATTTTTTGTATTTTTAGTAGAGACAGGGTTTCTCCGTGTTAGCCAAGATGGTCTCGATCTCCTGACCTTGTGATCCGCCCGCCTTGGCCTCCCAGAGGGCTGGGATTACAGGCATGAGCTACCGTGCCCGGCCACTCTTGTGATCTTTTTTTGTCATGGAAATGATCTTGTGATCATTTTTCTCTTTTAGCTGATGTTGAATTTTATATAAATGAAATTCTATAGCATGTACTCTTTTGTATATACCTCCTTTTGCTCAGCAAAAGGTCTGTAACATTTATCCATATTGTTCCATGTTTGAGCCCAAATTGCTTATGCTACTTTTTGAGGTCCCCAGAAACCAACAAGCCAGAAATTAAACACAATCTAAGGAGGGGGCGGGAGTCAGAAAGGAAAGGAAGAGTTAAAGATATGTAATTGCGACTTATTCTATCTTCATTACTAAACTCTGAGATTCGAACTAAGTCTTTGATTTATGTATTTTCGCTATCTAGCAGAGTGCTGAAACCAGAGTTGGTGCTCAATAAATGTTTCTTGAATGAAAACATGTATTTTCAAGGATGTGGAGTTATAATTGAGTTGGTGAGATTGCCCATGCACCTGCTAACTTGGTCTTCAACTGCATTAGCGTTACAGAATTATGAGCCAGGGTGAGCTGGGTTAGCATTCTCAAGGTGAACAGCTAATGTCGAAATTGTGACAGAAGAGGTAGATTTGGCTTTAAAGCAAATTTTTCTTTTGATAATGATGTTTGGTCATGGTTCTTCTGCTAGATTTAGCAGATGTTATCTTCTTTCTTTTAATATTTTACTTATAAAAATGTCAAATATAAAAAAAGTTAAAAGACTAAACCAATGAACATCCACATACTCTTGAATTAGAGTCAACAATTATAGTTAGCCAGATTTGCTTTCGTTTCCTCCTTTCTTTTCTCTCTCTGTGTGTGTATGCATTCACACATCCACAGTACTGTTACATACCATTATGGTAGTTCTATTACATCATTGACTATCCTGTTTGTATTCATATTTATTCTATTGTCCCAATAATACCTTTTCTAGTTGAATAAAATCAGGATACAATCAAAATTCATGCACTTATTTATGTTTATGCCTTTCAGTCTCTTATCTAGAACAGATTCTCAGCTTATTTTTTTCCTGTGCCATCGAGTTTTTAAAAAATCCATGCCAATTATAGAATACCTCATGTTCTAGGTATGTCTGACTTTTTTTCCCCATTGCCTATGCTCTTGGTAATTCCCATGAACTCGAAGCTAGGTATAAGGCTGTGCTGTCCAAATCAGTAACTGCTAGACACATGTGGCAATTTTGTATTTGTATATAACTACAACTAGATGAACACCATTTTTAGTTTTGTTTAATTTTAATTAAATGTTTAAAACATACACTTAAATTATTGGAAAACTTTTATGTATGTTTGGAACAAGTTGGGTATGTGAATCTACTTTTCCAACCATATCTTTGGTTCCTGTTTTCGTGCCGTTTTAGTCTGCTGGTTTCTTTCTCAGGAACACAGCTGTCTTTCCTCTCAGTGTTCTCCCTGACCTTTTCTCTACACTTCGCTGCTCAAATGTGTCTTCCAAAGTACTCATTTTTTCTTTGGTGCTGTTCGGTTTGTAAGCCCTTTCTGTGCCTTTAAAATTTTAGTTTTCATGCTTTTTTTTTTTTTTCCTTGTCCTTATCTCACCCAGCTCACCTTTTTATCTCAGCTTGCTGTTCTTTCATCTGGTCTGCTGGTTTATTATCCCAGCATATTTCCTGTTGTGAATTTCCACTGCTATTTTATCGAAGTTGTAACTTGCATCCTGAGGACAGTTGAAATTGTTTTTATGTTTAAGTAGCCTCCTGCTATTTCAATTTTACTTAGCTTTTTAAAAATAGCAATGATTACTGAATTGTATTAATAAAGAAGATAAAAATCACGTGTCGTGTCTTTTAACTTGTTGATAAAATAAGTTACCAGACTTACAATTATTAAAGAGTTCTTAAATTCACAGAGTAAACCTTCCTTGGCCATAGTATATGATTCTTTTGAAATTCTACTAGATTTAATTAATTAATATTTTATTCAGAATTATTACATGTATATTTATGGGGGAAGTTAATTTCTCCTTATGGACATTGAATTTGGAATTTCATACAATTTTTGTGTTTATTAATTTTTATGTGTCAGGAAACACCATTCTACTCTGGTCTTTTTTCCAACCATTTAAAAGTGTAAACACCATTCTTAGTTCATGGGCTGTATAGAAACAGATGATGTACTGTAGTTTGCCAATCCTTGGCCTAGACTAGTCTGCCATGAAAGGTAGCTGTTTTTTGAAGCTTTATCACAGCTCGCCTGTGGAACCATCTGGTCCTAGGTCTTTTAAATATTGGATCTTAAATTATCTTTTTCCTTTTGATTAGTCTTATTTTGTAAGAATCTATTCTGTTCCCCTGGAACACCAGTTTTGTTTATTGGTTTTATTTGGATGATTTTTGGTTTTGCCATGGAGTTGCACACAGTATTGTATTATTATAATTTCCCATTCTCTGTGTTTTTGCTTTCTGTTTTATCTTTAGCCTGGTTTGTGAGAGTTTCGTTTTATTTATCATTGCAAAGAATCAAACTTTGAGTTTATTCATCTTTTCTAGTACTTTATTTGACTTCTAGTTTGTTAATTTCACTTAATCTTCATTAGTTCTACTTTTCAACTTTCTTTCCTGTTCTTTTTTTAGGATATGAAAATGAGTAACAAGTTCCTTCATTTTAGTTATTTTTTTGTATTAATGAGGGCACTTAAGGCTATGATATTGCCTTTGAATATAGATATATCTGGGTCTCACTGATTTTTTTATATAAGGAGTTTCCTCTTAACATTGCTTTCTAGATAATTTATAGTTATAGTTCCTAAATTTTGTTCAGTACACCTGGGTAGGTGTATTAAATTATCTTGCTATAAATGTTGCATGAAGATAAGCACAGATGGGAACAAATGGTTCTACTTATATATAGTACACAACTGATCTGTGCTGTCAAAAGTCTGCAAGGTGGTGAACCTTGTGAAGGGTAGGGATAGGAAGGGAGCACTAAGGAGGATTTTAAGATACTGTAATGTTTTCTTTCTTGAGCTGGGTGTTGGTCATGCAGGAATGTTCACTTGTGAAAATCATGGAACTGTTTTCTTAAGAGTTTTGCATTTCTCTTTCCTAACATAGTTTCATAGAAAGTTCGAAAGCAAACAAAAACAGCTATCAAAAGAAAAGAAATATATGTATACATCTTCATCATTTAGATAATTTATAAGCATTGTTCAGTACTTACTATTGACTAGTCTGTGTTCAGAGCTACTGTATGACTGGTGTGCCAATGCAAGGTTACCTTTGCTGCTTTGTACCAAGTTTGCTTAGGCTGAGGATCAGTCATTCAATGTAGATTTGTGAAAAGGCTCTGCTATTTGTTTTACTTGACTCGGTGCATTTTTTGAGTAGTTCTTGAAAATGATAACTGAGCTGCGCCTGGTGATGGGGGCTTGTAATTCTAGCTATTCAGGAGGCAGAGGGAGAAGGATCGCTAAAGCCCAGGAGTTCAAGACCAGCCTGGGCAACATAGCAAGACCCCATCTCCAAAAAATAAAATAATAACTAAATGAATAAATGGAATGGCTAGTTTGTATAGGGAGCTGTGCATGTGATTTTATCTGAACATAACAGCTCCATAGTCCCCTGTACCTGCCTTTTGATTCTATCTATTGTTGTGGCTCAGCTGTTTGAGTACACATCTCCCTGACTGTAGTTTGGAAAAGAGATGTTGGGAGTAATGGCCTTGTTTTTGCTTTCTTACAGGCTATTATGCACCATGAAGGCCACATGGATGATGGCATAAGTTTATCGAGATCCCAGCATGAAGAATCACGCACAGCACGAGTTATCCGGAGCACAGTCTTCCTTTTCAATAGATTTATAAGGTACTTTTTCTTTTGTAGGTGTAGTTGTTTGATACTTGATTTTCATTTCTTTATTGGATATGCAAATAGGCAATTTAAAAGTATGCTACGATGGTAAGAAATCTCATACTGTTTGGTAAGTCAGCAGAAACATTAGGAAGTGTTAATTAGATGATTTAATGTCTTTTAAATAAACTTTTAAAAAGAATATGGTTTTGGAAATTAGATGTGTCATTTGTAATTGATAGGTATAGATTAGGATGATTTAATGACTACTCTTCCTTGTACTGGACCTATGTAGTTCCTTTTTCTTTTCTTTTTCTTTCTTTCTTTCTTTCTTTCTTTTTTTTTTTTTTTTTGAGACAGAATCTCGTACTGTCACCCAGGCTGGAGTGCAGTGGCACGATCTCAGCTCACTGCAACCTCTGCCTCCTGGGTTCAAGCGATTCTCCTGCCTCAGCCTCCCGAGTACCTATAACTAGGATTATAGGTGCTCACTGCCACACCTGGCTAATTTTTGTATTTTTAGTAGAGATGGGGTTTCACTATGTTGGCCAGGATGGACTCGATCTCCTGACCTCGTGGTCTGCTCACTTCGGCCTCCCAAAGTGCTGGGATTACAGGCGTGAGCCACTGTGCCTGGCCTAGTTCCTTTTTCAATGAGGGCAGTGAAGCCTAGATATATGCTGAGTTTTGATACGTATTTTTAAAAAGTAATCCTCATAAAAACTGTTTTTCCACCTAATAAATGCAATAATTACATATCTACAGACTAAATTAAACTTGTGACCAACATGTTTTCTGGTAACATTATACCAACATATGCTCTGACTTGTGAGGGATTTCATTTGTCTCTTTAAACTTTGCTAATTTGATGGGGGAAACTTCTTGTTGATCATCTTTCTTCATTTCTTTTTTCTTTTGTGTTTATTCCTATTATTTGTTAATATTTCTGTTAAGTTGTTCTGAACTTCTGTTATGTTTAGAGATACTCATTTCCTGTTATGATAAATTGCAAACCTTTTCACCAGTTTATTGATTTGGAAAAGAATTTGAAAGGATTTTTGTAGTAGTTGAGTCGGTAAATTATTTTTTTGACTTTACAGCATAAAACAAATCTCCCCTACTCAAGATTGTATTATTTTCTACTTCTTTTATAAACCATCCCTTTTATAAACTACACACACTGTGTGTATATGTGTGCGTGCCATATGTAACCAAAAAATATGCACAGCATTTGGCCACACATCCTGAGTGTTTAGTCCATTTCTCTGCCTCATCTCAACTCCAAGCCTCGTCAGGGAGTAAAGCTTAAATCGAATGGGGTACGTACCACATTTTTGTATTTTTTGTTACTTGTATTACTTTTCATATTATTTATATTCTTGTAGTTTAATATAGTATTTATTTCTTATAATAAAAATTTATTACATTTTAATGCGGCATAAAATTAGTCAAGAAGTTCAATTTGGAAATTATAACTTATTTTGGAAACAAACTTAGCCTTTTCGTATCTTGTTCTTCCCACTAGTTTTTCTTTACTAGAGCTGATCAATCCTATGATAGGGATTGAGCAAATTAATCATAAATCTTTGAAATTGTCAATTTTATATTTAGTCAGCACTGACTTCTTCAAATATGAGGGACTTTTTTTCTTATTCAATTTGACTGCTGTAGAGTATTCAGTGGCACCACAGAGATTCCATTTGGTAAGTTAATTTAATACTAGACCAAAAACTGGTTATTTGTTTTGAAAACTATTTTGTGGGAAAGCTGCTATCTCAGTGTTACAGACATTATGTAGTGATAGTATACCATAAGTGGCTTTTTTTATGGTGGCTGAAACACCAAAATTCATCTTAAATGTGATTTACTTCAGCCCATCTGCTCTTTGGAAGAATAATTTTAAATTTTAACAATTACTTTTCTGATTAGAGAGAGTACCAAGTATGAGAAATTTGGATTCTGTGGTAAAAAAATGTTGAATTATACACTTGCTGCTTTATTAAATCTTGAAAATGATTTTCTGTCTGGGCTATTTGAGTGAAATTCATTTGTTATACCTATCATGATAAAATAGGATGGTTACATTAACCCCTATTAACTATGAAAAGATTTTCTGATTCCCAGTCTGATTCTTTCTATTTTCTTTCTTCTTGCCCTGCTCTCTTTTTTCTAACTTTGTAAGATGAATGCTGATACCATTGAGACCTTTGTTGACAAAAGCATTTAGTGTTACACTTTTCTGTTTTTAGTGGCACCTCACATGTTTTTATTTTTCTTTCTTCCTTTCTTTCTTTTCTTTTCTGTCTTCCTCTCTCTCCTCCACTCCCCTCTTTCCTCCCTCCCTTCCTCCCTCCCTTCATTCCTTCCTCCCATCCCCTCCCCTTCCTTTCCTTCTTTTGCCCTGCCCTTTCCTTCCTTCCTCTTTCTCTTTCTTTTCCTTCCTTCCTTCCTTCCTTCCTTCCTTCCTTCCTTCCTTCCTTCCTTCCTTCCTTCCTTCCTTCCTTCCTTCCTTCCTTCCTTCCTTCTCTCCTTTCTCTCCTTTCCTTTCTCTCTTTCTCTTTTTCTTTTTCTTCTTTCCCCTCCCCCTCACCATTCTGCTCTTCACTCTCATTCTGTCGTCCAGGCTGGAGTGCAATGGCCCTCTCTCTGCTCACTGCAACCTGCCTTCCAGGTTTAAGCAATTCTACTGCCTCAGCTTCCCAAGTAGCTAGGATTACAGGCATGCACCACCACTCCTGGCTATTTTTTTTATTTTTAGTAGAGACATGGTTTCACCATGTTGCCCAGGCTGGTCTCAAACACCTGACCTCAAGTGATCCACCCACCTCGGCCTCACAAAGTGCTGGGATTACAGGCATGAGCCATCGTGCCCAGCATTGATATGTTTTCTTTCAGTTTCCCCTTTGATGACTTCTTTGAACAATAGATTTTTTCAGCTTCCAAATAGTCAGAAATTTCCTGAATATTTTTCTGTTACTAATTTCTAATTTAATGCCATTATGGTCAGAGAATATACTTTGTGAGATTGATTGCTTTTAGGTTTATTAAGACTTGTTTTATGGCTTAGAATAAACTTTATTTTGGTAAATGTTTCATGTGAACTTGAAAAGAATATGCATTCTCCTCTTATTGGGTAGAGCATTCAAAAGTGTCAATTTAGTATTACTTATATCTTCAATTTCCTTACGTTTTTCAGTCTCTTTTTTCTATTAATTACTGAGAGAAAGGTATTGCAAAGTGTTTGATTGTAATTGTGGATATTTCTGTTTCTCCTTGCTGTTTGTCACCTTTTCTTTGTGCATTTTGAAGCTCTGTCATTAAGTGCATACATGTTTAGGATTTTGTTCTTTTGATGAACTGACCTCTTTATCATAATGAAATTACCGTCCTTAACTCTGGTAATATTCTTTGCTATGACATGTACTTTGTATAAGATGAAAATAACCACTCTAGTTCCCCTGCCCTTTGTTATTAGCATCCTATAATCTTTAACCTGTTTGTATCTTTACATTTAAAGTGCATTTCTTTTAAGCAATAGGCAGTTGGGTCTTGCTTTTTTATCCCATTTGATAATACCTGTTTTTAAATTGTATTGTTTAATTCATTTACATTGATATGATTATTGATGTAGTAGGCTTAAGTCTGTCTTCTTCCTATTTATTTTATATTCATCCCACCTAGTAGCAGGATAAAAAAGAGATACACGCACACACGCCACCATCACCACCACTGTCACCACTACCATCACCACCCTTACACGGGAGAATGAGAGCATATGGGTTACAAAAAATAAGCCACACAAGAAAAACACTTCGTGTGTGTGTGTGTATATATATATTTATATACATATATATAGTAATATATATGTGTTATATATATAATATATATTCTATATATTGTATAATATATATATTTACTTTGTCATTGTCCCATTTCCCCCTTCTTTTGGATTAGTTGAGTATTTTCTATTATTTCATCTTACCTCCTTTTTATTGGTTTATTAGCTGTAATACTTTATTTGTATTTTAGTGGTTACTTACGGGTTAAAGCTGTAATACTTTATTTGTATTTTAGTGGTTACTTATGGTTTATAGTATATATCTTTAATTTGTCACAGTCTACCTTTAATTGATATTTTGTCACTCTATGAATAGTGTAAGAACATTATAATATTATACTTCCTTCTCAGTTTTCGCAGTTTGTCATACATTTTACATTTATAGATGTTATTAATTCCACACTGTATTTTTATTTAAACAGTCAATTCGTTTTTAAAGAGTTTTAAATAACAAAAACATCTCTATTTGCACACATAGTTATAATTTCTAGTGCTCTTTTTTTGTGTGTGTGGATCTGTATTTCCTTCAGGTATTGTTTTCTTCTGCCTGAAGGATTTTTTTTTTTTTTTTTTTTTGAGACAGAGTCTCTGTCGCCCAGGCTGGAGTGCAGTGGCACAATCTCGGCTCACTGCAACCTCCACCTCCCAGGTTCAAGCGATTTTCCTGCCTCAGCCTCCCAAGTAGCTGGGACTACAGGCACCCACAACAATGCCTGGCTAATTTTTTGTGTTTTTAGGAGAGACGGGGTTTCACCATGTTAGCCAGGATGGTTTCGATCTCCTGACCTCGTGATCCGCCCGCCTTGGCCTCCCAAAGTGCTAGGATTACAGGCGTAAGCCACCGCGCCGGCCGAAGGACTTAACATTTCTTATCGTGCAAGTCTCCTGGAGATAGACTCTTTCGGTTTTGTGCAACTGAAAATGTGTTCTTTGCCTTCATTTTAAGTGATATTTTTGCTGTGTACAGCATTCTAGATTGACAATTATTTTTCTTTTGGTTGATTAATTTTACTCCGTATTGATGATTGTATTTTATAGTTCTTTATATGCCTGCTTATTTTTGTTTAGTTACCAGACATTGTGAATTTGTTAGATGCTGGCTATTTTTATATTCCTGTAAATATTCTTGAGCTTTTTCCTGGGATGCTGTTAAGTTACCTAGAAAGGGTTTGATTTGTTTGGATCTTGCCTTTAGAGTTTTCTGGGAGGGAAGAGCAGTGTTTAGTCTAGGGCAAATTATTCCCCACTATTGAGACAAGACCCTCGAATACTCTATCCAGTGCCCCATGAGTTGCAAAGTTTTCCAGTCTGGCTGCTGGGGACAGGTGCTCTTTCAGGTTCGGTGTGAGGGCCAGTTGTTGTTCCCTGTAATCCTTTCAGGTGATTCTGTTCCCTGCCTTGAGTAGTTTTCTCATGATGTTTTCATCAGTGTTCTGCTGAATATTTGAGGGAGACCTTCTGTAGGTCTCCAGGGTTCCCTCCTGTGAGCCCTCTCCTCTCTCTGTCCTGTGGATTCTAGCAACCTTGGTCTCCCTGGACGCCCAGCAGTGTCTCTTCGACTCATGGAGACTGTCAGGCCACACCTGGGTTCCCTTCCTGCTCCACGGCCTGGAAATTCTCCTAGGCAGTAAACTGAGGCAGCTGTAGGACCCATCTGATTTGTTTCTCATTCCTCAGGAATTCCTGTGCTTTATTCATTGCTATCCAGTGTCTTGAAAGTTTTCATGTTTTTTTGGTCGCCACCCCCACCCCCCATTATACTTTGTTTTTTGGGTTACTTCAGAGGGAAGGTAAATCCTGTCCTGTCACTTTATCTTGGCCAAATGTCACTCACATCTAGGTGACATGTGCAGTGCTTATTTCCTGATGAGATTCCTTGTTCCCCTTGGGAAATGTAGTCTAGAACCTCTTTGCTGATTCTGCATTGATTTTTTTCTCTTTTAGCTATCCTCCTCTTTACAATCCCATCACAAATTTACCATATTTTTCTGGGTTATCTAACATGTGCTTTTAACAATCTCTCCCTTGTGATCACCTGAGAAGTGCCATGGATAAACACAGCGAACCTTTGTTTCTCTTATGCTTAACTGACCTTAATCATGTATTAGCTTTTTCAACAATTAAATTTTAATTAAGCTTTGGTTTATTCTCCTTGTTTCTTTTCTATATTTACCCTTTAGTTATATTATTTAACTCCAGTAATCATGTTTATATTGCATATATATGTTTATATTGCATATATATATCCAGTAATCATGTTTATATTGCATATATATATATTTACTTTTTTACTTTACAAGTTTTACTTAAATGCACATGAGTATTACCTATTATAAGTCCCAAATTTAGGCTGGGCACAGCGGTGACTACTCACACCTATAATCCTAGCACTTTGGGAGGCCAAGGTGGGTGGATCACTTGAGGCCAGGAGTTTATCAACAGAGAGTAAACTGTATTGTATTCTACATTCTATACAACAGAATGCTACGCAACCAGTAAAATGATAAGGCTTACAAAGTAGCAAATTGGGCTGGGTGTGGTGGCTCACACCTGTAATCGCAGCACTTTGGGAAGCTGAGGCCAGCACGTCACTTGAGGTCACGAATTTGAAAGCAGCCTGGCCAACAGGGACGAAACCCCATCTCTACCAAAAATACAAAAATTAGCTGGATGTGGTGGGCATGCACCTGTAATCCCAGCTATTCTGGAGGCTGAGGCTTGAGAATCGCTTAAACCCTGAACCCAGGAGGCAGAAGTTGCAGTGAGCCGAGATTGTACCACTGCACTCTAGCCTGGGTGACAGGGTGAAACTCTGTCTAAAAAAAAAACAATTAGAAGTCCTGAATTTCTGTGATTTTTTAATATGTTCAGAAGCTTTGAAAAGTTTTACATGATTACTGAGCATTTTAAAGAGCATATGCTTTTAAATAAAAATTTTATTCATTTTATCACATTCGTGAAAGTACCAAGTCTTTAAAATCTCAGTATTTTTACAATATTTTCACCCAAGTATTTTTCAGTTATTTTTTACTATTAATTTTATTAATGCCAATTTACTTAATTTGTATTAAGATGCTAGTTTTAAAATTTTTACCTTTTAGAAAGAAAGTCAATATTATTTAATCATTTGTGTTTTTCTTATGTGGTTTATGTTCTGAGACCCTTCTGTTTTGTCTTTTGTGGTGGTGGTAGTACTGAGTGTGTGTGTGTATATGGTGTATGTGTGTGCGCGTTTGTGTTGTCTGCAGGGGAGGGGGCTCTATTATTTTGGCCTGGGGTGGGGAAAAAATATATATATATGTATATAGAATATATATGTATATAAAATATATATATAAAATATATAAAATGTGTGTTGTATATTTCTAATAGTAATACCATGAGCATTTAAGTAATACATAATGTGTGTGTATACATGGAAGTGTATAAACATATATATTATATGTAATTATACATTATAATGGATATATTATATAGTATATTATAATGTATAGTATAGTATATATTATATATACTATTCTATATGATAGTATATATAATTAATAGTATATATTAGTATGTGTATTATATACTATACTACCTAATAGTATAACAATAGTATATGCTATACTATATATATAAGTGTATATATATATTAGTATATACTATATATATACTATATATATATAGTATATACTATAGTATATATGGTATATACTATATATATACTAATACTATATATATACTATTAGTAGTATATATATAGTATTAGTATATATATAGTATATATGGTATATACTACTAATAGTATATATATAGTATTAGTATATATATAGTATATACCATATATATTAGTATATACTAATAGTATATACTATATATAATGTATAACAAATATATACAATAAATATATATAACATCATATATTTTATATATACTATATATGTTTTCATTTTTCTTCTGGATATATTCATAAACATATTCTTGAAGTAAATGAGAGAGGGGAGGAACCTGTATTTGTTAGGTAATAATATAGTTTAATCTTTAAATTACAAAATGTAGCCATAGGGTTAATAGCTTTCATTTTTACTCTGGCATAGGGTGATTCTACTACTTTTGGATTTCTGGATGATTTTTTTTTTCCCTGATTATTTTTTTTGTTCACGATAAATTAAGATGATATTCATCTCTTTATTAGATGAAAGCCCTAAAACATAACATAATTAATAATTGTAGAAGTTTGGACAATATTTCTTCTGACAAGAGACTTCTCTTACAAAGTAATTGAATAGTTACGTTCCTCATGGTAGATATGTTTATTTCAATATAATAACCTAAAGACTGACATTTACTGTTGTTTTCACTTAAATTTGAAAATGTGGATACTGAATCATTTTTGAATTGTATTCACTTATTAAGAGTTGAGTTTGAATTTGTTATACATTTATTTATGTTTAATTGGAGTTAATGGGGTAAAATGTTTAGAAAAATACTTCATTACATGTGAAATTTTCTTGTTAAAGAGGAAAAATAATTTTCTACTGAAAAGTCACTCTTGCTTTTTGGGTACAGAAAAACTTATAGAGGCGATAAAACTTGGGGGTAGATGAATTCTACCTCCAAGATCAGTTGATATAACTGATATAGAACTTCAGGCAAAAACTTTAAAATAGTTGTACGGTTTTACGATTTCTACTGTTTGATAAGGCTGAAATCAAATATTCCAAAATCATTAGCAATCTTTGTGGAAGTGATGACACATTTTAAATAATGTTTTAAAACTATAAAGTTCAAAGCTAATTCTCATTCATGAGTATTTTATTGTTTTATAATGTAAGTTCCAGCATAGTCAGAAAATTAGAAACATTTGCTTGGGATAAAATGTTAGCATACGGTTTTGCTGAGACAGAGAGCAGGAATGGAAGTGTAATATTTCTATGCATTAACAACTTGTCATGGCTATAGAATATTATGGTATCAACTACAGTAGAGGTACTGTTGCATTCTTTTATTGTATGCATTGTGCTTTTTAAAATCGTTTTATTTCGAAATACTTTTGATTTGTAGACATCATGTTTTAAAGTTCTTTTCAGATACATTCAAGGCTATGAGTTTAAAAACTGAGAATCTCAGTAAGCTCAACAAATTAACACATTTACATGCCAGTAATGTACCTTTCTTCCCAGGTTAGAAAATACTTCATGATGTTTTTGTTAATATAATTTTTAAATGCATTTCTTTCAGATAATAGAAAAGCATTTTAATATGTATTTACTGATTAATAAGCAAATTTTCTAAATTAACATCATTAGAATATATTTTTGAACTCACAGGAATTAAACAGAATGGCAAGCTAGGGTCCATGAAAACTTAGGCATTCCTTTTCAAAAACAAACCACAAGGAAACGTCAGAATTATGAATCTGGGAAGATGCAGCCTGAATCTTTAAAGTGTGTAGCTTTCCAGTGAAAATCAACTGGTTTCTGAACATTTCGACTATTGGTTTTGTAGGCACTGTTCCTGTGGCCTATAAGGTTATTCTCTAGACGACTGGCCGTGGATACTGGTTTTTATAACATTACACAGTTTCTGACTTGAATTAGAATTCCTTATCGCTGCTTGAGGAGCAGGAGGACCTTTCTGACATGTCCCTTTTACAGTGATGTAGGGAGAGAGATTAATCTCTGAAATCATCCACAAATGGAAAAATGATACAGTTGTGAATCACCGACAATAGAGAAATGTTTATGGTTTATTTTAGGGGCCTCGATGCGCTCAGCAAGAAAGCGAAGGCTACCACCGTCGATTTGCCGATAGAATCCGTGAGCCTAAGTCTGCAGGATCTCATTGGCTACTTTCACCCGCCTGATGAGCATTTAGAACATGAAGACAAACAGAACAGACTACGAGCCCTGAAGAATCGGCAAAATCTCTTCCAGGAAGAGGTGCGTTTCTGTCCACACTCACTTCTCTTCTGTTGTTCTCTTGTAAAAACAGCTTCTTGGTTGGGAAAATTCTCCATCTATGTGACCATCTTTGCATTTTGCAATATAGAGGAGAGAGTATACTACTGAACAGGAGAAACAGGCCTTAGAGAAATCTAGACATGGTTTTTATTTATTTATACTATCCATGAGTATTATTTAAAAACATGAATCTTTTCATTCTCCTGGCAAGAGACATTTACCCTCTGCTCAGTCCTCACCCTGGTCTTTTGCAAGTTCTCTTCATGTGGGTTATATCAGTTAAGAATCTTAAAGTGTCTATAAGAACACAGGCTTTAGAAAGCATCAGGGTTTTCAGACTATTCAGCAGGTTCTCGGGTGCTCCTGGGAAATAGCCCGGGATGTATAGGAAGCGTTGTGTTGGGGATGGAAGCTGTCAAGAGAGGGCTACCGGAGTAGGCTGAGCTCCAGGGACCCTACTTGGACATAGCAACCCTACCCTTCCCGTTTGCATCTATTACATTTCCATGTATGATTGTCTTACACCAAAAGTTTCACTGCTAAAAAGAACTCAAGTGTCATATTTTATAAACAATAAAAGAAGGACCAAATGATATATCTAATGTTCTAATATAGTCAGAAGCTTCAGTGGAGACTACCAGGGTTGGTGGGATAAATCAGGCTAGTTCAGCTGGATTCCCATTCTTTTCAATGCATCTTGTATGGAGAATAATGATTTTTTTCGGAATAAATACTTAGCTTTGTAAAAGTAACAAAACGGGTTATTCATTGAGTACACATGGACACAAAGAGGGGAACAATAAATACCAGGGCCTACTTGAGGGAGGAGAGTGGGAGGAGGGCAAGGGTCGACAAACTACATGTCAGGTACTGTGCTCATTACCTGGGTGATGAAATTGTTTATACATCAAACCTGTGACACACAATGTACCCACGTAACAAACCTGCACATGTAACCCCCAAAGCCTAAAATAAAAGTTGTGACAGAGAGAAATAAAACTAAAAAACAAAATCAAAAAGTGTTATTACTAGGTTCTCATAATCCCTGTCTACTTTTAAAGCTGTTTTCTAATATCTCATCAGAAACTCTTGAAACTGACATAACTTTTTGAGGACATTCCCACTGGGTATTCAAAAGAAATGACCTATCTGGAGACCTCAATGGCATGAAAGCAAAAAAGTATCAACATAAACCAATAATAACATGGACAAGTTTATTGGGAGCTTTCACATATGCCAAATTGTTAGACTCTTTTACAATGCTGCATTTATTTAATATCTGGAAGAAGTAAAATTAAATATTGGGTTGTAAAAATTAAAATATTAATTTAGTTTTTTTCCCAACTTCTCATATAAGACAATCTGGATGGCGACTTGGAAATGTACTTAGGTCCATGGTATCTCTTAAATTCTGTGTGAAATAAATTAGTTGGATTAGACAGTGGTTTATAGCTCTTTATGTGGTTTGCCACACTTTTTACAACCTTGATCTACCAATAATAATAAAGCATAATTTCAATCTCAGGCTGTATCTTACAAAGTTCATTATAATGCAAAAATGCATTATAGCATTTTTGATTTGCTTTAAAAATACCTTTTCATGAGCTTTACCTGATTTACTATGTCTTTAATTTAATAATAATAATAATAATAATGCCTATCTAAGAATAAGGATCTGCTCTTACGGTCACTTAACAATAGAATGCCATAAGTATGAAGTACATGTTTGTAGGTTGTTCTTCCACTGTTTGATGATGACATTCAGAATTTAAAATCCACTTGAATTATCTGAAGAACATTTCATTTCACATGTAAATGTGTGTCTTCCTGTCCTTTGAATGATCACAATTTTCTTTATGATTAGTAGGTGAACCTTCAGCCAGACTTCTATTTTTAAATCAGCTTAGCATCTTTAGTCTGTAAGCAGAATGACAGTTTTAGATGTCTTTTTTTTTAACCTTCCAGGGAATGATCAACCTCGTGCTCGAGTGCATAGACCGATTGCACGTCTACAGCAGTGCAGCACACTTTGCTGATGTTGCTGGGCGAGAAGCAGGGGAGTCTTGGAAATCCATTCTGAATTCTCTGTATGAGTTGCTGGGTAAGAAGCATGATTGGGTTCACGACAATGGAGTTATGTCTATTTAAAATGTCCATAAATGGGCTATGTGTGGTGGCTCATGCCTGTAATTCCAACAATTTGGGAGGCTGAGGTGGGAGGATCGTTTGAGGCCAGGAGTTTCAGACAAGCCTGGACAACATAGCAAGACCCCATCTCTACAAAAAAAAAAAAACACACAAAAATCACATAATAGCTACAACAATTTTATAACATGCCTCCTAATTGAGACTTAAATTTTAATTTACTGGGCTAAATCAAATGGTGCTTAGTATTAAAATCCATCTCTGAGTGAGAAAGGTAGCTAGAGAAGTAGATTTGCCTTTGGTTAAAGGAGGTGAAAGTCATTCAGGGTGCAGTCTTTGCAGATAAGGGGCCTTTATATGGATATGTATTAAAAATTTCTTTTTGGTTTTGGAGTTAGTTCCACAAGGGTCCCTCTTAATTCCTTCCATTCCCATCTTATCAGTGATCTGCTCCAGTCTTCTCTCTATTCTTTAGAAGATCTCCATTTGGCAAGTTCTAAGTACGCCTGACATTGATTAAGTGACAGTTGCTGTGGTTTGCTCTGCATTCCTGTGGGCTCTCTGCAAACACAAGTCCTCATTATTTTTGACCTCCTGTAGCTTCTACTTGTCTCTTGTCAAAAACTAAAGGGTCTGCGATTTTTACCCTATTTGCAAGCTAGTAAGTTAGCCTGCAGTTAGGGTAAAGAGGGACAGTTTAGTAGTCAAAGAAATGGCTGTAGCTGTAGAGATTGGCTGTAGTGTCAATTCTCTGAGCCCCAGTTCTCAGAGGACAATGTGAAGGGGCAGATGACACCTACACATGCAGCTGGTTGAGTTACAGAAAAGGAATCCTGAGTTCAGGGAGCGTGAGTTAGTTACACTAGAAAGAAAGCGTGCCTGGGTCTTTGCTGTGGGTGGAGACGTCTCCCTCTCACAGGGCCTCTTGCTGCAAACATCCTGGAAAAGATTTCCTGAAACAAAGTTTTCCAATGACTTGTTTGCAAGACGTGCAAAAACAGAGACCATGGGGAATGGTCTCTTTCTCCACCCTAACCCTCACCTCCAAAATCTCAGATTCATCCTGTATGTCGCAACTGTTACGTCACTTCCCTGTTTAGACAGCGTTCACATTTCTATAACATTCTAGAAGATAAAGTTCACCTGGTTGCCCCTGGTATATGAGGCCTCAGTTAACTCTGCCAGCCTTCTATTTTCCCAGCCCCCTTATCCCTACCCCCTTACTTGAGCCACATCACAGTTTCTGGAACTTTCCATACAGATCACACCTCTGGGACATTCTCTCACCTTTTTCAGAATTGTTGTATATCCTTCAAGACCCAGTTCACGTGTCACTGTCTTTTAAAGTTACTCTTGATGACCGGGCATGGTGGCTCACACCTGTAATCCCATCACTTTGGGAGGCTGAGGCAGGCAGATTACCTGAGGTCAGGAGTTCGAGACCAGCCTGACCAATATGGTGAAATCCTGTCTCTACTAAACAAACAAACAAACAAACAAACAAAAAATTAGCCGGGAGTGGTGGCGGGAGCCTGTAATCCCAGCTACTCAGGAGGCTGAGGAAGGAGAACCATTTGAATCCAGGAAGTGGAGGTTGCAGTGAGCCGAGATTGTGCCACTGCGCTCCAGCCTGGGTGACAGAATGAGACTCCATCCCAAACAAAAACAAAAATAAAGTTACTCTTGATGTTTCTCCCAACTCTTAAGTATAATTAAATCTTCCTTCTCTGGTTTCTTGCCACTAAGTTTTACCTGTATTTTATAGCAGTTTTCACATTTCTTATTTAGTTATAAGTGTGATTGATTTCTAAGGCAAGAATAGCACCTTCCTGGTTTTTGTATCTCTGTTATTTAACTGAATGTCTGGCACGTAGAAGATACTCAATAAATGTGTATTCATTAAATGACTTAAGTTCTGATAAAATAGGAAAGTATACCTAAGTATAGAAAGGAGATAATGCAAAAAAAAGTTACAAAAAAAAGAAAAAAAGATAATGCATTTTTAATGGAAAGAATGAAGGATAGTCAAAATATTTGAAAGTTCTTTGCAATCTAATTAAATGTCATTAAAATTTATAGAGTCATAATACAACCCAGCAAATAAAACTCTTGTGCCTATTAGAATTGTTAATATGTTTTCATTAGGTGGGCTATTTGATATGCCATTAAAATTAAACACTTGCAGTTTGGTACTTTCAGACTAAAACGTAACATGTGGCTGCCATTTCTGAGAACAGGACCAGGAATATTGAGGCTTTATAGGAATTTGGATTCATTATTTTACCCACAGTAATCATCGAGATAAAGATTTTGTGAGGCCAAAATTCTAATGACTGCCTTTCTTTGCAAATGCAGAAGTTATAGCACTAAATTTCATAATATAGCAGAGACTAAAGTGTAGTGGTGTTTTTAACACCACAGACTACCTTCTTCACTTGGTATAAGATTAATTTCTTGGATAAACTCGACGCTTAAGTAAATAGTTGCATCACCTAGCCTGGGCAGCGTAGGAAAACCCTCTAAATAATAATAAAAACTAGCTGGATGTAGTGGCTCACGTGTGTAGTCCCAGCTATGCGGGGGGCTGAACTGGTAGGATTGCTTGAGGCCAGAAGTTTGAGGCCAGCCTGGGCAACCATCTCTAATTTAAAAAAGAAAATTTTATGTATGTATGTTTGAGGGTAGAAAGTGTTATGTGCAGAAAGAACATTGTTTTTGTAGGTAAATCTAGAAAATAAGCATCTTACTTTACTTTTCATATCAACTCTTCTTATAGCCTCTGTTAATTGGTTCCTTCAACAGGTATTGTATCCATGAGTAACAAAATGAATAGAAAGAATGCTATTTTTTGATATAACCATAGAAAAAGTCCATTGCCAAAAAGTTAGCACTTCAGCTTTATCCTTCTGAGCTACTTATTTCTCAAGCCAGTCCTCCCTTTACCTCCACAGAGTTATTTGGGGATTAAATTTGATGATTTTAGAACCTACAAAAGTAACATTAATAGACTTTACAAAATGTTGGGGACTTGGTGGGTATGAACACAGTTCCTGCTCCTAATTAGTTTTGAGGTTGGCTTTTACTGGAACGTGGCTAGAGATGTGATTTTAAAATGGCTTACCTATTTAAATAGAAAGAGAAAGGAACTCTTATAGGCGGAGTGATGTTTCTATCGGGATGTGTTCAGTTGGAAATAACAGAATACCCAAACGCAAACTGGCTTCAACAACAGAGGGGATTTGGGGGCTCGCATAGCTCGCAGTCTACCAGTGGGTTTGACACAATGGCTCCATCTGATCTCCAGAACAAGCTTCTTTAGGTCTCCACTCTGCCTTCCATGGGGTCGTCATCTTCCAGTGCTGGCTTTTCTTGATGGCCTCAACTGTCTGCTATCAGCTGCTAGTACTGCGTACTTTCTTTCTGACATGAGAAAAGTGAAAAAGGGCTTGTTGCAGAAGTTACACCCTGAGAAAGAGTGTGCTATTTCCTAAAATCCCCAAATACAGTGCTCCTTGCATGTCATTAGCCCAAATTGTGTCTGGCCATTCCTGAACTGGTCACTCTGGCAAGAGTAGAGAAATTTTAACACTGGTCTTGACTGATCAGGGACCCACTCTTGAAACTGGGTCAAGTCCTTGGACTGTCCATCTGTTGTACAGGGAATGAATGTTATAGAGGATGCTGCCCAGGAAGCTGAAGTTTCCACCCCAAATGTTGACTCGTATACTTATTCAAAGGGTTTTATGAACTGAATTCTAATCAGAATGCTTTTATTCACTACCTGGCACTATGGTTGAACAGAGTAGGCAGTCAATAAATATTTGTTTGAATTATTTAATAAATACATTACAGAGATTTCCATTGACTTCTGTAGCAGGGTGGATTTGGCTATCAATTTAGTGTATTAAAAACCAGTGGACCTCCTGCTCCTCTTTCATTAGGTTCCTTTCTTGAAATATAAACACCTGACCTTTCATTCAGGCATATAGCAAGTGGCACCTATTGTTACTATAAATATTACCTGTAAAATGGCAATAATCATTCCTCTCATAAGGTTGTTGGGTGGCTTAAATGTTATAATGTATAGAAAATGCTCAGCATCACATATTGTTGTTCCTATTATCATTATTCCCATTTCTTTTGGATACTTATTATCATCCTTTCCCTTGTTAACATAGTAAAGCTTTTGTCTCCAACCTCTTGCTCCATTCTTATTGTTGTTGTTTTGCTTTTCAAAGATGTCCTAGAAAAGAAACTTTACTTGTTGGATATAGCATAGAATGTTATGGATTAGCCAATAGAGCGCATAGAATCATGATGATTGTAGGTGTGTACTGGTTCTTGTTTTCCTCATTGGAAAATGGCGGTAACGAAGTTTACTTTATCACTATTCTCAGACTGCAGATTTTATATTCTATTATTCTACCCATTTTTGAACACAGCATCACACATCTGCATCTTTACCATCTGGTATACAGCTAAATACTTCAGATATCAATGATATTCACATATGGTAAAATTTGTGGTTAATCTCTTTACCTCCGCTCCTTCTCCTTTCCAGTCTTTACTCAGACCTCAGGGAGCTCTCACACACTTCTCAGGAACTTTCAGAGACTCTCTGACCTGGTTTATATCCTTCTTTTAAGAAGAAGGATCTGGTCTGTCTTTTCCTTTCACCAGCAACCAGATGTTGCTGGTCTGTCTCTAAGCTCTCTGTATTGCATTCTTTGAGTTCTTGGTCTGGTCTGTCCCTTCCTTTCACCTTTGATATTGCTGATTCTGTCTAGTTAGGGGGCTGCAACTTGGGAGAGAGATCTTGATCTTTTATTTTTCATTATTCTGAATCTATTAACATGCATTACTTTTATAATTGAAAAAAGTAGTTAACATATATCTCTAATGCCAGATAATTGGCAGTAAAAGTAAAAACTGAATGTATTAATTACAGTTGAGTAAAAAAAACCAACAACATTTATATATTAGTACAAATGAAGAGACTGTCTTCCCATAATCTACATGGTAATTTTAGTGGGAGTTGGGGTGTTTCCAATGGATAGAGTTATGAGAGTATTTTTTAATGTTTTTGAGTTCCTATGATTTTCTTTTTGTGTTATAGTGAGCATCGATTTCATGACCGGAAAAGGGTAACAAATACAACTTTATGTTGAATTTTGACATGCAAAAGACTTCAGAACCATCTTCTGCCAATATTTTTTATTGAATTCATTGTAATCATAAGATAGCCATATATACCTAAATATATACTTCAGTTTGTCTGGAAAAGTCTCAGATCTGCAGCAATAATTGGAGTCCTATAAGACATGTGTATCTACCTTTCATTCTTTATTTGGCTATCAAAACCTTTGGTTCAAATATTAACTCCAAATTTGTTAAGCCTCCTTCCCATTATTCCAAATAGGTAGACCATAGATTCTCTCCTGGGGTTATATGTGAAATAAGCCACTGTCTTTGTATTTTTTCTTCAGTGTGTCTATTTTTCATGGAGAGAAAACCAAGAAGGTAGGAATGAGAATCTATAACAATTTTGCATTTTTCATGTGTTTTAGGTGGAGAATGACAAAGGTAGATTTATGAGCCTGCTGTTTGGAATACCTCAGGATCTTAGAAACAGCGATACTCATAGTTGGAAAAGCATCGCTGTGGCATGCTTTCATACATCTTTTCTGACATCCACATGATTAATCTGTGGGATGCTTACAAGACAGAATGATTTTCTAAAGATGTCTGAGAAATGGCTCTTTGGCAAACTTTCCTATGAATACTCATGTTCTGAAGATTCAAAGTATGAAACCAACAAGGATAGATTGCTGCTCTTTGAGTGTGACCAAAATGAATGTTCGAAGACTTGGAAAGGATACAGCCATTAGCCATTATTTTTGCACATCCAGACCATTTTCCCAGTGTCTCAGGGAGGCAGATCTCCCTAAATGCCATAAAACATTGAGAAAAGGCAGTCAAGAGGTGAAAAATAAGGAAATGGGCTTTAGACATGCACACATCAGGTGTTGTTCTAATGTTTGTGCATCTGGATAGTTCCGATCTTGTTCTTCAGGAAGTCTCAGAAATGTATCTTATAAACAAGACACATCCTTTAAAATTTTCAGCTTGATAAGTCTCGTTGTCCCTCACCCTTGCAAGTCCCTGCGTAGGAGTCCTCAAACTCCAGTGTACAAGATCCCCAAATGCAGGGACAGCGCTCCAAGCTCTCCAAGAAGTTTCAGTGCATTATCTTCTTAGATTCTTCAGTACGTTCTGAAGTGTTCTGTTCTGTTTGTTTGTTTGTTTAATGGGTTTTGGTTTTTTCAGGCTTAGCAGCATCTACTTGTTAATCTCAGTATTTTGAAAAATGTTTCTAGATTTTAGTCCAATTAGCCCCTCACTTTTCTGTGCTACGTAGGGCCTGTTACTTAGTGTTTCCAAACTTTGAATATAAACTCCAAGAGGGATGTTGTTTCATTTGCTCTGTATCTCCAGCACCTAGAACAATGCTTGACACCAAGCAGGGAATCAGTATTTGTTGTGTCAATTTTTAAAGTGAAGGTAATTTCTTGGAATTTCTTTAAATCTAAATTTTTCTGTAAGTCTCAGATTTTTTTAATCTTTTGTGAAATTTTGAGTTCAAGAATTTAAAGACATTGAAGCATGAAGCCTCTGGGGATAGGATGATTCTAATAAAACAGATGAATATTGCATGATTCCACTTATAAGAAGTATCTAGAATGATTAAATTCATAGAATTAAAGAATGGGGCCGGGCAAAGTGACTCATTTCTGTAATCTCATAATTTGGGAGGCCAAGGCAGTGGGATCACTTGAGGCCAGGAGTTGGAGACCATTCTGGGCAACGTAGCGAGACCCTGTCTCTACAGAAAGTTTAAAAATTAGCTGGATGCAGTGGCATGTGTGCCAGTAATCCCAGCTACTGAAGAGGCTGAGGCGGGAGGATCACTTGAGCCCAGGAAGTCGAGGCTGCAGTGAG
Organism: Macaca nemestrina; assembly: GCF_043159975.1. Taxonomy (NCBI): domain Eukaryota; kingdom Metazoa; phylum Chordata; class Mammalia; order Primates; family Cercopithecidae; genus Macaca; species Macaca nemestrina. The sequence goes on along the minus strand of NC_092125.1, from coordinate 11,741,517 downwards.
CTATGATTTTGCCACCTCACTCCAGCTTGGATGACAAGAGTGAGAATCTGTCTCAAAAAGCAAAACAAAACAAAACAAAGCAAAAATCAAAAGATCAGAATGGTGATTGCCCAGGGACTGAGGAGTGTGGAATGGGTAGTTGCCAATCAGTGGGTATAGAATTTCAGTTAAGCAAAATGAATAAGTTCTAGAGATATACTGTATGACATTGTACCAAGAGTCAACGATACTGTATTGTACACTTTGAAATTTGTTAAAATGATAGATCTCATGTTAAATATTCTTACCACGGGAAACTAAATTGTTAAAAAGTAAAGAAATGCAGAATAGTGTATTTGTTTTTAAAAACCATTTTTTATTAATTGTGAATATTGCATGACTTTCATATTCTAATTGGATAAAAGTGTAGGGATTTAATTAGTTATTTAACATTAATAAAACTGGTTTGGTGAATTAGCATTTCCTTCTTAAGAGCTTAATTCAAAGCTCTTTTATATTACTTAAGTTGGACTGCAGTTATTTAACCACTGATATTCTTATTTTATAGGAGACTGGACACTATCTATTCATTCAGTTATGTTCAGAAATACCATACCTACTAAGTTGCAGGCACCATATCAAATGTAATAAAACACAGTGTCACATATAAAATAGCTTAAAATATCATAGAAGATGACTTGTAAGTCATTGGACTGTGTTTATTCACATTTTATTTGAGGCCATATTCACAGGGCCAGCTGTAGTGCCTGATGCATTCACATTGATATTTCTTAAATATATGAGAACAAAGACCTATATGGAAGGTAAAAGATCTTAACTTGGTCTTTAATTAGGCAGCGATTAAAGAGTATTGTAAAGTTTTAGAGAAGAACATTTGTCTTTTGTTTTTCTACCTGAGTCACCATATGAAGTTGCCGTTGCACTTGGGAGACGACAGTGGTGCTTGGAGACATCTCTTGATGAGAGCCACCACGGATACTGATACCGTGGTTTTCCGTTTGATTTTTGGAAAGACATTCACTTTATTGTACTATTTGGTATTAAAATTAATACATTTTAGATAAGGAAGCAGTAAGAAAAATTAGGAAGGTGGAAACCAGTCTTACACTTCACCACTCATTTTAATGTATAACCTTTAAAAATGTTGCCTTAAATATTTATCACGTTATACACGCACAGAACATTTTGCACACCTGCACGCATGCTTGCAGAATAACATTGTATGTGCGTATCTGTGCACATCTTTGCAGCAAGACATCACCTATTCCCTCCTCCCCTTGAAGATTTGCTTATCTTGCTCCAAATTCCAGGTTCACGGACTAAGATAGTCAAAGGGCTTTCCTTTGATGTTGGTATGTTTCAGGGGTTTATTTGGTTACAATTTTTCAGACTTCCATGCTTTTTTATTGTTGTCTATTTTTCTCCAAGAGTGAAATTGTAGCCACAGAACATCACCTCTTCACATCCTAGCTTCCATTCTTATTGAGTGAGCATTTGTGATTTTTTTGACAGAATTTATTGCAGGTTCAAAGGGTCACTGTGAAAGATCATATTACAGGGCATGGCCCTATTTTTTCCTCTCTTGGGTCCATTCTTCTTCCACCTTATTTTGGAATAAGAAAAGGTACCTTTTTGACCTGGGGAAGCAGTCGCACTAACCTCAATCTTCCTCAAGATCTCTGTTTCTATGTCAGTCCCTTATCAAGATATTTTTCCCCAAAATATCAGCTCTCATTCTCTAAGAAATATTCTGAAAAACAGTTTTCTCCATGCTATACATGTACTTATATTCAGTGGATACATTTACTTTACAAAAATGGAATCATGCTATTAATGTTCTTTTATAGCAGATGTTTTCAATTAATTCTATATTGTGAGCCTCTATCCTTGGCAGTAACTATAAACCTTCGTCAAGCTTTAGCAGATGTACACTTCTGTGCTGAAGGAATGTCACCATTTATTTATTTCGGCACACTTAGGCTATTCCAGTATTTTGCTATTATGAAGAGTGTTGTGATGAGCTTCCTTGTATTTCTCTGCGTACTTTTCCATTACTTAGAAACTCACGTAACTTATTTCTTCTTAACTGGATGAATTATAATAATTCACAGACTCCATTTATCTGTAAAATATATTGGTACCCATGACATGCACCTACATACACACACGCACACACACGCACACACACACATGCATGCATGCGTGATGTTCAGGAGACACTATTTTACTGAGTTAATTTTTTTTCATTAGAAATGTATACATTTTCATAGTATATTGAGATGGTTTTATCTTTCACTCATTAACAGATTTCCTGATATATTTTTGTGTCTTTGGAGGAATGAATCTCCACTTGGATGAAATGTTGCTAATGTATTGCTAAATTTGAATTATAAATACTAAATTTATACTGCTAAATTTGATTTAATTTCATTAATATATACATTTATATAATATTTTAGGATTTATATTTATAAGTAAGAGTTCTTGTTTTGTAATGTCTGTTTTGGTATCAATGTCACTGATACTGTCTTCATGAAATCATCAGAAAAGTCTCCTTAGTTTTTTGGCTTTGGAATACGGTCCTGTGTCACTCATTGGAATAGTTCTAAGGAAAACATCTTGCAAACATCATGAAACTTACACAAACCTCCGTGTTACAGCCTACTGCAGAGCTACGCTAAACGGGATGGCCTACTACATGGCTATGCTCTATGGGATGGCCTACTGCTCCTGGGCTACATAACCTATGGCTGTGCATAGGTACAGCAATATGTACAGCATATTACCATACTGAATAAGCAGTTGTAGCACAGTAGTGTTTGTATCTAAGCATAGAAAAGGTACAGTAAAAATATAGATAATCTTATGGTGTTAAGGCACGATCATTTTATCTGTTTCATTGTTGACCAAATCATTGTTATGCAGCATATGAAGTAGTATAGAAATTACTTATTTATTGAATATGTGCGAAAAAGCTTTTGGTCTTTGATATACTTTTCAATATTACTCATGATTTATTATTCTGTTTAGGTATTCTCCCTTCTATTGGGTCAGTTTTAGTGAAAAAAATACCTACCTGTATATCTATGTATCTATATATGGTTGTGCTTATAATTCCTTTTTTTTTTTTTTTTTTTGAGATAGGGTCTCACTCCGTCACCCAGGGTGGAGTGCAGTGGTGATATCATGGCTCATGGCAGCCTTGACCTTCCAGGCTCAGGCAGTCTTCCCTCCTCAGCCTCCCAAGTAGCTGGGACCACAGGCATGTACCACCATGCCTGGAAAAATTTTTTTAAACTTTTTGTGCAGACTGGGTCATGCTATGTTGCCCAGGCTGGTCATAAACTCCTGGGCTCAAGTGATCCTCCCACCTTGGCTCCCAAAGTGCTGGGATTACAGGCATGAGCCACCACGTCTGGTGTAATGCCCTTTTCTTAATTTTGTCCTTTTTTCCTTTTCTTTTTGATTAAAGTAGTAGTTGGTAGTCAGCTTATATTTTAAAAATAGTCCTTGAATGTATTCTTGATCAATCTTACTATTATATAAATTATTTCTATTTCTAATGTATTAATTTCTACTTTTATTGCTATTCATATATTTTTTCTATTTTACTGTTTATTTGATTTTCTTTTTCTCTATTTCAAAAGATTTACTTACCATTTTTCACCCAACTGCTTAGCAATTAAAGTGTTTAATTTTGCCTTGAGTACACTTTTGGCCATTTACCATTGGTTGTGTTAGGTATTTATTAGATATTTTACCATTTATTAGATATTTACGATTAGTTGTTGGTTGTGTTTGATATTTATTAGATATTTTATATTATGGTATTGATTCCATCATTGACCCAAGAGTTATTAAGGAGACAGTTTAAATTTTTATATACTTCGGTTTTATTTTCGTTCCTGCTTTTCTTACTAAATTCTGACATAGTTCTGTCAGAGAACTTGGTTTATACCATGTCTGTTTGCAGTAAATTTAATGAAATTTTCTTTGTGGCTCACTCTATAATTTTCTTCAATGCCCCATGGCTTATTAAAAGAGTTCATTCTTATACTATTAGCTTCTTTCAAGAAGCACTTATGTTATATATATATCATTTTAGATAGATAATATATGTTTTATATATACCTATATAATTTTAGATAATACAATAGATAGCTTATATATAATTTTATATAGCTATATATAGTTACATATATATTATATATAATTAGTTTTACAAAATCAGAAATAAAATGAAAAGCACGAGTTATGTTTTAAACAAAAGGGACTCTTAAAATTCAAAAACTTTATCATGTCCTTTTTCCCAATTGCTATTGTTCTAAATCGGGAACAGATATTCTTACAGAATAAAATTAGAAGTTCTGCTTAACACACAGTACTTCTCGTTCCTCTGCTATCTTCCACCCCTATCTTTTGTCCGCTGTACTCTGCAGTCTGTGAGTATAGCTCACTGGCTGGCTCTTAGGGGAGGCTGCCGGACCCAGAGCCAGAGCAGAGCCTGAGTAATTAGTGTATTAGCTCTGAATCTCTGTACAAATGTCACGGAGGCTCTATACACAAAAAAGCTCTTCTCATGAGCTGGCGTCTTTTCTGTGTGTTTCTTTTCTTACTCTCAGTCAGATAATAACTTTATTTCTTTATTTTTGGAAAGAGGGAACGTGAAGGACATCTTTAATTGTACACTGTAACTGTAGAGTCTCTTCCCTCCTACTTTTTTTTTTTTTTTTTTTTTGAGACGGAGTCTCGCTCTGTCGCCCAGGCTGGAGCGCAGTGGCCGGATCTCAGCTCACTGCAAGCTCCGCCTCCCGGGTTCCCGCCATTCTCCTGCCTCAGCCTCCCGAGTAGCTGGGACTACAGGCGCTCACGACCTCGCCCCGCTCATTTTTTGTATTTTTAGTAGAGACGGGGTTTCACCATGTTAGCCAGGATGGTCTCGATCTTCTGACCTCGTGATCCGCCCGTCTTGGCCTCCCAAAGTGCTGGGATTACAGGTGTGAGTCACCGCGCCCGGCTCTTCCCTCCTACTCTTAACAAGAAGGTTAACAGGCAGTAGCCTCAAACTTCACTTCTTCAAACTGCTTGCATCAGCTACCAGATTTTCTCTCTCTCTCTTTTTTTTTTTGAGACAGAGTCTCGCACTGTCACCCAGGCTGGAGTGCAATGGCGTGATCTTGGCTCACTGCAACATCCACTTCCTGGGTTCAAGCGATTCTCCTGCCTCAGCCTCCTGAGTAGCTGGGATTACAGGTGCCCACCACCATGCCTGGCTAATTTTTTGTATTTTTAGTAGAGATGGGGTTTCACTATGTTGGTCAGGCTGGTCTCAAGTTCCTGACCTCAAGATCCGCCTGCCTCAGCCTCCCAAAGTGCTCGGATTACAGGTGTGAGCCACCGCGCCTGGCCTACCAGAGTTTCAATAGCAATTATTCTTATAGAGACATGTTTCTCTCTTTAAATATCGTATTGTCTAAAAGTCTTGCCATCCCTTTGTAAGCAATTGTACTGTTTCTGAATAAACATAGAGGTATAAGAGTAGAAAATATTTACCAGGCTTGCTTTGAATTTAATGATTTTGAAAAATTAAAAGTTTAAAATTGAGTGTATAAACTAGGCTGAAAGAGATCAGAAACATCACATAGGAATTTTATTTAAAATGGGTTCTTCAATCAAAGAAGGGTAGAAAACAGTAGTCTGAGCCAAGCTAGAATCGGTGTCTTTACTGCAGAATTTCAGGTCTTTAATATGCATTGTGAATCTCTAAATCCAAGGAAATGATATAAGAAAATAAAAGGGTTTCAAAGTTAGTGGCTATTGGTCTTCTCATCCATTAACGTAACATTTAGTTATATCTCTCTGTATACCTGTTAGAGTTATAACTACTAGTTATATCTCCTAGTATTTTGTGGTTCATTTTCAGAAAAACTGATTTGCTCTTTTTATTATATAGGTAAGCAAATTGGGCTTGAGAGAGACAGAATAATTTAATCTCATGGCTAATTAAAAGCAATGGGTATTAGAACCCAAGTGAGGGGACTCCCAGGAGACTGGTTTTTCCATTACCCTTCATTATTACCTCCCCATGTGAAATTTACTTGCCAAAATCACATTCCTTCTAATGAGCAGTGGTTTTCTTCAGTCTCAATTAATAATGATTAATTTGTCTTTAATGTCTCCGTGTTGTATATGTATGTGTATATATGTTTGCATAAGTTTTAGATGTAACGTGAAGATACTTTGTTCTTGATCCAATATTTTAGGGCTGCTATTAGCTTATCTCAATTTTCGAGCTAGAAAATGACATAAAGGTGAAATCTATTTCTTCTTTTGCAGCGGCTCTAATTAGAGGAAATCGTAAAAACTGTGCTCAGTTTTCCGGCTCCCTTGACTGGTTGATCAGCAGATTGGAAAGACTGGAAGCTTCTTCGGGTATGTTTTCTAGTTTTCTCCTTGTTGTGATAGATCACTCCTATTTTTCTTTTCTTCATGTCCTTTAAGACAAAAAAAAAAAAAAAAACTTTGAGTGGGATGTAGTGGTGTGTACCGAGTCTCAGATACTCAGGAGGCTGAGGTAGGAGGATCACTTGAGGCCAGGAGTTTGAGGCTGTAGTGCACTGTGGTCGCTGCACTCCAACATGGACAGCATACGGAGACCCCATCTCTAAAAAACAAAAACAAAAACTCTGATGTTTGGTGTAATATTAAGTGTTTTCCTTTTAAATTATGTTAAGTATTTTTATTTATCAAAAAATCATTAGTATTTTCATTAGTCATTTCTGAATAGTCATCTAACAATATCATGTCCATTTATATTTTAAAAAGCCTATTTATAAAGTCCTGAAAAACACTAAAGAGCCATAATTTGCATTCTTTTTCAAATTGATTACTGATAGTCTATTCTATAAATAAAAAGGTCAGTTTGGAGTTCTCATTGTTTTCCTTGTATTCGAAAGATTATTTGGATAGATTGGGGAGAAAATTTGTTTTCCAAATCCTAGAGCATAATATTTTATTTAAAGGAAATTTAGTAAATACTCACAAATGGTCTATATAATAGTAAAATATTTATAGGCAGTCAACTCGATACACACGTCTCTACAAGATGCTAGTTTTATTTCAGTATTGTGGACTTATCAATGACTGTGATGATTTATCAGTGATTTCGGACTTACCAGTATTAAATCAGTGATTTGAACTTGTTAGAGCTCTCTAGTTCAAACATAATTGTTTGAACTCTCTAGTGCCATAGATGGCCTCAGTGGCACCCGGATGAATCTACTGCTTTTCCATCTGTTTGCACAGTATTTCATTATTTGCCCTTCTCTATCACTAATGCCCTCTTATGCTACTTATTTTTCCTCTCAGTTTCCTTCGTTAGTAATGAACTTCTTGAAGATAGGGGCATGGTTTCATTCATCTTTGTTCTCTCCAGATCTACCATACCATCTGGCACCTATAGGTGTTTAGTATTGTTTGTTGAATGAATGGATGGATGAATGTTAAAATTCACTCAAAAAATACCACTGTCCATACCAAATAGTTCTGCGACTTTTGCATGATAAAGACCCACTCAGGGACAGGTTTGTTGGAATTGAATGAATAGAGACAGGGAAACAGCCATGATTAGAGAGAGTAATTTTAAGTCACAGAGAAAAATTTGTAGAGTTTAGATAGTGGAGGACAAAAATTTGTAGAGTTTAGATAGTGGAGGACAAAAATTTGAGTCACAGTGAGTACTTGGGCACTGCTAGATCATTGGGTAGCAGAAGTAAGATAGAAATGGAGATTGTTATAATAAAAACAAAAATAATTATGAGATGAGGCTGTTAAGAGTATCATAACATGAATGTAGTGACTGGGCATTAATTGCAGAATATATTAAGGAAAAACCTGTAACTACTAGGAGAAAGAGTGACCAAGTAAGTGGTACTGAAGCAAAGTCATTGTCTGGGGTAAATACCTGAGATTCGTTGTCTTGCACCAAGAAAATTAAGGACACGGACATATACACACAAGGAGTGAGTTTAGGAGCAGAGGTTTAATAGGCAAAAGAAAGAGAAAGGAGAACAGCTCTTTCAGAGAGAGAGAGAGAGAGGGAGAGGTAGGGGGAGAGAGAGAGAGAGGGACAGAGAGAGAGCCTGAATGAGAAATTTGGCCTGCACCAGAGTGCACCAGATTTTATAGGCAGGCTTGAGGAGGTGGTATCTGATTTGCATAGGGCCTGGTGTGACATTTACATAGCATGCCAGGAAGGCTGGCCACCTCACCCTAATCTTAGGCAAATGGGCTTTCCACTTGGCAGGTGCCATGTCACCTGCTTCTTACTGTACACGTGGCTGGCAAGGAGACGGGAACATGAAGCCGCCATTTTGAACATGCCTAGTCCCAGGTGGCCTTTCCCTATTGGCACAACTGCTGGCATTCACCCGTGGATGCTTCCAACTTGCTTGTCTATGTCTGCAGCTCGATTTTGCAGGCTGCTCTTTGTTAGAAAAGAAAACGATTTGGGGACTGCTTTTCACTAAAAGCTAAACCTTACCAAGGACTCCTGTACCCTCACTATCTGCCTGAATAATTTCTCCTTAACTCCTGTATCAGGAACAAGATGGTGGCATAGATTGCAAAAATGGATAAATGTTTAGGGCAAAGTGTCCAGAATCACTGGGAAGCTACAGAAGACATTTAAAAAATGCTCATCTCTTCTGCTGGACCCAGTGGTATCTGTAAAGGGATAGGTGCAGGGCAGCCTGAGAGCAGAGTGTTAACACTGGCTGAATCAACTGTGCAGCAAAATGTTTAACTCAAAACCAGAGAGAGAGAGTAGGCATGAAAAGAGCCACGCATCCTTTAAGGTCAGCGAAGTAGAGTCCAGTGTTTTTAGAGTCTTCAGTTTGGTCAGTTATAGGCACAGTTTCATCAGATGCAAATTATTATTTGCTGTTGTCTTTTTCCAGTCAATCTGTTGATTGCAGGCATTTCTACTGAAAAGGGAAGTCCTGTGCTCAGAGATAACATAATGAAAGTCAAGGGAAAGAAGGACCCTTAGAGAATATTTAATCTAACATTCTTACTTTAGAGGAAAAGAAATTGAGGCAAAGAACATTGAAATGACTGACTCGAAATCCTAGAATTAATTACTGTTACTGCGAAGGTTAGAACTCAGCTCCCTAGCATCAGACTTGAACTATGTCCGTGATACTTCGTAGCTCCTGTTTTTAAAGTATCTAAAATATATTTTGCTAAAGATTTTTTCTACTGCAGTTAACATTTATGCTTTTAATAAACTGTTTTTTCCCCAGAGGAAGTGGTGTTGCTTAGTTTTTAGAGGCAGTAACAATGATAAGGTGCACATGTATATGTGTATAACTTACTTCAATTGTGCTTTGCTGTTTGCTAAGTGCATACGTATGCATCAGTTTTTTTTTCTCTCTGTAATAACTCTGACATTGCTGAACACACATTCTCCTCATCTTGTTAGTGCCCTAGCTGCAGATTCAAACTGAAGAATTCTTGAGTAGAAAAGGGATCAAAAGTAGGGTTAATTGTCTTCCTGGGATCTAGACCCCCTCTAGTCTTTACTGCCTTGGCAGGTCTCCAGTGCCTTGGTTGTTCTGGTTGACATCTGGCCTGAAACACCTAGTTTACCATTGCTAGATGCAGAAAAATGCCTAGGATTGCCTTAAAAAACAATATTAGAAATGAAGTGATGAATCATAGGTGAATAGTTAAATTATATTACAACAATATTTTCAGCTATATTATAGGTATTGCAAATAATTATTTAGATGTATATCCTGAAATATATTTAGAATATATTTTTAGAATGTGTGATAGGATATATTTTTGTAAAAAAAAAATGAAGATAAAGGAAAGTAGAAAGGAAGAAGTGAAAAAAGGAAAGAAGGGGCAAAAACCCTGTATAATATGTATATATGTCTCCACATGCATAGGCTGTAGAAATATGTACACCGCTGGTTACTTTGGTGACCAAGGAGTTCAAATTAGAGGAAAGAAAAAGGGTAAAACACTAGGTTCTCTAGGACAGGGAATTGCTTGTCAAAACCTGTGATAAATAGCAAATTGGAAGTCATTAGACCCAAAGGATAGAGAAGACAGGGTCTAATGAACAGTAACACGAATTATTTTTTCCACCTTCCTTTTACTTTTTTTTTAATTATTGCTTTTTCCATTCTTTACATTCTGCTACTAATTTAGTGGCAGGGACAATAATGTTGTCTACCTGGTAGGGCTGTTAGGAGGATTAAATGATTAATATTTGTAATGTACATAAAAAAGTATTTGGTGGCCGGGTGCAGTGGCTCACACTTGTAATCCCAGCACTTTGGGAGGCTGAGATGGGCAAATCACCTGAGGTCAGGAGTTTGAAACCAGCCTGGCCAACATGGTGAAACCCTGTCTCTACTACAAATACAAAAATTAGCCAGGCATGGTGGCAGTTACCTGTAATCCCAGCTACTGGGGAGGCTGAGGCACAAGAATCACTCGAGCTTGGGAGGCAGAGGTTACAGTTAGCTGAGATTGCACAACTGCACTCCAGCCTGGGCAACAGAGCGAGACTCCATCTCTCTCTCTCTCTCTCTCTCTCTCTCTCTCTCTCTCTCTCTGGCATATATGTACTTACTAAATTAGATCTGTCCATCCAACAATTTCAGTTAGATTCTTACCAAGTTTCCTGGCTGTAGATATTACACATTGTAAGAGGCCTTTTGGCAACATTGTGTTCAGCTGCAAGTAAGGGAAAGTCCTACTACCCTGACCCAAACTAGGAAGGAGCCGGGCAGTCAACAGCACATGAGTTCCCTGCCATCGACCACCCAGTCTCCTGCCATTTCTGCTTTCCTCAGTCCCTCCTTGCTGTGCGTTGTTTTCTCTAATGCTGGCAGATGGCTGCAGCCTACGGGTTACTGCATCTTTACTCCAGGCGAGAGGATTGAGGTAGGGCTGAACCAATGGAGATACTGATAATGCAAGCATTACCTCTACAGTTACATGGCCCATAGACAGACCTCTCTCTGATAGTATTACAAACAGTAATATCTTTTCAACATTTCATGAATTTACTTCCAAATATGATTTTACACTGTCGTGAATCATAGCTCCTGTCTTTTTTTCCAATAGTGAGGAAAAAAAGCTCATGAATATGGAAAGAGGAAAGATGTGTGAGTAGAAAAACAAACAGCAAAGCTAGAGTAGAGGCTCTGGGAGTTGACGGGTGCAGGAAGCTGAGCTGCAGTCAGCCTTGACTGTCAGCTGTGTGCAGGTGTGTGTGAGGGCCACAGAAGGGATACACACACACACACACACATGCATACATATATAGATGCATATATATATACACACACACACATACACATGTACATACATACCCCTACCTGTTGGGCAAGGGGTTTGAAACAGTTTTGGTTGTCCTGATGAGGTAACTGGTTTTACCTAAAACCTTTGCCACTCAGTGTTCTATATATGCCTGGGACCACAGTAATTAAGAAGTCAGAGTGAATACCTTTACATACAATCAGAAAAATATTGAAGGCTTGGGAAGAAGATTGTGTAGATTGCCTAACTCTGTGTTTTTGAACCACATTCTCCCCTCCCTTCTTTAGTTTTAGAAGCTGAAAAGCAAAATTCTGAACATCTTAACCTCACTGAAAACTGCGGGTGCCCATGTGCCCCATTCTGGCCTGTAACGTCAGCTAACCTTCCTGGGAGAGCTTTGCTTCCCAAAGAAAGCCTTTTAGGAGAAAGACTCAGGCCCTACCTCAGTCTGTTGCCTGGAACAAAGATGCAGTAGCTGGTAGGCCGCAGCCATCTGTCAGCTTAAGGGAAAACAACGCACAGGAAGGAGGGACTGAGGAAAGGAGCAATGGCAGGTGCCTGAGTGGTCGATGGCCTGAAACTTGTGCTGTTGACTGCCCGGCTCCTTCCTAGCTTGAGCCACAGTAGTAGGACTTTCCCTGACCTGCAGCTGAACACCATGTTGATAAAAGGCCTCTTGCAATGTGCAATATTGACAGCCAGGCAACTTTGTAAGAATCTAACTGAAATTACCGGATGGACAGATCACATTTAATAAACATGTGTATGCCAGATACTATTTTATGTGCTTTACAAATACTAATAATTTAATTCTAACAACCCTATAGGATAGGTAACATTATTGTCCCTGTCTAATAGATGAAGGGACAAAGGCTCAGAGAAATTCAGTAACTGAGCTAAGACAGAACCAGCTCCTGGGGCCAGGTAGTTTGGTGTCAGTATCCTTGATCTTAATCACCCCACTGTGTTCTCTAAAGATTCTTACTGAGTATGAGATTATGAATGGAAATTAAAATATGGATCGTGATATCGATGGAGTGTTCTCTTGTTTGGGGGTTCTGTTTTTGTGGGGTTTTATTTTTTAATAAGCTAAAATTTCTAAGCAGCTTTCATGGGCTTTCTCTTGATCTTATTTTCTTTGCGCCTCCTGGTGTATTCTTACATTCCCCAGTTATATTTACATTTATAAATACCATGATGAGAAATGATCTGAGGCCCCAAAGTTAGGAAAGAAGAAAAAGTGTGGGTGGTGGTAGTAATAAATCATTTACAGTAGAAGTGGAAGCAAAAATTATACAGAGGCATGTTAGCAACACCAAGGGAGTTTTTAAAAATTTGTTTTAAATTGACAAACTATCACTGTATGTATTTGTGGGATATGGCATGATGTTATGATGTATGTATATAATATAGGATGATTAAATCAAGCTAATTAAATACCCATAACCTCAGATACATGTCAGTATTTGTGGTGAAAACACCAGTGACACTGGTCACTATACTAAGAGTATCTGATCAGTTTATAAGCATGACCACATTCTCAATTCCTCTGGGGAATGAGGGATAAATTACATCTTTTCCTTGACTTCATTTGACAATCACTTGACTTGTCTAGTGATTATGTTGCTGGGCCAAAGTTAATTGAAAAGACAAAAGATTGATATGAGTAAGTCCAGTTGATTGAGTTGATGTATTTCAGAATGTCGGGCTTTTCTTCAGGATATTCTCAGTCCTTGAAATACTATTTGGGGAAAAGAGATAACTGACTAAAAACAGCTAGTCAGGAAGCTACAGAGTTTTTCTGAGTTTTACTTCCTGTGCAGTCTGTTCCCTGCACCGTTTTGCAGTGATGAAAGTTGTCTGTCTTTGGCATTCCTGCCATTTCTTCCCCTCTCTTAGTAAGTGCCAGTGAGTGAAGTCCTGTCTGGGTTTCAGCCAAGGAAGGAGTCTTTGAGGCTGGTCGCCGTGGCTCATGCCTATAATCCTAGCATTTTGGGAGGCTGAGGTGGGTGGATCACCTGAGGTCAGGAGTTTGAAACCAGCCTGACCAACATAGTGAAACCCCATCTCTACTAAAATACAAAAAATTAGCCAGGCATGGTGGCAGGTGCCTGTAATCCCAGGTACTCAGGAGGCTAAGGCAGGAGAATCACTTGAACCTGGGAGGTGGAGGTTGCAGTGAGCCAAGATTGTGCCACTGCATTCCAGCCTGGGTGATAGAGTGAGACTCTGTCTCAAAAAAAAAAAAAAAAAAAGAGTCTTTGAGTGGGCTCCAGATACCAAAGCTTCATGCTCATGTACAGTACAACTTGTGGGTCCTGTAAATAGGATGGTTTAAAGCTTCCAAAGTCCTTACAACTCTTTCTTGCAGAGTATAAGCTCATCATTTTTCAAAGATAAAAAATTTGTAAGCTGTGGGATAATTTGTGCCATAATCTTATGTAGCAGGAAGTTTTCCTCCTTAATAATTTACTTAAGTGTGAGCAATTGAATTAGAAAGAGCAAGAGCTCCGACGATACTTACTGTTTGAGATCTGTTATTAGTGACACAGAAATCATAGCTACCTGATTTGAGTAGTACCACCAATTCAGGTAACACTATTGACTTTCTCCATGGTTAGTTTGGAGGTGGGATACCAGCATCCTGTGCTCATTCACTACTTTTTTCTGATTTTATTTCTCCCTTTGCATAGTCCTTTAGGAAAGGACTATGAAAATAGTCCTTCCACAAAAATCTTGGTTAGCCAGAGGAATAAAAGAGGAAGTCTTGTCTCAGAAAACCCACCAAATCCACTAAGGGCTTACTTGAGAAAAACTGCTGATTAGAAAACAAAATCACAACCAGTGATTTGCACATTCCACCTGGCCTGTTTCTAGTCTCCTTTGGGAATTGAGCTTAAGTTTCATTGTCAGGGGAAGAACTGAAGTTTTAGCTTTTAGGCACTGTTACTGACAGCTGGCTATTTATTACCATTGTCTGGTCTGATTGCATCTTGCTTATGCCATTCTAGTTAGTAAATATTTTTAGCATCACCCTTGGTCAAATAATTGCACTGTGTCACTTGCATTCCGTCAAGTTTAAGTGCCTGTGGCCTACTTAAGGCACACTGTCATGGCTTAAGGCCTCTGTCTGGGTCTGAGTTCATAGATGCTTCTCTGCATTTTGAGTAACTTAGTCCAGTCTTCTCAAGCGCACTTGCCCCTTGATGGCCCTTTTAGTACCTAAGCTTTTAACGTGAGAGGATATGAACACAGTAGTCAAAAGAGGGAAGTCATTCACCACCCACCCAAACCTTCCATCTGCAGTATCAAGGCAGGGTGCACAATTGTCCAGGCAGTCCCCTCAAGGTCGGTGTGATATAGTGAAAGTCGTCTTGATGGATATTGGCTGAGCTGCTTTGGCACTCACAAAGGGTGCCTGTCCTGGAGAGAGGTGACCAGGGCGAGGTCTCAGAGGATAGTCAGCCCATTAGGATACAATGTCCTAATTGTGGGCGACGGGGCCTGTCCCAAAGTTTCCTACTATTTCATTATCAAAAACAGGGTTCATCCCTACCAAGGCTGGCTCATCAGAAATGGCAGCTCATTTTAAAATCATTCTATTTCTACCTTCTTTGCTGCTATGTTTAGGAAAAGCAGAGCTCATAGGTTACAGGTATGGATTTTGGAGTTGGACTGGCTTAATTCCAGTCCCAGCTCCACCCTTTACATAAATAGCTGCGTGACCTTGTGCTCCTCTGTGCTTCCCATTTTTTAACCTGGCAATGGGAGTGGTAAAAATATCTGCCTCAACGTGCTCTTAGTGATGCTACAAATGTGCTTACTAAATTAAATGTATAAAAATACCACAGTACACACCTAGCACCTTTTATTTTTGGATTTAGCAGTTGTTAGTAGCTACAGGATTAATTTGATTTTATTAAAAGCAAGGTTTTCCCATGTTAACACTGCTGGGATATGATATGGAGAATTTCAGATGGAAACACATAATAATAGCAAAGGCTGATACAAGTTTTACTGTGTTTTGGATGCTGTTCTCGTCTCTCTAAATATATTAACTTACTTTATCTGCACAATAACTCTATGAAGTGAATAATATTAGTATTCCCATTTCACAGCTAGGAAACAGACTTGGTGAAATTGCCTTTCCAAGGCCAGACAGCATGTAAGCCACCAAGGCAGGGCTTAAGGGCCACCCCTACCCTTGCTTCCTGTCTGGCTGCAAATTTCATACTCTTTCCCTTCATAATAGATAATGTCTCAGCTGGGGGCCGGCGGGATGGATAGTGATGGTAGGAGTGTGCACTGTATGTTATTCTAATGTGATAAAGAAATAGAATAACTCTCTCATGTAAATAGGCAAGTTCAGTTGTCACAGATTTGTAGAATTTCAGAGTGAAAGTGAAAGTGATTTCTGGAGGCTTCCTAACCCACCTGGCCTCCCTTGTGGCCTTACTACCCCTCTCTTGAGTTATATTGGATAATGCAGGCTTAGTGGTGAATGATTCAAAATCCTACTCTTCATTAAATCACAAAGCGTTTTGGTCTTCTGGTAGTACTTTCTCATATTCTCAGGTCTGAAGTGATTTGCTCAGTTTTCCAAAAATACATCCACTTTTAAATGCAGCAAGTTGTTGTATTTCACCCTACACATACTGATCTATCTCACAACTATATACCATTCTACACGCAGTGCCCTATCTAAAATTGTGCTTTTTGTCAATGTATTGCGCAACCTTTCTCCTGCCCCTTACTTTACCCTTGCTAACAACAACAACTAGGCTATTCTAGGCACCATTATTTGTTTTCTTTGCGATCATTGGGAATGACGCCCTTGGTTTGTCTTTGTACTGCAGGAGAACTTTTAAAATTGATGTAACGATGAAGCTGATGCTATGCTCAGTTTACATTTCTGCCCAAAACGATAGCTCTTAATAAATATTTGCTGCTTTGAGGTACACATCTTTTGGAAGTACTGATTAATCTGTATTTGTCTTGCTCCAGGGGACCCATCTTAAAAAATGCTCAGGTGTATATGTCTTGTAAACCTTCGAGTAAGGCTTTAGAGCAAACAGTTACATATGCCATCATTTCTGTGGGTCCTGAGACCCACGGTCTTAGATTTTTGAACATTATTATGACTGCATAGTTTTCAATTGTGCAACCAAGGAAATATCAAGTGAACTTAGGGCACTGTGCTGAGAGTCTCATATGCATTAGTCCACTGGATTTCCACAATTACTCTATAAGGTAGGTTTTATTCTAATTTCCATTTACAAATTAAGAATCTGAGGCTACACAGCTCAGATGTCACTTTTTCAAGGTAAAAGGAAACTAATGGACCTAGGATTGAACTTCTGTGGTCTGTAAGCTCTATGAGAGCAGGGATGAGGCCAGTTGTGCTCCCCATTTTGCTCAAACCGCGGACCCAACACGGCAAATGGTCCATTTGATATACTTAGTGATGCATGAATTAATAAATGAAAGAGACCCTCAGAAAACCAGAACCATGAGTGTCAACAGCAAGATAGGCATATCTGGCTGGGCATGGTGGTTCATGCCTATAATCCCAGCACTTTGGGAGGCTGAGGCGGGTGGATCAGTTGGGGTCAGGAGTTTGAGATCAGCCTGGCCCACATGGTGAAACCTCGTCTCTACTAAAAATACAAAAATCAGCTGGGTGTGGTGGCATGCGCCTGTTGCTCCAGTTACTTGGGAGGCTGAGGCAGGAGGATCGCTTAAGCCTGGGAGGCAGAGGCTGTAGTGAGCCAAGATCATCTCAAAAAAAAAAAAAAAAGAATGTCTTAATGTATTGATGATTTCCTACCTGGCATTCAACATTCTCTTAGGTTTTGAGATGTGGCAATTTATACAAATAAATGTTTGTATAGGATAAAAATTCTAATACTGTTACTTGCTGTATAATGAACTGCTTTTAGTTGACATTCTCTTTCCTTTTAACTGGACTTTATCTTCTATAGTTTGTCTATTTTTTTTTATAAATCATGGCTCCTTAAACTGAAGGCAGCAAACCATCAGAGGCCTAATTAAGGCTGCATAGTACATTATAATTACAGTGCTCATTTTATGGGTTTTATTTCAGCTAATTTACTCCAGGAAATTCTTGACTCATATTCATCTTTTCTTCTAATAAAATACTTTTGGTCCATCATTTTTGTTTGTCTGTTTTGCAAATGCGTCCATGATATTCCCTCATTGTGTATATGAATAATGATGTGATCCACCTTTTATCTTCACTAACTTCCATTTTTATTAATTTTTCTCTCCTTTTTCTAATTTTGCCAAGCCATGTTATATTTTAATTTTAACCTCTGTCGCTTTTTTCTCCTTTTTGGAGCTTTATGAGTGCTCAAGATTTAATGGGCTTATTTTCTTCTTTAGCCACAAAACCAGCATAAAAATAGGAAGCATATGTAATTATGTATTTTTGTAGTTTGGCTTGAGCCCACATCTCTTGGAATTATTTTTAAGTGTGTGTGTATATATATATATATTATTATATATTATATATACACACACACACACTTGATATATATATTCATATCAATTTATTTTCTCCCTCTATTTGTGTGACTAATGGAAACTCTATTTAGAGTAACATATTTATTTCATGAGTTAGCCCCCTATTAACAGGAAGCAAAATGTGCACTGCTTCTTTTTTCTTTTCTTTCTGATTATTTGTAAAGAAGAAAAAGTTAAAAAATAATTTATCACTTTATCTTATACTGAAACTCAAATGATTTCTTGACTTCACATTTATACCCAGTTTGAACGAACAGAAACATTTTCTCTGGCTCAGTGGTGATTCAGTTTGTGATACGCAAAATTCACTGCAAACATTTCAAAAGACATATTGTAATGATGCTCTCTGTTGACTCATTATTCACCTCTTGCTATTTGTTTTGGGTAGACCCAATTCTCCTTGGTAGGAAGAGCAAACTAAGCTTCCAGTTAGCTCAAGCTATAAATCTCTATAGTTTCTACTTTCTCATTTTCCCTCATGGTTGTGCTTACTCTTGAAAATAAGACAACTTAGATGCAATGCGTAAGTTATCACTCATTAGCAGTCTAATTTAAACTAGTGGAAAAAAACAACAGATTTGTGCCTTTACAGAACCCCCTCAGAGGCACAGGTCCAGATACAAATTACTGCTTTTACACATAACTCAGATTCTTTCCCTTACAGCTTCACCATTGCTGTGTAGCAAAAAACAAAACAACAAAACAACAAAAAACAAAACAAAAAAAAAACCCTCCCGACTCCTTGGATCTTTTGCCAGCCTGGAGCGAGCTAGACCATGTCTTCTGCTATTGAAAATTGCTGCTTACTTCGTTTGCACGTTTTTCTTTTTTCATGATGTTAGTACCATAAGAAGACACTCCTGTTAACCAGGGGTGCTTTATGCCTTGTTTTCGCATTTATTAAACCCTGAGTCTTAGTTGAACTTTCACTATCTTTTTTGATTTTGTGAGTACATAGTCGGTGTCTATATTTATGGAACACATGAGATGTTTTGATACAGGGATGCAATGTGAAATAAGCACATCATGGGAAATGGGGTATGCATCCGCTTTCAAGCATTTCTTCTTTGAGTTACAAGCAATCCAATTACACTCTTTAATTTAAAGAGTTAATTATACATTTAAAATGTACAGTTAAGTTATTATTGGCATTAGTCGCACTGTTGTGCTATCAAGTAGTAGATCTTACTCATTCTTTCTATTTTTTTGTACCCATCAACCATCCCCACATTCCCCTAGAGCCCCCCACTACCCTTCCCAGCCTCTGGTAAATACCCTTCTACTTCTATGTCCGTGAACTCAAATGTTTTGATTTTTAGATCCCACAAATAAGTGAGAACATGTGATGATTGTCTTTCTGTACGTGGTTTATTTCACTTAACATAATCATCTCCAGTTCATCCATGTAGTTGCAAATGACTGGATCACATTCTTTTTTATGGCTGAATAGTACTCCATTGTGTATATGTACTGATTTTCTTTCTTCATTCATCTGCAGATGGACATTTAGGTTGCTTCCAAATCATTGCAATTATGAACAGTACTGCAACCAACATGGAGTGCAGATATCTCTTCGATATATTTCTTTGTTTTGGGTATATACTCAGCAGTGGGATTGCTGGATCACATAGTAGCTCAATTTTTAGTTTTTTGAGGAACCTCCAAAATGTTCTCTGTAGTGGTTTTCCTAATTTACATTCCCACCAGCAGTGCAGGAGCGCTCCCTTTTCTCCATATTCTTGCCAGCATTTGTTATTGCCTGTCTTTTGGATATAAGCCATTTTAACTGGAGTGCAATGATATCTCATTATAGTTTTGATTTGCACTTCTCTGATGATCCTTCACTGCATTTTTGACTCAACTCTCCTGTAATCTCAAGAATGCAAAACTTTCTGTGGTTCTGCCCAGTTGCCATCCTTGTTTCTCTGTGTCTCACTATCTCTCTTGCCAAGGTCTAACAGGCTGGTTTAATTTCTCCTGATTTACTGATATACCTGATTTTATTTTAATAACTAACTTTGATTCCATGTCTTCATGCTGATTCATAGATATCTCCCCTGAATTCTCCTCTGATCAGTGTTGTCCATTCAGCATTTCTCTACCTCTTACCACTATCATCCCTGCTCAGCAAAGGCGTATCTTGGTAATTCTTCCCTGTTGATCTTTGTTTCATTTGCCTTATTTTATTTCAACCATAAAATAATAGTAAGTACTGACATAGCATTGCTTTGATCCAAGCTCTGTTCTAAATGTCTTACATGTATTGCTATTTATAACAGTGTCCCCACTCCCAGGCACCGTTATTACCTCCCAGGCACCGTTATTACGTCCATTATCATAGATGTGGACACTGGAGCACAGAGATGTTAAATAATATGCTAAAAACCTGCGAGGACGCAAAACTAGGCACATCGGCTTATGTCCATGCTTATCACCAGTGTATACTACAATAGAATAATAATGATACCTCTTACTGTGATATTTCCCCATTAAGCTTTGTAAATACCAAGACTCCCAATCAATTACTCTTCCGAAAAGTTGACGGTCTGTCACATCCCTAAGTTATTTGCATTCAGGAATGCAAATGTCGTTCATGTTCTGTGTGTTTCCCTGTTCTTTCTAGTCATTTACCAGTTTACTTCCCCATCTTTTTACTTGTTATATCATTTTGTTTAATTACTCAGAGCTAAAAGACAAATTTTCCTACTTTCAGTGAAACGTCAGTGAAATCCGGGGATATTAATAAAAACGTTCTGACCGAAAAAGCTCTAACGAGTTTCAACTCCCAGATAGGAGGGAAAAAAATCCCCAAACAATAACCTGTGGTTTGAATAATTTGTAATTAATTGGGTCTCTGATTGTGCCTTCTTTCACGGATCTGCTGTGGACACCACCAAACTGTTTGACTGGCACTGCATCTCCAGGGTTTCCTTTACACGGGGCAATTCAATTCCTACTAATTAGCACTCAGCCGGAGTCTTCCTGTTTGCTTACCTCTAGCTTAGACGAAAGGGTTTCCGGGTCATGATTTTCAGGTGAGGCCGTGTGCTCCTTCTGGAGTAAGCTTTTGTCCAGTATTATTACTCCTGCTTGAAATAGAGGTGAAAGAGAAACTTTCCTTCTCCCAGAGCAGGATCACACTCCTGTATCCTTCATGAATAGAGAGCTAGGTTCCATCTAAGTCCACATACATCTTGGTGTTCTGGGATGATTTTGACTTTGTTTCATTTTTGCAGAACAATTGTAACCATAGGTGAGGAAACAATACCCGGGGGGGCAGTGGGGAGGGCATGGTGGTTTCCAAGTCGGTGGTTTTCCTGGGCTTTCCTCAGTGATCATGGGAGCACCAGTGTCATGGTTTGCTTTGTCCCCACGTTGGCCTCCTGTGCCTGTGTGGCTACCAGTCTAATTCCATTCACTTCTCCCAAATGTAAGCTTATGCCCACTTGCTATAGGGCAAAATCCCCAGGCTAGATTCTTCTTGGTAGGTAAAGTCAACCTACATAGAGCACTCTTGCCCTGTGGCTTGTTTCTAGTTTTTCTATACAGATTCTCAACAAATTTTGTTCAACCTCAGACAGCTTGAGTTGTGACCTGTGAATATATAATAGCAAAGTCAACTTTGATCTCTGATGAAGTTCCTACAGATTTGTAAGTCAAGTGACAAAAGTCTAAGTCTATCAGTAAAAAGCAGACAGGATCACTTTTTTGGTTACAAAAAACATGATAAGGAATATTGTCTACCCATCCTAGCACTTGGCGGCCGCTCCCAATACCATTAAGTTATTCCTAGACATTTAGTTACATCCTTGGAGATTTTCCTTTCTCAAGAGAACATAAATAATTCACAGTTACAACTATAAAAGTTTTAAGGCAAATGGCTGAATAATTGCACGTATTAAACATGCAGCACCTGCAGCCTCAATTTTGTGTTCTACATACAAACAGCACAGAAATTTGCCTAATTCACCAAGTGAAATTTTTCCTCAAATTAAAACACATATAAGGAAATCCTAGCACTAAGAAATATAAATTCTCTGTGTCATGTCTTCTGTCTTTTCTACTTTAAAATCATAATGGTTTTAAATAAAATTCTCCAAATATAAAGTATGTCAGTTGTCCTATTTACACTTAACAATAACAAATCTTGTTATGAGTAACAAATGGCAGATTTCTTTTGTTTAAACAGAATGTGAGAACCAACAGTCCATTTATATTCATTGACTTATTCGTTTGGCAAACATGAGATGGCCTTCCCTGGGTCAGAGTGAGCTGGGTGACAAGGAGGCAAAATTAAATCAATATCTGCTCTCAAGGGCTCTTACTGTAATGGGGGATTGAAATAAGAATTTTAAAAACATGAATGTCCTTGTTACTACAAAAGGAGGAATAATTAATTCATCCTGGGGCATTGGTAAAGGCTCTCCAAATGAGGTAACTTTCAACCTTTGCAAGCTGATTGAGATTTTGCAGTCTTAGAAGGTGGGAGTGTATTTAGATCTGAGAATAACATCAGCAAAGGATTGAAGGTGCGCAAGTTCCTATAAGTTTCAAGAGGGTCTTGCCTGCCTGCTTCACTGCTGATCCCATTCCTTGGAACAGTGACTGATAGGTGCTTAATAAACATATACGATTCATATGTAGGTATACATATTAATCATTTGTGGGAGGAAGTGGCAGGAATTGAGGCTGCAAAGGAACGTTGCACTATCTGGTGTAGGGACTGATATTCTATGCTAAGGATAGAGTGGGACTGATATTCTATGCTAAGGGGAGTGGACTTTGACCTTGGAAGGTCTGGTAAGCCATTAAAGATTTTAAGCAAAGGAGTGACATTGATTAAATATGTGTTTCAGCATAACCGCCTACAGTTAGGAGGATGGGTTGGGGTGGGAGGGAAACTGGAGGAGAGGATATAGTGAGAGGCTATTCAGTGAAAGGAGAGGATGAGTTTAGGAGATAAATTTGGACACAGAATTAATGAGTTTTAACAATTAGATTTAGGAAAATGAGAAAGTGAAAGAGGATTCAAAAATGACTTCAGGTTTGTAGCTTGAATATACAGATGGACGATGGATGAGAGAAGCAATTTTACATGTATATGTACAAAGAAAGGTGTTATGTTCAGCTCGTGGAAAAGTTAGTTGGGGGTACTTAGAGACATTCTCACTGAAATGTCCAGAAGACAATTAGGAGATGATATTTGAAATCAACCTGGAATAGTCAACCTAAGTTCTTGTTACTCCTCACTACTAAGGCAAATCATGCATATTAAATGGCCAGTACCCTGAGACCAACCCTAGTTTATTGCTGTGTAATACTTAGTTCTGATATAAACCCTCAGTACTGTCTCTGTGTGGTAACTGGCAGGTTTTGTTCATGCTTATTCCAAATTTATGGAATGAAAATAAGTTTATATAACTTGGATGAAGTATAAGAGTTAAAAAATTATTTCCATAGATTAAAAGTTAATTTGAGTTATATACTATAGAGAGGAGAGGCAGCTAATGTGACTGGCCTTTTGTTGTCAGGCCTCATTAAGTTGTATGAATTGAATAAGTATTGAGATTTAATGGCAGAAATAAAATGTAAATAGACATTACTTCCTATTGTTTTATGATTCTTTTAAAATATGTTTCTTACTATAAAAGTTATGCATGCTCATTTCATAGAATTTATGAAATATTGGGAGAGAAGTATACAAATCCAGCAATAGATAAGACTAACCTTTTTAGGTAATAACTTCTGGTCTTTTTTGAAATATGTATTTTATACAAATGAATATATTTTACATAGTTGCAATTATCATGTATATGTTATTTTGGATCTACTTTTAAAAAGTCACATTGATTATTATGTATTTCTATGATATTAGTAGGTTCTCTCAAATCATTTCTATCAACTTATTAAAACATAAAATTCAATTGCTTTGCCTTATTAGTTGTTGTAATTGGTTGAAATTTTTTTAGGTGATTTGTAGCATATTTATAATTCTTTCATTCCATAATATTGTTGTGATCTGCCAAGCTTTTAAATTTGAGAATCTAACCATAAGCTTCATGACTATAGCTCTTTCTTGGTCTTATTGAATGTATTTAGTATTTAGTGGTCAAATGATTATAACTACTGACACTGTAATCTTCATTAAGCACTGTTTCTCTGCATCATTTTTGACCCAAGTGTTCAAAGCATATATCAGCATAATTTAAATATACACATAATATTGTATAGCTATTCCTTTTTTTATTTAAAAATGGGTTCTTTGGTGTTTCCCATTTGTTTTCCTTTAAGAATTTTTTATTAAGCATATTTGCTGTTTATTTCAATAAAATTAAAAATCAAATTTATTTCAGGCTGGGTGCTGTGTCTTGCGACTATAATCTCAGCCCTTTGGGAGGCCAGTGGTAGAATTGCTTGAGCCCAGGAGTTCAAGACCTGTCTGGGCAACATAATGAGACCACCCTCCTCTCTACAGGGAAAAAAAAAAAAAGCTCAGCATGGTGGCAGGCACCTATAGTCCCAGCTACTCAGGAGGCTACAGGAGGCTCAGGGGGGAGGATTGCTTAAGCCCAGGAGCTTGAGGGTGCAGTGAGCTATGATCCTGCCAGTGCACTCCAGCCTGGGCAACTGAGCAAGATCCTGTCTCAAAAAATTATTCCAATAAACCAGGGTTATTCTTAAGGTATTGACCATCTAATATGCCTGCATATTCCAGTTTATTCCAATAAAACTGAAAATAAAATGTGCTTTCTTTGACATTTTATTGTCATAATTAATAGAATTAGAAGTGGTCAATTTTTTTCAACTGTTTACTTGTTGGATCTGACCTGGTAGAATTGAAAAATAAAGAAACTGTTTTAATGTTAAACACCAAATTCTGAAAGCTTTCTGTTTTAGACTAGGCTAAATAGGAGAAAAATCGGGAATTTGTTTTCATATAGCTATTTTTGCACTTTGTGACATACGCTATTTACCTCCAAAATCTAGTCATATCTTTTCTAATATATTCAGTTTATTCACTCTATGGACCTTCATGAGTGTTTATTTAGCAAGAAAATTTATTGGTCTTGGTCGTAACTTCTTGATCTTTTTTCTTAATGGTTAGATTCTATTCCACGATTGGCAATCTTTTTCTGAAAAAGGCTAGTGTCTTAGTCCAGTAGGACTGTTGTAACAAAATATCATAAACTGGGTGATTTATAAACAACAGAAATTTATTTCTCACAGTTCTAGATTCTGGGAAGTCCAAGATCAAGGCTCCTTCAGGTAAACTGTCCTGAGGGTCTCCTTTCTCATAGAAAGTTCGTCCTCACGTGGTGGAAGGGACAGCAAGCTCCCCTGGGGCCTCCTTTATAAAGACGCTAATCCCATTCTTAAGGGCTCTACCTTCATGACCTAATCACTTCCCCAAGGGGAACATCTCCTAATACCATTGTCAGGCCTTTGAGCCCAAGCTAAGCCATCATATCCCCTGTGACCTGCATGTACATCCAGATGGCTTGAAGCAACTGAAGATCCACAGAAGAAGTGAAAATAGCCTTAAGTGATGACATTCTACCATTGTGATTTGTTCCTGTCCCACCCTAACTGATG
This sequence comes from Macaca nemestrina, assembly GCF_043159975.1. NCBI lineage: Eukaryota > Metazoa > Chordata > Mammalia > Primates > Cercopithecidae > Macaca > Macaca nemestrina. The sequence goes on along the minus strand of NC_092125.1, from coordinate 11,716,044 downwards.
CATATATTCTCCCCCACCCTTAAGAAGGTACTTTGTAATATTCTCCCCTGCCCTTAAGAATGTACTTTGTACGCCTATCCCAAACCTATAAGAACTAATGATAATCCCACCACCCTTTGCTGACTCTCTTTTCGGACTCAGCCCGCCTGCAGCCAGGTGAAACAAACAGCCTTGTTGCTCATACAAAGCCTGCTGGTGGTCTTTTCACAGGACGCGAGTGACAACCATCACCTTGGGGGTTAGGATTTCAACATATCAATTCTGGGGAGACGAAAACATTCAGACCATAGCAGCCAGATAGTTAATATTATAGGTGCGTGGACCATGAGGTCTGTTAACTCAACCCTGCCTTTGTAGTGTGAAAGCAGCTATAGATAGTATGTAAATGCAGGTGCATGGAATACACAATAAAAAGTTATTTATAAAAACAGGCAGTGTGCATCTGATAAGGGTCTAATATCCAGAATCTATAAGGAACTTAAATCATCCAACAAGCAAAAGCCAAATAACCCCATTAAAAAATTGTCAAAAGACTTGAACAGACACTTCTCAAAAGAAGACAGACAAGCAGCCAACAAACATATGAGAAGTTTTCTACCCACATTCCCAATCACCAAAGAGAAATGCAAATCAAAACTACAATGAGATACCATCTCATACCACTCACTCTTGGCTATTGTTAAAAAGTCAGGCCGGGCACAGTGGCTGACACCTGTAATCCCAGCACTTTGGGAGGCAAAGGCAGGCAGATCACCTGAGGTCTGGAGTTCGAGACCAGCCTGGCCAACATGGTGAAACCCCGTCTCTACTAAAAATACAAAAATTACCTGGGCATGGTGGTAGGTGCCTATAATCCCAGCTACCCGGGAGGCTGAGGCGGGAGAGTTGCTTGAACCCGGGAGGTGGAAATTGCAGTGAACTGAGATCACGCCATTACATTCCAGCCTGGGTAACAAAAGCAAAACTCCATCTCAAAAAGAAAAAAAAAAAAGAGTGCCCCCGCCCCCCCAAAAAAAGATGCTGGTTGGGCTATAGAGAAGAGGCTTACATTGGTGGGAATGTAAATTAGTTCAGCCACTGTGGAAGGCAGTTTGGAGATTTCTCAAAAAACTTAACAGAGAACTACCGTTTGACCCAGCAAGCCTATTACTGGGTATATACCTGAAAGAAAATTAATTGTTTTACCAAAAAGACACATGCACTTAAATGTTGAGGGCATCCCTATTCTCAGTAGCAAAGACATTGAATCAATCTAGGTACCCATCAACAGTGAACTGCATAAAGAAAATGTGGTACATATGCATCATTAAATACTATGGATTGGATAAAGAAAATGTGGTACATATACAATACCACGCAACCATAATAAGAGCGACATCATGTCCTTTACAGCAACATGGATGCAACTGGAGGTCGTTATCCTAAGCGAATTAATGCAGGAACAGAAAACCAAATACAGCGTGTCATCACTTATAGTGGGAGCTAAACAAGGGGTACTCGTGGACATAAAGATAGCAACAATAGACTAGGCACTACTAAGCGGAGGTGGGTGAGGGGATGGGAACAAGGGTTGAAAAATTACCTATTGGTTGGGGTATACTCACTACCCCATTGATGGGATCAGTTGTACCTCAAACCTCAGCATCATGCGATATATCCATGTAACAAACCTGCACATGTATCCCTTGAATCGAAAATAAAAGTTGAAATTATTTTTTATAAAAAGGCAGTCATGTGCTCTATAGCAATCAATAATGGAGAGAAAACAAGCAAAAACATCAGGATAGCATGACTAGTCTATTAAAAATGCTTTTCCATTTCCATGATTTTATTTTAGTACAGAATGAATGAGTTTATTTTATTCCTACGTTTTTAGTAATAGCAAAAAAAAAAAAAAAAGGTATTCGGTTTTAGTATACTTATATAAAGATCTGCTTTAACTCGTCAGCCTCTTGTATTATTATTTTCTGTTGTCTTTGATTTTTAACTGTTACGCATTGTTGGAACACAGCAGCTGATTTTGAACAGCTCCAAAATTTAACTCAAAATCCTTTTGGCTGAATATATATTTGTATTTTAACAAACTAAGTCATTAGTGAAGAAATTAGCAGTAACTCTCCTTGTTTTGTAATGGATTGGGGCTTGGATCAGATATAGATTGTGACAGCCATAGAGAATTGCTTCTGTATTCTATAATACCTTTGTAAATGTAAAACTTTGTATTACTTTTCTAAGAATATTAACTCCATTTGAGATGTATGACCCTTTCTACAGGGTTCCTCTGGGGCTGTTCCCAAAACTATGTAACTCTTAGATGTGATGTTTTCTATATGTTGGGTCTAATTGTTGTGAATGGGATCCATTCTCATTGCTGACAAGGCAAGCTTGTTCTGAAAACATGAACACAGAGGTACACGTACGTGTAGCTTTACAAGTTCACCCTAAAATTTCTGATAATGAAATTTATTTTCTCTTCTTTCCTTCTTAAACTTTAAGAAAAGGCATATACTATTTTATCTTTTGTGGTGGCTAGTACCTAAAAATATCACGATTTTTAATCCAGTTTTATACATTGTGTTATTTCTATTTGTTTTTGTCTTATTTTATATATTTCTTTTAACAAACTAAGAAATCTTTTCTACTATAAACCTGGGAGAATGTCGTGATCTTCATGGATTAGGATGCATTGTTGCAGGATTACACTTTCAGTGCCAAGAAGCTTCCTAAACTGGCCCTAACCAGTCTGTCCCCTCCCCACTCACTCTGTACATGAGGCACACCAGATATGCCCCACATTCAAGACTATTCATGCATCTACTGCCCTTCCTTTCCTGGAAAGCCTGAAAAGGGTCGTGAACATATTCTTTAAGGCCCCATCTGCATGTTGCTTTGTTTACTACCTCCCCCGGATAGGATTACTTGCTTCTTCTGCTAAACACCACGTCTCAGTTGTTTGCCTTTTCCTCCCTCAACTGTGATGTCATCATCTTTGGATATTAGTCCCCTCTCCCAAACACCACCTGTCACCTATCACAGTGCCTTGTGACAGTCACATTGAGCACAGATAATTACATGTTGTACTGAATCCACATATGTAGAAAAAGGAAGGCACACTGGTCATTGTATACCAATTAATCACGGTTTTGTTTTTTTTTTTCCTCTTTCTTTGTTTTATCTTTAGGCATTCTGGAAGTTTTACACTGTGTTTTAGTAGAAAGTCCAGAAGCTCTAAATATTATTAAAGAAGGACATATTAAATCCATTATTTCACTTTTAGACAAGCATGGAAGAAATCACAAGGTAAATTAAATACTTTGTTTCCCTGAATGAATTTTCAAATCCTTTTAGATACGTTTTTTAAATACAATAACTTTTAAAAAGTGTGTCAAATTTTTCATGAGTGTTTTTCTTCTCTTAATTATTATTTTTTGAGCAGTCGTGCTCTGTCGCCCAGGCTGGAGTGCAGTGGTGTGATCTGAACTCACTGCAACCTCCGCCTCCAGGGCTCAAGCAATTATTCTGTCTCGGCCTCTGGAGTAGCTGGGACTACAGGTACATGCCACTATGCCCGGCTAATTTTTGTATTTTAAGTAGAGACAGGGTTTTACCGTATTGGTCAGGCTGGTCTTGAGCTCCTGACCTCAGGTAATCCACCTGCCTTTCCTCCCAAAGTGCTGGGATTACAGGCATGAGCCACCGTGCCCGGCCTTCATCTCTTAATCATGATCAAGTAATATTGTTTAGTGTTTATTCATAGCATCAGTGGGAACATGAACAGTTCTCAATTTATATATGAGGAAAAGTTGGAAAGTTAGTGGGAAACTACTGTAATGTTTAAATAACTGTGTCAAATGTAACTGGAGGAATGTGTTTGCTTTGTAAAAAGTGCTGCTGATGCTTGATTCCGAAGGGGGAATTAGAATCAGCTGAAAGTGACTGCACACAGTGACTCATGCCTGCCATCCCAGTAATTGGGGAAGCCAAGATGGGAGGATCGCTTGAGGCCAGGAGTTTGAGACCAGCCTGGGTAATATAGCAATACCCTGTCTTTACAAAAAAGAAAAATTAGCCAGGCGTGATGGCATGCACCTATAGAGGCTGAGACAGGAGGATTCCTTGTGCCCAGGAGTTCGAGTCTGCAGTGAGCTATGATCGTGTCACTGCACTTCAGCCTGGGTGACAGAATGAGATGCTGTCAGAAAGGAAGGGAGGGAGGGAGGGAGGGGAGAAAGGATGGAAAGGCAGGGAGGGAGGGAGGATCAACTGAAAGTAATTTCTCTTTTCAGGTCCTGGACGTGTTGTGCTCACTCTGTGTTTGCCATGGGGTTGCAGTCCGTTCTAACCAGCACCTCATCTGTGACAATCTCTTACCAGGAAGAGATCTGTTATTGCAGACACGTCTTGTGAACCACGTCAGCAGGTAAATTCAGACAGACAGTGTCATCTGACAGGCAACATAATAAAAGAATTAATGTTCTTGTCCTGTAGCTGACACTATATGGTCTGTTTTTTAAATTAGACCATATAGTAGTATTTTCTGTATTTTTGCAGTGAATAATATGTCTTTTTCTCTAACAATCAGATGGGATAATAATAAATGAACCTAGCAAAATATGGCTTTGCCACAGACACATGGATAAGAGCTTTTATTCACATTCCTATGTAGATAGATAATCATTGACATACTCAGGACCATCCTGACAACTGTATAGGTATATGGTTGTATATAATTATGCTTTACATCTTCTTAGAATGTAACTAAAACACTATCCTTCAATATCATTTTTTTTAAATTATTTTTTTGAGACAGAGTCTCACTGTCGCCCAGGCTGGAGTGCAGCGGTGCGATCTCAGCTCACTGCAAGCTCCACCTCCCAGGTTCACGCCATTCTCCTCCCTCAGCCTCCTGAGTAGATGGGATCACAGGCGCCCGCCACCAAGCCCAGCTAATTTTTTTGTATTTTTAGTAGAGACGGGGTTTCACCGTGTTAGCCAGGATGGTCTCGACCTCCTGACCTCGTGATCTGCCTGCCTCGGCCTCCCAAAGTGCTGGGATTACAGGCATGAGTCACCACGCCCGGCCCCTTCAATATCATTTTGAGGTACCTGCTATGTACGATCAAAAATAGAATGTCCAAAATGTAATATATTATGCAAATAACCAATAAAACTACATCTTCAGTTAGATCTGCCTTCCAAGGCACCTCACGTTCATTGAGTACCATGTGCCAGCTGTGGTGCTAAGGGCTTTATGTGTATTCTATACTGTTTGTGTCTGTGCTTTCCTAGGAACCACTGGGATTCACATTTTATAGACGAAAAAACTGGAACTGGAAGTGGAACTCAGATCTAAATCCAGAGACTGAGCTTATAACCACCATGCCACACTGCCTTTCTTATCCCCTGTATTAGTCAGGCTTCTCTAGAGGTACAGGATGAATAGGATAGCTGTACATATGAAAGGGAGTTTATTAAGGAGCATTGATTCACACGATCACACGGTGAAGTCCCACAATAGGCCGTCTGCAAACTAAGGAGCAAGGAAGTCAGTCTGAGTCCCAAACCTCACAAGTAGGGAGGCCAGAAGTGCGGCCTTTAGCCTGTGGTTGAAGGCCCGAGAGCCCCTGGCAAACCACTGCTAAGTCCAGGAGTCCAAAAGCAGAAGAACTTGGGAGTCTGATGTTCAAGGGCAGGAAACATCCAGCATGGGAGGAAGAGGAAGGATGGAAAACTCAGCCAGTCTAGTCTCTCCATGTTCTTCTGCCTGCTTTTATTCTAGCTGTGCTGGCAGCTGATTAGATGGTGCCCACCCAGATTGAGGGTGGGTCTGCCTCTCTCTGTCCATTGACTCAAATGTTATTCTCCTTTGGCAACACCTTCACAGACATATCCAGGAACAATACTCTGCATCCTTCAATCCAATCAAGTTGACACTCAATATTAACCATCACATCCCCCAGATGAACACATAAATAAATAATAAGAAATAACTGCTTACAATCATAAAATGCTGTGTGTGATAGTAGTAACATTGACACACTGTATCTAGCAGCTAGCCCAGAGATACTGATAACGTCATCCTGTTTTAAACAGAAATGTGGGGTTTGTTGTGTATTTCTATGATGTGTTTTGTTTTTTGAGATAGAGTCTTGCTCCGTCACCAAGGCTGGAGTGCAGTGGCATGACCTTGGCTCACTGCAACTTCTGCCTCCTGGGTTCAAACCTTTCTCCTGCCTCAGCCTCCCAGTAGCTGGGATTACAGGTGCACACCACCACACCCAGATAATTTTTGTATTTTTAGTAGAGATGGGGTTTCACCATGTTGGTCAGTGTGGTCTTGAACTCCTGACCTCGTGATCCGCCCGCCTTAGCCTCCCAAAGTGCTGGGATTACAGGTGTGAGCCACCGCACCTGGCCAATGTGTGTGTTTTTAAAAAAAATATATGAGATATATATATATATATATATATATATACTTATTTCATATTCACTCTATGGCAGAAACTTCTTTACATTTATTCTATTATTCCATCCTCACAACATGCTTGAACTTAGAGATGTTTACCAGCCCATTTTCCAGGAGGACAAATGGAGGATGAGCAAGGTTTCATAACTAGTGCCAGGTCACACAGCTAGCAAATGGATGCTAAAATTTTCTCTCTGACTCAGAAACCCATGGTTTTCCAACTAGACTTCCAACCACACTGTGCTGGAAAAATGGAAATTGTTGGGAAACGGATACAGCTGGTTGTTTTCCTTCGCTCCTTTTGAGGAGCTCCTTTTTAAAGTAAGTCAATTACATATCAAATTATGTTACCTCTGCTGAGCTGGGAAGCAAAGTCCAAACACCTTCTATGTTTTTGTTTGTTTGTTTTACAGTACTGACTTAAGATGTCCTTCATGATTCTTTATATAACAGACCTGCCATTCTTGAGTAGTATGTTCTGAGACCTTCATTCATTTCTACCTACTGCTACCATAGGGTATATGTCCTCTCCTAAAATGGAATTAAATACAAGTTACGAAAAATTTTTCTGTTCACAGTGAGGCTTAATGAACAACAAAGCTGATTAGTTACCTTGGTTCCTTCACAAACAACATGACCTACCTCAGCCCCGTACCCCATGTGACACAAAGCTTAGTTTAGGAAAATTTCTCCATGTCTGGAATTCCTAATAACTCCATTAATTCTAAAAGTCTGCTCTGAGTGTCTCAGTTTATGACTTAAATACGATTAATGATACACAACGTGCGGAAGAGGAATTAAGACAAAATAACGTTAGTTCCTTGGGTGACACCGCCAAGAAATCTCGGAAGCGAAACTGCTGATGGAATGTTCACAGTGGAGCTGGCTTTCACTGTATGCTACTTCAGTGGTAGTTTTCATGATTTTGTTAGTAATTAAGGAAATATATATTTAATATGTGGCATCTTAGAGAAGCATGACTAATGTTTAAAATAGTGAGATGTGGCTGGGCATGGTGGCTCATGCCTGTTATTCCAGCACTTGGGAGGTCGAGGCAGGAGGATTACTTGAGCTCAGGAGTTTGATACCATCCTGGGCATCAGAGCAAAACCTTATCTCTACTAAAAATTAAAAAAAAAAATTAGTTGGGCTTGGTGGCACTCTCCTTTAGTGCCAGTTATTCAGGAGGCTGAGATGGGAGGATTACTTGAGCCTGGGAGATGGTGACTGCAATAAACTGTGATTGCATCACTGCACTTCAGCCTAGGCAACAGAGCAAGACCCCGTTTCAATAAAATAAAATTAAATGAAATACAAAAGTAAAATTATGAGATGTAAATGCAAACAATGGAAGGTTTGTCTGGACTTTTCTTACATGCGATTCCTGTCTCTTTAAAGCATGAGACCCAATATTTTTCTGGGCGTCAGTGAAGGTTCTGCTCAGTATAAGAAATGGTACTATGAATTGATGGTGGACCACACAGAGCCCTTTGTGACAGCTGAAGCAACGCACCTGCGAGTGGGCTGGGCTTCCACTGAAGGGTATTCTCCCTACCCTGGAGGGGGCGAAGAGTGGGGTGGAAATGGTGTTGGAGATGATCTCTTCTCCTATGGATTTGATGGCCTTCATCTCTGGTCAGGTACGTGCTGTCCATTTTCTTTCACCATGTTCCAGAAGGAGATCTTTTGCTGGACATTTCTGAAAGCTATTGGTGCTGCTTCCATTGGGTACTTCTATAGGGTATTAATCATTCAGAAATTTAGCATTGAGAGGATGAGTAAGAGTGTTGGGGTAAAAGCAGTATTTCACTAGGGGAAAAAGAAAACACAATTATAGTACGATTTCCAAGGGACTGCCTAGCTTATGAACAGTGCTGTGTATTTAAAGATTTAAATAATAGTGTATTGCTTAGGAACAATACTGTGTATTTAAAAGTGCATTCCAAAGCATGAATGAACTGCAAGAAACTTGTGACTTTTCTGCTTTAATTGGTATGTTTAAAACTTCAGCTGCCAATGGAAAAGAACAAAAAACAAACCTTGGAAAATAATGGGAAGAAATAGACTAAGTTCAGCCTTCTGTTAGATAATGTAATGGTGGGAAATCAATAATTTGTAAAGTGTGGTTTGAGGACTCGGATTATAATCAAATGACACTCTGTTTCAGAAGTATAAAATGGTTTAAAAATAAAGGAATAGGTCATTTCACCAGCTACCAACGCTTAGTTTTGATGGTTGAGTATGTATTAGAAATGAGTACTATATATTTAAAAATAATATTCTTTTCTCTGATTCATGAAGAAGTAGAGTTTGGTTAGCTCCATTTAAAAGCTTAGCTCTTGATTATGTAGATTTTTTTAGATGTTCAAATTCTTCTGGATTCTGCAGACATATGCTTATATTGGTAAAGCTGCATTTGGAATATAGTCCTGGTATGATCTTGTCATAGTTTATAAATTATTTAGCATATGGAAGATACAGAAAGTTACCTTAAGTTATAAAGCTGAACTTTGCCTCTTGTGGAGTACAAATGATAGGCATTTATGTATGCTTTATGGGCCTAAAAGCTTATGAAAAGTAAGAAATAAATTGAACTATACCTAAGACTTTATGGTAATGAGTTTATATCTAAAAGCATTCCATGTAGTTGTATGTAACAATGATACTTACTGAATTCTTTCTTCATTGAGTGCCAATAGCTCAATTGTCTAGAAGAGATGAAGCTGTATTTTGTTTTTTCTGTGTGTGTTTATTTATTTATTTATTTATTTGTTTATTTCAAGACGGAGTCTTGCTCTGTTGCCCAGGCTGGAGTGCAGTGGTGCAATCTTGGCTCATTGCAGCCTCCACCTCCTGGGTTCAAGTGATTCTCGTGTCTCAGCCTCCTGAGTAGCTGGGACTACAGGCTTGCACCACCATGCCCAACTCATTTTTATACTTTTTTAGCGGAGTCGGGGGTTTCACCATGTTGGCCAGGCTTATCTTGATCTCCTGGTCTCAAGTGATCTGCCTGCCTCCGCTTTCCAAAGTGCTGGGATTACAAGTGTGAGCCACTGTGCCCAGCCTCAATTTTTAATTTTTGTGAGTACATAAAAGGTATATATATTCATGGTGTTGAAGCTGTGTTTTGCATATTTCATCTAACCTCTGAGGAATGTGGTTGGAGTCCTCACAGTACCGTAGACTACTTTATACAAAGGCGACCTGTGCCAGCCAGACTATAGTCACAGTGCCTTGTTCCCATAGGAAATTTTTCCTGTTGACCAACCAGAGATAAAGAGTCCTCATTTCAGAAGACCTATTAAACACAAAATAGGGCTAATGTCCTTGTTATAAAACGTTTTAACTATAATCTTTTGGATACTATTACCTTCTCTCTCTCTAGCTCCTAGTATTACTCTGCAGGAAATAAGTACTCAAATGAATAAATGAAACATGTTAACTTGTTTTCCCATTACACAGAGATTAGATTAAAAAAACATTAATCGACAGTGCCAAGTTGCTTTCATTTAGTCTCTCTATATAATAACATATTTTACTATTTTTGTTTTGTATTCAATTTGAAGCTTTTTCTTTCAATACATTAAAAGTACCTGGTTCTTATGGAATTGAATTGTATGCATTATGCCTTTTATTACAAAGTATCTGTTAAATAGAATAATAAGAACAACAACAAAAAAATTTAGTGAATCTGTGGACATGTACCAGAAAGGATGGTAGGCACTGGAGTTTCATGAGAAAAGCATCTTAAAATTTTATTCATTTTTTTAAATGGCAAGAAAAGATGTATCATATCATGTCTGTACTTGAAAAGTATTTTCTCTCAAGCCACTGGGGGTCTATTAAATGCTTTGCTGATTTTAGATTCATAATCAATAAAGACAGATCTAAATTAGTTGGAATGTGAGTTATGAAACTCGAATTCATAGTAACAGATAACCTTCTTGGGGGTCATTCTCCTATTTTCTTCTTAATGGTTGATGTACAATTTAAAGTATCAAATATCAGTGATTTCTAGGTTGGAGCACATTCTCTGCCACTTAACATTTTGTAATTGGAGAGTGTCAGTATTTCTTGGAACAAGGATTGGGCTCATAAGGAAAAGTTTTTACTTATGTCTTCATTTCTTCTCTTCAATTTAACCTTTGTGGTGTTGCTACATTTCCTCTCTGTCAATGCAGAACTGGATTTTGGGAATCCAGGTCCCAGGTGTTTGAAAGGACCAAAAGTATAAAAAGTCTTGGTGCTTTGAGAGAATTTAAATATAGAATTAGTGTGGAGGAATGTACAGGAAACATGGGTACAGGTTTCTAATACAGGATCTATCAAGCTATCATATCCCTCAAAGTGAACAATATATTTGATTATCATAGATATCTTGTAAACAACATTGCTATTAGCTACAGATCTTGGTACAAACAAGAAACTAGACCTTTTCCTGCATTGCTTTTATTTGATTTTTTAAAAAGCTACCTTTATTATATTCAGGGAATTCTAGAAGAGACACTTGATAGTGAATTTATTGCCTGTGGATTTGAATATTGGTAAAATAAAAAGTGTCCACATTTTAAAAAAATAGGTATTCTTTACTACTGGCATTTCAAATATGTCCTTGGTAGAGATATTGGCATGCTAGAAGTAAAAAGAATTATTAAAAATACAAAGCACGTATCACAAAGTCTGTTTTTGTCTTCGCTCAAATTGAAGGTTTTGTTTATGTTTGTGAGCATGTGTGTTTGGGTGGACCTTGCCTTCTTTTCTTCCAGCATGCAGTGAGAAGCAGATGCTCTTGGGACTGATCAGCAAAGGAGGTCTTAGAATCAGGAATGGGCTTAGACCATAGGTTGGTCTTGCCAGGGCAAGAAACAACATTTATCAAATATCATTTCCATGCCTCCAGTTATATCCTGCTTTACTTAAGAAGCCAACCAAGATCTTGTGTGAAATGAATGTAAAACAAAAACCAATTGGCCTGTAGTTATCTCACGATAAACAACGTGCTGCAGGAATGAATGATCATATTTTCTGCTTTCGTTATCTTTATGTATTTTTATTTTAAATTGATAGAACGATGGGATTTTAGCATTTGACAAAGGGATGGACATGAAGTATCTGCTGTGCCTGAGACTCTGTCACTTGTAAAACATTAATCATCAAAATAACTAAACAAGGGGATGGTATTTGGTGTTCTGTTGATAAGACATCAACATTAAGAGAGGTTAAGTAATTTGGTTATGGTCTCACAAGCAGTAGATGGTAAGGTAGCTATTTGAAGTCCCTGGAGATGTTCCTTGGACATCATTATATAATCTGCTCTTAGATAATTTCTGGATCGATTGTCATCCATCTACATGCGGAAATTTCTGTGTATCAGAAGGTGTATTTTACAACATAGGTAGCAGCCTGACTCCTGAAATAGTCGTTTTTTTTGACAAAGGGTTTAACATGTAACATGCGTTTATATTCAAGATTTATTCCTTCTGGTGTTGCGCATTGGTTTGTCACTACCTATTCAAATCTTTTGACTTTGGCTCTGAAGCTGATTCTCTGAGATAAAAAATACATGACCTTCCTTAATGTTTCTCCCCCCCAATAGGTTGTATTGCTCGTACTGTAAGCTCACCAAACCAACATCTGTTAAGAACTGATGATGTCATCAGTTGCTGTTTAGATCTAAGTGCCCCAAGCATCTCGTTCCGAATTAATGGACAACCTGTTCAAGGAATGTTTGAGAATTTCAACATCGATGGCCTCTTCTTTCCAGTCGTTAGTTTCTCTGCGGGAATAAAGTTAGTATGTCTATGTTTTTTGGTCTCTTTCCTTTCTCATTTCTCATACCTCCGCAGAAGACTCTGCACTGCCATTGCCCTGCTTCTCTAACCATTGTTTCTCTCTCCTGGGCACCTGTCCTCAGCGCATTTTTGCCCATGCCTTGAAGGAGGAGGTAAGGCTCACCTAAGAGGGCATCTTGCAAGGCTGAGTGCTTTGTTTACGGATCCCACTGTTTTTAGATGTGGGCAGTCTCGCTCAAACCAGTGTCCTGAACTATTTCAAGGTTTTTTTCTTTTTTTAGTTTATTTAGATGAAATGAGCAAGGCTGTTTAGAAAAGTACTGCTTATTTTCTTATATTTTCATTGATTTTCCTTTTTTAAGCCATAGTTCTTCACCCCATTGCACACCTCCTTATTTCAATAGAAATTAAATATCCTTTTTGTTGATGAGGCCCAGGTGGCCTTCTTTAGTGTTCCTCTCCACCTTTATTCTCTTTATTCCTTTGTTCTCTGCTTGTGGTCAATGGTGCCAAGATGGTTTCCTCACAGTCTTTCCTTTTTTGCTATTACTGGAGGGAAACGAAGTGATAATCCATTGTAGTTCTACAAATAAAACTTGAATAAATGATGGTCTGTTATAATAAGTAACTACTCTGTCACTTATTTTTATATACACACACACACCTGTAAACTTAGAAGGACACCCTTTGTTTTAGTCATAATTCTCCCAGGAATAATTCCTAGTTACAAAAGCAGCATATTGAAGAAGGAATAGAGTAATCATGAATATTAGCTATCCATGTACCAGCTCTTTTTTCTGATGTATTTATACAAATTATGTTTCTATAAGCTTCTGGAATGTTTTAGCATTTTTATTTTTCCTCACTTTTCTTTGCTTTTATTTTTTTGGACTGGACCTGATACACAAATTAGAAAAAGAATTATGGCCAGCTGCGGTAGCTTGCACCTGTAATCCCAACACTTTGGGAGGCCGAGGTGGAAGGATTGCTTGAGGTCAGGAGTTTGTGACCAGTCTGGTCAACACAGTGAGACCCTATCTCTGCAAAAGTTTTGTTTTGTTTTGTTTTTCATTTTGTTTCTTTAGCACCTAGTGTTGTGTGCCTGTAGTCTTAGCTACTTGGGAAGCTGAGTTGGGAGGATCCCTTGAACCCAGGAGTTGGAGGCTGTAGTAACCTGTGACTGTATCACTGCACCCCTGCCTGAACAACAGAGTGAGACCTTGACTCAAAAAAAAAGTACAAGGAAAATGGAACATTTAAATTCATTTTTTGTAAATCCGAGAGCCCCAGGAAACAGATATCATTTAACTGTTTCAAAAAGTGTTGTTCAATGGAACTCAGATTAAAATAGTTTTGCTTAAATGAGCAGAATGTCTAAAAGATTTTAGTAAGTTCTTTTTTGTTGTTGAAATTGATAAACAATTAGCAATAAGGTTACCTGCTTCCTTCAATTTGAAGAGACATCAGAATCTCCTTTAAAGCAGCAGTCCCCAACTTTTTTGGCCCTAGGCACCGCTTTTGCCGAAGACAGTTTTTCCACGGGCCAGGGCTGGGGTTGAAGGTGGGGATGGTTTCAGGATGAAACCGTTCCAGCTCAGATCATCAGGCATTAGTTCGATTCTCATAAGGAGCATGCAACGTAGATCCCTCACAGGCACAGTTCACAATAGGGTTCACGGTCCTATGAAAATCTCAGGCCGCTGCTCATCTGACAGGAGGCAGAGCTCAGGCGGTAATGCTCTCTTGCCCACACAGCTCACCTCCTTCTGTGCAGCCTGGTTCCTAACAGACCACAGACTGGTACCTGTCGCGGCCTGGGAGTTGCGCACCTCTGTTTTAGAGAATTTCATTAGGAAATTGAAAAGTGACTGGTTTTCCCCTCATTCCTTGTTAAGTCCTGTAATTTTAAGCATATAGATATTTCGTTCAGGTCTTTATCTGTTGATTACGTGGGTACTTTGGGGCATTAGGTGACCAGTTATTACGGATATGCACTTCATTTCCATAAGATTGTAGTGCATGTGCTTTTAGTTACTTCTCCAGCAGGTGATGTCTTCACTGACCCATTAATTAGCTGAAGGTTTTCTCTTCTGATGAATATGATGCCCTCAGGTTTTACCTTTTACAATTAGAGGCCCTTGAATTCTAAGGTGATCACGTTATGATGGTACTTAGAGGAAAATGTGGCTTCTGATAAAATTACTTTTGTACTAATAATTTTTCCCTGAGATTTTGTTAATTAGAAAACTTTAATGTACACCAGAGATAAAACGGACTCTAACATGCATCCTTTTTAGAGTACGCTTTCTGCTTGGGGGGCGACATGGAGAATTCAAATTTCTTCCTCCACCCGGGTACGCTCCTTGTTATGAAGCTGTTCTGCCAAAAGAAAAGTTGAAAGTGGAACACAGCCGAGAGTACAAGCAAGAAAGAACTTACACACGCGACCTGCTGGGCCCCACGGTTTCCCTGACACAAGCTGCCTTCACACCGATCCCTGTGGATACCAGCCAGGTACCAAGATCCACTCAAATGGCAATCGCTGGTGATGCAGTCATTCTGATACGCAGTGGCTTTACTCTTGGTCCGCAACCCATGGGAATGGATTTCACAGTGATACAGTTGTACAGTTGACACGCAGGACTGAAACGAGACTCATAAAATAACACTTACCTTTACCATGTCCACTCACTCATTTTCTATTCTATGTTTTTTTTGTTTGTTTGTTTTATGTTGTTTTTGTGATGGAGTCTTGCTCTGTTGTCCAGGCTGGAGTACAGTGGCACAATCTTGGCTCACTGCAATCTCTGCCTCCTGGGTTCAAGTGATTCTCCTGTCTCAGCCTCCCAGGTAGCTGGGATTATAGATGCCTGCCACCACACCTGGCTAATTTTTGTATTTTTAGTAGAGATAGGGTTTCATCACGTTGGCCAGGCTGGTCTTGAACTCCTGACCTCAGGTGATTCACCCACTTCAGCCTCCCAAAGTGCTGGGATTATAGGCATGAGCCACTGGGCCCGGTCTCTATTCTATGTTTTAAGTAGTTTTCCTAGCCCAATAAACTGATTCCCTGATGTACAAACAGATTACAACCTGAAGTGTTAAAAACTCTGTTCAAGTTTGTCTTTAAAGTTTTATTAAAATAATTAATATTACTTAGCTTATAAAGTGCATATTACACTTTTAAAAATAGGCAATAATAGCAACAGGTGGAACTTAGTGGGCAAAAATCATACAAGAAATTTTAAGGTATAATAGTGTTAAGATGATTTAATATCTGGGGTAACATACTGCACTTGAAGTAATATCATACAGATGTGACACATACTGATTTTAGAGTGTAGTTCTTAAGCCCCCGGCCTTTTTGGCACTAGGTACCGATTTCCTGGAAGACTATTTGGCACCAGCCAGTGGGCCGGGGTTGAAGGTGGGGATGGCTTTGTCATGAAACTGTTCTCTCTCACATCGTCAGGCGTTAGTTAGATTCTCATAAGGAGTGCGCAGTTCACAATGGGGTTCACACTCCTGTGAGAATCTAAGAAGAATATAGAGAAAGATGAGGAACCTGTATAGGAAACATGGAGTTTTTAATTTCTTCTAATTTCCTTCTTGGATACACTTCTTTGGAAGATATTGAACTGACTTTTATCTTGGGTATAGATGAGGATCGTGAGCTCTAGAGTCAAAATGCCTGGCATCAAGGGCCTACTCCCTGCTTAGAGGAGCTGCTCACCTTGTTTATTGGGATGCTAAGAGTATGTTTGTCATAGTTAATAGATACCATATTACTTGGCAAATAGGCGCCCAACAGATGTTAGCTGTTTTCCTCTTTTTCTGTTTCATAGATATAACGGTGTTCTGAGGTTGGCAATGAATTAGATATGGATTTATATTGATGGTGAAGTAGCTTCAGTGAGGTTGGTTAGATATTCAAAGTTTGCTTATTAGTGTTTAAAGATCAAAGACGTTGTTTCTAAAGTCTGAAGTTGAATTAATCGCCTGCCTCAGAAGCTTCAGTTGCTTAGCAGTCAGATGTTTAGCTCCTTGAATCGTATTTCTTCTTCCCCCTTTTTATATCATGTTGTTAAAATAAACATGCAAACATTGTTCCCGGCCAAAATTCAGTTTGCATTGCCCGTTTGCTGAAAGGTGGGAGGATATCTGTAGTGCAACCTAAGTTTATAGGAAAAAAGGTTTGGGAGGCTAGAAATGGACAACTAGATGATGTCATGGTAGAACCTTAAAGATTACCTGAGACCCAGATAACCTCTATCAGGGAAAGGAAACAATTATCACCTGCTTCTCGTGGAAATGCCAACTCATCATTGGGCATTGTGGTCATTTGCCCACTCTGTGTGTTGTGAGACTAGCTGTGGGGTCACACACAAGTGCTTAATCAAGACATAAACAACCAGTCCCTTACTTTGTGTTTTTTATGAACATTCAGTTTCTTCCTTTTATTGGGAACATGTAAAGATTTTGTTTCTTTTCTGTAAGGCTTATATTTAGAAACCACTAACAGTAACAGAGTAGAGTGTAGGGGAAGACATCAATCACTACAGTCAGACATTTACATGCTCAAAGAGCCGACGGATTATCATGTGAGCACTGAATTGCCTTTACCCTGGCTTATGACTGCTGGCCCAGTTGGTGCAAGAGCTTTGGGGCAATTTCTCGTTTTAAGTCATACATTCCTTGGCAGTAGCCCCATATCCATTAAACATCTTTCGGTTGTCCCCACCAACACTCCTTTGTGTGTGTGTGTGTGTGTGTGTGTATGTGTGCGCGTGTGTGTGTGGCTCATAAATTGATTTGGAAACCTAAGTTGTCAAAAAAAAGTCCCAAAATTTATTTAAAGAATGTCATGAAGTAGATGACTTAAAACTCTGTTCTATGATTACTGGTTTATGAGGCAGTTTTATTTAGTTCAGTTTGAAGCGAAGACCATTGGCACCGCATCTTATTGCATTTGTTTCTGATGTCTTTTTTTTTTCTTTTTTGTAAATTTTAGATTGTGTTGCCTCCTCATCTAGAAAGAATAAGAGAAAAACTGGCAGAGAATATCCATGAACTCTGGGTTATGAATAAAATTGAGCTTGGCTGGCAGTATGGACCGGTACGTAATTTTGAAATTTATTTTCGGATTCTGTTAACACATCTTTCTGAAAACAGAACTTTTTCTCCCTTTTCCTGCTTTGGGGTGACATCAATCAATTAGATTGATGTTTTCCCCCCAGCACATTAGTTTTTGTGCAGTTTTGCATTACTACATGATTGTAGTTAATGGGGCTGACAGGCATTATTGGCAGGTTCACTGAAGGATGGTCTAGCTGCTTAGACAATGGAAAGTTATCTGTCTCTGGGCTGCAAGTTATATTTTCAAATCAAGGTTAACATACACAGATAATAGGCATTGATTTTTAAGCCACTTAAAAAAATCTCAGTGAAATTGGAAGTGAAAACTGAAAGTGAAAAGAAGGCAATTTACTTTTCCCTCACTGATGTTTCTTTTCTTTCAGTACCAATTGTGTGTAAAAGCAGGAGACCTGCGGGCAAACGTTCCTAGTTGGTTTTACAGGTAGAATAAAGGCTGAGAAATCGTGACTGCACATGCTTCTAAATGATACTCTGCTAAAGATCTTAGTTTACAACTTAATATAATTTAGATTTAAAACAAACAACTTCCTGTATAATCCTAGTGTATATCATATACTTGTTTGTGTCAAAACCATGGTAATACTTTCATTTGTATGATATCATTCTAAGTGTCCCAAAGGCTGTAACACTTTCTTATACCTGAGTGAATAGGGAAATTAATGTATTTACTCATCATAGTTTATTGCGTTGAGCTCTAAATAAAGAATACTTAATGTTCGTAGTAGTATCGTGTGATACTCCACACTACTCAGTAATATTTATATATTTATTCAGTGTCTTGCATTCTCACATACAGATTATTAGGTCAAATTGTCATCACGGTGAACTGGGTTGTACTATTATTTCAGTTGTACTGGTGATGACCTAACGGAGACTTCTTGCATTTGCTAAATGCCTTGGCAGGCATCACGTAACTAGTGAGTAGCAGCTCCAAGACTGGAATCACGGTTTTCTCAGACAGAATTTAGAAAGTGACTGCAGGTCACTGTAAGGCTTGCTGAAGCATGACTAGAAAATGGGATACTTTGATTAACTAAATGATAGTTAGACATTTGTTACCCCAGCAAACCCTTGGGTACCTAGTTTTGTGCTACATTCATCAATTTGTTTGTTTGTTTGTTTGTTTTTGAGATAGAGTTTCACTCTTGTTACCCAGGCTGGAGTGCAGTGGTGTGATCTTGGCTCACTGCAACCTCCACCTCCTGGGTTCAAGCGATTCTCCTGCCTCAGCCTCCCAAGTAGCTGGTTTTACAGGCATGCACCACCACACCTGGCTAACTTTGTATTTTTAGTAGAGACAGGGTTTCACTATGTGGCCAGGCTGGTCTCGAACTCCTGACCTCAGGTGATCTGCCCACCTCAGCCTCCCAAAGTGCTGGGATTACAGGCCGGATGACAGGCACAACCAGCCTCATCAATTCTTTTTGTTTGTTTGTTTGTTTGTTTTTTGTTTTGTTTTGTTTTTGTTTTTTGTTTTTTTTTTTTTTTTTGAGACGGAGTCTCGCTCTGCCGCCCAGGCTGAAGTGCAGTGGCCGGATCTCAGCTCACTGCAAGCTCCGCCTCCCGGGTTCTCGCCATTCTCCTGCCTCAGCCTCCCGAGTAGCTGGGACTACAGGTGCTGCCACCTCGCCCGGCTAGTTTTTTGTATTTTTTAGTAGAGACGGGGTTTCACCGTGTCAGCCAGGATGGTCTCGATCTTCTGACCTCGTGATTCGCCCGTCTCGGCCTCCCAAAGTGCTGGGATTACAGGCTTGAGCCACCGCGCCCGGCCTATCAATTCTTAAAATTGAAGGATATATATAAATGCTACATAAAAGACTGAACCATCTATTAGTCGGTAGGAAGAGAGATGCTACAAATGTGTAAGTAATCAATTGCCAGAGGAATTATAGGCAGCATTCCCCAGAAGTTTCAAAAATAAGAAAAGATGATTAGAGGCCAGGTCGATTTTTTTAAAAGTTCTCATTAAAAAAAAAAAAAAAATCCAACAAAATGTAAAACAAGCAGCAAAACCCCATATTGTAATAGCAAATATTTCAGTGGGCTTCTAAGATGATCTCCGCTGCAAACTCAGTAAGTTCACCTAAATGATTATGTTTTCAGTGAAGTCTTAGGAGTGTTTCTTCTTTAAGAACTGACTAAAATATAAAGTCTCATTATTATTGATTCTTCCAGTTAAATTTAGTTCTGCTTGATACCATACATCATATTCCTGCCATGTTCAAGACACTCTTTGGGTTTTCAAGTACTAAACTAAAGGATAACACAGTACTGCGGAGGCTTCTTGTCCACAATTGACTCAAGCTATCCTTTGCTGGATCTGAGGCCAGTTGAGGCAACACTGGGCTTGCTGTACCTCTGGGGGAGACACTGAGCCCTGGGTCTGCTGCTGTTGTGTTAGCAGCCGCACCTTTCCTGGCGCGGGAAGTGTTCTCTCATCAATGTATGATTTGCAGCCTGCTTTTTTTCCAAGACCTTCCCTGAAACTCCTGTTTGTGTAGTAGTTATAATCCTTGACCTTGGTCTGTTATTCTAGACTAAGATATGTGCCTGTTACTATGCTAATTTCATAAATTCATTAACATTTTAAATGAGGTTTTGAAGTATTCAAGTATGATTTTCTTTGGAGCAATTTATACTTAGCTACCCAGCATGCTGGTTTTTTTTTCCAAAGAAGTTATCATTTCTTTGGGATGTATTTCCCAGAAGCATGGTGCAAAGGCTCTAGTTTATGGACTAAGAAGGCAAATCCATCTATCATTTATTCGTCCCTTTAACATTCATTGTATGTCTATTTGCCTGGTGTGTTTAGTCCTGGGGACTCAGTTTTGAAAAGACCTTGACTTTTAAGGTACTGTGTTTGCCTTCTAGGCGCTTCCTGTTTAGTTGAATGATAGGTAGGCAAACAATTATAGAGTAAAGAAGTAATATTTAGCTCTTCCCAGGGAAATCAGGGAAGGCTTCCTTCCAGGAGGAGGTACATGTTTGATCCAAGGCTGAGGGATGTGTGCAAGATAGCTGGCAATCAGAAAGCATGACCGTGTAGTAGGCAGAGGACCTGGCATGTGTAAAAGCGAGGAGGCAGAAGAGACAGGACATTTGCCATGACCTTTCAGTGGTGCAGTGTTACAAGAGGACACCTCTGCTGTGGTGCGGAGAAGAGGTGGGAAGCCAGGCCATGTACGCAGGAAGTGTGTCACAAAAGGCTTTGGGAAGAAGATGATTTTATTCTGTAGGGGGCTAAACAGCATTGAGAAATGCTTAGCAGGAAGGTGACAGAATTCTGTCTGCTTTCAAAAGAAGCTCTGCTGTGAATGTGGAGAAGCAGAGAGCCTGGGGGCAGGAGGAGGGCAGGGAGAGGGCACAGGCACCCCAGGTGAGAGGCGACTCAGAGCCCCGCAGCGGGGATAAAGAGCCGTGGTTACAGGAGGTGTTTCAGTGTTCGTGTATGGGGTGTCGCAGGAGAAGGAAGGGAATCTGCGCAGATTTCTCATTTTGTTTAGACGCTTGAGAAGATGATGGTGTTAGTTATTCTCTGGTGTAGAGAGTACAGACAAAGTGGAGATGACCTAAATGGGGAGATTGTCTCCGGGTTCAGACACATTCATTTTATAAATGTTCATTTTGTGTTTCATTTGTAGGATTAGAGATTTAGAGTTTAGAGTTACATTACATAACTCAATTTCATTTTCAGAGTTCTGTAATTAAATAAGTATACCTAATATATGATTCTATATAAGTCTTGTTCATTTGTAATGATGACCAGAAGGAAAGGAATAAATACATCATTTCTAACTTGGTGACTGCTGAAGACTTGAAAAAAACTCACTCATGTTTGTGTACTTCTTGTGTGGCATTTATAGGACCTGGTAATGATGCTCATGAAGTAATTTGTTCCTTGACAGCATATGGGTTGCCATCTAGGTGCTGCCATAGCATTAATGCTGTTGCAATTTAGGTCTTTGAGAAGATAACAAACCTAATTACTAATGCAAGGAGAGAGAACATCTTTCTCATTAATTCATTCCTAAAACCTTGCATTTAGTTTAATGTGATAGCTAATATACAGTTTCAAGGAGCAATATAAAAACCACCTGCATATGATGCTACTGAATTTTGTGAAGGTAGTAGGGTAATTTGTGAGATCGAGAGTAACGTGCAGGGGGTAAAATGAACAGCCAGAGCCACCTCAAAGTGTTTATGTCAGTCAGTCCTGTCGTTAATTGATGTCTGTAATCAGTTTGGTTCTATACAGGAAAATTACTACGAATTAAAACAAAGTCGTTACCACACCCTTCTTACACAGGATTTATTTCAATTTATAAAACATGTGTCAAGTACCCAGGACATACCAGGAATGTTTAAGGTGTTTGGGACACATCAAAGAACAAAAGAGACCAAAATCTTTGCATTTTTGATCTTCTAATTCAGGGAGACACACAATAGCCCCATAACTCAATAAATCCAATCTGTTAGAAGGTATATGGACAAAAAAGAAAAAAAAAAAAAAAAGAGTAGGGTGGACAGGCAGACTGTCCTAATTAGGCAATTGGGTGGGGTAAACCTCGCTGAGAAAGTAAGATATAAGCAAATGCTACAAGGAGCTGAGTGAGTGAGCCTATGGGAATCTGGGGTAGGAGTCTGCATGGTGGGGGCTCATGGAAGCTCTGCCAAACAGAAGAGAAGGAACGAAGATAATTCCAGCTTCTACCAGTGACCTCAGATATTCACTGCATCTGAGAGGTTGTGGGGGCAGCTTTGAGGGGTTGATGATCTGGGTGTTCCTTCTTGCCTTCCGCCTCCACTTTCCACTACACAGTTGAATTCCATTGCTAGTGCATGGCATTGGAGACTATTATATGTCAATTTCCTGTCCTGTTTCAGGTTAGAGATGACAACAAGAGACAGCACCCATGCCTGGTGGAGTTCTCCAAGCTGCCTGAACAGGAGCGCAATTACAACTTACAAATGTCACTTGAGACCCTGAAGTGAGTTTCTTAACTTTTTCTATTTTCCAATCTGTGTTTCCAAAAAACACAAAAACCAAAACACAAAAACAGGTATCGATGTTATATGTTAATTCAGCTGTGAAGTGATTTTTAATTGCAGCTAGAACTTTTGATAATGCATAAGTGGATTGGATCAGTATTTGTTGAGAATAAGACTTTGACCCTGTTCATTTATGTCCTTTTTTTCTACATCAGTATTTCGCAAAGGGTGTCCTACAGATATTTATGGGAATTATGGATGATGAGGATTTTGTGATCTGTTGCGGGAAGTCAGGGACCCTGAATGGAGGGACCGGCTGAAGCTGTGACAGAAGAACATAAATTGTGAAGATTTCATGGATATTTATTAGTTCCCCAAATTAATACTTTTATAATTTCTTACGCCTGTCTTTACTGTAATCTCTGAACATAAATTGTGAAGATTTCATGGACACTTATCACTTCCCCAGTCAATACCCTTGTGATTTCGTAAGCCTGTCTTTACTTTAATCTCTTAATCCTATCATCTTCTTCGTAAGCTGGGGAGGATAAATGTCGCCTCAGAACCCTGTGATGATTGTGTCAACTGCACAAATTGTTTGTAGAGCATGTGTGTTTGAACAATATGAAATCTGGGCATCTTGGAAAAAGAAAACAGGATAACAGCAATGTTTGGGGAACACCAGAGATAAGACTTCTGGCTGCGGGTGAGCCGGACAGAACAGAGCCATATTTCTCCTCTTTCAAAAGCAGATAGGAGAAATATCGCTGAATTCTTTTTCTCAGCAAGGAACATCCCTGAGAAAGAGAATGCACCCTGAGGGTGGGTTTATAGACGGCCCCCTCAAGGCATGCCATCTTTTGTGGTTGAAGCCGAAGGGACGAAATAAGCCCCGGTCTCCTGTAGCGCTTCCAGGCTTATTAGGATGAGGAAAATTCCCGCCTAATACATTTTAGTCAGACAGATTGTCTGCTCTCAAACCCTGTTTCCTGATAAGATGTTATCAATGACAATGCGTGCCTGAAACTTCATTAGCAATTTTAATTTCGCCCCATCCAGTGGTCCTGTGATCTCACCCTGCCTCCATTTGCTTTGTGATATTTTATTACCTTGTGAAGTCTGTGATCTCTGTGACCCACACCCTATTCGTGCACTCCCTCCCCTTTTGAAAATTGCTAATAAAAACTTGCTGGTTTTAGGGCTCGGAGAACATCATGGATCCTGCTGACATGTGATGTCTGCCCTGGACACCAAGCTTTAAATTTCTCTTGTGCTCTTTCCCTTTATTTCTCAAACCAGCCAAGACACTTAGGAAATAGAACAGAACTCATGTAACTATCGGGAGTGGATTCTCCCAATAGTGATCTGATACAATACAGGTCCACAAAATGCGGACTGTGGACCAGGGACTGGGCCAGTCACAAATTGTTACTGATTTGTGACTAAATAAGATATTAAGAGTAAGTATTTATAAACTTCTATACCAATTTAGGGAAGCAGTTTTACATATATTGAATCTAATAATTTAAGAAATGTGAGGTCATAGCCCATATGTCTTCATTTTGAGAATTCAATTTTCTCTAACAGTTTTATTGCATGATATCAGAAAATGAAACCCGAATATTAAAAAATAAATTAGTTCTTCACCATAAGTAATTTGGGAAGCACTGATTTAATATATTTAAAACATGCTAAATTCAAAGAGTTAAATAATTTCAAAATTTTTGCTGATGGACTTTTCAGAACTTTGGGGTGAAGTCTGTTTATGGTATTTACTAAACTTATTTGACCATAGCAGCCTCTTTTCAGAGCATACCTTTGAGAACTATTTATCTGAGCAACATATCTTTGGTTTTGTTTTAGTTTTTTAAGGAGCCAAAGTCAGCTGGGCACAGTGGCTCATGCCGGTAATCCCAGCCCTTTGGGAGGCCAAGACCAGTAGATGGCTTGAGCCCAGGAGTTTGAGACCATCCTGGGCTACATAGTGAGACCCCCTGTCAACAAAAAATATAAAACTTATCTGGGCATAATGGCACACACCTGTAGTCTCAGCTACTCGGAGGCTGAGGTGGGAGGATGGATTAAGCCTGGGAGATTGAGGCTCCAGTGAGCTGTGATCACACCACTACACTCCAACCTGGATGACAGAGCAGGACCCTGTCTCAAAAATACTAGTAATAAAAATAAATTTAAAAGGAGCCAGAGTCTTACTATGTTGCCCAGGCTGGTGAGCAATGGCAATTCATAGGCTTGACCATGGCACACTGCAGCCTACAACTCCTGAGTTCAAGTGATTCTCTGGCCTCAGTCTGGGTATCTAGGGCTAAAGGAGCTTGCCACTGCATCCAGCCTGAGCACGTGTTTTGAGAAAAGCTACTGTAGAGTATTTTATATCACCCTGTAAAGGCAAATTTGCTTTTTAGTGATTGTTGCCAATTTACCTCTTGATTTTGCCACTTAACTTTGCGGATGGAATAATGGGACTGCAGTGGAATAAAGGAAGAAATGTAATTTCAAATTTTGATATAGAAAAGTAAAGAGAATGTTTTTGCAAAGCTGGTAACTTTACTCTTGTCCTCTTTCCATCCCTGATGCCCTGTAGAACTGGATTTGTTCAAATAGATGACTTATCCTAATATGTTTTTATATTATGTACAAAACTATACTTTAGTCCTTTTTGCTTGCTTCAGTTTTGTTAAGAGTCATAAGGAGTTATTTACACTGGAATTATTTTAACAGGGACCCAGAACACAAAACTTAAACTTCATTTCAAATTCTAGAATTTGGGCTCAGTTATGTAGTCGTGAGCTCTGCCTAACAGTGTTTGGCTTAATGATGGACTGCATATAGGATGGTGGCCGTGAGATTACAATGGAGCTGACAAATTCCTATCATGACATCATGGCAGTCCTAACATCCTAGTGCAATGCATTGCTTTTTCTATATTTAGATACCCAAATACTTACCATTGTGTTACAGTTGTCTACAGTATTTGGTGAAGTAACATGTACAAGTTTGTAATCTAGCTGCAATAGGCTCTATCGTATAACTTAGGTGTGTAGTAGGCTCTATGATCTAGGTTTGTACAAGTATACTCTATAATATTCACATAATGCTGAAATCGCCTAAAGACCCATTTCTCAGAGTGTATCCCCATTGTGAAGTGATGTATAACTCTATATCCTCCAGGATGCAGATTGTCTTGTAAATAAACATATTAGGCATAGATTGAGCTTAGGTTCTACTAGGAACTTAAAAGAAGAAGTGATAAATACACATCAAGTAAACTGAGAACCAGAGGTTAAAAATTACAAGGTTTGCTTGTAATAAAGAATACAGCCCTGTGTCCTGAGTACTTGGATTCAGCATCTCTGATCTTCCTTTGCGCTCTTGACATGAGGCTTGTATATTTAGCTTAGTAATTCATGGCAGCTCATTATTTCTTCATCTTTTACAACAGAATGTTTTATTGAAAGGTCATGGTCTAACATAATTTAAATTTGCAGTGCGTTCCCTATCATTTTAGCAATTGACACCTGAGCCAGCTATTGCAGAGAGTAAATTATGGACTGTAGAAATCTCTGTATTTGCATTTAGCATGTTGTGCCTTTGACTATTACATGTAATCCAGTGTCATGCCTACCAGCTGCTGGTGGCTGGTTTGGTTAATCTTCAGACTGCCCATACTGTGGTTTTATTCTCTCTGATGAATGTAAATCACCCTCTTCACAAGCAAATGCTTAACATTTCTTTGTTGATTTTCTTACAGCTAGTTTATATGGTTTTATGATGGACTGATTTTTATTTATTTATTTACAAATCGAATTAGGGGAAAACACCTATACTTCTCTAAGATTCGTACCATGCCCAATTCCAGGGGTTTAGAGAAAGTACAGTACTGTCTTCCTATATTTCCTGTATTCACTTATTTAATTGGCAGTCCCCAGAGCAGGGTAGGTAAGAACACAGACTCTGGAGTTGGGTTGTCTGGACTTAAGGCCTTATTCCACCAAAGAAATGTTGCTGAAGTCACTCAACTCCTCTGAACCCTAGGTTTTCTTCTCCTTAGTAAAATGAGGATCATAATGTATTTTCTTCATGGATTTATTATAGGGACTAATAGGCTATTGATAAAGCCTTTAGCAACATATGTCTGACAGAGGAAGCATAGTGTAGGTTTTTTTGTTTGTTTGTTTAATAAATATATCGTGGGAGGGTGAACAGCTTCATTTGTTTAAATCTTTAGAAGTTCCAAATAACAAATAAGCAGAAATTATTCCAGAATATCCCTTATTTCGGGTTGAGGAGTGATTTAATGAAATATGAATTTTGGGTGCTGTTTCTGTGATTTTTTAACATAAATTGTTGATAGTGACAACTTACTTTAGACTTTCATCATCATCATCTGTGTATCGTATAGTACTGCAAAATTGGGACACTCTCAGAACAGCACAGCTTGGTGGATCATGCCTGCCAGACACCCCTCAAATGTGATCAGTGTTACCAAAGGTTCAATTTCTGGTTTAGTTTTTATTATTTTCCAAATTCCAGATCTAAATTTCTGAATAAACAGTTCACATTTTAGAAATAATTGGTATAAGGATTTTTAATCAACATATAATACACATTCATAGAATTTATTTCTTTGGAAGTTAGCAAAAATATGGTGACACTACAATGATATTTTTTCCCCTAGCCAAATATTTTTCCTGAAAATTATTTTTAGATGATGTAGTGTGCTTGTGCACGTATGTGGCAAAGGGTGGGACGAATAGTAGGGACCCAGGACACGGGGATGGGGAGGAAAGCAGTATGGAAGGGAGACAAATAACTGATAAGGGGAGAGGTGGAATTTTTGTCCAAGACAGCAAGTTAGTTTCTCATACCTCTTTTCCTCTTCCTCCTCCCGCTCCCTCCCCTCCCTTCCTCACCCACCTCTTCCTTTCCCCTCCCCTCCTTTTTTTCCCTTCCTTCCTTCCTTCCTTCCTTCCTTCCTTCCTTCCTTCCTTCCTTCCTTCCTTCCTTCCTTCCTTCCTTCCTTCCTTCCTTCCTTCCCCTCCTCCTCCTTCTCTTCCTTCCTCCTCCTCCTCCTTCTTCCTCCTTCTCTTCCTTCCTCCTCCTCCTCCTTCTTCCTCCTCCTCCTCCTCCTTCTTCCTCCTCCTCCTCCTTCCTCCTCCTCCTTCTGCCTCCTCCTCCTTCTGCCTCTCCCTCTCCCTCTCCTCCTTCTCCCTCTTCTCCTCCTCCCTCTTCTTCTCCTCCCTCTTCCCTTTCTCCCTCTTCTCCTCCCCCTCTTCTCTTTCTCCCTCTTCTCCTTCTTCTCCTTCTCCCTATTCTCCTTCCCCTTCTTCCTCTTCTTCTCCTCCTTCCTCTTCTCCTTCCCCTACTTCCTCTTCTCCTCCTCCTGCCTCTTCTCCTCCTCCCTTTTCTCATCTTTCTCCTCCTCCTTCTCCTCCCTCCTCTTCTCCTCCCTCTTCTCCTTCCTGTTCTTCTTTTCCTTCTTCTCTTCCCTCTTCTCCTCTCTTCTCCTCCTTCCTCTTCTCCTCCTCCTGCCTCTTCTCCTCCTCCCTCTTCTCATCTTTCTCCTCCTCCTTCTCCTCCCTCCTCTTCTCCTCCCTCTTCTCCTCCCTCTTCTCCTCCTCTTCCCTCTTTTCCTCTCTTCTCTTCCTTCCTCTTCCCTCTTCTCCTTCTCCTTTCTCTTCTCCTTCTTGCTCTTCTCCTTCTCACTTTTCTTCTTCTCCTCTCTCTTCTCCTTTTTCCTCCTCTTCTTCTCCTTATCTTTCTCCTTCTCCTTTTTCTGTCTCTTCCTCCTCCTCCTCCTCCTCTTTCTTCTTTTTGGTTTCTTGCTGGCAACAATCTTCCCTACTTACTTACTTATTTATTTGAAGGAGTCTCGCTCTGTTGCCTAAGCTGGAGTGCAGTTGTGTGATCTCAGCTCACTGCAACCTCTGTCTCCCAGGTTCAAGCGATTCTCCTGCCTCATCCTCCCAAGTAGCTGGGATTACAGGTGCCCGCCACCACCTCTGGTTATTTTTTCTTTTGTATTTTTTTTAGTAGAGATGGGGTTTTGCCATGTTGGCCAGGCTGGTCTCAAACCCCTGACCTCAGGTGATCCACCCGCCTCGGCCTCCCAGAGTGCTGGGATTACAGGTGTGAACCACTGCGCCCAGCCAATCTTCCCAAGTTCTAAATGTGAATCTTTATGTTCAGTCCTGGGCCATTTCTTCTCTTATGTCCCCTGTATTTGCATTTGGGAGTCCATTGAGACTTTCAACATGCGTAGCTCTTCATCCTGCTACACAGGCAAGGAACCTGGGAATCACCTTTGACTCTTCCCTTTGTTTCATTCCTACTTCTAACCCAAAATCAGGTCCTCCCAAGTATACATCACTCTTCCCCCATCCTCCCTTTCCACAGCAGTCACTCTGGTCCAAGCCACCATCATCTGTCACCCAGACTACCATTGCCATCTCCTACCTGGTCCTCCTGCTTGCCTTCTTTATTCTAAACACAGCAACCTGAGTTCATACATACACATGCATTCATTCGTATGTTGCTTAAAACTGCTCAGTGGCTTCCCATGGAACTTGAATGGAGTCTGATGTCTTCACAAGTGTGTGCGGGACCCAGACACTTTGACACCTCCTGTTTGTCATCATGCCTTGCACCAATCTTTGACTTTGCCTTGTTCCTTATGTTCCAGCCCTCATGGTCTCTTCCTGGTAATGAGTTAAACTTTTTCCTGCCTCACCTATTCTGTTCCCTTTGCCTGGAAAATTCATTTCATCCTTAAAGGAGCTCCTTGCTACTCATCCCTCAGGTCTTCATCTAAATATCACTTCCCTGATAAGAATTTCCTCACCACTTCCTTCACTTCCTTTATAACACCTGATAGTGTTTTTATAACTCTCACCACAATTTGTAATACCACTTTCTGAGGTTATTTAATACTTGTCTTCCCTTCTAGACCAGTGGTATCCAATTTTTTGACTTCCCTGGGCCACATTGGAAGAAGAATTATGTTGGGCCACACGCAAAATACACTAACACTAATGATAGCTGATGAACTAAAACAAAAATCACAAAAACATCTCATAATGTTTTAGGAAAGTTTATGAATTTCTGTTGGGCCACATTCAAAGCCATCCTGGGCTGTGGACTGGAAAAGCTTGTTCTAGAGTGTAAGCTCCATGAAGTCAGGAACTATAATTAAAAACAAACAAACAAAAAAACTTTATTTTTTAGAGCAGTTTTAGGATCTCAGCAAAGTTAAAGGGAAGATACAGAGACTTTTCATATGCCCCCTGTTTCCACAGGCAGCTGCCCTTAACAGAATGGTACATTTATAACAATTGATGAACCTACATTGACACATTGTTATCACCTGAAGTCCATAGCATGATTTTTTTTTAAAATTCACAATCATGTGCCTCGTCCTAAAAAGGTATCCAGCACATAACATTCTCAGATGCCAACTTGCTTAGATATTGCAAATGTACCTCAAACTTTGTGACTTTTTTATACTTTCAAATCTCAGGCTTCTTTCAGTTTCCTTCCCTTGTTGTGTTAAGTGTCCCCCAGAACACAACTCGGATATCTGGGAGTCATCCTGGACATATCCCTTCCCTTCACCCATGGCTTTCTATTGATCTTTTAATCCATTGACTTCTTTATTTTCTTCCATTACTAATGTTACTATCACCACATCATCAACTCCAACATGATTGCCACCCTATACTAACCTAGTCTAAGCTACCATTATTTCTCATGTGAAATTATAATATCCTTCCAACAGATCCAATTGAAATACACCCTAGATGCTCTCTTTTCTATCCTTTTTTTTTTTTTTGCCTTTTTAAACATTGTACAAATTTACAGGCTACATGTGCAATTTTGTTACATGCATAAAGTAACAAAAGTCAGGACTTTGAGGGTATCCATCACCCAGTTAATGTATATTGCGCCCATTAAGTAATTTCTCATCATCTACTCCCTTCCAATCCCCTCACTCTTCCAAGTCTCCATTCACTGTCATTCCACTCTATGTTCATGTGTACAGATTTTTTTTTAACATCCACTTATGAATGAGAACGTGGGTATTTGTCTTTCTGGGTCTAGCTTATTTCAGTTAAAATAATGACCCCAATTCTAATCATGTTGCTACGAAATACATGATTTCATTCTTCTTTACTGCTGAATAATAGTCCATTACGTATTTATGCCACATTTTCTTTATCCATTCATCCATTGATGTACACTTAGGTTCCTTCCGTTTCTTTACTGATGTGAATAGTGCGGCAATAAACATACAAGTGCAGGTGTCTTTTTGATATATCGATTTCTTTTCCTTTGGGTAGATATCCAATAGTAGGATAGCTGGATCAAATGGTAGTTTTATTTTTAGCTCCTTGATAAGTTTCTGTACTATTTTTTCATAGAGGCTGTACTAATTTACATTCCCACCAACAGTGCATAAGAGTTCCCTTTTCTCTGCATCCTCGCTATGTCTGTTTTTTGTTTGTTGTTTGCATTTTTAATAATAGCCATTCTGACTGGTGTAGGACGATATCTCATCTTGGTTTTAGTTTGCGTTTCTCTGATGATTAGTGATGTTCAACATTTTCTCATATACCTGTTAGCCATTTATATGTCTTCATTTGAAAAATGTCTATTCATGTCCTTTGCCCACTTTTTAATGAGACTATTTGATGCTTTTCTTGTTGTTGAATTGTTTGTTTCTTACATATTCTGGATGAATGAGTAGTTTGATGTCAGATGAATTGTTTGCAAATTTTTTCTTGCATTCTGCAGGTTGTGTCTTCACTCTGTTGATTCTTTCTCTCACTGTGCAGAAGCTTATTAGTTTAAATAGGTCTTGTTTGTCTATTTTTGTTATTGTTACCTGGGTTTTTGAGTTCTTAGTCATAAATTATTTGCCTAGACCAATGTTCAGAAGAGTTTTCCCTAGATTTTCTTCTAGTATTTTTATAATTTTGAGTCTTTTGTTTAAGTCTTAACTCATCTTGAGTTCATTTTTGTACGTGGTGAGAGATAGGGGACCAGTTTTACTCTTCTGCATGTGGCCATCCAGTTTTCCCAGCAACATTTATTGAAGAGTGTATCCTTTCTCCAATGTGTGCTCTTGTTGGCTTTGTGAACGCCAACAAATATGGCTGTAAATATGTAGCTTTATTTCTGGGTTCTCTATTCTGTTCCATTGATCTATTTGTCTGTTTTTATACCAGTACCATGCTGTGTTGGTTACTATAGGCTTATAATAAAATTTTAAGTCGGGTAATATGATGCCTCCTTTTTGTCCCCCTCAGAATTTCTTTGGCTATTTGGGCTCTTTTTTGTTCCATTTGAATTTTAGGATTGTTTTTCCCTAATTCTGTGAAAAATGACATTGGTATTTTGATATGAGCTGCATTGAATTTATGGATTGCTTTGGGCAGTATCGTCATTTTAACACTAATTCTTCAGATTCTTGATCATGGGCTGTTTTTCTGTTTGTTTGCATCACCTATAATTTCTTTCATCATTGTTTTGTAGTTTCTCTTGTACAGATCTTTCGCCTCCTTGGTTAAATATATTTTAATTAGGTATTTTAGGTATTTCAATTAAGTATTTTAATTTTTATGTGGATATTGTAAATAGGATTGCCTCCTTGATTTGTTTCTTAGTTAGATTGTTACTGGTCTATAGATATGTTGCCAATTTTTGTACATTGAGTTTACATACTGCAACTTTACTGAATTCATGTATCAAATAAGAGTTTTTTGTGGCGTCCTTAGGTTTTTCTTGACATAAGATCAAATTGTCAGCAAACAAGGATAATTAGACTTCAGTTTTTCCAGTTTAGATGCCGTTTATTTCTTTCCACTGCCTGACTGCCCTGGCTAGGTCTTCCAGCACTGTAATGAATAGTAGTGGTGAGAGAAAATATCCTTGTTTTGTTCCAGTTCTTAGAGGAAAAGTTTTTAACTTTCCCCATTCAGCATAATGTTACCCGTGGGACTGTCGTATATGGCCTTTGGTGTTTTGCGGTATGTTCCTTCTATCCCTTGTTTATTGAGAGTTCTTATTATGAAATGATGCTGAATTTTATCAAATGCTTTTTCTGCGTCTGTTGAGATGCTCATATGGTATTTGTTGTTGGTTCTGTTTATGCGACATACCACATTTATTGATTTACAGATGTTGAACCATGCTTGTGTTCCTGATACAAAACCCACTTAATTCCTAAAAACACACAGCCTCCCTCCCAAGACTGAACCAGGAAGAAATTGAAAACCTGAACAGAGCAATAACGAGTAGCAAGATTGAATCAGTGGCCAGGTGCGGTGGCTCACGCCTGTAATCCTGGCACTTTGGGAGGCCGAGGTGGGTGGATCACTTGAGGTCAGAAGTTCCAGACCAGCCTGGCCAACATGGTGAAACCCCGACTTTATTAAAAATACAAAAATTAGCCGGGTATGGTGGTGCACACCAGTAATCCCAGCTGCTTGGGAGGCTGAGGCAGGAGAATTGCTTTAACCTGAGAGACAGAGGTTGTGATGAGCTGGGATTGTACCACTGCACTCTAGCCTAGGCAACAGAGTGAGACTCTCCCCAAAAAAGAAGAATAAAAAAGATTGAGTCAGTAATGAAAAGTGTCCCAGCAATTAAAAGCCCAGGATCAGATGGATTTACAGATGAATTGTACCTAACATACATAGAACTAATACTAATCCTCCTGAAACTGTTTCAACAAAATCAAGGAGGAGGAAATTCTCCCTAACTGCTCTATGAAGCCAGTATCACCCAAAACCAGACAAGCATACAACAAAAAAGAAAACTATAGACCAATATCCCTGAATAACATAGACACAGCAATCCTCAACAAAAATACTAGCAAACAGAATGCAATAGCACCTCTATCTATTCTGTACTTTGTAGCCATTGTGTTCTTTTCAAACATTTAGGTGACCATGTCAATCTTTCTATTTAAAATCCCTTAATGGGGCTGGGCACGGTGGGTCAGGTGAGCCTGTAATCTCAGCACTTTGGGAGGCCGAGGCAGGTGGATCATCTGAGGTCAGGAGTTCAAGACCAGCCTAGCTAACATGGTGAAGCCCTGTCTCTACTAAAATTACAAAAATTAGCCATGCATTGTGGCAAGTGCCTGTAATTCCAGCTGCTTGGGAGGCTGAGGCAGGATAATTGCTTGAACCCAGGAGGCAGAGGTTGCAGTGAGCCGAGATCATGGCACTGCACTCCACCCTGGGTGACAGAGCGAGACTCCATCTAAAAAAAAATAAAAATAAAAATAAAAATAAAAAAATAAAAAAAATCCCTTAATGGCTTTTAAGTTGAATATGGTGCTTTAATTTGCCAAAGTATCCCAAAATATGTGGCCTCCCCTCTCACCAGCCTCATTATTAGTGAGGCTGCCCTTTTTCTCTTGCTTGCAGTCACACTGACCTTTTTGTTGCTTGCCTGTCTGCGCATTCCCTTCCACCACAAGATCTTCCACACGTCCTCTTCTTGGAATGCTCCTTTCTGTGCCTGGCTCTCATCCTTTGGATCAGGGCTGTCCAATCTTCTGGCTTCCCTGGGCCATAGCAGATGAAGAATTGTCTGGGGCCACACATAAAATACACTGTAATACTAACAATAGCTGATGAGCTAAATTTTAAAAATCACACAAAAAAGTCTCATAATATTTTAAGAAAGTTTATGAATTTGTATTGGGCCCATTCAAAGAACTGTCCTAGGCCACATGTAGCCCGCAGGCCGTGGTTTGGACAAGCCTGCCAGATCTAAGGTCAGGTTCACTTCTTTTGAACATGTCTGAGTTCCTTGACTCAACAATTTTACTTCTATAGGTACTCATCCTTTCTGTACTCCCAGTATAGAAGCCTTCCCTGTTTGTGGGAATTACATGGTTGCCTCTGTACTCCACCAGACCATATGTTTCATGAGAGCAGGCATCTCACTTGGTGTTCGTTACCATCTTTCAAATTTTATATAGAGCTCAGTAAATATTCATCAAATGAATGGATTAATAAATAAATGATAAAGCTCAATCAGTAGCTGAGTTTTTACCTACCAAATGCTTATCTAGGGTGCCTCACATTTGCTTTCTAACAGTCTGTTTACTTTTCTGCAGCTATGTAGTTTAAGTACTAAAGTGCTACATTACCGATCCCTGCTGCTTAATCTAGTAGTAAATATTTGCTGAATGCATGTAAGGCCAAGAACCCACTCCCAACTAATCCTTTCTTGCTTCCCTTATTTTGTGCTTTTCTAGCCTTTCTATCAGCTTTGCAGTTCCAACCTGTAGTGTGCTCTTTCTCTCACCACCCTTTAGCAGACTTAAAAAAAAAAGAGTTAAACAATGTTAAATCATCAAATAAAGTGGTTAAATAAAGATGATACAGAAACCAAACACTTTTCATTCAAACAAAGAACTTGATATGGTTGTGGTGTTAATAAATATATTTTAAATATAATCCATTGCTCCGATTTTAAAACCTCCTCCGATTAGGCACTGAGTACTTAGATATAATATCCAAAACATGATCTATTGAAGAAAACAGTCCATCCATTGGAGTTAATTAAAAGTAAAATGTTCTGTACTTCAAAAGAAGTCATTAAGAAAATGAAGAGACAGGCCACCAGCTGGGAGAGAACGTCTGTGAATCATGCACAATTCTATTAATAGGATTTGTAGTAACTTATACCAATCCTAACAAAGGACTTGTATCCAGAATATATATAGACATCTTATAACTCAATAATAAGAATACACAAAACCTGATTTAAAAATTGGCAAAACAGCTGGGCGTGGTGACTCACACCTATAATCCCAGCGCTTTGGGAGGCCGAGTTGGGTGGATCACTTGAGGTCTGCAGTTCGAAACCAGCCTGGCCAACGTGGTGAAACTCCATCTCTACTAAAAATACAAAAAAGTAGCCTCACGTGGTGGCAGGCGCCTGTAATCCCAGCTGCTCGGGAGGCTGAGGCAGGAGAATTGCTTGAACCTGGGAGAAAGAGGTTGCCGTGAGCCGAGATCGCCACTGCACTCCTGCCTGGGTGGCAGAGCAAGACTCCGTCTCAAAAAAAAAAAAAAAAAAAAAAAAAAAAGGCAAATATTGGCAAAATACTTTACCAAAGAAGATACACAGATGGCTAGTAAAGTGCAATCAAGGATGTTACCCATTATCAGTCAGAAAAATACAAATTAAAACCATAATAAGATACTACCTCACACACAATAAAATGGCTATAATTTTTAGACAGACATACCAAGTGTTGGTGAAGCTATAGGAAAACTGAAACCCACATGTATTACTGCTGGTAATGTAAAATGGTGCCACCACTTTGGAAAATAGTTGGAAAGTTTCTTAAAAAGTTAAACATAAACTTACCATAGCCTAGCAATTGTACTCCTATACGTCTACCCAAGAGAAATAAAAGCTTATGTCCCTGCAAAGATTTACACATAAATGTTCACAAAAGCATTCTTCATAAGAGCCAAGAACTGGAAACTGTGCAAATGTTCATCAACTAAGGAACAGATAAAATGTGATCCAGTATTACAATGGCATATTATTCAGCAATAAAAGGAAACAAGCTACTGCCACATACTCCAACATGGATCAACCTGAAAAACTTTATGCCAAGTGGAAGGAGCCAAACACAGAAGGCTCCGTATTGTATAATTCTATTCCATGAAATGCCCAAAACAGGCAAATTGATAGAGACATAATGTAGCTTAGGGGCTGTCTGGAGGTGAGAGTGAGAAATGACTGCAGCACGCATGGGGCACCTCATGGTCTGGTGGAAATGGTGCAAAGCTAGATTGTGCTGCTAGTCATGCAGCTCTATAAATTTAATAAAAATGAAAATAATCAGCCTCTAAAAAGTGCATTTTCTACCTGATGACTTCTAACTTTGCTATTCTGCAGAATAACCTTCAGCAGCTCCTAGTCCATTCACATAAGTGTGATTCCCTCGGCACACACACACATATATATATACACACAGATATATACAGAGAGAAATTCCTTAAAGAATTGGCAGGCTGCTGGCAAAATTCTCTTTTGCTCAGGGAAGGTCAGTGTCTTTTTTTCTGTTGAGACCAGTCCCTTCTGGAAGGTAGTCTGATTTACTTAAAGTGCAGCATATTTTTTTAAAAATATTTTTTTGTATTTAATTTTAAAATCAGAGGGTACATGTGCATATTTGTTATATAGGTATATTACTGTGTACACAGTTACATTGGTATTTGCCTATGTATATTGTTACGTAGGTATAATGGTGGGGATTTGGCTTCTAATCAACCCATTACCCAAATAGTGAACGTTGTACTTGACAGGTAATTTTTCAATACTCTCTCCCCTCCTGCTCTCTGCTTTGAATTCCTTACTGTCTATTATTTCCATCTTTATATCTCTGTGTATCCACTTTGCTTGGCCCCCACTTATAAATGAGAGTAATTTTCTGTTTATATGATTTAATTTTCTATTAAATCATGAGGATAATGGCCTCCAACTTTATCCATGTTGCTGCAAGAAGGACATGATTTCATTCATTGTCATGGCTGCATAGTCTTCCATGGTGTATATGTACCATATTTTCTTTTTGTAGTCAACAGCTGACAGATACTTAAGCTTAGTCCGTGACTTTGCTATTATAAATAGTGCTGCGATGAACATGTGAGTACAGTTGTTTTGTTGTTGTTGTTTTTTGGGTTTTTTTTTTTTTTTTTTGAGACAGAGTCTTGCTCTGTCGCCCAGCTTGGAGTGCAGTGGTATGATCTCAGCTCACTGCAAACTCACCTCCCAGGTTCAAGCAATTCTCCTGCCACAGCCTCCTGAGTAGCTGGGATTACAGGTGCCCAGCACCATGCCCAGCTAATTTTTGTAGTTTTACCAGAAACGGGGTTTTACCATGTTGGCCAAGCTAGTCTCAATGCCTGACCTGATAATGATGTCTTGGAGAGGCGTGGTGGCTCACACCTGTAATCCCAGTACTGTGGGAGGCCAAGGCGGGTGAATCACCTGAGGTCAGGAGTTCGAGACCAGCCTGGCCAACATGGTGAAACCCAATCTCTACTAAAAATACAAAAATTAGCTGGGCATGGCGGTGGGCACCTGCAATCCCAGCTACTTGAGAGGCTGGAGCAGGAGAATCGCTTGAACCTGGGAGGTGGAGGTTGCAGTGAGCCGAGATCACATCATTGCACTCCAGCTTGGGTGACAAGAGCAAAATTCTTCTCTAAATAAATAAATAAATAAAATCAAATAAAAAATAGAATGATTTCTTTTCCTTTGGGTAGGTACCCAGTAGTGGGATCGCTGGGCTGAATGGTATCTCTATTTTTAGTTTTTGGAGAAATATTCATGCTGTTTCCCATAGGAGTTGAACTAATTTATGTTCCTACTAACGGTGTATCTCTTATTTTTTGACTTTTTTTTTTTTTTTTTTTTTTGAGATGGAGTCTCGCTCTGTCGCCCAGGCTGGAGTGCAGTGGCCGGATCTCAGCTCACTGCAAGCTTCGCCTCCCGGGTTCACGCCATTCTCCTGCCTCAGCCTCCCGAGTAGCTGGGAGTACAGGCGCCCGCCACCTCGCCCGGCTAGTTTTTTGTATTTTTTAGTAGAGACGGGGTTTCACCGTGTTAGCCAGGATGGTCTCGATCTGCTGACCTCGTGATCCGCCCGTCTCGGCCTCCCAAAGTGCTGGGATTACAGGCTTGAGCCACCGCGCCCGGCCTATTTTTTGACTTTTTAATGATAACCATTCTGACTGGTGTGCGATGGTATCTCATTGTTGTTTTAGTTTGCATTTTTCTGATGCTTAGTCATTCAGAGCATTTTTTAATATGTTTATTGGCTGCTTGTATTTCTTCTTTTGAGAAATGTCTGTTTATGTCCTTTGTCTTGTTTTTTTTTGGTTTTTGTTTTTTTTTTGAGACAAGAGTCTCACTCTGTAGCCCAGGCTGGAGTGCAGTGGTGTGATCATAGCTCATTGCAGCCTTGATTTCCCAGACTCAGGCA
Source organism: Macaca nemestrina (assembly GCF_043159975.1). Taxonomy (NCBI): domain Eukaryota; kingdom Metazoa; phylum Chordata; class Mammalia; order Primates; family Cercopithecidae; genus Macaca; species Macaca nemestrina. Next base: position 11,677,598 of record NC_092125.1, on the reverse strand, counting down.
AAATTTCTGCCTCAGCCTTTAGAGTAGCTGGGGCCACAGATGTGTGCCACCATGCCTGGTTAAAATTTGAATTATGTGTCAAGACGGAGTCTCTCTATGTTACCCAGACTGACCTTGAGCTCCTGGGCTCAAGCAATCCTCCTGCCTTGGCCTCCCAAAGTACTGGAATTATAGACGTGAACTACCATGCTTGACCCTTTGGCCAGTTTTTAATACAGTTGTTTGTTTTTTCTTGTTGAGTTGTTTAAGTTCTGTGTGGATTCTGGATGTTAGTCCTTTGTTGGGAGCATAATTTGCAGATATTTTCTCCTATTCTGTAGGTTGTCTATTTACTCTGTATATTATTTTGGTGTGCAGATGCTTTTTAGTTTAATTAAGTCCCATTTGTCTATTTTTGTTTTTGATGCATTTGCTTTTGGGATCTTCATTATAAACTCTGTCTAGGCCAATGTCCAGAAGAATTTTTTCTGGGTTTTCTTCTAGGTCTTACATTTACATCTTTAATCCATCTTGAGTTAATTTTTGTACATGGTGAGAGAGGTGCAATTTCATTCTTCCACATATGGCTAGCCATTTTTTTCAGCACCATTTATTGAAGGTTGTCCTTTCTCCAGTGTTTATTTTTGTTAACTGTGTCAAAGATCAGTTGGTTGTAGGTATGTGGCTTTATTTTTGGGTTCTGTATTCCTTTCCATTGATCTATGTGTCTAATTTTGTACCATTACCATGCTGTGATAGTTACTATATCCTTATATATTAGTCAGGCAATGTGTTGCCTCTGGATTTGTTCTTTTTGCTTAGGATTGCTTTGGCTATTCAGGCTCTTTTTTGGCTCCGTGTGAACTTAAAGTGTACCAGCTTAAATATTAATCTCATCCAAAAAAGCCTTCACAGAAACATCTGGAATAATGTTTGACTAACTATTTTGGCACGATGCCCCAGCCAAGTTGATACATAAAATTAGCCATCACACATAATGAGAAATATTTATGAAGCATATAGTACACCTCAAACTTACCCCAGGATTTCTTTTTACCCTTAACCTATAGTACACGGTCAGATCTTAGTACTCCAGTCAACTCTTCTCTGCCCCCCGCCACACAGGCCCACGATCTCCTGCTTCTGTAGGTTGTCTGTCTCGTTCACCTACCTGAAGTATTTGCCTCCTCATCTCTTTATCCGTTATTCCCACATATCATCATCTTGGAAATTTTTAATGATCTTTCTTGGAATATCTTAAAGATACTTCTGAAAATGTAACTTTTTAAAACTTGGAATCCTACTTGGTTTTATTGTAATTCTTCACTCATCGTCTTTTCTCCTATCAGACTGTAAACAGTGTCAAGACAAACATGTAGAGTAGTACTCCTGAAAATATCAAATGGAAAACTTAGGAAATAAGCCATGTCTAAGCTTTAGATTGCATGCCATTTTGAGCAGTGTGATGAAGTCTCACGCCCTGCTGCCTTGTCCTGCCCAGGATGCAGATCATCCCTTTGTCCCCCTGGCCCATGCTGTGTAGGCTGCCTACCTGTTAGTCACTTAGCAACAGTCTTGGTTATCAGATTGATTGTCACGACACTGTAGAGCTTTTGTTCAAGTAACCCTTATTTTACTTAATAATGACCCCAAAGCACAAAGTTAAAGATGCTGGCAATTTGAATATGTCAAAGAGAAGCCATAAAGTGCTTCTTTTAAGTGAAAAGATGAATATTCTCAATAATATTTATAATTAATAATTAATAAGGGAAGAAAAATACTGTATACTGAAGTTGCTAAGATCTACAAAAACAATTCTTGTGTCTGTGAAATTGTGAGCAGTATATTGTTATAATCGTTCTATTTTCTATTAGCTACTGTTTTGAATCCCTTACTATGTCTAATTTATATGTTAAGTTTTAGTATGTATCATAGTATGTATGGATAGGAAAAAGTATAGGGTTTGGTACTGTCTGTGGTTTCAGGCATCCACTGGGGGTCCTGGAACATATCAGCCATGGATAAGGGAGGACTACTGTACTACAGGTCACCTTAGATATGGTGGTAACTTAGTAAATATTTATGGACTTATATATTTATGCACATATGATCTATATAATAGTTCACTGTCCATGTGAGTTGAATTCATACTTTTCTAGGTAGTTTGCATTGGGGAGGAGACTATGAGGCTGAATTAATTAGTTATGAGAAGATTATAGTATTGATGGCATAAAACACTGTCTCTCAGAAACCCTTAAGGATGATATTAACTAATTACATTTTCTATGGCTCAGGCCGACTTTTGATGTCAGTATACCATGTTACTTTGTCTCTCAGTCTGGACTTACATTAAATGCATTCCTGGCATGTCATACTGAGGTATTAATTTGCAGTGATAATAACTGTCTTATAACCCAAAATATTCCATTTTTACAGATCAGCTTTGGAAGACACATTATAATCAGAAGATTTCTTGGTGGGCATGTGCTCAAAGGTTTAATTGCCTGAGTTTATGATAAATCCTAATATTATGATCAGTCTCAAGTTCCCTTAGAGCTGGGTTGGACATCCCTCTTTGATACTTTTATAGCCTTATGATTATCTCATTGCACTGAAGATACTATCATAATTGCTTTTTGTCTGTAGCATAGGGCCTGGCACTTGATAGCACTCAGTAGGTATTTATTGAATGAATAAATATAGGAATGGAGGGTGCTGGTAAAAACTTTCCTGTCCTCTGGATAGTGTTTGAATAAGTGTAATCTATATTTGTTCCTGTGAGTTTGTTTTTTATTCTATTGCTGATCAATCCCATTTCAACGTGCACATTATTTATTTAGCTTATTTTATACCTTCAATCAGCTCTTCGTCTACCCACAGTTTTGCAGTTTAACACTAGAAAGATAATTTCATGGGGTTATTTTAATTTTTTCATATATAACAACATTTAACTGATACTTGTGTGTATATAGATGGATAGATATCCATATGTATAAGCTTATACATATCATCTGTCTAAATGGTTAAGCTTATACATATAGATACCTGTCTATATGGAAATACATATATATAATGTATATATATGTATATATGCATAACCATCAACCTATCCACACATTATTATAATATTATAGAGATAAGTATTATGGGTTGTAGATAATTCCCACATTCTTACTGGAACTGGCCAGACCTTAGAAATTCTGTAATTCCAAAATATTATGCCATTATTTCTTACTCTATTGAGGCAGGAGAAACCACTCAGTGCCATGGGTACTAAAGACAAATGGTCTCAAAATGTCTCCTGTGTATACCCATTTCTATAAAAGGTAAAACAATAATACACACACACACACACACACACACACACACACACACACACACACCACGTATATCTGCTTTAGTATGTACATAGACTCCGCAGCAGGATATCGAAGAATTGGTAACAATTGATGCCTTCAGAGGAAGGAAACAGAACTAGAAGAGGCTGGAGGAAGACTTACTTTTCAGTGTATTCCTTTTTGTGCCGTTTCAGTTTGCAGTGTCTTATCCCTTACTCAGAAATGAATAATTAGCAAATCAATAAATGTTCCTTCTGCCTTAAAAACAAGACTTCTGCTGCGCTTTCAAGCTTGCATCTCATTGCTACTGCTGTCGCGTTGGGTTATTCTGGACATAGAGAAGAAATGATCACACTTATCTCTGGTTTTGTTTTCCAGGACTTTGTTGGCATTAGGATGTCATGTGGGTATATCAGATGAACATGCTGAAGACAAGGTGAAAAAAATGAAGCTACCCAAGAAGTAAGTTGAATGACTAGGCAATATTAAATAATCTATGTAGAGATTTAGTGCAACCAAATAACTCTTGATGGACACACAGATGCCTTGCTTTTACTGAAGCTTTAAACTTCAGATTCAAGGCTGGGTCCCGTGGTTCACACCTTAACCCCAGCACTTTGGGAGGCCAAAGCAAACGAATCACCTGAGGTCAGGAGTTCAAGACCAGCGTGGCCAACATGGTAAAACCCTGTCTCCATTAAAAATACAGAAATTAGCTGGGCGTGGTAGCACTTGCCTATAATCCCAGCTACTCAGGAGGCTGAGGCAGGAGAATCACTTGAACTTGGGAGGCAGAGGCTGCAGTGAGTTGAGATCATGCCACTGCACTCCAGCCTGGGCAACAAAGTGAGACTTCATCTCAGAAAAAAAAAATCGGATTCAAAATTTAAACTAACTGAATTACCTTAGGGGTTACATTAAGCATCTGGTGAAGCAATAGTTTCTATCACATTGCTGAGTGATGAAACAAAGCTCAGATTATATTTGGGAGTGTGTTATAAAAACTGTGTTATTTTCCCAGTGTGTATTTGTATGTTAACAGAGGTATCGATATTTCTAAATGATTACATATAGCTTTCTACTTTCTGCCCAGAAATCTTTATAATTTTATTTACTTTTACAATACACATATATTCAAGGATTAATTATGAAGTCAGAATTATTATCCACATTTTAAGATGAGAAAATTGAGGTAGATAGATGCTGTAGTACTGGTTTGGCCTGCTGTTCTATGACCTGTATCTATGATCCTGGTTAAGACCTCACCTTTCTCATCTGCCAATGGGCATTAGTAATACCTACTTAACAGGGAAGTTTTAGGTATTAAATAAATATTCAATAAATGATAGCTGTTTCATATTACTTTCTTATTTATTTACACTTAAGTATTGAAGCTACTTTTCTGATGTGCAGGACTTATAAATAGCAAGCCTGTAGATGTATTAAATAGTAACATCAAGATATAATCAAAGTAGCCACCCGTAATCTCTATCAGTCACCTCAGTTCTCATGTTACCCCAGAAAAACATAAAATCCAAGTAGAAATTGTGTTTTTGCTGTGCAAATGCAGATTTAAGCAAGTCTTCTAGTTCAACAGTCTATGAACATTTTTACTCAGGTGCTCCATAAATGAGTTTATAAAAACTGTATTGTTACCTTGCGCATTTTTAGGTTCTAAAATTTTTCTTTGAAAATTTAAATAGTTCCAAAAGATGTGATTTTATGGTACATTTTGCATATTTACATTTCAAAATGACACTTTTTCATCAACTTTGAGTGTATCTTATGAGCACAGACGAGTGTTCAGATATCTGCCATCATCTGTTTAAAAATGACATAAAAATGTTGATAATGGAGAATTTTACATGATTTCATTTTCCTTTTTGAACTGTATTTTCAAATTATTTCTCCTACTGTATAGCATGCTAATCAATATTTTATCCTTGACAGTCTTTGAGTACTCTGTCCTACATTATAACTAAGATATGTATCTATATTGAATTTTTAATTGTTTTAATTTTCTGTGATCATAGTCATTAAGTTAAATTTTCCTCCTGAGTTATCATTATATTATTTTAGTACACAGGTGCTCAAAACAACATAAATTATTTTCAATAAAAATTCATAAAAAATAGGATTTTATTGGAAATAGCTCATAGTAAGATGGATTTAGCTATTTATCCAATTATATTATGTATTCACATAGAAATAATATTTATTGATAGAGTCAAGTTGGCAGAGTGGTTGCAGTCTTCGTTCACATAAATAATTTTTGTTATTAAAAAGATCATTGGGCTAAGTGAACCAAAAACCATAATTGTTTATTATGAAAAATCATATGTAATGATTTTTTCAGGGTGACAGCTGAATTATGCCCTTGTTCAGTTTCTTGAAAGCCAAAAATTGGAATCTACCTAACTTGAAAAAGAGTTCATTATCCTCTCATTTTCATTATCCTCATGCTTTCCAAACCACTCTCAAGTTTTTTGGAAAGTATCCAAAAAAGGCATTATTAAGGCTGAAACAGAACAAAACCAAAAACCAAAAACAACAACCTAGTAATTATACCTGTTACTCTTTTACTTAGAAGGATAAGAAAGTAGAAATGTTAATTTCACATTATCTTTGACAGCATATTACATTTAATCAATTGTTTGTATCAAATGCTGTGTGCGAGTGTGCCTGCATGTGTGTGTATGCAGGGGTACAATTCAACTTATTTCATGTATAGAATCTAACTGTTATAAAATCTGATTGATAAAAGCAGTTTTCACTGTCAAAACAATCAGCTAAAACAGAGTTATCTTTTGTCAAAAGCATCTGGTTGTCTTTTTCTGTTGAAACAAATGGGTTCATGCATGTCCCCATGACAATCGTTTCAATTCTAATTTCTAACTTTAAGATAGATAGATGATAGATTGATAGCTAGATGATAGAAAGATAGATAGATGGATGGGGCACAGGGTTTAAAAATAAGTCTGTCTCATTGAGGAACTAATGTCCTCTGCCTTGAGTATTTATTAATGCATATTCCTTGTGTTACTTTCACAATGCAACACAGCAATTATTTGAGAGTCTGCGAAGGTATGGAAAAACTGAGACCCTTAAAAGAAAGCTGTACTTGGACATGCTGAGAGTTTATGTACTATTTCTCAATTTGCCATGAGATAGCATTTTATTCTTTCTCTATTGACAAAAACCTTCATAATAGCAGGTATACATATATATGGAGATCAGCACAAGCCTAAAATGTTGGGGTTTTTTATAACCATTTTGCAAGCAATTTGGCATCATTGTGTAAAATTAAACATTTGCACATCTTGCTACCCAGCAGTTCCACTCCTAGAGATATACCCTAGAGACAGTTTGCATCAACAAACAGGAAAACTGTCATTCATAGCAACATTATTTGGAATAGCAAAAGGATAAGGGGGGAGTTATAGGAGGTGGAAGGAATATTCTTCAATAAGAAAATGAGTCAAGTTGGCTATGATCTAATAATAAAATCAAGGAATTATAAATGACAACGTAGATGGACCTAAAAAACAATAAGGGTGTAAAAAACATATTCTACTAGGTGATGCAATGTAACACCATCTTTGAGGCTCAAAAGCAAGTAGAACTAAAAAATAAAAACTAAATACCTATTTTGGAGATACATACTTGATAAGGACTGACTTTTTAAAATCAATGAAATTCTAATTCTAGATAGTAATTATCTTTGGTATATAATCTAGGCAGGGATGTAAGATGGGGAGGAGCACACAGATGTAATGTTGTTAGTTAAGGTTCTAATTGTTAACTTGGTGATGGATTAATGAAGTTCATTTTATTATAATGCTTTGAAGCATATACTTTCATAGTTATTTTATAATGATTTTTTTAAATTAAAATTTTATGACAGATATAAATTCAGATATACCATTACTCATAACAAATGTAAATGGATTAAATTCTCCATGTGTGTAACAGAAATTGTCAGATTGGATTCAAAAAGATAACTTATGGTATACAGCTATAGGAGGCATGTCAGGAACTTTAGCACATAGAAAAGTTGAAAATAATAAGAATGATACACTAGGCAAAACTGCTCAAAATGAAACTGATGTACTTTCCTTTTATCAGTTTCTGCATAAAACAAAATTGCCCTTAAAGCAACATTAATATTAAGAAAAGAAGGTCACTATATGGAGGATCGAGAAAACAAGCATCATGCTATAACTACTCATGTGTACACCAAGTAAAACAGCTTCAAAAATCAATGAAGAAAAATACTAGTAGATTTTCAAAAAGAAATAGACAAATATACAATCATAGTGATAGACCTAACACAACTCTCAGAAACTTATGTATGTAACATAAATATTAACAAAGATTAATAAAAATATAAACACACACCAATTAAAAGCTTGACATATATAGAGTGCTGCATGTATGAAACATTTATAAAATTTAATATCCTTTAGAACATTAGACACTGATATCATAAAGATCACATCCATTGGATCACAAAGAATAACAGCAAAAATAACAAATCATAACACATTTAGACATTTAAAAATATACTTCTAAATAGGTTTTGGATCAAGCATATCATCTGGAAAATTATTTACTTATTTACCACTCTGCCTTTGTTTATTTCTAATTTAAAAAGATAACCCATATTTCTTGATCTTGCTAAATGAACCTATCCTTTTTTCATGTCTTTATACTCTTATAAATGGATTCAAAACCAAATTTTTAAAAAACTTTTTAATATTTTTGGTTTTGTTTATTTCTTAGGTTGATGGATACAAATTTCATATATTTATGGTATACCAGATGATATTTTGAAATATGTATATGCTGTGGAATGGCTAAATCAAGCCAATTAATGTATTCATTACCTCACATAATTCCTTTTCTTTTTTTTTGGTGAGAACACTTAAAATCTACTCTCTTAGCAATGTTCAATATATAATACATCATTATTAACGATATTAACCATGCTGTACAATAGATCTCTTGGATTTATCCATCATAGAAATTTTAAAACACAATAATGGAAAAGGAAAATATTTCATATTAAAACATATGAATTGCATATATTAAGTATTACTCGGAGAAAGTAAAAGAAAATAAATTATAATAAGAGCAATACTAATGAATTTGGTGGGGGTGGGGTGAAATATAAACACCAATGATGCCAAGAGCCTGTTTTAAAAACCTACTAATCAGGGGAAAAAGACTCTGAAAAGATTGACAAAGGGAAAAGAAAAACAAAATTGTTAGCAAACTTAGGAATATTTTGAAAAATGTAATAAATGTACATTAAAACTTTCTGAAGGTAAAAGTATGGACAGTTGTGTGGAATAATATCAAAACTGATCCAATAAGAAAGGAAATGTGAATAGAGTTATAACTCTTAAAGGAATTGAATCAAACACACACACACACACATCCACACATCCCAAACAACTTTTGTATTGATTTCTACCAAATACAATCTCAAATAAAGAGGAAGAAATACTTCACAGTTTATTTTCTGATGATATGATTTTCATTTCAAAGCCCAGATCAAGACAGTATGAAAAAGGGAAATTATAATCCATTGTTATTATGAGCATAGATGCAAAAATGCTAAGTGATACCATAGCAAACAACTCAGTAGTATATAAACAAAGTATAATATGACCAAGCTGAGTTTATTCCAGTAGTGAAAAGATAGGTTAACATTAGAAAATGTGTCTATTAAATTCATGGCTAATAAAGAAGAAAATTCATATGATTATCCCAATGTATTTAGAAATAATTCATAAGATTTTTTTATTGATAAGCACATAAACTCTTAGAAGGCAATACTCTGAGAGAATCTTTTAACCTAACAAAGGCCAACAGAAACCAATAATCTATAAGGTAAAACCCCAAATTTTTCCTTTAAGGCTTAGGAATGAGACAATATAAGTCCCTACTACTTGATGTATTCAGTAAGGCAAATGCAATGAGACAAGAAAAAAATCGTGAGGCTTGGAAAGGAAAAACACCAAATTGCCATCGATAGCAGTTAATATTATTGCATAGAAAACTTACAAGAATTTACAGAATTATTTCTAACAATAATAGGACCCTTGACCATTTCTTAACTTTGCTTTTCTTTTTAATTGTTTCTACACTTGATGTTGTTTGTTTTTCATGTCCTCTAATCTGAAATATGCACTTACTAAAGGAAAAAAATCTGTGCATCAAAAGCATCTGTTAAGACTTGCAGAACAATGTCAAGAACTCCTAAAAATTAATAAAAAGATGCCCAAATAGAAAAATGAGCAAAGGATTTGAACATAATTCATTAAAAAAAACCCTGCAGATCCAATAAGCATATGAAAGATACTCAACTTCAGTAATAATCAAGGAAATATAAATTAAAATCACAATGAAAAGCTATTTCACCTCCACCAGGTGAGAAAAAATGGAAGACTATGTAAATTAGTACAACTACTATGCATATCAATTTAGCCTAATCTTATAAACCTTATAAAGTTGAAGGTGACACATTTCTTTTCCAGACATAAACTTTAGAGATACTTTTGTCTCATGCAAAACAACCTGAAAAGAATATTCATTGCAGCATACAGCAAATAAAATCCTGTCTGAATATTGATTTTGATAATCGGTCAAGTTCAATATATCAGATTGTAATAGCACTGAATTGGAAACAATGTAAATTTCCATCAAATTCCCATCAATCCCTATACAGTTGGTTTTTTGTTTATTTGTTTTGTTTTGTTTTTAGATGGAGTCTTGCTCTGTCACGCAGGCTGGAGTGCAGTGGCACGATCTCAGCTCGTTGCAACCTTCGCTTCCCGGGTTCAAGCAATTCTCCTGCCTCAGGCTCCCTAGTGCAGGTGTCTGCCACCATGCCCAGCTAATTTTTGTATTTTTTAGTAGAGACAGGATTTCATCATGTTGGTCAAGATGGTCTTGAACTCCTGACCTCAGGTGATCCACCTGCCTCAGCTTCCCGAATTGCTGGGATTACAGGTTTGAGCCACTGCGCCCGGCCTAAATACAGTTTTTATAGATTCATGTGATGGCATACTATAGAGCAGTTAAAATGAATTAACTATAGCTAGACAGATTCATGGACAAATTCAAAAATACTACTGAGAGCCAAAAACAAAAAAGCATGTTACCAAAAAGGTGATACAGTATAATACCGTTTAAAGTTTAAGAACATAAAATATAATTCTACAGATAATTCCTCGAGCCAGATATATGGAAGAACAGTATAAAAATCATGTCTAGGAATAGTCAGCTTCAGATTCAGAGTAATAATTCTCTCTGGGGATAAGGAGGGGATTGGAATTGAGGTGGTGTAATAGAAGGAGAGCTTCAGGTGTATTCACTATTGTTTGATACTTTTGCATAGGCCTGAAAATGTTCATAGTAATAACAAAGAGTTGATTGATAACTGAAACCAGGTTTTAATGAACTTAAAAAAATGTTAGTGGGGGCCGGGCAAGGTGGCTCAAGCCTGTAATCCCAGCACTTTGGGAGGCCGAGACGGGCGGATCACGAGGTCAGGAGATCAAGACCATCCTGGCTAACACAGTGAAACCCCGTCTCTACTAAAAAATACAAAAAACTAGCCGGGCGAGGTGGCAGGCGCCTGTAGTCCCAGCTACTTGGGAGGCTGAGGCAGGAGAATGGCGTAAACTCGGGCCGCGGAGCTTGCAGTGAGCTGAGATCCGGCCACTGCACTCCAGCCTGGGCGACAGAGCGAGACTCCGTCTCAAAAAAAAAAAAAAAAAAGTTAGTGGGAAAGAGGAGATAGTAGGAATATAACTAGTCTTTAAGAAGTTCAGGCCAGGCGCAGTGGCTCACGCCTGTAATCCCAGCACTTTGGGAGGCCGAGGCGGGCAGATCACCTGAGGTCAGGAGTTCGAGACCAGCCTGGCCAACATGGTGAAACCCCATCTCTACTAAAAATACAAAACAAAAAATTAGCCGGGCATGGTGGTGGGCACCTGTAATCCCAGCTACTTGGGAGGCTAAGGCAGGAGAATCACTTGAACCCAGGAGGTGGAACTTGCAGTGAGCAGAGATCGTGCCACTGCACTCCAGCCTGGGCGACAGAGTGAAACTTCGTCAAAAAAAAGAAAAAGAAAAAAAAAAGGTGAAGATGGTATTGATGGTATTCGTTTCAGAAGGAAATGGTGTTTAAAGAAGTTTTTTTGGCCAGGCCTGGTGGCTCACAGCTGTAATCCCTGCACTTTGGGAGGCCGACGCAGGCGGATCACTCGAGGTCAGGAGTTCCAGACCAGCCTGGCCAACATGGTGAAACCCTGTCTCTACTAAAAATACAAAAATTAGCTGGCACAACCTGTAATCCCACCTACTCGGGAGACTGAGCCAGGAAAATTGCTTGAACCTGAGAGGTGGAGGTTGCTGTGAGCCAAGATCACACCACTGCACTCCAGCCTGGGTGACAGAGTAAGACTGTCACAATTAAAAAAAAAAAAAAATGATAAAGCATAGGAGACACATGAGCATGTTTATGTAAATAGTGGGAAGAAACCGGGGGGGATGAATTTTTAAAAGAGAGAGGTGATGATTAAGAGCAAGGTTTCTTATTTCCACCTTTGTCCTGGTGTCTTGAATTCTACATTCCAAGGGACTTAATACTGACTGGATTAGGGAGAACACCACATAGGTATAACCAGGTGGGTGATTTTAAAGGTCTGTTCTTCTGAACATGCCATATGGATGCAGAGGCCATATAACCTAGATACAACCGAGATATGCTGATGAAAGTCATAGATTAGAAATTGTCTTAGCTTTTCTTAAAATATTTAAGCAAAATATAATGTTCATGAGAAGATTAATTTTTGTTTAAAATCTTGATAAGAACCAGTATTGTTTTCTATCAGGTTTACTTCTGTCATTTCTGAGTTTGACCCTCCCTTCCCCTTGCTGAAAACATGTATTTCCTGAGTGCCAGGGTTTCATATGATACACATATGCATTTTAAGTTGCTTTTGTGTAACTGTTAGAAATAGGGTCGATTCCTACATGCAACCCTTGGGCTATGATCTATGAAAGAGCAGTATCATAGCATAATAACCTTTTCATAGCCCAGAATATTTCTACTGCTGTCTCTTTTGCATATATTTTAGAGACATTTTGATAATCGGTCAAGTTCAATATATCAGTTGGAATTAAATGCTGTATTCCCTATTAAAAATAGCCAGTTTTTGTACTGTGTAGCCAATGGAGCTGGAAGTCGTTATCCTCAGTAAACTAACGCAGGAACAGAAAACCAAACACTGCATGTTCTCACTTATAAGTGGGAGCTGAACAATGAGAACACATGGACCCAGGGAGGGGAACAACACACACTGGGGCCTGTAGGGAGTGGGGCACGGGGAGGGAGAACATTAGGGAAAAGAGCTAATGCATGCTGGGCTTAATAGTTGATGGGTTGACAGGTACAGCAAACCACTAGGGCACACATTTGCCTATGTAACCTGTACATCCTGCACATGTACCTTGGACTTAATAAAAATAAATTTTTTAAATAGCCAATTTTTATGTACATCTTGCACATGTACCCCAGAACTTAAAAATAAAAATATTTAAAAAGAGTCAGTTTCTGATATATAATAGACATCTTTTAACTGATAATTCTTAAGAAGTTTTGAAGAGTGGACGATTCATTGTAGTTTTTTCTTTCCTCGTGTTCCTCTTTTCTCCTTCCTCTCAAACACGCAGTGAAGACCACAACACATTATCATCTATTCTTAACTTCACGCATCTTCCCTCATTTATTGTAGCTAAACTCTTGACACTCTGCATAGTTTGATGAGCCAGAGTTAAATTATTATAGCAATAAAGAAATAAGCAACTGAAAAACAATCCACTCACTCCAAGAGCTTGTGGTCCTCACTATCTCATATGCCTAATTGAGTGTTTGAGATTGTTCGAAAAGCTGGAGATTTAAATGAAAATAAAATCCTGTCTGAATATTAATGGCATTTATTTAAACTTTCATTTAGCACTTATCTGTTATGAAATCAACACAAGACACAGTAAGTCAAAGGCTGCTTGAGTGTTTAAAAGCATATTAGGGCCGTACGCGGTGGCTCATGCCCGTAATCCCAGCACTTTGGGAGGCCGAGGCGGTCAGATCACCTGAGGTCAGGGCTTCGAGACCAGCCTGGCCAACATGGTGAAACTCCGTTTCTACTAAAAATGCAAAAATTAACCAGGCATGGTGGCAGGTGCCTGTAATCCCAGCTACTTGGGAGGCTGAGGCGGGAGAATCACTTGAGCCTGGGAGGCAGAGGTTGCAGTGAGCCGAGATCGCATCATTGCGCTCCAGCCTGGGCAACGAAGGTGAAACTCTGTCTCAAAATATTAAAAAAAAAAAAAAAAAGCATATTAGGATCATCTGAGAGTTTTCTAAAACTACTGCTAGGTTTTCTGATCTTCCCAACACGCCCTTACCCCTAGTGCTGTGAAGCTACTACATGTGACAGGAAACTGTGTGATAGCTCTCAGGCATAGTAGGGTAGATAAAAGGCTGAGAATGATATGCTTGATGCATACACACACACACACACATATATACACACACACACACACACACATATATATATACACACACACACTTAAAATGACTTTCTGAAATGAATGCATTAGATACTGAATGTGTACCCATATGTATACTGTTTATATAGACACAAGCACGTGTACAAAATTCAGTTTTGTAAATATTTACCTAAGTGAAAACTGGTTTAGAAACACAGTTGGATTTTTCTGGAAAGATGAGGCACTGTAATTATGAAGAAAAGAAAAACCCTTAGATACTCTTTATATGTGTAGTGGGTAAATTTCACAGACCAGAAATTTAAAAATGTACCAGTGTGCCGTGTTCTTCATTTTCTCTGATTGGGCTTAATTTAGAATTTAAATCCAATGAGCCTTGTAGCCAGAATGCAGCCTGACAGTGTTAAATTAATTCTAGTTTGTTTAGGGCATTAATTCTAGTTTGTTTAGGGAAAACGTAATTATACCAATATTTTCTCTGTCTAGTCTCACCTTTAGGTCTTGATTCCAATGTCGTCTTCTCAAGTGGCCTCCCTCAACTTCTTTAAAATTGTACTCTATTTAAAAACGTACTTCTTCCTATCCCCCTTTCCTACTTTATTTTTCTTCATAGCATTTAAATCTTCTAACATACTATGATATTATACTTTATTTGATTTACTACTTGATTCCTCATTGGAACATATCTCTATAAAGATATACATTTTTGTCTATATTTATTTATTTATTTATCTTGAGACAGAGTTTCGCTCTTGTTGCCCAGGCTGGAGTGCAATGGCACCATCTTGGCTCACCCCAACCTCCGCCTCCCGGGTTCAAGTGATTCTCCTGCCTCAGCCTCCTGAGTAGCTGGGATTACAGGCATACACCACCACGCCTGGCTCATTTTGTATTTTTAGTGGAGATGGGATTTCTCCATGTTGGTCACGCTGGTCTCAAACTCCCGACCTCAGGTGATCCACCCGCCTCGGCCTCCCATGTATTATTAGTTCCTAGAATAGCACCTGAAAGCATTCTACTGTTGAATGAGTATTTGACGGTGAAATTGAACACAAGATTTATGCCCCTCTTATTGCCAGGGCTGCTTATGTTCTGGGTACTCAGCTGATAGGGAAGTGTCATTCAATCCTTGGCCATCCTCATCTGTGTTTGCTGTCTTCGACTGAATTGTCTTCATTCATATCTGCTGGCGTTTTACGGGATGTATGTGTTCTACACTGATTTGGTATTGGGTTCACATTGGGTGCCCTCCTCCTCTCTGTGAGTCACTGTTCCTTCTTGTGCCTCATCCAGGCCTCTCTAGGAGTGCTGGAAACCTAAGAATGCTCACTCTGGCTGCTTGGAGATTGCAGCCTATCGGTGGAGAGAGAAGGAAGGGTTGCCACAGCCCCATCAGCCTAGAATTAGTTTGTCACCATATCTGTACTATTCATGGGTTTGGATCTGTGAAATTATGAGACCCTGCCATTCGGCTGAGTACAATCTGGGAAGCAAAATAGAAGTTCACTTTGGCTCTGAGATCTGTCTGGTCCTCAATTTGGGCAGAAGGGTGGGGAGAACTTGCCTCCCCTGAAGTCTCCTCTTCTCTATGCTCTGGAATTTTCAGCCTGTCTTACACTGGAGGCCCTGGGTTCTTTATCTGTTCTTTTCTGTCCTAAAGCGTAAGGGCTTTGTTCCTTTGGTATTCAAAAGCAGAGATTTTAATATCGGAAGGCCCTGCTATAAAGATCTTTGTCTCTGCATTGAATGTTCAAAGACATTTTAAAATCCCAAAGCCAAGTATAGCTTTTTTTTCCCTCTCTCTCTCTTGAAATACCTCCTTCTTGAGAGCAGTGGATACTTCATGGTCTTGTTTCAAAAGGGCTGAGGAGTGGAGGAAGCCCTTCAAGTAAAAAGGAGTTTGGGGTTGGGGAAGTAGGGCACATCTTCATATTACACATTTTTATTTAAAAACAAACAAAAAAAGTAAAAAAGTAGAAGAAATACAACCCTTGTTTTCTGCCTTCTGATTTCTACATGGAAATTAATCCTTCTGTATTTGTTTTCTGGAGAATGATTCTGAATATTCTCCATACGTTTTCTGTGAAAATGTCAGCCTAGCATTCATTTCTAGTAGATGTGCTTTCAGCAAAACTTGCTCTTAATGTCTCTGGTGTGCAGTCATCTGAGATTTCCCATTTGTTCCAAGGTACTTGGAGGACTGATTTGGCTTTGAAATTTACAGCTAACACTCCCTGAACTTGGCTGTAGCCTTTACATGTTTAGCGTACATCTTTCACAATATAATGATTTCCATGCTTCATTTAACTTGATTCATATTAAACAAGTAAGCTTGGGAGGTGGGGGTGGCTTAAAAAAAACAAAAGATTGGTGCTTACTGTTTTTGGTATTCTGCCTTGTTTTTGTTAAATCACTTTAATTGGCCCTTTAATTATATTACACTGAGCCCTCATTTCAAAGGCTCATCTGGAATACCTGCTTAGGAAAAATGTGGGTCAGATGGGAATGAAGCAAAAACTGAGCTGCAACTTAACATGACAATTCCGCAGTGCAGCCAAACACTGTCAATGTTTTGTTTATATCTTTGGTGATTTGATGCAAATATAATCGACAGTTGGCCGGGATCTTTGTTGTTTTGTTTTGTTTTCAGAGGTATTTTAAAAAAAAATTTTGCTATCAGGAAAGCGAAGCCTAAACTGTTAGGTATTTTATTACTCTCAGTGTCGTTTTATTCTTTTTTATTTTATTAAAGTATGTAGTTGCCAAAATAAAACTAAGAGCTAATGACTATAAAAGTATGTTGATATTTTGTAAAGTGAGCATATTAACTCATTTGTTTAACTTCATATATATTCCTCATGAGCTAATTTTATAGGATGACTGATGGCACAGAGAACGTGCATGGTAAAGAAAGGAGGTAAAAGCTACATATACCTATTAAACAAATAAATTGGAGGAGAAAAAAATCTGTTGGCTGATTATGGCAGAAGTTTCTCATGATGTTTGAGAAAGTAGAATGTAATATGGAGATATCTTAATATGAGCAATATTTTTTTTGTATTAATATACTAATATGACTTTTTCCCATTTTGGTGGCTATAAAATTTTACTGAGTCATTTTAGTATTTTTTTATTTACTTTAACTTTTTAGAAATCAATCTGAAATTTTACTTGAAACTATTCAGCTTCTGATTCATGTGAATTACATTTGATTCAAAGGCTTTGTTTATTTTTAACCACCAAAAGGTAATAATTCATATTAGCAGTTGGTTGTCCTTTGTGTACCTAATTAAATTGTATTAATAAGGTGAAATGAACATTGTTTGTCAAAGTACACTTATTTACTTTTAAATATATCTCATTTTTATATAACGATTTGATTCTTAGTTTCTTTGTCAGAATGTACTACACACAGAAAAATAGTTTTATAAATTATTGCTGTTACCATTAATTCATATTGGTGAAATATTAATGATATCAATAGTTTTATCCATTATAGTTGGCTCAAGTCCATGAATTTCATAGATATTCATATTTATTTTTACTGTACAAATGATTTGTTGTTCAAAAGAGGTGGAAATAAAAAGGTTCAGGTGAAGTGAGAGTTTGTAACTATAATTTGGATGGGATTATTAGCCATTAAAAAAACAATTCTAAGCTTCAAATCCTTTTTTGTACAAGGGTATAGAGAAAAGAAAGTAAAATAAGTTACAGTTTACCTCTGAAAATAAACGTGAACAAATTGTCGGACTACTTCAACAGATGCAAATGCATCTCCATAAGTTTTCATTGAGATCACAGATGAAAGCAATTCTAGAAGAAATCTGCATGGGAAGAAAAAAAATAGAAAATAAAGAGGAATGATTATGTCAATATTATCCAGCTTCACACATTAGTAGAACTTGTCTATAAGTTTTTATGGGGGAGGACCTCCTTCCCACCTTCCACCTTTCAAAAGTAGTTCCTCCAGGGTTCCATGAGATATTGCTAGAAAGTCTACCATTAAAAATTGGTTTCCAGAAAGTATCAGTCCTCTTTGGAAATGCATGTATCCCTCATGAGGGTAGCAATGGTTCCAATCAATGATTCACAGGTGGATATCGAAACTTCAGCATGTGTATGGCCTCTGTGGCTGCTGGATGGGATCAAGGCTGTTAGAAAGTGAAAGAAGATTGTGTGCTGGCTTGTGCTGGGTGACCATGGGCCAATTGTGGGTAGTGAGAAGTAGTTGTGGGGAGGTAAGGAAGTACAGGAGACTAGGCTCTTCATCATGTAACCTGAGGCTGCCTCCAGCAAACTGTTGAACTTGGAAACTAGACTATGCTAGCTTGATTACCTGTTGGTGCATTTGAAATGTATTGGGAGCTTTTTCTTGAAAAATTAAAAAAAAAAAAAAAACTTTCCAGGTCAGGAGTGGTGGCTCATGCCTGTAATCCCAGCAGTTTGGGAGGCTGAGGCAGGAGGATTGCTTGAGGCCAGGGGTTGAAGAGCAGCCTGGGCAACAAAGAGAGACCATGCCTCAAAAAATAACAAAAATAAAAATCAAAAACATAAATATATGATATGTAAAATATATATATTAATGTTTTGGGTTTTTAAAATTTAATTACATAAATATATCTATATATATTCTAAAATAAAAGAAAATGCTTTCCAAATAAGAACTTACATCTTCAGCTGTGATTACAGTTTATAGATTTGCCTATTTAAATGTCAGAAATCTGTTAAATACTATGATTTATATGAGTTGTTAAAAAAAAAATTCCCACATGGCTTCTTTATTAAAAAACAAAAGCTACAGTTAATTGCCCATACAACAGTTTTTATTTAAAATGGAACAAAATTTAATGTCCATAAATTTAACTTATGAATGTAAATTGAAAGACATAGACCAGTAATTTGTCCTAATTGTTATAATCTACTCAAAACAAAACATTTGTAAAACTTTTGTCTACAGAAAAATTACCTTTTTTTGTCTATAGACAAATTACAGTTGTTTTTTTTTTTTTTTTTTTTGAGACAGAGTCTTGCCCTGTCACCCAGGCCAGAGTGCAGTGGCACAATCTCAGCTCACTGCAACCTCTGTGCCTCAGCCTCCCAAGTAGCTGGGATTACAGGTGTGCACCACCATGCCCAGCTAATTTTTTTGTGTTTTTTAGTAGAGATGAGATTTTGCCATATTGGCCAAGCTGGTCTTGAACTCCTGGCCCTAAGCAATCCACCTGTCTTGGCCTCCCAAACTGCTGGGATTACAGGAGTGAGCTACCACACCTGCCTATAGATAAATTACTTATAATATATGGGATGTATTATAGTAAAATAGAAGTAATTAAGCTAAAGCTAACTGAATTCAACCTTAAAAAAAGTTATTTATTACTGTAATATATTAATTCATTAAACAAATTTTTACTGAATGCCTATCATGTGTTGGTCACTATTCTAGGTGCTGGGGGGTCACTGCAAATAAAATGGACAAACTCCCTGCTTTCAAGGAGCTTGCCTTGTAATGATGCCAGTCGTAGCCCAGAGTAGTAGTTTATTTTTAAGAGAATTTGTAGTTTATTTTCAAAAGCATTTATTTATTTATTTATTTATTTATTTATTTATTTATTTATTTTGAGATGGAGTCTTGCTCTTGTCACCCAGACTGGAGAGCAGTGGTGTGATCTCTGCTCACGGCAGTCTCTGCCTCTTGGGTTTAAGCGATTCTCCTGCCTCAGCCTCTCAAATAGCTGGGATTACAGGCACCTGCCACCAAGCCTGGCTAACCTTTGTATTTTTAGTAGAGACTGGGTTTCACCATGTTGACCAGGCTGGTCTCGAACTCCTGGCCTCATGTGATCTACCCACATTGGCCTCCCAAAGTGCTGGGATTGCAGGCGTGAGCCACCGTGCCCAGCCTTTTCTCACATTTATTTTTAAGAGCCTTTTCTCACGTTTTAATAATTCATTTTGTAACTTAGCATAATTACCTAGTGAATGTTCTTGAGTTGAAGATGCATTTATGTTTATGTTAATTTGGTAAATAAAATTAATTATTTCAACAACTATATATGAAAAAGCTGTTATCTGCTGGGAACTGTTTTGAGGATAATGGCAGTTAGAAAAATGAATCAGAAACAGATCCTGACCTCAAGGTATAGTCAATAATGGGGAATACAACAGTGACAGAAGAATGGAAGAAAAGCAGTCATAAAATAGGCTTTGTGCCAATCTCAGTAGTTAAATAGAATGAAATACTGTGTTTCTGTGTGGAGCAGGGCAGTACTATTGCCCTTATATGTGTGGGTTGAAAAGTTAATATTTTCAACTTTGTATTTCTTCCAACAATTAAAACTTGTACCTGTTTTATTATGATAGTACCTTCTCTCTCCAGCCTAGAATATAGAAGCAGTCTCTGCTAAGAGATCCTTGAACTCTAGGGAAATAAAATGCAATCAGATTTTAGATGATTATATAGCTGAGATTTTCTTTACTTTCTAGTCTCTATCTTATTTAAAGGCTTCCTAAATAATGTAGCTAGGAACGGCAATAAGGAAATAAATTACAAATACATTTAAATTTCCCTGTAGAATAAGAAATAGATAGTATCTGAAGGATACACTGATTTATGAAATAAATATTACATTAATCTAACATTTAACAGTTGAAGAAAAATGAGGACTTCACAGGAAGAGAAATCTCTAACATATTTCAATAAGTAACCAATATTTTGATTTAGACTATACAAAAGCTTCAGCTATTAGGAACACAAACAATGACAGGTTCTTTTCATCTTTGAGAGACAGGTAAGTTGTCTCATTTCTGTCTTATTGGTGTAAAAATGAAAACACAAAGATTATGTGGCTTTTCCTTCTGATCAGTTATTAGCTAAAGTAAAAGGAACCCCGGCTTGCTGTCTGGTACTTCACCAGTGGTTACCACTGTGGTTTATGGAACAACAGCAATGAGGTAGGGCCAGAAAATGATGTTTACAGGGATTTTTATGAAAAGGCCAATTATATAGAAATGTCTTTGTCTCTGATTTGTAGTTACCAGCTGACAAGTGGATACAAGCCCGCCCCTATGGACCTGAGCTTTATCAAACTCACCCCGTCTCAAGAAGCAATGGTGGACAAGTTGGCAGAAAATGCACACAATGTGTGGGCGCGGGATCGAATCCGGCAGGGCTGGACTTACGGCATCCAACAGGTGCGTGGGAATGAGCTCCACAGCATTTGGTCTGAGACTTACTTAAGTGGGAATTAGCATAATTTGTAACAGGAAGGATTAAATAATGACTATTTTAGAACTCGTATCATATAGATCACACACAGTGCACATTTGGACTAAAACACCTGTTTAGTGCTAGACTGAAGAACTTACATGAGGTTAGCTCTGACTGTAATAGCGAACACATGTGAGGCACATGATGAATAATATAATACTACATTGGTGACTTATAATATGGTTTTGTGGTATTTCTCTCTCTGAGACTGTGTTTTAGGAGAAACTTTTGAAATGTAAGAACATTGGGATAAAATGATAATAAAATGGGTGCACCATTCCTTATTCATAACCCCTGGGGCCACATACATTTCAGAATTCAGTCTTTTTATTTGGCTTTCAGAATGGTGATTTGAGGATATATTACATGTGTATATACATAACAACCTTGGTAGGGCAGCTGACTTCAAATTGCAATTCATTCTGCACAAGGGAGGCAGGGTCATACCAAGAGGGGTAAAGACCATAAACAGCCTCGCATCAGTTCCGGTTTCGCCACTGAGTTACTGTTGCAGATTATTTTGCTCCAGGCATCAGTAGATATTCAGGTATTTGGGTATTAAGGTATTCAGGATTAGGTATTCAGTACTAATTTGCCTGAAAGAGGAAAGGAAGAAAAGACAAGACAAAACAGTATTTCTGGCTGGGCGTGGTGGCTCACACTTGTAATCCCAGCACTTTGGGAGGCTAAGGTGGGAGGACTGCTTAAGCCTGGGAGTTTGAGACCAGCCTGGGCAACATAGTGAGAGACTGTCTCTACGAAAAATTTAAAAATTAGCTGGTCATGGTGCACATGTGTGTAGTCCCAGCTACTCAGGGGGCTGAAGTGGGAGGATGGCTTGAGCCCAGGAGGTTGAGGCTGCAGTGAGACTCTGTTTCCAAATAATAACAACACAACAACAAAACAGCAACACCACCACCACCACAGTATTTATTCTCTGGTTTACCAGAACAACCCCTGTCTGATTCCATAGCTTTTTTTTTTTTTTTTTTTTTTAAACCCTTGGGAGGTGTGGTGGGAACATCCACAGCCTCCCAATGCCTGTTTACATTAAAGTATTGAGAATTGATTACACTTCTTGAAATGTGGAAACTTGAGCAAATACTGCAACTGGTCTCAGGGAGTGAATGGAAAGAAGTAACTTGCAAAGTGGCATTGCCCTACACACTTGTAGGAGTTGATGCATCTCCCCCATCGCATGGAATTGAGTTCTGTACTCTGATATTAAGCATCCTTTTGCCAAGATAGTAAGATAGCCCGCTCTCTCTCTGTGTGTGTCAACACATTTTAACCACAGTTTAACATTGGAGCCTCTTTTACAATAGACAAGTTATGAGTTTTATAGTCATTTTAGTGCCCCTGGCATTGCTGGGTTTCACTGGTTGATGGATTCAACCCAATGCATATTTTTCAATTAGGGACATAGAAGGGGGATCCATAACACGCTGGAATTTTTCTGAAGAAGGGAAAGCAGCCTTAAGTTCTTCATTGACTGAAAACCATGGAGGCGGGACCAGTACTAATTTGGCTCTTCTTGGAATAAAACCCTGTCCATGAACTGTACTTGCAAATTGGGTGTTCTCTACTATTGTCCTTTGCCATGTAAACGTGGCAGATGGAAGTGGTTAGAGATCACTGAAGCTGTTTTTTGTTGTTGTTGTTTTTCCTTCTCATGGATATGGCCTGCTTTCCATACAGGTGCTTATTCATTTGATTGAATCTTTTCTATTGATAGTGTTTTGGTAACTTTGCAGCCTGGGAAAACGCAGGGATTGTGGAAGGGTCAGGTTTTCTCATGGAATTTTAAGTTTGATGTATTTGGTAGCTATTTATTTTTAAAAGCCCTTGGTGTTGCTTAGACATCTGCACCCAATTTTTCCCTGCAGGACGTAAAGAACAGAAGAAATCCTCGCCTTGTTCCCTACACTCTTCTGGATGACCGAACCAAGAAATCCAACAAGGACAGCCTCCGCGAGGCCGTGCGCACGCTGCTGGGGTACGGTTACAACTTGGAAGCACCAGATCAAGACCATGGTATTTTGGTTTTACTTTCCTCCTCTTCGGTTGCAAGATCATGTAGTAGTTCTTTAAAGCCAAATAAACGAATAAAAGGGGGAGTACTAAACAAGGTCCTCTAGTCTAGGTGTGGAATTTCATCCAAGTGGCTTTTCTTCCCTGAAAAACACCTGAGGGGTTAGACCCATCTCTCAGTGGGGTGGCTTAGGATGCTGATGATTCTGTGGGCGGAGAAAATGGGCCTATCTTCCTCAAGCGTCTGAGATCAATAGGTACTTCCCTGATTATGATGTTGGACTCCGCCCCTAGCCCACCAGCCCTCTTCCAGAATAGCTGAGTTTTGCAGATTTGGGAAATAAGCCTGTAGTGGAGGCTAGTGTTTTACAAAATTCCACCTTCGCCATGTACACACACATGTACAGGCAACATTGAATTAATTAATGTGATATTTTGCTTTAAGGGAAACACATTACAGTAGGTACTCAATAACTATGTGTTGAACACAATGGATTTTTAAAGGTTCTGCAAAGAATACATTTTCCTTAAATAATACCTTTGAAGAATGTAGTTTAGGCTGGGCACGGTGGTTCGTGCCCCTAATCCCAGAACTTTGGGAGGCCGAGGCAGGCAGATCACGAGATCAGGAGATCGAAACCATCCTGGCTAACACAGTGAAACCCCATCTCTACTAAAAAAATGCAAAATTAAAAAAAAAAAATTAGCGGGTGTGGTGATGGGCGCCTGTAGTCCCAGCTACTCAGGAGGCTGAGGCAGGAGAATGGCGGGAACCCGGGAGGCGGAGCTTGCAGTGAGCCAAGATCGCGCCACTGCACTCCAGCCTGGGCAACAGCGTGAGACTCCGTCTCAAAAAAAAAAAAAAAAAAAAAAAAAAAGAATGTAGTTTAGATAGAATGAGCCACTCTTTAATCCTTTGCTCCTGCAGTTTGAGTTAATTTAATACCCATTTTCAAAACATTGACAAAAAAGAAATGAGGGTTGTGTGCTTCATCATAGTGCCTATAATTGTTGATGGAAAGTTTTAAAAATGTATTCCAAATGTATTCCAGTGGCTCATATTTTCAGTGCATTACCCGTACATAAAAGTGGATCTTAAATAATAATGATAGTTAATATTTATATATTAGCTATATAAGTGTTTCTAAGACTTTTACAATTATTTAATCCTCACAGTAACTCTTATGAGGGCGATACTTGTATTATGCTCATTTTATAGATAAGGAACCTCAGATTCAGGGACTTCTGTGTCTTCCCATTTAAAGTGGCAGATGTAGGATCCTAATCATAGGCATCCTGACATATTTTAGTCCTTTGAATTGAGCAAATACATGCTTAACATCTTGACAGATCTTATCAGTTACTGGACTCTTCTATTGGCTGCAAATTAAATGACATATCCACTTGTTAGCAATAATAATAATATCCATAATGCTAACATAATATCTATCTTGAGGTTAGCTTTATAACAACAGAGATGTGGTACACTCGTTATGAATCAGATGCTGTTAGGTGTGCAAAATACCAAGAAGATTCCTGTCTCAAAGAGTATATAGTCCATGTAACCACTGGGAAGAAAGTAAACAATAAAAGGCTTGTGAGGCAAAAATTGGCAATCAGAAAGACTTCTACAATTCTCTGATATAGAATACACCCTGAAAGTTAATTGGTTCTAAATAATTATGTTTTTAAATTGAAATAGAACTTACATACAATAAAATGTACACATCGAAAGTGTTCAGTTTGGTAAATTTCGTCAGTTGTAGAAACAAAAGGAACCTCTACCAAAAACACCTCCAATGTTTTCTTCGTTCCAGAAGGTTTCATTGTGTTCCCAACAAAGTAACCACTTTGTAAGTTCTATCATTACACATTAAGTTATAGCAAATAGAAATAGAAATGTAACCTATAAAAGCAGATGTTATAATTATAATCACTCTAGCATGTATTTTTTATATCTAGTTTCTTTTGTTCAACATAACGCTTTTATGATCTTGCATGTTTCATGTATATCACAAAATCTGTTGCTCAGTGGGATTCCTTAATAGTAATAATTTACCCTTTGTTTATCCATTCTCCCATAGATGGATGATTTGGGTTGTTTCCAATTGTAGGTGATTATGAATAAGGCTGCTATGAATAGTCATATACAAATCTTGGTATATAATTAATTTTTCATTTCCCTTAGGCTAAATACCTAAGAGTATAATTGCTGAGGCATATTTTCTAATTTGTGTTGGCCTTTTTACTGAATTGCATTTTAAAAAGTGTATTTTGGATAGAAGAACCATGCCAGGTATGGAAAGATTTTCTTCCATTTGTAGGTTGCTTTTTCATTTTCATAATGAGGTCTTTCAAAGAGCAGGCATTCTTAATTTGAAGTCCATTTATGATTTCTTTTCCTTTACAGTTGGGGGTTTTATGTCCTAGGACATCTTTGCCTATGCATAAACAAAAATATTTTCTCTTATGTTTCCTCCCAGAGTTTTATTATTTTAGCTTTTACTTGCAGGTCTATGATCTAAAGTGAGTTAGCTTTTGTGTATGAGGTAAGGTTAAGATCAAGGTTCATTTTTTGTACAGATGAATATCCAACTGTTCCAGCACCATTTGTTGGAACAATTATTCTTAGCAAATTAAATTACCTTGGCATCTTAGTCAAAATCTATTGAACACATAAGTCAGTCTATTTCTGGACTGTATATTCTGTTCCATTGATCTGTGTGTCTGTCCTTAAGCTAATATTCCATTGTCTTCATTTTTATCACAAAATAAATCTTAAAATCAGGTAAGGAAAGTCTTCCAACTTCTTTCATCTTTTATAAAGGTTTTTTTTATTCTTCTTTTGCATTTCTACATACATTTAGATTCAACTTGTTAATTTAATTTGGATGGGATTACAGTTGAATTCATAGGTTGGTTTCTGAAGAATTGATATTTTAGCCTTATTTAGTCAACTGATTCATGAACATGGTACATTTGTCCATTTATTTTCATCCTCTTTAGTTTCTCTTAGCATTGCTTTGCAGTTTTCAGAGTAGAGGTCTTATACATTGTTAGATTTATCTGATGTTTTTGATAATATTACGTGAAATTTATTTAAAGTTTATGTCATTTCCCAAATGTACATGAATATGAGATATATAATTGATATTTGCAATATTGACCTTATATCCTGTGATTTGGCTAAATTTATATGTCAGTTCTATTTTTTTTGTGTGTGTGAATTCAGTGGGATTTTCTATATACACAATCATGAGGTCTGCAAAAACTAAACCTCACTTTTTCTTTTACAATTGTTATAGCTTTTTTGCTTCTTGATTTATTGAACAGGTAAAGAATTCAGAACACTGTTGAATAGAAATGGTAAGAGAGGTTATTCTGCCTTATGGGGGAAAGTTGTGATGTTTCACCATTAAGTATGATGTGAAGTATAGCTTTTTATAGATATCCTTTATCACATTGAAGAGATTCCCTTCTATTCTTCGTTTGTGGGTGATTTTATCATAAATAGGGTCTTGAATTTTGTCAAGTGCTTTTTTCTCCATTTATTGAACAGATTATGTATTTTTCTCCTTTATTCTGTGGATATCATGACTATCAAGTGATTTTCAAATGTTAAACCAGTTTTCTATTTCTAGGATAACTCTCCTCAGTCATGGTGCATTGTCCTTTTTTACACAGAGCTGTATTCTATTTGTTAATATTTTGCTTAGAACTTTTGTAGCTAAGTTTATGGACAACACACTGCTGTATAATATTTTTCTTACAATGTCTTTGTTAGATTTTGATATTGATGTAAAGATAGCTTCCAAGGAAATTTTCTCTCTTGTTTTCTGAAAGAATTTGTGTTAATTCTATATTATTTCTTTTTCAAATATTTGATAGAATTTATCATCGAAAGCATGAGCATGGAGTTTTATCCTATAGGAAAGTATTTTATTATGAATTCAATGTATTTAATACCTTGAGAGCTATTTAGAGTTTCTATTTATTCCTGTGTCAGTTTTGATAAATTACGTTTTATAGTAAATTAGTTCATTTAATTATATATAGGCATAAAATTGTGCTAATGTGCTCTTATTATTCTTTTAATGTCTGTAGGATCTTTAATGATATCCCCCTTTTCATTCCTGATATCGGTAGTTGACATTTTCTCTCTTTTTATCCTGAGCACTCCTCTAAGGGATGAATTTATTTTATCAATCTTTTCAAAGGTTAATTGATCTTAAATGTATTTTTGTTTTGGTTAAAATTTCAGACATGTATTTGTTTCTCCATATGACCAATCATGGATTATTATGAGTGATCTGCAGTGGTTATGCGTGACTACGTCTTACGTTACCTTAGGAGCGCACAGCATTATTGAGTAGCACTATGGCATCCTATGGAGAATGTCAATGTTCAATCACAGTGTCAAGAGATCCTGCTTTCACAGCTTTGAAATGACCTATGAAATGTACTTTCTAATGAACAAATGTATATATCAGGCTTACAAATATTCACTAACATTGCCTTGTGATGATATAGTATTTCCAATAGAGTTTTTGCATACTTTCAAATATTTGATTCAACCACCCTCTTTAGGCAAAAGAAGGGTGTAATAATCAAAGAGTTCTTGAGCTTCCCTCTAGCTTTATAAATCTTTAACATTGTGTATCCGTGGAGGATGTAGGTAGCAGTGATGACAATCAATATATTTTTAGGTTGGAAAGATACTTATATAATGATAATGATAAAATTTGGGGGAAAAAACTCACACATGGTTTTATAGTCTGACACATCAACCATTTGATTTCCCCAGGTTTTCATTACTTTACACATGAATATTTATATTTTTGGTATCAATAGTCTTAATAGGGATATAATTACCCGTTTTCCTTCCGCTACCCCACTCTGCTTAATATCAAACATTTTGAAAGTTATTTACTCTGCATTTAGAAGGAACTCTCACATTGCTTTCCTGATACTCATTGAAAATTACAAAGAGAGAATGCCTAAGTCTGGTGACTCAATTCTAAACTTATAGATAATAACTTAAGATAATAATAAATATCTAAAGTTATAGATAATAACTAAAAATAAGGGAAAACACTACAGCTCAGAGAAATTATAACCTTGAGTCTTCAAGAAAAGAGTTAATTATGGTCAGTATCCAAGAAAAGGAGTACATTTTCCCCTGTACATAGAGATATGCATTACAATGCCAGACAGAAAAAAATCAATGATGGTTATATTTTAAAGATATTGTCACTTAAAGGCATAAACTATATTTAGTGATACATGACACATTTGCTTTTAGAGATAACTTTACTCCATAATGATGCCAGATAAGTAAAATATTGAGATGTTATTCTGATGACATACAGTGTTTTAGACTATTTGTAGCTACTACATATTAATAATTTCATCTTCTTAACATCGTTGTGGACAACATAAGCTACCTTATGGGTACCTACTTTCTTCTGAATTGTTTGAATTTTAAGAAGAAAGAAAAGGAGACTGTATTTATAAAATGTACGCTGCACTTCATTTTACTTCCATATTTGCAATTCTTCTCATTTCCATTTTTAAAATTTTATTATTATTATTTTTTGAGACACAGTTTCGCTTTGTCTCCCAGGCTAGAGTGCAGTGGCGCGGTCTCAGCTCACTGCAACCTCCGCCTCCCCGGTTCAGGTGATTTTCCCTGCCTTAGCCTCCCGAGTAGCTGGGACTACATGTGCTTGCAACCATGTCCGGCTAAATTTTTTTTTTTTTTTTTTTAGTAGAGGCCGGGGTTTCACCATACTGGCCAGGCTGGTCTTGAACTTCTACGTTGTGATCCACCCTCCTCGGCCTCCCAAAGTGCTGGGATTACAGGCGTGAGCCACCGCGCCTGGCCACTCCATTTTATTTTAATACATAGATATGGAACATCTACTGTGCCTACTTCTGGGAATTGAAAGATGAATAAGAGTTTTTGTCTTATGTAGCTCTCAATGTAGACAGGGAAAATAGACTAAATTGCCACCACTACCATACAATGTAAGTGTTAAGCCCAACAGTCGTAATACAGAGAGTTTAACTCAGCCTGGTGATATGAGGGAAATCTTTAAAGAGGAGGTATATTAGTTATCTATTTCTATACAGCAAACTGCCCCTTTCCCTCCCGCCAAAAACAAACAAACAAACAAACAAAAAACAAAAGAAAAAAAAACAAAAAACCTCTCAGTGGCTAAAAAATAACAAACATTTGAAACATTTGTTATCTCAAAGTTTTTGTGGTTTATGAACGTGAGTGACAGGTGCTTCTGCTTCTGGATCATAGTCTCTCTGAGGTTGCTATTAACTTGGCCAGGGCTTAAGTCATCTGAAGTCTTCCCTGGAGCTGGAACAGTGAATACTAAGACAGCTCACTTGCGTAACTGTTGACTAAAGAACTCGCTTCCTCTCTGGCTGTTGGCAGAAGACACAGCCAGATGGGCACAGCCTTGCCACACAGAGCTCTTCATAGAGATGCTCGAGTGCCTTCACATGGAAGCTGACTCCCCCCAGAATGAAAAATCGAAGAGTGAGTACATCGAGGATGCTGCAATGCTTGTTACACTTACTTCTATTATGTTCTGTTTGTTAGAAGTGAACCACTCAATGAAGCCCACACTTTTTGAATGGAGGTATACTAACGTATTCGTGGACATATTTTAAAACCACCAAAGTAGGTACAGCCAAGTCAATTGGGTTCATGCATTTCAGGCAGAGAGGAGAGTATATGTAAGCCTTAGAGACACAAGGAGGATTGCAAATGGGAATTTCAGAGAGCTTTGCATGACCAGATGTAGAGTGGAGTTAGAAAAGTGGCAGCAGATCAAATAGAGGAGGCAGGAGTTGAAACAGATTTTTTTTAAATTAAAGAATGATTCTAGTGGCTCTTTAGGAAAAAGGCTGAATGTAAACAAAACTGGAGATGAGGACAGCAGTTTGGGGACTAAAAAAGAAGTATAGATGAAGAGTGTTGGAGGCCTTATCTTTGGCAATACTGTGAACTGAAAAATATATTTGGCATTTAGAAGTAGAATCAGCAGAAGGACGAAGGAGGCATCTGAGATAGTGTCTGGATTGATAGATGTTAACTACATACACATTGGTTGGGAACACAGGAATGGGAGCAGATGGACATGGGGTAGTGGGAAGATTCTGAGTTTTATTGTAAACATCTTAAGTTTGAGGTGCATGTGAGACAATTCAACAAATATACCAGGATTCAATTACATATATAAATATAAATGTGAGACTATTACTAGAGAGAAACAGAGGGTTAAAGATTTCATTTTTTAAATGAAAGAAATTTGGATATTTTTACACCAAGGGAGAGAGAGAAGTTGAAAATAGAGTAAGAGGAGCTTGATGAGCTGCGGTCTCTGAGAAGGTTGAAGGGAATGAAATTCAGAACACAGGTCAAGGGATTGGCCTCATATAAAAGGAAGAACAACACTTGTTCCCCTAAGGTTAGTATGAAAGAAGTAAAGATTGAAGACGATGCAAAAACCTGTGTACAGGGAAAATCAGAAGGAAGCTGAGGGCAGTCTACTGTACAATTATTATTTCAGGTTGAAATAGAAAATGAATTTATTTTCCTAAGGAGTAGAAGTCAGGGAAGGCTGGACTGGATTAGAAGTCTTGAAGAGAGCAATAAAGATGTGTTGGGTATAGAATTCTCAGCTGACAATTATTGTTTCTTTTAGTACTCAGATATGTCATCCCACTGCCTTCTGGTCTTCATGTTTTCTGATGAGACGTTGACATCAATCTTTTGGATGGTCCCTTCTGTGTGATGAGTTGCTTCTCACTGTTTTCAGGATTCTCTCTCTGTTTTTGGATTTGAACGGTTTGATTATGATGTGTCTAGTTTTAATTTCTTTGAATTTATCCCCAAAGTTTATTGTACTTCTTAGATGTATAAATGAATGTTTTCCATTAAATTTGGGAAGCTTCTGGCCATTATTTATTCATTCTTTCTTCTCTTTTCTGTTTCTCCTTATAGTCTGTGACTTTCATTATGTGTATGTTGGTATGGTTGAGTGTATCCCTCAGGCCTCTGAAACTCTCCTTATGTTTCTTCATTTCTTTTTCTGTTTTTCATGCTTGACTAATGGACTTATCTTTAAGTTCGTTGACTCTTGTCAGTGCAACTCTGTTGTTGAGCCCTCTGGTGTATATTTAATTTCAGGTCCTGTGCTTTTCAACTCCAGAAATTTTGGTTCTTTTTTATAATTTGCCTCTTTGTTGATATTGATGCTATTTGGTAAAGCATCATTTTTCACTTTTTTTTTTTTTTGAGATGGAGTTTTGCTCTTGTTGCCCAGGCTGGAGTGCAGTGGCATGATCTCATCTCACTGCAACCTCCACCTCCCGGGTTCAAGTAAATCTCCTGCCTCAGCCTCCCACGTAGCTGGGATAATAAGAACACTGGCAAAAAAATATGCAAATAAAATTTTTCATAGCTCTGGAAATTAAAGACTGGCCAAAATCCAGGGAGTGTTTATTTGATAAAAATGTCCAAATGTTGGTAAGAACAGCAACTAGTGATGTTTTAATTTGCTCCTGCCCCATCACCCTCTCTCTAATTCCTTGGCATATTGAAAACCAACAGCCCCTCATTCGTAGTGAAAATCAGCCACCCACACGCCCCTGGAGTGGGCAGAACAGAAATGGACCACCACCATGCCTGGCTAATTTTGTATTTTTAGTAGGTACAGGGTTTCACCATGTTGGTCAGGCTGGTCTTGAACTCCTGACCTCAGGTGATCCACCTGCCTTGGCCTCCCACAGTGCTGGGATTACAGGCATGAGACACTGTGCCCGGCCTCATACTTTTATTTAGCTCATTATGCATGGTTTTATTTAGTTCTTTGAACAGATTTAAGATACCTAACTTAGTCTTTGTCTAATAAGCCCAACATCTCGGCCTCCTGAAGAATAATTTCTGTTGACTGCTTTTTCCCCCTTTATGTATGGGACATACTTTCTTGTCTTTTTGCGTGTCTCACAATTTTTGTGAAAAATTGAACATTTTAAATAATGTAATCTGGCAACTCTGTTTTCACCCCTATTTGAGATTTTGTTGTTGTGTTTATTGTCATGGTTGTTTGTTTCCTTAGTAATTTTTCTAAACTGGTTTAGTACAGACTGTGTTGCCTGTCATGGGTGGCCACTGAAGTCTCAGTTTCATTAGCTTCGTGGTCAGCTAATGGTAGGACAGAGACTGCTTTAAATGCCTAGGATCAATAGGTCTCCCAGTCTTTACCGAAGGAAAGGCGATGTGACGTGAACATGTTGGCACATGCCTTCAACACTCAACCAGGCAATTCACAATTTCACATTAGCCTTCTCTTACGGCATGTGCAGAGCCTCAAGGTCTTTCAGAGGTGTAAGCTTTTTCAGGTTTTTCCTGAATACATGCACAGCCCTGGGCATGAGCATGGCCTTCTAGAGTCCCAGGAATATGTTGGAGCTTCTCACATCCCACTATGAATATTTCATTCCCCAGCTTTTCCTTTCAAACCTTTTGGTCAGTTGTTGTTTGCCTCAACTGTTATTGCTGCCTCACAGAGCTGCAAGGCTAACAAACTGCCTCAGATGATTTTCAGCAAATGTCCTTGGAGAAGTGACTATTTGCACTGGGCAAGCTTTAGGTCAAGTGGATTAAAGACAAGTCTTACCGATGGAATTTTCCAGAAAAGGGAACATAATGACAGTTATCTGGGAACTGGGCTTTGGATGAACTCCAGCTCTGTTCTGCCCACTACAAGGGCTTGTGGGTGGCTGATTTTCACTACGGTTGAGGGGCTGTTAGTTTTCAATATGCCTTGGAATTAGAGAGAGGGTGTGATGGGGCAGGAGCAAATTCAAACATCACTAGTTTGCTGTTCTTACCAACATTTGGACATTTTTGTCAAATAAACACTCCCTGGCTTTTGCTAGCCTTTAATTTCCGGAGCTGTGAAAAATTTCATTTGCATAACTTTTTTTGCCAGTGTTCTCATTAATTTTGTGGAGAAGAGAATTTTTGGACTTTCTTTCTCTACCATTTCTGCTGATGTTACTCAGCAATAAAGATTAAAAATTGCTGTTTTGTGGGATGGAACAGAGAGCAAGCTGCAAACAGATAAACACATTGTGGAGAAACATTGATGGTCCCATTGAGGTTAGAGCCTGTGAGTTGGTGGTGCCAGTCTGTTCTGTGCATGTGTTTTCTGGCAAACTCAGCAGAGCAAGTACAGATGTTCTCAGTGAAGGTAGCGAAATTGGACAGTAATTGGGGTTAACAGAGCAAGTAGGGGAAAAGCTAATAAGGGCAAGAAAGTATGGAAAGTTATACAGGTAAGGAAGGGAAGAATGAAGGAATCTAATGAGTTTGAAGAGTGAATGTATAAGAAAATGAGAAGACAAGGAGGAAAAAATAGGGATCACACAATCTCTGTATTTTAAGAATTTAGAGACAGAGCCACTGACAGTTGTTTGACAAGGTTTGATTTTACTAAAGTTATGTGAACAGTGAGCAACGAGAATAGAGTGGCATATTCTACAGTAGAAGCTGAGATTAGGTTTATTGTTCACCCTATGCCAGAATTTAACAGCATGCTTCATAGTAAGGACGCAGGTGATCTGTATGGAAAAGACATAAGAAGAAAGATTAATTTTCCAATGGGAGGAATCAGTAAAGGGAGACACATCTTCAGAGTTAGATGTTGAAAGGATCGGGAATCAGTAAAGGGAGAAAATGTCTTCAGAGTTAGATGTTGAAAGGATCAAAATTTCAACAAGTAGAGATTAGTGTCAGAAAGGCTATTGGTACTAGAAAGAAAGTACATCTGATGTGGTTAAGTATAGAAAGAGTTGAGGAAGGGTAGATGGTCCACTTAGGATAAAATATAGGGTACAGATGGGAGAGAGAACAACAGACATAGATGAAGATAGAAGGATTAGGACAAAATATGGAATATCTTGCAAACTCAGCTAAGAAATATGGATAAATTTGTATAAAGAGTACCAGCCCCAGGAAGTTTTAAAGCAAGAGCTTGATGTGTGATAACAGTTTACAATAGCAATATAACTATGGCAACAGTGGGAAGGGACAGATTGGAGGGGGCAGTGCTTGGAGATAGACCAGTTGGGAGGCTTTAGAAAAATTGTTTTTTTGAACAAGGATGGTGGGAATAAAAAATAAAAGATAGATGTTGAGAGATTTTATAGCATAAAGCAAAATCAGTCTGATTATCACTAAGATGAGACTAAAAACATTAATTTAAAATAGTCTATACTGCTGTTGCTGACATTTAAAAAAAGTCAAGGGCATAAAAAGTTGAATCAAGCCTTATGTAATTAATCAGAATTATAATTTATTTTCTCTTAGGAGAATGCTTACGTATTGCAGATAAAATGTGAACTCTGTATTTCAGTTGTAGTATCTTTGGAGTATTGCTGTCAATAATATTTTAAAGCATGTGAAAATGGAATTTATTCTTATTTACTACAAGGTTTAATCAAGATTTGAATTGCTTTATCCAAAATAATACCAGAAGGTTGAAAGGATGGCTGATTAATACCAATAATTTAAAAAAGTATTATCATTAGTCCTAAAAGATTCTAGATATGTATAAAATTTTAGCTTTTCCTTATATCTTCTTGTAACTTATGATTTTAATGTATAGTTAGATCTTGACTGCCCTCTAGTGGCATATATTTTTTTAGCTGTCTTGTTTGGAGAGCAGAGTGTATGGTTACTTTAGGCCTTTTTAGGCCCTAGTTAGGTCATTGGTGGTGTGTCATGCCTGAGAGGTACTGGGACTTTTCTCAGTCCTTGGCCTTAATCTTGAGGTGTTTGTTAATAATATAATTCCTGAATTGTTTCTACTTTGAATACCAACAGACTTCATAATGTATGACAGGATTATGTCTCCCAACTATTCATTTTTAAACGTCCATTATTATTATATTCATTATAACAGGATAAAAATCACTTGTATAACACACTTACATGAGCTGTGATTGCCTACCAAACATATAAATCTATCATGTTTAAAATGGAGCGAAGCATAAGGGTGTTTGGGGGAGGGTTCTGTGTCTTTGACAGGATGCTCCCCTGTCTGGGTATTTATCTGGGCTCCTATATCCGGAGCCCAGAAGAGTCTTTGTTTCTAGATACAGTTTGGCAGGTATATATGGAGCGCTTACTTTGTGGCTCAGGTGCTTGATGCTACAAGGTGTGCAATTTGTGAAAAATAATTTCCAAATGTTTGGGTAATTTATAGCTCATATTTAATATCTCTTAGATTCATTTAGGGAAGGGTACAGGCATGTTTTAAGGAAACAATTTAGCAGTAATCTGTTTTTGAGGAAATATTAACTCTGAATAAAAATTTGACTTTCCTGTTTATTTAGTGTTGCAGCACTGAGAAGTAGTTTCTTTTTTTCTTTTTCTTTCTTTTTTTTTTTTTTTTTTTTTTTGACACAGTCTTGCTCTGTTCCCCAGGCTAGAGTGTAGTTGCACGATATTGACTCACTGCAACCTCTGCCTCCCGGGCTCAAGTGATTCTCCTGCTCAGCCTCCCAAGTAGCTGGCATTACAGGCACATGCCACCACGCCCTGCTAATTTTTGTATTTTTTGTAGAGATGTGGTTTCACCATGTTGGCCAGGCTGGTCTCGAACTCCTGACTTCAAGTGATTTGCCTGCCTCAGCCTCCCACAGTGTTGGGATAACATGTGTGAGCCACCTCGCCCAGTGGCTTTTTTTAGTTTTTTTAATAGCACAAACTACCTTTAAATATCATAAAATTGATAGAATTTTTTTTTCTCTTAAGACAAAGTTTACGATCCTGTTTTTCAAAACATATAGTTACTAAGTAATAGGCATGAGAACTTACCCTTAACCACAGAGATGTTTCTCTCTCTTATTCAGAGACTTAAGCTAGTTTCTGAAGGGTTAGCCAGCAGGTTCAGTTAGTTCTACATTCAACAATCACCACCACCGTTATCAAAAAGCCGTTATTGATCATTTCATTAATTAAGCCCATGTGATAGGGAGCCATCTCATACTACAGACGTGTTGTCTTCACTAAAAATCTAATTTTAAATTGTTACATATGACCTAGCTGTATGTGTATTGGCAACCTTTAGTGTTTATATAGATTAATTTTTTTTTTTTTTTTGAGATGGAGTCATGCACTGTTGCCCAGGCTGTGGCGCGATCTCGGCTCACTGCAAGCTCTGCCTCCCGGGTTCACACCATTCTCCTGCCTCAGCCTCCGGAGTAGCTGGGACTACAGGCACCTGCACCATGTCTGGCTAATTTTTTGTACTTTTAGTAGAGAGGAGGTTACAGCGCATTAGCCAGGATGGTCTCGATCTCCTGACCTCGTGATCCGCCCACCTCGGCTTCCCAAAGTGCTGGGATTACAGGCGTGAGCCACCGTGCCTGGCCTATATAGATTATTTTTATAGTTCTAATTTGATCATGCCAAGTCAATGATTGAACTGTTATTAAATTTTTGTTATGCATAAGGTCTTTCCCAAATCTTAAGGAGAGACAAATAGGAACTTGTTTCTGTCTTTCTTTCTTTGTTTTTTTTTTTTTTTTCAAGACAGGATCTCATTCTGTCACTCAGGCTGGAGTGCAGTAGCATGAACATAGCTCACTGCAGCCTCGACCTTCCAGGCTCAGGTGATCCTTCCATATCAGCCTCTTGAGGAGCTTGGACTTACAGGCATGCACTACCATATCTGGCCGAATTTTTAAACTCTTTATAGAGACAGGGTCCCACTACGTTGCCCAGGCAGGTCTCAAAATCCTGGGCTCAAGCGATCCTCCCACCTTGGCCTTCCAAAGTGTGGGACTACAGCTGTGAGCCACCATACTTGGCAGAGAACTAGCATTTAACCAGTATCTAGTAACTCTGTGCCAGCTATTGGAGGCAAAGTAGGAAGAAGAGGGGCTGTAACATGAAGCAGCTCCCGAATTCTACCATTTTTAGTTGTGTGATGTTGGTCAAGTCTGCACTTTCCTCCTCTGCATCTAACTCAGATCTTAGCTGAGGTGACCACCTTCTTTGAGATATCAATTCAATGAACACTCATTCCTCTCTCCTGTGATTCCAGAGGGACCTACCTTCTCATCGTCATTCTGGCTCTGGGTACCTCAGTCTGAGGCTTCCCCCTCTGTCTCTCAGTCTCACCTGCATCTCATTTCCTGCAGATACTTTGCCCCCTTTTGCGTCATACTGGTCCTAATGTTGGATGCTGACCTTTTTATTATTTTCCCCAGATCTTTTAAATACAGCATTTGTGTGTATAGCAGATCACAGTGAAGATGTACGCGAGAATGGAAAAATTTTGCATGACATTTGAGTTCCTTAGCCATCACCAACCTGTAGGGAAATTTTTACTATTGATACTATTGTTACTTTTCTCCACTGTTTACAACTTTCCCTTATTTCTGTTTCTCTTCTCTTCCTTGCTTCATCTTCCCTCTTCTCTCTCACCCATAAATGTCTATTCATTTCTTATGCAGAGCAGTTCAGATCTTTTTTCTTATTGTCTTCTTGCCATCTCTTCCTCCACAACCAAAGCACCAAGGCACTTTTGGGTTTTGTTCTACAGAATGGTCGTTCCCTCCTGAAAATGAGGCTGACGGAGGGAACGCCACCAACCCTGGCAGCATTACTGAGGCTCATTCCCCAATCTCTCAGTGCAAGCCCTGGCGCCTTCCACTTCACCCAGCTGGTCTGACAGTGGCTGATCCTAGATAAGAAAGCACTTGGTAAAATGGGAAAGAAGATAAGAAGGTATCATTATCATCATCCCAGAAGGTTGAATTACTAAAGTCATGATGTATCTTTCCTTCTGTTATTTATGTTATCTTTCCTTCTCTTTCACTTCCCCATGCAATGACCACCAGAAATCTCTGTCCATTTCCCAGCAGCCAGAGCCGAAGTGTGCAGCGGCACTGGGGAAAGGTTCCGAATCTTCCGTGCCGAGAAGACTTACGCAGTGAAGGCGGGACGGTGGTATTTTGAATTTGAGACGGTCACTGCTGGAGACATGAGAGTTGGTTGGAGTCGGCCTGGTTGTCAACCGGATCAGGAGCTCGGCTCGGATGAACGTGCCTTTGCCTTTGATGGCTTCAAGGTGAGTGGGCTTTGCCCTGTACCAGTCATCTGTACATGCTGGAGGCTTGTCTCCTCTGCTGTTCCTCTTGGTAGCATCACAATACCAGT
This sequence comes from Macaca nemestrina, assembly GCF_043159975.1. Classification (NCBI taxonomy): domain Eukaryota; kingdom Metazoa; phylum Chordata; class Mammalia; order Primates; family Cercopithecidae; genus Macaca; species Macaca nemestrina. Next base: position 11,639,143 of record NC_092125.1, on the reverse strand, counting down.
ATTTTCCACAGCACAAACATGGAAAAAATATTTCATAGGAAAGCTTTTGTCCTCATAATCTCAAAACCCTTCCCCACAACACATGAATACGGTGAAATTCACCAAGTAAGACATTGCTTTTCCATGGTTGTCAAAAGATAAATCATCTTTGTCTATCAAAATGTTAAAGATACATATATAGAGGAAAAATGCATATACATTGATACAGCGATTCCATGTCAGGAGTTTAAGCTATAATTAATGATATGTTTGTAGAAACATTTAATAGCTACAATGCTTAAAGCAGTGTTGTTTATAATCACAAATGGTTTTCATTTTCAACATTATTAGTAATTTCTATTAAGTTGGATGGAAGCTGGTCAGGTGTTTATTTTGTTATTTATATATTTATAAATGTTTAAAGATTGTTTTACATATGTAAAATATTTTGATTAGTAATATGGGCCAGGTGCCTGTAATCCCAGCACTTTGGGAGGCTGAGGCAGAGGGATCGCTTGAGGCTAGGAGTGCAAGACCAGCTTGGGCAACAAAGTAAGATCCTGTCTCTACAAAAAAAATTTTAAATTAGCCAAGCATGGTTTTTTTTTTTTTTTTTTTTTTTGAGACAGAGTTTCACCCAATACTTAGGAGGCTGAGGTGAGAGGATTGCTTGAGCTCGGGAGGTCGAGGCTGCAGTGAGCCATGATCATACCACTGCACTCCAGCCTGGGCAAGAGAGTGAGACCTTGTCTCAAAACAAACAAAAAAATAACAATAACAGTGTGTATATGATTATAGCCACAATAGGATAATAATAGTCACTTTTGATTGGTAAAATCATAGATTTTTTAAAGTCTTGTTTTTATTTTTTAAGTGAATTTATATTCCTTTTCACATGAGGGGGGAAAAGCTACTTTTTAACTAAGAAAAATAAAATTGGAATAAATAAGCAATCATGAAGAGATTTGACATTTGGATATTTCTTGGTGTGAAATGTCCTGTGAGGAAAGCCTTTCCAGGCTTGAAATTAGGGCAGTTGACCCACTTAGTTCTGAAACATCACATTTCCTGAATCCAGTTTTTTTTTAAATTTCAAATAGAAAATTTTAACACTTTTTTTGGGGGGGTCAAAATTAGCAAACTTTAAACTTAAAAAAATAAAATAACAGATAAAAGGTAGCTTTAGGTTTACATCTCCTGAAGATCAGATGTAATGAACCAGAGTGGGAAGTATCCTGAGGAAAGTTAAAATAACCTTTACTCCCAATCAAATTATAGGCAAGAAAGGATACTCCCGATTTGGGAACAGGCATGGTGTGGGTGGGGTTGGAAGGCGAACACTACAGCCAGGTAAGTGGGTTGGGCATTTTATGCCTTTTGATACCTGATGTAAACTTTTTTAAAAAGACAGTGTGTTATATTGAGAGGAATTATGTCATCGTTCTGCATTGGCGACTCTGTCCGGTAACATACCAATTCGCAATGCAGGTGAGGCTTAAGAAAAAGTCAAAAGATTTATCTGACAAAATAATTCACATAACTCAGGTGTACCTATAAATCAATGGAATATGCTTGTAGATCCAAAAGTCACATTTATCAAAACTGTGTTTCAAATGTACTTACAATATGAGATTTCACTTTATGTATATAGAAGAAAAGGTTGGCATCTATATTCAATTTTTGGCTTGTTACTTCAGCAGATATCCTAAGGATATTTTTAGGTTTGATTTGAAGCGTTTTTACTTTTAGTATGTCACTGAAATGCTTCTAGATTTCCATTTTGTTGAAATATCTGTGCCATCGGTTCTAAGGAATGAAATTTTATTTTGAAATAGATGAAAATTACACTATCATTTTCAATGACAGATGCCCAGCTTGATTCCCTAGCTCATAATTATTTGTATTTGTGGGAGGAGAGAAAAACAAACCATATTCTGGGAAACATTCATTGTCGCAGAAAAATAATATATTCTAAAGGCATATAAGTTTTCTTTCAGCAGAAAGTACATGAGATTAGATTTTTAAAATAATGGGCTCTCAAAATCATGAAATAGCTTTTGGATTTTTTTTTTCAAGATTCAATAATATACCATGTTAATATTAGGTAGGAATTTAGAATTCCCAGACAGTTCCATTTTGCTTAGGACATTGCAGTAGACAGATATGCCAGCTGCAGTTTCTCCTGCTGTTGTGTTAATAGAAGGCGCTGCTGTTAAGTAGTGACAGAGTGGTGGGTGGGTGCTATTTTCCTGTCTTAGTCTGTGACAAGGGACTTTTCTGTCCTCTGTATAGGCCCAGCGGTGGCATCAGGGCAACGAACACTATGGGCGCTCTTGGCAAGCAGGCGATGTCGTGGGCTGTATGGTTGACATGAACGAACACACCATGATGTTCACACTGAATGGTGAAATCCTTCTTGATGATTCAGGTTCAGAACTGGCTTTCAAGGACTTTGATGTTGGCGACGGTAAGTCTACTATGTTTTGTGGTGTTTTTAAGTTTGCCGCAACTCTGCGGAGGTTCTGCAGGAGTTCGAGACCAGCCTGACCAATGTGACGAAACCCCATCTATACTAAAAAATACAAAAAATTAGCCGAGTGTGGTGGCACACGCCTGTAGTCCCAGCTATTTGAGAGGCTGGGGCAGGAGAATCGCTTGAACGTGGGAGGCGGAGGTTGCAGTGAACCGAGATCGCACCACTGCACCCCAGCCCAGGTAACAGTGCGAGACTGTATTCAAAAAAAAAAAAAAAAGATGTAGGGTGTTGGTGAAGCAAGGAAGACATTTACTCCTCTGAGATGCGATGTGCTCCCAGTTAGGTGGCCTTGGCCACACAGGGCTGTTTTGTATTTAAATTAGTTTGATTTTTTTTTTTTTTTTGAGATGGAGTTTTGCTCTTGTCGCCTGGGCCAGAGTGCGGTGGTGTGATCTCGGCTCACTGCAACCTCTGCCTCCCATATTCAAGTGATTCTCCTGCCTCAGCCTCCCAAGTAGCTAGGATTGCAGGCGTTCGCCACCGTGCCCAGCTAATTTTTGTATTTTTAGTAGAGACAGGGTTTCACCCTGTTGACCAGGCTGATCTCAAACTGCTGACCTCAGGTGATCCACCCACCTCAGTCCCCCAAAGTGCTGGGATTACAGGCATGAGCCACCGTACCCGGCCTAAATTTTAAAAAGTTAAGAATTGAGTTTCTTAGTCATGCTGGCCACCATTTGGAGGGCTCAGTTCCCACAGGTAGCCAGGGATGCCCCTACTGGACAATGCAGAGAGCGAATATTTCTCTCATCACAGAAAGTTCTATTGGATAGTGTTACTCTGGAGCATATAAACAAAACAATAGCTGATAAAAATTGTATAATTATCTTATTTCCGCCTGGCATGGTGATTCACACCTGTAACCCAAGCACTTTGGGAGGCTAAGGCAGGAGGATAGCTGAACCTAGGAGTTTGCTACCAGCCTGGGCAACATAGCAAGACTGTTTCTACAAAAATTAAAAAAATTAACCAGGTGTGGTGGCGTGTTCCTGTAGCTCCAGCTACTCAGGTGGCTGAAGTGGGAGGATCACTTGAGCCCAGGGAGATCAAGGCTTCAGTGAGCTGTGATTGTACCACTGTACTCCAGCCTGGGTGACAGAGTGAGACCTTGTCTCAAAATAGTAATAATAACCTTATTTCAAAGATAAGCCAACACTTCTTTTCAAAATGGCTTTCGAATATATCCTGTGATATATTTGCATATAAAAATGTAAATATATTTGCATATGTATAGTCTTGGATTTTAAGATATATACCTACCTCAACCAGTATTTTTTTCTTTCTTTCTTTCTTTACTTTTTTCTTTTTTGAGACAGAGTTTCACTCATGTTGCCCAGGCTGGAGTGCAATGGCACAATCTCAGCTCACTGCAACCTCCGCCTCCCAGGTTCAAGCTATTCTTCCTCAGCCTCCCAAGTAGCTGGGATTACAGCCTTGCACCACCACACCCGACTAATTATTGTATTTTTAGTAGAGACGGGGTTGTACCATGTTGGTGAGGGTGGTCTCAAACCCCTGACCTCAGGTGATCCATCCGCCTCAGCCTCCCAAAGTGCTGGGAATACAGGCGTGAGCCCCCACGTCCGGCCTATTTCTGATAGTCTATATAAATTTGTCACTGATCTTCAAAATGTTAGCCAGTTCATTGCTTGTATTAAGTTTTGTATTCATTCATTTAGCTTCTGAGCAGGTATGAACATCGTTTCCATAACACAGATTTGCAAAAATAATAGGAATTTTACTTCTGTAACTCAATATCTATGTTTAAAATGTTTAATTTTTACTTTTTGGAGATCCATAGTAAGTCTAATATGCATGAGGTACATGAGAAGTTTTGACACAGGCATGCAATGAGTAGTAATTGCATCATGGAAAATGGGGTATCCATCCCCTCAACCTTTAATCCTTTGTGTTACAAACAATCCAATTATACTCCTAGTTATTTTAAAATGTATGACTGAATTATTACAGACTATGGCCACCCTGTTGTGCTATCAAATATTAGGTCTTACTCATTTTTTTCTAACTATTTTTGTACCCTTAATATCTATTTTGAACACTTACCTCTGGGTGGTGAAATTAGTGCTCTAACCCTCCCCTACCTGTCTCCGTTTCTCTGATATTATTTTTAGGGATGTCAAAGTATTAGTGGGAAGGTAGGAGGAAGGCTTTTTATTGGTGTTATCTATCTGTCTACACTGGCTGCTATTATGAATGTGACCTAGGTTTCATTTTTTAATTGGTTTTATAGTTATTAATTATACAATATAATTAGTTATTAATTATATAGTTATTAATTATATGATATTAATTATATAATTATTAATTAATTTAAAAATACTTGACTGCTATGCTTCCTTTCTTTGGATGTTAAAAAAATTAAATGCATGTGTGAGTTCTGTTTGTATGATACGTGGTTCAGATAATAACACAGATTTGCAGAATGCTCATCCATACTGTTTAAGCACGTAACAAATGTTCATGGTACCATGCAGTCGCAGAGACCAATCACCATTGCAATAATGAGACAGGCTCTGAAGGGTATCACGGTGGCACATGGTTTTGAACAATTTTGGCTTTCGACTTTGTGTACTTCATAGAATTTTTAAAATTTAAAAACTGACTCGAACTTTGTATCGGTATCTCTATCATAGAGCTAACACGGGATTTTGATGAATTATCTGAAATTTTGTGGTTGATGTTGCTGGGCTTTTAATAGAGGTTTTTGGAGGGTGTGCCTTTTGGTCTTCAAGGCAGGTTATAAGCTTTAGGTAGCAATGATCATTAAGTAGTAACTTTGTAGGGGTCAGTGATGAATCTAAATTTTCTACCATAAAGAGGACTTCAGAGTTTATCCATGCCCATGATTTTTCAATGCTTTTTGGTACTGGAATATCTCTTCCCCGTCCCTCCTCTCCCAAATTAACTTTATATAGCTTCCCAAAAAAGCTCCTTAATCTACCTGTCACTACTGAGAGCTAGCCTTGAGATAGCTAGGGCTCAAAGGATCCAGTTTGAAAAACTATTCAGGGTTTTCTAGCACAGAAACATACTGTGGTTGCTAAAGTACTAAAATGGATTGATAAGTGGTCTATTTTAAATTTTTCTTACACCTACCCTGTCTTTATGTCTGTGTCATGTTTCATTTGGCATTTTTAACCATCTTCATAATTTCTTCTTATTGCTACAGAGAAAGCTTGGTCATTTATACATTGACTATTAAAGCAAATGGTAAGATGAATAAATGTAGAAATTATTATCCATGGAGGTATCTATATCTATATCTATATTCATATATTCACACACACACACCTAGACAGATGCATATGTATGTATATGTGTGTATGCACACACATACACAGTCACAGGCTGTAGATCCCTGTCTGGTCAGCTTAGTAGACAACATGGTCATGTATATTTTGACCTTTCTATCTTTTGCATAGTTTATACAACTGAAATGACATGCTGACCAGTATAAGTTGTTTCTATATAATACCAAGAAGAAAATCAGAAACATCTTTGAAAGACTGATGCGGCCATCCAGTTAAATCCAGGTGGAGCTATGGCCATCCTAGTTCTGGAAGAGGATGGGGTTGTTCCATAAAGGTGCTGCTAGGAACAACCCTATCCTCTTCCAGAACTAGATGGCGGATCACGAGATCAGGAGATCAAGATCATCCTGGCTAACATGGTGAAACCCTGTCTCTACTAAAAATACAGAAAATTAGCTGCGTGTGGTGGCGGGCACTTGTAGTCCCAGCTACTCGGGATACTGAGGCCGAAGAATTGCCTGCACCCAGGAGGCAGAGGTTGCAGTGAGCTGAGATCGCACCGCCACACTCCAGCCTGGTGACAGAGTGAGACTTTGTCTAAAAAAAAAAAAAAAAAAAAAAGATGCTTTTAGGGCTTTTCTAAGGGGCTTCAGACCCCTTCCTCAAATAAGGACTGCAGCATCCCTCAGGAAACTCATCTGTTAACTGGATAAAAACCAGTTACACAGAGACAGAAACACTGGTCTCTGGTAGAAGGAGCAAGACTCTCATTCCCGCAACTCCTCCTCAAAACCATGCTTACGTGGTCAAGAAGAGCATTGTTGAGCTAGAGTGAAATTCCACTAGAATTTCAGGGTTTAAAGCCTGCATTGTCTATGTGGCAGACCCTCTGTTAGGATTGTCCCTTCTCTTTGGCTTTTTAAAAATCTCTTCAGAGTATCTTTGGGGAAGGCAAAAGGATTCCTTGAATCATCACTTTTAAAAGACCCCTCTGACTGTCATGTCAGCAAAGGAATAGTCCAGGGCATGTGTGGAAACAGTTTTTGATGAGCTTAAGTTTTTCCATGAATGCTTGTCTCTTCTCACCACTGGACTGATAACCATTCAAAATCAGGATTGGGGAAGCGCAGGGAAAGAGGTTGCAGTGTTCACTCTTATGGACGGAATCCTAAGATTGCTTCTAGGAATATTTCTCCATGGTGTACACACTATCTTATATAACCCTCTCTTCTTAAGCGCCAGCAGAACTTGTGAATATGATGGGGTATCACTCATGATTAGGTCACTAAATCAGTTTACTTTGAGTTAGTCAAATAGAGATTATACAGGTGGACCTGGCCCAACCAGATGAGCCCTTAGGGATTGGGCCCTTCCTAAAGTCAGAGAGATACAAAATGTGAGATAAAATGTCCTGCTAGACTTGAAGAAGCAAACTGCTGTGGTATGGAGAGAGCAACATGGTGGGAACCTGCAGGCTGCTTCTGAGAACTGAGAACAGCCCCAAGTTCGTAACTGGCAAACAAACAAACAAAAACCAAGAAAACTCAGTTCTACAGCCCAAGGAACCAAATTCCCTCAACAACCAGGAAGCTTGGAAGATGACTCCAACCCTCAGATGAGAATGTAGCCCATGTTACCATCTTGATTTTTATCCTCATGAAGCCCTGAGCAGAGAACCCAGCCCTACCGTGCTGGACCTCTGACCTACAGAACTATGAGATAAGAAATGAGTATTGCTTTAAATGGTTAAGTTTGTGGTAGTTTGTTCCATAGCAATAGAAAACCGATATATTGATCAAGGGGCTTTCTTAGGTTCATCTGAACCTTCAGACTCACCGGACTATCAAAGACCACCCATGACACCAGTCTGTTTAGAGAGGGAACAGGAATCATGGCTTGCCAGCAGGGCAGCGCCAAGGATTCCTCTTCCCACAGGAGTGTTTTTAGATGTACGTATAATTCTGTAAGTTCATATGCAATTACCTAATCAGGAGCCATTTTTATTATAAGCCATGCTACCTAATAACTTAGTTGACATTTCAACTTTTACCCGCAGAGGTATAGTAGCTAATCAAGCTATGATACTCCTCCATACCCAGAACCTAGGAGGAGCTCTCCTGACTCATCTGTGGTCTACGGCATTTTACCAAAACCAGAGACTATTCCACATTATGTTTTGGGACCAAGGCTTTATATATTAAAGCCATGATTTTTATATGGAGCATCCCTTTACATACACATTCCTCAAGAGCCTAGTGGAGGTGATCCTCATCACATTAGCTGGGAGACAGGAACAGGGGTAGTAGAGGCCTGAGATCTCTCTTCTTTTCCCCCACCCCCAGTGTACATATATAAATTTCCATCCATCTTACCACATACTTATTTTCATTACTTTACTAGCCAACGTATATATGTCTGAGCTGACCATCTCTGTAACAATAAGAAGGAATTATGAAGATGGCAAAACATGCCATATCAAGCATGGCACAGACACAGAGACAGACTAGTTATATGAGAAATTTAATTACAGAGCACTTATAAAACCTTTCAGTACTTTAGCAACCACAACTTATTCCTGTGCTAAAAGATTTTTCTAAATTGTTTTTCAAACTTGTAATATGACAAGAAAAAGAAATTGAAGGTGATAAGAATTGGAGTAAAAGGAACAAATTTATTATTATTTGAAGACAATATAAGTATTTACAAAGAAAACTCTAAAGAATCTGCACATATTACTAGGAACAATTGGAGTGTTTCACAAGGTAGAATTTCTATTCTAGCAGCAGTTAAGAAAAGTAAATTAAAGATACCATTTACAGTAGCATCAAAGACTAGCAGTAGCTAGGTATCTAACAGAAGGTACACAATACCTTTACTGAGAAAATTATTAAAACTTATTGAGAGATGGTTGACTTTATTAAGAGACTTATTACCAAATAAATGAGGTGAGTTATGTTCATGGAGAAGACAAAAGCCTGAAGATATTAATTCTTCCAAAAGTGATCTATAGCTTCAATCTGTCAATCATACTTTTCAAATAAAAATCAAGTGTTTTGGCCGGGCGCGGTGGCTCATGCCTGTAATCCCAGCACTTTGGGAGGCCGAGACGGGCGGATCACGAGGTCAGGAGATCGAGACCATCCCGGCTAACACGGTGAAACCCCGTCTCTACTAAAAAATACAAAAAAACTAGCCGGGCGAGGTGGCGGGCGCCTGTAGTCCCAGCTACTCGGGAGGCTGAGGCAGGAGAATGGCGTGAACCCGGGAGGCGGAGCTTGCAGTGAGCTGAGATCCGGCCACCGCACTCCAGCCTGGGTGACAGAGCGAGACTCCGTCTCAAAAAAAAAAAAAAAAAATCAAGTGTTTTTATGGAAGTTGATATGATGATTCTAAAATGTATATGGAAGTGTAAAGGGCTAAAATATCTTCTGTCTAAAAGCAGCGAGGGGATGCATATCCTACCAGATAGCAGGATTTATTGTAAAGCTATAGTCATTAAAATAGAGTGGTATTGTTGTAGGGACAGACAAATTGACAAATGGCATAAAGTAGAGATGCCAGAAACACACCAGCACACGTATGGAACCATAGAACATGAGGTAGTGTGTCAGTATGTTGGAGAAAAGAGGCCTGTGACAAATGGGGATCTATATGGAAAATATGACATAGTCACTTCCTCACACCATATATGATAACAAACTCCAAATGGTCTTAAATGTCACAAGCAAAACTTTGAAACCACTGGTGGAGAATATAGACAAATTTAAGAACATTCATTTTAAAAAAAAGCCTTAAAGGAAGCATAAAAACAGTCATCTATTAATGGGGAGAAGCTATTCACAATGTGTACAACTGAAAAAAAATGTTAGTGCTAAGAAAATATAATTTCTGAAATCAAGCAAAATGATGAAAAGGTATGAACAGGTATTTCGTAGAAGTAGCAACTCAGAGGGACAAACGTTTGAAGAGATGTTCATTATTATTGATCGGGGAAGTGCAAATTCATAATTAAATGCTATTCTATATCAATTCTGTTGGCAAACATTTGTAAAGACCTGACAATACTCAATATTGGAAAGCACTGCACCCATAGGACCTCTTTTGCATTGCTCTTAGGAGTACAAATTGGTCTCTGCACTTTGGAAAACAGCATGACAGTATCTCTGAAAATGGAATATTCACATACCCATGACCCAGAAATTCTACTTCAATTTTTTAGCTACATTAATGTGTCTCAACAGTAGGAGATATGTACAAGAATGGTTGTAGGAGCACTATTCACAATTGCCAAAGCCAGGATACAACTGAAAGCACACGGAATGGAAACTACAGTAACAAATGACAACATGGATATCTAGGGGAAAGAAGTCCCAAAAGATAACTATGGTAGGCCAAATAATGTCCTCCAAAGATGTTAACTGATGACCTACTCTTGGAAATCTATGACTATGTTACCTTACATAGCAAAAGAGATTTTGTTGATGTGATTAAGATAGTGATTTTGAAATAAGGAAATTAACCTGTGGGGAACCAATGTCATCACAAGGATCTTTATAAGAAGGAAGTAGGAGTGTGTGTGTGTGTGTGTTTGTGTTTGCGAGAGAGAGAGAGAGATCAATGGATCGATTGATCTGGGAGTCAGGGAAAGCCAGAGACCTCTAGAAATGACAGGAAAGTCAGGAAGTGGGTTCACTGCAGAGCCTCCAGAAGGAACTCAACCCTGTTGAGCAATAGGTTGGAAGATACTTATAGTGTTTTTAAAAGAACCAGCTAAGTAAATAAAAACAGGTGATGGTGAGAGTATGTCATGGACAAAAGGTTATCAGTAATCCACGGTCCACTTCTGTGCATTTTGAAATTCTTCTTCTTTTTTTTTTTTTTTTTTGGAGATGGAGTCTTACTCTGTCACCCAGGCTGGAGTGCAGTGGCACGATCTCAACTCACTGCAACCTCCACCTCCCAGATTCAAGCGATTCTCCTGCCTCAACCTCCCAAGTAACTTGGATTACAGGCGCATGCCACCATGCCTGGCTAATTTTGTATTTTTAGTAGAGACGGAGTTTCACCATGTTAGCCAGGCTGGTGGCTGGTCTTGAGCTCCTGACCTAAAGTGATCTGCCTGCTGTGGCCTACCAAAGTACTGGGATTACAGGCGTGAGCCACCCTACCTGTTCTGAAATTCCTAAAGAAGAAACAGGAGCATGTCTGTGGAGCTTTTGGGACCAATCTAGTAAGAAGAGGAGAATTTGATGATAAAGGCATGAGTATGAGAGGAGATAATTACTCAAGTTCCTGATAAGGTGAAAGGGGGTGTGATCTCAAGCACAAGTGGATGAAATGAGACAATTTTTTTCATTTTAGCACAGAAAAAAAAAGGCTCAAGTACAGGTCATAGTAGTATCCTCTCTTTTATGAGCTGGGTGCCTTGTGTGTGTAGGGGAACTCCCCAAGCAAAATGAACGGCTTTGGATGAATGGCTTCTCTGTATTTCTTTCTCTTCCCCAACTCCCTAGTGTTTGATTGTCTCATATCCTACATAGTCCTTTGGTGCCTCCCATTACCGCCTTCTCTGGAAGCCTATTTCCAAAGGGAAGTCTCCCTTCCATCTTCTAACATAAGCCTACACAAGAGAATTTCTTTCAAAAGATTTCTGAACCAGAATTGATCCAATGACCATGTTGGATGTATTGTTTTGGAGACTTATTTTACAATGCCTCTTTTGGAGGTAATTTTGGAGACTTGTTAAAGTCTCTCATCCATTCTGCAGTTTTGATAAGGTGGTGGGAGTGGGGGCATATACTCTCCCTCAGTGTCTCTTCCTGCCCGCATCTTTGGGATAAATCTGTGACCTCTGGGAATGGAGGAGTCCTGCAGTGAATGACTTAAGATGCTCCTGGCCACATGGAGAAATGGGTTGTTCCTTGATGACCTCTTGGGTTGGGTTTATCTCTCCCTGTTATTTTGTACCATTAGAATAGTAACATCTCAAGGGCTGAGAATCAGATGTCAGCCTAGAGGAAAAAAAAAAAAAAAAAAAAAAAAAAAAAAAAAAAAAAAAAAAAAAAAACTAAGAAGGCCAACCAGTGGCTTTTATTCTAAGTCTCTGGAGAAACAGAAGCAAATCTTCTGGTTCACTTATGATCTAGCCCAGCTCACCAATTTAAAAAATCAGAACTTGAGTCCCAAATCCCAGCTAATAATAAATTGTACTTTTTCTTTGCCTTGTGGTCTCTTCCTTGCCGTGTGAGGATAATTTGCTTTTTTTTTTTTTTTTTTTTTTTTTGAGAGGGAGTTTTGCTCTTGTTGTCCAGGCTGGAGTGCAGTGGCATGATCTTGGCTCATGGCAACCTCTGCCTCCTGGGTTCAAGCAATTCTCCTGCCTCAGCCTCCCAAGTAGCTGGGATTACAGGCATGAGCCACCACACCCAGCTAATTTTGTATTTTTAGTGGAGACAGGGTTTCACCATTTTGGTCAGGCTGGTCTCGACCTCTGGTGAGCCATCTACCTCGGTCTCCCAAAGTGCTGGGATTACAGGCATGAGCCACTGCACAGGGGGAAAATTTACTTCTTAAAGGACACTGATAGGGCAAATTTCCATAGGTCAAAAGACTATTATTAATTTAAATGGGAAAAAGTGCATTATTGAGCTCCTGTATTAAACCTAATTTGTATTAAAACTATACTAAATCAGTTGGGCACAGTGGCCTATGAGACAGAATGAAACCCTGTCTTAAAAAATATATATACTAAATCTCCCTAAAATGAAATCAGTAATTAATTAACATGTCATACTGTCACCTAAATGTATTCCCTTCTTCACTTGTTCTTCAGTTTGGTTGTTAACCAGATTCCCTTATAGAATATATCATACCCAATATGTACATAATTCAAACTTCAGTGTAAGAAAAGCAAAACAAAACCAGCAACAATAAAGTTTGGGGGAAAAAAACAATAAAGCCAAAGGAACATCAGTGAAAAAATGCAGGTGATATACGATTTACCCAGCATAGTGGCAGCATAGGGAAAACCATACACAAGAGTCTTCTCTGATGTGAAATGGATGCTTGTCTGCTGAAAGAACTTAGGTGCTATGGGCTAATTCTTACTATTGTGAGGATGACTGCATGTCTCACTCCGCTTCCTCTTGGCTCCTCCAGAGCCATGTGAAATCCCAAGAACTCTTTTATTTTTTTGAGACAGAGTTTTGCTCTCGTTGCCCAGGCTTGAGTGCAATGGCGTGATCACAGCTCACTGGAACCTCCACCCAGGTTCAAGGGATTCTCCTGCTTCAACCTCTCGAGTAGCTGGGATTACAGGCACACACCACGATTTTTTGTATTTTTAGTAGAGAGGGGGTTTTACCATGTTGGCCAGGCTGGTCTCAAACTCCTGACCTCAGATGATCTGCCTGCCTCGGCCTCTGAAAGTGTTGGGATTACAGGCATGAGCCACTGCGCCAGGCCCTAACAATGCTTTAAAAAAAAAAAAAAAGAAATGCCTTAAGGGGTAATGAAATGAATTTCCACATAAAGTAGAATTCAAATTCTTCTAATGAGGGGTTATTTCCGGGTTCCTTGGAGCTCCACACACGTGGCTTTGGAGGACTTGTGTCTGCTAGCAGATACAGCATTCTGAATACGAACCGTGTCTCCATTGCACCTGTTATGGACTGAGTTGCGTAGCTGTAACCCTCAATGTGGCTGTATTTAGAGATGGGGTCTTTAAAGAGGTAATTCAGGTTAAATGAGGTAATAGTGTGGGGCCTTAATCCCGTATGACTGGTATCCTCATAAGAAGAAGAGACACCAGGGTTGACTGTGCTCAGAGAAAAGGCCATATGAGGATACAGACAGAAGGCTGCCATCTACACGCCATGGAGAGGGACCTCAGGAGAAACCAAGCCTGCTGACACCTTGATCTTGGCCTTCCAGCCTCCAGACTGTGAGATCACACATTTCTGTGGTTTAAGTCACTCAGTCTGATCATTTCTTTTTTTTTTTTTTTTTTTTTTTTGAGACGGAGTCTCGCTCTGTCACCCAGGCTGGAGTGCAGTGGCCAGATCTCAGCTCACTGCAAACTCCGCCTCCCGGGTTTATGCCATTCTCCTGCCTCAGCCTCCCGAGTAGCTGGGACTACAGGCGCCCGCCACCACGCCCGGCTAGTTTTTTGTATTTTTTTTAGTGGAGACGGGGTTTCACCGTGTTAGCCAGGATGGTCTCGATCTCCTGACCTAGTGATCCGCCGTCTCGGCTTCCCAAAGTGCTGGGGTTACAGGCTTGAGCCACCGCGCCTGGCCAGTCTGATCATTTCTTATAGCAGTCTGAACTGACCAATATGCCACCCCTTCTACTCTTGTATCCTCTACTAAGCTAGTACTAGTCTCAATTTATTCTTTTTGGGAAGAGCCTCATATTATCAGTAGTTTGAAGAGCTAATGATATCCTTAATTAAAAATAAGTGAGTCACCTAAAATCCTGACATACAGTTTATGGTAAAAGAATGGTTATTTATGCCTGGAGATTACCTGCATTCTACAATGTCTGCTATGGATACATATCTTGTGTTGTCCATTTGAAGCTTCTCAGCTCTTCTGCAAGCAAAAATCATCTCAGAGGCCTGTGATGGTTATAATCAGATCCAGAAACAATGCTTTTGAGTCTGTATTTACCACCTGAAAGGACAGTGAATAAAATTGAGTCCTCTCAGAACTCGTGGAATTCCTTTCCATGGAAGAAAACCAGAATACTTTTGTAATTAAAATAGCTGTATAGCTGTAGATAGAAAAGAAAATGAAAAACAGAGGCAGGGATAACTTTCCATTATTGATTTTATCATGCTGCTGTTTTAGAAAAAAAGGAAGGAAGCCAGGATATAGAACTGCCAGTTTATTCCTACAGTTTGCTTTGTACCCTCAGTTGAAATATTGCAGCAGTTCAATTATTTGATGGAAATCTGTGGCTGATCCAGAAGACTGGCTTTCAACATGGAGTGAATTCAGGTTAGTAGGTCTGCACCGTCCCCAAACCCACCTGCCTGGCTCCACCATAACAGGTGAAGTTCCTGTCACCAGCATCCTCTGTGCAACCTGCTATCATGATACAGACCTGGGAGAGTAACTTATTATTGGGAATCTCCTTAATTAAAAATTAATGCTTGTCAGAGGAAGGAAGAAATCAGGACTGTGAGGCCAACTTCTGTAGTAGAGGAATCCAAGTACAACCCCTTGGGCAAAGAGCCTGTGCTCATTTCCTTAAAATAAAAGCACAAATTAGAGATGATCTCTTCTTGTCTACTTCAGTTCTAACATTCCAGAAATTGAAGGCAAGTGATTTTCTGTTTGTTTTTGTTTTACCTGCCATCTCAGAACTTTATTTTATTTTATTTTATTTTATTTTATTTTTTGAGACAGAGTCTTGCTCTTGTTGCCCAGGCTGGAGTGCAGTGGCACGATCTCAGCTCACTGCAACCTCCACCTCCTGGGTTCGAACGATTCTCCTGCTTCAGCTTCCCAAGTAGCTGGGATTACAGGTGCCCACCACTAGGCCCAGCTAATTTTTTTTTTTTTGTATTTTTAGTAGAGACGGAGTTTCACCATGCTGGCCAGGCTGGTCTCGAACTCCTAACCTCAGATGATCTGCCCACCTCGGCCTCCCAAAATGTTTGGATTGCAGGAGTGAGCCACTGTGCCTGGCTAGCATTCTTAAAAAAAAAAAAAAAAAATCAACTTTTATTTTAGATTCAGAAGATATATGTTCAGGTTTGTTGCCTTGGTATATAGCTTCATGCTGAGGTTTGTGGTACAACTGATCTTTTCTCCCGAATACTGAATATAGCACCCAATAGTTTTGCAACCCTTGTCCACCCACCACAGTAGTCCCCAGTTTCTATTTTTGCCGTCTTTATGTCAATGAGTACCCAGTGTTAGCTCTCACTTGTAAGTGAGAATACACCGTGTCTGGCTTTCTGTTCCTAGGTGCTACGATATGGCCTCTGGCTGCATCTGTGTAGCTACAGAGGAGATGATTACATTTTTTATAGCTGCATAGTATTTCATGATGTATATGTACCACATTTTCTTTATCCAGTTCACTGTTGGTGAGCACCGAGGTTGATTCCATGTTTTTGCTATTCTGAATTGTGCTGGGATGAAACATATGAGTGCGTGTTTCTGTTTTTGGTAGAATGATCTACTTTCTTTTGGATATTTATATATATACCCAGTAATGGGATTGCTGGGTTCAATGGTAGTTCTGTTTTAAGTTCTTTGAGAAATCTCCAAACTGCTTTCCACAGTGGTTCAACTTATTTACATTCCCACCAACAGTGTGTAAGCATTCTCTTTTCTCCACAGCCTCATTGGCATCTGTTCTTTTTTGATTTTTTAATAATAGCTATTCTGACTGTGTGAGATGCTTTGTGGTTTTGATTTGCATTTCTCTGATGGTTAGCGATGGGAACATTTTTTCATGTTTGTTAGCTGCTTATCTGTCTTCTTTTGAAAAGTATCTGTTCATGTTGTTTTTTACTTGTTGGGTTATTTAAGTTCCTTATAGATTCTAGATATTAGACCTTTGTCAGACACATAGTTTGCAAATACTTTCTCCCATTTTGTAGATCATCCTTCTCAGCATTCTTGATTCAAATTCTAGCATCCATTTAACTACCTATAGAAACGTAGACAAATGATTTAACATCTTAGTTGTTTCCTCATCTGAAAAAATGGAATTAATATTAAATAATATAGGCAAAAGCGCTTATGTATTATATGGCACATAGTAGGTCACAAGCAGCTAGCTGTTACCTTTTCTTCTGATCAAAAAATGTGAATTTACATGTTAGTATAATATTGGTCATTTTTATCTGCTTTTTGGCCATTTGGTTTGGGTTTTATATTTAATACATGTATTCCGAACTGTGTTTCAGAAATGTTAAAATTTGAAATAATTTATTCTTAGGAAAAGCTGGTACACTTGTGATCTGCTTTATCTTCCTTTTATTGTAGCCCCAGACAGAGATTTCAAGCCTGTATTTTGCTCCTGCATCTTTGGTACTGCCAGCTCCTTGGCTGGATTTGCATGCTCATCACCCTCCCCTCTGCTTTGGAGCAGGGAGGCTCATCAGCACAGAAAGTTAAAATTTGCTGAAGCCATCTGTCTTTTGTTGGAGGAAGCAGCTTAGCCATAAGTTGTAGCTACTGTTTTAACAGATTTGCAAATAGTTAGGGTGGGTCTGGCTCAGGCCCAAGTAACTGATTGGGCTCATGTGCACTAATTTAAGATCCACTGCCAGAATGAAAATTTCCCTTGTATATCATCAGGCTCTGTTATTTGCAGGGTGTCAATTAAGGTAACTGGATAGAAGATCAAGAACATAAAGGACAGGAAGGTGGGACCCATATTTTACATGTGCTGGGGGAGAGGCATGATTTTTTGGAAATCTGTTTTGTTGTGTTGAAATACTTGTGTGTGTCCGGCCTACTTCATGCTAATGAAGAATTGAACCCCAGTTATGTTTTGCTCTGGAGTGATGATTAAGAGTGATGTCAATTTATGCCAAACATTTAGTCTTAATAGCATTTATGATTTTCTGACACTGTATGATGTACACAGTGGTATACAATGGTAACTAGTTTTTTATTTACCTATTGTCCGTCTTTTGTACTCAAAGTTGTGCTCCAGAAAGTCAGGTGCTATTTTTGATTTTGTTCACAGCTATATTCCCGGTGTGTAGAACAGTTCCTGGCACATAGTAGGTGTTCATTAAATATTTGCTGAATGGAGACACCTGATACTCTCTGAAGACAATGTAGAACAGTAACTTAGAGAAGGGGTTGGCAAACAGGCCTGAAGGCCAAATCCAGCTCACTACCTGTTTTTTTGTTTGTTTGTTTTTTTGTTCATTTGTTTGTTTTGAGACAGGATCTCTCTCTGTCACCTAGTCTGGAGTAGTGTGGAGTGATCATAGCTCATCGCAGTCTTCAACTCCTAGGCTCAGGTGATCCTCCCATCTCAGCTTCCCAAGTAGTTGAGACCACAGGCACATGCCATCATGTGCAGCTAATTTTTAATTTTTTAAAATAGCTCTTTAAAGAACAAAGCTAACTCCTAAGCAATGTGCCCAGAGTCAACCTAATTTGTTAATATTTTTTTGTAGAATCAGGGTCTCGCCTTGTTACCCAGGCTGGTCTCAAATTCCTGGGCTCAAGTGAACCTTCTGCCTCAGCCTCTCAGATATGGATACAGGCATGAACCACTGCCGTGGCCCTGCTTTTTTAAGTAAAGTTTTATTGGAACACCACCACACTTGTTTGTTTCCATACTGTCTATGGCTGCTTTTGCACTATAGCTCAGAGTTGAGTAGTTGCCACAGAGACCACATGATCCATGAAACCTACAATGTCTTCTCTCTAGTCATTTATAGAGTTTGCTGAGCCCTGGATTAAAGCATGGGCCTTGGGATCCACCAGACTTGGATTTATTTTCTGGTCACTTAGCAGCTGTGAGGGCAACTCATTTAAACTCAGATTTTGGTTTCCTCGTGTGGAAAATGGTAATAACAAGTCCTATCTCATTGAATGGTTGTAAGGGTTCGCCAAGATGAAACATCAGGAAACATTAACTACTGGTATGAAGCCGTGTGTGCTGGGAATTTCATTTATTGGCAGCCTCTTCATTATGCAGGATACTTGGCCATATACTGAACAAAGGGAGGTGATGGAGGCCTGGCCCTTTCTCTGTGTGGCAGCTGAACAGTACCTGTAGTTTTTCTCCACTCTGTCTTCTTTGATCCCATTGCCACGTGGTTGTTTCTGCTGTATATAAGCCGTATTTTAAAAGTAAATGTAGTTTCTAGAAATATTGGTTGTTTTGTTATAATAGATTATTAAAACCATAATCTCAGAAGTAAGAATATGATTTGATTTTTACTGTTAAGTTCTGCTTTACTTAAAATGAGAAAAAAATATGCTAGTTTCTACTTGTGGATGTACTTGCATAAATACATTCCTTTAAAGGAGACCAAAACAATAAAGCAATATGTAGAAATACCATCTACTGGTATTATTGCTATAAACTAATGAAAAAATGGCATGTATTTAATTATTTATTTTAAAAGTAATATCTTGCTTTTGAATATTTGGAAAATACACAGGAATATAATGAAAGTGATTAAAAATTACAAACATTCCCACTACACAGAGAAAAAATTGACATTTAATGCCTCTCTCCCACTTAAAGAACTGAGATGATATTGTAAAAATAATTTTCCATCACCCCCCTTTAAACTTAATATTATAAATTTTGTCCAAACGCATAAAAACATTTTAAACATACTTTTTTGGTTTTTTTTAAATCAACTTTTTATTTTGAGAACTATCTACCCTGCAGAAAAGTGCAAAAATAAATGCTTTGGTAACATCTGTATATTCTTTACCTGGGATCGTCAATGATTTTTATTTTGCCATATTAATTTTATCTCTCTCTACAGTTTATTTTGTTGAGCCCTAAAGATGATTTTTAATGGCTGCACACATTTAATCCTGTGTATTTATCATGGTTAATCATTCTCTTCTCAGGAATTATTTTCTCTTTTTACCTTTTTTTTTCCATTTAAAATTTAGTTCACTGAGCATCCATGCTAAGCATTATACACATAAGATCTAATTTTAAAACTATAACCCTAAGGGGCAGGTGTTACAGAAGATAGGAGTAAAGCTTAGAGAATTTAAGTAGCTTGCCAGAGGTCAAATAGCTAACAAGTGGTGGGGCTAAGACATGAATCCTGGTTTATTGGACTTAGAACTCTGTGTTTTTAGTCACTTCATAGTAATATCCATCTGCCATCTTCTTAGATGTTAACTCTCCTACAAAACCTTCCTGACTCCCATCTCTCCACGCTTCCTTTGCTCCTAGAACCCTGTCTGCTTAGATGGATGGTACGCTATTTCAGTATAACAACTTTTTTTTTTTTTTTTTGAGATGGAGTCTTGCTCTGTCACCCAGGCTGGTGTGCGGTGACACAATATAGGCTTACTGCAACCTCCACCTCCCAGGTTCAAGCAATTCTCCTGCCTCAGCCTCCCAAGTAACTGGGACTATAGACACCCACCACTCCGCCCGGCTGATTTTTATATTTTTAGTGGAGAAGGGTTTCACCATGTTGGTCAGGCTGGTGTTGAACTTCTGACCTCAAGGGATCCACCTGCCTCAGCCTCCCAAAGTGCTGGGATTACAGGTGTCACCACGCCCAGCCAGTATAACTTCTTCTTTTCTTTCTATGTCTTTAGACCATGAGCATGTTTTACCCTGGATCTGTGTGAGTCATCTTTTACTCCTACTTTCTGACACATGGTAGTTGCTTAGTAAGTAATTATTGAATAAGTAAATAAATGGTTGAAAGCTTCTTAACACATATTACCAACTTGCTCTACATAAATCTTGTACTAGTTTAAGTTGATTAGGAGGATTTCTGTTAGTGAATTCACCACCTACCAACATTGAGTGTTAGGACTCAAACAATACGTTGTTTGGGCCATTTTATGTCCACATCACTCTTACAAATTTCTTTATGGGAAAGATGTGGGTTTGTCCCATTTTATTAAACAAAATTTTTTAAATGAAAGCTATTACTTGTTTTCATAATAAAAAATATGTATAGATATATAAGAAAATTTGTTAAATTGGGAGCCATAGAGAACAAAAGTACCCAAAATTCCACTATTCTGAAGCTTTTAAATAAAAACCGTACTGATGTTTTCCTATCTAAAAATAAACCATATGTTATCTTTCTTTCTTTACATAATAATTACTTGGAGTATTTTCCTATGCATTAATGGGCCTTTCAAAACCAAAATTTCAAAGGCTGAATAATGTTCATCTCATGAAAAAAAGTATATTTATTATCGAAACAGTATTCTAGAATTATAAACATAGCTATGGGGAACAGTTTAGGACATAAATATTTGTGCATAGTACTAGACTGAGTATTTTAAATGAAAGTATTTCAGATATGCAGAAAAGTTTAGGTATTAGTGAAACAAATACCTGAAGGTCAACTATACAGATATTTACAGCTCTCCAGTAACTTTCCATGTAGGCTAGGAACTCCTTCTACAAATAAAGTGATCAGAAAGAAATAGATGTTTACCATTTGAGGAGATGTTTCTATCTTGGTATCTCCTAGTTTATGTTAAATGGGTGCTAGATTTACTAATTTCTGCTAATGCAGTTCAAGCTGTCTGAGAACTATTGTATTTACACCGTGCTTTTTCTTTGATTTCTTTGGGGACACTCATTTAAAACAACTTTCCTTGAATGTAGCTTTAAGAGCTGTCACAGCTGCAGATACAGCTGCAATTTTTTTTAGTTTTAACTAGAAACTCATCATTTACCCTTCCTCGAACACAGCTGGATATGTTCTTTTTTCCTGGTTGGTGGCACTGTTATACAGCTATTCATCTGAGTATATGTTGATGCATACAAACTGGTGAAATCATTATGAATTATTGGATGTAATTTTTATCATCTTATGCTATTTTGGGGGCTATATATTGCTTGCACTGCCACTAACTTCAATAAGAGAAAAGTGTGTAAATCATAATGACAGAGCTAACTACAATTCTTGTCAAAATTGTTGGCTTATTCTTAGGATCCATTGCTTTTATGCTCTACAAATTAGAGGATCTAATTTGTCTGCATTCCAACACTGACGTTTTTAGTGTGCTGCCTACTTGAACATTCATGTAAAACATTATAGAAAGAAGTGAAGGCCAGGCACAACGGCCCACACCTGTAATCCCAGCACTTTGGAAGGCCGAAGCAGGCAAATCACCTGAGGTCAGGAGTTCGAGACCAGCCTGGCCAACATGGTGAAACCCCGTCTCTACTAAAAATACAAAAATTAGCCAGACACAGTGGCACGCACCTGTAGTCTCAGCTACTTGGGATGCTGTGGCTGGAGAATCACTTGAACTTGGGAGACAGAAGTTGCAGTGAGCCAAGATCATGGCACTGTACTCCATCCTGGGTGACAGAGTGAGACTCTGTCTCAAAATAAAATAAAATAAAATAAAAAAGTAAACACCCACCCCTGATGAATATCATCTCATCCTTTTGTGAAAAAAAATCTCATCTCCTTTCTAACTGATTGTGTTGCCAATCAATTCCAAAGAGCTCAAAAAAACAATTAACAAAGTTAGTATAGTTTCCCCTTTTTGTTCAATAGAGGAAAGATTTGCTAACTCTGACACACATGAGAAGAGCTTATGAAATAATACCACACATCTACAACCATCTGATCTTGGACAAACCTGACAAAAACAAGAAACGGGGAAAGGATTCCCTGTTTAATAAATGGTGCTGGGAAAACTGGCTAGCCATAAGTAGAAAGCTGAAACTGAATCCCTTCCTTACACTTTATACAAAAATTAATTCAAGATGGATTAGAGACTTAAATGTTAGACCTAAAACCATAAAAACCCGAGAAGAAAACCTAGGCAATACCATTCAGGACATAGGCATGGGCAAGGACTTCATGTCTAAAACACCAAAAGCAATGGCAACAAAGTCAAAATTGACAAATGGGATCTAATTACACTAAAGAGCTTCTGCACAGCAAAAGAAACTACCATCAGAGTGAACAGGCAACCTACAGAATGGGAGAAATTTTTTGCAATCTACTCATCTGATAAAGGGCTAATATCCAGAACCTACAAAGAACTCAAACAAATTTGCAAGAAAAAACCCCATCAAAAAGTGATATGAATAGACACTTCTCAAAAGAAGACATTCATACAGCCAACAGACACACGAAAAAATGCTCATCATCACTGGCCATCAGAGAAATGCAAATCAAAACCACAATGAGGTACCATCTCACACCAGTTAGAATGGCCGATCATTAAAAAGTCAGGAAACAACAGGTGCTGGAGAGGATGTGGAGAAATAGGAACACTTTTACACCGTTGGTGGGACTGTAAACTAGTTCAACCATTGTGGAAGACGGTGTGGTGAATCCTCAAGGATCTAGACTAGAAATACCATTTGACCCAGCCATCCCATTACTGAGTATATACCCAACAGATTATAAATCATGCTGCTGTAAAGACACATGCACACGTATGTTTATTGCAGCACTATTCACAATAGCAAAGACTTGGAACCAACCCAGATGTCCATCAGTGACATATTGAATTAAGAAAATGTGGCACATATACACCATGGAATACTATGCAGCCATAGAAAAGGATGAGTTCGTGTCCTTTGTAGGGACATGGATGCAGCTGGAAACCATCATTCTCAGCAAACTATCGCAAGGACAGAAAACCAAACACCGCACGTTCTCACTCATAGGTGGGAATTGAACAATGAGATCACTTGGACATAGTAAGGGGAACATCACACACTGGGGCCGGTTGTGGGGTGGGAGAGGGGTGAGGGATAGCATTAGGAGATATACCTAATGTAAATGAGTAGTTAATGGGTGCAGCACACCAACATGGCACATGTATACGTATGTAACCTGCACATTGTGCACATGTACCCTAGAACATAAAGCATAATTTAAAAAAAGAAATATTTTATTGGTTTTTTGCTCTATTGCTCATTGCTATTACATCTAAATAAAATATTATATATATAATTTATGCATTATAAATATATCTCATGCATAAATACATGCTTCATACATTAAACATGTATTTTTCCCCCATGCTTAGATCCAGTTTATTCCAGAAAAAAAAAGCCAAAATTTTCTTCAAAGATCAAAAGCAACTATCAGTAGATGGAAAACTTTAAAATTTTTTCCTCCAATTTTTTTTTCTTGAGCTATGTATGAGGAAATCTATAGCTCAGACTGTGTCTGGTGTTAGTACGTATCAAGCTCTTTAGCCAGAAGGAAGAGCAAGGCCAATGAACCACATCCCTGGTACTTAGTTTCTTCTCACTTTCCCTGTATGAGAGAGTGCATGCACTGCTTAGCAAGGAGACTGCAGGGCAGGGATCTCTAGAATCCCCGGAGGACCAGGGGCTGCAGAGCAGTTACTTTGTCTTACAGAATTAAGTCTGAGATGAGAGAAGGGATTTATCTAGGGCCCACAGCTAGTAAATTATAATGTCAAGATCAAATCCTGGTTTTCTCACCCTTACAGGTAATATTTAATGTCATTGTTCCCTTTATTACACTACTTTTTTCACCCTAGGGTGACAGCTCTCTCAAAGTTCAGTCCTGGAACAGTATGTGTGATAATTCCATACTAACAGGATCATATAGTAATGGTACTAAAACTTTTAATTTTTTTTTCTTCCCAGGATTCATACCTGTGTGTAGCCTTGGAGTGGCTCAAGTGGGCAGGATGAACTTTGGAAAGGATGTCAGCACCTTGAAATACTTCACCATCTGTGGCTTACAAGAGGGCTATGAACCATTTGCCGTTAATACAAACAGGGATATTACTATGTGGCTGAGCAAGAGGCTTCCTCAGTTTCTCCAAGTTCCATCAAACCATGAACATATAGAGGTTTGCTTTTTCTTTCAAAATCAGGTCGTTTCTAAAAAGCAGGAAAAGAATATCTTTATACATAGGAACTTCTGCTTAGACAATTATTGTGACTTACTTAAAATGATGACCTTACACAGAAGTGGAATCTAAGCAAAGATGGCACTTTATACCAGCTGTCAGTGGATGGGAAACTTAAATTTTTGCTTTCAATTCTTTTTTTTCCCTTGAGCTATGTGTGAAGAAGTCTGTAGCTCAGACTGTGTGTGGGGTTTGTACGCATCAAGGTCTTTAGTTAGAAGAAAGATCAAGGCAAAGGGAGCCACATCCATTCTAATAAGCTACGTTACAAGTAGCTTATTAGAATGAGGAAAAATACTTTCCTTTTTATGTGTGGGCAATGTCAGGCCGAATCTGAATATATAGAATTATAAGATAAATTTCCGAAACCGTCTTTAGAGACAGAAGCAGAACTCTATGACTATATCCATAGCACAGTAATCTGTTTAATTATCTCTTACAAAATGATGCCATGCGTGGACTGATTTGGGATTCTGAAAACGTGATGTGCCTTAGGCATCTTTAGAATCAGGAAATCGACAACGGTGATTGGAATATGACCTATTGCTTCTTCATTTGCTAGGTGACCAGAATAGACGGCACCATAGACAGTTCCCCATGTTTAAAGGTCACTCAGAAGTCTTTTGGTTCTCAGAACAGCCACACTGATATCATGTTCTATCGCCTGAGCATGCCGATCGAGTGCGCGGAGGTCTTCTCCAAGACTGTGGCTGGAGGGCTCCCTGGGGCTGGCCTTTTTGGGCCCAAGAATGATTTGGAAGATTATGATGCTGATTCTGACTTTGAGGTTCTGATGAAGACAGCTCATGGCCATCTAGTGCCCGATCGTGTTGACAAAGACAAAGAAGCTACCAAGCCAGAGTTTAATAACCACAAAGATTATGCCCAGGAAAAGCCCTCTCGTCTGAAACAAAGGTTACTATTTTATACACTGTGATTTTAAGTTTGTAGTTAAGTGAGGAGGGTTACAGTCCAGAGTAAAGGGTCTCCTAGTGTAAGGTTTTTCCTCCCCCTCCTCCTCCTCCCCCTCCCCCTCCTCTTTGTGCAAAGGATTCTATAAGGAAAAATTAAGCAACCTGTTAGTCATCTAATTTGTTAGCGTAGATGCTATCTATCTCAATAGTTATTTTTTAAGATGTCTATGTTTACATTCTTGCCTGAAACTTGCAGAGTATTTTCTCCAAATAGTATTTTTTTATGATAAAGGCGGCAAGTTATTTTAACATCCTTTCTTATACTAAATCAGATTTTCTCAGTCTCAGCACTATCGACAGTTTAGGCCAGACAATTCTTTGTTGAGGAAACACCTTGGGCACTGAAGGATGCTGAGCAGCATCCTGACCTCCACCCACTAGATGCCAGTAGCACTCCATCCCCCACACTGTGAGAACCAAAAACATATCTCCAGATATTCCCAGATGTCCCCTAGGGAGCAAAATTGCCCAGGTTTAAGGCAACTCAATTGATTCTATGCTCATATTTGAAGTAGACAGAACATTTTAATGTTGCTTATTGTTAGTCCTCTAAAATATTTCAGATTTTTGCTTAGAAGAACAAAGCCAGATTACAGCACGAGCCATTCTGCAAGACTCACCGAAGATGTCCTTGCTGATGATCGGGATGATTATGATTTCTTGATGCAAACGTCCACGGTATGAGGTTGCAGCTTTTGTCATTTATTTCTATTTGTCACTCATTGTCACTCATTATGCTTTACATCTCAAATAACACATACTGATTCATCATACTTAGTAATATTATTTTTTAAATGTCTGTTTCTATTTTGGGATATATTTTGGGGACTGAAAGTTTGAAAAAAGTTTATGTATTATGATAGATATTATGCAATAAAAGAGCTATTTTAGGAAAAATATTTTTAATGGCATGCATAATCTTAATTTTGCTATTCTGTTTCTTGACAAAATTTTAAGTTGCCCTTGAATTTTTCAACTACTTTCTTCATCTTACTGAATTGTCTAAAGGAAGATCAATTATCATAATTTGTGAGAGGTCAAGCTT
Organism: Macaca nemestrina; assembly: GCF_043159975.1. Taxonomy (NCBI): domain Eukaryota; kingdom Metazoa; phylum Chordata; class Mammalia; order Primates; family Cercopithecidae; genus Macaca; species Macaca nemestrina. The sequence continues at coordinate 11,612,762 of NC_092125.1, read as the reverse complement.
TTGCACTCTTCCATTTTAAATTCTCAAGGCTACTTCTCCTAAAATGCTACATTGAAAAAATATTTAGTTGTGTTCATTGTAGAGTGCTCCCATATTTTAGTTTGATGTTCACGTGTTCTGAACTATTTCAAAATGAGTTTAGGCTGGGCACAGTGGCTCAAGCCTGTAATCCCAGTACTTTGGGAGGCTGAGGTGGATGGATCACCTGAGGTCAGGCGTTCGAGACCAGCCTGGCCAGCATGGTGAAACCCTGTCTCTATTAAAAATATAAAAATTAGGGGAGTGTGGTGGTGGGCACCTGTAATCCCAGCTACTAGGGAGGCTGAGGCAGGAGAATTGCTTGATCCCAGGAGATGGAGGTTGCAGTGAGCCGACACGGTGTCACTGCACTGCAGCCTGGGCGACAGAGTGAGACTCCGTCTCAAAAAAAAAACCAGTGAATTTAAAGTGTCAAAATGTTATATGTCAGAGAAAGGAAAGGCCAAGAATGTGCAAAAAGGTGGGTGACAAGTATAAAAACCCAAACATTGGCCAGGTGCACTGACTCATGCCTGTAATCCCAGCACTTTGGGAGGCCAAGGCAGGTGGATCACCTGAGGTGAGGAGTTCGAGAACAGCCTGGCTAACATGGTGAAACCCTGACTTTACTTAAAATATAAAGATTAACTGGGTGTGGCTGTGCACACCTGTAGTCCCGGCTACTTGGGAGACTGAGGCAGGAGACTCTCTTGCACCCGGGAGGCAGAGGCTTCCGTGAGCTGAGATCACACCACTACACCCCAGCCTGGGTGACGGAGTGAGAGTCTATCTCAAAAAAAAAAAAAAAAAAAAAGTGAGCATAGATTTGTATACATGTATAAGCTTGAAGAATTTGAAGCTTCCCTATGCTTAATGGATTCATGATTTTATTACATACATATACTGTATATATATGTACATGTATATATGTATGTGTATATATTACACACATGTAGCACACACACACACATGCTCACCAGCATAAAAAGACTTAAATCATTTAGCACGTTTGCTCAGATCATGTCTTTTCTCTCTTTCCTGTTATTTCTGATTTAATTCAGGATCTTTGATGAAAGACATCTCTTAGTTTGTAGTGTTAGTCCTTTGTGCCTTCAGTATTTTCATTCACCCGAACGGTTTTAAACCAAGAAGTGAATTCTTAAGTCAATCACAGAGTTAGACATAGTTAGGATTGCAAATCCAAGTTTTGTTTTGTTTAGTTTTATTTTGCCAATATTTGGTTTTGCTATCTTCACAGTACTATTACTCAGTGAGAATCTTCCCTGGACAAGAACCTGCTAATGTCTGGGTGGGCTGGATTACATCGGATTTCCATCAGTATGACACAGGCTTTGACTTGGACAGAGTTCGCACAGTAACAGTTACTCTAGGAGATGAAAAAGGAAAAGTGCATGAAAGGTTGGTGTTCCTCAATTTTTTACAAATGACATGTGAAAAACATATTGCTGAACCTAGCTGTTCCTTTTCCTTGTATTTTGTGACCAAGGTATTTCTATTTGTAGGAACAATATAATCAAGCCATTAATGTCAATGTCGTTTTTGTTACTCATACAAACCAGTAAGGAATCTAAATGTATTAAACGTGCAAGCATTGTACAGTAAGACCAGTGCAGTCTTTTGGGGTAATGATCATATATTCCTTCAGGTAACATGACTGACAGCTTGGGTTACCAATACTTAGCCTTTGTTTTAGAGATGAGAGATGGGTGAATGTGAGGCTTTTAACCAATGACTTGATCTATATTTTGGGAACTGGCTACGTGGTGGGGAGAAAACTGTGAAGACAATGTGGGCTGGTAGTTTAGACCAGGTGGACGCATTTGAACTCAGACTGAGGAGAAGTGGGTTCTTTCCTCAGCTTTGCCATTGACTCGCTGTGTGGCTTTGGGTAAGTCAGTTACACTTTCTGTGCCATCTTTTTTTCATTTGTAAAACAAACCAAACTCAAACCAAACCTTCAAAAAAGTGAAGAAGGCTATCTTCCTTGCAGAATAAGACAAGAGAAGATCTGACCATTGGCTTCTACTTTTTGTGCCCATGCATCCTCTCTGATCTGCTGTGACAGGTCTCAGAAAGAGTCCTTTATAACGTTGCTTTTCTTCTATACTTGCACCATCATTTTTTGGGAAACTCACTTTCCTGCCCTCGGGTTGTAACATATGAAGCATAATGGACTTAGCATTTGCAATGGGGGCCCAGCCAAAATCTCTAATGAAGAGCTCTTTACATAAGTATGGGACAAAAAAACCACATGTCTCCAGGAATATTCTTTGGGGGCCACACTGAATTTGCAGGGATGGCAGCAGTATAACTAACGAACTCAATATAGGGATGGGATAACTGAAAGATGATTTTGTTGGAGGAAATGGAAGATAGGGAAGGGTCATTGGATTTTACGTACATAGTGTGAAGAAATGCAGCCTACATTTGATTACTCAAAAACTGATTTATCCCAGCCTTTTTGTTCTTTTCCTTCTGCTTGCCTGCCTTTAGCCTTTTTTGCTAGTTTTGTTAATATGTTTACTGTATAGTGGCAGAGAAAGAGAATGCTGATGAGGCTCAAATACTCAACTCTGTTACCATCTCTAGTAAAAGTTTTAGGGAAGGTGAAAATCCGGTGGCATTTGTGGTTAACATCACTGGGTTTTGTTTGTTTGTTTGTTTGTTTGCATATTCTAGTTAAGTCTGTCTCTCAGATCACTGGGAATTGTCCAGAAAGGGGCAAAATTTTAGCCAAATTTTAAATATATCAAATCACTGAAGGCTTATGTGGAATTTGCCTGAGGACTTTGACAGTGTTTGGAAACAAATGCTTCCCATTTCAGAACAAGTTGTAAAAAAAAAAAAAAAAAAAAAGCCAAGTAAAAAAAAAACTAAAAAAAAAAAAAAATCCATGAGATGAAAATTACAAATATGGATGATTTTTAAATAAACTTTTTTGAACCCAGAAAAAAGGTCTAGTTTGGTTTGAGTTTTTGGAGAGAAGGTGCAGGTCAGTTCTTACTTGGTTCCAACTTGTTGACCTGTCTTCATTAGGTGTGAAATGTAGAGATGTATAAGACCTGATTCAGAACGTCCACTGCAGTCAATGGAGTTTTGCTCAAAATCACAGAATCGGGCCCATTGTGCACCTCTCCCATTACAGCATGAGCTTGTTGCTTGCGCAGCATAATTTAGTTAGTTTGCAAGATATACCTGCTTTCTCTTTTATCTGTGGTTGTACAAAGATAAAAATGTTCTTTTGAAATTCAGCATCAAACGCAGCAACTGCTATATGGTATGTGCGGGTGAGAGCATGAGCCCCGGGCAAGGACGCAACAATAATGGACTGGAGATCGGCTGTGTGGTGGATGCTGCCAGCGGGCTGCTCACGTTCATTGCCAATGGCAAGGAACTGAGCACATACTATCAGGTACGTGGTCAGTGATGATATCAGGCTTCTAGGGAGGAAGACTTTTTTCCCCATTAAAGGAAACACAGTTTGTAAGATCAAAAAGTAAAATAGACACATGTACATGTGCCCCTGGTTTGAAAGCCAGCCAAGCAGACCTGCCCCCAGCAAGCCCTCCCCATAGCTGTCCCAGCCACTGCACTCCTGTGACCTGAGAACCACCTTGGTGGCCTTACCCCAACAAAGCTGCACAATCACCACAAATGCCTGTAGCTAGGCCACTGAGGTACTTGCCGATGCTGCTGACATAAATTACATCTGAAAAATCTGCACAGATACTACATTACTGCATCCACCCAGAACCAAAACCAGTGTATTCTACCCAACCGATACCCTAGAACCCATCTACAGGAAAAACTATTTTCCTACAAAAGCTACTTCATAAAATTGGAAGAGGCTACTGTTTTACCAGATGAGCAGATATCAAAGGAACATGAAAAACATGTGAATGGAAGAAAACACGACTCCTTCAAAGGAACACAATAATTCTCTAGTAACAGATGCCCGACGCCAAAATAAACTTACAAAATGCCTGAAAAGAAATTCAAAATAATGATTGTAAGAGAACTCAGTGAGATACAATAAAATGCAGATACTTCAACAAGATCAGGAAACCAATTCATGATCTGAATGAGAAATTTAACAAAGAAATGCATATAGTAGAAAAGAACTAAACAGAAATCTTGTAACTCAAGAATTCAATAAATGAAATAAAATACACAACTGAGGGTTTCAGCAACAGACTAGATCAAGCATAAAAAAGATTTTGTGAACTCAAAGACAGGTCTTTTGAAATAACCCATCCAGAGGGAGAAAAAGAAGTAAGAAAGAAGGAAGAAAGCCTGCAGAACTTATGGGATGCCACTGAGCAACGGAGAAAGGCACAGAAAACATTTAACAAAATAATGACTACTAACTTTCCACGTCTTTGGAAAGATATGAACATCCAGATCCCGAAAGCTCAAAGGATCCCAAGAGAATCAACCCAGAAAGGTCCTTTCCAAGGCACATTATAAGCAAACTGTCAAATATCAAAGAAAAAGAGAGAATTCTAAGAGCAGTGAGAGAATAGCACCAAGTCGTATATACTTGGATTTCCATTTGTCTATCAGCAAGTTTCTCAGCAGAAACCTTGAAGGCTAGGGAAATGAGATGGTATATTCAATGTGCTGAAAGAACAACTGTCTGTCAAGAATACTATGTCTAGCAAAGCTATCTTTCAGAAATGAAGAAAAATAGAGTACTCCACAGATAAGCAAAAGCGGAATGAATTCACCACCTCTGGACCTGCCTTAGAAGAAATGCCTAAGGCAGTGTTATAGCTGGAGGCAAAAGGATGGTAAATACTAACATGAAAACATGTACAAATATAAAACCCATTCGTAGAGGTAAATTTTAAATCACACTCAGAATACTGCAGTACTGAAACGGTGCTATGCCAAATCTTTCAAACCTCTAGTACCCTAGTATGAAGGTTAAAAGTCAAAATTGTCAAAAGTAACTGCAGCTACAAGTGGTTGTTAGGGAACACACAATATAGAGAGATGTAAATTAAGTCAACAGAAATATAAGTTGTGAGGGGAGGGTAAAAGTCCAGAGTATTTTTTTTTTTTGAGACAGAGTCTTGCTCCGTCACCCGGCTGGAGTGCAATGCGCGATCTCAGCTCACTGCAACCTCTGCCTCCTGGGTTCAAGCAATTCTCATGCCTCAGCCTCCCAAATAGCTGGGATTACAGACATGCACCACCACACCCAGGTAATTTTTGTATTTTTAGTAGAGATGGGGTTTCATGATGTTGGCCAGGATGGTCTCGATCTCCCGACCTCGTGATCTGCCCACCTTGGCCTCCCAAAGTGCTGGGATTACGGGCATGAGCCACTGTGCCCAGCCAGTCCAGAGTGTTTTTATGTGACCGAAGTTACCAGCTTAAGATAGTCTATTATAATTACAATATTGTTTATCTTAGTTTCATAGTAACCACAAAGAAAAAATTGCAGCAGTCACACTAATGAGTAAGGGAAAGATATCAAAGCATAGCACCACAAAAAGCTACCAAACCACAAAGGTAAGCAGGAGAGAAAGAAAGAAACGAAGGATCTAGAAAACATGAACAAAATGTCAGGAATAATTCCTTACCTATCAGTAATAACCTTGAATGTGAATGGATTAAATTGCCTGATTAGAATATATAGAGTGGCTGCATGGATAAAAAGCAAGACTCAGCTCTATGCTGCCCACGAGAGATTCACTTCACCTGTAAGGACAGACATAGCCCTAAAGTGAAGGGATGGAAAAAGATATTCAATGCAAATGGAAACCGAGAGTGAGCAGAAGTAGCCACACTTATATTAGATAAAATAGACTTAATTCAAAAAAAGTAAAAAAGAGACAAAGAAGGTCATTATTTAATAAAAACAAAGGATCAATTAAGAGGATATAACAATTGTGAATTTATATGCATTCAACACTGGAGCATCAAAATATATGAAGTATGTTTTATCTAAAGGGAGAGAGAGGCTTCAACACAATAATAGTAGGGGAGTTCAACACCCCAATTTCAGCAGCAGCAGATGATCCAGACAGAAATTCAGCAGGGAAGCAGCAGATTTAAACTGCACTCTAGACCAAGGGGACATACTAGACATTTACAGAACATTCTAGGCAACAGTTGTATAGCTGAAGAATACACATTATTCTCAACTGCTCATGGGATTTTCTCCAGAATAGATCATATGTTAGGCCACAAAACAAATCTTTAAAAATTTAAGATGATATTGTATATGTTTTCTGATCACACTAGTGTAAAACTAGAAATAAATAATCAGAGGAACTGAGGAAACTTTACAAATACATAGACATTAAACAACATGCCCCTGAATAACCAGTGGGCAAATGAAGAAATTAAAAAAGAAATTTAAAATTTTCTTGAGACAAACAAAAATGGAAACACAACATACCGAAAGTTATGGGATACAGCAGAAGCAGTTCTAAGAGGGAAGTTTACAGTATTAAATGCCTACATTTAAAAAGTAAAAAATAAACCACCTAATATTGCACCTCCAAAAACCACAAATACAAGAACAAACTAAACCTCAAATTAATAGAAGTAAATAAATAATAAAAATTGAAACAATAATGAAACAGAGACTAAACAATACAAAAGATCAATGATACGAAGAGTTGGTTTTTTGAAAAGACAAAATCAATAAACCTTTAGACGAAGAAAGAAAGAGATGACTCAAATAAATAAAATCAGCATTGAAAAGAAGACGTTACAACCTGTACCACAGAAATATGAAGGGTAATGAGAAAATATTATGAAAAATCGTATGCTAACAAATTGGATAACCCAGAAGAAATGGATAAATTCCTAGATGTATACAACCTACCAAGACTAACTTACAAAGAAATAGAAAATCTGAGCAGATTAATAGTGAGTGAAGAAATTGTATCAGTAATGAAAAGTATCCATCAAAGAAAAGCCTAGGACTAAATGGGGGAAAAGTTGAAAGCTTTTTTTCTAGGGTCTGGAACAAGACAAAGATGCCCACTTTCACCACCTCTGTTCAACATATTACTAGAAGTCCTAGCTGGAGAATTCAGCAAGAAAGAGAAATAAAAGGCATCCAGATTGGAAAAAAAAGTCATCAAATTGTCTCAGTGTGTAAATGACATGATCTTATATATAAAAATAGCTTTAAAAGTTTACTAAAAAACTGTTAAAACTAATACATTCAGTAAATTTGCAGGATGCAAAATTAGCATACAAAAATCAGTATTTCTTTACACTAGTAGTGAATGCTCTGAGAAAAAAAATCAAGATACAATCTCATTTACAATAGCTTTAAAAATCAGTTATCGGCTGGGTGCAGTGACTCACGCCTGTAATCCCAGCATTTTGGGAGGCCGAGGTGGGTGGATCATCTGAGGTCAGGAGTTCTAGACCAGCCTGGCCAAAATGGTGAAACCCCGTCTCTACTAAAAATACAAAAAATTAGCTGGGCATGGTGGCAGGCACCTGTAATCCCAGCTACTGGGGAGGCTGAGGCAGAAGAATCACTTGAACCTGGGAGTCAGAGGCTGCGGTGAGATGAGCTCCAGCCTGGGTGACAGAGCGAGACTCCATCTCAAAAAACAAAAACAAAAACAAAAAAATCAGTTATCTAGGAACACGTTTAACAAAGGAGATGTAAGAACTCTACCCTGAAATCTGTAAAACATTTGTGAAATACATTTAAGAGTACAGAAATAAATGGAAAGATATCTCATGCTGTTGGATTGGATGGATTGGAAGAATTAATATTATTAAAATGTCCATAGTACAAAAAGTAATTTACAGATTCAGTAAAGTCACTATCAGAATACCAATGACATTATTATTCTATTATAGAAATAGAAAAAATAATTCTAAATTTCTTATGAAATCACAAAAGACCCCAAGTAGTCAAAGCAATCTTGAGCAAAAAGAATAAAGCTGGAAACATCATACTACCTGAGTTGAAAATATACAAAGCCATAGTAACCAAAACACTACATGACTTGAAACTATACTACAAAGCTATAGTAACCAAAACAGACATATAGACCAATAAAACAGAACCAAGAGCCCAGAAACAAACCCATCTATCCATCTAATTTTCAACAAAGGTTCCAAGAATATACATTGGGAAAAGGACAGTTTCTTTAATAAATGGTACTTGGAAATTTGAACATCCACATGCAGAATGAAACTGGACCCCTGTTTTTCACCATATACAAAAATCAACTCAAAGTGGATTAAAGACTTAATGTAAGACCTGAAACTATGAAACTACTGGAAGAAAACATGGAGGAAACACTTCATGACATTGGACTGGGTAAGAATTTTTTGGACAAGACCTCAAAAGCACAGGCAACAAAAGCAAAAATAGACAAGTGGGATTATATCAAACTAAAAATCCTCTGCACAGCCAAGGAAACAATTAACAGAGTGAAAAGACAACCTACAGAATGGTACAAAATATTTGCAAAGTATGCATCTGATAAGGGATCAATATCCAGAATATATAAGGAACACAAACAACAATAGTAAAAACAATCTGATTTAAAAGGGGGCAAAAGACCTTAGTAAACATTTCTCAAAAGAAGACATACAAATGGCCAACAGGCATATGAAAACATGTTCAACATCACTAATCATCAGCAAAGTGCAAATCAAAACCACAAGATTACCTTATTCCAGTTAAAATGGCTATTATCAAAAAGACAAAAGATAATAAGCATTGGCAAGAATGCTGAGGAAGAGAGAAACCCATATACTGTTTGTGGGAATGTAAATGAATACAGCCATTATGAAAAACAGTATGGAGGTTCCTCAAAAAATTAAAAACAGAACTACCATATGATCCAGAATTCCCCATACTGGGTATATATCCCAAGAAAATGAAATCGGTGTGTGGAAGGGATATCTGTACTCCTATAATTATCACAGCACTATTCACAATAGCTGAGATAGGGAATCAGCCTAAGTGCCCATCAGTGGATGAGTAAGTGAAGAAAATGTGCTATATATACACACAATGGAATGCTATTTGATAATAAAAAATAATGAGAACCTGTCATTCACTCCAATATGGGTGAACCTGGAGGATATTGTGTTAAGTGAAATAAGCCAGACATAGAAAAATACTGCATTGCCCACTCATATGTAGAATCAAAAAAAGTTAATCTCATGGAAGTAGCGAATAGAATAGTGATTATCAGATACTGGGGAAGGGTAGGGGAAAGTGGGGGAGAGGGAGTGGATATCCAACGGATATAGAGTTAACATTAGAAAGGAAGAATAAGTGCTGGTGTCCTATTGGACAGTAGGGTGACTATGGTCCACCCTCAGGTATTGTATATCTCAAAATAGCTAGAAGAGAGGATTTTGTGTGTTCTCACCACAAAGAAATGAAAAGTGTTCAAGGTGATAGTCATGCTAATTACCCTGATTTGATCATGACACAATGTATGCACGTATCAAAACATCATATTGCATTCCATTAAATATGTACAATGTGTCAATTAAAAAACAGTAAATTAGAAATTAAAAGAAAATGGAAAACACTGAATTAATTATGTATGTTTACTTCCGCTAAGTAATGACAGTGCCATAAGCCCTTCAGAGTAAACACAGTATGTTCCCTCAGCAGTGTTCACATAGTAACGAAATACTCTAATTATTGAAGGATCACATCAATCAATATGCAAGAAAGGAAAATCTCTGGGTTCCTTCTGTAAAGTATTCCTTTGTTGTTATAAAGAAATTATTTTTCCCTTGTCTTCTTTCATTACTAACATTATTAAACTCATTTGTGTATTTCAGGTGGAGCCGAGTACAAAATTATTTCCTGCGGTTTTTGCACAAGCTACAAGTCCCAATGTTTTCCAGTTTGAGCTGGGAAGAATAAAGGTAGTAAAACTCGTTCCTAGTATTATATTTGTTTTATTTTCTATTAGGACATAGCATTTATTCTGAAATGAATTCAGTATATTAGTACTGATATGAATGAAATAAATCATTCTCTCAAGAAAAGATAGCCATGCTTGAAAATCTGAGGTCACAAGGGTAACATAATAATTAAAAAGTGTTTGTCTTTAGTTATCATATGTATATTATCCAATAAAAGGCCTATTCAATAAAAGGTCTATAGAAAATGAAAAATTGCCAAATTACACACATTGCAGTAATCATTGAACTCATAGGTGAGCTAATGAATGGACTTAAAGACCTGAAACCATGCCACCTAAAATAGTGGTTTGTATGGAATACTCCAGTAATATAAATGAAAGAACAACTCAGTTGGATGGGTTGGATCAGATAAAGTTCAAAGAAGAGGTAGCATTTAGTTTGATTACTAACTGTAAAATAGGAGCTCTTAGGGTACATTTATTAGGAGAGGTCATTCTAGGCAGGAGAAGAAGCAAAAATATGTAAGCGTGAACATGCTGAAGGTTAAGTAATTCAGTGTAACCGTAACAAAGGATGCCTTCCAGAATGTGGCTGGAGATTAAGAGGGATAAAAGGTAGAACAAGACCAAGCTGAAAAGGTCTTGTGTGCCGTGTGAAAAGGTTAGCACCTATTACACAGACAAGGGAAATCCATCAGAAATTTGAAGAAGGGAATTGAGCATAATGAAACTTGTTTTGGAAAAATGTATTATTGTTAACGTGGAGGTGGGCAAGAAGGAGAAGAGTCAGTAGCAATGAGGAGTCAATAATTTAATACTGTCTACGTGGAAGACAGTGATGAGAGCCATGGAAGTCAGAATGAAAAATGATAAATGTGAAAATATTTTATAGAAGAAATGAATAGGATTTAACAATTAATTGGACTAACAGAATTTGTAGATGAATTTGACTCAGGATCTCAAGCAGAGTGAGAATCAATGACTGATGGCGCGGTGGGTCACGCCTGTAATCCCAGCACTTTGGGAGGCCAGGCGGGCAGATCACGAGGTCAGGAGATCAAGACCATCCTGGCTCACACGGTGAAACCCCGTCTCCACCAAAAATTACAAAAAGATTAGCCGGGTGAGGTGGCAGGAGCCTGTAGTCCCACTTACTCCGGAGGCTGAGGCAGGAGAATGGCGTGAATCCAGGAGGCGGAGCTTGCAGTGAGCTGAGATCACACCACTGCACTCCAGTCTGGGCGACAGAGCGAGACTCCGTCTCAAAAAAAAAAAAAAAAAAAAAAAAGCTGAACTTACTTTTGCAATTGTAAAGTTGAGGGTCCAGGCACACACTGGAGTGAACAGAGTAAGTAGTTTTATTAGGCTGGCTTGGTGACCTTGGACATCTTTCTTAAAGTATGTGAGCTCAGTTTCTGCTTCTATAAAATGGGGTTCACAGTATATCTTTTATGGAGTTAATATAATTAAACATCTTGAGCAATGCTTTATACATGGTATCTGCTCAACAAATTTATATATGATGTACATACATATGCATACCTATACACACATATGTATGCACAATTGTGCTAAAAAGAGCTATGCTGGAGATTACAATTTTCATCATCAAGAAATCAGTTGTAATTCATCTTTGAGTGTGAATGGAAGATTTGAGAGCAGATGTAGACAGTGGGAAGAGATGACTGAGGAGAGAACCTGGTTGTATCAACTAAAAAAGAGGAACCTATGAGATAAGCTGAGGGCAGAGCTGTCAAGAATATTGGAGAAGAACTGAAAGAGATGTCTTAGTAGATGCCAAGCGAGGATGGAGTTTTCTGAACAGGAGTAGCTAACAGCAGATGCTACAGATGGACGAATACAACTCGGACTAAAGGAATCCCTGGCTTTTGTTAATGAGGAGGGCTTTGGTGGACTTGCCAGAAGAATTTCAGCAAAGCAGTGGGAGAGGGGCCAGTCTCAGTGGCTCATGCTTGTAATCCCAGCACTTTGGGAGGCAGGAGGATCACTTGAACCCAGAAGTTTGAAACCAGCCTGGGCGACATAGTGAGACCCCATCTCTACAAAAAATAAAAAATGATTTTAGGCAGATGTGGTGGTGCACTCCTGTAGTCCTAAATCCTCCAGAGGCTGAGGTGGGAGGATCACTTGAGAGCGCAGACATGGAGACTGCAGTGAGCCGTGATTGTGCTGCTGCACTCCAACCTGGACAACAGAGGGAGACCTTGTCTCAATTATTATATTAAGAAATGATGACAGGAGCCATGTGACAGTGAATTCAAGATTGGAAATGAGAGAAAGGAGGCAGCAAGTTCAGATGACCTTTATTTTTTTTTAACAAAATTGGACAAAGAGTGGTAGTTTCTCAGAAGCCTGACTGATATATTCAATCATCTATTGACTTCTACTGACATTTCCATTGGATGAGTGATAGCTATCACAAATTGTCCAGTCTAGTCCAGACTGGACTAGACTGCTCGCCTTTCCTCTCCTCTCCTCTCCTCTCCTCTCCTCTCCTTTCCTTTCCTTTTTTCTTTTCTTTTCCTTTTTTTCTTCCCCTTCTCCCCCTCCCTCCCACCCTCCCTTCCTTCCTCCCTCCCTCCCTTTCCCCCTTCCCCGCTTCCCCTTCCCTTTTCTTTCTTTCTGACAGAGTCTCACTTGTCACCCTGGCTGGAGTGCAGTGACACAATGTCAGCTCACCGCAACCTCCGCCTCTCAGGTTCAAGCAATTCTCCCACCTCAGCCTCCCGAGTAGCTGGGACTACAGGAACACGCCACCATTTTAATATTTTTTACAGGCGAATTTTTGTATTTTTAGCAGAGGTAGGGTTTCACTATGTGGGCCAGGCTGATCTTGGACTCCTGACCTCAAGTGATCCACCTCCCTAGGCCTCCCAAAGTGCTGGGATTACAGGCATGAGCCACTGTGCCAAGCCCAGTCTTTCTTTAAATGTCACTTTCTCAATGACACCCTTTCTGACAACCCCATTTAAAATTGCTGCCCTGCATTCTGGTTCCTCCATTCTGGCTTTCTGTTCCCCAAACTCCCAGCCCTATGACATCTCTTCTAAAATACCATTTAATTCATCTAAATTACTTATTGATTTTATTTCATACTTTTAGTGAGAAAAATGGAAACTATTTGAGGGCGGGGGTTTGGTTAGTTTTATTCTTTAACATATCATCAGTATTTAAACCAGTACTTGACATTTCCCCCCGCTATTGTTAGAGGGCAATAGGAAAGCAGTATGAGAATGAAACAGTCTAGAGCATGCAATTGAGGGGGCTCTAGAGGAGAAGGAGAGATAGAAGGTAATGCAGAAATATGAGATAAAATCCCATAAGAGGCAGACATCGGTGTTGTCAAGATCATAGATAAATGAAGAAGCTTTTGGCAGAGTAGAGAACTCTCTTTCTTTGACACCCGACGGAAGGAATTAAGGATGGCTGACGATGACATTGGAGGTGGAGGAGAAATAAATATGTTTGTTAATGCCTATCATATTCTCTTTTCTTGGTTGGTAGTCGGGTTTATCTGTTGAGCTTTATCTGGAATACTTCTGGCTAGAGGAAGTGTTTGAAGGACGAGTTGGGTGACAGACAACAGGTATTGAGAGAGAGAGCCAGGGAGATGTGACCTATCTGTCATTCAGGAAGTTTGGCCCTGAAAGTCCCTAAAGACTTGCTGGCTCTCCCTGAGGTCCCAGCCTAGTAAAGAAATATAAAGGATATATGGGTATGCTTGGTTGTGCTTGGCCTTCTCTCTGTGCCGTTCAGTATATGGGAAAGCCACATCCCGAAACCTGTTTGACTGCCCTGAAGGTATAGGTATTTTCCTCACAATATATTTCCTGGTTTGTCCTTTCAGAAACTTTTCAACCCAATTTCTATGATTTCTTATGTTGACTTTGCTTGACTCATAGGGCTATCTTACTTTCTCTGTCTCTGTCCTGTGCAGAATTCTAGTCATTACTTTGCGAACCCCAAGGGATGCTCTAAATTCATTCTTTTTCTGCCTCCTCATCCCCTAGAATGTGATGCCTCTCTCGGCGGGATTATTCAAGAGTGAGCACAAGAACCCCGTGCCGCAGTGTCCCCCGCGCCTCCACGTGCAGTTCCTGTCACACGTGCTGTGGAGCAGAATGCCCAACCAGTTTTTGAAGGTAGATGTGTCTCGAATAAGTGAACGCCAAGGCTGGTTGGTGCAGTGTTTGGATCCCCTGCAGTTCATGTCTCTTCATATCCCTGAGGAAAACAGGTCAGCCCCATGAATCCGTGACATTCTGATTGGGACGCTTGGGATTAGCCTGCGGCCCGGGGCTTCTGGTAGTGGTGCGGGGCGGGGGTGGTTCTAAAGAAACAAAATGAAATTTACGAAGGTCTCAATTCTTTTGGCAATGGAGTAATTATTCTGCGTATTCCAAGTTTACGTTTATTTCTCAACCACTTTGTTACTGAAAAAAATTATTCTGCAGTTGAAGGTACCCCATGATGGTTTCTTCATTCACTCTTGTGTTACTTACCAGACAACAGCAAATAAAAATTCAGACAGGTGCAACTGCAATCCAACTTATGACTTAGTAGAGTACTGTAGTAGAGAATTGTGAGATATTAGAGATGGAATCATAGGAATCCCTTATGATTCCTATGTTCAACCCTTCATTTTATAGATGTAAAAGACTGATCCCAAGAGATATTAATGAAGGAAAATTGGGGAAATACTGTGAGTGCCTTGGAAACAATTTTATATGCATTCTAGTATATGCAGTAATAATAGTAACATGAAGTATAATAAATACTCAAAGATAGCTTTGTTTATGATTTTCTGTTTTTCCATGTGATAGCCAATTAAATTGCAGAGATTTCATTTAAGCAGTACTTCTTATCAATAAGGAGCTAAGTTTCTAAGTTTTGGGCCAAGATTTCCTTCCCAAAATACCATTGAAATGTTCAGTCACAAACTGAGTAAAAACATGTTATGAAAGTAATGCACAATCGTATTTGTATGTTTTAAGTCTTTAATCTGAAAATAATTATTGAAGCCAGGTCCATTTTTATATCTTTAGATGTTCTTGGCATTTTTGATTTTAATATCTTTAAAATTTAACCTATGCTTTGGAAAACAGTTTGTCAGTTCCTCAAAAAATAAAATTATAGCATTACCATGTGATCTAGCATTTCTGCTACTCATATATATCCAAGAGAAATTAAAATATGTCCACACAAAAACTTGTACATGAATATTCATAGAAGCATTATGAATAATAGTAAAAAAAAAAAGGAACCCCAAATGTACACCAACTTATGAATCAATAAACAAAATGTGATATATCTATATAATATTATTTGGTAGTAAAAATGATTGAAGTGCTGATACATGCTACAAAATGCAAGAACTTTGAAGACATTATGTTAAGTGAAAGAAACCAGTCACGAAAGCATATTAAGTGAAAGAATCCTACTAGTGTGGATTTTATTTAATTGGAAAGTCCATGATAGACAAATCTTTAGAAACAGAAAGTAGATTAGTGGTTACCTAGGGCTAGGAGCAGAACAGGACTGCTAATGGGTACTAAATTCCTTTTGGGGTGATAAAAATGTTCTAAACTCAATTAACGATAATTATGGTTATCGTTATACAACTCCATGAATATACAAAAACTATTAAATTATGTATTTTAAGTCGGTAAACTGTATAGCATGTAAATTACAGCTCATCAAAGATGTTTTAAAACAAAAGAAAAACAAAAAAATTAATCTGACTAGTTAATTATTTTTATGTGTTAAATATGTATTTACATATTTAATGTAATTAGATATCTTTCATAACGTACTCTTGAGATGGTTCAGTTTGATTTTAATTTTATTCTTTTTTGTGAGAAGAGTTTTATCATAATTTTTCATCTGATGATGTTTTTTAAGAAAATATTGAACAACCAAAACAAATATAACATTTGGGAAGGAATTCTTGTTTGTGAAGGAAAATGTTGTGTCTCTACTGAGCATGGAACTTTAACATTATAATTTAACATTTTGGCATGCTATCATTGAAAACCAACATAACACCTTGTCTCAGTAGTTTATAATTTATATTAATTGCCTATGATAGATGTATATGTATGTGAATGGATAATTTAAACTCCCACTAAAGTTCATAAAGGACTTAAGGGAGTTTTCCAAATCATATGCAACAGGAATGTATAAAAATGTGTCACTGGCATCAGGCCGTAGAAAAGATATGGATAGGAAAATAAAACTGAGGCTAAGAGCGACACACAGTCATTTATACCACACCGGTTGGTAGAGTCGGGGCCCGCATTAATTTCATTCTTTCTAGCAGCCGCAGAAAAATATGGTGAGTTTCAAAATCCAAATTCCAAAAAAGGAAGTCTTAACCAGCGTGGTTGAGAAGAATCTGATGCCCCAATAACATGACAAATCATTAATATTTTAAAGTTTGCTATGGCAGTAGATGTATGTCAGTGTGTACTTTGTTTCTCCTTAACACATGTCACAGTTGATCATTTAATTTGCTCCATTTTGATCAGCGGGGGTGGTTTACTCCCTCAATTGGATATAAGCTCCCTGGGGACAGGAATCATGACTGTATTATTCACCATTGTCTCATCAGTGCACAGTGTTAATACATAATAGGCACTCAGTGATATTTGATGAACAACTGAATGACAATGACATATGAAAGAAATTTCTCTGCTAGAGACTTTTTTGTTGTTTGTTGATTTATATATTGTTTTGAGGTGGAGTCTCGCCCTGTTGCCCAGGCTGGAGTGCAGTGGCGCAATCTCAGCTCACAGCAACAGATCCTTGATACAATGGAGGAGGAAGGAGGTGCTAAAAAAGTGTCAAATTCTATGTAGAAGAAAATCTGTAAAACATCTAGAAATGATTAAAAGTACTATGCAGCCGTTAAACATGTCAAAGAAAACTAAAAGAAGACATAGGTTGGGTGTCCCAAATCCCAAAATCTGAAATTCGAAATGCTCCAAAATCTGAAACATTTTGAGCACCAACGTAATGCTCAAAGGAAATGGAGTATTTCACAGTTCAGACTTTCAGATTCAGGATGCTCAACCAGTAAGTACAATGCAAACATTCCAAAGTCTGAATCAAGTCCCAAATCCAAACACTTCCGGTCCCAAGCATTTCACATTAGGGATGTTCAGCCTGCACTGTCTATTCCCATAACTGTTTGCCTTCAAATTTACAATGTATACTGATTTCTCCTCTGAGTCAGATTTTCAAAAATCATTCATTTCGAATCTTACTACCACTCTCCTCCCTTCTACAGATCTGTTGACATCTTGGAGTTGACAGAGCAGGAGGAGTTGCTGAAATTTCACTATCACACTCTGCGGCTCTACTCAGCTGTCTGTGCTCTTGGGAACCACCGGGTGGCCCACGCCCTGTGCAGCCACGTGGATGAACCTCAGCTCCTCTACGCCATTGAGAACAAGTACATGCCTGGCTTGCTGCGTGCTGGCTACTATGACCTGCTGATCGACATCCACCTGAGCTCCTATGCCACTGCCAGGCTCATGATGAACAACGAGTACATTGTCCCCATGACGGAGGAGACGAAGAGCATCACCCTGTTCCCTGATGAGAACAAAAAGCATGGCCTTCCAGGGATCGGCCTCAGCACCTCTCTCAGGCCACGGATGCAGTTTTCCTCCCCCAGTTTTGTAAGTGTTAGTAATGAATGTTACCAGTATAGTCCAGAGTTCCCACTGGACATCCTCAAGGCCAAGACCATACAGATGCTGACGGAAGCTGTTAAAGAGGGCAGTCTTCATGCCCGGGACCCAGTTGGAGGGACTACTGAATTCCTCTTTGTGCCTCTCATCAAGCTTTTCTATACCCTGCTAATCATGGGCATCTTCCACAACGAGGACTTGAAGCACATCTTGCAGCTTATCGAGCCCAGTGTGTTTAAAGAAGCGGCCACTCCAGAGGAGGAGAGTGATACACTGGAGAAAGAGCTCAGTGTGGATGACGCAAAGCTGCAAGGAGCTGGTGAGGAAGAAGCCAAGGGGGGCAAGCGGCCCAAGGAAGGCCTGCTCCAAATGAAACTGCCAGAGCCAGTTAAATTGCAGGTAATCAGAACAAGAGATTTGGGTGAATTTCAGAATGACTAAGCATTAAGGTATTGGAACATGCCTTTGTTTCTTTCTGTGTATGTGTGTTTATTTCTTTGCATTCCTGTGTAGTGGTAGTTCTTCATAAAATTAACTTCCTGTTCTTCTCCGCCTTATTCATTAGCCATCTCCTCTTGTTTCATACATGTTTTACCTTCATTACATTGAAATACCTGAAATACGAGCCATCAAATACCCCTTTCTACCCCTATTTCCACTCTTACCAACCTTAGAATGCTCGTTTACCAGTAAATGCACCCATTGTCACATAGCAAGGCTTTACTTTCCCCTCGTATGCTTTTGTTTTGGTGTTTTGAGACAGGGTCTCAGTCACCCAGGCTGGAGTGCAGTGGTGGTGGTGCAGTCATAGCTAACTGCAGCCTAGATCTCCTGGGCTCGAGCCATCCTCTCGCCTCAGCTTCTGCAGCAGCTGGGACTGTAGGCATGCCACCATGCCCAGTTAATTTTTTTTTATTTTTAGTCAAAATGAGGTCTCGTTATGTTGCCCAGGCTGGTGTCAAGTGATCCTCCATTCTCATCCTCCCAAAGTGCTGGGATTACAAGTGTAAGCCGCTGCACCCAGCCACCTTAGTATGTGTTTAAGGAATCAGACACATTGGCTGTCTTGATGCTCATCAAGATGTCTAAAGGGTCCTTTATTAATGTCTCCTCTGTTTATTAAAGTCAATTTGATGTTTGCATCGCTGACCTGCTTTTTTGCTCCTCGTTCCTTTAGTCAGCATTGACTGAAGCCTTACTCTGGGTATGCACTTAGGGAAACACAAGTGAACCCTGCCTTTCAGAAACTCACAGCCTCTAAGGAAATATGCACTCATTTATGCATTAAAAAATCTTATTGCTAATTGCATTAAATACTTTGAAGGCAAATAATGGATTACTAAAAGAAAGAACATTTAGACTGGATTACTGTTAGAAAGATAAGGGGGAAGACCCCTCAGAGATTGTGACTTTTAAGCTGAGTTCAGATTTAAGAGTTGTGCTCAGCAATTACAAGGAAGAGGAATGGGGCAGGGTGTTCTAGGAGCTTTCCATGCAAAACAAATAGCCCAGCAAAGGTCCTGAGGCAGGAAAAGGCCAGTGTGGCTACTGGAGGGAGGAAAGAGAGAGTGATCTAGTATCTGATTAGTCAGAAGGCTTTCACGCTGGTCCAGACTCTAGGAGACCATGCTCAGAGGAGGGTGGGGCAAAGGAGATGGAGAAAAGGGGATGGACACTGTGACTACTTCAGAGACAGCATTGAGAGAAATGGTTATATTGCAGATGGTGACACAGAGGGTTTTAAGGTCCTCTTTGACACTGTCATGTATTTATATCACAATAAGTATTGAGAGTATAGTTTTTTAAATATTTGCCAGAGTGTTCTCTTTTAGAAATGTTTCTACCAACATACTCACTCAGTTATAAATCCTTTTGGTTTTCAGTAGGAGAAAGACCCAGCTAACTACTGAATGAATGAGCATTCACCACTTAATTGTCTTAAGTTTAGATTTCTGGAATTGGTACAGCAGCTCAATGATGTCATCCGTAACCCAGATCTTAACATCTTTCTGCTCTGTGATCCTCAGCCTGTGGTTTTCTTCCTAAAATGCTCACCTTATTCTTTCTGCAGTAATCATGTCATCACCCAGTTACACTCATTTTGAAAGAAGGGAATTCTAGTCTCTTATCACTGATGGAATATCTTTCTCAGAAGACCCTTAGCAAAGTTTCCCTTATATATTTCATTGGCCATTGCACTTGTGGCTGAAAGGGAGGATGGGAGGGTAAGTGTATTAGTCCGTTCTCACACTGTTAATAAAGATATACCTGAGACTGAGTAATTTGTAAAAGGAAAAGGTTTAGTTGAATCCCAGTTCCACACTGCTGGGGAGGCCTCACAGTCATGGCAAAAGGCAAATGAGGAGCAAAGTCACATCTTACATGGCGGCAGGCAAGAGAGCATGTGCAGGGGAACTCCCATTTATAAAACCATCAGATCTTATTCACTACCACAAGAACAGCATGGGGGAAGACACCCTCATGATTCAGTTATATCCACCCAGCCCCGCCCTTGACATGTGGGGGTTATTACAACTCAAGATGAGATTTTGGTGGGAAAATAACCAGACCATATCAATTAGCGTCCACTAAAGGGACATTTATTTGCCATTTTTGCTTAGATAAATTATGCTTCATCTCCTGGGACCAAGCACATTGCTGCCTATACGAAATCAGGATTCTGTTTCTAAGAGAGAAGAGTAAGCAACTAAGGATGTTTACCACAGGTCATGATTTGATGCACATTATTAAAGGATTTAGAAATTAAATTTGACGTTTTTTTGATGGTCTTCTTAGATGTGCCTACTGCTTCAATACCTCTGTGACTGCCAGGTCCGGCACCGGATAGAAGCCATTGTAGCCTTTTCAGATGATTTTGTAGCTAAGCTCCAAGACAATCAACGTTTCCGATACAACGAAGTTATGCAAGCCTTAAACATGTCAGCTGCACTCACAGCCAGGAAAACAAAGGAATTCAGATCACCACCTCAAGAGCAGGTACAGAAGTTAAATGAAAATTCTTTGTATTTATTTTGGCTTTTAGTCATTCAGGATCTGTGCCTTGCAAAATTGTATCATAAGTCACACGTCTTGTTTTCCTTGTTCTGTTTAAACTCATCAAGTTGATTTAGTTAGCATTCTTAGTTTCACCAAAAAAAATTTCTTTGGTTAAACAAAAGAGGGACTTATTAGAAGATATCAGGTATATCACGGACTCTTTGAGAAGGCCAAGATATGCCAGAGTCTGAAATTCTTGATAGGAGCAAATTTCAGCCACAAATGGGTCTTCATCATCTTCCACTCATAGGAATTTTTGATTCCTAGGACTTGATGCTAGAGGCTTTCCATAGAAGAAACACATGTCTCTTCCACCTTGCTTGCCGGAAGACTGATGACCTGTCTGTGGTTCTTCTTCTCATTGCTTACCTCCAAAGTCAGGCCTCCTGAGGGTACAACAGAACCAAGGGCACCTGCCTGAATCAGAAAATTGGGCTAGTTTGGGGATGTGAATTTTCTGGAATCTGCCTCAGAGTGTGGGGAGTTACCAAGGTGTAGGGATGGTGGTTAAACAATGTAATTCACAGATGTCTTTTTTGATTTCTTACCCTTACCATTTTCTTCTCTATCCAGGGTAGCTCAGAATGAAAGTGTTTATAGGGACTAATTACGGAATTTTTTTTTCTCACCAGAATGTAATTTCTTTGAGGAAAGGGCTGTGGAATTTTCTTAATTGTTATAAACAGCATTTATTGAACAGAGAACAGGTCCAGCCTCTTCCAGATTAACTCTGTTAAACTATTGTTGGGAAACTTCTGCTTCTGGAAAGATGGAGTACATGTGCTTTTCCCGATTCTTGCTTTTAAGTACAACTAAAACCTTGGACATTACAAAGAAGACAATACAAGAAGACTCTGAAAGATAGATGAAGGAAGGTTGACTACAGAACTCAGGACCCAAGGAACAACATGGGGGTGAGTTCCCTGGGTTTTCTTTTTGCCTCATCTATCCCAGATTTGAAGCTAAAGAAGCCGGCAACCAGGAAACACCAATGGGCATAGACAAGAAAAGCTGCAACAAAAGCCTTCTCTCTCTAGACAAAGGATCAGGAAAGGGGCAGCTTAGCAAGACAGAAATGTGTTAGATAATAACTGCACTACTGCAGCCAAAAACCACAGAGAAAACTGTTCCCCACCCACACTGGGCACAGGCCGAGTGGGGAACCTTGACTTCCACTCTCACCAGGCTGTAACAAGGTGTCCCAGTGGAGGACAGAGCTGCGACTTTATCCCCGCTGAATAGTAACAAGGCCCATTTCTTCCAAAGTATCAGTAGAGGTTGTGGAAGGAGAAGTAACAAGACACTCTTACCCTTTCTAGCAAGGGTCACATCAGTACAGGTCTAGTGAGAAAGCAGAACTTTTTACCCCTGCCCACCAGTAACAGGCTCCCTTCCCTCCTCCAGATGTCCAAGGAGGCTGAGTAGGAAAATGGACTTCCCCCCCGCACCTGGCAGCAATAAGGTACCCTAAGCCCTTCTCCTGCTGGATGGGGTCAGAGGAAGTCAGGTAAAACAGAGTTATAGATAAGACCCAGAGCTCCTAGCATAATCCTCAAAATGTTGAGATTTCAATTAAAAATCATGTGTGTGAAGAACCAAGAAAAACTTGAGTGAAAAAAACAATCAATAAACACCAACACTGAGACAACAAAGATGTTAAAGTTATCTGATGAAGTTTTGAAAGCAATCACCCTGTAATTCCTTCAAAATGGAAAAAAAAAAAAAAAATAGAAAGCCTCAGCAGCAGAGAAACAAAATATATAACAAAGAACCAAATGGAAATTTTAAACCTGAAAAATGTAATCACTGAAATTTTAAAAGTCAATGAATGGGCTTAAAAGCAGAATGAAGGGAGAAGAAGAAACAATCAGTGAACTGAAGAGAGGGTGATATCAACTATTCCATCTGAAGAAAAGATGAATATAACAAAAGATCTAACATTTGTGATGTTGGAGTCTCAGAGGATAGGAGAAAGAGGGTGAACTGAAAAAAAATGAAGAAAATAATGGCTGAAAACTTTTCAACGTCAGTAAAAGATATGAAGTGAGAGATTCAAGAAGATGAGTAAATTCCATATAGGATAAACATAAATCTATACCGAGACACATCATAGTCAAATTTCTGAAAAAATTAAAGACAGAGTCTTTAAAGAAATGACACTACCTACAGAGGGAAAAAGAATTTGAGTGACAGCAGATTTCTCATTGAAAGTATGGAGGGCAGAAGGAAGTGGCACAACAATTTTCAAATGCTGAAAGAAGAGACTATCACCTCAGAGTTCTGTGTACCTAGAAAATATTCTTAAGGAACGAAGGGGAAATCAAGACATTCTCAAATGACAGGAAGTTGTAAGAATTTGACCACAGCAGACCTACACTAAAAGAATGCTAAAGGAATTTTTTAAATATAAGGAAAATGAAAAATGAAGGAAATTTGGAAAATTCAGAAAGGAAGAAAGAACACTGGGAAATGTTATAATATGGCAAATATAGTGCATTTTCTTCTCCTCTGGAGTTTTCTAATTTATGTTTGATGGTTGAAGCAAAAATCGTAAAACTGATGTGTTTCTAAATACATGTATAAGGAATATTTAAAAATTATAAACAGAGGAGAATAAAGGAACATAAAGGGAGATAAGGTTTCTATCCTTCACTGAAACTGAAGTCTACTGGTGTCGACATTGTACCATCTGGTACACCATCAATACCAGTAGACTGTATGTTAGGTCTGTATATAAAGTAATGCACAGAGCAAGCACTAGAAAAGCTCTACAAAGGGATACCCTGAGAAGTACTACAGATAAATCAAAATAGGATGCTAAATATTCTTCAGGTAATGCATAGCAAGTCAGTAAAAATCAATCAGAGAGAACAAACAAAACCACAGGTGAAATGACAGACTGAAGTCACAGCATATCAATAATTACACAAATATAAATAATCTAAATATACCAATTAAAAGAAATTGGCAGAGTGAATTTAAAAAACTCAATCCAACTATATACTTGCTATGAGAAACTCGCTTCAAATGTCCCCCTATGTATACAGATTAAAAGGGAAAAGTTAAAGGAATATGTATTATTAAAATATTAATCAAAATAAAGCATAAGTAGCTATGTCACATAAAGTAGACTTCAGAGCACAGAAAATTACCGAGAGACAAAGATAATACATAATGGTCAATCCACCAAGAAGATAAATGTATATGAATTAAACAATAGAGCAAAATATGTGGAGGCAAAACTAATAGAACTGTAAGAAGAAATAGACAAATCCAAAGTTATTGCAGACTTCAAGACTCCTCTCTCAGTTGATAGAACAGCTAAACAGAAAAATGAGCTATGATATGGGAAAACTCCACACTATTATCAAATACTAGATCTATCAAGATTTGTAGACTACTCCACCCAACAACAAAGTACACACTCTTTTCAAGTGTCCATAAAACATTTGCTAAGATGGAACATATCCTGGGCCATAAAATAACCTCAAGAAATTTTTAAATGTTGAAATCATACACATTTTTTTAATCACACTGTAATCAAATTAGAAATCAGTGACAGAAAGGTAACTGGAAAATCTCCAAAGTCTTAGAGATACTAAACGACCCACTTCTAAATAATCTGTGGTTTGAGGAGGAAGTCTGGGGAGAAATTTAAAGATTCATTAAACTGAAAGAAATTGGACACATCACATTTGAAAATTTGTGCCACAGCTAAACCAAGGCCAAGAGGGAAATTTATAGCACTCAGTGCTTACATTTAAAAAGTGGAAACCACTCAGATCAATAATCTAACCTGCCACTTCAAGAATTTTGAAAACAATGAGTAAAATAAACCTAAAGCAAGCAGACAGAAGTCACTAATGTAGCTAATAACAGAAAGTAATGAAGCTGAAAACAGGACAATAGAAAAAATGGATCCAAAAGCTGGTTATTTAAAAAATAACAATGAAATTGACAAACCTCTAAAACAACTGACAAAGAAAAAAAGAGAAGATACAAATTACCCATACCAGGAATGAAACCACTTACCACGGCACTCCCTGCTGACACCAAGTGATCATATGGGATTTTTTTCTTCTCACCTTTGAAATACCGATAAGTAAATGAGGTGATGAATATGTTAATTATCTTGATTTAATCTTTCTACAATGTATACATGTATTGAAGCATCACATGGTACCCCAAAAATACGTACAATTAATATTTGCCAATTAAATACATATTTTTAAAGGATCATATGGGAATACGCACTTACACACTATAAGATTCCATTTCTGTAACATTCTGGCAATGACAAAACCAAAGAGATGGAAAACAAATTTGTGGTTAAGGATGAGGGGCAGACAGAGGGATGTAGGTGTGGTCATGAAAGGGTAACGGGAGGGATCTTTGAGATAAAGGAATTATCCTCTGTTTTGACTGCACTAAAGTTGCTATCCTGATTATGATATAGTACTACAGTTTTGCAGAGTGTTACCATTGGGGAAACTGCATAAAGGGTACTTGAAGTCTCTCTGTATTATTTCTTACAATAGCATATAAATCTGTAATTATATCAAAATAAACGTTTAGGGAAAAAAATCACATAAATGCCAAAAAGAAAATCTAAAATAGTTTCTTAAAGGAAAATTATGGGAAAGCATCTTTTTTTTTTCCAAATTTATAAATTTAATATTATTGTTCAAACATAAATGGAAGAAAATTTCCCACAGTTTAACTGAACCATTAATGTTAGCAGCAGCGTAGTTATCCCTTATAAAGATTAACCATGCCTAATACGAAAATTCAAAACCCAGAATACTCCAAAATCCAAAACATTTGGAGCACTGACATGATACCACAAGTGGAAAATGCCACATGTGAATATTTAGTACAAAGTTTATTTCATGCACAAAGTTATTTAAAATATTTTATAAAATTTCCTTCAGGCTATGTGTGTAAGGTGTGTATGAAACATAGGTGACTTTCATTTTTAGACTTGGGTTCTATCCTCAAAATATCACATTTGTATGCAAATGGAGCTGGTCCTCTCTATCTGTGGGTTCTACATCTGTGGATTCAACCAACTGTATCTTGAAAGTATTCAAAAAAATTCTACAAAGTTCCAAAACACAAAACTTGAATTTGCTGTACACCCAGTACTATGTCTAATCCACTTAAATGAAGTGATGTGTCAGCACTGTATTAGGTATTATAAGTAATTTAGAGATGATTTAAAATATGTGAGAGAGTATACATAGGTTATATGCAGTTTCTGTGCCATTTCATATAAGAGACTTGATCATCTGTGGCTTTTTGTCTCTATGGAGGGTCCTGGAACCAATTCTCTGTGGATTCTAAAGGATGATTGTATTCCAAACTCTGAAAAACAAAATCCTATATCTGAAACACTTCTGGGCCCAAGCATTTCAGATAAGGGATACTCAAACCAATGTTACTTTTCAATTATATTTTTCCTTCTTTGTGTCTGTGTTCTCAAAAAGAGTTCTTTTAAATATTCAATAAATGCTCTATAAAGTAGAGGTGTTAGCTAGAAAATAATGGAAATTTAGGATAAGCATAATACAACACTTTTTAAAAATAGCCTTTAGATCTCTTAGTTAAGAATCCTTAAAGTATACAAGAGTGTAACATATTGTGGACTTGAGAAAGAGGAAGAAAGGTTATATAACTATTTTGCAGCTTGTTAAGCTATGAATAATTTGATTTATTCTGCAGTACTGGTTGGGTTGTGTGATGGACACCTGTGGAGGAATAATTTATGAACAATCAGAGATTTTGAGCATTTTTGCTTTTATGGTAGTTGCTGTGCCATTTTTTTTTTTTTTTTTTTTTTTTTGAGACAAAGTCTCACTCTGTCACCCAGGCTGGAGTGTAGTGGCACGATCTTGGCTCACTGCAACCTCCGCTTCCCAGGTTCAAGCAATTCTCCTGCCTCAGCTTCCCAAGTAGATGGGACTACAGGGGTGCACCACCACACCCAACTAATTTTTGTATTTTTAGTAGAGATGGTTTTTCACCATGTTGGCCAGGCTGGTCTCGAACTCCTGACCTCGTGATCTGCCCGCCTCAGCCTCCCAAAGTGCTGGGATTACCGGCGTGAGCCACTCCGCCCAGCCCTGCTGTGCCATTCTTGAATTCACCTTTCTTTTTTTTCTCCTTCTTCCTCTTTCTTGTTTTTCAAACTTTCAGATCAATATGCTTCTCAATTTTAAGGATGACAAAAGTGAATGTCCGTGTCCAGAAGAAATTCGTGACCAACTATTGGATTTCCATGAAGATTTGATGACGCATTGTGGTAAGGTCTTTGTAATAAAAGCTCTTATTATGTGTTTTTAATCCATATATCCTGAGACAAAATTAAGCATACATGCAAATATGTTCACGAATACACACAATACCTGTTAGAAGGTTATATAAAAACATTTATTAATGTTATATAAAAACATTTATTATGGCAAAATGGCAAAATAACTGTCCCTGTGTGGGGAGTCCTGAGGGATAGAGAAATCAGAGAGGCAGTTAAACTGAACAGAAGGTGACCAAAATTCTTTCTCTCTTTTTCCTCTTTCCATCAGTGGCAGGAAATGGGAAGGGGGACATGTGGCCAGGCGCCTGCGGCAGGGACGTTAAGGTTGGTTTAGTCAATGGGTACAAAGTTTCAGTTATACAAGATGAATGAATTCTGGAGATCCACGGCACAACAGCGTGGTTCCAGTTCACAAT
Source organism: Macaca nemestrina (assembly GCF_043159975.1). Lineage (NCBI taxonomy): Eukaryota > Metazoa > Chordata > Mammalia > Primates > Cercopithecidae > Macaca > Macaca nemestrina. The sequence continues at coordinate 11,585,338 of NC_092125.1, read as the reverse complement.
ACTGTATTGTGCACTTAAAATTCTGTTACGAGGGTAGATGTCATGTTAAGTATTCTTAAAACAGCAACAAACAAACTCCCCGCCCCAAAAGAAAAACAAAGAAGCACTAAGAAACTTAGAGGTGATGGATTTATGTCTGTTCCTGGTGGTGATGGTTTCATAAATGGATGCGTATGTCCAAGCTCATGCGTATGTCCAAGCCCATGCGTATGTCCAAGCTCATGCGTATGTCCAAGCTCATGCATATGTCCAAGCTCATGCGTATGTCCAAGCTCATGCATATGTCCAAGCTCATGCACATGTCCGAGCTCATGCATATGTCCAAGCCCATGCGTATGTCCAAGCTCATGTTGCACAGATAAAACATGTACAGTTTTGTTTATAGTAACCTCAATGAAACTGCTTTTTTTTTTTCTTTTTTAAGAAAGAAATTTGATCACAAACAGTTGTATTTAAAGCAGTTGAGGGAGTACTTTCTGGAAAATTTAGACTATATCTTTTGAAATTAGTGAATGCCTATGGAAACCCTACACTGAGTTGTGTGTCAGTAATCCAGATCTGTTAAGGGAAATCTCCCCTCCTTTTATTCTAAAAACTTTAAAAATGGAATCGATTAGGTATTCTGGATGTGTGTGTGTGTGTTTTTATTCCTTTATGCAGTGGTGTAGATGAGGTCTGATGATTCAATAAAAGAAAATGAACCAGCTGTTTTTAAAGTTACAGATAAAAATAATACCACTGGTTTAACCTTTGGTTATCTTATTTTAATGGAGATAATAAAAACCCCACTTTGCATATTAATTTGGTTTATGAATGAAGTACCACTAAATGACTCCCAGAAAATTATACTACATGTGTGTATATGTATGTGTGTGTGTATATGTGTGTGTGTATATATATATATTTCTACAAGTATCCCTTATAGAAATGTGTGTATGTACATATATATATATATTTTTTTTTTTCTACAAGTATCCCTGTATTTCTAGTATCCCTAGAATAGAAATACAGGCATACTTTAAAACTTTAGAATTATTGTTTCAGATATAAAGCATTCCCTGGTTTAGGGTACCTAATTATGCCTGTTCTCTCTGTTTCTCAACTAACCAAAATGCTGCTAAAATTTTTGGAGGCAAGAGAGGAGAATTAAAGTCCTGGGGGAGTGATTTAGGCAGGGCTGCACTGTAAGTCTAGGCAGACAGTATCTGAAGTCCGAGATGACCAGGGGTCAGCCAAAATAGCAGGATTGAGCTTTGCCCCTAAGAGAGTCTTTTTGGTCTCTGCTCAGTGTTATATTTTGTTCTGGGTGGTAGCCCTGAGCCCACAGGAATAGAACAAAAAGACAGAGGAAGAAAAGAGGCTGACAAGTGAATGTTATTTATGCGGGCTGGTAAGCAAGATTGCTTAACTTAATGTCAGACATTTTTTGACGTTGCTCTAAGTTGTACATGAAAGAAATTGCAAGGCCTCAGAATTATTTGCCCAAGTGTATTATTTAAATTTTTTTTTCTGACTCTCTGTTTTTTTATACTAGGAATTGAGCTGGATGAAGATGGGTCTCTGGATGGAAACAGTGATTTAACAATTAGAGGGCGTCTGCTATCCCTGGTAGAAAAGGTGACATACCTGAAGAAGAAGCAAGCAGAAAAACCAGTTGAGAGTGACTCCAAAAAGTCCTGTAAGCAGTCTAAGAGGGCACGGGCAAAATGACCCAACGGCTAACACTTAACTCATCCTTTAAACGAATGTTCTACTAGATGAGCCAGTGAGATAATTGAGTTTGCAACTTCCAAGAATCAGACTCTTAAGTAGATGCCTGTAGCTCCCAGAAATAGACAGCAGCATCAGTCTATGTGTCTAGCAACAGACTGAGAGGTAGCAGCATGATAAGGATGGATAGTCTCCATAGAGAACTAGAAATTTAGGTATTTTATCAGAGATTATAAAGAGAAAGTTAAAAGGAAGTATGGTAATTTAGCCTTCATTTCTAAATATGAGGTTGATTTTCAAATATTATTGCATCAAATTAAACTTTTTTGTTAAAATTTAAACAGATATTGTCTTTATATCTTGGTTCTGAAATATTTCCTAAACTGTTATACACTTCTGGTTGGTCCATATCCTATTTAAGAATAATGGCTGCTACTCCTTACAACCAAACAAGCACCCTTAGGCTCTGAGTCCCTCGGGCACCGCACTCTGAGTAGGTCTGAGGGATCTAGCCAGCCTGCTTTTTACTTCTCTTCTAAGACTGCATTGATTTTTTTTTTATAGGTTCTTTTTTTTTAAATTTTTTAAAAATTATTATTATACTTTGAGATCTAGGGTACATGTGCATAACGTGCAGGTTTGTTACATATGTATACTTGTGCCATGTTGGTGTGCTGCAACCATCAACTCGTCAGCACCCATCAACTCGTCATTTACATCAGGTATAACTCCCAATGCAATCCCTCCCTCCTCCCCCCTCCCCATGATAGGCCCCGGTGTGTGATGTTCCCCTTCCCGAGTCCAAGTGATCTCATTGTTCAGTTCCCACCTATGAGTGAGAACATGCGGTGTTTGGTTTTGTGTTCTTGTGATAGTTTGCTAAGAATGATGGTTTCCAGCTGCATCCATGTCCCTAGACTGCATTGATTTTAAGATGCAGCAATGGTTTCTTAATAGCTTTCCCTGAAATTAAAAAAATAATAATAATAAACTTATGAAAACTTTTACAGCCCTTTTTTTTCTTACTAACTTAAAACAGAAAACCTTTATTCATACAGTTACTTCTAAATTTATTTTTCAGTGTCACAGTCACAAATTTGAGTCAAGTTTTCTTTAAAATCAGAGTTCCATAAAGTCTCGCTCCATCACTCAGGCTGGAGTGCAGTGGCGGCTTCTCGGCTTACTGCAACCTCCGCCTGCATGTCTGTCTCCTAAGTAGCTGGGATTATAGGCATGCACTAAGACACCTAATTTTTATATTTTTAGTAGAGACTGAGTTTTACCGTGTTGGCCAGGCTGGTGTTGAACTCCTGGTCTCAAGCAGTCCACCCACCTCGGCTTCCGAAAGTGCTGGGATTACAGACGTGAGCCACTGTGCATGGCAGAGTTCAACGTTTCTTATGAATCACTTTCTATTATTATTAAGTTTATGATCTTGAGTGATTAAAATGACAGTGTGGTTTTGAGATATAGGGGATTATATTGGCATTTTATTTGCATTTTGTATTTGGTTAAAAATGGTAGTTTTTGTTTTTGCTTAAGTAATTTCTAGATGAAAGTAAAACAGCCTAATCTGAAAACAAGCCAGCATATTAATGCTAGGATTAAGTACCTCATCGTGCACAAATTGGTCACGCCACTTAATTTTGGTAATTTTGCTGTTTATTTGAAAAGATTTGGATATTTCTGTTGCTTTTAAATTTACTATGTTTCATGTTACATTGCAAAGTAATTTTCTATGTATGTAGTAACTTTTCACTTTAATATAAATTCACAATCAAATCCTTTTGAAGACATTCTAAATGACAAATATGGATACAACTTTAGGTGAAAACATAATTATATGTAGTCACTAGTGCAGGTGACTCAACTGAGGAGACAATTGGATAAACAGATACTTTCTGAATGTCCATGACTGAACTTCATAGGGATAAATGATGTCAGGCCTTCTGGGAAGAAAATAATAGAACAAAACAAATAAAAGTAGTAGGACACCTTATATTAATTACCATACCTTCAGTTACATATGAATTGCCAATAGTAATTGAAAAAGTGATATATCTATAGCTTATTTAATTATAAGAATGATTTTTAAAGAAAGGTTTGTATATTGTTTTATCCTTGCATGATTGTAACTGATCTGTATTGAAATATGTATCATCTAATGAAGGTTATTTTCTTCAAAGAATATCTAGAGCCTTTTCAAGTCTGGTACAAATAGAAATGCCAATTTGGGGGTACAGGATATGGACTTGAAATGTCCAACTGATTTGTCTTTTCTTATTTTTCTTTTAAAAAATATCCATAATGACTTGGCAGCCACTCTGCAGCAGCTGATCTCTGAGACCATGGTCAGATGGGCTCAGGAGTCTGTCATTGAAGACCCCGAGCTGGTGAGGGCCATGTTTGTGTTGCTCCATCGGCAGTATGATGGCATTGGGGGTCTTGTTCGGGCCCTGCCAAAGACCTACACGATAAATGGTGTGTCCGTGGAGGACACCATCAACCTGCTGGCGTCCCTTGGTCAGATTCGGTCCCTGCTGAGTGTGAGAATGGGCAAAGAAGAGGAGAAGCTTATGATTCGCGGATTAGGGTAAATTATTTAATGACTACAACCCTTTGTCTTATAAATGTTTTCTTTCTAATTTTTATCCCTATAGTAATACAGTAGCTACATTGTTAAAAATATATTGTCTGGATTATATGGTCATTATACTAAATTGTTTTTCTAGAGATAGAAACAAAAGCTAAGTTAGAAAATTGCTCAGTGATGAAACAAGACTAATTTCACAGTGTGGCACACAGCCAATATCTTTGAGTGTTTTTTTTTAAGTCTCATAGTAATGTACAATAATATATAAAAACATAGGACAATAAAAACGCATTGATCCATAGGTCTATGTGGCATTTAACACATTGAAAAAAGAAATTAAAAAACACATTGAAATCCAAGGTGGGTAGTGGGAAGTATGAGCAGGAAATGATAAGGAAGCTTGTCTTTATCTACTGGGCCTTGGAAAAAGAAGGGGTAGGGGGAACACCTTTTCTGAGAATTCAGCATCATGAGCTTGCATTTCATGTGGATTTGGGGGTTAAGGTTAATATCCTATATTCAAGAGTGAGGATAAAACAAGGATATTTCAGAATATTTACTTACAGACCCTCATTGGAAGACCTTCTAAAATTTTTATGCTACATGTTAATATATACATTAGGGAGAAGAAAACGGAATTCCGAGAAAAAGAATGGGATGCAATAAGTCGTATTGAGTGTACTACTGATTTATACATGTATAAATCGAAGCAATCATTAATAATAAGCTTGTATAGTTTGGGGATTTGAAAATAAGATGGAAAAATTACCTATTGATTAGTGTTCACTGCTCAGGTAATGGTACAACCAAAGCCCAGGCTTTTTTTTTGTATTGCACTGAAAACCCAGACTCCTCCGTGACACAATATATGCATTTAAGAAATCTGCATTTGCACCCCCTAAATATCTAAAATATTTTTTAAAATAATTAAAAATAAAGAAAAAATAAGATGGAATCAAAATCATAACAAAGATAAAAATTATGTAAAGCTCTATGATGTTCATTAAGAACAATACCTAAACATAAAAATGTAGAAATCTGGAAGATAGGATGTTAAACAGGGATGAGAAGACAAATATTTAGCAGGAAAAAAAGCTCATGTAGTTACATAGATATCAGGCTAAAGAGGAGATAATAAAGGTAACTGCTACATGAATAAAATAGACCAAAAGAAACAATAAAATTGATCAAAGAAACTTAGAGTTAATTCTTTGAAAAAAATGAATAAAATAGAATACAAGGGTTTTTTTTGACAGAACTCAAATATAATCCTGAGGGAAGAAAACAAATGTATAATGATACAGATTGTTTCATATCATTTCTATACATTTAACTCAAAAAACAATATTGCATCTTGCTCATGGACCTATTAAGTATTTAAAATTATAAAAATTGACTGAAGGGTTCTATTAAAAATTCATGGTAATTGTTGCACACTAAAAATAAATGTACTAATGGGACAGAAAGGGAAAGCAAAAAAGCCAATTGAGAAAAGCAAATATTATAGTCTTTATAACTGTATGAGCGTAGATAGGTCTTATTTGAGTACTAATATTTAAATCTAACCCGAGGAAGCCTCTCATAAGAAGTTATCTTAATTAACCAAGTGAAAAAGAAACCTTCCAGGAAATGGAGATCACATTCTTTCTTAACACACAACAGTGATATGTGCCATTAAAAAGTAAATCATTCAGTAGTGATGAAACTCAAAATGATGTTAAAAAGCAAAATGCTTCTTTTCATGGTATTCAAAATATTTAACACAAGAGAGATTCTTAGTAAATGACAGCCTGACTGCTATTTAATTTACCTAAAACTAAAAAGCAAATGAGATTTTAAAATCAAGTTACTTCATTCAAAGATGTGAATGAATGAGACAATAAAATGGAAAAAGCTGCCTTTGTTTACCTTAGTTTGTTCTGGCATGAAATAAGTCAGACCCATATTAGACTCGGGCACCAAGTAGCTTTTCTGACCTATGCTATCTAAAAGCCCTCTTCATTAAAAATGATATATACGGTCGGGTGCGGTGGCTTACGCCTGTGATCCCAGCACTTTGGAAGCCCGAGACGGGCAGATCATGAGGTCAGGAGATCGAGACCATTCTGGCTAACACGATGAAACCCCATCTCTGCTAAAAATACAAAAAAATTAGCCGGACATAGTGGTGGGCGCCTGTAGTCCCAGCTATTCGGGAGGCTGAGGCAGGAGAATGGCGTGAACCCGGGAGGCGGAGCTTGCAGTGAGCGGAGATCGCGCCACTGCACTCCAGACTGGGCGACTGAGGGAGACTCCATCTCAAAAAAAAAAAAAAAATATATATATATATATATATATAAAATATAATATATATATAATATATATATAATATATATATATATATATATATAATATATATATATATATATATAATATATATATAATATATAATATATAATAATATATATATATAATATATATATAATATATATATATATATATATATTATATATATATATATACACACACACACATACACACACACACACCCCCCCCCACACACATACACAAAATCATACTATCCCACTTTCTTGATATAGCCAGAGTAACTGAAGTTTTGCATATGACTAAATGAATGAGTGAGTAATTCAACTAAAGGGAACTAATTTGAAGAGAAGTTTCAGTTTTCTTGTAGGCTGTATGTTATATTCTTGCTGTAGATCTGACAAGAAAATGTTTTATAGAAAAGACTCTTGGCATTGATTTGATCTATGTTAAAATAGAAATCAACAGAGCTCTTTATTTGCAGTGAATGATACTTTCTCCTGAACATTATGACCCTTAGGAATACCTGAACACACATATTACAAGAATATGTAATGCAGTAATGATAATATGAGACATTTTAGGTATCACCTAATACTGTTTCTTGAAACTGGATGTCCATTTTAATGAGTTAGATTACTTGTACCTGGACTTCATGTATACTCAGTTTCTCTTGGAGAATTTAAATCCTTTTAAGTATTTGTCAGAATGATAATATGAACTTGAAAAGAAATAGCAAATACTGAATGTAGTACTAACAATAGCATATATATGAAAAGCAGAGATACTTATATATGAAGAATTTTTATGTAAACATGGTATAACACTAATTCATATTTTTATATAAAAGAAGGTTGGACACATGCATGGTTGGATATCCATAAAATTAGGAATGATGTGTCCAAAATAGTTCATTTTAACAGTTTAATATTTACTGTGTTTATTACGATTAAAAAGAATAGACACTTGTCAACCAGTTTTGGTAAATTATCAGTATTTTTTAGGAAAACTCAATTACATTCATTAACTTTTGTGGCTTATTAAATACTGTGATTGCTTTTACTTTTCAACTTGCATAAATTATTTCTAAAAGATTTATGAGAAACTTGGTGAACTATTTAAATGTTGTTCTGAGCTTTACCCCATACGTCCGTTGTCGTTTCTAGGGATATTATGAATAACAAGGTGTTTTACCAGCACCCTAATCTCATGAGGGCACTGGGGATGCATGAGACTGTGATGGAGGTCATGGTGAACGTCCTTGGAGGTGGAGAGTCCAAGGTAAAGTCTTTGATTCCTGAGATGCTATTTAGTGCTATTTAGTATCATCTCCTGGAGTATATAGATAGCAGATTCTTTATTTTTTTTGAGACAGAGCCCAGGCTGGAGTGCAGTGGCCCGATCTAGGCTCACTGCAGCTCGCTGCAAGCTCTGCCTCCCGGGTTTACGCCATTCTCCTGCCTCAGCCTCCCGAGTAGCTGGGATTACAGGTGCCCGCCACCATGCCCAGCTAATTTTTTGTATTTTTAGTAGAGACAGGGTTTCACTGTGTTAGCCAGGATGGTCTTGATCTCCTGACCTCATGATCTGCCTGCCTTGGCCTCCCATAGTGCTGGGATTACAGGCGTGAACCACCACACCTGGCCCAGATTGCAGATTCTTAACGAGAATTTCTTAAATCCTCTTAGGGTGACTGTTTTTAAAGAACACTTTTTGAAAAAAAAAAAAAAACACACACACAAACCTTAGAGAGTTGAACGTACTGGTAGTTTTGTTTTTTTTTTTTTACTTGATTTTGATAAAAAATTTCCTGTCTTATGCTGTGTAATTTTTGGCCTTCTAAATTATTCTCCTTTAGGGGATATTTAGAAACTAAAGTATCTCATTTAGGGGTATTTAGAAACTTAGAAACATAAAAATTACTCTATGTATTAATTTATTTTAAAATTTTGAATTATAAGTCAGTTCCCATCATGCTACCAGTCCATGGCACAAGCATGTTCTTCAGACTCAGCCATTCTCCATGATACCAACATTGGTTGGTTTAACTTAATTTCCAATCCAGATTGAGATTTGATGATAATACTCTTGGATGTATTTGTTGTAGAATTCTAAAGTGAACTTTTTTTTTCTTTTTTCCTTTTTTTTTTTTTTTTTTGAGATGGAATCTTGCTCTGTCGCCTAGGCTGGAGTGCAGTGGTGCGATCTCGGCTCACTGCAACCTCCGCCCGTGGAAGCACAGCTGATAGTGGTAGTGAGGCATCACAAAGGAATCTGCCTTTCACCTTTGAGAATAGGGTAATAAATCAATTTCTGATCTAACCCATTGATGTTAATGAAGTTTCTGAATTAGTGCCAGGCTTGATTTTCATTGACTCAGGGATGAGGTGAGTCATAGTCTGCTGCACATTTGAAGATCTTCAGTATCTGAAGTTTGGCCCACATATGGACACATGGGGATTGATGATGTGATTGAGACCTCAACATCTGAACTCAATTTTATAAAGATCATTTGCTTTCAGGAGCTAATGACATGCTTTTTCCGTAGGAAATCACCTTTCCCAAGATGGTGGCCAACTGTTGCCGTTTTCTCTGTTACTTCTGTCGTATAAGTAGGCAGAATCAAAAAGCTATGTTTGATCATCTCAGTTATTTACTGGAAAACAGCAGTGTTGGTCTTGGTAAGTAAATGACTTTTATTTCATCTTTAAGGTCAAAAAATAATATACATATTACATTTAAAAAGCAAAAACGTTTGGTTAAAAAATGGGCAATGGACCTGAATAGACATTTCACCAAAGAGGTCATACAGTTTGCCAATAGGTATGTGAAAAAGTGCTCACTATCACTCATCATCAGCAAAGTGCAAATTGAAACCACCGTGAGCTATCACCTCACACCTGTTAGAATGTCTGTTATTGAAAAGACAGGACATAGTAAGTGTTGGCGAGGGTGTGGAGAAAAGGGAACCCTTATACATGTTGGTGGGAATGTAAAATTACTACAGCCATTTTAGAAAACATTAAGGAGAGTCCTCAAAAAATTAAAAATAGAACTACCATATGATCAAACAGTTTTACTTCTGGGTATATATATATCCAAAAGCAGTGAATAATCAGTATGTCAAAGAGATACGTGTACTTCCATGGTCATTGCAGCAGCATTCACAATAGCTGAGATATGGAATCAATCTAAGTGTTTATCAGTGGATGAATGGATAGGAAAAATGTGGTATTTATTCACAATGGAATGCTATTTGGCCTTAAAAACAAGAGGGGAATACTGTCATTTTACACAACATGGATGAACCTGGAGGATATTACATTACAAAAAATAAGCTACGTGTAGAAATACAAATACTGCATTATCTTACTTTCATGTGGGCTCTAAAATCAAAGTCGAACTCGTAGAAACAGAGAGTAGAATGAGGTTACCAGGTTTGGGGAAGAGTGGTTGGGGAGATGTTCAAGGATACAAAATTTCAGTTAGATAGAAGGAATAAGTTCAAAAACTCTATTATACAGCCTGGTGACTGTAGTTAATGTATAATATTCTTGAAAATCGCTGCCAGAGTAGATTTTGAGTGTTTTCACTACAAAAAACAAAAGAGTATGTGAGGTAATACATATGTTAACTAGCTCAGCTGAGTCATTCCATAAAGTGTACATATATTTCAAAACATGTACACAATATATACAATTTTTATTTGTCAATTAAAAATACTTAAAAATTAAACTTTAAATCATTATAGATTAATACACTGTGGATGGTGTTCAGAAATTAAATTTTAAGAGGTAGGGTATTTTTATATGGAGTTTATAGATACAGCACAATCCAGGTTATATTTCATCTTCATTTGAATTAACAGCCTCCCCAGCTATGAGAGGTTCAACACCACTGGATGTGGCTGCAGCTTCGGTGATGGATAATAATGAACTAGCATTAGCTCTGCGTGAGCCGGATCTAGAAAAGGTCAGCAATGTTCCTGCCCTGTGTGTTTGTCTGAATTATGCTTTTTCATAGTTCTTTCTCAATATTTTAAATATAACTAAGGTTGGTGCTGAAGTCATTGTGGTTTTGCAGTGTGACAGTATGGCCAAAATCACAATTAATTTTGCACCAACACAATATGTTCTAGTGATATTAGAATTAAAGTATATTATAATTTACATTGCACACTATATAATGTTATATATTCCATTGTATATAATTCTACTATACATTATATTGTAGTTAGAAGTTATGAAGCACAATACATTTGAAAAAATGAGTTTTCTCTGATCACAAACATTTTTCTATGGAACAAGAAGCAACGTTCTGTATCTGTATTCTTACGTGTTGTTGTCTTTTCATGATATCTGCTTCCATTTTTGACTTAATCATACTCTTCAGTTTTTAAAAAGGCTATTTTGACATCTCATATGTACATTTTATATCACATATACTTTATTCCAGCACAAAGCATCAGCAATATAGTAAAGCCATGCACTCTAAGGATATTAAGCCACATGTGTGTATACCAGCATTTAGAGAAACTTTCCCTGTATTGTAGTTGCAGTAGCATTCCAAGTAGTCACCTGATTTTTTTTTCCTTGCTCCCCTGGAATCTGTTCTTTCCTTATCAGCCAAAGTGACCCTCTTAAAAAGATCATGCCAATCCTCCATCCAGTACTCCCCAAAGGCTTTCTATCTCACTCCAGTAAAAACCAAAGATGATGCAATAGCTCCTACATCATCTGATCCTACATACCAGCCTGATTTCATCTCCTACAGCTCTCCTGCACTCTCTCTTCTTTGCTTCAGGCACACTTGTCCCCTTGCTGTAGCTGGAACACGCCAGCTGTGCTCAGCCGCAGGGTCTTTGCCACCTGCTAGTCCAACCATCTGCAGCTTCCTTACCCAAGATACCATCACGGCTCTTTGTAGGCATTCTTTCAGTCAATGCTCTAAAGTCACCCTCTGGATCAGCTCTTCCGTATCCATGCTATGTAAAATTGAAACTTTTTCTCCACTTCCTTAAACTCTTCCTGTTTCCTTTACTGCTTTGTTTTCAACCATTGGAGATGTAAATAGTTGTGTATTATATACACAAATATATACTTTTGTTTTATTTATATTTATATACAAATGTATACTTTTGTTTATATTTATATAAACTTATTTTTTAAATTATTAATATATTTAATCAAATTCTATGTAGTTATGCATTTTTAAAAATTCATCCCCTACTCTAATGTCAAGCCAGGGAGGTGAGAGTGGTTTTTCCTCTGCTGTTAACTGCTTTGTCCCCACTTTGGAGAACAGCGTCAGCACTGGGTAGACACTTAGTGCATGGCTGTTGAAGACATGAAAGAGTGAAACTCTTCCCCAAATCCTCCTGACATACCGGTCCAGGATCATGAAGTCTCTGAGACACCTCAGGACATGTTTCCCCCATATCGTACTTAAAATCTTTTAATCTACATGCTCATTAAAATGGCTAATGCTAATGAGGTTGATAATACCAAATGCTGAGAAGGACAAGGAGCAGCTAGAACTCTCTTCTACTTCTGTCATGATGAGTAATGGCACAGCCAGTGTGGAAAGCAGTTTGGCAGTTCCTTAACAAATTAAACATAAACCTACCATAAACTATACGCCTAGGCTTTCCACTGCTAAGAATTTACCCAGTAGAAAGGAAAATGTATGTTCACACAAAGACTTGGGCGTGAATGTTTATAACAGTTTTATTCATCATAGCCAAAAACTGCAAACAACTTGAATACCGATCATCAATGTATTAGTTGATAAACCCATATATGGTGAAATGTCATCCCATATATGGTGAAATGTCATCCCACAATAAAAAAGAATGAAGAACTGGCATGTGCTACAATGTGAATGAATCCCAAAATCATATGCTGAGTGAAAGAAGCCAGGCACAGAAAGATACATGCTGCATTGTTACGTGTACACGTGTTCTGGAAAATGCAAGATAAATTGTAATGAGAGAAAGCAGATTGTCTGGGACTAGGTGTGTGGGGAGAAAGGGACTGCAAAGGGCCCAGGGAGCTCTGAGGAGTGACGGCAATGTTCTGCATCTTGATTATGGTGTGTTTTCACAGATGACAACATCTTTCAAAGCTCATTGAATTTATACTTCAAATAGATGATTTTATTGTACATTGGTTCTCTTGCTTCGCTATAGTTGATATAAAACATTTTTAGCTATACTACCTATTTGTTTTTGAAACTGATTTAACATGAGCTGGATATAACTCAATTTGCTTGATAAGTTGCTCCTCTAACAGTCTTACTTCCGTTGATAATGACTTCTCTAGGGATTTCTTTTAAAATTGAATTTCTTATGAAATATTGTAGAGGACCAACATTCATATAAAACAAAAATATTTTAAGAGGAAAGGCCAGGCAAAAATATTTTATGTGCTCATTGCATCAATACTGAAAAGTGTTGTCTTATCAAAAATTTCCTGGACACTGAAACCTCGGCTAAAAAAGTAAAAGTACCTTGCTCAAAAGGAGGTGTTTGGTAAATGCTGCGCATCTGATTTGAACCAAGGATATTTGACTGTAATCTTAGGTTTTGCTGTCTTTATATATTTTCTCACACCTGCTTCCCCATTAAATTGATATATATTTTGGAAACAATTTATCTCTTTAAAATACCTTTGCATCTCAGATAGATCTTTTAATATTGTGGGTGGATTCAGTTTTTACATTGCACGAGAGGTCATTAGACGTGTTTGCAATTTATGACTTTGATAGGTAAGGGTCTCAAAGTAAATGCTATAAAATTCAGAAATATTTTTCTTTCATAGTTTTACACATAATCCTGCAGCTCTTACCCCACCCAGACAGACTTGGTTGCCCTGAGACAGTAATTGCGGGTGGATGTATACAGCAGGCACTGCAGGTAATTGCGGGTGGATGTATACAGCAGGCACTGTGGGTAATTGTGGGCGGATGAAAACAGCAGGCACCGTGGGGTGAGGCTGCTGCTTTATTGTCTCCAATGTGTTTAAGGAAATGGTGCAAATAAAACAGCAACTGGAGCCAATCCGTGAGTTGTGAGCCCCGGGCAGATGCATTTGTGGCATTCATTAAAATGAATGTCTGCTTAGAGAAAGCTTAAAAAAACCAAAGCTTATGCTGGGATCGTCAATATGTTTATTATGACGCCACTTTATGACGATATTTAAATATTTCTGAAGTCTAAGGTTTTACTAAAGGGAGTTCAAGTGGATTATCATGAGAGCAAAAAGAACTTGCGAAAATGCATTTATTCAAAAGCATCCTTTGAGGATGTCATTTATTGCATCCAATGGAAGCATCTAATGACTTTTCCTCCGAGGGATAACTCTTCGTTAATCATGTTGTTTGCAGGTAGTTCGTTACTTGGCTGGTTGTGGACTGCAGAGCTGCCCGTTGCTGGTGTCTAAGGGTTATCCAGACATTGGGTGGAATCCAGTTGAAGGAGAGAGATACCTTGACTTTCTCAGATTTGCTGTCTTCTGTAATGGTAGGACTCGTTTTCTTGAGGTCGTTTGGGTTATTATTAAAACTGCAGAGAGACATGTCTATATGATAAGGATTCATCTCAACGCTTTCATGAAGTATTAGTAAAGAAATCACATATTTTATAATCGATAGGGTTTTTTCACAGTAACCACTTATCATACAATATTTGTTTATATACTTCTTTCCTTATTTAAGTTAAAATTTTAAGCACATAAGTTCTCATAAATTTTTTATTTTGAATTCCAATAATAGTTTGGATTATGATGTCATTCTATAATAATAACAAGGTAGTGAGAATCAATAGTTTATGCCTCCATAAGGTTTTACTCTGAAAATTTGTAATGCAAGAAAAGAAATTTACTGTGTCTTGTATACCCAAAGCTAGTAATTTGGGTTACATTTTGGCTTTATCAGTATATTGTTGGATTTTAGTTATTCTTATGCATAGGAAATGATTAGTATAACATTTTTTTGTTCAGAACTTCCATTTAATCATATTTGTTTACTTATCTTCCCCATTCTACTTTAGGGGAGAGTGTGGAGGAGAATGCAAATGTCGTGGTGAGATTGCTTATTCGGAGGCCTGAGTGTTTTGGTCCTGCTTTGAGAGGAGAAGGTGGGAATGGGCTTCTTGCAGCAATGGAAGAAGCCATCAAAATCGCCGAGGATCCTTCTCGAGATGGTCCCTCACCAAATAGCGGATCCAGTAAAACACTGTAGGTCTAATAAACACACCCTCATGAGTGATCCATACTACTTGATGTGAAATTTTACAAAATATATTCTGCATCCTATGAATTGTAGCATAACTTGTGGTGCTGAAGATTTCTCCCTTTGAAAACATAATGTCTTAGATTTGGAAGAATGGATGGAATTTGGTGCCGGAATAGGTCAAATGAACAAAGAGAGCTGAAGAAGATGGTGTAGATTTAGCTGAGGGAAATCTAGGTTGTAGGAGATGCGTCTTATGAATTTTCCCAGGGGAGCTAGGGCAAGGTGGGTTGTTCTAAATGATATGAGGTGAACCTTTGGGGTTGGACTAGAGTTTAGTGGGAAGGTAGGTAGAAAGAGATTTTATGATTAGAAAGAGACCTTTTGCAAATAAAAGGGGGACTTGACTAAACTGATATGGTGGTAAAATCAAGAAAAGGTGTCATTCTGAGGAGTGTAATGCTTAGTTGAGGTATAGGAGACAGATACGGGAAGCAGTCACTCTCTTACATTTATCTGTAGCTATACATTGTTGATACTAGATTTCAGTAATCAATATAAGTAAATCCAGGTGTGATGCTTATTTGTGTAGGTGAATGTCCTCCAGCGGGGGGTCATGCATCCACACTGCTAGTCCCTCTGGTAAAGATATAACATAGGGCTTTATTGAGGCGTATCGAGTATCCCCACCTGTCATGCAGGATACCGGGGTTCGATTCCCCAATGGGGAGGCCAATATTGAGGCATATTTCTAAACAACGAAGCGATAGAGTGAACGCAATCCTGCAAACCCTTTGTCTTTTACATATAAACTGGGCATCGATGTTCCATGTTCACCATAGCCAGATTTGCAGACTGGGAGCACTCCTAGAGCAAGAATGAGCACTCCCCACCACACACACACACACCATGCTACATGCTTATCAGTTGGCCGTGAAGGAACCAGGGAGCTCTTAGGTTCTCTCGGTAGTAGAAAATGTATCCTGACACCTCTGGCCTAGGACCACACTAGCAAGGGTACACCTGAGGGCCTCATGGACAGCCTTGCATGCCCAGGAATGAGGCTGTCATTTGAGGCCTCACTGTCACTCTGCAGACTGCTGTATTCAGTGGGGACAGCTGTCTGCTGAGTTACCAAGGAGGAAGGATGTGAGCCTCCAGGGCCATCCAGATTTGGCTCTCATCAGCAAGAGAACATGTAATTATATTTTCCCTACAGAGATGGGGAGGGAGATATGTTGGATTCTTTGGCAGGGGTTGCGGGAGGTTGAGTAGCTGGTACAGAGGTAGTTGAGCAAGTGCAGTAACATTTATAAAGTACTCTGGGCAAAGCACTGTACTGGATGCCTTACAAGTGACCTTATATGACATCTTTGTCACCCTTTTTCTACATGTGTGCCATTTATAGAAATAGCCTAAGCTCACACATCCTTCTATCAGTTATTTTCTTTGTTAATACACTACCACCAGAAAGGAAAAGAACCTATCAAATGAGCAATTCCTCCTTTTCCCTTCAAAGGAATCTTAATACTAAAATTTCCACAGATGTGTTCTTGGTGTTAGAATCTCAAGCTTGATCTTTAACCAGTCGTTATTCTCCCTTAAAAACGTCAAGCTCTACATTTATACCATATATGAAATGTATCAGAAGAATAATGTGTTACCTAGTAGTCCCTTTCCTCGGAGAGATATGTAATAAACATGAAATGTCAGTTATCCCATCTGCTTTCTCTTTCTTTTGAAACATTCATGGAAGTGATACAGAGGAGGAGGAAGATGACACTATCCACATGGGGAACGCGATCATGACCTTCTATGCAGCTTTGATTGACCTCTTGGGACGCTGTGCGCCTGAGATGCATGTGAGTTCCTGGGGGTTCAGGAGCAGCAATCCTGATTTCTCTATATTAAGACATCTATAGCTGGCAAAGAGCATAATAGCATCCAAAACCAATAATCTTCATGCTCCATTAAAAATAATAGCTGCAGTCTAATTGCTGAACAAGTGTTTGTTTAGTTGGAAATGTCTTGTTGGTTGTAAAAATTAGTAATGGGATTTCAGTGCAAGTCATTAATAGAGTACTTAAGTTACTCATATATCTCTGAAACTCATACAGCCTCCCACATTTTAAAAAGAAAAGAACATATTTTCTCTATACAATTTCCTCTTCTGTTATAGTGCATGCAGAAAGCAACTGCTCCTACCAAAAGTAATTTTCTTTTGTGTATTTAGCTCTATGTGTTTGCCATTGTTTTAGGGGAAAGTGAGGGGGAAAGTGTAGGGGGTGGATATTAAGAGCTATTTAGACCATATAAATTAGTGTTTTCTTTCTTTCTTTCTTTCTTGCTTTCTTGCTTTCCTTTTTTTTTTTTTTTTTTCTTCTTTTTCCATATTGAGACAAGGTCTTGCTCTGTCTCCCAGGCTGGAGTGCAGTGGCATGGTCTCAGCTTCCTGCAATCTCCACCTCCCAAGTTCAAGTGGTTTTCCTGCCTCAGCCTCCTGACTATCTGGGACTACAGGCACCCGCCACCATACCCAACTAATTTTTGTATTTTTAGTAGAGATGGGGTTTTACCATCTTGGCCAGGCTGGCCTAGAACTCCTAACCTCAAGTGATCCAACCGCCTCGGCCTCCCAAAGTGCTGGGCTTACAGGTGTGAGCCAATGTACCCAGCCTAGATTAGTGTTTTCTGAAACTTTTTGACCCAAATGAAATTAAAGTTTCATGGAATAATACTTTTACTCTGTAATACATTCTGATATTTTGTTCTTTATTTTATTGTAGTTGATTCTATATTATTCTACTAGAGTCATTAAAAAAAAAAAAAATCCTGGCCCAGGGCCCAAAACATTCATTTCCAGATCTTCTAATGGGAAATAAACGCAGAGTGTGAGAGTTTGAAACACATTGATTGGTGCTGGGGTAGTTAAGAACTGTAAGGATATTTCTAAAGTGGGATGAGCAAGACGCCAGGGCTTTCTTACAAAGCGCCTTTCTCTCTACCCTTATTATCTATCTTTCTTTTGGTTTTGGTTGGGTTTTTTTGTGTGATTTAGGTTTTTCATACCCAGAGGTTAAAACTTCCGTGATGTACTCTTTTCTTGTGAACAAAGAGGAATCACAGGATAGAGGAATGTTAGAACGTTAGAAAACTGGAGTCTGATTTTTAGAAAAATTTAAACTTTGCCGCTAGTAAGATTTTTTCATCTTAGTAAATGGAAACAGAGACTATTAAAAATTTCTATGCCGGAGGTGATTACTGACAACAACAACAACAAAAAAAAAAACTTGCTCACAATATTTGTTCTTTTTCCCATCTCAGAAAAACACATCAGCGAAACAAAGAGAAAGTATACTAATAAATAGAAGTTTTCATTCTATTCTATTAATGGGGGAAAAACTAAGTGAAGTAATAAGGGAACAACCTTGACATTTCTGAAATTTATGCATCTTCATAACTATTATTTGAGGCCTCCTATGTGCCAGAAATTGTGCTTGCGTTTCACACCCTGTAATGAGGTAAACAGATGCCCATCCCGGCTCTGCAAGCCGAGCCTGTCCTAAAGACTTGCTGAGATTCTTGACTGTATCGTCATCCACAGTCATCCTGGGTACTTCATGTCAGTCTAAAAGAACTGTTAGGATTTATGTTCATCATTTCCTCCACATTATAAATCCAGCCTTGGGAGAAATCAGGGTCAAAGACCCTGCAATGATATGCAATTCATTTCTTAGCACAAAGCAAGAAAGAAGCTAATTCGATCATAAATATTAGTATATGCTCAGAGTCTAATGATAATTTTGTTTGTATTATTGCTCGTGTTATTGATACATATTTACATGTAATTTTGGAAAGTAAACTTTCATAAACATGTCAGATTCTCAGTATATCTTAACAGTCCCCAAAAGGATAAAAACTGTTGTTCTAATGGGTGAACCAACTGGCCTAGACCATAGTATAAATAATTTGGTGTATGCTGAAGTCAATGAAAACTGTGTGAGCAAGTAAATATCCACAGGTAAGCCAGAGACTATGTCTGAGAGAGGCATAACTTTATAAGTATACTGATCAGAAAATTATTTTGGACTTGGATTTCCATACTTCAGATTTCCTAGACAGAATTGTAACATTGATATCACAAAGTTGTTCTAATGTTTTCTTTTTTGTTTTTCCTCCTGTATAGTTGATTCATGCTGGTAAGGGAGAAGCCATCAGAATTAGGTCTATTTTGAGATCCCTAATTCCCTTGGGAGATTTGGTGGGCGTTATCAGCATCGCTTTTCAGATGCCAACAATAGCCAAAGGTAAGGCCAACTTCAGTATGTCCTAATTCAGTAGGATGTTGGATGACATCATGTTCTAAATGTTTTCCGTACTCAACATCCCAACCTCTCCGCTTCCTAAATTATGTCTATACTACTTAAATTTCTTTTTTAAGAAAAGCTATAAAGTATATATTTTATAATTTTTTTCCTTTTTTTTTTTTTTTTTTCTGAGACGGAGTCTCACTCTGTAGCCCAGGCTGGAGTGCAGTGGTGCGATCTCGACTCACTGCAAGCTCTGCCTCCTGGGTTCAAGCAATTCTCCTGCCTCAGCCTCTTCAGTAGCTGGGACTACAGGTGCCTGCCACCAAGCCTGGCTAATTTTTTGTATTTTTAGTAGAGATGGGGTTTCACCATGTTAGCCAAGATGGTCTCGATCTCCTGACCTCGTGATCCGCCCGCCTCGGCCTCCCAAAGTGCTGAGATTACAGGCGGGAGCCACCACACCCGGCCTTTTCTCCATTATTTTTAAAGCTGTGTTTGCTTTGAGATTTTAATTCTCTTTTATATGACATTTCAGACAGCTTCCAGAAAAGCGGAAATATGCACCACCACCCTCCACTGTCTCGTGTCATGCGTGCTATCATTGGTCGCATGCTCTTCTTTCTTGACCTCAGTTCTTTAGTTCATGCGTTTTCATAGTTTTCATTGTCACTTTCTTGTAATGCTTTTCTATTAAAAGCAATGATGATAGCTTTTGACGTAGAGATTTTAAAATCCCCTCTGTTAAAAAGAGTGTTTTGTTTGTTTGTTTTTGTTTTTGTTTTTTAGTTTTTAGACGGAGTCTCACTCTGTCGCCCAGGCTGGAGTGCAGTGGCGCGATCTCCGCTCACTGCAATCTCCGCCTTCCAGGTTCAAGCGATTCTCCTGTCTCAGCATCCCAAGTGGTGGGGACTAGAGGTGCCCACCACCACGCTGGGCTGATTTTTTGTGTTTTTAGTAGAGACTGGATTTCACCATGTTAGCTAGGATGGTCTCAATCTCCTGACCTCGCAATCCACCCACCTTGGCCTCCCAAAGTGCTGGGTTTACAGGCGTGAGCCACCGCTTCTGGCCAAAAAGAAGTGTTCTTTTCATGAGTAAGGATAAAAGTTTTTTTAAGGTTAAAGAAATTATTGAAGACAACTAAAATAAATGTTAAATCCCAAATATACTTTGTTTTCACTTTCTCAAATGGAAGGTTTTTTTTTTTTTCAGTTTTCAATACTTTATTGGATATTTATACATAAATCACTTAACATGAAAGACTTCTAATAGTAGAACAAAACATAATTAGGGGCCGGGTGTGGTGGCTCAAGCCTGTAATCCTAGCACTTTGGGAGGCCAAGGTAGGTGGATCACTAGAAGTCAGGAGTTCGAGACCAGCCTGGACAACATGACAAAACCCTGTCTCTACTAAAAATACAAAAGTTAGCCAGGCATAGTGGTGGGTGCCTGTAATCCCAGCTACTCAGGAGGCTGAGGCAGGAGAATCGCTTGAACCCGGGATGGTGGGGAGGTTGCAGTGAGCTGAGATTGCACCATTTCATTCCAGCCTGGGCTATAGAGTGAAACTCTGTCTCAAACAAACAAACAAAAAACATAATCAGGTAGGAAGTGCATGCTATATATAATCATTTTCTTTCATTAATTATGCCCCCAGAGAAGGCAGGCTATAGTAGCTCAAGTCTAGAATGAAAGGGGTCACCATATATCTGAAGGTAGCTCATCCTGTTTGCCAGGCATGATTATGAGAAAGTAAAGTCTTGTGTATGCTAACCTTAAACCCAAATCTACAAGGTGACAAAACTACCATAATAATCGAACGCTCATTATAGCTTTCGGCAAAGCTAGAAATTAAAAATTTTCCCTACCTTTGGCTTCCCTACTTGAGCCAATTTCTTTTCCTTGTGCATCTGTAGCTCATCTTCATCTGCTGTCTCTGTACCTCTCTTCTAACTCATGTTCATTTGCTTAAGGAAAATATATTTTCCTTATTCTATATTTTGAACCACAAAATAGACACTATCAGGACAAAGATAATAATAGTACCAGTGACATACAGATTAGGAAATAGGGAAGCATTAAATTTTGTAGTAATATGAGGAATAACAAAGAACCAAGAACATAGACTGTAAGAGAGCCCAGGTGTCCTTTTCAGAATGGGCCCAAAAGTTTCCAGGTACCTCCTCATTTCCTCCAGTCATCTGCCTTTAGCATCCTTCAAGAGTTTTCACGTTGCTTTCTTTCCTTTACTAGTTAGTTGTGCTCTAATATGTTATTTTTCTTCACATATTTGCAGTATATTGTCTCCATCGGGAGTCACAGTGGTTTGTGTGTGTGTGTTTGTGAATTTTGTATCACAGTCACAATGAAAGTTAACTTTTAACACAATCCATTGGTATTTGTTAAATCTCTTCTTTTTTTAGCCAGGTGTGGTGGTGCACACCTGTGGTCCCAGCTACTCAGGAGGCTGAGGCAGGAGAATCGCTTGAACCTGGGAGATGGAGGTTGCAGTGAGCTCCGGTCATACCACTGTGCTCCAGCCTGGGCAGCAGCGCGAGACTCCATCTCAAACTTTTTTTTTTTTTTTCTGCTTTCCTTTTGTGGAGAACGTAGACAGAAACCTGTCGGTTTTTATGTCACCATAGTTGTGCATTTAACTTTATGTGGCTATGCATTCACTGCAAAGCTTAAAACACCTATATTTCTTTCTCCTTTTCAATGACAACTCAATTGGTCTATAAGCATCACCAAGTAGCAGTAATAATGGTTATCATACATTCTATATTTAGTATGTGAAATTTGTCTCTAAAGAATGATATTTTCCCTTCTCAGGATTAGCTAAGGTCTTCCTCAGACATTTTTATCATATTTATTTCCAAGCTAGAGTATGCCCGAGAATAATAATCAAAGAAGAAGGGGTTCAGAAAACTTGAGGAATAAGCATGTAATCCTGCAGCTCTTGGCCCCGGGCTGATTTGGCCGCCCTGTCTGAGGCAGTAATTGCAGGTGGATGAATACAGCAGGCACTGCTGGTAATTGTGGATGGATGTATACAGCAGGCACCGCAGGGTGAAACTGCTGCTTTATTGTTTCCAGTGTGTTTGAGGAGATGGTGCAAATAAAACAGCAACTTGAGCCAATCCGTGAGTCTTGAGCCAGATGCATTTGTGGCATTCATTAAAACAAATGTCTGCTTGGATAAGAGTTTAAAAAGCAAAACATATAGAGCAGGATCAGTGGGTTGCTCCCCTTTTCCCTAGGCACAGCTACACTTTAAGATCATAGAATACTGTACATTTAAATTCCTTTTTGATGTGATATTTAGGAGAACTGAAATTGAATTTTATATAGATTTTTAATTGAAAATCATAGCATACTGATTTAACACTAAGGTTAAGTCAGCTTTGGCTGGATTTTAAATCCAGTTTTAGTTGGTTTAAATACAACTCTGTCAATTACTAGGTGTATGACCTTGGACTAGTTACTTAACTTCTCTAAAGGCTAGTTTTTGTGATCCGTTGAATGAGAGTCATAATAGCAGCCTCACAGATGGGTTGTGGGAATTGTGTAAGATCATGTCAGGAACGTTGCTAGTGCAGTGCCTGACAACAGCACAACACATCAGAACTATTATTCTTACATGTAAGGAAAGGAATGTACTAGTTATATTAGGTGTCGTTATACTACTACCAGGCATTATCCTTTCATCTAGCTTCCTTTAGAACATTATTTGTTTATTTTCATAATTCACATATAAAATTTGTTCATTGACTATAAGTGAAAACAGAAAAGTTGTCATTTATTCTTTCAGTTTATTCAGGATGATTGTGGGTCATGTGTCATCCTTCTCTGAGTTCTTGTTTCTTTGATGTTGTATCCATATGAAAAGTTCTGTGACATTATTTGTAGAATCGTGGTGTGTGATCAGCACCAGGTTGGCATAATTATATGGTCAAACAGGAAGTAAATCAATTCTTCAGTATTTGAAATTGGCACATAATCCCCTGATTTCTCTTATCAGTAGTCCCCAGTTAGGGAACTTATGGAGTTACTGTAAAGAATTCACTAATCTGTATAGGCATAAAGCTTAGAGTATTGATAGAGAAAACAATATGACCCTTAAATGCATGTTAAATGCTGTTATGATTAATGAAACATATTTCGTATGAAAACCATACTGGTTTTATAGTGTTATTTCATCATTTTGTTATTGTTCTAAGGCCTAAAAAGAGAAATATACCGAGATTATCACATAAGGGTAGATGAGCTTTATTCATGTTTAAAACAGGCTCGCTTAGAAAAGAGTGAAAATCCCCACTTTACATTTTAACTTTTCATGGATTTCACTTGGAGATTTAGAAAGTAGATTTTGGATGCTTGTTTGTTTCTCGTAAGTATCTAACAATGCCACGTCTTGTATCCTGTATGCAGTTAACAAGTGGATGCCTATATAACACTTAAATGACCTTGGCTTTAAATTGCACTGCCTTATTTCCTCAGCAAACTCCCATAATAGCTTGAGGGTAGTCGAAGAACAGAAAACCATTTCATTGAAAAGTTTATTTAAAACGTAAGAAGTCTAGAAAACAGCCATTTGTAATCTACCCATATATGGCACAGCCATTGACACCAAAATTCACTTCTCTCTTTTAGATGGGAATGTGGTGGAACCTGACATGTCTGCGGGGTTTTGCCCAGATCACAAGGCAGCCATGGTTTTATTCCTTGACAGGGTCTATGGAATTGAGGTTCAAGACTTCCTCCTCCATCTTCTTGAGGTTGGCTTTCTGCCAGATCTCCGGGCGGCTGCTTCTTTAGATACGGTGAGATTGGAGCAATGGACTTCCTCCTCTCTTGACTCTTCATTCTGTGCCTTATGATATATTCATATATATTTATATATCCATTGATTAATTTATTGACAATGAATGTTTATTGAGTACCTGTTATATTTTCAGGTAAGCCATGAGTAAACAGAAAATAAAACTAGTCTATGTTCTCAAGGAATTCACTGAATAAACTGACAACCTCAGGAAACTTCCCACTGACCAAAAAGAATATGATAAGAATTCTGATAAGGTGCTGTGGGATTCAATAAGAGGTTCACATAACTCTAATTTGGGAGGTCACAGTGACTCCTGTTAACCTCTGTTCGGTGTCAACCTCCAAATTGGCCTAAACACTTATGCTTCTCAATAAAAGCAATTAAAGAATTGCGATGATTTAATGGATATTGTTGAGTCATGATCATCTTGGTGTCTTCATTTGTTAAGGTACAAATGGATTGAAATCTGTTCTGTATATTGGGTGACCCACACGGAGAATCTGCCATTATCAGCTTAAATGTTCTTCTCTTTGAAACACTGTGGAATAAGCTGAAGTTCTAAATGTTGTTATAGTAGTTATACTACTATACACATTTAATACCTACTTTCAAGTACTCATTAATTTTATCAGTTCAGTGTGCTTTTTTGATTTCAAAGTACATCAGGACTTGAGCTGACAGTAGCCCCTTCATGAAATATACGAGAACAGAATCACAAAACTGAAATGAAAACTTTTTTTCTTTGTTTTGCATATTCAGATGAAATTCTGGACCTGAATAGTATGGATGATAACACAGTAATACAGTTATCCTTTGATTATTGGTGCTGATAGACATGAGAAGAATAAATATGAATCATAAAGAGAATTCAGAAAGAGTTTTTGCTTATGAGATCTACTGTGAGAATAAGCTCCTCTCTTTGTCTAGCAAAGGAAAATACTCACATCTGTGATATTATCATCTTCTTACATTGATCCTACCATTGATATTTAATGATAGAATCTGAACCTATTAAGCTTTTTGAGGAGATAGGTGTCATTTCATTCATTTTTATCTGTTTATGAACAATTGATAGTTGATTGTTTTTAGTGGTAAAAATCATATGAACCCCACATTTAAAGATATAACTGAAGAATACATTTACATGTCTCATAGCGCTATCATCTTCTAGATAGTGAAATTATATGTTCCCATGTTGATCCCTTTGAAAGTTATCTACTGCCAAACACAAATGGCCTTCTACTCTGATTCTTTTTCAGGCGGCTTTGAGTGCTACAGACATGGCCTTGGCCCTCAATCGGTACCTTTGCACGGCCGTCTTGCCGTTGCTAACAAGATGTGCTCCTCTCTTTGCTGGCACAGAGCACCATGCTTCTCTCATTGACTCATTGCTTCATACTGTATATAGACTTTCTAAGGGCTGTTCACTTACCAAAGCTCAGCGGGATTCTATAGAAGTTTGTTTGCTCTCTATTTGTGGGTGAGTGGATAACAAATTCTACACCAGCTTCTTCTTTAAAAAACAGAATTTACAGTGTGGCTTTTGACAGATTATTTGGAATTTTGGAACCATTTTCCATACCACAGATTTCATTCATTTTAGGTAGTCCCATATACTGAGGTATGAGTCTTCTCTGAGCGCCCTTGCTCCCAGTCGAGTTCCGGAGTGTTCCTCCAAGCCTCCCTAGGGTATCCAGCTGTTGGATATAGCTTTTGACCAGTTACAGAATACTATTCTGGATGTTGGGAGTGGGGAGAAATTGTGTCGGGAGTCCTTGGCCACCTTAGGTGAGATGAATAGATCTCGCCTTTTGACTGTGTTTGATGATTTAACTCCTCTTCTAGAAGAGAAAAGAAAAAAGGGACTTCTTAAATATAAAATGTGATACAGCATAATATTAAAACCATATTTTTGTGGGGCATTGATGAAGGCTGAATATTTCCTCCAACCTGGAAAACCATTTCCTATCAGTAGAAGTGCTAGAATGTGTTACTATGAAAACCAGAAACGTATCTCCCCCTGATGAAGTTTTGCCTGTGAAAGTGAGAATTTCTCAAGCCCCTAGAAAGAACATGGCTCCTTTGTAACTGCTCTAGGAACTCTTGCCTGGCAGTCCCTGGGGGAAGGGCAGGTTTTCACCCATGGTAGAGTGTCTGGGTTGAGAGCCAGATGGCACTGAAGGAGGTGGAAAATCAGAAGAGTAGCTCTTTAACTTCCCTAGTCTAAGATTCTGTAAAATTGAACCAAAATGCCTCCCTCACAGAGATTTTCTAAGTGTTAAACGAGGTAAAACACTTGCTGTTGCCTGACGCAGTAGATGTTCACTATGTATTCATTTTCGCTCCCCTTCTTCTCTGGCAAATTTGCTGTCTCAGCCATTTTTTCGTCCTTTCTGTTCCAATATTCCCTCTTCTTTTTGCCTCTTACCATACATTGGAATGAGGGAAGGGACATTTACTGAAATTAATGGAGGAAAGTCTTAGGAAACAGTGGGGTCTACATTTTTGAGTGGTTTGGAAAGGAAGGAGCAGAACAGAAATATCTTCTGTAGCAAAGAAGGGGTGGTCTTCAGATCTGAGGGATAGAGATGAGTTGGGAAATCTAACCTTACATAAAATTAACTAAGTAGCTGATCTTTGGACAAAGAGCATCTAATGAATACCATCTGAAGAGAGGTATAGATTCAGGTCCTTGGCTTACATAATTTATTCTAATGAATGATCTACTTAGTTTAGACACATTTCTCAGCATTATTAACATTAACTTTGTTCCAACAGACAACTGAGACCTTCTATGATGCAGCACTTACTCAGAAGATTAGTATTTGATGTTCCATTATTAAATGAACATGCAAAGATGCCTCTTAAAGTAAGTGCAGGAAATGTGTGTAGATATTTGATGACTGGTTTCTCTGACTTTATTTTCTATGACAACATATACATTCCTTAGATACATCATGCTTGATGCTGGAAAATGTCTCCCAATTATTGAAATGGGCATTTAGAAGTTATAGGAATGTATATATCAACTTTAAATAAATAAGTTCTATAAGATTATAGAAATCTTAACAATGATTTCAATATAAACAATGGAAATAGAAATCAACGGGAAAAAGAAAAAGGACCACAGGGAAAATAAAAGCCAAGATATTCTTAAGTTGGAAAACATGGTAATAGGCCTGGCCTAAAATATTATTAGAAACCTTGAGGGATAAAGACCAGGCTTTAAAGACAACATTTTCTAAGTTAATAATCACATGACAGGCTCCAAATGTCACTTCATAGGGTTAAAGATAACCTCTCTGTGTATGCAATTATAGTTTGTCACATAGTATAGAAAAATCACTGGTATTTTCTCTAAATTTACTGTTCTGTTCAGGATCAAGTCTCATTCTATCTTACTGAGTTGGGAATGTTTTCTTGTCCTTTAATATCATAATCTAGACTCAGAATATAGAATACAGTGTTTGCATCAAAGTTATATAGTAATGTGATGGATTTTTTAATAGATGGCCACTCTGCAATGCCATCCAGTAGCATTATTTTTTCCCCAATGGCTACCCAGTACTAGTGCTGAAGAAGTATGAGATATGAAGAGTCTATATGTAGCTGTTACAGTAAGCATCCTGGATATTTAGCAAAAGTAATCTTTCTCTGTGAAAACTGACTTTGTTTTAATAAATCTAGATACATTAGTGAATTAGATAAAATAAATTATATTCTTGCTAAAAATTCTGCTTTTATGTTTTTTGTCATCTAGAATGGTCCTTGTCTTGCAAAATTTTTTGATACAAATGAGCTGGAAAATTCATGAAAAAAGATACAGTCTCATGCTGTTACCCTTATGCAATAAAACTCTCTTACATTAGAGATATGTCAGTGTGAAGCCAAGCATATTAGATCTCAGTATTTCATCATTTGTGACTCCTAAATTGTGTGGATGTGTTCATTTTTTTGTAACTGAAAGGACAAGTAAATGAGTTGTAATATTTTAACAATAAGACATGCAGCCCACATTAGTAACAGTCATTCTTACGATTTATTTTCTTCCTTAGATATCGGAAAGAGTCCAAATATGTATAGTCATATAGATCAGTTTATTAATTTGACAAATATAGATCAAAAATAAATTATCTAAAGAACTACCAAATAATTGAAAGATTCTCTGCTTGTCTTTGACATTCCAGTTTAGTTCTAAACAAGCAATATGCATAGGTGAAAATGCAAGGAGCAGTGTAGACAATCAGTAAAGTAATAAATTGCATCCGTAACCCCCAAAGAAATGTAGACAAAGAAGTGATCCAAGTAGAGTGGTTTTGGAAATTTACTTGGAGAATTAAGTACTGAGGCAAGCCATAGGGAGGCAGAGACAGAGCAAAAAGAATCACAGATGTATAGTTCCTTTATTGTGCTTCTGGGCCGTCCCGACATCAGTCCCTTCGTTTTACATGTGGATTGCAAGATATTAATAACAATTCATAAAATTATAAGTAAATGATTAATGTAGAACTCAGAGATACGTAGAATCCAAACAACCTCATAAAGAATGCTGTACAAGATATAGTTATTTGTAAAATTGGGCGTTTGGTCCTCATATTGCAATCAGTGTTAAATTTGAAAGAGACATAGTGTGTCAGTCGGGGTTCTCTAAAGGGGCAGAACTAATGGAATAGATGTATATATGAAGGGGAGTTTATTAAGGTTTATTAAGGAGTGCTGGCTCACACAGTCACCAGGTGAAGTCCCACAATAGACCATCTGCAAGTCGAGGGGGCAGGAAGCCAGTCCAGGTTCCAAAACCTTAAACGTAGGGAAGCCAACAGTGCAGCCTTCAGTCTGTGGCCAAAGAACCAAGAGCCCCCGGTAAATCACTGGCGTAGGTCCAAAAGCCTAAAAGCTGAAGAACTTGGAGTCTGATGTTCCAGGGCAGGAAGCACCCAGCATAGGAGAAAGATGAAGGCCAGAAGATTCAGCAAGTCCAGTCCTTCCGCATTCTTCTGCCTGCTTTTATCCTAGCCCTGTTGGCAGCTGATTAGATGGTGCCCACCTAGATTGAGGGTGGGTCTGTCTCTCCCTGTCCACCCACTGACTCAAATGTTAACGTCCTTTGTCAACACCCTCACAGACACACCCAGGATCAATACTCTGCATCCTTCAATCCAGTCAAGTTGACCCTCAATATTAACTATCACACGTAGTATCCACGGTGATAGTATTCTCCAAGAGAGTTTACATGGGATTGAGCAATTTCACTTCAGTTGACCTTATAATGTAGCATTACAGTGTCTTATGAGGAGAAATGAAAAAAAAAATCCAAAAGGTTTTGATAGCTCATTGCTTTTGTAACTGTTTTCCTACATAGCTGCTGACAAATCATTATGAAAGATGCTGGAAATATTACTGCCTGCCTGGAGGGTGGGGAAACTTTGGTGCTGCCTCAGAAGAAGAACTTCATTTATCAAGAAAGTTGTTCTGGGGCATTTTTGATGCCCTGTCTCAAAAGGTAATTTAAGATTTTGTGGGTTCGTTTGTATCAGTCCAATGGCACAAAGCCACACTTTCTTAGTAAGATAGTATTCCTAGTTGAATACTGTCTTTGCTAACCAAGACACATATGGTTTTATTTTTTCTCTTTTCTCAACTTCATAATAAATGTTGAAAATGCAATTTATATTTATTTTTCTTAATCATTATGGTAGCATTTTCCTTGTGATCACAACACTGTTTCTGAATGTCAAATGGCTAAGCAGTTCAGGAAATTACGCACAGGGTTGATAAGTTTCTGGCGCATTTGGACTCAGACTCTCCCTAGTCCCATCTCCAATCTTATAAAGGCCAAAGAAATTATATCCAATACAAAAATATAAAACATGAAATCTTATGTAATTGTAATATCCCGGTCTCCTGCTAAAGTCTCCAGCTTTGCTGCTATGGAGCTTTAGATACCTTCACTCAATGTTGCATTGCATATATGGCATTCCCTTATAGTTGCAAAATTTATAATGAATAGTTCCTGTGTTTTCAGATGGCTGGCAGGTGTTGATCTTAGAGAAAAGGCAGAACAACAAGTCTTGTATGTTCATGCTTAAATTAATCAAAATTAGTTTGAATTCCCAGATTGACATTATTAGATGATTGGAGTAGTATTACCACAAGTTTGCTACATAGTAGAGGAATGTTTGTCTGCAATTACATTTGGTAGCAACACTTTAATGCTTTTTCTTACTGAATTTCCTTTGGTAAACTGAGTCCTTTTAAAATAATGTGTAAGTATTTTTTAGAATCATTTATGTTTATTTAACAATGAACATTTAAAGTGAAATAATTTAAATTATTATTTTTATTTTTTAGAAAATCTATAAATATAAATTTAACTTAATACTCAAATACCTCTTCCTATAAATTTTTATCATGCATACTTTCTATGGAATTTCTTTTCCAGCTCAGAATTTTATTTTTCAAACCTTTATAATGCAACATGGATCGGTTAAAATTTCTCACTCTCTAGAATGTTATGCTTTCTGTATTTTTCATGTATACTCATTATAATGTACAGGAATTATCTATAACTAACTATAAGTAATATAGTCCCTATTGACTGAAATGATGTTTATCTTGTAACGATATTTTACACGTTGACGATATTAAAGTTTACTTCATTTCCAATGTGTTGGAGAGTCAAAGATTTTATTCTCCTTAAACTGAAACTGCTGCAGCTTCTTTTATGTTTGTAAATCTAGCTGCAGCTTCTTTTATGTTTGATGGGGTTTTAGGCTCTGTGTTTCATTTTCTAGAAAAAGAATTATCAGAGAGTTCAGTTAGCCCAGGGTAATTCAGATTTTCTTCTGCAACCTTCTGTAGCCCTGATGATCATGCTGACAACTTTTGCTATATAGTAATTTCTTTTTTGGTCCTCCATTTTTCCCAGAAATATGAACAAGAGCTTTTCAAACTGGCACTGCCTTGCCTGAGTGCAGTTGCGGGAGCTTTGCCTCCAGACTACATGGAGTCAAATTATGTCAGTATGATGGAAAAACAGTCATCAATGGATTCTGAAGGGAACTTTAACCCACAACCTGTTGATACCTCAAAGTATGGACTCTTTCTATTGCAGCAGATTTTTATTGTAAATGATGTGTGAAGTCTGAAATTGAATAAGGTACTAAAGTGAACTTTCTCTAATACATGCCCCCTTTGAATTGGTATCCTTTTAATAGGGGTCCTTTTAATTTATAAAATGATAGTAATAATAATGATTATACTAATATCAGAAATAGATAAGATGTACCTTCGAGGATATTTTTAACACAATCAAGACTCTGTATATGTAATATCTATAATAGAATTAAGAAAGTCTGTCAGTTATATTTTTAGTTGAAAAATTACCCTAAATGTTTAATAGTAACTATGAATCAACCTCTATATAACATCTTTTACTTAGGATATTCCCAGCATGCACTGCAAAGCTGTTTCTGTGAGTGGCAAGGGAATCCCTTCACCCATCACTACATCTCAGCAAGGTCCAGGGTTCACAGCTGATGTTCAACTTGATAAAACACAGCACGAGATGGAAGGGAATATCGAATGAGAATTTTTCTGGAAAATTCAGCATGCAGTTAGAATGCAGTTTAACAACCAAAACCAAAGATGAAACAACATTCTTTAACATTATGAAACTTGTTACATGTACTTAGTTGCAACAATTGTTCTACGGATAGGATGTTTGGGAACTTCAGGTGTTTGAAGTCTGAGCATTTTGTTGTTGTTGTTACTGTTTTTAAGTAGGATCATGGTTCTCCATGTGCAAGGAAAGCTGCCTCTTCATGCCACATTCTCTTACTGATTCCATGGTGCTCAGCAAGATCAGTTTTAGCAAGGTAGACACTTGGTAGTTCTTATCCACGGCTTCTGAATTTGCTTGGGAGTTCAACTTTGAGGCTTCTGAGTGGCCCCCAGCTGATTTAGCTTCCATAACCAGATCAGAATTTCAACCTGAGTGGTATGCCATTAGTTTGATAATGCCTTAAATTTGCATGTTTGGTCTTTGATGACAGTCCTGTGAGAAAAGACCCTTTCCCCCATCCCCCAGTATTTGGCTTATGTGATTGATCTTTTGTATCTCCTCCGAAGTAAGTAAACCAATATATCACATGTTCACATTCCTACATGGGTAAGTTTGTGGTTTGCTAACATATGATCTAACCTGAGATTTTTAAATATCAGAACAATGTCATGGTTTTGGTGTTGGTTCATTAAATCCAATTAATTAATAAGTGTGGGCATGGATATTAATTTACCTAGGCTTGCCCCTTTGGGGACTTCTTAACAGATACAGGTTTATGCGGTGATATCAATGATTTCTAGATGATTACAATTTTTTATATATTGCTTCTTAGGTATGTGTATGTCTTATAGTTCAATTACTGTTAACTGCTGGAAAACAACAACAAACCATCTTATACTAGATTTTATGTAGAATTGTGTTCTCAAAGTTAATACTTTAATAAGATATATTCATTAATGAATAGAATTTTTTATATATATTTGATTTTCCATTCATAGATATGTTTTAAGCCTTAGATTTACCATCAGACTTGGTCATCATTTGCATGTCCTCAACATCAAGGAACTAAATATTCATTTAAACACAAAAGGAGTCAAGAGTAAATATTAACAAAAAGCAGAAGTTAATTATTTTCCCTATAGTTAATTCTAGTAACATTTACACTGTTATTTGTGGACCATGAATATTTAAAAATTTTAACACATCACTACTAAATTTAGTGCTTGTATTTTCTTTGTTGTGTAATATATTGTCCTAATCTTTGAATGTATTTAATTATTTCAATTTATGTATTTAATAATAATTGTTATTATAGTTTTATGATATTTAATTTGTTATGTTAGCACATAAACTATGAATCAATATAAGATGAGCAGATAGAACATTATCTGCTTGACTTTTCTTATATTGTTCTGAAAATAGAAAAATGTAATTCTTTGTTAACAGTAGTGTTTAACAGTTAAAATTGAATGAGATATAAGCATTCATTAGCTGTGAGTAAATTATTAATGTGATTCCTGTAAATTCTGTGAAAATCAAGCTCTTTTGTCTTTACTTTTCTCATAGTATTACAATTCCTGAGAAGTTGGAATACTTCATTAACAAATATGCAGAACACTCGCATGACAAGTGGTCAATGGACAAGGTAAAAAGAGAATTACGTTCTTATTCAGTAGTCATTATTAATGACTGGTCACTGTTCAATACTTCTGACCATGACAGTGTTCTCTTTTAAAATGAGAACTTGATCTAAATTAGGAAAAAATACTTAATTACAATTAGCTTATATAATAATATAATATTTAGCTAGCTCTATCATTAACACAAATATAATACACTTATGAATAAGCACTATTTTAAGCTTTCAAAAGATCTATTAATTACATTATAAATATAGTTGCTATAACATATATTGTTTATCGGAGTAAAAAGCAGTAATCACCAAGGGCTTCAGGAGGAAATGGTGACCCCCGTTCAGAATTCACCTTTTAAGGAAACTTTGGTTTCATATGTAGGTTTTTTGGGTTTATTTTTTGAGTCCTGCTCTGCCGCCCAGGCTGGAGTGCAGTGGTGTGATCATACTTCACTGCATCCTGGAACTACTGGGGTCAAGCGATCCTCTTGCCTCAACCTCCTGAATAGTTGGGACTACAGGTGCACACCACCATACCTGGCTAATTGTTAATATTTTTTATAGAGATGAGATCTTGCTATGTTGCCCAGGCTGGTCTCCAACTGTTGGCCTCAAGCAGTTGTTCAACCAGCCTCAGCCTTCCAAACTGCTGAGATTACAGGCATGAGCCACCATGCCTGGCCAGGTTTTAGGTATAGTTCTATATCAGATAAAATCTTGAGAATTCTTAATCAGGATTTAACAATTATTTACCTTTTCTATTCTTCTGTTGCATTTCTTACTACCAACTAGATCTGCAGTTTACTAAAAATAGATTACATTGGCCAGGTGACTTTTTTGTGTGTTTTCAAGAAAAACAACACAAATGAGAAAACTAAAGTAGCTGCATCTATGAGATAATTTCTACATATTATGAGATTTTCTAAAGGAAATCTTATGCCTGAATATTCACATTTAAGTTGAGCTCAGTCTAAACTTGACAGAGGATAAAGTAGGTTCATCAGAGGAGTTGAGTTGAGATGGTTCAAGAACCTAAAATACTCATATACTGTTTTGGTAAAATGAAAATCAGACACCAAAGGTTGCTTCCAGAGGATGTGTATGCTTCGTAACAAATCAAGATCATCATGCTAGAGATGTCATATTGAGTTTCAAACATTGCCCTGGCCAGTCAGTCTTTCAGTCCCTCTAAGAAACCCTTTTTTGCTGGTTTTGATAAGTATCTGGTTCTTCGTTCAGTAACCGATTTACTACGTAAGTCAGTAAGGATCTATCTTACAAAACAACTCCACTAAGTACTGAGTGGGTGGAGTTGGTGATGGAGAGGAATATTACAGGAAGGTATTCCAGTCTAATTACTCAGACTCTGTAGGCAGACGAGAAATGATATAGGGAAATGGCGATATGTACAAATGGGCAAAATAATATGGAATGAATGTGTTGAGAGAAAATTTGATGAAAGAATGGATAAAACAGGTAGCATTATTCAGAGAAGACTCTGAGATGCATACTCTAGTTTTCCTATTTAAAATGCATGTTTTTTATTTACACTTCACAGGTGGGGTCCCAAGATGGGTCAGAATAGATATCCTTGGGACCATGCATCCCTGTAGCCTCCTCCTGTGGGAATGCTTATCGGCACAATTGCAAGACCTTGGTCTGTTTAAGGAAGATTGGGTGCTTCTAGTCTCTGGATAAAAAGACTTGTTCCAGATGATTACTGAAAATACATCATGCAATACATCCATGCAACAAAACTGTACATTTACTCCCTGAATCTGAAATTTAAAATAAAAGAAAATAACATTGATTAGGATGGATATCTTTATAGTGACTTATGCTGGATAAAATTTCAATCTTAACCCTTACTTTAGTTCACTTTAGGTTTATTTTATCAAACATGCACTTAAACACCTGTATATGTACACCCTCTAAAATTAACACATGTAAAACAATTTTTAATGTTTGCCTTTTTTTTTTAGTTGGCAAATGGATGGATTTATGGAGAAATATATTCAGACTCTTCTAAGGTTCAACCATTAATGAAGCCGTACAAGCTATTGTCTGAAAAGGTGAGGATTTTTTGTTTGTTTTAGTTTGTAAAGTTTTTATTCTTTTGGAAAACATTTTTCTTTGTTACATATTTTTATATGAAAATGACTTCTTTATTTTAAAGTTGGTATTTTTTCTTCCAAGGCCCCATTTTTAAAAAACTTCTTATATTTTGTCTTTTCTTCTCCATTCTTATTTTCTGTCAGCATTTCTGTGTTTATTCTCTTCTCTCCTTAACATTTTTCTTTTCCTTTTTGGTTTTTATTCCTCTTCCATATTTTTAAGTACTTTTAAAAATCTTCTTACCATGTTTAAAAGTTTCTTGATGAGTAATGACAAAGTAATAATGTGCTTATTATGTATAGGTTTTCATATATTTGACTTCTTTGGGGAAAAAAATGAATATCTTGACAAATGAAGGGAAAAGGATTTCACTTCATTGTGAGTCACATGTATATTACATAAGCTGTCCTTTTGTTCTGTGTCTCTCCTTCGTAGTTTCTGTGTTAGGTCCTAGGAACCAGGTCTGCTAAAGGAAATTGACCTTGATGCTATATAATGAACAAAGTGAGGATCCCTCTTAGTAACATTAGTAAAACTAGATCTCTGCTCACACTCTGCTTTTAGAATTTTACTTTCCTTTTTTATTTTTAAATAAGCTATGCGCATCGAATTTTTAAAAAGTGAAGGCACTCTATTCAAGAGCAAAGCGTTACTTAACGTTTTTATTTACATTCATAATATATCTGTTGTTTTTTGGTTTTTCTTCTCTAGGAAAAAGAAATTTATCGCTGGCCAATCAAAGAATCTTTAAAAACTATGCTGGCTTGGGGCTGGAGAATTGAAAGAACTCGAGAGGGAGACAGCATGGCCCTTTACAACCGGACTCGTCGTATTTCTCAGACAAGCCAGGTAAGAATTCATCATGGTGATGAATCAACTGCTTATGTTATGGACTAAATAATTTTGTTAAATTTAATTATTGGGTTTTTCTTAAAAAATAATTTGAAAATTCTGAAGACTCACAAAATTTAGAAGGGAGAGAAAAAAGCTATATTACCTTTTCTTTAGTTTCAAGGGAGGTTAAATGATGATTAAGTTACTGGACTTTATGTACAAGCCTTCCGTTTTCTGGCTAGTATAGAAGAAGTAACCAGCTGTAGGACATGGGTGAAGCTGGAAACCATCATTCTCAGCAAACTAACACAGGAACAGAAAACCAAACACCACATGTTCTCACTCATAAGTGGGAGTTGAATAATGAGAACACATGGACACAGGGAGGGGAACATCACACACCAGGACCTGTCGTGGGGTGGGGAGCTAGGGGAGGGAAAGCATTAAGAGAAATACCTAATGTAGGTGATGGGTTGATGGGTGCAGCAAACCACCGTGGCATGTGTATACCTATGTAACAAACCTGCACGTTCTGCACAAGTACCCCAGAACTTAAAGTATAATAAAACATTTAAAAAAGAAGAAGAAGTACTCAGTTGTAAGGTCCTGAAGTTTTGCTAATGGAAACAGCACATCATGTTCATTCGCTACAGTTAGTTTGTCTATGAAGCTTTCTTCTCATTTCCAGTGGGATCTGAGGGTTGGTTCTTAGGAAAGAGTAGGATGTTCAGACAGTCATGATGCAGATCTAGAACGCACAGGGGTGCTCCTGTCTGCAGAGGGCAGGTATACAGCCACACAGGCAGAGCAAGAATTCACAGAAGATGTTGCTACTGGACCATGTCAAGGGAGTTCAACCAACAAGCAAGACTCTACCCATAGGTCTTAGGTGCTCAAGGTGGCAAGAGTAAGGCACAGCCTTGCTGTGGAAAAGCTGGGGTTCAGGGTGGACACCAAATGCCACCCATTAACATTTAGTCACAAGGTCATGTGAGCTGCTTACCTTTGACCCTCTCATTTCTCCTGGGAGCTAAACCTGTCATTATTCTTTTCTTGACCCCTCAACTCACTATATATGTGGTTTACACCAAATGTTGTTTATTATTGCTATTTACACAGATATCCTTTTTTTGAAAGAAAAAATGAGGGTCTAACAGCATGTGCTTCACATGCTCCATAGTTGAAATAGACTTTTTTTTGTATCATTTCAAATTTTTTTTTTATACCTTAAGTTCTAGGGTACATGTGCACAACATGCAGGTTTGTTACATATGTATACATGTGCCATGTTGGTGTGCTGAACCCATCAACTCGTCATTTACATTAGGTATATCTCCTAATGCTATCCCTCCCCACCTCCCTCCCCACAATAGGACCCGGTGTGTGATGATCCCCTTCCTGTGTCCAAGTGATCTCATTGTTCAGTTCGCACCTATGAGTGAGAACATGCAGTATTTGGTTTTCTGTTCTTGCGGTAGTTTGCTGAAAATGATGGTTTCCAGCTGCATCCATGTCCCTACAAAGGACACGAACTCATCCTTTTCTATGGCTGCATAGTATTCCATGGTGTATATGTGCCACATTTTCTTAATCCAGTCTGTCACTGATGGACATTTGGGTTGATTCCAAGTCTTTGCTATTGTGAATAGTGCTGCAATAAACATACGTGTGCATGTGTCTTTATAGCAGCATGACTTATAATCCTTTTGGTATATCCCCAGTAATGGGATGGCTGGGTCAAATGGTATTTCTAGTTCTAGATCCTTGAGGAATCGCCACACTGTTTTCCACAATGGTTGAATTAGTTTATAGTCCCACCAACAGTGTAAAAGTGTTCCCGTTTCTTTACATCCTCTCCAGCACCTGTTGTTTCCTGATTTTTTAATGATTGCCATTCTAACTGGTATGAGATGGTATCTTATTGTGGTTTTGATTTGCATTTCTCTGATGGCAAGTGATGATGAGCATTTTTTCACGTGTCTGTTGGCTGTATGAATGTCTTCTTTTGAGAAATGTCTGTTCATATCCTTTGCCCACTTTTTGATGGGGTTGTTTGTTTTTTTTCTTGTAAATTTGTTTAAGTTCTTTATAGGTTCTGGATATTAGCCCTTTGTCAGATGAGTAGATTGCAAAAATTTTCTCCCATTCTGTAGGTTGCCTGTTCACTGTGATGGTAGTTTCTTTTGCTGTGCAGAAGCTCTTCAGTTTAATTAGATCCCATTTGTCAATTTTGGCTTTTGTTGCCGTTGCTTTTGGTGTTTTAGACATGAAGTCCTTGTCCATGCCTATGTCCTGAATGGTATTACCTAGGTTTTCTTCTAGGGTTTTTGTGGTTTTAGGTCTAACATTTAAGTCTCTAATCCATCTTGAATTAATTTTCGTATAAGGAGTAAGGAAAGGATCTAGTTTCAGCTTTCTACTTATGGCTAGCCAATTTTCCCAGCACCATTTATTAAATAGGGAATCTTTTCCCCATTGCTTGTTTTGTCAGGTTTGTCAAAGATCAGATGGCTGTAGATGTGTGGTATTATTTCTGAGGGCTCTGTTCTGTTCCATTGGTCTATATCTCTGTTTTAGTACCAGTACCATGCTGTTTTGGTTACTGTAGCCTTGTAGTATAGTTTGAAGTCAGGTAGCGTGATGCCTCCAGCTTTGTTCTTTTGGCTTAGGATTGTCTTGGCAACGAGGGGTCTTTTTTGGTTCCATGTGAACTTTAAAGCAGTTTTTTCCAATTTTGTGAAGAAAGTCATTGGTAGCTTAATGGGGATGGCATTGAATCTATAAATTACCTTGGGCAGTATGGCCATTTTCACAATATTGATTCTTCCTATCCATGGGCATGGTATGTTCTTCCATTTGTTTGTGTCCTCTTTTATTTTTGGTATTGATGGAACGTATCTCAAAATAATAAGAGCTATTTATGACAAACCCACAGCCAATATCATACTGAATGGGCAAAAACTGGAAGCATTCCCTTTGAAAACTGGCACAAGACAAGGATGCCCTCTCTCACCACTCCTATTCAACATAGTATTGGAAGTTCTGGTTAGGGCAATCAGGCAAGAGAAGTAAATATAGGGTATTCAGTTAGGAAAAGAAGTCAAATTGTCCCTGTTTGCAGATGACATGATTGTATATTTAGAAAACCCCATTGTCTCAGCCCAAAATCTCCTTAAGCTGATAAGCAACTTCAGCAAAGTCTCAGGATACAAAATCAATGTGCAAAAATCACAAGCATTCTTATACACCAGTAACAGGCAAACAGAGAGCCAAATCATGAATGAACTCCCATTCACAATAGCTTCAAAGAGAATAAAATACCTAGGAATTCAACTTACAAGGGATGAAATATACTTTTAAATAAATTGAGTTCTGATTTGGGCATATTTTACATTAAATTGTCTTTGGGATGTATCATATATGGATGGAAACTATAAAAGTGTGTTTTATCTATTTTTTGTTTCTTTACGCTTTTCTAAGTAAAATAGCTTTTATTTTAATCTGTTTCAACAAATGCTGAGCACAAAATGCGTACTAGGCAATGAGAATACAAAGACAGCAAGACAATTGTAATCCTAAAAATCATAAAATAGTGTTAGATAAGGTCAAGTTAAATCTACTACAACATGGTACAGAAAGGGTGAGACTAGTGGTATGTACAAGGCACTACACAGTGTAGAGAAAGGGATGATTTTTAAAAATTATTCTGTAAGGCAGATAAGAAATAAGAAATTACTGCAAATGCAGATGACTTTAAGCTTCATGAAAAAAAGGAAGATTCTTCCACTGCTCTTAATAGCAAAAATTATGTACTCTAATTTAAAATCATATATATTTTATATCACCCCTCTTTCCCTTTCTCCTTTTTGTTCTAATAGTAAGCCCTTAATAGATCCTATTAACCCGTGGAATCATCTCTCGTGTCTTAGTGATTTTTACAGTGACATGTGATTTTTGAAATTTATTCTTAAATCTCGAATGTGATTTCAAAATATTAGGTGATGCTTGTGCCAGAGGCACAGTTTGTAAGGTAAGAGGAAGGGCTATGGAATTTCACCACTTGGGCTTAAATCCTAGTAGTGCTGCTTTCTAAAAATGTACATTTGGGTATTTGATCTCTGTTTGCCTCATTAAATGTGAACTCTTATTGTTACTATTGTTATGTCAGTATTTCTGTTGAGAGCATTTATTGAGGGCATTTCATTAGTGGTAAATGAAAAAGTATATTTGTGTTTGTAGCACTTTGGCCTGTAGGTAAGAAAGAAAGAATAGTTCTGTCAGCCTCAGAAATGGGGAGCAATATACACCGAAGGCCACAAATCTATGTATAACTCTTGCCATTATTTTCGCCCAAAGGTTCTTTAAGCATAAACCCATATTATTTCAAATATTAACATAGATTGTCATTTCTTCATTACTTATAGCTTTTTGTTTTTATAGCTTTTTGTTTTTCAACTATCATCTTGTTAAACTTCTTTGTCTTTTTTCTGTTACTGATTTCTTATGTGATTATAAAGCAATTTTCTATCATGTATAAACT
Organism: Macaca nemestrina; assembly: GCF_043159975.1. Classification (NCBI taxonomy): domain Eukaryota; kingdom Metazoa; phylum Chordata; class Mammalia; order Primates; family Cercopithecidae; genus Macaca; species Macaca nemestrina. The sequence goes on along the minus strand of NC_092125.1, from coordinate 11,544,681 downwards.
CTTCTGACTAAAGGAACACTTTATAGCATCATTTTATATAAGGAATGTAAATGGATGAGTGAAGATCATGTGTAGATGTGATTCCGACCCTGAATGCACCAGCTTTTTTTTTTTTTTTTTTTACTGGGGCTCAGCACTCCCTCAGGGACGTACAGGTGGCCCATGGTTAATGGCAGTATCTGGCACAGCCAGCCTGGGTTGACATTCTGGTCTCACCCCTGAGTACCTAGCTAGTTATGTGAGCTTGGGTAAACTGGTTAACCTCTGTATGCTGCAGTTTTCTCATCTTTAAAATGAAGCTGGTGTGAGTCTCTGCTTTGAAAGAATGTTGTGAGTGTTCTCGTTATGATGCTTATTAATCACTTAATAACTGGCATATATTTCAATATAGGTGAGCCATAATTTTTGTCCTTACTATCTTTATGTGGATCAATAATCTGATGAATGTCTTTTGTTTGCCATGAATACCAGAGGAAGACACGAATCCTGATTTCAGGAAATTTACCACCCACTTAGGGCTTTAGAATTTGCACATGTAAGACAAACATAAGGGTATGAATAACACCAGTATCAACTTGCCGGAATATACAATAGAGTATATAAGGGCTGATAAAAGTTACAAGAAGTTGATTGGAGAGGGGTTAACTGGGTGGATTTTGACCCCCTCCTTAGTAGGGATACTAAAGTCAACAGCAAAGAACATTTCTGACAATCTCAGGCATATCCCACAGGTTTTCAACAATTACTTGTTTACTCCCAAATTCCAATGCCTTACCTCATATCCATTTTTCAGTACTACAAATGTAGGATAAAAACTACTTAAAACAAATGAAAAAATAAGCTTATACCCTGGAAGGGGAAGGGAGATTAGAATGAAACTTTTGGAACGTGTTACTTATCTAGAACTAAAATACGGGATAGGATAGAGGGATGATGCATTCATTCCTTCAGCAGATATTTATTGAGCACCCATTATGTATGCTGCATTGTCCTAAGCTTTTCAGATAGATCAGTGACAAAATGGACAAAAATCTCTGCTGTCCAGGAGCTTACATTCTAATGGGGGAAATAAACAACGGATAGAAAGGCCAGGCATGGTGGCTCATGCCTGCAATCCCAGCACTATGGGAGGCTAAGGCAGGGGAATTGCTTGAGCCCAGGAGTTTGAAAGCAGCCTGGGTAATATGGCAAAACAACATCTCTACAAAAAATAGAAAAACTAGTCAGGTGTGGTTGCACGGCACACACCTGTAATCCCAACTACTCAGGAGGCTGAGGTGGGAGGATTGAATAAAGCCAGGAGGTTGAGGCTGCAGTGAACTGTGTTGGTGCCACTTCACTTCAGCCTAGATAACAGTGTAAGAGAGACTCTGTCTTCAGAAAAACAAGTTCTAGCTGTGCTATGATAGAGTATGACAAATATCATGAAAAAAGAAAACAGCATAGAAAGGCAAATTGGGAGTGCAACAGGGAGATTTGGAAGGTGTTTGGAGGTGAGTTGCAATTTTAATATGGAGCTTTCAGGTATATTTCATCAGAAGGTGAATTGAATAAAAACCTGAAAGAGTTGAGGGAGTTACACAGATTTGGAGGAAGAATGTCCCAAACATTGCACATGTGCTAAGGTGGGAGTGTGTGGGAGATAAGGAAGTGAGCGAGGCTGGAATCCAGTGAGTAACATGAGGGTACAGTGGTCTCAGGGGCCAGGTCCTATAGGACACGGGGGACCATCTTAAGGACCTGGATAAGTGCTTTGGTGTTAGAATCACTTTCAAAATTTGGTGCTGCTGTTTGCTATCTACATAATACAGTTTATGACTTTTAAAATTATTTAATTTCTCTTGAGCCTCTTTTCTCTCATTTTAAAATGATAAAAAGTAATACCTACTGTTCAGAGTTGTTCTGAAGATGAAATGAGATAATCTGTGTGTCCCGATGACCACACACCTGGTAGTTGCTACTGCTGCTGTTAATGCTAATAAGATTAGTATGAATGTTAAACCCCCTGGCTCCAAGACGGTGCATAGTCCAGGGAACCTGAAATTGTGCAAGACTTGGCCAGTCTTCTGATTTCTGTGTATCTGAAGAAGAAAAACAGGCAATTAAAAGCATAAAAAGAATCTGTCCCTAAATAAGCAAATATTTACCTACGTTATTAAAACTGGCCTCAAGAACTTAAAGTGAAAAACTTGTAAATTTCAGTTATATAAGGAAAATGGTTTAAGGGGAGATTAAATCGTGGGAAATCTATTTTAGGAACAAATAGAGTTATAGAGTTATTGCTATCAATAAAATTTGCAGAAAGTCTAATATAATTTGTCACCAGTTTTAAGACATACACTTGCCCTGTTTTAATATCTGTGAGATTGGGAATCGTTTTATAATCTTCACATTAATGAGAGATGGTATGTGTCAGATGCTGGAAATATTAATAAAGCCCAGCCCGTGCCCACATATTTTTGCTGTACAGTGGAGAAGACATTGCTTAGGGAAGAACAAAATAAATAGTTTGGAAATGTAATTCTGACAACAAAATGGAGAATGAGTTAGAGAAGGATGAGACTGAAGGCAGAAAGATAGACTCCTGAGGGGGATGTTGTAGACATCCCAGAAAAAACAACAAAAACCAAAAAATGTTGTGTCTGAATTAGAGCAGAGACAGTGGAAACAGAACACCATGGTATGTCCCAGGGATATTTTTGAGGTAGACAGAATTTTGTGGCTGATACATGATAATAGATGAAGGGGAGTATATTAGTCTGTGTTTACGCTGCTGATAAGGACACACCTGAAACTGGGCGATTTACAAAGGAGGAGGTTTAATTGACTCACAGTTCCACGTGGTTGGAGAGGCCACACAATCGTGGTGGGAGGTGAAAGGCACATCTCACATGGCAGCAGACAAGAGAAGAATGAGGAGCCAAGCGAAAGGGGTCTCCCCTTATAAAACCACCAGATCTTGTGAGACTTATTCCCTACCACGAGAACAGTATGGAGGAAAGCACCCCCATGATTCAGTTATCTCCCGCTGGGTACCCCCACAACATGATGGAATTATGGGGGCTACAATTCAAGATGCGATTTGGATGGGGACATTGACATGATGATGAAGGGGAATAATCTGAGATGATTGCCATGGATTCTAGCTTGTGTCCCCAAGTTGATAGCCGTGTTAGGTGAAGTAAAGACCATAGGAGTGCTGGGGACAGCAAGCAGAGAATAATGGCTTTGATTTTGTATGTTGTGGTAGGCAAAATTATGACTCCCAAATATGTTCACCCACTCCTCACTACAACTGTATGGGAGCTATGGTGTTGATGGTAGTTATGTTAGTAGTGGTGGTAATGATAGTATACTAGCAGTGAGAATAGCCATTTACTAAAATCCCTGATCCATTCCTTTGTGTCAGGCACTTTGCTACGGGTTTTAAATCCATTACCTCATTTCATACCAGCATTTGAAGCAGGTGGTCTATTTAGCATATTAAAAGAAAAAGTTCCACTTTGGGAGGCCGAGACGGGCGGATCACAAGGTCAGGAGATCGAGACCATCCTGGCGAACACAGTGAAACCCCGTCTCTACTAAAAAAATACAAAAAATTAGCCGGGCGTGGTGGTGGCGCCTGTAGTCCCAGCTACTCGGGAGGCTGAGGCAGGAGAATGGCGGGAACCCGGGAGGCGGGGCTTGCAGTGAGCTGAGATCCGGCCACTGCACTCCAGCCTGGGCGACAGAGCCAGACTCCGTCTCAAAAAAAAAAAAAAAAAAAAAAAAAAAAAAGAAAAAGTTCAGACAAATTAAATTTAACAGAGTTTAACAGAACCAGTGGCAGTCCCTGGAACCAGGACAGGTTCAGTGAGAGTCCGGGACTGCCATGTGGCCAGATAACATTTATAGACAAAAAGGGAAGTGATGCTCAGAAAACAGAAGTGAGGTACAGAAAAAGCTGGATTTATTCCAGCATGGTGTTTGCCTCCTTTAAACAAGGTTTGAACAGTGTCCTCATGGTGAAAGCACAGAAGCCAGGGTGCCGTCAAAACTGACCCGAAAGTTAAGTATCACTCATGAGCCTGTTATTAATTATAGCATATGTTACACTCACTTTTATTTTACAAGCATGATAATGAGCTATATTTTCATTTTGTTTTTAGTTTGTTTTTTGTTTATGCATTTTTAATAAGAGAATATACACAATTATGAAATATATCACGGTATAGTTTTGGATTTATAAGCAGGAACCAGAGCTCATTTCTGTGGTACACTTTCACATAATATGCCATTGGGTGGAAGGAGGTAAGTGCCCAGGATGGTAGTGAAACTTCCTTAAAATTGATGAAGAGATATATTTCATTTTTTAAAAGCTTTAATTCAGAAATTAAAAAACTCTCTTCCTCGAGGATTTCCAAGTGCATTATTGAATACCGTATGACATACTATTATAATTTAAAAGTTAGTTGTACTTTATTCTAACATTTGACTCATGAAGACATTTGTAAATAGTGACATCTTTGATTAACTCTCGCTTGCTTGAGGAAGAGTAAATTTCATTGCAGCCATTTTGGATTTGTAAGAAACTAAAAAATGCAATGGTCCCCTGCGTAAGATAATGTTTCAACATTTTGGATTCATGGCACAATATGTTAAATTCTGATAGTTAATTTTCAGGATTGTCAATCATAAATCGTTTTTCAGACACCCAAATATAATGTTAATGTGCGAGATGTGTTTACAACATCATTTTGTAAAGAAACTTGCCAGTTTTATCTGAGGAAACACTATGTTTGGAAGTTTGTGTTATATTTTTAAAGTGTAATTTAAGTCTCTCTTCACAAGGTTTTTAATGAGGCACTATTTTTTCACATGAATGATCTAGGTTTCTGTAGACGCTGCCCATGGTTACAGTCCCCGGGCCATTGACATGAGCAATGTTACGCTATCTAGAGACCTGCATGTAAGTACTATCAACTTTTAAAAATAGTCTCCAAATTTAATTTTTAAGAAGCATAACGTAATACTTTCCTGCATATATTTCACAGCGTGGTTTATTTGAATGTGGTGATCCTATAATGGATCCACGGAATTTATAGATTATATACTCTAATTTTTTAGTACTATCAAAATTGATAGCTGGGTGTGGTGGCACACACCTATAGTCCCAGCTACTTGGGAGGCTGAGGCAGGAGAATCACTTGGACCTGGGAGGCGGAGGTTGCAGTGAGCTGAGATTGCACCACTGCACTCCAGCCTGAGTGACAGAGTGAGACTCCCTCTCAAAGAAAAAAAAAAAAAAAAAAAAGAAGTTGATACAACTTTTTCTAGGATGTTTCAGCCATATAACATATTTTCCTTAAAGATAGATAATAGCCATTTAAAAATCTCTATGTTAAATAGTTGTGTGTGAGAAGAAAGTAAATAGTTAATAATGCTCTGCGCAAGGGCCACTTTCTTTTAAGTTTTCCCTGAGAAATTGATTGCATTTGCAATCCTTATTGCTCCATTCATAGTCTCCTCTGTTCTTTTTTGTCACCAAGGAACCTACTTTGAAATAGCAGATTTGAAAGTAAGATAAAATTTATTGCCTTGAGACATAAAGTTAATAGGTCAATTTGGTGTTTAAATAACATATTAGCATTGTTGGTAACTGTATCGTTCCAAGAGAAATAAGAATGAAAATATAAAATGTACATATTGTTAAATTGTTTTGTTTGCCATTTGTTATTGCTCCCATATGAATGTCTTAAAATGACACAGTAAACTTGAAAATCAAATGTAAAAAGAATCTTAGAGGTAATCTTAATCAAAACCCAAAAGGTCACAGAAAGATTAACTTGGCTAGTCTAAGATCTCTTACCTAGTTTGGACAGAGATTGATTTAGAAATTAGATCTTTGACTGTCCATCTAACATTCTCCACATTCAAGTTTAATAAGGTTTAGGTCATTTTTAAGGCTTTGGAAATTAAAACAAGAACTTGTAAATAATTTTTTTTTCTGAAGTCCATAGCTATTTTGGTTTCATTATTGAATCAGTGTCTTCAAACATTATGAATAACAATGACCATTCTCATCTGCTGTTTAGTTACTGTGTCATATTGCAAATCCTTACAATTCGCTGGGATTCAGATTCTAAAGAAGAGTGTGTGATTATCTTTTAAATGTATTGTAGCACTAATACTGTGTTAGTTATTCCTTTAAGGCATCTAATATTACGTATTAGAAAGCAATGTTATCCTTTTTTACTTGTTGAAGTAATAAATATTTTTGTTTTAAGGCTATGGCAGAAATGATGGCTGAAAACTACCATAATATATGGGCAAAGAAAAAGAAAATGGAGTTGGAGTCCAAAGGTAATATTTTCTAAAAACGTGTATTAAAAAACAATCAGGGTTCAATCACATGAATATATACATGAAGTAGTCTTTTTAGCACAAGAGCTTATTATAACTTTTTAAAATTAGAATGGTTTAAATGTGCCTATAACAGATTGAAGGTGGAAATGCTGTAATTTCCTAGCGACTAGTATATATTTTCTTGTATCTCAGAATTTTGGCAGCTTTCTTTTACCTGTTTTAGCTTATAGATTTCTATACTTCTCATCCTGATATCTGATTTGTTCTATGAATGACTTAGACTTCCCTCCCTGACTCTCTTCCCCAACTTAAATATCTCCTATTTCACCCCTTTTTATTTCGTGTCTCAGCCTCTTTCGTCTAGTCCAGCTATGTTACTGTCTCTTACATGCTTTTGCTTGCACTTTTCCCGTTTTTTTTTATTCAAATGCTAAATGACCTAATGTTCTCTTAGGTATTTCTCAAGTCTTTTAAAATGTATTTGCATGAATATTTTCTTCAATTTAATGTATGCTACACTGATGATATCTTTCAACGTTATTTATTTGCCATTAGTCTATACACATATTGTTCATAATGTGGGGGGGGTGTGTGTGCGAGCATATGTGCTGTCGTTAATGACTTCCTATATGGTTTTCTTTCCCCCAATAGGAATATATTATTTTCAAGGTCAGGGCCACAACATTTATTTCTTTTGTAGTCCTTATTGTATAGTTACAGGTGCCAATAAATCTTCTACTTTTTGTTTATTTGACTAGGTAAAAATGTAGAAGGGGAGAAGATTTTGAAAGTGGGGATGTTTCATGGTGAAAAGTAAAACTGTGATATGGAAGGATGGTACCTGGCACCAAGCACTAGGAAACAGAGTAACACAAATTAGGGTTAGTCACAGAGAGGAAAAGAGAAGATTTCACATTTTTAAATTGCCTGTTTCAAAATGCTGCTCAAGGATAATATGCCTGTATTCTAAAACCGCCCCATAAATGTTTGTTAAATGAATGATTAATTCATTGTTTGGCTCATGGGTGCATGGGTGAATGGATGGATGGAAAATGAGTCATAGAGTTTTGTTTTGTGAAATTCTTGACAGGGCATTGCCCACATAACTGATAAACAAAATCACTGCTTGTTACATGAGCGGATTACATGAAAAAGTATCTGTTCCTTTTTTTAAACTATGTTTCAGTCACTGTAGTAGAGTCAAAATTAAAAATAATAAGCAGCTGTTTTATTACAAGTTGATTATCCCTTATCCAAAATGTTTGGAACCAAAACTGTTTGAAAGTTGAGATTTTTTCAGATTTTTTAAATATTTGCATTAAATATATGGGTTCAGCATCCCAAATCCAAAACCCAAAATTTTAAGTGCTCCAATAAGTGTTTCCTTTGAGCATCATGTAGACACTCAAAAAGTGTCTGATTTTGGAACATTTGGATTTCAGATTTTCAGATTAGATATACACAACCTATATGCTTTTCTAAATAAGCATGATAGAAAATCATCATTATTTAAATTTCTGAGCCAGATTGATGTTTTCTTTAAGTCATACCACTAGTAGATGGCACATCCATACTTCTGCATACAACTTGTATTGGCTCAAATGTATAATCTGTAGTTGGGCAACTAACCTAGTTCAGCAGACTAAGTGGCGAGGTAGGGGAAATGAGTCCTCGCTGTCTTTAATTCTCTTACTGCACATATGGATTTCATTTTAGAAAAGGAACTTGTTTAGAACCAGAATGGCAGACCAGTGGGAAAGGGGTTGAAATATGCAATCCTGGATCCTGGCTTTTAGGTTATGGAGGTTAGCAAACCAGAGAAGTGAGTCTTGGGAATAGGAGATAGGTTACAGACTGTGGCCAGTTTCGGAGCAGAAACTACATGTGTTTTTTTTTCAAAGTTGTTTTCTCACTCGGGGACATTAATAGTGAGGAGGATCCTTATAGCCAACAGTTGTAGGCAGTTGCATCCTGCCAGCTCTACTCCCACTGCCAATAAGAGTAGGTGGGAGGAATCTGTCACCACCCGATGTCTTGGTGTCTGGGTGTGTGTGTGTGTGTGTGTGTGTGTGTGTGTGTGAGAGAGAGAGAGAGAGAGAGAGAGAGAGAGAAATAGAAATGAGAAGTCAAAAACACTGAAAGAATCAGGGCCAAAGCTGCCCAGTTTTGCTTTCACCCATTCTCTTCTCTTTTATCATCCCTCCATCTGTGCAGAGAAGATGAATCTGCTTTAGGAAAATCAGGAGAAAAATGCTTCTTTTGCTTGTCTTAGTCATCTGATCTTCAGTGCTCTTTTGGAATCTTGAAAAGTCTGAGGGAAAATCAGATGCCATAAGGAGTTAATAGAAATAAAGGAGTATAAGTCCAAAAAGTATGAGTGGCACTCCCAAATTAGTGAAAAAATGTTATTTTCACACTGGCACTTCAAATATTTTGTACCATGGTCATCTGTTGTTAAGCTACAGACAGTTCACTGGTGTCAAGTGTTTGTTCACCCTGTAGTATGAATGGGTTCATGAGTCCGTGCTAGTATGTGCGGTAATATCCTCGGAATTATTGCTCATTCATTTGCCTCTCCAAGGAGCTGGTTTCCTTCAGCACGAGATGTCTACACCCATATCATAAATGGGAAAGATGAGGGTGGAAGTGCAAGGTAAATGTCCATGGTCACACTGCTAGTTAGAGGCACAGTGAGGACGTAGATTTCAGTCACCTGGCAGGCTTTCAGATCCCTTCGCCTTCTAGTTCAGTGGAGGTCGAATAGAGTGAGAAGAGTTACCGAGTTAGTGGGTACTTTGTGTTCTTAGGATTTTTAAATTATAGACCTCTTTCTGCGTCTCTCTCTTTCTCTCCCCACCTCCCCGACAGTAACTTGTTGGTATGTGGCCCCCAAATCACTGATTACAAATTAAGTTGCCAAATTAATAGCATTCTCTAGGACTAAATGCAGTAATGGAGTTCGAACTAGGTGATGGTTGATTAAACTAGGGTGATGGAATTCGGTGCTTGATTTTAAAAAGAGTTTTGCTTTTATTTTTAACCGATACGTAATTGTCTATATGACTTACAGTGTGATATTTGCATAATGTATACAACGTGTAATGTTCAAATCAGGGTAATTAGCATATCCATCACCTCAAACATTTATATTTCTTTGTGTTGGGAACATTCAGAATCTGCTCTTGTAGCTATTTGAGAATATAGAATAAATTGTTGTTAATTATAGTATCCTTATAAAGTGTCCTGTTAAATTACATCTTTGATTAGGACAAAAGTCAAATTTGGTTTCTACGAAACTTAGTAACAAATTCTATATCCTCTTGCTGTTCACGAGTGTTTGTTGTCGTTGTCTTCTAACAGCTGTATTGTGCTTGATATTGTTAATATACTGTGAAGTACCTGAATTCCTTAGCGTGGTTAGTATTTGTTAGCTCTGTAGTTCTGGACAACCGCCGTGCATATATGATAGCACAGTGTCACCTAATGGTATTAAAGTTCAGTGGGCGATTGCATGTCTGCAGATGGCACTCTCAGTCAAAGCCAGCACTGGGGAAGCAGACATTTCTTCCTTTGCTTGCTTATTTATTGTGTAGGGCAAATTCAACATTTGTCATTGTTGCAGTAGCTCCTGGCTAAACTGTATTGGAAACTGATTTCATAGGCTATATGTTGTTATAATTCAAACAATATTTATTCTCAATTATTCTTCCTGGAATTTCCTTAGCAGTTGTATTTCAGGGTAGCTCAGCCTCCCACACAATATCTATTACCATACATATTTTACGAATGTTAAATGTGAGGCATACCATGCTATTCAGTTTGCCGCTGTTTTAATAGCATTCTTTGTACCAAATCTTTACATCTGAAATTAACAGTGCATTTTAAAATATTTTTATAATTTTTGCAAAATTTTAACCAAAATTCTTACATAATTTGTAATTTTTAGAAAGGTTTTTCTGCGTATTAGTTTTTTTAAATTTACATATTTTCTAGAATTTTTAAATCTGAAAGAAAGACTACTTTAGTAAGTATTATCAGGATAAGTATATTAGAAATCTAGACTCTTGCTAAAAGGTACTTGCCCCTAGGTCTTAAAGTCAAGTATTAGACACTTAAGAGTGATCCACTTTCAATGTAGCACATCTATATGTGGTTTTGTATATTTATAAATAATGTGACTACGAAGTACTCTCTGATCTGAGAGATATAATAAAAATTCCATATTTAAGACTTTTACTCTTCTCTCTGTGGGGCAGCAAATGAAGCATAACCCCTGAAACATGCTTTATAACTTTTCTAAATCCTGCTAAGTATGATTTAGCATTTATTTCCACTCTCCACATTCAGAATTGCTTTGAACAGAGAAGAGAATACAGCTGCTTCTCTCTCGTTGGCGAATGCAGATATTATTGTCACTCAGTGTTACAAATGCATGCATGTTCGTGTTTTAACTGCCTCTTAGAAGGCATATGCACAGCCTTTCTTTGAGTAGTTTTTCTGAATTAATTGAAACATTAAAGGCAATAGAGGCAGAAGAGTCTTATATGCTCTGTGTATTATTAAAGGACATGAAAAGTTTTATAGTGTGGTCCAATGATATATCTGTGTCTCATCTCAGATTATTTTCAAATTACTATGCTGTGTTCTTGTCCTGACATACTCTTAGGAGGAGGTAACCACCCTCTGCTGGTGCCCTATGATACACTGACAGCCAAAGAGAAAGCCAAGGATAGAGAAAAAGCACAGGACATCCTCAAGTTCTTGCAGATCAATGGATATGCTGTATCCAGGTAAAAGTACACATACCCTAATTACACACTCTTTTCATGAGGGTGAATATTTAAATATCTCCATCATGTTTAAAGCTGAAAATGAATTCAATGATCTGTTTACACCTTTGAGGTACTGTTTAATATGTTCAAAATACACACATCAGAAACATTTACACCTCTAGCTGTGTACCACATAAGTGAGTTCCTTTTGCTACATATATTAAATCACTATCCATCATTTAGGCAAAATCCCCAGGCAAAAAATCACACTCTGTTTTTGTAAATGCAACATTTTGTTGCACAATAAGAGAGTTACTCACTGAAGCTTTATATCATGTGCAAAATATTCTTTATAGGTTAAATCTTACTTTTTCCTTGAGCTACAATAACATTAGATAAACTTCAAAATTTATATGTATATATAAACATATATAAACATGTATGGATATATACATACACACACACACACACACACACACACACACACACAATTTTACCTTCTAAGAGGCTTTGTACAAATTGCTTTCCCTATTTCATTTTTGCTGTTCCAGAGGATTTAAGGACCTGGAACTGGACACGCCTTCTATTGAGAAACGATTTGCCTACAGTTTCCTCCAACAACTCATTCGCTATGTGGATGAAGCCCATCAGTATATCCTGGAGTTTGGTAGGTGCCATAGTCCCATTGCTAATAGCCCAATGTTTGTTGTTCTTAATGTTTACAACATCAGGATATAGAACAACACTGGCTGCTGAGCTATTTGTGGTGGTGTCAACCCATCTATTCATCCTACTACTAAGTAGAATTCAACAGTCAGTGGATGAACAAGTTCTTGGGGAGTGGGTAAAGTCTGTGAAGTTTTAAAAATCTAACATCTAAGTTATTCTCCTTATAATGTTTATTGGCATTCATTTTTTTCACTTTGAAAGATACATTGGAAGGACATCAGAATTGTAAGGTAGAGTTAAATCTTACCTATGAAATTAATTGCTCTACTCATAAGAAAAACTTGCAAAACTATGGATTTTCAAAATTTCTAAACACTATAGAGGCCTTGCGTTTAGCCTTTGTAGGGAAATACATTAATACTAGAGTAACTGCAGTGCAGAATCCTTTATTATGCTCTTAGGGTACGGCGAAAGACCTCTTTCCCACCTGGCCCAGTGCTGTCTCCGAATTTTTAAAACCTCATTCATTAAGCCTTAGATTCAGCACAGATGATCAAAGCAGCCTCTGGTCACTTCTGTTGTTTTGTGACCCTCCTCGTTGTTGAATTAAAATTCAACTTGTTAACTGCTTAATGTCAGAGCACCTTCCCGCCACTGCGTAGTAATACGGTGTGAGGAACTCCGGGTTGTTCCCTTTTGAAAACAGTGTGCTCTTCTGGTGGTTATTCATTTATTTTCATTTTTGTTCTCAAGGTTTTCTCTTTATTTTTAACACTCACTCGTTTTGCGTTCAACACCTTTCCTCTAGGGCCATTCATTTTGGGTCCCTTAGCTGCTGTTTGTCTTAGGGTGTAAATCTAGTTTCTGCCATAGCACCAGATTTAAGTTTGTAGAAATTAGAGCTCTGGTATTCTCTTCTTTCTGGCCTCTCGTATCCTAAATGTGATTGAAGATTTTCCAGTTGAGCATCGTTCTCATAAACAATTGACTTCTCTTTCAACCTGCCTCTACAGTTCAAATACTATATTGTTGCTCTCTTTGAGCGCATCTTTTTCATGAAAGTTTACACTACAAGCTAATTTATAATCTGTAATCTCTCTGTGATTCATACAACTAACAATTTTTAAAAATATGATTCCTGACTTATCCTAATACATAGCCAAATTGATCTGAATTAATGAAATTTAACTGGAGAACAAAAATGAGGTAGGGGTGAATTATTGAAGCTTTTACCCAGAAAGCTAAATGTTGCAATTTCTGATCCACATTTGAAAGGATCCGATATGGGTAGCAACTCCAATATCCAGTCTTGTTTTTGGAGATACAAGGGACAGGAGAGAAAGAAAGAGTCATCATTTGGAGAAAGGAACAAGAAAGTTGTTTGTTTTTTACCTTCACATTGGAGAACACAAACACCAATTTGAAGGGAAGAAGTGTGTTTAGGTATTATTCACACTTTATTCAAATGTCTGAATAAACTACCTACTACAGTTCATGTATGGGGGTGGTGAGAATCTTGCTCCAGGGTACATTCACCCACTTGACACATTTCATTCCATCCACAGGGTAGAGGGTCTTATAAACAGAGCACGGGAGAGAAAGTAGGCTACAATGACAGAGCCCAACCAAATAACCTTTTTCACAATGCCTGATGTTATAGGTACCGTTTTCGGATGGCTTTGCCAGGGCAAATTAGGTTCAGGAACTCTGTTAGAGGAGCAGATAGAGCTGTGATTGTCAATACCGTGTTTATTTTAATTTCCATCTTTCATTGTTATCACAAGTGAAACTGCTATATTGCCCTCTCCCTTTATCCTTCACTTTAGTGATTTTGTAGCACATCTCTAATGTAGCCATTCCTAGACCTAAGTTAATTGTGGTAGTAAAAATATGCATATGCCTTTTTCTCATTTTTATATTATACCATAGATTATATTCTCTCCACATCTTTTTCACATTTTGCACATAAGCGTTTGTTTAAATGTAGTAAAAGACATTTCCTATTTAATTCATTGAAATATGAGCAGATTTGGCTGTGTACAAAATTTTATCTTGAGATAACTTTATATGAGAAAGTCTATTATCTGAATCCAGCCATTTTGCATAATGTGCTTAAGAGAGATTCAAATGCCAAAGTGCCATGCAAATGAAATTTGCAAGTGTTAAAAAACCATAATTTTCTTTTGCTTCTTCATGGGGAGAGCATTCTGATATTGCAAAATAGTAGCCTCAGTTTCCTAAAAATTATCTTATATTTTTGTCTAAAATTTGACAAACTATTATCTCAAGTTATTATTATTATTATTATTATTTTGCAAAATAACTTTTTCAAGCAAAAGTCAGCTTGGCTCTTAAATATCTGGAAGCTCTGCTTACAAATTTTACTAAAACCTGATACTCAATTCTGAATTTTTTAGCTCTCCAATATGTTCTGCATGCCATCGTGGTTATTATAGTTTATTATTACCTCGTCTATTAATGTATGCATGAACCTTTTCCATATATATGAAGGAGGTAAGAAAGGCCACCTTCTAAGCTAAATGAATTAGGTTAATCAATTCTTGACTTTGGATCATTTTTTAAACCATAGGGAAAACTTGGGTGTTTTTACTTCGCTTATGAAAATTATCTTTTGACATAGGTCAAAATTTCTTTATTCTTTAGCGGAATGCTAATTTGCCAACCTAATATTAAAATTGCTGTCCTCCTCCTTGTCACAGATCCTGACTTCCTGCAGTGTTTTAGTTTGTATCTTAAATTGAGAAGCTTTAACTTTCGGTCACACCAAGAGGCAATCTGTATTATTAGAGGCCAGGGTTAGTATCTAACCAATTATGTTTATTCAATTTACACCCACTGTCCCCTCCCCAGTGAGCTTCTTTTCTTAAAGGCTACTGAAAATGTGGGATTTTTACTTTATTCTATTCCATTTTCCCCTCCCTATGTCAATAAGATCTCAAAGCTACACAAATGTGTTTGTGTTTCTAACCACAACCATGGGCTGTCCTCAATAGCTTTTTAAATTTAGATTTGGGTATTTAAAAAAATCCTTTTATTTTTAATGACACTGCCAAAGCTTGCCTTTGTATTTTTGGTTGGCTTTTTCCATTCAGTGTAGTGGGATAATACATTTAGCCATGCTTTCTAACCTTTGCATTATGGATGAATATCTTGCAATGTTTCCAGTGCAGCATTTACCTAAAAACTCTTCACATCTACAGATGGTGGCAGCAGAGGCAAAGGAGAACATTTCCCTTATGAACAAGAAATCAAGTTCTTTGCAAAAGTACAGTATACAATCTATCTTGTTTTTGCTTCAATATGTTTGTTTACATCCTCTATTCATTAGATCGTTGCCCTTTGCAGAACATACTTGTCTACAAATATGTATTTTACTGCACGTAAATATTCTGTGGCATGAAAATAACTGCATGAATCATCTTCCCATCATACTTGGTCAGACTTTAACTCTGCATTCCCTACCATATTCCTTCTTCAAATGACTTCATTCTATCTGAGGTTTAATTCAGTTTGCATTTTTTTTTTGTTTTATCGTATGATATAGAATGAAAATATCTATTTCTTAACATGTGGATATTGTTACGATTTAAAATTTCTAGTTGAGAATTGCTTTTATAAATAGGAAAGTCTTAGTTAATTCATAAATGGGTACATTATAAGAACATTTAGTATAGAATCTTTATTGTGGGACCTTTTCCTACTCATTTTACAGAAGATCAGAGAGGATAGATTGTTTATAAACAAAGGACATCCCACTGTTATTATTTATTTCGTTTCATAAGGATTTATCAGGGATTTGCTCTATCACCGGAAAAATCATCACTTTTTTCAGTCAAAAAGGGATGGACATGAAAAGTTGTAAAGCCTCCAAATGATTTAATTCATTTACTCAGTATTTACTGTGTGTCTAGTCTGGGTCAGGCATTAGGGTATGGCCCAGGGATTGCCGTGAATATACAATGCCCCTGGGTAAGCTTTCCTGTTTGGGACACCTTGCTGTGAGCCTGAAGACCTAATACTGCTGTCTGTTTCCTCTCAAAGTACTTGCATTCAGTGATTACAGATAATTTGCTATAAATACAACTTTTGTGGACTCTAAAATAGCATGCTTTTTGATTGATGAATATTGACTTGTAGTATGTTTTCAAAATTGTGTTCTTTACTGTAAAACACATTTCCATTGTCTTTTCTTCCCATTTAATATAGCACTCAGAGTCTGTTCCAATCATTTGAAGATCCAAAGTTTGTCCTGGGGTGCACACAGTTAGCGATTCCTCGATTGATAGATCCATATGTGTATCTCCGGTCTCTGTGAGATTGTAATCTTACTTGATAGCCAATTATCAGAATACTATATTCACGGCCTCTAATTATCCCTTTAAAATACATTCTTGTGTTGCCCATCTACTCAGCACCCCTAGTGATTCTGTTTACAGATGCTTAATGTGGCTTAATTTCTACTAAGTCTATAATTCATTCATTTACCATATTGAGTGCCTACTATGTGCCAGTCACTAAATTCAGACAATATCCTGACTGTCAAGGAAGAACAATAAAAACTGGTGATGTCCCTGTTATATATAACTGTGCTCCACCGCATGGTAGGAAAAAGAAGTATATTTAGATAGACTTGAGTTTGCATACTGGTAGTGCCAATCTTGTTCTTGCCATGGGCCTGTCACAGTCCTTAGTACTAGGGATTCAGTGGCAAACAGAAGAGACCAGTTAATAGTTCTGGACCCAACCCCAGGAAAGGGGTATAATGGAAAACAAACCCAGAAATGTTTATTGTTTTTGCATAACTCATAGGCTCCTGGAAAGAGAGACTTTAATCCAAAGTCCCACAAGTATAATGTAAAATTGCAAATGATGTTGTCAGAACTCAGAATGTGGGACTTTATCTAGTTGAGATCAGCTAAGACTTACCTAGCAAAGCACCACTGAGTTGAGATCTACAGGAGGACCAGGGTGAGTAGGATGTGGAGTGCAGAAGAGCATGCCGGACAGAGGAATTGGTGTGTACAAGGCCAGGTGATGCGAGTGGACAGAGTGAGGAGGAGGAATGGGCCCAAGGCCAGCAGGACGAAACGTGCATAGAAATGGAAAGTGCACTTTGAGAAAAGCCAGGTTAAAAGAACATGGTGTAGGCAAGTAAGTAGTAATGTGACCTTCAGTAAGTCACACATTTCTATCTCTCCATTTAATACCCATAAGGCAGGGATGATGGCATCTACCCTACAGAAGGGTTGCTATCATCAGCTGCAATGTTCACACATAGTAGAGACTCAACATATGGTAGCTATGGATTATTTTGGGGTCTGTTGGGCACTGAACTATATTATATGAAAACATTGAGAATATTTCCTTTTGAGAAAATATTAAGAATAATTCCAAACTGTTGCAAGTTTGCTCTGTTCCCCATAGTCACATCCTGCCACACTCTGCTTTCCCCACTATGGACTCGAGACGGTAGAGTGAGATTTAAGAGGGGCATACTATGACCTGCCTGGCATGGACATAAGGAGACCTGATGCATGTGAACAGAACTCTGACTGCTCCAAAGCCTCAGCTCTCATTCATCCCCTGAAAGATTCCACTACGTAGATCTGTCTTCTTTTCCTTTCTTTCAGGTCGTTCTTCCTTTAATTGATCAGTATTTCAAAAACCATCGTTTATACTTCTTATCTGCAGCAAGCAGACCTCTCTGCTCTGGAGGACATGCTTCCAACAAAGAGAAAGAAATGGTGACTAGGTAAACAGCTATAAAAATAATCACTGTTGTATGACTTAGGTGTATATGCATTTGCAAAGAGAACCTGAGGACCTTGACGTGGGACTATATGGAGAGTATCCGCCCATTTCCCTGGTCCATGTCTTCATGGAAGCAAACACTAGATGAAAACAGTTTTTACGAGTTAAGATATGTGTTCTAGATGTTGAATTTCTTTATATTTTGCTGCTAAGTGTAATGCTGGATAGAAGGATAAAATATCACTCATTTCAGAATCTACATGTAGAGGCTGGACATGCATCACCATATTAGTATTTGTGATAAATGGTGCTTTTGACATTAGTTTCTTTAACATTTCCACAAATCTGATATTTTTGCCAGCCTTTATTGTTCAGAAAAAAGTCCCAAATATACATATTTAATTTAAAAATAATGACCAATGTTGGAAGAAAAATGAAGTAAAGATACCTACAAAATTTCTGAAGGTTTCCCCTCTTAGCAATCAATGCTTTCTCATTTCTGTTTAAACCAAAGGGTTCTTTATGGACTCAGTTGTGATTCAGCTGGGGAGATCAGGTCCTTTCACTCAAACTTCTGCTAGAATTTAATGTACACGAGAGTCAATTACGGAGCAAGTTTACTTCTGTAATATTACATTGCCCAAAAGCCATACCAAGTTTTTAGATTGTATCGGAACAAAATTTCTATAAAAGTGAATACACGGCATGAAGCAGAACACTGGAGAAAATACAGGCTTTCCTCGGACTTGACGTTAATGCTATGCTGAAAGGCAGTACGGTCTCCACCTATTAGACAGAGTGAGATGAGATTGCATACAGCCTTCGTGAGAGGGTGGAGAACTGAAAAGATTCCTGCACTGCATAACACTGGGGAATGCAGCTGGAGTGGAATTTTCAGTTCATCTCTTTCACTTACTGTCTATTTTACCAAATAGTAAGTGGCCAGTCATGTGATACGGGATTGCAACAGTATAAAACATGTCCTCAAACTTCTTCAAATGAATTTTCCTATAAAATTGATTATAGTTAAAATAACAGCAGGACTCCATCCCAGCGGCATGCTTTGTTTCCACAAATTGCTGCCACATGGAGAGAGGCCATGCAGTTACTTTCCATGACGTGAATTTCCCCCGCTTCCGACTTGAACATGGCCTTCCTTCCCACCTTCACTGGGAGGGAGAGCAGCTCCTCCCTCGTCATTTCATAAGCACACACATCCACTACTCTGAGCCAGGATCCCCCTGTGGATTGTGAGTGCACGCAAGTAGCTAGAATATCCCAAGGCACCAAGTTACCCTTAAACATCATGAAATTGAGGACACGTTGAAGTCTCCTACTCCTCCCTGGGTCTGTTAGCCTTTTTTAATAGGAACTTTGTTCTCCAAGGGTGTTGTTAATCTAGATATCACTCAGTTATATAAAGATAAAATAAAATCAGAGAAAATAGAGACAAATTCAAATAAATCGATGCAAATTCTGCTATTTTCCTCCTCTCCTGTCTTGTGTTTTATTATCTCCGTTCAGTTTCAGCCTTACCCTTAGAACTATTCACTGAGCCCATACTATGCATATATAGAAGCATCCAATTGTGTGTTTTCGATATATATGATTTGTATTTGCTAATTATACCTCTATAAAGCTGGAAAAATTTCATGGAACTATACACCAAAAAAGAAAATTGGCCCGTTTTCCTTGGGCAATTCTGTATCCCTCATAGAATAAATCAGAGGTACATCGCTATTTTGTGCTAGCCTCAGTTGATGTCCCTTTGGGGCTCTAGACTGACCCTAGACTACCCCTCTCTCTAATGACACTGCACCAGAATGTTTTTAATTATAGTCATGTACCACATAACAACGTTTCAATTAATTTTGGACCGCATATATGATAGTGGCCCCGTAAGATTATAATACTATATTTCTACTAATTTTTTTAGATATGTTTAGAAACACAAATACCATTTTGTTACAGTTGCCTACAGTATTCAGTACAGTCACATGCTGCACAGGTATGTAACCTCGGAGCAATAGGCGATACCATTTAGGTTTGTGTAAGTACATTCCATGATGTACTTATGTTATGGGAATAACAATGAAATTGCCTAATGATGTATTTCTCAGACTGAATCGCCATCATTAAACGATGCATGACTGTATTTCATCGTCAGTTTTACTTCTACTAATAGAAAAAGGGTTGGTAAATTTTGCTTATCCCATTGGTATTTCCCAAAAAAAGGAGCATATGCCATTTAAAATTCTAACACATAGAAAATGAGGTGCATAATAAAAGTAACTTATGTTGTTACAGTACGTTAGTGCCAAACATAGCTAGAATTTAACCTCAGAGAGAAAGAAAATCATAGAGGAAAATATGAATAAGGAAGTGATAAATGATGGCTCATGTCTGTACAAAATGCTGTGCAGTCATTAACATGATGGAAATGAGTGTCTAACACTTTTGGAAAATGATCATGATAAAGTATAAAATATATGCTTAAATAGTATTAACCCAACTTTTAAAGAGGACTTAATTTGTTTGTATAGAAAAATATTGGTAGGGTATAAACTTAATAGGTAGAAAACTGGCCCTGCCATTATGAATAAATAAGCATATCTTCATTCGCATGATAAACACTATGATAATGGTTTTAAGTGTTTAACAGATGTGAGTAGCAATAGTTGTGTGGGTTTGAGTTAACTTTTCCACAATTAAAACCAATGTTTCATGAGATGTTCAGATACTTCCTGGCACAAGAAATTATTATATACTGAGCACTTACTGTATGTAAGGTCAGTACTGTCATGTCTGGAGTATACTTTGCAGTAGCTAAATACATGAATATGAGCATAGCCCTAGTAAGAGAAAGCCAGGCAGTGCGATGGGATTCAAAGTAAAGCAAGACCACCTTGGATGGATATAGAGGGGTGAGAGATTTATGGAAATCAAGCCAGTCAAAGTTGATCTTGGACCATTTGTAGGTCAGAGATTAAGGAAGGAAAATATTTGCTAAATGTAGATAACTACATAAATAAAATGTAGAAGCTGGTAATTTAGGGGAAAGCTAGGTTATATAGATGGTAACGGATATTAACTGTCAGAATCAGGAATCTTCTTTTAAAAATTATATCACAATTTTTTTAACCTAATTAATTAACACTAAGAAGCTGTTAAAGCTTTTTAAGTGAGAGAATGATCAGAGCTTCCCTCTGGGAAATACAATCTGGCAGCAAAAGTATAATTGATGAGAGTGGGAGAGTTGGGAGGCCATGGCAGGCACTTGGAGGCCTAGACAGTAACCCAGGCTATAGTGTTGGAAGTGCTGCCTCAAATAGGTGGTGCTGCCCGCCTATCCATTTAGCAGATGTGTCTTTTTCTTCTTGTTCTTTTTTGAGATAGAATCTCACTCTGTCCCCCAGGCTGGAGTCCAGTGGCACAATCTTGGCTCACTGCAACCTCCGCCTCCCAGGTTCAAGCAATTCTCCTGCCTCAGCCTCCTGAGTAGCTGGGATTACAGGCACCTGCAACCATGCACGGCTTTTTTTTTTTTTTTTTTTTTTTTGTATTTTTAGTAAAGATACGGTTTCACCATGTTGGCCAGGCTGGTCGTGAACTCCTGGCCTCAGGTGATGTGCCCACCTCGGCCTCCCAAAGTGCTGGGATTACAAGCATGAGCCACTGCGCCTGGCCTCATTCAGCAGATATCTCTGAATGCCAGCTATGTGCGGCATGCTGTCTGAGGCCTGAAGCTATATACACACAATAAGACAGTTCCTAACTTTAATAAATTTAGAAGTACAGCTGAGTAGGCACATACATACAGAGCTAACTCTACAAGAAGCTGTGATGAGTGTCAGTGGAAACATCTACAGAGTGCTGGGAATATAGAAGGGATGTAAACAGGAGCTGGGGTGAGAAACCGGGAGGAGAGAAAGTCAGCATGACTTGGTGATGAGTAAAATGGCAAGTAGAAAGAGGTCCAACTTGGTGCTGAAATTTCAACTCTGGGTAGTTGGAATATTGTTAGTATCATGAACAGAAACAACATATTTCAGAAAAAGAACAGTTTCTAAGAAGAGGTTACATTTGGTCAGGTATTTATCAGAGTAGAAGGTACCCGCAGGTCATTCAACTGGAGAAATCCAGCAGATTGGAAATATTAGCATGTGGGGTTAATTGAGAGGTTAGAGCAAGAAATGACATATTTGGGGATTATCCAAACATATATATATAATGCTTGAAGCTCTGAAAGTAGATAAAACTGAAGGAGAGTAGAGAAAGAGACAAAAGATTTTGAATACCAATGTTTGGAGGATTATTACATTTACAGGGTTTTCAGAAATAGGTCTTTGAAGAACATCAAGAATGATTAATTAGAAAGCAAAAAAAAAAAAATACTATAAATAAAATCCAAGGAGGGTAAGAGTTTCAAGATTTAAGTAATAAACAATGCCAAGTACTGTTGACAGAACTCCAGAAAACAAAGGGTTACTATCTTTGCTGATTAGGGGCATTGGTGA
This sequence comes from Macaca nemestrina, assembly GCF_043159975.1. Lineage (NCBI taxonomy): Eukaryota > Metazoa > Chordata > Mammalia > Primates > Cercopithecidae > Macaca > Macaca nemestrina. The sequence continues at coordinate 11,522,606 of NC_092125.1, read as the reverse complement.
GCTGCAAAGGAGTGTTTTGGTACAAGACAATGAGTAAATGCTGAAGAAGTGGATGTCTTATAAATTCTGGAGAATGTTGGTAATGAGGGGAAGCAGAGAAAGGGGACAACAGTATGATAGAAAATATTTTTTAGAGAAAGTATAGGCAAAGCTTATAATAATTAATCCTTATAGTTTCTGTGAATACCATGCCCTAAAAGTGGATTGCGCAGGAAGGGAAAGAGTTCTGATGTGCCCTCTTTGAGGACCTTGTCTTCTATATCTGTATTTCTCTCTGGTGGCACATGTGGTGAGGAATCAGCAGAGATCGTCAAGTCATTTTTCTCTGACAGATGTTCAGGCATTACATATAATTTGATAAATGAAACATAGAGCAGTCTGCCATGATAGCAAAACATCCTAGGTTTGGATTAATTGGGTGAAACCTAATCCTAGCATTATAAATTCTGGATCATCAAGAATATCTCAGAATATTTCACTCTGGATACTAGAGAGGAATAGGTAAAATACATGACTTAAAATAGATCTGAATACAGGGATCCAAAGAATATTCTAAACTGAATTATTCTCTTTAGAAAAAGGCAGACCCTGGCTGAGTTAGCACGCACAGCTGTCAGCCGTAAAGCTCAGTAGAAACAGTCTCTTATATACCGTTCCAAACTGAATTATTCTCTTTAGAAAAAAAGACCCTCGCTGAGTTAGCATGCACAGCTGTCAGTCATAAAGCTCAGTAGATAAGGGCACGTGGACAAAGTTTCTCCTGTTTTATTGTCTTAAAATTATAGCACAAAGATAAATCATGCAGGTCAAGGGCCTCAGGTCTAATCTTATGTCTAGTAGCCGCTTGAATAGATCATTGTTTTAAAAATGTTTTGTTCTGATAAGAAATTCCCCAAAACCTCAGATTCACTCAGACATTTGTAGGTGAACATTTTCTTGGAAAAGCTGCAAAATAGCCTACATAATTTTCACCAATACACGAATCCACATTGCTACAGAAGTGAGGGGTGATGGCCAAAACTTACTGTAAAAGAGGTCAACCTCACAAATGTTACCTTCTCTGCTTCCTTCTCTTCCCATCCTGCCACTGATCAGCCACTTTCATGGTATTCCATGGCTGGTCTCTATCCCTAGTCCTGGGGAGCTGTACATTTGATCACAGCTGTTAATGCCGAGTTTTGCAAGAGAACATGGTCAGGGAGGACTTAGCTGTTCTCATTATTGGGAAAAATCAAGCTGAGTGTGGGTGGTACTCTACAAATGGATCTTCAAGGTTAGATATTTTTGGGTAGGTGCTGGCTGGGTAGAGCCTGTGCAATCTGAGAGCTGAGAAGAGTGTGAGTAGATGTGAAAATAATGTCACTTGTATTGGTAGAGATTTGCAAATGGCCCCTGAGAGCATCTGGGTATGGAACTCTTGCAGCCTAGGTTGGGAGCCATACAGGAGGGCTGGATGTCAGAATGCTGACATCCTTATTTTATTGAGTTTATTTAGTTTTATTCAGTTGAATGAGTTTATTCTAAGAATAAACTGAGCTGAGTTTTGAGGGATGAGTAGATAGGAGTATAGCATGGAAATGAGTGAAGGGTATTTCTCAAAATAAGGACCTGTGAGGATCCCACCCAGCTGAGGCTCAGTGAAAAGAAAGGACAAATAGCAGGGATCTCCCAGGTTCAAGGGTCTGATCTGAGAGTGGATACCAGCATTGTCAGGCTGAATGCTGAATATGGGCAGCCATTATTTGGACTGGCTCATTGCTAATTGCCATGAAGGACTCAAAGACACAGGAACCTTCTCTGGAGCAGATAAGAAATATACTGAACTTGTTGGTATCCAGAGACTTTAAGTTATCACATCTGTAATGCTTTCCTCTGAGTGATTATCAGTTGCTCAAATTCGGTTCCTACTTTACTGTATTCAAATTCACTGGATGCTTATGTAAGGAGTGTGATCAAGGTTGGAGAAGAAGGAGATTTCAAATAATGAAACATATTAAAACTTAAAATAACATTGTATGCCCAAAGCACCATACTTCTGTTGTAAAATAATGTAAAAAAATATATATATGTATATATACATATTTTTTAAATCCAGAGTTTCAGTGGTACATCTGGGCAGATAAAACCAAATTTTTTCCTTGTGGTTTTTCAGTAGTTATATCCTTATGGGGTTCATATAGATTGCTTTTATATTAATTAGCTTTGCTTTCAATTTTTTTTGGTTTCTTATAATATGTGCTTTTTTAACCATGTTTGTTAAAGATATGCACTCAAAGACTCTTTCTTTAATACCTTTACTCCACATTCTGCTCAGAGAATTGATTCTTTCTGCGTGACATCATGTTGCTTTTTTCCGGCTCATATATCAGCTGTTTTTTTTTTTTTTCTTTCTTCTTCTTCCTTTTTTTTTTTTTTTTTTTTAATTTCCCCCTGTCTTTTCTACCTTCCCTTCCCCCTTCCCTTTTCTCTTTTGTTTTTCTTTTGTCTTCAGCCTATTCTGCAAACTTGGAGTTCTTGTCAGGCATAGGATTTCACTATTTGGTAAGGAGACCCTTGAAAAAATACAAGCATGGCCATCACTTGGTTTTCTTTGCCGTTTTTGCACTGTGTTGTGTGCTGCTATGTTGCATGGATGCATGTTTGCATGGCTGCATGCATGGTCGTTGCAGGCCAAGATAAGGTCCTCGAGGTTGCTCATGAATAGCATCATGTATGGTGAAATTGAGGACTCTTATCTTTTTTACACTAGTCCAAAGCATAACTGAAAATAAAAAGGCTATTATTAAAGAGCAAATGAATGGAAATGGCAGGCTGTGCCATATTTTATCTCAGGGGTAAAAACAAAACAAAGCCAGGCCCTTGGATTTGTGTTTGGTTACCTCTGATAGATTAACTAATGAGCTGTTATAAATCAGAATTTTAAACTGCACTTATGTTTTTTAATGCTCTTGACTACAGATTTGCATGTCTTCTGCATTCCAAACATTGGAACGTCATAGTCAAGACACTGAAGCCAAGGAGCTTCGGAGCTTCCCTTGGCAAGAGTGGCTTTTCTAGCACCACTCACTCCAGAGTCAGTTTCTGTTTGTTTCTGAGAATTCACCTAGCTGGAGTCCATGTTCCAGAGCACCTGCTTCCGGACAGCCATGCAGGGTGGGCACTCACTTTCCGCAGATTTTCCCTGCCGTGGGGCTTTAGAATCTCTAGTGGCTGGTGGAATTTGTGTTTCACACTTTCCTGCATCTGATTTTATAAACTGCCAAAGAAAATGTGAGCCCTTTGCTCTCTAGGTTTTGAGACAGTGTTGGGGTGATTTTAGTAATGAAACATTGAATGTATCGCTAGAGGTATTATAAGTTCAATTCTCTTTACAGGAAAAGCTAAGGATTAAAAAAATTAAGTCATTTCTACAAAGTCACAGTTGAACTGAGGAATGGGTGTGTATATATATGTGTGTGTGTGTGTATATATATACATATATACACATATGCACAAATAAGTTCTTCACATTACATTTTTTGAGAAATAATAGTTTCTGGATATAGTAGGTTATTGCTATATTTGGTTTCTAGTATTATATCCAATATTTGATGCTCTTAAATATAGTAGTGAAAATTTATATTTCATTAAAATTGCCTGAGTTTTTAACATTAATATTTCAGTTATTTAAAAATCAGTGGGGCAGTTATCTTTAGAATAATTTCTAGTTCACTGACTTTTGTTTCACTTCTCTTCAACAGAGAAAAATTTTCATGGGCTTATTCAGGCAGGATTTTCATATACTCTTTAACCTTCTCAGAATAACAATGGATTCAAATATTCTCCATTTGTCTGCAGCAAGTACTAGCTAATTATACGTATCAGCTGCCCTTTTGCGGTCTTATTAATGAGCCTAATAATATTTTCTTTGGTGCTATTTCTAACTTCCTGCTTATTGTTTAGTCTTCTTTTCCTGTTATACCTCACTATAATTTCCTTTAAAAAATTTTTTTTGAGGTATTCCATACATGAAGTACAAAATCCTAAGAACATATTGGCGAGGTGTGGTGGCTTATGCTTGTATCCCAGCACTTTGGGATGTTGTGGTGAGAGAATCACTTGAGGACAGGAGTTCAAGACCAGCTGGGGCAACATAGTAAGACCTTGCATCTACAAAAAGGAAAAAAAAATTAATTAGCCAGGTGCAGTGGCACACGCCTATAGTCTTGGCTACACAGGACACTGACATGGAAGGATCACTGAGTCCAGGAATTTGAGGCAGCAGTGAGTTATGATCATACCATTGTACTCTATTCTAGGAAACAGAGCAAAACCGTGTCTCTAATACAAGCAAATAAAAAGAACAACTTGATGAAAATGTATATGCATATACAACCGTTTCATCATGGCTCAGGCCAAGACATGGGACATTTCCAACATGCCCAGGAGCCTCCCTTGTGCCATTTTTCAAATTATAACCATCTCCAAAGGAACTCTCTGTAGACTCTGTTCTATGGATTCGTTTCAGCTGTTCTTGAAATTCCATTTTTGTTAAATATATCATTTAATTTTGATCATTGAAGATAAATGTGTAATACAGTTTGTCATGCTTGTTAGGGGGGAAAAACTAGACCTTAACATTAATTCCTTCCCCATGTGGTCCTAGTATTTCAATTAGACATTGTCGTTTCATCCCTTAGCCTTTTAATACTATTATTTTTATTTTTAAGGGGAAATTATTGGAGAATTGGTATGTGTTTTTTTACATCTCAAAGCATATTTTTACACATTTTTGTTTTATTAAAGTGTATGTTATTATTTCAAATTTGCTTTGATATTTGCCTATAAAAATATAAATTTCAAGAAGCCTTTATTAATCAAACATACTCTAGTACACACTTGCCAAACTATTAGAATCTTTAGGTCTTTTTTTGTTTTTTATGAGATGAAGTTTCGCTCTTGTTGCCCACCAAGCTGGAATGCAGTGGTGTGATCTCAGCTCACTGCAGCCTCTGCCTCTGGGTTCAAGCAATTCTCCTGCCTCAGCCCCCGAGTAGCTGGGATTACAGGCGCACACCACCACGCATGGCTAATTTTTTGTATTTTTCATAGAAACAGGATTTCACCATGTTGCCTAGGCTGGTCTCAAACTCCTGACCTCAGGTGATCTGCCCACCTCAGCTTCCCAAAGTGCTGGGATTACAGGTGTGAGCCACCATGCCCAGTCAAATCTTTAAGACTTAAGCATTTAATCTTCACGTATTATGGGTATTGGTATAGTATTTAAACTTCACATATTATGGGTTGTAGATGCTAACATGACATCCTAGAGAGAATAGCAGGCTTGGAATCAGAAAACCTTGCTGTAAGTCCTATTTTTCTAACTTAACAAGCTGAATGATTTGCACAAGGGACTTAAATTCTCTGAACCTGCATTTTTTCCATTGTTAAAGTGGGCTAAAATACCTAATAAACTTAGAGATCGATTTTGTGTGAAATAATTCAGTTGAAGTGCCATGTAAAGTGTAACCTTATAGTTTTCACATATAAGGTGTTTCTAGTATTATTATAATTATTAGATTTTGTTAATTTATCTAAAGCTTATTATACTTTATTGACATGAATTACATACTAAACTAGGAGACTTGGCCATTTAAAATACACACACAGGGCCAGGTGCAGTGGCTCACACCTGGAATCCCAGCACTTTGGGAAGCCAAGGTGGACAGATCGCTTGAGCTCAGGAGTTCAAGACCAGCCTGGGTAACATGGTGAGACCCCATTTCAATTAAGAATACAAAAAATTAGCCATGCGTGGTGGCACACACCTTTGGTCCCAGCTACTCAGGAGGCTGGGGTGGGAGGATCACTTGAGCCTGGGGGGCAGAGGTTGCAGTGAGCCAACACTGCATACCACACACACAAAAATAAACACAGTAAAGCCTTTAAAATCCACCTGTTTCCAGAATGAATCAGAAGTGTTATAACTCAACTATTTACTTTTTGATTTATCGGCTATGCCAATGTGGATTTTTCCAAACAGAGAGATCCAGTAGCATATATGCAGTACTTGTTTGAATATGGTCATATTAATCTCTTTTTTCACTCTACCTTTATCATTTTCTTGCATCCTGGCAGGAAATACATTGATTATCAATGGGATTACAAGCGTGAGCCACCACGCCGGCCGAATCTTTAAGTCTTAAGCATTTAAGCTTCACATATTCCCAGTACTATCTTGTATTTCCTGTACTATCTTGATTTAAAGATTTTTTCGTGACCTAAACCTAAGAGTAAATTAAGACAGAATTGAAAGTTGAGGTTAACAAGAAAATACTTGAGTTTTGTGATGATCAGTGAAGGTAAGGATGTAGAAAGATACACGTTAACCTTGAATATGTCAGAAACTGGAGACAAGACAGGAGCATTAAAATAAATGAAGAGCAAAATACTTGTTCTAGTGGTAGTAATTGGGTGAGCAGAGTTTGATGGGTAATGAAATATTTATTCTAGGTTGGCTGCCATATTGTAATTATATCTCCAAACTTCACCTGTGGTTGAAATATTTTTCTGACATATGAAATGAGGATTCTTAAAACTTGGGCTTTTATATTTTTTGTTTATCTGTTATCTACTTTAAAATATTTCTTCTGCATTGAGGGACACTATTCAGGAATTAAGATAATAGTGTTTTTATGCCTCATCTATTATTTTTGAGGCATTTGAACCATTTTATTTTATGTTTAAAAAATTAAGGTTTTTAAAAAGGAAGACAAGCCATATTACCCACAGAATTCTGATGAATCAATTAGAATAATTTATGGAATGAAAAAGAAAGAAAATAGCATCTTGTTTAAATATAGACTTCCCTGTTTGAATTCTGAAAAGCTTGGTAGTGATTGTAAGTTGCTGCACATAACGAATTTTGGAAATCCAGGTAGGACATAAATAGGACATAGGCAGGTTGACAACTGATATCCTTATCATTGGCCATTTTCAAGGACCCAATGTTGACTAAAGAAATAGTGCTTTTATTCCCAGAGTTTCCCCTGACTTTTGCTACCTAGAAATTCTGATTACTATTTTCAAGGCAGTTAGAGGATACATCAGCCCTTCTATTACAGTCTGTTAGAATCTTTCAATCATTTTTAGAGGAAGCAGCATCTGATAACTAAGAGTCCAACAGTAATAGTGAGGGCGGCACAGGCAGTGCTTATCAGCACTCCTTAACAGCTTTCTTTTTACCTGTGAAAATAAATCGAATGCCTTAATGATATTCATTTTATGCATTCATTCAATAAACATGTATTGTATGTCTGCCATGTGAAAGGCATTCACTCAAGATGTGAGGATAGGAAAATGAAGATTTATTTCTCTTTCCACTCCGGAACCCAGACAATATGCAAACATCTTTCACTTGTACTATTGCAGGAGCATACTGACCATTCTCTCTGAGTCCCCTCCTGCCTCTCTCAACTGTGTTCCACGATGATCTTATCGAATCTTCTCATAACACGCTTCTCTGATCACACTCCTGCATATTCAGTGGCTTCCCGTGCCTTTAGGATAGAAAGCACATTTCTTAACCTAGCCACGTTAGTGTTTCACCCTCCATTCCCCATGGGCCACTCCATCCTCATGTCCCAGCCTAGTCTCTCCTGCTCCCTATGCTGCTTCAGCTTCCTTGGCCTTCTCTCCGCCTCTTGAATGTGTTACATTCCTTTCTGCCCAGGGTTTTTGCACATGCTGTAATTATCGCCTGACTAAAGGACCCTCACACATCACACTCATATCCTCAATCCTTCACACTCATAACAAACTATCCATCCTTCAAACTTCAATCCAAATATTACTCTCTCAGGAAAGGCTTCCCTGACCTCCCTGGTAGTACTCCCTTCTGCTGTTATAACAGTCTCTGGTGCCGTGTACTTTTCCTCCATATCACTGATGGTGTGCTTACCGGATTAACGTCTCACTCGCAAAAGCTCTCAGCTCTGTGAGGTCTTACTGTTGCATTCTCAGTGCCTGGCAGGGAGTCTGGCACACAGTGGATATTTTAGGAATATATGATGAATGAATGAATGAATGAATGAATGAATGAATGAATAAGCCAACCAGATCCGGCCTTCCAGAAGCCTACAGTCTAATAGAGAAGATAGATAAGTATGCAGACACTTATTATGAGATAAGTGCTAAGAACTTGGAAATTTTCTTACATTCACAAATGACACGGCTTTCTTTGTTTATTTTGCTTAAGAGATTATTAAGAAAAATGTGGTACCTAATTATCCTACAATTGGTGAGAATCATGTTTTGTTTTTGTTTTTTTCTCTTATTCCTTAAGAGGTCCATGGAAGTACTTAGGCCACTTACAGTGAAAAGAAAATAACACATAATTAATGACCCTTAAAATAATAAGATCATGAAACTCAACCAACAATGATCCTTTCAGTTCCAGGAACTATTTGAAAAGGCTGGCACAAAATATTTATCACTTATAGGCCAGTTTATTTCCAGTTTTCTGGTGCCTTTTTAACATCCTCGTGAGACATTGAATGACCTGGACAGTCCTCAGAGTTAGTGGAGAATTTCTGAATTAATGACATAGGTACATCTGGGAATATCTGATGTTATTACAAAAAGCCAGCATTTTGTAATACAAGGAGCATAGTATTGCAACACTTCTGGGTTGACCTAGAACCCGATATATAACATCATTAATGCAACTCCAATATTAGCTACAGGAGTATTAATCAAGATAAATATTATTATGTGTTTAACATGAAGCAGTAGCTGTTGTTAAAATATTCAGTTTTTTTCTAGGTGAGTATGCCTAACTTATACCAGTGCCTAAATCTTAATGTTATGTTTGGGAGAGTTTTAAAAGTAGATACTAAGTAAAGTAATAGAATGGATTCTATCAACTCTTATTTCTCCCTAATCAATAAATTAGTAGATTAAGTTCATGTTGATACTTCTAATATCTCTCCAAAAAACACTGATGTATTTATATGATGATTGCTGTCTTATCTCAGAAGTTATTATATTAGAAAATTAATATGTTTGTATTATCTCTAACAAGGCTCAGATTGTACTTGTGTTTGGTAGGACACATACAATAAAAGAAAAATTACTTAAAGTACTCGGAATCACTGGGGATAGAAGCCTATTTGAGGATTCAGTGTGCCATTAAGTTGAGAATGTAATAGTCCAATCATGCACATTGTGTAACTATTTTCTTATCCTTGTTCTTTGTAACTGGAGAATCACTGAGATGTTTCTCTAATTTAAAAATTCTGTAGGACTATGACAATATGCATGGCAAGAACAACTCTTCCCTAGATTTAACTTATTATGTATACTGTAAAAAATCCTACTTTTTAGAGAAGTTCAGAAATATTGCAATTAGATGCCTATAATGAAAGTAATAAAGTATACATAGTATTAGAGCAACATAGTATTAGAGCGATACAGATAATTCTTTCAGTTGAACATAGCACTATAGGACAATTTCCTGGCTTTGAAAAATGAGTAGACTATGTAGTTATTCAAAATGTATCCTCAGTTTGACTGAAACTCCTCACCAAATTAGGGAACCAATAATTTTACTCTGTTCAATATCACAGGCTTTAGAAATAACAAAGTCATTGACACTCTTCAATTTCTCTCTATTCTCTCATAATTGTGAGAGAAATTTATAAGTTCTGGCATAGTGGCATTTCACATTATTAATAAAGTTATGCCAAGATTGATCATTTCTTCGGAGAAAAGAATGTAATATTAGAAAAGTAGAGAAAAATAAAAAGTAGAATGACTGCTATCACTGTTTCCAGAAGAGAGAGAAGTCAACATTCTCTGAATTCTCAGTTTATCAGATTATAAGACAGAACTGCCATATATGTCAAATTTAACACTGAGAATTCCTGAGTTATAGAAACTTTATTTTAAAAAACAATGTGGGATTAATATGCAAAAATTATTTATATTTATATTATGTAATTTGTTGTTTTTATTATTTAGAGAGTCATATATGAGAGTTCTCATAATGTTTTTTAAAACCCAGTGTTGTCTCCATTGTTATTAGACTCAGGTGTAAGTTGTTATTTTAATTATGTACTTTTTATTTTTACATACACCTTAATGCACTGATATAAATACACAATCTTAAGGACAAAGAGGCAATCTGTCAGTGTTTCCCTAAGTGCTTAGAGGTGATGAGAGGTGTGTATCTGAGGACAAGGGAAATAGCTGGGTCCTTGGAATACTGTGAGTTGCAAAGTTATCAATCTTTTGGTTTTTACACCACCCAGAGCAATGAAGCAATTATGTAAACTTAAGTACATAAAAGTCTTGTTGCCACCTTAAAGTTTTATCATCTTAGAAAACTCTACTGGCCCTCCCTGTTCTTCCTTGGAACCATGATTGACATTTCTGATTATGGTGATCTGGATAGCTTTAAGAAGGACAATATTTCAGTCGTTATTTTATTGAAAAGCCTTACCACATGCTTTACCTCTTCAAGACTACTCATTATTTTAGGCTTCTTACATATGCTAATGGGATTGACGCTTTTGCCTGGTCTACAAATTAAAATATTGAAGACTCTACTTTTTCTACATTCTTAGAGTCCCTTTCCCATTTTCACATAGAGGTATTTCTATTTAAAGTTGTACTGCATCTAAAAGGAGCCTACCAAAATGTAAAAATGTGTGGAGTTTATAGTTTATTCCTTTAGCATCACAGAAATTTCATATTCCCAATACACAGTTTCAGTCAACCCACAGAATTTGTCTGGCTATTGGTGCTGTTTCCTACTCTTCTTACATCCCAAAGCCAGTCCACAAGTATCTTAAGGCCCTGCTGTATGTCACACACTATTCTAGGTGCAGAGAGCAAAGCAAACAAAAATCCCAGCCTCTCAAGCTTATATTAATAGAAGTTTAAAAGAGCCCCGGCCACCCCTTATGGGAAAGGGCACAGGAAAACTCAGTACCAAGTACAAACACTGCCAATCTATAATGACAGACAGCAGATTGGAAGGGACAGACAACTGGGTGTTTTAGGAAAAGTGAAGGACCTGCCTCTCTGATTTGGGGTTGATTAATAGTGGCACAGGACCCATACACATTGCACTGGATCTCTTCTTCCTCATGGGCCTCCTCTTTCCCATCGTCTGTACTGCATCTTTCTTATCTTCTCTGCCTCCAAACACTGGAGGCCCTGGGCCTTTTTTCTTCTATACTTATATTCGTGCTGGCTGGTTTCATTTAGACCCATGATGTTTAGAATTAAATGTATGTTTACAATGCCCAAGTGTATAGCTCTGGCTTAGATCTCTTACCTGCACTGAAGACTATTTTTTTTTCTTTTAATCAATTGCCTATTCTACATCTTTACCCGAATTACTAATAGGCCCATCACACTTAATATGCGCAAAGCAAGGGTTAGGACCGCCCCCGCCCCACCCATCCCTTTCCTCCCACAGTCTGCCTCTTCCTGTGTATACCATTCAATGGTGCCACCTTTCACCCAGTTACTTAGGCAGAAAACCTTAGAGTTATCCTTGACTGCTTTCCCACTCACCTCACATTCAATCCGTAAGTAAATCCTTCAAATATATATTCTCAAGTTCTTCACCACTGATATCCTATTCTGAATTCAGCATCATCAGTGAACTGATTCCGTTCCTGCAGTAGGTCCCTAATTGTCTTCCACTCTTGCTCTGCCAGAATTTCCCACATAGGGAATTCTTTGAAAATAGAAATCATATCATATCCCATCCTGCTCAGAACCTAAGAATGTCTTCCTACTGCACTGAAAATCCAAGGGCTCGCTCTAATGAAGCTCTAGAACCTGACATCTCCCACCTCATACTCTGCTTCTTTCCTCTTGCTCTGACCACCTTAGCCACTTGACCCTCCTTGCTTGGAACACCAGGTTCATTTTTGCCTCAGAGCCTTTGCATGTGCTCTTCCCTGTACCTGGGTCTCCTTCTCAGATACATGGATGGTTTGTTTCTTCATGTCATTCCAACCTCTGCTCAAATGCTGCCTCCAGGAAGGACTCGTGACCTCTTTCCCTGTTATTCTACCCAGTTTCTGATATTTTATATATATATGGAACAAATATATATATATATGGAACAAAAATATATATAAATGGAACAAATATATATATATGGAACAAATATATATATATTTGGAATATATATATTTGTAACAAATATGTAATGTACTTTATATTTTATATTGTACTATAGATGTCTAGAACCTGACATCTCCCACCTATATGTATATGTATGTACTTTATATTTTATATTTATATATAATATATATGTTATATATAATTTATTTATGTACTTATATATTATATGTTTATTATATATTTATATAATCTATTTTTATATATAACAAATATATTTTATACATGTATTTAACTGTGGCCTGCTATTGTGTTATATGCTGATATTTTGCTAAATATTTTGTTGTTGTTGTTGTTTGCTTACTGATTCATTATCTATATCCCCCTTTAAAATGCTAGTACCACGAGGACTATTTTGTTTATTACTGGAAATTTGAGAGTGCCTGGTTTTAATCTTTATTTGTTAAATGAATTAATCATCAAACGAATACATCTAAGGGTTCCAGGAGAAGGCCCAGAGCTGGCATCTACCAATGGACAGGGAAATAACAAATCCTACCTTTCTGCTCATTTTGTCTTCATTATTACCAGGAATTCTGAGACTTGAAGCACAAGATGAGGGAATATTTTTATAAAAACTCAGAATCTCAGTAATAAATAGCTTATTTTTTCTTATTTGTATCATATCACTAAACTGGTTTGCCTATGTTCTAATACAATTGTTAATTTCAGTGTGTACTTAGGTCATTCATTTTAGGTTACTTTTTTGTATAAATAATATAACATATACCAGTATTACAAAAACTTACATTCAAATATTCAAATAATATTTGTCAATCTCAACACCCAGGAGATGATTGTGTGTGTGTGTGTGTAAAATGAGGAACTGATCATGTCAAACTGTATTGTAAGTGGTCAAATTATTTTGTTACCTTGAATTCATCATTTTATTTGCTTTCTATATCACCATTACAAAGAAAAGTGTATGTAATGCTTTTATCACTCACATTTCTGTACTTCCTGGTAAAATATGCCAATCAAAATGAGTGAATTTTATATTACTTTCAAGAGGAGTTACTACCATCTCAAAATCTCATAGGAGTATTATTTAACTTCTTTAGCCTCTGATTTTTTTTTTTTTTTACATGATGGTTTGGTGCTTTTTGGTTTTTGCCAAAGACCAATAACATTCAAGGAAATTAATTTACCTTCATGCAATTGAATTCAGGCAAGTTAATTCATCTTAATGCAGTGGAATAAAATAAGAAAGCGGAAATACTTGGTGCAATTAAAATGGAATTAAAAATTTTAAACTTTAAGCCCACCTCATTTCATAAAGGATATGAGCTGACTTTAAAAGTTTGTAACCAATAAGACTGAAAAATCCAGTGAGATGGGAGGCAGAGAGGGTTATTGAAAACCTTGGTTAAAACTCTTTTAGCCTGGTGCAATGCTTTTGAATGCTTCTCGGGCATGTCAGCTATTTGATGAGACATGCTTTATTGCTTTTCTACTTACATTTGCATAACCACTTTTAAGCAGAAAAACTGCATGATTTCAAACTTGATTTTTACAAAATCTTTTAAATTAAGTTATTGCTGTTGAGTTGTGTCATTGACTAATTTTTCTAGCACAAATATTGGTAGAAAAGAAGAACATTGAGAAATTCTCAGGGCAATTTATACGGCATTTTGTTTCCTCTTCAGGCAATGATGCAACATCAATTGTCAACTGTCTTCATATTTTGGGTCAGACTCTGGATGCAAGGTAAATGGATACATTTTTACTTAAATAAATTACTATAATAATGATACATGTATATATTTAAGAATGTTAAGAAGGACCCAGAGTCTTGATTTCATTCTTTGGATTTGTAATGAAGTCTTTAGTGTAGGTGAAAAGAAAAGCTTTTCAAAATTAATACAATGGCAGCTTATTTTTATGATCGTATATAGATTATTATTTAATCTCAAGTAATTTCTGTAGCAGCTAGGACCATAAAGGAGGGTTGAATTGGTAATATATCATGCAGGAAAAAAATGGTAATCTGACAATTCTGGAGATCTTATTAGCTACCAGGCATGATATTTGTGCTTAACGTTCATAATAACATTTGGCTTTTTAGGAAACAGAGTTTTATTCTCATTTTACAGATGAATAAAGTGATGTTTAAGATTGCATACTAAGTGTGTAGGCAGACAAATTCCCATCTGTGTGCTTTCTACTCTGCCCTGTCAACTTCACCAGAAATCTAGCATGTTGACCAAATATAAAATCAATTCATTTAGCGCGATTGATTCAGCCTTTAAGCCATACATTTAGTTTATATCTAGGATAAATCTAAATAAAAGTTTATAAATGTCTCCTAAAGAGAACATTCCACAATACTCTTTGATTATCCATTCTTGTGTTTAAGATTTCATTTAAGATCTTTTCTATAATAAATGCAAAAAGGAGACACCATTACAGACCCTCACTTCCTACTAGAAATTGTGGCATTAGGGTATGAAGTTCAGCCTTCAGCGGCTTCTTTAGAAAAGACTTGATTGCTACACCTTAAAACACAAACATTCTGTATCATTTGTTGAGTTGGTTTAGCTGGCATGAAATGTTTTTTTCCTCTACCCATCGCCTCAGGAAACATTCCGTTTTGTTGGATTTGGGATTAACTATCCTCACTCAGAAACTGTGTTTTGTTAAATTGGAGGCCATTAATGACAAACATACAGCGTTAGCACAGACTTTTGCAGCAAGGTTTTCATAAATTGACTATGAAGGTATTTGGAAAAGATAATTTACAGAGCAGTGCTGCTGTAACTTCATGTTATTGAAAAAACTTGTTTTCGAGTTGATTTTAAAAGTTAGTTACCAGGTGGGTAGAGTAATGGAGAAATAAACATCATAGGAGAACCACATTTCATTTATATTTCATTTGTTCCTGTTGGAAGATACGAGTCCTCCTTTATTTACTTTCTAGGACAGTGATGAAGACTGGCCTGGAGAGTGTTAAAAGTGCACTCAGAGCTTTTCTGGACAATGCCGCGGAGGATCTGGAGAAGACCATGGAAAACCTCAAGCAGGGCCAGTTCACTCACACCCGAAACCAGCCCAAAGGGGTTACTCAGATTATCAATTACACCACAGTGGCCCTGCTTCCAATGCTGTCGTCATTATTTGAACATATTGGCCAGCATCAGTTCGGAGAAGACCTCATATGTATGTAAATTTATATCTTGGAGTTTTTTTAAAAAAAATCAAAATACCCTCTAGTACAATCAAAAACAGTAATAGCCACATCTGGATTACGAAAACAGTTTCCATGTTAAAATGCCTTTTTTATTGCAAAATGTTATAGGTTGACATTTGAGCGATAGACAGCATTCTTACAGAAATAGATCTCTGAATTACATGCACCCACAGAGAAGACCAGTAAGGTACTGGTTATAGAAAATGACTTCCACATTGTTGAAGTAAAGTTTCCAAACGATCACTATTTCCACATTTTGCCTCTTTTCACGTAAATGTTTTAATGCAGTTGGACCATATAACATGCAACATTAAATGTTTTCAAATTATTTCTGAGTCAGTGCAGATTGTTTCTCCAAGCTTGGCAACATAGTAATGTGAAGACTGTGTCTAAGTAATTGACAAAGTCTGTGTTTAAATAATTGTTCTTTTAGAATGTCTCAGTATCCTGTTTAGAGGTTTCTGACAGTTTTTAGGGAAGCTTTAATCCTCTGTTTGGGGCTGGCATTTGGTAGTTAATAAAAATATACACAGAATGCCCAAGATTATGTGGAAAAAATAGCACATGAGCTGCTTCAACTCCCCACTGTCCTGCTCAGGACATGAGCCTTTGTTGAGCAGCATCACCAACTCAGACTCATGCATTTTACATTCCTCAGTTGATGGGCACATCTGTGCAAAAACTGCTGTTACTTAGTGGATGCCACAACTACCAGTGGCAGAATGTTTATTTTAAATTTTGTTTTAAGAAAGCATGCTTAGTCTGGGCGCAGTGGCTCATGCCTGTATTCCCAGCACTTTGGGAGGCTGAGGTGGGTGGATCACCTGAGGTCAGGAGTTCGAGACCAGCCTGGCCAATATGGCAAAACCCTGTCTCTACTAAAAACACAAACTTAGCTGGGCATGATGGTGCGCACCTGTAATCCCAGCTACTCGGGAGGCTGAGACAAGAGAATCACTTGAACCCAGGAGGTGGAGGTTGCAGTGAGCCAATATTGCCACTGCACTCCAGCCTGGGTGACAGAGCAAGACTCTCTCTCTCTCTCAAAAAAAAAAAAAAAAGCATACTTAGATGTGCCTTTTGTTCAGTTATTTTTATTTGTATAAATGTATGGGTTACAAGGACAGTTGTCTGGACTTTTAGGGTATCCATCACCCAAATAATGAACGTTGTGCCCATTAAGTAATTTCTCATCATCCACCCCCTCCTGCCCCCTCACTCTTCTGAGTCTTGTCTATTATTCTCCTCTCTATGTCCATGTGTACACATGGTTTAGTACCCACTTATAAGTGAGGAATGTGATATTTGACTTTATGTGCCTGGCTTGTTTCACTTAAGATAACAACCCCCAGTTCCATCCATGTTGCTGCAAAAGACATGATTTCATTGTTTTTTATGGATGAATAGTATATAGCCTAAACTTAATAATATATAGCTTAAACTTTCTCAGGACAATGTATAAACAAGTGGGTTTTTCTTTCAAGTGAGATTCTCTTTTTCCTTAGTGGAAGATGTCCAGGTGTCTTGTTATAGAATTCTGACTAGCTTATATGCTTTGGGAACCAGCAAGAGTATTTATGTGGAGAGGTAAGAATTTTTAAAGTTTAATTTTGTATTAATTGCTGCTTCAAGTTTTATAACTCTTTATTTCAAGACTCTTCATTTCATAACCTGTTTCCAGGTTATAAACTAAACCGGATTGACCTATGAAATTCCTTGGAAGTAATTAGACAATCTTTAAACAAAATAAGAATTGATATAATAGAGGACAATGGAGTTATAAAAAGAAAGTAAAACACTAATGGTAAAGACTATACTTAATATGAAGTTTCAACTTAGAGTGTTTGAGTCTTATGAAAGCACCTGCTAGTACAGTTTCTCATTATATATCAGAAATTCAAAGTAAACATGAATATGAGCAGTTATTAAACTTAGTTTTATTTTCTCATGTTCTCAAGTTTCAGGACGGAGTGATTTGCAGTGTTAAATGATGTGAATAGGTAACATAAGAAAAGGTATCCCCGGTAAATTTAAAATAAAGAGATCACTGGTAACTTTAGTAAGAAATTTCTGTGAACCAGAGAAGAAAAACAGGGACTTTTTTTTAAAAGGCCAGAATAAATAAAAACATTTTCTGATAGAAGATTTAATTATGAATAGATATAAGGTCTCCCCAAATTAATCTGTAATTATAATACAATTTCAAACAGAAATTTGCTTTTTATCCAACTTCACAAAATCATTCAAAAGTTTATTTCAAAGAATAAACCCATGAGACTAGCCAATAGAATTTGCAGGGGAATAAAAGAGTAATGAACAGGTACTCATTTGGGCTACCAAATATTAAAACCTATAAAGCTACAATAATTAAAATGGGATGACAGTTGTACATAAAAATAGAAAATGAGATCAATGGAGAAACATAATTGAGTTTACTCTGAACATTTTAAATTTTTTACCTTCATCTTAAGTAAACTCAATTTTTCATATTATTTTATGGTTATGAACGATATTAAGTATAATTTATTGATATGTGACTTTATTTTTGACATGTTGGCTGTTTTCTGTTTTTCACTAATATATGTATAATGCTAGATCTATGTTCCTAGATTCCATTGTATTTTTATACTTATTTCCCTTAGCTATATTCTCAGAATTTAGAATTGTAGGTTAAAGGGTATGCCTGTATTACAGGATTACAGTACTCATTTCACTATGTTTTCAGAAAATTGATTCCATTTACATTCTCAAGTTTTAGAAGTGAATGCTAACTTCCTCACTTGTTCCTTACTCAGATTATCTTTTTTTCTTTTTCATGCTTGTGTATGTGATCATTAAAATATAGGATTCCTATTTATATTTTCAAATGCACTTTCCTGATTACTATCTACTTGCTATTTTTTTCATGTTTACCTTGCCATTTGTGTTTCTTTATTTTATGAATTAGCTTTTCTCATCTTGCATCTATTTTTCTATTAATGTATCGTCATGCTGATTTGTAATAATGCTTTTGTTTATTGAAATGATTAACCTCTTGCCTATTGTTTCTCCTGTTTTTGTGAGTTTTAGCATTTTTTTTACCTTTATAGTGTTTATATATTAAAACTGTATGCAGATAGCATTTTATGACATGGTAATGTTGAATTTTTATATAATCAAATTTTATGTAATTTTGACATAATCAAATCTATCAGTTATTTCATGTATGTTTCTTCCCCTTAGTTTTATGATTCCGATAAATTTAGACTACACATTTAGCAGTTAGAATTTCAAACATTTATTCTCCTAGACTTTACATGCTTCCAGTTCCTTATATTTAACTTTTTAATCCTATTGTTTGTGTCCTAAATATTTATTAAATGCCAGATGCTGGGATACAGAAATAAACAAGATACTTCTCTACTCTCATAGGTTTTATTTCTGGTGGAGGAAACCAAACCAAAACAGACAAGCAAACTGATAAATATTATAGTGGCGAGGGATAGTTTGTCCTATGAATAATCAGACAATTTACAGAACAAGGTAGTCAAGAATGTATCTTTTAGAAGGCGACTTTCGAAGCTTATAACTTTTCTCTATGCAACAGAAAATAGGTAGAAGCTATATCAGGTAGGTCTGTGTCTAGTAGCTTCTATTTCCTCAATGAAGAATGACTTGAGTCCTAAGCCAGACAATGGCTGAGAAAAGACATGTGGAAAGCTCGAGGAAAGCAGAGAATGTCTGGAACAATTATCTCTGAGATAAGAAGGGAATTTGCTAGAAATATATCTGAATTTTATTTCTCTTGGGTATTATGTAGGATTCAACTTAAAATTTTTAAAAATCATCAACCATGTGTAAAGTAATCATTTATTAAATATTTATTTTATTCCCTGATGTAAAATAAACCATCACATAGAGTAATATATTTACTGGATTACATTTAGAATTTCTATTCTGTTCTATTATTTGATTTTTTATGAATAAATCAGTATCATATAGCCTGAATTGTTAGTATTTTTTAAAAGTATTTTAATATCTGCTTTTTCAAACCCTCTAATTCCTTCTTACTGCTGTTGCTTTTGTTTTTGTCATTGTTGTTTTTGCGTATGTATTTATCTGGACAAAATTCGAGGTCATTTTTTTAGGTTCTGAACAATGTTTTGGTTTTTGGTGGCTTGGTTTTTAAGTCTTTTTTGTGCAATTAATTTTACAATTATAAAGTGATTGGGGAAAACAAAAAAAATAAAATTTCAAAGGTAAGGAAAAGACATTTTGATAAAAATAGATATTAGGAAAAGTTACAGTGGAACTTTTTCTAAAATATCTAAAAATCTAGATATTTTAACATAAGTCATCCAAAAGAAACATTGATATTTCTGGAATACCAACACAGATTATCAGAATCAGTCTGAGAATCACTAATTGAAACAGAATTTTAAAGTGAATTAATGAAATAAAAGGACTAGTCCAATCAGATATGAGGAAAAAAGTTGACAGATAATTTTTTGCTAATAGATAGTTTAGCTTTTTTTCAAATGATAAGGATATTGCTATTGAACGCACATGATGTTTAGCAATGCAGAAACTGGATTCGGAAGTTAATTCATAGGAATATTATTCCTTTTAGGTCAAACTTGCTAATTGTAATATGACTTTTTTAGTTACTCACTTGGAAGACATTAAAACATAAGCATTTTCTACTTACAGGCAACGTTCTGCATTAGGAGAATGTCTTGCTGCATTTGCTGGTGCCTTTCCTGTAGCATTTTTGGAAACTCATCTGGACAAACATAATATTTACTCCATCTACAATACCAAGTCTTCACGAGAAAGAGCAGGTAACACAGAAACATGTGCAGTGCTTTGAAATATGAAGCTAAAACTTGATATTTATCATATTGTCCGATAGTGATTTTTAATGAGCTGTTTCAGTTTACTATCTCCAATCTTGTTTGTTCTTAAATGTTATTGTTTGGTATTCTATGTTTTTGGGTACTATATTCAATTTCTCTAGTATTTCTGAAAGAAAATTCATTGGATTTCTTCTCAGTTAATGAGCCATAGACAAAACTCTTAAAAATAAGACAAAATAATAATCAAATATGGAAAAAATAGGTTGGTCTGATTTATGATTCAGTTATCTATTATAGTTTGTCAGCAAGGTGTATGCCATTTTTATTACTTAGATTTTATGAATTTATACCTTTAATTATTTCTTTTTCACCAGATATGTCTACCTTATTAGGATAATTTTATTCCATGTGATTTTTTAATAGTTGAAGCTTTTTTCATGAAAACATTTTAAAACATAAATCTGAGAGACACTTAATCAATGACTTTAAATCTGTACCTGGCCCAAGCTTATGTGTCCCTAAGATTTATGTTTCCCTATATAGATAAAGAGAATCTGTAGATCCTCATGATTCATGTTGCGTTTAGGAAAATCTGATTATTCACTGGGCAGATAGACCCATTTTCTCCACTGTCCCAGTTAAGAAAGCTTTTGAACCCTTGCTGATGATTTCAATGGTTGGACTTTGAGAAGTCATTTGAATTATTAACTAGGATTTGAATTGAGTTGGATATACAAATGATAAAGTATAAACTAGTTATTCTTCTAATCAGTACTTTCAAGCAATCAAAGCACAGTTCTCATAGCCTGAACACTACAAAAGTGATCTCTTATGGAACGTTTTTCCTGTTTAATGTCTTCTAAGTCTGGTAAAGTTTATTATATTTTAGTTGTTTTCCAATAGCCCTAAAGAGCTCTCACAGTTTGGGCAAGGATTGTTTGCTGTTCATAAATTCATACCTGTTTATTAGCTTATTTCTCTGTATAACTCATGTTTTTATGGGAGCTGCTGGTTATATTGATTTTATAGTGAATTTCATGAAGTAAGGAATCTTTTAATAATTCATGTAATCATTATTTGACTATTTTATAATTCTGACTTTATATAAAACATGAAGTTAAAGAAAAATACGTTGAATGTGCTTCGTAATATTTTTCCACATAATTTCCACAATATATTTGTAAGTAGTTAGTGAAAAATGGTTGTTTGAGCTCTTAATCTTCTGTGTAAACATATAAAGGTTGACTTATTGAGGCTTTTGATCAGTTCATATTTTTGCTATGAACCAATAATGAAGCAGATTTGTTATTTCATTACAGATAAGGAAATACACAAAGCAGATAATTTACCTGCTTACATTTCTGTAATATCATTTGCATAACAAAGTAAAGAAATTGAATGTAATGATTTCATTTTTCAGTCATTCAACATATACTTGTTTGTGATGTACACTGTGGTAGATGAGGGAGATACGATACAAAGATGAAGAAGACAATTTTTTTCCTCAGGGACTTTTTAGTGGCAGTCAAGGGAGAAAGATCAATAACATATGTGATAGAATTAAGAATAAAAAGCATTGGGGCCAGGGCACAATGGCTCACACCTATAATCCCAGCACTTTGGGAGGCCAAGGTGGGTGGATCACGAGGTCAGGAGTTCGAGACCAGCCTGGCCAACATAGTGAAACCCTGTCTCAACTAAAAATCAAAAATTATCCAGGCATGGTGCCAGGCCCCTATAATCCCAGCTACTTGGGAGGCTGAGGTAGGAGAATCGCTTTAACCCAGGAGGCAGAGGTTGCAGTGAACTGAGATCATGCCATTGCACTCAAGTCTGGGCAACAGAGCAATGCACTGTCTCAAAAATAATAATAATAATAAAAATAAAGAGTACTGGGGACAACAAAAAAGGCAGTTTTAGCCAGGAACACCTGGAAAGACTTCACAAAGCTGATACAAGATGAGTCTTGAGATTAGGAAGACTGAAACTCTGCTACATGAGGAGAAACTTCAAGCATTCTAACATGGTTGGAGATAGCATTCAGGAAAGTAAAGGGTGAAAGATGAGACAGTAATAGAAAGCTAGAAAGAGGGGAGGAAGGCTTTTTATGTCAGGTGAGGAGTGGGGACTGTACCAGTGGCAAATAGAATTCTTTTACTGGCTTTAAAAAGGTAAGATGAGCCGGGCGCAGTGGCTCACACCAGTAATCCCAGCACTTTGGGAGGCGGAGGCAGGCACCTGAGGTCAGGAGTTCGAGACCAGCCTGGCCAACATGGTGAAACCCCATCTGTACTAAAAATAAAAAAAGTAGTCGGGTGTGGTGGTGGGCACCTGTAATCCCAGCTACTCGGGAAGCTGAGCCGGGAGAATCTCTTGAACCCAGGAGGTGGAGGTTGCAATGAGCCAAGATAGTACCACTGTACTCCAGCCTGGGCAACAGAGCAGGGCTCTGTCTCAAAAAAAAAAAAAAAAAAAAAAAAAAGGTAAAATGAGTAGATTTGCATTTCAGAAATGTATCCTGACAACAGACAACAATAAGGAACATGAATAGCTATAAGTCAGCAATTAGAATAGGTGGTAATTCAAGAGCAAGGTGACTGAGCAGGCCCCTTGGACAGCGTGTATGTGTGTTGATTGTGAGAGCTCCTAGAGGGAGAGTCATCTCGTGTGGCAGATGAGGGAGCATCACAGCCTAGACGTTCTCCCAGGTTTTTTGCCTGGGTGACTGACTGGATAATGTCCCCACCAAGTTAGTGCATGCTCAAGATAGGCTGGAGAGAAAAGGAGAAGTTTAAATTTAGACCCATTGTGTTTTAGTTGCGGTTGAGACATCCAGGATGAGTCAGAACAATTTCTAAGAAACATGGCTTTAGAGATATTAGCTTATAGCAGAAAGAATGGCCAAAATTGTCTAGATGAACATGCAAACCAAAAACAAGAAGAGAATCAAAGATAGATTCCTAAAGATAATCAGCATTTAAAAGTTCAGCAAGGGCCAGGCGTGTGGTGGCTCACGCCTGTAATCCCAGCACTTTGAGAGGCCAAGGCAGGTGGATCACGAGGTCAGGAGTTCAAGACCAGCCTGACCAACATGGTGAAACCCTGTCTCCACTAAAAATACAAAAATTAACCGGGCACGGTGCTGCGTGCCTGTAATCCCAGCTACTCAGGAGGCTGAGGCAGGAGAATCGCTTGAACCGGCGAGGCAGAGGTTGCAGTGAGCCAAGATCGTGCCACCTCACTGCAGCCTGGCAACAGAGCGAGACTCCGTCTCAACAACAGCAACAACAACAACAACAAAGTTCAGCAAGGAGAAGAGAGTCAGTAAGGACACTGACAACGTTCAGAGGGAGCCAGAAAGGCTGGGCACATTGATGTTAAGAAAGAAGGGAGTTTTAGGAAAAGGGAATTTGGTCAGGGATATGCAATGCCACTGAACCGTTGGAAAGATGAGTTGTAAAGTGTGATTTTGCTGCGCAGTGAAAAGCAGCTTTGTTCCTGCAGATGGAGAGTGCCTGGAAAGCTAAGTAATCCGGGAAAGATTTGAGTATCTGCTGGGTAGGAGGTATTAGAGGCCTGAAAATACAGGCCTGAGCAAGGCATCGGGTATTCGGTGGAGCCATGAGTGGGGGACTTCAAAACGTCCTCAGAGACGGGGAAAGGAGGCCAGTGTGGAGCCAGTCATAAATGGCTTGTAGGTCGTGAGAGCAGCAAAGTGCAAGGAGGAAATATTTGATACTCTTGTTTGCTGTGAAGTAGGAGGAATGGCTGTTTTCTGGGAGTGTTGGTACAGTAGGAACTGGGATGAAACAGAAGCTTTGAAATAGCTACCTTGAAAAACAGGAGAAGGAGCCAGTTAAAGGCATGCCAGATCTTGCTAAGTTTTGAAGTCCAAAATGCAATAGTTGCCTGTGGAAATCTGCCATATCATCTCAGTACTTTCTTTGAATATAATCCATTTTTTATGTGTACTTCTCCAGCTCTCAGTTTGCCAACTAATGTGGAAGATGTTTGTCCAAATATACCGTCTTTGGAGAAACTCATGGAAGAAATCGTGGAATTAGCTGAGTCCGGCATTCGCTACACTCAAATGCCACATGTGATGGAAGTCATACTGCCCATGCTTTGCAGCTACATGTCTCGTTGGTGGGAGCATGGGCCTGAGAACAATCCAGAACGGGCCGAGATGTGCTGCACAGCCCTGAACTCAGAGCACATGAACACACTTCTAGGGAACATATTGAAAATCATATATAATAACTTGGGGATTGATGAGGGAGCCTGGATGAAGAGGCTAGCAGGTAAGAATCAGAAGAAGACATTGTACCCCTTCAATCTATTTTATTTCCAAAAGAATTTCAAATATATAAACTAGAATTTTCCCATCACAATTTTTATTAATATTTTCTTTACTCAAAAATAGCATTATTTGTCATGCTGTTGTTTAATGTAGATAAAAACAGGCGTTGGGTTTATTTTAAATAGTTACTACTTTTAAGTAAATATTTTTCTGACTTGTCAGTCTCTGTAAGATTAATCAGTAAACACAGCAGGAAAAACTAATGAGTCTATAGCCAGAGACAAAAATAAAACGTTCAACTTTTAGCAATCCACTTTTAGCCATCTGTGGCTAAACCAAAAAATGGGTAAACCAAAAAAATGTAGTCTAATATCTACAATTATTGCATTATTTATATTGAAAAGTTTAAAGCAATCTAAGTATCCAATAACTAGAATATGGCTAAATAAGTTATGTACATCTACATGCCAGAATATTATGTCATCTTTAAATGTTAAAGTTCCAACAATGTTTTATGCCCTGGAAATCCTCATATTATGAAGGGCAAAATGAAGAGGTTTTAAAACAATGAATTCAGAATGTTATGTGTGTAATATATATGTATATTAATGTATCTACTGATGAAAACTCCAGAGAAATGCAGCAATGACGTATTAATTTGGATAGATGATTATGGTTGACTTTAACTTTTCTCTTGTGTACTTTTCCCCTGTGCATATATGTCACCTTCAGGGAAAAAATAGTTTTAAAAAATGGCCTAATCAAGTTTAGAACTATTACTAATAACTATGGTTATTATTAAGTAAGAGAGCAGTGTTCCATGTAATCTAACTCTTCCATTGGGCCAAGGATGGGGATAGTTAAAATGAGATAACTGCATGTAGTCTCATGTAGTAATTATGTAGCAGAGCTTGTTCCTATTCTAAGGGTTAGGGGAAACTTTTCCATTTGGGGATTTTATTTATTGTGTGAAAATGATTTCCAAAATGACTGAAAATCTTTTTTTCCATTCTAAATTAGCTATCAATCTATTCTAAAAACAAGGAAGATCATTGAATTCAACTTAGTAATCATTTTTTTGTAATAGCAACTATGCAATTAGAGCTTGGACTAGAAAAATGGCTGAGGCATGAGCTGTACCCTTAAGGAAGTCATGTGCTGGAGAAGGAGGCTTTAATCATGTTGCAATTATAATTATAATCTCTCATCATTTTAATGAATGGTTATACAGAGCAGAATACTAATGTCTGTCTTTAAACAGTGTTTTCCCAGCCTATAATAAATAAAGTGAAACCTCAGCTCTTGAAAACTCATTTCTTGCCGTTAATGGAGAAACTCAAGAAAAAGGCAGCCATGGTGGTGTCTGAGGAAGACCACCTGAAAGCCGAGGCCAGGGGGGACATGTCAGAGGCTGAACTCCTCATCCTAGATGAGTTCACCACGCTGGCCAGAGATCTCTATGCCTTCTACCCTCTCTTGATTAGATTTGTGGACTATAACAGGTATGATCAAAAGTAATTTAGTAATTTCCCCAATTCAGTGATAACCTTTCTTGGCTCACATGTCCTTCTTGAATCACTTCATTCACTATTTGGCCATGAGCTTGTTGGTAATGATAACATAATTAATTGTTTATAGGTAAGTTAATTTTCGGCTTAAAATTAAAACGCCTTAAAATCAAAGTTGGTCATTTCATTCTGATTTGGCATGTAAAAGTTAACAGTTTGACAGTTATGATGTTTAAATTTTTTTTTTAATGTTACAGCTCTATGCTGAAACCACCATGAGCTCTGTGGTCAGTACATTTAACTTTAGGAGGGTGATTTTTTTTTTTAATTAACTTTAAGGAGTAGCTGTGAAACCGCTTTATTTATTATGTGATCCAGGGCAAAGTGGCTGAAGGAGCCTAACCCGGAAGCAGAGGAGCTCTTCCGCATGGTGGCAGAAGTGTTTATCTACTGGTCGAAATCCCATGTGAGTGTGAAAACATTGACAGATCACGCCTACTGTTTGGTAGGCACCTGCCTACTTGCCTCCTAGGTTTCATGTAACAGTTGAGGAGAGAGGATAGGTTCCCCTGAGGAGTTTGAGGGAATATAAACCCTCTTTTGAGTTTTGCAATTTATCTTCTTAAAAAAAAATCACAGGAATTTTTAATTGCACTCCATAAACATATTTTAAATTTGCCCCTAAATTTTAGACTAATATTGACGTTACATTAAGATGTACTATTTTTACTATTTAGCTTTCCCTATCTCTTGGCATTCTGTTCTCTTAATATGCAGTACTCAGTTTGAGATGTGCTTAAATAGACTAGCGATTTCCAACAATAACACACACTCATATTACTTGTAAAGGTACTGCTTCCATAAATTTGTTTTATCTTCACACACTTTACATCTACAGGAATTTAGTTTGGCTCACATTTTAGAATCTGTTGGCTTTTAAAATAAAGCTTCTTTCTACTGACAATCCTGTTGATAGAATTTCTAAAGGACATATTTGGTGAATTTTCACTATTTTGTATAGTGCAAGTGGAACTATACATTTTTAAATCTGGAAAAGATTTTAATCATAAGAATTGTATAATATTCTATCATAAGAATTGTGTAGTATTCTACCATTTATTTTCAGTAACTAGCAGAATATAGGTAATTCAGCATTGATGATTATCCTGAATTATTTTAAAAGTTTAGAATTTTTATATCTATTGTAATTCTATGTCACTCTGTAAATGGGAGACAGAAAATAAAAATAAAAATTTCAACCTCAGTTTTATCATCTGAGTTATCTTACCAGTTTACTTCATCAGACTGTAAAATATTATGTGTTCAAATCAAATTACTTTGAACACATTATTTTTAAATAAAGTATTCACATTTAATATTTGGGATAATAAATATTATTTATTGCCTATATCTGAGGAGTCTGTCAAACTTAATAGGAAACTTTATATAAAAACATACATAAAAACAATCACTCAGAAAGGATATATGAAATAATGATTTCTTAACATGCAAATTTGTATCTTCACAAGGATACAAATTTATTTATCCTGTGTAACTCACGTTTGGGGGATGCAATAGGTCATCCAAGGTATTATGAAGGAAAATTCAAAATCCACTCTAAAAAGATAAATAGATTAGATATGTAGATAGACAGACAGACTGATAGATAGATAGATAGATATGCATGCCCAGTGACAGGTGGGAACATTGCTTGACTTCAGGAGTTTGAGGCTACAGTGCCCTATCATTGCAAGCTGCATCCCAGCCTGGGTGACAGAGCCAGACCCTGTCCCTAAATACATACATGAATGAATGAATAAATAAATAAATTCCAGAAGAAATCAGTCCATTTTGAGTTGCCAAAGAACAAAGATGAATTTTTGCTTTTTGCCTCTTGTTTTTCCTGTTGGGTTACTTCACCTAGAATGCCTAATGGGAAAATAGGGGGATACCAGGAAAAAATTACTAAAAACTGCGTATTTTTGCGGGGCGCAGTGGCTCATGCCTGTAATGCCAGCACTTTGGGAGGCCGGGGCAGGCGGATCACGAGGTCAGGAAATTGAGACCATCCTGGTTAACACGGTGAAACCCCGTCTCTACTAAAAATACAAAAATTAGCCGGGCGTGGCAGCGTGCGCCTGTAATCCCAGCTGCTGGGGAGGCTAAGGCAGGAGAATGGTGTGAACCTGGGAGGCGGAGCTTGCGGTGAGCCAAGACTGCGCCACTGCACTCCAGCCTGGGCGACAGAGCAAGACTCTGTCTGAAAAAAAAAAAAAAAAAAAAAAAAATACAAAAAAAAACTGTATATTTTTATTTGAAGAACTGCAAATCTTCAGCTTCCTCAATCATTAAAATGCTGAAGAAGTGTCTTTAGATTTAGGTGCAATATTAAAGTTTGGAACAAGAGTATTTATCATAATCAGTAGGTTTTCAGATGAACATCTAATAATACTTTCAAGAATAAGCAAAAATATCTGAATATGTACTTTTGAATCTCATGGGCATATATTAATATAAACATAAATTGGCTAATGTGTTATGTTTTTCCCCAAATATTTAAAGATAAATTGATTTTGCTAGTCTTTTTATGTTCCCAAATTAAAAGGGAATAAATAATGATATGGTATTTTAAAAAGAGGTAAAAAATCTGACAGAATAGAAAGTTACATCATAGTTCTATGCGTCCTTGGAAAGTCTAGGTTAATTAATCTTAGGAATCAGTATATGCCTTTCACCAGCTAATCAGGGGTTTGAATATTCATGCTACTCCTTGGTAAACGTGTGATCTTGCAATTATATTTTCTGAACCTTAGTTTTCCCATCTTTGCAATGCGCATATTCATATCTAGTTCACAGAACTGTTGCTCCCAGCCAAGTACCCTCATTAGATACTCAAGAAATACTTGTATCCTTTTTTGATGTTTCTTATATATCAAATTAATACTTATCTCTGTAAAAGCTTGCAGGTTCTGTGTAACCTCTAATTACAAAGACTTCTTTAAGTGGTTTTAACTGAAATTTCCTTTGCAACTTCTCAGAATTTCAAAAGAGAAGAGCAGAACTTCGTTGTACAGAATGAAATCAACAATATGTCTTTCCTTATTACTGATACCAAGTCCAAGATGTCCAAGGTATGACTATAAACTGTTTCACTCTTCTAGAAAATATCCGAATGTGACTTTCATGAATTGATCTTTTTTTTTTTAGATTTTCGAAGATTTGTAACTGGAATCTGATAGATTTGGTAATGTTATAAATTGGTTAAAACACGCAAGCTGTTTTAAGGTTACTGGAATTTGTTTGAATCAGGTGTGGTTAAGACATGCAGACGGGAAATGACTGTCATGAAGGAAGACATTTCTACTGACAGATCCCTGGAAACCGAAGGCATGCCATGCCAAGCAGGGCCGTTGGGGAGGGGTCAGGGTTGGTCAGGAGGCAGAGAAAGCAAGGAGAAGACGTGGGTGAGAGCTTGCCTCACGGTCTCCACTGGAAGGAATGGACAAGGCATGGCAAATGGGTTTCTGATTGGCTAATTTGAATAATTTTCAGGGGCTCCACATCGGAGAGGCTGTTCTTGGTTGCCTGGTACCTAGTCCCAGAATGATTAGGGCAGGTGGATAGTAGCCCAGAGTATAAGAGCCCCTTGGGGGAGGTGGGGGTCAGTGTGGGCTCTGGATTAGTTGATTTATATACAAAAAGCAAGCTCCCCGGACCAAGGAACCCATTTCCTTCTCTAGGAATTGCCTAACCATGGGAGGGACTGCTGTCTCCCCAGGATTAGCAATTCTCCAAGATGTCAGAGCAACAGAATAAAGACATTCTTCACACACACGCACACACCACACCCCACTCACAAAATTATCAGTCAGTATAATGTGTGTTTAACACGTCAACACTATGTATCCATCAAGTGTGAATATTTGTGTGCTTATGTGTACCAAATAAACAGACCTCAAAATAAATTCGCTGCATTATTTAAAAGCCACATGGACGAATTCCAGGTTCTCACACATGAAGTGGGAAGTATCTTTCCTGATTTTTGTTTTCTCTATCGTATTGGGGAGGAGAGGAGCTTCCATTTACAACATTTTTAAAGGGCTTTATATATGTAATTCCTGCTAAATGAGAAATAAATATATTACATGTGGTGATATTTGGCAGCCAAATGGCCAAAGATCCAAAAATGAGTGGTACTCAGGCAGAGGAAATTAGCCTCTACTGACTTAATACATTCTGGCAACAGAGTAGCTTGGGTATACCCACTCCACTGACCTCCAGAAGTCACCGGATCCTCAGGCCTGCTCTGCAATCTGCCACCAGGGAAATAGAATGGCATTGCTTGATAGGCCTAGTCTTGTTTAGAGTTTTGAATGCCATGTGTTTGACCTGACAGCACATGAACTAGAAGCTAATGCCAGGAGAAGTCTGTGTATTCCTGTACAGACATCCTTTTCCTTCTTTTCCATCAGTCGAGTCCAGTGATTCTCAAAGATGCTCTCAAAGCACTGCACATTGTAGAACGTAGAGTGAGACATCCATAAACATTGGCTAATAGTAACACAGTTTAGTCTTATTTGCAAGAAGAAAAAAGGGAAGTAATGGGTAAGAGCCTCTTAATTTTAACATTTCTGACCCACAAATTTTCTCAAACTAAAAAATTGAGTTTTTTTTTTTTTTTTTAATATATGACTTATAGTACTCTGAGGCAAAACATATAGAAAATGATAGTAATTCTCAGGGCTTTGGGAGGTTAAGGTGGGAGGACTGCTTGAGGCCAAGAGTTCGAGACCAGCCTGGGCAACATAGTTAGACCCTATCTCTACAAAATATGTTAAAAAATTAGCCAGGTGTGGTGGCACACACCTGTAGTTCTAGCCACTTAAGGAGGCTGAGGTGTGATGATTGCTTGAGCCCAGAAGTTCAAGGCTGCAATGAGCTATGATCACACCATTGTATTCCAACTGGGGCCACAGAGTGAGACCATCTTTATAAAAAAAAGAAAGAAAGAAAGAAAGAAAATAATGGTAATAAAGTTGAAATTTTTAGAAATTACTGATTATACTTAGCTTATTTTTAAAAGTTTAAAAAAATTATTTGTAATTTTATATCATGTAGGTATAATACACTTTTTTTTTTGCTTGAAATAATGCTTCTAGTTCAAACAATAGAGTCAACACATTCATGTTTTATATTGTTTTGCTCAAGAAATCATGATGTCCACATTATGTCTGCCATAGAAGCACAGGAACTGCAGTTTTTCAGCATGATTGGGGGCTCTGCTGAAGCTGGATGGCATGAAGGACCCAAGCCTAGTGCCGAGAGTGATTAACAGGAGGATTGCCGTAGGTGTTACCTATGAGGCGGAGTGGATACAGAATTGTTTCCCCCATAATGCTGAGAAGGGAGAGATGCCGAGTGCTTCAGGGATTCTTGTAACAAGATCTCAAACCATCTGCCTGAGGCATCAAAGCGGCAGAGAGAGCCGCCCTGCAGAGTTCTCAAGGAAAAAGGAACTCCTTTCAAACAGATTTAGACCAAATGCAAGTAGAAACAGGAACCAGAGGACAAGTGATTCCTATCAGTCTTCAGCCAGTCACTCAAGCAAGGGATAATCACTGTTTGTATGCAGTGCCAGTTCCAAAACTATTTTCTAAATAGAAAATAGATTGAAGCCAGCAGGCCAGTCTAGAATATGGTGATCCGGGAGAAGGGACCTCATTTTGACATAGAGCAAAAGGTACATAGCTCACAAGGCAGAGAGAGGCCAGTGCATAGAAAATTGGCCATAAGGAAAGAAAGTGACCACCTATGTGTGGCATGGAAACCCTCAGGGATATGTGTAATGGTGGTGATCACTGTGAAAAGTGGACCTTAGTTGACTTTTACTCAGTATGTCAGTTTGCATATGACAGAGCTATATGTATTATGATGCAAAAGTAACCACGGTGTTTGCTATTACTTTCAGTGGCAAACACTGTGATTACTTTTGCACCAACAGAATAGCATATGACTGCTTTCTCTACAGCGAAGCCTTTCTCTTTCTGCTTTCCCATGTGCCCTCTTAGCCCTTGGTTTCTCCTAGCAGGGCACGTGGCCCCTTGTTCTGCAGCCCATCTGTGACTTAGATATCTGTCCCTCAAGGGCAGGAAACATACGTCATTCACTTGCTAACTCTAAAGCTCAATGCAGTGCTTGGTGCCTAGTAGCTACCTAATTAATATGGATGAAATAAATTTTGACTTTAAAGAATTTATAAATGTGGTCATTGGGCTTTTAAAAAATGTATCTTATTTTACTTTGCATTTACTGACTCACTGTTGCAGTGGTACGAAATCCACAGTGGCACCACATTATATGGCTAGCATTGCTGAAATTTGTAATAATATGTTTGAAATTTTCCTAACTTGTCTTACGAAACTTGGGGTTTTTGTAACTTATTTTAAAAAACGTAGACCAGGCCAGGCACGGTGGCTCACGCCTGTAATCCCAGCACTTTGGGAGGCCGAGGCAGTCAGATCACCTGAGGTCAGGAGTTTGAGACCAGCGTGGCCAATGTGGTGAAACCCCGTCTCTACTAGAAATATGAAAAATTAACCTGGCGTAGTGGCGGGCACCTGTAATCCCAGCCACTCAGGAGGTCAAGACAGGAGAATCGCTTGAACCCAGGAGGTGGAGGTTGCAGTGAGCCGAGATTGTGCCATTGCACTCTAGCCTGGACAACAAGAGTGAAACTCCGTCTCAAAAACAAAACAAAACAAAACAAAACCAGATAGATAGATAGATAGATAGATAGATAGATAGATAGATAGATAGGTAGATAGATAGATAGATAGATAGATAGCATTGATTGATAGCGTTTATTACAGGTTCTCTGTGTTTATTTGTGGGTGTGAGAAAAGGTGGGTTTTGCCTGTTGCATTACACAATTGTACTCTATTTTTTTCTTAAGATTTCATTTCCTGTCGAAATATAATCACAGGCCTTGGACATTTAAAGCTAGGCTCATTTTTATAATTACTATATCTAAAATACAAAAAGGTATCTTTTTGTGGTATTTTTTTTTTTTTTTTGGTAGGCTATTTCATTGTAGGAATATTAGAACATTTTTTGTAAGTTCCCACAGAAAGGTCCTGTGAAACCGATTAAAACTGTGCTTCCCGCTCATAATGTGGTAAAGGAGAGAGCTTGGCTTTCAGAGGCAGATCAGCCTGGAGTGCTGACTCTGCCACTTCATAATCCCTTCACTCATCTTAAACCTCATTGTTGGTAGCAGCAAAATGCTTGTCATGTTGCTTACCTTGATGGAGGCTTGTAAACATCAGAATAATGTGTGTATCGTGCCTCGCAGATTGTAGGCATGCAACAAATTTTAACAGATATGAATTGTAGTAACAAATTGATAAAGTTAAAGTGCAACTGGATATCTAACAATCATATAGTTAATAAGTACTTAGAAAATGTATGAGACAAAGAAATTGATAAGATAGTCAAAGATGTCAGAGGTAAGTGAAGATTTGAATAGGTATTGAAAAATGAGTCTTTTCTAGATGGGTCATGAGGAGAGAGGGTGGTGGAGCCTGCTACTATCCCATTTTATGCAGCCATAGCACTGCTTTTGCTCAAGTCTAATAGTATCTTTGAAAAAGAGTCTGTTTGATGTCTTTCTTATTTTCCTGGTCCACTATTAAATTTAAGGCTATTTTATGTGAAATCGCTACAATCATATTTGTATGTTTGTTGGTGTGTGAGAGAGAGAGGAGGCAGAAGCAGAGGTTGATTGATTGATTGATTGATTGATTGATTGATTGATTTAAGAAAGGGCTCAGGTGGCCGGATGCGGTGGCTCACACCTGTTATCCCAGCACTTTGGGAGGCCAAGGCAGGTGGATCACGAGGTCAGAAGTTCAAGACCAGCCTGGCCAAGTTGGTGAAACCCCATCTCTACTAAAAATACAAAAAAATTTAGCCGGGCATGGTGGTGGGCACCCGTAATCCCAGCTACTTGGGAGGCTGAGGCAGAGAATTGCTTAAACCCAGGAGGCGGACACTGCAATGAGCCGAGATCGCACCACTGCACTCTAGCCTGGTAACAGAGTGAGACTCTGTCTCAAAAAAAAAAAGAAAAGAAAAGAAAAGAAAAAAGAAAAAGAAAAAGCACTCAGGTGATTGATTTAAGAAAGGGCTCAGGTTATCCCACTTTCCTTCTTAAATATGCCCACATATGGGCCATGTTATTACATCTTCATAACTGATCCAAATGCTCAGATTGAAAATGAAAAAGTGTGCAAATTCATTAGCTTTGGTGGCTCTGTTTAAATTATCAAGCTGCTCCTATGAGCAAGGCACAGTGCTTGGCTTTGAATACAGAGAAAGGACAAAACAGGTTTGGCAGCTGCCCCAAAGGAGCTACATAGTTTGGCGAGGAAATAGGCACTAAACAAATGAACAAAAAATACCCAATATATGTGTACAGGAGGATATTTTATTGCTTATAGATTTAATTTCCTCATATTAACAGTGATATCACCCATAAATATTCAAATATTTACTACTCTTTCCAGTTCTAGATTTCTTCTCGGGTGGAAAGCAAAATTATTGTTTGTGTATAAGTAGGAATTCATTTGCCTAGTATTACTCAAAATTGAGTGATTTGTAGATGCGTTTAGTGTTGATTATTTTTATTATAAGCTCACAAATATTTATAAATATTAAACCAGATATAAGCTCCGTCTGCCTCTACGACCATAAAACCAGAAGAACTTTCCAGGTTAAAATCAATGAAAACTCTAACACCAACAAATTTAGACTAGGAAAACTCCAAACCAATACAATTTAGACTACACTGGGGATGTTGCTTTGCTGAAACTAAATTACTAGTATTGGATAGAAGTATGTTTGTATAATTTGTATCAATTTGCTTAATTTTTCAGATAGTCATTCTTCATTTGGGTAATTATTTTTATCATTTTAGTTATGTTGTCGTTTGAACAAAGAGCCCATTTTAAATGACTGATCCATTTTTTAATGACTTAATCAACTTAACAGTACAAATTATTCATCATGTTTTTCCTAATAAACTTAGAATAATCTCTTACAAGTTGGTACATATAAAAATGGGATTCATACAATAAGCACATCTTTTTGGAACAGAAGTGTGATTCTTACTGCTATGGTTCAGAAAATTATAGGTTTAACATATCAATATATAGTATAATTATTACACAATAAATTTTATAACGTCATACAGAAGCTACAATTGCTGTATGGTGACTGACTTGTTTCACTACTTTTGCTATCCTAAAAATATCTTTCAACCTCATGCTATGATATATTTTACCTTCTGTTAAGTAAAACAGATCATTTGTATATTAAATTCTGTTTTGTTTTTTTCTCAGTAGCCCAAGACTATTACGATGTATTTATATTTGTAAATATTAAAACATTTTTCTTTATCATTTCATTATCATGGAACTATGTTGCAAGTTTGAATTCCTGCTACCAAATATTTGACATGCACAAATAAGTGGATGTGGTACAATTATTTTCATTTTGACATGAGAACATGCCCTCTTGATAGAATACTCATTACCCAGTGAAAGTTAGACTCTGTCATTTAAGGTGACCCTGTGTTGCTAGCATAAGCCTCAAAAACATCATGAGAGAGTCCTTGAGTAACATGGCAGTATTCAATTGTAAACTGGTTATCCAGATAGTCCTGAGTATTTATGAAACTCCAATGAGTATATTACTTCTATTTCTATTAGACAGGGACTGAGGCTCTAAGAAGACAAGTTTGCAGACTGTATAAAAGGAAAATGCATTTTGTAATTGTTCTAGATATATTAGATCTCACACACACACACACACATACACACACCATATACATGTATACATATTTCAAAGCAAGCATTTGTCAAAGGAAAAATAAGCCCTTTATTCTTATATTTCTTTCTTAAGCATTGAAAATTAGAAAGCACACATCTAAAATTACTATAGCATTTTTATATATTTATCTGCTTCCCTAAAATTACAATTTTCATTTTTCTTCTAAAAATTACATGGGAATGCATATCAGTGAATTATAATAGGAATCTGAGGGCAGGACTTAAAATTAGCAAAAGGTGCTAAGATGGGAAGAGAAAAATTATTTTCAAGACAGGAAGATTTTCAAAACTAGGGAGCAGCAGAAAATGAGGAAGACGAAGTGACAAGTTAGGGAAGAGTCGTAGTGGTTCTACATGTGAGAGAAGCAGGTTCAGATCCCAGCACTTCTCTTGTTCCATAGGCAGCGGTTTCTGATCAGGAAAGGAAGAAAATGAAGCGCAAAGGAGATCGGTATTCCATGCAGACCTCTCTGATTGTAGCAGCTCTGAAGCGCTTACTGCCCATTGGGTTGAACATCTGTGCCCCAGGGGACCAGGAGCTCATTGCTCTAGCCAAAAATCGATTTAGCCTGGTAAGTCTCCTTTTCATCCCAGCAGTAATGATCGTCTGACCTCCAGACTCCCAGTGTTTGATTCCTTTGTCTCACTGCCCTGTGTCAATATTTCGTTTGCATGACATGTTTTATTAAGCAGGTTTTCTAGACAGGTCCCAAGATCAAACATAAAGGCTGCTTCTTTTTTTTTTTTTTTTTTTTTTGAGGCTGTTTTTATTTCTAAGTTATGTTAATCACCTCTGGGGCACATTCAAGAACCGAACAGAAAAGATACAAACCAATCTCCGCTAGTGAAAAAAATGGATTTCATATAAACTTCTATAGAAAGTTTGTGATGAGAAGTATATTCAAATTTATGAAGGGTGATTTTTCAATGTTAGAAGCGTAATATATTGTGCCAACTGTGGATAGATAAGGTGTTGACTTTTAAATCAGCTGCTGTTCTCCTCTGCAAGATTTAAGTTCTCAAGATTTTACAGTGTCCTCTAAGTTTCTGTTCTTCATAGCTCTGCAAATGAGGATGCAGTATTTTGCACACTGGAATTTCTATTTTATATTTATGTAAATTGGAGGACATAGTCTGCATTCCGCATTGAATCACTGAAGCTCGGCACTGCACATGCATGCAGCATTTGATATTCTAAAATGAGTGAACTGAGGGGAAGCTGTGGGAGTGGGCTGCATCACACAGCTCTATTGGCAGTTCTCTAGAGTTTCATTCTCAGTTGCATTTCCCTCGCTATTACTAGGTCATGGAGGATGTTATTAAGGGCTAAACTGACTTTGTGGAGATTTGGAAGAATACTGGAGATATACTTCTATTTCAGTCCAAGAAAACCCCCTTCTTGTTATGAATTGGAAACTTGATTCCATTGAATTTTAATGTCCTTACTGTGGAGGTAAAGCAGGTCATTACCTTGCTTCTGGCTACAGCAGTCTCAAGAAATTATTTCAATAATTACATGCCAAACTTGTGGCATGTAATTTTATAAAGGTGTTTCTTAGACATATACTATTTCAAAAAAGTTTGGATTGTTTCTATTGACTTGTGACAGTTGATGCAATATAAGACTCCTTTTAGGTAACATATATTTCTTGACAGAAAGATACTGAGGATGAAGTACGAGATATAATCCGCAGCAATATTCATTTACAAGGCAAGGTAAGCCAAGTTTTATTCTTAAGCCACATTTACTATTTATACATTAGTTAATCTCTCTTTAAAATAGTACTACAAATAATGTTACTTTAAACATTAAGGTAATGGACGTATTTTAATTAGTCATTATCCTACTTGCAAAGCCTTTTCTATGAAAAATTCTAAAGATAATAAATGATATATTTTTAAAGAAAATTACCAGAGATGGTCAAATTTTGGAAAAAATATGTATCACCAGTTGAAATACAGATTGGATGTATTCTTTTGATAGATGGGTTTTAGGGTCTTTTGGACACAGAGACAGGTGTCTATAAGAAAATGTTGGCTAGGCACAGAGGCTCACACCTGTAATCCCAACACTTTGGGAGGCCAAGGCAGGTGGATCACTTGATCCCAAGTGTTTAAAATCAGCCTGGACAACATGGCAAAACCCCGTCTCTACAAAAAATACAAAAATTAGCTGGGTGGTTACACACACCTGTAGTCCCAGCTACTTGAGAGGCTGAGGTGGGAGGATAGCTTGAGCCTGGGAGGCGAAGGTTGTAGTGAGCCAAGATCATGCCACTGCACTCCAGCCTAGGCAACAAAGGGAAACCCTGTCTCAAAAAACAAAAAATTTACATGAAGTGATCAGTAATTAAATATATATATATTAAGAGTCATTAGTCTATAGGTGAATCAGGCCATTCTTGCATTGCTATATAGAAATATGAGACTGGGTAATTTATGAAGAGAAGAGGTTTAAATGAGTCACAGTTCTGCAGGCTGTACAGAAAGTGTAACATGGGCATCTGCCTTTGGGGAGGCTCCAGGAAGCTTACAATCATGGCAGATGGTGAAAGAGAGTCAGGCATCTCACCTGGCAGGAGCAGGAACAAGAGCAGTGAGGAGGGAGGTGACACACACTTAACCAGATCTCACGATCTCAAGGACAGCACCAAGGGGATGCTGCTAAGCCACTCATGAAAAATTTGCCCCATGATCCACTCGGTGCCCACCAGGCCCCATCTCCAATACTGAGGATTGCATTTCAACATAAGATTTGGGCAGGGACATAGATCCAAACTATATCAAAAGGCTAGATCGAGATTTGCATTAATAGGAATAAATGAGTTTACCTAAGGAGAAGAGAAGAGTGTACATTTAGAATAAAAACATGGATGGAAATCTATATAACACCTACTTTTTAATGGTGGGTGAAAGAATTGTTAGAAGTAGTTTCGGCAATCCAATGACCATTTACTATTATTTGGAAATTCTTGTATATCAGTGAATAAATTATTCATTTATTTATAAAACCTGTGATGCAGTTTTAAAAGTCAAGCTGGTATTTTGACTCAGCCTGTTGTCTTCTATTCTGGTGTCCCTTCTCAGGAATTTTTTAAATTATGAAAATATGCGAATGTCAAAAAGTAGCAACAACAATACAATATATGCCTTTCTGGGTATTAAAATGTCTCTTTTCAAAGATCCAAATCAAATTCTTTTTAAATTAGCATTTTAAAGAATAATATGAAGGTGAGACATGCCTTTACCATATTCACAATGCACAAATATTTATTTAGAGCAAATTTCATGTGAAATTTGATGTGTACTCAGTTGTTTACTAACAATTCTTTTAGAGTGAGATTAATTACTATTACAGTATGATCTCTTTTCAGATAGCCAGAATAATTTGAACATTTTTTTAAAAGCTTATAAAGCCTCTATTGGAACTTCAGAAGAAGAGTTTACACTACAAACATTTTTCCTCTTTAGGGAGAGACGTTAAATGTTTTTACGTACATGGGTATTTGAGAAGATCAAGTACCCCATGAAAGGGTGCTAGAGATCCCCAGGGGATCCTGGACCACGCTTGGAGCACCATTATCTAGTTCAACAGTTACTGAGTTAGGGACAGAGAGTGCTCAGTACCTCTTAAGAGGAGTCTGGCCCAATCTCAAGAAATGGTCAAATAAGGGGGTTTATGATGATAAGCAGAAAAAGGTTTGTCCATTATATTCTAAAGGTCACTGCTAAGAATACTTTGCACAGTTTAGATGACATGTTAGGGAGAGAGGAAGAAGGAAGAGAGCAAAAAAGGAAACATTGATCGTCAGTATTTCACCTCCAAATGAATAAGGCCTGAAAATAAAGAGGTAATGAATAAATATTCATCATGTCATTTTATTCTACACTCTCTTACACTAGGAGTTAGGCAGGCATATTGAGATACACAGATTTTCAAAAAATGAGTTTTTTTATTCCTAACTTGTTGAATACATTGTCTTGAAATTACAGGGCTATTCATCCTGAGGCCAGAGGAGTAATTTTATGTTAGAATAAAGATTCTACCTTATTAATTATGTTTATGTATTAAATAGAACTAAGAGTACAGATTAAAACCTGTAAGTATGAAACATAGTCCTCAGACTTAAAAAGTATACGGATGAAAACATTTTATTTTATCAAAGGATAAGTAGTCTTTACGAGTCATTTATATACAAAGCTCTATCTGTCTGTGTTTGCCTGTAGATGAAAGTTATTTTTGACATTTTGAACTATGCACTCTCAGTCTGGGAGTTGTGAAGTTTTAGAGGTTTTCTATTTCTGCTTCAGAACATTCAGTCTCCCATAATGGAGATTCTAAAGTGGAAGAAAAGACATGGGGATTGCTTTGTCCATTTTTGTTTGTTCGTTTGTTTTTTGTTTTTTGAGATGGAGTCTCACTCTGTCAGCCAGGCTGGAGGGCAGTGGCGCAATCTTGGTTCACTGCAACCTCTGCCTTCCTGGGTTCAAGCGATTCTCCTGCCTCAGCCTCCCGAGTAGCTGTGATTACAGGCGTGCACCACCATGCCCAGCTAACATTTTGTATTTTTAATCGAGAAGAGGTTTCACCATGTTGGCCAGGCTGGTCTCAAACTCCTGACCTCAAGTAATCCACCCGCCTTGGCCTCCCAAAGTGCTGGGATTACAGGTGTGAGCCACTGTGCCTGGCTGCTTTGTCCATTTTTAATAACATACTTATTGTATATTATTTCTTTGAACTGATATGTTCTATCCCTGTGAAGTTGCTTGCTTTTGTCAATTTCTATGACTTATAATAATGTTTCTAAAAAACATGAAGATTTCATATACATTTTTCACCGAGGAAATTTGATGGTATTGAAAAGTGAAATGTGTAGACTCCTTTATGATGAGTATGATTTTAACAACCTCTATTGATTTATATAATTTAATATCTTTGTCTTAGCGAAATTAAACTCTGTTGTAGAGTCCAAATATTTATAGGTAAATGCTATCCTATATGCTTGCCGATAAAAGTAAACATAGAAATCTTTCTACAATTAGACTGTGAATGGGGAGGAGAAAGAGCGAGGGTAGCCTTACCCATTTTGTTCTCCAATTTCCCACTCATCCTTAAGCCCTAGTTACAACGTCTTGTGTTAAGGGAAATCTCCCCAACCACCAAAGAGTAGGATAAATCTAATGGTACTTTATATTTCATTTTAGTAGCCCTTATCACAATTATAAATATTTGTTTAATGTCTATCTTCTCTAATAGATGATAAATTTCATGATGACCAGGACTTTATCTGTCTTTCTCTCTTAGTATTTTTGATTTTTAATAATTGTACATAGTTAAGGT
The DNA here is from genome assembly GCF_043159975.1 of Macaca nemestrina. Lineage (NCBI taxonomy): Eukaryota > Metazoa > Chordata > Mammalia > Primates > Cercopithecidae > Macaca > Macaca nemestrina. Next base: position 11,481,368 of record NC_092125.1, on the reverse strand, counting down.
GTCCAACAGGATGTTTCAGTATGCATAAACATGGTGACATGATTGGTGTAGTCAGACAAATTAGCATATCTATCTCCTCGCAGAGTTACCTTTTGTGTGTATGTGCTAAGAGCTCCTGGAATCTACTCTCAGCAGATTTCCGGTATGAATTGCAATGTTATTAACTGTAATCACCATGCTGTACATTAGATCTCCAGACCTGTTCATCCTACATAACTGCTGCTGCACGTCACGTTTTAACTAGTAAACACTGTAAAGCCCAATAAATAATGGTGGGTGGACTCTTCCCATCTTGAGATTGTAACCTTGTCTTTTAGATTCCCATCTTCCCATTGTAACCTTTTCCTTTTTCCTGCAGTTGGAGGATCCTGCTATTAGATGGCAAATGGCTCTTTACAAAGACTTGCCAAACAGGACTGATGATACCTCAGATCCAGAGAAGACGGTAGAAAGAGTATTGGATATAGCAAATGTGCTTTTTCATCTTGAACAGGTCAGGCTTTGTGTCAATTCAGTCATATTTGCCTTAGCCACATACAAATATTTTAAAAAGAGAATGTGTGTTGATTTGTTAACTATGACCCAAAAAACATATATGTTCAGCATATTCGTTCTAAAGAATAAGAGTCAGGTGTGCTTAGTATTTCATGAAGACAATTTCTAAGCTTATAATTCTTGTAGCAATATATAGATTATATATTTTGGGAGATCCTGGCCTTTGTTTTATTGCCTTTTTTCAAATATTTCTAAAAATATTAGGATTATATATTTAAAGTATTCTAACCAAAAAATTCAGGAGTTACATCTGATTTCAAGTACTTTATGCATACTTCATTTTTTATTATTGCTCATAAAAACATGTATGAGATATTATCTTTTATTGGTTTAATATTTGAAATATTTTCTTTTTTGTCACTTGTTTAACCTTGCCTTTTATTAGGTATATTTTTGAGCTAATTTTCTCTGAAATCAGGAACAAATTACACTTAGAGAAGAACAATGCATTGATAGATATTAAAATCATGTAAGAAAAGTGTTTTTATAAATTTTTTCAGTTGTGTCCTACTTTACAAAGCTGAGTTTGATATTCTTATTCATTACCTTTGCACAAGAATGTGTAAAACAAGAATACTTGAAACATTATCAATCAGAGGGTCATATTTTTATAGAAGGGATCGCCTGGCTTAGGTAAAATATCTGCAACACAGAGATATATTATCTATTTCTCATCAAGTCCATTCAGCAAAATAATCACATAGTGAAGAAGCTCATTGTAATCTGACCATTGATCTGTCAGGGCTCTTATGACAGATCATACTGTTGATGACTTGGTTATTTTATACCAAATATGAAATAATAATAAGAGGTCGTATGCCATCTCAGGAACTTTGCCACCTAAATATATGTGTGTGTGTGTGTGTGTGTGCGCACGCGCGTGTGTGTGTGTATGATTTTGTATTGCCTTTAGCCATATTTGGACATATTATCATAGCAATAATAAACATTTTGCTTGTATTCCTATTTTATATTATCTGAACCCTCACCCTTGCCCTGGACAGTTTAATAATGCAAAGATATCGTCTAATATAGTATCCTTTAATTTCCTTCTTGCTTACTCAGATACCCTCCCCCAAATGTTAATAATTTCTCTATTGCCATGCAATTTATCACTACACTTGATGAGATTAAAGTCACTAGGATACCCTTAGGCCTTATGGCTATTAACATATATTTACAGTATCTAATGCCTTGGAACTAATACTTCCCCCAGAATAACTTACATAATGTTTTCATGAAATATTAAATACAAATTATCATCAATCAGCAGATGACAAGACTTGTAATGAAATTTTAAGGAATTTATATACAGTCATGGAGTTATATCTCCAGAATTATATATATATATTTAAGATTATTAAAGGTTAATTAAACGGCTACGAGAGGACCGCGTTACTCTACCATCAGTTTTTAATTCTTCCTAGTGTTTATACATATATGTAGATTTGCTTGAATAAATTCTAGATACATTAAATGAAGCTTATTGAACTCTGATTCTATTTTATTATATTCCCATATATTCATAAATATATCCAATCATGATGAATGATGGCACTTCTCAAATGAGATTCGCTTTTCTAAGTATCCATTTATGCCTTGGATGTTTATGGAGTGCCCTGTCCTAGGGCAGCCTTAGCCCCACCAGATCTGGAGGACTGAGTGCTGTAACAGAGGAAACAGACACTTAAGCAGATAAATATGCGATGATATGGAGGTGTTAGGATATAAAATGTGCTGAAGAAAGCATAGAAGCAACTCAAACTTAATGTAGATATGAACTAGGTAATCCCTGTATAAATCTTACGGTAGGAATTATCTAGAAAAAGATGGGAGGATCAGAGTTTATCAAACTGTTAAGAATATGGCAAGATTGGTTTATCATGAGAGGAGGGTTTTGAGTAAAAAGAAATTGTCGATTATCAAAAATAAAAAGCAGTGGGAGATATCCGTGTGTTTAATTTATGCCTTTACTATCCCCATGCTAATGATAACATGTAACTGAGTCACAGAGGAGCGTGTAAAGAATATTTTAACTTGCAAAACTCAGTGTAAAAACAGTAGGTGGACAGGAAACACTTGTTGATTTAATTTATCTCAAGTATCAGCGGTCTGTTTTAGATGTATATTTTGTGTTGTATATCTGGTAATGTTTCTTATGAGAGTAGGTTTTCTCCACTGAATTTTCTAATAATCAAATTCTAGCCAAGCTAACACATCAGCACATCAAGACATTCAGACAGAGTTACAAGATACATCTTGGTGTTCGCCTTTGGATCACATATCTTACAGATAACTATTATAATTGATTTAGAGGAAAGCACACTGTTTCAGGTATTTCCTGAAATACTTGAATAGGCAGGTAATAAATGCCTGCCAAATGATAAGCTTCCTGGTGGCAGGAACCCTTTCTGTTGTGATGTTTACTGTATCGTAAATGCCTTAGGAACTTAATATATGTTTGTTGACTGTCACCCATGCCGACCATAATGCTGTAATTCCTGCAAAAAGTCATCGTCTACAGACTGGGATCTCAAAATGGAAATTTAAATTGAAATATGTTGGGTCTCATTGAAAACTATTGCCCTTGATTGCTTTTACTTTGATGTTAAGGCATAACATTGGTTTATTTCCCTTGACACAAGCATCAAGAAGATAATTGAAGTGGATAATTGTCAAAACGTGTTTATTGATCCTAGAGAGGGAAGAGCATCACAGAAATAAGTGCTTTTCCATTAAACATGTTGCTTTGTTAAAATTTCTAAACCATTGCAGCCCAAACATTTTAAATGTTTACTTCAGATATTATTACAATCATTTTTGACTCTTTACTGCAAAGAATAATGAATGTAGTTTTACTTTTTTAGCTAACATAACATTTTTATTTCTTTCAGAAGTCTAAACGTGTGGGTCGGAGACATTACTGTCTGGGAAGTACTGTGCTCAATGGCCTAGAGATTACTAATTAATTTAGGTTTATATGTTGGGATTTTTTTCTTTCTAATACAATTAATCTCTTTCTTCTCTTGGAGTTCCAAACACTATTAGTTCTATAAATAACTTGCTTGCATCATTTATTGCAACTTTTGAATTTATATTTGTCCCTCTCTAACAAAATATTTACATATTTTAACATTTTTACCAAATTTACTCACTCCTAATACTGTGTTCACAAAGCATTGTCTTCTTCTCTTTATCCTGTTATATTAAAGAATAGTAGAATTTTTATTAACTGTCTCTATTTGTGTTTATTACTTTAGCTCTTAATAAAATTACAGTTACAATGGATACGTAAATAAGAATGAGGTAATATTTTCTGTAGGCAGAAAATATGTATTAGAATCATAAAGAACCAAAGAAAATTTTGAGAAGGTGATAAAATGATTTTACCTGGAATGATTTTCTATTTCTTTGATTTTAGAGATGACATAGCTTGGAAGTACACAGTATTGGGAAAATGTGGTATTCTTACTAAGGGAATTATATAGCATTTGCAATTATCTAAACTTTATCTCTGGGTAACTTTTAGGATATGGACTTCTCCATGATAATCTTAAGGTACTTTTGGAATTGGAATTCCAAATATAGGTTACTTAAGAGGGGCAACTGTTTAATACTATATTTTTGAAGATAGTTTGGGGTATAAATAGTTATTTATTTTTGAAGGTAGTTTGGGGTGTAAATATTTATTTGTGTCATTCTACCTCAGGTGGAACATCCTCAGAGATCTAAAAAGGCTGTATGGCATAAACTACTCTCTAAGCAGAGGAAAAGAGCTGTTGTCGCCTGCTTCCGGATGGCCCCCTTATATAATCTGCCAAGGTCAGAATTATTTTATTTTTTATAATAGATCAATGTTATTTTTTCCTAATAAGTGACAGGTGTTTAGAATCTACCTTAATAGGGGTACAATAGTCCAAGAGAAGGATGGAAAAGCTTTATTGATTCTTCTACCTAAAACTTGACTAATTTTGTTGGATATTTTCAGAGAACTGTGGTCTATAATGTAATTACTAAATGATGCTTACTGAGGAATATCTGCTCACATATGTGAGGCAAGAGAGAGTCATTGGGAGATCATTCTTTGGCCTGGATTTGAATCAGACCATGATTTCAATCATTCTTTGGCATTAGACTTGTCTTGGTTTGAATTCTGACCTCCCAACTTCTCTGACCCATGACATTGGTCAAGTTATTTACTGACTTTCTTTACAATTTTCTCATCTGTATCATAATGGGATCAGCCTCATAGAGTTGTTCAGATTATTTAATGGGTCGATGTATACAGAGTGCTTAGAAGTGAGATAATAAGTTCATATCATGATAAATGTTAGTCATTATTATTATTTTTGTAATTATTAGCATTTGGGGAAAAGAAGTGACTTATTGGGAATAACGTAAAAAGATTTGACAGGCCCATCAACCTTCTCTTAGACATAGAGCAGACATACTTAATAGAGAAGTAGCCTGGTACATTCAAGTCTGACTGAGGTGGTCCAGGGTACCATTTCAGCCACCTTATAGTTCTCCTGAGAAACTATGCTCTTTCCCACTCTGAACTTTATACAAATTGCATCATTTCTATGTCTTGTAAACAGGACTCAGCTCAGCTACATCTCTTTTGTGGAACATCTCTGACCAAGCCATGCCCTTCTACTCCTTGCACATCATACCACTTTCCTACAGTATTAAGGCTACCTGTCTCTTTGATTCAGACTTTGAGATTCCGTACTAGTTTTGTTCCGTTTTCTTAGCACCTAGAACAGTGACTTGTACATTGACATTCAGTAAGAGTTTGAGTGAATGTGTAAGGCAAAGAAAAAAAAAGAAACAGAAGCAAAGCAAACAGATGAAACATCATACTTTTCCCTTTTGCTGAGACAGTTGTATTTCTTGCTATCATGTCACACTCACTGGGTCTAAAATGTATTAGCATCCTCCTCAAATGTGCTACTTCTCAATTCTCTGACTCAATTATGCTGTCACCTTTTGATCAATAGAATATTAACCTTGATATCTAGAACCAGAAATACCATTTGACCCAGCAATCCTATTACTGGGTATATACCCAAAGGATTACAAATCATTCTACTATAAAGGCACATGCACATGTATGTTAATTGCAGCACTGTTCACAATAGTAAAGACTTGGAACCAACCCAAATGCCTATCAATGATAGACTGGATAAAGAAAATGTGGCACATATACACCATGGAATACTATGCAGCCATAAAAAAAGAATGAGTTCTTGTCCCTTGCAGGGACATGGTTAAAGCTGGAAACCATCATTCTCAGCAAACTAACACAGGAATAGAAAATAAAATACCACATGTTGTCACTCATAAGTGGGAGTTGAACAGTGAGAACACATGGATACAGGGAGGGGAACATCACACACTGGGGCCTGTTGGGGGGTGGGGGGCAATGGGAGGGAGAGTATTAAGACAAATACCTAATGCATGTGGGGCTTAAAACCTAGAAGATGGGTTTGATAGGTGCAGCCAAACCATCATGGCACATGTATACCTATGTAACAAACCTGCACGTTCTGTACATGTATCCCAGAACTTAATGAAAGAAAAAAAAAAAGAATATTAACTTTGAATTCACATTATCATTTCTTTTTAGTTACTCCTATACTGTCATTGCCCAGATTTCATCAGTTTCCCTTTGAACTACTTCACATTCCCATCTTTCCCTCCATCACCACCTCTTCAAGTCACTTGTTCCTGGACTCATATCAAGTTGATGGCAGTGGTTTCTGAGTTAGTTTCTGTGATGTCATAGAGTTCTTCCGTCTTCTCCAAAATGTCATTTTCAAAACGGTATCGTTTATTCCAATGGTTCCCCAACCTGGTGCTTTTAAGAAATACACGTAAACTCATTTAAAAAGTATTCAGGCCTCAACTTATTAATTAGAATTTCAATGAGAGCCCAGCATGTGCTACTTAAAAGCTACACAGGTGATTCTAATAAACCAAAAAGGCTGAGTCCGTGCTTTGGCATGCCTCTCTCACGTACAAGAATGTCTGATGATTTCTAGCAGTTCTGGCTGCATTGGCAGTTACCCTCTCTGGTTTTCAAGGCCCTTCACAAACCTATCTAACCGTTAGGTCTCATGAGCCCTTAACCCAGTTTGCTATCATAAAACTCAGCTTTCCTCTCTCCTGCAATGGCACCATCTCTCGTTCTCTCACATCTGTTGTTGTTTTATGATGCTCCCTTCATGACATTCTTTTATCCTTTCTTACATTGACATCTTATCCACATCTCTTACTACATCATGAATTTCACTGATTCTTCTCGTCTTCACTGGTCTTTTTTCATAGGCGGCCATTTATGATCAGTAGTGCAGGGTTTAATCTTTGAATATGTACTCCCATAAAGTTCACTCAATAGCTTTTGTTTTGGAATCCTCAGGGCCATCCATTTGTTTTTAATGTTTGCTTAAACAGAGACTAACTTCTCTATTGACACTGATTACATTGCTTATTGAGAGACATGTTGTATAACAATAGTCATCATTTAATGAACATCTAACGGATGTGATTTACATCGTTTATCTCATTGTAAGGCTTACAAAACTGAAATGTGGTTGGAGTTATCCTACTTTTATAAAGGAATAAACTGAAATTTGGGAAAGTTGAATCACTTGACCAACGTTACAGAGCTTGGAAATGACTGAGCCAGGATTTAAATGCGAGTCACCGTGTGCTCTGAGACACCTTGCTGTGTTTGCTGCAAGAAGCATTGTCTTTCAGGAGGAAAATCAAGAATAGGGAATTTATTTTTATTTTACAATTTTAGTGCACAGATAATCTAGTAGTAAAGCACTACTCGATACAATTTCAACTTATTTTCTAAACTCCCCTTTTTCTGAAATTGTGCTTACCTTTTAGGCATCGGGCTGTCAATCTCTTTCTTCAGGGATATGAAAAGTCTTGGATTGAAACAGAAGAACATTACTTTGAAGATAAACTGATAGAAGATTTAGCAGTATGTTTTTAAAGGGGTTCTGAGAGGAAAGAGGGTCTGGGCTTGGTGCAGCAATGTTGGTGTGAGCAGTCATTATATAACATTGAAGGAAAAAAAAATCATGACAGTATATGGGCATTAGGAAACTTGTAAATCTTAATTGTTGCTGCATTCAATGCTTATGGGAAACTATGCTCTTGTCATTTCCAAGAGATCTCATCAACATCAAGGGGTTGAGAATTTAAAATGAATAATATAAGTGTATTATTAATTAAACATGATTTACTCATTCTTTTAAATTCCTTCTCAAAGCACCTATAAACACCTGAGAACCAGGATAAACTATAAAAGACTGAACTGTAAAGAAGTTATCCACCAAAATTAAGTAGAAGGTGAACAAAAAGTTGCTGGTTTTTAAAAATCAACAGGGCAGAGAATGATAGACTGAACGCAGGACAGGTGGAAGGCGTGGTAAATGTGGAACATGAGAAATAGAATTTTCACCCGACCGTGCCGATAAAGAGCTTGTGTACTGAGAGTTCAGCACAGAACAGCAGTCAGTATCATCTGTTCTAAGTGATGGACCCATTTAAATATCTGACAAAAGCCATCTTCTCAAGAAAATTTACAAGCCATCTCAAAACTTGGCAGACTAGTCAGAGGCTTCATGATTCTCAAGAGTAAAGACATCTTGTCTAAAAGCTATTTTTAAACTTACAGATTATTAGGGAATAGAATGGATAAACTAATCTAATTCTTAAAAGCCTAATCTTGATTGTCCCTATATTTTAAAATGAGTTTTATCTGTCTTTAGAGTAAAAAATATGTAGACTATTGGATATCTTGTGGAAATCTGCCTCATATCCACATTAAGGCTTAATTACAGGAAAGAACACCATTCATGTAGAGGGAAAATCAGTTTCTATGGGTAAGTCAGTGGAGATATAAAACTCAACAAAAAGTTGGATGTAATTGAATTCTACTGCCAATAAAAATGCTTAATAATTTTCCTCACTATTAAAGTTCTATCTGACAGTAAAATTTTTTTTTAAGTTTTAAAAGTAACTTTTGAAAATAAGGAAAAAAGTATAAGTGGTTCAAGCATTAACTCATTTAGTATTATTTACCTATCATGCTGTGTGTAAGCAAAGAAAATGTTTCACTTTATAAGCAATTTGCACTGCTATGGGAACTAAATTTTCACACTTGGGGTGACTCTTAGGATTTTATTGCAAATATTTGTAAATCGAGCCCTCCCTAAAGCTGAAATCCATGTAGCAAATACACTTTTGAGTTATGAAAATGCTTATAAGAATAGAATTTAGTATTTTTAAATGCTATAAGTTATCCTTGCTCATATTATTTTTTGGTCAAATTATTAAATATCTCTGTTTCAAGCTGTATAATTTTGCAATGATACTGTAACAGATATCTAGCATATTATATTACATTTATATATGTTTAGTATATATATTACATATTTACATTTACCTGCAACACATATACATACATGCTTTTATATACACATACACACATATATACATATATGGCGTGTATAATGCATATAAAATACACACACATGCTCACACACAAACACACACACACCCCCACAACAGGGAAGGAGGAGTGTTTGCATTCCTTTTGTTCTTCATTCCTGGCCTTCACATTGCTTTTGGATTTGAGTGAACATTTTTTTTTTAATGTGACATTTTATAAATTTGACTTTTTTGCAGAAACCTGGGGCTGACCCTCCAGAAGAAGATGAAGGCACTAAGAGAGTTGATCCTCTACATCAGCTGATCCTTCTGTTTAGTCGGACAGCTTTAACAGAGAAATGGTATGGTTGGAAGGGTTCCTATGAGACATAGGAGGAACAAATAAAGAAACCTGTATCTGAGTATTCTGTGCCACGTGTTCATGTTTTAAGTTCATCTTGATGTTAGGAGAGAGACTTGTTCAAAGATAACAACCAGCCTGGCATGTACCTAGGGATGGACACTCATTCAATTGTAGGCTTTAGCAACTACCTACTAGCTCTAGTTTTTCTTAACAACTTTGTAATTAATGATGTAATTGATTCTGATTCTTCTTATGAAATGGTTTTTCTCCTTATCACAAACAGCCTTTATAAATAAAACAAAAGAACCAAAGCAAATTCCAGTGCCACAAGTATATGGAGACCGATGGTGACCCCAAAATTTTCTGGGTAGATAGTGTCTCCATTGTGCAGTGGGTCTTAGGAAACCTCTAGAGGCTAAGTGAGCCATCACCTCAACTTGGAGGTATCTCTGAGATCTATTTCCAGGGCATTGCCCATTTTTCTTGTCTTCTGCAGCCTTAGTCATATGAATTCACCAAAGCCACAAAGGGCAAACCTCTATGAAGTTACATAAGAAATGCACTGGTTAGCCTGATCGTCAAAATGTGCTCAGTATCTGTCATTATGGAGGGCAACGCATACATTGGCTGTGCAGATGGGACATAGCAGAGGCTAGAGGACCTTTATCTGCTGCCCTGCAATGGGAAAGAAAGCCAGTTTTGCCCCAGGCCTTTCCCATTCTCTGTAGAATTTGGGATGTAATTTAATTATAAACTCATATCCACATGAATCTCTCAGAAGAGTTCATTTGACCTCTTTGCATGCCATAATAATGTACATTTCTCCCTCTTAGCTAATGTGATCCATCCTTTCTCTCACTATTTCTCTCTCTTATTATTTCCTAACTAACAAAATCATCTCATTCCTAAGCATAGAACAACTCTCTGTCTGGCATTGTCAGGTAATGAGGTATTTCTCATAAGTGAATTTTTCTCATGGCTGAAGTTTAAAACTGCTGAAATAACTTTGCAAATTTTAGGCGTATTTATACTTTTCTTCACGTAGTCGTGGTTTCCATGCGTCTCAAAAAAGAAGATAATAAATGTATTTTAACCTTTCTTAATTTTAAGGAATCGTTGTTATGGCCATCTTGTTTTTTAATTGTCACATTGTAATTTGGGGAATCTTTCCATCGAATGTCAAATTTGACTTCTGTCAAAAGCCCCCGCCTCATTTAAGTTTGCTTGTTTCAAGTTTTGTAGTCTGAAGAAAATTAAAATTATTACATTTGTTTGTAAACCAAAAAACAGTTTATTTTGTGAAAATTGAAGGCCCTTCTGTAAGGTAAGATGGGACAGCTATTTAGGATCCCCGGGATCTTTGCTTTCTGATTTCAGGATATATCTGAATATCCTAATATTGTCTAAGTTTTGTGTTCATTTAATTTTAAAAAAGGATACTTGTTAGAAAAAGAACAAAGGTTATTTTGTACAGCGATGATATGTTTGCATGTGCCTAGCCTTCTGCCTAAACACTGATGTTTTCTTCTTGTTTTCCCCAGCAAACTGGAGGAAGATTTTTTATATATGGCCTATGCAGATATTATGGCAAAGGTAAATAAATATCCTTCCTGATTTTCATGTTTAATTTTAATAAAGGGAAATAACTTTCATCTGAAAAGGATAAGAATCTGTGTATTTGATTAATTTCAACTTTTTGTTTGTAGCATGAATCTCTGTTCTAAATTCCTTGGCAGGTCATCGTTGTTTCCTACTTAAACATTTTATTTATGAGGAGCCATAACTTTTTCTAAACATTCATTCATTCAACAAATATTTGCTGGACATTAACATATTGGAGATAACATGTGAAGAAGAAAGAAGGGCACACACTACACCTTCGTGGAGGTTTTTGTCTGATGGGGAAGATAACATTTAAGCAAATGGTTGTAGAAAAACCCTGATGAATTTAATGGTAGAGAAATGTATCAGTCCATTTTTACACTGCTATAAAGAATTACCTGAGACTAGATAATCTATAAAGGAAACAAGTTGAATTAACTCACAGTTCCACATGGCTGGGGAGCTCTTAGGAACTTATAATCATGGCGAAGGCAGAGGGAAAGTAAGTACATCTTACGTGGCGGCAGGAGAGAGAGAGAATGAGGGGGGGACTTTTAAACACTTTTAAACCATCAGATCATGTGAGAACTCACTCACTATCAAGAGAACAGCATGAAGGAAACTGTCCTCATGATCCAATCACCTCCCACCATGTCCTTCCCTTGACACATGGGGATTACAATTCGAGATAAGATTTGGGTGGGGATACAGAGCCAAACCATATCAAGAAATTCTTCGGAGTATTGGAAACAGGTCCCATGGCATAGCAGTGAGGTCTGCTTAAGGAAGTCTTTGGCTGTTGAACCATGAGCTGACCATGCAAAATAGCACAGCTTCATATTAACTGAGTGTTTATGTCATTTACTCCTCTTGACAAGTAGATAAAAGTGGAGTCAGGGTTTTGCTGAGACTTCTCACTTGGGTACCATTTACCGAGATGGCAGCACCAGAATAATTACAGGCCTAGAGCGAAGAGAGAAGGCGGCGGCAAAATAAATTGTGAATGTGTTAAAGATGCCTGTGAGACATCTCAGTGGAGATGCCAAACATGCAATTAGACATCCACATCTGACATTCAGTATCTCAGGTAAGGCTTATAAATATAGACTTGGGATTTATCAGCATTAGAAGCCGTAGGAGTAGATGATCGTACCCAGGAAGAGATGATAGCATGAAGAGACGAGGAGGCCTAGGACCCAGCCTATAAGGACACAGAACATTTAAAGATGGTTAGAAGGAAAGGAGCTCATAAAAAAGTCGGAGAGAACCTTAAGTGTGAGTTAACATAGGAGCTAGGAGCTATAGGACTGAGTGTGTGGTCACCAAAATCATATTCTGCTGTGAGGTTGAGCAAGGTAAGGATTGAAAATCTCCAGATTTATTTCATGTATTTCACATGAGCAGAGTAAGAACAGCTTCTGAGGATTGTGGAGAGGGGCCCTGGAGTGGGGACGTGCTGTAGTGTGGGAAAGTTAGTGATTCAGATATGAACAGAAATGGTATAGTTGTTTCTTCATTGCAAAGATTGAGAGAGAAGAGACAGATATAAGATGATAAATATCTAGATGGAATTGTGAGGTTGAAGGGGATTATTTTTGTTTGTTTGCCATTCGTTTGCTTGTTTTTAAAGAGAGAGCAATCTAAGCACACATATATTCTGGTGAGGAGCGAACAGAATAGGAAAGGGAATCATTTGTGAAGTGAGGTCTGGAGTCCATGAGACCTGCTAGAGAAGACAGGTTACAGGACATGAGAGAAAAGCCATGGCTTTCTAGTTTATTTTACACTCTAACCTACAGTAAGAAATACACTTGCCCGGTACAGTCATCTCTCAGCATTCATGGGGGATTGGTCCCAGGACACCCAGTGGGATATCAAAATCCAAGGATGCTCAAGTCTCTGACTAATGGCATAGTATTTGCATGTAACCTACACACATCCTTCTGTATACTTAGATCATCTCTAGATTACATATAATAACTAATGTAAATGCCATGTCAGTAGTTCAACTCTATCATATTGTTATGCAATAATGACAAGAAAAATATCTGTACATGTTCAGTACAGACACAATCACCCATTTTACTTTCTCCAAATATTTTCTATCCACAGTTGGTTGACTCCATGGATTCAGAACCCATGGAGGGCCAACTGTATATTTATAGAAACATAAAACTGTATGTTTAAAGTAACATAAAAATATATACCATGAAAGAAAAGTTTCATGAAATTTTACTCTTCCTATGAGTAATGTAGTCTGAAATTTTCCATTCTATTTAAACAAAGAGTTGTTTTTATTTTTTCATGAATCACTAAATTGTTTTTACGTCTGAATGATGAGCTGAAACACCTAGTTCAATAAACACTGGGTTAAAAGATAAAAGGATAGGACTGGGCACAGTGGTTCGCGTCTGTAATCCCAACACTTTGGGAGGCCGAGACAGGTGGATCATTTGAGATCAGGAGTTTGAGAGCAGCCTGGCCAACACTGTGAAACCTCGTCTCTACTAAAAATACAAAAATTAGCCTGGCATGGTGGTGCATGCCTGTAATCCCAGCTCCTCAAGAGGCTGAGGCAGGAGAATTGCTTGAACCTGGGAGGCAGAAGGTTGCAGTGAGCCGAGACTGCACCACTGCACGCCAGCCTGGGCGATGAGGTGAGAGTCCGTCTCAAAAAAAAAAAAAAAAAAAAAAAAGATAAAGGGATAAAAGATACAAAGGATAAAAGATACAAAGGGAAGAAGGGAAGGCTGCCAGGATAATGGGAGGTTGGAAATGTTTCCTTTTACGGTCATTTGCTCTCTCTCTCTGAAGACAAAAGTACAGTCATCCGCTGACACCGAAGTGTTTGGTAGAGTCTATAGAGGAAGACTGGAGGAGAGAGAGAAGCACTGAAAGACACATCGTGGCAATTGACATGGCACATGGGCTAGAAATTAAAATAGGACTCACAGACTGTGTAGGAAGCCCGGTTTATTTTAGGCTGTTGTCTATGAATTTGAAGCAGTCATGCTCCCCCTGGCGGTGTGAGGACAACTAGCAATTCTCAGAACCAAATGAACCAGATGCAAATTCTGAGAAGCCAGGAAGTTAGATTCATGAAGGGTGCAGATTTCTGCCAGAGTCTAGTTGAGAACAGCAGATCAAAGCGGGTTTGTATATTGCTAGGAGGTGGCTTGTTAGGAAATGAAGAAAGAGGGAGGCGAGAAAGGGTTGTAGAGCAGCCCCAGGCCTGGGTGTTCTCTGCAGCTGAAGAATCGAAGTGGGCTGAACAGGTAGAAGCTCCTGGTTTGAGAATACGTCGAAGCTCTTGGTTTGAGAATAGGTTGTTTCTGATTGTTAGAGTTCTTCCTTGCGAGTGAAATTGAATTTGCCTCCATATTTATTTTGTTGGATCCTGAAGCTAAATCTAGTTTCTTTTGATAGATGGTCAAAAATTTGAGGAGGGCTATCTTGTTGACTCTTTACCTCAAGATTTTCCCCTTCGTAATTAACTAATCATATTCCTTTTATTGTTTAATGTAACTCGGGATGTCCAGCTTGCACCACTCAGTTTGTTACACTCTGCACGTTCTCCATTATATTCATATATGCCACCCAGAAGTTAATCAAACACGGTATTCCAGTTATGACCTTACCAGTGTAGTGTGTATGGGGACTGTACGCTCACTTACTCTGCCTTAGGATCTTATACATTGGCCATCAATGGCAAGAATGCATTAAATTTTTAGCCAGATCGCATCAGCTACCCTGTATTGGGCTGTTGATTTTTAATTTTTTAATTAAGTATATGTCATCATTTCTCTAATTCAAGTCAGACCATTTCCCCAAGCTGAAATCTTTTTAACATTTGGTTCTGTCACCCACTGTTACCTCTTTCCATTTATATTAACCACAAACTTAATAAGTATGAGTGAGTTCTCTGTTTATCTAAGTTTTTGGTAAGCAGCTGATATTTTTATACCCTTTCCCAAACTGGTTAACCTACCTTATTTTTAATTCATCTAAACATACTTTTATAAAACTCATATTTCTCATCTCCTTTCATGAGATACTTAAAGAAATCAAGATGTTACTGTGACTGCTTAAAGTTGAATTCTAACTTTGGTAAAACTGCCAAAGATGGATGAGTTTTCCTCAATTATTTGCTTGATAACCGTTTTAGACTATTATTGATTACTAATATCAAACTTCCTAGCAAGTGGTTTTTGGAAGCTATCTTTTCTCATTTTAAAAATTAGCATCCCAGTTTTCTGGAACTTTCTCTTGGTCTTCATGGTTTCTCAGTTTACCAACAGTCATTCTGCATCCATGGATGTTACTTTTGCTTTGAGTCTTGAAACTTGAGACTTGAACTCACTTTAAGAGACTCTTGTATGTATCTTCCTCCACCACTGCAGTTCCCTTGGAAAGCATCATATATATCTTACTTAGGTTTTTGTTTTTCAGGTTTCATTGCTTTTTAAGCTTAGGAACACAGAGTTGGGTTAATCATAACTCTGGATTCATGATACACACTCATTGTTCGTCCACTAGTGTCTACTTTTTTAAAAGTTACTTAGTCATTTCTAATAATGTAGTAACTACCCGTATACCCACCCCCGACAAGAAACAACCTAGAGAATTTACATGTTATCCTACGGGCTTCTCATTAACCCATACCCTGTCTCCCCACACAAAGAAACCATCATTCTAAACCTTGTGCTCAAGATGCCCTTGCTTTTCTTTTCATATAGTTTTCATTTATTTATATATACATAGATACATTTTCATATATATATATAATTTAAATTGTTACTGACTTTTAAAAGGGTAGTATGCTGTGTATAATCTTTTGGACTCTACTTCTTGGATTAGTAGTGTTTCCTAAGATTCCTCCATACTTTTGTGTGCTGTTGGAGTTCGTTTGTTTTTATTGTTTTTATTGGGCAGATATACCAGAGCTTATCCATTTACCTTTTTTGTTGATAGACAAAAGAGCTGACGAGTGGTTCTGCATGTCCTCTCTATTATGATGAGTACAGCATCTGCTCTAAATCATGTACTTACTGCTCCTTGTTGACCATACTTTGGCGATAATTTGAAAAATCATTTTACATCTTTGTATTTTTCAAGCCACACTTCATTCTAAATTCTATTCCCCTACTCCTATCATATATACCTCCTCTTTAAAAAGTCCTATGGAGAACTTCAGTGCATCCCATCTGTTTGCTGTTGCCACCCCTTTTTGTCTGCATCATGCCTACCCTGCTTAATTCCTTAGAATGTCTCTTTACTAGCTGTCATCCCTCTTGGGCTATTTGAAGCTGCTTCACCCTAGTGGTGGTTTTACCAATTTGAATCAGTAACAGTGTGGAGGAAGATACCTGCAATGATATCATAAACACTCAACAATGTTGCTACTGTTTCGAGTTTCCAGCTACTGTTTTGAGTTTCCCTTTCCTCCTAGTTCTACTCCTTCTCTGACTAACTTTTTAAAAATATTTAAGATACACGTTGTTATGCCCAGGGTTCCATTCTTTCTTGGTTAAAAGTATAAAATGCTGCGGTCACATTCTTATGAGTTTCTCTCTTCTGTCTCACCCATGAGTTCTCTGTTAGTCAGATTGAAATCCACACTGAAAGTTTCTGGGTTTTGATTCCTTAGTCTTCTATGGATTTATCAAATCAGAAAGTCAAAGGAATGCATGAAATATACTTCTCTGGCAGAATGAACTTTTCAGCAGATACCGACAAGCTGAAGATCCCTCGTTAATCCGTTATGCATTCGTGTTGCCAGTTTTGAATTCTGTTGTGGATACCTGAATGGTTTGAAGTGTCCTCCATTTTATTTTTTTCTTCTAAATTATTTATTCCACGCCTGCCCCTTTATGTATTTAGCTTATTCACCTTTTCCTTCCTGGCAAAGGAATGACTCTTCCTTGTCTAGAACTTAGCATTCTGATCCAGAAAGCCAAATCCTGCTACAGGGCTGTCTAATATAACTTCCCATTTGCTTAGCATTACCATCTATGTCACATGGATGCCATTTGCTATTGAAGAACATATCTTTTGTTCCAGCAGATCCTTCTGTTTCTCTACAGTATATTCAAAAGCTGCTAGACATCTGATAACCATTTGTTTGTGATCTTAGCATATTCTCAAGCTAATTAGAAGTTTAAAGTAGTTCTTATAGGTTTGATGAATTTGTAATATATAGTCTATACACCAAGTAAATTCAGGTTTAATAGTTTTTAAAAATCACAGATTTTTAACTTCATTAGGATCAAATCTCATTAAATTTTCCTTGGAAGATTTTTTAAAAAACAGTTAAAAATATTTTATTTCAAAGTACTTTTTTATAAAACTTTTTTTCAGCTACTGCTTTAAATGGATCATTCCTTTGTACAAAAGCAAACATGGCTTATGAGTTTTATAACTTAAAAACATATCATTATAATCCCAAATAATAATTTTTCTGAATGTATTCTTTATTTCAAACCTTGTGTTTCTCCTATGTTTCTGAAGGTCATGAAATTTTTATAGAAGCTTATGTCTTTGAGAAAATGTAAAATTTCATATCCTTGAGACATTTTATATTAGTATTCTAATTTGCATAGAGAGTAAGCATGCTTGTTATCTGATAAAATTCCTATACTTCTTACTCCTATTTACTAATGTACATTACTAATCATTGGGAATAATGGGAGACGTTAGAATAGGTAGGTCTTAAGGAGCAGCTAAGCAAAATTGCTCTGTTTTCGACAGTAGATATACAGTATGTATTGATGGAAGACTGCAGATTTGCCTTCCAAATCTGTTTTGCTAAAGTTCTCATGAGTTCTTATTTTTTTAAATCCTGGCTAACTAATAACATGTAATAACATGTAACTAATAACTAATAACAGAGTAACAGAAACTTACAGTAGAACATTTCCTGCTTTCTGAGTGAATCATTAACATCTTTGCTTTTGTGATGAAACATGCAGTTTGACATCTTAACCAGACAGTGAAACTGTCCTAGGCCTGCGTTCCCACCTTTATTTCCTCCTTTGCGAACTATGCTCATGTGCCTATCATTATAAACAGAAAGGGTGCTGCTCAGTATGTATTTGTTGAATGAATGAAAGAATATGACAAACCTTTTAGAATTTATCATGGAGTGGTGGGAAGGGTCACATTGTTTACCTTCCCTTCCATCCCCAGTTCATCTCCATGCCCAGAGTACTGTGTCTAATTGAAATAAAAGTATTTTTATGATTTGTAGCTTATATTTCATTATCTGCCTTCATACACCCCATGGAAACACTGAATGCTTACCAAGCGGAAGAAATACATATAAGGGTTAGAACAATCTAACTTTAATGAGCTGTAGGCTTCTTCCTACTATGGCTATTGGTTAATGACCAATTTCTTTTGGTCACTATTATATTACAGACCATAATAATAAAGCAGCTGAGATTTATTAAAAGCATATTATTTTTCAGACTCTTTTTTCTTTATTTTATTTTTTTGAGATCGAGTCTCATTCTGTCACCCAGGCTGGAATGCAATGGCACGATCTTGGCTCACTGCAGCTTCCACCTCCCAGGTTCACGCCTTTCTCCTGCCTCAGCCTTCCAAGTAGCTGTCATCACAGGCACCCGCCACCATGCCCAGTATTTTTAGTAGAGACGGGGTTTCACCATGTTGTTCAGGATGGTCTCGAACTCCTGACCTCAGGTGATCCGCCCGCCTCAGCCTCCCAAAGTGCTGGGATTACAGGGGTGAGCCACCTTGCCCGGCCTAATTTTAATTAATGGTTATTATATTTGCCTGTATTCATGCATTGCAATGGCAGCATAAAGAAAAAAAGAGAAAAGCAATCCTTTTAAGGTTTGCAGTTTGGTTTGAATGAGGCCAATGTATGAATAAGTAGCAGGTGTAGTATGATATGGACCTCATAGTTATCTCTGTTACCTATAAAATATGTAATCTAATATTTTATTTTTGTAAAAGCACTATGTATAATTTTCTTTCATGTCATGAATTCATTGATTCTATCATCTAAGTATTCTATCTTACATTTAAACAAGGTTGATGATAATACAAATGATTTGCTCTTCTATGTCAAATGTTCTTTTGCACTATCTAAAATCTCAACGTATTCCTGTCCCCCCCCCCTTTTTTTTTTAACATGTACAGAGTTGTCATGATGAGGAAGATGATGACGGGGAAGAGGAAGTGAAGAGTTTTGAAGTAAGATGGATCTTTCTGGATTTGCCTTTTTTCTATCTTGAAACATTGTTTCATAGCTTATAACTGACATTTATGTTTCTTGCTTCATGGCTTATTGCAGCTTATTGTGTCAAGGAACTGCATGTCAGAGCTGGATGGACAAACCCGAGTCCTAACATTTGCTGAAGTTAAGACCAAGGATCATAGAATAGTTAAATAACATAATGAAGCCCATATGTTCAGAATGAGTGTTCCTGAGAACCCTCAGAGATGAGACGGCTTCAAATTGTTCTCATCTCAGTGATGTCGTGGTCTGGAATTTCCAACAGACGTGACGAAAATGTTTATTGAAGAACAACATGACATCAAGTTTTTCATCAAACCCTTGGTTTGATATTTTTTCCTCAATAGAAGTCTTAAAGATTTGGCCTTAAAGACTTCTGCCCAATTAGATCACTCATTCCATGTACATATGCAGATAGTGGCACACAACGCAGTTTGCTTGCATGAGGTAGGAGTCCATATATCCCTAGGACTGTATTACGATTATTTTCTCAAGTGCTCTCAGCTTTTAAATGTCCTATATAATTTGAAATGCTGCTTAATGTTACTTAGCCCAAAGGAAAGTTCTTGATATTTTCCCCATTTGCTTATACTATACTTTCATTTTTTATGAGGAAAAGCTAGTTGTTGCTAACTACCACTCTTTTTGTTTATTGGTTCTTTTTTTTTTTTTTTTAGAATTTTCATAAAGAAATTAAGTGCAGGAAAATAGAAATTAGATTCTTTTTCTTTTCCTTTTAATTTACATGTCTGGACTTTGAGCTAGAAGTCTGGAAATATATCAGTAGCCAGCAACGAGTCTTTAATTAAAGTGGACCCACAAAAACATATTAGCTAAGGAATAAGCTCAGAGCAGTGACCTTCCAGGATCCATTTGTTATGAGCATGTCTGCAGCATTGAAGTCAATGAGTCAAAAATATAAAAAGAATCTAATTTGAGGAACTCATGACTATTGCTGGCTGAGAAAAATGCCATAAGATTAATTTCGGTATGATTTCTAGAATCTTTTCTAATGTATGTGTTTTCTATTCTCAAAGTCATCTTTATTGATAAGAAAGTGAGGTCAGTTAGAATGAGCTGTGAGCAGCAAATAGTACTGTTTTTCTGAAGTGCACACCATTTATGGTCTATCTGTTGTCTTCAGAGCAATTGTTTATTGCTATTTTGCTTCTTGTCCTCATCCTTCCTTAAGGTCACAGGATCCCAACGCAGCAAGGTAAAACTATATATATGTGTGTATTTGTCTGGGTCTGAGTTTCGGTTTCTTGTGACATTTACCTTTGTTAGACCCAACATCTTGGATTCTTTTGTAAAAAGGAGGTCTTGAAAATCTTTCTACCAGTTTGTAGCTCCAATGCAATTGGTCTCTTCAGGATCCCTTCCTTTGACACAGGTTTATTCTTCTTGCAATTTATATGACTCATAATTGGAAATGTTATCCTCCAGCTAACTTTGAGCTGTATACTGTGCTGGGATAAAGGAATCCAGCCCTTTAAATGACAAACTTTTTAAGCCAGGGACTTCTCATTTTTGGTGCAGTGTTCTGACCTTATCCCTCTTGATGTTTTTTCAACGCCAATTTTATTACTTGAAAACAGACATGATGAATGGTATGGCTGGTGAGATTGGAAAGAAGCCTGCTTTTTCATTGTGCTAGTAATCACTTCAATTAGTAACTGGAGATTATATTCCATGATTTCAATACTGATTTCATCATTGCATTAAAGGGAAGGACTAGATGACTATTTCTCTCTTAATATTTTGAATACTGGGAACATTTGCTAAAAGAAAACATTTGGATATAGAACTACAAAACTGCTTATGTTAATATGAACCTTGTTAAGCTTACGTTTTATTTTCATAAGGCTATTTAGTAGGAAAATCAATCATAAACGTTCTGGGAAGATGATACCCATAAAGACTTTTGTTTTTGTTTTTTGTTTTTGTTCTTGTTCTTGTTCTTGTTTAAAAAAAAAAGAAAAGAAAACCTTTTAGGAGGCCGGGGGCAGTGGCTTACACTTGTAATCTCAGCACTTTGGGAGGCTGAGGCAGGTGGATCACTTGAGATCAGAAGTTCAAGCCTGGCCAACGTGGTGAAACCCTATCTCTACTAAAAATACAAAAATTAGCCGGGCGTGGCAGTGCAAGCCTGTAATCCCAGCCACTCGGGAGGCTGAGGCAGGAGAATCACTTGAACCTGGGAAGGAGGAGGTTGCAGTGAGCCGAGATTGCGCCATTGCACTCCAGCCCGGGCGACAAGAGCAAAACTCTGTCTCAACAACAAAAAAGCTTTTTAGTTTGTAAGTGTAAACTATTCTACTTTGCCTTCTTTTAAAAGAAAAAAAAAAGTGAAATATTTGCTGCCAAAATGAATTTTAGACTGTTCTGAAGAAACTATTTTAAAGTTTCTTTTTAATTTTTTATTTTATTTATTTATTTATTTATTTATTTATTTATTTATTTTGAGACAGAGTCTCACTGCGTCACCAGGCTGGAGTGCAGTGGCACGATCTCAGCTCACTGCAATCTCCGCCTCCCAGGTTCAACCCATTCCCCTGCCCCAGCCTCCCGAGTAGCTGGGACTACAGGCGCACGCCACCATGCCTGACTAATTTTTGTATTTTAGCAGAGATGGGGTTTCACCATGTCGGCCAGGATGGTCTTTATCTCCTGACCTCATGATCCACCTGTCTCAGCCTCCCAAAGTGCTGGGCGTGAGCCACCACGCCCGGCCACTTTTTAATTTTTTTAACTCACTATTATAGTTGGAGGAATATATTGTTCTTGTATCATCATCCTTGTAAATTTCAAAATGTAAATCACGTATGTACTACCAGATGCAGCTCTGATCTAATGGGTATAATGGTTAATGGCATATAATGAGCCTAACACTAATATATTATGGGCTTACATAATAGATAAGAATAGGTATAATAATAATTTGGTAGATTTTGATTTTTTATCATTAATTGTTTCATATAAAATTTCTGTGAATTGTTGAGGGATGAAAACCTGAAGGGATCACCTAACATCAAGTAAAGAACTGATTTCCTAAGTAGCATAAAAGTTAATGCCTCAAGAATGTGTTGATAGTTGGATGATGGGGCTGGATGATGGAGAAGGTGTTGCTAGCCAACAAAACCATTTTACCTTGAAAGAGGAATGCAGTTTCAGAGAGATCAGTTTGATAAATAGGGTCAAATTTAGTGACATTAGAAAGGTTCCTTATTCAGAAAGGAAGTCTGAAAGACAACTAGTGGTGGCATCTAATATTTAGACACTAGGATTCAGGCCAGACTAAGGACAAGAAATCAAATGAGATATGGAGCGTGACCCGAGAGAAGGGGCTACCTTTGAACTTAGAACAGTGGACAAGTATTCCCATGATGGTGAAACCTAGCAATTAATCCCAAAACAGAAGATATAGACCAGCAGGTATGACTGTCTCAGCAAGAGGCAGGCTTTTGAAGTGCTGGGAATTGCCACACATTTATAGGTGTAATGCGGGACACCAGATTTGGGGATTTGCACTTCCTAATGAGATTTTTTTTTTTAGCGATCTCCATCCGATTTGGGACTATAATTTACACCTAATTTATGTAACATGCTACTCTTAACAAAATACTGTGTAAGTGGTATGAAATAATACAAAGTTGAGAAACAGAGATATATCTAATTAATTCCTTCTAAAGATACTCTTCTCTGAGATTGACTATGTGATACCAACAAAACCACTGAAAAATGTATTGTTTATAAATGTAGTAATCTACCATACTTTTTACACGGAGATGTCTATTTGACATAATTAGACATGGTCTAATAGTGGAGTTATTCACATAAGCTACAAATATGAAAGGCTATTTGTCACTTTCAATAATTCTTATAATGAATTATATCAAATAAGTTTGGAAATCACACAAAGTGTGTGGTAATTGAATTCTATCCCTGTAGCTGGTTAATTATTAATATTTGCTATAGTTTCTATTTAAATTCTTTCCCTGTAAAGTAGTCCATAAAGTCACTGAGAAGAGAAACAAAGTAGGTAAAAAGAAAAGTGGTGTTATAGGGAAATTCTCCATGAAGAATGCAGTAAAGCTCAAAAAACATGGAAAACAAGGAAAGAGGAATGACTTGCCAGCTCGTTTCTTCTTCCATCACATATGTGTATTATTGACATGATCCTGTTAAATTAAAACTTGCCTGATTTAACCTGATTACAAAATTCCCTCTTTCATCTGTAATATATGTAAATATGCTTTTGCTATAACTACTTATTAAGTAACTTTATTGCATATTTAGTTAATTAATTTTTAGGTTTGGAGCAACTTCTGTATCAAAAGCATTAAAAGGGAGAGTTAAATCTTATAAAGAAGCTGACATTAATTGAAAGGGAAGAAATGCTTTATCAGTTACCTGAAAACATAATTATTGGAGTTGAATGCTAGATTTCACTTTTTAATTTTTGCTAAGGCAAATAATAATAAACAATAATATTTCAAATAACATCATTTTTTCTGAGCATTATGGGTTTTTCTCACCTAGATCAACAAAGAGCTTTGATACTGCAGTAGACCACATTTATTAACTGATTTTATAAAAAACTCAGAAACATTATTTAGATGGTTACTTCGTTTATTGCTCTTCTCTAAAATCTGAGCATATAGCATTAAATAATAATTTAGTGAAAGCATTTCTTTAGAATATTAAGGTACTATAATATAGATTTCTTGTTTACTGCTAAATCTAAATTAATGACAGTGAAGCTTAGATAAGCGAGAGGAATGGAGTGTTAACTCATCTTCCAGGCCATCTTTCTCAACTAGTAGGCAAACTGCATCTTCCTTTTGGTGAATGCCTAATTTCTAATTCACAGATGAATTATCTGATGAGTCTGAGGTCCTATTTTTCTGTACTATTGATTAAAGAGAATTTCTTGTGTGTTAAATTCTAAATATACCTATGGCAGAGTTGGTAATTCTGTAATAAATACTTAGGAAACCAGCATATTCTCTCAGATGGACCTGAGACACAAATAAAATATTGTCATACCTGATAACATACTCAAACCAATACCCAGCTGGTATCCCACAGTATGTGCCATTAAATATGGAAGAACCAATTTAGGTCCAAAATGTTTTAAGGATTGATATTATGTAGCACTACCCCAATGTTAAAAAATTTTTGTCTGGCCCATCCATGAATCTAACTTTTAATAGAATACAATGTTTTGGTAATCCTACAAGAATGAATTGGCTGTAAGATATACTGCCCCCCATGGCTACATAATTTGAACTTTGAATGGGTTGATTTGGTGCTTTTCGTAGTAACACAGCATTTTAAATTAAAAAGTCTTCCTGAATCTTAGCAAGGAGAATTTTTAAATGCATAAAAATGGAAGATATAGCTATGGATATAAAATATTGAAACAATTATTCCATATATCAAGAAAATTTATAATTCTTTAGTTCCTACTGCAGGAGGTATGTGGTATCCAAAATATGGACTAAAGCATTAAGAGTTGCTTTTCATACTATTGAATCATAGAGGGGAAGAGGGAAGGAATTTTGACGGCCAGTGTCCTCCAGTACTCACTCTGATTGCTGCAGTCTGCCAACTACTTTTTATACAATAAAATTACGTATCTCAAGTAGTCATCTCGTGTCTTAGCTCAGATTTCCTAGAAAACACAGGCAAAAGCTTATGTGCTAACACTTTACTGGGGGAAGGGGTGTTACAATCCCAGGGAATTAAGAGTTAGGGAAATAGAGAAACGATACAGGGAATGAGGGAGGGCAAATAGAAGACTGAGTATTCCTGAGCTGGTCATAGCCGTTGAGCAGTTCAGCTTCTTGCTCAGTTGTGTGTTACAGAACAGAACAGTGCCTCCTGGGGAAGGAGGATGGGCACTTCATATGCAGGTGCCTTACATCTCCTGTCACTTACTGGTCACAGAGGGTTAATTTCATCATTCTTTCTGCTGATATTAACCAGTTCTTCCAGGCAACCCCTGGGGAAGCCAGAGCCGCCTTGAGTACAGCCTGTTGAGTGTCCAGGCTCCACAGTCTCTCCTTATCCATTAACATGGGGTCTCCTTGGTGAGTGGTAATGATGGTAGCAGCTGGCTTTCATAAGCACACAGTGTGGTAGCAGTCATTTCTAGGGCCATTCTGGCTCAGAAGCAAGGCAAGTAGCCAAGGCTTAGAGAGATGGGCATAGGTTGGGGTGGGGATCCTGGCCTTGATACAAGGAAGACTCCCAGAAAGCACAGCCCCCTATATTGTATACGGTAATTCATGCATATGAGTATGTGGACCAAAATAGCAGTCTGTGTAGGAGACATGCAGCTGGCCCTCTGTATTTGTGGTTTCCACATCTTGGATTCAACCAACTACAGATTTAAATATTCGAAAAAAATATTTGCTGCTTTACCCGACAAATACAGACTATTTTCCCTTGTCACTGTTCCCAAAACAACACAGCATAACAACTATTTACATAGCATTTACATTTTGTATTAGGCATTGTAAGGGATCTAGAGATTATTTAAGGTAGACAGGAGGATGTACGTAGGTTATGTGCAAACACTATACCATTTTATATAAGGGACAGACGTTAATATCTGTAGGATGTCCCGGAACATGTATCGACATATATACTTGTGCACACTTTTCATATGCACAGTAATTTAACTTCATGTGTTGTCATTAAAAAATAATCTCAGTTGAAGCTTATACATGAGCAGATTGTGTACAGTAAATGGAAGGCAACAGACTCATTAAGAGCAGACACTCAGATGGACTTCCTGTGTTTGAATCCCAGCTTGAACACCTAGCTGCGTGAGCAGAAGCCTCAATTTTTCTATCTATAAAGTAGGTCTAATTATAGTATCCACTTCACAGAGTTGTTATGAGGACTAAATTAGACAATATATATAAGGCACTCAGAACATTGACTATCACGTAACCATCCCTAAATATTTGCTATTATTATTATAATTAATCAATTTCACTTTCTCTGCTAAAAACAAGTCAGGGAAGCCCATACTACAGTGTGGTGAACACAAACCACACAACACAGGAGACCTGGATTACCAGCCAGGTGCCGTGTGACCTCAGCCTCTCTGTTTCTCAGCTTTCTGTTCTTTGAACAAAGAGCTTTGAACTAGATGTTCTCAGGTGTCAAATCCACCTTTAACAGTTGTGTGGTTTGCTATCAGGTATAAATTCTCTTCATTTTTAAGGGCAATTTCGCAGTTCCTCTAATTGCACAAGTATTGATGAAAACATGCAAGTTTTTATCACTTTTTATCGTTTGTGGAGGATTGCAAAAGAAAATAAACTCAATGTGTTTTAGAACAGGAATGTGACAACAAAAATGTTTTATAGAAAATAACGTCAGCCAGGCATGGTGGATCATGCCTGTAATCCCAGCACTTTGGGAGGCCGAGGTGGGTGGATCATCTGAGGTCAGGAGTTCGACACCAGCCCAGGCAACATGGTGAAATCTCATCTCTACTAAAAATACAAAAATTAGCTGGGCATGGTGGTGGGGGCCTATAATACCAGCTACTCGGGAGGCCGAGGCACGAGAATCGCTTGAACCCAGGAGGCAGAGGTTGCAGTGAGCCAAGATCGCACCATTGCACTCCAGGCTGGGCAGCAGAGTGAGACTCCATCTTAAAAAAAAAAGAAAATAATGTCTTCTGTACATACATATGTATCCCGCCTTTTCCTAGTTTAGTATTTAAAGAATCACAGAATTACACGTAACACAGTAAGCTGAAGGGGGAAAAAAAAAAAAAAAAAAACTATTGAAAGACAAATAGTAGGGCCTTCCAGGAATAGATTCATCTAGAAACCCATGCCATGGAGTCTTGTCAGTTTAATGTGGATTGTCAGAATATCTGACTCCAGGCTTTCTAGGAGCCAATGTGAAATTACATACATTTAACATAAATTACATGAAATGACATAAATGTAAATTATATAAGTGTAGGAGCCAACATGAAATTACATAAATGTAATACAATTTAATAATATAATGAACTTTATGTGATTTATATAATATTCATAAATTTCATTATAGATATCAATATCATTAAATATAATATGTAATATATAAAACATTGATGTTAGGAATATTAAATATAATAATATTTAAAATATAGTCTTCCTGACTGGAAAAAGCAAATTTCTAAAGTTAAAATTCAGTAGCATTTTTTTCCCCTGAGGATGACAAAAAATGTCCTCAACAATTCAGTTAACATCATTTTTTGACAATATATGCAATAGAGTCCAGTTGTGCAGATGCTACCTGGAATAGCGTAAAATGGGTACCAAGTATCTGGAAGAATTGAAGAAATACACATGTGCCACCTTTCCAGATAGTCTCCAGAAAAATCCTCTTCCCAACTAGACAGATAATTCTTGGCAGGGGATTTGGGACTGTGTTGAATACTTAGAGCACAGCTGTTTCTCAAGAGTTGATCTGGGGTAGGGTTAATACCCATTCATGAAGACCTAGAATTACAGACACTAGAGCTTCTACAGCTGTGAGTTTTCAAAATTCAAGTAATGAGCTGCTCTGATCCCATCTATGATCAAAGTTATTCTGACTTCCCATTTTCCCACTAATTAGTCCACCACTCTGGCACCCTCGTGACCTAACCAAAGCTTTGTATCCTTAGTGGCCCCAAGTTTTCTTCTTGTTCTTATTCTCTCTTTTGTCAGGCTATCCTAGAAGAGAAAGAACTGCATAGTACTTGCTTTCTGTATTCAAGGCAGTATTCAGTGCTTTTTAAGGCTTAAACAAATAAGTAGGTAAATGACCACTGTTTTAAATCAATATTGCATTTAGGAATAAACTACATTCCCTCTAATGATAAGTCAGCTTAACTTTCCTAATTTGATAACTTCTGATTTTAGAGTTACTCATCTTTTCTTTCCTTTTTGTACCTTGTTAATTAAGCTTTCGGTGGTAAAGTGCAAATTGTGACAACTGGGCCCTAAAATAGAAAATTATTTCAACCTAGTTGAGTTTTATTGCTTTTGCATCATTTTAAATTACTTCTAAATATGCTGAATCCCTGAGAAACAATATTCCACCCAAAATGCAAGTGTATATAATATTGGAAGAATTAAACTGTAAAGTCATATTACACAGGATATCTAACGTCAAAGCCTCTAGTGCATTAACTGACTTACTTGACCCTGGTTTAGTGTTTCTTTTGTCTCTGTAGATTAGTCAAACTTTGATACCATTTTTACAGAGTGTTAAAGAGACAGCATTAGAAACTTTGCTTATCCTCTCAAGAAGTAGAATTCTGGAAGATTATCATACTGTTTGAAAGATCAGTAATAAAGAGTGGATAATGATGAAAGATCTGAACAAAAAATTAAATGAGCTAAAGCCCACAATTTGATTATTATTTGTATGTGTATAATTCTGAAGACCTCTTTAAGCATGAACTGAAAAACAAACTTCTAGAACTACTAATTTTGCAGCACTTCAAACAAAAAAGACAACATTTGTAATATTTTAGATTAATTGTGATCACAGACTATAGGATATCACATCATTTAGTTCTGTCATTTATTCATGCAAATTTTCTTGAACACCTTTTATTTTCAGAGAACTGTACTGGATGTATAGTATGTGTGTACTGGTGTGGTTAAAACAAAGAAAGCCTCCTGCCTTCATGGATCTTCTAGGAAATTTCATGTACATTTATTTATTTATTTATTTATTTATTGGCAAGGTCTTGCTCTGTTGCTCAGGCTGGAGTGCATTGGCGCAATCCTGGCCTCCAGTGATTCTCCCACCTGGGCCTACAGGTGCACACCACGAAGCCTGGCTATTTTTAGTTTTTTGCAGAGACAGGGTCTTGCTATTTGCCCAGGCTGGTCTAGAGCTCCTGGGCTCAAGCAATCCTCCTACTTCAGCCTCCCAAAGTGCTGGGGTTACAGGCATGAGCCACCGTGCCTGGCTTATTTATTTAATTAAAAAAAAAAAAGTTAGGAACCACTCGTTTTAAACAAAATTATAATCTTGGTATTTTCCCATCACTGTGAGTCAACGCTACAGAAATGTAGCTAATCTACATTTTTCAGGAACTGGAATACAACAGAAAAAAAGTAATTGAAGTGGAGAAGGTGTCTCTTATCCATGCTTTTGACTTTCCTTAGTCTGAGTTGACCTGTTTGTGCTGCAGACCAAATTAGTGCAATTTCACTCCCTTTCTTCATTGTCCCCATTGTTATCCAATTAAATCTTCTATTTTTCAGTCTTTTTATTTCTTATAATATTGATATTCAACATCACCTTGTAGGTCATAACTATAAGATGCCAATTAAAAATATTTCAAGGTGACTTATGACATTACTAAATTATGGGAAATTTAAGGAGTTTTGTTCCTGGATATTTCTATTCTGTTATAACTTGCTACCACCTAGAGTTTCTGATGAAAATATTATGAAAACATTTTCTACAGTTGTTGAAGTCATGGAAATACAAACAAACAAACACAAAGTAGATGGGCTTATTTTGTATGACGAACAGATGATAGATTTGGTAGACTCAGCCTCTGATCTGCTCAAGTTCTGCCCCAGAGGTCAATGGAGCTGAGGCAGGTCCTTCAGAAACAATGTAAATTCCTTTCCTGTAACCAGGCTACCCTGGTTTAAAATATCTTTTCATCTCCATTACGAGGATAAACTGATTAGGTCAGTGGCAAAAACTACAGTTACCTTGGCACCAACCTGATATTTTCTGCATCGAGGAGCAAGGGACAATTGTAATTCTCCCTATTTCAATAATTTTTTCTCACTTAAGACAAGTTGTTGAAGAACTAAATACAGTTGTTTTTCTTCGAGACTTTCTACTTGTTTCCCCTGGTGTTAAAAGCTTGACACACTCTTAGACAAAATGAAATAATATTAGCAATGTTATTACAAACTTCAGTTATAACCAAAAGCAAATCATGATGTAAAATACTTCTGTACATTACCAGTGATTTGATCATGGGTCTGATACATGACCATATTTGACCTTGAAAAAACCTCATAACAAGCTTATTAGGATGTGCACTGATAATTCTTGGTTGCTCTTGGCAAACAGAACGTTTTGCCTAAGGGAAAATTTAAATTCTGGAGCTGCTCTTTTTTTCCTCACCTTACTGTGTAACCTTGAAATAACCTTGAAATAACACAAAGACTAAACTGCAGGTGGTGTTTATTTAAGAGCCTTACGCAGTTTAAGCAAAATCTGGTGTGTCGGAGAACTCTATTTTTGAAAAGGTGCTTTCAAGATGTTATTTTCCTGAGTAAGATGCTTATGAAAGATCTGTCTACAATTTGTTTAGAAAAGCTAATCTGCAGTTTAAAAAAATCTGTTTACATAATTCATCTTAGTATCTGAAAATTTTCTGGTTTAACTTTCAGGGTTTTATTTTTTTTTTTAATTTATAATAAACTTTCCCAATGACAGATTAAATTACATGCCCAGAAGCTGTTCTCAAAGGGCAAAGTACTAGAAAGAAATAATGTTAAAGAATCCTGAAGGGAGAGCTTCCAATTTCAGTTCAACAAAAAATAAATTCAACAGAGAGGTTGACTTGATCTCTGTTTATGAAATACAGTATTTTTCTGCGTCTAGATCAGTATATCTTTTTGGCTCAATGCTTTTTTTTTTCAAATGACTTTCATCATCTTCCTGAAAACATTGATTATTAAAATTTAGATGCGATATAAGAAAATGAGTGACCTGTCCAGGGAGTTTATTTTTATACAAGGTAGTCTGAGATCCTGTCTATTTCTTGGACCTTGTAAGGTCCATACCTCATGTGTTGATTTCAGTTACTGAGGAGGTTACTGGGACCTTACAGGCTACGGTGCAAGTTGTTCTGGCAGGTCTTTAACTGATCTTCCCACTTTGGGAGCACAAATGGCAAACTGTTGTTTTGTTATGTTTTCTCTCAAGAGTGTGTGGCATGTTGCCATCTTCCATCTTCTGTGAGTTTCCTGATGACTGTCTTTATGTGTTCTATTAGGTCAATAGAAGAACTTCTTCCTGACTCCCTTGCCTCTTTAGTTGATGAAAATGATAGGACAGTTTCGTGAGCGAATAATTTCTTATCATTTTCTTACTGAAAAACTCTCCCACAAAAGGAGTTGGTTAAGCATTAAACGAATGTTCCACATAGAGCTCTGGCAATGGGAGGAACATAAAAGATTGTTGGGTCTAAAAGGAAGAATCAAATGTTGCTCATCAGTTTTAAACAACACCTAAAGAGCAGACGAAAGGGTCCTCTTTCAGTTTTCCTGAAACCGTGTTGTAATGACAAAATGGTTTTGTGTGTCTGTGTGGTTCTGTTTCTGTTTTGTTTTTGACTTCACAGGAAGAGGTTTAAACATGAAGGCAAACCTTATAGATGTTAGCATGGCTACATATAAAGCAAAGCTGCCTCTTTTTTTTTTTTTTTTTCTTTTCTCTGCTTCCATTTAGGCCTATCACATAATTTAAGAAAACATAAAAATTTAACCACAGGAGCGCTAACTATAGTGTGACAAAAAAACCCTGATCAATTTTGTTTTCGCAGCACGATATTATCAAAGATTTAAGAAACAAATTTGCCAGCCTCGGCGAGAACTCTCTGGTAACAGCATAAATGTCTGTGTTGGTTGCTTTTGATTTAAAGGTTTCTTTTTTCATTTGTTTGAGCCCATTTCTTTTCCCCCTCCTTTTAGTTCACTTTATTTTTCATATTCTGTAACTAGCAAGCCTTCATTTTTTAAACCTCTTCCATCTTCCAGTGTCTATTTTCTGTATTTTGGATGGAAAGTTTATGGCAGCAAAGCTGTCATTCTGGCTACCTCTGCTGCAGCTCTTCCTGCTGTTAGGTCATATATGTTTTGGCCGTTGTGTTTATGGACATGATACTAATTGACTGTTTCATGTCCCATTGACTAAGCTTCTCTACCACGCCATTTGATGGACTCACTGTCATAGGGCTCTATGCAACTTTCATTCTGCAACTTATACTGCTTAGTTCCTTCTCAATTCTCCAGTGAACTGGATTGCTCAAGTGAATGGTCATACCAGTCTTGAACTTGCTGTGCCTTTATATTTTATTTTTATTTTCTTCTTTATGTTTTCAGTGGTAGCTTAAGTGGAAAAGAATAAACTCCAGCCATTGCTCCAGCAGCACCATGCAGTATCGTTTGTTACCACCAGAGAATACAAAATATAAAGGCACATTGCATCTCTTATTCTTTGGGGGTGACTGGGGAGATCTGTATCATAAATCCACTACTTTGTTGAAGCCTACCTTTTTATTCATATCAGCTTTCAATTTTGCTTAAACTTCAAGACATCTCAGTTAATGTTTTTCTGTGATTCAGTGATACCTTGCAACTCGAGCCATTTGCTGAGCAGTATCAAGTTATGGCCATGGCATGGGAGATTATTAAAAACGTGACAAACTTATGCACAAATGTATAAATCAGAAAGTGCAAGCTTCATTGACGAAGTACAGTACTTCAAAACTGTGATACAGGCTTTGGATGAATCAAATAATTAAAATTGAGAAAAACAAATCCATGCTGATAAACCAGTACCAAAAGCATATCAAGAAAACTATAAAGGGGGAAAAAAAAAAACCAAGAGTTGAATATGTTAATAATATCTGTTTAAGAACATCGTTGGTGTTGAAATGGTCCATAATGTTGTCATAGAGCCCATACATGAAGAGATGACTAAAAATATGGTCTGTAGAAATCTGCTGTGCTTACTGATACCCTCAACATAAACGGTTGGGATTTGTGTTCAGGAAAAAGAAATGGAAAAGCAAAAGCTTCTATACCAGCAAGCCCGACTCCACGACCGTGGTGCGGCTGAGATGGTGCTGCAGACCATCAGTGCCAGCAAAGGTAAGGTTCCTTGGGTTCCCCTCACAAGTGTCTGTTCTTCAGATTTCCTCGTTGCTCTCAAGGTGCTCCCTCATTTCAATTCCACTGACTCATTTAGTCCCGGGGTTTCTGGTTCATGACTGTACCAGGTGCCTGTTCACAAATACGAGCTCTCATTGTTTACGGAGACCAATGTTAATTTGTTTTTCAGAGTCTTACTATACAGCTTCATTTTCATTCTGTTCTTTAAGTTTTGGAAACTATGTTATAACTAAACCTTAGCAGACTGATCCTATAAAATGGGGGTGGCCGAGCTTTTTCTTTAAGGCCAGAGAGTCAATGTTTTCAGCTTCGAGGACTATGCAACCTGTCACAGCTCTTCAACTGTGCTGTGTTAGCACGAAAGCCGCCAGACACAATAAGTTAACAAACAGGGTGGCTGTGTTCCAAACCAACTTCATTTACACACAGTTTGTTTACACACACGGGTGGCAAGCTGTAATTTTGTTATGTAATTTATGGTATTTTGCCATAGTTTGCTGACCCTTGATACAAATATGGAGACATTTAAATTGAGACTTTTTTAACAATGAAGATGCTGTCGTATATCTCAGTAGCCAGCTGTTTCAAGATGATTTTTTTGTACGTTCATAATAGCTTCTTTGTGAAAATATTTTAAATATAATTTGTAATGGAAAGGAAAAGTAATGGTGGTATATTCTGTTATTAGGTACCCTTGTCCTTAAATAGAAGATTATTTATATTTCTAAGATAAATAGAGGTGAACAATGAAAAATAAAATATGATATACTGAATAAAATGTTGTGTTATTATCTGAATAACTTAAAATTGAGAATAGTCTGCTTAATAAACCAGACTACAAACATATTAAAGTAAAAGCGATACAATAAAAACGATGAAAGTTCTTCATATATAATATTGTTGAGGGAAGAGGGAGAGAAATTTTCCTTAAAGAAAGTTTTAAGTAGCTCATACTTATTTTAATGTTTATTAAACACATGAGTAATCTTGAATCTTAATAATTTCAGGTCTCAATATTTCAAGATCAGTTGTCTTCCTATTCTGTTACTTCTGTATCTTCTTAAGGTTTCAGTTCTTAGATATTGTAGAGAATTTTTTAAAATGTTGATGCCAAATATGCATTATTATTATTTTATTATTTTTTGGAACATCAGTCAGTCTCCCTCCGCCATTATGAAGATTGCTTGCGGGGGAGCATTATAATAATTTTTAAAGTGCAGCATTGGAGGTAGAATAGGTTAATATAGAAGGCGAAATGATACAAGAAACACTACTTTTTTATATTTCTTAGGTGAAACTGGACCAATGGTAGCAGCTACTTTGAAACTTGGAATTGCTATTTTAAATGGTGGGAACTCCACAGTACAGCAGGTAATAGCTTCCAGTCATTCACATAATGTACTTTTCAGACAAATGGACCGTATAGTAAAGAACTATTTGTTGTAAAATGTTTTATTTTCCATGTACAATATGGTTCAATTTTAGTTTATCACGGTACTGAAGAGAAAGCAAAAGAGGGAAAAAGTAATTATGTGATAGTGTTACAAATCCAAACATCAAATGATGTCAAAACATCTGAAAACATCAAATGTGGCCTTTTGTCATGTCAAGTGAATTCTGGTGCTGAGATATGAACCACTCTCTCACCATGCATTTACCAAACGGTGGCTCTCTGGTTTTGGAACCTGGCAAGGGCAACCAGCTCATTCTGTTCCCAGAATAAGTGATTATATAGCTTTTTAAAAAGGAACAATAAAACAATCTCTCCAAAACATTTATCAAAAAATAATGTCTCTTGCTTATGTTTTACTTAAGAAGACCCTCATTACTTAGTATATATATTCAGAAGTCCTTAGATCCAGAGACAGTAGTGAGAGATCCCGTAATGTATACTTCTTGTCTGTGCGGAACTTGTCTGTTTTCTTTGTAACTTCGAGTATGTATTCCACCATCTCCTTTACTGTAAGCCACATTCCTTTGTTTGAAAAGATGAACGATTGTTTCATTTTTTATTTGACCAAAAGTTATCACACCCCCCATAAATGGCTGTATGATTTTGTGTCTGTGTGTATATGTGTGTCTGTACATCTATGTATCATACATACACTGTGTGTATATTTGCTATTTGTGCGTGTGTGTGTGTGTATATATATATATATGCATATGTGCATATACTTTGTGCGTGTGTATCCTTTACATATTTAGTTTATATTGCCTTTGCTATCTGAAAAATATTACTACTAAAATTTTGTCTGCTTAGCTGAGCCCTTTTTAGAACAGTGTTGATAATAGGAATTGTTCTGCTCTTCAAGATTTGGAGAAAAGCAGTATTCTTATTTCCTTAAACCTTTGAGCATGCTTTCTATCATCTTGTATATGCTTTACATTTGAAATCTCTGATACATTTTAACTATGTCAGAAATAGCTATTTCATTATGCTATGTAACAGTAAGCTAACAAGACAAAGCATTGCTTTAGCATTTTTTTATATTTATGTTTAACCAAAATTTTGACCATAGATCCTGGATGTCATTCTGAGAACAAAGGAGAAAATTTTAATAGCCAAATGATTCAAATTGTTTTTTCAGTTTAAAGACTATGGAAATGGAAACTGAATTTCAGTCTATAGCATTAGCATATGGCAGTCACCACTCTCAGATTGTAATGCTGTTTTGGGTTTTTTGTTTTGTTTTGTTTTGTTTGGTTTTTTGAGCTGTCACCCAGGCTGGAATGCAGTGGCGCCATCTCTGCTCACTGCAGCCTCTGCCTCCTGGGTTCAAGCAATTCTCCTGCCTCAGCCTTCCGAGTAGCTGGGACTACAGGCACATGCCACCACACCTAGCTGATTTTTGTATTTTTTAGTAGAGACGGGGTTTCACTATGTTGGCCAGGCTGGTTTCAAACTCCTGACCTCATGATTTGCCCACCTTGACCTCCCAAAGTGCTGGGATTACAGGTGTGAGCCACCGCGCCTGGCCTGTAATGAAATCACCTTGGTGTGGAAACCTGTGAATAACATCTATGGGAATTTTCTTCCCAGTTAACTTGCGAGAGAGTATCTGAATCGCCAAATTACTTTAAAAGTGACCAGAAGAGAATTAAGAGTAATATTACCCCTGACATTTTTGGCGCTTGTGGTCATGTGTAGGGCAACTAACCCTCTTATTCCAAGTTTGTGTAATTATCTTGCTTTGAGGCGTGTGTTCCTACTTCATGATAAAGATGACATTAGTCATGTGTGTACACAGTGAATATTTTCTGTCTTTAGAATGGAAAGCCTGTTTTTGTTGTTTATTTATTTAACAAACAATGAGATTTTTGTTCAGTGGCCATGTGGTTTCTATAATTCCCATAGAAAATGCTTGACTACCTCAAGGAGAAAAAGGATGTGGGCTTCTTTCAGAGCCTGGCTGGCCTGATGCAGTCATGTAGGTAAGGACTCACTTCCTTCTTGGGGTTCTACTCAGTGGTTGTATTTTTTCGAAGCATTTGTTTCTTACTCTGACGATAATTACACATAGAAGAATAGTTAATGATTAACAACACTTTCAAGTGGGATAATCAGCAGTGTCTTATTTTCTATCTTTTTTTAGGGGATTGGTAATATCATAATTAATAACTTACAGAATGGTAATAATGCCTTAAAATAGCTTTCCTATGGTACTATAATCCCAGAACTTTGGAAGGAAGAGGTAGAGGATCCCTTGAGGCCAGCAATTCAAGACCAGCCTAACAGGGCAAGACTCCATCTCTACAAAAAGACTAAAAAAAAAAAAAAAAAAAAAAAAACTTAGCCAGGCATGGTGGCACACACCTGTACCATAGTCCTAGCTACTCAGGAGGCTGAGGTGGGAAGATTTCTTGAGCCCAGAAGTTTGAGGGTGCAGTGGGCTATGACAGCACCACTACTCCAGCCTGAGAGACAGAGTGAGACCCTGTCTCTAATTTAAAAAAAAAAAAAAAAAAAAAAAAGACTTCCCCGTGTTTAAATAGGGATCTTGGAGAATTAGTGTATATTCTGTATACTTGAAAATGAGTTGTGTATGCTTTTTTTAGAAAAGGAAATTCTATTTAGTTTTATTTAGGAGCTTGTAGACCATTTCTCGTTTTATGACTAAATGATCATTAACTCATTTGTGGTAATCATTTTCCATTTTTTTTCAAGATTTAAAGTCATTCAGACAGCATTTGACTAAGGAATTTGACACACATTTAATGTAACAAGCTATTCCAACTGCAAGAACATAATTATTAGAATTTTATTTCTGCATGTCTGCTAGCTTTGTAATGTACTCCCCATGTGGAACCCTATGAATGCTTTATGTTTGACTTTCACATGGATCATTTCAGTGTAGGCCCAGGGGAGACACTAGTCTGCCACTAAGAGAATGTGGCTGGTAAGCAATGAATGGAGACATGTTTTCAGTGTACGTTAACATTTGGTTCATATTCCAAGATATGTGGTGTTTAGATGTTTGCTCTCCTGAACAAAGAAAATGTTCTATTAGTCCTCTAAATGTTTCTTTTTTCCTTGTTATTATAGTGTCCTTGACCTAAATGCATTTGAGCGACAAAACAAAGCTGAAGGTCTTGGGATGGTGACAGAGGAAGGATCAGGTATTAATGACTTACATTAAAAGGATCACCTGTCTCCCTTCCCTCCCTGAAATGAGTCAATTATCAATTACCTTTCAAGCAGAGAGATACGAAGTTATTTTAAAATCGATGAAATGCTTACATGATTTATTTCAAAGTTCGTAGTTGGACACCCGTCACACCCCAACATCAACCTTCCACGCCGGTCATTAACTCCTTGTGTGCCAGCCCCGTTGCCAGCGGCCTTTCCCCTTGTTGGGTTTTCAATAAGGAATAATGGCTGAATGAAGGATCAAGATCCTTTATTAGAGAATTTTCTGGGAAATCATAAACCACATAGATGAATCTTTCAAGAACATTTGACTTTCTTTGGCCACTTTAGCAAAGTCGGGCTCTCAGATTCTTCTATTTCCTTAGGATAGTCATCCTTTGAGCTCCTTCAGTCTACTCTCATTCCTGTTCTCTCCTCTTCCCTTCCAGCACAGTGATCCTCATATCCATACATGTTTGCAAGTCTAGATTGATAAAAGAAATTAAAGAGCAGTTATTGTGCTTAAATAATTCTGTGCACAAAAGCAGTGATTCACGTGATCTTAGAATTTTTCTCTCTGTAAATAGATGCTGGTATAAACTAGAAAGTTTAGCATGCAATGCATTTAAAGCAGAAATAACTTTTGCTGCCCTTTCATTTTAGGAGTATTTATTAAGAAAAAAATCTTCAATATCTTTTGGTTTGATTTGTTTTTATTCTTTTGTGTTTGATTTTTAAACTAGTTTTACTCAGGGCCCGTGTGTTTATCTGTTTTTGTTTGTTTTGTGTGGTTTGGATATGTCTTCTTGTCAATTATTAGTTTTGGAATATTGGGTCTTTTATTGGACTAATCTTATTTCAAAAAATAATTTTTTCTCCCATCTGCCATTTGTAGTCTGTGTTTATTTCTCTGAAATATTTTAGGATTAACTAATTTATCTACGTATTTTTTTGTTCTCACAAATAGGAAAGAGAATATTTCTTATTGTATTTTAAAGTTTATTATTAATACCCATCCTGACATTGCTACTGCTATGTGGCTCCTGTGTTTATTTTATTTTCTGCTTGACATTTGGATGTACAAGTCTGGTCATCAAATATAAGTCATATGGTTACTTAACTGAGTTAGCTACCTTCAAGAAAAATCACTGACACCATTCTATAACTTCTTAGGTTTTCTGGCCTAAGCTTCTGGCCTGAGGTTCAAAAGGACTGACCTTCAAGAAAAATCACCAGAGCCACTCTAAACTTACTTAGGTTTTCTGGGCCCGTCCGGAGAACTTGGAGCCACTGCAGATCCCAGGGCCCATCACCTGCCTACCTCCAGCATCTCTCCAAAGTCCTAAGCAATTTTCAGCTACAAAATCTCTAAAAATGAATGAAGTCTCTGTCTAAAGCCTCACTTCCCTGTCTTGGAATTAGAAATCAATTTCATTTTCCCCTGTAGTTATTACCTAATGTTCCAGGGGCTCTGACCACAAATCCATCAGTCATTCTTAGTCACTGTTCATATCAGCTCCCAAAAGGAATAGCAGCCACTTAGGTTTATTTTCCTTAGCCTCCTTTCCTTTGTCAGGCAGATATGGATTGGAATAACATTTTCGAGTCCCAAATCAGAAAGAACTTTGTGAGAGTGACCATTCTGATGGAAGAATTCTTTATATCTCTCAAAATGAGATTGATTTAAC
Organism: Macaca nemestrina; assembly: GCF_043159975.1. Taxonomy (NCBI): domain Eukaryota; kingdom Metazoa; phylum Chordata; class Mammalia; order Primates; family Cercopithecidae; genus Macaca; species Macaca nemestrina. Next base: position 11,441,875 of record NC_092125.1, on the reverse strand, counting down.
TTGTGCATTCTTTTTCAACACATAAGAAAATAATTACTCAAGCCGATTAACACATTTTGTATTATTTCCTTACAAACAGAAAAACAAAAGCAAAATCTCAACTTTTTTTTCTTTTTCCCCATTTCCTTTTCTTTCGACTACTGTAAATGTACTACCCTCCCTTCCTCAGTCATCACTCATGAGCGTGGTAATTATTAAAAATGAACTGTCTTTTGTTTATTTGCTCTTTTATTTGTTAGCTTTGTGTACAGACTTGATAGTGACAATTCTTGTGCATTCTTTTGTGTTGTAGACTGTTTTCATAAGTAGATTATTTAATTTCCATCATGATGCATCCTGTTATTTTTTAAATGCACACATCTAGCTTTCCTCTTTTTCTTTCTTGTTTCTATGAGGATGTGCAGTTATTACGATGTTGTTTCTATGAGGATGTGCAGTTATTACGATGTCAGAGATGAAGGGGCAACAAGCATTTCAATTACGTTTCTGGATTGGTTTTGTTGTCTTACAGTTAAAAACCTTTCCAGTGGGCCCAGCATCTGCAACTGTTGTGTCAATGAATGGTCCTAGAATGTGTGCCCTAGTCTCCCTGTGGCGTTTCTGTCTTGAACGTACTGTGGCTTTATGGCTGCACGGATTGGTGCACGGGAAATCGGTGACATATTCAAGGGGGACGTGACAAGCTGAGTCTCCTCCTCACCAGTGTGCTCTGCCAGTTGCCTTCCAAAGATTGGGAGGTCTACTGAGTTTTTCTCTATTCCTTTGAAAATCTTACAGATTGCAAATCATGTAATTTGACAATCTTACAGATTGCAAATCATGTAACATCAAAACGAATTTTTATTTTTGCGACTGAATTCAAAGAGCAGTAGAAACAACAGCAACTATTTGCTCCTCAAACTAATAGACTAACAAAGATGTCATTAGTAATTCAAAGTAGTTTCTGAAAGACATTTTATGCAATGGAAATAAGGGATCAGATTTTAGATAGTACCTAGGACGCCAACAAGGCTTCCAAGATTAAATTGTGCTTTCTGAATACATGCTGTTGCCTTAATCAAGAGACCTATTAGGAGCATATGTAAGGGCCACTCATTAGCTCTATTAATATTATAGTATTTTCCAGATTGTTTTAAGAATTCCTATACAGACTCTTTTGGCATGTTTAAATATATCTGTTTTGAGACCACTCTTGTTTAAGATGCTATAAAAGTTTAAAAAAAAAAAAAAAAAGGCCTATACACACTCATAGGAGAAGAAAAATCAATCATCCCTCTTGGAAGGGATAGAAAAGGCTGGAAAAGCAGCAGCTGTTAGTGATGTCACTTACTTCAACACTTGAGGCTCAGAGAGCATGGGCTTAGCACTGAGAAAATAATCTACTGGATCTGAATCTCCTACCTCCTTGCCCACTGTTTTTATTAAGCTAAGTCTCTTCCTAATGACGATAATACGACCAGAAATTATATAGCCATGGAAAATGTATAAGCTTAAATGTATGATACCCGCAACTCTCCAATGAGGTAGCTATTACCCTGATTTTATAGATAAGGAAACAGAGGAACAGAGAGGTTTCTTGACTTGTCCGAGGTCACACAGCTAAGCAGCAAGGCTGAGACTGAAATGCAGGCATTCTGCCTCCCACTGTTTCATTTACAGATCCCATGAGCCAAGTCACTTCCCTCCCATCTTTTCCTATTCTTTGGGGGCTTACCTCATGTCTACCACTGCCTTTTTTTTCCCCCCCTTGACTTATTGTTTCTTTGTTTAATTATTTTTGAGATGGAGGTTTGCTCTGTTGCCCAGGCTGCAGTGCAGTGGTGCGGTCTCAGCTCACTGCAACCTCCGCCTCCCAGGTTCAAGCGATTCTCCTGCCTCAGCCTCCCAAGTAGCTGGGATTACAGACATGCCACCACAATCAGCTAATTTTTGTATTTTTAGTAGAGATGGGGTTTCACCATCTTGGCCAGGCTGGTTTTGAACTCCTGGCCTCAGGTGATCCACCCACCTCAGCCTCCGAAACTGCTGGGATTACAGGCGTGAGCCACCACACCTGGCTGCCCCTTGACTTATTGTTCTTTGTCCCTTTCTGGGACACAAATCTCTTGCCACATTTTGCATTTATTGTTAAGTTTCAAAATTGCTTTTGAACTTTTTATGGTTACAAATGTTCCTGACCTGGTATTGAGATACCATGAGGAACCATGTTTTCTTTGAGGTTTGTATATAAAGATTTCAGTTGAATTATTTATACTTTTTTTTCCTACTGCTATTACTGTCATGCAAGTTTGACTTGTGTCCCCTTTTTAGACTAAGTTTCTCTCATTTCTACAAAAGCCGGAGCCTCCCAAGTTTTTTTTTTGAAAAGGTTCTTCAGGAAATGTGTTAATTTGTAATATGCTCAATGTTGTCTGTGCTGTATAGTTTATATTTATATGTGTTTTCTTTTAATGATTTAATCAAGTTCAAAAACAAAACCTGTATGAATATTTAAAATGTCATTACATTCTTGGATTTTTTAATTTGTTTTTTTATCAGAACCATTAACCCCATTACCAAATCATTATGACATTGAAAGTGCAATTTTCCTGCTTTCAGAATTCTTCTTGGAATATAACAGAGGATATTGAATTTTGTTTTTGATCATCATCAGGTAGTCCTGGACTTCATAAAAGCAAGATGAAGTTTTGAAGTTGATCTGATTTCTTAAAAATAGTTTGATTTTTTAAAATCCTCACTACAACATGAACTACCAATTAACCTTCCCCACCTTTCTATCTGTATCTGATAATTTGTTTCACTGAGGTGCTTACTGATACATTTATAATCATCTAATCAAATTTATGTAAAGTTGAAGCAACACAAATTAATTAAGCAAAAGGATTGAACTGATCTTTAAGTATTGGTTACTCTAACTTTTTATTACTGTTTTTATTGCTTAGTAATTTATGGGCTACCTTTTCCTCAAGGGTTTCCAAATACTTTCACAAGTGTAGTTTAGTATTCTGTGTACCTTATTCTGCCATTCTTGTGGGTAAATTTTCTCTTCAAGGAAAACTTGTGATGTTGCTTCATGGCACCAAATGTTTTCTTAACATCCTTGCACAGTTTTTAAACTTTGAAGCGCTCATTTAAATTAGAGTGACTATTATGTGCTAGATGGTGTCCTAAGCATTGGAAATGATTTAGGAGCTCAGTACTGTGCAGACAGACTTGTAAACAAGTAACTTCAGAACAATGCTTTATGCATATAAAGGAATTTAGGTGGAAGTACCTAGCTGCTGGGATGTGGTGGGAGAAGCATCACAGAAGTGACGTGTGGTCTGAGTTAGGAATCAAGCTGGTGGATAAGGAAGGCAAAGACATTCCAGTGTGAGGGAACCGCATATGCAAAGTTCAAGGTACCAAACATGGCAGAGAATAGTGACTAAGCTGTTGTGAAGGAATGTTCAGACTAGAGGATGGAAAGATAGTACGTGGGAGGCAACAGAGGACCTTCTCTGCCCTGCCAAGGAATCTGCACTTTTTCTGAGGCCATAGAGAACCCTTAAATACCACTTAAGTGACACTGTGTGTGTTGTTAAATGATCCACCTAGAATTGAGTTCCTAACGTTTATTGTTCAACTAATGCTTCTGATAGACTCCACTAACAAGCAGTACAGTGTAGATTTCCCATTTCTCAGTCATGCTACTAAATAGAAATTGACTCTTCCAAAGATAGTGACCAGCATTATTTCCTTCATGGCAGTGGGAGAGCTCTGAGTTATGCCTAATGATAGATTAGAGGGAATTCTTCAGAGTAGACTTTTCATACAGTTAAAGAAATCCATCTGTTTACCAGGGAAGTATGATAATTGGATTCGTGCTTTTGAAAAATTACTGACAGGTAACATTGTGTAAGATAGGTATCAGAGTCTCAAGGCAGGGAAATCAGTAAGGATGTTGATGAATGAAATGGATGAAAAACAGTAAGAATTTCAGTAAGAGTCTTGACAGCCAAGAAACGTAGGCTTCGGCTCTAAGAGAAACAACATGCATATCACATTTGAAAGCAAAGGGATTTTTTTTTCCTCTCCAGCTAGTTTAATTTGTTTAACAGAATATACTTTAATTCTGTTATCCTTGGGACAAACCTAATTTATTTCACATAGTGGTCATTTTTGTTGTCTTGGCATCGGAAAGAGGAATGCATTATATACACTGCTGTCAGATTGTTAACTAAATCTTAATAAATGCACTCAGTGGAATTAATAGAACTGCTGGTCATACAACCTACAGAAATTCTGTAATTTGGAAATTTAGGTCATTTGACCTAAGGCTTCACATTTATTTCTTTTGTGCTTTGTAGACTTCAAAGCACTTTTAATTGTTTGAGCCAATTCAATTCTCCCAACAGTCCTATGAAATGAGGAGTTGAGGAGTTTGTTAATCTCCATATCGACATGATGAAACGAAGGCTCAGAAGAGTGAACTGACTAAAGTCACATGTCTAGAAATGGTTTTCCTTTGATTCTGAAATTGATGAAAACAAGTACGAGTTCACAATTTAAATAACACATAGTATGTGTGATGATAATTAGTCAAAGATTTTTTTCGTCACTGATGCTAACTTTACAACATTTAGAAACTATAGCACACTGAATTCAGAAAGGTCATATAATACTGAAATTATCTGTTTATTTCCTGTATCTTCCATTAGACTGTGAACTTCTTCAGGTTCGAGATTATGTTCACCTCACAAGGTGCCTGCCATAGAAGAGACACTTAGTGAAAGTTCATTGAAGTTTACTGGAATCATACTCTTTACCAGCCGATGGCTATATGACGTTGGTTATTTAATTTCTTGGTTGTTCACTGAACAACAAAATGGCATTACATTTAGCTAATTTACAGGATTCTAATAAACCTGAATTGAAGTGAGATAACATATCTAGCACATCATAGTCACTAACTAAATATTAACAGTAGACTTATTTTTTTAATTTACTTTTTAATAGAATTGTAATATAATTGAAGCAGTCATACTTAAGCCACTTAAGCGGCAATATTAAAACTTCCCATATGGAATAAAATACCTGACTTTTCACTATTTTAAAATATTTTTAGCATTCTTCAGTTTTGGCAAGATGCAGAATCGATCTTTAAGTCCTCTCCAGATCAACAATCAGCATAATTTCCTCTATGGCAGTGGGGTGCTTTTGAGTCAGCTTTATAGAGTATAGGGGATCCTTTAATGTGGCCAGTCCTGTGCTTCATGACTCACCTTTTACCTGTGCATTATTGTAGATATTGACATGACAGGACCTGATAATGAGAGTGTTAGTCTTTTGGAGTCTATTTATCTTAATTCGCCAATGATAGGTAGAACAGTGGCCTTTAAAAATGTATTACTTTATTAGATCTTTAAAATAGGACTTACTGTTTCACTCTTAGCTTGATTAAACACAATCTACCTAGATGATTTCCAGGAAAACACTGTAATTTTGAGAACATTTTAATCCATGAAGATGGTGTTCAGGAGATATATACACAGTTAATAAATTCAAATCGCTGTGTTCAGCAGCTTGGTATGATATTTCCATATTTTTTAGTGTTATTGCCACTGCACCTAATATATTAACCTTTCCACAATTTACAAAAAATTACCACAGATTGTGAAGAGCCAGGGACATAGACAGGGTACATGTTATCTTTATTTTAGACAAGAGAAAACGAAGGTGCAAAGAATGAACTCCGCAGCAGCAGCAATATTGGAATACCTCTCCCTTTATTACAGTATTAAAAATCTTAAGCCTCTTATAAAAATGAAACCAAAGGAATGTCCTTCACAATATGTACCTTGAGCCCTCGGGCAGCAATTACAAATCGTGATTGACCAACGTAAGAGCACTTTCAACTACATGTTACTTCATTCCGTTATTTGTTATTGATCTTAGTTTCCATCTTACAATGGAATTTCTTTTGCACACGTCACAAAATAGACTGCTGATCCTGTACCTTCTGCAGACATAAAGCCATCATCCATCTCTGTTATTCTACCACTTATTTGCAGCATGGGCAATGGCAGCATTTTAATCAGATAGGAATGTCTTCATGAAGCAACAGCACCCCAGCTTATACCTGGTATCACCTGCTGGTAAATGAAGGCCTGACTCGTCCCCTCCCTCACCCCTCCCCTCTTCCCATTGTTCTACGATGTGCAGTGTGTCCTTATATAAGTGAAGTTACTTGTACGTGTTTCGGTATACAGTCAAGAAAATACTGTGTGTGTCAACAATAAATAAAACCTTATGTTATAAATCGTTATTGTGCAGAGCATTTTTAGGTACACAGGTAGATTATATTTATTTCAGTGTTTTTCTGAATACTTTCTGGTAAGGGTTACTTCTTTCACATTGAATATATGAACACTTAAAGTGTGTACGTGGTTTATTGAATTGTTTTTTGAAAACTAAAACATTGCAGATGGGCTCACAGGGAAAGAATCAATAAGCCTACGTAACAAACTCATAATATTTTGATTTAAATATCACTTTAAAGACTCTTCTGATTAAAGTGACTCATGAAAATGGTACTAAGTATCACCAATGAAGAGTTTAGTTCCTTTATTTGCCTAAAACATTCTCCCTTTTGTTTCCTATCCTGTCGTGAATTTAAACACTGAGGAATGGACTTATCAGCCAACTATGGGAGATTCAACACAACAATGTGCCTGTAACACTTAAACTTGCCACAACGTCTGATTTGCATACTTGGTGATTGTAGCGTAGTCACCAAATTTCATATCTTGTGGGCTAACAGGGAAATGAGTACAGTGATTTTATGTACTTTTTTTAATGTTTATATTAGTTTTCAAAATGGTTTTGCTTCCTAACCCTACCATTATATGAAGCCTCTCACTTTGAAAGTCACAGACTGCGGACTGGTAAGTCCATCAGCTCTCTGTCGCTGTGATCATTCATGATTTCACTTAAAGTAAACATACGATCATTGCATCGTTTTCTTTCTCAGCCCAAAGTATTTCCATTCTGTAAAAAGTTCTCATTTTTTTAAAGTACTTTAGTCCATTCATTCACTGGCTATCTTGTCATTTTTGCTTTTAAACAAATTTAGATTTTGGAGCAGGTGCTCGTAATGTGGAACTTTTTTGTTTGTTTGTTTGTTTGTTTTACTTCCCCACGGACACTTTCTGTTTTGAAAATCAGCTTCATTTGTGTGGTGCTGTTCTGAGTTTGTTTCTTTCCTTGCGTTTTTGCTTTCAAAGTAACTTGTGATCACGAGACATTTAAATTGAAATATAAGTAAACTGAGCCCTTTAATGAGGTTTTTCTCCTTGCCCCCAAAATACTTGTTAGTGTTGGATGATGCAGAGAAACCTCTGTAACTAGGGGATGCCTTTTTTTTCACCTTTTCTTTGTTAGTTTTAGCTCTCACAACACGAGCCACCAAAGTCTTTCTTTTGGTTTCATATTTAGAATTAAGGTTGTTTGCCATTTCCTCCTCCTATGGAAGTAATGCTCAAACCAGTCACATCTCTATTTTAGATTTCAGAAATCTTTCCTTTTTTTTTTTTAATTCAGTAGACAGCCTGATAACAAAGTTAATTAAAACAAGTTAATCAACAATTTTCTAGCGATTTACAGCTTTCACAAAAATCCATGAATTATTTTTTTAGTGAAAGAAACTCTTGGCCCTGCTTTTTTGGATACACAGAATACTTTCCATTGAATCATTTGGCCACAATCCAGGTACAAAGCAAATTTAACCTGCGTGAGAGACGCAGAGAAAGGTCCCTTGAGACGCAGAGAAAGGTCCCTTCTATGCACACCTTGCCAAATACAAGAACATAAAGAAAGAAAGAAGCAAAGTTTAAGCCTTTAGGTCGTTTGTAAAATGTTGCCAATCCCATGCTGCTACTTTTAACAGAGAAGTCTGAGTTTTAAAATTCAAACCTTCTTTTCTTACAAAGAAAAAGAGCGTCTATCTGCCAAGCGCATGATCTTATGAGCTTCAGATAGCAAAGTGGCTATGACCTGTGACTCTTTTTGGTTCAGAACAATGCTAGATCAACATGCAAGTTGTATGGAGGTGGGGACAGAAAGGGAGGGGCAGCCTGGGGTGGTTGGTAATGTCTGATCCCTCTGGACTTCCCGCAGGAGAAAAGGTTCTACAGGACGATGAGTTCACCTGTGACCTCTTCCGATTCCTGCAGCTACTCTGTGAGGGACACAACTCAGGTTTGTGAGTCCCCAAAACTTCTGATGCTACTAAGGTATAAATAATGTTTTCAAGCCAGTAATAACAGGAACCTGTTAGTTCCAATTATGCATCATTCTAGAGACAATAAATTGTTCTAGAACATGTCTCTGCATTGGGCACTGGGACATTTTATACATTGCTTCCCTGCTTTCACAGTCCTTGGATAGCTATTTCACTTGAGTCTTATCAATTATTTTGATGTTAGGGAAGACACATGAGGCTGGGCGCGGTTCCTCACTTGTAATCCCAACACTTTGGGAGGCCGAGGTGGGAGGATTGCTTGAACTTAGGAGTCCAATATCAGCCTAGGAAACATAGCGAGACCCCCATCTCTACAAAAAATTTAAAAAATTATCCAGACATGGTGGTGCATGCTCATAGTCCCATCTGCGTGGGAGGCTGGGGCAGGAGGATTGCTCAAGGCCAGGAGTTTGAGGCTACAGTGAGCTGTGATTGCCCCACTGCACTGCAGCTTAGGCAACACAGCAAGATCCTCTCAATAAAAAAAAAAGATGATTTATGAAAAATATAAATAGTTATAGAGTAATGTAGAGCATTATTTCTTTTGTACCACCTCTCTTTACCTTGAGTGTACACATCATTGTACTACTTAACATAATGTATCTCCATTAGTTGTTTACACATCTAACTCTCTAACAGGCTTGTGCACCCCTGAAGGCAGGAACTCTGTCTTAATTTTATCTTGGCTGACCCCAGCACTTTGCACAGTACTGAGGAGTAAGTGATTAATGAATTAAAAATTTCCTTCTTATATCCTCAAGGATAGCAACCTTTTTCAGTCATTCATTTGCCCAGAGCTCTAAAACCAGGAATAAGGAAACTGATATTAGAAACATCTGAGACAAAAATTGAATATTGATCATCTATGGAGCACGCAGATACTCTTTTGGGGTGATCACTTTTTATGGAAAATATAAATTATTTTCATATTAACACTATTAGATAAAAACACTGCACTAACCCACAATGATTTTGCCGCAGAAAACATTTGCCTTTGGAGTTCTTAGAATAACTCAATTTGAACTTCTGAGCAAGCATTAATAACATTTTTTTTTTATCTTGCATAGATTTTCAGAATTATCTGAGAACTCAGACTGGCAATAATACAACTGTCAACATAATCATCTCCACTGTAGACTACCTACTGAGAGTTCAGGTATGTTGCTTTCTATATTAGTAACAAATTAAAAGGGTTGATATGTTGAAACAATACGGCAGAGTTTTAATGTATTTTGGTTTATAACTAGAAAGGAGTTTTTGAGATAGTTTATCTCTGATCACAATATCTCAGCAATTCTTAGAGCAAAACTGCCGCTGTTATCTCCACTCCTGATCCTGCCTCCTACTTTTGCTCATACTTTATTTCTGTAAGTAGAGATTCTTCCCCTCTGTTTCTTTAGCTTGATGGTTTTTTTTTTTTGTTTTTTTTTTTTTTTTTTTTTTTTGAGACGGAGTCTTGCTCTGTAGCCCGGGCTGGAGTGCAGTGGCCAGATCTCAGCTCACTGCAAGCTCCGCCTCCCGGGTTTATGCCATTCTCCTGCCTCAGCCTCCGGAGTAGCTGGGACTACAGGCACCCGCCACCTCGCCCGGCTAGTTTTTTGTATTTTTAGTAGAGACGGGGTTTCACCGTGTTAGCCAGGATGGTCTCGATCTCCTGACCTCGTGATCCGCCCGTCTCGGCCTCCCAAAGTGCTGGGATTACAGGCTTGAGCCACCGCGCCCGGCCTTAGCTTGATGGTATTTTAAAGTCATTTTCATTTTATAAAGCACTTTTATACTCTGCTCCTTCTTCTACAGTTGTTAGACAAATTGGGGAAGAATGTTTGGAACATTCATAGGAATAGGAAAGAAAGGCTTTGTAACTACTACCATATACTGAAATTTCACAGTCTAAGGTCACTTCTTTTCAGATGTCCTAATATTTGCATTAATTTTCATACCACATTGCTTAAAAAATCTCTGATATTTTGATCATATTTGAGAATGTTACTCAAACTGAATTGAAGATGTAGGCCTCTTAAATAATGAGAGCCCTTTACAACTTTTTTCCCCCTCATTTTATTTATAAGCCAAACCAAGCACAGTATTTTAAAAACTATAAATGCAGACTTTCAGCTTTTTCCTTAATCTTTGAGTGTGTAATATCACAACCTTTTTTTGCTAACTGAAAGCTTAATGTGGTGGGGGAAGGTCCATTTTGAAGTCAGTACACCAAGAAGTGTTGCTGAAAACACATTTGCAATTTTAAAAATTGTCTGAAAACCCAAACGTAGTTCACAGGCTGAACTAAACTGGATTATTTACTTATCCAACCAACATTTCTTTAAAATGTACGTTATTGTTAAATACATCTGGTTTATAGAGATTGATCTTATTTAGATAATTGTTTATAATGATTAGTATTTACAAGCAATCCAGCCAGTTTTCTCAGGGACAGGTGCAAAAGCCATGGATATCAGCGAGTTCTCACCGATGAAATGTTATTGGCTTTGTTGGAGAAAAAGGAGGTCAGATGTCGGTACCCCAAAAAAGATTATTCCATGATTCATCTATTTTCTGTGCTCACGTAGTAAACATCTAACTTTGCTCATGGATAAATATGCTCCAGTCTTAATGAATTCTTATGTTTATGAAGTTCAGGGTTACCAGACAGTAATTTTCAAAGCTAAGTTTTCTTCTGGTCTTCTCTTCAGTTGTTAGTTATATCTAAGAAGGAGGTTCCCATATTGTATGTTTAGGAAAATCATTGAAGAATGATATTTAATTCACAGATGTTTTTGTTTGCTACCATATATATTATTTAAAATACTTCTCAAGCATAGAGTCCCAGACTGGTTAGTCAATGGTAACTTTAGAATGTGACTGAATAATAAACAATATCATCTCTATTTCCCAGGAATCAATTAGTGACTTTTACTGGTATTACTCTGGGAAAGATGTTATTGATGAACAAGGACAACGGAATTTCTCCAAAGCTATTCAAGTGGCAAAACAAGTCTTTAACACTCTTACAGAGTATATTCAGGTAAACATTTAAACATAGCTGCTATCTGTAGCACTGAATTCCATAGAAAAATACAGTATGTCTAGAATAGTTTCCATATCTGTTATTGACCCCTTTCCGAGTTTCTTTGCAAATTGCTACAATTAAAATATTAGATTGAGATGTGCATTTATATGGAATGAAATTGCTTCACCATTTGGCAGGTTGAGATATGGTTAACTCCTTAGAGGTATGGACTGTGATGTTAGGTCTATTGCACCTCCAGGGCCTGGTATATATATTAAGCACTTAGTAAATATTAAGGAAGGAAGGGAAAGCAGGCACAACATTAAGCCACTCTTTCTAGTATTCCACTAAAAGTGGGAAGAAGTTTCATAGAAACTTAAGAAAGAGAAGAGTGTTTGAAAACATCGCATATGTATATTATAGATAAAATTCCAAATACCGTATAGAATATTCTTTTCTGTTTTATATCGATTTGTTTTATGTTCTCTTGAACTAAGCTTCTAGCCTTAACTTCAGATTTTTTTTTAAGATTTGATAAAATTCTGGGTTTTTCTTCAATCAGCAAAACTTTGCTGATGACCAGTCATCTTTCCTTTCTGTCTTGTCTCAGTGGCCCATATTACCCTGAATCATTCACTATGTTTGACGTGTCCCATGCTAAGGATAAAACAGGAGGGAGAAACTTATAATTGGCTTTGTGAGACTAAACATAAGCTTGTGGGGAGAAGAAAGGTTAAGTTAAAAATAAATTGTATCCCAGGAGCCTAACAGTTACAGCTGTTTCAGTAAATAAATGACTCATGGCCAAGTACAGCCAACCAAGAGTAAGTGCTGTAGAGGTAGGAAGACGTCCCCTAGGCTCACTCTCCTCTGCATTCGGTCCCTTGGAAGCATGGCACTTTCTGTATTATTTTTTGCCTTGTTGGGGAAGAGGAACCTTATTTCAGCACTTCCAGATGGAAAAGTCACACTTGATAATTCTAATAACATTTCCTTTAAAATCAAATAAAAGTGAAAGCTTCAGTCAGTTTTGGTCTACTCATAGTCCCATTTCCTTACCTCTCCTGGCTTTCATTATTGCTTTAGTATTCTCATTCATGCCTAGAATGATACCAGCACAACAACATTCATGTGTCACGTCCTGAATAAATAACAGGATTGACTGATGGCATTAGCAAGCCACTGGATTTTGCAGAAATGGGAATCAGGATGATTTCTATAATATATTCCAAATGAAACATAACCGCCATTTCAGCTAAGAGTGGGCATTTCTTGGTTCCTAAAATAATTGAGATTCCGGAATTTATCAAAAGCTAGAAGCATCCATTGAGCTCTTACTATGTGCAAAACTCTTTATTAGGTGTTGTCATAGAACACGGATTTCTACGTGAATGTTCAAAGGATATTGGATAAAGTCACATGGCTTATCATGCTTGGTTCAATAAGAACCAAAAAAAAAAAAAAAAAAACAAGTAACAAGTAACTTCTCTTGTTACTTTTTTATATGACATTTTAAAATAACAATCATATGTGAAATATGTATTTTGGAATAATTTTAGGTATTCAGAAAAGTTGCAAAGATAGTACAGAGGGTTTCTGTATATGATTCACCCAGCTTTCCCTAGTGCTGACATTTTATATACTCATGGCACTTTTGTCAAAACTAAGAAATTAACATTGGCACATCCTGTTAACTAAATTACGGCTTTCCTTTGATTTTACCAGTTTTTCCATTCATGTTCTTTGTTTTTTAAAATTCTGGGATATAATCCAAGTAACCACATTACATTTAGTGAAATATGGTTTAGAGAAGCTTGCCTTAGTGGCATATCTGCTGATAAATATTGACACCATGAAGATAAGCTTATCGTTAGCCTCGTGCTTCTTCTGGACTGCCTTTTAGATTACAGCATTGCATATTGCTTTATTATTCAAACTTCTAACTACAGCAAGTTATATAAGGGGGAGATCCAACACCATTGAAATAAACGGAATTACCTGTAAGATTGTAATCCCAGTTTAATAAAAGGGGAAGAATTGTTTGAGTAAGAGGACGTTGTATTGTCGAGGTTCCTAGAGTAAGACCATGAGGTAGTTGTTGAGAAGAGGGAAAGCTTGATCTGTCCTTGGCACAGGTCCTTCTGGTAGTTAGCAAAGGTTTTCCATGTTGCAGGCGCATACATCACGAGAAAAAGAATGCAAGGCACCAGGCTAGGGAGTTTACAGCTCCCAGAAGCTGATGACCTAAGGTTAAGCAAGCCCTAGAAAGAACATTCTGTGTGTTTCAGGTTTTAGAAGAAGAAATGGGTACTTTGGTTCTGGGCTTCCGACTCTGTCACGTGAGGGTTGGCCAGACAACTTTTGGTCACCGAGGGGTTGCACGAGAGCATAACCCCTTGTAATACTTCAACTTTTGATTTAAACCTTACCTATCACAGGAAGAAAATTATTTCTGACTTGAAGAAAAAACAAGTTCATATTCCTAAAAATGGCTTTCTAGTGTTCACCTAATAGCCTCTTGCACTTTTCATCCTCCCTCATTTATATGCCATTGGAATACCAGACTGACACTGAACATCAACCACAGGAAAACCCTAAAGATCTATTGCTTTCAAACCAGAGCTGTAATAGCCATTTTGGACTAATTACAACCAGGGACGAAGGAAACTATAAAACTACTATATCTGGTACATTAAATGAGCTGGATTTAATGACCTCCAGATTAAAATAACCTGATTCCTTCTTACCACTGTCCCTTCAGACTTGCTCTGTCGACCGTTTCTTTACCACTAGAAGGAATCTTGTGCACTGACCACTTTCAAATAAATAAAATCATGTCAGTCACTTTGTCACAAAAATAGTCTCATTTCAGTAAAGCTTCCCCTCATTCTTGGGCCTCATTTTCAGCTGGAAATCGTGGAGTGAGGGTGTAGGCAAGAACTCCCATCTGGATATTGTTCATTCTGGAGGGAGTCCAATCTGCGCTTTTTTTACTCTCTCCCCTCAAGGTTCTTCTCTCTCTTTCCCTTTCCCCTCCTGGTTAACCGCAGGCTTCCTCTGGGTTGGAGCTGTGGGAGAGAGGAGGTATAAGGAAGGAAAGGTCTCCACTGGGCACATGTAATCCCAGAGTGCACCATGGAGCTGGCCCTCTGCTGTGATGTGTTGTATTTTTTCATCTAACGTGCAAGCCTGGCCCTCTTAGTCCTCCAGTGCCTGGAAATGACTCTTCTCCCATCCAGTTTAAAGTTATTCCGTCAGACCTCATGCATCTGGTGGCTCCCATCCACCTTGGAATTCTGTCACCATTTCAGACTGATTTCAGATGGGGCAGAACGGCCCCTTCCTGAGTAGTCCATATAAGAAACACACATCTTTTTTGTCACATGCTGTCTGTCATGCTTTCTAATACCAGACTTTATGCTTCCTAACATCAGAAGACAGAAACTGAGCTCACATGATGGCTGTCCTGAAGCCTCTTCTCTCACTTGCTGTAAGGGGATGCAGAAGTAATGAAATGGAGAGGCTCGGCACATGGAGAACTCCCTCCAAAGTCTCCCCCTTTTCAACTCCAACCCCTTTATATCCTTAGAGTGGAAAGATCTATTTTTAGTCACCCCTTTTGCAGATAGTCTACTGCTTTTGTAATATGTGGGTACATGTCATTCTCATAATCATATGAGAACACATAGTCAATATCTCAGCTCTAGGGCCTCAAGAGATACTGAGACAGGAAAAAGTTCTATTTCAGCATCTTGGATATGGCCATCTCTTCCAATCACTTGTTTCTAGCATAAGATCCGAAATGTTTTTATGTGGTCTGCAATTTAAAGTTATTGTGAGTTATTTGCCTAAAGGAATGAAGGAATTTGAAGTTAAGAACAGTATTTTATGTACTTTTTTCCTTTCTAAGTAAAATCCCTGTTATTTATTTTCATGGTTGATGCAGATGAGTTTACAAAACTGAATGATGGCAGAAGTTTTTCATTGGAAAGTGGAAATAGAAATCGGCTCCAAGAAAACAGTCTGGCTGCTACAGCAGATCCACTCAAGTATTGATACTTCAGACGTGTCAGCTAAGAGAACAAAGTTAGGCTTGTTAAAAGATAAACTTAGGCACAATAACATCTTACGAACTTTATCTGAGCATTCAACTATTTATGAATTGAGCAACACCAGAACACTAATGGTTCAGCCCTTCACCAAGAGTGGGGGCACTTTTTTAAGGCATTCCTGGAAGCAAGACAAGCAAAGAGATTTGATTGGTAAAAGTGGAAAGTTCCTAGTTAGAGGTTAGTTGGCAGTTTCTGACTGGTGAACTCTAGTTAGAAGTTAGTTGGCAGTTTCTGATTGGTTAAGCTTAAATTTACACTGAGTTGGGATTTGGTTTTCTTAGGGAGGAACCCAAGACACTGGAGCCATCTCAGCCTAATGATCTCTCAATTAGTTATTTTAACCACTTCCAATTGTCTTGGATTCTGGATTCATGAAATTAATAAACAAGTATTACTCTTTTAAAACACTTCAATGGTTGCACCATTTGTAAAACAGTTGTCCAATTTAGAAAATGTTGAAGAGGATTTTTTTCTCTATGTGAATGCTTTATCCAGGTTACTATTTAGGAGTAAAAGGGTAATCAGCTCTCATCTAAAGCATATTCTCAGATTCTTCTCAATACAAAATGGTGACTACTGATTGATTGGACTGAAGAGCCAAAGCACCCAGACCTTATTTTTTTCCTCTAAATAGAAGAGATCAAAGCCAGACCAAAAAAAAAAAAAAAAAAAAAAAGATTCACAAAATATAAAAATCCTTGAGAAATTTTTTTGGAATCATTAAACATTTTAAAGAGGAATGTATTTATCTATTAAGGGTTATTATCATCACTGTATCTCTTTCTTTCGCTTCGAGTTCCTATCTTTTTAGATAATGTGCTAGCAGTGAGATACGTCAGCACTAAGGCAACTTTTCCCGTTATTGTGAAGTTTGTTTTGGCAAATAAATTATGAGGAATAATTGCTGTTTGTTTACGCTCCAGGGTCCTTGCACTGGGAATCAACAGAGTTTGGCACACAGCAGGCTGTGGGATGCTGTGGTCGGCTTTCTTCATGTATTTGCCCATATGCAGATGAAGCTGTCGCAGGTAAACTACCTTCCTCTCTCCTAAATGACAAACTGGAGACTGTAGTCATCAGCAAATTAAATGTGCTTTTTGATGTTGGAGCATTATCTTTTTAAAATCACTTTATCACTTGTCTTTTTAAGATCATTTTATCATGTCTCTTTTGTTCTACATGAACTTTTTTTAAATAAAAAACATTATGTAACCTGAAAATAGATAGGATTCATTCTTCAAATTTGAGACAAAGGATATTAGGAAATTAAATGTAATGGAGAAATGAAACAGTTGAGTCCCCAAACATTGTACATTTCCCAAGCTTCATCTTCCTGGCCATGGCTCACTGGAATTTTCCTTCCCCTTACAGATAATTGAAATAGGTTTTATAATCTGTTACAAGGGAGATAATTTTGTTATAGGGTCTTAAACAAGCAGATGTTCTCAGTAGGGTGATGTTTACCCATAACCAGTATATTTAATTTTGTGACAAAGAGAAAAAGTAGCTATTATACGGATAAGCAAATGAAGAATAAACAGATTTTCCACCATGTTTTAATGTCAACTTGAGAGAACCTATTGAAAAATATCAGCTTGTTTTCTCACTGCTGGATTTGTTTCATTTGAAACAAAAAGATACACAAATAGAAGAGTTCTTGGAATGTGTCTTTTCAGTGCAGTGAATTTTGACGGCATAACCCGAGGCCTTCAGAGTGTGGGCATTTGCCAGGTGGTCAGGTAGAAGAAAGAATGTCAGATTAAAAGACAGAATGCTGCCGTTCTAATTCCTGAGCTGTCGTGACTTGTTCCGCCCATGTGGGCCAGGTCGCTTCCCTGAGGCCTTGTGTGTCTGCAGTAAAGTGAAGAACCCGCCCCTCAGGCCTGCATATGACAGTATGCAGGATGTATTGTCAAAGATCAACAAGGCTGGACGCTAGTAAAAGTGGTAAGGATCCATCTTAATGTCAAAGATAAACAAAGCTGGATACTAGTTAAACGAATAAGGACGGATTTTAATCAGTAGTGCTATTGCAACAAGGAAAAAGAGTTCAGCATAAACTGAACCCGATTTGATTTGTGCAGAGGTGACTGGGAATATTAATGGGAAAATGAAGATTAGAGAAGGGGCAAACAGGGGCTCAGTAGAGTCAGGGCAGTGAAAAGTTACAACAGGTTCATTGGTGTAAATGTGATTAGACCAGCTATATCTGCTAACTGGCAATTGTCAAAGTTAGGATTCTGTCCTTCTCCAGAGTCCTTATCCTTAGATGTTGTCTAGAACAGTCGATTTTTTTATCAACCTCGCGTTTTCCCAGGCAGGTACTTTAGTGGAGGGCTGGGCTCATCCTAGAGATGCAGTCTTGAACAGTTAGAAACTATATTAGTGTTTGTTCAAGTCTTTATAGACCAAAGTTGAGGCCAAGTTGAGAAGAGGGCTCAGAGGTACCTGGCTAGAGTTTGGTGAAGGAGAGAATGTCAATATGGAGTTATTGGTGACTTGAGCCCAATAAAGAAATTCCAGTCTTTCATTTAATCACTAGGGATATTTTGGTAAGTAAAGGAGACCGACATGAACCAAATGTAGACCCTCACAAGAGTTCTCATCCTGATATTTTTCCATCAGGGTATTGACACCTGGTGCTACCTAGCACCTGTTCATGGTTTATAGTTTCCGTAACAGCTATTTAGAAAGAAAATGTCTCATCCTCCCAACACGGTAGGAATTTAGCTTCATATGTACCAAAATCTGAATAAAATGCCTTGTACAAATTTTTTAAAGAATAGTTTAAAAAACAGATGAGATGTAAAGTTATGCAGATGTAAGTATGATCTGTATTTCCAAGGACTGTAGCTAAGCATACGGATGTTTAGACACAATATGTCTTTGAAAAAGAATGTTTCTTTATGGTAAAAAATCAAAAGCAAAAACAAAATTTTAACCAGAGTAATATTGGAAAGCTTAATCAAATTGGTAAATAAGATACATTGTACAATATTAGTACAATGTTGTACTAATAGGTAATACCTGTGTAGGTTTTTGGTTAATTTGTTTAACAAATAAATTTATAAGTTTATCTTCTATGGTGCTTATATGCCTATATTTTTCTATGTGAAGTTGATTTTTACATAGTAGTACCTAGAAGAAGTTAGAAAGTTAGAAGAAAAAAATGCGGGCTTTTCAAATAAAAGATAGATGGATGTCAAATGTGCAGAAGCTCTTGAGTCTTGCTTGGCATTGGAGAATATACCACTGTTATGGTTCTTTCATATTATTGCTAGATATGTTCATTGTCCGTACAAATACTTTCTTTTTTCTGAGATGCAGTCTTGCTCTGTCACCTGGGCCGGAGTGCAGTGGCGTGATCTCTGCTCACTGCAACCTCCGCCTCCCAGGCTCAAGCAATTCTCATGCCTCAGCCTCCTGAGTAGCTGAGATTACAAGTGTGCATTACCATGCTTAGCTAACTTTCTGTATTTTTAGTAGAGACGGTGTTTTGCCGTGTTGCCCAGGTTGATCACAAACTCCTGAGTTCAGGTGATCGGTGCACCTCGGCCTCCCGAAGTGCTGGGATTACAGGCGTGAGCCACTGTTCCTAGCCTACAAATACTTTAAAGAACATTAGCTGAAATCAGTAATACTTTTTAATTGTGAAGTATAACTATTTTTAATATTTGACCCTCCTTTAGTTCCATAATGCTTCACGTGCTTACAAGATACTACCAGAGCAGTATCTTTCTGTGAGAGTAATTATGATGTTCTTGCTGCACAGTTTTCTTGTATTATCTCAAATGCAATGTTAATATTTTCAGGATTCCAGTCAGATTGAGCTTTTAAAAGAATTAATGGATCTGCAGAAGGATATGGTGGTCATGTTGCTGTCCATGCTAGAAGGTAGTTTTGATTTATATACTTTTAAATTCCCTTTATTATTTTATTTAAAGCATCAGCATGGGCTTGCTTATGGAATCAGAGTGTAGCATAGAATAAAATAACAGTAAGATATGGTAGATGTCTTGGATTTATTACTGGCTATTTATTCTTTTTCTCATAATAGTTTTTTTTTAAAGGGAGATCCTGCATATCTCAGTTTACATATCTACAGAATGAAAATGGTACTTTATAACACCACTTTTCATTTCATAGTGATATCCTAAAAAGTAAGCTCTCCAGACAGTCTCTAAAGAATATTTTATTTGTTAGTGTGTTTGTCCATAAGCGGTGGGGGTTTTGGACATCTGAAATCCACATTGGATAACCTCCAGCAGTGTAAGCTGCTTGCATAATCAGTGGGGATTTTGGACATTGGGATAATGTCCAACTGGGTAAGCTGCTGCTTTGAAAAGACCACAGAGTCACTCCTTTGGGTTCTTAAAGCCGTGGCACTGCGGGGAAACCTCTGTCCCCCAAGGATGCTGGCAGTCGTAGTCTTGTTCTCCCCACCACAGCCTGTTTTAATTTTCTCTTTTTTTTTTTTTTTCCTGTAGCAGGCAGGAAACATAGTGGTTAAGAGCTTGGGCTCCAAATCCACCGCCAGAGTTTAAATCCTGACTTCCTTACCTCTGGGCGGTATGACCCTTGGACCAGCTGCATCTCCCTTTTTTCAGCTTCCTCTTCTGAAAAATAGAAATGATAGATTGATGTGAGAATTCGGTGGAATCCTATAAATACAACCAAAACAACTGAAAAATGTTCAGTATTACAGTGCCTATCACTTTTTCTTAACTTCTTCCTATTTTCTCTCCGAGTCTGCCACACATGGCATAACTCCACTTTAGTTAACGGAGGCAGTTGTCATGCCTCGTGGTAGGACTTTGAAGTGGCAGCATTTGCTTAAAGCCCTTAGTTGGCAGGAACAGTAGCCACTTTATACCCTTTAAGCACAGGATCCATTTTTCCATGCATGGCCCCGATTCAAATTTTGGGTTAAATACTAACAGCAGCAATAATAACCGCAGCAGCAGCAACCACAGCAATGACTTAAAACCAACTTCATAATGTGCCAGGTACTGGATTAAGTACTTATGTAATCCTAGTGACAAGTTTATGAGTTTGATGGTATTATTATCCCAAGTTTGCAAATGAGGAAACTGAGGTACACAGAGGCTAAGAAATCTGCCCACATTGCCGAGCACATCAAACCTGGATTCAAACCCAACGATGGAGCTCCAGATCGCACACTCTTACCACCACGGTGCTTACTGCTTCCCAGATTGACTCTGTGGACCTCTGACCAGCGACCTTTCTTCTCCTGCCTGTCTTTGTGTTATATCGCACATTCTGTTCAATGAATAAAAGCACTCTGTAATCCTGTAGTTCAGGAATCTGCCATTTTCTAACTAACTATACAACACAAATCATGAAGAAATGTAGAAAGGTGCTTTCCATTATGAATCAGAAAAAGCGTAGTTTGCTCTCCGCATCTGGTCTGAAGACCTGGCACTAACCTTTAATAATTAAGTCACAATGGGCCCATTTTAATTTAGTCTTGTTGAACTTCAGTTTCCTCATCGGTAAAATTAGGGTTAACAAAAAGTACCTGCCTTACGTAAAAACGTTAAATCAGATATTGTCTATGATAGTGACTTTTCAACTCTAAAGGACTGAGCAAATGTTTATTTTTATTATTAATATGAAACTTGATTTTAGTTTCTGGCTCTTTGGCTCATTTTCTTTATCTAAAACATGTTGCTTCTTTGATTAATTTAAGGGGAAAAGTGTCAACTTTTGTTGAAACATTTTATGTGTGTCAGTCTAATTACTTTGTAAATAGCGTTATGCATGTTTGTGTAATCATTTTTCAAACTATAGTTTATAAATAATTATCTTTTTATAGAGTGAGCGATAAACCAGGACATATCCTTGATTCAGATGTTATTAAATATCTATATTGTTATCTTCTCTATAATCATTGATTTTGTTACAGTTTCTTGTAAACAAATGCAATTGCTTTACCACCAGGTAATGTTGTTAACGGAACGATTGGCAAACAGATGGTGGATATGCTTGTGGAATCTTCCAACAATGTGGAGATGATTCTCAAATTTTTTGACATGTTCTTAAAACTGAAAGATTTGACGTCGTCTGATACTTTTAAAGAATATGACCCCGATGGCAAGGGAGTCATTTCCAAGAGGGACTTCCACAAAGCGATGGAGAGTCATAAGCACTACACGCAGTCAGAAACGGAATTTCTTTTGTCTTGTGCGGAGACGGATGAGAATGAAACCCTTGACTATGAGGAGTTCGTCAAACGCTTCCACGAACCTGCAAAGGACATCGGCTTCAATGTCGCCGTCCTTCTGACAAACCTCTCTGAGCACATGCCCAACGATACCCGACTTCAGACTTTCCTAGAATTAGCAGAGAGTGTCCTGAATTATTTCCAGCCCTTTCTGGGCCGCATCGAAATCATGGGAAGCGCCAAACGCATCGAGAGAGTCTATTTTGAAATCAGTGAGTCTAGCCGAACCCAGTGGGAGAAGCCCCAGGTCAAGGAGTCCAAACGACAGTTCATATTTGATGTGGTCAATGAAGGAGGAGAAAAAGAGAAGATGGAACTCTTTGTGAACTTCTGCGAGGACACCATCTTTGAAATGCAGCTGGCGGCTCAGATCTCAGAGTCGGATTTGAACGAGAGGTCAGCGAATAAGGAAGAAAGTGAGAAGGAGAGGCCGGAAGAGCAGGGGCCGAGAATGGCTTTCTTCTCCATTCTGACGGTCAAGTCGGCCCTGTTTGCGCTCAGGTACAATATCTTGACCCTTATGCGAATGCTCAGTCTGAAGAGCCTGAAGAAGCAGATGAAAAAAGTCAAAAAGATGACCGTGAAAGACATGGTCACGGCCTTCTTTTCATCCTACTGGAGTATTTTTATGACCCTCTTGCACTTCGTGGCCAGCGTTTTCAGAGGCTTTTTCCGCATCATTTGCAGCCTGCTGCTTGGGGGAAGCCTCGTCGAAGGTGCTAAAAAGATCAAAGTTGCAGAACTCTTAGCCAACATGCCAGACCCCACTCAGGATGAGGTTAGAGGAGATGGGGAGGAGGGAGAGAGGAAAACCCTGGAAGCCGCCCTGCCCTCTGAGGATCTGACCGACTTAAAGGAGCTGACAGAAGAGAGTGACCTTCTTTCGGACATCTTCGGCCTGGATCTGAAGAGAGAAGGAGGACAGTACAAACTAATCCCTCATAATCCAAATGCTGGGCTCAGTGACCTCATGAGCAACCCAGTCCCCATGCCTGAGGTGCAAGAAAAATTTCAGGTAATTTATCTCTAAGTCACAGCAGCATTCTCTCTGGACTTCAGGGGGGTATAATAGATGATCATTAGACCAGGTTCCATGCTGCTGCCAGAACGGTGTTACCTACGTGACTTGAATTTCCAAAGAGAAATGCTTTTTGGTAGACAAAGTTAGTGTTGAGTCCTTATGAATTATTACATTATCTTAAATTATTAAGGTGTAAGCTTCAGTACCCACCCTAACTGGAGCCTACATCTTTCTCCACTTTTATATACTTTTATATGCACATTTGAAAAATTGGGAAAAGAAAGAAAACTTTTCGATGCCTGTAGTGGCATTATCCTCACAGAGCATTGACATTTTCTCCTCTGTTCTGTGATCCTCTTTGGCCTGTTTTCATTGTATGTTCTTTGTAGTCATTAGTCAGTCCATAGAGCCATCATTCCATCCATAAATATGGCATATTTACCAAGTGTCTGACACCACTGGGTATGTAGGGAATTCAAAGGTAAGAATGGGGTCACTGCCTTCAAATTACCTTAAAAAGTTTATTCCAGAGATAAAACTAACACACATGAAGAAACTAGAAAATGATTAACTGTTAAATAGTATAGGCAGGGCAGTAGGGGTTGCTTATCTTGAGAGAATGGCAATGCCAGTATGGTTTAAAGTAGTTAGATAGGAATGAAGAGGTAGGATTTAAATTGGCCTCAAAGGATGAGTAAGATTTTAATAGGTGCCTAAGATAAAGAAGGGTATTTCAGAAATGAGAAAAGAGAGTAAAAAGGAGTCCCAGAAAGTTCGTCCCTACTGCTGGTGCAGTAGGTCAGTGTGCAGAAGAAGTGGGAGATGTTTGGCCCCGTAAAATGACAAACACGTGGCACTTTTATCGTGGTGGAAGCAAGAGGATGTCTTCTATAGGTTATGGTTTGACACATGGTTACATGGCTCCCTAAATTCATTCAAAGGTGATGGGTAATCCTGGGTTTTTTTTCCCCCATTGACTCATTCAAGGAACAGAAGGCAAAAGAAGAAGAAAAGGAAGAAAAAGAAGAAACCAAATCTGAACCTGAAAAAGCCGAGTATGTATAGTTTGCATATACTTTTCCTTCATTTCAGTTTGTCCATTACATCTCTTTTTCTTGTACTCTGTCTTTGGGAGCCGCAAGGGAGAATCTCATATTGCCAAGGAGCCACAGAACTAATTCTGCCATCTCCGTGGAGAGGCTTTGATGGCGAGGACCTCAGGCCACAGGCAGTGATCACTGTAGACGCCCCCAGGGCTGCCATTCTAGTCTTTTCCTTTCATTCCATGCGGACCTCCATTTGTGTGATTCCCTGTCAGCAGGAAAGACTCCAGTGATTCCATGGAATGCTGTTTGTAAGAGCACTCAGGGCCACAATTCTGTCTTTAAAAATCACTCATGTATTTCTGTCCTTTTCAAGGAAGGAGGAAACAAACATTCCAAATGCACCTTCATAGAATCCTGCGGAGTGATGCTCCTTAAACCATAGACCCAGGGCCACATGCATAAAACTCACCAGGAGAGTTGGTTAAAACTAACATTCCAACATAAAGTGTTTAAAAAAAAAAAAAAAAACTAACATTCTTGGGCCCCAAACTATAGACCCAGGGCCACATGCATAAAAATCCCCAGGGGAGTTGGTTAAAACAAACATTCCTGGGCCCCAGGGCATAGATCCTGCCTCAGCAGGTCTGGTGTGGGGCCTGGGAACCTTCATTTTCACCAACACTCCTGGTATCAATGCAGCAATAAAAAAAGAGCTGGATGTGAGGCGATGGAAATGCATAACTCCCTCATAACACCAGGTTTCTGTGAATAATCGAAGCCTGCATCTTTCTCCACGTTTATAGAATTTTATACGCACATTTGAAAGTTGGGGGAAGAAAGGAAGCTTTTAGTTGCCTGTAGTGCCACTATAGCGTTGAAATTTTCTCCTCTGTTCTGTCATTTTCTTTGGTCTGTTTTCATCGTATGTTCTTTGTAGTCAGCACTATGCATTGTCATAGACCTTACACTATTGGGTCTGTTGTAAAAATGGTCACATAAAAAGTAGACATATAACAAATAACAGCAAGACAGGCATTTCAATGGCAATTCTTTAATATCCACCTCATATGAGTTAAGTATAGCTTATATATTAATATTTCTGGTTTATGTATTAATACATATGACTTCACTTTAATTTAATGAAGGACTGATATTTTATACCCAAAGGATATCAAATGTCAATTCTTCTAATTCCATTATTGTCTGGAATTAATATAACATTACTATAATTCACTTAATATATTTTATTTAATGAAATTAATTACAATTAATATATGTCAAAGTGTGAGTATAATGATACACTTTATACATGTGAACAATTAAGTGTGTAGGCCTCTGATTTTAAATCTTAATGGCAAATGTTAAAAATTGTGCATTAAAATTACAGGCTGGGTGCAGTGGCTCACGCCTGTAATCCAGGCTGGGTGCAGTGGCTCATGCCTGTAATCCAGGCTGGGTGCGGTGGCTCACGCGTGTAATCCAGGCTGGGTGCGGTGGCTCACGCGTGTAATCCAGGCTGGGTGCGGTGGCTCACACCTGTAATTCCAGCACTTCGGGAGGCCGAGGCGGATGGATCGTGAGATCAGGAGTTCATGGTGACCAGCCTGGCGAACATGGTGAAACCCAGTCTTCTACTAAAAATATAAAAAAGTTAGCCGGGCATGGTGGCACATCCCTATAATCCCAGCTACTTGGAAGGCTGAGGCAGGAGAATGACTTGAACCCAGGAGGTAGAGGTTGCAGTGAGCTGAGATGGTGCCCCTGCATTCCAGCCAGGGTGACAGAGCAAGACTCCTTCTCAAAAAAAAAAATTTGAAATTATAATTTACAAATAGGATATGTTGGACAGTCACAGCAAAGTCAGTCTTCATTTTTTTTTAATGTTTTATTGCAGAATTGGAAGGAATCTGCTATGTATAAGGTCAAGCCTATAAAATGTCCTCTATATTTCAGCTTCATAGAATCTGTGATCAACAGGAACTCTTACCCCTGATTCTAAAATTCAGAATATTATTGTTCACCAGAAAAGAAATTAGTTTTCAGAAGTGATACAGTGGTCTAAAATATTTGTTCACTTGGGTAATTTTCCACAACACCCGTTTAGTTCTTTAGTTTCTGTGGAGCTTATATTTTGTTCATCTGTTTTCACAGGGGAGAAGATGGAGAAAAAGAAGAGAAAGCCAAGGAAGACAAGGGCAAACAAAAGTTGAGGCAGCTTCACACACACAGATACGGAGAACCGGAAGTGCCTGAGTCAGCGTTCTGGAAGAAAATCATAGCATACCAACAGAAACTTCTAGTAAGATGTTTTAGAATTAATATTGTTACTGATATAGTACAATACCATAATAATTTAGGCTCAGTAAATATTTGCTGACCTCTCCCTGAGTGACAATTAGGGAACCAGGTTAGCCCAGCACATGTTTGATTTGCCCATTGTAGTGTGTTTATCTTTTATAGTGAATGTATCTGGCCCACCACTCCCTACTGTCAAACCCATGACCTCTACTCATGTTCATACTCCCTGAAACCCTTTCATTTGGTTCCTGCCAGGACGGTACTCCCAGTGTCTGCCCACAAAGACGCTAGAATAAAAATATTCTGAGGACCTGCAACAGATTTTAAAGCAAGATGTGCCTTCTAGGGCACAAGTAATTCAAATTAATGTTCCAGAACTCGATTAGTCAGTATTTCTATAACATCACCCTTTTACTTAAAAATCCAGGTATAAAAATATTAGCTAATTGAGCCACTTTCCACTGATAATAAGAAAGTCTATTCAAAAGTATTCTTTAGAAAGAGGGATTACAGTTATTTATGTAGTGTCCTGTACATTTTGCAGAGGTGTTCCCCTAATTAGTAAAGCACACATTCATATTTGGAAAACAACGAAAAAAGGTATAGCTCTGTCTATTCATATTGATCTTGAAATTCTTAAAAATATTATTTGAAAGGCCTTTTATAAGCATGCGTGTGTAATGTCATATATATACACATACATGGGTATCTTCTATCCTTTTCCTACATGCTTATCTCCTATCCTTTTCCTCCTTTGTAAAAATTATACATATGTATCGATATATGTATAATTTTTATAATTATGTGTATATATGTATAATTTTTATACATTTTTATGATTTTCATAAAGGAGGAAAAGGATAGGAGATAAGCATGTAGAATCCACCTACAAGAGGTACTGACCAGTGATGTTAGGCCTAGAAATTAAGAACAACAACCCTCATAATAAAGCCATTTGAACAGCAGAATCATATTTAGTATTTTATAGCCCTTGAGAAATCAAAAATTGACAACCCAGAAACTCAATGGACTGTAGAATTTCTCTTATAAGGAAAGTGGACTGTCCTCAGTAATTATATATTCAAAATGCTTATCTTTAAATATGTTTATGTATTATATATTTTAGGCAAATTAATTTAGTTGTAACTACATTTTCCTAAACCATCTTGTATTTTTCCCTATATTACGTAATACAGAATACATGGAACATAAATGTTTCCTAGGTAACTCTGAATAATTATTAATTTGGTATGCCATAGTGGCTTCCATGGCTGCAGGTATAGTTCTATTACAAATGGTTTAAAGGTTGAACGGGCTCCGCACTACCCCAGTGGGTTCCTGAAGAATGTGTTTAACTACAGTTGTGTAAACCAAGTAGTTGAGATTTTGCTTCCAGCTCTCACTGTGCCAGGGTTCACATGTTCTGTTGTCTCTGCACAGCTCCTCCCTTTTCCTGCATCTCTTTGCTATCTTTCTCGGCTCACCGATTTGCATGCACGTGACCAATCATGGCCACATCCGTCTACCAAAGGCCCCTTTTCCCCTAAGTGAGAGCTCAGGCTAGCTAACTCAGCCTCTGTGACCCAGATCCACCTTCCAAGGAGAACCAGTGAAACTGGCCCAGTCTGGGTGTGGTGGACAGCCTTGTTCCAGTAATCTCTGGCAGTAAAGATGGGGTCCTGTATGGGGAAATGATACGAACAGAGATGGGGTGTGTACACAGAGGGGGATACCATTCTGAGGTGTTACATTTGGATGTAGCTTTATTATGGTAAATCCCCTGACATATCCACTTATATTATGTTGACATCTCCCACTTAATATTAAAACAAATACTTAATGTCCACCATAACCTATTACTTTAAACCCACTTCTCGAGGCTTTATTTTTTCCCAGCCCAATAAATTGTACCAGCTGTTCACTTAGTTGCTCAGGCTGCCAAATTCAGAGGTTATCATCTTTGAAGCCTCTTTCTCACCTTAAATACAACCCAACGATAATTCTTCTCAGTTGTTCCAAATACATCGAGTCTGCCCAGTTCTTGCCATCTCCACAGGTACCATTAAGTCCAGCCCACCACCATGAACCTCACCTCTGCCTGACATCTGGTATAACTTACTTTCTGACTGGTCCTCTTGCTTTCACTCTTGTTCTACTGCTATCAGTTTTCCACATAGTAGCTGGAGTGGTCCTTCCAAATCATGATCCAACTGCACCAAGCCCCCCTCAAATCCTCTAATAGCTTCCCATCCCACCTAGACTAAAACAATAATTATACTAGAATATTACATTTATTATAATGATATAATAATATGAATAACAAACGTTCCCTATATTAACATTTCATCCGCAAAGTGCACTTGAGAGTTAAGGTCTATTGTTATCCCACTTCGCATACAGATGAGCAGAGTGATGCTACATAAAAGATTAAGTCATTAGTCCATATCCCACACTAGGAAATGGAGGCAGGCAGTCTTCATATCCAGGCAGTGAGGCCTCAGAGAGTGTAAACTGAACCACCACACTGTCAAAGACAAGACAACCTTTTATCAGAAGCCTACAAAACCCTGCCCCCTGCTCCCCTGTTTGATCATATCCCCCTGCCACCCCCACACACCAGTCTCCCTTCTTCTCACTGTGTTTCCTTCTATTTCTCAAACACACCGACATCACTCCTAATTCAGGGCCTCTGCCCTTGTTGCTCCTGTCTTTGACACACTCTTTCACCAAATGTTTGCATAACCTGTTCCCCTCCTGTATTCAGGCCTCTGTTCAAAGCTTACCTCCTGAGATAAATCTTCCCAGACCAGCACCATCTAAAATAGCACCCCTATTCCCTAAGCTCCTAACCTGATGTAGTTTTCTTCTTAGTATTTAACGTTCTCTGAAATTATGTTTTTCATTTGTGGATATGCTTTTTTATTCTTTATCTCCTCCATGGTGGCAGAAATGTTCTCCCTCACTGTTAGGTCTGCAGCACCAAGAATGGTGCTTGAAACAGTAGGCTTGCAATCAATTGTTTGGGGTAAATGAATGAATGCTTTATTTAAATTGCAGATTTCAAGTCTCTTGATTCAGTGACCTTCTCATAATGTTTTTCACCCTCAGAACTATTTTGCTCGCAACTTTTACAACATGAGAATGTTAGCCTTATTTGTTGCATTTGCTATCAATTTCATCTTGCTCTTTTATAAGGTACGTACATCTTTGTTTTAATAACGGGTATAAAACTACGAATAGAAATGAATGTAAAGATTTCACGATGAACATATCTACTACTGCTAGTGAACATGTCTAAACCTATTATGAAATACTGATGCCTAGGCACTGATATCTCTGTTATCTAGGAAGGCAAGATTTGTTCCTGAGAAGTAAGAAATGTCTCAACCGAAGGGCATTTGATTTAGCAGAGGGCTTACCCACAGTATTCCCAGCCTAATTTAGCTGAATATCTTACTTGTGATTATGTCTGGGTGTGGCATACCTGTATTGTATTACATTCTTTTATAATTAAGAAGAGAGCTTAGCCATCTAATTTTTTTCTTGCATGCACTGGAATCCTCAGAACTTTTGGTTGAATAAGAATGAATTTTAAAAGTATGTTCACTACTTGCCTTTGGTTTTTGAAAAGCTATCGTTTTTAGCCTTTGCTATTAGTCCTTTCATTATGCAGTAACTTCACATTCAACTGTTTGCTAAAAAGGCTATATTTCTTTTGTCTTTTGCTTGCAATGATATCCTAGATGCAGCAAATTGACACTACTTTAAATGCTTTGAATCAGGTCTCCACTTCTTCTGTGGTTGAAGGAAAGGAGCTCCCCACTAGAAGTTCAAGTGAAAATGCCAAAGTGACCAGCCTGGACAGCAGCTCCCATAGAATCATCGCAGTTCACTATGTACTGGAGGAGAGCAGTGGCTACATGGAGCCCACGTTGCGTATCTTAGCTATTCTCCACACGGTCATTTCCTTCTTCTGCATCATTGGATACTACTGCTTGAAAGTAAGATAGTAAGGCACCAAGGTACCTCTGTGTGCGTGTGTGTGTGTGTGTGTGTGTGTGTTGCAGTCTGGACCTCTGGAGAAGCAGATGCTGAACTGGAAATGTTGTGTACAAAGTTTCTGACGGAATGCTCCATGAATCAACGTGCTTGGGGCAAATGGAGGAAGCAGGATGGGACAGAGGGGAAAGCTGGGCTACTGTAGACATAGCAGGTGCAGTCTCCAAAGCTGGGATGCCCCTTCAGGGCTGTCCTGGCCTGAGGCATTGGAGCCTGGCCATTTTATGTCTACATTGACTAGTCTGCCCTGGGAAGGGGCTATGGCCATCAGCTGTCTTAAAGTAGCTTTCTTTCATGTACTGATAATTATTCACATAGAGAATTTCGCCTATAACGGCCCTACAGAAGTAAGAGCTCACCCACCCACTATGTCTCCTGGTAATGCAGTGATACTCCAGTATATTAAGACTTACAGAAATACATTGTATCGATCCTAGGAGTCATTTTATTGCTTTGTTATTAGGGAAGTATCTATTGCTATTCTTGGCAGAAATGCCTCATGATTTGTCACACTTCACCCAGAAAATAATGCAGCTTTATCCCTAGAGGCCTGCCAAGGGAACAATATAATTTGGTGAATAGAACCCAAGATAATCTCTCTGAGTGCTCAAGGCTGCCCATTACCTGTGCAAACCTCTTTATCTTTTCCTAGCAAGGCGCTTTTTCACTGTGATGCCTTTATTTCACTTTCACCACCCTCTGCCTCTGGTTGTAAATCTTGCAGAAGACATTTGAAAAAACCAGGGCTCAGCAAAAGACTAGAATGTAAAGTGTTCTTCAGGAACTCCTTTCCTCCCGTTTATTCTGTTTTATGGGAGTGCATATTCTTGGCTGTTTCCAGAATATCTGTGTGTGTCTGCTGTCTGTGCCTTGTGTAAAGTCTGTCCATATAAAAAGAGGATCATTATGTTGCAGAGATATTTTGACAAACTGACAAAGATTTTTGCTGATGTTGAAATTAAAATGTATCTCAAATTAGTATGTATGTGGTGATCCTGAGCGTGAAATTATTAAAGAGGTTTCTCAAATGAAACTGCACTTTAGTAGCATGCATTTGGGAACACTGCTGCGATGGCTAAATTTTATTTCATTCATTCATGTTGAGAGATATATGTAAAAAGAAAATGATTTTGCATAATCATCTTTTCGTCTTTGAAGTTTAAAAATGATTTCATTAGTGTAATTATCTATAAGCCCCTATGTGTTTAAAAATATGCATATATGTAATATCTATTCTATCTTCTGTTTTTCCAAAACCTTCTAGATGCTTCTTCCTGCTTGAATATAGCCGATTCATTTTCATTCCATTTTTACCTTCCTGGAAGTACACAGGAAATATTTCTTTCCAAAAGCTGTTTTGTAAAGATAGTGACCACAAGAGATGCCAGTAAATCTAAACTAATTTTAACATATTTATTTTTCCTGTGTAGGTCCCATTGGTTATTTTTAAGCGAGAAAAGGAAGTAGCACGGAAATTGGAATTTGATGGGCTTTATATTACAGAACAGCCTTCAGAAGATGATATTAAAGGCCAGTGGGATAGACTCGTAATCAACACACAGTGAGTAAAGAATTATATGAGACATTTCTGCACTCACAAATTTCCAGACATGAAAATACTTGGTTGGAATTCCTGCAGATTTGCCAAAAGTTTAGCAGAGGTGAATGATAGTTATATATTCAGTCAAGAAAAATCTAAAGACTCAGCGCCGTCAGCCTCCTTAATGGATGTCCTCAATTTTTGCCCTCTGAGTTCTGAATTCCTTAATCAAAAATGGCTTAGAGTTCATTTCCACAGCACTGATGGAACTTCACATCCTTTACTCAGCATTCAGGGATGTGTGTCACAGAAAGTGCATGACCTGCAGGCAGGTTATCTCATCCAAAAGCAGAGGAAGCAAAAATTATTCATTAAGGAAAAAGTTGTAGCATTAAAGGAAAACATATTGAATTTTACACCTTGAATATATCTGAGTTATCAACTTTCAGTACCATCAAGTGGCCTAGCATGAAACTAACTAAATGTTAGGACATGGTGTAAAATATAAGACAGAAAAACAAAAGCTTTTCCGATCCAATAATCATTTAGCCCTGTGAGATCAAGATCCAAACTACCAGCTGCTGTTCTGAATATAAATCCATCACAAAAGTATAATTTTTCACTGTAAAAAGAATTAGTACTGCAATAGTTGTAATAGTTTATATTTACTATTCAAGAGTGAAATCTTTTTAAAATTGTGATTAGTTTTGCTTATTAAAAGTTATTTGCTAATGGGTTCTGAGTTGTCAAATGGAGATGATTTATTTATACATGATACATGTTTATTCTAAATGCTAAATGCTTTGTTTAGCAATTCTACCATTAATACTAAGTCTAAACAAGTCATTCCCTTTAGGTAAACTCTTTATGTATTAGTTAAGGTGCTAGAGTTGTGCTTTGGTGCTAAGCTCAAAGTTTCTTTGAGGATAACTGGTAGGAAGGAGATTTTTTTTCTTCATAGGAATAACAATGACAGGTTTCTAGATACTTTAATTTTTAAAGGCAATTGATAAACAGGTCTATGTATTGATATGATAAAAACAAATAAATAGCAATACTACCTAATAAATATTCTCATATTCTTCTCCATTAAAGTATCAGCTCATATGCTTTTGTATATATTTACATGTTAATATTTAAAATAATATTCAAATACCTATGATGCAGGAAATTATGTGATGTTAACCAAATTCATTGTAAGTTTACATGGATGGCAGGATATATGTTTACATATTATTTTAAGTATGCCATATATCCCAAATGATATGTTATTATTTGTCATTAAAAATAATACTATTTACTTCTATGCTTTTCTATATTTTAGGTCATTTCCCAACAACTACTGGGACAAATTTGTTAAAAGAAAGGTAATACTACTTGGAATCCTCTCTATTTTTCTTAAAGCACAGTTTGGATTTTAATTTGATGTGATTCAGGTGTAGAATAAGATATCGAGGTATAATTTATCTGCCTATTAATGTCTTTTTTTTTTTTTTTTTTTTTTTTTTTTGAAGTGGAGTCTCGGTCTGTCGCCCAGGCTAGAGTGCAGTGGCGCGACCTTGGCTCACTGCAACCGTGTAACCTCCGCCTCCCGGGTTCAAGTGATTCTCCTGCTTCAGTCTCCCGAGTGGCTGGGATTACAGGCGCCCGCCACCACGCCTGGCTAATTTTTGTATTTTTAGTCGAGACGGGGTTTCGCCATGTTGGCCAGGCTCCGACTCCTGACCTCAGGTGATCCACCCGCCTTGATCTACCAAAGTGCTGGGATTACAGGCGTGAGCCACCACGTCCGGCCAAATACGAATTTCCAGAATAGCACATAATGGCCGGGCGTGGTGGCAGGCTGAGGATGGTGACAAGGTTGCAGGTCCTGGTGTTACTGAGGAATTGCTGGGGTCAGGATACTCAGGGGAGTGGGGTGGAAAGATGGGCCTTGTGGTCAGAGAGTTGAAGGGTTGAAATCGAGAGCATGGAAGAATGCCACCCTGTGATGTGCCCCCTGTTAGCATGCAGAGGTCTATGCAGAGGATCATTGGCTGGGGAGTCAGGCATGGCCTGGTTGCTTTCTGGACCCCATCTCTTGCTGAGTTTAGCAACCTTAGGCACATTACACGAAGTTTTCTAAAGTACAGTTTCTTTATCTGCAGAATATCAATCACATGAAACCTACATATTGTGACAGTCCCATGGAATGAAACATAATTTCTGACACAAAGTATTAATTTAGTAAAGGTCACTCTCGTTCCATTTCCCTCCATTTCTTATGCTTTTATTTCAGCTCATCTTCTTCCTTGGTATGTCTCCCTCTCTTGAATGAAAGAGAAATCTTATTCCTCAGATAGGTATTATGTAAAACACAGTGAATTTGTTTAGACCTTAAGCATGTGATCACAGAAGATGAGCCATAAACTAGATTTTAGGTGATTGTTAGGGCTAATACACAGTAAGTATAAAAATGATTAGATGTTTTATACACACATATAGATTTTATTTAATGGTTGAAGCCAATAAAATGCTTTTTCTCATACCCCAAGGTAATGGATAAGTACGGAGAGTTCTACGGCCGAGACAGAATTAGTGAATTACTTGGCATGGACAAGGCAGCTCTGGACTTCAGTGATGCCAGAGAAAAGAAGAAGCCAAAGAAAGACAGCTCCTTATCAGCTGTGTAAGTGTTATTTCGGCTCTATCCTACAGACTTAGATTGAAAAGGGAAAACATTAATACATTTCTAAACTTGTGCATTGATTTCCTTTCCTTTAATGTCAGAAGAATAGATAGATGAGGAAAACAGAATGTATATAAAGTCTACTTTTACACTTCTTGGTATTTGGAACTCTGGAATCATTGGATTTTTTTCTGTTAATTTTGGAGGTACCTTTTAATATTTACAAGAGAAAAGAAAGACTATTCATGTTTTTGACTTAATTTGCCTTCTCTGTCTTTAAATGATCCTTAAATCCTATAATTTACTTATACATAGTAAAACACACACAAAAACTCAATATATGGCTCATTTCTGGTAATTCCTGTTTGAAAAAATATTAGTTCCCTTTTCCAAAACATAAGAAAATTATGTAGCCCTTTTATTTACAATGTTCAGAGGAACTCATATTACTTTATTATAATTATCATATTTTTTTGAATAGCAAAGGCTTAGTATGTCAGAAATAATATCCCGTCATACTATTACTTGTAAAGTTTACTTCAAAATGAAACACTCTTTATGTACTGCTTTCATGGAATAATGTTTTTAAACCAGTTGAGTTGAATGTACCTGAGTTTAAATGTCTCTCTCTCTCTCTCACACACACACACACACACACACACACACACACACACATATATATAGTGTGAGTGTAGAGATATATACATACATCCATCTAGCAAATTTGATCAACTGAATCTCTGGAATAAAAGTAAAACGTGCTTTTAAAAATATAATTGCTTGTTGTAGTCACTTAATGATTCTGGAAGAAACAATACTTTCTCTTAACATGATTAGGGATGTGATGGTTACTTTGAAAACGTATTTATGGTTCTGTGAAGCAATATTATTTTCTTAGATAATCTGTTACCTAGCATTAAAAAGATAGTTTGGTTGGCCTATCTCATTGGTCATATTGTTTTTATCTATCTGAAAACTTATTAGAGCTACTTGGGTCTTTAAAGTTAAGGTGAACTTGTTTTTGAACTTATTGTTGAAAAGAACTTAGATCAGCAAATGTGAATTAAGGTCCAAAATATTACTTGAGTACTCTAGGAAAACAAATGTATATTTAAAAGTTGTGCCACTGCATGTAAAATCGAACACAGATGAGCAATCCTTAGGACCTGTGTCCCTTATGTTAGAAAAGTATAAAAAATATATATCATATGAAACAAGAACTAGGGTGTGAGTGAGGCTGAGCATCCCACAGACATTTTCAGATCCTTAATAAGCAATACCGAATTAAGTAGTTTTACTGAGTTATGCATTTTCTATGGTCACATTTGTGACTCTAGAAAAAAAGTCTGAAAAAATAGAAGGGAAGTTTAGGCTGCTTTTCTGCTATGAAAATAGTTTTAAATTGGCATAGTTTTCTACCATTATACATAGTAAATGTTTGTAAGTTTGACTCCTAGCAAAGTACCAAGAAGTTCATATAGCATTTAACACCTTTACATATGGAGAATAAAATTAGAAGAATAAAGTTCTGGTAAATAATGTACAACTAGGAAAAAGATTTACATATAATGTCTCTTTAACTAAAGCATTTAGGAAGGTCAGGTTTTAAAAGATTATCCAATTTATATATGAACCCTATCTTAATGTGAACATTGAAATACAAGGATGATTTATATATATTTATTTATCAAACACATAAGGCTTGGTATGTGCACCTTTAAATAAGTGGTCAGCTCCATTTCTGGGGATGGAATAGCTGCAAGCAGTCAGAAAGTCTGCATTTGTGTCCTCATTGGGGAGGAAAGGAGATCATGTTTCAAAACATCTAGCAAAACTAAGCTTCCTGGTTATAGTTTACCCTTGACTGGAGCTTTGGCATCCTCCCGCCCCCACGACCAGGAAGACCGTGTTCTGATTGGCTTAGCTCAGCCATAGCCCTGCCCCAGGGGTGGGGTCAGCCTCACCCAAACAGCATGGCTACCACTTACGGGTGAGAAATGAGTGGGGTGTGCTGCTGTGTGATATTGATGGTATACTGTCACACTAAAGTATGCTAGAGATGGAAAATAACTCTGAAGAATAATTTTTAAAATAAAATAAGAAACCACCATAGGCAATTCATACATCCTGATATAAACCGTTATTTTGTTTTAGATTGCTTTAATGTAAAATAATTATGCTCTCATACAAATTACTCCATTTTTTTCTCCCAACTCTTCCTTTTTTAATTTAAGAAAAAACATTCTTATATTGAAACCTGTTGTAAATATTTATGGAACTTTTTGTAAAGGCTCCTGTGATAAAATTAATTCTAGTTCATAGATAACTTTATTTCTTTAAGGATAAAAAATTTTTTTTAAATCCTGTACTAAGTTAACTGAGCCTTAACCCTTAGTGAAAAAAATCTCCTAAAAAGTCACCTTTGATATGCACCTACTTATCTTAGCATTTATAATTTAAGATTAGCCTAATTAAAAGAAATGATTAAAGAAGGCAATAAAGACTAAAACATTAAGTCTAGAGAAACCCTTTAGAAAATAATATTGCCATTATGTTAAAATGCATTATTTCATATCGATTACTTAGAGCTGGAATATTGGAAAGGTTGGCAAAGTTATAATTTCTAGCCAATAAATCAGTGGCAAGTTCTGAAAAATGAAAATTAACACGTGTTTGTAATCTACAAAGATCACAAATATTTACTTTAGGATTTATTCATTCAACATATATGCATTTAGACATTCAGTGTGTGAGCTATTGTGCGTGGAGCTGGGGAGTTCACAGACTAGTGAGAGAGGCGTATATCCACATACATGCATACACCAGCACCCACAACTGTAAGACAATGTAGGAAATAATAATAAAAGGAATTGTCTACAAAATGCTATGAGAACCGAGGGGAAGAGCTAAATTCCTGCCTGGATGGAAAAGGAAACAGAGAAAGTGAATTCTCTGGAAATGAAGTAAAAACAATTTAAAAGCCCTTCCATTTATAAAATAAGATAGTTGTAAAATAAATGTGTATATTTATGCTAGCTTTTATTATTTGAATCAAAAGTTACTCTGTTGGCATGCCGTTGCAAGTGCATATAAAAGTTAGTGAGGAAATGTTTGATGTGTACATATGTTGGCCAATTTAGTACAGTTTCAAGGAATAAATGTTATATGTAGCTGGGCACAATGGTGCATGCCTGTAATCCCAGCACTTTGGGAGGCCAAAGCGGACAGATCACCTGAGATCAGGAGTTCAAGACCAGCCTGGCCAACATGATGAAACCCCAACTCTACAAAAAAAAAAAAAAATTAGGAGTAGTAGGGCATGCCTGTAATCCCAGCTACTCGGGAGGCTGAGGCACGAGAATCGCTTGAACCCGGGAGGCAGAGATTGCAGTGAGCCAAGATTGCACCATTGCATTCATTCTAGTCTAGGTGACTGAGTGCAACTCTGTCTCAAAAAAAAAAAAAAAAAAAAAGAAAGGGAAAGGTGAAAAAGAAAGGACTATTTTTAAATAACATAAGACTAAGGTGATGGTGTTTTGGTTTCCAAGATCCTCTAAAAACACATCATGAAACTCTAGAATACAGTGTCAGAGTTGGCTCTCAGCTCCTCCCTTGGCATCTGGGATAGAACTAGTTTCCTTAGAAGGTTTCCAAGTCTTGTGCCATTGAACGCGAAGGCCGTCAGCTCTTGCAAGCCTATGAGTCTTTGATTAATGTGCATAACTACACTTTTTTTTTTTTGTCATTGCAGACTGAACTCTATTGATGTGAAGTATCAGATGTGGAAACTAGGAGTCGTTTTCACTGACAACGTAAGCCTACTTCATTATCACAAAAGAAAATGCACTCTGATTAGATAAGCCTGTGGGAGTTCTGTAGATGGAAGGATGGTTATTTAGAAAATGTTTCAAATACCAGTTCATTGCATACAGACCAGATCTGGAGAGAGAGCCACAGAATGATATGATTAACGAGCCCATCTCTCATTCCATTTCTTTCAATAGCCGAAACATTAAAATGAAAATATATTTACACAAAAGAAAAACTGAGATGCAGATTTGTGAGTATGTTCATTAAGGTTTTAATTGGGCAATGGCATACTTCAGTTTTATAGACGTTAAAAAGAAACTCCTAAATAATTTTCAAAGAACATTAATTGTGCTAAATTTAGGTTTTCCCCAAATTAAGTACATTAAATTATGGAGTTTTTATTTTATTCTCCTTTTACCAAATATTCTTTGGAGACTAAATATAGGGCCCTAATATATATTCAAATAAAATAGAAAAAAAAATTACCTATTACTAAAAACCGCCAGGTGTCTCAAGATTTCACTCTTTAATTTTAGCACTGACTTTTATAGTTAACATTAGTTCCATTCTCCTATTTAGAAGCCTTTGATAGCCCCCAAATTCTCCTGCCTCTATCCTTACCCCTTCCCTCATCCAGCCATGGGCCCAGAGCTCTGGGTATCTTAGGAGCATTCTCTAAGAGTTCAAAATTATCTTTTAGAACTATAAACTATTAATACACTGTCTTACAAATAATTTCTCATCCAAATGGAAGCAACTCCCCTGAATAACAAGAGGGCATCCTCGACTTTGGCTCTAATGGGCATTTTCCATTCAAGTGGCCAGTCCATCTTAAGTTCTGCCCGCTAAGCTCAATCTTCCATGCCACAATATTTGCAGAGCCCACTTTTGCCCAGATGCAGCTTCTGCCCAGATGCAGCTTCTCCATAATATTCATCTTGCTATGTAACTTTTTTGTCCTCTAGATAACTTGAGCATAGATAGATCCAGGACGGAGTCTTTCCTCAGACAGACAGTTTTCTGCTACCTTAGTAGGCTTTTATCCACCTGCAGTTTCATGGCTTCTGTTTGGCCAGTCACCTCCCAGATTACTTCATGCGACACACCTAAACTAAAAATCATTTATTCTTTCTCTCTCATTCAAATTTAACTGTGCAGCAAGCACATATGTAGACCACACATGCACCTTTGGCCCAGCTTGTCATTTAGTTCCTTACTCATCTTATGCCCATGAATTTTCCTTTTCCTCAGTCTTTGCATTTCTTAATGGCTCATTAGATTAGCTCCATCTGAATGTCCCATGGCAGATTTTCACCTTCCTTCTCCTCTGCTCCTCCCCTCCAAATCCAGTCTTCAATCTACAATTTTCTCTTAGTATTTTTCTTCTTCTTACTACCTAAGCTTAAATTATTCATACGGACTCCTCTTCTTTCTCCCTCCAATGCATGCATTTGATTATTTGCTGAATCTTGGTCCTGTTTGTGTCCTCTGTAATTCTCCCTTCTTATCCTTACTTTTGCTGCTTTTTTGGGCTCTGGTAACCTCATCCTGGGGCTTGTCCAGTAGTCTTCTAATTTAATGGCTGTGCCACTTACAATAATTTTAGACAATAGCTTAACTGGAGCAAGCTCACTTCCTCATATATAAATTGGGGCTAAACATGCCTGTTCATCAGAGATCTTGCTAAAATAAAAAAGAGACCATGTGTGCAATTATATTGAACATTGACCAGCACTTAGTAGGTGCTCAAGAAATTTTCCTACAATGCCATTTTTCATAAACCATTATCCTCCTCATGATACTGCAGTGGCACTCAAGCTCCTGTGGGGTACACAAATGTCCTTTAACTTGCCCTCAAGTCTCTCCAACACTGTCACACTTTTCTAGCTTGATCTTGCAAAACAGGAACCCACCACTCAAACCAAATTTTCCTTCCCAAGCAAACTCCGCTTGGTCTTATCTCAGTGTGCTTTTTAAAAATGCTATTTTCTTTTCTGCCACTTGACCTCTAGCTTCAGTTCCACATGGTCCTTGAAATCCCCTTCCTAGCTCAGCCCCCACTTTTTGTTCTCTGTGAAAGATTAAGATATCTTACAGTCAAAATGAAGGTATCCGCCCCTTCCCCAAATGGGTAGCTTCTGACTCCACCAGCAAAACATCCCTTATGCAACAGAGACTGTAGTCGTCCCATAAGTAAGAACAGCCACCATATTTTTATTCAGCATTAGTCCCGGCCCTCCCCAAAAAGTATGTTCATTTTCCAGCCTATGTGAATAATCCACATTAATTATAACCCAGGAGACTTCTACAACAGAACCAATTGTATTATTAGGTGTACTGTAGCTTTCAGTGACGTCACATGGTATTTGGGTTTCTCCTAGACTTACTGCGGCTCATGTAAAGTGAGATGCTTGGTTAATAAAACATGTAATTTCGTAACTAGTAGGTCTCAGCAAACACTGATTTAGTGAGCGAATAAATGAAAAGCAAAGAAGGGAAGAAAAGGAGGGAGAGACAGTGACTGGTTCTTTGGCTGGCTGTAGAGCAAGGGTTCTTCTCCGCTGGGGAGCAGCTTTGTCTCCCAGTGATGTTTGGCAATGTCTGGAGACATTTTTGGTTGTCATGACTCGGGGGAGAGGTGGGGTCGGTGCGATTGGCATCTGGTTGATGCTGCTTGCCATCCTACCATGCACAGAACAGCACCCATAATAAAGGATTATCTGATCAATAATCCTTTATTATGCGCCGGGTTGAGAAAGCCTGCTGCTGACTAGGAAGTCAATAAATGTTTCTCTGTTGGAGGATAAATAAGAACAATGACAATTCTTAAAACACTTTAAAACTGTTTTAAAGAGAATGACACTGACCTTTTCAGAACAAATTAAGTAAAAATAAAATACACAAAGAACAAACTGATACAGCTAACTAGAATTATAAAAATGTATAGGGAGCCAGGCGCGGTGACTCATGCCTGTAATCCCAGACTTTGGGAGGGGCAAGGTGGGCGGATCCTGAGGTCAGGAGATCGAAACCATCCTGGCTAACACAGTGAAACCCCATCTCTACTAAAAATACAAAAATTAGCCGGGCGAGGTGGTGGCGCCTGTAGTCCCAGCTACTCAGGAGGCTGAGGCAGGAGAATGGCAGGAACCCGGGAGACAGAGCTTCCAATGAGCCGAGATCGGGCCACTGCACTCCAGCCTGGGTGGCAGAGCGAGAGACTGTCTCAAAAAAAAAAAAAAAAAAAAAAGTATAATGTACAAAGATGAAGTAAATAGAGTAATTATAAGAGTGAAATTGGAGTTGCTTTTTAATTTTTTTTAATTGACAAATAATTGTACATATTCATGAGGTCCCTAGTGATATTTTGATAAATATAATGTAATCAGATCAGGGCAATTAGTATATGCATTTTCTTTAACATTTATCACTTCTTTGTGTTGGGAACATTTAATATCCTCCTTCTAGCTGTTTGAAACTATATATTATTGTGACCTGCCGTCATCCTACAGTGGTATAGAACCCTAGAAATTATTTTTTCTATCTAGCTATAACTTTGTATCTTTTAACAAATCTCTCCCTATTCCTACACCTCCTTTTTCTCCCCGATCTCTAGTGTCCTCTCTCCTACTTTTTACTTCCATGAGATTAACTTTTTAAGATTCCACATGTGAGTGAGAACATGTAGAGTTTAACTTTCTGTTCCCGGCTTGTTTTGCTTAACCCATAACAATGGTCATGCATTCTATTTTCTGACATGTTTCCCCCCCATTTTGTCTTGATAGTCCTTCCTCTACCTAGCCTGGTATATGACTATGTCTGTTCTTGGACACTATAACAACTTTTTTTTTGCTGCTCACCTTCTCGACATTGCTATGGGATTCAAGACATTAAGAACCATCTTGTCCTCAGTAACTCACAATGGCAAACAGGTAAGCAGTTTATCTTTTTTTCCCCATTGCAGAACATAAAAAAGCAACAAATAAAGAAAAATAAAACTACCCCTCAAATGGCAATGTACAGTTTTAAAGATTTTTTGGAAGGAAGGGTCTGTACCTCTTCTAAACTGCAGGGATTAGCAGTTTGAGAGTCTTCTAGGCCTATACTCAAGCCTTGACTTGACCTTGGATAAATTAATTGAAAATAATAAAAGTACATACCTTACCAGATTTTTGTGAAAATGAAATAAAAACAAATGTATATGCTTTAACACAGCCCCTGGCACATATTAAGCACTCAGGAACTTAGTTACTATTTTGTTTCTGGTATAGTGTTTGCTCCACTTGCTGTTATGTGGAACCAAAATAGGTTACAGAATCCTGATGCACTTATTGTGTTAGCTGTAAAATATGAGATGCTGCATTTTAATGTAATATTTTTAAACTGTTTATCTTATACGCTTTACTTTTAAATTGAGCAAAAAGGATCATGTTTCATATTTGACAAGGTCATGCTGACTCAGAAGAAAACTGGTCTAGGTCCAGAAAATGCACTTATGTTCTAATGGAACCTGCTTGTAATGTTAAAACTTTCCATTATCATGAAGCATATGGCAGAAGTATGCATGTTCTAATGGAACCCGTTTGTAATGTTAAAACTTTCCATTATCATGAAGCGTATTGCAGAAGTATGCATTTATTAATTCATTTGCTATTTTTCAAGTGTCCACTGGGTGGTAACATATGCTGTGTTAGTTATTTGGATTAACAGAATCCTTCTTTTCCAGAGTCTTGTAGCCCAGCATATTTTAAAATAATTGCCTCTCTAAAAGCTTTGAACTGGGTCCACAGTTAAGTCCTCATTATCATTAGTTTTCTAAATTTCAGCACATTATTCTTACATACGTCACTTTAAGTTCTCCTTATGGCTATGATGTGCACAGCAAGTCATGGGTCTAGTGACAAAAAGTCTATTTATCTGCCAGTCAGTTCTTAAGTTGTGTTTGAGCTCCCAGTATGTGTAGTAAAGAACTGGAGATGCCAAATCTATGTGTGTTTCTACATAAAAGATCTGGCACTACTTTCAGTTTCTGAACTTTGTGGGGTTTCTTTCTTTTTGAGGTATCAAATTTTCTTTTTTTGTTTGTTTTTAAGACAGAGTCTTGCTCTGTCACCCAGGCTGGAATGCAGTGGTGTGATCTCGGCTCACTGCAACCTCCGCCTCCTAGGTTCAAGTGATTCTCTTGCCTCAGCCGCCCACATAACTGGGATTATAGGCGCGTGCCACCATGCCTGGCTAATTTTTCTATTTTTAGTAGAGATGGGGTTTCACCATGTTGGCCAGGCTGGTCTCGAACCTCAGGTGATCTGCCCGCCTCGCCCTCCCAAAGTGCTGGGATTACGGGCATGAGCCACCCCACCTGGCCTCAAATGTTCATTTGCAGAAATATGTAGAGTTTAATAGTCCTAACAGGTAAAACATGCAGAAATTCACAGTGGCCTTGTACTTCATTTATAGAAATGAATGAAACCCTCTGTTAAGCTAACATGTTTTCTCCAGATAATTGTAAAGTGATTTTGTAAAGACTTAATCAGCATAGGCAGTCACAGTTGAGACCATAAAGTTCTGCTGTAATCAGAGAAAGTACACATAAAGATAAGGCATGTTAGCGTGGTAGAATTTCTGTGATGAAACTAGAAATACATTTTCACCAACTTGGTAAAAAGCCACATTTTTAGCATATGCATATTCTATCAAAAATACTCTACAATTCTATCATATACTTATAACTATCTAAAAATTAAAGTATAATTTGGAATTAAAAACAGATTACATAGAGCTGAAAGACCTTTCAAACAGAGACATTTAATTACAGATTGAGAAAAATAGCCTTCAAAATAGTGT
This sequence comes from Macaca nemestrina, assembly GCF_043159975.1. Classification (NCBI taxonomy): domain Eukaryota; kingdom Metazoa; phylum Chordata; class Mammalia; order Primates; family Cercopithecidae; genus Macaca; species Macaca nemestrina. The sequence goes on along the minus strand of NC_092125.1, from coordinate 11,397,942 downwards.
TGGTCATTAGCTGTGGTGTTTTTCACTTTGGTCATTGTTTACAAAGCAAGATTTCTCAGTTTTAAAAAATATTTATATTATACATTATTACTAATTGTGTGTCCCCAGATTTCAGGGGCAATACCAACTTCTATTTAGGATAGGATTGAAAATTAAAAAATAATTTAGTCATAAAAATAAAATGCGTTTTATTAAATGTAAATTATGGAAAATAGCCCTCATAAAACGAAGAAAGGGCACAGTGGCTCACGCCTGTAATCCCCGCACTTTGGGAGGCCGAGGCGGGCAGATCGCCTGAGGTCGGGAGTTCGAGACCAGCCTGACAAACATGGAGAAACCCCATCTCTACTAAAAATACAAAATTAGCCAGGCATGGTGGTGCACACGTGTAATCCCAGCCACTCGGGAGGCAGAGCTTGCAGTGAGCCAAGATCGCGCCACTGCACTCCAGCCTGGTGACAGAGCAAGATTCCATCTCAAAAAAAATAAAATAAAATAAAATATAAAATAAATAAAATTTAGTCTGACAACTTGATAAAGAGAATATGAAAATAAATGTCTGCACGAGGGGTAAGAAAGGTGAGAAATAAGTTATGGATCCCATTAGCTTCTAGTAAACACAGCTGTGTTCTCACTAGAGCATTCCCCACCCACATAGATGCCACATGTGTCAATTGCATGTCCTACATTTCTAATACCTGTCCCTTGTCACATTGCTTTCCAGCTCGTATTAACTGTTGGCTTGTTAGCTGTTGTTGTGTACCTGTACACCGTGGTGGCATTCAATTTTTTCCGAAAATTCTACAATAAAAGTGAAGACGGTGATACACCAGATATGAAATGTGATGATATGCTAACGGTAAGTTCATAACCTTTGATCTCATATGAACAAAAATGTCACCTGCTTCTGCAATCTAAGTAATTGTGTATTTATTCTCTAACAGTGCAAAATAGAAAATAGTCTAAACAATAAAAAGTTGCACGGCTCTTTAAAGAGTCAGCAGTTTTCAATTTTAGCAGAACATAAAGGAGCATTTCTGTCCATTTTCCATGTGTGCTGCACAGCCTAATAATTAGAATTGCTGAGTAATGTACTTAGAACTCAAAGGAGTAATGTCATCGCTTAAGCCTGTTGTTCACATATCCCAGGACAGCAGGTAAAATTATTTCCCAGAGAACATTTGGAAGCCTTAGTTTTTTGTCACCTTAATGACTTTAACTGAAATTACTAAATTTCAAAAGTGTATCTCTTTATAGAACTACTGATTTTTGCTTTTATATTATCTTGGCTTAAATGTCTTTTTTGGTTTTGGTTTTCAAAAATCAACAGCTGTTAAAGCTTTCATATTGCTTTATATCACTGTTCTACAACCTATCTCTCTAATATTGGCAAATGAGAAGTTATCATACATGAGATCTTAGATCAGGAAGGGGAACATGAGACAAAATATATATCACTAGCTGGAAAGAGATGTTTCCTTCAGTGAATTCCTCACGAAAATACCTACACCATTTGTGTTGGCGATGTAGGTATAGAGGCTGATATAATGATACATAAATTACTCTAGAAAAAATAGCCCAAAAGATTGATGAGAGAGAATGACCATTATTACAAAGACTAACAATTAAGATAATTTTATACTAAAGAATGACAAATCAGCGGGACAGAGTGGTTCAGAAACAGATGCAAATACTCATGGAAATTAAAAGATGATAAAGATAGCTTTTGAAGTAAGGAAATGAAAAATAATTTAATAAATGACATTAGTACCATGGACAAGCTGTTTGGGGGAAAATGATAAAAATGGATACCAACGTTGCTTTATAAATAAAAATAAATTCTCAATTGAGCATATTTTAATGCGATAAGAAGGAATAATCACAAGACAGAATTTGATGCCTTAAATAATAGTAATACTCATTTTTATATGGAGAAGGGTCTGAGTATGACATAAAACTCAGGGTCTATGAAAACATAAACATTATTTGAAAAAAGAGCAACAATAAGTACAGTCGTAAAGGCAAATGGTAAAATGGGAAAAATATTTTTAACACCATAACAAAGGACCAGTTTCCTTAATCTACCAAGTCCTTATCACATCAATAAGAAGAAATAAACCAATAGAAAAACAAGTAAATCACATGACCAGACAATTCACGGTGAAATTAATGCAGTGGGCTTGCAGATTTGAAAAGATGCTCAGCCTCTGTCAAAGTGAAAGAAATGCAAATTAAAACAATGAAAAAAACACTTTTTACCCGTCAGGTTTGCAAAGTATTCACGTTTGTTAAAACCCATAGTTGGTGAATTGATGGGAAAAAAATCGGCATTTTCATGACTCTGGTTGGGAATTTGAATTGACAACAATTTTAGAGAAGTTTTGCGATACCTATCAAATTTGTAACTATTAATTCCGCTGCTAGTAATCTACCTAAAGGTTTACTCACAAATAAGCCTCTGTATGTTCAAGGACATCAGCTGCCCTCACAAGCTAGGAATAATCTAAATGATCATTAGTAGCGTCCTGATTAAGTCAATTATGATAAATCCATAACAAATATGCATCTGTTTGAAAATGAGGGAAATTCATATATACAGATATGGAGAGACATACAAATTACATTTTAATTAAATTACATTTAATTTAAAAAAACAAGATCTTGATCAGTATGATAGGATCCTCGTTGTGTGAAATGATATATACACAACAATTCATATTTTTGATATGCTAGAATATGCATAACATTTTTCTGGAGGGATTTATTCATAGGACACTGTGAACAAGGATTCCTACCGGGGTAGGACCATAGATCACAGGAGAAAGAAACTTGTTTGCTTTTCATTTTATCGACTTTACTCCTGTCTGAATGACTGATACTATTTCTTTTTACCGGAGGTATTTTTTTATTTTTAAAAGTCTAAGACAGTTTTTTCCCCACCATGTTATAAAAGATAATCTGCCTTCAGTTATTCCCAAAATTAGTTTAACTACATGCAGGGACTGTTTCCTGGCAGGAAGGAGAGGACAGAACATACAGGTGGCAGACCTGAAGGAATTAAAGGACAGAGGCTGAGGGAAGCTCTGCTGAAACCTGATGCTACATTTTCATCCACCGCCTGTTCTTGAGCCATTTATTTATAGCCCGAATCTCTTATTTGTGTAAAGAAGTTTTTCTGTATTTAAAATTTTATCATAAAGGATCATTAATATAGAATTGCCCATCCTTCCTCTCCTTTAAACAAATATTATTTTATTTACTAATTTAGAGATCTTCAGACAAGATTGTCATTCTTTAGCTTTTCAATATTAGGCATTTTGTTCTCTTCCCAACTTTCTTTTTAATAAAAAATATTTGAGAATAAATAACAACTCTCAAATGAATTGCAGGTTATTTAAAAATTGGGGATACATAATAGCTTGCTGACATAAAAATATTCCCTTTTCTTAGGTCAAGATTAACTTTTTGAAGGCTTAGAACTTCAAAAAGGGATGCTTTTAATGGAAAATGCAGGGGGAAAAAAGCTTTCAACTCATCAGTCCGTACATAGTTGGCAGCAGAGCAAATCGTATTGTTCATGCAAAAATCATCTATAATTTTCAGTATTTCCTGTCATTATTGCCATTCTGAGGTGTTACACATATGGCTTTGTGATTTCCATGTGCTAGTGACCTACTTGGAGGACACGGAGTGTCAGAGCTGAAAGGACTCTGATGTTCATGGTTGTTCATCCATACACTTAATTCCTCAACTGGAAGAAAATGCCATCCCAGTTACAAATCCGCAGTCCTGTAGATTTTTTTTATGTATCAAGTGCTCATATAGCACTTGGCTATAAATGATGTTGTGCCAGGTATTATCTCAAGAGCTTTACACATATTAACTCAGTAGTCTCCTAATAACTTTTTGCTGTAGGTTGGCCCTGCTATCATTCCCATTTTACAGATGAGGAAACTGAGCTACCAAGAGTTTGAGTAACTTGTCATAAGTCACACAGTTAGGAAGAGGTGACACTCTTCAACCGGTACTCTAAGTTACACTACCTCACAGTTAGTAACTTCATTAATGCTTCTGTTACTAATTTGAGTGATTGTTTTATACCAGGCACTTGTTAAGGATAAGGTTTGAGTAAGTACAGTCCCTGCCCTCATGGAACTTGCATGGTAAGCACCTTTATAGCAATTCTGCTAAGCTCATTCTTTTCCCTAGAATCTTCCAAGAAAAGAATGCCCCAGAAATTCCAGAAGTTTTGGAAAACCTTGTGGATCAGTATTCCTGTTACATACAGAACATTTAATATACTAGACAAAAATAGTGGATTCAACATCCCTGCTCAAATACTGCAACTGAGAAGTTGCTTTAGATGGCTACTGGACAGGGAAATAAAAATAACTTTTTAATGTCACATCATACTAGAGTGGAAGATATTGATATGGACACAGTTTATGTGCCTTAATACTTGAGATCCATTTTAGTCATCATAAGTTGGCATGACTGAGATGCAATATTTACCTTTGATACTCTTCTTCTCTGATTAATTGCTGGACGAATAATTCATGCACCTTGCCTGGAGCCTCTTCCCTGACTGCCTTTCTATCACCCCCTGATTTGGCCCACCTGTCTGCTTCTTCAAAGCATCTCCTATCCTTCCTGTTGCTGCTTTTCTCACACCGCAAAGCAGAGAAAAATTTATAAGTTTTTTTAAAAATAACTTAACAGCAACTGTAAGAAAACTGGATTCACTGCAACAAGACTGACCCGTTACTAGTGATGACTCTCATCAGAGTGACTAACATGCAACACTTTGCCCCTCCTCCCACACCTATTCATTCATTCCAGGCCTAGGGCTGAAGATGTGTCAAGGATCCTCATCTCCTCTCCCATGTGCTGCCTTTAATATCAGCCATGCTCAGAGCCTCTCTATCCTGTGACCCTGAAGGCAAGAGGGGAGTGGGAGGCCAGGAAAGGCTACGTGGCACAATGCAGAAGGTAGCAGCAGCAGGTACATTGCCTGCAGTGACTTCCAAGAAATTCAGTACTATTCTAGGACAAACACCCGACCAAATTTATTTATTTATTTATTTATTTTTTGTTGTTGTTGTTGTTGTTGAGACAGAGTCTCGCTCTGCCGCCCAGGCTGGAGTGCAGTGGCCAGATCTCAGCTCACTGCAAGCTCCGCCTCCCGGGTTCACGCCATTCTCCTGCCTCAGCCTCCCGAGTAGCTGGGACTATAGGCGCCCGCCACCTCGCCCGGCTAGTTTTTTGTATTTTTAAAGTAGAGACGGGGTTTCACCATGTCAGCCAGGATGGTCTCGATCTCCTGACCTCGTGATCCGCCCGTCTCGGCCTCCCAAAGTGCTGGGATTACAGGCTTGAGCCACCGCGCCCGGCCCCACCAAATTTATAAATCTCAATATCTACCAGCCTCAGAGCAGAAAGTTTACTTAGGTCATGTATTCCTAAAGAGTATGATGCTCAGAGAATTGCTAAAAATTAATAGAAAAATAGGAATGATTTCAGATTGTGACATTCAGTGACCTGTGTCAGGTAGTGAGAACAATATGTGACTTTAGATCTCCCTTTTATACCACAGGGAGACCCCGGCAACATCCTGGTCTCTCCTTTTATTGTGCAGCCATCATAGTTGACCCCATTCAAGTTGTAATCATAGGATCCTTAGACGACTACATTTTGAACCTCACTCTCAGTATGCATTTCCATTACTTTTGTTAATTTTGCTTAGGAAGACAACTGCCTTCACCTGGTTGATTTTGCCCAATTTCATGGGGCATGAATACAGAAGACAGAGAAACTTGGTTCCAGTGAGGAAATACGACCTGTTGATGTTTTGAACTATGGACTTAACTAGAGCCTAGATTTTCTTCAGTTTCAGGGATTTCTGTCCTCATGAGTAAGACTATTTATGACCAGCTCTGTTGTAGGTTTTTATATTTCTACACGTAACAATAAACTTACTATCTTGTCTTTGACTGGGGTGAGTATATGTCTTAGATGTTTCCTCCCTGCAAGAGAAAACTCAGTTCCAAGATACAAGTCACTTTTTCATCCCTAGCTCATTCACAATGATGTGCTGCTGCCAACCAGTCACACCAGACAGGAGTCTCTGTAGCATTACACAAGCTCATATCCCAGTGATTGTCCCTAAAAACTCCCACATGGGAACGGAGGCCACATTACCTAGATTGACGTTCCAATTGTAGTGTCCAAACACTTGCTTTTGATTTGCTTCTTACTAGTACTTGTGCAGGGGCTTCTTCAAAAAGCCAACAAAATTTAAAATATAACTGATGACTTACAGTAGTGCACTTTCAAAGTAGAGGCTTATTAAAACCAGCCTGCCAGCAAGAAAGCGGCACAGAATAGGAAACAAAGATTTCGTTTCTTTAATTTAGTTCTCCAAAGATAATCCTTTCTTTTTGACAGTCTCTTGAACATTTCCTTTCACAGGGCGATGTCTATATTCTCTCTTGAGATAAATTTTCCTCACTCATGTCACACTGTATTCACTTCATCCTGAGTTTCTTTGTTGTTTTCTGTGGATCTGAGAGAACATCTTAGGTTTTCCAAGTAGGCAACTCGCCCTTCTGCTTTTCATAATTTACAGTAGGTGGCGCCATAGCTGCAGTGTTATAGACAAGACACACGGGGATTTTTTTTTTTTTTTTTTTTTTCCAGATTAGGATATTTTGAGCCTGAGAATCTAATTAAACCAGCAGTATCCTGATAGAACTTGAACCTCCTCTACAAGAACGTAGGAGGGAAAAGTGAAAAATGATGTAAAGTCCAAGGTAAAAAGATGATTGTCACTAGATAGCCAGGGAGACTGACTTGACATAAAGGAGGATGTTCGTCTCAGACGGAGAGGGACCCCCGAACCAGAGGCTGCAGGGAAGGTGTCAAGACCTATGCACTTGGGGAAAAATAGCTTTGCGGGTGATTAAGATGAAAAGTACACTCCTAGGGAAATAAACTTACTTGGGTAATTGTTCTAAATTACCTCACTTAATTGTCGTCACTTATTTTACCCTACCTTCCCAACAAATAATCTGTCTCTCTAGTTCTCTCTCCAAATTCTCTCCTCATGTTTCCTTTTTTTTTTTTTTTTTTTTTTTTTTTTGCCAAGATGAAGGTCTCATAAGGATTTTCACCAGCAGCTGACCCTTAGTGTTCCCTAAAACCCATAGAAACTATGATCAACCTCAGAATGAATCCATTTAGGAGATGGATAAGGGAGGGAAGCCGCAGACTATAACGTCTTGGGAATCAACAACTTCCTCTTCTCAATTTTTGTAGGACCAGGCACCTTCCTAACTCATTACTCAGATTGTCTGAAAGCAGCTTATCTTTTTGTCTCACAGAATTACTTCTCTCCACTTCCAGCCCTCATTATCAGGTTTAGGCTGATTCTATGAAAAGAAAGGTGGATAAAAGGATTTTCAGTTGCAGCAGGATAATTTGGTAGCTGACAGTCTGACAGCCATGTATTAGAAGTTATTCACCACATATCTCCTATTCCAACACCACAGCCAACTACATACAATTGTCTAGGGCTGACCAGGTAGTAAAGGATGAGGCTGGGAAAATCAGTATCAACATCCCACAGGTGAACTGTACATTTTATTCTTTTTAAATTTGGTAATTTATTAAGCCTAAATAATCAAATGCACAAGACTCTCTTTTCAGCATGACTGTTAAATCCACTGTTGATCTCTGCTGGCATCCCTTCATCACAGTGCATAAAGCTGATGTAAAATGAAGGAGAGCAGTGAGGAAGGGTATTTCCAGGAAAGGTTGGTTAGATGACTGACAAGGGATCTGCAAAGAAGGAAACATTTTCCTTGGTAATTTAGCCTCATTCCATGGTCCTATCTTCAACATTACATGTCTAGAAACTACAAGTGAATCATCCTTTTGGGGACAGACTCACATTAACCAGTATTACATAAGTCTGATGTATAAGTCACAATACCAACATGCTACTCATTAAGAGTTAATGCAACAAGTTGTCTCTTCCCTAGACAAACACCTATATGGGAAGCCAAATTATAGCCCAAGACCCAACGACTCCCAAGTGCAAGACCAAGAGTCTTGGTCAGCAGGAATCACCAAGAGGAACTGATGGATGATCAGTTCCTCCATCAGTTGCTGGGTGATCTCAGCCACGAGTGCTGTCACACATAACAAGCAGGGATGGAGAGCTAGGACATTCCAAGACCTGGACTGGGAACTGCACAATCCACTGTTGGTTCACTGTGGGGATTGGAATGGGGACCCAGGGGACCAGAACTTGACATAGAGGAGTACCAGTCCAGAGCCAGGTATACTATCCAAACTGAGTCCTCAGAGAAATCCCCGGAGGGGAATTGCAAGCACAAAGCTACTTGTGAAGTCAAGGAAACATGAGCAATGGGAACGATGGTCTAACTAAAGGGGAAAGAAGCTGCGTTAACTACTCTTTATTGATTTCCTGTAGTCACAATTAAATACAAATGAAGACACAGATTTGGAGAAAAGTAATCCAGGCTGGGCGTGGTGACTCACGCCTGTAATCCGAGCACTTTGGGAGGCCGAGGCAGGCGGATCACCTGAGGTCAGGAGTTCGAGACCAGCCTGGCCGACATGGTGAAACCCCATCTCTACTAAAAATACGAAAATTAGCTGGGCATGGTGGCAGGCACCTGTAATCCCAGCTACTCAGGAGGCTGAGGCAGGAGAATCGCTTGAACCCGGGAGGCGGAGGTTGCAGTGAGTGGAGAATGCACCATTGTACTCTAGCCTGGGAGACAGAGCAAGACTCCATCAAAAGGAGGAGGAGGAGGAGGAGGAGGAGGAGGAGGAGGAGGAGGAGGAGGAGGAAAGGCAATCCAATTCTTACTTAATAAAAATAAGAAATGTGTGGTAAAACAAATGCAAACAGTATGCCTCAGTATATGGTGAAAATAGTTTCCCCTTCTCACAGATTCACTATTAGCAGTTTCAAGCACCAAGCTTTGAGAAACTACAGCAGTGGCTTCAGGATTTTTTTTTTTTTAAGTGATGGATGGTCTGTAAGATTTTACTTCCAGAGATTGATTCAGTAGGTAGTACCAGGAACCCAGAATGTTCTCCCATCCAGGAGGCTCTGAGATGAGGTTAGGCTTAGACCCCATCAGGCTAATCTGGCTCTAAGGATCTCCTGGGCCTTTCTGCAAAAGAGACCCCTAACCTGGGCTCTGGACCAGATCTTGGGTGGGCACTGGCTGAGCTAGCCTTGTAATGCTGTTTATTATATGCCAGGCTGAGTCTACGACCATTCCACCCTGAACGTGCCCAATCTCATCCTTGTATGCCAGGCTGATAAAATGTTTCCAAATTTAAATTTGGAAATTTAAATTTCCAAATTTTTACACATTTAATTCCGTTCCCTAAATTCCAGCCATCTAACCCAGGAGACTTTTTCTCCTCTGCATCTAACAGATCTATCAGCTGTTGAACTCAGAGTTGAACTGTGAGCATTTTGGTATCACCTTGTTGGCTGCTCTTTGCCTACACATTGTGCTTTTCCAAGTGTCCTGAGAATGTGAGATCTGTGGGTTGAGGCAGTGAAGGCTCCATGAAAACAGCAGGTCTTGCTCCTCATTCATCCCACAAATGATTTGAGGACTGACCATGTGCTCATGGTAAGGCACTGGCAACAGAGTAATAATCAAAACATTTCTTGTTGGAATGCAGTCAGTCCTAGGGGAATGAAATAGACAACAAAGAAACAAGCAAGCTGGATATCCAAGTGTGGAATTCAAGAGAAAGGTTCAGCCTGGAAATAGAAATGAGTGTAATTGGCACAGAGATGAAACTTAAAGCCATGAAACCGGGAAGCTTCCCCCAAGGGAGTGTCCTAGAAGGAAAAAGGTCAAAGAATCCAGTCCTGGAGCAACTGTTCATGAAGCCACAGGGAGATGAGGAAGATTTGGCAAAGGAGACTGGGAAGCAATGGCCAGAAATGAAGAGAAGCAGAAGAGTGTGGTGTTTCTGTGTTTAGGCTTTTGTCCCCTTTGTTCTGGTCAGCAGCAACTAACTAGGTTTTGAATTGATGGGTGACACATCCATTAAGTCAGGGTATCTGGGACAGTCTAAGAAAATCTCAGAAGAAGGATTATTAATTTAGGCCCTACAGGGTGAGTAGGAATGGGGTAAGAATGGAAAAGGCTATTGCAAGAGAAGGAGAATGTACGAGCAAAGATCTGGAATCAGGAATAGTTCATTTGGAGGAGGTATGAAGAGTGGAGAGAGCGGAGAGGGAGGTTTTTGGGAAAGGTGAGTGTGGCTAAATTCAAGGGCCTGAAAAAGGAGTTTGGACTCAGCTTAAATGAGGATAAAATATTGGATGCTCCAAGCCAGTGACTCTCAATCCAGCATGACTTCATTCCTCACTACCCCCCACCGCGCCCCCAGGACATTTGGTATCTGGAGATATCTGTTATTGTCATTATGAGGTAGGGTGCTATTGGTATCTAAGGGGTAGAGACCAAGGGATCTTTTTAAAATAGTGTACAGTGCACAGGATAGCCCCTGCCCAAAGAATTATCCAGCCAAAAATGTCACTGGTGCTGAGGCTGAGAACACTGCCCTAAAATGCACTCTAATGAACCCCTCGTATTTTAGCAGTAGGCACAGGCAGCTGTATTTGTTGGTGGCTTTGATGTTTTAGGATTTAAACAATAAGATTCTCTTTCTTCCTCAGGTCTCCTCTCTTTTTTATAGTAGATATTAAAGTAGAAAAGAATTTCAGCATCGTATTTCATATATACTAGGTGAGGGGAGGGCATTAGTATGTTTTCTTCTAGCTTAATTTCTAAGATTCCATCTTACTACCTCACCTTTCCAGTGTCTGTTATGTCCAAAATAACTGAACAATGCAATATAGTTGTATGTCCCTTAATGTGTTCATAATATGATTATTTAGAGTTAGAACAGATGGTTCAGAGTCAAGATACTAGCCAAGATACTAGATACAAGACACAAGATACTAGAAAATTTTCCATTTTCTCCAAAGTGAGAGAGAAAGTGCTAGGCAGAGTATGCAGTGTACACTTTTGTTTAAAAGACAGCAACATGCAAAAGCCAAATGTTTGCGTCACAGCTACAAATATTGAAACAAAAAGAGGCAATATAGAATGCAAGAATTCTCACTTCCAGAGTGAGGATCAGGAACTACAGAGAGAACTCGGGTTTGTCGAGAATAAAAATGGGTAATGTCCCTCCAAGAAGTGATACCATGTCTTTTTTCCAGTGCTATATGTTCCACATGTATGTTGGAGTTCGTGCCGGAGGAGGGATCGGGGATGAAATCGAAGACCCAGCAGGAGATGAATATGAGATCTATCGAATCATCTTTGACATCACTTTCTTCTTCTTTGTTATTGTCATTCTCTTGGCCATAATACAAGGTAAGTGTCATCCTCGCTGAAGCTGATAACATCTAGAATTTGAGCCACATATTGCTGAAGTTAATATTCAAGGTAGGGTAATAACATCAAGTGTTTCCTGGCAAAGCCAAATCAAACTTTTCCTTTCAGTATTTCTTCATCGTGCAGTCTACAGGGGGAAAGGTAAAGCAGCATGGAACCCTGGTATGAATGGAAGATACAGTGTTATTTTGTCTTCTTTCAAATAACATAATGGAAAGGGCACTTTCCTTGGTTTGATTCTCACCTCTGGGTTTCAGACTCATGAACCCCAGCTTTACAATCTTGGGTGGATGAGCCATTTAACCCTTTAAACTTCTAAGCCAGCTGGGTGCGGTGGCTCATGCCTATAATCCAAGGACTTTGGGAGGCTGAGGCAGGTGGATCATTTGAGGTTAGGAGCTAGAGCCCAGCCTGACCAACATGGTGAAACCCCATCTCTACTAAAAATACAAAACTAGCCAGGCATGGTGGCACACGCCTGTAATCCCAGCTACCTGAGAGGCTGAGGCAGGAGAACTGCTTGAACCCAGGAGGTGGAGGTTGCGGTGAGCTGAGATCACATCATTGCACTCCAGCCTGGGCAAGAAGAATGAAACTCCATTTCAAAAACCACACACACACACAAACCCACCACCATCAACAACAACTTCTAAGCCCTATGGTTGTTGAGAATTTTTTAAATAACATACAGGCCAAGCACGGTGGCTCACGCCTGTAATCCCAACACTTTGAGAGGCTGAGGCAGGTGGATCACTTGAGGTCAGGAGTTCAAGACCAGCCTGGCCAACATGGTGAAACGTTGTCTCTACTAAAAATACAAAACTTAGCCTGGTGTGGTGGTATGAACCTATAATCCCAGCTACTTGGGAGGCTGAGGCAGAAGAATCACTTGAACCCCAGAGGAGGAGGTTGCAGTGAGCAGAGGTCGCACCATTGTGTTCCAGCCTGGGTGATGAGCAAAACCCCATCTCAAAAAAAAAAAAAAAAAGGGGGGTAGCTGGCAAGATGGCCAAATAGGAACAGCTCCAGACCGCAGCTCCCAGCAAGACCAATGCAGAAGGCGGGCGATCTCTGCATTTCCAACCGAGGTACCCAGTTCATCTCACTGGGACTGGTTGGACAATGGGTGCAGCCCACAGAGGGTGAGCAGAAGCAGGGTGGGGTGTCACCTCACCTGGGAAGCACAAGGGGTTGGGGAATCTCCTCTAGCCAAGGGAAACCGTGAGAGACTGTACCGGGAGGAATGGTGCACTCCAGCCCAGATACCGTGCTTTTCCCACAGTCTTTGCAACCAGCAGACCAGGAGATACCCTCCACTGCCTACGCCACCAGGGCCCTGGGTTTCAAGCACAAAACTGGGTGGCTATTTGGGTAGGCACCAAGCTAGCTGCAGAAGTTTTTTTCATACCCCAGTGGCACCTGGGACACCAGCGAGACAGAACCATTCACTCCCCCAGAAGGATATCTGAAGCCAGGGAGCCAAGTGGTCTGGCTCGGCAGGTCCCACCCCCACGGACCCCAGCAAGCAAAGATCCACTGGCTTGAAATTCTCACTGCTAGCACAGTGCTATGAGGTTGACCTCGGTTGCTCCAGCTTGGTCAGGGGAGGGCCATCTGCCATTGCTGAGGCATGAGTAAGCAGTTTTAGCCTCACAATGTAAACAGAGCCACTGGGAAGTTGGAATTGGGTGGAGCCCACTGCAGCTCAGCAAGGCCGCTGCGGCCAGACTGCCTCTCTAGATTCCTTCTCTCTGGGCAGGGCATCTCTGAAAAAAGAGACAGCAACCCCATTCAGGTACTTAGAGATAAAACCCTCATCTTCCTGGGACAGAGCACCTGGGGGAAGGGGTGGCTGTGGGTGCAGCTTCAACAGACTTAAATGTCCCTGCCTGACAGCTGTGAAGACAGCAGATCTCCCAGCATAGTGTTCGAGCTCTAATAAGGGACAGACTGCCTCCTGAAGTGGGTCCCTGACCCCCATGTATCCTGACTGGGGCCAACAGACACCTCATACAGGAGAGCTCTGGCTGACATTTGATGGGTGCGCCTCTGGGAAGAAGCTTCCAGAGGAAGGAACATGCAGCAATCTTTGCTGTTCTGCAGCCTCCACTGGTGATACCCAGGCAAACAGGGTCTGGAGTGGACCTCCAGCAAACTCCAGCAGACCTGCAGCAGAGGGGCCTATTAGAAGGAAAACTAACAAACAGAAAGGAATAGTATCAACATCAACAAAAAGGACATGCACTCAAAGAGACTCCATCCGAAGGTCACCAACATCAAAGACTAAAGGTAGATAAATCCATGGAGATGGGGAGAAACCAGCACAAAAAGGCTGAAAATTCCAAAAACTGGCACACCTCTTCTTTCCAAATATCACAACTTCTTGCCAACAAGGGAACAAAACTGGATGGAGAATGAGTTTGACAAAATGACAGAAGTAAGCTTCAGAAGGTGGGTAATAACAAACTCCTCCGAGCTAAAGGAGCATTTTCTAACCCAATGCAATGAAGCTGAGAACTTTGAAAAAAGGTTAGAGAAATTGCTAACTAGAATAACCAGTTTAGAGGAGAACATAAATGACCTGATGGAGCTGAAAAACACAGCATGAGAACTTCATGAAGCATACACAAGTACCAATAGCTGAATCCATCAAGCAGAAGAAAGGATATCAGAGATTGAAGGTGAACTCAATGAAATAAAGTGGGAAGACAAGATTAGAGAAAAAAGAGTGAAAAGAAATGAACAAATCCTCCAGGAAATATGGGACTATGTGAAAAGACCAACTATACGTTTGACTGGTGTACCTGAAAGTGACAGGAGAATGGAACCAAGTTGGAAAACACTCTTCAGGATATTATCCAGGAGACCTTCCCCAACCTAGCAAGGCAGACCAATATTCAAATTCAGGAAATCCAGAGAACACCACAAAGATAATCCTTGAGAAGAGCAACCCCAAGAACATAATGGTCAGATTCACCAAGGTTGCAATGAAGGAAAAAATGTTAAGGGCAGCCAGAGAGAAAGGTCGGGTTACCCACAAAGGGAAGCCCATCAGACTAATAGCAGATCTCACTGTAAAAACCCTGCAAGCCAGAAGAGAGTGGGGGCAAATATTCAACATTCTTAAAGGGAAGAATATTCAACTCAGAGTTTCACATCCAGCCAAACTAAGCTTCATAAGTGAAGGAGAAATAAAATCCTTTAAAGACAAGCAAATGCTGAGAGATTTTGTCACCAGCAGGCCTGCCTTACAAGAGCTCCTGAAGGAAGCACTAAAAATGGAAAGGAACAACCAGTACCAGCCACTGCAAAAACACACCAAATTGTAAAGACCATTGACACTATGAAGAAACTGCATGAACTAACGGGAAAAATAACTAGCTAGCATCATAATGACAGGATCAAGTTCACACATAACAATATTAACCTTAAATATAAACAGGCTAAATGCCCAAATTAAAAGACACAGACTGGCAAATTGGATAAAGAGTCAAGACCCATCAATGTGCTGTATTCAGGAGACCCATCTCATGTGCAAAGACACACATGGGCTCAAAATAAAGGGATGGAGGAATATTTACCAAGCAAATGGAAAAAAAAAAATAGCAAGGATTGTAATTCTAGTCTCTGATAAAACAGATTTCAAACCAACAAAGGTCAAAAGAGACAAAGAAGGGCATTACATAATGGTAAAGGGATCAATGCAACAAGAAGAGCTAACTATCCTGAATATATATGCACCCAATACAGGAGCACCCAGATTCATAAAACAAATTCTTAGAGACTTACAAAGAGACTTAGACTCCCCACAATAATAGTGAGAGACTTTAACACCCCACTGTCAATATTAGATCAATGAGAGAAAATTAACAAGGATATCCAGGACTTGAACTCACCTCTGGACCAAGCAGACCTAACAGACATCTACAGAACTCTCCACCCCAAATCAACAGAATATACATTCTTCTCAGTACCAATTCACACTTACTCTAAAATTGACCACATAATTGGAAGCAAAACGCTCCTCAGCAAATGCGAAAGAATGGAAATCCTCACAAAGAGTCTCTCAGACCACAGTGCAATCAAATTAGAACTCAGGATTAAGAAACTCACTTAAAACCGCACAACTACATGGAAACTGAAAAACCTGCTCCTGAATGACTACTGGGTAAGTAACGAAATTAAGGCAGAAATACAGATGTTCTTTGATACTGATGAGAACAAAGACACCACGTGCCAGAATCTCTGGGACACATATAAAGCAGTGTGTAGAGGGAAATTTATAACACTAAATGCCCACAAGAGAAAGCAGGAAAGATCTAAAATTGACACCCTAACATCACAATTAAAATAACTAGAGAAGCAAGAGCAAACAAATTCAAAAGCTAGCAGAAGACAAGTAATAACTAAGACAGTGAGTCAAGATCGTGCCACTGCACTCCAGCCTGAGCGACAGAGCAAGACTCCATCAAAAAAAAAAAAAAAAAAAAAAACCAGAAATAACTAAGATCACTGCAGAACTGAAGGAGATAGAGAAAGGGAAAACCCTTCAAAAAATCAGTGGATCCAGGAGCTGGTTTTTTGAAAAGATCAACAAAATAGATAGACCACTAGCCAGACTAACAAAGAAGAAAAGAGAGAAGAATCAAATAGATGCAATACAAAATTATAAAGGGGATATCATCACCGATCCCATACATATACAAACTACCATCAGAGAATACTATAAACACCTCTACGCAAATAAACTAGAAAATCTAGAAGAAATGGATAAATTCCTGGACACATACACCCTCCCAAGACTAAACCAGGAAGAAGCTGAATCCCTGAATAGATCGATAACAAGTTCTGAAATTGAGGCAGTAATTAATAGCCTACCAACCAAAAAAGTCCAGGACCTGACAGATTCACAACTGAATTCTACTCGAGGTACAAAGAGGAGCTGGTACCATTCCTTCTGAAACTATTCCCAACAATAGAAAAAGAGGGAATTCTCCCTAACTCATTTTATGAGACCAGAATCATCCTGATACCAAAACCTGGCAGAGACCCAACAAAAAAAGAAAATTTCAGGGCAATATCCCTGATGAACATCAATGTGAAAATCCTCAATAAATAACTGGCAAACCAAATCCAGCAGCACATCAAAAAGCTTATCCACCACAATCAAGTCGGCTTCATCCCTGGGATGCAAGGCTGGTTCAACATATGCAAGTCAATAAACGTAATCCATCACATAAACAGAACCAATGACAAAAACCACATGATTATCTCAATAGATGCAGAAAAGGCCTTCGACAAACTTCAACAGCCCTTCATGCTGAAAACTCTCAATACACTAGGTATTGATGGAAGGTATCTCAAAATAATAAGAGCTATTTATGATGAACCCACAGCCAGTATCATGCTGAATGGCCAAAAACTGGAAGCATTCCCTTTGAAAACTGGCACAAGACAAGAATGTCCTCTCTCACCACTCCTATTCAACATAGTGTTGGAAGTTCTGGCCAGGGCAATCAGGTAAAACAAAGAAATAAAGGCTATTCAGTTAGTAACAGAGAAAGTCAAATTGTCTGTTTGCAGATGACATGATTGTATATTTGGAAAATCCCATCATCTCAGCCCAAAATCTCCTTACACTGATAAGCAACTTCAGTAAAGTCATAGGATACAAAATCAATGTGCAAAAATCACAAGCATTCCTATATACCAATAATAGACAAACAGCCAAATCATGAGTGAACTCCCATTCACAACTGCTACAAAGAGAATAGAATGCCTAGGAATACAACTTTCAAGGAATGTGAAGGACCTCTTCAAAGAGAACTACAAACTACCACTCAAGGAAATAAGAGAGGACACAAACAAATGGAAGAACATACCATGCTCATGGATAGGAAGAATCAGTGTCGTGAAAATGTCCATACTGCCCAAAGTAATTTATAAATTCAATGCTATCCTCATCAAGCTACCATTGACTTTCTTCACAGAATTGGGGAAAAAACTACTTTAAATTTCATATGGAACCAAAAAAGAGCCCACATAGCCAAGACAATCCTAAGCAGAAAAAACAAAGCTGGAGTCATCACACTGCCTGACTTCAAACTATACTACAAAGCTACAGTAACAAAAACAGCATGGTACTGGTACCAAAACAGATATATAGAACAATGAAACAAAACAGAGGCCTCAGAAACAACACTACACATCTACAACTATCTGATCTTTGACAAACCTGACAAAAAGAAGCACTGGGGAAAGGATTCCCCATTTAATAAATGGTGTTGGGAAAACTGGCTAGCCATATGCAGAAAGCTGAAACTGGATTCCTTCCTTACAACTTATACAAAAATTAACTCAAGATGGATTAAAGACTTAAACATAAGACCTAAAACCATAAAATCCCTAGAAAAAACCTAGGCAATACCATTCAGGACATAGGCATGGGCAAAGACTTCATGACTAAAACACCAAAAGCAATGGCAACAAAAGCCAAAATTGACAAATGGGATCTAATTAAACTAAAGAGCTTCTGCACAGCAAAAGAAACTATCATCAGAGTGAACAGGCAACCTCCAGAATGGGAGAAAATTTTTTGCTGTCTCTCCATCTGATATCCAGAATCTACAAAGAACTTAAACAACTTTACAAAAATAAAACAAACAGCCCCATCAAAAAGTGGGTGAAGGATATGAACAGACACTTCTCAAAAGATGACATTTATGCCGCCAACAAACATGAATAAAAGCTCATCACTTGTCATTGAAGAAATGCAAATCAAAACCACAATGAGATACCATTTTATGCCAGTTAGAATGGCAATCATTAAAAAGTCAGGAAACAACAGATGCTGGAGATGATGTGCAGAAACAGGAACACTTTTACATTGTTTGTGGGAGTGTAAATTAGTTCAACCATTGTAGAAGACATTGTGGCGATTCCTCAAGGATCTAGAACTAGAAATACCATTTGACCCAGCAATTGCATCACTGGGCATATACCCAAAGAATTATAAATCATTCTACTATAAAAACACATGCACACGCATGTTTATTGTGGCACTGTTCACAATAGCAGACTTGGAACCAACCCAAATGCCCATCAATGATAGACTAGATTTTAAAAAGTGCCACATATACACCATGGAATACTATGCAGCCATAAAAAAGGATGAGTTCATGTCCTTTGCAGGGACGTGGATGAAGCTGGAAACCATCATTCTCAGCAAACTAACACAAGAACAGAAAACAAACACCACATGTTCTCACTCATAAGTGGGAGTTGAACAATGAGAACACATGGACACAGTGGGGCATCACACACCAGGACCTGTTGGGGGGTCGGGATAGCATTAGGAGAAATACCTAATGTAGATGACGAGTTGATGGGTGCAGCAAAAACCACCATAGCACATGTATACCTGTGTAACAAATCTGCACATTCTACACATGTACCCCAGAACTTAAAGTATAATAAAAAAGGACATACATTCAAGTACCCAGTGTAATACTTGATGCATAGTCAATGGTTTATAAATAACTATAACACTATTAATAGTATCATTGTTGAGTACCTACTATCTGCCGAGCACATGTATTAACTAATTTTACCATTTCACCAACCTTATGAGAATTGTGCTTTTATGTGTGAAGTAACTGAGCCACAATAAGTCTAAGGAACTTGGCCGAAGTGCACAGCTAAACAGGGCTGGAATCCATCTATACCCAGGCAGTCTGGATCCAGACCCCTTGCAACCACAGTGTTGGTATTGACCCACTAGTTCTTCCTTTTACTTCTGGGCAACTTGGAGTGTGGTGTTTTTCTCTCTCCGAAATGTCATGTTATCTTTTCTGCTTAACACATTTATCCTGGCTTGAATTAAATGTCTGTAAATGTGACAATCTAAATTCCACAGACATCAAATGACACTATTTTTTAGTAAAGTACCATGGACAAGTTTAAGGGACTCATAATTCATTCATTGTGCTCTTATTGAGTGTAAAAATCATGTGTTTTCTAAGAGGGCAAAGTTATAAGATAACTTGGAAGAAAGTATGAAGCCAGCAGGTCTCAGGAGAGAAAAGGAGCTTAAAACAACGCAGTGTTTCTGATTGCCACAGTCAATGAAATTATGGAAGCTTACTTATAAGGGACTTGTGAAAAAAAGTGATTTGAGGCCTGGCACCATGGCTCATGCCTGTAATCCTAACACTTTGGGAAGCTGAGGCCAGAAGATCGCTTGAGCCCAGGAGTTCGAGACCAGCCTGGTCAACATGATGAAACCCTGTCTCTACAAACAGAAATTAGCAGGGTGTGGTGGTATGCACCTGTAACGCTAGCTACTTGGGAAGCTGAGGCAGGAGGATCACTTGAGCCCATGAGGTTGAGGCTGCAGTGAGCTGTGATTGCATCACTGCACTCCAGCCTGGGTGACAGAGCAAGACTGTCCCAGAAAAAAAAAAAAAAAAAAAAAAAAAGTGACTTGAGGCAAATTTCTTCGTTTAAGTGGTCATGTTTTATTTCTACATTACTACTTGAAAAATCTTATTAGTGGAGCTTTCTGTACTTACCCATAAACCTCAGCTGCTCTTTTTCAGCATGAAGTATGTAATAACATCTGTATATGCCAAGTTAACAAAAGGTTTTTCCTGCTGTCACTTCATTTTAAAACACTCTTTCAGTGAGCGTATGTCGCAGTAACTGCACGTACTTCTGCCCCCAAGGAGAGAACACTGCCTCCCTTCTCCTATGAGTATCGGATATGTAGTCACGTTTACCATGTTCTGAGCATTTTGCAAAGTAGTTGTACATCTCCCCTTTCCCTGAGGGGATCAGCCAAGGAAGTGAATTATTCATTGCTTGAGAAAGATTAAATTGTGTTTTTATTTAACACCAGGTCTAATTATCGATGCTTTTGGAGAACTAAGAGACCAACAGGAACAAGTCAAAGAAGACATGGAGGTAAGCTTCTCCATTCATGACTCAGCCTTTTTGTTGTCCTGGGCCCTGGCTTTCCTTACTGCCTTTATCGAGAGAATCATGAATGTGGGAAGGAGGAGGGGAAAGGGCACAACTCGTGGTTTCACTAGCCTGTTTTCCATTCAAGCAATACATATAGTTGAACAGCGTGGTCGGCTGAAACCGTGGTGGACCCCACGTGCATGCAAACAGCAATAGGACACCGTCCTTTCCCTCCAGAAGTGAGGAGACTATTCATTCAAAACCAAAGATTCAATGACAAGTAAACAGATGATTACAGAGCAGTGTGGTGAGTCCTTTATAGGAGTAAAACCCTGAGTGCTAGGGTCTCCAGGGCTGGTATCTGATTCACTCCTGGATGGTCAGGGAATTTCCTAGAAGAAGGGATGTCTGAGCTGAGGCCTGAAGACTGTGGAAGTCTGTGAGTTTGAAAAGGAAAGAGGAGGACAGTTTGGGCAACCTCCCACCCCCTTCTCCCACACCATGGATGTCTCCAGGGGTACCATTCACAATGGGATCTCTGAGCCCATCACCACCTGAAATTATATGCCAAGACCGATTTTAGGGAATTTGATGCGCAGGTTTTTTTCTTAGCAGCCTCAGTGCTACCAGATGCAGATTAAATTCTGAGGCCGAGGCTGGAGAGGAAGACCAGTGAATGAAGAACCTAATCACTCATTTGAGAAATTTACAGTTTAATATATGGGCTGTGGGAAACAAGAAAAGGGCTTTAGGCAGGGCAGTCAGATGACCAGATTTGCATTTTAAAAAGATCACTGTGGTTTAAAATGTGAGGCATGAACTAAAAACTGGCAAGAACAGGGACAGGGAAATGAGCTGTCAGCATTTTCCAGGTGGGAGCCTCTGAAGCTTTTGCTAAAGAGGTGCCACCTGGGAGTTGGGCAAGTACTGCCTGAATCCATCTAGTTCCTGCATCCTCAGTGAGGGACTTGGTGATTGGCCAAATGCAGAGGATGGAGAGGATGGAGCAAGCAAGGGGATATCCAGGTTTCAGGCATTAGCCACCAGAGGGATGGTGGCATAGTTAGCTGACACAGGTAACCCAGAGGAAGCACAGGTTCCTCGGTAAAGCTGATGAGTGTGATTTGAGCCAGTTCAATGGAAGAGACGTCATTGGAGTGGTATGAAGACCTGATCGATTATTCTTCCCAATTGCTCAATGTGGCCTATCAGCTGTCAGCAGATGGTGATCAATAAGGCAGGAAGAATTTTATACACTATGATAATCATCTTGGTTGTAGTTCCTAAAATACAGGACCTCATAAACATGCTTCAGATGGCATAAAACAGCTTACAACTGGTAGGGAAAGATGAGCACCAGAGTCACATGGGACAATTATTGAGTACATTTGAAATAGTACATGTACAATTCCAATAATAAAATAGGGGGTCTGCTTCTCCTGGGTTTTGTGGACCAGGCCTGTCTGCAAGGGGCAGACCTAAGCAGGTGCCTCTCTACAGGCTGCTTAGGAGAGGCATGGTCTGGAGAAAGTGGAACCAAGAAGACCAGGAACCTGGTCCCTAGAGTTGAAAGTTGTTCTCCATACACATCCACTGGCTAATTCTGTACCTAGCACAGCACCTGGCATGCCCTCACTGAATTGTAGATGGGATGCCTCATAGCTTGATATTTGATTTGGCCTTTTCTAAAGGAAAGTGATCTGCACCTTTTCCCCCTGAGTCATCAGACTTTGGGTGGGTGGGTACTAAGTTTGTAGTTTCAGTTGAGGACACAGTTAATCCTGCTTAGATAACTTTAGTCAATGTCATGAACAAGAGTTGATCACTAAGCCTGGACATTTTCACCTAGGCTAGAGAAAGGAAAAGACGTTGCTTTGCAGCCATCATCATCATCATCCTCTTGTTCCCTGTCTGTGTCTGCTACTTACTGCTGCTGGTACCTGTGTCATTTAAGCCAACACCAAGATATAGTTACAGAGACAGTTCTATTTATATCTGTGGGCTTGGCACAGCCTCCATGTGATGATCTTTGACGTGTATTGAGTGAACCAAATAATAGCTGCCCCTACATGGCGAGTTGTGTTTTCCTTTTGTTTTGCTTTCTGAACTCTGACGTTAATGTTTCCCTTTGTTTTCTAGACCAAATGCTTCATCTGTGGGATAGGCAATGATTACTTCGACACAGTGCCACATGGCTTTGAAACCCACACTTTACAGGAGCACAACTTGGCTAATTACTTGTGAGTGTGCCCGTTTCAGAATCTTCCACCTCTCCAGTAGCCGCCACCAGTCCCCGCCCATCTCAGAATAGAGAGCTTTTTGTTTCTTGTTTAAAAAACAATCGCCGTAGATGCTTTAAGAGAAAGACCAACAGCTAATGGCTCTCTTTTCCTCTGGAGTAGGTTGACTTAAGAAGTTAAGTTGCAGCTCTTCATGTAAATGATACTTTCTAGAACTTGAAATGAAGACGTGGACAGGGAGGAGCAGAGCCTCTCTGCGAATCGTGGTCACGTTTCTCATTTTAGATAAGATTTCCCAGGCTGCTTCCTAGGGAGAGGCGAGTCTCCGTTTTTCTTCTTACAGATCTTAAGAGGACTTTCAGATCTCGACAGGCACTGTTGGATACCAACTTAAAAGCTGCATTTCAAAAAATATTAATACATAGAAATCTTTCCATTACTCGAGATTAGCCAAAACTATACTTTGGTAAAATGCTGTTCTTACTCATTTTTGGACCCACTTTTAGTAACAAACAGAAGAGATGCCGAGTAGCATTATAGGGAAAAAATTGGTCTAACTATACTCAATGGAACTTGATCAGTAAATTAAAACTTCTCCTTAAGCTAGTCTTCGGTTCTAATTCATCAGTGTTGATTTGATTCTGACCAATGTGTATATTCCTAACTTGAAGCCTCTAGGGTCAAATAGCAGCAGATCAGAAAAGTCAGGTCAACAGCCTTTCCTCTTTCTGGTACACTGTAATTTTTCCAAAAATTTGCATGTGGTATTTTCTCTGTGCTGGCCATAATTGAATGCAGCATACAATTTATCTAAATATGCCCTGTTTATCCTAATATTTCCATACAGTTCATTTCTGATCAGTCTCTCTCTATCTGTAGGTTTTTTCTGATGTATCTTATAAACAAAGACGAAACAGAGCACACAGGACAGGTAGGTAAATTATTACGTGTCATCTTCTGAAAGAAATTATAGAGAAGCTCTAAATATCAGAACGAAATGTGTGCATTAAACAGTGAGGGATGGAATTACTTTCAGATATTAGTTGTGGTATCTTGATATAAAGTTCCCGTTATGTTGAATGAGTATGGAAAAGATCGCCTTTGTTACAGTAGAATTCTATACTAATTTTATGTAAAACAATAAGCTTTTACTAACTGCAAATGCTGGATTTGAGTTTTGAATTCCATTATTTTAAAAAATTGAGTTCTTAATTATTGCATAATGTCCTTGATTGTTTAATCAGATAGATGATTTCCAATCAACTTCAAAGTATTATGTACGATGCATATTAAATGTCTAAGGCATTTAAGCTATTTGAAGTTCCTCTTCCAACGTGCAGTTAGTTTGAATTTGAAGGATACAATATTTTAAGAGAACCCTCAAAAGCATAAATGTATATTTATACACACACACATATACATATATATTTTTTGAGACAAGGTCTTGCTGTTTTCCAAGGCTGGAGTGCAGTGGCGTGATCAGGGCTCACTACAGCCTTGACTTCCTGGGCTCAATAAATCCTCCTGTTTCAGCCCCACAAGTACCTGAAACTACAGGCATGCACCACCACGCCTGGCTTTATTATTATTATTAGTAGTAGTAGTAGTAGTAGTAGTATTATTTTAGTGCAGACAAGATCTCGTTATGTTGCTCAGGCTGGTCTCGAATGCCTGAGCTCAAGCGATCCTCCCACCTCAGCCTCCCAAAATGCTGGGATCATAGGCGTGAGCCAGTGTGCCCAGCCAACATATTTTTAATCATTATTATGGTCAGGATGAAGATTATTACTAGAAGTTAATAAGGTCTGGTATAGTTAGTTAGGAACCATCTAAATGAATGTGGACTTCTATTGCGTGTGATATAGGTAACAAAATTGAGTTTCTACCTTATGTTTTGTTAGCACACAGGGGAAAATGTTAATACATTTCCTTGACTTTTACAGGAATCTTATGTCTGGAAGATGTATCAAGAAAGGTGCTGGGAATTTTTCCCAGCAGGGGATTGTTTCCGGAAACAGTATGAAGACCAGCTAAATTAAACAAACTCAGACCCCAATCACCTCTCAAAACCAAAACCCCACCCCTCTCTCAATTTCTCTGCTCTCTTGGAAACATTTTGCTGATTTTGTGAATTGCCAGCGTTGTGTGTTTTCTGGGAGCATCGAAACTGTTTCGGGAGACCTGTTTCCCCACCCCCCGCCACCTTCTGTATTTACGTTGAGACTAAACACGGAAGAATAATCTAAATTCATACTCAGACAAAAAAATGAATTCTGGAAAGAAAACCATTCTGGACACTGTCATAACACACATAGACAGATATTCTTCTGAGGCTCCTGGAGTCTTCTCGAGCTACGGGACCTTCACAGAGACGCGTGGCAGCCACACTCACCCGGCCTCTTTATTTCACCATCCTGGAAGGAAGCTGTCTAATGGTCACAGAGCACTGTAGCACTTAACAGACTGCCATGGACACCAGTTGCGAAGGGAAATAGTGCCTTACTATATGTGGGTTGAGCTATGCAGAAGATATGTGCATGAAAAAACATCTTTATTTTCTTTATGTCGACCTTTCTTTTCTTAGATTGATTTTATGAGGTTTTTTTTTTTTCCTTTAGTCTTTTCTTTGGTGGGGGAGGGTAAGAAAAGCAGTTTGCACCTTAAAAAGAGAAAAAAAAAAAAAAAAGCGGGTGGTGTGTCTCAGGACGAAAGGAGGCTCTTCTCATTCAGCTAAATTCACATTTGCCCTCCCTCCCCCGGCCCCCGCCATATGCTCCTGCTATTATTTTGGTAATGCTCTGATGCAACATTGCAACTTTATGAAATCTTTGTATGAAAACAAAAAGACTGCAAAAAATACACTTTCAAAAGAAACCATTCATTGCATGTTTATTATGCAAGTTTAAATGAACAAACAAAACCTTCGGAAACAAGTTGATCAACGTGAGAGAAATTTCATGATAATTATATTCATAGTAATAAAGTGTCGTGGGCTTAATTGTATATCTGGAGCCAGTGTCATCCACCAACAATGTGATACGTTATGAACTTGACAGTAGTTTTGGGCTTTTCTCTTTCTTTCAGCCACCTGTGATCAGTTTTGTTGATTAAGGACTTCTTGTCAGGTCATTTTTTAATATTAAAGCTGAAGCAATATCCATTCAGGGATTTCATCAGTTGCATCACAAATGATAATATACATCACTCCATTTTTTTCCATTTTGAGTCCT
Organism: Macaca nemestrina; assembly: GCF_043159975.1. NCBI lineage: Eukaryota > Metazoa > Chordata > Mammalia > Primates > Cercopithecidae > Macaca > Macaca nemestrina. The sequence continues at coordinate 11,372,043 of NC_092125.1, read as the reverse complement.
TTTAAATGTAATGCTAACCTTTACAATTAAAAAGTCAGATTCAGAATGGAAACAAGGTCATTTTGCAAACATTGGAGCTCTTTTATTACAAGTCTGCTTGTTAATTTTAGAATTGTAAAACCGCTCTGATTAAACTATTTAACTAACTTTCTCATCCTCTTCTTTCTCCATTTAACTTACAACTGGGACTCATAAAATCTTGAGCTTCTAACTTGAGGTTGGTATAGGACAATCCCAAACACTGCACTGAGACTAACGCTGTCAGATTTCCTGGCACCTCTAAGACTGTTGTTGTATATATCATTGTGGGACCTCAGAGTCACCAGGCACCTGGCCTACCCCTGTCATTTCCCTGTTATATGGATCAGGTAGACCTCTTGAAAACCTCCAATGACAGGAAAAAAAAAATCGCTTATCTCCCAGATTATTTAATTCTTATATAACTCTCATTTTAGAAAACTCTTCCTTGCTCAGGGCAAATTCATTTCCTATAATAGGAGTTCATTTTCCGTCTTAATATGAAAGAGAATCAGTACCCTAGTATATGGTGTATTAAACATTCAAAACCAATTGAACATTTGCTGTGTGCAAAGTACTGCTGTGGGTACTGGTGACTTCTCTGTCATCTTACACCTTACCAGCTCAACATCACAGTGCTAGTCTCTAGATTTTGCCTTTGTCTTCTGGTATCACTTTTATGTGAGGAAAGGAATAAACTTGGCTGTACCATAGGAATTTTCAAGCCTGTTCAGGGAGGTGATCTGATGCTCTGAAGACTCTGAATAAAATAAATGAGGTCAGCTCCACAAAACATCAAAGAGTGCACTGCCGTTTGCCATGAAACACTGCAGAGCAAGCATCTAGTGGAGAGGAATGAATATTTTTCCAGGACATAAAGTCCACTGATAGATTCAGGTGTTCTAGTTATAATGCCCAAATCAGAGGTGACACAAAGCAACAGTACAGGTGGGAAGTGAGTGAATAAACGCATAGCTGCCTCTAGATTTTGCAGGCTCTTCAATAGGCTCTCCTGACGGCGCCCAGCTCTACAGTTCTGGGAGGTGGCAGAAGGACTCTGAGAGAAAGAGGGGCTGGGATTTGGGACACGAGTGTTGGAAAGGAAAAAGAGGAAAGGAACAGAGCTGGTTACTGGAGAAAGTCACACTTCCCAGCCTCCTCACGGGCCCACCATTAGAGGAAGAACCCCTCTTCCTTCCCTTCTCAAGGCCTCCAAAGAGAAGAGGAAGCTTTTCTTTATCAGCATGAATTCCCCCCAGGAAATGGCTCAGTGAATCTCAAACACAATGTAGCTCTCCACTTCTCTAATTCAACTCAGGACTGCGTGACCCAAAGTCAAGAAATGGAATCCTTTTAGAAATACTAGACCAATATTCAAACATTCACCCCCCAAGAATTCTAATGAACACCCACATATCCCTATTCTCAGCTACAACACTTAGAGACATCATTCTGTCCTTATTTCATCTGTTCCTCTCCTTTTTTTTCCTTAGAAACAGCTTTTGCATCTACGCCATAAAATAAGTTCATATTCACAATTTAAGTTGAAGTTTTCCAAATGCCCCCGGTCATCAATGTCCACTGGTACTCCTCGGAGGGTCATTTTTCGTGTGCAGGAGACAGTTTGTTCTCAGTCCCACAAGAGCTCATTTAAAAGTCATATTGTAATGAAAATACTTTGTAAAAATTATATCTTGGAAAATTGTACATGTTTTCACTACCTTGCTTCACCAGGGAAATGTTCATATTTTTCTGAAGCTCCTGTTTTCTGGGTGAATATACCAGTTCGATACCTGTTGTTAAGGTGTTTGGGTGGCTGTACGTGGCGAGCGCCTCCTTTACTCTGGGCACAGTGAAAGAGAACTTTTTGAAAATACACTTACCCAAACATGGAATGCAGGTAAACTTGACATGGAACAGGCTTGAACAGTTAGACATTGCCCAGATTATTTCATAAATCTCCATTGTGTTGTGAAGAGAATGACCTGTCACCTTCCTGAGAACATTTCTGCCCAGCACTCAAAAATGTCTGTGATAGCCACCGGTTCAATAGCATCCTAATCTTGATAGGAGTGCATGGATGGAGTCGGGGCTTTTTAATAGCCATAAATATTAATAGCACACATCTCTCACAGAACAAAGTTCAGTATCCTTTCATCTAAAATGGTATAATTTAATTGTATGGCTAATGTGAATCTAAAGCAGGTAATTAAAAATAAATACTTAAAAAGTTTCATGTTCGCAAAACCACGGAGTTTCACCTACCAACCCTGCACGCCCTTGTGTTCCAATTCCTTTCATAAATGTTATGTTTATTTTCTTCCTGGATATCTATGAACTTCATGTATGTGCATACTATCTTCATTAAGCACGGCTAAGTAGGCCTTTTAATTTTTATTCACAAAAAAAGAATATTTTTATAGGTCTGGTTAACAACATAAAGTATAACAGGTAATGATCCTAACATGAGCAATACTATATTGATGTGTAAGCAGAAACTATCATTTTTTTTAAAGACCAAACCTAAAAGTTGTTCCACATAATTTGAATTACCTGCAGTTGAGCCTCATACTAAAAAATGTATAAAAATTAGATATACATCATATTTTACATGTCAATTCAGAAATGTAGATCTAGGCAGATGTAATGTCAAGAATAAGAATGATAGATGACCTTGAAATGATGTGACTCTTAATTGCCAGAAGGAGAAATTAGAAATATCTCCTTAAACTTTTAATATTATGGCCAAGCTATAGGGCCTCCCACCTACACAAAATGAAGAGGAATGAAACAGAACCCTTGTCAATATGAGTTAGTAAAAATTCATGACCCAATTGTTGTCAGTTTATTCTTTTATTTTACACGCAAGTAGAAGAAAATCAATTAAGCAAGTTTTTTTTTTTTTTAAGCCAGTGAGAAACTGGTAGAAACTCTTACGTTTTGTTTAAAGAGTATAAATTATGAAATGAATTCCTGCATATTAAAATGTCATGAAGAGTAAGTTCCAGAATGAGTTGAGGCTAAATGCTACACACAAACAAATAGTTTAGCCTATAATTGCAGCACTTTGGGAGGCTGAGGCAGGTGGATGACTTAAGGTCAGGAGTTTGATCACCAGCCTGACCAACATGGCAAAACTCCCGTCTCTACTAAAAATAAAAAAATTAACGGGGCATAGTGGCACATGCCTGTAATCCCAGCTACTCAGGAGGCTAAGGCAGGAGAATCACTTGAACCCAGGAGGCGGAGGTTGCAGTGAGCTGAGATTGCACCACTGCACTCCAGCCTGGGTGACAGAGCAAGACTCTGTCTCAAAGAAGAAAGAAGAGTTTGTATTCCATACTTGGCATAACAAACAAAAAATGAATTGTTCCCTGTTTATCATATGTAGTATCTACAAGGTATCCTCTTGGCTTGGGTTCTCATGACTCTAACCTGAGGCAAAGACTGACATAATTATGCTTCGTTGGGGCCCCTACGACTGCAAGTATGAGGAAAGCAGTGCAGTGAAAGACCTGCAGCAACGCTAATGAATGCATGAGCACCCCAGCTGCTGCTCTACCACGAGCCAGGAAGAGCAACAGAGCTGTTCAGCAGGGGCCTCCAGTCGGAACGCTGGAGCTTCACCAGGCATTCTGTAAAGAGAAATAGTGTCTTGGAGTCATCCAAGGGAGGGAGAAAGAATAGGAATGAATCTGCTACTTGTCTTCCATCTCTTATTTCTAACTGGTCAAAGGTCACCCCAAGGCACAGCAAGTCCCCCTCCAACTGCTGGATGGAATCATCCGACCTCTAGGAGTTCATTCTGGATACTGGATCCATACCCTGTAGTAGGCAGTTATAGCCAAGGCTGGTAGTAGCAGAAGAGCCAGAAACCCTGGGTGCAGCTGGTCAGCCTGGCTATATAAGGGCATCCAAAGGGCCCAACATGCCACGGACAAGAGACTGGGCAGCCCCAGGCAGAAGAACCATGAAGAATGTCTGGTGCAGGAAGTGGAGGTGGAACCAGTGGCTGGAAGCCCAGGAAGCAGGTGGCACCAGTGAAATCTGAAGAGGCACAAGAGGTTTGAGTCTGAGGCAAGTGTCCCTCATGTGATTTTTCTTTGGCTTTTTTTATGTTTTAAATGTTTAACAATAAAAAATGAGTGACAGGGAAAAAGTAGCTGCTAAGTTTGGATAATATGGAATAATGCTAACATATCACAGAATAAAAAATACTATCATCTACTTCTATTTCCTCCAGCAAAGAGAATGGTACAATTATTTGTATTAAAAAAAAAAAACATAGATGGTCTGCTCAAATTTAAAAAATACAAGTTCCCAAAGACATTTCAGAAAAAAAAAAAAAGTTTCGATTTTGTTCCAAGAATTGATACAGCCACTTGTTAGAAGCAATAAAAAGATAAATTTTACCCAGCTTTACCATGGTCTTCTAATACTTCTGCCCAAGGTAGGCGAGGCCACTTTGGATGGTTTAGTGCTCCCATGAGAAGTGTTTAAGTACAAGCTGCACTGTAACTGTTCAGTATTACAGAAAGCATGCTCCATTTAGATACATAAAAGTCATCTGGAGGCAGCCAGAGGGAACAGCTCCCACCCAGGGATCCAGATGACAGGTGTGCTCTTAACAGATCTTCAGAGGGAAGGCACCCAGAGTGGATGGAGGGAAGACACAGAAGCTGGGCTGAAGGGGAGAAAGCTGGGAACACTGCATGGGGGAACTCATTCCTGGTCCCCAATGGCTCCAGGGAAATGGGTCAGTTGAATTGGCAAGGAGCAATCCATTCTCGCCACAGGCCTCCAGAACCCCAGCAGGAGGAGACCCCTTGACCACCATGAACACTCAAGTTAGCAGGGAGAGCTGCTTAGAGAAGTGGTAAGGGCAGCAAGCCAGCTGATGTGGAGCCCAGAGGGTTTGGTGCGGGAGTGTTTGTAGCAGAGCACAACCAGGGATGGCCATCCCCCTAGGCATGGCTTGCTCCCATAGGAGACTTTAGCCCTAGGGGAGCTGTCTGATCTGAACTCCACAGGGCAGTCTTGCACATCATAGAGGGCCAGATCGACCTGAGCACCCCTTTGTCTGCTGGCCTCTCCTGGGGCCCCAGCCTGGCCATGCCTGCTTGCAGGGCAGTTTCAGGTGCCCTGGGGGCTAGCATCATAACTTCTGCACTGGCAGACTTGCCTGACCAGTGGAGAGCTCCAGCAGGGTGGATCCTAGAGGAGGGTTCCCATAGGGACCCTCTCCCCACACTGCGACTTCCCCTAGGCCCAAGGCAACTTCTCACATCTCCTTGCTGGCACATGTCTTTGTGGGCAGGTTTTGCCTTCCTTGCCCTGCCAAGCACAAAGGAGTGCAGTCTGCCCTCCCACCTTCATCATCTGCCGTTGCAGATGAAGCTTTGGTGGGCATAGAGCCAGCCAGTCCCATCATCACCTTACCATTGTGCTAACACGGTGCAGAGAACAGCAGATCCTCCCAGATCCCTGAGCAACCACTGCTGTTTGCAGGGCACAGAGGGGCCGCCCAGACTTGGGTCCACCAGCGCCCTCCCCCTGAGCTAAGACCACTTCTACTGCCACTGTACACATAGTTGCCCACAGAGGCCCCCCCAACTGGGTTGCCTCCACCACTCTGGTGAGTGCCTGCAGGGAGGCAGGCACCCCAGAACCCACCAGCACCCTGGCACCCACGAGTACAGCAACTGCTGCTACAAGGATAGATTCTGCTGTCACCATACTATGAAACATTTTGACTGACAACACCCTTCAGAGTATAGTGATCAGCGGTCTAGGAGCACCTTGGCCCCCCAAGCACAGAGGATTTCTAACTCCAAGGAGCCAGAGAACAATCTCGGGCCCCAATACAAGTCCCCCAGAGATAAGGTACAGCAGTTTAGTAGTTGGGAGCTGAGTGCTGGCACCCTAAAAATCTTCCAGAAATGAAGCCAGTTGGCCGAATCCACCTTATTATACCACAATCAAATCCTCAAACTCATGAGCGAGGATAAAAGAAAAAAAACCATCCATAGGTCAGCAACCTCAAAGACTGAAGGTAGATAAGCCCACACAATGAGAATGAATCAGTACAAGAATCCTGACAATTCACAAAGCCAGAGTGGCTTCTTTCTTCCAGACAACCACATCACCTTTCCAGCAAAAGCTCTGAAGTAGGCTGAGATGGCTGAAATGACCGAACTAGAATTCAGAATATGGAGTGAAAGGAAGCTTATTGAGCTATAAGAGTATGCTGAAACCCAACCCAGGGAAGCTAAAGATCATAAAACAGTGCAGAAGTTGACAGACAAAATAGTCAGTATAGAAAAGAATGTTACTGACCTGGATAGAGCTGAAAAAACACACTACAAGAATTTCATAACAATCACGAGTATTAATAGCAGCATAGCCCAAATGGAGGAAAGAATCTGAGCTTGAAAACTGGCTTTCTGAAATAAGACAGTCACACAAGAACAGAGAAAAAATAAAAAGGAATGAACAAAATCTCCAAGAAATATGGGATTATGTAAAGAGACTAAATCTATGACTCATTGGTGTCCCTGGAAGAGATGAGGGGAATAGAACCAACTTGGAAAACGTATTTCAGTATATGATGCAAGAGAACTTCCCCAACCTAGGTGGAGAGGCCAACATTCAAATTCAGGAAATGCAGAAAACCCCAGTAGATATTGCACAAGGAGATCATCCCCAAGACACAAAATCATCAGATTCTCCAAGGTAGGAGTGAAAAAATGTTAAAGGCAGCTAGAGAGAAATGTTAGGTCACCAACAAAAAGAAGCCCATTCCACTAATAGGGGACTGCTCAGCAGAAACCTTACAAGCCAGAAGAGACTGGGGGCAATATTCAACATTCTTAAAGAAATTCCCACCCAGAAATTCGTATCTAACTAAACTAAGGTTCATAAGCGAAGGAGAAATAAGATCTTTTTCAGACAGGAAATGCTGAGGAAATTTGTTATCACCAGACCTGCCTTATAAGAACCCTTGAAGGAAGCCCTAAATATGGAAAAGAAAGACCATTACCAGCCACCACAAAAACACACTGAAGTACACAGACAAGGAGCACTATAAAGCAATCACTTAAGCAAGTCTGCAAAATAACCAGCTAACATCATGAAGACATGATCAAATCCATACTTACCAATACCTTGAATGTAAATGGGCTGAATCCCCCAGTTAAAAGACACATAGTGGCAAGCTGAATAAAGAACCAAGACCCATTGGCATGCTGTCCTCAAGAGACCCATCCCATATGCAATGACACACATAGGCTTAAAAAAAAAGGGATGGAGAAAAACCTACCAAGCAAATGAAAAGCAAAAAGCAGGGGTTTCAATTCTAGTTTCAGACAAAATGATGGACTTTAAAGCAACAAAGCTAAAAAACAAAACAAACAAAAAAAACAGGCCATTACACATGGTAAAGGGTTCCATTCAACAAGAAGATCTAACTGTCCTAAATATATATGTACCCAACACAGGAGCGCCCGGATTCATAAAGCAAGTTCTTTGAGACCTACAAAGAGACTTAAGACTCCCACACAATAGTTGTGGGAGGCTTTAACACCCCATTGACAATATTAGAAAATCAAAACAGAAAATTAACAAAGACATTCAGGACCTGAACTCAGCAGTGGATCAAACTGACCTGAGAGATATCTGCAGAATTCTCCAAGCCAAAACAACAGAATAGACATTCTTCTCATCACCACATGGCACATACTGTAAAAATCCATCACACAACCAGAAGTAAAACACCCCTCATCAAATGCAAAATAATTAAAATAACAATCTCTCAGACCACAGCACAATCTAATTAGAAATCAAGACTAAGAAATTCACTCAAAACCATACAATCACAGGGAAATTGAATATCCTGCTCTTGAATGGCTTTTGGGTAAATAATGAAATTAAGGCAGAAATCAAGAAGTTTTTTGAAACCAATGAGACAAAGATAAAACATCCCAGAATCTCTGGGACACAGTTAAGGCAGTGTTAAAAGGAAAATTTATAGAACTAAATGTCCACATCAAAAAGTTAGAAAGATCAAGTTAACAACCTAACATCACAACTAGAAGAACTAGAGAGCCAAGATCAAACAAATCCCAAAGATAGCAGAAGACAAGAAATAACCAAAATCAGAGCTGAATTGAAGGACATAGACATGCGCGTGCACGCACGCGCGCACACACACGCACACATTGAGATCAACAAATCCAGGAGCTGGTTTTCTGAAAAAATAAAATTGACCACTAGCTAGACTAATAAAGAAGAAAAGAGAGAAGATTCAAATAAACACAATCAACAACAACAAGGGGGATATTACCACTGACCCCACAGAAATACAAACTATCAGAGAATATTAACACCTCTGTGCAAAAGAACTAGAACATCTAGATGAAATGGATAAATTTCTGGATACAAACACCCTTCCAAGACTCAACCAGAAAGAAATGGAATCCCTGAACAGACCAATAGTAAGCTGTGAAACTGAGCCAGTAATGAATAGGCTACCCACCAAAGCCCAGGACCAGACAGATTCGTAGCTGAATACTTCCAGATGTACAAAGAAGACCTGGTACAATTCTTGGTGAAACTATTCCAAAGAATTGAGGAGAAGCGACTTATCTCTAACTCATTCTGTGAGACCAGCATCATTGTGATACCAAAACCTGGCCAAGATACAACAAAGAAAACTTCAGCCAATATATTTAATGAACATGGATGCAAAAATTCTCAACAAAATACTGGCAAACTGAATCCAGCAGCACATCAAAAAGCTTATCTACCACAATCAAGTAGGCTTTATCCCTGGGATGCAAGGTTGGTTCAACATACACAAATAAATGCAATTCATCACATAAACTGAACTAAAGACAAAAATCACTTATTACTTCAATAGGTGCATAAAAGACTTCCAATAAAATCAACACCCTTCATGTTAGAAACTCTCAATAAACTAGGTATTGAAGGAGCATACCTCAAAACAGTAAGAGCCATCTATAACAAATTCACAGCCAAAATCATACTGAATGGGCAAAATCTGGAAGCATTGCCCTTGAAAACAAGCACAAGACAAGGATTCCCTCTCTTACCACTCCTATTAAACAGTAGTGGAAGTCCTGGCCAGGGCAATCATGCAAGAGAAAGAAACAAAGGACATCCACATAGAAGAGGGGAAGTCAAATATCCTCATTTGCAAATGACATGATTCTATATTTAGAAAACCCCATAGTCTCAGCCCACAGGCTCCTTAATCTGATAAACAACTTTAGCAAAGTCTCAGGGTACAAAATCAATGTGTAAAAATTACTAACATATCTATACACCAGTAACAGTCAAGTGGAGAGCCAAATCAGGAATTCAATCCCATTCACAATTACCATACACATATCCAAATATAAAATACTTCGGAATACAGCTAACCGGGGGTGGGGCAAAAAATCTCTAAAAGGAGACCTACGGGGGGCAAAAGATCTCTACAAGGAGAGCTACAAAACACTGCTTAGGCCAGGTGAGGTGGCTCATGCCTGTAATCCCAGCACTTTGGGATGCCAGGGTGGGTGGATCACCTGAAGGCAGGAGTTCAAGACCAGCCTGGCCTACATGGTGAAACCCCATCTCTACTAAAAATACAAAAATTAGCCGGTCATGGTGACATGTGTCTGTAGTCCCAGCCACTCGAGAGGCTGAGCCAGGAGAATGGCTTCAACCTGGTAGGCAGAGGCTGCAGTGAACCGAGATCATGCCACTGTACTCCAGCCTAGGTGACTGAGCAAGACTCCATCTCAAACAAACAAATATACAACAACAACAACAAAAACACTGCTTAAAGACATCAGAGATGACACAAACAATAGTAAAACATCCCATGTTCATGGATAGGAAGAATCAATATTGCTAAAATGACCATACTGCCCAAAGCAGCATTATAGATTTAGTGCTAGTCCTATTAAACTACCAATGACATTCTTCACAGAACTAGAAAAAAAAATATTTTAAAATTCATATGGAATGAAATAAAAGAGCTCAAATAGCCAAGGGTAATCCTAAGCCAAAAGATAAAAAGAAACTGGGCACGGTGGCTCACACCTGCAATCCTAGCACTTTGGGAGGCCCATTTCTACTAAAAATACAGGCGTGGTTGCGGGTGCCTATAATTCCAGCTACTGGGGAGGTGGAGACAGGAGAATTGCTTGAACCCAAGAGGCGGAGGTTGCAGGGGGCCATGATTGTGCCATTGCATTCCAGCCTGAATGACAGAGTGAGACTCTGTCTCAAAAAAGAAAGAAAAAATAAAAGCTGGTGGCATCATGCTACCCAACTTCTAACTATACAAATAGGGCTACAGTAACCAACAGCATGGTACTGATACAAAAATAGACACACCAATGGAACAGAGTAAAGAACCCAGAAATAAGGCCATACACTTATAGCTATCTGATCTTTGACAAACCTGACAAAAACAAGCAACAGGGGAAGGATTCCCTATTCAATAAATGGTGCTGGGATAACTGGCTAGCCATATGCAGAAGATTGAAATTAGACCCCTTCCTTAAACCACATGCAAAAATTAACTCAAGGTAGATTAAAGATTTAAATCTAAAACCTAAAACTAGAGAAACCCTGGAAGACAACTTAGGCAATGCTATTCTGGACATAGGAATGAACAAAGATTTCATGACGAAGACACTAAAAGCAATGGCAGCAAAAGTAAACATTGACAAATGGGATCTAATTAAACTAAAGAGCTTCTGCACAGCAAAGGAAATTATCAGTAGAGTGAACAGACAACCTACAGAATGGGAGAAAAATTTTGCAAACTATGCATTTATAAAAGGTCTAGTATCCATCATCTATAGAGCTTACATTTACAAGAGAAAAACAACCCCATTAAAAAGTGTTCAAGGTACACGAAGACACTTTTCAAAAGAAGACATACATGTAGCCAACAAGAATATGAGAAAAGCTCAACATCACTGATGACAGAAATGCAAATCAAAACCACAATGAGATACCATCTCACACCATTATTGAAAAGTCAAAAAATAATAGATGCTGGCAAGGGTGCAGAGATAAAGGAATGCTTATGCACCGTTGGTGGGAGTATAAATTAGTTCAACCATTGTGGAAAGCAGTAGGGCAATTCCTCAAGGAGAAAAAAGCAGAACTACCATTTGACCCAGCAATGCCATTACTGGGTAGATACCCAGAGGAATATAAATTATACACCCAGAGGAATAGAAACCATTCTACCATAAAGACACATACATGCGAATGTTCACTGCAGCACCATTCACAATAGAAAAGACATGGAATCAACCTAAATGCCCATCAGTGGTAGACTGGATAAAGAAAATGTGGTACATATACACCACGGACTACTATGCGTCATAAGAATGAGATCATGTCTTTTGCAGGAACATGGATAGAGCTGGAGGCTACTATCCTTAGCAAATTAATGCAGGAACAGAAAACCAAATGCTACATGTTCTCACCTAGAAGTGGGAGCTAAATGATGAGAACTCGTGAACACAAAGAAGGAAACAGCAGATCCTGGGGTTTACTTGAGAGTGGAAAGTGGGAGGAGGGAGAGGGGCAGAAAAGATAACTATTGGGTACTGGGTTTAATACCTGGGTGACAGAATAATCTGTATAACAAACCCCTCTGACATGAGTTTAACTATATAACAAAGCTTCACATGTACCTCATGAACCTAAAATAACAATTTTTAAAAAACATTTTCATGATAGTTTAAGCTAGTTTGAACTGAGTTATTACTTGCAATAAAGGTGTGTTTGAACAGATACATTAGGCCTATGCCTTTAAGTAATTAAAATTTCATAATGTGTTTTAATATATAATACATCAAATTCTCCATCCATCATCCTCTCACCAAGAAAACCTCCTGACTTTTCTACTGCTCTTCTTTTCAGATAACACGTTAAATCATTTTGTGACGTTCCAAAAGATTTCCATTGTGGTGTCGGTAATATTTTTGTTAAAATTATCAATAAGTTTTAGAAAACTGATATCTTTATAGTTTGTTGATTTAGAAACATCTTGAATGCCCAGTTTATTCATATTATTTTCTGTAACTACCATTAACATGTGGTTTCACAGTTTATTAACAGTTCTAGAGGCTAAGGGTCTGAAATCAAGGTGTTGGAAGTAGATTCTTCCTGAGGCTGTGAGGGGGCATCTGTTCCATGCCTCTTTCCTCTCTTTTGGTGGCTCACTGGCAGTTTTTGGCATTACTTGGCTTGTAGATCCCAGCCCTCATCTCCATGTGGTATTGTCATTCTCCGTCTGTATGTGCCTGTGTCCATGTTTCCCCTTTATTGTAAGGCCACCAGTCATATTGGATTAGAGCCCACCAAAATAACCTCATTTTAACTTGATTACCTCTGTGAAGACCCCATCTCCAAAAAAAAAGCCACATTCTGAGGTACGTACTGGGGGCTAGGGCACCAACATACCTTCTGTTAGAAGGACACAATTCAACCCATATCAGACCTGAAGATTCTGATTTCTTCATATAGGTCACTGCTTCCTCAAACCGATGTTCAAAGATATATTCTTTGATATCACCGAATTCTCCAGAAGAATGTAAATTTTTACTATCTTGATTTGAAATTAATATAAATAGGTTATTCATGCCCATTAGTTTCTCTTACATGAAACAACTACAACAGCAATAATACCCTGTGTCTAAGTTAAAGAGGTGTTGCCGGGAGTCTGGGGATGCCAAGGTGGTTAGAGTTCTATGGGGGAAAGAACCAGGGAGGAGAAATGGAGACAGACCCCTATGATGGGTCCAGGGTCCCCCTCCAGTCTTCAGCTGAGTACTGGCCCCAGAAGCACATAGGGAAACTACCTGAGGCCAGGAAAGGAAGCACCTACAAGAGCTTTCTCAGGCTAAACGCAGGGAAAGAAAAAAAAAAAAGTCAGAGCAGATGTTAGAGAGTCAAAGTGTAAAAAGAACTGGAGCCATTGTTGGCTTTGGAGATGGAGGAAGGGAGTCGGAAGACAGAGAATCGGGTGGCCTCTAGAAGCTGAGAATGACGCTGGCCAGTAACCAGCAAGGAAGCAGAAACCTGTGAAGTTGCATGGAACTAAAATTCTGCCAATGTCCTGAATGAGTTGGAAGTGCGTTTATCCCCAGAGCCTCAAAAAGGAGCACAGTCCTGCCATTCCTTGAGTCCAAGCTTGTAAAACAAAAATCACAGAACCAGCTGTCACTCTGGGTCCAGAATGGTGACCTACCAATCTATGAGACAATAAATGTTTTTAATAAATGATTGTTGATTGTTGTTTTTTGTTTGTTTTGTTTTGAGACAGAGTCTCGCTCTGCTGCCCAGGCTGGAGTGCAGTGATGCAATCTCGGCTCACTGCAACCTCTGCCTCCCAGGTTCAAGTAACTCTCCTGCCTCAGCCTCCCGAGTAGCTGGGATTACAGGTACCCACCACCACGCCTGGCTAATTTTTGTATTTTTAGTAGAGATGGAGTTTCACCATCTTGGCCAGGCTGGTCTCGAACTCCTGACCTCATGATTCACCCACCTCAGCCTCCCAGAGTGCTTGGATTAGATTGTTGTTTTAAGATGCCAAATTTGTGGGGATTTGTTATGATAGCAACAGAGAAACTAACATTAGTAGAGGCTCAACAATACAGCAATATAGGGTCTGAGGTGAAAAATACACGAGAGAGAATTAACAGAAGTTTAGACTGCATAAGACAAGGCTAGTGAACTTGAAGAAACAGCAATAAAACTACCCCAAATACAGAAAAAAAGACTGCAAATGGGAACTTTATTTAAAACATAAATGGAGCATCCATACACCCAAGCATGATCTCAATAGATTGTTGTGAAGAAAAACGCACTCAAAGTGCTTTTTCCTCTTCTATGCAAAACAACAGATCAACACAGAAGACTTCTGTGACCAAATGTGTGGGGTTGCTCTCGACCAACAAGCAAGCAATCAATTCTGCAGCAGACTGCCGCTGGGTGTCCTCCAATTCGAGTCTGACATTATCTATGTGGAAATAGTGTGAGATCCCACAGGTTGAGGGCTCAGTCCCCAAAACTGTACCCTTCGACAGATACCAGTTCTGAGTCTGGGTCTACAGAACTTCTGATCAACTGGCTTCAAGTTGGGGTTCCCAGAACTCCATGTTTTTTTTGTTTTTTTCTTGAGATAAAGTCTCGCTCTGTCACCAGGCTGGAGTGCAGTGGTGTGATGTCTGCTCACTGCAACCTCTGCCTCCCAGGTTCAAGCGATTTTCTGGCCTCAGCTTCTCAAGAAGCTGGGACTACAGGTGCACGCCACCATGCCCAGTTAATTTTTGTATTTTTAGTAGAGAGGAGGGTTTCACCATGTTGGCCAGGAAGGTCTTGATCTCCTGTTCTTGTGATCTGCCCGCCTCGGCCTCCCAAAGTGCTGGGATTACAGGCGTGAGCCACTGCGCCCGGCCCCTCTTCAGTTTTGACTAATTTGCTGAGTGGCTCATGGAACTCAAGGAAACACTTAAATGTACTGGTTTATGATAAAGGATATTACAAAGGATAGATGAAGAGATGCATAGGGCAAGGTATGGGGGAAGGGTTGTGGAGCTTCCATGGCCTTCTTGGGCACTCCACCCTCCAAGAAGCTCCAAATATTCAGCTTTCTTGAAGCTCCTCCAAACTCTCATTTTGGGCTTTTATGGAGGCTTCATTACATAGGCACAACTGATTAAATCATTGGCCACTAGCGATCAACTTAACTTTTAGCCTTCTTCCCCCCTCCTGTTGGACAGTGAGGCTAAAAGTCCCAACCTTCCACTCATGCCTTGGTCTTTCCAGTGACCAGTCCCAGTTGGAGCTACCTAGGGGCTGCCAGCCAACAGTCAGTCATTAGCATACAAAAAGTCATCACTTCGATGATTCTAAGGGTTTTATGAGTTGTATATCGGGAAACAGGAAATGAGGTTGAAGACCAAATGTACATTTTACAATATCACACATGTCAAAAAAGGTTAACAAAATCCAGTACTCTTTGATAACAAAAACTCAACAAATAAGAAACAGAGAAGAACTTCCTCAATCTGATAATAGCATCTACAAATATCCCCCAACTAACATCACACTTAAATGGTGAAAGACTGAATGCTTTCCCCCTAACTCTAAGAACAAAACAAAAATGTCTGCTCTAGCTACCTCTATTCAACTTCATACTAGATCTCCTAGCCAAGAAAATTAGGCAAGGAAAAAAAAAAAAAATAAAAGGTATCTGGATGGAGAAGAAAGAAGCAAAACAATGTTCATTCATAGCAGACAAAGCTCAAGAATATAAAATGCACAGTTCTATCTATATTTATCTCTATATATTAAAACCCATGGATTCACACTGACCCCTCCGACTCCAATCTGACACCACAGAGTCCATTCCACTTTCTCCATTTTCAAACCTGTAACTCCCTTCTCCAATAGTTAGAAACCTGGATCCCTTTTATCCTCAGTAGATTTACTTTTTGAGCCAATAGTCCTTCTGTGTAACTAATCTCCGATAGCCACACCATCCTCTATTTGAATAGATTCCTCACTTCAGTCTCTGACCCCTGACCTGCGCTGGGTTGCTCTAACCTAAGCAGCTGCCTCACAGCCAGTTACGACTGCCACGACCCCCTTCTGGGGTAGACACCCTGCTGCTCACTCAGCAGCCCTCACTGGGTTGCCCACACCTTCACTCTCGCTCCCCCAGTGGGTGATGCCCTCCTGACTCCTCTGGGGTTCCTATACCCCACATTGGGCCACTACCATTGCCTCCTCCTCCTCACCTAGACACCCCACCTAACGTTTTTTAGGTTGAATTATTGAAGAGGAAAGGGAGAGAGGATGAGAGAGAGGAAGGGGAAGGGAACATTTTTTTAACCTCAACTTCTTCTTACTTTCTTGCCAATGCATCAAGGGTTTTTAATAAGTTGATAGTTCTGTGTGGTAGTGCCTACTGAAGGTGATCCTTTAGATGCCATGTGATCCAGAAATTCCACCATTAGGTAGATATATCCAAGTATATATAGGTACAACAAAAGATGCATGTAATAATTTTCATAGGTGTGTTATCCATAATAGCTAAACACCACAGGAAAACATCCTACAACTGAGCAGACAAGTAAATTCTTTTCATGTGCTGTATTCATACAATAGAATGCTAGACACCAATAAAAACCAAACGACCGCACATAAAGCAACATGGACGAGTCTCACAGTGGAGCGAAAGAAGTCAGACGTAAGAAAAGAAATACTGTGTGATTCCCAACAGGCAAAAATTACCTTTAAAGTCAGCTTGGTGGAAGGAGGGGTTTGTGACTAGAAGAAGCACGGAGAACAGGCTGGCTTTTGAAATGCCAGTAGGGTTACATTTGTTGATTTGAGTGGTTGCTATACAGGTGTGTTCATTTGTGATAACCTATGCCATTATGTGCACATGTTTCTGTATGTATATTAGACTTTAATAAAAATGATTACTTAAGCCATAGTTGCTTTTTATATTTTTAGTATTTTTGTTTTCCCTGGGAAGGATGATCAGGGCTGTTAGCTACCATTCCACAAGGAACAAATTCCCTCTCTAAGGTACTTTGTATAGATTTTTAAATATTACTTTAATGAAAGTTTTTTTTTTTTTTTTTTTGAGATGGAGTCTCGCTCCATTGCCCAGGCTGGAGTACAGTGGCATGATCTTGGCTCACTGCAACCTCCACCTCCTGGGTTCAAACGATTCTCCTGCTTCAGCCTCCCGAGTAGCTGGGATTACAGGTGTGCAATGCCACACCCAGCTAATTTTTGTATTTTTAGTATAGACGTGGTTTCACCATGTTTGCCAGGCTGGTCACGAATTCCTGACCTCAGATGATCCACCCGCTTTGGCCTCTCAAAGTGCTGGGATTACAAGCCTGAGTCACTGCACCCAGCCAGAAAGTTTTTTTGAGCAAACCTTTTTTATAAGAAGGTGAACTCCTGAAGGTCAATGTTAGTGCTTTATTCTGCTTGTATCCAGCAATGTTTAGAATAATTTTCAATAAGTTATACATGCTCAATATATATTAAAGGAACAAATGACTTGCCATTTGAGTTTGTGATGCGAGTAGAATTTCAAGCTCTATCTTACAAATGTGTTTTCTGGAAGACTGGTGTTTTGGCTGTCTTGCAAGGCACTATCCATTGGATTGGCCTTGGTTTAATCTGCATGAGGCTGTGGATTAACTCCTAAGTATCTTGGGGGCTTTTCCTTATAAAGACACAACCATATAAACTGGGTCAGGGTTCTCTTGGAATTCTGCATTCTACTGAAGTTGTTTCAGTGTTGGTAGAGGAGCCTTGCAATCTAATTAACACTATGTGAAAAGGCATTATCCACCAGGGAAAAGCACTTCAACAGAGCTAAAGATAGACAGCATGCATCAGCACAGTGGGTTCAGGCTAGAGGTCTCTGTAGGGATCACTACAGAGGACAGAAGAGGGCGCCAGTGGAGCACACCTGAGGCTGCTTTGCTATCACCTCCAGTTTCTATTGGCATTCTCTGTTCCTAATTATTATACAACCATGTTGCACCACATTGAGACAAGTTGACTGCTTACTTGAAGGAGATGCGTAAATGAATATGGACAGGATATCTCCTTGCCACAACTCTGATTTTATTGTTTCTCAGCTCATATTTTAAAATGTTTCTGAAGTGACTTCATTCACTCATCTCCTGTAAGCACAATTTTCTCCCCCACCCTTTTGCCCTAAAAATAAAAATAAAGATCAGCACTGTGATGACTGCTCGAATGTTGAATACCTTGGAGTTTATTCATAAATTTGAGGGTTTGCAGCTACTTCATTAAAATATATTTCCTCTAATTTGTTAAGCCTATCTTGAAGTTAGATACTAATTTTTGGTTGGGAAAAGAGGGAAGGGCTAAATTGCAAGTTTTGTCTACTCTCTCCATAGGTGTTTGGATTATTTTGGTAGATATTCCATTTGATTATCCATCAAAGCACTGAAGAAAGGAGGTGGCGTGTCTCGGTGGCAGCTGAAGATTGTTAATGTTATGATACTCACATTTCAAACTACATCTAAGTCGTATTAGTAATAAGCAATAGAGCAGAGACCTCAAAGATTTGGCATTAGGCATTTCAGGTGTGACTCTAGGTATCACTACTTCATTTATTCATTTAGCAGAGAGTTACTAAATACCTTTCTATTGGACACTAGGCTGGGTACTTTGGACACAGGGGTCGACAGAATATGGCACATTTCCTAACCCATTTAAACCTCAGTTTCCACCTCTGTAGAATGATGATATTGTCTTACCTCATTGCATTGTCATGAGAATTAGATGATAAAGCCACCAATATTAGTATGTACGTGAACAATGCTTGGTAAATATCAGTCTTTGCCATACTTTTTAGTAGTTTGTATCCATGTTTCAAACATGATAAATCAAACACATTGATTCTCATTGGTGCTTTTAGTTGTTTTAGTAGTTAAAAATTTTGCAAACTCCAACCGTGGTTACGGTTTGAGATTACATCCTAGCTATCTTCACAATGGGCTTGTAATAAATTGTGTGTGTTCGGGATGACAGTTTCCTTTGGCACATAAAGTTTATAGTCTTTTCTATTCATTTATCATTTTACTTGCTTACTGGAAACCGATAACCTCTAAAAGCTTCTCTTTTGTTCCTTAACTGGAATTTCTCTTCTATATTATTTGCATGTCTTCCACCTAATGAACCCAAATCAATTATGAAGCAATTATTTTTAAAATCTCCCTTATGAGAATGTAAAGAAGAAAATGAATCACAGTTTAAAGATGTTAGCTGTGGCTCATGCCTGTAATCCCAGCACTTCGGGAGGCCGAGGCGGGTGGATCCCTTGAGGTCAGGCGTTTGAGACCAACCTGGCCAACATGGTGAAACTCCGTCTCCACTAAAAATACAAAAAATCAGCTGGACGTGGTGGCAGGCACCTGTAATCCCAGTTACTCAAGAGGCTGAGGCAGGAGAATTGCTTGAACCTTGGAGACAGAGGTTGCAATGAGCCGAGATCATGCCACTGCACTCCAGCCTGGGCAACAGAGCAAGACTCTATCTCAAAAAATAATAATAATAAATAAAGATGTTGGTAGGCTGCTTTTCTCTTTAGATGCATCCCAAAGCACTTTCCCTCCCTGCATCTTTTCTTGTTTCTGTCAGGCTCATCCTAAACTTTTGCCACATCTTCAACTCCAGAACTGCCAATATTAAAAAACTCAGGGAATAAAATCATGTCTTTCTTTTCTTATCCATAATCATTTTTATTGAGTTGCAGCCAAATATATCCACAGCTTGCAGTTAAATCCCTCATTCACACAAATGTCCCTTCAGCATAACCTTCTTGTCAATATATTGCTTCCAGCCTCTAAGGTAAACTTTCTCAATTGCCATTGTTTCTTAACGTTTTGACCTTGGTTATCCTCCATCAACACTTTACCTTCTGACTTTGCTTCTTGTACTATTTAAAGAGCATTAGTCTCACAAAGGTTCCTTTCTAATTTCTGTTCTACCTCCAACCTTGTGTCTTCAATGCATGCCACCTGCCTCACTGAAACATCCGTTCAGTGAATAACTCCTCTGCCTCTTTCTTACACCCCCACCACCACCACACAGCATAATCTGGAATGTCAACTTCAACCAAGTTGTCATTGTCTTATATTAGAAACAGCATAGAGAGATACTATAAAGCTTATTCTCCTCCAGAAATTGCAATATATTTGAACTTTATGGCCTTAGACTGAATCATTTGAAGCTAATACCCCATGACATTGTCCTAATATGTCGCACTCTTCCTAAAAACATCCTCAGAGGTAGAGAAATCACAGGCTGATGGAACTACAACCATGTGCCTATAGTTTATTAGGTTACTAGCTCCCATTTCTTCCAGGCTAGAGGATTGTTTTGCCTCTGGTCAATACACAGTGCTCTTTCCTTAGCTCAGATGGTGAAGGTCATGTTTTCTCTACATCAGAATATGAACCTTCTCCTGTCTGTTAGCATCGGTGTGATTTTTAACCAGAGTCAAGTAATTGATTTCTGAAGACACCCTGGCCTTTACATACTTGCCTGTCTTACTTAGTGTAATTTTCTCTTGCTTTTCAAGTACATGATTAGCCACAATGTGATAAGTATATAAATCAACTGCCTGCCCTCTAGGACTTTTCACATTTAAATTTAGACTCTAAATTACTTTTGTTACACTGAAAAGATTTGAAAATGCTCGGTTGAATCACAGTCAAGCCACTTCAGAAGCTTGCAGTAATTTCCTATATTGCCACAGGAAATTATTTTCCCAAATACATTCTGGTTTTTTTGTTTGTTTGCGATAGAGTCTTGCCTTGTCGTCCCAGCTGCAGTGCAGTGGCACGATCTCAGCCCACTGCAACCTCCGCCTCCCAGATTCAAGTGATTCTCTTGCCTCAGCCTCCCGAGTAGCCGGGAGCCATTACGCCTTTTAGTAGAGACGGGGTTTCACCATGTTGACCAGGCTGGTCTCAAACTCCTGACCTCAAGTGATCCGCCCGCCTTGGCCTCCCAAAGTGCTAAGATTACAGGCATGAGCCACACGCCTGGCCAACATTCTGTTTTGTAGAAAGCACTCCTTTGCTACCTCCCTCACCCAGGATTTGAAATCATCCAGTTTCCTACTGTTAAGAGCATTCAGAGTCAATGGCTGAAGTTTCAGTCACTTGCTTCCACGGAACGGTGGCAAAATGAGTATTGTGGTTTAAGCCAACTTCCCTAATGCTTTATGAGAGGGATGTCTCACCACTGTTAGCCTTAATGAGACACACATTCCTCTGCAACTGATGACTCCTCTTAACGGTTCAAATGCGTGCCACAGACTTTAGAAAGCAGGTTCAAATGATTTTGGAAAATTTTAGTGTTCTTTGAAATCACTGATAACACCCAGAGCAGCATTAAACAGTGTGGGGAATCCCTTGTTATCTTCCCAAACTTCAGCTGGAAATGAGTAATCAGAGGACCTAAGGAAGGGCTGTGCCACTTGCGAAATAATAGAAAATAAAAAGGGCTGATAGTATGTACGTCGATTGTATTTCCGGTGCCCTCTTCTCATCGCTATGCAGTCATCCATAACTTAATACGTTCTGGGAAACGAGTCCTTAGGCGATGTCACCGCCGTGCCAACAAACGCAGATGCTGTAGCTTGCAGCACACCCAGCTTAGATGTATAGCCATTTAGCCATGAGGCTACAAACCCGTGCCGCATGTTACTGTACCAAATGCTGTAGGCAACTGTAACACAATGGTAAGTATTTGTGTATCTAAACATAGAAAAGGTATAGGAAAAAAAATACATACAGTACAGAAGACAGAAAACGGTACACATGTCTAGGGGACTTACCATGAATGGAGCTTACAGGACTGCAGGTCGCTCTGGGTGAGTCAGTGAGTAGTGAGTGAATCTGAAGGCCTGGAATCTTACTGTACACTACACTGTAGACTTTGTAAACACTGTGAACTCAAGTTCCCTGAAAAACACATGGAGAAAAGAAACTATTCCAGTGAAGAGTTTACAGCCTTAAGTGTAAACCGAAGGGGTGTTCCCGAGGAAAAAAAAAAAAAAAAACAAGGCCCTGGTTTTATAACAAAAGTTCCCACCCGGGCTTCCAATCAAGTCCACGTACACAATGAAGAGGAAACTTGCTTAGTTTTGATTGGTCAATACAGCTGAATCCTAATTGGGTGATACGGCTCAATTCTGACTGGCCAAGGTAGGTGAGCCGTGATTGGTTGGTTTAGGTGAACTCTGACAGTCCCAATAACAAAAAGGTGCAGGTTTTCAGGGAACTCAGTACCTGTGTGATCCCTAGTTAACACATGGCCACTTGGCTCTATTTTAAACGTAGGCTCATTTAGCCACTTGGGCTGCATTTGAAAGATTGGCTCTTTCAGATTCACATTTGTTGCCAACTGTATACTTAGGCTACACTAAATTTGCAAACAATATTTTTCTTAAATAAATTAACCTAGCTCACTGAAACTGTTTTACCTCATAAACTTGAATTGTTAAGGTTTTCACTCTTTAGTAATAACACTTAGCTTAAAACACACGTTGTATAGCCATATAAAACAATATTTTTTGTCCTTATTTATGTCGTTATTCTATAAGCTTTTTTTCTATTGCTGCTGACATCAAAATAAAACTGTAGAGATAAATCTCTAAATTTAAATTTTTATTTTGGAAGAAAGAATTGCAATTCAGGAGCTGGGCACGGTGGCTGATGCCTGTAATCTCAGTGCTTTGGGAGGCTCAAGTGGGAGGATTGCTTGAGGCCAGGAGCTGAAGACCAGCCTGGGCAAGAACTATCTCTACAAACATAAAAATAAAAAATAAGCCAGGCATGGTGGCATGGCCTGTAATCCTACTACTCAGGAGGCTGAGGCAGGAGGATAGTTTGAGCCCAGGAATTTGAGGCTGCAGTGAGCCATGATCTATCTTGCTGCTGCACTCCAACCTGAGCAATGGAGTGAGACCCTGTCTCTTAAAAAAAAAAATGCAGTTAAAGACATATCCTTGTCTGGGTAACCTTTAGTATGTCCAAAGAACAAAGAGAAGGTTGGGGGTTTTATAAAGAAAAAAAGAGGGATGTTTTGTGTGGTCCTGAGAGAAAGTTCACTGGTATTAGAAAGGTTTTGGCAAGCTCCAACAGATGGGCAATGGCAGTCGGCAAAATTAGTCCTACAGCTGCAGCAAGTTATCTCAGCACCTGTAGATAAAGCTGGTTTGGGGTTACAACAGGCAGTTTCCCTGCAGAGAATAACATCATTTCTAGAGCAACATTATGTACCCTGAGTGGTTTTTTCTCCTGGTCCCTCAACTCTGATATAGGTGGGTATGACAAGAATGACCCTATTTATAGGATCAACTTTCACACTATTTTTTAAAGTTTTTATATGTTAGTTTACTTTTAAACTTTTTTATTAAAAACGAAGATACACACACATTAGCCTAGGCCTAAAGAGGGTCAGGATCATCAAGATGTCACTAAGCAACAGGAAGTCTCCAGCTCTAGGAAAATCTTGTGGACCACCATCATACATGTTTTGTTGACTGAAGCAGTTGTTATGTAGCACATGACTGTATTTCTATGCAAGCGTCTACCAACTTGCCGGGCCTGTGCCATGTATCTCTTGTTTTATGCCCTGGGCTTCTCTGATGCTGCAGTGTGAGATGACAGAGATGATCCCCCTGGAGCACAGACACCTGCAATCTGAAGAGTCATATCCTACGCAGCCGTGCTTGATGGATGGGGAACCAGAGCCAATGAGTAAATGCTGCCCTTGTCTTCCCCTGGAAGGATGGTTCAGAGCATGCAGAAAGGCTTCTCAGAAAATGGCATGGGAGATGTTGGGCAAAGGGCACACACTTTCAGTTAATAAGATGAATGACTTCTGGTTATCTAAAAAAACCTCAAACACATTAAATTTAACAGAGTTTAATTGAGCAAAGGACAATTCAAGAATAGGGCAGCCCTCAGAACCAGAATAGGTTCAGAGGATTCAGCTCCTCAATGTGGGCACACAGCATTTCTGGACAGAAAATGGAAGTGAGATCCAGAGACAGCTCGACTGGTTCCAGGCCAGTATTTACATTTTTTCCACATGGTCCGATCGGTTAGCTGCCTGTGATTGACTGACTGAGCTCAGCTGCTGTGATTGGCTGAGACTCAGCTACTTGTTACAAAAGTATACTCCTAAGTCAGGCTTTCAGTGAGTTTAGGTTCTGATATGGTTTGGCTCTGTGTTTCCACCCAATTCTCATGTCAAATTTTAATCCTTTATGTTGGGGGAGGGAGCTGGTGGGAGGTGATTGGATCATGGGGGCAGTTTTCCCCTTGCTGTTCTCATGCTAGTGAGTTCTCTTGAGATCTGGTTGTTTGAAAGCATGTAGCCCTTCCCCTTTTGCTCTCTCTTCCTCCCACTCCAACATGTGAGGGTGTGCTCGCTTCCCCTTTGCCTTCTGCCATGATTGTGAATTTCCCAAGGTTTCCCAGCCATGTTCCCTGTACAGCCTGCAGTACTGTGAATCAATTAAACCTCTTTTCTTCATGAATTACCCAGTCACGGGTAGTTCTTTATGACAATGTGAGAATAGACTCGTGCAGGCACTAAGTTAGGTTGCAGTCCGTTATGTATAGACTCAAAATGTGAAGGTAGCCTAAGGCCAAATTTAGTTTAAGATGTCTATAATTCAAGACATTGTACTGTATGCTTCAAATTTACTAAAAGAGTAGATCTTATGGTAGCTAGTTATGTGAGGTAAGAGAGATGCTTATTAGCTTGATTGTGGTAATCATTTCACGATGTGTATCCATATCAAATCATCACTTTGTACACCTTACATATATACTCTTTTTTGAGTCAACTATAGCTCAGTAAAGTTGGGTTGCAGGGAGAAATAAAAGGAAGTGCCATGGGATGGAGCCCCTGCCCACTGGAGCCCTGGCTGCCCTGGCAACATGCTCTTGCAGTGCCTCTCTCTCCTGCTGCTTCCCTCCCCCCGGTTCCACACTCCACTCCCTGGATAACATGCAAACATTTGCGTTACACATTGACATACTGACGTGCAAACTACCTGCTCACAAGTCTTTGTTCCAGTCTCTGACCTCAGGGGAATCTAGGCTAAGACACTAATTGTTTAACCAGTTCAGCAACTGCTTGATTAAACCAACTGGATAGCTTGAACCTCTCTTACTAGGAACTAACTTTCTGCTTTGGAAGGAAAATGGAAGGCGGCCACAACAGGTATCCAGGCACAGAAGAATTCCCAGGGCCACCCAGCTACATAGATATGTCAGCAAAACAAAAGATTCACAAACTAATCATCATCTAATGAAAGAAACTAAATCAGTAATTATGATAAAATCTCTTGGGGTAGGGAGAAAGGAGGAGGAAAGTGGCTTTAACAAATGCATAGTTAATGACTTAGCAAGATAAGATAATTAGGCATAGTCTGCAGAACTGTGGGTGGGGGTGGTTGTGGTGGAAAGGCTGCCACAAAACTGTGAGATCAAAGCTCATTTATAAAGTAATTAAATCCCGAGTACAGTTGTTGCCCAAAGGAATTTCAGTTTCAAAAAATTTTCATCTTTGACTCAACTTTTGAAAAACTGGTGATGCCTAAGCCTTAGGGCACGTTAGGAAATCCAGCTGGATTTGGGAGTCGACACTCAACAGGAAGAGCTGAATTTTCATCCTAGGGCCTTCTTGCCCCAGCAAATAATGTGGGCAGTGAAGTTACGACAGGCTCTGTCTGTCTTCCAGTGCTTCAAATGCCTTCCTCATTTAATACACAGTGACCTTTAGAAGTAAGTATCTCCACACATGTACACAGAGAGGGAACACCACACACCAGGGCCTGTTGCGGGGTTGGGGATGAGGGGAGGGCACTGAGAAGACAGGTCAACAGGTGCAGCAAACCACCATGGCACACGTATACCTAAGTAACACACCTGCACATTCTGCACATGTGTCCTGTTTTTTGTTTTTTGTTTTTTGTTTTTTTGAGACGGAGTCTCCCTCTGTTGCCCAGGCTGGAGTGCAGTGGCCTGATCTCAGCTCACTGCAAGCTCCGCCTCCCGGGTTCACGCCATTCTCCTGCCTCAGCCTCCTGAGTAGCTGGGACTACAGGTGCCCGCCACCTTGCCCAGATAGTGTTTTGTATTTTTTTTTTAGTAGAGATGGGGTTTCACTGTGTTCGCCAGGATGGTCTTGATCTCCTGACCTCGTGATCCGCCCGTCTCGGCCTCCCAAAGTGCTGGGATTACAGGCTTGAGCCACCGCGCCCGGCCCTTGTTTTTTTTTTAGAATAAACAATAATTATTTTTTAAAAGTAGGCATCTCCATTTTACCATATCAAAAATGTGAGGTGGTTGGATTAGTTGAACTCAGACATATTTCCATGTTCCACTTGGAGTCTTGGGTGCAGACACTGACAAGGGCTCAACTGTCATGATTCCTTGCTGCAAGGGGATAAGGTAAAGGAAGCGCTCATGTGTTCTAGATGCCTTACAAAAATGGCACAGGTTGTATACGAATTTGGTAAAAGCTCTTTAGCGCTTTTCCAATTTGCCTCGGAAATACTGCTCGGGCAGTGAGTTTCACTCCTTTTTACTCTAACCAGGAAATGGGTTAAGCCCACAGATAGAGGTTATGATTATTACATCGAGTTTTCCTACAAATAGAAAATAAATGTACTGGTCAGGGTTGTTTAAGCATCCTCCTCTCATTGCTAATTACAGACTTCATTGGAAGTTAGAGTTGCCATTCTAGTTTACTCACCAGCGCCTTTGGAGTTTGTTTCCTTTGAGTTTGTGTCAATTCTATAGAAATGAATCAAGACAGGGGAATGGGAAGTGCAGCTTCTGGATCTGTAAAGCTCGTGGATCTGAAAGTGGCAAATGCGCCACTTCTTTCTCTCTTCCAGGCCACATTAGCTCTGGTCATGCCCTCCTCACAGAAGCAGCTTCACCCAAAGTCTACAGGTTTCATTAAAATTGCTGAGTAATCACATGAGAAAAATCCCTACAATAATAGGTGTTGATATTCTGGCATAGTTATTATGATTTTAAATGATAAATCACATCTGGTCAGGTATCAACCAACATCCACAAGGAAACTATTGGTTCAAAATATATGTATGTATGTATGTATTTATATTTATTTATTTATTTTTTATTTTTTTGAGATGGAGTCATGCTCTGTCACCCAGGCTGGAGTGCAGTGGCACAATCTCAGCTCGCTGCAACCTCCACCTCCCAGGTTCAAGCAATTCTCCTGCCTCAACCTCCTGAGTAGCTGGGAGTACAGGTGCGCGCTGCCAAACTCGCTAATTTTTTGTATTTCAGTAGAGATGGGATTTCACCATGTTGCCAAGGCTGGTCATGAACTCCTGAGCTCAGGCAATCCACCTGCCTCGGCCTCCCAAAGTGCTGGGATTACAGGCATGAGGCACCGCACCAGGCCCAAAATTTACTTATTAAGTGGCATCTACATGCTGGTTGCTATGGGTACAAAGGTTAATAGCAATGAAAAGAATATTTATATAGTGTATACGGTGTGCCAGGTACTATCCTAAATCTATATGTATATTTAGAATATATACATTTATGCTAGATGGGGCATGTGTATATATATACTTCTTTAATTCTCACAATAAAAATTCTCTTCATTTTACAGACAAGGAAACTGAGGCAAAAGGAGGTTAAGTAACTCACTAGAGAGTAAGACATTCTGAAAGAATTCACTCCGGTGGGGAACAGACACAAAGAAACCACACAACCATGTGATAGTGCGACTACAGATCGTGTAAGAGGTGCTCTTACAGGGAAGGAAGAGAGCGAGGTGTGAGGAGCACCTTCCGGAGGAGCTGAGAAGGCTTCTTTAGGCAGATGACATCTGAGTGGCTCTCGAAAAATGAAAAGCAGCTTTCAAAATAGGACAGGCAGGGCATACAGGGAATAACAGAAAGAATCATCCAATCTATAGCTTTATTCATAATTGCATCATATTGAAACAACCAAGATGTCCTTCAGTAGGTGAATGGATAAATAAACTGTGGTACATCCAGGGAATGGAACCTTATTCAGCAATTCAATTTGATGCACCTCTATCAGGTTTCCTTTAAATAGTGTCATGAGAGTGCCTAGCAGGTTCAGGTTCATGTGATGTTTTTAGTTCTTCTGAGGGGAAATTGTCTTCTCTATGTACAGAGGTTCCTGGGAAAGACATGAGGTGGAGAGCCAGGCTGGTAAAAAAGCAGCAGCCAAGGCAGGCCTGAGGATGAAGAAGCAGGTCATAGAGTCCTTATTCAGCAATTCAAAGAAATGAGTAATCAGACCACGAAAAGACATGAAGGAATGTTAAATGCATATTCCTAAGTGAAAGAAGCCAATCTGAAAAGGCTGCAGACTGTATGATTCTAACATATGCCATTCTAGAAAAGGCAAAACTATAGATAGAGACTGTAAAAAAGATCAGTGGTTGTCAGGGATTAGGGGTGTGTGGGAGGAGGAGATGAATAAGCAGAGGACAAGCAATTTTTAGGGCAGAACAACTTTTCTATGTGATATTGTAATGGATATATGACAATATTCATTCATCAAAACCCATAGAAATTACAACACAGAGAGTGAACCTCAATGTAAACCATAAACTTTAGTTAATAAAAATATGTCAATAATGGTCCAATTGTAGTACATATACCACAGCAATGCTAGATGTTAATGCTATGGGAAACTGGAG
Organism: Macaca nemestrina; assembly: GCF_043159975.1. Taxonomy (NCBI): domain Eukaryota; kingdom Metazoa; phylum Chordata; class Mammalia; order Primates; family Cercopithecidae; genus Macaca; species Macaca nemestrina. The sequence goes on along the minus strand of NC_092125.1, from coordinate 11,343,678 downwards.
AGCAGGGAGAGGAGTATATGGAAACTCTGTACTTTCTGCTCATCCTTTTTGTAAAACTAAAACTGCTCTAAAAATTAAACTCTATTGAAAGAGAAAGAGAGGGAGAAATAGCTTTCAAAATAGTATAGACGGAGCAATATAGAAAGAGGGCATCAAGTCTTCAGAGCGCTCTCCAAAACCTGAATTAATCTTGGAGTAAGTAGGAAATATTAAGCCATGAGTAATTTATAACTTAGTGTAAATTATTTCATTTTCCTTGCTGTCATTAGCTGGCTTCAGGATGTGGAGAAATGAAGATTCCTTTGGCTGCAAGTGAAACCTAGCTCATACTCCTTCGAGTAAAAGGAAATGTACTAGCTGACATAACCTGGAAGTCCTCGGGGCCACTCCAGCATCGGTGAATCCAAGAGTACAAATGAAGTCACTGTAACGCATCTCTCTACTCACTGCTTCCTCCTTCTCTCCCTCTCTCTCCCCCTCCCCCCTTTCTCTGTCGTGCCTCAATTTGATGCACTTCTATCAGATTCTCTTTAAATAGTGTAGTGATAGCCCCTAGCAAGTTCAGGCTCATGTGATTTTTTTAGTTCTTCTGAGGGGAAACTGTCTTCTCTATGTACGGGGTTCCTGGGAAAGACATGAGGCTGGAGGGCCAGGCTGGTAAATAGGCAGCAGCCAAGGCAGGCCCAAGGATGAAGAAGCAGGTCATAGAGCAAAGTCACTCCGTAGGAACCAGCTAGTGAGGAATATCACCATAACCTGTACCACCCCCAGGACTCAGTGAATGGTACCCTGGTTATGCTTTGGCCAAAAAAAAAAAAAAAAGAGGAAATACAGTAGAGGCAATAGGGCCCTGACCTATGTATTGCTTTTCTTATTCTGCCGTGACTGAATACTGTGCCTCCAGTGCCTATACCATCCTACTTCAATCGGCTTTTTGAGAGTCACCTTAATGGAGGAGACGATGAAACCCCTGTTTGAATAGGTACCAAATCTCACAGCTTTAACTCTATTTGTTTCTTATGTGAAAGGGACACATGAATTTAAAAAATGTATATTCTAACTTTTCCCATTGTGTCTCTGTAGATCTTGCTGATCCAGAATCAGTGACCCAGGCCACAGCCCAGGAAATAGCCTCTTCCTGTTTGAGAAAGTGAAAGCTGATAGAATGTCCCTGTGGCTGCCTTAGGATCCTCAATAAGCATCTAGTACATGAGAAAAATTAATCTGCTTGGCCTATGTTATGCTTCTCCAAGGACTCTAAGAATCTAAGTTGTGACATCAAGATAGAAAACAAGATAGTAAAATAATTCTCTGTTCACATCATCTTCTACATTTAATAACTCCCCTAGATAGCTCTATTGTCTAGAGGTCAGTGATGTCCAACAGAACTTTCTCCAATGATGGGAATGTCCTTAATGTAATAGCTACCAGACACACATATAGCTACTGAGCAGGAAATGTGGCTAGTGTAAACTGGAACTGATTTTTAAATTTTATTCCAATTAATATGAATTCAAATTCTACACATGACTAGTGATTGTCTTATTTGACAGCACAGGTCTATACAGTCTAATGTTAACCCTTACTAACAGAATCTGCCCCACCACAATTAAGTGGCCATGTTTTATATTACATGACCTTACCCTCCCACCTGATTGGACCAGAGGCGGTTACCTGCCCCCCAGGACAGCCAATCACAGACTGCTAATGATCTATACTATGAAGCCGGACTCCATAGGTGAGCTACACCAATCATATTTCTTTCCCTGGATTTTGGAACTGGGAAATTGAGAGGGGATTGGCTATGGGAGCTAAGCTTACTTCATCACACAGACTCAGGGCCCAGGTGATAACTACGGGCCACCTGCAAACTGGGGTTCTGAGAAAACAGGAGTCCTGGTATGTGTTAAAAGGGAGAGCTGGCTGCTAGAGATGGGGTAGAATGGGTCAGATGTGCTCACAAGAACAGAAGCTGTGAGGGGCCCTCATGGCCCATGACAGAGGCAGGAAGCAGCCTTGGGTTTCCTCTCTTTGGGGCTTGGCTGTATTTCAGCTTGTGTTTCTGTCCGCTCACAAGATTCTTATTTATTTCCTGGAAATGCGCTCCCTTAGCATAAGCCAGAATGAGTGGAACTCTCTTTCCTGTCATCTAGACCACTTTTAATGAAATTATGATACTGTAATATAAATTATAAAGAAAAGCATGTTATGCACCCTAGAAGTCAATGTGTTTTTGAGCTGGAAGGAAATTAGGAATCATGGAGTTTAATGTCATCATTTTAGAGGAGATGGAAGCTATTTTGAAATGTTGCTGTCTAAAGTCACAGAGCCGGTTTCTGACAAATATTCAAGTATTCATTCTGAAAGTTTGTTAGAAAAACCAAAATGAAACAACAACAAAAATAATCTGTCATTGTAGTTTTTGAGAGAAAAAGAAAATACGGTAGTGGATGGATACCTCAGTTTTAAGTTGAATCTAACTTTTTAACAGGGCTTACTAACTTAATGGGGTTTCGTTAATAGTTAAAACTCACATTTTGTAGGTGTTTGTCCCTAAATGAATGATTCAGGGTCTCTATTTTCTGTAAAATATCCTCCCACCCAAATATTTCTGGGGGGCCATGGCGTGTCTCCTGCACGGTATCGAAACTTCCCCAGATGCTCTGCCTCCAAGCGCCACGTGGGGGCGCTGCCTCACCACCGCCTGACCTGCGCACGTGTCCGGGAGAGCGCTGACCTCCGCACCAAGGCCACTGAGTCCTGGCCGGTTGCCACAGCGGTGCTGGTCTCTGCGCGCGGTTCCCAATTCACCAAAGCCACGTGGACTTGTCATCAGAGCGTTCAAGTGACAAGGCCGGGCCCTGCCCGTGTGGAGTGCCTGGTGAAAGCAGCTCCTTGGTTTCTGCTTCCAGCCATAAGGTTCAGACAGGAACCATGAACCCAAGGGCTGGATCGAAAACAAATGTGTCACACACACAGCTCTCTGTGAGTTCCTCTGAGTCTCTGACAACCTGGGGCTACTTCCCACACCCCGACCTCTTCTTGTTCTCCAATACTGCTTAAGCACGGTACAGCTTGTGTGCCAACCAGGGCTACTTCAGGTGGAAAGCTTCCCTCCCTCCCTCCCTCCCTCCCTTTCCTTCCTGCGCCCTCCCTTCCTACCTCCCTCCCTCCCTCCCTGCCTCCCACAGGAGATTGGGCACCAGTCCCTGGCCTCATGTTTCCACCTCTGATGTACTTCTTTTGGGGCCGCACTCCTGGTCCTCTTCCCATCTCCTGTTGTCTGGGGAAAAGGAGAGGCTTACCAGATAGGTGAGTTTGAGAGAGGGGACAGAGGCCAGAGGCCGGGGGCCAGCTCCTTCCCCTCTGCAGAGCTCACCTCTGCCAGAGGCCTCTGTTTGTGCCTCCAACACTCTTCAGCCGAGCTGCGCAGGCCTTTGTAAGGGGGGCCTGCAATTTTCCATCTCTATCCAGGATTGTGTGAGCACATTTAATTCTGGGACGAAATACCAATACTACTATTTTTGAACCTCCTCAAGTTAAAACTCACCTCCTATGTACCTGACATTATATTAAGTGTTAAGGATACAGAGAACACCAAGAAAAGCTGTAAGAATCTCCACAGAGCTGGTGTCTGGGGAATAGGGACAGGAGGTGTTAGTGCCACTAACCAAGACTGGAGACATTTGCTGAAGAGGGTCAGGCCAAGTCAACCTTGGTCTAACAGTTCTTAGCATTTTTGTTTTTTTAATTGATACTCTTTTTTTGAGATGGAGTCTTGCTCTATCACCCAGACTGGAGTGCAATGGCACAATCTCAGTTCCCTGCAACCTCCACCTCCTGGGTTCAAGTGATTCTCCTGCCTCAGCCTCCTGAGTAGCTGGGATTACAGGCACCTGCCACCATGCCCAGCAAATTTTTGTATTTTTTAGTAGAGATGAGGTTTCACCATTTTGACCAGGTTGGTCTCGAACTCCTGACCTCAAGTGATCCACCCACTTCAGCCTCCCAAAGTGCTGGAATTACAGGCATGAGCCACCATGCCTGGCCAATTAATGGACACATTTTTGAGTGAGGTTGTGATTTTACAATCATGGGTTTTTTTCTCAGTTGAGATTGTAATAGAATAATTTTAATGATATAATTGTTTTAGGTAGAATTTAATGCATTGTTTTTTCCATACAGCATTGTGGCTTCCACGTGTGAAAATATATATGGATAAAAGAATTTTTAAAGTAACAAAAAACTTTACCCTATTAGTTGTATATTTCCTTCCAGTCTTTTTTCCACTGTGTGCAGGTTTTAGGTGCCTTTGATGACATGTTTGATTTAAATTCAACTGTAATTATTTTGTCATTTTCTATCCAGAGTTTGTCACTTAAGACTATCTTATGAGACTATTTTAATATTAGTCTTCATAAAGATAAGCAAAAATGGCTGTAATATATTTGACTAACCAAATATACTCTAGTTTATTTAATGATTTCTCTATGTTTGGACAGTTATTTCAGTTCCCTTAACCTTTTGCTGTTATAAAATGCCTAAAGGATAGAGCATTTGAAGTCAGAAATAAATGGCTCTAACTCTAGCCTTGATGCTAGCAGCCTTGGACCTTTGTATAAGCTCCTTTGTCTCCTTGAGTCTGTTTTGTCTGTGAAATGGGAATATGTAATTCCTACCTTGTAGGTTATTTTAAGCAATAAATAAATGTTGTACACGAAGCACCAAGTACAATGCTTAATGTCTAGTGCATGTTTAATAAAAGTATTTCCTACCTCTCTTTCCTATGACATGAATACATAAATAAATAATGTGATTTCTGACAGGCATTTGCTAGCAAACAATTGCAGATCACTAGGGGAATATATTAAATAAGTACTTTGATGTATTAAAGCACCAGCATTTTACAAAACCAATGATGAAATGTATGTCTTTGGCCCAAAAGAGTTTACAATTTAGAGTTAATTTTCCACCTGTGCCCAAAACCAGTAGAAAGTCTAATAATAAACAAATCTGCTTATTCAAATGGATAACCTTCATGAGTCAGGCCCAATATGAGCTCTTAAATGAGTTTTCCTTTAGCACAGAATATTTTCCCTTCATATTGCTATTAAGATGTATCTGTTCGTTCATTCATTCATTCATTCATCTGAGCCTGGACCTGTCTAATAAGTCAGGAGGCAACTTGAGGCCACTCCTGAGTTTTGAAGACGGCATCAGCCTTAAGGAGGCTGCTTACCTTCCTCTTTGCAGGGGGGCTGGCAGTGGCAGGGGGAGGGCTGCTTACGGTGTGTATGAATGCTGAAACAATTTATGTGTAATTTTGATTAAAGGCGGTCTGCTCTCCACTGGGAACTGGACCTCTGATGATGAACTTTCTCCTTGTGCCATCTACTCTTTCATCAAGCAAAGCTTCCTGAAGCATGTGCTGTATCAGGAGCTCTGCTAAGGGACACAGAAGAGACTGCGACTACCATTTCTATCAGGTAGTCCAGTGGGGAGGAAGACCTGGGGTAAATTGCTGCATAAGTACTATGATGAAAGCTTATCAAGCATTCATTCATTCAGTGATAAATGTCTATTGATTATGAAACACCGGTCAGACCTGCCCTGGCAACTAAGGATGCAGGGATGAGAAAACATTCTGGTCCTGTCCTTGTCCATCTGTCCATCCTGTCTAGGAGCTGCTTGGCACTACCAGCATTCTTCTCTCTCCTTTTCTAAGTGGAAATGAATTAAACCAGTGGTGTAGTTGGCCAGCAGTTTAAAGTAGGACAGTGAATAAAACAAGCAATTTTTCCCCTAGGAAGTCAGTTGGGGCTAAAGGATTTCACTCTTATCTCTTTGTACCAGATCCTGCCTTGAGGAAACCTGAGACGGCTTGCTTTTCGAATCCTGTGTGTTCTTTCCTAGCTGGAAGTTTGTTCTTGCTTTGTTTTAAAGTGGGGCAAAATTTATGTAAATGGGTCTCAGGCGTGCAAAGAAGATTTAATTGGTGATTTAGGAGTGTAATTGTTTTCCTCCACTGAAAACTTGGAACTGGACTGTTCTTGTCTGAACCTAAACTGTTTCTTCCCAGGAGTCCTGACTGAAAGGGGCTCATCCGTCTTTGGCTGGGAGTGCAGGGCTTGTGTCTTCCTTCTCCTGTTATGCTAACTTCCCCTCAAGGAACTGTGTGGGCTCCTTTACCTAAGGATGGAGAAAGCCTGATATTAGTTCCCAGTCCTCCTTGAGGAAGAAAGAGGAAGAAATAATAGAAGTGTGGGACTTCAAAGGGAAAGCCCTAATTCTAAATAATCCCACTAATTAGCCATAGGACCCTATACCTGATCCCTTTAGGAACAGGGATGGACGGGGCAGGCGATGGGGGTGGGGTGGTCAGGGAATTCTCGTGAAACCAGGGAGGGAAACAAACATACCTGTAGAAATTGGGAGTCTGAAACCTCTTTGACTTCTGTGATCTGAGACACCAAAACAGATGTCCCTTTGTTAACGAAGACAGATCCTAAGGTTAAGGAAACAAAAGTTACCTGCAGGTTAAGGTCTCCGGGCTGGGCTTGCATGGCAACTTCCTAAATTCCTATGGCTACAAGAAAAAACACACTTTGCTAACCTCCTTAACAGTAGGAGCTATCAGGAAAATTGTCAGATACTTCCTAACTCTGATTTACAACCCAGACTCGTACAACTCTGACTGGACAGAGGACCGTCTTGCAAACATTCTTTCCTGATAAGCAACTGCAGACCTGAAGCCAGTTCCTGCCAGATCTAGAGACGGCACAGAAACTCATCTTTGTGTTCTATAGTTCACCTTTTGATGCAGAGCCAAATTCTACCTCATTTTAATCTAAAACCCTGCCCTAAACTGAGGTGGGTGTTACATGTGTTTACCCAGTGTGCATATACAAGACTCCCCTCATAAATATGTATAGCTTTCCCCCAAATCTGCTATGTATGATTCTACTGTGTGATATGGACCCCGTGAGGCATAAAAGCCAACCTGCTCTTTCCTCTTCAAAGAGAAAGCATCTTCAGTACATGCCGGAGACTCTCTTCCGGTTTTGCAAACTGATATCACAAACACAGTTCTCCTTTCTACTGTTCAGCCACCCTAGTGGTCTTTTGGATGATGATCTTTTTACTTTTCCTGTTTGGGGCTTCCTTTTGGTTTCCTTTGCCTTTAGTTTTGAAGTACAGTTTCTTTTGAAAACTTCACCTAACTTTCTCATATATTGCTGTATTACATTTTGAGAAACTGGGCAATATACATGTCATTTGACCCAGCAATTTCACTTGGAGGAATTTATCTCAAGGAATAACAAGTACAGTACATAAAAGTGTCTGTGTCAGAGTGTTCATCCCCACATTGTTTATAATACTGTAAAAACTGGCCATGATATAAATGTTTACCAAATGAAGACAGCACAATAAAGTCTGGTATAGCCATACAATGGAATGCCATGTAGCTGTTTGCAAGGATATCTATATTTGTTTTAAAATATTTCACCATATATGGTGTGTTAAGTTATACCTAAGTATAGCCACTGGCTCCCTCTGAAATTTAAACCCAATGGAGTGGTCAGCTAACACTGTCATCAGGAAGCTCTCACCCAGTGTGACTACTGTCATTCACCTCTTCATCAAACGCGGAGGCTTTGCTAATGACTGGAGTGATTCTTAGGAATGGTCTTTATTGGCAAAATCAGTCATATTGAAGATTGGGTCTAATGAACTATTTGAAATACTATATTTGCCTGAAAAAGAACATAAGAATTGAGCAAGGCTTGTGGACTACAATGACACTTGAGATTCCATCCCAAAATCCAGGGGCCAGTTTAGACTCAGATTCATCTTTAGACAGCACTCCAATTGGGTCTGGATTCACTTTCCTGGTGCCCAGGCTGATGAATTCCATGACAGTCTGCATTGGCTATGTGAAGCTTTTCTGCATGATGGCGAAAGACCTAGAGTTGGGCTTTCCCCCAGCTCATGAAATAGATAACATGACTATTTTTGTGATACTTTCTCTTTGTGTGCGTGTGTATGCATGTGTGTGTGTGAATTTCACCTTGTTTTCATTCGTGAGGGGAATAGCTAACTCTCATTATCTCAAACTTTTCTGTAGCTACCAATCTCTACCAAAGAGAACTTAAGGCATGTACATGGCCAGATTGGCTAATGTCAGTTGGCTACACCATTTAATGATGATGCAGATTTACATATGTTAATGTTGAGATGTCTGGGATATATTGGTGCTTTTGTTATCTGCTGCTGTGCAACAAATTACCCCCACACTTAGTTGCTTAAAACAATAATTGTTTATCATCTATCACAATTTCTGCAGATTGGGAGTTCAGATAGGACACTGTAGAAACAGCTTATCTCTATCCCGAAGTATCTGGGACCTGGATTCATTAGAGGTACATTCTCTTACATAGCTGGGTGGTAATGCTGGCTGGCTGCTACAAGACTTGCTGGGACCATTGACCAAATAATCCTGCATGGTTTTACAGCATGTGGTTGGGACCGAGGGGCAGGTGTAAAAAGAGAGAACAAGTGAGTGCCAGACAGAAGCCATATGCTTTTTTCTGACCTAGCCTCAGCATTAACCCCCCACTATTTCCAGCATGCTTGTTGGTTAGAAGCCAGTCACTAAGTCTATCCCATATTCAGGCCAGGGGAATAAGGCCCCTCACCTTTGAAGAGAAGAGCATCAATTTGCAGACTTATTTTAAAATTACCACAGCTGACAAGAGAAATCAGGATATGCAGGACATAGAGTATAATCTTTTGCTAAAAAAAAATATATATATATATTTTTTTTTATATAAAAATATATATATATATATATAGGCCGGGTGCGGTGGCTCATGCCTGTAATCCCAGAACTTTGGGAGACCAAGGTGGGTGGTTCATCTGAGGTCAGGAGTTCGAGACTAACCTGGTCAACATGGTGAAACCCCATCTCTAATAAAAATACAAAAAATTAGCCGGGCGTGGTGGCCCATGCCTGTAATCCCAGTTATTCGGGAGGCTGAGGCTGGAGAATTCACTTGAACCCGGGAGGCGGAGGTTGCAGTGAACTGAGACTGCACCACTGCACTCTAGCCTGGGCAACAAGAACCAAACTCCATCTCAAAACAAAATAAACAAATAAATAAATATATATACACACACGCATATATACATGCACATATATACATATATACACACATATATACATATATACACACATATACACCACATATATACACATATGTATGTATATATATCACATATACACACCACATATATATACACATGTATGTATATACACACCACATATATACATATATGTATATATACACCACATATATACATATATTTTTATAATACACCACCACATATATACGTATATATACCATGACAATATATATATGTGTATATCTACCACTGAGCCACTCTGCCCAGCTGAGATATATATATGTATATATACATATACACACACACACACATATATATACTTATATATATATATAAAATGTTAGGAAGGGTGCGTACCAAAGGGTAGTGTTTGTTGTCTTTTTATTTTCCCATGTTTTCTAAAATGCTTAATGCAGATATATTACTTTTATAGTTACAAAAGACAGATATCTATTTTCTTTTAAAAATTATAAATGATACATGAATATGCTTGCTATAAAAATTCAAATATAGAGATCTGTAAAGCAAAAAGAGAAGCCCCTCATCATTTTGCAGGTTTAGAATCCCACCCTTTAAAAATACTAAGTGCACCCATACAAATACTTCTCTCTCAACTCTCTGATCTATTAACATGTCTATCCCATCCAGAACCATTTTCATGGTGTTGACAGATCACAGCTTTAATAAAATGTTTTCACATCTGCTGGACACATCAGTTTAGAGTATCCTTCTCTCTTCCCTTCCCACTCCAAATCACTCACCAAGCTAACTCTCAAATTCCCAAGCCCCCATCCTGCAAGCTGGGTCCCCATGTGCAGCCATAGTCAATAACCTTGCTTGTGTCTATCTTTGTATTATAGTTACCTCAGTAAATTTTCATTCTCTAAATTATAAGTTCTGATCCTAAGTGCCTCTCTCACACAGTGACTGACATCTGGAGAATGGTTAAGAAAAGGAATCTTTGAACAATGAATTTCACTTTTGTTTCCATGAGGGGGCATGTCCCTCACTCTTGCCAGATGGGTGGAAAACTTTATCAGTCTTAGTCAACCTCCCATGATAAACTCAAAGGATATCTTTGGGTAAATAAAAGTAAATGTGAGTCTGCTTTTCTGTAATTATTTTATCTTCTATAGGATGCAGCATACCAAAAATATTCAACAGGTTTTGCTATTTTTGACTTTATGTCTATATATTTAATAGTTATCTTTTTAGGGGTACTTGTATTAAACAGCAAGGAAATTTATTACCATGTATAACTAGAAGCCCAGAGACAAGTTGACTTGTTGGATCAAAGATGTCAACAAAACCAAGTATTTTTCTATAACCTCACTCCGCCATCTTTAGTTATGCTTTTAAATGTAGGCACATGGCGCACTCCATGCAGCAGTTCCAGATGTCACAACTGCACACAAAAATACTTGGGGCCAGAAAAGAGAGTTCTTTTTTTTTGAGATGGAATTTTGCTCTTATTGCTGAGGCTGGAGTGCAATGGCGAGATCTCAGCTCACTGCAACCTCCGCCTCCTGGGTTCAAACGATTTTCCTGCCTCAGACTCTGAGTAGCTGGGATTACAGGCGCCTGCAATCACACCCATCTAAATTTTTTTTTGGATTTTTAGTAGAGATGGGGTTTCACCATGTTAGCCAGGCTGGTTTCGAACTCCTGACGTCAAATGATCTGCCCACCTTGGTCCCCCAAAGTGCTAGGATTACAGGCGTGAGCCACCACGCCCAGCTGAGAGAATACTCAATAGCTCTTAGGAGTGACAAGATTTTTCCAAATTCCCTTTGCAGGAATTCTCCATCTTCAGAGCCAGGGTACTCACACACTTACTCCAGAACCAGCTAGTAATAAGAGGGATGGGATTACTCTCAGACTAAAGAGGCCTTCTCCCAGAAGTGGGATGGCGTCAGCTTTACCTGTGAACACAGATGTATGCGGTGGAGTGGCTACCTGATTAAATGATGCTTCTTCAAGAAAGGAGGGGTGGGATCAGCCCTGGATAGCTCATCAATCTTGCTCATTTTGTGGGTTACAACTTTCAGTTCTGCACTGCAAATAAGTATGTATTTAATAAGCATCCTTTGGTGATAAGGATGATGGTAACACTGGTGATGATGACAATATGGAGAACTCTGTTTGGTTGCATTTTACGTGCCAAGTACTGTGCTAAGCTCATTAAATGTATCATATCATACTTAAACGTCACAATTCTTTTCTATCTATTGATGTAGTTTGATTGTTCCAATATCCAAAAGTATACTCGGAAGGCTTATGGAAAGAGTAAATTTTGAAAAGGGGTTGCAGGAAGAGAGAAGGTCCAGGCAAGGAAGGGAGCGGTTATGAATTTCCCAGCTAGTGACCTGAATGCAGCGTTCCATTTAACAACTGTCTTGGCATGTGTCTGGGTGGTGATGCTGGCTGGCTGCTAGGGAACTTGCTGGGGCCATTGGCTGGATAATCCACGTGGCCTTGCCGCATGTGGCTGGGACCCAGTAGAAGGTGTTCTAACCTAAAGTGGGTAGCTGAAGACTCAAGGGCCAAGAAAGACAAGGAACGGCTAGATGAAGGTAGTTATAGGGCAGCAGAGGAAGGGTCTTGATGGTCTTGCTTGGGACTGATATGTGACAGAAGAGCTATTTTTGAGACAAATTGCTCAAATCCAAATTCCCAAAGTCTTAGTAGAAGCTGAACTGTAATAAGGTAAAAGTCAAAATAATATGTCACATTAGTGACTTACCCCACAGGTTGCTGGACTATTCCAGTTTACACAGATGAGGCAGCAGAGACAGTTACCCCAGCACACTGGGCCACAGGTGGCTGAAAGGAGAAACTTCTGCTGCTGAGCTTCCAGGGGTGCTGAGATGCCAGCGCCACCAGCTTCCTCCTATGGACCTATCCTGTGCGAGGACCTATAAAAAGAGATATGAAGCCGGGGGAGTTAAATGGAACACTGCATTTGATATTTCCAACTTAAAGTGGAGAAAATCAAGAGAGATACGAATAGAAAAGAATGGAGGCAGGTGCTACCACGGAAAGGGCACAGAATCAGAAAAACGCAAATCAAACTGGGTTTCCTGAGGGACCCACTAGTGCCCTCAGGTTCCTGGGCTCCACAGAACATAGAAAGTCATAGAGCAAAAAGATAACTGAAATCTGGAGAGGAGATACATGTGATGTCCTGGAAAACTGGGGATTTAAATTGCTTTTCTGTCGTTTCTCAGACTTGTAGAACTGGAGGTGTTGCCAAGGTCAGCCTGCACAGGACTGGGATAGTCCATCGATAAGTCATTTACTCCTTTATTTATGGAATATTTATTGAATGTTTCTTATAAAAACCATGTTCCTCTATCTAGCATCAATGCTTAAAAAAAAAAAAAACCTAAATCCCATCTTTAAAAAGTGGGAATAGTACTGTTTATGGTTACTTTATGGGTTATTTATGAGTATCAAATAAAATAATCCATGGAAATTGCCTACAGAGCGTCTGGCATGGTGCACATACTATCAAACGGTAATTATTTTATGCTTTCTCAACATTTTAGGGGTTAAAATGCAGAAATTAATCTTTTCCTTTTAACACCATCTGTTTTACAGAATAACCTTTCACTTAAACTCACCACATAGACTCATGATTAATTCTGTACCTCATTGTTTTTAATTTTACCCAGTACATTAACATGAAATAAATATTTATCACAATCATAATATTTAAATAACACTGGCTTTGTGCTCTGTGTACTTTTCCGTTAATATTTTCGGGGATATTTTTTCATCAGACCTCCACTGGGGAAGTTCTCTCATTGTGCTACCGTATTTCAATTATGAAAGTTTTCAAAATTTTTTCTTTTGTGGCCAAAGATGACAACTCCTGAGGTATCAGAGATTAAATTTTGTTCAAAAGGGCTAAAATGTCATTCTGGGGAACTTTACAATGTAAAGGCAATGGGGTGAAATAAGGAAAGGAGTTAATCACAGGAAACACAGAACATCAAGTTGACTGGCCCCGAGTCAAGGGCACTGAGTCATCCCCGAGAGGTGTCTCAGGGCTTTGGTGTCATCTTACAAAAGTCACTCAAAGAGATTGTGTTAAGACTGTCTGCATGGTAATTGCAAAAAGGGTTGACTCATGGAATTTGTGACTTTGACAGAGAGCTGCTTCCCTGGCCCTCATTATGAATGGACTTATTCATAGGCACCGTCCTGTCACCTCTCTGTAGCTTCCTGGGCAACAGCAAATGCCAGGAACAGCACGCTTGCAGGTAGCAACCTTTTGAAGGAGACAGGGAAGACAGCACACAGAGCATTATCAAGACCCTGGAGCCTGATCTAATGGCCAAATGCAGAACATGACGCAAGGGCCTCAAAGCACCCTTTACCACGGGTTCAGCCCTCCCAACCCCCTAGTGTTTCCTATAGTGCTTGGCAAAAAGGCCCACATACACTATTTCTTCCCACTGTGTTCAAAACAAAGTCATTTTATAAAAGTGTTTTTTCCTATATATTCTTTACTAGGCCCTGTAAGAGGATACAAAGGAAACTATACTGCTTAGGACTCCTACAGGGCATCCTCTTCATCCTTAGCTACCATGTCCTTATTCTTTGTAGACTACAGGTTTCCTGAACAAGAGACAGATACTGTGTGTGTGTGTGTGTGTGTGTGTAAAACCAACAGTGACTTCTCTGTGCAGGGGAACATGAATGGAGCTACTTTTGTGTAAACCAAAGGATAAACACACATGAAGCTTGTTTCTGGACATACAAGAAACTGAGCAGCAGTTACCTTGGGGGAGAGGAACTGGGAATGGGATTTCATGTTTTTCTGTGGTTTTTTCCTAATTTGGTCATTGGCCGTTTTTCTGCAGGTAAAATTATGGGCCCTTTTATTGGCTTTATTCCTTTTTAATATTGAAAGACAGTATATAAATACTAATTTGCCATGAGACAAAAGACAGATATAAGTATTGGCAAAGATGTAGAAAAATTGGAACCCTCATACATTACTGGTGAGAATAGAAAATGGCAGAGCCACTTTGGAAAACAGTTATGAAGTTCCTCAAAATGTTAAACATAGACTTGCCTTATGGCCCAGATTTATTTTTAGGTATATACCCAGGAGAAATAAAAACATGTTTACACAAAAACTTATACATGAATGTTCATAGCAGCAGGATTCCCAACAACCTGTAGGTGGGAACAGCCCAACTGCCCATCTTGTAAATGGATAAACAAAATAGAAGATATTCAACCATAAAAAGGAACTGCTGAGTTTTGCTGCAACATGGATATAGCTTGAAAACATGCTAAGTAAAAGAAGCTAATCACAAAAAGCTGCATGTCAATTTCATTTATATGAAAGGTCCAGAACAGGCAGATTTGTAGAGATGAATTAGTGGTTGCCATGGGCTGGAGAAAGGAGGGACTAGTGAGTGATTTATAGTGGGTACAGGGTTTCTTTTGGTGTGGTGATGGTTACAGAACTCTGTGAATATACTAAAGACCGTTGAATTGTATACTTTCAATGGGTAAAGTGTATGGAATGTGAGTTATATCTCAAAGTCATTTCAAAAATTATGAGAAACAAAGGCTAACTATAGCTGCAACTGGATTTGTGATTTTTTTTTTGAGACAGGGTCTCATCACTGTTACCTAGGCTAGAGTGCAGTGGCATGATCTCTGCTCACTACAATCTCTGCCGCCCATCCCCCCAGACTCAAGCCATCCTCTGACCTGAGCCTCCTGAGTAGCTGAGACTGGATTTGTGATGTTTCCTCATGGCACTTTTATTTTTATTGTGATCAAGTGTATTTCTTCCAGGGGATGAGTGAGTTTTGGATGTGTTAACAGGAAACCCCAAATCTGAGTGTTTCCTGATCATCAAAAGATGAAGTTCCAGCAAAAGTACAATCCTTTGTTATCACAAAGTTTTCATTTCTATGAGCCAAGGGTCTCATCCTGGAGACACAGGAGTTAGGGTGCAAAGAAGGGGTTACTCACAGAGACGGGTAGCCTGCTGGCCCTAAGTGGCCTCCCTGGTTAGAAATTGCTACATTGGGGAACAAATACTTTCTGCTTAAAATCCAGCCATTTTCTGGCAACTTTCTAGGCTCCTTTAAATCGGGTTAAATTATGTCATGGTTTGGTATGATTCACTCAGCAAATGTTCTGAGCTCCTGCTCTGTGCCAGGCCCTTTGCCCTGAACAAGGACAGCAGCATTTTTAGGAGGAAAGTCTGACTTCATAAGGTCTGAGTAGCACAGCCTTCCGTGAAGGTGACTGGCAACAAAACCAGCTTTCTCAACAATCCCACCTCGCCTGTCTCAGGACCACGTCAGGGGCATTCGCCTCCCCTCTGGGAGGGAGCGGCGGCCAGTGGAAACATCTTTCCGCTTTAACATTTTAAAAAGCATATTTTAATTGACAAGTAGTTGTACTGATCATGTCCATTTTTTGTTTTCGACAGAGTCTCGCTCTGTCACCCAGGCTGAAGTACAGTAGCATGATCTTGGCTCACTGCAACCTCTGCCCCTCAAGTTCAAGTGATTCTCCTGCCTCAACTGCTTGAGTAGCTGGGATTACAGGCATGCACCACCATGACCAGCTAAGTTTTGTATTTTAGTAGAAATGGAGTTTCATCATGTTGGCCAGGCTGGTCTCGAACTCCTGACAAGTGATCCACCCGACTCAGCCTCCTAAAGTGCTGGTATTACAGGTGTGAGCCACCGCACCCTGCCAATGTTTTGAGATGTATACATTGTGGAATAGCAAAGTCGAGCTAGCTAACACATACATCACCTCTTTTTTTTTTTTTTTGTGGTGAGAACACAATCTACTCTTAGCAATTTTCACATTGTTATTAACTACAGTCACCATGTTGTAAAGTTCTTGAACTTATTCTTCGTAGCTGAAATTTTGTATCCTTTCACAAACATTTCCCAACTTTTTCCCCTTGTTTTCTTTGAAAATAATCTTCTAGGTGTTTTTGATACATATAAGATAAATTTAATGTTCTGAGAGGACTGCTTATAGACTGATGAGGGGATATAATAGTTTGAATGCTTGTCCCTTCCAGAACTCCTGTTGAAATTTGTCAGGCTGGGCCGGGCACCGTGGCTCACACCTGTAATCCTAGAATTTTGGGAGGCTGAGGCAGATGGATCATCTGAGGTCAGGAGTTCCAGACCAGCCTGGCCAACATGGTGAAATCCCATCTGTACTAAATATACAAAAATTAGCTGGGCATGGAGGTGCACACTTGCAATCTCAGCTACTTGGGAGGCTGAGGTGGGAGAATTGCTTGAACCTGAGAGGCAAAGGTTGCAGTGAACTGAGATCTTGCCACTATACTCCAGCCTGTACAATAGAGCAAGACTGTCTCAAAAAAGAAAAAAAAAAAAAAGGACGAAAAAAAAGAAAAAAAGAGCCATTGTAACAGTACTAAGAGGTAGGACCATTAAGAGGTCATTAGGCCATAAGAGCTTCACCCTCATGGGTGGGGTTGGTACCATTATAAAAGGGCAAGTTTGGCTGCTGCTTACTGTCTCCACAGCAAGGCGGCCCTCACCAGATGCTGACACCTTGATTTAGGACTTCCCAGCTTCCATAACTGGGACCCTATAAATTCCTTCCATTATAAACGACCTAGTCTGAGATATTCTAGTAGCACAAAACAAAGACCAGATAAATTAACTGATGAATCACATAACAATTGGTAAACATGTAATAACTATAATCCAGCCCCTTATTCCAATATTTAGATTCAAAGACAAAATTTGGCAGGTACAACTTTTTTCTCCCTTGAGACAGAGTCTTGCTCTGTTGCCAGGCTGGAGTGCAGTGGTGCGATCTTGGCTCACTGCAACCTCCGCCTCCTGGGTTCAAGTGATTCCCCTGCCTCAGCCTCCTGAGTAGCTGGGACTACAGGTGCCCGCCACCAAGCCTGGCTAATTTTTTTGTATTTTATTAGAGACAATGATTCACCATGTTAACCAGGATGGTCTTGAGCTCCTGACCTCGTGATCCACCCCGCTTCAGCCTCCCAAAGTGCTGGGATTACATTCTTAATCCCCTTCAGTTCTATTCCATGGGTCTTGATTTCCAGCTGTCCCTTGGAAACTCTACTCCCATGATTTCTTGCTCAGTTTTCATGCTGTGAGGGGACAATATGCTTTTGTGTCTTATACCACAGCACATTTCTGCCCTCTAAGAGCTAAATGTCAGCCATGTGGCTAAATGTGAACCACTGCACCTGGCCAGGTACAACTTATTTTATCCAGTATCATTGAGAGCCTATTATTCTACCACCTTTAAAACAAAAACAGACTAGTCTCATGGAAGTATCCTTCACAACCACTGTGCTCAGAATGAGAAATTTCACTTGATTTGGCCATTTCTTGTCACCTGATCGGGTACTTGGAGGTATAGGGGAAGGTGGTTTCCCTCTGGCAATGTCTACCAGTGTCTTTCACATTAGCAAGGGTTAAAAAGAAGTACTTCTTGGAAAAAGTAGAAAGAGGCAATTAAGTGGCACAGCTATCCAATCTCTGCTCTCTGGCCTGCAGATGTTGGAGTAAGGCTTAACCAAATCTTTAATAAACGGTAGCTGACATTTAGCCCTTAGAAGGCAGAAATGTGCTGTGGTATAAGACATAAAAGCATATTGTCCATTCACCGCATGAAAACTGAACTAGAAATCATGGGAGTAGAGTTTCCAAGGGACAGCTGGAAATCAAGACCCATGGAAAATAACTGAAGGGGATTAAGAATGTTTTAAGAACCAAAAATTTAGAGCCAGATAGCTAAGAACAATTGATAGTTTTCTATTTCAGAGGTGAGAAAGTTGAGTTCAGAGAGTACATCTCTGCCAACAGTATCCGGCTCTTCTGGTCTGAATATTCTGGGTGAAAATGGGAGCGGCAGAGAACATGACATTGAATAGGCTTCTTTCCAAATAACTGCTATAACATCAGCTGCAACTTCTGGTTTCCTACCATTATTCTTGTTAGCAAACCATGTAAACAAGTTCCATGTTGGTTGTTGGACTAGAATACTGACTTCCTTTCCTAATATGAAAGGGAACTTTGTCCAAAATAAGGATCCAATAAAATGTTTCAATACATGGGGGCTAAAGCCAAGATGCTGTTTCCAGTCACCTGCCAGCTTCCTTAGTTCTCTCAGGTTAGACTTCCAAGGTAAGCCAAGATAAATATTTCCCTGGAAAGTGACGAAAAGAATCTTAATGCTTCAAGAATTCAATTCCTAAGTTGTTGGTGACCAGCAGACCTTCAACTTCTCTCAATCTTGTTTATGTACTATAGAATTTAATTGGCCTTAACACTATTATATATAACACATTTTGAGATGTGTATACACTGGAGGATGGCTGAATCATACTAACATGAATTACCTCACTTATGAGAATCCAATTTGTAGTCACCATGGTATACAAAAGATCCCTTGAACTTATTCCTGAGTTTGTAGCCTTTGAGAAACATCTTTCCATCTCATGCTCTGCACACAAGTAACTACCATTCTACTCTCTGCTTCTATAAATTCAAGATTATGTTTTTAAGTGAGAAAATATACTTTTTCTATGACTGGTTTATTTTAACCTTTTCCTCTAAGTTCATGTCACAAATGACAAGATTTCCTTTAAGACTGAATGTAGTTCATTGTATACATATACCACCTTCTTCATCTATCCATTGATGGAAACTTTGATTTAGTAGCTATTGTCAATAGTGCTATAATGACTATGGGAGTGTAGATATCTCATCAACCTACCAATTTCACTTCCTTTGGATACATACACACTAGTGGGATTGTTGGCTCATAGGGGTAGTTCTATTTTTTTGAAGAATTTCCATAACATTTTCTGTGATGGCTATACTAATTTACATTCCCACCTATAGGGTTCAAGCGTTCCTTTTCTCTACATCCTCACCAACGCTTTCCTTTTTCGTAACAGCCATTCTGATGGGCAGGAGGTGATCTCATTGGTTTTAATTTGCACTTCCCTAGTAAGTGAGAATGCTTAGCATCACTAATCTGTTGGTCATTTGTATATCCCTTGAGATGCCTATTCATGTCCTTTACTCCTTTTTATTTGGGTTCCTTAGTGAGTTCCATTTTAGACATTAGCCCCTTATCAGATATATGGCTTGCAGCTGTTTCTCATTCTACATCCTGTCTCTTCATTGACTTGGTAAAGCTTTCTTGTGAGACAGACATGAACAGGAACACCCTGGCTAACACAGGGAGGGAAACTGACCTAATAGGATCTGCTGTTATGGACTCAAGTGTCAAACTAGAGAGATAAGAGACAGACATATGGCCGCCTTTCAGAGCTTCACAGACAAGCATGACAAGGAGCTGACACTAGACTAATGGAAGAATTTGTTTCCAAAAATAGGTGCCTACCCTCAAGGAATTCAGGGTAGCTAGAACCGTTACACAGCTAGTATGCAGGCAAGACACACCAGGGGAAGCTGAGGCTGACAACTGTGCAGTGGAAAGCTACCCCAGCATATTAGAATAGGAAGCTATGTTGCCATATTGCTTATGTGTAGAACACTTACCTACAAGATCAGTTAGCAAGAGCCACACAAGGAATAAAGTTATTTTTTCTCTAGGAAAAAAAGATACAGGGATGAATTACATTATTCTGGATTGATCAGAACAATTTAGTTGGAAGGGAAAGAACTAGCAATTTAACTAGAAATGAGTTAACTAAAAGTTAAACCCATTTGGAGGACGGTGAATAAGGTTGGGGTAGTAGTCTCATAAGTTACTTGATAGAGGCTATTTAAAATTAGATGCCTCCAAAATTGAGGTTTAATGGGGCCTCTGAGGGGAATAATCAAGTTTCTGGTTTAGCTACGAGACTATATTAAACTATAAGCTAATGGTTCAAACTGACTTCTCAAGTAACTCAACTTCAAGCTAGATTTTGGCCAGAGACATTAAGTCTTTCCTTGCAACACTTTCTCTGATCAGACTAACTTCTAAGATTGTTAGAAAACCAGTAACACTCTATCTGCAGAAATATGCTCTGTGGAATTACGTATTCTGAAAAAGGTTTCACGGTAAAATAAGGGAAATAGATTTTGCTCCCTTTGAAGGCATACTATGTTAATAGAAACAGTCCCAGAAACCCTGCTAGAGAATCTGGCAAGTCCTTAGTAGAGGCTTAAGAACCAGGGTTTTCTTTAACTGCAGTATCCATAGGTTAGTACAGGTGTTACTTTTTTTGAGACAGTCCTGCTCTGTTGCCCAGGCTGGAGTGCAGTGGCCTGATCTCAGCTCACTGCAAGCTCCGCCTCCCGGGTTTACGCCGTTTTCCTGCCTCAGCCTCCAGAGTAGTAGGGACTACAGGCGCCCGCCACCTCACCCGGCTAGTTTGTATTTAGTAGACAGGGTTTCACTGTGTTAGCAAGGATGGTCTTGATCTCCTGACCTCGTGATCTGCCCATCTCGGACTCCAAGTACTGGGATTACGGGCTTGAGCCACCGCATCTGGCCCACTACCCTCCTCTTAGAGGGGCAAGTGGCCTATATGCCAGGTTGTGTTAAAGCTTTTTCCTCTTTTGGAAACTCAGATTCCTGGCTTGTCAGGTCAGTTGCATTTAGAGAACTCTATACACTGGCTTTGTTTTAGAGGGATAGGCTAAAAACTTATGCCCATATCTATTTCCTCATAGAAAAAGATGAGACTTAGCAATTCCCTTCTCCCATTTACCCAACTTTGTTTCCTTGAATCATCTGACATTTGTCAGAGTTGCTGAGGAAGCCTTCCTGTTCATTGCCAATGCCTACTATGCTGCTTATATAGCCAATATACATTTTAATTGAGTAGACTTGAGTCATACAGCAACTAGCTAGAATAGCTCCCTGCCAGCAGCAGCTGTTGAGCACTTGAAGTTTGGTTAGAATTTTAGTTTAAAACAGGTACTATTCAGCTATTGGAAAATAGTTGGCTATAAGTTTTCCCAACAATCTAGTATCTAGAAGTACATAGTATTTCCAATTAATGTTTAACATTCAAAATTTGTTGTGAGTATATTCAGAGATTGAACAGGAAAGTAAAACTTGGAATATTCAATATTAAGTTTCATCTGATTACCAAGTTATATTTGTACTTGAGTTGTTTAACCTAGTCACAAACACTACCCCCACTGCAGTCAGAGACTACTCTTCTCTAAATGTCTGACTTCAGCACAGGTCAACAGACAGACCTTTGCATGTAACAGCCATTATCTCCCCAAGTCATCATTCCATAAGCCTAAGACAAGCTGTCAAGCTGTACCGGTGCCTACCACTGGCAACTAGTCTTTCTGAGGACCTGAGTTTTCAGTACCATAGGGAGTTAAGGGTACAAAGTTAGTGCTAAAACTTGAACTGGAATCTATCTTTTGTTGCTCAAGTGGCCCTGGGCAAGTTATTTGACTTGTATCTGTCCCAGATTCTAGACACGGGGGATGAATGAATACTATGATATTTTCATGAGGCTCAAGATGTTAACATCAAGCTTCTAGGATAGTTTGTTGCATAAAAACTATGTATCCCTGTAAGGTCAGGGTTTACATCCAGATTAGCAATTTGAAGTAGGGTTGGCTTGATTACAAAGCAGCTGTTCAGGAGTATAACACCTTTAGCTTGCTGAAAGGTCAATTTAGAAGTTATTCCCTGAAAAATAAGTAGGCGAAGTTGATCGAACCAGGATTAGTTTAAGAACTTCAGTGAGAATAGGGAGTACCGCAGAGCATGGCTGACCAGCAGCATCAGTTACAAGAAAGTTCCTTAAACAGGACATTTGCCTTGAGAAGTCAGTGATGACATCCCTACCACACCCCCCCCCTTTTTTTTTTTTTTTAAAGTCTTAGTTCTTAAGACTAAGAAACTAACTTGTCAGTTTGGCTCAAAACTAAGTCTCTAATGATCAAGGCACCTCCAGTTGGCCAATCGATAATCAGATACCTTTAGTCACTGTTCTAGACATTGGTTTAAGTCTGGTGCTCAGACCAGGGAAGATCAGCATCATCTAGGAAATGGTTAGAAATGTGAGGAGTTTAAGCCTTTGTCCAGACTTACTGAATCCAACTCTGAGAATGGGACCAGTCATCTGTTTCTACCAGCCCTCCCGTGATCCTGAGGCACACTCAAGTTTGAGAACCAGCTATCTAGATTCATAGTTAGTTTTACCCTAGTTTCATTGATCTTATGGAAGAATTTTATTCCGTGTTCTGACCTAAGACCTCTGCTAAGTCTGAAATTTTTGTATCAGTTTTTATTCTATGCTGAGTTATATTGCCAAGCTTAAGAGATAAAATGACATGAAGAGATGAACTAGTCTGAAAGTAACCTTTTACCTTTCAAATGAGAAGCTCGGCACAGGCTGGGAGTACAGTCTGGTTTTATTGACATGTTTGGTCTGGACAATTCAGCTGTTTGATAGCCAAGTAGGATACTACTAAGCCTCCAAGGATTAAGGTCCCAGAAAGGCCTGCCACCCACAGAACTTTTGAGTCTACAGGAGCACCTGGAGGATGGAAAGGTAGATTAATGTATGCTAAAACCAAATGATTTGGTGTCCGAACAAAGAATAGCAGTCTTCTGCTATAGGAAAGTCAATTTCTTTTGACTAGAACACAAGGGGTAGAAAGGAAGAATTCGGTTTGACTGGTAGTTTGGTTCACTAGTTAGATCTCCTCCCTCTTGGATACTTACGGAGCTTTTCTGGAGGGTCCTTAGTGGCTTGGAGTAGAATCATGGGGCCTTTGCTAGAAACACTAGCAGTAGTGTTCTGAAAAATGGTGCCTGAATTTCTTCCTGTTAGAGAAATGAGACCTAGTAATTCATTAGTTTTTGCACCCATAGAGCAGGGATAGAAAATGTTTTGGTACAAGGCCAAGTCTCTATAAAGCTTGGTTCTATGCCTTAAAAAAAACCTCATTAAGTGTATTAATACATACTTGAACAATTCAGATTTTGTATCTGATGCCATTACCTTAGTTTCACCAGGACTTGCTTAGAAACTATCCCTGAACTTCCATGCTTTTCTAAACAGAGTCCTTTGACAGTAACATGTTTATAATTCAGAGATCTTTCCCTGTGATTCAAAGGTAACTAGAACAGAATTTGGAGGCTGAGGTGCAGAGAAATTTAATGAGTTTAGTTCTGGTTTTCAAATGAAAACACAATTTGATTCACTTGAAATATAAAAACAGTTTTATGTTTTCTGTATTCCATGTCGTATTAAGAAAGATGGCAAGTGGAAGAATGGGAAACAAAGACATGCAGGTGGACTGTGAGGAGGAAAAATATTTCTGGAGTTTGAGAACAGCCCAAGCAACATAGCAAGGTCCATCTCTATTAAAAAAAAAAAAAAAAAAAGCCGGGTGTGGTGTCTCACGACTGTAATCCCAACATTGGGAGGCCGAGATGGGTGGATCGCCTGAAGTCAGGAGTTCAAGACCAGCCTGACCAACATGGTGAAACCCTGTCTCTACTAAAAATACAAAATTAGCTGGACTTTGTGGCACATGCCTATAATCCCAGCTACTCAGGAGGCTGAGGCAGGAAAATCATTTGAACCCGGGAGGCGGAGGTTGCGAGCAAGCCAAGATCTCACCATTGTACTCAAGCCTGGGCAAAAAAGAAAAACTCCCTCTCAAAAAAGATAAGCTGGGTATAGTGGAATATGCCTATAAGTCCTAGTTACTTGGGAGGCCGAACTAGGCGGATCACTTGAGCTCAGGAGGTTGAGGCTACCATGAACTATACTCATGACATTGCATTCCAGCCTGCATGACAGAGCAAGAACTGGTCTCAAAAAAGAAACAGTGTAGAACTGTTTTAATTCTCCTTTTTCCAGTTGTAGGACCTTAATCTAAGGTGGTTCTTTCTTTAGAAGTAGGGATAATATGCATTTTTGGAGATGTTAAAGTATTTAATGTTGTACTTGGCATAATAAGCACCATTTAGTTACTATGAGTTTTGCTAGAAGGGACTTAAAGCTTCAGAGGTCATGAATGCCAACTCAGAGGCTAGACAAGTACAGGTTGAATCAGGTAGACATACAGACACATTGACTTAGAAGCATTGGCCACAACCAACTAGAGACCACATTCTAGGTCCACTCATTCTACTTATAGATCTTTAGGCTGCATTGCCAGACCTGTCAAGCAGGTATAGACATGTTTACTATCCAGGTGTATCTTGTTAAAATGAGACATAAGATGGCCATAAACTGCCTTGGTTTGTGCATGAATTCAAGTTCATATGGAAAAAGCTAAGGATGAGGGTTACCCAAACATTTATAGCTTATCTTAGACATGGGATTCTGGGAAGCTAGTCAGCTTTGTTCTGTGGCACTGCAAGTAATTAGAGAAGCCTTAGTAAGATGAATCTTCAGTTTGAGTTGTTTAGCTAGAGACTAGGAAAGGTTAGACATGAGACTCAAGATTCATCCAAGTCTGTCCTCTAACATACAATCAGCTTAGATACTCACGACTGAGATCAGGACAGGTTACCGCACAGGATGGTGTCTCAGCAGGCTGGCAGACTGACACACTGCAGTGCAGATGCACCTGGGAGCCAACAGAATTCAGATCATTTGTAGTATCACCATGCTACGTGTCTCTAAACCTGCTTTGTCTCCCCAGGAAGAGGTTCAGGAAGTTATTGGAAAATTGATATGGTCCAAGTTGATATCACAATA
Organism: Macaca nemestrina; assembly: GCF_043159975.1. Taxonomy (NCBI): domain Eukaryota; kingdom Metazoa; phylum Chordata; class Mammalia; order Primates; family Cercopithecidae; genus Macaca; species Macaca nemestrina. Next base: position 11,318,774 of record NC_092125.1, on the reverse strand, counting down.
GCACTAAGGAACTGGAGTCCAACTGACAGATGCCACTCATGTGATTGGTAACAAGGGTTGCTCCGAGTACCAACAGCCAGCATTAAAGGGCTTCCTTGGCTGCAGAGTAATAGGACATGGAAACAGTTGTAAGTTGGGGAGGTTCAGAGCCCTGGTGAGGGTCATGGAAGGGAACATCCTACCGGTCCCCTGAGGGCCTGTTTCTCCGCTGTAGGGTCCACAAAGCTGAAGGTGAAGATGCTGAAGCGCTGGTAGTGAGAGGGAAATGGAAGATCCAAGGCTTTCTGGACAGGGATCAGCTGGGTCTGATAGTTGTCTCCAATGTAGGGGCAGCTAGACCAAGAGACCCGGCAGTCAGGATGGGCTTGAGAGTCTCAGCACCGGTGCATGAAAGAACCACTTACCCCTTTACCAGGATGGGCCACTGTGGCTGACTCAGTGGGTCTGTGCTGGGTGTTGCCCAACACTGATGTAGGAGCAGCCCCAGGGAGGGGTCTGTTCTGTGAAGGATGGAGACCTCCACATAGATGGGATCCCGAAGCAACTTCACCACGGGGTAGTCACCAACACCATAGTAGGAGCCATAGTTTTTATCTGCAAGAGGCAGAAATAAGGATTTAAAGTAGTAACCTCTCAGTGACTTGAGGGACTCTCATCCCCTTAGATAGTAACAAGACACTTAAGCGGCTTGGGGCTAAGTTAGGGTCTTCATGCCCCCAGAAGACTGGATTTAGACTATATGCCAGATACTCCAGCCAAGGGGGTCATACCTTTGGCAATCTGAAGTTCCAGAGTGAGGGGTCCAGGCTGGGTCTCAGGAAACGGTGGTGGGAGAGTAAAAACCTGGACCTTGATTGGGAGAGAGTTGCTACTTACTGAGTAGCTGCAGCTGACATGGAGCCTGCAGAGAAACAAGATTTTAGCTAGTTGGTTGTGGGAGAGGCAGGTGTCAGTTATACACATCCTTTCTTTTTAACTCAAGGAAAACATTAAGTGCTAGACAAGTTTATAAGTATGATGGATGTGGTTCCCGCCCTGCTGGGAGCTGTATTTTAGCTGTATTTTAGCTGCAAGTAGGACCAATGGTTTAATTGGAGATAAGCACACAGAAATAAAGATGCATCATGACAAACAGATACCTACTGTAGAGCAGATCAGGGAAGACCTTAGAGGTACCTTGATATGAAGGTGAAAGAAAATAAACTTGAGGTAGATGGAGAGCCTCACCCAATATAGAGCAAAGTCTGGAGGCAAGGAAGTGCTCGAGGCCCTTTGAAAGTTCCATAAAAGAACCAGGCTGCAATCAGGGAACAGGGAGTGAGGGACTGAGAATGTTCAGAGTGAACAGGCTGGAGATGAAGTAGGAGCTGTTTTATGCAGGGTCCCGATGTTCATCTTAAAGCTTTGTTTTTTCCATGGCTTTAAGGTGTGTGATATGATAGACCTAAGGTTTATAGAGGAATTCTTTTGGCCATAGCATGGACAATGGAGAAGGCCAAGATGTAAAATGGAGAAATGTAGGCTAAAATGTAGAATGGAGAAGGCCAAAATGAGAAAAAAATCGTTAAGTGAAATAGCAGAACTCCAGGTGAGCTTGAGACTTAGGTCGGGTTGGAGACAGCAACACAGATGGACTTAAGTAATGGGCAGTGAGATTGGTGAACCAAGGTAGCAGACAGGTTCTCCCAGCACTGAGGAGTGCTCATTTGTGGATTCAGGGCTTACCCGAGAATGCCCACTTTACGGATGAGGGGAAGTCATTCTGGTCAAGCAGGGTCAGGTTATGCAAGCCCTTACCTGAAGATGCTGTCACGAGTGACAGAGCCACGGCTCCCATTTTTCACATCCCTAGTTGCCACCAGTTCATTTTCGTATACTGCTCGGTCTCCAGTGATCTACAGGAACAGATGGAGAAATCTTGACCATTTCTGTTAGCGTTACGCTGCTTGACTCGCATCTGGTCTAAGTCCTCAGCAATGCTACCCCGTTGTATGTTACGTTTCCTATTCTTTCAGCAGAGGCGAGAACACATAGCAGTGACATCCTGGCAAGTTATCACTTTGCCTTATTTCAGGACAAAGGAATTGGAAGGGGAATTTGAGTACCTAGAAGAGGCAGCTGAAGCACTACCAATTCCAGTCAGCATCCCTGCTGGTTTCTTCTCTATGGCTTGGTAAATGACAGCCTCTTAGCTAGATCACAGCTGTGATGCTCTTAGCTGAACACCCAGAAGAGATTAACTTTTTCAGTGATGAGGCGTTCTCCTGCCCTAGAGACTCTCCCAAACTAAGCAGTAGTCACAAGTATCCTTCATGGCCAGCGTATTTCAGCCCTCCCCCACTAGTCACTACGACGTTCCCACCCGACTTCCAGAGCCAGAAACAAAGCCCAACTGCTCACCCGTCTTGTGGTGCCACAGGAAGTAAATGGAAACTGGAACAGAACAAAAGCTTGTGTTGCCATCACAGGGTTACACGCACTGTCATTCCTAAGGGCCAAGCGCACAGAATCCAAGAGCAGTGGTGGCGAGGCCACGTTCCGAGACACAGCGATGGAGAAATGGCCTTCTCGGGTACAACGCAAGGTCACTGAAACAGAGCAGCTGTGCTGAAGGCAGGTCATCTCTCCCATTAAGGGGAGAACCAGATGAAAGTCTAACCACTTTTAATCCCACTGAGAAGTTGGGTGTTCCCAGCTGATGACCTCAGTGCAAGATCAGCCACCCAGTTTAACCCAGGCTCTAAATTACCTCCTGGGGTTGAGTCTTGCCTCCCCAACTTATTGTGCGACCTCAGGCAAGGTATTGCGCCTCCTTCAGTTTTATTTAAGAGGGGGATAGTAGCTCCTACCTCATTTTGCTTGTCAGTTAAGATTAAGATCTTAGAATAGAGTGTGCAATGTATTAGGTTGGTGCAGAAGTAATCCCGGCTTTTGCCATTGTGGCAAAGGCTGTGATTATTTCTGCAGGAACCCATAATACTCTGAGGTTGAATTTATGTTAGAAAACCTCAGAGCAGGATTTGAAACATGGAGAAAGCAACAGCCTTGAAGTGAGGCTCCCTAAACAATCCCAGAGTATCAGCCAAAGTCACTATTCCTTGGAGAAAAGTTAAGTTTCTGTCAATTAGCAGTATCTGGCACTAGCAATTATCTGGCACATAGCCTTCAAGTCTAAGTGTTATTGGCTTTATATCTGGATTCGGGGAGAACGGACAGTGGAAGCTGTAGAAAGGTCTGTTACTTTGGGATCCAGTGTTCTTGGATGCGTGGCTACATGGCAGCCTGCTATCACTTACGTTTGCTTTCTGAGCAAACCCCTCTCCGGATTTCACTGTAATTGGCACACTTCCTCAGCTGGTTTCAGAGGTGTGCTCAATTACTCACCGGTGTTTCCGTAGTAGCAGGAATTCACCTCCTCAGAGCTGTAACAGCAGCCTAGCCCCTCACAGTCTCCTCGAGAGATGGGTGAAGGTGCACATGGCAGCCTGTCCCGCGCTGGGATGGAGTCACACCAGTCAGTATCTGGAGCATCTCGGGCTGGGTTTTGAAAAAGAGTAAGTCAGGTTAGGTAATGGAAAAGTTAGTCTTGAATACCATTTTGATACAAGTCATTGACTTTGGATTCCTGTAGATGTGTACATGATTGAAATAGGTGTATCTATTCCATATTGTAGATACAGTCTTGAGCGGTTACATGCTGTAGATTAAGTCTTGGGAGGCTGTCAACATTAAGTCACCTTGTAAGAGTGCCCTGACAGGTTTTTTTTAAAAATAAAAGAATGCCAACAAGATTCGTAGAAGCAGTAGGGGCTTCTTACTCCTTCAAGTAGCAATCCTTCTGTTCTGTAGAGGCATTTCTCAAGTCTTAGTTTGGATATGAGTTATCTGAAGATTGTTTTTGAGTTCAGGTCTGGTTCAGAACTGGGGTAGGACCTGTGAGTCCTCATTTTATTAGTGCTGCTGATCCTGGCTATGTATTGGGAAGGAAGGCAGGTGAGAAGAGGGAATTGAAAGTTTGAGTCTGTTCTGACTTTGAGGATGGGCTCTCAGTCAGGCGAGACTTTCTGAAGTTGAGTAGGCATCATACTTCCTACTGTTTCCTTAGGGAAATGATCAGATACCCCTCCAGCTGGTGGGATGGGAGACCTGGGTCCTAGTCTCAGTGCACATCTATCTCCGTGGAGGTGTTGTTCCAAGTTCCCTTACTAGCTTCAGTTTTCTTTCCTATCATTCTCCCCATGGGTGAAAAACTCCTGGTTCTGGGAGTTCTTTGAATCCCAGCTCACTCACTCACCAGTGATAGGCCCTTGGGCAAACTTCCTGGCAAGAGATAGGTTGGGTTTTTTTTTTTTTTTTTTTGGGAAACGGAGTTTCACTCTTGTTGCCCAGGCTGTAGTGCAATGGCACGATCTCAGCTCACTGCAACCTCTGCCTCCCAGGTTCAAGCAATTCTCCTGCCTCAGCCTCCCGAGTAGCTGGGATTGCAGGCATGCACCACCACACCTGGCTGATTTTGTATTTTTAGCAAAGACAGGATTTCTCCATGTTGGTCAGGCTAGACTCGAACTCCTGACCTCAGGTGATCCACCTGCCTCGGCCTCATAAAGTGCTGTGATTACAGGCATGAGCCACTGCACCTGGCCAGCAGTAGTGTTTGCAGCACTAAGTTAGGATTAGGGAAGGTAACACCTGAAGTGCTTACACCCACAGTGCCTCGGCATTGAGGAATCTCAATTGGTAGTTATTCTAAGGATTGCCCATGGAGGTGAGAGTTGGGACATGATCCTTTGTTAGTGTCAGGTGTCACTGCACAGAACCGGTCAGAGAGGACTAAGAGCACTTTCACCCCTCTCAGATCCTGAGAGCTTCCAGCCTTTACCTAGAAGATCCATAGGACACTTGAGCAGCTTCCTCTCTGGAACCATCTTGTGTTCAGCCACACCCACTCCTTCAACTCCAACTGGCATGATGTAGTGGGAGTCCTGGAGAGACAGGCCCTTGGGAGTCAGCCCAGATGGTAGCATGAGGGGCTTCACTCAGTGTCCCTGGCCACTGGGTCATACTCACCCACTCAGTGACATAGCAGCTGCTATAGGTTGCCTCCAACACCACGGAGCTGCCTGGACCGTTTCTTATCCAGGTGCCACAGTCAGAGTCATTCTGTAGCTTGTGCAGCAGCCCTTGGTTGTCTGGAGGGGTGGGGAAGAGGTAAAAAGACAGCAGTCAGTCTCCAGTGCCAGAAAGGACAGTCAGCCTTGCCATTAAACCCCAAGGAGCAACTGTCAATTAGAGGAACAAGAGGGAAATCAGATTCAGATCAGACGTAGTTATAACTTAGACTATTTCTTTTAGCAGAAAGATGCGACAGGCTCAGAGGGGGAAAGTATCAAGGCAGGAAGGTAGAGGAGACACCATTGCTTGGCTAAGCAAGGCAAGTCATCAAACTTACCCCAAGTTATTAGTACAGGAGGAGAAGTTGCCTCCTGACTGAGGTTTACAGCAAACTGGAAGCTCCACAGCCCACAATGGAGCACACTGGAATAACCTGGTGTCTCAGGCTTATGCTGACCACTCAAAACAAGAGATAATGAAACACACAGCAAGACACACTGCAGCAGCCGCATAATGCTACCAGGAGTTCCTACCGGCCGCAGGCTCTCCACCTTCTCTCCCAAGAGCCAGGGGTCTGCCTGCCCAGATTCCTTTATGTACAGAAGGCAGGCTTGGTTTCAGCTGCACATCTTTGTGACACTCAGGTGGGATGCTTTTAGAAAGGGTAATTCTTCTAGCCTCATTTGCTTTGGGGCACAGTCTGCAGCTGCCTCACATTAAATACCACCATCCAGGCAGACTTCAGAGCCCAAGAAAAAGGTAGTAACTTTTAGCTAACAGAAAAGAAAGCAAGCAAGCTTCCTCAGGGTTGCTCAGTGTAGCATTTGTTCCACTAGTTTGTTGAGCGTATTGACTTCAGAAGACCTCCCACTAGAATTTTGCATATTTGGCTGTGAAACTGCCATCTATGAGCTATGGGGTCTGGGTACATTATGAACTCTCTGAATCTTGGTTTTCTCGTCTATAAAATGGGAATGCTATCTCCTGGCAGTGGTGGTTTTAGGATTAAGCGAGAGATTCTACGGCAAGTGCCTGGCACAGGGCTTGGCCAAGCAGTGAGTGCTCAGTCAACATTGTTAGGTGAGAGTTGGGGCCCTTGAGAAGCCTTGTCACCTTCTCCACCCATTCTAGAAAAGTTTCTGTACAATTAGAGCCCGTTTTGAAATTCTAGAAAAATCTAAACTTGTTTCCTGAGAAAGGTTGATTTTGAACCCTTTCTTGGTTCTTAGAGGGAATCCTACCACAGCAATTTTTCAACAAATTCCAAAGCGTTTCATTGCCATAACTGTCCTACGGTGCTTCCCCACAGAATCTGGGGGAAATGTGGATTAGGTCATGAATTCCTCAAACTGGTTCTGCCTCTTACAGCTATTTGAAAATTTTATCATTTGGCTATGTTTCAGGCATATTTCATAAAGATGTCAGGGTTTCTTGCTTGCTTTCTACATTTTTGTTTTCCACATAAGCTACAATTTATTTACTTTGGTCACTCTCTAGGCTAGAGTGTCAGACCAGATTGTAGAGGAATTCTAAGAGATTTGGGGACGAATGGATACATTCCCCACTGGAGAGGCGAGAGTGTGGAAATTTGTCTTCTGCAGTCTTCCACCAATATTCCCAAGTTGTTCCCCTGATTGTATTTAGACTGATATTTCTCAGTTGACTAAAAATTGTAGTCAAAGCACTGCGAATGTGTACCTAGGTATCTCTAGTTCTCTTCAACTAATCACAGAGGACAAATAAGCATGTGTCTTCCTGGGAAAATTGGTGGCCCTTTTAACCACATGATGAAAAATGACATTGCAGGAATTCTGGACTCTGCCCTCAAAGACAGATGTGGCTTCCCTGATACCCTCTACCTGGATTAGGTGCTCACCACTGGGTTATTACACGCATTTACTCACAGGATTTGCCATGTTGGATTGTAATGACCTCTTTCTTGTTCAGTTTGCCTACTAGAAGCACGTAAGGCCAGGACTGTTTCATTTGTCACTGCATCCTGAGTGCCTTGGATGTAAGTTCTCTGAGTAAAGACTGAATCGATGACTATGCTTTCATTAGTGGCCATGTCCTAGGGCTAACCCCCTTGAAAATGTAGTTTCCAAACCTCACTGGTACAAATTCATTTCTTTTATGATGAGCTCAAACTCATAACCCTTAAGTATTTTTCCTTCAAGTAAATATCATGTGATTGCACATATAAGAAAGAATCTGAGGATCTGACTCATGCGAGATGTCTCAGGAGTTAAAAGGCCAGTCTCCTGACCAGACTTACTAATATTGCTTTATGCCGAGACCAGCTCAGTCGGTGAGACCCTAACCCAGCGGTGCTAGAGGAATTAAAGATACACACACAGAAATATAGAGGTGTAGAGTGGGATTTACCCACATATTTATTGACAGCAAGCCAGTGATAAGCATTGTTTCTATAGATTATAGATTAACTAAAAGTATTCCTTATGGGAAACAAAGGGATGGGCCGAAATAAAGGGATGGACTCTGGCTTCTTATCTGCAGCAGGAGCATATCCTTAAGGCACAGATCGCCCATGTATTGTTTGGGGTTTAAAAATGCCTTTAAGTGGTTTCCGCTCCCCTGGGCAGGTGTTCCTTGCCCTCATTCCGGTAAACCCACAACCTTCCAGCGTGGGTGTCATGGCCATCAGGAATGCGTCACAGTGCTGCAGAGATTTTGTTTATGGCCAGTTTTGGGGCCAGTTTTTGGCCAGATTTTGGGGGGGCCTGTTCCCAACAGCTTTACAAAGTAGTGAAAATTCAAGGAAAGTTACTTCTTTTGCTCATACCTGGAGGCAATATAGTATACAGTGTCATGTGAGTTTTGACAATGAGTGGACTTGGGTACAAATTCTGTTACTCTGCAACCTCTGTCAATGTATTAACCTCTTTCTCTCAGTTACAGTTTTTATATCTATAAAATAGGGATAATAACATGGACAGTATTATTACAACAGATGATTAGATGAAATAATGTATGTACAGTGCTTGTTGCATAATTGCTACATTGTTACTAACATCAACAGGACCAGCCTGGGAGATGAAGGTGAGAAGGGTGGCAAATGGAAAGCAAATGCCAAGCAGGGCACTCATTTGATCTGCAGGGAGTCTGAGGAACAGCCTGTACTCGTGAGCCTGCATTCCCAAATGAGGTCCTGTGTTTACACAATGAAGTTGAAAAATCACAAAGTCTGGAACTATGTGGCGCTATCTCGAAGTCCACCTGGGATCGCACCCGTCTCTCTGATGCTGCAGAGGGTCAGAGATGGATCCCAAGATAATGCCGGCAGGGCTGGGGTTAGGTAATTTTATGCTCGTTCCTCTGCTGAATCTTCCAAGAACATCATCACTTCATTTCAGGATGAGAAAATGCACTGATAATGTGTGATCCACCTTGAGGAGCCCCAGGCTTAACAGAAAAACATCCTACCCACTATTACCACAACATGAATGCTCTGTCCTTTGAATCTGAAGGGGCAAATGCTGTTCTTTGTCTTCTCTTATGTTAGAATCACCCAGTCATTTAAAAGTTGTTGTAGTGCCAATACAAACAGAATATGAGACATCCTAACCTGTACAGACTTATCAAAAGCCCCATAGTCATGGTAGTATTCATGCGACCCACATTTTATAGGCGGGCTTAAGGATTCCCCGGCTGTTCCTTACTAAAGACTTGGGAGTCCTGCGGCTGAAGCTAAGCTGCTCATTCCTCATTCATTCACTGATCTGGCCACTCAGGTCACGAGGGCAACCTGTGTAATTGGGGAAAGGCAAACAGTGATTTCCAAAAACCTTCTTCAGTCTGGTCATATTTACATTTGAGTGTTTCATTTTAAACTGCAGAATAGGGACATAACCCCACGAGGTCTGGATAGCATGGAGCTCTTGTACAATGCTTTCTGGCCATGGAGTACAGACTCCTTGTCTGGCATTAACAGCGATTGCCCCACTGTGCCTGGAGCAGGGTCCTCCTAACTGGAGGGTGAAGTACCAAACAAGGCCCCAGGAAGCCCACTTCAAGTGTGGAGAAGCAATAATCAAAATTATCCCTCAAATATGGAGGGATGATTAGACCATTGTTGTGTTAATCAGTAATTAGGGAGCAAGGACGGCGCATCCAGCTGCTCTCTGCATGTGGTGGAAATTAGGACGCTTCTCTTCTGAAGGAAGATGTCAAACTTAATTTACTGTAAGTACTTACACGGTTTTCCTTTTCAACAAGCAAGAATGAAGTGTAATTCAGAGTCAGTTGAGATGACTTCCATTACTGGGTCTCTTATTTCAATGCCTCTTTTGTGTCCAAGTTACAAGACCTGTCTCTAAAGTGTCTCCTGTGCTGACTGCACAGCACCTGCTCTGTTCTGATGTCTCTCCCCTCCTGTTTCACGCCTTCCTTTGCCATGATGGGTGGAAAATCACCATTCCCTTTCACAGGCAGGGGGAGACCCTACTGAATGGGTAGTTGGATTTTGAGAGAGATGTCAGTATGGTTAACCCTTGAACAATGTAGGGGCTGGGGTGCCAACCCGCCGTGCAGCCAAAAATCCACGTAGAGTTTTTTGGTCCCCCTCAAATGTAACTAATGTAATTGTCTGATGGGTTTGTCCTACTTGCTGCACAGGCAAGATCAATTCACTGAGACTATGGCATTGCAATGAGGAAAGAGTATAATTGATGTGAGACCAGCCACACGAGAGACTCAAATCAGTCTCCCTGAAGGCTTGGAGGTTAGGGGATCATCAAGCATACTTTGGTGGGCAGGAGACTAAGGAACAGGTGCTGTTGATTCATTGGGATGCACTCTTCGGGGTATGGAAAATGGTCCTTGTGCACTGTGTTCGTTTCTGGATCACGGGGCCACAGGACCAGTTGGATCACGAGTCACAAGTCTGCCTTTGGGTGGGGGGTCAGTCAGTTGCCAGAATGCAAAAGCCTGAAAAATACCCCAATATATCAATCTTAGGTTCTACAGTAGTCATGTTATCTATGGGAGTAATTGGGGGAAGTTATACATCTCATGATGTACAAAACAATATGCCTGGTTATCTACAAGTACACCTAGGTCTTAGCAGAATTCCAGCCCCTCTCATCCTAACCTTGTAGACTTTCATTAGTCTTACAAAGGTGGTTTAGTTTTGGGAAGGGCTATTATGAACCCTGCTTTAAGGTTAAATCATAAACTAAATTTTTCCCAAAGTTAGTTTGGCCTACTCCCAGGAATGACCAACGACAGCTTGGAGGTAAGACGCAAGATAGAGTCAATTATGTCAGATTTCTCTTCATAATTTTGCAAAAGTAGTTTCACTAATAGCCTATTGTTGGCCAGAAGCCTTACCAATAACATAAACAGTTGATGGACACATATTATTTATATGTATTATATTATATTATATACTGTACTCATAATAAAGCTAAGAAAAGAAAATGTTATTAAGAAATCATAAGGAAGAGGATATATGTTTCCTATTCATTAAGTGGAAGTGGATGACCATAAAAGTTTTAATCTCTGTCATCTTCACATTGAATATGAAGAGGAGGGGTTGGTCTTGCTGTCTCAGGGGTGGCAGAGGTGTATATACCTGTGTATAAGTGGACCCATGTGGTTGAAACCCGTATTGTTCAAGGGTCAACCGTATGTTGATATTCCTATTTCTGAAAGTGAAAGAAGAGATTAAGAAAGAGGTAGGAGACTAAGTTGCTAAAGAAAGAAAAAGAGCTAAAATTTAAAATTTCTGCAGTGAAAGTCCTGACTTCACCACAATGCAATATATCAATGTAGCACAATTGCATTTGTACCCCATGAACATATGCAAATAAAACATAAAAATTAAAAAATAAAATAAAATTAAGGACTTTGGGGTGGGGAATTACAGATAAGGTTAATGTAAAATTTCTGGCGCACACGGACTGTCTCTGTTGAAGTTCATGCCCTTCCCCCACCTTTAATTATACCATCTACTTAAGTTTGGATCATGTTCTTTCCTCTCTAGACCATGCAGTTGACATGTTGTCTTTACAGGTGACAGTAAGTTTTGAGCACCATAGACCAGTAGGGTCTCCTCTAACATACCATATCTATCAAAGCATATAATTGTCATGGGTTCTAATTCTAACTTTTAAAATACTAACAGAAGGGGGAAGACCCTGACTCTAATGATTTCAAGCAGGGTTCTTAGAATTTCTGTAGACACGGCATTTAAAGTGGCTCCTGCTCAATTATTAATTATTTGTGCAAGCCTGTGGGAAATTACTCCTCCTCTCAAGATCAAGACAAAGTGGGCAGAAGGAACAAAGTTTATGGCCAGATTGACTGACAGCTGGGCAGGCCCGAGATTGACAGGTGCCACTGCACCACTGATTGGCTTTTCATTTGAGTGTGGGTGGTAACAGCTAATTTTATACTGTCACCCAAAGAACAAGGGAACCCCTGGGAAACATATCCTCTTTTTCATTACCCAAAAAAATTACAAAACAAATCTTTCCATGCAATTGTGGTTGAGAATGAGGGCTATTACTCTGATTACAAAGGCTACTTCATAGGACAGCAGGCAACATGTGGATATACTATTTAAAATGACAAATGCCAAGATGTGTGTGGTATGTGTGGGTGTGTGCCAGTGTGTATGTAAAGAATTTGAAATTGCCTTCTGCAACAGTTTACTAGGGCTGCCCTAACAAAGTACTGCTGACTGGGTGGCTCAGAACAACAGAAGTTTGTTGTCTCAAAGTGCTAGAGGCCAGAAGTTTGAGACTAAGCTGTCAGTGGGGCCACGAAACCTATAGGTTTCAACCTTGTATCTTTGTCTTCCGGTGCTTGCCAGAAACCCTTGATATTCCTTGGCTTGTAGTTGCATCCCTCTGATCCTGGTCTGTACACATCAGTGTACTCCCCGTGCCTTCACAGTCTTCCCTTTGTGTGTATCTGTCTCTGTGTTCAAATTTCCTCTTTTATGTGGACACCAGCAGTACTGGATTAAGGCCTACCCGAATGACCTCATTTTAACTGGATTACCACCATAAAGACTCTGTTTCCAAATAAGGCTACATTCTGAGGGATGAGGGGGTTAGGACTTCAAAATATTTTTGTTGGGGGAGATATAATTCCACCTTTAATACCTTGTAAGCTGTTTTGAAATTGCACCAGCCACGTTAATCTTTGTTTGGGCTAGACATTTTTTTTTTTAATGGTGAAATGAAAACAGTGTATCTTTCCTTGTTAAAATTCCTTTTGAAAATTCCCAATCTTGCCTTGACTAAACTAAAGGGATTTTGTAATTCTTTTTCGTTTAGAGGGAAGGGATCAGTTATGCACCCAATGGCTGCATTGGTTGGTACTAGCGGCTGTTTCAGTTTAGAGAGTGGGCACACCTGGTGAGGTGGGATAGTTCAAAAGTAGAAAATTTAGGAGGAAAGGTGCAGGTCACGTGACAGCTGTTCTTACTTTGGTCATTGCTTTATGCCTGATAACTATTCTAGCACAATTGCTCTCAGCTAATTGGAGTTGACTGGGTAATTAATTCACGAAGGTTTTGAGTCTGATGATACCTTATATCATCATACCTTGGTATCTGTGAGGGATTGGTTCCAGGACCCCCGAGGATCCCAAAATCTGCGCACACCCAAATCTGGCAGACAGCCCTGCAGAATCTGCATATAGGTAAAGTTAACCCTCATCCGTGGGTTTCATATCTCATGAATACTGTATTTTCCATCCACATTTGCTTACAGATGTGGAACCCATGGATACAGATGACCAACTGGATCTGTTGAAAAACATCTGTGTAGAAATGGACCCACAAGGTTCAACCCATGTTGTTCAAGGATTAGCTGTACACTGTGCTCCTTCTATGTGACCCTAACTTGATCGTAACCAGGATATTGCTTTGCTTTTCTACCCATGTGCCTTTATGTACATGGTTTCCTTGTCCTGGAATGCCCACAGCTTCGTCTGTATTTGCCTAATTCCTAACTTTCCCTTGAAGCAGAGGTTCTGGAAATTTTGTTCTTAGATCAGCAGGAGCAGAATGGCCTGGGGACTTGTCAGAAATGCAAATTTGTGGGTCTCACTCCACGTTTACTGAATCAGAAACTCCAGCCTTGGGCCCAGCATTGAGTTTAAGTACCCTTCCAGGTGATTTTGATCACACTTAAGCTTGAGGACCACGGCCTGGGGCTAGAGCGTTCCAGGTTCTCTTCATGAAGCACACTGCCTAATCCCCCAGCTGGAGGTCGTTCCATCTTCATTCGGTTTTCTTGTGCTGTCTTATCAGTACTTCTTTTAGGGAGTGACTACTCAGTATTCTACTATCCCCTCCTGGATTATACGAAGTTTGAAGGTCAGTCACACGCACCTTTGTCTTCTCCACATTGCTTACCTCACATTGCTCAGACAGTACTTCTCAGATGAGTGAACTCTTGATTATTTAAATGGCCTGCATCTATGCTTTATAGGGGAACTGGTTTTGCAAGGCCTCATTTGTTTTCTGCCACCCATCTGTGTTTTTGAGCTTACCTCAGCATAGGAGTGAGACTTCCTGTAAGATCCAGTCTCCTTGGCACGGCCACCCTAGTCCTCTCTGGTTATCCAGCATGGCCTCTTTTCTCCCAGTGGCTGGTCAAGCAGGAGCCTCTGCAGTTTCTTAAACCCACCCTGATCCCTTCCTCCCCTGTGCTGTGGCATGTGCATTTTTCTGAAATACCCTCTTATCCTTTATGTGTGTGCGCCTGCTTATTCTATATTATTTTTATATTTTTTACTCTATTTTTTATTTTTACGCTATTTCTTTTTTTAAATTTATCGAGATGGAATCTTACTCTATTGCTCAGGCTGGAGTGCAGTGGTGCAATCTCAGCTAACTGCAACCTCCGGCTCCTGTGTTCAAGGAATTCTTGTAGCCCAGACTCCCGAGTAGCTGGGATTACAGGCACACACCACCACTCCTGGCTGATTTGTTTTACCATATTGACCAGGCTGGTCTTGAACTCCTGGCCTCAAGTGATCTGCCCACCTCGGCCTCCCAAAGTGCTGAGATTATAGGCAAGAGCCACTATTTTATTTTATTTTTATTTGTTTGTTTATGTTTTAGACGGAGTCTCTGTTGCCAGGCTAGAGTGCAGTGGCCCAAAGTCAGCTCACTGCAACCTCTGCCTCCCAGGTTCAAGCGATTCTTCTGCCTCAGCCTTCCGAGTAGCTGGGACTACAGGCACGTGCCACTGCACCCCGCTAACTTTCTGTATTTTTAGTAGAGACAGGGTTTCACCATGTTGGACAGGATGGTCTTGATGTCTTGACCTCGTGATCTGCCCACCTTGGCCTCCCAAAGTGCTGGGATTACAGGCGTGAGCCACCACACCTGGCCCTTTATTTTTTTAAACAACCTAACTGGGCCGGGCGTGATGGCTCACGCCTGTAATCCCAGCACTTTGGGAGGCCGAGGTGGGCGGATCATGAGGTCAGGAGTTCAAGACCATTCTGGCCAATATGGTGAAACCCCGTCTCTACTAAAAATACAAAAATTAGCCGGGTGCCGTGATGTGTGCCTGTAGTCCCAGCTACTCGGAAGGCTGAGGCGGAAGAATTGCTTGAACCTGGGAGGTGGTAGTTGCAGTGAGCTGAGATCGTACCACTGCTTTCCAGTCTGGGTGACACAGCAACACTCCATCTCAAAAAACAAGCAAACAAACAAACAAAACAACAAAACCTAACTAAAGCATCATCTCCTCTGGAAATTCTCTTCCCCGCCTCTTTTTTTTTTCTTTTTTTGTTGAGACAGGGTCTCACTCTGTTGTCCAGACTGGAGTACAGTAGTGCAATCAAGGCTCACTGCAGGCTTGAACTGGGTTCAAGCCATCTTTATGCCTCGGCCTCCCAAAGTTCTGGGATTATAGGTGTGAACCACTGTGGTCAGCCCCTTCTCTCCCCTTGATGATTTTGGTGCCTTCCCCTCTCCTCGTCCTTTTCAGAGTATCTTAATTGTTCCTTCCTCTAAGTCCCTTGTGACCACAGGTTCGGTGGGTGTAGTCTGTCCTTTCTAACTCAATGCCTCCAACATAGCAAGGCCTCAATCAATGTTTATGGAATGGGTGGATGATAATCTGAGAATTCAGCTTAAACATCATAAAAATGCCCTAGGAAGCAACAGGCGCCTCCTCAGCCCCTCTGCTCCCTGCCTTGTCTTTCACCACAAGGGCTAGCAGTCCTCCCAGCATTCAGTTCAACAGACTTTTTTTAACCTTCGATACGCCCTTCCCTAGAAGTGAGACTAGTTAAATGATTTTGCCAAAGCATATTTGTGCACATACAAAGACATATAATGAAGACAAGTAGCTGCTGTGTTCACCTCCTTGTAAGCAAATATCAATAGAATAATGAAATTTTTGTGTTAGGATATTTTTATCCAGTCTGAAGACAAATGACTCAAGTCATACAGGGTAGTCAATACTTGGAAATAAACCATATTAATTCCACTATAAATAACTAATGTTCACCTAGCCCCAACTCTGGGTCAAATATTTTCCAAGATGCTAGGGACAAAGGGTCGCTCTCTTACCCTAATTTTCTTGTTCTCCCTCCCTCTCTCTTTCGCTTTTTCTCTCTGTCTCAATTATCTCTTTCATCAGATGCTCTCTGTCACATACTATGCTAGGCTTGTGGATATAACAGTAAATAGGAGAGACTTAGTCTCATGGTATTTAAAGATAAGAGTCTCTGAACAATAATTAATCACACATGTATTCCCTATGCCTAGCCTAATATCTGACAGTGATGCTTGTTAATGAATCAATGAATGAATCAAACAAATCATGAATAAACTAATTAAAAATGTTCCTATGCATTTTGCTTAAGAACAGCCAGCAACTCACGTTTTATCAGTGCATGTGATTTGGGGGCTGTCATTTCTGGCTGGGTGCTGGGTATTCCAGATAATTCCTCCCATATTCTCCTTCTTCATTCATTTATCACTCTCCTCTTTTTTCTTTCTCTCTTAGTCTCACAGATAAATGATAGGTTAGAATCAGAGCAAGAGAATCTATTCAAGGTTGCTTTTTTCTTTTTTTTAAACTTCAAAGCTCTGGTTTTGCAGAGCCATCTGAATTCCTTGTGATGTTGACAAAATATAAAGTAGGATGCCTCCAAGTTCAGCAGAAGCCTGCCAACCACTGTCTTGTAGGCTGATATCTGCCACTGGGGGAGCTGCAAGTTCAAAAGGTCTCTCACTGGGAGTCTGCCCTGGAAGCTGACTGTGGCCCTCATCTGATAGCCTCACGGGAGAGTACCTAACTCCCTTTCCTGCAGTGAGGCTATTACTCACAAGTCCCCAGAATTGATGAAAATAGCTGCAAGGACAAATTTAGATAACAGTGGGGGAAGAAATGGTTTGTGGATCAGAGATGCAAATTGGCAATGGCATTGGGTAATAAATGAGTCCAATCTGTGTAAGAGGCTGGGGTCATGCCTATTATTGTCCCACACAGCGACACTGGCGAGAGCAGGACTTTGGCAGGCATTTATCACGGAGCATATTACAAATGTCATTAGTGAAACATTAATATTACAAAACATTTTAGAAAGGCTGAAGCAATCATCTCATTTTAATAACATAGGACAGTTCTCACAGATTTCCTTTATTTTCTCCTCAAGCAGAAAATGAGGGACATGCCAGGATGATCAGATCTCACTCTTTGTTTGCACATTGCAAACTGAAACTGTTGATCACTGCATTTCTTTCTTCTTAAATCGGGTCTGCTTGACATGTGACGTGCCATGCATTTCTCTTTATTTAAGGAGACAGAAGACCCTGTTGTTTGGAGGTAAGAGAACTGCCCCTTGTTGGTTGAAAATTGTAAGCTCTGAAGATGGATTTTTTAGGCTCCCAATAAATACTGAGCTGCATTTGTATCTTCTGCTATGCTTTGAAGAGAAAAAAAAAAAAAAAAGAGACCTCTGATGCTCTTAGCATAATAGCAAAGGCTTTAGGAGTTGAGGGATACTTCCAAAGACACCTGACTTTAACTCTTGGAATTCTGGCCACTTCCACAAACAGTAGCCAGAGAAATAATCTCACTGGCCTCCGTCAAACTTCTCCCTGGATTAAGCATCTATTATATGCTGTAATTTTGCTGGGAATTGAAAGGAGTATTAATAATAAAACCAAAAAAGACAAATCTGAATTTATAAACAATACATAAAATCATTGATTTACAGAATATTAGAGTTGCAAACCATTTTAGGCAGGTCCTAATTTTTTATATAAGAAAATGGAGAACAATTGGCTTTGCTCAGACTAGTTGGGCGTATTTGAGAGAGAATTGGGACAAGAAACTAGGACTTTAGACTATATAAAGAAGGAGTTCAAGACTTAGATGAGTGTCAAGGCAAATACAGTGAGGCAATTCAGAAAAAAAGCAACCACAAAAAAATCTCAAACACCAATATGAGACATTATATAATCAAGTGACAAAATATGTGATACAGATAGAAAGACTAGGACTGGAGAGCAGGGGGAGGCCAGTGACATTAGAGTTGAAACTATCCAAAGGTGGCATTGGAGTTTCAGCTGATGATGCTTGAGTGTGATAAAATAGATGGTATTGGAAGAGGTTAATCTCGATTTGATGAATTAATGACTAATAAATATTAAAGGGCAAAGGGTAAAAATGATCAATAAACATGCAAAAGAAGGAATCGACAGGATGTAGGTGGGACACAGTAAAGGGTCATACCTAGTGGAGAAGGGGATTTGTATTGAGAGCTGAGTCTGATGGACGATGTAGCCTTAGCTCATCTCCTGTGCCAGGCACAAGGAGTGAGAATAAGAGCATGAATAATTTAGATCTCCTGTCAGACCTGGACGCAGATCCCAGCTCTCCTAAATCCTAGCCTAAGGACTTTTCCATAGAAGCAAATAGCTTCTTGCAGCTGCTTCTTCTGGCGGTATGTGCATATAGATTTTCTTCTGTGCAGTTAAAAAATTTAGATTCATGCTTGCCAAGGTAGATAAGTCTGGGTTTTGTCTCAGCATGAGAAACCATCAATAAGTTATAAAAATAAATAAGTAAACAAATTAAAACAACAGGTGATGGTGGTGTTCTGTGTAGCTCGAGGGGGTCAATGATGGGGAGAGAATTACAAGTAAATACAACTGAAATAAAAACTGAGACGATCTAGGAAGGGTAGCCGGTTCTTCTGACCTCACACTTTATGTACATGTTAATACCTTTCTTTGAAGCTGTATAAATTCACGTTGGTCAGAAATTCCCAAGTTTTTCCCCCAAAGTGATCAGGCCCATTGCTCATGCTTCCTCCCATCCCATCTGGAGCTTTCTTCTCTGATACTAAATGATGTGGCAAATTGACATTTCTGCAATAGCATAGAAAAAAAAAACAGACTTTATGATGTATGCACTGCATTTTCATGCTCCGGGGCATAGATAATTTAGCAGTGGCTTGAAATGAAGGAGAAAGCATTGAAAGTCCTGTGGGAATTGGATAATACCATTGGGTTGAATGTTATTTGTATGACTTTGGAAATAATTAATTTCCCAAATCTACTTTGTTTTCCAAGTTTATTAGTCTACTTGTTGCAGGTGACTCCTTGGTGGTTAAACTCTCAGGATGTGGGGTTGAGTAAGTATTTACTAATGAAACCAGGTATTAAATGGCATTTTATTCCAATGTCCCAAATAGAGGAGGGGCCATTCCAGTAGCCTGCCTTCCTGGGAAGGAGAGACCTCTGCCCAGGATTGAGGAGACCTGGGTCCTATTTCCAACTCTGATGAAGACAGTGAACTCCTCCATGAGCAGTTTACTCATCCTTGGACTTCCCACTCCAGGACTGGTACATAAGAATTGTCAACTAATGTGTTGCTGAATGGATGCCAAGCTAGTTGTGTAATTCTGTACATTTGCCTCTGGGTCTCAGTTTTGTCAGTTGTATAATAAAAGCATCATTGGTGTTCATATTTAAAGTCCCCTTACTACACTAAAATCCTATGACACAAGCCTTACATGATTTGGGCTTCACTTGTTTAATTATCGTTTTGCCTCAATCTGATCAAAATGTTAGCTAGTAGCCTGAGATAAATTGAAAAATCTTCCTGTTTTTTTCTCATGATAAAACGTCTAAGGCAACTTCTATTTAAAAAAAAAAACTATATATGAGTAGTTATGAATTATTTAGGCATAAGACCATGTCAATAGCAATGAAATAAAATATTATTAAACTATTATTTAAAAAAAAAAATAGCTGGGGGCGGTGGCTCACGCCTATAATCCCAGCACTTTGGGAGGCTGAGGCGGGCAGATCACAAGGTCAAGGGTTCGAGACCAGCCTGGCCAATATGGTGACACCCCGTCTCTACTAAAAAATACAAAAAAATTAGCTGGACATGGTGGCGGGCACCTGTAGTCCCAGCTACTCGGAAGGCTGAAGGGGGAGAATGGTGTGAACCCCGGAGGTGGAGCTTGCAGTGAGTCCAGATCACGCCACTGCACTCCAGTCTGGGCGACAGAGCGAGACTCTGTCTCAGAAATAATAATAAAAATAAAAAAATACAAATACAAATACAAAAATTAACCGGGCGTCGTGGTGTGTGCCCTGTAGTCCCAGCTACTCAGGAGGCCGAGGCAGAAGAATCACTTGAACCTGGGAGGCAGATGTTGCAGTGAGCCGAGACTGCGCCACTGCATTCCAGCCTGGGTGACCGAGCGAGACTCCATCTAAAATTAAAAAAAAAAGTTACATTTATGGGTCAGGACGCATTACCCTGGTTCATTCAGCATTATTTTTAATTTTAAAAATTAGCCCAAATGGGTGGCTCTACCATTATGAATTACCTAGTAAGATAAAGTTAATGAGAAGAAAGCTTTGCCTGACGTAAGAGCTTAAGAAATCCATATCAAGTTCATTGCTGAATGGCGAGATGTGAGTGCAAGGTGATTTATTTGACATTTTAATGTAAATGCAATGTAATATCCTTCTAGAGATTACGTTTGTCCTTTTGCCTCCACTGCAAGAAGAGCCAAAAATATGCCTTAGAATTTTGGAAGAGAATTGCCCGTCTTCAAGGAATGGTATTGGTCTCCCTGCAATCGCTGATGAGGTTCCTGGGGAAGAATAAGAACTCCTAGCATCATTGATGTAGCTTCTTTTAGATGGGTGAGGCTGAACAATAACTCTACTTATTGTATACAGAAGAGGAGTCTAATCAGGTCTTTCATGTTTTGTGTATTTAAAAGGGAAGGCTGCTGGACCTCTAAAGTATGGATTTCTGGTTGGGGAGGAGATTGGGTTGTTCTGGACCAAGGAAGTGGGTGGATACAGCAGAAGCAGCCATGAGTAGACATATGAAAGCCAGCTGGTCCCTGGGTGGTAGCTGTGTGTAGCAATGGAAAGATCTGAGCCCTGATCTATGCACACTTAGCGGCACATTAGATTATTTCAACATTGAAGGACTGGGTGGACCCTTCTACAGATAGGCCTGGGCAAGTTTCTGTTCAGGTGGAAGCTCAGATCCTGCTGGTTGGGTGGGTACAGGTAAGCCTTCAACAGGAATAGAGACTTCAGGAGGCAGTGAGCAGATTCTAGCTCTGGCATTTGCTTGGGTGAGGATATGTCTGCCCTCCCAACCCTCCTCTACTTTTGGACTTCTAAAAGGTACCTGGACAATTCAGGAAGTAAGAGGCATCTAAGAAGCACATTATGGACTTCCTGCTAATGATGCAGATTAGGCCTTGAACCATTCATTGATAAATAATAAAAAATATTTAAAATAATAAAGAATAAAAAAGTTGTACTGGCAGCTCGAGTTACGGGAAAACTTTATAGTATTTTTACAAGTAATATGTACTCATTTAGAAAACGTAGAGAATGCAGAGAAGTAGGAAAAGTAAGAGCATTCAAATTCACAAACTCAACGATGATCACTGTTAATACTTTGGTGTGACTATCTCCTTAAGGAAATGGTGCTTTAATAAGTGGACTGCAAATATTCATGGGTCAACTGCATATCTTTTGACGGGGGAATACTTTGTGCAGAGTGGTGGACTGGACCCACCCCTCAGGCAGTGCAGCCTTTCAGATTCCACAGGTACCTAGGTTTGGTTTTTATTGAGAACTAAAAGCTCCACAAAGGAGGAATTTTTGTCTTGTTCACTGCTGACTCCCAGCAGCTAGAACAGTAACTGAAACATAGTTGCACTCGAAATATATTTACTAAGTGAATGAATGGATGAACATGTGCATGTCAGTTGGGGTTACCAAATTTAGCAAATAAATACCTAGCATTCTCATTTAAATATCCTTTTTTTTTTTTTTTTTTTTTTGAGACGGAGTCTCGCTCTGTCGCCCAGGCTGGAGTGCAGTGGCCGGATCTCGGCTCACTGCAAGCTCTGCCTCCCGGGTTCACGCCATTCTCCTGCCTCAGCCTCCCGAGTAGCTGGGACTACAGGCGCCCGCCACCTCGCCCGGCTAGTTTTTTGTTTTTTTTTTTAGTAGAGACGGGGTTTCACCGTGTTAGCCAGGATGGTCTCGATCTCCTGACCTCGTGATCCGCCCGTCTCAGCCTCCCAAAGTGCTGGAATTACAGGCTTGAGCCACTGTGCCCGGCCTAAATGTACATTTTTAATAAAATTTTTTAGTGTAAATATAACATTGCATGGATATATTTGTACTAAAAATTATTTGTTATGTATCTGAGATTCAAATTTAAGTAGATATCCTATCATTTGTCTTGTACCCCCTCTTAGGAGGTTCTGTTTCTTCTAGATTTTCTCATTCTGTTGTATTTTCTTGTTCCTTGTTATTGGGATATTGAAGCTGTGCATCCCAGGAGAAGGGAGGTAGATGACTGAAGTGTAACTTTCAAAAGGCAGAATAAAGCTTGACACAGCCTACTTTATCCAAATGGCCCATAACCTGCAGTCCTACCAGCCTCTCAAAGAGCGAAACTTTGCAGCTGGCAGAGATGTGTATGGCCCAGCTGTGCTGCCAGTCACTGAAGAAACCATGTCTTGGGGAACCTAAGGAGAAAAACTCAGTGGCAATTGCTTGTCAATGAAAACAGGTGAAGTGGTTACTTATTTAACATTAGGCTATGAAGTGAGTCTATCCTCGATAAGGAAAGGATAAAAGCTTATGTATGAGAAATTTCATATTCAGTTGAAATGAATACATAGCCTGCACCTTCTTTCTTGAGTAGTTGTGATGTCAGCTCTTCCTGGGGTTCTTTCTTTGACCCACTTCTCTTCTCATTCTAGGTTAGCTCCTCCACTCCCATGGTTTTAATCGATGAGTTACAAATCTAATGTCTGTAATGCAGATACTCATCCACTAGGTCAATGTAGAACACCTACTATGTGTGAACAAGATGCTTTGGGATAAAATATTCTTGTTTCTAGTCCTGATTTTTGCAACAGTCTTTTTAGTGGAGACAAAATCAAATATTCAGGAAATAGATATGAAAGTATTGTGATAACTGCAATGAAGGAAAAACAGAGTAAAATGAGCCTGGCAGAGAATAACTTAAAAACAAGGATGGTGTTGCCAGGGTAGAGAGAAAGGAGAGGGTAGTACTACAAGACAGGCAGGCATAGGCCAGTCACAGAGGCTTGTAGACCATGTAAAATAATTTGCTCTTCATCATGAGAGCAGTGGAACTCCATTACAATGTGTTAAGGTAGAGAATAAAATAAACAAGATATACATTTTGAAATAAACAATAAACAAGATTTACATTTTCAAGATTGACATTTTGTAAAACTTGCTGTGACTATGGTGTGAAGAATGGATTGAAAGTCAATACTGGATATAGGTGAGGTCAGTTAGAAAGCATTAAGAGTAGTCCGTTAAGAGACGAAGGTAATTTGTTCTAGGATGTTGGTGCCCGTAGAGACAGAGAATGAATGATGTGTGAGTTAGGTAAGAAGTAAATGGCAGGACTTGATGATGGGTTAAATGAGCTGGTGAAGATGAGGGGGTATCAGGATTGGCTTATAGGTTTCTGATATGCACAGCCTGCTGGTGTGCCATTTACTGAGCTATGGATGACTGGAGGAAGGCCAGGTTTGTAGAGTGAGAGCCTAAGTTTGGGGACATCCTGAATTTAATGTCCCCTCAGAACTTCATGTTGTATAGGCAGTTGCATTTATTGGTACAGGAACTTAAAAGGTCTGGGCTACATATTTATATTGGAACTCATTGACAGCTGGCTGGTGTTTGAAGCCATGAGCTTGCCTAAAGCAAGAGTATAGAGTGAAAATAAAGGGAAGGGATATGTTTAATTTCTGAGAAGCTACCTACTTAAAAGATTATACAGAGAAGGATGCCAGGGAAATTGGGAAGTAGACAGATAAAACCAATGTTGTATGGTGCCGTCAGTACCAAGAGTTGAAGGAGGGTAGACAGAGTCACTTCAAAGGTTAAGTCCAGTAGAATGGAGATTAACAGGGGCAGGGCCTGGTGGTGAGGAAAATGGGTAGATGTTGGTCAAAGGGTACAAAGTTTCAGTTACGTAGAATGAAAGATTTCTAGAGATCGAATATATAGCATGGAGGCTATAGTTAATAATACTGTATTGTGTACTTGAGATTTGCTAAGAGAGTAGATCTTAAGTGTTTTCACCTCATGTAGTTATAAAACTATGTTATGAAACTATGTGAGGTGATGGATATGTTCATTAGCGTGACTAGAGTAATCAGCTCACTATATATATGTACATGAAGACATTCTGTTTGTATATCTCAAAATTAGGTTAAGGAAGATAAAGAACCAAAAATTTCAATTAGATTTATTGTCACTGGGGTCGCTGACAACCTCTGTAGGGTTGTTTCGGTAGAGAAAGAGATGTAAGTCAGCTTGAAGAGGACTGAGTTTTGGGAGGTGAGAAAATGAACATGGCAGGTCAAGAAAACACTGTTATTTTGAAAGTTTTCACTCCAGGAGGGTAGCTAGAACAGTAACTGGTTATAGAGTGAAGTCAATAAATAGAGAAGAAAAATACAGGAAAAGAAGAGTGATTGATAGTGTAAGAATTCTGCGTAAGTGTGCAAAAATGGGTCTTAACATAAGTTGAGGAACTGACCCAGGATAAGAAAAGGGACATTTTCTCCACAGTAACAGCAAGAAACAGACATGTTTCAGCTCCAAAGGTGTGTAGGTTTGGTGTTGGAAGATTGAGGTCTCCTAATGATTTACCTGTTCTTGTGATGTACCAGGTGAAGTCATTCATCTACTGAGAGTAAAGGAAATTGGGCAGTACTGGTTCCTAAGTGAATTCTGCTAGTGTTTACATAAGCACCCAGCTAAAGTGTGAGTTGAACACACAGTGAACACTGTGGGATGGTTGGATGATTAGAATAGTGGCAATGTAACATGCTTCCTTTCAAAAACTTCCTGACATGGTCACCATTAGTGTTTTATTGCTCCCAACGTTTCTTTGGCCTGTAATTATATATTTTCATGAGCAATACGCCTGTCTAATACAAATAAGCTAGAATTCCCTTCAAGTGTAATTAATTTTATGATGACAAAGCTGAAAAATTACATTTGAAAAGTTATTTCCATTATACAATGTTATAATAGTCTAAATATGCCTGCAAATATTTCAGTTTTATGCTTAAAGATGATTAGCAGTTATTGTCAACACCAGAAACTCTTTTCTGAAACCACTGAATTGGAATTAACTTTACAATGGCATATGTGAAGTTAAGAATATGAGCAATTGATGTTAATGAACAAAATATAAGTCATTTTGAGTTTTTTCTTAAAACCATGTCTTTCTTTTAAAAGGGTAAGTAAAAGTAATTAAATGTAAATACCAGTGTTTGAAGGAAAAGTTGAGATGTTCGATGAATAAGAATAATGTATTTCAGAAAGTTTAATTTTTCTTGAACTCTGAATTAAATGAAGCAGGAATTATATCAGAATGGTTTTTTTCCTTCCCATTTAACAATTTGCCATTCATGTAGAGCATTTATATATTTTAAACTTTATAGCTATTATTTCCTACATGTCTTAATGCAAATACCCTGAAGTTAAATTGGGGGTTGAACAATCTTTTGTTAATCTTGTCCAAACTCATGCCAACAAAGAATTACTTTTTGACCAATAAAATAAAATTTTATAAAGATTTTTAGTTTGCTAATTCCGAGAGTCAACATTTTCTCTGACCTTTTAACATGTTTTTAAAAAGGGGCTTTTAAGAGCCCACATTGCCAAGACAATCCTAACCCAAAAGAACAAAGCTGGAGGCATCATGCTACCTGACTTCAAACTATACTATAAGGCTACAGTAACCAAAACAGCATGGTACTGGTACCAAAACAGAGATATAGACCAATGGAGCAGAACAAAGCCCTCAGAAATACCATACATCTACAACCATCTGATCTTTGACAAACCTGACAAAAACAAGAAATGGGGGAAGGATTCCCTATTTAATAAATGGTGCTGGGAAAACTGGCTAGCCATATGTAGAAAGCTGAAACTGGATCCCTTCCTTATACCTTATACAAAAATTAATTCAAGATGGTTTAGAGACTTAAATGTTAGACCTAAAACCTTAAAAACCCTAGAAGAAAACCTAGGCAATACCATTCAGGACATAGGCATGGGCAAGGACTTCATGTCTAAAACACCAAAAGCAATGGCAACGAAAGCCAAAAGTGACAAATGGGATCTAATTAAACAGAAGAGCTTCTGCACAGCAAAAGAAACTACCATCAGAGTGAACAGGCAACCTACAGAATGTGAGAAAATTTTTGCAATCTACTCACGTGACAAAGGGCTAATATCCATAATCTACAAAGAACTCAAACAAACATACAAGAAAAACCAACCCCATCAAAAGGTGGACAAAGGATATGAACAGACACTTCTCAAAAGAAGACATTTATGCAGCCAACAGACACATGAAAAAATGCTCATCATCACTGGCCATCAGAGAAATGCAAAGCAAAACCACAGTGAGATACCATCTCACACCAGTTAGAATGGTGATCATTAAAAAGTCGGGAAACAACAGGTGCTGGAGAGGATATGGAGAAATAGGAACACTTTTACACTGTTGGTGGGAGTGTAAATTAGTTCAACCATTGTGGAAGACAGTGTGGCAATTCCTCAAGGATATAGAACTAGAAATACCATTTGACCCAGCCATCCCATTACTGGGTATATACCCAAAGGATTACAAATCATGCTGCTATAAAGACACATGAACACGTATGTTTATTACGGCACTATTCACAATAGCAAAGACTTGGAACTAACCAAGTGTTCATCAATGTTAGACTAGATTAAGAAAATGTCTCACATATACACCATGGAATACTGTGCAGCCATAAAAAAGGATGAGTTCATATCCTTTGTAGGGACATGGATGAAGCTGGAAACCATCATTCTCAGCAAACTATGGCAAGGACAAAAAACCAAACACTGCGCGTTCTCACTCATAGGTGGAAATTGAAGAGTGAGAACACTTGGACACAGGAAAGGGAACATCACACACCAGGGCCTGTTATGGGGTGGGGAGAGGGGGGAGGGATAGCATTAGGAAATATACCTAATGTAAACAATGAGTTAATGGGTGCAGCACACCAACATGGCACATGTATACATATGTAACAAACCTGCACGTTGTGTACATGTACCCTAGAACTTAAAGTGCAATAAAAAAGGGTGGGCTTTTATTAGAAGCTGTCAGCAATATGTATAGATGAACTTGTATTAATCATGCCACTGAAACTCTTTTTACTGGGGAGGAATAAGTATGTGTCTTTACAATTTGGACTACATCAAATAGGACAATGGCATTAGAAGGATGCTAAAAATAAATTGCACTGTGTTAGATTTTCAAACATGCAGTACCAAGTCAGAATATGAGTTTAGCTGCAAATGGTCATTAAGATTTATTGAGTATATTGAGTAATTACTGAGGATATACTAAATCTAAATTTCAGTCACTACACTAGTGGTTAAGAAGACAAAAGATGAACATATATTTTGCCTTTAAGAAACTAGAATAACCAGTAGATGCTTTATAAGAACAGACAAGATTTACATGCACACAAGTTACTGAGAGGAATCCAAACTATTTATTCCACTTGTTCTACCTCTAGCTGAATTCTGTGCAGAGTAGCCAAAAGAGGTTCTTGGTATACTTGTCAAAGCCATGTGAACCAGCAGTGTTTGGGATAATGGATTGGATAGAGGGTCAGTTCTGGGCACAAGGTCAGTCAGTATCTTATAGGTGGGGCTTTAGGGAGACTGTCAGCCTGTGAGAAATCCTGCTGTGAGGACTGTTCCCCAAAGAGATGCCCTCCATGTCTGGTGACCAGTGCATCATGCCTTGTCATGTCTGGAATTTGAATGCAAGCCCTTCACAAAGGCACACTCAGACAGAAACGGGAAAGGGCAGAAGCCATTCATGAATCAGGAGAAGCAACAAAGATGCAACAGCCATGAGACAGAGAGGATGAGGAAGACACAGAACAAGCCATGGGTGAGGCAGAGCTACAGAGCGGGAGGAAGCCAAAGCCTACACCGAGGCTGAGGCCCTTCGATGGATCATTTCTAAGGATACTTTTGGAATAAAAAGGAATTTGTGGACCCCTCATTGATATTGAAGGCTTTCCAGAGGCCTGACTGACCTTAGAGCTGAATTTCTGAATTCAACTAATTTATTGAATATCTGTTACAGTCAGTCTTTCCACCTTGATTTTGTACCTCCGTGGTCATCCATAACATGTAACAGGCTCACCCACATGTTCTCTGTATCTTTCTAAAGCATTCTGTCTAAAACATAAATGGATCAGGCCAACACTCAGGTTTTTCCTTCTTTGGCTCTGACTGAAAGTATGTTATTGTAATGACTTCTGGCACAAACTACCTTAAACTAGGCCAAACTTCATTGGTTAAAGGCACAGTCCTCCACAGAACTGCCCTCACTTTTTTTATTTTTATTTTTTAAATTTATTTATTATTATTATACTTTAAGTTGTAGGGTACATGTGCATAACGTGCAGGTTTGTTACATATGTATACTTGTGCCATGTTGGTGTGCTGCACCCATCAACTCATCATTTACATAGGTATAACTCCCAATGCAATCCCTCCCCCCTCCCCCCTCCCTATGATAGGCCCCGGTGTGTGATGTTCCCCTTCCTGAGTCCAAGTGATCTCATTGTTCAGTTCCCACCTATGAGTGAGAACATGCGGTGTTTGGTTTTGTGTTCTTGTGATAGTTTGCTAAGAATGATGGTTTCCAGCTGCATCCATGTCCCTACAAAGGACACAAACTCATCCTTTTTTATGGCTGCATAGTATTCCATGGTGTATATGTGCCACATTTTCTTAATCCAGTCTGTCACTGATGGACATTTGGGTTGATTCCAAGTCTTTGCTATTGTGAATAGTGCTGCAATAAACATACGTGTGCATGTGTCTTTATAGCAGCATAATTTATAATCCTTTGGGTATATACCCAGTAATGGGATGGCTGGGTCATATGGTACATCTAGTTCTAGATCCTTGAGGAATCGCCATACTGTTTTCCATAATGGTTGAACTAGTTTACAATCCCACCAACAGTGTAAAACTGTTCCTATTTCTCCACATCCTCTCCAGCACCTGTTGTTTCCTGACTTTTTAATGATCGCCATTCTAACTGGTGTGAGATGGTATCTCATTGTGGTTTTGATTTGCATTTCTCTGATGGCCAGTGATGATGAGCATTTTTTCATGTGTCTGTTGGCTGTATGAATGTCTTCTTTTGAGAAATGTCTGTTCATATCCTTTGCCCACTTTTTGATGGGGTTGTTTGTTTTTTTCTTGTAAATTTGTTTGAGTTCTTTGTAGGTTCTGGATATTAGCCCTTTGTCAGACGAGTAGATTGCAAAAATTTTCTCCCATTCTGTAGGTTGCCTGTTCACTGTGATGGTAGTTTCTTTTGCTGTGCAGAAGCTCTTTAGTTTAATGAGATCCCATTTGTCAATTTTGGCTTTTGCTGCCGTTGCTTTTGGTGTTTTAGACATGAAGTCTTTGCCCATGCCTATGTCCTGAATGGTACTACCTAGGTTTTCCTCTAGGATTTTTATGGTATTAGGTCTAACATTTAAGTCTCTAATCCATCTTGAATTAATTTTCGTATAAGGAGTAAGGAAAGGATCCAGTTTCAGCTTTCTACTTATGGCTAGCCAATTTTCCCAGCACCATTTATTAAATAGGGAATCCTTTCCCCATTTCTTGTTTCTCTCAGGTTTGTCAAAGATCAGATGGCTGTAGATGTGTCGTATTATTTCTGAGGGCTCTGTTCTATTCCACTGGTCTATATCTCTGTTTTGGTACCAGTACCATGCTGTTTTGGTTACTGTAGCCTTGTAGTATAGTTTGAAGTCAAGTAGCGTGATGCCTCCAGCTTTGTTCTTTTGACTTAGGATTGTCTTGGAGATGCGGGCTCTTTTTTGGTTCCATATGAACTTTAAAGCAGTTTTTTCCAATTCTGTGAAGAAACTCATTGGTAGCTTGATGGGGATGGCATTGAATCTATAAATTACCTTGGGCAGTATGGCCATTTTCACGATATTGATTCTTCCTATCCATGAGCATGGTATGTTTTTCCATTTGTTTGTGTCCTCTTTTATTTCACTGAGCAGTGGTTTGTAGTTCTCCTTGAAGAGGTCGTTTACATCCCTTGTAAGTTGGATTCCTAGGTATTTTATTCTCTTTGAAGCAATTGTGAATGGAAATTCATTCCTGATTTGGCTCTCTGTTTGTCTGTTACTGGTGTATAAGAATGCTTGTGATTTTTGCACATTAATTTTGTATCCTGAGACTTTGCTGAAGTCGCTTATCAGCTTAAGGAGATTTTGGGCTGAGACAATAGGGTTTTCTAAATATACAATCATGTCATCTGCAAACAGGGACAATTTGACTTCTTCTTTTCCTAACTGAATACCCTTGATTTCTTTCTCTTGCCTAATTGCCCTAGCCAGAACTTCCAACACTATGTTGAATAGGAGTGGTGAGAGAGGGCATCCCTGTCTTGTGCCAGTTTTCAAAGGGAATTTTTCCAGTTTTTGCCCATTCAGTATGATATTGGCTGTGGGTTTGTCATAAATAGCTCTTATTATTTTGAGGTACGTTCCATCAATACCAAATTTATTGAGCGTTTTTAGCATGAAGGGCTGTTGAATTTTGTCAAAAGCCTTTTCTGCATCTATTGAGATAATCATGTGGTTCTTGTCTTTGGTTCTGTTTATATGCTGGATTATGTTTATTGATTTGCGAATGTTGAACCAGCCTTGCATCCCAGGGATGAAGCCCACTTGATCATGGTGGATAAGCTTTTTGATGTGTTGCTGAATCCGGTTTGCCAGTATTTTATTGAGGATTTTTGCATCGGTGTTCATCAGGGATATTGGTCTAAAATTCTCTTTTTTTGTTGTGTCTCTGCCAGGCTTTGGTATCAGGATGATGTTGGCCTCATAAAATGAGTTAGGGAGGATTCCCTCTTTTTCTATTGATTGGAATAGTTTCAGAAGGAATGGTACCAACTCCTCCTTGTACCTCTGGTAGAATTCAGCTGTGAATCCATCTGGTCCTGGACTTTTTTTGGTTGGTAGGCTATTAATTATTGCCTCAATTTCAGAGCCTGCTATTGGTCTATTCAGGGATTCAACTTCTTCCTGGTTTAGTCTTGGAAGAGTGTAAGTGTCCAGGAAATTATCCATTTCTTCTAGATTTTCCAGTTTATTTGCATAGAGGTGTTTATAGTATTCTCTGACGGTAGTTTGTATTTCTGTGGGGTCGGTGGTGATATCCCCTTTATCATTTTTAATTGCGCCGATTTGATTCTTCTCTCTTTTCTTCTTTATTAGTCTTGCTAGTGGTCTGTCAATTTTGTTGATCTTTTCAAAAAACCAACTCCTGGATTCATGGATTTTTTGGAGGGTTTTTTGTGTCTCTATCTCCTTCAGTTCTGCTCTGATCTTAGTTATTTCTTGCCTTCTGCTAGCTTTCGAATGTGTTTGCTCTTGCTTCTCTAGTTCTTTTAATTGCGATGTTAGAGTGTCAATTTTAGATCTTTCCTGCTTTCTCTTATGGGCATTTAGTGCTATAAATTTCCCTCTACACACTGCTTTAAATGTGTCCCAGAGATTCTGGTATGTTGTATCTTTGTTCTCATTGGTTTCAAAGAACATCTTTATTTCTGCCTTCATTTCGTTATGTACCCAGTAGTCATTCAGGAGCAGGTTGTTCAGTTTCCATGTAGTTGAGCGGTTTTGATTGAGTTTCTTAGTCCTGAGTTCTAGTTTGATTGCACTGTGGTCTGAGAGACAGTTTGTTATAATTTCTGTTCTTGTACATTTGCTGAGGAGTGCTTTACTTCCAATTATGTGGTCAATTTTGGAGTAAGTACGATGTGGTGCTGAGAAGAATGTATATTCTGTTGATTTGGGGTGGAGAGTTCTATAGATGTCTATTAGGTCTGCTTGCTGCAGAGATGAGTTCAATTCCTGGATATCCTTGTTAACTTTCTGTCTCGTTGATCTGTCTAATGTTGACAGTGGAGTGTTGAAGTCTCCCATTATTATTGTATGGGAGTCTAAGTCTCTTTGTAAGTCTCTAAGGACTTGCTTTATGAATCTGGGTGCTCCTGTATTGGGTGCATATATATTTAGGATAGTTAGCTCTTCCTGTTGAATTGATCCCTTTACCATTATGTAATGGCCTTCTTTGTCTCTTTTGATCTTTGATGGTTTAAAGTCTGTTTTATCAGAGACTAGTATTGCAACCCCCACTTTTTTTTGTTCTCCATTTGCTTGGTAAATCTTCCTCCATCCCTTTATTTTGAGCCTATGTATGTCTCTGCATGTGAGATGGGTCTCCTGAATACAGCAGACTGATGGGTCTTGACTCTTTATCCAGTTTGCCAGTCTGTGTCTTTTAATTGGAGCATTTAGTCCATTTACATTTAAGGTTAAGATTGTTATGTGTGAACTTGATCCTGCCATTATGATATTAACTGGTTATTTTGCTCGTTAGTTGATGCAGTTTCTTCCTAGCCTCGATGGTCTTTACATTTTGGCATGTTTTTGCAATGGCTGGTACCGGTTGTTCCTTTCCATGTTTAGTGCTTCCTTCAGGGTCTCTTGTAAGGCAGGCCTAGTGGTGACAAAATCTCTAAGCATTTGCTTGTCTGTAAAGGATTTTATTTCTCCTTCACTTATGAAACTTAGTTTGGCTGGATATGAAATTCTGGGTTGAAAATTCTTTTCTTTAAGAATGTTGAATATTGGCCCCCACTCTCTTCTGGCTTGTAGAGTTTCTGCCGAGAGATCTGCTGTTAGTCTGATGGGCTTCCCTTTGTGGGTAACCCGACCTTTCTCTCTGGCTGCCCTTAAGATTTTTTCCTTCATTTCAACTTTGGTGAATCTGGCAATTATGTGTCTTGGAGTTGCTCTTCTCGAGGAGTATCTTTGTGGTGTTCTCTGTATTTCCTGGATTTGAATGTTGGCCTGCCCTACTAGGTTGGGGAAGTTCTCCTGGATGATATCCTGAAGAGTGTTTTCCAACTTGGTTCCATTTTCCCCCTCACTTTCAGGCACCCCAATCAGACGTAGATTTGGTCTTTTTACATAATCCCATACTTCTTGCAGGCTTTGTTCATTTCTTTTTCTTCTTTTTTCTTTTGGTTTCTCTTCTCGCTTCATTTCATTCATTTGATCCTCAATCGCTGATACTCTTTCTTCCAGTTGATCGAGTCGGTTACTGAAGCTTGTGCATTTGTCACGTATTTCTCGTGTCATGGTTTTCATCTCTTTCATTTCGTTTATGACCTTCTCTGCATTAATTACTCTAGCCATCAATTCTTCCACTTTTTTTTCAAGATTTTTAGTTTCTTTGCGCTGGGTACGTAATTCCTCCTTCAGCTCTGAGAAATTTGATGGACTGAAGCCTTCTTCTCTCATC
Source organism: Macaca nemestrina (assembly GCF_043159975.1). Classification (NCBI taxonomy): domain Eukaryota; kingdom Metazoa; phylum Chordata; class Mammalia; order Primates; family Cercopithecidae; genus Macaca; species Macaca nemestrina. The sequence goes on along the minus strand of NC_092125.1, from coordinate 11,285,680 downwards.
TCGTCAAAGTCATTCTCTGTCCAGCTTTGATCCGTTGCTGGCGATGAGCTGCGCTCCTTTGCCGGGGGAGATGCGCTCTTATTTTTTGAATTTCCAGCTTTTCTGCCCTGCTTTTTCCCCATCTTTGTGGTTTTATCTGCCTCTGGTCTTTGATGATGGTGATGTACTGATGGGGTTTTGGTGTAGGTGTCCTTCCTGTTTGATAGTTTCCCTTCTAACAGTCAGGACCCTCAGCTGTAGGTCTGTTGGAGATTGCTTGAGGTCCACTCCAGACCCTGTTTGCCTGGGTATCAGCAGCAGAGGCTGCAGAAGATAGAATATTTCTGAACAGCGAGTGTACCTGTCTGATTCTTGCTTTGGAAGCTTCCTCTCAGGGGTGTACTCCTCCCTGTGAGGTGTGGGGTGTCAGACTGCCCCTAGTGGGGGATGTCTCCCAGTTAGGCTACTCAGGGGTCAGGGACCCACTTGAGCAGGGAGTCTGTCCCTTCTCAGATCTCAACCTCCGTGTTGGGAGATCCACTGCTCTCTTCAAAGCTGTCAGACAGAGTCGTTTGCGTCTGCAGAGGTTTCGGCTGAGTTTGTTATTGTTTACTGTGCCCTGTCCCCAGAGGTGGAGTCTACAGAGACAGGCAGGTTTCCTTGAGCTGCTGTGAGCTCCACCCAGTTCGAGCTTCCCAGCAGCTTTGTTTACCTACTTAAGCCTCAGCAATGGCGGGCGCCCCTCCCCCAGCCTCGCTACTGCCTTGCCGGTAGATCACAGACTGCTGTGCTAGCAATGAGGGAGGCTCCGTGGGTGTGGGACCCTCCCGGCCAGGTGTGGGATATGATCTCCTGGTGTGCCTGTTTGCTTAAAGCGCAGTATTGGGGTGGGAGTTACCCGATTTTCCAGGTGTTGTGTGTCTCAGTTCCCCTGGCTAGGAAAAGGGATTCCCTTCCCCCTTGCGCTTCCCAGGTGAGGCAATGCCTCGCCCTGCTTCAGCTCTCGCTGGTCGGGCTGCAGCAGCTGACCAGCACCGATCGTCCGGCACTCCCCAGTGAGATGAACCCAGTACCTCAGTTGAAAATGCAGAAATCACCAGTCTTCTGTGTCGCTCGTGCTGGGAGTTGGAGACTGGAGCTGTTCCTATTCGGCCATCTTGCTCCGCCCCATCCTGCCCTCACTTTAGACACCAGCTACATGCTCGGCAGTCTTGAAGCCTCCTGCACTTCTGACCAACTGGATACAAATTTGGAGGTTCTACTTCCCCTTCAGGTTTAATAATTCAGTAGAATAACTTATGGAATTCAGGAAAGTGCTGTGTTTTACCACCGGTACACTATACTATAAATTACACTTTTATTATAACAAAAAAGGATACCAATCAGAGCTAGCCAAAAGAAGAGGCATAAAATAAGGGCCTGAAATGTGAAACTTCTATGTCCTTTTCCCATGGAGTCAGAATGCATCATTTTCCTAGCACATGATTGTAAATAATAAGCATAGAATACTATTAGCCAGGGAAGTTCAACTGAACTTTAGTATCCAGAGTTTTTATTGGAATTTCATAATATAGGAAGGATTGATTGAATCCTTGGCCATGGGATTGAAATCCGTCTTCATCCCTCCTCCTCTTCCTGGATGTTGGGTAGATAACACATGGCTCAAAGCCATAGTTGGTCTTTCCGGTATGGCCACCTCTACCCTGAGTCACCCCATTAGCATAAACTAACTAGAGACCCAGTATGAATCATCTTGATATAAACTACCAGGGCTTATCATAAATAACAAAGATACCCCTTCACTCAGGAAATTCCAAATATTTAGAGATGTTCTCCCAGGAACTGGGGACAAAGACAAATCAGGTTATTTATTATATAAGAGTTATCACATTTTGTTTTTTAAAGATATATTTTAATCTCTTTCATATTTTGTATCTCTTGCCTCTCTTATCTTCAATTTAAGTAATTATTTCAGATCAATCTTCCCACTCACTAATTCCCAATTCCTTCTTTGGCTGTGAATAGCATACTTTTAACTGAGTTTTTAACTTCAAAGATTATGTTTTTCATTTATATTAGTTTCATTCAGTTTTAAAAATATCTGCCTAGTTATTTTGGATAGCCTATTGTTGCTTGCTCATTTTTTCCAATTTTAGTTTTTTTTTCTGTCTCTAAGCAGAAAAATTGTCATTTTCTGTTCTGTAATCAATAATTTTGTGAACTGTAGTTCTAAGTGTCCTAAATTTATTATCACTTGGTTTTCATTATCATATTTGTTTCCTTGTGGATTTGGTGAACGTTGATTTTAAGTTCTTATTTAGTTGACCCTCATCTGTGGGGATCGTGAGGGCTTAAATTGGGGATGTTCTCCTCCATAGAGGTTTTGCTCTTTTATCTCCTGGAATGCTATTAACTTGGGATGATTTCTGTTCCTTTCATTGAATCCGTCTTAATTTGGGAGTTCTAGGTTTAGCATCCCTACCTTGATGTGGGCCTACAACTTTGATTTGTCAGTTACGGGAGACTTTGAGGAAATTTGGGAAGGGGAAAAGGATGAATAAAGGGGTTCCTAGATATAGCTTTCACAATAATGTCTCCAAACCTGCTTATATATCAAATACTATGTCCTCTTTGTCTTTCAGTTATTTTATGTGGACTTGCTGAATGAAGTTACAAATGATTTTCCTAACAGGGGCTGTGCAAGACCATTGGTAGAGATTGAGCAGAAACAGAGAAACCACAGGTCTTTGCCCCTTGCTCTGCCATTTTCACCACTGGTTTGGAGGAACAGTAAATAATTGTCTTATTTGATATAACACTTTTTATACTGTGATATAAAAAATAGTATAAATTACATACAAGAAGTTGAGAACAAATTATTTTACAACCTTAAAATCCACCTTTTGTGAAATTCACTGAAAAATATACAGAGTAGGGGATTTGAGGAATGTCAGTTAAGTAGCAGAGGCATTGCTCTTTCTGCTGAGTTATACCTTGGAGAGGATCTGAACACAGTATATGGAAGGAGGAAGCTGATGAGGAGGGAGATCCAGCAATTCCAGATCAGGGGACCTGTCTCATTATGAGCTGGCTCTACAAGACTGCCAAGCCTTTGAAAGCTATGGGTATTTTATACATTATAGGCTGCCACAGATATAGTGACATCAAAGAGCCACTGCTTACAGTGCATGACCTTGGTGGTGGTGGTGGTAGGGTGGAACCAATTTGATGTCATTGAGTTGGGCCTGAATTGAAAATGTATTAATCTCATGGCACCTTGAGAAAATGGCTTTCCCGAAAAAGCCTTAGTATCTTCCTCTGCAAAAATGGGACTGTGACTAGTATTATTACTACTGAACACCTCAATTATTTTAATTTGTAGATGTAACAGGTTTTTTGCCCAATGTATATGGCAAGTAATTATAGTAAGATACCAGGTTGCAGCAGAGAAAGAAGTTTAATTGCAGGGCCACCAAGTGAGGAAATACGAGGGAACCCCAAATCTATCTTTCTGAGTAGTCTAGGGCTAGGGTTTTTAAGGGTTTTGGAATAGGCTGAGGTGTGGAGATCATTGATGGGTCCGAGAGTGCAGGATGAAGACACTGTATTCTTATCCTAATTTGATTCCTCTCTGGGGATCTTTAAACTGGTTGGCATCAGCTGTTCTGCTGGAATTCAGAATCTGCTTAAGCAATTCTTAAATAAAATCCTTATGATTATACCGTCAGAAATCTTATGCAGAGGAACAATGGGGACACAAATGGTTGGTATCTAGTATTATGTGACTTCTGGTTACAAGGAAGAGGGTCAAAGTGCAGCCTGACTATGCTTAATTATAACTGTATTTCTGTCCAGAATTCTTGTTAACTCTGTGAGGACAGTTTCAAAAGGCTTTGAAGAAATAGGGGCATTTTAGTTTTTATTATTAATTAGTTGGGGAAAAAATTCTATCTTTGGTGTCTTACATTATTGATTTCTTTGGGTTCCAGAGCTAAAGGCTAACTTCCAAATGTGAATGTCAAAACTGTAAAAATCTTAGCCCAAATACCTCTGCTCAGTTAGCCTTTATAGGGTTGTATCAGTTGCCATCCGGGCCCAATGGGTGTTAGTAGAGGTAGGCGTGGAGGAGAGTGGTTCCAGACCTTGATGGTAGGAGCCAGGGGACACTGAGATCCCAGCTGTGGGCTTTAAGTGAGGTGGACCCAAGCACCTACTTCAACTATCTTGCTTTGATACAGCCCTGGAGGCAGCCAACCCTTACCCAAAATCACAGGTCGAAAAATAAATGGAGTAGCAGCTCTTTCTCACTCCCAGGCTTCTGTTTCATTCCACATTTGCCTGTTTATTTGTTTCATTGGCTTTTAGGCAGAGAGCATTCTGTAAAATATTTGGAATAGGAAAAAAGAGCACTGAAAATGCAAAGGTGCAAGATATAAATCAGAACCACAATTTCCTTGGTGTTGCTCTTGTTTCCCTATCAGTGATGTGGATTCTCAGGCGTACTCTCAGAGGCTTGAGAAAGCCCTTCTTAAGGACCTTGAACCTTAATGAATAAACACACCATTCTCCATCAAGTGGATCCTAGTTACCAAAGAAATGGAAACTGGGCCAAAAATGTACACAATGCTCATGTGCAAAATCCTAAAAGAAACAGAAGCTGGCAACAAAGGATAAGTTACCGTTGGTTATTAATTGCTTAAGCAGGATTTTCAAATTTACATAAACATTAGTTAATATTGACGGGAAAAGACTTAGAATTTTTTTTCCATTAAATTAAGAAGCAAAAATACCAGGGTAATTATTAAACAAATCAGTGGAAAGGTCAGAGGCTTTAAGTTACAAATTTAATTCATTTGAATATCTCCCCTCTAAGTGCTCATTCTTGAAATTATTTTTCACAAACATCTTGGAGATATTTTCCTTTGCAAACATCCTGTCTTTTTACATTAATGAAAACTGTTGTTTCGAGTCTGATGGGAAGATCCCAGAGAGTGAGAATCACTGACAGGTTGCCCGGCTCTTTATTAATCAGGTTTTTTGGGAAGTATTGGCACATTCCAATTTTCTTATTAATTTAGGACGAGTCCAAGCTATTTGAGTGTGTCAACAAAGAAGAAATGTGATTTTAAAAAAAAAGAAAGAAAAAAGATATGAGGTATTTTATATGCCCAGAAACAGCACTAAGACATTTACATTTACCGACATCAACAGCTTCCAATTCTGACACTGTTAGAAAGGGAATTTTCAATGACTGCTTTGAAATAACCCAGAATACGTTGTACACCACAATTAAATCTGCATTTTACTATGTCAGTAACATCAGGCAAGATGAGCTAAGACAGCACAGCACAGCACATCCCGGCATAGCACAACACAGCTCAACACAGCACAACACAACACACTGCTTCTTCCATTTAAAGCATGCACTTCAGCCTAAAACGCAGACTTCCAAGTCCATTGACCCACTTGAGATGAGCAAGGAGACTGCATGCTGGGTGAGCAATACCAAGAAAAAGCAACTGTGAGTCAGTTCTTTGAAATGGAATTGATCTTATCAGTACGCTACCAGCAATGTTTTGGAAATGTCCAGGCTTGCAATAGAAAAGGAAAATAAAATAAACTAAAAGAAATCAAAAAGTTAGTTTGTGTTTACAAATAAATAGTGTTTGGTTAGAGAAAAAGCTGAAAGCTGGGACTGAGGGGCTCTCTGGGACCTCTTCGCAGACTTTGAGGATGTTGCAGGAAAAAGAGAGAGGGTCTCGTTTGGGAGCTACTCACCTCCGTCCTAATACAGGGCACTAGGTCCTGTTCCAATGGCAGACAGCGTGGGAAGCCATTAATGTGCCTGAGTTCTGCTGTCAGACAGCTGGTGTTGGATCCTCTAACCAACACTGTGACTGGACAGGTTAGCTAACCTCTGTGAGTCTCAGTTTCTTCCTCTTTAACATGGAAATGACAGTACATATTTCACAGGTTTGTTATATGCATGCAATTGTGTATGTATAAAACAGTACTATCTGTTGTTTATGATAATCATGATTCTAACTATTACAGTGATTATTTTATCCTTTCTTCTAATGATTTGACAGGAGTTATAGCCTCTTTCCAAGTGAATTATGAAGATCAAGTGTGGATAATATGGAAGCTCATACCAGCTAATAAGGAGTGGATGAATATCTAATTCATTTTAGTCTAGCCTTTGGCCACAAGATATTCCTGGACAAATATCATGAAGCATTATCCTAAAGTTGGTTGTAGTTTCCCATAGGAACACTATTATAATTTAATTCCACAAATATGAATTAAGTACCATGATGCCCCAGGCATTGTGCCAGGGCCTGGCTAGTTATAAGGAAGTATAAGATGCTGCTTCCTGCTCAAGGATTCACAATCAAATGAGAAGAGGAAGCCCAGAAACTAGGAACCTTAACACAAGTAAGATTCTGGTGAGTGGGATCAAGTTAGGAGTCCAAGGCTGGTTCTGAGGTCAGTCTGCCTGGGTTTAAATCCCAACTCTACCTCTTATGACATGTGTTTTTCTAACATTTCTGCATCTTGTTTTCCTTTGTGAAATTGGGATTAATAAAAATATTCATTTTGTGAGGTATTGGGAGGATTAAATGAAGTGATCTCTGTAGGGTTTAGAATGCTGGTTTGTCACATAGTAAACCCTCACAATGTTAGATCTACCATTTTTATTCAGTTGGAGCACAGAGAAAATACTAATGCATTTTAATGGGGGGAACAAGGAAACTTCTTCAGATTTTTCTTTTCTTTTTTAAGTCAGGTATGGTAAGATCTTGAATAGTGGAAGAAGATAGACCAAAAAAGAAGAGAGAGAGAGAGAGAGAGAGAGAGAGAGAGAGAGAGAGAGAGAGAACAGAAAAAAAATCATCTGCAGAGGGAACTGCTCAGAATGGAGAGTATTCTGCCTATTGAGTGAACAGCAAATAATGTTTAGTAACAGAGCTCCAACTGGACTGGAGGGGAGGGACAGCAGGGCAGTTTGTGTCAGAGTACAGAGACCTCCTTCAATGTGTGCCCTAAAGCTGCTTTCTTATCCAAGGATTCAACCTCAATGAAGGAGACCTTTATGCTGATTAAAGGAAAGATAACAGAACCATAAGCCTATGATTATTTAAAATGTTAAAATAAACTGAGCATGGTGGCTCACACCTGTAATCCCAGCACTTTGGGAGCCAAGGCAGGAGGATTACTTGAGCCAGGAGTTCAAGACCTGCCTGGACAATGTAGTGAGACCCATCTCTACAAAAAAAATTGTGAAAATTAGCCAGGCTTGGTGCCCTGTGCCTATAGTTCCAGCTACTTGGGAGGTTGAGGTGGGAGGATTGCTTGAGACCAGGAGGTTGAGGCTGCAATGAGCTGTGATTCACCACTACACTCCAGCCTTAGGCAACAAAGTGAGATCCTGTCTGAAAAAAAAATGCTAAAATGCAATGCCAAATCTTACAACATGGATATAATTCTACCTTAATTATATAAGATGACCACAAATATTATGATGTACCAAATAGGCAAAACAACAACAAATAGAACTAAAGCTTGTGCTAATATTAAAGGTGTAATGAGAATTTGTCCAGTAGAATGCAGAAGGACTTTGCCATTTTATACACATATATATTTTATATATATGTATATTTTATACATATATTTTATACACATATATATTTTATACACATATATGTTTTATATATGTGTATAAAAATGACCGGTGACATTTAAATGGCCAAACTAATAATCATTCCTTTGATTTCAGATATATCCTCAAATATTTGAAGCAAATACATATATTTGACATACATATTTGATATATTGATATATTTGAGGCAAATATATCATTTACCTCAGGAGTAGACACTACAGAAAGGAATTGCTGGGTCATATGATGACTCTGTTAATATGTTGAGTAATTGTTTTCTAAAGTGTCTGCACCATTTGACACCCCCACCATCAAAGTGTGAGAGTTCCAATTTCTCTACATCCTTATCAACATTAATTATTGTCTTTCTTTTTGATTGTAGCTACCCTGATGGGTGTGAAGTGGTATCTCATGGCTTTAATTTTTCTTTCCCTATTAACCAATGATATCAAGCATCTTTTCATATGCTGTTAGTCCTTAGTATGTCTTCTTTAGATAAATGACTATTCAAGTCTTTTGTCCATTTTAAAATTGTGCCATTTTTTTATGGTTGAATTGTAAGTGCGTGGGTTTGGTTTTTTAATCTTTGGATGTATTGTATATATAATTCCCATTTCTGGTATATGTTTTGTGAATATTTTCTCATATTCTGTAGGTTGTCTTCACTTTCTTGATGGTGATGGTATTTGAAGCTAAAAAGCTTAAAACCTTTTGATGATGTTTAGTTTACCTTCTTTTTCTGCTGCTTGATTGTTGCTTTTACTTGTACTTTCAGTGTCAGACCTAAGATACCACTGGCTGATCTGCAGTCATGATGATGTATTCCTGTTTTCTTCTAAAAGTTTTTGTAGTTACAGTTCTTACATTTGGGTCTACACATTTTTTTAGTTAATTTTTGTATATGGTGTGACATAGGAGTCCACCGTTGTTCTTTTTCATGAGGTTATCTAGTTATTCCAGTATCGTTTGTTTAAAAAAACCTATTCTTGTTCCCCCTGAATTGTCTTGGCAGTCTTGTCAAAAATCAATTGACCATATATGTGAGGATTTATTTCTGGCATTTCTATTTTAATCCATAGATCTGTATGTCTATCTTCATACCAGTACCATTAAGGTCTTGATTACTGTACCTTTGTAGTAAGATTTGAGATCAAAAGATGTGATTCCTCACACTTTGTTTTTCTTATTCAATGTTTTTTGGCTATTAAGGTTCTGTATTAGTTGAGGTTCTCTAGAGGAACAGAACTAATAGTATAGATGTACATGTGAAGGGGAGTTTATTACGGAGTACTGACTCACACAATCACAAAGTGAAGTCCCACAATAGGCTGTCTGCAAGCTGAAGAGCAAGGAAGCCCGTCCAAGTCCCAAAACCTCAAAAGTAGGGAAACCAACAGTGCAGCCCTCAGTCTGTGGCCAAAGGCCCAAGAGCCCCTGGAAAACCACTGGTGTAGGTCCAAGAGTCCAAAAGCTGAAAAGCTTGGAGTCTGATGTTCGAGGCAGGAAGCATCCAGCACGGCAGAAAGATGAAGTCCAGAAGACTCAGCAAGTCCAGTCCTTCCACATTCTTCTGCCTGCTTTTATCCTATCTGTGTTGGCAGCTGATTAGATGGTGCCAACTCAGATCGAGGGTGGGTCTGTCTCTCCCTGTCCACTGACTCAAATGTTAATCTCCTTTGGCAACACCCTCACAGACACACCCAGAAACAATACTTTGCATCCTTCCGTCCAATCAAGTTGACACTCAGTATCAACCATCACAGCTTCCTTGCATTTTTACAGAAATTGTAGGACCAGCTTGTCAATTTATGCACAAAAGCAAGCTGAAATTTTGACAAGTATTGCATTAAATCTGTGGATCAATTTGGAGCATATTGCCATCTTAACAATATTAAGACTTTTAATCCATGACTATAGAAGGTCTTTACATTTATTTAGGTCTACTTTAAATATTTCAATGACATTTTGTAGTTTTCAGTGTATACGTCTTAGATTTCTTTTGTTAATGTATTTTATTCTTTCTATATTGTAAAAAAAATTAGTTTCCTAGTTTTATTTTTTGTATCTTTTAATGCCATTATTCATAAATACAACGCATTTTTCTCTGTCGTTGTTATATCCTACAGTCTTGCTAAACTTGTTTATTGGTTCTTGTAATTCTTTTTAGTGAAGTCCTTAGAATTATCAGTATTCAAAATGTCACATACAAATAGAGATAGTTTTACTTCTTCCTTTCCAATATGGATATCTTTTATTTCTTTTTCTGGTCTAATTGCCCTGGCAAGAAACAATTAGATGTAATTTTGACAAGATCTATGTACTTTGTCTATGATAATACCAGGCTACTTTCAAATTAAATATTTTGTTTTACTAGACTTTACCTTGGCTGATGGCTTTTCAAGCATCAGAGATATATGGTAGTCAAACTGTAGAAAGGAAGCCCTGCCAGAGATTTCCATGCAGCATCAGATTGAGACAAATAGAATGAGAATTTAGTCCTCTCTACCCCAGTCTACTTTGAAGATTACGTAGAAAAACAAAGAGAACAACTAATGATTACTGAATGCTTGCTATGTGCTAGGTACTAAACTAACAGTTTTTTGTTGATAATCTTATTTTTCAATATAAATCAATGATAGATAAGATTAATATCGCCATTTAATACAGAAAGCCAAGTTCAGAGGGACCAAGCAAGTTGTAACAAATTATATGGCTTAGAAATTGTGGCTGTATGAATAAACAAATGTATGGATGTGAGTGTTTTCCAGAGAGAACAGTGTTATTACCTACGAGGAACCTTCCACACTAAGAAAGTCTAGGATTTTCTATAAGAAATAAGAGGCTGTCTTATCAGTGTTCATAGACCCATTGTTAAAGTCACATTCATAATGTCATTGTTAGGGCATAGGGATGCCCTTAAAGATACTGACTTCTGCCCTATGAATAGGACTCTAAAGAGTTTATTGTGAGGAAAATAAGCAAATATATGACCCCCTCTAAGTTTGGTAAGGTTCTTCAAAGGTCACTTTCCCCATTTACATTATCTGATTTGCTCTCATTAATACAATGCTTATATTTTTGTTTTCCTCTTATAGACCTTATACATATTTTTCTAGATTTGTACCAAAGTTTTTTGTGTATGTTAATGCAAATGGTATTCATGTTTTTCATTTTAAATTTCAATTGATCATTGCAGTTGTATAAAAAAAATTGACTTCTGTATGTTAATATTGTATCCTGTAACTTTTCTCTAATTGCTTATTAGTTCCAGGAATTTTGTTGTCAATTCTTGCAGATTTTCTTCATAGGAAATGGTATCATCTGAGCACAGAGTTTTATTTCTTCCTTCTCAACCTGTACACCTTTTATATCCTTTTCTTGTCTTATTCTGTTAGATAGAACTTCCAGAGCAATGCAGAATATAGTGAGAGAGGATACCCTAGCCTTGTCCCCAATTTTAGGGGAAAATCATCTAGTTTCTCACCATTAAGTATATTGTTAGCTGGAGATTTATTGGTACATGTTCTTTATCAAATTGAAGAAGTTCTCTACTCCTACTTTTCTGAGAGGTTTTATCATAAATTGGTTTTGGATTTTGCCAAATACTTTTTCTGCATCTGTCAATGTTGTAATTTTTCTTCTTAGCCTGCAGATATGATGAATTAATTGATTTTTGAGTATCAAACCAGCCTTACATACTCAGAATAAAATACCATGTGGCCATGATTTATAATTGCTTTTATACATCGTTGGATTTATTTTGCTAATATTTCTTGAGGAGTTTTGAGTCTCTGTTCATGAGAGATATTGGTTCACAATTTTTTTTCTTGTAATGTCTGTGTTTTTTGGTATTAGGGTAATGCTGGCTTCGTAGAATGAGTTTGGAAGTATTCCCTCTGCTTCTATTTTCTGGAAGAGATTATAGGGTATTGGTGTAATTTCTTTCTAAGATATTTGGTAGAACTTTCCAGGGAAACTATCTAGGCCTGTTGTTTCCTCTTTTAAAAGGATGTCCAAGCTCAGTTGCTGCTGCCAGCCTGTTCACTGTGTTCTCCTGCTGCTCCACTGCCGCTTTCCTCTCCCGGTCACAATGGAAGAAGAGATCGCTGCGCTTGCCATTGACAATGGCTCCAGCTTGGCAAAGCTGGCTTTGCTGGGGACGATGCCCCCCAAGTCGTATTTTCCTCCATTGTCAGGCACCCCCAGCACCAGGGCATGATGGTGGGCATGGGCCAGAAGGACTCCTATGTGGACGACAAGGCCCAGAGCAAGCGCGGCATCCCGACCCTGAAGTACCCCATTGAGCATGCCATCGTCACCAACTGGGATGACATGGAGAAGATCTGGGACCACACCTTCTACAATGAGCTGTGCATGGCCCTGGAAGAGCACTCAGTGCTGCTGACTGAGACCCTCCCTGAACCCCAAGCCAACAGAGAGAAGATGACTCAGATCATGTTTGAGATCTTCAACACCCCAGCCATGTACGTGGCCATCCAGGTCGTGCTGTCCCTCTACACCTCTGGGGGCACCACTGGCATTGTCAGGGACTGTGGAGACAGGATCACCCACACGGTGCCCATCTACATGGTCTACGCCCTCCCACACACCATCCTGCATCTGGACCTGGCTGACTGGGGCCTGACCGACTACCTTATGAAGATCCTCACCAAGTGTGGCTACAGCTTCACCACCTCGGCCTAGCAGGAGATCATGTGCCACATCAGGGAGAAGCTGGGCTACGTCACTTCTGGACTTCGAGAAGGAGAGGGCCACTGCCGCATCCTTCTCCTCCCTGGAGAAGAGCTAGAGCTGCCCAATGGCCAGGTCATCACCATCGGCAATAAGCGGTCCCGGTGCCACTAATGTGACAAAGCCAAAATTTTAACCAAATCTGATTTCAGAGCTCTGACCCAGAAAGTTCTGATGCTCACATCAGCTATTCAGATGTTAACATTTGGTATTTTAAATTACGGAATGATACATATCTGAGATAGGCCTCTTCAAGTCTTCCTTATAAATTAGAAACTAAAGATTTTTCAAACAGAAATACTTTTAACTTTTCAAGAAGCTTTAATTTTGTCTCATAAGATGTGAACCGACTGGATCTATTATTTAGAATGATTAGCGTGCTGGGAGTACTCGCAGCAAATCCTTTGAAATTGATAAAAATATGTGCTCTAATCTGACAGAGACCGTCCATTTGTTACACCATTCCAAAGTTCCCTGTTATTGTCTGTGACATTTCCCAAATCATCTAGAGATTCAAGCTGTTAGAACAGTTTCTTTTATCAGTCATCTCCAGAGGTTCATCAAACTGAGAACTGTATAATTTCTTTTTTTTTAATCCATGTGGCACTTGCCACAGACAGAACCTTTGAAAGATGATATTGTTGGTGTCTAGCCTTTGCTTAAGATCAACACTTGATGGGTGATTTTAATATTAATAAAAACAGCTAGCTTAATGTTAAGCCTTTGTTCTTTAAAAGACCAAAGTGGATGCAGCTGGAAGCCATCATTCTCAGCAAACTATCGCAAGAACAGAAAACCAAACACTGCATGTTCTCAATCATAGGTGGGAATTGAACAATGAGAACACTTAGACACAGGAAGGGGAACATCACACACCGGGGCCCGTTGTGGGGTGGGGGGAGGGGGGAGGGATAGCATTAGGAGATATACCTAATGTAAATGATGAGTTAATGGGTGCAGCACACCAACATGGCACATGTATACATATGTAACAAACCTGCATGTTGTGCACATGTACCCTAGAACATAAAATATAATTTTTAAAAAAGACCAAAGAGAAGAGAAATAGAGTAACTACACTTGTGTTATCGCCTAGTATACATTAAATGTGAAAATTCAGTGAAAACTCTACTTTCAAATTTTATTCTTAATATCCATTACCCACATTTATACTTTGTTATTATGTGTTTATAATTATATCGAATTTCATGTTGATGTAGGTAGCTTCACAAACATCTAATAGACGTAGTGTTTTTTAAAAAATAGTACGTGTTGGCCGGGCTCAGTGGCTCACACCTGTAATCCCTGCACTCTGGGAGGCCAAGGCTGGTGGATTGCCTGAGCTCGGGAGTTCGAGACCAGCCTGGGCAACATGATGAAACACCATCTCTACTAAAATACAGAAAATTAGACAGGGGTGGCGGCATGTGCCTGTAGTCCCAGCTACTCGGGAGGTTGAGGCAGGAGAATTGCTTGAACCCAGGAGGTGGAGGTTGCAGCGAGCTGAGATTGTGCCACTGCACTCCAGCCTGGGTGACAGAGTGAGACTCCATCTCCCCCACCCCCCCCAAAAAATAGTGTATGTATTATTTCAATTTTTTCCCCTTTAGGTTTACAAAGAAATAATATTGCCTCAGATGACCACTTCTTTGTTGTTGTTCTTTATAGGATGAATAAAGAAACAGCAACATTGTTGAAGAAAATCCAGTGAAAAATAGAGCTAACAACTTTCTAAAAACTCTCACTAATCCCAAGAACTAGACTACAGCCTGACTAGCTTATATGTGTGGTGGTTCCAGTTTCTAGACTTAATATTATGCTGGTGAGAGCAGCAGTATTGGTTTCCAGAGATTGCCAATTTATAAAGTGTTATATGACATTGCTGTTACACTGTTCACACGGGTTTGGTAAAACTGGGAAAGCATCATTACTCATCTTCCAAATTCCCATTACATTTTTTCCTATAACTTTTCTTTATTTCTTTTATTTTCTTATAGGTAAAATGGAATGGCAGAGCAGGTGTGTTTCTGAGAGTTCCATTGCTTCTGAAGATGATACTCGATACCTGATAATGGATTGTGTTCTTTGTTGACATCTGGAAAATCATTTCTTACTTCATTACAGAATAGGAGCATGGTTTAGAACACAGTCTGATGCCAGACAGCCAGGTGCAATCCCAGCTGTGCCACATAGGAGTTGCATAATTTCAAGCCAGTCACTTAACATATTTTAGTTTCCTAACCTGTAAGGGCATATAGTATTACTTATATCTGGCTCCTTAGAAATATTAAATAAATGTTAGTTTATTATGAATGATAGTATTTATTCCCAATACATGAGTAGTAGTATGTTTTTTATGTTCCTGATCTAGCTGATAGAAAAGTCAGTTGGGTTTGTGACTTTGACTTCCTCTATTAACATTTCTAAAACCAGTTCAATATATACATTTTTTGAGACAGAGTCTCGCTCTGTCACCCAAGTTGGAGTTCAGTGGCATGATCTCAGGTCACTGCAACCTCTGCCTCTGGGGTTCAAGTGATTCTCCTGCCTCCGCCTCCTGAGTAGCTGGGACTACAGGTGCGCGCCACCACACCCGGCTAATTTTTTTTTTTTTTTTTTTTTTTTGTAGTAGAGATGAGGCTTCATGATATTAGCCAGGAGGGTCTCGATCTCCTGACCTAATTATCCACCCACCTCGGCCTCCCGAAGTGCTGGGATTACAGGCGTGAGCCACCGCACCCAGCCTTCACTGTGTATTTTTTTAAAGGAGGTCATGAAGGAGCCAATATTTAGATTAGTTTTATATTGTGCTTGATTTCAGAAAATGTTTTGAGTCCTGCAATGTAAGTCAATTAAAAAAAAAAAAAAAAAGAGACACCAGCAAACCTTGGGCTTTTTGAAAACCAGGATCATATCTCCTGAACACTTGAGAAAAGTTTTTCCTCTCACTCAGGAAGAAACATGCCAAGTTCAATTGTTCTTAGTCAGGTAATTTCAGCTGAAAGAATGTGATTTCTCCAAAGGAAATGTGGTCAAGACAAATAATCTGTACTCATACAGAAAGTGCCAGGGGATCCATTGTAGATATTGCTTTTCAGGAGCTGAGTCAAGTGAGTTTAGAAAGTATGGATTTGAATTCCAATCTTATACCCTCTAAGTGGCTGCATAAGCACAAATTAGGAAAGCATCATTATCCACGAAAGATAGACTCCATTCCAAATGAATGTTTAACTATTAGATCCATCCAAAAGAAACTTCCCTCTCGTTCCCTTTGTCTTGAGTTATGCTTTTGGCATTTCCGAACACATCAGCGTTAAAATCTCTCTTCCATATAATTCGCTTGTATAACGGTAGAATATGATATCTGTTCTTCCAGTCCCAACAGTAATTTCTGGACCAAGCATTACAGTGGAGACATATGTGCAATGCAAGGTACAGGAATGCACTTTGATGATTTTGAACCTATGCAAATTATGTGCTCCATGTGAAACTTTACTTTCTGCTTTGGCATGAGAGATACTGAAATATGGTAGCGTTAGAAGTTAAACAATAAAAGTTTGGTCACTCCCTATTATCAGTAAAGGGTAACACTAGCTTTTCATGGCTCACAGCCATGTGAGAGAGCAGAATAACCTCTTCGATAAAGTTTAAGGTTACACAAATCAAGTCTCAAGCCAGTTTGTTCACTGGATATTTACTATATGTGGCAGGCATTGCCCTGGGAGCTGTGGTGTGTGTGAACAAGATGGGGTCCCTGCCCTGGACGGGAGCAGGAGAAATATTCTGAAGGGATGTAGGAATGTGAAATGCATCCTGGTAGATTTCAGTACATCATTAAAACTTCCTAATAACCCAGAGGAAAAGAAAGGCTAAACAACAGGCCTGACATGACAAGTGACAGTGTTAGAAAAGAGATAAGACTGAGTACATTAATAATGAGCATTAAATAAAACATCAGAGATAATAAAGACTACGATTCAGGTAAATCACATCGATCTGTGGAAACGAATTCTAGGCTGTGCATTACTGAGAAGATGGGACTTTACTTGGTTTCCATAGGATACAAACAATGAAAAAGAGTATGTGCACGAGAGAGGAGAGGTTGAGGTAGGTGGAGGGGAAGGGGGAGAGAGAGAGAGAGAGGGAGAGAGAGAGAGAGAAAGGGAGAATTGCAGGTGGGCAGTAAAGAACAAAAGATTTCAGAGCTAGGAAAGGCCTCACTGCATCCAGAGGATGTTCAGTGAGGGACAAAGCTGGAGCTCTGTGTTGATGTGAGACGAAAAACCTGGAGGTGCATCTTGTGGCCGGAAGGTTAAGGTCCTTGGAGAAATGAGCCATTGGAAGGTTTTGCAGAGGGTAGTTTTCGGAGATTACTTCTCGGGAAAGAAGTGAACTTAGTTGATGAGGAAGTGTGGGTCTGAATTGCCTGATCTGATCTTGTCCTCTAGAAGTGGAAGAGTGGTGTAGGGTGATTAACTTGTGTGCATGACAGATTGGAATGGCAGCCGAGGGGACACAGTTATCAGTCTATGGCATAAGTCCAGATGAGAAGAGAAAATGTCTGGGAGAGGTTGGTATGGTGCTGAGAGCTAATTATGTACCCGTCCATCCATCATCCCCTTCCTTCATAGGAACAGAAACTCATTTTCTGCTGGGCACATTTCCAGTCAGCTCTAAAGCATCATGTTTTTCAAACTCCTTGCAATTGGATGTGGCACGTGGCTGAGTTCTGTCCAGTAAGATGTAAGAAATATGTATGAACTGCTAGAAAGGGATGGGCTGCCTCTTTTCGTTGCCTTCCTCCTGGCTTGGAAGGGCTATATGATAGCTGGAGATCGGCCTGCTCTCCTGGACCACAAAGTGCCCCAAAGATAGCAAATGTGTGAGGATGGCAGCTTAGAAAGGAAGAGAGGACACAGCTCCTGATCACTTCACAGGACTGCCACAGCAGTTCTGGATGCCTTATCAGGATTATTTTTTATGAGAAAGAAAAATAAATGTTTATCTTGTGTGGGCCTCTTTTACTTGGCGTTTTTCTGTATTAAGAAGCCAGATTTGACCCCAACTAAGAAAATTATAAGTGACAGAGGTGAAGTAATGGTAGATACAAAAATTATTCATTAGCATTAGCTGGAGAAGTGACAGGTTGTTCCAGCCACAGCTTCTATTTTGTCAATATGGCCTCCTTGACATTTCAAAGCATGGGAGAGAAGGCAGATTCCTAGTTGTGCTCATGCAACTTAGAAAGCATAATTGGCCGGGCGCGGTGGCTCAAGCCTGTAATCCCAGCACTTTGGGAGGCCGAGACGGGCGGATCACGAGGTCAGGAGATCGAGACCATCCTGGCTAACCCGGTGAAACCCCGTCTCTACTAAATACAAAAAACTAGCCGGGCGAGGTGGCGGGCGCCTGTAGTCCCAGCTACTCAGGAGGCTGAGGCAGGAGAATGGTGGGAACCCGGGAGCAGTGAGCTGAGATCTGGCCACTGCACGCCAGCCTGGGCGACAGAGCGAGACTCCATCTCAAAAAAAAAAAAAAAAAAAAAAAAAAAGCATGATTAAGCTGAGGATGCTCAGATGCATCCTGGGAGGAAGTACTTGTGAGTACTTATGCTCAGGGTAAGAGATGATTTTCCTGAGGTTTGTAGCATTTGGTCTCTTTTTCACATTACAGTATTCTTCTCCTTCCCCTCCCCATTCAGATACTTCCTTAACTACTGTGACTCGTATATTTTTGGCATCTTATGACACTATAAACTAATACTACAGATTCTTTTTGAAAGAAAATAGAGATGGGGGTCTCACTACGTTACCAAAGCTGGTCTCAAACTCCTGGCCTCAAGTGATCCTCAAGCATTTTTACTTTTTATACCCCCAAATCACAAGGAATCCTTTAACAAGACCAAGGTCAATGAGGGCTGAAAAACACTTCCTGATGGTTGTCTACTTAAACTAGAAGTAGGTGGCAAAAAGCGATTTATCCTAAATGTTTTATTCCAGATTTTATATAGGGAGATGTGGCTAGAGCAGAATGGCATCAGTAACAGCCTGAAGAATTTGAACCACTGAACAAGAGACTTAACAAGAACTTAAGTAGGTGTGACTCGGAGATGTTGGTCTCATTAATGGGAAAAGTAGCAGATTGTATAAAGATGCCATTTGGTCTAGACATGTTGGATTTCAGATGATGGCAATGTATTCAGATGGAAATGTTTAGTATAATTATAGAACCAGACAACGTAAGCATTGCAGGAGACCAGGCCACCAATGGTCATCTTCTCCATGCTTGTACACCTACATATTGCAAGAAACTCATTAATCAGCTCATCCTTTCATTTGGCTGGTTGATCCACAGGGCAGGCTTTTTGTGGCTGTATTTCTGTTTGGGCCCAGGGTGGACACCTGACCAAGACTGGTCCCCTGAGATTCCTTCTCCGAAATTTGGAATTTAGACTGAGAGCCATCATGTCAGTTTGTTTAAAGATATAGAGTGGCCATATCCTACCCTGGGAACTGGAAGCAAATGACAGAGAAACATTGGTTAGAAAAAAAAACCTCTGGAAAGTTTTGCTATTTCTGATTCTTGCACCTTCCTGAGGCTCAGCAGAATCCATCCTTTGTGGTTCCATGGAATATCCCTCTTTTCTCATAATAAAACCTTTATTGCTTAAGGTGTCTCAAATTGGTTTCACTTAATTTGCCACCAAACGATCTTTACAAAGAACACATAGAATATGAACATTCTTTAGTATTACAATGGTCTGAGTACCTGGCAGGGGTCACAAAGAACCCTAGCTGAAACACATCAGACAGAACATGATGGCATTTTTTCCAAGTCACAAGGACAGGTCACAGGTGCACCCAGGACTCACTGGTCCTCTTTGCATACTGTGTCTAGCTGACTACCAAAGCCTTGGAAAGGTGCCAACATACCACTGAAAGTGTTTCTCAGTACTTCCCATCTACTTTGACATGATACACTACTAAATATGGGCAGGTTTTGATGTAATAACCTGATACTTTGGTTGTGAGAAATTACCAAATTGGAAAAGGGAGAGCCCACACCAAGAGCAGAGTAATCAGGCAACAATTGAACCACGGGGGATTTCTCAAGGAAAATGCAGTGCTCTTCATTGATTTGGCAGCAAATAAATTCCAAGTGTTTCCTGTTTCTCCTATGGGTGGCCATGTGTATTAGTCTGTTGTCATGCTGCTTATAAAGAACTAAATACAACTGGGGTAATTTATAAAGAAAAGAGGTTTAATTGACTCACAGTTCTGCTGGGCTGGGGAGGCCTCAGGAAACTTATGATTGTGGTAGAAGGAGAAGCAAACATGTCCTTCTTCACGTAGTGGCAGAAAGGAGAAGAATGACCAGCTCTGTTGTAGAGACCCTAACCCAGCAGCACTAGAGAAATTAAGACAAAGACACATAAATAAAGTGCAGAATGGGAATAAGGGCTGACAGCTTTCAGAGCTGAGAGCCACAAACAGAGTTTGACCCACATATTTTTTGACAGCAAGCCAGTGATAAGCATTATTTCTATAGATTATAGATTAGCTAAAAGCATTCCTTACAGGAAACAAAGGGACAGGCTCTGGCTTGTTACCTGCAGCAGGAACATATTCTTAAGGCACAGATCACTCATGCTATGGTTTGTGGTTTAGGAATGCCTTGAGCAGTTTTCGCCCTGGGTTAGCCAGGTGTTCCTTGCCCTCATTCTGGTAAACCAACAACCTCCAGCGTGGGCGTTGTAGCCATCACAAGCATGTCACAGTGCTTCTGAGATTTTGTGTATGGTCAGTTTCTCATGGCCTGTTTATGGCCAGATTTGTGGGGCCTGTTCCCAACAAATGAGAGCTGAGCCAAGGGGGAGACCACTTATAAAACCATCAGATTTTGTGAGAACTCACTCACCATCATAAGAATAGCAGCATGGGGGCAATTGCTTCCATGATTCAACCACCTCATGCTGGGTCCCTCTCATGACCTATGGGGATTATGGGAATTGTAATTCAAGATGAGATTTGGGTGAGGACAGAGCCAACCCATATCACTACGTATGTACAACTGTGTTCTCTTAGGCATTAAAGATGCTGCCTCTGGACATGGAAAGCTTTACTTTTACAGATCCAGGAATGAAACATCAACATAGAAACAGGGAAGCAAAGCAGCTTAGTTTTTAGAATGACTTCAACTTTGTTCTCTGCTTTCTGTAAATCAATCAATGAAAGAATGTCTAAAAACTTTGAGACAGATAGGATTCAAAATGTTTTATGATTCATACTGTGCTTAAAATGTTAGCTGACTACCAAAAACTGCAGTACATATCAGGCTTTGAAGCACCCCTCTCTCCTTGCCCCATCCTTACTTCCTCATTTTTCTTGGGGTAAAAGACAGGGAAGGAGTAATATTCATACATTATGTTGGATATGTAATGTTCTGTAGCCAGAAGCCAGGCATCGAAATGTATAGGGCTGGTACAAAAGTAATCAAGGTTTTTGCCAAAGTAATGGCAAAAACCGCAATTGCTTTTGCACCAACCTGATATCAAGATGAGAGCAAGAATTAAGATGTTTCCTTGGTCATTCACTGTAAAAAATTGATGATTATTCTGCTAGAAGTGCACGTTTAAAATTCTTTCATGTATTATAAATTGCTTGTCATGAAGTGTAAAGAACTACAAGAAGTGTAAACATGTCAGTATTTCACAGAGATGAATATTAATGCCGGACACAACCCTTGTTTACCTATTTAGACAAAAATGTGAGATTTCTTGACTTGCTACTACCTTAGCAAATCTCACAAGTGATTAATGGTTATTTCCCTTTGCCTTTTAAAAACAGTGTTTGGCCTGATTTTGCTGCTGGATGGGGCCATCCACGGGTCACAATAATAAGAGAGCTTTATTTTGGGATGATTTAGACTTCTTTGCATACTACTTTCTTTTTGCATGGCAGCACATTATTCCGCTTTAGAAAGATTTTGCAAATTCCCCATGTTTCAGAAAGAGTCAAAGCAAGTGCCCAGTTTTTTCCCTCAGGGTGTTTAGTTGGGACCCAGAGAATGACAGGGGACAGGAAAGCTGCCTTACAGACCATGGACCTATAGGGCAGAGCAGCCTTTAGATACCAAAATGCTCATCAAACAACTGGTGCAAGTCTACGTTATAAAGCGGGCTGGCAGATTTATTTCCAAATGTGTTTTTCTTCTCTTTTTGTTTTTGGTTCATTTGAGGCAAAGAATGTTCCATCGGGTACCTGATTAAACATAAAATTGCTGTTTTCTTAGATTGCCTATTATCAGAGGTAGGTATTAAGCTGGCTGTTAATTGTTTGAAATTATCCAAGCCGTGAAAGTACTATAGATTTGTGAATATTCAGTTCTTAAGATTAGAGTACATAAAGGAGCTCATTCCTGTGCAGAGGATAAGAACTGGCTAAGAGGAAGTGTTGGTTATTCAGGGACAGTTTCTTTTAAATTAACTATATATATGTATGTGTATATATAGGTATATGTATATATGTATAGAGTTAACTACATATATTTTTAGATATTTAAAAATAACATTTTAAGTTAAAAATGTTACATATTATAGTTAAATTCTATACCTCAAATCACATGGGATATATTAATTTTGCTTCAACTTAGTTCCTCTTTACTTATTTGGGCAGTTTAGATCATAGTATATGTAACATATGAGTCTTTGCCAAATAGTATAAAACAAATTTATGTAAATTTTTCCAAAGTACAAAAGTTTTTCACAGAGTGAGATGATCAGTGAAGGAAGGATGTCTAAAAAAGTTTGGGAAATGCTATGTTTTGTGTTCTCTCTTTGGGATTTACAAAGTGAATTCTCAGAGAAGTCTTTTAATAAAAAAGGTGTTTAGCAGAGATTTGCCAAGCAAAAACCTTCTCTGGAGTACTGTCTATGAACATCTCCCAGAAACTTTGGAAAATGCTGCTGGTGGAAAGCATGGTAATTTGATCATCTCTTGTGCTGAGGCCTCTTGTAGAAGTCAAATAGCACACAGTGAAACTGTCTTGATGATGAGCCCACTCAGACATTGGTATTCTCTTGTCCCATTAGCTAGGTTTCTGCCTTAAGTTGTTCTCTGTTTGTTGCTTGTTTTTGAGTTACTTTTAAAAGTCCTAAACTAGGTCACTACTGGCTGCTCCATAACAAAATCCCCAGCTGACATCCTAGACCTCTTATGAATATGACTCTTTCCTCTGAGCCCGTGTGCTCTTGGGACCAGCTCCTGAAGGCATGACTCTGGGCATAGTGATGGGCCGCCTGCCCGCTTGCATGTCTGTATATTACTTGCCAGTTAAACCACCATGAAAAGTCTGAGTTTCTTGTATTTGTATAAAACCATAGATATTGAATGTCATTCATTTAACACATATTTATTGAGTGTCTACTCTGTGCCAGACATTCTTCTGGACTTCTGAGTACAGCAGGGAACATATCAGGTAACTTCTCTGCTATAATGATATGATGGTTGGGGAGCCAGGTAACAAACGCATCAGTAAACAGTGATGTATGCTGTGAATTGGATACAAGGATTGAAAATTCTAGAGTCACAGAACATACGGCAATTTAAGATGTTGTGGGTTAATAAAACTCACCCTGCAGGAGGACCTGAGCTGAGCTTCAGTCCAACTGTCTAGATCTGTTTCTCTGGTAATTTGATAAGTATAAACATGCGGCTATATTATTAAGCAAGCTTGCTTATAATAAAAATGATGCCAGATTAGTAAATTGCATTTGAACCAGGAGGCACTGCAAATAAACTCTAAGTTTATTTATTTATATGGAGGTGCTATGCTTTGGGCTTCTCTGAGTCCATGAGTCTTGTAATCAGCAAGCTGGTTGCGGAAAGTCTATTAAAAATACCTATAGATTTACTGCAAGAGTTATTAGTTCTTGCAGGGCAGGAGGCATTTAAGCCAGGACAGTTCCTGCAGTGTGTGACATGGATCTCTTCCTGCCCCACCGTGGACGATAGTATGTGAGTTGCTGCAAGGATGCCCGCTGCTGTAGAGGGACATTTGAGACTACGGTTTTAGCAGGCTCAATTTTTTTCCTGTCCTTTTTAGTGAATTGGAGTCCTGCATGGTGCACAGTTGTCTTAGGAGATGACATGTTAAGTGTAACCTAAGAAGGTCTCCTGGTGGGTGCAGCAAAAGAGGTGATCATAATGAGCAGAATAGAAATGAGGGAGGGAGACAGGTGAAGATGGTCTCAGGCAGGGGGAAGAGCAGGCTCAGAGGCCCTGGTGTAGGAGCAAGTTTGACATGACAAAAGAGAAGCAAGAAGGTGAGTGACACAAAAGATTTGAGAGAACTTTTGCATCTGTGAATTCATGCCTGTGCCTAAAATTACAGAGAGTAGGTGTGATCATGGGAATAACACAGCCGAATGCAGTGTTCTCAAAGTGCTATTGGGATCACTTCATTCCTTTTGTAAAATATTCTTTAATGATGAAAAAACTGTATTCTGATGCTGTTTTGAAGAAACGAAACTGTGACTTATGTTCACAATATACAGAGCTGCTTTCATGTACTTTTGTGGCCAATATCACATTCCCTGAAGATACACATTTTCCCAATCTGGGAAACTTGGGGAGAGACAGCTACCTCTATTATCACCTCCCTCCTCCTGCAACCCCAACCCTTCATATGCTTTATGTAATTGACAATCTCAGAGTTAGATGAATATTATTGTTTTTAGTTTTCAGAAGCAAAAGTTAAATGACAGAATCGAGGGTATACACTAAGGTGGTGGAACTGAGATATGAACTCAGATCTTTTGACATTTGTTTTTCTACTGCCCCCTGGCGGTGGCGATCTTTGATCAATGAGACACGTATCTGGTTTGCTCCTTTTCCTTTCTAGGTAGGGGAACCTTCCTGTGGAGTCTCTCTGCATTCCCCTCATTCCTAAAGAGTCAGTTCCTGTTCAGAATCTCATATTTGGACCTTTAATAGCCTTCTGACTTGCTCTGGCTGTTTCCAGACGTGGTCTCAGTCATTCTATTTCTGTGATAATTTCCCAGGCTGTGATCATTGGTAAGCTATTACCAGAATGGACCATCTATTTCGGATGCTCTATCAATTAGCTGTAGATGTGATTGCTTGACCTGGTTGAATGCCCTGCAAAAGAAGGTATACTCCAAGTCCAAGGAGGAATAGCCTTGATTGTTTCCTCACTTCCCTAGTCTAAATTCAATCTCTTGCTGTGTATTTCTGAAAGGATCCCTAAGAAATTAAGACTGCTGGAGTTTGATTGGGTTTGGCTGGAAGAGCTAAAATCGGGCTGTGAGAGTTCAGAGGTTGCTTGGCAGCAACAAGGGCAGCAGAGAGTTGTTGCAAAAGGAAACTATGGTGGATTGAGAGAAGGAATGGCTGCTCTATTGCCATCTCAAAGCTGCAGCCAAGAGCCAGCAACTAAGGAAGATGCAGGGTCAGCCAGCCTTGAAAATGGAATAGGTAGCCAGACAGAAGCAAGGATGACAGAAGAATCAAAGATCGCAAATGGAAGCCTTTAAGATGGCACTGTCCAATAAAAATAGAATGCAAGTCACAAATACATGCCATGCATGTCCTTAAATTTTCTAGTAGCCACATTACAAGAAAGTAAAAAGAAACAGGTGAAATTAATTTTATCAATATATTTTATTCAACTCAACTCAACATCCAAAATACAATTTCAACATATATCAGCATAGAAAATTATTAATGAGCTAGTCTACGTCTTTTTCATACAACAGCTTCAAAACTCACAGTGTAGAATGGGTGCGTTGGCTCACGCTTGTAATCCCAGCACTTTGGGAGGCCGAGGCGGGTGGATCACCTGAGGTCGGGAGTTTGAGACCAGCTTGACCAACAAGGAGAAACCCCATCTCTACTAAAAATACAAAATAAGCTGGGCATGGTGGCGCCTGCCTGTAATCCCAGCTACTCAGGAGGCTGAGGCAGGAGAATCGCTTGAACCTGGGAGGTGGAGGTTGCCGTGAGCCGAGATCGCACCATTGTACTCCAGCCTAGGCAACAAGAGTGAAACTCCACCTAAAAAAAATAAAAGTCCACAGTGCATTTTATACTTACAGCATCTATGATGTGGAGCTGGCCGCATTTCAGGTGCTTAATAGCCACATGTGGTTAGCACTACCATATTGGACAGGGGCCCAGAAATGGTAGGGGGAAAGTAATCAGAGAGGGAGGCTGGAGGCTGGAGGCACAGACAGTCCTGACTGGCAGTTGTACCTTTCTGACAAAGTGACAGCTTGAAGCTTCATTTTCTAACTTGGACTTTGCCTTTTATAATTTATTATAATATAACTCTTTAAAGAGTGTTGGTAGGAAATATAGAATATCTGAGCTGGAAGTTCTCTTGGAGACTTTAGACTGAGTAATAGGAATTGGAATTTGTTTTATACTCCTGAACCTACTGTGATTAATTGGTTGAAGGTGCCCAAACCACTGGGTTGAGAAGGATTCTGAGGTTACATCTTGCCTCACTAGGAAAGAGCACAGTGATTGTCTTCCAGGGATCACACTTATTTGCCATCATCCCTGGTACAGTATAAAGGTCTCTAGGTTCTGGAGACCTACTGGACTCTTTGTTAATTATTACTGAGCTCAGTTTCTTCATTTGCAAAATAGGAATAAATTGTCAGTGCTTTTCAGGATTGCTGTGGACATCAAATGATAGAATAGATGTTAAGGGTCTAACACATGGTTACAAACGCTAATTCCTTCTCGTTTTCCATTTACTATTTGATCATATTATTTATCAGGGGAAATGTCATATCAGGGGCACCAATCATTAGGACTAGTCAGTTGCTGAAACCCCCAATTATAATTGGTATCACCATAAAGAAGATTATGATGAATGTGTGGGTGGTAACAATAACATTATAGATCTGATCATCCCCTAATAGAGTTCCTGGTGGGCCTAATTTGGCTCGAATTAGGAGGCTTAAGGCAGTGCCTGCTACCCCCACTCATGCGCCAAATAGCAGATACAGTATTCCGATATCTTTGTGATTAGTTGAAAACAATCAATGATTGATGAACATAAGTGGAAAAAAGGTAAATGACTCAGTAAGGATTAGACTGGAAATCTAAAGACAGAGGTCTTTTTACCAGCCCTGAGGTGATTTTTCATGTTGAATTGCAAATTCAAAGGAGCAGCCTCAATCCTGTGGGGCTTCTCCTGCCTTTCTCCCCCGGTGGCAGGAGAAGTAGATTGAAGCCAGTTGGTTAGGGTATTTAGCTGTTAACTAAGTTTCCGTGGGCTTGAATCCCACCAATCTAGCAAGGGCTTAGCTTAATTAAAGTGGTTGATTTGCGTTCAATTAATGCAGAATAGAGTCTTGCGTCTTGCAGTCCTTAGGTTTAATTACAGAAATTAAGTAAAATTTACTTACTAAGGGCTTCGAAGGTCCTTGGTCTTTTTTAACCTAAATTTCTAAATAACTAATATTAATGGAGAGGTTGGTAAGAAGAAAATAGAAGAAATGATAAGCAGAGGAAGGAGTAGTATGGGTTTTGTATTTTCAAATTGTCATTTTATTTTCGTATTTTTAGATGTGGGGAATATTGTCACTGAGATGGAATAAGTTAGGATGGTATGAAAGAGTACAAGTTGAGTAGCATTATAATAGCTATAATGGTTGGGGTAATAAGGCTTTTTTTATTTTGTAAATTCTTGGATGGTAATTCATTTAGGCAGGAATCCTGTTAATGGAGGTAAGCCACCTAGGGATAATAGAATTAATGGAATTATAGGTGTTAATCATGTTAATTTATTTCAAGTGCAAGATAGTGATAGGGTTGTAGTGCATATACTCAGGTTAAGTACTAGAAATGCGGTAATTGTTAAAATAAGGTAAATAATCAGATGTAGAATGGTAATGTCGGGGTTGTAGGTTAGTACTGCTGTTATTCAGCCTAGGCGAGTAATTGAGGAGTAGGCTAGGATTTTATGGAGCTGTGTTTGATTAAGTCCTCCTCAACTGCCCACTATAATGGATATAATTGTGATAGGTAGGAGAATATCCATATTTATTAATGGGAAAATTTGAAACATAATCGAGATGGGGGCTAGTTTTTGTCGTGTGAGAAGAAGTATGCCAGATATTAGAGAGGTTCCTTGGGTTACCTCTGGGACTCAGAAGTGAAAGGGGGCTATTCCTAGTTATATTACTAGAGCCATTATTATTATTAAGGATGAAAATTGATTACTAGTATTTATTATTGTTCATTGTCCAGAGGACAGATTATTAGTAGGGATACCTAATGTGAGAATTATAGATACAGTTGCTTGTGTAAGAAAATATTTGGTGGCTGCTTCTGTAGAGCGGGGATTAATTTTTTAAATCAAGATTGGAGTAAGAACTAGTATATTTATTTCTAGGCCTGTTCAGATAAGAAATCAGTGTGAGCCTAGCATTGTGATAAGAGTTCCTATGAAAATAGTGAGGAAAATAATAAATTGGGCTCATGGGTTAATTAGTACGAGAAGGATATAACCAACATTTTCGGGTATGGGCCTGATAGCTTATTTAGCTGACCTTACTTTAGGACTTGGTGTAATAGGTAGCATGAAGAGATTTGGATTCTCAGGGGTAGGTTCAATTCCTATAGTTCTGGAAGTAAGAGGATTTTAACCTCTGTTGTTTACCAAAGTAATTCTTTTGTCAGACATATTTCATATGTTTGGGGTGGAATTCTGGAAATTAGAATACGTATTGAAGTATATCATATGCAGAAGGCTAGTGTAAGTGGTACGAAATTTTTTCATAGAAGTTATATGAGTTGGTCGTAATGGAATCAGGGGTATGCTATTCAAATTCATAAAAAGAGGGCAGTTAAAATGAGAGGTTTGGTAATGAACTTTATGGTATAGAGTTCTGGTGATTATATAGTGTGCAGTCATCCTAGGAAAATAGTAGTAGTTAGGACATTTATCATGATAATATTCATGCATTCTGCTATTTTAAAGAAAAGGGCAAATGAACCTGCGGCATATTCGATGTTGAAACCTGAGACTAATTCTGACTCTCCCATTAGGTCAAAAGGGGCTTGGTTAGTTTCTGCTAGGGTGGAAATAAATCATATCATGGCTAGGGGCCGTGATGGTAGGAGCAGTCATAGGAATTCTTGCATTGTGATGAATGCATGTAAGTTGAATGAGCCACTTATTAGTAGGACTGACAGCAGGATGATGGCTAGGGTGACTTCATGTGAGATTGTCTGGGCCACGGCTAATAATGTGCCAATTAGGGCATAGCTTGAATTGGATGGTCATCCTGATCATAGTATGGAGTAGACGGCTAGGCTTGATGTGGCTAGTATAAATAGGAGGCCTACATTAAAATTAATTAGGGGATCCGGTATAGGGAGGGGGGTTCACAAGAGGAGAGCCAGGTAGGGGCAATAATATAAAGGATAATAGCAGATATTAAGGATCGTCGGGGTTCTTTGGTGAAAAGTTGTATTGCATCAGCGAATGGTTGGAGCAGTTCATAGGGGCCTACAGTGTTAGGTCTTTTGCTTAATTGTATATAGCCTAAGATTTTTCGTTCAATGAGTGTAAGGAATGCTATAGCAATTAGAGTGGGAATAATAAGTAGGAGAAAGTTAATTATAGACATACTGTTAAGAAAAGGAGTTGAACCTCTGATTGTAAAGTTTTAAGTTTTATGCAATTGCCGGACTCTGTCATCTTAACAAACCCTGTTCTTGGGTAAGGTGTGCGATGATTTGTTAGACTGAGATAATATCATCTATGGGGTGAGGGCAGTTTATGAAGTGGGCCCTATTTCTCTTGTCCTTCTGTACTAGGAGAAATGTTAAATAGAAACTGACCTGGATTACTCTAATCTGAACTCAGATCACGTAGGACTTTAATTGTTGAACAAATGAACCCTTAATAGAGGCTACACCATTAGGATGGCCTGATCCAACATCGAGGTTGTAAACCCTTGTCTATATGGACGCTAGAATAGGGTTTTGTTGTTATCCCTAGGGTAACTTCTTCTGTTGATCAAATTATTGAATCAATGTGTGTCAGCTCACTTAGACTAGTGCGGTCTTAGTCTAGGCTGTTTGGAGGTTGAATTATATTCCGAGGTCACCCCAACCAAAATTTTAATGCAAAGACGGTATGCTAAGGCCTGTAGGCTTTTGAATTTTTATTTGCATTAAAGCTCCATAGGGTGTTCTTATCTTATTTGTTTATACCTGCCTCTTCAGGGACAGGTCAATTTCACTGATTACAAGTAAATGACAGCTGAACCCTCGTGTGGCCATTCGTAAAAGTCCCTATTTAGGGAACAAGTGATTATGCTACCTTTGCACAGTCAGGATACCATGGCCATTGAACATATATGTCTGTGGGCAGGCAGTACCTCTAATATTGGAAATGCTAGAGGTGATATTTTTGGTAAACGGGCCGAGTAAGATTTGCCAAGTTCCTTTTACTTTTTGTAATCTTTCCTTAGCGCATGCCTGTGTTGGATTAACAGAATAAATAATAGGGTGCTTGTTATATTGCTTATTAATATTAGGCTGTTAATTGTCAGTGGGTTATTCCAGTCTGATGTAAGTTTATGCAATGGAGAATATTTTCACATTTCTTATGTGAACATTATTGCTTCTATTAAATAACAGATTAGTCCAAGGTGTTGTTAGGAGTTCGGTAAAGTGATTGGAATTTAAGATAATTAGATGTTGAACTTGAACGCTTTCTTAATTGGTGGCTGTTTTTGGGTCACCTATGGGGGCAATATTTTTTACTCCCTACAGAAAAGTTATTCCCTAGGGTCTAAAGAGCTGTCCCTCTTTAGACTAACAGACTTACAGGGAGATTAAGTAATTCTGTGGGTAAGTTTAAAGTTGAACTAAGATTCCATCTTGGACAACCAGCTGTCACCAGGCCCGGTAGGCTTGTCACCGCTGCTCATGAATCTTCCCACTATTTTGCCACATAGGTGGGTGGGTGTGCTCTTTCAGCTGTTTTTGAGTAGCTCGTCTGGTTGCTGGGGACTTGGCTATGGTTCTCTGTGTCAAGTTATTTCTAGCTAGTACATTATGCAGAAGGTAAAACAGTTTATCTTTGCTTTTTAGTGCTTAATTTAGTTCTTTCATCTTTCCCTTATGGTACTGTATCTATTGCGCCAAGGCATACATTTCTATCGCCTACACTTTTGTCTAAGGTAAGTGGTTTGATTGAGATGATTTAATAATATTTTTAGCGAGGTTTGGGGCTAGAATTGGCTCCATGTGATCAGGTCGTGATGAAATCTTCCAGGTTTAAGCCGGATGCTTTAGGTTAAGCTACACTTTGATTTGTCCAAGCGCACTTTCCAGTATGCTTACCATGTTACTTTGACTTATTTCCTCTGAATGTGCATGGAGAGTTTTAGCTATAATAATTTTTAGAACAACATTAGAGGACGGCGATGTGCGGTGTGTGCGTGCTTCATGGCCTTATTCAACCAAGCACTCTGCTCTTGGTTTACTGCTAAAATCTCCTTGAGCCCTTAGATTTCATAAGGGTTGTCATAAGATTTTCTAGGTATAGAAAATGTAGCCCATTTCTTGCCACCTCATGGGCTACACCTTGACCTAATGTTTTTATGCATGTACTTGTGCTTACTTTATTACCTTTTGAGGGTTTACTGAAGATTGCGGTGTATAGGCTGGCGGCAAGAGGTGGTGAAGTATATATGGGTTTATCGATTATAGAACGGGCTCCTCTAGAGGGATATAAAGCACCGCCAAGTCCTTTGAGTTTTAAGCTGTTGCCTGTAGTATTCTGGCAAATGGTTTCATTAGTTTAATTATTAGAGCTTAGGGCTAAGCATAGTGGGGTATCTAATCCCAGTTTGGGTCTTAGCTATTGTGTCTTGAGGATATTAAAGGCACTTTCGTAGTATATTTTATTTCAGCTGGAATTTTTCACGACTTACATGGAGTATAGCTTTATTGAAGGCAAACCTTAAACACTCTTTACACTGAGTTCTATTAGCTTGGGCTAATCATATGGCTGCGGTGGCTGGCACAAAATTGACCAACCCTAAATATCAGTGTAGCTTAAACTTTCGTTTATTGCCAACGATTTATCACTGCTGTTTCCCGTGGGGGTGTGGTTGAGTAAAGCATTTTGAGCTGCATTTGTATGTGTTTGAAACTTGTTCCTTTTGATCCGGATGATCTAGAGGGTATTTTCACCGGCGTGGGGATGCTTTCATGTGTAATCTTACTGAGAGTTAATAGAAAGGCCAGGAACAAACCTATTTGTTTATGCGGTTATTCAACCAATCCAGACATTTTCAGTGTCTTGCTTCAAAATAATTAAGCTACATTAACTGTATATACACACACACACACACACACACACACACACATACACAGACACACATTTCAGTGTAGGCTTAAAATATGAGAAAGAAACAGGTAAATGTAAATGATTGTTTATAGTTCTGGGAATTCAGGGCTTTAAAATCGAATTGGCAAAGGTTTGATTAAGAGAGTTATTCCTAATTAGAATATAATTGATTTAGGATATAATATATTGGGTAGCGCTTTCAGAGGGGTATGTTCAAGTCATTATATTAGTATTACGGTGGAAGTTTAGTTACTATATTTACTATATAAAATGGGAGTTTAGTAGAAGGGGTTTAAGATTTTTAGGAAAATTTACATAAATCGAGGGATAGCTGTTGGGGTATTTATAGTTAAAATATAATTTTTGAGCTCTGACGGGTTGCATTTTAGTCTCTTTTTTGGGGGGTTTGGCAAGAGTGTATTTGTCTAGGTAAATAGCGAAGTTAGAGATTGGGGTGGGGGGGGCTTGCGGATTTAATTGGAAGAAGTTCCTGAAAGTAAGCGTGCGTGCGTGCGGGAGCGTGCGTGCGTGCGGGAGCGTGCGTGCGTGCGGGAGCGTGCGTGCGTGCGGGAGCGTGCGTGCGTGCGGGAGCGTGCGTGCGGGAGCGTGCGTGCGGGAGCGTGCGTGCGGGAGCGTGCGTGCGGGAGCGTACTGCGCGGTGCATATTGATTAATTGTTGTGTCCTTCAAGCATGAATTAATTAACACCTTATGGTTGTTATGTGGGTTCGGAATATTCAATATAAGCTCAGCCTCTACAATTGATTTGGTAGGAATCAAATCGTCTACAGAGGATTCAGAGGGGACCAGGCCTTCCGCGATGGTGAGTGATAACATCCCCCAAAGTTAAAAATACCAAATGCCTGGCAGTGCTCCTGTACTGATTTATAGGGTGATACTTACTAGTCCATGGAGATGGCTTATTTAAGGGGAATGTGTGGGCGATTTTAGTTTTATGGCCCTGAGGTAAGAACCAGATGCCAGGTATAGTTTCAGTATAGTCACCCCCAAGTTTTATGGGCTCAGAGCGAGGCGGGTAGCACTCCCCAGCAGGATACTGATTTCACGGAGGTTGGTAGATTAAGAGACCAAAATTTGGTAGGGGATATCCATGTTGACGAGGGATTTATTGAATGAAATGCACTATGTCCAGTGAACGAACGTATGCACTATGTAATGTTAAGGATTTTTAGTATGGGTCAATATTCGTGTGGTGTAACTTTGTATTGTACAGTCAATGGTTATAATGTGGAATAGTTAATGAAATAATTTCTACTACGGGCTTGTATGCACGTGGACTAGGTTTGTAACGTAGGTTAATTTATGAATGTACTATGTACAAGTAAGTAATTATAGTAATTATAGTACTGTATATTATTCATGGGGACTAGCAGTAATACACGAAGTACATAAGAGCACTCATGTATTAGTGCTAATTGATTAATACGGGCACAGTAGTTAAAGTATGTGCTGAGTAAAGTTCAGGGAGTGGTTTAATTAGAATTTCAGCTTTGGGTGTTGACGGTGAAGTGGGAATGCTTTTTCCCTGAGTTGTCCTGGGGAGGGGAGTTCTCCATTTCTGGTTTACAACACCAGAGTATTGTATTATACTACGAGGGCATTTTCATTTAAGTGGTGAGTGGTATAACTGAGAATGGGAGAGAAGTATATAATAGATGCTGCCTGCCCAATAGTAATAAAAGGGTATTATTCGACTGGCTCTCCTGCGATTCGTGTGAGTGTGAGTAGCCACTAGGATTCAGAATAGGCACTGACTGAATGGCTGGAATATTATGCTTTATTGTTTAGATGTGTGAAGCATGGGAATAACTGCTAGAATGAGAATGGAAAATATGAGTTCTAATACGCCTCCTAATTTGTTGGGGATGGATTGTAAGATTGCATATGCAAACAAAAAATTTCATTCTGGCTTAATGTGGGGTGGGGTAATGAGGGGGTTGGCTAAAGTGTAATTATCTGGGTCACTCAGGAGATCAGGTGAAAATAGTATTAGAGTTGTTAGGAGGAGGAGGAGAAAAATTAAACCTAGAATGTCTTTGGTTGTGTAGTAGGGGATGAAGAGTGATTTTGTCGGGGTCTGATGAAATCCCTAAAGGGCCGTTGGATCCTGTTTCATGTAAAAATAAAAGATGAATAGTGGCTAGAGCCGTAGTGATGAAGGGTAAGATGAAATGGAAGGGGAAAAATCGTGTGAGGGTGCCTTTTTCAATTGAGAATCCACCTCAGATTCATTGTACAAGGTCAGTTCCAATATTTGGGATGGCTGATAATAGATTTGCAATTACTATAGCACCTCAGAATGATATTTAGCCTCATGGGAGTATGTAGCCTATGAATGCTGTTGCTATAGTGGTAAGAAGGAGTATAATGCCAGTATTTCAGGTTTCTAAAAATAGGAATGCCCCGTAGTATAGGCCTCAGCCAATATATAAGAAAAAGCAGATGAAAAATATTGAGGCGCCGCTAACATGAAAATAGAGGACCATTCAGCCATAATTTACATCTCGGCTGATATGAGTAACTGAGGAGAAAGCGGCTACGGTAACTGACGTAGAGTGTATGGCCAGGAATAACCCTGTGATAATCTGGAGAATAAGGCAGGCAACAATAAGTGAGCCAAAATTTCATCTTGTAGAGATGTTAGATGGTGTAGGAAGATCAATAAATGAGTAGTTAATAATTTTTATTAGTGGGTGTGTTTTGTGGGTATTGGTCTTTGGTGTTTTTATAGTTGAAAACAACAATGATTTTTCATATCATTAGTCATGGTTATAATTCATGCAGGAATAATAGCATATGCTTTATTTTTATTGAGTATTCTCTTGGTTATAGGGTTTGTAGGTTTTTCTTCAAAACCTTCTCCTATTTATGGAGGCTTAGGTTTAATTGTTAGTGGTGCCGTGGGTTGTGGTTTTGTGTTGAATTTTTGTGGGACTTTCTTAGGATTAATAGTCTTTTTGATTTATTTGGGTGGTGTAATGGTTGTTTTTGGTTATACTGCGGCCATAGCTATTGAGGAATACCCTGAAACATGGGGATCAAGTATTGACATTTCAGGGGCTTTATGATTAGGATTATTAATGGAGTTGATGTTGGTTTGGTAAATAGTTGAATACGATGGGGTTGTGATCACAATTAATTGTAATAGCTCAGGGAGTTGATTAATTTTTGAGGGGGAGGGGAAGGGTTGTTGCATGAGGATCCTGTGGGTGTGGCTGCCTTGTATAGTTATGGGTGTTGATTAGTGGTAGTTGCTAGTTGATCATTATTTGTTAGCATTTATGTCGCAATTGAAATTACTCGGGGTAATAGATTGAACAATTAACAATAGGGTTAGAGGGATGGAATTAAAAAGGAGAGAAAGTAGAGTTTAATTAGGCCTTTTTGAGTAGATATGGTAATGGAAGTTGAAACTTGTGTTTGTGAAGTGGACTTTGGCTTTTGGGTATGGACTTTTCTAGTCAAATTAAGTCTAGTAGAAGTAAAGCCAGATTTTGGTTTGTGAATAGGCTTGAGTGGGGGATCCAACGGTGAATTGTGAGTGAATAAAATCCTAGTGTATTAGAGAAGTTGAATGTAATGGGAAACTTAGTTTAAGATTATTAGTTATGAGATTAAGCTCTATTGCTAGGAAGAGGCCTAGGGTGGTCACACCTAGGGCTGTGAACTTTAGGTGAAGTGGTATGGTTATTTGGGGGGATGAAACAGGAATAATACTGTTGGTGATGAGGAATCCAGCGAAGATGCTATATTAGGCATTAGTTGGGTTAATTAGGAATAGATTATTTTTGTTAATAATAGTGAGAGTTATGAAGCGAGGCTGTCCTATTAGAGTGAAGAATACGGATACTATAGACAGCTGTTAAGGAGTTGGCAGTAAGAGTAATAGAAAGGGCTCAGGCGTTGGTATATGAGGTATTTGCGGTTTCGATAATAAGGTCTTCAGGGTAAAAGCCTGTGAGGAAGGGCATACCAGTAAGTACAAGGCTACCAATAATAAAGGAGAAAGAAGTAAAAGGTAGAGTCTTGAATAGTCCTCCTATTTTTCAGATGTCTTGTTCTTCATTGAGGTTATGGATGATGGACCCTGAACATATAAATAATATAGCTTTAAAAAAGGTGTGGGTGCAGATGTGAAAGAATGCTAGGTGCAGCTGATTAATGCCAATTCTGACTATCATAAGGCCCAATTGGCTTGAGGTGGAGAATGCTACGATTTTTTAAATATCATTTTGCGTTAGAGCGCAGATTGCTGTAAATAAGGTGGTAGTAGCCCCTAGACATAACGTGAAGGTCTGGATTAATAGGTTATTTTCTATTAAAGGGTAGAAACAGATAAGTAGGAAAACACCTGCTACAACTACAGCGTTGGAGTGGAGCAGGGCTGGGACTGGGGCTGGGCCTTCTATGGAGGATGGGAGTCAGAGATGGAGGCTGAATTGAGCTGACTTTCCTGCGGCTGCTAAGAGAAGGCTAATTATTGGAAGGGGGTCGGGGATGGAATTTAGAATAAATGCTTGTTGAAGCTCTCATGTATTGGGGGTTAAGAGAAATCACACTATAGCTAAAATAAAGCCAAAATCCCTGATGCGGTTGTACAGAACTGCTTGGAGGGCTGCTGTATTAGCATCTGCTGGGCCGTACCATCAGCCAGTTAGTAAGAAAGACATGATTCCTATGCCTTCTCATCCAACAAAACGTTGAAAGAGGTTGTTGGCGGTAACCAGAATTAATATTGTGATGAGGAAAATAAGTAAATATTTAAACAATGGATTAATGTTAGGGTCTGAGTTTATGTATCATATTGAGGATTCTACAATAGATCAGATAATGAATAGTGCTGCTGGGATAAATATTGTGGAAAAGTGGTCTAGTTTGAAGATTAGTGAGAGTTTAATAATTTAAATAGTTATTCAATGTCAGTTTGAGATAATGACTTGGTCTATACATATAAACATTGTTGTGGGGATGAGGCTAATGATGAAGGCAGATGCGAAAGATATTTTTACGTAATTTGGGTATGAACCTTTTTTGCAGGGATTAATTAAGGTAATAATGATTGGTAGGCGTAAGGGGATTAGGGTTACTATAGTAGTGAAAATACACATATTTGTCACTTTTATTTGGAGTTGCACCAATGTTTTTGGCTCCTAAGACCAACGGATGACTCTAATTCTTTAAAAGTTGAGAAAGTCATGTTGTTAGGCATGGGGGCATGAGTCAGCAGTTCTTACATCCTTTCTTGGTTGATAAGAAGTTGTACGCTTCTATTATCAGATCCACAATCTAATGTTTGTGCTCAGTATCATACCATATTGTCTGGGAGAATATGGTATGTGAAATGCTATCCTTACCTGTAAGGATCCAGGTTAAAAAAATTATACATTAAATAGTGAGTGGCCTGATATAGTATACATTTTAGTGTCTTATTGCAGTTCACAATATATATTATTTGTAAATACACTCTTCACAATATAAATATTTTCTGTTAAAGAAAAGACATGAAAGTCAGGGAAGACTTTGTGAAGGATGTAGATCTTGAGTCAAACAGATATATAATGATATTCACAAGAAACAGACCGTTTTAAAGGACATGGACTTAGACCTCTCAAATTAATTCCCAAAGTAAACCCTTAAGCCTGTAATTTCAAGCCCTTCCAATTGATAACCACATTTTTTATTTGTGGCTTACGTTAATGAGTTAGTGGAATTAATACTACATTTTTATATAGTTGGTTCTGGACATCATTATGTCTGGTTTATTAAAGTTGTCAACTTTTGAAAGCCAAAGCAGAAACTTTTTATTGTGTCCTAAAATTATGGATGCTTTGCCAGGCCTGAATAATGGTTCCAATGCAAATTGTCTCTTCTGATAATCTCTTCTCATTGAGATTTCTTAGAAGGCAAAAGATTGTACTAGAGCTGCAGTTTAAGCCATTCACATTTCACCTGCTTCAATTCCTTCGCCTTTAATTCCAAATCATTTTATTTCCTGCAGCCAAAACGAGTCTTTGAACTTTGCAGTCTTTAATCAGGAGATTCATTATTCCAGCAACATGCCTAGGTTTATGATTAAAATAAGTCAGGCTGCACACTTTTCATTTTTCCTGTAAGAACCCAGCAGCAGGCAGTAAAGAATCTGTCAAAGATTTGCTTCTTTTAACAAGTATGGAAGCCAGTCACTTCAAGCCCTGAAGCTGTTAGAGGAATTCTAGGCTTAATGAGTTTATGCATCAAACTTTTTTTTTTTTTTTAAAGTACGGAAGGATTCTAGGCAAACTTTGGAATCCTAGTGTTCTAATGGCTTCTCTCCCTAGTTCAGTAGCTTTCAATTTTTAAAATTTGTGTCCATGTTACCTTGTGACCCAAGGGGACACATGCACAAATAACTGAAAGTAGAGTTTCATAATCTAACACCTGCATTCACTTCATGGGATATACTTGATATTTTTTGTATTCTTTTCTCTTGTAATAGGTTCATTTTAAAAATGAAACTGATTTCACCATATATTAAAGGGTTGTGGCTTGCAACCTGAAAATGCTGATCTGTAGGAACCCACAAGGTCCCTTCCAGGCTTCATAGTGTTAGAAGAACATTGAATCATTGTGCCTGGCAGGAGAAACATCAGTCAGAAGTTGAGATTTACCACTAGTTGGCAGCAAAGGAGTATCATAGCTTCCAGCCACAAAGGTAGGGATTTGGACAGGGCGTTAGGAAGAAGAGGCAAGGTAGGCATGTTGTTTGGTCCAAAGTCTCAAACCTTTGGCGGTGCTACAGATTTTAGCTCTCCAAAGGTCAAGAAGAACTCCCCTGGAAGATACCTGCTTCAGATCATGCCATGCAACATATCATTAGGCTTTTTAAAAAGTTGTACTTCCTAAATCAGCTGACTTTTGTAACTTATTGCTGAGGGGGAGAACGCACATAACAAAACAGTGAATATAATGTGATAACGTTTTGTGGAAAATAAATATATAGGCAAAGAAATGTGCATGTATATGGATGATACATTTTTTTCTATTTTTTCTGTTCTAATGAGAAAAATATTATTAAAACTAGATATTTACATATTACTCTAACTCAATAAGCTAGGTCTAAGCTCTAAGCACTGTGTGACATTCTTTGGGGAATACAAAAAGAGGTCTCCATTGTCCAGATGGCGCTACTTCTCTGTCTTCAATAAGATTCTAATGAAAAGAAGAACTAAGTTCCAGTACTGGTTTGGAATCTAGTCAGCTGTGAAGTGTTTAATATGTGGGCTCACCCAACCCCTGACCTTGGTGATGGATGGTTAGAGGTTGATTCTTTCCTATCCAGTCCCCTCGTGGTCATCAGCAGAAAGGCTGTACAGTCTTTCCAGGGAAAACCCAGAGCTTTCCAGGGTTGGGCATTTTATCTTTAATCATAAACTTAGGTAAAACAGTGGCACATGTGGAGTCAAATCTTGAACTTTGCCTCGTTCTCCCTTTGTAATACCAATGAATTTAATGGCTCACACAGGATTTATGAGTTCGGAGTATCAGGTCTGTGTACAACGGGCTCAAATCACTGATCTTTCACTTTTGCTTACTTTAGTGTTAGAATCTGGGAAAGTTGTGCAGTGGAACCACTCACTTCAAAATATCAAAGCGTCTGACAAGGTTATTATAATCCAAAAACCGAGCTTAGCTGAATCTTAACAGAGCAAATCTACTTTGCCCTCTGGTTTTTACATATACCCTCTTATAACATTAGCTTCAGATGATTGGCATGGCAAGCAGCTACTAATATATTCTTGCCAAGTTACTGTCTATTTAGGGAATCTTTAACACAGCTGTATGACACAAAACAAGTTAATGCCTCTGTTAAAGCCATTAGATGGGACTCGACAGTGTCTATCCAGGGAATCTTTTAGGCTACTCTGTTGATGTAATGCGCCCATATTGGTTCCTTGGGTGTAGTTAGGGTTTATAATGCCAGTTTGTATATAGGAATCACATACCATGCTAATCCATGTGAGAAGAGTGACGACAGGTACTGATGTATCCCAGGAACTTTGCTGAATGTAAGTAGTCGATGCTTGACCAAAATGCACTTTAGGAAAGTGGCGATGTGTGAAACTGAAATGCTTTATACCTTTTGCCAGGCTGTCTTATGACAACAGGAGTGTTTGGATCTCTCAGCCCTGTGTTTCTGTGGTGCTGCACGTCTCCATGTGCCTGTTATTCCTCTTCTTGTGTTTGTGCTGACAACTGCTTCTTCAGTAGTCTGAGGGCTCAGAAAAGGGTACTGCAAAATGGATGCCTCAGCAGCAGCCTCAGAAACAAAAGTTTCTCTCTGAATTTCTCCTAACCTCCTGTCTCTGGTCCCTTGTGCTGCCCTGGGGCCAGCCATAGAAACTAGAATCTTTCCCCCACATGGGTCAGAGAAACCAGAACACCTTTTACCCAAAGCCAGCCATAAAACTGAAAAAATGCTACTCCAACTTTCCTCTTGCCTTTCTGTGTAAAAAAGAAAAAATGGCCATAAGGAAATTGTGTGACCTACCACCTTGTTTGACTGTAGGTCATCAGACCTCCCTCTCCACTCCGGAGAGGACCCTGCCCCATACCCAGAAGGAGAGATTACACAGAGGCCAAGAAGAACAGAGACAGACAGGACTTGCTGGGTTCTCCACTCATTCTATTGCTAATAATAACAATGCTGAAGCATTTATACCCTTTATACATTTAAATATGTATATATTATACCCCCTTTTAAATTTACATATTATACCTTTTGAAATTTATATATTATGTCCTTTTTGTCCAAGCATATTTCAACACAGCTGTCTGTACTTTGTTGCACCTAAGCATAAAAATGGACAGTTTCCCTTGTATCACTGGGTCTTCATTCTGAAGGCTCCCATTTCACATAAAACTATGATTAAATACATTTGCATTGTCTTTTCTCCCATTATTCTGCCTTTTGTGGATTGATTTTTCCACGAAACTTCTGAGGGTAAAGAGGAAGTTTTTCATTGGCCCCTAGGATGGCAATGGCCTTCACACATTTACTGCAGTTCCTGCGAGCATGCCTTGCATTGCCTTGAACATACTTCAGGAAACTGCTATTTCCCCTTGTCCTCTGCGTGAGGCCCTTCTCTGGAGAGGACTTCTGAGCTGAGTTGTGTCCTCTTGGCAGTGCCCACTGGCAGGCTTCTTGTCTGCCATGTATGATATTGTTGCTGCCTCTATTTATACTTAAATACATGTTAATTTATTTACCTTTTCACCTTTGGGTGTTTATAGCAAAAATACACTTAATAAAATCATAAAGCATGAATCAGAATGTAAATGTTATCACCAGAGAAATATGTTATGGTAGGAATTTAAAACTACAAGGATTACTTACTTTCTTTTGCAAGAATCTCTAATCTTTTTTATTCTGAATCTCTTTAGTATCTATCGCTATAGAGGTTCTGTATAAAAGAAGCTCTCATAGGTATAGAGGTTCTTGCCCTGCAAATGCACAAATGGACATACATAGCAATTGTTGCCTACAATTTCAGGGGCTTCTTGGGCTTTCTGAGTCTCAGCGTTTATCAGTAGATATCTGTGAGACCCAAGCTAAGATTGTTGTTTAAGACTTTCTTTTACTTATAGGATCTTAGCTGAGATAAGAAGGAGTTTTGTCACTTGGAGTACATGCCTCATCAGGAACATTCCTTAGGACAAAGAGTTACTGGTCCTAAAGAGGATAGAAATTTCATGCTACAGAATATATTCAGTGACCCAAACCCAGATGCAAAGCAAGTATCTTTCTTTGAACAAATACTTAAGTATGGCCTCTGATGAGTAACTTGCTGAATTGAGGCACTGGTGCTTTACTTTTGAACCATGATAGGGGGTGATGGAGGACTATAAATAGCTGAGTACTTACAGAATATTGTGGCCTTTCTTCTTTCTATCCCTTAATACACAGCAAGTCCAGCCTTTGCCTCCTCCATGATTACTGATTTCCCTAAAGATGTTTTAATTTCATATCCTTCAAAATATAACATTTTAAGATAAGGTTAAGAGAAAAGCCTTTCTTTGGTGGAAGAAAGAGAAACTCTCATTTCCTGTTCTCTCCTTGATCCCTTTTACACATTGTAAAGCAGAGGATACAGTAAGAAGTGTTGAGATAGTGGAAAGATCAGGGACTTGAATGAAAGAATTTGGTTTCCCTCTTATTTTATTATATTTTGTGTGTGTGTGTGTGTGTGTGTGTGTGTGTGTGTGTGTGTGTAGAGATGGGTCTTGCTCTGTCAACCAGGCTGGAGAGTAGTGGTGCGATCATAGCTCACTGCAGCCTCAAACTCCTGGGCTCAGGGGTCTTCCAACCCGAGCCTTCCCAGTAGCTGGAACTATAGGTATGCACCATTATGCCTGGCTAATTAAAAAAAAAATTGGCCAGGCAGGGTGTCTCACACTTGTAATTCTAGCACTTTGGGAGGCCAAGGCAGGAGGATTGCTTGGACTCAGGAATTCAAGACCAGCCTAGGCAACACAGTGAGGCCCTGTCTCCAAAAAATAAAATAAAATGAAAAAAATATATATTTAAAGAGAGAGGGTCTCTCTGTGCTGCCCAGGCTGGTCTTGAACTCCTAGGCTCAAGCGAAGCTCCTACCTCGGACTCACAGTAGTTCCCTTGTGGTCAAAATTAGCTTTAAAACCCAACCTCACCATGTACAGCTACAACCTCTCTAAATCTCCATTTCTTAATACAATAGTTGGGAGGTAATGAAATAATATATGTGGACAAGTACATAATTAGTTTTAGATACATGATGGCTTCCCAGCCTTTCTAGTCTTTCATATTTTTTCCCCTTTGAAGGCTTAAGGCAATTCACTGATGTCAGGGGAAAGGAATTAATTAATTCATTTGTGTATTTGTTAATCCATTCATTCTTTTGTTCATTCAA
The DNA here is from genome assembly GCF_043159975.1 of Macaca nemestrina. Lineage (NCBI taxonomy): Eukaryota > Metazoa > Chordata > Mammalia > Primates > Cercopithecidae > Macaca > Macaca nemestrina. The sequence goes on along the minus strand of NC_092125.1, from coordinate 11,242,940 downwards.
TTCCATCAACAGACTTTGAATACTTGCACTGCATTAGGTGATAAACAGAAATGAGTAAGTTATGGTCCCTGCTCTCAAAGGAATTACAGCTTGAGAACATATTCATAAGAAACTAGCCCTAATTAGGATGTGATACTTCCTTGAAGTCCGTGAGTTGGACCTGCTAACTAAGCACTTTCTGTTTTGGGAGGTCCTTGCTACATTTTGTAGCTAGCATGTAAGAAAAAAGGAAGAAGGAACTTCGACATTGTATCTCAGTACTCTCACACCGAATGCGAAAAGGCATTTACAAATCCATAGTGTCCAGATTGGAAGGCTTGAGTAAGAAGATGGCTGCATCATGCCAAATATTCCCGTTAATCTGACTAAAACAATCAGCTGATCAGTAAAAAGCCCCAGTTCTTGGTTTAGCTTAATCACTTGTGGATCTAAATAATTGCTAAGTTGAGTTTGCATTATTTAGTCTTAAAGGCTACTTACCATCTTAAAAATGCAAACCTATGGTAAGAGCCATTAATGAAAATAGTAACCATTAGTGACTCCTTTTCTGAAAATTTCTGTTTAAAAAGACATTTCTTTTGTTCAAGTGGCTCCCTGGTAAGCATTTAGATACAAGTGGAAGAGCATTAGTTTAAACCTTAGGGGTTCTTTTCAGTCTATGTTAGTTTCTTTAAGAATCTAACTTCAAATAAATTATATATGTTTCAGGGAGAACAGAGTACAGTACATTATTTTCAAAGACTTTAATTACCATTGTATATATTTTCTTCTTTTTTGAAAAGACTCACAAGTAACATTTTTCAATTTTTAATAGTTAATAAGCTCAATTCAGATTGCTTGCATTAGAAATGAGAAAATTATAAAGAATTCTAAAGAATTGTCCCAGAGAACACGATTTTTAAAATGTCAGTGGAAATCAATAAAGATGGTTTGATTTTTAATTGTGTTAATGCAAAAATATCTACAAAAATAAAACACCCCAAAAATAACTAAAAAGAAAGAAAAGCCCTCTAGATTTTTGAATTCAGAGGCTCTCAGAGCCATTGGAAATGTTGAAAACAGCTTCATTAATTGTACTAGAAGTTTCTGAAATAGAGTGCAAGAATCAACATTTTCCCCCCTAAAATATTCCATCTTTAACATGGAAGCTTCTAATGTCAGGGAAATCTATGCGTTTTGAGTCATGATATGGCTATAACAGATCATCAATTTCTTTTGTCATTGAATTTAGCAAAGAGGTAACAAGAGAGAACATTAGATATTTAAGAATTTGACCATTTTTTAAGCTCTAGGAAAAAATGTCTTACCTTTTCCCATTTTAACCCTTGCCCCACCACCACTCAACTATGCTGTTTCTTTTTCTTCCATGGCTGTCCTTTGCGAGGAAGTCTCAGAATTCAGTTATCAGAATTCTTTTCTCACTGATGCTTGACAGAGTTTTTGTTATGTTCCTTCCCAGGACTTCTTTTCCCCCTCAGATAATAGAATGCTTTGCAATCTAAGAAAACAAATAATTTTTGTTGAGAAAAGGACAGAACTTCTATACTTGGCAAGAGGAGGCAATTTGACATTCTAAAAAGATTTTTTCTGATGAGGCCAATTTGAAAGAAGGACATTTATACTCCATGCAAACAGTTGACATTGCCAGTAACCATGATAGATCTCTTTGCTGTTATTGCTGCTGCTGTTTGAACAAAAGCTATTCTGGCCACTATCTATCTTCCCTGTTTAGCAAAAAAAAAATTTTTTTATATATGTATATATGTGTGTGTGTGTGTGTGTATGTAGTAAGATCTGAAGTACCAAGCTAGAAAAAGTAATTTTGCTCCCATGAGGAGGCTGGCTGATTCATAGTAATTCTAACCAAAATTATTCCTATGAAGTTAAAAAATTTTTGCAAGTATATATAATATTCAAACACAATACCAAAGTCAGCAAAGTGTGTAGCTCCTTTTTGCCAATTGAATTAAAATTTCCCCCTGTTTATCACCCCCCAAACCATCATGACATGGGTTCAAACTACCTTTCCAGCTTTAGCATGTTTCACTATTCATCTACTCCTACTTCTGTGCTTCCTCCAAACAGGAGAACTGCACAGAAAAATGATGCAAGATTTTTTGGTTCTGTACCTTTCTTTGTATTTTTCTCAGCCCATATCATCCTCCTGCCAAAACTCTGCCAATTCTTTAAGATCTAACTCATGTGGCATGGTAAAATAGAAACAATAGGATTACCCAGATTTAACACATTCTTTTTCTCTAAAGGGTCAGGGAGGTCACTGGCCGGCTTAGTAATGTTGGAACTCTTCTGTGTGGCTGTGGCTGAGTGCTCTAAAGTGAGCACTGGTTCCCAACAGGGCCAACCTGATTCTTTCAATGAGATACTGGAACTTGACTAGAGCGATCCAGGTCTCCCTGGGAGCACAGTCATCTTAGTGACTAATAATTTGCTAATGAGATTTCTCTTTCTGTTGTACTATTATTTAAAAACTTGTCTTATTTTTTCCTACATGACTCTGAATGTTCTGTGGGAGGGACGTCATTTTGCTTATTATTTAAAATTCATTTTAAATTTCTTCATGATACCTGGCATAGTGCCCTGCTAGGGCAGAAGGCTGGTTTCATCCCCTTCCTGGAATCCAAAGCATTTCTTGTTGAAATGGTGGATTGAGCGTAAGCACCGAATGTGTGGCTCACAGAAGGGGTGGGGCAGAGGATTTCATGGAAATAGTGGGTATCTGTGGGCAGTCACTAGCCATGGAATTGAAATTCAGGTGGAAGTAAGTAAAATTATTTTACCCCAAAATATGTTGTTTGATATATTTTTGAGATGGCTGTTCAGAGAGCCAGCAAACAGAGGTAGCCCTGCAAAGCTGTCTTTTGGGAAGGAGATTTGCTACTGTAGAGAATCTGCATTGATGCAGTCAGGATTTCCCATGTCCAGATTTAGGAAAGATTGATGAGAGTCTGATACCTTCAAAGCTCTGAAAGAAACATTTAGCATCTGTTTTCTCTGAGGGCTGCTACTTGTGGGATTTCATTTACATAAGGAGACCACTTTTTGTAAGCCAGGCCTCCTCTTCTCCTTATCTTATAACCTATTTTGCCATTGTAACCTGCCTTGTTATGATCTAAGCCTCCGTTCTTTCTGTAACTTCAAGATAGTATACAAGCTTCTGCACCCCTTTGGATGTGGGGTAATCACTATATTATTCTCCCTTGTGTGCATGTTAATACATTTGTGTGCCTTTCCTCCAATTCGTCTGCCTTTTGTGAGTTAATTTTTTAGTGAACCTTTAGAGAGTGTAGGGGAAGTTTTCCCTTGGCCCTTACCAGGTCAATTCTCATCAGCTCTGTCAAGGGCAGCTAATATCTGGCTCTCTCTACAAACCAAATTTGCCATCTTCCCACCGTGAACCCCAAAAATCTGAGACAGGTCTGTTAATTAGTAAGTTTATTTTGCCAGGGTTGAGGACATGTGCCCATGACACAGCCTCAGGAGGCCCTGATGACATGTGCCAAAAGTGGTCAGAGCACAGTTTGAGTTTATACATTCTAGGGAGACATGAGACATCAATCAACATTTGCAAGATGAACATTGGTTCGGTCTGGAAAGGCAGGACAACTGGAAGCAAAGGTGGGAAGACTAGAAGCAGAGAGGGGCCTTTCAGGTCATAGGTACCTAAGAGGTAAAAGGTTGCACTCTTTTGAGTTTCTCATTAGCCTCTCCAGAGGAGGAAATCAGATATGCTATTTCTCAGTGAGCAGAGGGGTGACTTTGAATAGAATGTGAGGCAGGTTGGCCCTGTGCAGTTCCCAGCTTGACTTTTCCCTCTAGCTTAGTGATTTGGGGCCTGACTTTTCCCTCTAGCTTAGTGATTTGGGGGCCCCAAGATTTATTTTCCTTTCACACCACTAACACTTGTTCTCACTTCTTCCAGTCTCCCTACACTATTTCATTGTAGTCACATACCTAGCCATTGTCCAAACAATGGCACATTTTTATTCAGCAGAAGTTATGCATAATATGCCCAAATCAGTTATTTCTAACCCTGACTTTTTTTTAAAACCAATTTAAATTGGCTTCAGGGGAGCCTGAACTCCATTTAACATTTAGAATTATTAAATACAACCCAATAATGATCTTACTGCACCCCAGCTGTTTCAGAAAATCATTGTCATTTCATGCAGAATTATGGATACCCGGTGCACTGTTTGTTTAGGCCAAGCAGTCTCATTTTAATGGGCAGCCATTATATTTGCCTTCAGGGAAGGTTTTTGTTTTATTTACACATGCTACTATGAGAAAAATGAGGCTGTGTGGGTTAAGGGTGATTAATGATAGCATTTCCAGGACTCAGGGATCCCCAGGGAAATAATCTGAGTTCTGCATAGGAGTCCAGTGTCCCCTCAAGGTTGTTTTTTGACTAAACAACAACCCTGGCTTTTACCAGTCACTGGATTTTTTATTGTTGTTTGTTTGCTTGTTTGCTCTGGTAGTAGATACTCTTGTCATTAGTGCTTCGTTTTCAACCTTTGTTTTAATCAGGCTTTCCAGAGAATGGAAAGGACTGGACAGGAGATTCTGAGGCAGTGAGTTAACAACTGCATGTTCCACCGTCACCATTAAGGCTAAAGGTGGCAGTGACATGGCACCAGTTTCCACCTCTTCCCTGCCTTCTACTGTCCTTTCAATTATCTTTCAATACATTTGTCATTGGGAGGTTGACAACCCTCTCACATCTTTTTGTTATTTAGAAAACTGAAAAGTATTCTAATATTAATTGAAATTATCATTTGTTCTCTTATAAATACATTTTAAGAAATGATTTTGATCAATATAGACTGACTCGGTTTTTCTGCCCCAATTCATATTGGGATTATATTTTCTAATTTGGATATTTACAATAATCACAGTAGTGATGAGGTAGGTCAAGGCATTAAACGAAAGGAAAGCAGTGCAATAGAGTGCATAAAATAGTGAGAAAAGGATTACATAAGGAGAGCTGTAAATGGGGAGCAATGGAAAGTCCAAGGCTGTGCCCACAAATAGCACAAGAACAAGGCCTATGGCACAGGGATTCTGAGTTAGACTCTTGAGTCAGCTGGGAGGGAACCAGAGTTGTTGGTGAAGGAGGTAGTCAGATATCCAGGCAGACACATGGGGCTGGGTTGAGATGGGCTGGGGTCATACTGATACAGGAGCTCAAAAGAAACTATTTAGGCGGAGAGTGAGAGTAAGAGAGTCCTCGGCAGAGCTTCCCTTTATTAAAAAGCAGCCCCAAAATTATTTCTTTTCTAACGAAGAGCAGCCTGATACATCAAGCTGCAGACATAAATAAGCAAGCTGGAAGCTTGCACAGGTGAACGCTGGCAGCTGTGCCAATAGAAAAGGGCTGCCTGGAAGCCAGGCATGTTCTACATGGAGGCTCCCTCTTCCCTTTTCTTTGTCAGCATGTGTATAGTAAGGAACAGACAACATGGCACTGGCCAGGTAGAAAGCCTGTCTACATAATAAAAGATTAGGGTGGAGGTGGCCAGATTCTTGTGTGCTATGCAAATGGCACACCTGGTCCAACCCATCTTTCCTCCCCTATGTAAATCAGAAACCGATTCCTCAAGCTTGTCTATAAAACCCCATGCATTTCACTACAGGACTAGCAACCCATTTTTCTCTGGGACCCCTCTTTCTGCAGCAGAGAGAGCTCTTTTTCTTTTGTCTATGAAGCTTCTGCTCTTAACTTCACTCTGGTGTGTCCGTATCCTAGTTTTCCGTGGCCATGGGACAATGAACCTTGAGTACTATCCCAGACAACAACACTGCTTCAACACCACGAAGAGGAAACTAGGATGTAATCCAGAGGGAGGGCTGGGCGTGGTGGCTCATGCCTATAATCCCAACCTTTGGAAGGCTGGCGGGGAGGATCGCAACGTCAGGAGTTCGAGACCAGGCTGGCCAATATGGCAAACTGGCTGATCAGTTTGTCTCTACTGAAAGTACAAAAAAATTAGCCAGCATGGTGGCACGCACCTGTAGTCCCAGCTACTCAGGAGGCTGAGGCAGGAGAATTGCTTGAACCCAGGAGGTGGACGTTGCAGTGAGCTGAGATCGTGCCACTGCACTCCAGCCTGGGTGACAGAGTGAGATTCCGTCTCAAAAAAAAAAAAAAAAAAAAAAAAATCCAGAGGGAGGCCTCAGATACATAGGTCACACCTTGAGGAAAGCAGGAGGGCATGAATACCTTAGCTAATGGGTCAAACTAAGTTCAGACCCAGGACCTTTATTCCAGCAGGGACAGAGGGAAGCTTGTGATTTTAACGCTTCAAAGAGCAAGCAGCTAGTAGAGGCAGGCGGATCAGCAGTGTGAGAAGGCACAACTGCAGTTCCATAGAAACAACAGCCTGGTTTACCCGGATGACAGGCAGAGTCTCTGGCAAACAGGGAAAAGTCTGTTCCTGGTGAATTGAGGTATTAGTTAAATATGCCTTCTGCCAGGCAATACTGTCTCAATTTTGCCTCTTGGTATACTTGTCTCTCCAGACACTGTTACCAGACCCAACTCGGGTCTGCTTACTCACCAGGCACAGTAAAGCCAAACAAGCAGCACCAAGATTTTGCAGTGGGAGAAAGGAGGGCATTTATTTGCAGTGGGAGAAAGGAGGGAATTTATTTGCAGTGGGAGAAAGGAGGGCATTTATTTGCAGTGGGAGAAAGGAGGGCATTTATTTGCAGTGGGAGAAAGGAGGGCATTTATTTGCAGTGGGAGAAAGGAGGGCATTTATTTGCAGTGGGAGAAAGGAGGGCATTTATTTGCAGTGGGAGAAAGGAGGGCATTTATTTGCAGGTGCCAAGCAAGGAGAATAAGGCAGCTAATGCTTAAGTCCCAACCTCCCCGATGGCTGGCCAGCAATGGTTTTTATAGTCAGGAGTAAATTTTGGGAAAGCAGAAGTTACAGGCAAAATCATAAACCAATACACGGAGATTATACATTGGTTTGGCCTAAAAGGTAGGCTGTCTTGAAGTCAAGAGGGGGGATTCCAAGTCATAGGTGGATTCAAAGACTCTCTGATTTGTGATTGGTTAAGGAAATGAAGATTTGTCTAAAATCTTGAGGTCAGCAGAAAGTAATGTTAAGGTCTGCTCTAAGGGTGTGACTTCTACCAGGCCCCTCAGGAAGAAATTTGGAACAAAGAAAGGCAGTCAGAATTAAGCCTTCAGTTCCCTCTCATATGAGGTCTGTGTGCCAATGAATCAATTTGGTGGGGCTCCAGGTTTCTGAAAAACAACTCAGGGATGTTAGATTTTATCTTTAGTTTCTTTTTCTTCTCTCTCTCTCTCTCTTTTTTTGTTTTTTGTTTTTGTTTTTATTTTTTTGTTTGAGACAGGGTCTCTGTTGCTCAGGCTGGAGTGCAGTGGTGCAGTGCAATCACGGCTCGCTGCAGCTGATCTCCTGGACTCAAGCAATTCTCCCCCCTCAGCCACTTGAGTAGCTGGGACTACAGGTGCATGTCACCATGCCCAGCTATCTTCAGTTTCTATAGGGAACCAAACATTTTGTGATTCTAGCTTCCTTGGCTATTGTTTTAAACTATTATTACTTTCTTGCTTATCAGGTTGCTCATTTACTTCTCGGAGCTGGCTAGGTACCTGGAATTTCCTTGAAGGAACTCAAGTTTGTCCTTTATTTCCATGCTTGTGGTACCCTGGCAGGCCTCTAAGAGGGGTCCCTGCTCCATCTCAACACCATCTCAATACCGTCTCAAGAGCAGAGTTGTGTCTTATTCTTTGTGTCTTTACCCTCAAGCATAGTTCTTGGCATAGGGATGTATTTAGGACATTTAATGAAATTACTTCAATGAAGGACTGACTCAGAGGCAATGAACCAGGAGCTTGGAGAAGCAGAGGACCCCAAATCTGGAGAAGACCTGTGGCAAGACTAACTCAATGCTGGGCATGTGCATATTTGCTCTAGGACTTATGTCAACTTTTGGGGTCAGGATTGGGTCTAATTTCTGGAATATGGCTATACTCACAGATGTAGTCTAAAGAAATCATAATAGTGGGAATCTGATTGATAGGATTTTTCTTTTTGAATGACTATCTCAAAGGAGATAAAAAGCAGAAAATATGATTGTATCAGTTAACTTTTGTTGTCTAACAGTCCATTCCAAAACTTAGTGACTTAAAATAATAAACATTTGTTATAGATTTGTAGTCGAGACTGGTTCAACTGGGGCTTGATAGTGTCCAGGGGCCTCACCCACACATATGGCATTCGCAGACTGGTTGATCCTGAGAGGAGGCCTCAGTTGAGGCAGCCTGTCACTGCTGCATAAGGGCTCTCCTCTTTGAGCAGGCTAATTTAGATCTTTCACATGATAATCTCAAGGTTCCAGGTCTCTGCTTATATTTGCTATTGTCCCACTGGCCAAGTCAGGATAAGGGCCAAGCCTACATTCAGGTGGAAGGGAAATAGAGTCCAACCCTTGGTGGCAGAAACTACAGAAATCACACTGTAAAGAATTCTACTTACAGAGATGGGAAACATTTGGGACCACCTTTTGCAACCTATGTCAATAATTTTGTAGGTACTGTTTATATTTCAGTTTTACAGTTTTATAAGGAACAGAAGAAAAAGAAGAACAAAGGCTAGGAGATATTATAGCAAAGAAAAGATTCTGTAGGAGGCAAATTAATAATGTGAAAAATACATGTATTTCCTGTAGTAAGGTAGGTGTGATTTGGGGGTCTTGGCTTTGCTAAGTCACAGATTTGTATTCATGTGCTGGCTCTTTCTGTAATTTTTGACTAATTAGTTTGGTGTCTGCCATGGTTCTTCACTGTAGAATTACTCTTTTTCCCTGTCCATATTTTGTTCTTTGGACTTGAGTCATTAAGTCCTGCCTACATTCAAAAAAAGGAGAACATGGATGGAGCTGGAGGCTATTATCCTTAGCAAACAGGAACAGAAAACCAAATACGATGGGTTCTCACTTATAAGTGGGAGCTAAATGATATGAATTTATGAACACAAAGAAGGAAGCAACAGACACTGGGGTCTACTTGATCCCAGGAGGGTGGGGGGAGGGAGAGGACCAGAAAAGATAACGATTGGGTACTGGGCTTAATACCTGGGTGATGCAATAATCTCTACAACAAACCCTTGTGACATAAGTTTACCTATGTAACAAACCTTCATGTGTATCCTTGAACCTAAAAGTAAAAAAGAAAAAAAGAAGAGAATTAAGCTTCACTGTCCATAGGGGCAGTATGTACATAATATATTATATGGAATTCTTCTGCAAAGAAGAGTTGTCCTCTCTTCTTATTTCTTTTTAATGTCTCTGGGATCTTAGGAATGGCTTCCTTTTCATTCTTGAGATTATTTATACTTTCTCTCTGTTTTTTTTTTTTGTTTAGTCCTGTTTGGGTTTATACATTTTATATACCTTTGAAAAGAAACAACATTTCGTTTTAATGAAACTCCGTTTATATTTTTCTCTGTTGTGTGTTGGTTTTCTATTTATTTTCTTTATTGTTTTATTGATCCTACATTCTTTGTTTTAAATTTGCTGTTTATTTTCTAGCTTTTGGAGCTGAATTATTAGTGCATTGATTTTTCAGTCTTTCTTCTTTAATAATATATTTATTTAAAACTACAAATTTCCAGAAAACATGGGTTAAGCTGCAGTCTACAAGTTTTGGTATATCTTACTTACACTAGTATTTAGTTCAAAATATCTTGTAATTTTCATTGTGATTTTTTCTATGACCCATATCTAAGATTGTTGGTTTCCAAATATTTGAAGATATTCTGGCTATGTTTTTGTTATTGAATTCTAGCTTATTCCACTATGCTTGGAAAACATAATCTATGAGATTTCAATACTAAATATTTTGAGACTTGGCTTAGGCCCAATTTATGGCTAATTTCAGCAAATGTTCTGTGTGTATTTTAAAAGAAGGTGTATTTGACAGCTGTTCGGTGTTCTTTTCTTTTATGATCCCAAAAGTGGCTGAGACAGGTCTCAATCAGTTTGGAAAGTTTATTTTGCTGAGATTAAGGATGTGCCCCTGGTAGCCTCAAGAGGTCCTGACAACATATGCCCAAGGTGGTTGGGGTACAGCTTGGTTGTACATTTGGGGTACATTTTAGAGAGTACAATTGGGGTACATTTTAGAGAGACATGAGACATCAATCAATATGTGTAAGATATACATTGGTTCAGTCCACAAAGGCAGAGCAACTTGAAGTGGGGGTCTTCTAGGCCATAGGTAGATAAGAGACAAGAGGTTGCATTTTTTGGGGTCTTTGGCCAGCCTTTCACTAAATATACAATTTACATGTGGGAGGGGTAGAGGAATAATCACTTATGCCCTAGTGTGGCTCAGTGAATCAGAGTGAATCTCAGTGAATTATGTAAATTTTTATATAAACAATAGAGTAGAGGAAGCAGCGAGACAGGCATTTGTCTCAGGTGAGCAGAGGGATAACTTTGAGTTCTGTCCCTTGTCCCGCACCTGTGAAGATAAGCCACAATTTACATTGCGGGGGGAAATACAACAGAACTTTTTTACAGTAAAGATCTTGTGGGAAAATTGTGAAGGAGTTATGTAACTTTTTCTTTCTTTATTTTTTAAAAATCTTTTAGCCATTTTATTTAGGAATAAAATGGGAACAGTTTTGCCTGACACAGGTCCCAGCTTGACTTTCCCTTGGCCTAGTGATTTTGGGGTCCCAAGATTCATTTTTCTTTCACAATATGTTAATCATGGCATGTATGTTAATTGTTTTAATTTAGTGTCTCTTCTGACTTATCTATTATCTGTCAATTTTTAAGAGAAGTGTGTTAATATCTCTAACTAGAAATGTACATTTGTCTACTTCTCCTTTTAAGTTGTGTTATGTTTAACTTAATGTGTTATAGGCTATGTTATTTGGTGATTACAATTTTCAGATTGTTATATCCTTATTTAGAATTGACCCTTTTTCATTGTAAACTGTCTTTTTGATACCTAACAATGCTTCTTCCCTTAAAATGTACTTGTCTAATATTGGTAGAGGCAGGTGATCTTTCTTTTGGTAAATGTTTACGTAATAAATCTTCTGTTTGGTTTTTTTTTCCTTCAAACTTTCTGTGTCTCTCTTATAAGCAGCACATAGTAAAAGTGAAAATAAAAAAGCCTAAATCTGGCCAGGCGTGGTGACTGACACCTGTAATCCCAGCACTTTGGGAGGCTGAGGCAGGCAGATCACTTGAGGCCAGGAATTCAAGACCAGATTGGCCAATAAGGTAAAACCCTGTCTCTACTAAAAATACAAAATTAGCCAGGTGTGGTGGTGTGTGCGTGTAATCCCAGCTACTCAGGAGGCAGAGGCAGGAGAATCACTTGAACCTGGGAGGCAGAGGTTTCAGTGAGCTGAGATCATGCCACTGCGCTCCACGCTGGGCAGCACAGCCAGACTCTGTCTTAAAACAAAACAAAACAAAACAAAAACCCAAATCTCCAGTCTCACAAGCTTTTTAATTGGAGTGCTTAAAGTACACATATTTGGTAGAATACTGATGTAATGTTATTTACGTCTATCATCTGTTTCTTTTTTATTTGTCCCACCTGTTCTTTGCTTATTTTGCTCATTTCTTGTTTGTTTTTAGATTAGTCAAGTTGCTTTTAATTATTTTATTCTCCTTCTTTCACTTTATAATCATGCATGCTTTCATTATATTTCTAATGTTACTACAGAGAATAAAATATACATCACCTCAAAGAGTTTTAGTCTGGCTTGGAACTGTATAAAATATAAGTTAGATAAGGTGATTGAACAAGTTTGCTGCTCAGACTTGCAGCAAATTGGACACTGTGAGTTTGTGAAAGCAAGGGACAGTATTTATAATCATGCTGGGACAACAGATGCCAAGTAGGCCTGTCCTGGGCCGACTTCTTCCTAAGGTTATTCTCTAGATAAGGCATCAGGTGGTTAATAAAGTCACCATGTAAAAATCACGGACTGCTTATTTTAGTTAAGGGGTAGTTGTAGATGTTGGAGTGTCAAATAAGATAGTTTCTCCTTGCAGTATTTCATATTGTGTTTTTAAACCTTAAAGTCCATATATCTGAGTCTTTTCCTTGTATTCTCAGAAAAAAAGTGTGTGTGCTTTGGGATGGGTAGAAGTAAGAGAAGAGTACTGGGTAGACAGAGAACCAAAGTGGAAAGAGGGTAAATCCAAGGAGGGGGAAACCCACGAACTGGTGCACAGTATAGGCAGCTTAAAATTGAAGGATGAGGAGAAATGGATCACAGATAGCTGAAAGTTTTTGTAAGCTATGAAGCTCTTATCTGGGAGGAAAAAGGTAAGAAAATCCTAGAGAGGGAAAAAGTTTAGGAAGCTACCAGGGTGAGGAGAGAGGAGGACTAAGAACACAATCAAGATTCTTGAGGTGGAATATAAGGCCAGGTGCGGTGGCTCGCGCCTGTAATCCCAGCACTTTGGGAGGTGGAGGCGGGTGTGGATCGCTTGAGCTCAGGAGTTTGAGACCAGCCTGGGCAACATGGGGAAACCCTGTGTCTACCAAAAATAAAAAAATTAGCTGGGCGTGGTGGCATGCGCCCATGGTCCCAGGAGGCTGAGGTAGGAGAATCGCTTGAGCCTGGGAGGCTGACTACACTACAGCCTGGGTGACAGAGACCCTGTCTCAAAAAAAAAAAAGATGCTTTAGGGAGAACACAGACACATAGACGTAGAACATAGACTCTGAGAAAGCTCCTCAGTCTGTTGAGACATTGATTATGCCCTCTAGCTGGGATGATATGCAGAAAAAAGACTATGTTTTGAAACCCTGTTTCTTTCCCCCAAAATCATTATTAGAGCACAGTTGGTTATGAGAGATGCTTTATTCATTACTCTGGGGATATGAAATAAACTATATAAATTTGTAAAACTCTTGTCTGCCTCAGGAAATATAAAGAACTTGTGATCAATGTTGAGTGTAAACAGATTGGGAAAGAGGCCCTGAGCAATGGTAATATTTTTGCAGAGCTGTAAACTGTCAGTAAATGTGTGTGTGAGTGTGTGTGTGATCATGCATTAGAATCTTTTTCTTTCCATTTCTTGTATCTCCATACTGCTAAGGGATTCATAACAGCATCAGTTTTTATTTGCATTTAGTAAAGTTTTGAAAAACTCCATCAGCTAAGATAAAACTCAAATTACTAACCTTCAACTTCCATGCCAAGTCCTACTTGCCACCAGTCAAAAAGCCAAGGATTACAGTTACTCCACACGTCTGATTCTTTGAGAAGTTGCTTTTGAGAAAATCCATTTTACCATCAGTGCCCTATTTAACTTGGCTCTTCCTCTTTCCCCACAAAAACCTCTGTTAGGTTAGAAAAATGCAGTAGCCAGGCACGGTGGCTCATGCCTGTAATCCCAACAGTTTGGGAGACTGAGGCGGGTAGATCACCTGAAGTCAGGAGATCGAACCTGGCTAACACTGTGGAACCCCGTCTCTACTAAAAATACAAAAAATTAGTTGGGCGTGGTGGTGGTGCACACCTGTAATCCCAGCTACTCGGGAGGCTGAGGCAGGAGAATCACTTGACCTTGGAAGGCGGAGGTTGCAGTGAGCCGAGATCATGCTACTGCACTCCAGCCCTGGGCGACAGAGGAAGACTCCATCTCAAAAAAAAAAAAAAAAAAAGAAAAAGAAAAAAAAAAAAAAAGAAAGAAAGAAAAATGCAATAGCTTGTGTCAAATAAAATGCATGATTCTGAGTCACTTCCTAGGGGTTATGTCTGCTGCTTTAGTTCAGACCAATTGGAAATCTCACCTGATGCCAGAGACAGGATGGGAGAGGCTAGCTGGATTTTTCTCCTCTGCTACCAGGCATGGTATTCCGTTTGATGTTCCTAGGAGAGTTTTCCATGAGAGAGGCTGATACTAAGAGTCTCTCTTCATTCCAGTAAAAGCAATCCATATTTCCTTTCATCTGCATTAACGTCACAGAAATCTTATTCACCTCAGAAACTTTGCCATGCAAAAAGAAATCTTAGTTATCCACATTTCTCTCTTCTGTTTGTCTTTAGAGTTAGCTGGTCTCATGGAGTGTGTGTGTGTGTGTGTGTGTGTGTGTGTGTGTGTGGTGGCAGTGGGGGGGTGGGTGGAGACCAGGATAGGGCAGATGGTCTGTAAAAGGATGTGGATGCCAAGCTATAAAAATCATAAAGCATATTTTTTCATGACAGCATTAATTTCTTGACAGAATCCATAAGTCTCAGTGTTGGCAGCTATAAAAGTCCCTCTGGGGCTCTCACATGAGTGACTGTTACCAGGAAGGCCCAACTGTGTAGCCTTTTCTTTCCTGATGCAAACACACTGGTTTATATTAAGTAACCTCCGATTCGTGGAGACCAGTGTCCTTTACACCTTTGAAACTAAGCCCTCCCGCAAGCTCTCTCAGCTCTAAAACAAGGCTTAGCTAAGTTTGATACAGGCTGAGATCCAAAATTTACTGCTTTCCTGAAATAATTTTGAAGTCACCGGAACATTGATGTGCATGTGTTTCTGTGTGTGTAATTGCATTTTGTGGTTCCCCAGACAACATGAGTGGATATGTAGAGACAATTTTGTGGGTAAAGAAAGACTTCGGACAAACAAATAAACAAACAAACAACTAAATCAATAATGACTTAAGAATTGAGTTTTGAAATTTTTCACTGTGTTCAGCTTTCTGGAGGAAACAGATCAATAACATTTGTGACAATATTACTTTTACATCATGCAGGATTTATGTATGAAGAAAAATTACATAGGTCACTTTTCTATAAAGGAGTTATTTCTTGCTGATCATATATTTTGCTTGGTATGGCTGGATGGTTAGAAAAGTATCCTATAAGTTAAACCCTCATCACAAACATATTAATACAAATCTCTGTGTACCATGAGACCATTTTGAATATTATCATTTTAAGCCTTTTAAATAAGACCATTTTATTTACAAATGATAAATTTCAATTCAAGTAAGCTTTGACAACGGGGTAAATTTCCTGTAAATGTATATGAGTGTCTCATGTATTTGCATGAGGAGTTGAACAAGCAAATCACGAGAAGGGTGGAGATGCAATTAGACTTTCAGAACATTGGAAACCAGAAGTTTGAACACCTCTAGAATATTCTGTCCATGATTCTTGCTGCTTTTTCTCTCAATTTGCATAATTCTGAAGCCAGTGAACCGGCTTCCTATATAGAGTGGGGAACATGGCAACAGTAACTTCTGACGCTCACAACTTTAGTCCTCACTGCCAAAGAGGGTGGTCCTAAGTTTAAAAGTGCCAGGGAAGGGATTCCATTAGTTCAGCTGGGCAAGATGTCCAACCCTGGACTAATTAACAGTGGCTAATAAAGTGGGGTACTAGAGAGGCCCAATTTAGGTCATGCATCTACCCTTGAACCAATGAGTGTGGCTAATGGATCAGAATTCCTGGCAAGAACCTGGAAACTCTCGTGGTCATTGAGTTTGATATAGAAGAGGGTTCCCATATGAAGAAAGGACATCATAAACACTCCTTAAGGTTTCTTACTGTGAGAAGTAGGTGAGCAATATAGGTCACATGAAACGTGCAGCTTCATTTGCTTCACCTTACTCATTCGACTTTATGCCCTGCATATGACTTTGGTGTAGGCTTATGAAATTGATTATATGAATTGGAGTTATCTCCAACTAAATTAGAGTCAAAAGACCAGGAGAAGAAAAAGCACTCAGGGCACAAGCATCTGCCCAGAGATTATGCCTCAAACCAGCTGCCAAAATGATTGACTATGCCCTTAAGACCAATTTTACCTAGCAGCTGCTGAAAGGAACTTCCATGACTCTCTCTCTTGTTTTTTTGAGTTGGAGTTTTGCTCTGTGCCCAGGCTGGAGTATACTGGCATGATCTCAGCTCACTGCAACCTTCACCTCTGCCTCCACCTCCTGGGTTCAAGCAATTTTCCTGCCTTAGCCTCCCAAGTAGCTGGGATTACAGACACCTGCCACCATGCTTGGCTCATTTTTGTGTTATTAGTAGAGATGGGGTTTCACCATGTTGGCTAGGCTGGTCTCGAACTCCTGACCTCAGGTGATCCACCTGCCTTGGCCTCCCAAAGTGTTGGGATTACAGGCGTGAGTCACTGCGCCCAGACCCATGACTCTTAAATCCCTTCCCTGGAACTTTTAAACTTAGGACCACCCTCTTTGGCAGTGGGGACTAAAGTTGTGAGCATCAGAAGTTACTGTTGCCATGTTCCCCACCCTATATAGGAAGCCGGTTCACTGGCTTCAGAATTAAGCAAACTGAGAGAAACAGAAGCAAGAGTCATGGACAGAATAATCTTGAGGCGTTCAAACTTCTGGTTTCCAATGTTCTGAAAATCTAATCGTTTTACCTACTGCTGTTACTCATCAATCAGAATTCGCCAGCTCCCAAAAACTTTGCTAATGTGAATAAATTTCATTTCAAACAATATGAAATATTTCTCTTTCTAATAAAACCTCTAACCTTCTCTTTGTTCTTTGGACATCCCAAAGACCACCTGGTTTGTGTGCATGTCACAAATTACAATTCAGTTTTTCCCAAATAAAACATTGTATTTAAAGATTTGTCTCTATATTTTTATTTGACTTTGACATACAAAAGATTTGCCTCCATATTTTTATTTGACTTTGACACACATAGTGTCAGAAGCAGAGTCTGAAGTGGACTCACCTTGGAGAGAGCAGTAGTTTCTGGAAGTATCACATGCAGGACCCACACTGAAGCCATTGGAGTCCTCTGCTTCTACAGGTCACTTATATCCCCTCAATAATCTCTCAGCTTGAACTCCCATTTTTCTTTTGGCTGAGTTCTTCAGTTTTATTTGGGATTTGTTTAAGAGGGGCCCTTCTTCTTCCTGTTCATGCGATCTCCTGTTTCTGAGGAATTTTTTTCCCCTCCTGTTAAAGAAGGCTCGTTGTCCTTCCTGGTAAGTGCATACTTTATCTTTCGGTTTGTTTATACTCTTGGATTTTGTTTAGACTTTTGTGTATTCAGCAGTAAGGCAAGTCACCTAGATAAATGGTTTTACCTTATGGACTCTCTAAGTTCAAAGGTATGCTAAGATCATCCTTCCCCTTTCTAGGACTCCAGCTGGCAGCATGCTTCAACGTTATGGGGATCAATTAAACAGTTTGTTTGTCTTAGAACTAAACTAAAAGGCTGTGGCTATAAAATCATATGGCCCACATAGGATGCATATGTCAACTGGTGTCTTGAGGCTCCAAGAAACATTGAAGATTCAAAGATCACCTTGCCACAAAGTCCTGTCTCAATGCCAGCTGAGACTTTCTCATCCAGAGTCTGCTCTTCTCCTTCCTATGCCTCCTCCTCCATACCATTCTCTAAGCTTGACTCTCTTTTCTCTGAAGCTCCTCACTTTGGTATAATGACTATTTTAATAAAAGACTCTCGAAAAACTGCAGGTACAAAAGAAAATCATTTTGACATTTTTGCTGTTTCTTAAAAGCAAAAGATGAAATTCTCCTGTAAAAGACACCCTTCCTCTATTATAAGGAAAGCCAACATTCTATATCTTCAAGGATGAGAAACTGAGACCAAGAGAGTGCTCTACCAACCTTGTGAGAATAACTCTTACCTTTTAAGCCTCTATGAATAATTCAGCCACATTTTCAGTGTTAACTATTCTTTGCCCAATCCAGTGTATTGGTAACTGACTCAAATTGCTTTATCCAAAATTTTGTTCATAGTTTTCATGAGACTGCCAATTAGGTCAAATAAAAAATCTTGAAGTTTAACCTTGTCCCATTTTATCAGAAATATAATTTAGATCCAACTGTCTTCTTATAAACCAGTGAATTTGTATTACTTTTACTCATGAGTAAACTTTTAAATAAAAACCATAAGGTCTTTGATTTTTGTTTGTCTGCATTTTTAATATGCAAATGTTATATATACTGGCATACTTTGGAGATACTGCAGGTTTAGTTCTAGACCACCGCAATAAAGTGAATATTGCAATAAAGTGAGTCATACGAAAGTTTTGGCCTCCTTATGCAAGTAAAAGTTATGTTTACACTGTACTCTGTGTAGTAGGCAATAGCATTATGTATTTAAAAATGTACATATGCTTTAATTTAAAGTACTTATTGCTAAAAATGCTAAAGATGATCTGTACCTTTAGCGAGTCATAGTCTTTTGACTATGGTCTTGCTTTGGTGGTCTTGCTTCGATGTTGATAGCTGCTGACTGATTAGGGTGGTGGTTGCTGAAGTTTGAGTGGCTGTGGCAATTTTTGAAAAAAAGTTTGCTCCATTGATGACACCCTCTATGATGAAAGTTTTCTCTGTAGTATATGATGATGTTTGATAGTATTTTATTGTAGAACTTCTTCCAAAATTGGAGTCAGTCCTCTCAAATCCAGCTTCTGTTTTATCAACTATAAGTTTATGTAATATTCTCAATGTTTTGTTGTCATTTCAACACTGTTCACAGCATCTTCACCAGGAGTAGATTCCATTTCAAGAAACCACTTTCCTTTCTCATCCATAAGAAACAACTTATCTATTAAAGTTTTATAATGAGATTGAGGCAATTCAGTCACGTCTTCATGCTCCACTTCTAATTTTGGTTCTCTTGCTATTTCTACCATATCTGCAGTTGCTTCCTCTGCTGAAATGTTGAACCCCTTAAAATCATCTATGATAGTTGGAATCAACTTCTTCCAAACTCTTGTTAATGTTGATATTTTCACCTTTTCCCATGAATCAGTAATGTTCTTATTGGCATTTGGAATAGTAAATCCTTTCCAGAGGTTTTTACTTGACTTTGCCCAGATCCATTAGAGAAATCATGCTATGGCAGCTGCAGCTTTATGACATGTATTCCTTAATTAATAAGACTTAAGTCAAAATTACTCCTTGATTCATCGGTTGCAGAATGGATGTTGTGTTGGCAGGCATGAAAACGACATTTATCTCCTTATACATCTCCACCGGAGCTCTTGGTGACCAGGTATATTGTCAATGAGCAGTAGTATTTTGAAAGAAATCTTTTATTTTCTGAGCAGTGTCTATCAACAGTGGCCTTAAAATATTTAGTAAACCCTTCTGTAAACAGATGTGCTGTCATTCAGGCTTTGTTGTTACATTTATACAGCGTAGGCAGAGTAGATGTAGCATAATTCTTAAATGTCCTAGGATTTTCAGAATGGGAAATAAAACTTTGCCTTCAACTTAAAGTCACCAGCTGCACTAACCCCTAACAAGAGAGTCAGCCTGTCCTTTGAATCTGTGAAGCCAGGCATTGATTTATCTCTAGTATGAAAATCCTAGATAGCATCTTCTTCCAACAGAAGGCTGTTTGTCTACATTGAAAATATGTTGTTTAGTGTAGCCACCTTTATCAATTATCTTAGCTAGATCTTCTGGATAACTTGCTGCATAGCTTGCTGGATAACATCAGCATTTGCTTCTTCACTTTATGCTTGTTATGTTATGGAAATAGTTTCTTTCCTTAAACCTCATAAGCCAACCTTTGCTAGCTTCAAACTTTTTTCCTGCAGCTTCTTCACCTCTCCTAGCCTTCATATAACTGAGTAGAGTTAGGGCCTTGCTCTGGATTTGTCTATGGATTAGCGCCTTGCTCTGGATTAATCTGTGACTCAAGGGAATGTTGTGACTAGCTTGATCTTCTATCTAGACAACTAAAATGTTCTTATTAGCAGTGAGGCTGTTTCACTTTCTTATTCATGTGTTCACTGGAGTAGCACTTTTAATTTCCTTCAAGAACTTTTCCTTTGCGATCACAACGTGGCTGTTTCATGCAAGAGGCCTAGGTTTCAGACTGTCTTAGGTTTTGACATGACTTCCTCACTAAGCTCAACTGTTTCTAGCTTTTGATTGAAAGTGAGAGATGTGAGACTCTTCCTTTCACTTGAACACTTAGAGATCATTTTAAGGTTGTTAATGGCCTTAATTTCAATATTTTTGTGCCTCAGTGACTAGGGAGGCTGGAGAAGAGCAGGAAAGATGGTGTAATAACTGGTTGATGAACCAGTCAGAACATACAACATTTGTCAATTAAGTTCACTCTTATTTGAGTGTGATTGATGGTACCCCAAAGCAATTACAATAGTAACAGCCAATATTACTCATCACAGATCACCAAAACAAATATTATAATAATAATGAAAAAGTTTGAAATATTGTGAGAATTACTAGAATGCAATGCAGAGACATGAAGTGAGCACATGTTGTCAAAAAAAGATGCCCATAGACTTGGTTGATGCAGGGTTGCCACAAACCTTCAGTTTGTAAAAAACGCAATGTCTGTGAAGCACAATAAAGTAAAGCACAATAAAATAAAGCATGCCTGTATATGATATTTTTCAACAAAAAACATGAAGCTGCCCTATTGGCTTAAAGAGAAAAGATAACTTCTTAAATCAAGTAATTTATCAGAAATGTAATAATTAACCCAAAAGCCTTTAGTTGACATAGCTTAGGTAAATATTTGATAAATAAGTTAATTTTAAATTAGTTGATGAAATAAAAATGAAGATGTCTTCAGAACTGTCAGCATGCACTTTTGCCTAGCTTTATTGATTTTAAAAGATGGTCTTGAAAAAAAAGATGATACTTGTCTTTGATAGATGTTTTAAGGTTTTAAAGCTATAAATCCACCTTAACCAACAAAATGATCTCTGTTTATGTACCTCTTTAATGAATAAGACTAGTTTAATATTGTTGGTTGTATGGAAAGAGCTGTCTCTTCTGAGTTACTGCCAACATATCCATATATTTAATGTTAAGGTTTTTACTTAGGTGAGCCACTTGACAGTTATATGCTATAAAAATGGTTTGCAGAAATATAAGTTGAAATAATGACTGGCTCTAATATCTTAGTGTTCATAAATTTAGGAATATTTTGAAAAATAGGTAAATGTAAATGGGATAAATGTTTATAAATAAACATTTCATGCAATTTGAAACCTTAAATAATATTAGTAAATAGATGAGTTATTTCTAGATAAAAGACTGAAACAATTGCTAAACATAGATTCAAATGTATTTCCTTTTGACTTTTAAAATTTTATAAAAAAGCAAAAGATATTTGGCTCTATTAATAAAATGTCTTGTTTTGCATCAAAAGTTATTCCATAAAAATATTTCTAGAGATTATAAAATGTATCTTTATGACATGTTATTATATAATAGCTTAATATAAGCTGGTAGCATGGCTCAATCCAAATCTGAAAGCCTTGAAATCAGGGAAGCCAACACTATCACCCTCAGTCTGAGGCCAAAGGCTTGAGAACAATGGGGAGGCTGCAGATGCAAGTCACAGAGTCTAAAGGCTGAAGAACCTGGAGTCTGATGCTCAAAGGCAGGAGGAGAGGAAGCCAAGTGTCTGGCACCTAAAGAGAGTGAGAAGGTGTATTTGTCTGTTTTCACACTGCTGATAAAGATATAACCAAGACCAGGCAATTTACAAAAGAAGGAGGTTTAAGGGACTCACAGTTCCACATGGCTGGGGAGGCTTCACAATCATGGTGGAAGGAAGGCATGTCTTACATGGTGGCAGACAAGAGAACTTGTGCAGGGAAACTCTGCTTTGAAAACTATCCGATTATCATGAGACTTATTCACTATCAAGAGAATAGAAAGGGAAAGAGTAGCCCCTGTGATTCAATTACCTCCCACTGGGTCCCTCCCACAACACATCAGAATTGTGGGAACTACAATTGAAGATGATATTTGGGTTGGGACACAGCCAGACCATATCTGATGACTCAGCAAGCTGCACGTTCCCGTTCTTTTCCCTGCTTTGTTCTAGCTGTGCTGGCAGTCAATTGGGTAGTGCCCATGCACACTGAGTATGGGTCTTCCTCTCTCAGTCCATTGACTCAAATGTCAGTCTCCTCTGGCAACACTCTCATAGACATGCCCAGAAATAATGCTTCACCAGCCATCTAGACACCCTTCAATCCTGTCAAATTATATCTAATATTAATAATCACAAAATTCAAATTACTTCCTAGAGTTTTATGAAAAATTAAGATTAATAAAAATTAAAAATTTTAATTTATTTAAGTAATGATGTGTACAAAATGTACAGAAAATTTTTGCATGACAATTTTGTGTGGTTCCAATAAGAAATTAAATTTTTGTCTTAAGGTAAAATAATTGGTGTTACAATATAAATAAAGAGGAAAATATAAGAAAAAACTGGAAGGTATGAACAGAAAGATTTATAAAGGATTGGCCTCACAAAAGGAGTTTTGTGTGTGATTGGGTTGGCTAGGATTGGAAGGAAATTTATAAGTTTTTCTAAGAATTGAGCATTGGTGTCATGAGTACACTTATACAGGACTAGAGACCGGTCCTCTATGTTTGAAGAACAAGTTTTCTTCAAATGTTAATCTACTTTTAGTAAAATATTTGCTAGAGATTTTAATTTTAATTCTAAAATCTGTTTCTTTAAATTTTCAACCACCTTCTGAACTACAGCTTGTTTTTTTCTCTTTTACAGTTTCTATGTGATTTCAGTTGGAAGTGCTATCTTCTTTATTTAAAATGATAATTTCATTTCATTGGGTAGAGTTTTCCTCTTAAAGCTTTTTAGATTCATATCTCAAGGTTCAGCTTTTAGCACATCTCACCACACATGATTTGCATGTCACGCATCGTTACCTTTCGCTTTTCTTCTTCCTCTCCTTGAAAAGGTACAGCATTTTGCTTAACTATAGTGATGACTCTCTCCCTCACCTTTTTCATCAGTTTCTGTAGCTTTATTCCTCCCAGTTCTGACTTGGTTACTGTGGCCTAAAACTGAGGATGTTTGTCTTAAAGGCCTAGAAGAACAACGTTTCTTCCAGTGTAACTTGATTTTGTACCCTTTGCTTTTCTTGATGTGTCTAAATTGCTCTGTGCAACCAGGCAATTTCACGTGGTTTTACTTTTTCTGAAAACCATGCATTCCTATGCTCAAGGTACTGGTTTTCTTGTTTACGTTAGTATTCTTTAATGTGAGGTACACACATAATCTTGGACACCATTCTTCCCGTGTGTGATTTAATTCAAGTACCTTTTCATGAAGTTTGACTTTGAGGTTATTTAAACTGGCTTCCCATAAGGAGAAGCAGTCATTGTAGAAGGTTTGTTTTACCTTTTAAGTAATCATCCCAAGAAACAGAGATTTTGTGTTTTAAGGTAGTTTCTTGTGCTTTGTGCTATCTTTATTAGCTTTGTTTGTCTACTTGGAAAAAAGTAAGTCATCTTTAATACAGGTCTAAGTTTTCTTTTCTCCTGTCAATTATGTAACTTTTTGTATTTGCTTTTGAAGTCTTCTAATTATCACTCTGATTAAATATATTACTGTCATTTCCTCAATGACATATGTTTCTATTTTAATTAAATGTTTTAACTCTCTTAACATCTTTGACAAACTTTCACAAAATCAAATTCTAACTTAAGTTCTTATTAACCTAAAATTGGCTTTAGGATTTTTCAGCTGGGCCCTTGGAAACCCTAAAAAGTTATGTCTCTCATTAGGCTTATTTGATAGGTTGGATTGTATAAATAGCACTGTCAAATAAGTGATTCTATTATATTCCTTCATATATACATATATATAACATATAAAGTCATTATTATATTCCTTTATATATGTAAAGTGATTCTAAATATTATATTCCTTTTATAAATTAATTGCTTTATATATATAAAGGAATATATATGTGTGTGCATGTATATAATATATATGGATATATTAATATGAGTGTTGTAAATATTACATAAAGTTTGTAAAGGTTATATGTTTTCCCTGGGTCCCCACCCAAATCTCATCTTGAATTGTGGTTTCCATAATCCCTGCATGTTATGGGAGACACCTGGTGGGAGGTAGTTGAATCATGGGGGTGGTTATTCCCATGCTGTTCTTGTGATAGTGAGTTCTCAGGAGATCTGATGGTTTTATGAGGAGCTTTTCCCTTTTTGCTCGGCGCTTCTCCTTCATGCTGCCATGTGAAGAAGGACGTGTTTGCTTCCCCTTCCACCATGATTGCAAGTTTCCTGAGGCCTTCCCAGCCATGCTGAACTGTGAGTCAATTAAACCTCTTTCCTTTATAAATTACCCCATCTTGGGTATGTCTTTATTAGCAGCATGAGAATGCACTAATATAAAAGGTCTCCTCATCCTGGTGTGATTCTACCAGTCAAAGTTCTGATTGTTATCTTAAAATGCTTTATACAATTAAAATAACTAAATTTCATTCTCAATTGCTGAACTTTCATCAGATTTTAACCACAGATATTCTAAGTCGTTTATCACCTACATGCTGATTCTTCTCTAAAGGCGTCTGTGGTCAGATTCATTAAAAAACTCTAACAAATATCTTAATACAGGTTTCAAATAACTTTAATATCAATGAACTAAAGAAAAATTTTCAAAACTCGAATTAAATAACTGTCGACTGAATAAAACTTAATTAAAATAAAGCAAAACAAAAATAACATGAGATGAAATAAGTGATAAAATTATAATTTTTGTGATTTTATTTGAAATATTGTTGGTTCTTAAATGTTTTGTTTTCCAGATTTAAGGAATCTTTCTCAAGATATCTATAGTTTACAGCAATTTGGTAAAGTATACTTTTATTAACAAAGGTAAAAACATTTACTTTTTCTTCCTACTTGATCCCTTAAAAATTCAAAAACTGCATTTTTAAAATTTTATGACAATATAGTCATTTTCAGAAGTTCAATAAGAATTGCTTTTCTTATAACAAGATGCAATTAAAAATTTTAATTATATTACCAAGGTTTGATTAAGATGTCATATTTAAAATTATTTATAGGTTCTACAGATAAAATCTGAAGCCTGCCTTGATTCAACTTCGTAGCCCAAAATATTTTTTTAAAAATTCTAATTGAAAATTCAATTACTGTTCCTGCTACACTTATATAAAGAATTAGGATAAATCAGATAAAACTAAATGTATTTTACAAAAAACTTAGCCTTACTCTGATTATCTTCAGTAAAAAATTAGGATGATTATAGTGCACCTGCATTGTTTTCAAGTTTTTATTACCTACTTGTAGACTGGTCTGGATCCTAAAATTTTCTACATTCCTTGAATCCAATTTTCTTCCATTGAATTACTAAAAACAAAAACTGCTGTTTGCTAAAGTCCTATGAACTAAAACTCAACAATTTAATATAAATTTTGAGGAACAAGCCTCACGTTTGGTGTGTGGGCCACACAGAGAATTCACTGACCATCTGATGCCATAACAGACATTCAAAACCGGAAAAGTGTCAGCTTCACACCACAGAAAGCTTTTCCCAAGACTGTCAGAACAAGACTCTATATTATAATGAGGACTTACCCTTCTTAAGACCTATCTTTTTCATTTGACAGGATAATATAGTACTGTAATTAAAATTTCACAATCAGGAACTACTCTAGATAATTTACCAGAACCTGACCCCAAAAATCCTTTAGTTTACCTGGAGAGTAACTTTGACAATATCTGTAACATAACTTTTTATTCAAATTGTGCTAGTGGTTCTTTTCATAGAGTTGGAACTCCGGTTTAATTCAATGCAGTCATGGAATGCTACTCAATGACTACAGTTCCTCCATGGTCTTTTGATTCATTTAGTTGGTTGCCCTGAGGTTTGGGCTTTTGGCTCAAATCCATTATACAGTCTAAATTTATTATCTTGTCGATGGTTATTTTTCGTATTATAATCTTTATGCTCAGTTCTTACTGCCTGTCTAATCATTGTAGATCCAGTTCTGCCAAGATAATGTTAGCCCAGTGCTTCAAGATGCTTTCTAATGATTTCCTTGACCTTACTCAGTAGACTTTATGCCCTGCATAAAGTTGATATTCTTATCAAAATGTTTAACCTGAATCTGTTCATGATTTCTAATGCCTATGAGAATTATAAGATAGAACTCAATGCCAAACTCCAGGCAAATCTGCCTTAAGGAAGTTCTCGCCCTGCCCCCCCCCTCCATTCTGGCCTCTTTGTTACTCAAACGTGGCCTGGGTCTCTGACATTGACTCCTCTGCTTACTTTCCCTCACATGTAAGCCCATTGCCCAGTGGGACAGATCCAGACTAGCACCGAGGAACAATTAAGCCTAACTTCAAGATAGTAGATCAGCAGTAGATCTTTCAGGAAAGATCTTGAGCAGAAGGTGGAAATGTGAAAATGTATTGGGAATTGGAGTTATCTTTTCCTACCCAGTGAAACTAAATTTGAGAGTCAGGGGTGAGGGGAAAGCACTTGGGGCACAAGTACCGGCCCAAGAATTATATTGCAAGCCAGCTGCTGAAATGACCTACTATAACCTTAAGACCAGCTTTACCTAGTAGCTGCTAAAATAAACTGCCATAACTCTAAGACTAGTTTTATGTACCACCACTGTCACTCACCAGTCAGACCTTGCCATCTCTTGAAAGCTTTACTAGTGCCAAGGAGTTTTCTTTCAAAATGATACATAACATTTCTCTTTCTAATAAAGCTTATAACATTTCTCTTTTCAATAAAGTTCCCAATCTTCTTTCTGTCCTCTGGACATACCCCAAGTCCACCCCAGTCAGTGTGTATGCCCCAAATTGTAATTCTGTTTTCTCCAACTAAAATGTCTTGCTTAGCGATTCATCTCTCTATTTTTATTTGACTTTGACAGAATCGTGAATCATTTTCTAAATTTGGCACCATAGAAAAATATTTTATTTCCTTGAAGATATATGGTTTTTTTATAGCCTCTAATTCAGGATTCTGTAGTGTTGTTTTCTTTAAGTAATGAGAATGAGGATGAAATGCTTCTGTGGAAATAAAATTATTAAGCCCTTCTCCATTTCATCTTTTGAAAGAAATGTGAAGAGTAGGACTTTTATGAATACGGTAAGAAACAGAATGAATAAAGAAAACTTTCCAGAGCTGAAGAAAAATGTGATTCTGGAGTTAGAAAGTGCTCACTTAGTTTTCCAAGGAGGATTTATGAGAAAAGACACGGGTACATATCTTGGTAAAGTTTGGGGACACAAATGATAAAGAAAGTACAAGTTTACAAGCAGAAGAAAGCAAGTAATTTGGTTGGTACTTTTAATGGCAAAATCCGCAATGACTTTTGCACTAACCTAATACTTACAGGATGTGCTGAAGAGCTATAAGTAGTAGAATCAAATTTGAGAAAAAGAGTAATATCACAACAACCTTATCTAGTCAAAATATATTTACTTCTTAGGGGAAAAAGAGATATTTGCAGATAGATGAGGATTCAACATTAAAATTATCTGCATACCCAATATGAGAAAAATACTAGGGAAATGTTTTTAAACATCAAATTAACCAGAACAGAGACATCAAGATAAGGAAAGATATGAAGAGAAGAAAGAGTTGGTATAACAAAATTTACCTGCTGGCCTACCTGTTTACTTACCTAGCTAGGAATGCAAGTGCTAAACACGTTCTTTTAGAACAGAAAGGACAAATGCTACCCTTACAATGAAGAAATATGGCATATTTCACCTTAACTGAATCATTAAACTTCTGTCACCAATAATGAAATAAACTGAAGTTCTGTGCCTCCTGATGTGATACATAGTGACCTATACAATATTCTTATCAAGATGTTTAACCTGAATCTGTTCATGAGGTTACAGTCAAACAAACCTACACTGGGGACAATCTTTACAAACAAAAATAATGTAGACATATGGAAAAAAGATGAAAAAAATCAAGGTAAGGGAACAGTTTTAAAGGGATGTGGCAACTAAACGCAATGCGTGGTCATTGATTTTTGCTGCCTTAAAAATCTCCCAACTCTAAGGATATTTGGAGAATAACTAGGGAAATAGTAAAAAGATTGGATTTTTTTTAATGACTTCTAAATTTCTTAAGAGAGATGTTGGTATTCTGGTTGTAGAAGAGAATATTTTTCTTCTTAGGGAATACATGCTCAAGTATTTAGGGTTACTTTCATATATGTTGATTACTTTCAAATAATTCAACAAAGATCAATATGCATATGTGTACATCTCTATGAGAGAGAGACAGAGAGAGAGAGGGAGAGGGAGAGAGAGAGAGAGAGAGAGAGAGAAAGAGAGAGAGAGTATGAGAAAGAAAAAAATTGAAAAAGCATATATGGCAAATTGCTAACCAGTAGTGAATCTATCTGAAAGATGTATGGTTGTTCATTGTGCTATACTTTTCAATACCTCTTACAGGTTTGACATTTTCCAAAATAAAAGTTTTGGAAAAGGAAAGTGACACATTGTAAGGAGAATTTTAGTTTAAAAAACCTATGAGTTGGGGCAGAATATGAGCATGAAAAAGGAAAAGCATTCTAAACTTGTCTCATCTAGAGTTGGGGAGGAAAAGAGGAAAGAAGTGTATGCATTTTAAAAGTCCCATTTTATTGGGTGTGTGGGGTGGTGAATAAAGGTGAGTCATAACACACCTTGGTGAGGCAAATAGTGCTTCTTAGTGGAAAAAACTTACTTTATTACTTTCACATAGTAGGACATACATGCATCTAGTTTTAAATTCTAGAGAAAGTGATCATTAATGGAATAAAAAAAAGGTAGAAATGCTAACTCAGGTGTAGATTATTATTCAGTGTCAAAAACATTAAGCAAATATGTCAAAAATGCTTTGACAAATAATGTTAGAAAACAAAATAATAAAAATGGTAAAAAGAAAATAATAAATATAAAATAAGATGAAAATAATAGAGTCAGGTAATTAAGACTCAGTTTGAATTCTTTAATTAAAAGAGGCATTGATATGACAGTTAATATGAGTTAAAGAAAACCTATACCCTTACATTAAGGCTCCAGAATTAAGACAAACAAGCCTGTAGGATTGGTCCTTTACCAGATAGGAACTAATTTAATATCACATCATTGCAAACACTCTTGGAGTCCAAAAGATAGTGCAAAAATCATTTCTTTTTCCTTTTAGTCCAAATGGGTTCACCTGAACTTGAGTGTCCTGAGGTCTTCTCTTTTTTTGGTCTTCTCCCTTTTTATACCCACTCATGATCCCCTCAATCCTATCCCCAGGGTCGTGGCTCCATCCTGGAGCAGCATCCTCAATTCAGGATCAATTGCATAATTTATGGGGCTCAATGAAAACAAAAATGTATGGTCCCTTATTTAAAACTTATTAAAAATGTCAAGATGGCAATCACAGATCATTAAACCAAGTATAGGGCCCCTCTGAGCTTGGAGTCCTGTGTGACTGCCCAGGCTGCTGGCTCTTGAAGTTGAGCCTGCCTTTCCAAGCCCTTAGCCTACTCCATCCTCAAAGAGTACCAGTAGGATCTCACTGTGCATCTTAGTGGGAGGCTTTAGGTCTCTTAAGACCAACCCAAGGAGGAGACAAATCTTTCCGTTGCTAACACTGACTGCCTCTCCTAGTTTAAGTCACTTGCATTACTATGTTAACAACATCTCATGCAAAAAGACCACCTCACTCCCTGAGAATTGAGGGAGAAAGAAGAAAAGACCGTGAGATGGAATCATAGTTTTGCTTTGCCACAAACTATGGTTAAAGAGATTGAAGACTGACATGCTATACAGATTAGGATTAAAAGCCTTCCATTCTCTATTTCCCTCCCTTTTATAGAAAAAAATGGGGGTAATTAACTGAACTCTTGGAGGATTTGTTGGAAGCGCGTTGATGATGATATGTTTGGCTAGTACAGTGAGATTTTATTTAGATGATAGCGGGTGCTCACCGAGGCACAGAAAGAGTGCATTTTAGGTTTACAAAATAATTTTATGTCAATTGGCTTATCACTGATTAGAGATATTCCATAAAACCACGCACATCATCTGATTACATTGTGTATCTTGTACACACTTTACACATGAAAAGTTCAGTTAGTTAAACCCATCATGGGGAAATTTGCTGGCAACATCTCAAAATAACTGACAATCAAAATCTGTATTGACACTGCCTGACTGTGGCTGTTGGATTATGTAGCAGTGGGTTTCCTTCAGATGCTTGTTTCGGTAGATGAGGGAGTGCTTAGAGGTGCAACCGCCACCATAGGTTGAATCCCTGAGAAGCACATTATTTTGCCCTTAAGGTCACTGGCAATAACCCCTTCCCAGGGCTTCCTGCCATGTGCTCTGATTTTCCAGTGAGGGTGTTAAGGAGTCACAGGTGGGTTGCTTTTGTGGCAGAGAAATTACTCACAGCTCACTCCTGGGGTGGAGACTGTGGAGTGTAATGTAAAAACACAAACTTTAGATTCATAAGACTGGCTCAGCCAATTAACTTTCTTTTCTCCCCTTCCTCTTATAAAAGAAATTAGAAATTTTGTTTAAAAATCCAAATATGATAACAAATTATACAATATAAAGCAAAAGTCTCTTGCCCTTATCTACTCTCATTGTGCAGAGGTGACCACTTCACTATTTCTTGGTGTGGCTTCAGTGATTATTCCAGACCTTTAAATAGTGTTGTTATACATTTAGGTATCCATTTGAAAATGTTTACATTCTCTATTGATTATTCTGCAAAACTGTCTGCCCTCCTCTAATTGTTACTAGTTATTATTTCAGGTCAACTTTAAGTAGGCTTCTTGCCTATACAGTGGAATAACAACAGTGAATACCTACCTCTTTTACAGACTCATAGCAATTAAATTAGGTAACCTGTGTTAAACATGTAAACACAGTGTCTGGTGCAGAGGGAGTGTGCAAACAAATGTCAGTGTGTGTGCCCTTGCTGGGCCTGTTTGTCCTTAGCTGCCTCCTCACCCTCCTCTTGGCTGCTCTGCCACCCACTGAAGTCTGTGCTTAGAGGGTTGCATGCCTGCTGCTCTCTGACTGGGTTTGGCCAATGGGAGGCACTGATGGGGGATCCAAGGGCAGAGACAAGTGAGAGAAATCAGGGTCTTTTTCCTCTTCCTTTTCTTTATCAGGCAGTATTTCTGACAGTTGTCCTTCTCTTTTCGTGGTTTTGGCTCCAATGGTTATGCCCACCATGATTTTATGTTCTTCCAGGTCACCCAGACCCCCTAGGCTCCTATACCTTTTTGTAGGGGGTAGCGGCTTCCTGAGATTGCTAATCTGTTAGTTGCCTCGTTATTCCTTGGTTGGTGGTATAGTCTCTTACATCTCCTATAAAACCAATTCCCTGTATTAAATGCCCTCTGTAATTTAAAAAACAAACAAACAAACAAAAATCAACTCACAATTGTTTTGTTTTTCTGATTGGATGCTGACTGATAAAATCTTAGGAGTACACTTTGTTTTCCTCTGGTTTTCTGGTTTTGCTTGGAGGGGCTTTGACTAGAGTAGCATTACTGGCCCCTTACCCCATCATTTACTCCTGCTGAGGGTGAGCGATGACTAATGTGATTGGTGAGTTTGGCAGGAGGAACAGTCATTAATCGTTTATCCCCTTCCTTTCTCCTTGTTCTTTGGGGCTGGCCTTCCGGTAGAGAGCATACATTTTGCTCTGTTCTTTGCTTTCTTTTCTTCTCTTTCTCTGTTCTTTGTTCCTTGGTCAAAGGAGCCAGCCCTGGGGCAAGGCCTGAGATGGTCTTGCTGCAACTGGATTGGTAGACTTTTCTAATTCTGGAATGCTATAGTGTGAAGCCCATTATTAGAATACTGCAGACCTGATTCAGGTTTTCCAGTTGAAAACTTTGTGTTTGTTTATTTATTTATTTATTTATTTATTTATTAATAAAGCTGATGTTTTACTCGGCGTCAGAGGGACTCCATTGTCCACGTTCCCACTGGGTCCATAATCAGGCAGAAACAGGAATATCATTTATTCAGCCTATACATGTGCCTGACTTTAGCTCTGATTTTATTAGAATGATGGTGATGGCAATCATGGGTGACAACCCCAGCCCTTCTGCCTTCCATGCCCTTCCAGTGCACTGGTGGGTTTGTGGGGAATGCTGTGCATGTGTGTGTGGCACAGTGACACGCAGGCTTCACGTCAGCACGCACGGGCCAGGAGCAGGCAGGCTGGGATCACCCCCCACCAGACCAGCCAAAAGCCATAGAGAAAAGGACCCTGACACCCACAACAGGAACTTGCACCTTCCCCTAGAAAATCATTCAGTTACTTCAGAGAGCAGATTCCCAGGAGGTGCCTGTGACAAGTGTCACTTTATCAGGTGGTGTGCACATACGGAAGTGTGTGAGGTTTTTGGGCAGGCTGGCTGGAAAACTCTTCCACAGACTTAACTTCAATGAATCTGCCTGCTTTTGATCACTTCTGCCATTCCCACCTTCATACCTGAGTATTCAGCGTTGGCAGAGGACTCTGCAGGGGCCCTCACCTCTACTCAGTTTTGTCCCTCCACACGTTTCTGAGAAATTCGACAAATCTCTCGCCTGTAGCCTCTCTCCTCTTTTCTTTGCCCTGTTGCAAATGTATTCTCTTTTGTTTGTTGCCTTCATTCTGCAGACTTCAGGAGGGAGAATGAAAGTTACATAATCTTAAACCCAAAGCTTTTACTTCGTCTTTCAGAGCCCCAGATCCTCTTCTGAACAATAGGGACAATCATACCAAATGTTACAACAGGCTCAAGTAGGTGCCTTCTGCATATTAGGAGCTTAATAGTGATAACTTTCCTTATTATTTTTGTGATACAGTGAGTACTTTGGGTTACTTTAGCAACAATGAAAACAACACTCAAATGAGTTTTCATCGTTTCGTGGTGACCATGA
The DNA here is from genome assembly GCF_043159975.1 of Macaca nemestrina. Classification (NCBI taxonomy): domain Eukaryota; kingdom Metazoa; phylum Chordata; class Mammalia; order Primates; family Cercopithecidae; genus Macaca; species Macaca nemestrina. Next base: position 11,210,182 of record NC_092125.1, on the reverse strand, counting down.
GGGATGCTCACAGATTTCACCATTTCGTGGTGACCGTGAGGGATGCTCACTGATGTTCTAGATATTCAGGTTCTCACTTCTGCACTTCTCCACCCAGGTTGGAGGTTACAGGGGCCTGCAGGATGTGCTTTAGCTAATGCAATATTATTGTGAGATATGTGTGCTAATCCTGAAAAGGAACTTCAAGAGCCAATGTGTGTGTTCCCAAGCCTTTTTAACAGTTGTCCTGGTGACCAGAATATTTCAAAATAGTGGCTGCTGGATTATTCTGGTTCCTGAAAACACAACGGGACCCAGCTGATCCATAGTGATGTGTAATATGGGAAAGAAAGAAGTCTTTGTGCTTTGAAGCCCCTGAATTTTGGGGTTTATTTGCTACTCAGCGTAACTTAGTATGTTCTAAATGATGTGCTTAGATCAAACTCTTCCTCCCAACTTTCACCCTGTCTCCAACATGCAAAAGTCTTTCCTCATCTTCACTGTTAAATTTTACTCCCTTTTTAGTGCCTTAAACTCATGCCACTTTATAGGTTTTATGCAAGGTTTTGAATGTGGACATGACTAACATTTTTGTGATATTCAACACTTTAAACAGTGATGGCTTGATATTAGCAACTTTTAGAGAAACTGTTTTGCAACAGAAAAAAACATGATTTTGAAATCAGAGTTGGACTCCCAGATCTACCCGGTAGCTACATGACAGTAGCATGTTTCTTAATGTATCTAAAACTTAATTTCGTCATCTGAAAACATAAGGTTAAGAATATCTAAATCTTTAAGAACTGGGCACTTTATTTTGGAAAGCGCAGTCTCTTCTCATTCTCATTGTCAACTAGCATCTTCATCTATACTTGATGTTATCTCTGATTGTCAGTGTGAGCAGACACTAAACTCAATGCGTCAAAGAGGCTCAATGGGGTCTTGTTTGGAAATCTCATCCCTCTAAGCAAGCTAGAGGCCGGTCATATTTACAGAATTTTTGAGAGCAAGGTCAGTATTCCGAGATGCTCCATGCATACTCAATGAACTGGATAATCTGGCCATTTGTTCCCAAGAATAAGGGCACAGCTGTTATTTCTTCATAGTGGGTGGCTAATGAGGCAAGAGAAGTTGTCTGTGCCACCTACCAAGGCAGGTCAAACCAGGAAATGTCCTGTTATATCCTGTCCCAGAATCACAGGTGTCTGCTTGCCTTACCATTCAAGCAATCACTTGTGGAATAAGGATCTGTTTGAGAGTGATTTGCTGTCACTTCCATTTGGCTCAGAATGGGTCTCTTCTAAGGCTCTGTCCATCTCTTGATTGATTCTGGTCCTCCAGGATTTGCCTGGAGAATTTTTGAACCCACCCCCTGCTTCCTCTCATGGGCTACAAAATCTAATCTTTGTCTCATGAAACCACTGAAAACTCCACTCTGCTTTTCAGAGGGTTTTTGCTTAGGATTTTAGTGTGCCACCCCATTTAACCTCAAATATGGCACATGACCTGGGAAAACACAGACTGTGTGATTGAGGCTGCCGGAGACTCAGCCAGAGGCTCTGCTGGTTTCTTGTTCCCTGACAGCAGTCCTTTGGAGGGGAAAGCCCTGATTCTCACCCTCTTGTCTGTGCTCAGAATTGGCAAATGCTTTGTGTTAAAAGTAGCTGCAGCATCAACTCTGCCCAACTTTCATGTTTCCTCTTAACTCTAGTTCTTATTGACCCAGCAGCTCTCTGCTGCCTTTAAATACATCAACTCTGCATTTTATGCGTTTTTTACTCTGTATTTTAACTCTGGCTTTTCTAGTTATTCTCAGTTGGAGACCGATCAGTTGTAAGCTACTTCCTCTCACCAGGAAATTAATAGTTTTGCTTTCCCTCTTCTCTTTTGTTTTGATATAAATATGAACATTCTGCATGTTGACTGCAAATTGCTTCTATTGGTTAGTAACAGTAATGTCTTGGGACTAGTTGAAAGATTGGGATCTTGGCTCCAATCTTTGGATCTTTGAACTTTTCCAATTAGAATAATGGAACCTTTGGATTCCAGTTCCAGCCTTTCCAGTGTTTCTTGGTTGTCTTTATACACACACACACACATGCACACACGTGCACGTGCACACACACACAGTATATATACATGATAATCTATCAATCTCTATATATAATTTTTCAGTATTCCACAGTACAATTGTATTTCAGTTTTTTTGACACTTTCCTTTTAGATTGACATTAGAATGATTTCATTTAAAATATTTTTAGTATTATAAACAATGATAAACAATCTCAAAACATTAGCAATATATTAAAATTTTAGTAAATACTCTAAATTGCATTCCAACATGCCAAAAAGTAAAATTAAAATTTCACATGTTCTGAACTCCATCACATGGCAGAAATAGCAGCAACAATGGAAGAAAATGAGGTCTATCGGAGGTCTCGTTCCATTCTTCAGTTTCCTCTTCATGAGACACTGATAGTACTAACTCCTAAATCAAAATCAAATAGGGGTCCTTGCACTTATCAAACAGCGTTAGTTGGGGGAGAGAACCAAACTTTCAGTAGGAAGGAATGGGGAGAGAACCAAACTTTCAGTAGGAAGGAATATGATGATGATTCTGTGAAATGAGGCATATAATTGGCATAGGTTAAAGAACTATGGTGACCTTGAATCAGGACTTGTGACACAGAATATCAGTTATAGAGAGATTTGGCTCTATTTATATAATACTTGGGGTAAGGCTATAGATTAGAGATGAAAATGGAAAACCTTAGCATTGTAGTAATGAAGATACAGTTCTCTGTGTCCAGCATTAGCATGTATCTGAGACTCATAGGTTGACTGTGAAAATGTAGCTTTTAAAAATTAACATAAGAACAAAGAGAAAGTCCCAGGGGCTACATGGCTGCAGGACACTCCAATCCCCCAACAATTGTGTATGTTCATAATTCCTTTGCTGCATATGCAGTTCCCTTCCCTGAAAGGTATGAATTGATGATCATGTCTTTGAAATCAGTGAACTTCCTTGATAATCAGCCAATAACATGACGATATAGAATAGAAGGTACAAGGTCGACATCACCTTCTTATGGAAAAAACTGCATGTGACCCTAAATATTGTCTTTTTGCAAAAGTAAATACAATTTGAAGACATTTTTGGAACAAAACAATGAAATCATAGCCTTCTTTCCTTCACCCATGACCTCTACCTGTTGTCACTTATTTTCACAAGAGATCTACTGCTTGCATACCTCTCGTAGTTTCATTAACATGAATGTACCAAAACTAGCCTGTACCAAAACTCAATTAATCTTATTTATATTTTCCTCATTCTGATTCTTTTTTCTTTCAAGATACTTAGGTAAAAGAACAGTCAAATGTTTTACATAAAGGAAAAATAAAATACTTTGGTTTTAACTCTGGTAACTATAGGAACAAATGAAACTTAGAAGAAAAGATTGAAACCAGAAGGTGAAGGAAGGAAAAGAATAGAATAGAATGTTAGATAAAGGATGTCAAAAGTCTTTTGGTTTAAAGGGGCTGGATGAGATCAACTGTTTCTCTCCCTCCTTCTTAAGCAACCAGTGAAATGATTTAAAAAAATAAATCAGCTCCATGTAGTGAAAAGAATGAATGACAGATTATAAATTTCTGGAAGGTAGAGGAAGATGGAAGCTTACTGTTGGATAAAACAGAACAAAAAAACAGCAGCCAAGAGCATGTAGGATCGTGAAAAGAAGAAAGGAAAGCAAGCTTCTCAGTGAAACTGTGAAAGGCTCAGGCTCAGCTTGGAGATAAAGGCAGGGAAGTGTGAGAAGGATGGGGGTGGGGTTTCATTCTCTTGTCCAGCATGTTGCTCTGCAAATGCCTGGAAAACTCAGTTATCTTACCAAATTTAATGACTTGCCTCAGAAAAACTAGGGCAGTGCAGGAACCTCAAATAAAATTCTTCCCATTCTGGTACCTGGAGCCCACCGCATAAAGACCCACTCTCTACCCAGGTATACAGAGCTACAGAGCTCCGAGCTGACTTCCTGTTGAAAGAGGGACCATGGGGGAGAGCAGACCTACAAAGAAGACAGCACAGGGAAGCACACCACCGCCCGGAAAAACACACTCAACTCCCAGCTCGCAAAGACGTGCAGATAACCAGACATACTCCACGTACGAGGAAAAATAACAGCATGAGAGAAGAAGATCAAGATAAAGAGAATTAACTAACTCGCTCAGGAAGAAGCAGAAATTCAAGACACATACTGCTCTTTAAAAAATTATAATTACTATCTTCAGATAACTGACAAAAAGTTATGAATTCTGTAAGACATCAGAGAATAACAAGAATTCTGTTGGATTTTGCCTACAGTGACTGAAATAAAAACAACAGAAAAATTGGAAGAGTCGTTGAGGGAAAAAGACAAAGGGATCAATGTAGAGATCAAATAGATGAGTAATAATTTTAGAAAATCAAAAAAGAAAAAAATGAGTAATTATCAGATTAAAAATAGGGAATATTTTCCCAGAACTGAGAGATAAAAATCTTTAAAAGAATGAATAAAATTTTAGAACAGCAAGGACAAATATAAGCTTCTAGCTTGGGTAAGAGGATAACCTACAAAGGAATGAGAAATTGAATTGTGTTATATTTGGCTGGGCGTGGTGGCTCATGCCTGTAATCCCAGCACTTTGGGAGGCTGAGGCGGGTCAATCACCTGAGGTCAGGAGTTCAAAAACAGCATGGCCAATTTGGCAAAACCCTGTCTCTACTAAAAATACAAAAATTAGCTGGGTGTGGTGGGCGCCTATAATCCCAGCTACTTGGGAGGCTGAGGCATGAGAATCACTTGAACCCCACGAGGCGGAGGAGGTTGCAGTGAGCTGAGATTGCACCTCTGCATTCCAGCATGGGTGACAGAGCAAGACTCCATCTCAACAACGACAACAACAACAACAGCAGCAGCAGCAGCAACAAAATTGTATTAAATTTATCTTCAGCAACAATGGCTGTTAGGTGATGTCAAAAAATAATATCACATATATTTAGTTAAAGATTGAACAGGCTTTTATTTTCAGTTCTACAATTGGGCAGCACCACACTCTATAAGACAGAATGAATGTTCCAGTGAGCTGAACAGAAGAGGTCAGCTTTATAGGCACAAAAGGGCTGAAGAAAGCAGAAACAGAGAACAAAAAGAGAATTGGTTGTTTTGGTTACTTTCCTTATAAGAGTAAAACAGAGAGAACTTCCTTATTAAGCTAATTCAGGTTGACTGTATTCTCCTGTTTTTTTGGAAAACCAGCTGGTTTCAAAGTTCAGTTTGATTACATAGCACTTAGCATGAGTGACTCTACTCTGGTTTGGTTTGGTCTGCAGGGACCTAGTACAAGATGCTAGTTCAAACCAATGATATTCCATAAACTTTGTTTAACAAAGACAATAAAGAAATGCCATTAAAATTCCCTGGATGCATTCTTTGGGACCTAGAATTTCATAGCAGACAAATTATCAATAAAACGTGAGCAGAAAATAATAATTACAAATAGTTAGATAACTTATCTTTACTATATCTTTTGTAAAGGAGTTACTTAAGTATAGACTCTGGCAAAACAAAGATGAAAAAAAGAGAGGCCAGTGTGAATTACTAAAAATAATTGATTGAATCCAGGAGTGCATTTCAAAGAAATTCAGAATGACAAATGCTTCAGGCCTAGAAAAAATGGCCTAAATTCCAGCAGGAAGTCACTGGACTAGAAAAAGCGTAACTTAAGAAGATTTATTCTAAGCAATAGACAGAGTGACCAAGGGCCTAAATGACATTAGTGGCTTGGAGAGGAAACACGTGTTTTCTGTTAACAAGAAAAAAGAAAGGCAGTTAGAAACTCTAGGAAAAAAATAGATGTAAGAAAAATTGCTGTCCTAATATGAAATAAATTAAAATGTGGCATTAGTTTAAGTCATAGATGGACAGTGAGAAAATAGAATCCTTTTCTCTTGGACACCAGACATGTTTTTCTTCAGGTAATACAGAAATTATCCTTTTGTACTTGTGTTGAAAATGTGTAATCCTAGTATACTACTTGGTTCAGCAGTGATTGCTATTTTCATAGTCATTACAATGGAAATTTATTGATAAAAATACAATGAAAATCATTACAATGGAAATGCTGTTTATTGTTTTAAATACAATCAACCCTGTATTAGTAAGTGTTCTCTAGAGAAACAGAACCAATAGGATGTGCTTATATGTATTACATAGAGAGATTTATTTTAAGGAATTGGCTCATACAGTCGTGAAGGTAGGTGAATCTGAAGTTTGCAGGATAGGTGGGCAGGCTGGAGGCCCAGGGAAGAGAGCTAATGTTGCTGCTTGAATCTGAAGGTAGTCTGGAGGCAGAATTCCTCTTCCTTAGCGGACCTTTGTGTTCTCTCTTAGAACTTTCAGCTGATGAGATGAGGTCTGTCCACATTATGAAGGGTAATCTGCTTTACTCAAAGACAACTAATTTAAATGTTAATCTCATCTAAAAAATAACTTTGCAGCAACATCGAGACTGGCATTTGACCAAATATCTGGGTCTCGTGGCTTAGCAAATTGGACATGTAAAATTAACCATCCCAAACTAAGCCCAAAGGTGAAAGATTTAGATGAGGTCAAAGACGAAGAATAAATATTAACTTTAGCCGCATAAAAGTCAAAATTTAAGTGACATCAAGTGGAAGATGGGAAGATGGAGGAAAGGTGGTGGAAACTGGAACCTAATGGAGAATAACAGGCTACTGTATAAAGTTGATGGACCAAAAATAGAAGCTTAATTGATATAACCGCCTACATTTTAAAAGAAGAATTGGAGAGGAGTATGTTAGTGTGAGTCAAAAAAGCCTGATTTTTTTTTTTTTCATAGTGGAGAGTTGATGTCTTACAGCATAGATTTTGTAATAGTGATATAAGTACATTATTTAGGTCGAGGGTTACAAACTGGCTGTCCATAGGCTAGAGCTGGTGGGTAAGTGAGTTTCTGTGTATGTGTATGGAGTATTTTTAAAATTTGGCATTAGAAAAGGTATGGATTCTGTATTTACAGTAATCTACACTAATCCTTGAAGGAGTGCCTTACGCATAGTGCCTTACGCATAGCCCACCCCAAAATTTATATTGCCTGCCTGATCTCTGGAGGTATTTATGCTGATAATCCTGATTTAGAATTAGGGAAGTGACCACCACGTCTAAATACAAAAATGGTTAGAAGTTGTTGCCTCTGGGGACTTAGGGGTAGAGGGGCAGGTCAGGGAGTATTGTTATACAATGTAAACTTTTCTGCTCTATTTTTGAAAATTACATGATTATATACTTTTGATAAAAGTAAGTGGAGTAAGGACCTAGAGCAAACTGAGGGAACAGTATTATGCTCATTAGAGAGAACTGAGGAGAGGTAAACAGAGGAACAAAAGAGAAATATAAGAAAACTGAGACAGAAGATTGCAATTTGGAGGATTCTTATAACTGGACCAGGACTTTGGTATCCTGTGATTTCTCTTCCAGGCATGTCCCTGTCTCTGGGATTGGGAGGCAGGTCTTCTGCAAGCTTGTGGTCTGCCATTTGCTCTTTAAGCCTGGCCTGAGCTCTTGGGTGCTCTTTAAATCATAAGCAAAAAGTGCCTGGTGTTTTTTTCCAGGGAAGCACAGTTGGTTGTTGGATCTGGCACATTATTGGCCTATTTGCAACTCAGAGAAAATAACACTCAAACATAAAGTTTCCCCAGGGTTATACAGCATGTCCATGTGAATTCTTTTACTAAACCATGAGATTTTATTTTGTTCAATAAACAAGTTGCTAATCGGTATTTGTGAAGAATGGACAATTAGCTGAAATAACATGACATGAAATAACCCTGCCTTTATCCTGAGGATAAATCTAATCAGTGAATTCAAATTAGCTTAACTAAGGAATAATGATAAGAAAATCTTGGTACTAAGCTATTCACTGATATTACTATTGAGGAAATGTTCTGATAACTCTAACATGATGTGATAATGTCACTAATAATACTGTGACAGCATGGAATTAAGTGTGGTTAGGCAATATGAAGTGAAATATAGATGTTAGATAATTTATTCATTAAGACATCAGAGATGTAATTCTGTACATAGTGATTTTAAAATTAGTTTAAAGGATTTCCTAACATTCAGTGCTTCTAATTTGTTGGAAATTTTGTTATCTAACATTTTTGTAATTGGGCTAATATTTTGAAAATTATTAATTTGCTTTTTTTTTCTTTTCTGTATTATTCTGCAAGACCCTTGCCATAATCTGCTTCATGCATCAATCCACATAGTGGAAGAGGTGATAGAAAGAGGTTAGAGGAGTGATATTCACCTTATGGCTTTATAAATAGGATCTGCAACAAGAAAATCAGACTGAGGGACAAGCATTCCTGAGAAATAACTGATTTTCCTAAATTCCTTTATCTCCGTATTGGCACATCACCATCCAAGCCTAGAAGAGCCTACTCCTAGGGTCCTTTGTAAGTGTTGCATCTGGAGTTCATTGGTTTTCTTTAATCCCACTACATTTTGTACCAAAAAAAAATGGATGTAGTTTATTCTGGGGAAGTTAGTGGTGTGCAGTCACTGCTCAACAACAAAAACAACAACAACGACAACAACAACAAACAACAACAAAAAATAGTTGCTGCAAATTAGTTACGAGGCTTTGCTGCCCATGAGTAGCAATAAACATCATCAACTTCTGTTTTCTGAAAAAACTGTAGACTTCTTTGGGGTCCTCCAGCACCCAGTTTCTACCAGTTGCCTACATGAAGAAGATTAAAGATAAAGTTTTACTTTTGGGCTTTCACAGGGAGAGTATAAATTATGGCTCCAAAAGAAAACTGTGTGGGGGAAAATATTTACTTGGATCCGAATCATATATGAGAACCTCACTTTAATTTATAAGAAGACATATAGCTCGAATTATTAAAATCTAAATACTGAAATCTAAGCACCCTCAATCTAGCAGTGTTAATAGAATGCCCTTTACTGGTTATGATTAGGCTTAACTTTACAAATTAGTAGCTGAATCTATTCAGTTTCTCTTTTCATCTTTTTCTTATAATCAAGCTCTGTGCTTATTTTCCATCAGTCTTTCACCTATGGTTTTAACATCAATTCTTGACTTCATCCCTAATTTCATTAGGATTTCAAAAAAAGGTGTCATTTCTTGTACATTAATTAAAATTCTTCTAAAAGTTTTTTTCCATTGACAGAGACATTTGATTATTCTAAAATGCAGTTCTTAGTAAGACTGAGAAGTAGTTTTAATAGCCTCTTAAATAGTGAAAAAAATGAGATTTTTCTTACTTTTGTCAATGTCATTATGGACCCATGGATTTTCATTGACTCAACACATTACTCTTCTGCAGTTGTTTTTCAAGTTCAAGTTGTTCTTTCAGCCACAGGGAGCCATGTCATGGTGTCCTTTCGTCATAACATTAAAAGCTTCTTTTTCTTCTGATCCATTAACTTGTTGGAAGCCTAACTTTTGTCATCCCTGCTGCAGGAGTAAAATCAGGCATTTGTTCAAGAAATCTTATCAGACTTAGTGTGGGTGTCATTAGAGACAAAATGTATGTGGAAGAGACAACCATGGCTGCTGGGTGACATGGCATAGATACTATTTCATGGAACAGCGCTGTAAAAGACATTTAAAAACCTTAAGCTCATACTGATAATTTGCTTTCTTTTTTTTTCTTTTTCAGCATCTACATAAAGGACACAGCAGTGTCTTTTTATTTATTTATTTATTTTTTTTTGAGGTGGAGTCTCGCTGTGTCATCCAGACTGTAGTGCAGTGGTGTGATCTTGGCTCACTGACCTGGTTCAAGCAATTCTCTGGCCTCAACCTCCTGAGTAGCTGGGATTACAGGACCATACCCCCACGCCTAGCTAATTTTTGTATTTTTAGTAGAAAAGAGGTTTCAGCATGTTGGCCAGGTGGGTCTCGAACTCATATCCTCAAGTGATCCACCCACCTCGGCCTCCCAAAGTGCTGGAATTACAGGTGTGAGCCACTGCACCCAACCTCATATTGATAATTTTCTATTTCATTTTAACATTACAGTATTTTAATATTGTTTATTTGATTTCACAATTGTATCCATTTTCTAACAGTGAAGATCTTGTTTTTCACATTAATAAAATTAATGCTTTATCCCACAATATAAAAGAAATAGAATCAATGGGAGATATTATTACTAACAATAATTCTACAGCTTACTCTAGTGTAACTCTAGTGAAATGTGAACTTTAGAATTCTTTAAATCCTAGAGCACATCCAACTAAATTTGGATAAATTTCAAAAAATAGTTATGTTAACAATTTGGTATGTGGTTAGATTCATTTGTTTTGGTTCGTTTTCAATTGTGGTTTTTTTCAGTAACTATTAACTTTTACAGTTGTGTGTTGCATAATGATGTTCCAGTAAGCAACCAACGGGCTGCATATATGAAAGTGATTGCATAAGGTTATAATACTGTATTTTTACTGTGCCTTTTCTATGTTTGGGTATGTTTAGCTACACAAATACTTACGATTGTGTTACAGTTGCCTACAGTATACAGTACAGTAACATGCTGCACAGGTTGTTAGCCTAGGAGCAATAGGCTATACCAGAGAGCCTAGGTGTGTAGTAGGCTGTATCATCTGGGTTTGAGTAAGCATCCTCTGTGATGCTCATACAATGGTGAAATCGCCTAACAAATCGTTTATCAGAATGTACCCCCATTGTAATGCTATGCATGAGTGTATCTTGAAATAATTTCAGATTTACAGACAGAATTTTAAAATAGTACAATGAATCGCCATAAACCCTTCATCTAGCTTTCTCAAAGAGTAAAATTTTATCAGATTTATTACTTTGTTCTCTTTCTTTCTCTCTGTACATGTATTTAAACACTTTTCTCCCTGATCCATTTCAGAGTAAGTTGCTGCTGGATTGTCTCTTTACCACTAAATATTTCCCTGTGAGTTTCCTGAAAATAAAGACGTCCTCTTTCTAGTGCAGTATCCAGTGGGGCACTACATGTTGCCTTTAGTTGTCATGACTTTGCCATCTCCTTTAAGCTTTGACAATTCTGAAATCTTTTCTTACTTTCATGATCTTGACATTTTTGAAGAGGCTGCTTATTTTGAAGAATATCCCTCAATTTGGCTTTGTTTCCTCATGATTTGGTCCATGCTATGCATTAAAAAAAAAGGGAGTACTATAAAAATGGTATTGTGTTCTTGTAGTTCATTATGTCAGAAGCACATAAGTTATTTATTTTTTTGTCTCTTTATAGATGATGCTAACTTTGGTCCCTGGTTAAGGTTGTCTTCTGGGTTTCTCTACTGTAAATTTACCACTTTTTCCCTTCATATTAATAATTAATAAGTATATTGTGAAGAGACACTTTGAGACTGTCTAAATATCCTGTTTAGCATCAATTGTCCACATACTAATTTTAGTAGTTATCGATGATTCTTGCCTGAAATCTTTATTTGTTGGTTGCCTGATTGTAATTTTATCATTCCATTATTTTTCTACATCTATTAGTTGGCATTCTACTGTAAGGAAGAGATTTTTCTTCTTTTCTGTTTATTTATCCATGGACTCCTATTTTCTTCAATATATCATAATAGGTTATCACCATTATTAATTTTGATGCTCAAATTATCCCAGATTTGGTTAATAGGAGCTCCTTCAAGCTGATGTCCATGCCCTTTTGACATGACTCCATTATTTTCTGAGCAGTTTCCGTTTAGTTTTGACCTTCCGAGTATCTTTGTTTTACATGTGTTTCTTGTACATCACTTCCAGATTGGAAGTGTATTTTCACAGCCAACATGCAAATATTTTTCCAATAGGGAAGTTATGTTCATTGTTTATTCATATGATTGATGTGCTTTGTCTCAATTCTGTCATATTTTACATTATAGTTATTGTGGTATATATGCTGTGTTTCATTGTATGGTGTACTTTCTTTGCTCTTTTGTTAAAATTTCTTTGGATATTTAAGAGGGTTTATAGTTTTTAAGGATTTTCTTTGTACTTATATCCTTTTGTTTTCCAGTTTAATCTTCTGATTTTTAAGTTTTAATAGTATGTTTTAACTCCTATTTCTTCCTTATACAATAAGCAATGTGCTATTCAACTATCTTTATTCCCTCTCCTTTCTCTTCTTTTTTAGGTGCTGTGTTTCTACTTGTCAGAAAATATAACATGTGTCATACAACTTCTAACATTATTCTTCCTACCTTATCCCCACTGTTTTTCATTTTAAATAAACGTTATTCAGTTAATTCTGATGTACAGTAGGTGTGGAAGCCACCATTCTACAGATTCTTGTTCAAGTCAAAACTGAATGACTGCTCAGGTCTTTGGGTACATAGTCTTCAAATAAGATAAAGTACCTTCTACCTACCTAAAATAATCACATATATTAACGTCTTATGCAAAAATAAATTATGAGACATATTGCTAGACAAAAAGAAAATAAAGAGAACCTCCATGGCACATTGCACTGTATAAATGAAATAAGTTTTAAAACATAGTTAACTTGGCTGGGTGCTGTGGCTCATGCCTGTAATCCCAGCACGTTGGGAGGCCAAGACAGGTGGATCACCTGAGGTCAGGAGTTCGAGACCTGCCTGGCCAACATGGTGAAACCCCATCTCTACTAAAAATACAAAAATTAGCCATGAATGTGGTGCACTTGTAATCCCAGCTACTTGGGAGGCTGAGGCAGAATAGCTTGAACCCGCGAGATAGAGGTTGCAGGAAGCCAAGATCACGCCACTGCACTCCAGCCTGGGCGGCAAAGGGGGACTTTGTCAAAAAACAAAAAAAAACAAAAAAAAAAGTCAACTCTCAGTGAAGAAGCTGAGAGTCACATAGTATTATAGCCCAAGTAAATTCAGGCATCTTGGAATCGCAGCCACATACATGTATAGTGGTAAGACAGAGAAAGAACAAATGCTATTTATGATCTGTTTTAGGTGCTGGGATTGTAGCAATGAAAAGGTATACAATATCCATGGCTTAATGAAATTTGTATTCCAATGAGGAGCTGAGTAGTAAAAACCATATAAACAAATACATATGCAGTAATCACAAGAGCGGATGTGGAGTGAGAGTAAGTAATAAAACACATTGGATAAGTTGGGATCAAAATAATTGGTGGGGATTACAACCTATTTCAACTATTTTTTCTTTTAAGGAACGGGATCTTTCTATATTGCCTTTAAACCTTTTTTATTTTTATGACTTAGATTTGAACTTGTTTGAGCATGATATCTGGAATATCTGTGTAATTTACTTGCAGAAAGATTGTTCTTGAAAATGTATTCATTCTTTCATTTTTTTGACAAATGTTTATTGATTGCCCGAGAGTATAGTAGGCATTATTATTTGATTGATTCCTTTTATTTTACATTTTTATTAGTCAACAAAATCGTTATTTTATATATTAATATTTTGCAAAAGGGAGGTAGTATTTTTATTGAAAAACTGGCCATGATGTGCTTTGTCTCTTACTGCAACTTGAGTTTAATATGTTATATTGACAATCTTAATTGTTCTTTCTTTCTATATGAAAGATTAAAATCGTTTAATAGGGTTATACTTACCAAGCCTAATACCAGTGGGTAAGGCATTGAAAGGCAAGAATAAGGAAGAATGAATTTAATTTTATGAATTTACAGCTGGCTATCTGTTTTCAATAACTTGCTGGTGATACAAGGCTAAACTACTCAATATTATTCAGTTATTTTGAGCTTTGGTTTTATTGAAATTATTGATTCAGCATGTAGCACACCCAGACAGGAAAAAAAAAAAAAAAAAAAAAGCCTAGTGAAGGCAGAAATCTTTTAGGATTGCTGCTTACCTTGACTGTTGTATTATATTGGATGCACGAAAATCAGGCATCAATATATAACATTATTTGTAAATGTTGTTTAACTTAGGATGTTGTGAACATTATAATATGATTTAATGTGAATGGTCAAATCAAATTCTGTAGTAATAACAATGTATAATTTGCATGCAATGAATTATGAAAGACGTAGAGTAGATTTTAACAATTCATGAGTTCCTGGCCAGGTCCATGTTTCTGAAGAAAATCAGCAGTAACTAGAATTCATAATGTTCTTTGAGACTCATATAAGGCCAGCAAAGTTTTAGTACATATGCAGAGGTCAAAAATAACAAGTATGGGACAGCCTATTTTTTTGCCTTTAGCGTCTCCTTATTCCCAGGTCTTGGAGCTATAGGACCTCTATTAGATGAGAAGGGGGCCTTTGGTGGCTGGTGGATGTGATGGAATGAGAACTCCTCAGAGTCCTCCTGGATGAGTGGGTTAATGTGGGGCCCATATCTCTTTAAAGAGCTCAGCTAGGTATCAGCAGTGTTCTTGCACAGCTGGATGTGCTGTCTTTCCTTTCTGTTTGACTCAGGGGTAGGAGTTACAGACAACCAAACACCGCATGTTCTCACTCACAGGTGGGAATTGAACAATGAGAACACTTGGACACAGGGTGGGGAACATCACACACCGGGGCCTGTCGTGGAGTGGGGGGATGGGGGAGGGATAGCATTAGGAGATATACCTAATGTAAATGATGAGTTAATGGGTGCAGCACACCAACATGGCACATGTATACCTATATAACAAACCTGCACATTGTGCACATGTACCCTAGAACTTAGAGTATAATAACAAAAGTTAATAATAATAATCCTCTCCCCTGCCCTCCCCTCCCCGCTCTTCCTTTTTGTTGTTAAGACAGGTTCTCATTCTGTCACCCAGGCTGGAGTATAATGGTATGAATTTAGCTCACTGTAACTTTGATCAGGCTGATCTTCCCACTTCAGCATCCTGAGTAACTAGGACTACAGGTGTGTGCCACCATGTCCAGCTATTTTTTAAAAAAATTTTTGTAGAGATGGGGTCTCGCTATGTTGATCTTGAACTCCTGGTCTTGAACTCCAGGCCTCAAACAACTGTCCTGCCTTAGCCTCCCGAAGTGCTGGGATTACAGGTGTGAGCCACCTTGCCTGACAATAATAAACTCTTCTGTTACTTAAGTCCACTATGATGAAAGCTGTATTTGTACAATAAAATATTTTTAAAATTTCTTCTTCTATTGAATAAATTAAATGTTATAAGTATGGCAACTATTATAATACCATATCAGCACATGTAAAGAATTTTATGACCATATTGCTATAATGAAGAAAGCCAATGAAATCACTATGAGAAGAGCTTCATAATTTTTCAATTTTTGAGCAGTAAAAATTGAGAAATGTTCATAAATATTTCCTTAAAATTGTGTCTCTCTAAAAGCTTTGTCCCACAAATACAAATTTTATAAGAATTTCATTTATAGTTTTAACTTTAATTGACCAAAAAGTTCTCATCTTATATACTTAGTATAGCAAAGATAATATCTTAACTAGTCCCAAATAAATCAGTTGTGCTTGTTTAATAAATTTGTTTTCCTAAAAAAAATACAATTTATTCTAGTTATAGAAAATTTGGGAAATTCAGACAGGTAGAAGGAGAAAGAATATCTATAATTATATTATCCAGAAACAACTTCATTAGTATTTTGCTGTATTTGCTCCTTTTTTTTTTTTTTTGCAAAGTTGAGATCATACATGTATCATCTGAGCTACAATAATTTTAATTTAGTATCATAACAAAAACTTTTCCCCAAATTGCTCACATATGAATTTTTAATAGAATTTCTTATAGTTGCTATCCTATCTCTTTGTCATTGTTCCTTTGATGAAAAACATTAACTTGAACTACAGATGCTAAGCTCAGGAGAAATATAGGTGACAGAGGGTCTCTGATGTACAGTATGTGTAAATGAAAACTAAGAACTAATTTTTAATGTAATAAAAATTATGTGCCTTGAAATTAAAGAGAAAAATAACTTACTCTCAGAATAAAACCCCAAGTTTTGATTTATGAGGTAATTTGGAGCAGTGTCTGAAGCAATATCAAATGACTTTTGAATGTCTTATCTTAATGTCAAAGACATGTTGGTTTCACCACATATAGTAAAACATTTAATACTATGTAACATCAATAAACAAGATTAACATTTGTAATCTGCTTAATATGATTTCATGATGCAATGCTCAATAAATTGGTAGAAAGGATAGGATCAAATCAATGAATTTATATGTGTGTAATTCTATTGTCAATGTTTTAAACTTCTAAATATTAAAAATCACTTTAGGGAACTGAAAGACACATTCTGTAACACACACACAAAATCAACATTAAGGAATGTAAGATTTTCAGTAAAGCATTTCACTAAGTGATGAGATTACCATGTAGCTGCCTGTTGCATAGTTACTGGTTAGTTCAAGTTTTTATTATGTGATTTTCTGTTTTGGCCTAATAGGAACTATAAATGTGGGACCAAATCTTTTAGCCAAGTTTTTACTAAGAAAAGCATAGCAACTCTGGTGATTGGTAAGGCCTACAAATACAATTGAGTTGAACAGCTAGAATTGTTTTGACAAATCAGAAAACAGTGAAAGTCAAGCCCAGAGAGAGAAGGGATATTGGAAATTACTTTTTGTAAAAGAACAGAGACTCAACTCAAATGACCTAGAGAGAACTAGTGCTTCTGGTAAAGATATTGAAGCTGTGGTGGGATGTCTATGTTAAAGGAAATATGGGCAAGAGAATCTGCAAAATGTCTAGTGTTGACATTAAAATCAGATGTGTTAATATTTATTATACAGTAGTTCCCCCTTGTCCGTGGTTTTGCTTTCTGCAGTTTCAGTTACCCATGGTCAACTGTGGACTGAAAATACTAAAAAGAAAATTTTGAAGATAAACAATTCATAAGTTTTAAATTGTGTACAGTGTCACACTGTCCCACCTCGTCATGCCCAGGTTGTGAATCAGTCTGTAATTTGGCATGTACACCACCTGCCTGTTAGTTGCCTAGTAACCTTTCTAGTTATCAGATCAACTGTCATGGTATCACAGTACTTGTGTTCAATAACCCTTATTTCACTTAATAATGGACCCAAAGTGCAAATTAGTATGCTGGAAATTACAGTACAGCAAAGAGAAGCCATAAAGTGCTTCCTTTATGTGAGGAAGTGAAAGTTCTCAGTTTAGAAAGAAAAACATTACATGCTGGGGTGGCTAAGATCTATAGTTAGAACAAATCTATATATGAAATTGTGAACAGTGTATTGTTGTAATTGTCCTAGTCTATCATGAGTTATTGTCATTAATCTCTTACTGTGCTTAGTTTATACATTAAGTTTTATCATAGTATGTATAGGGAAAACATATCTATTACATATGTAGGGTTTGGTACTGTCCATGGTTTCAGGCATGCACTTGAAGTCTTGGAACATATCCCTTGTGGATAAGGGGAACTGTTGTATATGCAAAAATAATAGAATCATATTAAACTGACTTTGTAGTATGCAGTGGGCAGGCCCTCAGTCACCCCCAGTGATCCCTACCTCCTGGTATTCATACCCTTGTATAATTTCCTACCCTTGAATGTGGGCAGAGCAGGTGATTTGCTTCTAACTAGTATAATATGGCAAAACTAATAGGGTATCACTTCTGCTATTATTTTATGTTACAATTTTGTCTTGCTAGAGGGCTCACTTTTAGAGACTCTCTGCTTTGCCAGGTTCGATGAAGACATTGGCCATGTTGAGGGGAGGGCTATGTAGTGAGGCATTTCTTATTGTCTCTAGGAGCTGAGGGTGGTCCTCCAGTAAAGTCAGCCATAAGCCAGAGCCCTTGGTTCCACAGCTTCAAGGAAACAAAATCTACCAACAGCCTGGGTGAAAAGTAAATGACTCTTTCCCAGCTGATCTTCCAGATGAGAACCCACTCCTGGCTGACACTTTGATTGCAGCCTTGTGGAGAACCTAGCTGAATTTTCCATGCACTCCTGACCCACAGTAGACTATGATATAATAAACATACTGTTTTAAGCCACTGAGTTTGTGGTAATTTGTTACACAGCAATAGATAACAAATACATACTGATTCCTGGTTTAAAAGACAGAGAGCTGATGTAATTTGGATGCTGAACATTTTGGAATCAGAGCCACAGCAGAAAGGCCAGTTTGCTTCTGCTTTTCTGCTGTTTGTAAGCTACATCTCTGTTAACTTTCCATTTGACTGCTCCTGTCTACTCTCCACGCAGTTCTCCCTTCCTTGTGATCCCGGGAGCTGGCCCATATAGATTGCCCTCTGATGTAGGCAGCAGGGCACCAGCAAGAGACTGAGGCTGGAAGGAAAAAGGGCTATTTATTGCTTTGATTCTCTCCCTGCCAGGTCTTTGCAGGTTAGTTGTGAAGCTCTACTGAAGACAAAAAACACTTTTAGGTACCCCTTTCCAAACAACTATCTTTTGGGTTTAGCTAACCACCCCTGCCCCTGAGCGCCTTCAAGCCCAGGGATAATGATGGCTCTCCCCGCTCTAAGCTCTGTGGTTCTTTACCATGCCTTGCTGCTTTGCTTAAACTCTGCTTACTCCTTTTTAAATAGTTCCTTTATTAAAGTGCCATCAAATTACCACATTTGAGTGTGTCATCTGTTTCCTGATAGATAATACAGAGTTCAACAATGTTTTTTGGATGACATTGTCCAGAATTAAAAGCAAGAAATCTGGAAATATAGATTCTGAGTTGGAAGAAGGGACTTTGTAAGGAAAGGGAGATGAGGGAGATGAGGAGGGAAGCATCATTCTGTTATTGGTTGTCTGTCAGGCTTTACAACTATATGTAAATATGTCAAGGAACTTACAGGAAATCCATTCTTAGAAATCCTCTTTTGTAGATTGCAGACTGAAAGGGGAGAATATAGCTAGACTCCAGCTTGCCTGTGAAGCCTGCACAGAGAACACTCCATTCTTTTATATTCCTGCATGCTATTTTGTAAATAAAAAGAACATTGAATCCAGCTGACAAAGATTAAGAAGAGAAACTGTAAGACCTCCTTCTCCAGAGATTCCAGAAACAGAAAGACAGCCATCTGTCTGGCCAGGCAGAGGCGCAGTGCCGGATGAAAGATTCTTTGATTTCTTTTTTTGTCTGAGGTTAAAAGCGAATGTTGGAATAAAGTCGCTGAGTGTCGTGTGTATCATTCTATTTCAAATGTGTACGATATACAAGATGAGCCTGGGAACTTGACACAATAGATTTTCAAAGAATCTGCCTTTTTCATGAGTTTGCAAAAGATAGGAACAAGAGCAAGACTACCTTAAGACCAGTTTTCTGATGCTTGGGAAGTTAATATTTCTCTTTAATATAGTGCAGGTACGAGATTTGAATAATGTGGAATGAGATGTTTAGGAAAGCAGATGGCCTGGGAAGATGTATATGTCACCTCGGCCCCCACTTCCCTCACACTAAGAGAAGGGATTAAGGGATTAAAGCCCCTTAACCTTGATTATAGAATATTAGAGCCAGGAGGGATTTAATAGATTCTAATACCATTTCCTTATTTTCCAATTGAGAAAACTAAGCCATTGAAAATTACATGGATTTGTCTCAACTCACATAATGGGTCTGTGAGTTTGATGAAGTCTTTCTCTTTCCAAGCAGTTTTTTTTCTCTTCCTTTAAATGAGTAGGCCCTTACTTAGAACATGCACATCCCAAAGTTATGAATTCAACTCAAACACTTTAGTGTCACTGCTCATGCTTCTGTAAGTCTGTGAGGGAAGGAAGAAGATTCTTAGCTATGAGGGGAATAAAATGTTGGAGTCCTCACCACGCCAGGCAGGGGGTAGCCCCCTCTAAGGTCACAGAAAGTGTCAAAATAACCTGTGGGGCCTTGAATAAACTAAGGCCTTCTTGCTCATCCAGGGAACAGTAATTTTCTGGGCCAGGCCAGCCTTAATACTATAAGTGTCTTTGGAGAGAATGCAACTGGGCTCATTTAAGAGCTACCCTGAATCTTCCTGGACATGGTTTGACTTTCAGGGGCCTGGAAGCTGCCTTGGGAAAATGAATTAACTGGTAATTTCAAAATACACCACAAAGTGCTTCTAATATGCCTGTATTTTTCAAACACTATTTGTGTTTCTGCTCAAACTGCTGTATTTTTATAGTAACTGGAGCAAGTTTTATATTTAAGGACTAAATACACCAATTCATTTTGAGGACAAAAAAAAAAAATTGTTACTAAAACTGGTAAATTTTAGTTACAGCCCAGACCCTCTCATCTCTTAATAAATTGCTTCAAAAGCACTTGCTGAAGACACAGTCCATACACAGCGGTCTTACACACACACTGCTCATGTGTACATGTACATACATAGAGACAGTCACAATGTATACACACGTATACTCCTGCACATATACACACACACTGTTCATGTGTACATGTACATACAGAGACAGTCACAGTGTATACACACACATACTCCTGCACATATACACACACACTGCTCATGTGTACATGTACATACAGAGACAGTCACAGTGTATACACACACATACTCCTGCACATATACACACACACTGCTCATGTGTACATGTACATACAGAGACAGTCACAGTGTATACACACATATACTCCTGCACATATACACACACACTGCTCATGTGTACATGTACATACAGAGACAGTCACAATGTATACACACGTATACTCCTGCACATATACACACACACTGTTCATGTGTACATGTACATACAGAGACAGTCACAGTGTATACACACACATACTCCTGCACATATACACACACACTGCTCATGTGTACATGTACATACAGAGACAGTCACAGTGTATACACACATATACTCCTGCACATATACACACACACTGCTCATGTGTACATGTACATACAGAGACAGTCACAATGTATACACACGTATACTCCTGCACATATACACACACACTGTTCATGTGTACATGTACATACAGAGACAGTCACAGTGTATACACACACATACTCCTGCACATATACACACACACTGCTCATGTGTACATGTACATACAGAGACAGTCACAGTGTATACACACATATACTCCTGCACATATACACACACACTGCTCATGTGTACATGTACATACAGAGACAGTCACAGTGTATACACACATATACTCCTGCACATATACACACACACTGCTCATGTGTACATGTACATACATAGAGACAGTCACAATGTATACACACATATACTCCTGCACATATACACACACAGTGCTCATGTGTACATGTACATACATAGAGACAGTCACAATGTATACACACACATACTCCTGCACATATACACACACACTGCTCGTGTGTACATGTACATACAGAGACAGTCACAGTGTATACACACATATACTCCTGCACATATACACACATGTAGCCAAACTAGGACTCTACCGCAATCCCTGGATTCACAATTTGGTGATCCTTCCTCAATGCAGTGCTCTTTCTCATACATAATGAAGCCAAATAGTTTCTTCTTGGTCCAAATTATATTCTCAGATAAGATGAATTGTTAGTTGCTTATCTCAGTATATAACCTCATGTAGGTGATAAGTAGAACTTTCTTGATGTTTAAAAAGCAGTTCAGTTTTTATTATATTCTCCCATGTCGGCAGGTGGTAGAACCTTACTCATGGTCATCTTAGGGGAAGCATTTTCCCTGGGGTTGGTTTCATTCCTGGGCATTGTGGAATTGTCTGTCTCTCTTTCCCTATCTGTGGAAACATCCTCGGAGACACCAACCTTCTCCTGTATCACAGCTGTGTTATCCTTCATTTCTGACCATAAGCTCTTCAGTTGAAGCTGTCTCTGCTATTTCAGGGCCCCTCTCTGGGCATTTAAAATAGTCACACCAAAAAAAAAAATAGTCACACCAAATTCCCTGTGACCCCGCATGAAAGGAATTTGGTGTGATTATCTTAAGACCATATGTCTATATTTTTCATATTGCCGTTGCACTCCTAGGGCATTTCACTTGGGAATAAGCCCATAGATTCCCTAAAACTTTATGCGTTTCTGTCAGATCCTACATTCTGGGGAGGGTGTGGGGTCCCTTTTCAGAGCCCAATCAAAGTCTAAACCAACCCTCCCTTCCTCCCTCCCTCCCTCCCTCCCTCCCTCCCTTCCTTCCTTCTTTCCTTTTTAAGACAGAGTCTTGCCGTTTCGCAAAGGCTGGAGTGCAGTGGTACTATCTTGGTTCACTGCAACCTCCGCCTCCTGGACTCCTGGGTTCAAGTGATTTTTGTGCCTCAGCCTCCTGCATAGCTGGGGCTACAAGCATGTGCCACCACACCCAACTAATTTTGTATTTTAAGTAGAGACAAGGTTTCACCATGTTGGCCAGGCTGGTCTCGAACTCCTGGCCTCGAGTGATACCCCGCCTCGACCCCTCAAAGTGTTGGGATTATAGGCATGAGCCACCGCGCCTGGCCCGTCCTTGTTTTCTATCTATTCCCTCCCTGACTCTGCCCCAATGTGTAGACTTTTTAATCTAGTCATGGAGTGAAGAAGCTTTGCTCTGATGCATCAGGTATTCTAAATCCAATTTTTATGCCCTGACTCCCTTAGTAGAGTTTAGGCGTTTGAAGATTGAATAGCTTCCCCACCTCAGTCTGTTTTGTCATCCCTGCCCTGAGGCCTTGAAGACACATTGCTCTTACATGTTAGGGAAAGAGCCAGGGGTAAAAGGAACCGCCAAGAACAGAAATCTTTCTTGGTATTTTCAATACGTTAAATCACCACAGAGGTATTAGCAAAGACATTTTCTTTTGATAACTTCAGATTCTCAACCCCAAAAATAGTCTATTCTAACAACAAAGCTTATAAAACTTTGAAAGTTGGACACTCTGGTATTTAAAATCTGAACACTGACTTGAGGTTTCTACCAGCACTTTCTCTCAACCTGAGTGTTCTGCAGGCATCTCAAACTCGTACTCCAAAAAGCTTAATTTCATTGCCGCAGCCCACAACTTTTATTTCAGTAGTCTTACCGGCTTATGACATTTGTGTCAACTCACGCCTTGATTACTTTCCCTCAGTTCACAGCCGAGCAGTGATCCAGCAGTTTTCTATACTCTTGTTGGTGCTTATCTCAGTGGTTCCCAAACTAGTCTGCACCTTAGACCCTCCTGAGAGCATGGGAAAATTCCATTGCCCAAACCACACCCAAGACTATTAAAACATCATCTCTGGAGGTGGGGTTCAGGCATCAGTAGTGCTGGGAGTTCTTTAAGTGATTGCAGTCTGCTGACAAGTGGACGCCATTGCCTCAGATGCAAGGACCCAACTCATGGAGATGCCTGGGATCTTCTGGCCCTTCTCTAGTGGTTTGTGACCAAAGGCTCACGGACTGTGTGTCGGGGAATGGGAGGGTCGGGGAAGGGTGTATCAAATCTCAGCTTCTTCGTCTCAAGGCAAGACAAGCTCCAGTGCAATTTGTGTTCCAGAATTCCCCTTGGGATCTGTCTGAAGCTAGACTTCTGATACAATATCCTTTTTTTTTCTTTTTAATAATGAAATAGTTTTAAATCAACATACAGGCTGAGTAATCTGCAGGGTGGCTTACTCATTACTCATTAGCATTCACACACAGAGTAAACAACACAATGGGTATCATTTTTGAACAAATGAACAGTAAAGCATTTTTATTTAAAAAAAAATTTCCGGCCGGGCGCGGTGGCTCAAGCCTGTAATCCCAGCACTTTGGGAGGCCGAGACGGGTGGATCACGAGGTCAGGAAATCGAGACCATCCTGGCTAACACGGTGAAACCCCATCTCTACTAAAAAATACAAAAAACTAGCTGGGCGAGGTGGCGGGCGCCTGTAGTCCCAGCTACTCAGGAGGCTGAGGCAGGAGAATGGCGTAAACCCGGGAGGTGGAGCTTGCAGTGAGCTGAGATCCGGCCACTGCACCTTGGCTTGGGCGACAGAGCAAGACTCCGTCTCAAAAAAAAAAAAAAAAAAAAAAAAATTTCCGTACACGTTTTGTCTTTGCCTATTCATTTAGAGTATACTAGTTACTTGATTTACTATGTTAATAACTGACTTTTCCATACAACCTCACAGCATGACATCATGAGAAAATAAAAGACTTTTAGTGCCAAGAATCAATGAATTGTTAGGAGACTATCTTTAAAATATAGGTAACCAGAAAATTCATAGGAATGCCAAGGACCCTTAAGAGCAGTGCTCTGTACTAGTTCATCCTTTGGCTTTTTCTTTTTTTATTGATACCTCATACGATACCACACCTTTGCTTAGCAGTCCCCCTGCCCTATCCTTCTTTCTTCTCTTCCTTACAGTTTTTTTAATTTTTTTTTTTTTTTTTTTAGAACATTCCCTCATTAAACCCCTTGTACAAGGATTCTCATCTTAAGTTCTGTTTCTAGAAAACTCAACTTAAGACATGGGTAGGTGGTGACTGTAGACAGTTGGGACGATTGTTAATTCTGACATTTTAAGCTTCAAAGAGACTTGAGCCTACTTATATGAAGAAGAAAGAGAACCAGAGGAAAATTAGGACTAGAGTTAGAATTACAGAGATGAGGCATTAACCCAATTGTGCCTAGTATTCCATTATTGGAATGCTAAGCTTGTGGAAGTTATTTATATCCTACTGCTCAAGGTCATCACGAAGGTCTGATTTTTCACAAAAATCCTTTGCAACCTCCGACATAAATGCGTTAATGAGAGGAAGTTTGGAGGCGGCCTTAGAGGATGTTAAAGGATGCCCTGACGGACAGACAAAATGGACTCCCTGTAGCCAACAGAGGTGCTCAAAGTCAGAACAAGCAGCTATAGTGAAGTAAGGGAGCGGTCACATACTGTTTTCTCAGAAAGATGTTGTAGAAGTATCACAGGACTTCCCTTTCTACAATCAAGCCAAACTGACTTTTGTTGCAGGTGCCAAGATAAATTGTGGCTAGAACGCGTTCCTTCCCTCACCCCCACTCCCCCAACTGGCCATTTGAAGGAAACATCTTCTGGTTTGGGACTTGGAAATAATCTAATCCAGGCTCCACTATTTTGAGCAATCAGAACTGATCAAGTTTGAATCTTTCATTGGCATGAATGGACCTGATTGAGAACCAGGGTGAGAACTTTCCTTACTTAAGCCAGACCCTCCTTTGGTTCTTCAGAAAGCACATGTTCACTTGTACTGAAGGTGGTGCTCCCCAGTCTGCAGATAGTTTTTTATAGAAAATAAAGTTCTCCCTTTTCCTCTGCAGATATCATGGTCTTTTCTTAACAGAGAGGAGTGTTAAGAATCTGTTCTGCCTGCTAAGCCCAGTCTAGCATAGTCTCCTTGGCATCATATCATTTATTCATTTATTTGTTCAAGCATCAGATATTTTTAAGTGCCTGTCATATGCCTGACATTATATTAGGTATACAATTTTAAAATGTAAAGACCCCAATCCCATAGAAGCTTATATTCCAGTTATTAGAATTTAGTGGAAACAATGAAAACAAAAACTATTATAAGGCAGTGTGATCTTTTTTGTAAAAAGGGTAGAAAATGCTATGCCAGAACAAAAGAGATGCAGCTGATTCTGACAGGGGACAAAATAATTTTCAAAGGAGATAAAGTGTGAACTGGGAATTCAAGGGTGAGTTTAAAATGTGCATGGGATGTGAGGAGGAGCTGTCTACATATATGAAGAGGGCCAAAGCCTTATGATTAGTTACTCTGTTAGGAAGTCAGCAATCTGCGTCAGACATGGCAATCCATCTTCCTCTGCCATATCTAAGATTGCAAAAACTATTTAGATATTACTTTAAAAGATGCTTTTAAAAAAATAATCTGTAACCAAGAACAACAGAAAGAATGTAAAAGAAGAAAAGGCATAATTTTCCTCCCGGCAAGAGATCTTACAGAATTGTTGTCTTGGGTGAAGTAAGAAACCTGCCCTATTTACACTCTTGAACTAAGCTGACACCTTTGCATGCTGTCTTCAGTAAACAGCAGGCAGATCCATAAAATATTTAAGCAATTGACTGCCTCACTCAGGCATGCCTTCTCCAAGCTTTTCTACCCGTGAAAATCTCACTTGTGCTGAAAATCCTCTGTCACGTTTCAGATCTTCCTCAAAGTGTATATTGCCTCCCACAGCCCACAATCACTGTTCCTCTTCTGTTCCAAAATTTTCTTTCAGTACTATTTTTTAATACTGTCATTAATTCAATATGTTCATGCATTTATGTTCAGACACCCTTCTGAGACCATTAAATGGATGGATTGGCTCATTGGTGGTTTGACATGTGGGCAGTAACATCTTAAAGAATTCGCTGTTAAACATGTCATGATTAGAGATTCCAGTGCTATTGATTTGAATGCCATTTTATTCTGCTAAAAAAGAATCTCCAAATAAATAAGAGTATTGAGTATTGCACCCAAAGTCCATCTTTGCCCCCGCCCCACTGTGTGTGTGTGTATGTGTGTGTGTGTGTGTGTGTCTGTGTCTGAGAAGAATTTCCTTCGTGATTTCTTTTCTCTAACCCTCCTACTTCCCTGATTTTAGCTAATAATTACTGCAATGAGCTAACAGACCAGAAGAATCGATATATTTAAGAAGCGGTTATTTAGTATTGGCTGGAATATGGAAGGGGAAGATAAATATTCCAAGGTCGAGTTCTTATCTTTCTTACCTCTGTATCTATAGTACATTTGATTCTCAAATTTTGTGTGCATAAAGATCACCTAAGGTGCATATTAAAATGCAGAGCCCCAGGTAGTACCCTGGCTGTTCTGATTCTTAGTTCTGCAGTGAGGTCTTTGAATCTGAATTTTTAAAAAGATCTCAGGGAATTTTGATTGGTCAATCCACAGCCCATGCTTTGTGAGAAACTGCCCCATTCATTTCTTATCTCTTCTGAAAGACCCCCTAATGGCCCCAAACCTAATAGACCATTCAGCTGTATGCATTGGGTCTCACTTCCCAAATTCATAAACTTCATTCTTGAAATTAAAAAAAAAAGAAATCCTAAATGTAAATACTTCCTTTCAATGCCTTGCAAATCATTCACCAGTCCAGCAGTGTTCTCTGTGTGTGTAGTAATAGTGTAATCTCTAACTCACAATAGAAGAGCATCAGGAGCCTTTGTTAAGAGGAGGGCATGATGTAAATGTGACAGGGGTTGGAAAAAGAGAGTTAGGATTTTATTAGAGAGTGAGAGGGACAGCTCTACTTGCTTTAAAAGAAGTGCATTAGTCTAAAGAAATGCAAACCTCTAACTGGATAGGTAAATAAACTACAAAACAAAATTACCATTAGAGAAAATTATGTTAAATGGATTTTGAAAAGCACACATATACTTGGAAATCTCTTCATAATTTTAATCTCAAGACTTTTTTTTTTCAGTCTACAAGGAAGACAAGTCATGTTGTGCCTTGAACAATGAAAGTCAAGTGTTTTATTTACACTTGAATCCCCAGTGCCTAGAAGAATATCTGGAATATATTAAAAGCTCAATAAATATTTGAGCACTTGAATTAATTGGTGACTGCCAAACTATGTGCTGTAGAGGAAATAGGAGGTTATTGAAATGTAGTTCTTTTCTTTTTAAAAATTATTAATTGACACATAAAAATTGTACATATTTATGAGCAATGGTGTGATATTTTGATTGATGTATACAATGTGCAATAATCAAATCAGGATAGTTAGCGTATCCATCACTTTAAACATTTATTATTTCTTTGTGTTCAGAACTTCAAAAATTCTCTCTTCTAGCTATTTGAAAACACACAATAAATTATTATTAACTATAGTCACCCTACAGTGCTATAGAACACTAGAACTTATTCCTCCTAAGTAGCTGTAATTTTTTCGTGTAGTTCTTTTCTCCATGAAGCTTATCGTCTTTGTTTTTAGGGACTGGAGCCATTTAAGAGTGGATTATTTTTGAAAAGTGTGATTATAATTCTAAAAGTCACTGAAGTTTTCATTGTGTTCTTGGCTTACCCATGGTATAAGCCAGTTTCTCATCCTCTGTACTGTACAGTCCAGTAACATCTATCCTTGCTTAATGTGAAATGACTTAAAATGAGATTAGAATGCGGATGTATTGGAGCTGCTTAGAGCCTCTGCATATTATTAAGGAAATTTTCAACTCTTGTTATATTCGAAAATCAGAATAAACATTATAAAATAATTCATACTAATAACACAAATTGTCTTCCCTTCCCATAGACTATAATATTACCCTGTAGGCATTTATATACGGTAAAACAATTTCTCTTCTTATAAAAAAATCATGGACTTACTTATAAAATTGAGTAATGACGCCTCACCATGCCAATGGCAATGTATGCAGTGAATCTGCACTATGTGTTAGAAATAATTCTGTTACAGTGAAGCCTAACTGATAATAGAGGAATAATGAATGCTGAGTAAATACTCTTAACATTTGAATGCTAACTGTTAGGACTGCTGGAGAGTAGACTGTGTTGAAGTTATATTTAGAAAAGAAAACATGTGTTTTGCTCTTGTGGGGTTTCTTGTCAGTATTCCTGCCAGATGTTATTAATCATTATGTGTTCATAAAAGATGTGCTTGCTTTAGACAAGGATGCCCTCTCTCACCACTCCCATTCAACATAGTATTGGAAGTTTTGGCCAGGACAATCAGGCAAGAGAAAGAAATAAAGGTTATTCAGATAGGAGGAGAGGATGTCAAATTATCTCTGTTTGCAGATGACATGATTGTATATTTGGAAAACCCCATCATCTTAGCCCAAAAACTCCTTAATAAGCTGATAAACAACTTAAGCAAAGTCTCAGGATACAAAAGCAATGTGCAAAAATCACAGGCATTCCTATACACCAATAATAGACAAACAGAGAGCCAAATCATGAGTAAACTCTCATTCACAATGACTACAAAGACAATAAAATACCTAGGAATACAAGTTAATTTACAATGGATGTGAAGAACCTCTTCAAGGAGAACTATGAACCATGCTCAAGAAAATAAGAGAAGACATAAACAAATGGAAAAATAGTCCATGCTCATGGATAGGAAGAATCAATATCATGAAAATTGCTGTACTGCCCAAAGTAATTTATAGATTCAATGCTATTCCCATCAGCCTACCATTGATTTTCTTCACAGAATTAGAAAAACCTACTTTAAATTTCATATGGAACCAAAAAAGAGCCCATATAGCCAAGACAATCCTAAGCAAAAAGAACAAAGCTGGAGGCATCATGCTACTTGACTTCAAAATATACTACAAGGCTACAGTAAACAAAATCAGCATAGTACTGGTACCAAAACAGATATATAGACCAATGGAACAGAACAGAGACCTCAGAAATAATACCACACATCTACAACCATCTGATCTTTGACAAACCTGACAAAAAGAAGCAATGGGGAAAGGATTCCCTGTTTAATAAATGGTGTTGGGAAAACTGGCTAGCCATATGCAGAAAACTGAAACTGGACCCCTTCCTCACACCTTATACAAAAATTAACTCAAGATGGATTAAAGACTTAAACATAAGACCTAAAACCATAAAAACCCTAGAAGAAAACCTAGGTAATACCATTCAGGACATAGGCATGGACAGACTTCATGACTAAAACACCAAAAGCAATGGCAACAAAAGCCAAAATTGACAAATGGGATCTAATTAAACTAAAGAGCTTCTGCACAGCAAAGGAAACTGTCATTGGAGTGAACAGGCAACCTACAAAATGGGAGAAAATTTTTTGCTGTCTCTCCATCTGATATACAGATAATATCCAGAATTTACAAGGAAGTCAAACAAATTTACAAGAAAAAAACAACCCCATCAAAAAGTGGGTGAAGGATATGAATGGGCACTTCTTTTTTTTTTTATTGTACTTTAAGTTCTAAGGTACCTGTGCACAATGTGCAGGTTTGTTACATATGTATACATGTTCCATGTTGGTGTGCTGTACCCGTTAACTCGTCATTTACATTAGGTATATCTCCCAATGCTATCCCTCCTCCTCCCCCAACCCCACGACAGACCCTGGTGTGTGATGTTCCCCACCCTGTGCCCAAGTGTTCTCATTGTTCAGTTCCCACCTGTGAGTGAGAACATGCGGTGTTTGGTTTTCTGTCCTGTGATAGTTTGCTCAGAATGATGCCTTCCAGCTTCATCCATGTCTCTACAAAGGACGTCAGCTCATCCTTTTTTATGGCTGCATAGTATTCCATGGTGTGTATGTGCCACGTTTTCTTAATCCAGTCTATCATTGATGGACATTTGGGTTGGTTCCAAGTCTTTCCTATTGTGAATAGTGCCTCAGTAAACATACATGTGCATGTGTCTTTATAGCAGCATGATTTATAATCCTTTGGGTATATAACCAGTAATGGGATGGCTAGGTGAAATGGTATTTCTAGTTCTAGATCCTTGAGGAATTGCCACACTGTCTTCCACAATGGTTGAACTAGTTTACAGTCCCATCAACAGTGTAAAAGTGTTCCTATTTCTCCACATCCTCTCCAGCACCTGTTGTTTCCTGACTCTTTAATGATCGCCATTCTAACTGGTATGTAGTTTTGGTTTGCATTTCTCTGACGTCCAGTGATTATGAGCATTTTTTCATGTGTCTGTTGGCTACATAAATGTCTTCTTTTGAGAAGTGTCTGTTCATATCCTTTGCCCACTTTTTGATGGGGTTGTTTGATTTTTTTTTTCTTGTAAATTTGTTTAAGTACTTTGTAGATTCTGGATATTAGCCTTTTGTCAGATGGGTAGATTGTAAAAATTTTCTCCAATTCTATAGGTTGCCTGGATATGAACAGGCACTTCTCAAAAGAAGACATTTATATGGCCAACAAACATGAAAAAAAGCTAATCATCACTGGTCATTAGATAAATGCAAATCAAAACCACAATGAGATACCATCTAATGCCAGTTAGAATGGTGATCATTAAAAAGTCGGGAAACAACAGATACTGGAGAGGATGTGGAGAAATAGGAATGCTTTTACACTGTTTGTAGGGTTGTAAATTAGTTCAACCATTTTGGAGGACAGTGTGGCAATTCCTCAAGGATCTACAATCAGAAATACCATTTAACCGAGCAATCCTGTTACTGAGTATATACCCAAAGGATTATAAGTCATTCTATTATAAAGACACATGCACATATATGTTTATGGCAGCACTATTCACAATAGCAAAGACGTGGAAACAACCAAAATGTCCATCAATGATAGACTGGATAAAGAAAATGTGGCACATATACACCATGGAATACTATGCAGCCATAAAAAAAAAGAATGAGTTCATGTCCTTTGCAGGGAATGGATGAAGCTGGAAGCCATCATCCTCAGCAAACTAACATAGGAACAGAAAACCAAACACCACGTGTTCTCACTCATAAGTGGGAGTTGAACAATGAGAACACAGGGACACAGGGAGGGGAATATCACACACTGGGACCAGGCAGCGGGTTGGGGCTGGGGGGAGGGATAGGATTAGGAGAAATATCAAATGTGGATGATGGATTGATGGGTGCAGCAAACCACCATGGCATGTGTATACCTGTGTAACCTGCATGTTCTGCACATGTATCCTAGAAATTAAATAATAATAAAAAAGAAAAAAAAATGTACTTGCTTTAAATAATGGAGGGAAACCCAGTAAGGGAGATAGATAAATAATTCTAACAAAATTAAATGTAGCCTCATCTTACCCTCAGTTTGGAGCAAAAATTAGTTGGCACCAACAAAGGCTGGACAGATTGCATAGATTAAAGGTGTAAAACCCATTTTCTTAAGTGTAGCAAACACACATAATGTAAAATTTACCATCTTAACCATTTTTAAGTGTTCAGTTCATTGCATTAAGTACCTTCACCTTCTTGTACAACCACCATCACCATTAATCTCCAGAACACTTTTCATCTTGGAAAATTGAATTCTGTACCCATTAAACAATAGCTCTCCATTTCCTCCTACCCCCACTCCCTGGCAATCACCCTTCTACTTTATGCCTTTATAAATTTGGCTACTCTAGATATCTTATGTAAGTGGAACCAAACATTATTTGTTCTTTCGTGACTGGCTTGTTTCACTTAATATATTGTTCTCAAGGTTTATCTGTGTTGTAATGTGTCAGAATTTTCTTCCTTGTTAAGGCTGAGGCCAGGTGCGGTGGGTCACTCCTGTAATACCAGCACTTTGGGAAACTCAGCTGGGCTTGAGCCCGGGAGTTCAAGGTCAGCCTGGGCAACATGGTGAGACCTCGTCTCTACAAAAAATACGAAACATTTGTCTGGGTGTGGTGGTGTACTCCTGTAGTCCCAGCTACTAGGGAGGCTGAAGTGGGAGGATCACCTGAACTTGCTGAGGTCAAGGCTGCAGTGAGCCTTGCTTGCGCCACTACACTCCAGCCTGGGTGACAGAGTGAGATGCTGTCTCAAAGAAAAAGAAAGACCCTGTCCCAAAGAAAAGAAATGGATAATGTTCTATTGTATATATATGCACCATATTTTGCATATCCATTTGCCTATTGATGGACACTTGGGTTGCTTTCGTCCCTTGAATGTTATGAATAATGCTGTCAGGAACGTGAGTGTACAAATACCTCTTCAAGTCCCTGTTTTCAGTACTGTTAGATATATACCCAGAAGTGAAATTGCTAGATCACGTGGCAGTTCTATTATTAATTATTTGAGGAAGCACCATACTGTTTTCTCATAGCAGTAGGATCAGCTGTTTTCAAGCTCGGGAGAAGGAGCTCTGCATGGTTTCTCACTTCATTCTTGGAAGGAGTCATGGATTGGACCA
Organism: Macaca nemestrina; assembly: GCF_043159975.1. Lineage (NCBI taxonomy): Eukaryota > Metazoa > Chordata > Mammalia > Primates > Cercopithecidae > Macaca > Macaca nemestrina. Next base: position 11,177,402 of record NC_092125.1, on the reverse strand, counting down.
TGAACACTTGGTGTCCCTGGTGATGTTTCCATTGGTTTTGCCTGGAGCACACCATCACATCCTTCTTTCTTCTATTTAAAGCATTCCATTACTTTTCAAAGGAAAAATTAAAAGTGGTTTTGGGATTGCTGCAGAGAATGCTAGTTTCAAGCTAGTGTTTTTGATAAAAGGGCATAAAATTGACTGAAGGTAAAGTTTACACATTGCCATAATATTGCATCACCTTTTATGAAAACACCTAAAATTATCGAATACCTACTATGTACTAGGGACTTTATTAAATGTAGAAAAATAAAATTTTGTTTTGTGTTTTAAAAATAATCTCTTAGATTTACTTATAATTTTTTACTTCAATAAATGTCATGCTTACAAATAATGTTCCACCTTAGGAAGAAAATACCAAGGTAATATATTACAGTATATTAGCATAAGGTCATTCTAAGATCTTATATTTTAATATATTACAGTAAGATCGATGAGGCACCAATTAGGTTAATTTTAAGAGATATATGAACAAATTCAACTTTTATGACAAAAAAGTGTATTTTCATTGTGATTCTAATTTCTTCTCTGACCATAAGTTTAGATGAATATTTTAAATTTTGTAACCGTTTGTTGTTGATTTTATCTTTATGTTGTTGGTTTCTAATTGAAATGCCTTTGGCCAGACAAAGTGGACTGTTAGATAGTCATTATTTGAAATTTTTGAAGACTAGTTTTATGTCCTGAAACAATGTTAAGTTTTCCATGGAGATAGTTTTTGATTTTTTTTCTACTCACAGCTTATGTTGAGAGCAATTTCTTGTAATCTTGACAGATAAGAAACTTTCTGTTTTCTTACTCACTGTTTCATTGTGGGTGTAACAATTGACAGCCCAAGCTTTAAATGGAAATCTGATCTCTTACTCATAAAATTTTTTGTACCCCCAGTTTTGTTTTCTGTTCTCTGGATGGTTGTGTGGTGGTGAAACCCAAAACTAAAGACATCTGGTATCATCAGTAATCCCAGGAGAGTGAGTGACGACAGCTGGAGGGCTAATTCACCACTGTATTTTCTGCTGTCTCTTTTTTTTTTTTTTTTTTTTTAAGACAGTCTAAGGAAAAAGTCTCGCTCTGTCACCAGGCTGGAGTGCAGTGGTGCAATCTTAGCTCACTGCAACCTCGGCCTCCCGGATACAAGCGATTCTCCTGCCTCAGCCTCCCAAGTAGCTGGGACTACAGGTGCCTGCCACCATGCCTGGCTAATTTTTGTAGTTTTAGTAGAGACAGGGTTTCACCGTGTTGGCTAGGCTGGTCTCAAACTCCTGACCTCAGGTAATCTGCCCGCCTCAGCCTCCCAAAATGCTGGGATTACAGGCATAAGCCACCATGCCCAGCTTCTGTCTTCATTTTTGATCCCCAAGCTTTGTCTATTTATATTTTTGGAAGCTCAATTATGCACTTAACAGAATGTTTGTTGAAGTATATCCATCATCTAGTTGTTTTGTAGCAGGAAAGATGGTCAGAGTATTTATTCTACCACATTTCTAGAAAGGCAAGCTGTTTGGCTTATCTTCCTAAGCAAAGAGTAGTGGTTAGTTCAGTGTTTTGCATTGCAAAAATTCTTGTTTCAGTGACTTGATTCAAAGTTTCTCATCATTTATTATTGAAAATGATGGTTTATGGCTGTAACCATTATTTTAGATAGGACAAAATTACATAATACTGGGTTTATGATAATGCTACCTCATTTGATTTTGTGCTACCTAATCTCATTTTATTTAATCTTCATGAGAAACTCTAGGATATACATATTGCCATCAGGATTTTTTTTCAATTGAGAAAAACCAGTAGTTGCCCCAGTTCCCATAAGTAGCAAAACCAGAGTGGATCCACATATACCTGAATTCACATACTGCTTTACTTTGCTTTCTCGAGTGTTTGGCACATTTCCATTTCAATTTTGTTACACAAACATTTATTAAGTTTCTATGACATCTCTAATGTCATAGAAACTTACTTATTGTATTGATGTTACTGTGCTAGGTGCTGGGAGATTAAAAAAAATACATTAGAAACAGTCATTACTGTCTACACAGAAGAAATATACCTAATTTCAAACCAATTTGGAAAATCCTGAGGAGTAGGCACTGATCCTAGTAATGATACTGTAACTTACTGAATGTTATATCTTCTAGGAGTTGAATGATTTGGACTATATATTTTTGAATTATGCTTTAGTTTCCTTTTTACTATTTATTTATTTTTGAGATGGAGTCTTGCTCTGTCGCCCAGGCTGGAGTGCAGTGGCATGATCTTGGCTCACTGCAACCTCTGCCTCCTCCAGGAGAATTCAAGCAATTCTCCTGCCTCAGCCTCCTGAGTAGCTGGGATTACAGGTATGCACCACCATGCCTGACTAATTTTTGTGTTTTTAGTAGAGATGAGGTTTCGCCATGTTGGCCAGGCTGGTCTCGAGCTCTTGACCTCAGGTGATCCACCCACCTCAGCCTCCCAAAGTGCTGGGATTACATGTGTGAGCCACCGCACCCTGCCTAGTTTCCTTTTTAAATACTGTTTTTATTTATAAAAATTAAATATTGACATATTCTACATAACAAATGATTAAAGTTGCAATTATCTAATTTTTTTCTAATATAGATTTTGGCCTATGTTACTATCTCATATCTACCTTTGATGACTTTCTAAAAAATGGGATAAAATACAGATCATTATGTAGAATAGAAAATAGATTCTTGCACTTCAGTGGTGTTGGAAAACATCTTAAGAGACCGAGACCAAAGGATCTGAGTTTTTCTAAAGCAGCAGCAGCAGCAATATATTTTTTAACTTCTTTGCCAAATAGTGTTAGAACTTAAGATGGTAAGAGGCTGTCAAAGTCTTAATTAAGTGAATAGATTACTATTCCATTGTTCCTTTGTAAGTCACATCTGAGGCAAAACCTGAGAGTATCTGAGGCTGTACACCTTAAAGAACTTTAAAACTGGAGAAGGGGAGCTGTGAGGACATTGATTGTTCTGTATATTGGAGGGATAGGCTAATGGGGGAAGTGGTTGGTGTTTATAGAGTCATGTTCCCCAATTTCCTGCTCAAACTGCAGTTTTTGAAATGTCAAAGGAAGCATTACTCTACCAATCTCATAGCATACCTACAGTCCATAACCTCAGAAGGTGATACTGTTGGTGGGAAATGTACAAGAATCAAGAAGGCCTTCAATTGTTGCATGATAGATGCATGTTGATGCCTTATACAGGATGTCCTTGGTTTTTTTTTTTTTTTTTTTTTTGAGATAGGGCCTTGTTCTGTTACCCAGACTGTAGTGCAGTGATGCAATCCTGACTCACTGCAGCCTTGAACTCCTGGGCTCAAATGATCTTCCTTGCTTAGTCTCCTGAGTAGCTGGAACTACAGAGTGCATGCTACTGCACCTGGCTAATTAAAAAAAAATTTTTGTAAAGATGGGATCTCACTATATTGTACAGACTGGTCTTGAACTCCTGACCTCAAGGAATCTGCCCCCCTCAGCCTCTCAAAGTACTGGGATTATAGGTGTGAGCCACCACGCCTGGCTGTCCTTGGGCTTTGAGAAGAGGTCACTGAGGGAGGAAGACCTTCTGTCTATTCTTCGTCCCAACACTAGAATAATCTTGAGCTGGCTGGAATATAGAGCTGAGCTGCTGTAGTGGTTCTGTTGTTGCATTAGCAAAAGAACACTTAAATAAATAGACAAAAACAAACTAAAAAAGGTAAATATTTGTAAGGAAAACACAGAAATTCCAGTTCTCAATAGGACAATGTTTCTATGTTTATGGTGATTGAATAGATTTGGTAGTCCAGTGTCTAGCAGTGTTAGTTGAAGCTGTGGAAGTATCTACATGGAAAAGATGGGAATGGAGGATTGAGCTTTGAGCAATGCTTAGTAATTAAGGACAAATAGAAGAGGAGGAGTCTGTGAGAAGACTGATAAATAGTCCTCAAACTAGAGGGAAACGTGGAGCTGTTATCTTACAGGCCTAAGATGGAAGGAGTAGTCAAAAGCGTCAAGATGAGCTTTACAAGATTAGCTTTTGACAAGAGTTATTTGGCTTGCATTGAGAAAAGAAGAAAAATGAGCTGGAAGAAGCAGGTAAGTTTGTTCATAGGTGTCAGAAGAAGGAAAAATACTGTCACTGGAGGTGAATCCATGGCATAGTGGCCCGTAATTAACCTCTATAGCAAAAGAAATCTCAGACATTTAATTTTCAGAGTTCTATAGTACTTTGCTTTTCTTGGGTTATAGTGCTTGAATTTGGAAGAAACTCAGATCTTGAGCACAGCTCAGCACACCCCTAACACATGTCTCCTTTCTTTGTTTAATTTTCCTTCAGTGGCTTCCAGAATCAGAAGTGTGTGTGTGTGGTGTGTGTGTGTGTACGTATGTGTTATAAACAGCTTGTAACGTGGTAGGGATTGTATTTAGCCTGATTTTCTCCAGCTACTTGAAAGCATATTTTCTGAAAACAATTCCAAGTTTCTGTGGCCAAAAAGTTGTCTACTTTGCAATCTCCAGGTTTTCCCCTTGTGCATTGTGAAAATTAAATAAATTAAATTTTATAATTTTCTTTTTCTTTTGTTTTACTGTTAGCATCTCTGTTCTTTTGTAAAGATATGAAAGGCAGTGATCTCAGCCATTTATGTGAATATTCATGCATACTTTTTATATTTTGCATGCATTCTGGTAGAATCCTTAAGGTTAATTTTCCAGCCTGCTACTTAAACTTTGTCTAGGTCACTGATGCTACTTAGCTCATCTGTTGCATTAAAAAAATTTCCAGCTGCTTTATTTTTAATTTCCAAAAATATGCAGTATTTTTCTTTAGAACTGCTTCCAGATTTTGAATGAGGTTAGTATTGACCCTGTTTGAGGACACACATTAAATTTACTTTTATGTTTTCTTCTCTGTACTCTATTAGGTCCAACTCCTTAAGTTTTAATTCTGTTTTGTTGTTGTTATTGGTTTTGGCCCTTTCTTGCAGGCATTAGGGTTTTTCAAATATTTGGGCATATTTGATTGACTTCCCATTTCTTATTGGTAATCCTTGTTTGCCTGTTATTGAATGGAGGTTCTGATGACAGGAGCCTCATTCTTCTAAATACAGATTGGCTCTTGAACAGCACTAGTTTAAACTGCATGGAGTCCACTTACACCTGAACTTTCTTCTGCCTCTAGTACCACTGAGACAATAAGACCAAACTCTCCTCTTTCGCCTACTCAGCATGAAGATGATGACAAGGATGAAGACCTTTACAACGATCCACTTCAACTTCATGAATAGCAAATATATTCAAATATATTCTATCTTTATTATCATTTTCTTAATAACATTTTCTTTTCTCTAGCTATTTGTTTTTCTCTAGCTATTTATATGTAACATGTAACATACAAACATGTGTTAATTGACTATTTATGGTATTGTTGAGGCTTCCAGTCAATAGTAGGCTACTCGTAGTTGAGTTTTGGGAAGTCAAAATTATACATGGATTTTTGACTGTGCAGGGGGTCAGTGCCCTTAACCCCTGTGTTGTTCAAGGATCAACTGTAATTGTGAGCAAGGCCTGGGATGTGGAGCCCAGGGTAGGGATTCAGAGGTGCATCTTCTAGATTTGGGTGGTCGCCATCCATCCTGAGTGCCTGAGTGTCTCTGGCTCCAGAACACACCGAGTAGGTCTCCTGAGACACAGCCACTGCTTTAGAAAACCAGGCACACATCAGGACATACCTCAGGCAGGCCTACATCTGCTTCTCTCCCTAGTCCCAACACTAAGGCCACTTGCTCCTCCAGGTGAGTCTTTCCTGCAAAGTGATTCTGGGCGTGTCGGTATTATGTGCAGGGGGCTGCTGCTGCTACCTGCTTTCAGAATAGGGGAAGGACGGGGTGAGGCTGATTCCCACGCTCCGAATGGAGTTCTTCAGTGACTTGCTGACTTTGCCTCAGGATGGTTTCTGTGATGACTTCTCTAAACTAAAGCATCTCTGTGTTTGTGCCTCCTCTGATCTCTGATGTGTTCTCTTGGACATATTTTGGGTTGTGGTGTTTTTGGTTTTGTTTCTTTATCAGCCAGATTTCTTCTGCTTTCTGTGTTATAGGAATTTCTCAAAATTTTAGTATTTTTCATGAGAGATTTTGTTGTTTTCTCATGTGAATTTGTTCTTTTAAAAAATTAATTTACTGTCGTTTCACGAGATTGGTGGTAGGAAGAGAGATAGGTCACGTGCTCTGAACTCTCGAATAGGGATTGATGTCTCTTTACCAAAAGGTAAACATAAGGGTTTTAAATTTTAGTCAAATGCTTGAAATGTGATTTAAGACATTAGCACCATCACCACCGTCTCCAATACCACGACCAACGTCACTAACTGATACGTATTTAGTTTTGGCCGTGTGCCTGCTACTCTGCTAACTACCCATACAAACACTATTAGGTATATTATCCTCACTTAGAGATGAGAAATAAAGACTTCTGAAGGTCAAGCAGTTTAACCACAGTGCTGCAAGAGCACCACCGCTATTTTACACTGGGAATAAAAAGTAGATGGCCAAACAGAACATTCTGGAAAGAAATGAAATTACAGGAAAATCAAGTGACAGGTTCAAGTAAAATTTGACCAACCTTGCCTTTTGTTTTCTCCCAGCATATTTAGGAGACAGAATATAGTAAATTGAAGCATAACAAGAATAGTTTTGATTGCAGTAATTTGTGAAGACTGATGAAGGAAATGATAGGTCTTGATTAGAGGGGAAGGGGATAATAGGCATTTTAACTCAAGGGAATGTCCAGTGTCAGCAGTGGCAGGAAAATGCATAGTCCACTCCGTAAGACTGGGGTGTTGGTCGCTTTCTATTTGAAAGGATATTGTGGGAGATGAGACTTTAGGGACTATGGATGCCCAGATTCTCAGTTTCTCCTGAAATGCTAGTTAAAATCCAAGAGTAAGTGTAACAAACCCACACTAAACCTGTCTGGCCAATTAATTGGTGGCTTGAGTAACTGACTGGGTTCTGATAGCTCCATGTTTTACTTTCTTTCTACTCTTCTCTTTGCTTTCCTGCTTTGCAGTTTCTTGCTGCAGTTGAAACATGAATAATAAAAATGAAATAGACTAAATCTGTTGAACGTTGAACTTCATTTTCTTTTGGTTTATGTACACCATGCACCATTACAGGGAAGGGAAAAAGACTTGAGATGAGTCTGGAGAGATATCTTAGTAAAGCTTTTTCCTAGCAAGCTTGGAGCAATGTAAGAACAGGTTGCTGAGGAGAAAGAATAGGATACCTCCCTTTTGTTAAGTTCATCTGGGTGTCATTCATGGTCTAGGAATGTGCAAGCAGTCTAGGTAAGATTTAGGTTTAAATAACTCTCATGGGGTCACTTTGAATTTCCAAAGAGACATTGTGGAGAAGAAAGTGCTCCTTGTAGAGGAAATAGATATGCAAATTTGTCTTGGAAGTGGTATACTATTAACTAAATTGATCAGGCAAACTGAAGAGGGTGGGCAATTTTAAGCACCAAATCTGCAAAGGATATTAAAAACATAGTGCAATTAAAATCACTGCCCTGGATATGAGTAGGTCTATAGATTAACTTGAGGGGGACAAAACAGTTCATAAGTATAAATCAGGTGTTAGTTTCCTTGACTTAAATAAACGTGGTTGACTTTAGCAGAATAGTGCTGCTGCTCGGAAAGCATGTTGGCCAGCCCCAACAGCTTTAGTTCTTTTCCTAAAATTTTGTATATTGTGATAATATTAGATTTACAGAAGAATTGCAAAGATGATACAGAGCATTCTCAAATATTGTCCACCCAGCTTTCTTTAATATAGCATCATGCATAACTATAGTATACTTATCAAAACTCGGAAATTAATAAGGATACAATACTATCAACTTAACTACAGACTTTATTGAAGTTTTCCTTTTTTCCCCCTACTTATGTCCTGTTTCTGTTCCAGAATCCAATTCAGGAAACCACATTGCATTTAGTTATTCTATCTCCTTAGTCTCTTTGAACCTATGAAAATTTCTTGGTCTTCCTTTGTCTTTCATGACCTTGACAATTTGGGGGAGTGCTGATCAGGTATTTTATAGAATGTCACTCAGGTTACATGTATCTGATGTCTTCTCATGATTATCCTGAGGTTATAAGTAGTTGTCCTTTTAGAGCTAAATAACCTTTTTCCTCTTATCTAGCTTTCTGCTAGCTACCTAGTGGGATGTTTTCTTCTTATTGTAATTCTTAAGAATCCAAATTTATCTATTCAGTTACTGGCCTTAGAGGACTCATTTTATTTTCCTTAAACAACAAAGTCAACAAGAATGTCTTTGCTGTGGGCGAAATACACTAAATGTTGATGGTGTAGAGGTTACAAATAAAATGATGCCATCATTAGGGAAAAGGGAGAGCTCACATTTTACCGACTGTCTGATAAAGCAGAACTTAAACACCCATCACGTTTTATCATTACCAGTTACTATTGGACAGTTATAAGATGGATTATTTCTTATGAAGAAGAAGTTGCTTTCCTTTCCTATAAATGATTTTCCAAAGAATTTTTAGTATAAGATATAATTTAAAGAGAAAACAATTATTAACTCCAGACATCTCTCAACCTGATAGATAAGATACAGTTTTTTTTTTGTCCAGTGAAATAATCTAATTGAGTTTAGCTGAAATATTGTTTTCCAGTGCCCATGATGCTTGATTTAGCATCTTGAATGCAAATTGTTTCCAGGACTAAAAAAAAGACAATAAATTTGGATTTTTGAAGAAGCCATAAACTATATACAGACATTTCAATTTATTACTTTCTGACATGTAATCAAGTGGCATGATTTAGTTTTGTAACAGCTTTCTTTCTTCATGCAAATGTGAAATTTTACTTTTATATGTGAATAGAGCAAAAGCAAACAATAAAACTATACAAATTGCAATGTAACTATAGACCTCGTAACGTTAGTTGAATAAGCAATTTCCAGAATGTGGGTTGAGGTAGGATGGACTAGTGGAATATTGAGTTTTTGTCTTTCCTCTAGTATAGTATTGGGGACATATTATTTTATTGTGGGGCAGAAGGTGCAGTCCCACTTTGAACCTTTATGGGAAGCAAGGGGGGAAGGTACTAGGGAATTTTTTTTTTTTATTGCAAGAAACACAAAGTTTTCGATATTCATTGAGTCCTGGGAATGGAATAGCCATTTTCCTTGTGAGAGTTTGGAAGAGTGGGTGACCCTGCTCTGCTGCGCTGAGACATGTAGCTCCTTTCTGGTGATCTGCCTCCCTAAAAGGGGAGCTAGGCCTGTATACACAGCGAAGGTAAGCCCTTGGAACAGGAGCCCCTTTCATCACGAAGTCCCCCAAAATAGTGCAGGATATTTGGTTAAGTAACACAACAATTGGGTGGCAATCTACCAGAAAAAGGCAGACTCTCCAGATAAAGGAGGAGGGTTTTACTATGTTAGTTACACATCAACTCTAGGCTCTGTGGGAGCCTGAGAATATTCCATAAAGAGTGGCTAAGAGTTTGGTGCTGTAGACCACGTAGCTTCCCTTAAGGCTAGAGTCCAAGTTGATGTCTTAAAGTAGATTTAGTGAGCAGTCAAGAACAGTGTACAGGCAATTCCTTGAGCCTCCTATTAATCAAGGTGTGTGTGTGTGTGGGTGTGGGTGTGTATTTAGCAGTGAGGGTGAAAGTTTAATAATTGGCTATTTCTAGAGGGTTGGTAAAAAGGAGAGAAAACCACATCCAGGTCATTGAATACTCATCTCAGAGGTATTTCCTGATATTAAACTGTCAGAGTCCTCATTGTTCTGGCTTGGCACAGCCAACATGGTTATTCTATGGATGTCTTGTGGGCTGAGGTGGCACTTTCCAAACATAGTGCAGAAGTACTTGGAAATAATAGCTGGGGAGGGAATACAAATTTGTGAACCAGGCCAAGTGTGGTGGCCACGCCTGTAATCCCAGCACTTTTGGAAGCTGAAAGGGGTGGATTACCTGAGGTCAGGGGTTCGAGACCAGCCTGGCCAATATGGTGAAACCCTGCCTCTACTAAAAATACAAAAATTAGCTGGGTGTAGTAGCATGCACATGTAGTCCCAGCTACTCAGGAGGCTGAGGCAGGAGAATCCCTTGAACCTAGGAGGCGGAGGTTGCAGTGAGCCAAGAACGTGCCACTGTACTCCTGCCTGGGTGATAGAGTGAGACTCCATCTCTCTCTCTCACACACATGCGTGTGTGCGCGCACATACACACACACACACACACACACACACACACACACACACACACACACACAGCTGTGAGCCAGGGGAGGGAAAATAAAGAAACAAATTTTTATATAAATGTGCAGGGAAAAATAACTGGAAAAAATTGACTACAAAACCTTAGAAGTGAGCTATTCTCAGTAGTTTTCAAGATAATACCTCTATACTAATACATGTCTACATTCAATTTCTGTGTGTGGCTCTAGATTTTAAACCTTTCCCAAGCAGGTACCAAAGGCTTGGCTATAAAGCAAAGGCCAGGAGCTCAGGGTAAAAGATAATGTTGTCTGATGAAGGGCAAATTGAGATGAGGCCATGTAGTTTTAGGTACAGGCCATAAACAATGTGGCATGCTGGTTCTTACACTAGCAACTTATGAAAACTTTATCCCTTATAAACAATATGTTTTCTATTCCTTAAGCTTCACTTTTCTCACTTGGCTTAAAATTTGTTTACTGGACAACATATATTAGGTAATTTTGGGATCTTACTTGTTATCAACACAAGCCATAATCAGTGTTTTAAAATAGCTGGTCAAATATCATCCCTGTAGGTGGCAAAATACTTAGAAAATGTTTTTGAGATTCCCTAAAGTATGTAATAGCAGAGAACACTAAATTACATGCGGAAAGTGGGAAAACATGGCCGGGAGCAGTGGCTCACGCCTGTAATCCCAGCACTTTGGGGGGCCGAGGCAGGCCGATCACCTGAGGTCAGGAGTTTAAGACCAGCCTGGCCACCGTGGCGAAACCCCATCTCTACTAAAAATACAAAAATTAGCTGGCTGTGGTGGCATGCACCCATAGTCCTAGCTACTTGGGAGGCTGAGGCAGGAGAATTGTTTGAACCTGGGAGATGGAGGTTGCAGTGAGCCAAGATGGCGCCACTGCACTCCAGCCTGGGTGACAGAGCAAGACTCTGTCTCAAAAAAAAAAAAAGAAAAAAAAAAAGGAAAAGAAACAGTGGGAAAACTAATGAAAACAAAGTCTAATGCCTTTTCTTCAAGTGATAATTTTTTTCTTTCTTTGCTCCTCATAAATGGCTAATATTCAGATAATGAGAAAATATTAAGTGCCTTATTTTATTTATTTATTTTTTTCTTTTTAACCTTTATTTTAGGTTCAGGGATTAAATGCCTCATCTTAAAAGTAGGAACAATGTAGTAAACTGTACAAGGTTCCAGCTGTGCAATGTGGAGGGAATATAGTCTAATGGAGGAGACCAACTTGAAAATAAATGGTTATGATGCAATGTGATAAATGAAATTATCTTGGGAACTTAGCAGAAGAACTACCTCTTCTTTGAAGAGTTAAAGAAAACTACTCAAGAGTGGGATTTTGTTTTTTGTTTTTCTGAAACAGAGTCTCTCTCTGTTTTGTATAGGCTGGAGTACAGTGGTGCGATCTTGGCTTACTGCAACCTCCACCTCTGGGGTTCAGGCAATTCTCCTGCCTCAGCCTCCTGAGTAGCTGGGATTACAGGCGCCCACGACCAGGACTGGTTAATTTTTGTATTTTTAGTGGAGACAGGGTTTCACCATGTTGGCCAGGCTGATCCTGAACTCCTGACCTCAGGTGATCCACCCACCTTTAAGATCCTTGGCCTCTTAAAGTGCTGGGATTACAGGAGTGGGCCACTATGCCCAGCCAAGAGTGGGATTTTGAACCCTGCATAGAATTGTATTTACCAAAGCAAAGTAGAAAGTGCCTTTGAGACAGAAGACATGGAAGTTCTGTGGGGAAATGGCAGTAGGGTTGCAAAACAGGGTGGGGGAGCATGAATGAAACAGGCAGGCAATGAGAATGGAATGGAAGACTGGAACCAGTTTACAAGATGTGTAAGGAGCGTGGACTTTATTTTGTGGAGGAGTGTGGCAATTATATATTCATTTTAGAAGAACAATGATGCAAAGAGACAATGGATTGAAAAAGGCAGTATCAGAGGCAGAAAATCCAGTTAGGAAGCTGTTGCTGTAACATCATCTAGAAAAAAAATGGGGGCTTGAACCAAGGCAATGGTGATGCAAACAGGTAAAAAATGGATTTATAACCATTCAGTGCATGCAAGAGTCAACCTTGATGAAGATGGGTGAGTGGTAAGAAGAGAGAATAATAAGTATTAGCTCTTTTCTTTTTTTACCTGTAACAATTCCTGTTATTTCTAACAGGAAATTAATAGATGAGGCCAGGCACAGTGGCTCACGCCCATAATCCTAGCAGTTTTGGAGGCTGAGGTGGGTGGATCACCTGAGGTCAGGAGATAGAGACCATCCTGGCCAACATGGTGAAACCATGTCTCTACTAAAAATACAAAAATGAGCTGGGTGTGGTGTCATGCGCCTGTAATCCCAGCTACTCGGGAGGCTAAGGCAGGAGAATTGCTTGAATCTGGAAAGCGGAGGTTGTAGTGAGCCAAGATTGCACCACTGCATTCCAGCCTGGGTGAGACAGAGATTCCGTCTCAAAGAAAAAAAAGATGAAAAATATGCTGCTTTAAAATACACACACACACACTCTCTCTCTCGCTTTCTCTCTCTCTCTCTCTCTCGCCATTAAGCAAGCTAGAGTCAATGTTGCAAAATGATCATGATCACAATAGCTGAATTTAGGTGGTGGGCATAAGAATGCTTATTATACTGTCCTTTTGCACCTTTTTGCAGTTTAGGAATTTTTTTCTAAATTGCAAAGTTGTCAACCATTTGAGCTACTGACATGATTGAATCAAGTGCATCTGAAGAACCATCGTTCCCGGACAAGTCAGAGTGCTGCTGCCCTGGCTCTCACCACTTCCCTTCCCACTCCTCCATCACTGCCACTGCACTGCCATTCTTTGTGCATTTTATCTAATAAGGCAGAAAGACAAAGAGAATGCCAACTCAATACATAGGCTTATACTACATATTCACATAGCCTCAGAATTAGAATATTTTATCATATATTAGAACTCACAGCAACTTCTACATAGCTAACATGTCTAATAGACATGTTCCCAATTATTGCATTTTTCACATTATTCTTATCTTATTTGGCACTTTCTAATTACATCCTGTGTATTATCTACACGCTATCTGTTCACTCCACAATTTTCACCTATATCCAAGGAGACAAAGACACATGATCGAACTCTTCACATTTCTTTGCTTTACCTTTAGTATCCTGCTGCAGCCTGTCATTTTGTATAACCAGCATTAACAATTCTTGTAGCTGAAATGTAATGAATTCTGAAAATAAAAGTATCTCAAAACGGGAAGTCTTGACTCATCTATGGTTTTTGAATCTTGTGTTTAATGGTAATTTCTATTACATCAAATTTACTTTGTTTACAAATTGCATTAAGGTGTTTAAAATCAAAGACTTTTATCTTGGTTTTAATATGTCCACAAAATACGGGTGTGTTTGTGTATGTGCATGTACATGTATGTTATAGTTTTACTTTATATTTTTTATTTCTGAGATTTTACTTTATTTGCATTTTTATTTAGGTCTGAGATTTCAGCCTCTTCTGTTGCTGGTAACCTTAGTGTTGCGTCTGTTTCTTTATGCCTCTTGCTGCCTTCAGTCCCTTTCCTATCTCCAGGCTACGGTGCCATGTGTGTGATGGAAAGCAGTGGACCCACCGAATTACTCCAGGTTTCAAGTGAATACCCTGAACAAGCTAGGGCGGCTGAGCAGGAATGGATAACTGAATGTTCTAATCAAATAAAATGACAACAAAGCAGATTTAGACCATTTTTCATGAATGAGTTGATTCCTATCCTGCATGGTAATTAGATATGTATAGTAAGCCACTCAGATACGTGCCAGAGATTTTTATTTCATTTCCAACTGAAACAGGTGCAAGGAGATTTTTCGTAAGATAGAGTTTTTTTCCCTTTTAAAATTCCCTCTTTCTAGGTTGAATGAGTGACTAAAAAATAAAAAAAACTAAAAACATAAATTCCTCCTTTCTTGCCTTTTTTTTTTTTTTTTTGCTTCCATGATAACTTCCGGTTAAAAAGTACTAACAATTTCCATTTCAAGTAGTTGGATTGCTAAACTACCTTGTTTGGGGGCAATTTTGCAGAGCTACTTCTGGTCCCCCACGATACTTTGGTGTTGACCCTGACCCCTGGCATCGTCTCTGAGTGTGGATGGGGCCACCTCCCTTTAGTTCTCATTTCTGTTGATATGTAGAGTCTCTCAGTTGCTGGGGAAAAGATGGGAAAATAGCAGGAGTGCAGGGATCTTCTGGGAATTGCGGTACTGGACAGTTTGAGTTTAAAAGTTACTGCAACATGTTGAATAAACTGAAATGGCTCCAATCAAAACTGGTTGTCGGGAAAGGACAAAGGGACATTGGAGCAAAAACTGGATTTGAGGTGGAGAGAGTGGGGAAAGGACGGGATAGCCATATTGGTTACATGCCTTTACGTGGGTCTAGGATATTATCTGTAAGCCCTGGCTCTTGTTATTCTGTGGCCTGATTTTGGAATCCTCCTGAGTCAGTCTAGTCACCACAGGCATGACTCTGAGAAGGTGATTGCTGTGTGTAAGCTAAAGATCTGTGCCACTAAAGAGGTTATGATTGAAACTCAGATGTCCTCTAGCTTGGAGCTTTTATCAGTGAGTAAAGCTAGGGGGAAAGGGCATCTTTTTCTTTGAATCTTGAGAAACTCCCGTAGGACCAGCAGCAGTGGTTTTGTGCTCCTGTTACCATATTGTTTCTCATGATGGTGAGGACCTTGCACCAGGTTATCCACCAGTTTGGGCAAAGGCGCTCAGTGCAACAGCAGCATTTACAGTAGCAGCGGATGGTGGTGCCCTTTCAATCCACAGACAAGGTTTTCTGGGCGTGGTGTGGTGGCTCATGCCCATAATTCCAGCACTTTGGGAGGTCAAGGCAGATGGATCACCTGAGGTCAGGAGTTTGAGACCAGCCTGACCAACATGGAGAATCCCCGTCTCTACTTGAAAAAAATACAAAATTAGCCCGGTGTGGTGGCGCATGCCTGTAATCCCAGCTAGTCGGGAGGCTGAGGCAGGAGAATCTCTTGAACCTCGGAGGTGGAGGTTGCGGTGAGCTGAGATCACACCATTGCACTCCAGCCTGGGCAACAAAAGCAAAACTCCATCTCAAAAAAAAAAAAGAAAAATCTTGCCTGGTTACTCATTGGTGGGGTGATAGATACCAAAACATCACTTTGAGCTGAGTAAGCACTGGGATACTTTGACTTACCATTCAAGGGAGAGAGGTAAGGAAGAATATATTCCTTACCCAGAACAGATGGAAAATACAGACTTGTGTAAGAAATATGGAGGTACTGACAAGCGCTTCTTAACAGAAGGTGAAAGGCTTGACAGGCATTCTGAGATTTGACCTGCTGAGCATCTTATAATAATAGTTCCAATAACCCAGGTTACAAAAGAATAAATTTGTGCGAGAATAATATTTTTGCAATAACTTTCAAAAAAATGATATAAAGTATAAAACTTTTGTAAGTTTTTATCCTGTGCTTTCATCCTGATTTGAATAAGTATCAAAAAAAAAAAGTTACTGAGCAAGTACAAGTTTATGGGATTGTAAGCAGGGATTTCCCTCCCTCTTCCAAGCATAAATCTCTGAACAGAGGAGATGCTTCTTTGACCATTATTCTATGTCCCTAAACTT
The DNA here is from genome assembly GCF_043159975.1 of Macaca nemestrina. Lineage (NCBI taxonomy): Eukaryota > Metazoa > Chordata > Mammalia > Primates > Cercopithecidae > Macaca > Macaca nemestrina. The sequence goes on along the minus strand of NC_092125.1, from coordinate 11,161,452 downwards.
CCTTGGAGAATTCCTGATTATTCTTTTGGCTTACTAGAGTGAGGACTCCAGAAATGGTGAGATTTTAATAATTGAATGAATGCATCATTCCAGGAGCCCATTTTGGGGGATATTTATTGGTTGTTTCCCCATCACATGCCTTGTCTTCTCCTGGTAAATTTGCTCACTCTCATTTTGGCTTTATGGATTGGGTGAACTTGACCCCCTTCAAGTTCTAGGTTCTTGATTGGTTCTTGATTGGCTTCAGTAAATTGGGTTATCCTAACCCTGAGCCCACAGTGAATGGTTCAAGGACAGGCACATAATCCAGTCAGCCAGAATGAGATTTGAAGACACATTTTCTGGAGCACCTCAGTTTTTTTTTTTTTTTTTACCTGTGGAATCCATCCCAAAAGACTCTCATTCCCAGTGCCCAAGCATGAGGAAAGCTGGCCCTGAGAACAACTGGCAGCCACCCTGGGACCATGTGGAGAGGGTCTGCCTAGAATCAGATCCAAAAGTGCTGACGTCCCAGAAAATAGACAGGGGAAAACTGTATCCTGAATAGATTCAAACGTTGAATTAAGCACTGAAATATTTTTCAGACTGTGATGTAAGCCCACTTTAATTGGAGTTTCTTTTATTTGAACTGTAAAGGATCTGAAATAATATAGAGACAAAATGATTCCTAGACTCGAGAAAAGAACCCTTAACTGTAGTTTTGCTAGTGGTAACAATATATCTAAAGGAAAGAGATCATGGTCACAAGGAATGCGGTCAGTATATCCATGGTATAGGGTTGGAAGGAAAAGTGGCAATTATTTTTAAGAGATAGTGCATCTGTGCGAAAGAACATCTTACATTCTCTGTTGTGGGGCTGGCCTATGGTTGTGCTTTTCCAGAGCTCAGATGAAACATACCCCCAAACCACTGTACCTTTATTGTTAGACTTAACAAGGTTGCAGAGCAAAATTATGATGAATAATTCAGGTTTTAGAAGCCCTGGTACAGTGAGAGTAGGGTGTCTTAAGTAAAAACTGAAGCATTATGGTCATTAAAAAGTCATAGGTCCTATTTTTGATTAGCTTTTTATTTTATATACCATTTGGGGGGTATATGTTAACTGGTGTGGGTACTTAGTTAGCAAGTGGCTGAGGGTACATTAAGAAAATCCAGTGTGGTAAACTGAAAAGCTGCAGATTAGACATTAAAACATGGTACCTCAATAGAGGTGTAGGCAAAGATATCCTGCCTGACTTCCTTAGGGGGATACCTTAACTCTACTTTTTGTGACTCTGTTTAGAATTCATGATATGCTTCACAGGGAAGAACAAAAATGTATGTATGTATGTCTCTAACAGAAGACATAAGATCTGACCTCACAGGCATGAACCCTCAATGTAAACTATGGCAGATGTGTTACATAATGTTCATTATTTCATCAAAGATGTCATGGAAATTATTAAGCATGTGAGTCTCTTCAGACTTCAGGCAATGCAGGCACAAAATGATAAAGAAAAAGTATCTTTTCTCTTTAGAAAACAAAAAAGTTTGAAGTGGTAAATACTAGTTATAAATAAGTAATAAAAACTTTAAGTGAAAAAGCAGATATCTAGAATCATATTCTCCTGCTCCAACTGTCAATGTAATTCTCACTGGTTTAATTTTAAAATTCATTAAAAGTACTGTTTCCTTAGCTTAGGCATTACCATCTGGAATAAAGTTTGTTCTGGTATGGGATAAAAGAAAAACTTTTTATTATTGAAAAGTTAAATCGAGTATTTCTAACTCCAGAGTTTCATTCTTAAAAAAATAAATTAAGACTCAAGATATTTCTGGTAAAGCAGTTATTTTCAAGTCAGGTATTTAAAGTCTGAGTATAAATTTTCTAACATTACATTTTACTTTATAATGAAAGTAGTACATGCAATTATTGAAATTTTCTAGGCAACAAACGCTCCCTGACAAGACACTGAATATCCGTGGGACAAGGAATTTTCAAACTAAAGTCTTAACCTACACCTAAATGAGACCAGCTATTCTTTCTGCCCCTATGCAAAAGCCTATGGAAGGCTTTTCCAAGTAATGGTTGGTCACAGGGCACTTGGATCAGAATAACTGGGGTGACTTCCATTTCTAGTTGGGATGGACAAAATCACAGGAGACAATTGCTTCTATGCTATTAGGAACAAGCCAGATAGGCTGCAAGCTACAAAATCCTAGTTTAAGAAGTCCATTAGAGAGTTGAGGACAGAAATAGACCTAAATGAACTAAAATATAGAAAGTGGTAAGTCCTTCCTAGGAGCTGAGAGGCATTCCTCTTTTCATACCTGGCAGAGTGGTGAGGGTGGGAGTACTCCGTCATAGATGGGGTAAGAAAACACCAGTAGAATTTTCAACAAATTTTTAATAGCATGTTTGGGCTGATGAGATACATTACAATCTGAGGAGCCCAAGCCATAATTTGAGCCTACACATACCCACCATCTCTTCCCCATTTTCTCTCACTGAGTGGATCAGGATTGTATGCCAAATGCTGGGGTAGGTAAGAGTGCTGAGATAACACCTCTCCAGAGACTCTTGAGATATCACTATAGACACTTAAAGAATAATAAGAGGATGTTATGAACAACTTTATGCAATAATTTTAATAAATAAGATGAAATCTTTGAAAAAATACAACATATCAAAATTGACAGGAGACAAAATAGAAAATCTAAATAGCCCTGCATATCATCTGTTAAAGTCATAATAAAGTCATATATTAAAGTCATAATAGAGAACCTTCGCTAAAACAAACTCCAGGCCCAAATGTCTTCACTGGTGAATTCTAGCAAACATTCAGGAATAAATATTACCAATATTTCATAAACTCTTTCAGAAAATAAAGGAGAATAAAATACTTCCCAGTTCATTTTATGAGGTCATCATAACCCTGTTGCCAAAACACAAAAGAGGTATTCAGAATATTATAGACGAATATCTCTCTTGAACATAGGTGCAAAAATCCTGAAGAAATTATTAATGAATCAGAAATAGCCACATAGTACATTGTGACCAAGTGGAATTTATCCCCATGATGCAATATTAATTTAACATTTGTATATGTTTGTTCTCACATAGCTATAAATAACTACCTGAAACTGGCTAATTTATAAAGAAAGGAGGTTATTGGCTCATGGTTCTGCAGGCTATACAGGAAGAATGGCTGGAGGCCTCAGGAAACTTACAATCATAGTGGAAGGCAAAGGGGAAGCATGCATGTCTTCATACAATTGCAGCGGGAGAGAGAGTGAAGGGGGAAGTGCTACATACTTTTAAGCAACCAGAGTTCTTGAGAACTTACTCACTATCACAAAATGGCAAGGGAGAAATCCACCCCCATGACCCAGTCACCTCCCACCAGGTCCCTCCCCCAACATTGGGAATTACAAGTTGACAGGAGATTTGGGTGGGGACACAGAGACAAGCCGTATCAACATTCGAAAGTCAGACAGTGAAATTCACCAAAATGACACAATAAAGGAGAAAAATTACATGATTCAACAGATGAAGAAGCATTTGACAAAATGCAAGTTCATTCATGAAAAAGAATTCACCTATGAGCAAATCAGAGATCGAAGGGAACTTTTCTATCTGATAAAGAGCACTTGCAACCCCTGAGAAACCAATAGTCAAATTTATACTGAAACATTCAACTCTTCCTCTAATATCCAGAAGAAGACAAGATGTGTGTTCTTCTTAACATTGTACTGTAATTCCTGGACAGTAGTAAAGAAAAGGGAATTGATGGCATAGAGTTTGGAAAGAAAAAAAATAAAAATAGTCGGACATGGTGGCTCACGCCTGTAATCCCAGCACTTTGGGAGGTCAAGGTGGGCGGATCATCTGAGGTCAGGAGTTTGAGACCAGTCTGACTAACATGGAGAAACCCCGTCTCTACTAAAACCAAAAATGAACTGGGTGTGGTGACACATGCCTGTAATCCCAGCTGTGTGGGAGACTGAGGCAGGAGAATCGCTTAAACCCGGAGGTTGCAGTGAGCCTAGATCGCGCCATTGCACTCCAGCCTGGGCAACAAGAGCAAAACTCTTGTCTCAAAAAAAAAAAAAAAAAAAAAAAAAATTATTTGAAGATTACATGATGTGTACCTATAAATCTCAATGGAATTTATAATCACACACACAACTACTAGAAGCAGTAAATATTTGCCATAAATGGTCATAGGGTAGAAGATCAAAATACAACACTAATTCTAAGTACCAAAAATAAGTAATTTGAAAATGAGAATAAAAATACCATTTACAGTAGCATGAAAAACCAACACCTGAGAATAAAACTTAAAACGATCTTTGAGATCTGTCCTATGGCTAGAGTAACAAATTACAACAAACTGATGGCATAGAACAATATACATTTAGTCTAACAGTTCTAGAGGCTAGACATCTAAATTTCATATTACTCAGCCAAAACCAAGGTGTTAGCAGGGCAGTGCTCCCTTTAAAGGCTCTGGGTGAGAATGCTTTCCTTACCTCTTTGAGCTTCTAGTGGCAGCCAGCATTCCTTGGCTTATAGCTGTATCCCTCCAGTCTTCAGTGGCAACATCTTTCAATCTACCTCTTACCTATCTTCACATTGCCTTTTATTCTGAGGTTGTATAATCTCCCTCTACTTCCCACTTACAAGGATACATGTGATTGCATTTAGGGTTCACCTGAATAATCCAGGACATAACTCCATCACATCTACAATATCTTTTTTTTTTTTTTCCCTTTGCTGTACAAGGTAACATTCATGGGTTCCAAGAATTAGGTAGGATCTGATGTTTTTAGGGGCCATTGTTCAGCCATATGACACCTGTGGATTTTAACAAAACACCTATTAGAAATAGTATTTAGCAAGATCATCAGATACAAGATCAAAAATCAATGAAAATCAATTATATTTTTAAATACTAGCAATAAATAACTTGAAAATGAAAGTTATTTCATTAATGCTACATTTTCAGTAGCATTAAAAAATTCAATACCTAGGAATAAAGCTAACACAATGTGTTCAAGACCTATTCACTGAAAACTGTAAAATATTGATGAGAATAATTAAAAATAACCTAACTAAATGTAGAAATACATCATATATATTACTTGTAAGACTCAGTATTATTAAGATACAGATTCAATTTAATCTCAAATTCTCAGCAAAATTGTTTAGGAAATTGACACGATGATTCTAAAATTTATATGGAAATGCAAAGATGTAATGTAGCCAAACAATTTTGAAAAAGGAAAAAAAGTTGGAGCCTTAAAATTAACTTGTTGTAAAGCTATAGCAATCAACATGGTGTGGAATTTATGTAAAGATAAATAAATAGATTAATGGAACAGAATAGAGAGTTCAGACAGAAACCTTTACCTATATTGCCAAGTGATTGTCAATAAAGCTGTTAAGTCAGTTAGGAAAGGAATATATTTTTATGAATGATGCTAGAACAACAGGATATACATATGAAAAAAATTGAATTCTGACTCACGTAATATACAAAATGTGATTAAAAGATCACAGACCTAAATGTAAAAATTATAATCTAAATCTTTTTGAAGAAAACATACAAATATATGCTTGTGACTTCAGGGTAGGTAAAGATTTATTAGAGATGACACAAAGAAATCCCACAAATCATTAAAAGAAAACAATGTAAAGTGAACATTATCAAAATCAGAAGTTTCTGGGCCAGGCATGGTGGCTCACATGTGTAATCCCAGCATTTTGGGAGGCGAAGGCAGGAGGATTGCTTGAGGCCAAGGGTTTAAGACCAGCTTGGAAAACATAGTAAGACCCCCATCTCTACCAAAACAAAAAAAAGTTTCTGCTCATCAGAACTCCATTAAGAAAATTAATAGACAATCCAAGACCAAGAAGAAATAGTCACTATGAATATATATCCTATATTCTAGGAACTGAATCTGGAATATATTTAGAACTCCTATACATAGAAGACAAACAATCCAACAAAAGGATAGGCAGTCTTGTACAGACATTTTCTGAATGAAGATAATAGTGTGCTCAAATCACAGTTATCAGGAAATGCAAATTACACCACAATAAAGTGCTATTTTACACTTATTATTATAGCCAAACTTAAAAAGATGCTAATACAAAATGTTGGGGGAAATGTAAAGCAACTGGAACTCTCATACACTACTGATGTCAGGGTAAAACGATACAACTACTTTGGAGAATGGTTTGGCAGTATAAATGGAAAAACACATCCATCTCTGACTCAGTTATTCTATTCCTAGGCATATAAAACAAGATAAATGACAATGTATATGCACAAAAGTACATATATACAAATGTTCGTAGAAATCTTATTAATCAGAACTTCAAATTGCAAATGTCTAGAAACTGAAGAATGGATAAACTAGCATGCAATGAAATGATATTCAGTTATAAAAAGAAACCTTTCAATGGTAGATGCTACAATGCAAATGAATCTCAAAATAGTTGTGAGTGACAGAAGGCAGACACACAAGAGAGAGCATATTATATGATTCAATTTATATGAAGTTAGAAAGCAGTAAAAACAAATCTATGGTGAGGGAAATCAGAGTACTTCTCATTTAGGGTGAGAGAAAAATGGAATGGAGAGGAGTATCAGGAAACTTTCTAAGAGGATGAAAATGTTTTACAGCTTCTTTTAAGTAATGGCTACACGGATACAACCACTGTCAAAACTAATGAAACTGAACATTTAAGATCTATATATTTTAGTCCATATAAATTATATCTCATTTTAAAAATAAGATACTAGTGAGAAGTTTATTATGCAGAATCTTAGGCCCCATGCCAGGTAGACTAAATTAGAATATTCAGGAATAATTCTCCTAAATATTAAATTCTGCAAACCACTACAAAAGGTATCTGACACAAAGCAGGAATTCCGTTTAGGTAAATTTATATAGAAAGGGAAAGGGACTTTATTTTTTGGTAGACATGGAAAGTGACTTACCTTTTCACAAAGGTGGAGAATAATAAGTAGCATCTGTTCATGATTATCTAACTCTTTCTGTCCAGTGGTAGAAAGGAGAATACATTCTGGGGAACTAAGGATCCATTTTCTTAAGGGAACAAGAATATGAATGAATGGCGATTTTGTAGGACTGAAATGTTAAGAGGTATTAGACTTAGTGGCACTCTGGGTTAAATTTTGTGGGCTGGCCTGGGGACCTAATCAACATTTATCCTAATTGCTAGTTTGAGACATTGTTTTCTGAGTTCCCGGTAATTGACTTACAAATGAACTTGGGAAACGCTGCCAGCTTATAAATTGAGGACAGTCTGTACCAAAAAAAAAAAAAACAAAAAAAACAACTTTTTACATGACAATTGAGAGAGAAAGAAGAATGTGGTAAAGTAAGATAAATTAGTCTTTTGCAGTGTTTGTAAGGTCAATGTCATCAACAACAGTAACACTGTAGCACCTGTACTGCTAATACTCCATAAATTATCCTTGTGAGCTCTCTTTACCCCTTCAAGGAAGCAAAACATAAGCCTAGGTATTTTCGTTTTTATACAGAATTGCAGTGAGCTGCTCAAACTCCCATATAATTGCAATTTCATTCCATTCTCTTTTCGGGTAGGCAGTGAGCAATGGGTTACAGACAGAAAACTTGGGCCCAAGCTGTGAGCACTAGGACTTGCTGAACGAGTTTTCCCTCTAGGAGGAATTTTCAGTTTTGGGTTTCCCTTAAAGAACTTCACATAGGGCTGGGTGCGGCGCGGTGGCTCACGCCTGTAATCCCAGCACTTTGGGACACTGAGGCGGGTGGATCAGGAGGTCAGGAGATCGAGACCATCCTCGCCAACATGGTGAAATCCTGTCTCTACTAAAAGTATAAAAATCAGCTGGGCGTGGTGGCACGTGCCTGTAATCTCAGCTACTTGGGAGGCTGAGGCAGAAGAATCGCTTGAACCAGGGAGTCGGAGGTTGCAGTGAGCCGAGATCGCTCCATTGCATTCCAGCCTGGCGACAGAGTGAGAATCTGTCTAAAAAAAAAGAATTTCACATAGGAAACCATCACCACCCTGTACAGTAGGAGCATGAAGCTGCGTTCGGAGGTCAGTGAGGCAAACTTTGCGGAACAGATGTGAAAGGAGATTTTGTGGAAGAATCAGCAGAGCTGCTCTATTGGCAGAATAAAAGCACAAGGATGCCTGCAGCTGTCTGTGTGCTCAGATATCTGGGAAATGACTCCAAAAACTAAAAGAGGGGTGCAGGGAAAGAAAATTCCAGGAATTTTCTTCCTTTGAGAGGATATGATTTGACTGTGGTTGGCTGTTTTTGTAAGTTTGTTCCCAGACTGAACCTAGGGTGAGTCTGCTGATTCCCTTGGTTCAGTAACGAGATGCAGGGGAACTGGGAAAGAAGAGAGTTTATTTCTGTAACCAGGTAGAGGGAGAATGTTGAGGAAATATTGTCAGACCAACTCAAAATGACAGTTTTCCAGTGCTTATATAACTTCTAAGCTGTATGTCTACGTGTAAGTGTGCATTCACCTAAAGATATATGTGATTAATTTCTTCTAATCTATAATTAAGGTCTGAGTCCTGGAGATCTTCCTCTGGAGCCTCAGTAAATTTACTTAATTTAGTGGGTCCAGGTGCTGGAGGTGATTACTCTTGTCTTGTCTCCCGCTAAGTTACAGAGGTCTGGGAGTTCCTTTAGACCCTGCAATAAAACTTGTTCAAACCTAAATGGGTCCTGGTGTGGGGAGTGTGAGCATTCCTTCAGTATCTTGTCATGCTCCATGGCCCAGGAAGGCCTGGGCAAGACTCTTAGTGGGCCTTTATTACTTGTTCCAGCCTATGTGTAAGGCTTTCTCAGCCTTTAATATTTAACCTAACCATTTAGTCAGTGCAGAAACATTTGTTTTGGAGGCCTGGCTTTTCAGCTTTTGTGTGACCTGGCCTGCCAGAAGTTCATTAACCCCCCAGGCCATTCTCCACACTCCTGCTAGATGATGCTGCAAGAAACAGGTAAGACTACAAGACCCCTCTAACGAGAAGACTTTGGCCCCAAGCCATGGGCACTCACTGACTAAATACAGGCAGTCTTCTTAGTGGTTAAGAGTGTGAGTTCTGCGAGCATGATGACACAGCAAGAGATATCAGCCTTCTTTGCCCCATGCATGAAAAAACAATGAGGCAGCTATTTGTGAATGAAAATTCCCCAGGAGGGCTCAAGAGTCCAATTAAGAAGCTACAGCAACACAGTAGAGCAAAAAAGGAGAATAAAAAAAAGTAGAGTGAAAAGGTTGCAGACTCCTTGCAGGTGTCACAATAAAGTATCCATCCCATAGTGTTAGTTGGTTCTAACCCTGGTAGCCTGTTCTGCAGAGTACACCAGCATTCATTGCCACGTTTTCTACTCTGGAGAGGGAGATGCTGCTGTGCCTGGCTCGGAATAAGCTGTTGTGCCACCCTGAGACCAAGGCAGCCACCCACAGCCCCAACTCCCTGCAGGCTCTGGACCCTAGAGCTATGGCTGTTCTGTGAGTGACTGACATTGGATGTCAGCTCTGCAGCTGCTCTCATGTGCCCATGCTGCAGATCTTACTCTGAGGTTGCTCCATGTATGCCCAAGTCATGGGCACTGGAGCCACTGCCAGTGTAAGCTATCCAGAACTCCAGACTCTGAAGATGCTGTCACATCGTGAGTGCTACAGACTCCAGCTCTGTGGCTGCTCCACAAGCAACTGTACATTAGACATTATTGCTACTACTAGGAGGGTGCCCACAAGCCATACCCAGTGCCAGGATGGATCCTGTCAGCCATGACATCCCCTTTGGGTGAAAAAGAGATCAGGAGTTTCCTAGCAGCCTTATCCACCAGAGACCTCAGCAGTCCTTGTTGCCACTGGGGACACCCACAGCCTTGGTCATTGAATTCTGCAATATTTGCTAATGCTGACCTCACTTAATAGGATATTCATGGAGACTACTGCATCATGATAGACACTTCCCAAAGCCAAAACTGCCACACCCTATCCAGTTGGCATCCTTGTACCTACCTGCAGGTGAATGTCTCTCCCTCCAAAACCAGTCTGTAAAGTTTAGAATAGGTAAATGTTCCATCACGTGCTTAAACATCGATGCAAGACTGCAGGAAATACAACAAATCAAGAAAACATGACATCACCAAAGAAACATAATTATTTTCCAGTAACCAGCCCCAAAGAAATAAAAATCTCTAAATTGCCAGTAAAGGAATTTAAAATAACTTTTTTAAAGACAGTGAGCCATAAGATAGCATGTATGGAAAACTCAATGAAATTAGAAAAACAATACACAAACAAAACTAGAAGTTCAACAGTGAGATGGAAGTTATAACAAAAGAACCAGACAGAAATTTTGGAACTGCTAAATGCAAAGACTGAAATGAAAAATGCAATAAAGAGCCTCAACAGTACACTTGATCAAGCAGCAGAAAGAATCTACGAATTTGAAAGCAGGTCAGAGGAGAAAAAAAAAGAAGAAAGAAAAAAGTGAAGAAAGCCAAACTGAGTTATGGAACACTATCAACACCTGGCATTTCCCAGGCGGGAAAGAGAGAGAAAGTATTTAAAGGAATAATGGCTGAAAATTTCTCAAATCTGGGGAGAGATACAGACGTTAAAGTCCATGAAGCTCATAGGTTTCTATACAGAATGAACTATCTCAAAGGTAAATTAAAAAATCAGTCTAACTTACAAAAGGAGCAAAAACAATAAAAAACTTAGGTATAAATTTCACCAAGATAGTGAAAGATCTGTACACTGAAAACTAGAAGTCATTGATGAATACAATTGAAAAAGATAAATAAATGGAAAGATACCTTGTGTTCATGAATTGGAAGAATTAATACTATTAAAATTGTGCATATGGTCTGAAACAATCCACAGATTGAATACATTCCTTATGAAAATTCCAAGGACATTTTTCACAGAATAGAAAAAAATGATTATAAGTTCTTATGGAACCACAAAGAACCCTGAATTGCCAAAAGCAGCCATGAGTGAAAATAATAAATCTGGAGGCATTACATTATTTGACTTCAAAATATATTACAAAGCCATAGTAATCAACACAGCATAATACCAGCACAAAAACAGATACATAGGCCAATGGAATAGAATAGAGAGTCCAGAAATAAATAAGTAAGTAAATAAATAAACAAATAATAGAGAGCCCAGAAAGGATGCATTTACAGTCAACTGATCTTCAACAAAAGTGTCAAGCATATACAATGGCAAAAGGATAGTCTTCTATAAATGGTGTTGGGAAACTGGATTATCATCATGCCAGAAAGTGAAACTGGACCTCTATCTTACACTATTCACAAAAATTAACTAAAATGGAGTAAAAACTTAAATGTAAGATCAGAAATCTTGAAACTCCTAGAAGAAAATAAAGGGGAAAAATCTTGACATTTATCTTCACAATGATTTTTTATGACACCAAAAGCACAGGCACCAAAGCAAAAATAAACAAATAGGACAATGTCAAACTAAAAATCTTCTGTGTAGCAAAGGAAACAATCAGCAAAATGAAAAAGCAACCTACAGAATGGGAAAAAATTAACTGCAAATATATCTGATAAGGTGTTAATATCTAAAATATGTGAGGGACACATACAGCTCAATAGCGTCAAAATAAATAATCTGGTTAAAAATATACAAAGGACCTAAATAAACATTTTTCCAAAGATATACAAATGGCTAATATGTACATGAAAGGGTACTTGTTATCACTAATTATCAGGAAAATATAAATTAAAGCTATGATGAGATATCTATGCCCTTATACCTGTTAGGATGGCTATCATAAAAAAAGACAAAAGGTAACAAGTGTTGGCAAGGATGTGGACAAAAAGGGAAACCTTGTACACTGTTGGTGTGAATGTAAATTGATACAGCCATTATGAAAAATAGTATAAAATTTCCTCGAAAGTTTAAAAATAGAATTACCATATGATCTATTATCACCACTTATGAGTGTATGTATACGTGGGTATGTATACATACACACATATACATACACACACGTACATTAGAATATTATTCAGCCATAAGAAGAAGGAAATCGTGCCACTCAAAGCAACATGAATGCACCTGGAGGGCATTATGCTATGTGAAATATGCTAGGCACAGAAAGACAAATACCATATGGTATTATTCATATGTAGAATCTAAACAAACACTAAAAGACAAACACAAAAACCAGAGGAGAATGGCAGTTGCCAGAACAGAAATGGGGAGCTGGGCAAGTGGTTGGTGGAGGGAAAAGGGAAAGTGTTGATCAAAGGGTGCAAAATTTCAGTTATAAGTCATATAATAAGTTTTGAGGATCTAATGTGTAGCATGGTTGCCATAGTTAATAATACTGTATTGTATTCCTGAAATTTGCTAAGAGAGTAGATCTTGTGTTCACACCCAAAAAATTGAAAAAAATATAACTATGTGAGGTAATGTTGTGTTAATTGACTTGTCTTAATTATTTCATAATATATAAGTATATGAAATCATCACATTGTACATTTCAAATATATGCACTTATGTTTTTGTCCATTGTACCTCAATAAAGCTGGAAGAAACTAATGAATAACAGGGACAAAAAAAGAGGGTGAGCTCTAGGCTCAAGCACCAACACCACCACTTACTAGTTCTGTAACATTTGTCATATGAACTTCCTCAACCCCATGCCTTAATTTTCTCTCTGTAAAATTGATTTAATGTTTTCTACAACAAAAGGCTATCATGAAGAATAAGAAAATGATGTGGAAAGTACCGGCATTTTTCAAAAGCTCGAAGTCTTCAAAATTAACTCCTTAACACAGTCTTGACACCCCTCCATTATTTGGTCCCACTTCCATCTTCAGCCCCATAAACTGCACCCTAGGTTCCAGCCTACAGAGCTACAAATAATTCCTGAATATTTAAGGTTACTTCAGAACTCTAAGCTCAATTTGTGCTTTCTTCCCTTCATGTCTTTCCTGAACCCTATGCACACATTTTATTAGAGCATCTGCTTTATTGCTCTCATTCATTTACTTCTCTGCCCATCTGTAATAGATTGTGAGCTCTGCAGGAACAGAGGCTCTGCCTGAGTTGTCTTAGTTCAAGCTGAGAAGCAGTATAATTTATTAGCGGTAGTAGAGGGAGTTAGGGTAGCAGTGGTAGTAGTATTAATATAGTCATTCCTCAGTATTGGTGGGTAATTGATTTCAGGACTCCTTGAAGGATAACGACATCGATGAGGAGATCATGGCAGACAGGAGGCAGGACTACATTGCAGCTCTGGATAGAGCAGCATGTGGCAGCTCGCATTGTGAATTTAAGTTCCAGAGTGACTGCAAGAACAAACCAGCAATCCTGAGAGGACCCACAGACCCTCTGAAGGAAGTGAATTGCTCCTGCAGGACCCGAGAGACACCTCAAATACTGTGTGTCGCAACCGCGGAAGTGGGAAAGGGAGACCCTCCTCTCCTGAACACACACTGCCACTGGAGAAACTGAAGGTCTGTTTGTGGGATAAGTTTCTGACCTTAGCTGGAGCTGAGTCAATTTAGAGAGCCGAATAAAATACAGGGGTAGAGGAAGCAGCAGAAATGCCTGGAAGCTCGCTGGTTCCCCAAGCAGCCCATTCCAGCCTGGCACCACAAGGATCCACTGGGAGGGAGGCCAGAGGAACCAGGGATAAAATGCCATAGGGAGAAGGAAATCTCTAGCTGAACTTTGTAACAATTTGAGGTGAGACGCCTCCTGGCCAGAACTTGGGGGAGGGTACAAATCTGGTGTGCACACTCCACAGATTGGGGAAGAGCCAAGCCCTTTCCTTTCGCAGCTGGAAGGTGGGTAGCCTGGGACAAGTTTTCAAGCCCATTTCACCCACCGCCTGGAAACAGGCTCAGGGCTGCCAGGGGAGGACATGATAGGAGTGAGACTGGCCCTTCGGTTTGCTGGGTGAGGCCTGTGACTGCCGGCTTTCCCCACTTCCCTGACAACCTGCATGACTCAGCAGAGGCAGCCATAATCCTCCTAGGTACACAACGCCAGTGACCTGGGAATCTCACCTCCATCCGCTGACAGCAGCCAAAGCAAGACCCACCTAAGGAGAGTCTGAGCTCAGACAGCCAAACACTACCCCCACCTGATGGTCCTTGCCTACCAACCCTGGTAGCTGAAGACAAAGGACATATAATCTTGGGAGTTGTAGGGCCCCACCCACCACCAGTTCCTCTCCATAATACCACAGCTGATGCTCTCTGGAAAGTGCCACCTCCTGGCAGGAGGCCAACCAGCACAAAAATAGAGCATTAAGCCACTAAAGCTAAAAACCCTCATGGAATCCATTGTACCCCTGCCCCTGCCACCTCCACTGGAACTCACGGTGATATCCATAGCTGAGAGACCTATACATGGTACAGGTCACAGAACTCTGTGCAGGCAACCCCCAGTACCAGCCTGGAGCCAGGTAGACTCACTGGGTGGCTAGACCCAAGAAAACAGACAACAATCACACCAGTTCAGCTCACAGGAATCCACATCCTTAGGAAAAGGGATCACATCAAGGGGACACCCCATGGGACAAAAGAACCTGAACAACAGCCTTCAGCTCTACACCTTCCCTCTGACAGAGTCCACTCATATGAGAAAGAATCAGAAAACCAACCCTAGTAATATGACCAAATACGACTCTTTAACACCCCCCCTAAAATCATACTAGTTTACCGGCAATGGATGCAAACCAAGAAGAAATCCCTGATTTACCTGAAAAGCAATTCAGGGGGTTAGTTATTAAGCTAATCAGGGAGGCACCAGAGAAAAGCAAAACCCAATGCAAGGAAACCCAAAAACCAATACAAGAAGTGAAGGGAGAAATATTCAAGGAAATAGATAGCTTAAAGAAAAAACAATAAAAAATTCAAGAAACTTTGCACACTTTTAGAAATGTGAACTGCTTTGGAAAGTCTCAGCAATAGAATTGAACTAGTAGAAGAAAGAAATTCAGAGCTCAGAATGAACCCAATCCAACAAAGACAAAGCAAAAAGAATTAGAAGATATGAACAAAGCCTCCAAGAAGTCTGGGATTATGTTAAATGACCAATCCTAAGAATAATTGGTGTTCTTGAGGAAGAAGAGAATTCTAAAAGCTTGGAAAACATATTTGGGGGAATAATTGGGGAAAACTTCTCTGGCTTTGCTAGAGACCTAGACATCCAAATATAAGAAGCACAAAGAGCGCCCAGGAAATTCATCTCAAAAAGAACATTGCCTAGTCGTATTGTCATCAGTTTGTCCAAAGTTAAGATGAAGGAAAGAATCTTAAGAGCTGTGAGACAGAAGCACCAGGTAACCTACAAAGGAAAATCTATCAGATTAACAGCGGATTTCTCAGCAGAAACCCTACAAGCTAGAAGGGATTGGGGCCCTATCTTCAGCCTCCTCAAACAAAACAATTATCAGCCAAGAATTTGGTATCCAGCAAAACTAAGCATCCTATATGAAGGAAAGATACAGTCTTTTTCAGACAAACGAATGCTGAGAGAATTCGCCATTATCAAGCCACCACTACAAGAACTGCTAAAAGGAGCTCTAAATCTTGAAACAAATCCTGGAAACACATCAAAATAGAACCTCTTTGAAGCATAAATCACAGAGGACCTATAAAAAAAAATACAAGTTAAAAAGCAAAAACCAAAAAACAAAAAATCCAAAGTACACAGGCAACAAAGAGCATGATGAATGCAATGGTACCTCACATTTCAATACTAACACTGAATGTAAATGGCCTTAATGCTCCACTTAAAAGATACAGAACTGCATAATGGATAAGAACTCACCAGACAACTATCTGCTGCCTTCAGGAGACTCATGTAACACATAAGGACTCACATAAACTTAAAGCAAAGGGGTAGAAAAGGCATTTCATGCAAATGGACACCGAAAGCCAGCAGGGGTAGTTATTCTTATATCAGACAAAAGAAACTTTAAAACAACAGCAGTAAAAAGAGACAAAGAGGGACATTATATAATGGTAAAAGGCCTTGTCCAACAGGAAAATGTCACAATCCTAAACATATATTCACCTAACACTGGAACCCCCAAATTTAAAAAACAATTAGTAATAGACCGAAGAAGTGAGATAGACAGCAATACAATAGTGGGGGACTTCCTTACTCCACTGACAGCACTAGACAGGTCATCAAGACAGAAAGTCAAAAAAGAAACAATGAATTTAAACTACACCTTTGAACAAATGGACTTAACAGATATTTACAGAACATTTCATTCCATAACCACAGAATACACATTATATTAAGTACCCTAAACAGACCAATAACAAGCAGTGAGATTGAAATGGTAATTAAAAAATTACCAAAAAAAAAAAAAAAAAAAAAAAAAAAAAAAGCCAGGACCAGATGGATTCACAGCAGAATTCTACCAGACATTAAAATAATTGGTACCCATCTTTTTGACACTGTTCCACAAGATAGATAAAGAAGGAACCCTCTCTAATTCATTCTGTGAAACCAGCATCACCCTAATACCAAAACCAGGAAAGGACATAACCAAAAAAGAAAACTACAGATCAATATCCTTGATGAACATAGATGCTAAAATCCTTAACAAAATACTAGCTAACCAAATCCAACAATATATCAAAAAGATAATCCACCATGATCAAGTGGGTTTCATACCAGGGATTCAGGGATGGTTTAACATACACAAGTCAATAAATGTGATACACCACATAAACATAATTAAAAACAAAAATCACATGATCATCTCAATAGATGAAGAAAAAGCATTTGACAAAATCCAGCATTCTTTTGTGTTTAAAACTCTCAGCAAAATTGGCATACAAGGGACATACCTTAATGTAATAAAAGCCATCTATAACAAACCCATAGCCAACATAACACTGAATGGGGAAAAGATGTAAGCATTCCCACTGAGAACTAGAACAGACAAGGATGTCTTATCACTCCTCTTCCACATAGTACTGGAAGTCCTAGCTAGATCTATCAGACAAGAGAAAAAAATAAAGGACATCCAAATTGGTAAAAAGGAAGTCAAACTGTCACTGTTTGCTGATAGTATGATTGTTTACCTTGAAAACCCTAAGGACTCCTCTAGAAAGCTCCTAGAACTGATAAAAGAATTCAGCAAAGTTTTCAGGTACAAGAGTAATGTACACAAATCAGTAGCTCTTCTATACACCAACAATGATCAAGCAGAAAAGCAAATCAAGAACTCAACCCCCTTTACGATAACTGCAAAAAAAAAAAAAAAAAAACAGAAAAACAAAACTTAGGAATATACCTAACCAGAGTTGAAAGACCTCTACAAGGAAAACTACAAAACACTGCTGAAATAAATCATGGATGACACAAATAAATGGAAACACATCCCATGCTCATGGATGGGTAGAATCAATATTGTGAAATTGACTATACTGCCAAAAGCAATCTACAAATTCAATGCAATTCCCAGGAAAATACCACCATCATTCTTCACTAATTGGAAAAAAAAATCCTAAAATTCATGTGGAACCAAAAAAGAGCTCACATAGCCAAAGCAAGACTAAGCAAAAAGAACAAATCTGGAGGCATCAGCTACCTGATTTCAAACTATATATAAGGCCATAGTCACCAAAACAGCATGGTACTGGTATAAAAGTAGGCACATAGACCAATGGAACAGAATAGAGAGCCCAGAAATAAACCCAGATATATACAGCCAACTAATCTTCGACAAAGCAAACAAAAACATAAAGTGGGGAAAGGACACCTTTTTCAACAAATGATGTTGGGATAATTGGTTAACCACATGTAGGAGAATGAAACTGGATCCTCATCTCTCACCTTATACAAAAATCAACTCAAGATGAATTAATAACTAAGACCTGAAACTATAAAAACCCTTAAAGATAACATTGGAAAAACCCTCCTAGTCCTTGGCTTAGGCAAGGATTTAAGGACCAAGAACCCAAAATCAAATGCAGTTAAAACAAAGATAAATAACTGGGACCTAATTAAACTAAAGGGCTTTTGCGTGGCAAAAGGAACAGTGAGCAGAGTGAATAGGTAACCCACAGAGTGGGAGAAAATCTTTGTAATCTGTACAACTGACAAAGGACTAATATCCAGAATCTGCAAAGAACTCAAATCAGTAACAAAAAAAAAAAATCCCATCAAAAAGTGGGCTAAGTACATGAACAGACAAGTCTCAAAAGAAAATGTACAGATGGCCAACAAACATATGAATAAGAATGCTCAGCATCACTAATGATCTGGGAAATGCAAATCAAAACCACAATATGATACCACCTAGCTTCTGCAAGATTGGCCACAATCAAAAAAATCAAAAAACAGTAGATGTTGGTGTGAATGTGGTGATCAGGGAACACTTCTGCACTGCTAATGGGAATGCAAACTAGTACAGCTACCATGGAAAACGGTGCGGAGATTCCTTTAAAAACTAACAGTAGAACTACCGTTTGATCCAGCAATCCTACTACTGGGTATCTATCTGAGGAAAAGAGGTCATTATTTGAAAAAGACACTTGCACACACATGTTTATAGTAGTACAGTTCACAATTTCAAAATCCTGGAACCAACCCAAATGCCCATCCATAAACAAGTGGATAAAGAAACTGTTGTATATTTGTATGGTGGAATATTTCTCAGCCATAAAAAGGAATTAATTAATAGCATTTGCAGTGACCTGGATGAGATTGGGGACTATTATTCTAAGTGAAGTAACTCAGGATTGGAAAAACAAACATCGTGTGTTCTCATTGATACGTGAGAGCTAAGCTATGAGGAGGCAAAGGCATAAGAATGATACAGTGGACTTTGGCGACTTCGGGTGAAGAGGAGAGAGGGGCAAATGATAAAACACTACAAATATGGTGCAGTGTATACTGCTCGGGTGATGGGTGCACCAAAATCTCACAAATCACCACTAAAGAACTTACTCATGTAACCAAATACCATCTGTATCCCAATAACTTATGAAAACAAAAAACAAACCATAAATCAAAATCAACAGATGCTCAAATCACTGTTATAAAATGGTATTTGCATATAACCCTATGCACGTCCTGTTGCCTACTTTAAATTATTTTCAGATTACTTATAATACCTAATATAATGTAAATGATATGTAAATAGTTGTTATACTGTGTCGTTTGGGGAAAAATGACAAGAAAAAATATCTACATGTTTACTACAAAGACTTTTTTGAAAAATATACTTTAAGTTCTGGGATACATGTGCAAAACTTGCAGATTTGTTACATAGATATACATGTGCCATGGTGGTTTGCTAAACCCATCAACCCATCATCTAGGTTTTAAGCCCCGCATGCATTAGGTATTTGTCCTAATGCTCTCCCTCCTCTTGCCCCCAACTCCCGACAGGCCCTGGTGTGTGATGTTTCCTTCCCTGTGTCCCTGTGTTCTCACTGTTCAACTCCCACTTATGAATGAGAACACACAGTGTTCAGTTTTCTGTTCCTGTATTAGTTTGCTGAGAATGATGATTTCCCACATCATCCATATCCCTGCAAAGGATATGAACTCATTCTATTTTATGGCTGCATAGTTTTTGATGGTGTATATGTGCCACATTTTCTTTATCCACTCTATCATTGATGGGCATTTGGGTTGGTTCCAAGTCTTTGCTCTTGTGAGTAGTGTTGCAATAAACATTATGTGTGCATGTGTCTTTATAGTAGAATGATTTATAATCCATTGGGTATATACCCAGTAATGCGATTGCTGGGTCAAATGGTATTTCTGGTTCTAGATCCTTGAGGAATCACCACATTGTCTTCCACAATTGTTGAACTAATTTACACTCCCACCAACAGTTTAAAAGTGTTCCTGTATCTCCATATCCTCTCCAGCATCTGTTGTTTCCTGACTTTTTAATGACCTCCATTCCAACTGGTGTGAGATGGTATCTCATTGTGGTTTCTATTTGCATTTCCCTAATGACCAGTGATGATGAGTTTTTTTTCGTGTTTATTGGCTGTATAAATGTCTTCCTTTGAGAAGTGTCTGTTCATATCCTTTGCCCACTTTTTGATGGGGTGGTTTTGTTCTTGTAAATTTGTTTGAGTTCCTTGTAGTTCTGGATATTCGATCTTTGTCAGATGGATAAATTGCCAAATTTTTCTCCCATTCTGTAGGTTGCCTCCCATTCTGTAGGTTCACTCTGATGATAGTTTCTTTTGCTGTGTAGAACCTCTTTAGTTTAATTAGGTCCTATTTGTCAATTTTGGCTTTTGTTGCCATTGTTTTTGGTGTTTTAGTCATGAAGTCTTTGCCCATGCCTGTGGGTTTTCTTCTAGGGTTTTTATGGTTTAAGGTCTTATATTTAAGTCTTTAATCCATCTTAAGTTAATTTTTGTATAAGGTGTAAGGAAGGGTTCCAGTAGTGGATGCAGGAAAATGTTTCAGTTGTCTGCATATGGCTACCAGTTTTCCCAACACCATTTATTAAATAGGGAATCCTTTCTGCATTGCTTCTTTTTTTCAGGTTTGTCAAAGATCAGATTGTTGTATATGTGTGGCATTATTTCTGAGGTCCTGTTCTGTTCTGTTGGTCTATATATCTGTTTTGGTAGCAGTATCATGCTGCTTTTGTTACTGTAGACTTGTAGTATAGTTTGAAGTCAGGTAGCATGATGCCTCCAGCTTTGTTCTTTTTGCTTAGGATGGTCTTGGCTATGTGGGCTCTTTTTTGGTTCCATATGAAATTTAAAGTAGTCTTTTCTAGTTCCGTGAAGAAAGTCACTGGTAGCTTGATTGGAATAGCATTAAATCTATAAATTACTTTGAGCAATATGGCAATTTTCATGATGTTGATTCTTCCTATGCATGAGCATGGAATTTTTTCCCATTTGTTTGTGTCCTCTCTTATTTCCTTGAGCAGTGGTTACTACAAATACTTTTTAAAAAATATTTTTGATTTGTGTTTGGTTTTATCCATGGAGATGGAACCCATGAATATGGAGGGCTGAACGTAATGATAGTAGTAGAAATATTATACCAGTAACATCAGCAATAATTGTGAATATTATTTGTGCTTAGCACTTTATATTATCTCCTATAATACAATGACTTTATAAGATGTTTATTATAATTATCCTCACTTTACAAATGAGTAACTGAGATGCATACATGTCAGGTATTCTGTGCAATGTTATACCATCAGTAAATAGTAGCTCTAGGACTCACCCCTGGTTGCTCCAGAATGCATGCTCTTAATATTGATAGTATGCTCTCTTTAGTGAAGGATGAGAGGAGGTAAGAAGGTCAATCATGGGCTTACTGCCAAAAATCTTTTCCCTTAGAATTGTAGAAATTCAGTGGAAATTGCTAAGCTCTCTCTTCAGGTATACATCTTAAATTGATGCAGACAACATATGAACAAGCTATTTGTGAAAATAATTCAATCATATTAGATTGCAGCTCCAGGGATAAGTCATTGGAGGAGTTCATATCTGCCTATAACAATGGGGGCATCGTGTTAACAAATGAAAAATGTTGACATACAGATTTCTTTATCACACAGAGGAGCAAACTGACAAAGCTGGACATTTGTCTTGTTCTTTGTAATCATTCTCCGATTTTGTTTCTTTGATAACTGGCATGCTTATAGACATCTGGGACTCTGTCTTTCGGTCTTGGGAGGCTTCATGGCTTCTTATGCCAAGTCCACAGAGCAGCCATCAGAAGACATCTCAACATGTATTCATCACACTTACTTATGAGATCCTGTCTCAAATCCTCTCACTGTGTACATGTTGGTGGGGGATAGATTGTCATGTGGCCGGTACTGAAGGAACGTAAGAATGTCTTTACCCCCAGTTATATGGGGCACATTGGAATCTGTGTTTTTATTTTTATTTTTATATTTTTTTTCTTTCTTTCCTTTTTAATTTTTAATGACCAAAACAAAGCATCTAAAACCGCAGCTTCTGGAAGAACCACTTGTTCTTGCCTGTCTTGCATCTCTCTTCAAACTTGACCTTGGCCTCTCGTCGGGCCTTGCGTTTAAGAGCAGGATCTCTGAAGACATCCTTATTGACGACAGTTTTGTCCAAGGGGATATCCACAGAGTACCTTGTGGGCATTAGGTGATTGTAGTTATAAACTTTTACAAAAGACTTGATCTTTGACCTCTTGGCGATCTTCTTGCCTATGGCACTTTGCGGGGGTAGCGGTGAATTCCAGCCACCAGAGCATGGCTGTAGGGGCGATCTGAGGTGCCATCATCAATGTTCCTCACGATGACGGCTTTGCGTCCAGAGTAGCGTCCAGCCAGGACAAGCACCACCCTCCCAGGTTTCATGAACTTGCTCGTTTCGGCAGCAAGCACTCAGGCCCACAGCAAAAAGGAAAGAAGAACCGGAATCTGTGTTTCTAAATTACAATAACTCACAAGCTTTGCAACAAAAGAGTTGAGGGTTAAATAAAAGTTGCAATATTGAAATGTTATTAAATGATGTATAAAATTTATGATGAATACTTTCAAATAATACAGTAGCAGCCAAATAAATTGAATGAGGGTAAAAATTTACATTTTTTTTCCTCTCTGGAAAGAGATCCCACATACCCTTCAATACAAATGTAAAGCAAACAGCAATTACAGTTTATTTTTCAACTCACAGAAGGGGCTCTTTAGATTGTGGGTCTTTTTGAGCTTGTTAAATTCCTTCGTTCAGCTTTAATTTGAGAATCAGCAGGATACAATAGTAAGTGTCCGATGTAGGAACTTTGTCTTATTACTCAACCTTCAGTGGCTTAAAACTGTTTCCACATGAGTAAAAGAAGTAGTAGGTTTCATCCTAAATGGCATGTTATAATTTTGCCATGTGTCTATGTGGTGCTATGAAACCACTGGAGTTCATGTCCATATAACCCTGGCAGTTACAGTTTTAAATGCCATGGAATAAACTCCAAGAGAAATTTCTCAATCTTTCTAATTTGCTTTTAACAGTTGAGTTAATTCTATGAGTATTTAGCTAGCCAGTATAAACTGTTGTAAAGGATGTTTACCAGACTGATCAATCACATCTACTTGGTCACAGTTAATTAACATCTAAACAGACTCAGTGTGGGAGAGGATGAGAAGGAAGAATTCATCCTTCTTCATTGTGCCTCTAGGAAAG
The DNA here is from genome assembly GCF_043159975.1 of Macaca nemestrina. Taxonomy (NCBI): domain Eukaryota; kingdom Metazoa; phylum Chordata; class Mammalia; order Primates; family Cercopithecidae; genus Macaca; species Macaca nemestrina. Next base: position 11,138,245 of record NC_092125.1, on the reverse strand, counting down.
ATTTAAAGTTGTTTATTTTATTTCAAACAATGTATTGACAGTAAGACTGTTCATTATTACTCATTGCAATTAGACTAGAAGTAGTCTGTTTCATTGAAAATTAATAATGTGACTACATATTATTCATTAAGAGCCCAAAATTAAGAAGCAAGCAAACAAGCCAAAAAAAAAAGAAGAAAAGAAAAAAAAAGATCTATAATCCCACCACCAAGAACAATGGATATCATTTCAGAGTATAAATTTGCAAATATTGTTTTATATGTGTGTTTAGAGACTTTTGCTATGTATGGGTACACATTTTTTCAAAATACCAGCATTCCATATGTGCTATTTGTGATGCATTTTATTTACTGAAATCCATTTCATATCACATTTCCTCATGTCACTGAGTATGCTTTTAAAGCAATAATTGTAATAGGTTCTAGCATTTTAATTGTTCAGATACACTAAAATAGTAAAAAAAAAATTTCTCAGATCAGGCGCAGTGGCTCATGCCTTTAATCCCAGCACTTTGGGAGGCCAAGGCAGGTGGATCATGAGGTCAGGGGTTTGAGACCAGCCTGACAACATGGTGAAACCCCATCTCTACTAAAAATGCAAAAATTAGCTGGCCGTGGTGGTGTGCCCCTGTAATCCCAGCTACTCAGGAGGCTGAGGCAGGAGAATTGCTGGAACCCGGGAGGTAGAGGTTGCAGTGAGCTAAGATTGTGCCATTGCAGTCCAGCCTGGGTGGCAGAGCGAGACTCTGACTCAAAAAAAAAAAAGAAAAAAAAAAAGTTTTTTGCTATTATATACAGTGCTACTATATTCTCATAACCAAACATTTGTGTACATTCTTATTTATTTCTATTGGATAAATTCCCAGTAGTTGAAGTAATACCTTTATCATATACTAGCTCACATATATATCTATATATCTTGTCCTGAATTTTCTAATCTCCTACATTGATCTATCTACCCATTCCTATGTAGTTCCTCACTCTTTTAATTATTATTGGTGATATACTATTTCAAAAGATTTGGTTTTCTTTAATATATTATCAGATTCCCCAGCCTTCTCCAATAAATTAATCAATGTCATAAATCCCATAGAATCGAGGATATTTATCTCTAAAGTCTAACTTATTTTGTTGTATTTTAATCATCCAATGCCTTCCCTACCCAAAAGTGGGTAATCGCTAATCACCAACCTCTACCTACAGTTTTCTTTCATAAATTTCTTGAAGGTTTTTTTTCCCCCCACTAAGGACAATTTTTCCCCGAGGGCATTATGATCAAATTCCAGGCTAATTTATCACTAATTGTGCTTACAGAGATACGATTTCCTATTTTCCACTATTCATTTTGCTGTGTCTCATTTTCATTGTTCATGCTACTATTTCTGTCTTCACTGAGGGTTGTTATTTTCTTCCTTTGCAGGGCTTTTCACCTTTCTTAAACTCCTGTGTGGCACAGAGGCATTTACAACCCTAGTTCGTTTTGCAACACACACCATTTCTCCTTTTCTTTCTGCATTTCCATTGATTCTGGTGTTTGGAGATGAATATGGATCTTCCAGTCCACTGACTTTTTCCTGTGGATTTCACAAATGAAAGAAAGGAGACACTTAGCCACTCTGATATATCATTGTGAAAATTATTTTATTTACATACGAGATCAAAGGACAGCAAGTGAACAAAGCACTCATTTCTTAGAAAGTAGAAAACATGAAATCTTCATAGAACAGCTGAGGAATAAGGAAAATCTAAAAAAAAAAAAGAATACAACAGTGTTCGTGGGAACTTTATGATCATAAATGGTATTCATTAAACAAATGTTACAGCATGGCTTTGCTTACCAGGCAACTATCTTAAACTTACAGAAAAAGAGAAGAGACCGTCTTAGAAAATGACATTTTAGAAGAAAGCAAGTGAATAGAAAGAGACAGCAACATGGGTACACATAAGAGGCAGACAGAAACAGATAGGAGTCCACATAGCCCTATGTCTGTGTGTTTGTGGTGTGTGTGTTGTGCATATGGTGTATGTGTGCTGTGTGTGTGGTGTACATATAGTGTGTATGTGTGTGTGCATGTATGTGTGGTCTATATGTAGTGTGTGGTGTATAGGTTGTGTGTGTGTGCATGTGGTGTGTGGTGTATGTATTTGTGGTGTGATGTGTGCAGTGTATGTGTGTGTTGTATGTTTGTGTGGTGAATGTGTGGTATATGTACTGTGTGTGGTGTGTGTGTATGGTATGTACGGTGTGTGGAGTGTATGTATGGTATGTGCATGTAGGTATGTGGTGTATGTGTTTGTGATGTATTTGTGTGGTATATGTGTTGTGTATGTATTGTGTGTGTTATATATGTTCGTGTGTATGGTGTAGTATATGTGTGGTGTGTGTGTTGATGGTGTGTGTGTGTGGTGTATGTGTGTGGTGTATATGTGTGGTATATATGTGTGGTACATGTGTGGTATATGTGTGATGTGTATGTTTTGTGTGTGTGCTGTATGTGTGGTATGGTGTGGTGTGTGTGTGTGTCTGTGTGTGGTGGAGAGATAAATGTTGGAGAATGCCTTTATGAAGTCATATCTTTAATGACGTCCCAATGAATTCATTTCAAAGAAATCACAAGGAATTCATTTCAAAGTAGTTCAAGAAGTTTGTGCTGGGAAGAGGATGGAGAAAGATAATGTTAAGTAGATTAACTAACACATACCAAGACCCATAAGAGAGAATATGGTTTCTAACTGTAAATAATACAGTTTATACAGAGTACATTGTATGCATCACATAAAATTGTAGAGAGATAAAAGTGTAAAATGAAGAGATTTTTCCTTTGACTCAGAAATCCTACTTCTTGGAATCTCTCTCAATAATACACTGGCAATGACTAATGTACACAGCATTATTTGTAATAGCACAAAACTGAAAATAACTGAAGTGTCATTCAAAAAAGATTGTTTGAATAAAAAATGGCATATCTATATAAGTAAGAACTATGCAACAATAAATGGTAATTAGTGCTGTCCCAAATCAATTTTTAAACAAATATAATAATGTACAGAGAAGTATTTATAGTAAGCTTTCTTTTACACAAGAAAGGGGGATATGAATATACACACACACAGTAGTGTCATGTAAAACTAATGCTAATAGCATGTTCAGTTATGGAGCTGGTAAGGAACAGAACAGAGGGGAGCAGCTTTGGAAATGACATTTATGGGTTTGTACCTTGTTATATTGCTTTAAATTTACAATCATGTAAAACCTTTATATAATAAAAAATCAAACACATAGAAAAGAAAGGAATTTTTTATTTCTGAATCAGGTCATGACTGGATTTAGTATTTACCCTCACAAAGTAAACTTTTATAAAAGTGGACAAAAAGGTGTGAAGCAACTGTTTGCAGCACTGAACAATAGACAGGGTGTGGCTGTTATCCTCACAGGGAAGGGAAATGCATGAGGTGAGGTCCGCATTCACTCTAGCTTTTTGCCTGGGTCAGTTCCCATAACACAACTGAGAAGTAGAGCCTAGCTAGAGATCAATGGGTGTCACTGAATAGAGAAAAAATATAGATTGAAGCTCAGGGATTTTGAAGTTGCTAGAATTTTGGGGACGGGATAAAGGAGAAGAGCGAACCATGCAGAGGCAAAGCTCCAAAAATCTGTACAAAGGATCCCTTGAATCTTTGGCTGAATACTGAGTCTATGTATAAAAACGAAATTCCAAAGAATTGGTCAGACAATAGCTACAGGAGAACAGCGAGCTAAACAGGACACAAGAGGACATACTGCCTGTGAGTCGGAGTGAAGAAATGATACTTAACTTATGAAACATTTATTTGCAACCACAGAAAGGTTGTGCCTCAGGAGTTGGGTTATGCAAGCTTAAGGCTGTCCTCTACAATATGGTTAGCTTCTAGCTACAGGTGGCTACTTTAATTTAAATGAATGAACATGAAATAAAATTTAAAACACAGTTATTTGGTCACAGTAGTTATATTTTAAATAATCCATAGTCATATGTGGACAGTAGCTATGATATTTTAAAGAGTGCAGATTAATAACATTTCCATTATCATAGAAATTTCTTTTGGATAGCACTGATTCAGGTAAGGGCTATTCTAGACCTGCTTTGGAAAGGGTAAAACCAAGCCTTGACACGAATCAGCTGACCTGTTAGTAATGAGCCACCTTCCAGAAGAAAACAAAACATCCTTTAAAGGAAGAAAAGGAAATCCAGACTCTCAAAAATGTAGCATCTATAATGTACAGCGTCTAATAAAAAATATTAGGTATGAGAGAAACAAGAAAATGACACTCATAATCAGAAGACAGTCAATTGAGTAGACCCAATAGGTCAATCGAATAATAGAGATTTTTGGAATTAGTATAAAATAGCTATTGCAAACGTATTAAAGTATTTAAAGGAAAATATGGATATGATGAGTAACTCTATAGAGAATCCCATCAGAGAGATGAAAATTACAAAAAAAATCAAATTGAAATTCCAGAAATAAAAATTCACTGGATAGGATTAATGGCAGGTCTGACACTGCAGAATAAAAAAATACATTAACTCAAATACATGACATCGAAACTGTCTTTGCAAATACAATGACAGTGAGAGAAATCTGGCATGGCTGACTCCATCTTGCTTCTATTCTCACTAGCTGACTGTCCTCACTTATTCCTGGACATAAGTGAAGCTAATCATGGGAGGAATTAGTTTATAGTTTAATTTTGAAGCAAGGATAATAGTCCCTCACTAAAACTGATCTCTTCCTTGTTCAGGCCCTGAAACTGCCTTTGTAAGATGAATAAAAGGCCATAAGATTAGGATTATGGGAGGGGCCTGAATTCTGCTAAATGTAGACAATAGTTTCTATAAACCCTTACTGTCAGGAGTCATGTGGCCAGAGGTCAGAAGATTTGTGACTTCCCAGTTGCTCCTGTAGATAACGTCACTATTGTAGAACCTAAGATTGGTCTTTTGAGATGTTTTTCAGACTGATCCCATACAGACTCATGACTCTTGACTCAGCTAGTCCTGTGGCCCCCACTTAGAGGTGGATTTAGTGCACAAGGACTGTTTTCCACACCTCTATGATTGCATTCTTTACCAATCAGCAGTACACGTGCACTACCCCCTGACTGCCAAACTCTTCTTGAAAAACTCTAATCTCTGAGCTTTCAGTGAGGCAGATTTGAGTGATTTCTCCAGTTCTTCCATGTGATTTGCCTTGTGTTAATGAAACTCTTTCTTTCTTTCTTTTTTGAAGAAGTCTTGCACTGTCACCAGGCTGGAGGGCAGTGGTGCGATTTCAGCTCACTGTAACCTCTGCCTCCTGGGTTCAAGCAATTCTCTTTCCTCAGCCTCCTGAGTAGCTGCAATTACAGGTGCACACCACCACACCCAGCTAAGTTTTGTATTTTTAGTAGAGACGGAGTTTCACCATGTTAGCCAGGGTGGTCTCAATCTCTTGACCTTGTGATCTGCTCATCTCAGCCTCCCAAAGTGCTGGGATTACAGGCATGTAAACTCTTTCTTTACTGCAATACCACAGTCTCAGTGAACTGATTTTGTCTGTGCAGCAGGCAGGAAGAACTTGTTGGGTAATTATAACATTAGAAATTCATTTATGCAGAATCACACACACACACACACACACACACACAGAGAAAGAGAGAGAGAAAGACAGTCATATACTGTTTGTTATGACAAAATAATAAACAGTATAAAAAACATGTTTTTGGAGTCCCCAGAAGAGAAAAGAGAGAGAAAAAATTGTATCAGAAAAAATTATTTGAAAAAATGTCTGATAAATTTCTAATTTTGATGAAAACTCTAAAGTCACACACCTAAAGAGGATTTAACCTCAGTCAGGATAAATATAAATAAATATACACCTAGATACATTATAGTCAAATTTATAAAAATCAAAGGAGAAAATCTTAAAATTATCTAGAGGAAAAAAGACATATATACTAAAACAACATTAAGAATGATCGCTATCTATTAAAAAATAATGTAATAGACAAAATGAAATTACCCCTTTAAAAAGAATCCCCTGTCCCCAAACTGTCTATCTAAAGTTCTATATCAAGAAAAATTATCCTTCAGTTTAATTTAATTGTGGTCTACATGTATGACCATCTTTCTAAAGGGGAATTTAGTGTCTTCTGTGTCAGTCTTTTATATTACATTTTGCCATTTAATGTTGTTATATTGGTTCATATCTTAATACAATGTAAATAGTTCTAATCTCTCCTCTAATATCTGCCCTTAAGATGTGTGAAGATAACAAAATATGCACCCTTTTATCTTTTTTTGTTCAAGTAAAGAAACTCAATGCCTTCAATAGTTCCTCATATGACTTAATTTTAGAGCCTTCAGAATTCTGGTTACTCTGTTTGAAATGTATTTTTGTTTAGTTTATATCTTTCTTAAAATGAATGTAATTCCAGAAATAGATATCATTCTCCAAGTATCATCTAAACAGAGGAAAGTATGAGAAGAACCTTCCTTATAAATTATGAAAGATTATGCATCTGTTACTTTAGAATTATTTTGTGTAATTTGAAAAAAAAAACAAAAAACAAAAAAACTACAAAAGCTTATCTGTTTATCTGGAAAAGAAAATAAAAATCTCAGGGCTCCAGACTCACTATGTCAAAGGGAAAAGTCAAGTTTGGGAACTGAGTCATGCAAAGTTGCCTCCCATTTTTTCCCCCAAATAGATAGCTGCGAAAATAAAAGACTACAGACCTCTCTCACAATTTGCTCACACGTAAATTCCTTGTGGGCCCCAAGATATATAAATAAGAGACAGAAGTCTTACTGTGTCACCCAGGCTAGAGTACAGTGGTACAACCATAGCTCACTGTGGTCTCCAACTCCTGGGCTCCAGCAGTACCCCTACCTCTTCAGCCTTCTAAGTAGCTAGGACTACAGGCACTTGCCAATATGCCTGGCTATTTATATAAATATATTTTATGGAGATGGAGTCTCACTATGTTCCCCAGGCTGATCTCAAACTCTTGACCTCAAGTGATCTTCTGACCTCAGCCTCCCAAAGCACTGGGATTGCAAGCAGGAGCCACTGTGCCCAGCCTGACCCCAAGATCTTTACCCTATAACAATTGTGTTGAATTTCACCCTGACAAAGTAAATTAATAGCTTATCTTCACAGGTATGGAACAAGGGACAGAACTAGAAGTCATCCATCTGCTCACCTGAGACAAATGCATATTTGACTGTTTTCTCTCCTCTATATTTACTTTGTCTTATGTAAAAATGGAGATTCACTGAGCACAAGATGAATGCATAATTGGCTATTTCTTTATCTCTCCATTCACATGTAAAATGTGAATTCAGAGAAAGCTGATGGAAGACTCAAAACAATGCAACTGCCTGTCATCTTTATCTACCCTTGCCCCCATTTTTTCTTTCTCTTTTCCCTACTGCTTGCTCTTTCCTCCTTAAATATAGAAGTCCCTAAACCCTCTTTGGAAAAAGTATGAATCACAGATATTGCCGGTGATTTTGTGTTCCTTTTTCCTGAGCATGTCCTCAACTTAGCAAAATAAACCTCTAAAATTATTGAGACTCACCTCTGTCAATTTCTTTAATTTAATATATATAAAACAATGTTATATCATTGTTTATTTATATGAACTCATAGTCAACTAAAACCTCTTAATCTTTTTAAATGTAGTTTGCTAAGATACCTTTGCTCTGTTTTGCTCTTTCTTTTATTGGTTTTAGGTGTCCTAAATCTTAAAATCTGAAGCCAATTCTTAAACAGTTTAATCTGGTAAAATTTAGCTTCATTTTTTAATCTGCATTTTTTTTCCTGGGAGCTTGTGTTTGCCAGTGAATTTAAACTTTCACATTGGAAGACCCAGGTGAAAAATGATGTTTGTTTGTTTTTATAGTGTATGCATTCTAGTTTCCTACGGAATTGATTTTTTTTTTCTTTTTGAAAAATATTACATCAGTGAAGAATTTCAGTTTTAGGATATACAGACCAGATGCTGGACCAGAGCATAAGACACTGAGAGTCATTTTAGAGGACTCAACCAACTGAATTCATGTAGGAAAAAAATTTCTTTAAACCATAACCAGCACTATCAAAGTTGATAAATTTAAAGGCTTCAGAAATGATATCTGCTAGAAATCTAGGGCTTCACTTGAACACAGTGCATTTGAATGAAAACAAAGTAAAGAGCCAAAACATTTTTGTATTAGTCTGTTTTCATGCTACTGATAAAGACATAACTGGGACTGGGAAGAAAAAGAAGCTTAATGGACTTCCAGTTCCACGTGGCTGGGGAGGCCTCACAATCATGGCAGAAGGCAAGAAGGAGCAAGTCATGTCTTTCATGGATAGCAAGAGGCAAAGAGAGAGAGCTTGTGCAGGAAAACTCCCGTTGTTAAAACCATCGGATCTCGTGAGACTTATTCACTGTCATGAGAACAGCATGGGAAAGACTGACCCCCATGATTCAATTACCTCCTACCAGGTTTCTCCCACAACATGTGGGAACTGTAGGAGTTATAATTCAAGAGATTTAGGTGGGGACACAGCAAAGCCATATCATTCTGTCCCTGGCCCCTCCCAAACCTATGTCCTTTTTACATTTCAAAACCAATCATGCCTTCCCAACAGTCCCCCAAAGTCTTAACTCATTTCAGCATTAACTCAAAAGTCCACAATTCAAAGTCTAATCTGAAACAAGGAAAGTCCCTTCTACCTATGATCCTGTAAAATCAAAAGCAAGTGAGTTGCTTTCCAGATACAATGGGGATACAGGCATTGGGTAAATACAGCCATTTCAAGTGAGAGAAATTGGCCAAAACAAAGGCTACAGGCCCCACGCGAGTCTGAAATCCAGCAGGGCAGTCAAATCTTAAAGCTCCAAAATGATCTTGATGCTGATGCAAGAGGTGGGTTCCCATGGTCATGGGGAGCTCCAACCATGTGGCTTTGCAGAGTACAGCCTCCCTTCTGGCTACTTTCACGGGCTGGTGTTAAGTGTCTGAGGCTTTTCCAGGTGCATAGTGCAAGCTATAGGTTGATCTAACTTTCTGGGGTCTGGAGGATGGTGGCCCGCTTCTCACAGTTCCACTAGGTGGTACCCCAGTAGGGACTTTGTGTGGGGACTCCTACCTCACATTTCCCTTCTGCACTGCCCTAGAGAGGTTCTTTATGAGAGCCCCACCCTTGCAGCAAACTTCTGCCTGGACATCCAGGTGTTTCCATACATCCTCTGAAATCTAGGTGGAGGTTCCCAAACCTCAATTCTTGACTTCTGTGCACCTGCAGGTTCAACATAATGTGGAAGCTGCCAGGGTTTTGGGCTTGCACCCTCTGAAGCCACAGCACAAGCTGTACTTTGGCCCCTTTTAGTCATGGCTGGAGTGGCCGGGACACAGGGCACCAAGTTCCTAGACTGCACACAACACAGGGACCCTTGGCCCAATCTAGGAAACCATTTTTTCCTCCTAGGCTTCCAGGCGTGTTATGGGAGGGACTGCCATGAAGACCTCTGTCATGCTCTGGAGACATTTTTCCCATTTTCTTGGGGATTAACATTCGGCTCCTTGTTACTTATGCAAATGTCTGTAGCCAGCTTTAATTTCTCCTCAGAAAATGGGATTTTATTTTCTATCGCATTATCAGGCTGCAAATTTTGCAAGCTTTTATGCTCTGCTTCCCTTTTAAATCTAAATGCTTTTAGCAGCACCCAAGTCACCTCTTGAATGCTTTTGTTGCTTAGAAATTTTTTCCACCAGATACCCTAAATCATTTCTGTCAAGTTAAAAGTTCTGCAAATCTCTGGGGCAGGGGCAAAATGCCACTAGTCTCTTTGCTAGAACATAACAAGAATCACTTTTGCCCCAGTTCCCAATGAGTTCCTCATCTCCATCTGAGACCACCTCAGCCTGGACCTTATTGTTCATATCACTATCAGCATTTTTGTCAAAGCCATTTAACAAGTCTCTAAGAAGTTCCAAACTTTCCCACATTTTCCTGTCTTCTTCTGAGCTCTGCAAACTGTCCCAACCTCTGCCTGTTGCCCAGCTGCAAAGTAGCTTTCATATTTTGGGGTATCTTTTCAACAGTGCCCCACTCTACTGGTATCAGTTTACTGTATGAGTCCATTGTCATGCTGCTGATAAAGACATAACTGAGACTGGGAAGAAAAAGAGGCTGGGGAGGACTCACAATCAAGGCAGAAGGCAAGGAGGAGCAAGTCATATCTTAGATGAATGGCGGCAGGCAGAGAGAGAGAGAACTTATGTAGGAAAACTTCCCGTTTTAAAATCATCAGACCTCGTGAGACTTATTCACTCTCATGAGAACAGCATGGGAAAGACCTGCCCCATGATTCAATTACTGCCCACCAGGTTCCTCCCATGACACACGGGAGTTGTGGGAGTAACAATTCAAGATGAGAACTGGGTGGGGACACAGCCAAACCATATCGATTTTTTTCCTAAATAGACCTCCCTTTGTTCTTTTACTCTGAGACTGTTAACTTGTTGCCTTATCTCTGTTGTGAACTCCTGTTGAAAACATTCTTATTTGACAAAGGCATTTTTGTATTCACTGTACACATTTTTTTCTACAAAAAGATCGATATATATATATTTTTTTTTTCTTGAGGTGAGAAATGAAAAACCACAAAGGCTTTACTGGTTACTGCCTTATGTGGTAGCCTTTATGAGAGCAGGCTTTTCAGTAACTCATTGTCAGGTTATCTCACACTTGTCAGTTGAACAGCTCCACACTTCCTTCTCCAAGGCCATAGTCATTACTGAGCATGGCATGGGGTCCTCATTCCATCACTTAAGCGTGGCTGTGGAAAGAAACTGCTACCTGGACTTCCGGGCAGCTATACAATCCTTAGAAGTGGTGAAAGAAGCATCAGAAGTGGTTCCCTGAAAGTACTCTTCTCTGAAAGCAGTGTCAGGCAGCTAGTGGAGTGCCTGAATGAATGGAAGAGGCAAAGAATACACCTTGAAAGGATAAAAATCCCATATCACAGGCAGAGTTTGGACAGCATGGATTGAAAGTAGTGTGTATAATATACAATCACTTACGTTCTGCAGATGGTCAATTAACACAGGGATGGGATTTTAAAATATCTTTCTTTTAAGATATATTTTCATATGGTGAAATGCACAGATCTATTTTTTACTGTGGTTAAAATGCATAATGTACAAATTGCCATTTAAACCTTTTCTAAGTGTGCAGTTCTGTTGCATTAAGTACATTCCAGTTGGAAATGCACAGATCTTAAGTGTACAATTTGATGAGTTTTGGCAAATACATATACCTGTGGCACTAATATATCTTTCAAGATATTGAACATTTTTGTCATTCTCAAGAGTACTTTTATTGTCCCTATGTCCCTCAAGCGTAAAATTTAAATGATTTACTTTTCTCCATTATATGATCTTTTTCATTAAATAGCATGTAAAAAGAATTGTAAGTATAGAAAAATAACACAAAAAGAATAATCCACCAAGGCAAATCATAACCCATACTGATACATCAAATCCTTAAGTAAGCCAATGACACAGCAAGAAATAATATACAGAAGTAAAGAAGTTTAAGAAAAAAATTATTTAATTTAATTTTGAGACAGTATCTTGCTCTGTTGCTCAGGCTGGAGTGCATTGGTATGATCACAGCTCATTGTAGCCTTGAACTACTGGGCTCAAGTGATCCTTTCACCTCATCCTCCCAAATAGCTGGGACTACAGGCATGCACAACCACGCCCAGCTAATTTTTTCCTTTTTTTTTTTTCCCCCGGAGAGATGGGATCTGGCTATGTTCTCCAGCCTGGTCTCAAACTTCTGGCCTTGAGCTTCCTCCTGCCTCGGCCTCCCAAAGCATTAGAATTACAGGTGTGAGGCCGGGCGCGGTGGCTCAAGCCTGTAATCCCAGCACTTTGGGAGGCCGAGACGGGCGGATCACGAGGTCAGGAGATCAAGACCATCCTGGCTGACACGGTGAAACCCCGTCTCTACTAAAAAATACAAAAAAAACTAGCCGGGCGAGGTGGCGGGCGCCTGTAGTCCCAGCTACTCGGGAGGCTGAGGCAGGAGAATGGCGTGAACCCGGGAGGCGGAGCTTGCAGTGAGCTGAGATCCGGCCACTGCACTCCAGCCCGGGCGACAGAGCCAGACTCCGTCTCAAAAAAAAAAAAAAAGAATTACAGGTGTGAGCCACTGTGCCTCACCTAGAAGGTGTTTGTAAATATAGTGCAACTATACATTTTGTTTTAGGATAATAGAATAATTCTTGAGGTCACTGTCTCACTCATCTCTCCCAAGAAAGTTTAAAACAGTGTAGGGTCACTGAGCCCACAATTCTAGGGTTCTCTCACCTCGAAGATTTCCCGTTCCACATAAGCTGCTGAAACCGCCAACTTTTGGCTACACCTCCAAGAAGAACAAGGAAAGCACCGGGGGGCAAAAATGGATTCATAGCATCATTTATCCCTGATGAAAAGAATGTTAACTGGATCTGATGTGTTACTCTTGACAATCTGAGAACCCGGCTGAACCTTTATTTCTTTGTTACTTTGGTGCGTTTGGGAGCACTGGCCAGAATGACCAGAATGACAGTGTGGTTTAGATCGAGATTGTGGAACAAATGAAATCATGGTGAGAGACACCCCGTCCTCCCGATCACTGAGCAGAATCAATAGATGCCTATGGTTTAGTGTGGCCTTAGAAGGTACTTCTGGACATATGCTAGGGCATGAAAGGGTGGAGCTGTTAGGGCAGAAGGGAAATTGATGGAGATAATGGGGAAGAGAATGTCCCCATTTGTGTCAGCATGAGATAGAAATGGCACTGGGTAGTTACAGGAAAATGGAAAACCTCAAACAACAGCTAAAACAGAAACTAGGCAAAGAAATCACAGGATAACAGAAAATCCAAAACAAGGGAGAGAAAATGGCCAAAATCCTGGTGGGGTGACATGTCCATGACTCTTCCAGGCAAACCCAAATAGGGGAGAAAGGGGTGGTAGGAGTGGAGGTGCATCCTGAAATCATCTCCTTTTCCAGAACACCTAATGATTATTCCATCCTCAGTTAAAGAAACACTGGTAAAATTAGATAGTCAAGCTTTGTGTGCATGACTTGTTCTCACAAGCATGCCTGCACTTCTCTCTTAAGTGTGTACTTTCGCTTTACAATAAAAGCTTCCTGCCTTTCACCTCATTCTGACTCATCTCTGAATTGTTTCTTGTGGTGGTGTCAAGCACCTGGAAACTAGCTGGGGCTGGGGTCTCACTAGCATGCAGAGACTCTCCTGGGGTCACACTGGCATCCGGAGAGCCTCCTGAGCCCTCCAGCAACAAGTAGATCTGGTAGTAGCTTTGCAACTTTGAGAGGGGGTTGGAGATTTGGCATGAGGGGTAAATGCAGTGTACTGAGACTTTAGACAAGTGGGCATGGGGTCTTTGACCAGGCGCCAGTGGTAGCTTTCCATTCTAGCTGCTCATTTCCTATGGATCCCCCAGCTGTGGTGGGCATTAAAGTTGCCCTCGGGTATTTTGAGTGGCAGCGTCTGCTCACCCTGGATAGACCATCACTATCCAGCTGTGCCATTTTGGCATGCTCCATCCTTCCTCCGCTCCTTCTCGGCTGCTGATTTTAGAAACAAGACAGACCAGGGAAGTCTGACTATTTACAAATACTATAATCTAGCCTGATCTTCAGGCCTCTGGCTGCTAGACAGCTCCACCGAAGGGATCTCAACTATGTTAGGGTACCCCCGGTCACTTGAAAAGCTGCCTTTCTCTGGAAGCAGATGGCTCAGAGTCTGTGTTGTGAATGAGGGTAAAGGTGCCAGATCTGGCTAGTTTTAGCATCAGAACACCAATGGAGAGTAGGTCCTGTGCCTTTAAAAAGTTGGCTTCCAAGGGGGTAAGGAAGAGAGATGCTTTGTCATCTGGATTTAGTAAATTAAATGCCTACCATTTTAGGTGATCCCCTTCTTGAGCATGCACTTTTGGAGAGTATCAAAACCTGGAGTTCATTGTGAGGGCAGATAGACTAGGAAATTGGATGCACACCTGTTCAGTCTTTTAACATGGGGGTATATCCTCTGTGTGAGGGGGTTCTGAAGGCCTGTGAGATTGAGACTGGCCTTTACTGGTGCTGATGGAGGCTCCTGCTACTGCAAGCTGGGCTGCCGCATGGAGTCATTGTTAAGTGGAGCTGTATAGACTGCAGGGCTAAGCAGAGGGGTTGGTGCAGATGATGTGGTGCCAGCTCTGCATGCAGCCTTCTTTGCTATAGTTGAGCTGCATTGAGTGCTGCTGATGGAGTTCTACTTGCCACTGCATGCACGTGGCCAGCCAGATGGTAAATTTTCTGCTTCAGTGTTCATTAAACCCAGCTCATGGTTGATGCACAGCTGAGTCATTCCCTTTGCCAATGGATGAGACAGTGCCTCTGACTTTGCGGTCCGCACAGCTCACTTCCAGGTGTGCAGATCCCAGGAGGAAGCATGGATCAATACTGGGCAGCCTGAGTTATTCAGCTGGAAATGATCTTGCGAACTGCCTCTACATTGACAAAACGGACATCAGAATATTCAATAAATGTATATCCAAAGGAAATAAATGATGGAAGCCTTTTTCCCCTCAGATTCTACTTCATTTGACAACTTTGAAAGACATTTTCTGAGAGGTTTGGCTTTGGGTTATACAGATATTTTTGAATATAAACTTAGTACTGGAGCAGTTTCACAGAAAACAGGGGATAGTCCAAAAACATATAATGGCTGGTGGAGAACATCAGGAAAATTTTCTCTAGGAAAAATATTCTGTCTCATCTTTGAAGAGAAAAAGAAACCTCTTTATCCATTTTAAAGGAGGTTTCCCCAATATATTTATATGAAATTAAGTGAGGTAGATAAATTGGCCTTCCTGTATCTTAAGGGAAATCCTCAAAATGAAGAGATAGGCACAGAACTATATCACAAATACCTATAATATTATAAATCATAAATACTTAAAACTTTTATGGGTTCTACTGTGGGGACAATCAAGACTGTGCTTCTTGGTCTAAGAGAATGCAGGTTCTGGACAGGCTCCAAGTATTGCCAATTACTTAAAGTCACCCACCCTTTGAGGGCATTTGGGAGAATATGCTTGTGCTTCAGTCCTGTGAAGTAAGAAGTGATTGCAGCATGGGTCGAATAATTCACATGCACTATTAGCAGAGTGCAAAGTTAACAAGGGACAGACTATGTTGGGTTTTTTTTGTTTTGTTTTGTTTTTAATTTGTCAACTTGACCAGGCTGCAGTCTCCAGTCTTTCAATCAACACTCGTAGGTGTTGTAATAAGATTTTGCAGACGTAATTAAAGTACCTAATCAGTTGACTTTGAAGAAGAAGATGATTCTAGATAATCCAAGCAGGCCTGACCTAACCAGCCGAAAGCCTTCGAAGCAGAACTGAGGCTTTCCCAAGAGAGCAAGTAATTATCCTACATACAACAGCTTTAGCTTTGACCCATGGAGTTATATTTGGAGTTCTTGTGAATTCCCTCCCTGACCACTTGCCCTATGAATTTCAGACTTGCTTAGCCCATCACACAATTATGTAAGATAATTCCTGTAACAAATCTTTTAATACATCTATCTCATATGGGTTCTGTTTTTCTGGCAGGTGCATACAGCTCACATTCAAGAGATTCTCTGCTTACTGAAATTTTAGTTTATCTAACCTTTGTGACTTCTACAGATCTCTGATACCTCTAAAAAGATGACTATTGTATCTCATTTGTTTTTATCTAGTTGTTGTAGTGGGAGTTTTGGTCTCCCAGTGTCTACTGTAGACTCTCCCAAAAGATACGGAGTAGAAAAGAAGGAAGAAACGGTGTTCTACTTACAATGTGGTTCTGAAATTAGTTGTATAACAAGGTCTAAATATTTACATTCCGAGACATGGCTATAGTTTAATATTCCAAATATTGCCTGTACATGAATTCTTAAACCTTAAACTCAATTTCAGTAGCACATAGAGTTTTACAATGACTTTAATATTCCCTATTGCAAAGTTAAGTAATAGGACTGGAGTCATAAAGAAAGACAAGTGATCCTGTATAATGGAACTCCTGACACCTGATGGGAGCATCCTGTACATCAAGAGCCAGTATATCCTTTGCTCATTTCGTTTCAACTGCCATTTATTTCTTCAAGGTGACTTCTTATGGTGCTACTTTTTGCTTTGACTTTATTCTTTTTCATTTCTTGTAAATTTCTTTGGAGGGGGATGCTTCTTAACTTATTTGTAAGGCTGTATGTGTGATAAAAATCAGGCTTAGAGCAGAAAAATAAATACAAACAACCAGCATAGGGCATGGGCTGTAAAATGGGCAGCTGTCTAAAGAAGCCCAGTTGAAACAACTGGAGATGCGGATGTGGGATCTGGAGTGAGAAGCAAGGCAGAGTCTGTGGTGACTCCGAATCTTCACAACAGGAATAAGTGAAAAGAAGAAAAGGCTTGATTAGGAAAAGAATATGCAACGCGCCTCACATGCATGGGGTAGCCTGTTCTATATATGGCTTTTGCCTCATACTAAAGGGATTTATGTATATGTTTTCCACAGTTACCTGAGAGCTCCTACAACTCACTGTTCACTTTTGATTTCAGACCTTACTTCCCCTTAATATCCTCTACCAACTACCCTCCATTCTCTCATCCTCCAACCCTTCCCCCTGCCCCTTGACTTTGTCTCAGAATGTTATGGTCTATTGTACAAAGGCACAAAAAGAGCCACTATACTCCATTTTGTTGGCTATGTACAGCTAACTACATCCTAAAAAATTGTTGCATTTTAAAAATAACAATTTACATCCCATAAGGTATCTTCATTTATGGACATAAGCTCTTTTAAACGCAATAGCAATGCTACACCTGACAATTACTTTATCTGTATAAGGATGTAGCATTTGTGGTTACATTTTATAAAGATATGAAATAAAAAAATTATGCTAGGAAAAAAGTTACACTTCCAAAATTATTTAAACTTGATTTTAGTTTTCAACATCTGAAATATTGCAATTACAGCTCAGAAAAATGAGGAAAGGCCTCTAAGAGACTCTTCTTGCTGAAATGTGATTCCAAATAAATAAATAAGCATACTTGAATTGATAATAAGGCTTTGAGCTATTCAGCTTAAAAATAGGCTTACCCCATTAAGATTATTAAACTCAGAGGCATATTCTGAAAAGAGCTTTTGAAAATGGATTTCTTGCAAACTGTCATCAAATATTCATAGATAAAATAATTATGTGGAAAGATAAAGGGATGGTGGAAATTAAAGGGGGCTGATAATAAAGGAAACTGGATTAGATAGTTATGCAAACTTTCTGAGAGGGAGAATTTTTTAGAGGAGGTTGGCTTGAATCTTAGACTTGAACATTTGAGCATCTGTTTTTTTGCTCCTCATTTCTTCTGCCCTGGTGAATAAAGTGCATGGATAAGCAGAGGTGACAATTGCTTGACTGTGACGGAATTTAACTCCCATATGGGTTTGTATTCTTTGTTGCTTTACAGTCAGTGTTTTCCTTACCATGAGTATGGATGAGGCTATGCAGTGTTCTTTGCAACCTTTATCATGTCTAACACAGTTCAGGGAAGTGTCACTGAACAATAGGCTGGTGGCTGAGGAGAACACTATATACTCAGTTTCATATTTCCTTGCTAAAAGCCAACACATAAGATATTTAAATTTGTATGGTCGTACAGCTAACTGTGACTGGATAGAGAGGGATTTGCAAATTTAACCAACTTAATTATTTTATACCTGAATATTTGATGATAGAAGTAGGAAATTCACTTTTTTTTTTTTTTTTTGAGATGGAGTCAAGACTGTGTCACCCAGGCTGGAGTGCAGTGGCAGGATCTCAGCTCACTACAACCTCTACCTCCGGGTTCAAGCAGTTCTCCTGCCTCAGCCTCCCGAATAGCTGAGACTACAGGCACCTGCCACCACACCCGACTACATTTTGTATTTTTAGTAGAGACGAGGTTTTGCCATGTTGGCCTGGCTGATTTCGAACTCCTGACCTCAGGTGATCCACCTGCCTTGTCCTCCCAAAGTGCTAGGATTACAGGCATGAGCCAACACACCCAGCCCAGAAATTCATTTTTAAAAGAACTTTGTGTAAAACTCTTCCTATATGAAAGTCTTCTTGTTTATATTTCCTAATGCTGTCTTGAGTAGTAGCTGGAAGTTTAGACTATTTGCCCTTTTCACTTACTTTCCAAATCACTCCAATCTGTGTGACTCTGTCTTTTGTTGTAATCAAGGCTCAGTGAATAAACCAGCCACCTTCTAACCAAAGTAGACAATTTACCTCCTGTATTGACCTCCACACAAAATTGTCTAATGGGTCTCTACCCTGCCCAAGTATCCGCTACCCTCTGAGTACTTTCTCAACCAGACGCCTGAAGGAAACAGATGCCTAAGTAGGGCAGCTCTGGAGCAGAAATTTGGTTTCTGAATTGGCAAAGATACCTATTAAGTTACAGAAAAATATATCTACATTTTATATTTTATAGCATGCAAATAAATATGTGTATAAAATATAAATATATTTAGGTTATGAATCTATATATATATACATAAATCAGTGTCATTGATTTAATAGATTTTAGCATTTACTAGAAAATGAATTATTGAATATGTAAAGATGGCTCACATAAATATGCTTAAAATACATTCATCACAATGAGTGTGAATGTGTTTAAAACAAAGACAGTTTCACAATATTAATAGCTACCAAGAGATATTCTACATGAAATTTACTTGATGTTTTATACTAGAAAGATTAAGGACTATGGAATGTTTCCCTTGATCATTTAACAATGTAATATTGTATGCTTGTAACTATTAGGCATCGTCCTAGGTTCTAAAAATAAAATTTTTAAAATAGAGGAAAAACTCTGCCACCAAGGAGTCAGGGAGACAGAGGGTAACAGCGCTTAAATGCTATAGCATATAAATTCCAGGAGGATGAGTGTAGCACTTGATGGCCACCTAGTCCAGATGGGGTCAGATGCCATCCAAGTGAGTTGATGTTTGAGCAGAGTCCCTGTATCCTTCACTTTCTAAAGCATGAGTGTCCTGAGCCCTATTCCTACAGGATTCTATTCTAAGTATGTGGTCTTCACATTAAAGAGCATCATGAATAAACACACTGAAGTGTTAATAGCTGATGATGACTTCGTGTGTTATCTCATCTCACATTTTAATAAAGAACAAAAGACTTTATGTCTAGCTCATGTAGCTAATGATGGACTTAAAAATAAAAAAGCGTTAATAGCAAATGATGGACTTTCAGGGTCCGGTAGTACAGTTAATTAATTTGGATGAAGTGTTTTGTCTTAGTGCCTTTAAATTACAGATGCAATTTTGCAGATAATACCACTGTTCTCACATTTCTCCTCTCTTTAGCTGCTGTGTGCTTCTCCAGTTTTGCATCCATAGAATTTTAGGAATTCCAGGACTCCGAGCTAGATCTCAAAATCTCATGAGCCCAGAAATCAATCAGAGTATAAAAGTGGATACTCGTCTCTACTAAAAATACAAAATTTAGTTGGGTGTTGTGGTGGGTGCCTGTAATCTCAGCTACTCAGGAGGCTGAGGCAGGAGAACTGCTTGCACCCAGGAGGTGGAGGTTGCAGTGAGCTGAGATCCTGCCACTGCACTCCAGCCTGGGTGACACAGTCTTGACTCCCTCTCAAAAAAAAAAAAAAAAAGAAAAGAGAATTTCCTACTTCTGTCATCAAATATTCAGGTATAAAATAATTAAGTTGTTTAAATTTGCAAATTTTAAAACTGATTTATAAACCAGCCAACAGGTATCTAAGGAAATGAGTTTCAAACTCCCCTTAATAATACCTTTTGTCACCACAACACAATGATCAAAATCAGGAAATTAACATTGGCACAGTAGTGTAAACACAACTATAGACCTTATTTAAATTTCACCAACTTTTCCACGAATGTCCTTTTTCTATGCTGGTATCCAATACAGGTTCTCAAATAGCATTTAGTTGTTATTTGTCCTGAGTCTCCTCCAATATATGATTGTTTCTCAGCCTATGCTTGTCTTTCATGACCTTGACACTTTTGAAGAGTGCTGGGCAGCCGCTTTGCAGAGTGCTCTTCAACTTAGCTTTGTCTGATGTTTTCTCATGATTGGATTGAGGTAAGGCACTGTTGACAGGTATGTCACAGAGAGGCTGTGCTGTTCCTAGTATATCATATCAAGGGCACATGGTATTCATATGTCTTACTGCTGGTGATGTTAACCTTAGTCGCTTGGTTAAGGTGGTGTCTGCTGGATTTCTTAATTGTGAAGTTTCTCTTTTCCCTTTGTAATTAATAAATATCTTGGAGGAGATACTTTGACACTATGAAAACATCCTACTGCTCTTCAAATTGATACCTCAAATTCCCACCCCCACACCACACATTTCATTCCAGTCTTCCCTCACTCTTTATTTGTAAGGAATATGTTCCCAAACAATGAGAAACTTGGCTCTAATTATCGCCTATATTTACTTACTTTTTCAATCCTAGCATAAATATAAAATGGCTTTAGAGTTGCTAAACCATAATCCTGTGAGAAACAAAGTTACTAATTAGATTACAGTTTTTTGTATAGAGTTCTTTGTCTTTAGCCTTACAATGTCCAATTAAAACATTGTTTTCCAAAGATATTTTGTTCGGTTAATTCTCTTCTTTCTCAGTATCTTCGGTGGTATTAAAGTATTCATTCATTTAGGCTTATTTGTTACTGCGTTATTTTATGTTGAGTCTTTTCTTCTTCATCCTGGCTGAATTTAACTGTCTACATGTTTTGGGATATTTTATAATATGTGAAACCTTATAGAAGTTTTAAGAATTAGAGCTATGAAACAAGAATATTCAAAGAATTATCACTGCCCATTCCTGTTTCTTCTTTTTTTCCATCCTGTTAACACCTACCCTCCATAGGTAACTACTATTTTTAGTTTCTGGTTTATACTTCCTGCTTTTTTTTACAGAAATGAACAGATACATGTCTATGTTCTTCTACCCTGTTCTTACATGAAGGGTAGTCTACAATAATATGGGCACTTTACTTTCTTCATTTAATATCATACCACAAGAATCACTTGGTTTCTGTTCATAGAGATTTTCCTCATCCTTCTTTATAGGTGTAATACTACATTATATGGAGGTTTACTCAATCACTCTCCTATGTATGGGCATTTGGGTTCTTTGTGTAATTAAAACAATACTCCTCTGATGCTTTGTAATTATATAAAACACTGCAGTGTGCAAATTCACTCATATATATTTCTGTGTAGTAAAAATATATTTTATTTTTAAGTGCAATAGCTGCTAACAATATACACTGATTTTGATGTTCCAAGAAAATACATGTATTCAATAATAAGCTTTCATTTGCCTCTTCAAGAAATTCCAAAGAAAATACTCCAGTTCTGTTCAACATTATGCCTTGAGGAGTTGAAATGTTTTCCATGATAAAAATATAATTTGTGCGGCCCACACCTTGATTATTTATAAAAGATGGAGTTTCTAAAAACCCATATATATCATCAATGAATACTCCCTTCTCTTTGAATTCAATGCTTAATTCAAATTGATGTAAGACATTGGTGAATCAATAAACTTGATGAAATGTGTCAAAATGTTCATGAAAAAATACATTTCTATTTCCTCTCCATTTCAATTTGTAGATATTTTCTAAATGGGATTTTTAAGCGCACAGAAATAAAAGCTATCTACATGTAACTCTAGAGAGGTTAAAAATACAGCACACGAAGTTAACATGCCTGAATCCTAGGGCTGATTCACTTAGTGTGAGAATAAATGTCAGAAATCTCTTAATTACATATAGATTGCGTAAGAGTTTAAAGATAAATTTTGAAAGCCAGAATTACCAAGAAATAAAATCTTATTTGAATTTTACCACAAAAGTTAACACTCCTAGTAAAAGAAGACAATAGAATTGTATAGAAAATTCACATCTACATCAAAAAAGAGAAGTTTCATCAACTAGAACAGTAGAGCGCTGTTCAACTGTTGAATACGAAAATTTCTCAGAATCCCTTGGAAAACAACGAGACTTTCCATTCAGACTCCAGTCTCCTCATTTAAGTAAAACAAAACAAGGTGTTTAAATGAAGGGGAATGATTTGTTAGGTTTAAAAATAGAATCAGATGTTTTCTATTATGTTAATTCATACACTACATGAATTGCCCACCATAAAAACTTTTATGTCCCAAATTTCTGAAGATTTTAAGCTATGATCTTTCCATAAACATACACTGAGGTAAAAGCATGTTGTAGGATCACACTTTTAACTAGCATTCATCCATTTGCCAGTTTTCATTGCATTTGACTAACTTCCCAGATAAAGTAATTTCTGTCTTTCTACAGAGAAAAATAATTCTGCCTTCAAAATAATCATAATAGACCTGCCTTCCTTGAACGTCTAGATAAATGGCCAAGTGTAATCAGTGGATACATAAAAAACGATGAAGATAATAAATAAAAATGAAAATACTTTGCATTTCAGAATGTGTTTTTCATCACTCTGTTTTGAAGAATGAAGCTCTTTCCTCTGTTAGCCCTCCACTCTGCACCACTTGGTCCACCATTTGCTGGAAAGAACAGACCTCACCTCTCTTGAATCTTTTTTATACATTCGACTATAAAGCAAGGTCCAATATCACTGGAATGAATGCTAAGTTGCCACTATTTTGAGAGTAGGTGAGGAGTGATAATGCCTGCCTGTGTACTGTATGGATGGGACGGTCTCACTCACTAAAGCTACTGCAAAATAATTTCTCAATAGATAACTGCATAGTGCTTCTTCCTTGAACCAGATAAATCATCATCCAATATTTTATTTTATTTTATTTATTTATTTATTTTTTTTGAGACGGAGTCTCGCTCTGTCGCCCAGGCTGGAGTGCAGTGGCGCGATCTCGGCTCACTGCAAGCTCCGCCTCCCGGGTTCACGCCATTCTCCTGCCTCAGCCTCCCGAGTAGCTGGGACTACAGGCGCCCACAACCACGCCCGGCTAATTTTTTGTATTTTTAGTAGAGACGGGGTTTCACCGTGGTCTCGATCTCCTGACCTTGTGATCCGCCCGCCTCGGCCTCCCAAAGTGCTGGGATTACAGGTGTGAGCCACCGCGCCCGGCCATCATCCAATATTTTATTACAGAAGGATGGGTGCTCAAACTTTGATCAGCAGTAAGGAGTTTTAAGAAAGGTAAGGCAAAGGAATCTCCCTTAGCCAAATGGATACAATACAGAGCTTTTTGTATCTTTCTATATTAAGCTAATTACTGATAGGTTGAAAAAATGAAGTATGCTTATAAAAAGCTGCTTCCATAAAGCCAGTGCTTACTAAGTGTTAGCATGTCAAAGGGAGAAAACATTGTGATTTCAAAGTAATACACTTAAAATTAAAAAAAAAACAGCAACAAAAAACAGCCTAGGAGAAATAGTACTTCCTATATAAGTTAGGTATCAAAAATTAGTAAAAATGGGCTGGGCGCAGTGGCTCACGCCTGTAATTCCAGCACTTTGGAAGGCCAAGGCAGGCGGACCACAAGGTCAGGGAGTTTGAGACCAGCCTGACCAACGTGGTGAAACCCTGTCTCTACTAAAAATACAAAAATTAACCGGGCGTGGTGGCGCATGGCTGTATTCCCAACTACTCGGTAGGTTGAGGCAGGATATCGCTTGAACCCGGGCGGCAGAGGTTGCAGTGAGCCGAGATCGTGTCACGGCACTCCAGCCTGGGCAACAGAACGAGACTCCATCTCAAAAAAAAAAGTAAAAATGTACTACAGTCACAACCACAGTCTTTGGAGTAGTAGTTAGAAAATTTAAATTTTTTATATAAAGAATTGTCAGCAAGTTCATCCTCCCTTGTTAGAGGACAAATAATTTCTTATTTAGGACTTCAATTTAAAAACAAAACAAAAAGCCCTTAAAAACAAAACAAAACACAAAGAGGCAGAGTGCTGTTCCTCAGGTTGGTTATAAACAAATTTCACTCAAGGAAGTGCAATGAGTAAGATCAGGCAAGACTGTAGTAAATACACATTTGCCATGACTATAATTTAGTCCAAAAAGAATGAACAATCCTCTACACAAGGTAAATGGGGTGAGAGAGTTGGTAATCTGTGTCTATATTAAATATGCTCTAGGAACAAAAATTTATGTGATATTTGGTTAAACCTTAGTCATTCCTTAGGTTAATTTCTGTAAATGTTAATTTTTACATTACTAATCATTTTACTGCTATAGCTACATCAACTAAATATTAGTTTATGTAGTATTGCTCAAGAGATCTACAAATAATAGCAAGCTCTTTGATTACCTAAAAATGAGCTATGTAAACTAAAGGAAGAAAGCAATAATATTCCAAATGAATGGTACAGGGCACAATATGTATGACAAACAGAAATTCAGAGAGAGTATAAGGTACGCATCAGTTTATCTTATAAGGACAAAGTGCTTGAGGAAGGTCTTGAGAAAACCCTCCCTCCCTCCAAACTTTTAGCATCTACATTGTGTCAGATGTTACAATTGGTATGAAGGATAAATGCTTTTAGGCAAGAGTAAAAACTTATCTACAAAGCAAAATAGCAAAGTCTAGTGTAGTGACTTTTTGTAGAAGGCTTTCTTCTCTGGTGGCAATATTCTTTAGTACATATCCAGGATAAACTAAATTGAAACAATATTTTTGATACAGTAGCAATCTTTTTATATACTTTTACTAAATTTTACAAAATTCTAAAAATTATGTAAATTTTTGGTACCATGCATTATGCACCAGTTTGGGGCTGCCTGATGAAGTCATGGCTACTATTTTAATATTAAACATTGCACCTGAAAAGTTCTGTCCTCTATATTATTGGGCACAATGCTAAGGGCTCCTAAGAGATGGCAAATTACCTCTATACAAGGCTCTTGTATCGGTTCGAACCCCTAGAGTGCACCAACGAACAACACAAGGTGGTGTGGAGCAACACGCTCTTTTTAATGACCACCTGGGTGCAGACGGGCTGAGGCCTAAAATGGCGTCAGGAGCAAATGAAGACGGGGCAGGGGTTTTGTAGTCTCCTGTAACAGGAAGTGTCTCAGTCTGACACCGCTACAAGGTACCCTGATGGCCTCTCTCTCGGTCTTCAGCGAGTACGTGTCTTCCGACCAGCTCTCTTCCTGCTTCTGCTGTGTTGCTGACGCACACGCTGCTGGCACAAGTGGCCTTGTGCCTTGGGACGGGCCTGAGGAAGGAGGAGCTATTCATTTCCTTAAGCTTTCATGCCCCAGGGAGAATCTTTCAATTTAAAGTGAAAAGTTTGTGATGTAGCCTCCAAATTTGAGGAGAGGGGGACATGGGTACAAGGGGCAGGCAGGGTAAAAGGATTTTAAAATAATACGGCTTTGGAGTGTATACTTTAGGATAACTACTATACCTTGCTTGTCTATCCTTGACCCTAACCTTGAATAACTGCATGCTCTTGCAAAATACAATTTCTACTCTGTAGAAAAAGGAGCAGTCTGTTAGGAAAAGCATATTAGGGCAAGATATAAAGACATCTCTATCATAAATGTGATTTTACTTGTTCAGTTTTTGGATACATCACTATAGGCTTTTTCATCCTTCTTACCATGGGGACAGGTGTTGGGTAAACTCATCCGTTCTGTATGCATTAGCTAGGTAGCTCCATATGCCAGTCATTCTTTTTGGAATATCGAAGCTGTGATATTTTTTGGCCACCACCTTGACAATATGCAGTTTGGGCAGCAGGTCAGCTAATGTCATTTCATTGCCAGCCAGAAATTTACGTAGAGAAAACTTAATGTCCTCCATACTATTTTTATCAATTTCATCAGAAAGGAGAGGATTCAGATATTCGTTCAGTTTCTGCAGGATTTTCAAGAGACTCTTCACCACTGCTTCATTAGCCTCTGGCATTGAATTTTTGATACATGCATGCAGAGTTTGGCAAAGACGTCCATTCCAGCAATATTTGATTCTGCGTGTTTTGGTGAAAGCTCTAAGTACTTGGGCGGGCATAAGACGTATTCAAGAAATTCCTCAATCTTATTTACATCTGTTTTGACCTCATTGTTGAAAGTTATAAATGGTGGGTAGGTCCCAAGGGGCAAATTTTGCAGGTCTGCAGGCTTCCTTTTCAAGTCAACAGTTGTAACACTAAATACAACTCCTTTGAGCCAAAGAGTCATGAAGAGCCTCTGGGAAAGGGGGCAGTTTCCTGTCATTTCACCATCACTGCCAGCCTTCATGAAGAGCTCGATGAGGGGCTCTGTCCTCCTCCTTCAGCCTGTTCGGTAAAGCCCATTCAGCAATATCGACAAGGCCATGGCCTACTCAGCTGGGCTCCTGGAACGGCGGTGGCTGCCTCTGTTCCGGGGCAGCTCTGGTTGCTGGCTCCCGCCATGCTGCTCACTGGATGGTCCTCATATATGTTTCTGAATTGTGGGAGGTGTGGCATCAGGATAGATTCCTAGAAGTCTGATTCCCATGTTGAAAGGTAACATTTGCTTCCTTGCAGGCTCTCCAACAAGAGTGTGCTGTCACGTTTTAAAATTTATACCAATCTGATAGATGAGAACTGGTATCTCAGTGTTGCCCTGATGTGCATGTCTCTAATAATAAGTGACTTTGAAAATGTGTTTGTGTATTTGAGGACTAGTTTTATATCTTTGCTTGGAAAATCATTTATTCATGTATTTTTCCAAAAATATTATTTTCAACAGAACAGACCAGCAAGGAAAGCAGATGAAACTCAAGAAGAATTGTTTTGAATACGTTTAACATTGACCAGTTCAAAGATGAAGGACATTTCACTCTCAAAACAAGTCAACATATAGGGTAAGTCCACATTAAATTTTTAGATTGTAAGTAATTGTATACATACGGTGATATAATGATTGTATCATCCTCAGTCAGATAAGTGAAGTTCCTGTTTGGGGTTTCACATTTTACAAGGCTCAGAGGTGGCCCTCGTCCTGCCATGTCCCTCTCTGTAGAGTAAGGATTCCATGGGCCAAGAAGAGAAGTCACTCAGAACTGGTAAACCCTTCTAGACTCACACCTGGTATGTGAGGCCTTGCAATTCTCTGCCCAGATGGTCCTGAGTTGGCTTCCAGTGCCTGGGTGAGCCTGTTTCTTGAATCCATCCCCTCCAAGGTAGATGATGATAGGCCCTATGGGTAGCAAAAGAATGGCTGTTTGAAGGGAATGGGGTGGAGTGAGCTTAGATTGGCTACAGTGTGCACCCAAGTACATATAAAGCCCCTTTGTTATGTGGGGTGGAGCCTGGATTGGGAAGAGGATGGAAGGTGCCTGTGAGCTGGGCTCTCAGACTTGTATCCATTCCCAGGACTTGTAAATGTTAGTGGCAGTCGTATATATTGAAGTAATCTTTTAAAAGTGCATGCTTAAAAAGAATTCTTTGTTCACATATCTGAGAAAAATTGATAATATAGGGACATCTCCAAGTCCTGAAGTATGAAATGTGTAAGACCAAATAGAAATCATTTGAAAAAGTTGAAGGGCAAGTAGTGCCTCATCTAGAGCAAGTTTTAATTAGAGCAAGAACTTGAAGAGAATGTTGAGAGAAAAGGATGTGGAGAAAGATTTTGTGGATGACTGACCTTGTATTCCAGAGGGCACAATGAAGGAGTTTCAGGTGAGGAAAGGACATAGGATATGGGGTAAAATAGGGCATCTATGAAGTCAAAAGGTGAGTTAAATGTAAGAAATGAATGATTAATTTGGAGTGCTGGGCTTTCTATGGCAATTTTAATAGCTTTATTGAGATATAATTTACATACAACATTTATTAAAATATATAGTTCAATGGTTTGTAATATAGCATATTCACAGAGTTGTGTAATCTCTAACATAATCTTATTTTAAAATGTTTTCATTGCTCCAAAAA
This sequence comes from Macaca nemestrina, assembly GCF_043159975.1. Lineage (NCBI taxonomy): Eukaryota > Metazoa > Chordata > Mammalia > Primates > Cercopithecidae > Macaca > Macaca nemestrina. The sequence continues at coordinate 11,110,197 of NC_092125.1, read as the reverse complement.
GAAACCTGGTACCCATTAGTTGTCATTCCATATCCTGCTACCTTCTAGCCTCAGGCAAGCACTAAGCTACTTTCTATCTCTGTAGATTTGCTTATTTTGGAAAATATATAAATGGAATAATAAAATATGTGTTTTTTTGTGACTGGCTTCTATTGCTTGGCATGTTTTCAAGGCTCCTCTATGTTGTAGCATATGTTGGGTTTTGTTATTGCTATTTGTGATTGCTGAATAATATTTTGTAATATGGATATACCACATTTTGTTCATCCATTCATAAACTCATGGGCATTCAGATGGTTTTCACTTTTTGGCTATTATGAATAATGCTGCAATGAACATTTATGTATACATTTTAATGAGGACATCTGTTTTCATTTCTCTTGGGTACATGCCTAGTGGTGGAATTGATTTGACCGTGTGGTAAATGTTATGTAAATATGCAAAATATAGACTGGGTATATTGACCCTGTATCAGTCCATTTTCACACTGCTATAAAGAACTCCCTGAGACTGGGTAATTTATAAACAAAAGAAGTTTAATTGACTCACACTTCTGCATAGCTGAGAAGGCCTCAGGAAACTTACAATCGTGGCAGGAGGCAAATGGGAAGCAAGGCACGCCTTACATGGTGGCAGGAAAGAGAGTGAGTGCAGGGGAAACTGCCACTTTTAAAATAATCAGATCTCTTGAGAATTTTCACATTATTGCAAGAACATTATGGGGGAAACTGTCTTTACGATCCAATCACCTCCCTTCCAGGCCCTCCCCGACAGGTGGGATTAAAATTAAAGATGAGATTTGGATGGGGACACAGAACCAAACCATATCATCTGCTCCTCCCGCCTCCCAAATCTCATGTCCTTTTTACATTTCAAAACCAATCATGCCTTCCGAAAAGTCCCCCAAAGTCTTAATTCATTCTAGCATTAACTCAAAAGTCCAAGTCCAAAGTCTCATCTGAGACAAGGCAGTCCCTTATGCCTATGAGCCTGTAAAATCAAAAGCAAGTTACTTACTTCCAAGATACAGTGGGGGTACAGGCATTGCGTAAATGTTTCCATTTGAAATGGGAGAAATTGGTCAAAACAAAGGGGCTGCAGGCCCCATGCAATTCTGAAACCTGGCTGGGCAGTCATTAAATTTCCTTTGACTCCATGTCTCACGTACAGGGCACACTGATGTAAGAGGTGGGTTCCCACAGCTTTGGGAAGCTCCACCCCTGTGGCTTTGCCGAGTACTGCCCCACTCCTGGCTGTTTTCATGGGGTGGCATTGAGTGTTGGCAGCTTTTCCAGGCACACAGTGCAAGCTGTCAGTGGATCTACCTTTCTGGGTTCTGGAGGACAGTGGCCCTCTTCTCACAGTTCTGCTGTGCAGTGCCCCATTGGGGACTCCATGTGGGAGCTCCAACCCCACATTTCCCTTTCACACTGTCCTAGCAGAGGTTCTGCATGAGGACACTACTTCTGCAGCAGACTTTTGCCTGAACATCCAGGCATTTCCATACATCCTCTGAAATCTAGGTGGAGGTTCCCAAACCTCAACTCTGGTCTTCTACACATGTGCAGACCCAATACCACATAGAAGCCACCAAAGCTTGGGGGTTACACCCTCTAAAGCAATTCCCAATTTGTACCTTGGCCCCTTTTAGCCACAGCTGCAGCAGGTGGGATGCTGGGTACCATGTCCCAGGGCTTCACAGAGCAGTGGGTCCCTGGGCCCAGTCCAGGAAACCATTTTTCCCTCCTAGGCCTCTGGGCCTGTGATGGGAGGGGCTGCTGCAAAGGTGTCTTACATGAGCTGGAGACACTTACACAAGTTTCTGTAGCCTGCTTGAATTCCTCCCCAGAAAATTGGTTTTTCTTTTCTATCCCGTGGTCAGTTTGCAAATTTTCCATTTACACTCTCCTTCTCTTTTAAACATATATTCCGATTTCAAACTATCTTTTCGTGAGCACATATAACTGTACACTTTCAGGAAAAATCATGTCACACCTTGAATGCTCTGCTGCTTAGAAATTTCTTCTGCCAGATACCCTCAATCATTGCTCTCAATTTCAAAATTCCATAGATCTCTAGGGTATGGGCAAAATGCTACCAATCTCTTTGCTAAAGCATAACAAGAGTCACCTTTACTCCAGTTTCCAACAAGTTCCTCATCTTCATCTGAGACCCTCAGCCTGGACTTCATTGTCCATATCACTATCAGCATTTTGGTCAAAGCCATTCAACAAGTCTCTAGGAAGTTCCAAACTTTCCCACACCTTCCTGTCTTCTTCTGATCCCTTCAAACTGTTCCAGCCTCTGCCCATTACTCAGTTCCAAAGACACTTTCCCTTTTTTAGGTTATCTTTGTAGCAGTGCCCCACTCCTGGTACCAATTTCTGTGTTAGTCCATTTTCACACTGCTATAGAGACCTCGCTGAGACTGGGTACTTTATAAACAAAAGAGGTTAAATTGACTTACAGTTTTGCATGACTGGGGAGGCCTCCAGAGACTTACAGTCATGGCAGAAGGTGAACGGGAACAAGGCACATCTTACATGGTGGCAGAAAAGAGAGTGAGTGCAGGGAAACTGCCACTTTTAAAACCATCAGATCTTGTGAGTGGGAACTCCCTCAGTATCACAAGAACAGCATGGGGGAAAACCACCTCCATGATCCATTCACCTCCCACCGGGTCCCTCCCTTGACATGTGGGGATTGTAATTCAAGATGAGATTTGGGTGGGGATACGGAGCCAAATCATATCACAACTTAGATGGTTTAAATCTTCTTAACAGGCACCCATTAGGTCAAAAGCCCTTTAGTGCCAAAGTAAAATTTTTATACATCCAATTGTTTTAAATATAACCTGTGTCAGCAGACTTAGCCATTTAGAGACTGCCTGCTTTGCATGCTTTGTAAAACTGTACCTAATATCTGTTAGCTATAGGTGAGATAAACCCTGTGGCTATAAAGGACTCCAAGTTTTTGCTGCCCTGCAGAGTTCTCTGATCCAGCAGTTCCCTGCAGTCCTGTGCAGTGACATTAGTTAGACCCAAATCTTCTTCATCTCCTTCTTCCCTAGAGAGCTTCCCTCACCCTTCTCTTCTGGGTGGTAGCCCGCAGGCCTTTGCTTTTGAAAAGCTTCATACCATGCAGGGCTTCCCTCACATGCAAACCTGTCAAAAACACCACCTAAATAAAGCTTGTGTGTGCTACTACTATTGTGGTTATATTTTTATCATTGATCAGCACTGAAATGATTAAGCCAGGAATTTGCTCTTTGCTTAACATTTTGAGGAATTGTGAAATTATTTTCTAAAATGCATGAACCATTTTGCAATCCCACCAGTATTGTATGAGGGTTTCATTTTCTCCACATATTTGCTAACACTTATTATTGTATTCCTGATTGTAGCCATCATACTGGGTATAAAATGGTATCTTATTGTAGTATTGATGTGCATTTCTTTAATATTTAATGATGTTCAGCATCTTTTAGTGTCTTTATTGGCCATTTGTTTATCTTCTTTGGAAAAATGTCTATTCAAATATTTTGTTTATTTTAATATTGGGTTATAGATGTTTTTATTACTGAATTGTAAAGGTTCTTTGTATATTCTGGCTACATATACCTTATCAGATATATGCTTTGCAAATATTTTCCCCCATTCTGTACTTTGTCTTTTTACTTTCTTGATGGTGTCCTTCGGAGCACAAAAGTTTTCAATTTTTATAATGTCCAATTTATCTTTTTTTTTCCTTTTACTTCTTTTTATTTTGATGTCTTATCTCAGAAGCCATTTCCCACCCCATCTTCATGATGGTTTACTCCAATCAATTTTTTCTTCTGGTAGATGTATTTCATATGCTTGGGTGTGATTTACTTTTTGTTGATTTTGTGATGTAGTGTGAGATAGAGATCCAAATTCATTATTTATGTAGATTTGTCCAAGTATCACTTGTTGGAAAGACTGTTCTTTCTTCAGTGAATTGTCCAGGCAACTCTGTTGAGAATCAATTGCCCGTAAATGGAAAAACTTATTTCTTGCTCTTAATTTTATCCATTGTTTTATATGTACATTCTTATGTCATCACCACCCTGTTCTGATTACTGTATTTTTATAGTAAAGTTTGAACTCAGGAAGTACGAATCCTCCAACATCGTTCTTCTTTGGCTTTTCTGATTCCCATTTAATTTCATGTGAATTTTGGGATTAGCATGTCTATGTCTGCAAAGAAAAGGCAACTGGAATTTTGATAGCAATTGCTTTGAATCTGTAGATGAATTTGACAACTGTACTAGGTCATATTCACAGGGGCCAGGGTTTAGGACTTTAACATGGCTTTTGAGAAGACACAATTCAACTCATAACAAGGAATATTGTCATATCAATATTATTCTATGGATATGTGATGTTTTTCCATTTATTTAGATATTCTTTTATTTCTTTCACCAATGTTTTGTATTTTCAGTGTACAAGTCTTGTACTGTTTTTGTTAAATTTATTCCAAAGCATTTTATTCTTTTTGATGCCACTATAAATTATATTTTTAATTTAATTTTCAGATTGTCCATTGCTAATATATAGAAATACAATTTATTATTGTATATTTATCTTATATTTTGCTACATTATTACCCTCATTTATAAGTTATAACAATTTTTTTCTATGGATTCCTTAGGATGTTCTGTATGAAAGGTCATATCACTTGCAAATGGAGATAGTTTTACTATTTTCTATTTTTTTTCTTTTTTCTTTTTAGTAGAGACAGGGGTTCACCATGTTGGCCAGGCTGGTCTTGAACTCCTGACCTCAGGTGATCCACCCGCCTCGGCCTCCCAAATTTCTGGTATTACAGGCGTGAGCCACCGATCCCACTTTTCTTTTTCTTGCCTAAATTTCCTGGCTAGAATCTCAAATACAATGTTGAATGAAAGTGGCAAAAGTGGACACCCTTACTTCTTTCTTATTTTTGGAGGAAGGCATTCAATCCTCTATTGTTAAGTATGATGTTAGCTGTGGGGTTTTTGGTAGATTTTTTTTCACCAGATTGAAGATAGTTACTTAGTATTAATTCTTTACATGTTCTGGGTAATTAATCTGGAGGTGGGCATTTCTTTATAGAAAGCTTCAAGATTATTAACACAATCTCTTTACTTGTCATAAATCTACTCTAATTACATATTTCTTCTTGTGTCTGTTCCTGTATTTTGTGTCTCTCCAGGATATGGTCCATTTTGTCTGTTATCTAATTAATTTTTTGAAAAACATTTATTTCTAGGATTCCCTTATAATCCTTTATATTCTTTAATGGGGTAGATATATTCCTTCTTTCATTCCTGGTTTTTGAAATTGGAATCTTCTCTCTTTTTCTTGGTCAGCCTAAGCTAAAGATTTGTCAATTTTGCTGCTCTTGTCAATGAACCAGCTTTTGGCTTCATTGATTTTCTTGATTTTTCATCTTTGCTCTATGGCATTTATTTCAGCTCTAAGTTTTGTCTTCTTTCTGCTTGCTTTGAATTTATTTGCTTTTCTTTTTTAGTTTTATAATGTGGAAAGTGAGATTACTGATTTAAGATCTCTCTTTCTTTTTGATATTGGCATGAGCATCTATATATTTACCTTCAATAGCTGATGCTGCATCTCAAAAGTTTTGGTATTTTGTGTTTCATTTTCATTTACTTCAGAATATTTTCTAATTTCTCTTGTGATTTCTTCTTTGACCTACTGGTTATTTAATAGTGTGTTTTTGATTTTCAAAACTGTGAATTTTCCCAAAACCTTACGTTGTTGATTTCTAATTTAATTGATTTAGGTCAGTGAACACACTGTATTATTTCAATATATTGAGGCTTGTGTTATGGACTAGCATGTAATCTGTTTTGAAGACTGTTTTACATGACTTTGAGGAAAAGTGTGTGCTTCTTCTGTTAGGTAACATGTTGTATATATCTGTTCAGTTTAGTTGTTTTATGGTGTTGTTCAGGTCTTTTGTTACTTCGTTGATCATTGCCCTGTGTGTTTTATCCATTACTGAAAGTAAGGTATTGAAGCCCCCAGCTATTATTGTTGAATTTTCTATTTCTCCCTTCAGTTCCATATATTTTACCTCATATACTTTGGGGCACTGTTATTAGGTACATACATATATTGTAATTGTTATTTCTTCCTGATGACTTGATCCTCTTATCATTATAAGATGTCATTAGTTTCTTTTAACAATTTTTGTCTTAAAGTCTATTTTGCCTGATCTTATTCTGAAAGCCCATCTTTTTGTTACTCCTTGTGTGATAGCGTGGTAATACTTTCCATCCTTTCCCATTCAACTTATTTGAGTCTTTGAATCTAAAGTGTATCTCTAGATCATGGGTTGTAATTTTAAATTTTTATTTATTTTTATTTTCTTTAATCTTTCCTTCAATTAGAATATTTAATCCATTTATATTTAATACAATTACTGGTATACTATATTTCTTTCATTTTGTTATTTGTTTTCTGTGTCTTGTATCTTTTTTATTTCTCTACTCCTTGATTACTGTCATCTTTTGTATTGAATAGATACTTTTAGTGTAATGTTTTTAATATCACTTTAATTTCTTTGTTGCTTATTTTACTATATTTTTTGTTATTTTCTTAGAAGTTGGTCTGGAGATTACAATTAGTATTTTAATGTAAAATAATTTAATTCAGATTAATAGTGTGTTAATTTCAGTAGGATACCAAGTATGATTTAGTGGTCAGCCAATGATCAGTAGAAGATTTAAGTAGTAGAAGATTTACCATGGGTACATGGTAGGTGTATATATTTATGGGGTACGTGAGATGTTTTGAAACAGGAATGCAATGTGAGATAATCACATCATGGAGACTGGGGTATCCATCCACTCAAGCATTTATCCTTTGAGTTACAAACCAATTATACTCTTAAGTTATTTCAAATGTACAATTAGCTTATTATTGACTATAGTCACCCTGTTGTGCTATCAAATAGTAGGTCTTATTCATTCTAACTTTTTTTGAACCCATTAACCATCCTCCCCTCCCCTGGAACTCCCCTTTATACATCCCAGTCTCTGGTAACCATTCTTCACTCTTTGTGTCCATGAGTTCAATTGTTTTGACTTTTAGATCCCACAAATAAGTGAGAACATGTGATGTTTGTCTTTCTGTGCCACGCTTATTTTACTTATAATGATCTGTTACATCCATATTATTGCAAATGACTGAATCTCATTCTTTTTTATGGCTGAATAGTACTCCATGGTGTGTATGTACCACATTTTCTTTACCCATTCATCTGTTTATGGACACTTAAGTTGCTCCCCAGTCTTTGGTATTGTGAACAGTGCTGCAACAAACATGAGTGTGCAGATATGTCTTTGATACACTGATATCCCCCCCCTTTTTTTTTTTACGTATATACCCAGTAGTGGGATTGTTGGATCATATGGTAGCTCTATTTTTAGTCTCTTTGAGGAATCTCTAAGCTGTTCTCTGTAGTAGTTGTATTAATTTACATTCCCACTGACAGTGTACAAGAGTCCCCTTTTCTCCACATCCCCTCCAGCATTTGTTATTGCCTGTCTTCTGGGTATAAGCCATTTTAATTGAGGTGGCTGAGATTATACTCATTGTAGTTTGGATTTGCGTTTCTCTGATGATCAGTGATATTGAGCACCTTTTTATATGCCTGTTTGGCATTTGTATGTCCTCTTTTGAGAAATGTCTATTCAAATCTTTTGTCCATTTTTTGATTGGATTATTAGATTTTTTCTATAGAGTTGTTTGAGCTCCTTATATATTCTGGTTATTAATCCTTGTTAGATAGGTAGTTTGAAAATATATTTTCCCATTCTGTGGGTTGTTTCTTCACTTTGTTCATTGTATCTTTTGTTTTGCAGAAGCTTTTTAACTTGATGTGAAACATTTTGCTTTGGTTGCCTGTGCTTGTGGGGTATTGCTTAATAAATTTTTGCCTGGACCAATGACTTGGAGATTATCGCCAATGTTTTCTTGTAGCAGTTTCATGGTGTGAAGTCTTAGATTTAGATCTTTAACCCCTTTTGATTTGATTGTTGTATAGTCTGGCTAAACATTTGTCAATTTTGCTTAATATTTGAAAAAAAGACCTTTTTGTTTCATTGATGTTTGTATTGTTTTTTCTTTCATTCATGCTTTGATCTTTATTAATTTTTTTCTTCTACTAATTTTGGGTTCAGTTTACTCTTGCTTTTCTACTTCTTTAAGATGCTGGATAGATTGTTTATTTGAAGGTTTTCCTCTATATTGATGTAGCACTTAAGAGCTAAACTTCCCTATTAGTACTGCTTTTGCTGTTTAGGTTGTGGTATGTTGTGTTTCTTTCATCATTTGTTTCAAAAAAATTTTCAGATTTCTTCTTAATTTCTTTACTGACCACTGGTCATTCAGGAGCCTATTGTTTAATTTTCATGTATTTGGATAGTTTCCAAAATTCCTCTTGTTTTTAATTTCTAGTTTTATTTTATTGTGACCAAATAAGATGATTAATATTATTTAAAATTTTTTGAGTGCTGTAAGACTTGTTTTGTGACCTAACATATGGTCTATCCTTGAGATTGATCTATATGCTGATGAAAAGAAGGTGTATTCTGCAGCTCTTGAGTTAAATTTTCTGTAAATATCTATTAGACCAATTTGGTCTACAGTGTAGATTAAGTCTGATGTTTCTTTGTTGGGTTTCTTTCTGGAAGATCTGTCCAATGCTGAAAGTGAGGTGTTGAAAGCTCCCGCTATATTGCATTGGGGCCTGTGTCTCTCCACCATGATTGTAAGTTTCCTGAGGCCTCCCCAGTCATGAGAACTGTGAGACAATTAAACCTCTTTCCTTTATAAATTATCCAGTCTTGGGCAGTTCTTTATAGCAGTAAGAAAATGGACTAATAAACCGTATGTTTTTTGGTTTGATGTTACCATGAGGTTTGCAAATACTATTTTATAACCCATTATTTTAATATGTTAACAACACTGTTTACATAAACAAAGAAACATGCAAAAGGAAAACTAATAAAAACTCTGCATCTTATATTCATCCTCCCATCTTTTTTATTGTTTCTATTTATATCTTATCGACTATGTCTTAAAAATTTGTTGTAGTTATTTTTGATTGGCCCATTGTTACATCTTTCTACTTAGTATGAGCATAGCGTACACACCACAGTTACAGTGATGTAATATTTTGTGTTTTTCTGTGTACTTACTATCACCAGTGAGTTTTATACCTTCAGGTGATTACTAATTGCTCATTAATATCCTTTTGTTTCTTATTGAAGTACTTTCTTAGAAACATTTATTCTAGGACAAGATTTCTTAAATCAGCTTGTGGTTAATGCTCCCTGGCCTGGGACTCACCTATCAGGGTATTGGGCTCCCCTCTGGTCAAAGACAGGTCCGGAAATGCTATCTAAGGGTCAAGTATTGGCATTGAGGACTCCAAGAGCCCGCTTGGTGAGCTACCCCACTGTGGCCATGCTGGTACCTAAAATGCAAGACTAAGTCCCCTTTACTAGTCCCTCTGCTTTTCTCAAGCAGAAGGAGTTTTACCCCATAGCCATCATAGCTAGTAATGTGCCGAGTCTCACCTGATGGCAGCGGCTCTCAGAGGCTCACCCAAGACCCTCGATGTAATACCTGGGTAACACTGCTGGTTATTCAAGGCCCAAGGGCCCTTCAGTTAGCAGATGATGAATGCTGCCATAACTGGGTCTTTTCTTTGAAGGCATTTGGTTCCCTCTGACCCAGGATGTGTCTAGAAATGTCATCTGGGGGCTAGGATCTAGAACGGGCCTTACAACTCTGACCAGTGCCCTATCCTGCTGTGGCTGAGCTGGTATCCAAGAAGCAAGACAAAGTCCTTCCCACTCTTCCCTCTTCTCTCCTCGACTGAAAGGAAGTGTCTCTTTTGAGCTGTGAACTGTGCAGCCTGGGGTTAGGGGAGGGGTGATGCCAGCAGTTCCTTGCCTACCCCAGCTGGTGTCTCAGTGCATCTTTGCCCCTACCAGGCCACTGTCTCTGGGCCTAGTTCAGCACTAGGACTTGCCTAACAGTTGCCGTTTTTATGTCCTAGACTTCCTTTCAAGTTTGCTTGGAGACATAGAACACTGTAGCCTTCGGTGGCGAGGCTTGTGGGAACTCATGTTCTGTCTGCTGGCCAGGCGATTCTGCTCTGGGTAGGACTGATTTACATGCTCCCTTTGTGGGTGGGTGTCAGCTGAGTTTGGTCTGATTTTCCCTTCTTCTCTAACAGGACAGCTCTGAGTTCAGTGCCTCACAATTGCTATATTCACCTCCCCCAGCACCCCGGGATGCTCTCAGCAACAAACTGCCATGGCCTGGGGTTGGGGAGGAGTGTGGTCGGTGATTCAGGACTGTCTTTTCTATCTCTTCTGTGCCTCTTTCAGCAGTAGGAAGTTAAAACCAGGTACTATGAGTGCTCACCTAATTTTTGATCCTTATGATGGTGGTTTTTTGGTTTTTTGTTTGTTTGTTTGTTTTGTTTTTTGTTTTCTGTGTAGATTGTTGTTAAATTGGTGTCCTTGTGGAAGGAACAATTGGTGGAACCTTCTTTTCCACCATCTTGCTGCACCTCCAAGCACATTTCAGTAAGTTTTAAAGACAATCTTAGCGCTCAGTTTCTGTCTTCTCAAGACCCCAATTTCAGGCAGGGGTGATGACAGGCTTTTCCTTTCCCAGGTCTTTCTGAGCATATATACAACCTTGCACATGCAATCATCCTTTTAGATCCCCAGAAATATAATGAAGTTTTTTTAAACTTCCTTATGCTCACCTTGTTTTCCAGGAGCTGCTTTTAAATCATGGCCAGGGTTTTGTTTGCACCAACTGACTTCACAGCTCAAGGCAGCTGCAATGTTGTCAGTAAATTGTTGTTGTTTTGGCAATGCCCCGGGAGTAGGGCTTTTTAGAATTTCAGCTGAGCTGGACACTGAGTTAAGTCAAATAGCCACAACACCCCAGGAATAGAGATTTTGTGAGTGCTGGAAGTTGAGACAAATATTGACTATGCTGTGGAAATGCTGCTTTTAATGGAGTACCAAACAGGATCAATCTTGTCTGTTAGCTATGAGATTGTGTGTTTTTCATCAGGCTATCAGGCCACTGAGCTTGGGAAGGAGGAGTGATGGAAATAGCCACATGTCAAAATGTCAAAGACCCCACTGTCTTACCAAGGTTCAGTAGTTTTTCTTGCATATATGTTTTTATTTAGTATGTTCTGTGGCTTTGTTTAATTTTAAGATTTCAAAAATGGTTCATTTTAGTTTTCTCAACATTTTTATTGTTTTGCAAGAGACTAGTCCACCACCGACGTCTTCACTTCCTCATTCCAGAAGTTGATCCTTTCTATAGCAATTAATATAGGCAGACAAAAATGGCATTATGTAATTACTCCTGATAATTCCAAGGCAAAATAAATAAATCAACAAACAAATAAAATGGTTGAGAGGCTCCAAGTGTCAAGTGTCATGGAGCTGAGAAGAACTTTCCCAGAGCCAGAAACAATTCTAAGACCTTCCTCTGACCACAGCTGATGAAGACATGGAGGCTTGCAGATAGAATTATCTCTAACATAAAGGAAGGGTGGTAATTATTTACATGGTTTAAGCATCCATGGATGGGGGGATTTCTAGATCAATCTACCAACCCCACCTTAAACTTTAATGCCTTTTGATTTGGAGTGGTAGTGGGATGAAAGAGATGGATGCCTGCAAATGTCTTATTTAGTATCATCCTATTCCAGTGTTTAATATATTATGATGCTCTAGAACTTTGGCAGAAAATTACCAACTGGTGGAAATTGGTGTTCCAGATTGATTGGTAGATGCCTCCTCCTCTGTTTTATCTCCAGGCATATTAAATGTGAACAAAGGTAGTGTAAGTAGAAAGGGATTATTTTGGGCATCCAGGCAAGTTGCCTAAAACTACAATAAACTGTCAGGAATATGGTATTGGCTAAGAACACATTTTTTTACCTCATAATCAGGGAAGGTATACTAGGAATATTTGACTGCAGTTAATTATATATTGTGTTGGTAGAATCTAACATGGAAAAGTCAGATGGCTTCCTTAGGGATAGGAAAGCCTCTTTTAAAACTTAGGAAGTGGGTATATACAGGATCTTAAGACAATGATAATCCTATGATTGATCATGCCAAAGTAGGCTTCTCTTTACCTTGTTGTGAACTGTGTCCAAGCCTAGGGCATTCCCTGTTATGCTGTATTTCCCCTCTCCCATCCTATTTTGATCTTAGAACAGATTATAATTATGCTTTGGAGTCATATGTCAGGTTCATTACAGTGGTATAAAATATTTTATCAATGCATAGATAACAAAAACTGGGGGGGTTTCATTCTAAAGGATGTATTTCATCTTGGGAATGTCTTAATGAAATTATTATAAAATGAAAAGCCAGTGAGATTAAAAAGCTCTATAGCTGTATCAGCTTTGCTCTTGAAATCAAATTTGCTCCTAGGCAGAGGGAAAATTTGCTGTAAGAATCTGAAACTTCCGAGTTTGACAAAAGGAAAGGGCTTTAGTAGGAAACACGGTCTCAGGAAAAAAGGGTGTTTTTCTCTTGCAGACAATTTAGGAGGGTGAGAAACAGAAAGAGAAGGATGGCATGCCAATAAGAGAAACAGATTGCATTTCTTTTGGAGGAGGACCTAGATTATATCTGCTTGAAAGGGGTAGAGGAAGAATAGAGGTAAATTAAATACTGTATAATTTTCCATGAATAGAGAACAAGTGGTAGAAATGCATGTTTCTGTTGCTATTAAAATAGCGAAAAATACCCAAGACTGGGAAAATTAAAATGTGAAGGGAAGACAAAGCAAGGAGCACACAAATGACACATTAGCCTTCATTTTGCCCTTGAAGGGAATGGCTTCTGAAGCATCAGCTGCTGCAGTTCAGTTTGGTTTAGGTGTCTGTTGACAGCAACTCTGACTGGGTCAAACATGGGGGCCAAGGAAAACTTTTCCTAATGATGCAGTGTCAAAGACAAAACAAAAATGTGAAGATGAATCTCTAAATTTAATGTTTTATTTGGGAAAAATAATTGCAATTTGGGGTATACATGCTGACCGGTGGTCTTTGGTATATCTGAAGAACAAAGAGAAGGTTAGAGGTTTTATGAAAAAGGTAAATGTTAGGTATTGCCCTTTGAAATAAGGTTTGGTGGGCTTGCAAGCTTTAACTGGGAGCAATGATGGTGGAAAAATTAGTCCTAGAGTTGTAACAAGTTATCCTGGAAGCGATAGATAAAACTGATTTTAGGTTAATACAAGCAGTTTCAGCAGTCAGGCTTGCAGAAAACTGCATTCTTGGAACAATGTTTTGTATTCAGGGTACTCTTTTAGTTGAGTGCAACAAGAGTGATCCAATTCATATAATCAACTTTCATCACAGCATACATATGCTCACAAAAAAAGGGGTGAGCATATTTACCTTTACTAGTGCCAATGAACTGTTTTGAAACCAGAGCAGGAAGCTGGGGCAGCAGGACAAAAACACCTTGGTTAGCAATATGGCTCTGTGTTGCCACCGAAATCTCATGTCAAATTGTGATCCTCACTGCTGGAGCAGGCTCCTGGTGGTAGGTGATTAGATCATGGGAGTGGCCTTTCCCATTGCTGTTCTGGTGATAATGAGTGCTCACAAGATCTGGTTGTTTAGAAGTGTGTAGCACTTGTCCCTTCTCCTTCTCTCTCTCCTGCCAGGCATGTGAAGATGTACATGCTTCCCCTTCACCTTATGCCATGATTATAACTTTCCTGAGCCATGCTTCCTGTACAGCCTGTGGAACCATGAGCCAGTTAAACCTCTTTTATTTATAAATTATCTAGTCTCAGGTAGTTATTTATAGCAGTGTGAGAATGAACTAATATAGTTATCATCCTGGTTGAAATATAAACACAGAGTAAAGGGCTGAATTGTAAGAAATACTAAGTCATAGAGTTTGCCTGAGAGTTTTGGAGTACTCGTCTCACAATAGAGCTTCTAAGTAGACCTCTACACCATCTGGCTTTATAGTGCTAGGAACTCAGGGAGCCAAAATAAAGTAGAAGTGAAAGTAATTTAAATATAAAGGCTGTTCCCCATTATAAACATGTGATCAATCTGGTGATTTCAGTTTCTTCCATTTAACATTTATATTATTGTGTTTCAGAAGGCAGGGGTACTTTAAATGCCATCCTCTAATAAAAGAGGAACCATGTATAGGTGTGTCATCCAAAGGACCACCAGGATGGCTAAATAGAAAGAAGAGCTTTATTGGTGATATCAGTTTGCAAGTAGGGAAGAGACAGTTCCTGATGTGAATCAAAGGTGCTCTGTCTCCAAAGAGGGAAAGGAGGAATTAGCTTTTATGTCTCATGGGGTCTGTATTACACAATAGAGTCATACATATTCAGCAGGTTTAGGGGAATATCTGTACATATTTATGAAGGAAGCTAAGTGCATACATAATGAATAAACATATATGTAACATACATCCCATGCTTACTTTGGGGTTTTAGCATTAAAATGAAGAGCAATTTGGCTTGATATATGAAAAGGTAAACTATAGGATGCAAATGCAGCTTGTGTACAGTCTCCATAAGCTGGCTGAAAACTGGCTTGCAGTTTGTGGTTGTTTATCAGGAAAGAATGTTTGTAAGGCAGGTCCTTTGTCCAATCTGAGTTGTAGTGGCCTGGGTCGTAAATCAGTTAGGAAGGGTATGACATTTTGCCTGATAGCTCCTATTGTTAGGCAGTTCAGCATGAGTGAGGTTTTTTTGTTGCTATAAAAACTTAGGGAGTTGCCGTGCCAGCTGAGCCCTGGGCCCTTGGCCAGTAGGTAACTTTTTGTTTCCTTAACCTTAGAATCTATCTTACTTGATACAGGGACATCAATTTAGATCTCTGAAATTGCAGGTGGATGGTCTTCTCCTAAAGATATAGAACGCATAGTATCATGATTCACTTTTTGTTGGGACCTTTCTTTCATTTGACTCTAAATTCATAGGGTGTAGAACAAACATTAAAACATTGATTGGTATATATTGAATTATTATGCAAGAGTAATTTATCTTTTATTTCTTTATTTTTTCCTGTTCTTCCAGATAATACTACATTTCTGTTATGGTTTGTAGCTGGTAACAATGTGTCTTTAGATTATGAAGTGTATTGGTTTATTGGTTAGGATGATTTTGGCTACAAGTAACAGAAGACTACAACTCAAAATAGCTTATTCAATAAGAAAGATATATTTTCTGATAAATCAGAAATCTGGAGATAGAAGAGGTCTCACTGTTGGTTTGTGCAGAGCTCAGTGATGTAAACAAGAGCCCACCTTCTTTCCTTCTCTCTATTCCTCTATCATAGTGGATTGTGTACTGTGAGTAACTTAGTGAAGTTGGAAGTATGTTTCTGAGAGTTTCTTTCCTTCTGAAGTTCTAGACTAGGGTTGACCTCAAGATAAATTTGCATGAGATTTAGACGTGAGAGATGAAGCAACAGTCACTATACTTA
This sequence comes from Macaca nemestrina, assembly GCF_043159975.1. NCBI lineage: Eukaryota > Metazoa > Chordata > Mammalia > Primates > Cercopithecidae > Macaca > Macaca nemestrina. The sequence continues at coordinate 11,094,642 of NC_092125.1, read as the reverse complement.
GAAGTGGCTGCTTTTGGTTGTGCACATTGTCTCAATCTGCCAGCTCACATTATCGGCATGGAACAGTGCACAGCTTCTCCAACACTGATGATATCTCCTCCTTCAGCTTCACTGAGCCTTGGGACAGATGTGTGTGCATCTCTCTGGTAAAGGGCCCGACCTTCTACAGGTCATGCACAAAACCAAATTTGAATGCTATGAGAGACAGATGCAGATTTCAGTTTGTTTTCATGGATTCCAGTGTTGGCTTTGCTTTTTCTCACTTCACTTTCAGCTTTTCCTTTTAAATGATTACCTGCAGTGACTTCAAACCCACCACTAGATGCAGAAGCAGTAACTTTCCATGGATCTCTTCACCAGCTCCCTTTTATGATCTCTGGTTAATTACTTCTCTGTGATCCCCTAACAATTCCTTTCTGGATGTGTATTTCCTCTGCTTCTCCTAGAATTGAGGAACGTCTAATTCCTATAATAAATTATCTGTTCTATATCACTCATACAAGTTTTACTTCTCTTTATGAACCTCTACTGACACAGCCATCACCAATATCATGGTTAGCCCCCCTCATAGTTACAAGTCAACCATCTCAGAATCAGGTAGCACATAGAGACATGATAACACACAGTAGGAGAAATATGACTGGGATTTGGATTCACATCTTCTAAATCACTCGGTTTCATAGAGAAGGTCGAATATTGGAACAAATTCAGAGGCTTGCCAACAAGAAGGAAAGAGTTGAGGGTGGGCGGTTCCAAGATGGCCGAATAGGAACAGCTCCAGTCTACAGCTCCCAGCTTGAGGGATGCAGAAGACGGGTGATTTCTGCATTTCCAACTGAGGTACTGGGTTCATCTCACTGGAGCTTGTTGGACAGTGGGGGCAGGACAGTGGGTGCAGCCCACTGAGTGTGAGCCGTAGCAGGGCGAGGCATCGCCTCACCCAGGAAGTGCAAGAGGTCAGGGAATTCCCTTTCCTAGTCAAGGGAAGTGGTGACAGATGACACCTGGAAAATCGGGTCACTCCCACCCTAATAATGCTATTTTCCAACGGTCTTAGCAAATGGCACACCAGGAGATTATATCCTGCACCTGGGTTGGAGGGTCCCACGCCCACAGAGCCTTGCTCATTGTTAGCACAGCAGTCTGAGATTGAACTGCAAGGTGGCAGCAAGGCTGAGGGAGGGGCGCCCGCCATTGCTGAGGCTTGAGTCGGTAAACAAAGCGGCTGGGAAGCTTGAACTGGGTGGAACCCACCACAGCTGAAGGAGGCCTCCCTGCCTCTGTAGACTCCACCTCTGGGGGCAGGGAATAGCCAAACAAAAGGCAGCAGAAACCTCTGCAAACTTAAATATCCCTGTCTGCCAGCTTTGAAGAGAGTAGTGGTTCTCCCAGCACAGAGTTTTAGATCTGAGAATGGACAGACTGCCTCCTCAAGTGGGTCCCTGACCCCCAAGTTGCCTAACTGGGAGGCACACCCCAGTAGCGGCAGACTGACACCTCACATGGCTGGGTACCCCTCTGAGTCGAATCTTCCAGAGGAATGATCAGGCAGCAACATTTGCTGTTCAGCAATATTTGCTGTTCTGCAGCCTCTGCTGCTGATACCCAGGCAAACAGAGTCTGGAGTGGACCTCCAGCAAACTCCAACAGACCTGCAGCTGAAGGTCCTGACTGTTAGAAGGAAAACTAACAAACAGAAAGGACATCCACACCAAAACCCCATCTGTATGTCACCACCGTCAAAGTCCAAAGGTAGATAAAACCACAAAGATGGGGAAAAACAGAGCAGAAAAGCTGAAAATTCTAAAAATCATAGTGCCTCTCCCCCTCCAAAGGAACACAGCTCCTCGCCAGCGATGGAACAAAGCTGGATGGAGAATGACTTTGATGAGTTGAGAGAAGAAGGCTTCAGGCGATCAGACTTCTCTGAGCTAAAGGAGAAAGTTCAAATCCACCACAAAGAAGCTAAAAACCTTGAAAAAAGATTAGACGAATGGCTAACTAGGATAACCAGTGTAGAGAAGTCTTTAAATGACCTGATAGAGCTGAAAACCGTGGCAGGAGAACTACATGACGAATGCACAAGCTTCAGTAGCCGATTCGATCAACTGGAAGAAAGGGTATCAGTGAATGAAGATCAAATGAATGAAATGAAGTGAGAAGAGAAGTTTAGAGAAAAAAGAGTAAAAAGAAATGAACAAAGCCTCCAAGAAATATAGGACCACGTGAAAAGACCAAATCTACGTCTGATTGGTGTACCTGCAAGTGATGGGGAGAATGGAACCAAGTTGGAAAACGCTCTGCAGGATATTATCCAGGAGAACTTCCCCAACCTAGCAAGGCAGTCCAACATTCAAATTCAGGAAATACAGAGACCACAAAGATACTCCTCGAGAAGAGCAACTCCAAGACATATAATTGTCAGATTCACCAATGTTGAAATGAAGGAAAAAATATTAAGGGCAGCTAGAAAGAAACGTTGGGTTACTCACAAAGGGAAGCCCATCAGACTAACAGTGGATCTCTCGGCAGAAACTCTACAAGCCAGAAGAGAGTGGGGGCCAATATTCAACATTCTTAAAGAAAAGAATTTTCAACCCAGAATTTCATATCCAGCCAAACTAAACTTCATAAGTGAAGGAGAAATAAAATCCTTTACAGACAAGCAAATGTGGAGAGATTTTGTCACCACCAGGCCTACCCTACAAGAGCTCCTGAAGGAAGCACTAAACATGGAAAGGAACAACCGGTACCAGCCACTGCAAAAACATGCCAAATTGTAAAGACCATCGATGCTAGGAAGAAACTGCATCAACTAATGAGCAAAATAACCAGCTAACATCATAATGACAGGATCAAATTCACACATAACAATATTAACCTTAAATGTAAATGAGCTAAATGCTCCAATTAAAAGACATAGACTGGCAAATTGGATAGTCAAGACCCATCAGTTTGCTCTATTCAGGAGACCCATCTCACGTGTAGAGACACACATAGGCTCAAAATAAAGGGATGGAGGAAGATCTACCAAGCAAATAGAAAACAAAAAAGGCAGGGTTTGCAATCCTAGTCTCTGATAAAACAGACTTGAAACCAACAAAGATCAAAAGAGACAAGGCCATTACATAATGGTAAAGGGATCAATTCAACAAGAAGAGCTAACTATCCTAAATATATATGCACCCAATACAGGAGCACCCAGATTCATAACGCAAGTCCTTAGAGACCTATAAAGAGACTTAGACTCCCACACAATATTAATGGGAGACTTTAACACCCTGCTGTCAGCATTAGACAGATCAATGAGACAGAAAGTTAACAAGGATATCCAGGAATTGAGCTCAGCTCTGCACCAAGCAGACCTAATAGACATCTACAGAACTCTCCACCCCAAATCAACAGAATATACATCTTCTCAGCATCACATCGCGCTTATTCCAAAACTGACTACATAGTTGGAAGTAAAGCACTCCTCGGCAAATGTAAAAGAACAGAAATTAAAACAAACTGTCTCTCAGACCACAGGGCAATCAAACTAGAACTCAGGATTAAGAAACTCACTTGAAACCTTTCAACTACATGGAAACTGAACAACCTGCTCCTGAATCACTACTGGGTACATAATGAAATGAAGGCAGAAATAAAGATGTTCTTTGAAACCAATGAGAACAAAGATACAACATACCAGAATCTCTGGGACACATATAAAGCAGTGTGTGGAGGGAAATTTATAGCACTACATGCCCACAAGAGAAAGCAGCAAAGTCTCAGGATACAAAATCAGTGTGCAAAAATCACAAGCATTCTTATACACCAGTAACAGACAAATAGAGAGCAAAATCATGAGTGAACTCCCCTTCACAATTGCTTCAAAGAGAATAAAATACCTAGGAATCCAGCTTACAAGGAATATGAAGGACCTCTTCAAGGAGAACTACAAACCACTGCTCAACAAAATAAAAGAGGACACAAACAAATGAAAGAACATTCCATGCTCATGGATAGGAAGAATCAATATTGTAAAAGTGGCCATACTGCCCAAGGTAATTTATGGATTCAGTGTCATCCCCATCAAGCTACCAATGACTTTATTCACAGAATTGGAAAAAAACTAAAGTTCATATGGAACCAAAAAAGAGCCTGCATTGCCAAGACAATCATAAGCCAAAAGAACAAAGCTAGAGGCATCACACTACCTGACTTCGAACTATATTACAAGGCTACAGTAACCAAAACAGCATGGTACTGGTACCAAAACAGAGATATAGACCAGTGGAATAGAACAGAGCCCTCAGAAATAATACCATACATCTACAATCATCTGATCTTTGACAAACCTGACAAAAACAAGAAATGGGGAAAGGATTCCCTATTTAATAAATGGTGCTGGGAAAACTGGCTAGCCATATGTAGAAAGCTGAAACTGGATCCCTTCCTTACACCTTATACAAAAATTATTCAAGATGGATTAAAGACTTAAATGTTAGACCTAAAACCATAAAAACCCTAGAAGAAAAGGTAGGCAGTACCATTCAGGACATAGGCATGGGCAAGGACTTCATGACTAAAACACCAAAAGCAATGGCAATGAAAGCCAAAATTGACAAATGGGGTCTAATTAAACTAAAGAGCTTCTGCGCAGCAAAAGATACTACCATCAGAGTGAACAGGCAACCTACAGAATGGGAGAAAATTTTTGCAATCTACTCATCTGACAAACGGCTAATATCCAGAACCTACAAAGAACTCAAACAAATTTACAAGAAAAAAACAACCCCATCAAAAAGCTGGCAAAGGATATGAACAGACACTTCTCAAAAGAAGACATTTATGCAGCCAACAGACACATGAAAAAATGCTCATCATCACTGGACATCAGAGAAATGCAAATCAAAACCACAAAGACACCCCATCTCTCACCAGAATGGCAATCATTAAAAAGTCAGGAAACAACAGGTGCTGGAGAGGATGTGGAGAAATAAGAACACTTTTACACTGTTGGTGGGACTGTAAACTAGTTCAACCATTGTGGAAGACAGAGTGGCAATTCCTCAAGGATATAGAACTAGAAATACCATTTGACCCAGCCATCCCATTACTAGGTATATACCCAAAGGATTATAAATCATAAATCATGCTGCTATAAAGACACATGCACACGTATGTTTATTGTGGCTCTATTCATAATAGCAAAGACTTGGAACCAACCAAAATTTCCATCAATGATAGACTGGATTAAGAAAATGTGGCACATATACACTATGGAATACTATGCAGCCATAAAAAAGGATGAGTTCATGCCCTTTGTAGGAACATGGATGAAGCTGGAAACCATCATTCTCAGCAAACTATCACAAGGAGAAAAAACCAAACACCAAATGTTCTCGCTCATAAGTGGGAATTGAACAATGAGAACACTTGGACACAGGAAGGGGAACATCACACACCAGGGCCTGTCATGGGATGAAGGGAGTGGGAAAGGATAGCACTGGGAGATATACGTAATGTAAATGATGAGTTAATGGGTGCAGCACACCAACATGGCACATGTGTACATATGTAACAAACCTGCACGTTATGCACATGTACCCTAGAACTTAAAGTATTTTATATATATATATATATATATATAAAAGTGGCTGCTAGGAGTTAGAGGGCAGAGAGGGAAGGAAAGACAGAGCCCAGAAGTTATTTAGGGCCGCAAAACTATTCCATATGATACTACAATGGTGAACACATGTCACTAAATATTTGTCACCATCCCCCCCCAAAAAAAGAAGGAAAGAGTAGTAATTATTGGAGAGGCTATCAGTAGAACTGCCAGTGCTTTTTAAAGGCTGTGAAAGTGGAACTGCTACTTGATAACCTCTAGATGTCCTTTGGATGTTGAAGTTTTCAGAATATAGGACACATGAGAAATTTGGAGTTAGATTCTGAAAGAGCTGCATCAGTTCCAGCAGAAGATGGTGTGGGCTGTTGAGGGTGATAAAGAAGGGAAGAAAATCATCTAGGCATCCAAGTATGGATGTTGTGGCTAGAATGAAAAAAATGTAACAAAATTATGCAGAGAAGATTTTGGAACTTTAATTTACTTGGGAATTTAATGTCCCCAGTGGATAAAATATTTTAGTTAGGGATTTTTTCCTCACTTTTGAAAAAAGAAAATGGAGCTTCCATTTTTAGAATTTTTATTCTCTGTGTTGAAATTTAATGTCAGGGGTTTTTAGTTTACTGATTTGGGGCAACCATGTAGTGCTTCGATTTTCTCGTGTTTAGAGTCATCTTGAGTTGTTATATTGGACAGCAGAGCTAGGTATGCTTTAAGACAGAAATAGATGATGGACTGAATTTTCAGCCTGGTTGATAGTGTGGCCTTCAAATTAACTTAATGATTTTGTAGACCAGTACTGAGCTCCCATCTCACTGCTGCCAGGAGGATGTACATACAGAACTGCAGCACTGAGGAGGTAACCACATGGTGGTCAGGCGGGACTGACTCTGCAGCTCCTCCCTAGTGGGGCAGCATTTACCATGGTTGGTCATGGACTTTGCTCTTGTGTGTTTCTGGATATAGATCCGACTGTAGGAGATGCACACATTTCTATACCTCTGCCTGTTGTCCTTCTTGTTCCACCTCTTCCTTCTGAAGAGAAGAGGATTTGCTAAGATGATGTCGGATGCTGAGCCACGTTTGCAGAATGGATTCACCTTAGCATACTGACATTTTGGGTCAAAAATGCATTGTTGTGGGAGCTGTCCTGTGATTGGTAGGGTGTTTTGCAGCATTCCTGGACTATACTCATAGCTTCTGGTGTTAGTAAGTAGATGGTGTTCTCATCTTCTTACCCAGCAGCCAGAATTCTAGTGTTGGAGATTATTCCCAGATTCTGTTGTACATATGGGCAGCCAATGAGATACAAGCAGAAATCAGTGGTCTGGGCTGCCAGAACAAGTCTTCAAAGGAAATAGTAGGGATATTACTAGATAACAGTAGTATCCCTGCCCAAGTCAGGGCATCAAAGATACCTCAAGACATTGCCACATGTCCCCTAGAAGGCAAAACCACCCCTGCGTGAGAACTACTGAGTGGAGGGAACGTGGGCTTCTGTGTCTGTTTGTCTTTTGCATCATGAGATCGGGAGCAGTGACTTGCACATGAGATCCAAGTAAGGCTCACCTGAGGTACATCTACTCTCCAGATGTGGGGCTAAGTCAAGAAGCCCCTGAGTTCTGGCTACTTTTTTTCTCTATAGAAGAGACTTGTAGTTGTTCATCTAATAGACATTCTCATCTTCTTACTCAGCAGCCAGAACTCTGGTGTTGGACATTATTCCCAGATTTCTTAGTAGATATGGGTAGCCAGCCAGATATAAGCAGAAATCATTGTTCTGGGCTGTCAGGACAGGTCTTCAAAGGAAATAGTCAGCTACAAATGGTGTTTTGTCCTTCCCCTGTCCTCCTTATTCCTGTGTGTAATGTGGATGTGTTGACCGTCAGGCCTCTGAGCCCAAGCCAAGCCGTCACATCCCCTGTGACTTGCACGTATACGCCCAGATGGCCTGAAGTAACTGAAGAATCACAAAAGAAGTGCAAATGCCCTGCTTCACCTTAACCGATGACATTCCACCACAAAAGAAGTGAAAATGGCTGGTCCTTGCCTCAAGCAATGATATTATCTTGTGAAATACCTTTTCCTGGCTCATCCTGGCTCAAAAAGCTCCCCCACTGGGCACCTTGTGACCCCCACTCCTGCCCGCCAGAGAACAACCCCCCTTTGACTGTAATTTTCCTTTACCTACCCAAATCCTATAAAACGGCCCCACCCTTATCTCCCTTTGCTGACTCTCTTTTCCGACTCAGCCTGCCTGCACCCAGGTGAAATAAACAGCCATGTTGCTCACACAAAGCCTGTTTGGTGGTCTCTTCACATGGACGCGCATGACATTGACTAGAGTTCCAAAAGACATGTTTTAACATGAAGTGCTCTTGAAGATCGAAGCTAATGATAACAATAGTGAAGCAAAGAGTTACAACTAGCTCCCCTAACAGCCCTGGATGATTACCACTGTATTATATGCTATGATAGAAAAATCAAAACTCATACTTTTGTATACAGGTGATATAGAAAAGAAAGCTTGGAGGATTCTATGTGAGGTTTTATGTCTAGATGAGAAGTGTTGTAAATAATTTCTACCCTCTTTCCATTAAATAGAATGGCTTCTATGGCTTCCCCTGTCTGCAAAGGAGGCTGGAAAATCTAGTATGGCTATACAAGGAAGAAGAGGCAATGAGTTTTATGAGTTTGTAGGTTGCATTGTGTTTCTCCATGTGTTTGTCTTTTCTTCACACTGCTGGTAAAGACATACCTGAGACTGGGTAATTTATAAAGGAAAGAGGTTTAGTGGACTCACTGAGGGGTGGGGCTTCACAATCAGGGCAGAAGATAAAGGAAGAGCAAAATGACATCTTACATGGTGGCAGGCAAGAGAGCATATGCAAGGGAACTCTCGTTTATAAAACCATCAGATCTTGTGAGACTTAATTCACTACCACAAGAACAGTGTGGAGGAACAGCGTCCGTGATTCAATTATCTCCACCTGGTCCTGCTTTTGACCCATGGGAATTATTACAATTCAAGGGGAGATTTGGGTGAGGACACAGCTAAACCATATCACTCGAAAAGATATAATATATGGAAATTCTAATCTCTAGTGCTTCAGAATATGACCTTATTTGGATATAGGTTATTACAGATGTAATTGGTTAAGATAACGTCATGCTGGAGTAGGGCAAGTTCTTAATCCAATGACTGATGTTCTTACAATGACCGATGTGATGACAGTTGGAGACTGGGGAGTTGCATCTACAAGGATACATCAAGGAGTGCCGGCACCAGAAGCTAGAAGAGGCAAGGAAAGATTCTCTTCTACAGGTTTTAGAGGGAGTGTGCCCCTGCTTACATACTGACTTCAGACTTTTACCCTCCAGAACAATTTGTCAATACATTTCTGTTTTTATAAGTCACCTAGTTTGTGTTAGTTTATTACAGCAGCCCTAGGAAACTAATACAATGAGTACTTAGCCAATCTTGAGGACAATGCATTTTGATTTTTTTTTTTTTTTGGTCAGTGTGCTCCAAGAGCTTTTTAAACATAGACTGAATAGACAGTGGAAGTTACAAGACTGAGATGGGAGTGTATCAGCATTGGAGGCGGCTTCACTTCTTCACCTTCCAGACAAATGCGGTTCCTTTCTTCCATGTTCTCACGTGACATGTTGCTCCTTCAAGAACACATGAGATCCAAGTAAGGCTCACCTGAGATACATCTACTCTCCAGGTTCCTGGCCATACAGAATTCTGTGTGTGGAAAATTATAGGACCAATATTATGAGAACAGAGGCTGTAACCTCTGAATTTACTAAGCAAATAAACAGATAACCATAAAAACAAAGATAAGAACAAAACTCTGTAATACCCTGTAATGTCCTCATGAGAGTCACTGCTCATGAGTTTCATAAAAGTCAGTAACACACACATGACCCCTTTACTCAGGAAGCTTGTTGTGAAAACAGTTTGAAAGATAAATTCCTATTCCAATGGAAAAAATAATAATGAACCAAAACCACACAATTTCCTAAACAACTGTTTCTTTTGCTGCCTTTTGGAGATGAGAAAACAATAGATTCCTATACACTTTTTAAAATAACATACTTTTATTTGGAAATTTAAAACCTTAAGATTGTTCATTGAATTATGTATGTCTCCATCGTAAAAACTCATCATTATGTGTATGACTTTGACATTTTTGTAAAATGGAGAAATCTCATAATGTCATCTAGTTACTATTGAATATTGTTCTATATTAACAATTGTTCATGAGTTAGTATTTTCTGGGAAATTCTTTTTAATATTATAACCTTTCTGATAATGATGTTATTTTGATAATAAGAAATTCAATGTCTCTGTCATTGAGAAACAGATTGTTAGTGAAATTCATTTATTCTTTACAAAAGTCACTTTTATGTACCATTTTCTTCTTTTCTGTGAAGTCTTCTGATTATTTCCCGGGATTTGTAAAATTGACTCTAATTTTAGTGTTAGAGATATTGTCATATTGGAATAAAGAAAAAAATAGAAAAACTCATCAGTATTTTAACTTTTATTTTAATTATCCAAATGTGAGTTTGAATTCCTAATATTTCATTTAGTAGCTATAGTAATTTCAGTAACTCCACAATAAAAATAGGTGCATATACTAACACATCATTTCAGAGAGGCCCTTCTATCATGTGCCTAGAGGCCTAGATATACTGTGTCACAAAGACACACCCATGATTTCTGCTTTTATTTATTTCTTTTTTTTTTTTTTTTGAGTAATGGTTTCATTCTGCCACCTAGGCTGGAGTGCAGTGGCATGATCACAGCTCATTGCACCCTCAAACTCCTGGGCTCAAGTTATCTTCCCACCTCTGCCTCCCAAGTAGCTGAGACAATAGGCACATGCCACCATTGAAAAAATGTTTTAATTTTTTTGTAGAGATGGAGTCCCCCTGTGTTGCCCAGGCTGGTTTCAAACTCCTGGGCTCAAGCTATCCTCCTGCCTTGGCCTCCCAAAATGCTGGGTTGATAGGCATGAGCTATCTCGTGCCCAGATGATTCCTGCTCTTGTAGAGTTGGTGTTGGTGTCGCCTGTCCTTCCCCTTGGGGGTGGTATGGGGGCATTGTCCTTCCCTTTGGGGGTGGCATGGGGGCACTTTTGGGCCGGGTGCAGTGGCTCATGCCTATAATCCCAGCATTTTGGGAGGCCGAGGTGGGTGGATCACGAGATCAGGAGTTTGAGACCAGCCTGACCAACATGGTGAAACCCCATCTCTACTAAAAATACAAAAATTTGCCAGGTGCCGTGGCATGCACCTGTAATCCCAGTTACTTAGGGGGCTGAGACAGGAGAATTGCTTGAACCCAGGAGGCGGAGTTTGCAGTGAGTCGCTATTGCGCCACTGTACTCCAGCTTGGGCGACAGAGCGAGACTCCATCTAAAAAAAAAAAAAAAAGGCACTTTTACTGAGACATTATGGAAAAATCTTTGCTCCTTCCCACTCCTTGCTAAGAACTATTCTTAAAATCAAGTAAGAAAGATTAAAGATAAAAGGAAATGATCTGGAAAAGTAGTGAAGTAAAAATTCAGTCAGAAAAGGAAGGAAGTAGATCTGTGCTATGTGTATAACCCTGCTGTTAATGCAATGAGTTTTGTATGCTGAATGCTGTATGTTCTATGTTACTATTTACCTTCACTTAAGACAAATTTCTAATAGATTTAAAAGGTTCTGGAGACTCAGGCATATATATGTTTATATATATTGGGTAATTAGAATTGTGACGTCCCTTAAGTATACAGATGACCGTTGAACAACACATGTTGGAATTTCATGGGTCCACACATGGATTTTCTTCTGCCTCTGACATCCCTGAGACAGCAAGACCAACCCCTACTCTTCCTCCTCCTCGATACTCCTCACATTGAGTGTCCTTCACACCATACTCAATGTGAAGGTGACCAAAGTGAAGAGCTTTATGATGATCCCCTTCCACTTAATGAATAGTAGATACATTTCCTCTTCCTTATGATTTTCATAGTAACATTTTCCTTTCTCTAGCTTACTTTATTGTGGTAATACAGAATATAATACATATAGGAAGATGTGTTAGTTGACTGTTTATGTTATCTGTAAGGCTTCTGGCCAACAATAGGCTCTTAGTAGTTAAGTTTTGGGGGAGTCAAAAGTGACATGCAGATTTTATCTTATGAAGATGCAAGGTGTGAAGGGATTGGCCCCCAACCCCTGGTTCGAGGGTCAACTGAGTATCTAGGTTGGCTTGTATAGTTTATATATTCTCTTCTTGCCCCCTGCGTTGTTCAAGGGTCACCTGACTTACATAATTCATATATTTTCTTCTTGTAATATTTAAGTTTTTTTTTCACCAAACTTTTCCTCTACTTATTTCCTCCTACAAAATAATTAAAAATACTCCAAGAAAACAAAAGGTGCTTTGTTCTTTATTTCTCCAAAGCATTTAGCACAAAGTAATCTGTGTGGCAGTCTCTCCATATCTTAGCTGAATGAATGATATGCTTGCAACCTAGTAGGCTTTAAATAAACGTTTTTTTGAATTGCGTCACAATTCTGCAGGGTTCTAGATTCTATGGAAACCAGTGTGTCTCTGTCCTGCTTTCTTGGTTGTGATACTGGCAGTGTAAACTGAAATATGTCTGTGTTGTTAAAATCGTCATGAACACTTTATTCCAGTCTTACAGTACACAGGAAGAAAATATCCAATTGTTAATGGTCTCCATGAAGATTGATCTTAACCAAGTCACCTCCCATTATTTTATCACAATTTATTGACTTTACATATTTTCATTTATATTCCTTAACATGAATCAAAATAACTTCAGGAGACTATTTCTCCCAGATGTAACTCTTTGCTCAATGAGAATTTTATTCATCTACTCCAAGGTCCCTGGGATCTTTCATTACACTAATTCAAAGTGGTAGACTTGTTCTGTCATTATATGTGAAAAGAAATAGTTTAAGAAAAAAATTGCCCTTTTAATTTGTTAAAATGCATTAACTGTAATGGAGATTTTTCTCTAATTCATAGTGGAATTTTGGTTCTAACAATAAGGAAAAAAATACCTTGTTATATGCATTGATTTATTATTTGTTATAACAGAAACCAATACTCAATAGATGTCTATATAATATTATGTCTTTCATAAAAAGTATTACGTCTCTACAAAGTATGTAACTCAAATAGATTTCAAACAGAACTATGAGGCTAGTACCACAAAGAAAACTTATAAGAATTTTAAGTGCTCATTATATTTCTCTTAGATGTAAGAGAGTAAGTAGCATTACTGAATATAGTTCAGCAATATTATCCTATTGCAACAGAACTAATGACTTAATTGAGGTATTAATTGCCTTAAAATGTATAAAATTATAAAATTTTTTGAGTTACATTATTTCTTGGCATTCTTCTAATCTAAGCCTATCATTTTGGTAGATGAGGAAAATATGACTAAGCTCAAAATACTCAGCTCATGCATTCAACCCAATGCAATCAGTGATGGCAGGCATAGCAGGAGCACAGGATAAAGCAGCAGTTTATGCTGAAGGAATAAATGCTTCAGCAGCTTTTTTCAAGAGGAAGAAGTTTATGGAAATGCCTACCCAGAATCAGATGTCTAGTGTTTTCAGGAGTGAAAGTGATGTGGAGATGAGGAATAAGTGATTTAGAACTATCTTTGTCAATTTGGGCTGCTGTATAAAAACCACCATCAACTGGATGGCTTACACACAACAGAAATTTATTTCTCATAGTTTTAGAGGTGGGAGAGCCCAAGGTCAAGGTGCCAGCTAACTAGGTGTCTGGTGATCCCTTTCCTGGTTCTTAAATGGCACCACCTTGTTGCGTCTTCACTGGCAGAAGTGGCAAATGAGCTCTCTGGGGCCTTTTTCTTTTCTTTCTTTTTCTTTTCCTTTTTTTTTTTTTTTTTTTTTTTGAGACGGAGTCTCGCTCTTTCACCCAGGCTGGAGTGCAGTGGTGTGATCTTGGCTCACTGCAACCTCCACCTCCTGGGTTCAAGCAATTCTTCTGCCTCAGCCTCCCAACCAAGTAGGTGGGACTACAGGCACGTGCCACCACGCCCAGCTATTTTTTTGTACTTTTAGTAGAGATGGGGTTTCACCGTGTTCGCCAGGATAGTCTCGATCTCCTGACCTCGTGATCCTGCCCACCTTGGCCTCCCAAATTGCTGGGATTACAGGTGTGAGCCACTGCGCCCAGCCCTTTTTTTTTTCAGACAGAGTTTCTCACTTACTGCCCAGGCTGGAGTGCAACAGCTTGATCTTCAGCTCCCTGCAACCTCCGCCTCCCAGGTCCAAGTGATTTTCCTGCCTCAACATCCTGAGTAGCTGGAATTACAGGTGCCTGCCACCATGCCCAGCTAATTTTTGTATTTTTAGTAGAGACAGGGTTTCACCAGGTTGACCGGGGTTGTCTTAAACTCCTGAACTCAGATGATCCTCCCACCTCGGCCTCCCAAAGTGCTGGGATTACAGGTGTGAGCCACCCTGCCCGGCCTCTGGGGCCTCTTTTAAGTGCACTAAATCCACACAGCGTGTCTCAGTTTAGGGTGTGTGTGGTGCTGTAAATGAGTATCATTCGATTTTAGATGTATGTTAATAGTAAGTAGTTTTAGATTTGAATCAGAAGCATTATTTATAAGGCATATCCTGTGAGATAATAAATACAAAGTTCCCTATTATATATTTTGCAGTCTTTCCGAGTTGTGTGCATCCAAGACCAAGAATATATGAGTGCTTTGACACAATAAGCCACCACGCCTGGCCGTCATTATTATTTATGTTAGTTATTCAAACTGGGGTAGTGTTGGCTTTGAACCATACAGCCCCTCTAGAAATGGCTGCTGATAAGAAACTGTGTATAAAAAGCCATCTGGATTTAGCCTTTAGACCTTTGGAACTGACAGTATCCCACTTTGTTGTCAGTGCTTCAGTCGTTGCCTTTGATCACTGTCTTATCTAGGATGTGTGACGATTCTTCAGTTTGGTATAGCACCTGCTTCTTACAGCTTTTTCAAACATGTAACATATATGATATGGTGCATTGTCACAGCAAAAAAATAAAACAAAAGGGACTACTTGTAGAACATTAGTGAGTATATCAGCAAATAACAAAACACACTTTTTGGGGTGATATAATCACCTTCCAAAGGTCTTACCTTCTAATGCCATCACATTGGCAATTAGGTTTTTCTTTTTCAAAAAAAATAATTAGTATTTCTTTTGTTTTAGAGACAGGGTGGACTACAGTGGTGCAGTCGTAACTCAGAGTAACCATGAAGTCCTGAGCTCAAGAGATATTGTTTGGGCTTCAACATATGAATTTTGGGTGGACCATGCTTCAGACCAAAGCAAGAACCAAAAACCAAATACAGTGCAAGCCATAGTGACAGCAGAGCAGATAGAGAAGATATCTGCAGTGAAATAACAGAGAAGGCTTTTTGTTAGATATCTAGGGGATATTGAAAGAAGTTTCTCCTAGAAAAGGGGTTTCCTGTTTGTTCAACCACGTAAAAGAAATAAAGGTGTCTTGGTGTGTTTTGTGCTGCTATAGCAGAATACTGGAAACTGGGTAATTTATAAATAACATTTATTTCTCATCATTTCAGAAGCTGGAAAGTCCAAGACCAAGGTAATGGCAGGTTTGGACACTGGTTCCAAAATCAGGACTTGTTGTTACATGCTCCAGAGGGGAGGCATTCTGTGTTCTCACGTGGCAGAAGAGGGAGAATCCACTCCTGCAAGTCCTTCTTATAATGACGTTACTCCATGAATGAAGGCAGAGCCCTCATGACCTAAACACCTCCTAAAAGGCCCCACCTCCCAACAAGTTTCCAACACATGAATTTTGGAGGTCTCATTCAGATAATAGCAAAAGGCAAATCATGTCTGGAAGATTAAATTTACTTTTAAGTGTAAAAATTCTCCACTTTTAGGCAAGTAAAAGAGGTGTGTTTTTCTTTCCCAAAAGAACTAAATCTAGCTTTCCCTTAAAATATCAGGCTTATGTACAATGAGATCATCATTTTTGAAACTATTTTTTGCCTGGTGTGTATGTGTATTCTGGGCCTAAAGTCTTGACTGAAATTGTAAGTTATGACCCATCTGATAATTGAATATCCCATTATACACTGGAGGTGGCATAGAATGGTTCAGCTAGGAGTAAATATGCTGTGATATATTAAGTTCATTCCTACATATATATCCCCAAGGAACTGCTTGCACATACCAACAACAACAACAAAAATGTACAAGTTGCAGAAGTATGTGTGGTAGCCAGGAGGGAAGGTTGGTTTTCAGAAAATGGTGCTGAGTGAAAAATAAATAGGAGAAAGAGAATGAGATTCGTCTTCATCCATTTTGTGTTGCTATAACAGAATATCATAGACTAGGTAATTTATAAACTGTTCAAGTTTATTTGACTCATGGTTCTGGAAGCTGTGAAGTCCAAGAGCATAGCACTAGCATCTGGTGAAGTCCTTCATGCTGCATCATTCCATGGCAGAAGGTGGAAGGGCAAGAGAGGGTGAGAGCAAAAGCACAAGGGGCACCTGAACTTGCTTTTTAAGCAACCTACTCTAGTAATAACCCATTCCCGTGAGGACATCAATCCATTCATGAGGGCTCAGTGCTCATGACCTAATTACTTCTTACTGGCCCATTCCCCAACACTGTTACCTCAGGGATTAAGTTTCCAACACATAAACTTTGGGGGACACATTTAAACCATAGCAAGATCTACAGTAAAATTTGCACAAATCAAACAAACACACACTCCATATATTTTGCAAATTCAATCATACGTATTGAATGTATTAGGCATTTACCTCTGAGAGGGTTTGGAGATGCGAGTGAGTTAAAAACAAATAAGTGGCATGGTGCGGTGGCTCACACCTGTAATCCCAGCACTTTGGGAGGTCGAGGTGGGTGGATCACAAGGTCAGGAGATTGAGACCATCCTGGCTAACATGGTGAAACCCCATCTCTACTAAAAATACAAAAAATTAGCCAGGCATGGTGGCGGGCACCTGTAGTCCCAGCTATTCCAGAGGCTGAGGCAGGAGAATGGTGTGAACCCGGGAGGCAGAGCTTGCAGTGAGCTGAGATTGCACCACTGCTCTCCAGTCTGGGCAATAGAGCAAAACTCCATCTCAAAATAATAATAATAATAATAATAATAATAAATAAAAATAAGTGAGTTAAAATGAACAATAAGTATGGCAAAAAATTGGTAACTGCAAAAAATTGAGGCATGTATATTTTTTCCAACTTTTATATCTTAAGTCAAAAGAACATAAGGGAGAAAGAAAAAGATAAGAAAGGAGGGAAGATAGGAAGAAAAAGGAAGGAAGTTTTATAGTATCCTATTGATGGATTCCTTCACTGTAGAACAAGATGAATTAGAAGATGCTGAACATGCTCGACGGAATTTTAGCTTACTGAACAGTTAATAAGAAGGCCATAAGTATTCATTGTCTTCACTCCCTTGCCCTTGCCTGCCTGTCCTCCTTCCTATAAAATGAACTACAAACAATCCTCTTTCAATCATTATTGAAAAGGAAATGGAAGCATATTAAAGAGATACGTGAGTCTAAGGCTGAGCCATTTCTCTAGGAGAAGCATGTGCTGTCATTTGCTGATAATGTTCTACATGTGATGCTGCATTTTCCAATTTGCTCAAAACTTTGTTTAACATTTGCAATTTATAATGTTTAAGGAGCATGTTTACCCTATTAGAGAATATACCTATGTACAGCTCAGAATTCAAGTAACTGAAAAACAGATTTTGGCTAAATTAGAAAAATTTAAAATATACAGCTGGTCATGGTGGCTCATGCTTATAATCCTAGCCCTTTGGGAGGCTGAGGCAGGGGGATCAATTGTGCCTAGGAGGTTGAGGCTGCAGTGAGCTACGATTGTGCCACTGCACTCCAGCCTGGATGACTCTGTCTCTAAGAAAACAAAACAAAACAAAACAACAACCCAAAAAGCCCTATGCACAACTGTATACTTGCAAGCTCTGACCATGCAAAATGAAATATAGTTGAGGAAATTATTTGGAACATATAGATAGAAAAGGTACTGAAGGATGTAGTACCCTGTCCTTTTCTCCCTTCAGGATGAAGGTACTTGTTCCCCTGCGACTGGCTGGCTAGAAGTCCCTCTGCGGAGTCCTACTCTAGGCATTGCCTTGACTAAAGGGGGCTACCTCCTTAAGGGAGGCCCCCACCCTAAGCAGCTTGCATCCAAAAGCCTGGTTCTGTGAGTTCCACATCTTCATGCCTAAGGGAAGAGCAACTCTGGGGGCCTTTCCAGATGGTTTCTGCTGAAGCTGTTGTGAGGCCTTCGTGAAGCCCTGCATCCCAGCTCAGCTTCCTCTCCTGCCAATTTCCTTCTCCCAGGTTGATACTGAGTGCTGCTCCATTAAGGCCACTGCACCTGATTCTCCATGGACTCTGTTTCCCATGGGGGAACTGGAACTAAAATAATAATAAAAGAAATTCCCAATAATGAAAAAGAAACATTTGAGATGACTAGATGTCTTGTTACCAACACTGTTATGTTGACTTCAGTTCTGGAAAAGAATAATCACAATCATAACAATGATACTACTGCTAATAGAGTTATGGCTTTGTGTTAGGTACTGTCTTAAAAAATAGAATTACAGAGACTGGTAAGACATAGCCCTTGACCTAGAGAATCTTAGGATGAGTGAAACTTCTAAACAATTATTTAATGACAATTTTTTTTTTTAATCTATGTAGTTGTGTCTTTGGCCTGTTCTTATCATAGGAAAGTTGAGATAGACAGTGAAATCTCTGGAATATATATTAATATACTCATAGGTTTTTCAATAATCTTTTAAAGCCTGGAATCAGTGGAGAAGATAATTTAAAAATTTATACTTATATTACCTAAAGTGGAAATCCAGCTTTTATTTATGTTTGTTTTGCCAGCCATAATATGCTATCAAATTACTTTTCATTTAGTAAGTCCCCATCACCTTAAGCTGCTAAGACACAGGCAAAATCTTCCAGGGAACAAAATATGTATCCTGGATGAGTAATTCAGAAGTAATTAAGGTTGAAATATTTGTATCAGGTTTTCTTCCTAAAATTTTGCACTTTGAATGTGTTGCATTGCATAAGCACAGAGAATTCCAATGACTTTTTAAAGACTTCTTAAAAGGATTTGTTAATGAAAGTACCTCTTTAGGAAATAAAGAGGGAGAAGACCTTAAAGAATTGTAATCCAGTAGAAGAAAAAATATATATACATATACCCTAGATCAGCTGGGATACCAATAGAAAGCAGTATGCTATAATTGATATTACAGTTCTATATCAAAAACCTTAACTTTAAAGATAAATTTTATTTCAATAGCTTTAGGAGTACAATTGGTTTGGTTATGTGAATTAATCTTATAGTGGTGAGATCTGTACCTGTGTGCAGTACAAATAGTGTACATTATACCCAACAGGTAATTTTTCATCCCTTCCCCCGAATCACCCTTCCCCCTGCTGAGTCTCCAATGTCCATTAACAACTCTGTATGCCTTTGCATACCCATAGACTAGCTCCCACTTACAAATGAGAACATGCAGTATTTGATTTTCCATTTCTGAGTTACATCGCTTAGGAAAACGGCCTCCAGTTCTTTATGAGTCACTGCAAATGATATTATTTTGGTTTTTTTATGACCCAGTAATATTCCACGGTGTATATGTACCATATTTTGTTTATCTACTCATTGATTGATGAGCACTTAAGTTGATTCCATATCTTTGCAATTGTGAATTGGACTGCAGTAAGCATATGTGAGCAGATATCATTTTT
Source organism: Macaca nemestrina (assembly GCF_043159975.1). Taxonomy (NCBI): domain Eukaryota; kingdom Metazoa; phylum Chordata; class Mammalia; order Primates; family Cercopithecidae; genus Macaca; species Macaca nemestrina. The sequence continues at coordinate 11,075,151 of NC_092125.1, read as the reverse complement.
ATATAATGACTTTCAAAAACATTAAATTTATCAAAGATATGTAATTTCAAAAAATGGAACCCAGTCAGTTTATCAATAGAACAGAAAATAAGTCAGTAAATTTCAGACACCTCTGGATGTGGGACTAGATTGATCTTCCTGCTGAATTTACAGATGTGAAGGGGATGATCAAATTGGTTGAGTTGATTGATTCTCACTGTCAAGGGCACATTCAAGAGGGATTGGGGGCACAACAGGGAGGAGTCTCTCAAATGTTAAGATAATCAGGAGGCCTCAGAGCGCCCTGTTGTCCCATGGTAACTGTATTAATCCATTTTCATGCTGCTGATAAAGACATAGCTGAGGCTGGGTGATTTATACAGAAAAAGAGGTTTAATGGACTCACAGTTCCACGTGGCTGGGAAGGCCTCACAATCATGGTGGAAGATGAAAGGCACTTCTTACATGGCAGCAGGCAAGACAGAATGAGAGCCAAGAAAGAGGGGTTCCCCTTATACAACCATCAGCTCTGGTGAGACTTATTTACTAGGATGAAAACAGTATAGGAAAAACCACCCCCATGATTCAATGATCTCCCACTGGGTCCCTCCGACAACATGTGGGAATTATGAGAGCTACAATTCAAGATGGGATTTGGGTGGGGACACAGCCACACCATATCAGTAACCATGCCAACAAAGGACACAAGTCCTCAAGAGTAAAGGTTTGGGTCACCCCATCTGGCAGGGAACCGGAACATTCCTGCTGAATATAAAAGGAACATGTAATGGGTAGAAGAAAACGTGGCAACTTTATAAATATTCATCCAATTTTAAAACATTTCCAGTTCTTTATAAAGGTCTGAAGTATTTATGAGTATTTTTCCTTCTTATAATATGAATATACTTGTGTATATATATATTAGCCAATTCTTTTTCTCTCCATCCTCCATTTTCTTTTTATCTAACTTGTGGTGTATTAATAATGGATAACCTTATATTTCAATATTTAAGATACAGGATAACAAAAGTAGTGATAAGAGCAGTAAACATTAACCAGGGATGGACAAAGTGCATGTTTTCGTATCCTCTTTTCGGGGGTATGAGTATGTGTTTGGTTGTATGAAGGGTAGTTGCATCATATTGGGTGGAAGGGTGATTTTGCTCATGTCTCTATCTGGAAGATAAACATGGGTAAAGCAGGTGTTTGTGGATGCCATGTTGATAAGGAGCAAGTTGTGCAGGATTGTGCTGGGTCACCTTGGCTAAGGCTGGAAACTACTTTTCCTAGAACCCCCTTCCCTAAAGATATCTGGACTACAGAGCTGTAAAGGAAGGGAAGAAGCAGCCACTTATCTCACAAAGTGAATGTAGGCAGATTCAGCAGGGGACGGCATCTCCCAACACTTTACTCCATGCTCAACTGGCTTTCCAACTATGACCCTACTGACCAACAGCAACCCCTGGGCTAACCACCAGACAGACACATGTCAATAAACCCTAAAGACTGTGGCCACACAGAGATGGCAACTTCTAGGCCTCTCAATGAGCTCCCCTCCCCTGTCCCATCTTGGCAGCTAGTCTTGCTTATGTCTTAGTCTGCTCAGGCTGCTACAACAAAATAGCATAGGCTGGGTGGCTTAAACAACAGACATTTGTTTCTCATAGTCCTGGAGGCTGGGAAGTCCAAGGCCAAGGCGCCAACTGATTTGGTTCCTGGTGAGGGCCTGCCTCCTGGCTTGCAAATGGTTGTTTTCTTGTTGAATTCTCATATGGCAGAAGGAGAGAGAGAGAGAAGAGAGAAGAGAGGGAGAGCTGTTCTCTTTTTATCTTCTTATAAGGGACACTAATTCTGTCATGAAGTCTCCATCTTCATGACCTAATTACCTCCCAAAGACCCCACCTCGGAACATCATCACATTGGAGGTTAGGGTATTAACGTATGAATTTTGAAGAGTTACATTCGTCAGTCTATAACTCTCTTGAGATCCCCTGGAAGCCTGATTATTATGCTTCTGATGGATTGATTAGTGAGCATTACTCTTATTTCCCGACTCCCCCTCCCAGGCGTTAGGTTCCCCAGCTCCTTTCACCTTTATGTAATATATAATTCCTGTAATAAATCTGCTATTCCCAAAATACACTCAGGGGCTCCAATTCCCAGCTGAAGCATGCGTGAAGCAGGTGAGATGGGAAGAAGCATGGCTACTTTTCAGAGAGGCAAGAGGTGAGCTGGACGGGAGAGTTGTCAGTTTGTTGAAAAGTTGTTAAAAATATGTTTGTATTTGCCACAGAGTGGGGCTGGATTAGGGAGGACCTTGAAGGATGCAGTTAGAAATCAGATTTTGGTAGAAATCAGAAACCACCATTGGCCCCTTGACAAGGGAAATAAGAGGGAATCTGTAAAATCGTAGGCCAGTGGCTTATCTTCCAAATTGGAAAATATGGGAAATATATGGTAGAAAGTTAATATAATCAAGCATATTAACAAAAATCATTGATTTTTTGAAGAGAAATATCAGAAATAGTTATTGCAATAAATTCATATAGACATTAGAAATTTCACGAAAAGTTCTCACACTCAAGATAACATGCAACACACTCATTTTCTCATGTGGAATGCGAGAGCTTAGAAATATGAAACCAAAGCTTGATAAATAAGCAATTTTTTTTCCAGACAGAGAAGTGGAAAAGCTGGTCTTGGGAATACATGGTAAAAGTAGGCATTTTTCATTTTTATAAATAATAAGTAGTAAGCTATGCACCATGATGATACTCCAGTAATGTTTCTCGTGCATCACAGAGTATGTCCTATGTGAAACTGTTTCTAAAAAGAAGAGTGTGTGGGTAAAAGCTATACACTATATTCCACTTTGGGAATTTGCTTTGCACCTGAGATATTGGCATATAAAGGGCTCTGAACAGATGTGCAGTAGAGAAACCTATTAACTTTGTGTAACCCAGTGTTTTGTTTTGTTTTTTTTTTTCAAGTTTTAAAATGCCCACTTTATTCCATATAACAACAGATGTCATTTACCTTTGAGGGAAAGATAAACCTGAGACTGATCCACTGTAAAACATTTCCTAGAAGAAACATCATCTGATTTTATGCATTTCAAGGCATCATGAGACAAGTGTATCATCATGCAGAAACACGGGTATCATGACTACATTTTACATAAAATAAAAGGAAACTATCAATAAACTTCAGAAAGCTGTAAACTCAACTACTCCCTAAAATATGGGCACGCAGTTGTTACAAAGACATAGTAAATGGTTTCTGGTGTGCAGTATCCTTTTACGTTACTCTGCTGTTACATAGGGCATAACATTTACCCAAGGCTTTTTTAAACTACAAACGATGTTTAGCAGCATTCAATGGTGGTCACCTCTCTCAATGGCCATCACTGGACAAATTGGACACCTTCCCACCTGCACACAAATATCCATAGAAAAATACTCAAGTTTTTAGACTTGGACCTGTGTACTTTAATTAACTTGCCCTTTCTAGTCTATTAGAAAGTGATATGCACTTTGGTCTGCCAAAAGCAATGCTTGTATTCTGGCAGCGATGTGTTATTGGTTTTACACAGTAAAGTGGATATGAGAACTTCAAAGGCAGGAGGTAAGTTTTTAACTTAAACAGCAGCAAATAAAGAGTAAATTAGAATACTCTGCTGTCACAAATATCCATGATCTCCATAACATACATACATATATATATATATATATATATATATATATATATATATATATATATATATATATTATACAGGAGGCATTTCAATTTGTCATCCCCAGCCTAGAAATGTCAAAGGCTTTCCCATTCAGTCTAATATTCTGGATTCCTATTACAAGGGAATACATTAAAATTATGGAAGAGTTGCTTACTGAAAGGAAATCCCTGAAAAATAATAAGGCAGGAAATGTAAAAATTCATAAATCATTTAGAACACTCTTTAATTATAATGAGCTAGATTTCCATGTATTTGAAGTAATACCAAACACAGTCACTTGTAGAACTAGTCCAGATTCCTTAAATATCAGATGCATTTTTAGTCTTCTGTGTAAGTGTGTGGAAGTTACTTATGTTTATATGAAATGAGGTTATTCATAATTTTCTACAGTAGTCACTATAAACCAGAAAGACTGAGACAAGCACAAATCAAGGCATGGAGTCTCCCAGAGCTGCAATGAGAAAAAGGCTATAACAGCTGATTCCATACACATGAATGGGTTTCTTTTCTGTAGGAAATCCCAGTGAGATAAGGAATAGAGATGTCTAGAGGGTTTCTTGAGGAGAAGGATGCCCCCATGCATTTAGTTTCCTCTCCCTGTGTTGTAGCACATTCTTCTCCTGCATGGTCTAACTTCCCTCAAGTTTGGTTGATTCTAAGGCCTGAATGATGAGGGTGTTGTCTTTGCAAGTTTTCATTCAGTCGGAAGTCATTTTGGTCAGTGTGTGAGCGAGTTCTGCGTTATTAAAGATCGCCTAGTGGCCAGCCGCGTCTGCTCATGCCTGTAATCGCAGCACTTTGGGAGGCCAAGGCGGGCGGATCACTTGAGGCCAGGAGTTCGAGACCACCCTGACCAACGCGGAGAAACTCCATTTCTACTAAAAATACAAAATTAGCCGGGTGTGGTGGCACATGCCTGTAGTCCCAGCTATTCAGGAGACTGAGGCTAAGGCAGGAGAATCGCTTGAATCCAGGAGGTGGAGGTTACGGTGAGCTGAGATCCTGTCACTCTACTCCAGCCTGGGCCACAAGAGCAAAACTCCATCTTAAAAAAAAAAAAATCTCCTAGTAAAATCCGGTTAAGTTAAGAGCTAGCCCCAGGCAACCAACTTGTTTGTGTGGGTCCCATCTCCGCCTTGCTTATTTCAAATGCCTCTTGGTAAGCAAGCTTCTTGGGAATTATCTATGTTATGTTTTCCATCATCATCCCACGCCGTGGCAGCAAGGTAATGGAAGTAATTTCCCTTCATTTTGGGAAAGAAGACTTTACTTTCTGAATCAGTTATATTGGCTATTACATACATATCTGACATTTCCAGAACTAGGATGGGAATGCAGATGGATCTCAAGTTAGGCTTCACTTTCTCCAGATAGTCCTTTATCAGCTGTGTTTCTTATCTATTTTCTGCCTGATGCTCTAGATGCCCTACAGGTGGACCTGCGGCACTCGCACCACCTTCGCCTTGGGGCAAGGGGATAGCCTGCTGCGGTGTCTTCTCTGTGGCAGGGTGGCTGCATGCTGTGGTGGCCAGCACTGCCTGGATGCGACAACTATGTATCATGACTATATTTTACATAAAATAAAGGGAAACTATCAATACACTTCAGAAAGTGGTAAATTGAACTATCTTTTTGTTTTTTTTTCTTTTTTTTTTTGAAACAGTGTCTCATTCTGTTGCCCAGGCTGGAGTGCAGTGGCGTGATCTTGGCTCCTTGCAACTTCTGCCTCCTGGGTTCAAGCAATTCTTCTGCCTCAGCCTCCTCAGTAGCTGGGATTACAGGCACCTGGGACCATGCCTGGCTACTTTTTGTATTTTTAGTGGAGACTGGGTTTCACCATGTTGCCCAGGCTGGTCTCGAACTCCTCACCTCAGATAATCAACCTGCCTTGGCCTCCCAAAGTGCTGGAATTACAGGCGTGAGTCACTACACCAGGCCAACTATCTCTTAAAATATGGGCATGCACAGGCGTGGTGGTGGGCACCTGTAATCTCAGCTACTTGGGAGGCTGAGGCAGGAGAATCACTTGAACCCAGGAGGCAGAGGTTGCAGTGAGCCGAGATCGCGCCATTGCAGTCCAGCCTGGGCGACAGAATGAGACTCCGTCTCAAAAGAAAAAACAAAACAAAACAAAAAGAAAAAGAAAAAATGTGAGCACACAGTTGATACAAAGGCATAGTAAATGGTTTCTGGTATGTAACCTTATCTACGAACTAGAAATCTGCAGTTTATCTCTGCGAAACCCACCAGAGTCCTATCACTGTGATCTGCTTTGGGCTTCAGAGGCAGACTCTCCTGTCTCCAACCCACTGCATTTAAAACATTTTGAAAATTGTTTCATTAGTGCCTTCCAGGTAGTGAAAAGCCAACCTGGGAAGGGAAAAGTTTGAAAAAAGGTGTGGAATAGATGGGGGTAAGTTTAAAACTTGGTCTGTAAATTTGATTGAGACTTTGTTAAATGTGCTTAGGGATGAAAATAATCCAATATATGTGAGTTTATATATGCAAAATATATGTTTACTATATTTTGTGCATAAAATGTACATATTGAATTATTACGTGTGTATATATACATATACAGTACATATGCACACATTTTCTCACACACATACACAGACATACACATTCAATAAATGGCTCTGAGTCACAACTAGGAAAGACGTTTTAAATTGCTCACAGAAAATGTAATCTCAAAATAATTGTGGAGCAGAAAAACTGATAAAAAGAAAAAAAAGTGCTATCATTAATGAGACCACTGAAAAAAGAAAATGACTTAATTCTAAAACTTAAATTTGTAATATTCTGGAATGTTCTGTGCATTTACTATTAACTGAGCAAATACTATATATAGTATAGGTGATGTGGTAGAGCAGAAAACAAAGCAGAGCACATCCATTCTCCTGGAACTTGAATTTTAGCGAGAAGAGAGGGGAAACAGGCAGGCAGAGATATGATGTATACAGTGGTGCTAACATGCCCAAGACATCCTTAATGCTGCCCTCAGCTTGATTCAGCTTTAGACAGGCTTCTTCCTGACTTTTGTTCCCTAATCTCCCTTTTCTTGAAAATGTGTTTAATTTGTAAATTCCTTATCTGACTTTTTGAGATATTATAAATGCCTTCTGCCAGTTTTGCAACCCAGGAATACCTTTTTCAAAGACCTGGGAACCATCTCTTTGAAATCCAATAGGCAAGGAAGACGGCATCCTGTCTACCAGCCTCTACGAGAAGGTAAGAGCCTAACCTTGGTGGGGCACCTTGCTCCAAGTTGTAAAACTGCCTTTTGTCACAAGGACATGAGAAAATTTACTTTTCCTTTGGGTAAAGCCAATTAGCAAAAACAGATGTGGTCTAAGGTCCCTCATCCCAGATTTTAACGATTCTCCAACCCTTCATTTCATCTAGAGCTGGGCTGTGCTGCCTTCCCTTTGCTGGCAGTAATACTGGAATAAAATCAACTTCTGTTTGCTTATCTTACCTGGTACAATTTTATTTTAACAAATGGAGGGTAAGGAGTCAGAGAGTTTGGCAGGTCAGGGTATGTGTTATTTTATAGAATGTGATCAGAACAAAAATTTTTGACACGTATCATATTTGGGCAGAGGATTAAGTGATGTGAGAGAGTTAGCTGTGTGGATCTGCAGTGGATGAACTTTTTATGCAGAGGGAATAGTCTGTATGGGCAGAGATAGGAGCGTAAACGCATGGATGAGGCCACATGGAAGAACAGAGTGGAGCAGGAAGACAGAGGTGAATGTTTGAGAGGTGATAAGGAGTCAGGTCCTGTGGTACCTTATAAGCCATCAGGAAGACTTGGGCCGACGCTTTGAATGGGATGGAGGAGGGAATCAGAGGAGTCTTCAGAGTAGAGGAGTTAACTGCATGGCTTATGCTCAAAAATAGCTGCTGTTTTGAAGGGAAAATATTTAGGAAAACAAGGGTAGGGCCAGGGAGACCACTTTGGAGCTATTACAGTAATGTAGGCAGAGGGATGATGTGACCTTACACTGGGGGTGGTAGCCGTGGGGATGGTGAGAAGAGGTGGTGTTTGGACATATTTTGAAGGTTAAGACCTTGCAGATTTGCTGGAGAATTGGATGCACAGTACATGAGTGAGAGACAGCTGAAGGATGACTCTGAGGTGTTTGTCCCAAGCAGATGGAGTAGTGGCATAATCAAGATGGGGCCACCGCAGGAAGAGCTGCTCCAGGCAGGGCTAGGTCCTTTTGTACATGGAGCCTTCTTTGGTCCTTACAAAAGTTCTCTGAATGTACTATTATTGTCGCTTTGAAAGGGGGAAATGGAATTTGCGAGAATATGAGTAATTTTCTCAGGATCACACAGCTAGGAAAAGGTTGTCTCAGTCTGAGTTGCCCTGAAAACTTGGTCCGAGGAAAGAACTTGTGTGCAGGTGGTTTACGTGGGAAACAGAGAAGCTCAAGGTGTAGGAGTGAGGAGCAGGAGAGAGTGAGAGCAGGAAAGAGTGAAAACCCATGGGAGGGCTGTTACTGAATTTGCAGGCTGAAAGCTAAATCCTACGAGGACTCCCTGAAGCCTCAGAATACCTCCCAGCATTGTCTGCCAGAGGATGTGAGGAGGAGCGCTCGCCCTGCTGGGCTCCCATTTCCCGGAAATCGAAGGTTGCCTGTGGGAGGGGTTACTCCCCTCACTTCTGAGCTTCACAGTCCTGCAGTTCTAGAGCTTCTTCTCCATGTCTGTGGTGTCAGGAGAATCCCAGGGCAGAAAATGAAGATGTTCAGTACCATGCCAGGCCAAATATATATATTCATATGTATAGATTCAGATAAAGTGCAACTCATATGTATATTCATGTTTATATTCATATAACATATAAACATTCATATATATATTTTTATATATATATGAATGATCGAGAGCCAGTGAAATTAGGCAATGCTTATTTATGAAAGACCCAGCCTTTGAACTCAGATTAGGATGCCCAAGCCCTTGGGTCTGAGACTCCCCAGCTGCCTTAAACCTGTTCCTGGGCTCATTTCACCATTAGCTCCACCCTTCAAGCCTCTCTTTAGTCCCACCTTGCTTTGTAGTTGGGTCAGAATGATGGGGGGCAGTGAGTGAGGCTGGCTGATGATTTTAACTCACCTCGCACTAGCTTAATTAGCATTGACCCAACCTGAATGCTGGGACTCAAGGAAATACACTGCAAACCTGAGGCTCGACGTGGTGACATGGAGGAATCGTGCTTTGGAAATAACTCATATATAATTATTCGAGTTCTGCTGTTCTCATTCTTGGTGGATGTGACCTAGTTAGGTCACTCTTCATCTCTGGGTCTCCATTTTCTCACCAGTAAAGGAGGGATTTAGAGCTGACCTGCATAACATTCTAACTCTAGTGTTCTGTAGTTCTCTGAGACTTATGATGGGTGAATAATCCTAAAAATGCATCTTTGTGGTGATAAAAAAGAAAACGCCCAAGTTTTAAACAAAAATGGCATTTTCCTGAGTACTTCTTTTCTTTGGGGTGCTATGTTCCTGGGGAAATCCATACACAATCATGCAAATTATTTCCTATTGTTTTTGCAAGTTCACCTTGTTGAAATCCAAGGCTGTAATAGCTTCAGCTGCCTGTTTGTGAAAGTAACAAAAGCAACTGGGATAATGCTAGAATGTTAAAATGCTGATGATAATCAGCATTTGGGTACACACTTGCTTTAGTTGGAGGCAACATTTTGGCTTAAGAAGAAGACTCGAGCCTCCAGCCAGAAAACAAAAGCATAGAAAAAAAAATTATCCTTCCTACTCTCATTTTACCCAGCTATTTAATCTCTGCAATTATTTCTGTGACTTTGAATGTTATTTTGTTTTATCAGGAACTGGAGGTCAGGATGGCAAACAGGGTACAATTTTTATAAAGATTATCATGTCATTTTCTCATTACATTCTAGGGAAAAACTGAAATGAGTTTACACAATATACCTTTTAGTATACTGGCATGATAATGGTTATAATACGTTATTTCTAGTAAGCACCGTTGGCTAAGACATTGTCATCACCCGAGCAGGTTAAATCTATGGACTACTGAGTGTGAAATGCATTACAGCAAAAGCTTTGAGGGATGTTAATTTCTTTGGTTTAATTTCTAAAGGACAGCTCGGATATTTACTTGACAGGAGAGATTGCTAAATCCAGTCAACCAATAAACAATTATGTATGTTTTAAAATGCAGAGGAAAGATGGATCAATTATCTCTTTGTTATTCCTCACGGTTCTGCATTGAGTGCCATTTAGGATTCAGAAGTTAATTCCTTACTGCATGAAGAGGGCATCATCTATCCTTGTAATTGATGCCTTTGCTCCATTTCTTTTCCCATCAATACTTTGTGTGGGAATCTGCTCAACAGTGCAGCCTGTCAGAGCCAACATAAAATTGTAATTAACTGTCATGTATTGGTGGAAACCTGAAGCGAGAGAATGCATGTATCCCTTGTAAGTATTTGGAGCTTTCAAAAAGTAAGCAATGTGATTTCCAACATAAAGATGGGGCAACTGATGAGAATACATTTTTGTCTGGTGCCAAGTAATAATTTGGAGAAGGGTAGAATGACCCTCTCTGGAACTGGCCTTAAAATGTTTGAGAAAAAAACGATTGTTTCCTCTCAATAACCACAATATTGGAAAACGGTCTTTTGGGAAAGGGTAAGATTTTACTAAATGTGAGATTTCTTTCTCTTTCTGAGATAGATGGTGGTGATGGCTGCATGTTAGTGTGAATGTACTTAACACCGCTAAAACATGTACTGAGAAATAAAGTGGTAAATTTTATCTTAAGTATATTTTAGTATGATCAAAAAGATTTATTTTTTTCCTCTATACCTTTTCTTCCAAAAAAACCCCAAAATAATGCAACAATATATGAAAACCAAGTTAGATGAAACCTATGAGACCTATTTGAGATTCAAGAGATAAATGTTTATTTATTTAGGCTTACAAACTATTGGTCACTATGGTCTGAGTTTTATGTTTCTCACTTTTTAAAAACTGGGAATCAATTTCCCTTCCAATGTTATGCTGTGTTTATTGTAAAGATTAGAACTCCTGTCTTTTCTTTTTTGAGAAGAATCTAAAGTGGCCCATCTTGTTTTTTTTGTTTGTTTTTGTTGTTGTTGTTGTTGTTGTTTTTTGTTTTTTTTTTGAGACGGAGTCTCGCTCTGTCACCCAGGCTGGAGTGCAGTGGCCGGATCTCAGCTCACTGCAAGCTCCATCTCCCGGGTTCACGCCATTCTCCTGCCTCAGCCTCCCGAGTAGCTGGGACTACAGGCGCCCGCCACCTTGCCCGGCTAGTTTTTTGGATTTTTTAGTAGAGACGGGGTTTCACCGTGTTAGCCAGGATGGTCTGGATCTCCTGACCTCGTGATCCGCCCGTCTCGGCCTCCCAAAGTGCTGGGATTACAGGCGTGAGCCACCGCGCCCGGCCCCCATCTTGTTTTTTTACAAAGAACAAAAACCATTGAGAAACACTTTCTGATTTTCCTAGTTCTTACCACAAAGGAGCAGGTAGAGATGGTGGAGCTGGGAGAAATAAAGAGAGGTTAAAATCCTCATATAACCATGAACTCTACTGGTAAATTGAGGTTTCTAATGTTTAAGTAACTGGTTAAGCTGGTGAGGATGCCAGAGATATGCTAGACAACCAAGGGTGGTAAATGAATTTGAACAGTTGCTTGATATTTTAAAATGACAGTAATATGTTAGTGTTTATAGGCATTTGGTATAGTATTTGTTTATTGGCTTAGAGGAAAATACACAATTTTATTTGATATTGTTAAAAATTTATTTCCCACATTTGTTTTCTTGGTGGGCATCTTTTAGTTCTTGGCAACGAAAAGAAGAAATGCTATGGTAGCACCAAGTGGAGAGAACAAATTGTTTCTCCTAATCCACACAGTTAATTGTTACCACCAGAGTCAAATTGGTTTCACATTGAGCCTTGAGGTCTTTTATTTTTGAGGTTGGAGCAGAAATCTGCTTTGTCTGCTCAGTACACTCTCGTCTTCTGAACACCTAATGTATTCTAGGAAACATCTTCTCTCTCCAGTGTTTTGGGGATTACCATGTTTTGACATGCTTTAATTCCCTAACCACAGTGGATTGACCCAGAAATGGATGCATGCCCTGATTTTGCCTATAGCTCATTGGGTGATGGTGGGCAACTGAACCAGGAGTCTCTGGATGGGATTTGGAAAGGGGTGTGTGCTGGTGGTAGTGGTGGAGGTGGAATGCTTTATGTGAGGCCATGTTTTCCTCCTTTGTGAGGGAGAGAACAAAGCCTAGAAGCCAAGAAAAGCGGAGACAGTAAATGAAGGTAAATGAACATATATGTAGTGTCCTGGTGGCCTGTCAGACCCTACTTTCAGCCACCAAGAGACATCTGTCTATTCCATTTAGATGCTGAAGTATTCCTTTGGTTATATGAGATAACCCAGTTTCCTTCCACTAAATACAGTTTATTTTCTTAAGCTGTTTTTAGTTGATTTGGTTCTGGCACTTGCAACTGAAAGTCTTGGCTAATACAAAGGTGAACCCTCTTCAGTGGGTACATGAATTTTGGAATTGGATTCCTTCCTTTTTTGTGCGTACCAAGAATGGTCATCCATGAAAAATCTAAATATTTTAAAAGAGGGTTTGTTTTGGCCAACTGTCCAAACTCATGATGTAGTTCCCCATAGTGGGAAAAGGTCGTTTTAGTCTCTGTCGAAGGGTAGGGTGGGGTGGCGAGTCTTCAATCTCTGTGGTTTGGCTTCTAAGGATGGAAGAAAGAATTATGTTTTGTAAAATGCATTCCCAAAATCGGTAGCAAAGTAGATTAATATTTTGACGAAGTCACTCAGGTCTGTTAAACACTAGCAGTGTTTTTTTTTTTATTGGTCAAAATTTAAATGTAAAGGTAAGGATATCTTTGATAGCCCTAGAATATTAAAAGTGTTCCAGTTTTGAACAGCTAAAAGGAAATTAATTTCTCTATATTTCCTGCCTCATGTTGTTTTAAGACGAAGGCTCTCACAATGCAAGTAGTGTTTTTCACTCCAGAAAGAAAAGACCTCTTTTTCCATGAAAGAAATTTTTTTGAGAATATTTTTCAGTCTGTACAAAGAAAGTGATATGCTGTAACATCTATCCTATGCCTTTAAAGGTTGGACATAAAGACTGAACAATTGCAGTACAGGATCCTTAACAGAAGTGAGATCTGAAAGAAGATGAATCCTCCGGCATTGTTCTTCAGAGAAGCCCACCCTGGAGTTTCTCTTTGTTACCGTGTTGCTTTATCTCAAGACGTGTTAAGGCCTTTCATATGGCAATTCTTAGAGTCTTTTATATTTTAACTTAAGGAGTCATTCCATTGGAACAGATTTGCAAATAGGTAAAAAACAAAACAAACCAAAACAAAAGAACATGTTTAGTAACAGTATGTGAGAACAGTGATATCTTTAAGTGTTTGCCAGGTACACAGCTCTCCTCTCATAAAAGCAGCTGCAGGAGGATTTCTTTCCTCAAAATGTGCTATGCTTTGTGACATAATCTGGATACCGTGGCCACCATTGTTTGGACTAGGGACCTGGGTCTGTCCTGGAGTAGCCATACGAAAATGGAACATGAGGATATTTGGTGAGAGAAATTTGTCAGCAGAATTCTGTATCCTGGATAGTGACTGATAAGCTAAATCTTCTCTCTATTCTTTGGAATTTGCAATGTGAGACCCAAGAGAATGTAGCAGTTTAGAACAGCCAAGTTGAAGCAATCCTAGTTTCAGCCAGAAATAGGAGCCCATGTGTAGAAACCATGGGCCATGGGGATGGTGGAACTAATTGTTTCTGTAGGGAACATGGTTTGAGCGTCCTTGGCCTCCGCTGTCCTCAATGGGTTTCCTGTTCTGCATGATACCAGGTAATCCAACTTATGGGAAGATTTCTTGTTTCTTTACATCCCGGAGTATTCATCTGTAAAGTCTCTATTACTTTAAGGTATCTTGAGAAAATCTGTTTCTTAGAATATAAAGGGAGTTAGGCAACAAAATAAGCCGATAGGTTATAACCAACTACTTTCTAGCATACTTGTAGAGGGATATAAAAGAAAAAGTAAAATAAGTGAAATTTGTTATACTCAATACAAATTCATAATAAATAGCAAATACGTATATAGCATGTGAAAAAATAAAATGCTAAGGTTCCCCCAACCACCTACGTGGACTTCCTCCTCAACCAGGACACTCTTAAAATGTAACCTGAAAGACTGGTTCAGGCCATGATGGGAAGTGGGGGTCTCACATGACTCATACACCTCTCTGGCAATAACATCAATACGGACTTGAAGTCTGATAAGAAACATGTTACAACCTATTCTATCTGAAGCCTGCTACCTGAAAGCTTCTTCTGTAAAGAGCTTTGATCTCCACGGTCCTTTATCTTAACTCAGACATTTCTTTCTATTGATCCCAGGTCTTTAGAGAAACTCAACCAATGGTCAACCAGAACATCTTAAAATCTACCTGTAAGCTGGAAGCCTCCCAACAACCACAGCCCCACGCCCGCCTCCACTTTGAGTTGTCCCACCTCTTAAATGTATTTGATTGAAATCTCATGTCTCTCTAAAATGTATAAAACCAAGCTGCACCTCAACCACTTAGGCACATGTTCTCAGGACCTCCTGACAGCTATGTCATGGGTCATGGTCACTCATATTTGGCTCAGAATAAATCTCTTCAAATATCTTGCAGAGTTTGACTCTTTTAGTTGACAAGCATTTACTTTCTGGCAGGCACTAATGTACAGATACACGTTTATTTAATCCTGATGACACAACCCTATCCTTATTTCACAGATGTGGAAACTGAACCACAGAGAGGTTAAGTAACTTGCCCAAAGTCACACAGGTCATAAACGGTAGCATTGAGTCATCAGCCCAGGCATTCGGGCTCCAGGTTACTGGCTGTGAACTGCCACACTATATCACTACCATACATTTCTAGAGCTCTCTGACTTTATTAAAATACTTCATAATCAGAATATGTTACCAATTACATATGTTTTGGCCTTGGATAAATTACTTAATCTGCCTATGTTTTTTACATTTAGCAGAACTGTATAATAGAGTAAAAGGCATTTTTCTTGCTACTTTAACATGGTTTTTGTGTGAACAGAGTGTGATCAGAGATGTTGAAACCAAAAAAAGCACTAAATAAGCATAAGACATTATTGGAGCTGTGCTTGTAAAAGCCACCCTGCAGGGCTGGGCACAGTGGTTCACGCCTGTAATCCCAGCACTTTGGAAGGCTGAGGCAGTGGATCACAAGGTCAAGAGATCAAGACCATCCTGGCCAACTTGGTGAAACCCTGTCCCTACTAAAATTACAAAAATTAGCCGGGCGTAGTGGCGGGCGCTTGTAATCTCAGCTACTCAGGAGGCTGAGGCAGGAGAATCACTGGAATCCGGGAGGCGGAGGTTGCAGTGAGCGGAGGTTACAGTGAGCCGAGATCACACCACTGCACTCCAGCCTGGCAAAAGAGCAAGACTCCATCTCAAAAAAAAAAAAAAAGCCACCCTGCAAGCCAAAGCTTATCTGCAAGGTATCAAGCAGAGCCTAGTGACACCGCCATAGGACCCATTTAGAGTAACCTTTTTCTTTATTTTATTTTACTTTAAGTTCTGGGATACATGTGCAGAACGTTCAGGTTTGCTACATAGGTTTACATGTGCCATGGTGGTTTGCTGCACCCATCAACCCGTCATCTAGGTTTTAAGCCCTGCATGCATTAGGTGTTTCTCTTAATGCTATCCCTCCCCTTATACCTCACCCCTGACAGGCTCCGGGGGGTGTGTGTTGTTCCCCTCCCTGTGTCCATGTGTAGAGTAACCTTTTTCTTAAGTAATGCAACCCAACCAAGAAAAGTTGTTCAGCTAAAGAAAGAAAAAATAATTTGGTCTAAATTTCTAGAATTTTGACTAAAATGTTTGTGCATTGGGGGTTGTGAGATCATAGATTCAGATAGTTATAGGTGAAAGGAATACTGGAGATTAGTATAAAATTAAAACTAATGGCCACTATGATCTTCCCTGACCTTCTAAAGATGGATCAGGCACTCTTCCCTTGTCCTTACTTAGCGTTTGTAAATTGTCCTGATTAAAGGGCATATTTTACTGTAAATACTCCTGTGTTTGCATATCTTCTTGTTGGATCTTAGAGGCTAACTTGAGGCAAAGAGAAGACACACATTGATTGCAATTAACTGTATCCACTCTGATAGAATGGAGTTTCTAATTTAAAAAAGGGAAGGAAGTTATATTTGTTCAACATCTGAATATGTGACAAAGATTGAGTTCATGTCATGTGTTGAATAATTTCCAAAACTGCTCATGTGGGGCATTTTCTGAACCACAGATTAAACACAGCCCAAGACTAGAGTTGGTGCCAAATCACTGAGGACAGTAACCTTGGTCCTATGGGGAAATAGTGGGCAGGGGGCAGGAGACAGGAGGCGTTCAGAACTTGCAGCTAATCTGTCCTCACTCACATAAGAAACGCCGAGCTCCTGTGCGGCTCTGGGCTGTGAAAAATGGATACTTCCCCGATCATCCCATTCTAAATGTTTCTTCTGCGTTCAGCTTCATAGGCTTGGAGAAGTCTGAGGTCTTGCTGGCTTCATTGGAAATACCCTGTCCTATTTGCTCCCTGAGCTCTGAGACTCTCTTGAGCTTTTATCTTTATTCCTTCATGCTCGGAGGAAGCTGCACAAGCTAGGAAGAAACTGTTGCCTACCCAATATCCAGCCTCCCTGCTTCCTTTTTAACAGAAGACTGATTTGGGAAAACAATATATTTCTTAGCTCTCCCAGCCCAAACCTGGTAGCTGAGGTGGTCAATGAAACGTAAGTAGAATTCCTTGAGTGGGGAAATATATAAAAGGCAATTAACTGTCTTGGGAGGCTTTCTCTTTTTGCTAATTGCTTTTCCTCTTCTTACTTTGGATGCACACTTGATGTCTGGAATGCCAGCAGCCATCCTGTGGCTATGGGACAAATGTGAGGGTGGAAGACAAGGATTGAGCATGGCAGAACAGAAAGATAGAAACCACCTTTGTCCCTGATGGCCTGGTAGATTTGTGCCAGCAATGCCTTACTGCCTACCGCTCTTCTTGTTTTTATGTGAAAGAGTAAGCTACTGTTCATTGAGTCACTTTACCCTGGTCTCTACTTCTGGCAGGCAAACAGAGGTCCTTTTTCTTTATTCCACATCAGCCATGTCAAGGCAGACTGAATGGAATTTAGGAATAGCCTTAGAGGATCCATCACATAATTTATAAGGAATTGTTCTGTTGGACACAGACATCCTTAAAGTCCAAAGGCCTTGCTTCT
This sequence comes from Macaca nemestrina, assembly GCF_043159975.1. Classification (NCBI taxonomy): domain Eukaryota; kingdom Metazoa; phylum Chordata; class Mammalia; order Primates; family Cercopithecidae; genus Macaca; species Macaca nemestrina. Next base: position 11,058,046 of record NC_092125.1, on the reverse strand, counting down.
TACTCTTCTCTGTTACCAAGTTGCTGGGATCTGTTACTACTCAGAGAGATCCTTCTCTTCTAATTTCCCCTTTCCTTCTCTCTTTCTGGTCCTCATAAATAGAAATGGGTGGAAAAATACCTTAACATACAAATATATTTTCTGCAGAAATCTATTCAAGCCATTAATGGGTTATTTGCATAATTTTCATCTTTGATTAGTTGAAACATTTGCATTTGGACTCATTCACAAGTGCCTGGGGCTCCCCCATGGACAGTGATTCCACACTTGACTTACTTCTTAGTGGCCAGGACAGCTCTGCCAAGGAATCCTTCTCAGAACAGAAAGTATGTATACTCAACCCTGGAAAATCCAATTTTCACCTTTATACTCCTGGAAGCAGATATTGACAATTTAAGAGTAACTCATTTCCTTGTAGCTGGCAAAGTTTCAGAAATAATGAAGGATAGTCTCTGAGCACCCCTCCACATGCAAGGTGGCAAGGAGATCCTAGGACTTTTTACTGGGAAAGCCATGAAAAATGGAAATAACTGTGTGTATTGATCAAATAATACTGATTTAAAATTACAAAGCATCACTCACATTTTTTGGATGAATATAGTTATATCCTGTTGAATGAGAAAGGAAAAGAATCCTTCAGTATTTGTAGGTTTGGCTGTATGTTCCTGACTCTGACTTCCCTACAGCACAAAAACTCCCAACTACATTTCCTGTCTCACAGACTTTTGTTTTTTAATTTTATGAACTCTTTCTATATATCTCTCCTACAAAGTGTACTCTTTTCATAAAAAAGGGACATTTTCACACTGATTCTAGCCAAGGTCTCAGAAGGGGAAGTAAATGATGAGAATTAATTGTAACTTTAACAATACAGACAGAGCATATTGTTTTATACACCAAGAAAATGAAAAACAATACTCACTGAACTTGGTTACCACTGAAATCTGTATCAAGTTACAACAATAAACATAAGAACTCTTAATGATAAGTAGGGCATAAGATAAAAACAAACTATAAGTTGTTCTTCCTAATTTGCCTTTAAGACACAAGAGTAGTGTAACACGAAACGGTAACACTTACAAAAATAACCTATTAGTCAACTTTTCTGTTTTTCAATTTTCAAACCCAAGGCGCTGTTAAAGTTTAATTTAAAAATAGTTATAGCTATTAAATGCCTCCAGAGCAAGCAACATACCTGAAACTTGCTCAGAACTACTGTGGAGAAAGGATAGGAACCAGTGTTCATTTGGTTTCTTTTGTATGCGAGGCTTTTTACCTTAGTTGTTTCCATTTAGTTTTCGAAACAGTTCTGCAAAGGAGACATACTTAACACTATTACACATGGGAGGAAATTTAAGCTCAACTAGAAGCAGTTTACCAAGTTCAAATAACTGATAAGTGAGGGAAGTTGATATTAAAACTAGTTTTCTCAAGCTCTCTGTTTTTTCACCACTATATGATATTTTGGTGTTTGCTGTTATGAAGGGAAAACTAGAATGTAAGACCCAATAATGGCCAGGATTACAGTGACTCACACCTCTAATCCCAGCACTTTGGAAGGCTGAGGTGAGAGGATCACCTGAGGTCAGGAGTTTGAGACCAGCCTGGCTAACATAGCGAGCGCTACCCTGTCTCTACTAAAAATACAAAAATCAACCAGGCATGGTGATGCGTGCCTGTAATCCCAGCTACTCGGGAGGCTGAGGCAGCAGAATCACCTGAACCCAGGAGGCAGAAGTTGCAATTAGCCGGGATGGTGCCACTGTACTCCAACCTGGGTGATAAAGTGAGATTCCGTCTCAGGAAAAAGAAAAACACACACACACAAACAAACACACAAAACAAACAAACAAAACAAATAAGTTTACAAGATGATGTGAGTTCTGTAGGCTAATACAAATGCATAATTCAAGAAATTAGAAGCCAAAGCAGAGCATGTTGGAATCTTTCCTACCTAAAGGTAAGGTTAGCAGTTGACTCTTGGTGGAGCATAGACTTCATTAACACTGACAAGGCACAGTGGCCACCCTCCATCAGCTGGAGACAGTGGGCTAGCAATTCCCCACAAGGCACAGAAATAGGGAAGGCCATGGATAAGGAGCTACAGCATCCAAAGAAGGGAAACCTATTTGGTTACAGCTTTCCAAACTATGTTCCCATGTGTATTAGTCAGGGATCTCCAGGGAAACAAAACCAATTATACACACACGTGCACACACACGATTTTAAATATATATATGTTTGTGTGTGTGTATATGTGTGTGTATATATATGTATGCATGTGTATATATGTATATACACACATATACAGAGAAAGAGATTTATTGTAAGGAAGAGCCTCATGTGATTATGGAGGCTGACAAGTCCCGAGATCTGTAGAGTGAGTCAGTAAGCTGGAGACCCAAGAAAGCCAGTGATACTTTTCCAGTTCAAATCCAAAGGCCTGAGAAGCAAGAGAGCTCGTAGTGTAAATTCTAGCCCAAAGGCCGGCAGGCTTGAAACCCAGGAAAAACTGATGTCTCATCTCAAGTAGGAAGGCAGAAAAAAAATGATGTCCCAGTATTGAGGCAGGCGGAGTCCCCCCTTATCTGAGGGAGAGTCAGCCTTTTCATTGTATTCAGGCCTTCACCTGTTTGGAAGAAGCCCATCCACATGTGCTTTACTCAGTCTGTTGATGGAAATATTTATCTCATACAAAAACAGCCTCACAGAAACACCTAGCATCTGATCACCTAGCATCTCAACACCAGACATCTAATCACCCCATGGCCAGTCAAAATTGGCGTATGAAATTAACCATCACACCACGTGCTTACATTTACGTTGCGGTGGAATAACACCAGGCAGGACACAGGAAGGTTAAGCTTTGAGTGTCCCTTTACTAGTTACCTGCCATGGGTTTTAGTCCATTTATTTTCTCATGAGGACACTAAACTGTGAGGAGAAATGAGATGACATATAGAAGTGATTTACTGAACTGTAAAACACTTTTTAAAAAGTTATAATATTATGATCAGGGTGGTAGTTGGGAAGCATTAGCTTTTCAGAGAATAGAGAATTCACACTTTGTAATCCAGGGTGTGACAGCAAACTCACTGTGGCTGCTGAGGAAGCCCTTGTCTTCGGAGAAGACATTCAATCACTTTCAGGGTGTCCTCTCAGGGTGTCCTCCCAGGAGCTTCACTGGAGGGAGGCAAGCAGAGAGGCATAACCACTTTGCATCTGTCAAGCATTGCACTTTTTGAGTGAAGAGATGAGCAGGCAGAGAAGCCTGCTGGGAAGATGTAATTACTGCATGATCCAGGCAGAGTGGTTGTCTTACATCATCTCATAGGAAAGTTTTTGACTTCCAGGTCATTTTAAGAGGCAGAGAAAATAGAAATTCCATGCACAGGAGGAAGCATATGGTGCTATTGGATTGTGGAAATGAGGGGTCCAGCTAGTGGGACTTTGCTGGCCATGGAATTTTTCTTGCAGTTCTTTCATGAATCAAATGAGCTAAAGTTAAAGGTGAACCTAATGGCTTTTGGGTTATTTTCAGGATGGATGTGTTTTGATATATTCCAGTTTTTTCAGTAGACATATTCCCCACTTTGAAGGGAGAAACTCTTTAATGTGGTGCATATCCTAGGTAAAATCATTCCAGCTATTAAATGTTTTCAGAGAGTCAAGTTCAGAGGGAGATACTAATTAAATGTAAATAATACATTCTATCAGGTCAACAAACTCAGACATTCTCTTAGACAATTTTATTTTCACATTCAAATTATTAACAAGAACATTCAACTTAGTTTTTATTTTAAGACCCCATTCTGCCAAGATGACTGACTTTAATCTCAATAGATTTGGGTTCTAAGTTAAGCTTCAGGGGACTTACGTTTTATATTTTGTCAGGTATGGGCTATCGGGTTTTTTCTTCTTCTTCCTTTTTTTTTTTTTTAGAGAGAGAGGGTTTTTTTCTGTTTTCCAGGCTGGACTTGAGCCCCTGCGCTCAAGCGAGCCTACTGCTTCGGCCTCCTATGGCTAAGGTTAAGGTTTGTTTTTGTTTTTTGTGTTTTTCTTTTTGTTTTTGTTTGAGTCAGGATCCCACTTTGTCACCCAGGCTGGAGTGCAGTGGCGCTTTCATGGCTCACTGAAGCCTCAACTTCCTTGGTTCAAGCGATCCTCCCATCTCAGCCTCTACAGGAGCACACTACTATGCCTCTTTGCTTTTTAAAATTTTTGTAGGGATGGGGTTTTGCTATGAGATTAGGCTGTTCTCAAACTCCTGGCCTCAAGTAACCCTTCTGGCTCAGCCTCCCAAAGTGCTGGGATTATAGGTGTACCTGGCCCTAGGTTAGGTTGTGATGGCTGTGGCAGGATGGGGTAGCAGGTGGATCTGGTCTTTGATGTATCAATTAGCTTTCAGCTGAGATAACCATCTCTTTGTCCAAGATCTATAGCCCTTCCCATTTCACAGGTATCTCTGTTCTTTTCCCTTCAGTGATATCCTGTATATCCTAGAAATCGCTCGTCATTTCATGGAAATATTTCTTACTCTTTTTTTATTTTACACCTAGTTTTACAATTCTTCTCTTATGTTTGTTAACTTGGGTAGTTTCCAGTATTTTTAAATTACAAATACTTCTGTAATGAATGGCCTTCTTCATATGTATTTTGTGTTGTTGAAGGTGTATTTTCAGTGCAAATTCTTAGAGGAATAACAGGGTCTCCTTGGGAAATGCCTAACTTTGGGCCTGGAACAGGAATGATATGAGGTAACCTGAATATCTTGTTATAGAAAGTAAGAAAGTGCTCCAAAAGTGATAGGATCATGACAAAAAGACACCAGAGCAAGTTTGAATGAGTTCCAACTGGTTAAATCACGAACAGTTTGAGCACCAAAATAAGTAAGTGTCCAAGACTGAATGTGAAAGCGCCTTTGTCACATATGGACCGGCCCCCTCCACAGAGGAAGTTTTGTTCTGCAGCTGCGTTCAGCAGCCCATCAAGTGCTTGGTTCGCTACCTTTTGACAACAGAGGATATTGTTACGATTTTGAGTTTTTGCCTATTAGTGAAGAATGATACCTCTGTGTAGTTTTAATTTCCATTTCTCATACTATAAAATAATTTAAACATTTTTTCATATTTCTGAGAACCATTTTACATAGTTTTTGTTAATTATTCTAGTCCGTTTTCCATTTTTCTATAGAAAGTGTCTTAAACCTGCACTTGTACCCTTGAACTTAAAAGTTAAATAAAATAAAATAAATTTTATATTCCAAAAATTTTAAAAAGTATCTTCTGCATTCTCTTAATTTTAAATATCCTTATTTCTATTTTAGGGATATTAGACATTTGTTGGTCATATATGTTGCAAACACTTTATTCCAATTTGTCATTTGTCTTTTAACTGTGCTTATTTTTTTTGTTTGTTTTGTGCCAAAGTATTTAAACTTGTTTATATAAGCAATTTATCAATCATTTCTTTTTTATTTGTATGTTTTTGTTACAATTAGAAAACTTTACGTTACTCTCAGATTATACAAAAAATCATCCATGTTTTCTTCTAGAACTTACATAGTTGCATTTATTACATGTAGCTAGGGGCTTGGGATGGGGTTTCTTTTTCTCTATTGCATTTTATTAGTTTGGTTTATAGTCCTCTTTTATTTTGCTTTCTAACATTCTGCATTCTTGGTGGCATCTTGAATTTCCCTTATATCCCAGCATGCTTTTAGTTTTCTTTCTGTGCTGAGGTTGAGGCATAGTTTACAGAGAGAACTTGAAGTGTCTACCTTCAATGTCTAGCCATTTTACTATGTAGAATCTACAATAGTGTAGTCAGTACTGTCTAAGAGAAATATGACTTGAGTCACGTATGTATTTTTAAATTTTCTATTAGTCACATAAACAAAAGCTAAAAGAAACAGGTGAAATTAATCTTAATAATGTAATTTATTTAACTCAGTGTATCCAAAAGATTATCATTCCAATATGTAATTAACATAAAACTTTTAAAGATTTTTTTTACATTCTTTTCCCATAATCTTCCAAATCTGGTACGATTTCTAGACTCACAGCACACCTCAATTCAAACGAGCCACATTCAAGTGCCCAGTAGCCACATGTAGCCAATGGCTACCATATTGGATGATACAGAACTAGATCTTCCTACTTATCCTCATGGAAGACACATCCATCAGAGTGATATATCTAGCATCCAGATTTTGGGAGACTTGATCCTGAAGGAAGATTTAAATAATAGTTGATCAGTTCTGGGAATTTTAGAAATTCCAGGATAAGACCTCTGAGGGCTCAATTCTCCAAGTAGGAAGCAAAGATCATATATGTAGGTTCCTTTCTTTCGCTCCTTTATAAATGTTCTTAGAAGTCTTACCAAGCTGTGAGCAATATGCACAACTGGAAATCACTGTGCCAGTTGTTTACTTGTGGAGAGAGACTTTTCTGTGCCCATGATGGTGGAAAGCTTACTTTTTTCATCTTAGCATACTAGCAACATCACTAGTAAAATATCAAGATTCCATGAACCTTATTGAGCTTTGTTAGCTTAATGACTTAGGAAGACTATGGCTATTAAAGAGGAATTTTAATGTTTGGAAAAGGTAGAGTTATGATTAAAACTAGCCGTATGTTTTTAGAGGTGATGACTGGGTACTGTTTTCTGTGTGAGTGAAATTTAGAACATCTACTTTTTCAGAAATGGTGATCAGTCATTCTTAAGTGAAATAAGAAGACTAGAATGAAGATTACTTGCCGACATTGAGCAATATTTGCTCCTTGACTACTCTGTTGTCCAGGACAACCTTGGAAAATGGACCATGAGTTATAATACTGCTGCAATATAGCATATCAGAAATCAGAGGGCAGAAGAAACAGTATAAAGATTGATTGATAAAGGCTGGGCACAGGAGCTCATGCCTATAATTTCAACACTTTGAGAGGCCAACATGGGAGGATCACTTGTGGCCAGGAGTTCAAGACCAGCCTGGGCAACATAGCAAGATCTTGTCTCTATAAAAAAATTAAAAAGTAGCTGGCCCAGTGGTATGCACCTGTAGTCCCAGCTACTCAGGAAGCCAAGCTGGAAGAATCGTTTGAGCCCAGGAGTTTGAGGCTGCAGTGAGCCATGATCATGCCACTACACTTCAAGCTGGGTGACATATATATATAATATATATATATGTCATAAATATATGATATAGATATATATATGTATAATAGTAATATATATAATTTTTTTATTTTAAAAACACTTTAAAGGATGTTCTAAGGTTCACAGAGCATTTTAATCTTCTATCTAAAACCTTTTGAGACTTGATGAAATCTAAGGATTCCGAAAAAGCCACACATAAGTACAAATAAACAGTATTTGCTAGCAGTTGCAGGCCTGACTGAAGTACATGAACTTCAGGTTACTGGTGGGAAGCCCTGGATCAGTAGCGTGTCTCATTTAAAGCAAAATGTAGTTATTTAGTAGCCTATTTGGCTAAGAATTGGAGACAGAGACAGCAAACTTCTATGGTCAGAAACAGATAGCTGTCTTAATTTATGGGAATTAAGGAAGTAAAGATCAAAATCTTCAGGCTGTGAATCACACTTACTTATTAAGAGCCCTCAGTGCTCAACACTATGAGGAGCACCCATAAAAGAAAAGTCATAAATATCCCCAAAGAAGAAAACAGACAATACAATAATATAGTCTGCAATCAAATGTGAACTGGTATAATGTAAATTTACAAACACAGATTGCAAAGGACACGTTTAAATACTAAGAGAATATGTATTACACAGAGTATAGTGATGGAGCTTATAATGTTCTTACTTCTGGTTTTCCACTAATAAATTCATAATCAGAGATTATAAATTTCTTGTGACACTTTGCTGAAGGTGCCATGGTTTAAGCTTACTGGACTACTTCCTTCCTGCTTTTGCAGAAAAGTTGCTTTATAGTCAGGAACGAGCAGCTACAGGTAAGCAGTCAGGTCAAGTTTCTGAGGCTTTGTCTCAAAAAGAATGTTGTATCTTTGGCTAAGATAGTCTGGGGATAAAAGCCTATTGACTTTAGTGGAACCCTGTAAAACAATATCATTGCTGACTATAGCATCTCCTCCACATAACATCTTAAAGAGTTTTTGCTGCGAAAAAAAAAAAAAGGCATTTGGTTTCATTTTTTGACAGCTTTAAATCCTAGAGGGTTGGTCCCTTAGGTCATTTATGCTGAGAATAAAGTGAAAGAATTTTCTATTTCTATTTCTTTCTGGAGCTTTAAATAAACATAAATAGCGTTTATATCTGAGACCCTGCCACAGAGTTCCCAGACAACCCAAACTCTAGCTGAAGAAAAAACTGGCTTTGTGTTTTCAAACAATGGCCATTTCCAAGTTGGGACATGGAACACACACACACACATACCTTTTGTCAGAGCATGGATTCTAAAACAGTGTTTACGTAGAGAAGATGTTGACTGGTAATACGAGGAACCATATTACCAGAAGAAACAGAAAAGAGATAAAGTACAATCTAGACTCCACCACCAACTAGCTCTGAGACCTTGAGTAAGTCTTTACATCTTTAATGCACAGATGTATTGTGAGGGGGAGTGAGTAAATGAAGTGTTTTGATCAATTGTTACCAAATCCACGTGGGGACCACTTGCTCAGCACAGTGAAGCCAAATATCCACAGTCTGGTTTACAGCAGGAGAAAGGAGGGCATTTATTTTCAGGGCACCAAGCAAGAAAAATTGGGAAGCTCATGCTTAAGACCTGACCTCCCCCGTGCCTTGCAACTAAGGGTTTTTAAAGGCAGGAGTAAAATTCAGGAAAGCAGAATTTACAGGCAAAATAGTAAATCAGTACATGAAGGTTATACACTGGTTTGACCTAAAGAGGTGTGTCTTGAGGCAGAAGCTTACAGGTCATAGGTAGATGCATAGATTTTCTGATTTGAAACTGGTTAAGGATGAGAAGCTGTGTTTAAAATTTGAGGTCAGCAGAAAAGACTATTACCTCTGGCCCATGGACGTGACTTCCTCCGGGCCCCTGAGGAAGAAATTTAGAGCAAAAAAGACAGAGTTCAGTCCTCAGTTCGTCGTTATCTGAAGTCTATGTGCCAGTGGATCTGTTTGGTGGGGATCTGAGTTTCTGAAAAATTCAGAGACTTATGTTAAGATGTTATCTTTAGTTTCTTTAAGGAATTAAACATCTCATGACTTTAACTTCGCTATTGTTTCAACCTACTAGTACCTTCTTCCATATCAAGTTGCTCATTTAGCTCTTAGTGCTAGCTAGGTGCCTGGACTTTCCCTTGAAAGAACTCAAGATTTTCCCTTATTTCCGTGTGTGCAGAGGTTGGGGGTGGGGTGGATGGACAGGCCTCAAAGAAAGGTCCCTGCTCTAACTCACAGTGACGAACACAAGTAAATATTAGTTCAACTAGAGTATTTCTGGCAATTTCTCTTTTCCATAGTATTGAGCCATTAGAACAGAACTTGGAAGCCTGGAAGAACTTGGAAGAAAGATAAAACAATAAGATAGAATAAGATAGAATAATAGCTGTTTAGAGCTGCCTAGGAGTGATCTGATGGAAACAATAAATTGGGTTTTTTCTTCTATACTGCTTGCTTCTCACCCTTGTGCTGCTCTTTACCCTTGTGCTGCTTTTCCTAGAGGGGCTGCGTTTGCCAGGACAGCAGCAACCACCATCAACAGCAGAAACTAGCAACAGTGACGCTTGGGGCTGGAAGTGTCAAGCGAGCTACACATCAGGGCTGCCATTGAGGTTCAGGCTAGGAAAGAGAGTAAGGCATCAGGCCAGGGCTTGTTCCGGAATAAAGAGACAGTCTATGAAGAGTCAAAAGGGACAAAAGCCAAAGCCAAGTGGCCTACTCTTTGAGCTCCTACTTCAAATGGACAACTTCTCTGAGACCTAAGTGCCTGGGGACAGTACTCTGGGTATGCTTTTATGTATGGCATTAGCATCAACAGTTTTACAAGTCTGGAGTAATGTTTGTGATTATGTTTAATGAACAGTCACATGATTGCTTCTGCAGGATGCAGTGTAATACGGTTTGGCTCTGTGTCCCTCCCCAAATCTCATCTCGAATTGTAATCCCCATGTGTTGATGGAGGGACATGATGGGAGGTGATTGGATCACAAGAGTGATTTCCCCCATGCTGTTCTCGTAATACTGAGTGAGTTCTCAAGAGATCTGATGGCTTCATAAGTGTTTAACAGTTCCTTCTTCACATAGTCTCCCTTGCTTGCTGCCATGTAAGACGTACCTTCTTCTTCTCCCACCATGATTGTAAGTTTCCTGAGGCCTCTTCAGCCATGTGGAACTGTGAGTCAATTAAACCTCTTTCCTTTGTAAATTACCCAGTCTCTGATAGCATTTTTTATAGCAGTGTAAAAATGGACGAATACATCATGGAAGGAGACAGATGTGATTAGAGACTCAGTATCCCTTACTGTACTGCATTACTGTATTACTCTAGGTGAACATTGCTCTCCTGCCAAGTACTTAGATGCTTTTGCAAGGAAGTCTGGGTTAGAGAGATTTTAGCAGTATTGAGAGAAATAGATACTGTCATATTAATTGCAGCCTTTTTTCTTTTTTCTTCTTTAAGAAAGTGTTTTGCTCTGTTGCCCAGGCTGGTGTGCAGTGGTGCAAGTATAGCTCACTGCAGCTCTGAACTCCTGGGCTCAAGTGATTCTCCTGTTTCCACCTCCCAAAAAGCTAGGATTACAGGTGTGAACCACTGTTTTTGGCTAATTTTTTATTATCAATTTTTTGTAGAGATGAGATCATACTGTGTTGCCCAGGCTGGTCTCGAACTTCTGGCCTCAAGCCATGTTCCCACTTAAGCCTCCGAAAGTGCCGGGATTACAGGCATGAGCCACTGTGCCTGGCCCCTTTTTTTTCTGCTTTACTGTCCCTCTCCTTTTCTTTTTGCTCAGATAAAATTATAGTTTTAGATAAACTATTATCAGCCAGGGCTATAACCCTACAGTTATGATGGCCTTCTCAAATAGAAACTCCAAATGTTTCTGTATTAATAATTTTTCGTAAAGATTTAATATACATGATACTACATGAAAAAGGTTATTTACATGAAGTATGCGATTTAATCCACATACAACCCTATTATTATTATATAATATTATCCTGGCAATTTCTACAGATGAGGAAATGGAAAATTCAATGTGGCATAGTCTATCAGAGGCAGAATTGGGGTTGGAAGCTCTGGTTGCCTCTATGGCTGTGGCGCTCACAACTATCCTAACCTACTTCATTCATTCCACTCAACTGCTTCCAATGGTCTCCCACATCAGCAAACCAACTTCCTGGAGGAAAACCAGGCAGGCCCAAGCTAATCAGCTCAAGCCCTGCCTTGCAGCAGGCTGCAGATTTCAGTAACTGCCTTGCTTCTCCATCATTTTAAATCTCACTTCTGAATGCATCATGTATCCTTGCCTCTTACCTGTTCTCTGTGACGCTTTATGCAACTTGAGTGCATGAAGTCCTGGCCCTGCCTTCTTCCGCTTGCGTGCGTTTGGGCTTTCTTTTCAGCTCTGTTTTGTAGAACTCTATCCCTTCAGGCCTGTAGTTCTTTCACTTGGATGCTGGACTGGACATTTATAGGGATTATTCTGTTTGCTCTCAGAGTTATTAAATCTACTCAGCACACACCCTGCTTCCAGAACTTCTTTCAGTTTTTTCAAGCATGGCCCAGGTCCTTCGATTTATATTAGAAACAAGTATCTTATCTGTTTCCCTTTTCTGACAACGATATCTTTTTAAAGAGAAGCCAATGTATCTTAGGCAACCATTGATATTATTTTATAGTCGAGAGGTTTGGGGGTGGTCTACCAATTAGAAGGTGTGCAACCCTTAAACATGGTGTGTGTCTTACATTTTTACATTTTAGAGGCATTCATGGCATCCTTGTTCTGTTACTGCCTGAGTCAGCTTTTCCCCAAAGGTAGTATTCTTTCCTGTCTGTGTCATGAAGTCAATACACAAAACTTCAAGTGAGTATCAAGCAGTGCAGGCTTTATCTGATGGCCGTGGAATTGAGAAGTGGAAGCATGGCTCACAGATCAACTTCTCAACTAGCGAGGGTGGGAGGGTTAAAATGTAAGGTTTCTCTAACAAAGAAGTTGGACGTTAACAGCAAAAGGAGGAATGCCTATATCTTTCCTGGAAATGGGCAGTGAAGTTCTCAGAACCGGTGTTGTCTTTCTTTTTGTCCTGTTATGACTTCTTCTAGTCATTATTGTGGCAATTGTCAATGGTCATGGTGCTGGTGGGAATGTCATTTAGCATGGAAATGAAATCATAACAAAGTCTAAGGTCTTTTTAAAGTTGTTGGATCAGCCCTCTTGCCTCTAACCATTCTCTCCTGGTCTGATTACAAAGGGAACTTCTTACCGCAGTTGTCTTATTGCTTAGAGATAAGCAGAGTTAGGGCAGGGTAGAAATTCAGCTACGTCACATAGGCATTACACCAGGTAACAATTCTACCACTTAATATCATGTAGGATCTTGGGCACGTTGCTGACCCTCTCTAAGCCTGTTTCCCTGGTATAAAATGTCAGAAAAAAATAAAATTGGATCACACAGGGATCTTGTGAAAATCAAATAATGTGTATAAAGCACTAGCACAGAGTCTCACACATTATAATTCACCAAAAACCAATAACTGGTATGTCACCATTAATATTATGTAATTCTAGCTTTACCTCTTTCTTATAATCAACAGCTTCTCAGTCCCAACCTCAATCTATTACAAATACATAATTAAAACAGAACCTACATATGAGCTGTGCTTTGAAAATGATGAGTTGTTAAGCTGAATTTCAACTTTCAGCATGAACAGTGATGTACAGATCATTTATATTCTGAAACTGAGGAAAGTTAAAAAAAAAGAATATCTGTGTAAACTTTCCACCTTATGTCAGAATCTTTCCATATAAGTAATGAAACTTCATTTTCTTCTATTGTGTGGGTTTATATGAGTGGGAGATAAATATTTTCAAAATTCCATCATCTTAATTATGAAGAGTATTTTTTAAAAATAAATCTTCAAAGATTCTAGACTAACATGTAGCTCAAGTTAAAAATTTAAGAAGGTAGAGGGAAAAATACTGAAAATGGACGGCAGTGATTTAATGTCAGATTTGTTCTGGTCTATGAATTTTTTTACATAAAGCTTACTTTTTAGATAAAAGGAATAAACTTTCAAAAAGAACACTAGAGATGATTCTTAAAGATAGATAGTTTATATATAAATACAGATAGAGAAATAGAGAGATAAATATGTAGATAGATACAGATAGCCTATAAGATAGAGAGCCCGATGGTAACATCCTGGTTGTACTAGATGCTTTTCTGTTTGATGTACTAGAGTTACATTTAACTCTGTAATGTTTATTTCATCCTCTTCCTGATTTGAAGAGTCTAATTGTGCTCTATCTTACGTACTTCCAGGAATGTGTCATGTAATGACAATGAAAGAGGCTAAACTTATCAGTTTTTAATGCTAGTGCAACACTAATTTGATGCATACCCTTGTAGATGTTACATCAACTCTCACCTTATTTTTTGAATGGAAACATTAATACCCACACAGCTCTACTTTACACTTAACTAGTAACTGATTATTTATGAACATTCTCTTTAATCACATTGACAACAATGTATGTTTTTGAATAGGCTTTTTTACCCCTTTTCTCTCCTTAGTGCTTCAGACACATTACACTTCTTCCTGCTCCCATGGCTGCAATTATGGGTTTCCTTTTTCTGGAACACCAGTCAATCTCTTGTTCATCTATCCAAATCTCCTTCTTTCAAGACTCAGTTCAAATCCTAGCTCTACAAGAATGTCATTTATCTCCCCCAAACTCCTATAGCATTTAACATCTGAACCATACAATTCAATTTCATTTTTTGAAGAGCGCATGCCCATCAGTTTCTCTGAGTCTTGCCTGATTAACTCTATGGTAGGCTGTTCATGCATTATGCATCTCACTGGTGATGAGACAGGGGACTTGCAGCCTATCAATTCACATTTGTGAATTCAATATTTGATCTGTTCAACTAGATTATCATCTACCCAAGAATAGGGACTATGTCTTATAACCTTATAGTAGTGTGTGATCTGACTCTTTCAGGTTGACTCTGTTTGGCAGACTGATAGATGTCAAGACTTTGGTTGGGTTATTTTCTCCCCAAACTAATAAAGTATGATGACTTCAATTGACTTTATGTTTGTTGACTTTCCTTTTGTTATCTGTGGTCCATTTACCTTTGTTTACAGTCCTGTCCCGCAGAAACCCTGTTGGGCTCTTTAGCACACCTTTGAAGAATGGCCACCATACATAATATGGGTTATGTCAGACCAGCCTGGGATTGATTCCACTTTTACAACTTAAAAGCGCCATCACCCTGGGCAAACAACCTAATCTCCCCAAGCCTCATTTCTTCAACTGTAAAATGGGAATGTTAATTGCATCAGGGTCAGAGAGTTGGTTGTGAGCCTTAAGTGAGGGTTGGTGTGGGGAATAGATGAGGCAGAGCATGAAATTATAAGTGCACGTTGTAGACATAATAGCTCATGGGAGAGGTTAATTGATATGGTGTGGCTGCGTCCCCACCCAAATCTCATCTTGAATTGTAGCTCCTGTAATTCCCATGTGTTACGGGAGGGACCTGATGGGAGATAATTGAATCATGGCGGGGGGGGGGGGACAGTTTCCCCCATACTGTTCTCATGGTAGTAAATAAGTCTCACGAGATCTGATGGTTTTATAAGGGAAAACCCCTTTCGCTTGGCTCTCCTTCTGTCTTGCCTGCCGCCATGTAAGACATGCCTTTTGCCTTCTGCCATAATTGTGAGGCCTCCCAGCCATGTGGAACTGTAAGTCTATTAAACCTCTTTTTCTTTATAAATTATCCAGTCTTGGATATGTCTTTATCAGCAGTGTGAAAATATACTAATACATTAACAGAGGTTAATATAGTGGAAGATAATATAAGTGGAGTCACAAAGGTATTAGGTGGCAGAGCTCTTGGTCTGGGCATCTGACAGCAGCATCTGGGCTTTTAGTCACTCTGCACTCCACATATAAGTGTGATTCATACCTGAAGAACCTAAGAAATGTTCACCTTCTACTCCTTAAGGCGGAAAATACCTCTCCCCAAGCAAAACACACATTAATATTTAATCACCTTTTGGATCTCTTCAAGAGGTAAGGAGGATAGAGGATCTTTCTTTGCTCACTTTAAGTAAGAGTAAAGATATAAAACTCTTTAACTGGGAAGGCTGAGAGTGCACTGTGGGAGACTGCCTTGCTCTTGGCTGACAGCAGCTTGGGCCTACTTTGGCTGGAAGTGGTTTCATTTACCCTACGAGCAATGAAAACTTTCCAAGGCATGCTTTACTCTTTACCACAAAGGTAAATTTAGCTCTGGTATGCTTTGAGCTAGGCAGGTGTTGAAGCACTAATTCCAATTCTGTCCAAAACAGCCCTATTCTCACCACTTTAAAAATGAGATCTTTCCAGGGCTTGCTTATTATGAAGATTCAAAACTTTATGCTAGATCCTGAGTCAAATTTAAAATCGATGTCCTCACTTGGTATATAGCAGATGTGCTCACAAAGACTCCCTTGCTGCCTGAAACTGACATAGAGACTTCCAACCACTGGCTTTAACCCATCAAGCAAGTTTCACTTTTGTAAATTGCTTAACACATTTAGAGAATAAATAAAAGCTCAGGCATTTTTAAAAAATGTTGACAAATAAATTTGTTGCACTGAATCTACTTGAGAGACGTGTATGCATTGCTTGCTGCATGCCAAACAATGACCTGATCTGGTGCTCTGGGGAAGATGATGGAGAGCTGTTGTCTGAGCCCACTCTGTGCTCCACACAAGGATGCAGTGCTCATGCTTATGTCAGACAAAGTAACAAATGTGAGATGCCATGTTTGCCCATCTGCTTGCCAACATAATTTCACAAAGCCTCTGACTCTTTGGTGACATGCAGCTCGCTGGAAAGATGCCTTGAAGACAAAACAGGATAGAGCACACAGCTTCTCTATGACTCTTGCCCAAGTCACTACATTTTTTAAAAGATAAATTACTCCAGTCCTTGCCTTTTCCTTTGTTTTAAAACTTTTTTTTTTTTTGGTAGGGTCTCACTCTGTCACCCAAGTTGGAGTGCAGTGGCGTGATCATGGCTCACTGCAGCCTCTACCTCCCCAGGCCCAGGTAATCCTCCCACCTCAGCCTTCAGAGTCACTGGGACTACAGGCATGTGATGGCTTGCCCAGTGAATTTTCGCATTTTTTTTTTTTTTTTTGGTGGAGACAGCGTTTCACCATGTTGTCAACACCAGCCTGGACAACATGGTAAAATGCTGTCCCTACCAAAAAAATGGAGCCACACGCCTGTAGTCCCAGATACTCTGGAGGCTGAGGTGGGAGGATAGAAGCAGCTGTAATAATAGCTAACATGTATTGAGTGCTTACTGTGTGCTGTGTCTTATCCTAAATGTTGTACATATGTAAACTTATTATATCCTTATTATGACTCATTTTACCTTCACAACAATAGTACAGGATAGGTATTACTACCTCCATTATATAGATGTGGAAACAGGCTCAGATATTTCAACTGATCTTCCCATGGTGAAAACAAAACAAAACAAAACAGTAAGTGTGGAAACTAGAATTTGAAACCCAAATAGTCCCCTTGAAAGGAGAACTCTAGGCCAGGCCCGGTGGCCTGTAATCCCAACTTTGGGAGGCCAAGGTGGGTAGATTGCTTGAGGTTAGGAGTTCAAGACCACCTGGCCAACATGGCGAAACCCCATTAGTACTAAAAATATAAAAAAATTAGGCGGGCGTGGTGGTGCACACCTGTAGTCCCAGCAACTCCGGAGACTGAGGCAGGAGAATTGCTTGAATCTAGGCGGCAGAGGTTACAGTGAGCCGAGATCACACCACTGTAGTCCATCCAGCCTGGGTAACAGAGCAAGATTCAGTCTCAAAAAAAAAAAAAAAAAAAGGAAAGGAGAACTCCAGTTTCTGGTCTACCACTGCTCTCAATACTTCACTTCTGACACCAGATAGGCAGATTTTTCTCCCCACACAAAGCACTGTTCCAGTTTTCTGTGGATACCAACAGTGTGTCCTACAATTAATTCTTACACTGTATCTGGAAATAGGGTCGGATCTCACAGGTCCAAGGCTGTTCCACAGTGAGCAGGTCTATGCACACTTAACACCAAAGGTGGAGAGAGCTGAGAGACCAAAGGAAGAGGCTTACAAATTCAGTTCTTCAGAAAGAAACATTTAATAGAGAATTATGAGCAGAAACTGTCTCAGGATGAGATAGTGGATCCCCATGCAGTTACCCCCTGACCCAGGGCTTATATGTCACAGGGGATTTGCCTAAGGGCAGAATTTCCGGTAAGTATTTGTTTATAATAACATCAAAGTTATTTCTACCTTAGGGTGGGACTTATGGTAAGTACATGGAAGTAGAAATATTACAGTATTCCCAGAACTGGGGTTAATCAGAAGTCAACATGGCAGATTAGCATCCAAGACAGAGTTGCTTTAGCCCCTAAAAGGGCTCAGTCCCATTAGAAAATCCCCCACCTCACTTCAGATGCTAATCCCAAGTCTGGGTTGTCCCCTGTGCTTTGCACCAGCTGGCTGTAAATCGGGGTTCTCACAACTCTCTCCTAAGTCAGTTCCAAGAATGGCTCACAGCCCTCAGAGAAACACTTTCCTTCCTTACTAGACTGCTGTTTTCTTATAAACGAGTACAGCTTAAGAACAGCCAGATGAAAGAGATGCACAGGGCAAGGTATGGGGAACACCTAGGTATGTGCAGAGCTCTGGGCACATCACCCTCCCAGCACCTCCACCTCTTCACCAACCCAGAGGCTCAGGATTGATTAACTCATTGGCTGATGGTGATTGAGTCAGTCCAACCATCTCCTCTTCCTGGAGGTTAGGGTTTAGAGGCTGAAAGTTCTAACCCTCTAATCCCTCAGTTACTTCCCCTGGCAACCAGCCCTCATCCTTAGGAGCTTTCTAAAAGTCACCTCATTAACATAAATTCTGGTGTGGTTGAAAGAGGCATGTTATGAATAACAAAAGATACTGCTTTTACCTTTATGGCTCTAATCACTTAGGAACTCTTATCACTTAGGAAGTTATAAGGGTTTTAAAAGCTCTGGCTAGGGACAGGAATGAAGACCAAAGTATGTATTTCTTATTATATAATTATATCACATGGGTTCCAGAGAGAGTTCTAGAATCTTCTAGACTTAGATGTACTTCTGGGCCAGAACTAAGAACCTTAATGAACTGGAGAAATTGAAAGAAGAAGGTCGACATGCAACAAGGGATAGACAAAAGCTGGGCTAAGAAAATCTGTTAGAAGTCTGCTGTAATTGTTCAGATGGGAAATGATGAGGGTCTAGATTAGGTGGTAACAGTGAAGACAAAGTGGTGGGTGCAGAAGTGGAGATGCAACTTTGGAGACAGAATGAATAAGAGTTAGTGATGAAGCTGACATGAGGGAAACAGAGAAAGAGGAACTAAAATACTATTTGCTTTAGAAGTCAGGTAACTAAGTGAATAGATGTATTAATTAAAAACAATTTTTTTGAGCACTTATGAAACTGCCTTTGCAAAGATTATGATAATGAGAGAAACCTAGCATGGCTGACTCTGATTTCTAGCCTCACAGGCTGGTTATTGTCATTCCTTCTTTGGCATAGGCCAAGCTAACCACGGGAGGAATTTAGTTTATATTTTAACTCTGAAGGAAGGATGTCTTAGCATCTCCCGAAAACTGACCCTTTCCTTGTTCCTCTGGCTAAAATTGCCTTTGTAAGATCAATGAAAGGCCACAAGATAGAGTTATGGGAGAGGCCTGAATTCTACTAAACTGGCGGCATAGTTTCTATAATCCCTTACTACTCAGGAGTTACGTGCCCAGAGGTCACAAGATTTGAGAATTCCCCATTCGTTCCTATAGATAACATCACTATTGAAAAAGCTAAGATTGTTCTTTGGCGATGTTTTTCCAACTTTTGCATTCTTGTAACTGATTAACCCCACCCGGACTCATGACTCGTGACTCAACTGGTTCTGTGAGCCTCCACTCAGAGATGGACTCGGCACACGAGGACTGTTTACACACTCCTATGATTGTATCCCCAACCAATCAACATTCTCCATGCCCTAGACCCGGCCCACCAAACTATCCTTGAGAAACCTGAACCCCTGAGTCTTCGAGGAGACTGATGTGAGTGATAACTTCAGTCTTGGCTACCTTGTGTTAACTGAACTCTTTCTTTATGGAAATACCACATTCTCAGTGAACTGGTTTTGCCTGGGCAGTGGGCAGAAAGAATCCACTGGGTGACTACAATTATATGCCAAGAAGGAGATGGGGCAGATGAGAGATAAAATCTCTGTCATAAGGAGTTTCCCTTCTAGTGTGGGATTCAGATGATAAATTGACACATACACAAAATCATTTCGCATAGTGCCAGAATGTGAAGAAAATCAAGCAGCTAAAGGAAAGAGAGTCACCATATTTTGAATACAAGAGTAACTTTAGATAAGATGGTCAGAAGAAAGGGAGTGAGATACTGTAATGCTCTGAGGAACTGCTTTCAGGCAGGAGGATTGGCAAATGTGGAGGTGCTGTGGGCAGGGAGAGGGCAGGGGGCATTGAAGGATTCCCAAGAAGGCCAGTGTGGCTGGAGGTTAAGGAGTGTAGGAGAGTGAGCAGCAGAGAACATCAGAGAGGGAGACAGAAGTCAGATAATGAAGGACCTTATAGGCTTGGGTGGAAGTTTAATGGGAAAACAGTGGAGGACTTTAAGTAGGAGAGGAACATGATTTATGTTGTAAAAGATCACTTTGGCTACTTTGGTGTGGAGCAGAATAAAGAGAGATCACACGGGGAGCAGAGAGACCATTTAGGAGACGATTATAGAGATGAGCATGGTTTGGGCTGGGTGCCGGGTGATGTGACATTTGCACTATATTTTGAATAGGGAGCTAACATAAGTTCCTGGTGGATTGGATGTTGGGGTGGGGAGTGGGCAGCAAAAATGAGGAGGCTGAGGAAAATCATGGCTGGTTCTTAGATATTTGACCCAAGCAACTGAATGAATGTTAGTGCCATTCCTTGAGTCAAAGAAGTAGATGGGGGGAGAAAACCAGGAGTTCTATTTGACCCATCAAAGCAGTAGGCAGTTGGATACACTAGCTGATGCTTATGGAAGGGGTGCAGGCTGGGGAAATATATGTGTAAGTCATGGGAATATAATGAGAAGACAAAGTCCAGGAGATGGGTAAATCCTGAGTTTAGACACAGATTCAACTACAGAAACTAGGTTTCAGGGTTTGGAACTCAAGAAGATGAGAGAGGGCCTGCGTGGAACATGAGAAAGTAGCAGCCAGAGAGGCAGTTCCTGAGAGCTGAACAGGAGGAAATTAGGAAATTAAGCACTGGAGAGAATAATAGTTTAATCTCAGGCTAGGTTGAAAGCATTCAATGATGACAAACTAATAATATGATAACCGTAGCATAATCTTGCACAGTTACTACAGCTAACATTACTCATAGTGCCAAGTGCCCGTTGTCTCAGAGCAGATGTTTTGGCAGCTGTCAAATCACACCAAACAGGCAACAGGATTCACATAGTCTGTAGAACTTGTCCCATTTCATATACAGACAGAAGCCTCCTGGAGTGGTCAACTTCTTGGAGCCTATACAAAATCTGGGTCTCCTTGGCCTTATATGGGATTCTCTAGCAAGGAAGAGAGGGAGGAAGAGAGAAAAGAGGGAAGAAACAAATGCCTATTGAGAGCTAAACCTGTGCCAAGCACTATGCTATGCACTGTATGTATTTTATCTCATTTTTACCCTTTTTACCATCCCATGAGAATGATATTGCTAACCTACATTTATAGATTAGGAACTCTGTGCCCAGAAAGGGTAAGTAAATCATCCAAGGTCAAAAACTAAGTGGCAGAGTTGGCGTTGATACATTGATACCCATCACCCTGACTCCTGGCCCAGTTTTATTTCCATGTTACCTCTTTAATGTATTTATCTCATAAGACCCATTTTCTAATATTTCTGCCTTGATGAAAGAGAGAGAGAGAGATAAAACCTTTGATTTATTAGCAATGCAGTGCCACATTTTGTTTTCCCATCCAGATTGTAGCTTGGGTGGCATTTATTTCCCTGGAATAGGTCCTTTGGGACTGGGATAATTTAGTGAGTGACTGATATAAAAATATGCCTAGATTAGAGTAGGCTTGAGTCTCAATTTAATTATTTCACCTACAACATTGAAGAACTGTGGAGCTGTCACTATAAAATGCACTCTTTCTCACTTCAATGCTGTTCCTCGCCTCCCACCAGAGCATTTTTGACAGGAGTAGGTCTATTTTAAAGTAACCAACCTAAAATTTTAACAAAGCCACAGTGTTCTAAGGGAAATTGTTAATTTGAAAACTGAAGTTCATCTTGAAAAACTCTGTAAGATACTTCATCATAATTTCTCATGAAATAAAAATTGGAAGCTTCTTAAGGGAATTGTGGAATGAGATTTCCTTTTGCAACAGTGAGTGCCAAGTGGTATTAAAGATATTACTTTGTACTCCTGATGCTAGAGGAATAATACTATCTCTGGTCATAAGAAGAATGTAGGGACTCAAGAGGATGTTAATTAAATTTATTTATGTAACTCTTTGAAATTCAGAAAGGCCAGAATGGAGCCAGGAAATTATCTAAGAAAGTTGGTTCGGGTTAAAAATAATCAACTTAGCACAAGGATGATTGTTTCAGTAGTGTCTGGGTTAGGAGACTCTTAGAGGGGAGAAATGTAGAGAAGGAGATGAGTTGGAAGCAGAACTTTGATTAGATGGTAAATCTGGCTCCAGGATGGTGGGATCCTATCTGATCCCACCAGATAGGGATCCTGTCAGATCCCTTATGTTTTTGCCACACAGTAAAAATTCAATAACTAGTTGTTTAATCAATGAGGGAGGAATGCAGTTCTTTTGAGTAAATACATTAATACAGCTGAAAATAAAACCACCTCATATTGGGAAATGTAGTCTTTTCCGTCTGAAAAAAGTGGAAAGAATAGTTTCGACTTCTTCAGCATGCGGCCTGGCTGTTCGGGTGCCTCCACTGATTGGAGACTCCAAACTGTTTGTCTAGTTCATTTCCCTGCATAGGGGCGCACCTCTGGTAATTGTGATGATAAGGAAGGAAGGATTAGGAAAAGAACATAGAAACAGAGAAGAATTTCCCAATTCTGAATGCAAATGAGACAAAAGGCCTGAAGGGACTATAGATCACGTGACCCACCGTTGACTCTGTAAACGGAATGTACACTCAGGTCTTGCTTAACGACAGGGATATGTTCTGGGAAATGCAACATTAGGCATTTTTGTTATTGTGGGACCATTCTAGAGTGAACTTACACAAAGGTAGATCATGCAGCCTACTGCACACCTCGGCTCTGTGGTATAGCCAATCGCTCCAAGGTTATAAACCTATGCGGCACGTGACTGTACTGAATACTACAGGCAACTGTAACACAGTGGTAAGTATTTGTGTATCTAAACATAGAAACATATCTAAACATAGAAAAGGTGCAGTCACAATACGGTATTATAATCTCATGTGATCACTGCTGTATATGTGGCCCGTTGCTGACGGAATTGTCATTATACGGCACATGACTGTACTTTATCAGAGATACTAATTCACTAAAATTGAACCTGAAATATTATAAAATGAAGTAAAATATATTGAATAACAGAGACTTTAAGTAATACCTTTTAGCATTTCAAAATCAAGTATTTCCAGCCCGTTTAAATATCCTTTCATAAGATATGAAAACATCATTTGCTAAAATTAAATGGGAATAATTCTAAATTTATGCTTAACCACCTCTTATCTATTTGTCCATTCTGCCAAGATCCTGAATAATGGCCTAATGGGAAATTAAAGAAATGATGCTGTTAAGTGTGCCAGAATTAAATTATTATTCAGAACGAGGTCATTTTATTTAATTTCACATTTTTTTCCTAAAGACTAGGTGTTAACAGCTGCCATCTCATTATTTTAATGTCACTAATTTCATTTTTAGCCACTGGTCTAAAAAATGCTGGGAGATAATATTTAAAAATTGATGACTGTTTGTCTACTGTCTGTTGAAAGTTGTGCTTTAAATGTTACTGAATCACCATTCTAGATGGTGCTGCAGGTAAAGGTTAAAGTTCTCTTTATGTACAACTCTAAAGACAGTTGTTTGGATGCTATCGCAGTTTCGGAGTTAGTACTTTATTTCTCCTCTGGACACTTGGGAGTCCCTGAAGTTTCAAGATCTGATTTTCCTGGGTTCCATTTCTATATATCTTACTCTTTCCTAGCTAGCAAGGATCCTGGAGAGGAGGTATGTAGTAGAATTAGTAGACATGATTTGCCTTCCTGGAAGAACTGCATTTTTTCTAAGGTTCACTCAAAACCAAGGCAAAATAATTGAATGTTGTCATTTCAGTGACTGTGTAAGTTGCTGCTCTCTTTTCTGTCGCTCTTTAAAATTCTATCATAGGCCGGGCACAGTGGCTCAAGTCTGTAATCCTAGCACTTTGGGAGGCCGAGGCAGGCGAATCACAAGGTCAGGAGTTCAAGAGCATCCTGGTTAACACCGTGAAACCCTGTCTCTACTAAAAGTACAAAAAATTAGCCTGGCGTGGTGGTGGGCGCCTGTAGTCCCAGCTACTTGGGAGGCTGAGGCAGGAGAATGGCGTGAACTTGGGAGGCGGAGCTTCCAGTGAGCTGAGATCGCGCCACTGCACTCCAGCCTGGGCAACAGAGCGAGACTGCGTCTCAAAAAAAAAAAAAAAAAAAAAAAAAATTCTATCATAGTATGAACAAAGCCCATATTCCATGTGCCCCCTTTAGCAGGAGAAAAGATGGACCAGCATTGTTTAAAAAAAAAATAACAAAGTTTTATGATGGACAGGTATAGAATTGGGGAGATATTTTTTGAGCAGGAGGACTTATCCAGAACTTCTCAGGCAGCCTTTTGGCAAAGAAATCCATAAAGATGGATGGGAATGAGAGTAAAAAAAATCTGTATTTTCATTTTAAAGTTCACTTTAGACACTGGTGACAAAAAATGACAGATTGGGATCCCACAGGAAAATTCATCAACAGTATCAACCTGCCTTCATTTAACCAACATGCCAAGTTTTAGGTTTGTTTTTAGAAGGCAAAATACTGGAGTTGGTGATGTTTGAAGCCAAACATTTTAAATTGTTTCAGGAAAAGAAATACCAATTTCTCACCAAGGTTTGAATCCTCAATAATGCAGTGAAGTAGCAGGACCTTTATTTCCTTAATTTTTTGTGATATCCTCAAATCTTAAGTCAATCTCTAATATCACTAAGGATGGAGTTCCTGATGACCTTCTGCCACCACTCCCAGGGGTAACCCTACTCAGATGCCCCAGATATGGCTTGTTTCAGGTGGGGCTTATAGAATTCACAAAAATGACCAAAGAGGGTAGCAGCCTGTATAAGCAAAGACATTTTCCTTTTAAAAAATCCACATTAATTTCAATAGTTAGTACCCTAACCATCATTGGATGGTGCTTTAGTATCTCATACTACCAAAGTTTGTAGATACAAAGTCCAATTCAGTCTAGGTGAAAATGAATTTGTTCTAGCCTGGTTTAAATGTCCTGTCTTTGCATAGGACATTTTCTTTCCTCTTTCAAATTGAAATTGAAGTTAATTTTAAAAAAATTGAGTAGATGTTCTCAAGTGTGTCTCTTACCATTTCTCTTGGGGCCAGCTGGTAACTGTGCTAAGAAAAAGGAGGGAATAGAGGAGGGACTATCATGTAGTAATGATTGTTGCTTAAACTAAAAAAACTGTTATTGGTCCATGAACAGTCTAGTATTTGGACAAAGATAAACAATGCTGTTTTGCCTGTTGGAAAAAAGAAATGATAAAAGAAAGCAAACCAATATTTATCAGGGAGGATTGCTTAAATTTGTGGGAATCAGCAGCTTTGAAATTTTGAGTAATCTGTTTACAGCATCAATTTTAGTGAAATGGGGCAAAAACTCTTGTGCTATTTGTTTCTTTAGACACTTTGAGGTAGCATGACTCTTGGTGTTATTTACATATGTGACCCCTTATGGATAACCCTCTCTTTTTCTTAATAAAATAGTACTTTAAAAAGAAATTATAGTATGTTTGTACAATAAAGGCTGTTTTCCACATACTTAATATGCTCAGCTTAGTGACATCTAATGAATGTCATTGTCTGTATTAGTCAGGGTTTTCCAGTGAAACACAACCAATAGGATTCCTAGTGATATGGTTTGAGTCTGTGTCCCTGCCCAAATCTCATGTCAAATTTTAATCCTTAGTGTTGAAGGTGGGGCCTGGTGGAAGGTGACTGGATCCTGGGGACAGATTTCCCCCTTGGTACTGCTCCTGTAAAGTGAGTGAGTGCTCATGAGATTTGGTTGTTTAAAAGTGTGTGGCACTACCCGCTTCTCTCTCTTCCTCCTACTCTGGCCCCGTAATAAAATGTGTCTGCTTCTGCTTTGCTTTCTGCTATAATTGTAATCTTCCTGAAGCCTCCCTAGCCATACTTCCTGTATAGCCTGAAGAGCCAGGAGCCAATTAAATCCCTTTTCTTTATAAATTACCCAGTCTCAGGTATTTCTTTATAGCAGTGTGAGATTGTTCTAATACACTTACAGATATATAAGAGATTTGTTATGGGAATTGGCTTACCCAATTGTGGAGGCCATGAGGTCTCACAATATTCCCTCTGTAAACTGGAGAACCAGGAAACCTGGTGGTGTAATTCAGTCTGAGTCTGAAAGCCTGAGAGCCATGGAAACCAATGGTGCAAGTCCTGGAGTCTACAGGTCTGAGAACCAGGAGCTCCGTTGGCCAAGAGCAGGAGAAGATGTGTGTCTCAGCTCAAGACAAAAGAGAGAATTTGTCCTCCTCCCTTTTTATTGCTTAATGTGGGCTCCAGTAGGTTGGATGATGCCTGCCTACTTTGATTAGGGTAGATCTTCTGTACTCAGTCTACTGACTCAAATACTAATCCCCTCCAGAAACACCCTCACGGATGCACCCAGAAAGAATGTTCAACTAGCTATCTGGGCATCGCTTAACCCAGTCCAGCTGACACATAAAATTAAGCATCACGCTGGCTAACTACAATTGAGAAGAGTGAAATATTCAGCACATCACTCCTAGGGATTCTCTCACTTGGCCTTTTGCATGCATTGCCCATGTTACTCAGTCCTCTGCTTGTGCCACCAGAGAGATATACCTTGAGAAGGGAACTCACATTGTTTTGTGGTAGGATGTGAATTCCAGAGTTGTGATCTTAGACTGCTGATCAGATCTTAAGATATGCAAGTGATTCATAGTCTCAAAATCACGGGAAAATGAGTGAAACAAGTTATAGGTCTTAGAATTTCTGACATTTCACATTAATTACTAAATCCACCCTCTCCCTAGATTCTCCGCCTTAAACGCACATATTGTCTCCTTCAACATTGTCTAATTGTTTCAAAAATACGCCGTTAAAACATCCCACTCTTGACGTTCTTTAGTCCTGCTTTGCAAACAGGTATTGTGATTATCTGCTACAGGTCTCAGTGAAATCTCAAGAGGATTTAGCTATAAAATAGTTTTAAATTTCAACTGAGAAATACATCATTTTAGCAAAATTATACTAATTGTTCTTTCTGTTTCAGAATTGTGGACTTCTCTTATACCACCAGGGACAATAAGATATTAATTGAAGGGCCAAAAATAACTACTAGGGTAAAAATAACTAATTAGGGAGACCAAAGGGATAGATGGGAAAAGAGAGACCACATAATAATCACTTTTAAATCTATAGCTTTATATAAAAGATTCTACTATATAACAATATTTAACTTGAAAAACATGGCTTTTCAGATTTTTATTTTTATGCACTAATAAAAGACTTGCAAATGATGAGATTACATGCACAATAAGCATGAATCATTTCCATTCATATCAAGGGCTAATATCTGTCCTCAATTAGCATATGCAATTCTCTCAGGAAATAATCTACCAGTCTTTGCCCTTGAAGACATTTAAATAAGTTTTGTGAATGAATATCTTATATTAATTTCCTCAGGAAGTAATGTGCCAGTTTTTGCCCTTAGACATTATATAAATTTTGTGAATGAATGTCTTAGAACATAGTTTGAAATTTTATTTAAACTTTAATTGGAAAGGCATAATATGGAAAAATAAAAAACATGTTAAAAAGATATTAAAAATTGAACAGTTTAGCTTTTGCTAACAATTCTGAATGTAAAGCTATTGAATTAATTACTTATAGGATTATATGCTAAACTGTCAACCTGAAATGCTAAACTGTAAATTCCTGAAGAGAGAATAATTATTTTCACTGAATCATCTGTAAAGCACCATTCCAAAAATATGACAATATTACCAATATCTTGAAAACATATTGTTATAGTATAGTGGTTATAAAATGGAAACAGAATGAGGCCAGGTAGAGGTATGAATTTAAATATGAAACTAACTTCACTTGCTTATGCTGATATGAAGCATTCTAAAAAATGTATTTGTCCTTAAAAACAACTTATCTGGATCTCTGGGAATGAAAAATTCTAAATCTCTTTCAAATATGCCTGAGTTTAAAATATTATTTGAATATCTGAGTTTTTCTGGTATAAATTAATCATAAGATTAATAATGTATTATGTCTACAAATCTACTTATTCCAAATGAAGAAAGATTTTATTAAGTCAGAATATCTCTTACATATGAAGAGTTGAAAGATAGCAGTTAACCAACCAGTGGTATGCTATGTTAGAATCAGAATGTCTACATGAAAATTCAGTCTTCCAATTATTTTGTCTACATGGCAAAACCAAACAACAAAATATGAAGACATCATAAGATATGATTGATGCTTATATTTTAATCTTAGCATATTTATTAAGTAAATAAAATTTTATCTAGATTCTTATATATATATTCATTATATATATGTTCCATTTTAATCAACAAACATTGTCTTTAACATTTGCTTATTCTAATTTTCTCTTTCTATAGGAATAATCAGATCTTTTCTATGAAAATAAAATTGTTTCATTTTCGCTTATCATTTCGGCTAACAGGTTCTTAGAATGGGACATTGATAAATTTTGTTTCCTGGATATTTAAAATATGTTGTTTATTTAAAATTCTATTAAATATCAAGTAGAGATGTAAATTATATAAAAGTATTGTTTTTACATGCCAATATATCTTTTGTTATGGAAAAGTGATCAGATATTTGTAGAACTTCACATAGGAGGAAACCATTCAATAGGTCTGAAGTAGGAAACTTACATAGAGTAGTCCATGTTCTGTTAATCCGAAGGCTTCTCCAGTTGTGCCAGGAATAAATCACATCACTAAATGATCTATATGTCCATGATTAGCCCAGGGGTGTTGGGTGAGTGGTATTGAAGTGGCTGGTTTTTATTTCTATTCCATCATCTAATCTGGGAATGAGAACATGTCCGTCAGTCATGGGGTAATCCATTTATTAGATATTCCGCTCTGGGAAAAACTTTGTCCAATTTCTGTTTATGATCCCAATGCTCATCACACAAGTGATTCCCCCCTTCCTTTCTTGGGGGTGGAAATGAATAGCCCTAGCAAATTGTTACTGATATCTATTGTTCTTAAATAGTGCACACTGAGATCTGTAGCTTTTACAGAAAAGTACATCTATTAGAACAAAGGGAATACAAAATGCTTGTTTGTCATTTGGGATTCTGAACACTGACACATTTCTGATGAATTTCTAAATTAATACTGGTGGGCTAAATGCCGTAACGAACAACTGTCAAATCTCATAGGTTTAACAATGAAAAATAACAAAATGCTTATTGTTTTCTCAAATTTTAGTCCAGCGTAAATGGGTGGGGGAGCTTTGCTATATGCGGTTTTAAGGGGTCCTTTTTATTTTGTGATGCCTCCATCTTTATGACACACCCTCCAAGGTTTCCACAGAAGAGGAAGAGGATAGAAATCACAGGATTTTGATGGGACAGACTTGGACAGGTATTCATCTTTTCTGCTCAAATGTACTACCTAGAATTTAGTCACATGACCATCCTATTTGCAAGCAAAGCTGAAGACACAGTATAACTGTGCATGAAAAAGGAGAAGAGAAAGTATGTTTGATAAACATTTAACCAGGTTTTGCCAAATCTGCCCTTCAGATCATTAAACAGCTCTTTCATTCTTATTTCCACACATAGAACACAATCAACATCTCTTTACAGGGAACAAACCCCAGACTGTCACTTAATCATCTCATCCAGATCAAAGTCTATGTCCATCAGATGCAGAATTGGCTGCTTCAGGTGTGGTATGAAAGCAAAGGATTAGGATATCATTTCTCCTCCCCAATCCTCTCAACAGTGGAACAGGTGTAGGATAACTGAAATAAAAACTCTTATTCCAAAGAAGTACTGGTCTAATTGGTCTGTTGTCTTTCTGCAGTCCTGTGAGTAAGTGAGAGCATTGCTTTGATTGGACACTGGCTCAAGAGGAACTACCTGGTTTTCTTTGCTTTTGTTTCTTTGTTTTTCATTTTGTTGTATTGTCTCCTAGCTCTGCCATCTGAGGGTGGAGTGAGTTTTGTTTTGTTTTTTTTCTTGTTTATCATCATCTTTGGACACATGTGAGGTGATCATTGGAGACTCTTCCCCCTTAGGGACTGTACAGATTTTGCAACTTATTTCCCATTTGTAGAGGGTTGGAGTGTAAGAGTTGTTTTAACCCTTGAATAGTCTAAGTTTTTTGTTTCTTGTTTTTTGGGCTTTTTTTGATACAGCTTTCCTGTTTTCTTTCAAATATAATTCCCTGCGAAAATTCCATACCTATTTGTTTCTAGTCAGTTACATTATCAGTAACCACACCTAATGTTCTTTCCTAGACCCAGCTCTCTAATAGCCGGCCTCCCTTTCTTCCCCCTCCTTCCTTTCCTTCCCTTCCCTTCTGCTTCCCAGCCCTCACCTTCCCCGTTCTCTTCCTTTTTCCTCGTCCTCTCTCTATTTCTCTTTCTCCATCTCACTTCTTCTTTCCCTTTCAGTTTCTGTTTGATTGCCTGCTTATTTCTTTTTCTGAAGGTAACAGTGACTACTCAAGGCTGTTAGGCCAGAATGGGAGGTTCAGACCCTTCATCTAATCTTTGCTTGAGTCATTTAATTCAACTGAGAAGCTTTATTGGACCTTTGCCTCTGAAAGTCTTTTGAAGTCTCATCTTTTGCTGTTTCAAATTCAGAAGCAGCTTTTCCAATCCTTCAAAGATCAAAATTCTGGACTCTTACTCTCTTTTATTTCTGCATGCATATTATCTGATTCTTTGTGAACTTATCTTTTTCTCTTAATACTTAGCCAAACAGCCAGAAGTAGGAAACACAGCACATGATTTCCCTCCCAAGTTACTTCTACTAAATATGTGACAGTGTATAATGTGGATTATGATTGTTTCAGCCTCTGATACCAATTTCTTTACTACTCACCACCTGCTACCTCCCAGCCAACCACTAAGCCAGTGCCACATATTTATGTTGTGAAGGCAACACTCTCCTTCCAGAGAAGTAAAGCGTTTGGGCATAGGATCTTTCCATGGCTAACTCCTTTTGTCCCAGGAGAAGTGATAAAAGGAGTCTCAATACCTTCCTCTCTTGAGGCAGTTGCCCAATTGTTGGCAAGACCGCTTTCTTACCTGCTTCAACAGTGGAGTTTCCAGATATGCATATATTTCTGAAAACAAAACAAAATAAAAGACAAGTAGACAGTCAAAATCTTTGTAGTGCAGTCTGGAACTTCAGAAAGTTATTTCCTAGGGTAGAGAATAAAGGGGCAGGAGAAAAATCTTTTTGACTGATCTTTTTCTTTTGGCACTTAAAATTTCCCTTTCATTGCTTAAATTAAAAGAAACAAACTAGGTTTAGCCCAGAAAAGGGAATTATACCTGATCGTTTTAAGGTCTTAAAGCATATAGATTTATTTCTTTAAAAAGACGAAAGAAAAAAAAAAGAGGAAATGAGTAAATTTATTTTCTTACGTGATTTTGTTTCTTGAACAAGTTGAGATGGAACTATCTCAATTCACTGGGAGATTATTTTTTTTGGAAGAAAAGGTACAGCCATAATTATTTTAAAATTGGCAGGACATTTATTTAGAACAGAAAGCAAGATAAAGCCACTGTGAAGAGGAATTGGGAGCTGGGATCAAACCTGCTCCTTGGACAGCACTCACAGCTGGTCCAGTTTTGGTCCTGCTGGGGTCATTCAACCCTGTGGACACAGCATGAAGATTGAAAAGAGCTAATAACAGATCTCAATTCAGGAGAGCACTCAACAAGGATGAGTCAAAGATGCAACTGTTGGGTGTGCAGTCATAAAGATGAGGCATGGCAGTGGCTAATCTCAGAAATGCAGGAAGGCAGTGTGAGGATACTGTGGTGGGAATTCTGGTGCAAGGTTGTGTACCCTAGGAAGAGGGCATTATGTTTAAGAACATCAGTAAATGATTCCAAAGTTTGAAAGTTGGGGATCATCTTTGATTTAACTCTGTCTTCCACTCTACAAACCATGAATCACAGACTCAGTCTATCCTAGTTCTGAACTTCCCTTCTTTCAAATATGTTGTATTTTCATTATCCCTGGTACACATGAGAGTTGTTTAAAAGTTTTCTCTGCATTTGTTTTGTGAACATCTAAATCATTCTCCAACATACAGGTTGGAATATTGAAACTTTAAATCTCTTTATGTATCTTACCATCTTAGGATTCTACAAAGTTTTTTTTCATGTTTCTTGAATCAAAGTATCTAAATTCCTAATATGGCTTTTTTTAGGATCCATAATCTGTCCTTTTCCTTCCCCTGCAGCTTACCTGTACCCGTTTCCATGTTCCCTTTACCCAGGTGGGGTTGGATACCTTTTAGTGCCTTGGAAGTACCTTCCTTCTTCCATGTTACTTCCCTAGAGACTTCACACTTGCTCTTGCCTCTGATTGGAACATTTTAAAATCCTTTTCCCTCTCTCCTTCTTCTTTTCTTCATAACACCAGTCATACTTGTTTAACATGAGGAGAAACATCCTCTTTGTCTTCTTGGCTATTGATTCTCCCCAGAGCCCTTCATAGTGCTTGGCATATTGATATATTTTATTGTTAATTTTTAAATACTGTTGTTTTTGGATGGTTGAAATAAATGAGTGATGGAATTACAAAGGACTATGCAGGACTTATAATACCACCTTACGTTACAGAATTGAAATGAACACTTGGATACCATTCAGAAGTGTATTCATTAGGACAATTTTACTTAAATAGACAGGATAAACAAAATTACAAATGAAAAAAATCTTCCTTTGCACAGCTAAAGCAAAACTAATTTAAAGTAGACTTCTTGGGTAGCTTCATTAATTCATTAAGTCCCTATGTTGCCTATGACTGTTAAGTCAGGACTGTGAAGGGTCTGAGATTTTACCCTATTAGAAATCTAATCAGTTAGCCTGACACAGTTTTACACACATTGACTAATGAAAAACATGAGGTTGCTGAGTCAGAGTTTATTATTCATGACAAAATAGCAGCCAGGGCAATATCTTGTGTTGGTTCCCTGAGCTCCAGTCCCCACAGAACGATGCATTGAAGACCAGATGGTACCACAGTAGAAAGGTGGAGGTAGAAGTTTAGGAACTCCGATCTTAAGTATGTATGTCTCTCTCTCTCTCTCTCTCTCTCATCTTTGCTCCAGAATCTAAGCACATCCTCTCTGTGCACAGAGTAGGGGGAGCTTTACTGTTCTAGAATGTGTCTGGGAGAAAGATGCTCTCTGTTTGTATCACAATGGTCTAGAAATAATTCTATCCTCTAATATGGAGAGAGATGCTGTCTTTAGCTTCCAAGACTGTTTTTTGCTCAGAGGACCTGGATCATGTAAGCTGTTCATGGAGAATTATCTCCCAACAATGACTTTTATGGCAAATAAGAACTTATTAGATGTTACCTAAAATTAAAAAATTACTACCCCTTCCTGTGGCTTCCATCCTTTTTCCACAGCTGGAGTTAGTCAACTGTGACATGAACAAAGTTTCAGTCTGGTCAATTATTCTTTCCTTCTGAGACTCTTTGCTTTAGTAGTCACCCCAAGACAGCTTATCTGTGTCCTCAGGAGCCCCAAAGATCTGCCTTGTCAAAAACCAAACATAAGCTGCCTTCCAGAAAAGGTCCTCGGGTTTCTGAACCTCCTTTCCCTTCTCTTCTGTACATTATGCCATATATAGCTATGTGACTAGATTCCTCAGAGCACAGCCTTTCAGTCTGCTGAAATAATAGAAGCTGAAGTGTCAATTAGTGTTTGTGCCTTTCAGTATCATCCTTCCTATACCATCTTTTTTATTCAGCCTGCTTCAGTAAATGAATTCAAAATTATGACTATCTAGAGATTTTAGGCTTCGAGAGACTAGATGGAAAGATAATTCGAGAATGATAAAACAAGAAAATAAGCAAATCCAACTTCTATAAATTAAGGCAATGCTTTATAAACTTTTTTTGAGCATCTGCCACATTGATTAAAAAAATTGAGTGTGCACTGTTAATAGATATATTTTTGAAATGATTAACCTGTTACTCCCCCTATATATTACATAAATTATAAAACCTAAAATAATGAAATTAAAAGTGATGAGAAAAAATGATTATAAATAGAAGTTTTAATATTTGTTCACACACCACAATAGATAGTCTTTTACAGGACGCTTTAGAGGCCACTGATATAGACCTAATAGGATCTCATTAAATCCCTATGTTACCTGTGACTGTTAAGTCAGGACTGTGAAGGGTCTGAGATTTTACCCTGTTAGAAATCCAATCAGTTAGCCTGGATGATGAATTAGTCAGAGTTCTCCAGAAAAAAAAAAAAAAAAAAGTGTGTGTGTGTGTGTGTGTGTGTGTGTGTGTGTGTATACATATATATACAGAGAGAGAGAGAGAGAGAGAGAGAGAGTTTTATTACGTGAAATTGATTGGCTCATGTGATTATGGAAGCTTACAAGTCTCAAGATCTGCAATAGGCATGTAAATGTACTGGAAGCTCAGAAGAGCTGATGGTGTAGTTCCAGTTCGAAGTCTGGCAGGCTCATGGTCCAGGAATAGCTAACATTTCAGTCTGAGCCTGAAGACACACAAAAAGCCAGTGAATCAGTTTGAAGGCTGTCAGTCAGGTAGAATTCTCTCTTAATCATGGAAGGGTCAAATTTTTGTTGTTTCCAGGCCTTTAACTGATTGGATGAGGCACATCTACATTATGAAGGGCAATCTGCTTTACTTAGTCTACTAATGTAAATATTAAATTCATCTGAAACATTCTTCTATGGTTTGGATATGATTTGTTTGTCTCTACCAAATCTCATGTTGAACTGTGAGTCCCAGTGTGGCAGGGTTGGGGGTGAGGCCTATTTGAAGGTGTTTGTGTCAAAGAGGGCGGGTCCCTTATAAATGGCTTAGTGCTATTCTAGCAGTAGTGAGTGAGTTCTTGCTCTTGAGACTGGACTGGTTCTTGGGAAATGGATTAGTTCCCATGAGAGTGGGTTGTTGTGAAGCCAAGATACCCCTGGGGTTTGGTCTGTTTTTGCACGTGCCTGTATCCCCTTTTGCCTTCTCCACCATGTTTTGGTGCAGCACAAAATCTCTTACCAGAATCTGAGCAGATGCTGGCACCATGTTTCTTGTTCAGCCTGTCGAGCCTTGAACTCAGTAAATCGCTTTTTTTTTTTTAATATAAATTACTGATTCTCAGGTATTTCTTTATAACCACACAAAACAGCTTAAGATAAACAGAAACACCCAGAATTATGTTTGACCAAATAACTGGACACCCCATGGCCCAGGGAAGTTGACACATAAAAGTAACTATCACTGATGGATTCTTTTTAGCTTTTTATTATGAAAAATTTAAAATATGTAGAAATAGGTGGTATTATGAACACCTATGTTTCCATTTTCAGCCTCAACAATTGCCAAGTCTTAGGCAATCTTATTTTTTCTATAACTGTGATTTTCCACTTCTTTATTATTTTGAAGCAAATCACAGATGTCACATTATTTTATTTGAGGCTGAATGATTAACTCAAGAATAGTTTTTTGCTCTCTCTGTCAATAAACCAGTAATTCTGGATTCTCTACTCACTATATGAGAGTGGCTCAGTAAGAAAAAAATAGACCCCCCAAAAAAAGCCAGTGAAGGAAATTTAGTGAAAAAATAATTGTCTTCTCAATATAATGCGTGAAGCCAAAAGAAGTACAGACTGTAGTTAAAAAAAAAAAAAGTATAAGCAACAAAGACCAAAGCTGAAATCCCAATGAAGTTAATGGAGATAAGAAATTAATGAGTCCCCCAAATTAAAATTGTACAGTAGAATTAAATAGGCTTTGTCCTAGCATATTTGTGGAGCATATGTGTTAAGTATGTCTTAATTAAGCCCAGGAAAATGAAATCACTGATGCATAGAAGAAATTGAAAGACTCGGAAAAGTTTTTGAGATTCTACAGAGGAAAATGATAAGGAGATGAGACTACATAATTAATAATAGAAAAGGCTAGAACTAGAGATCCAAAGTAGAGGTAAGTGGTGTTTCTAAGGAAGAATTCAGATCCACTCATTCAAATGAAGAATAATTAAAGGTATAACTGAAGAAAATTTGCTGGAATTAAAAAAATACTGGTATGTGTTAATCAAATGACACATCCTCTTGTACACAAAAAAAGAATCAATGAAAAAAGATTAATAATTAGAGACCTTCAAGCAACACTTTTTCCTTACAAAGATAAAAAAAATAAAGTGCATGCATACAAAAAATCAAATTACCTATATGTAGTAAAATGAGACTGCCCTTTAAATTTTCCTTTCTAACATTAGATATCAGAAAAAAAATGGAACACTGTGCATAGAGTTTTAAGTACAGAAAAACTGAAATCCAAGAATTTCTTAACAGTAATATACAAATTAACTCAAGATGTAGAAAGAGTGGTCTAATTACAATGGAAGAACATTTTAAAACTTTTTAAAGGACTTCTTGATTTTTTTTTAAATGGTGGCGCCAGCTAGCTTTATTATACTTTTTTTTCGAACTTTCAAGATAATTTCCATGCTATATGTATTAGTCAGTTTTCAACTACTATAAAGAACTTTCCTGACACTGGGTAATTTATAAAGCAAAGAGGTTTAATTGACTCACAGTTCAGCCTGGCGGGGGAGGTCTCAGGAAACTTACAATCATGGCAAGAAGGGGAAGCAGGCACCTTCTTTGCAAGGTGGCAGGAGAACAGAGAGCAGGGGAAACTACCACTTTTAAACCATCAGTTCTCATGAGAACTCACTCATTATCAAGAGAACAGCATGGGGGAAACTGCCCCCATGATCCAGTCACCTCCCACCAGGTCCCTCTCTTAAAATGTGGGGATTATAAGGATTACAATTTGAGATGAGATTTGGGTGGGGACACAGAGCCAAACCATATCAGTATATAAACTATTTCAGAGAGTATTCCAGTTCTTTTTATTAAGCTAATATAATTCTTATTTTAAAATCTGAAGAAACTATTACAAATGTTACTTTAAAATATTACACACATGTATTATAGATATTTATTTTATGTTTATATTTCATTATATATTTATATTTTATTATATATTTATATTCTATATAGGTTACATATATCTATAGATATTTGATATAGATTGTCTCTCTCTAGCTATATAGATAAATAGATAGATACTTGGAACACAGAGGAGAGCATGATGTATATAATCTGCCTGGAAAGTTTGGGAGATACTAAAACACAATAAAACAGGATTTCTTATTTATACGACTTCTTAGACCTTTTAATTTACCAGTGTGTATTACATATCTCAAAGAGAGGGGCATTATAAACTGTTTCTCAAACATACTTTGGACACAAAATCCTTTTTTAAGTGGAGTGTCTTGAAGTATATTGCTATGATATAGTATATTGCTATGATATAGCAATATGATATGATATAGCAATATACTTTAGAAATACTATCATAATCAATATATCCTCTATAAATATAATTGTTTTTTCAAATCTATAAAATTGTATTAAAACATGACAAATAAAATGTGGATTAATGGCCACAACTAAATGATAAAGGTTAATATAAAAAAATTTATTTATAAGGAAGAGTCTTCATTAAAACAAAAGCCATACTGTGAAACATTTTCTTATTATCTGCTATACTTTAACAGGCTTTGCAAATCTTTTTAAGCAAGTGTTTTTATTTTTAATTTTTGTGGGTACACAGTAGGTGTACATATTTATGGGATACATGAGAGGTTTTGATACAGGCATGCAATATGTAATAATGCCACCATGGAAAATGATGTATTCATCTCCTCAAGAATGTATTCATTGTGTTACAAACCATTGCACTCTTTTAGTTTTTAAAAAATATACAATTAAATTATTTTGACTATTGTTTTCTTTTGTGTTATCAAATACTGGGTATTATTAATTTTTTCAAACCATTTTTTGTACCCATTAAGCACCCCCACCCACACCTCATACCGCCCTTCCCAGCCTCTGGTAACCCTCTTCCCATTCTCTAGCTCCATCTCCATCTGTTCAATTGTTTTGATTTTTACATTCCACAAGTAAGTGGGAACATGCGATGTTTGTTTTTCTGTGCCTTGCTTATTTTACTTAACATAATGACCTCCAGTTCCATTCAGGTTGCAAATGACAGGATTTCACTCTTTTTTAATGGCTGGATAGTACTTCATTGTGTATGAGTAAGACATTTTCTTTATCCATTTACCTATTGATGAACACTTAAGTTGCTTCATAATCTTGGATATTGTGAACAGTGCTGCAAAAACATGAGAGTGCAGATATCTCTTCAATATACTGATTTCCTTTCTTGTGGTATGTACCCAGCAGTGGGATTGCTGGATCATATGGTAGCTCTATTTTTAGTTTTTTGAGGAAACTCCAAGCTATTCTTCCAAGTGGTTGTAATAACTTACATTTCCACCTACAGTGTACATGGTTCCCTTTTCTCCACGTTGTCTCCAGCGTTTGTGATTGCCTGCCTTTTGAATGGAAGCCATCGTAACTCAGGTAGGTGAGATGGTATCTCATTGTAGTTCTGACTTGCATTTCTCTGATGATCAATGATGTTGAGCACATTTTCACATGCCCGTTTGCCATTTGTATGTCTACTATTCAAATCTTTTGCCCTTTTTTGATTGGATTATTGGTTTTTCCTATAGAGTTGTTTGAGTTTCTTTTCATGTTATTAATCCTTGTCAGATGGGTAGTTTGAATCACTTTCTCCCATTCTTAGAACCTAGTGCTGTCTTCAAAGGTTATGTGCCACCCTAGTTCACTGGCTGTGAGGCCAGCCTAACACTAGAAGTTGCCACGGAATTGCACTCCTTGAGGCCTAGACTGCCTTTCAAGTTTACCTAGGATCCCAGAACACTTTGGCCTCACAGTGGCAAGGCTTGCTGAGAAACTTGAGTTCTGATCAATAGGATGGGCAATTCCTCTCTGGCTAGGTCTGGTCCAAATGCTCTCTCAGTGCATGGGCACTGGCTGAGTCCAGCACGGCCTTACCCTCTGCTATGACAGGGCAACACTGTGTTCAATGTAATGTCTCCTACTAACTGCTCTCCCTTTCCAAAGTGCAGACGTTTCTTTCTGCACTGCTTCTGCTGGTGAATGGGAAAAGGGTGGCATTGGCAATTAAAGACTATCTCCAACCCTCCTCAATGCCTCTTTCAATAATATGATATTAAAACCAGGTACTATGATTGCTCATTTGATTTTTGGTTCTTTTCTGTGTGCAGATAGTTGTTAAAATTTGATATTCCTGTGGAAGGTACAAACAGTGTAAGGCTTCTATTCTGCCTTCTTTCTCCACCCTGTTCCTTACAAACTTTTCATGCCAAGCCACTGTTATTAAAACTAATCAAATTCCAATTTTTCTTCAAAAAGCTATAGATTTCTTTCTTTATTTGTGCCAATCTACAAATCTTTATGTTCTAAAGGCACCCTTTAACATAAAAATATGAGTTCGATAGAAGTTCTGATGGTACACATGGGAAACTTTGGCCTTACAAACAATTTTGTTTTCAATTATAATTCATTTAAAGCACATCTATTTGACATAATCCTGAAGAAGAATTGATGTTACCTGTGGAAAAATGATTTACAAGAACACAACTTCCTATAAATTATATTTTAAATATAGTTTTTCTCTTTGGCTCAATTTTTCATTATTTTCTAAAGAATCAACTTTATTTCCACAGAAAATTAATATTACAGAACTTATACACTTTTATTTACATGTTTATTTTTTATCAGTATTTTCAATTCAGAAATTACTTGTAATAATTTTCGCTGGGTGTGGTGGCTCATGCCTGTAATCCCAGCACTTTAGGAGGTCAAGGCAGGCGGATCACTTGAGGCCAGGAGTTCAAGACCAGCCTGGCATGGTGAAACCCCATCTCTACTAAAAATACAAAAATTAGCTAGGTGTGGTGGTGGGCACCTGTAATCCCAGTTACTGGGGAGGCTGAGACACGAGAATCACTTGAACCTGGAAGGCGGAGGTTGCATTAAGCCAAGATTGCACCACTACACTCTAGCCTGGGTGACAAGTGAGAATCTGTTTCAAAGAAAAAAAAATTACTTGTAATAATTTTAAAAAGAATAATGCTGGAATATGAGCAAACAAGATTTCTCCTGCTTGTTAATGAGTGGGAATGTAAAATGTTACAGGTTTTATGAAGAATAATATGACAAACTATATAAAAAGCTTTTAAAAAAAAACCTCATTTACTTTTGGCCCATGGATAGTTAATTTTAGGAAAATAGTTAAAAGTCTAATATTTGGAGACACGTTAAATAAATTATAAAGCATTTGTACCTTGGAATACTATGTAGATGTTTTAGGTTAGAGTACTATATGATTATTTATATAAGTATGTGAACTACATATATTTATATGTAAAGACGTTAAAATCTTCATGATATATTACTAAATAATAAAAGCAGGATCAGTTTATGTAAATACCTACAGGTATCCCACCACAAGCACCGCCATCGAACTAATAATAATGGTTAACTAAGTTTGTTTGGATGACTAAATGTTATTTTGGCTTTGTCTGTCTTTTCTAATTTTTCCACAATGAACTTGCACTATTTATGTGAGCAGCATATTAATAAATACCTTTAGAAAGAAAAAAAAGACATCTAATAAAATTGCACATTTGATAGCTTTTTGCAAGTGAAGCCTCTGAAGATGTGTGTTTTGGGTCAATAATTAGAAATATTTTCTTTTCACAATTCTAGATGGAATCTTCTTATACCAAAGCTTGTGCTTTACAAAAAGCAATGCTGTCATCATAAAATGTTCACCTGCCTATGTTTGTGTGTTTTCTGAACTGTGAATTGCTCCATTTGTACTTCATTCCATGTAACAGATGACTGTTAGATGTGTTGATGTCATGACTACAAAGTCAATCTTTACAGAAAAAAAGATTTCATAAAGAGGAGGTTAGTATCTCAATCTAAGTGCTGGAGCTTTCTTCTTCGCATTTATTCTTGCTGGTCTCCCAAAAGTATTTATTCTTTTTCACAGTTTGCTGTAAGTTTCTAAATGTAGAGAATGTTATCCTGCTATATGACATAGTATTTGGCTCCTGACCCACTGTAAACATTCGATGGTGTGTCAAAACAATTCCATATTCAGTAGCTTCTGGATACACGGGACCATGTCTTAAGGTAATCAGGAATTGTATTTGCCCTCGAGAGATCTGTTTTAAAGGGTAGAATGCCTTTGATGGCCATAATATTCCTATAGACAAAAGGCTTCAGAGGACAAACTACCTTTATGGGAGGTCAGAAAGTTATTAGTCAGAGCTCTTTCAGTTGCAAGTGATATAATCAATGAAGCTACCCAAAGCAAAAATATGTAGTGGCAGGATATATTGCCTGATTTAACTAGGAAGTCCAGTCATGAGCACACTTCAGTTATGATAGGTTCTATCAGCGCAAATGATATCACCAATTCTCTGTCT
The DNA here is from genome assembly GCF_043159975.1 of Macaca nemestrina. Taxonomy (NCBI): domain Eukaryota; kingdom Metazoa; phylum Chordata; class Mammalia; order Primates; family Cercopithecidae; genus Macaca; species Macaca nemestrina. Next base: position 11,016,752 of record NC_092125.1, on the reverse strand, counting down.
CTCTACCCATCTCTGGATAATCTTGTGAGGTAACACTCTCACAAATCAGATGGAACTGCCTCCAGGTGACCAAGATGTTAACTGGCAGCCTCAGCTTAGAAAATGAAATGAAAATGGAAACTTTTTTCCCCCAAAGATCTATTTATCAATTCCAGGATGTTATCAGCCGTGCCTGGGTCCCTTATGGTACCCATAGGTCAAATCACTATTGCTTAGGATGCTAATTCACCCACCTAATTTACTTTCCCATCACCGTGGCTATAAGGAGGTAGGAACTATCTACCAGCTTTAATACCCACCTAGAACATTGCTGACATTGTAAAGCTTTGTAAAACATTGTAAAGCTCAAAAGTATTAATTGAATGAATGAATGCTCACTATAAAAGGGAGAAGAAGAAATGAACTAGCATTTATGTGTTGAGCACTATTCCAATAGTTATACATCGTTTACTTCCCTAATTTCTTTCTTTATGAGGCTTTAGAGACAAGCAACGTGAAGTTCAGGGCATTATCTTGCCTTGCTTGTAGAACAGAAATAATGAGTGCAAGAGTTGAGTATTTAAGCCTTAAATTTGGTTTTATTCTCTGCTTTCATGGTATAACTTTTCTATCAATGTTTTTTCCAATTCCTAAGTTCAATGGCCGTATGTCACATTCATTTCTCTTGAAAGATCTTTCTCCTGATTTCCATTTCCTTATATTCCCCTGATTTCTGAACATATCCACTATGACATTCCTCAAGCACTTTAATCACAGTAAGTTCTCAGCTAAACTTCGTTTTCCCATTCTTCCTAATTTAACCTTCTTCCAATAGCCATTATCATGATGAAAGGGTATCACAAGCTAATGTAGTTCCAAAGTCAAAAACGTGGGGATAATCCCAATTCCTTCCTCATCCTTAATAGTTATATGTAATCGTTTGGCACATCAAATCAATTCCATCTTATAAACATCTTTCAGACCTATCCTTTTCCCTTGGTCTCCCTTACCATTGCCTTAGTTGGATTGCAGTGTATGTTGCCTTTCAAATTTACCTTATATGACAAAATCTCTAGATTTTGCAACCAAAATGATATTCTAAAAATGCAGACCCTATCATCTCTCTTTTCTCCAAATTCAAACCAAACAGTAATTTTTCTATTGCCTACTAGTTAGTACAAAATCTATTGTAATACAAATGTATGCTGGCATACAAAATCTATCATAATATATTCCCAACTCTATCTCAGTCCTCATGTGTCACCCTTCGTATCTTTGAACCCACTGTCCTAGGCATATCCAGTCTTCAGAATGAGTCTTGCAGTCTCATTTCTTCCTGTCTTTGCACATCATCCTCCAACTCTTTGATAAGCCTTTTCTGTCTTTCTTATGTTCAGCATGCCCTGGGACCCATGTAGATGTTTCCCTATTTAGGAAGCTGTGTCCCTGACCTCTCATCCCCAGGCTGGACTAAGTGTATTAAGTTCTCTTGTGTTCCAGCTGCGCTCTGTGCTTGCTGGATCACAGCATTTATGAGGTATCTTCATTTCACAAGAATAAATGTGATGCTTTTCTGTTTCTCTCATTAGTTGAACATTCAATGGGGCATAGATTGTCACTCTGTATTCCCATAGCAGTATTTGGAAAATGGGAGCCTTAAAATATGTCAAATGAATGAATGGGCTGAAGTTTAGAATAACTTTTAAACAGCTTGGTTAAGAATTAACCCACATACAGGTTGAGTATTCCTAATCCAAAAAACCAAAATTCAAAATATTCAAAAACTTTGTGAGTGCTGCCATGACACTCAAAGGAAATGCTCATTGGAGCACTTCAAATTTTGGATTTCTCTTATTTTCAGATTAGGGATGTTCAACTATAAGTATATTGCAAATATTCTGAAATCCAAAATAATCTTAAATCGGAAATGCTCTGGCCCCAAGCGTTTTGGATAAAGGGTGCTCAGTGTGTACAATATATGTAAGTCTATTGGGGCTACTATAAAACAATACTTTAGACTGAGAAGCTTATAAACTGCAAAAAAAAAAAAAAAAAAAAAAAAAGTATTTCTCATAGTTCTGGAGGCTTAGAAGTTCAAGATGAATGAGCCAGCCAATTTATTGTCTTTGTTTCTTTCATAACAATGATGTCTTCTCATTGTAACCTTACATGGCTGAAGGGGCCAAGGAGCTCCCTTGGGCCTAGTTTATAAGGCACTAATCCTATTCGTGATGACTCTGCCCTCATGATGTACTCACTTTCCAAAAGGCCCCATCTGCTAATACCAACACCTTAGGGGTTAGGATTTTCACATGTGAATTTTGGGGAGTGACTCAAACATTCAGATCATAGAATAATACATTTCACCCATTTAAATTTTACAATTCAGTGCTTTTCAGTATATTCACAAGATTATGAACCTATAACCATCATCAAGTTTAGGATATTTTCATCACAACAAAAAGAAGTCCTGTACCCTTTTAGCAGTCATAGGCCATTTTTTTGCATACTCACAAGTCTGAGGCAAATACTAATCTACTTTCTGACTCTCTAGATTTGCCTGTTCTGAACATTTCATATAAATGGAATCATGCAATCTATGATATTTTGTGACTGGCTTCTTTCACTTAGCAAAATGTCTTTAAGATTCATTCATGTTGCATGTATCAACACCTCGTTCCTATTTATTGCCAAATAATATTTCATTGTATTGATATGCCACTTTTGTGGTGTATTTTGTGTATCCATTCATCAGCTGATGGACATTTAGGTTGTATCCACTTTTAAAACTCTCTTGATGTATGCATTTATTGCTATAAACATCCCTCTTAATACTACTTTGCTGTATTTCTTAGGTTTTGGTATGTTATGTTTTTATTTTCATTTGTTTCAAGATATTTTTAATTTTCTTCTTAATTTCCCCATTGACCCAGTGGTCATTCAGGAGCATGTTCCTTAATTTTCATGTATCTGCACGGTTTTGAAAGTTCCTCTAGTTATTGGTATCTAGTTTTATTATATTGTGGTCAGAAAAGATACTTGATATGATTTCAATTCTTGTAAATTTGTTGAGACTTGTTTTGTGGCATAATATGTAGCGCATCCTGGAGAGTGTTCAGTGTTTTGATGAGAACAATGTGTATTCTTTAACTATTGGATAAAATGTTGCATTAATATCTGCTAGGACCATTTGGTCTAAAGTGAAGTTTAAATCCAATGTCTCTCTTTTTTAAAAAATTAATTCTGTACCTATACTTGCCTAGATATCCAATGTTTCTTTGTTGATATTCTGCCTAGATGATCTCTCTATTGCTGAGAGCAGAGTGTTGAAGTCCTCAACTGTTATTGTAGTGGAGTCTATCTTTCCCTTTAGATATAATATTTGCTTTATATATCAGATTACTCTGATGTTGGGTGCATATATACTTATAATTGCTATATCTTCTTACTGAAATGGTATTTTTTTTTATCATTGCATGGTGACCTTTTTTGTCTCTTTTTAATGTAGTCTTAATGAATAGTTCTAATGCTTATGAATGCAATGAGAACAAGTTTGGCTTGAAGATAGGACAACCATTTACACATTTTGGCTCTAGATTAAATAACTTTTTTTGGTGCTCATTCAGTAGTTGGATATAAAAATTAAACAAAAATGATTGATTTTTTGTTTGGCAGTTTTCCAAATTTGAGGATGTATGAATGACATGGAAGTCATCCAGGAGTCCTAATGCAATCTGCCAAAACAAATTACAGGAGAGGTCTTCCCTAGAACTCCAACTTGTATAAACTTCTGCTTGTTAGAAAATATTACATTTACATCCCGTTTCCTTGGACTTTGTATCAGTCTTTCTAAGGCCTCAGTTCCAGTCTCTTCCTATTTTAAGCACAAAAGACAATGCCTTGTCTTCCTGGGACTGTTGCATTTTTTAAAAATTTAAACATAACTTCTTACTTCAGTTTGTTATATAATCATTCTGAATTTTCATAATCATCCAGTCTTATAGCTTGACAACTCAGTGTCAAAAATAATTAACCATGATTTGGGGAAGTGTTTCGATTTACTTTTGGGTCTTTCTTAGGGACAGATTGGCTTCCTAGCTGGATATAAAAAAGTCAACTATGGCTGTCTTAAATTCCCTGTTAATTTTGGCACAATTTAAGTTTCCTTAATTCTTCCACCTGAGTGAAAAGAAGGCAACATCTAATTTTATTTCAATGCACAAAGCTATTTCCAAGTGCACAATCAAGCCTGCCAAAGATCATTTTAAAATAAGTGGTTGTTGTGGAATTTAACAATAAAAACTAACCTCTGTTCCTTTTTTTGACAATCTAATTGAGAAAAATTGGTCATTTTACATTGTGTATGCCTCTTTGAATTGCAATTTTGATGTAAACGTAGCGTCTTTGCATTTGGTACATAGAATGAATAAAACAAATTAAATATCTGGACTATTACCAATGTGAGGAAATAGACTGATGTGAGTATGCTCTCCTGTGTGTATATGTGTGTTTTAACCAGTGATAAGTTCTTGTGCTATAGAAATGCAGAGCTCGGAGGGATAAAATGCAAGAAGCAATAACTTGTTTATGAGCAAGATTTACTTCCAATTAGATACTGGCTTGATATCCTATGATATTTCAAATGAGAAATCTATAAACTGCCATAGAGAAAAGAAACATACATCATTTTTAAAAATCCATGAATTCTTCTTTGATTTTGCACTTCTAATTCAAGGTCACCATAAACAGCACATTTTCATTTATATAAATATAACTGTATCAATGTGGTTTTAGGTGAATTCATCATTGACAAATCCAAAATTGTATTTTGAAGAAAGTTGAGAGTTTCTGGGTCACATTCTGAACTTGTTGAGAAAAACATTATAGAATGTGGGAAAAATAATTTGTTTCCAAACATTCCTCGCTCTCCTTGCATAGGTCTAGATTGATTTATTGTTTAACTCAATTTATTTCTTACATTCTCATAAACTATCAGAATATTCTTTTTCTATTTTTAATAAATTTATGAAGTTTTTTAAACCATCATCACAATTCAATTTTAGAACATTTTTATTATCCTTCCAAATTCTCTTGCTCCCAATTGTAGTTAGTTTCCTTCCTCCTCTATCTCCAGGGCTAAACAACCATAAATCTCTTTCATTGTCTGTAAGTTTGCCACTCCTTGATATTTTATTTAACAAAGTATACAATATTAGAGTTTTGCAGCTGATTTCTTTTACTGTGTTTTGCCCATTTTAAAATTTGGCTGTTTTCTTATTATTTTGTTGTATGAGTTATTTATGTATTCTAGTGATATGGTTTGATTCTATGTCCCCATCAAATCTCATGTTGAATTGTAATCCCCAGTGTTGGATCATGGGGGTGAATTCTTCCTGAGTGGTTTAGCACCATCCCTTTGGTGCTATTCTCATGATAACTTCTCATGAAATCTGGTTGTTTCAAAGTGTGTGTGTAAAACCTCCCTCCCACCTCCTGCTCCAGCCATGTGAGATGTGTCTCCTTTCCCTTCACCTTCTACCATGATTATAAGTTTCCTGAGGCCCCCCTAGAAGTAGAAGCTGGTGGAAAGAACATGAAGTTTTTCTTTTTTATGGCTGCACAGTATTCCATGGTATATATGTACCACATTTCCTTTATCCAATCTGCCACTGATGAACACCTAGATAGATTCAATGTCTTTGCTATTGTATTCATACCTTCTGAGTCCTTTTAATCTTCATGTGCATTGGGTTTTAAAAAATTAATTTTCTGTATTGTCAGCCTAAAATAATCAAAAGGCACAGGAACCAGTTAAAAAGCATTTATTTAAGTGCAAAGTGTGAGGTTGACCATCTGGGGAGCAGACCTGTGCCAAAGAATGGTAAACAGTGCTCCTAGTGTACAGGAAGATGAAGATAATTTGTACAGGCAAAAAGGGAGGTGCTGAACAGAATTACATTTTCCATACAAAGGGCAATAGACAGATATAAGATTTGATTGGCTACTATTGATTATACTCTAAAGGGATTTCTTAACATTCTATTGTAAATAGGTAACAATCACAAGGGTCTCTATTTTCCAATGTCATATACTCTGACTAAAGAGTAAAGGGTCAAGTTAATATATAAAATCTCAACACAAAGATCAGGAAGCAACAATTATTCACCAGAGAAGAAAAACAGCCATGTTACCTGGTGTCAGTTTCCAGGGCTTCACATTTCTCCATGACATAAAAAATTTGGAAGGTCCTGAAATTTTATTTTCTTTTTACCATATCTAGTGAGATCACCATTGCTTTCATCCTTTTGGTATTATGTATTTTGTCCTTTGTGTATTGCATTAGTTGATTTTCAGATGTTAAACCATTTTGTGTTTATGACATAAATCCCACTAGGTCATGGTATATAACCCTTTTTATATGTTACTGGATTTGATGTGCCGATCTTTCATTAAGAGTATTTGTAACACATATTTATGGGGGATATTTTTCTGTGGTTTGTTATGTTTTTGTTTGACTTTGCTATCAAGGAAATCCTGGCCTCAGAGATTGAGTATGGAAGTGTTCCTTTCTTCTCTGGTTTCTGAAAGAATTCGTGAAGTATTTGTATTGTCTCGTATTTTATTTGATGGAATTCACTAGTGAGGTCACCTGAGCCTGAGCTTTTCATTGTGGGAATATTTTTAGTTATTAACTCAGTGTCTTTACTTGTTATAAATTGATTCACATTTTCTTTTTTTGTTTGTTTGTTTGAGACGGAGTCTTGCTCTGTCACCCAGGCGGGAGTGTGGTGGCGTGATCTCGGCTTGCTGCAAGCTCCACCTCCCGGGTTCACACCATTCTCCTGCCTTAGCCTCCCAAGTAGCTGGGACTACAGGTGCCCGCCACTGGGCCTGGCTAATTTTTTTTTGTATTTTTAGTAGAGTCGGGGTTTCACCATGTTAGCCAGGATGGTCTCAATCTCCTGACCTCATGATCCTCCTGTCTTGGCCTCCCAAAGTGCTGGGATTATAGGCGTGAGCCACTGTGCCTGGCTGATTCACATTTTCTATTTCTTCTTGAGTGCGTTTTAGTACTTTGTGTATTTCTAAAAAATTTTGCATTTTGTCTAAAATGTCTACTTGTTGGCATGAAGTTGTTCCTAATATGCACTAAGTCCTTTTAATTTCTAAAAGATGTGTAGCAATGTTTCTCTTTTATACCTGAATTTAGAAATTTGTTTTGAAGGAAACCAAAATATTTTTCCCCAAAATATAGTTTTTTTGACATATTTTATGATGACTATTCAAAAGGGCTGGAAATACAAAAATAGCTGAAAAGCCATCTTTTACGGGGGAGATTTACATCTGTAGGGTGTTAAAGCAAACTAAATATGACCTGAGAAGGCCTCTGTACTTCTGTATTTGAGTCCTTGTAGATGAACTGTAACCTAGCTTAATAGTCAGACAAAATTGAAAACCTAATAGTATGCACCTGTAGCAGCAGCTGAGTGCTGGCCAATCCCAGCAGCCACGCTTTAACCACTCATAGACTGCTGAATGTTCAAACTGCCTTCAAATAAAGCAAATGCCGAGCCTTAACCAGTCTCACTGTTTCTGTACCTCACTTCCAATTCCTGTTCGTCACTTTACCTGTTTTGTCTATAAATTTGCTCTGACCACGAGGCACCCCTGGAGTATCTGTGAATCAGCTGTGATTCTGGGGGCTGCCCGTTTCGCAAGTCGTTCGTTGCTCAGTGAAACTCCTTTAGATTTAATTCAGGTGAAGTTTTTCTTTTATCAAGAGACAATCTGCGTTGACACCGCCAAGATGTTTCTGAGGTCCCTCTCTTGTTTGAGTCTAAGAAAGATTAACTGTGAGTTGGACACTTGACCATTTTTTAAAAATGAAAGATACTTTCAGCATTTTTTCTCTCTGAGGGCTGCTATCTGTGAAGTTTCATCTGCCTAACAAGACCATCTTTGCCTGCCAGACATTCTTTACTCTGCCGCCCATAATCTGTTTTGCCATGATCCAATCCCCTATTCTTTGTGTGACCTAAAGATGGCATAAAAGCACCAACTGTCTTGCCTTTCTGTGAAATCTTGTATTTTGGAAGACTCTTGTGCATAGTAATAAATTTGTATTCTTTTTCTCCTATTAATCTGCCTTTTATCAATTGATTTTCAGTGAACATTCAAAGGGCAAGTTTTCCCTTGGCCCCTATAGCTTTCTCTTATTTCTTATGGCTCCTCTATTTTTTCTTCATCATAAAACCATTTCTTTCTTTCTTTTTTCTTTTTTAGACGGAGTCTCACTCTGTTGCCCAGGATGGAGTGCAGTGGCACGATCTCGGCTCACTGCAACCTCTGCCTCCCAGGTTCAAGTGATTCTCCTGCCCCAGCCTTCTACGTAGCTGTGATTACGGGTATGCACCACCATGCCTGGCTAATTTTTGTATTTTTAGTAGAGATGGGGTTTTACCATGTTGGCCAGGCTGGTTTCGAACTCCTGATCTCAGGTGAGCCACCTGCCTTGGCCTCCCAAAGTGCTGGGATTACAGGCATGAGCCGCTGCACCCGGCCCCATCATAAAACCATTTCTAAGAAAATTTTATAAAATAAATTAAGGGAAAAAATCCAATGAGGCTCACAGCAGCAGTCATTAAGCCAGTTTGGCCCATTTCTTTGTAGCTAGTTGCTGCTTACTACACCAGGATAGCGTGATCCTTCTCACAAGACTGTCCTTTTTCTGTTCTGTGGATAAAATCTAAGTCATTATGAGATGATACACCTTCTGTTTGGGCTACTTCTTTCGATTCTGCATACCAGCAAAACTATGTATGCCAGATGGTCTGGAGGGCCCAGTAAGAAGCTAACTCAAGGAGGAATGCATTTTCTGCATCTTAATGATTTATTTCATCCCCTTACCCCAACCAATCAATTGAGGAGAGCAAAGGTCACCTGGTAACTAGAATTTCTATATGTCTCTGAAATGCATGTATGCCAGAACTCATTGTGCAACCCTTTCTAACATTAAGGCATCAAAATGTCAGCAAATGTAATCATTTATCATGCAGATGACCCTTTAGCTCCCACTTTAAGGTCCATAAATGCCACTAAAGAAAAATCCACCTGGGCACACTCAGTTCCTTCTTGCTGTGGCGCCCACTGCACTCTTATGCAGCATTCTTCCTTTCTAATAAAACTTTCTATTTTCAAACCTATATAGTTATTGGTGTTTTTTTTTTTTTTTTTTTTTTTTTTTTTTGAAGTGAAGTCTCACTGTGTCACCCAGGCTGGACTGCAGTGGCGTGATCTCCGCTCACTGCAACCTCTGCCTCCTGGGTTCAAGTGATTCTCCTTGAGTCCGCCACCATGCCCAGCTAATTTTTGTATTTTTAGTAGAGCTCGGGTCTCACCATGTTTGCCAGGTTGATCTGGAACTCCCGACCTCAAGTGATCTACCTGCCTCGGCCTCCCAAAGTGCTGTGATTACAGGAGTGAGCCACTGCTGCTGTTGATACATTTTTGTAAACCCGAGAGTCGACCATTTTCTGATGCTGGGGCTCTCACACCTCGCCTGGCGTCTTGGGGGCCCATGTGGGGACTTTCCTGGCATTTCTGCCTTCTTTTTTCCTTCCGGCTCCCCTCGGTGGTGTCATTCTTTACTCTTGGTAACTGAGGGTTCCTGGCCGAGGCCACCACTCTTCAGTGGAATCTTGAGGCCCCAAGAAAGGGATTCCTGTCTGTTGTTGCCCTTAGGGGTAAGACACTGGCCAGACTTCATTTCTGTGTTTGGACTGCCTGTGAAGCAACTGGAGTCCTCTTTGGCAATTGAGGGTTTCTGACCTAGGGCACTTCCTGGTGTTACCTGAAGGTGAAGACGAAAGAACAAATTCGCTATTGCCTGTCAGGATGGCAAGTCCACATTCACTCATCGTCCTGTAAACCATGCCTTGGAAACAAGGAGCAGCCATATGAACTCTGCACAGACACACTCTACTGATCACTGATTGCAGATCCATTTCTCTTTTAATTCAACAAATATTTATTAAGCATCTTTATATACTTCCACTTTTCTAGGTGCTTGGGATTCAGCAGTTAATTTTTTTTAAACAAACTTTTTATTTCCGTAGGTTATTAGGGAACAGGTGGTGTTTGGTTACATACATAAGTTCTTTAGTGATGATTTGTGAGATTTTGGTGCACCCATCACCCGAGCAGTATACACTGCACCCTAGGTGGACCCAATTTCAGACTCAGCTTCATCACAGGTAATCACAGCATCCCACATAAAGGGTGAGTTCTCCTTCATGGCTGTCCCCATCACAGAGACCAGTTGGCAAAACCAGGCTGCCGACGCAGGCCCAAACAAAGGCAGGGGCAGACAAGATTATATGATAACTTATTTGTTGGAAGGAACGAAAAAAACTGTAATAAAACCTGTTAACTTTTCTAAATTATGAAAAATTACTCAGAAACCATCTAAGAACCCCACCCTTTCCAAGCTAGATTGGTGGAGGTCATGAATAAATATACAAATTTAGACCCTGAAATCCCTGAGGGCCAATCCATTCTTGCATTACATTTTATAAGTTAGGCTTCCCCAGACATCAGACAAAACTCCAAAAATTAGAGCAAAGCCCACAAACTGCCTTTCCTACTTTATTTAATACAACTTTTTTTTTTTAGACAGAGTCTCGCTGTGTCACCCAGGCTGGAGTGCAGTGGTGCTGTCTCGGCTCACTGCAAGCTCTGCCTCCTGGGATCACACCATTCTCCTGCCTCAGCCTCCCGAGTAGCTGGGACTACAGGTGTCCACCACTGCACCCAGCTAGTTTTTTGTATTATTTTGTATTATTTTTAGTAGAGATGGGGTTTCACCACGTTAGTCAGGATGGTCTCAATCTCCTGACCTCGTGATCCACCTGCCTCGGCCTCCCAAAGTGCTGGGATTACAGGCGTGAGCCACTGCGCCTGGTAATACAGCTTTTAATATTTTCAATGACCGAGAGGAAACATCAAAAATAAAAATGTTCAATTGGAGGAGGAAAAATGCCATTACCATGCTAATCACCTGGTGACTGCACTGGCACATTCTTTTTCGTTAGCCAATAACCCCAGGGCTCATCCCTATAATACTAACAGAATGGGAGCTTGCCCTCATTTCTGGATGCAGAAATCCAGGACACTGGAGTAGCAGATGTCCCAAACCTCCAGGTTACAAGCTGCTCCTAGGACCCTGTCCTTATGACAAACAAAAAACTCATTGGAAGAGTAAGTGTGTCCCTCTCTCCCTCGTTGAAGGGTGGAAGGACACCTTATCCTTCTAGGCTGTCTCAGCCACAGCCTCACCAACCTATCCAACAAGGGGGTCCTGCAGAATGAGCACAAGGGCAAGGGCAAGGGCAAAGGCGAAGACAAGGAAAAGCACCTCTAACTGTATTCCTGGATTATGATTAAGCGTCTGAAGGTTATCCTCTAAATGACTGATGGGGTCTTGAGGCTGTCCAGGCCCCTATCTTTTCCATCTCTTTGAATGAGCCTTGGGTTAATCTAACTGTGCCTGAGAGTTGTGGAAACTATTGCAACTCTCACTCCTTGGGGAGGTTTTATTTACCATGAAATCCCACTGTGAGAACTTACTGACTCCCTTGAAATAGCCTTGGCAAAAACTAGCACAAGTCCATCAGCACTAGAAGTCTTTAGCCTTAGTAGCAGGAAGGGCTTTTGATAATAGGTAAGCTCTAAATTACCACCTAGCCGAACAAAGAGGAGTCTGTGCTGTCCTCAGCAAAACTTGTTGCGCCTACATTAATGTGTCTGTAGCAAGGAAAACTAATGTCCAAGAAATTTTCAAACAAGCCAATTGGCAACGCACACTTTCCCGAAGTAACCAAGACTAGGCCAAAACTTTTACTGATTTGGTTCCAAAATTACTTGGCTTCTCCCATTCCTTGAACCTTTATTCCTTGTCATTCTTCTTTTAGTATTTGGTCCCTGCCTTTTTAATGCTCTCATTAAATTTATGTCTTCCAGATTACAACAATTCTACCTACAGATGACTGTGCAATCCCAATACTGGTATGCAACAGCAACTTCCATTTACATGGGGCCTCTTGGTGGAATCTGGTCTTACCCCCACCCCGCGAATGAATTTTTTACCTCCCTTCATTCCTTTCATGGCAGAGAGCAAGAAAGGGAAAAACACAACCTATACCCTCACCGCCTCCTTCCAGCCAGAAGTAGCCAGACAGACCCCATGTCCCTCTTCACTGTTGCGTTTTCCCTATCTTGAGACCCTAATAGACAGCAGGTAGACATGAGCATGGGGGAAAAAGAGTCAAATATTTAACCAAAATATTTGTCAGGGGGATATAATAAGGAAAACAGAGATCACCTGGTGATCAGGCAGGCCCTGGAGACAAAAACCTGCTTATCTGAGGAATTTAGACTTCCTTATTATCTAAAGGCACCTGGTTCTCAGCCCCTTTTTAACTTAAAATTTATAAGTAACTAGAATTTCTCTACATCTCCAGAATGCATGCATGCCGAAACTCATGGTGCAACCCTTGCCAACATTAAGGCACCAAGATGTCTGCAAATGTAATTATTTGTCATGCAAATTGCCCTTCAGCTTTCACTTTAAGGTCCATAAATACCATTAAGCAAAAGTGCCCCTTGGTGCACTCAGTTCTCCCTTACCGAGGTACCCGCTGCACTCTAGCAGCTTTCTTTCTTTCTAATACAACTTTCCTTTTTCAAACGTATATTGGCAGTAAATTCTCACCAACCCATGAGTCAACCACTTTTTGATGCCTGGGCTCTGACACCTCACCTGGCATCAATGACACTAAATTTTCCAGCCCTTTGTCCTCCACAAATCCCTTTAAAAACCCTTTTCCAGAACCCCTGGACCAAACAGATTTGAGGCATGAGAATTCCTCCTGTTTCTTCATTTTCAACTTTAAATTATTAAACTCTTTCTCCATTGCAACCCTGCTGTTCAATGTATTGGTCTGTTGCTGTGCAGTGGGCATATGAACCTGGCAGTCCTGTAACAATCAGTTTAATAAAACGTTTATCAGTTTTGTTGATCTTTTCATAGAACTGATTTTTTGGTTTTATTCATTTTCCCTATTTCTTTTCTTGTTTTCGTTTAATTGATTTCAGCTCTTATCTTTATTATTTCCTTTCTTCTGCTTTGGGTTTGGTTTTCCTCTGTCACTAGTTTATTAAGGTGGGAATAAGAAAGGAGACCACCCCTCATATTGTCTTATACCCAATTTCTGCCTCCAAAGAAAGAAGTCAAAACTAAAAGGCAGAAATGAAATCCACAGGCAGACAGCCTGGCACCACACCCTGGGCCTGGTAGTTAAAGATCAACCCCTGACCTAATCAGTTATGTTATCTATAGATTACAGACATTGTATAGGAAAGCACTGTGAAAATCCCTGTCTTGTTTTGTTCCGATCTAATTACCACTGCATGCAGCCCCCAGCCACGTACCCCATGCTTGCTCAATCGATCACGACCCTCTCACGTGCACCCCCTTAGTTGTGAGCCCTCAAAAGGGACAGGAACTGCTCGCTTGGGGAGCTCGGCTCTTGAGACAGGAGTCTTGCCGATGCTCCCAGCCGGATAAACCACTTCCTTCTTTAACTCGGTGTCTGAGAGGTTTTGTCTGTGGCTAGTCCTGCTACATTTCTTGGTTCCCTGACTGGGAAGCAAGGTGATTAATGGACAGTCAAGGCAGCCCCTTAGGAGGTTTAGGCCTGCCCTGTGGAGCATCCCTGCGGGGCACTCCGGCCAGCTTGAGTGATGCGGATCCTGAGAGCACTCCCGGGTAGGCAGTTGCCCCGGTGGAATGCCTCACCAGAGCAGCACGTGGCAGGCCCCCGTGGAGGATCAATGCAGTGGCTGAACACCGGGAAGGAAGTGGCTCATGGAGTCTGGACATCTGAAACTTGCTAAGACTAGTCTTTGGAACTTGCGCACTCCATTTGAGTGGAACCATGGCCTGATCACCCACAGTGTGCCTGTACCAGCACTTTGGTTTTTGTTTTTGACTTGACTTGGATTGCTTGATACTTTGGTTTTAGTTTTGACCTGGCTTGGATTTCTTGATACTCTGATTTTGGTTTTGATTTTGGTTCAGTGTAAACTGCAAAAGTGTGGGTGTGTGCCCTTTTTACCAGTTCTTTGTTTTGTGGTGTGCGTGTGGTGTGAGCATAGTGTTTTGTCTCAAAGAAGCATGGGTCAGGCACAAATAAGCCCACCCTACTAGGAACTATGTTGAAAAATTTCAAGAAAGGATTTAAGGGAGACTATAGAGTACTGTGACACCAGGAAAACTTAAAACTTCGTGTGAGATAGACTGGCCAGCATTAGAGGTGGGTTGGCCATCAGAAGGAAGCCTGGACAGGTCCCTTGTCTCGAAGGTATGGCATAGGGTAACCTGTAAGCCAGGGCACCCAGATCAGTTCCCATATATAGATCCTTGGTTACAGCTAGTTTTGGACCCCCCACAGTGGTTAAGAGGACAGGCAGCAGCAGTACTAGTAGCAAAGGGACAGTTAGTTAAGGAAGGTCCTCGCTCCACCCACCGAGGGAAGTCAGCACCAAAAGTCCTATCCGACCCAACACCAGAAGAATCATGGCAGGAATTGGTACCAGCAGTACCCCCTCCTTATTGAGAGGAAGGGTTCCCCACCCCTGAGCCCACAGTACCTCCACCTCCACCAGATAACCACACTCCTAGACCACCCACAGTAGACATAAGAGGAAGTGAAGCCATGGGAGAAACTCCTCCCTTGGCAACTCACTTATGGCCCAAGACTGGAATCAGCGACATACTGGGGTAGATGAGGATGGACACATGGTAGAAAGGCATGCCTTTGTGTATCAACCTTTCACCTCCACTGACCTCCTCAATTGGAAAAATAATACTCCATCTTATACTGAAAAGCCTCAAGCTTTGATTGACTTGCTCCAAATTATTATGCAGACTCATAATCCTACTTGGGCTGATTGCCACCAGCTGCTCATGTACCTCTTTAGTACAGATGAAAGGTGAAGGGTGCTCCCGGTGGCAGCTAAGAGGCTAGAGGAGCATGTCCCAGCTAATTACCAAAACCCCAAAACAGAATTCAGCGGCCAGGAACAGACCCCCAATGGGACCCAAATGAGGGACCAGACATGGACAGGCTAAGACAGTACCATGAGGCATTAATAGAAGGTTTAAAGAAAGGGGCTCAAAAGGCTACAAATGTAAATAAGGTCTCTGAGGTCATCCAGGGTAAAGAGGAGAGTCCAGTGCAATTCTATGAAAGACTGTGTGAGGCTTACCATATGTACACTCCTTTTGATCCAGATGGCCCTAAAATTCAGCACATGATTAACATGGCCTTAGTCATAAGGAAGGCGAATGCCAGTCTAGGTGAAACGCTGACTTACTGGCCACAGCCATTAGGGGAATTACCCCTAAAGGAGAGGGAAAGGGGGGTTCCTAGAAGAATACCCAGTCTAATTGCCCACGCTTGCAACGTAACCAATGCGCCTATTGTAAGGAAATAGGACATTGTCCCCAACTGAAGGAAAAGCAAAGTGATTCGGAACAGAAGACCTCAGATAAAGATGAGGGAGCTTTGTTCAGTCTGGCTGAAGAGCTATTGGACTGAAGGGAACTGGACTCAAGCACCCCCAATGAGCCACAGTCAGGATTACAACTGGGGACAAAGACATTAAGTTTTTGGTCGATACTAGTGCTGAACATTCAGTAGTGACCACCCTGGTCACCCCCTTATCCAAGAAAACCATTCATACAATCAGAGCAAAAGGAGTTTCCACTAAGCAGGCTTTCTGTCTACCACCGACCTGCTTGGTCGGGGGGACATGAGATAGTTCACCAGTTCTTGTACATGCCTGGCTGTCCCTTGCCCTTGCTGGGAAGAGACTTGCTTAGCAAGCTGAGAGCTACCATCTCCTTTACAAAACAGGGCTCTTTACAGCTGAAGTTACCAGGAAAAGGAGTTATCATGGCCCTTATGGTCTCCCGGGAAGAAGAATGGAGACTTTTTCTAACTGAGCCAGGCCAAGAGATAAAACCATCTCTAGCTAAGCAATGGCCCGAGTATGGGCAGAGGATAATCCTCCAGGACTGGCGGTCAACCAAGCCCCCATACTCATAGAAGTTAAGCCTAGGGCCCAACCAATTAGACAAAAGCAGTATCTGGTTCCCAGAGAAGCTCTCGAAGGAATCCAGGTTCATCTCAGGTGCTTGAAAGCCTATGGAATTATAGTTCCTTGCCAGTCTCCTTGGGACACCCCCCAACCCCTGCCTGTCCCTAAGCCAGAGACCAAGGACTGTTGGCCAGTACAGGACTTGTGCTTCGTCAACCAAGCTACAGTGACTCTGCACCCAACAGTTCCTAACCCTTCCACATTGTTAGGGCTGCTGCTGGCTGAGGACAGTTGGTTTACCTGTCGGGACTTAAAAGATGCCTTCTTTAGCATCAGAATAGCTCCTGAGAGCCAGAAGCTGTTTGCCTTTCAGTGGGAAGATCTGAAGTCAGGTGTTACTACTCAGTACACTTGGACCAGCTTCCCCAATGGTTCAAGAACTCCCCTGCTATCTTCGGGGAGGCCCTGGCTCGAGACCTGCAGAAGTTTCCTTCTAAAGACCTAGGCTGTGTCTTGCTCCTAGTTCACCAAAATACTTCAGCATAAGTATACTATATGAATCACTATCAATCTGTCTTGCAAGAAGACATGGGTAGTGAGAATGAAAGTGAGAACTCCCACTATTGAGTGAGATTCTCAAAGGTGGCCGGGGGGGGAATAAGGGAGGAGACCACCCCTCATATTGTCTTATGCCCAATTTCTGCCTCCAAAGAAAGAAGAAGTCAAAACTAAAAGGCAGAAATGAAATCCACAGGCAGACAGCCTGGCGCCGCACCCTGGGCCTGGTAGTTAAAGATTGGCCCCTGACCTAATCGGTTCTGTTGTCTATAGATTACAGACATTGTATGGAAAAGCACTGTGAAAATCCCTGTCCTGTTTTGTTCAGATCTAATTACCAGTGCATGCAGCCCCCAGCCACGTACCCACTGCTTGCTCAATCAGTCACGACCCTCTCATGCGCACCCTCTTAGAGTTGTGAGCCCTTAAAAGGGACAGGAATTGCCCACTCGGGGAGCTTGGCTCTTGAGACAGGAGTGTTGCCGATGCCCCCGGCCGAATAAACCCCGTCCTTCTTTAACTCAGTGTCTGAGGGGTTTTGTCTGCGGCTTGTTCTGCTACAGAATCTTATGTATTTGACTTGAAATCTTCTTTTTTGATATTGGGTTTTACATTTATAAATTTCTCTTTAATCACTGCTTTAGCTGCATTTCATAAATTTTATATTGTGTTTGCACTGCAATTCAGTTTAAATATTTTCTAATTTCTCTTGTGTTTTTGTTTTTTTGTTTTTTTTGACCCATGGATCATTTAGAAGTGTGTTGTTTATATTACAAACTGTGGTGAGTTCCTAATTTTTATTCTGTTGTTGACTTCTGATTTAGTTCTCTTGTTGTTGGAAAATATACTGTATATGATTTCAATTTTTTAAAATTTACTGAAACTTGCTTTATGGCCTAGCATATGGTCTATTCTGGAGAACGTTCCATGTGCACTTGAAAAGAATTTTTATTCTATAATCATTGGGTAGAGTGTGCTGTATGTGTCAGTTAGCCGGCTTCAGTCATCTGTCTCTGCTGTTTTTCTGCCACGCTGTTCTATTCGTTATTGAGAGTCAGATATTAAAATCCCAGATTGATTACTTTTGAATTTTGTTTCTTTTTTTATTCTGTCAATGTTTGTTTCATGTGTGTTTGCACTCTGTTTTCAGATGTATATATATTTATAATTGTTCCATTTTGCTGATATGTTGATGTTTTTATCATTATGAAATGTTCCTCTTTGTCTCTCATAATATTTTTTGTCTTAAAATCTCTTTCTTGTTATTACTATAGCCACTGCAACTGAAGTGGCTTTGTTGTCTGGGGTGACAGCAAAGGTTCATCCTCTCACGGCCACAGAGATCAAGGACGTGGACACACAGAAAGTGAGGTTAAGAGTGAAAATTTAATAGGCAAAATAAAGAGAACAGCTCTCTGCTACAGAGAGGGGTGCCAGAAAAATGGGTTGCTGATGTGCTGTGAAATGCAGGGGGGTTATAGATGAGCTGGTGGGGAGGTGGCGTCTGATCTACACTGGGTAAGAAATAATGGTTAGGACCAGATGTGGCATCTGCATAGGGCATGAATCCCTGGCAGCCCCCGCCCCAATCTTTCATTATGCAGGTGGGTTCTCTGCCTGAGCTTCTCCGTGTTGTCCATTTCTTTCTTACTGTACACATGCTAACAAAATAGGAAAGATGGAGTTTCCATGGTGGACATGCCTGGTCCCCAGGTAGCCCTTTTCTATTGGCGCAGCTGCCGCCATTCCCCCGTGCAAGCTTCCAGCTTCCTTATCTATGTTTGCAGCTCGATCTTTCAGGCTGCTCTTTGTTAGAAAATAAATGATTTCTTGGGCTGGTTTTTGTTAGAAGCGAAGTTCTGCCAAGGACTCTTTTGCCCTCACTATCTGCCTACATAATTTCTTTCTATCTTCTGTATCACAACCACCTTTTGGTTACTGTTTGTATGGCATATCATTTTCCATCCTTTGATTTTTCAACCAGTTTGAATCTTTGAAATGTAAATGTGACTTCGAACCTTAGATATCCAACAGCATATGGTTAGATCTTACTTGTGAGTCAGCTGCCTTTTAATTGGTGTGTTTTAACTATTTACATTTAAAGGAATTATAGATATAGTTGGATTTTTATTTGCCATTTTCCTTGTTTCCTATATGTCTCTTATCTCTTTGTTTCTAAGTCCTTCCTTTACTGTGTTCATTTACATTAAATAAATGTTATTTGGCATACCGTTTTAATTCCTCTGTTGATAACTTTTTACTATAGTTGTGACTTTTTTCTTTTTAGTGGCTCTTGATATTGCAATATGCATCTTAATTTAGCACAGTCTACTTCAGATTAATACTGAATTTCAGTAAAATATGGTATTTTTTCAATAAAGCTTCATTCCCCATGTTCTTGTTCATGTATGTTGTCCTACAGGTCTGTAAAGCTCTGTTCAATTTTCTTCTGTCTTTGTGTCTCTCTGCTATTCATATTGTGTAATATCTATTAATTTTTCTTTTATTTCATTGTTGTTTTCTTTTGCCATCTCAAATATACTTTTGAGATTTTCTCAGTTATTGTACTTTTCAACTCAATAATTTCCATTAAAAAACAATGTATAATATCTTTACTGAGATTCTCTATTTAATGATTCATTATTATCATACTTTCCTTTCATTCTTTAAATGTGTTTTTAAAACTTCTTTGGAAATATTTGTAATAGGCGCTCTACTTCTCCTAAATCAGACATCTGAGAACACTCAGTGACCGTTTCATTTGACAGCTTTTTTTTTGCCCTGAGTATGGATCATACTTTCCTGTCTCTTTGCATGTCTTATAATTTTTATTGAAAACTGGACATTTTCGATTATGCATTGTGGCAGCTCTGGATTCTGATTTTTTTTTAAATTTCACTGACATTTATTACTGTTGCTCTTTGTTTGTCTGTTAATTTTGGCTAAATTGGTCTGTTTTCCCCTATGTTATATGACTGTCGAGTTTTTAAACATTCATATTTTATTTTTAAGCCTGACTCCCTAGGCGTTGGCCCTATGTCTACATTATGTCTACTATCACCTAATGATTCGATAATTGTTGTCTTCAAATACCCCAAGCCAGTATGGCTTCTGTCCTCTGTTAATAGATCTAAACATGGGCAGAGAGCACATTAAAAGCTCAAGGTGTTTTCAAGTATGCCCAGCTTTTGCTTTTCCTTGGGCTCTTTTGTGTCTCCTTTGTTCATGTGTGTAGCTTAGTGTAAGCCAGGAGTATGCGGACAGTTTGTTCCCTCTTTGATCTCCTCTGTGTTGGTGGCTTCATCTAAGATAGGTTTGCCCCATCCATGAGTAAACCCTCAGGATAGTAGAGTCCTTGGTCCTTCCTGCCTACCCACCGCTGAGGTCATCAGTTTCACTTACCCTAACACTAGGCATGGGTATCTTATGCCACTCTAAATTGAATGTGTCCTTTTTGACCACCGTCAGCAAAGCTGCTGGTCCTCATGGTATGACATGGTCTGGAAGAACCTCCTTGTTGACTGAGCTTGGGGGTGAATAAGAGAAACTCCAGGAAAGAATAACACAGATGTTTGCTATTCTTAACTAGAGTTCAGCAGTTAATCAAGCATAAGCTCTTTTCAGATTTCTTTATATTGTTGGTCAATTTCCATAGCATCAGAATGGCTAATTTTGTTAATTTTTCTCAGCTTTATAGCTTTTTTTTTGGTGATAGTGGGGAGAAATTTGTGACCTCTTTACTCAGCCATAGTCAGAAGTCAGAATAATGTTCTGAAATTTGAAGGATAAAATATGAATAAGAAGAGGGAAGCGTTTTCTTCTACTCTAAATCGTTAGGGCTTTGGCAAGGTATAGTGTGCCTATTGCAGGAACAATGTTTAGCAAAAATGAAGAGGAGTAATAAAGGAAAAATAAGCAAAATAATGAATTCAAGATTGCACAGCTCTTTGAAGTGTAAGTGCATTCAGAATACAGAGATTCTACTGATGTATAATTCATAAGCATTTATGAAAATGGCTATGCAAAAGGCTTGGAAAAGAGAGGAAGGAGACTTACAAATAATAGTCTTCCTAAGCTGTCCCTTTCATGACTAGTTCTTGTCAATATGGAAAAAGAAGACATCCCAAATGCC
This sequence comes from Macaca nemestrina, assembly GCF_043159975.1. Lineage (NCBI taxonomy): Eukaryota > Metazoa > Chordata > Mammalia > Primates > Cercopithecidae > Macaca > Macaca nemestrina. The sequence goes on along the minus strand of NC_092125.1, from coordinate 10,995,922 downwards.
CAGCCCTTAAAGGTTTTATATTCCAGGCACACAAGCTTGTGACCTGGGACTCCCTGTTACACTTTCCAGTCTGATTCTTTCTACATCTTTCAAATGGGGGTGTGATAATAGTAACAGAGGTGATGTAGGACTTAGTAAAGTTAATGTTGGCAAAGTATTCTTAAGACCCTGGAAACACAGGTCTCAGGGTATCTATTTCATAGGACATTTTAGTCATACTAGCAGTTTTTGTTGCTTTATAGCTTTTAATAGTACAAGTTTCCTCTGATATCTGAAGTAAACATCTACTGGACAGGCACTTCAACCAACCAAGCCATGGCACTGGCTAATATCTGAAGTAAATATCTAAAACCATTACTTTATATTTATATGTATGTATGTGTGTATATATATGGATACATACACACAATTATGTATATATACACAATTATACAAATATAATACAGATACATATATAATGCATATACATACATATTATACATATATAATACCTATACATACAATATATAAATGTGTATATATAGTAGATATATATGCTATATATATACACAATTATATACATACACAATCTATACACACACATATATATGTGTATGTGTATATGTGTGTGTGTGTATTTATACATATAGATATATATACAACAGAGGTGGAGAGGAGAGAGAGATTGTTTAAGGACTTGGCTCATGTGATTGTGGAGGCTGAAAAGGAGGAAATCTGAAATGAGCAAGCTAGAGACCCAGGAAAGTTGAAGCTGTAGTTCCAGTTCAAGTCTAAAGGCCTGAGAACCAGGAAAGCTGATAGTATAAGTTCCAGCTGAGTCTGAATCCAAAGGCCAGAGAAGACAAATGTCCCAGTGCAGACATTCTGTGGTTCAGGAGTCCAGACATTCTGTGGTTCAGGAGTCCAGGCATTCTGTGGTTCAGGAGTCCAGGCATTCTGTGGTTCAGGAGTCCAGGCATTCTGTGGTTCAGGAGTCCAGGCATTCTGTGGTTCAGGAGTCCAGGCATTCTGTGGTTCAGGAGTCCAGGCATTCTGTGGTTCAGGAGTCCAGGCATTCTGTGGTTCAGGAGTCCAGGCATTCTGTGGTTCAGGAGTCCAGGCATTCTGTGGTTCAGGAGTCCAGGCATTCTGTGGTTCAGGAGTCCAGGCATTCTGTGGTTCAGGAGTCCAGGCATTCTGTGGTTCAGGAGTCCAGGCATGACTTAGCTGGGTCCCCTGTTTCTGGGTCACAGGCTGAAATCCAGATGTCAGCTACACCTGCTGTATCATCTAAAGAGTTAACAGGGGAAAGAACTGCCTCCAAGCTTACCTGGTTGTTCACTGGAATCAGGGAATCAGTTGCTTTCAAATAGTTTCCTTGAGGCCCTCGGTTCCTTGCTGTTGTCACCAACAATTTCCTACCATGTAGCTTTCAACATGAATGCTTGCTTTATTAAAATATGCAAGTCAAGAAGGTAACAGAGTGTGACTGTAAGGCAGAAATAACAATCTCATGTAATCTTATCATGGAAGTGACGTCTATCACTTTTGCAATATTCTGTTGCTCACAGGCAAGTCACAGGTCCTGCCCACACTCAAGGACAGGAGATGTAAGGGTATGGATACCAGGAGGTGGGGCCACAGTAGGGCATCCTAGAGTCTGACCCCTGCAGGCGAGCAGGAGGACTACGGATGATCATCAGCTGGGCTTCCATCTGTGCCTCTGCAAGTCATAGGAGGTCTCTTCGGGTTTCTGGCAGCTTCTCATCTCTGCCATGGACTGCAAAGTCTCACGTTCCTGCCCCTCTTGACCTCTTTGTCTTACTCTGCTGCTTCCCTTATTTTTCTGTCATTTAGCTCATTCCCAGGCATTCAAACCAAATCCCTATTTGAATTGTTAATGATTTTTCTCTGTCTTGCACAGAGGAGCAAATTAGCTTCAAGTTTTATTCTCACAGTTGGAGTGCTGAGGTTGTCTGTGTCTATACTGACCACAGGCCTCTCCCTCCTTAGGTGGGGCAGAAAGCTCAACATCAGTCTGTCTGCCTGCCTGCCTTCCCTCCCTCCCGCCCTCCCACCCTCCCTCCCTCCTCTCTCTTTCTTTCTTTCCCTCTCTCTCTTTCTTTCTTTCTTTCTTTCTTTCTTTTTCTTTCTTTCTTTCTCTCTCTCTCTCTTTCTTTCTTTCTCTCTTTCTTTCTTTCTCTCTCTCTTTCTTTCTTTCTTTCTTTCTCTCTCTCTCTTTCTCTCTCTTTCTTTCTTTCTTTTCTTCTTTCTTCTTTCTTTCTTTCTCTCTCTCTTTCTTTCTCTCTCTCTCTCTCTCTTTCTTTCTTTCTTTCTTTCGTTCTTTCTTTCGTTCTTTCTTTCGTTCTTTCTTTCGTTCTTTCTTTCGTTCTTTCTTTTTTTCCTGTCTCTCTCTCTCTCTCTTTATTTCCTTTCTTTTCTTTCCTTTCTTTTTGAGACAGGGTCTCGCTGTGTCACCCAGACTGGAGTGCAGTGGTGTGATCAGGGATCCCTGCCACCTCTGTCTCCTGTGCTCAAGCTATCCTCCCACTTCAGCCTCCCAAGTAGCTGGGATCACAGGCATGCGCCACCACGCCTGGCTAATTCTTGTATTTTTTTTTTTTGTAGTGACAGAGTTTTGCCATGTTGCCCAGGCTGGTCTTGGACTCCTGGGCTCAAGTGATTTGCCCACCTCGGCCTCCAAAAGTGCTGGGATTACAGGCGTGAGCCACCATGCATGGCCTCAGTGTTTCCTTTTTCACTTTATTAGGCTACTCCTGGAGAAAGGGAGTGCAGCTTTTTTTCACATGTGCAAATCAGTAAGTCTGATCTGAATTCTTGCTTGTGACAGTCAGAGAGCTTGACCATCCTAACCATACTTCTTGAATCTCCTTTTGGGGGCATCTTTCTTGTTTCAGAGTAGCTGGCTGTCATCCATATCACCCAGCTTTGGTGGTGCTCATGGGTGCTCTGTTTGAAAAGAGGCATGGCTCTGCCTCTTACAGCAATCCCTAATCCCTGTTCTGGGCTCCTCAGATAATTTTGTTAAGAGCTTCCTGTCAGTAGTTCCTGACTGCTCCAATCTCCAGTATCTTTACAAGGCAAGCACATGTTTATTAGATAGAATAATCAATATAATATAACTATATATATAAAATATTATAATCAGTAATCTAAGGACTTTTAAAATATTGAAGAAATTAATGTTTGTTATCTGGGCATCTGTCAAAGGTATAGCACTAACAATGAAATCATCCCTGTGACTCTAAGACACTTTAATGTTCACCGATTTGTTTGCAGCAAAAATGCATCTGCTTTAATCTATTTAATCTTTGCCTTGGCAGAGGAAACATTAAAGTAATTCTTAGAGACAACATTCAGCACCATTCTTTTTCACAATCAAATATTGATTACTCATTAAATACAAATAGTCATACCAACTGATGTGGGCAATATAAAGAGATCATAGCTACGCTTGTGTTCTTAAGAAGGATACAGTTTATGTATAATGAAAAAATACACTCATAAAAAGGACCAAGTTCGGAAAGTTCACCTTATAAGCTTCACTCCCTCGGTTCTCCATGCCCATTGTTTCACTCCCTCGGTTCTCCATGCCCGTTGTTTCACTCCCTCGGTTCTCCATGCCCGTTGTTTCACTCCCTCGGTTCTCCATGCCCGTTGTTTCACTCCCTTGGTTCTCCATGCCCGTTGTTTCACTCCCTCGGTTCTCCATACCCATTGTGCCAACCTGTCTCCCATTAGACTCTAAGCTCCTTGAGGACGTAGACTGTATTTATTCTTTTTCCCCAGAGTTTTAACCAACAGATTCTTTTTAGAAAATAGAAAAATATTTGGGCATAACTAGTAGATTGAGAATATTAGTGGAGGAAAATGAAACTACAGACCAAGATCATGAAGAGGAGGCAATGGGACCTTTCCTTCTTCAACAAACACTGAGGAAACAACAAACACTGAGGAAATCTGTTCTGGAAATAGCTCTTTTGGTATCACAGTGGATACCACTGGACATTGGGTGGACATTGCAACGTTGCCTTCTTTTCCATGGAGAGCTCAATTACAGTTTCCATTCACAAAAATTATGTAATGAATGAATGCTACTGACAATTCAAAATAGAAATCAAATGAATGACAGTGTCACTTCTAGTGCTCATCAATCCATTGGGTCTTTCCATGTCCTCAAAAACAGGCAATGCTCTTTTAATGAGAAGCCCTCTGGCACGTCCGTCAGCAGCCTCTGGTGTCCAGTCTCATCTCATTGTGCCATTCACTCTGAAGGTGCCTAATGGCTGGCCAAAGTTAATCTGTTTTGGAGAAACTAAAGCACTTCGCCATCAGTTCTGTAGACGTTTATCCTTGTTTCTGAAATGTGTGCTCAGCTCTTTGCTGATAACTGCTGAGTCAGAACCAATAGCATCCTGATGGAGACATCCTTAAGCCCAGACAGCGCTGGGGTTGGGGGTATGGGGAGCTGCTCTAGATGCTGTTCCTACTAACTTTTGCTTCCCTGAGCCACAAAGGAGAATAGAGCTAATTATTGCTTATGAAAATCTGTGAAGTAACATGGAGCCAAGTGTTTTCTGGTATACCCATTATAAGAGGAAGAAACACGTGGAAGGGCCAAGTGATTAAAGAAGAAAAACAGGAGGATTTAATGAAGAGAAACTGTTTCAGGCATGATTTCATGTGGATGGTATTCTCTTTAGAGATTAGACTCCCCAGGTCAAGGCTTTACACACATTTTAGAGGATAAGGAATCAGGCAGCTGAAAAGGAAAATCAAACATCTTCTCATCTCTAAGGTGAAATTCCTTTATTAGGAAACAGTACCTTTAAATGCGCCTTTCTCTGAATTAATTTCATTTTCCGAAAACATGTGCAGGTGTCTGCATCAGACTGCGGGAAAGCAGGTGTGGGGAAAAATAATTACCTGGAGCCTATACACAGTTAATCTCATCTCTGAGGATACCTGCAGAAGCCATTGGATGAAATTGTCTCTAAGACCCAAGATGAAAAGGTTATGGGAGGTCAACATTCTTGATTTAAATTTTTGTGGTCTTATCTCTCTTTTCTGTGCAACAATAGAACTTCTGTTATCAAAGGGCTTTCAGTTTTGAAAAGACAACTGCTTTGTTAAAGCAAAACATTGGCTGTTGCAAATGAGCATTAAAATGCTAAGCATCTGCTGCCACTTGCCAGAGGGAATAAATATTGCAATTGCTTCCTTCAGAATGCTCACTTGTTAGAATGCTGGCCAGGATAACACCTGAAGTGGGTGACATTTGAGATAATCAATTTAAGGCATATGCTGAAGTCTGTATTGTTCAACAAGAATAAAAAACCAAAGGGAAAAATCCTCTCAAATTATATTTAAGACACATTACCACAGGGTAAACTAAAAGCAGAAGTAGACAATCTAGATTCCAGCCATATTAACAAAAAGATGTGTGGTTAGCAAAACCTTATTACTATGGAGTTTAATTTTATGACTCTACATAATCTTACCAGGCATATTTCTCTCACCATGTTTACTGCTATTTTTCAGTGGCTTGATACATCCTTGTGTTGATTGAGTGCTGTGGTCTGCATGTGCCCCCCAAAATTCATATGTTAAAACTTAACTGACAATGTGATAGTATCAGGAGGTGGGGTCTTTAGGAAGTGACTAAGTCATGAGGATGGGTAAGACTAGGGTCTTTATGAAATGGTTTGAGGGATAAAGTTCATTCCCTTCTGTCCCTTCTACATATGAGGACACAGAGTTGCTCCTTCCCGAGGATGCAGCAACAAGGTGCCGTCTTGGAAGCCGAGATCATGCCCTCTCCAGATACCTAACCTGCTGGCGGCTTGATTGTGAACCTCCAGGCTCCAGAACTGTGAAAAATAAGTTTTTCTTGTTAATATATTACCCAGTCTCAGGTATTTTGTTACAGCAGCAGAAATAAATTAAGACATTGAACATAGGTCAAAAGATCCTTAATCATAAAATCAATGTTCATTTCTGATTTTGTTTAAGAAAATTAGCAACTGATAATAGTGAGCTAGGCATGGTGGTGTGCATCAATAGTTCCAGCTACTAGGGAGGCTGAGGTGGGAGGATCATTTAAGCCCAGGAGTCTGAGGCCAGCTTGGGCAACATACCAAGACCTTTCTCTTAAAAAAAATGATACTGGTCTCTCTCTTTGCGACGTATTACTTACTGAAAGCAGATCATTCAATTATGATTGAATTGCAGAAATAGTGTAAGAATTTGCAGATCATTTAACAGATTTATTGCAGAAGAGCCAGTCTAATTTGATAAAAAGTATATTTTTAAAATTATATACAGAACAATGTCCTAATTCCTTAGTATCTATCTTCATCCTCAGTGCCATAATTCACACTTAACACCAAACTATGATAGTTTCCCATATACTGTACTGCCTTTTCCTCATTGGACATTTGCTTTTATGGTTTCTCTGTGCTCAGAATGCCCCAACTAGAAGTCACATTCACAAAGTGTATAATTTAGTGCTCGGCATTTGTACGAGCTTTTTCAAAAGGCAGCCCCTGTCTTTTTACAGTTGGGTTCTGTGACTCTGCTTCTCAGTCCTGTAGCATCTTGTACTTATCACAGTCAGAGAACTCCAGTGCAATTATCTATGTAACTCTGTTTCGCCAACTATAAAGTTGTTCTTTTGAAGAATAGCAAACATGTCTTACTCATCTTTTTATCCTATGGCCTGGCACCTAACACATAATAGATACTCAAAAAAGATTTGTTAAAAGAAAGACTGACTGGCTGAATGAATGAGAGTTTGCACTCCTCAAAATTGTCATAAAGGATAAGCAGTTACACTTCTTTGGTTGAAACAGTAAAATCCACCACTGACTAACCTGAGAAAGAAGAAAGGTTTCCTGGAGAGCTACTGAGATAGCTCAGAAATAGAAGGAAAGGGTGGGCAATCTTGCTTTACGAAGACAGTGCCCAGCACAGTTCTGAATATCCGGATAAAGAAAGTTCATGGAACTTCTAAGGTGCAACCATCAGTTGGGAAGTTTTAACTACCTCTTGCTCCTGTATGTCATCAGTCATGTTCAATTCCAGGAGAGTAAAGTCAGTTGGCCCAGAGAATCTCAGTTACTCACTGCTATGATCAGAGTGCTAGGATCTGTTACAGGAAGTGAAATGTGTTGGGAAAGTGTCTGAGCAGATAATAGCAGTAGCTGCCTGGAGACCTCTTCCTCAAAGCCTATCATATAGAAGGGTTGAAGGTAGAGATTTGATGTGGATGTTTTTTTCTATTACGTTTTGATATCTGTACATTTTGTAAAAAGATAGTATAAGCGTTGAACTTCAGAAGTTTAAATACTTGAATGACTTTTTGAACAACTGCTTCCTCTAGTCTTCTTTCTGCTTCCCTACAATGCTTTGTTCATTTGGTGGGAGCAAAATTATCATCAGAGTGTGGAATGAAAGTGTTGAGACTTCTACTCAGGTATATTTTAGTTCATATTTCTTAATTTCCAATTTATACATAATTTTTAAGATATATAACATATTTTATACCTGTAGCATGCAAATACTTACATATAAAAAGGCATTTTATTCTTTTTTTACATTACAGCTATAAGATCAAAAAATTTGGAGACTATAGTTCTAAAGGATCTAATTCTATTAAGTTATAAAGCTATGCAAAAGTAAGTATGAAAAACAATAAGAAACTTTGTAACATGGCAAGCTGTAGTTACACTGGAAACCAATATAAAATAAAATATTTTGTATTATATATTGTATATGTTAATAAATTTGCTAATATTTTTTGTTGTAAAATAAAACAGGATTTATTTTTCTGGCTAAAGGACTTGACTAGGTTTGATTGTGGTAGTAGTCTGTTAAAACATCCTCAAACATTACTTTGTGATTAGTGATATTGATAACAATACCTAATTAGAGACTGGCGTTTTTTGAGCAAATCCATCAAAAATAGATTCCTCCAAATGATTCCATCAAGTTAAAATTGTTACATGTAACATGGCAGGAGAAGTCACTCGTTTACTTGGCGTATATTCTAAACTTAATGTTCTGATTCAAGAACCACAGACTTTAAGAATTTCGAAGAAGAAACCATGCCATTTCTAGATGTCTAATATTCCATTTTATGACTTGAATTGATTAAATTAATTAAAACACAAACCGAAATCTTTCAAGTGAAGTTGTTTGAGTTTGTTGGAAAAGCCAAATGCATAGTATCTTCATGAGAAAAAAAGAAAAACACAAACATACTGTGTTTACCTGACAAAAAGTCAGCAAAGCAATTCATGAGAGTGTGAAAGATTTAGTCAGCAATGTTGTTTTTTACTGCACTAAATACTGATTTTGCATTTACTCATTTATTTCATTTTATGTTGGATTGAGTTGGCTGAATTGCTGATGTTGTGTAGATAAATGAATCTACATTTAGAGGTTATCCTTTCTCCTGGCATTGGGTATCTTGTGGATGGTTAATCCTTCCTCTTTCTTTTCCTCATTTCCTCCTCATTTGAGGAAGAAATCAGCAGGATCAGCTCTACCCTTTTCTCCATCTTTTGTTGGATCTGCCTGCCTGTAAAGAGGGTGCAATCTGACTGTGGTGGATCGATTGCAAATTGACCCAAGCCCCCACTTGCCCTGTTCTGAAGTCCTTGCAATGTTATTTTTTGGTTCCTCCCTTCAAGATGTGCAGTCTGTTTTCACACCCCTTGGATATAGACTGGTTTTGTGACTTGCTTAGGTTAGCAGGATGCAGGAGAAATGACAGTATGTTTGTGCTCTCCTGGCTCTTTGAACTCTACTGTGCCATAAGAACAAGCCCAGACTCACTTGCTGGAGAGAGAGAAACTACTTGCAGCAGAAAGAGTTGTCCCTACTGACGGCATCCTAAGCCGGCCAGACTGCACCCGGCTGACCTGTCAGCTAACCCTGCATGCACAAATGAGTCCAATCAAGATCAGTGGAACCTAGGCCAACTCACAATTGAGAGCACAGATAAATATTTATTGTGCAGGACACTGTGATTTTGTAGTTATTTGTTATACAGCATTAATGAGACAGTGGAAAAATGGATACATCGGTTTTTCCCATGAAGTAAGCTTAGGAGGGAAGGGGAGGAGAAATTCCTTTGCTCAGGAATTATATGACAGGAAGGATAATCTGTATTTTGGGATGAGGTGTTAGAAAGTCCTTTTTACTATAGATCTAAAGCCACACTAATCAGCTGATGAGAAACAGGTTGACATTTTGGTCTCCATTTATTTTGTCTCCTGTGTCTTTTCTCATTTGGCTCCAAACTCAGGGGTGGCAGAAAAGTGTGACAAATTGATGCTCTAAAATGCATGCTTAGCTAAATATTGTGGAAAAAATTTAATAAGAGTAAAATATACACAATATGTATTCATGTGATACCAGTAAAAAAAAAGATTAGAATTATTGTCATAAGTTATTTCAACTGGCCACTATTAGTAAAATGTAGCTCTTTGTTCCAATTATATGCTAAAATGAAAACAAGTAATGTGTTAGTAGACAGTGAAATCCCCAGTGAATGATTGGCTAATTTATATATCACTGATTACGGATTTGCATGGGCTGTTGAACTCATCATGAAGAAAGCAGTTCCTCCTATTTGTGTATCTATCCCTGGTATTCTACAAGAATTAGATACATTTCAGGGAGGAAATATCGTGGTGAGTTACATATTTGTTCATGTTTACTTTTCAGGCCAATGGTTAGTACAGGTAGAAATTTGTCAGAGACATAAAGCACTACAAATCATTGATGTATTTAATCATACAACACATATTTATTAAGCATCTGCTATTGGTCAGGCAACTACTATATTTGTCAGTGCAAGGAATACAACAGTACATTGAATAGACAAAATCAGAAACTTCAAGAACTTATAGGGTAGTGGGTTATACAGACAGTAAATAATTTAACCTATAAATTATATTATATTTTGATTATAAATATTATATATATTTTTCACTTGGAATAAGTGATATGAAGGAAAGAAACAGGGTAAAGGAATAAAACATGATGGAGATGGGTAGCTACTTTAGATAGGGTGGTCATGGGAGGCCTCTGTGAGGAACTCAGATTGAAGAAGAGTCCAGAAAGAAGTCAGAAGACGGTTATTTAAATATTTCAAGAAAACGCACCCCAGGTACAGGGAATAGCAAGTGTAAGAAAGTAATGAGTAGGAAAACAAAGGACATATGCCAAGATGGCTTTTCTTCCTACAAACTTAAATGACTTTACGCATGATATATCTGATTCTTTAGAAGGACTGAGACAGGGATTAGAGGCAATATGATGAGATAAGAAATAGGAGGAAAAGCTGGGAAGGGACAACTGGGTACCATTCAGAAACGGGTATATCAAATAATCACAGAAGAAAATGGCTAGCTATACATGTGCCTGTCTGTGGTCACTGGGAAGGAATATTTATTACTTGGAGCTATTCATGTAGCAGAATTGTAATTGAGTGATTGTATTTGAGGGAATAAAACCTGCCTATTGATACCAGATCAACCCTTCACACACATTTCTTTGATAAAGTTGAGCTGTCATTGAAGACTGTCATTGACTGTTCTGTAGACCAAAATGATCTATCTAGTTTCGTCAACTCAGTATTATCTGTGTTAATGAATACAGTCATACTAATAAAGAAAACCATTGATTTGCTGGCGTTAGAATTTTGATACCAATCCAAAAGTGCTAAACTTCCCTGTGAATTTTTTGAATAGCGTCACAAAAATGCATGTCCACTCAGAACTTGGGAATGTGACCTTCTTGAATACAAGCTTTTGCAGATGTAATCAGACTATTATGTGGTGCTACTGGACTAAGGGAGGCCCTAAGTCCAATATCTGGTGTCCTTACAAGGAGAGGGGATTCGGAGACAGAAAGGAAGACACAGAGAGAGGAACACCATGTGAAGATGGCGGCAGAGATTGGAGTGATGCATCCAAGGAACAGGAAAGACTGAAGCAATCGCTAGCAGCTGAGAGAGGGGTATGGAGCAGTTTGTTCTTCAGTGTCTCAGATGGAGCATGGCCCTGCTAACACCTTAATGTGGCCACTGAGCTTGCAGATCTGTGAGAGAATAAATTTCTGTTGTTTAAAGCCACCAAGTGTGCAGTAATTAATACACCTGGAACAAGAGCTCAGGGATACTCATCCTTCTGGCTAAGTGAGTGACCATACTTGGTTGAGGTTTATAGGTCAGTTGAATAGGATTAAATGCACTCAAAACTAAAATTGTTTTGAATATAGTATGTGTTTGAAAAATTAGAACACATTGCAGAATTTATAGTATTTTAGGATTATCATGAAGAATAAACAATTTTATACATTTTCTGAATGTATGTTGTTTCACTGCAAATATGTTGAAAAGGTAAAATAAAAATATCCCTCTATAGAACAATAAAGACTAGTAGTCTGGGAGGTTCATCTGTTCCACAAAAACTTATTAAGTGCCAGGCACAGTGCTAAGTACTAAGGTAGGCAGTTAAATAAGCCTTTCTGAGTTCAGTCTTTGCTGATAACATTTGACATTTGACATATTTTGAAAATTATTTATTATTTTAAAAATAATTTCTAGTTGTTAGAATGAGTGAAAGGAATCCGTTGTTTGTAGATTTTAGAATACACTGTCTTGCTAATCTTCTTTTCCCCATTATTCATGGATAATTAAGGAATGAAGTAAAATTCTCACCAATAGGCTTCCTCACGAACATCAAGACTAATTTTATCTCAGTGTTGTGACCTACATGTCAAATGAATCTGAGGAGCAGGGAAGAAAATAAAATTTTAGGCAAAGCCAGAGGGTAATTCATGCTGTGGTGTATGTCAGACAATGCCTGGTGAGAATATTAAAGTGCTTCAGTTAAGTCAAAGGTTTGACTAATGTTCAGAGTTTTCCTGTTGACTTTATAGCCTGAGCTGACAGTATAGACCATTTGTCATTGTCAGTGCCTAAGGCTGCATCGACAATGTCAATAGCAGTGGCAACAACAATTCTTTGAATAAAATGTTATGTTTTCCCATAATGAATCCAGTGTCTTTACATCCTGATTTCTCCTGATTTCTCAGCCCCTTGGCCCTGAATACTTTCCAGAAGACTTGAACTGCCAAGAGCATGTGTGGAATGTACCAGGTTTAAAAGTAGGCTGCAATTTTCCTAGGACTCAGGAGGTTTTTCTCTGTCTTGCCATAAAGTGTGGGATGCTAGAAGGAATGACTGGGAACTCTCAGGTATTCAACTCAATATACAGTCACTCAGTCACTGTCGAAGGAATGAATGAGAACCTGCAGACATAATAATTAGGTGAGACTGGTAAAGGAGCTAGGAGTTTTCAACTTCAGGGAAGAAGACTGAGAAGTAACTTAGTACCCAAGCAAATGGCAGAGACTCTTGTGTAAAGTGTGACATACTAGAAAGATTTACACTGGAAAAAACTTTTCAGTTAACCGCATGGCCTTGCAAAAGTTCAACTTGATGTTCCTCAGTGACTTCGTCTTTAATTTAGGGATGATGATACAGGTGACGACTGGAACCTAGCTCACATAGGTGCTGAATCAATGGCAGCTGCTATTTCTTCCACACATTCTAGGTATGGTGACATCCTTGAGATTAAGAGTCATGTATTGCCAATCTTTGTATTCCACAGAACAACTAGGTCAATGCTTGACTCAGAATGGGAATTCAATATATTTATTGAATTAAAATGCAAGATATATGATTTAGTTTAAACATAAAAGAAACTTTTTTTTTTAAATTACGTAAGTTCTGCACATTCCTGGACTCATTTATCTTGCAGGAGGGCTAGAATTGTCCTTTTAAGTTTTCGGAAATAGGAGGTACTGATGTGTTTGGATATTTAGGTGTCAGCATAGAGATGTTTAATATTGTTACCTTATTTATATTAGTGCATTTTGGATAAAAGCCTCTCAAGTCTTTAAAACTGTGGAAGAGACTGTGATAGGGAACTTTTTTTTTTTTCTGGAGAATTAAGTTCCCCTAATGAATCAATGTACTATGTGGGTAGTAACATTCTATATATGACTTTCTTCTTTCTATTAATAAATGGAATCTAGTTGACCTCTTCAACTTTGGCTGGGCTACAGCTATTATTTCAAAATTTAAAGGGATCTATGCTTGCCCTTGGGCCTAAAATTCCAAGTAAAATGATGCCCCTGGATAATAACTCTACATCCACAGAGATAATAATTGCGCCAAGGAATATGTATTGAATGGCTTATTCTCGTATCTTTTTAATGGCTTTCCCGAAGTACTGTCTTAATCCTCCCCAAACCTAAAAGAGTATCCACAAAACAGAATAGGGCAGAGGTTTTTATTCACAGCAGTCATTTCCTTGCTCTGCCTGCATCTTACCTTTGCTCAAGCCAGCAGCTTGAGCTCCCACTGTTTTGTTGTCTAATTCTGAATGTTTGCAAGCTCTTTCTTTTCTTTTTTCCTGTTTACCTCTTGGATTGCTCAAGATAAAATGGATTCACTTGAATGCCAACATGATGTGATTTGATTTCCATTACTATAATGCCTCCCCTCCCTTTTTTACTTCTGCTGATAATCATTTCTCTTAACTAAACATGATAATTAGCATTTTGTGTTCCTTAACAGCTGTTTTCTCTCTCTAGTCATCTTAAAAAAAAACCATAACACAAAACTGGGTGTCTTTCTTCAGTCATTTTTGTCTTTGGATTTCTAGTTTTAATTGGTTTTCTTATTTGCTGCTATTCAGAAATAATTCTATTTCCATGTAATGCAATTAAAAAATATTTTTGACAAGGATTGATTTTGAGTATTAGTTTTACTTCAAATTGTTTTGCTTTCATTTCAGCACATGAAAAAAAAATTCTAGAAGATATTAACTTAACAGATCATCCCCATGATTTTTCTGAGGTTTGTATTCTCTGTATTAAGGCATAAGATATTCAAAGTCCAAACTTAAAAAAAAAAAATGAAAACAGGTTTATCTAACTTAAAGAAAATATTCAATTATAGATTAAATTAATCACTTTTTTTTTTTTTTTTTTGAGATGGAGTCTCACTCTGTTGCCCAGGCTGGAATGCGGTGGCAAGATCTTGGCTCACTGTAACATCTGCCTCCTGAGTAGCTGGGATTATAGGCCTGCGCCATCATGCCCAGCTAAGTTTTGTATTTTTAGTAGAGACGTGGTTTTGCCATGTTAGCCAAGCTTGTCTCAAACTCCTTACCTCAGATGATCCACCCACCTCGGCCTCCCAAGGTGCTGGATTACAGGCGTGAGCTACCACGCCCAGCCACATTTATAATAATTCTTTATAAAGACCATTCCTTAGATATCTTTAAATAATGTTTGTGTGGTATAAATGTGTCATAGAATTTTAAAGTAGAAAGATGTTATAAATATAATTTATAAAAATTAAAACTGTATTTCTATTAAGAAAATTTACTTATTCTTTAAATACTTATTTAAAGAGTTAGGTAAACCATAATCAATTAAGGTTTTCTGCAAGAAGTATTGCTGCAGCAAACATTAAGATCCAATGAATCTCTCTTTGTGGCAAGGTATCCCAATGCAGTGAGAGATCTATTTTGAGCAGACATCTGGTTTCCTGCTTAAAGAAATTCATTTTATTCTATGGTTTACCTTGGGAAATATTACAGATCAATGAGTAGCACTATTCCTTAGCTTTCCAACTTTGTGTTGGAGTTCATAAATATTAATCACTTTACTTCCTTCCTCTTTGCCCTGTAATGAAAGTTATCAGAGTTCTGGCGGCTCAGAGGTGCGTCACTGCCCAGTGAAATGTGGAGAGTGAATCGCCATCTAACATCTATGAAGACTACACATTCACCTAGAAAATAATGCTTTCTGAACCATGCATAGATTGAATATTCTAGATTTGCCCTTGGAAATTTGTGTTATTTCTAGACATATTTTTTTCCTTTCTTCACGTGCTATCATTCACTTGAATTAGTTCTACTTTCTAGGAAGCTTGTCTATCTTCTGTGTGACAAAAATATTGTTTATAAATTTAGCAAAAGAATTCAAGGACAGTAAAATTAATTCATGGAAAAGCATGAACGAATTTCTCTTTAGGTGGCAAATGTGGAAAGCAACACTTATGTACATAAGACAGTATTTTTACCTATCCTACTTTTGAGCTCTTGGCTAAAATATTATTTTTATTGTTATTTTGTCTACTCATAGTAACATTTAAAGACAATATTTAAAATATTTAAGAACTATTATGAGAAAGCAATGTTTATAAAATTGCAAATACAGAAGGTGAATCTCTGATTTAGTAAGTTTGTAAATTTATTTTTAAAAAGATCCAAGCCACCATCTATCTCCAGTTTCTCTTACAAATATATTATTTCCCGGAAAATTATCCAGCTTTTTATATAAGATTCATCTATCATATTATCATTTAAATTACTACTTTCATAAAAGTACTGCCCCCACCTAGTCTTTCCAAAACAGATTAAAATGGTTTAAAAAATGCAAGGAGAAAAAGAACAAAAATGAAATAAATCTTTAAATACTCAATTTATGATGCATTGTTCAGTCATAACTGTTAAGTGTATGGATGGAAAGATGAGAAAACATGTAGTCTGATTTGACTTTTCTTCAAGTCTCAAAACAAGAATGTGAACAATTTTCTAAATCATTTCAGATAGAAAGAATACACTCATCTCAACTCTTGGAAATTTTGCCAAAGTTGATTTTCATTTTGAAAAGTCACCTGGCATAGATAAAGGAAAGTGGACCCCACCCAAGTTTGGATTTCAGTTTCCAGGCTTGAGTGTCCCTCATAACCCTGTGAGTACTTCGTATAACACTGTTACGCTCATTTTATACTGAGGAGACTGGAGCCCAAAAAGCTGAAATGCTAAGCCTAACTGTAGCCCTCATTCTAACACCAGACAGTTGCCTATTCACAGGATAAATAAAATTCACAGGAGGCCATTGGTTTGGACTGAGCTCCTGCACTAGGTCCAACAGGTGAAACAAAATGGAGTCATTCAGGCTGGAGTTCCACCTCACCAAGCCAAAACTAATTTGTTTATCTGACCTTTCCAGAAATCAGGAGAAACAGAAATAATCATCATATCCCCAAACAGGTCAGTTTTAGCCTACGTAGTAAGAAGTCCCCTCTGCTTTAAACTTTACAAGAACAGTAATTTTGTCTCTGTTTTTTGAGAGAGAGTCTTGCTCTGTTGCCCAGGCTGGAGTGCAGAGGTGTGATCTTGGCTCACTGCAACCTCCGCCTCCTAGGTTCAAGCGATTCTCATGCCTCAGCCTCCCAAGTAGCTAGGATTACAGGCATGCACCACCACACCTGGCTAATTTTTTGTATTTTTAGTAGAGATGGGGTTTTGCCATGTTGGCCATGCTGGCCTTCAACTCCTGAGCTCAGGTGATCCGCCCACCTCAGGCTCCCAAAGTGCTAGGATTACAAGCGTGAGCCACCATGCCCTACAAGAATAGTAACTTTGAAATAACTAATCTGCTTTTTGTTTTCTGTTCCTGCTTTCTTCAGCACTTTTCTGCCTATAAAGCCAACATCCTCTGCTCAGCTCCTTGGAACATTCATTCTATTTATATAATAAGGTGTTGCTCAATTCTAGAATGGCAAATAAAAGCCAATGAAGATCTTTAAGCTATGTTTGTTGTAATTCTGTCTTTTGGCATTAGGAGCAAATAGATGGCTGTTTCAGTACATTTCATTTTTCAGATATTAGTGTTTTCCATTCTTGTGCATTCTTCCATGTTGGTTGTTTGTTTGTTTTCCTGCTCTGTTGCCCATACTGGAGTGCAGTGGTGCTATCATAACTCATTATAGCCTCAAACTCTTGGGCTCAAGTGATCCTCCCACCTCAGCCTTCTGAATAGCTGACATTACTGGTATGAGCCACCCCACACAGCCTGTTTTGGGCTTTTAATTAAAATCCTCTTTGGTTCCAGATTCACTTTCTTCACCAATATGTTTATTTCACATATTTAATGTGTTCTATTCACCATTTTCACATTCTATAGAAGATACAGTGGAAAGAAAATATCAATCTCAAATATAGCTTTGATTCCAGAAGCATCACATAGTTTGTACACACTTGAACGAAAGGCTTCTAACATTAGGTTTTTCACCTAGAAGGATACTGGAGATACAAAACCTGTCTAGGAAAACAAACCATTCTCCCTGCTAAAATGAAATGATACAGAAGGACCTGAAAGGACAAGTGAGCTCAGAGGTGGTAAGAATGTAAGACCTTTGCCAAAAAACTAGACAGAAACCCAGGTGAATTAGAGAAGGATCAAATAGAAGAAGAAAAGTTGTATTATAAAAAGGATAAATATAATGATCACTCTTTTATGATATAATGGTTATATCTTCAAAGACCTAGGCAGTATTATTGAAAATCTACTAAATTATTAAAAAAATTTGATCTGATGTCTGATGCAAGATAAGCAACACAAATCAAATAACTTCTATTAATTCACTGGTAATAGTAATGGTATTTAGTAATTGTGCAATATTATTACTAATTCACCTAGAAATAAAAGTGTGAAAATGTGATAACGCTCATAATAAACTGAAAGCAAATTTAACAAAAATATGAAAGCCTCAATGAAGAAAAACATAATATATAAATCATACAAAAGCATAAAGACATGTTTATCTTTCCTGAAGGATATAAAATGGAATCAAAACAAATAGAAATACATGCCACATTTTACATGAAAAGACAATATTAGAAATGTCAGTTTTCCTTAAACTGATACATAAACTTAATACAATTGCTATTTGTATTTACTTTTTGCTGTGTCATAAATTATCACTAATTTAGCAACTTAAGAAATACCTATTAATCTCAGAGTTTCTGTAGGTCTGAAGTCTGGGGAAAGCTTAACAGGCTCTTTGGTTCAGTTTTTCACCCAGCTGCTATCCAGGTGTCAGTTGGTGTGTGATCTCATCAGAGGCCTGACTGGGGAAATGTTCACTATCGATTCATTCAGTTTTGGCAGATTTATTTTCTTGTGGGTGTAGAACTGAGGCCCCTTCTGTTTGCTACCTGTTGGCCAAGAAGAAGCTCTTTGCATCTAGAGGCCTCCCAAAGGTCTTTGCCACACAGTCGTGTACGAGGTTACAACATGACAACTTACTTATAGCCTGTATTGGAGTCTGGTTAGCAAAGTGGGTACTATTACATGTATAGTAACATAATCATGAGAGTGATACTCATCACCTTTGCCATAGAACATACCCTTATTATGGGAGTGACATTCTTGTAATGTTGCCCAGGCTGTTCTTGAACTTACAGCCTCGAGGGATCCTCCCACATCAGCCTCTCAAAATGTTGGGATTACAGGCATGAGCCATTGCACCTGACCAAAAATATATTTTTTAACTAGCCGGGCGAGGTGGCGGGCGCCTGTAGTCCCAGCTACTCGGAGGCTGAGGCAGGAGAATGGCGTAAACCCGGGAGGCGGAGCTTGCAGTGAGCCGAGATCGCGCCACTGCACTCCAGCCTGGGTGACAGAGCCAGACTCCGTCTCAAAAAAAAAAAAAAAAAAAAAAAAAAGAAAAGTGAAAAGGTATACTTATTTATAAGTCTTACCATATTTAAAAGTACAGAGTTCATGGATGGAATTTTTAATATATTCCTCTAATTCTACACTGTCAATTGACATGTAGAATCAATAGAATAGCAATGATACTTTTATTTCCTATTGTAAAGTCTGGCTGTGTCTATTTTTAAAAGTGCTGGATTCTGCTTTTAGTGGGTAATAACTTAATAACTTGCTATAATCAGTTTGTCTCTACCATCTCCAGATTAGTTACCTACTATTTCATCCAGACTCTGTTCCATACCAGCATCTGCACTGATTTTAAAACTCTTTACCTCCCTTTCCAGTAAACAAAGAAATAAAAATAAGTAACAATGAATCACATCACAACAATGTCTATGTGTGCCCTCTGTCTCAGGAGAAAATAGTGATTTTTAATTGTAAAATTGTTACGATAGACCGCCTTCTCAGGGAAGTGAAAAATTGGCCATTGCCATAATAGCAAAAAGCAGATTTTGTACTTACATAAGAATTTAGTCAGTGATGATAGTGATTGTGTTAAAATTACTTGCACTTTTAGCATGTCAAAGAGTTACCTCATTAACCCCTTTTAGTGGTTTCACAACCATAGGTAATCAGATAGCAAGTCTATAGATAAAAAATCTGGCACTTTTAAATAAAAAATTGCTTATGCAGTAAAGGAGAAGCATGCTTCTAACAACTGGATCCTTTGGCAAGGTACCCTTATATTTGCTTTCACTCGTGCTAAGGAAAACTGTCCTTAGCCACCTGAGATGGTAGCCCAGTGCCAGCTGTTTTGAGCTGTAAAGGGTGTGCTGAGTAGTGAGCCTGTAGCAGTGTGCCCTGTGCCAGTATCCAGATACCATTCGTTGATTTGCCGAGTAAACACTCACCATTTAGAGTCCAATGAGGAAACACACTTGTACTTTGTTATATAACTTAAGTACAGCACATTTAATTTTATTTGAAAAATGAAATAGCTATTTTTGAAATCAATATGGAGAATATTTAAAAATAAATACTTTGGTCACTTTTAAGACTATATAGATTAAAATATTAATAGAGGACATAAATATGAAAAATGTGCAATGGCTAGTTATAATTAGTATCTATTTCTGATTAATGAGGGCAAATGCATTTTCTTTCAAGTACTTAAAACACAACACTACAATTTTCATTAGACTATATATTTTTAGAAAAACATAGTGTAATACTAAATGTGTAATTATGTGTTTATAAGACTTTTAGTATTACACTATTTTCTTAAAATTAGTGTAATATAAAAAGCGTTTAATTAGCAGATCATGTCTACATTTACATTTGTTATTTCTCTTGCGTCAGATTAAGTTGTGATTTGTCTATTTGGCTTAGGTTGTTCATAATGACCTGTTATCCTTTCATTGTCTATAAGGTCCATAATGGTATCTTATTTTTCATTTCAGATAGTGGTGATGTTTCTTTTCTCATTTTTTTCTTGCCAGAGATTTATCCTTTTTTTTTTTTTCATCTTTTCAAAGAACCACCTTTAGGTTTCATTGGTTTTCTGTATTGGTTTTGTATATCATTGATATCTGCTCTTTGTCATTTCTTGTCATGTATTTAATACATTCTTGCTATTCTATTTCCAACTTATTGAAATGCTTGCTTATATTGCTTATAATTCTTTTTATGTTTCTACTATATGCATTTAAAGATATAAATTTTATAAATTCTCTATAGAAATGCTTAGCTACATCACACAAGTTTTGATATGTTGTTCCAACATAGTTTAATTCAAAGTATTTAATCAATTTTAATGTGATTTTTTTTCTTTCACTTGTCAAATATTTCCAATGTAATTCTATTGTATATAATTGAAATCATATTCTATATGACTTAAATCATAGAGAAAATTATTTACAGCCTGCCGTATGATGAATTTGGTAAATGTTTTATGAGCACTTGAAAAGAATGTGTATCTTGCAGGAATAGAAAAGCAAATACTGCATGTTCTCACTCATAAGTGTGAGCTGAACAGTGAGAACACATGGACACATGGAGGGGAACATCACACACCAGGGCCCATCGGGGGGTTGGGGGAAAGGGGATGGAGAGCATTAGGACAAATACCTAATGCATGCAGAGCTTAAAACCTACATGAGGGGTTGATAGGTGCACATGTATACCTGTGTATATGTATACCATGGCACATGTATACCTGTGTAACAAACTTGCATGTTCAGCACGTGTATCCCAGAACTTAATGTAAAACAATAATTTAAAAAATGTGTATTCTGTTATTCTTGGGTGTAATGTCATTGTACTTTGTTAATTAGGTGCCATTAGTTTATAGTGCTATTAGCATTTTGGGTAGTCTTATTGACATTTTTTGTTTGATTCTTCTCTTAGTTTTTGAGAGTGATTTGTTAAAATCTCCAAGGATGATTTTACATTAATCTGTTTATCCGTTTTAGTTCTGAAAATTCATGCCTTACATATGTGGAGATTATATTATTAGGATCATGCACATTTATAATTATTCTGTCTCCTGGCACTTTGACCAATTTATCATTACAAAATGTCTCTTTTTATTTTTGATATTTTTTGCTGTAGTGTCTAGGGTTTCTAATATTAGTATAGCTATGTTATCTTTCTTTTTGTGTTTCATAATATATATTTATGTTATATAGTAGTACACTGTATATATATTTCATCTTTTTTCTGCACCTTCTATTCTTTTTTTCATGCTTTTGTATGAGTATTTTTGATGACCAATCCTTCAGTTCACTCATTTTCTCTTTTGTTGTTTCTAATTTACTGTTAAACCTATATATTAAATTCTAAATTTCAGTTATTGTATGTTACAGTTCTATAATGATCTCTTGGTCATTCGATTCTTTTTGTTTAAGATTCCAGTCCTATGGTGAATCTTCCCATTTTTCCATGTACTCTTTTTAGCACAAAAAATTAATTATATTTATCCTCAAGGGTGAATGATGATTCTAGTTTGTCTGTTGTTTTTATTGTCTTCAGTCATTTTCTTCTATCTCTTGGAACACTTGAACATTTTTAAATGGTTTTCTGATATTGTATATGAAAGTTATAGGAAAAACTTGAGACTTTAGATGATGTCAGGCCTTGCAGATGACTTTCAATTGCTGGCAGTCAAAGTAGGGGAAGACTGTGAAACATGGAAATTCCATGGTTTAATAATGTATATCACTCTTTTTGAAGGCTTATGTATTTCAAATTTACTGTCTCTTTTGAGGTTTAGCTTTGCCAGGGTCCTAACTGGAATTCTGCTTTTTGTTTGCTTTATGCCTAGTAATTCTCCTCCTTCTTGACAGGCTCTGAGCTACTCTGTTTTGTCTCAAGAGTCATATGAAATTACCAAATACTCTGCTCATCTTCCTATCCTTTTGGCTGAAACATCTCAGCTTCATTACTTTTCGGCCCTAAGCCACAACCACCTCAAGAGGAAAAGTAGAACAAAATATTGGGCTTATCTCAATGCTCTTTTAATCTCTCTGGATCTCATTCTATCACATTTACAAACAATTGATTCTATAAACATGTGAGACTGCCAAAGCTTTTAGCCACTGCTTAGAAATCAGCAGATGACTCCAAAATCATTTGGCTGTCTCAATAGTTGTAGGGGAAAAATTGAAAAATTTCAATACATTTTATGTTTAAAACAACAACTGGTTTATAAACTTGTTTATAAAAGAATTTCCTTGATTTGGTGAGGGTTGTGTACCAAAATCTACATCAAATACTCTTAATGAAAAACAGTAGTTAAATTCATTATTTTTAAGACTGGGGGCCAGGTGCGGTGGCTTATGCCTGTAATCCTAGCACTTTAGGAGGCTGAGGCGGGCAGATCACCTGAGGTCAGGAGTTCAAGACCAGCCTGGTCAACATGGCAAAGCTCTGTTTCTACTAGAATTACAAAAATTAGCCAGGTGTGGTGGTGTACGCCTTTAATCCCAGCTACTCAGGAGGCTGAGACAGAACTGCCTGAACCTGAGAGGCGGAGGTTGCAGTGAGCTGAGATTGTGCCACTGTACTCCAGCCTGGGCAACATAGCAAGATTCTGTCTTAAAAAAAGACTGGGAACAAGAGTAGAATGCCCATTATTTTTCCTTCTGTTATACATATTGTTAGATAGCTTGGACACTGAAAATAAAAATAATTATATTGAAATGACTATCTAGATAGAGAATACAACCAAATCAGTAAGTAAAGTAATAGACCTTATAAATGAATTAAGGTTGCCAGATTTGAATCAATAAAAATTAATATTTTCCTACACCATCAAAACCAACATATATTATAGTTATATGTATCCATGTATGTGGCTATATCATATATATATCATATATCCACATATGTGGGTATGTATGTACACATGCACATACATCTGTATGCATATTTATATATACATATACATATATTTTTATATATTTGTAAAGTGACATTGAGGAAGTTCAAGTTTTTCAAAACATATTGTAAAACTTATTAAATATTACTTATATGTCATATATAAATTAGTTAATAATTTTGATAACAGTTTTTGACCATATGATATAGTCTATAAATATGAATACATATTTAAAAGTGTATTTTTTTTAAAATGGTCTCTTTTAAACTGTGATGTAAATAATCACATAGGAGATATCAGAAGTGAGGACATGTTCCGTCCTATGTCCTTGTTTTCTCACTTGTCTTGATTAAGAGAATGGGGCTCATTTATTAGTCCCTTTCTTTCTTCCTTTATGGAAAGTGTAGTATTTGTAGAAAATAATGATGTATCACTGAAGCAACTGAAACTGAAGCAAAATGTATAGCCTGTTATGACAGTGATAGTCCAGAGGGGTAATGCAGTCTTGATACAATAAATATGAGATCGTTGTTTTGTGTCACAGCAAATGTAAAGTCTCCTTTCTATAGCTGGGCTGATAGCCTTGGTTATCTCTTGCGCCATTGTGCCATTCAATTTACTATGTAGTGATTGTCTAATACAATGAAAACCAGAAAATCTTCCACTGAGCAATGCCATGCTGTCACCTAGTTCTTTCCAGGAAGAAAACAGGATTGGAACAGATGATTACAATGAAGAAGCACCGTTTTATATTGGATGATGGCGAATATGGCATTTTTTTCAGCTACATTGTGTGACTAACAGCACAAAACCTTAGGCTTTGCCCCAGCAGAATGAGTGACATATATGACTCACTGTCCTGCGTGGTATGTCCTAATGTCTCCTGCCTGCTTGAAAACAGACTGCCTAAAACAGCAAAATGGGTTCTTAGATAGAGCACATCTGAGTTACAATTAAGTAAAGTGAGAAACACTGAAGTGGAAAGCAGACCAAGTTCACCCTTCCTTTGACTTGCTGTTTCACATCACACAGATACAAAGCAATTTTATATTCTTTAATATTGAGAAGGACTGTAAACTGTTTGCTCTTTTATACCAAATCTCCCATGGCCTGCAGAATTTGGTAACCTGTAATTCATTTATATGCTGTGCTAGTCCAACCCCAAACTGGGGCTTGAATCCCTCACTGAAGGGTTCATTAGCATTATAAATTAGCCTCACTCTCAATTTATGTGTTGATTTGTTTGTTTTTTAGTGTCTCTTTACTTTGAGAAGTAACTTAAAACAGTTTATAATGTAAATACACATATGGGAGTTAAAAATAAAGACTAAAAGTAAGAAAATATTGAGGAAAAAGTAAAATGAATACTAGAGCTTCCAAATTTTCACCAGAAAATGAGGAATTCAGGCAAGGGGTGGTTTTTTCCCTCTTGGAAAAAGAAGCAGAATGAGAAAGGACATGAGAGATCTTGGGAGTAAACAGATCTTGATTTGAGAGGATCTGAAACCACTATGTGGTAAGACACAATGCTAGGAACATTTATACATTTTCTTTATTTTCTCTTTGGTCTTTCTTAGTATTTAGTTAACTCTTCTAATGAAAATATCCATCACGACTAGACTCGGGCATGGCACACCAAGGGGATAGCTGTGGTGACTGGCCAAACTGGGAAATGTCTGCACATCACTCTTCCTATCTCCAGAGACTATTTTCAGATTGAAATCTGCAGGGTCTGAATTTCCGTCTATTTCGGGAAGTCACATTCCACTATTAAGGTGAAAGACCACCCCTAAGCGATTGATAACAGAAGGTTATTAGCTTTGTGTTTCCTGGCAGCCAGCAGATAGCAGTGCAGCTTGCAAGAGTTATCTGATAAAATATACCCTAACACTTTAGAAGAAACAAACTTTTACTTGGCACTACATTCTAGTAGAATTTACCTTATATTTTATTGACTTTATGAAAAAGGATTCTCCATCTCCAATAGCAGGTTTGCAGGATATGCAAACATCTTTGATTTTGGTTTTAATTTTAATAAAGTTGAGGGTCACACTGTTAAATTATAATTTACTAAACTCCTTTGCTCTGTTATTATTGGCTATGTCTTAGACCAGCAGTCTCCAACTTTTTTGGCACCAGGGACTGACTTCATGGAAGACAATTTCTCCATGGACTGGTAGGGGGAGCGGGGTATGGTTTCAGGGTGATTCAAGTGCATTACATTTACTGTGCACTTTATTTCTATTATTGCTCCATTGTGATATATAATGAAATAATTATAGAAGTCACCATAATGTGGAATCAGTGGAAGCCCTGAGCTTGTTTTCTTGCAACTAGATGGTTCCATCTGGGAGTGATGAGAGGCAGTGACAGATCTTCAGGCATTAGATTCTCATAAGGAGCATGCAACCTAGATCCCTTGTATGCACAGTTCACAATAGGGTTTGCACTTCTATGAGAATCGAATGCTGCTGCAGATCTGACAGGGGGCAAAGCTCAGGCAGTAAAGGGAATGATGGGGAGCAGCTGTACATACAGATGAAGCTTCGCTCACTCGCCCACTGCTCACCTCCTGCTGTGTGCCCCTTAGACCACTGGTCCTAGAGGTATGTGTATTTAGCAGGTACTTTAAATTGTCTTTCTCGAATATTAATTATCCAATCAGCACTTAAGGATAACCTATTTATGAGACAGAACAAATAAATTAGGAAATAAACAGTTCCTTAATTATAACAAAGACCACACATAAAAAAATAGTGGAGAAAGTGGGAGAAAGAGCTAGGTGGGAAACAGGTTTTAATAATATTTATATTTAAATGCTTTATTGTTACATGCACCCTCTTTCTCCAGATCTGCTGTTTTTTTCTTGGACGTCTTCCTGGTATGGCATGCTCCAAGGAAGATCAACAATATAGTATTAGCATATTTCCGAAAGCCTATGGACAAGGTAGATTTCTGGTAAGTGTTGCTTATTTCTAAGTGAGCACTCTCTTATAATATTGGCTCTTTCCTTTACCATTTATCCAAAGCCTATTTAGATGAAGATGAATACCCTTTCCTAACATTCCCTAAAAGAGCAGCGTTTAAAATATAATACCCCAGTATCCCCAAAGTCTCTGTGAGGTGAATATGAATAAAATCAATTTTTAAAGGGTAATTACTGCAATTTCACAGTGAAGACCCTTTGTGTCAAGATTTCAGTTTTTGAAGACTATAATTGTTGAGGGAATCATAAAATAACAATCATTTGGTGAAGGCCCAGATTTTATGCTTTTGAAATAGCATGAGGTTTATGACAACATTACACCAAAGGTATCTAAAACGAAAACCAAAATTTTTGTCAGAGTTGATTGTCTCATCAACAGGTGTCCTAATAAATTCAGTTAGATTTCCCTGAAGGTGCTGAGCAGTGGGATAGTAATTTTATGCTAATTTTGACTTTGATTCCTTTATATCATTAATTTATTCATCAGCAGTGACATGTCCTGAACTTCACAGTAAAGCCAAAGATCTCTAGAGATTGAGTTAATTAGGTCAATAGAAAGGAGAGTATGTAAAGCTTAGTTTTAGATGTGAAAAACTCATAATTAACCCCACTTATTTTAAAGGTACTAGTATCCAAGTTTTTTCTTTGTAGAATAATTGTATAATGCATTATTGAAAAAAAAAATTGCTGCTGCTTTACAAAATCTTTCCAGGAAAGGGTAATATTTACAAAAGTTGTTATCAGTGGCCACAATAAACGGAATTCTTCTTTGGTTTCATGTTTTCCCCTATGGACAGTATATGATGTGTTAGGCTATTCTCAGGCTGCTGATGAGGACATACCTGAGACTGGGTAATTTATAAAGAAAAAGAGGTTTAATGGACTCACAGTTCCACGTGGCTGACGAGGGCTCACAATCATGGCAGAAGGTGAAACTTACATTTTACCTGGCGGCAGACAAGATAATGAGAACCAAGTGAAGGGGGTTTCCCCTTATAAAACCATCAGATCTCATGAGACTTACTCACTACCATGAGAACAGTGTGGGGGAAACCACCCCCATGATTCAGTTTTCTCTCACCAGGCCCCTCCCACAACATGTAGGAATTATGGGAGCTACAATTCAAGATGAGATTTGGATGTAGACACAGCCAAATCATATCATATGTCTTATAAGTGGGCTTCAAGTGTGAAAGGTTTTGTTTTAGCGCTCTGTGTGTGTGTGTGTGTGTGTGTATGTGTGTATGTGGCTTGTATAGTAAAGAATTTAGGCCAGGCGCAGTGGCTCATGCCTGTAATCCCAGCACTTTGGGAGGCCGAGGTGGGTGGATCATGAGGTCAGGAGATCGAGACCATCCTGGATAACACGGTGAAATCCCGTCTCTACTAAAAATACAAAAATTAGCCGGGCGTGGTGGCGGGCGCCTGTAGTCCCAGCTACTTGGGAGACTGAGGCAGGAGAATGGCGGGAACCCGGGAGACAGAGCTTGCAGTGAGCTGAGATCATGCCACTGCACTCCAGCTTGGGCAACAGAGCGAGACTCCGTCTCAAAAAAAAAAAAAAAAAAAAAAAAAAAAGAGTTTAATCTTATTCAAGGAGAGATATGACCTTTGTCCTTGCCTTCTGGAAGGTAATATCTAAGCCCTTGGAACATTGTTTCTGACAGATGGGAGTGTGACAATGTGATTTAGGGCAGGGGGCTGGACATGCCAGGCATCCAACAGTGTGATTTGGTGGGGGAGCCTTAGGTCACACAGTAACAGCTTGACTTCTAGAGGGGCTGGACACTGGATCAACCATGTGTGTAGTCAGCTGTGCCTGCAGATGGAGTGCCAACAGGGACTCTGGGCACCAAAGCCTGGGTGAGCTTCCCTGGTTGGCAACACTCTGACCTTATTGTCACACTTGAAGACAACACTTGCCATGACTCTACGTAGAAAGGACAACCGGAAGCTTTGAATTTGGAGCCTTCCTGGACTCCGCTCTATGTGCCTCTTCATTTGGCTGATTTTAGTTCGTATCCTTTAGCTGGGATACATTGTAGCCATGGGTATAGCAGCTTTATGGAGCCATCTATTGTTCACCAGAAGCTGTGTCCAAGGATACATAATTTCACTCTTAAAATAATCTATGGTTTCGACTGGTGTAGGTATTGTTGAAGCATTTCTGTTCCAAACTCAGAGTGCATAAAATAAAGATTAAGAGTAATGGCTTTAAGAATTCACTAAAAATTTTTGAGCTTTACGGCTTCCTCAGTTTCATACTGTAGTTTGCTTCTTTCTTTCTTTTTGTTGGGCGGCAGGGTCTGGTGCTATTGCCCAGGCCTAAGTACAGTGGCCCAATCATGGCTCACTGCAATCTCTGCCTCCTGGGCTCAACAGATCCTCCTGCCTCAGCCTCCCGAGGAGCTGGGACCACAGACAAGCACGCCCAGCTAATTTTTGTATTTTTTTTTGGTAGAGATGGGGTGTTGTCCAGGCTGGTCTGGAACTCCTGGACTCATGCAATCTGCCCACCTCGGCCTCCCAAAGTGCTGGGATTACATGTGTGAGCTACCATCCCAGCCTGTAGTTTCTTTTTGATGATTATCTGGGAAGGGATTTGAGAGGAGCTACAGTCAGCACATCTAAGTCTGCAACTAGTCCTGAGTGGGAGCAGCTTATTCAGGGGAGAAGTAGGGTGGCTGAGTCCTTTCTCTTAGCAGCAAGGTGGATATTGGAGCACAGAACAGTTGCCACGACATGGCTTTAAGGTTTAAATCTAGGAAGAATTGGGAGGATTTCCCAAAGGAAGTTCAATGGCAAAAATTTGTGAGTTTTAATGTGTAGGAAAAAAATTACAAAATAACACAAATCTGTCTATGGTATCAGTCAGCCTCCTATTTGTATTGTCATCCCTACTTTCTGTTATCCGGCTTAAGGGTCATGCATGCATGTGGCTCATGGGACACTGCAGCCACACCTGTCACCAGAGCTTCACTTCATATCACAAACTTTATTCCCACACATATTCAGAGCATAGTATAGCTTCCCAGCTAATTTAAAATCAATGGTTAATTAGATAACAGATTATTAGTAGGTGCTTCTCCCATGGAGATTTAAACTCAAAGATGTTTGTGTTGTTAAATACTCTTGGTACGTCTCCTTCCAGGGGCACAGTAGGTTTGTATTTTCTAGCCCTATTTGGTGAGGAGAGGGCGTGTAACTAGTTCTGGCTCAAGGTGTGAGTAGAAGAGGTGGGTGCCACTACTTGGCTGGAGAATGTAATTACCAAAATAAAACCATCAAGACCTCTACCTCTTAGGCGTTAACTGAAGGAAATCATGATAGTAACTGGCTAATGGAACTGTTGTAAAGATTGAATTTTCACAGTGTCTACTAAGTGGTTAGCATAGAGTTCAACACATATTAACTATTTAATAAATATGAGTCATTAACCTGTCACAATTTGATACTATAATATAGCAACATTTTATGAATAAGCTGTCACAAAAAATTTATTCCATACATCCAATCATGTCTTTAGGATGAAGTCATGATTTTCCACTGTCAAACAATTGATAATTTTAAAAATATTAATGTTGTGCAAATAAATTAGTAGTAAGTAAATGTGTAGAAAAAAGGATGTTTGGGGTTTTATGAATAAGTTGACTCTTTGAATCACCTCACACATTCTCTTGTCCTTGTTGGGAGGCTGCCAGACAAAGTTGAATTCATAACCTTCAAAGTTGAACTTAGAGGCATGTAAATGCATCTCCCTAAATTACTAGTTTTGTGATGCTGGGAAAGTTGCTTAAACTCTTTGATAAGTAGGTTCCTCATTTTTTAAATTTGGCTGATTCAAAATGTATTGTGATGTTTATATTAAATATATAAGCACACACGCACATTAAATTTGCCAAGAACATCTCCTTCCTTCTGAAAACAAAAACTCCCACATTATGTTTTGGGACCCATTCTTCTCCCTAGTTCAACCACATGATTCAGGTGGCCCCTGCCAATTACAGAAGCCATTCCTAACTCTAAGGCAACCTCTCCCACCCACAGTCCTGGCCACAAAGACAGCATATTACCCAAGATGAGCCCGTCTTTCCCTGGCGTTTTTTACATTAGAATAATGGAAGAGAGTCTCTTCCTTTCTGGTAACAGAGTTAGAAAGCTGAACTAGTAGCTGCCAGCAGCCAAAGTCCCAACTTCATGGGAAAAGTTGCTCAGAGATTGAAGGCCAAGGGAGAGAGATGGAGAGGGTGTGAGCATGTGTGTTTTCTTCGCCCAGGCTGGAGTGCAACAGCGCGATCTCGGCTCACTGTAACCTCTGCCTCCCGGGTTTAAGCAATTCTCCTGCTTCAGCCTCCCAAGTAGCTGGGATCACAAGCACGTGCCTCCAGGCCCGGCTAATTTTTGTATTTTTTGGAGAGACAAGGTTTCACCATGTTGGCCAGGCTGGTCTCAAACTCCTGACCTCAAGTGATCAGCCCGCCTTGGCCTCCCAGAGTGCTGGGATTACAGGCATGAGCCACTGCACCTGGCGCCAACTTTCAGTTATTCTTGGGTTCCTGTGGTACCCGTTCCCTGGCCTCAGTTTAGTTATGTGAACTAATGCAGTCCCTTTTTGCCTTAGCTAATTTATTAAGAGTTTTATTTTTTGTTTGGTTAATTATTTTCATTTTTTGATCACTTTAACTAAACGAACCCTAATGCTCTTTAGTCCCTGGTACATAGAGATTGCTCAATAAATTTCCTTTTTCCTATTTCTTTTCCTCTATTTTGTAATTTTATTTAGAACAATTGTTCCAAAGGATGGTACTCAAGACCCATTCAGGGGGTCTGCAAAATCAAAACTGGGCATTATTGGCCCTTCTGCTATGTTGGAACTTGCACCGATGGTTCAAAAATAGTGGTGGCTAAAATAGCTGGGGCCTGAGCACCAGTCAAGACAGAAGTACCCAACTATGCACGGGGCCGTTATATTCTTCTCCACACACTGCAGAAAGGAAAACAACAACAACATCATCAAAAAACCCCAGCCAGTTTCATGTAAGAATGTCCAGAAAAAAGTAGTATAAAATTACTAATTTTATGTAATCTTGACTACATGCTTTAGAAATATTCTGTGTGGTGAAATGGGACGCACACATTAAGTACTTCCGCTACTTACCGAGGACAATGATGTTCCTGAGAAAAAGTACTTGTAAGATTGAATGGCAAGCTGTGCTTGCTGCTACTTTTCACGGAACACCATTTTTATTTTAAAAAAAATGACTGGCGGACAAACTATAGGGATTCGAATGTGGTTTGTCACTCTAAGGGAAACAACTGGTAACATTAAAGCTTTCAAGCAAAAATTAGAATATTGGAGAACTCATATCAACCACTGTGAACTTGACAGTTTCTCAGCACTAAAAGACTTTTTCTGATGAAATTAGTGGTGACTTTAACAAATGTGACTTTTTGGTATTGTACAATTAATATGACAACACGTGGAAGATCTGCTTAACTGAGTGAAACAGTATTTTTCCAGTGACCAGTGTGTGATGTTACAAAATCATTCATGGTGAAATGTCCATTCACAGTGCAAAACAGACCAATGGATTTTAATGTAACTGAGTGTAAAATGCCTTTGCGTATAGTTTCACATTTTTAATTGCAAAAATATTAAGAAACTACCACTTGTACAATTTTTGGGTCATATGGAAGAAGAATAACCACAGTTATCTATGAAGGCAATTGAAAATCTCATCACTTTTGCAGCTAACTATATGTGTGAGACCAGATTATTTTTTACATGCTTGAACCAAAACAACATATTGCAACTATTTGAATGCAGAGGCAGCTATATGAATCTAATTGGGTTCTTAAGCAAGAAATTAAAGAAATTTTCAAAAATATAAAGCAATGTGATTGTGCTATTTTTCTCTCATTTTGGAAATACAGTTATTTTCATATGTTAACATGTTATGTGTCATTTAAAAATGTCTGTTTAAATTTACTTAAATTTAAAATACAGTAAATAGCATAGGTATAACCCACATAAACAGAAGCTCTTTGGTGTCCCCAATAATAGCGGTGTAACGATGTTCTGAGGCCACAAAGTGTGGTAACCACTTACATAGAACATCCCTTCCTTGTCTGGTCATTCATTTGATGTATGCCTAATGCCCACAAATGCATTATCGTCCCTCCCTATGTTTGTTCCTTACTGGAATAATATTACTTCATTTTTGTGCCCTAATGAATTATTTTAATCTTTAAATAGTCAACTAAAAATTCTTTTTCCAGATTTCCCCTATTTTCTGTCATAATAATTTGTACAAATTCTTATTATAAAACTTGCTGCATTTAATAATCTGTTCACATATCTGATGCTTCACTGGCCTGTGAGATCTTAAAGGACAGACACTCTTTTAGTCATTAATGCATTGGGACCTAGAAAAAGGTCCAGATCCCCATAAGCACTCCACTGAAATTTTCTTCTCGAAAGACTGAATTCTCCAGCTTCAGAACTCCATGCTCTTTTGTTCCCTTGCCATAGAGCACAGTAAGCAAGATGCCGGGAATGGAGGCTCATGGCCAGGCCTCAAAGAGAAACCAATCAAAAGGAGAACTGCCATATTTTGGCTCTAGGGATTCTGGAGATTCTCCAAGATTTCCAGCATTTCTCAGTTGCCTGCGATAGGCAACATCCACTTTCCACTGACAGCTTCTACCCGTAAAATTACAACAAACAAGAGCTATCCCGAAATATTCAGAACAGCTAATGAAAACAGGAGCTATCCTGAAACACTCAGGCCAGTTAATGAAAAGATAACTGCCAACTGGCATTATCTACTGGAAGCCACACAGCCGCATGGCACGGGGGCTTTTCCAGAACTTTTCTAATTGGATGAAAGTGAGAACATTTCTCAAGATTAATAAGGGTGTCAAATCATGTCCAGCTGGCAGCCCCAGGGCCTCACCAAGTGTTTAATCACACAACATGTGAGCATAAAAGCAGCATTAAGCAGCAGCCTAGAGGACCTTACTTCTAGGAAGTCAGCACCTCTTCCCAGATGCCACGTTTACTCTTACCTGTCATTACTGACCACTGCCTAAGACTAAAATGGAAAGTAAATAGCAACCCCTTTTCTGCAGAAAACCTTGTCCAGAAAAAGCAAATATTACTCACACCACAAGCAAATCTGACATCTTCCATGCTGTTCCCATCTGCTTCAGATATTCACACTGGACAGTTTTCAAATGACAGCAGATGTCCCAGCTAGAAAAAAAAAATTAATCAGCTGAGAAGAATGTCATTACCTAGCTAATTTTATAGTTTCAGAAGCCAGAAATGGTATTGCTTTTGGTTATCACCCTGATTCCTCAAATTACAATCAGCTCTTTTAAAAAATGAATGGTGTTTGCTTAGACACCTAGAGTGTATTTTATAAATAATCTTTACACATAGGCATCTAGATGAGGATGCTGCACTGAATGTTTGGTCTTTAAATAAGCTTAGGATAAAATTCTTCAAATCCATGAAAAATTGTGTATAGTGACAAAAGAAGGCAGTGTCAGATGTAAAAGATGTTAACTTCTGATTATTTAGAGTATCTCATACCTAATAATCAGCTATAGGAAACATCCTCTTTCTTTCTTTTTGTTTATTTATATTTATCCACCATTAATATCTTTCATTTGTGTTTTGTGTAAAATGAAAGAGATCATCAATAGCCAAAGCTGATATATCCTCTCCTCCTTTTTTACTTGCATTAATTTGAACAATTTGGCTGTAATACAGCTGTAAACCCCACACCTACTTGAGAACATGTAGTAGACAAAAACTGCTTAAAATGGACTGAATGTTCTTTCGGATGTTGTATTTCCCAATAACCAATTGTAATAATATGATGTCATATGGTCATTGTTGTGTAACTCAGGATAAGTTGAAAATAGTCTGTTGTTTTGCTATCAGGTTGTGGTCTGGGAACCAGCAGGCAGGACCACCATACATACCAGCAAAATAATGAGACTAGATGGGATATGTAAAAAGAGATCAAGCCAATGAAAGGAACTAGCATAGTTCATATCACTTAGTAGGTACAAAATAGGTAGTTCTAAGTTGCAAATTCTATCAAGCCCACAATATTCGAGGTTTGATGATTCAGGTACAATATAATAGAAGGCCCCAAATCTACCTGGTTGGGCATGTATAAACAAAGACTGCTTCATGTCTAGCAAGTGTTCTTTCTGACGTTGAGTTAAGGGCCCACTCCTTTGGAAGGATGGTGAGGAACAATAGCTTTTACCCACAGAATGGGAGAAGGTTCATTCTTAACAGACTGCTATGGGTTTTCTTCAATTCTGTATTTGTCAATTTGGCATCTGTTTATCACAGGACCAATTATATTAACTGTATTTTCTTACTTTTTTGTATTCTTGATGATCTAGCATTTGAGGGCCTTACAGACACAAGGAAAGACTGCCCTTCCCAGGGCTAGCTAATTCCTAAAGATAAGAACAAATTGCCTAAGAGCAAATCCATTATATGTAAAACACTCAATCCTGAGTCGATAGTCCCAACAATCCCCTTATCTAACCTTCACACATCAAGCCAATATTTCCCCCATCCTAAATCATCCCAGGGCCAGGTACAGGCCACTAGGACCACTCCTACAGCCCCAATCCTGCTGGAATTAATTCAGACTAACCAACCCAAAACTCTTTTCCCTGCCCTGCCCTGCCTTTCCCACCAAAACCTCAGTAAAGGCTCTGGTACTGACTGTTTCCTGTCTTGTCTTCTGCTACCAGATCAAAACCTGGTGCTTCCTTTGTGACACTGGTGTGCAATGACTCCCTCTTCAGATAATGTCAGAAATACATTATCTGAAATAAGAAACACATTGAAGGGTTAACAACACATTAGGCACTGTGGATCAGTGAACATAAAGCCATAGCAAGGTAAACTATCCAAAATGAAGCTAGAAAGATGAAAAGGTAAACAGAAAGTGAACCAATCTTCAGTGAGCTGTGGGAGATCAAGCAGGTAATCATTTATAAAATTAGAACACCAGCATGAGAGGCAGAGAAAATATAGTTTTAAAAATAATGCTCCCAAATTTATAAGATTAATAAAAACTGTAAAACTACAGATTCAAGATGCTCTAGTGAAGCAGGATCGTTTTCTGACCCCTTTGCAGGCAGGAACTGGAGTACATGAGTGCTGGAGTCAGCTGGCCATTCTGGCACCAGCAGGGACAGACTCCACCCACTCAAACCTGTTGTGTTCCACCCCTCATGGGAGGGAACACACAGGTGAGCAGGTGCAGGACCTGGGACAAGTGCTTTTGGACGCCAGCTTGAGCCAACTCTGTACCAGCCCTGCCCCAGCATCTGGGAGGTACCCGCGGCTCCTGAGGTCCCAGAGGAAGTGTTCCAGTGCTCTTTTAGCTTGGCCATCCATGGACAACTTAAGTGCTAACAGCTCAGTGGACCCTCTGCCTTTTCATGTGAGGCAGCTGCCTTCTACCAGCAAGAGCAAAGGGTCAGTGTGAGAGCCTTTTGTACCCACATTTGTGGCCCAAGTACTTGTCCAGCATCCAAAAGGAATGAGGTTGCACAAACAAATGGAAGATGGTAAATATGAGGGATTTTATTGCTGATGAAAGTGCCTATCAGCAGGAAGAGGAGCTGAAAAGGGGACGGAGTGGGAAGGTAACCTTCCCCTGAAGTCTGGCTGTCCCCGGCCAGAGTCCTCTCTGAAGCTACGCCTTCAAACCGTCCCTCTCAAGTCAAGCTACTTCTCTCTGACATCCAGCCATAGTGTCTGATGTCCAGTGACTTCTCTTCTCTGCCGACTGAGTTCTGGGATTGTTATGGGCACAGGATGAGGGGTGGGGCAGGCCATGGATGGTTTTGGAAAAGGTAACATTCAAGTGGGAAAACAGGGATGTAAGTTCTCACTTTGGGCCGTGGTATCATGCTTGAAGGTGGGATTTTGTCAGGGACACGCCCTTTTCTACCTAGAATTTCCCTGCCGCCTGCCTCTATCATTGTATCACTGGGACCTCCAAGTGTAATAATTGTCTTCCTTCCAAGCCTCATTCTTAGTTTCTCCTGTGGCCTCACTAACTTTCCTATTCTATATCAAACATTTACATGCTTAGAATAAGACTAATAATATGTGTCCACTTATGGTGAACAAAATACACCCTTCTCCACTCCCCCCAAAACAAGAGAAGTTAATGCCCTAATCCCTGGAAACTTCAAATATGTTGCCTTAACAGGGCAAAAAGGACTTAGCAAATATAAATAAGGTCCCAGACCTTAAAATAGGGAGAAAATCCTGGATTCTCCTGGTAGGTCATATTTAATCAGTGGAGTCATCAGAAACAGAGAACTTCCTCTGGTTCTCTGGAGTGGAAGAGATACAGCAAAAGAGGAAGTCAGAGAAATCCAAAGCATGAAAAGAACTCAGCCCTGTGCCATTGCTGGTCTGAAGATGGACAGGTCAATAGGACAAGGAATGCAGGCTGCGTGGAGGAGCTGGGAGAGGCTCCCAGGTGACAGCTGCAGGCAAAAAAAAAAAAAAAAAAAAATGGAACCTCAGCCTTGTAACGGCAAGGAACTGAATTCTGCCAACAACCTGAATGAGCAGCTTGTGTTGGAACCGAACTGTCGATTCCTTCCTGGGCAGGGGTCGCCGCGAAGGATCACCGACACGAGATTCACAGCAGAGAGTTATTTATTACTAGCGCGCTAGGATCCCAAGCTCTAAGTTGGCCCTGGGACCCCGAGTGCTTGTTACAGGTTGTTTATATAGGCAAACACAAGTTCAAACACAGCTTAAGGCGCGAAATTCAAACAAAGCTTTAGGCGCGTGGTAATTGGGTCTAGCTATGGCCTGAGCAAGGTGTCTTGTTCTAATTGGTTAGAGCAGGACCTTATGAGGTTTTTTCTTGGAGTTGCTGATTCCGGGAACTTCGAGGCAGGGTGGGACCCCCGGAATTGGCAGGGTGGGACCCCATGAGGTTGTTTCCCGGAATTGGCAGGGTGGGACCCTATCAGGGTGGGACCCTATCGAGGCAGGGTGGGACCCTATCGAGGCAGGGTGGGACCCTATCCAGAGCCACCTGGTGTTAATTTTTCTCTATATGAGGCCTAGTTTCTAAGTTTTATGAGGCCTAGTTTCACTTGGAAGTGGATTCTCCCCAGGAGCCTCCAGATAAGAGCCCAGGCTGGCTGACACCCAGAGTAATGAAATCATTCAAGCCAATGCAGACCTCTGACCTGCAAAGTTCTGAGATTATACATTCATGTGGTTTTAAGCTTCTAAATTTGCAGTAATTTGATACAATAGCAATAGACAATGATACACCACTCTTAAAGGCAAAAACAAAAACAAACCAAGCCAACAACTCCAGGGCACGTAAATCCTATGTTTCTCTAAGGGTCATGCTTTCTTTGGGAATTATGCTTTAATTTCTAGGTATAAAAACAGTAGTATTTTCTTATTCGGTACCATCGCACACATTTAGATAAAGAAGAAATGAATATGGCATATTAATGTGGTCAATGATCTTGCCTGTTATTATAAGATCACATTTCCAGTGGGCAATGTGGAGGGAGGTATTGTGAGATAATAAAACTCTGATTAGTATATGAATATAATATTTGCACGAAAGTTATCATTAAGGTGAGGTGCAATCTCAGTGTAAATTTGAGACTAGACTGTGCCCTACCACATGAAAATGGGATATGGGCTGTAAGCTTTTATATTTCTTTGTGGCGACGCCATAATCCCATTCAGCTTCTGTATATGAAAAGTTTAAGAAGTAAAATTAGGTATGAAGACATTAAGTAAGGAAAGTGCCAAAGCGTTATTAGGATGCTCAAAGGCCGTTTCTCAGTGGCGAGAAAGGGATGAGCTCCAGCCAGGACAGGGTGGAAAAGCAGATAGCCCGGTTACAGCCTTTGAGTCTCTTTTTTGGGGGCTAGAATGGAATATACCTCCCACACAGTAAGAAATTCAAATATAACTTTTGATTCCCCTAAAGCTTTACTAATAGCCTGCTATTGACCGGATGCCTTGCCAATAACATAAACAGTCGATTAACACCTATTTTTTATGCGTTATGCATTGTATACTATATTTTTTATAACAAAGTAAGTGAGAGAAAAGAAAATGTTACGAAGAAAATCCCAAGGAAGGGAAAATACACTTACTATTCATTAAGTAGAAGTTTAGCATCATAAAGATCTTCATCGTCTTTGTCTTGACATTGAGAAGGCTGAGAAGGAGGAGGAAGAGGAGGGGTTGATCTTGCTGTCTCAGGGGCGGCAGAGGCAGAAGAAAATCTGCATGTAAGTGGACCTGCACTTTCAAACCTGTGTTGTTCAAGGGTCAACTGTGTATAGATTTTCAAATATTTCCTTTGAAAATCCTTTGTAAACTATTTGTATTATTTCTATGGTTTTCTTTTTTTCTTCCTTTTTGTTATTAATTAATTTTCCATTTAAAAATACCTTTTGGCAGCTGGGCACGGTGGCTCACGCCTGTAATCCCAGCAGTTTGGGAAGCGAGGTGGGTGGATCACCTGAGGTCAGGAGTTCAAGACCAGCCTGGCCAACATGGCAAAACCCTGTCTCTACTAAAATTGCAAAAATTAGCTGGGTGTGGTTGTGGGCACCTGTAATCCCAGCTACTCAGGAGGCTGAGGCAAAAGAATCACTTGAACCTGGGAGGTAGAGATTGAAGTGAAGTCGCGCCACTGCACTCCAGCCTGGGCCACAGAGTGAGACTCTGTCTCAAAAAAAAAAAAAAAAAAAAGTAAACCAATTCTCAATGGCATATAAAACAGGCAATCATTTATGAAGCTGGAGTACCAGCACAAGAGGTTAAGAAAATATAGTTTTAAAAATAATAGTCCCAAATTTACCAGTGTTAACAAAAACTGTAAAATCACAGATTCAAGAAGCTCAGAAACCCCATATAGAAAAATAACAACAAATTCAGGAGAATCACAATCAAATTTCTAAAAACTAGCAATAAAGAGAAAAGTCTTACATGTAGCTCAAGAAAAAGGGCGTATTACAGAAAGGGAACAGAGGTATGAATGAGGGCAGACTTATCAGGAACTAAGCAAGCCAACAGAAAATTGGGTGACGCTTTTACAGTATTGAAGGAAAAAATATTAACAATAATGCATTGTGAGCTGTAGCAAGTACAAAAATGAAATGTGCAACATTATAATACAAAAGATAGGATCGGGTGCATGGAAGCATAACGTCGTAATGCTCCTAACCTGTAGTGAAATGACTTAATATTATTTGAAGGTGGATTTTGATAGGTTAAAGATGTATGTTGTAAACCCCAGTGCAACTATAAAAAATAAAACAAGAAGATCTAACTAGTAAGCCCATAGTGGAGGTAAAATGAAATCACAAAAATTACCCAGTTAATCCAAAGGAAGGCAGGAACAGTGAAAAAATAAAAATTGGGCCAATAGAAAGCAAATGGCAATACGATAAATTAAATTTAAATGGTTTAAATGCTCTATTTAAAAGTAGAGATTGCAAGATTAGATAAGAAAGAAGTTACAAATATATGTTACCTCCAAAAAACTCAATTTAAATATAAAGACAAAGGTAGGCTAAAAATGAATGAAAGGAAAACGAAACATGGATACACCACTGAAAATTGGTTAGCTATATTATCAGACAAAACCGTTTCTGTTGTGTTTTCCTCTAATTTGATCTTGAGTTCTCTCTGGAGAGTGGC
This sequence comes from Macaca nemestrina, assembly GCF_043159975.1. Taxonomy (NCBI): domain Eukaryota; kingdom Metazoa; phylum Chordata; class Mammalia; order Primates; family Cercopithecidae; genus Macaca; species Macaca nemestrina. The sequence goes on along the minus strand of NC_092125.1, from coordinate 10,956,205 downwards.
AGTAAGCTCCATCCCTATGCAGGGCGTTTAGGATTTAGCAATGAAGGAGTGTGCCTTTGTAGGATACTTCTTTATTCTGGTGGATGGCCTAAGGCCCAAGTGTCTGACCAATGACCAGGCGTCTCTTTCATAGGAAGCTTGTTTAAACTGGCAGACCCTCTGGTGGCTCTTGTCCTAGCCACTCTCTGCAAGAGTCCTGACCCAGAGAAGCTACGTCTGGCTGTGTGTGTTAGGCAAGACACAGAGCAGGCAACTGAGCAAAACACATGAAATAACAGAAGCATGGTTTTCCTTACAGACCCCAGCCAGCAGAGGGCAGCACATCTCGCAAGGCAGCAGGAAGAGGGGCGCTATCTGAGACACACGCATTCAGCCATTGAGTGGGGAGCAAGAGACAGAGCAAGGGACTAAAACTTTATTGGGATCCAGGGCATTATCCAAGCTAACTACCCATGCATGGGGAGTTCTAATTGGTGAGTTTCCATCAAGCCGGCACGAGCTCCATGGAGTCACAGTGTGTCTGAGGGTGGTTACTGTGGCAAAACTCCCCAGTCCATGTCAGGTAGGGGAGTCAGTGGGTCAAATCAAGTAGGTTGTGTCTAGCTTTCCCACAGAAAGGTGGTCACCACGAAGTGGTTGTATCAGGCAGATAAGTTGAGGAACTGAGAATGTCAAGTATAGTCATGTGCTGCATCTCAGTCAATGATGGATTGCATATGTAAGAGTGGTCTCTTAAGATTATACATACAGTATAAAAGACATTTTACTACACCTTTTCTGGGTTTAGATACACAAATACTTAGCATTGTGTTACAATTGCTTACAGTATTCAGTACGGACGTGCCATTCAGGTTTGTAGCCCAGGAGCAATAGACTATACCATACAGCTTCGGTGTATATTAGGTCATACCATCTAGGTTTGTGTATACTTTGTGATGTTTGCATAACAACAACATCACCCAACGACATGTTTCTCAGAAAGGATTCCTGTTTTAAGCAATGGATGGCTGTATTTGTGTATGTAAATATCTAAACATAGAATAGGTGATAAGTTGCGTAACTAAGTTATGATAGCTATTACATCAACAGGTAATAGGAATTTTCCAGCTCTATTATAATCTTATGGGACCACTGTTGTGTATGTTGTCTGTTGTTGACTGAAACATCGTTATGTGGTGCATGACTGTGTTTTGGATTTTCTTAATAATCCATAAATAAGAAGGTATATATTTGTTTTGATGGTTTTATCTTTTTATTATATCTCAGTGGCTAGGACTTCCAATACAAAGCTGAATATAATTGGTGACAGTAGGCATGCTTGTCTCATTTCCAATATAATGAGGAAAAGTTATTGATTTCATTATTGACATAATGTTTGTTATAGAGTTTGTGGTGGTTCATCTTTATCACAATAAAGGATATCCCTTTATTTCTAAATTGTTAAGAAATTTTATTATAAATATGCACTAAATGTTATCAATAATTTTGCAGCTATTAAAAGAATTATATGATTTTTGTCCTTTTTATTTTACAGTGTGATAGTACACTGATTACTTTCCAATGTCAAACCAATCTCTTGTAGAAAAGGAAGAGAAGGCATAAAGCATGATAGTGTAGGAGGAAAAGGAAAAAAAGAAGAGACTAGAGCTAGAGATCTATCTATCTATCTATCTAGAATTAAAACCACATGGTAGTAGAAAGTAGAGAGAGCCCATGGAAAGGCTGGACCAGAATCAGCCCTAAAACCAGTCCTGTTAAGTTTCAGTTATAACTTGGTAATCCTTCTTGCAATTAATGCAGTCTTGCTATTTGGAATGCACACATATTAATTGTATTTTATTTTATAACATTTTATTCAACACGTATTTACTGAAAACATACTAACTGCCATGTCCCTTGTTAAAAGTGATGGTTTCTGCCTAAACAGAACTTTCCTCTGAGAAAAGATATCATGCAAATCCCATAATCATGTAAGCAAAGGTAAAATTGCAATTGAGACATGTGGTCACAATATGCTACACTGAGGGTTACATAGAGCAATTTGAGCCCATATTGGGTGATTTGAACTGGTTTTAAGGTTAAGGAAGGCTTTAACAGAGAAAGAGTTGAATTGAGAAAGAGTTTGAATTCAGATCAGAAGTATGAGCAGGTACTAACTAAGTCAAGAGAGGAGAGTAAATATTGCAGACATGGGGGATAGCATATGCAATGACCCTGTGAGGGAGAAATGGAAAAAAGAAAAGGAAGTGATGAAGTAAATGATGTGACTGAATCAGAGAGAACAAACTTGCATGTTTTCAGCTCATGCTAATGAGGAAAGTAGGGGCTAGATCATGTGGAAGTTCATAGGCAAAGTTAAGACATTTTTTTTGCCTACCAAATTGTACCACAAAGCCTTTGATGGATTTGAAGAGAGATGTATCATCAGATTTATGTTTTGAAAAGATGATTCTGATTATATTGTGGTGTAAAGTTTGTTAGGCATCCAAACTGGTTGTGTGTAGATAGTAAAGAAGCTATTTCTAGAGTTGAAGCCACAGAAGACAGACATTTACAGTAGGTGGTGTGGAAATGGAGATAACAGGGTGGATGCTCGAGGTACATCGGGGTAAGAGCAATAGCACTTGGTGGTTTATGTTGATGTGAGTTTCTGGCTTGCACAAGAATCATTTCTCATGGACACAGGGAACTTCAGAAGAACTCCAGATTTGGAGTGAGGGGTGATGATGGGTTTGATTTTGGACATGCTGAATTCGACATGCTGACGTCACTTCACACAAGGCATATCAAATATGCAGTTCATTAATGTGTCTGATGGTCCAAAGAGAGGTCTGGGCTTGGAATAAAAATAAATGTGAGTCATTTATGTAGATGTGGTAATTGAAGCTACAGGTGCAGATGAGATCATTTACAGAAGCCCATTCGGAGTGAAATAAAAAGAGATTATAGAAACTAGACTTGTAGTTCTTTAGCATCCAAAGGCCAGTTAGAGAAGCATGAACCTTAAAAATAGAAAGAGAAGAAATAACCAGAAAGGTCAGAAGAAAACCAGAAGAACGTGTTATCAGAAACCAAAAGGGGAATATTTCAATCATTGAATGAAGACAAAACAACAGGGTTGAATGATGACAAAAAGTGAAGTCAGATCATATTGGTCGATATTTTAAAGTATTTATTATGTATCAGACACTGTTTAGAGAGTTTTTATTTGCATCAATTCTTTTAATCCTCACCAATGCTCCACACCCAGTAATCTAAATACAGAGCTTTCACATTTAATCATTATAATAAAATATTGTATGGTGTTCTTCTGACATGTAGTTATTGGCGATCTTTGCTAGCACTCTTTTAGTGGGTTGGTGGATTTAAAAACCTGCTTCAATGAATTAAGAAGTGATTCACAGGCAAAAACTGGGAGGCAAGTAATATAGACAACTCATGTGAAGGTTGACTGTAAAAGGGTTGAGGAGATGAGTCATAGATGTTGAAATCTAAGACATTATTTTTATTTATTTGTCTGTTTACACTGTTTAAAGCCAGTGGGTCCTGACCAAGGTAAAGAGCTAGTATGCATTCTCTCTCCTTCCCACAAGATTTGCCCTGAGAAAGTAGAAAGGAAAAACAGAAAATGTCAGAAATATGTGGTGGCGGTAGTGGTGGTGGTGATGGTGTCTGTGTGTGTGTGTGTGTGTGTGTGTGTGTTGTATGTATGTGTGTTTAGAGAGAGAGAGAGAAAGAGAAAGATTTTATGTACATATTTGTAGAGTATTGGCTTTGTCTTAGGGCAGGAGTCAACTCTGCACTTCTGTGTTGTGTAAAATAAAAGAATTTTTGGAAGCATTTGTTTCTCCTTTGACCCTACCTTGGAACAAATAAGGCTGGCCTCTACATTTGCTCTAAACAGTTCTAGTCCAGGTGTTCTCAGGAATAAATTTGGCATGGTGCAGAAGCCCTCATTTTCTTACTGTGAGAAAATGAGAAAAAGCAGAAAACCAGTGGTCAATAACTAGATACAGTTGCTTTCTGACTCTCCTTCTCCAAACTGGAGGATTTTAATGTAGCCTGGGCTACCTGAAGTGTGGTCTAGTACCAGCAACATACAAGCACCATCTAGGAGGTTGTGGAAATGCAGAATCTCAGGCTTCACCAGGGCCTCCTGGAGGAAAATCTGCATTTTCTCATGGTGCCATAGGGATTGACTTGCCTCTTGTGAAGCACAGGTCTAAGAGTAATCCTCTTGTGGCTGCTTCTTCCTGTGGGAACAAAGGATGGAACTGGACCTAAGAGTTTTTACAGAATATAAGTATTTCTCTGGTAGGTCATGTGTACTTAGCAGTATACACGGGTACCTAAGGGTACCTTTGGGCTCGTCTGTCCCATGCATATGCTTGAAAGAGTAGCTGCCATAATTTCTTGTTTCCAATTTTCTTATGTCTCTTAATATGTTTGTTAAGGTAATCTTAAGTTGCTGGTCTCTTTCCTGCAGCTATTCAGGCAATAAAATCCACAATAAATCTTTCCCCATTCCACAGAAACACAGACACATATTTCCACAGATTCCACACTTTATCTCCTGGAATAAAATGTGCTGATGGGTCAAATAACAAGACGTTGGAGGAGCACAGTCAGTTAAAAATACTGCTGGTTTACAAATTTGAACAGAAGCAGAAATATTAGAGCATATGGACTATGTGTTTTAAAAATAGAATTGAAAGGGTATAAAAGAGATTTATGCATTCAACAATGAAAGAATGCACATTTTATTTTAAGCACACGTGAAATATTTATGAAACTGATTAGATATTAAGACATAAAAGCAATTTATATTTCAGAAAATAAATTTCATACAGATCATCACCTTTGATCACAAAATAATTGAGAGAAAATGAAAATTAAACTTAAAAATCACTGAATAGTTAGAAAAAGCTGTCTTACTAAGGCATGAATTTAAGAAGAAATCATCATGAAAATTAAACAAATATTTAAAACTGAATGATAGTTAAAACTGTATGCATCGGCCAGGCATGGTGGCTCACGCCTGTAATCCCAGCACTTTGGGAGGCCGAGGCGGGCGGATCACGAGGTCAAGAGATCTCGACCTTCCTGGCTAACAGGGTGAAACCCTGTCTCTACTAAAAATACAAAAACTTAGCTGGACATGGTGGTGGGTGCCTGTAGTCCCAGCTGCTCGAGAGGCTGAGGCAGGAGAATGGCGTGAACCTGGGATGCGGAGCTTGCAGTGAGCTGAGATCGCACCACTGCACTCCAGTCTGGGCGACAGAGCGAGACTCCGTTTCAAAAAAAAAAAAAAAAAAAAGTATGCATCGATATTCGGAAGGGCTATAAAGTAGTATGAAGATAGAACGTTATAGCTCTAAATACTTTATAAAGTAAAGAAGAAAGCCTCAAAGTTAGTTGTGTCTATATTTAACTTTACGTGGAAAATCATAAAGAATACATAGATATGTTATTTGAAAGAATGAGGGTTTGCAATACTGGTAGGATATATGATTAATATAGAAACACTAATAAATTTATATATATGTATATATCAGCAATAAACTACTAGAAAGTATAATTAAAAAGGAGGCACCATTATGAGACTACGACTTAATATGAAATACCCAGGAATTAATTTAACAAAATATGTTGAAGACCTTTCCTGTAGAAATTACAAAAGCATTATTGAGAGATACAAAAGGATTATTGAGAAAAAGACTAAATAAATTGAGAGGTAAACCATGTATATATATAGAAAGACTTTAAATTATAGAGATGCTATTTCTTTTTAAATTGATCTCTGGACTCAATGCAATTTGAAACAGGATTTGTCAGGGAATTTAAGAAGATAATTGCAGAATGGCCTAGAAGTAAGAGAGGGAGAGAGTGTGTGTGGAAGAATTAGAACAGTTACCATGACTTTTATGAAGTGTTGGCAAATATGACAGTGTGGTTTTGGCTCACAATAAGCAAACTTAGCACCATAATGGATTCCAGAAAATGACCAATGCATGTATGTATTGAGTTGTATTGAGTAGGAAGAAATAATTTACATGAAAAAAGTTGAAACTGGATTTCTACCTCACACCATTTAGAACAATCTTCTCTGTACAGATTTAGAAATAAATGTAAAAAATATAACATTCAAGCACTGAAAAAACGTGAGTACTTTTAGACTTCAGTATATGAGCAGTGTCTTAAACAAGGCATAAAATGAATTTTCTATAAAATAGAAGATTTCTAAACTTAAAATATTAAATTAATCCCTTTTGTATATCCAAAGTTAATTTTGAAATTAAGTGAATTTCAACTCTAAGTTGCAAACTCAAAAAGAATTCACAACACACACACAATTAAATTAGTATTGACAAAATATAAGCACAAATAATACAACAGCAACGTTAGCAGAAGATATAAGCAGACATTTCACAAAAATATATGTTAAGAAATATATGGAGAAAAGTTAGTATTATTGGTCATGAGAGGAATGCAATTCAAGACTATAATTAAATAATGATTTTATGGCCCTCCTATTGGAAAAAATGAGAAATTATGTCCATACCAAGCATAGGAAAAGATGTGGATCCACAGGATCTGCTGTTGGGAAAGTGGTAGATGCAGCCACTATGAAAACATTTTGATATTGCTGCCTGAAGTCAGGATTCACATATGCTATGGTTTAACCATTCCATATCTAGGAACATATTCAAGAGAAATTCTTGCATATACTGATAGGAGACATGTAAGAATGTGGATAGAAATGTTTTTATAATGGCAAAAAACTATAAATAACTTCATTCTTCTAAATGGAAAAATGGAAGAATAAAAATGTGATAAATTCTTACAATGGAATATTATACAGGTAGTCAATATGTGTAAGCTACAATGAAACACAATAAAATGCTAGCTCTATAATTTAGGTGGAGGAGACATTGGACTTGAACTACACTTTAGACCAAATGGACTAATAGACAAATACAGGACATTCCAACTAACGGCAGCAGTATACACATTCTTCTCAAGTGCACCTGAAACATTCGCTAAGACTGATCATATGTTGGGTCACAAAACAAGCCTTAACAAATTTAAGAAGATTGAAATCATATCAAGTATATTTTCTAACCACAATGACATGCAACTAGAAATCAACAACAAAAAGAAATTAGGAAAATTCACACATGCGTGGGAATTAAAAACATGCTCCTGAACAGCAAATGGGTCAAAGAAGAAATTAAAAGCGAAATTAAAAAATACCTTGGGACAAACAGAAATGTAAACACAAGACAATTTATGCGATGCAGCAAAAACAGTTTGAAGAGGGAAGCTTATAGCTGTAAACACCTACATCAAAAGGAAAGCTCTAAAACAATATAACACTATACTTCAAGGAACTAGAAAAAGAACAAACTAAACCCAAGTTAGTAGAAAGATTGAAACAACAAAGGTAAGAGCAGAAACAAATAAATAAATAGAAACAGCAGAAAAGCTCAATGAAATGAAACGTATGTTTTCAAACCTAAACAAAATTGATAAAACTTTAGTTGGACTAAGAAACAAAAAGAGAAGAGACACAAATAAAATGAGAAATGTACGAGGAGACCTTGCGAATGATACCACAAGAATACAAAGAATCCTGAGACTACTATGAACAATTACATGTCATCAAATTAGTTAACTTAAAATAAATGAATAAATTCCTAAAAATACGCAACCTACCAAAACTGAATCATGAAGAAATTTGAACTGACCAAAATGGGTAAGAAGATCAATCAGTAATAAAAACCACCATCAAGGAAAAGCCCTGGACCAGATGGCTTAAACTTTTAAAGAACTAATGCTAATCCTTCTCAAAGTCTTCCAGAAAATTTAAGAGGGGGAAATACTTCCAAACTGTTTTTATAAGGCCTGTATTACCCTGATACCAAAGCTAGACGGGACACTACAAGAAAAGAAAATTACAACCTAATGTCCCTGTTGAACATAGATCTGAAAATCATTAGCAACTATAGTAAATAGAATTGGCCAGCACGTTAAAAGGATCATTTACCAAGATCAAGTGAGATTTATTCCTGGGAGATAAGGAGAGTTAAACATAACCCAAACCAATAAATGTGATGCCACATTTACAGAATAGAGGGCGAAATTATATGATCATCTTAGTAGATGCAGAAAAAGCGTTTGACAAAATTCAACATCCTTTCACGATAAAAACTATCAACAAATTATGTACAGAATGAATGTAACTTAATACCATAAAGGCCATATATAACAAGCCCACAGATAACATCATACTTAATGGTGAAAAGTTGAAAGCTTTTCCTCTAAGATCAGGATCAAGGCAAGGATGCCCACTCTCACCACTTCTATTCAACGTAGTACTGGATGTCCTAGTCAGAACAATTAGGCAAAACAAACAAAGACATCCAAATCAGAAAGGAAAAAAAAGTCTCTGTTTACAGATGACATAATCTTGTATATGGAAAATGGTAGACTCCTCCAAAAAACTGCTAGAACTAACAAATGAATGTTGCAAGTTACAACAGCACACAAAACTTGCAGCATTTCCATGCACTAACTGCAAACTATCTGAAAAATAAATCAATAGGTATTTAAAATAGCTTAAAATAAGTAGAAATAAATTTAACCAAAGAGGTGAAAGATATGTATACTGAAAAATTGTAACACATTGATGAAAGAAATTAAAGAAGACACCAAGAAATAGAAGAATATACCATGCTTATGGACTAGTAGAATTAATATTATTAAAATGTCTTTACTACCCCAAGGGATCTACAGATTAATTGTAATCTCTATCAATATTCCAAAAACATTTTCATGAAAATAGAAACAAATTCTAAAGGTTGTATAGAACCACAAAAGACCCTTAATAGTCAAAGCAATCTCAGGCAAAAAGAACGAAGCTGGAAGCATCGCATTACCTGATCTCAAAATCGACTACAAAGCTGTAGTAATCAAAACAGCATGATACTGGCATTAAAAAACAAACAAACAAACAAAAAAACAGATGACTAGGCCAATGGAACAGGATAGAGAGCCCAGAAATAAACCCATGCATTTACAGTCAATTGACTTTCAACAAAGATGCCAAGAACACACAATAGGGAAAGGATAGTCTCTTTAATAAATGGTGCTGGTAAAACTGAATATCCACATGCAGAAAAGAAATTAGACCCTTATCTCAAACCATACACAAAAATCAATTTGAAATTCATTAAAGACTTAAATGTAAGTCCTGAAACTCTAAAATTAGAAGAAAACACAGGGAACAAGTTTCATGAGATAGGTCTGGGCAATCATTTTTTGAATATGACCCAAAAAACCCAGGCAACATAATGTTAAAAATAGACAAATGGGATTATATCAAATTAAAAGCTTCTGCACATCCAAGGAAACAATCAACAGAGTGAAGAGACAACTTACACAATGGAGAAAATATTTGCAGACCATACATCTGATAAGGGGTTAATATCCAAAGTATATGTTATTCAAACAGCTCTATTGTAAGCGAGCAACCTGATTACAAAATAGGCAAGGGGTCTGAATAGACATTTCGCAAAAGGGCACATACAGATGGCCAACAAATACGTGAAAAGATGCTCGCCATGAATCACCAGAGAAATGCAAATTAAAACCACAATAAGATATCATTTCATACCTGTTAGAATGACTATAATAAAACAGATAAAAGGTAAGTGTTGGTAAGGATGTGGGGAAAAGTGAACCCTGGGATATTGATGGTGGGGATGTAAATTAGTATAGCAATTACGGAAAAGCAGTACGGTATTTCCTCAAAATGTTAAAACAGAGCTACCATCTTATCTGGCAACCTGACTACTGGGTATATATATTGAAAAAAATGAAATCAGTATGTCAAAGAGGTATCTGCACTCTCATGTTCATTGTCACTTTGTTCACAGTAGCCAAGATACAGAATCACCCTAAGTGTCCATCAGCAAATGAGTGGATACAGAGAATGTGGTTTATATGCAAATGGAATATGACACAACCTTACAAAAAAAATAAAATCTTGTCATTTGCAACAACATGAATGAAACTGAAGGAAGTTGTGTTAAGTGAAATAAGCCAGGCATATAAAGACAAATACCACCTTTTCTCACATGTGAAATCTTAAAAAGTTGAACCCAGAGAAGCACAAATTAGAATGGTGGTTACCAAGGGCTGGGGAGGGGAGGAATTGTGGAGATGTTGGTCAAAAGACAAAAAATAGTTAGACAGGAGGAGTAAAGGTCAAGAGATTTATCATACAACATGGTGACTATAGTTAATAACAATATATTACTGTTAATTGAAAATTACTGAGAGTAAGTTTTAAGTGTTCTCACCACAAATAAGTGATAAGTATGTGAGGTTAAAAAAATATTAAATGGTAAAAGTTTTAGACTAGGCACGGTGGCTTATGCCTGTAATCTCAGCACTTTGGGAGGCTGAGGTGGGTGGATCACCTGAGGTCAGGAGTTCAAGACCAGCCTGACCAACTTGGAGAAACCCTGTCTCTACTAAAAATACAAAATTAGCCGGGTGTGGTGGTACGTGCCTGTAATCCCAGCTACTGGGATAGCTGAGGCAGGAGAATCACTTGAACCCAGGAGGCGGAGGTTTCGGCGAGCCCAGATTGCACCATTGCATTCCAACCTGGGCAACAAGAGTGAAACTCCTTCTCAAAAAAAAAAAAAAAAAAAAAAAAAAAAAAAAGAGTTTTAAAGGACTGAATAGAAAACAATACTTTTAAAACAACATTAAAATAAGAAAATATACTTTTAGTTATATATAATTATAATAGTATATATTTTAAAAAGGAAAAAATGATAAATAGAAAATTCAGACTGATACATCAGATAGGGAAATAAAAAATTTAGATGTAGTTCAAGATCCTGCCATTTGCTTTGCTTGGAGGTATTAGGTATCCTTACTACATTATTTAAAATAACATACTAAGTAGCTAATTAACTAAAATAGGCCCACGGATGGACGGATGATGAGAGTATTAATGAAACAGGATCATAATTAATCTAATTTGGTCCTAATTGAGGTCTAAACCAACAAGAATAACAACAAAACCAACAACCTCTGATCAGAAAGAATTCCATGAGAGTAAGAGTTCAAATACGCAGAAAAGTGAAGAGATAACCTATAGAATGACTCTGAAGAAAAAGCGCAAGAGAGAGTTAGATCCTTATCGTATGTGAAAGAATTAGCCTCTGATGGGAGGAGGGAACTCTATTTTCTTGAAACAGAAGGGAGGTGTGACATTCTAAGAGAATGTAAGCTTGCCTGTTGGGTATATGAAAGATTGTGAAGTATTGAGTACTGGAGACTGGAAATTTAGGATCTCTACTACCTGACAATTTATGTTCTCCTGTCACTGAGGTAAATTAGATAATTTATGTGCATTCAATTTGCTTGTGCTGGCCTGGGCCTAACTACTAAAGAAATGGTACATCAGTCCATATACATACAAAAATATACTTGATGTGGGGAAAAAAAGGATTTAAAATTGAAATATGCATATATAAATTTCATTTTAAAGTTTAAAAGTTTTAGGTGGAAATCATTTAAAATAGTTAATTGCAAAAATGATCATTTGAACTCAAATTTCTCTTGAACTGTCACACAAACCACAAACTATTTACATGTAAATTAAAGAGGTAAAAAATAAATATTGAATGTTTATTTTATATTTAAAAGGTGAGTGGCAAAGCTTCAGGTAATATGAGCTTTACTTTCAAATTTTGTCAAATATTACTGATATTTTGATATTACTGATATCAAATTATCTATAAAGTTAAGAATTTATAAAAGGTTAAATTACCTTCAATCAATACTCTCAGAATGAATCAGGCATTTAAATAGATATGCAGATGGAAAAGAAGGAGACTTTTTTATTTCAAAATTATTTCAAAGAAGGCTAAGACTATTTACATATAAGATATCTTAGTGCTTATTTCCAAAAATTCCAACAGGGAATGTAACAAGTTTACCTCATGTTATTAAAAATATTTTCTCAAGATATGATACATTATTCTTTTGGTATGCCATGTGTTTTGTTTAAAATAAAAAAATAACATTTTGAACTAAATTAGAACTTCATTTCTAGCCATCTATTTTGATGTTCATTATAAATTATAACTCACTAAGATTATTACTGTGTTGGGTGGAAAAAGGAATCTCATTAAGTCATATCTAGTGCAGAGGTTAGTAAACTGTCTCAATGGCAGAATCCAGCCTTACTTCTTTTTGAACAGTTCACTATTTAAAAATGATTTTTGCATTTTTAAGTGGTTGAAAAAATTTGGAGCATAACATTTTGTGACACAAGAAGATTATAGCAAATGTAAATTTTAGTGTTTACAAATAAATTTCTGTTGGCACACAGGCACGACCTTTCATTTACTTATTGTTTATGGCTGCTTTCCACCACTATGCAGTAGTTGCAACAGAGACTCTATGGCCTGCAAAACCCCAGATATTACTCTCCTGCCTTTTTATAGAGAAAATTTGCCTATCCTTGATTGAGGGGATTCCAATTTCAGATATTGTGCATAGAAAATATTATTATTATTATTTTTTGAGACGGAGTCTTACTCTGTCGCCCAGGCTGGAGTGCAGTGGCGCGATCTTGGCTCACTACAAGCTCCGTCTCCTGGGTTCATGCCATTCTCCTGCCTCAGCCTCCCGAGTACCTGGGACTACAGGTGCCCACCGCCACATCTGGTTAATTTTTTGTATTTTTAGGAGAGACGGGGTTTCACCGTGTTAGCCAGGATGGTCTCGATCTCCTGACCTCGTGATCTCCCTCCCTCGGCCTCCCAAGTGCTGTTACAGGCGTGAGCCACGGTGCCCGGCCAGAAAATATCACATTTTTAATCGAGCTTTCTTAGGACAAAAATATGTCCCTTAAAGGATTAAAGGTATTCCATTACTTTCTTGTGGAATGCCCTTTGATTCCTTAAGTTGCTGAGCTTCAGTATCAGGGCCTCTTGGCTACTTTATATTTCAGACTTGAAAATAACAATGGTGGGTTTGTTCTTATAATTTTATATAGATACTTCCTGAATCAATTTCTCCAACCCAAATGTTTGTACCTGTTTCTAACCACCTTCCCACTCACATTATTACACAATAAATTCTTCCTCTTTTAGCTATAATTATTACAATCCAAATGTAGCTCCATTTCACAATGCACGTTATCCATCATCAACTGGCCTGTCCTATCTCCTCCATCAGTTTTTTTTAAAGAGGATCTGGCTCTGTTGCCCAGGCTGGAGTGCCATGGCACAATCTCAGCTGACTGCAACCTCTCCCTCCTGGGTTCAAACGATCTTCCTACTGCAGTCTCCTGAGTAGCTGGGACTACAGGTGTGTGCCACTGTGCTCAGCTAATCAAACTTTTATTCAACACTCAATTTACATATAAATGTTTTTCTTTTTTCACATCCTTTTACAAATTTTTTATTTTTATTTTTATTTTTTTGGGGGGGGAGATGGAGCCTCGCTCTGTCGCCCAGGCTGCAGTGCAGTAGTGCAGTCTTGGCTCACTGCAACCTCTGCCTCCCCAGTTTAAGCGATTCTCCTGCCTCAGGCTCCTGAGTAGCTGGGACTACAGGCATGCACCAGCATGCCTGGCTAATTTTTGTATGTTTCAGTAGAGACGGGGTTTCACCGTATTGGCCAGGCTGGTCTTGAACTCCTGACCTCAGGTGATCTGCCCTCCTCGGCCTCCCAAAGTGCTGGGATTACAGGCGTGAGCCACCGTGCCCAACCTACTAATAATTTATAACACATAAAAGATAGGGCTGTAATGATGATCACACTTTTTTATAATAGGGGTTTTAATATTTCTATGTGAGTTGCTGATTATACTCTCATCATACCCTGAAGATATCGTTCATTGATTTGTAGTCTTTGTTTAAAGAAAAATATTTCACTTCACACTGGAAATAGTTGAGTTTCTACTTAGCAATTATTCTGCCATGGTGTTACAGACACTGTTGAATAAGTACTGGATTTTAGTTCCTTTTTTGCCTTGACTGCTAAAAAGTGTATGAATTTATATTCCTCTGTTAGAAAACTTCTGTTCTGATGTCTTTTCCCACTTACTTTGATTGTAACTTATTTTAGATGTATTTATAAACCACCATATAACCTTGCCATAACATGTTATGTTATAAGTAAACAACTTAAAATACACAAAAGTAATACATTTATTGCAAGCCAATTATGTATAAAGAACTTTCTCTAGGTTATATATAATTTATTTCTCACATGCTGGTAATAATATCTATTATATATTCATGGTAACAACGAGTTTTGTGGGCCCTAAAGCTCATTTAAGAGAGATTTCTAAATACAAGTAATATAAAACTATTATTTTTGCGAATATTATACAGACACAGGACCATGTTAACTCATTGGTAGGGCCTCATGCAGGGCCCTGGAAGGGGTAGGTGCAAGCAAGAGCCCTGACTTAAGCCTCCTTAGCGTCAAGGTCAGTCCGCCTCTACATGTATGAACTGCTTATGCTGTGTAAGTCACTTTTCATGCACTGTGCTATGTAATGTTAGAACAAGCTTCCAGGAAAATCGGCTGAGAGAGGTAAAATGTATTTCTCAATGCCAAAGGGTTGGTGTACAGTAGATGTATATTTGAACACTATTAATCAAACCCATTTATCACAACTATATTTATGGGGTACCTTATCTATCAGGCATTGTCATAAGCAGTGGCATGCTGTGACAACCCAGGCTGGTGTGGTCCTTAAAACTAACGAAGCTTCTTGTGTTATTTCCATCATAGCAGTTGGTCATTCAATGGCTTATTTCTTCTTTAACCATCATGTTAAGAAAGAACAGTTTAATTTTGGGAGGCCGAGGTGGGCGGATCATGAGGTCAGGAGATCGAGATCTTCCTAGCTAACATGGTGAAACCCCGTCTCTACTAAAAATACAAAAAAATTAGCCATGCATAGTGGTGGGAGTCTGTAGTCCCAGCTACTCGGGAGGCTGAGGCAGGAGAATAGCATGAACCTGGGAGGCGGAGGTTGCAATGAGCCGAGATCGTGCCACTGCACTCCAGCCTGGGCGACAGAGAGACTCTGTCTCAAAAAAAAAGAAAGAACGGTTTAAGATAAATTTTAAGGATTTTTGTCCATTTAAAAATTAGTGTGCCTTTTAAGTTTTACTGGCTTGACTGGAATAGCTGAAGCTCTCATTTCCTTTTGTTATTTATTGTCAACATAGATTATCACTTTATGAGTCTTTTTTTATCATTAAAAAAATCGAGAAAATGCCTCCAAAAATGAATATATTTTGTTTTCCAAACATACTACCTTTACAATAGGACTCAGAAACTGGTGGCTAGGTTGGTCTTTCTTTTATAGTTAGCTATTTTCTATGATCTTGGTCTGAGTGCCTTGCAGAAAGTAGGGTTAAAGAGCTTTGGTATCTTAAATCCTGGTTTTCCATTGCTTTCCTCATTTTAAGAGGGTTCTTAGTTCAATCTCCTTGTGAGGAAGTAGGATAAACATGCATAGCTAAGCCTGGAGAGTCAAGAAACCCACATTTCTGGATCCCCAACTTAGACCACTGACTCACAGTTTCTAGATATAGTAGAAGCTGCATTTCAGACCACAACCTTAGGTAATCGTGACACATGTGGACCACATTCCACATTGTGGAGAGCACAGCTCCAAGACATAATGAGATCCCAATATTTTGACACTTCCAAGTAAAGAACAAAAGTTCATTATTTAAATTTGTAATTGTTAAATTGTTTGACTTTGTAAATAGTTTGTGGAAACTGTCCTTTCCTCCCCTCTTCCTGTGTCCTCCTTCTCTCTTCACTTCCACACAGCATTCTGCCTACGTCTCTTTTGCATGTTCTTCTGCCTGGAGTCACTAATCCCATATCGTTGTTCCCCAGGATTCATCCTTGATTCATATATTTTATCACTATTTTTGGACCTTCCTATTACATCTGCCTTCAACTACTGTTCATACACAGGACCCAAATTTCTATCTCATACCCAGACCTCTTTTCTGAATATCGGATCCCCAGCTCTGGTCAGCTCTCTTATGGCAAGTTCAATTTGAATGACTCCAAAGACCTCAAAGCCAACACGTCCAAAGTTGAAATTAACATTGCCCCCACAACAACAAAATCTCTGCCTCCTTCTGAATTCTCTATTTCAGTTTCAGTGTATGCACTACAATGCATTCATTTGCTCAAGCCAGATTCTGGGAGATTATCCTTTTATCCTCTTTAGAAAAAAATCCTTTTAGTTATTTTCTTAAATGTATATGTATTTTATAATGTATAAGATATATGATATAGTTTATTATATATAATATATAGCTTAATAATATTACTTATATCTAGTTTATATATAGTAATATATAATAAACTATATATTATAATAAATTCTATAATATACATATAAACGATATATAATATAAACTAAATATACAAACTATGTGTGTGTGTGTGTGTATAGTTTTCATAGATTCTATCACACCTTGGCCCAAGACATCATAATTTCTTACTGATATTATTATAATGGCTTATGTTTTCTACAGCCTTTTACTAGTACTATTTTCCTCAAAACCATTCCCGCACTGCTGCCAGGTTGATCTTTCTAAAATGCAATTGTGATCACTCACTCCTTTGCTTCACATGCCTCCATTGCTGCCAGAATGATATAAACCCCTGGGTATGAGGTACATGCCCTACTTACTGTGAACCTGTCTGGTCTCATTTCTCATCATCCTGCCTGTGATGCTGCAGCCTCGCTGAATTCCTCTAGGGTCATACGGAGAATGTACCATATTTTCAGAACTTTGCACATTCTGTTCCCGTTGTGGTGATTGTCCTTATCCCCTTCTTTGACAGGAGAACACCTACTTAGCTTTCAATCTTCAGTTCCAGGAAACCCATCATAACTTCACCCGTTCCCTCAACTTTCCTATGTTCTCTCATCTTAATCTGATTAAGTGCTGGAGGAAGTCACTTAGAGGATTTCAGGATTGATTAAGAAAAAATATGTGGCCAGGAGGTGGCAGCAGCAAGCACCAACTTTGCTTCAGTAGGTATGAAGGCAGGGAAAGTACCTCCCAGCATGATTCCTCCAGAGGGTAAGGTGTGGGAGCCACCATCTAGAAGAGGAGTAGGGGAAGGGGACTCCTGGGGGCGAGGGGATCAAGAGGAGGTTTATGCATCTAGGCAATATTGCTCAGTAGCCTGGCAGGGCACTTCTGAGTCAGAAAGCTCCGGAAGGGCAGCAGTGGCTTGGAAATTGCTCTAGCCCCATGGTTTTATCATGTCCACGGGTAGGGCTAGCAGATATTCGGTGTAGTTTTGCGGGATGTAAGAAGCTAGCAGATTCTAAATGGCTAAAAATCTGCTTAATTGGGTGATGTTTAAAATAATTGGATGTGTGAAAATTTGAGTTTGGTACTGGTGGGCTTTTGAGCAAATACATGGATCTCAGGCTGCTGTGAAGAAATAAACAATTTAGTGACCAATATAGATGTGCCATATTTGGTGCATTTATGTAACAGATGCTTCTATGAAGCAGCACTTTTACCACACTGCACTATTACTACATTTTACCTTGTTTGTCCTTTCCATAACATAGATTCCTTAAGAGTAGAGGCAAGTTTTTATTATTCTTGATATGGACTTCATAGGATCCAGAATAGCGTTTGATACAAAGTGGAACACTAATAAATGTTGGTTTCATGAATAATTCCATATATTCTTGAGCTTGTCCAGAAGTGATCATCCTACCAGGTGCTAGAAGAAACTCTCATCTCCACAGAGACATGTGATTCAAGCTAGTTTAAAGTTAGTATTCATACAGGACATCGGCAGTCATTTAATTTCAAGCCCTGAAATCTTTAGATTTGAGGTAATTTCTTTTCTAAAATACAACCCATTTCTAGAAAAATCATATCAAACTCAGAATGTCTGGCAATAGGCCAAGGTCATCTTATTCAGATTTGAATCTGTTATATTCTTGGAGAGATTGTTTTAGTCATTTTCACTATAATACTTGTCTCAAAACTTGTAGGATCGGAGGATGTGCAGTCTGAGGCCCAAGTGAGTCCATGAGCATCGGCCTGGTTTGTTCATTCATTTAGGGTATGATGCTGCCTCGCTGATCAATTCCTTATGATGGGAGGGTCTAATAACCTTCAGAGGCCACGGAGATGAAAATAAAGTATAAAACTGGAGAAAAAATCCAGTTGGCTGCACAGGGAAACCAGAGTTATCAGAAGGGACAGTTAGTTTAAATATGGAGAAGACTCTTATGAAGAGGCTGGGTCATGAGTAGAGATAAGACATTTTATTTATTTTTATTTTTATTTACTATTATAATTTATTTATTTATTTATTTATTTTGAGATGGAGTCTCGCTCTGTCGCCCAGGCTGGAGTGCAATGACACAATCTCGGCTCACTGCAAGCTCCACCTCCCGGGTTCACACCATTCTCCTGCCTCAGCCTCCCGAGTAGCTGGGACTACAGGCGCCCGCCACCACGCCCGGCTCGTTTTTTTTGTATTTTTAGTAGAGATGAGGTTTCACTGTGTTAGCCAGGATGGTATCGATCTCCTGACCTTGTGATCTGCCCGCCTCAGCCTCCCAAAGTGCTGGGATTACAGGCGTGAGCCACCACGCCCGGCCGAGATAAGACATTTTAAATAGCAAACATAACTCAATTGTGTTAAATAATAGTAGAAATCATTGGCTCCACTCAGAGACTAATAACTGAAACATGTAGAAGGTATACAAGTTTCAGGGTAGTTTGATTAAGGCTCCAGCTCATATCTCCAGTTCACTGGGCTCTTCCCTTGTTCTTGTGTTCTTTCCACATATACAATAAAATAGTTACAGTGGTTTCTGTTTCACTGCTACATATCACACCAGTCATAAAGACGGTGAGCATCTGGGCTCCCAAACACACAGAAAAGTCCTCAAAGTTCACTCACTGCGTCTGTTTAGATGATGAAGCTAATGCTAAACTTACTTTTTTTGTGAAGAGGAAGTGTAGTGCTCTAATTGGCCTCACCTAGATCATGGGCTTCACATCAGAAGATATATATTTCTCCTCTACATTATGAAGTCCTCTATAGAAATATGGGGTTATAGGTGGTGGTAGGGGGAATGGACAGGGAAAGGTGACCAATAGGCCTTACCAAAGGTATGGCGTCCTTCTGGATACTGAAGATATTTCATCTTTGTGGCAACTCAAGCAAACTAACCAAAATTTGCATAGTAAATATTTGTAGTTAGCCTCCAATTTGTTTGTTTACTTCTTATCAGCTTTTCAAAGGTCTTCCAAAGGCATTAATACAATCTTTTATCTTGTTTATCATGTTCATTTTCTAGGCACACTGCCTTTTACGAATCAAATTAAACTTCGTTATGCGTCTAGTCTGTGCTCACATTCCAGATTTGTGTTGTCTCAACGAAGACGACCTGGCTTAATTTGACACGCTAGATATAATATCCAAAGAACTAATACAGTATAAAATGTAAACTGCCATGCAAATAGTGGCAATAGCTAACTAATTTCCAAACATTAGTGTTCAGCGTAAATGTTCCTTTTTCAGAGAGATGTTTGCTAACCATTCTATCTAGAAGAAATCTCCTTCTATTATTCACTTCGGTTCTTTCTTTATATGCTCATGCCCCTCATCAGTGCCTTCTCTAGATCACAAAGTAGGTACTTTGTCTCTTCCTTCTTTCCTTCCTTCCACCTTTTCCTAGAATGCAAGTTCCATCTGTCTTATCCATGGGCACATTTCTAGTAGTTCTCAGCACGGTGCTTACCTTATAGGCGACACTCATTAATATTTGTTAAGTGAGCCCGTTGAATTACCTGTTCACACTTTATTATGGTGTGTCCTCTGTGGCCCATGGCTATGTAGGTAATGGACCAAGACTCAGTTGTATAGGAGATAATTGTGCAGCAGAGGAAGTCGAACCTGATGCATGGCGCTGGGCCCCACGAGTGTGCTGCTCTTTCTATTTTGTTGTAACCAACTGAAACAACCTCCGCCGACATTTGTAACTATGAGCATCTGAATAACGCAAGTAAGTTCTCCCGGGGGGGAAATCATATGCAAGAATGAAACGTATGATACACCTTGCCTAAACTGTTAACAGCATATGAAGAGAAATCGTCTCGGAAATTGGAAGTTTGTATTTGAATATTAGACACCTGTTTAATTACGGAGTGAAATGTCAAGGAAAAAAATCACAATTACTTTATACTCGGAACATAGAAAATATAGCCAAGATTTGACAGCCTCACTCCATCTGATTTTTCTGTTCTGCCTTTCTCCTGTCACATTTTATGTCTCCATTTATCTGGAACAAATAAATGTGAAATTGCTTTCAACATTTTCCTGACCTTGTTCAGTGGATGAGTATTGAGGAAAAATGGGACTTAGGTTTTCTACGTGGAATGAGCTTATTGTAGCTCTTTGCGTTACGGCAGTTCCTTTGAAGAGAATGTGTCACTCTTTATTGAATGCAAATGAGCTTCATGAGTAATGTTCAAATCCAAAAAAAGATGAATGCCAGTGGAAGCAGCTAGTTTCTATCTATTCTTTTTTTTTTTTTCACATATTTTGAGATTTTTGGATAGTAGAAAATAAAAATGTTGTTTTGAAATATCTCTTTTTTCTTGTAATGGGAGAAGAAAACTAAATTCCCTGTATGTAAGAATATAAATTTGATAGAAGTAATAATTTTAAATTGGGCAGTAAATGAGCCAGTGATGTGGTGTTGTAGTTATTCTGCCTGAACTTAATAAGACTATGAAATAAAAATATCCTCCACATAATAAACTAAGAGAATTAAAGAAAGAGTTTTCCCTATTAATTCTAACATGAGTCATACAAACTAGTTAGGGCTTGACTATATAACTGCATTTACTAATGAAAAAGTGTCATAGCACAAATCCCTTTACCTTTACTCTGTCTTGTATCTTTAGAATTTAGTTTCAATAACATCATAATACTTTACTTATACTAATGAGGGATAGAATAAGCATGCAGAATTATATTTATACAATGGATTACAGTTTTTATCACATTTTGTCCTCCTAGCCGTTGGTAGCAGATATTATTCTTTTATTAGATTCCAAGACATTGAGAGGCAAGATGGTCAAAGACCAGCTCAAAATGACACTGGTGAATCAATGGCAGAGCTAAGGCATGAATCTGGGAGTTCTGAACATCTTGGAGTCTGTTTTTTTCCCCCACTACCTAAAGTGCTGCTGTCCATTCATGGTAAAGTCAAATGAGTCAGAAACAGCCTGAGATGCCTGTCCTCATTGTCACACCCTGCCTGCCACGTAGATGCCTCCATTGTGGCTTTATGTTTTTATTCCAATTTGCCTTTCCTGCCTTCCATTTTCATTGTCTCGTATTCTCAAACATCATTCCCTGGCCATCTGGAAGATGTCCTCCAATGGCCATAGCAGAGCCCTCACTGCCAGCTGCTGCACACCTGTGTCCTTCCCTTCTGCACTTGACCACTGCAAGTAACCTTTTCATGTTTGTCCTTGACATTGTTTTGATTTTTGTATTCAAGAAGCAGTAAGTTATATCATAGCACACATAGAAAGAGGCTTTTTTCTACTCCAAAAGGACTTGTTAGATAAAATACAAAGTACTCAAATTCAAATACAAATTTGAATTTCAGATAAAGAACAAAAAATGATTTCACTGTAACAGATATTACACAGGTCATACGTATACTAAAATATATTCATTATCTGAAATTTGAATTTAACGGTGTGTCCTATGTTGTTATTATTATTAAATTTGGCCACTCGAACTTTAAGTAGTATGAGTCTTAACCAAGTCACCTGAGGCTTCATTTAGTAGTTTTAGTGTGGGGTGATTATACAGATAGAATTGGAATATGTGCAAAAATCCACAAGTGAATATACACAAGTAGCATTTTTCGTGTCAAAAAGATACTTGCTTCCACTCCAGTGACTAAGTCTTTCAGAATTCACCAAGATCACATGTAGAGGCAAAATGCTGCATGACAGATGGAGCATTAGCCTGCTTTCCATTATTAAACTGGGAAGAAAGGATGCTGTGGTAGTTGCAAATGTCTGCAATAAAATAAAATTATGCTCCAACATCTCAGCAGATTTCAGATGATAAAATTCACATCGTGCTGCATGTCAGCACAGCTTTCCTGTTAACATATTAATTTTGAAAATTATCGTGTGCTTAATATCAACATCTGACTTTAATAAATAAAATCCAAACAGCATCCCTTGAGTTTCAGGCTACACTGTATTAATCTAGCGCATTCATGTGGCACCTTTCCTAGTGGGATCTTGGGGCAGATATTGTGGGCCATACAAGGCTGGGGTTGGCAATTGAGGAGTTTATAATTTAGATGGAACTCATAATAAAAAAATGTACAGAGTCTTTGTCAAGTAAGGTGTTGGTAAAATACCTGATTAGTTGTGTTTTCTATATCCTGTTTCATTTTTTTGTAACTTCAGTTTTGTTTATATGAGCTCTCATGTTTGTCTTCCATAGCTGTAATGTTCATTCTAACATCTAAAACGTTTCTTATTTTCTATATAATGGTACTTGCTTCTCACTCTGATTCTTCATGTCTTTTACTGTCTTTCTAGCCATGATCATTATCTCTTGGGCAGCTTCCAATGTGTCTTTCATTGGTGTGATGATTATGATATTCCCTTCCACATATTCAACCATGAGAATTTGGCATGAAATTGATGTATTTATTCATTTTATCAACTCTTACTCTCAATAGATATTTGTAACCCAGTAAAAACAAAGGTACCATATTTTTGCTTATACTATATAAACAATCTTATGATTATTACCAGGAAGATCACTGACTTGTGTGTCTTTGAGGGCATTTGTAAATGTGAATTAACATCTTTTGTTCTAAAATGTAGGAATCTGTAATTTTACTTATTAATATTGGTGTTGTTTCCTTAATGGAATTTTTAACAGATTTTTAAAATCCACCTTTTACTTGGCAATTATACAACTAATTGCTATCAAACCCTGGATTTGGGAGGTATCTTAATAGAAATTTGAGTCCACAAATGACAAAACTAGGGAAATCTATTCATTATTGATTCCATTAGGGATAGTCTGACTGTATTAACCAGGGTTCTCCCTAGAAACAGAATCAATATGTATCTCATATATGACATATATTATGTAATTATATATTTTGTATAATACACATAACATTTTATTTATATGTAATATGTATTATATATAAAATATACACATATAAAACCTTATGTATATAAAATTCCTTTATTTTTATATATAAAATAAGGAATCAGTTTTTAATAAGATTCTACTATGGAGGCTGGCAAGGCCCAGAATCTGCAGGTTGAATCAGCCAGCTGAAGATCCAAGAGATACTATGCTTCAGTTCAAGTCCTAAGGCAAGAGAAAAGCCTATGTCCTAGGTCAAAGGACATTAGAAACATTTCTCTTTTATGTTAGGGAGGGTGAGTCCTTTTGTTCTATTCAAGTCTTCCACGGATTGGATGAGGTCCACCCACCTTAGAGAGGACAATCTGCTTTACTCAGTCTACTGATTCAAATATCAATCTCTTCCAACAACATCCTCAAAAAAACACCCAGAATAACATTTCAATATCTGGATACCCAGTGGCCCGGTTAAGTTGACACATAAATGAAACTGACCACCACAAGTACCAAAAATTCAGTTGAATAAATGGCTGCTGGGGCTCTTTTATCAGTTCTCTTCTGGGAGATTCCTTTTGCTGTGTGACTTCAGCTATGGTGTACTGGAAATATTGAGCTGAATTTTGTAGAATTATACTTTACACACAAAAAGCTAAAACCAAAGCAGACAATGATAGGCTGTGCCAAATTAATCAACTAAAATGCCAAGAGAATTGGCTTGTTTGTTTTTCTCATTTGTGGGTAGAGGAGGCAATAAATTAGATAATATTGAGATGAAATTATACATTTAGTCATCTTAATAATAGGCCCTAAATTGCCTTTAACTGGTACAGTCCATTGATGAATATGATGTAGTACTACAAATAACACAAGGAAGTTTTGTATTAATCATGTTGCATATTTTCTACATTTGATGATGTTTTGAATCATCATCAAGCTGCCATTTGATAAGAAGATGAGTATGCACAGAAGGAAGCCAGATGCTATTCATCAAGACAAAGGCAAGAATAGCTCCGAAAGTGTTGCGGAGATCTTTGAGATTACCACTCCCATCTCAGGCCCAGAGTTCCAGGGCCTTGAGAGCAGAACAGCTGCAAAGGAGAGACCCAGGGGTCCTGTGGGACCTTGGGGCTTGCTGCCTGTAGCTGCCCCTGGGCTCTGCTGCCTGCCTTCTGGCGCAGCATTCCTTAGCCAGCCCAGCTTTGGCTTAAGTGTGCCCAGGTGCAGCTTGGGCAACCACTCTAGAAGGCACAGGTTGTAAACCTTGGTGGTGTCCACATGTTGCTAACTAACTCTTCAGGTACTGAGAGTGTACCAGCTGTGGAGGCATGGCTATCTTCACCTAGATTTCAAAGAATGTCTCTGAGAGCTTCAGGGGCCCAGGCAGAGAACTGCCATGGGCATGGAGCTACCACAGAGAGTCCCCACTAGGACACGGCCCAGAGGAGTCATGGGAGCTGGGGCAATGTTTAGTGAAGCCGTGGGAGTGGGGCCACTCCTGACCCCCAAGAACTGAAGAGGCACCAATGTGCAATTCCAACCTAGGAGAGCTGCAAGCATATGACGATAATGCATGAGATCTGCTGTAGGTGCTGCACCCAGCAAAGCCATAGAGATGGGGCCGCTCAGAGCCCTGGGGGCCAAACTCCTGCCCTAGGGTATCTAAAAAGCACAACATGGGGTTAAAGATTATTCTCAAACCTCCAGTTTTAATAATGTTTGCTGTGTTGGGTTTTAGACTTATTTGGGACCTGTTGCCCCTTTCTTCTTTCCTATTTCTTCTTTTTGAAATAAGAATGTCTATTCTATGCCTGGCCACCATTACATTTTGAAAGCAATAGCTTGTTGAATTCGTAGGTAGAGCATATGTCTCAGGACGAATCATACCTTGAATCTCACTCATATCTGATTTGGATGATATGTAGATGACACTCTGGACTTTTGACATTTGAGTTGGTGCTAGAACAAGTTGAGACATTGGGGGCCATGGGGATGGAATCAATGTGTTTTGCTTATGAGAAGGCCATGAGTTTTGGGATGCTAGAGGCAGAATGCTGTGGTTTAAATGTGTGTGTCTACCTCAAATTCATAGGTTGGAACCTAAAACCCAAAGCCATAGTATTAAGGGATGGAGTCTT
Organism: Macaca nemestrina; assembly: GCF_043159975.1. Taxonomy (NCBI): domain Eukaryota; kingdom Metazoa; phylum Chordata; class Mammalia; order Primates; family Cercopithecidae; genus Macaca; species Macaca nemestrina. The sequence goes on along the minus strand of NC_092125.1, from coordinate 10,930,793 downwards.
TTAAAAGAGATTGAAGAGGGTACCCAAGTGCCTTTTGTCCTTTGCTTCCCCTCTTTCACCAAGTGAAGACACAGTGTGTGCCCCTTCTGCCACGTGGGGACCCAGCAAGAAGACACCATCTTGGAAGCAGAGAAAAAACCCTTACCAGCATCTGCAGGTTCCTTAATCTTGAACTCTGCAGCCTCTAGAACTGTGAGACATAGATTTCCGTTATTTTATTTTATGAGACAAAGTATCACTCTGTCACTCAGGATGGAGTGCAGAAGTGCAATCACAGCTCACTGCAACCTCTGCCACCCCGGTTCAAGCGATTCTCCTGCCTCAGCCTCCTGAGTAGCTGGGATTATAGGCGCCTGCCACCACACCTGGCTAATTTTGTGTTTTTAGTAGAGACGAAGTTTTACCATCTTGGCCTGGCTGGTCTTGAACTCCTGACCTCGTGAGCCACCTGCTTCGGCCTCCAAAGTGCTGGGATTACAGGCGTGAGCCACCGTGCCCAGCCAGTTTCCATTATTTATATATAAACTTGTCTCTGGTGTTTTGTTATAGCAACAGGAATAGACAAAGACACAATAAATACGTACATACAAAAAGTATGTATTTATGGATGTGGATTTGTAGTGCATGATTACATAAATTTCTCCAGTAATTTGAATCATGTAATATTCTTGCACTGATAAAATCCTCTTCCCCAGAATATCCAGAAAAATTAAAATACAGATCCATAATTCTTAAAATAAAGGTGTACAAATGCATTATATTACATAAAATAATACTTGAATAATGTATTTGAATATTAGCCTGGGATTCCCTGAGCAACATTAGCCATCAAAATCTACTGATTTCACCCACAGATTCTGATGCCAAATTCTTTTCTCATGCGGCTTAGGAAAACTGGAACATACTTCCTTAATTTACAACTTACATCTCACCAATTTTTCCAGATTTCCATTGAATGCATTTACTTCCGTCTTTTCCATCACTTGAAGTTTGTATCTTCACCTAGACAGATCATTCTTGTCACTCTTGAACCGTGCACAGGCTCTCTGTTTAGCCAGAAAAAATCTCATGGACTCTCAATATCTCCCTCTGTCTTCCTTCCTCCCATGTTCTCCTCCTTTTCTTTCCCTCACTGTCCCTTTTTTATTCTCTCTGTTCTTGGTCATCTTTTCACTTTCTTTCTTGTTTTCTTTGGATAACCTGCTAGAGAAAACAAATATGTCTCCCAGAATTGCAGACATTCTAGACTTTATTCCCTGGACCAAAGACTTTTTTTTTCAGTTTTTTTCTGGTTCTTTCTTTTTTTCACATTCATATACCCATACCCACAAGTACATATCACATAAACACTGTTCGTTTTCAATTAGTTGTATTTATTAAGAAAGCCAGGGGAGGCCAGGCACAGTGGCTCACGCCTGTGATCCCAGCACTTCGGGAGGCCGAGGCAGGCGGATCACGAGGACCAGGCTGGCCAACGAAAACCCCATCTCTACCAAAAATATAATAATAATAAAAAAAATAGCTGGATGTGGTAGTGTATGCCTGTAATCCCGTCTGCTTTGGAGGCTGAGGCAGGAGAATTGCTTGAACCTAGGAGGCAGACGTTGCAGTGAGCCGGGATGGCGCCACTGCACTCCAGCCTGGATGACACAGTGAGACTCCATCTCAAAAAACAAAACAACAACAACAACAACAAAAAAAAAAAAAAGAAGGAAGGAAGGAGAGAGAGAGAAAGCAAGCAAGCAAGCCAGGGGAAGACATAAGAAGACAGAATTTGTGGGTCCTGAAATAAAAATTTGAGGGTCCTCCATACAAATATTTTAAAAACTACAAAATTAAACATAGAAAAGCAAATATTTATTTATGTAAAAGAAAATTCATATGAAATTGCAAATTTTGAAAACCTGCCTAATTCCACAAGCATAAAATTCAGAAAAATAACATGATTTGATCAAATGCCTAACTTATCTCTATATACTTTTTCTACATTTCTGGAGTGCGAGAATTTTATTGGCCACTTCATGTGACAATGATGATGTGGTACTATTTTTAGTAGAGAGAATATGCTGGGTGTGGTGGCTCACACCTGTAATCACAGCACTTTGGGAGGCCAAGGCATGTGGATCACCTGAGGTCGAGAGTTTGAGACCAGTCTGGACAACATGGAAAAACCCCATCTCTACTGAAAATACAAAAATTAGCAGGGCCATGGAGGCAGGTGCCTGTAATCCCAGTTGCTTGGGAGGCTGAGGCAGAAGAATCGCTTGAACACAGGAGGAGGAGGTGCAGTGAGTAGAGATCGTGCCACTTCACTCCAGCCTGGGTGACAGAGACAGACTCCATCTCAAAAAACAAAAACAAAAACAAAGTAGAGAGAATAAAATGAGTCTTTAACATGGTTTATCAATTATATTTTCACTAGTGATAATTGAGTAAAGTTTCACCTTAACAACTCAATATTAGTGGTGGCATGTTAAGTTTTGGGATTGTTGTCAAATTTGGGAAACCATGTATCAAGTTTCTTTTATATATGAAGAGTAAGAGGTTTCAAGGCATTTCAAGTTTTTGTACAGAGAACACTGTCAAATACTCTTTGAATTCAGTCTACATTTCAAGTTTATCATTAATATCCTCATTATATAGATACAAGTTTTATGTTATTTTCTTCAGTCGGTACTGAAAATTAAAATTTCCACTGTGATGATATGATTAATTTCTCTCCATTAATTGGACTTGTGGAACAAGTCAAAACCTTCTTCATTACTTTGGTTCACAATTTATCTCTTCTTTTAATGAATTACTGTTTTTGGCAAAACCTGAAATTTTTTGGGGGTTATAATTAGCTTCTTGCTATCAAACCATTTATTTTAATTTCATCACTCATCTTTGTTACCTTAATTTCATATTACATTTTTATCAAAATATTGTTTCTGTTCTTTAATAAATAAATGTAAGGATGGCAAAAGAAGGTACTTTAAACAGGAGTCTTTAATTTCTTTTTTAATTTTATTTTTATTTTTTTCTGAGATGGAGTCTCACTCTGTAGCCCAGGCTGGAGTGCAATGGCGTGATCTCGGCTCACTGCAACCTCCACCTCCCCGGTCCCGGTTCAGGCAATTTTCCTCCCTCAGCCTCCCGAGGACTGGGATTATAAACACACACCACTATGCCCAGCTAATTTTTGTATTTTTACTAGAGATGAGGTTTCACCATGTTGGCCAGGCTGGTCTTGAACTCCCAACCTCGTGATCCACCCGCCACGGCCTCACAAAGTGCTGAGATTACAGGCATGAGCCCCTGTGCCTGGCCTTTAATTTCTTTGGTCCGGGTGCAGTGGCTCATGCCTGTAATCCCAGCACTTTGGGAGGCCGAGACGGGTGGATCACAAGGTCGGGAGATCAAGACCATCCTGGCTAACCCGGTGAAACCCCGTCTCTACTAAAAATACAAAAAATTAGCTGGGTGTGGTGGCGGCGCCTGTAGTCCCAGCTACTCGGGAGGCTGAGGCAGGAGAATGGCGTGAACCCAGGAGGCAGAGCTTGCAGTGAGCCGAGGTCGTGCCACTGCACTCCAGCCTGGGTGAAAGAGCGAGACTCCGTCTCAAAAAAAAAAAAAAAAAAAGAAAAGAAAAGAAAAGAAAAGACGCACGCACACACACAAATTGAAATACTTAAATGTCTTTCTCAATTGTAGTTTATATGGTGTATTTTCTACTTTACTTAGGTGGATTTAAAAAATGCTTGTGACCATTTCAGCGCCACTTAATATGAGATAAGTGTAGCAGGGAAAGTGTGAGTGGAAAGAAACTGCAGTGGAAAGAAACTGCAGTATTAGTCAATTGCAGAAAGTTAGCTTACATTTGCAAACTTAACAAATATATGTGAGCATGGAATGTAGTGCTAAGATCTTTCCCAGGGTGTTAGAAGGAGCCTTTAAAAACTTGTGGTCCTGAGTCTAAGCTTCATTAGTTTCACGAAAAAAATTTGCCTCTAGTGAGACATGGTATAAAATAACAATTTATACATGGCTAATTATGTAAAAGAAAAAAAATAATTCAGTTGTATTATTTCTTTATGTCTTAAAATGCTCCTGAGGAAAAAGAGGACACAAGTATCATTCCCATTTTAAAGTTTTAAAGGGTCTTTGGCACACAGAGTGTGTTGGTAGAGACGTACACTAGCAGTAAAGAAAGTTGCTGACTGCTAGCACATCTTATGTACAAAAATTAACTCAAAATACACGAATAACTTAAAGACATAGGAGCTAAATCCATAAAAATCTTAGAAAAAGTCATAGGAGTAAATCTTCATGACTTTCTATTTGGAAACGAATAATTTGATATAATGCCAAAACATGAAAAACAAAAGAAAACGTAGATGAACTTGATTTTTACCAAACTTTCAAACTTTTTTGCATACCAGGACGTTTTCAAGAAAGTAGAGGCATCTGACAGAGTGGGGGAGGGGGATATGTTTGCAAATCATATCTTATAAGGGCTTGATATCTGGAATATATGAAGACCGCTAACACTAAACAACAAAAGGATAAACAAGCCAACTACAAAATAGGCAAAGGACTTAATAGAAATTTCTCCAAAGAAGATACACAAATGGCCAATAAGCACATGAGAAGCACTCATTAGTCATTAGGAAAATGGAAATCAAAACCACAATGAGATGCCATTTCCATTTCACACACACTCTGATGACTGTAATTTAAAAAACAAAAACAGAAATGTGAGAACTGTTGACAAGGATTTAGAGAAACTAGGAACTTCATATACTGCTGGTGAAAAAGCTAAACAGAATTACCCTAAGACCCAGCAATTCCACTCCTAAGTATCTAGCCGCAAGAATTGAAAACAGGACTTAAAGAGATAATTGTATACTAATGTTCATGGCAACATTAGACACAATAGTCAAAAGATGGAAAGAACCGTAATTCTATCAACAATTGAATGGATAAACAAAATGTGGTATATCTATAAAATAGAATATTATTCACCCACATAAAGGAATAAAGTCCTGATATATGCACATGGACAAAACTTTAAAACAAGTGAAAATGAAAGGAGCCAGACAAAAGCATAAATATCGTATTCCACTTGTAAGACATATCTATAACAGGCAAATTCTGAGACTGAAAGTAGAATCAAAGTTTGCAGGGACTGTAAGGAAGGGAGAATGGGGAGTAATTAATTAAGGATGGCAGGATTTCTGCCTGGGGTAATGAAAATGGTTTGAAAATAGATAGTGGTGATGGTTACATAACATTGTGAATGTACTTAATGCCACTGAATTGTATACTTAAAAATAGTTTAAATGGCAAATTTTCTATTATATGTATTTTCCCACATTAAAATATTTTAAAGAGAAAATTGCTTATTAGAAATACATTAACAGGCAAATAGCTCATATAAAAACGTACTAAAGTATCTTACTTTGTTTTTATCTTAAATTAGAACAAAATAAGAGTTTTCAGAAGGCTAGATGTGATACATGGAGCTTGCAAAGGTTCTCTCTGGTGGCTTTAATCCTTTTGAAATCTATGGTTGGTACTTGACCATGGCCTGGGACTTCCTTTATTTCACATTCAGCTATTTTCGTAGAACACCATATTCTTTTTGCTGCATCAGTCGTGATGATTTCAGAGATGCAAATCAGATGCAAAATTTTAAATATCCTTAATTTTTCAAACCAAATTATTGCCATTTGTAGAAAATTATTTGAGTTTTTGTCTCAGAATCCACATCTGGTCATGTAATTGATGATTCACTCTAGTTTCTTTATAAAAATTGCAAACAAATCAGGAAATATCCTTCCTTATTTTCCTTTCAGATCGATAAGCATTGTCAGAGTTAAACTTTGTATATTTGTATAGATTTATATACTTGTGACATTTACAAAATAAGGCAGCCAAACTTAATTCATATGGGCATATCCAAACAACCACTCATTGCTTTGACTATTATATAGTTATATATGGTAATCACTAAATTTATTATTTTATATATCTTGAAATAAATATTTTATATTTTTATGAATTTTTAATATTTTTTCTATTTGTTATGTGGTAAGACTCTATACATGTATATCCTCAATAGAAAGTCTTTTTCTCAGTTCTCTAGGCTGTGTTAGGTAAACCCATGAAAACCTACACATGTTTAAACTTTTCTATTTATGGAGTTTTGGGGTTTGTTTATTCCCTTTCCATTAAAATTATGTGGTAATTGAAGTCAAGGGTGCTATGTCTGTTATTTATCTTTAAATATCTAGTGAAATCCTAGCATTAAATAGAAAACACAGGGGATAGTTCAATATGGCTGACTAGAAGCAAATAGTGTGGGCCACCCTCATGGAGAGGAAACAAAGCTGCCATTAAGTAGTAACTCTTAAAGTGGATGGTCTGGAGACCATGTTGAGATTCACCAAGGAATCGGGATCCACAGAGAATAGAAAGGAGCGAAGCTGGCAGCCACCCCTCTGGGAACGGCATTAAGAATCTTTCTCAAATGCGGAACAGGCAAGTGAGACTCCCCAGAGGATCCACACTTCCCCACATGGGTCTTCACAATCCTGGACATGGGAGATCCCTCCGACAACCCTGGGCCTCTAGACTGGCACAGAGAGCCTCCTGGAGTTTTTGCAGAGGCACTGCTCATTCCCATGTGGAGCCTCACAGGCCCTGGATCCCTGAGCAGCCCAGCGCCAGCTGCCATATTCTCACTAGAGACTGTAGTCATGGTGCCTTATTCCTCGTTGCTAGGCAAGGCTCAGCTCAAGCTTCCAACACAGGGACCAGCTCTGCTTAATCTCTGAGGGTGGGCACAGCTCTGTGCTCCCTCAGGAACTACCTGGGTGGAAGACCATGTGATGGCCCCACTTCTGCTGCTCCAAGCCAGTTTGGGCTTCCAGCCTAGCAATTCACTGCATTAGTCCATAGCTGCAATATTGTAAAGTAATACCTGAGCCTGAGTCATTTATAAAGAAAAGAGCTTTAGATTCACAGCTGAATTCTACCAGACATACAAAAAAGAGCTGGTACCAATTCTATTGAATCTATTCCAAAACATTGAGGAGGAGGGACTTCTTTCTAACTCATTCTACAGAGCCAGCATCACTCTGACACCAAAATCTGCCAGAGACAACAAACATAGAAAACTACAGGCCAATATCCTTGATGAACATAGATGCAAAAATTCTCAACAAAATACTACAAATCCAGCAGCATATCAAAAAGGTAATTCACCACGGTCAAGTACGCTTTATTCCTGGGATGCATGGTTGGGTCAACATACGTAAATTAATAAATGTGGGCTGGGCACAGTGGCTCACGCCTGTAATCCCATCACTTTTTTTAGGCAGGTGGATCACGTAAGGTCAGAAATTTGAGACCAGTTGGCCAATATGGTGAAACCCTGTCTCTACTAAAAATACAAAAATTGGCTGGGTGTGGTGGCAGATGCCTGTAATCCCAGCTACTCGGGAGGCTGAGGCAGGAGAATTTCTTGACCCTGGGAGGCAGAGGTTGCAGTGAGCTGAGATTGTGCCACTACATTCCAGCCTGGGCAACAAAAGCGAAAATCCATCTCAAAAAAAAAAAAAAAAGTGATTCACCACATAAACAGAATTAAAAACACAAATCATATGATCATCTCAATAGCTGCAGAAAATGCTTTTCATAAAATGCAACATCCTTTTATGATAAAAAAAAAAAAAAACCCTCGACAAACTAGGTATAGAAAGAACATACCTCAAAATAATAACAAACTCATAGCCAACATTATACTGAATGGGCAAAAGCTGGAAGCATTCCCCTTACTAACAGGAACAAGACAATGATGCCCACTCTTACCGCTCTTACCACTTCTGTTCAACATAGCACTGGAATTCCTAGCCAGAGTCAAATTGCTATTTAAATAATAATACACTTTAACATATATTTCTTTTTCTTTCTTTTTTTTTTTTTTTTTTTTGAGACGGAGTCTTGCTTTGTCGCCCAGGCTGGAGTGCAGTGGCACGATCTCGGCTTACTGCAAGCTCCGCCTCCCAGGTTCACGCCATTCTCCTGCCTCAGCCTCCCAAGTAGCTGGGACTACAGGTGCCCACCACCATGCCTGGCTAATTTTTTGTACTTTTAGTAGAGACGGGGTTTCACCATTCACAGGATGGTCTCGATCTCCTGCCCTCGTGATCCACCCACCTCGGCCTCCCAAAGTGCTGGGATTACAGGCGTGAGCCACCGCGCCTGGCTGCTTTAACATATATGCTGGGACCATCCTAAGTGTTATTTATATTACTCCCATAATGTCCAGCTGTTGGAAGCCTTGCTGAAGGAACAGGCTTTGTTGAGTTCGTCTGGGTTCTGCTCCGCTAGAGTGATCTTCAGGTGGCAGGTGATGTGTTTATATTATCACAATTCTCTTTTTGCCAACTTGCAGAGAAGGCTTATATGCCTGTGGGGAGTTGTGTTGGGGGCCTGAAGATCACCCCCAGGTTTGGTGATTCACTAGAAAAAGTCACAGTGTGATGTATTTCTAGCTCTGTCCTCAAAGGAGAAAGGCTGTAAATATGATGTATTAAAACTCAAGTTCTGATTGACATAAGTTTCAGTGAATGAGGTCACTGTGCCTGGAAAGTCACAGAACCACACTCTACTACTACTAACACTATTACTACTGCCACCAGTATCACTACTGTTAACACTGCTACTACTACCACCAAATACTTGCATAGTGCTCACTACATGTTCATCACTGTTCTAGACCTTTTACAAATGTTAAGTCCTTTAGTTGTTACAAAGTTAATGTAGGTGTAATTTTTAGGTAGGTATGAGGTAGGTATGCTTTTTATCTCCATTTTGCAGTTGGGGAAACCAAGGAAAAAGTGCCAGTAACTTACTTGCTGAAGGTCACATAATATGTTGCTTAATCTGCCTTTAGAATCCATGTGGCTAACCACATGGATATCCTGTCTGTCTTCAATCCATGTGTCAGGATTACTAACCCCTCCCATGTTGTCCTTGAGTCTAGTCAGGCCTAGATGCATCCATACCAAGGAGGCAGCATGCTCCCCTTAGACCTATGATGTGTTCTCAATGCACGTAAGGCTGTCTACTGTATTCTCGGGCATGTCACAGCAGTAAACGCATGGGTCACTTGGTGTTTACAGTGCTGCTGTTCTTCCTGCATAGCTTTGTACAATGCTGAGGGGAGAAGAGGGAACTGGTAGGAGAGGGAAACATTTCTAGATCTACTGGTCGTATCACAACATGGAAAGGCATGCTTGCATGCATACACACAGAACTTGATTCCTAACAAATGCTTCTTCATGTGTGTGTTTAAGGCTGTTTCCTACACAACCAGGCTCCCCAAAAGGCTTAATATATTTACAGTCTATTTTCATGCAATGCCAGGATACCTACATTAAATTTGAAAATATTTAGACTAAAAAAATGGGAAAAATCATACACATAATAACCCATGTGTTCCACTTTCACATTTCAGAATAACAAATGTAAATAACAATATGACAGAAAAAATGATTTTTATTCTTTGTTTCTTATTTTAAAATGTTTCTACCTTTGAAAGAGATTTACTCCAGGTTTCTTTCATATTTCTGCATTCCCTAAAAACAATATTTTCTTCTGTGACATCTTCATTTGACTCTTACAATAGAAATAGCCATTACCTTTGCAGCTTACCAATTTTCAGTAGTTATGCCTTGAGTGACAGAATAAGTAACATTGTTTATAAAACGAAAAACTCTCATAAAAATATGGTATGTTTCAGCAACTGTACTTGTGACTGTTACTAAACAAGATAATGCCTATCCTTCTCTCTCTCTTTAAAAATAATATTTTAGAATGAATTGGAAGAGAGAAATTTTCTATATGATGAAAATTCCTCAGAGCATTACAGAAAATTACCATCCCATCAATGCGTGATCATCTTGTCATATTCATAGTCTCAATAGCACTATTTATAGCAGGCTGAGAACAAAACTGCCTGTTTTCTCCTTAGAGTAAAAACTTGTCATTTCAAAATGAAAGAGAGTTGAGAATCTTTGTTTACCTGTGAAGCTTATTGATTAATTCTCTCTCATGTCAGTAGAACTCTGGGCCACCTAGGAGACCTGTCAGTTACTGGGTCCTCTGAGGGTGCTCTATGTCCATGAAGGAAACTGAGAATAACAAGGTCTTCCAACTTCCCAACCATCCATACAGAGAGAGAACACCAACACTGTCTATAACAGAATCATTTAAATTAGGGTGGGTCACTTTCAATGGGTGCGTTTCAGTTTAACCTAAAAGCATTGTCGATGATTGGTGCTAATCATTGTATGCTATTTCTTTTCTTGTTTTTTTTTTTTCTTTTGAGACGGAGTCTCTCTCTGTCGTGCAGGCTGGAGTGCAGTGGAAGGATCTCAGCTCACTGCAACCTCTGCCTCCTGGGTTCAAGCGATTCTCCTGCCTCGGCCTACTGAGTAGCTGGGATTGCAGGCACCTGCCACCATGCCTGGCTAATTTTTGTGTTTTCAGTAGAGATGGGGTTTCACCATGTTGGCAGGCTCATCTCGAATTCCTGACCTCAGGTGACCTTGGCCTCCCAAAGTCCTGGGATTACAGGTGTGAGCCACCGCACCTGGATGTATGCCGTGTTGTTGATCTAGCTGAGTAGCACACAGGTGGAACACCTGGTAACTCTCTTCACTGTTGCCAAGTTCCCTTACTACTAGCTGTGGCCACAGGAGGAGGAAAGGCTCCTGACTGAAGAAAAAGGTGTAGCCTCCTGAATTATGCACCCTCTTGTCTGCGAGAGCTGTAAATGGCTGCTCTGTGGATCTTGATAATGGCAGTACTGGGTAATAGTGGCTCAACAGTGGGGTTCCTGAGTTGGGAGATGAGGCTCAGGGATATTCGGCACTCTGTTCTGTGTTGGTGTGTGGCCATGTGGCCTGGTGCTCACGGTTTGCTGATGGCATCAAATTATAGTTTGCAATTTCCTTGATGAATATGGGTATGAACTGAATGTATTTTGATTATGATACTGGAAATTAGAATACTTTTGGAATGAGTCACCCATCCCTACACCTTCCTTGTTTTATTTAGAATTATGCTCCAATTTTACCACTTGACTGTTTAAATGATTTTTAAACAAAAGAGGATAAAAGCTGAACACAGTATAGGAAAAAGGTATGTGCTTTAGCCACAGACAACCTGGGTTTATTCATGTTAATTTATTGATTAAGCAAATATTTATGGTAATCCTAATGTTTGCAAACATTATTTTAGGCAAAAATAAAGTTTTGTTCTCATGATTTCAAAAATTCACTTCATCTTTATGAGCCATAATTCTCACATAAATATGGTATTATAATACATACCAGCTAGACATTATGAGAATAATACATATATGAGATACATCTATTGGTCCCAGCATATAATAGGTAACAAAAATGTAAGTTAAAGATTATTATTATTTAAATAGTCCTAACCATGTACTATTGCGATTATTATTTCTAGTGTATTCGTAGTGACATAAAGGGAGAGAAAAGTAAAAATCTTGAACTATTTGTATTAAAATGGTATAAATAACTTGTATTTATTTGTCTTATTAAACAAAGCTGGCACAAGTTTAGAAAAACTCATTTAGGCATTATTTAGTACCACTTTAGAAGGAGGCTTTTTGTATTTCAACAATCAAAACATCACGTTGTATCCCACAAAGATATACAACTATGATTTGTCTATTAGAAATAAAAATCAAAAAATATTTTTGACCCTTGTGTGAATAAACTTCTAACCCTATGGAAAGCAATAGATGACAATTTTTCTGAGACTTTATTTTTAAGAGTTTGAAAATGAAAGGTAAAGTGTTACAATTTGTTTCTTAGATGGGGGTTGGTTTTCATCCCACAGGGTAGGGGATGTTATAGTAAGTATGTTAAAAAGTACTGGGTGCGTTCATAAACTTTTGCAAAATTCTTCTGTTGGCATTGGTATTTAGTTATAACAGTTTGTCAGATATCAGGTGATTTCAGTAACTTTCTAAAGTCCTGATTGTGCTGATTTCTACATTTGGGTTGGAACATATTGATATTCAGTCAAAGTTCTTCTTTGGGTATGAACAGAGTCTGAGTAACTACAGGAAACTGACAGATTAGATTCCAGACTCAGAGACATGGTAAAAATTCATAGGTTGTTCAAATGCATCCAGTTTTATTAAAATTATAGATCTTCTGCTAGTCACAATAGACATGATCTTAGGGCCACGTTTTATTTATTCTTGTTTAACTCACTGCAGAGAGAAAAATGGATGTAGCAAATTATTTCCTCAAGATTGAAGTGAAAGCATGTCTCTTGCTAAGGGAAGTTCTGTGGTTACACAAGAAATTGAGTCTAAACTGAGCTGTTGTTACAGCAGGAAAATAGTGTGAATTCAGTAGAAATACGGTGGCAAGTGTGGGTGAGCAGCCAGGGCCGGGGTAAGGGCGTTGTAGTGGAACAAGAGAGGTGACTTAGATTGGTGCCAGTGCTGAAGCTTTCTCATGTAGCAGTTTTCAAATGTTCCTAGAGGGCATGTTTATGGGCAAGCTGAACTCATTTAATGGGCAACTCTGAAGGATTATGTTGGAAATAAGGCTCAGAATCACAAACAAAATGAGCACTTAAAGGATTTCTCAGCAAGGCAAATTTACTTCTGTAGAAGGGTGTTACTCGCAAGCCTGGTTGCCACTAGAACACACAGAATAAAGGAGGGAAGGGGTTTTTAATTCCTAAATCAGCTTGTCCCTGCCACTGTGTCCTGCCTCCGCTGGCTGGAGTTGGACCACACAATCTAACTCGACTGGCTAACTTGAAAGGTGCAGGAATGCGGTTACACTGGTGGGAAGGGCAGTTTCAGTGGGAGGGGTGATTTACAGAGTGGGTAGCAGATGTGGGCTATGTAGATAAGGACCAGCAGGAAAGCTGTTTACTGTGAAACCAAGACAGGGAGGCACAAAGGATAAGGAAGTTAGTTTGGCCTTGGAAGTAGGGAAAAAAGAACAAGGACGCTGAACAAGCTAAACCTTTGAAGAGGAAATTCTTTTGTATCTGACAGATTAGAAGTTAAAACTTTTTCTTAGGAAGTCCTTCAGTATCGAGCACCAGGTTGCCTTAAGAAGTTGACATTGAGAACTTGACAATTTATGCCTGCAGGTTTGGCATCCTTGGGATTCTTACAGGTCTACCCTATCTGCTTCTGGAGATCTCCACTTCCTCTTGGTTGCATTGGGTCCTCATTGGAAGTCCTATTCCATTCTGTTGTTTTTCCCATCCTCATTTCAGTGGCAGTGTAAATTTGGGAGAACAGAATTATCATCTCACATCTGCCACCAAGTGCTATTAGCTGTAGAATGTCATGTGCGTCCATGTGAAGAGACCACCAAGCAGGCTTTGTATGAGCAATAAAGCTTTTTAATCACCTGGGTGCAGGTGGGCTGAGTCCAAAAAGAGAGTCAGGGAAGCATGGTGGGATTATCATTAGTTCTTATAGGTTTGGGATAGGCGGTGGAGTTAGGAGCAATTTTTTGTGGGCAGAGGGTGGATCTTACAAAGTACATTCTCAAGGGTGGGGAAAATATTACAAAGTACCTTTTTAAGGGTCGGGGAGGATATTACCAAGTACCTTCTCAAGGGTGGAGGGAGGTGTATCATACAAAATACATTCACAAGGGCGGAGGAATATCACAAAGTACATTATCGCAAGGGTGGGGAGGGTGTATTGTAACAAAGTCAATTGATCAGTTAGGGTAGGGCAGGAATAAATCACAATGGTGGAATGTCATCAGTTAAGTCAGGAATCGGCTATTTTCACTTTTTTTGTGGATCTTCAGTTGCTTCAGGCCATCTGGATGTATATGTGCAGGTCACAGGGGATGTGATGGCTTAACTTGGGCTCAGATGCCTGACATAGAAAAGTCACTTGATCTGGGCATGAATGGCCTCAACATTGGGAAAGGTTGCACTGGACAATCTCTTGGATATTTTTACACAGCAGAGGGGGGGAAAAACATATCCTAATGTTGCATTCTTATTGTATATCCAAAGCATTGATGCATATAAAGTCATTTAGGTGCTGATTGCTTTTCCTTATTCCATTTGTAATTATGAAGAGGATTCTGAGAAGTTGTATACTACTGTTGCAAAGTTTCCACTCTATGCCAATCAGCTGTAAAGTATCAGATAATTTTACAGTATTATTTAAAACCAGGGAATGGATTCAGATTTTGTGAAAACTGAAGTGGACAAAAATTTGATAATACAAAATGACAAACACTGAATTATGAATAAAGTTAAAAACTTATGTAAAATGAGAACAGAAATAACAATATATTACCAGTACTAAATAGATGGCAATTATCAAAACATCAAAAAATCCAAAATAGGCTGGGTGCAGTGGCTCACGCCTGTAATCCCAGCACTTTGGGAGGCCGAGGCAGGCGGATCATGAGGTCAGGAGATTGAGACCATTCTGCCTAACACAGTGAAACCCCGTCTTTACTAAAAACACAAAAAAATTAGCTGGGCATGGTGGCGGGCGCCTGTAGTCCCGGCTACTTGGGAGGCTGTAACAGGAGAATGGGATGAACCCAGGAGGCAGAGGTTGCAGTGAGCCAATATTGCACCACTGCACTCCAGCCTGGGTGACACAGCAAGACTCTGTCTCCAAAAAAAAAAAAAAAAATCCGAAAGAAGACATAATTTAAGTGCTAAAGCACCATTTTCCTTCCGTGCTGAAGCTGCACACATTTCACTGCTTCTTTATATGATAACAATTTATAATATTAGTTGAAATAAAGGAATTTATTTTAAAAGGGAGAATACAGTGATTCTTTTAGGACGATGGATTATCTTTTAAAAATTATTAATAATTTAGGCAATATTTCATTTAGCTTTACAGCTCATTATTGGCAATCATTGTAATTTTTAGAATTGTTTTAAAATTTGGTAAGAAATGTTCTCTAGCCTGGGCACGGTGGCTCACACCTGTAATCCCAGCACTTTGGGAGGCTGAGGCGGGCAGATCACCTGAAGTCGGGAGTTCGAGACCAGTCTGACCAACATGAATATACAAAATTAAAATACAAAATTAGCCAGGCATAGTGGTGCATGCCTGTCATCGCAGCTACTTGGGAGGCTGAGGCAGGAGAATCGCTTGAACCCAGGAAGCAGAGGTTGCAGTGAGCCGAGATTGCACCATTGCACTCTAGCCTGGGCAATAAGAGTGAAACTCCATCTGAAAGAAAAAAAAGTTTTCTATTTGTTTTTATACAGCATAATCTTAAACTGTATGATTACAGGATTTCAAAATTCTTTCCTCCCAATCCTTGCCCCATTGTCACACACTTCACTTTTACACATGCTGTTAGCAAATAATCTTTTTTTGATCTTCTTGATTCAGTCAATTATCTTTTAGAACAATTACAATTTTTAAAAGATACTTTTTTTTTTTTTTTTTTTTTTTGAGACGGAGTCTCGCTTTGTTCCCCAGGCTGGCGTGCAGTGGCGTAATCTCTGCTCACTGCAAGCTCTGCCTCCCAGGTTCACGCCATTCTCCTGCCTCAGCCTCCCGAGTAGCTGGGACTACAGGTGCCCACCACCATGCCTGGCTAAGTTTTTGTATTTTTAGTAGAGATGGGGTTTCACTGTGTTAGCCAGGATGGTCTCGATCTCCTGACCTCGTGATCCACCCATCTCAGCCTCCCAAAGTGCTGGGATTATAGGCGTGAGCCACCGTGCCCAGCCCAAAAAGATACTATACTTTTATTCATTCCTTTGGTGAACATTCTTCATTTCTTTTTGTAGATCTAAGTTTCTGACCTACATCATCTTCCATCTATTTAAAAAAAACTTCTTTTAACTTCTCATAAGAGTAGGTCTCCCGGCATTGAATTATCTGTTTTTGTCTTTGAAAAAGTCTATTTCTGGCTGGGCATGGTGGGTCATGCCTGGAATCCCAGCATTTTGGGAGGCTAAGCCCAGAGGATTGCTTGAGACCAGGCATTCAAGACCACCCTGGGCAGCATAACAAGACCCTCATCTCTAAAAAAATATAAAAAATTAGCCAGGCACAGTGGTGAGTACCTGTAGTACTAGCTACTTGGGAGGCTGAGAATGGAGGATCAATTGAACCCAGGAGTTTCAGGCTGCAATGAATTATGATTGCACCACTGCACTCCAGCCTGGATGACAGAGCAAGACTCTCTCTAATTTTAAAAAAGTCTATTTCTGCTCCATATTTAAAGAATATTTTCAATGGGTATGTAATACTGGGTTAACATTTTAGTTTTCTTTCATCAGTTTAAAGTATCTTGCCCTCTTAATTGTATGATATCTGATTAACAAGTCTGCTGTAATTTTTATCCTCGATCTGTAGTTAATACATTTTCCCCCTCAGATTGCTTTAAATATTTTTTTCTTTGTATTTGATTTTCAGCACTTTGAATATGATATGCTAATGTGAGACTTTTGTTGAGGGCATTTATCCTGTGTGGTGTTTTCTGTAATACTTGAATCTTTGGTTTTGTGTCTATCACCAGTTTTGAAGAATATTCAGCCATAATTTCTTCAAGTATATATCCTTCCCTATTCTCTTTTTATTTCCTTCTGGGATTCCAATTACATGTATGTTAGACCCTTTGATGTTTACTTACAGCTTTTGGGTGCTCTGGTTCTCTTTCCCTGCCCCTCTAATTTCTTTTCCTCACTTCATTTCAGTTTGGTAAGTTATGTTAACTTGTCTTTAAGCTCAGTGATTTCTCGGTTTTATTGAATCATCTGATGAGCATGTGGAAGTCATTATTCATCTCTATTACTGGTTTTTTATTTCTAGCATTTCAATTTGATTTTTTTTTTTTTACAGTTTTCATCTCTTTGATGAAATTATTTGGTTGATCTTATACGTTGCTTACTTTTTCCATTAGTACACTTAACATATTAAAATCATAGATTTTTTTAAGTCTCTGTTTGATAGTTCCAACACATGTCATATCTGAGTCTGGAGTTTTGTCTCTTTACATTGTGCCTTTTTTTCTTGTCTTTATGTGTGCTTCATAGTTTTTTATTGCAAGAGACATGCTGTATAGGACAATAGATACTGAGGCAAATATTTTTTATGCTTAAAGATGAAAAAGCTTTTTCTTCTGCTAGGTCTTTATTATGGGACAAGTGGTTATTTGTAAAACAAGTAAACACAACTATTTTATGTTCTGTGAAATCTTAATTTTCTTCTAAGTTTCTCAATATATTCTCAGTCTGAAAACATATCTAATATAAACAATGTTTTTCTTGCTGAACACAGTATATAAACTGTAGCATATATACTACTTTTGTATTGGAATATAAGAGACAGGATTCTGAAGAGTATAAAAAGTATTATTTTTAAGTATAAATATAAAAGTATGAAAAGTATTTTTTTAAAAAGAATGTGTGTTTGACCATGGGCTGAGGGTGGAACAGGACAGAGTTACTGCTTAAAATACAGAGTTTCCTTTTGGAATGATGAAAAAGATCGCTTCTTGGTCTTTTGGCTAGAACCAAGTGTGGAATGATGAAAAACTTCTGGGGCCGGGCGCGGTGGCTCAAGCCTGTAATCCCAGCACTTTGGGAGGCCGAGGCGGGTGGATCACGAGGTCAGGAGATCGAGACTATCCTGGCTAACACGGTGAAACCCCGTCTCTACTAAAAATACAAAAAACTAGCCGGGCCTGGTGTCGGGCGCCTGTAGTCCCAGCTACTCGGGAGGCTGAGGCAGGAGAATGGCGGGAACCCGGGGGGCGGAGCTTGCAATGAGCCGAGATTGCGCCACTGCATCCAGCCTGGGCGACAGAGCGAGACTCCACCTCAAAAAAAAAAAAAAAAAAAAAAAAAGAAATAGGTTTGGCTAGGAGTAACTGAAAATAAAAGTGGTTTATATAAGACATAAGCATAGTTGTCACTCCTATAAGAGTCAGAGTAGGCAAATTAGGTTGGATTGGTTCTTGACGATTTCAGCAGCCCAGGGTCCTACTAAATTATTATACTTTGGGAGGCCTGGATGTCACGCTCCAAGATGGTGGAATGCATAGACCAGGAAAATACATAAGGAAAGGAAAATAGGCCGGGCGCGGTGGCTCACGCCTGTAATCCCAGCGCTTTGAGAGGCTGAGGTGGGTGGATTATGAGGTCAAGAGATCAAGACCATCCTGGCCAACATGGTGAAACCCCATCTCTACTAAAAATACAAAAATTAACTGGGCGTGGTGGCGGGCGCCTGTAGTCTCAGCTACTTGGGAGGCTGAGGCGGGAGAATGGCGTGAACCCGGGAGGCGGAGCTTGCAGTGAGCCGAGATCACGCCACTGCACTCCAGCCTGGGAGACACAGCGAGACTCCGTCTCAAAAAAAAAAAAAAAAAGAAAAACTTCTGGAAATGGATACTGGTAATGGTTGCACAACCTGTAAATGTACTTAATGTCACCAAATTGTATGTTTAAAGTAGTTAAAAGGGCAAATTTTATGTTATGTTTATTTTACCACAATAAAAATATTTTTAAAATAAAAAGTATGTTCAAGAAGCATCAATTTTGTGCCTCTTGTATTATGCACCTAGATTCTTTGTAGAGATTATTTTTATCATGATTTTAAAAAGTACAAGCAGTACTTTATTAAGTACAGGAGAACAAAGTCATTACTCATAATACCAGGCCATACCAACTGATCACAACACTTAGTGAAGTAAAACTGAGGTTGTTGGTTATTTTGTAGATGTTCTATTGACTTTACAAACACCTTCATATTCCATCTGTTTTAGATTTCTGCTTAGGAGTGTTCTGATTCTCATAATTGTCTATTTCTTCTGTTGGTATTTTAAGCATCTGTTTTTAAAAATTATTTTTCATGGTTCTTTTTAAAATTTCCATGATTTTGACCATTATGGTATTTAGTCTCTACTATGCTGTAAGAATTTTGGAAAATTTGAAGGTTTGGACAATTTTCTTTATTTTACATTCTTGGCTTCCACAACAATACTTTCTTCCTATAATGTTTGACTATTTGGATTGATTAGTAACTCTGGAAAAATATAAACATAACCTGAAAATAAACATATCCATGAGTAATATAAATATTTTTCACAATTGCTGTTTTTTTAATTGAGCTATGTAGTTATAAAAATTGTTCTTATGCCATGTACATTGACCTTTTAGTATGTGTTGATTGGTAGATAGAGGGGGATAGATAGGAGGATAGGTATAGACATGTGTTTTTCAGACTGTTCTGTTGCATTGATTTAATGTTGCATGCCACTTCATCTGAACCCTCAGACTTTTCCAGGTCAAGATGTGTCAGATACTCTAAGATGGAATTTAATATGTTGCCGTGCATAAAAATTGTAACTTCCTCCATAGATATACTTTCTTTTTTTTTTTTTTTTTTTTTTTTTTTTTGAGACAGAGTCTTGCTGTGTCGCTTATGCTGGAGTGCAGTGGCGCGATCTCGGCTCACTATAACCTCCATTTCCCAGATTCAAGCAATTCTTCTACCTCAACCCCCTGAGTAGCTGGGATTACAGGCATGCACTACCACACCCGGCTAATTTTTGTGTATTATTAGTGGAGAAACAGGGTTTCACCATGTTGATCAGGCTGGTCTCGAACTCTTGACCTTGTGATCCACCCGCCTTGGCCTCCCAAAGTGCTGGAATTACATGCGTGAGCCACCGTGCCCGGCCCATAGATATACTTTCTAATTGTAATATGGTGAAGTGGTTTGTGTCCTGTGAGGAAAAACATTTTGTTCAAGTCTATTTTTCATTATTCTAGTCTAAAAATATATATGGTACACTTATGGTCATATATGTTATATCCCCAATTTATTCTTGTTTTAATAATTTTTCACAGGCCATGTGCGTTTCAAATCTTGTTTCTCCTCCGTCAGCAAATACTACGGGTGACAAGTATTATGAAGCATTAGGAAGCAGGAGTAGTCTTATACTGGATCAAGTAGCAATAACATAAGATTGCACAAAAATGACTTTAAGCCACAAATATATATCCACTAAACCCAAATTAAATGTATCCTCAACTCAACTTCCCCTTCGCTGGACTCCAGACTATTCTAAGCCATTCCAACATCATTAGTCATAGAAGGAAATATGCTGAAGGCAAGATGATCAGAGTGGAGAGAGTGGTCTTCACTAATTATAGTTAAAACTTATTACTTTTGTAACTTTGGGAAAATAAAGCCCATATGACTATATAGAGTTCTCTCACAATTTTTTCAAGGGAGTGTGCAAGTGAGATCCTCTGAATCTTAAACTTCATTTGACCAGGGTAAGTTTGCTTTTGTTAAAAATACTCATTAGAGTAGTTTTCTAGAATATTCTAGAAGGATATCGACTCTATTTGAACAGATTTGTATCTGTTAGAGAATACTCATAAACACAGTTCTTCCCCACTTATTAGTTAAGTCTGATTGTGGCTAATATAAAATCCAGAAAATGATTATTGGGTGATGATTTTAGCTCTTCTTGGAATAACACCAGTAATTACTTCAGGATTCTCTTCAGAATACTTCCCACACTGTCTTGGCAATTGTAATTTATCACATCTCACATTCTAACCCAGATTTAGGACGGGCTTTTCATGTCCCTGTCCTGTTCTCTTCCATTGCTGCACCAGCCAGAGTCCCAGACAGCCCTTCCCTTCCTTTCCCCTGTAGGTACTATGTCTGCTTGGCACATTGTAGGCAATTAGGGAGGGTGGAGTTATAGGAAAACCTGCCCGTGTTAGAATTCAGAACAGGCGGTAGATTATGAATCCAGATATTGAAAGTGAAGTAGTGAAGTCTCCTTCTCTTAGTGTAGTGCATCAGATTCTTTAACATTTGCTTTATGTATTTAGGTGCTCCAATGTGCATACGTATTTACAAATGTTATATCCTCTTGATGAATTGGCCCTTTTATCATTATATAATGTCCTTCTTTCTCTCTTTTTACAGGTTTTAACTTAAAGTCTTTTTTTTTTTTCTGATGTAAGAACAGCTAAACTTGCTCTTGTTTGGATTTCCATTTGCATGAAATTTTTTCCCATTTCTGCACTCTCAGATTATGCTTGCCCTTAAACACAACAGTGAAGTGATTTTTCTGAACACAGCATAGAGTTGGGTCTCTTCCAAACCCGTTCAGTTGCTCCATGTCTTTTTATTGGATAATTTAATCCGTTTACATTGAAAGTAGTTATTGATTGATAAGGATTTATTACTGCTGTTTAAAAAATTGTTTTCTGGTTGTTTTGTAGATGCTGTTTTTCTCCTTCTCTCTCATTGTTTTCCCTCGTAGTTTGATGGTTTTCTGTATTGGTAGGCTTTGAATTCTTTCTATTTTTTTGTGTGCATCTACTGTAAGTTTTTGCTTTGTGGTGACCAAGAGGCTTACATAAACCATCTTACAACAAACAGTCTGCTTCAAGCTGATAACAACCTAACTTTGATTTCATAAAACAACTCTACAGCTTTACTCCTACCCTTATCATATTATATGATTTTGATATCATTTCATAACATGTATCTCTGATAATGTATTTTAGTTATAATTGTGATTAAGTTTTGTCTTTTAACTTATGTGCTAGGGATAAAATTCTTTACACACCAGCATTACTGTCCTAGTGTGTTCTGAATTTGGCTTTTAATTACTTAGAGAATTTGTGCTTTTTTAAGTTTTACTTTATTAATTAGTAGCCTTTTGTTTCAGCTTACTGAGCTCCCTTTAGCAATTCCTGTAAAACGGGCCTAGGGATGATGACCTCCCTTAACTTTTGTTTAAGAATGTTTTTATTTCTCTCTCATTTCTTAAGGACTGTTTTGCTGGGTAAAACTTTCTTTTGTGGTTGTTGGCAGGTTTTTTTTTTTTTCTTTTTTTCAGCACTTTGATTATATCATTCTTTTCTTTTTTTCTTTTCTTTTCTTTTTTTTTTTTTTTGAGAGGGAGTCTCGCTCTGTCACCCAGGCTGGAGTGCAATGGTGCAATCTCGGCTCACTGCAAGCTCCGCCTCCCAGGTTTATGCCGTTCTCCTGCCTCAGCCTCCTGAGTAGCTGGGACTACAGGCGCCCGCCACCTCGCCCGGCTAATTTTTTGCGTTTTTAGTAGAGATGGGGTTTCACCGTGTTAGCCAGGATGGTCTCGATCTCCTGACCTCGTGATCCACCCACCTCCGCCTCCCAAAGTGCTGAGATTACAGGCGTGAGCCACCGTGCCCGGCCGATTATATCATTCCATTCTCTTTTGGCTTGCAGGACTTCTGCTGAGACATCTGCCAATAGTCATTTTGAGACACCTTTATAAATGCTATGTTTCTTATCGCTTACTGCTCTGAGAATTTTTTCTTTGTCTTTGTCTTTTAATAGTTTAATTATTAGGTCTCTTTCTGAACTCCCCTTTGTGTTGAATTTTATCGAGATCTCTGTACTTCCAGTACCTAGATGTTGGCATTGTTGCCCAGATTACAAATTTCCAGCTATTATATGTTAAAATATGCTTTCTGTTGTTTTGTCTTCCTTTTTTTTCCTTGAAACTCATATTATGTGAAAGTTAGGTCTCTTGATAGGTTCCATAATTCCTGTAGGCTTTCCTCATTCTTTGTCATTTTTTTTCTTTCTGTTCCTCTGACTTAATAATCTCAAATATTCTGTCTTTGAGCTCACTGATTCTTTAGCTTAATTAAGCCTGCCCTCAAAGCTTTATATTGCATTTCTTGTCTCATTATTGTACTCGTTACCTCTGAGATTTCTATATTTTTACAATTTTTTTTACCTGTTCCTTAGTTAAATTTCTCAGTTGATTTGTGTATTCTTTTTCAAATTTTATGTAATTTTTAATTGATATATTCTTGTAGTTCACTGACCTTGTTAAGGATTATTCTGAATTCTTTGTCATTTCATACATCTCTTTCTTTAGGGTACATTGTTGGAGCTTCATTCGTTTCTTTCGGATATGTTATAATTTCCTGAGTCTTTGTAATCCTTGTATTCTTGTATGCTTGTGCATTTAAGGAGACAGCCACTTCTTTTGGTTTTCACAGGTGTCCTTCAGTAGGGAGAGACCTATAGTATTTAATGTAGCCTGTAATTCTGTGTGGGTTAGCCGGTGATGACCCTGTGCAGGCGTAACCTGCCCTGTGGTTCTCTAGATAGATGGACTGCTGCCCCGTGGATAGATGGACTGCTGCCCCGTGGATAGATGGACTGCTGCCCCGTGGATAGATGGACTGCTGCCTTTTTTCTGAGTTCAGGTGGGAAAGATGCTGGGCTCTGCTTTCCGGCAAGACCACTGACTAAGCTCTGTTATCAGGCTGCCCTGCTGTATGGACACTGCAGTCAGCTCTGATCTGGTGGGACCACAGGTTGTATTTCCTTGTCAGATGTTATTTTAGTTTAGCAGCTGAGCAGGGTTGCGGGAGGGGCTCCAAATTCAGGTGGAGTTGCTGACCTGGAGGGATGTAACCAACTACAAAGCTCAGTAGAAATTCACGGTTGAAGTTTGTCTCTGCTTTGGTAGGGCCTCAGGGTGGGCTTTGAGGCTTGTCTGTGCACTGTTGAAACTATTGGATGTGGCAGAATTAGCCCCTACATTTTCCTGAAATCCACGGTGGTGGTAGTCGCTCTCCTTGGGCTGAGTCTGAAGCTGGTCCTGGAGGCTGACCATCTAGGGATTCGAGCCAGGTCGAACTTCCCACACTTCTGGGAGCCCCAGCCTGGTTTTATAGATGGATTATGCTGTGACCTGATACCTCTGCTCAGGTGCCAAATGCTGGCAGGGACACATTGCTACCATCAAGATCTGTGAGCTGGTCACCAAGGGCTCTATCTCCTTATTTTTACTTGATTCCGAGTGGTCTAGCTGTGCCATTTCCTCCCGTTCTCTGTAAGCTGAAGCCAGAATGGGCTTCCTGGAAAAAGCATATCATAATGCTAGGGAAGCTGGGTGTCTGCCTCTAGTTCTCTTTCCCACTGTAGAACTGGACCTTGAGGAATTATCATTGTGTGGCCCTGTGCTGACTTGGGGGAGAGGGACTTGGGTCTCATCAAATTGAGACCATTTCTCTTACCCATTAAATAAGGTTTTTATTGAGTTCTATGGATGACACAGATGATTTGGGCTTATTACCAACTTTTGGGATTTCAGCCAACACATTCTTAACTGTGAATAGTTGCTTGTTGAACTTTCTATAGGGGTAGTGATGTCTGAGACCTCCTATTTCACCATCTTACTGACATTCTCTTCATACTCTTTAAAAATATGTAAAAAGAACTTCAAAAATAAGAATTTATGTATTGCATCTAAGCACTAATTTTTAATGAACCTTAACTGGTTATAAGACCTTTATTTCTTCTTTTTATGATAAAATTTTACTGACGTGGTGGCTAGTGGTACATATCACCTTAAATGCTTCACTATCTTTTTTAAAACATATGTACTCCATTCTTCACAATGCACTTTCTTTTTCTCTTTGTCTCCAATACTTCCCCTTAAATAAAGACTTGTCTCCTTTGCTTGCTGGGTTTTATTTCCAAAGCTATCTGGGTAGGTATTTAATGCAAGTGAGGCATAACAATTTTTAAATTTGGGATGAGAATGGAAGACTTCCTGTTGTGTGTATAAGTAGAACGTCCCTCTATCCTCCTTTCTACCCTCTTGTTACTCACATTAAGTTAAACATCAGGCTTCACTTGGCAGATTCTCTGACAGTTCCTTTGGAGAGCTGAGCCTATCTGGGAATTCTTGAAGTGGCTCTGAAAAATGATTAAGTTCCAAATCCACCTGCAATTCTGAATAGGTCTGTGATATACAGACTTTTTATTTGTACATATTTTAACCTGGATTTTCAAAAATCAGAGCATTATGTCTGCATTATGTTAATTTGAATATGGAGTTGTAAAAAGTCCTCACATGGTTGCTGTTATTGCCATCTTCACTGTGTACCAGAAACCCAGGGTTTTATTCGTGATGATTCCTAAGTCTTGAGATCAGATAACTTCAAGTACCTCTAAGTTTTCTGGGATGAGAAAAACATTAAAAAACAAAGTGTGGATGAGTACTACTGATTTGCTTTCTGATTTATATGAAAACTATTTTCAGTGATGATGCACGTGTTACTTGAAGTCAATGTTTCTGAGTCTGTATCTTTTTTCTGTTTGTTTGTTTTGTTTTGAGGCGGAGTCTTGCTCTGTTGCCCAGGCTGGAGTGTAGTGGCCCGATCTCGGCTCACTGCAAGCTCCACCTCCCGGGTTCCCGCCATTCTCCTGCCTCAGCCTCCCAAGTTGCTGGGACTACAGGCACCCGCCACCATGCCTGGCTAAGTTTTTGTATTTTTAGTAGAGAGGTGGTTTCACTGTGTTAGCCACATGGTCTCACTCTCCTGACCTCGTGATCCACCCGCCTCGGCCTCCCAAAGTTCTGGGATTACAGGCGTGAGCCACCGTGCCCGGCCCTGAGTCTGTATCTTGATGCACGTGAGATACTATGGTAAGTTCTTGGATGGAAATTATAACAAAAAAAAAATTGCCTATTTTTAACCCTTAACATGAGTGTTAAACCTGTACTAATTTGATTTTAGGGTAGAGGAGATGAGAAGGTAGAATAAAGAAAAATAAATGGAAGGTAGAATAAGTGAAGAGTGGAATTAAGGTCATCAACATAAATATGTAACAACATTAAAATAGCAAATCAATGATGTATGTATAATTGCTGCCTGTGTGTATGTTGATGCAGTTGTTTTGATCTGAATCTATCTTTAGATGGAGTGCAGATATTTTCATCCAGAAGTTCTTAGATGATGTGTTCCAATCACTTTATAGAGTGGCTGCTTCTTTAGTAAGTTGAGAGGTATCCTTGGAGGACAGTGATGTATAACACCACATATGAACAGTTGCTAAATAGGTCCTTTTAAATGTTATATTCTAGACCAAAATTAAAATTTAGGACATCCAAATAAGCATTCAAGGATCTCCTCT
The DNA here is from genome assembly GCF_043159975.1 of Macaca nemestrina. Lineage (NCBI taxonomy): Eukaryota > Metazoa > Chordata > Mammalia > Primates > Cercopithecidae > Macaca > Macaca nemestrina. Next base: position 10,904,764 of record NC_092125.1, on the reverse strand, counting down.
CCCAGTTGGGAATTACTATAATTATTCAGTCTCATTGCACATTTTAATCTGCTCATTGAACTATTGACTGTGCTTAAGTTCCCTGAACTTAGCATGCAGGCTATAGCAGCATTGAGGTAAAATAAGACTTTCCTAAATTAGATATAGTTTTTGTGCTTTGCTCTTAAAAACCAACAAATCATTATTTTGAGATTTTTCTCTGGGTCTGTTTCTTCAGAGATTCTAATTACAATGGTCAAGTCCTCTTTCAAAATGGCTCACAGAACTTAATGTGTCTTATTCATTGCATAAGAGGCCTTATAGGGAAATAACAGAATAGGCAGTCTTACCATATAATAAATACGGGTCTGTCATATTTCATATCATATAATAAATAATAAGTAGATGGGATAGTATATTTGCAATGTGGCCCAGGTAATGTAAGAATATTACTGTTTATTTCCTCATTTATGATTTTGTCTTTTTTAAAATAATTTTTTATGTCTTTTGGGTAAGAAAATGACTCCAATTTGGTTAATACCTGTAACAATTCATGTTTATATTCTAGGAATAATTCCAAATCCCAAAATAAATAAATAAACTTAATCTTTAGATGGAAGATAAAAAGTGAATCATAATTTTCACAGAAAATACTTTCAACTAATATAATTCTTACCTCAATTCCTCTAACTTCAGAATAATAGGTACAGAAAAATAAGAAAATCATTTTTCTTGAAAGCAATTGACATTTTGTACTCAGCTAATATCTCCAAGCCATCTTAGTTACATACAAAATCTTTTTAATCAATGCTTTGTACTTGAAACACATAATTAATTTCTATATTTAGGAACTTTGTAACAAGTTTACCTCTGGCATTCAAGAGTTTTCACAACATGAGACAATTTCATATGTTTTTCATCTTCACAACTGTACTCTATTATTTAATTGACAGGCATTACAACTTCTACAGACAAGGATCCTGAGAAATGTTGATTGGATTGCTTAAGATGCCATGGGGATCCAGTAACTTGGGGATGGTGGCTAACATTTAGCTTTGCTTATTTAACCTCATAAAACTGTTGTGTGAATCACCTCAAATAAATAAAATAATGAATGTGGAGGAGCACTGGAAACTGTAAAGTTCTATACATTTTTTCTCTTTCCATCCTCTTCTCTCCTCTTCATTCATAAGTAATATCTATGGCTTCCATTGCTATAGTTTTTTTTTTGTTTTTTTTTTTTGTTTTTTTTTGAGACAGAGTCTGGCTCTGTCGCCTAGGCGGGAGTGCAGTGGCACAATCTCGGCTCACTGCAAGCTCCGCCTCCCGGGTTCATGCCATTCTCTTGCCATTGCTATAAATTTTGAAGCTATGTAGGGCCATGTATCTTTCGCCATATAGAAAGTTTTGGAACAAATTTTCTTTTTTTCTAGTTCCATAATGAAAACATTATATATCATAAAGAAGACAGCACTTGCTGCTTGATAGCAGATGGTGAGTGTGTATTTTTGTTGACTGTAGGGGCAGAGATGGTAATTCACCCACTCCTGGATATGAGTGTCATGAAGTTACAAAGGCCATCTTTGCTGGGAGGTCAAGAGGAGAAGCCAGTGCAGAGCAGAGAGCAAAGCTAGCAGCCATGTGGCAGGCAAATCCACACCCTCTCCTATGGCATATTTCAGCCACTTTGGGATGGCCTAAGAAGGCTGTTTTTATGAGTATTTTGGAAGCACCTCCTTGCAGAGTAGACCTTCCCTCACTGAACTGAGTATCAGCAACTCAGCAAATAGTTCTTAACTAGAAAGGGAAGTAGGTTTAAGTACTATACCTTCATTCTGACTTACCAATAACTTTTACTCATATGTATTTTTATTTTGTTTTGCATTTGTCCATGGGGAATTAATTTTACCAGAAGGTATTTTTTATATATACAAAAATTATACAAAATATATTTTGTAAATAACTCTCTACCTATTGTTTGCATTAAGCAGTTCTCTCTTTCACAAGAGAAATTCCCTTGACCTTGCTGTCAAAAGGCCTATTTTCAAATCTGAGCTGCCAAACAGCAGGTCTGGTTGTGGATGATAGCTTTTATGAGGAAATAGAGTTGAATATGCCTGTAATAATTCTAAAACTCCCGTCATTACCAATACACTGTATTTCATTTCCATTTTTTTCTAATTGAATTAGTATACAATTAGTTTCGTAGACACTTTTATGTCTGTTTCAGCATTAAAAGCATAGTAGTAATAGACGATACTTTTATAGCACTTGCTTAGAACTACATGCCAGGCCCTTAACCAAGTACTTCATACATATTAAGTCATTTAACTCTCTCCACCATTCACAGGGTAAGTATTGTAATTATCAAACCACTTTTATAGCATCGAAAACGAAGACACAGCCAGTTATAGTAACTTGCCCAAGGTCAAACAAGTAGCAATTTCTGAATGGATGAGAAGCCTACAAAGTATCAAGAGTCCTTGATTTCTACCACTATGGTAAACTGCCTTGAATGCTTTGGAGAACTTTCATACTGATAACTCATGGGCTAGGATTTCAAAAGCTAAACATTTTAGGAGAATTCAAATTGTGCCATGTGTTGTTTAATTCATCCTTGAGCAAATTAAATTTCAGTGAGAGAAAACTCTTTGACCATTATTTTGAGTAAAGATTTTTTCCTGAAATTCATATAATACTGTATTTTCATTTTCATTTTTTACTGTTAATATAATAGGCCCACACTACAAAATGTTTGAAAACTGTGAATAAAATCAATACAAATGCAATCAGTATAGCGTGTTGATGGTTTGTTTTTATAAAACCACTTGTAGTGTTTATCTCTCGGCATACTTATCTTTTATAAATGTAACCATAATGTGTATGTGAATTTTGGAAGTTATTTCCTTTAAATACTATAATATAAATTGGTGATTTCCAACTTTTTCCTATAATGAAACATAAAGAAATTATATTTGTACAATGGAATATAAATATTTCAGCTCATCCACAGCCTTTCTCAATGTACTAGTTTATCTTTCCCAACATAAGTTGGGACACTTTGTTCTAAATGAATCTATTCTTACGCATATTGCTATACATTTTCCATTATTATTATTATTCTATTTTGCATAGTCCTACATAAAATTATATGTCATGCTTAAGTAAACACTTTATTGATGAACAATTTGATTGTTTCTGATTTTTAAAACACATAAACCAAGTTTCAGTGAATGACTGTATCCATAAAAATTTTAAATTTTATTTTGGAAATCCAAGTAAACTGACTTACAGGATATAGGGGATTTTTTTTTTTTTTTCTTAGCCAGTCAAAAGCCCCATTTGTGTTTTCTGTCTCTTGTTTTTTTCTTTCCCCCGAATTCCACTTTGGGCATCTTTTCCTCAGTCTGGACCACTTATTGCCCTTTATTACCTTATTACCATCTTGTTTTCCTTATTACCTTATTAGCTTTAGCTTAGTTATCTCAATATCTACAACTCTAGCCAGAAAAAGAAGAGGCAGATTTTCTTGCTGTAGCTTCTTGCAAGAAAAAACAACTAAAACAAAACAACAACAAATATATTATTTTCTTCAAATTCCCAGCAAATGTTTTCTATAGTACATTGACATATACCCATTCTTTGGCCAATATCTGTGGTCAAGGTTATCATATAAACTCCCGAATCTTATACAATGAAAAGTGTTATTTTTTGCTTGCAAACTTCGAAATGGATACGACTGATTTTTAGATGATGTTTTTCCATGATGTGATTCAGGAACGTAGGTTCCGTCTTATGCTCTAAAATCTTCAACATGTTTTAAAGTGGCCATACGTGTCTGTACCACTAGAAGGGGGAAAAACATAGATGACTGTGTGTAACTAGTTTTACAGGCCTCTGTGAAGTTCTTGCTGGTTCATTCTCTATCATCCCTGGGAGCTCCACGTCATTTATGGCCTGCTTCATATTCACGAATGTCTGGAGGCCCAAATCATTGTTTGAAGAATCAACATCAAAGGATTTTTTAGTCCTTTCAATATAATTTTATTGAAATACAGTTGGCTCTTGATCTATTTGCATTTGGTTATTTCCTTATGTCCATACCCACACGCACATCTTTTTGTAGACATAGTTCTCAAATCTGTGTTATTCTTTGTTTTTTTCTGCTCCAGGCTTCTGCCTCTCAACTCAAGGGCAGTTAATTTGAAACAATTGTGGAAATGTAACAGTCTTCTTCTGATGTTGGCCACGAAGAGGAGTCAGTTGGCCCAAATGAGGAGTCCCTCAATATTTGTTGATATGAGTGCACCCATATCTACACCTATATGTATCTATATCCATCTATATCTATTATATATTTTTCCTCCCTGTATAAAATGCAAGTTCCACAAGGTAGAGATTTTTGATGATTTATTTTATTATTCTATCCCTAGAGCCTACTAGAATAGCTTTTCCATAGTAATGGGTGCACAGTAAATATTTAATGAGTGAATGAAGCAATCAATCCTATTCACTAATTTTCACACACATCTTTTCTTTCCTAAGATTATACACACACATATAATATAACATGTCTATGTAGTGTGTGTGTACATATGTGTATATATTTTTATATACATATCTTTATACACATACACACACACACATATAAACATACGCCGCTGACCCTGAACAATGTTGGGGGTGGGGCACTGACCTCCTGCCTAGTCAAAAATCCACGTATAACTTTTGACTCTCCCGCAACTTAAGTATCTGTAGTCTACTGTTGACCAGAAGCCTTATTGATGTCATAGTCAATTAGCACATAATGTGTATGTTGTATGTGTTATATACTATATTCTTAAAATAAAGTAAGCCAGAGAAAAGAAAATGTTAAGAAAATCATAAAAGAGTGAAAATCAGTTTCTAATTCATTAAGTGGAATGGGTCATCATAAAAGTCTTCATTCTCGTCATCTTCACATTGAGTAGGCTGAGGAGGAGGAGAAAGAAGAAGGGTTGGTCTTGTTGTCTTAAGGGTGGCAGAGATGGAAGAAAATCCACATATAAGTGTACCCACTCATTTCAAACCTGTGTTGTTAAAGGGTCAATTGTACATCTATAAACACATACTTACACGTGTGCGTGTGTGTGTGTGTATACGTTTCCTACCCACTGGAAAGACTGCATTTTATATTTCACATACCTCAATGTCAGTATAGACTGAACTGATCTCGTTACCATTTACCTAAAATGATTTTCTTTTTCTTGTTGATGATGCCAGAATCCACTCTCACAAGCAGAAAGCAGCTTCAGAATCATCTTTTACTGCTTCGTCTTCCATAGTATATCAGTAATCAATATTGCTGATTCTCTCTCCAGAATACCCCAGATTATTAATATTTTCCCTTTTTTATCTGCTGCCCTTGCTATAATTGGGACCCTCGTTCTCTCTGAAAAACAGGTTTTCAGCATGCCAATTAGGAAGCATTACATCTTTTCTATATGCAGTTCCTCTTTGGTTCTTTGTCCAAAGTGGCATTCCTAAAGTGAATGTCCTTAGCCTGTAATGAGGTAGAGTCGCAGTTCTCTAACATCCCCCCACCCCCGACCCTTCCAATGGCACACTTGGAATCTGCAAAGACACTTCTCCATGTTACAGCCATTCACTACTGCTGTGATTCTCAAACAGTGCCATTTCTCTCTAAGGGAACAAATCACCATACGCTTGAGAACCCGATAAGACATATGTGATATAAAAACATTGGATAGTGGTGGTTCCTCTTCCCATTCCTCAAGAATTACTATTCTTTTGGATAAACTGCACAGTTAGTCTAACATGTTAGAAGATGTTATCTATCATCGTTGGCTCATTTGTCAGCTATAGGCAGACTAAAGCCTGCATCTCCTCCAGCGTGCCATACACTCTCGGCTTACCATGGTGCCATATGAACTACTGTCTGATCATGGTACCAGCTGGGCCATCTAATGAACTGCCTTTCCAGCTGACTCTCTGCCAACAACCATAGTCTCTGTGAAGTCCCAGGTTTTATGTAATATTTCTTTTTTAGAAATTAGACCACTCTATTGTAATTTTCAGTATTGTTGTATGTTCTTTCTCTGACTAGGCTGAGTGTTTATGAAGACAGAAACTCTTTTACTTGCCTTAGTAATTCCCCTTATTTATACACTATCAAGCATTAGCCTGACTTAGTAAATAACGAATGAAAGCTATATTTATATCTCATACCAATCTGCACTCTATGTTGGCCCATGTAGGGTCACTGCACAAGTAGCTCCTTTATGTCTGTGCCAATATGCTAATTACAAGGAGTGTCCATTCATCAATATACAATGTTTCAATGATCAGTCTTTAGAGCACATAGACTCACTTCTCAATATGGTGAAGGAAAGATGGCACCATTCTTTGACACATCCCATAGAGAGGTGGGCCTGTTCCCTTCCCATGAATGCAGTGGTATTGTTTGACTGATCGAACAATAGAATATAGTGGAATTTAGGGCATGCTAATTTCAAGAATCAAATCCTTAAAATCTGTTAGCTTCTGCTTCCTATTTATTCAAACACTGTCTCTAGGACCTCCTGAGATTCCATTTAAGAAGTCCAACTCTCCTGAGACTGTAATGTTGAGGAGGCCAAATGTAGATACTCCAGCCACAGACACAACTGAATGCAGTCTTCCAGCCATGCCTGCCAAGGGATGTGCACGAAGCCATTCTGGACTCTTCAGACCAGCCAGCTCATCAGCGGGTATTGTATTAATTAAAATCGAGTGGAGCAGAAGCATAGCTCAGCTGAGTGTTTCCCAGATTTCATCCAGAAATTGTGAGCTTTAATAAAATGGTTGTTTTCAGCGGCTGTTTTAGAGGTAATTTGTTATACAGCCATAGCTAATCAGAAGACTTGATATATCTCTCCTTTACTGTGGCTACTTCACTTCCAACTTGTTTGCATAGAGTTATTGATACTGGAAAGCAGGACGTATAATGGTCCTAAGAGAGAAATATATTCTACATTTGCCTTTGCAGGAACTTCTGCATTGGAATTTTCAAAGGTGGCAGTAAGTCCAGTCAGCCAGTAGATGAATACTACATTGGATGGTATAAGAAATCAAAGGAGTCTCAGATCTCTTAACTGTTATTAGTTTTGGTTTGGTTTGGTTTTCAGGAAAATTATAACAATGCCCTTTCAGTAAGTTTGGCTGAAGGAAGACATTTTGTATTTTTTTGTGATACAGATAGAAACAAGAAGATACAAGGCTGATCAGGGATTTGAGATGAAGAAGACCAGAGCCTGTTCTCTTTTGGAGAGTTGATAAATATTTGTGAATGTATGGCTATGTTGAGCAAAGTTGGAAGGATAGAATGATGAAAATCGATCCATAGCTAGGATTAATTTTAATAATTTCCATACCATCTATTGGTGTTTGAAATTGTTATGATTAAGAGAAATCATAAAAGATAACATTTTTAAAAATTATCATAGAATAATTTACTTCATGTCTTTATTCAACATTGCTTCTCTATCAACATTTGCTAACCCAATAAATATAAATGTTTTGGTAGTTTTATAAGAGATAAATACACAGTATTGAGCAAAACACAATTATTTCTGCCCTTAAAGGACTTATAGCTTAGTGAAGGAGAGAGGAATTATACAAATAAGTGCACATATGACCATGCACACATAGTACTAACTTAAAGCTAAATTGCTATGAAAGACAAAAAGCCCAAATGGAGAATATCTAAGAAGTTGGGAGGAGGGAATATTATGTTGTGAGGTTTTAGAAAGAGCTTCTCTGAGAAAAGTACTCAAGTTTGAACAGAGACCTGGAGGATGAATAGAATTTAATCAAATAAAAAGTAAAGTAAATGATGATGATTCCTTGCAGAAGAAATATGTGTGATGATCTGAAGGTATAAAGAACTTAAGACACTGGAGGAATCCAAAAATGTCCAGTGTGAAGAGAACAGAGTGAGATCAGGCGACAGTAGCTCTGGATGAGGTGGGAGGGCAGGCAGGGACCAGATCTCTTAGGGCCTTGTAGACCATGGCAAGAATTTGATTATTGTAAGTGTAACAGACTCTATTGAAGAATTTTAAGAAGGGGACGCTTAAGTCCCGGGTTTGCTAATCTCTCTAGTAGCTACAAGGAGAATAGTTTGGATGAAGGTGAGTTAGCACATATTGTAATATTTATATGAATTCATGATCTGACTCAGTAGGTCTGGAATAGGGTTCAATAGTCTGCGTTTCAATAGGTGCCAGGTGATACTAATGCTGCTGGTCCTTGATCCACATTTTACATAAGTGATGCAGGCAGCAGTAGAGAAATTTCCCCGAAGCCTTAACCTTCCTGTCTATTGCGACAAAAGCAGCTGTTTATCCCCTAAATATCTCTCCAGTAACCCCCCGAGTGAGTTGACCTTCTCCATGTTTTTGTTTCCGTGTTTTAAGAGACTACTTACATTTTATCAAAAATGAAAGAAATATAATTTTCTTCTCCTAGGCAATTTCTTTCTTTCTTTCTTTCTTTCTTTCTTTTTTCTTTCTTTTTCTTTTTTTTTTTTTTTTTGGTGGGATGGAGAAAAATGCACCTCTGTTTGTTTGGTTTTGTTCTCACTGAATTCTAATTTTGTAATTAATGCTTAATGTTTTTCCTTGTTTTCTCCTGTATAAAAATATTCACTTACATTAATTCCCCCAACATGAGGATCTTTGCTTGGACATTGAAACAATTAAATTTAAAACCTCTGCAGGATAGATGTAATGATTGTATAATTCACATCCCACACAAAACGAATTTCCCATTATGAGAAATTGCTTCCTTAAAACACGACTTAAGTAACATTATTAAATTAAAATGCATATTATGCAAATGTGAAATATTTGAAACATGTCACTTAAGCCATCTATTTATCTTAAATATATTTTGATTGTTAAAAATGTTAGCATATTAATAAACAGCCGTCTATATAGTGGCTAAATGGGTCCATGTGACGATTAAATGAAATAAGTAATGCTGTATAACAGCATTTAGAAAAGGATCGGTCTCATGGTACCTTTGTGTAATTAGATCCTGTTTTCATTACTGTAACAGTTGGAGTCTATAGTTGTAATTAAGATAATAAATCTAAATTTTACCTTATAGTATTTGTTATAAGTAAAAAACTGCACTGGGGAAAAATATTTACTACAGTTAAAAAATATATTTTAATTATTATTGTATGATGCTTATTTTGGCAGCTTAATGATATTTTCTTTCTAAATTAGCCAGGACTAATAATTGCAAAGACTGATTTACTCACTGTCAAAAAAATAGAATGTCTGTAACAGTTATTCAGAAACTTTGATAATATATATTTTGAATTTCTTCTCTATACTTTTTGCTATGGAATCTAAAAATACTGAAGAAAATCTCTCTGAGCCGTGCGTATTTACCTGAAATAATCAGAGTGGAGTCATATTTTTGATGTAGTGTAAGGGTGCCTTGCCCCCAGATATCTCCCACAATATCTGTTTGAATGCCATAATACCAGTTTCCCTGTGCTATCTGAAATTCCACCACTGACAGACATGTTAATTTTCCTCTTAGCACCTAAAGGAGGTCAGTCAAATGGCAGGGAGGAGGAGGTAAGAAAGGATTTGGTAATGAAGAAGAGGGATAAGGTAGGTCCGAGATCCTTGGTGAAGCTCGCTGGGCTGCTCGCAGGCAGCACCAGGCTGATGAATGCTTGGTGCCAGGAAAGGGAAGGTAGGGTTCCAGCACGTTAGAAGAGACAGGGAGAGGATTAAGTGGTGCCAAAAATTACCTTCTCTTACAATTCAGTTTTCCCTGGGACACTGTCCATTCTTATACAGACATTATTCATTTTCAGTTATAATGGTCCTTCTCTTTTCAGCACAGAGCAATTAGTAGCAGGGTCACAGCAGAGCCATGAGATGCAGAGAGGTGGCTATGGTGGCTTCCAGGTGGCATGCCCACGGATACGGGGTTCAGGGCAAGAGATGATGTGGGAGGTGTAAAGACCCCCCCGCCAGCAGTTTGCCTACCAGTGTCTGAGGGTGCAGAGCTCTGTGGTAGGCAGCCTGCTGGCCTCGAGATAAAAGGCAGCCTGCTGGCCTTGATCATGTTAGTTAACGTAGTGAAGATGATGAAGAGAACCAGGTTTAACACTGTTAGAGAAGGTATTTACAAACAAGACTAAAAAGAATCATGAAGTGTTGGATTAGACTTGGAAGTATTGATAGGAACTCATTGTGAAAGGTGTATACCTATAGATATTTAGGTGTGGAATTATTATTATTATTATTATTATTATTATTTTGAGATAGAGTTTCACTCTTGTTGCCCAGGCTGGAGTGCAGTGGCACGTTCTCGACTCACTGCAACCTCTGCCTCCCGGGTTCAAGTGATTCTCCTGCCTTAGCCTCCTGAGTAGCTGGGATTACAGGCACATGCCACCATGCCCAGTTAATTTTGTATTTGTAGTAGAGACAGGGTTTCTCCATGTTGGTCAGGCTGGTCCTGAACTCCTGACCTCGGGTGATCTGCCTGCCTCGACCTCCCAGAGTGCTGGGATTACAGGCATGAGCCAACATGCCTGGCCTAGGTGTGGAATTGTTAAAGATATATGTATGGAAGTGTGCATAAGTCTGTGCATGGCGATATATCCATGTTTTCTGGCTCTGTCCACTCAATAGGTCTAGAAGCATTGACACTGTAGAAGCAATGAGCACAGTAAACACAGAGCACATTGTACACTGAAGGAACCAGGGCTCTTTGGAGAAATTGTTGATTAGTTGGCTAGGGCATGGAAAATTCAAAATAAGCTTGGAATATCTTATTGTGCCAGAAAGTAAGAAAATGCTGAAAAAATGATAGAAACATGTCATGACATCTGAGCCACTTTGAAGGCCCCCACTGGCCAAATTTGGGATAACTGGAATCTCAAAATAGGTAATAATAGTGATGGGATATAATCTATTGAATAAAATAGAAATCTATAGGTCTATACTGGTATAACTAAATGAATGAATCAGTAAATAACTGGAGGAAAAGAAAAGATCTTCTTTACGGTAGAATGCTACTATCAGTGTAAAAAAAATTGACGAAATGGAAAAACACCTCTTACCCTCCATCATTGTGGTAATTGATTCAGGAGAGAGTTGTCAATACAGGCCAAGGCTGGTAGGTGGAGGTCAGATGAGCAACAGAATATTATCATAATCCTGGACTATCTCCCTATAAAATTGAATGTATCAGTTACCAGGAGGAAAAATGTGACATTGTGGAGAAACCTAGTTTAAAAAAACATGACCACTGATTTAAAGTTAACTACTTCGCTGGCAGGTTATATGAACATCAAGTGCCCCCAGTGTGCAGCTTGGAGAAAAGTGCACAATTTCTGTGTTGTTGTTTTTCAACCAAGAAAGCATGACCTGAGTCTAGTAATTAGGAAACCTCAGGTCAAGTTCCAGTTCATCCAATAATATTTAAAAACTGTGACGCTCAAGAAGAATATAGAAAGATTCAGGAAATCTTCCAGTTAGAGGAAAACCGAAGAGGTAAGAAAATTAAATGCAATGTGTACTCTTTTTTCTTTTTCTTGTTTTGAGGTGGAGTCTCACTCTGTTGCCCAGGCTGGAGTGCAGTGGCACAATCTTGGCTCACTGAAACCTCCACCTCCCTGGTTCACGGGATTCTCCTGCTTCAGCCTCCCAGGTAGCTGGGATCACAGGCATACACCATCATGCCCGGTTAAATTTTTTTTTTTTTTTTTGTATTTTCAGTAGAGACGGGGTTTTGCCATGTTTGCCAGGCTGGTCTTGAACTCCTGATGTCAGGTGATGCTCCCACCTCAGCCTTCCAAAGTACTGGGATTACAGGCGTGAGCCACTGTGCCCAGCTGCAATGTGTACTCTTGAATGGAATCCTGGAACCAGACAGAATAAAAAGATCTCACTGGAAGAATTGGTGAAATTTAAATAGACTTTATGGGTTGGAAGGTAGTGTGGTATCAGTTATGATTTCCTAACTGGAGGGGTTGTCTAGTGAGGGTGATGGGACATCAGGACTACAACTTGCTCAAATTATTTTTTTAAAAATGCTGATAGCACACAATTTACCCATGTAACAAACCCGTGCATGTAGTCCCTGAACTTAAAATAAAAGTTGAAAGAAAGAAAAGAGTTAGTAATAATGGACACACACACACATATAGTAGTGTGTGAAAGAAAAAAGAGTTAACACCTGGGAAATTCTTTGTACAATCTATTTAAAACAAGGTGCTATTGACTGAGACCTATATGTGCAATTGTGACTTGAAAATCTGACTGAGGATCAATCAATAGTTGTTACTGCATTTCAGCACAATGTGTACGTATTTTTGTTAGTGTTTGCGCTGTTCTCTGGAATGCCTCTCCTTATTTCTGACTCAGTTTTTAAATTAGACCTGAAGCCTTCTTGACAATGTGACTATATTTCTTGAAGCTGTGATCCATCAGACTCTGGCCTTTCCCAGCCATACACAGGCCGAAGTGTGTGAAGTTATTTCTGTGGACTCGTACTGGTATATTCCTGACTTCATGGCTGGTAATCACTACATTACAGCCGTAAAAGACTTGCTGGGTTGAAATTGAATGTTAAAGCTGGAAGAAAATCTAGGAGATGTTGCAATCTAACCCCTTCATTTTTTGCTGAGCATCCTGGGCCCCAGAGAGTCAAGTAATAATCCTAACACAGGCATATCTCATTTTATTGCTCTTTATTGCACTTTGCAGATACTGCATTTTTAACACATTGAAGGTTTGTGGCAATCCTGCGTCCAGCAAGTCTATTGGAGCCATTTTTTTTTTCAAACAATATGTCCTCACTTTCTGTCTTTGTGTAACATTTTGTTAATTTTCATAATATTTTAAACTTTTTAAAAAATTATTCTTATACCAGTTGTGGTGATCTGTGATCTGTGATTTTTGATGTTACTATTGTAGTTGTTTTGGGGTACCACGAACCACGCTTGTATAAGATGGCAAACTTAATCCATGAATGTTGTACATGTTCTGACTGCCCCACCAATCTGTTCCCCATCTCTCTCACTTTTCTCAGGCCTCCCTATTCCCTGAGATGCAATAATAGTAAAATGAGTCCAGGTAATAATCCTACAATGGCCTCTAAGTGTTCAGGCAAAAAGAAGAGTCACACATCTCTCATTTTAAATCTAAAGCTAGAAGTGGTTAAGTTTGGTGAGGAAGGCATGTCAAAAATACAGACGGGCTGAAAACTAGACTGCTTGAGTTAAATGGTTAGCAAAGTGATGAATGCAAAGGAAAAGTCCCTGCAGGAAGTTAAACATGCCACTCCAGCAAACACACAAATGATAAGAAAGCAAAAGAACCTTATTGCTGACATGGAGAAAGTTTTAGTGGTCTGAATAGAAGAGTAAATCTGCTCCTACATTCCCTTGAGCCAAAGCCCCATCCAGATCAAAGCCCTACCTGTCTTCAATTACATAAAGGCTGAGAGAGGCAAGAAAGCTTCAGAAGAAAAGTTTGAAGCTAGCAGTGGTTGATTAATGAAGTTTAGAGAAAGAAACTATAACCTAAATGTGCAAGGTGAAGCAGCAAATGCTGATGGAGAAGCTACAGCAAGTGATCCAGAAGATCTAGATAAGAGAATAAATGAAAGTGGTGGTGCTAAAAGACACATTTTCCAAGCAGATGCAACAGCCTTCTATTTTAGGATACCATCTAGGACTTCCATAACTAGAGAGAAGAAGTCGATGCCTGGCTTCAAAGCTTCAAAGCTTCAAAGGACAGACTGACTCTTTTTAGCACATGCTGCAACTGGTGACTTTAATTTGAAGCCATACTCATTTCCATTCTGAAAATACTAAGGACCTTAAGAATTATGCTAAATACTCTGTCTTTGCGCTATCAGTGGAACAACAAATCCTTGATTATATCACATCTGTTTATTGCAGAGTTTACTGAATATTTTTAGCCCACTGTTAAGACCTACTGCTCAGAAAAAAAAGATTTCTTTCAAAATGTTACTGCTAATTGACAATGTGTCTAGTCACCCAAGAGCTCTCATGGATATGTACAAAGAGATTAATGTGGTTTTCATGACTGCTAACACCACATCCATTCTGCAGCCCACGAGTTTGGGAGTAATTTTTACTTTCAAGTCTTATTATTTTAAAAATGTATTTTGTAAGGCTATAGCTGCCATGGATAGCAATTTCTCTAATGGATCTGGGCAAAGTAAATTGAAAACCTTCTGGATTTGAGACCAGCCAGTCTGGTCAACATAGTGAAACCTGGTTTCTACAGAAAAGAAAAGAAAAAAAACTTAGCTAAACGTGGTGGAAAGGAGTTGCCATTCCAGATACTATTAAGAACATGTGGGGCCAGGTACGGTGGCTCACACCTGTAATCGCAGCACTTTGGGAGGCTAAGGCAGGTGGATCACAAGGTCAGAAGATCAAGACCATCCTGGCTAACATGGTGAAACCCCGTCTCTACTAAAAATACAAAAAATTAGCCGGGCGTGGCGGCGGGCGCCTGTAGTCCCAGCTACTCGGGAAGCTGAGGCAGGAGAATGGCGTGAACCTGGAAGGCAGAGCTTGCAGTGAGCTGAGATCATGCCATTGCACTCCAGCCTGGGCGACAGAGCAAGACTAAAAAAAAAAAAAAAAACATTTGAGATCCACAGGAGAAGGTCCAAACATTAACAGGAGTTTGGAAGAAGTTGACTCCAGCCCTCATGGATGACTGAGGAGTTCAAGACTTCAGTGGGAGAAGTCACTGCAGATGTGGTGCAAATAACAAGAGAACTAGGATTAGAAGTAGAGCCTGAAGATGTGCCTGAATTGCTGCAATCTTATAAGAGAACTTAAACAGATGAGTTGTTTCTTATGGATAAGCACAAACAAAAGTGGTTTCTTGAGATGGAATCTACTCCTGTGGTCATTGTTGAAATGACCACAAAGGCTTTAGAATATTACATAAAATAATTTGAGGAAGCAGCAGCAGGGCTGGAGAGGACTGACTGCAATTCTGAAAGAAGTTCTACTTTGGGTGAAATGCTAGCCAACAGCATCGCATGCTACAGAGAAATCTTTGTGAAAGGTAGAGTCAATCGATATGGAAAACTTCATTTTTGTCTTATTTCAAAATACAGAGAAAGCTTTGTGAAACGTAGAGTCAATCGATCTGGAAAACTTCATTTTTGTCTTATTTTAAAAGTTGGCAGAGTCGCCCTCGACTTCAGTAAACACCACCCTGATTAGACAGCAGCCATCAACGTCGAGGCAAGACCACCCTCCACCAGAAAAATTATTACGGCTCACTGAAGGCTGAGATGACTATGAGCATTTTTTAGCAATGAAGTAGTTTTTAAAGTGTATACACTGTTTTTGCCCCTGTAAGACATAATGCTACTGCACATTTAATAGACGATATTCTAGGATAAACATACCTTTTCTATGCACTGAGAAACCAATAAATCTGTGTGATTTGCCTCATTGTGCTATTCGTTGTATTGTGGCAATTTGGAACTGAACCCACAATATCTGTGAAGTATACCTATATGTAACTAGTGGCAGAATCATTGTGGGTACTCTGATCCCTGACTTCCAGTCCAGTGCTCCTCAACAGCTGCTGTATAGTAATCCAGCTTTTGGTTCATATGTGCATAATGTAATTAGGTGCATAATATAAGTTCCACATGGTCAGGGATTTTTGTTTCATTGACTAATGTATGCCATGTGCACAGAACTAGGTATGGCACATAGTATGTGCACAATAAATACTTATCAGTTTATAAATCAGATTTATTTCACATACTGATGTCTAAACTAATCACTGGCAGAGAAAACAGAATTGCCCTGATTGATCTAGACAAGTTATTCCCGAAGTGTGGTTCCCAGATTAGCAGCATCAACATTACTTGGGAACTGGTTAGAAGTGTCCATTCTTTAGCCCCACCAGACACCTATTGAACTACAACCTCTGGGTCTGGGGCTCTGCTATCTGTGTTTTAACAGGTTATCTGGGTGATTCTAATGCAGGCTGAAAGCACTGGTTTCAGATTGAGCCCTAACAGCAATGTGAACGAAACCAGAGGCAACTGGGGAGGTGTCAACAATGAGCGTCACTGGGATTTCCATATTTTAACTTTGTAGCTAAGAATGATACTCTATTAGAAGGCAGAGAGTCATGCTCCATGAAAAAAGAGTTGAGGAACATCTTTCAGGGTTGGGGCTGTGAGGAGAGGCCTTGGCTGTTCCCACTGCAGTAGTTGCTGTAGGAGAATAGCTGGTGCTGAGACCCACCAACCCTTTTCTCTCTCCACTTCAAAGTTTATCACACACCACAGTGTGCCCAGCCTCTGCTTTGACTCCAACAGGAGAGAAAGTCCATTGCATCCCTGAATTAATCATTTCATATTGCTGGGCCCATTTTCTTATTTGTGAGATGAGAAGTTTGGATTAAATGAGTTTGAGTTTCTTGAAGTGTTTATATTTTGCACCTGTATAACTTCAGGGCAATAGGGAGAGGAGGCTGCATGTAAGCACTCCTATTTGAACTTGACTCTACATTTTAATCCGAGATGGAGACATAGCCCAGGCTTTCTTTTGGAATATAAATGTGATATTATTAGTTTGTTTAAATCTATTCTATCAATACAACAATTATGTCTGAGAGTCCATCATTGTCAGTCATTTTGCTAACTGAATACACTAGATAAAAGAGTCTGCTTTCCTGAAGGAACACCTAGTCTAAAAGGAAATTATATAAGTGAATTGAAATGTGATAAGAGGGTAAAATTATTAGCAAAAAAGGACAAAGCAAACATAAATGGAAGTTACACTACAAGGAAGGCATGTCACTTGGGTGTTGTTTATTAAGGAATGTCAATAATCACTGATATTTGAACAATATTGGGGATATTTAGCTTGATATTTGAACAACATTAGGGATAATTCAGTGAAGGCAGAAAGTTGTTAAACTTTCTTCTGAAATCAGAATGACTTCAAATAGTGTTGCAATTATTCACTCTTTCTGATGCTCCAATTCATTGACTTAAAAGATTTCCACTGTTTCTCTTATTCTATTAATAGGAACAAAATAATACTGACAAATGGACTTTAGGTGAACAAGCAACTTCAAATCACTGTGACGGTTGTGCCCATTACAGAAAAATCAAAGGGCAGGAGGCTCAGAACAGGACAATGTCAATGGTGTTTCCTTGCTCTCCAGGCACAATATTAGAAGAGCAATGGGTTTGGGGAGATGCACAGACGGTTGTCAGGCTGTTTCCTGTGCTATGGTGAATTGCCCCATTAGTCACATGTTTAACCATATTTTTGTCAAACATGTCTTTCTCTTTTATTTATTCAGCAATACTGAGAAGCCATAGTCACTTATAAAAAGGAGTAGTCGGTATAAATCTAATTCTCTGTTTACTAGCCACTCAAGAATCCTCATTATTTTAGAAATTTCAGTATATCAGAAACTTAATTTAGCTTGGGCAACATAGCAAAAACCCATCTCCACACCAATTTTTTTTTTTATTAGCCATGCATGGTGGTGCACCTCTGGAGTCCCAGCTACTTTAGAGGCTGAGGAAGGAGGATTGCTTGAGTCTAAAAGTTTGAGGCTGCAGTGAACTGTGGTCAGGTCCCTGCACTCCAGCCTGGGTAACAGAGCAAGATCCTGCCTCAAAAAAAAAAAAAAAAAGAAAAAAGAAAAAGAAAAAACAACTAAACTAAATTAAAATAACAACCAACCAAACTAACAGAAAACAAAATTTAATGGAAATTATCCATTTATCTGTATCATGAATGCACATCTAAGTAAAATACCTAGTGTATTTGATTTCAGATGAAAGTATATTAATTGATTGAGGTAATGTTCAAGTGATAAGGAATATGACTGGTTATTAGTAAAACAAAGGGAATTAAGGGGATGGCTTTGATGAGCCAAACACTTGCTATAATCAGATAAAATTTTAAGGGTTCTTTCAGGAAAATAACTGTGAACCATTGCCCAAGGGATGTTTATTGGCACAGCTTGAGTATTGCTTCGAGGGACAGTGATGTGGGAAAACCAAGGGACACCACAGGCAAATGGTTAGAAATAAAACCCTCCACTTCCTTAGAATAAAATTCCCGGCCGGGCGCGGTGGCTCACGCCTGTGATCCCAGCACTTTGGGAATCCGAGGCGGGTAGATCACGAGGTCAGGAGATCAAGACCATCCTCGCTAACACAGTGAAACCCCGTCTCTACTAAAAACACAAAAAACTAGCCGGGCGCGGTGGCGGGCGCCTGTAATCCCAGCTACTCGGGAGGCGGAGGCAGGAGAATGGCGGGAACCCGGGAGGTGGAGCTTGCAGTGAGCCGAGATCGCGCCACTGCACTCCAGCCTGGGCGACAGAGCGAGACTCCGTCTCAAAAAATAAATAAATAAATAAATAAAATTCCTATTCCTCATTCCTTTGTAAAGTTTGCCACAGGATTCCGACTCCGATTTCCAAGAGGCTATGCTACTGGGCTGCTATGGGGAGTAGGTCCCAAGGTTAGGACTTCTGGGGTGACTAGAGTTGGCAGGAATGTCTGTGGAATGTCTGTGGCACGTGAAGCTGACTTCACCTCTTCCCCTTTAGACCAGCTGTTTGATCCCACGTGGAAGGCCTTCCTTATTCTTTTCCATTTGAAAAAGTTCTGTACCTTCTGAATGTACTCTAGTGAATTACACCAGGATCTAGGGAGACTTTGTAGGAAAAAATCCTGTGCCAGTGCTCCAAGGCAGAGGGAACTATGTTCAAATGAAATCTTGATGCGCACCTACATACATACATGCACACACTCTCACACGCCTTCCTGGTGAACACTCCTTGCAAATGCCCCTGCACTTGTTGGTCCTTATTGGCCTGTTGGACAATGTTTATTAATTACTCTGTTAGGGTCACAAAAGGTATTGATGACATCACTAAGGGACTGAAAGTCAATTCAAACCACTTACTCATTCTTTCAAGAGAATCAGGCTACAGTAACCGTAAAGCCATTTATTAACACAGCAAAATTGAGAATACATTTTTAATTCCAATTGTAATGATATTTTGTCTAGAGGACATTGATTCTGTTTCACCATGCTGCTTCTGTAAATGGAAGGAAAACAAAATTATGATTCGAGTTACTAATATATTGAAAAATCATTTGTATTCCTTTTTATTAGCTGGACTGACACCTGGTGAATAAGATAACCACATGTTATTTAGAGGAGCTCTGCACAGAGGGAAGGCAAAATCCTCATTAACCATCTGTCAAGGCTTTAAAATTGTAACATCACAGGGGGCAAAATTTAATTTTACTAATGATGCAGGACCTACTTTAGCTGAGATAAATAACAAATTTTGTAACATGGAAAAGAGCTGTGTATTTCTTACTGAAAGGGCTTTTGAAAGGGTTATAGTTACAGGTAGTTCAAGAATGTTGACAAGGGAGGTTGGCATAGCTGAACATTTGAGACCTGTCAAAGTTAACAGATTCAGAGCATGACACTCTGGGACTGAAAGGAGGCGAAATGTCTTCAATGGATGTGTTGTCTTTTTTTTCTCTCTATCAGTTGACTGGGCTTTGCACAGGGTATAAATAAGTATGCCGTGTGCAGCCTGTCACAGTCTGATGCCTCACATTGAATGTGATCTGGGTTTTATATTTGAAACTTTCCCAACAACTCCTTTTATTCTTTATCTTAAGTGTGCTGGATATTGATATAATGTCTTAGAGACCCAACCTGAGCTTTAAAGTTGAAGGTCTCTCCTCCAGGAAGAACTTTTGGGAGATTAACCAGTTAGGCACCTCTTATAAGAGGCACAGGAAACATGGCGATAAGATTCTGAAGAAAATTTAATGAAGGATGATTTACAGAAGCATGTGCAGGACTTAGGAAATCAACATGAGATGCTGAGGTATCCAGAGACTCGTGAGTGTGGAAACTAAGAAGCCATGTTCACTCCTAAGACCCCATGAGGTGGAAGCTGGAACTGTGGAGAAGTGGCTGCCCTACTGGGAATATGAGTCATAGAAATACAGGCCTTTCCAGACCCTGATGCCAGAATAGGGAAAGAGCTGAGGGAGAAAACCCAGACTCTGTCTTTGCCACTTTCTAGTCTCTTGCTGACTTAGAAGCAAGAAGGGAAGGTAGCCTGGGTGACGAAATCCAAAGAGGTGTCCC
Organism: Macaca nemestrina; assembly: GCF_043159975.1. Lineage (NCBI taxonomy): Eukaryota > Metazoa > Chordata > Mammalia > Primates > Cercopithecidae > Macaca > Macaca nemestrina. The sequence continues at coordinate 10,884,540 of NC_092125.1, read as the reverse complement.
AAGAACATGGTGGGTAGAAACCTGGAGAGAACACGAAGAGGTGATGTGCCAAAGAAGGATGAAAAGTATATTAGTCTGTTCTCATGCTGCTGATAAAGACATACCCAAGACTGGGTAATTTATTAAGGAAAGAGGTTGAATTGACTCACAGTTCCACAAGATGGGAGAGTCCTCGTAATCATGATGGAAAGTGAAGGAGCAGCAGAGTGACGTCTTACATGGTGGCAGGCAAGAGAGCTTGCCCAGGGGAACTCCCATTTATAAAACCATCCCATCTTGTAAGACTTATTCACTATCAAAAGAACCGCATGGGGCCAGACACAGTGGTTCATGCCTGTAATCCCAGCACTTTGGGAGGCTGAGGTGGGCGGATTGCTTGAGGACAGAAGTTCAAGACCAACCTGGTCAGCATGGTGAAACCCCATCTCTACTAAAGAATGCAAAAAATTAGCTGGGCATGGTGGCATGCACCTGTAGTCCCAGCTATTTGGGAGACTGAGGCACAAGAATTGCTTGAACCTTGGAGGTGGCGGTTGTAGTTAGCCAAGATTGTAGCACTGTACTCCAGCCTGGGTGACAGAGCAAGACTCTGTGTCTCAAAAACAACAACAACAACAACAACAACAACAACAACAACAAAGCAAAAAAACAAAACAAAAAAAAACTGCATGGGAAAGATCCATCTCCATGATTCAATTACCTCCCACCAGGTTCCTCCCACAATGCATAGGAATTATGGGAGCTATAATTCTATAATTCAAGATGAGATTTCAGTGAGGACACAGCCAAACCATATCAATAAGCACAGTGGATATGATTAAATGAAAGATAAAATGGTGTAAACGATTCAGCCTCCTTGAAGATGCTGTTCTGAAGAAATAAGTAATATAGTTTGAATGTTTGTCCCCTCAAGATTTCATGTTGAAATGTAATTCCCAGTGTTGGAGGTGGGGCCTGGTGTGAGGTGTTTGGACCATGAGGGTGGATCTCTCATGAAAGGCTTGTTGTCCTTCCCGCCCTGATGAGTTTATGCAAGACCTGGTTGTTTACAAAGGAACCTGGCACTTCCCATGCTCTCTCTGGCTGCCTCTCTCTCTTGTTCCTGCTCTCTCCATGTGATGTACCTGCTCCCCCTTCACCTTCTGCCATATATAATAAGCTTCCTGAGTCCCTCACCAGGAGCAGATGCAGAACCACGAACCAAATAACCCTCTTTTCTTTATAAATTATCCAGTCTCAGGCATTTCTCGATAGCAACACAAAAATGTACTAACACAAAAAATCGGTACTGAAGCGCAGAACACTGCTGCAAAGAAACCCGAAATGTAGAAGTGGCTTTGGAACTGGGCAACAGGTAGAGGTTGGAAAAGTTTGAAGGGCTCAGAAGACCGGAACATATGGGAAAGTTTAGAACTTCATAGAGACTTGTTCAATGGTTATGACCAAAATGCTAATAGAAATCTGGACAGTGAAAGCTAAGGTGATGAGATTTCCGATGGAAATTAGAAAGTTATTGGGAGGTAGAGCAAAGGTCTCGGCTGTGTTATGTCCATGCCCTAGGGATCTGAGAAAGTTTGGACTTAAGAGTAATCACTTGCAGTATCTGTTGGAAGAAATTTCTAAGCAGCAAAATGGTCAAGAGGTGGCATGGTTGCTTCTAACAACCTATGATCAGATATGGAGCAAAAAAATAAAGTTGGAATTTAAGTTATTTAGTATCATGTTTAAATTTCGCTCAGGCCACTGCAAGCCATAAGCCTTGGCAGCTCCCAAGAGGTGTTAAGTCTGTGGTTGCATGAAATACAAATGTGAAGGGGGCTTGGCAGCCTCCACTTAGATTTCACAGGATATATGGGAAAGTCTACATGATCAGACAAAAGCCTGCTGCAGGAGCAGAGCCCTCACAGAGACCGTCTACCAGGGCAGTGCCAAGGGGAAATGTGGGGTCGGAGCTCCCACAGAGTCCTCACTGGAGCATTGCCTACTGGAACTGTAGGATGAAGGCCACCATTCTCCAGACCCCAGAATGGCAGATCCATCAACCGATTGCACCCTGCATCTGAAAAAGGTTCAGGCACTCAACTCCAAGCCATGAGAGCAGGCACAGGGGCTGCACTGTGCAAAGCCACATGGGAAAACTACCCAAGGCCTTGGGAGCCCACCCCTTGCACCGGTGTACCCTGGATGTGGGACATGGAGTCCAGGATTACTTTGGAGCTTTAACATTTAATGTCTGCCCTGCTGAATTTTGGACTTGCGTGGGGCCATTCTCTCTCTTGAAATGGGAATGTCTACTCAATGCCTGGACCACTATTGTATCTTAGAAGTAAATAACTTGTTTGGATTTTATAGGCTAATAGGTGGATTTGAGTGATGTTGGAATGAGTTAAGACTTTTGAGGACTATTGGGAAGAGATTTTTGTATTTATGCAATGTGTTTTTACAAATGTTTGCAACATTTTTACAGTGTTCTTCTCATGAGACATTGCAAAAGTTCTCATAAAGTCAAAAGGATCAGTTGAGAAGAACTGATCCCTCTAACAGTTGAGAAGAATTAGACCCATATGGTAAAAAGGACTACCTATACTGGTTGTAACAGTTCATCTACTTTTCTATCTCATGAGAGAAACATGAGATTTTAGGGGATTGAGGGATGGAATAATACAATTTGGTAGCTGTTATTTTCCCTTCAAATCTCATGTTGAAATGTGATTCCCAATGTTGGAGGTAAAGCTTGGTAGGAGATGTTTGGATTATGAAGGTGGATCCATCACAAATGGCTTGGTACCCTCCCTGCCCTAATGAGTTCATGCAAGATCTGGCTGTTTTAAAAGACTAGCACCTCCCCTGCTCTCTCTCTTGATCCCTCCCTCTCTTGCTCCTACTTTCACCATATGATATGCCTGCTCCTTCTGTGCCTTCCACTATGACTGGACACTTCCCAAGGCCCTCACCAGGAGCAGATGTCAGTGCCATGCTTCCTATACCACCTGCAGAACCATGAGCCAATTAAACCTCTTTATAAATGACACAATCTCTGGTATTCGTTTATAGGAACACAAAAACAGACTAACACAATGAGCTTGCTAGATCAGGGCACAGTGTATGTCACTTGAGGCCCTTCTCTTTGGCTTCATGTGAAGAGAGTATTTTCACTTTGCAGTTTATAAAGTCAAAAGGATCAGTTGAGAAGAATTAGACCCACATGGTAAAAAAGGACTACCTATACTGGTTGTAACAGTTCATCTACTTTTCTATCTTCACATTTCTATCAACCACAAATACAAAAGGTTTAATCTAGAGAGTTGACGCAAGTGGCAAATCATTGTGGGGGAATAGAAGTGCTTTTGAGGAATCTCAGTTAATTGCTGAAGTTAGTTTGGAAAGGAGAAGGGGAACAATGTGAAGACCCTTGAATATACATGAAGGCCCAGGGCTCATGCTTAGTGATTTGAGTCCCAGGCTGATTGGAAGATTAACTCCGACCTCTTCAGTTGGTGGGGCTAAGGTGGTTCCTGGCCTGGTCAGGATTGGTTTAGCACCAGGGCAAGATTAAGCCTGGAGCTGAAAGTCACCAGTTACCAGAGCTGCAAATTTTTAAATGTACTACCGTCAACCGTAAGAATATCTCTTTTTATAAAACGTAAGTACTGTCTAAAATGGAAAGGGGGGCTTTACATTAAATTAGTCCTGTGACATTCTCAATTCAAAACATTCAAACATCTTAAGCATATTTAAGTAAATTTTCTTATACTGACCTCTGAAGATAAAAGATAACAATTTCATTAATATACCTAAAAGAGAATGCCGTATGATTTTTTGACCTAGACTACGTGTCTAGTATTTAAATAATTTGTTCTTGGAGAGTCTAGATACCAATGTTTCAATTTTAATATTATATTTTATATTAGAATACTTGTTAAGTCAGAAAGTGCAGCATTAAAAAAGATACTATCATTTAATTGAAATATTCTGGTTCCTGGCAAAGTATGACAAATCCAACTCAAATTAATTATGCCAACAATGAGACATTGCTGAATGTGAGTTCTGTCTCCTTGTGCTCTAAATTAGATCAGTAGAACAAAACAACTCTTTTGTTTTGTAAACAAAAGGATGCAGATTGGCATAATTGAAAAAAAAAATCAGAATGTACAACAAGGTACATATCTCCTTTTATTGAAATTAATTAACAGATGTGTAATAAAAGTTAAATAAAATTTTATTTCTTACAATAACATCTCTTTCAAGACACACATCCAAACATCAGATTTTTTTGTGAAATGCTTTTTTGTTTAGAATTGCTACATATGTTTATACTGTTTTATATTTTTATTAATTCAGGCATCATAGAGTTTGCTAAGTCTGTATTTCTTCTCGTTACTTTACCTATTCTAGGAAAGCATCATGTATGCATAAATTCTAAAAATTTTAACATTTTAAAAGACATATTTTGCTACCCATTCTCCTTGAGAGCAAAAGGTTAAATCAAATGACACATTTTCCTGATTCTAAAAATACTGTAAATCAGTACAACAAAGCAATTGCTTTCTGTTTAAAATCTGTGTATCAGTTAGAAAAATGTTTTTGTTTTCATTTGTAAAATATTGCAGCCAACTGCCAACAGTTTGGCAGTTTCTCAAAACGTTAAACATAAAACTACCCTACCGTAGTACTCAGTAATCTCGCTCCTAGGTATATATCCAAAAAGAATTGAAAGCAAGGAACTGAACAGCTATCTCTCTACTAATGATCACAGCAGCATTATTACCAACAGTCAAAAGGTAAAAATAACCCAAGTGCCCATCAACAAATGAGTGGATAAACGAAATGTGATATATACACACAGTGGAATACTAGTCATTCAAAGAATGAAATTGTGATAAATCTACAACATGAATGGACCTTGAAAACATTTTGCTTAGTGAAATAAGCCAGACACGAAAGAACACATATGGTATGATTCCACTTGCAGGAGATGCCTGTAATAAACAAATTCATAGAGACAGAAAACAGAATGGAGGTTACATGAGGCTATGGGGAAGGGAGGAGTGGAAATTATTGTTTATTGGGTATAGATTTTATGTTGGGAACAATGAAAAAGTCTTGAGTATAGATACACGGCATTATGAATATAATTAATGCCATTGAATTGTACACTTCCAAATAGTTAAAAGGATAAATAATATATTACATATATTTTACCTCAATAAAAATAAAAGGAAACAACAAATATTTGCTAATGAGAACTATGCATGACACTTAACAAAATGTGCTTCCATTCTGTTTTCCCACTAGACACTTATATTCTAATATGATGGACGACAACAAGCGCTATGAGGAAGTTAAAGAAGAACAATTGTGTTGATATGGAGGGGGGATTTGCATAAAGGAGAAAGAGGGTGGTGCATTGTTAAATTTCCAGCGATGGATATCGAAAATACCAATGACAGAATAGACATGTAAGGAGAAGGAAGGGCATGAGGAGAAATACTGATGCAGGAGGCAGCACAATTGTACAGAAGCACAGGGTTGCTTAGCAGAAGTGGAGTAAGAGATGAGGCTACAGGCAGAGAAGCGTTTTGAGAAACTGAGATTATGGGGTCCCACTGTTGACAGTCTAGTGTCTTTTTGACCTTGAACCATTTTTACTTGTTACCTTTCACTCAGGTCTTTGGGTGGTCAGGCACTCTATTCTCAGCATTAAGAGAAAAAATGAAATATAAATTTCCTAGTTCAGTGTCATGAATGTTCAGATGCTTTTATGATATTGTGTAATTTGCTTCTTCTGAGCCAGCATAGAAGTTGCCTAGGTTCCTTAAAAATCAGTGACTGTGGCAGGCAGAATAACAGCCCCTCACCCCAGAGATGTTCATGCTCTAATCCCCAGAAAATGAATATGGATATAGGTATAAGGGTGAATTCAGTTTGCAGATAGAGTTGAGGTTGCTAATCAGCTGACCTTAAAATAAGATTATACTGGATTTTCTGGATGGCTTAGTGTGATCACAAAGGTGCTTTCAAATGCCAGAGAGATGGCACCATAGGACTTCACTGGCCATTGCCGCCTTTGAAGATGAAAGCAGGTCCTCACCCAAGGTTTACAGGCAGCTTCCAGAAGCAAGGAAGTGAATTTTCTGCCAGGGCCTCTAGAAGGAATAAAGCCCTCCAATAACCTTGAGTTCAGCCCCGTGAGGCTTGTTTTAACTTACCTCTAGAACTGTAAGATACTACATTTGTGGTGTTTTAAGCCACCAAGTTTGTGGTAGCTCGTTAACTGCAGCAATAGTAAAGGAATCCAGTAACACATCAAATACAGGAACAGAGACCTTGATGATCTTTCTCTTCTTTACTCTTCAAGGTTTTTCTTTCTGTGGTGACATACAACTGCACTAAGGGTTTTTCAGCATGGGCACTGTTCACGTTTTTGGCTGGGTAATTCCTTGTCGTGGGGGCCATCCTGTGCCTTGTGGCATGATTAGCGGCACCCCTGGCCACAACCCGTTAGATGCCAGGAGCTTTCTTCCTCTAGTGTGACATTAAACATATCCTCAGACGCTGCCAAGTGTTCCCTGATGAGCAAATTACCCCCAGTTGAGAGCTGTTTACCTAGACTTATCCTTACGGATATGAGTTTATCACCAGCATCTTTGAGTTTTTGACTTTCAATTCAAAAATGCTGCCTGAACTTTTAGACTATGGAGAGATTAAGACTGCAGATGGTTCCCTAAAAGTAAATATCCTCAAAACAATCCTAAAACAAATTAGGCAGGTCTTGCAAGGAAAAGAGGATGGGTGGGGAATATTGAGCTCTGTGTGTATGTAGACCACACGCCATCTTCATGTTCTACAGAAGTCCATAAAAGAAAGAGAAGTGATGAGTTTCTGTGCAGGGAGAAGGGTTTCTCTTCACTCTGGGAATAATTAGAAGTTTAAGAATTGTGAATTTAAAGGGTCTGTGCTCAATGATTTGTCATGAAATATACCAGTTGAGACTGCATAAAACATTTTTTTTTTTTTTTTTTGAGATGGAGTCTCATTCTGTCACCCAGGCTAGAGTGCAGTGGTGCGCTCTTGGCCCATTGCAACCTCTGCCTCCTAGGTTCAAATGATTCTCCTACCTCAGCCTCCCAACTATCTGGGATTACAGGTACCTGCCACCACACCCGGCTAATTTTTGTATTTTTAGTAGAGACGGGGTTTCACCATGTTGGCCAGGCTTGTCTCGAACTCCTGATGTGAGGTGATCCACCCACCTTGGCCTCCCAAAGTGCTGGGATTATAGGCGTGAGCCACCACACCTGGCCAAGACTGCACAGAACATTGACTTTCCTTTGGTTACTTGAACCATATCTGTACTGCTTAGGTTTTTTGACTGTGGTTAGGTTGTGTAAGCCAGGACATTCTTAAACTGTATAAACATATATTATTATGGTACCCATATTCTTAGAATAAAGAATCAGTCCATTTACAGTGCTTTGAGGCCAGATTCTCTGCTTTGGGAATTGTCCATGGCTTCCATTGTACTATGTATTTGGATTCTGACTGCTGGCAGGAGGGGAACCAAGCCAGTGCCAAAGTCTTACCAGAGTGGCAGAGTATGTAGCAGTGTGTGCGTGTTTGTGAGTGTTCAGGTGGCAATGTGCTCAGTTGAGGGCAGCCTTCTCATTGCAATTCAATGCCAACTAGAAGAGATTTAAAATATTCTACTGTTTATTTTGGCTCCTCCACAATTGAAGAAGATGGAGGATGCATTGCTAAAGACCAATAAAATTGCGTAGGCATGTGTGCGTGTGTGTATATTAGTTGTAGTAAAGGAGAAATAAAGCACATTTTACCAATTGACTAGTTGCATTATTGAACCCGGTTCATTCTTCCCACACACAGCAAGCCAATCACTGAGATGATGGAGTTTGCAAAAGAGATAGGGAGTATTCATGAGGCAGCCAAGCAAGGAGGCAGGAGAACAGGTTTCAAATCCACCTTCCTAATTATAGGGCTTAGAGATATTTATGGGTTACAGAAATGGGGTGGTCTAAGACATAGAGAAAGGTGACTGGCAGTGGGAAAAATGAAGTAATCAGTGATCTATACAAACACAGTGTTCATGGCATTTCATGGGATATATGTTTCAGAAAATGGCAGCATTAGCATGATGAGAGGGTGAAGTTTTTGTGTCTGTGAGGCCAAAAGGACACCACTCAGGTATTTCCACAGCCCCAGTTGAAGGGCCAGTGGTCTCATCAACCAGTTTAACCTGGATGGGAGCTACCCCAAGCTCCTGAAAACCAACCTAAGTGACCGTTACCATGGTGATTTAAAAAGGTTATCTATAACGTACCCAATGAAGGTTAAGTTACAGTGTTCAGCAGCATAGCCTTCAGCTACTGCAGCCTTCAGTTTCATGGGAAAAAAAACCAAACAAACAGCAAGACACCAAAATCAAGCAAAGCAGGCTGTTTGACAGACCTCATCAGATGAACTCCTGAGTTTCAGTTGTACCATTGCATAGTATGGAAATCTCCAGCTGATCCAGGCTTGCATTCACAGGGTTTGAATATTAGGATGCTGAGATTCTGATAGACAGAGACTCGTAGAGGGCTTATTGCCATACAGAAGTTGCCGGCCAGGCATGGTGGCTCAAGCATGTAATCCCAGCACTTTGGGAGGCCAAGGCAGGAGGATCAAGGGGTCAGGAGATCGAGACTATCGTGGCTAACACAGTGAAACCCTGTCTCTGCTAAAAATACAAAAAATTAGCCAGGCATGGTGGCGGGCACCTGTAGTCCCAGCTACTCGGGAGCTGAGGTAGGAGGATTGCTTGAACTCGGGAGGTAGAGGTTGTAGTGAGCTGAGGTTGCACCACTGCACTCCAGCCTGGGCAACAGAGCGAGACTGTCTCAAAAAAAAAAAAAAAAAGTTACCTCCACTTCTCTTCCTAGTCTCCTGGTGTCTTAGTCCATTTGGGCTGCTGTATAAAAATACTATAGACTGAGTGGCTTATGAATAATATAAATTGATTTCTCATATTTCAGAAGACTTGGAAGTTCAAGATTAAGACAGTAGCAGATTCACAGATGGCCACCTTCTCGCTGTGTCCTCACATGGTGAAGGGGGCAAGGAAGACTACTGGAATTCTTTTTGTAAGAGCACTTTCTTCATTTGTGATGCCTTCAACCTCATGATCTAATAACCTCCTAAAGGCTTTATCTCCTAATACCACATCCTTAGGGGAGATTAATGGGGTACATTTGAATTTTGAGGAGACACAGACATTCAGTCTGTAGTACTTGGTGATGTTTAGGTAACATTCTGAGGCTAATTCAGTTTGCTTTTGCAAACTAGGGCTTATGCATTTTGGTATCTATCAATAAGAAGACGGAGACACAGGCATGACCTACTTTTTAACACGAGGCCATGATGGCTTCAGAACCTCCAAACTTGAAAAATAGAGTCCACACCATTCTCTGAAACTAATTCTTGTTTTGTTGTCATTAAAATGATTTGCCAGCGCTGCTAAATTAGTTCCCAACATCAAACCTTTAGTAAGGCCTACAGGAAAGACTTTCTCTTCTTAACAAATGACTCATAGGACCTATGGGATTTCTGTTTTAACCAAACTCCAACTATAAGAAAACTGGTGGACCTCCCTCATACCCAGCCACCAAACTTTGAGAATTTACTTTCCCTTATGTAATTAGTCATTTCAGAGATGAAGCTCTGTGTGAACCCCATTTGCCTTTCCCTCAGTTCAGCACGGTAACTTTCTCCTAAAGGCCTTTCTGTTCAAAAGCTGTTTCAGGATTTGAAGGCCATGTTTACAAGCTGCAGTGGAGCTAGTAGGTAGGTCTTCGATCCTCACTGGGTTGTTGAGTTTATTCCATTAAATGTAAGCATTAATCACTTTATTTCATCAGTTGTGCTTGCATCTGCTAATAGGTCAAGCTTGCCCTTGAAACAATCCTGTGTTAGATATAATTCCATGAGTTGTAGGAGCCATTTAATTTTTGCAAGAAATCCTAACCATGTTTGAAGCTCAGCTGAGAATTTTCATCTCTGCAAATGGACATGTGAGTCAGCAGAGCAGACACTGAGTAGCAAGCTGATGTTTCCTCTCCTATCATCCTTTTGCTCTCTAAATATCTAAGCATTTTGCAAGTAATCAATTTGATGCTGAGTTTAACATTTCTTTTTGAGAGTGAAGGGGAATTTCGACTGGTCCTCAGTAAAACTCCTGGGCCTAACTTTATTTTCCCTTACTTCAAGCACCCATTTTTTACTTTCTATGTCTTCTCCTTTCAAGCCTTTCATCTTTACTGATTGGGAGAAAAGAGACGTAACGTTGTTTGATAGTGCTGTGTTTACACTGTGGAAGTAATAAAAACGTCTCCTGTAGTAGAGCATTTCATAAAGGCAAAAGATGTTCACTTGTGCGGCCTCATTTGCTTCTCTCAACCATCCTGTGGGCATGTGTTAGGTGCAAAAAGTCACGTGTCAGTGTGATACAGCAGGAGGTGCACCAGCAAGGAGCTCAGAACCTGTGTTTTATTTCACTTCTGCTGCTTTTAGGTTTTGGCTTCGAGCAAGTCAGGGACCCTCTTTGAGTCTTGATTTGTCTGATGTAAAATGGAATGTCTGGGCAGCCGGGCGAGTGTGATGGTGTACCAGTCATGTCGAGTTCTATACCCCTAGAATATCTAGTTACTCAAATGTCAGAACAGACACCAGAACCCAGCTCTTCTGATTCCTAGCTGATTTTCCATTCCACTACCTGTGGGAGGCAGAATAATGGCCCCACAAAGATGTGCACATTCTAATCTCTGGAACCCAGGAATGTGTTACCTTACATGATGTATTGAGCAGGGTTCTCCAGAGAATCAGAACCAGCAAGTTCTCTCTCTCTCTCTCCTCCCTCTCTCTCCTCCCTCTCTCTCCTAGCTCTCCTCTCTCTCTCTCTCGATACGTCTATATATAAACACACACAGATATGTATATGTAATGTATGTATGTGTATGTGTTTGTGTTGTGTGTATTTGTGTATACATCTAAAGATTTATTATAAGAATCGGCTCATGCAATTATGGAGGCTGAGAAATTTCACAATCTATCATCTGCAAGCTGGAAAACCAGGAAAGCCAGTGGTATAATTCCATTTGAGTCTGTGGGCCTGAGAATCAGGGGAGGGTTTGCTAGTGTAACTCCCAGAGTCTGAAGGTCTGAGAACCAGGAGCTCCAATGTCTGAGGGTCGGAACAGATGGATTCCACCTCATGAAGAAAAAGAGTAAACTCACCCTTCCTCTGTGTTTGTGTGTGTGTGTGTGTGTGTTTGTGTGTGTGTGGTTGTTTTGTTTTGTTTTTGTATTCAGGCTCTCAGAGGATTGGATGATGTCCACCTACAGTGGTGAGAGTGGATCTTCTTTACTGGGTCTTCAGATTGAAACACAGATCTCTTTCAGAAACGCCTTTACAGGCACATCCAGAAATAATATTTTACCAGCTATCTGGGCATCCCTTAGCCCAGTCTGGTGGACACATAAATTTAACCATCTCACAGGGCAAAGGAATTTTGCAGATGTGATTAAGTGAAGAATTTTGACATAGGCAGATTATCCTGGATTATTCAAATATCCCTAATGTCATCACAGTGGTCTTTGTAAGAGGGAGGCAGGAGAATCAGTCAGAGGGAGAAAATGTAAGGATGGAAGCAGAGGTCAGGAAGGAGAAATGATGATACAATACCGGCTTTAAATGTGGAGAGTGAGGAATTGAGGCTAGGAATGTAGGTGTCCTCTAGAAGCTGGAAAAAGCAAGAAAAATGATCCTCTCCCAGAGGCTCCAGAAGGAATGTGGTACTATAGACATCTCAATTTTAGCCCACTGAAATGGACTTTGGACTTCTGACCTTCAGAAATGCAAGATAAATTCCTGTTGTTTCAAACCACTAAATTTGTGATAATTTGTTACAGGAGCAATAGGAAACAAATACACTACCCCATTCTTCAAGCAAGTGAACTATTTCAAGATACTGCTATCACTTACATTGAATATATATATATATCTTCTGTATGTTAGAGGCTAGAGGAAATGCCACCTTTAAAAAGCTTTATTTTCTACTCTCCCTATAGTCATTAAATTGAGGAGTTTGAGGAGGACCCTAGCAGTCTCAGTTAATGAAATTTACTTGATTAATTCAACTGAGAAACAATAGAGGATATAGATGATAAAAATCATTATAGGTATGGAAGACAGAATGGGAATGGTGATATTGAAATCTTAACTCTTTCAAGAAAAAAGAATCTGGTAGAAGATGGTACCAAAACTAGAGGAAACTAATTTGATAGTACAATTATTTTTGTATGTGTGAATTGTTCCCGCGGATGGTGATTAAGGCCATAATGTCCATTTTAACTTTGGATACTACAAACTTTTCTTACCAAAATTCCTTGACATTTTCACGATTGAAATTTATTTGACTGAAGACATGCAGCCAATCTTAGAGAACCTTTCTTGTGTAGTTAATTCCCAAGAAATAAAATTAATCTAAAGCAAATCATTTTACATTAAAATTGACGTAACAAAGTAAATTGCTCTAAAGCAGTGGAAGGATGACTGAGTAGGAGACAGAAGTGTATTTTGACTAAAGAGCAAGCCCACATAGATTAAATATAATTTCTTTATTAGGAAAAAGGAACTTCATAAGCAGTTTTTCTTCTCAAATTACTTTATACCAAGAATTTTGAATGGTATCAGCATCTTTTGTGCTTTTTAATAATTTTTTAAGGTTAAATTTTAATGTATTTGGTGAAAACACCAGTGGAAGCACCATTTCTCTTGCATGCTCTCAATTTCCTTAGCTCCCTTGGGCCTCAGCATAGTGACATAATAAAAATGTAAGCACCTGGTGTCTTAGCGAAAGGCCCTCTGTAGGGAGGGAACTAGAGCTTTGGGGGAACTAGAGCTTTGGGGGAACTAGAGCTTTGGGGGAACTAGAGCTTTGGGGAAGCAGTTGGTTCTGGAATCTGATTGTGTGGAGTTGAATCCCCCTCTGCCACTTTGTAATTGTACACCACTGGGCAAATCTCTTCACTGTAGTGGGTCCTTTTTTCTTCACATTGAAAATGAGGACATAAAATCAATATTTCCCTCACAGATTTATAGTGAAGATTACATGTCTTGGTATGTAACGACTTAATGTACTGTTGGGCACATGATCAACACTCAAAAAACCAGAGATACTGTCCTCTTTCAGGTATTGTTGTCAAGTCTTCTGTAGATATTTCAAAACTGCTACACCAGTTCCTCCCCTCGTTGATTCTCTTGTTGTGCCATAAGGCTGTTTACAGCAGTGAAAGCCATTGTCCCTTGCTCGGCCTTGCTTGATTCATCTGAAATTGTCCTGTTCTTCCCTCTTTAATTATCTTATAATCTCCTTTAATTCATCAGAGTATAATTAGATGAAGTCTGAATTCTTTACCTTTGTTCTAAAACAAGCTTGTGTTCGTTTGTATGCTTAACTAGAATGTCTTTCAATCAATGTTAGACATATTAAATTTGTGATCTCAAATCTCAAATTGGATGTTGCCACTATCCAGCATGTCTACTGAACTCCTCAGTATGCTCACTTTCTCATTCACCAAAATGACAAATACATGCCTGCTTTCCTTCTCAAACATCCTATACCAAACTCTCCTTTCCCTCCTTCTCAGCTTGTAAACTTGGGTCGTTTAAAAAAACACACATTTAGAAGCTACCCCAGTCTTCCTTCTATGAAATCTAACAATCCATTTGTGTCGCTTGCACACTTTCAGTTTTTCATCTTGTGAATACGTACTAAGATAGGTTGACTGCTGAGAGAAAATGCTCAGCATCTCAGTGGCTTCTCCCACGATAGTTTGCTTATCACTCACACGAAGTCCATGCATCTGTTCCTGGTCATGTGGCTTTCCTGGATAGCTTCTCTTCAAGCAATGCTTTAGAGATTCAGATCACTTTCTTGATGTGAGGTCATCTGCAACATGTGGCTTCTGTGGTTACCATAGAGGCAAAAGAAGATGGAGAAGGCATAACTGCTTCAGCTCAGAAGTGACACTTTCTTTCTTTATTTCCTTCGTGGGAATCAATCTCATGGCCCTACCTGGAAGAAAGACAGCTGTAAGCAATAGTTGTCTGATGGGGAAGAGGAGCTGCCTTGGTTGCATGGTCAGTCACATTGTGAATGAATTCTTGTTCATTTAAAGTGCAACTCCTTCTTCACTTGTGTCCTGTGCTCTATTCTCACTCAACTTCCTGGACCTTTGTTCTGGAAATTATTACTTCTCCCTGTTGAGCAATTTCTCTTCTTCTATTAGTTCATTACTATTAGTATATAAACGTGCTCTAATATCACCTATCATAAAAGACAAAAACATTGAAAAAGAATGCTTATTTAGTCCCTTTTTCCTTTCCAACTACCACTTAATTTTTAAATAACACTCAAACTTCTTCAAACATAATCCCATTTCAATGTGTTTTTTGTTTCTTGGTAGTATGCTAATTTACAGAAAAATTTTGTCTGGTAGAAACCAGCTTTAATTTTTCCCCTCGTTCTCACTTGGCTACATTTTAGAACTTACATTTTTTCCCCATTTTGTCTCTGATTTCCATTGTAATTTCCTCACCTGTAAGAATAAATCAATGTCTATTTTTATCTTCATAATAAATTGTAGCTTTTAATAGTTAAGAAATAAGAATTGCATAGGAATCCTTCAATATTTCTGCGAAAATAAATGTTATATTTACTTGTTTTCATTTAAACAAATCAAAGTAAAACAAATAAATGACTAATTTTTCTCTTCTTAAGCTGACTTTCATGTGTACCTGTGATATGGTTTGGCTGTGTCCCCATGCAAATCTCATCTTGAATTGTAGTTCCCATAGTCCCCACATGTTCTGGGAAGGACCTGGTGCGAGGTAATTGAATCATGGGAGCGGTTACCCTCATGCCGTTCTTGTGATAGTGAATGAGTTCTCATGAGTTCTTACGGTTTTATAAGGGGCTTTCCCCCCTTTTGCTTGGCACTTTTCCATGTTGTTGGCATGTGAAGAAGGACGTGTTTGCTTCCCTTTCCACCATGTAAGTTTCCTGAGGCTTCCCCAGCCATGATGAACTGTCAGTCAATTAAACCTCTTTCCTTTATAAGTTACCCAGTCTCGGGTATGTCTTTATTAGCAGTGTGAGAACAGACTAATTACAACATGGTATGCTGGACCTTTGGCCTCTCCATTTCTTCCTGCTCCCCCAACACTGGCCAGCATGCTACCCTTTTGCATGTTTAATAAGTGACATATTGAAGAAGGAAAGGTACTGACTATTTGCTTCTTGTTGGCAAGACTAATAAAAGTCACTCTAGTGATGCATTTGTCTAAAATGAGGCTTTTTGGATTACTAGCAGATTTCATTTATCATAATATCCCTGTCCTCCATAACCATGAGTAACATAATTGACTCTGATTTAATCCTCTATTTCAAATATGCAGGTCATTCCAGAGTTAAACTCCTGTAAGTAAGAAAAATGAATATTGCTGTAATTGAATAGCTAAATTGGCAGAGCATTCAACATGAGATAAATTAGGAAGAAATTGACAGTAAGAACTATCTTTTCCCTGACACCAGAAGCACAACATGAAGAAAGCCAATTAAATCGAACATCTCATCAACCCATTAACAAGTGTAGAATTACACTTTAGGGTTTATTTTTCTAACGCAACACTTCATTTAAAGCACAGTGTTAGGGAACTGGAGAGATATTTTTAAATAGACATACATATACGTGTGTGTGCATATATATCTGTATTTTAACTTATAATAAACATACATATATCTATATTTTAAGTTGACAGTCTAAATAATTTGTTATTATGCAGCTTGGAGATTTAAAACAAATTAAGTCAAGCTATGAAAATACTATCCATGATGTACCAGATAAGGGTAGCATGCTACAACCTTCCATTATACATTAATAACATGTTGTTCTCTGACCATACCAGGGTTAAAACCAATTGGGAATCTGAGTGACTTTAAATAGGACATGCACTCTTTTACACCCTCAAATTTCATTCATTTATATTCTGACCCCTGAAGTTGTTTGAGTTTATACTGTCTGTTTCAGATAATTCAGGTTTTCATGAAATAATTCAAGGCCCCATCTGCTATTTCTGTGGCCGGGGGATGTGGGGGAGGCATCAGTTGAAACTATCACAGTTCCTCACCTAACCCACCTGAGGTGTAATTTTAATAGTCAAAAGATGAGAGTAAAGTATTATGTACTAGAGCATGGCTTAGAAATAAAAGGACCCGAGGGAAGAAAAAAGAGGACATAGCAAAAGTTTAATTCCTTTCTTTGAACTCTTCCAAACCAAACAAGACAGAACAAACTCACTTTTCCCTTGATAAAAATGTAAATAGTATCATTAAACACTTATCCAGAGAAAATATAAAATACAGGAAAGATGCTTCCTATTTCCTTCTCTGTTTCTAAGTTCTAGGTATCATCCTTACAGCTGAGACTATAAAGACAAGCAAGACGCTCATTCATTCAGTCATCATTCAATCATTTACACATATGTATTTACTATGACTAGGGTTTTGGAGAGCACAGTGAGCAAAACTAGAAATGGATCCTGCCTTTGTGAAGTATACAGCCCCTAGGGACTTGGGAGGCTGGGATGAGGGAATGACTTGAGGCCAGGAGTTTGAGACCAGCCTGGGCAACATAGTGAGACCCATGCCTCTAAAAAATATTTTTAAAACTTAGCTGGGCATGGTGGTGATGCCTGCAGTCCTAACTGAAAGGAGTTAATCAGCTTACTTTAGGCAAATAGTGAGGAAAGGGTTCCCGGAGAACCTCCAGTCTGTGTTTTGTGCAAATAAGGCACCTTGCACAGGGGCTTGCCTTAACATGCCCACAGCCGACTAGGTCCCTTATATGCACTGGGGGGATGGGGGGGAGCCACCAGGAATTCGCGCCTTATACAAATAGGGAACCCAGCCCCATCAGCTTGTATGTAAAAGCCCTTGTATTCAACTGTGCAGGAGGCAACAAGGACCCTGCTTTCAGGTCTGCACTCTTTGCTGACAGCTTTACTTTCACTTAATAAACTACTCCAAGACTGGGTGCGGTGGCTCACGCCTGTAATCCCAGCACTTTGGGAGGCCAAGGCCGGCAGATCACGAGGTCAAGAGATTGAGACTATCCTGGCTAACATGGTGAAACCCCATCTCTACTAAAAATACAAAAAATTAGCCAGGTGTGGTGGCGGGCACCCATAGTCCCAGCTACTCGGGAGGCTGAGGCAGGAGAATCACTCGAACCCTCAAGGCAGAGGTTGCTGTGAGCCAAGATCACGCCACTGCACTCCAGCCTGAGCGACAGAGCGAGACTCTGTCTCAAAATAAATAAATAAAATAAAATAAAATAAAATAAAATAAAATAAAATAAATAAGCTCTATTCCACTCACTCTCCAGTGTCCGTGTGCCTAATTTTTCCTGGTTATGAGACAAGAACCTGCACCTAGCTGAGCTAAGGAGTAAAAAGTCCTGCATAATTTGTACTTGAGAGGCTGAGGCAGGATGATTGCTTGAACCCAAGTGTTCAAGGCTGCAGTGAACTATGGTGATGGCACTGTACTCCAGCCTGGCTGAGCAAACAAGACCCCTACTCAAAATAATAATAATAATAATAAGTCTAGATTGTGAACTCTATCTAGGGGGATACAAGTGAAATTACCATATGCAATGAAATAAATGCTCAAATGGTGGTCAACTGAAAATCTGTAATAGGGAGATTTGACTCATGGAAGTCAGAAAATGTCTTCCTTGAGAAGGTGGTACTTGAGCTGAGAGTTCAAGGATAAACAGGCATTGAGCAGATAAAGCCAGGTTTTTGTTTTTTGTTTTTTGTTCTTTTTTTTTTTGAGACGGAGTCTTCTCCGTCGCCCAGGCTGGAGTGCAGTGGCGCGATCTCGACTCACTGCAACCTCCACCTCCCGGGTTCACGCCATTCTCCTGCCTCAGCCTCCCGAGTAGCTGGGACTACAGGCGCCTGCCACCACACCTGAAAACCAAGTATTTTTGATGAATAGACATTGGCAGGTTGAGCTCAGAATTTGGATCTCCATCATTAGATTAACGGGAAATAATTGCTAGAATTTAAACAGAAGTAATAGTAAAGTTTTTTATTTTCAGAAAGAACACTGACTGAAATGTTGAGAACGGTCAGAGTATCTGCAGCCAGCCTGGTTAGAATGCTGTAGATTCAGTCCATATGAGAGATGGCTATTGCTTGGACTTTGGTGGAGATAACAGAAGTGAGGATTCAGAAGGTAAAATCTAAAATTTTGTGATAGGGTGAAGTGGGAAAAGGTGAGTGAGAGGGAAGAGTCGAGAATGATAGCTGGTTTCCGACTTTTTCAGCAGAAGGTCTTGCTTCTGTTCTTTGAGATGGGCACTGCTGGAATAGGACTAGGATTTTTCTTGGAGGAGGCTGAGCTCAAAAAATATGTCCTTTTGGACATATTTAAACATATTCTCAAAGATCTGAGTCTGATGAGGGACACAGATAAACCTACATATACAGTAAAATGCCACAGACGCTACAATGGAGGTGTGTGTGAGGTGCGCGCTCACAGAATAGGAGTGAAAAGCTTATCCTTCCGGCGTGGAGAAGGCCTTTAGTGAGGGTAGCACCTGATCTAGGATTTCAAGGATAAGCTGGAGCTTTCCAGGTGGATAAATGAGTATAGGGTTAAGGATGAGAAAGAAGACTTAAAGGCTGTCAAAATAGTGCACGTTGTGCAAAATAAAGAATACAGAAATGGAACTACTTGGTGTGTTCCAAAATTATGACACATTCCACATGTTTGAAGGAGTTTCGAAGAAATAGCAGGATATGAGGCTGAACATGTTTGAGATATTAAAGTCTTTACATTTGTGATGACTATATGATTTATATCCAAACTGCTCTGCTTTTTAGGGTGAAAGTGAAAGCTATAAGTAATTTTGACAAGATAGTCAGTGTGAACGGAGACTGTCTGGGGAAAACTGGGATGTGAAGCTACTCTACACTCTGAAAGTGACTGATTTCCAGAAGCCATGGGGAGCTGTCAGAGATCTTTTAAGGAGGGCAGGGAAACAACTTGATGAAAATTTCAGGAAGGTCATGTCACTGAGACGCCTTTGTGCAGGTGGATACAGAATTGGCTTGGTCCTTTTGAGATCTAAATTATTATTATATAAATAAACCTTATTTACCATGTGGCTATCACATACTTTCTCAGGTTCTATTTATTGTGATGAAACCAAAATTAACACTTGTTTAGGCCAGGTGCGGTGGCTCATGCCTGTAAGCCTAGCACTTAGGGAGCCTGAGGCAGGTGGATCATGTGAAGTCAGGAGTTCAAGACCAGCCCAGCCAACATGGTGAAACCCCGTCTCTACTGAAAATATAAAAATTAGCCAGGTGTGGTGGCAGGTGCCTTTAGTCCCAGCTACTCTGGAGGCTGAGGCAGAAGAATCGCTTGAACCTGGGAGGCAGACATTGCAGTGAGCCAAGATTGCACCACTGCACTCCAGCCTGGGCAACAGAGTGACACTTTCTGTCCAAAAACAAAACAAACAAAAAAACTTGTTTGTTGTTGTTTAAAGTGGCAAGATTATTTATTAAGGCATTTGAACATTAAGAAAAAACGTGTATGTAAACTTGCATAAATCTTAGGTATCTGGAGAGGACAACACAGTTTTAACCTACTTTGGGGTTCTATAGCCATCTGCCACTCTCCATTGTGGCCCAGGCTAATCTGTGTTTTCTAGTCCTTCTACATAAGCACCCTTTGCCCAGCCGTAGAGCAAGCTTTCATATGTCTTGAATACCTGTGATTCTTACCCACTGTTCTCTCCATAATCTGCCTTCTGCCACTATTCTGGTATATTGTAGCATCACACTGATGCTATTTTGCTCTGTGTATTAGCCAGAAGCTGGAGAGGGTAGAGAGGACGCCCAAGCAGAAAAAGAAACAGGAATCAGAACCAGCTAATACAGGATGGGAGAGCACATGTGCCATTATCAAACACACAGAGGTGTGAATAAGAAGCAAAGGTAACAGATATTAAGAACTAAGCTTTGAAGATACTGGTATACTTTGGGTCCAGAGAAGGAGCTAAGATTAGAAGCTGGGAGGGCATAGCTGGGTTGGCGTGTGCTTTCACTCTTTCACTCTCAGTTTCTGCCCTGACAGAGTGTTTGCACGCTTTCACAGTTCCTCCAATTCTTCAATTTCATTCAAACTGTGTCCCTCAGTCAAGGTGCCTCCAGGGACCTTGGCCACCCCCTTGATTGTGCCATAAACTCATCCCTCCTTTTACCTTTCTCAACTGTTTTCTTCCATGAACTCTACTCTTTATTGCCTCTCTCACCCGTGATCTATCAACTCTATTGCTCTAGTCTATCAGTTACCATGTCTATATTTTACCACAGGTAAGCACCTCTTCTAACTGATAGTCATTTAAAAAAGCATTTTGCAGCATTTCTACACCATGCCTTGTAATTGTTACTCGATTTGCTTTTCATGGCTCTCAAAGGACGAATCCCATTTTCCATGATAGCATATTTTACTATCCCCACAAAAAGAGAATGAAGCAATTTGATTTGAACATTTAGAACTTTTTCCTTCTTCTTAAAATTCCCCAGTATCATTACCATTAATTACTCTACCTTTCTTGTTTCAAAAAAAAGAAGGAGAAAAAGAGAGAGAAAGGTATTTTCCATTCTAAAGTTTAGTCACCTGCTTGTGCTTTAGCTACTCTGGACCTACATCCACCAAACATTCTCCTTTTTTTCTATTAAATCTTAAACTTTGCCTTGCCCGTGGCTCTGTACCAAGTTGTTCGAGTTTTCTCCCTCCTTTCCTCTGTACACAGGCACAAACACTTCCCTTGATTTTAGCCAGCTTCCCTTTGAGGCCATCACTTTTTCTTTCCCTTTAACCACCTGCTTTCTTACAACAGTTTTACATAATGTCTTCTCTTTTCTCTCCTTAGGAAATCAACATAACAGAAATATTTTCCCTTCTAACATTCTCCTCATTTTAACTGCACGTTCTCATTATATCAGCAAGTAAGATTGTTCCTATCTTTTCCATTTGTTCTTTCCATGTTTTCAGGGCTTTGGCATCTCTCCTAACTGAAGTGGGAATTGTCATGATAAAATATGACAACATAGATAGCATTTGAGTTAAAGAGAAAGGAAACATATGGTTAGTTGACAACACACATATTTCACTTACACCAGGACCACACTGGAGAAGCCAGTTCTCTCAACTATGGTCACTGGTTTTATACAAGATCAAGCTAATTCTTTTTTAAGTCAGTTTGGGAAATGACTTTGAGCAAATGTATTTATTCTCAGTATATCTTCAACAGACAGTTTTGTTTCAAAAAATAATCTTTTGGCTGTTCTTCTAGACAAAGCAGATTCACTAATAGGTATTTTGAGATTTGATCTGCCCATGGCATAAGCATACAGCTGCTGGGCCAACAGGTCTGTAGTTAGTAAATGAGGCAAAGGTCAATTTAAATGTCTTTTATGTAGTATTTAAGCCTGGAAAGAACCTGGACAGAACAAAGAAGACCCGTTAGCGCAGCAGCAATCCCAAGTGGGGATGAGTCCAAGGGCTCCTGACTTATTCCCTGAGACTCTAAGGCTCAACTTCTCTACTTATTTTTCTTCTTATTTGAAAAGCCTCAGTGACTTTTCATTTTCTTTTTTTTTTTTTTTTTGAGACGGAGTCTCACGCTGTTGCCCAGGCTGGAGTGCAGTGGCGCGATCTCGGCTCACTGCAAGCTCCGCCTCCTGGGTTCACGCCATTCTCCTGCCTCAGCCTCCTGAGTAGCTGGGACTACAGGCGCCCGCCACCGCTCCCGGCTAATTTTTTGTATTTTTAGTAGAGATGGGGTTTCACTGTGGTCTCGATCTCCTGACCTTGTGATCCGCCCGCCTCGGCCTCCCAAAGTGCTGGGATTACAGGCTTGAGCCACCGCGCCCGGCCTCATTTTCTTTTTTTAATCTTTTGCCACAGGGGAGAAGCTCCTTTAAAAAATATATATGTGTGTGTATATATATATACACACACACACACATATGTGTATGTATGTACACACACACATACATATGTGTATGTATGTATACACACACACATACATATGTGTATGTATGTATACACACATATTTTTGAGGAAAAATATATATACACATATATTTTTTGAGGAAAAATTATATACATAGAGTTATAATTGTTACTCAATTTGTTTTTCATGCCTCTCAAAGGATGAATCTCACCTAATCTGCCTGAAGTGCAATTTTAATAACTTTAATGCTCTTTAAGCAATGCTTTAGAGATTCAGATCACTTTCGTGATGTGAGGTCGTCTGCAGCATGTGGCTTCTGTGGTCACCACAGAGTCAAAAGATGGTGAAGAAGGCATAACCACTTCAGCTCAGAAGTGACACTTTATTTCTTTGTTCCTTTTGTGAGAATTAATCTCATGGCCCTACCTGGAAGAAAGACAGCTGTAAACAGTTGTTCTGTTTTTCTTTCTTGTTTTGAGACAGAGTGTCACTCTGTCACCCAGGCTGGAATGCAGTGGCGTGATCTCTGTCACTACAACTTCCGCCTCCCAGATTCAAACAATTCTCCTGCCTCAGCCTCGCAAATAGCTGGGGTTACAGGTGCCGGCCACGACGCCCAGGTAATTTTTGTATTTTTAGTAGAGACGAGGTTTCACTGTGTTGGTCAGGCTCGTCTTGCACTCCTGACCTCAGGTGATCCACCTGCCTCAGCCTCCTGAGGTGCTGGGATTACAGGCATGAGCCACCGCACCCAGCCTAAAAATTATATTTTAATGTGTATGTTTAAAGTATGCAGCATGACGTTGTAGGATACATATAGACAGTAAAATGGTTGCCATCGTGAGGCAAATTCACACATCTACCATCTCAGAAAGTTACACCTATTTTTTGTGTGTGTGTGGCAAGAGCAGGTAAAATCTACTCATCTAGCAGGAATCCCACATACCGTACAATTTTATTAACTCTAGCCCTCATCTTGTGCCATAGATCTCTAGACTCTCATCCTGGTACTGCTACTTTGTATTCTCTGATCTGCGTGTCCCTACTTCCTTCCCACTACCCTGTCCACTGTTTTATTCTCTATCTCTGTGTATTTGACTTTTTTAAAAAGAAAAATCCCACTTAGAAGTAAAATTGTGCAATATTTTTCTTTCTGTGGCTGGCTTATTTTACTTAGCATAATCTTTAGCATATACTTTCTCTCTTCTCTTTACTACCTCTCCTGTGAAGAAAGGCCTCCTGTAACTTGCAAAAAAAGATTTTAAGAGTATCATTAAGAAAATGTATTATTGCCTCCAAAAAAGTTAGGATATCGGAGTAGTAAGACTCCTAGAACTATAAAAGGTTCATTTCTTAATCTATTTTACTAAAGGTTATTCAAATAATTAAAGTAGCTGGGAAGAAGTTTTTGGTGAAAAACCTCAATTCACTTATCTCCTGTAGATAATAAGTTTGTCATTTCCCTTAAAACTTTATAGAACTCATTCAATACATTCCAATTGCTTTTTCTTCCTAGCAAGATATCATAACATTGGCTCATTGGCTTTTTTTTTTTTAATGGAAACCTCTTTGATTATTGCCCTGTGTACACTTTTCATTTAGAAAATTATTCATTGAAAACATTTTCTAGGGTCAGACCCAGTGCTGCTCTTCTTTCTGTGTTCTTATACTAGGAGAATTTGCCCACTCCCTAAATTTCAAATTCCATGGCCACCTAAGTATGTGACCCTAGCCTTCATATTTTAGATAATTCACACTTTTATGTAATTTTTTTCTCCATAAGATCAATATGTGTAAAATGAGACACCATTCTTCCTTGATTAGTGGGGATTACAAAATTATAAATTGTGGTCCTTAATGAGAACATTGATTGAAACCTTTTAATAAAGATATTTATTAAAAATACTTACTCCTGGCTGGGTGTGGTGACTCACACTTGCAATGCCAATAGTCTGGGACAACTAGGCGAGGGGATCACTTGAGGCCAGGAGTTCCAGACCAGTGGGGGCAGCATGACGAGACCCTGTCTCTACAAAATAAAGATAAAAATAATTAGCCAGGCATGGTGGAGCGTGCCTGTAGTCCTAACTACATGGGAGGCTGAGGCAGGAGGAACACTTGAGCCCAGGAATTCTATGATCACAACACTGCACTTCAGTCTGGGCAAGAGAATGAGACCCTATCTCTAAAATAAAGTAAACTATGATAAAATAAAACCATTTACTCCTGTAACAAAGGATATTTTTGTTCCATGTGGACGGCGCGAATGTCTGAGGTAAGTCAGTGCTGGGGTTTGGCTGTGCAGCCCCCAGTCTCCTGTACCCTGAAGTCGCATCAGGTCACACCCTGCTGAATGCAGCCCGTGTGAAGTGGGTTTGCCAGGGTGAGAAGTAGCATCGTGTTAGTGAACCAGCTTTTAGAATAAAATGCTCCTGCTGTTAGGTAGAGAGACTACTTGGAAAGTCAGAGCATTTTTCCCAAGGTTACCTCTCTATTATTAGAAAATAAAAAATAAAAAAAAAACTCTTGCACATTTGCACCAGATTGAAAGTTAATAGAAAGTTCATCCTCTAGACGTCTCTTTAGGTGAATCTGCCATATATGCTACAAATTAGATTCTCTCTTCAATTTTCCTTGTCTCTTCTAAGGATATTACCATTTTTCCAATTACTTTCACTCAAAACCTTGGAGTTCTCTGTGACAGATCTCTCTCCTTTACTCACTATGTCAAAAATTAAAAATGTCTTGCAGTTTCCCCTGACACCTTCCAAATCCCAGCCTCCAATGATTCATTTTCATGCCACTCAGCAAACCACTTGACTGGATTTCAAGAATGTTGTTCCCACACCGCAACTCTTCTCTAATTATGGCACCAAATAGGAATCTCTCAAGGAACATGTCACTCCTCGGCTGAAAAATCCAAATTGTGTCTCTGTAACATTTTGAAAGCAAAATCCTCCTTTCAAAGGTCCACATGCTGTCCATTGGTCCTTATTTTCCATCTTATCTCCCCCTGTTTTCCAATGTGAATGTGAGGTTTCTACTCTGATTTGACCACTATCTTTATTCTCCTTGAATTCAGCGTTTTCTCTTTTTCATTAAATTCACTTTAGTTTTATCTCATCTCAAATTTGAAGCTTAGACAACTAGCCTGGTTTTCAACAGTCTCTCATAGCTTCCAACTGTGGTATTAACCCCAGCCAGGTTCTCGTTAGGCACTAAATTATACCCCTAAGATAGTGCTAGTGTTACCCAGTGAAAAGCTTGCCTGAGCACATGTACTTTAACCTGGGATCCGCTGGATACTGGAGGTTTTAGTCCCTTGTATCGTATTTGCTGGTGACCTTCCTCTTGAGCCCTATCTGTTGTTTTTGAAACCGCAGCCTGTTCCTTCTCTTTACTAAATTTGATCACATCTAAAAATAAAATTCCTTTGAGTTCCTCCTTCTCATCCCAGCTTCTGAGCCTAATCTAGAAACATGATTTTACCCTACAACTGTTTCTGATGTGAACTATTTTGGGCATAATTAGTCAATAGGATGGTATGATTGTTTTCCTGTAACTGACCTAGGCTGAAGTCTTGAACAAACTGGATACATTGAAAACAAGACACAACAAAACCCTAATGTGTTAGTTAAAGTCTGAAGCAACACATCAAAATGAGATGAAGTCAGATTAAGAGTGGGTTCCTAATTCAATTTAGATACTAAGTCCAAGGCTAAAATTTGAGACTAAAATCTTGGTATAATTTCTTTAACATAAATCTTGTACGTTGGTAAACTCTTTGCTTTTTGTGTTTGTTTTTGAAAGCAAGAAGCATCCATTTTCCATGTATGTGTCTTCATAAGTCCTGGCACAGAGTGTAATACCCCTTCACTATTTTATATTTTTATATTATTTATCTAAGGTGGATGTTTTTAATCTGTAGCCTGCAACAAATTCTGGCTATCTGATTGTTTTTGTAAATAAATGTTATTGGAACACAGCCATACCCATTTAATTACATACTATTGTTTACATGTTGTCTGTGGCTGCTTACCCTGGATTGCACAGTTGAGTAGATGTGACAGAGCTGATGTGGTTGCAAAGTCTAAAATTTTTTCCATCTGGTTCTCTAGAGAAAAGTTTGTCTATCCCAGATTTAAGAAGACACTATGACAAAAAAATCTGTATACCTTTGGCCTTCTGAAATTGAAATGATATGCATCACGAGGCAACAATTTTGAGTTGGCAAGTGTAAAATGAATAACAGTGCAAATAATCACTTGGGAACCAAATCAAATCTTTCCTCTTCCATCAGGTTTTCCTTCCTATCATCCCCACAAAGTTAATTGCCCCCCACCTTTGTGCTACAACATGTTGTAACAATGAAAACATTAATGATTGTTTATGTATGTGGCTTCCTAATTAAATTATGATCTTTACAGGGAGAAGGAGCATATTATATTTATCTTGACTCACTCTAATGCCTACAATTGTGGTGTGTAGGTGCTCAATAATTTCTCATTGCAAGAAAAGGTGAGTAGATGGTTTTTGTAAGTAAGAAATTACAGTCCAGTGAAAAACAGCTTTTAGCATTGCTACTTATTTTATTCCCTCAAAATTAATATTTATTTTATTCTCTTGGAACTTTGAGAAATATTCTCAATAAATGGGCTAACCATGCAGGGTTAGAGATGATGATGCAATCTTACTTTTTAAATTTGTTTTAGAGACAAGGTCTTGCTTTGTCACCCAGCCTGAAATGCAGTGACTTAATCCTAACCCACTGCAGTCTCAAACTCCTGATTTCATGTGATCCTTCTGCCTCAGCCTTCCAAGAAGCTAGGATTATAGGCACACGCCACCATCCCTCACTAGTTTCTTTTTTTTATTTGTATTTTTTTGTAGCGACAAGGTCTTGCTACATTGCCCAGGCTTATCTCGAATTCCTGCCCTAAAGCAATCCTCTTGCTTCAGCCTCTCAAGGTGCTGGGATTATAGGTGTGAGCCACCATGCCTGGCCATACAATCTTATTTATAGACATTACCTGAAGAGAAGACACAGGTTGAAATCACTAATAGTTTCGTGATAAAAGGTTTTAAAAGGCTTGTAGATAACTTCAGTTAATTTAATATAGGATAATGGTAGGATATACCTGTCCTACTTTGAAAATAGCAATTTGTCTTTTTGTCAAGCAGGTTGACTGTAAACATCAAAAGCAAATTACTGTTTGGGATTGAATATTGTTCAATCCTAATTGTAGAAACCTAATGTTCCTATAAATTGGGCCATGTGTCCAATCTTAGTCACTTTCCATTTGTTTCCTTGTCTATTTCTTTATTTATTTAACCATCAAGGATGGATTAAGTATCATGTATCAGAGACTGGATTATGTGCATTTACTTAAAAAATTATCCAAAAAGTCTGTGAAGTAAACATGTTTAGTTTTCGTTTTTAGGTTGGAAACCCTTATAAAATACATAATTTCCTGTAGGTATAGTGGCTAGAGAGAGATCAGATCTTACTATCATCACGTGGTTTTTGCTATCATTGTCCATCAAGGTAAATTCAGTTAATTCATTTAATCCTACTGGAAAGGTACATGTCTCCTACTAGCTCATGCTCATTACTCCTTAAACTGTAAAATTGGTATATTATTTTTACTATCCCTGTTATAACAAATTAACACACATTTAGTTGGTAGAAAAGACACAAATGTATTATCTCACAGTTCTGGTAGGTGGGAATGTTGGATACAGTCTGGCTCAGCAAGGTCCTTTGCTTGGATATCATAAGGCCCAAATCAACGTTCCTTGATTCCTACATTCTTCTGGAGGGTCTGGAAATTAATCTGCTTCCAAGCTCATTGAGGTAATTGGCCGAGTTCAGTTGCTTATTCTCCTAGGTCTGAGGTCCCTGTTTCCTTGCTGGCTGGCTGCTGACTGGGAGGCCATCTCTGCTCCTTAAGGTGGGCTGTGATCCCCTTTACTCATCTCCCCCTCTTTAAATGAGCACTGACCAGAAGAGTCCTCATGCTTTGCATTAACTCTCCAACTTCCTCTTCTGCTGCACCCTTCTTGCATCCAAAGAGAGAAACGTCTTTGTTTTTAAGGGCACGTGTGACTAAATTGTGCCCACTTGGATCATTAACAAAAACCTGCCTTCCTTAAGGTTCATAGCTTCAGATGACATCTGCAAAGTCCCCTTTGATATGTAAAGTAACATTTTCACAGGTTCCAGGGATTAGGGAACATCTTTGGCACGGACATCTTTGGGGGTCATTCTGCCTACATTTGGTAGGACTCCTTTCTTAAAGAATTCTTTGGACTCAGGTATATATGTTAGAAATGACTTGATTGTGCTGTAAGAATAAATGACCTCAAAGTCTTATGAAAACATAGGTTTATTTCCTGTTCATGCTTCATCAAAGTTTGGTTCCTGTTCTGCTCTGCATCATCTTCTCTCAATGTAACACCCAAGGTGGCAAAGCTTCCTTTATCTGGAACGTTGTTAGTAACCATGGCCAGGTTAAAAGGGACAAACCTTCTGGCCAGAAATGACACACACACATCGCTTCTCACATGTCATTGGCTGAGGCGTGTCACATTTTGCATACCCACCTCCCCCATGAAAGTCAAGGCAAAAAGGAAATTTTGATATTTGGTGCAAAATAATATAATCTACCCTAAAAAACAAGCTTCTTATCATTGCTGAATCTTCTGTTGAAGACTAGTATTGTCAATCTACACCAATTCCTTCCTATTAGCTGAGAATACATAGTGTTACAAAGGAATCTTATTTCTAGCACTGAGACTTTATGTAGAATATTCAGACTATTCATAGCAAACCAGTACCCAGGGGATAAAACGATGAACGAAATAGAAGGAAAGACTTCAGTAAGGACACCAAAGAAGTCCAGAGTTACAGACATGTTGCAAGTAAAAACAACATGGACATTATTTTGCTTATATTTTAGGAAGTCCTAAATAAAAACAAACCCAGAAAATATCAAAAAATAATTGAGAAAATGCTGACAATCCTCCAAATTAAAGACATTTTAAAATGTTAAGGATTAGAGTTGAGTTGTTCTATGTTATCCGAATAGTCTTCCCATTTTAACTTTTGATATCAAGACAATTGCTCTAATCTCAAACAAATACTAGTTTTTCTTTACAGAGGGAAAAACAATCCAAAAGGAGTGACTTAACATTTACTTAACACCTCCCGTGAGCCTTACGAATGGAAGGAAAAGTTTTTGTTTGCTCTTTCTGCTTTGCACCAAGCACAGCTGGTATTATTCAAACATTGTGAGATGATTACTGTCAATTACAGTTCAGTTTAGTAGGGTGGCTGCAAGATTCATACCTATGTGTCTGACTGTAGGTGGCCATGAGAGGAAACCATTGAAGGAAGGAGCTTCTGTGTATCTTTGTAATAGACAATTGATGTTCTACTAGTATGTGGAAGACCAGGTTGTTGTGGAGGTTGCAGAGATAAATACGCAACTGTCCTAGACTTTGAGAAACATTTTTATCTCTACTATCTTGAAGTCTTTGGTAGTTAATGTCAATTGAGTTACTACCATTTTGTGGATCTTTGTTATATATTTATTAACTATTATCTTCTTGTGAACATGCAGGAAAACCTGGCTCAACTGTTCCCTCTTTTGACGTGCTCTCTGCCTCCCTTGTCATTCTGAGTGATGAAGACTCACATCTTCTCTGCTCCTTTAGGACCATTTATCAGTCGCCTATTGTAGCACCTTTGTCTGACTTGTGAGGTTATACATACTGTTATCTCCCTGCCCAACCCAGAGTGTGAGCTCTTTGGCACAATCTTGGAATCAACATCTAGTGCTGGCAAAATATCTTGTACTTAAAAACAGCAATAGCAACAACAACGTTAGATTCAACTGCCTTTTTTATGGAATCAAATGCCACAAATCAAATATGAAATCAAATTAATGCAGAATTGCAGAGATGGTGGCCCATTTCTGGAGGCACTATCAAATCAAAAGGATTACTAAGTATAGGTCATGATTAACTGTTTGAAGAGCTACATAAGATAGAGCTGAATGCCAAAAATAGGGGTGCAACTGGCCAGGCGTGGTGGCTCATGCCTGTAATCCCAGCACTTTGGGAGGCTGAGGCAGGTGGATCATGACATCCCGGCTAACACGGCGAAACCCTGTATCTACTAAAAAATAGAAAAAAAGAAAAAGAATAGCTGGCCGTGGTGGCTGGCACCTGTAATCCCAGCTACTCGGGAGGCTGAGGCAGGAGAATTGCTTGAACCCGGGAGGCGGAGGTTACAGAGTTGCAGTGAGCGGAGGTAGCGCCACTGCACTCCAGCCTGGGCAACAGACCGAGACTCCGTCAACAACAACAAAAAAGAATAGGGTGCGATATTATGGCCTCTTCCTTTTGGGGCCTTACAGAATAAAAGCTGCAAAGTAAATTCAGAGGTTGGCAGGCCGGGCTAGTGCAGAAACGATCTCTTGTCAGACGTTCCTGATGATACTTAGCGTTGTATGCACTCCAGGATTAACGAGTGTCCAGAGAGTAGGCACATGCAAAGACATGTTTCTTCAGACAAAGTCTCTTAGCTTGGGATTCCCAGGAAGCACATCTCCAGGCAGAGAGTTTATGCACTGCCGTTTTATTGGAGAGTCCACCAATCGCAGGAAGCAGAAGTGAGAGGTGAGAAAAGTGAGAGCCAATACAAATGCTTTTTACTAAACTGAAAACTTCGAACGTGACTGACTACGTAGTCCTATGGCACCACACAGGGCGGGAGCCTCCCTCAGGAGAGCAAAGGAGAAATAATGTGTCCACTAACCCACCCTCTTTTCCAATTTGGTAAACGTTCACCCTAGGAGATGCTAGCATCTCCAGACTTCCAGACTTCACATGCAGCAACAGGCATAAGCCCCAGGCAGAGTCCTGCAGCGGCCTTGAGAAGGAAGCCCCTTGGTGGGTGAGGCGTATGCCACGCAGGCAGGGCGCCAAGGTCTGCTAGACTGCATCTGTGAAGACAATTAGAGCACAATCCGAGTAGAACGAGAGAGAGCAAGGCCAAGTGCATAGAAGATACATGGAATCCGCTTTGTCATTTCACAGGAATAGCTCACTTGTTCATGCCTGTTTCTGTGCGTGCTCATGCAGTCCATGAGTAGGAATCCTTTTCCAAACCCTCCAGCATTTCTTTTTCTTTTTATTGAGAGGACTCTTGCTCTGTCACCCAGGCTGGAGTGCGGTGGCGCGATCTCGGCTCACTGCCAACCTCTTCTGCCCAGGTTCAAGTGATTCTCCTGCCTCAGCCTCCCCAGTAGCTGGGATTACAGGCGCATGTCACCACCCCCGGCTAATTTTTGTATTTTTAGTAGAGATGGGGTTTTGCCCTGTTGGCCAGGCTGGTCTCAAACTCCTGACCTCAAGTAATCTGCCTGCCTTGGACTCCCAAAGTGCTGGGATTAAAGGCGTGAGCCACCGCACCCAGCCCCTCCACCTTTTATAAACAGAAAATTTAATTAGACTTCTGAAACGTATTTCTGAAGGAATAAGTTGTAAGTGTAATGTTTAAGGCAAATACAGTTTAATGCAATTCTAGTAGCAATATCTGAAGCTCTTTAATTAGTGGAAATGAGCTAACACTTTTCACTTGGGATAAGGTCCAAGAGTAACTTCTTTAAAGAATAAACAGTGAGGAAATAGTTCATGTATGAAAATAAAATGTCTGATTACTTATTTTAATTTGGGGTCTGTAAGAAAATCTTGATTGTAAAGGATAATTGCAGCCATAGGTGTATGATAATACTGTCATTTAAAATCATTCTGATAGGGAAAACTAGGATAATGGATTCGGAGTGTTGACAAATCACAGGTCACAAAGTGCTCTGTCTTTTAATTCATTTTTTCATTAATTATTGAGTGCATATTAAGTCACAGGCACTGTTCTAGGCTCATAATATTAACAATGATAATAAAATTTGGGCCAGACACGGTGGCTCACTCCTGTAATCCCAGCACTTTGGGAGGCCAAGGCTGGTGGATCACCTGAGGTCAGGAGTTTGAGACGAGCCTGATCAACATGGTGAAACCTCATCTCTACCAAAAATACAAAAATTAGCCGAGCATGGAGGCCCATACCTGTTATCCCAGCTACTCAAGAAACTGAGGCATAAGAATTGCAGGAACCCAGGAGGCGGGGGTTGCAGTGAGCCAAGATCATGCCATTGTACTCCAGCCTGGACGACAGAGTGAGACTTTGCCTCAAAATAAATAAATAAATAAATAAATAAATAAGGCTGTGTCTTAGAATCTGATTGCACACTCCTGTGGGAGAGCACGTAAATAATTAAGCAATTATAAACCAGCATGGAAAGTGATACAGTGAAGATGATGAAAAGTCTGGGGATCGGTGGATGGAGCACCAATACCAGGCTTTCCAAGTGTGGTCTCTGGAGCACCAAACAGCCAGACAGAAACCTGAAGGAGAGTTGGAGATTGGCAGCCAATGGCATTGAAGAAGGGGAGATGGGATGTCTCCTTGGAGAGGAAGCCATTTCAGAACAATGTGACCTCAAAAAACTGCAAATGCACACTGGGGCTGGAAATCCGAGTAGGAGTTGTATCAGGAAGGGCAAGCCATAAGGTGCTTTCATGCATGAAGTCGTGAGTCACTGGAAGATTTCAAGGAAGAGAATGAAACAATCGGATTTGTGACTTTGACAGATCACTTTGACAGTTCAGTGGAGTGAGATGGGAATCAGGAAGATAAATTTTGAGGTAATCTCTATAACCCAGTAAAGAAACAATAAAGTCTTAAACTGAAGTTTCAACAGTGGAAATAGAGATAAGTGATTTGTTTAATGAGAATTCACATCACTTGGGGACATAAAGAACTGAATTTGGAGAAAATGAGCCAAAATTATTCCCAAAATTCTGGCTTGAGCAACTCAGTGGGTAATATTACTTTTCACCAAATACAGGCTATAGGAAGAGATACAAGTTTAGGGGAAGGGAAGGGAGTGTGGGTATGAAAGTAAGAAATAGGATAATTTAAAATAATTTCACTTGTTTAATCATATTTAATAATTACTTGTCAATAGAGTAAACAAGGGTGATTTTCTCAGTACATTTAAAATAAAATAATTTTTATATGGCTCTACTAGTAAAATTGATGTTGACGTGAAATAGTCATGAAATTGTCAACCATTTAAATCCATGCAACTTTTAAACATTTAAACCCAATGTTTGTCATGTATACACAAGTGATTCTGAACTGCCATTCATTTTCCATAGCTTTCTAAACAGATGTTGAATTGTGTTTTTGCTGAATTATTTAAACTTACTTATTGTCTTGTGCGACACCACCACAGTGATTTTCTTGTCCTGCAACACTTATTAGAATTGATGTAGCTCAAAATCAGATTTAATTTTTGTATTTATTGCTGGATCTTGCCTGTGGCCATTATTACTAGGATGTTTTAGTGGTGATTTTCTTTTTTATTTTATTTTATTTAATTAATTAATTTTTTTTTTGAGACAGAGTCTCGCTGTGTCACCCAAGCTGGAGTGCAATGGTGCGATCTCCGCTCACTGCAAGCTCTGCCTCCCAGGTTCACACCATTCTCCTGCCTCAGCCTCCTGAGTAGCTGGGACTACAGGTGCCCGCCACCACACCTAGCTAATATTTTTGTGTTTTTAGTAGAGATGGGGTTTCACCCTGTTAGCCAGGATGGTCTCGATTTCCTGACCTCGTGATCCACCCGCCTCAGCCTCCCAAAGTGCTGGGATTACAGGCTTGAGCCACCATGCCTGGCCTTTAATGGTGATTTTCTATTTTTTTGTTAACACTCTTGCTCTTCCTCTCTCTCTCTCTTTCATATATCTGTATGTGTCTCTTTCTCTCTGTCTTCTCTATATGTATTTTATTTTTTTAACACTTCCTTACTTTCTAGTGATATATTTTTTTCCTGCTGCAGTTCTGGAATCAGCCACTTCACTTGAGCCCTGGTGCCTTTTGCTGGTGAGTGGTATTTAAAATCAAAGATCCAGGCACCAGGTGTGCTCACTGCTAGAGTGGTACTGCCTCTATCCTCTCTCAGTGAAGAAAGCTGGGACACACATGTAGCTAAACTAACTCATGCATACACACATAACTATATCTGCATCTATGTGTTGACATATATACTTCAAAATATGAGTCCATATTAAGACCTCTGACCACAATTTAGCACTGCAAAGTTCTTTCTAGCCCTTCTCCTTTTTTATTTGTAGCTTCCTTCTTCAATAATGAGAAACCTGGCTTTATTATTTATCACATCTTTACTAATCTGTTCAACTCTAGTGTACAACTAAAGCAGTTTCAGAATTCTTAACCAAAACTCCTGTGAGAAACAAATTTATCAACTAGGATACAGTGTTTGTGTACAGTTCCTTTTTTTCCTTAGCCTTACAGTATCCAGTCAAAATAGCATTTTTCCAGAGTTAATTACATCAGTTTCTTCCTCCTGCAGCCCCCTTAAGTATGATCATGTGGTTCATTTGTAAGACAATTTCTTCACATTCTGGTAAATTTTAAAATTAACGTGTAATAAAATTCACTTGTTGTGGTGTTCAGGTCTGTTGGTTTAGACAAATCCATAGAGTTGTATATCCACTGCAACACTTCAAACAACAATTTTGTTAAAATCTCTGTGTTTTATATAAAGATGAGGTTTCACTTTGTTGCTCAGGCTGGAGTACAGTCATGCAATCATAGTTTATTGTAGCCTCAAACTCCTGGGTTCAAGCAATCCTCCTGTCTCAACCTCCTGAGTAGCTGCAGACTACAGGTGTGCACCATCATGCCCGGCTCAAACAAAGCAATTCTATCACCCCAAAATTTCTTCTTTGCTATTCTTTTATAGATTATCTCTTGCTTCCATCCCCCAACCCCAGCAACCACTGATTGCCTTGGGATAATTCTTCCTTTTTTAAAGAGTGTCATATAAAATTGAATCATATAATATGTGGTTTTTTTCATCTTGCTACTTAGTTCACTAGCAAAATGCATTTAAGATTCATCTTTGTTACGTAAATCAATAGCATGTCTATTTTTTGCCTACTATAGATGTATTAACAGTTTGCTTTTCCATTCACTAGTTGAAGGACATTGGGAGTACTTTAAAGTTTTGTCAACTATGAATAAAGCTGCTATAAATAGTTGGGTAAGACTTTGCGGGAACATAGATTTTTATTTCTCTTGGTTATATAGTTAGGTTTGGTATTGATTTCCTACAGATCCTTTGAGATTTTCTATATAAACAGTCATGTTGTCTGTGAATAGAGAATTTTGCTTTTTCATGTTCTTATCTGTATGATTTTATTTTTATTGTCTTATCGCATTGACAAGAAATTTTAGTACAATGTAAAATAGGAGTTTAGAGAGAAGATTTCCTTCCCTCATTCCCAAACTTAATAGAAAATTTTCAGTCTCACCATTAAGTATGATGTGAACTCTAACTTTTTAAAATTGTATTTTGTAGATATCTTCATCAGATTAGGAAGTTCCCTTCTATTCATAGGTTGCTACAGAATTTTGTTTGTTTTACCAGGAATGTTAAATTTTGTCCAGTGATGTTTCGGCATCTGTTGAAATGGTCATTTATTTTCTTCTTCAATAGTCTGTTAGTATGGTGAATTAATTGATTGATTTTTTGAAAGTTAAAGCAGGATGGTTTAAGTTTACTGTTTTTGCTTTCTTACTTCCCATTCGCCTCTCAACAGATTGCTGTCTGTCATCCATACCTCTCATGACACATAGCTCTCTTGCTATGCTAATGCTCTTCATTTTGTATAACGTTTTCACTCTTTATTTTACATGATGTCTATTAAACATGGCCACCTTCTAGAAATATACTTTCCTGGTTTTCTTTTTTTGTTTTATGGTCACTGCTCCCAATTTCCCTTGTCCTCCTAGAGATGTGTGCCCCCTTGGATTTCATTTTCCTGCTCTATCTATGTATCTATTTATCTGTCTATTTATTTTATCTGCAAGCTTATGTTTCCAATAATCATATACAATTAGGTGACTGCCAAATATAAATCCCCAGTCTAGAACTGTCTCTGGCGAGATCTATATCCAACACATTTACCTGCATATTATTTTGTAATCAATGTGTATAACCAAATTGACCATGTTGCTCTGCCTCAATTCTTCAAAGCCCCTTACTACTTTTAGCCTAAAAGTTATTAACCTGTGAACTCTAAGCCCTATTTAACCTTTCAGATTTATGTCTTGTTTCTTCCCTAGCTATACTGTTAGCTTAATTTTATGGAATATTATCTGTTTCTAGATCAAATCATATTATGCTTTGTCATGACTCTGAGGCTTTGTACATATTGTTTTCTCTCTGCGTAATGCTCCTCCCTCTTTAAATTACTTCTCATTTTTCAAATATTAGTCTATTTCACCCTTTGTGAGGCCTCATATCTACACCTCTCTTTACTGTTCAATGTCAGGCCACTGATGATTTACTTATCTGTGCTTTCATATAATCTATTCACAACCCACACTATTATGCTGTAATGTTGTAATTATTTTACATGTTGTTGTTTTTTTTCACACCCTTCTCCCTATACATACCTCTTGACTGTTGGATTTTGATAGCAAGGACTAGATATTGATCCTTTGGCACCTATAAAGGCCCTGATAACATAGTTGGCAATAAATCCACATTTGTTGAATGAATAGTCTTAGACAATCTTGAGTCCTAAAAATTTCAGCACTGTAGGTTTAAATCAGACCTTTGTATAGCAAATATTTGCCAGAATATAACCAGCAAACTAAGGTGGGAGGTTCTGGCTGTATGCTGAAAAAGAGAGAAAATGTCAGTGACAAGGTGGAGTGTTGAGGGCTAAGTCCAACCTTAAGAAACATCACATAAATCTGGGTCAGATGAGGGATTTGTAGGAATTGAACATCACCATGGAAAAATTTTTCAGATAAAGAGGGCACCGGAAATGTGATGGGGTTCTGCCAATGGAGAACAGTGTAGAAGATGTCAACAGCATATATACGTCCATTTAAAATGACTGTTGCTCAGCTAATGGCTTCCTATATCGTATTCCTCTATGACAAATTTCTGGAGGCTACGAGTATGAAATGACTCACATCCTAAAGATGAAGTACCATTTCTAATGAACCCTTGATGACTGATACATCGTAAAATTGATGCTGCATTGCAATCCAACTTCCTTCTTGCAAAAGTTTTGGAGGGTCATTTTTTAAACTTTACCCCTTATGCCCAAAGAAAGTTAAACTTTTGGTTTAACTTTTAAAATCTATGTTTTAAAAAAATACAATTTAAATACAGAAGTCACTTTGGAAAGCATTTGCTTAATTAAATTAGGCCGTAGGCCAAAGACAAAATAAGGGTCAAAGAGCTCAGACTGGAAAAGAAGCAAAGCGTGAATCAGCATCTAATTTATAATCACACTCGAAAATCAAGGTCATTTTTGTTCTGGTAGTATGAAGGAAGCTCTGGGTTTCAATAAGAACTGTAGTAGAAACCTCTTAACTGTCCTCCACTTAATCTACTTTCTGGAGTAACTGACGCTTTGTATTCCCTGTTTAAAAGGTAATGACTGGGGCCAGTGACACACTGAAGCTTGTGACTATGCCCCAAAACCGGGGTTAGCAAATATGGCCCACGAAGAAAATCTGGCACACTGCCTGTTTGGCTTTTATTTCATTTTTTTAAAAATTGTGATGAAATACACATGAGATTTACCGTCTTAAACATGTTAAGATACAGTTCAGTGGTATTAAATATATTCATAATATTGAACAACCATCACACCATTTATCTCCCACTTTTCATTTTATAAAACTGAAACTCTGTATCCATTGAATAATGACTTTCTAATGTGTCCGTCAACCACCATTCTACTTGCTGTCACTGTGATTTTGACTACTCTAAAAACCTCATATAAGTAGAACCATACTACAGTACTTGTCTTTTTGCGACTGGCTTATTTCAATTAGCATAGTGTCCTCAAGATTCATCCATGTTGTAACGTGTGTCAGAATTCCCTTCCTTCTTAAGACTGAATAATATTTCATCATTATGTATATGCCACATTGTATTTATTTTATTCCTTCATCAACAGACACTTGGGTTACTTCCATGTTTTAGCTACTGTGAATAATGCTGCATGAGTGTACACATATTTCTTCAAGATGATGCTTTCACATCTTTTGGGTACATATCCAGAAGTGGAATTACTGGATCCTATGGTAGTTGTATTTTTAATTTTTATTTTGTTTTGTTTTTTGTTTTTTGTTTTGATATGGAGTCTCACTCTGTCGCCCAGGCTGGAGTGCAGTGGTGCCATCTTGGCTTACTGCAAGCTCCACCTCCCGGATTCACACCATTCTCCTGCCTCAGCCTCCTGAGTAGCTGGGACTACAGGTACCCGCCACCGTGCTTGATGAACTGTCATGAGTGTTTTCCATAGTGACCATAGGATAACATCCTGATAAACAGTGCAGAAGGGTTTCAGCTATGCCATGGCTTTCCAATGCTGTCATTTTCACTTTTTAAATTTTATTTTTGATACTAGCTATCCTAGTGTGAGGTAGTATCTCATTAGTAGTTTTGATTTGTATTTCTCTAATGATTAGCAATGCTAAGCATCTTTTCATGTGCTTATTGGCCATTTATATATCTTCTTTGAAGAAATGTACGTTCAAATCCTTTGCCGATGCCTGAATCAAGGTGTTTTTTGTATTCGTTTTTTTTTTTTTTTAGTTTTAGAAATTGTCTATATGTTGTGGATATTAATCCCTTATCAGATATATGATTTGCAAATATTTTCTTCCAGTCTGTAGGTTACCTTTTTACTCTATTGATAGTGAATTTTTGTATAATATATTAGAAATTTTGTGAAATCCAATTTATTTTTGTTGTTGCCTGTGCCTTTGAATACACATCCCATAAATCATCACCAAATGCAATGTTGTGAAGTATTGTCCTATGCTTTCTTCTAAGAGTCTTACAGTTTAAAATCTTACCACTTAGGCCTTTGATCCATTTTGAGTTAGTTTTTGTATATGGCATAAGGGCCCAACTTTATTCCTCTGCATGCGAATATGCAGTTTTCCCAGAACCATTATTGAAGAGAGTGTCCTCTCCCCATTGATTGGTCTTGGCACACTTGTCAAAGATCATTTGACTGTATATGCAATAGTTTATTTCTGGGATCTCTATTCTATTCCATTCCGTTGGTCTATATGTCTGTCTTCATGCTAGTACCACACTCTCTTGACTACCCTAGCTTTGTAGCTTTGAAATCAGGAAATGTGAGTCCTCCAACTGTTTTCTTCTTTTGAGATTGTTTTGGCTGTTTGGAGTCCTTTGGGATGCCATATGAATTTTAGAATGTGTTTTTCTAGTTCCCCCCAAAATATATGGGATCTGGATAGGAATTTCATTGAATCTATAAATTGCCTTGGTAATGTTGATATCTTAACAATGTTAAATCTTTCTATCATGAACATAGTGTTTCCATTTATGTATGTCCTCTTTAATTTCTCTTAACAATTTTTTTCTTGTTTTTTTTTGTTCCCTCCTTTCCTTCCTTCCTTCCTTCCTTCCTTCCTTCCTTCCTTCCTTCCTTCCTTCCTTCCTTCCTTCCTTCCTTCCTTCCTTCTTTTTTTCAGTTTTCATTGTGCATATCTTTCACCTACCTGGTTAAATTATTCTTTTTTGATGCTTTTGTAAACGAAATTCTTTTCTTAATTTTGGGGGGGTTGTTTATCGTTACTCTATAAAAATCCTACTGACTTTTGTGTGTTGACATAGTATCCTACTACTTTTTTGAATTCATTTATTTGTTATAACAATGTTTGTTAAATACTTAGGCTTTTCCAAATACTAGATTTTATCATGTGCAAACAGAGATAATTTTATCCTTTTCCATTTGATGCCTTTTATTTCTTTTTCTTGCATAATTTCTCTGACTAGAACTTTCAGTACTGTCATGAATAGAAGTGACAACATAAAGGCATGTTTGCCTTGCTCCTTTTCTTAGAAAAAAGGCTTTCAGTCTTTCACCATCGAGAATAGTGTTCACTGTGAGTTTTTCGCAAATGGCTTTTTTTATATTGAGATAGTTTTCCTCTATTCCCAGTTTGTTGGGTATTTAACACTCATGAAAAGGTGTTACGTTTTGTCAAATGCTTTTTCCGCATCAATTGAGATGATCATGGTTTTTGTTTTCTTTGGTGTAATAACGTGGTGTATTACATTAGTTAATTTCCCATATTGCATCTTCCTTCCATTTCAGAAACAAACCCCACTTGGTTACAGTGTATAATTCTATATGCTGCTGAATTTGGTTTTCTAATATTTTATTGAGAATTCTGCATTGATCTTCATAAGGGATATTGGTCTATAGTTTTCTTTGCTTGTTTCTTTCTTTCTTTCTTTCTTTTGTTCTTTCTTTCTTTCTTTCTTTTGTTCTTTCTTTCTTTCTTTCTTTCTTTCTTTCTTTCTTTCTTTCTTTTTTTGAGAGGGAGTCTTGCTCTGTTGCTAGGCTGGAGTGCAGTGGCATGATCTCAGTGCACTGCAACCTCCGCCTCCTGGGTTCAAGAGATTCCCCTGCCTCAGCCTCCCAAGTAGCTGGGATTACAGACACACACCACCAGGCCTAGTTAATTTTTTGTATTTTAGTAGACACGGGGTTTCACTGTGTTGGCCAAGACTGTCTTGATCTCCTGACCTCGTGATCCGCCCGCCTCAGCCTTAAGGCACCACCACGCCTGGCCTCTTTGCTTGTATTTGATTTGACTTTGGTATCTGGGTAATACTGGACACAGCATAAGTTAGGAAGTGTTCTCTTTTTCTTTTTTTGGAAAAGTTTAAGAAGGTTTCGTGTTATGTTTTTCTTTAAATATTTGGTAGAATTCATCAGGGAAGCCATCAAATCCTGGGCTTTTCTTCGTTGGGAGATTTTTGAGTATTGATTCAATCTCCTCACCAGTGTAGATCTTTACAGATTTTATATTTCTTCATGATTTCATCTTGATAGGTTTTATGTTGCTAGGAATTTGTTCATTTCATCTAGGTTATTCAATCTGCTGATATACTTGTTTATAGTTCTCTCTTATAATCCTTTTATTTATGTAGAATTGATAACAATGCATGTCCCACTTTCATTCTGATTTTGGTTTAATAATTCGAGCCTTCTTTTTTTTTGGTTAGTTCATGTGAACTAAAGTTTTGCCATTTTTTACATCTTTTCAAAGAAGAAAATTTTGTTTTATTGATTTTTTTATACTGTTTATTCTCTATTTCATTCATCTCTGCTCTAGTCTGTGTTACTTCCTTTCTTCTACTTGCTTTGGGTTTAGTTTATTCTTTTTATAGTTCCTTAAGGTGTAAAGTTAGGTTGTTGACTTGAGAGCTCTCTTGTTTTTTAATGTAAGCATTTATAGCTGTAGATTATCCCTTCCACTGTGTTCCATATATTTTGGTGTATTTTCTTTTCATGCCTCTCTAAGGA
Source organism: Macaca nemestrina (assembly GCF_043159975.1). NCBI lineage: Eukaryota > Metazoa > Chordata > Mammalia > Primates > Cercopithecidae > Macaca > Macaca nemestrina. Next base: position 10,842,846 of record NC_092125.1, on the reverse strand, counting down.
CACTGCACCAAAACAACAGAGTTGAGTTATTGTGTCAAGGACATTCTTGCTCTCAAAGCCAAAAGTAGTTATTTATGAACATTAACAGAAAGTTTGCCAACACTTCCCCTAGAAGATTTCCACTTTATGAAATGTATGAGGCAGTTACGTTGTTCCTAATCCTTAATATCACTTGTGTTTGCTATTGGAGGCATGCTAAGTTAAGTAAACATTTAAGAACCTGATAATACATGAGTGCAACAATAAAAACTGTTATTATTTGAACAAAATAAGTAGTGATTTAGAAAAATACAACATAAGCAATTGCCTAAAATATCGATATTAAATTAGGTATAAAATCATGTTAAAAAGTAAGATTTTAAGATTCCTTTACAACTTTCTCCTATTTTCACTCCATACCATAGATAGAAGCTGAAAATTGTAAACAATACATTCTACATACAATTTGTTGGCACACACAAGAATAATGTGGAATTCAATTAATAGAACTATAGTCAATGAACAAGCTTTGGCCTGTGATTATCGATTGCCTGGGTCAATGTTTATGTTTAACATCAAAATATCGTTGGTTTAGGCATTAGGGGAAGTTTATTGAGCACTAATAAGATAATAAAATTATCCACGGAATTAACTGTGCTCAAGAATAAAATTTGAAGGTGATTAATCTGCATTGAATGTTAAAATATGACTAAATGAGAGGTTCTTCCCTTCCTAAATAATAAAATAAAAATCAAAGCAGAATAAAAAATTATAAATTATAAATCATAGTAGCCACTGAAATCTATGCTGAACTCACAACTTATAGATTTGTTTTTTTCTTTTTTTGTATTGTTATTGTTTTCAGAAAAATCACTAAATCTTAAGGCTTCTAAAACTTTTTATTGTTCATCTTTACCAGTTTTCTGTCCTCACAAAAACAAGGATGAATTGAATCTAGATTATTGAAAGATAATTGTATCCGTCCTGTTTTCACACTGCTATAGGGAACTGCCTGAGACTGGAAAGGAAAGAGGTTTAATTAACTCATAGTTCAGCATGGCTGGGGAGGCCTCAGGAAACTGACAATCATGATGGAAGGGGAAGGGGAAGCAGGCACCTGCTTCACAAGGCAGCAGGAAGGAGAAGTGCCAAGCAAATGGGGAAGAGCCCCTTATAAAACCATCAGATTTTGTGAGAAGTCACTCACTAGCATGAGAATGTCATGGGAGAAACCACCCCCGTGATCTAATTACCTCGACCCTGTCTGTCCTTTGACATGTGGGGATGATGGGAATTATAATTGAAAATGACATTTGGGTGGGTACACAAAACCTAACCATATCAATAGTCATAGACTTACACATTGTGTAAAACACTTGAAGAAAAAATAATTTCAGTAAAAAGTTATTTCTAATTAGCACTTTCCTGTTTTTTTTTTTTTTTACCCGCGAAGAACTAAAAAAAATTTATTTATTTATCATAAAATATAGCTGTTAATTTAGCTAGTTTAAGAAGCCCTGGAAATGTTGAAAAAGATGCTATAAGTATGAATGTCTGAGGTATATAATTTTTAAATTAGAAGAAAATTCTTACAGACGTATTAAAAAGTCATCAAGATACAACACTTTGTTTACTTTTGTTACATTAGTGGAGAATGAAATTCAAATAAATTTGTTAAATCTTATAGAAAACTTGGGCTGAGGTTGAAAACTACAGAAAATTCTACATACAAAGAGATAATCAAGAATGTAATGTAACTAATCTCACATAAACTGGAAGTTCCATTTACAGAAATGTGGCACACAATAATATATTGGTGGTAATACTTTTTTTTCTAAAATTAAGAATGAAGTTGGAATCACGTAGTTTGTGATAGAAACAAATCAAAGTATGGAAAGTAATTAGAAGAAGAGGAATTTAAAAGAGGATGAGGAAAGACCAAATAAGGTAAAAGATTTATAAATTAGGAGCTGAAGACAGTCCAGATATCACTTTATTTTAAATTGAACAAGAACACAAAGCAAGTCAATAATATTCATTTTATAAATGGAGATATTATGTTGGAAAAACTGAATTTAATTCATAAGCAGCTGTACTGAAATCTTAATATATAGAAACAATAGCCAAAATCACCACTTTAAGGTAAGTATGTAAAATATAACTTTAAATCAATCAATTAGTTACTAGTATCATTTAAGAATTTGAAAAGTAGGCCGGGCGTGGTGGCTCACGCCTGTAATCCCAGCACTTTGGGAGGCCGAGGCAGGTGGATCACGAGGTCAGGAGATCGAGACCATCCTGGCTAACACGGTGAAACCCCGTCTCTACTTAAAATACAAAAAAAAATTAGCCGGGCGAGGTGGCGGCGCCTGTAGTCCCAGCTACTCGGGAGCTGAGGCAGGAGAATGGCGTGAACCCGGGAGGCGGAGCTTGCAGAGAGCCGAGATCGCGTCACTGCACTCCAGCCTGAGTGACAGAGCAAGACTCCATTTCAAAAAAAAAAAAAAAAATTGAAAACTATTTTCAGTAAAATGCAAGGAATACTAACTATAAAATGATAGAACCTTAGACTGAGTAGGGACTTTGTAAGTCACCTAACTCAATCTACCATATAGTAGTGTCAATACAATCCCACTTAAGTGCTGGCTCTTGAGACTGCGTCATACTTTACTAAGGACTTTCCAGAGGGGAAAGAAGCACTGGGACTAGCCCCAGCCCAAAGGATTGAAGGAGAACAAGAAGTCAGATTCTGGGAATGCAAATATTAATATCAAATACAAAGACAGGGACCATTCTGAATGGGAGCTGGAGCCAGGAGTGAGAAACCCAGAATATTTGGAAGAGAAAAGGAAGACTCTCTTGCATTGGATCACAGAGACTTTGTGATGGTGGTTCACATTTGTTACTCAATGGGCACATGGGCATCTGGATATTCTGGGCTGGCTTAAGGAATCTCAAATCAGAGTAGACGAATGTAGTGGTTTCCTTCATTACATCTCTAAAAATCACGCAGCCTCTGCTTTGACACTTCCAGTAACAAAATCACAGCGTTTACTCCTTCGTTAGGAAGCTGTTTGTTACACTGACCCCAAATTCTCATTTTGACACTCCTTTTACCTGTGAAGAACTAAAAAAAAAAAGTTATTTATTTACCTTAAAATATAGCTGTTGATTCAGCTAGATTAGGAAGCCCTGGAAACACTGACAAAGATGATATAAGTATGAATGTCTATCAGATAGACCTGAAATCTGTACTTATATTTTACCCATTGTATAAACACTCTTTGCCTATACTTCAGTTTCTCTATATATTATAAAGAAATGAAAATCATAGAGTTGTACCTTATCAGATGAAGTAGAATTATTACTTATAATAAATTATAGCAGATATTATTAGAAGTCAGTCAAACTGTCTCAGATTAAGCTAAAAGTTCATAATCTTTTTTTTTTTTTTTTTTGAGTTGGAGTCTCGCTCTATCACCCAGGCTGGAGTTCAGTGGTGCGATCTCAGCTCACTGAAACCTCTGCCTCCCGGGTTCAAGCAATTCTCCTGCCCCAGCGTCCTGAGTAGCTGGGATTACAGGCGCGCACCACCATGGCCAGCAAATTTTTGTATTTTTAGTAGAGATGAGTTTTCACCATGTCTCAAACTCCTGATCTCAAGTGATCTGCCTGCCTCGGCCTCCCAACGTGCCGTAATAATTTTTTGCACTACGCAGTATGCACACACTGCCACTGCTCAGAAAGCTAAGTTTCTCTCATCCTGTATATATGCCGCTGAACATTTGGGCATATTGATTTCGCTTGAGTCAATATGTAAAAAGCCCTTAGGAATATTAGTTTGTCAAATCCTATTAAAATTCAGAATTTTGATGTGGCTATCAAGAAAGTTAATATGATGAAAATAATTGAGGACATTTTGTCTGGATAAATAGAGAGGAAAATTTGTCTTCAAATATTGAAAGATGAGACAGATGAAGAGGAATTAAATGTTAAAGTGTCCTTAGCATCAGAGGATAAACATGATAGTAGGATATCTGGGTTTAATAACATATCATGCTCTCTTACCCTCTTTGTACATTTGAACAGCACATGTCCTCTCTGAACTTTATATTTCTAGTTTGCAAAACAGAAACTAAAAAAGATTCATGCCTCAAAGCATTGATGAAATAATGTACTTGAAATTGTTTAACACAATGTAAGTGTGCTTACTTGGGCGTCACATGGCTTCTCTAAGCATGTCTTTCTCATCTGCCAAATATTTGTTCCTTCATTCATGCACCTTTGTAGCACCTTTCACCTCACTGAACAATGCTCTCTGTCTCCTCAAATCACAGAGACCACCGTTTCCTCCTGTGTTTTCTTCCTTCATGGAGTAGCCTGGGATAATGGCAGAAATCATAGCTCCTGCTATGATTTTTTCTTGAGTTACTAGTTTCTAAGGGACGAGAGTAATTCTGACAACTTTTAATCCTTCATGGGCAAAAGTGGAAGTCTCTGGTATTCTTTATTGATGTATATATGTGTAAATGTATGTTTAATGTATTTATTAATAATTCCTTACCAAACGTGGCAGTGTGCTGGCATATTTGATTGAATGTGAATAAGATACAATTTTTTTTCCCAAAAATCTTAACATCCCAGGAAGAGAAGACCAAAACAGGCAAATACAGTAATAAGTATAATATGATGCATTATATACCAACTGGCCTATGTCACATGTAAAATTATTTGCAAAAGGAGTGCCACAATGTCACTTGAGTGAAGAAGATCTTGGAGAAGCCTTCAGAAGGAGGTGATATATTTGATACAGATCTTGACACACAAAAAGCATTTTAACTGATGGAGAAGAAATGGAAACTTTTCCATTAAGCCTTCCCCAATCCCTTCAGTCAGAATTTGCTACTCACTCTGCTGTATTTTGTTTTCAGATTTATTGTATCAATTATCCATGATGACTTTGTAGTGTAACTGTGTAGGTGGATCACTTTATCACCTCTATAATAGCAGGCTCCTTCAAAGCAGGAGCTAGAGTGAAAGTGATTCATCTTCACTCTCCTTCCAATCTGAGTGTAAAGTCCTCTTAATCTAGTAATGCATCTTCTGCCTTCTTGCCAAATGCAACAAATCTGAGAAAATAATATTTAAGAAATGTGACCGAAACTGGGTGTTGAATTGAATTGGGGAGAAATGATTAGGGAAGGATTAATAGCATAAAATGTCACTAAATTCCAAGTCAAGTCTCATTATAATATGCTTGAAGGGAATTGGCCAAATTTTCTGTATTGTATTGTATTTTGTTATATTAAGAACTACTTGAAATAAGTAGATCAGTGATAGATTTTTGGTATTTTTTTCCTAACCCAGGATGTTTAATGTTGTAGTATTTGTTTGAACTGGTTTGATCTGCACAAAACTTGGTTATTTATGTGAGATGTTTTCTAGAAAAACAGACATATGCTTGTAATGACATGAGAAGGTTGGAAAATGAGGTAGGAGTTCCCTCTAGCATCCTTGAGGGAATTTGGAGGAGGAGTTATCAGGAAAAACATACATACAACTATAGCCTTCAGTTTGTCTAAACTTTGAAGTTCAGGAAAAATGTAACATAAATAAATTAAAAATGGGGGAATTACAGATTCGAGTCCTAACAGAGCAGGAAAATCATGTATTAGGCTTAAAATTGTAACTCACCAAACATCACAATCAGTAAATATTTAGAAATTAGTGCATTTTAGCTAATAAAATGATGCATACAGTTTTGAACAATAATCAATAATGTGATTAATATGGGGTATTATAACTGTGTTTTAGTGAGAGAAGCAGTAGTAGGTTGAATAATGGCTACATTAAAATACCAAGTCTTAATTTCTGGAAAGTGTAAAAATTCCCCATTATTAATTTTTACATTACATTTTTAAACATTTTACATCTATAAACATTTTTATACATTTTACTTTTATAAAACTCCCATTCTGAGTTTTATAAATTGAAGATCATGTGAACAATTACAATCAAAATATTAAGATTAAATTTTAAACAACACTGTGTAACATAAACATCAGTAATATTATAGGCTTTTATTATGAAACTTTTGATATAGAGAGTCATTTATTGTATCATGAGTGTGTGGTTATCAGTATGGGATTGGATGAACTGAAGTTTAGATCGGGGAAGCTAAAATGGCCTATAGATCTGACATGAAACTCTCCAATGAGAAGCCTACCTTGTCCTTTTTAGGGCATATTCTTGAAAAGTTATGTATATGTTTAATATTGTCAATCAAATCATGTTTCAATTGTCTCGTGGTTAAATCTGGGGTAAAATGTCAAATATATTGACTATTTAATTTTCACTAACTATATTGTCATTTGAAATTTTATATAAAAATTTTAGGCATAATTAGGAAGATAGATATTTTCATACTTTTGATTAAGTTTATGAGAATGTTAGTCTATCAAAATGGTACCATTTTAACTAGCAGTTCAATAAACACCTGTAAGTTACAAAATGGCTGTCAGTGAATTTGTTTTCTATGAAATAGTTTATTAGAAATCACTTTTATTCCATAGTCCAGGATTAGTTTGAGATATCCAGCTGTGCATTGTTTAAAGGTTTCAAAGCAGACCTGATGTCCTAGGGCTGATAATGCACAGGCTGGTCTTCATAGAGAGGAGGTGGTTGGTATGAAGAATAATGGTGCTTCTACTGTGTTAGGTTGGTATACTTTGCATGGAATAGGTTGTTTTAATCATTTAACTGATACACGTGTTTGTTTTATTATTATTTTTCCCTTTTCCAACTTTTATTTTAGGTTCAGGGTGTATGTATGCAAGTTCGTTACATGGGTAAATTGCAGGTAGCTGGGGTTTGGTGTACAAATGATGTTGTCACCCAGGTAGTAAGAATACTACTTGATAGGCAGTTTTTAGACCCTCACACTCCTCCCAGCCTCCATGCCCAACTAGCCCCTGGGGTCTGTTGTTCCCCTCTTTGTGTCTATGTGTACTCAATGTTTAGTTACCACTTCTAAGTAAGAACATACAATATTTGTTTTCTGTTTGGCATAAATTTGCTTAGGATAATGGCCTTCAGTTGCATCCACATTGCTGCAAAAACCATGATTTCATTCTTTTTTATGATTATGTAGTATTATATGGTGTATATGCCCCCCATTTTTTTTATCCCGTCCACCAGTGACGGGCATCTAGTTTGATTTCATGTCTTGGCTCCTGTGAATAGCGCTGTGATGAATATATGAGTGTGTGTATATTTTTGGTAGAACAATGTATGTTTCTTTGGGTAAATACGCACAGTAATAGGATTGCTGGGTCAAATGGTAGTTCTATGTTAAGTTCTTTGAGAAATCCCCAAGTTGCTCTCTACAGTGGCTGAACTAATTTACACTCCCTCCAGCAGTACCTAAGAGTTCCCTTTTTTATGTAAATGACGAGTTGATGGGTGCAGCACACCAACATGGCACAAGTATACATATGTAACAAACCTGCACGTTACGCACATGTACCCTACAACTTAAAGTATAATAATAATAAATAAATTTAAAAAAAAAAAAAAGAGTTCCCTTTTTTACACAACCTCACCAGCATCTGTTTGCTTTTGTTGTTGGTTCTTTGTTGTTTGTTTTTGTTTTGGCCGTTTGATAATAGCCGTTCTGACTTATGTGAGAGGACATCTCATTGTGGCTTTGATTTGCATTGCCCTAATGATTAGTGATGTTTGAGCATTTTTAAATTTGTTTTTTTGGCTGTGTGTCTGTCTTCTTTGTAGAAGTGTCTAGTAATGTCCTTTGCTCATTTTTTTCAGAGGTTGTCTGATTTTGCTTGTTAAGTTTCTTATATATTCTGAATGTTATACCTCTGTTGGATGCAAAGTTTGCAAATATTTTCTCTCATTCTGTAAGTTTTCTGTTTACTCTTTGATAGTTTCTTTTGCTGTGCAGAAGCTCGTTAGTTTAATTATGTCCCATCTGTCTATTTTTGTTTTAGTTGCAATTGCTTTTGGAGACTTCATCATGAAATCTGTGCTAAGGCCTATGTCCAGAATAATATTTCTTAGATTTTCTTCTAGGGTTTCTATAATTTTACGTTTTCATTTAAGGCTTTAATCCATCTCGAGCTGATTTTTGTATATGATGAAAGGAAGGAATCTGGTTTCAATCTGCTGCATATGGCTCATCAGTGATCCCAGCACCATTTGTTGAACAGGGAATCCTTTCCCCATTGCTTGTTATCATTAACTTTGTCAGAGATCAGATGGTTGTAGGTGTATAGCTATATTTCTGGGTTCTTTAACGTGTTTCATTGGTCTGTATGTCTGTTTTCGTACCAGTACCATGCATTTTGGTTACTGTAGGCTTAGAGTATAGTTTGAATTTCGGTAGTGTGATGCTTCAGGCATTGTTCTCTTTGCTTAGGATTTCTTTGGCTATTTGGGCTCTTAGTTGGTTCCATATAAATTTTAGAATAGTTTTTTCTAATTCTGTGAAAAATGTCATTGGTAGTTTGATAGGAATAGTATTAAATCTATAAATTGCTCTGAGCAGTATGGCCATTTTAACAATATTGATTCTCCCTCAAGAGTATAGAAAGTTTTCCATTTGCTTGTGTCATCTCTTATTTCTTTCAGCAGTGTTTTGTAATTCTCACTGTAGAAATTTCTTACCTCTCTGCTTAGCTATATTCCTAAGTATTTTATTCTTTTTGTGACTGTTGTGAATGGGATTGTGTTCTAGATTTTGTTCTCAGCTTGGATGTTATTAATGTATAGAAATGCTACTAATTTGTGTACATTGATTTTTGTACCCTGAAACTTTACTGAAATTGTTTATCAGTTCTAGGAGCCTTTTGGCAGAGACTCCAGGGTTTTCTAGCTATAGAATCATAATGTCTGTAAAGAGAGGTAGTTTAACCTCCTCTCTTTCTATTTAGATGTCTTTTTTAAATGTATCTTGCTAGGTTGCTGTAGCTAGTGAGAGGTGAAGCCAGCTGGGCTTCTGGGTCAGGTGGGGACTTGGAGAACTTTTCTAACTAGAAGATTATAAACACCAATCAGTGCTCTGTGTCTAGCTAAAGGACTGTAAATGCACCAATCAGCACTCTGTAAAAATGCACCAAGCAGTACTCTGTAAAATGGACCAATCAGCAGGACGTGGGTGGGGATAAATAAGGGAATAAAAGTCAGCCACCCCAGTCAGCAGTGGCAACCCGCTCAGGTTCCCTTCCACACTGTGGAAGCCTTGTTCTTTTGTTCTTCACAATAAATCTTGCTACTGCTCACCCTTTGGCTCTGCACTACCTTTATGAGCTGTAGCACTCACTGCGAGGGTCTGTGGCTTCATTCCTGAAGTCAGTGAGACCACGAACCCACCGGGAGGAACAAACAGCTCCAGACCTGCCACCTTTAAGAGCTGTAACACTCACTGTGAAGGTCCGCAGCTTCGCTCCTAAAGTCAGCGAGACCATGAACCCACCAGGAGGAATAAACAACTCTGGACGTGCCACCTTTAAGAGCTGTGACACTCACTGTGAAGGTCTGCGGCTTCACTCTTGAAGCCAGCAAGACCACAAACCCACCGGAAGGAAGAAACTCTGGACACACTATCTTTCAGAACTGTAATACTCACCGCAAGGGTCCACGACTTCATTCTTGAAGTCAGCAAGACCAAGAACCCACAGGAAGGAACCAATTCCAGACACACTAGGACTTCCAGAACTATGTTGAATAGAAGTGGTGAGAGTGGGCATCCTTGTCTTGTTCCAGTTAGTTTTTTAAGTAACTACAGTTGATCCTTGAACAACATGGTTTTGAACTGCATGGGTCCAACTATATGTGGATGTTTTTCAGTAAAAATTACAACAAGTGTGCCTGCCTCTCCTGCCTCCCCTTCCATCTCCTCCACGTCTTCTGCCTCTGCTACCCATGAGATAGCAAGACGAATCCGTCTTCTTCTTCCTCCTCCTCAGCCTACTCAATGCGAAGACAGTAAGAATGACGACCTTTGTGATGATCAACTTCCAAATAGTAAATACATTTTCTTTCTTACAGTTTTCTTAATAACATTATCTTTTCTCTAGCTTACTTTATTGTATATAAAGAAATACAGTATATAATAGATAACCAGGATCCTTTTTAAAAGAATAATTAGGCCGGGTGCAGTGGCTTATGCCTGTAATCCCAACATTTAGGGAGGTTGAGGTGGGCGGATCATGAGGTCAGGCATTCGAGACCAGCCTGGCCAACATGGTGAAACCGTCTCTACTGAAAATACAAAAATTAGCCGGGCTTGGTGGTGGGCTCCTGTATTCCCAACTACTGGGGAGGCTGACGCAGGAGAATCGCTTGAACCTGGGAGGCTGAGGTTGCAGTGAGCTGAGATTGCACCATTGCACTCCAGCCTGGGTAACAGAACAAGACTCCATCTCAAAAAAAATAATAATTAAATACAAGATTATAGTATATAATACCTATGTAAGATGTTAATCAACTCTTTGCATTATTGGTAAGGCTTCTGGCAAACAGGAAGATACTAATAGTCAAGTTTGGGGGGAGTCAAAAGTTTTATGTGGATCTTCAGCTGTGCAAATGGTCAGCCTTAACCCCCATGTTGTTCAAGGGTCAACTATAATTAAAATTTTCTTCTTATGTGAGATTTGATATAGTAGAGTATTTGTTTTTTTACACGGAATGTGTATTAGTATGCTAGAGCTGCTATAACAAATGCCACAGACTGGATGGCTTTAACAACAACCAAAAAATATTGTCTCAAAATTTTGTATGCTAGAAGCCCAAGATAAAGATGTCATAAAATATTAGTTTCTTCTGAGGCCTTCTTCTTCGGCACATAGATGGCCAGCTTCCTAGTGTCTTCACATCACATTCCTGGTGTTTGTGTCTGTGTCCTAATCTCCTTACAAGAACACAAGTCAACTTGGTTTAGAGTTCAGTGTAATGACCTCTTTTAACCTTGATTTTATCATTAAAGTCCTTTTGTCCAAGTATTACCACATGCTGAGGAGGATTAGAACTTCAGTGTGTAAATTTTGGGCAAACACAATTAAACCACATGGATAGTTACCTTTGGATAAGAAACATTTGTATTTATGTACTGTAAGAGTACACACATCTACTATACAAATGTAGTTATTCATGTAAAAAGGATACTGGTTACCTATGGTTCTATCACATGGAAAAACACACTGGAAAGATAGTAGAATTTACTATGTGTTTTCCCTCCCTTTATTGTATAGGTTATGGAAATGCCCAGTTTTATAAAAGACAACAATATTCTTCAGTGATGTGTTCTATAAAGAATACTTAAATCTTCATTCACCACAACATATGAACCAATATCTCTTCAGATCAAATTATCCTTGGAATTCATAGTCTACTCTATAATCAATGGTAGTTTCAACTGTGCTTCTCCCAGACTGTATTAACGTGAACAATGATACCATTTAAAGTCTGTCACCATTTTCAGGTGGTGTATTATCAATGTTTCAAAAAGAGCAAGTTGTGGCAATATTTCATAAGCCATATGCTGTTAGATACTAATACATGCTACATGAAAAATGGTTTCTATTGTCAAGTAATTTTGGAAATTCTTCGTTAAAGCTGTTTCCATGTGGAAGCATTTCTTATAGTTTTAAATGTTCTAAAGTGAAATAATGATGGAATATAACGTGATCTGAAACTATAATATAACAGATCTGAAACTTATTCGATCATAGAAGATTTTGTGGAATAAGCATCTCAGAACACATATTTTGAATCAGGAAGTCTAGGAAGTCTTTCCGTTACTACATACGATCCCTCCCTCTTTCAGAACTTCATGGGTCTTCATCTTGTATTTATTTTACTTATTATATGATGCCTTTTATTATTAGCATCTCTGCAGGCAAAGTGATTTTGTAATTGACCCAAAGCAAACAGCTACTAAAACACACAAGCAAAATTTGAATACAAGGTTAGTGTTTTATTTCGTTTTTACTTTAAAACCCTCACTCTTTTCAGTCTACAATTAATCTGGGCTTTCAGTCCAGCCCCTGTGGCATCCTCCTGTATTCTCAGCTACTTGGGGGCTGTGGTAGGAAGATCCCTTGAGCCCAGAAGTTGGAGGTCAGCCTGGGCAACATAGTAAGTCTCTGTCTCAAAAAATAAAATAAAATAAAAATAAGCATTCAAACGTGATTGTAGAGCTACAGAAATCTTAGCTTCCTTATAACTTACACTAGCTAGTTACACTAACTAGTTAATGGCTAGGTTAACACGTATGGCTTTCCTACAAAAGAGCACTTCCACACCTTGAAGAAATCTTATCTAGTTATGAAGTGCTGTGTTTGCTAGGCAGCATTGCCGTTCAGATGCATTGTTTATTATCTATGAGTTTTTGAGAGTCTAAATTTAGACAGGATTTTGAGACTTGGTGAACTCCAATGATTCATCATAGATAAATTATGTAAAACCTACAAAAATTTTAAGACACAAGGTAGAAACATTTTTGAAACATGGAGGTGTTTTGTGATATAAAAGCTGTAAAACTGGGACTTTGTCTTCAAGAGACGACAATAACATGAACACTAGAATGTGCTCATTTTCTGGCATGATTCTGATATTCCTATTTGTTGACATAACATCTCTAGTTATCCGCTCCACCTATTATTCAATAGTATTGCTTCAATGAACAAATATTAATGACTAGAGAAAAGAGACTTTAGTATTCATAATTATTCTCAAATTTTAATTATGTCAGTTCATATTTATTACTGTGCCTGAATTTCAGCTATGATTGAGGAAGCAGTAGTATTTATTATTACATTATGATTTCCAGTAATTTATAAGATGAGAGTTGGCCACATAAAGACTGCTAATAGTAGTATTTGTAAAAACTCACCAGAATGCTTCATTTGAAATCTAATTAAGGCAATCCGTGAAGTAATTAATATAAACTTACAGTTTTGAACAAAAAGGAAAAATGAAAACCTTTCTCAGTTTGATACCTTGTAGTAGAAGCAATTTCAGTCCTTTTCATCGAAATAGAATCTTTTGCTCAATAAAGACTGTATTAAAAAACATGAGGTTTCATATTTATTTTCTTCTATCTTCTAAGGTCCTTATTATTACACATGAGGATTTCAGTCTTCAGAATCCACAGGATCATGACAGGAAGAATGAAATAACTGAAACATCAGTTTAGACACAGGCTACGATTTATAACCTCAGCCAAAATAGCGTTTGTAATAGTTTGTTACTTGAAATTCAGACTTAAATTACTATTTAGCCACACATTGAAATGTAACAATTTAAACTGATTAAATTACAGTTAAACAATAGCATCTCAATAGCATCTATCATAAATCATTGCATATTTAAAATGACTCTGGTAAACAAGTCAATGAATATTTCTTCCTCATATTTTTCACAGCTGAAAATGGATGTTGAGGCATACCAATTCATATATGCCTGTTTCTAATAAATGAAACCTGAGAACAAGAAGTAACCTAACTAAATTAGCTCCTAAATCAACCTAGCGGTAATCTGGGTAGCTGACTGAAAATAGAGCCCCAAAGAATATTCCTGTATGACAAAAATCAAAGAGCCCTGGAAAAGAAATCAGGACAGTGGGGATCTAGTTACTGAATATGTTTCTTTTTTCTTTTCTTTTTCTTTCTTATTTTTTTGAGACACGTTCTCGCTCTGTTGCCCAGGCTGGAGTGCAGTGGCACAATCTTGGCTCACTGCAACCTCCACCTCCCGGGTTCAAGCCATTCTTGTGCCTCAGCCACCTGAGTAGCTAAGATTACAGGCACGGCCTCCATGCCCAGCTAATTTTTGTATTTTTAGTCGAGACAGGTTTTCGCCATTTTGGCCAGGATGGTCTTGATCTCCTGACCTCAACGGATCTGCCCACCTCGGCCTCCCAAAGTGTTGGGATTACAGGTGTGAACCACTGAGCCCAGCCCTCTTGAATATGCTTCCATTACTGATGTGAAAAGGAAAATCACTTCAGCTCCCTGAATATCAGTTCTCCATCAGTTAGATAAAGAGGATAAGGTAAAGTTTACTGATATCCAGTTTCAAAGACTCTATAATTCTTAATTGAATTTTTTTTAGTGTTCTGAGTATAGAATTCTATGTATAGCATTTAACTTTGTGACAGGCACTCTTATAAATATTAAATGGGAACATTTGTTATGACTGTTTTTTCAAACAGGTTTGTTAACTGAGAAATAATTCGCATATCCAATTCACCCATCTAAAGTGTGCAGTAAATGTTTTTTTGTGTATTCATAGAGTTATGCAGACATCACCACAATCAAGTTTAGAACACTTTCATTACCCAGAAAAAAAAACCGTATACACTTTGACCGTCACCCTCATCCCAAAATTTCCCATCCCTCCCAGCCTTAGGCCACCACTAAAGCACTTCCGTCTCTATAGATTTGACAATTCTGGTGTTTAATATAAACAGAATCATGCAATATGTGGTACTTTGTAAATGGTTTATTTTTTGATGACAAAATATGTTTAAGGTTCATTCATCTTATAGCATATTTCAGTGCTTTATTTCTATTTCTATTCCTAGTTATATACCCAAAAGAAATAAAAACAAATACTGTCAAAAAGTTTTTATGTGAATGTTCATAGCAGCACTATGAATGGAAAAATAAAATGTGAGTATATCCATTAGGAATAATGGAATATTATTAGTTAGATAATTATTAACTATAATTAATAATTTAATTATAATAGTCAATGGTAACATTAACAATGGAGCATTATTTCTGAATAATGTTCTCAATGTTATTTCTGCATAATATTCTAAATAATTCCTTGTATGGATATACTCTCATTTTATTTTTCCATTCATAAAACTGCTATGAACATTCACATAAAAGTTTTTTTGGTAATATTTGATTTTATTTCTTTTGGGTATATAGGTAGGAGTAGAATTGCTGGTTCATATGGTAATTCTATGGTTAGCCTTTTGAGGAAAATCTAGTCTGTTTTCTAAAGTGGCTGCACCATTGTACATTCCTGCCATCAGCATACCAGAGTTCCAATGTCACTACATTCTCATTCTTGCCAACACTTGCTATCATCTTCTTTTTGTTTATTGACATCTTAGTGGGTATAAAGTGGTATCTCACCATGGTTTTCATTTCCATTTCTTTGATTAATAATGTTAAATGTCTTTTCATTTGTTTTTTGGTCAATTACATATATTCTTTAAAAAATGTCAATTCAAAGTCTTTGCCAATTTTGACAATTAGAATTTATGTCTTTATATTATTGAGTGGTAAGAATTCTTTATATAGCTTAGACACAATTCTCTTATCAACCATATGATTTGCAAAACTTCTCTCCCATTATGTAGGTTTTCTTTCCACTTTCCTTATGGTGTTTTTGGAAGCACAAAGTTTTTTATTTTGGTGTGAAGTCCAGCACACACACACACACGTATACATACACAGACACATACGTAAATACACACACATATATGTGTATCTATATTTGTGCCTATACTTTTGCTGTCATATTAAAGAGAGCTTTGTCCAATCTAAGGCCTAATTGAATTTTCAATTTTCACCTCAACATGAACATGGAATAAAAAAACTCACAATACCAAACATGTGCTTCCGACTGTCAAATAAAATTTCAAGTTTACACAATGACATAAAACCTCATATTAATTTATGTATAACTTTTGGTAGTAAAATGCAAATATAGATGTCTTATACATATGCATTTTGAGATAATTTAACCATCAATAACTTTTTATGTTTTAATTTTTTTTATTTTAGAAGTTTTAGATTCACAGAAAAGTTACTAAGATAGCAGTTTTTTTTTTTTTTGAGATGGAAGATGGAGTCTCACTCTGAGTCTCACTCTGTCACCCTGGCTGGAGTGCAGTGGCACGATCTCAGCTCACTGCAACCTCCACCTCCTGGGTTCAAGCAATTCTCCTGCCTCAGCCTTTGAGTAGCTGGGATTACAGGCGCCCGCCACCACACCCAGTTAATTTATGTATGTTTTAGTAGAGATGGGGTTTCACCATGGTAGTCAGGCTAGTCTCGGACTCCTGACCTCGTGATCCACCCGCCTCTGCCTCCCAAAGTGCTGGGATTACAGGCGTGAGTCACCGCTCCCGGCCCTTGTTTTTTTTGTTTTGTTTTGTTTTTTTGTTTTCAGACAGAGTCTTGCTCTGTCACCAGACTGGAGTGTAGTGGCAGGATCTCAGCTCACTGCAACCTCCA
Source organism: Macaca nemestrina (assembly GCF_043159975.1). Lineage (NCBI taxonomy): Eukaryota > Metazoa > Chordata > Mammalia > Primates > Cercopithecidae > Macaca > Macaca nemestrina. The sequence goes on along the minus strand of NC_092125.1, from coordinate 10,826,593 downwards.
CCTCCCAGGTTCAAGCGATTCTCCTGCCTCAGTCTCCCGAGTAGCTGGGACTAAAGGTGCCTGGCACCACACCTGGCTAATTTTGTATTTTTAGTAGAAGCAGGGTTTCACCACGTTGGCCAGGGTGGTCTCGAACTCCTGACTTCAATAGATCCACCCACCTTGGCCTCCCAAAGTGCTGGGATTACAGATGTGAGCCACCCAGCCACACAGAGAGTTTTCATGTACTTTGCACCCAGTTTCCCCTATTCCTAACCTCTAACTCAGGTGCACTGGCTCACACCTGTAATCCCAGTGCTTTGGGAGGCTGAGGCAGGAGGATTGCCTGAGTTCAGGAGTTAGAGACCAGCCTGAGCTATATAGCAAGACCTGATGTCTACTTAAATAAAAAATAAAAACCTGGCCAGGCATGGTGGGATGCCTGCAATCCTAGCTACTCAACAGGCTGAGGCAGGAGGATCACTTGAGCCCAGAAGGCCAAGGCTGCAGTGAGCTACGGTCACTCTAGCCTGGGTGAAGGAGCAAGACTTTGTCTGAAAAAAAAAAAAAAAAAAAAAAAAAAAAAAAAAGATTCTTATATTAGTATGTTGCATTTTTCTCAATTAATGAGCCAACATTGATATAGTATTATTAGCTAATATTCATATATTGTTTAAATTTCCTTAGTTTTTATGTAATGTCCTTTTTAACAGAAAACCACACTGCATTTAGTCATCCTGTCTCCTTACGTTGCTCTTATCTGCCACAGTTTCTCACACTATTCCTTGTTTTTGATTACCTTGTCCTTTTGAAAAGTACTGGTCAGATATTTTATAGAATGATCTTTAGTTGGTATTTGCTTGATGATTTTCTCATGATTAGACTGAGGTTCTGAGTCTCCGGGAGGAAGACTACAGAGGTAAAATGCCATTTTAATCCATTATAACAAGCATACATCCTATCAACGTGATTTCTTTGTCATGGCATACTGTTATCCTTGATCAAGGGGCTGGGGTAGTATTTATCTGATTTCTCCACTGAAAAGTTACTCTTTTTTCACCTGTTCATACTGTAATCTTTGGAATAAAGTCACTATGCATGGTCCACCTTATGTTCCACCACCCTGAGAGCAGAATATCCTCAGATTTTTTTTGAATTATTCTGCATAGAAGATTTGTCTGAGGCCGGGCGTGGTGGCTCACACCTGTAATCCCAGGACTTTGGGAGGCTGAGGCGGGCAGATCACCTGAGGTCAGGAGTTTGAGACCATCCTGACCAACATGGTGAAACCCCATCTCTACTAAAGATACAAAAATTAGCCAGGCATGGTGGCAGGTGCCTGTGGTCCCATTTATTCAGGAGGCTGAGGCAGGAGAATCACTTGAACGCGGGAGGTGGAGGTTGCAGTGACCTGAGATCATGCCACTGCACTCCAGCCTGGGCGACAGAGCAAGACTGTCTAAAAAAAAAAGAAAAAAAAGGTACTAGAAAGGATCTGGGCACTAGATAGACCAGTTGTGAACAAGGTGTCTTTGCTTCTAAAACCTATCAGCTGATATGCAATGATGTTTTGGTCAGTGACCAACTGCATTTATGATGGTGGCCCAATAAGATTATAATGGAGCTGAAAAATTCTTAGCGCCTAGTCACATTGTAGACATGGTAATGTCTTGAGGCAATGCATTACCTTTTCTATATTTGATACATGTAGATACACAAATATTTACAATTGTGTTACAATTGCCTACAGTATTCAGTGCAGTAACAGGCTGTACAGATTTGTAGCTTAGGAGGAATAGGCTTTACCATATAGCCTACGTGTGTAGTAGGCTGAACCACCTAGTTTGTGTAAGTACATTCCATGATTTTTACACAATGATGAAATGCATTTCTCAGTGTGTAGTACTGTCATTAAGCAATATAGGACTGCATATGTATCCATATGTTACTATATTAAGCTAAACATGGGGTAATATTAAGGTCTCCAACTAAAACTCACCACCATGTTGATCATTCTAGCTGTTTTTCTTGCTTATCTGTAACTTCCCACTCCAACAGCCACAAAGCATGGCTCTCACCATCTGTGACCCATTTATTTACTCAATTCTGGTGTACAAGTACAGTGGTTTCAGAACTCCTTAGCCATACATCTATGAGGAATACCCCTATCAACCACAATTGATTTCCAAAGTTGCTGGGGTCAGCACTGATTCCCTTTAGTGAGGTTTTAATAGTATACATAGTAAGATCCTTTTGTCCCAGTCTGCATGTCATTCTGAGAACCTCCAGTCTTCTAAATATATATTTTAAATTTGCATACATTAATAGTCACCCTGTGTGTAAAGGTCTGTGTGTTTTGACAAATTAATCGTGCCGTGTGTCCACCATTAGGCTACTACAGAATAATTTTCCCACTCTAAAATAATCCCCTTAGCTTCACCAAGTTAACCCGACCGTTCTTTCAACCCTGCCAAACACTGCTCTGTTTACCATTTGCACAGTTCTGTCTTGACACAAATGTAATTATGAAGGATATAATTTTTTCATACTGTCTTCTTTCAACTAAAAATAAACATATAAGATGTATCCATGTATTTTCATGACTTGGTAGCTCATTCCTTTTTATCTCTGAAAAATATTCCGTTGTATGGTATACCATAGTTGTCCATTTGTAGGACATCTTTGTTGCCTCCAAGTTTTGACAATTATGAATAAAGCAGCTATAAAATTTTGCTTACAGGCATTTATATGAACATAAGTTTTCAAATAAGTGGGGAGAATACCAAAACGTGTGATTGCTGGATGTTATGGTGATCCTACGCTAGCTTTGTAAGAAACTACCACACTGCTTTCTAAATCCCATTTTGAAATCTCACCACCAATTAATGAAAGTTCCAGTTGGGTCTTCACCAACAATTAATATTATTTGTTTTTTCTTGTTTTGTTTTGTTTAATGTTAGCCATTCTATGTAGTGTTATTTAATTTTTGTTTTTATTTGTGGTTTTAATGACAAATGATGTTGGAAATCCTTTTCCTATGCTTTTTTTAAATCTATCATCTATCTGTTTATTTTTTCTATTGATATCATATTGGTGATGTGGATAGTTAAATTTTTGCCAATTTTTTAGTTGGATTGTTAATTTTTTATTATGGAGTTTTAAGAGTTCTTTCTGTAGTTAATACACAAATCTTTTGTCAGATACATGTTATTCAAATATTTTCTACTAGTCTGTGGTTTTAACTTTTCATTCCCTTAACTCTATACTTCATTTGTCAGAATTTTAAGTTTTACTCAATTCAAACATTATTTTCCCCTTTACTATTGAAATTGTTCTGTTGAATCTAAAGTCTCATCACCAAACCCAAGGTCATATAAATAAGATTTTTCTCCTTTGTTTTCTTCTAGAAGCTTTCAAGTTTTGCATTTTCAAGTTAATGATTCAGTTTAAGTTAATTTTAGTGTAAAGTGTGGATTCTATGCCTAGATTTATTTGTTTGTTTTTGCATATGAGCGTCCAAGTCCAATTGTTCCAGCAGTTTTTTGAAAACACCATACTTTCTCCATTGAAGTGCCTTTGCTCATTTGTCAAAAATCAGTTGGTTATATTTTTATTGGTCTATTTCTGGGCTCTCTCTGTGTTCCACAGTTCTGTGTCTATTCTTTCATCAAAATCACATTATCTTGATTTCTGTAAGTTTTACGATGTCTTAAAATCAGGTAGTGGGGGGGGTCTTCCAACTTTGTTCTTTCTAGGTATTGTGTTAATTATTCTTGACATTTTGTCTTTCCATACACATTTTACAATCAGTTTGTCTATATTCTACTAATAGTTTGCTGGGCTTTTGACAATGGTTGCAAGGAGTCTACAGATGAATTGGAAAGAACTGACGTTTTACCAATCTTGTGTCTTCCAATCTATTTATTAATATTGTATTTAATTTTTTCATCAGTGTTTTGTAGTTTCCACATATTTACTTTGTTAATGCTATATTTTGGCGCTATTATGTATTTTATGATTTTTTTAATTTTCAAATTTCAATTATTCATTGCTAGTATATAGAGAAACAACTGACTTTTGTATATTGACCTTGTATTCTAGGACATTGTTATTTTTCCTTATTTGTTTCAGTTTTGTTTTGTTTTGTTTTCCTGGGCAGAGATTTGGGTAGGGTAGATACTTTGCAATTTTGTATGTAGACAACCATATCTTTAGGATGTTGACTAGGAGTTGTGAGAGAGGACATCATGGCTTTGTTCCCAGTCCTGAAGGGAAAGAGTCTCTTACCATTAAGCATATTAACTATGGCTCGGCACAGTGGCTCACACCTGTAATCCCAGCACTTTGGGAGGGCGAGGTGGGTGGATCACCTGAGGTCAGGAGCTAGAGACCAACCTGATCAATATGGTGAAACCCAGTCTTTACTAAAAATACGAAAATTAGCCAGGTATGATGGCGGGCGCCTGTAATCCCAGTTACTCGGGAGGCTGAGGCAGGCGAATCACTTGAACCCGGGAGGTGGATGTTGCAGTGAGCTGAGATTGTGCCACTGTACTCCAGCCTGGGTGACAGATTGAGACGCTGTCTCAATAAATAAATACATACATACATAAATACATAAATAAATAAACTATAAGATTTTTATTTATTTTAAAAACCAAGTTGAGAACTTCTGTCTATTCCTAGTAGTCTGAGAGTTTTAATATAAATGGATGTTGAATTTTTTCAAATGATTTTAATGTCAAATTATATGGTCATGAAACTTTCTTCAATAGTTTGTGGATTGCATTAGTGATTTACTAATGTTGAACCTGTTTTGAATACCTGGAATAAATCCTGCTTGGTTATGGTGTGTAATGATTGTCATACATGATTGGATTTGGTTTGATAATTTGTAAAGGATTTTTATGTCTGCATGAATGAGAAAGATTGGTCTGTAGTTTTCTTTTTCTGTAATGTCTTTATCTGATTTTGGCATTAAAATAATTCGGAATTAAGACAATTTTGGAATTAAGATAATTCTAGCCTCATAGAGTAAGTCAGGAAGTATTCCTTCTGCTTCATTTCTGAGGAAAATTGGTATTATTTCTTCCTAAATGTCTGATAGAGCACAGCAATGAAATTATTTGGATCTGGTGCTTTTTTATTTTTAAAGCTTATCAATTTTTTATTCAATTTATTTGACAGATATAGAGCTGTTTATATTATACTTCTCCTAATATAGTTTTGATTGTTTATGTCTTTTAAGAAATGGGTCCATTTAAGTTATCAAATGTGTGGGAATATAATTGTTCATAGTATTTCTTTGTCTTTTAAAATCCTTGAAATTATTAGTAGTGATGCCTCCTTTTTCATAACTGATTTTAATAATTCATGTCTTTCTCTCTTTTCATGGTTATCCTGGCTAGAGTCTTATTTATTGTATTGATCTTTTCAAAAAACAACGGTTTAATTTTCTTGATTTTTTAAAATTGTTTTTGTTTTAAAATCATTGAATTTTGCTTAATTTTTATTTTTTTTCTGCTTGCTTTAAGCTTCATTTAGTTTTTCCCACTAGTTTCCTAAGACAGAGGTTAAGTTATTAATTTTAGATCTTAATTATTTTAAATGTATAAATTTAGTGCTGTAATTTTCTATCTAGGCACTGTTTTTGCAGCAGCTCAAAATGTTATGTTATACTTTTGATTCCATTTAACACACTGTATTTTTCTTTTTATCCTCAAATTATCTTATTTACTTATTATCTTACGATCTATATCTTATTTAGAAGTATGTTGCTTAAGGCCAGGCGCAGTGGCTCAAGCATGTATTCCCAGCACTTTGGGAGGCCAAGGTGGGTGGATCATGAGGTCAGGAGTTTGAGACCAGCCTGGCCAATATGGTGAAGCCCAATCTCTACTAAAAACACAAAAATTAGCCAGGCGTGGTGGCGGGCGCCTGTAGTTCCAGCTACTCAGGAGGCTGAGGCAGAAGAATCACTTGAACCCAGGAGGCAGAGGTTACAGTGAGCCGAGATTGTGCCACTGCACTCCAGCCTGGTGGCAGAGTGAGACTCTGTCTCAAAAAAAAAAAAAAGAAAGAAAGAAAAAGAAAAAGGAGTATGTTGCTTAATCTCTATTTATTTTTGGATTTTCCAAATATCTTTCTGTTACTGATTTCCAATTTAACTCCATTGCAGAAAAAGAACAAACTTTGTGTAATTTCCATGATTTTAATTGGCTGAAGGGTCCTTTATGACCCAGGATGGGCTTTATCTATATTGGTGAATGTTCTGTGCAAACTTGAGAAGAATGTATAGTCTGCTGCTGTTGAATGGAATATTCAACAAATGTCAATTACATTAAATTCATTGATAGTGCTCTTTAAATCCCCTGTATTCTTACTGATTTTCTGCTTGCTTGATTTATTGAACACTGACTAAGGGGTGTCAAAGTCTCTAATTATAGTAGTGGAATTATCAATTCCTCCTTTTAATTTTTCTCTCTCTCTTTTTTTTTTTTTTTTTTTTGAGAGAAAGTCTCACGATTTTGCCCAGGCTGGAGTGCAGTGGCATGGTCTCAGCTCACTGCAACCTCCACCTCCCGAGTTCAAGTGATTCTCCCACCTCAGCTTTCTGAGTAGCTTGGATTACAGGCATTTGCCACCATGCCCAGCTAATTTTTGTCTTTTAGTAGAGATGGGGTTTTGCCATGTTGGCCAGGCTGATCTCAAATTCCTGACCTCAGGTGATCCTCTCACCTTGGACTCCCAAAGTGTCATGTATTTTCGCATATATATTTTGGGCTGTTATGTAGATCCAAGTCTCTCACCTATACTATTTCTTTCTATTTGAAAAACATGTAACTTTATTGTAGAAAGATCTGCTGGTGATTAATTAGTTTGTGTTAGTCTGAATACGTCTTTATTTCTCCTTTAATTTTAAAGAACAATTGCCGTAGATATAGCTATAGATCTAGGTTGGTGAGGTATTTTTTCTTTAACAAGATAAGTGTTTTATTCTACTCTCTTCTGTTTACATTGCCTCCAATAGATGTCTTGTGTAACTTCCAATTCTTTCCCTTCTTTAGTTAACATTTCCCTCTTCATCTCAAAATATTCACTACTGGTATTCAAATCACACCTATGTTGCACCTTTTAAAATTGCTCTGAAATTCTTTCATGTTCTATCATGTTTTCCCCATTCATTTTTTTCTCTTTGCATTTCTGTTGAGGACGTTTTTTATTGACCCATCTTCAAGTTCACTGACTCTTTCCTTGGTCCTGTCAAATCTACTAATGAGCCTGTTAAAGGCACCCTTTATTTCTCTTAGGATACTTTTTATTTCTAGTATTTCCTTTTGGAACCTTGTTAGAGTTCTCATCTTGATGTCTGCTTGCATTGCCCATTTGTTTTTAAACTTTGTTAATTTTTTTTTTGTTAGAGCCCCATATTAGTTTATTCTCACACTGCTAATAAAGACATACCCGAGACTGGGTAATTTATAAAGAAAAAGAGGTTTAACAGACTTACAGTTCCACATGGCTGGGGAGGCCTCACAATCATGGCAGAAGGCAAAGGAAGAGAAAATCGTGTCTTACGTGGTGGCAGGCAAGAGAGAGCATGTGCAGGGGAACTACCCTTTATAAAACCATCAGATCTCATGAGACTTATTCACTATCACAAGAACAGCCTGGGAAAGACCTGCTCCCATAATTTAATTACCTCCCACGGGGTCCCTCCCATGACATGTGGAAATTATGGGAGCTGCAATTAGAGATTTGAGTGATTATACAGCCAAACCATATCCAGCCTTTGACTGATTAATCATAATTTAAAACATTTATCTGATAATTTCATCATCTGTGTCATAGCTGAGTCTGGTTCTGAACCTTTTCTGTGTCTCCTGATTTTTTTTTTTTTTTTTTTTTTTTTTGGCCATTTAGCAAGTCTTGTAATATTTTTAATACTGTTTAGTTAATAGGAACTAAGGAACTGAGGTACATAGGTGAATAGAGTGGGGACATCTGTGAATTTGTCTAAGATTTAGCCTGTATTTAGTATCAAATATAGCTAAGGTGCCGGGGGTCTCATCTTTCTCTAATGTCCCTATTTGTGTTCCCTTTCTTACCTTTCAGCCTCCCTAAGTACTCTTCATCCAAGAATCTGTGTCCTGCAGCTCTTTCAGCTGTAATCTTGTTTTATTATACTGAAGGTCTGTCACTGTGGTGGAAAGTTGTGGTGGAGGGGGAATGTTTTATAATCTTATGAGTAATCTTGGTCTTTTAATGGGCCTGTGTCTCTGGTCTAGAACCTTCACACATGTTTCTCTGGTGATTTTTGTTTACTTGTTTGTTTCATTTTGGGATCCTCATTCCCTCCACTCTCTTCCCATACTGCAGTCTTCCCAATCTATTTCTATGAATCTTTGCCTTCCCACTGACTATGTTTTTATCCTTCCATAAGAGAGACAGAAAGGCTAAAGTGGACAGGAGTAGAAGGAATAATGGATAATCCTTGGCCAAAGTCAAATGACCCTAGAAAGAAGGCCTTTGTTAAGGAGAAAGGTGAGATATGTTTCACAATGATTACTTTTTCCCTCCCTCTAACAGGAGGTGAACTTTGTTCTTCACTCTGAGAACCTGGTGTGGTTCCTGGAGTTAAAACCCATGGAAATTTGGCCTACAAGCCTATGGTCCTCCGGAGACTCTCACTTTCCACATCAGTCCACTTCCACACCAGTCCACTTCCAGCAATTTATCATACCCATCCACTTCCAGCAATTTATCAGAATTACCATTTAAGTGCTCCTACTGGTTCATGGCTATGGTAGCTTCAATTCCAGTTAAGCAAATCTCATCTGTGTCTCTCTAGATGCATCTGTTTCCGCAGATTTTGGAATGGCTATTTGCCCTGCAATCTCATTTCTTTGATAGGTCCATGATAGATCCATGATAAGCCCAGTTCTTTTTTTTTTTATAAGAAGGGATTACTTACAAGGACTTTGAAGCTAAGACTAATAGTACCACCAATGACTTTATTTAAAAAATAAGAGAACAGTAAAGATAAGGTAATATGTATTCTTGATCCTCAACAAGATAGAAAGAGAAATAGAAAGAGAGATAAACACATACACAGAGAGAGAGAGAGATCCTTTAAAGACTATGGTACTTTAAATACTAAAACACTAGACACCACAGGCTTAATCAGGCTTCATCATGAGGTCATGATTATTTGTGGATATTAATAGAGTAAAAGGTGAATAGCTCATAAAGAGTTAATTGATTTAATGAATAGAAACATAACAACAGGGATATACAACATGTAAGTCAAAGACATAGGCAGATGAGATATAATAATACAAATAAATAATTTTTATATTCTACCTCTGTTGATTTGATGGACACACTGTAAGTTGATCCCTGATAATTCCTTTTTCCTAGTGTCTACATTTGATTGTAATTCCTTGCTATTAATGTGAGTGGATTATGTGACTTGCTTCTAACCAGTAATATAGATTAATAGTACAGGTGATAAGATGCCACTTCCATGATATCTTATAAAAAAAAAAAATACTGTCTTTGCAGACTGGTGGGACACTCCCCTGCTGAACCTGAAAAAGCAAGATACTATGACATACTACATACCACCTATGCAGAGGAACATGTGACAAGAAACCATGGTAGTCTACTCCAGCCTTAGGCAGGACCTGAGGGTGGCCCCCAAGCAACAGTTTGCAAAAAGCAGGGTGCTCAGTCCTACTGAGGAAATGAATTCTTCCAATTCCCTGGTTTAGCTTGGATCTGGATTCTTCCCCACCTGACCGTCCAGATGAAAACACACCCAGGCCAACACCTTGATTGCAATTGCAGCCTTTTGAAACATTAGGTAGAGAGTCCTGCTACACCATGCCCGGACTTCTGACCCACAGAAACTATGAGGGGATAAGCACACATTTTGTGGTATGTTTGTGATAATTTGTTACACAGCAATAAAAAGCCAATGTAGTTGATAACATAAATGTTTATGGGATGGTCTTTTTGAGAAAATAAAAAAGTTAAATTTAAGGGAATGAAGAAAAAATAACTGGAGATCCAATTTGACTTTTATGAAGAATCCAAATATAAATTTTGTTTTTATGCTGTAGAAGACTCAGTTGCTTTATGCAATGATTGTTATGACTTTCAGGGCATATTGGAAAGAGGAATGCTACAGGCTCTGGGTAGATATGACCTATAGCAGCTGTCATTGCTGCTTCCCAAATGTTTCCAACTTTCTGAATTACACTTCCTGACCTCCCTGTGAGTCAAGAATGGGACCATACGGCCTCATTGACCATGATCATGTGATTGTCAGGGTAAGGGACATGGTTCAGCTCTGTGCCAAAGCATTTAATTGCTGTTTTAAGATTTCTTGTTCCCTCTGTTACCAAAACTAGCGGACTTGGAGATACTACGTTCTCTATTGCCCTGGATCCTTAAAAAATGGGGATAAGCAGGTGTCTGTTATCAGTCCATAATGGGCATGTCACGTGAAATTACTCAACTTTTATTATGTTTCCTCAATTATACAGTGGGAGAAATAATAATATCCTACTCTTAAGGTTCTTAGGACTAAATGAGAGAAGTCAAATTTTTTAGAGTAATGACTTCCAGGCTCATACATGTTGTCACAATGGCATGACTTCCTTCTCGTTAAAGGCTGGCTAGCATTCTGTTCTGTATATATGCTATATTTTCTTACTTACATTTAAAGTACTGTATTCCATGCTAAAGTCAAGTATTCCATTCTGTATGTGTGCCTTATTTTTTATGCCGTTCATCTGGTGATTAGCGCTCACATTGATTCTATATCTTGGTTATTGTCAATCATGCTGCACTAAACATGGGAGAGTAGACAGCCCTTCAACATATTGATCTAATTTTTCTTTTATATACTCCCAGAAGTGGGGTTGCTGGGTCATATGGCAGTTCTATTTCTAGTTTTTTGAAGAACCTCCACAGCATTTTCCTTAATGGCTGTACTAATTTACATTCCCACTATCAGCTTACAGGTATTTCCTTTTCTACATTTTTGCCAACACGTATGTTTCATCTTTGAGAGAAATAAACTAAGCACAGAAAGACAGATATCACATGATCTCACTTATATGTGGAATCTAAAAAAATTCAACTCATGAAAGTAGAGAGTAGAATAATGGTTACCACATGCTGGGGGCAAGGTCAAGAGGAAAGGAATAGGAAGTTGTTAGTCAGAGGGCACAAGGTTTCAGCTGTATAGGAGGGATGAGTTGTGAGATGTATTGCACACCGGGTTGAACACAGTTAATAACCTGTTGTATATTTCAAAATAACTAGGACTGCACATTTCAAAGGTCTCATCACAAAAAGGGATGTGAGGTGATGAGTATGTTAACTAAGTTGATTTAATAATTCTACATTGTATCCATGTATTAAATCTTCACATTATACACCGCAAATTTGTGCAAGTATGATTTGCCAATTGAAAATAACATTAATTTAAAAAGATAAATTTAAGAAACAGAACAGTACAGTTCTTGGTATGTAGCAGGTGTTGTTGCTGTTGTCATAATCATAGTACTCTGACACCTGCTTGCTTCTGAAATCTGGTATTTGGTCAAGACAAAAAGACAAAGAATTCAAAGAGCACACAATTCAAACCAGTGTGTCTGAAGCTGCCTACAAAGTAGTTCCTAAAGTTGATTGTAGAATATCCTTTCTTATTCCAGGGACTTGCATTTGATTGGATTTTATAAACAGTCTTGAATTGGCTGTTGAATTCCAAAGAAAAGAGTGTGTGTGTGTGTGTGTGTGTGTGTGTGTGTGTGTGTGTGTGTTTACACACACGTTTATTTTTATTTTTTTACTTAGTTTGGGAAATATTTCTATCTACATACATTTATATAAAGAAAATATATAGATTTCTCTACATATACTTAGTTATTTTGGGAAATGAGGACTACCCTGTGATAAGGAAGATAAACTAAATAGTCAAGAAAGGGAAAGGGAGTTCCAGTATTTTGGCCACTTGAGGCAAAGGCTATGCTTTGGGTTCTTCTTCAGGCTTTTGTCCTCTGAAGTTCATTATTTTCCTGCTTCTACAAATAGTATTGGTCAAGTGAGATCTGACATTTTATAATCTCATGTAAATATATATAATACTCAGCTGCATTTACTTGTTAGAAAAGTAAAAACATTTTCTGACAACTTCTTAGATGTTAGCATGAAAACAAAAGATAGAAATAACTTTGCATAATAAAAATGACTTACATTACTTTGTGAGAAATAGATGTATCAAATTTTTTGAAAATTCACTTGAAGTCTGAAGAACAGTGCAACCTTCTAATGTATCATCAGATATATTACAAAACATTTTCTATATTACCCAAACTTTTCTGAAACAAATATCTGGATACAAATTTTTAGTATTAATATTTTCATATCCACTCTTTATCTACGGTTTACTCGCTAGAAAAGTAAAAACATTTTCAGGCAACTTCTTAGATCTTAGTATGAAAACAAATGATAGAAGTAACTTGTATAATAAAGATAGGTGTTGAAACACGTAACTTTTTAAGAAATAGATGAATTAATTTTTTTTTGAAATAGAAAACCACGCTGGGAGGTAGGAAAGGCATTCTTCTAATTTTACAGATAAAGCAGGGTATTTAGAGAGATGAGGTGACTAGCCCAAGGCCCCAGGAAGACTTAACCTGAAACCAAGGTTCCCCACTCAAGGCTTGCAGGCATGTGGGTCAAGAAGGGCCTTTACAGATGGAAGTGGGGGAATCAGATTCCCTCAGAACATAAAATTACCTTGGATTCCTTATCCAGCCTTCCACCACCGACTATAGCCTGTCAGTCACCAAGTTCTGCTATTTTACCTCCCAAATATTTTTTCCACTCTATTGTTTTCATCTCCCTTCTGAGGTCCTGTGAAATAAAAGAAGTAATGAAGCGCTTGACTTGGTCTAGGCTCTGGCTCTCAGTTAACTTTGCTTTTGAGGCAGTTCATGGAAGGTTTAGAGCTTATGCTTTGGTGTCTGGAAAACCTAGTTGCAGTCTGGCCATGATGGCTCACGCCTGTAATCCTAGCACTTTGGAAGGCCAAGGTAGGCAGACCTCTTGAGCCCAAGAGTTCAAGACCAGCCTGGGCAACACGACAAAAACCCTTCTCTACCAAAATATACAAAAATTAGACAAGTGTGATGGCACACACCTGTAGTCCCAGCTACTTGGGAGGCTGAGGTGGGAGGATTGATTAAGCCAGGATGTCAAGGCTGCAGTCAGCCGTGAGCTGCCATTGCACACTAGCCTACGTGACAGGCGACCCTGTCTCAATAAAAAACAACTTTTTTTTTTAATTGAAGACCTATTTTGAGTCACTAACTACAGATAAAATTGTGAGATGAACTCATCATTCGTCTTTCTGTGTTTCTTCTATTTTAAATTGTAGCTAACATCTAGTACATGCAACAGGGGTTGTTTTAAGAAGTAAATGAGATTCTAGGAGGTAAAGTGATTAGTAGAGTGCAGATGAATAGTAAGTGCTTAATTCATGTCAGTTATTTTTATCATTTTATCACTGGTTTTGATTATCTCCCTTGTTTCCTGGTTTATAATTTTTAATGCTTTTTTTTTTTGCAAATTTACTGCAAATTATTTGATCGTTTATAAAAAAGATTCCTGACCTTTGTGAAAATAAAGATCAACCAAATGAGGTATCAAAGGCTATTTTATTAATAACTTGCTGTAACAAGAGAGTCAGCTGCCATTACATGTGTTTGGCGGAGGCTGAAAAGCAGGCAGACGAGCAGGAAAACTATGTGGTGGGCAAAAGGGAAGCCTCCAGGTGTGCCCTGATTGGAGGCTGTTGGCGTGAGGAAGTTGTCTGCTAGCAATGAGCATCCCATGTGATTGGTTAGGAGAACAGATTCAGCCTCCTCTAGTTTGTCCCAAGTTGGAAGTGGGAGCTCAAATTAGGGAAGCTGCCAGTTATTAATCAAGTCCTGGCCACTTGGAGACAATTTTACAGATGTTATTGCTTGTCTTCATGGACCGCTGCTAGAGACACCAGTCTGAGTATCTGCAACTTGACTTCAACAGGCTGGCTTACTGGGTTAATTATTGAACACGAAATTGGTTTAATATGCGGGTTGCTGCAGGTTGCAGTTTGGAGTTCTAGTTTTGTACATGGTTTAGCTGTTGTCCACTAGTATGTGTAGACTCTCACCTTGCTGTCATGGTGATACATCCAAAACACAAATCGTATTGGTGATTTGTCTGCTTAAAATCCTTCAGTAGTTTCCTGTGTCTCCAGGATAAGTGCAAAGGCTCTGAGCAGGACACTAACGGTGCTCAATGGTCCCAGCTTTTCCTGTGTTTATGGTTTTATCCAAGATCATGCTTGGCAGGAGGTTGTGCTTTATTCTAGAGGAATAACAACATCATTTGCATTTCCAATGCATACACTAGACTGCTTGACAGCTCTGTTGATTGCTGTCCTTACAGGGAACACCCTCCACCCACTTGCTTTGCTCTTTATTGCCTTCATTTCAGCCTGCTCAGCCACCACCCTCTCTGGAAGCCTGCAGTGAAGGTGTTCAACTCCTCATCTGTGCTCCCAGAACACCACGTGTCAACTTCGGCCCCAGGACTCAGCACATCGCTTTCCAATTCCATCTTCATGTGTGTCTCTCTCCCATTCCAGACTGTGAGCTTCCCAAAGGCAAAATCTGTTTTCTTTGTCCTCTTCGCTGGCACTTTGAGCAGGTCCTGGCACATATTTTATGTACTGTGCTGAATAAGACAGGTAGGGGGTTAGGACCAACATTTTCCAACTTCTGTTTGAGAGTTCTTTCCAGTAAGAAACGTCTTATGAAAATGTGACATTAAAACTGAATGCTGGAAAGTAATTGCGAGTGGTTCAATGGAACCAAATATGATTAAGGCATTTTCAGTCTGTCCTCGCTGGCATTTCCAAAAATGTCTCTATCCTGAGCTTAAGTGTGGTGAGTAGTCTGCAACAGCTATTGGAAGGCAAATCCTGTTCTTTGCCTGACAATAAAAACGGGATATAGGAGCTCTTTTTGAAGCATCTGTTTGTGTCCTGGAATGTAAATATCTGCCACTTTTCTAATTAAGACTTCAGTAAGAGAACTCTGACACTATGAGCAAAGATCCGACCTTAAGACAAAGAGAAACAGCAAATCTCAATGGTACAAGTGGTAAAAATGGCCCCGAGAGTTGATGGCATACTTTTGAAGTGGTACCTTTCTGCCAAGGCCAATAGCTGCAGGGAATGTGAAGGTTATTCTCGAAGACTAGGGAAATGTCACCAGGACCTTTGTCTCTTAGAACTGCCTCCTGCCGGCTGTGTACAGTGGCTCAGGCCTGTAATCCCGGCACTTTGGGAGGCCAAGGCGAAAGGATCACGAGGTCAGGAGACTGAGACCATCCTGGCTAACACAGTGAAACCCCGTCTCACTAAAAAAAAAAAAAAAACTTAGCCGGGTGTGGTGGCACATGCCTGTAGTCCCAGCTACTCAGGAGACTGAGGCAGGAGAATATCTTGAATCTGGGAGGCAGAGGTTGCAGTGAGCTGAGATCGCACCACTGCACTCCAGCCTGGGTGACAGAGCCTCAAAATAATAATAATTATTATTATAACTGCCTTGTTCTTTTCCTCCTCCCTGACTCTAGATAAGTGCTCTCTCCCAAAAGGCAGTTACAATTGTTCTGTAAATTAGTCTTTCCCTTTCCCTTCTTGCCCCACCAATCCGAAGATTGACGCTTCCTAAGGCATGCTTTTGATCTTGTCATTCATCTGCTCAAAATGTCGCAGTTTCTAAAGGCCCAACCAGTAGGCGTGTGTCCAAGATGATCTGTCCTAAGTCCACAACTTGTCTTTCCATTTCTAGTTCGCTATACAGTCTTTGAGTCATACTCCAGCAATTTCAGAATATGACTTGCATGGTCCCACGTCCGTAAGTTTCTTGACTTGAAATTTTCTACGTGTCTATGATGGTTTTGCTGATCTCTTTATCTTAGAGTTTTCTAGACTCACCTGAAGGGGCTGGGGAGAAAGAGTTTATTAAATATACAGATTCCTTGGTCTGAAAGCAGCTCATTACTTCTACAAAAAGTGTGCTTAAGGGAAGCAGTATTTGGGGGGAAAACTTTTGTGAGTGGAAATGCCTAAAGAACCTGTCTTCAAGTGGTGTCAGTATATGATGAAAATTGGTTTTACTTGGATTGGATGACACAGATTAATAAAAATAGCAGACTCTCTAAATGACGTTTTATTCAGACATCATAGAAGAGGACAGCAATCAGTGACCTAGATCACACATTATGATGATTTTCATTTGGATTTGGTAGTCTTTAAGAAGATTGATTGCAGCATCCAAATCTATAGTACAGACTTTTGGGTGTGTCTAGATGCTGTATTTGTAAGAAGCACCCAAAGGGATTATTCTTTTTTTTTTTTTTTTTTGAGACTGAGTCTCACTCTGTCACTTAGGCTGGAGTGCAGTGGTGTGATCTCGGCTCACTGCAGCCTCTGCCTTCTGGGTTCAAGCAATTCTCCTGCCTCAGCCTCCCGAGTAGCTGGGACTACAGGTGCCCGCCACCACACCTGACTAATTTTTTGTATTTTTTTGGTAGAGACGAGTTTTCACCATGTTAGCCAGGATGGTCTCGATCTGACCTCATGATCCGCCCACCTCAGCCTCCCAAAGTGTTGGGATTACAGGTGTGACCCACCGCACCCAGCCAAGATTACTCTTTAGACTAAATTTTAAAGAGTCCTTGTGAGAAATAATCCAGTATCTTTCATAATGTTTTTTTGTAGTTGGTAAAACTTTATACCTGGGTAATTATTTTTTCTAGTGGATTATCAGTACAACAGAAGGCCCTGCATTACTTATTATTTTTATTTATTTATTTATTTATTTATTTTCTTTAGAGACAGGGTTTTGCTTTGTCACCTAGGCTGGAGTACAGTGGTGTGATCATAGCTCACTGCAGCCTCAAACTCCTGGTAACAAGTGATCCACCTGCCTCAGCTTCCCAAAGTATTGAAATTACAGGCATGAGTCACCTGCATTACAGGCATAATACACTTGAAGGCCATGTATTATTTCCCTTGAATCTCCACAGAACATGGCAGTGCTCGTTTTAGACCAGAAATCAACCATCAAATGTTAAATTCTTGAACTACAGCAGTTTGAGGGAACACAGGTTGTTTGATATTGTTACAGAGCAATAATTTGGGGGTAATAACAGGGTATTTTAATGCAATTTTATTCAATTGAGAAGATACATTCCTGAAAAAACTCAACTGCGCTCATCATTTGCAGCCTTACTAGGAAAATAAAGTTTATTCTAAGCAGGCATGTTAAACGTGCAGTTTAACAGAATGTGCTTTGAAATAATTTGACTCGAAAGACTGTAATTTCTGAACTTTCAGTAATTTAGGTGACAGATATTTGTCTGAAATTTGTTGTATTTGTAATGGCACAAGAATATTCTCAGTCCAAGCTGAAAAGCATGTATCATCCTGGATCATAGAAAATCACCAACAATATGCAGGAAAAGAAGGAACCAAAAGGACATAGATGGTTTTGAAGTAACAAACATTCTTGCTTCAAGGAGTTACCAACTGGACATAAAGCCAGGCTGAATTGTCTTGAGGAATGTACATTAATTGTGGTTTGAAACCGTGCTTTGTCAATGCTGTGTCTTTTATTTTATAAATGCAGGCACCTGTTTAAATAATTTATAGATGACCTTAAGCAGTCAATGGTCTTCTAGTGGAGATGCTTGTTAAATTAGTAAAACAGATAGATCTACAGAGAACTATTTTAGGTAGATCAAAAGAGATCCACAAAATTTTGGTTGGAGAATGAATTGAAAGTACAGTGGGTGTTCCACAACAGGGAACACTCAATGAGCTGCATAGAATTTCTCGGTGTTGGGTGTTCTGATTTGAAGCCTCATTACTTCCTCTGTATCATTAGGTAGCAAATTTACTTCATCCAAATTAAATTAATCAGTTATCTAATTAATACTTATACAATATTTTTGACAGTTGGGGGAAATCGAGGGAGGGGAGAGGATGACCGATGTCAATGTGCCATAATTAGTAATGCACCAATTAAGCCAATCCGATACGACAAATTGGATTAAAACCTAACAGATCCAGGGATGTGTTTTGCCTTTTTTCCCCCTACAGCTGTAATGCAAAGTGAAAAAAAAATAATTCAGTGTGTACAAATGAACCTTTGGATTAGTCATGACTGTTTCATGTTGTGCTATACAGTTGAGCAACATCTTCAGGATGTGACGTTAATTGGGAGGGAAAGAACAGGTTATTTATTCTACCAAGGCAAGGTCTAACATGTTATCATATGTGGCTCCTACACGTTGTTCCATGACATGCAAATTGTCCTACAACAACAACAACGTGGTTTATTAGGAATATTCTGGTCTCTAAATTTGGTGAATCCTTATATAAGTGGTGATCTAAACTGGAGAAAAATGGTAATTTAGTTTTAAGTAGACAGATAGGGACAGCACGAGTCTCAAAAGTTGCTCTTATTTCACCAAGTGTAAACACAACGATGGCGGATTGTGACTAAAGCTTCTGTCTGTCCCTCTCTCACACATAACAGGCATGGCCGCTTGGCAGCAGCAATGTTTTCCACCAGAGATTAATATCATTTTACAAATCTTCTACGCACAGATTTCCAGGGAGCCATTACCCACCGGGTGGATACAACCTACTTTGATTGTGAATTTACTATCCATGTTATATTACATTAGACCAACCTATCAAAAATCACTCAAGTCCTCTGCTTGTGTATTTTCTAGCATTTCTTGTCTTCATCAATACACTAGGTGTTGAAGATGGTGACTGAGTAACTCTAGAAGTCATAAATAGGTGACAATGACCATATAGAGTTTCTGATTGTAATAGGACGGGAGAAGACAAACTGCAAAAACCTAATGTCACTCCAAGCCTCTTTTTTTGAGACGGAGTCACTGTCACCCAGGCTAGAGCACAGTGGCACAATTTCAGCTCACTGCAGCCTCCGCCTCCTGGGTTCAAGTGATTCTCTTGCCTCAGCCTCCTGAGTAGCTGGGACTACAGGCGTGCACTACCACACCTGGCTAATTATTTATTTATTTATTTTTTTAGGTGGATTCTTACTCTGTCACCAGGCTGGAGTGCAGTGGTGTGATCTTGACTCATTGCAACCTCCAGCTCCTGGGTTCAAACGATTCTCCAGCCTCAGCCTCCCGAGTAGCTGGGACTACAGGCGTGCACCACCATGCCCAGCTAATTTTTGTATTTTTAGTAGAGACAGAGTTTTCCATGTTGGCCAGGATGGTCTCAATCTCTTGACCTCGTGATCCACCCACCTCAGCCTCCCAAAGTGCTGGGATTGCAGGTGTTAATTTTTCTAATTTTAATAGAGATGGGGTTTCACCATGTTGGCCAGGCTGGTCTCAAACTCCTGACCTCAAGTGATCCACCCAGTTCAGCCTCCCAAAGTACTGGGATTACAGGCGTGAGTTACCACACCCAGCCAAAGCCTCATTTCTTGAAGAAAATCTTAGCTTCTAAATCTTTTTGTCTCCAAATCCCACACATCAGACTTTGAGGGAAGGTGGGGGGTGTGTACACGTGTGCTAAAGATTATAGTGGTGCAGTCTGCATACACTCAGGCCTGCAGCAATTGAGTAATATTCACTAAATTAGAACTAAACAATGTTTCTGACTTTTTCCCCTAACATCTCATCTGTGCCACTAGCATGCAGGGGGCTAAGTGGTGAAAAGGTATGTGATATTCATATTTCACATTCTGGCATGATAATGTCATAATGTTTCCTGCCCTCTCCATTCCCACCCTGAGCCTTAAGTCAGCCAGGACCAATCCGGACCACCCAGCTGCCAGAATCCCAACAGCAATGACATCTCAAGAGTCCTGCTTTTTCTGCGGCTCACGTCCCAACCCATCCCCTTCCCAAGTTTCGTACTCTCTCTTTACCTGCTCTAGTTGCCGTCTTTGACCTCCTGTCTCTTTTGTGTCCTGCACACAAGATGCTGATTCTCTGGCATTGATGACAGCTCCTCTCCTAGGTCACACTTTCCCCTTGCCCTTCAGTTTGTGCTTGCTTTTGATGTCACCGTGTGTAACACAACTGGAGTTCCTGGCTTCCCTTTACCCGGCCAGTGTTTCCCCTGAGTTTGCCATTCATCTCACAGAAGTTTTTCTTGTAATCTTAAGAGTTTTTCTTCTCTTCCCTTTGTACCAAGAAAAAAAAAAAGTCACTGCTTAGGTCCCAACTCCTTCTTTTCTGGTGCCCTCACTTGTCAAAGTGACATCTGGCTATTGGAAAGTGGCAATGTGAATGGGCTAATTTGAGGGGTACTGCCCCATTTCCTGTTTAGAACTTCCCAAAGAGGCACGTGTTTTTTGAAAATTGCTTTCAGAGAAAAGCCTTCTAGAACAAGCTTGTCCAACCCATGGCATGCAGGCTGCATGCGGCCCAGGACAGCTCTGAATGCAGCCCAACACAAATTCCTAAATTTTCTTAAAACATTATAATATTTTTTGTGTGTGAATTTTTTTTTAACTCATCAGCTGTCATTAGTATTAAGTTTATGTGTGGTCCAAGACAATTCTTTCTCTTCCAAATGTAGCCCAAAGAAGTCAAAAGATTGAGCACCCATGTTCTAGACTTTTATTAAGCTTAAGTTCATAGGTTTCCTTAGTTATTCAGGTTTCCTTAGTTTTTCACCCTAGTGTTATTTTTCTGTGCAAGGATTTGATCCTGGATACCATATTTCATTCAATCATCCTATCTCCCTAGGCTCCTCTCATCTGCGGCACTTTCTCACAGTTTCCTTGTGTTTGATGACTTTGCCAGTTTTGGGCAGTCTTGATCAAGTATTTTGGAGTGTCTCTTAATTGAGATTTTCTTCATGTTTTTCTCATGATGAGACTGAGATTCTGAGTTTTGAGAAAGCTCACAGACGTAAGTTCTGTTTTCTTTACATCATGTCAAGGGTACACAACATCAACATGGCTTTTCACTGTTGATGTGAATCCTGGTCACCTGGCCACAGGAATGTTTGTGAGGTTTCCCCACTGCAAAGTTATTCCCCAGCCGCTTTTCAGCAGTGTTTGGGATTCTGGCATAAGTCATAGATGTTGGCCTCCTTTGAACTGTCTCCCACGCTTTCGGTACTGGTCCCTATGAACTGGGCAATCAAATCGTGCTTCAAACAGGTCTGTTGTCTAAGAACTTAGGGTTCTAATAGTTTTACTTTGTTGGAGATGAAAAAAAAAACTTCTTAGAGTTGTTGTTTATTTTTATTTATGTTTTTAGTAGATGCCAGGCAAGGAAGGAAAATAGCTGTGATCCTTGTGGTGAAACTCTTCTCCATCTTGGCTGTAAACCACATCTGATAAAATCACATCGAATGAATCATACACACACACACACATACACACAAGTGCATGTAAAACTGATGAGATCTGAGCACAGTCAATAGTTTGTGTCAATGTCACTTTCCTGCTTGTGACATTATACTCTACTTGTGCAAAATATTACCACTGGGGAAAGCTGAGTAAAGGATGCATCTTTCTGTATTATTTCTTACAACCTGCAGGTGAAGCTACAATTATCACAAAATAACAAGTTTGAAAAGATTAAACTATTAAATACAATTTAAAGTATCTGTGTAGTTCTTTTTGTCTTTAGAATACACCTCACTAAGCCTATATAGTCAAAAAATATATATTTTAAAGTCACTTTAAAAAACGTACTGTGGGCTTATATTATTAATGCAATATTCAGTTAGAGTTATTTGCTCATTTACTGTCATTTGTTTTCAATATCAGGGATTTCTTACTAAACTGAGTTGTGTTTTCTTAATAGGTAATGTATTTACATGATTCAAAAGTTAACAATAATATGAAGAGATGCCTAGAAAATCTTGCTTCCTTTAGTGCCTCTTTGTTTTCCTTCTCAACCCCTTATAGGTAAATGTTTTCTTATGTTATGCTTACCCTTCCAGAGTTTGTTTATATGAACAAATAATTGCCTTATCTTACTAAAGAAATCGACATACAATATATGCTATGATGCATGTTGCTCATTTCCCCAGTATATTTTAGAATAACAATATATTCTCTCTTTATCATAATACATAGAGAACATCCTTATTCTTTTTAAAAACTATATTATATTGTATTCCACCACAAGGATGTACCATAGTTTACTCAGTTTTCTTTTGCAGAACATTAAGCTAACAGGTAATACCACAATGAGTAGCCTGGTACATATGAAATTTCTTACTTATTCAGGAATAACTGTAGTGTGCATTGCTGGAAGTTTGATTGTCAGGTTTAAAAATTAAAGAATTTGCAGTGTTATTAGATACTGTCAGATTTTCCTCCATAGGTATTGAACCATTTTGCGCTTCTTCCAGAAATTACAAGTGTCTCTTCAACAGCATTATTTTCAAACTTCTGTATTTTCCCCAATTTGATAGCTAGGAAATGATTATTACCATAGTTAATTTTTATTCATTTTATTATGAATGACGTTGCACATCTTCACAAATGCTTAAATGTTATTTGTAATTTGTTTTTTGTGTGATTTGTCTTTTTATATCCTTTGTTTAGGTTTTTCCATTAGGGTGCTCTTCTATTTCTAGAAGTTTAAAATGTATATATTACATATATATACACACTATATATAATTGATATATATTTTAAATACATTTATTTGTATTTAAAAACATGTATTTAAATACATGTATTTAAAACATTTAAAATATATATATATTATTTTAAATATATGTTTATTATGTTTATTATATATTATATATTTTATAAATATATGTATATATCATACAATATATTATGTGACATATATGAATATATTATATGCAGTTTATATATAATGTATATGTTTAACTTACATATTATATAGCATAATATATATTAATAGACTATAGGAAATGCTTAGAAATTCAGGTGTGTATACATATCTATGTAATCATATATATATGTATATATACTTATGTATTTACTTCTTTGGGTTTTTAAACCGACATCCTGTGGCTCAAAAGGAGATACAGTGAGCGTTGAACAAGTCAAATCCTCCATTTGTAACCATTCCCAAACTAGAGGATGAACACAATCAATACATATATTATGATTAGACAACAAAGGTTAACACAATCAGTTCCAGGTACTGATCTCAAAGCTCAGAATAACAAACACATTCCATTATGAATCATAAAACATTCCATTAGGTAATGAATGAACCCCATACAATGCCTGGTGATGTAGTAGATACTTAATAAATATTTATTGAAATAATTAATGATATTTGGAATGTTTTATTTATTTTAAAACATATTACGGATTGACTAAAATATGTTAGCTATGTTAATCCAAGTTCTGTGTGTCCCAGTTTTGAGTTCCTTTTACCTTGTATTAACTACGTCGGTTCCTCCAGGTAGACACCTAACAATTGTTATTGTTGACATGATTGCAACTATGTAAAAAAGGTACATACAGCAGAGTCTTGTATGAAATACACCAGAATGGTTGTCACTTTTCTAGATGCCGAGACAATAGATGATTCTCAACTTCATTCTTCTTTTATATATTACCACATTTTCCATAATAAATTTCACTACACTGTTAATGGTTAAACATTCCTTATTTTTGTAAAAATGCAAATGCGGCCAGGTGCAGTGGCTCATGCCTGTAATCCCAGCACTTTGGGAGGCTAAAGCAGACAGATCACCTGAGGTCAGGAGTTCGAGACCAGCCTGGCCAACATGGTGAAACCCCGTCTCTACTAAAAATACAAAAATTAGCTGGGCATGGTGGCAGGCATCTGTAATTCCAGCTACTTGGGAGGCTGAGGCAGGAGAATCGCTTGAACCTGAGAGGTGGAGGTTACAGTGAGCCAAGGTCATGCTATTGGACTTCAGCCTGGGGGACAAGAGCAAGATTTTGTCTCAAAAAAAAAAAAAAAAAAAAAAAGCAAATACTTCTACTACTGATACATTTGGGCAGTGAGCCATATACAGGCAGTTTTTCCATATTTTGGCAGTTGTTCCATATTTTGGTCCCATTGCAATGGAAGCTATAAAATTTCTAACTGGGGAAGTTTAGGTAAATAACAAAAAGTATTACAACCATTAACAAGACTTTAACCCCAGTGCAATGGGTTTATTAAAAACAAGCAATACAAGGATGCAAGGGTATGATTATATACCTTAGTTTCTGATAGCCATTCTTGATATGAAAATAACTGAAAAGAGATCCCAGAGCAACCAGGGATTCTTCTATAATAAACTATGGCTGTCAAGATGAAAGCAAATTCATCCATTCTCTGCAGAGTAACTCTTATTAATTATATGAGCATGATTTTCTTCCCGGAGAGTTATTTAAGTGAGCATTTTGTCCCACCACTGTGGGATGTGGTCAGGCACACTTGAACTTTGAGGAGTGTGCCTTTGATTCTCTTATTTCTGACTAAATTGCTAAAAGTCAGACATTGTGTGGAAATGGATTTTGGTACCAGCCGACATGAAGCAAGATCACTTAGCATCCTCCTGGTGCGCCGAGGTTTTCCTTTGAAGTCTGTTCGAGGGAAAGGTTGTGCTTTCCGACAACATAGAAATTATTCTCCTGGACTGTGCTTTGAGTTTATCAATTTGTGGAGGTCATATCCTGAGCAAAACTACAAAGAATTGCATTCAGCCAGCATCGAAGACCTTTGCCATGTAGAGACACTATATGCTGAGATGATCTAGGGTAGAGGGGAAAGGGTATTTTTAAAAAGGGGAGAATCAAGGGCATGATAAACGTTACTGCCCTAAATGCATACTTTACTTTTTTCCTTCAATGTATACATCAAAGTATTAAATTATACAACTATTTATAATCCTTTCATTTGCAAGTCTTTCTACTGCTGTGGATGGTGCTGATGACAATGATGATTGTATTTTCCCTAAACACGACTCATCCCTATAATTCTTTGAACCTTTTCATACTTCATGCTTCAGACCACATAGTGGTTAAATTACGCCAAATTAGTGATAGCTCTTACTATTTCGACACGTATTTTCACTAGCCCTTGCTGAGTCTGCAAAGTTTGTGCAATATCTGCATTTATCTGGGATTCCCCCGGGCAAGCTTTAAGGATACTCATGAAGAGACCTGATCAAGTTCCCAGTGCTATCACGAATTAATTCTCCCATCATGGCCCTAGTGCTGCTTTTTTTTGACACCACTAATGCCACCACTAAAGACACATCAAATTTTGGAGAGTGTCAAAGCAGCACATTCTTGGTCTCCATACCCACCTTGTGAAGATGGAGCTAAACTCTGAGATGAGAAGGCTGCCTTCATTACTGATTTGTTTGACACTTTTATACATAGACCTATACCCTGAAGTCTCATAAGTGGAACATGCCTCTTTATTTGGATTTTTAGCCCCTTTCCTCACTAGGGTTTAGAAAGCAGCCTGGAGGTTGGCATAAGGAGATGACTGATTTCTGAGACTGACCTGGGCTGCATTCTCTGCTTTCATGCCGTCCAATGGTCGAGCCCCTTCCATGTGAGTCTCACTTCCTTCTTTAGGTTTAGCTTGCCATCCCCTAGGGTGCCATCATCAAATGCTTTGACAAAGGCAATGGGTCACTTCCTAACTTCCTCTATATTGTAGCATGAGCTATATGTCAGAAAGCATGGTCATATTCTTAACTTTACTAATTATTCACTTCCATGAGCCTACACTGTTTCTTACCTCTGAGTTTCTGTTTTCTCATTTGTAAAACAGGGCAGAAATACCTCCCCAAGAGAGTTATAAAAATGACATGACATAATATATGCAACATTTAAAATGCCCTTCTACCCATTACAGACCCTAATATGGTAATGCATTAGTACTGGGTAACTTAGTGAGCTGAGAATCTTCTGGATGAAAGCAGGGAAAATAGGAAGTTCTCTGGCCAAATGAAGGAAAGGATTAGGTTCTCCGTATCTCTCTCTACTCCAGAAAATTCCCTTCTGGAGGAAAAAGTGAGTATGAGTAGGAAATAGATACAAGCATTGAAGTAGTTTTGAGAAAAGGTAAAGTGATCACCCATGATGCAACTAAGAACATGATATCAACCTCAAGTCTGTGGAAATTCTGGATTTTTTCCTTCCCACACTTGTCAAATTCACATTTTATATGAATTCACATAAAATTCACATTTTATGTAAAATTCACATAAAATACACATTTTACGAACTATGCCAGGTGAGTGGGACTCTAGATGCTTCAAGATTTCACAGCCTAGAAAGGTGGGAAAATGTCACTGGTAGCAGCAGAGGCGAAAGAATTTACAATGAAGCATGTAGAAGGTCTCAACGTCTGTATACAGTCTTGGGTTTGAGATATTTCCAGGACTGCTGAGAAAGGGAAATGTCTTCTCAAATAAAATACATCAACAAAGTAGCTACCTGGGAGCATCACAACAAGTTGCGTGCATCATGGTATTGTCATTATCTCATCTCTATTGTAAGAGAGAAAGAAACATATCTTAATTTTCTTTGTTTCTCTCAAAGTATGAGCTCATAACTCTGTACATAATAGGCTACAATAATTTTATAATTAATTTTATAATTGTTGAAATAAAACATCCAAAGACTAAATTTGCCTTAGAATAGTCATTTGACTATTGTGTATCTGACTATGACAATTCCACATTGTACTTTTGACAGCTTCTCATTGTCCCAGCACTATGACAGTTCCACATCGTACTTTTGACAGCTTATTGTTCCGGCAGCTACTTCCAGACCTGCTGTCCAGCAGTCTGCTGCATCTGAAACTCACAGGGAGCAGGGCTCTTTGCCACAGAGGAAAGAGCCAATGTTCTGAACGCTCTGTGAATGGGGTAGAGTTGCCCTGTGATTTCTTCATTATGAATATGCTGGTGACCTTGGCAGAATTATGCTGCTATGATGTGTTCCTTACACACTTCTTTTTCCTGGCTTTTGTCCAATTACCTTCATTCAATTCACCAAGGTGGCTGCTCCTGTATATTTATCTTATTTTTTCCATGTTTAGTCTAGTGTAGCCAGAGACCAATAAACACGTCCTTCATTCCTAGAAACTGATGGCAATTCAGAACCTCATTTACTGAGGGCGTTGTCCTGCCACTTTCTGTTAAATAGAGCTGGTAGAAAAGCAGGGGAAAGTTGGCCTGACTCTGGCTTTGACACTGCATTTTCAGAGCTCACATTCTGTTGGAAAGAACAATCATTAAATGGGTCAGGCAAGCTCAGGATTTCAATTTGGGGAGTTTTGCTGAATTTGAATTAGTTCTAAGGTTGTGAGAAAAAGGATTTGCTGTGATATTCCATACCAGCAGTGTAAGTCTAAGAAGATGACGGCAGGCTCTTGGGGAAGAATTCTAATGGGAGCCTATTGATTAAAGAAAATGTTCAGTTCTTATGCCATATAAAGATCTTCCTCTTTTAAAAATCCATCAAAGGGTCATATTTTGGAAAAATACTTGCAGAGAAGCAAATTATGAGTAGTCACTACATCAACATTTTGTATAGTGCCTACTTAGAACAATGGCAATGCCAACTTTCAACAAATTTTTTATTCATGAATACTTGCTGTATCCAATCTGTTCTTAATGAAATGTGATGTGAAATGGAGGCAAGTTAGATTACTGACAGCCAAGAATCCCTGAAATACTATCTCACCTCTTGAAGGTCAGTTTTTGTAGGGATAAAATGAGACAATCATTCTTACTTCCGTTGTTAAATAAGACTTTCTCCATTGTCTTGCAGTTTCTGCAAAAGTTGCAAAGCTGAAGACAATAGATGATAGTTGAATCCTTCCTTGTTCTAAAGATTAAGCTGAACAGGAGCCTAGGAGCCTCTCCAGTGTTTACTGTGACCCTCAACCTCCCATTGTGGGGAAAAGAAAGATCAGACTGTTACTGTGTCTATCTAGAAAGAAGTAGATATAAGAGACTCCATTTTGTTCTGTATTTGAGATGCTGTTAATCTGTGACCCTTCCCCCAACCTTGTCCTTGCAAGAGACATGTGCTGTGGTGACTCAAGGTTTAAAGGATTTTGGGCTGTGCAGGGTGTGCTTTGTTAAACAAGTGCCCGAAGGCAGTATGCTTGTGAAAAGTCATCACCATTCTCTTAATCTCAAGTACCCAGGGACACATACACTGCCCGAGGTCGCAGGGACCTCTGCCTAGGAAAGCTAGGTATTGTCCAAGGTTTCTCCCCATGTGATAGTCTGAAATATGGCCTCGTGGGAAGGTAAAGACCTGATCATCCCCCAGCCTGACACCCGTGAATGGTCTGTGCTGAGGAGGACTAGTATAAGAAGAAAGAAGGCCTCTTGGCAGTTGAGATAGAGAAAAGCATCTGTCTCCTGCCCATCCCTGGACAATGGAACATCTCCGTGTAAAACCCGATTGTATGTTCTGTTTACTGAGAAAGGAGAAAACTGCCTTAGGGCGAAAGGTGGGACTTGCTAGCCCAATGCTGCTCTTTATGCACTAAAAAGGTTTATGGAGATGTTTACATATGCATATCAAGGCACAGCACTTTTCCTTAAACTTGTGTCACAGAGATCTTTATTCACATGTCTTACTGCTGACCTTCTCCCTACGATGATCCTATTATCCTGCCACTTCCCTTTGTCTAAGATGGTAAAGATAATGATCAATAAATACTGAGGGAACTCAGAGACCGGTGCCGGGATGGGTCCTCTGTATGCTGAGCGCCAGTCCCCTGGGCCACTTTTTCTTTCTCTATACTTTGTCTCTGTGTCTCATTTCTTTTCTCAAGTCTCTCGTTCCACCTAACGAGAAACGCCCACAGGTGTGGAGGGGGCAGGCCACCCCTTCATCCCATCTCAATAGAACAAGAGAGAAGACTAGGGAATTTGGGAAACATTCCTAGAATGTCAACCCAGTAGAAGTTCTGGGCCATTTTCTCTCCTCCCTCTGCCAGGGAGTGGAGAGCATGACCCCCAGGTCAGTCAGTTGGAGGGACTTTAAAAGGATGTTCACAGAGATGTCCTGGCTGGAGGTGTTTTAAGTTGTACAAAATCATGGTGAGGTGGAAGTGAGAGGCTTCTGGGAAGGCCTTGAGTTGTTCCCTGAAAAGTGAGGCCCATAGAGGATGCAGAGACTCTTTGCTGGGAGAGTGCTGGAGTGAGAGGTCTGGAGAGAGAGGAGGAAAGGATCAGGGTGGGGCCTGCCCTTCTCTCCATTTGGCAAGAATACATACATTTCCTGTGAGCCAGAAGGATGCTGTTAAATTCAGTCAGTCCTGAAGCAGGAGATTTTGGCAATAAGTAGAGGGTTGGTGGCAGGGAAGCCTACAGAGGCCAGGCAGTGACCCTTTGGGGACTCTTTTGGGAAACTGCAATATAAAAGACACTGTGTGTGTGTGTGTGTGTGTGTGTGTGTGTGTGTGTGTGTGTTTGGGAGTGCCTCCTGAAGAACCACCCCCACCACCCCCTGACAAGCAGCCTTTCATTCATGAGTATTGATAAGTGAATATGTCAGTGTCCAAAACTTTCTGTGATTTTCTTCTAATTGGCAACACGTTTGCCCCTACTCAACTGCAGCCCCACTCGCACTGGTCAGTACCTCGAGGCCATGAGGGTCACGATTTTCCTCTAATTTGCCACACATGCGCCCCTCCCCAGGTGCAGCCCCACCCGCACTGGTCAGAGGCCATGAGCATCAAGACTGAATGTAAAACACACCAGTGCATAATGAAAAGCTCAGAAAGGAAAGCTCTTATGAGCATGATCACAAGGACTCTGTGAAGGAAGATTGTGGTACATATAGAAAGTCATTGTAAGTATTTCCATGTTACTCTGATAGAAATATTTCTGAAAAAATCCATCAAGTAGTGTTTATTTTAATAGAGTGCACACCTTGCTCCTGACTTAAATGATCAAACTAAAATTCTATTGCCCTGAAAACATTTTCCCAAAGTATTATTAAAGCAAATAAGTAATTTAATTTAATAAATGATTAAGATCGTAGAAACAAAAATAGAGATAAACAAGGTATAAATGTTTATTATTTTAAATCATTTCAGTTCATTTTCAGTTCTGGTTCATTGGCACTAAAATTTAAAGGAAAAATATGGGCTAGAAAATATTGAACAGAAAAATCACTTATCTGCCGTGATATCTTCTGAATTATTCTTGTTTGTTTTTCACAGCCCCTTTTCCAGTATTTTAAAATTATATTTTCATGATGTCGTGTTCATTTATTCAAATACTGACAGATTTTTCCACGTGTGTTGTAACCTGTGTTTATGCTACACCAAAAGAGCATGGAGAGAGAGCAAGACAGCAATTCAAAAACGTGGCCAGGGATGACTTGAAAAACTGCAGAACTCCACAACACAATGGGTAGCACTTTTAATTAAATTTGTAGTCGACTGATAATAAAATTGATAATTTGACTTGTATTTTCTTTTAAATCTCCTTTAATTCTTACAAATAAGATACAGTAGTATCATTTTCTATTCTGAGTTATACTTGTTCAGATTCAAGCTCAGGGCATTGTTGTTTCTGAGGCATCTGCCACGGAAAAATACATAGGACATATATTCTAAACCTTTGCAGTTATCTCCACAAAGATGTATCCGATCAGTTACATACAGCTGGAACTTACACGGGCCTGCAGGCCCTTTGTTCAAATGACTAATCATTTTTTCCTGGTGTATCAAGTGATAAGGGTAGAAATCACTCCTTTTCTTGACACCAGGTCAAGAGAGGCAGGCTTATTTCTTTAAGCTTGTAGAGATCTACTTTGAAAAGAACTGAATGGTATGCAGCATTTTTCAATGCCAAATGGCCTACTTAAGATTTTTATCAGAGATTCTTATTTCTAGTAATGTCAAGTTTGGATATGCAGATCAAACCTTCAGTGAAAATGCCTGAAACTCCTTAGACATAGTAAAGAGCTGACAAGAAAGGAAGGAGCTCCCTGGCCAGCATCTAAGAGGAAATGAGAGAGAGAGAGTGCACCAGGGCACCAGCTGGCTAGAGCCACTTTAGCCCGGAGGGTATTTGTGGAGCTTGGTGATGTGGGGCCCACAGCTGCTCAAGGAGAGGAGTCAAATGGGGAATGCTCTGCATTAGTCTGAGATCCCAAAGGCACCCCTCTCAGAGTAGAAGTGAATTAGATTTACACCTCCACCTCATACCACAGGGAACAGCAGGGAAATGGCTGCTTTGTGTCTTAGGTTGAGTTTTCACACAGCTGACTTTAAAGACTGTGTTAGTCAGCAATCTAGGAGAAATGGAACCAATGAGAGAATATCATTGGTTCATAGATATACCTATGAATCATCTGTCTCTCTATTTCAATATCTATTCATTATAAGAAATTGTCTCATGTGATTACGAAGGCTGGGAAGTCCAATGATCTGCCTTCTGCAAACTGGAGACCCAGAAAAGCTGGTACTATAATTCAGTCCAAGTCCGAAGGCCTGAGAAGCAGGGAAGCTGAAGGTACAAATGCCAGTACAAACGCTGGAGAAACTGACGAACGGTGTCCTAACTCAAGCAGTGGGGCAGGACCAAAAGGGACAGATTTTGTCCATTTCTGACTTTGGTTCTATTCGAGTCCTCAACAGATTGGATGATGCTCCCCACAGTGGCTGGGTGATTTACTTTGCTGGGCCCACTGCTTCCAATGCTGATCTCATCCAGAAACACCTTCACAGACTCACTCGTAAACAATGTTTAATGTGAGCACCACATGGCCCAATAAAGTTGACCACCACAGAGGCAGATTTGAGTACAAATAGTTTAGTGGCAGCCTTGGTGGATGCTGTATCATGCAACCGATATTCCCCCTTCATGAAAGACACTCATTCCGCTACATCTATGAGTGCGGGTGGCAGCTGGCTCTCTCTCAGGTGAGTGCCTCTCCAGGATTTGCCCTCAGCTGAAGAGAGCTCCTCATCCATGGTCACCCCTTCCCTGGTATCAGCCACATCCAGTGACTTGTTGGTGCAGGGGTTATACAGGCCCGGCCTCCTTGTCTGAAGGGGAGAAATCTGTGAAGGTCATTTCTATTCTGAAGCTCCTTGTGGGGTCATTTGAGGCCTCTGTGGAAACTGCATTGTGGTTTAGCTTTTCTCTCTGCTCAATTCTGCTGAATCTGCCTTCACAGATCCTTCAATAAGCCTCTTTTATATAAAATCTCAGAGACTTGGAGTTTGTTCCCTGGGGAACCAAATGACAAGAAGCAATTCCAGAGAATGTGGAAATAAGCTAAGAAAGGGAAGAAGATGAACAGATCGTGTTAGGCAACCGATGACTGCTCAGGGAAACTGCGCTTAATCCCACTGCGAGCCCTGTGAGATGGCACAGAACATGCCTCAGAGGGACAAGGACATTTGACTATTTTTCACCAACTTTCATTCATGATCAATTGAGAGTTGTTTTCAGGACTGTCCACTGTCATGTCCCCAGCATCACCAGCCTGCCTGGAAAATACGTCAGCACTCTTCCACGATCCCGGGAATGTCAGGGGACATGCAGTAAGAACCACTTCAGGAATGGAAATGAGGAGTTTTGATGGGATGTGATCAAAACATCAATGACAGTCACTATAATTTGATTCTGAAGGAGCAGAGTAAAATAGGAGAAGGGAAATAACCTCAGTAGTTGTGGCAAAGATCCAGTTCCAATGTGAATTCACGCCCCTTGCGCACACTACCTCTCCATGGTCCGTGGACTTGACACCCTGTAAACTTGCTTTAACTGGTTCTAGACTAGTACTGACTCCAACAGCCTGAAAGAAGGAAGTTCAAATCTGCTATAAAAGAAGAATCCATCATCCTAGGTATTGGTAAATACCCACGTATGTATTTTTAAAGAACAATATAAAGAAAAAAGTAAACATAAATTCAAATGGAGAAGTTGAGAAGGCACAGAGAGGGAAAACCTGTTGAAGCAATAGAAAAGAAAACCTAGACTTATAAGGACTCTGGCTATTGGACTTGCAAGAGATTGCACAAAAACTAGTTTATTATGAATACAGGGAAAAACATAAGCTTGAGTATATTTGCAGCAATAGAACTTTATAAGATGACTAGGCATATTTGAAAAAATAGAATGTCTGGAAATGAAAATAAAAATTTCAATGAATCTGAAATTCAATACTCAGTAGAAAGATTAACAGCTGACTAGAATGTGCTGATAAGGAAATGACAGATGTGTCATAAGAAATTATGAAGAATATAAAATTGAAGAATGTTAAAATGTGTGGTAAGAAGACAAGGAAAGTATGCTTGTAATTCAAGTTCCAGAGTAAAAGAAGTGGGAGCAAAAAACATTTGAAAAATTAGTGGCCAAAATTGTGCAAATTTGCCGAAAGCTAAAACCCACAGATCAGAAAATCTCAATAAATCCCAAGAAGAATAAATATAAATAAAACCACACCAAGTCACAAAAACTCTTGCTTAAACTATGTGATAAAGAAAACCTTCTGAGGCAGAAAAAAAGACTACTTATAGAAGAGTGAAGATAACAATTATAACCTGCCTTATTACCAGAAACTGTGCAACCCAGAAAAAAAAAAAGAAAATAAAATATTTGAAGTTCCAGAAAAAAGGAAAGGTTGTCAAACTCGAATTTTATAGCTAGAATGAATATTTTTTAAACATGAAGGTGAAATAAAGGTGAGAGACTCCTTTGCCAGCAGATCTGCACTACAAGAAATGTTAAGGAAAGTTCTTTAGGCAGTAAGAAAATGACACCAGATACAATTTAGATCCATGCAAAAGGATTAATAGTGTCAGAATAGTAAACTGTGGCATATTCATACAACAGAATGCTATTAACAATCTAAAGGAACAAACTATAAATACACATTAAAATGTAAATGAAGAATATAAAATCTTTAAAAAGATTTGCTGCATGGTACATATTCATACTGAAAAATGTATGTAAAGTTGTAAAACAGACAAAACTAATCTATGGTGAAAAATATCAGAACAGTAATTTTTTTGGAAGTGGGAGTGAAGGATTGGCTGAGAAGGAACATGAGATTACTTTCTGAGTTCATGGTAATATTTTATATTTCTATAGAGGTTTGGGTTTCAGTGGTGTATATGCTTGTCAAAATTGAATAAACGTACACATTAGATGTGTTCATTTCATTTAAGTAAATATACATCTAGAGATAAAACTAAACAAATATTGGACTCTGGTTAATAAGATGCATGCTGATTATCTCTAGGGAGGTCTGCCATCTGCAATTTATTTGGAAATGTATCAAAAAGCAATTAATAAATTGATAGAAAAGTAAGTAGACATATAGTAATATGGGAAGATAGAGTAAAGATGGAAGCTAAACAGGTGCTCACTGACTTCAACTTTGCTCTATATTGGAAATTGTTCATAATAAAATTTTAAAGAACAATGAGGAGAAATGTTAAAACCCAAATTATAAATCTTTTAGAAACTAATATTGAAAAACGCTTCATGACATTGTGGATTTCTTAATGCAAGGCACAAAGAGAATGAAACATAAAGTAACAGAGTAATGAATTCAACTACATTGTATTCGAGAACTTCCCTTCATCAAAAGACAGGATGAATAGAGCACGAAGATGAGTTACTGGGCGCAGGATATCTGCAACATGTAACTGACCTAATTTCCAGATCCTACAGAGAACTACAAGTCAAATTAATTGGTTTAATTTAAATCAATTAACGAAGAAAAGTCAGGAAGCATAATAGAAATATTGAGTCAAATAACTGCTTGGGAATTTCACCAAAAAGGCAGTTTGAAGAATGCTTGGTAACATGTAATTAACCAATGTAAATTAACACCCCCATACCAAAATATCTCAACAGACCATGTATATTTACAAAGTCTAAAACACATCATGCTGCTGAAGACGTGGACCAGTGAAACTATCCACTGTTGCTGTATTTGGTAAAATTCCATCAGGAAACTATCTGACATTATCTAATAAATTCAAATATGGAAAAATATGAAAAAATAAATTCATCCCTATATGTATAGAGAAAACCTCACATATATGTGCCAGTATGGTGGATGTATAATACATTTCATTTCAGGCTTGTATACCCCTTCCCTAAAAATACAAAAAAAAAAAAAAAAATTCAATGAACCCACCAACTCGGAAAGAAACAGAAACATAATGTTGAACAAGAGAATCAAGACACAAAGAAAATACGTTGTATGAGTCATTCACATAAAGTTCAAAATGAGGCGAAACAAATCCATATTCAGAATGCATATCTCATTGGTGAAGCCATATAGAAAAAATCACCATCATCAGCAGCAGCATGAAGACAAGGGTTGCCCTTAGAGGGCAGTGACGTCACTGTGCCTGGGGAGGGCTCGCGATGACTGTGCCCCTGGGACGCTGGCAACGTTCTATTTATTTCTTCACTTGAGTGGCAACGACATGCTTGGTCATTTTATTAGTTAAAATATACAGATATGTATAAACACAAATATATTTGATTCACTTTTCTATAGTCATGCTATATTTTACAAGGAAAAATCAGGCCAGGCTCAGTGGCTCATGCCTGTAATCCCAGCACTTTGGGAGGCCGAGGCGGGCAGATCACTTGAGGTCAGGAGTTTGAGACCAGCCTGACCAACATGAAGAAATCCCATCTCTACTAAAAATACAGACAATTAGCCGAGCGTGGTGGCTCATGCCTGTAATCCCAGCTACTTGGGGGCTGAGGCAGGAGAATTGCTTGAAACTGGGAGGCGGAGGTTGCGGTGAGCTGATTTTGCGCCATTGCACTCCAGCCTGGGCAACAAGAATGAAACTCCATCTCGAAAAGAAAAAAAGAATCAAAATATTGCTTTTCATAAAACAATATTATTGATAATGATTCTATATTTTGACATAAGCATCACAAAATGGCATTTTTGTTGAAAAAGAATTTATCCTCTGACTTTTGACAATCTCTTTAATGTCCTCTAGTCGCCTCTATCTGCACTCTCCCTCTGACACACTTTTTCCATGGACTGTTGTGAAGAAGAGGGGGTTCAGCCTAGGAAAGGATACCCCCAAAATACACACTTGGTACGATGTCAGTTGATGACTTGCCCCAAAGAGACACAGTTTGTCCATAAACCCTGATGTACACCTCCAAAGAGAAACTGAGGCATTCGCTTACACCAGTGGTTCTGTGTGATCTAGATGATGCTGGCACCTTTCCACCACTAGGGTTCTCTCTCACATTTGATTCAGGGTCATTAAACACCAGAGAAGGCGGTAGGCATCAAGGATGCATAATGAGGTAGTAATAACCAAGCCATAGTATTAACTATAAAAACAACAGCTAATTCTTATTAAGTACCTATTATGAGCAGTGTATTAGTCAGTGTTCTCTAGAGGGACAGAATATTAGAGATGTATATATGAAGGGAAGTTTGTTCGGAGAATTGACTCACAAGATCACAAGGTGAAGTCCCATGAAAGGCCATCTGCAAGCTGAGGAACAAGGAAGCCAGTCCGAGTCCCAAAACCTCAAAAGTGGGGAAGCCGACAGTGCAGCCTTCAGTCTGTGGCCAAAGGCCCGAGAGCCCCTGGCAAGTCACTGGTATAAATCCAAGAGTCCTAAGGCTGAAAAACTTGGAGTCTGATGTTCGAGGGCAGGAAGCATCCAGCGTGGGAGAAAGATGAACGCCGGAAGACTCAGCCAGTCAAATCCTTCCAACTTCTGCCTGCTTTATTCTAGCCACGATGGCAGCTAATTAGATGGTGCTCACCCAAATTGAGGGTGGGTCTGCCTCTCCCAGTCCACTGACTCAAATGTTCATCTCCTTTGGCAACCCCCTCACAACACACCCAGGAACAATACTTTGCATCCTTCAATCCAATCAAGTTGACACTCAGTATTAGCTATCACAGGCAGGCAGTGTTGTAAGTACTTCATGTATGTTACTTCATTCTGTCCTTAATACTTCTTTGAAGTAGGCACTGTTGTATTTCCCACTTTTCAGCTCAGGAAACTGAGGCACAAGTCAGTCGCTTGAGGTAATAGAGCGTGTGAGTGTCACAGCTGGATTTCAGACTCAGACGTTTTCCCTCACACTTCCTGCTCTTGACTACCATGCTATGTGGTAGGAAACAAGTTTTAAAATATTGTCTAACTGTTAAGCTTGTGTGACTGTTATTTCTAATACAACATAGGGAATTAAGTAATGCTTACATGTCTTTAAATCTTCAACAATGTTGCACATAACATATGTCTTCAAAATCAATAGTTGAGTGATGAGAAAGCATATATGGAAGAATGAATAATGAGGGGTGAGTTTTGAATTGAGGTGAATATAACCAAATCTAGATAACTTTACTGCCAAATGAATATTTGATTCATTTGAATCAATGGATGACTATAAATGGCTCTATAGTCCCACAAATAATTCAATAAACTAATCTTCAACTCTATGAAGAAGGATAAAATGTGACATGGAGTAAGCAAGCTATCTCCAATTCAGATCAGTCACAGTTTCAGATTTTGTGCTTTTGCTTTTACTCATCTCTACTTTATTTTTCAGTTATAATACAAATATCCTTTTTCCAGCATCACTTTTAGAGTTGCCAAAATGTTAATTTACAGTTGGATTTTTTTTTTTCTGTTATCATTATTATGACACACTTGGCTCCTGGCTCTGTACTTCCAGATACTAATGAATCTAGCATTGCTGCACTGTTTCCAAACCCAACATGAGTATAGTAACTGTGTACACTTCTCAATGGGGCTTGAAAACTCAACCAGGGTGCAAATAAGCCAGCTCCAAGCAACAGCTCCTCTTAGGAGGTGGAGAGGAAGACAGCCAAATCGTACTTGCCGGAGGGATATCATTAATGCATAACGTTTCTATGAAGTGTTGGAACTAGGAGTCAAAACTCCTTAACAGTTTTGTTGCAAGCCAGCCCCCTCCACAGGTTTCAACTCCAGCCCCAGTTATGTGGCTGCTGATCCTCTGAAGGCCTGAGAACTGAACTGTTGTGAAATTAAAGAAGAGAGTTGTGTTAGTCAGTTCTTGCACTGCTAGAAAGAAATATTTGAGACTGGGTAATTTATAAAGAAAAGAGGTTTAATTGGCTCATGGAATTATAATGCTGGTATTATAGTACCAGCCATACAGGAATTATAATGCTGGCATATGCTGGGCTTCTGGGGAGGCCTCGGGAAACTTATAATCATGGCAAAAGGCGAAGGGGGAGCTGGCACCTCACACAGCTGGAGCAGGGGGAAGAGGGTGGGAGGAGATGCCACACACTTTTAAATGGCCAGATCTCCCGAGAACTCACTCACTCACTATCACACAGAACAGCACCAAGGGGGAGCTCTGTCCCCAAGATCCAATCACCTCCCACCAGGCCCCACCTCCAACATTGGGGATTACAATTGGTCATGAGATTTGAATGGGAACACAGATCCAAACCATATCAGGAGTGAACAGTTCTTACTCATTAATTTGTGGAGAGGCCACAGAAGTTAAGTGCCACTCTTGAAACGTATGTCTAAGGGAAAAAGTTGAACTTCAGAAATCAAGCAAACTTTCTGGCTGTCAGCCAATGAATGATACAATTGGCAGGCAAGGGCAAGGTAATCTGAGTTGAAATGATGGAAGTAAATGTTGCTATCAATAATAAAAATCAGAGGAAAGATTATATTTTTAGACTGCCAACTCTGTTAGCTTATGTTGTTATTTTTAATCTTTAATATTTTTACAAATGAAGAAAGTGAAATTAATATTTACACCAGAGAGAATGAAACATTAAGTACGCATTCGGTCCATGATTGAACTCAGTGTTCTCTACCTCACAGTACATTATACCCGCTCCTTTAATTAATTATTACTATTATTATCATTATTTTTTGAGACGGAGTTTCTCTCTTGTTGCCCAGGCTGGAGTACAATGGCACGATCTTGGCTCATTGCAACCTCTGCCTCCTGGGTTCAAGCGATTCTCCTGCCTCAGTCTCCCAAGTGCCTGGGATTACAGGCCCCCACCACCACACCCGGCTAATTTTTTATATTTTTAGTGGAGACGGAGTTTCATCATGTTGGCCAGACTGGTCTCAAACTCCTGACCTCAGATGATTTGCCCGCCTCAGCCTCCCAAAGTGCTGGGATTACAGGCGTGAGTCACTGCGCCAGGCCCACTCCTTTAATTTCAGGAACACTAACCTCACAGAGGGCCTCAGTAAGCCCTTCAGTCCTCTCATACTTTCTCTTCTCTTCACCTTTCTCTCACCTAATGGTTGTCCCTGACTAGCGGTGTGACTTCAAGCAAGTCACTTAACCTCTCTATATCTCAGTTGTTTCCTCTGTAAGCTGAGGAGAATAACAATACCTCATATGATTGTTAAGAGCATTAAAGACTATTAAAATTACAGCCCTTTGAATTTGCCTAAACCGTAGCAAAAGCTATGGAAATTTGTGGTTGTGATTCTTATTTCACTGAGAAAAGTTCATCAGAGGAGCATTTCTTCATGCTCTGTCATCTGACCATCTGCATCCTATGCCAGTCCTCTTGTCACTGTGGTAAAGGTCTTTATCCCTATGTAGGGTTGATCTTTGCACTTTTAAGCTATAATGTGCTCCCCGAGCAAGACCATTACTTCAGCAACTCATCCTTGTTTCATTGAATTTTCCTTCCCTGCTGGATAATTGCAAACAACCTAAAGGCATACTGCAACGTCTTTCATCTCAAAAACAGATAAGCAAACGCGAACTCCATTTCCTCCAACCTTTGTCCTATATGCCTTGCCCCAATCCCTGCAATAAAACTCCATGAAAGAGTTAGTGTTATGGTATTTCACTACACTAATTCTTCTCCTTTCTCAATTGCATTCCAATTAATTTTCCTCTTTCTCGTTCTGCCAAACTGTTCTTTTCATCATCACCCTAACACCTATGTTGCTAAATCCAGTAATTAATTTTTCTCTTTGTGACTTGATTTATCATCATGATGCATGTAACTAGTACCTCTCAGGCCCCCTTGAAAGACTCTTTTTCACTCGACTTCCAGGACATCACAATCTTCTATTTTTCTTCTACTGATCTGGTTTTGCAGGTTTCTCCTCTTCTCTTCCAAATGCTTAAGTACCATAGTGTTGGGTCCATGAATTTCTGATTGTTTTCCTTTATCCATGCTCATTCTCATGGTTCCAATCTAATTGCTTTAAAATGCTTTGTGTAAACTGGTAGCTACTAAGTATACAGCTCTAGACTGGCGCTTTCCCGGAACTCCCAGCAAATACTCTAATTGTGCTGTCAGTGTTTCCTCCTACATATCTTTTCAGCCCTTTCCAATTTGTATATTCAAATCCAAATTCTCAAGCCTAATCCTTCAGTTTCACCCTTTTCAGTAAATAGCTACTTAATCTTCTTGTTGCTCCACCCAATGGTGCTATCTGTGACTCTTATCTTTTCTTCAAAGGTCACGTGCAACCAACCAGGTTATCCTCTTGATCCTATTTTTAGAGTGTATCTGGAGGCCAGGCATGGTGGCTCGCGCCTGTAATCCCAGCACTTTGAGAGACCCAGGTGGGTGGATCACGAGGTCAGGAGATCGAGACCATCCTGGCCAACATCTCTACTAAAGTTACAAAAATTAGCTGGGCATGGTGGCCTGCGCCTGTAATCCCAGCTACTCAGGAGGCTGAGGCAGGAGAATGGCTTGAACCTGGGAGGCGGAGATTGCAATGAGCCAGGATTGTGCCACTGCACTCCAGCCTGGTGACAGAGAGAGACTCTGTTAAAAAAACAAACAAACAAACAAACAAAAAACATGTATCTGGAGTCTAAACCCCTTTTCACCACCTTGAATGTAGCCATCCTGATCTAAGCCACCACCATCTCTCCCCTTGGTTTTTGCAATAAATCTTAAGTGATCTTCTTCTTTCCACCTTCGTCTCATTTCAGTTTATCAATACAACTGTCAGAGAGATCCTTCAGAATATAAAAAGAGATCATGTGTCTCCTCTGCTGGCATTCATCTCTGGGAGGGAAAATGCAAATCTTTACAGGAGCTTCCAAGGACTTATGAAGCCAACATGAGTTCCCTGATGGTTCTGCGGCAGCAGCACTGCCTTCCTGCTCTCACTGAACACACGAGGCACGTTGCCAAATCAAGGCATTTGCATTTTCTGTTTCCTTTGCCTGGGATTTTCGCCCATCAGATATCAGCATAACTCGTTCTTTATCTTTTTCCATCTGTGGTGAAATATCATCATTTCACCCTCTTTCTTTCACCCACTTTAAATGTGCAAACCTCCCTAACCTCAGTGTTTCTTATCCCCTTTCCCTGTTTTAAAAACAGAGGCTAATACCATCTGACATACTGTGTGTTTTACTTACTTGTTTATTGCTACTCTCATCCTCCAGAACCTAAGATCTTTGAGTGTAGAGATTTTGATCTATTTTGTTCATTAGTTTATCAAGTCTAAGAATATTATGCAACATAGAACAGTTCTCAATAAATATTTGCTGTAGGAATGACTCCAAAAAATTGTGTATCTTTTCTTCACATGTTCTTATGGTGTACTCTCTGATTTGTTAACATTTTTACAATATGAGCTTATTCTATTCTCATAACAAAGCTGCAACCTACATTATGCAAATGTATCTCCATTTCACATATAAATGTTATACTTTAAAGGGATTAAGCGAGTTGCTTAAGATTAGTCAGATGGTCCTCAGTGCTATCATTCTAAATCTGTGCTACTGCATAATTCAATAAAAATAATGCTAAATTTTTGCTTTATAAAATTTGTAAAAAATAAACTCCCCTAAACTTTTTGTCCACTGGTTGATAATAAAAGAAAAAAGAGTCCTACAGATACAAATACTCAGATTTTTTTTTTCATTTCTTTCTTTCTCAGCATTTATGATTGATTCACGAAAGATTATTGAGTACTTCCTTGAATTATTCACTGGCATTAGAGCACATAACGTGTGGGGTTTACTGCTTTTTATGTCCACATATACCTTCACAAATTGAATATTCTGGTAGATGTCTAACAGTATTGTGTTCATGATCATATTCAAAATGATTACTTATAAGCTAAGTCTTTGGATGTGCATGCTTATTTGATTTTAAACCAGTTGAACATTATAATTCAAATGCTTTTTGTTTTACCTAAACAATAACCTATTAACTTTTCATAGAAATGTACAGAATCAAGCAATACCAAAATAAATAACATTGAGAAGCACTATTAGAATCAGGATGAGTAAAGGACTGGAGTGAACTCAGTATGATTTGGGAGCAGGTCTTAAATAGATAAGAATCTACCATAGTCCCTTAAAGCAGTATTGCAATACATCTCTGGTTCCCACACTATTTATATTTCCATTCCTTTCATATTTTCTCAGATGTTTCTATCTACTGTTACTCAAGTCATTCCCAGTTATGAATTCTCCTTTGACTTTGATTACAGGATGTAATCTGCTGCATTATATAGTAGACATGAATATAATCTGCTGCATTATATAGCTACTAATAGGAGGTTCTCACTATTTTTAGGCAAATTCTTGTTGTTCCCTTTTCTTTTTGGACACAAATCTTTGACCTCCCTTTAATTGCATAGATTGTTTCTAACCCTGGCTGCCTTCTCTGTATCCATTGTCTTATAGGCCAGTGCACTACAGCTGTCTCATTTCTATAATTCAATAAATGTTCAGAGAGATAGGATTGTGAACACCATTCTTTCTAGCTGTAAATAGAAGCAAGTTGCTTTGTGCGTTTCTGGGTAATTTCATCTGTGGTTTCCATTCAGATACTCTTACAAATGGTCTTGTTTCAGAAGCAATTTAGTTCCTCCCTCCTCAGCCGTATCTCACTAAAATGTATGTGATACAGAAACTTAGCAAAAACTCACTTCTATTTAAATGTGCTAGTTCTAGCTCTTTGTTCTGTTCACCTTTATCGTCTGCTTACCTCCTTGTATTGCTCTGATTTATGTAAGTAAAGATCTTGAACACTGGAAGGCAGCAAATTGCACAGGACCTGTGTAGTCTTGAAGGGCAGATGTGATGTCTTACTTTTGTAATCCCACAGCTCCTAGCACAGTGTGTGCAGATTGAATAAGTAGATGTCTGTGAGTTATATTACAACATTTTAAAATTCCGCCACACTTATCAAAGTGGGGACAGGATGCACATTTCAACCTGCAACCTCATTTTTTTCTTTTTTCTTATTTGTTTACCTTTCAGTTGTCACTTTCAAGTTTCACTTGCACAGTGTAAGCCTGTAACAGTGAGCAATAAGCTTTTCTCTATATATTATTACCCAAGTTAATGGCATACATATTGATTAAAATATGAAAGGTGAGAAACACATCATTTGCCTTGTAGAAGTTTTGAGAAATATTTGAGGTGTTCATCAGTCAAATGATAATGAATACCAACTATCTAGTAACTGATAACTTCATCTACTGGTAGTAATAATACTTTACGTTTGTTATCCCATTTAATCCTCAAGACAGCTTCATGTTGAGTATAATATTATTACTGTTATTTTACCAATGAACTAAATTAGGTTTACAGTGGTTAAATAACTTGCCAAAGATCACAGAGCAGTCAAAAAACCGAGTCGAATTGAAACCAAAAGTGTATCTGAGTCCAGAGACTGTCCTCTTCCAAACTGTGATACTTCAAACAATATTACATTAAGGTTTATACTTTTGAGTGGCTTCATAGGTTATATATAATGTGTCCAAATCCAGGTTAGAAAGAACAATTCAAGTTAATAATTTCTATTTTGAAAATATGTGTAGCACGGTACATTCATTAAGATAATTTATAATCAATAACCTTTCCATATGAAGGTTAAAAATATTTGGACAAGGCCATGCACGGTGGCTCACGCCTGTAATCCCAGCACATTTGGAGGCGGAGGTGGGCGGATCATGAGGTCAGGAGATTGAGACCATCCTGGCTAACACGGTGAAACCCAGTCTCTACTAAAAATACAAAAAATTAGCCGGGCGTCGTGGCGGCGCCTGTAGTCCCAGCTACTCGGGAGGCTGAGGCAGGAGAATGGCGTGAACCTGGGAGGCAGAGGTTGCAGTGAGCCGAGATTGCACCACTGCACTCCAGCCTGGGCGACAGAGCCAGACTCTGTCTCCAAAAAAGAAAAAAATATTTGGACAAGCACAAACAGGGCTCTGGTAGAAGGCAGATTGTGGTAAGTTTGATTAAGGATATTTGTAATGCCCTAGGGAATCTTGAGGAAGGAGAGAAGTGTCACGATCTTTTAGAGAGTGTCACTCCCTGGGCGTTGGGGTGAAGAAAGAGAGAGGAAGAGACAAATATCCTTGTTAACAGTGGTAGAACATCTCACTAAATGGGCAGGAGTCTAACAAAAGGGAAGAGAAAATAAAGTGAGAAAAGCATTTCAGACAGAAGAAAGAGGATGGAGTGAGGTACAGAAATGAGAAATTTATAAACCCTAAAAGCATAAATTAGTCATGAGACTAGAAAGAGCTAAGAGCCTAGTTTTGGAAAAGAAAGAAAAATATCTGATAGTTATTCTTTAATGTGGCTTAGGAAAGAAGAAGCAAGTCAAATATAAAAACAACAGCCAAATGCTTCATGTAGTCTGTGATACAGACCAGGGCTATGATTAGAAGATGTTTCAGGGTATTGAGAAGAGTATACAACTTAGAAATAACTCTAGATATAACTTAGAAATAACTCTAAGTTGTATACTCTTCTCAATACCCTGAAACATCTAATCATAGTCTTAGTCTC
Source organism: Macaca nemestrina (assembly GCF_043159975.1). Lineage (NCBI taxonomy): Eukaryota > Metazoa > Chordata > Mammalia > Primates > Cercopithecidae > Macaca > Macaca nemestrina. The sequence goes on along the minus strand of NC_092125.1, from coordinate 10,781,738 downwards.
TATCACTTAGAAATAACTCTAAGCCAGGCACGGTGGCTCATGCCTGTAATCCCAGCACTTTGAGAGGCCGAGGTGGGTGGATCACTTTAGGTTAGGAGTTTGATACCAGGCTGGCCAACATGGTGAAACTCCGTCTCTACTAAAAATACAAAAATTAGCCAGGCATGATGGCATGCACCTGTAATCCCAGCCACTTGGGGGCTGAGGCACAAGAATCATTTGAATCCAGGAAAGGGAGGTTGCAGTGAGCCGAGATCGAGCCACTGCACTCCAGCCTGGGTGACAGAGCAAGACGCCATCTCAAAATTTAAAAAAAAAAGAAATAACACTAGCTTCCTTAATACACATAGTGTTGAATATGAAATGGTATTCATTTAATGCCAATTTTATTGACATCCATTAACTTTATTAAATGCCAAGTGTAGTTTGACATATCCAGTTACTCTTGTGTTACTAAAAACAGCCGTTACAACACCACAACTGTTCTGTGGAGCAGATTTAAAGATCTGGAACCAGTAGCCAGTAAAGCTCTTTGAAGGAAGGCCATGGTTCCCATCTCCCTCAACTGAAACCCCTTTTGCAAAATGATGACAGTGAGATAAATCTGACATAGCTGACTCCATGTTGCTTCTTACTCCCAAGCTGTTCATGGTCATTCCTGGGCATGGACCAAGCTGACTTTGGGAGTACTTTAGTTTATAGTTTAACCTTAAAGCAAGGATGATTATAGCCCTTCCCAAAACTAAATCATTTTATAAAACTAATAAAAGTCCACAACGTTAATATTAGGAGAGGGACCTGAATTCTGCTAAGATGTAGGTGTAGTTAAAGGATAACCAGTCATTGTTCTGGAGGTCACAAGATGTGTCACAAGATGTGTAGCAAGATGCGTAACTTCCCCAGTTACTCCTGTAGATAACGTCACTATTGTAGAATATACACTGGCCTTTTGAGAGGTCTTTTCAGACTTTTTGCATTTCTGATGACCAGCTGACTCTACCCAGGCCAGGGTTTCATGATTCAATCAGTCCTGTGGCTCCCACTCAGAGGGTGAGTCAGCCGGTGTGGACTGTTTTCCACACCTCTATGATTTCATTTCCAGCCATACAACATTCCCCATTCCCTAGCCTTGACCACCAAAATATCCTTGAGAAACCCGAACCTCCTGAGCCTTCCGTGAGAAATTGATTCAAGTAAATAACTCTGTCTCCCAAGTGGTATTGCTGGCCTTGCCTCAATTATAATGTTCTTCACGGAAGTGCCATGGTCTCAGTGAACTGGTTTTGTCTTTGCAGTGGGCAGGAAGATCCCACTGGACGATTACACAACTTGGATGTCACAGCCACTCAGGGACTGCCATAGGTGGGTGACTCATTTCAGTTTCTGAGGTCACCCATTTAGTGGCAATTAAATAATCATTTCTGCTTTTCCTTCCTGTGAGTCCACTACTCCCAGTGCTGGAATATTAATTCAGTTGGAGCTACAAGATGCAAAGATCATAGAGCAGGCTTAAAGCTGATCCATGCCATTCTTTTAAAAAGGTTGGAAAGTGAATTTGTAACTGTGGCAATAATTAGACATTTTTCAATCACAATTTACAGAAGTATCTTGGTTTTATTGTTGTCCTTTGGTAAGTTAAAGCATGTTGTGCAAAAATGTTACTCCCTAAGAACTAAGAATTGCCTCAATAAATTCTGTGTTATGCCTATTGCACATACTCGCGTGGGAACTTTGTAAATATTATTCTAATTAGAAAGCCTTGAATATCTATTGCTCTAGGAGACTCAGGATCCTTTATTAATTCATGATGTGGTTCAAGCTAGCTGTGAAGTTATGGGAGTGGGAAGATAAGTATCATCAACTCCAGATGTCTTATGTAATACAGACCACAGTGAAAAATGAGACCTTCCTGCAGTCCTACCAAACAATCTGTCGAGAGACGTTGACTTAATAACTTTTTTTGAGGAAAGCACAGTGCAAGCTACCAGCTGGGGGAGAGGGAGAAGAATTAGACATGGATCCTACCCCAGAGAAATACAAACTAGTGCAACAGAGAAATGTGCTTCTGTGTTTCAAATGGCACCGATCGTTTTCCCCTAAGCAGTATGTGAAATGTGAGGACTTTAGTAAACCCATTGTTTGCTTCCTTTTGGATTGCTGAGAGTCCAAAGAAATTAATGCAACTTTTAAAGTATTCTAGGCAAATGTTTTACCTAATGAGAAAAAACAACAACAAATTTGTATTTGCTCATTTATCGATGAGAAAGCAATTGAACTCTAATAAGGGTTTGTTGTTGTTGTTGTTGTTCTCAGATTACTGAATATTTTATCTTTAATTCGTAAGTCACAATAAGCTGGAGAATGTTAATTAGTTCATTTGGTTCTTCTATAAATATTTTCTTTTTAAGAGGTACAGTGGCCTGGTGCGGTCGCTCAAACCTGTAATCCCAGCACTTTGGGAGGCCAAGGCGGGTAGATCACGAGGTCAGGAGTTCAAGACCAGCCTGACCAATATGGTGAAACCCTGTCTCTACTAAAAATACAAAAATTAGCCAGGTGTGGTGTCACGCGCCTGTAGTCCCAGCTACTCAGGAAGCTGAGGGAGAATAATTGCTTGAACCTGGGGTTGCAGTGAGCCAAGATCACACCACTGCACTCCAGCCTGGGTGACAGAATGAGACTCCGCCAAAAAGTGCAATGTCTGATGCACACAACATTCTGGTTCAAGGTAGAAATTGTACATACACACACATACACACACACATTAACGAAAGGAAACATGACGATGGGGTCCTTGATGGACAACAGTATCAGTTGGGAATGCCACCATAAGCCAGTTTTCCAGTTTGTTCTGTTTAATTATTGCTCTATTAAAAACCCATTCTATTTTAGTTTAGTAAAGACAGTAAAAAAAATGGGAAATTTTATTTTGAACCTTGAAAGAGCATTGGTTCTCCCACAATTACTACTGATGCAAAGAACGGAATGGCACTCATAACTTGTGACAGATAATGTGAAATACAGGGTAACATTAGCAGGCTTCCTCATGTAAGTTCACACCAGACACCTTACTATTGTGGAAATGATATTTTCAGACTTTTAGTGCTAGACTTTCAGACTTTTAGTGCTAGGAATTCCATTAAATTAACCTAAAGATGCTTAGAGGATGCATAGATATTAATAAAGCTCATAAATAATGAAACATTTTGGTTAATGTTTCATTGACTAAGGCTAGTTCCATCCTGGGTGCAGAGTCAGTTTGGAAATGCACTACAAAGATATACGACAGAAGGAAGGAATATAGGGAGGGTAAAGAATTGTGTCCATTAATGCAATCAATCTACCATATGTAACAATTAATTAACACCAAATTTATGTCAGCACTAAGGAAATTTCTCATGTAAATACTGGAAGAAAAAATGAACTAGTGTATTCACACTCTATAATTGTGACCTACAGTATAATACAGTGCAATATAAAATACACTATGTAGGAATGGGTGCAGTGTTTTATGTCAACTCTGTTTGGGTTGTGTACTCATTTTCCTGTTGTTCATTAAGCTTTTAAAGCACTAGAAGGCATGTTTCTGGTGTGATGTTGACTACCATGATGGAACAAATATAAATTATATATTTCAAATTATGTTCTCAGAAATGTCCACTGACAATGAGACAGCCAGGTGGGAGGAGGTCCCTGGAGAAACTCCAACCAGCCTGCCCACTAGGGTGGAGCCTCAGGAAGTTCGCACCGTTTGCAGTGAGGAGAAGTCTGGCTCCTCCTCTTCCTGTGTGGAACCTGGGAGTCGAATGGCGGGCAGGAAGCACTCTGACAGGGACTCTGGCCTAATGAGAGTCCCTATTTCCCCCTTTTCTTCCTTTTCAACCAATAAAACCCTGTCTTACTCACCATTCAAATGGTCCGTGAGCCTGAAGTTTCGTGACTGTGGGACAAAGAACCCTGTCTTTAGCTGAACTGAGGAAAAGTCCTGTAACAAGTTTGCCACAGCTGGGGATCTATTAAAACAGCTTTAAGAATGTAACAGACTGTGGTAGATCAATTCCTACAAAATATGATTGTTACAAATTCCACAAAATGCCCTTTTTTTTTCCCACAGTGTCCCTTTTAGTAACCATGGCCTTTTACTATGATGTCTCATAGTAAATTACAAGAAGACATTTCGATAATAACAACTTTGCATATATTATCTTGTGTAGCAAACAAAATGTATATATATCCTTGTGTAAAGTCCAGGTATGAGACATGCAACTGATTTCCTCAAAATGTTTTAAAAATGTTTCATTTAAGACCAAGAATTAGAAAGCTTACAAATGCCTCCTTTCCTCTAATAGAACATTTTATTGTTAACTCGCCATTCATTTAGCAAAGCAATAGGGATGACCCAAATAGCTGATACTGAAGGCCCTCAGTGTAATAGCAAAGCTTCACAAAAGCCCTGGAAATATGAACATTTGATGAGAACAGATGAAAATCTACCGGCTGCCCATGGACATGGACTCTCTACATTCCTCTCCAAACAAACTAAGTTGGTGCTTACAACCTAAAAACGTGAGACTGTCTCCAGCCATTATCTCTTTACCTTGAGGGTTTAGAGGCATAATCCTAACCAGAGTAGTTGCCTAAAGGAGTCAACAACAGTGTAGCAGAGGTGGTTTTGGCTCTTTCCACTGGGATGCATTCTTTTCCTTCTATTTAGATGGGCTTTCCCCAATATATAATACCAGATAGAATAGCTATACCTCTAAGGATCATAAGCAGATAGGCCAAAATCATTACAATATTAAAGAAAATTACTCTATCCGTCAGAATAAAATAGGTTTTGCAGTGTTAAAAAAAATACACAAAAATCCCAAACTAAACATTCTCATACCATATGCTCTCTCAATGTTGGTCCTTAGAATTTACCCAAAGAAGTTAAAAAGTTATGTCCACAAAAAATCCAACACGATATTAGTAGAAGCTTCATTCATCATTGCCAAAACTTGCAAGCAAGCAAGATGTCCTTTAGTAGGTGAATAAACAACAAACTGTGGGATATCTAAACAATGGAACATTGTTCAGCACTGAAAATAAATGAGCTATCAAGCCATGAAAAGACATGGCATCAACCTTAAGTGCATATGATTAATTGAAAGAAATCCATCTTAAAAGATTAGTTATTGCATCATTTCAACTATGTGACATTCTGTAAAAGGCGAAACTAGAGAGAAAATAAAAAGATTGGCCAGGTGTGGTGGCTAACACCTGTAATCCCAGCACTTTGGGAGGCCAAGGCAGGCAAGTCACCTTAGGTCAGGAGTTCAAGACTAGTCTGGCCAACACGGTGAAAATCCATTTCTACAAAAATACAAAAAACCAGGCGTGATGGCAAGTGCCTGTAATCCCAGCTACTCAGGAGACTGAAGTGGGAGAATTTCTTGAACCCAGGAGGCAGAGGTTGCAGTGAGCCAAGATCACAACAGTACACGCCAGCCTGGATTGAGTGAGACTCCCTCACAAACAACCAAACAAACAAAGCCAAAAGAAAATAAAAAGATCACTAGTTGCCAGGGGTCAAGGTGGAGGTGGCAGATGAAGAAGTAGATCTCACACAGGATATTTAGGGCAGTGAAACTACTCTCTATGATACTATAATGGTGGATACATGTCATTATACACTTATCCAACTCCATAAAATGTACAACATCAGGAGTGAACTCTAATGCCAACTAGAGTCTTTGGGTGATAATGATGTGTCAGCATAGATTCATCAGTTTTAACAAATGTACCACTCTTATGGAGATACTGTTAACAGCAAAGGCTATTCACATGTGGAGTCAGATGACATTTGGGAAATATTTATCCTTCCTCTAAATTTTGCTGTAAACCTAAAGTGCTCTAAACACTAAAGTCAATTAAATAATGCAAAAATCTTAGGTAAAAATAAAATAAAGACTATACTAACTTCCAGATTTTCTTCATTGCTTTGATCAAAATATGTTTTCATGTATTAGTGAATTTCTGCTCCTCTCTTGTGTGCTTGGCAGGGTTCCAGGTACTAGAGACACAGCAGGGAGTAGAACAAGGACTCCCCATGGCACTTAATTCTAGTCCAGCAAACAAAGAAAAACTGAACAAAGAAATGGGCACAAAGTTTACTCTTAGTTAGTAATGAATGTGTGCTAGGAGGAAAACATTTTTACTGAGCTGTATTTCTCTGCCTCATTGTTCCTTAAGTTGTTGTTTCATTAATTAGAAAACACTGAGAGCTGGGCACGGTGACTCACACCTGTGATCTCAGCACTTTGGGAGGCCAAGGCAGGCAGATCACTTGAGGTCAGGAGTTTGAAACCAGCCTGGCCAACATGGCGAAACCCTGTCTCTACTAAATATACAGAAATTAGCCGGGTATGGTGGTGCGTGCCTGTAACCCCAGCTACTTGGGAGGCTGAGGCAGGAGAATGGCGCCCCCGGGGGGGCGGAGCTTGCAGTGAGCTAGGGTTGCACTACTGCATTCCAGTCTGGGTGACAGAGGGGGACTGTCAAAGAAAAGAAAAGAAAAGAAGAGAAGGGAAGAGAAGATAACAGAAACACAAGACTGACGCTCTTACAAAGCTGAACTCATTCATTAGGAAGCACATGGGAATGGGTGTAGGCACACGTGTACAGACACATACACACACACTCGCGGGACACTTTCAAATTTTTTTTTAAAACATACATGATTTCACTTATTTTATATTTCATCTCAAACTCTTTAGGAAGCTAGTCTCAGCCAACTAGACACCAAGGAAGCAAGCCATCCATCTGCAGTAATGAGGAAAATCATTAGATAATTCATTTTATTTTATGTTCCTACACATCAATCTTCTCTGAAAAGCCATTAAGATTTAATCCAAAAATTTATTCTCAAAGGAATGTAATAGGACTTCAGAAACTAACAAGGTTAACAATAAGAAAATATATCATTTCTAAATTACAGGGCTTTGTTGATCTGACATTTAAATCTCCCTTTTAACCACTAGAACGGAAATGAGTTCTAAGGGTTGAAATGCACACTGCACTAAACCATTGGATTTGTAAAAGCCAACAAGAAATCATTGGACTTTTACAATTTAATTTCTAAATTGAATGATTTTCCATCCCTTTTCTTCATATATTTCCCTAGTTATCAGAAGCAATACTAGTATATATGTATATACTTCTGATATATATGTATGGTGATAACTGTATATATAGTGCGTACACGTGTTTATGTCATATATATGTTTATATATCTATATAGATAGATAGCTATATATGTGTATGTATATATGGCTCAGGCCTATATATAAATATATAACTATATATAAAACTATCTTCAAGGAAACTATTTTCAAAATTTATACCGTAAAGGATACTTAGTCAAAGGAAAATCTCCAACACATCTTTCCTTTAATCTCTTCTCAACAACAAAAGGTGTAATGTTTTTGAGCAGATCAATAGTTGCTTTTGGAAAATGAGTCTAATCTGAGGAACCCTTGTTCAGTCTCCTTTTGTTGTTCATTTTCATTAATTCTTAAACTCAAACTATTTGTGCAACACTTATGGAGGAGAAAACAGTTGAAGAATAATCTCAGAAACTGACAGGACATGATGAAATGCCTGTCAATCCTTTTGGTATTTTTTTTTTCCTTTTTAGTCAAATTTCCATGTGCTTTTTCTAAGAAGAAAGAAGCAATAAGAAACAACTGTCATTTCTAATTTCTTATAGTGAAGCAATGATCTGCCATAGGATATGAACTTCTCACAATAGGCTTCAATAATCTGACCCAGAATGGAGTGCAGGATCACCACCCAGAAACTTAATGAAAAGTCAATAAACACCAGATAGGCATTTATAACTGCCAAAGCACTTGTGAGGATAAAATGACCTGGCACATGGCCAGGCACTGGCAGGTGCTGTTAAAGGCAGAACAGATAACTATCTGTTGGCTCTAGCACAGCCGTCTGTCCTCATTAGATGTCCTACTGTCCTTGTAATATGGGTCGGCCGTGTCCCCACCCCAATCTCATCTTGAACCGTAGCACCCATAATTCCTACATGTTGTGGGAGGGACCTGGTGGGAAATAACTGAATCATGAGGCCAGTTTCACTTACACTGTTCCTTTGGTAGTGACTAAGTCTCCCAAGATCTAATGGTTTTATAAGGGGAAATCCTTTTGGCTTGGCTCTCATTCTCTCTCTCGCCTGCTGTGATGTAAGGCGTGCCTTTCGCCTCCGCCATGATTGTGAGGGCTCCCCAGCTGCGTGGAACTGAGTCTATTAAACTTCTTTTTCTTTATAGATTACCCAGTCTTGATTATGTCTTTTTCAACAGTGTGAAAAGGAACTAATACACCTTGCCATGCCTTCAATTTTTTTTTTTTTTTTTTAAATAAAGATCATTCTATTTTAGCTTTCCTATCCAAGTCCCTACCCCGATCATTTTAGTGTAGAGAAGAGGCAGCTTAGGGCTCCGGCAGAGAATCCCGGGATTATTAGATTTGGCAGTAATCAACAAAACCAGGAGAAAACCGGTATTCTTGTTTTAGTCCAGACTTGGTATCATATCTTCCTTTCAGTGACACATTTCCCTTCTTCTCTGTCTTTTCTTCCATTCCTCAGTGAACACTTGCTATTCTTCTGTTCCCTTTGCTTTCCTTCTACTACCTAAAGTCTCATATCTATGCCCACACTCAATTCACTTTGTTTTGAAATTGCTCCTCCTTCTACTCTACTACTGCTTCGAAAGAAGAAATAATTCAATAAATTATTGATGGCAAAGTATTTGACTAACATTTCATGAAAATAGACTTTTAGTCACAACTTTTAGTTTAATCTAAGGAGTAGATTTGCAAGAATAAGATTTCAGAAACACTTATGTATTTAAAGAGTTATTTCCCAAAATATCTCATGATGTAAGCAAAATATTTTGAGGTATGAGGACTTTTTCATACACCTTAAGTCAAAAATATTGGCAGGGAATTCCTTCCACTATAAGTAAGTTCGGTCTAGTCTAGGACCATAAATGATCTTACATTTGCGCATTAAATACAAGACAACAGGCACACATCATTTCTTTGAATTTAAAAAATGACAAATTCAGTAGGAATGTCAGTTTACCTTCCCCCAGGTGTATACCTAAAATAATAATTTCCGTATTTAAAACATCAGCTTCTTTCTGCTTTTCATCCTTCATCTGTAAGTGATGATTCTGTGCTGAAGGAAAATTCAGTCTCAGTCACATTGTCATCTTCGCTACACTCCGTTCCTCAGTCGTTGGTTTTCACTGAGTTCAGGGTAGCCATGTTATGTTGTCTGAGGCCACCTAACCCCACCACGGCTTGAAATTCGCTGCTTGACAGCCACCCATAGGAAAGAGGACGCTTTGATGGGATTGGCAGCGTCTGTGCCAGGTTACAGCCTCCCTAAGGGTGTCACACAGCCATTCTTGTTTAGGGGTTGCCACCTCACCAATGCGATTAGGATGGGGAAGAGGGTGGCCAGATGCGGGGGGAAATTTGCTGATCTGTCTCCCTTGTTCCCACTCGAGTTTCATTCAGGGAAAGTCACCTTCCTGCCTCTCACTTCACAACATCACCATCGCTCCTAATCTACCTCCAGAATAACCCACAAGAAGTCTTTGACAGCATTAGGCCCTTAGAAAATGCAGGCAGAGCCATTGACCTCAAGTTGATTCTTCTTTATAACTTGGCTAAATCATAGGAACAACAAATTGTAAAAACTTACTGCTTGCTTGAAATGGATGAGAGGCCGTGGAGAAAAATAGTGTTTTACGTGTATAACCCAAGATTTGTACGAGATAACATAAGAGACCGACAGTGTCTTCCTAACTTCACTTGATGCCAAGAATACACATCTGGAAAGTGCAGCAAACACTCAAAAAATCATCTTGTTCTCCATATTGTGTTAGTGCATAATATAAAGTAGAATTCGATACTGTGGATGGCTCTCTTTTTCTTGCCATATTCTGCCCTCTTGCTTCTCTGATGTGCATCCAGTATAATACGTTACAGTTTCTCTTTGGTGCTGTTCCTTCAGGGTTTCTGTTGCTGGTTTTCATTTTACTTGATCTCTATATGTCACAGCTCCACAAGACTCAGTCTTTACCCCGTGCTGTTCTCTGTATTGCAATATCATCAATCCTATGATTTTAAATACAACATGCAGTCACGCACCATATAACAATCTTTCAGCCAGTGATGGACCCCATATACAATGGTGGCCCCATAAGATTATAATATCATTTTTTACTGTACCTTTTTATGTTTAGATACACAAACCCTTACCATTGTGTTATACTTGCCTGCAGTATTCAGAACAGTAACATGCTGTACAGGCCTGTAACCTACAAGCAACAGGCTGTACCATGTAGCCTAGGTGTGCAGTAGCCTATACTGCCTAGGATTATGTAAGTACATTCTATAATGTTCACACAATGAATATTATAGGAACATATAGGAAGTTGCCTAATGATGCATTTCTCAGAACATATCCCTGTCATTCTGTAAAGCATGACCTTATATTTTCACAATTCCTCATTTTATTTTTCCCTCAGATGCTCTCTAAGATTCTGATTAATGAACAATTATCTACTTAAAATGTCCGACATAATTCCTCCAGACACTTCAGTCTAAATCCTTGAGATGCTTCCCTCCAACACCTTATCCTCATCATTTTCCTGATCTCATTTGTCTCTTATTTTTCCTTTCTTCACCCCTTAGATCCAATCATTCAGTAAATCCTTAATTTGTCTCCCTAAATACATCTCAAATCCATCCATAGTTTTGGTCTCCATGAGGGCTGGAACTTGACTATTTTGCTTAGAAAATATATTATTTTATAATATATTCCATCTGTTTACTTAATCCTTTAAAAATATATCCTTTCTTATCGAAAGAAGAATGGGGAACAGAATATGTGACACTGGCCTAATTAATAAGTATGTTGGATTAGACTAGGAAGTGGGTTGAATTCAAGTCACTTCAGATTTTTATTCTAAAAATAAACTTTCACTTACGATTTAACCAGTTTTCCAGAGATTAAGCATCATGGAATTGGCCACCTTTCCCTACCCTTCCTGAATAATATCATATTCCTTATGTATGCATTATGAATCTTTTCATCAATAGGGAATGTAGGAGAAGTGGTATTAATTAAACAACAGCATAAAATGAAATACTAAAAAATAAACTTTGGGAGATTATTTCTACATGTATGGATAAAGGTTTTTTTTTTTAACTTTTTAAAGACAGGATCTTGCTATGTTGCCCTTCAAATTTCCCTTTTCTGTTGGAAGGAAGGAAGGGAGGAAGGAAGGGAGGGAGGGAGGGAGGGAGGAAGGGAGAAACTAGGTATATCCACACAAGAAAATACTACTCAGTGATAGAATGGAATACTGATATGTTCACCAGCATATGCAATAAATGCACCATGCTAAGTGAAACAAGCAAATAAAAAGTATACGTATGTACGCCATGATTTCATTTCAGTGACTTCCTGGAAAAGGCAAATGCGTAGAAGAAACAGAAAGCAGTGCAGTGTTTTCCAGAGGACAGAATGGGGATAATGTTGTCTAAAGAAGGAGATGAGATACTATTTTGGGTTATGGAAATTTTCCATAGCTCGATGGTGCATTTGTCAAAACTCACTCAAAAGCATATATTTTACTGGATGTAACTTATATTTCAATAAAATATACTGGGAAAGTCCATTTGTTCAATCAATCAATCCTACAATCAGTAAGTTAAGAAATACTGATGTGTCACTATTAGGTATATGATTGATATTTTAGCAGTAATACTACAGTGAAAAATCAATATGATAAAACGTGTGATAACATCTCAATTTATATGAATTTCAGATTATGTTACTTTTAATTATCTTCTTACAGTAAAGTATATATCTGGTGCAAATATGTAAATAAAGGGGACAGGTGAAATTTTGATGGTAAATTGCCCAAATAAGAAAATGGGTTTTTGTGTTGGCTCTAAATCATGGATACACACAACAGAAAACTCGGTAATGAGGACTTTATCTGAAAGCCAACCCATAGCTCTGCTAGAGAAATTCTGAGTCCTTCTGTTGCCTGTGCTGGGTAAGAGGGGAAGGTCCGTTTCTCATGAGAGAAACTCAGTGATTAACACGTAAAAACAGTGACAGGCAGTCTGGAAAGTACACACATACATCTATTAAATGTATCAAATATTGGTCTCTGTGACCTTCAAGAGATGATATTAAGAAAAAAAAAAAAAAAGTTGTAAAGGAAGAGAACACTCTTCGCTCCTGTACACTCCCAGAGCAGTCATGCCAGGAGCTTTGCTTCAAGCAACACACTTACAAAGCACAGGCAAGTTTAATTACTCCCCTTAGGCACTAGAGATCTGAAGCCTTCAAATTTCCCTTTTCTATTAAAGCAAAAATCTGAGTATTTTCTATTTTATAAAATAATGAATAATTAAATGTAGACATTTATTTTCCATTGACCTTTCTGAAGCACCAACAGATAGACACCTCCCTCTGCCTTTCTCACCCTCTGTCTGGTGTTCCAGGTTTTCCAAACAGTGTGCTTGCTTGTGGTGGTCCATGAAGTGGACAGAATATGTCTGCATCCAAATAGCAGTTTTTTATGCTTTTGCTTTTCAGCATGAAATCAAGCTTAAATCAACAAATTATAATCTGACAAAATTTTTAAAATAATCTCTGTGGTACATAATATTAAAAGTGTAAGAATTTGTCATAGTAAACATATGTGACTCAAAAGATAGGTATGGTAACAAGAAGGAATAAACATAATCTCTTATTTTTGGGTTGTAATTTTTTGAGACAGGGTCTTGCTCTGTCACCCGGACTGGAGTGCAGTGGTGCGATCATGACTCACTGCAGCCTCGACCTCCTGGTCTCAAGTGAGCCTCCCACATCAGCCCCAGAGTAGCTGGAACTACAGACATGCACCACCATGCCTAGTTAATTTTATTTAAATTGTATTGCCCAGGATTAAAATCTCTATTTTTATTAGCCATCTTTGAATAAAACACCCTTTGCTATCACCCAATTCCCTTTCTTTTGGACACCATGATCACAATTAACTGTATTCGTATGAAGCTTTTCCAGATATAATACAAAATAAAACATTGCTTTTTCACACCCATCTCTTGTGGGTTTCATTAGAAAGTGCCACTTCCTAAGGGCATGAGATCCTTTTAGGACACTGACATAATTCCATTTCTGGATGAAAAATTCTGAAGGACACACCATGGTTTTTGGAGACAGCACCAAACACTACAGCGATAAATTGCCTTCCCAGAGCAGCAACAAGTCCCCCGTAGTAACCCATTCTCTTTTGCAATGGTATGATTTCTTTCTTCACTATAAATATACATCTGTACTGTCAAATCTCATGCAACAGTAGTATATTTTTATTGCTTTCAACAAAAATGTAATGACAAAAAAACTATAGGAAGGAATTTTTGGCTTTCAGATATAAATATGAACACTTCATTTGAAAGAAAAAGCAAAACCTCTAAAATCAATGGAATCTTTTGCAAAATTTTTGCATTTTTCTTAAATTGATGTGAAATTCTCATGCAACAAAGTACACAGACTTTGAGAGTACCGTGCAATGAGTCATACGTACACTCTTGTAACCATCTGACAATAAAGATGTAAACCATTTTATTCATTCCAGAAGGTTATCTCATGCCCACCTTCTAGTCAGTTTCTCTACTCCATACTTAGGGGTCATTACTGTTCTAATTTTTTTCTCCACAGCTTAGCTGTGTGCGCTCCAGAACTTCGTACATATGGATTTTATAAGCATGTACTAGTTTGTATTGGATTCTTTCACTCTAATGTTTCCAGTCATCTTCCATGCTGTTGGGTGCATCGAAGTCATTATTTTATTGCTAAGTAACCTACACCAAAGTTAGTTTATTCATTAAAATACTGATGGACATTTGAGTTATTTCTAGTCTATGATCATTTAAATAAAGTTTCTATTTGTGGGCATATGTTTTCATTTTTCTTGAGTAAATGCCGAGAGTGAAATTACTGGATATGTGTATGTCTCACTTTACCGGAAACAGACTCAATGATATCTCATTTTTTTTACACTATGAGTTTTACACTATGAGGTTTTACACTATGAGTAATGAAGTCAAGGATCATTTCAGTGAGTATAGTCAGAATTTCTCTTGTTCAGTGTCTGTTCAAGTATTTGACTGTTGATTATATTGAGTTGTGTCTTCTTATTTATTTGTAGAAGTTAATGATAAATCCTGACTACAATATGTACGTACATGTACACACACACACACACACACACACACACATATATGAAAAGGCAATTCATGGAATGGAAGAATATATTTACCATATATTGTGTGTCTCAAAGAGCTGAAGTTTTAAAATTTCATAAAGCCTTTTATGGTTAGTGCTTTTTATATTCTAAGAATATTTTACTTACCGCCATTCATAAAATTTCTGCTGTGCTTTCTTCTAACTGTAATCTCCACCTCATGGGTTCAAGCGATTCTCCTGCCTCAACCTCCTGAGTAACTGGGATTACAGGCATGTGCCACTACACCCAGCTAATTTTTGTATTTTTAGTAGAGACGGGGTTTCACTATGTTGGCCAGGATGGTCTCGATCTCCTGACCTCATGATCCACCCACCTTCGCGTCTCAAAGTGCTGGGATTACAGGCATAAGCCACCATGCCTGGCCAAGGCTTCCTATTTTTAACTTTCAGGGTTTGGTCTGTGATCAATCTCTAGTTAATTTTTGTGCATGATAGGAGATAAGGGTCAATACTTATTTTGTGCTATATGGTTATCAAGGTGTTCCAATGCTATTTGTTGAAAAACCTATAATTTGCTCCTGGAACTACATTGACATTTTTGTCAAAATCAATTGATCATAAATATGATCTTGCAAAATCTAGAGCTAATGATCTCAATTCTTTTTATTTCCAAATCAATTATTAGGCTCATCAATTATTTCACTCATGGATGAGTGAAATAGCTTTCCTTGGAATTCACTCTTTTTATGTTTTGTTTCCTGCAAAATAAATTTTTATCTTCCTCCTTCATTTTTCTTCCTACCTTAGTCAGTAAGCTTCATTTCTCTAAATTTCCAAAGATCACCTTGAAGGAAAAAAATATGGAATCTGTCAACAGGCGTATTGTAAAGGTTGGGTGACTACATGCTGTGGTTTACTCAGATACACTATATACCTGGGTTATCTGCTCGCTAAACTCCCGAGAGGGTATAGAAAACTGAATAGGAAATCTTGCAGACCTTTTTATTCCTATACATTTTTCTTTCTGTTTCAATTTGTGATAAAATAATGTGAGAAAACATTTATTTATTTATTTTTTATCAAGTAGTGACTCTCAGTAATTCTTAATGGCAAATAAAAGAAATTGAGGGAAGGATAAAAATTCACAGACGTAAAGATGATTTGGTTAATAACAATTTAAATAATCCTTAATTATCTCATAAGCCAAGCTCAAATGGATATTTTAATGTATTTTATATTTCATTTCAACTAGTTTGCTTATATATATGATATTTATATGGTAATTTATATACATATAAATCATTGTTGAATTTACAGTTATCCGTTTAAATTATGCCACATTAAATAATGTTCACTTATGCTTGTGTGCAGTTTTTCCAGTGGTATTATTTTCTGAGGTTGAGTTATCACCATATACAGTTCACAAAAGAGGTGTATACAGATATGCTTGATATGTAAAAATATTTAAGTGTACAAATAATTACTATGCCTATACTTGTCATAGTGTAACTTACAAACTGACAAAAAGAAAAAAATGAAGCAAGTAACTGACAATGTATTTGGCAAACTTTTAAATGATAATGTTAGATAAAATATTTCCATGTATATGGAACTCTGTGAAACAATAATTATAAACATATGAATATTTTTATTATATGAAAAGCCAGCTTGTTATATATACAGTATAAAAATAATTTTATATTATAAATACGGAGTCTGGCTTATTTAATAAAAGATGTTTGTTGTTTGTTTCCTTTTTTTGCCTTTAATTTTAACTGAAGCTGTTATTTATAGATTCATCTTCATTACCTTGTGTTTAAATTTTCAATTACTCCATTGTTTTTCACATTGCTATATGTACATGACATCTTGAGTTTTCTACAGTTAGAAAGTGTCTGTAATTATAAGTAAATTTTTTCTCATTACAAATATAATACACATTCTACTTTATACATTCTGAATGTATATAAATGTATGTAAGATACGTATATGTATATAAGATGTATATGAATGTATATAAGAATGGAAGGGTTTCTATTGAGTTTTCTACACCCTCTTGGGAGTTAATGAGCAGATAACCCATGTACAAGGGTATCTGAGTAAATCATAGCACGTAATCACCCAACGTTTACAATACGCCTGTTGACACATTCCATATTTTTTTTCCTTCAAGGTGATCTTTGGAAATTTAGAAACATGAAGCTTACTGGCTAAGGTAGGAATGAAAAAAAGGATGCAGAGAAGGAATAGAATACATATTCTATTTTATACTCAGTATAATCTTTTTCCTTATTGCATAAAAATGGTTTGCTTTGTATTCTCCCTAATGCAGACCAATATGGTATTTTTTATAACACATTTATTTTAAACAAATTATAAAAAGCTACACACGGTTTCAGTAAAATTACCTCCCGTCTTGTAGTTTAGTATGATCATCATTCAGATATATGATTGACCAGATCATACTGTTTAATAAAGTCATCATGATAAATGATATGTGCAGGGACTATTAGTTTTTTTCAATAACTACAAAAAAGGGAAAAATGTAATGATTAATTTTCAATACAGTATACAGATTGAAATTCAGAAGTTATAATTAATTACCAAATAGTATGTTTATGTGCACACACACACACACACACACACACACCTGGGCTGCAAGAGAGGATGGTTAATCAGTGAGAGAATGGAGTTGGCATGTATTCCTCACATCAAGAGGAAAAGAAGCAATGATCCCTTAAATTAAAATTATGTAAACCCAAAAGTAAATTGGAGCCTGTGGGGTTTTGGAATTTACTTTGAAATAATTTGTTTCCAATACCTTGTCCTCAAAACTGAGTTGGAGCAATTAAAACAGGAAGCCAGTATTATATAATCATTTTGTCTATCAGAATTTGAAACAGGAAATTTCAGATAATTTAATAAACATAAAATGGAATGATAAAAGGAACTCAATTATGAGAACGAACACTTTCAACCATCAGCAAGGAATGCCAAGATAATTGAATAACTCCAAAGAGTATGAATGGCAAACTTTAAATAGCAAATCATTTAATCGTACTTCAGATTGATTGAGAAATAAAAAGAAATTGAGGAGAAGGTTATTTGACTGTTTACAAAACTATAAAGTTAACTTCTGGGAAAGGTAGTTCATGAGAATGTAAAAACATGGATGTTCTGCTTCAGTGAATATGAAGAATAAAAACACAATAAATAGATAGCTAATGATGGATTTGTTCTGGTCACTGAAGTCACTCTGGTTAATCTCCAACTAAATTGCTCATTTCTATTTTGCTTTGCTCTGCTTCCTTGCCTACTTCTCTTCACCAAACATGTGTGAAACAACTAATCTTGTGATCCCTGTGATTTTTATTTGTCTACTTTTGAACTTTTTCCTATTTCTATTTTGCCTGTCAAATTCCATCTACTTATGGAAATATGCTATCTTATATCTCCATGCATTTTCTCATGTGTTTCAGCTCTTCCTTAAATATATAAACATGTATCAAAAAACATGTATGTACGTGACATAATTAATTCTGTTTTATACTTTTCCCCCTTAAGTATCAGGATATTTCCTTACATAATCCGAAAATTCTATTCCTTGTCTTTTTTGGAAAAAACAAACAAACAAAAATATCCTAAGCTTTTCTCATTTGCACATTCAATGATTGATTAAATTCTATTTTAATCTAAAGCCCTCTGAGGGCTTTCACTATAACACCATGAATTTATTCACAAGGAATGGAAGAATAACAGATCTCTGATATTATAGAGGGATTAGCAGGCACACCGGGACACGTTGTCCCAGACCGATCAAGAACGGCAGTTACAGCATGCTGACTACCTCTGCCTGCCAGCGCCTCAGCCTCCCTAATCCCATAAGATCAGGGCAATCTGACTGCTTTCAATTCATTGCTCTGATACAGTTAGTTAACACATAATTTTGTTCTATTTATGAACCCGAATCTTTGTGCTTCATTGTAAAGCCCATATTTAATTATGAGCTAGTTACTTAAAAAGGTGAAGCATACTACATTATCCACAGGCTTTTTATGAAGTAGTTGATTAAAATAATTTCAAGCTTATATTACTCCCACTGTCCTGTGGACAACTGAAATTCAATAAGCTATCAGTAATTCTAATTGTAAACATCAAAATGCAGTTGGCCAACTTTCCTCTAATAGTCTTATGTAAATATGCTCATCTTCAGATTGGTAAGACTGTATTCATGTACATATCATTAATCACATTCCAATTATGTAATCGAAATATAATTTTAAGTGATTTTTCTTCTTTACCTTTATTCCATGACTGGCTTGTTCCCCTTCTTAATGAACAAAAAAATTGATCTAATGTCAAAATGAAACTCCGTCAGATGCCCAGTGAGCTTTAGGCTAATAGTATTCTTCTCTCTGTCATCAGTTGACTATTGCCTTTCCTTTAAGAATCCTTCACATGTCCCCATTGCACTGTGGATCCTTTCCTAGATCTTCCTATAGGTTTCTTCTTAATTGATGCTCTTCAAGATACTATGTGTACTCTAATACTCTTTTCATCTTCTATATCTTATACTCATTATTATTGATTCTGAATACATTTGTTTTACTTCTTACAGTGTCTTTTGGTAATGTTTGTGATCCAAAGACAGTTGCGTGTGTGTGTGCGTGCGTGTGTGTGTATGTGTGTGTGTGTGTGTGTGTGTGTGTGTGGTGTTGGGGGCTGGGGGGGAGGTATGGTTCAGTGGCAGATGAATGTAATTCGCCCATCCATCTTTAATTAAATGTATCAAAGTAATTTAAGCGCTTTAGACATTGCTTTTAGTAGAACACTTGAAAGCAGTTATGTTATTTTATTGAAGAAATTTCATTTAATTATTAATTTTTCTAATCCAGATGTTACCAAACTAAATAAATGTTACTGGAGATAAGACTAGTTTTAAATGAAAACTTTCTTGGTAATGAAATAAAGGAGGGGATAATATTTATACAAACTGCTTAATGTCATTCCTAATACTGAAAACTCTAGGAACAATTTGATAATAAATTAACCTAACATATAATTAATAGCAGTGAACCTCTTTGACAATATTTCGTAAGGCACTAAAAAAATCAATATATGTAAAAATGTCTATATTGGGAAGGCTACCATTGTGTATATCACACTAAATATTATAAGGAAAAACACAGAGGTATTGTTGAAAGACATACTGAAAATTGATATAAGGCCAAAAGAATGTGATTTTTCAAGAAAAGAAAAAACTTCATTCAAATTCCCACTTTGTTATTTGTCATTCTCAGTCATTTTATTTTGAGCTTCCTGAATTTCCTCATGTTAGCTGGAGATAAAAATATCTAGAAAACTGTAGCTTCAGTTATGTGAGGATTAAATGAATTAAACTGTATAAAATCCCTTTGGAAAATTAAGATGATATGAATATATTAGTTGTAATCAACAATTTGTATGTTGATATTTAATGAGTGCTTCCTGCATTCATTTTATTTATTTTCCATCACAATTGCAGAACAGAATCTATGATATTCCATAATAAAATATTATAAAGACAGAGAAATGTGTATATATTAGTATAGCAATTCAGGTTTATTCTGTCATGTATCCATCTGTCTTTCCATCCATCTGTATACTCATTAATCAAAGCAATCATGAAGTCATCTATGTTTTCATCCAGTAGGTGTTTGTTGAGCACTTACTCTATGACAAGTAGCTTGCAAAGTTCTGGTGACAAAAAACTACGAATACGATTTTGTCTCTACCTTCAAAATTGGTCATGGACCCATTTTTATGAGACAAGGATACTATAAGACAATAAATGACCACTGGAAAGTTTTAGCAGAGGTGTAACACAGTTATTTTCTGTTTGTTTGTTTTGTTTTCGGAAGCAAGTAGAGGATAGGCTGAGTGAGAGGACAGACACAGTACTCGAAGATTGGAGACAATATCAGTAATGATTCAATGTAACATAGAAATTATTCTAGGTATTTTAATCAAGAAGGGAATTAGTACAGAAAATAAGGGCTTACAATACAGCTGCAAATTGGCTAATGGGACTTGTTCTAGGCAAGGCTACCACAAATGATTTCCAAAATAATAGAACTTTAGGATTACCTGTAGCTCACAATGTCCTTGATTGACAGCAGCAGTAACCAACCGCTAAAAGTAAGGGATATTGCCTCTACCACACTTTTGCCTTTCTAAGATCATGTGAGTGCATCCAGTTGGCTGAACCCATTGAGATTGTAGACTCCTGGCTTCAAGGAAGTCTGGGAAATGTATTTCAGCTTTCTAAATTCTTCAATTAGGTTGAAGAAAAAAAGTTGAAATTGAGTTGGGCCAGCCAATCAACCTTCTCCAGCACAGAAGACATAGGATGGATAGAAGATGATGAGTGCCTGAATTAACCTAACAGTAGTTGAAATGAAGAGGAAGGAATAGATTCTTGTAACATTTCTTAGTGAGCTACTTCTTAGAGGGAATAAAACTTTGGGTTTCTTATTGGAACATGAAGGGTAGACTTTGGGTTTCTTATCAGAACATGAAGGCACTAACTAATACAGAGAATGTATAAAATGGATTAGTGGCAGACTGTGAGTTCTCCATTTGCAAAACATTTTAATCAGATAAAAGGCTAAATCATTGACTTTTTTAGTTACTTATTGCTGTGTAACATCTTACCCCCACATTTAATAGCTTAAAATATTTCTGTTATCTCACAGTTTCTCTGGATCAAGAATCCAGACACAGCTTAGCTGGGTCCTTGGCTCCAATCTCTCCATCCCCTTAATTGAGGATGTTTGGTACCTTTGTACTGCCGTTAGATTCTATTGTCACAATCTGCCTTTCTTCCTGAGATATTGTGACCTCTTATTGATTTTTAAAATTTGCATACATTAATAATGGTTCACTCTTTTTGCTATAAACATCATGGGTTTTGACAAATCTATTATGTCATATATCCTCTGTTAAAGGGAAAACTTTAACTGGATTAAATATAAAAGAGTTTAAAGGAGCAAAGAACGATTTACCATTTGGGTGAGGGTAGGCTCAGAGACTCCAGCACAGCCATGTGGTGAAAGATTTATGGACAGAAAAAGGAAAATGATATACAGAAAATGGAAGCGAGGTGCAGAAACAGCCAGATTGGTACAGCTCAGCATTTGCCTTATTTGAACATGGTTTGAACAGTTGGCTAGTTTTGATTGGCCAAAACTCAGAGATTGGCACAAAAGTAGACCTCAGTCCGTATAAAATTCCGTTTCAGTTGTAGTTCACGATGTGCAAAGAAACGTTTAGGCCAAACTTAAAATATGTAAGGAGTCTCTCCTTAACATATTCGTAATGTAGCTCTTTCAAGCCGGCGTCTTGCACTTTGCAGTATGAACGTAAAGTTCCTCCAAGTCTTTGTGTGACTGACTCTTTTCTTTGTGTCACTGAATAATATTACGTTGCACAGATGCACTACAGTTTGTTTAGCCTTTGACTTATTGAAGGATATGTTGGTCGCTTCCAGATTTTGGCCATTATAAATAAAGCTACTGTAAACATTTGCATGCAGGATTTTGTGCTTCAAAATTAACTCAATTTATAATTGAATTGAACTATATACCTAGCAGCACAATTGTTAAATTTTATGATAAGACTATGTTATCTTTGTAAGAAACGTACAAGCAGTCTTCCAAAGTGGCTGCACCATATTGCATTCTCATCAGCTGTGAATGAGGGTTCCTGATGCTTTTGGTCCTCCCTAGCATTTGATAATGTCAGCGTTTTTTTGATTTCAGAAATTGTTATACTTTTAATTTGAATTTCCCTGATAACAAATGATGTTAGGTATCCTTTGCCATCTGCACGTCTTTGGTGAGGTGTGTGTTTATATTTTGACCATTTTAAATTTTGGTTGCTTGTTTTCTTGTTGAGTTTTAAATTTTCTTCATATATTCCAAATACAAGTTCTTTATCAAGTATATGTTTTGCAATTACTCTCTCCCCATATCTAGCTTATCATTTTATTCTCTTAACACTGTATGTTGCAGAGCAGATGTATTTACTTTTAATATAGCCTAATTTATCACCTTTTTGTTTCATAAATTATGCATTTGAGGTTACATCTAAAAACTCACCACCAAATCCATGGTCACGTTCTCCTAGATTTTCATCTAGAAATATTGTAGTTTTGCGTTTTACTTTTAGGTCTATGATCAACTCTAAGCTCATTTTTTGAAAGGTGTGACGTCTATGTCTAGATTTTCTTTTCGTATTGATATTCAACTGTTTCTGCGACAGTTATTGAAGAGACTATTATCCAATGACTTACCTTTCCTCATTTGTCAAAGAGCAGTTAATTATTTTTATGTGAATCTTTTCTGATCTCTCTATTTTAGTCTATTTATTTATGCATTTTCCCCCGTAGTGCTGATAGGGACAGGTGGTAGAGATATTCCAGGCAGAAAAGGGCAGGGTCCTTGGTGAGGGCTCCCCTCCCCTCAAGCCTGGAACCGTGGCCCAAAGTGAGAACTTTACATCCCTGTTTTCTGATTGGAATGTTGCCTTTTCCAAAACCACCCCTCGCTTGCTCTGCCCCGGATTCTGTACCCGTAATAACCCCAGGCTCCACGGCAGAGAGCAGAGAAGGGGAGAAGAGGAAAAGCAGCTAGATGTCGGAGACTGCGGGTTGACGTCGGAGAGGAGCAGCTTGATTTCAGAGGGACAGCTTGACAGCTTTGCTTTGAAGAGGAATCGGGCTGGGGATGGCTGGACTCCAGGGGAAGATAGTCTTCCTGCTCCTTCCCTTTTCCAGCTCCCCTCCCACCGAGAGCCACTTTCATTGGCAATAAAAATCCTCCATGTTCACCACCCTTCAATTCGTTCGTGCGACCTGATTTTTCCTGGATGCCAAACAAGAGCCCAGGTGCCACAGATGTGGATACTAAAGGCTGTCACACTGACCCTCTGACCTTGCTGGCAGAGAGCAACCACTTCTTGCAAATAGGCAGAGGGCCTACTGAGGTGTTTAACACTTAAGCTCTCCGTGGACAGCCAAGCTAAAAGAACGCTGTAACACACCCCCTCTGGGGCTTCTGGGGTCCCCGGTACTCCCCACGAGACACTGTCATGGGGCCTGCAGGGAGCTTTGCTCCTGCCAACACCCAGAAGCACTCATTCTGGCTCCTGTACTCGCTCACCGGCGTGCTCCCCACTCCCTCAAGAGGTTGAGAATTGCAGGCTGAGTAAGTAGGCACCCCTGTCCCAAGGTCCAAAAAGGGATCAAGGAAAATTTCCTGTTTCAGTGCTTTGGCAAAAACTTGAGTCAATGATAAAGAAAAGTTATGAGAGTTGAAATCCTTGTCTAGTTCCCACTCATAATTCACTGATTTTTATTTCTGTAGTTTATAATCTGTGGTTAATTCTATCCAGTAATACTTTCATTGTAGTAACTGGATAATTTTTATATTTAGATATTGCTTTTGGTTTCCTTTTTGTAACTTCCGGTTCTCTCTTCATTTTTTGGTAGTTATAAATACATATAATAACTCTTCTAATGTTATTATTTGATAATTTAATCATCTCTGTCAATTCTATGTTTATATTGACTATTTTTCCCCCAATTGTAAGTCTAATTTTCTTGTTTGTATGTTCTATAGTTACAAAATTCAGATAAAAAATACTGCAAATTTCTGGCCGGGGATGGTGGCTCATGCCTGTAATCCCAGCGTTTTGGGAGGTGGAGGCAGGCAAATCACTTGAGGCCTGGAGTTCTTCAGCCTAGCCAACAAGGTGAAACCCGTCTCTACTAAAAATACAAAAATTAGCCAGGCATGGTGGTGGGTGCCCGTAATCCCAGCTACTCAGGAGTCAGAGGCTTGAGCCCAAGAGGTGGAGGTTGTAGTAAGCTGAGATCGCCCTACTGCACTCATATATATATATATATGTGTGTGTGTGTGTGTGTGTGTGTGTATGTATGTGTGTATGATATGTGTGTGTGTATATATGTGTGTGTGTGTATATATGTATATGTGTATATATATAGCAATTTAGAATATTTATCTTCTAGAATATTTTCTGGCCAATAGATAAGTGACTTCTAGATTACCTATATGTTTTTGAGGCTTGCTTTGAAGCTACTCTTTTGGTGGGTTTGCAATAATATTAACTTTAAGGCTAAGTTAGTTATATTTCTACAGTGTGCCATTCTGCTGTCTCTACTGTAGATCCCATGTACTCAATACATTTTAATTTAAATTATTCTTGGCTCTCTATGTGCTATGGGAATTACTAATCCCACACTTTCCAGGTAATTGTTTTTTCCTCAGAAATGTTTCTTGCTAGGTGGCATGGGTTTTCATTCTATGCATGCACAGATTAGTGGTCTGCTAATAACTCAGTGGCACACTATGATAATTTCCATTCCTCAAATCCTAGATATCTGGCCCTCTCCTTGTCTCCTAGGGATGCTAGATTTCATCTTGCACTGCAATGCAGCGATTTTCTCCAGTTTGAAGGTATTAGCAGTGGCAAGATCTTCATTTTCTTTACAGTCACATAGTCCTATGATACAAATTGGCCAATGTTTGAGTTCTTTCTTAATATTTTTCAGCTTTCTAGTTGTTTCCAGTTAGAGGACAATTGGGTGATTTGTTATTCTCCCACAGCTGGAACTGGAAATTGCCCTGAGCACTTCCTTTGAACTTCCTTCATGTATCAGGAAAATTTTGTCCATTATGAATACAATTGTTCAAAATTGGAAACAATAGCTCATTTCTCATTGTTTGAAATTCTTGCATAGACATGAGACTTATATTCTGTAAATAGTGATTTTTAAATAGTAGTGTAAGAAAATCTATAGTCAGTGAAATCCATTTTCTGGATAAAGTGAAGTAGACGTTCTGAATTTAGGGTGCGGTGTTGCCGGAGTTTCTGACATTCGAAGCCAGAGTAGTCGCAGAACTCTCTACTGTTATCAGCAGCAATGGAGCGTTCACTGAACAAGCACAGCTCAAAATGGAATTAATACTGTATTTAGACGGCTGATGAAAATGGTAATTTTAAAAATTACACAGTATATAGTAAACTGTCAATAATTGGTAACTTTTATTGCATAATTGATAGGGTGATGGTGTTTAGGAAAATAGATCTTAATTTTCAAACAAAAGCTAAATTTTGTTTTGTCTGTCCTATTACCATTCTTTATTTCTTCTTCACTCTTTCCCTTTCCTTCCTTTTTCCTTTCTGTGCTCCCTTTAATGAAAGCTGTGGATTGGTTCCTTTGTGCCTGTTCTGTCTACAGCCTGTGAACTTAATTAAACTTTGCACATTTAGCATGAATTCCAACTGAAATATGACAGTTTTTACTTAGTATACTATTTTCCCAAAATACAAGCAATGCAAAGTAAAGCTTCACCTGAATGGTGAATAGAAAATGCTCTGAGACCAGCCTGGCCAACATGATGAAACCCCATCTCTACTAAAAATACAAACATTTTAGTAGAGAGAGCTCTTCAGATTTAGCAATCCAATACTCCCATTGTTCTTTGAAGAGGCCATCTTATACCATACAAGCCCCTTTAGGCTGCCCTGAGTAGGTTTTCTGCCTTGTTAACGTTAGGGTCCCTCAAGCTCTAGTGTCCTATATTGACGGTCTTCTAGATTGGAGAAAGATGGGGCAGGCACATCCGCATTAAATCACATACTTGCTACAACACAGTTATGTATGAACTCAGGCACTGGATTTTCTACTATTTCATAAGGTCTCTTTGAAGTTTCAGTGTGGTTATCAGTCCTGGTGAAGATCTATCCAAACCTTATATTCCTTAGTTTCCTTCACAGCATTGGGAGAAGTTGACTTTCCTCATTAAAGATCATTTGTTCTGTGAGAATCTTAGTCATATTTTATTATTTAATTGAATTTTTGATTACTGAATAAATTCATTCATGCATATATTCATTTCATGTGCTCATAAACTGTATACATTATTGTAATATAAAAATAATGAAAAAGCATAAAATACAAATTCCTCAAAGGAGTTTGTATTTTATGTACTCGATATAGACTTAAATAAATTTTGTTTCATTCTATAGGAATTTCCAAATCTCCCTTTCGTTTTGTGTGTGTGTATGTGTGTTTATCTCAAATTTATGTCACAATGTTTTAACCCTACATTTCAATACTTGATCAAATAATGTCGCATCCAACCTGTATTTCTTATTATCTAACACAAACATTCTCTAGAGCTGCCTTATCAACTTTAAAGTGATTCTGACATATTTTGAATAAAATTGATTGAAAATGTCTTTTTTTCTCCTGAAAATGTTTGACATCATTTCTATGCACCTATAAATGTGATCTATATATGTATGTGTGTATACATACATTTTTATATATTATGGATATATAAAAAATCTTTTGTGTATATGATATATAACACATACCTATATGTATATATCCACACACATATGTATTATTTATATATCTATTTTTCGATAGAATTTACTTCTTCCTGAGGTAAAATTCATCCTGTTAAAATAACTATTTATAAAAAGCATTTAGTGGTGTTTCAGATGAGAAAATGATGGCATTGCCCTATGTGAATTAATTCCCCCTAACACAACCAGTCTGGTGTTTCAAAAAGTATATAGTTCTCCTGAATGTGTTAACATTTTTAAATTCAATAAGAAATATCTGGCAAATAAAAATGCAAATAAGCAATACATATGATTTATATGCAATAATCCTATTCCATTGAAAACATTTTTTCTGCTCAAGAAACTGAAGATCTGCACAGAATTAAGGGTTTAGAATATATTTTTCTATTTCCTAATCAAACTTTATATTGTTTATATTAATTATAATGAGTCTCAGAACCATTTACAATAAGCTGTTGTTACTTTCTTTCATATTAATGCATTCTCTCCAAAATGTTATATCTCCTCTTTTTCGCTAATCTGTTTTTCCACTAATTATTTACATTTTTCCTAGAATGTTCAACATAGTAAGGGAATATATTTTCAAAATGATAACTTTGTATTATACGGATTCTCAAAGCATATTCCTTATAGTGCATAGTTATACATACACATATATATATTTTAATATATGCATATATATGTATCCACATTAATCCTAGGGGAGTATGGGTTGCAATTTACATGAAATGAATTTTGAAATTCGAACTAACTTTGAAAGAAAGGCAACATATCACATCCTACATGCTAATCATGAATAGACAGCACTAGAACATAAAATGTCATAAAATAATTTTTAATTATTTGCAGTCTAAATAACCGAATTGTTAACTAAAGCAAAATAGTAATTAACAATTGTATTGAATACAAGCAATAAATGAATAAAGCCTCAAAATGTGGCATTCTTTGTATACTAAATCCTTGATATCCCTGATACATTGATTCTAACTCCTAAATCCTCAATACACATCATTTTGTCATGACAATATTTTGTGCTGTATTATTTTGAATAATATACTCATGTGAACATCAGTTTTCTCATTTCTTAGTGCCACACATTACACCCTGAGCTATCGTACATGGTCTTCTCTACCTGTTCTTACCGAGCTGGTGAGAATGCTTTTCACTTTTCCTCCCAATACTTTGTTAAGACCCAAGGTTAGTTTGAGATTTAAGGAAGGCATTCTTAGACTAGGAAAAGGGTATGTCTGTTTTCTGTGGCGAGCACATTGAACTTCTACTGTGAATTCTGAGGAAAGGTTTCAGCTATTGATAAAGTGTCACTCTATGTCTTATTAGGCGGTGCTATTCCACGTGTAGAACATATATACATCTACAAGTTCTGTATACATATGTTTATATTTCCTCAGGGGCATTAAAACAAAAATAATTTGTTTAGGATAAAGAAAATTCTATCATCTGCTGTTATCACATAACACTAGTACTCCGTTTGGTATATTAACAGTGAGTAGGATCTATCTATACATTATATATATTACTTATATATATTATATGTATATACAATAAGGTTATTACAACCCCTACTCTGACTTAATCTTTTTTCTATTTTGTTTTTTTCTTTCAATATTCTAACATTTGTTTGCTTTAAATTTATCTAAGTTTAGTCATTGAAATCAAGCTAATTTATTTAAATATTAAAAAATTATATTTATAAATCTCAAATTCTTGCCTCGAATATCTAATATGAACCTCACCTGCAGATTACACCAAATGACAATGTGGGTACAAATAAAATAAGAGGCAAAGTCTATGCTTCCTAATTATTGGATTTCACAATGTTTAAATGATGACAAGTTGAGGTCTTACAATCTAAGAGGAATTCAGATATGACTGCTGTTCAGGTTTTGTCATAATGTGTTTGTTTCTAAAAAGAAAAAATGAAATTAATTTTAAGTAAATAATTTTGTTGGATGAAAGAGTAGCTCTAGATATTATTTATGGGGAAGTTATTAAAATGGACGTAGGAAGTTAATGAATTTAAATGAGTAATATTATCTCTGTGTCTTAGTTATAGCCAATGTATTTACACATCCTCAAGAAGTTGATAAAAAGTTTTTGTGGCCAATATGAACATTTCAATAAGTTATTTAAAATTATTTTTATTGCATTTTTATTTTGCTTACACAATCCAGAACATTTGCCTGATTGCACTGATCTCTAAGTCCCTTAAATTCACTTAATGGGCTGAAATGACAGCTGATTCTAATGAAATTTATGAATACTGCCTCAAAGCATGAGTAGTGGGTGCCATAGCCAGTTTCTTCCATTCTCATAGTTTCTAGGTAATTTTGTCTCTAAACTGTAAAGAGCAGTTAAAACGGGCCATTACTTATTTTTCTACCATAGAGCATCAGTGAAAGTATAAAATGCAAGTTGTAAAATATACATTCAAGTAAAACCTGTAATCTGTGTAATGCCTCGTCACATTAATACTTCCACTGTCAGGCGTTCCTAAGGACTTGCATCGACTATGATGCACAATCTTAAATGTAAAAATTATTCTACATTAACACATGAATTCTTCATGTTTCCAGCAAACAACAGATGTCTTTTTCTCACCATCTGAATTAGTAAAATGAGAAGTAACTTGTTTGATAATTAAGATTCCTGTGTTATTATGTTGGTGTGCCATTAATACATAAAGTAGTCAATCTGTAGAATTGGTAATGCATGTATGATTATGATTTATGAGCATAAATCAATTTATAGTTTATATGGTGTTGATTTTATTTCAAAAGAAAAATAACTAAGAAATCATCTCAAAATTATTTATATAATATAAATATAAGGGAAAACTTACATAACACATAGCAAAAACATTTCATTAAATCCTTTTTAAAAATTGAACTATCTAAATATTCTGAATCTGTGGTCTGTTACGGAACTGGTACATACACATTTTGAAAAATTCCACAGGTAAATGGTAACCATAATCTAGGTTGGAAACCACAGCCCTGACTTAGTGTTCAAAAGAGAAATTCTCAGGTGGATTGGTCTTGAATAAGATATAAAATATAATCACATGTAGGAGACGACAAGAAGAAGGGTGACTTTACCTTGACCAGAAACAGATAGTCTGGCTATCATTGGAGGCTGCCAGAAAAATAAAATATTCATTTAGTACAGTAATAATAAGACAGGTTTTCCTGGTGAAAAGAAATCAAGGAGCAGTTATATGCTTGAGGCTACCTCAGATTTTGCAGCTTCATCTGCCGAGGGTCCCTATCTCTAAAAGCATGATACAGTATTTATCAGCCATATGTTTAGTGAATTGAATATATCTGAAACAGTGCCAATAGTTATGTACATTCTGCAGCAAAAAGACTGCTGGGCAAACATGATAAGTGCCAACAGAATGTTGGAAATTTCACAATATATTACAAAGTTTTCCCACTACAAATTAAATAAGCTTTAATTATTAACTGTAAGACTCAGCTATCTGGAATTATACGTTTTATGGGAGTAATATATAGCATTTCCATTTACGCTAAAATGAGATTTTCATAGAAGAAGTAGGTTGGGAATTTTAGTAATTTCCATTGATTTACCAAACAATCCAAGGCACAAGTTCTCCCCAACCTTCTTCAAAATAAGATAACCTTTCTTCCTTAGCCCCACTGGAAATGGACCGAAGCAAATAGAAAAACTGTGAAATGTGGATTTGCTTTGTGGGGTAATCTGGTTATATGATTTAATTTTACATTTTTGTGCTATATTTTCTCACTTTGATTCTTTTAAAGATTGGAGTGAGCTACAAAAGGCATTTCAGCCCCAATATTACAAAAAATGTTTTTGAGTTTGACAGGGTAAAAAATACAAGGCTACATGTGTAAACTTAGTAATTTCATTAAGTTATTCATACCAATAAAATATAGCATAAATTAAGAATTTATTGATTATTGAGAAAATGAGTTCTTTAGAAATTTAAAGTATGGGGTTGTTTCGGAGAGTTGAATATATTTAAATACATATGTCTAATTAAACATTTGAACTGGGAATCCGATAACATGTAGGACTAAAGTAAGTGTTCCTTATTAAATTGTGACCCTGCCTCTTTTTATGTTCTAATGAATAAAAAAGTTCCTTTCACCTTTTGTATGTTTAAATTTATGTAATTACTGAGATGATGACTGGAGGTGGAGGGTGAGCCTAAAATCTACCAACCGACTTTGGTAGAGTCGGGTCAGTTTTTGTCCTTTATTTTCTTGGGTTATAATAGTAATATAATCTGTACATTTGTGATGAGAAATATATAAGATGTGACTATTTTAATTGGGACTAATCCTAAATTTTGTGGGCAACAGTGATACCCCACATTTTAATCAAAATGATTATATCTCAAACATAGTCAATCTCTTTATCTTAATTACCTATACAGTAATCCATCAGATTGTCAACAATACTACTAAATTATACACTCATGTAGATAGATAGATAGATAGATAGATAGATAGATAGATAGATGATAGATAGATTGATTGATTGATTGATAAATAGTATTGACTTGCTGTTTTGACACTGTCCCATCATACTGCTGTAATCGTATTTTCACAGTTTAAATGCACCGTCTTCAAAAAATTGCGAGGTTCAATATTCTCCCCTGGCAATTCCCACAGATTTTTTAAAAATGTTTCTTTTAAAATGTTAAAAATATGTGGACTTCAAAAATAACAATGTTTCAAATAGAAAATAGTGGCCAATAAAATCTATAAAGTAACTATTAGGAAAACAATAACCATGAGAGAAGATTGCCTTTATCATATGTTTTCAGTTGAGTTTGTGTCTCTCAGGTTATGACCTCAGGCCTTGATAAGCAAGCTATGTTTTGATTGATAGCTTCTTTCTTTTATCCCACAAATATGTATCATGGACCTATTATGTGCTTATATTCTAGTGGGGTGATACAAAATAACTCCATTAGTCCACAAATAAATGTGGAGTTTCTCAGTGAGAAATCTGTAAACAAAACAAAACAAAAGGAAAATAATGCAGATCAGTTTCAGCTAGGAAAATGGATTCCTCTTTGCTTTCAATCAGTCTTTAATATATTTTTACTAATGATTTTTCAATAAGATTGTGAATATTTCATTATGATGATGAATATGGTTTGGCTGTGTCCCCACTCAAATTTCAGGTTGAATTGTAATAATCTCCACTTGCCAAGGGTGGGGCCAGATGGAGATAATTGAATCATGGCAGGCAGTTTCCCCCATACTGTTCTCATGGCAATGTATAAGTCTCTTGAGATCTGGTTTTATAAATGGGAGTTCCCCTGCACAAGCTCTCTTGCCTGCCACCATGTAAGACATGACTTCCGCCATGATTGCAAAGCCTCCCTAGCCGTGTGAAACTGTGATTCCATTAAACTTCTTTTTCATTCTAAATTACCCAGTCTCGGGTATGTCTTTATTAGCAGTGTGAGAATGGACTAATACAAAGATGATACTTAAGGCACATGGCTTTCTTATTTTCTGATAGAAAATAATATTTCTGAAGAGAATTCTGAGATTTGTGAGGACACTATTTTTTTCCCGATGATCAAGTCAATGATCGACATTTAGCACATTCTCAATAGTGTTTATGTTTGTTGAATAAATGAATCTAGTGTGTTTTGTGATAAATAAAATACTCAGCTATGTACATGTGAAGGGCATCCATTTTTATTTTATAATGTGAATAAGAAATTTCAATTATATAATAATTCATCCTGTTGTTAACAATCATAACAATATAAAATGAAAGTAAAAGGAACGTTTTTTACATAAAATATGTATTCAAACTGGTTCAATAAATTCTATCATCAAATTCTATGCTTATAGAATTTGTTATTGTACTTTAAGAAGTTCTTAGAAACTTTGGACAGATTTATAGCTTTAGAAGTCAAAGTGGTCTAAGGCTTTGACACAATATATTATTAGTATCCTAAGTAGCATACCCTAACTACCTAGACTTTTAAAAATTGTTTTGTAAACTTAAATATGGAATGCAGTGAAAATGTTTTGCATGCAAAAAGTACATGTTGTGTGAGCTTTTAAGTTAGCTAAAAATGAGGTAAACAAATGTAGAAACAAATATTCATTATTCTGCAATAAAATGCAAAATCATAATACACTAACTATTCTTTGCAATATATCTCTGTGTTAGTCTTGTATTCATCCTTATTCATATAAATGAACTTATTACTGTTATGAAATGTATAATGCATTGCAACGTATGATTCTAAAACTTCTCTGAATTTCCATTTATAATGCAGCTTCTAACTCATTTTTAATTGCTTAGAAAACTATGACTAAAAAGAAAAATGCTCCAAGAGGCTCTTTTATTTCAAGTCACTGACAATATGAATTCTCAGTGTAAATATTATTCAATGACAATCAAGACAGAGGAATGTTCAACCAGCTCGCAATTCTCATTCAGTGTCTCACACTGCCTCTGTAAAAGCTTTTAAAACATGGATATTTAATCATTGAGAAGATTTTGCAGAAGCTGAATATTTGAGAAAGAATATTTGGATATTAGAATGCATGGATGCCTTATTATGCAGTTATTTTTCATGAATAAGTCACTCATGCATTTTTAGTATTCTAATTTCAAGACCATAATTCCATTTTAGAGCTGTATTTATTTAGTAAGTGCAAGCCTGAAAGTTCTTTCAAATTTAAAGAAATGTCATATAAAAACTCTTCAAGTATACATACCATGGCTATACTCCACTGAGGCTTATGTTCACTTTATCATTTAATCACATAATTTCAAAATAAGCAAAAAAAATACTTGTAATTCTCTAGACTGTGGATTTCCAAATTGCTGATTACCATTTCCTTGCCCATATCTCAATCATATATAATGTCACTGTATGTCATGTAGAACATAAACTATGGAAAATCTAGGTACGTACATATCTATTCAAAACCAAGGATAGTATTGGTGCACTTTGAAATCCTTAAGATGCATTTCTAAAAATGAGAATAAATTATTTGTAAAATACCATGTGACTCCAAGGAAACCGGATAGTAAAATGTGGTGCAGCCTTTGATTTAGTGAGGAACCTTTTAATCACATCAATAAATCTCTTCCAACACATCTCTTCTGTAAAACTGATAGTTTTCAAAGGATAAATATTTAAAGACAGAGACATGTATCTTAAAATCAGAACTGGGTGAGTCCAAGATCTGGGCCATGTTACAGCCATTGCAACAAAATCCTCCAAGTCACCTTCTGTGAACCTGAGAGAGGCACCTAATAATTTATGCAAATGTATTATCAGGAAACTGCTATCCAATTGCTACTACCAGTGAATAAATGAGGCCTCCAAGGTTTACTTCCGGTTTTCTCTCTGATATTAGACAAATTTTGATGCATTCCAATGGGAATCAAAAACTAAATTTAACATTCAAAAATATTAGATTATTTATCACATTTTGGCCCCGCTGCATATTTACTGTTATTGAAATTCAGGCTGCTTATTGCAGTCTGCAACCTGAGAGCAGGTTTGCAGGGAGTTTCCAAATGGAATTATGTGTACAAACTATTAAAATAACCCAAACTATTTACTACAGTGGCCTTGGTGTTTGCTCTCTTTAGCTCATTTGTCAGTAATCTCCATCCCCTTTTGCGTCTATTTATATTTTTACCCTGAAGGATTTGTTTGAAAACAATAGGAAGCCATCAAATTTTAAAAATTCTGCTGGAGTATTAAAGTACCAGCATTATATAAAGCTGTGGAATCCTATATATGGTATGTAAAAATCCATTTAAATATTTGCTGAATTAGAAGCAATGTGAAGTGAACTTTGGTTCAGATAATTGAGAAACATACATAAAAATAGTAGAAGAAAATGAATTTTATCAGCTGGAAACTTCCATGACTCTGATTTTGATGGTGGTAATGCAGATGAGCAATAATTGACTATGTGACCGGAGACAGGCACCTTTCATGCCGGTGTCAAATAAGAATATTTGATGAAGTTACTTCCATTACTGAAGCTTGTGACTCATATCTTCCCCATTCTTACTTTGAAAATTCAATTTGAAAATATTTGAGATAATCTTTTAAAATGCAACCCACAATTTTTGTGCTCTATAAAAATACTTTATCTCAATACAGAATGAGATCAAATGATGTATGAAATCCTGAGGAATAACAAATGGAAAAACAATCTTTAAAGAGATAGGCTTACATATATTTCTACAAATAGAAAAGTGTGTTGAAATACCAACTACCTAGCATACCAAATATTCTTTGATAATTACTAAACATTAACAATATATAATAGGTTGCATTTTAAAAATAAAACTCTAAAGCCCTGTTTTCACATTTCCTTAAATGGATAGCATTCATTGTAGCCAAGTGTGTATTTGCTTAAGAAGCTTAATGTGCTGAGGGAAAGTAGCTCCTTTCCCAGTCTTGAGCTTTGATTTCTCTACGATAGTAACCAACAGAACGAAAATTAACTTGTGTATGTCAATCCCAATAAATTAAAATTCACAGTTTTCTATGCTGATGTGTTAAGAGCCTACTTTCCTTTCCCATCTAAGCTCAGACATGAGAGCTAAGCAAACATGCCAAAATTGCTAGTCCCTTAAATCTGGACATTACTAATGAATAGACCGTGATCCTTATACCAAGGTTAATAAACCTATTTATGTTATATTATATTATATTATATTATATTATATTATATTATATTGAAGAGGAACATAAGAATAAATATAAACCATAGACTGAGAGCATATCCTATTCTAGAACACATTATTTTCAAGTATTCTGGAGGAATCTGCACCATTTTAGTTCAAAGAAAAGCTAATGAACATTAGATACCTAGTTTGGTATTTTAATTTAAAGTAAGCATATGCATTTTCATAACCAATGAAGGAAGTAGGCTTACTTGAAGATATTACATGTGTGTAAAACTATGTACATATTATTTTAGAAAGTCAAAGGAAAGTCCCATTCCTTTCCATTAAGCAGATCAGGAAAAGGATATGAAGAAGGAAGAACCTGACTAGTACAGATTACTTCAAGAAGACAAGATGGTGCCTGTTGCTTCTCTGCCTTGGCATTTGAGTGTTAAAGGAAAATGTACTAATCTTTTTTCTCTCAAATTTAATTGTACAGATTTGCCTCTATGAGCCAATATTTGTTCCAGGCATTGAGATAACAAGTGCATTACTGTCCCAAGAAGATTAGATAATACCTAGAGTTGATGAGTAAGAAAGATCAAAGATAAGACACATCTTATAATAATGAAACTTTGGAATTTATTATTAGAAGTTCTCAAGAGCTGAATCAACATTTTCTAACATAAAATTTGGTTGTTCTGAAAACACACAAAATCAAAAGTCTGCCTAGAATCCTCTCAAGTGAATTAGCACCTCCACACATAATTCAGAGCTCTTTGGGGATATAAGTAATCAATTTATCTTCTGTTTACTCAGCACATTAAGCATGTGCTCAGACATGCGAGCTAAGCTTGTTCCTTAGAGGAAATATGATTCTTTCAGTGAGACAGAAAAGAAAACTAAGTAGCTCCTTTCCAAATCTTGAGCTTTGATTTCTCTACAATAGTAACCAAGAGAGTGAAAATTAACTTGTGTATGTTAATCCCAATAAATTAAAATTCACAGTTTTCTATGCTGATGTGTTAAGAGCCTACTTTCCTTTCCCATCTAAGCTCAGACATGAGAGCTAAGCAAACATGCCAAAATTGCTAGTCCCTTAAATCTGGACATTACTAATGAATAGACCGTGATCCTTATAGCAAGATTAATAAACTCATTTATATTATATTATATTATATGGAAGACGAATATAAAAATAAATATAAACCATAGACTGAGAGCATATCCTTTTCTAGAACACATTATTTTCAAGTCCTCTGGAGAAATGTGCACTATTTTAGTTCAAAGAAAAGCTAATGAACATTAGATACATAGTTTGATATTTTAATTTAAACTAAGCATATGCATTTGAATAACCAATGAAGGAAGTTCTCAAGAGCTAAATCAACATTTTCTAACATAAAATTTGGTTGTTCTGAAAACAGACAAAATCAAAAGTCTGTCTAGAATCCTCTTAAGAAGTGAATTAGCACCTCCACATGTAATTCAGAGCTCTTTAGTGATATAAGTAATCAATTTATCTTCTATTTGCTTGTGAATGTATTAATTATTTACTTATCTTTCTTTTGTGTCTCACTGAAAGAATCATATTTCCTCTTAGCAAATCTAAAATCACTTTACCTTTTGTTTTGGCCTGATTCTTTCTGTCAGATAAAAAATATTTATTAACGTCATATATTCAATATATGTTAGCACTGTTATCTATCAGAAAAGAAAAACAAATCCCAGACCATTATTCCATTTTTTTTTTTCACATGATTTCAGGCCATGTCCAGAATTAGGAAAGTAAGAGAGCTTGAATACTATACTTTAATAAACTAGAACTGGAATAACATTGATAAACATACAATTAGATTATGTTAGGTTCTTGACTTGCAAAAAATACTCTCCATAATAAATATACAGAAATAATTTTATTTTGAACATCTTATATGTCCTTTACATTAGCTTTGCTGCTTCCGTAAGCTGTATTTCAATAGCATGCATATTGGAGTCAACTTTTATTATGTGAGAAGGATCAGATGCTTGATATTAAGCAAATGTATTACTTGAAGGTATTTTATAGTCTGTCAGGCAAATAGTTTTTAATTTAACCCCCCAACAAGACTGTTAAAACTTAAGAAATGTAATTTTCCATTCTTACCAAGAAATACTGATATTTGCCAGCAAATACATGA
Organism: Macaca nemestrina; assembly: GCF_043159975.1. Lineage (NCBI taxonomy): Eukaryota > Metazoa > Chordata > Mammalia > Primates > Cercopithecidae > Macaca > Macaca nemestrina. The sequence continues at coordinate 10,744,103 of NC_092125.1, read as the reverse complement.
GTAAATACCAAGGTTGCTGAATTGTTTTATTAACAGCGTTTTCAGCAAGCATTGCTACAGAGACGTTTCAGGCAAGAAAACATTTCTTAGCAGATAAGCATTTTTGAACTTGCCCACACTGCTTACTCTATTCCACAGAATCCTATGGGAGAAGGAGTGTGTATGAAAAAAGATAATTTGAAACTATTGTAAGTGGTACAATGGAAATAAATTCAGTTGGAACTGGTTCATTTCAACATTAATCAGGCTTCATGGGGTGCTTCCTCAGCGACAGAAAAGATTGCCCAGGGAACAAAGCCTCATCACAATGCTGCTAAGGGAAAAGCATTTCTATGCTACAAAGCTGCAACTGAAATATTTACTGGTCAAGAGAGGCAACTTATCTTTACTAGAGTCAAGGAAGAAATTTGTTTTTCTACTGTAGAAAGCAAGCATTAAATTGCCTAGTTACTCTCTGGTTAGCTGAACATCTGGCATCAGTTTTGTGTAAGTTGATCAGAGATCATTTGTTTCTCTTGGTAAACTGACTCACATACTCGAAAATGCTTGATAGTGCCAATGTCTGAGAGAGTATTTGAGTGACAGAAAGCTATTTCTTGACCAGAACAGCCATGGCACTAGTAGATATGTTACTGTATAGATGTATATCGATATGTTACTATATGGACATACAGTTGACTATTGAACAATGTGAAGGTTAGGTGCTCCAACTCCCATGCAGTAGAAAATTCATGTATACTCTTTGACTCCCCAAAAACTTAACTACTAATAGCCTACTGTTGACCAGAAGCCTTACTAATAACATAAACAGTCAATTAACACAAGTTTGCATGTTATATGTGTTATATTATTATAAGAAAGTGAGCTAGAGAAAAAGAAAATATTATTAAGAAAATCATAAGGAAGAGAAAATATATTTACAATTCATTACATGGAAGTGTGTCTTCATATACATCTTCATCCTTGCTGTCTTCACATTAAGTAGGCTAAAGAGGAGGAGGAAAAGGAGGAGTTGGTTTTGCTATCTCAGGGGTGGCCGAAGTGGAAGTGGAAGGGGAGGGAGGAGACACGGGCACATTTAGAAGTTTTATTGAAAAAAATCTCCATATAAATGAACCTGCACAGTTCAAATCCATGTTGTTTAAGGGTCAACTGTACATCTAGAAGAATCACTATTGAATATTAGGCATGCTTCCTCTTACAAATAAAGAGTGGGGGAGAAAAAAAACATAAACCAAGACCCATTATGTTAGGCTTTTACAAAATGCAAATCTGTCTTGATTTTCATTCAGAGTATCTTCTAAGACCCTTCTCCGAGGGTGTCACTTTTACCTGCTCTTGCTGCCCAGTACTATCAGCCATAATCCTCTGATTAAGAAGGCAGATTGAGGTGCCTTCTTATTCAGAGAGATTATTCATGTGATGATGGGCACATGCCAATTCTTACAGGGATCAGAGAAAAAAAATAGAGAGAGAAGTCCTGGAGAATGAGTGTCCTCACTTTTGCAAACCAGTATTTTTAAAAACTTAAAGGAGAAAAGTTTTCATCAGTAAACTCTGGTCCTTTCCTACTTTGTATTGACCACAAAGAACATTCAGTTGGAAAGGCAATCAGATTTTATTCAGTGGCCAAAGAACGAAGAGGAGCTTGTGCTCCAAAGGCACCTTCTACCCGGGCAGTGGGAAGTATGGGAGTTTTGAAGAGTTGGATGCAGGTTCAGGTAGGAATGTAAGCATGTACAGGGTGGAGTTCCAGACATTCAGTTACAGTTAATGACATGCTTCTTCATACATCATATGTACACAAAATGGCAGCAATCTTCTCTTGGGGAAGACCTTTTTGGTATTACAATAATATGTTAATGATCCAACAATAACAAGGTCACCTGCTCTGGTGTGCACCAATGTCTAGTAGGTTTGGATGTCTGATATTTGGCATGGGGTCCGGAGAGTTAGGCAGTTTGTGGCATTCAGGCCACCTGGTTTCCTTAAGCAGCTGTGTCTATAGATACACAGACTAAAGAAAAACTGTTAAAGTTTGTCTACAGTCTCTGCTCTCGTTTTTCCCAGTGACAAGGTTAGGCTTGACTTTACTTAGGATTTCCCTTAAAGTTTCATTGCTGGTCATTTGGGGACAATAAATAACCTTCCCTTTGACTCTGGCCTGAATGAATCTAATAAATAAATAAATACTGGAGTTTATTTAATGTAGATTTTTTATAATTTTTTTTTTTTTTTTTTTTTTTTTTTTTTTTTTTTTGAGATAGAGTCTTGCTCTGTCGCCCAGGCTGAAGTGCAGTGGTATGGTCTTGGCTCACGGAAACCTCCCCCTCCTGGGTTCAAGCAATTCTTCTGCCTCGGCCTCCCTAGTAGCTGGGATTATAGGCGTGCACCACCATGCCTAGCTAATTTTTGTACTTTTAGTAGAGACGGGGTTTCACCATATTGGCCAGGCTGTTCTTGAATTCCTGGTCTCCTGATCTGCCCACCTCGGCCTCCCAACGTGCTGGGATTACAAGCGTGAGCCACCATGCCCAGTCATTTACGATTTTTTATTCTTTTCAATTGCTAATTGTATTTGCCATAAATTGCACTTATCTGCAAAATTGATGACAGTGATAATTTATTTTTGAGTTTAGAAGTGGAGGTTTAACAGGCAAAAGAAAAAAAGGAGAACAGTCCTCTCTCTTGCAAGAGAAAGGGATAGCCAAATGGAAATCTGGCAATTCTAATTTTAAAAAATGTATCTGCCATATTTTGGACACCACTACACAGCAGACACTGTGACAGGTCCTTTGTATATATTTCCTCTAAGCTTCTTAACAAACAAATTAGGTAAGTATTGATAACCCCACTTTAAACATCATGGGCCAAGGAGAAAATTGGTTATAATTTATGTATTCATGCATAAATTTATTAATGCATTATTTTAATATAAATTAACTTCATTAATTTATATTAAAATAATTTTTTGTGGTAGGTGAGGGATTTAATAGGAAACAAATGTTTGTTTTCATGAGGTTTGCATTGTTGTTTTTGTTTGGAGACAGAAATAACTCAGAGTCAAGCAAATGAAATAATTACAAAATATAAAGGCTGTAGAGGAAATAAAATGTTCCATATTACCATTTTCATATTACAATTTTCATATTAACAAGTTAATATTCATATTAACAAGTAAATATTCATATTAACAAGTAACATTTAAGGGACTAATAAATTGATAGGCAAATAACAGGTTGATATGTAATTTGGAGAGAAGGAAATTATAGGCAATGTAAATATCATGGACAAAGACCCTGAACTATACAAAAGCATGGCAAACTCAAACAATAGAAAGAAACACAAAGTGGGTGAGGAAGAGAGGCACACTCTGAGGGATTATTAGGCTAGTCGGGTGTGCTGTCAAGCTGTTCTAGGTTGGAAAAATATTTCAATTTACTTTTTGAAGTGAGGCCTTGATTGGGACAATTTTACGGTCTTATTCACATTTTAAAAAACATGGATCTTGCTACTTAGTGGAAAACGGCATGATACAATCATGAAGTTAGAGGACTCACTAAAACAAGGGCCTACGATCAGTCCTTGAAGAGTAACGTCATGCAAAAGTTGGATGGAGTGGAGAACAAGGGAGTATCAGAAAGAACAAGAAAAGGAGGTGACATTAAGACAAAAAAATCAATAATATTTTAAGGAAAGGGTGGTCATCTGTAACATTATGCTTAGGTCACCTAATAGTAAGATAAAACAATTTACAGTGATCTCCCCTTCCTCGTGGGAAATATGTTCCAAGGCCCCAGGTGGTGCCTGAAACCTTGGATAGGACCAGCCCTGGCGTATACTGTTTTCTTTCAATCTGAGAACCAAGAGAACTGCTAAGTAACTAAGAGGAGGGTAGCATCTAGAGAGTGGATCCACCGGACAGAGGTAATTCGCATCCTGGGAAGGACAAAGCAGGACAGTGAGAGATTTCGTCATGCAAGTCAGAACAGAGTGGAATTTAAAACTTAGGAATGGTTTATTTCTGGAATTTTCCATTTAGTATTTTCAGACTATACTTGACCATGGGTAACTGAAACCATGGAAAGTCAAATTGCAGATGAGAGATATGGGGGACTACTGTGCATCATCAAAGGTATTTTTACAATGAGAACATCAGTTTCAAAGACTTGAAGGTGTGGGTCTGGTAAGGCACAGCCTACTACTACAGGATAGGACCTTCTTTACTAGACACACAGCAAATGATTCCCTCCCAAACCCTGTCCGACTTACCACTTGCTTTCTTGGACACTCCTGGTACTTGAAGGTGTGGGTCTGGTAAGGCACAGCCTACTACTACAGGATAGGACCTTCTTTACTAGACACACACCCTCCCAAACCCTGTCCGACTTACCACTTGCTTTCTTGGACACTCCTGGTACTAACCCTGGAGTGTTGGGTTCTTTGGAAATTGAGGCTGAGGTAGAGTTAGAAGTGTAAAAGATTTAGTGGAGATCAAAGCTCCACCTTTCATCCCTCAGAAAGATTTTTCTTTTTTTTTTTTTTTTTTGTTCGTAGTGACAGGGTCTCACTTTGTTGCGCAGGCTGGTCTCCAACTTCTGGCCTCAATCAATCCTCCATCCTTGGCCTCCCCAAATTTTAGGATTACAGGCATGAGCCACTGTGCCTGGCCTAGAGAGATTATTTCACTAAGAAAATCAGAACAAGTAAGAAGAGAAAAGAACTAGTTCATTTGTTCACCATCAGCATAATCAGAGTTAGTTGTTTTTTTTCTCCCTTTGCTGGTGGATCATTTCTGTTAAATAATAAAATAGTGCAATGTCTACCAATAATTGTGATTTCACATGTGGTCCCCATATACCTCTAATTTCTTCCAAATTTCTCTTTTCCCTTTGGACAAAAAATGTCTCCAAATGTGTCACCTTACACCCAACTTTCCTCCTACCTTTCTGAGTCCCTCGCCTCTCCATTCCTCTAAAATGTAGGTGTCCGATGTAGCCACTAACCACATGGATCTAATTTGATTCGAAATAATTAAAATTAAACATATTTAAAGTGAAGTTCCTGAGTCACACATGAATCACATTTAAAGTGCATTTAAGGCTGGGCACAGTAGCTCATGCCTGTAATCCCAACACTTTGAGGGACTGAGGCAAGAGGCTTGCTTCAGGCCACGAGTTTGAGACAAGCTTCAACATAGGGAGACTCCATCATAGTGACCTCAACATAGTGAGACCCCATCTCTACAAAAAATAAAAATAAATAGGTGAATAAAGTGCATTTAATTACCCCATGTGCCTAATGAATACTCTATTGCTCATTTCTCTCATTGCACCAAATTCTGCTGGACAGTTCAGAATATCACCTACTCAGAATCTCAACTGATACATTTTTTTAAGATACCCACAGCTAATCCATCACCATCAGAAGTTCGTTTACCCCTTCGTCAAGATTGCCATGGCCAGCCCTATCTCATTAAATGGCACCAGCAGCTACCCAGTTAATCAACACGCCCCTCCCACAAAAACAAACAAATAAAAAACAACAACAACAAAAACAGGTCTACTGTTGTTTCAACTTCCCCACTTACCACCTGACATTAAATTTATCAGCAAATCTCAGGAGCTCTACCTTTCAAATATATTCAGCATTCAACTAGATCTCATTAACTTCATTGCCAAAATTTTAATAATTTACCATTATTCTTACCTAATAACATTCGCATTTGCATCCATTCTTCTGTTCTCTTCTATATTCCTTTTCATACACAGCAGCAGAGTAATCTTTCAAAAATTTAAATCAAACTACATCATTTGCTTTTTCAAAACTCTCCAAAGGCTTGCCAGCATATTTGGGGAAAAAAAATCCACACTCTGCACATAGCTTATAAATTCTACATAAAATTGTCCTTTCCTAAATTCCAGACATCTTATGCCACATGTGAGCTCTTGCCCAGCCTTGTGGGCTACCTGTTGGTTCCTCTAACACTTCCTTGCTTTTGCGCTGGCTGCTCTCACTGCCTGAACTTTCTTCCGTCAGATCAATATCTAGTTTATTCTTTTATTTTAATTCTGTCTCTGTTTATATATTGTTTCCTCAGACTGGTCTTCCATGAGGACACCATGTAAAATAACATTTCCTCCATTCGGGTGGGTAGCTTCATATCAGTTTACCTGCTTCATTTTTCTTCTTAGCACTCACCACTTCCTTCAGTTATATTTCCTTATTTACTGCCTATCTCTCACACTAGAATGCCAACCCAGAAAGAACTGGAACTTTCCCTTTCTCATTCAGTGTTGGCCTATGGTGTGTGCTCCATAAATATCTGTGGCATTACTGAGTGAATGAGAGCATTACCATGAGATTGCAGAACCCCAGTAAAAGTATATAGTCCAAGGAGACTTGCATCCTTGGGATTTTGTTAGGCTATTAACAGGAAATGAGGCATCATTCTGATTAATGCCAAAAAAGAGAAGATCCATTCCTTTCCTGTTTGTCTGGTACAGCGTTGTGTTTCTTATTCCTTCATTTTTCTAAATTTTATCTTATTAAATATTGACAAATTATAATTCTATATATTTATGGGATACCAAGTGATGCTTTGATACATGCAGATAATGTGGAAGAACTGGCCCAAGCTAATTAACATACCTTCCACCTCACCTACTTACCATTTATTCATCCTTTCTGAAACTTTGTGTGCTTTGAGTAACACTTCCCTATTCTCCCCACCCTCAGCCTCAGGTAACCACCATTCTGTTCTCTGCCTTTATGAGCTGGATTCTTTTAGATTCCACGGATTTACATTCCAACATAAAGGTGTCCGTGCTTTGGACTCAAGGCCATGTACAATGTGTTGTTGTTTTCAATAAAAACACTAGAATGGAAGCAGTTGTTATAACTGATGAACACCAGATGTTACATTTCTCACTAGTCTATAAGACCAGACACACAAAGATCTAATTATGTCCCATCGCTTCGAGCAGTGTCTGACTGTTTTACCCATGAACAACATCCTGCATCCCTGTGAGTAGCAGAAATTCTAAATAGTTAAAAACTGCCGAAGTTATAGGGAGCTATTGTTAAAATATTTTATTTTACGGGGATAATTATTATTATAATGATGATGCTGTCCATACCTTATTTTCAACATGTATTATTAGTTGTAGTAGACAGAGCTTTGTGTTTATGCTTACTTAGAGTCAGGTTGGTTATTTAAAGTAATCTAGACCCAAATAATTAGATAGACTTCTACATCGTATTGTCTATAGGAAAGTTAATTACATCCATCCAGTGCACACGTTTATTATTAGCTGATAAAAAGGAAATGGCAAAGGGAAATTGAATTTTTATGCATAAATGATTGCTAACAATCTAGAGGATGCGAGTGAGATTTAGGATTTCATTTATAGTTACTTCTTGGCTTCTTCCAATTATTTTCTCCAGTTTCAAGATTCTAGAATTACTCATTTTCCTTCTATTACATTACTATTAAAAAAGCAGACTTTAGTAACCATTTATATTCAATGGTTCATTCAACAGATAAAATAAAGATGAGTTTACTTTCAGTATTATGCCATTTTTTCCTCCCCCCAGACAAAACAAAACATGAAAATATAGACATTCCATAATGTCAAATTTTGTTTTTAAGTTTGAAAAATGCTTTGATATTTATGGCCTGAAACCCTCATTATCATTTGTTTAATATGTGTCAACTTTTATTTTGTATGAGGAAAATCATTTGTTTAGAACTGATTTAATATAAGACGTTGAAGCCGCATCATATGATAAAACTTGGGAAAATAATCCATTGAATATTTTTCACAGAGCATATAGATGTTAAAATGCAGAACCAGAAACACATTAGATTTGGAACTTAACATGCAAAATGAGGATATTTGTTTTCCTTCCTCAAAGCTGCAGTTCAGAGCTTGGGAACGCTAACAGACGACTCACTGTTAGAGCCATTGGGTCTCGATTTTCTTCCCCCAAATTAGATGTCCCTAATTATACTAGCAGTTTTATGGCTCCCAGTGTTTCAGTCTTTGTTTTAGCTGTGTTGTGCTTGGAATGCCAAATTATTAGGACCCTGAATAGTAGATCATCGAGGGCACCTTTGCCTGGGGAACCATTGTCCACAGTTTAATCACCTGCCACACATAGTAGAAATGAGAATGAGAGCTTTACCTGCTTAACCCTTACATTCTCGCATTTAAAACTTAGTTAAGACGGAAACTAAAAAGCACAGAAATAATGCAAATGTGAGAATCATGTAGTGAAAACTCCATTGTAAAACTTCTTACCCCGCCCCCACGGGTAATACTATACAAAATGCATAAAGCTCCTGAAATGCATACAACAGTTTAAAACTTTTATAAAGATATGGATGTTGTGTTAGGAAGAGTCCTGAAACAAAGTCAGAATCCCTGGTGTCCAGTTCCGTTCCTGCTTCTGAAAGGGTATATGGCTGGGTAAGATGTTAAGCCTTTCTTTCATGAACTTCCTTTATGAAAGAAACTTTCATGAAAACTTTCTTTCTGTTTCCATGTGAGCTGTAAGTTTTCATATGAGTAACATAAAGGGGGTGACTAGATTTCCTCGAAGGTTGCCATCGTTTTTGGAACCTAGTGGGTGCATTTAACTGAGCCTGAGGCTGCGCCTGCGCTATCAAGAAACAAATGGTGGAAAAAAGGAAATGAATACAATCGGGGGGTTTTCCTTGTGACACAAAAATGTATTTCAGACTTGTAAAAGATAAAACGAGGATAACAATGTATGTTTTTTATAAAGTTCCTGCATGTTCCGGTAAGTCTGTTTGTGCGTCATCTGATATTTGTTGTGACAGTTAATTTGGCCAACAGTCCATAGTCAAGGTTAGAATTTAATCTGCAGAAATGTATAAAACACTGTGATTTCACCACCTGTAAAAAGTCAACCAGTCTTCTAACTAATTTAGCAATTTCGTTTACACATCCCTTATACAAATGACTACATAGATCTCAATTTTTTCAAATGTTGTTGAATATTCCCCTTAATGTACCCTCTGGTTCTTTCATTAACAAGTTACATAAAGTGTAGACAGGCACAAACATATAACTTTTGGCTTGAGAACTGTACTTTATCAATATTCTGGATCCACTTTGCACCAAATGCCACTTAGACTCTATTCACTAAGTAAAGTAACCTACTGTCTTAGCATTTTGATGCTTTGGCATGATGACATTTGCCTTATTATAATTTATTTAAGTATATGCCTGTGTTAAAATATTTCAGGGAGCCAAAAAGTTGTTTCCAACACATCAGCACAGGCCAGATACCAGGGCCACTGTGTGTGAATTTGCCTTGTCTCTTTCAAAGCTGATTTTTTTGATGCTGAGAGCTTGACCGTGGTGTTGTGATGCGCCAACGTTTAATTTACAAATCGCGTTACGTCTTGATTCTGTCACCCCGCATGTCTGGAGGTGAAGGGCTGAGGTATGGAAGTGAAGTAGATCTGGATCCCTTCCACGTTCCTGCAGTGCTCAGCCATCTGTGAAAAGCATTGTCTTGCTGTGTTGTGAAATGTGCATTTCCTATCTGTTTTCCCATTACTAAATTGTGTAACTTCATTGTATAATGAGAAACCAAGAGCATTGTAGTGGTAGCATGGAGAAGAAATACTTTTCTTATAATTTTGGACTCTTACCATTGTTCTTTCATTTTTTCCTTCTACAGAATCAAGGGTGGCCACCCTGTTTTATGAAAAGAAGTGCATTAGGTGTGAAATACTGGAATACAACATACCATTACAGACATGTCGCCCTGGCATCCTGAAAGCCTAATTTGACTTGCCATATGGCCAATGTGACAGAGAGAGTGATCATTGAATACTGACAGAGCCCTGACTGCAGACTCCACTGTGCCCCTCCTGGCTCAGTGTCCTTCTAATGACACAACTTTTCAATGTATTTCCAGGCCAATCAATTTCATCTTCTCTACAGTCACATGTGTGCATTTAAAATGTCAAGTATATGTTCTAGATTGAGCTTCCTATCTTATCTGTCTTATTTCTCCTTACCACCCACTGTTGATTCATCGTTAAAGCAAAAATGTTTGTGGAACCAAAATGATGACAGGTTCCCACTGTTTTCTTTATATCGGTTACTGTAGGAATAGAGTTTATTGCAGCAACCCTAGTACCTCGTTCAGTGTCTTCCATTTAGTGTACCTATATGTATAAATTAAATTGAATTGAATTCTCTTTTCTATAGCAATGGTTGTTTTCTTATTGCAATGTCGTGTTTTTCTAATTATCCTCTCCCTATTCTTCTGTGTCTTTTACCTAGGCATTATTGGCACTGGACTGCCAACTTTGGATATGTTTTCTCATTTTGTACTTGTTTCTGTGTTTTATATTTCTGCTTATATTGCAAAGGCTTTCAATTCACGGCACTATCTTTAGCCCTCTCGTTACTCAGTATAGTGCACACTGTAGAATGGCCATTCTGTATATTGTCTGGATGACATGCTGCTGTATGAACATAACTCAAGCTTTTTCTTTCCCAGGCTTCACTTTCATTTCCTTTCTGTTTCATTTCAAGTCCACACAATACTCCTTATTTCCAGGGATCATTTTCTGAAGCTGTGGGTAGACTTCAGGAGAGAGCTAATTTAGTACGCCTAAAGCAGCATAATTTAAATGTGGAAGGCACTGTTTTTGTATTCAGTTGGTTAATGGGTGTACTTTTTCAATGCTGAAGCAGGAATAGTGCCAGCAAGCAAACTTTACGGAGAGTACATGACATGCTTTTCTGTTTTCTAGTTTCTACTGATTCATCAGAAAGGGGCATTGTTCTATGATCCTTACTGCAGTTTCAAAGCAGATCTACATTCCATAGCTTCCTCATTTCAAATGACCAGTTTATCGCTAACTTCAAAAATGTGCTCTGTGTCACTTTTTAAAACAAATCAGAATCTTCCATGTGCTAACTTTTCCATGCTTTTGAAGTTGCTAGAAGCTTGATAACGTGTCTTCTGTAACTCTTAGCTCTCTTTATTTCTAGAGCACAGTGTGGTATTGACAAACATAACCGTTTACTATTCTAACACTTTGTACCTAACTGAAAGAAGGGGATCTGATTTTGCAAGGAAAAACCCAGAAAATGTATCACACATCAGAGGATAAGCAAGGGCTGCCTGAAAGCATTTCATATAATATTTATTGGAAAAGTTAAAAACAAAACTACTGAATTGATCTCTCAAAGCAGATTTCTAAGTTACAAAATACAAAGGATTAATACTGTGTGCAGTACTAGAGTTCTGTTGTATGAATATGGTAGCTCAGAGCTCAAAACCCACAGTAACGTGGATTTCACAAAAGGCCTTATCATTTAGTTGGGGAGAATTTTTACACAGCCGACAGTGTTCCTTTAAAGCGTGTTCATGAATGCTGTCCGATCACCCCACAGATGGTGAAAATGTGTCCTCCTTCTGAATAAGAAGCGAGCACCCAGCAGGGGTTATAGGAGGGTTTCAGTTCTAATTGGAGGCAAGTAGTTCTATATCTCCTGGTTCACCAGCATATTCATGGAGATCAATTTTTTTTTAAGAGATGGTGTGTCACTCTGTCACTGAGGTTGGGATACAGTGGCACAATCACAGCTCACTGCAGCTTTGACTTTCTGGGTTCAAGCAAGCCTCCCACCTCAGCCTCCCAAGTGGCTGGGATTATAGGCACAAGCCACTGTTCGTGGCGGGAAATCAATTTGGAGACAAAAAGGTATAAAGTTAACCTATTTTCTTATCCAAGGAATTAATAATATTTCAAAAACCAGTGAATATTGATGCCTGAGAAAAAGTGTTCCTCATTTTTTCCTTGTCTCTCTGCTGACTGAACTGAGAATCTAGGTCTGAAGAACTGCAAAGGATCTTTAAAATTAAGCACTTTTAAAAGCCTTGATATTTTGTATAATTATTCAGATGGACCTCTTGTTCACATTTCTTAAAGGTATTGATAGTTAACTGGATATCCGCAAGTCTGACTCTCTCTACCATAAGTGGAAAAAGAGACTGGAGAGTAATGAGTTTCTGTAAGACTGAAAGGAAACCCTGTATATATTGATCTGCTCTCATACTGCTGAGTTCTTTGACAGGTTCTTAAAGACACAAAGAACTCATGGGCTGGTTGCATAGGAGGTCTGCAACAAGCTCCTGAAATCACATCTTTAAAAAGGCAGCTCAGAACATTGGCTGTTTGGAGAAAGCAGGTCCTCCCAGGGAGGAAGAGCAACACTTCTCCTGAGCCTCATACTGTTAGATAGATCCCCAAGCAACGGAAGCAGCTTCAGATGTACTTGGCTATCCGTAACTGGTCATTTCTCCACAAAGCAAGGTGACATGATTTGGAACTCTCTATGAGAAGCCAAGGAGGTAATTCTGAATCATGTCATCTCACAGTTATGGCAAGAAGATTCTGTAGGGGAGAACACATAATTTCTTTTCTTTCCCTTTTTGGGTTCTTAGTTGAGACACTCTGCTGAAAACAAAAGTCAGTTTAAGAAAACAAAAACAAGTGGCTGGGCGCGGTGGCTCACGCCTGTAATCCCAGCACTTTGGGAGGCCTAGGTGAGCGGATCACCTGAGGTCGGGTGTTCGAGACCAGCCTGACCAACATGGAGAAACCCCATCTCTACTAAAAATACAAAATTAGCCAGGCATGGTGGCCCATGCCTGTAATCCCAACTACTGGGGAGGCTGAGGCAGGAGAATTGCTTGAACCCAGGAGGCAGAGGTTGCTGTGAGCCGAGATCGAGCCATTGCACTCTAGCCTGGGCAACAAGAGTGAAATTCCATCTTAAAAACAAAAACAAAACAAAACAAACAAAAAAACCAAGCAGACATTTATTAACCCGTGTTGTACCCATTATGCAGGAGAGAGAGACCTCAGTTCAAAAATTATTTCTCTTTCAAGTCAGTGGCTTAAGGGCTTTGCTCAAATAGTATTTTTTTTTCCCCAACAAACAATGCTAGAACAACCAGATAACCATATGCAAGTAATGAAACTGGACCCCTGTCTCATAACATATACAAACATTAACTCAAAATTGATCAAAAAGCTAAATGTAAGAGCTAAAACTATATAATTCTTGGAGAAAATATTGAAGTAAAGACAACACTGAATTCTTTTTTTTTTTTTTTTTTTTTTTTTGAGACGAAATCTTGCTCTGTTTCCCAAGCTGGAGTGCAGTAGCACGATCTCGGCTCACTGCAACCTCTGCCTCCCAAGTTCAAGCGATTCTCCTGCCTCAGCCTCCCCAGTAGCTGGGACTACAGGTGCCCGCCACTATGCCCAGCTAATTTTTGTATTTTTAGTAGAGACGGGATTTCACCATATTGACCAGGCAGGTCTCGAACTCCTGACCTTGTAATCTGCCCTCCTTGGCCTCCCAAAGTGCTGGGATTACAGGCGGGAGCCACCGCGCTGGGCCTGCTCCAATAGTATTTTAACAAAGAGCCATAAATCCTATATAGCAACAAGACAAAGGAGAGAGCAGTTTGAGTGTTTTAAAAGATAGGAAAATGTGGGAAGGTAGTAAAATCTGTTCTCAGATTCCTCCGGTGCCTGCTGGTGCCTTTTCTGGGTCAATAAACAAATGCCGTCTCCAGTAAGGAAGGATTGGTGTCCTGTCATCAGGCAAGTAGAGGCTGAAACAAGAGTGTCTCCCTACATTTTTTGTGTCTTTAACAGTCCTCAATATGTTGGGGAGAAATATTTTGATTTCCTTTGATTCCTAGAGATCACTTTTACCAAGTGAAGAGTTGGAATCTCAAGATTCTAGGAGACTTTCCCATGGCCACACTGTTAGGGAATGTTGAAGGTATTCGGTATCCTGGTCTCTCAAGCAGGGCTGCTTTACCACATCATGCCCATTTTCTTACCCAGGAGATAGTCTTATGTAATTTAAGAGAAACATCTCTTCCAGCAAATGCTTGTCTCCTAAGACTGTCCACTTCCTTAGTTCAGGCATCTGTGAGGAGGTCTGGAATCCTGGAGGGAAGAGTTGGCCAAGCTTTAGGGTGGATCAAGGAGGCCACATCTCTACATAGTTACCTGCTTTGTATCCATTGCTCCAATAGGTTCTTCTACCTTCTGGTAGTCTCCGTAATACCAGAGGGATCAGGATTACTTCCTTGTATGCAAATCTTCACTAAATCCCAGTGCTTACTGAAGAAAGTGGCAAACTTCTTTTTTTTTTTTTTTTTTTTTTTCTTTTTTTTTTTTTTTTTAATTTATTTATTATTATTATACTTTAAGTTGTAGGGTACATGTGCATAACGTGCAGGTTTGTTACATATGTATACTTGTGCCATGTTGCTGTGCTGCACCCATCAACTCGTCATTTACATCAGGTATAACTCCCAATGCAATCCCTCCCCCCTCCCCCCTCCCCATGATAGGCCCCGGTGTGTGATGTTCCCCTTCCTGAGTCCGAGTGATCTCATTGTTCAGTTCCCACCTATGAGTGAGAACATGCGGTGTTTGGTTTTCTGTTCTTGTGATAGTTTGCTAAGAATGATGGATTCCAGCTGCATCCAAGTCCCTACAAAGGACTCAAACTCATCCTTTTTGATGGCTGCATAGTATTCCATGGTGTATATGTGCCACATTTTCTTAATCCAATCTGTCACTGATGGACATTTGGGTTGATTCCAAGTCTTTGCTATTGTGAATAGTGCCGCAATAAACATACGTGTGCATGTGTCTTTATAGCAGCATAATTTATAATCCTTTGGGTATATACCCAGTAATGGGATGGCTGGGTCATATGGTACATCTAGTTCTAGATCCTTGAGGAATCGCCATACTGTTTTCCATAATGGTTGAACTAGTTTACAATCCCACCAACAGTGTAAAAGTGTTCCTATTTCTCCACATCCTCTCCAGCACCTGTTGTTTCCTGACTTTTTAATGATTGCCATTCTAACTGGTGTGAGATGGTATCTCATTGTGGTTTTGATTTGCATTTCTCTGATGGCCAGTGATGATGAGCATTTTTTCATGTGTCTGTTGGCTGTATGAATGTCTTCTTTTGAGAAATGTCTGTTCATATCCTTTGCCCACTTTTTGATGGGGTTGTTTGTTTTTTTCTTGTAAATTTGTTGGAGTTCTTTGTAGGTTCTGGATATTAGCCCTTTGTCAGATGAGTAGATTGCAAAAATTTTCTCCCATTCTGTAGGTTGCCTGTTCACTCTGATGGTAGTTTCTTTTGCTGTGCAGAAGCTCTTTAGTTTAATGAGATCCCATTTGTCAATTTTGGCTTTTGCTGCTGTTGCTTTTGGTGTTTTAGACATGAAGTCTTTGCCCATGCCTATGTCCTGAATGGTACTACCTAGGTTTTCCTCTAGGATTTTTATGGTATTAGGTCTAACATTTAAGTCTCTAATCCATCTTGAATTAATTTTCGTATAAGGAGTAAGGAAAGGATCCAGTTTCAGCTTTCTACTTATGGCTAGCCAATTTTCCCAGCACCATTTATTAAATAGGGAATCCTTTCCCCATTTCTTGTTTCTCTCAGGTTTGTCAAAGATCAAATGGCTGTAGATGTGTGGTATTATTTCTGAGGACTCTGTTCTGTTCCATTGGTCTATATCTCTGTTTTGGTACCAGTACCATGCTGTTTTGGTTACTGTAGCCTTGTAGTATAGTTTGAAGTCAGGTAGCGTGATGCCTCCAGCTTTGTTCTTTTGACTTAGGATTGTCTTGGAGATGCGGGCTCTTTTTTGGTTCCATATGAACTTTAAAGCAGTTTTTTCCAATTCTGTGAAGAAACTCATTGGTAGCTTGATGGGGATGGCATTGAATCTATAAATTACTTTGGGCAGTATGGCCATTTTCACGATATTGATTCTTCCTATCCATGAGCATGGTATGTTCTTCCATTTGTTTGTGTCCTCTTTTATTTCACTGAGCAGTGGTTTGTAGTTCTCCTTGAAGAGGTCCTTTACATCCCTTGTCAGTTGGATTCCTAGGTATTTGATTCTCTTTGAAGCAATTGTGAATGGAAGTTCATTCCTGATTTGGCTCTCTGTTTGTCTGTTACTGGTGTATAAGAATGCTTGTGATTTTTGCACATTAATTTTGTATCCTGAGACTTTGCTGAAGTTGCTTATCAGCTTAAGGAGATTTTGGGCTGAGATGATGGGGTTTTCTAAATATACAATCATGTCATCTGCAAACAGGGACAATTTGACTTCTTCTTTTCCTAACTGAATACCCTTGATTTCTTTCTCTTGCCTGATTGCCCTAGCCAGAACTTCCAACACTATGTTGAATAGGAGTGGTGAGAGAGGGCATCCCTGTCTTGTGCCAGTTTTCAAAGGGAATTTTTCCAGTTTTTGCCCATTCAGTATGATATTGGCTGTGGGTTTGTCATAAATAGCTCTTATTATTTTGAGGTACGTTCCATCAATACCGAATTTATTGAGCGTTTTTAGCATGAAGGGCTGTTGAATTTTGTCAAAAGCCTTTTCTGCATCTATTGAGATAATCATGTGGTTCTTGTCTTTGGTTCTGTTTATATGCTGGATTATGTTTATTGATTTGCGAATGTTGAACCAGACTTGCATCCCAGGGATGAAGCCCACTTGATCATGGTGGATAAGCTTTTTGATGTGTTGCTGAATCCGGTTTGCCAGTATTTTATTGAGGATTTTTGCATCGATGTTCATCAGGGATATTGGTCTAAAATTCTCTTTTTTTGTTGTGTCTCTGCCAGGCTTTGGTATCAGGATGATGTTGGCCTCATAAAATGAGTTAGGGAGGATTCCCTCTTTTTCTATTGATTGGAATAGTTTCAGAAGGAATGGTACCAACTCCTCCTTGTACCTCTGGTAGAATTCAGCTGTGAATCCATCTGGTCCTGGACTTTTTTTGGTTGGTAGGCTATTAATTGTTGCCTCAATTTCAGAGCCTGCTATTGGTCTATTCAGGGATTCAACTTCTTCCTGGTTTAGTCTTGGAAGAGTGTAAGTGTCCAGGAAATTATCCATTTCTTCTAGATTTTCCAGTTTATTTGCGTAGAGGTGTTTATAGTATTCTCTGATGGTAGTTTGTATTTCTGTGGGGTCGGTGGTGATAACCCCTTTATCATTTTTAATTGAGTCGATTTGATTCTTCTCTCTTTTCTTCTTTATTAGTCTGGCTAGTGGTCTGTCAATTTTGTTGATCTTTTCAAAAAACCAACTCCTGGATTCATTGATTTTTTGGAGGGTTTTTTGTGTCTCTATCTCCTTCAGTTCTGCTCTGATCTTAGTTATTTCTTGCCTTCTGCTAGCTTTCGAATGTGTTTGCTCTTGCTTCTCTAGTTCTTTTAATTGCGATGTTAGAGTGTCAATTTTAGATCTTTCCTGCTTTCTCTTGTGGGCATTTAGTGCTATAAATTTCCCTCTACACACTGCTTTAAATGTGTCCCAGAGATTCTGGTATGTTGTATCTTTGTTCTCATTGGTTTCAAAGAACATCTTTATTTCTGCCTTCATTTCGTTATGTACCCAGTAGTCATTCAGGAGCAGGTTGTTCAGTTTCCATGTAGTTGAGCAGTTTTGATTGAGTTTCTTAGTCCTGAGTTCTAGTTTGATTGCACTGTGGTCTGAGAGACAGTTTGTTATAATTTCTGTTCTTGTACATTTGCTGAGGAGTGCTTTACTTCCAATTACGTGGTCAATTTTGGAGTAAGTACGATGTGGTGCTGAGAAGAATGTATATTCT
The DNA here is from genome assembly GCF_043159975.1 of Macaca nemestrina. Classification (NCBI taxonomy): domain Eukaryota; kingdom Metazoa; phylum Chordata; class Mammalia; order Primates; family Cercopithecidae; genus Macaca; species Macaca nemestrina. Next base: position 10,726,357 of record NC_092125.1, on the reverse strand, counting down.
GTTGATTTGGGGTGGAGAGTTCTATAGATGTCTATTAGGTCTGCTTGCTGCAGAGATGAGTTCAATTCCTGGATATCCTTGTTAACTTTCTGTCTCGTTGATCTGTCTAATGTTGACAGTGGAGTGTTGAAGTCTCCCATTATTATTGTATGGGAGTCTAAGTCTCTTTGTAAGTCTCTAAGGACTTGCTTTATGAATCTGGGTGCTCCTGTATTGGGTGCATATATATTTAGGATAGTTAGCTCTTCCTGTTGAATTGATCCCTTTACCATTATGTAATGGCCTTCTTTGTCTCTTTTGATCTTTGATGGTTTAAAGTCTGTTTTATCAGAGACTAGTATTGCAACCCCTGCTTTTTTTTGTTCTCCATTTGCTTGGTAAATCTTCCTCCATCCCTTTATTTTGAGCCTATGTATGTCTCTGCGTGTGAGATGGGTCTCCTGAATACAGCAGACTGATGGGTCTTGACTCTTGATCCAGTTTGCCAGTCTGTGTCTTTTAATTGGAGCATTTAGTCCATTTACATTTAAGGTTAATATTGTTATGTGTGAACTTGATCCTGCCATTATGATATTAACTGGTTATTTTGCTCGTTAGTTGATGCAGTTTCTTCCTAGCCTCGATGGTCTTTACATTTTGGCATGTTTTTGCAATGGCTGGTACCGGTTTTTCCTTTCCATGTTTAGTGCTTCCTTCAGGGTCTCTTGTAAGGCAGGCCTAGTGGTGACAAAATCTCTAAGCATTTGCTTATCTGTAAAGGATTTTATTTCTCCTTCACTTATGAAACTTAGTTTGGCTGGATATGAAATTCTGGGTTTAAAATTCTTTTCTTTAAGAATGTTGAATATTGGCCCCCACTCTCTTCTGGCTTGGAGAGTTTCTGCCGAGAGATCTGCTGTTAGTCTGATGGGCTTCCCTTTGTGGGTAACCCGACCTTTCTCTCTGGCTGCCCTTAAGATTTTTTCTTTCATTTCAACTTTGGTGAATCTGGCAATTATGTGTCTTGGAGTTGCTCTTCTCGAGGAGTATCTTTGTGGCGTTCTCTGTATTTCCTGGATTTGAATGTTGGCCTGCCCTACTAGGTTGGGGAAGTTCTCCTGGATGATATCCTGAAGAGTGTTTTCCAACTTGGTTCCATTTTCCCCCTCACTTTCAGGCACCCCAATCAGACGTAGATTTGGTCTTTTTACATAATCCCATACTTCTTGCAGGCTTTGTTCATTTCTTTTTCTTCTTTTTTCTTTTGGTTTCTCTTCTCGCTTCATTTCATTCATTTGATCCTCAATCGCTGATACTCTTTCTTCCAGTTGATCGAGTCGGTTACTGAAGCTTGTGCATTTGTCACGTATTTCTCGTGTCATGGTTTTCATCTCTTTCATTTCGTTTATGACCTTCTCTGCATTAATTACTCTAGCCATCAATTCTTCCACTTTTTTTTCAAGATTTTTAGTTTCTTTGCGCTGGGTACGTAATTCCTCCTTTAGCTCTGAGAAATTTGATGGACTGAAGCCTTCTTCTCTCATCTCGTCAAAGTCATTCTCCGTCCAGCTTTGATCCGTTGCTGGCGATGAGCTGCGCTCCTTTGCCGGGGGAGATGCGCTCTTATTTTTTGAATTTCCAGCTTTTCTGCCCTGCTTTTTCCCCATCTTTGTGGTTTTATCTGCCTCTGGTCTTTGATGATGGTGATGTACTGATGGGGTTTTGGTGTAGGTGTCCTTCCTGTTTGATAGTTTTCCTTCTAACAGTCAGGACCCTCAGCTGTAGGTCTGTTGGAGATTGCTTGAGGTCCACTCCAGACCCTGTTTGCCTGGGTATCAGCAGCAGAGGCTGCAGAAGATAGAATATTTCTGAACAGCGAGTGTACCTGTCTGATTCTTGCTTTGGAAGCTTCCTCTCAGGGGTGTACTCCTCCCTGTGAGGTGTGGGGTGTCAGACTGCCCCTAGTGGGGGATGTCTCCCAGTTAGGCTACTCAGGGGTCAGGGACCCACTTGAGCAGGGAGTCTGTCCCTTCTCAGATCTCAACCTCCGTGTTGGGAGATCCACTGCTCTCTTCAAAGCTGTCAGACAGAGTCGTTTGCGTCTGCAGAGGTGTCTGCTGCGTTTGTTTAGTTTACTGTGCCCGGTCCCCAGAGGTGGAGTCTCAGTTGAAAATGCAGAAATCACCGGTCTTCTGTGTCGCTCGCGCTGGGAGTTGGAGACTGGAGCTGCTCCTATTCGGCCATCTTGCTCCGCCCCCGAAAGTGGCAAACTTCTTAAGCTGAGTTTTAGTTTTTTAGTGTAAAAGACCTCTCCAGCTACTTTCTTAAGATAAATTATCTTTTAATATGTTGGTTTTTGCTCCCACATCTTACCATAACTTCCATATTCGTCTCTCTGTGAATTCTATAAAATAGTAAGAATACGCAGTACAAAAAGGCACACTCAAAGCCAGAGAGAGAGAGTGAAGAAGGAGAGAGAGAGATTGAGAGAGCGAGAGAGAGAACTTAAGAGAGAGCTATAAAGTGTTGTAAAATTGTGAAATGATACTTACACTCTCCCAAAAAAAGAGTGTGGCATATATGAATACTTCCTATTCCTCATGCACCCACAACAGACTATAATCCCTTTGCCTTTCTCAATTTCCCTTGAATTTCTCTTGTATATTGTCTGACCTATGTGGAAATTAAGACAAATGTATGATACCCAACATTCTCAAACTAACAAATAAAACTGCTTATACATATATAAAGAGCCATAACTGGGTAGATTAAAATTATATAGATGTTTGTGTTTGCAATGAATAGATAGAAATAGCCACTGTTATTATTTAGAAGAAAAAAATGCGATGACCTGCCTAGTTTTCCAAAAACTTACAACACAACAAATGGATTTATTTTTGTGTAATTCACAGCTTATTTTGGCATCACACAAACTGCATATTAAATCAAACGTAACATTTTGTCATTGTTGTGAACATAACATTAAATTAAGTATGTTCCTGTTGGGCTTCATATTATAAATAATAGCATCAACAATATTATAATTCCTGGTTTATTATTATTTTTTTTAAATGAACAATGATATGAAAATTTATAGTAGAAAGACCATATCGCCACATAATTCTGTGGAGTGATATAAAAGATCCATTTATTGATTGTGATCATCTTAGAGGCCTGTGTTACTTTATTGTCAAAGTTTTAAAAGAGGTAAGAAAGGAGAAATTTCTTACTGGAGCCTTAATGAGACAGTTTCAGGGAGATGAAAATTAAAGGAATGCATTAAACTTGAAAGTCAGGCTTCATCTATCTAGTGGAAAAAAATCTTTTTAAAAGGTTCCAAAATACTCAACACAGATCAACTCACTGATTAAGTTATATTTCTCATGCATCCTATTTTATTCACCCAACAATGGGGATCGCTGAAATCTTGGGTCATCATATTATGATTGCAGTAGCCGCACATGGGCTGGGTCCACTCTTTTTTTTTAAAATAATTCTTTTTAAACAGCCTCCCAGGAAAGAATAAAGACAAGCCAGTGAAATGTCTGACAGATGGAAACCCAGATGCAAAGCCAAGTCACAGAGGAGTCAAGATTTCAATGCAGATGAATTTGGTTGTGCTCCCAGGGACAGAGATTAAACCACTCAACCGTAGCCCTCAGTGCCCAGATAAAGGATTCAGATTAATTTCAGGTCCACAGAGGTAGAGGATAAGATTTCAGAATCTACCAGACAGGCATAAAAAAATCAGATGTAAATTAAATATGTTAAATACTCAAAATACCCAACTAAGAGATTAAAATTTGCTTGTATTAGAATATATGGGAAATATTTTCACATCACTGTTCTCAAAGGAGGCTAAATGTTTCAAATAATGTGTTAAAATAATTTTTCCCAATTATTCTCGACTATATCAATTGCAAAGTGTCTCCCCTATTTCTATGTTTAATAATATGTAGTCGAAAATGATAATAATTCTAAAAACGAGCATCTACACTGAAGCTCTTTTAACATCAAATTGAAAGCTTGATCCTTATCATTTAATAGTAAATGAACAATTTATTTTTTGTGTTAAGAAACTGTTTCTTAAATTTAATCTTCTATTTTGTAAAACAATGCCAGGAGGAAAATTTACTTGAAGCAATTCATTGCTAGAATCATCATTTCTTGGCATTTCAACACAACGAGGCCTATACTTTGTAATAAATATGTCAATTCTACAACTTTTAAGAGTACATACTTTAAACCATGTGCAAAAAAATGAATCTCTACAATGTTTTCCTTTAGTTACACTTGTGAAGCATTTCATATTCTCAAACTTGAGGTAGCGAAAACTCTGATTTCCTTAAAACATCTTAACATTTAACAACTTTAGTCATACATGCAATGTGAATAAATACAATCTCTGAAGAAATGTAATCATTCCAAATGCCTGTCATAGTACCTGACACATGATATGTGTTCAATAAATGCTTATTAAAAGTTAAATTGTCTCCTAGATACAAAGATGGGAAGAGGTAGCATTAGGAAAATGCCATGTACAGAGATGTACAGATTTGTGTGTGTATTGATTACTGTGTCTAATGAGTAAAGTATTTTAGACAGCCATTTGAAGCCAAAAGAAATAGGAGACTGTATCATCTCCCTTTTACACTTGGGCCAAGGGATAAAGGGAATCTCGTATCACACAAAAGGAAATAGTAAAACTTACGCCTGAGAAACTATACACTCATATTTTACAAACAGACATTATCTTCTCTATTAAATTTGTGTGTGTGTGCATCTATGAGTCAATGTGCATATAATTATCTGATAAAAAATTATTTAAAATGTGTATGCATATATTAATGTGAATAACAGGGATAGCTTCCCAAGGATATATATTTGGTACTTATTTATTTAACAAAATTATTTTAAATACCCAGTAGCTGCCTTGATAAACGGTAGCTTTTTAGAGAAGAAAAGATTATTCTTTGGCTGAAACTCATTACTGTCTCTTTATCTAGGACTTAGAAGAACTGCTAGCCAGGCCAAATCTCTCTGAATAAATATCTTATGCTGTCTGAGGAATAAATCACGCCCTAACATTTCTAACTCCGTGTAACCGTTTGAAGGGTTGCACTGCATGTTGCACATTCTATAAGTGCTTCTCTTCCTTATTGTTCTTCACCAAGATGTAAATGGACCCCAGATGGACAACAGCAGGTGCCTTCCTCATGCATCTCTCCCATATGAAGAAGAGCAAACGTGTCTTTCTAGTGTGCTTTGGGAATGGATAATTGCACTCTCTTCTCGCTAAGCTAATTTTATATAAAATGGACTTAAGTATGATAGAAAGAAAAACAGAAAGAGATTCTATGAGAAACAGTACAAAATTGAAGTGGATTATGTGGGGGACAACAGTGCTGTAGTAAATTAACAAAAATATATTTTCATTCTACTTATGTGCAAAGCATTATCTTGTTTCCAAATCATTACTGCATAAAAAACTCCAGTTTATGCCTTATCTTTGCCAGCTTAAAAACTTTATTATTAGACAATACAACTTATCAAATCAAATCAGAGTCACAGGAATCATAATCTAACTAATAACAAATGTTACTGATAACGTGAAGGATACTGGTAATTGTAACAAACAGGAGACAAAAAATAGAGAAATCTGACCAACAATGCAGGTGCCCTTTCTTCTTCTATTAACACATTTTTTATTTCAAAATTAACATGTTGGGGCTAATACATGCATCAGGGCATTACTTGCACAAAGGAAACCCTTTTGTTAAAGATTATTTCCTATTAACATTTCATTAATTTATGTAGACCAGGTACAACTGGCTAAAAGCATTTCATATATAAGGACTCTATTACTACCACATATCGTTACTATATTGCCATTAGCATTTTTGCAAGAGTTTTGGAACAAATCATCTTTTTCTGTCTTTCCCAGGTACCTCCTGTGGAGAGAGGAAATAGATTGCATGGTGTTAGAGCTACAAAAATACCCTAAAAGTGCTTTGTCTACTCTCTACTCTCATGAGGTCACGTATCTGGTATCAGACGATACCAGACCAGATATGTGAGGCATGTTTTCCCACACACCAACCAATCAATTCTGCAGTGGATACCCGCCAGATGTCTTTTAATTTAAATCAATTCTGACGGTCTCTATATCATGAAGGCTTAGTCTCACAATACAGTCCCCCACTTGGGACCCCAGTTGCAAGTCTGGGCCACCACAAACTTCTGACCAACTGGCTATAAATCAGGGTTCCCATAACTTTCTCCTGGGGTTCGATTCATTTGCTAGAGCTGCTCACAGAACTCAGGAAAACACTTTTGCGTATTGGTTGATTGTAAAGGGTATTACAAAGCGTGTGGATGAATGGCCAGATAGCAGAGTTGCAGAAGGCAGGTGTGTGGGGAGAGCTGCCATGCCCTCTCCTGGCCTGCTACCCTCCAGGAAGCTCCACGAGTTCAGCTATTTGGAAGCTCATTGGACCTAGTCCTATCAGGTTTTTATGGAAGTTTAATTATATGGGCATGATTGATTAAATCATTGGCCATTGGTGATCAGCTTAACCTTCAGTTCCTTTCTCTCACCAAGGCTGGGGATGGAAATGAATGTCCCAACTCTCCAATCATGCCTTGTTCTTTCTGGTGACCAGCCCCCATCCCAAGCTATCTAGCCTCTCCTACTATCAGTTATCTCATCAGCATACAAAAGACATCACTCAAGAGATTCTGAGGGTTTTAGGAGCTATACGTCAGAAAACTGGATAAAGACCAAATGTATATTTCACAGTATCACATAGGCCTTCCACACTAACCTTTTTTTCCACAATCATAAAAAGCTTTTACCTCTTATAAGTTGGGAGTTTGTAAAATTTTTTTATTGTAAAATCACTACACAGACATAGCAAATCTGGAAATCCTAGAATGTATTAACACTGAAAAGTTAAAAAAGAGAAAAATCACAGTTCTACATCTATGGATAAACTGGTAATACATGTCTCCAAAACTTGTGTGTGTGTGTACTGATTTGCTTTAACAGGAATATTCAGTAAACATATGAAAACATATTCAACGTAAGAGAAAGACACCACTTATCATTACATCATAATCAATATCAACGACATCAATTTCATTGCCTTGTCTTCCAATGTGTAGATCTTCTTTCATTTATCATCATTTTAGTTGGTTTCCAATATTACTGTTTATATAGAACTCTAATGAAAATTTTCAATCAAATATCCCTGGGAACATCTCATGATTTTTATTTGATATGTTCTTCTATGAAACATGTGCAATTAAGGGATTTTAATTAAATATTATAGAATGTATAAATTTAAACCACCACTAAAGTATAGTGGTACCATTTTATTATAGTCATTTTATAATCATATATTCTCTTCATAAAACATCTAAAGATTTAGATTGTTAGTATTACACTACTTTCCATTATGTCTAGAGAATGTGGATAATTAGTTTATTCATGGTCTTTCCTAAATGCCCCTTGAAGATGTTACATCATTTTCATACTAATTTGAAAAAACACCACATATTTTAAAATGTTATAATTTTAATAAGTAATATTTTATAATTTTTTATATACAGAGAAACCTGATTTAACAATGGTTTGACTTACAAGTTTTCAGTTTTACAAAGGTGCAAAAGTGATATGCATTTAGATGCTCCTCAACTTATGATGGGGTTATGTCAGGATAAACCCATGACAAGTTGAAAACACTGTAAGTAAAAAAGTGTACATTTGATTTAGGATATTTTCAACCAGTGGGATTATGGAAGCATTACCTCATCAAAGTCAAGGAGCCTCTGTATCTTCATAACAGTGTATTTTATAATAAAATTGAATGCTTTTACATAATCCATTGTATAATTGTGCATAGCATATTTATATATCATAAAGTGATATATTTATTTAATGCTTATGATATATTGTATTATATGTGGTACATATGAAATACAAAATAGGTATTATATGTAATTTTATGTATTGGTATATTTATGTTCTATATTTTATATTTTATTGGTATTAAAAATTTTACATAATATATGCTACATAAAATATTTCACTTTGCAATAGATTTTGCAAATTATTTTTCTACTTATTCTATTGCTATTTCTTTTTTCATATGCACTATCAAATGTTTGTATATTTAAATAAATAATTTTGTACTCTGTTCCTTTGCATTTCTTCTTTAACATTTATTCATTTCAAATAGCTTATACAAATTTATAATTATATTTGAGTAATATATTTGATTCACTAGTCATTTTTATGTTTATTTTTTTGAGACAGGGTCTGGCTCTGTGGCCCAGTCTGGAGTGCAGTGGCAGGACCTCGGTTAACTGCAATCTCTGCCTCCCAGGCTCAAGTGATCCTTTGCCTCAGCCTTCTGAGTAGCTGGGACTCCAGGTACACACCACCACGCTTGCCTAATTTTGGTATTTTGTTGTAGAGACATGGTTTCACGAGGTTGCCCAGCCTGGTCTTGAACTCCTGAGCTCCAGTGACCCATCTGCCTCAGCCTCCCAAAATGCTGGATTTATAGGCATGAGCCACCATGCCCATCCTGTGATTCACTATTCTTAATGCTATTATTTCTTTGGAAATAATTTGACTGCCATTAGCTAGGGAATATTTTTTCAATATTATAACTATTGTTTTTATTATTTATAAGAGGTTACTTCTCATTATTCTAAAATCTTATCTGATTATACACTTGTGTTTGTTTCTGGGATTTTTTTTCTATTTTATTTTTCTCTATGCAGCGCTTCTACAGTATTAATAATTGCTGCTTAATAAAACATTCAATATCTGGTATTAGAAATTTATCATTGCTTTTATTTTCCAAATCATGTTAATTATCTTTAAGTCCTTTGTCCAGAAATTTAGAATTACATAGACATGTTTCTCCCCATTCCTTCTACATTTAAGACTATGTTTGAACTTCCATTACATTTCTGAATCAATTTGAGGTAAAAAATTACAAACAGAAAACAGTACTGTTGACTCTGGTGGGGTTTAGATTTCATCTTGAAGATAAAGCTGGTTTTCTTTCAAAGGGAGGAGCTGGATGAAATTTGGGAGACTATAGAACAATGTAAATTTGAAATAATCAGTTGTTTACTTAAAGGTGGCTAAAGATGTTTCTCCTAACACTCAGCGTTAAAGTATGGGAGAGGAAGGAGTTAGGGCTATTTGTTAAAAATAGATCAGCATTCTAGATTCAAACCCCTCCCTTTCCTGTATGGAAGGAGAAATGAACAAGAAAGAGACTCTCAGGAAGTTACCAGGATGATGGGGTGTGTGTGTGTGTGTGTGTGTGTGTGTAACAGGAAAGAGACAACTATTAGTCAGTAAATATTTAGCTCTAGCTAACACAGTGAGTATGCCTTTTTTCATACCATTATATCAAAAAACAGGTACTGAACCACAGAAGGGAGAAATATTTTTCAGGTAGAAATCCAGCACAAGAATGAAAAAGTCATACACATTTCAAAAATCTTAGAAGAAAATTAAGGATAATGCATTTTTATTTTAACTAAGGAAATATTTATTTAAAAGTTGTAATAATTATAGCTATAAAACATGAAACTAATTTTACTGTTAAAATTGTAAAAGTAGTAAATATGAAGAAGCTATACAAACTGAAATTCACAAGAAAATTAACAGGAATATTCAGTAAACATATGAAAATATATTCAACCTCAGTAATAATCAGAAAAATTGAAATTACTACCAAGTAAATTAGTATTTTTTACATATGGATCTTAAAATAAAATGTGTGATAAGACTAAGTGTTGGCAGGTTATGTAGCCGCAGAAATCATTATATACGGCCAGAGCGAGTCTACCCTGGTATCTCCACCTTAGACAAATAATTATAATCTAGAATTACAAAAAAGAAATAACACACATCTACCACGGATATACACAACAATTTCATACCAGCATTGTTAGTAATTAGAAGAATTACAAGCAATCTATGTTGCAACAGTAGGAAAATGGATAAATGAGCTGTAGTATATTTATAAGAGAGTCTAAACAGAGAAAATGAACTAGAACTACACCTTTAACATATATGAATACTTTTCAAAAGAAAACAATTTACTTGAGATTATATACAATATTTTCCTATTTATACAAGGTTTAAAGCAGAGAAACACTATTATAAAGGTACCGTGATACCTGCGTTGCAGGACTTTTCCTTAATTCAGCTAAAGACGGTATCTTTGTCCGTCCCACAGCCACAAACATTTAGGCTCACAGATGGTTTGAAGGGTGAGTGAAGCAGGGTTTCATTGGGTGAAAAGGAAAACACGGGGAAACAGGATGCTCTGCAAGGCCAGAGTCCCTGCTAGAGCGCTTCCGCCCAGCCGGTCTAATTTCAGGTTCCACACAGGAAGGGGAGGGGCCAGGCTGCACCCAGCTGCAAATCTCATCAACTTCCTGAGGCTCCACCCAAGTGTGCAGGCCAGATAGTTTTCCAGAGACCCCCTCCCACCTGGCTGTCTTACTCCCCCCGACCCCCCCACCCCCCCCACCCCCCCCCCTAAAGAAATACATCTAACTGCTGTTAGAATAAGGATAGGGTAAGAAAGAAGACCAATGTTAACTGCTTCCTGATGACAGGGGGCGCTGTTTTGGGGAGGCATCAGTCAGAGCTCCCTCAGAGGCCCATTTAAGGGTTCCCAGCAGAAGGGGCCATCGTCAGAGGGTCTGGTTGCATGACTAGTTGGAGTTTGATGGCCTGAAACCAAGAACAGACGAACCAGGTTATTAGAAAACATGTATCAAAATGAAACAAGGGGAGGGGTAAGGAGAGCTCAAAAATCCCGAGGCCTTTTTACCAGTTTGTACAGGGAGAAGGAGGCCAAAAGCTTGACCGGTTAAAAAAAACTTCACCGTTTTGCAGGCACACTGGGCTTCTGTGTTCCTTTCCCCTGAGCCTAAACTCAAGCCAAACAGTTTAAGGTTTGGGAAATTAACTCTTTCTAGTTTGGAGGATGCATCTGAGACAAGTGTCCCATGGTACGGGGACAAAATTACCTTTCTGTGAAGAGAAGACAGAGAAGGGGAAAGGAAAAGAGAAGGCATTTTTTAAAGGAGTCCCAGGGGTTCAGGATGCATTTGAAAGGGGTACAGAGTGAAAATGAATGGCTACCCATCTAGAAAAGCAAGCAGGCATCTATGGCTCCCTTCACTTCCTAACAGATACCCCGGGTACTTGAGGGAGAGATGGAAGAGCGTCCTTTTTCCATCTTCTGTCCTTGCATCCCCAAGTTCTGGAGACCTTGGTAGGTGCTACCATAAGTACCAAAGCAGCTTGCACCCATGAAGCTGGGGGACCTAGAGAATAGGAATTATCTTTCACCTATGCCTCTATCACCTCTACTGTAAGTAGCCTTGGAGTTCCCTAGACCTCTTTTATGCCATGGATATTAACATGGCCTTTATCCATAAAACAAGAAGCCTGGGTTGGCTTAATGGGCAGGAATCAGCTACACTCACTTGTGCTGTGCCTTTTAACTTCCATTATTGTCTGCCTCTGGATCCCTCAGATCCAGTTTTCCTTCTTAGGGCCTTGACCCAAAGCTTGAATTGCATGGACTCCTTATGATAAGCTGAATGCTAAGGTAAAATTGTGGAAGTGAGTCCTCTTCCAACAAGGGAGAGAAAAGGATGTCTTGTGACACACCCAGGTAACTGGTGGCTATAGTTATGTTTGCTAGGGTTTCGGTGCATGGTGCTTGGCTTTGGTTAGGGTCCTTGGTCTCACTCTCCCAAAAAGGAAACTTCCTAGTGATGGGTGTTCTATTTATTCCCATCACCTGGCAGGATTTGCAGGATAATTGCTCAGAACTAGGATATTGATCCAGATTTCGACATTACCCATCCCTCTTGTTCTTTCTGAGCTGCAGCTGGGGATTGCTGGTTGGTTCACAGGAACAAGCAGGGTTAGTCTAAAAATGTAGGCAAAAACTTAAAAACAACTAGTGAGTTTAGAATTTAATGACAAATGCATGATAACTTTTGAAACATAATTTCTCTCCAGTCCTCATTTTTGTTAAGAAAAAAACCATGATAGGACCGAGATTTTTGCAAAATAGATTTTAGCCTTCTACTTGGCCTGATTATTTGCATGAAGTGCAGCAGGAATAATTATTTCTACACAGGCCTTTTAGATTGGCTTTGATGGAACTCTGTTCCTCAAGGGATCTCAGATAAGACCTTTTAAAGCCATGCCTAGCCATGGGTTTATCCTCAGATACATGTGAGTTGGGTCATCCTCTCCTCTTACAGTCCCAAGATAAACTTGGAGCTCCTGGACTTGTTAGAAAGTGACATTCTTTACTGACCACAGGTCAAGAACCCTGTACAGGGACTGAGTATGACGCCAGTTTCCTCATGGGGCTTTTATTGGCTCTGCCAAGCCAAGATTGACTCCTTAAAGGGAAGTATACCCTTCCAGTCAAAGCCTTGGTAAAATAACCAGTTTTTCCAATTGTTTTCTGTTTCAAAAGAAAAATGGATTCTTATTGCACTGAGGCAAACAACTACATTGCCATAAGAATACTCACAGATAGTTTCCAAATTCTAGAGAAACCAGGCAGAGAGAAACAAACATGCTACAAATTTTGATCACAGGAGTGTATACTTTACTTATTAATGACCGTAAATAGTTCAGAATACGTTTCCTTGACTGTGAAAAGCAAAACAAGGATCAGCAATATTCCAACCAAAAGTCAAAAGGATTTGCTTCAGCTTCCTGAGTTCAGTCCATCCAGTTAACTCTTGTTTTGCTTGATATTTGTGAACATTTCAGTTCTTTGTGAGTCCTGTAAATTTTCCTTTATTCCAATGTTACAATCTCAAAAGTTTTCAGAAGGCTGTATTTGAGAGCACCTCCAAAATTCTGTAGCTTATGATAAACCATCGTTTGAAAAGGATTAAAGCAAGACAACAATTATCTGTGAATAGCAAAATGCCCAGGGTAGTGACAGTCAGAAACACAATTGACAAAAATGTTTGGTTATCTCTGTGGTTTGCAATAACTTAACCTTAATTATGATTGGTAGCATATACTTAGACATTGGAATGTTAGAAATCGCATACAATTTTGGAACATATATTAGCATTATTTACCAAGATATAACCCAAAGAAGACTGAACAGCATTTTGACAGTCCCATGTACCTAAACATGTCAAAGAATCCTGTTTACCTCTCTTTTCTGGACACTTCAGGGGCCCTCTCAAAGTACTCAAAAAGTCAGATGCCAGGGAAGACAATTTTGAAGCTGAAGTTTGATTTTGGGAAGGCTGTTAAATGTTCAAGGTTTAAAACACTTGATATTATGAAATACAATTCCAGATTACCACAAATTATTTATTTTGCAAAAATGATGACTCAGAAAACGTAAAGAAGCAAAAAACTTCTATAACCCTTTACAAATTTTGCCAAAGAGCAGCTAGTGCTGTATTAAACCCTTGTTTATGCTTTTATTTCAATACTCAATTTACAGAAAAGCCATATAATACAGTTTTTAAAATTTAGTCAATATATTCACACAGAGAACCTCTTCGGCAAGGTTAATTTTCACAATTCTTCCATCACTTCTTTGAACCTTCAGTTTTTTAATAATTTAACTCAAAACAATCCTTTAGCCCTAGGCAAAAATTTACATTTTCATGCCTTCTTATAACCTTTTACTGAAAAACATATTTCACTGTTCGTACACTCCTTGCATGCAAATCTATTTCCAGTAGTCTCAATTACATGTTATAATGGTAACTCCTAGTAATTTTTAACATTAATTTAAAACCTGGTAAATTGTTTTAATTGTGTGCTAACTGCAGCCAAGGTTTGCCTTCTTAATTAAGGACGTGATTAGTTCCATATGTCCCCAGGCCCTACCAGCTGTGAAGCAGAGGAGACAGTTTTCAAAACCCAAAAAGCAGTTTGTAACCTTAAATCACTTAGCAAACCTTGCATCTTACCTTCATTTTACCAATAGTCTTTAGGGGCTGTTTTTATTTCTCAAAGATTAAAGTCATGTGAACTGAAAGGCACCACAGCTTTTAACTTCCCTTAAAAAATACTTGATCCAAGTGCTTGTCTTCTTTAGGACAAATTAATTAGAGATCTTTTTAAAGACATCACACACAGTATACACACAGACAGGCAGAAGAACATCCAGTTGCTGGGTGAGGCCCTTTAAGAGACAGGGCTAGGAAAACATACAGATATCAAACCAGAGAAGGATCATCCTCTAAGGCAGGATTGCTCAACAAACCTTGCCAAGCAGTTCCTGGCCACGCCCCCAGGATGTAAAACAAGATGGAGGCTTGCAGCACACACCATACAGACATGCAAAGCACGCCAGGATTGGCCACAGCCCAAGACTAGCCCCAGAAATCCTTTTTCACAACTGAAGCTTTACAGAGACTAAGTTTACTGCTGACTGGGTGTGAAGAGGAGAAAAAAAAATGGTTTAAAAATGGCTAGGGAAGAACCTGTTATTCTTATGCAAGTGGTTCCTCCACCAGGGAGACAAGTTGAATTGCTGTGGGTCAGAGCTGGCCTCCCTGGTGCAGGGAGGAGGAGATCCCATGAGTGCGTGGCAGAAAACGCCAGCCAGCCACTCGTGGCGCCTTGGGCCAGGTATCCCAGCCCTGGCAGGGAGGGGAGGGTGGTGGGGAGCCGCTGCACACCAGTTCCTTCCCAAAAAGGGAGAAAAGGCTATGAAAAGGCTCCTAACCCTAGGAGCAATAGGGGGGTGGTGACATGGTTACCTCTACCCTCAGAAGCCGGAGGATGAGAAGGGTCAGAAGAGAGAGGTAAGGGAAAGAATTCTTGGCATGCATTTCACTCACTGTTTCTAGAGCCCCCACATTGCATACCAAAAATGTTGCAGGACTTTTAGTTCAGCTAAAGATGGGGGTCCTTGTCTGTCCCATGGCCACAAAAGTTTAGGCTCACAGGCAGTTTGAAGGGTGAGAGAAGCCGAACTTTTTTGGGTGAAAAGGAAAAAAGGGGGGAACAGCGATCCTCCATAAGGTCAGAGTCCCTGCTAGAGAGTTTCTTACCCACAGCTTGAATTCCAGGTTCCACACAGGAAGAAGAGAGGCCAGGCTCCTCCCCGCTGCAAACAGCATGAACTTCCTGAGATTCCACCCCAGTGTGCAGGACGGTTGGATTTTATTTTTTCTGGGGATCCTCTCCCACCTGGCTGTCCTGCATGCTTTTTTTTTTTTTTTTTTAGTGAAAGTTCATACTCTGGCTAAATGTATAGGAATTTCCAGTAGTGATTACCTGTCAGGGAGGTAATGGGAGGTGATAGAGAGTGAATATGTGTTGAGCATTTTACAGTCATGGCATATTTTTTCTTTAAGCTCTATATCTTGTTATACAATTTGTTTTCCAGACCTATCTGGAATTTCTCTGCTCTCATAACAGCTTCCCCATGATTCATTCATACCAGCTGGAAAATTCTACTTGGCCTTGTCAGTGTTAAGTATTTGAGGAATAGCCTCCTTAAGGAAACAGCAGAAGTGTCATTTTGTTTATTCTCATGGCATCCAGAATCCTGTTTTACTGAAAAGTTTAATGCCACTTGCTTGGATCATTGTGGCCTCCATTCTCAGAACCTCTGCTGCTTGTCCACAGGGTGTTTCCATGGCTTGAAACCCTGTTAAAAATCCTTCCCTGCTTAATTGTTTTAAGCAGTTTCTTTTGAGGATCTCTTACCTGTTAGTAAAGATAAATTTTCCTTCCCTTCATTACCTTGTTTGAAACAACTCTTTATGTATTTTCGGCATTTAATTATTTAATTATAAGTGAATATAATTGTTTAAAGAAAGTCAGTTGACAGTTTCTTTGGGGGCATTTCTTTGTTTGTTTGTTTGTTCACGGGGTATTTATGCTGGGATTCATTCTGATTTCCTTCTCCTTTCTTGCCCTGACATGTCCCCAGAAAGCCTCCTCTTCTAGAGTCAAGGTGATCACCTTAATTTCCTGCCCTTCTATGGCAAGTTAACACAACCTTCTCCTACTCTGAGCCCAGACCCTGAAAAGCTCTTGATCACTCCTATAATGAGAAGGCTGCAGATGTTTTCCCTAAGCTTGGGCTTGAGTAGATGCGGTCGATGGCTACAAGTTCAGGGCTCTTTTCTAGAGATGTAAACTCATTTTTATGTTTTCCTACTCACCCACCAAGAGACCTTTTCTATTTACTACAAGTGGGAAATTAATGCAGAAAAGATGGCGAGGGACGGACTTCTTTAGTTTAGCAATGTAGGGGTAGGGGAAATATGTAATTCTTAGTAGTCTAAGTGTCTGCAGTAGAAATGTTATGGACTGTACCAGTGTGCAAATGAAAAACTCTGCATTAATACCCATGCAGTGTTCATCTTATCACCAGATTTAGTTCTAGAAACATTTCCTACGGGGCTGTTCACTGCATTTTATTGTTGAATACTCTCAGCTCCAGGTGAAACATACTGAAGTGTGAAATGGTCAATTATAACTGGATAAACAAAGTTGCTTGGATAAAATATTATTAAACTGTGTGGTTGGTTGTTTAGTGTTCATTTTTCTTTATCTCAGGGCAGGGGGTATAGGGAATAGAAGAAGGATTTGACACTTTAGGAAGATGACTTCGTGAACAAATTCACAGTTACCAAGACCAAAAAATTTCATGCTGAGTTGTTTAAAACCGTTTTCACATCAAATATTTCATTACTTCCCTATTCTGTAGAATCTTTCAAAGTTTGAATTTCTGTGAGGTAGACCTTACACGATTTTCCCCCTTTAATATCTTTGGAGAATTAATTTAATCTTGGAAAATACTCTCAAACATTGATAGTTTGGAAAGTAAATTCAGAAGGGAATATCAGGAACATAATTTTAAGTGGTTTTTAATACATACCCCTGAAGCTTGAGATAGGTATCACACTTTGATGCATATCCTGTGTTTGCTGAAATATCACTTATGAAACCTGTGATTCCTTGACTGAGAGCTTCATTTAGTATCTTATTTATGATTCGCTAGCTGATGGTGCTCCAAAGAAGTGCTTATCTCAAGCCGTATGAGTAATATTTCTGAAGTATTTTTTGAGATCATAGCAGACAAGAATGTCTGACAGTATGGGCTGGTATTTTCTGGTACATCTGCCTGCAATTAGAATTTTATTTGGGACTAAATTTACCCAAGATGGGAAACAAACTTTCTCCTTGTAAGTCTCCTACTCCTTTTTCAAGTAGTAATGTCATCCTTCAGACACGTTCAATTAGTGGTCTTTGTGGAGTTTTGTAGAGTTTAATGGCTATGGAGGCTAGGAACATAAAAACTTTATGTAAACCATAACTATCATTTGTTTTTGGTGTTCCAAAAGAGATTTGTGAGCAAGCAGTGATGGCAAATAGAAATTCCCTTCCCAATTTGTTGGCTGGTGTGCCTAACCTTCTACGTTCCAGATCAACTGTCATGGCTGGAAGAGATACAGAGTGAAGGTTATTTGAGTGCACAGGCATATATGAGAAATAGAGAGAAGAAAAGAGGAAGGCAGGGAGAAAGAGAAGAGAGAGAGAGAGGAGAGAGAGAGGGAGAGGGAGAGAAAGAAGGAAATTAGAGTTAGAGCTGCCTAGTGAGACGAAACAGAAAATATGACCCCAGTTATTAGTTACACTCATGGCCCTCAACAAACTCTACCTCCTGGAATCAGATGAGCATCCTCTTACAGTGAAGCCTAAAGTCACCATACTGACTCTAGATGTTTCTTAGCTATCAAGAAAGCCCCACTGATGATTGCTCGAATGCAAACATGTTAAAATGTTGGTTCCAGGGATTCTATATTTATATATGGTGTCTTTTTTTTTTTTTTTTTTGAGATGAGTTTCTTGCTTTGTCACCCAGGCTGTAATGCAATGGTGTGATCATAGCTCACTCTAGCCTCAAACTCCTGGGCTCAAGCAATCCTAAGTAGCTAGGACTACAGGTGTGTGCCACTACACCTGGCTAACTTTTTTTATTCTTGATTTTGTAAAGACAGGTTCTATGTTGCCCGGGCTATGTCTTGAACTCCTGGCCTCAAGCAATTCTCCCACCTCAGCACCCTGATTAGCTAGGACTACAGGCATGCACCACCATGCCTGGCTAACTTTTTATTTTTTATTTTTCAGATAGGGTCATGCTATATTGACCTGGCTGGTCTGGAACTCCTGGTCTCAAGCAATCATCCTGCCTCAGCGTCTCAAACTGTTGGGATTACAGGTATGAGTTCCTGCACCCAGCTGTGCCTTTTACACACACTAAAAAATCTCAACCCATGATGAAACATCTTAAATATTGGCAAGAAAATTTCATTTCTCTGGAGCAACAATTTAACTTAGGTTGAAAATACAATCTGCTTTTGAATGTTTATGTCATCCACCTGGGATTATTTCTGGCTGTTTAACCAGTAGCTCGTGTATTATACTGTCATTAACTTGTTTCCAAGACAATTACTTCTGCAAATATTGTGGGCAAATATGTGCAAGTGTGTACAACTGTGTGTGTGCATGTGTTTGGGGCAGGGTACAGAGTATACAAATGTACATGTGAACACACAGGGCTTGAAAAAGAAGAAAATAATATTTTGTCACTGTCTTACATTTATTTGCACAGGGATAAAGGAAATAAGTCAGGCTTATATCCTTGTCTCTGTGTAAATTATCTTTGTGCTTCAAATAGTTGCTTGCATATGGTGACTTAACCTTTTTTCAGCTCAGGAAAAAACATTTCTGCATTTTGAAATATGTAAGGGCTGAAGCTTGTATTATTAAAAATAGACATTTTTATTTTAAAACCTAATAACTAAATGTTAAATCAACAACTTTAAAAAGTAGATAAAACTTTGAATTAAGATAGGACTTTTCCTGTTTTCCTATGTCTATTGCTTATTTCTTTTCATGTATAAATAATTTTATTATATTTAATAAACCAAACCCTCAAACTTAACAAATATATTTTGAACATGAGGATAATAATTTTGTCCTACACTAAAGTAAATTTTATTCTGGATCAAGGCCTTTCTTCTGGTGTAATAATTTTGTGAAACTTTTAAAGTTAAAAATGATATTGCAAAACTCAAGATAGGTTCTAGTTCAGCCAAAAGTTAATTTATTTTCCTGATAGCTAGTTGAGCCAATTTGGATGATGTACATCTCTGAACCAATTAAATGGAGAAGGCATTAAAATTTTCAATAAATGTGTAGTTCTATGACAGAATCAATAAACTCATATATCATGAATTAAAGTGTTGAAAGAATGGTATCATTCCAGCAAAACTTTTGTGCTATTATCAGAATATGGTAAATGGATATTGGGTAGCAAATATAGAAAAAATTCTAACTACATTGACACAATCTTTTTCCTGCCTTCTCCCTCAGCCATTGCTAAAAGCACCAAAACAAAACTAAACAACACAAAAACAACCCACATACCTTCGGGGATTTTTTTTTTTTGGAATGAGCGGGTGGAGAGTTTACCGAAAATAACAGAGCAATGAGCTTGTTTACCAACCTCTTTCTCCTATTTAATCAAACCCTTTTCCATTCCCCTGTGAGTACCAAGGCCCTCAAAGACAGTAGCATATACATAAGCTATTCGTGAAAAACAAGCACTTCTGAAGAGTGACCAAAATGAGTGAACATCCAAACATTTGTTGACAAATTTCTACTATTATATTTTTGTTTTTAATTTTACTTGTCCTTAGTGTGATATAATAAATATTTTTTCAAGTTGCCATGTATTTCTGTCTCCCAAGATGCACTGTTAATCAGTCTACTGATTATAATCCAATTAACCAATTAAAGGCAGATCTACACACCAAGAAAGGATAATTTATCATAAAGATAAAGTATGCAGATAATTCAAAGTAAAACTACAGGCTCGTTGAGTAAGAACTACATTCATTTAAGGATCATTGAATAGCTTTTGTTGACCGAAGACTAATGCTCCAACGCAGTTCTCACTTTGAGGCCTTTCAAAAGGGGCAATTAATTGGTAACGTATTTGGGACACTGACCTGAGTTGCCCAAGCAAAAATATAAACTTTGTTTTTATGAAAGAAAGTTTAAGGAAGTAGTTAAATCAGGTTACATAATATTTCTTTATCTTAATTTAATTTTATATCTTTTATAATTATTAAGTGTGCTTCCACCTGATTCTGTAAGACTTTTCTCATCTTTATACCACTTACATGACAAAGAACATATGCTCTGTATGCTTACTGTCTGCCTGCCAGCTAGGTGATAGCTAAATTGGTTGGATCTGTCTGTATAAATAATCTCCACAACAAGTGCAGTGAAAGTGAATGAAATGAAATGAAAACAGTAGGGCAGAAAGGTCGTCGGCAAAGCCTGAGTCCTGTCCTCTTGCTCTCTTCACCAGACAATATGAGCTTCATCACTCACTCTACCTTCTCCAGCAACTACCAGTCCCTGAACTCTGTCCAGGTGCCCAGCGGCGGTGCCCTGCAGGTCAGCAGCGCAGCGAGCCTCTGTGCAGGCGCCAGGGCTCTGGTTCCCAGATCTCTGTGACCCGCTTCACCAGCTTCTGGGGCTGCACGGGGTCTGGGGGCCTGACCATGGGGATGGCCGGGGATCTGGCAGGAATGGGAGGCATCCAGAATGATAAGGAGACCATGCAAAGCCTGATCGACTGCCTGGCCTCCTACCTGGACAGAGTGAGGAGCCTGGAGACGGAGAACTGGACGCTGGAGAGCAAAATCCAGGAGCACATGGAGAAGAAGGGACCACAGGTCAGAGTCTGGAGCCATTACTTCAAGACCATTGAGGAACTGAGGGCTCAGATCTTTGCAAATACTGTAGATAATGTCCACATCGTTCTGCAGATTGACAATGCCCATCTTGCTGCTGATGACTTTAGAGTCAAGTATGAGACAGAGCTGGCCATGCATCAGTCTGTGGAGAGTGACATCCATGGGCTCTGCAAGGTCATCGATGACACCAGTGTCACTCAGCTGCAGCTGGAGACAGAGATGGAGGCTGTCAAGGAGGAGCTGCTCTTCATGAAGAAGAACCATGAAGAAGAAGTAAAAGGCCTACAAGCCCAGATTGCCAGCTCTGGATTGACCATGGAGGTAGAGGCCCCCAAATCTCAGGACCTCGCCAAGATCATGGCAGACATCCGGCCCCAATATGATGAGCTGGCTCAGAAGAACCGAGAGGAGCTGGACAAGTACTGGTCTCAGCAGATTGAGGACAGCACCGCAGTGGTCACCACGCAGTCCGCGGAGGTTGGAGCTGCTGAATCGATGCTCACAGAGCTGAGAGGTACAGTCCAGTCCTTGGAGATGGATCTGTACTCCATGAGAAATCTGAGGGCCAGCTTGGAGAACAGCCTGAGGGAGGTGGAGGTCTGCTACACCCTGCAGATGGAGCAGCTCAACGGGATCCTGCTGCACCTGGAGTCAGAGCTGGCGCAGACCCAGGCAGAGAGACAGAAGTAAGAAGCCCCGCTGAACATCAAGGTCGACTTGAAGGCTGAGATTGCCATCTTCCACCACCTGCTAGAAGACAGGGAGGGCTTCAATCTCGCTGATGCCGTGGACAGCAGTTTTCCATGCAAACCATCCAAAGACCACCACCCGCTGGATAGTGGATGGCAAAGTGGTGTCTGAGACCAACAACACCAAAGTTCTGAGGCATTAAGGCAGCAGAAGCAGGGTACCCTTTGGGGAGCAGGAGACCAATAAAAAGTTCAGAAGTAAAAAAAAAAGAAAATATAAATCGTCATTAAAATAAAGGTTGATTTTTTTGTCAAGAATAATCGAGAAACTGCAAAAACATCCGATTCCCAGTATAAATGATTAAAAGCAATTAACAAATTCTACGACCGGGCGCGGTGGCTCAAGCCTGTAATCCCACCACTTTGGGAGGCCGAGACGGGTGGATCACGAGGTCAGGAGATCGAGACCATCCTGGCTAATACGGTGAAACCCCATCTCTAGTAAAAAATACAAAAAACTAGCTGGGCGAGGTGGCGGGTGCCTGTAGTCCCAGCTACTCGGGAGGCTGAGGCAGGAGAATGGCGTAAACCCGGGAGTCAGAGCTTGCAGTGAGCTGAGATCCGGTCACTGCACTCCAGCCCGGGCGATAGAGCGAGACTCCGTCTCAAAAAAAAAAAAAAAAAAACAAACAAAAAAAACAAACAAATTCTACAAAGAAATGGGGATCTATGTACAGTACAGAAGATATTTATATAAGACAGTATAGGGAGCATGTTTACTCCAGTAAATTTTGCAGGTTAGATAGTTTCTCTAAACAATACAAATGACCAATATTGACTCCACTCAGGATGACCAACCATTTGATTTACATAGGACTGAGGGAGGTCACAGGTGTGAGGCTTTCAGCACTAAAACTATAAAAGTCAAGTGGAAAACTAGGATGCATTGGACATTCTAAATCATATGAAATAGGAGAATTGTATATGTCACTGTCTAAGTAAGTGAGTAGTCTAAATATTCATGCACTTCACCATCAAAGGTATCAGACCTATGCCATTTTACAGCCGAGTTTTACCACGCTTTCAAGAAATAGTCTTCAACTGATATAAATGTTTTATGAAAGAAGAAAATAGCAAATTTTGCCTGATTGAATTATTAAATATATAGTAGAATATGAATAACAAACCTGGAAAATGACAGTATAAGGAAAATTTGAACAATTTCACTTTGAACATTAATACAAAAATCCTAATGACATATTAGCTTACTGAAGCCACAATATAGATGAAATATATATTATAATTATGTAAGATGAATCACAAATGTGAAAAAGTTACATCAGAGTTTATATCAATATAATTTACTACATTACTAGATTATATGAAAGAAACCTCTAACCGTTTCAATAGATGCAGAAAAAGCACTAAATTGTATGCTCACTTTGGAGTAAACCTGTTAGTAAATTAGAAATAAAAGGGAGTTACCTGATCTGAAATTTCTCCTATCAAAAGAAGTTCAAATGGTCACCAGTAATCATTGCAAGGTAAACTAAAATAACAATAAAAAATAATTTATCTTTTGTCAGTTTAGCCAGTATGTAAAAGTTTGACAATAGCAAGCTTTGGTCAGGACATGGAAAAGAACTACTCTAATTTCCCTGTAGAAAGATAAGTTGGTAGCACTTCATGAACTCAGTTTTATGATACTCTCATTTGGCTCAGGGTTTCCACTTCTAAACAACCTAAGGAGATACTCCTAAGAATGTTGCAAGTAAGGCTGGGTGTGGTGGCTCACTCCTGTAATCCCAGCACTTTGGGAGGCCAAGACAGGCCTTGAGGTCAGGAATTCAAGACCAGCCTGGTTGAAAATACAAAAAAATTAGCCCAATGTGGTGGCACATGCCTGTAATCCCAGCTATTCAGGCGGCTGAGGTAGGATAATCGCTTGAACCCAGGAGGTGGAGGTTGCAGTGAGCCAAGATCATGCCACTGCACTCCCGTCTGGGTGACAGAGCATGACTCTTTCTCAAAAAAAAAAAAAAAAAAAAAAAAAAGAATGTTGAAAGTAGAATTATTTATAACAGCAATATTTGAAAAATATATATATATATAAAGACCCATTAATAGGAGATGGAGAAAATATGACAGTGATATAAGAAGCTATTTGATAATTAGTAAGAATGAAATAGATGCAGGGATATCAAGAAGAATAAATCTCAGAAACAGAAATTGTATTTAAAAGGTCGAGCAATTCAAATTGTATGATTAGTAATAATATTAAGGCACACCACTCCTAAAATTTCATGGATGCGTATGTATGTCATCACTGTAGAAAAGCAACATTAGGCTGGGCATGGTGGTTCACACCTGTAATCCCAACACTTTGAAAAGCTGAAGTGGAAAGATCACTTGATCCCAGGAGTTTGAAGCTACAGTGAGCTATGATCCTGCCTCTCCCCTCCAGCCTGGACGACAGAGTAAAATTCTGTCTCAACAAGAAAATAATGATAATCATATTTTTTTAAAAAAAATGGCTAGAAAATATCCATGGTAATGTCTGAATGTTGATACCGTTTGAGAGAATGAGAGGCTGGATATATATAGGCACAATAAGCTTTAACTCTATTTATAAGGTTTTATTTATTAAATAAAATCTAAAACAAAAATATAAAATATTAATGTAATATTTTAATTCTACGTGTTAGACATAATTAGAAGCATCATTTTATTCCATGGATTTTCTGTTTATAAGATGTGACTCAAAATAAAAAGTGTTACCAAAACAAAAAGTAGCCTAAAACCTACATAACTTATATGCACCTTTAAAATTAAAGGTGCATTGAATGGATTATAGCTAAAGGATTCAAGAAATAATTCACATTGACTCCCACCCAGTCTCTCAGATTTCTTCTGACATACATTTTTAAAAAAATAATGAACTGTTCCCTAGATACCTTTGTCTAAATATTAACAATCCTACAAATAATTTTCTTTCTCCGAATCTTATTCCTTCTAAGAATATTATTATTCTTCCTAATCTGATGGTCTTCTGCAGTCATTTCAGCTCTTCAAAGTTGTCTTTTTCATCCTCCCAGGATACCAAATTGCTTAGGAAATGCTTTGAGTTTTATATCAAACTGTCTCTGGAACCTGGCACTTTGTTACCACTCGCACTGCACATACATTAGTCAGAACCCAAACATTTCGTCTATCTCTCTTCTAAATATATGTTATAAAAATATATAATTTATATATATTCTACATACATATGTTATATATAAATTCATATAATTTGTACATTTATATTATGTCTAAATATATAATATCATGTATAATACCTACAAATGTACAAATACAGAGAAAGAGATATGGATAGTACAGTTGTCTCTTTTTAAAGGTAAAATGACTATAATTATTATAAAAATAATATGTATTACCCTGTCTCTACTAAAAATACAAAAAGTTAGCCAAATGTGGTGGCAGGCCCCTGTAGTCCCAGCTACTCGGGAGGCTGAGGCAGGAGAATGTCCTGAACCCGGGAGGCAGAGCTTGCAGTGAGCCGAGATGGCACCACAGCACTCCAGCCTGGGTGACAGAGCGAGACTCCGTCTCGAAAAACAAAAAAACAAAACAAACAAACAAGAAAAAGTATTCATTTTATATATTTCTAAACTTAAAGCAATATAGGAAGGTGCAGAGAAGAAAATGTGAAATAATCTGTACATCAAACACCTATGACATGCAATTTGCCTATGTAACAAACCTGCACATGTACCCTTGAACCTAAAATAAAAGTTTAAAATACATAAAAAAGAAGAAAGTAGAACCTCCCCAGATCTTCAGAATTCTCCTTCCAGAAATACTTGAAGCTATTGTTTGACATTATTAATATTGATATGGTTTGTCTGGGTCCCTACCCAAATCTCGTCTAGAATTGTAGTTTCCATAATTCCCACATGTCATGGGAGGGACCCGATGAGAAGTAATTGAAATGAGATTCATGCTATTCCCTGAGCGATCCTCGTGATAGTAAGTTCTCATGAGATTTGATAGTTTCATAAGGGGCTTCCCTCTTTGTTCGGCTCTAATTCTTCTCCTTGCTGCCACCATATGAAGAAGGATGTGTTTGCTTCCCCTTCCACAATGATTGTAAGTTTCTTGAGGCTTCCCCAGTCATGCTGAACTGTGAGTCAATTAAACCTGTTTCTGTTATAAATTACCCAGTCTCAGGTATGTCTTTATAAGCAGTATGTGAAAGGACAAATATATTTATAAATATGTAAATATGGAGGTATCTATCTATTTATCTCTATATATTTAGATTTTCCAAAATAGGACTATACTAATATGACAACACTGTGTTAATAATGTATGAGTACCTTTATTTCCATCTTTAACAAAAAAGGATCTGCAGCAGAAATTAAAGAGTTGCTGAATTTCAGAAAAAGATTTGTTCAAAGGAGATTACTTTCATCAACTTTTTTTACTACTGTTAATGAGAGAATTATGCAAATCACTAAAAATATGAACTCAGGTGTTTTAACTACAACTTTAAACAATATCTCTTAATTCCTGTTTTTCCCATTTGCCCATTTTTTTAAGTTGGTATATAATTAGTTGAAAATTATTAGAGTTTATTATATGTGCCCTTTGTCTTGTAGTATAATTTTAGTGCTTTTAAAGTTTATGTTTAAATTGATGCTATGTTCACCAGCAGTGAGCATTCTCTATTGTTGATTTTTTTATTTTGTGTCATCACTTTTTGGATAGATAGCATTTTGTTATTTAGAAATGCTTTGCTCTTTGAGTTTGTGCTCATCGATATTGTATTTCCAAATTATTTTATTACACGCAATTTGCCTGCAATTTGCGCAAAATGCCTGCAATTTGCATTTGTCCTTCTGAGCTAAATTATCTCTTTAAAATTACTTTATGTGCTGTGTGAATATAATATTCCTTTAATAAGTTAGAATGTTAGAAATAATGTTGTTGTCTTTTGAACACTAAATATAACTACTCCCCCTCTTCCTTTATGTGGAGTCAGTCTTTATATTTCCTATGTATACTTCATTTTTATACTATTACATATAGTCTATATGCCCATACAAATCATACTTAGTGTTGGTTTCTGATTGGGTTTATCTGTCTTTTAAAATGTTTATATGTATGCTATCTTATTATACCTATCCTTCTTCCCCATTTAAAAAAGTGATTAACTTGTGTTTTGAGCTCAATCCATGACCAATGTCATATATACCATGTATATTGAACCATATAGCACTGGAACCATACCTGCAACTACTATATGGTACTTTTATGTGAATAGATATCTAGGTTGTTTATTCTGGTTCTCTAACAGTGTTATAATAAGCATAGTTTTATGTGTAACTTTATGCTTCTCTGAGCTAATTTCTTTAGGTAAGTACTTGATATATTTAATAGTGTTGCTGAGACATAGGACCTGAATATTACAACTTTTACTACATATTGTCAAATTGCTTGCAACTTAGCTTTACTGGTTTACTACTAGCAAACTATAAATTTGTCTCTCAACTATTTTCAAACACTTGATGTTAGTGTTTTCTTTTCTCTGCAAACTCACATCATCTGCTGGTTTTTTTTTTTTTTTTGACTTTTTAGTAATAGCCATTCTGACTGGTATGAGATGGTATCTCATTGTGGTTACTGTTGGTGGAAGTGTAAATTCAACCATTATAGAAAGCAGTATGACGATTTCTCAAAGAGCTGAAGGCAGAACTCCCATTTGACCCAGCAATGTCATTACCAGGTATATACTCAGAGGAATATAAATCATTCTACCATAAAGACAGATGCATGCAAATGTTCATTGCAGCATGATTCACAACAGTGAAGACATGGAGTCACCCTAAATTCCCATCACTGACAGACATTGGATAAAGAAAATGTGGTACATATACACTATGGAAAACTATGCAGCTTAAAAAAAAGGAGATCAAGATTTTTGCAGGAACATAGATGGAGCTGGAGGCTATTCTCCTTTGCAAATTAATGCAGGAACAAAAAACCAAATATGGCATGTTCTCACTTATAAGTGGGAGCTAAATGATAAGAACTGATGAATCCAAATAAGGAAACAACAGACACTGGGGTCTGCTTGAGGGTGGAGGGTGAGAAGAGGGAGAGGAGCACAAAAGATAATGATTGGGTACTGGGCTGAATACCTGGGTGATGAAATAATCTGTACAACAAATGCGCATGACCTGAGTTCACCTGTGTAACAAACCTTCATATGCATCCCCAAACCGAGAATTTAAAAATAAAACAACAGTTGATGTTAGAAGGTATTAACATTTTTGCCAGCCTAATTTATAAAGATTCTTTTCCTTAAATTTGAATGTTGATCTCTCTTATATTTTAATACTTTTCAAATCTATTTATTCTGTTCTCTTCTCCATAAATAATAACATGTGTGTGTTGTATCACCTTTGTCATATGCATCTTATTCAAACTACATTTTAATCTTCTTTATTCTCCATGTGTCTGTATAGCTGATATGGGTTGGCCGGGACCCTACACTAATCTCGTCTTGAATTGTAGCTCCCATAATTCCCATGTGTTGTGGGCGGGACCCAGTGGGAGATCATTGAATCATGGGGGCAGTTTTCCCTATACTGTTCTCCTATTAGTGAGTAAGTCTCACAGGAGCTGATGGTTTAATAAGGGGTTTCTCTTTACACCGGACTCTTATTCTCTCTTGCCTGCCACCATGTAAGACATGACTTTCACCTTCCACCATGATTGTGAGGCCTCCCCAGTCACACGGAACTGTGAGTCCATTAATCCTCTTTTTCTTTATAAACTACACAGTCTCAGGTATGTTTTATCAGCACTGCAAAAACAGACTAATAAAACGACTTTCTCGAGCCTTCTACTTTATGCCAGATTAACTAAATTTTTTTTCTATTTTGTTGCTTTAACTATGACTTTTATCCCTGGAATGTTTTTATTTTGCCTTTCAATGTATTCCAAGTTTTAAAAAATCTCCTCGTTTGCTTTATAATCTCTTCTCTATAGCCTTAAATCTCTCCTTCTACTCTGTAGTTTTTATTTTTTTTAAGATTGTTGTCAAGTACAATTTTTGAAGTTATGAAGATTTGTCAAAAGCATTTTATCCATTTCTTTGGCTGAATTTATGTGTAGTTTCTCCTGTGGTCTTTTTCTTAATAACATTTATATTTGAATGGGACTGAGTATTTGCCAAGTTCTGTATGAAGGAGTGGGCTGAGAGTAACCTGAGGCAGCCTACAGAACTGAGTCAAATCCCACTACCTTCGCCAAAATGGCTCATTAAATCCGTTATGTTATTTGACTTTGAAACATGCTTCCTTTTAGGTTTCAGCTGCCAGCATGGTTCCTAGTGAAGCACCCTGTGTCTGGCAATTACAGCTTTATTCCCCATCCTTTCATCTTCTTAGATTGGAGAAGATAAAAAATGTTTCATTACGAGTTCTAACACTTCTAAGACTCCGGTTTTGATCACTGTCTAGCGTGCTTAGCACTGAATATACATATTCAGTGCTTATGTATTTAGACATGTAAAAGAAGCCAAAATATCAGTATCATGGTGTAAGATGCACTAAGAGCCATAGACTATGACACAATAAATATTAGTATCAACTAATATTTTTATCACATGTGCTATTTTAAAACATTTTTATTATTGACAGTGCCCCGTAATAGTCTCTCCAATCACATCTACCACAAAATAAATAGTAATTATTAAATACAAATATCTTGTAAATTTCTGATTTAAAAATGTTTACATCTGAACAGATGGCTTGACCACAACATTTCGTATTATTTGTTAGAAATTGTGTCATTCTTCATTAGACTTTTAGTATAGCGTAAAGGATGGCAGAGATAAACTAATGAATAAGTCAGTGACTCAATGTTATTAACCATTACTGCTAAGGGAGTTGCTAAATCAGAATTCAGCATATTATAGGATACACAGACTGATAAATAAGATGAAATATTTTGGCATCCTGAAGTAGCTAAATACATTGAACACTTTTTCTTGAAAAAAATACTTTCCATTACCTTTTTTGAAATTAAATTTTATCTACCCAAAATAGCCCCAGATGCTCTATTTAAAAACAACAACAACAACAACAACAACCTGTTTTTAATGCATTTTATGAAACCCTTATTTGAGTGTGATCATGCTCTCGCAACTTAGCACTAAGCCAACATTATGTAATTATTCCACAATGAACCATTCCCTGAGTGAAGCCATTTCCACTGTCATGAAGTCAGGCAGTCAGTGAGATGATAGAAAATAAAGTTTGGATAGCTTTTGAATAGCTAATCAGATGCTATTTTGCAAGGCAGTTTCTTTCCTAATCTAGCTCAAGATATTACATACCTAATTATTAAGTTGCTATGCAGCATATTTCTGGCTGAGAAGTACATATTTCAAAGTTTCTAGCTGCATGAAAATAGTTTATACTCTTGGTCAAGAGATGTTTATTTATTTTATCCTGCATCCTTTTGCTCAACATACCTATCACTTATTGCCCAGGTGGTTTGAAAAATACCCTGGGAAATTTTATTTAGTTTTTCATTTACTCAGTAAATTTATTTTTATTGGTATTGTGCATGCATTTCTACCAACATGCACATAAATATTTGCAGTCCCGTTGATAGAGATATTATACTCTAGATGCTTTGGGAATTGTATTTCAGATTAAAAATGATGTGATTTTAAAAGATCTGCTGTAAAACATATACTGAATTGTGAACTTAAAAATTTAAGAGAGTAGATCTCATGTTAAATGTTCTTACCACACACACTATACAGAGGCACAAAGAAATTTTTACCTTAATTACAGTAATAATTTCCTAGATGTACACATAAAAATGTATGTGTTAAATATGTGCCATGTTTTTGTATATCATATATGCCTCTATGAAGTTGTTGAAAAAATTAAAAAATAAAATGTCGGTTGAGGTAAATCTTTTAAATTGAATTTACGCCTTTACAGAGGGTAAATCATGACGCTTTCAGAATAAACCTCTGTGAACATTAGGGCAACCCCTTTCCTGTCTTTTGAAATTTTTGTACAACTATATCATTTGCAACTTTACATGTCATATTTTTAGTTTTGATTATAAGTTTCTAAACATAAATTTATGAATATACAGATTCTCGTTGGGAGCTTTGAGATTTAACAGCTGCAGACTAGATTGTTGGAGGGCCTCAGAGAGTAGTTTTAGGGGTAGTAAAATTTCAGGCCTGTGGTTCTTTCAGCTGCACAGGTTCTTCAATATTTAATAGGCTTCCAGGAAATCTCCTCCTAGTAATATGATAGATCAGGTTATCCACCAACTCTCACTGAAAACAGCTAAAAATGGTGATTGAACTATTTGCAAGTGTTCTTAAAAGCATAAAACAAAGAAAACAGCAAACAAAACACTAAGGGCCATCAAGCTTAACCCTCACTAAAGGCTAGAACCCGGAGGACTTGTCAGGTGAGCTAAATTTTGTGTGTGTTTTTATGTTCTCAATGGAGGCAAGGACAACTAAAGACAAATCGCAGCACTTGTGCATGATGAATGTTTATTATGAGACCCTTCTTTCTACACTTACTAATCTGAGCGCTACATCTTCTATAAAACCAAGAGTAAATACAACCCACCCAGCGCCTCCAGGGAATTAAAAAGCAAGTTATCCTAGTGCTGAGTATCACGCTGCAAGAAAGCCTACCTGTGAGCCTTTATGTGAATTGGAGCCCAATGCATGTCACCAGGGTTTACAGTAGTCTTAGATAGCTGTCAGGAACAAATGTAAATCCTCTTTGGAATAATACAGGTATTCATTCTAGATCTTAAATATATCCTATGCATAATTCTACAAGGAGGCTCAACATATTAAGGCCAAATAGTATTACATACTAAGGAAGTTTGCCACCCAAATCAAGAGCTAGCGTAAAAACAGAAGATCTCAAAACATTTCAGATGTTAATATTTTCAAATATAGGTTTTAGTATATTTCAGCTTTCTTAAAATATATGAATTTAAATTAGAGACTCACTAAATGGATGTTTATATAATTAGACCAGAAGGAAATAACAGATTATAGAGGAAAGAAAACATTTTACAGAAAATGATTTAAAATGTTCAAGTTAATATAAAAAACAAAGGCAAACAAACAATTATTTTTTAAAACTTCAAAGTTAGGACAAATAGAAATTCACACTTAGAAATATATTGTGAAATAATAGAACATAAAAGACATTAGAAGATTTTGAAAGTCCTAGAAGCCATGAACAATATGTACAATGTAATATAATTTCAATGGGATACTATTTAAAATATATAAATAAAAACATACTTTCTATAACTTTATTAAAACATACAAATAGGTCTTAATACACAATGGCATGGAGATATCAATAGTCTGCAAATCAATTTATAAATTCTATGCATTTCCAATCAATATGCCAACAAAGTGTTTATCTTTTTTCTTCTGCAGAAAATGATGGTATTTCTACCATTTATATAGCAAAAAGAAGCGATAAAAATAGCTAAGACAGTTTTTTGGTGTTTTTTTTTTTTTTTTGAGAGGGAGTCTCGCTCTGTCGCCCAGGCTGGAGTGCAGTGGGACGATCTCGGCTCACTGCAAGCTCCGCCTCCCAGGTTTGCACCATTCTCCTGCCTCAGCCTCCGGAGTAGCTGGGACTACAGGCGCCCCCCAGCACGCCCGGTTAATTTTTTGTCTTTTTAGTAGAGACGGGGTTTCACCATGTTAGCCAGGATGGTCTCGATCTCCTGACCTCGTGATATGCCCGCCTCGGCCTCCCAAAGTGCTGGGATTACAGGTGTGAGACAATTTTTAAGAAGGATAAAAAGTGACAGAACTTTTCCAACAGGTTACAGAGAGTTATCTTAAAGCCGTAGCAATTAATATATTGTGATATTGATACAGTTATTTACAAATAAGGTAAAGGAAAAGAGTAGCATGTCCAAATGCTTACCCACATGAGGCAAACTGAAGTTTGACTGAGGTAGCAATGCTTGTCAAAGGGAAATGAAAGAAGTTCAAGGAATCACACAGAGTTTGACCATATGGCAACAAATATAATTATATTCGTACTGTATACCAAATACCAAAATAATTCCAGGTGGATAGAGATATTATACATGTAACTGAATTTTTACAATTTCAAAAAGAATGGGGGAGGATTTCTTTATAACATCAGAGACTAATTGATTTATTAAATAAAATATAAAAAGCACTGAAAATCCAGAACATAACTCATGTTATATCATATTAAAATGTGAAATTTTTGTTTATCAAAAGTATAAATTGCCAGGCAGAGTGACTCACGCCTGTAATCCCAGCACTTTTTGAGGTCGAGGCGGGAGGATCACTTGAGCCCAGGAGTTGGAGACCAGCCTGGGCAACATGGCAAAAACCCATTTCTACAAAAGAAATACAAAAAATTAGCCAGGCATGGTGGCGTGCACCTGTAGTCCCAGCTGCTCGGTAGCTGAGGTGGGAGGATCACCTGAGCCCAAGATGTCGTGACTGCAGTGCAGTGAGCTGTGACCACACCACTACACCCCAGCCTAGGTAACAGAGCAAGACCCTGCTTAAAAAAAAAAAAAAAAAAAAAAAAAAAAAAAAAAAAAAAAAAAAAAAAAAAAAACTACCACAAATAATAAAATGGGCAACAGATAAAAAATATTGGCTGCGCGGGGTGGCTCATGCCTGGAATCCCAGCACTTTGGGAGGCCAAGGCAGGCGGATCACCTAAGGTCAGGAATTCGAGACCAACCTGACCAACATGGAGAAACCCTGTCTCTACTAAAAACACAAAATTAGCCAGGCGTGGTGGCGCATGCCTGTAACCCCAGCTACCTGGGAGGCTGAGGCAGGAGAATTGCTTGAACCTGGGAGGCGGAGGTTGTGGTGAGCCAAGATCGCACCACTGCACTCCAGCCTGGGCAACAAGATGGGCAACAAGAGCGAAACTCCCACTCAAAAAAAAAAAAAAAAGAAAATATTTGCAACATATGTGACTGACGAAGGCTTGGTAACCAGAAAGTCTACAAAACCTTTAAAATAAAAAAGAAAAGGGTCAAAAATGTAGCTAAAAAATAAGCAAAAGAGATGAACCAGACATCAAAGAAGAGGAAGAGATGACAAACATGTGATAAAGTATTTCAAAACCGAAAACCAGGGAAATGCAAATCAAGACCACAGTAAAGTATCATTTTTAAACTCAAAAGGTGAACAAAAATTTGGAGAACCGGCAATACCAACTATTGATGAGGATTTGAATCGGCAGGGCATGCTTAGTTATTCCTAGTGATTATAGAACAAGTTAGAGTCACATTTGGCATTAATTTATAAAATGAAACACACACATATTCCAGGAACCAGAAATCAAATTTAAACACCCAAAGAAAACTGGCAAATGCATGAATGAAGAGAACTGTACAACAATGTCCAGAGCAGCATTGCTTGTCAAAGGAAAAAAATATAAAAACAACTCAAATGTTAAACCAAATATCCAGGAAAATGCACAGTGCTTTGCATATCCACATAACAGATTGGTGTATGTGTACTATATACAATTTAATATCTATAAAAATGACCTATTTTCTAAAGAATAATCACAGATGATAAAATTATCACATTATTATAATAAGTAATGATAGGATTCAAGTATACAGCCCTTTTAAAAATGGCTTTAAAATTTACCAAATTATACGCTATTCCAAATATAACAAATACAGATGACTTTTATTCATTCTCTTTGTTTCTTGTTTTTTTCTAAGTTTTTAAAAAATATTTTCATTAGAAAAATGTTTAATTCAATTGAGACTATGCATAGAGACAATTCTAGGGATTTGAATTTAATTATTTTTAATTAATGTGAAATTTTTTGTTGATAGGGTATAGAAGTTGATCGTTGAAAAGTATAAATACATTTTAAACATGAGTATAGTATAGTTGGAGTTGTGTTACCAATAAACATCCAGGCAAAATGGAATATTCAATCTTTTGAATTATTAATTATTTCATGACATTGGACAATCACAGATTTTCATAAATCTTCCCAGTCAGAAGGCTAATATATATTTTACATTCTAGAATGGAGAATTTTCATTATAAGATGCTGATGGTTACCTGTAACTAAAACATAAGGCTTTCTACAAATCTAAAAATCCATGAATACCTGAGATATGTGTGTGTGTGTGTGTGTGTGTGTGTATTCTCTGCATAATGGAGCTACTTCCAAAACAAAAGTATAACTTTGTCATTTAAAGTCACTTGTATTGTGAAAGTCAAGAACATAAAAGCAATAATTTTTTTAGGAAGTTTTATCATAATTTTCAAATGCTTCTACTCTGATATTTCATTAAATTATTAAAATATTGTTTTATATTATTGATAAAATCAGGGCGCATGGAGGTTTAGTGTTTATGCATACTGATGTGAAGAAGCAACTCTGTTGTGTTGCAAAAAGGAGAACTGGTTGGTTGTTTTAATGGAGCAGTGATAGTCCAACTATTGCAGAGGCACTTATTTCTCTCTTGAAATTTGTTGATTTCTATATACAATTTTTAGAGATATAAGAAATTTTGTTATTGCAAACTTAATATTAAACAGGTCTTGTGTATGTTGCTTAAACTGTGATTGGTAGAAAGTCCTTGTGTTCTTGTAACAGAGCTTACTTACACAAAGTTTCTCCCTCAATTACACTACTCTGCTCTAGTTGCTCCGGATGCATCTTCTCAAGTTGCTCTTTCTCCTAGGAATTGCACCTAAATAATTTTCCCCACATAGTTTCTCATTGTAATTGTTTTTGAGCATTGGAATTGTCACGCATCATTGGAGATGTTACGAGAAACACACAGAATGATAAATGTGTGCATTCTCCACTCTGTCGCTCTGACACTGGCAATAGGATTATTCCAGGTGAGATCTGGGGGTAGGTGAGGTAAAATCCAGTCACAGAAGTGGGAATACATAGACTCATCAAATGAATGGTAGCAAGTAAATAATTCTGGCTCTGAGGAACTGAGAGTTGTTGTATTTATAAAAATATTTAGGCCGGGCGCGGTGGCTCAAGCCTGTAATCCCAGCACTTTGGGAGGCCGAGACGGGCGGATCATGAGGTCAGGAGATCGAGACCATCCTGGCTAACAAGGTGAAACCCCATCTCTACTAAAAATACAAAAAATTAGCCGGGCGTGGTGGCAGGCGCCTGTAGTCCCAGCTACTCGGGAGGCTGAGGCAGGAGAATGGCGTGAACCCGGGAGCTGGAGCTTGCAGTGAGCTGAGATCGCGCCACTGCACTCCAGCCTGGGCCACAGAGCCAGACTCGGTCTCAAAAAAAAAAAAAAAAAAAAAAAAAAAATTTAATACCCTAGAGCATATGAGATGTAGCTTTTATTTCACATGTGGTTTTAGTAAGTCAGATCCTCTGTTTTTTAAACTCATATTTGTTCACAGTAAGTGCCCTTGAATTTACAGTTTATCATCTTTTTTTCTTAGGAAGAGTCTTAAAATTTTGACAGAAACAGTACTACAGCAATTTACATAAGGCGTAAAATCAACTTATGTTTTATCTAGAGACTCCTTACTTGTGTTTAATAAAGTCTATTTGAAAACCAGAAATTATCAAAAATTTAATGTTAATGACATTTCTTAAAGAAATTAGACCTAGGGATTTATAAATAGCTGAATCTTATGACAGAGAATAATTCAAGGATCCCTAAATATTTTATGATTTTGTTCTCTGTAAACTTATAGACTCTGGCCAAATAACAGCACAAAAATTATAGCATCTTCAAGATGTAGTTCCTGGATATAAAGATAATTATATTAATAAGTACTAAATATTTATTCATGTTGCAACATATTTACAAAAAACTTTGTTTTTGGTGGGGTTACAAAATGTATGCTTAATAGCTGTACTTTTATATATTCTAATGATTATGTAATAGACTCAAATGAGCATACAAACACTAGCGCTTAATTATAGGAAAATTAGAAGTGATACTATTTAAATTCTTCAATTGTTAGTATGTGAACTTTGAAGATTCCTAGAGTGTCCTGTACCACTCATTTTTGGTGTGACAAAGGTGCCTGTAAAGTATTTAGCATGAGACTTTGTATATAGGAGGTTTACACCTTGACATCTGAGATGGAGCCATCAGGGTTGCTGTGCTTGATAACATTGTATGCCAAGATTGTTCCATAATTTCTGGGTGTTTCCTTTGTCCAGAGGTGACTAGCTCCACTTACCTGTGGACCATGCAAAAGTTTCATCCAAGATAGGGCCCTCCTCTCCTCACATTTCATCTAGAACAATAACCAAGATCAGGTGATCCAATAGTAGAACTATCCTGCTCCAGGAGCAAAGCATTCACCAAAATAACTCCAGGTTCTAATTGATACATAACAGTAGGTACTGAGATCCCGGGATTGTATCTGGAGTGTGCTTGTTCATGGGTACAGAAAAATATAGAATTCGAAAGGGATTTATTGAAATTGGGTATTAGATAAAATATAAGTTCTCATCGAGGAAATCTGGAGATTGTATTGATACATTGCTAAGGTAGTTCCTTAAAGCTTGAGAAGAAAAAATGCTCTAGTAAATGAGATGCAGGTGCTGGAATTGCCGTAGAAGAGTGCTGAGGAAGAGCTGACTGTACTCAGAGATTAAGGTATGTTAGAATAGATAAATTCTGCTGTATCAGAGAACGCTTTAGATAATTACATTCCCCAACTGGCCAGAAGAATCCCACTCCATAGAGTACTGGGAATGCTCTAGTATGGGAGCATAGTCATTGTTGAGAATCCCAGAGAAATCTATTCTCCATAGGCCAGGTTTACTGACAGGAGAGTTTTCAATAGAATCGGACTTCCAAATAGTCTGTCAAAAGCAGAATGGTGTATTTATTCTTTTTGGGAAACAAGACCAGTCTGAAAACCAAGGGCCCCTTAGGTACATCTGTTTGTTACACCTCTTTGGACTTTGGAGACTGTGATGTTGAGATCTCTATATCTATCTATCTATCTATCTATCTATCTATCTATCTATCTATCTATCTATCATCTATCTATATTTCTAATATCTATATCTATCTATCTTTAATATCTATCATCTATTTATCTCTAATATCTATCTATCTATCAATCAATCTATCATCTATCTATATCTATCTGTATATCTGTATCTATCTATCTTTAATATCTATCATCTATTTATCTCTAATTATCTATCTATCTATCATCTATATCTATTTATAGTTTCCAGATAGCTGAACACGTGGAGGCTGACAGGTGAAGAAGAACTCATCCATCCACATTCTGGAGGGGTGGTGGCATGCCCCCAACTCCATGGGGATGGAAACTACCGCACTTGGGACCCTTCCAAATCTCACCATATGTATCTCTTCATCTAGCTGTTTATTTCTATCCTTTAAAATATCCTTCATAATGAGCCAGTAAGTGTAAATATTTTCCTGAGATCTGTGAGCTGCTCTAGCAAGTTAATTAGACCCAAAAAGGGGTCTAATTGAAGCTAGTGGATCATAAGTCCCCCCAGACTTGTGACTGTGGGGAGGGAGGGGGAGGTTTTGTGGGACTGAGCCCTCCCCTGTGGGATCTGACACTATCTCCAGGTAGACAGTGTTGGAGATGAATTGGAGGACACATAGCTGGTGTCCATTTCTTGCTGTATGTGGAAAAACCCCCATACATTTAGCCACAGAAGTCATCTTCTGTGTTAATAATTGGGGTTTGTAAGAGCAGAGGAAGCAGAGCTTGAGAGTGAGTTTGTTTGTTTCCCTGAAAGGGATAGTATCCATGCAATGCTGGGGAACCCTCCTCTGAGTGAGCTTTATCCAAAGAGAGTTCTTCAACAGGTTCAGGCTGTAGAAAAGCAGCCTGGCTGTTTTCTAACATGTTCACTGGCAAATCCCATAGTACTTGAGGTATTTGGGATAGATAAGGATGCTGTGTAGACTCTCTGGCAAGCTCCAGAAGAGCCACAGCGTGGACCTAGGGTTCTGCGACTGTTCACTATTCAAAAACAGCCTCTAGCTTTGGTGGCATCAAGCACAGCAGTTTCTGAGCATGTCCTTCACGTGACTATGCAAATAGAGCTGCCTATATTGACAGGTCATTTTGTAAAGTCAAATCTAAAGATCTGTAATATTGGGTAGGCACGGAGGCATTCATCATGTGATAGAAATCATAAATTGGGGATTCGTTCAAGTAGGTGTGAAAGGCACAAGCGAATGTATAAATACATTTGGCCATTGCCTGCAACAAGTGTCACCTAGCTCATTGCACAGCCATTTGTTCCTTAGCTCACATCTAATTTATTCTTTTGTGGGACTACCACAACTGGATGATGAGGAAGGAAGAAACACAGTTCACAGATGAATAAAATCAATAAGTTGGTATGAGCAGAAAATGAGTTGCTCCTGCAAAAAGGCCCAGCACAGAAGAAGTATCTCTAAAAGAAAGAAATAAAGAGAAAATTCTCCTATGGTGGGCAGAGATTGGAAATGGACACACGGTGATCTACTTAGTGTAGAAGGAGAAATGGCTTGCAGCAAGGATATGCAGAGGCTCTTGGTCAGTGGTAAATTACCCTGCCTAGTGGAGCAGGATCTAAGAAAGCAAGATTGGAAAAATAGAGACAAAGAAGACAGGGGGAGAGACATACGGCTGGACCTATGGGAGTAGACACCAAATATGTGGATATTTGGTTTTCCCATCAGTTCCACCAGAACACATCTGCCCCAGTGGAGCAACCAAACAACCATGCAGATAGAATGACTTGGGTAGGGCGTATCATCCAGCCTCCGTCTTTAGCCAGCTCTGTGCTTGGGTGTTGTGCACATGAATGGAGTAAACCTGGGGCAGGGTTGGAAACTGTGGATGGCAAGCAAGCTACGTGAACACCAACACTGGCAGTGGGAAAGGAAACAGAATGGCTGGTATACAAGGGGATGATAACTAGCAATGACACTCTCTTGGAACCTACTATTCACCCCATTACAAATCATTGTTTTGTTGTTGTCGGGTTTTTTGTTTGTTTGTTTGTTTTGTTGTTGTTGTTGTTTTAAGAACTGTGACCAGTCACAAATACAAAGACAGAGGAGATTAGACTTAGTGTGTGTCATAAATGGATCTGAGCAGTACAAGAGGTGGGCTACAGCAGACCTTGTAGGTGCACAGCCCCTAGCCCCTCATCATTATAACTGAAGGCTTCACAGAAACCTCCTGCCATTGGAACTGAAGATTCTGTCTTCTGGCTAAGGGAATATGCTGAGCCTGTATACATGACAAACTAAAAGTAATAAGAGATTTAATTCTAGAAGTTACCTTCAATTAAAGAAAAATGGGAATCTGGTAGATTCAAACCCCAGTTTCCTCGTCACTCATTAAGGATCGCTCCAAGGCTGAGCTCTCCTGTTTCCCAGAATTCCCAATGTACTCCAGCTCCAGGGTCTCTCAGTGGTAAGAGGTAAATAGAAGATGCCTTTCCATTCCTGGGATCTCCTACCAACAAAACTGCTTGTCCACTTGTCATTAGTTCTTCATCTCAGGGTCTTCCTGGAGAAGAAATCCACCACACATTTAAAAAATCTATTTTATATAATTAAATGAAACATGCATTCTGAATGTTGTGTCGGTACCTTTCTCATGTGGATTATTTACTTGTGTCTTGATTTTCCCAGTTAGATCCTTATTTTTCCGTGACTTCTCCTTCAGTAACATCTGAATAACAAGAACTCAGAATATAAAAGAGCAATGAAAGAAATACCCAAATCAGTAGATTGAATAAAATCTGCATGAGAAATGCAAGGTCATAAATATTTATTTGGGCTTTTCCTCAATTTTTACCCTGTTAAGGATGGACCCTTAGGTTCAAAAGTATTGTAGACCATATTAAGTGCCACAGAAGGTTCTCCCTCTCTATAGCTACCTTCTCATTCAATTGCAATGTAATGTGATTAGATTTTATGCATGTATATGGAAAGAGATGTCTGAATACATGGCTTGTCTGAAAGCTAAAATAAGTATGAACGCTGGATTATAAAATTTAAAATTCAGATTCACTTCAGATTCAGGTTCACAAAGATTACGTTTTTCTATTCCAGTCTTCCAAATGGCATTTTCATCTCTAGAAATTTGAGAGAGAAATTGAGTGTGTTCATATGTGAATGGCTCTTCAATTACTTTTAATGGAAACTCACCCTATGTAAAATAAGTGCTTTATTTTATACAGTAGTAATTAAACTACTGAGCATGTTTGAGAAACACTTACATTTTGTGGATTTATACAAAATTGCTATTGCAATTAATGTCAGGACTGCAAAGATAAGGACCACAGTCCATTAACAGTTAGCAACCCTATCAGCTTGACTAGTGACTGGAAATACAGTGCTGATGAATTTCATACATAATATTTGAGAAAAGCTATAAGCTATTAATTTGTAACATACTTCACTAAGCAAATGGAATTAGCAATAGTGAAGGATAAAAATCTTTTGAGCGTATGTTAGGTTTTGTTAATGAAATAAAACAAATTCTTTGAAAAAGTAAAAATTTTGAAATACATGTCCACCAAGAAGTTCTTGTTTGCCCAAAGTCAAAATCATTTTAGCACTTTAGACAGATCGTTTGTCTTTTGAAAGAAAACATCATCATAATAGTGTTGGAAAAGTTTATTCCAGATCAATTTTTCTGTGAACTTGTAAAAACTTGCCTTTTATTTTTTATGTAAAGTGTTTACATCTTGGGAACTTAAGATTTTTCCTTTATTATTTTCTTGTTTCTCTAGTCATTTTCCATAGACAATGCTTGCAAAGGAAGTTAAAAGTGATGTGTTTTCTCATCATAATTGATCCAGTGAGTTTTTGCCCTCCTCAAGACGAGCAGTACATTTTCCATTGATCTCCTCCTAATTTCAGTTTCTTCCTATAAAAGATAGATTCCATGATTAATAACTTCAATTACCCTCTTGTCACTATTATCAATGTCCTTGGCCTCATTGTTCCAGTGATACAGGCAGCTGGCAAAAGAAACTTGAGGAGAAAAATCAGAAAACTCTATACCATATCTTAGTATTGACTTGACATTCTTGATGCTTCCCTAGCTAGTATGTTTTCCTATGATCACAAGGAGCTAGTTTAAACTCCTATATTATCATATACTTACCTCTGCCACCTGTGTTATCATTCTCAGAAGATGGTCTCACTCACCTATCACGTCACAACCAGCAATTTCATAATAGCGTTTTCACAAACTCTGTCCAGCTTTCCAAACTTTTACCTTCTGTGATTGTATTCACTTTCATTTATTCTTCTACATTTTGGACAACAGTGCTGTTTATGATTATTTTAATTTTAACTTTCCTACTGAGTCTTCTACACTTGCCTGCATCTTTGAGGCAGTATCCTCTTCCCTTGTAAACCTATACCGACCATGGAAGTGAGCTTCTTTCACTTTCATGGTGTAGTTGCAAGCTGCCTATGAAGAAGTTTTTTCTCTTTGAGGTGCCAACTGTAACTTTCATTCTTCAGGTCTTTTCGTAACTGGTAATCAACCTCAATGACTGCGAAAGGACACAGCTGGCTTCAGATTCACTTAGAAGGATATGATGCTAATGAATGCTGCATGTCTGCATGTCAGCACAAGTCATTTCTTACTCATGAACGCCCTCACAGCAGTCCCACAGTAGTGCAAGGACTGTGGACTCTGAGTAATTCTGTCTAGTTCTCTCCTTGGTGCCTTTTACCAGCTGTGACCCCTGAGGTCATAACTCACTCTATTTCAGTTTTCTCACTTAAAACATAGAGACAAACATCGCAATTCACCTAGCAGAGTTTTGTTGAGGGCTAAACAAAATAAGCTAATGTAAAAGACCCTCTGGTAAGTGTACAATAGTTATTGCCAAAAATATTATTCTGTACTAGCTTAATAAACTTTTCACTATTTTGCCTATATATGCTTAATTTTTCCTTCAAGATCTATCTGAAGTGTTACTTCGTCTGTAGCTTGTCCTCAGGCCCTCTTCAATTCATATTCTTACAACTCAACCATCACCACCATTATAAATATTATATCATTTATATTTTATCACCATACATGTTTATATTTTGTATGAAAATATTCACTCACACTACTTCCTAAACTCTTCAAAAAACCAGCAAGTACCACAGTGCATACATATGAAAATAATTAAATCAGTATTTCTAAATGAGCAAGTTTTATTTCAAAGACTCCCTTTTAAAATATATGTGTTAAATTTTAAAAAACAAATGGCAAGTTGTTGGGTTTGGGAAATATAAATAGTAAAATTGAATTTTAGTCAAATTTATCTATAGTAAATTTACCCTTCTGTACAGAATATACATTTTTAGTAGAGGTTAGAACTTCTGTAGGTTATTTGGGAGAAAGTTTCTAACCCATGTAGAATATAAAGCTAAAGAGACATCAATAATATTTTGTATATAATATGCTTTTGTAATAGAATCCTGTTACAACTTAAAAATGTATTTTCTATTATGGAAGCCAGTAGTCAAATGTGGC
Organism: Macaca nemestrina; assembly: GCF_043159975.1. Lineage (NCBI taxonomy): Eukaryota > Metazoa > Chordata > Mammalia > Primates > Cercopithecidae > Macaca > Macaca nemestrina. The sequence continues at coordinate 10,683,232 of NC_092125.1, read as the reverse complement.
TCTTTAGCACTTGAAATGGGGTTGGTCAAAATTAAAGTGTGCTCTAAATATAAAATAGACCATGGAGTTAGAAGACATAATATAAAACAAAGATTATAAAATACCTCATTAGTCAAATTTTATATTGATTTTATAATCAAAGTATATTTTGAATATATTGAGTTAAATTCTGTACTGTTAAAACTAACTTCACTTCTTTTTTCTATATGGCTTCTGAATAATATATAATTACACATGTAGTTTGTATTTTGTTACTACTGGCAAGTGCTGTTATAGATAATGAGTCACAAGTAAAGAGGGAATTGAGATGGTGTCCAGTGGTATAGGAATATAAAAAGGATTACAAATATAAATAGGATATGAGCAAATTAATTTGATAGTACCCTAATTCATTTTTAAAATATTTCATTTCTAGCTTCTTTTGTTCATTTGTTTATTGGTTTAGAAAATATTTTTTTCTCAAATTACAAATATGTAACTGACTTCAACTTTATTTTTCAAACTTATCAAGTGTCTTAATGATGTTTAGAAAATGAAAGTATAAGTTTTACTCAGTGGGAGACAAAATGGCCTTAAACATATTTTGCTGATATAGGATTGAAACCACCTTTGCAAAATTATAACAATGAGAGAAATTGAACATAATTGACTCCATCTTGTTTCTAACCTCACAAGCTAACTGCGTCTGCTTATTTCTGTATGTAGGCCAAACTAACTATAGGAGGAATTTAGTTTATAGTTTAACCTTAAAGAAAAAAAAATAATAGTCACTTCCTGAAACTAACCTTCCCTCCTTGTTCAGGGATAGAAACTGCCTTTGTAAAATTAATGAAATGTTACAAGGTTAGAATTATGGTAGTGGCCTGAATTCTGCTAAGACTTAGGCATAGCTAAACAATAACTAGTCATTGTTTTGTAACTCGCTCTTTTGGAATTGCTTACTACTCAGGAGTCATGTAGCTAGTGGCTACAAGATTTGTAACTTCCCCAGTTGCCCCTGTAGACAACATCACTACTGTGAAACCTAAGACTGATGTTTGAGATATTTTTCAGAACTTGCATTCTGGTGAACCAATTGATGCCACCTGAACTGGTGACCCATACCAACAAACTCACTCAACTGGCCCTATGACCCCCACCCAGGAGCTGACTCAGTACACAAAGACAGTTTCAACACTCCTATAATTTCATCTTGAACCTAAACAATCAGCATTGTCTATTCCCTAGTTCCCTGCTGCCAAACCATTCTTAAAAACCCCTAGCCTCCGGCCAGGTGCTGTGGCTCACACACTTTGGGAGGCCGAGGCAGGTGGATCATGAGGTCAGGAGATCGAGACCATCCTGGCTAACATGGTGAAACCCTGTCTCAACTAAAAATACAAAAAATTATCCAGGCATGGTGGTGGGCACCTGTGGTCCCAGCTACTTGGGAGGCTGAGGCGGGAGAATGGCATGAACCTGGGAGGCAGAGTTTGCAGTGAGCAGGGATCACCCACTGCACTCCAGCCTGGGTGACAGAGCGAGACTCTGTCTCAAAAAACAACAACAACAAACAAAAACAACAACAAAAAAACCTAGCCTCCAAATTCTCAGGGAGGTGGGTTTGAGAAATATCTCCTGGTCTCTCACTCAGCTGCCCTGCAGTTATTAAACTATTTCTCTACTGCAACACCTGCTGTTTCAATTCATTGGCTTTTTCTGTGCAGTAGGCAAAAAAAACCTATTGGGCTGTGATAGGATCTTTATATTTCATGCATAATGTTATGAACATTATTTATTAACAAAAAGAAAAAAAAAAACTTGTGAGAGATTTTTTTACCATGTTACCTGAGGAAAGATTACCTGAAGTGTGATGCTTTTTAAAGAGCAAAATAAGCACACACACACACACGCACACACACACATACAAAGTTGCACCTGAAGATTATGATGTTCTCTATATTTTGTTTAGAATTGATCTGGTGAGATGACTTTATATTTTCAATTTTTGTAGACTCCTAATAAATGCCAAGTAGACCCTAGAACTCAAAGGTTACAGAAGAGTAATTAGTATTGAATAACTAGTTTAATTTTAACCCACACGTTGAATGTATGTATTTAAATGTTTATGTGTTTAGACAAAAATATTGTATCACTTATTAAATATTTTAGATAAACGACTAAAATTCAGTTTCACTGTGATAGCAAGAATATTTCAATTTTCTTTCTTTCTCTTCTCAGTTATGATTGCTTTTTCTTTGAAGAAACTGCCAGCTATGTACCATAATTGTAACACATAGAAAAATAATCTGGTCTACAAAAATGTCTAAATATTGAAGACTATGCTAGAATTTGGCAGAAAATTTATATAATTGTTTGTGGCATAATAATTGCAATATTAAATCTTTAATGAATTGCAAAAAGCAAATAAACTTACAATAACAAATTATTAATCTAAAATTTCAATTATTTTTTCTGGGTTTCTTGCTGGATTAAATGTATCAGAGTCTATTCCCAAATCAAATGTATCTAATGTATTTTACATGGAACAATGAACTACTTATTGATAATTAAAAGGAAGTAGAAAAATCTTACTCCCTACAAGCAAATTTATCTATCTGGATTATTTCATGGACAGAAAACAAGGCAATGAAGTCCTCAAGAAAATAAAATGTTTTGCTGGCTAAGGTTAAAGCTTGCTCTGAAGATACATTTCTCTCATTTTGACCCTTTATTTAGAATAATAATTCTCAAAAACATTTGAGAATGCTTTTATTTATTTTATACCCTTATTTAGAAGAGTAACTCTAAAGCCTCTGTTAGAAAATCATATTCTCATGTTCCACCCTGAACTTCCTGCATAATAATTTCGGGGATAGGGCCCAGCAATCAGCATTTTACAGTCCCTCCAGGGATTTCTCATTCTTGTTAAAGTTTAAGAATCCCTGCAGTAGAATCTGTTTTGGCCTATTTTTTGTCACCATAGGATGAGAGGAATCTACCAGCAAATAGAGTCCTGAAATTTCATGGAAATTAGTAAATAAATTGTCTCTCAAAGAGTCTACTAAGAATCTATTACCTATAGGGAATGCAGACTCACAGGAAGACACATATAGCAAGTAATTCTTAGAGCTTTCACCACACTATCATCCTGAAATTTACATGACCTCACTACATGAGGGAGAAAACAACATAAGAGCAGATGTCTTCTTTTTAAAGGCTTCTGTAAATCATCTTTATTTAGTAGATATTTTATTGTCCTAGATGTATTACAAAAACCAATGTTTACATTGCATTATTATCCATTTATTTTGGTAACATTTTATCTAACCATCAAATTTATATGTGAAAAATGATTTGTCAAATCCATTTTTTTCTATGAAATTAAAGCTATTCATTTCATATAATTCACACTTCCTTAAAATAGAACACTAACTACTTGTGAGTTAAAATGTGTTGCACATGTATGTGTGATAAATGTCTCTGACATTTTCATCTCAGAGTTGATGAAAATGTTCTTACTACCTGTTTGTTTTACAGTGATACTGTAGTTAATCCACAATGTTATTTCAAATTGAATTTAAGCAAAAATCTACTAAAGTAAGCACTAAAGAAACAATAGGTTAAGAAAATGGTATTTAAAACCGTATAGGTAATAAATCGTCAAGATGTTTGACTCTTAGAACCCAGTGGAAAACTGAAGATTGAAATACAGAATATTAAAATTAACTTTAAAAGAAAAATTATGCACTTTATTTTGGGGGGAATGATATTTACAATGTCATAGCAATTAAAACTAATTACAATAAATTTCCTTTGGAAGTACAAATGCTATCAAAACTTAATATCATTAGTTTGCCATGATTAAAATTATTTTCCTTTTTATCTTGACAACAGATTATTAATTAAATAACTGATTTGCATATACACCCTTACTTTTTCTCCATTCCTTAGTACAATTATAGCTGAGCTTAAAGAAGACAGAGATCACATATTTTTTTACATCAAATGAAAAATTTACATAAGTGTTATGTACAGATTACGTAAAATACAATCCATTACTCTCTCAACTACACATCAGTGCTCAGAAATTAAGCAGCTATCAAGCTTTTAACTAACAATAGGTAGAAGTCTAGCCAATTAATTGCCTTGTGTTGTCATTATCTGATTTTAAAAAGTATTTTGTTCCACAGTCTTGTCATATTAGACAGAGTTTTTTCTTTCACTATTTTTTTGTGGAGGTAAAAATATAACTACGTATCTTGTGCCAGACATGCCAGCGCAGTTGTGATTTCTTCATTCAGACATGGTCTGTCTTGGTTTCTACTCCAGTTTCAGCACCCAGAATCATGCCTGAGCCATTGGAAGATGAAAAATGCTTGAATAATGAATGAACTAATGAAGAATGAATAAACATGCTGGCTATATATGTATGTATTAATGTTTTTCCAAAAATATATAGGTTACTTAGATGTTAACAAAAAGAGGACAACAAATTTATTCTGCCAAATTAGACCATCAGTTTTTTAGTTTTCATTCATTTGAAAATAGTTATTGAGTGATTATTATGATCTATCTTTCTGTAGGCAATTGATCTGGTTATGATGTAATTCCTAGTGGTGTCACAGATTGATCCCTAAATTATTTCAGTGACCAAAGCTGGAGATAAAAGCTTCAAAACTCCATATAGATACTACAAAGTGCATATGTGTATTTTATTCAATGTTCAAAACGTAGTAATAACAGTATGAACAAAGGGAATATTTGTTGAACGTCTTCCATTTTTTGAAAATACACTGAATCTTTTATGAACAGATTAGGTTCTTTTGCATTAGTTACTAATCATTCATAACCTCAGATTTGTTTGGCACTCACTCATTTATTTTTCCCAGAATATAGCAGGTACATTTGAATTGCAATTTTGTCTTTGAATATTTTCTCTAAATAGTCTCAATACAATGAAATGAACATAAAAACATGTCTTCTAAAGCTGTGTGAAGTATGATTCAAGACTTTTTTTTCAAGTATATGCATATGCGCTTCTACTTTGACACCTACCACTTAAGGTAAAGTTCAACATTACTTAATGGAAAATATCTTTTGTGACCCTAGAGTGAATTTGTTTATACCTCATGCATGAATGCTTGTAAATAAATATTAATGTATTGGCACATACAGCTACATAGCTTTTAATGGGTCCATATTTAAAATCTTGCTCTAATACTAAGTATTTCCATTTTACAATAGAACAGCGTGAGCGTATTTCAATGTCAATAACATACAAATTTACCTCCTTCTTCAAAAGGACACCTAACTTTTCTTGAGTGTATTTTTGGGAAAATAACACCAATTGCTGTAACCCCAAATTTTTGGTAGCTCAAGGAAAAAGCAGCTTATTTCTTGTTACAGAAAGTCTGATCTCCTGTGAATTCTCTCTTCTTCAGGCAGAGATTCAGACACCTAGACTCTTTCCACTTTGTAACTTTGCTGTTCTTAGACTTGGAGATCTCTGCTTACTTTTCCATGTAGCTGACGGACCAGGTAATGGGGGAGGATCAAACAGGAAAATTTTGAGCCAAGTATGATGTATATCATTACTTCAGCCCCTATTCTACTGGCCATAACTTAGTTACAAGACAACCCTTACCTGCTGGGAAACAGGAAAATGTAGGTAAGTGAGTAAGAGGAAAAGAAAGAAGCATTGATTATTATCTAGCCAGTTTCTGCCACATCAAATATAAATATACCGTTATTTATTTAATGATTTCTGTACCATACGTAATTTTTGTTTTTTAACAGGACTATTATTGCTGCAATAAAAACACACACATGCAAATACCTTTAAACACACATTTGAGTTTTTGTAGGTATTTTTAATAAAATTTTAATGTGAACTTTCAGATCATTTTCAGAAAATGCCATATAAATTTATATTAACATCAATGATGCATGAGAAAAGTAATTTTTTCATATTTGCCAATATTGGACTGTATCAATCATTTTATTTGATTAGTCTGGAAGTAAAATGGGGGCTACAGCTTCAAGTTTTTTCATACAGGCACACTTACAGTGTACTTATCTATATTTCTCAGCAGGCCTTTGCATTCATGACTATGAGTGAGAATAAGTTTGATATAAGGTTATATTATATGACTATGGTCAAGAAATAACCTAGATTTTATTTTAAAATTTATATGTGTATATATATATGTGAGTATATATATATACACACACACACATATATATATAGTTTTTAGATGAAGTCTCACTCTGTCGCCCACGCTGGAGTGCGTTGTTGCAATTTCAGCTCACTACAACCTCCACCTCCCAGGTTCAAGCAGTTCTGCCTCAGCATCCTGAGTAGCTGAGACTATAGGCACATGCCACCATGCCCAGCTACTTTTTGTATTTTTGGTAGAAATGGGGTTTCACCATGTTGACAAGGCTAGTCTTGAACTCCTGACCTCAAGCGATCCGCCCACCTCAGCCTTCCAAAGTGCTGGAATTACAGGCTTGAGCCACCATGTCCGGCTTCATAGATACGTATTTTAATGGAGGCTCTGACTCTGTGTGCATTATCTATTTTTCTCAAATGAATTTATTACCTGTATTTCACAGATTAAGGATTAAATTTGAAAGAATGAATATATGTGTATTAATTTTAATTCTACTTTTGAAATGGTCTGTTTTGTTAATATATTAAATATAACCACTGATACAGTAGCATACACTAAGCTGTTTAGCATACTCTAATAAACATCAAGATTCTTTTATAGATGTCCTATCCCTAAGGCAAAATTTTTTTACTTTTGGTACTACTTAGAAATTTCATAAAAATATTAAACATTCATATAATATTTACAGAAATTATGGTGATAAAAATTTTAAAAACTCATAAAGTATATAAATAAGGAAAAACTTTAACCGTTATTATTTCTATAATTCCATATGTTAAATGTTTAAGGATAAATTTTCTATGCCATTTTCAACAGCTTGTCCAATGTAGCGCAAAACATATTTGACATTGCATATAATATGTCCACTAGTCCGAATTTGACTTTTTTCACTTAAACTTATAATAGGAGCATTTGTTCTTTTATTTAAATATGCTTTGCTGGCATGATTTTACTGCATGCCTATGAAGCTAACATAGTTCAGTTCATAAGCTTTTAGTAGTAACTTAAGTCTTTGTGAAATTTCATTTTTTTTTAATATGTGAAAGCTGATGAGAAGAACATCTTGAACAATACCACATATTTATCATTAGTCACTTATTTAAAATAAATGGTTATTCTAAATGATTGCTCTGTTGGTATTACTGAGTCAAAGTATACACTTTTTTTTTTTTTTTTTTTGAAACAGAGTCTCACTCAGTCTCCAGGTCAGAGTGCGGTGGCGTGATCTCGGCTCACTGCAACCTCCACCTCCCGGGTTCATGCTATTCCTCTGCCTCAGCCTCCCGAGTAGATAGGACTACAGGCACATGCCACCACACCCAGCTAGTTTTTCTATTTTTAGTAGAGACAGGGTTTCACTGTGTTGACCAGGATGGTCTCTATCTCTTAACCTTGTGATCCACCCAACTCAGCCTCCCAAAGTCCTGGGATTACAGGCGTGAGCCACCATGCCTAGCCACATATACCTGTCTTTCAGAACAAAACAACTAACCTCTCTCATTTTTTTTCCTCTCACTTTTTCTATCTTTGTCTCTCTTTCTCCTTCTTTCCTTCTATCTTTCACAGATATTTTATTACCTATTGTGTACTGACAGCTGTTTAGGCACTGAGGATTAAACAGTGAAAAGACAAAGTGCTTCCTGGAACTGTGAATTTTGCATTCTAATTGTGGAAGTAAATCAATGTCAATGGATTTCAAAGTGGGTCTATGTTTTAAGATTGGTGAGATGAAGTTACACATACAGCTGAATTGTTTTTCTTTTATTTACTATTAATTTAGCAATAGAGTGAAAGGGATACTTGCAATTTTAAGAAGAGAAATAAGTAAGTTTGCTTCCCTCGTGGCTCCCTCTCACGGAGGCAAGCCTTCCATTCAGAAGGGATTCATTTTCACTGCTGTGTAGAGGATGGTTTGAAGGGGTCTAAAATAAGAACAATGAGGTGAATGAGGAGGAACCCGTTTCACTAATCTAGGCATGGAATAATAGCCTTCTCTATGAACTATCTCACAATGGAAATAGAGTCAAGAAAGAATATTGAATATACATATTGAAGAAGAAAGAAACTGATTTTGCAGAAAGAAATTGTTTTGAGGAGAGTAAGAGAAAGGAAAACAATTCAAGGACACCTCCATTTCTGGCTTGAGATATTTGGTGGATGTTGAATACTATTGCAGGGATAATGGGGATTAAGGTGTGAGTTTAGGGAGGAAAATCAAACGTTCTGTTTGGACATTGTATTAGTCTGTTTCTATACTGCCATAAAGAACTTCCTTGAAACTCTGTAACTGATAAAGGAAAGAGGTTTAATTTGCTCACGATTCCACGTGGCTCGGGAAGCCTCAGGAAACTTACAATCATGGTAGAAGGCGAAGGGAAAGCAGGCACCTGCTTCACAAAGTGGCAGGAGAGAGTGAGCGTGTGGAGGAACTGTCAGATACGTATAAAACCATTAGATCTTTTGATAACTCATTCACTCTCGCGAGAACAGCACGGGGAAAACCACCCCCATGATCCAATCACCTCCCTCCCTCCACACATGGAAATTACAGGTCCCTCCCGCGATATGTGGGGATTACAAATTGAGATGAGATTTGGGTGGGGACATAGAGTCAAACGATATCAGACATTATAAATATCAGGTATCTATAGCATAATAAGTTGGAGCTAGAGAGGAAGTAATTGATTACATGAGTCTAAAGCTCAGGTAAAGAGTAGAGATAAAATTGTGGGAGTCATTAGCAAGTTCATACATAGTATTTCAATTCATATGGTTGCATGGTATCATTTAACGACTGACCACAGAGAGAAAGATAAAAAGAGGCCAGGATTGCTCCAAGAAGACACTTCATACTGTGAGAGACAAAGGCACGGAGGAACGAGCAAAGGAAGTAGAGAAGTAACCAGTGAGAATGAAAAACATCAGGAGACAGCGGCTTCGAGGAAGTCAAAGGAGAGAGTGGTTGATGGCATCGATTTTACTAGAAAGTTGAATAAAAGCAAACAGAGAAGAACACAGTGGTTTGGGGGAAAAGGTCGCCTGTCATTTTGAGTGCTCCACTACAATGTGTAATCATAGCTATAATAATGACAGTTTTCCAAAAATGAAAGAAGAAACAGGCAAGTTAAGAATTCTACCGCACAAGAAGGGAAAGGTAGGTTTCTCTATCATTAATCTAATATTTGGATGAGACCCAGAAATTTGTGCATATGTTAATATTTCTTATAATATTACTGAGACCATCTTTCCCCAGAGAGTATGAGGCTAGTGCTTGGATACATAGAATAGTTTTTGGACATAAAAGAATACTTTCAAAGCAGCAAAAAGTTTTGCATTGATTTGGGTCAATGAAGCATTGAGCTCTTGTGATTTAATGTATAAAGGACTATGTTAGAGCTTCTTCACACTCCGCTGAATATTTGGAGATGTTTGAGGAAACCATTAGGTGGAGTTGAGATCTCAGGAATTTGGGAGTTGCAGAGCATAAGATACATTTCTAGATATCCTTCTATGGTAAACAGTCCTTAGGTTAAGAAAACAATTTAGGTAATACTTTAAACTAGTGGATGTATCCAATTAACTATTAAAACAAAAGCTTTTTTACTGAAATATTATTGTAATTTATGTAATTATGTGAGTTTCAAAGAAATAACTGGCATTTTTATCTTTTTTTTTTTTCTTGAGGCAGAGTCTTGCTCTGTCACCAGGCTGGAGTACAGTAGTGTGATCTTGGCTCACTGCAACCTCTGCCTCACGTGTTCCAGCAACTCTCCTGCCTCAGCCTCCTGAGTAGCTGGGAATACAGGTGTGGACCACCACACCCAGCTAATTTTTGTATTTTTAGCAGAAACGAGGTTTCACCATGTTGGCCAGGATGGTCTCGATCTCTTGACCTCATGATCCACTTGCCTCAGCCTCCTAAAGTGTTGGGATTACAAGCGTGAGCCACCACGCCTGGCCTTGCCTACATTTTTATACTATTTGTCAGTCATAATCTGTAACAAAGAAATAAAGTAATGAAAATGCCCAGCATGTCAACTGAACCTTAAGAAAGATCCCTCTGTAATTTGAGGGGAAGGAGGGTGGAATTCTTAGGCCCCTCTAATTTGGGAAATTTGGAATTGTGTACAAAAATATAATGTGTAGCGTATACATATATACATGATTTGATCTGTAATAGATGCCAGAACTTGCCATCAGTAGTCAAAACGTCATCTCGACCGTAAGCTGTTGGTTTGCTCTCTGTGAACTTGGCACCATGGGTGAATATAACAAGTGATACATAAAATGTTTATTACTACAATCAATCACCTCACACCTTGTACTCCTTCCCTAGAAAGGAGAAACTGAAACCCCCAATTTTGAAGTTTTAAATCAGTGAATCTCAGTTTCTAATTCTGTTGTTCATATTTTTCTCCAGGTGTCACATAGCATTTAATATATCTGAAATTAATACATGACTACCACTTAATAACTCCTAGGCCCAAGGCTAGTTATTGCTTCCCACCCTCCCAGAAGTTGTGTGATCAAAGCTCCATGCTCTACAAAGCGTCCCCTAATAACTGAAGCAGAGGAGAATGATATGGAGGCTTTAAGCCATTTTATCTTGAATAACCTGTGCTAAGTTGGGTCTTTGTACAACTTAATAACCAATAGGTGAAAGAATATGTTCTTCCTTATGAAGAGGAACACACATTTTTCTAACTATATCACCATTGTTGACCCTTTTCAAACAAATCACAAATATTGGAATAGAATAATAACTTAAAAAATCAGGAAGAACTAAAAACTAAAACGAGCCATCACTGTGGCTCCAACCTTCAGAGAATTTGGCATTTCTGGAAATTACATCTATATTAACAAAGTTATGAAGATGATATGGTTTGGCTACGTCCCCACCCAAACCTCATCTTGAATTATAACTCCCACAATTCCCTCATGTCATGGGAGGAACCTGGTGGGACGTGATTGAATGATGGGGCCAGGTCTTTCCTGTGCTGCTCTCATGATAGTGAGTGAGTCTCACGAGATCTGACGGTTTTAAAAATGGGATTTCCCTGCAGAAGCTCTCTTCTCTTGTTTGCCCCGTGTGAGACATGCCTTTCACCTTCCATCATGATTGTGAGGCCTTCCCAGCCACGTGGAACTGTAAGTCCAATAAACCTATTTCTTTTGTTAATTGCCCAGCCTTGGGTATGTCTTTATTACCAGTGTGAAAATGAACTAAGCAGAAGATCTTGAGTTATTTGATGTTAAAACCTGAGAAAGGTAACATGCCTGGAACCAAACATCTGTACTCCAGTTGTTCTCATTAGTTTTACTAAAAATTTCTTTTTGGAAGAAACTGATGGGCCCTCTGCTGCCCTTAACTTCCATGGACTAAACCAGGCAAGTGATACTACCGTTGCCTTCAATACCGTCTTTTCCCTCAGACCTACACCTCTATCATTATTCTCTAGCTCAGTACACTGTGTGGATTTTCTTTATTTAAAAAATAGGAGTTTCACGAATCCCCAGCTCTGTCAGACTTTCCATATATATTCATGTTAATTATACCTCATACCTGTCTCTAAAATGTATCTGCTTCTTTCTATTCCTACTATGAGTGACTATGCTACTATAATAACTTCATAATTGGTCTCTTTGCATTCAATTTTGCTTTCTATTAATCTATTCTCTTCACTCTGCTGCCAGGGTGATCTCTAACAAAATCACATCTGATAATCATAGCATCCACTTACGCATTCTGAGGGTTTCATATTTTCTTTGAAAAGAAAATACAAAATTCTACATATGACCTTTCCCACCTGACCATCTTTACCTCTAATTCTCTTCACCACATGATAATCTCACAGCTGGTGATCTGTTAGAATTCTCTCCACTTCTCCTTTGAAGTGCTTCTGAAGCCTTTCTGAAATTCTTTGATTCTCCCAAATGTCATAAATTCTGTCTTAACTAGAGATTCCAATATATTGTTTCCCTTCCTGGAAAACCTTTCTTCTCCATTTTTAACTGTCTTTCTGATATTCAGATATCAGGTAATAAAAAGTAATATTCAGTTCTTTGGAGAGAACTTCTAAGACTGCTCAGGAAAGATAAAATATTCTGTTTCTCTTTGCTTGATCCCACCACACATATTTTATTGATTTGGCATCTCTCTTTCCCTGTTGACCTCAGGTGGTCTTGTCCTGCTGACCTGCATACCTAGTATGTACAGCGGAATTGACAGCAAAAATACAAACAAACGTTAGACAAAGTGGCAGATTAGAGAAACACATTTACGAACTTCATACGGGTTGAGCATCCCTTATCTGAAGTGCTTCGGAGCCGAAGTGCTTTGAATTTTAAAATATTTGTAGGTACTACATAATGAGATATCATGGGATGGGACCAAGTCTAAACATAAAATTTATTTGTATTTATACGCTTCATTGCCTGATGGTAATTTTATACAATTTTAAAGATAATTTTGTGCAGTTTCAGATTTTAGAGCATTTTGGATTTCAGAGTTTCTGATTAAGAATGCTCAACCTATAGTAGAAAACGGATACATATTTACAACACATAGGGAATATTGGTAATAAATGTAAAAATGGACCCCAAAGGAAAAGATTCATTATATCCAATCTGAGAAAAATGGAGGTTATTCAGAAGATTATAGTTTGTGGGTGAGTGTGGGAATTGTTAAAATATTTTTAGAATTCAATTTAGAATTCTCTATTAGAAGTTTTAAAATGTATATACCTTTTGATTTGGCCATTCTGTTTTTAGGAATCTATCCTTGATAACCATTAATTTATGCACAAAGAGGTATATACAAAGGTGCCTATTGTATCATAATTGTAAGAGATCTTGAAGCTAAAATAGTGAAAAGCCCATGAGCAAGTGAATAGTCGAAAAAATTATGTAAAATATATATACAGCTGCTTAGAAAAATGCAAAAAAAAAATGATATGTTGTAAAATGGAAGGCTTTTCAAGGTATATTTTATTTTATTTTATTTTATTTTGGAGACAAAGTCTTGCTCTGTTACCCAGGCTGGAGTGCAATTATACCATCTCGGCTCACTGCAGTCTCTACCTCCTGGGTTCAAGTGATTCTCATGCCTCAGCCTCCCGAGTAGCAGGGACCACAGGTATGCACCACCACACCAGGCTAATTTTTGTATTTTTAGTAGAGACAGGGTTTTACCATGCTGGCCAGGCTGGTCTCGAACTCCTGGCTACAAGTCAAGGTATACTTTCCAAGGACAAAAGCAAATTGCATAGCAACATATATGTTCACATTAAAAGGCACATATATGTGTGTGTCTATATATGTATGCACATGTATTACAAAAAAATATAAATAACTTCATTAGAGATATACTAAGTTTCTTTTAGATTTTTTTTCTATGTGCAAGTAGAATTTTTGCTACATTGGTCAGAATCTTTTCTTTTTAAACATTTTCTTTTATATTATTGCAGTAATATTGTTATTATAAACTTACCGAGATAATCTATTTATGTAACAGGGGAGAGAATCCAGAAACAGACCAGGCGTGGTGGCTCACACCTGTAATCCCAGCACTTTGAGAGACCGAGGCAGGCGGATCACGAGGTCAAGAGATCCAGACCATCCTGGCCAACATGGTGAAACCCCGTCTCTACTAAAAATACAAAAATTAGCTGTGCGTGGTGGTGCACGCCTGTAGTCCTAGCTACTTGGGAGCCTGAGGCAGGAGAATCACTTGAATCTGGGAGGCGGAGGTTGCAGTGAACCTTGCAGAGATCACACCACTGCACTCTGTTCCAGCCTGGCGACAGAGCGGAACTCTGTCTCAAACAAACAAGAACTATTCAGTGGTGCGAAGACATTTGAACACTCGCATTGTCACAGGATCTTTCAGATGTCATTTTGCCAGCCACAAACCTCTGTGGCCAGTGGTGCCTTTGCCTGAGTTTTGCTCAGGCCTACTGGGCTCCATCCAGACTGTGCTCAGCCCACACTACTGGCTTTGATCACACACCTGCCAAGGGCGAGCCAGGCATGGAGTGGTGAAGGGTGTGTGAGTGAATGAGAGTGGGATCTGACCACTGCACACAGCCAGGCGTGCCAGGTGCTGAAGTGAGGCAGGCAGCTCCAGGTGCCAGCACAGGCACCAGCTCTGTGCAGGGCTGTGGCTGGACCAGATGCACCGCAAGTGGCTTCTGCTGCAGGCACCAGCATCTGGATTTGGGGACTGCAGTAGCGACCAGAAGCTTGGAGATGTCAGAAACTGCAAAACCCTAAAGAGGGAGTTACGGCCCTGACTTGGGAAGCCCCCAGGTCTGGGCTTGGGAAGCTCCAAGGTCTGGGCTCCCCAAAGGGCCGTAGCTCTTCTCTCCTTCTTGTCACCTGCAACATGGAGAGCTGGGTGGTGGAGGTAGAGGGGGTTCAGGGGAGTATGTTTCAGCCTGGTTTGTGTTACAGCTCTTTCAGTCCCTCCATTTGGCAGGTCTCGAGTTCTTGTCCCGTGTCTAGGAAGAATGAGGTACATGGACAACTGGAGGGTGGGCAAGGCAGAGAGGAGCTTCACTGAGCGACAGAACAGCTCTCAGGAGTCTGGCAATGGGTAGGTCCTTTCCTCAGGCAGGTTGTCCCAGTAAGTAGAGGAGACTGGAAGTGGGTAGTTCCTTCCTGCAGCTGGTTGTCCCAATGCCTGTCAGAGTCTGCCTTAGTCCTGAGGTTTTTTATGGGCTTAGAAGGGAGAAAGTATGTGCTGACTTTTCCATGGGAGGCCACTGGTGGGCCTGGAAAAAGCACCCACTGATTGGCCAAATGTTCATCAATTAAGTTCTCACTTGGAACTGCAGACTTCACCCAGAACTGGCAGCCCAGCCTCCAGCCTTCAGGTCATCCCTGGATTCAAGGTGGAGTTTCACCCAGGACCCGTCCCTTTCCACCCAGGAGCCTGTCTGCCTCCGGCCACCATCAACATGCCTTCCACTGGTGCTTAGCCTGTTCGTGCCAAGGGGTTCCTGCAGGTCCATGCTGAGCTGCCCTCAGCCCCCCACCTTGGGCTTACTACCATGCTCCTGGGGGCACCAAAACTCAAGAGGAGGTTGAGGTGGAAGGGTGCTGGAGTGTCAGTGTGCCTTGAGCATGCACACACCTGGCCATGTTGTGACAGTGCCTGGGCTTGAACACAACTTTGGTCTGTCCCAGAGCAGGCACCAGGAGCAGGGATAGGCCAGGGAGTGAGGGCAGGCACTTTCAAGGCTGCAGGGGCAGGGGGCCTCCTGAGCTCCCAATAGCACAGAGATGCCCAGGTCCAGAGCCATGGCTGAGAAGCTGCAGCTGCGCCCAGGAGTGTGGGCTCCTGCCTTGCCAACTCAGTAGAAGCTGGGGCTCCCACCTGTTCCTGGTCCCCACCATCTCCACAGAGTGAGTAGCCCTGGCCATGTCACGACCCCTGCAGTTGGTGCCCCTACAGCAGCTGCTCCAGATGGGCTGCTGCCACCGTCAACATAGTTTGAAAGAAATCATATTGAATTCCTGCTTCACGTCACATTCAAAAGTCAATTCCATGTTGCTTTAAGGTTTACATGTGTAAAGCACAACCACAAAATTATAAAATATAAAATTAAAACTCTGAAATGAGAGATCAGTAGATTTTATTACATAAAGATTAAGAATTTCTACTTATCAGAAAGACATAAGAAACATGATAGGACAAAATACTAACTGGGATATTTATATAATGTAAAGTTCCAAAATGTGTAGTATCCAGAGCACAAACTTCAGTAGGAGTTAAAAGTCGAACAAATTATTGGGGATACAAATGAAAACCCCAGTGAATTTCCACTTTACCTACAACATTAAAAAAAATGTACAAGTCTTAGATACCATGAATTTACAATGATGTGAAGCAGGAATATGCTTTTCTATTGGGGTAATATAAATTAATTATACCACTTTAGAAAACAGTCATGCAGTTTCCTATAAAGTTGAACATTGATATATCAAATGAGTCAGCAATCCCACTCCTCAGAATATAGATTTGAGAAATACTTTCATCTCATTAGAAAAGTTACTATATAATTTATAATAGAATAAATCCTGGGCAGAAAGCATAGGTTCATCAAAGTAGAATGGATAAAACTCATTAAAGTTATACAAGGAGATTTTATATAGCAATGATAATGAATAAACTATAATAATATGCATTAATATGGATAAATCTTATTTCAAAATCTGATATGATTTCATTCCGTTAAAGAAGGAAAGCAAGCAAAGTGTAACAATGTATTATTTATGGATACAATATAGGTGACATTGTCAAAGAGAGATTCAAGGGAATAATTAACAAAAAATATAGGAAACAGGTTCCCTGAAGAGAGATAGTGGGAAAATAGAGGCAACTGGTGAGACATACATGGAGTTTCAGGCAGATGGTGGAGAATACAGATAGTCATCTTATTAGAATTCTTTAAACAGTGTATATTTGTTTTAAACATTTTTTTTCTGTTTTTCTTTTTCCCAGTGGGTAATTTGTTTATGGGGGAAAATCTCATTTGTCAAATACAAGGATTAATTGTGTTGACATAAAACTTATTGTACTAAAATATCCTTCTGGAATACAAAATAATTACCATAAAGTATACAAAATTTAAAATAAAACTCTTTTTGGATGAATCACAAGTTAAGATTGTGAATATATATAACTATAAAGCTTACTTTGAATTCATTTCTTTTCACACATGAAATGTTGATTGATTATTTACTGTACTCAGGCCATACACTAGTGAATGGAAATAAAGCAATGAACAGGACAGCAGTAGTATCTGCCATCTTTCAGTCTATAATGTAATCTTTGTCATAATATTCCAAGAGTGAGTACTACAGCTGTTAACAACAGTGATATATAAATATTTTATGTTTAATAAACTTACATCCAATTAATGCTCATTCAATGGATATATAAATTACTGATTTTATGCTGTTGAACTAGAAAGTTTTCTCCTTACCCATAACAATGTGATAGATAACAATCATGGGTTTAAGCTTCTAGTTAACTTCATGCTCTTTGAAGATTGCAATCTAGACAGCTTATGGAACTCTATAAATTCAATACTTAAAAGGTTTGGCTGTTTTTAGGTATTGGCTTAAATCATTTCTTCCATTTCCAAAATGTCATCAATTAAGAAAGTATCTAAACTTAAAAGAAGTTTATCTTCCCCACAAAGGTGTCTCTTTTTAATAATGCATTTTCATGTCTTACCGTGGTTTATAAAGAAGATTAGATTAAGCACATCATAGTCAATCAGGAAATACTTAAATATCTTCACATATACTTAAGAACACAATACATTGTAAAACTATGCTGCTATTGTATTAATACTAATAGCTTTAAACATACGTTTTGCTAAATGAGAAACAAGAATTTTACCACAAATTTGAATTTCCTCTCTTTTTTTCTCTCTCAGATCTCTGTGTGTGTGTGTGTGTGGTATGTGAGTGTGCACGTGCTTGAATGTAACTGTGTGCTAGACATTTACATTCATTTCTGCTTTTTGTCTTTTAACTCTTCAGAAGTGGTAATATCCCATTGGCGACATAGTAAATCCTCCCACAAGCTACCAAATATATCATGATGCGTGAAACACTTTAGTGAAGCAGCAGCAAGAACACGATTTTTCTGAGCCAATTTTCCTATATCCTTGCAAGAGTTTCTGATAAAAACATTTGGAAAATAATAGAAATACAAACTGGATATTTGTGATGTCTCATCAGAGAAGTTTCCTATCAAGTCCAATTATTCTTCCATATTTCTTTAACACTTCTTCATTGAGCTGCGAAGCAGTTGGAATGAAAGCCAAGATGTAGAAGAATAAACATAGTTAGATTGAACCAACAGTGGGTTTTTTTGGTTGAAACTCAGGCCTGGGAGCAAACACAAGTGATAAAGCCATTATGAAGGTGGGTTTAAATGATTACACATTAAAAATTTAATTTTGAAATGTTAAGCTAATAAATTTGGAAACGGGCAGCCATTGAAAGATGTATACACATAATGTGTATTTTATGAATTTTTTCCCTGTTAAGCGTGAAGCTCTAGTTCCATAACTTCTGGGAGACAATGGCCAGTCTCAGACTTAAGGATTAAGAGGTATGTGATTTTTAAATATATTAAGTGATATATAACACCTGGAAAATATATAAACAATAGAAATAGAGACTCAGGTGTACCTACTTAAGAATTTCTAACTATGAGGTTTTATTTCCTCTGTAGAGGAGGGGTTTACATTTTAAGTGATTGACTGTCATATCACTGTTTTTTGTATCACTAGCTATATGCAGCCATGGTGCCAAATTAAGGGATAGCAAACACACAAACCTGGGGTTAAAATGACACCTTGATGCTTGATGTCAAGTTCCAACACATATGAGAGACCAAATCAGCTACAAACTATAGATGACATTTTTATAGAAGTTTTCAAGTTTTCCGAATTAGTTGTATGTAAGTATAATGTTGTTGTTATTGTTTTCACCATTACAAATGAGTCCTTCACGTTAAAGTAACATTCCTTGGGTTTATTAATTCTTTGTAAGAGATGACGGTTGAGACATGGTACAAAAATTTTCTGCAAAAAGGTCAGGTATTTCTTTGAAAATCAGACAACTGTATGCACTTTCTAGATAAAATTCACATACAATAAAATGCACATATTTTTGTCAATGTACTTTTTAATGTAACCACCATCACACAAAAGATGTTGAATATTTTCATCACTTCAGAAAAATTTTTCTGGCCCTTTGAAGTACTCTGTCTTCCAAGTCCCAGGAGATTAAAAACTTGCTTTGTGTCATTGTAACATTTTTCTCCTCTAGAATTCTATATCAATGGTATGGAATTTCAAATTCAATTTCAATTCAAATTCAGTTTCAAATTCCATAAATTTCCATATCTATGGTAGGTTATTTTTTATATCTGGAATCTTTCTCTCAGCATAATTTTTTCAAGATTTATATTGTTGTTATATATAATTTATTTTTATTGAAGTATAATATTCCTACCTCATAATTTACACATTCATCTACTGATGGAAATTCAAGTTGTTTACAATTTTTTACTGTTATAAATTAAACTTATATGAACAATTGTGAACGCGTCTTTGTGCAGGCATATATCTCTTGAGCACCTCAAAGTAGAATCACTGGGATATAGGGTACGTGTATGTAAACTTAAAACGATTTTTTAAAACGTTTTCATTTTCTTTGAGACAGAGTCTTGCTCTGTCACCTGGGTTGGAATGCAGTGGCGCAATCATGGCTCACTGCAGCTTCATCTTCCTGGGCCCAAGTGATCCTCCATTCAGCCCCCCAAGTAGCTGGAATCACAGGTACACACCAGCAAGCCCAGCTAATTTTTTAATTCTTTGTAGACACAAGGCCTCACTATGTTGCCCAGGCTGATTTGGAACTGCTGGGCTCAAGTGATCCTCCTGCCTCGGCTTCCCAAAATGCTGAGGTTATAGATGTGAGCCACTGCACCCCTCCTAATAGTTTTTTCCCCCTGGATGGGTGGTATTTTCCATTCCCACAATCGCAATGTGAGGTATTCATAATTTGTTCCTTATGTTCCTTCTCCTAGCTAACAGTTGGAATTGTTAAATTTTTAAATTTTAATCATTCTAATAAGTGTGCGATGATATCTTATTTTGGTCGAATTTGTGTTCCTCAAATAACATATTATGTAATTATCTTTCTTGGAGTTTCAAACTGATGGTAAAAATTTTAGAAAATGAGATCAACAGGTGCCAGTTCATGGCCCAGAAGTAGTGACAGTCACATCAACTTCAGTCCTGCTTATACTAAGGTAGTTTATCCAACTGGAGAATAGAGTACATTTTCATGTGAGTTGGAGAATGGAAAAAATGGTAACTAGGACTATTTCTATAATTTCCTTGAATATTTGAGTCACCTAATAAATTGATCTCTTTTTGCATACAAACAAGATCAAAAAGAGTCCAACAAATCTTGGTTCAAAATCTGCCTTACTATGTATGAGGTATGTAAACGTGGAAAAAATAAGAATTCTAAAAAATTTGAAATATTAACATGACATTCCAGAAGGATTGTTTGAGTACTACATAAGTCACATTGCAGGTGTGGGGAAAACACATTATCCTTTTTTGTTCTAATTCTTAAATTAAAAGGCAGATTAGTTTTATATGGAATACTTGAAGGGTTATTTGGGAGGAAACAACTAATGAACAGTTTTGGTAAACAGGGTCTGTGTTACTTTTAGCAGAATTCTCCTAATGATTTCAGAATGGGATACTAAGAAACACGGACACTGCCAGGGAGGGTGCAGTGGCTCACATCTGCAGTCCCAGCACTTTGGGAGGCCAACGCGGGCAGATCACGAGGTCAGGAGTTCAAGACCAGCCTGGCCAATATGGTGAAACCCCATCTCTACCCAAAATACAAAAATTAGCTGGGTGTGGTGGCGCATGCCTGTAATCTCAGCTACTCAAGAGGCTGAGGCAGAAGAATTGCTTGAACCTGAGAAGCAGAGGTTGCAGTGAGGTGACATTGTACCACTGCACTCCACCCTGGGCGACAAAGCGCAACTCCGTCTCAAAAACAAACAAACAAACACGGACACTGTCTGAGCACCCTCATTCTGCATTTGAAGAAATACAGATACAATGGCAAAAAAAAAAAATCGTTCGCTTGGAATTACAGTAAAGAATCTGCAAGTGTTGGCAAGCATAACTTTGATTATTATTTGATTACATGAATTATGAAATGCATGTAGGTTGAAGTTTTAGAGAGACAAATAAATACACAGTATAATTGGGGGTTCTTATTATCAAGGTCCCTCATTTTTAGTATCTGATAGTTTCACATCTTCTTCCTCATGAGTCCATGGCATAGAGTGTCGCTCTGTCATTTCCTGGCTCCTGTGGGTTAGAACCTTTTATGATGTACATATCTCTCCATAGTGGCTCCCTATGATGTTTTGATAAGAAGCTATTCTGGAACCTTCAGCTTTTCTTCTGTTACTACCTGTTGAGGTGAGAGCAAAGGGGATAGAGACAGCAAAGGAGGCAAGAAGTGGTCTACTCTCTTTTCCATCTTTGACCCAAGGATAAGTACTAACCACAGCAGAGCTTATAGCTGGCTACATATTAAGGATATTTTCCTAAAGACCTGAAGAAAACAAAACAGCATAACATTAGAGGCCAGATAAATTTTGAACAAGATCAAGATTTGATTTTGGGGCCCTTGGGGTTCAGCTATAACCTGTCTCTTCTGAGATGATGTAATTATCCTCCCTCCAGGTGGAGGCAGTTCACCACCGTTCCTCTCGGATATATGTGCATTTGGAGAAGACCCTTATTCCATCACAAAGCACAGGATGGGAGTAGAATCCTGGCTCATCTACTCTAATGGTGAGTTCCCCAGTGTCCTCTTTTCCATTCCACCTCTGACATGCTCTGACAATGGCACCCTGTCAGCCTGTCCCATAACGCCATAAACTACTATTGCTACATTTTCCAAAGTTTAAGCTTACTTAGAATATGTATGATAGTTTTTCTAACCTGGTTCAATTCCTTTTCATGAATTTCTATTCATTATTAGGTCAAGATGAATACACATTCTTCCTGTAGTTTTCCAGGTCCTGGTTTCTGAACTTGGGAGCAATTATTTAAAAATTAATACAGTGACAGTGATAATCTGTCCTAATGCAATACTCAAAAGCAAATTTTGCATTTTCAAAATGACAGATTTTGTAGCTTTCACCATAGTTGTAGCGTTTTAACAATTTGAAGCCAATTTCAATGAGTACCCTAATTTCTCCAAATATTTAGCAAGAAGAGTTTTTATAAGCAAAGAATCTAGGCCCTGGAAAATTAACTTTCCTCTTTCTCACACTTGTGAGAACAGCGAGGCTCAGAGAGTCTGAAATACTTGCCAAAGGTCCTAAGGGTAGTGGAGCTGGGATTCAAACCTATGTCATTCTTACTCTAGAACCCTACTGCCTTATAAAATGTGTCACTGAATGTAACTTCCCTTAGCACATCAATCCATGTGCAGCAAAAGTTCTACAAGCTCTGGGGTCAAGTGGAGCGATAGGTTTTCTGTGTCTTCAGATAAGTTGACTTGACCCAATCATAGTCAATTCAATTTTCATTTATTGATCTTCCATCGGTTTCAGGTACTAAGTGCTAGACATAAAAATGACCAGAGGAAAAAGAGAACTTTGGAATGAGAGCAGAATGGATTATTTTCTTCTTTCTTTCCTCTGGTTCAAATAGCATATCTCTTGCACATGACAGTTTTCCTGTAACCTGGTGTAGCACTCTGAAAATCCAGTAAAGCAGGAGTGACAGCACTGTAACTCATGAACTCCACTGAGATAGCTATGGTGTGACAAACCTGTCTCGGCTGTCTGTATATAAATTAGGAATTCCTAAAGCTTTCAATACGAAAGTTGCTGTGAACTGCTTCATTTCAAACTGAAAGCATTGAAATGCTAATTAGGAAGCATTTTTTTTTTTCCTTCAAAGTAACTTTAAATAACTTTTCGGGAAAGTAAATACATTTACTCTATTTTTATGGGACAGATTTCTCCCTATGAGAGGAGAATGGCCATTTTTGTGAACTACTGTTGGATATGACATATATTTTGGAAGTCCCTTTCAATCTTTGGATTTGGCAGATAAAATGTTTATACCAATTGTATTTTATTGAAAGCCATTTTATGCAAATTAATTTAACACAGAATTTAACGATTTTGGATGCTGAGAGATGAGGGGAAAGAAACAACCTTTAAAATTAACACTGTAATTTTCATCTTCTGATTGTCTCAGCCTCCCCCAGAATAGAAAATGCTTATTCTCTTGGAGAGAGAAATACATTTAATCCTTACACGGGCACACTCAAAATTGTTACTGTGCTTTTACGTATCTCCTTTGGTGTATTTTTTTTCACCATGTCCTATACGTTTTTTTTTTTATTTTGTGAAATGAGGTTTGAGTGTGTGCCTGTGTGTGCGTGCATACGTGCACAGGAGGTGGGACAAATTCTAAATAAGCTCAGGTAGAATTTATTTATTTTTTCTAATTACAGAGTGCTCACAGAACACCAAGCAATGGCCCGATTTTTCATGTAGCAGAAGCACAGCTGCCTTCTCTCTAACCTACACCTCCTCCTCTATTCCTGACCTTGTAAGTGGCATGGATAATTAATCAATGACATACACTGATGACATAGGTATCATTTTAAACTCTGTTTTCTATTATACCTCCTCCATTTCCTTCTCAATGTGGTTGATCAACCAAAGGCCCATCTATTCTTTTTAATAATGTCTTCATGTTATCAAATATTTTCATTTCCTTTGATACTCTGTGATATACAATCATATCATTTTTTTTCAAATTTGTCGTAATTCTGTCATATTGCATATATTTTACATATCTTTATAAAGGATTTCCCTTTTGGTATCTGGCTATCTTTGTTTATAATTACAGAAAAGAAAGAAAAATAAGTTGCATAATAAATATTTTATAATTTAATACATTTCAATTTTAAAAACTTAACATCCACAAAGGCATCAAGGTAATACCATATTTTTTTGGTATACGCATGAGTAAACATCGACACTATCATTTGTTAAGTCCTAGAAAATGGTGATAAGGGTTGTTTCTGGGTGACATGGACAAGAGAAATTGTGAGAAAATAGTGTTAAGGAAAAATCAGTTATATGTAAATGCATATGTGTATGTGTGTGTGTATCCTAAAAAACAATTATTATATTGCTAAATAAGGAATTAAATGCTCTATTTTCTTTAACCTGAGCATGTAATACAAAAAATAATCCAATCATAATAGGGAAAGCAAAGACATATTTCAGAGCAAGTTTAAGAAGTTTTCATTTAGACCTGTATTTATAAAAGTAAACCACTCTTTGAGATGAGGTGGAGCCTCTTTATATAGAGATGAATCATCTGATCAACGCCAGGTTTATGTTTGTTGTTTTACTTACTTCTTAGCATTGTTGTTTTCTTTAGTTATTTTGTTTTAACCTTACATCTGGGTAAAAATTTGGAACCTGAACTTTCCAACCATATGCTTCTCCTTCCGTTTATTTGAGACTTAAGAAGATTCCAAAATAAAATGTCTTTAAAGAACTTCCAACGTAATTATTCTTTGATTTGTGTTTACTTCATTCCTCCATAAATGAAGTATAAATAAAGTCATTATGATGACATTTTGTGAAGGAAATAATTGATTTATATATGATTATCTTTAGTAGCTACTACTTAATATTAAATTATTTGTCATTATAAAATATCTTTTGAATCAGATATTATTATAGTTTCACTATTGTTTACCAGCAGTGTGTATGATCTAGGAAAGTTATTTTTTTTTTTTCCTCATCATGTTTAACATTTATTTAACACTCTTAGGACACACTCTGTGCAAAATGCTTTACGTACTTGAATTAATCTCCACAATAATGCTATGAGGTGGACTAGTATTGTTTTCTTGTTTTAAAATCATTTTTCTTCAACTTTCATTTAAAACTCCAGGGTACCTCTGCGGGATGTGCAGGTTTGCTATATAGGTAAACATGTGTCATGGTGGTTTGCTGCACAGATCAACCCATCACCTAGATATTGATCCCAGCATCCATTATCTATTCTTCCTTATGCTCTCCCTCCTCCTACCACCCTCAACAGGCCCTAGTGTGTGTTATTCCCTACCATGGGTCCATGTGTTCTCATTGTTCAGCTCCTGCTTATAAGTTATGAGAACATGCGGTGTTTGGTTTTCTGTCCCTGTGTTAGTTTGCTGAAGATAACGGCTTCCAGCTCTATCCATATCCCTGCAAAGGATATTATCACATTCCCTTTTTATGGCTGAATAGTATTCCATGGTATATATATGTACCACATTTTCTTTATCTGGTCTATGATTGATGGGCATTCAGGTTGATTCCATGTCTTTGCTGTTGTGAATAGTGTTGCAGTGAACATACACATGCATGTATCTTTATAATAGAATGATTTCTATTCCTTTGGATATATATCCAGTAATGGGATTGCTGGGTCAAATGGTATTTCTGTCTCTAGGTCGTTGATAAATTGCCACACTGTCTTCCACGATGGCGGAATGAATTTACACTCCCATAACAGTGTTTAAGCGTTACTTTTTCTCTTAACCTCACCAGCATCTGTTGTTTCTTGACTTTTTAATAATCACCATTCTGACTGGCGTGAGATGGTATCTCATTGTGATTTTGATTTGCATTTCTCTAATGATCAGTGATGTTGGGCTTTTGGGCCCATATGTTTCTTGGCTGCATGAATGTCTTCCTTTGAGAAGTGTCTGTTCATGTCCTTTGCCCACTTTTTAATAAGGTTATTTGTTTATGTCTTGTGAATTTGTTTAAGTTCTTTGTAGACTCTGGATATTAGACCTTTGTCAGATGGATAGAGTGCAAAGATTTTATCCCATTCTGTAGGTTGTCTGTTCACTCTGATGATAGTTTCTTTTGCTGTGCAGAAGTTCTTTAGTTTAATTAGATACCATTTGTCACTTTTTGCTTTAGTTGCTATTGCTTTTGGCGTTTTCTTCATGAAATCTTTGCCCTTGCCTATGTACTGAATGGTATTGCCTAGAATTTCTTCTAGGGTTTTTATAGTTTTGAGTTTTACATTTAAGTCTGTAAATATACATTTAGCAATGTTAGTGGAAGGAAAAAGAAAATCCTCAATCTTGGATAGTAAAAATAATCAAATGGATTAGTTAATATTTGACCTGTCCAAGTTGTTGTGTTTTCTCCTTAGTGTAAACAGCTTATAAAGCACACATTAAAATTGACTTCTGTTATCGTTAAACACAAAAAACAACAACAAAAACATAACAAAAGAACTTCATTCTGACCAGAAAAATAATAAAATAGGCAAAGTTAGAAAAATGATAGATATGTAATATTATATATAATACATATGTGTGATTTTGAATGTTTCCATAATATTTCCTCTGATTACACCATAATTAATTTCAATACTATTGTTTGCAATATAGGTGACTTTAAGCATCTCTTTTGTAGTTAGAATGCTAACTCTTTGCTATTTAAATATAGTGCAAAATCCAGTAATTTGTTCCTACATTTGTTTAAGGTTTTTTTCATGACACAGAAATTTTAAATTTTGATATAATTCATCTGGTGTATTTTTTGTAGGTGTTATCGTTAATGATGATTTTTGGATCTTTTTAATGAAAATGAATTTTATTTGAAAATTACTACCATTTAAGTTTTTAAAATCTTAGTAATAATATTATTTTTCTAGGGCTGTCACAACAAAATACCATTAACTGGGTAGCTTAACTAACAAAAATGGCAGGGCGCGGTGGCTCAACTTGGGAGGCCGAGATGGGTGGATCACGAGGTCAGGAGATCGAGACCATCCTGGCTAACACGGTGAAACCCTGTCTCTACTAAAAAAAATACAAAAAACTAGCTGGGCAAGGTGGCGGGTGCCTGTAGTCCCAGCTACTCGGGAGACTGAGGCAGGAGAATGGCGTGAACCCGGGAGGCGGAGCTTGCAGTGAGCAGAGATCGCGCCACTGCACTCCAGTAGGGGTGACAGAGCGAGACTCTGTCTCAAAAAAAAAAAAAAACAAAAAACTAACAAAAATGTATTTGTTCAGGATCTGGAGGTTAGACGTTCTAGATTAAAGCTCTGACAGGTTTGGTTTCATCTGGGGCCTATCTCCTTGGCTTACAGAAGGCCACTTTATTTCTGTGTCCTCTCTTGGTCTCTCTTCTGTATGTACATCCCTGATGTCTCTCTAATTTGTTTTCTAAATTTACCCTTCTTATAAGGACACCAGTCAGATTGCATTAGGACCCACCCTAAACTCTTTATCTTAACTTTACCAACTATTTAAAAACTCCCCAAATACAGTCACATTCTGAGGTACTAGGGGTTAGGACTTCAGCACATAAATAAGGCCTCATAAACAGTCATTACAATTCAGATATTTAACATTATTGTTAGAGAAAAAAAATACTTAGCAGTATCATCTGCTGGATTTCATCTACAGTCATTTTATGATATATTCGCAAAAACCTAATTTTGATTACTCAATTGTTTTAGTCATTGAAAACTTTTAAAAACACTTTTTATTAAGTAGGTTTTTAAACATATTACAAAAAGCATTTTTTAAATTTTTATTAAGTAGACTTTCAAACATATTAAAAAGTAGAAGTACTAGTAACAGTAACGAATCCCAATATAACCACCACCCATCTGCCATAATTATTTGATTCATAAATATCTTTTTATGTATTTCTCCACCTACTTCTCCTCTTTCCAAGAAACTAATTTTGAAATACCAGGCTCAAATAATTTCATTCATAATATTTCAGTGTGCATCTCTTTAAGGATTTTTAAACATAAACAACATGCCAATTTTACAATAAAATTTTAAAGTATTGTCTTAATGTGATCAACTATCTGTTCAGTGTTCAAATGTTTCTGACTATCTCATAGCATTTTAGTAATCTATTCAAATGAGGATCCAACTATTCATATTTAGATCTCTATATTGCAAATGGTTGGGATGTCTTATTGAATGTTAGACACTTAATTTTAGAATAAAAAACACTTCTGTCAACGATATAAAAACTAAGATTTGTAGCATTTATGTTTGATACGTTGGATTAGTGCTACTATATTAGTTATGGTTTTTCATTTGTTGAGCGTGTTCTTTGTTCTTCTTTTTGTCTTCTACTCTTTTTCTATCTTCTATGGCTTTAATTGACCATTTTAGATTATTTAATTTTATGTAGCCTTGCATATCTATTTTGCCTATTTTCCTCTTTTTTAGTAATTGTCCTGGAGTTTGCAACATACATTTAGAACTAATTCAAGTTCAGTGTCAAATAAAATTATACTGCTTCACAGTAAGTACAAATACCTAATATCAGCAAAACATTCCTAATTCCTCCTCATCTGCCTTATAGCGTTGCTGTCTCTCATTTCATTCATACATTGTCAGGCCTCTGAGCCCAAGCCAAGCCATCACATCTCCTGTGACTTGCACGTATATGCCCAGATGGCCTGAAGCAACTGAAGAATCACAAAAGAAGTGCAAATACCTTGCCTCGCCTTAACCGATGACATTCCACCACAAAAGAAGTGAAAATGGCCGGTCTTTGCCTTAAGCTATCATATTATGTTGTGAAATTCCTTTTCCTGGCTCATCCTGGCTCAAAAATCTCCCCCACTGAGCACCTTGTGACCCCCACTCCTGCCCGCCAGAGAACAACCCCCCTTTGACTGTAATTTTCCTTTACCTACCCAAATCCTATAAAATGGCCCCACCCTTATCTCCCTTTGCTGACTCTCTTTTCCGACTCAGCCTGCCAGCACCCAGGTGAAATAAACAGCCACGTGGCTCACACAAAGTCTGTTTGGTGGTCTCTTCACACGGACGCGCATGACATACATAAGTAGATATCAGCATATACATAAACGTACGTAATACAGATACACTGTTATTTTGAATTAACTGTTCAATGAATAAAGAAAAAGAAAGGTTATATTTTAACTCCAGTTATTCATTCTCTAATGTGCTTCCTTTCTTTCTGTAGATCCAAGCTTTCGACCTATATCATTTTCTTTCTCTCTTAATTTCTTTCAACATTTTCTGCAAGGCAGGTCTCCTGGCAACAATTTTTTGTTTGTCTGAGAATGTGTTTATTATTCCTTCATTTGTGAAGTGTAATTTGAGAAGGTACAGAATTCTTGGTTAGTGTTTTGGGTCTTTTCCCTCCTCAACACTGAGTATTTCACTCCACTCTCTTCCTGTTTGCATGGTTTCTGGGTCAGAGGTAATTCTTATCTTTGCTCCTCTACAAGCAAGGCATTTTCGGGCTCTGACTTCTTTAAGGATTTGTTCTTTGACTTTGTATAGTTTGAATGTGATATGTCTAGGTATATATATATATATTTTTGGCACCTATTCTACTTGGTGTTCTCTGACCTTTCTGAATCTGTGGATTGACTTCTAACATTAATTTGGGAGACATTCTGAGTCATAATTGTTTCAAATATTTCCTCTGTTCATTTCTCTCTCTTTTTTTCCTATATTCCTATTACAAATTTGTTACATATTTTGTAGCTCTCACACAGTTCTTGAATATTCTGTTCTGTTTTTTTCAGTAATGTTTCTCTTTGCTTTTTGGGTTTTGGAAGTTTCCACTGTCATATCCTGAAACTGAGGGGTTCTTTCCTGAGCCAAGTCCAGTCTCAAAACTAGCCCATGAAAGACCTTCGTTTCTGTTAGTGTGTTTGTGTTTGACCTCTAGCATTTTTTTTAATTCTTTCTTGGGATTTCCCTCTCTCTGTTTATATTATCCATCTGTTCGTGCGTGCTGTCTACATTTTTCATTAAAGCATATTAATTGTAGTCTTTTAAAAGTCACGCTCTGATAACGCCAACATTCCTACCATATCTGACTCTGGTTCTAATGCTTGTTCAGTATTTTCAAACTGTGTATTTTGCCACTTAGTATCTCTTGTAAATCTTTCTTGGAAAGTACAGATGATGTATTAGGTAAAGGAAACTGTGATAAATAGGCCTTTAGTAATATGGTGGTAATGTGTCGGGGGAGGGAAAGTATTTTATAGTCTGTGATTAGGTATCAGACTTTTGGCAAGACCGTGACCATAGACTGTCAACATCACCAGTGCTTCTCAGTTGCCCCACTTAGGGAAGAATGGGACAGAATGGCTAGAGGGTCTGGAGTTGGATATTTTCCTTCCCCTAGAGAGATTAGGCTCTGATATAATTTCAGCAGATTAGTCTCTTATAAAATATGTTCTCCTAGGCAGGCCTTTTCAAGAAGAACAGAGTGTATTGGTACATTCCAAAATATTCTCTTTCCCTTCTCTCACTGAAAAAAGGAGGGGATTTTTCTGCCATATTTGTGAGGCCCTAGCAGGCTTCTGGAGGTAAAACTCACCAATCACTGGGTCCTCTCTCCCCACTCACTGAGGACTGGGTCCCCTGGAGTTTCTGACTCCCAGACTTGTCCACACTGAGGCTCCAGCAACTTCTCCATTGCCATTCAGGTTTTCATGCCCCAGAACTTGTTTCTGAGGCAGTTTCTGCTCCAATGAGTTGTGATTCTCAGTATTTGCTTTTGTCTCCAATATAATGGGCAGTGGTTTACCCTGTGACCTCACTTCTTTGATGGATCTAAAAACAGTTGTTTTTTCTTTTTTTTTTTTTTTAGTTTGTTCAGCTTTTGTCAGGGAAATTTTTCGATATTCTTTTATTTCTAATTATCATTTTATTCATTTTGTTTTAACAGCTAGAAGATTCTGTAATCCGCAAATAAGGATTGAAATCTCTTCCTTTCTCACCTTTATGTATTTTATGGCAATTCAAATAGAACTTTTACCATAATTTGGCACAACAGTGATTCAAGCTAGAAACATTAAAACTAAGAATCAGACATGGGAACTGTAATTTTACTATGAAATATAATCATTATTCTTGATTTCTGGAAGATGAATATTATCAAGTCTTTTTAGTTCACTTTGAGTTCTTGCTTGTCAAGATTAACTTTATTGTAAATATGTGCTTACTTTTGTGTGAAATACATTTGTCATGTGATTTGCTTCATGTATATGCGACCATATGATTTAAATCAAATTTTCTAATGCAGTTTTTTCTTTCATACCTGGAATGCTTGAATTTTGGTATATTATTCAAGTATAATGCTTGATTTTATTTGTTAATATTTCAATTTTGATTTCTACATAGGTATCAATAAATACGATTGACCTATACTCATTATTATATTTTCTTTTTTCCTAATGTTGCCTTTTTCTTGATTTGCTAGCTTTGAAAAATAAATTTCAGAAGGTAGTAAAATTTACTCTATGTCTTATGGTTTTGGCATTCTATTTATTTCAGTGCTTTTTCCTAGATTCTTTTTCTTTTGACTGGGTCACAGTTTATTATATGACTTCTATATTTTATTGTAATTTATAATTATTATAATAGAGTTTCTATTGGTGGAAAATTTTCTGCATGTTTGAAAAATCATTACTTTAATTGTTTTAATTAAGCTTTTTTTGAGATAATTTGGGACTCAAACACAATTGTAAGAAATAACATACAAAGAGTCCATGTACAGTTTGCCAAATGACAATATCTTTCAAAACTATAATACGATGTCAAAACCAAGATATTGACATTGAAACAGTCAAGATATAGAACATATCCATCACCACAATGATGTTGCAAGTATAATAGTCTGTTCCTATTTATTGCTGAGTAATATTTCATAGTACAGATGTACCACCATACATGTATGAATTATCTCTTTATCCTTAATGTCATTAACCTTTCACCCATTGAAGGCCACCTAGATTATTTCACGCTTTGGGATATTATAAATAAAACTCCCATGAACATTTGTATACAGGTTTTTGGGTAGACCTGATTTTCATTTATCTGGGGTACAGGTTCAAGAGTTCAATTCCTGGGTTATACGGCACTTCTATGTTTAGTTTTGTAGGAAAGTTCCAGATTGTTTTCCAGAGTGACTGTACCACTTTAAATTCCCATTACAACATGTGATCCAGTTTTTCTAGATCCTCCCCGGAATTTGGTATTGTCACTACTTTACTTTTTGTCATTCTGATGGATGTGCAATAATAAAACATTGTGTTTTAAATTTGCATTTCTGTAGTGATTAGTGTTGGATAGTTTTTTCATGTGCTTATTTGCTATCTGAATATCCTCTTTAAATAAATGTCTTATGTTTATTTGCCCATTTTCTCACTGGATTCTATAATTTTTAATACTGAGTTTTGAGATGATTTTTTTTTTTCAATATATTCTAGAGGCAAGTCCTTTGTTGGTTATGTGGCTTTCAAATATTTTCTCTCAGTCTGGAAATTATCTCTTTCTCCTCTTCACAGGGACTTTCACAGAGCAAAATAATTTAGTTTTGATGAAGTACATGTGATCAGCTTTTCATTTTATGCATCTTGCTTTTGTGTCAAGTCTAAGAACTATTTACCTAGCCCTAATTCCCAGAATTATTTACTTTTTTCAAAAGCTTTGGAATTTGTTGTTTTACTTTTAAGTCAGTGTTGTCTTTTGAGTTCATTTCTAAGTGAAGGATGAAGTTTAATTTGAGGTCAAAGTGCCTTTAGTTGATACTCATATTTGTAATCAAATTTTACTTAGTATATAACTGACTTACATGCATTTTCCATCAGCATTTAATGATATTGTTCCATAATTTCCTTGAATCTGTTCTTTTGTTCATAGACACTCTTAGAATTATCTCTTCATCCTTAATGTCTTGAAATACAGTTACAATGTATTTGGGGTACATAGATTTAAAAAAAACTTGATGAGTGCTAGGTGGATAGATTTATGATTTTTTTTTTTTTAAATTTTCTTGAGTGTATTTACTCACAACTTCTGGAATACATAATGCCTAATATAAATCTTTTTACATTTTGAGATCTAACCTCCAAATTTTAAAGTTTTATTTTTGCTTTTTACATTTATATTCCCTTGTTTTGTGTTCAGTACGAGTTCTCCACTCTGCCTTCCTAATGCTAACTTATTTTTCATTCTGTCCACTTGGTACATTTTGTCCACATGTACTGAGCTGAAATGTCAAAGTTTAATTTGCATAAAATCTTGGTAACTCTTTTTCACGGAGCTAATACCTATTCTGAAGTCCTACCCTGTTTGCTCTGTTGTTTCCCAGGATGTAGTGCTTTCTCCCTGTTTACTGAAATGTCTTTTAAGACATGGCATCTGAACAGTGTTTGGTAATTCCTGATTATGGAGTCATTCTTCCTAGAAAGTAATGTGTTTTGTTTTTCTGATGCTTGTGTTTCATCCTATTTTTAGTGAGAATGAGAAAATATCCAAAAGCCTTTACTTTAACTGCTTGCTGGATCTTTGGGTTGCTAGACCTCTGATCCTTTTCTCCTGGGTGTTAGCAGGCGTTACCCATCTCTTTGACTCAAGCTCAGGCACTCGCTGCTCCTGGTTCTGCCTGGCGGTGGAGCGTCCTAGTATAGCTTGGCCCAAGGGGTAGGGTGGAGAATGCGTGGAGAGCGTGACCATTTATTTGTTCCTTTTGTTGCACCTCAGCTGGTCACTTGTGCTTTGCTGGATGTCTGCCTGCATCCTGCCTTTACTCTCCCTGGCTCTTCACTTCCGGCACATATATACCCAGCAGTACTTTCTGTGAAAAACCAGAGTATAATTTTATTTCTTGAGTACATCTCTTTTGATCTAAATTATCCAGAGATAACTCAAAATTTCTGGTTCCTGAGGCTTCTTCCCTAGTATTCCCCAGCTTGTTTAGGAATGTGTGTGCACACGTGTGTGTGTGTGTCTCATTTAGTGTACTAAATTGGGGTGGGAGGCAATAACAGCAGCTCAATCTATCAACCTAGTTAATAGAGTGCATATGTACTGGAATCTACTTTCAACTATAAAGCATAATTTGGGGCTGGGTGCAGTGCCTCACACCTGTAATCCCAACACTTTGGGAGGCCGAGGCGGGCAGATCAACAGGTCAAGAGATAGAGACCAGCCTGGTCAACATGGTGAAACCCCATCTCTATTAAAAATACAAAAATTAGTTGGTGTGGTGGCACATGCCTGTAGTCCCAGCTACTCTGGAGGCTGAGGCGGTAGAATTACTTGAACCCGGGAGGCAGAGGTTGCAGTGAGCCGAGATTGCGCCACTGCATTCCAGCCTGGCGACAGAGGGAGACGGTCTCAAACAAACAAACAAACCAACAAAAGACATAATTTGAATATTTACATTTAGATAATAACTTGAAAGATGTCAAATCAAGAATACATATACACCTATATATATACACACATACACATACATATAAAAATATATGTGTGTGTGAGTATATGTATAGAGCCACCAATTCAGGCAAATGCCAACCTGATCCCTTGTAGGAACAAGACGAAGGATTTGTGGGAACAAGGGATGAGGTTGGCATTTGCCTGAATTGGTGGCTATATAGCCACCTAGCTTATCACAAACATAAATGTCACACAGCACTTAGGGATGAACAATTAACAAATCCTGTAATATTAAATGACAATGTTTTTTAGCACATAAACTATTTTTCCAAACAAAACCTCATTACAGAATCTTCATACCTGGACCCAAACACAGAACAGTGGCTGAAACCTGAGAAGTGACTGGAGACCTTGTCATACACGCTTCTCATTAGTGTTATATTAGACCCCAAGGCTGCGCAGAGGCGCCCTCTGGCTCCAGAGGGAATAGCTTGAAATCCTTTGCCTTAGACTATTTAAGAATGATGCAATGGTAATAATCTTTAAAAATATGCACATATTCAAAAAGGAACCAAAAATATTTCAGGTTCCAGAGCGCTTCTGCTGAATATTGTAATAATAATTTACATTTGTATTGCTTTTATCTTCTATGAAGTCCAGACATCCAAAGAGTGACAGTACAATTTTTTTTTTATTTTTTCACTTTGAACTTCTTTGCAGGTGTTCTTGCCTTTGCTAATAAGACCCCAAGAGACAGCACTCCCCATGCTAACATTGAGTGCTAGCTAAAAATAGTAGTCCTACATTCTTACCATAACATATGAACCGTTTTTGAGCAGACAAATATGAGAGGGAGTTTCCCAGGCATTTAAAATTTTTCTCGTAAAGAGTGGTAAAGATCTAGAGATAAAGGGTATTGATTTACATTAAACTATGTTGATAACTTAATAGTCATGTGTTTAAAATTTGAATATTATTTATTATGCTGAAAGTTTACATCCATCAAATTTTTTGGCAAAGTATATGTGAGATACTATGTCAATCAGTAACATAAATATATTAATTATTATTATTATATTCATTAAAGATTATATCAAGAATACAGCTATGAAATAATAGTAAGATTCCCTATTGGGTTTTGTTTTTATTATTTCATTAATCAAATTTTGTCTTTGTTACCTATTAATATTTCACTCTAATAAATAAGAACTTTACACAATTTATTAAGCTGTTGATGTGATAACATTATTGTTATCTTAGTATATACACTGCATATGAACCTAGGAATTCTTTCAACCACAAAACATAATTGAAATTTGCATATTAAGACAATAACTTGGCACAGAGTTCAGTACACTCTTTCTCTAAAGGGACTGATAGGAAATATTTGGGGCTTGAAAGTCCAAATGGTTTCTGTTGCAGTTACTCAATAGTTATTTTAGCACTAAAGAAAACATAGACAATATACAAATCAAAGGCCATAGCAATGTAACAATAAAACTTTATTTATAAAAACAAATGATGGGTCGAATTTGGCCTGTGAGTCATAGTTTACTAACCCCTGCTGCATAGTATTTATTCAACATACATACATTCATCCAACAAACATTTATTGAGCACTTATTGCCTGCCAAAATAGATATTATTTCTTAGGGAGATAAAAATATGCAAAACATTTCAAGCTTTAAATTGATTACATTGTGGTATGGATATAAGGGAAAAAATGAACAGATAAAGAAAAGAGTGATAAAATTAGGATACAGGCTTACACTGCACCTCAAAGGAGGATAGAGCTTCTAAGAACCTCTATATGATGAAATCAAAGGATCAAATATGAAGGGAAGAAAGAAAATATTTTCAAACTGTGCGCCAGGTTAATAGGTAAACTTACCTTCTGTGCAGTTTCACTAGGCTTAGAATTTCATGGTATTCAGGCAATTCAACCACAAAACATCAACTTTTATGTGATGTCTCATCCACACAAGTAACACCTGAGATAACATTTCTAGAGTTTTGCAATGCAATGCATTTAAGTGTAATTTTCTCTTCAGCTAAAACCACTATTCTTATAATAATTGTTATATGTTAAGTGATGCAGTGCTAATTTTTATGTTTAAATTATCTTTTCATATGCCATACTTTTTTTTGTGTTTTGAGACGGAGTCTCGCTCTGTCCCCAGGCTGGAGTGCAGTGGTGTGATCTCACTGCAACCTCCGCCTCCCGGGTTCAAGTGATTCTCCTGCCTCAGCCTCATGAGCAGCCAGGATTACAGGCACCCGCCACCATGCCCAGTTAATTTTTGTATTTTTAGTGGAAACAGGGTTTCACCATGTTGGCCAGGATGGTCTTGATCTCTTGACCTTGTGATCTGCCCGCCTCAGCCTCCCAAAATGCTGGGATTACAGGTGTGAACCACTGCGCCCAGCCCTCATATGCCATGCTTTTATGTGTAAGATCATCTTTTTCATACCTTATATATATTTCTCTTGTGGCAGTTATCATCATATACTGTAATTTATTAGTTTATATATTTGATTTCACTTCAACATCGGTATTTTGTACTCCAAAAGATTTCTATTTCCTTGGTTAAGGGCCTATAAGTTCTAAGTATCAAAAAAGAGACACACTCTCAAACTTGCATAGACAAGAAGAAAATGGACTGAGACCAGGGCTGGGACCCCATCTACCCAGGCATCCCCACCCCTAGGCCCATAGGCTTGCTTTTCTTTGCTGCTTGTGCCTTATGATTGTATTTTCCATGCATTTATTTTATTTATTTGATTTGCTGTGTTTATGCATGATGAAAAATAGTTGTCCTGGCCCTTATTCTGACAGACATTAAATAAAATCACTTTGTCCCAAATCCGAATTCCTGAGACCAAGAGTTTATTTCCAAATGAGGTTAGGAGTCCAGCCTGAGTCCTTCCTCCTTGCCCAGAGTAGCAGGGTTAAGTACGCTAGAAATGGAGCTACACAGTCACCCCTCCAGGCCTGAGAAATCAGTCCTAAGGCAAAAGGGTCTTAGGCCAAGTAGAAACTCTAAAATAGGAATTCTGTTGTGTTCTTCTTTAGTGCTGAGAACAATTGCTTTATCTAGTTGTTTTAATCTCCAGAGATTTGTATGATGTCCAGTGCAATGCAGAAATCTAGAAAACAAATGGCTGAACTAAGCAGTAGCAACGAGGACGTGAGCAATGAGGAGATTGAATAAATACATTTATGTCTCACATAATATTTTGGTCAAGGATGGATGGCAAATACAATGGTGGATTCAAAGGATTATAATGCCATATTTTTTAAATGATTATTATTATTTCAATGGGTATGTTAGCTCATTTTCACACTGCTGATAAAGACATACCCCAGACTGGGAAGAAGAAGAAGTTTAACTGGACTTACAATTCCATATGACTGGGGAGGCCTCAGAATCATGGCGGGAGGTGAAAGGCACTTCTTACATGGCGTGACAAGAGAAAATTAGGAAAGCAAAAGCAGAAAAACCCTGATAAATCCATAAGATATTGTGAGACTTATTCACTATCATGAGAATAGCAAGGGAAAGACCTGCAGCCATGATGTAATTACCCCTGGGTCCCTCCCACACCACATGGGAATTCTGGGAGATATAATTCAGGTTGAGATTTGGGTGGGGGCAAAGACAAACCATATCTCTGGCCTCTCCAAATCTCATGTCCTCACATTTCAAAACCAATTATGCCTCCCCAACAGTCCCCAAAAGTCTTAACTCATTTCAGCATTAACCCCAAAGTCCACAGTCCAAAGTCTTATTTGAGACAAGGCAAGTCCCTTCCACTTATGAGCCTGTAAAATTAAAAACAAGCTAGTTACTTCCTAGATACAGTGGGGGTACAGGTATTGGGTAAATACAACTGTTTCAAATGGGAGAAATTGGTCAGAACAAAGGGGTTACAGGGCCCATGCAAGTCCAAAATCCATCAGAGAAGTGAAATTTTAAAGCTCCAAAATGATCTCCTTTGACTCCAGGTCTTATATCCAGGTCACGATGATGCAAGAGGTGGGTTCCCATGGTCTTGGGCACCTCTGCCTCATGGCTTTGCAGGGTACACCCTCCCTCCTGGCTGCTTTCATGGGCTGGTATTGAGTGTCTGTGGCTTTTCCAGGGGCATGGTGCAAGCTGTCAGTGGATCTACCATTCTGGGGTCTGAAGGACGGTGGCCTTCTTTTCACAGCTCCACTAGGCAGTGCCCCAGTAGGGACTCATGTGTGGGGGCTCTGATTCCACATTTCCCTTCCACATGGCCATAGCAGAGGTTCTCCATGAGAGCCCCATGCCTGCAGCAAACTTTTGCCTGGGCATCCAGGCATTTCCATACATCTTCTGAAATCTAGGTGGAGGGTCCCAAGCATCGATTCTTGACTTCTATGCAGCCACAGGCTCAATACCACATGGAAGCTGCCAAGGCTTTGGGCTTCCACCCTCTGAGGCTATAGCCAGGGCTCTACACTGGCCCCTTGCAGCCATGACTGGAGTGGCTGCAACACAGGGCACCAGTTCCGTAGGATGCACACAGCACGGAGACCCTAGGCCCAGCCCACAAAACCACTTTTTCCTCCTGGGCCTCCAGGCCTGTGATGGGAGGGACTTCTATGAAGGTCTCTGACATGCCCTGAAGATATTCTTCCCATGGTCTTGGGGATTAATACTAGGCTTCTTGCTACTTATGCAAATTTCTGCAGCTGGCTTGAATTTCTCCTCAAAAAATGTTTTTTGTTTTTTGTTTATTTTTTGAGAGAGTCTCACTCTGTTGCCAGACTGGAGTGCAGTGGCACAATCTTGGTTCATTGCAACCTCCTCCTCCTGAGTTCAAGTAATTCCCCTGCCTCAGCCTCCCAAGTAGCTGGGATTACAAGCACACAACACCATGCACAGCTAATTTTTGTATTTTTAGTAGAGACAGGGTTTCACCATGTTGGCCAGGATGGTCTAAATTTCCTGACCTCGTGATCCACCTGCCTCAGCTTCCCAAAATGCTGGGATTACAGATGTGAGCTTTCCTACTGCATCATCAGAGTGCAAATTTTCTGAACTTTTATACTTTGTTTCCCTTTTAAAATGGAATGCTTTTAAGAGCACTCAAGTCATCTTTTGAATGCTTTGCTGCTTAGAAATTTATTCTGCCACATACCCTAATTCATCTTTCTCAAGGTCAAACTTCCACAAATATCTAGGGCAGGGGGAAATGCTGTCAGTCTCTTTGCTAAAACATAACTAAGAGTCACCTTTTCTCCAGTTCCCAACAAGTTTCTCATCTCCATCTGAGGCCACTTCAGCCTGGACCTTATTGTTCATATCACTATCAGCATTTTTATTAAAGCCATTTAACAAGTTTCTAGGAGGTTCCAAACTTTCCCACATTTTTCTGTCATCTGAGCCCTCCAAACTGTTCCAACCTCTGCCTCTTACCCAGTTACAAAATTGCTTCCACATTTTCAGGTATCTTTTCAGCAATGCCCCACTCTACTGGTATCAATTTACTGTATTAGTCCATTTTCACACTGCTGATAAAGACACACCAGACTGGGAAGGAAAAGAGTTTTAATTGGACTTACAGTTCCACATGGCTGGGGAGGCCTCAGAACCATGGCAAGAGGTGAAAGGCACTTCTTACATCGCAGTGGCAAGAGAAAATGAGGAGAAGCAAAAGTGTAAACCCTTCATAAACCCATCAGATCTCGTGAGACTTATTTACCATCACAAGAATAGCATGGGAAAGACCCAACCCCATGTTTCAATTACCTCCCCCTGGGTCCCTCCCACAACATGTGAGAAATCCGGGAGATATAATTCAAGTTGAGATTTGGGTGGGGATACAGCCAAACCATATCAACAGGTTTTTGGGGAATGGTGATGTTCAGCCACATAGAAAAGTTCTTTAGTGGTGATTACTGAAATTTTGGTGCACCCATCACCCAACCAGTGTACATTGCATCAATGTGTGTTCTTTTATCCCTCAGCCCCCAACCCTTATCCCCAAGTCCCTAGATTCCATTATGTCATTCTTATATCTTTGCATCCTCATAACTTAGCTTCCACTTATATGTGAGAGCATATAATGTTTGGTTTTCCATCTCTGTGTTACTTCACTTAAAATAGTGGTCTTCAGTTCCATCCAGGTTGCTGTGAATGCCCTTATTTCATTCATTTCTATGATTGAGTAGTATTCCATTATGCATATATATATGTGTGTGTGTGTGTGTATAGTCAATTGAGCTTTTGGACTGGTTCCATGTTTTTGCAATTGTGAATTGTGCTGCTATAAATATGTGTGTGCAAGTGTCTTTTTCATCTATTGACTTCTTTCCCTCTGGGTAGATACCAGTAGTGGGATTGCTGGATCCAATAGTAGTTTAGTTCTAATTTTAGTTATTTAAGGAATCTCCATACTGTTTTCCATAGTGGTTGTACTAGTTTACATCACCACCAGCAGTGTAGAAGTGTCCCCTGTTCACCACATCCACACCAACATCTATCATTTTTTGATATTTTGATTATGGCCATTCTTGCAGGAGTAAGCTGGTATCGCATTGTCCTTCTGATTTGCATTTCCATGATAATTAGTGATGTTGAGCATTTTTTCATACATTTGTTGGCCATTTGTACATCTTACCAAAATAGCATGGTACTGGCATAAAAACAAGCATGTAAACCAATGGAACAGAATAGAGAACCCA
The DNA here is from genome assembly GCF_043159975.1 of Macaca nemestrina. Lineage (NCBI taxonomy): Eukaryota > Metazoa > Chordata > Mammalia > Primates > Cercopithecidae > Macaca > Macaca nemestrina. The sequence goes on along the minus strand of NC_092125.1, from coordinate 10,642,498 downwards.
GAAATAAAGCCAAATACTTACAACCAAGTGATCTTCAGCAAAGCAATCAAAAACATAAAGCTGAGAAAGGACATTCTATTTAACAAATGGGATAATTGGCAAGACACTGTGGGAGAATGAGACTGGAACCTCATCTCTCACCTTATACAAAAATCAACTGAAGATGGACAAAAGACCTTAATCTAAGACCTGAAACCATAAAAGTTCTAGAATATAACATCACAAAAGCTCTTCTAGATATTGACCAGTGCAAAGAGTTCATGACGAAGAACCCAAAAGTAAATGCAACCAAAACAAAGATAAGTAGATGGAACTTAATTAAATGAAAAATCTCCTGCACAACAAAATAAATAATCAGCAGAGTAAACAGACAATCCACAGAGTGGGAGAAAATCCTTCTCAAACTGTGCATCCAACAAAGGACTAATATCCAGAATCTACATGGAACTCAAACAAATCAGCAAGAAAAAACAGTCCCATCAAAAAATGGGCTAAAGGCATGAATAGACAATCCTCAAAAGAAGATCTAGTACCATAGTCATACTGTGACTTTTCTGTGTTTAGTTATGTTTAGATACAAAAATACTTAACACTGTGTTACAATTGCCTACAGTATTCAGTAAAGTAACAATGCTGTACAGGTTAGTAGCCTACTAGCAGTAGGATATTCCATGTAGCCTAGGTGTGTAGTAGGCTACATGATCTAGGTTTGTGTAAGTATACCTTAAAATATTTGCACAATGACAAAATCAGCTAATAATGCTTTTCTCAGAACAGATCCCCATTGGTAAGTGACATATGACTGTATTCAGAAGGCAGAATAACAGAATCTCATCATTAATAGGATATGAGAAATGAGAAGATTGGACAACATGAAGAAGCACTTTAATTTTGTAGAGTCAGCAAATGTAAAATCCTCTTGAGACATAAGATAACACAAATTCCTCATCAGAGTATGGAATTTTACATTTTGCTAATTTTCTCCTAGTGGATGAGCTGAACATATTGCATAATGTAGTACAACAACAAATGTTCCTCTCTGTAGGGAACTGAGTGATTGGCCTGGGCAGAGACTCTCCCCTGCCATTGCTACCTTCCCTGGTCCAGTTTGGCTCAGCAAAGGAACCTTCTCATGCTAGATGCTGGTGTTATCAGAAACAGTATGAAGGTCTTACAAGGAGAAATATAAACCAAGTGGGGAATTTTGCTAGCCCAGTGGCACACCACACACTAGTTTGGATGGCAATAGGGGAGCATTTTTTGGATTTGGCTGACAAATAACTAAATTATCCAGATTAGGAGGTCAAATGATTGCCTACCACCTTGGCACCATTATAGCCTTCCATGGAGCCTGAGTGGGAAAATATAGCTGTGGATTAATAAACTGGAGATTGTACTAAAGCCATCCTTGACACAGTATTCCCTCATGACAATATACTCTGAACCCTTTATTTGCTTCTGAAAAGCAATTTTAAAATCCAAGAGTGAAAGAACAATATCTATTGGTTGCAAAAGTTGTAGTTGGTGTATGTGTGTGTGTGTGTGTGTGTGTGTGTGTAACTTGCCTGTGTAACAACTCTGGTACACCTAACACTGACCCCTTTCTCCCAATCCAGGTTAGTAGGTCTGGATACGTATTAGTATGTATTAGTCTGGTTTTGCCTTGCTGTAAAGAAATACCTGAGACTGGGTAGTTTATAAAGAAAAGCTGTTTACTTGCTCACAGTCTCAGGCTGTACAAACATGGTGCTGGCATCTGCTTGGCTTCTGGTGAGGCCTCAGGGAGCTTTTCCTTGTGGCAGAAGGCAAAGCGGGAGACAGGCATATCACATGGTAATAGCAGGAGCAAGAAAAGAGAAGGGGGAGATCCCAGACTCTTGTAAACAACCAGATCTTGTGTGAATTTACTGAGCAAGAAGTCACTCATCACCAAGGGGATCGTGCTAAACCAAGATATGAGTTATCTCTTACCAGATCATAGCAGTGAAGTGTGAATAAAGTCTCATTTCTCAGTGATCTGGTACCAGCTTTCTATATACTGTCCTTGTACATGGCCTCTTGGATACCCTGGGGCAATCGGAGTGTAGTTTGCAATAAGGGATCTTCATTGATACCTTCCTCATCATCAGCAAAGAGCAGCTCATGACTATCTGAGAGCTAGGCTAGTAGATGTGCTCAGAAACTCCCTTATATTCACCTCCCTAGATCACAGTTTAGGTAATTCTGCCGCAGCATAACTGGGCATCTTCATAACAAGAGGTAATCTGTACTGTGGTAACAAGGAGATGCTAAACTTTTATATTTGAAGGTACAAATTAAATCACCTAAGACCTATTGCTTGTGGAAAAAAATGCAAATGTTGTAGGTTACTTATCTCTGAAAAAAATTGTATATACCAAACGACATAAAAATTAATTCCTGACATCCAAGCATATTGTTTATGTAACCATGCATTCTTTCAAAATATTCAACATTTGGTGAGATTACAGAAGCTAGAATACAAAAGGCAAGTTGAATTGTTTTTATTTAACTCCCAGAAAAACAAGCCATTTAACATTATTAAACAAATTATGGAAATGAGTTCATACATATCTATATACATACCTTGAGATGCAATTTTTATAATGACACGTTATGTTGCAAAAATCAGATATGCATTTTTTGTGTTCTTGAATATTTCTGGAACATTGGCAAATTTTCAGCACTATTATACATATGCACTTATCTTTGTCTAAAAATATATTATTTCACACATTGGATATTAATCTTTTGTATGTGTGTCTATTTTTGTAACAACCTCTTTTGAAGACTGATTCAATTTATTTTAATTTTTCAGTTAGCTGAAAATCACAAGTTTATATGAGAATGATAGTAATTATATTCTCTAAATGGATTTATTCTAAATTCAAATGAAAACAAAACCTAATGCTACAGTAAGACAATTTATGGGAAATATTAATCACTGTGCCTCATTAATTAATTCATTTCACCTTCAAAGTACATCAGTGATGTGGTGATATTTAAAATTTTTCTCCTTTATATTTTATACTTTTAGTATGAGGTAAATGGGTAAACAAAATAATGATGTCCTGATTCATGCTGCTTTCTTGAGCAAAACAAAATTAAGCCTATCTGAATTAGTAATAACACAATTGAGATTTACACAATTGATCTTGTGTCAGTCGGTGACCAACCATTGAGAAGTCAAGTGTCTGATTTCATAAATAAATAAGGTGGATCAACTTACCTATTAACAGAAAACGTGTGTTTAAAATTCTTGTGAGGAAATTTAATGATTTTTAACCTGGCGGTAGTATTTCAGAGGAATACATTTGAATTTGTACTACACAAGTTTGTCTTTGGCAGGCAGTCAAGAAATAACTACATTTCTATAGTAATGTTTTCTGAAACATGTGGATCTCGAGCAATCGTGATGGAATGGATACTCGCTGGCAGAGTACACGTCTGGGCAAGACAGATCTCCAGCAAGTACCAACCCAGACAATTGTTATCTAGTAAACTGTGTAGAAGACCTTTAGCAATTTTATCTGAGGAACGTAGCTCATTCTTTTGAATACATCGAGTTGTGATGATTAAATGAAATAGTTTTTCAGCGTGCCCATGTGCGTGACAAGCACCGTGGCAGACACAGGCATCCCTCATCAAGAGCCTTTGCTGATTTATAACCCCAAATTTCTGTGAGGTGGAGGTCTCCGGCCTAATACTTCTAAGACTGTAATAATTGAATCTAAGGAAAAGAAATGAAAGATTGAACATGAAATTTTATGGTAATTCATTACAAAGTACCAAGGGAAGTAGTACTGAAGTCACATGTGAGCGTAGAAAAAGGAGAGAAAGAAGGGTGGGTGTAAGGAAAAGCAAAATGCAGGGAGGTTGCTTTGAAGCACTCCTGTGGAGTCAGCCTGAAAACCAGCTCCTGCTTTTTGTTTTCTTTTTATGATGGTTGGCTCTTTAAGGAGCCGTTTTCATGGAAGAGGTGTTGAGGTGAAAGCTTTCCACGCGGTCTCCTTGACTTCCTGCCCCAGCTCCACTGCAATTAAATGCTTGACTTTCTCCAGATCTCAGTTTCTTTGTCTGTAAAATAAAAATTACAAATATACTCTCTTGATAGGGTTGTGGTAACAAGTCAATGAGAACATGCAAAGACAGCATTTTTTTTTTTTTAGATGGAATTAACCCAGGCTGGAATGTAGTGACATAATCTCAGCTCACTGCAACTTCCGCCTCCTGAGTTCAAGCAATTCTTCTGCCTCAGCCTCCCGAGTAGCTGGGATCACAGGTACACGCCACCACGCTAGGCTAATTTTTGTATTATTAGCAGAGACAGGGTTTCACCATGTTGGCCAGGTTGATCTCAAATTCCTGACCTCAGGTAATCCACCCGCCTCGGCCTCCCAAAGTTCTGGGATTACAGGCGTGAGCCACTGTGCCCGGCCAAAGACAGCATTTGACACAGTACCAGCACAATACCAATAAACTTGTCATTAAACCTTGAACATTCTCACGTTGGCTGTTTTTTTTTAACTATGTAGTTTTTCCAGAAGCAAGCTGGTCCACATATGAGTAGAAAGACTAGAGAGCCTTGGGTAGCTCTGAGTCTGAGAAGCTTTTCTTTGGCAAGGAGCTGGACAGGGATTGCCAGAGGGTTCAACTCTGAGGCCAGGTTGTGAGGGGTGAAAAACATAAAAAATACTGTTTTCTTTCTCCTTGATAAAATATACCATTTCAGCTCTCATATCTCTTAAAGGAATATTTTATTTACTTAAAAATGTAATCTGATTGCCAGAAGGACTTTTGTTGTGCTAAGAACGTAGACAATTATATGTGGCTACTTCTCTGTACGAAGTAAATAGGAAATTTTACATAACAAAAATAGCAGTGGTTGTATGTACAAATGTAAGTCATTTGAATTGCTAAAGTCAGTACTTCAACTATTCCCTTAAATTAAATCAAATATTTTAAGGGTCATTTATATTTATTTTATCTAATCTAAATTATGTTACTGTCCACATTGGAATAAAGTACAGTAGAATAGGTATGAAATCGTGGATAATATTTTTCTTTCAACCTCTGCCTCCCAGGATCAAGCAATTCTCCTGCCTCAGGCTCCCGAGTAGCTAGGATTACAGGCGTGCACCACCACGCCTGGGTAATTTTTGTATTTTTTAGTAGAGATGGGGTTTTTCCATGTTAGTCAGGCTGGTCTGGATCTCCCAAACTCAGGTGATCCACCTACCTCAGCCTCCCAAAGTGATAGGATTACAGGCATGAGCCACCATGCCAGGCCAAATTTTATCCCCTATTGTATGAAATCTTTCTAATCCATGCTTATAATATAAATGTATATTATATATACTATATGTTTATTACATATCATTATGTTATATATCATATTATACTTCTCAATTTGGATGGACATTTTTATAAAACTAGATAGCTTTAAACGTTAGCCATGTTTTTTGAAACCCACCCAAGCAATTAAGCATTGCATAAATATGCTTTTTAGAAACCATACATTTAAAGTATTAAGCAAAAGGTCTATCACGATGACTATACCTCTTCAATATACAGTAACCGTGAGTGTCACTGATTGCACCTTGCACTGTAGAAGATGTGGGAGGAGGAAAGCTGCTTCTGCTCAGACAGTCCCCAAAGCATCTGGAGGACCGCATTGTGACTGACACGTATTCTTCTCTCCGTAACAGACCGCACTCCCTTAGATTTCTAATTTTTATTCCTTTCTTGGACTGCAGCTATAAATGTTTCCTTGGTGGGTTTAGAGGACCTCTGTGGCGCCTGTCAACCATCTGCAGTTCTGTTACTGACCTGATTAACTCTCCAGTTGTCCTCTGGGCAGTACTCTCCTGGCACACAGCTACAAAGAAAGTGACATTTTATTTTATCCCAGGAACGGGGCAAGTAGGACCTGATGGAGTTAAGATTATACAAAATGAGAGTGGAAAGTGCAGGCGACTTAGAATTAGACAATAGAGGGAGTGTTAGCACACTGCAAGAGAGTTAGGAAGGTTTTAAAGTATGAAAAATAATTAACAATTAATAATCATCAGCACAATAATTATAGTTGTGGTTTAGCAGTAAGTATGGCTTAGAGAATAATAAAAATAAGCTAAAATATTGAGAGTTTCTATGTGCCGGATATTCTTCTAAGCTCTAAGTATTACATACATTATTTAATTTAAGCATATAAACAAACAAAATGTCTGTGCGATATTATTTTTATTCTCACTGCAATACTATTCCCTTAATAGTGTATTCTGGAAATAATGGTCCCAAGTAAACTGAACACCCAATAACCCTTGTCAAAACACAGTCCAGAAGCATAATATTTCCTTGTGACTCAAACAAAAGTATATTTGATTCTTTAGATTTGGGCTATTGGGCCGGGTGCAGTGGCTCATGCCTGTAATCCCAGCACTTTGGGAGGCCGAGGCGGGTGGATCATGAGGTCAGGAGTTCAAGACCAGCCTGGCCAAGATGGTGAAACCTCATCTCTACTAAAAATACAAAAAACTAGCCGAGCATGGTGGCAGATGTCTATGATCCCAGCTGCTCAGAGGCTGAGGTAGGAGAATCGTTTAAACTCAGGGGGCAGAGGTTGCAGTGAACCGAGATTGCGCCACTGCACTCCAGCCAGGGCGACAGAATGAGACTCTTTATAAAAAAAAAAAAAGAAAGAAAGAAAGAAAATTTAGGCTATTGGCTAAGTGTTTTTTAGAAAGATTAAGCGATATTTACGTGCTTCTTTGGATTTCATATGAATGAAAATGAAGCGTGGTGAAATAAACAATAGGCTCATGATATTCCCACTCTGCCACTAAATAAGCAACCTTGGGCAAGTCATTGTCCCCTGGGGCCCCAGTTACCGGCCTATTCTCTAAGTGGTGGTCCAGCCGTATGAAACTACAGCTACAAAATTACTTAAGTGAACAATCAATACTTCACAAAATCTTACAAAATGATTTTCAAGCCTAGCACGTGCAAGTCTTTCCCACCCCCCTTTCTTTTTTGCATTTTCACAAGTTCTCAGCTAAGTTTTAACCATGAGTAAACAACACTTGGCAGTTTGTAACAGATGAAGCAATAACTACCTTTTACTGAATATCACGATTGTGGTTCAGAATAAAAATGGCCTGGGCATGCTGATTTCTCTGGGTGAGGAGCTGATTTAAACTCAATGATATTGAGTTTAAAGAAGTTGCACTAGCCTCAAAAAAGATGAAGACAAATGCCAAATTTTGCTGATAGGTTATGATAAAACAGAAAACAGCTGTGTGTTTTAATAGCATAATTTCAGACCACTTTCTTCTAAAAAGATCCGTAAATGTAGGTGCCCACCTCTTCGTTTTTCTGACATTGGTTATTAACCATTATCTGATAATCGTAAGCAAAATCAAGTTAGCAACGTTTACCAGATAGCAGTTGGAAGTCATTACTTATGATTTGTTATTATTTGAACATACACCCTAATACATTTTACAATGATCTCAGTCCATTTTTTGTTTCTATAAAGAAATACCTGAGACTGGGTAATTAAAAAAAATTACTTGGCTCATGTTTCTGATGTCTTGAACAGTTCAGGATTGGACACCTGTATCTGGAGAGGGCCGCAGGTTCCTTCCACTCATGGTGGAAGATGAAGGGGAGTTGGTATGTGCAGAGATCACAGGGTGACCAAGGAAGCAAGAGCAAGACAGGGGCCGTGCCTATCTCTTTTTAACAAGTAGCTCCCCAGAGAACTGATAGAGTGAGAATTCACCCACTGAGCCCCCAACCAGAGAAGACATTAGTCTATTCATGAGCAATCTACCTCCTATCAGATCCCACTTCCAATATCAAATCTCAAGATGACATTTGGCAGAGACAGAAAACCCATATCCAAACTATAGCAAAAATCTTTGTCAATCTATAATCTTGACCTGTTTTCTTCCTGTAAATTATCTACATATTACATTATAGGGGTGACTGAGGGTATGCAAATAATGTTAATAACTGTCATCAAATATCATGTGCAAGATACTTAAGGGGAATTTATATTACCAGGACAAAGGAGTAAAGGATCTCATTTAAAATTTCTTCTGTGCTATACGGAATTTTATTTCTCTTTAAATTAAACCTTGTAAAATCCTTAAAGCAGTTATTTTCCTGCTGACGTGTTGTGCCTCATTCAATTTTTGGTGTCTCAGTCGGGTATGTAATTATTGGCAAACCACACATGAAAGAAGCATGTCCACTGGCATGCTGTCACAGAGGACAGCCAAGCCATTGCTTAGTTGTGAATACGGTTGCTCTGCTCTGGTGGCTTGGCCTTCTTGAACTGCTTTGCTCCCTTTAGAGAATCATCCGTCGGTCTAGGGGCTGAGTCAATGAAGAAATGCAGCCCTGTCCAGAGACAGCCTTCAGTGACCCTGTGAGCAGTAGCCACATTCATGTTCACATGTCCTCCCTCTTTACAGTCTCTAAAAATTATATTTTTTTATTACTCTAAGTTTCCTCCATTTAACCAGGTATAATGCTCATGAGAGAAAATGAGGGCAGAGGTGATGAGTACTGGAAAGGTATTTTAATGTCTCTCTTTACGAGAAAGAAAAGTATCAATTTCCCATATAGAATGTTGGAGAGTCTAGACTAATGAGAATTACTTTTATAACCATAATAAAGAAATATAATTAGATGATAATATGAAGAACAATTCAAGCAGGTTAATTAAATGTAAAACGGGTTCACAAACAGCTCTGTCTTTAACTTTTATGCCAATAATAATGAATCCTGAGATTATATTTTGTGTGTATATACATTTTAATTTATTTTAGTAGAGACTTACTTGAGATTGTCATTTATAATTTTTTCTTTCACAGGAGAACATCATTTAAAATAGTATTAAGTGCGGCCGGGCGCGGTGGCTCAAGCCTGTAATCCCAGCACTTTGGGAGGCCGAGACGGGCGGATCACGAGGTCAGGAGATCGAGACCATCCTGGCTAACATGGTGAAACCCCGTCTCTACTAAAATATACAAAAAACTAGCCGGGCGAGGTGGCGGGCGCCTGTAGTCCCAGCTACTCGGGAGGCTGAGGCAGGAGAATGGCGTGAACCCGGGAGGCGGAGCTTGCAGTGAGCTGAGATCCGGCCACTGCACTCCAGCCTGGGCGGCAGAGCAAGACTCCGTCTCAAAAAAAAAAAAAAAAAAAAAAAAAAAATAGTATTAAGTGCATAGTAGAGCAACAACTCCATTTGATTTTTGAAAGGAAGATAAGGTACTAATTCAGCATGATATAAAGTGAGATTTGGATATGTTTTCTCTTATTCTTGGGTTGACTAAAGTGTGGGAAATTTTTATGATTTTTCCTAATAACAAAGCAAATATCAAGCAGAAGAAAGAATCGTAACCAGTTTCTCTTACTACTTCCCAATATGTTTCTGCTGTGGTGTAATTTGTTTCACCTATTTAAATGAATGGCTTCATGATGCTAGCTGATGTCTTTCAAAAAATCATTGCATGAATTGGATGACCTCATTTAAAATGAAGAAAAATGAATTACCTGACTTTTTAAATATGTATGTATTTTCTGTCATAAGTCATCCAAAAAATTGCACTTAACCAACTGTTTAATTAAAAGGGTGATTTTTTTTGAAGTTGGCCTTTTGCTGCTTAATTGGAAAAAGAGGCTCTAACTAGCAGAATCAGCTGAGGGGCTGTCTTCATCTCTTTAGTCACCGCTTCGCAGGAGAGAACAGTTGCAACGTGAAGAAATGCAGGTGAGGGGAAACAGAAGTTTTTATTTCATGTAGACTATAGCTATAAATAAATCATATGGATTATCACCAATATTTTATTGCTTTGGGGGTATCATTAATTTGGGGATCAAAAGTAGAAGTATTGAAATAAGCAGTTTCCTAAACATGTTAAAATCGAAGTGCACCCTTGATTGTACAATTACTTCAACAATGTCCATTCATTCACCATTTAGTCATATAGTGACTACTATGTGCTCACTTAACAGTGGATTCTTTGAACGTGGTCCAAATCCTAAGAATCGTTGCTCCTCATTGTTCTGTTCTTATTTCTCTTCTTGTTTTACACTCTTGGGTGATATCCTCATCCCATACGACCTTAAGGAGGATCTCTGTGGTGATGGTTAATTAAGAATAAGCAAGATTCTTGATTCTAGGTGGGAGGTATTTAATTAGCAGAGCGATTCAAAGAGATGTTTGACTTTAATCCTTATTTTGGAAAACAAGTGTGTCAGAATTTGTCTGTAACAAAGCCCACACACTCAGTGGGACAAAATGACATATACTTTATCACATGATCTGGGTCTACAGGTCAGTGAGGTGGCTCTGTTGCTTCGTGCTGCTGTTCGGCAGGTCACTTTCCTGGGTACATATTCAGGAGCCTGAAGGGATGATGGCAACTCAGGAGACACTTGTCTCATGCATTGGTTGAAAGTACATGAGAGCAAGTGCCCGCCAATCAGAGGCGCTAACTAGTAGAATCAGCTGAGGGTCTTCATCTCATTAGTCACCACTTAGCAGGAGAGTACAGTTGTAACGTTAAGAAATGCAGGTGAGGGGAAACAGAGCATTTCAAGGTTCTTCTGGTATCATCTCCAAACATCTCTTTGACCAATGTAAGTCACAGGACTGAGCTCAAAATCAAAAAGGAGGAGTTCTTTTGTCCCTCATGGTGTGGTAGGGGTGCATGGAAACATTTTAAAACAATAAGCTAATCTCCCACCATACAAGGAAGCATGAGAATTAATGAGCATGTGTCTAACTGGAGACAATAGCACAAGAGTAATATAACTAAACTTAATGGAGCAGAAGAAAGGCGAGATACAGATAAGAGCATATGTTTATGACATAGAATACTGAAACATAATTGAGATGGCCAACAAAGCCAAAAGTGGATTTTCAATAATAACATTAAATGTAGTCAAATGGGAAATTTGATTATGAAGTAGAAAGGATAGAGAAAGACAGAGAAAGAGAGAGAGAGAGAGAGAGAATGAGAATTCACTTACTTTTCTACTGCTCTATTCCTGTTTTAATTCACCATTTGGTGCGTGTGTGTGTGTGTGTCTGTGTGAATATGGGGGACATTTAGACATTTTTTATTTGCATTGTTTGTTATCCTGACAATGCAATTATATATATATATGCTTTAATTTTCCAGAATCTAGTTGTATTATAGTTGCTAGACCATGCAGTATGTCCAGCTTGTCATATTTCTGAAAACTAAGGTATCTAACACTTCACAGATCCCAGGATGTATGTGATTGATTCAGGAATGGGCCCTGGAGATGGAGGGCTTAAATCTTCCCTGTGTTTGCTTTAGTTGTGACACAAGGAGGACTCTGTGTGTGAAGGAATGCATCCTTTACCTGAGAGAGTACACTGGGAAAAAAAAAAAAACCACTGTATTTGTACTGTTACAGCAAACAGAGCACTTGGGGTGCAAGTGTAGGGGTTAATAGGGCCCAGATGGTGCTGAAGCAGGCAAGCACCTCCTTCTCAGGGAGCATGACACTGTTCCCTGAAAACTGCCTCCTCTAGTAGTGATCCTGAAGTCAATGGCTTTGCACACGTGGCAGATAATACCCTAGGCTCTCTACCCTGTTTTCGTAGGCACCAGACAGGGTGGGGTTGTAGTAACAAATATTTTATTTTCTATGTCGCATTCTCTCCTGAGTGAGAAAGCATTTTAAAGAGGAGAAGGTGAGCGTCCCCAATATCTAAAATGTCTAGTTGAGTTTGACAATGACATATCACCCATAAAACCTGCAGTGATGAGGCAAACTCAGAACCGTAGAAGTGAGCAGGTGTGCGTGTGCATGCGAAACTGTGTTGTGACTACAAGTTTGGCAACAATTTACTTCCAGTTTTATGCTAGATCTTAAAGTATAAAAATGAAAAGTTAGGTGAAGAGGAAGGTGAAGGAAAATGTTGCAAGCAGAGAGGATGACATAGGACATACTTAAGGGCTCTGAAGCAGGAATATATGTGCTAATTTCTTTTCTTTTTTTTTTTTTTGAGACGGAGTCTTGCTCTGTGCCCCAGGCTGGAGTGCAGTGGCGCGATCTCGGCTCACTGCAAGCTCCGCCTCCCGGGTTCACGCCATTCTCCTGCCTCAGCCTCCCAAGTAGCTGGGACTACAGGCGCCCGCCACCTCACCCGGCTAATTTTTTGTATTTTTTAGTAGAGACGGGGTTTCACCGTGTTAGCCAGGATGGTCTCGATCTCCTGACCTCGTGATCCGCCCGTCTCGGCCTCCCAAAGTGCTGGGATTACAGGCTTGAGCCACCGCGCCCAGCCATATGTGCTAATTTCTAGAAGAAATTAGGAAGCACGACTAGAGAGTTGGGCAGAAACCATTTTCTGGGGTCACTTGAACTTTTTAAGAAGTTTTCATCCTCCATCCTGCCATTGCCACCTTCATCTTTTCTTGAGACAGCATCTTGCTCTGTCACCCAGGCTAGAGTGCAGTGGCATGATCAAAACTCACTGCAGCCTCAAACTCCTGGGCTCAAGCAATCTTCCCTCCTCAGCTTCCTGAGTGACTGGGTATAGGTGTACACCACTACACCCAGTTGATTAAAATAAGTTTTTTTTTTGTAGAGATGGAGTCTCACTGTGTCACCCAGGCTGATCTCAAATTTCCAGCCTCAAGCAATCTTCCAGCCTCAGCCTCCTAAAACTCTAAGATTACAGATGTGAGCGACTGTACTCAGCCATCAGTTCTATGATGCTAATGTGTTATTTCCTCCAGGTCCTTATTCTTAGAACATATGTTAACAGTTGAGTATTTTCACACCTATGAAATCCAATATATGAAACCACTGGTTTCAGGAAATACCTTTCTATCTTTCTATTACTATGTCTTGAGTCAGAAGGAAAAAGACTGACAGATCATATGAGGAGATAGTTACTAATGAAATGACTCTAGGATAGCCACACTAAGAACCTAATGAATTTAAATGCCCGTTTTCGTGGCAGGAAGTATAGAAAAGCATATATGAAATCTTTTGGTATCACTTTTACATTAGCCTTCTGGTAATATTCATATACATACACACACACATACATATACATATATACGCAGTTCACCCTTGAGCAACATGGGTTTAAACTACACGGGTCACTTATACATGAATTTTTTCTGATAAAACGTACACAGAGTGTGCCTGCCTCTGCTGTCTCCCCTTCCTCCTCCTCCACTTCTTCTTCATCTGCCACATCTGAGACAGCAAGACCAACCCCTCCTCTTCCTCTTCCTCCTCCTCCTCAGCCTACTCAGCGTGAAGATGATGAGGATGAAGACCTTCACGATGATCCACTTCTACTTACTGACTAGTAAATACATTTTCTGTTCTTTATGATTTTCTTAATAACATTTTCTTTTCTCTAGTTTACTTTACTGTAAACACACAGTGTATAATATATATAACATACACAATATGTGTTAATTGACTCTTTATGCTATTGGTAAGGCTTCCAGTCAGCAGTAGGCTATTGTGACTTAATTTTGGGGAAAGTCAAAAGTCATATGTTAATTCTCAACTTTGCAAAGGGGGTAGACGCCCTGCATTGTTCAAGTGTCAACTCTATTTCTGGTAAGCTCAGAAAAAGGTTCCTTTTTTATATGACTCTTCTAGTGTCCTTTTCTTGTTGTAATAGTTTGAGAAGCTAGCCAGTGTAAAATTTATCTCAAATAAGATTATCAAAAACGTGTTTACTAGGTCATTGCTATGAGAGCCTTTTAACTTAGAGGATCTACACTGGGCAACCAAAGACTCTTGAAAACATCAGAGTGCAGGTTGAAAGGGCAATAATATGGTTTGGCTGTGTCCCCACCCAAATCTCATCTTGAATTGTAGTTCCCATAATCCCCATGTGTGGTGGGAGGTACCTGGTGGGAGGTCATTGACTCATGGGGGTAGTGTCTCCCATGCTATTCTTGTGATAGTGAGTTCTCACAAGATCTGATGGTTTTAAAAGGGGCTTCCCCCTTTGCTTGGCTCTCATTCTAATCTCTCCCGCTGCCATGTGAAGAAGGACACGTTTGCTTTCCCTTCTGCTATGGCTGTAAGTTTCCTGAGGCCTCCTCAGCCCTGTGAAACTGTGAGTCAATTAAACCTTTTTCCTTTATAAATTACCCAGTCCTGGCTATTTCTTTATAGCAGCATGAGAACGGACAAATACAGGCGGTATGCTTGATGTCTATACTATGAGACTTGGCCCTACTGGGGAAATATTCTGAGGCACAGGATTGAGGCTGAATGATAGGATCTCACTTTACGGAAAGAGTATCATTTCCTCCTTTTGTGTATATGTACAAAAGTCATCTTAAATCACCTCTGGAAAAAGTAGGTATAAATGGAGAAGTAATAAATATCCGGCAGTTACTCTTAGTTCTATGGTGTACATTTCTATACCAAAAAAATGTCGTTTTGTGGAATCTACATGTTGCCAATCAGAACATTTATCTTATGTCACATAGGTCGCTATGAACAAATTATTTAAGAAAAGAATATGTGAACTTGAAGCAGATACTAATTGTTTTAAGGGGGTACATTTGGAGTTGAGAGAGACAGCTAAATGGGGAAGCAGAACTACAAATGTCTGCCACACAGCAGAGGAGACAACAATGAAACACTGTCAAAATGTTCCCATGCCTTGAGGAAGGAGTTCATTCATGGGGCATATTAGCAGATGTGGAATGGGGTCTTGGCCAATCTAGTTTAAAAAGTAAATATTCATTATCTGTGTGAAGCTAAGATTTCAAAACCCTGACTCAGAAGAGTGGGGAAGCAACAACACTTAGTTGATTTAGACATTCTCTTTTTTTTTTAAATTATACTAGGCTAAACTAATATATTTAACCTCAATTGTTTTTATGTTAAACATGCAGGTGGTTCTAATTGAAGTCAAAACAGAATAGAAATCAAGAATAAATACACACAGGCTTAAAAATGCAAAGCATGACTTTTTATGAAAAATAGCAAAATGTGTTTGCATTTGAATTAAGTCAAATAATGGAAGGTTGCACTTTCTGTTAACAACTTGACCTCTCAAAAAAGAATAAAACACTGATTCATTTTGTTACCATGCTTTCTCTTTATAAAAACCCCATTAGTGAATGAATTAGCTATTCTTCTCTTGGTTAGAGTTTTTGATTAGTTTATATGTTTACTGTTTGTGTAATTAACCTATTCATATTTAATAATTATTTTCACCACTGAGAATTTTTTAGCATTTATATGACTATACCAAATTAAATTTATTTTCATTTCCCTTTGTCCATAGTACTTCTCCACACAGACCCTTAATACAATTACATTTGATCTGATGGCAACACAATTGGCAGTAAAATTCCAGAAATACACAAAAGCACTTTATTAAATTATATGGATAATTGAAGCCCATTTTTTCTGGATCTAAAATTATAATTTATGAAATATCATCAACATATATGACAGTATATAAAATATATGTGTCTTCCTTAGTCCTGGCATAACATCTGTAACACTTTTTGGATTTTGCCAATCTGGTTAGTATGAAGTGTCATCTCATCATTGTCATTTTAAAATACAACTTCCTTCCTAGACTCCTCATTAAATTGTCTATAGATTCATATAGCAATTTCTAATTTTGTGACATTAGAGCTAACTTATTTTACTCATTTTCAGATTTGTATTTTTTTTATTTACAGATGATCTTTGAAAATGCATCAATATGACAAATACTTACTGAGCCTCTACTGTGTGCCAGGCATTGTTTTAAGTCTACTAGATAGATATCAGGAAATTGCACAGACAAACCATCAGTGCCCTAATAAACTTAATTCTCATGCTGTGGAGCAGGGAGAGATAATACATAATAATAATAAATCTTACGTGGTGCTAAGTAGGAAAGCAGACAAGGAAAAAAGCATGAGGAAGTTGGGGGAGGTGATGTTGCTTGCAGTTTTTTTGTAGCTACTCAGGATCAGCCTCCTTGAGGTGTCGCTTCGTGGAAGTCTTACAGGAGTGATCCATGAGGCAGTCTTTGGAGACAGTTTATCAGATAGGAGAAATGCCCAGTGGAAACCTCAAGAATGACTGTGTTCTCGGCATATTCACCATATGTGAGGAGGTCAGCATGGATGGAACTCAATGGGTAATGGGAAGAGATGCAGGTGATGAGGTCCAAGAGGCAGCAGAGGGGCCAAATCTCACTAGACAGGTCAAGGCATGGCAGCAGCTTTGTTTTTTATTGTCACAGAATGGAGATTCTTATGAGGTTTGGAGCAGAGGAAGGTTGCAATCTGACTTTTCTTTTTCTATTCCGGTTGCTATGTTGAGGAAACTCTAGAGGGCCAGAGAGGAAACAAAAAGCCCAGTCAGGGAGTGACCATGACGATCCAAAGGACAGATGATGGTTTGCTTGAAGGTGGTTGTATTAATCTGTTCTCATGCTGCTAATAAAGACATACCTGAGACTGAGTAATTTATAAAGGAAAGAGATTTAATTGACTCACAGTTCCACATGGCTGGGGAGGCCTCACAATCATGGTGGAAGGTGAAGGGGAAGCAAGACACATCTTACACAGCAGCAGGCAAGAGAGTTTGTGTAGAGGAACCATCAGATCTCGTGAGACTTCTTCACTACCGTGAGAACAGTATGGAGGAACCGCCCTGATGTTTCAATCATCTCCACCTGGCCCCATCCTTGACATGTGGGGATTATTACAATTCAAGGTGAGATTTGGGTGGGGATACAGCCAAACCATATCAGTGGTAGTAGTGGCAGTCATGAGAAATGGTAATAATTTGTATGTATTTGAAGGAAGAGGTTTCCTGCTGCAGAACAGTTCTCTGGGACTGCCCCAGTTTCCCCTTCTTTCTTGCTTTCAGATCTCAAGAATAACTGTAGAACATGCTGGGAATGCAACGTCCTGAGATAGTGAGGGAATGGGCAGGATATCCCAGACTCTGTCCCAGACCCCATCCTCCCCTTCCAAAAACAAGAAATCTTTCAATGCTTTAGTCCAGTGCCCCATGTGGCACTCAGGATGTAAAACCCATTTGGGCTGCTTTCTGGGGCTCCTCAGCTGCAGTGCACATGGAAGGTTCCCCATTGAGACTCCATCTGCCCCAGGAGTCTTTCCGGAGCCTTGGGGGACCTGCTTGCAATGCGTGCAAGGCTTCTGGTGTCCCTTGCTGCCTATGTGTCAGTAATAAACTGGCTGCGTGTGGGCGTTCAGTCTCGCCAGACTCAGAAAAGCAGGTAACCAATTCATGATGACACTGCTTCACAAAACTGGTACAGTGAGCATGGTCTAGCCTGACAGAACTATGACTTATTGGTGCAGTGGCAGGAGTGGGGTGGGGGCAAAACCTTCCTCCCAAGTATGTGGCCTAGGGTAAAAATGTCAGCCTGGGGATATTTTGTGAGGAAGAAGAAATTACGCATAGGACATTGTAAATTTTCCCTTATGTCCTATGTGTCCTGCAGAGAGAAAAGAACGTGGAAATCGGGGGTGCAGTGCATAGTTTCCTGGTTTTTGGGCACCTATGTGATTGCTCGTTCCTAAGGCTGGAAACCTCAGAAGGAGGTGCCCAGATGTGCGTTTCGGGCCTCCTTAGAAAGGGAGATGCACTATCAACAGGACGGATATGGAGAAAGGCTACACAAGCCCTATGTGGTTTGATTTGTGTGCTTGATAAAGAGACGTTGCAACTCTAAACGTCTCAGGTGGAATGGTAGGGGTAGGAATGGGGCCCCATCCTCTGAGTCTTCACTGGGGACTGATGGTTAAAATTAAAGGGTAAAAGAAAGGAATTCAGATTTTCTGGAGTTAGATGCTGGAGCCCACATGACACTATTTCCAGGTCCCCTTAGGAGAAAAATTAAGCTGATGACATTGGCAGGTTCGGGGACAAACACAGTGCCCATGGTGCTTATATGCTTGAGGGTGAACCCTGTTGGCCATTTCAGGTGCTGGGGACCACGGTTTGCATCACGGAGTGCAGTATAGACATTGGCATGTTGGCTGCTGTTACGCAGAACACCACTGCCACCCGAGGGAGATGCCTCCTCACAACTAAGAATTTGATCCATAATACTGATGCAAACCCACTCCTACCTGCCTCCCAAGCTATGCAAGACCCAATGGGTTATTCAACAAAATCCATACCGTACACTAAGTGAAAAAGTACATTAGTCAGTCAGTTCAGGACTTGCTACAAGCAGAAATGTTATAAGTAACTCTGACACAATGGAACAACTGTTTGGCTAGTAAAACAGGCCTTTAGGGCCTAGAGACTGACATTGGCCTATTGCAGGCTGAATGCAAAGGCCACTTGGTGGAGAAGCAAAAGAAATATTCCACATAAAGACAAGCAGATGTTGTTGGCCTTGATAGCACTCACTAACCAAGGTTATCCAACAACTGATATGTTTCTTTGGGTACTGGAGAAAACATGGACCCACCTTGCTGCTCTGTTGGCCTCCTTAGTCTAGGTGACCAACAAAGTCATCCACGCGGAATGGGGCCCTTGGCAGAAGCAGGCCTTGGAAGACATTCAATAAGCTGTGGCCTAGGCACTGCCTCTGAAATCTTCACAACCAGTGAGCCTGATGGAATTACAGGTATCTGAAACCTCCATGCATGCTGATTGCAAGTTCAAAACCCGGAGGCTCCCAGCTGGAACTCCAAGAGGACAGTAAGCTCCGTGAACAAATGAACCAAGCAACCCACAGGGAATTATTAGGTTAGCTGGGGTCCAAGACTGAGAAACGTGCCTTCCAATTATATGGCATGATTTTCTGACAGCTCTGCAAAACAACAAGCAGAGGAGTCCACTGGGTTGTGGCCACCATCTGGCCAGAGGATGGTCATCTTTTGATTGAGAGTGAACATGGAAGTTCCATCAAATGGACCAAACTCTGTGCAGTGGTGATGCCATGCACCTGGAATTGGATGTGGTGTGTGAGAGAGGAGTCAAAGGTGGCTACAAAGTCTTGGTCTGAGAAACTGAACCGACAGGGTAAATTTGCAACCACTGAGAATGGCAAACATGGGTGGACCAAATTTTGGAGAGGGGGTAGGGATCAAGAGTTGGTTTGTAGACATATTAATGGCCATTCTCCATTCTTCATGGAGTGAAGACGTCGCTAAGCAGTTTGCAGTTCAGGGGAGACTTCAGGACTGGAAATATGTATTTCAGAGTTGTCTGCATAGAAATGTTAGTTCAAATCATTGACACTGGGTGCAATAAGCAAGGAAGTGCATGCAGACAGGGAAGAGGTCTAATAGTAATCCCCAGAGTGCTCTAACTAGAGTTAGATTTGGGGCAGATTTCAGGGAGACAAGGAAGGCAACAAAAAAGACATTGTCTTATATATGTTGTGACAAATGGTATGGCTTTGTCTTTCTCATTTACATCTTTTTTCTTTTTCTTTTTTCTTTTTTGAAATGGAGTCTTACTCTGTTGCCCAGGCTGGAGTGCAGCACTATGATCTCAGCTCACTGCAACCTCCACCTCCTGGGTTCAAGCGATTCTCCTGCCTCAGCCTCCCTAGTAGCTGGGATTACAGGCGTGCACCACCATGCCTAGCTAATTTTTGTATTTTTAGTAGAGACAGGGTTTCACCAGTTGGCCAGGCTGGTCTCAAACTCCTGACCTCAGGTGATCTGCCTGCCTTGGCCTCCCAAAGTGCTGGGATTATAGGCGTGAGCCACCATGCCTGGCCTTCATTTACATCTTTAATTCACTGGGAATTGATTTTGTATTAAGTGTAATGGGATATTTTATGTTGTTATTTTCACCTAATAACCTATTCTCCCAGAAGCATTAATGAATAAACTTTCATTTTCCTCTACCTAGCCAATGACAGACGTGTACATGAGAATATGAAGTTTCTGAAATCTGCAGTTTGTCTCACATATCAATTTGTTCTTGCTGTCTTTGTTCTGAGAGCACATATTCTTAAATATCTTAGGTTTATTAATCTTGATATCTGATAAAAATAGTTTTTTCATTTTTTAAAAGTCTGTCCTGGCTACCCATTTGCATATATGTTTTAAAATCAGCTGTTCTGTAAAAAATGTTTATTTTTAAATCTGTTGAATTTATACAATATTTGGTGACAACTGGCATCAAAACATATCTCTAATATATTTTTAAAGCTTTAAACTTTTACACATATTTAAATAGACTTATGCCCAGGTCATTTCTGGTTGCAAATTTTAACTTCATATAATCACATTTTCTAACAGTAAGTTGCTCAGGTATTAAAGTTCAATTTGAGATGTTCTATGTACCCAATCATTTTATCAGTTATCACTATTCTTCTTTTCCAGTTATCATATATTTTATTACTTTTCTTATTTTCAGCCTCACTGGGACTATATTAAAATGCAGAAAAGAAGTGATAATGTGGCACGTATTTTTCCTGTTTCTTATATTAAAGTTAATGCTTTCAACATTTTACTATTAAATGTGTTTCCTGTAGGGTTTTGAAGATGGTTGTTATCAGATTAAAGACATTCTCATCTGTCAAAATTTTGCTATTAATTTTTATCATAAGTGCATATAAAATTTATTATACTTTTTCTGTGTCTATTGGGATAATTTGACTTCCATTTATCAAACTATGAAGTGAATTATTTTAATCAATGTTCCAACATTAAGTCAATCAGTAGTAAACTAAGTGAGTCCTGATTTCCTAATTTTTGTATATTGCTGGGTTTGATTTTTTAAAAATGCTTTATTTATCATTGGGATTATTGGTTTAATCTTGCAGGAAACCTCAATTTTGACATGGCTTTATTCCTTTGTAAGGCTGAAATCTGAAAAGAGAACCCCTTCAGTTTGCTTTTCTTCCTATTTGCTGACATTAATGACAGCTCTCATGATGTTGTAGACTTACCAGTAATAATTCTCATGATTAGGGCCAAGGTGAGAGCTGTGTAGAACCATTCAAGAATTGTTCATCCCTTTTCTTAAACTATTTTTGACATAAAGCTGTTTTCACTTCCTTATTTTTACTGCTGCTAGTAATAATGTTAAGCGAATAAATATGAAGAGAGAAAGAGAGAGAAAGAGAGAGGAAATGTCTATTCACTAGCTAGTAGAGTAGCGCTGTTCTATGGTATTTCTACACACATACATCTTTCTCCAACAGTCGCCTTCTTTTAGAAGTTAAAATAACACTAAAAGTGATAAATTCACTGAAATTTAAAAGTGCAGGTTTTTGCAACCATTTATTACACACAAAAAAGAATTTTCGATTGCCTGAGTTTTGCAGTCAGGGAAAACAGAAAATGCTCAAATCTTTGAAAATTGCAAATGCCTCCAAAAGTCTTCTCTTTCATGATCTTTGTGGACTTCCTAGCGTATTATCTGTTACCTGCAGGGATTTCATGTGTTACATTGTGACAAGAGGATACTAGCTATTTCCCCCTCCTGACTACTCTTTGATTCCTACAATCTTTACATATCAGTTCCTCACACTCTACCCATTTAAGTCAAAAACCTAAGAGAAATTGTTCAGATGGCAGCCAGCAGTCCGGAAACAAAAATAAATTGTTACCCGAAACATAATGTATGGCCCAGACTGTGGTTTGACCATGGGAGATGCTTCAGGACTCCCCTGATAGCCAGAGCAACGCCTATTTGTTTGGTATCCAACCTTGTAAGCTCTATCACTTGAATTGCAGCTTTATTTGCTATTTGTTCTTAGCCCCCTTCTGTGCCATAGAACTCAAAATAGTCCTGTTCAGAATCATTTAGTGACTATTTAATAGTGACTGCAAACGAGTCACAATTTCCCTTCTGCAATTGTTCAACTGTCACACTTTTATTACAATACCATTAGCTCTACGTAGGGGAATGTTGTTTTTTCTTGATGTTATTTGCTATTATTCACACATATTTGAAGAGCAATACTCAGTGCAGGGCAGGCACGCAGAGTTCTGTTTCTCTAGGGTGCCCTGGAGAAATTGATAAAGTCACAGTACTTCTTACTCTAACCCTGAGAAGGAGGAAGGATTTTCTTGGTTGGTAACCCAGAGTTAAGCCCTCCCACTGAATTCTGTGATACTCATTTCTGTGAATGAGATTGAATGTCATATATCAGGAATTTGTTGCTTAAGCGCGTTACATCCACATTCACAGATGCTCCATCCTTATCATTTACAAAACGACATGATTAATAACTGATCCAAGAGAGTGAACTGAATAGGCTCCCCATGATACAAAAAGCCTAGCATTTGTTTTTGCAAAAGACAACCCACATGGGCTTTAGAATTTATCGAGAAATATGCCATGCATATAAATAACTTCATCTCAAAATAATGTATTTAGTTTTTTACAGATATGTTGCTTCTATGTCTAATTTTGCATAACAACTCACCTGATTCTTATAATATCATTATCCTACCTTCACATCCTGGTTTAGTAATTCATAACATTTGTGCCTTTAGTATTTTTCTGCAATCAATACAGCTTTTTGCTACAGTGCAATAGTTTCTTGCGGATTTTTCCTGAAAACGCTGTGCTCCTGTGGGTTGAAATACCTTCTACTTTTGTCTTTTAGCTCACCACCTCCACTTACCACTTCTGCTTCTCAGCTTCACAATGAGTGTTCACAGAGTTGCAGTTTAGCAAACTGATGTTCACAAAAATGAAATCACTAAAGTAAAAAATGCTTTTCAAGAAATAGTCTAAGATTGTGGTGGGATGACAGCAGGCAAAATGGTTCAGCAAGCACTGCTATAATCTTTCTTTCATTTTGTATTTTGCTTTCAATAATGGCCCATTGAATCTTGCCACCCCTTTCTGCCCACACTTAGTCTTTAAACCTCCAATTACCCATTTAGTAAATTACTAGAAATTAATATTAAGACATGATTATTCATTTTCTACATTCCCTTCTTTTCTTCCTCTTCTTTGAAATTTGATTCTTAATCGGCACCATTCTTTTTAAGGACATATTGGCAGTATATAGTAGATATTCAAAAGAGAATACATGTAATACCCTAACAATCCGAGTTCCTAAATGTATTCAAAGAAAGTAAGCAAATTGAAGCATGCGTATTAACATGTTGTTTATAATAGTGCCTTCTACCTCCCCATGCCTCATCATGAAAGTCACAATCCAAAGGTTGTGATGAATATAAAATTAAATTTTCAGTTTAAAAGTTATGGTACATACAATGTATTGCTAATGATTACTATAAATTTAACAATATGGATACACACACAAATATGCATGTATACTTATATACATACATGTGTATATACATATATAATGTTTAGGTTGTAGGGTTATTAGAAAAATGGATTACAAAAATTTATACAATTATTAAAATATGTAATATATCCATGTACAGATATATGCACACATCTAAATCTATAGTGTCTCTCTGTATATCTCTCTGTATATCTACCTATAATAAATGCTAGAAAGTACATTCTTATATATTATTTTATACTGAACTTTCAAATTTTTCCCAAGAAATTGAAATGAAATGGGTACTATTTGGGTGAGTAGTTTCAACAGAAAGAACTTTCAGACATGGAGAATTATGAGGGTTTTATAGGAGAAAGAAATAAAAGTGGCATATTACCACCTGCACATGTGGTTGCCTTTAGTGAAGCAGGTATTGCAAAGTTCTTTGTCTCTATGATTAGAGTGACACCCACCAGTTATAGTCTGTCTTCAGAATTGTTATCTCAAAGAGAGAATTTAGAGAGAGGGTTAGTCCTTGGGATCAAGGAGCAAGAGGTTCAATATAAGTAAAGAACAGGAAATTTGACAGTCCTCCACACATATGTCATTGCATTCTAGGGTTGTTCATAATCTTTATTATGTTTTATATTTCCTCATTTCCTGAAAAGTTTGCAAAAGAAAAGTATATATATTTTACAATAAAATACATGAATAAAAGTTTACATGCATTGTTTACTCTGGGAGAAAAATCTTGAAGTGAAATCAAGCATGTTCTTCAGGAAAATGGAATGGCTAGCTCAATGTAATATGCATACAGGCTGGACATTCTGTGGCTATTACTGTAGATTTAAGAATCGTAAAATTTAAAAACAAAATTATTTTCACAAATAAAATATTACATTTCATTCATTTGTTTTTATTCTCTAGGCCAGGATATATGTATATATGTTGAAAAGGAAGCTATTATTCAATTAAACCAAAATTTCCTTTGGCTGTTATAAAATCTATCAATATGTACAAATATACGGTTTGAAGGAACAAATAAGATTTAGTGTTAAATAGATCAGTAGGTTGATTATGGTTCACCATAATATATTACATGTTTCAAAATAGCTAGAAAAGAAGAATTCAGACGTAAATGAGCATAAACAAAAAGCAAATATTTAAGGTGATGGATAACCCAGATACACTGATTTGATCTTTACAAATTATAAAATTGTATTCAATTATCAAATGTACCCCAAAACTATTTACATCTATTATGCATCAATTAAAAAATAAATTGGCTAGGACCAGTGGCTCACGCCTGTAATCCCAGCACTTTGGGCGGCCAAGACAGGTGGGTCACAAGATCAGGAGATCGAGACCATCCTGGCTAACATGGTGAAACTCCATCTCTACCAAAAAAAATACAAAAAAATTAGCTGGTCATGGTGGCAGTCGCCCGCAGTCCCAGCTACTTGGGAGGCTGTGGCAGGAGAATGGCGTGAACCCAGGAGGCGGAGGTTGCAGTGAGCTAAGATTGTGCCACTGCACTCCAGTCTGGATGACAGAGCGAGGCTCTGTCTCAAAAATAAATAAATAAATAAACAAACAAAAAAGAAATTTCCATCAATTATTAATTCATATGTACATTAAATAAATTTAAGAGTGTGACTCTGTTATTGATTGTATTAAAATTACAAAACATGCCTCCTAGTTTTCCCTCCCATCACTGTTCATATTAGTTTATCAAATAAAGATTTTATGAAAGTACAAAAACAGACCATAAGAGAAGGGTAACTAGAATAAGAGATCATAAGGAGCTACAATAAACTAGGAGAAAATACTAAAATAATCATATTGATTTGTTTATGCAAAATATTTATCTTCAGCCATGGTCAAATACTTAAATTTCATGTGAAATCGTATCTTAACTTGGCCCAAGTAGAACTAGTCTTGGTTTTCTCTGAATTGCCAGAACATTTATATGGACCTCTATTATTAAAATTAATATTTTTATTCCAATAATATTTTATATATGAGTTCACAGACAAAATATTACAAGTATAATGCTAGTGATTTCTTATTTCCTGTGTCTACAGCTAGTTATAGTCCTTGTTACTTATATTTTACTAGACTGGATAGTTTTGGAGCCTTCTCATCTCCACACCATGATGTAGAGCTGGAAATAGCTTTAGTCCAATACCTTTAACGAGAGAAAAGGTGTGTAAATTTCAAATGAAGAACTTTTTATAAAACCATCATAGATCTAAGGTCACAGTGCAGACAACTAGCCAGACGTTTCAAGAGAGACAAGTGTCAACAAGGAGAAACAGACAGAAGAGATCCCATAGAATGTCATAAAGAACTAAAAAAATTAAACTGGAAATGTTTAAGGAAGTGTTAAAAGTGAAGTGTAGGCTAGTTTGAGACCACAGACTCCTGGTAAATGCAGACATAGATGGGTTCTCACCTTGTGCAGGGCTATCCTCCAGGAAGCTCATCAGGCTCTCATAGGGATATTTGGAGAGAATCTAGAAAATGCTCACTAAGAGTGGAGAGAAACAGCTCCCACTGCCAAATTATAATCAAGCCTCCTTTCCTCCCTGCTGCATCTCCACTACAGAAAAACAGACTTAATCTTCAGGACAGCGTGCCAGTATAATCCTATTGCATGTAGGAGAGGAAGACTGAGGCCATAACAAAACTCCATTCACACTTAGGCTCAAGTTTTCTAAGTAAAAACAAAAAAAAGAGCATGATCTGCAGGGAGAACGTCAATTAATCCTGATATGGTTTAGCTCTGTGTCCCCACCCAAATCTGATTTTGAATTGTAATAATTCTCGCATGTCAAGGGCAGGACCAGGTGGAGATAAGTGAATCATGGGAACAGTTTCCCCCATACTGTTCTCATGACAGTGTGTGAGTTCTCACAAAATCTGATGGTTTTAAAATGGGTTTCCCCTTTCACTCAGCTCTCATTCTCATTCTCTCTCCTGCCGCCCTGTGAAGAGGTGCCTTCTGCCATGATTCTAAGTATCATGAGGCCTCCCAGCCATGCAGAGCTGTGAGTCAATTAAACCTTTTTTCTTTAAAAATTAGCCAGTCTTGTATATTTCTTCATAAGAGTGTGAGATCAAACTAATACAAATCTGTAGCCTAAGGACACTGGTAGATACCCACAGCAGCTAGGAGAAGAGAACAAAGGGGGAAATATAGACGTCCCATCCTTGGAAAAAGGACAGGGGCTCTTGTGAAGGCCACACGTGTGAGGCACACATCCATAGTATGTGCCTAAGACTGAAGTTTATTCAGAATATCTGGGAGTACCTATCCTTCCCCTACCCTCACCGTCATGCTAACAAGCCTCCAATAAAAAAAAATGACAGGGAAATATAGCAGGAGACCAGCCAGGAGAGCCTCTGATAAGCAGCACAAAGAGAAGACCCAAAGTTAAGCAAGTAGACAAAGATAAAGTATCACTACAGGGGTTCAACATAGATGTTGCTCTTAGGAACAACAAACTTCAGCTCTGGTAACCATTGCAACCACAAAGTCAAATT
The DNA here is from genome assembly GCF_043159975.1 of Macaca nemestrina. NCBI lineage: Eukaryota > Metazoa > Chordata > Mammalia > Primates > Cercopithecidae > Macaca > Macaca nemestrina. The sequence continues at coordinate 10,615,695 of NC_092125.1, read as the reverse complement.
TATTCAAACTGCTGACTAGATTAACACAAACTCCATACCAAAGGCTTAGCAGAAGGAAGGGTACTCATCTCCAAACATAAACTACACTTTTTTTTGGTTGGGTTATTTGTTTTCTTCCTACTGGGTTGTTTGAGTTCCCTATATAATTTGAATATAAGGCCCTTATCAGATAGATGGTTTTCAAATATTTCCCCCCAATCTGTGGGTTGTTTCATCCTTCTGTTGTTGATGAACTTAATGGCTCTCTTCCAAACAATAGAGTGTGAAAATGGAAAAACAGTAACTTTAGAATGCAGAAGTTTGCAAACTACCTTAGTTAAATATCAAAGTCAATATCAAAAGTGATGTCACGTTGACATTATATAATGCCAATACGATGTGATAATGTGGGTACATCATGTTTGAGTTAATTTTTCACAAAAACTCATAACCCCAGCCTAATAATGAGAAAAAGTAGAAAAACTCAAATTGAGTGACATACTGCAAAGTACTTTTCAAAACAGTCAAGGTCATGAAGATCAATAAAAGAGTGAGGAGCTGTAATGAACCACAGGGGACATGGCAGTTAAAGGAAGTATGGCATCTTGTATCAGATCCTGAAGCAGAAAAAGACATCAGTGGAGGAAAAAAAAGGTGAAATATAAATAAAGTCTGTAGTTTAGTATAGTAATATTCTAAAATTGATTTCTTAGTCTCAAACATGTACCATGAATACATAAATGATTAACATTAAGGAAACCTGGATGAAAGGCCAGAACTTGGTGAGAACTGTCTGTACTATCTTTGCAATTTTTCTGTCAATCTAAGATTACTCCAAAATAAAAAGTTTATTTAAAAATTAAGTGGTTCAAAAACACATGCATATATATTACATGATGTAGAGAAAAAATTATTGTTGAGTTAATGATCTACGTCTTGGATTTTTCTTGTTTTAAGGCATAACAATAGGACCAAATTAAAAATATATGTAACTTTTATTACTGCAATAATAAGAATCAGCAATAGACATCAGCACAGTGTAAAGCACTACATCTATCTGATCGTCTTCTATAGTAGACGGAAACATAAAACATAAAGCGTTTCTCACATTATCTCTAAGATTGTCTAAAGTTGTATGAAACCATTTAGCCTAACATTTATCTATTTATCTATAATGGTCTCCATATTTATCTATCTAGTTTACAGAGGTCTACAGCATTTCTGATTCTCAGGATTACATGTTGGAAGTCACATATCAGACAGAAAAAACACTCTCTCAATATTTTAGAAATGAGAATGATTGATCACTGTGTTTATCATTTACTGCATCATTAACATATTTTTAGATTTTTTTCTCACTCTAGGAAAATACAAGCTACCCACTATTAAACTTAAAACATTTATGAACTGACAATTTTCTTAATATCTTTAATTGTAACTTTTAAGTAGTTAGAATATATTTCATTGTAAATTGAAATGTGCACAAGAGGATTCTCATATTACATGTAAAACTATTGTGGTAACAATGCTATATATCAGGGGTTAGTATATTATATATTTAAATGTATACTTGAAATCTTTTTAGAGATTAGATACTTGAAAATCTCTTTTTAAATTATTTATATAAATAACTAAGCAGTTAAAAAATAAGCCATTAAAAATTAAGTTTTTTATATTTTTATTTTTTTCTGTCACTTGGCATTTGATTTAGTCATTCTTAACAAACAAGGTTAAATTCAAATAAGTTTTAAGGCATCACTACTCATGATATAAACCTCACAGAGAGTGGAACAATTGTTTTGAGAATAAGCATTTCTTTCATATTGAAATGTGTGAAATTTGATTTATTTTTCAACACAAAAGTTAAGCAAGATACTTGCTGTTTTATAGATTAAAATCTCTGTTTCATGTTCTGCCCAAACATAACAACAGTGGAGAAAACAATGATTCTCTTGGAATTATTTCCTCTGCTAATCAAACAATTATGTAAAAATCTAAGATGGTAAGCTTAATCTGATTATGCTCTAGGATATCATCTAGAAATTTTAAATGCATGAATATTGTATTAAAAAGTGGCTTTATATAATTATTAACATTTATTAGGGAGAAAAGTTCATAACAAGATACGAACACAAAAGCTTTGTATGCTTATGAAAGGTAATGCCTTTGTTTATTTATTACTGCATTAATATGAATAAGGTTGATATATTTCACCCTTACAGATAAAGGGTAGAGACTGACTTCAGAAGGAATGATAACAGCTAACTTACCAACAGCCCTTTACAGAGATTAACAGCAATTCCAAAATATTTGAAAATATATGCTAATGATCCAGATTATGTAGTAAAAATATATGAAGATTTTTTTAAGTACGTTAAGATTTAAACAAACAACAGAGGGAGAGAAAAGAGCTTCAGGCATCTGCTGGATAATAGCAAAATGTTTAACACGGCTATCATTGAAGTTCCAAAAGTAAGGGAGATAGAGAGTAATTAAAGAAATAATGGCTGAAAGTTTTCTAACTTTGTGACAGACTTAAATCCATAGATCCAAAAAGCTAGGTGTTCCCAAATAGGTTAAGCCCAAAGAAATACTTACCAAGACATATCTTAATTAAACTTATGAAAACTGAAGATTAAAAAAAATCATGAATGTGGCTGAAAGAGAAGACATATTACATATAGAGAACACCAGTTTGAATTAGTGAAATTTTCATATCTGAAACCATGATGGTAATAAGGAAATGGCTCAGGATTTTTTAAGTGCTGAGAGAAGATAACTCTCAACTGGAAATTTTACATTCAGTAAAATTATTCTTCAGGAATAAAGGGAAAATAAAACCTTCTCCTCATACTCCCTTTGCAACGCTTCTGTCAACCTAAGATTATTCCAAAATAAAAAGTTTATTTAAAAATTAAGTGATTCAAATACATGTATTTAAATACACATAGATTAAAGGAAAACTATATATATCTATATTATATATATATAATATATATATATATCACTAGCAGAACTACCCCTGAAGATTGGCTAGGGAGAATGTTACCAAAACACCAGGGGTTCTGTCCAGGTTGTGTGACTTGCTTCGTAGAAAGCCAGTCACTGAGACGACAAGTATTGCCAAGGAAGAAGGCTTTAATTGGCCACTGCAGCTGAGGAGATGGGAATTCAATCTCAAATCTATCTCTATGACCAGCTAAAACTAGGGGTTTATGTAGCAGGGAAGAAATGTAACAGTGTGCAAGATAACGGGAACTAGGGAAGGGCAAGGAGGCATCTGGTGCCATGAACTGGTAAGTTTTAGTTCTTTGATAGTTTTTTTGAGTGGCTGAAGGTCCTTTCATGAGGAAGGAACCCAGATAAAACAAATAGACGTTTCAAGCTTCAACAGAAGCATCGATTTCTATGTTTATTCAAAAACAACTGCCTATGGTATTATTGGGCCCTTTTCAAGTGTTCTTCAAACAGAAAGTAAATGATGAAAGGAATTTTGGAGTACTAGAAAAGAGGAAACAAAATAAAGATAAGAAATATGGGTAATACATGATACAACATATCACTCTTTATCTAGCCAGTTTTATAAATTATATTTGATGATTGAAACAAAAGTTATAACACTATTTGATGCTCACGATAATGATTTTAAATAGAAGAAAAGAAAAATGCACCTAAATCGAAATGGTATTTTCATACCACCCTCATGTAGTAAAATGTTTTTAACACAAGACAGTGATAAGCATATTATAATACCCAGATAAACCAAAGAGATACACTGAAAACATTAATAATAAATCAGGATTGAATCCTGAAAAATGTTTAACCCATTAGGAAGGCAAGAAAAGGGAGACACATAGGAACACTGATTAGAAAAAGCAAATATACAAACAAAAGAGTGACTTAGTTTGAAAAAATATGTAAAAGCTTTCCAAAAAAGCAAATACACACAAAATAAATTGACAGATGTGTGTGTTAACATAAATATTTTTCTTAAATATAAACGTACTTAATACATCAACCAAAAACAGAAATTTGACAGACTATAAATAAGACAATGACCTGGCTATAAGCTATTTGCAAAAGTCTCACATTAAATTCAACCACGTAGGTAAGTGGAAAGTAAAAGGATGGAAAAAGGTATGCCATGTAAATATTAATTTAAACAAAGTAGATGTGCTACATCTGATAAATTAGGCTTCACAGAAAAGAAAATAACTAAGAAAAAGGGGGATATTTCATAACCATAAGGATCGATACACCAGAGAAACATAAGATCCTAAATGCATATGCAGCAAACAACAGACCATCTAAATTAATCCAGTTAAATTAGGTAGATCTTAATGGAGAAATAAACTAATCCACAAATATACTTAGAAACTTCAACACCTCCCTCTCAGAAACTAACAGAATTACTTTTTTTTTTTTCTTTTTGAGACAAAGTTTCACTGTTATTGCCTGGCCTGGAGCTCAATGGCACGATCTCGGCCTACTGCAACCTCCGTCTCCTGGGTTCAAGTGATTCTCCTGCCTCAGCCTCCTGAGTAGTTGGGATTACAAGCACCCGCCACCATGCCTGGCTAATTTTTGTATATTTAGTAGAGATGGGGTTTCACCATGTTGACCAGGCTGGTCTTGAACTTCTGACCTCAGGTGATCCACAATCCTTGGCCTCCCAAAGTGCTGGGATTACAGGCGTAAGCCACCGCGCCCAGCCCCAACTAACAGAATTACTTTAAGAAAATCAGTAGGTGCATAAAATAGCCAAACAACACAATAAATCAATAAGAACTAATTGGCATATATAGACCATCCTATCCAACAACAGCAGTATGTGTGTTTTTAAAATCACCAATGGAATAATCACAAAGATAAATTATATTGTAAATCATAGCACCAACCTCATTTATACTATAAAATTATAAAATTATTACAAAAGAAATTATACAGAGTGTACTTGTGATCATGGTGGGATCAAACTAGAAATTAATAAATAAAAGGAACTTCTAAACACGTGAAAACTACACAGCTCACTTTTAAATAACTATGGTTAAATATAACATTTCTAAGACAATAAAAAACATAAAACAATGGAGTCATAAATATAACATAACAAAATCACAACTGAGAAGAAAATTCATATCACTGAATGCTCACATTAGAAAAGACAAGATGTCCCAAATCAGTTAATTTTTTTATCAACAAGCCACACAAAAAGAACATGATCAACTCAAACAACAAAAGACGGGAATAGTAAATATAAGAGTAGAAACGAATTAAGCTGAAAACAGCATACACAGAGAAAATCAATAAAACAAAAAGCTGGTTCTTTGAAAAAATCAATAAAAAAGATAAAACTCTTACAAAGATAAAAGGATCTAAAACACAAATCATCAATATCAGGAGTGAAACAGGAGATACCTGCTAAAAGAATAATAATGGGACACTATGAACAAATTTAGTTTTATTAACTGGACAACTTAGAAGATATTGACGAAATCTGTGAACCACTAACTCCTAAATCTCAACCTCGATGATCTATATACAATGATCTCTATCTAAATAATCCTATAACCACTAAAACCAATTACTTTGAGATTTAAAATTTTCTGAAAAAGAAATCTGAAAGCCATATGGTTTTGCTGAAGATTTCTATCAAGTATTTAATGATGAGCACTAAACTTACACAAGCTCTTCAAGAAAATAGAATAGGAGGGGACACATCCAAACTTACTTGGGACGGGGGCAATATTGCCCAGATACAAAAATTAGGCAAAGATAATACACACATAAAATAAACTACAGACCAGTATCCCACAGGACCTCATATGCAAACAAAACTCAAAAATTAAAAAACAAAATGAAAAAACTGAAGAAATAAAATATCTGCAAAAATTATTAGCAAACTGAATCCAATAGTGTATAAAAAACTATTTATCAATAGACCATTACCAAGTGATATTTATTTCTGGCATTCAAGGCTGGTTCAATAATTGAAAATCAGTGTAATACAATGTATCAACAAGGTAAAGATGAAAAATCATATGACCATAAAAAAATGATTCACAAAAATTATTTGACAATATCCAACACCCATTCATTAAAAAAACTGCAGAAAATTAGGAATAAAGATAATTTTTCTCAGTTTCATAAAGAATATCCTAAGGAATCAAGTATTTAGTCTACATTTAATAACCATGTACAGGATCTATATGCTGAAATTACCAAACGCTAATTAAAGAAATAACAGAAACCTAAATAACTGGAGAGGATTCTGTTTTCATAGATTATAATACAAAATATAGTAAAGTCAATCATCCCCAAATTGATCTGTAGGTTTAATTTAATTGCCATACAATTCCAGCAAAGAATTTGTTGACATAAACAAGATTATTCTAAAATTTATATAGAAAGGCACTATCCTTAGAATAGCTAAAATAATATTAATAAAGAAGAATTAGTTGGGAGAAACCAATCCAACTGATATTAAGGTTTACTTTATAGCTACAGCAATCAAGATAGTGTGATATTGGTAGAAAGGGAGTCACATAAATCAATGAATGCAATGGAGAACACAGAAGCAGCTTGGCATGGTGGCTCATGCCTGATCCTAGCACTTTGGGAGGCTAAGGCTGGCGGATCACCTGAGGTAGGGAGTTCGGGACCAGCCTGACCAACATGGAGAAACTCCATCTCTACTAAAAATACAAAATTAGCTGGGCGTGATGACACATGCCTGTAATCCCAGCTACTTGGGAGGCTGAGGCAGGAGAATCGCTTGAAGCGGGGAGGCAGAGGTTGCGGTGAGCTGAGATCACACCATTCCACTCCAGCCTGGGCAACAAGAGTGAAATTCCGTCTAAAAAAAAAAAAAAAAAAAAACAGAAGCAAAGCAAAGCAACAAAGTTAACAAATTTTTGACAAAGATACAGAAGCAATTCAATGGAGAAAACAGAAAACATAACCTTTTCAACAAATCAGGTCAAGCAATTGGACAAACATTGTCAAAATGATGACACGACATAAAATTCATACCTTATATAAAAATTAACTCAAATGGGTCATAGTCTTAAATATAAAACTTAAAATTACAATACTTTTTTAAAAAACCTGAGGGAAAATCTTCGTGATCTAGGGCTTGGCAAAGAGATCTTAGACTTGGCACTGATAGCATTATACATTAAAACATGTTAAATTACGCCTCATCACAATTGAAAACCTTTTGACCTGGAAAAGCCGGTGTAATAGCATTCTCTGGAGAAACAGAACCAATTGTGTGTGTGTCTGTGTGTGTGTGTACACATACATGTATATATGAGTGACTGATCCACACAATTATGGAAGCTAGGAAGTTCCACAATCTTCCAATGTGCCATGTGCAAGCTGCAAGCCCAAGAAAGCTGGTGGTGTGCTGGTTCTGGTCCAGTCCCAAAGGCCTGTATACCACGGGAGCTAACAGTATGAGTTCCATTTCAAATCTGAAGGTCTGAGAACAAGTAACACCCGATGTCTGAGGGTAAGAGAAGACGGATGTTCCACCTCAAGTGGAAAACAAATTCACTTCCTCCACTGCAAGAGGATGCAGCAATAAGATGGCTATATATAAACCAGAAAGTGGGCCCTCCACAGACACCGAACCTCCCAGTACCTTGATCTTGGATTTCCCAGCCTCTGAAACTGTGAGAAATAAACTTCTGCTGTTTATAAGCCACCAATTCCATTGTATTTTTGTTATAGCAGCCTGAACACACTAAGACAGCTCTTATAAGAAGAATCAAAGTAGAAGATATGGATTGGAAAGATACTTACAAAATAGTACTATCTATAAAATAGAACTCGAAAAATTCAACAGGGCAAAACAAACTATCTTTAATAAATGGGTAAAGACATGAAGAGAGATTACTCAAGAGGAAATAAAAATGGAAAATAAGCACATGAAAATATATTGAACATCATTAGCGATCAGGTAAACATAAATTGAAATGATATAGTATACACCTATCAGAATGGCATATTTTACAATCATTGCCACCAATATCTTACCCTTTCTTCCTGCAGGGATCATGTTTCCTTATGCCTTTTTTCCTTTATATAATTCAATAGTAACTTAATAAATACTTGTTGAATGAATTAATAGTAAAAAAATAGATAAAAATAGTAGTAAATATAGTAAATTAGTATAGTAAAAAATATAGTAAATATAGTATAAAATAGTAGTAATATAGTAAAATAAAGTAAAAATAAATAGTAAAAAAATAGTAAATTCTATAATTTTCACAGTAGAGTAACAGCTCTTCTAATACATTAAAAATACATAGCAAAGTGAATAAAGATAAATTTCCCTAGTCTGTGTTGCTGCAAGAAAGTAAAACTTTTTCTACTTTCCTCTCTTTTTCTTTTTTTATTTTTGAGACGGAGTCTTGCTCTGTTGCCCAGGCTGGAGTGCAATGGCGCAATCTCAGCTCACTGCAAGCTCTGCCTCCTGGGTTCAAGCCATTCTCCTGCCTCAGCCTCCAGAGCAGCTGGGACTACAGGCGCCCAACACCACGCCCAGTTAATTTTTGTATTTTTAGTAGAGATGGGGTTTCACCATGTTGGCCAGGATGGTCTTGATCTCTTGACCTCGTAATCCACCCACCTCAGCCTCTCAAAGCGCTGGGATTACAGGCGTGAGCCACCGCGCCCGGCCTATTTTCCTTTCCTTATGTATTTTCCTGGTCTATGCATTCCACCATCTTGGAGCGTGACATCCAGGCCTCCCAAAGTATAATAATTTAGTAGGACCCTGGGCTGCTGAAATCGTCAAGAACCAATCCAACCTAATTTGCCTACTCTGACTCTTATAAGAGTGACAACTATGCTTATGTCTTATATAAACCACTTTTATTTTCAGTTACTCCTAGCCAAACCTATTTCTTTTTTTTTTTCTTTTTTTTTTTTTTTTGAGGTGGAGTCTCGCTCTGTCGCCCAGGCTGGATGCAGTGGCGCAATCTCGGCTCACTGCAAGCTCTGCCCCCCGGGTTCCCGCCATTCTCCTGCCTCAGCCTCCCGAGTAGCTGGGACTACAGGCGCCCGACACCAGGCCCGGCTAATTTTTTGTATGTTTAGTAGAGACGGGGTTTCACCGTGTTAGCCAGGATGGTCTCGATCTCCTGACCTCGTGATCTGCCCGCCTCAGCCTCCCAAAGTGCTGGGATGACAGGCGTGAGTCATGGCGCCCGGCCGCCAAACCTATTTCTAACCAATATCCTGGGCCAGAAAAATAGAACTGGATTTGCCTTTGAAAGATGAATGAACTCATACTTCAGAATATTTTAGGAGATTACTTTTATTTTTGAATATGTTTATAGAACTTCCATGCTCCAGATTCCCTGTGAAATAGGAGGTAGAATAAATTCAGTCTTACATCTTTTGTAAATAGCAACTACTATTAATTTGGGTAAAAAATTGAATGGCACATCTTCCACTGATTAAAAATAATATCTCGGCCGGGCGAGGTGGCTCATGCCTGTAGTCCCTGCACTTTGGGAGGCCGAGGCTGACGGATCACGAGGTCAGGAGATCGAGACCACGGTGAAACCCCGTGTCTACTAAAAATACAAAAAATTAGCCAGGCCTGGTGGCGGGCACCTGTAGTCCCAGCTACTCAGGAGGCTGAGGCAGGAGAATGATGTGCACCCGGGAGGCAGAGCTTGCAGTGAGCCAGGATCGCGCCACTGCACTCCAGCCTAGGGGAGAGAGTGAGACTCCGTCTCAAATAAAAATAATAATAATAATATCTCAATTATAAGAAAAAGTAATTTGTAGACAAGTTAAATTTTCTGCATAACTTAGACATAACATTAAATATAAAAAGTGATCTTGCCTATTATACTTAAATTCTAACAGATTATATGTTTAAAATCACACAAACAAAAATAAATAAAAACAAAACAGAGACAAAATGTGTAAAACTTGAATAAAAACAAAGCAGAGAGAAAATGTGCAAAACTTGCAGAACTAGAAAGGTAAAATTTCAAATTCTTAAAGAATGCTAGCGTGTAATTGAAATCAAGCTTCATTAACTCTAATTAGGCTTCCTGCACACATACCTAAATTTCATTGCACCAGGCTTCATAGGTAGGTACACTTTGCAGTAAATGCCTATTCAAAGTTTCCTAACACAACGGTTTAAATTTTAAGTAGTCAAGTACATTCTATTTTATTGAAATCTCTCAACAGAGTGCTTTGATGTCCTAGAATATTTATCTTCACAAAATATGCATGATTCACAAAGGCTTAGAAATCCAAAAGCTACAGTTTGCTTTACCATATACTTGTTTTATATTTCCCCTCTTCCACAAAGAAATTATGAATAGTTGGTCAATTTTAATGGTGAAATAGATAATGTCATGATTAATTTTGATTATGCAATATACCGGAACCACCATTACCAAATGTGTGAAGTTTTCTTTTCACAGCCTTGTTGTTTATTCCATTCTAGTTGCTGTTGAAGTTGTTTGTCTGCCTCATTATAGTATAAATTGCCTGGGGATAAAAGAATGACTCCCTTGTGTTTCGTTTTGTTTTTAATTCCAACAGCTCTTTGACCACTGCTCTATATAATAAATGCTAAACTGAACCAACTTTTTTCTAAGATAGGAATGACTCTAAAAATGTGAAAACAGAAACCTCAGATTGAATAATTTGAAAGTTTATTTAAGCATAGTTTATTACCGAGCCCTGCCAGTCCCGCTCACTTCTTTTTAGTAAAGGTGGCCAAAAATGCAGCTCACAGGGGCTAATATTGAGCTGGTACAGGTGGGTATGGGGTGCCAAATGTTTATTAGTCATCTTTAACTTTGTGACCCATCAATACCCTAGTTGTGGCAGCTGGTCAACATTAGAATATCACCTCTCTAGTTTACTCCGCGAGATCCAAAAGGGCAATGAAGAACTGCAAACTGGAAAAGGTTAACTTCAATTGAGGGTTAGACTGGTATTTTCACATGGAATGCTTCTAAAACGGACGTTACTTGGTTAGAAGGCAGATAAACAAATAACATCATAAAAATGGCTTAAGTAGGCCGGGCGCGGTGGCTCACGCCTGTAATCCCAGCACTTTGGGAGGCCGAGGTGGGTGGATCACGAGGTCAGGAAATTGAGACCCTCCGGGCTAACACGGTGAAACTGCGTCTCTACTAAAAATACAAAAAATTAGCCGGGCGAGGTGGCGGCACCTGTAGTCCCAGCTACTGGGGAGGCTGAGGCAGGAGAATGGCGTGAACCCGGGGGGCGAGCTTGCAGTGAGCCCAGATCGCGCCACTGCACTCCAGATCACGCCACTGCACTCCAGCCTGGGCGACAGAGCGAGACTCCGTCGCGAAAAAAAAAAAAAAAAAAAAAAAAAAAAAAGGCTTAAGTAACAATGTGTGTCTTTTCGGTCCCAAAGCCAAGGGGGCGCAGGAGTGTCTGCTGTGTATTCTCCCCAATTCCAATATGGAGGCATGGAGAGAAAGCTGTGCCAGGTATTAGCAGACATTTTATTGTGGAATGAACGTGGAGGAGACATGTTTTCTGTTAGGTTTCACTATGGCACTTTACATTTCTAAAGGAAAAAAGAAGTAGTAGAGTAGAAGAAATCGTTAATGAGTACTTTAATTTTAAATTTTAGCACTGAAACAGAGACACTGAGACTAATCTGCACTTAATTTCAGCATCAAACATGGTGAAACACCGTTTGGTGAACAATATCAAAGAGGGATTGGAAGATGAAACAAAACTGGTCAAAGATCAAAGAAGCTGCGGCAGAAAGGATCTGCCCTCTGATAGTTGATTATTCCACCAATTCCTTCGTGAGGAAGAAATAGACTTAATACCAGAACTGTATTTTAGTATTCGTAAATTCTGTGTGATTGTGTTTGTAAGTACCTTAATGAGACGTAAAATGAGATTATTCTAGCCTCAGTTTTAGTCTAAGCACTGAGATAATAGTTTCTAACAGGTTTCATATTCCAGAAGAACTTTGAATGAATTTGCTAAAAAAGGTGTGGTAGACAGAATACCAGCACCCCAAAAGTCTTCACATCCTAATATCTAGAACCTGTGAATACATTATGTTATATAGCAAGGGGAATTATGATTGTAGATGGAATTAATGTTTCTTATCTGCTAACTTTAAGATAGGTGTATTATCCTGGATTATCCATGCGGACCCAATGCAATCGCAAGGATCCTTAAAAGTGGAACAAAAGCAGGTGAGTCAGTGTTAAAGTAGTGTAATGTGTAAAAGACTCAACCGGCCACGGCTAGCTTTGCCAATGGAAGGGGACTATGAGTCAAGGAATATGGGAAACATCTAGAAGGTAATTTGGGAAAGGAGCCATAGGAAATGAATATAGCAGTCACCAAGGATTAGTTTTGTTTCTCTGAGTTAGCCACTTACCTGAAGCCCATAAGATATCTACAGCCTGTTGCAGAAGAATGTTGCAGATATCTAAAAATGGTGGTGGAAGATTAGAGGATTGTTTATGGAGAGTTGCTTGTCTTCTAGCTCAACACTCGTGAGAAAGGGTTCAAAGAAACCTTTCAGGGAATATAATATGTGCCCTCTGGATTTGGGGGACAAATGCACTGTTGTAAGAATCATCTATGAAAACAAATTAGAAAGGAATTGCTAGTACCAGAAGCTGTTTATAGTAAAAGACTGCAATTCCACCAGTACATGTAGTCAAATATTCAAGATTTCTCTAAGAACATATATACAAGCCATGGCAGTAATGCTAGCACTGGGCAGCTTTGAAAGTAATCTTCATTCAAAGGTTACCTGAGCAGTACTTGATGTAGGTGTACTTTTGGATGCAGAAAGTGCAGGTGCATTAGAAACCAGCCACACAGAAGCACTGCCTCCATCATGGGCATTATGTCAATGGGGCCACTGAAGAATTCATAGAAGATCCCTCAACAAAAAGGATCAATTTCAAACATATGTTACTGCCAAAGGAAATCAGTGCTGGATTGCTTTGGTGCTGTTTAAGTCAGTTCTTTCTTGTCTCTTTATTTCTTCATTCTCCCTAGCTCCAACTCTGGAGAGAATTAGTTTAAGAGTATGATGAGCAAGCTTATTTCCTATGTCCCTCAGTCCATATGGTATAAAGGAGCTTCAACATACATACAGCTCTAATGCTTACAACAGGGTTGAAGACAGCAGACACATCAAGCCTAGTACTTCATAAATGAGTCCTGAATTTTGATAGGTGTTTTATTTATGTGCCCATCCCTAGCCCCATCACTTGTGCCCAGGTAATAGGGTTTCATTTACAGTATGGTTGCTTCTACTGGAACGTTAGGGACCGGGTAGGAGACAAGATCCCAAGAGGTGATGACAGAGACTAAGGAAAAGGAAAAGGGGATCTAAATACAAGAAAGTAGATGACCTGCATGATGAATATTTGGGCATTCACACAAGCCTGCCTCTGTCAAACAAGAAATTATCTTCGTACTTGGAAGAAAGAGAATCAAGCATAAGGGTATCAGGCTCACTTGTCAAGGGAAGAAACAGAGTGATTTCAGATCCCAAACTATAATTTTCCCAAAGACTAACTTGATACTAAAGTAATTTAAATTTAGTTAATTAAATTTCACAGGAAAAGAAGCAATAGATGTGTTCTACGTGCATGCATGCACACAAGTACTGATGTCCAAGACAGCTTCTGAAGTAATGAGAGAAGTGTTGATTCTAGAATCAAGGTAATCCTTTAATTAAAAATGGCCCATTTCATTTCAAATTTGTAAAGCAAATGAACAGGTGGTGAAATGTCAGTAACCTTCTTTTAGTATGTCCTCATTACTTTGTTTCTTTCTGACTCTTTAACAATGAAGTCTGAAGTATTATCAACATGAAGTGGCTTTTTGGCAACGTTCAAAGGATTGGTTTTCAATTCTGGCTGATAATACCAGCTCCCAATGTACGACTTTTATTTCCTTCAGTTAATTCCTTGTGTAATACACCTACTCACAGTTTTCGTCTAATGCTCAAATCCAATTTCTTTTAAGAAACATCAGAATTATCTAAATCAGCACAACCATTTTCAAGTGAAATAAAATAAGCCATCAGAGGGATGATATTTTCAGAAAGTTTTTTGTTGCTGTTCAGATCCAAATTGAAATGAAAACTGTTTTGGGAACATAAGCTAGAAATTGAACTTTTTTTTTTTTTTTAACATCAAAAATATTTGAAACAGATTCTGTAGGCAAGACAATTGATTTGAAAAGCCAGTATTTTTTTTATAAGGAGACATGAAACAGATACTATGTTTTGAAGTAATGATTATATTTATTAATAGCTCTTTTTGTCAGTATATGCTTTTAAGTCTAGATTTCTTACACAGAACAAGTGAATAATGAGTGTTTTGTCCTGTTAGCAGCATGATATTTTTTCATTAATAGATCGGAAAAGCTCAGAAATTTGCCATTCGCAACTATTTCCACTTGTAGTTTGTAGTTCATCTGAAGTTTTTGGTTTTGTTTCTGTCTTGTTGAGCGGTGTGATGTTTTCGAGATCACTGGTTTTCACAAAACAGCGTGCTGCAGATTCGTCTGGCATTCTTGTTGTGTGCTGATTCTGGGGCTCTGTCTCAAATGCCACAAACTACTGTGGTAGAATTCATGAGGCTGAAACCTAGAGGTGAATTTTAATAAACTTTCCAGGTGACTTTTGTAGTAGTAAATTTTGAAAAGCCCCGTACTAATAAATAAAATCTGAATTTTAAAGTGTCATAAACTTGCAGTTTCTGTGGAAACAGGCTCAGTTTAATCAAATGCTATCTGTGATATTTTACTAATAAGTGGCATTCATCAAATTTAATTCAAGATCTCATTTATAAAGGAATTGATTATTCTGCCCTCACAGTAATACTCGTCTATCAGTAAGAAACTGGAGGATTGGGCATTTTTCTTTGAGAAGTGAATTGAATATGCATAGGTCAATCTTTATTTGGAAATATCCTCAAATTATTATTCTAGTAATTTCAGGAGTATCCATATTTCAACAGTTTTGTAGAAAGAAAATGTGTTAAGTATGTCACATCTTTTGGAGTTGTCCCTAGGTCAAAACAAAGCTAACTAGAAAATTAGTACCCACGAGAAAATCAATAGACAGCCTACCCCATTACCCTGAAATGCTGAAAGGAATCAAGGTGGTCATCCAGGTCATTTTTCATTCCAGTGTGTGACCTTCCTCTCAGAATGTTTTTAATCTGGCTAAGCATGAAATCTTTTCATCCCTGAAGGTCATCTTTTCTATTTGCAGATGGCTCAAATCATTGCAATGTTATTCTGTATAGTGAGCTACAGCTTTCCTCTTTTTAGCTTCTGCCTAGTGGAATAATTTTTAAACTCAAAAAAAAAAAAAATACAAAGCAAATCTTGCATTTATTTGATATGATAGCTTTTTAAATGTTTCATTAGAAATATATTCTCTTGGGTTTTCTCTCCAAACACATGAAGATATCTTTTTCCAACTGTTTCAATTATAGTATTTTTGGCTGTTGTTTTTTTGTTTGTTTGTTTGTAGAGACAGGGTCTGACAATGTCGCCGAGGCTGGTCTCAAACTCCTGGGCTCAAGCGATCCTCCTGCCTCAGCCTTCCACGTAGCTGGATCTATAGGTGCATGCCACCATGCCCAGCCAGATCATAACTTTAAAACCTTTTCTATACTTGGTCACTTTTTGCCAATTTCAGTTTTTCACTATTCCTCTTTGAAGCATATTTCACTGATATTATTGTTTTCCTTACAAGATAAAGAATGTTGTATTTGTTGTATCATTTATTCTGGAATTTATATTTCAGTTAAGACAATCTAAGATAGGATTTTTATTCATTTATTTTGTTTTTAAAAATTGTTGTCATTTGTTTTATTTTCTTGGAAGCCGTATCACATTATTATTAACTTTTTTTTGGTTTTTAGGCAAAGAAATTCCAAACGATTTTGCTTTTTGGCACTGATACTTCGTTGTATATTGGTATAGTTGATGTTATGGATTTATTGAAATGGTAAATGTATCTCATCAGTGGAGCCACATTCTCCTTGCAAAATCCACTCATTCTGTGAATATTTATGATAGTATTTTGTATCTGTCACTGACAGAGGCATATTGTAGATAAGAAACAATTACAAACTCTGGCTCACACTAAACTGAGGAGATAGAACCTCATATGGTATAAAACCATGAAAAAAGAAGAAACAATGCCGTAAGTCATGTAGTAGACTTGTAAGAAGATTCCAGTGGGTGAACAATAGAGGGAGCATTTAATTGATTGAGGATATGAGGAAGAATTTTGAAGAGACTTCAAGTTTCAGAAGACAGAACACAAAATATAATTTTATTTCATCGAATTATATTATTTTGTTTGTTGGTTAGTTTTTGGTCTTCTCAACTAACTTTCCTTGCCTAATTAGGGAGAAACTTGTGGCCCAACAAAATTAATCTAGTACAAAAGGGTTTCTTTTTTTTTTTTTCTATTTATTTATTATTTTTGAGACAGAGTTTCACTCTTGTTGCCCAGGCTGGAGTGCAATGGCAAGATCTCGGCTCACTGCAACCTCTGCTCCCGGGTTCAAGCGATTCTCCTGCCTCAGCCTCCCGAGTAACTGGGATTACAGGCATGTGCCACCACTCCTGACTGATTTTGTATTTTTAGTAGAGACAGGGTTTCGACACGTTGGCCAGGCTGGTCTCGAACTCCCAACCTTATGTGATCCACCTGCCTCGGCCTCCCAAAGTGCTGGGATTACAGGCATGAGCCACCATGCCCTGCCTTGCAAAGGGGTTCCTTATAAAGCAAAGGAAAATATAGTTTTAAGATAATTTGAAAAAGTGATGAAATTTAAATAAAGCAGTGCTTTTGGTTTTGGTTCTTAAATAAAACATTATTTCAATGGGCTTAGTGCAAAGTAGGTCTCTCTAAAAGAGTTAACACCAGATCCAGACTGCAAAGTGAACTTAGCACCCTATTGCCTTGGAAACTACCACAAGGCTAAGATAGATGTGGAATACTGTGTGCAGGAATTCCTTATTGAAAGCTGTATATCTGGGTTGACGATCAAGGCAGCTTCTCTGTGTCAAAGCACATTAGATTCTCTAGTCCTCCGAAGTTTCTGATGGTCCACAATTTTAGAGAACAAAGCTATTCAGTAACCAAACGAGAAATAATCACTCAAAGAAGGAATGATGACACTTTACAACTGACAATTGTAGTGTGTATTTGGGAGGAACATTGTTTCCCATCAATGTTGCCACGGCTTTGTGTTTGTCAGGTATCCTGGCTTGATAAATGGCTGGGAAGAGCTTCATTTTCTGAGTCTGAGCGAATGTTTACTCTTTCACAATATACTTCCAGTTCGTCTTACACTACGACGGCTCTGAGCACCCTGTTATCTCAGACTGTCTTGATTTTGCATCAACTTTCATCATTTGTCATTGTGAACTCCACTTCATCTTCCTGGTGTTGGTTGAAAATTTCCTCTTCTCTAAGCCCTTTCTGGACGCTCTTCCTCCTCTCATTTGATGGCTTCCTCCTTGGTATTTCGAATGTGCCACAAGTGCTGGTTATTCTCCTTTCAATCTCCAGATTCATTCTCATCTCTCTCGTCCTTGCTGTGTATTATAAGAACAAGATTGGTGGCGGTTAACATTAAATGTAGGTTCCAGGCATGAGCAAAATTGAATTGATATCACTTTCTAATTATATGATGGCACATTATCTTTTCTATATTGGGTACACAACTTTTCAGTTGAAACTAATTAAGGGCATAGATAAATGCTGAGTGATATAATCCATGGACTATAATGGTTGTTCTTTTTGTTCCCAGGCCCATTTTGTTGCTCTGAAGTTTGCCTTCTGAGGCTGACTTTTATACTGTCTTCTACATTTTGCTTAGGTTCAACCAATGTGGGATAATATCAGAAGATTGGAGGGTGGAACAAAAAGAGAGATGAGGGTATTTATTCCTTTTCTCCTTGTTACCAACACTTCGGGGTGTGGCTGCATTCCTTCATAGCTATAGTTTGGGTTGGTGGCCCTTTTTTTTTTTTTGAGACAGAGTTTCACTCTTGTTACCCAGGCTGAAGTGCAATGGTGTCATCTTGGCTCATTGCAACCTCCGCCTTCTGTGTTCAAGCAATTCTCCTGCCTCAGCCTCCCGAGTAACTGGGATTACATGCATGTGCAACCAGGCCTGGCTAATTTTGTATTTTTAGTAGAGACAGGGTTTACCCATGTTAGTCAGGCTGGTCTCAAGCTCCTGACCTCAGGTAATCCGCCCGCCTTGGCCTCCCAAAGTGCTGGGATTAAGGGTGTGAGCCACACCGCCTGGCCAGGTGGTCCTTCTACAGCTCAAGGGCACAGTGGGCTTCCCTTTTCCCTTCAGGCAGAATGCAGGAAGCAGTGTCTGTTATTGATGATCCCTGGGTACTTTCCCATCCCTTAATGGTTCCCTTAAATCTGCTCACTCACGTTAATAGCACCTCATTAAATCGTTTTGATTAAACCTTAAGTGTGCTATTTATTTCTTGCTAGGACTCCAATTTGTATACCCCAATTTAGCACCAACAGTTGTTAGCACAAATAACAACAGCACTATGTTATTGATCTCGCTGACAGCTATCTATTTCCACAAGTGTTTTGAAGACTTGATGATGTGAGTAGGATATTACTATCTGTACAAAGGATTGGGCACATTGTGAGAACTGAAGTATTATTGCAAAGACTAAAGAACTAAAATATTATTGAAGAAATGACTGACTGAATGAAAAAATAAATGGAGTAGCCTCAACAGGTTCGTGAAAGACATTACTAAAATATGGAGTATAAGCCATGGCAAAAACTGTGAAGAATGTCATTACAAATACTACAATAGATGACTACTATCTGTTTTGGTCTGGTTATTCCACCAGTTATTGGTTTATCATCTAGCTGCTAGAGCCTAGCATGTGTTTTTGAATGTGATTTTCAAGGCTCTCATGAGAGACATTATAAAGTAATACATGTATTACAAGGTATTAGATTCACTAGGACGTGAAGATAGTCTGGCATGATTTTCTTTTGGTGAATGTTATTATCACTGACAAATTACTTAAAGAACAATGCCCTGGATTGCAGGAAAATTCATTTGTTAGTGCTTCCCAGAATCTACCTGCAGTGGTCGTGATTCTTATTCCACTAACGTGGTTCCATAAAAATATCACAGCTATCCCTTTAAATCAAGTTGAATCTGAATGTATGACCCTATCCTGTTGAGCAAGCAAAAAAATTGCATCTCAGTCATTTTTTAGGCTCCTTACCCTCACACCAGGAAGGGTCAGGTAGTAGTCATGGAGATTTCATGTAGCAACATGGTATCTGACCATCTGAATACTCATTTTTCTGAAATGCACTTTACCCCAACCTGAAAATCACTCTACAGTTGAGAATTCCATTGTTTCTGTTCGACGTGGGGCACAGAATATTTTGCTACATCTGGAAGCAATCAGACACAGACTCCAAACTCCCTCTATGCATGCTTTCCAGACACTGGGAAATTTCTTTAAGGCTGACTTGAAGAGAAAAGAATCCCCCCCACCATAATCCAATCATAGAACTAAAGAAAAATTTGAAAAATCAAGATGGGATGATTGGTTGTTTGCAATCAGAATTTGATTTCAGTTTTGCGTAACAAACTTCCCCTGAGTAGAGAGAGAACTTAACATACCCTGGTACCTTCCTGAAGCTCAGAATGAAAACACACTGGTTATGTGACCCAAAAAATGTTAATTCAAGCATAATGGTACATTATAAGTTGCCTGACATCTATGCTTGTATGGTCCTTATCTGTTCAAAGTCACTTGACTGGCAAATAATAGTTATGGTCAAAAAATTAATACATTTATGATTAATGAATGAAACACAATAAAACAAAAGACAAATAGCCTATGCCAAAGAGGCTTTATTGTTTCTTTGTTTTGCTTTTATGAAAATGTACCACATAAGAGGTGTGGGTGTGATGACAAAAAGTGTATTCTCATGCTTGGCACCATGAAAACTAGATATCTAGATAATATTGTTCATGGGTGGTTTGTATCTTTTCTTTTTCCTTTTGCTTTTTTTTGTATTGCATTACTACACAGTTAGCAGATTTAAAGTACTATTATTTATTTCATAAAATGTACATATAAGACACATATCCATATTACAAAAAGAATAAAATATATTTATATCATTTTATTGCCTCTATATTTAGCTAGATCAGACATTTTGGCATTTGTGGAACTAGAAATGGTTTCCAAACCTTGGCCTTTAAAAAATGTTGAAGATAATATAAGCTTAAGGCATAATTTGTTTTTCAAATATGGTCATTTTTAAAGATTCTTGAATTATTATAAAACTATCTTGAGAAAATACTTCACAACCTAATTTACCATCACATAATATTAAGAATATCATTAAAAACATTATTAGTCTGCCCTTCATAATGTAAGTGCTAGAATATTTCAAATTGAGGTTGTCATATTTTTCTAATGTGAGTATTTATGTTTGAGACTTAAAACATGTCCATAGAGGGAGAAGGAATTTAAATAGTCAATAATGTCTTAGCCCTGAAAAGATTTTTTTCGTCATGTCTATATCTATGGTTGCATTTTCACATTCACTGTGAATTTTCTCCCAAATACAACACTAGATAATTAGTGGTTTTAGAAAAATAATAACAATAAATTTTTCAGCATAATTAATATCAGGTGAATAAAAATGGTCACATGCTTGATAACTGAAATATAAATCTTAAAAATGTAAGAGTGGTATCTTTAGAATTTTTAAATTTTAATTGTTTAATTCAGTTTTCAAAAGTATTTTTTTTTCTTTTACGTCAAAGTAGTGCTTAATGTTTATGGTCAAATGATTCAATCATGAAGAAGAAAACATCCAAGTGTTTAAAATGTATTTGGTGCCATTTTCTTGGGATGTAAAATTATAATAAGAACAACATAAAGCTCCTTTATGGAATTAATTTCTTTAAATTTTTAAACCATTCATCAAGAAGAAGACTTGCCTCAGGATAATATATTAAGAAGTTATGACTTCAAATTTTCTGAGAAGGAAACTATGTTTTCAGAATAACAAACAGATAATACACTGTTCAAAGTTAGAAACAGCGAGAGCTAATGTGTGAAAGCGACAACTAATACTTGACACTTTCTCTGAATAGCATGTGGGACTTGGCTTACAAAGTTTTAGAAATGGAAAGTAATTGGCCAGGTACAAAAGAAAGCAAATGATCCACACATTCTATAACTGTAATAATACACATGGACCGATGATTACTGACTCATTGACTGGCATGTAGAACAAGCCAAATAAGTCAAGAAAAAATACTATTTTTAAAATATCTTCCAATTCTTTCCTCATTATTTTAGTTACCTTTATTTTATGATCTCTGTCATTTTTATGGTTTTCTGTTGATGAAGTTCTCTTCTTACTATGATTCCTATTTTGTGGCATTTTATGTATCATGATTAATTATTGGATGCTGCATCTTTTGAACTTCTGAAATTTATTCTCTTTCTTTAAAGCTACAAAGTTTATTTGGCTAACCATAAGCCACATTTGATTACTGCACATTTAAATTTGAATTTATATTTTTTAAATTCAATTAAATTAAAATTGTATTTTTCAGTGACTCTAGTGACATTTCAAGTGCTTAATGTTTATGTTCAGACAGTGAGAAATAATATTTCCATCAGAGCATAAAATTCAATCAAACAATATTACTTTAAAGAATCTTTGGTTCTTTAAAGTAGGCAAATTATTTGTAGACCAATTTAAACTTTTTTGAGATGTGATTTTTAGCTTTTTTATGGTAGCTATTCAGAGGTCTTTATTCTAGGGCAATTTTAGATCTTGTACTAAGGCTTGATCTTTCTGAAATCTTCACAGAAGGCCTCAGGAGTTCAGAGAGGTTCTCCACTCTGGCGAGTTGGAACTCCCTTGCCCTTGAAGCATGTATGTACATTTTCAGCTAATGAAAACCTGGGGCTTGTTTTTGTCAAGCGTCATGAAACATCACCCTGTAACATGTGCAGCTTGGTATTTAGGCCGTGTGAGTGGAGCCCGACGCTGGAATTTTTCTTTGCTCCCTTTTCTCTGTGACCCTGACACACGTATTTTTGCTTTATGCTCCCTGAACTCTCTATCTTCTCAACCAAGCAAACGTACTTCACTCTGCTCAGGTTTCCCTCCTTGCAGCACAGTTGGCAAAATGTTTCAAGGGACAAATCCTGGGCTGTCCTTGTTTGTTTTCTTCTCTCAGGAATGACTATCTCTCTCTACTTTTATCTAACATATGAAAAGTGTTGATTCAATGCATTTTTTTTTTTTCAATTTTCTAGTCTTTCTGGTGAAATAGCAAATATAGCACGTAACTGATACTGTTTGCTAATAATTTGTTCAGGATTTTCTGTCTATGTTTGTAAAGAATGGTCGTTTATTTCCATTTCTTATACCGTCTTTTGGGTTTCACTCGGTTTACTTGGTACGGTAGGCTGAACAAGGTCCTCTAAAGAGGTCTATATTCAGAATCTGCAGATATCCTACCTTACGTGGGAAAGGGACTTTGCAAATATAATGAAAATAGAGACCCTGGGATAGAGAGAGTATTCTGTATTATCCGGATGGTATCAATCTACTCATGTGTTTCTGAAAAGTCTAGAACCTTTACTGGCTGTGGTCAGAAGGAGAGGTGACTATGAGAGAAGGACCAAAGAGATGTATGTGAGGGTCTCACTATCCAATACTGGCTTTGAAAACAGAGGAAAGGTGCTAAGAGGCCGAAAACTGTGAGCGACTTTTACAAGCTGAAAAGTGAAAAATGGATTTTCCCCTGGAGACTACAGAAAGGAACGAAACCCTGCCATAGCTTGATATTAGCTTCACGAGATGAGTGTTGGATTTTTGGAGTTATGTAATTGTAAGATCAATTTCTGTTGTTTCAGGCTACTGCATTTGTGGTAATTTGTTATAGCAACAATGCAAATGTAATATACTAGGTTAGGCTGACAACAGAAAACATATTTGGAAATGTTTCCTCTTCTACTGTTGTTTGAATTTCCAGAAATCGTGTCAAGTAGGCGTTATTTTTTCTGTAAAAGCTGGCAGAAGCCACAGTGAGACTCTCAATTCCCAGAGTCACTTTTCGTACAGGTTCTTAATTACAAGTTCAATTTTCTTACGAGATATAATCTGTTGTGATTTTCGATATTTTCTTATATCAGTATTGACAATGGTAATTTGTTTTTCAAAGTATTTTCATCTCCACATTGTCAAATTTAGATGCAAAAAAATAGTTCATAATAGTCCTGTGTTCATAATTACTATAATATCTGTATTGAAATCCTATGTTCTCTTTCATTCCTGATAATGAAAAATTTTATTTTTTTCACTTTTTCCCTTTGTCAATTTGGTTAAAGATTTTGAAATTGTATCTCCTTTTCAAAGAACTTTTTGTTGTTGTTGTTGTTGTTGTAGTATCGAGGAATTTTTTGTTTATATATTTTCTTTTTGAAAAAAATTTCAACTTTTATTTTAGATTCAGGGGTACATGTGCAGGTTTGTTACTTGGGTGTATTGCATGATGATCAGATTGGGGTACAGTTGATCCCTTTTTTTTTTTTGGCTTTTTTTGTTTACACAATTCAATGATGATATGTTTTAAGTTGATCCTTTATTTATCCTACTTTGCATTATAGAGTTTTTTGGAGCTGATGGTTTAACAGAAAAATCATTTATAACAATTTTTTTTCCAAAATTTGTTCTACCCCTTTCTCTTCTTCTTATAAGGCTAGAATTATATACATGTTAGAATACTTAATATTATTCTTTATGTCAGTAATATTCAACTCATATTTAAAATTTTTTTTCTTTTTTTCAGTCTGTATAATTTTTATTATATCTTTGAGGTCTTTGTTCCTTCCTTCCACCCTGTTCAATTTGTCGTTTAGTCTATCCAATAAATATTTGGTTCCCATTATGGAACTTTTTAGTTTTTAAATTTTCTTTTGTGTGTATTATAAGTTTTTCTGATATATTAATATTTCATCTCTTGACACATTATAGCCATATTTCTTGTAAATTTTTAAAAATATTTATAATAGTGCCTTTAACGTTCTTGTTTTCTGATCCCAATAACTGAGTCACCTGTGGGTCTGCTTCTACTGACTATACAATTTGTTTCTTATGGGCCACCATTTTTTGAACTTATACCTGTCTCATATATATATTTTTAACCTTATTTTACACATTGTATGTAAGACAATGGACACACACACATTTCTTTTGTTGTGTGTATTATCTAGAACATGCAAGCTCTTTTTATTGTCTAACAATTAGCGTTGAGAGAGGCTGATCCTGTAAATTTTTCCTAGAGTTGGGCTGGTGTGGGGAATAGTTTTATTTAGACTGAGTTTATGTGTGATTATGCAAACTCTGAACCTTCTGGATCTTCACTACCTTTCTGATCTTGTCAGTCTTTCAGCAAGAGTATGACATTGCTGTTTTAAATATTTTGGTTTACCTTTGGATTCAATTAGCTCTGGAATCCGTGTACTCTGAGAATGTGTAAACTTTTGGGCTTCTCTCTGCTTTTTGGTCCCTTCACCACTGACTGTTTCTTAGTAAAATTCAGGGAAAAGTATTTGATGAATTGATCTCTCTTTGCATCGGGTGCTCCTTCAGTTCAAATCATCTTTTTAACTCACAGCATTTTATAAGAATTAGCCGATTTCTCTTTATCCCTGCAATATATTTCTATCTACAGCCACCTTACACCTTTGTCTACCCATATTTTGCCTAGGCACTCCACTCTGGCATTATGCTCTTCTGTGACAGGTTTATTGATGTCTAAAAGTTAGTTTCTCAAAGCCCCTTTGTATATGTCACTGTTTGATAGCCCAATATCAAAAGTATTTTTTTCTTCTGGGGTTTTCTTATTTTTACCATGCAAGTCATTTCCTGTCATTGTATATTTTAACAAGAAGTGGAAAGTCTTCTCATAGTGCCTTTAACATTATACTCCATGAATCACTGTGACTATAATAGTAATAGGACTTTGTACTTCATTTTAAAATGTTTTAATTAATGCAAAAAGTTACTGTTGATTTCCAAAAATTACAAATTGGCTGGGTGTGGTGCCTCATGCCTGTAATCCCTCAGTTTCGGAGGCTGAGGCAGGAGGATAGCTTGAGGCCAGGATTTCAAGACCAGCCTGGGCAACATGGCAAGACCCCACATCTACAAAAAATTTTTTTGAATTATTTGGGCATGGTGGCATGTGCCTGTAGTCCTTTCTACTCAAGAGGCTTAGGTGGGAGGGTCACCTGAGTGCAGGAATTTGAGGCTGCAGTGAGCTATGATTGTGCCACTGCTCTCCCGCTCGGGTGACAGAACGATCCAGTCTCAAAAAAAAAAAAAAGACCAAAGAATGTATTTGGATTAAAGTGTTCTTTCCCTGGAAGTCCATGATTCAATTTTTTTTTTCTTTTAGACCGAGTTTCGCTCTTGTTGCCTGGACTGCAGTGCAGTGGCACGATCTCGACTCACCACAACCTCCACTTCCTGGGTCCAAGCGATTCTCCTGCCTCAGCCTCCCGAGTAGCTGGGATTACAGGTGCCCGCCACCATGCCAGGCTAATTTTGTATTTTTAGTAGTGACAGAGTTTCTCCATGTTGGTCAGACTGGTCTCAAACTCCCGACCTCAGATGATCCGCCCGCCTTGGCCTCCCAAAGTGCTGGGATTACAGGCATGAGCCACCGTGCCCAGCCAATTCAATCTTTTCAAACTTCATTTACTTACCAGATTTTGAGTTTGTGGTATATGTATGGCATGGTGGTGGATTTTGAGGACTCAAGAATAAAATGAGTCCATGTTTTTCACTAAATATCAAGGGACGTTTCAGAAAAATAATTATAAAAAACAATAACATATACAACTAGAATTTACTGTCAACTGGCTGTGAGAATTGAGGATGAATTTCTGGTTAAGATCCATAGAGCTGAAATGTTAACCTATGGATTTGATGTGAGAATCACACTTGGCAGTTGATGCTGATACGCGCTTCTTGTCACTTGACACAGAGCAGACGGACTGACCTGAAAGTCTTTGAAATCATTTGTCTGTCATGCCATGACTTAGCTTTGGTCACCAACACAAACTCTGTGCTGTCATGAAAAAAAAATGCAGCTATCTTCTACTATGTAGAGTTTGCTTTATGGTCAGTATACAATTGCTTTATGAGATATGATCAGAGAACAATTAATTACTTTAAGCATACTGTTAATTCTACTGACTGATATTCCATGTAGGTAAAGGCCATACATCAATAGTAGAAGTGGTGCAAAAATATCCATGGTGTAGAGCATCTTGGATTTTTTTATTTTATTTTAGTTATTTATTATTATTATTATTATTATTATTATTTTGAGACAGAGTCTTTCTCTGTCACCCAGGCTGGAGTGCAGTGGCGCGATCTCGGCTCACTGAAACATCCACTTCCCAGGTTCAAACGATTCTCCTGCCTCAGCCTCCCAAGTAGCTGGGATTACAGGCGTGTGCCACCACGCCCAGCTAATTTTTGTGTGTTTAGTAGAGACTGGAATTCACCATGTTGGTCAGGCTGGTCTCGAGCTCCAGACCTCAAACCCATCCGCCTTGGCCTCCCAAAGTGCTGGGATTACAGGCGTGAGCCACCGCGCCCTGCCTGCATCTTGGATTTTTAATTCCAACAGAAAATTAGTGTAGTAAAGCCATGGAGAGGAAGCAGACTGGTACCAGTCCTGTTGGAGACTTCAGATTTCCAGGTGTTCTATTGGTTGGGAGCGTCAGAAATTGCGATCTTCTATTAGAAGAGCAGTACATCTTAAAGTGACACCCTCCATGGTTATTTCAGAATTAGTGGAAAATGGGGACAAAACAACTTGCTTTATAGTTATAGAGCTGTGAATGTGATTCTGTCTGAAGCCAAATTTAGAATTTCCAGGAAATTAGTTTTTAAATAAGCAGTTATATATATTTTTGATCATTATACAAAGCTATGAATAAACTAAAAATGTGCATTGACTTTCTTGTTCACTTTTTGGTTTGCACTGGAAACCACTGAACGCTTGGATCTAAGAGTATGTGAGACAAAAAGTCTAATACTTCTTTTGAAATGCTCCAAAAACCCTTATGCTAGGGCTAGTAATCAGACTCAAATTAATGGTGCAGTGTTGACAATCATCAGTTGACAACCATAAATAAGTCTCTTTGTACTAAAAGAAGTAAATAAGACATATAAAGCTCTTCTTAGCAACAATCATAGTAACTAAAAATACCTAGGTAGGGGAGAAATATGCAAGAACAGAGGGATGGAATATTGTATTAGTTTGCTAGGGCTTCCATTGGCAAAATACCACATATTGGGTGGATTAAACACCAGAAATTAATTTTTTGTCACAATTCTGGAGCTGGAAGTCTGAGATCAAGCTACCAGCAGAGTTGCTTTCCGTAAAATCCTCTCTCCTGGATTTGCAGGTCGCCATCTTCCTCCAATGTCTTTACATGATCTTACCTCTGTGTGTGTCTGTGTCCTCATCACCCCTTCCGGAAAGGATACCAGCCATAGTGGATTCACACCCTATTCAAGCAACCTCATTTTACCTTAATTACCACATTAAAGGCCCTATCTACAAATACAGTCCCATTCTGAGTTATATGGAGATAAGTACTTCAGCATACCAATTGCAGGGAAATAATTCATCTCATAACAAACATCTCTTAAAACAATGTAATATATAAATCAGAATGATGCTCTAATATTGACTATTTACAAAAACAACTTTTTATGAAGCTACCTCACACTGCTCCTATAAATACACACGACTTTTTAGTTCTTTCAAAATTATTTCATATTTAATTAGGTAGGATTTTTAGGTAACAATGTAAATCGAGAGAAACTTATCAAGGCCCTTTAGCAAGATATAATGAATATGGACATTTTTGTAGGAAATAAATCTGTAATTTATTATTCCCTGTGCAGGAAGCAGAGTTCAACTAGAAGCAAATGAAAGACAATGCAAGATAATCTTATAATATTAATTCACTGTAAGCCAAGAGTGGCTTGATCTGAGATTAGAAGGAATCATATGACTTTAGTTTGGTGGCAAGTATGAGGGTGAACACACCTCCAACTTATCCTTCTCCAAGGAATATAGTGGGCACACAGAGCAGATGGCACTTACAATTGATGTATGGCAGATAGAGTAATCAATCAGAAGGAGAGACTGTCTGTAGCTAGCTATTAATGAGGGTAGCCACATGGGAATAGCATGGCTTCAGCCAGATCTGATATCTTGCCTTGGATTCTACTAGTTTGTAAGGAGAACCATATATATATATATGTATATATATGTATGTGTATATATATATGTATGTATATGTATATGTATTTTTTCCTTTTCCTTATCTAAAAATATTTCCAAGAGATCCAGACATCTATGAGAGAAATCTTAATAGTATTCCAAAATAGCTTCAATCTTATATAAGAATTTGATATGATAAATGTGAAATGTTTTACATTAGTGGAGATACAATGGACTTCGGGAGAATGTGCAGAGAGACTGAAAGGAGTAAGATTGCTGTTTCAATAAAGAAAAGTATAATGTATTAATCTTATAGAAACTTGAGATGTAGTTGTATTGCAGGAGTTCTTGGCACTGACTCAGAGGCTTTAATATTTTCAATGATTTGCCTTGCGTGCTACACATTCTTAAAGTAGCAGGGCTTGTGACTTTGAGTGAGCAGCCATTTACATGGTGACCTTCATAATCATCCATTTCTTTTTACTTCTTACTATTTTCTCAACAAATTGCACGACATGATAACACATTATTGTTTTGGGATTACTTAGAGACTTGGATTTACAAAATATAAATAAGTAGCATATTATCTTCGGGCGTTTCAGGATTTAAATTATATGACATAGGGCTCTGAGGAACCCATTAAGGACTCTTAAGACCATCGAAAGACTCAGTTGGATCAGAAACCTCCCATGTGGGTCGTTATTGCTGCGTGGATTTCTTCAGAGTCTGAAAAAGTCCTAGGGGAGAAAGACTTGGTTACTATGATAAAGTGTAATTTGTAGAATCAGTTGAACCATTTTTTTCTGTGTTTGTCTTGGAAGAGTCAGTGTCTAAATCTAGTTACACGGAGGGATATAACATGGCCAAAATAATGCCTTCAGATAGTTTCCTGGCTAAAAGTGTCTGTCTGTTACCCTGTTCTTTAATTTCTTTGAGGTGTTCTTGTCACATAAATTTGTAGGAGAAAGGTCCTGCTAGCAATGAAATGAACCTTAACTCAAAATTAGTATTTAATGTGTGTGTGTGTGTGTGTGTGTGTATGTGTGTGTGTGTGTGTGTACCAGAACTGGATCAGTAGAATTAATACAAGAAAAAATAGATAATTATGCAGACAACTTCCTAGTAGATGAAGATTTTCTAAGTATATCTCAAACATAAGCACCATGAAAGGCATATTTTTAAAAACATTAAAAAGATTTCTCTTTTTGAACAGATCATAAAATGAATATAACAAAAATGGATTAAAAGATTTATTATAGGCCAGGCTCAGTGGCTCAGGCCTGTAATTCCAGCACTTTGGGAGGCTGAGGCGGGCAGATCATGAGGTGAGCAGATCGAGACCATCTTGGCCAACACGGTGAAACCCCATCTCTACTAAAATACAAAAAATTAGCCGGGTGTGGTGGTACGTGCTTGTAATCCCAGCTACTTGGGAAGCTGAGGCAGGGGAATTGCTTGAACTCGGGAGGCGGAGGTTGCAGTGAGCTGAGATCGTGCCACTGAACTCCAGCCTGGCGACAGAGCAAGACTCTGTCCCAAAAAAAAAAAAAAAAAAAAAAGATTTATTGTATAAACACCCTTTCAAATCAGTAAGACAAAGCTGAACATCTCCAGTAGCAAACTGAACATAAACACAGGTAGGGTAATTTTCAAAGGGAATACAGAAATCTTCAATACGCATATTAAAAATTATTTAATCTTGCTGCTATCCACAGATGTAAGAATTAAAATAATAATGTGAAAGTGTCTTTCTCTTACAAACTTGGTAAAGATTCTTTAAAAATGTCTAAAAATCTCATGGCAGTTATTTATAGAGAAGATACATTTCTTAAGTAAAGTGCGATTTTTGGAAAATTATTTTGGGGCAAAGTTAATTTCTGCCATTAAGATTTTGCATATCACATCACCTTGAAATATAAATATAGTTTGCACAATACTGGCTACCTAGGAATTGAGACCATGGAGTTTTAAAGAAAGGGAAGAATAAAGCAAAAAAGAAATAGCCCTTTCTTCTGAGCATAGTTAGCTCATGGAAAACCTGAACAGTTAACCGTAGATAAAATATTTTGTTGAGAGAAATAAAACATGTGGGTGTGTGTGGTTTGTGTGGGGTGTGTGTGTGCACGCACGTGTATGCATGTTTCTTGTGTTTCTAGGTCACATTTAATTTTGAAATTCACAATTGCCAAAACCTTTTTTTTTTTTTTTGAGATGGAGTCTCGCTCTGTCACCCAGGCTGGGGTGCAGTGGCATGATCTCGGTTCACTGCAACTTTGCCTCCAGGGTTCAAGCAATTCTCTTGCCTCAACCTCCCAAGTAGCTAGGACTACAGGTGTGTGCCACCACACCTGGCTAATTTTTGTATTTTTAGTAGAGACAGGGTTTAATCATGTTGGCCAGACTGGTCTCGAACTCCTTGGCCAGATTGATCTCGAACTCCCGCCTGCCTGGGCCTCCCAAAGTGCTGGGATTACAGGTGTGAGCCACCGCACCTGGCCAGACAATTGCCAAAATCTTAATTGCCCCCATGTCCATTGCCTAGGAGTGTTAATTTGAATGGTTCAATACTCTGACATGCTTTAAGTTTCCAAATGTCAGCTGTTTAGTGCGATTTATCTCAGTCAGGAGAAAACAGCGCTGTAATTAATTCAGCACCATGCGTATGACTGGAGCCTGTTCTTATTTTAATATTTAACTTAAAAATGTGGTTATTATCTAATGATCTCCTAGATAATAGAATTCATTCATAATAAACAAGTAAGAGATGTCTCATGGTATGAGAAACTGCTCTTGAAGGAGGATAATGGAATTTAAAAAGGTCATGAAATCTGGTCAACACTTTAAATGCTTAAATGCAGTGCCGATCTCCTCAAACATCCTTTTAGCTAATCTCAGATGCAGAGTCTGGGGTAGTGAGGGTGATGGGGTGATACAGAGGAGACCTTGCCTGTCTGTCTGTCTGTCCACCTACTGACCTATCAATCTTCTATCATCTCTCTGTTCGTTGCATTCTACTGTTACTCAATTTTGAAAAATTATGCATTTTTTATAATTGGGTAAGTAGAGTACCTTTGGAAGCACAGGAAATAAGGAAGGAGAAGTGAGTGTTAATAAATCGATAGGGAACCAGAAAGCTGAGTGTCTGAGATTTGGGATGTGTCTTCACTGAAAATCCCTATAAATCAATGCAAGCTAAGTGCCTTTCAAACCTGCTTCACCATAGTGGAATTCAATACTGAGTTAAAGGGTAGTTCTCACAGTTTACACTGATTGACACTTATTTAATTGACTTCCATTTCATTAGCTGTTTGTTGCATAAGATGCATTACTCTGCAATGTCATTGACATTTAAACATTTGTTAAAATACTATCAATAAGTTGTTTAGAAAACTTGCTACATTCTTTCAAAAGTGTAATTTTAGATATTTTAATACTTCCCAGTTATAATTATGTTTACTATGTAGAAAGAATAGCTAAATTTTACTTTGCAAGAAGTATTTATAAAAGACAATATAATTCAGATATCTCTAGAATTCAAGAATTCAAAGATTAAATTAATTTGAAAATCTATCTAAAAGTTTTTGGAGAAGATAGGATAACATACCCATTCATTATGAAAAATCCACAAAATGTGTTATAAACTAGTAAAAATAACTGAATATATTTTAAAATCCCTGTCTAAAATAATCTTTTGCAGGTGTTCCATTACAGGAATTGGTAATTTGAAATCTACATTAAAAAGAGACTACTTAAGGAAATACATTTACCTGGATTGAAGATAAAGTACATTTTCTAAAACACATTTGAGTCCTCAAGGAATTTACACTGTTAAAATGCTTAGCTATACATGGGTGAAGAATCAGCAGAAGACTCATAATTAATATAAATCATTTGGTGAGTGAATGCTTTTCTGATTTTAAATCAGCTTTCTTATTTCCACCCCAACTTCTCTGAATTCTAGAACCTGCCAGAACCTCTGTGATGGTCAGAGGAAGTGCTGGCACAACAATTTTTACTTCAAGTATGCTTTAAATGGTGTGCAATCCTGCTGAGAACAAAAAGGAACCGTGAGACTCCTGCAGAGCACTGGATGAGATGCCAGAATGTGATATCCTCACACAACTCTGTGTGTGTGTGTGCGTGTGTGTTTGACAGTGAGAGAGACAGAAACAGAGACAGAGCCTGTGTGTGTGCACACGCACACACAATTGTTAGCAGTGTAGATAGCTCTTCGATCCATGTAACTAAGAACCTATCTTTCAGAATATAGAACTAACATACTTTGAGTATCATCTTTACTTATTTGCACCCCAATTTAGGTCTGTATGAAATAAGAATTCATCAAGGGTTATGGTTTGAGATTTTTCTCCTTCAATTTTCATCTTCTTTCATAAAAGTCTGGCTCAAAATAGATATGTGAATTCTCTCTCTGATGTTGGAAGAAAGTCTAATTTATTCTAACCCTCACCTATGTGAGTGCTTTTCACAAATGGAAAAAAAGAAAAAAAAAACTCCATTGTAATACAATAAACATCTTTTTTCTCAGTCTAAATTTGAGATCTATTGAAGTATAAAAGGATGGTTGGTTGGCCATGAGTCCAGTAAATTATGAAAAGAGCTTGATCTAAGCCTTATCATTCCCTAGCTTGGTAATTATGCCACTGTATAAGATTACTTAGGTTGTTCACAGCTTATAAGAGCATGTACAAATAGGAAGAAAAAGAAATTTTATTTTGCATAATCTCTAATCATTAGTAGGATCCTTATTTGCCCTTTCATCAGGCCAAAATTCATAGTGGACACTACTTGAAAAGGAACAAGTGATATGAAATCATAATTAAATAAGACTGTTTTCAAGGTTAATTAATCCTAGTGAGGTCAAGTTCAGTAATACTAAAATAAGTCCAGTAATACTAATGAGGCTAAGTTCAATAAAATCAAAGTAGTCAATGAACGAAATCAAAAGTTTTAATACTAGAAGAAAATAAGAATTTTGAGATCTGTTAAAGTATCTCAGTTTGCATCAGGATATAAGAATAAATGTTGCCACTTATATGCATAGGTCTCTAAGGTGAGAATGTCATGAATTGAGTTAGTATTTGATGATGTTTAAATTTCAGTAAGAAAGGGCCGGGCACAGTAGCTCATGCCTGTAATCCCAACACTTTGGGAGGCCAAGGCAGGCAGATCACGCAGTCAGGAGATCAAGACCATCCTGGCCAACAGGGTGAAACCCTATCTCTACTAAAATCCAAAAATTAAAAAAAAAATAAAAGCCAGGCGTGTTGGTGCATGCCTATAGTCCTAAATACTCGGGAGGATGAGGCAGGGGAATCGCTTGAACCCGGGAGGCGGAGGTTGCAGTGAGCCAAGAGCCGAGATCACGCCACTGCACTCCAGCCTGGCAACTGAGTTCGACTCTGTCTCAAACAAACAAACAAAATCATTAAGAAATATGTGCAGGTAAAGAAAGGTAATTTTAATGTCATTGGGAGGCTAGAACACGCGTCTCATAAGCACCAAGTGTACTGACTTTCATGAGCATTGAAAGATGTTTTTCGCTTTTGTCTTAATCATGTGGTATGCTTCCTGAATTCTATGTAGTGTATATGTAGACTCCACATATGCAGTGGTAGCACAACTTTCAATAGTCTTATTTCAAAAACAAACAAAAAGCATTGTTTTCTGTCTTTCAATTTAGGATATGTTTCCTTTAAATTTTTATTCCTACATTTTAATTGATACATTGTAATTGTATATAATTATGGGGTACAATTTGATGTTTTGAAACGTATCTGTGTTGTATAATGGCCCAATCAAAGTAGTTAGTGGATCACTTTATGCACTTGTCATTTCTTTGTAGAGAACCTTAAAAAGTCTGTATTGTAGCTGTTTTGTAGTATATAATATTTCCCTGTTAAACATTGAGACCCTCCTTAAAAAAATAGTATATCTTTTTTAAAGCAAGACTTATGATTGGACTCATCAGGGTTTTATGAGTTTTCAAGAAGCCTTTCTAATCCAAGTGAATTCCTCTTGTATTAGTTCTAATAATTGTTTTCTTTCTACTGCTACTACTATTTGTGCAGCGTGTGAATCATGCTGTAGATTATCCCTCTAGGGTCCCCTAGCGAATCATACTTCTTACCTATTAAGAAGTATGGTCCCCAGTGAGAGCTTGATAAGGGTTTGTGCATTTGTCTTGACCTCCTAAAATAATACCCTAAAACAACTATTCAAAGAAGATTAATCTAACCAACCCACTGAAAGACAAGAGACCGTGAGGAAAACTGAGGTGCTCCATCCACTAGCCAGAATTCAGAACAGTTGCAGCTGCGAGTATGATCGCAGGTGAGAAGAGCCAAAGAGCTCTCTGGTGAAGCCCAGCCTTAAATGCTGATTTTCCCAATTGTGAGTAAATAAACGTTACTTGAAGTCAGTAAATTTTGGTGTGGTTTGTTGCACCTCAGTTGATAACTGATGCACACCCCCGTTTCGTAACATGATTTTTATCTTTCACATCCATCTCTCTAGCTGAATAGTCAGACTTGACAGCTCATTTCCTTTCTTGACTCATAACGGAAGAAGATTGAAGGCGCATATGTTGGGAAAGAGAAGATATAGTGTAAGTAGCAGCATGACAAAAAGCCTGAGTCATACACAACCTCATAAGATCAGGGACATTTAAAAATCAGGTAATGAGCTGTAAGGGATATTAATCTAAAAACCCATGGAGCACAAATCCTGCATAGCTCTCAATACATCACCTTAGTTAAAAAGATTTTTACTTAATCTCTAAGAGAATAAATTATATTTAAATCCCCTTTTCCTCTCACTTAAATATTTCTACTTAGTAGACTCACACCGTGGAGTCTTAACTGATTTCTGCTTCATGCTTCAAATTTAATTGGTTATTTACATGTGCAAATTGGTTTTGCATAGATATGGTAAGCCATATCTGCTTATGAAATGTTAAATTTCAAGAAATAGTCATCTTAAAACATTCTCTCGTATTAAGTTTTCATCTCCCATCATTCTGCATATTGCAGACATCTGATCAGACTACATCAGCAATAATTAGGCAGTATTTACAATTAAGCCAAGCTTAGAACATTGGCATATGGCTTGTGAGATCAGGTGGCTTTGTGCAGGATTTTTTGCATGGTTTATTAAGAAGTAATCGTGTATACCTATCGGTATCACACAACCTCTGAAAATATTTTAAACCATCAAAAGAAAGTATTGCTGCTTTTTCTTTCCCATCTTTTTACAATATATTTCCCTTAAAGCTCCTGGTAGAAATAAGTAGAAAGAAACTATTTTTTTTTTAGAAGAAAGAAAAACAATCTATAGGTTAATATTTGAGACTCTGGCCTAACTTTCTCTAATAGCTTGTCACTTGGTCATTAGTGACTTCGTGATTTGGAAGGAAAACTATCTAGAATAGGTGTCAGCATGCATTAATGCAGACATATTCATTCATTCAACAAATTGTTTTGAATGTCTACTACATCTCAGCATTGTTCTATGTCCCATAGATACAGCATTGGACAAAATGGGCTAAGCCTCTAATCTTTTGGAGCTTATGTTCTAATTGTTGTTTTAATACCCCCAACCCAAATTTAGTTGGATATTGAGACTGATGATCCCTATATACACACCAAGAGGATACAAAAGACTACTCATATATTGAGGCTTTCAGGATGGAGTGCAGGATAGGCATCCAAGCTGACAGAAAGTAACTTAAACATGGAGAAGAAAACATCACTAGTATTTACTGTGGATGGAGGTGTGTGTGGGGTGAGGGTTTCTCCTGCAACAGGCTGTTGGTTACTCAGAGTTTCGACTTCCCCAGTGTCCAGAGAGGGAGCACAATGACTTTCTTACTGGCTGGCCTGGAAGGGGGACAAGAAGGGAGGAGAGTGGGATGGGGTATAAAAGCTGTCCGACCCAAAACATCAGAAGTAGCGTTAGTTCCATTAAAGTTCACATTTGATATTTAGTCGATTACCAAAATGTGTAATAATTAAATAATTGTACTTATTTACATAAGACTTTATGGTGCTCTAAGGGGCTTACAGCCTAAGGCTGGTAAGGGAGATTAAAGCTCTGCTGAATTCCTTGTTCAAGAGCTCATGTTGTGCCTTGAGTATTTTGAGAAATGAGATTACTTCCTTGGTCACTATCAATAATGTCTACAACTTCAAGAGGAATAAGAAGTATCTGGTAATAACTTGTATTATAGTTTGAGTATGTACAGATACAGGTGTGATTTTGATTTATATTTTTGTTATCTGTGAGGACATTGCCATAGAATTTTACCCCAAAGGGATGACCTTGGCTACTGAATTGTTGCTGTTTTTTGACCAGATGAGCAGACCATTGACAATGGCTCAAGAATCTGGAAAAATACATAGATGGAGATAATTGTGGGCTATGGCATTTTCTAGTGCCAAAAATGGCTACTTAAAGTTTGTTTGATTGTGCTGATCCTTGGGAATTGTCTTTGGTTGGGACATCTTTGTCAGAAATGGATGTAACATTTGTTAGAAAAGGATGTACTATCAATGGATAGTAAATCTCTTTTGACTCCATTACATGTAATGGTGACACTGTGTCCTGTTCTATAAAGTACACAAACTACCTTTTCTGTTTAGTCCGTTGATCCCAAGAGGCTTTCCCAATGGTTGATGTGTCTAGCAGAGGGTTGACATACTCTGGTACCATCGCATCTGTTATGGGACTGGAAACAAACAAAATGACTTCCTTCTGTCGGTGGAATATGCCAGAGGCTGTACTCTGTATCATTTTTATTTCAATAATAAGGATTCTATGACTGTGTTGAATCTGTAGGATGCTGTTTCCATGTCCTAAGGCATGATGGGCGAATGAGTCCTAAGGCCCACCTTGGAGACAAGTTAGCATCATTTACCCAAAGGTTCAATTTTCAGCCTGCAGTGGTTATACTGATGAAATACATCTGGTGGCCAAAGAAGACAGTTTTTTGGCACCAGAAGCCTCTGGGCAACCTATAGCCAACATGTGTGTTCCAGAGATTCCAGGATGCGTGAGAGGAAGTTCTTGAGTCCTCTGGAGTGAAAAAGTGTCTGAGATGTGCTAAAGGTAGTCTCTCTCTCTGTCTTTTTTCTTTTTTTGCATTTTGAAAAGACTGGACCATTTGTTATTGGAGACACCATTTAAAGTGGACCAATCTGAAAATAACTGTAAAATGGATTGAAGCGAAATTTTTAAATGAAGAATCTGTTGCTTCCAGAACCAAAAATGCCAAAAACATATTGAGCTTGTTTTAATACTGAGGATTCTAATAGGGCAAAAGTTATTCCTTGATGGCATATTTTGACTGACCAAATAATGCCCAGAAATTTAAGTGAGCTGGTGGGACTTTGTACTGTGTGCACCGTAATGGCTCATCCCTTTTTATCAGTTGCTTTGTGAATGTTTGTATCTTGAATAAGTGCATGTAATGAATCTCCTCGGAGAAGAATCTCACCAATTTACCATATCCATGATGTGTCATTCCTGTTGATGCCATCAGTGTATCCTACTCATGTAATCTTGGAGAAAGGTGGATGTGATTGAGGTCTTGCCTGCAAAGATTGTGTGATATGGGAAGATTGTGGGGAGACTATATGGGTATCCAGGTAAAAGTGAACTGTATTGCTCTGAAGGTAAAGGAAAACTGCTAAGTGGCTATCGAAACAGGCAAATATATTATAAAATATATTGTCCAAATCCATAGACGTGGGTAATTTTGATAATATTAGGTTTGGGAGTTTTAATCAGACAAATCATGGTATTAACAATGTAATAATCCACTATTAGGTACCATTACCTTTTACTAGGTGTTATCACTGGAAAACTTGGGCTATTAAATGTGGTACATGAAACGGGACAGTAGGTAAAATGCTGCCTTCCTTTTGTAGGTCTGAATGATGGGTGGGCCTTGAATTATGGGCCTTGATTTCTCTGTTCCTTGTTTTCTCTATGTTCAGCCATGTTAATTGATTTCCGCAGTTTGTAAAACTGTGTTTCATGTTGAATAGTATTACTCCCAATCTGCTCACCTGAGAGCTTCTTTACTGTAATCAAATAAGGACAGTTTTCTTATTTCAGGTGCTCCACACGATTGTTCTGTTCTAAAGGAGAATGAGGGTGGAGAGAAACAATAGGAAGCATAATACAATTCAGGGTAATAAGTGCAAAAAATGAAAAATGCCAAATAAAATTAGTAACTTCTAGCACTTTGGGAACCTGAGGCGGGCAGATCATGAAGTCAGGAGTTTGAGACCAGTTCGAGATGGTGAAACCCCGTCTCTACTAAAAATACAAAAATTAACTGATATGGTAGCACATGCCTGTAGTACCAGCTAGTCAGGAGGCTGAGGCAGAAGAATCGCTTGAACTCAGGAGTTCGATGTTGCAGTGAGCCGAGATGGCCCCATTGCACTCCAGCCTGGGTGACAGAGCGAGATTCTATCTCAAAAAATAAAAAATAAAAAAAAAATTAGTAACTTATGAAGAGGCATATAAATTATGGCTTATTTAATTGTGCATGTCTTTATTTAGCATTTTAAAGAAAAACCTACTGGTGAAACAATTGTAGGCTATCTTAACGTAGTCTAGATGTCTAGATCTCCCATAGTTTGGAATCTCATAGTGAAAGACACAATTGGAGCCCCTTCAGGGTTCTAAATATTGTGATTAACTATGTCTATGGAATAGTACTAATAATTAAGAAATGGCATAAGTAGCTTTAATAGCTATCTCTTTGCTCTTTTACCACCAATTAAAATTTTTTAAAACTTGTAATTTCTGATTTTTTAATTCTAGTTTTCATATCATAAAGGAATTTAATTGTAACTTTAAAAATCTTTGGCCTTCTTCATTGTGCTTAGCTCTAAATTCACAAAGATGAGATGTTTTACAGAGTTCACCATGTTGATAAATATTTGTAATTACTTACTGTAAAAATATGAGGTCATATGGTCCTCATTTTGTCAGGAGCCCATATTCTTAGGGTGAAAACACTTATTTTAGGTCCTAGTGTGTGTCAGGCATTGTGCAAGACATAAAAATGTTAAGCTTCAATGCCATAACACACCATGATAAGATCCGAAAACTGGGGTCTCATGGAAGTAAATACTTAGGACAAAGACATGCAGCTAGTAAGTGGAGTAACAGGCTTTGGACCTAGGTTTGACTGATTCCAAATTACCTATCATTTCCTCTACAAAGTGCTGCCTGCACTATCAGTGATGAATCATTGTTTTCATCACATTGCCAAAAGGTAGTAACTGAAGTTCAATTATAAGATATAGAGTCATCTGTCAAAATGTCTGGAGTTTTATTTTTTACTATAATTAATCATACTCTGAGTTATGTCAGGAGATGTATTAAAATATAACCAAAGGATCATCAGAAAAGAACCACATTGCCAAAGCAGTTGTCTCAGAATCAAAATATATAGATTATAACCTTGTCTCTACCAGTAGCTTCATGAAGACTTTGTCAACTTTTTAGAGCCCTCTGGGTATTGGGTTTCTAAAGGAACTTCCTGCTCTAAAGCTCTGTTTTCTACAATTTCATATATATATTTGTGATTACTGAGTGAGGTACACTTATGAGCTAACTTGACTGAATATTTTTGAAGAATATTCAAGAACTACATTTTAAAAAATTTGTTCAGTGGTTTAATTCAATAAGGACTATTTGCTTTTGCCCCAATTGGAAGAGTGGTCCTAATCTTGAAGACGCTTTCAACTAAGTTCTGGGGAATAATTTGCATTTTCTCCCCATCTTTATGTTTATGTTATAATCTTTTGGTGGTCATATTATTAGATAAGGAAAAGCAATGCTTTGAAAATAGCAAAGCCCCAGGAGGGTGGAGACTAAAAGTTTAGAGATAGACTAGAAATGCCATGTTCTGAAATAGGGCAGATTTCAGATGAATGATACATTGAATGGATGAAAAATAGCTCTTAACTACTTTATTCCAATGAAGTACCATAATAAAGTGATGAGTCCTAAGAGTAGCTGAAAAAAATCAAATTGTCAAGATTAGTATCAGAAAAGTAGATGTATAGTAATATTTTTAAATATTAAGATCTCTTTAATTTAACATGTGCAATGTAAAGACAAAAGCTTTGATTTAACATGTGCCATGTAAACACAGAAGCTTTAAAAGCTTTGATTTTATATACTTTTGTATATAAAACATCAATATTTTATTTACAATAAAGGCTTTGCAAATTGTGTTTCTAAGTGCTGAAGGGATATAAAATTGTAATTTGAAAGCAACACTAGTTTTGCCCATTTGGCATTTAAGACTTTATGGTTGAGATTGATCAATCAGACTGTTGAAATGTTTAACAGCATTCCATAAGAGCATTCAAGTTGTCTCATTATTCTTACTTTATATTAAATAATAGTTTATCTTACTGATCTTCAAAATAGATTTATCTTATCTGATCTTCAAAATAGATTTTTCTAGTAGGTGGTGAGAGTGCTGTCCAGCTAATGAGTATGCCAACTTTCTTAAAAACATAATTGTTGCTAGTGTAAATAAATAAAATAAGACTCTTGTTATTCATTCAATAGTAATTAATTCTCCAGTGTTTTTCTATTACTGGTGCACAAATGAAAGCATGCCCATGTTTGAATTGTGATAACATCCCCAAATTACTGACCTCCAGTGATACTCTCCCAGATACAAGCTGTTGGCTTTCTTCTATTTATGCAAACTATAACTCTTTCAAGGCTTAGATGAGAACACAAAAGCATTTTCTTTCTTATACTCTCTCTCCTTCACTTCCTATTCTCAATTCATAATCTTCCACTACAGGAGAAAGATGTGTGCAGTTTTGTGAGTTCATTTTATAAATCTACAAAATATCTATTGTCTGTCCCAGTTCTTTGTCTGCTGCTGCAACAGAATAACCACAGACTGGGTAATTGATAAAGAAAATACGTTTTTATTTGGTTCACAGTTCTGGAGGCTGGGAAGTCCTAAAACATGGAATCAACATCTGGTGAGGGTCTTCTTGCTGTGTTACTTCCCATGGAGGAAGGCAAGAAGGCAAGAATTATGTGCAAAAAGAGAAAGCAGGACGGGCCATGCTCCCCGTATAACAAACACACTTTCACAATAACTAACCCACTTTCACAGTCACGGCATTAATCCATTCATGAGGGTGGAGCCCCCATAACCTAGTAACTTCTTGATGGACTCACCTTTTAATATGGCAATTTAATTTCAACATGAGGTTCAGAGGGGCAAACATTCGAACCACAGCATTGTCTAAGCTGGGAGTGAGAAGATGATGAAACTACATAGATTGTGTATGATATTTTACTATTCAAATGGTCAGAATTGCTTAACTTTACTTGAATTTTATTTGTCACATTAAGACATTCTTTCATTGCCAAACTTTAAAAATGACTGTCAAACTGACAGCTGAGTGAGTAAAGCAGTAATTGAACAGCAACTGCTTTTTAAGAGGTGTAAAGTGTTGAATCTGGTAGTTTAGTCACTGTTCAAACTAGAATTTTAACTATGTAACCCTTACTTATTCAATATATCATCATTAATGTTAATCAGACATATTCATTGTTTGTCTTCTACTAGAGGGGGAAAGAAATCTAATATTTGATGTAATATTTACATATGTATCTAGATAAGACCAAATGAAGTGTTACTCCAATGAAATAGCAATGTTTCTGACATCCTGAGAATGAAATGACCTAGTATTGACAGAGTTTTGATATATACAGTCGTTGTTGGTACATATTTGCATACTGATATTATGATAATTATAAATAACTTTTCTATTATTACATATTGAGAAGAATATGCTTATCTAAAGTTGTTTTGAGTTCAGAATTAAAGATATTCTATTTCTATATTTGGATCAAACAAAATCTTACATGTTTAGTAAGACAAAAACTTAAGATGGAAGACTATATATAAAATGACATATATTAATATATCTGTATTAAGAATGTTAATAGTAGTATGCTCATAAAATAGTCAACTAAAATATCATTCAAAAACAAATACTCTTATTATTGATATTGAGTGAAATGTTTTTTGTATAAGAGCCTTTTTTAAAAGTTAAAATCTAGAGTTTTCTAATGTTGCCATCACTATTGCAACTATCATCAATAAAAGAGCTATTTTAAAACATACAGCAAATTATGATCATTATTTATAAAGATATTCTCCCTTGCTACCTCAAAACATAACTGTTTTGAGGCTATAGAGATTGCATGGTATGTGCACATACAAACACAGACACACATTAAATACCTCAGCATGGTGGCTCATACCCATAATCCCAGCATTTTGGGAGACTGAGGCCGAAGATCACTGAAGCCAGAAGTTCGAGAACACCCTGAACAACATAGTAAGACACAATTTCTACAATTTTTTTTTTAAATTTTTTGATTCATGCTTATAGTCCCAACTACTACGGAGGCTGAGGCAGGAGGATCTCTTGAGACTAGGATTTCAAGATTACAGTGAGTTATGACTGCACTTCAGCCTGGGTGGCCAAGTAAGACTCTGTCTTTAAATTTAAAAGCTTTATCAAGTAATATTTAAAATTTTCCCTACTTTATCCAGAATTCA
This sequence comes from Macaca nemestrina, assembly GCF_043159975.1. Lineage (NCBI taxonomy): Eukaryota > Metazoa > Chordata > Mammalia > Primates > Cercopithecidae > Macaca > Macaca nemestrina. The sequence continues at coordinate 10,572,669 of NC_092125.1, read as the reverse complement.
TATGTCACACATGATGCCAGTCCTATCCATGTGTCTAATTGTGTACTTGATAATATTCCAGCTCCCTGACCATTCTCACCATCTCTGACTCCACCCTATCTATCCATGAACCTTAACTTATTATCCATGTGTCCTTGGGAATTGAGGTAGAGAGATGACGCTTCAACAATTAAATTGCAGGTGCTACTCATTTGAAAAGAGAAAAGAAAGAGCAGTGAAAGTTTGACTTTTTTTTCTGACAGGGACCTGAAACTGGTAGCACTAGTATGGATAAAGAAGAATGTGCTCATCTAAAAGTGTTTGCAGAGAGGGATTTGACAACAATGAATCTTACAGATAGGGTAAGATAGCAATGTTTCTATTATAGTAGAAATAACAACAAAATGGCCAACATATGTTGGTGCTTACTGTTCACCAATACTGTGCTAAACATCATAATCGCATTATCTCATTCAAACCTCACAAAGTGCCTGGAAGATAATATCACACAGTGATTACTTGCGTGAATTCAGGAATCAAATTATCTGGGTCCAGTCCTAACTTTACTGCTTCTAACTATGCAAACTTGGGATACTGCTTAGTCTTTTTTTTTTCCTTCAGTTTTCTCATCTATTAATATTTGGCCGACCTTAAACATTTATAATAATATTAAAAGTTATACAGTGTGTCAATTGTTAGAAAGAAAAAACTCATTAATACACCAAAAAAATTGAACATCAGTATGTATCATATAACATTTCCAGCACTTTAGATGCTGTTAAAAAAGTAGAAACAGATTCCTGACCATGTCAATTACATGCAATGAGAGTAACATTTAATCTGCTAACTACTATTATTACTGTTATTATATCAGTTTCACAGATGAGAATACTGAGGATTGGTCTGAAGTACCAAAGCTTGTTTTCTGGACATAAGGAAGTTTGGGCAGTGTCATAGACTTTTGAATTCATCATTCTAAAAAATAGGAATGGATGTGAAGAAGAATTTGTGCCCAGTTAAGGTTGGAAACCGTACACTTGTCATGTATATCTAAAATGATATTCATGATTATATAGTCTACTCACTTAAGCCAAACCTTGGAGTTATCTTTGACTCCTATCTTTGTCTCACATTTTAGATTTAAGCAATCAACAAGTTCTATTGGTCGTAATTTTCAAATATGCCTGCACATTGACCACATTTTATAGTCTACACAGCCACCAGCGTAATCCAAGTTTCTAATGCCTTCCATCTATATTATCATAACAGCCTTTCCCACTCAGTCTCCTACCGTGTTCTCCACACAGATGGAAGCCATAGTATATCACTCCTTCACTCCAGAGCCCCCAATGGCCCCCATTTCTTTCAGAAGAAAATAAAAATTCCCTACTATGGCCAGCAAATCTCTCCACAGACTCTCATTCTTATTTTAGCTTTTATTGTTGTAGATCCACTTCACTTGTTCTGCAATTTTATCTTCTTCCAACATAGCAAGCATACTTCTACCACAGAGCCTACCTACTGCCAGTAATGCCCTCCTTTAGACATCCTATGGCTCCGTCCACTACTGCATTGAGCTGTGTGTTCAGATATCAAGTAGCTTTCCTTCATCACAGTACATGAATTGGTACACACACCACTGCTACTCTGTGCCTCTTAATATACTTTGATTTTTTTCATTTATTTCTGACTGGTACCTATTGATTTATCTGTTTCTTTTTTTAATTGCCATCCATCCCTACTAGAATATAGACTCTGTCACAGTAGGGCCTGGGTTTTCTTCACTGCCATTTCCTTTCCTTAACACCAGTGCAGCACCTGGATCTAGTAGTCACTCAATTAAAAAAACAAAACGACACATTTTAAATGAATGAATGGATTAATGAGTGAATAAATCAATGAAATTAAAGTGAATGCAATTTTCTTCAGCAGTATTCAGATTACTAAATATGGAAACACAGAGGCTGACTAATCCACAACTTCTTTCTTTCTTTTTCTTTTTTCAGATTTATACAACAGAAGACTAAAATGCTTGGGGGTGATGTTAAGATATTGGTTAGTTGACAAATGAATCATCAGCCGTCAGCTAATAAAAGTGAAGACAATGGTATTGACAGTTTAGAGAAAAATACATGAGCCTCAATGCATTTGAAAATGCTTTATCTTTCTAGCAAATTACTAGGAGTTTGATGACAAAGAGATTGTGCTCATAAGTAGATGATGAAAAAGTATTTCATTAATATATGCTGTATGGAATGGGAATGATTCATGTGGAGTTGATGTTCAAATCCTAAAACTCTTAGCAGCAGGAGTCATCTCAAGGTAAAACCATAATTTCTATAAATTATATTTCTTAGATTAATCCAAATGTGTTCAGAAATGCCCTATTTTTGTTAATTGATAGGTATTAATTGCCTCACTGAATATAGGAAGAAATTAGTGACTTCAGTTTTATTAAGGACTCTTCAGACTGTGATTGATTATAGACTTTTGGATTAACTAAGACCCTCCAGATCTGACTGCACAGTCTAGCACTCTGATGGCTAATATAGTAACCACGAGTTACATGCATCTGTTTAAATTTAGATTCATATGAATTATAATTAATGACATTACAAATCCTATTCCTCAGTCTTACTAGCTACATTTTCAGTGCTCAAATGCCACATGTGGTTAATGGCTACCATACTGGACAGTGCAGTTACAAAAAGAAGGCTTTGTTCATCTCAGCAAATACTACTGGAGAGCACCGGTCTAGTAGAGGATCACCAAGGTACTGGGATAGCCAGAAACTCAGAATGCTTTATTTCTGTGACTGCATTCCTAAATATAAATACCATGTCAGTTTGCTAATATTGATATAACAGCAAGATTGTATAATGCATGACAAATTATCAACTGTCTCAAAAGATAGGAGCTGTATTCTTTTATGCATTGAGAGTTTTTAAAGATGAAGTGTGAGTTGTAGGGTAATTGAAGACCATTGAACCCCACATGGTTAGACAGAGTTACCTGTAATCCAGTTAGTAATGAATTTCAAAAACTGTTGACTACATTCTCTCAATGACAAAAAAGAAGAGATACTTCTTGTACTTGAACATTTTATATTAAAAATGGGGCATAGAGGAATATGCTCTGTCTATCCTAATTTTGATTCAACAACATTTTGACTTCTATCTTCAGAAAGATTTTTGCATCCAGAAATGAACTTAGACATTAAAAATATATTAGGGAATAGTATACTCAAAGATCCAATGTGATTGGATACAGTCTATGAACTCACTACAAAGGGTGACAATGTTCGACAGGAAGAGTTTGGTTGACAGGAGTATGAATTTCATCTGTATGTTATCACATTGAGTGCTTATGCCGATTATCCACTTTTATCTGAATTTATGCAGGATTTTTGAACCTGGCATATACTTTGGGACTGAGTAGATGGGCTACTTGTATTTGATTGGAGACAATTAGTAAACAATGGCCCAATAAGGGGAAAGCTCATGAGAAAAGGCAACGTCACAGGAGGCTCAGTGACTAGAAAAGGTCATCCAAAGAAAAGCTTTGTAGAGAAAATAGTAAGATGTAATTGAGGGTGTGACCTCTACTTAGGTCCCCACATTCCTTCATTGTGGAAATGGCTAATATCAATGGGAAGCAATCCATACTGCCTATAGACAGACTTACAAGCTAGATTTCATTAGGAAAGGCTTCACTGACTGGTAAAAAATAATTCAATAATAGGATTGTAAGTGATCATTCATAATATATTACTAGAATTTGTATTCTCTTCATGAGGAGTATGGGGAGGGTTGTCCAGGCACATGGGCTATTGTTCAGTAAGACCTATAACTCTGTGTGCCATGAAGGGATGGGAGATACGTGAAGAATGATTAATAAAAGTCCTAGAAGCACAAGCAAGGAAGCAGAAGTTTGAGACAGTAGTGAGCAGCAGGAAGAACACTTGACATTTTTTCCTCCATCGATAGCTACTTAAGTGAGCATGAAGTTCTGGGTTTCACCAGCTTGCTATTTAGTGCTCCTGCAGTGCCTGTTAAGAACACTAAAGACAAATTATACCTGAAAGCAACGCAGGGACCTGTACTGTCCAATATGGAACCAATAGCCACATGTTACTAGAAAGTAAGTACCTGAAATGTGGCAAGTCCAAACTGAGATAGGCTCTAAGCATAAAATGCATATCAAAATGGAAAAAGTTAATATGATAAAAGTATGCAAAATATCTCATTAATAACCTTATACTGATTACTTGCTAACATGATCTTGTTTTGGTTATACGAGTGTGTTGTATTAAGGGACTGATTTAATCAATGATTTTTTATTCCATTTTTTTATTCCAATGCCTGCCCTAATTTGACTCATTGCAATTGTCCTACTCTGACTCATTGCAAATTGTCCAGTTAATTGTATATTTACTGGTTGATGGGAAAGTGTCCAGCAACTATTGCTATATAGTATGTTAAGATCGAGCTAAAACCTAAAAGGTATTCTTTTCCTTTATACTAATGACATTGCTATGGTAGGAAATCATGAAGGGAATGCTATTACATAAATCTTTGGTATTAATCTAGATACAAAAAGGTGAGTGTGGAATTCCCCCCTAAAGTACAAATTTCTGGCCCTTAAATCGGAAACTCCTGAGGTGCTTAAAATTTGTGCATTAACAAGCTCTGTAGGTTTCACTGATGCCTGCTAACCTTTAAGAACCTCTGCTTTCAAGGTACTTAAAATCTTTATCCTGGAGGAAGAATATCAACCTTTTAGAAATGGCTAGATAATTTATTATTGTTTCTCCAGAGATCTCTATCTCAGGAGAGTTTTTGCTTAACAAAATTACATGCAAGCCATCAAGAGAATGAGAGATTAAAGGAATAATATTCATAACCATAAGCTCTCCTAAGCCGGTTATGAGCCTTTTCCTTTAGGTGTCTATCAGTGGGACTTGGAAGACTGAGATGCGTGCCCACAGGAGGTGGGCTCAATGGCAATGTGAGAAAATTTAGAACTATGATAATGGGAATATCTTGGGCTTCTTCATGAAATTTACTTCCTCATCTAGTCTTGTGTCAGAGTTGTTTGTAGGTAGGATAGGGATTTTTGCCTTAATTTATGAAGGGTAAGATGTTTATAATTCTGTTATCATGATGGAGCATATTTCCAAATGAACAAGATGTATTGAATAGCCAAACTTCTAATTGTTCCTGAAAAATATCATTGTTTGCAAATTATTAAGTCAAAATAATGTAAAAGTATGGTGTGTTTAAGTTGAGTGACACTTGCTAATTGTGATTACATGTGTCCTGTTATCAGTATTACCCGAACTCAAAGGTAAGGCATTATTTTTTGAGTTTACTATTCCCACAACTCACCTAAGGAATTTATTAAAATGTAGATTCTACCTTAGTAGGCCTGAAGAGGGGTCTGAGTTTTTGCATACCAAGGTCCTAGCCAATGCCTAACCAGGGTCCCCATTTCGAATAACCAAGCATCCCCACACCAGTCCTTGGGAATCCAAATCTGCATTTTTTACCAAGAATAGTGGGTGAATCTTGGCACATTAAAGTTTGCAAAACACCTGTGGGCGTTTCTCGTTAGGTGGAATGAGAGACTTGAGAAAAGAAATGAGACAGAGACAAAGTATAGAGAAAGAAAAAGTGGGCCCAGGGGACCAGCGCTCAGCATGCAGAGGACCCACGCCGGCACCGGTCTCTGAGTTCCCTAGTATTTATTGATAATTATCTTTACCATCTTAAAGATAAGGGAGTGGCAGGATAATAGGATCATTGTAGGGAGAAAATCAGCAGTAAGACATATGAATAAAGATCTCTGTGACATGAATAAGTTCAAAGGAAAATGCTGTGCCTTGATATGCATATGCAAACATCTCCATAAACCTTTTAGTAGCATTGCACCAGCAAGTCCCACCTTTTGCCTTAAGGCGGTTTTCTCCTGTCTCAGTAAACAGAACATATAATCGGGTTTTACACCGAGATGTTCCATTGCCCAGGGACAGGCAGGAGACAGATGCTTTTCTCTATCTCAAGTGCCAAAAACCACCAAAAGGCCTTCTTTCCTCTTGTACTAGTCCTCCTCAGCACAGACCCTTCACGGGTGTCAGGCTGGGGGACGATCAGGTCTTTCCCTTCCCACGAGGCCATATTTCAGACTATCACATGGGAAGAAACCTTGGACAATACCTAGCTTTCCTAGGCAGAGGTCCCTGCGACCTTTGGCAGTGTACGTGTCCCTGGGTACTTGAGATTAAGAGAATGGTGATGACTTTTAACCAGCAAGCTGCCTTCAGGCACTTGTTTAACAAAGGCACATCCTGCACAGCCCAAAATCCATTAAACCTTGAGTCACCACAGCACATGTCTCTTGCAAGGATGAGGTTGGGGGTAGGGTCACAGATCAACAGCATCTCAAATACAGAAGAAAATGGAGTCTCTTATGTCTACTTCTTTCTATATAGACACAGTAACAGTCTGATCTTTCTTTCTTTTCCCCACAGATACCATGATCTAAAGTGATTCAAATCTTTAACTGTACTTTATTACCACCTGGGAAACTGGAATAAAATCTGATTCCTGGGTCCTATACTGGACAAAATAAGTTAGAAATTGTGTGGTGCAATGGAACCCGGTAATAAAGTATTTTCAGAACTTCCTGGGTAAGGAAGACAGAATAATGGTCCGCTGAAATTGTCCACATTCTAATCCTTGAAACCTGTGAATATGCTGCTTTTTGTGGCAAAAGTGACATTGCAGATGTGATTAATGTTAAAAGTCTTGAAATGAGGGAGACTGTCCTGGGTTATTCAGGTGAATCCAATGTAATCGCATGAGTCTTTACAAGTGGGAAATGTTTCCCAACTGAAGTCAGATGGAGACTTGATGACAGAAGGGCCAGAGAGATACAGCATCACAAGCTCCCCACCCACTTACTATTGCTGGCTTTAAAAATAGATTAATGGGGACTCCAACTAAGGAATGAAGGTGGCCTCCAAAAACTGGAAAAGATAAGGAACTAGATTCTCTCCTACGGTCTCCAGACAAGAATGCGGCTCCATAGACACCCTGAATTTATCCCAGTGTGACTCATATTAACCTTCCAGCCTACACAACACTGATAACACAAATGTTACCATTTACATTTCTTCAAGGCACTATGCCTGTAGTAGTTTGCTACAGCAGCAATGGGAAACTAATATACCAGTGGATATTAACCCACAACCATTGCTCAAGGGGTTTATCAGAAGAAGCCAACAGAAGGCTTTTGGAGTTTCTTATACATAATAAGGGTTTCTTGGGTCCAAGTGCCCTTCAGCTTCCCAGAATTTCCTGACCAGCCTAGTCACTCTGATCTATGTCTGTCATACAGGGATCTCTGAAGGGTTGAAGAGCCACTATGTACCTATAACCTTGAAGTAAGTGCAATTTTGCTAATGTTGATAGATTATGCCCCTAATCATTTGTATTCAAAGTGCTATATGGATAAGGTGGGGTTTTTTGTCTGTTTGTTTATTTTATTTTGTTCTATTATTTTGGTGGGAGGGTCGGAGGATTTCAGGCACGTCCATGTGAAGAGACCACCAAACAGTCTTTGTGTGAGCAATAAATCTTTTTAATCACCTGGGTGCAGGCGGGCTGAGTTCAAAAAGAGAGTCAGCGAAGGGAGATGGGGTGGGGCCGTTTTATAGGATTTGGGTAGGTAAAGGAAAATTACAGTCAAAGGGGGTTGTTCTCTGGTGGGCAGGGGTGGGGGTCACAAGGTGCTCAGTGGGGGAGCTTTTGAACCAGGAAAAGGAATTTCACAAGGCAATGTCATCAGTTAAGGCAGGAACAGGCCATTTTCACATCTTTTGTGGTGGAATGTCATAACTTAAGGCAGGAACCGACCATCTGGATGTGTATGTGCAGGTCACAGGGGATATGATGGCTTAGCTTTGGCTTGAAAGAAATCAGGCACATTCCTCAGCCCCGGGCTCAACACAAACAGGCCCAGTACAAACACATCCCACCATATAGCTCTCAATTTCCTGAGCCCAGTACAAACACCATATATCTCTCAACTTCCTGAGCCCAGTACAAACACCACCTGGAAAATCCCCGATAAGGACACAGCCATTTGAGGTTTTACTGAAAGCGTGGGAACCAATAGAAAAACTACTAAATGTATAACTTAAAATGTAAACCAATTGTAATGCTGTAACCAAAAGAATTCCCTTGTTCCTCTGTAACTTTACGTATCCTATTTACATCGGGCTATAAAAAGCAAGCACTCGCATTGTTCGGGGCCCTCTTGTATGCTGTGGAATGGAGGGACCAAGTTCGAACTTGCAGTAAAAGATCCTTGCCGCTTGGCTTTGACTCTGGACTCTGGTGGTCTTCTTTGGGGAACAAACGGTCTGGGCATTATATCTGGGGGCTCGTCCGGGATTCCCCAAGCCCACCAGACCCCTGGTCAATGGATCTACCAGGATCGATCTGCTGATAGGTGAGCCGGCTCATCTCTGTTTGTCTGTCTGTGTCTGTTCTGAACCTGTATCTGTGACTCGCGAGGTCTGAAACTGAAGCTGACGCAGTCCTGGCGGACGCGCTATAGGACAGCCAGCGGAGCCCGGTGGGAGACGTCCCCTGGCTCTCGTCTGATCTAGATTTTTATCTGAACTGATTCTGACCCAGGCTTCCGGAGCGTGCTTGCGACTAGATATTATTTATACGCCAGATTTCCTTTACAGGAATTCTAACCCATATTCTTTTACAGGAAGAGACTACAAATTATTACAGGATGGGTAATACCCAGAGCACTCCCCTATCTCTCCTTACAAGTAATTTCAAGGATGTTAGAGCAAGGGGCCATGATCTTAGTATGGAAATCAGGAAGGGAAAGCTAATTACTCCGTGCCACTCCGAATGGCCTGCCTTTGATGTGGGATGGCCACCCAAAGGGACGTTCCGACTTCCTGTCATCACTAGAGTAAAGTCCAAGATTTTCCTACCTGGGCGTGCGGGCCACTTGGATCAAATCCCATATATCCTCATATGGCAGGACCTTGTTGAGAACCCGCCTCCTTGGCTGTCCCCTTTCCAGTTAGCCCCTGAACCCTGTAAGGCACTGGTTGCTCGGCCGCTAAAATCCAAGCAACCGACTGCCCCCCCCATCCTGTCCTACCTGATAGCGGGGACCCACTGTCCACAGAACCCCCTCTGTACCCCTCCGGGCCCCAGGCCCCAGCCCCCCAGGCTGAGCCATGGGAAGGAGCAGGCGGACGGGAGGCGGCCGGCGCACCCGGACCCGCTGAAAGTGAAAGTAACTCTGAAGGGCCGGCGGGGCGGACGCGAGGATGCACTTTGTGGGCTAGCCCCCCCCAGCTGCCTGACTCCACAGTGGCTCTACCCCTTCAGGAAATATGACCCCCAGATGACACGGGAATCCCCAGGCTCCAGTACTGGCCATTCTCCACCAGTGATCTGTATAACTGGAAGACTCAGAGTGCTCGGTTCTCAGACAACCCCAAAGATTTAATGGCTTTACTGGATAGTGTCATGTTCACCCACCAGCCCACTTGGGATGATTGTCAGCAGCTCCTCCGAATCTTGTTCACAATGGAGGAGCGAGAGAGAATACAGGTAGAAGCTAGAAAGCAGGTCCCGGGGGACGACAGTCAACCGACTGCCAACCCCGACCTCATAAATGCGACTTTTCCTCTGACCAGGCCAGCGTGGGACTGCAACACGGCAGAAGGTAGGGGACGGCTACACCTTTATCGCCAGACTCTAATGGCGGGTCTCCGGGCAGCTGCTCACAAGCCCACTAATTTGGCTAAAGTATACTCTGTTCTGCAGGGAAAGACAGAAAGCCCAGCTACCTACTTAGAAAGATTAATGGAAGCTTTTAGACAGTACACCCCCATAGACCCAGAGGCTCCAGGAAGTCAGGCAGCTGTTGTAATGTCTTTTGTAAATCAGGCAGCCCAAAACATTAAAAGGAAACTCCAGAAATTAGAAGACTTAGAGGGAAAACAGATTCAGGACCTCCTTCAGATAGCCCAGCAGGTTTACAATAACAGAGATACTCCAGAAGAAAAGCAATTTAAGGCCACTGAAAAAATGACCAAGGTCCTGGCAGCAGTATTACAGAAAGAGCATCTACAGCCAGAGAACACCCAACCTAGGCGGTCCCCCAGACATGATAATCTGAGCAAAGACCAATGTGCATACTGTAAGGAAGCTGGCCACTGGGTAAGAGACTGCCCCAAAAAGAAACAACGAGGACAGGGACCCCCTAGGTCTACACCCGTACTAGTCACTAAAGACGAAGACTAGGGAAGATGGGGTTCGGACCCCCTCCCCGAACCTAGGGTAAATTTGTAAGTGGAGGGGTCCCCAGTTCAATTCTTGGTCGATACGGGAGCACAGCACTCGGTCCTAGTTAAAACTAATGGAAAATTATCCTCCAAGTCCTCGTGGGTACAAGGGGCCACAGGAATTAAGAAAACCCCTGGACAACACAAAGAACAGCAAACCTCGGAGCCAGGAATGTAACCCATTCCTTCCTGGTCATCCCTGAGAGCCCCTGTCCCCTATTAGGGAGAGACCTGCTAACCAAAATGGGAGCACAGATCCATTTCCTCCCTGAGGGGCCCGTCGTGACCAACTCCCAAAATCAGCCCGTGTCCATCCTGACTATAACCCTAGAAGACGAGTACCAGCTCCACCAGGAGCGAGTGGCCCCTGACCAGGACATAGCAACCTGGCTCCAGCAATATCCAGGAGCTTGGGCGGAAACGGGGGGCTTAGGACTAGCAAAACATCGTCCTGCCTTGTTTGTTGAACTCAAGCCTGGGACAGACCCCGTTCGGGTACGCCAATACCCAATGCCCCTAGAGGCCAAGAAAGGAATTGCCCCGCATATTCACCGGCTCCTTGACCAAGGGGTCCTTCGCCCATGTCACTCGCCCTGGAACACTCCATTGTTGCCGGTACGAAAACCTAATAGTGGTGAATACAGACCTGTACAAGACTTGAGAGAAGTCAATAAGAGGGTTATGGACATACATCCAACTGTGCCTAACCCATACACCCTCCTGAGTACCCTAAACCCTAAACATCAATGGTACACTGTTTTAGATTTGAAAGATGCTTTCTTCAGTTTGCCTTTAGCCCCTCAGAGCCAAAAGCTCTTCGCCTTTGAGTGGACTGACCCTGAGAGGGGCATAAGTGGCCAACTGACATGGACCAGACTGCCGCAAGGATTCAAAAACTCTCCTACCCTGTTCGATGAGGCCCTCCATGAAGACCTGGGTGAGTACCGACGTAAACACCCTGAAATAACCTTACTACAGTATGTTGATGACCTCCTGATTGCTGCTGAGACCCAAGAAGCTTGTATTCAAGGGACCAAGGGTCTCTTACAAGCTCTAGGGAACCTAGGCTACCGAGCCTCGGCAAAGAAAGCTCAAATCTGTAAATCAGAAGTAACATATCTGGGGTACCTGCTAAAAGGAGGGCAGCGCTGGTTAACAGACGCCCGGAAGCAGACTGTTCTGCAGATCCCCAGGCCACAATCCACCTGACAAGTAAGGGAATTCCTGGGGTCGGTGGGATTTTGTAGACTACGGATACCTGGGTTTGCAGAGCTGGCTAAACCTTTGTATCAGGCAACACAGGGGCAGTAGCCATTTAATTGGACAGAAGAAGCCGACTCGGCTTTCCAACAGATCAAAATCGCCCTACTCTCTGCACCTGCACTGGGACTACCTGATGTCACCAAGCCCTTCCACTTATACGTGGACGAGAGCAAGGGTGTCGCCAAGGCAGTAATAACTCAGAACTTAGGCCCCTGGCGGAGGCCGGTTGCCTACCTGTCAAAGAAATTAGACCCAGTGGCTGCCAGGTGGCCCCCTTGTCTCCGAATGATTGCAGCCATGGCCCTGATGGTACAAGATGCTGATAAACTTGTCATGGGTCAAGAATTACGGGTCGTTACCCCACATGCCATCGAGGTTGTACTCAAACAGCCACCTAATTGATGGATAAGTAACGCCCGGCTCACCCACTACCAGGGACTACTACTAAATCCCCTCAGGATAACTTTCCTGCCCCCAACAACCTTAAACCCTGCCTCGCTGCTGCCCAACCCGGACCTGGACACCCCGCTCCATGATTGCACCGAGATACTAGCTCAGGTGCACGGAGTTCGAGAGGACCTGCAGGACCGCCCACTTCCTGACGCTGACCTAGTCTGGTTCACTGATGGGAGCAGCTTCATACACCAAGGCCAGAGGTACACTGGAGCGGCAGTGACTTCAGAGACTGAGGTAATCTGGGTGGAACCCCTGCCCCCGGGAACATTGGCCCAGAAGGCCGAACTGATAGCGCTCACCCAAGCTCTTACCTTAGGGGCAAGGAAGAAACTGACAGTATACACAGACAGCCGATATGCTTTTGCTACGGCGCACATACATGGGGCCATTTACAGGGAGCGAGGGTTACTAATGGCTGAAGGAAAAGAGATAAAAAACAAGCAAGAGATCCTAGCCCTGTTAACAGCCCTATGGAGACCAGAAAAATTGGTTATTGTACATTGCCCAGGGCATCAGAAACCAACCACTCCAATTGCTCAAGGCAACTTTCTGGCAGACCAAACTGCAAGGAGTGTGGCAAAGGCTCTCAGCCAACTCCTTGCACTCCAGCTCCCTGATCTGGGCCCCCGGGACTTGCCATATCTCCCTGATTATTCAGAACAAGATCTCCAGTGGATCGACAAACTTCCCCTGAAACAGATCCAGAATGGGTGGTGGACTGATACTAATGACAAAACTGTCCTACCAGAAAAATTAGGACAACAAGTGTTAGAACACATCCACCAAACCACCCACCTGGGTGCCCGGCGGATGATAGACCTGATCAGACGCTCCAAGCTCAGAATCAGACATATAGCCGAGACGGCCAGCAGCATCGTGACAAGTTGCAAAGTCTGCCAGCTTAACAACGCCTACCCCCAATCCCAGGCTGCAACGGGAACAAGGCTCAGGGGAACCAGGCCCGGTATCTACTGGGAAGTAGATTTTACTGAGATAAAGCCAGGAAAATACGGGTATCGGTACTTACTTGTCTTTGTAGATACTTTTTCAGGGTGGACCGAAGCATTCCCAACCAAAAGGGAAACTGCTCAGGTTGTAGCAAAGAAAATTCTGGAAGATATCCTCCCCAGGTATGGCTTCCCCATCCAGATAGGGTCAGATAATGGGCTGAACTTCGTCGCTAAGGTAAGTCAGGATTTGGCTTCCATCCTTGGGGCAAATTGGAAAGTACATTACGCTTACAGGCCCCAGAGTTCAGGAGAAGTAGAGAGGATGAATCGGACCTTAAAAGAGACCTTAACTAAATTTGACTATAGAGACTGGCGCTAATTGGGTGGTCCTTCTCCCCTACGCTCTGTTCCAGGCCCGTAATACCCCTTTCAGGCTGGGCCTTACCCCTTACGAAATCATGTATGGCAGACCCCCACCCCTGGTTCCCAGCCTAAAAGATGATCTGCTCAAGTCTGAAACAGAAAATGTCTCTGAACTCTTATTTTCCCTACAAGCCTTGCAGAGAATTCATCAAGAAATCTGGCCCAAGCTGAAGGAACTATATGAGACCGGTCCCCCACCGACACCCCATCTGTACCAGCCGGGAGACTGGGTCCTGGTTAAGCAACACCGACAAGAGACCCTAGAACCCAGGTGGAAGGGACCACTCCAGGTACTCCTAACCACACCCACTGCCCTGAAGTTAGAAGGCATCGCGTCGTGGATCCACTACACCCACGTCAAGCCCGTGGACCCAACCTCCGACCTTCTGGGGCCAATCACGGCGGCAGCTGAAGCACCGCCCACGTGGACTGTGGACAGAGCTAAGAACAACCCCTTAAAACTCACCCTGCGCCGGCAGCATAGCTCACTGCAAACATGCAGTTAGGTAGTCTAACCCTAACGTTAGTCACCCTAGTGGCCGCTGGGGAAAACACAAACCCAGCTCCTAATCCCTTTGTCTGGAGATTCTGGCTTTATGAAAACCAAACCCACCCTGGACAACCTCATAAGCCCGGGAAATTATTGGCCAGTGCTGATTGCCCCTCCTCAGGATGCAATAGCCCAATTTTACTAAATTTTACTGGTTTTCAAATAGCCAAACCAATGGCACCAATAATATGCTTTGAGTTTGATCAGACTAAATACAATTGTAAACATTACTGGTGGCACCAAAATGCCGGCTGCCCTTATAACTATTGTAACATCCATAAATTCTATTACTGGGGTGAGAAAGAACAGTTAGATACTAAGTGGCCCTTCCATCGTAGACGGGACGGAGACTTTTCATATACATGGATAGTCAGAGACCCCTGGAACTCCCGCTGGACCACGCCTCAACATGGGGCTGTATACTACTCCTCCTCCTCCACATGGCCTAGTAGTCACCTCTCTCTGTGGCGAGGTCTAGTGCAGGTACGGCCCCTGGTCCATGGAAATATCCAACGACAAGAAAACAGACTAACACAAGATTTACGTCCTTTCTCCTGGTTAAAATTATTATAAGAAGGATTAGAACTTGCTAACCTTACAGGACTTCACAGCTTGTCTGGCTGCTTCCTGTGTGCCACTCTAGGGCGTCCACCGCTAACCGCTTTCCCTCTGCCATGGGGATCCTCTACCTCTGCCCGAGCTAACAACCTCTGAAACCTCTCATATGCCCCTATCCCTAACGTGCCACTATACCTAAGCCCCAGTCAGGAGAAGTTTCCCTACTGTTTCTCAGGAACTAATTCCAGCCTCTGCAATATCACTGCAACGCCCCCTAGTACCACCCTAAGGGCTCCGCCGGGCATATTCTTCTGGTGTAATGGAACATTAGCTAAGAACCTATCTGGTCCCTCTGTTACCAACCTACTGTGTCTTCCTGTCACATTAGTTCCCCGGTTGACTCTATTAACTGCCGGCGAGTTCCTGGGGTACACCAGTAACTGGACTAGTACTGCTATTCACCCGGTCCCTAGACCGAGACCTGCACGAGCCATATTTCTCCCCCTCATTGCAGGAATCTCCCTCACCTCGTCCCTCATTGCGGCCGGACTGGCGGGGGGAGCCCTAGGTCACACCCTCATAGAAAGCAACAAGTTATACCAACAATTTGCCATTGCTATGGAGGAGTCGGCTGAGTCCCTTGCCTCCCTTCAGCGACAGCTCACGTCCCTAGCTCAGGTAACCTTGCAGAACCGGAGGGCCCTAGACCTACTCACTGCTGAAAAAGGTGGTACATGTATGTTTCTAAAGGAAGACTGTTGTTTCTACATAAATGAATCAGGGCTTGTAGAGGACCGGGTCCAACAGTTATGCAAGTTAAGCACAGAAGTAAAAACACAGCAGTTTGCTTCAGCTTCAGACCAATGGTGGAATTCCTCTGTGTTTTCCCTGTTAGCCCCCTTCCTTGGACCCCTGCTGAGTCTACTATTTCTGTTTACCATAGGACCTTGTGTTGTTAACAGAATTCTACAGTTTGTCAGGGAAAGGTTTGACACCGTACAGCTAATGGTCCTCAGATCCCAATACCAACCTGTAAATGCTGAAACAGAATCAGACTTATAAGACCCAAGATTGGCTCTAGAGGTACCTAAGAAAAGGGGGGAATGAAAGAAATCAGGCACATTCCTCAGCCCCGGGCTCAACACAAACAGGCCCAGTACAAACACATCCCACCATATATCTCTCAATTTCCTGAGCCCAGTACAAACACCATATATCTCTCAACTTCCTGAGCCCAGTACAAACACATCCCACCATAAATCTCTCAATTTCCTGAGCCCAGTACAAACACCATATATCTCTCAACTTCCTGAGCCCAGTACAAACACCACCTGGAAAATCCCCGATAAGGACACAGCCATTTGAGGTTTTACTGAAAGTGCGGGAACCAATAGAAAAACTACTAAATGTATAACTTAAAATGTAAACCAATTGTAATGCTGTAACCAAAAGAATTCCCTTGTTCCTCTGTAACTTTACGTATCCTATTTACATCAGGCTATAAAAAGCAAGCACTCGCATTGTTCGGGGCCCTCTTGTATGCTGTGGAATGGAGGGACCAAGTTCGAACTTGCAGTAAAAGATCCTTGCCGCTTGGCTTTGACTCTAGACTCTGGTGGTCTTCTTTGGGGAACAAACGGTCTGGGCATTACAGGCTCAGATGCCTGAAATTCCTGTCTTCTTATATTAATAAGAAAAATAAAACAGAGTAGTGTTGAAGTGTTGGGGTGGCAAAAATTTTTTGGGGGTGGTATGGAGAGATAATGGGCGATATTTCTCAGGGCTGCTTCGAGCGGGATTAGGGGTGGCTTGGGAATCTGGAGTGGGAGAGATTAAGCTGAAGGAAGATTTTGTGGTAAAAGATGATATTGTGGGGTTGTTAGAAGGAGCATTTGTTGTATAGGATGATTGGTGATGGCCTGGATGCAGTTTTGTATGAATTGAGAAACTAAATGGAAGACAGAAGTTCTGAATAAGAGGAGAAAAACAGTATTAAAGGACTCAGAGTCGGGAGGACCTAGGACATCCAATTAGAGAGTGCCTAAGGAGGTTCAGCATAGCCCTGCCAGCAAAGATTAGAGAGTGAGTTGAGCATGGTTTGTGATTTTGAGGGCCTCTGAAAGTATTAAAGCAGTGGCAGCTGCGGCTCGCAGACATAAGGGCTAGGCTAAAACAGTAAGGTCAAGTTGTTTGGACAGAAAGGCTACAGGCCACGGTCCTGGCTCTTGTGTAAGAATTCTGACTGCACTAACCATGCCTAGGAAGGAAAGAAGTTGTTGTTTTGTAGAAGGGATTGGGGTTTGGGAGATTAGCCGGACACAATCAGCAGGGAGAGCACATGTGTTTTTATGAGAATTATGCCAAGATAAGTAACAGATGAGGAAGAAATTTGGGCTTGACGGAAGTAATGGGGGCTGTCTGTGAAGCCTTGTGGCAGTACAGCCCAGGTAATTTGCTGAGCCTGATGGGTGTCAGGGTCAGTCCAAGTGAAAGCGAAGAGAGGCTGGGATGAAGGGTGCAAAGGAATAGTAAAGAAAGTATGTTTGAGATCCAGAACAGAATACTGGGTTGTGGAGGGAGGTATTGAGGATAGGAGAGGATATGGGTTTGGGCACCACGGGGCGGACAGGCAAAAACAATTTGGTTGATAAGGTGCAGCTCCTGAACTAACCTGTAAGCCTTGTCTGGTTTTCGGACAGGTGAAATGGGGGAATTGTAAGGGGAGTTTACAGGCTTTAAAAGGCCATGTTGTAGCAGGTGAGTGATAACAGGCTTTAATCCTTTTAAAGCGTGCTGTGGGATGGGATATTGGCATTGAGCGGGGTAAGAGTGATTAGGTTTTAATGAGATGGTAAGGGGTGCATGATCAGTCGCTAAGGAGGGAGTAGAGGTATCCTATACTTGTGGGTTAAGGTGGGGAGATACAAGGGGAGGATGTGAAGGAGGCTTTGAACTTGGGGAAAAGGCAGCAATGAGGTGTGGCTGTAGCCCAGTAATAGTCAGGGAAGCAGATAATTTAGTTAAAATGTCTCACCTAATAAGGGAGCTGGGCAGGTGGGGATAACTAAAAAGCAGTGCTTAAAAGAGTATTGTCTAAGTTGGCACCAGAGTTGGGAAGTTTTAAGAGGTTTAGAGGCCTGGCTGTCAATACCCACAACAGTTATGGAGGCCAGGGAAACAGGCCCTTGAAAAGAAGGTAATGTGGAGTGGGTAGCCTCCGTATTGACTAAGAAGGGTTGGACTTACCTTCCACTGTGAGAGTTACCCAAAGTGTCTGTGATGGTCTGTAGGCTTCCGAGGCCATGGGCAGTGTCAGTCTTCAGCCTTAGCTAAGCCGAGAAGATCTGGGAAGGAGTCAGTCAGAGAGCCTTGGGCCAGAGTTCCAGGGGCTTTGAGAGTGGCTGCCCGACAACTAGAACAGTCCAGGTCTTCATGGGGTCCCACACAGATGGGACATGGCTTAGGAGGAATCCAGGGCTGTGGGCATTCCTTGGACTAATGACCAGATTTCCAGCACTTGAAGCAAGTTCCTGGGGGAGTCGGTCCTGGAGGAACGCCTGGCTGCTGTGGTGCAGGCATTTGGAAGTTCTTGTGTGCTGGAGATGTGGCTGGGGTTTGTCTCACAGTGGAGGCAAGGAATTGCAACTCAGAAATACGTTGTGACTTGGCTGCCTCTACTGTATTATTATATACCTTGAAGGCAAGGTTAATTAAGTCCTGTTGTGGGCCTTGAGGTCTGGAATCTAATTTTTGGAGTTTTATTTAATGTCGGGAGCAGATTGGGTAATAAAATATATATTGAGAATAAGACGGCCTTCTGACCTTTCAGGGTCTAGGGCTGTAAAGTGTCTCAGGGTTGCTGCCAAACGAGACATGAACTGGGCTGGGTTTTTCATATTTGATGAAAAAGAGCCTAAACGCTAACTGATTTGGGAGAGGTCGGATAAAGAAAAAGGAGCATTAACCTTGACTATGCCTTTAGCTCCAGTCACCTTTTTAAGAGGAAATTGCTGGGCAGGTGGGGGAGGGCTAGTCGCGGAATGAAACTGTAAGCCAGACCAGGTGTGAGGAGGGGAGGTGATAAAAGGATTATAGGGTTGGGGAGCAGAGGCTGAGGAAAAATTGGGACCTAACTCGACCTGGTGAGGAGGGGAGAGGTCAGATGGGTCTGCAGAAAAGGAAGATTAAAGACTCAGCGACGCTTGGGTTGGGACTGAGGGGACAGGCGGGAGGGAAAGAAGGAAGATTTGGGACGAGTTGCATTGGGAACAGAGAACTAGGGAGGGACTGATGTGTAAAAGAAGGCCTGGGCGTCAGGCACCTCAGACCATTTGCCCATTTTAGGACAAGAATTATTTAGATCTTGTAGGATGGGAAAATCGAAAGTGCCATTTTCTGGCTATTTGGAACCACTGTTGAGTTTGTTTTGGGGCCAAGCGGTATTGTAGAAGAAAATAAGGCGTTCAGGTTTTAGCTCAGGTGTGAGTGTCATGCGCGTCCATGTGAAGAGACCACTAAACAGGCTTTGTGTGAGCAATAAAGCTTTTTAACCACCTGGGTGCAGGCGGGCTGAGTCCAAAAAGAGTCAGGGAAGGGAGATAAGGGTGGGGCCGTTTTATAGGATTTGGGTAGGTAAAGGAAAATTATAGTCAAAAGGGTGTTGTTCTCTGGCGGGCAGGAGTGGGGGTTACAAGGTGCTCAGTGGGGGAGCTTTTTGAGCCAGGAAAAGGAATTTCACAAGGTAATGTCATCGCTTCAGGCAAAGACCGGCCATTTTCACTTCTTTTGTGGTGGAATGTCATCAGTTAAGGCAGGGCAGGGCATTTTCACTTCTTTTGTGATTCTTCAGTTACTTCGGGCCATCTGGGCATATACGTGCAAGTCACAGGGGATGCGATGGCTTGGCTTGGGCTCAGAGGCCTGACAGTGAGTTGAAGAGGTCTTAAGTTCTTGAGAACACAGGCTAGGGGAGAAGAAGGAGGAATGGAGGGTGGAAGGTTGCCCATAGTGAAGGAGGCAAGTTTAAAGAGAAGGGTAGAGACAAGGAGAAGTGGGGTGGGGAGCAGCCCTGGGCTGCAACGTGGGTGAGCAGCCGAAGCAGGCTTCCCTGCAACTGCCTTGCCACCAAGGGAATGTAGGTGAATGATCAAGGCAGGCATCCCCGTGGAGATCAGACACCAATGGAACGTGGATGAATAATCAGAGAGGCGTCCCCTCGGTGATTAAACATCAAGGGAAGCAACCTCGGTTCGAATCTGAGTCACTACACCAAATTTCACATGCGTCCATGTGAAGAGACCACCAAACAGGCTTTGTGTGAGCAATAAAGCTTTTTATTACCTGGGTGCAGGCGGGCTGAGTCTGAAAAGAGAGTCAGTGAAGGGAGATAGGGGTGGGGCCATTTTATAGGATTTGGGTAGGTAAAGGAAAATTACAGTCAAAGGAGGGTTGTTCTCTGGTGGGCAGGAGTAGGGGTCACAAGGTGCTCAGTGGGGGAGCTTTTGAGCCAGAATGAGCCAGGAAAAGGAATTTCACAAGGCAACATCATCACTTAAGGTAGGAACAGACCATTTTCACGTCTTTTGTGGTGGAATGTCATCACTTAAGGCAGGAACGGAACATCCGGATGTGTACGTGCAGGTCACAGGGGATATGATGGCTTAGCTTTGGCTCAGAGGCCTAACTGAGGAGGCTGGTGTTACAGAGTCAGAAAAAAGTTGAAAATAAGAAGGCAGTAAATTTCCCAAATTTGTATAAGATTTTTGGCTTCAGAGTCAATAAAACATTCCATGACATACAATATATTTCCAGGTTTTGGAGATCCAGCTGCCTCAGTAGTTACTGAGGGTTATAGATAGACATTTTCCTACCTTTCCATCTCAAGAGCTACTTTCTCCTTCCATGTTCTCATTTCTGCTATTGTTCACAGATGATCTTGCTCCCTTTAGAGACGGAGCAATGGTAGGTGTACCCACCAAGCTTCTGTGCGTACAGAGGAGTCTCCCTGTGAGGCTCAATCCTCCCTCAACTGTGATTACAGGGAATTTTTCACAACGTGAATGCCTCTTCCGTAGTCACAATGACAACATAAAACATGTTAGGGCAGCCACCCTTTCTGAGCTCTAGTCCATACTATTTGAAGTGCATATCAAATAAAAATCCCATTTAAATATATTTTATTTGTTTTGCATCTTTAATTGGATTTATTGAATTAACAAAATAACTATAGCTTTCATCATCAAAGTTTCTATAGTCTAGTAAATTATAATGAGAATATTCAAATGACTTTCAACAGCTGACATTAAAGAGACATTTCTAGGGATATCAGAATTTAAGAAAACACAAAATTCGGACAGAGGCCAGAGTTCTATGATATGGTGGTTTACTTAGCTAATTTGAAATATAAATTAAAGAGCTGCTTTTATTATAAAAAACAAATTTATGGGGCACACACTCCTTCTAAAAGGTCTTGATTCAACAAAATATAAGGACTGAAAGCTGCAATAGAGCTACCGGAGATGCCATTCTTTTAAAATTCAGCGATGTTCATTTCCATTATGCTTCAAGTTTTTGTATTTCTCTTTTTAGCAACATAGATTTGAAGACTATTTTACAATATTGTATAGAATATAAAACTTCAAAGTACATATTTCCTGTGTGTAGTCACATGCTGTATAATGGCATTTCAGAGGTACCATAAGATTATAATGGAGCTGGAAAATTCCTATTGCCTGGTATTTAAAATACTAAAGTTTTACTGTTATTTTAGAGTGTACCCCGACTTATTAAAAAAAATCAAACAAGTTAACTATAACGCAGCCTCAGGCTGTCTTCAGGAGGCATCCAAAAGAAGGTATTGTTATCATAGGAGATGACAGCTCTATGCTTGTTATTACCCCTGAAGACCTTCCAGTGGGACAAGAGGTGGAGGTGGAATACAGTGATATTGATGATCCTGATTTGTGCAGGCCTAGGCTCATGTATGTGTCCGTGTCTTAATTTTTACCTAACTTTTAAAAGTTAAAAAATTGGGACAAAGTTTATTGAATAAGGATATAAAGAAAGAATATGTTTTGTACAGCTATGCAATGTGTTTTAAACTACGTGCTATTACTAAAGAGTCAAAAAGCCTTAAAAAGATAAAAAAGTATTAATTTAAAAAGTTACAGTATGCTAAAGTTAATTTATTATTGAACAGAAAAATACATTTAGTATTGCCTAGTTTGTAAATGCTCCTAAAGTCTATAGTAGTATATAGTAATATCCTAGGCCTTCACATACACGCCCCATTCACTCTGACTCACCCACAGCAACTTCCAGTCCTGCAAGCTCCATTCATGGTAAGTGCCCTGGACAGGTGTCCCGTAACTGGAAACCATCATTCTCAGCAAACTAACACAGGAACAGAAAACCAAACACCGCATGTTCTCACTCATAAATGGGAGTTGCACAATGAGAACACATGGACACAAGGAGGGGAACATCACACACTGGGGCCTGTCATGGGGTGGAGGGCTAGGGGAGGGAGAGCATTAGGAGAAATATCTAATGTAGATGACGGGTTGATGGGTGCAGCAAACCACCATGGCACGTATGTTACAAACCTGCACATTCTGCACATGTATCCCAGAAGTTAAAGTATAATTTAAAAAAAGTAAAAAATAATATTTTGTACTTTTTTACTGTACCTTTTCTATGTTTAGATAGACACATACTTTCTGTTGTGTTATACCTGCCTACAGTATATAGTATAGTAACATGCTGTGCAGGTTTGTAGCCCAGAAGCAATAGTCTGTACTGTATAGCCTAGGTGTGTGCAGTAGACTTATGACATCTAAATTTGTACACTCTGTGATGTTCACACAATGATGGAATCACCTAACATTTATCAGAACTTATCCCTGGTATTAAGCAACACATGATTGTGTTATACTAACAATTCTCTCAGAGATTATTGGGGAAGAGTTTAGTAAGATATTTCCTATGTTTGTAATAGACCATCAGTGGTGACGCGCTAACAAGCTGTCATGAAGATGGCCGTATACAACAATTCTGTGTGTTTTGTTTTGCTATTTAAGAGTGCTCTGTTTGGGAACCCTGACTTATAAACTGTGGTTTTGGCCAGATGGAACCTCTGAAGATATGAAAGAAAGAAAAAGAGAGTGGAAAGATGTTTTAATGCAGAGTACGATAAGAAGGGATTGTGTGGAAGTATAATAAAGGCAAGGAATAAAATTCCTTTAAAGCTGATATGAATTAGAAGGGAGGTGACTGATTCAGAAAAGCAGTACAGATGCAGTGACATACTTCAGAGACATCTGAAATAAAATGCAAGTGCCTCTAAACTGCTGTCTCTTCATACCTTGATTTTCTACCTGGCAGCCGGGAAGATTCTGTGAGAATTCAAGTCGGACCCTGCCCCTTTGTGGACATCCCTCCAATGGCTCTCCATCAAGCTAAAGTCCTTCCTCTTGCTCTTGAAAGCCTCTCATGATTAGCCTTCCAGAAAACAGCCTCAATTCAACCCATATTTTGCTCCCCCAGGGCTTCTGCACCTGTTCTTCTGCCTTAAATGCTCTTTGAGTCTGCGTGAATCATTCCCCTTCACTTCCTTTGACATATATGAAATGTTTATATTTTCTGCCTTTTACCGGAAAACTTCACCCCCATGCCTACACCCCTTCTATTTCCCTTCTTTACTTCCTTTTTTTTTTTTTTTTTTGTCTCTAGTTCTACTTACTTTCCAGCTTATGCTATTTAGGACTGTCTATTGTTGTTTCCTATACTGCAATGTAAGCTCCAGAGCAATGAGATTGTCTGAAATATCAGCACCTGGAGCACTGATTGTGTTTTAGGAATTTGATAAATACTTGCAGAATAAATGAAGTAGCAATAATCCTGTCTCTGAAGAAGAAATAATCATTAATATTCAGTACTTAGTAGGCATCAAATCTGTGTTGAGTGCCTTCTGTAGATAATCTCACTTACTCTTAATAACAAACCTATAATAGATGCTAATACTAGACCTGGCTTACAGAGAAAGTAATAGGATAATGGGGAGGGGAAAAATGTGGCATAGACATGGTCATGGGGTAGTTGTAGTTATCAGAGTCTTCTGATGCCAGTAGTTTTTCTTTTTAATTTGTGGTTATATTCAATGTCTGTTGGTTTACAATGTTAGAAGATTATATAGTTGTTTGGGTAAACCATCATGATAGAACTGTATGCATTAATCCTATCAGGAAATTGATACAATTTAAAAGTTATTTAAAACTACAATAAGCTTTGTCTTTTTTATTGAGACAGAGTCTCACCCTGTCCCTCAGGCTGGAGTGCAGTGGTGTGATCTCTCCTCACTGCAACCTCCACCTCCCAGGTTCAAGCCGTTCTCGTGCCTCAGCCTCCTGAGTAGCTGGGATTACAGGTAGGCACCACCACACCCAGCTGATTTTTTTGTTTTTCTAGTGGAGACGGGGTTTCACCATGTTGACCAGGCTGGCCTGACCAACATGACATCAGGTGATCTGCCTGCCTCAGCTTCCTAAAGTGCTGGGATTTAGGGGGGTGAGCCACCATGCCCAGCCGTCAACTACAACAAACTTACTTCATCTTGGCAATAAACACCAGAGCAAAATTTATCTCTCTAAAAGAAGAGAATCCAACCAAATTTAGCTTTCTCTCTTAGGAAATGTTATTATGCTACCATTTTCTCCTGGTGGACCTCAGAATCCCTATATTGAGAGTCAAAAGAAACATACAGCATAGTAATGACCTTTGTGGTTCTTAGTATTATATTAGTTGATTTACAAAGAAGAATTGGAAAAATATACCTATTTCTAGACTGGATCAAATTACATTTGATTCATTTTATAACTTTAAAATGTGCCCAAATTGAAAAATATAGTACAACAAAGAATCTATATTATCCACAGACATCATATCTTTGTAAATCATTTTTATTTTGATTGTTCTTTCCCGGTATATGTGAGTGGTCTTTATCTCCTCACGAGTAAAGTATCTTTTATCACTCAGAAACTGAGCTCAAAGTGATGTAGATACAATAATGTTCTATTACAAAGGGAAGTGTGCACTCATAATTCATTTTCCTCTACTGTGGCTTGTAACAAGAAAAGGGATGAACTTAGAACAGTAGAAGAAATATTTTAAAAAACAGCATTGGGATTTAAAAATAACTACAGAGCTGGATGCCACCTGACCATGATGCCTTTTCAGTTTCACACGTGTAATTGTCAGGGCTTTCCAGAGAAACGGAACCAATAGAATGAATATGTATATATCAGGAGACTCATTATGGGAACTGGCTCATACCACTGTGGGGGCCAAGAAGTCCCATGATCTCTGCTGTCTGCAAGCTGGAGAGCCAGGAAAGCTGGTGATGTAATTCAGTCCAAGTCTGAGAATCAGATAGCAAGAGGAGCAGATGGTATAAGTCCTTGTCTGAATCTGAAAGCTTGAGAACCAGAAATGCCAGTGTCCAAGGGCAAGGGAAGTTGGATGTCTCAGCTCAAACAGAAAGAGGAAATTCAGCCTTCCTCTACATTTTTGTTCTATCCAGGCCCTCAATGGATTTAAGGGTCCAGATTGGTGACAACCTTACAGACATACTCAGAAACAATATTTTAATAGCAGCTCTTTGGTCATCCCTTGGCCCAGTTAAGTTGACACGTAACATTAATTATCACAAGTCCACTCCTTGAAAAACTGGGCATTCACATGAATCTCTTTAAATCTTGCTCAACCTCTAAATAAGGAAAATAACAAGGTCAAAATTCCACCTAACATAATGTAACTATCCTATATACAACCAAAAATTCACTAACCTCTTCCTTAGGAGAGGAGATACATTCTTTGAGGGATGGCCACTCTTCTTCTTGATATTTCATAACTTAAATAATATGAAGTAAAATTCACGATAATTAAGTACTGATATAGAGTCAATACATCTTACGTTACATGATAAGGAAATAACGGGGAAGAAAACAGAAAAACTTGCTTAATATACACGTATATGTTTACAGGAGAGGAAAGAAAACAGGAAAACATGCTTAATATGCACATATATATTTATCTATTCATAACAAATCAAGGAGAAAATGCTCTTGACAGTAACAGTTCTGTTTCTGTAACCGGTCATGTGGTCATAGCTGATCGTTACCTTCTTCCACTACTCATTCTGTATTTTCTTTGGCTTTAACAAGCACTTCAGATGGTTATGGTTCTTTATTTGGTGGGTCGACCCAACCTTCATTCCTGAAGAGTCTAGGCCGTTATTGTTCTGCCTGGATTGAGTTGTCGTAGTTTTACATTGCTCTTAATCATAGGCATGTATTATTAAGAGATACCCTAAAGGATCTTATGTACTCTAAACATACTCTTCCTTACTTTTATTTTGTAATGGTAGTCCAATTTACCTTTAGTAGTCAAGAGAAACCATAGCCAGCAGAATAACTCCCTTCTTTACTTGTTGATTCAGGGGCATGAGGAGCCCAACATAGCTGGGCAAAAGTCTTAACTTATAGTTCAATGGAAGCATTGTTGTATCTCCTGGTGGAAGCATTCTTCCCTCTGGAACTAAGACCTCTAGGCCAGCAGAGGATAAAGTTGTAGGAATAGTAAGAAAAGGTTTTTTGGTGAGTCACTAGAGGAAACAGTGTGTTGTACCCCTCCCATTTATGTTCCTTGATTCCTGGACCTGTGAATACTGGCTATAAGAAAAACAGTACTACATTGAGAGCATATACAACCTTCTGGAGAACCTTGTCCAAGCTCTGCAAAGTATTGCCACCTAGCTGGGGCTGTAACAGAGTCTTCAAAAGGCCATTTCACTGTTGTATCAAGCAAGCTGCATCAGAATAGTGAGGAACATGGAAGACTAGTGAGTTTCATGAACATGGGCCCACTGTAGCACTTCTTTTGCTGTGAAGTGAGTTCCTTGATCAGAAGCAATGCTTTATGGATTACCATAGTGGTGGATAAGGCATTCTGTAAATCCACAGAAATAGTTTTGGCAAAATCATTGTGTTCAGGGAAGGTAAGACTATATCTATAGTAAGTGTCTATTCCAGTAGGGACAAAACACTGCCTTTTGCATGATGGAAGTGGTCCAATGTAATCAACCTGCCACCAGGTAGCTGGCTGATCCCCCCAGCTACCTGGAGGAATGGTACCATATCAGGGGCTTAGGGTCGGTCTCTTCTGCTGGAATATTGAGCATTCGTTGGTGGCCATACCCATGTTAGCCTTGGTGAGTGGAGGTCCATGTTGC
Source organism: Macaca nemestrina (assembly GCF_043159975.1). Taxonomy (NCBI): domain Eukaryota; kingdom Metazoa; phylum Chordata; class Mammalia; order Primates; family Cercopithecidae; genus Macaca; species Macaca nemestrina. The sequence continues at coordinate 10,545,817 of NC_092125.1, read as the reverse complement.
TGAGTCCATGCTAATCCTCCATCCCTGCCACCATGAGGTCCATGCAAATCCTCCATCCCTGCCACCATGGCCACTTTGTTCAAGGTCCATAGGATGATAACAAGGATGCCTGAGGAAAGACACTGATATCCATAGAACAGATCATCTTATTCACTTAATTATTAAAATCCTTCTCTGTTGAGGTCAACCTTTAGCAGACATCCACCTGTGACACAAATACTTTCATGTTTTTTATCTAGTCAGAGAGGTCTATCCACATACTTCTTTCCCAAATTTCTTTGTCACTGATTTCCCAATCATGTTTCTTGGGAGTCTCTGATTATACAACCAAACCATTGGCTACAGCCCCTGAATTGGTATGTAATTGCATATCTAGCCATTTCTTCTTCTAAATGAAGTACAGAACCAGGTGCATCACCTGAAGTTCTGCCCACTGAAAGGAGTTCCCTTTACCAATGTCCTTTATGGGTATCCCAGAGAGGGACCATAGTGCTGCAGCTGTCCACTTTTGAGTGGTGCCTGCACATCGGGCAGAACCATCTGAAATCAAGAACTAATTCTCCTGTTCCTATGCCGAGTGATTATACGGAACTTTTCATGAGGTCATATGTGCAGGGTTGTAGAGAGAGGGCAGCAGAGCAGGATTAGTGACCATGGGCATTGGGGCCACTTCTTCATGTAACTTACTTATGCCTTCAGAGTCTGCTCAAGCCCTATCACATGTATACCACTTTCATTTGAGAATAGTGTTTCTGTGCACATTCAACTTTAGGGCTTTGTGGGTCAGATAACACCCAGTTCATCACGAACAGGCTGCTGTATGAGAACTTGGTGACCCATGGTCAAGCATTCAGGTTTTACTAAGGCCCAGTAGCAAGCCCAGATGATGGCGGGGCTTTTCTTCAAAATCCTAAAAGCTTGAACTGGGATTCACCTACAGGAGCCTGACAAAGGCTCCATATAGCATCCCTATCTGCTACTGAAACCTCAAGCACCATTGGATCTGCTGGATCACATGGCCCAAATGGCAGAGCAGCTTGAACAATGGCTTGGAGCTGTTACAGACTTTGCTGTTGCTTTGGACTCCACTGAAAACTAGCAGCTTTTCAGGTCATTTGGTTAATGGGCTGGAGTAACACACCAAAATGAGAATATGTGGTGCCTCTGAAATGCAAAGATGTACATCTTTCTTGACTTTTGTAAGGGTTAGATGCAACACATTATTTTTCACTTTGTTTTGTTTGTTTTGTTTTATTTTGGAGACGGAGTCTCGCTCTGTCATCCAGGCTAGAGTGCAGTGGCACGAACTCGGCTCACTGCAACCTTTGCCTCCCAGGTTCAAGCAATTCTCCTGCTTCAGCCTCTCAAGTAGCCGGGATTACAGGGGCATGCCATCATGCCCGGTTAATTTTTGTATTTTAGTAGAGACGGAAACGGTTTCACCATGTTGGCCAGACTGGTTTCAAACTCCTGACCTCAGGTGATCTTCGCCCCTTGGCCTCCCAAAGTTCTGGGATTACAGGCATGAGCCACCTCACCTGGCCTCTTTTTAACTTTTAAAGGGATATCTGGACATGCACCATTGAACCCCTAGAAATTTCACTGAGGTATAGGCTCCTGGATTTTAGTCAGATGTATTTCCCTTGCTCTGACATGCAAACGTCTTACCAATAAATCTAGAATAGTCGTTACTTCTTGTTCAGTAGGTTCAATTAACGTAAGGTCATCAATGTAATGGACTAGTGTGATATTTTGGGGAAGAGAAAGTTGGTCAATGTCTCTTCAAACTGAATTATGCCAAAGGGCTGGATAGTTACTGTTCTCATGATGTAGGACAGTGAAGGTATATTGCTGTCCTTTCCAGTGGAAAGCAAACTGCTTCTGGTGCGTCTTATAGACAGAGATGAAGAAGAGATCAATAGCTGTAAGCCAGGTGTCAGGGGATGTAGTACTTTGCTCAAGCAATGAAACCACATCTGGTACAGCAGCTGCAATTAGATTCACCACTTGATTAAACTTACAATAATCCATGGTCATTCTCCAAGATCCATCTGTCTTCTGTGCAGTTCAAATATGAGAATAAAGTGGGTATGTCCTAGGAATCACCATCCCTGCATCTTTCACGTCCTTACGGGTGGAATTAATTTCTGTGATCCATCCAGGGATGAGGTATTGCCTTTGATCACTGTTTCCTCTGGTCTGTGTAAGTCAGAATCTCCTGATTGCTACTTTGACTCCGTTGACCATTATGGCGACTATGCCCACCTTGCCTTTGGTGATTGAGTGCCACTGCTTGTTCCCTATCACCTGGGGATTCAATTACTTCCATAACATTTTAAGTTTTCCAGTTGGGTGGCTGTGGTTCCCACTGTAGGTTCTGGCCTACAAAGAAGAGTGATCATTGAGGTTATTGACCAATTACCTCCTCCCAGTCAGAAAAGTGCAGTTAGCTAAATAGTAGTCACTTTCATATTATCACTTTAATGCTATCATTTAAGAAGCAGTTTGCTTAAGATAGTAATCCAAAGCACAATTTTATTCAAATAATCAATTAAACACCAAGATGAAACTGGAAATTTTACACCAGCTCTTTAGACAATGGCATACAAACTATTTAACAAGTTGAGCCCAGCAATATATTAGCACTATTTGTTTTATATTTTTTAATTTCAAGTTTGAGCAATTGAATCTCCAATTTTTCAGATTGACTAATGTTTCCTGTAAGACAACATAATTAATAATCCAGTTTATCATTGCTTATCAATGTCAATTTAAAATAAAATCCACATCTATTTAAATAGGATTAATGAGAAAAAATTGCAACATCAGATGAGGTACTAATTAAACAACTAACAGTTATTTATGGACCATGTACTAAGTGCTTGAACTATCCCAGGTCTAGAAGCAGCTAACAGTATGAAACCTATTGCTGAAATGAGTCCTGTAATGTTTAAATATATGACGATAAAATAAAATATGGACAATATTGTTAGAAAACTGTCTTATCTGGCAAATTTTGATTTCAATATGTTTATAAAGAAGGGATGGGCTGGGTGCGGTGGCTCATGCCTGTAAACACAGCACTTTGGGAGGCCAAGGCAAGTGGATCACGAGGTCAGGAGATCGAGACCATCCTGACCAACATGGTGAAACACTGTCTCTACTAAAATACAAAAAAAAGTAGCTGAGCGTGGTGGTGCGCGCCTGTAGTCCCAGCTACTCAGGAGGCTGAGGCAGGGGAATCACTTGAACCTGGGAGGTGGAGGTTGCAGTAAAATGAGATCACACTACTGCACTCCAGCCTGGTGACACAGCAAGACTCGGTCTCCAAAAATAAATAAATAAATAAATAAATAAATAAATAAATAAAATAAATGAAATAAAATAAAAAAATAAAGAAGGGATGAATAATTTAAATATGAATAATACTTTTGTGTATTGTGTTAAATTTTGATGGGAGAAAAGAAAATTGATCATAATAGGACTGAATTTATATTGTGATGGGCAATAAGGCTGAAGAGAAATCACAAAGATGCTATTGAGAGACCTAATGAATAAGTTTTTAATAGATGCCAATGTCTTTATTACAAATATTTACCATATGAATCTTAGGTTTTCTAATTATAGATAGCCTTTATATTGACAGACTTCTCATCATATTTCATCAAGCCCAGATAGCTTGTAAATATGGCCGGGTGCGGTGGCTCACGCCTGTAATCCCAGGACTTTGGGAGGCTGAGGCGGGCAGGTCACGAGGTCAGGAGATCAAGGCCATCCTGGCTAACACGGTGAAACCCCGTCTACACTAAAAAATACAAAAAATTAGCCAGGCATGGTGGCGGGCACCTATAGTCCCAGTTACTCGGGAGGTTGAGGCAGGAAAATGGCATGAACCCGGGAGGTGGAGCTTGCAGTGAGCCGAGATTACCACTGCACTCCAGCCTGGGCGACAGAGCAAGAATGGGAATGGCTTTGCTCAATTTAAGGAATGATACCTTAACTAAAGCCATTCATTTGTGTGAATAATAGCATAGAATCAATGTCATGCTGCTAATTCAGACCCTTATGTTCCTTTTTTTTTTTTTTTTTACTCTATGCTATTTTGTGATATTTTGAGATACATAAACTAAGTTATACCCTAAGTTTTGGTATCATCAAGAATCTGAACTGGCAGTTTTCTGTGACTTTATGACAGTGAGGGCCTATGAGAAGAGACATAAACATATAGATAACAAATGTTAATGTCAAATAAAATAACTGCATGAAGGCTTGTGCACATTGATATAACAGACAGAACACAAGAACACAATCTTTGGATAGATTGAAAAAATACATGTTTCAATTTTTTTCATGTGTAAATATATTTTAAATGGTATCAACTTTGAATGTCTATCTTTTGTTTAGTGCCATTATTATCTAACTTATAGGTATGTGGAAACAATGAATATGAATTGTAAAGTCATCCCACCTTACTAGAAATTAAATTTTAATTCACTTTCATATATTTTTCATGTTTATGATGAAATTCATATACTGAACTACGATTTATCAATAATAATTTTGCAACAAATAGTTATGTGAAAATCACCTAGAAAAATTTAGAAACAAACCATATTATCTGTGTTTTAAAGAAATGATAACCTAAGATATAAGCCACAAATGTGAGGGCAATAAACGAGGGGTTGACAAGAAATGTGTGCAACCCACTCTTGCCAGCCAATAAAAATTGTCTCAAGCACATCTCTGGAAAATATCAAAACTCTTAGAAGAAACACAGGTGAGTATTTTTCTTTTTATGGAGTAGGGAATCAATCTTAAGGCACAAATAAGATTGATAATAAAATATTCAAATGAAAAACTTTTGATTTAAAAATATTGTAAAGATAGTGCAATAGAAAAAACAGATTTGGGGAAGATATTTGTCACTCAGAAAACTGACAAAATAACACAATACAACCTAAAAAATAAAAATAAACAACACGATAGAAAAAAGGGACAAAGAAATTAACATATTTCACAAAAAAGGAAACACATATGGCCCTCACAGTTATGAAAAGCTGCCAAGGTTTGGAAATACATAATTATTTTTAAATTGCATATTACCTCTGGCTCAGAAATGTCTTAATACATACCATAGAAATACTCCTGCCCATATGTGCTGGAGATATGAACAAGAATTATTGTAGCATCATCGTTTATACTGGCAAAATCCAAAAAACAAAAACAAAAAAAAAGGAAAAAGGAAAAAAAAAGAAGGAAAAGAAAGGAAATACTCTTAGAAACATGATACATATAGGGTCATACACCATTTGTAAAGTTCAAAAATTTAAAAAATAAAAATAACTTCTATATATGTACATATGAATACACACATATACAAAGAGAGAGTATCTTTATCTATATATATACACACACACACATACGAAAAAAATGTCAAGAAAGACATACAAATAAGCAATTCCTGGCAGAGGTCACTTTTGTGTGCAAGGGGAGAAGGAAGAGGAAAAGAACCAGGGAGAAAATAAGTAAATGTAAGTGACTGGCAGCATAGTAGTTATTGAGTTGTGTCATTTTTAATAGTGATTACCATATTCTTAAGAAAGAGCAAATAAATAAAGATCGAAAAAAGAAAGCATAGAAGGAGGGAAGAAAGGAAGGAAGGGACAGAAAGAAATAAAGAAAAATGGTAACAGATATGCATGAGCAGACTGATGGGTTGTGATGGTTAATTTTATGCATCAACTTGGAGGATGGTTTTAGATTAAAAAATTAAAAATTGGTGAATTTTTAATAAGCAATTTCTTCACTTTCTATAATGTGAATGTGTCTCATCCAATAAGTTACAGGTCTGAATAGAACAAAAACACCAGCCTTCCCAAGCCAGAGGGAATGTTCCAGCATAATGACTTTGGACTGTGCGCTGTCAACTCTTCTGGGTCTTCACTTGCAGGCTTTCAAGCCAGAACTGGGCCATTGGCTCTTCTAGATCTCAAGCCAAGCCTATAATGAATTTATGCTGCAGAATTTGGACTTTACAGCTTCCATAATCATGTGAGTAGTTATATGTATACATACGTATATCTACCATCTTCTACTGTTTTATATATATATATATGAATGTGTATATATTCATATATGTAATCTATTTTTTTCTGGTTTTTTTTTGGGGGGGAGGGGACTCCTTACTAATACTTGAGTGCAATAATCTTCATGAATTGATGATTAGAATTAATTCAACTTTGAATTTCAGGTATAGTGATGAGGCGAGAGGGTGATGCAGAGAGACAGAGGCCAAAACAAAGAAAGAGGCAGATTGTTTGCATCTTGAATAAGGGAGATTAATTTTGGCAGCAAAAATGAAAGAGGATGAATGAGTGAAATGAAACATGGTCCTTTGTTTTACAACCTAACTGATATAGTTTGGATATTTGTCCCTTCTAAGTCTCATGTTGAAAGTGATCCCCAATGTTGGAGGTGGGACCCAGTGGGAGGCGTTGGGGTCATGAGGGGAGATCCCTCATGAATGGCTTGGTACCGTCCCAGCAGTAATGAGTTTACATAAGATCTGGTTGTTAAAGAGACTGGGATCTCCCTCTCTCTCTCTCTTGCTCCTTCTCTCACCATGTGACATGTCTGCTCCTCCTTCGCCTTCTGCCATCACTGTAAGTTTATTGAAGCCTTACCAGAAGCAGATGCCAGCACTATGCTTTTTGTACAGTCCGCAGATCCATGAGTCACAAGAAACCATTTTTCTTTACAAATGACTCAGCTTCAGGTATTCTTTCATTGCAATGCAAGATGAACTAACACGGCAACTACATTCGTTACTGCTTTTGAGGTAAAAGTCTTTCGTAAATACGTGTCTGTTTCTCAATGGTTCTGCTCAGATTTGCGATTCTTGTTAAAGAGGTTACCCCTCTCTAAAGTTCACTATAAAATGAACTTTTAAAGATTTCTGTTTGATGTGTCATGCTTTAATTTTCAGATATCACTATGTAAGAGTCTCACTCTGTTGTCCAGGCTGGACTTGAACTGCTAGCGTAAGCGATTCTCCTACTTCAGCCTCATGAGTAGCTGGGATTACAGGTACACATCACTGCACCCAGCTTCAAGTTTTACATTTTAAATGATAGAAAACGCACTTACGATTGAACTTGCAAATTCCTCCCTACTTCTTTCCAAAAATAAGTGTGATATTTAAACTGAATAAATGTTTAGTCTGTTAACTTACCTTCAGCATTTACTCTACATACTTCCAGAGTTCGTCACAATCATTGAGTACTGATGACTAAATAAGTATTTTCAAAAGCACAAGTCTGGAATTGAGTTGTCACTTACTACCTTTCAGTAGGAGAGAATTTCTGCACAGAAAACTTAAAAGACAATCTTCATCAAGTTACTCAAAAGCCAATAGTATTACTAGTACAATATTTGAATGGAAATTCTAACTAATCAAAACACTCTAAAGAATATTTCTCTTTTATTTATCTGTTTTATTGAATATAATTTTTATTGGCACATGACCCTAGCATTTCCATAATGCACACTTCTTTAAAAACTTTTCTTTAAAAATTTCAACAGGTTTTTGGGAAACAGATGGTTTTTGGTTACATGAATAAGTTCTTTAGTGGCAATTTCTGAGGTTTTGGTGCACCCATCACCTGAGCAGTGTACACTGTACCCAATGTGTAGTTTTTTTATCCCTTGCTAATCCCCACCCTTTCCTCTGAGTCTCCAAAGTCCAATGATTCATTCTTATGCCTTTGCATCCTCATACCTTAGCTCTGAGTGAGAAGATATGATGTTTGGTTTTCCATTCCTGAGTTACTTCACTTAGAATAACAGTCTCCAATTCCATCCAGATTGCTATGAATGCCATTTTTTTTCCTTTTTATGGCTGAGTAGTATTCCATAGTATGTATGTGTGTGTGTGTGTGTGTGTGTATCTACATATATACATATATAAGTGGATAAAGAAAATGTGATACATATATATATAAAAGTGTGTGTGTATATAGATCTATCTAGATCTATAGCTATATATCTAGATACATATATATAAAAAAGTGTGTGTGTATATCTAGAGATCTAAAATATGTATATATATATCTCTCTAAAATAAATATATCAAAAATATGGAACCAGCCCAAATGCCCTACAATCAATAAGTGGATAAAGAAAATGTGATACATATATATATATAAAGTGTATATATATAATCTATAGATATCTATATTATATATAGATATATATTATATATAATCTATAGATTATATAAAATACACACACACTTTGATAGTCTTTTATTATCCTGATAAATTCAGTATGCTAATATTTAGTTTATGTTACTGAGTTTGGTCTATCGTTTTATTATTTTTAACTACTCCCCTCTACAATGTAAATGATAGATTTAAAGAAAATAAATAAATATTACATTTTTCTGTTGTCAAAATTTATATATCAAGAGAAATCTCAGTTGTTTACATGTATATTTTTGGGAGAGATAACTTTTCAAGTCAATTTTTTTAGTTTTTCACTGCTGCTTAAGTAAATTTTCCTATTGTATATATACATTTGTCGTTGTTGTGATGTATAAACTAATTAGCTTAGAGGGGTATAGTTTTGTCCTAATTGAAAGTTTCATAATTTTTCTACAGATATTTTATGTTTGTGTATCTCATTTGTTAATGTATATTCTTTGTATTAAAAGTATTCATATTTATGTGAATAATTCTCAGATTAAGTAATCTTGGTTATTTACAATGTATTAGTTCTTCATTTTCTTCTTTATTTTTCTTCCTTTTAAATTAACTCAGGCTGTAGAGAATATTGACTAAAAGCAGGTCTTGAAGAATTAGCTTTGACGTTTAAAAAAAAAAAAACCTTAACCGTTATCATCTTTAAAATCTGTGCTATAATACCACTTTCTGATAGTGTTGTAGTAAGAAATAAATGAGATACATAATCAAAGCACTTAGTTTACTGCCTTGCAAATTCAGCTCTAAATGTTGGCTATAAATACTTGAATATAGTAAGTACATTTGCCATGTCCACCCAGTCTATTTTTTTTCTGGATTTCATGGGCGTCACTGTATTTTACTGCATATGTATAATTTCATCATTTATAGAAGTTCTCCTTATTAGTTTTTACGTTTTCCTTGAATCACTGTTTTAATATTTTGGAAATGAATTCCCCAATTCTGTGTTTGCTTCTGTTGTTCTTTAGACTTAACACATTACTAATAATTCTTTTATTTTCATTTTTGCCTGAAAATTTGACCTTATTTTTATTCTGTATATTTAAAAGCTAGAATTTCATTTTTTGCCTTATAAATGTACATTTATAAATATATAATGGAAATTTGGAAAATATATACAATCATGCCTTGGTATCCTGGAGGATTGGTTCTAGGACCCCCTGTGGATGTCAAAATTTGTGATGCTCAAGTCCTTTATAAAAAATGGTGAGCATTTGCATATAAACTATGCACATCCCCTTGTATACTTTAAATCATCTCTAGATTAACTACAGAATACCTAATATGATGTGAATGTTATGTAAATAGTCGTTATACTGCTTTAATAGAATAAGTAAAGAAGTCTGTACATTTTCAGAATCTTTAAAATATTTTTGATCCCCTGCACTTGGTTGAATCTACAGATATGGAACTGTGGATACCAAGGGCTGGATGTATATCTTTCCTAAGATATAAGGTATAATTAACAAACATTAATAATTATACCATTTACATCTTACCAGTTACTAATTTCCCAACTTTATTTTTATCTTTTTTCAATGACAATGAGTACTATCAACATATATATATTTATTTTACTTTACTCAGATACTTTAATAAACTTATGAAAAATATTTCTGCACTAAGTAACACAGTGAATTAAATTCATGGCTGAAGTCCTCACTTCTCCATTCATTCATTTACTTACTAACCCAAGAAATTATATCTATTGTAAATGAGGCATTATACTGGGTGTTAGGAAAATAAGCAAGAACTAATTAGGGGTATAGTTAGTCTATTTGAGTGTGGAGTCAGTTTTCACTCACAATGTAATGTTAAGATAACTATTCTCAATTAAACAAATATCTGTTTGATAGAAGTTGAACAATAGACCTCATTAGTAGTAAATATTGTGTATTCATAGGGAGTCTGGGACATGTGAAGCAAATAGCAAAATACTAATTTTGGAAGCTTTCTTTGCTGCTGCTGCTTCAAAGTATTAGACTTAATGCTTAAATCATATAAAATTATTGTATTGCAGTGCCCAAAGAATCACCAAATTATATCAAAGTAATTAATAACTATGGAAGGATGGTCACAAATTATTTCAGAAATTAAAATATACTCTGAATTTATACATCTCTAAATAAAATTCTTTATATATCATGATTTTTGAGAGTCAATCCTACACATACTTAGTAATATTTATCAGCAGAAAATTTTTCTCTAGGTCTAATTTAACATTTTTACATTAAAGTGCATATTTGCATACAATGCTTTAGAAGAACTGTTGAAGACTGAGTAATTCACTGGAGATTTTGGTAATAGTAATCATATTTAAAATGGTGATTATAGAAAACTTCTTACACATCAATTTATTAGTAAATATAAGGCACACTATAAACATTTTCCATACACAAGGAGTCTTTCATAAGTTTTCATTTAAATTGATGTTTTGAAAAAAACTATGCATATATTTAAAATTTTTTCTGCACCAAAACAAACTTATGCTAAGTTGTTACACATGTCTGAACAAGATCAGTTTAAGGCATTAAGAAGGATAAGAAATCACTTTGAAAAGGATTCCTAACAGAGCAACATGAATTATGCTAAAATTGAAGCAAGAACAAATATCAAATTTACAGTGAACCTCGGATGGAAGAATGGTTAGATCATTGTCACTTAAAAAAATAGCTTGTGAGCACAATGCCCCAAAGAAATCAGTGGTTTTCAAATTGATAACTCGTTTTAAGAAGATAAGAGACGACGTTGAAGATGAAGCCCACAGTGGCAGACCATCCACATCAGTTTGCAAGGAAAAAGAAAAAATCTTGTGTGTGCCTTAATTGAAGGAGACAGATAATTAACCGCAGAAACAACAGCCAACATCATGGACTTCTCAGCTGGCTCAGCTTAGACAATTCTAACTGAAAAATTTAAGTCAGGCAAACTTTCCACTTGATGTGTGCCAAAACTGCTGCACCCATGTCAGCCGCAGACGAGAGCAGAGCTTTCAATGGAAATTTTTTAAAGTGAGATCAAGATCCTGAAGCATTTATTTGAAAAATTAGAACAGGAAATAGAACATGGCTTTGCCAGCACAATCTTGAGAATAAAGCACCATCAACACAATGGCTACCAAGAGGTAGAAGTGGTCTAGTCAAAGCAAAAGCAGACTGGTCAAGAGGAAAAATCACGGCAACAGTGTTTGGGGAGGCTCCAGGCATTTTTCTTATTGACTGTGGCAGGCCAAAAAATGGTAACATCTGCTTATTATGAAAGTGTTTGGGGTCAGGCGTGGTGGCTTACACCTGTAATCCCAGCAGTTTGGGAGGCCTGGGTGGGTGGATCACCTGAGGTCAGGAGTTTGAGACTAGCCTGGCCAACATGGTGAAACCCCATTTCTACTAAAAATACAAAAAATTAGCTGGGCGTGGTGGCACGTGGCTGTGATCCCAGCTACCCAGGAGGCTGAAGCAGGAGAATCACTTGAACCCAGGAGGTGCAGGTTGCAGTGAGCTGAGGTCATACCACTGCACTCCAGCCTGGGGGACAGAGTGAAATTCCGTCTCAAAAACAAAACAAAACAAAGAAAAAAAAAAGTGTTTGGAGAATGTTAAGGCAAAGCTTTAGCAGAAAAACATCCAGGAAAGTCTTACAAAACAGTCCTTCTTCACCACAACAATGCTCCTGCTCATTCCTCTCATCAAACAAGGGCAATTTGTTGAGAATTTTGATAGAAAATCTTTAGGCATCCACCTTGCAGTCCTGACTTGGTGCCGTCTGACTTATTTTTGTTTCCTTATTTTAAAAATATGTGTAATGGGCACCCATTTTTCTTCAATGTAAAAAAGACTGCGTCATTATGGTTAAATTCCTAGGACTCTTAGTTCTTCAGGGATGAAGTAAAAAGCTGGTATCATCACAAAAATGTCTTAAGCATAGTGGAGCTTATGTTGAGAAATAAAGTTTATATCTTTTATTTTTATCTTTGAATTTCATTTTTCCAAGAACTTTTTGAAGCCTCCTCATATAAATATATTCACTACTTTGTACAACCCAAGGGTTAGACCTATCATTATTCCTAATTTATAAATATGAAACTGAGGGAGAAAACAGATATGTACATGGGTTAATACTACACAAACAGATTACTGTCAAACAATCCTAAGTGAACACTGAGGTATTAAAAATAATTTAAACTTAGTCAGTGAATTAACTGACTGTCAGGAGGCAAGAAGCAGAGCATGTTCATACATATCAGTTTTGCAAAATTGAAGTTTGTCAGATATTTTGAACACAGTTCTGTAACTGAAGGACCTTTGAAGACTCTTTGGAAATAATTGTCTTGTCGTTTCATATGACAGTGAGGTTGCTTCTACAAATTCTCTTCTAGTCAAATAAAAATTGAAGAAGATCCTATGGAAAATTTCTTTTTTTGATGGAAACTTTTCAGAAACAAAAAGGATTTGCTTTGTCATTTCATATGTACCAATCACATTCACTGTGAGATTAAAACGTGTACCAGAGCTATGAAACTGAAGACATGCTATATTTCTTCTAGGCCACAACATATAGTAATGACAAAATATTTTTTATAAAATTTAGATTTTTTTTTTCTTTTAGTTTGTTGTTCTTTAATGTTTGGTTTCAAAACTGAAAATATTGTCTTGACTTTAAGTTTGAAAGTACTCAGGAGCAAACTTGTGGATACACATCTTTGTATCCCCAGTGTCTAGACCTGGATTATTACATTTGCTCAGTATTTGTTAAATATGTGAAAGCACCAAGTGATGAGCAAAATAAGGCCAATCTTAACTAGCCACAGGTCAGTCAGAATTTTTTAAAATTACCCACATTTGTGGCTCACAGGGATGTTGATCTTCCAATTGGTAAATCAAATACTAGGGTGTTTTTATGAATGGTCTTGAACCTAAGTGTAGTCCACGCACTTTAGAAAGCCTTTGTTACCTCTGAAACCAATCGTATGTATTAAAGAAATTGGTGTTAAAATAGCTATCCATGCTTTACATCATCTTCAGTCTTCTCTTTCTTCCTCTCTCTATTCAATCTCTCTCTCTCTTGAAAAAACAAATTCCAACAGTCTTTAAGTTCTTCATAATTCCTTATTACGAAAATCAGAAGTTAGTTTTTATGCACATAATAAAAATATAAATCTACTATAGACATTAAGCATACTAAAAAAGGAAAGATTTCCACCTTTCTTATATCTTACACCTAAATATACCTCTTAATCTTAATATTCAAACTGTAGCTATGAATCATTAACACATCAGAAAAATATTCTAATATCAGATATGCTACTTTATCTTTAAATTTAATTCTTTCATAAAGCGCACATTCCATGTATCACCATTCCTTTGCAACAAATAACAGTTCAGTTGAGATTCCCTGCCTTTCTCTGTTGAAGTGAAAATGTTTTGAAACCCAGATATAAAATCAGCATAAAGTGAAAAATGTTCAATTTATTGGCAAAAGTATAGACACATAGATCAATGGAACAAAACAGAAAGCTAGAGATAAACCCAAACAGGCATAATCAATTTATTTCTGACAAAGATTTAAAAGAAATTTAATGCAGAAAAGAAATCTTTCAACAAATGGTTCTTGAACAACTGGACATCTATATGCAAAAAAATGAAGCTCAGCAAATATCTTATGCCTTATACAATAATGAACAGAAAATGGATCATAGGCCTACATGAAAAACACAAAAACTATAAAACTTATTTGAGAAAATAGAAGAAATGTTGTTCAACAATGAGTTTGGTGATGACTTTTTCGATACAAAACCAAATACCTCATTCATAAATGAATATTAACAAATTTGACTTTAGAAAAGTTAAAAACCATTACTTTGTGAAAGAGATTAAGAGAAAAAAGGAAATGAAAGGTTAGGAGAAATCTTGGCAAACCACATATCTGATAAAGGACTTGTATTGGGAATACATTTTAAAAAAACCTCTTAAAACTCAAAAATAAGAAAACAAATTAAAAATAGACAAAATAATTAACAGACACCTCATCAAAGAAGGTATATTTAGGGAAAATAAGCATATAAGCATATTAACATATGATCTGCATTATAGGTAGAGCGTCTTTTGTTTTTGTTTGTTATTACATAAGGTATAAGATACGTGTTGAGGTTCACTTTTTGCATATAGATATCCAATTGTTCAAGAAATATTTGTTGAAAAGATTTCTTTTTTCCATTGTATTTCTTTTTCTTTTTTTTTTTTTTTTTGAGACGGAGTCTCGCTTTGTCGCCCAGGCTGGAGTGCAGTGGTACAATCTCGCCATTGCATTTCTTTTAAATCTTTGTCAAACATCAATTGATGATGCTTGTTTGGGCTTTCTATTTTGTTCCATTATATGAAACATTCCAGATCAAAACCCTACTTACTCTATGATTCCATTCATTTCAAATCTTGTAAAAGGCAAAACTGTAATGATAGGAATACAGTGCAGTGATCACCAGGAGGTTGAAGAAAAGAGCATATTTGACTAGAGGAAGAACAGGGGACATTTTAGGTCAGTGGAGCTGATGTGGCACCAGAATGTATGGCACTGTGGTGGTGGAAAGCCTGGGAAATCTATGAATGAAAGCTCGGAAAAGCTACGACTTTGTCACAATCCACTGAACTTTGCAGCATTGATAAAGAAAGCTTTAATATTTGCAAATTTAAATTACCAACTGAGAAGTCAGGGAGTCCCAGGATAAAATGCAGGCCATAACAACAGAGCTAATTATATTGCACTGTATGGCAGAGTCCTACCTCAGCAGTCAGAGCAAAAAGGGGCTGATGAAACTAGCTTTGGAAAATAGTTTTCTAATCAAAACTTTAAGGTGCAAATAAAGGCATAGTCCATAAACACCACAGTCTACTTGGTAAAGTCATTTCTCACAGAGGCACAGGTATCCATTCTAATGTATAAATTCTACGTGTATACCAGGACTCAACAAAGGAGTAGATACATGGTATATGGACCTTCCCCACTCTCTGAAAGCAGAACAGTGGAGCCATTGTACAGCTTGCTTCCTTTATTTCCTGTCATTTATGAATCACTGTCTTATATTGAATAATGTCCAACATCTTGAAAAAAGAGAGAATAGGAAAATAATAGAGAAATCAATGAAATTGAGTTAGTTTTTCAAAAAGATCACCAAATTGCCAAGCCATTAGCAAGACTAAGAAAAAGAGAAGACTCAAAAAACTAAAATCAGAAATGAAAGTGTGGAAATTTTGCCAATCATATAGAAATAAAACTAATTATAACTCATTTTGTGGTGAATAGCCACTATTTACCACAATTCATCTTTGGAAAGAGGTTTGTAGTGTTTTCTGAACAAATCAAAGCATTTATTAATTAATTATTATTATTATTGTGATTTCGAGACAGTCTCATTCTGTCACCCAGTTTGGAGTGCAGTGGCGCGATCTAGGCTCACTACAAACTCCACTTCCCAGGTTCAAGCAATTCTCCTGCCTCAGCCTCCCAAGTAGCTGGGATTACAGGCGCCTGCCACCATGCCTGGATAATTTTTGTATTTTTAGTAGAGATGGGGTTTCACCATGTTGGCCAGGCTGGTCTCAAACTCCTGACCTTGGGTGATCCACCTCTTGGCCTCCCAAAGTGCTGGGATTACAGGCATGAACCATGGTGCCCGGCCCAAACCAAAGCATTTAGATGTTTAAGTTACATTTCCATGCTTGGCAATCACTTTGTGTGTGCGTGTGCATGTGTGTGTTTAACACAATTACACATTATACTAATTACAGAATGGTAGCATTGGAAGGGAACTTGTAGATCATTTAGTCAACATCTGCATTTTACAGAGGGAAAGGCAAGGCCAGAGAGGTTAAGGGACATCCTCAGGGTACCTGAGCCCCACTCCAGTGTTCTTTCAGTAATTCATAAAGGAGTAATCAAAAGAGTTCATAGAAAACAGTTAATGATTTCTCCTTGCTGAAGATATTATTTTTGGTTTATGCAGATGAAGGAAGAAATTTAAACTACTACCGAGATAGTGTGAAAACTCATTGTCAAAGGGCACTTCGATGAAATACTGGCTCCATTTCCCAGTTTCCCAAATGACTCAAGTAAGTGCTGTGAAACCATCATTTTGTAGCCACATGGTAGGTAAAACTCATTAATTATTCACTTGAGTATATTGATCTTGTGGAAGGACAGATACAACTATCGTTGTACTTGTGTTCTTAACGTGTGAGCTAGTTTTACAGATAACTTTCCTTTGAGAGAAGTATTTTTTTCTTTTTTCTTTGATAGACTCCATGACAATTCAAAAGGATTGTCATGCCTTCTCGAAGTTCCTGTGTCAGAACTTCCATTGTCCTATACAAATTCTGAAGTAAGCTGCCCAACAAAATGCAAAATCAAGCTTCGTTTCCCACAGTAAGACATGTTATTAAACCAAATCTCTCTATAACACTATTTGTTTCTAAATGGAGACATACATTTTTGTTTGAATTTCAGGATAACCTGCTATTTAAGGAGAGGTGGGGGGAAATGCATGTAACATGCTTTGTCAGGTCAGCGTTAATTACACACCCCCACCAACCTTGGTTCTAATTTTAGATGTGGGGCAGGTTGCTTTCTGACCCAACATAGAGCAAATTTATCAATGCCTTATGTGGGTATTTCAGAGGAATGATAGATTTGGAATGTTTTGAAATCTTTTAAACAGAATAACTGTTTGAAGGCACACCGTGATGTTAATTGTGTGTGTGTGTGTGTGTGTGCGCGCGTGTGCGTGCACCTCCACATAGAGGGTAAAGCTCTTAAAGCCAGCAGCTGAGCACAAAATCCCAAGGAGCCAGACTTCCCACAGTAAGGATGTTGGAATTGGAAGTGCAATTTGAATATCTCTAGCCTTTGAAGAGTTCTCACAATTGCTTCACGAAAAAAAGCAGTATATTACTTCAACATGCAGAGGCCCTAATGCCAGAGACACCTTTTAGAATAGGCATATTTTTCCTCACTGGAGATTCTGAACTTGAGCTGAGTTAGGAACATGCATTATAGAATAAATCTAGGATATGTCACAGTGTTTAATTTTTAAAACCTAGATAAAGAGACTATTCATATCCAGAAGTGACCAGAAACGCTAGAGTAGCTTCTACTTTCCAGGGACTGTGATGTGGTAAAGGAAATAAAGTTATTTTATGTTGTTTTCCCTTCCACGTCCAATGATTCAATACATTTCTCTATAATGCACATGCAAATATCTATTGAAGATGTTTTGTACTCTGATTCAATATCTGCTTAATATTTTACTTTAAGAATATACTAAAATTTATTTTACTAATACCCTCTTGATAATCATTTTATTTTTAATGTTCACTATTAAAAACTGGAAAATGTGTCCCAATTTTTATCTTGCCACATTATGTAGGAGAGTGTAAGAGAGTGCTTGTTTCCATACATTCTTCAGAGTAATGTTAATCGTAATTTACAAATTATCAATTAAAAAAACCCCCGCCAATACGATAGATTAAATATTTTAATTTGTACCTCTTTCTTATAATTTAAATGTCTTTTACCATTAGTAACTTAAAGCCTTTTACAGTATATAATATATATTATATATTTCATATTTTATATATTTTATATGTATAAAAGATACATTGACCCTCTTTTTTTTAATTGCCTGTGTAATAATATGTACAGTCTTTTGTACGTTAAAAAAATTTATCTCATAAATGCATTTATGTTGCAAATCCTCCAGTTCATCATTTGGTGATAATTTTGTCTTTACGGTGAATTTTTGTGAAGTCGCATCTGTCACTGTTACGTCTTCTGCTTTTGGTAGAAAGCTTTTTCCGAATAGAAAGACCTCTATTGTAACTTCATGAAAAATAAGCTTTTAAATTTTCTTAGTGCTCATATATTTAATCAATCTAAAGTAGATGTTGTGCATTTCAATCTGAAATGTATATTGTTTATTTTGAGCTAGGTATACTATTTGTATATTTCATTCTCGATGAGTAGTCAACAATCTCATTCATTTAAGAAATACATCCCATCCTTATGGCTAAAACAAATTTCATTTCCCATATGTGTTTCCTATATTGGTGTTTTATTTATTTTTGTTTTCTGTGTATTCTTTTAGACCACACTTTGTTTTTAAATAATTATCTTCATAATCTAGAGGAAAGGGGTAAATAAGACAGTCAGTTTTGGCAATACATATATATTTTTGTACTTAAGCGCAACAAATGAACTGTGGAATCATGGAATAGATTCAGCAACCAGCATGCTATGTGTAAAAGGTACTTATGGTTTGATCAGGTAAATTAAAAAATCAAAGTTGACTTAGCTGAAAACAAGTTAGCATATAAAATTATATCAATAGAAATACAGTAGGCAGGATCATGGAGATTGGTCCGCTAGCTTTATGCAGTTTATATCAAAAGTTTAAATTTATATCTATGCTGAGTGCTCACATTTATGAGGGCTACTGTGTAGTCATTTGACAAATTGTCAAATATTAAATTAATATTATTAATATGTGATTAATTATAATATATTAGATTATATTAACATGTAATATATAATATCAATATATAGCTATATCAATATCAATAAAATATAAATATATCATATCAATAAAACAGCAATAAAATATAAAATATAATATCAATAATATTAATATAATTATATTAATAATATTAATGTGATATTAATACACCATTATAACAATGATTATATAATTATATATGATTATTAAAATATTAATTATTACTATACTATTAATATAATTATAATATATAATTCTATCACTATTATAATATTAATACAATATATTAATATATAATATTATATTCTAACTTATATTACTATATAATTATGATATAATTAATATTACTAAAACTGGACAATGTGTCATATGAATAATTCTAAAAAATCAATTGAGTTTTGTGGTTTGTAAGGGTGGTGGGAAAATAGCTTTGTATGCTAATGGAAAAGAAAATTTATATTCATTCCATGTGAATTACTTTGGTCCATTGCTCATTTGAAAAATATTTCCATGCAAGGAAGCACTGCATTCCCTTAGCTCCTGTTTGGTTGCCAAGAGATTAGGTTTGTGCTCTAGTGACTGATTTATTTCTACTCTGTGGAATGGCTCACATTAACAGGGCGATAAAGAGTGAAAAACTAAAGTTTCACTTTTAAAAGTTTATTTAATTTATTTTTACTATCAGATTGAACCAAAACTCTATAATACTAGGAATTAAGCCTGACGGTTGGCTCTAGGCTAATAACTTCCTTTGTTTTGGCTCCCTTAGATTTCTCTTTTGCTAAAATTAATTATTTCATCACCAAAGTTAATCCCAGCAAGTCTCCATTAATTCAAAACCAGCAACTCCGTAGTTACTTTCTACGGCCCAGCTTTCAGAGTTTTTGTGAAGAATGGGATTTGGAAGTTTATTATTGACCCAAAATATGAGCAAATAGCGGAATTGGAAGGTGTTTTCTGGGATATGGCTGCACTTTTCAATCAGTAACGAATCGAGAAAGAATAACTAAAGTCAAAAGAGGAAGTGGTAGAATGCAGATGTTTTCCTTTGACTGTTCTACATTAGAAGCAAAGAGAGGAGGTAGAAGAAATATATTGGGAACAGTTACAGACGAGACTATCAAAACTGGAATGAAAGCATTAATCATTAATCCCACGACTTACCTGGAAGTTTGGATTCTATGTGTCTTTGTGATTTGAGGTCTTGAGCCATTTTTTTTTGTGAAACAGAGTTCAGCTTATTTATCACAATAAATGACTGGCTTTTTTTCCCCTCTGCTGTCATATAGAAATTAATTTAAAATTTCCTAAATTAACATGACTCCAACAAGAGAAACTAGAGATAGGGGGTAGAAATTATTTTTAAAAACAAGAGGGTTTTAGCAGTAAGATTTGTCATTACAAAGTAGTAATAATTGATCTCCATGCCTTCGTTTATTCTCCAGGGTCCTTTATAAAAGGATATTAAATTTCAAATAAGAGCCAGACTATAAATAGCACTGAGAAAGATAACACATTTAATTAAATATGTGTTTAGTGAATGACTGATTTCAGTTAATTTCTAAGAATATGATTTGACATTGTGACTTTTCATAGTTTACGGTGTTCAAAAAGAAAAGGAATCCTGCATATTATGAGAGAAGAAACTAGAGTTTTACATAAACTAATTTTTTGGATTGAATCAAACCAAATTAGCACTTTTAATTAATTTTGTATGTTAAAAGTTGTAGATCACTATTCTAACATATCAACCAGGAAAATAATCTGCTTGGGAAAGTTTATTGAAGTGGAATGAGATATTATGCAAAATGAAGATGAATGAGATTTGGTTATCAAAATGCTAACCATCAACACCTACCTGCCAATCAAAATGTATTGGTACCTTATTTTAAATTTCAGATGAAAAAAATTATATGTATTCTAATGAATCCAAAATAAATATAAAAAGATAAATGGTATATCCAGAGAAATTAATTATATAAAAGAATTTTCTCTCTCAGATTATACATCAAAGATATGGTCACGTCTGTTTTACTTTCTTTGTATAATATTATATCACATATGTAAATTGATAGCTCTATTAAAACTGTAAAAGAATTAGTGAAATGTATTTCCCAATTCATACTTTGTGGGCAACTTTTTTTTCATTTATTGGACAATTCATTTAATCTGACAGCTCTAATTTTATGGAATTGTTCTTTCAAGACATATACTTGAGGTTGCTCTTTATATCTGTCTTGTACGACCTTCTTCATATTTTTCTCAACTCACAATCTAGACATAACTCTCATAAAATGATATACATATTTTATTGTTAGTATTGCTGCTGTCATTGCCAATATGCAGAAAATGTTAGGATGTAGTCTCTGGAGGCATTCCTTCGTGCAGCAAGCATTTCAAGGGTAAATTTTGTGTCTTAAATGAACATAGTCCCAGAACATTGATAAATACCCTAAATAAGCACTTACCATTTCATGTCTTCTTATTCTATGAAGTTCCTTATATGAACCTATATGTGCATAACAAACAGTAGCTTTTTCTGTATAAGGAAGAATGCAGAATAATTATGTTAGTCTTGTGGCACAAGTGTTAATATAATATGACCAATTGCTTTTTCAATAAAATTAGAAAACTGCTTCTCGGCAATCGAATAATATAGCGAAAATGTCATTTCTCACTTTATACATGCTCTGTCAAGTTTGTGTACTCAGATCCATCTGAGATTACAGTTTTCAGTTTTTCTGTTTGTATTTTATCTAGTGTTCCCTCCTTTGTGTGTCAATTTGTGTAAAATTCTAAACAGTTCTTTTAAGTCTCATATTCTCCCTGGACTTGGGGACTTTAGACGACATTAATTTTCCTTTGTTTCTGAAACACTCTTATATTCAGCTGCGTGCACTTTTTGTTGGATATTTTGTGTCTCTTCTTCATTTTTCACAAATGTTGACCACAAAGAAACAAGATCATTCAAATATAGAACTAAAATGATAATTAATTTTATTTTCTAGTAAGTTTTACATCAAAGCAGGAGGTATACTTATAAGAGACCCAACAAATCAATACATTTTTCTCATATATATGTGTGTGTACATATATACACACATATATAAATATATATTATTGTAATATATAATATAATATATTATATAATTAATTATATATTATATATTAATATACATACATATATTTTATATATACATATGTGTGTATATATGTGTGTATGTGTATATATTTATATATATATTTTTAACACTGCTTTTCCTCTTGGGCCAATCACGTTGAATTCATCCCAGAACATAGCCTACTGCTTTGCCTTTTTAAAATAACTTCCTGTAAGTATTTTCCTGGCTGATGTAGTTTCAAGACTCTGTAGCATTGTTTTTAAATTTTATTTATAGTCAAGAATTGGTTGTATTATCACTAAAGTGTCCTTTGTATTCTCTCAAAGAATGCAACGCATATCTGAGGAGGTGGACAGGTATTAAAATAGGAAATGGAAATTATAATATAGTGAAGGGAGAACAGCAACATAATGTAGTAGGTTTCTAATCTAGATGAAGTAAAAACAAAAAAAGTAAAATAGATACAGTAGGACGAAATTGCTTGTAGCACAGAATAATTAGGTAAAATATACAAATTGTCTGTATAATGCTTCAGCAAGGTGCTGAAGCAATGGGGAACTAATGGGGTTTATATTGCAAAAAGGAAAGGGCTCCAAGAGGTGTGATAACGTCTGGAACCACACTTCCTTAGAGTGCTTACTGACTCTGCAAAGGCAGGAGACTGGGAGAATGTGGACTTTGTCTAGAGGACTGCTGCTGGGGCATTGGATGACCTCATGTAGCTGGAGAGACACATTTGAAGACTTGAAGCAATCCAATCATATGTAGTTGGTTTTGCCATTTTTTTGTTTTTTGTTTTTTTTTTTTGTTTGAGGACTGAGCTTTATTAAACTTGTGATTAGCCACTACTCTACTTACCTAGCAAAGGGAGGTGAAGTACACTCTCTTGAAATAAAATGTAATCTGTAGCTTTAGGCATATTATACACAATGTCCAATATGCAATGAAAAATCAGTAGGTATTCCAAGAGGGAAGAACACAGACAACAGAAGCAAAACTGCATGTGATCAGATAACGGAATTAGCAGACAAGAATTATAATTAAGGATGATTAAGGGAACAGGGGGCAAAAGGGGGAAAACGAGTAGAAAAATGTGAAATTTAACTAGAGAACTGTAATCCATGAAAATTAATTAATTGGAAATTCTAGAACTGAGAAGGACGACATCTGAAAAGAAAATAACAACAAAAAAGGAAACGGAGATGTTCTGCAAAAATCTTTGACAATTTTCCATAAAAAGTGCCAGTTTTATTAAACAGATTTGATTTCATCCACTTCTTCTACTAGCTAGATAAACTGAATTTCACCTGTGTGGGCATTAGATTTTTTATCTTTACCATTTGCACAATAACACCTATCTCTTAGAATGGTTTTGCTCAAATGAAACCTAGAGTAAAACCTGCCACAAATAAACCTAAAAGATGGAAGTTTTTATTCTAATAGTAACCTAAAATAATATTAGTTTAAAATACCATTCGCTGATTTTTACAGGAAATAAGTGCACCAAGATTTTTTACCAAAAGGAAAGGAAGGATTATATGAAGGCTGAGAGTGCCACACGATGTTTGTAGAACTGAAAAATGAATTAAAGATGAAATAGCAAGTCAAAGGGGTAACCCTAGAAGAAAAGCACAGAGAGGTAGAGAGTGAAAGCAGAAGACAGATTTGAAGCAATGTCTGTTTTGTAGATCTTGTTTTCTGGAAACTTCATTCTCACTTAAGCAATGATGGTTTCTCTCTCATTATCCTGAATAGAGCAAGGAGAATAATTCATGAGATTCTGCAATTTAAGCTGGACATGCACACACACACACACACACACACACACACACAGGCTTGCTAGCCTTACACATATTCTACTAGCTACTGAGGATAGATATGTCTAAGTGAAAAATGCTTCATAAATAGTAAGATGTAACTGTGCTAATGGCCATGTGACAGGGTATAAATCTACAGCTAGGATCTATTCACAGATGTTCACTTAAGGTTGATTAGTTCTGGCTAGTGTTTCTTTTACTTGTCAGCGAGAGGAAATTTTATGTCAGACAGTAGGGAAAATTCAGAGACACAGGTAAATAAATCATCTTAGGGAGATGTTATATATACGTTTTTTGATAAATTACCGTCTCCCTAAAGCCAAAGGGAATGCAACTGCCACAGATCCCTTAGTGTTGCTGTACCTTGATAAAAGCCCTAGAATTTAAGATTGGAAACTTGTGTTTTTATTTGTATCTTAAAGTGATATATCCTCAACTGGTAAGTCAATTTTTACTTAATTTGTATGGAAATGTTATTTTCTACTTAGTCAACAGGGAATTTTCAAGGAACTAGAAAACATTATATTTTAATTTTTTAAATCTATGACAGAATAGATATTGTAAAATGTAATTTTCAGAGATGGCTGCACCAGTACATATTCCAACTCCATTTCTCCATTGAGAGGGAGGATCTATGTTTCTTCCCAAAAAAACTAAATGAACCTGTGTAACTGCTTTGACCAATAGAATCCAGAGAAAAGGACAGTGCATGACTTTTAAGGCTAGATCATGAAAGATAACAAGCCTACTACTGGCTAGAATCTTTCTCTAGGTTCATGTGCCTTTTGGAGCTATGAGTCCTCAGGTTAGAAACTCAGCTATTCTGAAGCTGCCATACTCAGAAGACCATATAGGGAAACCACATACAGATGGAAGGTGAAAAAAGAAGCTAGACTTTTGGTCATTATGTAAAACTAGAAAGAAAACAATAATTATAACAATGACAGATTAACAGACCAGAATTCTATTACGAAGAGTCATTAATTGAAGTTCTGGCCTGTCAGGTTGCCCCTTAAAATATTTGTCAAATTTACAAATTATTTGGTACATGAAACTAAGAGACAAAACAAAAGTTACCTGAATAACAGCACTGAAGGCTTAGGGTCCAGGTCCCTGCAGTGGGCAACACCCCACTGATTGCACCAGTCTCCCAGTTGGACCACTTTTCCTGTTAGCTAAGTTCTAGGACTGGGGATTAATTAGAGTTAGACTAAGGCTTAGCAGACATGCAACCTTACCTCAGGATGGGTCAATATATGATTAAATGAAAGCAATCTCGTACTCTATCTGACTAGGAAAGGAAAGTGAAAGCTAACAAAACAAAAAAGGGGAAGTCAACACATTCACAAATAAAAATGGTAGATTTTAACATAATTTTTCAGTAACTCATAGAACAAGCAAACCAAAAAATACAAAATAATTTGAATATTTGAATTGTAATATTAAGAAATTCTGCTTAATAAGAATACCCAGTAACTGCAATTATACATGAAAACAATTTGAAAACACATGCATGAAAAGAATGTGAAAACATATTCTATAAGAGCCAGAAAGCAAACTTCAACCAATTTCAAATAATTGGACTCATACAGAGTATATTCTCTCATCACAGATGAATTTTTGAATTCAATAACACACACACAAAAATTAGAAAATGTCCAAATGTTAATTAAATGAAACACTTCAAAATAACTCACAGTTAAACGTAATTTTTTAAGTTTTAAAAAATATTTAACTGAATGTAATAAAAAAGATGTAATACTCAAAATGCAGCTAGAACAGTGCTTAGGTGAAAATTATACCCTCAAATGCAGATAGATAGGTACCTAACTAGATACATAGATGCCTAAAGGTCACTGACTTAAGCATCCACCCCCAGAAGCCATAATAAATGATTGTATTACAGCCAGAATAAAGTGAAAGAACAAAATAATGAATAGCAGAAATCAATGAAATAGAAAGCAGATACAAAACAGAAAAAAAAATCATAATAGACAAAATTTTCTTCTCTTACAAAATAAGTAAAATTGATAATCTAAAAAATTTAATAAGGGAAAGAGAGCAAGAGAACAAGAGAAACTAAATGCTGGTAATAGTATCAGAAAAGAAAAAGGGGCACCACTACAGTTCCCATAGTTATTAAGAAGAAAATAAGATAATATAAGCATTTTTATTCAATTAGACTTGAAATCATAGGTGCAATAAGCCTATTACTTGGAAATAAAAAACATAAAACTGACAGGAAATCTGGATACCCTTTATCTAGTCAAGAAATTAAATTTATGTCAGACTCTTTCATGAAATAAATGAATAGTTGATCTCTGCCTATATGCTTCATCAATGACTTCTGAAAATTTAGAAAAGATTTAATACTGATCTTACAAAATTTTCTCCAGGGAATTATAAGATGGAATACACTTTATAATTTCTTTCATGAGGCCCACAGGATTATGATACTGATACAGGGTGATACTGACACCTGACAAGGTTTTGAAGGAATAAATGGCAAGGAAATCTCTCCCATAAACATATTTGTAAAACTTAAAAAGAATTAGTAAATGGAATCCATCAATATGTAAATAGGAAAATCTAAAATGTGGAAATCTGACGAAGTGTGACTGATTTCAGGACTGCAAGAAGTTCTTTAATTAACAGAATAAAGAGAAAAATGTATGTTATTGTCTCATTAAAACCAGCAAATGCATCTGAAAACAACACAACATATCATGATTTATAGCTATTTTCAAAATACATGTAAGTAGAAATGGGTCTTCTTAATCTGACAAATATTATCTTAAAACAAGCAACAAAGCAACTTATACTTACTGATAAAATATTGAATGCTTTCCCCCTGAAAATAATGAGAGAAAAAAAATCCACTATTACAGTTTCCATTCAAATTGGGTCAAAACACTACATATAATAGTAAGACAGGATTTAAAAAATAAAATTATTAAAAGGAAGAAATTATAATATTGTTTTTCCTGTTTTAATACAGAATATTCAAAAATCTGGAAATAAACATATTAAATTGAATATATAAGTTTAATAAGTCCACTGAAAAAATGGACAAAATAAGGTCATATTAGTAAAAAATAATTAAATATTATAATTTAAAAATAAACCACTGAAAATAACATCAGAAAATATCAAATACCAAGAGATACATTTACTAAAATTGTTTAAGTAACTCCAAAAAGTACCTCACAGTTCCAAGACAAATTGTAGATGATATCAATAAATGGAAGCTATACCATGTTCAAGGTTTAAATTACTCAATTTGTAAATATTTTATATCTTGATAAGTTCATCTATAGAGTTAATGTATTCACAACAAATATTCCAATAAGCAGTTTTGTTGAAATTGAAAACTGATTCTACAATATTGAAACAGATAAAATTTGGAAAGCATATACTACCCGATATCAAGACTTGCTATAATGCCATAATAAGTAAAACAACTTGATGTGGGCCAAAGTATAGATGAATCAATCAATGGAAGAAGAATGGGTTCCTGAAACATTTAAACACATACAGTTATTTGATTTACCTAAATGCCACTGAAATATGGTGAATGAAACAATAGTCTTCCAGTAAAAGATACTAGGTTTATTTGATACATATAGAGAAAAACACATTAAAAACCACCTCATAAAGACAGATAGCAGCTCCAGACAGAGTTTTGTCCTAAATGTGAATGGTAAAACTATAAAACTGCTTAGTGAAAACCTGATAGATTATCTTCATGATCTTGGGACAAACAAAGATTTGTTGAAGAAAATGAAAGCCCACCAAGCAGACATGATGGTTTTTATAAGTTTGGCTTCATTAAAATTAAGAACTTTTGTTTTCAAATAATTTTCATATATCAAACAATATATTCAAAATGTGCGAAGAATTCCTTCAGATCCATAAGAAAAGAGAGAAAACCCTCTCAAAGAAATGGAAAACAATTGGCCAGGCTTGGTGGCTCACACCTGTAATCCCAGCACTTCGGGAGTCCGAGGTGGGTGAATCGCCTGAGGTTAGGAGTTCGAGGCCAGCCTGACCTACATGGTGAAATCCTGTCTGTACTGAAAATACAAAAGCTAGCTGGGTGTGGTTGTGCCTGCCTGTAATCCCAGCTACTTGGGAGACTGAGGCAGGAGAATCCCTTGAACCCGAGGGGCAGATGTTGCAGTGAGCCGAGATTGCACCACTGTACTCTAGCCTAGGCGATAGAGCGAGACCTTGTCTCAAAACAACAACAAAAAAGAGAAATGGCAAATAGTCTTGAACAGGCAGCTGACTAAAGATGATGAGAAAATACCCCAAAATCCTATGAGAAAACACCCAGTAATCCTATGAGAAAACACTCAATAATCCTGTGAGAAAATGCTCTGCATCATTTGTTGTCAATAATTTTCAAATGAAAACAAAAATGAGATGCACACTCATACCTAATGGAATAGACTAAAAATAAATAAAAAATAAATTGACACTAAATAATGAACTAACACTCTCAAACACTTCTGACGTACAAATTTGGGCAGAAAAAAATTGCACTATTTACTAAACTGAACAAAAGCATGCTCTATGACTCAACAACTTCACATACTGGAATCTACCCAGCGGACATGAGGCCATAAGTCATCAAAAACCATGTACATGAATGTTTCTAGTGGCTTCATTACTTACAACAAAGATCTGGAGTTGATTAAAATGTGTATCAACAGTAAAATGGAAAAATACATTTTAATATATTCATAAAATGGAATCCCAAACATCAATGAAGAAGAAAACTAATGCTACTGCTATTTCATCGTAATATTGAGTATGTGGTTTATATAAAGTATGTGAAATTTAAACAGGCAAAGCTATTCTATTATATATATATAAATACTATTCTATATAATGTGAGGGCTCAGAACATTGTTTACTTTTGTGTGTAAGTTAATAACTGATGTTCATAAGAGAAGCTTCTGGGGTATTGATTATGTCCTATATGGTTACATGGCTTTATTTACCTTGTAAAAGTTCACAAAACTCTAGATTTCTGATATATGCAATTTTGTCATATGTATGTTATGCATCAATTAAAACATCTCAAAAATCTTCCCAACTGGCACATATTAGCTATAATTTTGGTAGGAATACCTACAAGGGCCAGTGATGTAACATGGACCATCTAAATTAGAAATGAGTCATCCTACATGTAACTCCAACTGAATGCCATCATTCAGAACTGCAAATCTACTGTTGTCACATTAAGAAAACTAGAAATTTTAGACTTTTTTGAAATTTTCTCTTTTTAAGTGTTTCTGTTTTGTCCCCGCTCCCAAACAGTATGTCAGCATAAAAAACGCAAAATGTGTTTCGTCTAGGAGCCAGCGTTTTGTGCTCATTGAAATCTTGGTATGACTGTTACAATCTTGATAACAGATTTCTTTCCCCTCTAATTTTCTGAAACAGAGAAATGTAGACCTGCCCTTTGGTTATTGTTAGGGCAACCTCAGTGCTGTGTTAGAATTGTTTTCTATTGTGGTATCTTTCCTTTCAGCTACCTCAGTTTCACAAGTCATTTTTAATTCTTTTATTCCAGCTCAGCTGACCATCGTGAATGTTATTCTGTACTGAATCATCAATATAGAATGGTTGCAATTCAATTAGCTGCCAGGGTATATAACCTCAAATCTACTCCCGGTCAATATTTATGAAATGCTTAGCTGAGAGGCACAATATTTATGGATAAGTTTCTGAACGGTAAGCAGTGCACTCTCTCTCTAAATGCTCTTAATGGCTACCTATAAATTAATCCATAGTACAAGTGTACCACCAACCTAGACCACATAATTTTACCACCTCCTAATACAACAGCATTTATGGAATTGCCTTTTGGCAATATGCCATAAGTATACAATGAAAGATAGCCTAAGAAACCTCCGAACACATTTGTTGCATTTATGCTACATAACTGTTTTTCCAATGATGAATCACCAGAGAAATATCTCTTGAATCGAAGCATTGAAAAAAAAAAAAAAGCTACTCATGGCAATTGGATTGCTTTTCTTTCATGGGTCTCTGACTCGTGTGCCTCCCTGCTTCTCAAAACAAGGGTACCTGGAATTACATTCAAATGCAGGAAACTAGAAAAGAAATATGGAATATGGAGACTTTCACTGAAAAATTAATTTCACTCAAATATTTAGAGAAACATTTTGAATTTTTATGCTCTCCAAACACTTTGCCACACATGCGTATAAATTATAAGCCATTTTCTCCAGTTTGATTGATAAATATTTTGGGGTTTTGGTTTTCTTTGTTTTGTAGGTATCTTAAAAGTGTAAGTTTGAAGCATAAGTTTTCATGAAGCCAGTATAAGTGCACAAGACATTTGAGAATATAAAGATAAGAAATAATTAAGATTATGAAAGACATGGAATTGCTCCTGATGTAGCCTTCAAAGACTTTGACAACAAGGAATGCGAAAGCATTTTCAAAGCATACCAAGAAATTTGATAGAAAACACATTCAAATGTTTACATTAATTGTGTATTTATTGAAATAAAAATAAATTTCTATTCCAATTTTGCTAAAAACCCTAAAGTATGATAACCTAAATATGTTACCTTTATGTCATTCTTCAAGACTAATTATTTAGCATTTTTGCCCTCTTTAGCAAAGAAATAACTAAGCAAGTATATTTATTCTAATATTCGAGACTGACTTACAAAATTGTCATTTGATCATATATGGTATCAAGGTTGAAATTTCACTTAGTTACTACAAAACAAAATGGGGAATGTTTTGAATGCACATAAAAGATTACCAAATTGAAACACATGTGAGAGTTAATGAAGACAAGAGGATACTGAAAGTTTCAAGAAGCCAAGAGCAGGATAGCTACAAGAAATTGGAATCATATTGGAATCAAACATTACATTAACAATACTGACTGCAAAAGGATCAATATCTCAGATTTCTAAGGGCACGTGATTATGAACACACAATTTCAGACCAAAGCAAAATAGGCAAAATATATACTACTATATTATTCAAAGGTTAACCTGTTTTCCAAACTTTAAAAATATTCTCGGGGATATATTTCCTCAAAACAATAAAGAGATCCAAAATAATAGCAATATTAGATGTGAGAGTCCGACAATTTCATTCTAGAGGGGAAGAAAAAGAAGCATTGAGTTAACAGTTGAGTAGCAAGGTTAGCAGGCATGCAATCAATTAAATGAGAAAAGGTCAGGGACCCCTAGAAAAAACATAGATTTATGTTTGTTTTTTCTATTAGATAGATACTATTAGTAATCAAATGGTGTCATACCTTAAGACAAAAAGAAAATTAGAATGACAATTGAAAATTCCAGAAAAATAAAATTTTACTTTAATGCTTCAATTATACATCAAACATACTATGGTACAATTTTGGATTGATGAATGCCAGTTTAAAAAGTTCTCTCTAACTCATTTATCTGGAATAACAGACTAAGTATATTTTAGCTACATCCTCTTTTCTACTCTTTTAATTTCACCTTTTGGGATACATTAATATAATAGTGTAAATGCTATTCAGTAGTTTTCCCTTTAGAGTAAACCTATAGAAAAAAGACAGAGAAAATTGAATTGCAGTTGCTGATCATAATGTAAACATTATACAATTTTTCAATGTTGCTGAAACAATATTACAAACAGTAGCTGAGAAGTGAAGAGGAGATTGCAGAGGAAGGAAAATGGTAGACATATCCATTCCATTGTCATGCTTAGTAGAAAATTAAAATATAATTTCTAATACTTACAGAAAGAGAAATAAGTATAGAATATCTCACATAGATTAAACAATTTCAGAACATATAAAATTTGAGAACAGTGAATGAAGAGATAGAAATAGTTTTCATGAGTTAAATTCTGGTCACTCAATAGTAAATAAATATTATCTATAATTACAAAATGGGCATAGATGTACACTATGTAAATTTCATCAATAGGTTTAAAATAATAGTTTTTAAAAGTGGTTACTTTTAAGGGGTCATGATGGAGAATTATATTGGGATACCATTTTTATTTTTATTTTTATACCCCTCAGTTCTATTTTATTGTTTTTTAATCATCCAAATATGTTACTCAATATCAAATTCTTTTTATAAAACATGATAATTTGGCTTTGTGTCCATTGTTTTCTGGCTAAAAAGGAGACTTATTAATAATACAGTAAGTATAAAATAAGAAAATTCATGTTATTTCCTACAAGATAGGTTATAAAAACATCTCGCTAGATAATGTTACCACAATAAAAGAAAAACTGGTGAAACTTCAGGATACAGATATGTTAAATGGAATATTAAACAAAAAAGACATTGAAAAATTTTTAAATGCATATATTATTTTATTGAATGCTGCTATTGAAATGGTTTTTAATGTGTTCCAAAGACATATTTAAAGAACTGGTTATTAAAGAAAACAATAAATTTCAGTTTATGTAGTTTATGTTAGTGATCAATTTTACAGATCCTTAATTAAGATATATCTTATATAGAGTACTTGAATGTAAAATCAATGGTAAACACTTTTTAAATGATTTCAATTTTCAATCAATTTAAAGATAATATGGGGATATGTCTGCAGATTGGACTAATAACTGTGAGGAAAAGTATGAATACGTTTTACCAGCATTTACAACAGCTTATCTTCAGGCATTTGCTTCAGGTTTCCACAATGTGAAAAATACCAGTGTTCCGTTCCTGTAAACATGATAAAGTGTTTTTTTAATCAGTGATTTATACGTGTCTAAGTATTTGTGGAGCTTTTTATGAGGAAATGGGAAGCAACTGCTGTGACTTACTCTAATATAAAATTTATCTAAGTCTTTTTCATGATTTTGCAAATTCACCATTAAATTGCATCTGACAACATCACAGCCATAAAAATTAAGTTTGAGAGTTCAAGATGGTTGATTGCTTGAGGCTCCTTTACATGTCATGAAAAGTTAAAGTTCGAGTTCTAAGATAAGTAACATGATCAGCCAACTTTTTTCACAGTGAAATTCCTTTGATGAGTATTTCACTAAGAAAAAAAAAAACCCAATGATTGAATCATAAAACCTTTGACTCAATCATGTGACAGAATTGATTTGATCTCCAGTCAAGGAGATATACTTCTCGATCCTTTGTTATATCTGTGAAATGACCTTCTCTTTTAAGAAATATAGCAGGTGAGTTACTCAAAGAAGCCTTTCTAGTAATGACTACCTAGAATTCTAGATAAAAATACATTTAACTGGCCGGACGCCGTGGCTCATGCCTATAATCCCAGCACTTTGGGAAGCTGAGGCAGGAGGATAATGAGATCGAGACCATCCTGGCTAACATGGTGCAAACTCATCTCTACTAAAAATACAAAAATAAATTAGCCCAGCATGGTTGAGGGCACCTGTAGTCCCAGCTACTCGGGAGGCTGAGGCAGGAGAATGGCGTGAACCCAGGAGGCGGAGGTTGCAGTGAGCTGAGATCGCACCACTGCACTCCAGTCCAGGAGACTGTGCAAGACTCCATCTCAAAAAAAAAAAAAGTGTGTATATATATATATATATATATATATATATATATATATGTTTAACTATTTAAATGGATAACTTAACTGGTAAAGAAAAAAATAGAAGCAATTCTTTGAAGCCAGAAAAAGAAAGAAAGAAAGGGAAGGGAAGTGGATGGGAGGAAAGAGAAAGGGTGAGGAAAGGAGGGAAGGGACAAACAAAGAGGTAAATGAGCATAGAACCCAGGAATACTCTGAAGTTACCTGTGATAGCTTAGAAACTTTGATTTAAACACTACTCTGGCACACAAAAGACAGAGGCTGGTGACTAAAGAGTTGGGGCTCAGATCTGAGAGTCCTCTGTCAAAGACCATATCCCAGAAGAGTGGTGAACTAGAAAACCTCGGTAGGTTCACCTCGGTAGGTGAACTAGAAAACACAGCAGCGGTAAACAGAGAGTATTCTAGACTTTCCCTAAGTGTTAATTTCCTTTGGGTTCTTTGGGATATTCGCTTGCTCATGTGCATTTTGTTCTTTTTTTTTTTAAGAGACAGAGTCTTGCTCTGTTGCCCAGACTGGAGTTGGTGCAGTGGCACCATCTTGGCTCATTGGAGCCTCAAATTCGTGGGCTGAAATGACACGCCCGTTTAAGCCTCCCGAGGAGCTGAGATTACAGGTGCGTGCTACTGTGTATGGTTAATTTATTTTTATTTTTGTGGAGACGAGTCTTGCTATGTTGCCCAGGCTGGTCTCGAGTTCCTGGGCTCAAGTGATCCACCCACCTCAGCCACCTAAAGTGCCAGAATTACAGGCAAAGCCACCATATCCAGCTTCATGTGCATTTTGAGGTCATCTAAGAATGTGATAGATTTTTTAATCTGATTTTGCTATACTACTGTTCAGAGAAAATCTAAACTCTGTAAGATACTTCAGAGGTTTATTCTGAGCCATTATGAGTGATTGCAGCCTGGGGAAAAGGCAAACCCAAGAAACCTTAAGTGTTCTCCGAAGTGTTTGGATTACAGTTTGGTTTTATACATTTCACAGAGGCCGGAGTTACAGGCAATGACATAAATCAATACATGGAAAGTATATATTGTTTTGGCCCAAAAAGACAGGATATCTTGAAGCAGGAATCCACAAGTTTTCGGTGGATTCAGATTCTTTAATTTTCATTTGGTTAAAGTAGTAAGACTCTGCCTAAAACTTGGAGTCATCAGACAGGAATGTTGTAAGATAACAGTGCTATGCAGCAAGGCTGAGGGCCAGCAGGTTTGACTTAACCTTTGCCTTGCATGGCATTGGGTCTTATTTGTAATTTGGTATTTCACTGCCATAAGGAGTGTGTTTGTCAGTGCTATAATCTCTGTTTTACATAAGCACTGGTCAATTGTGCCTAAACTCCAAAAAGGAGAGGGTATCATGGGGTATGTCCAACCTCCCTTACCATCATGGCTGAAAATATAGTTTTCAAGGTTTGTCTTGGCCAAGAGTATAGGGAGACCCCCTGAAACTATTGCTACAGAATGAAAGATGAAATGTTCCTGATTATTGTAAATACGAAATTGCATGCAGGATTGTGTAAAGCCAATGCCAGGTTGGACTGCCAGAATGAGCCAACAGTGTGTGATGTGCTTCCCCCTGCAGAGAGCCTATGAATAGATGTGCAGTCAGGGAGGTTTCACATCACCAAGATTCCTATCCCAGAAAAGCAGGTGTTCATAGCTCTGGGAATGGAATGCGACCCTTGTGGAGAGCCTATACATGGACGCATGGGGGGCACCTGTCTATATGGATAAGATAGGGCTATGAACGCCCTCATCTTGCCAAGGCTCTTCTAGGCCTCTTTAGGGTTAAGGCATACTCCCTTCTGAGAATTTCTGGTCTAACCAGTTGTCTAGCTTCACATCCTGTTTCTATGGATTGTTTGTAACCAGCTTTTGCTGCAACTGTTACTGCTGATTAATATCTTGCTAATCACAGGTTATGGAAAGACTGTGTTTCTGTTTTAAGGTTCTGTTAGAAATTACTGATGCACACACTATATTGTAAATTCTTACCTCTGTATACTATACTTCTGCATATAGATGTTATATTAAAGAATTACTTCATCCCCATGTGACCATCTCGCCTCATAATCAAATGACCCTAAATCCCTCACTAACCTACCCCTGCCACCCTCACTAAATAATAAATGCTGGTATATCCGGTGCATTGTTGGCACCATGGGACCAGAAGACAGTGACCTCCGTGGACCCAGTTTTCACTATCTTTTGTGTGTCTATTATTTCTCGACCTGCCGATCCACCTGGGAACAAAGAGAGAGCCCTGTTGCATTGCAGGCTGCTGGCCAGATCCCGCAATACAAGAGGGGGTCCAATTTCAGCTGGTAGGGAGCTTAGGACTTCGTTTTTAGTTGACGTCAAACAGTGACTTCTTTCTTTCCAGAAATTTTTCTCTTAGTAACCAATTTCAGGAATAAGGTGGCTGATTTTTGTGTCAGTTTCGTCTCTCTGTGGACCAAATTTGTGGAAGTCTCAAGGGAACCACCAAGACATTAAATACGTGTCTTACCTAGTATATTTCCTTTCTCTTAGGGATACATTCTTTCCAGTTCTTGCCTGATTTTAGTCACTCTTAACTCTTTAAAAGGTTGATTTTTATGGTTTTTCTCCAAGTTTATAATGGTTTCTGAAATGAGGCCCTTTGTCATTACAGGAAGTAGTACTCTATCTTTTTTTACAGCTATGCTGTCTTTTCTAATATAATGTAAATATATAAATTGTATTATCTTAAAGTACCATTTCATGACAGACAGAATTTCAACTACTTAAATATATGATATTCATGGTAAACATTATTTTAAATTGTGCTAAAATACTTAAAGAAAATAGTAAACTTATGGTCCTGGATCCTAAGAAAATAATTCCTCACACAATGCACGAAATGTATCCATTTCTTAAAAATATCAAACATTTGCTTTTCCTTAGCTGTAAATAATTTTCTCCTTTGGGATAATTAGTGATGCTGAAGAGTAAGTGATTTGTGAAGCAAAGTAAATTTATAAGATCATTTCAAATGGCAGCTTCCAGAAAATGGTGAGGGTAATATGTCAAGGTAAAAAAAAAATTGCTGTTTCTTCAATCACTGAAAATCATCTCCTTAATCATGCTACTTGGGGAAAAATACATTTGCTTTC
This sequence comes from Macaca nemestrina, assembly GCF_043159975.1. Lineage (NCBI taxonomy): Eukaryota > Metazoa > Chordata > Mammalia > Primates > Cercopithecidae > Macaca > Macaca nemestrina. The sequence goes on along the minus strand of NC_092125.1, from coordinate 10,509,362 downwards.
CCCATCTAATTTTCCAAATGACATGCTGATTTTACATGGCTCTATTGATGCATAAGTAATTGATAATTCAGAAGAATATATAATACAATGTTCTTGAATATCTTAACATTTTGTCTCAGTTGGGTAATCATCTACTTTCTTCTTATGGTTCCTTATTATAAATTAAGTAAATGAATATTTTGAATGATTCTTTAATCATATACATATAAACTATTGATGAGTAAAATATATATTTTTATAAATCTTCTTCTCTACTATCCAATATAAAATTTAAAAACAATGTCTTCTGTAATATGAAACACCGTATAATATAAAAAATTAATCAAACTTAGAGTTTAAGAACGTGGAATCTCCAAGCTAAACCCCTTTCTCAGTTTTTGGTTAATCAGGGATAAAGTGAAGATTAATATGATGAAGATTGCTGATATGGAAAGAGTGGAAAATAATTATTCAGACTGTGGATTGTTTTTTTAAAGAGGCTTCTGCTTTAATAATAGTAGGAGATGAAGAGGAATGATGTGATGTTTATTGTTTCACCTGCTTTTTAGTTTTTGTAAGCAGAGGCATGTTTACTAAACCATCTGGCTGTCCTTTTATAATTACTAGTCAGAGGCAAGATGCTGTAAGCTTATCAGTCAGGGTTCATCATTCCTCACTGATTGCTCCAAATAGCCAGGAAAATGGAGAATCATAGTTCATTTACATGTAGCCAAGAAAAACAAAAATTAAACTCTGCTCTCTTCTGGAGAACTTGTCCTGTAAAAACACCACTTGCATCTGCTTTGGCCAGGAACACCACGGTGGTTCTGTTGACACACCTTATGGGAGCTGCTCCAGAATTTCTGTCAGTTCCACTCATGGGAGCCTGAAGCAGTTGAAGGCACCATGCAAGATGTCAAGAAATGGCTGCCTCATTGTATAAATTCAAGTTTTGGAGTAAGAACATATGATAGACAAAGCTTAGGTCACATGATATAGGTGTGATTGATAAAGTGTCAAGGAATGCTGGGAAAGTGAGATTTGGTTTCTTCAGTATTTACAATGCAAGACAAGGTCCACCTTACAAAAAGGGGAATTCATAAAATGTAAATTCAGATGCTCACTAGACAAAAGAAATGGCAAGTATCCACAATGGAATGGTCTAAAATAATTAAAAGCACCATTGACCAAAACTAATAGTTAATGGTAACACTCACAAACTTAAAGGTAATTTTAAAATTCCAATTACACCTAATTTTGTTTTCCTTAAGACCATTAAAATATTTTTTAATGAAACACTGTTCAGATTTTCAGGAACTTTTTGAAAATTATAATACATTTGGTATGCAAGTCAAAAAAAATCTGTTATCCAAAGGGAAGTATCTGTGGGTTTATAGACAATAGTCCCCCTCCAAATGGTGATTGTTTTTTTCTTCTTGCAGGCACATCTGTGATTTTCTGTTTGTAGTTTGAAGAATTTTGTTTTTAGCTTAATTTGTTTTTAGTATCTGTTAGTTCTTCATCAAGACAATCATAAGTATACATTGATTGTAAGACTATTTAGTAGGCTTCCCTGTGTTGAACTGGTTGTGTTTAATCATTCCATTTAATCAGGACACTATCTGAAATCTGAAATGTTGACTATGCTTATGCAGATCTTGTGTATATAAATTCCTACTTCCCCAGCACTTTGGGAGGCTGAGGCGGGCATATCACAAGGTCAAGAGATCGAGACCATCCTGGCCAACATGGTGAAACCCTGTCTCTACTAAAAATACAAAAATTAGCTGGGTATGGTAGTGCACGCCTATAGTCCCAGCTACTTGGGAGACTGAGGCAGGAGAATCATTTGAACCCGGGAGGCGGAGGTTGCAGTGAGCCAAGATCACGCCACTGCACTCCAGCCTGGCAACAGAGTGAGACTCCGTCTTTAATAAGTAAGTAAGCAAGTAAATAAATAAATAAATAAATAAATAAATAAATAAATAAATATTCCTACTTCCTTATATATTGTAAAATTATTTCTGTTTGCAGATGTCTAAGTTAGCCTAATGTATTTCACTTAGTCTGTTGGATAATGGTTATTTTTCTTTGTTTATTTAATGGCACTGTTAGTTATCTAAAAAATTACCAGAAAGTAACCTGAGAAGATGCAAGTCTAGCACCTATCATGTGAAAGTCAGGTAAGTACAAAAGAGAAAATTTTATGGTTATTTTTAAATGAGCAGAATCAAGCTTCTATGGATTTCTTAAGCACTATATCAATTTCTTTTGCAGTTTCTCGTATTGATTTTAGGCGAGTTTAATTATTCTAAAGCAACAGTAGATATACCTCTATTTAAAACAATATAAATATTAAATATTTTATGCAAGAAAATACTCAAGAATTAGTAAAAAGGAGGCAATATTACCCAATAGGGATGTAGAAGACATAAGCTCTAAAAATTCACCCACTAATATAATCTAGGAAGATCTGTGGCTGATTTTCCCCAATATATAATTACATTTGCTCAAACATGTCCTAAAGGTTTCTTCACTGAATGCCACCCTCATAGTTCTTGCCCTTTTCCTTTACGCTTAATCATATTTGTAGTTCTATATTTTTAAAATTCCTAATGCTCACTCCAATATTTTAAATTTTGGATCTCATCAACTTCACATTCTAATGATGGAGATTCCCTTGAATGTAACATAAAAATTTACTATAGGATGCACCGTCTGAAACACTGACCACATTTATACTATTGAAGTAACCAACTCACAATATATTTAAAAGGAAACTGTTCACAATTCTCAGGTTTGTTCCAGAAACTCTAAGACTGTTTTGTTTTTCTTTATGAAGATGGCTGACAACACTGCATCAACTATGCTCAAGCCACTTTATTTAGGGCAAGGAAAGAATCAGAGCTATGTGCTAAGTGCCAGGTTAGGGGTTACAAAGTTTAGAGTGACAACACATGTACCAGAATCTTGGCATGTAGGAATAGGAGAACTTTAAGACAAATTCTTAAATACTGCAGTAAGAAGAGCAGGACATAAAATTAATCAACGATGTACTATTTGCCCAAATTGCCACTATTGGTCCTTCCTGGGTTGGACCTCAGTATTTTTCCCATGAATATTGATTCTTAAAGAAGGTATCACTTAGAGAAATTATCTGCACATAAGAACCACATAATCTCGCAAAGATAAAAACCTTTCAATTTCCTACACACCACCCAAAATCAACTGAAACAAAGTTTCATGAATTAAGGTCCAGTAACTTGAATTTATAAATAGTTCTTTCCATAATTGTGGCATGTTCCTCCTTTTCTTGTAAAGGACTTTGCTTTCTCAGTGATCAACCTACCCATGTCTTCTTTATCTTCCAAAAATGTACAGGTAATAGAGAAGTTATAAACCAAAAATGCAATAATACTGGCCTTATAGTTATCTCTGGAATTAACTTTATCATAATTCTTTATTTTTTCATTTGGCTTCAAATTACTATCTAGTGGTTTTTTTTGTTTGTTTGTTTTCATTTCTTCCTAAAGAATGAATGAAATTTATGATTTCTTGCTGGGAAAGTCTGCTAATGCAGACTCCCTCAGCTTTTGTTTATCTGGAATGTCTTACTTTGTACTTCATTTTTGTCCTTTCTCTGTCTCGTCTCCTTCTGAGATTCCTTTTATGTGTATGTTGCTTTATTTGTATGGTGCTCCAGAGTTCTCCTAGACTCTATTCATTTTTCTTCATTCTTTTTATGCCTCAAACTTAACCTATCTTCAAATTCATGGATTCTTTCTTCAGTGTAGGCAAATCTGCTTTGGAAAACTTCTAGTGAGTTTTTCATTTTAGTTCTTTTACTTTCAACTCCAGATTTTTTATTTAGTTTCTTTTTATATTTTCTATCTCTGTAATGAAATTCTATATTTGTTCATACATCATTTTCCTAATTCTCTTTAACTCTTCGCCCATGACTTCCTTCAGTCATTCAGTGTATATTTGACTTGATATGTTTTACTAGTAAGTCCAATGTCTGTTTTTCTAGGGACAGTCTCTGTTTTTTTATGAGCTATATTTCTATACTTTTTGTTTCTTCACATGCTTCTTCATTTTTGTTGGAAAATAGATATTTTGAATATTATAATGTGGTAATTCTGGAAAGCAGATAATTTATTATTCCTACAGTCTGTCTTATTTCTTGTTATGCTCTGTTCCTGTTTCTAAACTATTTTTGTAAGTCTGTATTCTTTGTCATGTGTAGTCTCTGAATTCTTTGTTCCTTAACTTATATGAAGTTAAGTGATTCAAAATCTAAGCTCTTGAAATTTAAGTTATTTTGAGCCTCAAAGCAATGTGAATACAGAGCACGAGTCAACAATAGACAGCTGTAACCTTAGCAACTGTAACTTTTATTTCTCTGATTATAGATTAGCGTTCTTCCTTACCTGCATTGTTTTATAAAATGTTTTAAATGACTGAAAGGTGCAAGGGAAGACATCTTTCCTATTGACAATTGATCTTCATTATAGATTAACTTTTCTGTTGCTTTTCTCACACAGACTGTGTATGGCTATCATATTATTTTAAGATGAAATAATAAGACTTTTATATAGAAAAGGAAATGAAAAACGACTGTAAAGAAGAGAGAATAACTGTATAGGAAATACAAACTGTAATTAATTTGTTATTGCTCTTAAATGAACTTTGTATAGAAAATGTCGTAATCCTGTGAGTTGTATTTGTTTTCTGCCTATACAAGCAAGAAATTAACTTTGAATTTTGGAACACTGACCCTGTCTCTCTGGATTCTGTGTCTCCCAAATGGCTATTCCCAGCTTTTTACATGAATAACAGTTGATTGTTATTCTTTCAATCATTTCAGGTTGACACTTGTGCTTAGCTAGTGTTTTTGTTTTGTTTTGTTTTGTTTTGTTTTGAGACAGAGTCTTGCACTGTTGCCTGGACTGGAGTGCAGTGATATGATCTCAGCTCACTGCAACCTCCGCCTCATGGGTTTAAGTGATTCTCCTGCCTCAGCCTCCCAAGTAGCTGTGATTACAGGCACCCACCACCATGTCCAGCTAATTTTTTGTATTTTTAGTAGAGATGGGGTTTCACTATGTTGGCCAGGCTGGTCTTGAACACCTGACCTTGTGATTCACCCGCCTTGGCCTCCCAAAGTGCTGGGATTACAGGTGTGAGCTGCTGTGCCTGGCCTCAGCTAGTGTTTTGATAAATATTTTTTTAAACGTGAGAGGCCAAAAAAAATGATAAAAATAGATCAATAGAGGTAGAGAAAAAATATTGGAAAATAGAAACAACTCTAGTCCTTGCAAATTGGCTCTGCACTAGACCACTCCTTCAACCTTTAGCCAATCTGTTTACAGTTTTGTCTTTAGCTTTAAATTTGTGCTTTAATGTGCCCAAGATCAGCCTTTGTTTAAAAGCTGTGTTTTCTTGTATGTCCTGCTTTTGATATGCATGTGATTCTTAAATTCCCCAATACACACAGTACAGACAAATAAAGACAAATTACCATATATTCAGAATTTTATTAAAAATGCAGCATATTTAATAATGAAATTATAGAATACTTAATTTTAAGCATGAAAACAAAATCTGTTTTTATTATTTAAAACATGTTCATATAAGCTGATGTATTTATAGTTTTTCTAGTAATATTATTCAACTAGCAAAATTAAATCAAGATAGATATGTATGTATATATACACATATGCTTTTATATTACATATGAAAACATATATATATTTATGTACATGTATATGTATATATACCTACATGTAAAGAACACTGTTAATCAACTACTTAAATTACTGAAAACATATGTAATACTATACCTGAGGGTTATCAATAATTATTCCTTAGTTTTATTTGTCAAATGTTTTTAGCATTCTGTCATTCTCAGACAGGAGAATTCACTCATTCTCAGACAAGAGAATGGATTCATTTATTTCTTTTTAAAAATATTTTTTCAGAAAGTATGTAAAGCTCTAGGACACATAAAATGAAAATGAAACCTAATTCTTATTCTAAAATTATGATATATTGTGGATTTATTGCTGCAGATTTGGATATACCTTACAGTACTAGCTTGTTATTTAATTTTGAACTGTATGAGTTTTATGCAATCAATACTTTTTAAAACCTTTTCATATCCTATTAGTCAAATAGATTTTTCTGTCTTGAGAAAGATTATTAGTTGTATGGATACTTGCTAGCTCTCAGTGGAAATCAAGCACTGAAGCTAAATACAGTAGTTAATATTAAAATGTTAGTATATGCCTCACTCTTCCCTCCTTAAACATTTTTCTGGGAAAAAAGGAGATAAAAACACACTGAGCCTTTTAAATGCAAAATATCTCTTTTAACCTTAGAGTAAGTATTTGAGACCTACTTGTTTTTAGAATCAAGACACTTATAAGGGAATTGTCATAGCATTCTAAATATAGAAGGAAAATGTGAATTGAAATGTTTACTAATCAATGACATGTTATGTATTTTTCGTAGTTATTATAAATGAAATTGCTTTCTCAATTTCTTTTTCAGCTAGTTTTGTTATTGTCATAGAAGCACCACTGATTTTTGTAGGTTGATTTTATATCCAAGAACTTCATCGAATTCTTTAATAGTTGAAAGAGGATTTTGGTGGAATTTTTAGGTTTTTCTGTATATGGGATCATATTGTCTGCAAAGAGGTATAAAGTGACCTCCTCTTTTTCAATTTGAACGCCCTTTCTTTCTTTCTTTTGGCTAATTGCTCTGGTTAGGACTTCCAATATTATGTTGAAGAAGAGTGGTGAAAGTTGAATCCTTGTCTTGTTCTAATTCTTGGAGAAAAGGCTTTCAGATTTTTCCTGTCTGTATAATGTTAGTTGTGGGTTTGTCACATATGGCTTTATTATTTTGAGGTATGTTCCTTCTACACCACATGATCTGGCAATCCCATAACTGGGTATGTATCTAAAAGAAAGAAAATCAGTGTATTGGAGAGATATGTTCACCGTCATGTCTATTGCAGCACTATTCACAATAGCTAAGATATGGTATCAGTGTAAGTGCCTATCAACAGATAAATGAACAAAGAAATTATTATATATGCATAAGATTAGGTTGATGCACAAGTAATTGCAGTTTTTGTCATTGAAATTAATGGTAAAAACCGCGATGACTTTTGTACCACCCTAAAAAATACTATTCAGTTGTAAAAAAGGGATGAAATACTGCCATTTTGACAGTATGGATGAACTTGGAGAACATTATGACAAGTGAAGTAAGCCAGACACTGAGAGACAAATACCATATGGTTTCACTCATATTTGGGAGCTTGATCAATTTCTACTCTTATAGAAGTAGAGAATGTAATTGTGGTTATTAGAGGTTGGAAAGGGTTGTGGGGTGGGGACAATGGGCAGAGGTAGGTTAATGGATATAAAATTATAGCTAGATAGGAGAAATAAGGTCTAGTGTTCCACAGCACTGTAGAGTCAATATAGTCAATAAAAATTCATTGTATATGTTAAAAAATTAAAAGATAAAATTTTCAATGTTCCAAATACAAAAAAAATCAATGTTTGAGCTGATTGATATAGTAATTACCCTGATTTGGTCATCATATATTGTACAAATGTATTGAAGTTTCACTGTATCCCATAAATATGTACAATTATTACATTCAACTAAAACTAAAAGGAAAATATAATTTATGACATAAGGAAAGCCTCTATTTGTTTTGCAAGTATTTCTATGAAGACAAGTGAAAGAAGATTGTGCAGTCTGTTTTGAGTTCTTTACAGTTAATTAGGTGTGGCAGAAGGTGGCTATTATTACTTCATACACATTTTAAGTTTCTAGTAATCTATGATTATGAATAGAGTTATCAGTAACAACTCTTCTCGGGCAGGTATAAGCCAACAACAGAACATTATGATAAACTATGCTCCGGGTTAGATTAACTCTCTTGCATTGCATAGAAAGTTCCCCTGATGCCAGATCACTAAGGGCCAACTGCCAATGTCTGATTAAAATCTGGAGAAGTTGACACTGGCTGTCTGGGCAGAGACCGAGGGGAGATTCTGCTGTTCACTGTGCTGAGATAAGTGGGACCCTGGAAAGAGAGGGGGATAGATTAGCATTTAGAGCTCAAACACTCATTCCTGTCTCTGATTGTTAGCAGAGATTATTTGAGAAGATAGAAGAGAAAACTCCAATAGTGAAAGGATTAGAGGGTTTACTGCAGCTAGACTCTCGCCACTTTTACCTAATACATCTGCCATAAGAAGTCTTAGTCAATTTCCTTTGAATTCCGTGTCTATTGTTTGCAAATATTTTAAAATTTTCTATGTAAAGCTCATTTTACTCGATTCTAAGGAATTATAATGTTTAACCATATTTTACTAATTTTTCAGTTTCAGATAACTATGAGTAAGTGGTTCATAGCATTTGTAAGAGGTGCAAGAAACAATTTAAAATTTTAATGTATTATGGATTTTTCAAGAGCAGTGTTTTTTTAATTGAAAATGTAATAAAATTCTCAAAACTTCATCCTGTGAAATGACATAAACTGATGCTTAAATGCCATCTGATTCAGTCTCTTAACTTCCTGGATAAATTCCTCAAAATTATTTTAAACATGTGATGATTCATGTTTTACCTAAATGCATTCAGAGATAGAAATAGGGGGCTTAACTTGGGTGGTTCATTCTATATTCAGAAAGCTGTATTTATCATAAAGTTCTGTTGTATGGAGTCAAAATTTATGTCCCTATGATTCATATTCATTAATGTTAGGTCTCTCCTCTGGAATTACAAAGAATAAAAAAAGAATTTGCTTCTACTTTATATTTCTGTGAATGTCAAAACAATTATCACACCTGAACTCATCTCTCTTCTAGGCTAATAGAATTACTTAATTTCATGATCATTTATATGCCATGGCTTATTGTTTCCTCAATATTTCAGCCACTTAAAAAAATCTCATCCACTAGTAAAACATATTAAGCCCATATCTGAACATGATATAGCAAGTGTGCTCTAGCTAGTATACAATTTTCAAAAGTCTAAAGTCTGTAATTTCCCCCCTTATCCTTTCGGCAATATTCAAGGCACTAGAAATTTTTCCAGGCAAGATAATCAAAAGGGGAAACACGTAATACCTGGTTCTAGATCTCCGTTTTCCTATTTGGCACAGGTCTGCTGTTATCCTAAGTGACTTCAGTGTTCTTTGGATTCATCTAACACCGTAACTTAGTATTTCTCAATATCTTTTCCATAACAAACTTTTCTCAGAACCACCAGTTTCCATTGTTGAAATGCAGAATCTCTAGGGCTAGGTGATTTAAATGCGTGTTAAAATTAACCTTCAGCTTTACACACGCTCACCAAAGTTTCACAGCAACTTTTCTAGTTTTTCAGTTTCTTTAAAACTTCCTTTCTCTGATATCCTTTATTTTCATTCATTTCAGTCAAACAGTCTAGTGGGTACCCTCATTCTTGTTTGCATTCGCAATTGCTTCCCTTTTGTGACGAGCCGAATTGCATTCCCCAAAGTTCCTAAGTTGAAGCTCTAACTCCCAATGCCTCAGAAGGTGACTGTATTTGGAGGTAGAGCTTTTAAAGAGTCAAGTTAAAATGAGGCCGTTAGGCTGGGCCATGATCCAATCTGACTGTTTTTATTTTTATTTTTATTTGTTTTTTATAAGAGGGGATTAGAACACACAGAGAGACACCAGGTTATGCATGCAGGGAAGGGCACCATTTGAAGAGACAGCCAGAAGGTGGCCTTCTATGGTCAAGGTCAGAGGCCTCAGAGGAAACCAACTCCACCAGCACCCTAGTTTTGGACTTCCAGCCTCCAGAGTTGTGAGAAAATAAATTTCTGTTGTTTAAGCCACCCAGCCTGTGATCTTTTATTAGGGCAGCACTAACAAATAATTCATTATCTTAAAATTTGACTCTAATATTTTATTCTTATCCATTTATTCTTATCACACCTACATTTACAGAAATTCTCACGCTTCATTATTCTCCTAAGAGGTTGGCTCCACCTCTCCCCCCATCAAAAATACTGTAGAGGTGACTCAACATTGGGATTTATTACTGGCAGGTTAGGTGCTCCATGGTGCTCCATGGTGACTCCATTAACAATGGTGAGGGGACAACCCATGCTGTTGATTACATATGTAGTCTTCATTCCAGTTACTGTGATCATTTTGTCATTAGTCCATTGAGCCATCACTATATTGACTTGGGAAAAAGTTAACATTCACAGCTAGTCACACTGCCTATCTGATTACTTCCTTTAGTTTGGTGTTGTCATAAAACTGAGGTCTGGCAAATGGAATTTTGGTGAAGATGCTGTATATGACATTCAAGTGGATGTGGCCAAGAAATATTCCCATAGACTGAGATGAAAATATTTCCATACCCTGACATTCCTCTAGAGCTGTGTATACCTCCTCCCTGCTTCTCATTGTCACCAGCCTTCTTATCTTGTCTTCCCAGGAAGATAACCACACACATTAAACACTGCCTATTAATCGCTGTATTTCTTCAAGTCAGACCATCTCCCTTTACAGTCAGGGTTATAAAGCAGTTCCACTGCATACAATCCTGCAAACAGTGGATTTATTTATTCCACTGTAACTTCTGGGCATCTTGAGAAGGGTTATGTTGTATCAGTCCGAAATCTAGTTATGTACACTGTAGACTCAACTATAAACCAGAGTCCAGTGTATTTTTTTCCTTATTTAGTAGGCCATAAGGGCCTCATTATGAGGCTTTAAATGTATCTCTAAGAGGAGACGAGCATGCAATTTTAATTACACTTTTAGCTCTATTTGAACTTTATCTTATTTATTTTGTCAACCTAATTAACAAACAGAAAGAGGCTCTCTAAGAGAAAAAGATATTTATTCAGCAATAGATCATTGCAATGACAATATGCATGCTGTAGTAGATGGTGTCTGTATTCAAGGAAGTAAAGGAAGATAAAGATTTTTAAAAGAAATATGAGAAGGACTACATAATGGCTTTGAGATAATTACCCGTGACTACAAGGATTAATAACAGGGGAGGTGCCAGTCGGTGGCTGCCCAGGCAGTTCCTAGGCAGAAGTCCTCAGAGAAGTATTTTTTGTGTAAGATTGCAGTGACCTTTGTGCAAGGTTGTGGTTTTTGCAGAGTCCTTTATGACAGCTTTTATTACAAGTCATTTATGCATGAGAGTCTTTCCTTCACGGCCTTTCTCAGCACTATTTTTCAGTTTTTTCTTCGTGTTTTTAACACAAGTGATTCCATTTCTTTCAGACAACCTTCACATATTAAACCTAAGGATGGATTATTACTTTATATCCACATAGGTATGGCTTGATAATTCAGATGTGTTGGGGTCCGCGTGTTTCTTAAACAAAGGAATAAACACACAAGACAACACAAGACAAGACAAACATAGCGGCCACCCCGAGCAGCACGCTCTGCTTTATTTTATACATGCTTGTGGAATTTTACCACGTCACAAGACACGAGTTGTTTTTATGTCATGAGTTGTTTTTCTGACCTTTCCCTAACTTTCTGAGTTCTCAAGATTAACCAGTTCCCAGAGTCTGCTGTTTGCGGCTGACTCTTTTGTTCTTCCTGTTTGCAGAGAAGAAACGTCATGCTTTGTTTGCAAGAGCATAACTATCGGGAACATCTCGTTTGCGAGCACGTGGTCCTCTACAAGATGTGTCTTGATGGACAGCTTAGGATGCTGATCACAAGTCATCTCATAATCAGACATGGTATTTTTTACATCTAGAATCTCAAAAGGTCCATCAAGCATTGCTTATTTTTCTGGAATGTGAGGGGCAAAGTATAGTAAGCCATTAAAGCTATTTGGGAGAGATCTATGTTTAAAATCAATAAATGCCCTAAATGTAACTGATGAGGTGGATCCTTCTTTTTAATCTCCCACCAGCTGGTAAGAAAGTTGCCTTCGAAGGCATTTTGCATACTTGCTAATTTCCTGTCACCAGACTGTGTTGGCATAATGTCATCAAAGTGGTGGACTAACATAATGTTCTGTAGGATATCAAAATAGTAATCATTCTTACAGAGTAGATCATGACAAGGAACTGAAGCTTTAGCATAACTTTGAGGGGATAAGGGGAAGAAGTACTGTTGTCCCTAACAAGTAAAAAAAAACCAAGCAGTGTATGATGATCTTGGCTAATAACTATGCAAAAAGAAAGAAAAAAAATCAAATCAGTATCTGTATACCTGATGTTGAGGGCTATATTTATTGACTTCACTAAAGAGATTTCATTTGAAGCAGAAGCTGCAATTAGAGTTACTACCTGAATAAGTTTATGATAACCTACTACTTTTCTCCAAAATCCATGTTACTGCATATACTAAGTAAATGAATAAAAGAGCTGAAGTGCAATGTGATTGGAACTCCTATCATGTTGGTGAGAAGGAGTGATAGAGAGTGATAGAACAGGGCCTTTCAACTCATTTTTTTCGTGTATTAATAGTCCCTGTCCACTGGTCAGGAAGCTATTGGAAAGATTGTTCTTTTTTTTCTTTTTCTTTGTCTTTTGTAGTATTTCTGAGATCAGACAAGATCGGGCTCGTTCTGGGTGGTATGGCCGTAGACCTTTTGAAGTATTTCTATTCAGGCTTCTAAACTATAAATTACGGACCTGTGTGGAAATAAATGAAGCCTGAGATTTTCAATCCACTATTCCCACTATAAAAAAGTCCTAGAATAAAATTTCTTTCGCCATTTCTGATTAGTGGACTACAGCAAAATTTTCTATCCTCAGGGATTTACAACACCTCCATGTCAGTACCCAGTAAATCTCCAAACTTCTGAGTTATAGTGATATCTTTTCACAGGTCTTTAAAAGGAAGGCTATGGGGAATACTGTTTATTTACTTACAGAATGTTGCACATTTCTGCCTTATAAGGATGAAACCCTTCTTTCATTAATGCACTCTAAATCTGTAAACTGGCTCTCATAGGGAAATGGAATGAAAATATATAAATCTCAAGTGCAGACTTAATTAAAGAGATTGGAATCATTTTAATTTATATGGGTTAAGTAAAACTTCAGTATGTTGCCCAAACATTGAGTGCTCAGAAAATAATGATTAATCATCAGCCATCGAAAATCTCTGAGGATCACACCATTATGATTTCTGGACACCCTTGCACTCCATGATAGAAAACACATAAACTTTGACTCTCGCAATTAAGAGCTGCAACTTACATCTGCCACTTCCAAACCCCGTCATCCTCATCGAAATTAGAAGGCAAAATTCATGGGGCTATCTCTTACTTTCATTCTTGGCTGACAGAGTAGAGCCTCCAGTTGTCTAAATAGGAAAGCATTTTAAGAAAGTGTTGGTTCCTCTCTAATTTACCTCTCAATAATGAGAGAAGTTTAGAACTTTATGAATACACTGTCACTTCATTCACTAAGTTTTGGATTTCCATGTTTCATTTTGTCAGTGTTCATATACTTTGCAACCAGATCCTGTGAATCATCATATAGCTTAAAAAAGAAGAGATGTATTTGAATACCATCAGACAGTATCTCAAACACGTTAAACAAAACAGTATATTTTCTTTGTTATTAAGACATTTTAAGTTAGTTTTGTCATTAATGGTTGATTGAGATCCCAAGGGGACTAGACCTTTCACCTCTACATTAACCAGTCCTTGCGTGCAGGCTTCACTGGAAATAGGGATCGTAACCACGGGTAAGATAGTCTCCTTCAGCTAAGGGAAAATCCTGAGCAGTGACTAATCTGTGAGCCAACAACAGGCAACAATCCCTGCAACTGGAGAAAGACGGGCTTTGGTTGATACACCATAGTAGTCACTACCACGTGTTATCCCTTATTGTGTATGAGCAAAAAAATAGTGTTTACTTTTGCTTTATTTTTAACTTTGCATAAAACTTATATAACTATGTAAAGCATTCTGATACTTTCATGCATTGTCACATTTCTCAGATTCATCTATATTTTAAAATACAATTTTAGGTATATTTTCATTGCTGTAGAATACTTGATTATATGAATATACAATATTCTGCCAGTTTGGTTACATTTTTTGGTTATGAGAACAGTTCTCATGTTTTTCAGTGATTCTGAGCACATCCACATAACTTGTAGCACTTTTCAAGAGTCTGCATAGGATATAAATCTAGAAATGTAATGTGCAATTGCTGGGTCTTTGATGATTTCAATTTTCAGTGGATATTGGTTTTGAGCTATCATATGGTGTCTTATCAGTTGCTAATTGCCAGTGAGAGGTTTTCACTTTTACTATTCCTGTGAGTATTTCCATGCTTCAAAGGAAATATAATAGTGTGTGTAAAATTTGGGGAAATCATTTCGCAAGAATAACGGAAAAATATAATATATTACCTCACAATTTCAAGCCAACATGAGTTTTAATGTGGAAAGTCTTATCTGAAATAACATTTAATTGACAAGATAAACTGTTAGCAGAAGTAAGGAGAGGGCTACAAAATAATTTATTCAAAACAGGCTAAAATTTATAAGATTAAAGGACATTAAGTTATGTGAATCATGATCTGATGTGATCGCCTTCATGTACATTTCTTCTTGATCTCATTGTTCTTTTTGGTTCCTGAGGGATGCTCCTCTTGACACTATGTTTCCTGCCCTTGTTGTCTAACCGGTTCTTAATTAAGTCATTGAAATGAACAAAGTCAAAGACAAAGTTCTTTATTTGATACCCTCATGTTGATATTAATCTATCCTTTAATATTCTAAAGAAATTCATAAGAACAAAATCTTTCTATTAAGTTAAATGTTTTGTCAAAAAGACCACATTTTGGATTTTTTTTCCAATGAGAAATTTAACAAATGCTTAGTCAAGTTCAGCATTTAATGTATTAAATACAGAACCATGAATTCAAAGTCAAATAGCTGATAGTTGAATATGTTCTGGAATACGTTCTGGATCCTAGTAATCTCCACTTAGCTAGATGAGCAAAATTCTTCTAATAATGCATTATATTTCTTATTGATTGCTATACTAATTTTCAGTTTTAAGAAACTTTAATTTTAAAATTCTGGGCATCTGTCAATATGTCTCCTAACACCTCTTACTTTCAGATTTTTACATAGATGTCAGCAGTCATTTATCATGCTCATCTGAAATATTGTTTAATACTGAAGAATACAAATTATTGTGGAAAGATTATTTCAAATGGTTATAGCAATTATATATATTTAACTCATCTCTTATTTTGGTCCTTCGCTTTGGTCCTATGGCGAAAGAGGTATTTTCAGTGACAGTGTACAATCTCAATCTCTGAGATATCAAGTGAAAAAACAAGAAATATAAAATATAGGGTGAGATATATACATTTACAGACACATAAATACACATAGAAAATTTTAACAGTATCTTAACAACTGCCTTTTAGGAGGGTTAGGGATCAATTAAAATAAGATGAGAGCATGTTTAAGCCTTTAAAGTCTGCCTGAGAGGATGAGATGTTTATAATTGAGTGTTAATTGCCGTAAACCATCTTCAGCATTATATCTAAATGTAATCTAGCGTTTGAATAATCTAAAAGTGCCCAAACAGCAGGTGAATAAATTGGGAAGAGGACTATAAATAGTGAGGTACACAGAGTTCTGTGGGAAAATGGGACAGAACAAAACAGACTTATATGAGTAAAGTTTATAATCAAGAGGACTGAATTAACTTTTAAAATGAGTGATTCATTTTCTCTACTTTCTGATGAACACTTTGGAAACTTTTGTTTTACAGTAAATTATAAAACAGAATGCAATTGTGATAGCTGCCTCAGTATTAAAAAAAAAAAAAAAAAGAAAGAAAGTCCCTGGATATAACCAGAGTTTTAGAACACATGCATATTATATTAAGAAATTAATTAAATACATATATTTACTGTTAAGATCATTACAGTTGGATTAACTATTAATGAAGATAATAGAAAATATCCTTTTAGTAGCTTCCATGAGTATCTTTTCAAAATTTCATTATTTCTTCAGCATTTAATTTAAAATTTGTGCCTCTTTAATATATATTTCATAGTAAAATATAACCTTATTATACAATTATTTTTAAGTACACCAATGCAGTTCAATTTTTTAGCTCATTTATATGTCCAATTTTATTAAATTTAAATGTTTCTAAGTCAAAAATGAAAATAATGTAGCTATAAAGAGTAATCATGTCTATAATAATTATGACAGTTCTATTTGCCATTAAGAGTGTCCTTAAATCACTAAATATCATCCAATGTTTTAGGCAAATCATATTTTCTAATTTATTTTATTTTATTTTGTCATCATAAATGTACTCACAAGGAAACCTCAGATTTTTAACATTAAAATACCCTTTTTAAAATAATACTTGAATTGTCATTTTTTACAACTCAAGTATTATTTAAAACAATAGTTACATTAATAAGGATACATAATTATTTCATACTTGAAATAATTCTGCAATAACAAATAGAATCCTGTATAAATACATTAAAAGTAAAAATGTAATTGAGATTCAGGAGAGTGTTGAGACCTAATCCAAGAAAGTAAGCATCACAATAAAACAATGCAGGAGCTGACAAACAAACAAGCCAGTATAGAAAAGTACATAATCGACCTGATAGAGCTGAAAAACACACTGCAAGAATTTGATAATGCAATTGCAAGTATTAAGAGCAGAATGGATCAAGCCGACAAAAGAAACTCGAGGTTGAAGATTGGCTTTCTGTAATATGACAGAAACAGTCAGACAAGAATAAAGAAAAAAGAATAAAAAGGAATGAACAAAGCCTCTGAGAAATGTGGGATTATGTAAAGAGAACAAATCCATGAATCACTCATGACCCAGATAAAGACAGGAGGAAATGAAGCAACTTGGAAAACCTATTTCAGGATGTCATTCAGGAGGACTTCCCCAAGCTAGCTAGAGAGGCCAAAATTCAAATTCAGGAAATGCAGAGAACCCCCTCAAGATGCTTAACAAGATAACCCCTAAGACACCTAATCATCAGATTCTCCAAGGTTGAAATGAAAGAAAAAATGTTAAAGGCAGCTAGAGAAAAAGGATGGGTTGCCTACAAAAGAAAGCCCATCAGACTGACAGTGGGCCTCTCAGAAGAAACCCTACAAGCCAGAGAGATTGGGGGCCTATTTCAACATTCTTGAAAAAAAGAAATTCTAACAAAGAATTTTATATCTGGCCAACTGGGTTGCATAAGCAAAGGAGAAATAAGATTCATATCAGAGAAGGAAATGCCAAGGGAATTCATGACCACCAGACCTGCCTTACAAGAGCTCCTGAAGGAAGCATTAAATATGGAAAGACCATTACCAGTCATTACAAAAACACACTTAAGTACATATACCAGTGTCACTATAAAGCAACCACACAAATAAGACAGCATAATAACCAGCTGGCAATATGATGACAAGATCAAATCCACACGTATCAATACTAACCTTGAATGTGAAAAAGCTAAATGCCCCAATTAAAAGGCACAGAGTAAGGCCAGGCGCAGTGGCTCATGCCTGTAATCTCAGCACTTTGGGAGGCCATAGGCTCAAAATAAAGGGATTCAGAAAAATGTACCAAGCAAATGGAATACAGAAGAAAAGCAGAGGTTGCAACCTTAATTTCAGGTGCAACAAACCTTAAAAAACAAAGACGAGAAGATAAAGAAAGGCATTACAAAATGGTAAAGGGTTCAAGAAGACCAACCTATCTTAAATCTACATGCACTGAGCCTGGGTACACTCAGATTCACAAAGCAAGTTCTTAGAGACAGATATACAGGGACTTAGATTTACAGACTATAATAGTGAGAGACTTTACCACCCCACTGACAGTATTAGATCATCAAGACAGAGAATTACAAAGAGATTTGGGAGTTGAACTCAACACGCCGCCAAATGGGTCTGAGAGATATCTACAGAAATTTCTACCCCAAAGCAATAGAATATACCTTCTTTTCATTGCCATATGGTACACACTCTAAAATTAACCATGCAATTGTACATAAGACAATCCTCAGGAAACCCCCAAAACCGAAATAATACCAACCACCCTCTTGGACCACAGTGCTATAAAAATATAAATCAAGGCCAAATAAATTGCTCAAAACCATAAAATTACATGGGGATTAAGCAACCTGCTCCTGAACAGCTCTTGAGTAAATAATAAAATTAAGACAGTAATAAAAAAAGTTCTTTAATGAGAAGAAAGATACAACATACAAGAATCTCTAGGACACAGCTAAGACAGTGTTAAGAGGGAAATTTATAGCACTCAACACCAACATCAAAAAGTTAGCACGATCTCAAATTTATAACCTGACATCACAACTAGGAGGACTAGAGAAACAACAACAAACCAACACCAAAGCTGACAGAAGAAAAGAAATAAGCAAAATCAGAGCTGAACTTAAAGAGATAGAGACATGAAAAGCCATACAAAAGATTAAAAAAGACAATAATTAGTTTTTTGAAAAAATTAATAAAATTGACTGCTAGCTAGACTAAGAAAGAAAAGATCCAAGTAAACACAATTTGAATTGATAAAGGGGATGTTATAAATGATGCCAGAGAAATATAAATAATTGTCAGAGACTACTATGAACACCTCTGTGCACTGCACACAAACTAGAAAACCGAGGAGAAATTGATGAACTCCTGGACATTCATATACAGCCTCCCAAAACTGAAGCAGGAAGAAATTGAATCCCTGAACAGACAATAACAAGCTCTGAAATTGAATCAGTAAGAAGTAGCTTACCAACTAAAAAATGCCCAGGACCAGAGAGATTCTTAACTGAATTCTACCAGATGTACAAAGAAGAGCTGGTACCATTCTCACTGAAGCTATTCCAAAAAATTGAGGAGTAGGGACTCATCCCAAACTTATTCTATCCTTAATGAACATTGATGCAAAAATCCTCAACAACATACTAGCAAACTGAATCCAGGAGAACATCAAAAAGCGAATCCACCATGATTATGTAGGTTTTACCCCTAGGATGCAAGGTTGGTTAAACATATGCAAATCAATAAATGTGATTCATCACATAAATAGAACTAAATACAAAAACCACATGATTATCTCAACAGATGCAGAAAAGGCTTTTAATAAAAATCAGTATCACTTCATGTTAAAAACCCTGAATAAACTAGACATTGAAGTAGTATTACCCAAAATAATAACAGCCATCCATGACAAACCCACAGCCAACATTATACTGAATGGACAAAATCTGGAAGCATTCCCCTTGAAAACCAGAACAAGACAAGGATGCCCTCTCTCACCACTCTTATGCAACATATTATTGGAAGTCCTGGCCACAGCAATCAGGGAATAGAAAAAAAAAAAAAAATAGAAAGCATCTAAATAGGAAGAGAGGAGGTCAAACTGTTCCTGTTTGTAGACGACATGATTCTGTATCTAGAAAACCCCAAAATCTCTGCCCCAAAGCTCCCTGATCTATAAGCAACTTCAGAAAAGTTTCAGGATACAAAATCAGTGTGCAGAAATCATTAGCATCCCTATACACTAACAGCACTCATGCTGAGAATCAAATCCCAATCAAAATTGCCACAAATAGAATAAAATACCTAAAAATACAGCCAACCAAGGAGAGCAAAGAGCTCTACGATGAGAATTACAAAACACTGCTCAGAGATGAAACAAACAAATGGAAGAAAATTTTATGCTTATGGATAGAAAGAATCAATATCACTAAAATGACCACACTGCACAAACCAATTTATAGATTCAATGTTATTCTTATCAAACTACCAATGACATGTTTCATAGAACTAGGAAAAAAACTATTCCCAAATTCATACGGAACCATATAATCACCCAAATAGCCAAGAAAATCATAAGCAAAAAGAAAAAAAGCTGGAGGAACCACATTGCCCAACTTCAAACTGTACTACAAAGCTACAGTATCCAAAACAGCATGGTAGTGGTACAAAAACAGACACACAGACCAATGGAACAGGGTAGAGAGTCCAGAAATAAAGCCTCAGACCTACAACCATCTGATCTTTGACAAACCTGACAAAAACAAGCAATGGGAAAAAGACTCCCTATTCAATAAATGCAGTGGGGTAACTGTCTAGCTATATGCAGAAGATTCAAACTGGAGCCTTTCCTTCCACCATACCCAAAAAAACAATTCAAGATGGATTAAAGACCTAAATGTAAAACCCAAAACTATAAAAACCCTGAAAAATAACCTAGGACATACCATTTTGGACACAGAAACTTGCAAAGATTTCGTGACAAAGATGCCAAAAGCAATTGCAACAAAAGCAAAAATTGACAAATGGGACCTCATTAGAGAGCTTCTGCACAGAAGAAAAGAAACTATCAACAGAGTAAAGTAGCAACCTATAGAATGGGAGAAAATACTTACAAACTATACATCTTACAAGGGTCTGATATCTAGAATCTAAAGAACTTAAACAAACATACAAAAACAAAAAAACATTAAAAAGTGGGCAAAGGACATGAACAGACATTTTTCAGAAGAAGACAGACATGCGGCCAATAAGCACATTAAAAAAAAAAAACAAACACTCAACATCACTGATTATTGGAGGAAATGCAAATTGAAGCCACAGTGAGGTACCATCTCACACCATTCAGAATGGTTAATATAAAAATTCAAAAAATAACAGATGCTGGCAAGGTTGCAGAGAAAAGGGAACACTTACATACTGTTGGTAGGAGTGTAAATAAATTCAACCATTGTGGAAAGCAGTGTGGCAATTCCTCAAAGAACTAAAAACAGAACTATCATCCAACTGAGCAATCCCAGTACTGGATATATACCCAAAGGAATATAAATTGCTGTTCCATAAAAACACGTGCGGACATATGTTCATTGCAGCACTGTTCATAATAGCAAAGACATGGAATCAACCTAAATACTCGAGGGTAGACTGAATAAAGAAAATGTGGTGTATATACACCATGGAATACTATGCAACCATAAAAAAGAATGAGATAATGTCCTTTGTAGGAACACAAATGGAACTGGTGGCCTTTATTCTTAGCAAACTAATGCAGAGACAGAAAGCCAAATATACATGTTCTCACTTATGACTGAGAGATAAATAATGAGAACATGTGGACTGAAAGAGAGGAACAACAGACACTGGGGCCTACCTGAGGGAGGAGAGTGGGAGAAGACAGAGGTTCAGAAAAAAAACAAAAACAAAAAAAAACCCGTCAGGTAGTATGCTTAGTAACCAAGTGACAAAATAATTTGTACACCAAACCTCTGAGTCACAAGGTCACCTATATAGCAAACGTTCACATGTACCCCTGAACCTAAAAGTTAAAATCTTTTTTAAAAAAGGAAATGTAGCAGTACCAAACCTCTTAGAAAATTTGATCTATAGTTCTTTGTATCTGAATTACTTCTGCACTGTGGAAAGTGCATCTCCTTAAGCTTAAGTAACTGTGGTTATCACCAGCTTCCAGCAATAAGTAATCCAATTTTAACTTTACATTCAAAGTGATACGCTTTCATTTTATTTATAACTTATTGTATTTCCAGATATCTTTTTTTCTTGGCGTATGATTGACACACAAAAAGTGTGTTTATTTAATGTATACATCTTGATGAGTGTGGAGATAAGTATATACCCATGCAACCATCACCATAAACAATACCATAAACATAGTTATCACATCTAAAAGTTTCCTTCCTTCTTCTTTCTGTTTGTTTGTTATAATACAGTAATACACTTAATACAGTAGCTACCCTGTTAGATGTTTATGTATATAATACAGTATTGTTCAGCTCTCTGCTCTAAGCTGTATAGTAGACCTGCAGGACCTATTCATCCTTCGTAACTGAAACTACGTATGCTTTGAATAATGTATTTACTTTTCTGTACCCAAAAAAGTTCTCAAATGTAAGATAATATATGAAATGTTCACTCTTCCTTGTTCATACTTAAACAGGAACTTATTACTTTAATAGTCCCCTTTTCATTGATTTGCCTTGGGTGAGGCATTCTTTTTGGCAATGTGCATGATAAAATACTGTGCTAACGTCTTCATCTTTACAGTTTAAAAGAAAAGAAGTAAGTATAGCCAAATGGTAACAACTGAATATAGAAAGTGATTGTTACCACTGGTAAGACAGAAATTCTACCTCAATAAATAAATAATTAAACATGGAAATAATTTAACCAACATCTAATATTAAATGAGATACAGAACAATTCACTTAATCTCAAAATGCTACTATGCATAATTGTACACTTTTGGATTTATGAGCCATTAGGGGTCCGGGAATCAGCTAAATTTATCATAGTAAACATCAATTATTATTAAGCCACGTGAATATAAGATTGAGCTTTGGAATTACTAAAAAGTAGCTATGATTTTGCTTTATTTGTCAACTGTGTGAGTGATTGCAGGCAAATCCTTTTAAAGATCAATTTCATAAAACTGTAAAATGTTCAATGTGTAATTTATAGTAGTTTTGAGAATTAAGGGAAATAATGTCTGCAAGTCACTCATCATACTTCCTGACCCAGGGTAACCACCCAAAAAACTGTGATCTATTGTTATCACTATTTTTGTTAATGACAATTAAGCGTAATGAGCTTTCAAGTCATAGAACTCTGGAGAAGACGAAGATTGCTGCATAGCTCAAGGTGTAAGAATATCAATATTTTTATTAATGTGGATTAAATAATTACATTGCTGATGCATTTTAATGGACAACACAAATAACTTTCATATGTTCCATAAAATACATTATTCATCTTCTGAAACATAGCGATTATTGTCAATATCATTTTCCATTTTGAAATATTGGCATGCCAAATTCAAATTTGCTTCTTCTGTATATTCCCAGAACTACCTCACAACATTCTATGGATATTTATATCTCTTATATTGGGAAAATAAACTAATTTACATTCTTATATGTTATATTTTGCCATTATACCTCTTATATTTTATGTTCTAACTATATATGCTTTTTATGTTCAAAAAACTACTTTTACAAAACTGATAAAGTTAGTCAATGGTCAAGTCAAATCAAATATAGCTCTGTGACACTCTTCCTCACCACTTTCTTTTCTCCTGAAAAATGTCATTGAGCATATAAAAGTATTTTTAAACACTCAGATTCCTAGTTTTTCATATTTCTGGGAAGGAGAACATTTCTGCTGGCGGTAAAGAGATCTTAGGTGGAATCTCTCTATGAGATCTACTGCAGGTTAAGCATCTCTGGATTTCCAAAACAAAAGTGATGAGAGAAACAACAAAGAGAATTAGGGATAGGAGAGTAGCTACTGATCACTGCCCTTAACCTTCTTTTTCCCCTAGAACATAAACAAACAATCATATGATTCTTTCATTAATTGCAGCGTCACTAAGAGGTAATCCACTTCTTTTACAAATAGTAATAAATTGTATCTTCTGGCAAAATGCTTTATGTCAAAGAATATTTGTATTTATCCCTCCATATCTGTTAATATAACAAGTTCCTTTCTGTCTTGCTCTTTGTTTTCTTTTTTTCCAGATTTGATTCTTTTCCTTTATCCCCTTTTAAAGATGATTGAAATTGTTTTAGAAGCCACACAGGCCTTGGGGCCAATCAAATCAAGCTTGCCATAGAGTTTGACTACCTGCTATACCACACCATATGTGTACCCCCAAGAGGCTGCCTAGTATTATAGCTCAGATAAATGCTTTGTTAATAAAACAGTCTGAGTGAAAATTTTGCAGTCTTTTTTAAAGGTTAATAATAAAAAGAGTATTTTCCTCCAATTCATCATGACTTCTAGTCACATAAAAATTTCTGAAAAAAAAGTAAAATCCACTGATATTGGATTTTTGGTAAAATGATCCAAGTATTGAATGCTATATTTGCAAAGGTCAATAACGGTAGTCTTCTAGCGAGAACAAATCATTAATATAGCAAAGCATGCTTTCCTTCCTTCTGTCATTTTCCTATAATCACTCAAAAGAGTCCTTTCATTTTTAGTTATTGAGTGAGAAATTTCTTAAAGAAATGGCATATCTTTTGTCCTCTCAGTCAAAAATAGGACATTTTTTCTCAATAAGAATGTTTTCAGAAGCATGTCTAATAAATTCAGAAAACATAGAAGGTGAAATATACATTCTGCAATTTAAGAAAACTCAAGAATATATAGCTAAATATTTTGAGTCTAAGTTTTGAAACACATTTAAGATAGCAGTATATTATTTTTCTTACAAATTCAAAAATGTTTACTGAGTACATATTACTGCCTGATATGTTAAAATCAAGTTGTTATGTAAACGAGATAGACATGGCTAAATCTTCAAGGGGCTGACAGGCTGAAAAGGTGAGACAAATATGAAAATAAAGAATTCAAAATGTTACAGGTGCTATGATGAAAGTACCTAGAAAGCACTATATTTAATGCAACTGTTCAAATGCTTGCTTCTTCCTAGATAAGTAGAATGATTGTTTTATGAACAGCTTCATGGAAAAAAGGAGCTAAGCTAGGTCAAAAACTTTTAGAGAGAAAATAGACAATAAACATATAGATAGAAGGAAAAAGAAAGAAGGTGTGAAAAGCAGGCCTTTCTGAGGAACTGAAAGCAGTTCAGTGTGGCTAAAAAAATCAAAAGCCGTGGCCTTGAGTGTGGAGAAAACAGGCCACGGAAGTCCATCAAGACGATTTCATGGGGGCCTTTGAAGGAGCTAGCAAAGACTTAACTTTACCGTATGAGCAAGTCGAAGTATAAAATGACTTCAACAAAATCTGTATTTCAGAAATATCTGTGTAGCAAAAATTTGGGAGGACAATGGCAAAGGTAGAAGAGAGGAGGTCGTGAGTCCAGTGGCAAGACCTTCTACCATCCACGCAAAAAAAAAAAAAAAATGAACAGTGGAAGAGCAAATGGATGGGGAAAAAAGCAATAAAAAATTGTTGGATTACTAGATGCTTTTAATGTAGCCATTAAATAAAAAGAATAAAATAATGTTCTTTGCAGCAACGTGAATGCAGCTAGAGGTCATTATCCTAAGTGAATTAGCACAGGAACAGAAAACTAAACTCTGCATGTTCTTCATTTATTTGCAGACGCTAAACATTGTGTACTCACCGACGTACGATGGCAACAATAGACACTGGGGACTACTAGAGGGGGAAGGGAGGGAGGGGACGTAGGGTTGAAAAACTAACTGTTGGTCACTATGCTTAGTACCTGGGTGACCAGATTATTCATATTCCAAACGTTAGCATCTGCAATATATACCCACGTATCAAACCTGCACGTGTGTCCTTCGGGTCTAAAATAAATGTTGAAATTACAAAAATAAACCAATACATAAATCTTACTGTAATAAGAAATAAAATTAAAACTTAAAAAAAAAAATGAACTGAGACTTCCAGTTTCAGCTCTGGCATGTAAAGAGCCCTAGGAGTCATCATCCCAACCTTTCAAGAACAGAAGACTGATAAACTAAAAATCAACAACTTCTTTTAGACTCAACGGAGAACTGAAGTTACAGGTCAAGAGCTACCTCAAATCTGGAGGCAGTGGCACATTGATAGACACAGATCTGAGATGTGCCTACTTAAAGCATAAACTGCTGGAATCCATAAACTGGTAGGGAGAATTGAATGGATATTTTGGCAAAGTGCTGAAGGTTGACAGTGGACTAGCATGATAGTGGGAAACTCTGAAATGCCACATTCATAGTGATTTTATTATGGGAATCCTATCGGAGTCTCATGGTGAAATCTGAGAAAGATCCTCTCATGACCCTGGCTGGGGCAGGGAAAGGGCATCCATCTTGAAACCCACTCAGACTCTTCTCACTAAAAAAGATCTAGTTTCCAGAGGAAGAAACTAAACAGAAGGCAATTCAGAATGTTTTCCCAGATGGGGCAAGCTAATCCTCTCCCACCGCCCCCAACCCTTTTCCTTAAGATTTTCCCTTAAGGAAATATCTCACTTATTTCCTTAAGGGAAAAGCAAAGACACAAGTGAAATCAGCAGCAGAGTGGACTTCAGAGAAACAAGTTGGGAATCCTGCAGCCAGAGAAGAAAGCAGAGGCAGGGGAAATAAACTAAACCCCAGGATGAGGGTCTGAGAGACTCGTGAAGGCCACGCCCTAGAGACACAGTACCACTAAGGGCTGACTTAAGCAAGTTATATGACAGCCCCTTTCCCACATGCTACCAGGACACCAATAAACCTCTGATATAACACTACTGAGGGAAACTTACAAAGATCTACAACGTACAGACCGTCTTTCTGTCTGGAGTAGTAAAAATAAAACAAGAGGAGAGACTAAAGCAAGAATACTAGAGGAATTTGAAGTCTCTGGTCCCCATATGTACAACATTAAACACAGCCAAATTCCAAGCCAGATTAACATAAATGATCACATTAAAGATCTATTTACCTGGTTACCTATTATTTGATAAAATACATCCAGCTTTCAAAACTAAAAATAAAAAAGGAAGGAAAAAAAAACAAAACACACATCAGAGAAAAGACACACATGACACAGATTTTGGAATTAACAGGCAGTGAATTTGAAATAAATACAATTAATACGTTCAGAGATCTAATGGCAAAAACAGACAGCCTAGAAAATATAAGTAATGTAAACAAAGAGATAGAAGCTCTAACAAAGATTTGAAAGGAAATGTTAAAAATTAAAACATAATAACAACGTTGAAGAATGACTTTGACAGGCTCAGCAACAGACTCAAAGTCCAAGAAAAGAATCAGTGAACGGCAAGATGGTTCAACAGAAATTTCCTGAATTAAAAACCAAATAGAGGGGGTAAAAAACCCACAGTGTCCAATAACTGAGATGATTTCAAAAGATATCACATACAGACAATAGAATTCTGTGTCAGAATGAGAAGAAAAGGAAAATGGAGTCGGAATAAAAATCAGCGGAATTAAAAAAAAAAATGTGTAGTGATGACATCCAAGAACGTTCCACGTGAAGAACAGATTCCAAACCACAGATCCCAGAAGTTCAGAGAACTAAAATAAGGATGAAGTAATATCATACTCAATAGTGAAACACTAAAGTCTTTTCCTGTAAGATCAGAAACAAGACAAGGATGTCCATTCATGTCACTTCTATTCTGGAAGTCCTAGCCAGAACTATTAGGCAAGTAAAAGAAATAAAAGGCATTCGCATTGGAAATGAAAAAATAAAATTGTCTTCTTTAGAGATGACATGATCTTATCCTAAAGACTCTACACGCAAAAATTATTATTACTAATAAACAATTTAATAAAGTCACATGTACAATATCAAGATATGAAAATCAGTTGCATTTTTAATACTAATAATGAAAAAGCTGAGAAAGACATTAAGAAAATAATCCCATTTATAGTAGCATCAAAAGAAAATAAAATGCGTAGAAATAAATTGAATGCAGCTCTTGAAAGACCTGTAGACTAAACAGTATAAAATACTGATGAAAAATATTAAAGGAGACACAAACAAATGGAAAAATACTCCACGTTCAAGTTTTGGAAGACTTAATATTGTTAACTGTTCATACAACCTAAAGCAATCTGCAGATTCAATACAGTCCCTACCAAAATGCCAATGTTATTTTTACAGAAATAAAAAATAAAATTTTCAAATTCATATGATGACAGAAAGGACCCTGAATAGACAAAGCAATATTGAGAAAGAAAATTATGCCTGGAGGTATCACACTTTGATATTTTTAAATATATGACAAAGCTACAGTAATTAAAACAGAATACAGACAGTTATATAGAGCAATGGGATACAATAAAGAGCCTAGAAATAAATGCACACATATAGGGTCAACTCATCTTCAACAAGAGTGCCAAAAATACACAATGGGGACAGGATAGTTTCTTCAACAAATGGTATCGGAAAAAAACTGAATATTTGCCTTTGAAAGAATCAGATTGTACCCTTACCTTCTGCTATACACAATAATGCAAAATAGATTAAAGACTTAAATATGAGGCCTGAAACTATGAAATTTCTAGAAAAAAATGGGGGAAAAGTTTCATGACATTGGTCTTGACAATAATTTTATAGAAATGATATGGCTTTCATAGATAAGCTAAGGCAACATAAGCCAAGACAGATAAATGACACTACATCAGTCTAAAAATCTGCACAGCAAATCTGCACATGTTTGCAAATCACATATTCAGTAAGGGGTTAATTTCCAAATGTATAAGAAACACCTATAACTCAATATCTATAAAAAAAAAAAAACCCAGTTAAAAAATGGACTAAGTATTTTAACAGACATTTCTTTAAAAACAACAAAAAAAACCTGCAAATGGCAAACAGGTACATGAAAAGATGCTCACATTCACTAATCAGGGAAATGCAAAGCGAAACCACAATGAAATATCACCTCACATCTCTTAGGATGGCTATTATTCATGACAACACAAAAAGAAAAAGAAAAGACAAATAATGGTGATGATGTAGAGAAATTGAGGCCCTTGTACACTGCTATGGAGAATGCAAAATGCAGCAGCTACAAAAAACTGTCTGCAGCTTTTGTTTAACATTAAAGATAGAAATACCATATAATCTGGCAATCCCACTTTTGGATATTTATACAAAAATAAGGATCTTGAAGAGATATTTGCATCCCCATGTCCACTGAAGCCCTCACTAGTCACAATAGCCAATAAATTGGAAAAAATCTAAATGTTCATTGACAGATGAATGGCTGAAGAAAATGTAGTATATGTCTACAATGCAATATTATTCAGCCTTAGAAAAGAAGGAAATCTTGCAACATGCAACAACATGGATGAAGCTGGAGGATATCATGCTAAGTGAAATAAGCATGTCACAGAAAGATAAATACTGTATGATTCTACTTATATAAGCTATTTAAAACAGTCAAGCTCACAGAAGCAGAGAATGGAATGGTGGTTCCCAGGGCCTTGAAGGGGAATGGGGAATTGTTAATCTAAAGGTATGAGATTTCAATTATACAAGGTGAATAAATTCTAGAGTGGTGTACAACATTGCACCTGTAGTTGACAAACTGTATTGTACACTTAAAAATCCGTTAGGTGGGTAAATCTCATTTATGTGATTAGAGTGATGGGTACCCCAAAAGCCCTAATTTCACCACTATGTGATCTTTGCACATAACGAAATTACACTTGTACTCAATGAATGTATACAAATAAAAAACACACCAAATATCAGCAAGTAAATAAAAATTTTACCATGTGAATACTGTAGGTAAACATGAGGGAATTCCATTATAATCTGGTAGTGGATACTTTTTATGACAATGAAATAAAAATCTAGGACAAGAAGGGTAAACATTGATAGATAAATCTTAAGAATTAAAAGTTTGCATAGTGGTAAGTGAAATAAAGGGCAAATGATAAACTGGGGGAAATGATTTTGAAACTTGTCATAGAAAAGGGCTAACATATCTAACAGAGCAATTCTGCTAGTTATTAAACTATCATCTCTTTACTCCAAATCTACTCTTTACAGTGTTCTTTAGGCTAATGCTAAGATTCTACAAATGTTTTTCCTGACTTTTCCAGCTGTCTTTCTAGTAGGTCTGGTCAACAGAGCAAGAGATGGAGATAGAAGAGAGGAACCAGAAAGAAGGAACTCGCTCTTTCACATTTACGATGTTTCTGCAAATGTTGCCCCAGCAGGGGCAATTAGTTCTAGATAGGATCAGAGTACGCCCAGAACCACTTTCACCCTCAGAAGTACCAAAAGCAGACTGACTGCACCTGTCAACGGACTCATAGGTCTGAATTGTCAGCGGAGGTCTGAATTGCTGCTCTACATTGCCTTTCCTCAAAACCTCTGGCTTCTCATAATTCCAAACTGTTGCTTTTGTTTTCCCAGGTCTAGTGGTAGCAATTAGTTGTTGGAGTTATTATCTATAGTACTTTAGTATAACTATTTGCTGCATTACATCAATATCTGTTTAGGTACCTCTTTATACTTAATTCCCCTTGTGGCAATATCTACTGTCATTTATATTTTTCTGAGTGCCCTGACTAATAGATTTTCTAAAAACTGAGAAGAAAAAAAGCACCAACCTCCCAAAAAATGTAGGAAAAAAGATCCAAAACAACAAGTCACAGAAAAAGAAATACAAATGATGCTCACACATGGGAAAATATGCTTAGCTACATTCATAGTAAGGCATATGCAAGTTAGAGCTGCCATTCCTTACTTTAGAGTGTTAAAAATCTGACGTTTTGAAAATGTATACTATTGGCGAGGCTATGGATAAATAGCATCCTTATAGATATCTCCTAAGCATGTAACATGTAACAACTCCTTCGAAGGAGTTCAGTCATTTTTAGCAGAGTTATCTATCGATTTGTCCTTTTGACAAAAAAAAAGATCCATTTCTAGCTATCTATTGCAAAATTACTGGCATAATATGAAATGAAGAAGGCACAAGGATATTCTCTGCAATACTACTGGTAATAGCAAAAGTCTTGAAACATGTCCCATGCCCATAGGAAAACAATTGAATAGACTATGATGCTTCTGACCATAGGAAAACAATTGAATAGACTATGATGCTTCTGAGTAATACAGTAGTCCCCACTTATCCACGGTTTATCTTTCAGTGATTTTAGTTACCTGCGGTCAACTGCAGCCTGAAAATACTAAATGGAAAATTCCAGAAATAAACAATTCATAAGTTTTCAATGTTGTGCCTCTTTGAGTAGCATGATGAAATCTGGAGCATCCTGCTTTGTCCCACCCAGGACCTACATTATTTCTTTATCCAGCATTTCAAAGCTGCAGATGCTACTACGCATTAATCACTTAATAGCAATCTAGGTTATCAGGTTGCTGTTTCAGTATTCCAGGGCTTATGCTGGAGTCACCCTTATTTTCCTTAATAGCAGCCCCAAAGCAAAAGAGTAGTGATGTAGGCATATTGTTGTAATTGTTCTATTTTATTACATTTGACCCTTGAGTATTACAGGGGTTAGGGTCACCAATCTCCTGCTCAGTCAAAAATCCACATGTAAGTTTTGATTTTTCCAAAACCTTAACTACGAATAGCCGACTCTTGACTGGAACTCTTACCAAAATGAACAGTTGATTAACACATATTTTGTATGTTATTTGTATTATATACTGTGTTCTTACATGAATAAGCTAGAGAAAAAATGTTATTAAAAATTATACGGAAGAGAAATACATTTCTAATAGTGCCCTGTATTTATTGATACCATAAGTTTACTTCATCTGTTTACAAGATGGATCATCTGTCTGAAATGGCAAGTAACCACAGCCCCAGACCTTAATCTATGGTACATATCAGAGGCAATTCAACTTTTTCTCATAATGTCATGACTTTTCTCTGTTTCTTGGGAGCACTTCCAGCAACACTAGTGACACTTCACATGGATCCCATGGTGTTATTCAAGGATTACGGTATTGCACTAAGCACTATTGCACTAAGCACTGTGAAGGAAAGGCAAGAACTGTGAGAGATCACTTTTTACTGAATACACAATTTACTGGAGAGATGAACTGCTCATGCACAGATGATTTTTTAAAATTTATTTTACTTTAAGTTCTGGAATACATGTGCAGAACATGCAGGTTTATTACATAGCTATACATGTGCCATGGTGGTTTACTGCACCCATCAACATGACATCTAGGTTTCAAGTCCCGCATGCATCGGGTATTTGTTTTAATACTCTCCCTCCCTTTACCCCCCATCCCCCGACATGCCCCGGGGTGTGATATTCCCCTCCCTCTGTCCATGTGTTCTCATTATTCAACTCCCACTTATGAGTGAGAACATACAGTGTTTGGTTTTCTGTGCCTGTGTTAGTTTGCTGAGAATGATGGTTTCCCGCTTCATCCATGTCTCTGCAAAGGACATGAACTCATTCTTTTTTATGGCTGCATAGTAGTCCATGGTGTATATGTGCCACGTTTTCTTTATCCAGTCTATCATTGATGGGCATTTGGGTTGGTTCCAAGTCTTTGATATTGAAAATGTGCTGCATACACAGATGATTAATGGCACACGCAGATATTTGCAACACTTGAGCAAAATTATTACAGTAGTGCAGTATGTAGCACAATTACTATTTTTGCAGTTACAATGTAATACTGTATCTTGACTTCTGTTTACATTTCTCCCTACTGTCAATAGTGCCACGTGCAGTCGGTAAGTATTTATGTGCCTATGTTTTGATACATTTAAACTGTTCATGATACATTTGTGTATATTTTATGGTAGTAAGTGATTAAATAAACAATTATATATGTATATTTTTTTAGGTACATTCATGATGTACCTAAAATTTCTTATTTTTTTTGATATTTCTAGGCTGCATGCTTTATGTATAAGTTTTTTCAAATTGGCACAAATCTCCAAAATTTTTAAAATATATTTGTTGGAAAAAATCCATGTGTAAATAGACCCATGCAGTTCAAACCCATGTTGTTATTCATGGGTGAACTAGATTAGTTATTGTTGTTAATCTCTTATTGTGCCTAATTTATGAATAATTTACTATATATTATTATTTGTAAAGAAATTACCATATAATTACTAAATTACTATGTGAATAAATTATCTAAACTTACTAGAAAGAATAAATTTGCTTTTAAGCTGTGAAATAGATCAGTTATTCCCTTTGAGGAACAAAGTACAAAGACTGGCAGAATTTTTTTCTGATTGACCAGTTTGATTGAATTACCTGACTTCTCTGTGTGCTGGCATATTGTTTTGTAGTGTGCAAATAAAACTTTCAATATTTATTATATAAACTTTTTTTTTTTGAGACAGAGTCTCACTTACTCTGTTTCCCAGGCTGGAGAGCAGTGGTGCGATCTGGGCTCACTGTAAAATCCACCACCAGGGTTCATGCAATTCTGCCTCAGCCTCCCAAGTAGCTGGGACTACAGACACATGCCACCATGCCTGGCTAATTTTTATATTTTTATATGTTTTTTGTAAACACAGGGTTTTGCCATGTTGGTCAGGCTGGTCTCAAACTCCTGACCTCAAGTGATCTGCCTGCCATGGCCTCCCAAAGTGCTGAGATTGGAGGTGTGAGCCACGGCACCCGGCCTACTTATCACATAGTCTTTATTGTTCTTTACCCTTCTTGGAAAATAAAGAATTTAACATTGAAAAACTTATTAAACTTACAGTACAGATTATTCACAACATTATAATGCATGTGAAAATTTAAATATATCAGATTTATTAATGCAATTTCTGATTTATGTAGGTTAATTACAATCAAGCAAAATACCAACGTTTACCAGGCTTTCCCCAAACCAATTAAGAAAGCTCCTGCTTTAAAGCCTTTTATATGTGTTGCACTGTGCAGCTAGAAAAACCTTTCTTTAGATATTGGTAAGTCTGATATCCTTCATGTTGCACAAACCTGACATCCTGTCAAATATCACCTTATCTAAGGGACCATCATAATATCAAACATGTAGCCCACGTCACTCTTATCTTTCAAGAGCACTTCTCACAAACTCATATTGTAGTGGATTGTGTATCTATTCATATTTCTATTATCTTTTCACACATGCAAAAAATGTTTCATGAAGGCAAAGGCTTTGTCTCTTTCATTTGCTAATATATTTAGCACATAGAAAAGTTTAGCACTTTTGTGCTAATATATTTAGCACATAGAAAAGTGCATGATAAATGCCACCAAAGTATTTGATGAATGAATGAATGTTTTTACCCAGTCATCTCAGAACCCTCCAACCAGTGAGTTAGTACCCAAAACTGCTGAGCAAGTTATGCCAATCCAGTTCGCTTAAAACTACTGAAAGTAAACCAAGAAGGAAATGTCCAATTGGGTACCAACTAGAAAATAATTCGAACAAAATTTAAAAAATTAGCAAAAACCCCTTTTGTTCATACTAAATATGGTATAGAATTCTAATATATAAACAACCCAAATGGAGCTGTCCTGGTTGTAATGAGGTAGTGAAGCCAGGAACTTCCATGACTCTCTCTCCTTCAGTATCTGTGTTAGTCTTGGGGTACATTGCTAGCAACTGGAGAAATAACATCTGAAAACGATAGTTTGAATACGTGCCTCAAATGTCTTGTGTTGGAAACTTAATGCCCAATGCAACAATGCTAAGAGGTAGGATTTTTGAGAGGTGATTATGTCATGAAGGCTTTGACGTCATGAATGGATTAATGCTGTGACCGCAGGAGTGGGTTATTTATCCCAGCAGCAAGTTCCTTAAAAAGAAGGAGTTTGGCCCCCTCTTACAGTCTTTCATGCATGCCCTTGCCCTCCTACCTTCTGCCATGGGGTGATGCAGCAACAAAGCCCTTGCCAGATGCCAGCACCTTGATCTTGGAATTCTCAGCCTCCAGAACCATGAACAACACTTTTCTCTTTGTTATAAATTACTCAATCTGTGGTATTTTCTTTAGCAGCACAAAACAGAAGGCACCATCCTATGTTGCTTCATCATTCTACTGAGTAAACAAAATTCTGGCACAGAGCTGTTTAATTCCTAATTAAATAATTCTCTCTCTCTCTCTCTCTCTCTCTCTCTCTCTCTCTCTCTCTCTGTCTCTCTCTCTCTCACACACACACACACACACACACAAACACACAATCTTCTTAACATTCAAGATCTTCTATTCAACCGTTAGAAAACACTCGTCAAAAATGTTTCTGTTGAATATGATTTGTAAGTATACTCGGTTGAGTGTATATTGGTTTTCAAAAGTAGTGTATGGAATAAACAAAAATTAAACACTTTTCTACTATACTCATTAACCCACCAAACACTTAGAGACAGCCACTCTTCCTGTCCCCAGAATAGAGCCTGCAACCCTTTCAAATATTAATTACTTGTTGTGCTGACACATTTCAATTAAACTATATATATAAGAATATATATATTTAAAACAATTGTAGAATTGTATGTTACATGTGTGATATAATCTATTCAGGATAGAGGAGCACTATAATTTCCAAAAACTATAAAAATACTATAATTTTCTAAGTAAACCTTCAAACTTCTAAAGTTTCAGAAAAATAAAAAATGTTCAGTGTACTCTAATTTGCATCAAAGTGAAAATAATGATTGTGATCAGTGATTTAAAAAATTATAATTGGCCGGGCGCGGTGGCTCACGCCTGTAATCCCAGCACTTTGGGAGGCCGAGGCGGGTGGATCACGAGGTCAGGAGGTCGAGACCATCCTGGCTAACACGATGAAACCCCGTCTCTACTAAAAATACAAAAAATTAGCCGGGTGTGGTGGTGGCTTCCTGTAGTCCCAGCTACTCAGGAGGCTGAGGCAGGAGAATGGTGTGAACCCAGAAGGCAGAGGTTGCAGTGAGCAGAGATCGCGCCACTGCACTCCAGCCTGGGTGACAGAGCGAGACTCCATCAAAAAATATATATATATAAAATCAATATTTTGGTTTTTATGTCTAATTAATATTTTTATAAATGTCAAACTTCTCAAAAATAATGACATTAAAAATAATATATGGTAAGTAATTTTACTATACCTGTGAAATATGTCAAAGAGCTTTGTAAATTGTAAATTGGCCTTTGAAGGTCGATATTTCTGAAATTGTGCTGATTAAGCACAGGAATTTATATTCCAGGGAGCACAATCAATCAATAGCCTAAATCACATAAAATAGAGAAAGCCGTTCTCCTTAATGACATAATCATCAAACATAATTTATTAAAGGCCTTTCTGTGTTAAATGCTGATGAAGTCAGTAGGCAGGTGTGATCTTTCCAATGCAGGAGGTCACAAATTGAGATTCAAACCATTGATCCCAAAATAAGATAATGTAGTATATATGGGACATGAACTAATAAACACTGTTGAGACTTAAAAGTTATTCCCCCATTAGATACAGCTGAAATTAAAATAACAATTAGAAATAATTGTTGCCAAATACATCTCAAAAATTAGGTGAAATGAGCAAATGTATAGGGAAAAAAACAGACTCATTAAGAATGATATTTAAAAATTAGGTGTGCCCAAAAATAATAAACAAATTTATTTTATTTTGAATAAAATAAAAATATTCATGCTGGTTTTCAGGTTGTATTTTTCCATTACTAGAGTTTATTTCTAAACCTCTCCACAAAATTCTTTCTCTCTCTGTATCCCTCTTTTTATTTGCATCTCTCCTATATTTTCTAAATTACCACATAATAAACTGAAACCATGAAGCCTATATATGCTAAATGCTTTGTTGGGTATTTACTAAGAGTAAGTCATTCCCTTCTGCAAAGAAATTACAGTTATCAAAATCTAAAGATGAATATTGGTAATGTATTATAACCGAATCTATGGAGTTTATCTGATTTGTCTTTTTCCCAGGAATGCAAGTTCACACATTGCATACACTTGTAATCTTTGTTTATTCTCATCAATCAGATATAGTTCCAGTCTTTGTGTTTCATGACATTGAAATTATTGAACGGCACTGGTTATTTTATAAAATGACCTTCCATGTGAATTTGTCTGATTTTTCCTCATGATTAAATTCACCTTACGCACTTTTTGCAAGCATGCCAGAGAAGATGCTAAGTATTTCTCAGTGCATCAGATCAGAAGGCACGTGTTTCCTATTGTCCACTTATCTGCAGTGTTAACTTTGATCACTTATTTGAAGTTATTAGCTGTATGCTAGCCTTCTCCACTGTGAAATTACTGTGTATATTTGGATTTTATTTGTAAGGAATATTTTTCCCTTCTTTGTTTATTCATTGATTTGTGTCATTATTGACTCTAATATCTATTCCATTTTTTTGTGGTATAATCCAATACAATATTTATTTTGTTACTCAAATTCTTTAGTTTTAGCCATGAGAATCCCTTTTCAGTTGGATCCTATGTCTTCTGAAATTCCCCACTCATTTGTTTCTTAGCACTTCTGTATTTCCTAGCACTATAAAATTCTCCAGCCCCATCTTGTTTTTCCTTGTCCCAGCTCTAGTATCAGTCTTTTTGCCAGGGATTCTGGTTTGTTTCCTCTATGAATTGTATTTAGAAATCAATATCTAGCAAAAAATAAGGCCATTACTCAAATGCCCAAAATACAGCAATATATACCTGCATCATTTTTCTATATCACACTGCCCATCTTACAACTCACTTCTAACATCCAACACCTTTCCCGCCATACAAGCACCAACCAGATCTCTTCTTATAGCTGACTGATTTCTGGTCCATTCTTAAAGACATGATCATTAGCTTCAATAACAGTAACAGTAATAGCAAATACTCTACTACCAACAAAATAACATGTTGTTTTATTGCTTTTAAATATTAAAATAGAAGATAGTGTATCTTCCTGTAAAAAATAAATATTATAATATAAATATTATAGAAAAAAAGAAATCAGTATCTAGACTCTGCATATGCTTGAGGCCACTTAGATGGCTCACCTTTTAGGCACTCTAGCAGAGAGAGAGAGAGAAAATACATGCACTAGTCCATTCAGATACACACTTCTATATTTTGTAAAGTGGTTTGAACATTGCTAACCTATATCCTTGTTAGAAACAAATTTACCAAGCAGAGTATAATGTTAAAATGCAGTTCAGTTCTCTTTGTTTTTAGCATTACTATATCTAGTGAAAACACTATTTTTGAGATTTACTTATGTCAGTTCTTGTTCACTCCACCCGTTCAATGAGGTTATGTCATACCCTTGTAATACAGTTTGACTCATTACACACAGCTGTATTGCAACCCAGAATTCCCTGACATCCTGCTTTGGTTGTTGGTACTGTTTGCATACAGTAAAATCAGCCCTTGGAAGTTTTGGGTTGAAAAATGAATAATTATGCATCCATAATCTTCATCTCTTCTCATATCTTATCAAATATCTTACCATTCTATAAGATATGCTTTCATTTCTGATACAATTTGGCTATGTCCCCACACAAATCTCATCTTGAATTGTAATTCCCATAATCCCCACATGTTGTAGGAGGGACCCAGTGGGAAGTAGTTGAATCATGGGGATGGCTTTCCCTGTGCTATTCTCAGGATAGTGAGTAAATTCTCACAAGATCTGATGGTTTGGCCGAGTGTGGTGGCTCACGCCTATAATCCCAGCACTTTGGGAGGCCAAGGCAGGTGGATCATTTGAGGCCAGGAGTTCAGGACCAGCCTGGCCAACATGGTGAAACCCCATCTCTACTAAAAATACAAAAGCTAGCTGGGCATGGTGGTGCATGCCTGTAATTTCAGCTACCTGGGAGGGTGAGGCAGGAGAGTCACTTGAACCTGGTAGGTAGAGGTTGCAGTGAGCCAAGATCATGCCATTGCACTCTGGTCTGGGCGACAGAGTGAGATTCTGTCTAAAAAAAAATCTAATAGTTTTATAAGGGGCTTCCCTTTTGCTTGGCTCTATTCTTCCCCTTCCTGCCACCCTGTGAAGAAGGATGTGTTTGCTTCCCCTTCCGCCACAATGGTAAGTTTCCTGAGGCCTCCCTAGCCATGCTGAACTGTGAGTCAATTAAATCTCTTTCCTTTATAAATTACCCATTCTCAGGTATGTCCTTATAGCAGCGTGAGAACAGACTAATAGAATATCTTACCAATGGTTCTTTTGTGTGGCAGCTTTATACTCAGTCTCTCCCATATCTCTCAAATTCTAGCAAATGCTCATCTCTTTTCCATCACTACATTTTGTCTTTTTCAGAATGTCATATAAAGGGGATTGTGTAATATAGCTCTTTTCAGTTTCATTTCTTTAACTTATCAAATATGCATTTAAGATTCGTATGTGTTGCTGCGTGAGGCAAGAGCTTCCTCTTTTTGAAAATTTATGAGTAGTATTACAGTGCATGGATATTCCACAGTTTATTTGTGTCCACTCACTCACTGAAGGACTTCTGAGTTATTTTTTATCTTGATGAATAAAGCTGCTGTAAACATTCACATATTGATCCTTGTATAAACATAAATTTTTAGTTCTCATGAATAAAACTCAAGAATTTATTTGCTAGGTTGGTTGAAAATTTTATGGTTAGCATTATAAAAACTGCCCAAGTGTTTGCTGGGGTGGCTATACCATTTGGCATTTTCACCATCAGAGAGAGAGAATTTCCACTATGCCTTGTCCTCAGGAGGATTTGGTATTGTAACCCACCTCCAACCCTACTCTAATAAGTGTGTAGTGGGATCTTATTTGAGACTTTATATGAATTTCCCTAATGTCTAATAAAGTTGAGAATCATTTCATAAATGTATTGGAATCTGCATATCTTTTTTATGAAGTATCTATCTTTTGTCTATTATTATTGGGTTGTTTGTTTTTGTTTATTGCTCAGTTTTAAGAGTTCTTTATGCATTCTAGATATAAGGCTTTTATCAGGTATAATTTGAAGATATTTTCTCCACATCTGTTGATTGTGCACTTATTCTCTTAACAGAGTCTTTCGCAAGGCAGAAGATGTCATTGTTTATAAATCCTATTTGTCAATTTTTGTTTCTTTCATGGATGGTATATTGGTGTCATAATTAAAACCTTGTTGCTAAATCCAAAGTCATGTAGATTTTCTCTTATGCTTTCTTTCAGAAGTTTTATATTTTATATTTCACAATTACATCTGTAATCCATTTTCAGATATTCTGTTTTTGTATAAAATATATGCCATGGATTTTTTTTTCTAGTACTATTGTTCAAAAGCTTGTCCATTCTCTGTTTAGTTATCTTCATGTCTTTGTAAAAAATTAGTAGACTGTATGTCCTCAGATCTATTTCTAGCCTTATATTATCTATATATTTATCTTTCTACTAGTGCTATGCTTTTTTGATTACTGTAGCTTTATGTTAAGTCTTGAAATGAAGATACGAGAATCCTCCATCTTCATTTTTCCATTTTCAAATGATTTAGCTTTTCTAGTTCACTTACTTTTTCATACAAATTTTAAAATATAGTTGTCAGTATCTCCAAAAAGCATGATGGAATTTTCATTTGGGTTGCAAAGAATCTTGATGAAATTGGAGAGCATAATTAACCTAACAATAATTAGCCTTTGAATACATTAATGTGTATCTCCTTTTAGTAATTTTTTATGATTTCTTTCTATTTTCTATGATTTCTAATTTTCTATGATTTCCATGTTTATGGTTTTAATCACAAATGTCTTACATGTATTTTGGGTTTATGTGGCAAAGCTAGGAGAAAAATGAGAATGGTCATGGAATTACTGATTATAAATTGAAAGTATTATTATACTAAAATAGCTTCCTTTCATGAGTAATGTTTCCCCACACTCATATTACTCAAAACTGGTTATTCCATAATCAAAGCATATCCTAATTTTTGTAAAAGGGAAATTTTGAGGAGCTAGGTCAAGCAATTTGAACACCTTGAATGTTTAATATATGCCTAATGTTTGACAATTTTTTTGAACCAATAGTGACATTGGATTTAGGTCAGACCTGTAATTCACATAATTCTATCTTGACAAGTAAACCGTTTGTGTAAACCTGATTTTCTATCAACTTAATGAGACCACAATACCAAAACATGACAAATGAATAACAAGTACAAATCTAAGCTAGTCTCTTTCAAAAATATTAATGCAAAGTCCTTCACAAATTATTAGTAAAAATTCAGAAATATATGAAAAAGAATAACACATTATTACTAATTTGAATTTATTTCACTAAGACAACCTGGGTGTGGAACATAAGAATCCTTCAAAGTAAATCACTGGAGTGGAAAAATGGAGTATAAAAATTTATGACTATGTCAGTAAGATTTTTATGAAGCATTTGGTGAAATTCAATACCCATTGAAGTCCAGAACTCTTTCTAAAAATTAAGAATATAGGGAGAGAGGAAATCATTAATAGCCTTTCCACACCTTTTCCTCTAGAGTCAGAGAATTCCTCCATCAAAAATAACTTAAGGATTGGGTTGGATGGAAATTAAATGAAGGTCCTGATGAGTTTGCTGTGCATTGCCTGAAATTGTTTTTTGAGTAACCTGTAATTGATGAGATGCAACTGCACAGAAAACAGAAACAAGTAACATATCTATGTGGGTGCTATCTGTTTAGTAATGAAAACAAGCTAAAGAGCCTGCAGATCCAATGCCTTTCCTCAGCTGACGTGATCTACATCCACTTAGTGTCATCTATGTGGGCAATAGAGTTACTAGAAATGAAAGAATTGGGACATCAAAAGTTTCAGACGGGAATCATGTGCTCTCCTATATTATTACTATGCATTGTGTATTGCCTCTTCTTACTGTTTGTTAAAGCTATTTAAGCTTGATAATGTATGAAGTCTATAGTGTCCCATGAGTCTGAGAATAAATCCAAATCCATCTTCACTGATAGTTCAAGCTGTTGAGAATTAATAAAGGCAATACATTTAGTTCAGTAGAGGTCATTGCAGAAAGAACAAAGTAAATAGTATATCTGCTCTTTAAAAATCAAAAAGTTGTTCCCTCTAAGTTCAAGGTTAAGATAATGAAGGACATTACTACCATATGTATTGAATATTGACATTAGGTGTCTGCCAATGCAATGAAAAACAAAAGAAAAAACTTAGGAATGAAAAGGAATCATTAATATTGTCATTTTCATTGATAATGTAGTTGTATACATAGAAAAGTCAAAATAATGTAATAGAAACTATTAAGTATAAAAAATGGATTTAGCAAGCTTGCTGAAACCAAGCTATATAACTAAAAATAAATATATTCATATTCACCATTGGGAAACAATTACAAAATATATTTTTTAAAAACGTTATTTATAAACACCTGGGCTGTACAAGAATGAACATAACAAAAATATAAATAATTTTGAGAAAAAATAAAGGAAACCTAGATAAAGTAATGAATCAT
Source organism: Macaca nemestrina (assembly GCF_043159975.1). Taxonomy (NCBI): domain Eukaryota; kingdom Metazoa; phylum Chordata; class Mammalia; order Primates; family Cercopithecidae; genus Macaca; species Macaca nemestrina. The sequence goes on along the minus strand of NC_092125.1, from coordinate 10,467,463 downwards.
GTATCTGAATTAGATGTTTCAATATTACAGAGGTATTGGTTTTCTCAAAATGATCTATGAATTCAGTATAACCCTCATCACAAAGCTAGCAAAACTTGTAAAATATATAAAGTATATATTTTGTTATTAAAATTCAAAGGACCATATGCAGCCAAAATAACCTTGAAGAAAATTTTAAAAGTTAAAGATGTTTTCTGCCAGATGTTATTAATTACAATGACATCAATTAGTATGGTCTGGTATTGTCACAAATAGATAAATCAAACTAAAGGAATTAAAAGATATAGCAGCATGTATACAAACTCTAGATGTGACTTCTGAAAATATGAGAGTAAAAAGTAGAAGGAAAATGGCAGTACTTTCAGTAAATATTGCTAGGTCAATTGGATGACAAGTGGGAAAAAAAAATAAGTCTTAACTTGGGAATAACACCAGCTTCCAGTTTTAGGATTGGAAAATATTTTCTTCCATGGTAAGAGAATAAATATTTTATGTTTTGGGTCAAGATACAAAACCATGGACCTTATATAGGTACTTATAAAACCATTCAAATGTAGACATTTAAAAATGTAAAAAATGTTGTTAGCTCACTGGGCATTAAGAAAAGCCAACAACAAGAGCAACAACAACAAGAACCAAGCAGCTGGACTAAGAAAGACCGACAACTTAATATAAAAATGGGCAAGGACTTGAACAGGCACTTCAAAAAAGATAATACTAATTTGCTCAATTTCTTGAATAATCAGAGAAATGCAAATTAAGCCAAAACAGATTATGTCACACACTCCTGAAACAGGCACAATTTAAAATTATCAGCAATGTCACATTTTGGCAAGGATGAGGACACAGTTAACACTTTTTTGCTCTGGTAGTAGAAATGCAAATTAATACACTTTTGGAACCTGTTTTACATCTCTATTTAATTCAAATATGCTCATAACAAAGGATGTAACAACTTTACTTTTAAGCATGAATCCATCAGGTACACATATATATTTGATTCAACATGCATATATAAGGATGTTTACAGCATTATTTAAATCGGTATAATCTACAAACAGTTCAAGTATCTACCTAAAATACAAAGGATGAATAATATAAGCGGATGGTAGACTATAGGAGGTCATCCAATAACGTCATTTCATCCATTATCTTTTTATTGTAACATTGATGAGGGGAAAAAATAATTTCTGGCTGGGATCATTGTCTGTGTGGAGTTTGCAGGTTCTCCCATGTCTTTCTGGGTTTTCCTGGGTACTCTGCTTTCCTCCTACATCCCAAAAAGGTGCACATGAGGTTAATAAGTGTGTCTGCATGGTAACAGCCTGAGTGAGAGTGGTTGTGTATGTGTGCGCCTTGCGATGGAATGACATCCTGTCCAGGGCTAGTCCCCATTTGGTGCCCTGAGCTGCCAAATGGGCTCTGACATTTATTTCATATAACTGACATTTATTTCAATGTGAATTTCTCTGATGTTTCCTCATGATTAAATTCATATTATGCACTATTTGCAAGCATGCTAAAGAGGATGCCAAGTATGTCTGGTCTTTATTTAGAAGTTTGATAATGTATTTGTGGCCAGAAATACGATGTAGGAACTTAACTGTTGTTTATATAAATTAGTCTATGGTAAAATTGGTTTCATTACGCAACACTTTGCTTAAAGTTACAATTTCCAAGGTCCTATAGACTATGTTAATTAAGAACTTGCTATATTAGTAGAGCAGTGAAAATGGGGAAACTACTACTCCATTCAAATATGAATTTCACAAACATTATGTTGAGTAAAAGAAATCAGAATAAAATAGTATGTACTTCTTAATTATATTTTTATGAATTAATAATTAAGAAAAATAAACAAGCAAAATCAATCTGTGGTGTTTGATATTAGAATACTTATTACTTTTGCAGAGGAAGAAAGGAGAAATAATTTAAAGAAGGTAACTCTAGGGTATGGCAATATGCAAATTTTTGATGTGTGTGGCAGTGTGAGTGGACTGCTCTGTCATAATTAATATATATATTTATATTATAATTAAATTATAATTATATATATAATAATATATATTATATTTTTATATAATTATAATTATAATAGATATAATTATATATTTATATATTATATATAATATATATTCATTATAATATATAAAAATAAATATAATATATTTATATTCTGTGAATTTTTTGTTAAATGAGTATACTTCAACAAAAACATTTTTCAAAATCAAATATAATTTTCCCCAAGATAATATTTATCAGGAAAATTACTTGTTAATGTCTCCCGGATTTTCAAAGGTTAATTCAGTAGTTCTTTTCTTTATGCAACCTTCCTTCATTTCTCTCTTCTTAGAAAATAAATCTTTGATGAAGCAGTAGGTGCAAAATTTCTTATAGATATTAAACAACACTGAACACATAGAAGCACTACTTACAGGAAATAGTCCTGGATTTAATGTCAAAATGTCTGAGTTGTAGCAAGCTCCTGAAGAAGACACTAAATCACTTGATGTAATCAGGCCCCTGATCACAACTGCTTCCTAGCCTCCAAATCTGGAATTGCCTGCTAACTAATGGAAGAACCTCATAGCCATTAGTTCATTGAATATGCTTTTCCTTTATGTTATAGGCTTCCGTACATTACTCTCCTATTACCAGTATTAATTCCCTTCTGGTTTCTGTAAATAGCTCATTTCCTTGTTTCTTTCTTGGTGATATTTTCATTATCTTATCTGGGCATTTTCAGTATCTGATATGCTATGTGAAAGAGCAGCAAACTCATTTGACTTTCATTATGTGGATATTGACTTGCATTTTTCAAGCTTAGAGATTTTGAGAAGTGTGGTGATAGAGAGGCTTGATTCTCATCACTTACTCTACCTAACCCGGATGCCCTGTCTCTGGGTGGGCAATTGATTTTGAAAATACGAGCTGGCTATCTATCACTTCAAATGTCTAGGTCCTATTATACTAAACTCCTTCACGGTATTCACCTCCTAGAAGAGAACTGTATGTCTACTTCAAGCATTGCTTAAATAAAATGAATTACATTTTATCACCAAGATACTGATTGATTTGAATCCAACATTTTAGATCTTGCTAGAATACTATTTTTTAAAAATCTTCTGGATAAATAAGTAAGCATAAGAAATGAAAAAGTCAGCAAACTGATGCAAGGAAGATAAACTTGTAGAATTTTCCAAGGGGATCAAATTAAGAAACATTGGTAATAGTGCTTTCAAAAATTATCAGTAAACAGAGATTTATTATAAATTGGGTATGACTATCAAGGCTACTACCCCAAGCTACTTCCCATGAAGTTGATTAGAAATCATTGCAATTTGACCATTAGTTAATTATTATTATTTATTTATTTATTTATTTTATCACTTGACACTTTACTGAATGCAAAGCAAGATTTAGCATCTTTGCCTTTGATGTACAGAGCTGAAGCGGTAGCCCAGGGAGGAGAGGACTGCCTGTTTTTTCTTGGCGGGGGAGTTGTGCACACTGTAGTCTGTTGTGTTGTGGGAAGATCAGCCCATGTTCTGTCGGTTGCCATAGCCCCTAGGGTGGGTGTCCTTCCAGTCATCCCACTCCCGGGCTCTGTGGAGTGTTTGTTCATCATTCTCTCCCTCCTTTACTTCTTGATCTTCCTGTTGCTGAGCTGCTTTTCTGAATTCCTCTGGTATTGCCTTGGCTATTCCCTGATCCGGTAATGCTCCATATTTCCGATGTTGCTCATACCAGTCACTCACCGTCATAGTTGCCAGACTTGGATAACCAGCTCCAAATACTTTGGCTTGGGCCACCTTCCCCATGAGAATGAAGGGTTTCACTGGAGGCCTATCCTGGAGAGACGAGTTAGAAGCTGATGCCTCTCTTGAAGAGTCTCTTTCTCTCAGGATCTTTATTTCCTGGTCAATGCTCTCAATCTCTTCTAAGCTGGTATCAATCCACCTCTGAAGGTGAAGATGATAATATTCACGAACATGCTCATCATCTGCTTGACCGCTTTCCACAGCAGATTTCATTGCAGACAACCTATGCTCCAACTCCTTCTTCTGCTTGTATCTCTCTATTTTAGCCTGTCTTTGAGATGCCATAGCAACGAGGCTAGGATAAGCCATGGAAGAATTGGCAGTGTGATTTTCAGCTGAGTTGTTCTTGGTTTTGGGCAGCTCAAACTCTGCCACATGATAGCAATGGCACTGAGTTAAGTAGTTCATAAAGTGTTCTCGAACCTGCTGCAAATGATCTAGACGCTTGCTGGGGTTGACTTGTTTCATGGTGAGGGCTCCTTGAAACGCTGGCACCAACAGGTACTTCAGGTCGGTGGAAGCAATCTCTTCCAAATCTGCATTTCGGCTGAACAAGTCGAGCTGCGATAACATTTCGGCAGCCTTCTCAAGGAGGTCCAGGCCCTTGAACACCTTCTCCTGGACTATCTGGGAACTGGCAGGTTCAGTCGCTACTTCTACTTCGTCCAGTAACTGTTTGCCCGTTTCGAACAGCTCGGGCAGCTGCGGCAGCAGTAACTCGTCCTCAGCAGCCATCTTGGGGAGAGCCATTAGTTAATTTTTAAAAGTTTATCATATCACATTGAGGGAAGTGGAAAGATACAAGGGCCATAAAAAAATGTACCATTGCAAGGCTCAAATGTTGGCATAGGTATGAGCGGTTACTTTTTAATAGTTTAATAATGAAAAAACAGAATAATAGTTAAAAACAAAATTTAAAACATATTTTCCTATTGGCAAAATATAACCGACTTGTATGATGTCTGAATGAAGGCTAATTTGGTGTTTATATAATTATATCCAAACAATAAATCGCGTGATTGCTGAAAGATAACAATATTAAAGCAAGCGTGCAATGTTCTGCCCTCCCATTCGTATTCAAATAGCAATTGCAATGTGAAAAAGAAAAGTTTAACTCTGTTCAGTTCTAACTCAAAGACTTTTAGGGATCTGAGATAGATGTCTCTTAATTTTGGGTCACCTAAATAATAACTTTAAGAAAGGGATTTAATTGCATGGAAATATATTTGGTAGATTATCCCAGAAAACACTTTCAGGCCTTGGGGAGTTGAGTCAGGAAAGAGAAAGAAGCCAGTAAAGGGTGTATTATTAAGACAGTCACAACCCTGGGCAACTGGAGCTCAATGAAGCTGGTCAGTTCTGGGAGACAGTGTGGAACATGCTTTGCAGCATCCCCAACCAAGGGATGAAAAGACTGGCACATTGATGCAGCAGATCCCTGTTTATCCACAGTTTAAGACCGCTTCTGGGATCACTAAATTGTTGGCGCTTTCAGGTTGCCCTGTGCAGATACCAAGTATCTCCACGCAGCCGGATAAAATTCTTGCAGCAGTGAATCACAAATGATTGTAATAAGCAGCCTTTCACGTAAAGGGACAGTGAAAGCCATAGCAGGACACTGATGGTGTCAGCTACAATTCTCCCCATACACCACCCAGTTCATTCAGGTCCCACGTTAGGGATATTCTGTCCTGTCACTGATTTTCCAAGGTGTGATGGGTAACAATTAAAAATAATGAATAGCAATAGTAAGATGAGTGGAAGAAGCTACTGTCCTACTATTAAAGGTGATCATAAGTAATTTTCGTTATTACCCTTTCTCTACAATGTATTCTACATCCCTCTTATCATTGGCATATACGCTAGTGTAAGTTACTCGTCTAATGGGGTAGCCTAGATCTTCTTCCCTGGTAGTTTACACCCTTGGTTATCCTACCTTATGGTACCTTGGTAGCTGCTATTTTCTGTTCAAGTTGTAGAAACACTCTTTTTTTGCACCCTATACTGATGGTATACTCTACCTTGATAGGGTTGTAACAACAACAATCCTATCAGGGTAGAGTATCCGATCAGTATAGAAACTGCTTTTTTGCCTATTGTCCTACAGCCCTGAGGAGCACAAAATAACCACATGAGAAGCACACTTGAGACATAACAGTCTCCTTAGCCTGTCCATTGGCAAAGGACCCATCTGGGAAATAGCAGAATCTAAAATTATAGATTTGTAAAGAACAAATTCCCCAAATGATTCACTGGGAGTGTTAATGAGAACAGCCCATTCTTACTTCCACCTCTTGGATTCAAGACCCACGAATTTTAGTTAATGGTCATTGATACGGTGTATAAACCACTTCTTGAAAAGCAGTATCCTAAATCCTCAGGATGTCATTCCGAAACTGCTATCTTAAATGAACATTCTAGTATTATATTATGTTGGCTGCCTGTTAGGTGAAACCAGAAAATTCTGTGTATATTCATTGAATATACATTGAATGGTAAGAAGTAGGACACTTGAGCAATTGCACTGACTGAGCCACTACAAGTAAAAAAGTAAATATTATATATACTAAGGATAGAAAAATTAATCCAAGAAAAGATGAATTGCTTCAATGTTTAAAATACAAATTTTCAGAATTATTCTATAATAAGTTTTTGCTCTGTCAACATTTCTGATGGGCAAAATCAATAGTCTGTTCTATATTTCTCTGACAGATATGCCTGTCTCCTTATTGATTATACTTACTCTTTTAAGCATTCGATGCCCTTGACTCTTTCTCCTTACATCTGTACTACAACTTTTGGACCTCAATTTGGTGTCACTCTTCTAGCTAACTGCACAAGAAGCTAGAGTATATGGGAAATCACAATATTTCCCAAGCAAATTATTGAATTTCAACGTAAGTTGGACCCTCAAAACCTCTTGAGATCCTTTTCATTTTCAAGTTCTGTTTTTCTTTATACAAACAAAATGTATAGTTCTTATTTCATAATAACCTTCCAAGGCTACTAAACTTGATCTTTTATATATTTAAAATATATAATTGGATGCTTCACACATGATTTTATTTTAAAAGTTGGTTTTACTAAAAATGTTGCTCTTTTCCTTTCTCCATCGTGGTGTGTTCTTGACTCTGCTTCTCCCCGTGTCTTCTCACAAGACTTTCAGGATTAAGCGATTCCTGGCCAAGAAACGAAAGCGAAATCATCCCATTCCCCAGTGGATTCGAATGAAAACTGGAAATAAAATCAGGTACAACTCCAAAAGGAGACATTGGAGAAGAACCAAGCTGGGTCTATAAGGAATTGCACTTGAGATGACACACATGTTTATGCTGTCTGAAGGTCACGATCACGTTACCATATCAAGCTGAAAATGCCACCACTTTCTGGAGAGGTTGATGTGTTTTCCTCTCTGAATCTGTTATGAATACGTTGGTTGGTTGGGTTCATATATTATCATGAATATTCAAACAAAATTTATAAATTAGTCTTAATATAATCTAGTAACATATTAAAGACAGTATATTATTAACATGGAAGATTAATTCAAGAAATGCAAACAAATTAGAAGGTGGTGATATTTTAACCATAATAAAATCAGAAGGGAAATTGTAATTTCCAAATATAGAGTTTCAGCATATACTCCTGATAATATAAGGGGATTTTATTATGGTAACAGGAAAAGTGGATATATATCAAAAACAAAAAACCTTAGAATAATTATTTATGATAAAGTATTACAAATATACCTATAAAATAAAGAACGAAACAAATATGCTTATCACCATTATTAAATAACATTGCTTTATTAATTGTGGCTATTACTTTGAACATAATAACCAAAACAATCATTCAAAGTATAAATTAGCTTTACATAAATGGAAAGGAAAACACAAAGTTATCCTTTCTATGTTAAAATATATGACAGAAGACATAAATAATCCAGGAAAAAAAAGCAAATTCAATAAGGTATCTGGTTATAAAATTTTTAATGTACCATTAATGGTGATAAATTCATTTTAACCAAAGTGATCATTTTTAAACTATAGTGAAATAAATTATTCTGTTTATAAGCATCACAAAACAAAAGGCAACAACAGCAATAATTAAACAATTACTGTAAGAGGTAATAAAATCTTATTAAGAAGTAGAAGATCTAAATATTGTAAATATGTAATTTTGATCTTAATCTACAATTTTAATGTGATGAATTAATGAACCTTTCAGGAAAGGTTCACATAGAAATTACTATTAATTTTGTTTTTATTAGAAGGTAGAAACTGGTAGAAAGTAGTGTTAGGGAGACTTTTTTTTTCCAGAATGCATTTCTAATTTAGTTTGGCATTTGCAAGTATAAGTTGAGTCTTAATTAATTTTATAATAATCAAACATACCAAATAACAAATATATAAGCTTCTCTATTAATTCGCAAAGATAAATTTTACTGCAAAACTTAAATACATATTCCCTTTGGTTAATACACATATAAAAAATCTTTTGTAAAGGTAGTTTACCACCATGTTTACTTTGACCATGCCTTCAATAGTAAACATTGGAAATCACATAGCTATCTCTCAATATATAAATATTTTTTCAAAGTAAGATAAAATTAAAACTGACATTGTAAAATGTTTAAAGACATATTACATACTGAGAAGCTACATGACAATATCAGAATATAAACATCATATTTGCATTAAATATATATTTTGAAGTATATGCTTAAAACATTATTGGATGCATACATACAACACTTAACATTGCGGTCTTCTGGATATTTGAAGAAATAAGTACATAGTTAACTGTGCTTATTTTCCCCTTTTCTCTTATTTATTATTTTATCAGAAGAAAACTTGAAACGTATGAGTAATAATGACAATAATAAACAAATGCCCCATTCTTATTTTGTTGCCAAATATAAGCTTTGATAAAATGATTTCAGTAGCTCAGTACTTTTTTCCCCATTAAAGGTGGTTTATGCTTCTATATGAGATATAAAAGGAAGACAATCATTCATTTTTCCTCTGTTCTTTCAATTATTATTTGAACATATCCTAAAACAAGAGGGTTTTGTTTGTTTGTTTGTTTGTTTGAGACACAGGGTTCATGTCATTCTCCTACCTCAGCCTCCCGAGTAGTTGGGATTGCAGGTGCCCGCCACCACGCCTGGCTAATTTTTTGTATTTTTAGTAGAGACGGGATTTCACCGTGTTAGTCAGGATGGTCTCGATCTCCTGACCTCGTGATCTGCCCGCCTTGGCCTCCCAAAGTGCTGGGATTACAGGCGTGAGCCACTGCGCCCGGTCAAAATAAGTTTTTAAAGCCTTAAATTACTCAAATATTTGCTTACTTAATTTTGCAAACAGGAGAGATGTAAGAAAATGTTTTGAACATTCAGTGAAAATAAAGGGTTCCAAAGAGTAACTACATGGCAAAGACATGGTCAGCATTAATCTGTTGGAAACTATAACTACAGCTTTAAAATAGGATGAATCACAAGAGTATTGCCCGGAAAAGCAAATTATAGGATTGTTAATTTAGTAATTCTGATCTGTTACACTGAGTTAAGTAACCAGGTTGATAAGATGAAGCATAGTTAGCTGCTCCTACACCATCCCACAGGTGGTAGTTGAAATGTCTATTTTAAATCCTCTTTAAAGCCCTATACCTAATTCCACTTTCCCTACTGATCCTCTACCATACACACACACACACACACACACACACAGATAAGATAATGAAATCTGTGAATGGTGGAAAGAACAGTTTTTGCTTTTTTTTTTTTTTTTTTTTTTTTTGAGAGCTTCTTTTAGACATAAAGAAGAAAACAAAAGGATACTGAGCCACCCAATTTTAAAATGGAGGGAAATACATGACAGAATATGTATACATGGAAGGAGGGATGCTGATAGAGAAAAATGTGCTGTGTATATTTCTTCTAATAACTGAAAAAAATGAAATAAATAGGTAACATTCTTGTTAATTATACTTGTGGCCTGGAACATTAAGAAGAATTAAAAGTTGATCATTAGTGGATAAAGACAATGAACTAAAAAAAAAAACCCCAAAAAACCCTTTTTATCCAATTAAATCAGGTGCTGCATAAGTTGTCATGGTAACCCACTTTGGGTAAGACCACGGCAGACATGAACTTAGAAACATCTGTCTTCATCTAGTGTTAATTCCTATGGTTAAAGAAGGAAAGTACATTATTTTGGCCAAAAAAGGTTGAATAATACAATATATACTTAGCTTTCTTTCATATGATTTCTTGAAAATGAGAATAGCTAAAGGGATCTTGCAATGTCACCATTGTGAAAATGACTTTATAAACTGGTCTCCTTTTTTGGATGCTTGTATGCATACCTGCAACCTGGAATGTTTCCATGTCTTCTTTTCATTTACCCATATCTTACCTCTCTTTAATGTTCCAGCATAGGTTGCATATGTTGCAAATGTCAAACTTATTGTCTATTCCTTTTAATTTTATACTGCTGCTATTGTGTATTTTTAAAAATTAGAGCATGTAATTATATTCACACATATATCACATATTTATTCCATATATGTGACATTTGATGCTTTGTGTGTGAATATGTAGACAGTGTGTCCTATTTATCAAAGCATATAACCTTTGATAAAAGAGGTAACTATACAGAAATGGTGCAAATAATCTATCCCTTTACTGTAAATGAAGCATTTATCAGTAATTATTACTGACTAGTGATTAGTATTGAAATGTGACCAAATTTATTAGTTCTCTTTAAATAAAAATTTTAAGAAAATACTCAATATATCATAAAAAAGATATGCTATGCCTCAAAAAAGAAAAAAGTGACTTAATTCATGTAATTTTTTAAAAGGGTGTCAGGTTGTGTCCCCTGATGCCCTTCCTTTAAGTACACTCAAGAAAAATTTTCTGGTGAGAAATGTAAATACCCATTAAATTCCTCCTGTCCTCATTTCCTTCCAGTTTTCATTCCGGCAGCCACCAGGGGATCTGCCAGAGCAGGTGCACCAAGCAGGGGAAGTTCCTGAAAGTGGAGGAGAAATAGTCTGAGAGAGAACGTAGAAGGTAGAGAGAAATTTTAGAAACCCTCATATTAATGGTTACCTCATCACAGAAATATCAAACTCTCTAAACCTTCGGTTATCATTATATCGCCAGTTACATCACATTATATTTACAATTAAGTCTTCTTGCTCTTTTTCTGCACTCAAAGAATATTCGAAAATACTTTGCGTTTTCATGTAAGTATGCCTATGCAGTAAATCTCAACTTTTGGGACATCTTGGAGGCCTGTATTATATACATACAGAAACGATTTAACATCTTCTAAAAAATATGAGATGATCAGGTACATGTTCACAAAATATTTTTTAGAAGGTTAATGGATCATTAAAGTCTATGCATGAATTACAGCCTAAAAAACCAATGACTTTCTGGAAAAAAATATAGTGGTTCCTTTCTATCTGGTGTTTCACTCTCTGTGGTTTTAGTGACCCAGGATCAAACATAGTCTGAAAGTATTAAATAAAAATTTCCAGAAATAAATAATCCACTGGGCATGATGGCTCATGCCTGTATTCCTAACACTTTGGGAGGCCAAGGTGGGAGGATCACTTGGGCCCAGGAGTTCATGACCCACCTAGGCAACATAATGAAACCTCCTCTGTATAAAAAAGACAAAAAAACGGGTGTGGTGATGCATGCCTGCAGTCCCAGCTTCATGGGAGGCTGAGGTGGGAGGATCACCTGAGCCCGGGGAGGTTGAGGCTGCAATGAGCCATGATCGTGCGACTGCACTCCAGCCTGGGTGACAGAGTAAGACCCTGTCTCAAAAATTAAATGAAATACAGTATTAAAAAATTCATGCATTCTAAACACTACATCACTTACCTCATTCACTTCATCTCATTATGAGAAAAAGGGTGAGTACAGTTCAATAAGAATTTTTGAAAGACCACATTCCCATTAATTTTCATTACATTTTATTGTTATTATTGTTCTACTTCGAGTCATTTTTCTTGCTCTCTTACTTTGCCTAATCTATAAATTAAACTTTATATATTGGTATATAAGCATAGAAAAAATGTAGTGTGTACAGGGTTTGGTACTATCTGTGGTTTCAGGTAGTCATTGGGGGTCTTAGAACATATTCCTTATGGATAAGGAGGGACTATTGTGTGGTTTTCTTACATATTTTAAACACCATAATTGTTATTTCTCATTTTATGTTAATACATTTTTACAGTAATTTTTATTTAAATTCCCATGTCGATTTTTCTACAGAGAATCCAATGGTTGTGTGTCTATTATGTATTTTGTGGCAGCTAAATTAGCAGTTATAATAAACATCAATTCTTACAAATTTCCCATTTCATATTCAATATATCTTACATTGGAAATTTAAGTTATAAAGAAAGCATACAAAAAACACACATGGACTTAGAAATACGAAAATAAAAAGACCGTTGTCTTTGTCCTAGAGAAGCACATGATCACCCGGGGGAATCAAGTGAAGCTGGGTGCTAAGCAGGGCGTGATGAAAGGAGGAAACGGAAGGTTTTTAAGTGTGGGAAACAAATCTTCCTAGTTGATTAAAAAATCAGATTGTGAAATGCAGACTGATGTAGTCCTTGTTTTTCTTATTTTGTTGTTCTTGTTGTTGCTTCTTCTTTTTGTGTTCTTGTTTTTTGATTTTGTAGGAGAAAGATGTTTATTTTGTTATTTAATGGAAATTTTAATATTTATTTTATATTTCCATTATGTTAACAACTGAAGCTGGTACAAACCAAAAAGGAGTCCACTTCGAACCATTATTCTCTTTTGAAACCTCAAAATCACAGAATTAAATTGATCTTAGTCTTCAGTTCATGGAAGATCAATTAAATCGATACTAGAATTCAGCTCGTTGTTGTCAGTGCGAAGATATACTGTAACTGAACTTTTTTGTATTTTAGAAAACTGCAGATTCGTATGGAGCTGTAAGAAATAATACCAATAGACCACATATACTCTTGTGAAGTCCGTTCAAGGGCAATAGATTGCAAAACCACAGTGTGAAATCACAGTCAGGGGACTGACATGGATACAGTCAAGGTGCAGAATAACTCCTTCACCAAAAGCAGGCTTCATCTTACCCTTTTATGGCTGCACCCCCTCCCTGTCAACACCCTTCTTCCACCATTTCTAACTCTTTGCAACCACTTCCCTATTCTCCATTTCTGTAATTTTGTTATTTAAAAATGTTATATAATGCAATCATATATTTCTGACTTTGGGGGATGTTTTCAGCACAGGATAATTCCCCCAAGATTCATACAAGCTATTGTGTGTGCCCATAGTTTTTTCCCTTCTTATTGGCACGTAGTATTTCGTAGAATCGATGTACCAAGGTTTATTTAATCGTTCATCAATCCAAGGACATGTGGGTTGTTTCTGGGCTCTAGCCATTATCAATAAAGCTACTATGAACATTTGTGTACAGGTTTTTGTGTGAATATACATTTTCATTTATCTGTAATCAATGCCTCAGAGTGCAGGTTAATTTTTTCCAACAACTACCAAATCATTTTCTGTAGTTCCTGTACCATTTTCCCTTCTCAACATCAGTGAACAAGTAATTCAATTTCTCCACATCCTTGGCAGTATTCTCAAGTTTGGACAGATTTTAGTCATTATTTCTGCCAATATGTAAGTCTTGCTCTTTCTCCCCTTTTCTTCTGTAACTCCAATGACACAAATATTAGCTTTCTTTATCATTACCTTCTGTTTCTTGAAACTCTCCCCGCACAATCCCAATCACTTGTCTCTCTGTTCATGGTGAGTTAGTTTCACTGACCTTTCCTCAATTTCACAGGACTGGTGAAATCTCCACTCCATTCCATTCAGAAAATCTAGGAAGATGTCTATCAAGATTATTGTACTTTCCAATTCTATTATTTTCTTTGTTTTTGTTAACTTTTACTTTATTCTTGAATTTTTAAAAATTTTTAAAGATTTTTAAGAGAATTCGTAATGCCTTGTTGAAGTTTTTTATAATTATGATGATGACTGTAAAACCTTTGTTAGACAATTCTAACATAATGATTAATGTAGTTTTTGGCACCAATCATCTTTTCGCATTCTTGTTGGGATTTTCTTGGTTCATGGTAGGTAAAGTTATTTTTAAATCTTAATCTGGACATTTTAGATATTATATTATGAAATGCAGGATCCTATTTAATCTTCTTTTATTTTAGCAGGAGGTTCCTCTGTTGAAGTGAAGGTGAGGACTACACGAGTGTGACCATTTAGCTTTTCACAGGGCCTGCCAGCACCACTCAAGCAAAAGTGGGGCAGTAACTCACACCAGCTCATTGCAAACAGGTGCGGTCAAAGATTAACTGCCTCTTGGCCCTACTGACAATTTCCTGGCAAAACTTAGGTACCAATTGCCAATACCTCCTTGCTCCCTATCGGGTCCTGCAGCAACCAAGGTGTGGGGAAATAGAGGGCTGGCAAATTCTGCTTTGTTCATCTAGGGTGGGGTAGGAAGCCCAGCTCCCCACTAGGCCTCAGTGACACCAAGGAAGGGAGGGTGCAGGGGAGTGCCAATTAGCCCTGCCTCTCAGCACCTCATTATTCTTCACTGATGCTGGTTATAAGGTGTAGGTTCACTTCCCCACTTAGTCGCACTGATAACACGGATAATAGAATAAGAGTGTCAATTGACTCTACTTTACCTTGCCTTGCTCAGTCTTATTCCTTACAGGTGGGTGGGGAAGTTCAGCCCCATAATGCATCTTCCTGACACCAGGAGTAGGGGGAACATGGAGTGTTTATTAACTCTGACCTCTGCCATCTTGTCCAGTCTATCTGATGTTAGGCGAGTATAAAGGCTCAGCTCCCACACAGCTCTGCTGATAGCCGGCATGTGTGTGTTGGGTGTGAGTTAGAGGAGGCTAGTTCTTTTCTGCATTACCAAATTAAGTCTCACTGTTACTGGGTAGGAGTGGGGAATCAGGACACCACCTGGTTCTTATGGTGGGGAATGGAAGATCAGCTGACTACTGGGTCCTATAGATACAACCTAGCAAGCAAATTAGAGCATTGCCAGCTTCCGTGAGGCAAGAAGTTTGGTTGGAAGACCAGCTCCCCTCTTGGCCCACTAAAACTGCAAACAAGGGGATGTAATTTTTCCATTGGTATTGGCTGGGTATTGCCAAATATATTTTCCTTTGAAAGCTTAGGCAGGGACAGGCTTTTCTTGAAGTTTTTTTATTTTTTGTTTTGTCTATGCCTGTTGGTGGATGTATATTGGAGACTGTAAGAAAATTCAGTAAGATCCAAGAAGAAAAGTTGTGAGATTCCCGAGGTGGCCCATTTCTTACCATGTTACAGAGTCTTCTTTCTATGCTTGTCGTTGTGTTGTTTTAGTTGTAAAAACTGAGGATTTTTCAGACTGTAAGACAGAGGACCTCAGAGGAATGGGGCTACTCCATCTTGACGAACTAGAGTTTCCAATGTCATTATTTTATTGTTTAATTTAGATTGCTTCAGATTTTTACTTCATCTGATATTTCCAATTCTATTCTCTTGCCTCTCATTGACATTCACATACACCAACATGCAGATTGTGATATTTTTAACTTTTGTCTTTCTAATATACTTCAAATATATTTTCATATTGATGACTATCTATTGAAGTATATACTGGCATTCTACATGTTGTTGTGTGTTTCCATTCACATTAATGGTAGCATGTTATGGAGTGCATTTGGCTTTTACTTTATTCATTAACAATTTTGGAACTCAACCAAAAAAATGACATAAATAGCTATACTAAAATTCTTTTAATTACTATCGAAAATCACACTCAGGCAGAAAATGTGCTCTATTTATGCATTAAAAAATGATACTTAATATGGCTTTGATTTTTTGCTGAGTTGAGTAATTGTTCAACTAATAACTTTATAAATATTCTCTTGATTATTATTCTGAATGCATCTCCAGATATAGAAATGGAATTGCTGGCCATGGGGCATGTATATTTACAATTTTATTAGAAACTGCTAAATTACTCTTCAAAGCAATGCTAATTTACATTCTGGTTATGTGCTATTACTAGACACTTTGGGTTAGGTTTAAATGCGGAAATGTGCCCTCTTTAAATTTAAATTTTTCTGATTTCTAGTGGGTTGAGCAACTTTTTGTCCACAAATTCACCGTTAGGTTTTGTTTGTAAGTTTTTGAATGCAATGTGTTCATTTTCCATTTATTTTTATAAGATTGCAGGTTGTTTACGTAATATAGAAACATGAATAGAGGGCATTTTCTCTCAGCCTGTCATTTGTTTTATTCACTTGTTTATTAAGCATACTTTTAAATTTTTTCCTTGGTATTTTTATACTTTCTTTTAAGACTTTTATTGAAGCATAATCTATTACATAGAATATATAAAGTATGTATATCTTAAGTTCACTGGTGTATGAACTTCTGCCCATCTGTGTAACCATCACACAAATCAAGATACAGAAATCTTCCATGAGCTCAGAGGCCTCTTGAATGTTCCATCGAAATCATGACTCCCCACAAAGGTAACCACCACTCTTTTCGAAACATCGTTTAATTTTACCTGTTTTTGAACTTTTTGTAAAGTGAGGTATATAGGATGCATTGTTTAGGGTTGTTTGTTTTTCTCTTTTTCGTTTGAGATTCATCCATGCTTTCTCATACAGATTCAGATCATTATCTTTCCATTGTTACATAGGATTTATCATTTGCATACTCTACAATTCATTATTCATATTACTCATAATTAACAAATTTTGTTTGTTTAAAAGCTTGGCAATTTTGAATAATTGTGCTATAAAATTTCTTGGGCATATTTTTCGTAAGTGGTTTTACCAATTCACATTCCACCAGTGATTGATCTCGCACTTCTGCAATACTTAGTGGCATCACTTTATTTTGTTCTATTGTTTTGTGTAGCGGTATCACTAAATACTTGCATTTTCTTAATGATCTTGAGTCCTTATCCTTATTCACAAATTAACTTGAGATTAACTATTGGATAATCTCAAATTCAAAACTAAAATTGTTTGAATGATCTTTATTGTTCATTGTCTTCTTACATGTTCTATATATTCTGCAAAAATACTTTATAAGAAATAAACCAAATATTGACCAAGGATGTAGTAGAATAATGCAAAGAATAAGGTATTATTGAAAGAGTCGATGAAGCTGGAAACTATCATTCTGAGTAAACTATCACAAGGACAAAAAACCAAACACCGCATGTTCTCACTCATAGGTGTGAATTGAACAATGAGAACACTTGGACACAGGGTGGGAAACATCACACAGTGGGGCCTGTCATGGGATGGGGGGATGGGGGATGGATAGCATTAGAAGAAATACCTAATGTGAACGATGAGTTAATGGGTGCAGGAAACCAACACGGCACATGTATACATATGTAACAAACCTGCACATTGTGCACATGTACCCTAGAACTTAAAGTATAATTTAAATAAATAAATAAATAAATGAAAAGAAAATTCACGTATAACTCTCAACTTTCCAAAAACTTTAAAAAAAAAAAAAAGAAAGTGTTAAATTGAAAAAATATTACAAAAATATGAGAAGAATCTTCCATTCTGAATAACTTCATTTATAAAGTTTAAACAAATACATCTTAACTATGATTGTAGATGTTAGAATAGTGGTTACGGAGTGGGGTATTAACTGGGAGATGACAAGAAGAAACCTGCCCTGTTCCCGGAAATCTTTAGTCCTGTGTGGGTGAGGACTACAAGAGTACATACTCAAACAAAATACGTATTCAATCGTAATTAAGGTCCATGCACTTTACTGCTAATTACTTATACCATACAAAAAAATAAATATATACCTACTCTAAGGTCACATGAATAGGTCCTTATGTTAGCTTTTGGAAGACATGTTTGTTTGATATTTACATTTATCTTTCTCACTTAGTTCCAAGCTACTTGCGAAAATGATATTGGGGTATGCTGTAGAAGGCGGGGGGGGGCTGTTGGTATTCACAGCTCACTTATTTTCCATATGGATAATAAATTGGTTCAGAAATATTTAGGGAAAGGACCATGTTTTTTTCATTGTATTGCAGTGTAAACTGTGTTTACATCAGTTGACAGCATGTGTATCAGGCTGTTTCTGAATTTGCTTTATGTTTGCCCATTCATCTGCTTGCATCGATACCATACTGTTATAACTACTGTAACCATATACAATGTAATAAAATTTACCCAACCTGGGATTTAATTCTTAATGTTTTTGCTTTGATATTGATCATCATCTTTGGAAACTATGTAGGCATTATCTTTCCAAGTTTTGTTTATCTCCGGTGAAGTTTTTCTTCTACTTCTGGGACTTTACTTCCGTATAGGTTAGGCTCTTTTTATTTCTCATAAGTTCTAGTCTGGTTTTTTTTTTTTTTTTCAGTCCTTATTTCTCTTTATGTTTCCATCTAGATAAGTTTTTCTTGTCTGTCTCATTGTCACTAATTCTCTTTTTCTTACTGAATTTCTATAAATACTGATAATTTCAGCTCCAATATTTAAATCTGAGTGACTTTTAGAAATTCCAGTAACCTGGCAAAATTATTCATCTTTTCTTTAATGTCTTAACTATATTAACCATAATTCTGAAAAACATATCTGGGGGGTTGTGGGGAGTCTGGTTTCTCTCTACAGGTAAGGAGATAGATATAGATACTGATACAGATGTAGATATATCTATAATTTAGTATCGTATGACAGGCCTCATAATTCTTATTGAGGACATAAGTTTGGGTATTATGAACTGTAGAGGTTTTGGATAACATTATATTCTTCCAAAGAGGATGTGACAATTCTCTGGCAGGTTGGTTCAATTTAGGCACCTGTTTCCTGTAGATTTCTGATATGTTCTTTTGTAAATTAAGGCAGTATCCTTCTATTTTTAGATCACAAATGTGTGTGTATTTATGTGTGCATGGGTGTGTATAAATATTCCAAATGTTCATTTTATGCATTCAAAGGTTCTGAGTTTCTATTATATACTGGAATAAATCCTAGATCGTTACAATTATCACTTTGTTATTGTATTTAGGATATCAGCATCTTCATGAATGACAGAGATTGCTTTTTAAACATATTTTCTAGTACTTTTCTTCCCTGAATTTGGTGTTAAGATAGTAACTTTATAAAATAAATATTGTATTGATCCCTTTTTCTATTCTCTTTCTATCCCTTGAATGTTTGGCAGAATTAAAGTATAAAATATGTGGGACAAGTTTATATAAATGTCTTGGTGGGATATTTTCACTATTGGCTCAATTTATTTAATGAGTACATATGATTAATTTTCTGTTTCTTCATAGTTTTCTAGAAAACTGTCCCTCTAAGTTAACTGTATGCTATGAATCTCTTAGAGGGGAGATCTAAAAGGGAGCTATAATAAGACCTTTTTATTTAAAGGATGTCCTAGAATGGAGAAACATTTGTTTGCTTAGGATAGAAAGGGGATTTTGCATTATTCAGAGATTGATATTGAAGTTTATTTATTGGGCTTTGAATTTATCATCATAAGTTATCAGTATTATTTCTAAAACACATGGCATACTAGCACTCGTGATTTATAGAGTTTGAATGTTTTGTTTCCTCCAGCTAAATATAAATTGATATTTGATCAAAGTGTGTCTGGGGTTGCAATTAGATCTGTGTAGAAAATTACATAATTGTGCAGATATAAATAAGAACATTTCAATCTGAATGAAATTATGAAGGTAGGTTTGCATGGATAAACCATTATAATTATGAACCTTTGACATGCCATAGTCATTTTTCCTGAGTTGCTGTCCCCTAAAGGCATTCTTAGGAAAACTAAGGAATGGTTATGCCACGTAGGAAAAAAAAGGGGGGAGATAGAAAATTTAATAATCTAAGACATTATTTAAGAAAAATAATATTAGAGTGTTGTGGCAAATAATATTTAAAATTTTGCCTATAAAATACTAAATTAGAAGAAAATGAGAAAATAAAGAAAAAAATGAGGCGAAAAACTCATGGCCTTTGTGGAAGAAAGTCTTGGGTTCCTGTAAGCTGTGTGTTTCTTTATTCTCATTTGTAAAACAACAAAGTTGGGCTAAAAGATATTTATTATTACTTTATGTTCTGAAATTCTGTGACTCTATGAAATAATAAGTCAAAAATTAAGAACAAAATATATTTGAGTTTCCTATAGGTCTTTGTAGAGCTTTATTTTGTTTTGTTTTTGCCTTGTAGATGAAAGAAATCAGTTTTAACACAGAGAGTCTATGAAATAGGACGTAGAGATACTGGTGGATAAAATGCAGATACTGTAAAACTGCTAGGCTGCATGTTGCAACAACTCCCTTATATAAAGCTCAGATTCACCTATCTCCCACAGATTTTCTCCCTGGTTTCATTAAGAAAGTTTGTATTCTTCACTTCGAAGCCATTATCATTTGGAAAACAATGCAGAGAATAGCTTAAAATTACATAGCCCTTACTGTTTCCTGTGGGTTCTCAACGTCTGTTTTCCTTCCTTTCTAGTTGTAAAATGTCCTGTGTTGCATGCTAGTTCTGCTGTGAATTCAGCTATGTCCACATACGGAAATCAGCAAAGCCAGACTCCACCGCCAGGTCTCTTAGCTGCTGTGCTGTGTAAGCCAGTACTCCTTCACTTCTTAATTTATTTCACCCTATCTGTGGTCTTTTAAGTGAGGACAAAAGTTACTTTCTACAGTGAAGTGCTTCCAGCCAATCTTGGCTATTCTAACCTCTAAGCAATTATACCCCTGTATTCCTTAAGAAGCAGTTCGAGTCTTTCAAATGGACTATCTGAAACAGATAACTTAAAAAAAAATAAAACTTTTCATGGATTCCCTCTTCAACAAGTAATATAGTTTTTTGATTTGTAAATCTCTAGGCTCTAAAATATTATGAAATATTTCCATGATGATCTCTGGGGTCAAAATAGAAAAGGTAACATTTGAAACAAAAAGTCATTGATGATATTTACTTCATGGTCCCCAAATAACGTTCTTTTTGAATAACAAAAATATTTATCTATGAATAATGAAGATAAGAAATTGGCTTAAATGTTAAACTTCGATCTGTACAAAAAGAATTAAGAGATATTAATCATATTGATCATTACAAATGCTATAGATGTTTGTATATTTTATTAAATACTTGAAATTTTAATCAGTTTCAAAACACCTTTTTATACATTTGTGGTTTCACTTGAGCATTCTGATAAAATACATATAAAACTCTCAATTAATTTCAGCAGATTAAAATATATTCACACAAAGAGATTCAAATAAACTATTCAAATCATTTACATAACAAATACTTCAGTGACAGGATAAACTTAAGGCAGAAGGGTATCATATGATATCATAATAAAAGTTGCTTTTACAGATTATGTTACCTTTAAGGACAATTTATTCAGTTGGTGCAAAAATAATTGCCGTTTTTGTCATCACTTTCAATGGGAAAAACCACAATTACTTTTGTACCAACCTAATAATATCTGGACAACATAATGAGATTTTTTTCTTTCATTTAAAAATTTGTTTTACTTAGCACAGACCTGTAATACTTAGAAATCATCTTACTGCATTAAGAACCATATTGCTGGCCATAAGACATCAACTTGAATAAATTAATTCATTTCCTTGAGTTCCCTATTTATTTACTCTCTAGAAGCTATAGGTGGTCGATTTACTGTGCCAGGTGCATGAAATACAAAGGTAAATAAAGCATGTTCCCAGCCCTCGGGGAGTTTTCAATCACATAAGGATGACATACAAATTTAGAGATTTGTAGAGACAATGTAGTAAGTGCAATCATAAAGATATGCTGAAGGACGCTGCACTGTATTTCATAATCCATGCTTCAGGTTCCTTATTTGACAAAAAGGTGAATATTTTTCATAGCAATTTGGAAGGATTTACAAAAGCTGACACTGGATATTACATTTGGAAAAATATTCTTGAGAGAAATAAAAAATGCTGTAGTTTTAATTATTATAAACCACCACTCTATACTTACAGTAGAAAAATTCTTTAGTCAGATTCTCTGAATAGATAGGCTGGGCCTACATTTATGCTCATTGTGTCTCACGGGCCACAAACCAAAATTCTCTGATTATCACTGGCACTGGAATTGAAAAAGAAAGTAATAAAAGTTTATATAATTTATTTCGGAAAACCTCCAGGTGCCTCTCACTCTCATGGTGTCTTTTGCAGAGAAGGACTAAGTATTGTTTTTGAGGCCTAATTATGCTTATTGTTGTTTTTGTTGACAAAATTGTTGTTATGATGTTGAAATTTGAATTCTAATCTAGATGTACTGACACACTAAGCACTCTGTATGCTTCTCTTTACTTGATCATATTTTGCTAACTTTATTGATCCAATATGTGATTGAAATATTTTGGGTGTGCAAAAGTTAAATGCGAGTATTTTTATTTTAAAACACTTTGGTCAAAAACTAATTAAAAAGCACAAAATTAGCTGAATTAAATTAGAATGTAAAATTTAATATAAAGGATGAATACATCATGACCACGTGAATTTTTCCCCAAGGAAAAAACAATTCACGTAGTTCATCATATTAACAGATTGAAAAGAAAAATTAATCAACAAAATCCACCTATTCCTTATAAAAACCTCTTAGGAAACTAAAATAACTGCTAAGTTCTTCAAATTGGTAAAGGGAATTTATAGAGAACCTACATCTATCATTAACAGTCTAAAATGGGGAAAAGCAAATACCTTTCCCGCAACTGGAAAAAAGATAAAGTTGTTCCTTCCCACAGCCTCTATTTAGCATTGTACAGAACGTATTAACTCTTTCAAGAAAGAAAGGGGGAAAAATCAAGCACATAGAAAAAGAGAAGAAAACTATCTTTACCTGCAGAAGCAATCCTCTCTGTAGTAAAAAAAAAAAAAAAAAAAAAAAAAAAAGAGCTATTTTCATGCTTAAGTGTAGCTGTATGAGTCCTTTGCGTTCATTCTTAATGTGGTGGGAGTTTTTTTTTTTAACCTGGATCTATTCATATGTGAGATATTTCTGGACTTTCAATTTAATTCCATTTTTCTATATGCTTACTGCTTATATTTTTGTCAATATTACACTGTGCTGATTACTATAGTTTTATGATTAGTTGGAAATTGGGTGGCATAATATGGGTTGCTCTAGGGCATAAGATACAGTTTTGATATTGTATCAAAAGTTGTTAATATATACAAATTATTGTATTTATAGCTAGAAGTGGAATATTGGAAGTGAAATTCAGTTTAAAGAAAACATTTACAATACCTTTTAAATTAGCATCAAAGACCAGTACATTTAAAATTATGAAACATTGCACAAAGAAATTACAAAAGAGTTAAGTTAATGGGGAGATACTCCGTGCTCATTTCTCAAAGACTTGCTATGTTTAAAATGTAATTTCTTCCTAAAATGTTCTATAGATTTCTTGAAATCCCAATCAGAATCACAGCCGGCTTTCTTAAAGTACAAAATAACTTACATACATGAAAAGATGAAAAGCATAGAATAAACAAAACAATTTTTCAAAGGAGGAAGAAAATGGAGAACTTATGCCACCCAATTTCAAACTAATTATAAAACTATAGTAATCAGCACAGTGTAATATTGACAAAAAATATTAGCAACAAGCATATAGAAAAATGGAATTAAATTGAAAGTCCAGAAATATCTCATATATAAATAGATTCAAGTTTTAAAAAAACTCCCACCATATTAAAAATTAACTCAAACGAATCATACAGCTAAATTTAAGCATGAACATTTGAATAATATAGAAAAAATGTTTAGTGATACTAGGTTAGGCCAAACTTCTTTGCTACAAATAATGGAATTATAAAATAAAAATATTAAGGTTTCAAGAAAATTAGAACTCTTTGCTCTAATAAACACACTAATAAGAAAATAAGACACAAATCACAGAGTCGAAAAAATACTGGCAAAAAGTATATGCAATAATGAATTTGTATGCAAAATATATTAAAACATTTTTACAACTCAGTAATACCACAAGCAACCTAATAAAGTAAGAGGAACAAATTTGAACTAGCGCAACAAAGTAGGTTCATAAACAGAAAAGAAACACATGAAAAGATACATAAAATTATTACTATTAAAACAATGGAAATTAAACAGTAACAATAATTTGGGAGTGCCTACTCACTAGGATTGTTAAAATTGAAAAGACTGACAATATCAAGCAGTGTCAAAGATGTGAAACAGCTGGAAATTGCATACATTGTTAGTGAAAAGGCAAGATGACACAACTTTGTAAAAAAAAAAATCTGTTTCTTATAAAGTGAAAAATCCATTGTAATTGTAGTTAATGTAGAACTGATGGCTATACAAAATACCATAAAAATAAAGGTGACCTAAAACAAGAAAAGTAATTGTAGGCCCATTCAATAATCAATGCTTATGTTTATAATCAGTAGGCGCCTTTCCTTCCAGCAACTCAGGAACGTGGCTGTTTTTCATCTGTTGGATCTGCCAATGTCTAAGGCTTTTGTATCCTTCACTGATTCTGTGCGTTCAGGCAACATATGAAGGAAGAAAAAGTGTGACAGCTTGCTTCTGCCATCATTTGATTTACTTGATGATATGGTAGGACCTAACTACAAGGGATGCTAGAAAAATGTAATGTAACCACGTTCCCATGATGTAGAGGAAGAGTTTTGATGAATCCTTCACAGTATATATTTCACTATTATAAAATGTACATAATCTCTGAATAGAAACATATCCATGGAATCATTTTCTTTTGTTTTCCTAATGCATAAATATTACCCAATTAAATACTGCATTATTGAGGTTATAGAAAATAACATAAAGACATATTTTATATATTATATGACAAAGGCCAATTTTCACTTCTGGATCACAAGTAATTAGCTATACAACTGGTAGTTAGACATCAATAAATTGCTGTGTTTCTTATGACCATCTGTCAATCCTTAGTAATCATATGTATTACTTTTGGGTCACACCAGGCTAAATTCTAAGCCAGCAACTGAGTTAAGAGTTAGCTATGAGAAGGGAAAATAAATGATTTACTTTTTATAGTATAATTCATATCCTTAAATATAAAATAGTTGCAAAAGGGAAAAAATATGAGTAGCTATCTTTAAAAAAGCCTATATATACATGAAAGCTTTTGTGTGCTTTTCAAAAATTTTTATAAAAATATATAAATAGGCCAGGCATGGTGGCTCACACCTGTAATCCCAGCACTTTGGGAGGCTGAGGTGGGCAGATCACGAGGTCAGGAGATCGAGACCATCCTGGCTAACACAGTGAAACCCCGTCTCTACTAAAAATACAGAAAATTAACCAGGCGTAGTGGTGGGTGCCTATAGTTCCAGCTACTCGGGAGGCTGAGGCAGGAGAATGGTGTGAACCCGGGAGGCGGAGCTTGCAGTGAGCCGAGATCATGCCACTGCACTCCAGCCTGGGCCACAGAGTGAGACTCTGACTCAAAAAAAAAAAAAATATATATATATATATATATATATACAAGCACATAATTATATATATAATTTTAAAGATAGAGGTCACTGTTATTTAACTTAAAACTTTAGGAGGCATTTTAAAAAGTTTTTATTTCCAGATATTTTTAGATTCACATGCAGTTATAAAAAACAACAC
This sequence comes from Macaca nemestrina, assembly GCF_043159975.1. Taxonomy (NCBI): domain Eukaryota; kingdom Metazoa; phylum Chordata; class Mammalia; order Primates; family Cercopithecidae; genus Macaca; species Macaca nemestrina. Next base: position 10,441,904 of record NC_092125.1, on the reverse strand, counting down.
AGAGAGATCTCAAATATTCTTTACCCGGTTCTCCCAGCGGTAACATCTTGCAAAACTGTAGTGCAATACCACAACCAGAACTCTTCATGTTGCATATTTACATGATAACCACATTCTCTTCCATCCGTCCCTACCCTTTTTCTAGCAACTACTAATCTGTCTTCAATTTCTAAATTTTTTCGTTTCAAGATAGTTATGTAAATGGAACTATATAATATGTAATAGTTGGCATTTTTTTCACTCAGCATAATTCCATAAAGAGATACAAGACAAGACAAGACAATATAGTACAGTACAGTACAGTACAATACAATACAGAGATGCAATACAATACAACAAGACAAATCAATAGATAAAATGGCAACCCTAAATTCTATTTCCTCAGTGACATATCTTTAAAATACTTTAAACAATAATGGACAGAATGGAAGGAGAAATAGACAAATCTACAATTATGTTCAAAGCTTTTAAAACACTCATTTTATTTTAGTTACTGAGACAGCAAGCAAGCAAAAAGATAGAATATGGGAGATTTGCAATTAATGAACTTGACATAATTGATATTTTTAGAATGTACATCCAACAACTGTAGAATACATATTCCTTTCAAGTGCATGTAAAACAGCCACAAAATAGAATATGTCTTTGTCTTCAAAGGAAATTAAATTATTACAAAAAGTAGAAATCATTCAAGTATTTTCTCTCACTTCATTGGAATTAAAATAGAAATTAGTAATTAAAAGTTAATTAGAAACTGCTTAAATATGGGAAAATTAAGCAACAAACATAAAAAAGCCTATGATTCTACGAACTAGAAAAGAGAAATTTTTATAGTAATTAAAATGTGACAATAACATTTTCAGATTAAAGTAAAGGAGTTGGTGAAAGGGAAATTTATACATACAAATACACAAATCAGAAAAATAGAAAAGTTTAAAATCGACCTTGTTTAAAGGAAATACAAAATTATAAAATTATTTTAGATAAAGGCTGGAAAAAGTAAACAATAAATATGTGAATAGAAATCAGTTAACTGTGATTTCTACTTCTGGTTATGTTATTATCCTTCTATCATAAAAACAGGGCACTGTATATGAGAAAGCAGTTTTTTGGCATCAGGCTACATGCAGCACAGAACTGTGATTCCAGAATAACATGGAATCAAATTAGGTAACTAAGCTTTTCTTTCGTGGAAGTACATTCTGGACAGTAAGGTGAGAAGACTGAACCAAGTAAAGTGTCTTGGTATTGCACAGTTGATTCAAACAGACTGGAGTTTGAGGATGGGAGAGCTTGAATTTATAGGGAAGAATATGGGAAAGGTGGGAGCTACTCTGAGATGCAGCTTCAGAAACCTGCATAAGGATCTGCTTAAATCTGTTACGAAAGAATTATCTGTGCAAGTGTAATTTGAAATCCAGCAGGCCAAGCAGATTATTTCTGAGGAGCTATGAGCTCAACAATTTTTTTTTTAATACTTTAAGTTCTAGGGTACATGTGCACAACGTGCAGGTTTGTTACATATGTATACTTGTGCCATGTTGGTGTCCTGCACCCACATCAGGTATAACTCTCAATGCCATCCCTCTCCCCTCCCCCCTCCCATAATAGGCCCCGGTGTGTGATGTTCCCCTTCCAGAGTCCAAGTGATCTCATTGTTCTCAACAATTTTAAGAGCCTCCCAGAGCTGGAAGACTCTTGAGTTCCTGTAAATCATTGTGGAGAGCCCTCATGAAACACCCAGGCTGTTCAACAGGGACTCCAGATAACTCAGGTCTTAGCAGAGCTAGACTAGCCCTGGAGAAAAGGCTACTTTAAACCTTCCCTAACAAAATTTGAAAACAAAGCTTATAATTATTGAATTGATCCACAAGTTACTTAACTCTGTTCCTAAAAAAATCAATATTCTTTAAAAGAAGACCATAAAATCCAAGTGTTAAAGTTAATGATGCAGGAGCACAGGATCATAACCAGGAGAAAGGTCAGACAACAGAAATAGGTCAGAGAGGATAGAGTTGACGGAATTGTAAAATAAGGACTCTAAAAGAACTGATATTTAATATAAACATGCACAAGTATTTGGAGGACAAAAACGTGAATATGTTGAAAAGGCACAGAACGTTTTGTAAAATCCTGTGACAGATGAAAAATACAATCTCTCAAATGAAAACCTCAACTGATGAAATTAATAACAGATAAAACAGAGTAAGAAAAAGAAAGATGTTTGAGCTTAAAAACATAGAAAATATCCAAAATGAATCAGAGAGAGTAAAATACTGAAAAAAGTTAACAATGATCTTATATTAGTCTGTTTAATACAATCATGCATTGCTTAATGAAGGGATACGTTCTGAGAAATGCATCCTTAGGCGATTTTGTCACTGTATAAACACTGTGCACTCAGGCTACAATACATTTACAAATAATATTGTTTACTTCAATAATAAATTAACAATAGCTTGCTGTAATATGTTTACTTTATAAACCGGTTTTTTTTTTATTTTTTGACTCTTCTGATACTGCTTAAAACACAAACACATTGTAGAACAACACAAAATGTTTTATTTCTTCATATCTTCATTCTATAAGCATTTTTAAATTTTAAAATTTATTTAATTTTGTTTTTACTTGTTAAACATTTGTGTTAAAAGCTAAGACACAAGCATGCATATTAGCCTAGGCCTACACAGGATCAGAATCATCAAGATGTCACTATGTGATACAAATTTTTCATCTCCATTATAATCTTATGGAACCATCTGCATATGTGTGGCCTGTCATTGCCTAAAACATGTGACACATGAATGCACATGTGAAATTTGAGTCACAGTGAGTGTGTTAAAAAAATGCATTTAAAGATACACTGTAAATTTTTACCAAATTTGATGAAAACCAGAAATCTTGAAGTCAATGAACATCGAATAGATTAAACACAAAGGAAACTATAGCAAGGTACATTATTATCGAATTGTGTAAAAACAAGTAAAAGCAGCCAGAGAGGAAATAAAAATAAGACATAGAGAAATAAATTTAAAAATAAGAAACAAAACAAGCCAGAATATTATGGAATATTTTGAAAGTGCTAGAAGAAAAGACTTACTACCTACATTCCATATTGACAGAACATATCCTTCAAAATTAAAAGAGGCATAAATATATTTTTGTTTAAACTAAACTTTTTTTAAGAATGAGTCACTAGCAGATCTAAACTACAACAAATAAAATAATAATTTCTTTAGGGAAAAGAAAAGCATATCAAGTAGAAACTTGGAAGGATGTGGGAACAACAAATATTTAGATAAACTGAAGAAATGTACTTCTCATTAAAAAAATTTATCACAAAGTACTGTTTAAAAATAAGATCTATTAGAATATATTGGGAGGTTTGTAACATACATGAAAATAAAAATATTTGAGAAAACAGCACAAAGAATGGGGTGAGAAGTATCCTGGTGTAAAACTCTTACACATTGTGCTTGAATTGGTATAACATTACATGGAGGTCAGCTATAATAAATTAAAGCTGCATTTTAAAACTCTTATAGTATAGATATAGAAACTTTTCCATAAAGGATCAGATAGTAAATATTTTACACTTGTGGGTCATCCATTCCCTGTGTCGGCTTCTCAACTATGGCATCAAATAGCAGCCTTAGACAATTACACTGACAAGGTAAATGAATGTGTTTGGTATGTTCCATTGAAACTTAGTTTGTAAATAACTGATACCTCAAGGCCATAATGTCCAACCACTGCTGTAAAGTAATGACTAAAAATTTCAATCAAATGTTTGAAATCATAAATCAACAGAAGAGATTAAAATTATAAATTTAATTCATAAAATGTAACATGTGTTAAATCAGATTAAAGGGTACAAACAGTAAGCAAATAGCAAGTTGATAGACTTAAGCCCTATAATATTGATGGCTTTATTACATGTAAACGACCTAAACACTCAAATTAAAACATAGTGATTATCAGACTGAATAAAGAAACAAGGCCCAATCACATACTGTCTACAGAGGTTAAAATAAAAGCATGAAATACCTAATAAAAAGAAATTATAATTCCAATTCCCATATTAATTTCAGACAAAATCATATTTAAACAAAGAGCATTGCCAAGGATGTAAATATTTCCTAATGATAAAGGAATCAGCTTATCCTGAAGACAAAACAGTTCTAATTATGTATAAATGCATGTAATAACTAAACTTCAAACCATTTGAAACAAAAAGAACTGAGAGAAAAAAAAGGCAAATCTGAAATTAGATTTGGAAATCTTAATAGTTTTTTCCCAGTACTCAATAGTATAATTAAAATGAAATGTATTAAGCTTATAGAAGATTTGAACAATGCTACTATAATTGATATTTACAGGACCCTTCATCCAGTGACACCAGAATACTTATTCTTTTCAGATGCACATAAGACATTTGCCAGAAAACCCCAACAAACAAACAAAACATAAAATGAGCAAAAGGAAGTTTTTGTCTGTACAAGATTCAAATCATAAACAGTATGTTGTCCAATTAAAAAATAGTTAAATTAAGAAATCAATGAGAGTGAAACCTTATTTGAGGAAGAATCATCAGATAGTTGGAGACTAAATAACACATTCCTAAATAGCATATGACCAAGAAAAAGTAAAAAGGATAATTAGAAAATAGTTTGAAATAAAATTAAAAACAATTATACAACATATCAAAAATCATGAGGTGTAGCTATAGCAGAGCTTAGAAAATTTTTTTATAACTTTAGATGCTCATATGTGACAAGAACAAAATGATCTAAAGTCAATAATACAAGTTTTCACCATAAGGAGATAGGGAAAGTAGTGCAAATTAATCTCTTAATAATAAGAAAAATATAGAGATGAGTAGAATTTAATAAAATAGAGATGGAAAAATAATATCGATGGAATCAGAAGCTTTTCTGTTTCTTAAAGATTAATAAAATTGATAAACTTCTTGATCATGAACAAAGGAGGAAATCACAAACTGCCAATGTCAGGAAGAGCTATTATAAATATTAAGTGGATAAGAATGAAACACAGTTGACCCTTGAACAACGTGGGGATAAGGGAAACCAACGTGTCACACAGTTGAAAATTCATATATAACTTTTGACTCCCCAAAATTGTAGCTACTTGACTGGAAGCCTTACCAATAACATAAACAGTTGATAGACACATAATTCATTTATTACATGTATTATATACTGTATTCATGTATTACATACTATATTCTTACTATAAAGTAAGATCGAGAAAAGAAAATATTAAGAAATAAGGAAGAAAAAATAGGTTTACCATTAATTAAGTGGAAGTAGATCATCACAAAGGTCTTCATCTTGTTGTGTTCGTGTTGAGTGGGTTGATGAGAGGAAAGAGGAGAGGTTGGTATTGTTGTCTCAGGGATGGTAGAGGCAGAAAAGGTGGAGAGGGTAGAAGGAGAGGAATGAGAGGTAGAAGAGGCAGGCATACTCTTTACAGAATTTTAAGAAATTGCATTACATTTTCTGAGTTTTTGCTTTTTCTTTTCTCTAAAAATGTTTCCATTTGGTACCTATCTTTCTTCTATTGGTGGTTTAGTTTGAGTGCCCCTGTCTTAGAAGAGTCCATGTCATAAGAGACATCAAAAGCAATCACGAACAATCAGAACTCTTCTTCCAGATTGCCTCAAGTGAATTTGCTTTTAGAACTGTTTCTTCTACATCTTCTTCCTCATCATTTGGCACTGATTTGGAAGCACTCACCTCCATCATGTTATCATCTGTTCTTTACACTGATGTGGTGTCTATTATTAGCTCTTGAATTTCTCCAAGATCCATATTCTGACACTCTTCATCTCCCATCTTTTATTTTTTGCCATATCCACAATCTTTTTCATAATTTCTTTGATTGGCTCTGTTTTAAATCCTATGATGTCATGCACAACATCTGGACAGAAATGTATTGTTTTGGGATTGACGGCTTTCATGACTTTTTCTATAACAACAATGGCGTATTCAATGGTGTAATTCTTCCAGACTTTCATGATGTTATTTTCTCTACTGGAGTTCTTTTCCATAACATCGATGATCCTTTCCATAGAGTATCATGTGTAATAAGATTTAAAGGTCCTTATGACCCCCTGATCTAAGGCTGAATTAGAGATGTATTTGACACAAATAGATGGCTTCCATGCTTTCAGTGTTGAATTCATGGGGTTCTGCCCTGCCAGGGCCATTGTCCAATACTAAAAGAACTTTAAAATACAGTCCCTTACTGACCAGGTAGTCCTTGACTTCTGGGACAAAGCACCACTGAAACCAATCCAGAAGAAGCATTTCCATTGTCAAGTCCTTATAACTGTACAACCACATCAGCTGGCTTCAAAAGTCAGGTGTTAGCAGCTTTATGCATAAGGGTAGTTGTGATCATATTTCCAACTGCATTTACACAAAATAACAGAGTAAGCCTATCCCTTCCTGCCTGAAATCCTGGTGTGCAGCTCTTTTCCTTACTAATAAATACCATTCAGTGCATCTTTTTCTAGAATATGGCACTTTCATCTGCATTAAAAACCTGTTCATGCAGATATCTTTTTCCTCAATGATTTTCTTAATGTCACCTGGAAACTCTTCTGCTGTCTCTTGGTCTGAAGAAGCTGTTTCTCCTGTTATCTTGACATTGCTTAAGCAAAACCTCTTTCAAAAATTATCAAACTGTACTTTGCTGACATTAAATTATCCAGATTTAGATCTTTTACCATCCTTCTGCTTCGAATTTTCTTATAATGACTTTGCCTTTTCTTGAATCATATTAGAGTCTATAGTTATGCCTTTCTTACAGCAAACCTGCACCCACATCAAAGCTGCATTTTTAAGACAAGATTTAAAAAGTATTTTTCAAAAAGTATAAGACTTTTGTGCCTGCTGGTGTAGCTGTAGTGATGGCTTCACAAATGTCCTTTCTTTTTTATAATGATTTTTACATGGAATTAATTTTCTGGAAATGGCGGGTAACCACCTGCAGACTTCAGTCCATGGTCCGTAATAAGCAACTCAACTTTTTGTTGTAATGTCATGACTTTTCTCTGCTCCTTGGGAATATTTCCAGCATCTCTGTTAGCACTTCATATGAGTCCCATTCTGTTAGTCAAGATTTACAATATTACACTAAAAATGAATTTTTTAAATACATGAGAAAAACGAGATACAACTTTTTACAGACATACACAGTTTACTGAAGAAATGAACTGTTCATGCAGAGATGACTAGCACCACAGGCATTTTAAACAGATACTGGCAATCATAGCAGCAGGCAATAGACACATTCCTAGGGAGACAGGGATGGGTCCCTAGTGAAACCTGACCTTCAAACCAAAATCATCTTGAAGCCTGAAAACTAAGCTGCCAGTTACAGGTGGAGTCAGTGACCGGAGTGAAAACTTCCCCAGTGCCTTTTAGCCAATCACATCATGCTTTTTCGAGGCCTGCCCATGGACCAATCAGCATACACTCCCCCATTTTGAGCCCATAAAAATCCTGGGCTCAACCTCAGGGATGGCTAACCAGTTTCAGGCCCCCTCTTACACAGAGGGCTTTCAGGTCCCCTCTTGCTGCCCAGAGCTTTTCTGTCACTCAATAAAATTCTTCTCTGCCTTGTGGACCCTCTGGTTCCCACGAACCTCATTCCTCTTGGTTGTGGGACAATAACTCAGAACTCACCAAGTGGTGGGTGCCACAAAAGCTGTAAAATTCTTGCTTGCCAGGCTACGGGAGTGAAAAAACCCACTGGGCACCACATACCCGTTTGCCGAGCTGCAGGTGAACTGCAGGCAAGCTGCGGGTGGCAGGAACGAATGAGAGCTGTAACACTTCCTGGAGGCTCAGACCTCAGGACTCGCCAAGCGAAAGGTGTAACACGTCTTGGGGCTCCGTGTTTGCTAGCATCTCGGAGTTATCGGGTGCTGCAGAATCCCCCTCATCCAGACACTGGCGCTCAAGCTGGAACCGGTCACGGCATGCATGGATCAGCTGTGGGCTGAGTGCAGTGCTTCAGCGGGTACAGGATCCTGGCTGGCAGCACAAGCCAAGTGCAGCCTGCCAGGCTGAATGGGTGGAGCAAGCCCAGCAGGCCCAAGCAAAGCCCAGGCAGGGGCACCGCTGGCTGCCGGAGATTTCCAGCTGACAAAGCAGCATCAAAAGAATCCTGTGTCAGCCAGTCACGGTGACCCACGCCTGTAATCCCAGCACTTTGGGAGGCCGAGGCGGGTGGATCACAATGTCAGGAGTTCAAGACTAGCCTGGCCAAGATGGTGAAACCCTGTCTCTACTAAAAATACAAAAAAATTTAGCTGGGCATGGTCATGGGTACCTGTAATCCCAGCTACTCAGGAGGCTGAGGCAGAGAATTGCTTGAGCCCATGAGATGGAGGTTGCAGTGAGCTGAGATAACGTCACTGAGCTGAGACAACACCACAGCAGTCCAGCCTGGGCGACAGAGCGAGACTCCATCTCGGGGGGAAAAAAAAATCCCGTGTCATTTCTGGGGGCTTTTCCAGGATTGTCAGAAGAGTAAGAGTGAATCTCTCTCATTTTTATTTCTGAAGCTTCTTGTCCTAAGAATTTTTTTTTTTCCCCAAAAACAGATAAAGCACCCGGCTCCGTCAGCCAGTTAAGAGCTAATGGCACAGCTGCAGAACACAAGCTTGCTGGAGAGAACTTTGTCAACACTCCGCAGTCGCCCTTGGGTTTTGGGAATGTTGGCTTTGTTCCAATCCAGCTTCCCTTCACGGAGGTCTAGCCATCTGTGGGAGGGGAAGGAGGTCCTGGGGCAATTGTGGGTATTTGGCTGAAGCTGTACCTAGGTGTTATCCAAAGGCCCCTGGACTGGCTCCAGTCCCTGACAGTCCACTAGGGTGTTGGCACTAGGACCTCCAGTCTTTTCTATGGCATTTTTCTTCTTTCTTTTTAGGCTGTTGTGGCTCCTATCGCTTTTTTATATGCAATGATAAGGGTTTTGTTGCAAACCAGAGAGAGAAATAATATAACTGAGTAGCATGTGCACTTGGCTCAGTCATCAGCAGTGTAATTTAGAACAACGTGGTTTCTGTCTATTCTTTGAAGCAAGGAGTATGTAATGATTGAGTTTTCTTTTCCCTGTTGAAGAAACCCAGTAGCATAGGACAATAGGTTATTTCCTCCAGGCATGTTCCATCCCCTGCATTTAAGTTTTTTTTTTTTTTCCAACATGTCGGGAGTCAACATAGTCCTGTGAATACAGCAGGCTTTTCTATGCAAGGGATTAGTTTTTCCCTCTTTGGAGGCATCTTATTAGGCCAGATCCCCAATTCCAGAGACTCCTTTTCTTTCCTTTGTTTGAGGAGGATCTGGCTTCACAATTTCACTTCAGCATCACTGCAGTGTATTTTCCAAGCTTTGGTTTGGAACCTTAGAAAGAAAAGTAGATCCGAGGGACCCAGAGGCAGTTGACAGCAGAAGGCTAGGGCACAGCATAGGTAAGTGCAACTATCCCTACCGATTAGGCCTTACTGCTCATGGGTGGAGGACACACATTCATGGGTGGCACCTCTAGTGGCCACCAGGACTCAGGAAAGGAAAAGAGAGAAGAAAGGAAGGGATACCTTCTTTTCTCTCCCTCACATACCACAGGTTTTCACTGGAAGAGAGAAAGGAATTAAGGGATGCCTTTTCCCTGCTGTCTCTCAGATGGTTAATGATATGGTTTGGCTGTGTCCCCACCCAAATCTCATCTTGAATTCCCACAGGTTGTGGGAGGGACCCAGTAGAAGCTGATGAATCACAAGGGCAGGTGTTTCCATGCTGTTCTCATGATAGTGATTAAGTCTCAGGAGATCTGATGGTTTTAAAAAGGGGAGTTTCCCTGCACAACCTCTCTTCTCCTGTCTGCCGTCATGTGAGACACGCCTTTCACCTTCCACCGTGACTGTGAGGCCTTCCCAGTCATGGAAACTGTAAGTCCATTAAACCTCTTTCTTTGTAAATTGCCCAGTCTCAGATATATCTTTATCAGTCGTGTGAAAATGGACTAATACAGGTAACAAACCATCTTTAGCCTTTACACTCCTCTTGAGTGCATCCTGAATCACTGAAACTCCTTTGAGCCTCAGACATTGGAAAAAAAGAAAGAAAGAAAAAAAATCACCTCATATTCCTTTGCCCAAAAGTTTGGCTGAATTATGATTTGCGGGAAGAACAGGCCTGGCCTCCAGAGGGGAGCATTAATTTCAAAGCTATTCTGCATCTGGACCTTTTCTGTAAACGTGGAGGAAAATCATATGAGGTCCCATATGTGCAGGCTTTCTTTGCCTTGCAGGGTAATCCTGACCTTTGCCAATGTTGTAGGATTGATTCAGCCCTCCTAGCAACCATCTCAGGAGAGGCTGCGAAGGGCAATTCTAAGGGATTAAGGAAGCAAACCCCGGAGATGCCTCCAGTGGGAGAGTCAGCTCCCTCCAGTCCTGTTCCTCCTGGTCCACCCCATCCTCCTTATCGAAGTTCTCTCTCAAGCTTGCTACATCCTAGAAATCCTCACGTTAGGCACATTCCAGTCTCACTCCTTCCCCTGTAAGAAGTGCCTGGGGAATATGCTCCCATTAAGGTGCAGGTTTCCTTTTCTTTACAGGACTTAAGGCAAATTAAGGGGGATCTTAGCAAGTTATCAGATGACCCTGACAGGTAGATAGAAGTTTTCCAGAATTTAACCCAAGTATTTGAACTCTCATGGAAGAATGTTATGTTACTTTTGAATCAAATCCTGATGACTGCTGAGAAGCAGGCTGCCCTACAAGTGGCAGAGAATTTTGGGGATGAGTCTTGTATCTCATAAAGTATCAGGGAAGGGGGTGAGTCTTATCCAGTTGGAAGGATAGCTGTAGCATTGGAGGACCCTAAATGGAACCCCAGTGATTAAATGGGAGAATGGAAGAGAAAACGCTTTCAGGGGTGCATATTGGAGGACTTACAAAGGACTAGAACTAAGCCTCCCAATTACTCCAAATTATCCATGACAGACCAGGGATTAGATGAGAATCCCACTGTTTTCCTGGAAAGACTAAGAGGAGCGTTGGTAAAGCATACCTCTCTATCTCCTGATTCTGTTGAGGGACAACTATTTCTAAAGGATATGTTTATTACTCAGGCAGCCCCTGATACCAGGAGGAAGCTGCATAAACAGGCCAGGGAACCACGCAGTACTTTAGAGAACCTCCTGAAAGTGGTCGCCTTGGTCTTTTACAATAGGGATCAGGAGGAGGCCTGAGAGAGGAGATATAAGAAAAAGGCAGAGGCTCTAATGGTCACCTTGCAGGCTCACAAGCCCCAGAATCACTGAGATGCACCTGTTAACTGCTACAGATATGGTAAGCCAGGGCGCTTTAGGAAGGACTGCCCAGGCAGCATGAGGAAGCCACCTTGGCCCTGTTAAATCTGCAATGGAGACAACTGAACGGTAGACTGTCCCTGGAAATGCAGGTCACCAAGTCCAGAGCCAGTCTCCCAAATGGTCCATCAAAACTGATGGACCCTGGGACCCCTCTCTCCAGCTCCAATGGTTCAGACGTCCATTACCATCCAGGAGCCCTAGCTTATTCTGACCATCAAAGGGAGGAAGGTGGAACTCCTCCTTCATACCTGAGCAGCCATTTATCTACTCCTTTCCAATCTGGGCCTCCCCTCCTCTCTTAGCATAGCCATGAGGGATGTCTCAGGAAAGCCTTTAACCCAATATTCTTCCCAACCCCTTAGTTGTAACTGAGGAGACCGCTTGTTTACCCACACCTTTTTAATCATGTTTGAAATCCCATCTCCTCTGTTGGTCAGGGGTATTCTGGCCCACATGGGCTAGGTCCAGGGACTCCTACTCTGTGCAGCCTCAGGACATGGTGCCCTGTGTCCCAGCTGCTTCAACTCCAGTGGTGACTAAAAGGGGCCAAGCTCAGGCTGTGGCTTCAGAGGTTGCAAGCCCCAAACCTTGGCAGCTTCCACAAGGTGTAAAGCCTGTGGGTGCACAGAAGTTAAGAATTGAGGTTTGGGTACCTCCCTCTAGATTTCAGAGGATGTATGGAAATGCCTGGATGTCCAGGCAGAAGTTTGCTGCAATGCAGAGCCCTCATGGAGAACCTATGCTAGGGCACAGCAGAAGAACCTCTGCTACGTAGAGCCCCTTCGCAGAGTCCCCACTGGAGCACTGCTTATGGGAGCTGTAAGAAGAAGGCTACCAGCCTCCAGACTCAAGAATGATAGGTCCACTGACAGTGTGCCCTGTATGCCTGCAAAAGCTGCAGACAATGAACACCCGCTCATGAAAGCAGCCAGGAGGGAAACTGTACTCTTCAAAGCCATGGGGGCACAGCTGTGGGAACCCACCTCTTGCATCAGCATGACCTGGATGTGAGACATGGAGTCAAGGGAGATCATTTTGGAACTTTATGGTTTAATAACTGCCCCATTGGATTTTGGTCTTGCATGGGGCTTTAAACTCCTTTGTTTTGGCCAATTTTTCCCATTTAATGAGTGTATTTACCCAATGCCTGTATCCCCATTGTATCTATGAAGTAGCTAACTTGTGTTTGATTTTACTGGCTCATGAGTGGAAAGTACTTTCCTTGTCTCAGATAAGACATTGCACTAGGACTTTTGAATTGATGCTGGAATGAGTTAAGACTGGAGAACTGTTGGGAAGGCATGACTTTTTGAAATTTGAGGATATGGCATTTGGGATGGGCCAAGAGCAGAATGATATGGTTTGACTGTGTCCCCACCCAAATCCCATAATACCCATGTATCTCGGGAGGGACCCAGTGGGAAGTGATTTGATCATGGGGGCAGTTTCCCCCATGCTGTTCTCATGATAGTGAGTGAGTATCACAAGTGAGTGGTGTTACAAGTGTATGGCATTTCACTTGCTTGCACTCACTCTCTCTCCTGCTGCCCTGTGAAGAGGTGCTTTCTGCCATGATTGTAAGTTTCCTGAGGCCTCCGCAGCCTTGTGGAACTGTGAGTCAATTAAACCTATTTCCTTTATCAATTACCCAGTCTTAGGTATTTCTTCATAGCAGCATGATAACAGACTAATACAGAACCTGTCACTCCCTAAACCCAGTCTCATTCCTCCCAGAAGAAGCTGGGAAACTTAAACATGCCCATTTCTTGAACGGGGCTCAATCTTAGCAGTGTTGTTTTTTGTTGTTATTGTTTGTTTGTTTGTTTGTTTTAAAGGCCCTGGGCTCTGACATCATGGTTGTTAGTCTGACATTCTAAGTCATTCTCTCTTTTATATTAGAAGTAGCACATGTTTGATGTGAGTAGTTTGGGGTTTCAAAGGCATCTTTTCATTTTGGCTTTCAGTCCAAGATGGTTTAGTTATTTTTAAAAACTTAAGATCATTATGGAAATCAATGTAGTATATACTCTTAGACAAATTGCATGCCCCAAATCTCACTGAAATAAACAGTTGTCTACTGTGGGCTCCAGACAGGCTGTTTTGGAACAATAGTCTTAGGATTGTTAGGAGGCCTATAGTGTAGCAGAAGGATCAATGAAGCAGACCTTTACAGTTATAGAAGACCTTATGTCTGTTTCTAGTGTATATTTCTTGAAAATATTTTGCTAAATTTATTTCTAAATATTTTATTTTTAAATGTAATTGTAAACGTTTTGTTTTGTTAATTTAATTTTTCAACTGATAATTTCTAGCATATCTCTATATGATATTTTGATAAAATCATATTATATCCTGCAGCTTTGCTCAATCACTTATAATTCCAGTAGCTATTTTTAGATTTTGTAATGACATAATTATGCATTCTGCAACTAGAAGCAGTATGTGTAGAAGCTAATACTTGTTTTTTTAAGGTGGTTCCTAGAGAAATAGTTTTCAGTATTTTAACATTAGGTACAGTATTAGCTATAGTATTTTATAGAAACTTTTTATCAGGTTGAAGTTTCCTTCTGTTCCTAACTTTAAGATAGTTTTCATCTGAAATTGACCCAAAATTTTGTTACAGTTTTTATCCATGCATTTGGTAATCATGTCTTTCTACCTGATTCTATTTACATGGTGAAACCAGTGAATCTGATTTTCCAATGTTAAACTTTTATTTAAGGGAATAACTCAACTTGGGTTATAAAATAATATTTCCTTAGTATATTGTTGAATTTGACTTGCTAAGACATTTTATGAAGATGCTGTCTATATTCATTATGAATATTGACATATGATTATAATGCCTTTATTTTGGGTAGCAGAGGGATGCTGGCATCATACAGCATCCCTCTTCCTCCTCTTCTGTTTTCTGAAATAATTTGTTTGTATTTAGTATTATGTGTTACTTAAATATTTAAATGAATTTACCAGTGAAGCCATTTGGGCCTTTTGTTTTCTTTGGTAAAGTATCTAGTTATGAATTAATTGTCTAATTTGAATGTATTTATTCATATTAATTATTTCTATTTTATCTTAATCTGTTTTGATTTCCTTTAAAATATTAGTTCATTTCATCCAATTTATCAAATTTATTAAAATCAAATTGTTTAAAATACAGTTGACTCTTTAACAATATTATTTTGAACTGCATGAGTCCACTTATACAGAAATATTATACAGAAATATTTTTTATTAAAAATATTTGTATTAGTCCATGCTCACACTGCTATGAAGAAATACTTTAGACTGGGTAATTTACAAAGGAAAGAGGTTTAATTGACTCACAGTTCTGCATTGTTCAGGAGGCCTCAGGAAACATACAATCACGTGGAAGGCAAAGGAGAAGTGGGCACCTTCCTCACAGGTCAGCACGGCGGAGTTAGTGAAGGAAGGGAGATGCCAGATCCTTATAAAACCATCAGATGTCCTGAGACTCACTCATTTTCACAAGAATAGCATGGGGGAAACCACCCCCATGATTCAGGTACCTCCACCTGGTCCCACGCTTTACATGTGGGTATTATATGGATTAAAATTCAAGGTGAGATTTGGGTAGGGACACAGCCCGACTACATCAAGATTGGAAAATGTTTTTGAGTTCTGTGACAACTTGAAAAAACTTACAGATGAATTGCCTAGCCTACAAATATCAGAAAATAATAAGAAAAAGTTAGGAATGTCACGAATGCATAAAATATACATCGATACTAGTCTATTTTATCATATGCTACCATAAAAAGATACAAATCTATTATAAAAAGTTAAAATATATCAAGACTTTTGCACAGAACCACTTAAAGATTGTACCTGATGCCACTGGCAGCCGAGAGGAATGTAAATATGCAGTATTAAATTATAACTGTATAAAATTAACTGTAGTACATACTGCATTACTGTAACCACTTTATAGCCACCTCCTGTTGAGCTTATGATGCTGACACAGGATTATTTTGGTGCCGCTTTACCAGTCAGAAATCTCTACAGCCAGCAGCTCCTCTGTCCAGGCTTGACTTAGAAGGTCAGACTAACAGCCATGATGCCAGAGCCCAGGGCCTTTAAACAAACAAACAAACAACAACAACAAAAAAAAACAACACTGCTAGGATTGAGCCCCATTCTAGAAATGGGCAAGTGTGGTTAGCTGGATTTCAGAACTGCTACGGAACAGTGACTGCTATTTGCTGTCTACTTTCTCCTCCATCATTCTTTTGAAAGAAAGTGAATCTACCTGTTTTTG
This sequence comes from Macaca nemestrina, assembly GCF_043159975.1. Lineage (NCBI taxonomy): Eukaryota > Metazoa > Chordata > Mammalia > Primates > Cercopithecidae > Macaca > Macaca nemestrina. The sequence goes on along the minus strand of NC_092125.1, from coordinate 10,426,213 downwards.
TATGCCTGTTCCCATCATTGTAAGTTGGATAACATCTATACTTAATTCATAGGTTTTAAAAAGGGAGGACTTGCACTCAAAAGTCAGTCTGATGAACCACACCTGAGGACCAACTCAGGTTCAAATTTACACATTAACCTCACGCATATGTTGAGAACCTAAACTTTTAGATAACATCGCACATGGTGTAGTGAGACAGGCTTTGACTGAGAGGTTGCATGCATTTTCCATGTAGGTGGATATAAAGCGTCATGCAAACTCCATTTTTCAAAGATGTGCATCACAATATATATTCCAGTACTTCTTAAAATATGGCATTGCCACTACTTCTTAATTAGTAATGTGAATGTCACCTCATCTTGAAACAAGGGCTCACCTTTGTGACTGTCTTGATCAGTATATTACAGTAGATATATGCTATATGGTTTTAAACACTAAGTCATAAAAATTTCATGCATTCTACCTTTTTGGGGGATCTTCACTACTAAAACCCAGGGAAGATGTCTTGAGAAAGCCAAAATGCCATAAGGAATGGCATCTTGTAAGTGTTTTGGCAGATAGCCCCAGAGAGGTTCTTGCTGAAAGTCAGCAATTATCATCAGATATGTGAAGTGAACAAGTTTTCAGCTGCTTTATCCCTCAATTGTCAAGTCATACTAACTTCTAATTTGCCCCAGATGATACCATGTAGCAAAGGGAAAAGCTGGCTATGTCGTTTATTCCAATTGCAGATTCATTAGCAAAATAATTGTTGTTTTTGCTTTAAACCATTAAGTTTGTGGTAGTTTAATAGACAACAATTGGTAACTAGAACATATGGGTAATAGTTAATGGTAGCAATTCATATCCCTGGTGAATTGAGAAGGTGTCCTTATTGTGTTAAAAGGTGGTTCTAAAGAGTAAGCAAAAATACTTCTGAAAAATTGTTTCTGAAATGAAATTTAAACGTTTACTGGTTGTGTAACACAATAGTTCTTTGCTGAGCTTAAAATCACACAAGAGATTTCACAAGTCCTGTCTGAGCAGATCTGTAGAAAACTGATTTGTCCTAAACACAATGACATTTCAGGAATAGTCTTTTATACAGCAATCATGAAAACCAGTTCTCTTCAATTCACTGAAAACTACTCACTAATTCATTTAAAGGCCATTTAATAGGTACTGACTTTTTTGCAGCTTAGTACTGGTAAATTTGTTATAATGAGTAGCTACTCTGATGTCAATATACATTTTCAACAGGAGAAACATTGAGTAGATGATAGCAAAAATGCATTCTGATCGTGTAATTCGCTGTGCCTTCAAAAATTTTTGAGAAGTAGATATTACTTTAGTAAGATTAAAAGTGTCTTAAATTGATATTTTTCCAGGTGTAATAAAAAATATTTTAAGATGAGTAGTTAGGTGGTATTATATGTTGTTATTTTGCTGTTTAAGCGATTATATAAGTGCTTAATAAAGTCTCAGATGTATGGATATCAATTTTAAGTGTAAATTACCCACAGAATGACATCATTCTAGTGAATATTATAAAAATTTATTTTATAAGATTAATAACTTTATGTATGACCCACATAACATTTATTTTAGAAATACTTATAGATTAGCAAATAAGTAATATTCATATTATTCTGTCATAGAAATTGTCTAATTTTAGGGGATTATATAGATTCACATGAGATATACCACAATATAGTTCTAAATATATTCATGTTTCTTTAGCCCAGTCATCTCTAGATTCCACAAGTAAAATGAACAAAATATTACCTGATCCCATAACTTCTTTTTTTTTTTTTTGCCTCTGCACAATTTCTTTAGTGCACAATGTCAAAGCAAATTAAAATGAGAAGAGCACCAACACAAGACTTTCAGCCTTAATGTCCTTTCTATGGTAAACAACGAAAAAACTCAGCAAATGTGTAAAATATGCATTGGACAAAAGGGCTTACACAACTGTGTCCCTGAAAGAAGGAAAACAAGTTACATGAGCCCATAGCCTTGGATTTCTATGGAAGAGCAAGCTCTTGAATGTAATACAGCAGCTGCTACAGAGCCTAGCAGTATCAGGAGTTGTAGAGGCAAAGATGCCATGCAGAAAGTGTAAGGCAGCAACATAGGACAGGGTAAAGAACAGAAAAAAGTTTCTCCATGAGCAGTAAGAGCTCCAGAAGTCTTCACAAGGATCCCATTTTATTTTTTCCTGAAGACTAGTCTTCACAAGCACAGAATAAACCCCCATGAAGCCAAGCAAGGAAAAATTAATTTCCAAGATTTTCCAGAATAATCTCCAGAGCTCAAAAAGTCCTGGAGGACATTCAAGTTCACACCAACCAGAAAGAGTACTTCTTATTGAATATGCAGGGAGGAAGAAGCATGAAAATGTGACTCAAGTCAAAAGAAGTATGAGTCAATAGAAGCAGACCCAGAAATGTCAAAGATGATGGATGAGAAGATAAATGAAAGACATTTCAAAAAATAAAATTTTAATAGTAGAAAAGTCAACATAAAACATTAAATAACTCAATTAAATTTAAATATATTAGATAATAGAGAAAAAATGATGACTTGAAGAATTAGAAATTATACCTTTCTAATCTGACAAGAGAAGGAGAAATACTGAAGATAAAGATACAGGACTACAGTAACATATGTGACATTATCGAGTGGCAAAATATGCAAGTAATTCTAGTATTAGTACAAAAAGTAGGGCTGGAAAATATTTTTAAAAATAATGGCTAGGAATTTTTCAAAATTTTATGAGAGCTGTAAACAAACACATTGAAACTCAATAAACTAGAGAAACTTTTAAAAAATACATAAACATGTATAAAATATATATTGAAAAAATCAGACCAAAGCATGACTTAACAGATTTTCAGAAGAAAAGAACCTGTGAATTGAGAATATTACATCTAGTAAAAAAGCCATGCAAAAATGAAAGAAATTAATCACTTTTTAAGACAAGCAAAGTGAGATAATCTGTTACCAGCAAACCCATAGCGTAAGAAGTGTCAAAAATGGTTCTTCATATGAATCTACACAAAGCAAAAAAATCACCAAAATTGATCAATATGTGGGTGAATATATAAGATACTTTCCTAATTTTAAACATTTGTTTAAAAGAGAATAGACAAAGTCAAAATTAATTATAGTGTATTAGCAAATTATATGGTAATAATATAGCACAAGGGGCAAGAAGAAGGAAGTGAACATACAATTGTAAGTTTTACATATTTTAAGAATAAACAAGACAGAAGGCAACAAGACAGAGTTGTATATCTTCAAGACATTTGTGTGTGTGTGTGTGTGTGTGTAAATCTGTGTTTGGGAAGTTTATTTTTCCATAAGCAATACAATTCTGAGTTTCTACATATTAATAGAAAACAAACAACAGCTGGATGATGTTTCTAAAAACTATTAAATTTTAAAACATTTTCTCTAATTTTGAACACTTGCCTTTTGAAAACAGATGACTCTTCTAATAAGAGAAGCTAGTACATAGGAAAGAGATTAAAAGTTTTGAAGTTTGAGTTCACTCTGGACAAAATAGAGCAAAACACGAATGCAGTAAACACTGGCTTAATGAACAACATCCACGCAGATGAGTCCCCTTTCAGCCAACTGCCTCGTGTCTCCCTGGTGTCTACTGTGATTTACGATGACTAACATCAAAATAAACCCTGAGGACAGATGAAGCAGAGGAGTGGTCCAGAGAGTTATGAAGAACATGGAGAAGAGTGAACTGGATAGTGGGTCTATATAGGTCACTGTAATTGGAGAGAACTCTCATTTGTAGGCAAAGGAATCTACTTTTTTGAGCTAAGGGGATTAATTAAAACATAAAGAGAAGGTGGGATAAAAAAAAAACATTTTTTAAAAGCTAAGCTACAGGGAATGATTACCAAACTCCATTACAAAATACAGCTTACAAAGAAACTGATTTTTCTACCACACTTAGGAAGTTGTAGATAAATAAACCAGAACTGCACTGTGAAACAATTCACATATCCTGGGGGTATCACCAAGGAATTTAGACAATAAAGTTAAGTTTGCAACAATATTTGTATTTGTCCAGTTGTATATTTGCTAGGATAAGGCAGACTGCATTGGCACTAAGTATGTAGTTGTTCCATATCATGGAAGTTTATTTCTTGATTAAGCAACAGACATAGGAAGTTATGTTTGCAACAAATATCAAGGATTATGTGTACATTAGTTCTTGTGTAGACCTAAACATGTTGGTCCATAAAAAATCATTCAATATATAGAAGTATTTTTCTTTACTATGTAAAAGATCAGGATAGTCCCAGATTTACTGGAGCTCTGGATCTTCAACGTGTATGCTCTTGGTCACTTATGAGTTTTTTCCATCTCAGTCCATCGGAAGAAAGAGAAATGGAGATACATATACTAGACAGACTGAGAATAACACAATGCAGTTTTGTTCACAAAGCATTGATTAGAAATCACTGATGTAGCTGCATCTAAGTGCAAAGGAGACTGAGAAACATGATTCAGGTGTGCCTGTAACAAGAAATGGAAACGGATTTTTATGGATAGCTAGAAGCTCAGCCAAAATATAAAAGAAGTCTTGTGTGTTTGGCAATTTCAAGGACAGTTCATAGTGGAAGACTTAAAAGCTGCAGTGTGTAGCTTAGGAAAGGTGGGGAACGCACACATAATTAGTTGATAATAAATGACTATAAAAGAATTTACAAATGAGCCCATGAAGGAATAGGGCTTGAGGGGGACAATAGTTAGCTAGAATTATGTAGCATTTAAAATGTATAGAGACTACTGAACACTTAATCACAATGTATACAACAACAGCAAAAGTATTGGGAATTGTTGATGTCCATATATCATTGCTTGCTGTCAAGTAGATTTTTCTCAGCAAGTGCAAGCTTTGAAGAAGTAATCTTTTAGATCTGTCCACACCTTTGTATTAAACTGCACTTGACTTCTTTGCAGTGTCCTGTTATAGAGAACAACCTTTCCTAATAGAAAATAACTCAGTAAGACAGGAGTGTGTTATGTGCCCTATCCATATTTAAAGTTGATGGTATTTTCCCTGTATAAAATTGTGTTGTATCTGGAAGCATTCTTTATTGTCTAGATTTTGGAAAAGCAAAAGTCATAGCATTCTGTCATAATTCCCATGAGACATTCCATCTTCTTGTTCATATCAAGGTATAGTTGGTTAAATTGAGACCCCCTCCCACTTAAATTCACTGAAGTCCTAACCCCTAATCCCTCAGAAAAATCAACTTATATGGAAATAAGATCATTGTAGATGTAATTATTTAAGTTAAGATGAGGTCATACTGAAGTAGGGTGAGCTTCTAATCCAATCCTGACGGGTTACTTTATAAAAAGGAGAAATCTGAACACACATAAACACACTGGGAAAATGCCATGTGAAGATTGGAATTACACTGCCGCAAGCCATGGAATCACCAGAAGCCACGGGAGAGTTCCGGAACAGAGCCTGTCCTAACCCCTTTAGAGGTAACAGGACTCTGCTGACGCATTGATATCAGAATTCCAGCCTCTGGAACTGTGAGACAATAAACTTCTGCTTCTTGAGCCTCCCATTTTGTGAGATTTTGTTACAATAGCTTCAGGAAACTAATACTCATGGATGCTAGAGCTTCTACCACACAAAAAAGGTGTATTTACCTTCTGTACATAAGGGATTTTTAGTGAGATTTCAAATCATTACAAGGATTACATTTCTTTTTCTACAGTATAGCAAATTTCTCCAAATTTAATAGTCATTGAAACAGATGTATTATTCTGATATCCAATGATTGTTTTCTGGGTGATAAAAGATACTTAATATATCCAATGACCACCTGTAGATAGTATGCCTTCCACGCATTACTTTTTCTTAAATAATGTTATTTCTCTTAAATATTCTTCCCGGAAAGCATTTATTTCTAATGTAGAAAGCATGTGCCATAGCTGATGAAATTTGCCATACTGCTTTTTCACAGTTGTATCCCTTTTCCCTCAGTGACTGCATTATAATTTTATCCTTTTGCAAAGCCTTATTGAAAATCTCATCTTCTATGGCAATGCAAGATTTTCAGAATTTAAAAAACCCCTTAGATTTCAAATTAAAAATTCCTGAACATTCTCAAAATGTTTACCAAAGGAAAAAGAAAAATGTAAGAATTCTGAAATTTTAATTGCAATTACTATATTCTCAAAGTTTACATATATGTATGCATTGTGGAAAGAAGCATACCCCATAGTCAATAAACGGCACCTAAAGTATCATTCACATTTGATTTTTGGTTCTGTGTTGCTCAATTATATGTTACTTTGAATTGTGTCAGAAGGCAGTGAGCAAGTCAAAGATGTTAGCAGAGCATTTTATGGTTTAATGACTCGTAAATACGAGTCAAGGCAAAGAAAGTCTTATTTTGCTCTTAAAGAACATTTTCAATAAGTTCTTTCCACCAAAGATGCTAACTCTATATTTAAGCCTCGTGTCAGAGGAAATTAGTAAGATACTGCCTGATTGGGCTAAGAGACAGGTGAATGCCTGGGGTAGGCCAGATAAGGAACAAATATGCAGTCAGCATCTGCTGCCATGGTAATGCCAAGCCTGAGTTCCTTCTTAAAGTTGAAGAACCTTTGCTGGTTCCTTCAAATACCAAGTCTGAGTATGTACACTTTTCTTAATTAATACCTTATGCAAGTGTCCGGGAATAAAAATAACTCTTAATTCTGTCTCACAAACATACCACCGGAGCAAGAATGTGATTCAGCACCCAGAACTGCATACTTTCCTTAACTGCTAGACAGTCCGGTAGTCAATTTAAATTTCAAATACAGTCTCGATGATTAAAGGATGAAAAGCACCTCTGTCAAGATGAAAATCAATTCTTACCTTCATTCAAAATTAAGACTCTCCTCCTCTTCCCCTTGCTTAAGCTGCAGTTAGTGGGTGCCTGACTTTAGAGAAATAGTTTATGGTTTCTTCCCTTTGCTTCTTCACCTTGAACTTCTCCAACCCACCCCCAGCTTGCTACACAATTTCTGATCCTTTTTGAGTCTGGTGAAACTTGGGAGTGGGGATCAAGAATGGTAAAAAAAAGTTGTAACAGAATAAGAAATGTCTCACCTGAACTAGTGTTCTCCTAAAGAGCTGAGCCCACTTTCTTAGGCAGCACTTTTTAGCTTTCCAGTGAATCCTATCCCTGGAGATCTCTTTCCTGCATTGGCTTAACTGGATGCATTTCAACCCAGGACGTTCATATGGAACATCTCATATAATCACTATGAACACCACATTTTTCTCTGGTTTTTCGCTGACGGATTCTCTCTGCCTCTCTTGGAGAGCTTCAAAGCCAAGGCCCAGTATGACCCCATGTTGTTTTTCTCCCTCACACAGCCCATATCTATGCAACAAAAGCAAATGTCCTTGCCTTAATAAATTGAGTCTGGAGATGACTCCACACACAGCCACTTCTGTCTTTCTGCCACGGGCTGCATCAGCTTTATCAGAGTGAGTCAATCACTACTCCTGCTTCTGTCACAGAACTCACCTTTGAAGGTCTCGCAGCCAACTCTTACCGGCCTGAGATGCAGGAGGTAATACTCCTACCATTGTTTCCTGTGGGCGGACTTAGTCTGGCAAACACATTCCAGAGAAATTTCTTCCTGACGCCCTCCCTCTCTTTCCACTCTTATCCATAGATTTGAATCCTTTATCATGTTGAAGAGTCCAAGCCTCAGGGAGCTCATTCTTAAAATACTCCTTTGTGGTTTCTGCATACAGAAAACTCCCTCACACTCAATTTGGGAATGAATAGCTGTCATATTGACACTTTAGTTGAAATCAATTCAGGAACAGTCCTGCCTTAAAACCATTGTATGTGAAAAGGAAACGATGAGGGATTTCATTTCCAAGCTGAAATATCATCGGCATTTTTAATTTGAATTTTGATAAACCAATTTTAGTTAGAAAAGTTCCACCAGCATCCTAATGAGAAAATCTACCAAATTCTTCCAAAATAATTTATCTAGCAGTTATCAAATCAATGTTTAAAAAGCACTTGGAGTATAAAGTAATTATTTTTGTCTATCCATATGCAACATAAAAGTTTACCCAAACTACCAAGTTTTACATGAGCATAGTATTTCATACTGAAAATATATGTGACTTGCAAAAGACTTATGGTATTGGGCCTCTCTCTTTTAATCTTCTGGCAAATGAAGGTGACGAGAAAACAGGTGGCGTGCAATCACAATACTTAGATGATTTCCAAATAAGGTGTTTTCCAATGAAAAGATCTGACAACATTATTTGCACTCAAAATACACATTTGTTTCTCCCAAGATGTGGAAATAATAATAAGAAATAAAGTCTAGGGAAATGACCACTAAAAGGGTGATATAATTAGAATGGTATATATGTGCATCATAATTTTACTATATATTATAATTTAACTTCAAAATAATAGTCACGGCCAGGTGCAGTGACTCATGCCTATAATTCCAGCACTTTGGGAGGCTGAGGTGGGTGGATCACCTGAGGTCAGGAGTTTGGGACCAGCCTGCCAACATGGCGAAATGCTGTCTCTACTAAAAATACAAAAATTAGCCAGGTGTGGTGGTCTGCGCCTGTAATCCCAGCTACTCGGGAAGCTGAGGCAAAAGAATCACTTGAACTTGGGAGTTGGAAGTTGCAGTGAGCCAAGATCGTGCCAGTGCACTCCAGCCTGGGCAACAGAGTGAGACTCTGTCTCAAAAATAATAGTAATAAGAATAATAGTCACTTAATAGAAAGGAAGAAAAAAATTGAGAAAAGAAAATTATCACCACTAATTTACCCAATAATAAACTATAATTTTAACATATCCTGTCTCCTATATCTTCTTAAGGTATTTCAATAGCTGAAAGCATCCCACTTGAACATGATTCATTGTATCTCATCATTAAAAAACATTAATTAAGGTTGGGTGTGGTGGCTCACACCTATAATCCCAACACTTTGGGAGGCCGAGGCAGGGGGATCACCTAAAGTCAGGAGTTTGAGACCAGCCTGGCCCACATGGTGAAACCACATCTCTAATAAAAAACACAAAAAATTAAACGGGCATGGTGGCATGCATCTGTCATCCCAGCTACTCAGGAGGTTGAGTTAGGAGAATTGCTTGAACCCGGGAGGTGGAGGTTACAGTGAACTGAGATCTGGCCACTGCACTCCAACCTGGGCAACAAGAGCAAAACTGTCTCAAAAATCATTTACAAAGGCTGCACATTATTCATCACACTATCGGCCACTATTTATCTAGCTATTTCTTAATTTGATCATATTTCATCTATTTAAAATTTTTGCACTCTTAAGCACTGTTAAATTATGTCTCTGGCCAACAGACAAAATGGACTCCCGATGGCTAACTGAGGGGCTCAAAGTTAAAACAGAGCCAGGCAGCCACAACTGGATGTGGGAGTGGCCACATACTCTGTGTTCTCAAAAAGATGGAAAAGTGTCACAGGATCCCCCTTTCTACAGTCAGGTCAACCCAGTCCTTGTTGTGGGTGTGAGGATAAACTGTGGCAGGAATCTTCACCTTCCTGAGTAGTCCTTTGAAAAAACATCTGAGAGAGACTTTGGGTTTGCGGCTTGGTAATCACCCAATCAGTGCTCAAGTATTTTGGCCAATCAGAACGGAACATGTCTGTATCTTTCATTTGCATAAATAGACCTGTTTGACACCGAGAGGACTTATCCTATTCAGCCAGACCTTTTCTTTGTTTTGCAGAGAGCAAACCTTCACTTGTACTGGAGGCTGTGCTTCCCCAATCTGCAGATTGTTTTTTATGAAAAATAAATGTTTCCCTTTGTCCTCCATAGATGTCACGGTCTTCTGTTAACAATACTATTACTCTGGGCATTTTTTAAGTTTTGGATTATTTTGTTAAATTTTCAGGTTGACTCACTTGATGTGGAAGTTCACCTCAGTAATTTACTCCATTGTTCAGATAGCCAGTATTTTTTAATGCTCTAGTAATTATATCTTATGCAAATATTACAGAAAGCAATTTCTTTTATGATCAATAGTTTATTTTGTTCACTTCAGAAAATCATGCCATTCCAAAGTAATAAGGAAATCTGCTATGTGTTCTCATACAAGCTTTGTCATTTTGTCGATTAAAATTGTATGTATTGAACATCTTGAATTAATTTCTTTCTGCATGACATGAAGTAGGGGTCAAAGTACTTTTTCTTTTTTCTCTTCTTGTGGAGCTCTAGCTAATCTAGTATTATTTTTTTTTTGGAGAAAATAAAGAGATTCTAGTGTATGTACTTACCATCCCAACACAGATTAGTGAAAAAATTTAGAATATATTTACAATTTCTTAAAAGTCCATAAAAAACAACATTGGTTTACAATGAAGTCATAAACATATCTGATGTTTGAGAAATTCCTGGAGGTACTAAAGGAGATGGAATAAGACCAATAGAGAAACAAAGCTATAGCAAATCTCAGGCACAAACATATGCAAGATCAGAATGTAGAGAGGGAGAAGATAGAGCAACTAAAGGCCAGAAAAAATGTGAGCAATGGAAACCTCCAGCAATTATGTTCTAGGCTAGTGAGGCTGCTCTACCACTCTCTGCACGCTATCTTACCAAGGACTGCAAATTTGGACAGTTCAGACCTAAGTCAGGTCAGTTTCCCAGGCAATTGTAAACTTTGGAAAGGGAGAAAAACTGTGTTCAAAATATATCACGTTCAGAAATATACGGCAACCTTCCAACAGTATCTTAAGAAGGTAACAGGATATAGCTACTAGATAAAGCATCAGCAGATACTCAAACAAGACATTTCATGCACAAAGATAATTATACAAAGTTCTTGGTACAAAACATAAAAAATCTGAGAAAACAATAAAGCCAAAATAAAATTTTGCAATTAAGTACATTACTCTGCTGAGGGGAATGCTGTAGAATTTCATATAAGATAAATTTGCGTAACAAAGATTTGTATGTTATGAACAGAACCAATTAGAACCAATTTGAGATCTTGGAAATTCAAAGTCAATTTGTAATAAGACAAAACAAACAAAACTCTAGTAAACAGCAAGGGAGATATGCGTGAAAAGTGAGTGAATAAACAGGGAAATGGAATCACGGGATTAGTACCAAAGAAATAGGAGAGAGAAAGTAGGAGTTGAAAGTGGAGACACAGAAAATAGATCTGAAGAGTCAAATGTCTTCTACTAGGAATTCTGGAATTTGAGAAGAGATTGGAGTGAACAAATGAGGGGAGGGAAGGGAAGTGAGGGGAGGGGAAGGGAGGGAGGGGAGGGAAGGGAGGGGAGGGAAGAGAAGGAAAGAGAAAGGAAGGATGAAGAGAGGGAGGGAGGAAGAAATGCAGCATTTCTAAGAGCAGATTTGCTGAGTCTTCAGACTATTATAGACCTACCAAGTGCTGAGAATGAATGAAAACAGAAAACAATAATAATACTTAGCTACATCCTAGGGTAATTAATTCTGAATCCCAAGGTTAAAAGAAAATCCCAAGGACTTTAAATTTTACCTTACAAGAGAAAGAATACACTTTTACTCATCAGTGCTGAAAGAAGAACGATTAATTTTTTAATTTCTAAAGGAAGATCTTGTAGTCTGTTACACACTGCTAAAGTGGAAAACTGTTGAATGGGTATTGACTCTCTAAGCAAATTTACAACTTTAAATACTTTCTTATAAAAAATAACATGCCAGAATGTAGTCTACACACATACATATTCACATACACACCTATATACATACATACATGTGTCCAGGCCCACAAAAGAACATACATTTCCAAGAGTGAGAGACAAAGAGAAAATTGTATAATTAGTGTAGGAGACTAAGACTATGCTTAAACATCATTATGGAATATGAGATACTTATTTTTGATAGACAAAAGAATAAAGGAATCTCTTATCACTCTTCTGCAGTTATTAATGTGAATATAAAAATTCAAGACTTTCAAATGCATCTTTTACAAATGACCACTGTAGCTTTCTCTTGGCATCCACCAAGGATCAAAAACAAATGAAATCAAGGTCAAATTCATTCTGCATATTAAAATACTCAGTTTCTTGGTTTCATAACAGCACTGCTGTTTGAGCACTGTGCCTGGTAAACCCTGTGCCTTTCTCCTTTAACTAATACACACATCTTATGGCTGATTTTGAGTAACTGTCATGCATCTCACGAACTAACCCATCATGTACCTCATTCAACTCATACCTAAAGTTTTTGAGCCCACGTTATTCTTGCCTACATTCACAGATTGATATTAAGCAGTTTGTTTTATTTCATATGTGTGTTTACTTATGTGAAGCAGGTTCACTGTCCTCAACGAGTCAAGTGAAGCCAATTTATTACTTACAGATAGGCAGCAGAACCTAGGATTTACTGTGTTCAGGTCTCCCAAGACTCTGGAGAGCTGTATATGTCCTGCTTGCACCACAGCTGCGGGACTCCAGAAAGCAGCTCCACTGGGTCTTACACTCTAGAGTCCCAGGGTGGACTTGGCTAAACTGTTGAACCACATCCTTTTCTAGGAGGCGTTGCTGAGACAGAGCCCAGCCTGTTTCAGCCAGTCTCTTCCTATTTCAGAATATTGCTTTCCCAGCACATTCTACAGTTATTCTTGAGAACTACGAGTAGGAAAGGAGGGTAAATGGAGTCCTTCCAAAACCACCCAGAGAACTGTCCTGAACTTTAATACCTCAGTAAAAGTTCATTTAAACGCTTTGATTTCCAATGTGAATACTTGACAAGGAAAAAAATTATAGAAAGACCAAGACCAAATCTTGAGAAGCATACACCAAAATCATTAAAATAGTATGTAAAGAGAATATGATTTAGTTTTAGAATAGGAAAAGATTTATTAAGCTTAGGAGAAAAAAATCACAAAATAGCATATTGATATGTTTGAAATTATAACTTTTTTACAAAAAAAGTAATCAAATTTAAAGACTACTTAGTAATTACACGGTGCATACAACATATGTATTTCAGTGGAAGAAATAGCATCTAGAATATTTTTAAATTTTGTATTATTTTAAAAAGATAAAGAACCTAGTTTTTAAAAAGAAGGCCAGGGTAGAAACTAAAAACAATATATTAAAACTGGAGTGGACACGCATGTACTCCCAGCACTTTGGGAGGCCAAGGTGGGCGGATCACGAGGTCAGGAGTTCAAGACCAGCTTGACCAACGTGGTGAAACCCTGTCTTTATTAAAAATACAAAAGTTAGCCAGGCATAGTGGTGTGTGCCTGCTACTTAGGAGGCTGAGGCAGGATAATTGCTTGAACCTGGGAGGCAGAGGTTGCAGTGAGCCGAGATTGCACCACTGCACTCCAGCCTGGATGACAGAGCGAGACTCTGCCTCAAAAAAAAAAAAAAAAAAAAAAAAAACTGGAATGGAACTAATAAAAATAAAGATATCCTCAAATACACAATTAGGAAATTCAAATTTAAACAAGTAATTGTAATTCCTTCCTCAATTTGAGCAAAGCTGAAAGTTCTGATGACACCAAAATAATGTGAATATAATGTGGATATTGTTTCTTTTTCTTGTCCATACATACACAGAAATATGGCTATATCAGAACTGGTAGTTCATAAATCCTTTGTTGTCATTTCAACTGCCTTATTTACATTACTATTACATTAGATTCTTTAAAAATATGGGCAAGTCCTTATTTCCTCAGGCATTGTTGGCTTTTAAAACTTAAAAAACACCAAAAATATAAAACATATGACTACAGAATATCATCTTTCTGTACTTAATACATTGCATTATAATTCAAAAATGTTCAAAAGTTTCACAACTCCCTGTTTATCATTCTACAAATGAGAAATATGTAGCTATTTGAAGACATGTCTTGATTCATTCATTTATTCAAATTTAACATATCCAGGGATAAAGTATATGCCCCTTTCCAATTTCAGTTCATCTTTTTCCTGTCTCATTAAAATGTTTGAAAAAAAATTGTATACCCGCAGTCATCATTAATTTACTTCTTTATCTTTCATGATCTTTATACGACTACATCCTGTGCTTATCAGATTATTCACAGGAAAATATCTGCAGGCACACCTTGGAGATTGTATTAGTCCATCTTCATGCCGCTGATAAAGACATACCAGAGACTGGGTGATTTATAAAGAAAAAGAGGTTTACTGGACTCACAATTCCACCTGGCTGAGGAGGCCTCACAATCATGGTGGAAGGGGGAAGTTAGCTCTAACATGGCAGCAGACAAGAGAGGGAATGAGGGCCAAGTCCCCTTATAAAACCATCAGCTCTTGTGAGACTTATTCACTACCATTGGAACAGTATGGGGAAACCGCCTCATGATTCAATTATCTCCCACTGAGTTCCTCCCACAACACGTGAGAATTATGGGAGCTGCAATTTAAGATAAGATTTGGGTGGGGATTCAGCCAAACCATATCAGAGATAATGTGGGTTCTGTCCCAGACCACCCCAATAAAGCAAGGATCACAATAAAGTGAGTCATGAAATTTTTTTGGGTTTCCCGGTGCATATAAAAGTTACATTTACACTACCTGGTAGTTTATTAAGTGTGCAATAGCATTAGGTCTAAAAAAATGTACATACTTAAATTTAAAAATACTTTATTGCTGAAAAATGCTAACAACAATCTTAGCCTTCAGTGACTTCCACTCTTTTTGCTGGTGGAGAGTCTGCCTCTATGTTGATGGCTAATGATTAATCAGAGTGGTGGTTGCTGAAGGCTGGGTGGCTGTGACAATTTCTTAAAATAAGACAACAATGAAATTTACAGCGTTCACTCTGCCTTTGATGAGAGGTTTCTCTGTAACGTGCAATGCTGTTTGATAGCATTTTAGCCACAGTGGATCTTCTTTCAAAATTGGAGTCAATCTTGACTCCAGACCCTCCCATGGCTTTATCAACTAAGTTTCTGTAATATAATAAATCTTTTGTTGTCATTTTAACTATGTTCATGGCATTGTCACCAAGAGTAGTTTCTACCTCAAGAAACCACTTTCTTTGTTCATCCATAAGAAGAAACTCTTCATTCAATAAATTTTATCGTGAGATTTTAGCAATTCAGTCACATTTTACGCTTCACTTCTAACTCTAGTTCTCTTGCTAGTTTCACCCCATCTGCTGTTATTTCTTCCACTACAGTCTTGAAGCTCTCAAAGTCATCCATGAGGGTTGGAATAAACTTCTTCTGAACTTCTCCTAACGTTCATATTTTGACCCTCTCCTATGAATCGTAAATGTGCTACATGGCATCTAGAATGTTAATTCCTTTCCAGAATGTTTTCAATTTACTTTGCACAGACCAGCAGAGGAATCACAATCTATGGCAGCTATAGCCTGAAAAAAATGTATTTCTTTAATACTAATACTTGAAAATTAAAAAGACTGATACATGGCCTGTGGAATGGATATTATGTTATCAGGCATGAAAACAACATTCATCTGCTTATACATCTCCATCAGAGCTCTTGGGTGATCAGGTGCAGGCTAAATGAGCAGTAATATTTTGAAAGGAATCTTTTTTTCTGAGCAGTAGGTCTCAGCAGTGGGCTTAAAATATTCAGTAAACCATGCTATAACCAGACATGCTGTCATCCGGGCTTTATTGTTTACAGAGCATAGGCAGAGTGGATTTAGCATAGCTCTGAATGGCCTTAGGATTTTCAAAATAGTAAATGAGTGGCTTCAACTAAAAGTTACCAGCTGCATCGATGAAGGGGTGGCCTGCTCCTCCACACCTGTGGGTATTTCTCATCAGGTGGGATGAGACACTGAGAAAAGAAATAAGACACAGAGACAAAATATAGAGAAAGGACAGTGGGCCCAGGAGACTGACGCTCAGCTTATGGAGGACCTGCACCGGCACCAGTCTCTGAGTTCCCTCAGTATTTATTGATTACTATTTTCACTATCTCGGCAAGGGGGATGCAGCAGGAGAACAGGGTGATAGTGGGGTGAAGGTCAGCAGGAAAACATGAGCAGAGGAATCTATGTCACAAATAAGTTCAAATAAGTACTATGCCTGGATGTGCACATAGGCCAGATTTATGCTCCTCTCCACCCAAACATCTCAGTGTAGCAAAGAGTAACAGAGCAGCATTGCCACCAGCATATCTCTCCTCCAGCCACAGGGCGGCTTTCTCCTATCTCAGAATATAATGAATATATGATCGCATTTTACACTGAGACATTCTGTTCCCAGGGACATGCAGGAGATGGAGGCCTTCCTCTTATCTCAACCGCAAGAGGCCTTCCTCTTTTACTAATCCTCCTCAGCACCGACCCTTTACGGGTGTTGGGCTGGGGGTCAGTCAGGTCTTTCCCTTCCCACAAGGCCATATATCAGGCTGTCTCAGTGGGGGGAAACCTTGGACAATACCCAGGCTTTCTTGGGCAGAGGTCCCTGCAGCTTTCCTCAGTGCATTGTGCCCCTGGTTAATTGAGAATGGAGAATGGTGATGACTTTTACCAAGCATACTACCTACAAATATATTGTTAACAAGACACATCCTGCACAGTCCTAGATCCCTTAAACCTTGATTCCACACAGCACATGTTTCTGTGAGCACAGGGTTGGGGCTAAAGTTACGGATTAACAGCATCTCAAGGCAAAACGATTTTGTTAGTACAGATCAAAATGGAGTTTCTTATGTCTTCCTTTTCTACATAGACACAGTAACAGTCTGATCTCTGTTTCTTTTCCCTACATATCCCCCTTTTCTTTTTGACAAAACTGCCATCGTCATTATGGCCCATTCTCGTTGGTTGCTGTCTCTTCGGAGCTGCTGGATACACCTGTAGACTAACAGCAGACAGAACAGGCATACAAGGATTAATATGAAATTTACAATAGAGGAACTTCTGATGGTTTTAACCCAAGTGACCGGGTTTAGATTTGCGAGGCCATCAGCAGCTTTCACGATTGTCTCAGTTCCTGGCACCAAATTTAAATGGGCTTTTGATGCCTCAAAAATTTGTTCTTTTCATTTTGAAATGTCTAAAGTAAGATTATCTTCTCTTCCTTGTAGAAGGCATCTAACCATGTCCCAGAGATGCTCAGACTCATTATAGACTTGGGGTGTAACACAAAAATCTGACGTATTCCAGTCACACTGTAACTGAAAAAGGTATTCCAAGGTCATGAGCCTATCACCCAACCAAATGACAGTTTGTCTAAGATCATTAATTTGGTTTGCCAATTTTTGATCTATTTGGGTCTGAGAATTTCACAATTTTGAGGAATTCTTTTGCCAATTATTTACATATTCTGCAGTTTGAACAGAGGAGTATAAAGCAATTCCAGCAGCCGCAGCAGTAGCTGCGACTGCAATAAGGCCCATAATTACTGCAATCAAAGTAAAAATGAATCTTTTGGATCTAGTTAAGAATTCCTTTAATACTTCTGTTAAAATATGGATGGATGGTGCAGCCTCCCACGGTTGGTCCATGGACACAGGGATCCACACATCGTCTCTTGCTGTCACTAGTAGAATATGGTGCTGCTAATTAAAAGTTGAATCAGTGCAAGCAAACAATCTACACTTTTCACAGGTTATAGTTTGGGAATCTGGTTTAATAACTATGTTTCCTAAAACTAGCATATAAGGGCGTTTTACACAACTTTGCAAAGGAATTTTCAGATTGGAATTTAGGTGGATAGTATAATGTGCCTTGTGATCTCTTGTTCCTATAGCTTGATTTCCAGACCAAATTCTAATGCGATGTGAAGCCACAGTAAGCTCCCATAATTCTGGATGTTCAGAACCAGTAACAGGACTAACTAACTTTGGTCAAGGTGATGAAATTCCCTTTTCACCCCATTTCCATGGATAGGGTGATTCTAACCTTCTATAAATCTGACCCAGTCTTTCAGCTAAATCACTATCATAGGCCAGATTAGTGGGCCAGAAGGATGGGGCCTGTGAACATGAGTGAGTCTCTACCAATAGGATCAGGCTGTCCTTCGAAGCTTTGAAGACAGACCTTGATTTCTACCTAGCTGTGAAAGTTCTAGATGGTACCTTCTACGTTTAGAAAATATGAACTTTCTACACTGAAAATCTGTTGTTTAGTTAGCCACTTTCATCAATTCTCTAAGCCAGATCTTCTGGATAATTTGCTGCAGCTTCTCCCTTGCTGCTTCACCTTGCATTTCTATGTTATGGAGATGGAATTTTTTCCTTAAAGCTCATGAACCAACCTCTGCTAGCTTCAAACTCTTCTCCTGCAGCTTTCTTACCTCTCTCAGCCTTCATAGAATTGAAAAGAGTTAGAACCTTGCTCTGGACTAGGCTTTGGCTTAAGGGAATGTCGTGGCTGCTTTTATCTACTCTCCAGACCACTCAAACTTTCTCCACATCAGTAATGTTGGAAACAAATGCTTGGTGCTGCAAAGAAGAACCAGAACTGTGACAAAGGATTTCTCAGCAAGGCAAATTTACTTCTGTAGAAGGGTACTGCCTGCATCAGTCATGATCACAAGAGCACACAGAACAAAGGAGAGTAGGAGTTTTTATTCCAAATGCAGATTCCACCTCTATGTCTTTCCTCCATTGGCTGGGGTTGGACCACAGTATCTAAACTAGTCCTGATTGGCTAACCATTTTATTTTATTTTATTTTATTTGAGATGGAGTCTCACTCTATCACCCGGGCTGGAGTGCAGTGGCACGATCTCGGCTCACTGCAAGCTCTGCCTCCCAGGTTTACTCCATTCTCCTGCGTCAGCCTCCCGAGTAGCTGAAACTACAGGCACCTGCCACCTCGCCTGGCTAGTTTTTTTTTTTTTCTTTTTTGTAGTTTTTTAGTAGAGACAGGGTTTCACCGTGTTCACCAGGATGGTCTCGATCTCCTGACCTCATGATCCGCCCATCTCAGCCTCCCAAAGTGCTGGGTTTACAAGCTTCTGCCACCGCACCTGGCCTCCGATTGGCTAACCATTTAAACTTTTTTGGATAAGGTATGTGTGTGATAGAGGAGAGAGGGAGAGGAGGAAGGGTCACCTGTGGGGGACTAGAAAGCTAAACTATTCTCACATAAGGAAAGAAATGTAGACAGGGCTTATCATGTCTAATATGTTTGGACAGGTTACGGTGCAGCAAAAGCTGGGGGTGGGGGATACTTGGAATTTAGAGAATAAAGAACGGGGGAACTGAACAAACTGAAGGGGAACCTAACTGTGTCTAACAATTAATAATTCTGTTTTGATTTCTTATCATTCATGTGTTAACTGTAATAGCAATTTTAATTTCTTTCAAGAACTTTTCCTTTACACTTACAACCTGGCTAATTGCTTGGCAAGAGAGGCCTAGCTATTGGCCTGTGTTGGCTTTCAACACACCTTCTTCACTAAGCTTCATCATTTGCAGCTTTTGACTTCAAGTGAGAGATGTGTGACACATCCTTTCACTTGGATACTAAGAGGTCATTTAAGGGTTATTAGTTAACCTAATTTCAATATTGTTGCGTCTCAGGGAATAGGGAGTCCTGCAGAGAGGGAAGAGACAGGATAATGGTTGGTTGGTGGAGCAGTTAGAATATACATAACATTTACGGAGTACGTTCCCTGTTTTATATGGGTGTGGTTTGTGGCATCCCAAAAACAATTACAAGAGTAACATCAGAAATCACAAATCATGGATCACGATAACAGATATAACAATAATTTAAAAGTTTGAAATATTGTGAGAATTACCAAAATCTGACATAGAGACATGAAGTAAGCACATGCTACTAGAAAAATAGCACCGATGGACTTGCTGGTTGCAGGGGTGCCACAAACCTCCAATTTGCAAAATATACAATATTCGTGATGCACAATACAGTGAAGCACAATGAAATGAAATAACAACAAAAAATATCAATTTTCTATTGTCACCATAATGATTTACAGGTTGAGGCCATGTGTGTTAGCTCATGCCTCTAATTCTAGTGCTTTTGGAGGCTGAGGTGGGAGGATCACTGGAGACTAAAAGTTCAAGATCAGCTTGGGCAATCCATCCGTCATTAAAAATAAATCAAAAATTAGCATGGTACACCCTGAAAGAGTCTTTAGCATGAAATAAAGAGGAAAGCTGAAGACATTCCCTCAAGGAAGATCAATATTTAGGGGCACTAAAAGAAAAGACAGAAAAAGTTATACTAAATGACTAGGAAAGAGTGGTAGGATGAAAACCAAGATCTGAAGTTAACATAGCATTGAGTTGACATAAAAGTACACTCTAGGTGGAGGAACAGCATGTAGAATTTGATAAAGAAAGGATGAGATGTGCACAGTGCCACAGGCCAAAGGCTGGGGTGATTTCTAGGATATTAAGATTCCCTCTCAGATTTCCTTCTTTACTTGAAATTGTTTATGCTCCATTTCTACAAGATGTGGTTCCAAATTCTCAGCCTCTATGCATTATTCTCTTTTCCTGGCATTACACCTAGCTCATATGGGATGGCTTTGCAATGCAACCACATTCTTCTCTTACCTACCCAAAGACAATAAAGTACTTTACAATCATAAAAGGGTTGAACAAACAAACTCGAATGTCAAAATAATCTCTCCTCAACTGCATTCTCTTTAGTTACCATTCTCTCTCTTTCCAAGAACCCTGTTTATTTATTGATTCATTTCGCCTTATTTATCCTTCATTTTATTTACATATGTATTATATTTAAAAATTAGTAATTTTTTTAGTATTGAAACTAGAAATTCTAAACTAGGAATTTTTCCTGCAAGCATTGTAGAGTAGGGTGATTATTTAGAGCAAGCTTTTCCTTTTATAGTTTTCAACAAAATGATACTGTTAACTAGTCACATCATTATACATCATTATCTATAAAAGATTTAGTTCCTATCTTAAAGGCCTTAAGTCCAAAATCGCAATGAATATTCAATTGTCAGATTATTTTATCATTATTTTTCTTCACTAATCCAGTAAATCAAGTATTGAGCATAAAGATAATTTGAAAACTTTTCTTCTTTTAGTTTGAATAGGACATTTCTGCCATGCTAAGGCCTATCTTGCTTTATATATGAAAATTAGTAAAGTTTCCTAGGAAATGGCACGTCATGCTGTGGAAATATTGGCTTCCAACAATTTCATTTTCTCCTTGAGAACAGAATAATGGATCTTCAAACAACCACAATAATGAGGAGTTCTGCTAACGGGTTTCTGCCAAGGCTTGCTTAATTTCAAAATTCTTCCTGATTACACCAAGTTCTTCACAGGATGAGCCATCTGGCAATTTTTCTGAATTTCTCACTGGGATGATGGCAGAAATTGAGAGCAGGGCCAATTCTCAGAGAACACATAGGAAGAATGTCTAGATTGCCATGGCAGATTTTTACATCAATGCCAAGAGTCTCTGCACAAATGCCAGGTAGGATATTACCACTGAAATCTGACTGAACTGTCCAGGGACATCTGACTCTGCATTTACTAATTATGCTTTTGCTAATTGAAATTTGCAAATCACCCTCCTCTGCAAAATTTTTAAAAAACTACAACCTCACCATATAGATTTACAAAACCAAAATATTGATATTAACACATTTACATTTAAGCTGACACCAAGCTCTTGTATGGAACTCAAAATCTAGGATGACTAATTTTATCAATATAACATGGGTTTAAATAAGTATAACACCAGGGCAATATAATGAATAGATACAATATGATAACCTGTTGCAAAGACCAAGG
This sequence comes from Macaca nemestrina, assembly GCF_043159975.1. NCBI lineage: Eukaryota > Metazoa > Chordata > Mammalia > Primates > Cercopithecidae > Macaca > Macaca nemestrina. The sequence goes on along the minus strand of NC_092125.1, from coordinate 10,404,464 downwards.
CTAGTACTTCATTTTTAGATGGATTTCTACGAAGAAAATACATAATAAAGTTAACATGGCTTTTCCTTTTTTTTTTTTTTTTTTTGAGACAGAGTCTTGCTCTGTCACCAGGCTGTAGTGCAGTGGTGTGATCTCAGCTCACTGCAACCTCTACCTCCCAGGCTTAGGTGATTCTCCTGCCTCAGCCTCCCGAGTAGCTGGGATCATAGGCAGGCACCACCATGCCCGGCTAATTCTTATAATTTTAGTAGAGACAGAGTTTCACCATGTTGGCCAGAATGGTCTCAATCTCCTGACCTCGTGATTTGCCCACCTCGGCCTCCCAAAGTGCTGGGATTACAGGTATGAGCCACCATGCCCGGCCTAACATGGCTTTTTCAAACATTCAGCAGTAATATAGTTTATACTTTATCCAGATTCCATAAGCTCTTGATAATAAAGAGAAATAATCCATTTTTGTCTCCAATTAAAATGTTGAAATAAGTATAGTAGCTATATTTTGCTTTTTTTTTCTAATTCATGTCTAAGAATTGTATTTACTCCTCATTCAGCATACATTTATGGATGTCTACTGTGTGCCAGGTATTGGGAGTTTCTATGAGTGCAAAGAGTAATAAAACAGAATTCTGACTGCAAAATTTCAGAAACCAGCATGGAAGATAGAGAAATGAATAAACTGAATGTAAATAGTAGATCTTTACTATCTTTAGAGAAAAATATGTTTAAACATGCAATCTTCATTTGATTGTCAATACCCTTGGTTTCTTAGCTGTTGAATTTCTTGAAGATGCACATTCTACTAGACCTGAGGGTCTTTGAGACTAGCTATTATATTTTAGGTTTATGCTCAATTAATTTTTTACTAAATATTAATGAATAAAAATAACTTTGGAGGACAAATTATTGGCTCTTACTAATTTTTGTAGAATTATATATTCTCATTTTATGATAGCTTTGGGAGAGCTAAGAGTAATAGATCTGAAATTCAATATCTAGCTTGCATAATACTGTTATAGATATCCATGATTTTCCTCTCACCCATCAGCAGGGGTAAGAGGTTTGGAGAAAGGTGTCCTCTCGTGATTACAACAAGGCTGTAGCAGCTGTGGGAATTATATTAACCTATGACACATTCTGAATAAAGGGACCATTTTTTACATTGCATTAGTTTAGGAATGAGTAAACTTCCTCTAGACTCATCATTGGACATGTCTTTCTGTCTCATTGGTCAGGATTTCATCACATCCAACTCCCTAAACCAATCACTGCATTTGTCTCAGTGACCTAGATTCCTAGATTTATAAGCTAGGGTGATATGGATGCTTGAGGTTTAATCATTTTGACTAACTCGGGGCTATATTTCAATCATTTTGATTCATTCAGAGATATAATCATAGACTAGGGATTTTCATAGTAAGAAACTCAGTCTAATGGAGAATTGATGTGCACAAGTTTGGTGGAATGACGACGTTTAAACTCAGAGGGAATGGTTTAAATCTGTATGTAACACAGTACATATTACTTGGAAAATCTCTTAGTCCAGGTTCCACACACCAGGGGAAGCTTCAGGAAGAAAAGAATCTTACTGCGGATGTGTTTAAGGTCCTGTCTGAGCCCTGACAAACACAGGAAGACTGGATTAGAACAAAGACTCACATGGTTTGAATAGGAGGTATTTTCTAATGCAGATAGTTGAAGCCTATCGGGTAATGAAGGAGGAGTTTGCATCAGAAGAAACAGAGACACATGTGAACATTACTGATTAAAAAAACAAAAACACAACAACAAAAAACATGTTTGACAGTTTGTGTGGAAAACTTAGAAGATTATCTGAACATAATTTAGAAAGTTTTTTAGATTTGGACAAGGTCAGAAAAAACATTGACTCTATTATCATTATTAAAATAATGTATCTTCTCATGATTTTTTGTCTGGCAAAATATGAATTACATAGAGTAAATAGTAAAGCAGTTTTTTTTTAAGGAATGACAATTAGCTTGGTTTTGGAAATATTGATGTTATTGTTTCATTTAGGCATTTAATTGTTTAATCATTTTTTACAACGTAGCCATAAAATTATTTGAAATTCGTGACATTTCATTACCTAATAGTAGTGTTAGAAATGTATACTCTAGGTAACATGGACACAAACATTTGCTTTCAATATATGAAAGAAATTTCCCTACACACAGACAGACACACATGTAAAACACATATATACATAAAAGATAATTAATGTTTACCATCCGATGTACCAAATATATGTCTTCCTAATTGTTTGAAAAATAGAATGCTATTTCCTTTTCAAAGCAAAATTTCTAATTTGATACTATATATAACTTAGCTGATTGAACTTCATATGACTATAAAATTTGCTATCAGCCTTATGTAATTAACTTTCTTAATGAACAGTCGAAGCCTAATAAAACATTCATCTGTATTTTTAAAGTGTACATGTGCAACCACTGATTTCAAACTGACGATTTCTTAATAGAATAAGGATTTAATTTCTTCAAAACATTAATGCTAGCCTCACTGAATGTTTAAGTTGAAAGTAACTGGATTGGAAAATTGGAGTAAGTTTGTTTATGGGACAGTTCACTTCCTCTGGCTTCCTGAAAAGAGTTTATATTAACTTGCAAATTATTTCTTGCTGCCTCATTTTCTTCTTATTTCTTTTTATTCCTTAATTTTTATCCTTAATGGGCTACATCCCCAAGCTCTCCAAAGCTTCTACCCTCCCAACTGCATTTATTATCTCTCACGTGAGCTCAAGGCACCTGCCTCTGGGTCGTTCTCTAAATGTGCCCAGAACAATGCTGTCTCAAAGCTTTTGAGTTTATTATCTCTCTGTCACCTGAGATCCATGTGACCCCAATTCCTTTCATTCAGGTACCTGTCCAGCAGCCGCCGTTTCAGAAAGGGCTTCTTGATCCTCTATCTATAACAGTAACCCCTTCCATTAATTTTCTCCTTTCATTTTTCTTGAGACAGGGTCTCATTCTGATGCCCAGGCTGGCATGCAGTCACACAATTACAGCTCCAGCCTTGAACTACAGGGCTCCAGCTATCCTCCCATCTCAGTCTCTTAGGTAGCTAGAAATATAGGTGCATACCACCATGGTGGGTTACTTTGAAAATTTTTTGTAGAGACAGGATCTTACTATGTTGCCCAGGCTGATCTCCAACTTTTGACCTCAAGCAATCCTCCCACGATGGCCTCCCAAAGTGCTGGGATTACAGGTAGAGTCCACCGCATCCGGCTTCCTCATTCTTTTAACAGTTATCCTAGCACTGAACTTATACTATATTGTCAAAGTATTTACTTTTCTCTTTCTTACTAGAATATATGGTCTATAAAGTCAGTGTTTTTTTCGTGTTTAGTACATTGCTATATTCCTAGCAATTAGACCAATACTTAACTATAGAACATATTTGGAAATACAAATAGTCCCTCATTTAATGATGGTTCAACTCATAATTTTTCAATTTATGATGTTGCAATAGCAATATGCATTCAGTATGCTCCTCAACTTAATATGAGATTATATCCAGATAAACCCATCATAAATTGGAAGTATCACAAGTTGATAATGAGCTTTCGATTTACCATATTTTCAATTTACCATAGGATTATCAGATCATCACACCACCATAAATCAAGGAGTATCTGTAAATGACTAAGTAAAAGGGGCAATATGTTCTGTTCTGAATGTTAAAAATGGTTAATGAAGTAAACTAGTAGCAAAAGATATTAGAAAGGTAAAGAAAAGGCAAATACAGAAAGACTCTTATTTAATAATAGGAAGTTTGAATTTTACCTTAGGTATTCCTCTGTTATTCAGCATCACTCTCGCCACAAGATCAATTACTAATATCATTGATATCCTCTATACCAAATCCTTTTTCCATGATTTTCCATTTTCCTTTGCTATTATCTTCTTTCTTTTATTCCATGGCTCAAACGACTTTTTCTAATGCTGGCTTTAAGGCATTAAATATTTTGATATATTTAAGATCATGTGAATTGTAAATCATAATTATTTGCAGCTTGTGGTTTAATTCCTTTGGAAAGGTTGTGCTAGTCCTTCCTTTACCATTTTCATATAGTTAAATATGACAAATAAAATGTTTGATCCGGATTGAGACTATTTCAAATTAAAAACTAAAATAGGGAAGCAAAACATAGGATGATAGGGTTTGTGCCATACACAGTCACTCTAGAGAAATATTAAGAAACTCAGTGATCACATATAAGTTGTTCTCAGCATTATCAGATTTAATGCTTTCTTAGGCCAGTATGAAATGTATGTAAAATATACATATACCTATCTAAATATGTAATTTTAGGAAAATCAATGTAAGATATAAACTGTAGTATAAAAGATAAAAGGAAAAAAGCAATTTATAAAATAGACTTGTTTTCTATATGTAAATGCTGGATAAGGCCATACAAAAAATTCTAATGAAAATCATATACTTGCACTTATGTATCACTGTAAATGCCATAACTACAAATGCATTATTATGGAGTTATAGCTTGTCAGTGACTCAAATAATATGCACGGCATTGACAAGTGTTAAAAGATGTTTCTAAATAGTGAATACTCCTCAATAAAATTATGAATAAAAACAATGGCACTTTTGTCTCAATTTGCATGGTGTTTGCATTCATGGAAAGTTCAGAGTGTATTAGACCGTGCACAAAGGTTCTTTACATATCTAAAATGAAGTATTTCTAAGTTCACATAATTATAAAGAGGCGTTTCACCTGCATGATATTCTAAAATCAAGTAAGACACACTGTGATATTTAATTGTTCAGAATTATACAGGCACTGCAGGAAAACATCATCCCTGGCCCACATCCACCGAATGTCGATAGCACTCCTTAATTGTTGTTACAACCCAAAATACCTTCAGATGTTGGAAAAATCTCTTCTGTGGAGTATGCAACTGCTGCCGTCCTTTATTCCAGCAACCGAAAACTACAATACTGAAATACAGTCACTAAAGTACCCTAAAGAACTTTTTCTAGTAGGCCACATCAGCCCCTTGAAATATTCATTTCTAGCAATCTTGATTAATTTCACAATTATAACTCTTAAATGCATTCATTTGCATTTTCCATTCATTGAATAAACATTTATTAAGCACCTGCTGCTCTTCTTGTCCATAGCAATACAAAAAAGGACCTCCCCAGCAAAAAATCCAAAGAGAATAACAAAAAGAGACAGTTCTTTTCTTAATGAGCATTACAACCTAGTGAAATACAGAAGTTTTGCCCTGTAACTTTAATTAAAAGTTTCCAAAGCTTCTGCTTATATTTCACAGCTTTTATTCATTCTAGTGATCCTTTGCACCCACCCTTAAACCTCCAAAATTATCACCAAATATGCTCAAGAAAGCAGTAACTACAATAATTTCTAGCTTTGGTGGCTGCTTTTGTAAAGTAGACCAGTGGAGTTAAATTTTTAAGAGAGGTATAGTGAAGTATATAGTTCATGAATTTGAATAAACACGTACAGTCATGAAACTGCCAAAATAATCAAGATAAGGAATATTTCCATAAGCCCCTGAAGCTTTTTCATGACGCTCGGTAATCAATCTCCTCTTTCAAAACCCAGCTTCTGACAACCACTGATCTCTTTTCTATTGTAAAAATATTCCTATTCTAGAAAGCTATATAAATGGAATCATACCTAATGTAGCATTTTGCTTCTGGTTTTTCATTTAGCCATTAGGTATTTAAGCTTCCTTCATATCAATGTATTTATCAGTAGTTCTAGTCACTTTTCATTTTGAGTGTTTTTCCATTAATTTCCTAGAAACAGGATTGTTAGATGAGACAGTAAGTTCATGTCTATGTGACATGCTAAAGAATTTTCCAAAGTGGCTATTATATGTTGCATCCCCACTAGCAATATATGAAATACTTTGTAGTTTCACATTATTGCCAGGACTTGGTGTTGTACATTTTTAGCATTTTATTGAGTGTACATTGGCATAATTCTGTGTTTTTAATTTGCATTTCTCTGATGGCTAATAAGGTTAAGAATATTTTCCTATGCTATTGCTAATTTACATTTCTGATTTCCATCCGAATATCTCATAAAAATTAGTTTGTCTTTTATTATTGAGTAGTAAGGGTTCTTTACATATTTCAGATACAAATATGTTATACAATATATATTTCACAAATATTGGCTTCAACTATGGGGCTTAGCTATTCATTTTCTTAACAACATTTTGTAAGAACAGAAGATTTTGATTTTGATAAAGTCAAATTTATCATTTTTTCTTTTATTATTTGGAATTTTTATATATTAAGAGGATAGATTTGCTAATGCCAGCATCACAGAGATACTCTTCTACATTTCCTTCTGTAGGAATTACAGTTTTAGCTCTTACATTTAGATTTTAATTCATTTCAAATTTTTTTGTATGATATGTGTAGTAATAGTCAAAATTATTATCATTATTATTTATTTTGCATTTGAACTTCCGAGTAGTCTGGCACCAATGGTTAAAAAGACTCTCTTTACCCAATTTATTCACTTTGTCACTTTGTAACAATGAATGGACCAAACCATGTATATGTGAGGTTTACATCTGGACTCTATTCTTTTCCACTGATCTACATATTAATACCTACCCTTTCCCCAAAACACATTATTTTGATTACTGTACCTTTGTAGTAAGTATACAATTAAGTATGTTATCTATTCATTGTATATTTAGTTTTATTTCAAAATTATTTTTGCTATTCTATGTCCATTGCATTTGCATATAAGTTTTGGAATCACCTTGTGTGTAGATATAGTGAATTGCATTCATTGATTTTCAAATATTAAAACATTTATTTCTAGGAAAAATTTTACCTGGTGACAATTTAGCATCCTTTGAGAATACTGCTAGATTTGATTTGCTAATAATTTCTAAAAAATATTTGTGTCTATTCATGGGGTATATTGAAGTTTCCTTTTCTCAAATTTTTGTCTGGATTGGGTAACAGAGTAATGCTGGCCTCATAAAATGAAATGAGGAGAGGTCTCTCTTCCTCAAGTCTCTGTTTAGATTGTGCATAACTGGCATTATTTCTTCCTTAACTATTGGTCAAAACTTTGCCAGCGAAGCTGTCTGACTTGAATTTTCATTGTGGAGATTTTATATATATATAAAATATATATATAATGAATATTTAAGCATTAATCTGTATAAATAGATGTAGTCACTGCTTCAGGTAATTTATTTATTCAAGACTGCAATTTATGATCATTGTTAGTTTTGGGAAAAAAATTGACTATTTCATTCATGTTGTCGAATTTTTTGACAGTGTTTTGCATAAGTTTGTTTTATTATGTTTGTAATATGTATGATATGTGCAGTGAGATTTCCTGCTCCCTTCTTTGTTCTTGATATTGTAATTTTTGCCTTTATTATCTTTTTCTTAATCATTCTGGCTAAAGCTTTATCTATTCCATTGATATTTTTAAAGAACCAGTATTTGGATTAATTGATTTAGCTATTCTTGATTTCCCTGTTTTTTTTTTTTTTCTTTTGTAACAATTCAACATTTTATTCATTATCTCCAAGTTCTTTTTCTAGATTAACTTTAGTGTTTACATTCTCATAAGGACTTTAAGTTGGATGTTTGGAAGCTGGGAATAAACCTACAACCTCAGGAGAGAATTTTTCTCACAGGAACTGCTTGTGTTCTTATGGGTTAATTCACATCATAAGGAAAAACATTCATAATAAAACAATTCACTATTATGATTTATGTAGGTGCTATCATGAATAGCAGCAGTGAACTCCCCGCATTCTTAACAGTTCCTTAGAAATTTCCTGTACTTTGACTCTTGGTCAAAATGACTTATTCTTTAAGCTGCTTTGTTTTGTTTTTTAAAAAGAGTACAAAACTGAAATGTTTTCTGAACCTTAGTGTATCAAAGAATGTCATTTTGCATCTCAGTTTTTTACTGCAAAAGTTTGCTCATTATCCTTTGGCTTTTAATGGGGATGTACAATTGCATTTTGCAATCACCTTCAGTTTTGTTTCCTTAGATGTTAACCTGTTATTTCTGTCTGAATGTTTTTAGCATTGATTTTTCCATAGTCTGAAAAATCTCATCAATAGGTATTTGAAAAAAATGTGAGTCCTATAGTCAAATATTTGGGGTAAATATTGGATTACATACATGTGATACTGTGAAAAATCTATTTGATCTGTATCCCTATTTCCTGGCATACAGCTCCTAAAATTATTGAAATTGCCATAGTGATTAGTGTCCTTTGTGCACTAATGAGATGACTGGGATTGTCGTCCCCTATATAGCTTCAGAATTGGCTGGTCACCAGAAATGCCAAGGCATGACTAAAGAATTGAGACTTTAAGCCACAACAAGTAAGCTCCAGGAAGAAGAGAGAGGATGAAGGTTAAGTTTATCGCCAGTGGCCACTGATTTAATCAATCATGCCTGCATAATACAGCCTCCATAAAAACCCCAAAAGACTGAGTTAGGTGATCTTCTAGACAGCTGAACATTGGAAGTACCTGTAGGGGCATGGAAGCTCCATGTCCATTTCACACATCTTACCCTATGCATCTCTTTCATATGGCTATTTATCTGTTAATATCTTTTACAGTAAACTGGTAAATGTAAATAAGCATTTCCCTGAATTCTGTGAGCTGTCCTAGAAAATTAATCAAATGCAAGAAGTGGGTCATGTGAACCCTATTTATCAATGGATAAAGAATATGTGGTATAAATACACAGCAGAATATTGTTCATCATAAAAATTAAAGAAATTTTGTCACTTGCAACAACATGGATGGAACTGGCGGTCATTATGTTATGTGAAATAAACCAAGCACAGAAAGACAAATATCGCATGCTCTCATTCATATATGGGAGCAAGAAAAGTGGATCTTATGAAGATAGAAAGTAGACTGGTGGTTATCAGAGGCTGAGAAGAGTAGCAGGGAAGGATGAAGAGAGGTTGATTAATGGATAAAAATATACAATTAGGTAGAATAAACAAGACCCGGTATTTGATAAATGAGCTTGGTGTTTATAACTAACAATAATCTATTGTATATTTCAAAATAGCTTCAAGAGAATAACATCAGAGTGCTGCCCATCCCAAATGTAGGACGTCCCAAAGAGGATCTCCTGGCAGTGTGGGAAGGCTGGCTAGGGCTTTGTTCCAGGAGCCCTGTGGAATGTGCCTCCTACAGCAAGATGCCGCTGAACAGACACTCTGATTTGGCATCTCCTTTGGCTGAGGTACAGAGCACAGTTTCCAGGGCTGGGAATGGTAGTTCCTCCTCCTCGCTTTGTCTCTGGCTCTCCTTAGGGATTTTCCCGCTTTGGGCCATCACAATGCTTCCTGTGGGTTAAGGCAGGCACAGGTCTTCTTCCGGGGAACTCAAGATGGTGGCGAAACTGTCCACATTGACCTCGCTTCTTCCGGTGTAAGAACCGTGAGATGAGTACGAGACCCTTGTCCACGTGCATGGTGTCTGGAAAATGGGAGGAAAGGCCTCTCAAATATGGAAGTCTTATTCTCTTACCGTGTGCTCAGAGTTTCCTCACTTCTCTGTGACCTCAAGAATTGTCTTATCCTTATATTCGAATTCTGGGACATTGCTGGTGCTAACCTTGGCGCTGTATGTGTTGTTTGGGTCTTCTATGGAGGGCAGTGAAGTTAACTTGCTCCCACACCACCATTTTGGAACCAGAAACTCCTGGTTATTTTTAGGAGATGAATTAGTGGATTTTTAATTATTTTCTTTATATGTTTTTATATTTTTTAAACATGAACGTAGACTGATTTTGTAATACGAAAAAAATCTCTAAATTAAAATAATGAATACTCTAAAACAAAAGGTTCTGCCTTTTTCTACACATTATCCTGTATTTAAAGAAGGTTAAACTGACAGTATTGCACAGAACTTCTCTGGAGAACAGTATGGAAGTTTCTATTATAATTTTTCCTCTGAAATGTGGGTTCTAATTTTTTCTCTACTTCTACCAATTACTAACACAGATGTGTTAAAGTCTCTAACTACAGTTTTGGATTTTTAAAAAATCTCTTTTTAAATTCAATCACAGTTGGATCAAGAATCTTAAAGTTCTTTGGTAGGTGCATACATGTTAAGGATTGCCATGCCTTCCTGCTACCTTGACTCCTAGTTCTAACGTCTCCTTCATCTAAAATTAATATTGCCACTCCATCTTTCTTTTGTGCCATATCTTTCACTATCCCCTTACCTTTAACTTCTTTGTGTGTCTGCATTTAACGTGAGTTTCTTATAGATAGTATGTAATTTGGTCTCACTTTTAATTCAATCTAACAATTTCTCCTTTTTAGTTGGCATGTTTAGACAACTAGAGTTAGTGAAGTTTTTCATTTCTCCCCTCTACTTTTTGTTTGATTTTTCCTCTTTATTTTCCTTCCTTTGGATCATTTTGAACATTAATTTTACTCCATTTTCATCCACTACTTGCTTATCAGTTAAACCTCTTAACTTATTTTTGCATATTGTTAGTCTTTTCCTCTAAATCCTTTGAGATACTACTCACAGTTATTCTGTAGTCCTTTGAGGATAGTTCCACTCTATCTGGGTCATACATATCTGGGCTAGCTTCAGATGACTATTTCTTCTCTTATCAGTCTGTTTTTGCTCTGTGTGTGTGTGTGTGTGTGTGTGTGTGTGTGTGTGTGTGATAAATTTTGAATGATTGCTGAACATACTGTGTAGGACACTAGAGACAGAGAAATCATTTTCCATGCCTCCTCTTCTCCCAACAAAATAGTACTGTGAATTTAATCAGTCTAATCAGTAGTTGAACTGGGATTAATTTTAGTCGTGGTGGTAGTCACCTTCCTTGACTTCAAATTTCACCAAGAAGGTATTGCTGCAACCTTTTAACCATTTGATGACTCCCAATCACACAGTATAAAACTAAAAAACCTGCCATAGCCTGTAGGTCTCAGATCTCTGTCTTCAACCTTTCTCAACTTTTTAACCTCCCCGCTTTCCTTTTGTAATCAGAATAAGCTCTCTGATGTTTTGACCTATTATCTGCTTATCTTTTCTAGCACTGTTCACAATTGGCAATTATGTATTCAATTCTTGCTTACTTTAATAATTTTCCTCCCTTACTGAATTATAATTTACATTAGTTCTTAGCACAGTCTGACAGACTGTGAGTTCCTGGTAATTTTTAAAAAACTAACATGAGAACTGTAACAAGAACAAAACATACCAATCAAATTAAGACTAGCTGTTAATTGGGATAATGGAATTACCTCCAACATGTGTAAAGTACTGAATAATTTCAGACTTATAAAAGTTATTTTACATCGCGATTCTTTATTTGAAAATATGATTATATTTGATGCAGTGACTTTCCTTAAAATATGCTAAAACCATTAGAATTAAACAGATTTTTGCCATAAAGTGGCCTGTTCCATTTAGCAAAGTACAACTGCTTTAAAATAATGGCTAATGGGTCTCTGGGTCTGGGTACAAATTCCATATTTAATCTCAATATGTAAATACAAGCATTCCATTAATTTATTCAAATGGGATTTATGTGAGTCATTTTAAATTTTGTCCCACATATCTAATCAATTTTTTGACTTTCTAGTCCTATGGTTGTGAAAGCAAAAACTAGAAGGAAAAAAATCGAAAAGGTAAGAGTTTCAACCACTATGGTATTTTTTAAACTCCTTTTCTTTTTCTTTTCTGTCATCCCCCAACATTTAGCTTGATACCACAGGCCTTTTTACCTTAGAGACAAAATAAGATTAAAATCTAAATGTATGGTGCTCAAAAATGTCATGATCACATTAGTGCAGCATATAATACTGAAAGGGTGATTTTAAAATTCTTTTCTAACACCACCAGTTTCCAACATGTTTATTAAATAGGCATGGGCTTATCAGGAATCTACAATATATTACAAAATGTATGATTGCTTTCTAGATTCATATAATTTGTGATGTATACAATTGATTTGAATATATGCATAACTAAGCTTGAGTATTCTAAATTTTATTTTTAAAACATTGACTTAAAAAAACTTGAAAATAATATAATAATTTTGCTTAATACAGCATAACTTTGCAAAATACACACAGAGTAACAGAAACCATAAGGTCTTCAAGAACATCTCTAGCTATTTTGAGTATTTGCTTACGGTGGTAATTTGTGAGCCAGAGGAAACAGAAGTTAGAAGGTCTTAATGTGTTTGGTACCAACAAAAAGTTTTTCTAATTTTTTTTTTTTTTTGAGACTAAGTCTTGCTCTGTTGCCCAGGCTGGAGTGCAGTGGTACAATCTCAGCTCACTGCAACCTTCTCCTCCTGGGTTCAAGTGATTCTCCTGCCTCAGCCTCCCAAGAAGCTGGGATTACAGGCATGAGCCACAACGCTCGACTAATTTTTTGTATTATTAGTAGAGACACAGTTTCACCATGTTGGCCAGGCTGGTCTTGAACTCCTGGCCTCAAGTGATCTGCCAGCCTTAGCCTCCCAAAGTGCTGGGATTACAGGCGTGAACCACTGCGCCCGGACAAATTTTGTATTTTTGACAGAGATCCACTGCAATGGGGAAAAGGGAAGCTAGAAATGTAAGAAATATTTTTCTATGTTGTAGCTGTATGCTTTCTTAAATAAAAATACAGTGTATCTATGATGTCTTATATCAGTAAATTTCACAGAAACAGTTGTAAATTATGACAAAGAGCATCCTAGTAATGTGTTAATAATGTTGCATGGGAGGTTATTGACATGGCTGTTTCAGTCAAATGGAGAGCAAAGCTATCTCACAGCCCAACATACATCTTCATCCCTGTAAATGGGTAGAAAAGTAGCAGAGCTGGCCAACATCACACTGACCATGCCCAGAGCATTATAGCATCATCATCATCGATCATCATCACACCATTATTTGATAACAGAGAATTATTATATCATTGTGTAATGTATTACATACCATAAAATTGCATATAAGTATATCACTACTATTATGTATTTATATAATCTGATAATTATTGTATATTTTATAGTTATGTGCCTTTCTAATCATTATTATATTTATATCATAATCACACCTGACATTCATCACTCCTCACGTGCACCCTCATTATATTCCCTTACCAAAATTATAACCCATATTAAATATGAATTTCCACGTGTCTTATGCATGTATGATGAAGATAAACATGACTATAGATAAATACATAAACATGCTGACTGAGACCACTTGACAACTAATTGGATACTTAATCTGGCTTCACTAGTCAATTTCAGTCTTGAAAACCTCAAATGTCTATTCCACATTTTTTGTCCATCTTCCTATTTCCAGCACCTCCTCCCCATCTTCAATCTTGAGGACAATGCTTTCTTTTTAACTGAGAAAATTAAAATAATAATATGAAGACTCCCTGAATCACAGCTGTATACCTGCAACATTAGTATTCCCATACCGTATTCAGGCTCTCTTGCTCTTACAATAGCTGAACTAAGAATGCATGCTATGATCCAATGTAATTTTAACCTGGGATCATGGTGTCTGGATAGAAATCACACAGCCAATAAACTTGGATAGGAGGGAGAAAAAAATAAGTCTATTTTTATCTTTATTTGTTACTAATCACTGACAAAAATGATCATTTCTTTCAATTGTGTAATAAATGTAGGTAACGGTACCTACATTTAGCAGACCAGTGTGGCTTTATTGCCAATATTTTTATATCATACTACAGATGGTACAGGTATCTTGAAATGTCTTCAACTCTTTTCACTGTCATGCAAGGTCATTATTGCTAACATTTAAGCTAAGCAATAGTAACCTTCAAATTTACATTCCCTAAAATAATAAAGTTTAATTTGTCAACATTATGTTGTTTTCCTTATTTAAATAATTACTAGTGAGCATATATTAACATATTGTAAATTGTTTAAAATATTTTGATGACTGTATTTGAGTTTAATATTTTATAATCTTTTGTAATTCATTTTATGCATTTAGAATGATTAATTCTAAGGAGCCCATAGGCATCTACAGAGCTTCAGTGGGGTCTATGGAGTGTAAACACACACCCACACACCCATGAGCACACACATACTCATGAGCACACACATACAAACACAGAATGAGAACCCTTGATCTAAAACTGTATGCCGTCACTCAACAAGTGGATAAATACATTGTGATACATATAGTACTCAGCCATAAAAAGCAACAAAATAAGGGCATTCGAAGTGATGTGGATGGAATTGGAGGCCATTATTCTAAGTGAAGTAACTCTGGAATGGAAAACCAAGCATCATATGTTCTCACTCATAAGTGGGAGCTAAGCTATGAGGATGCAAAGGCATAAGAATGATACAATGGACTTTAGAGCTTTCAGGACTCCAGGGAAAGGATGAGAGAGGAGTGAGGGGGTGGCTCACGCCTGTAATCCCAGCCCTTTGGAAGGCTGAGGCGGGCAGATCACAAGGTCAAGAGTTCGAGACCATCCTGGCCAACACGGTGAAACCCCGTCTCTACTAAAGATACAAAAAAGTAGCCAGACATGGTGTCTGGCACCTGTAGTCCCAGCTACTCGGGAGGCTGAGGCAGGAGAATTGCTTGAACCTGGGAGGTGGAGGTTGCAGTGAGCCGAGATTGCACCACTGCACTCCAGCCTGAGTGACAGAGTGAGATACCATCTAAAAAAAACAAAAACAAAAACAAACAAACAAAAAAAACAGACTACAAATTTGGGTACAGTGTATACCGCTTCGGTGATAGGTGCACCAAAATCTCAGAAATCACCACTGAAGAACTTATTCATGTAACCGAACATCACCTGTTCTCCAAAAACTCATGGAAATAAAAAAAAAAATAAAAAAATAAAAAAAAATTGGTTATACCACACTCAGTAATTACTGAAAGTTTCTAGGATGATTCCTCGCCATGTGAAACCAGATGTTCTGTCTGTGCATCGTAGACATATGCAGGCAACACCTCACAATCACCCAGGGCTTTTGTAGATGTACTCTATTTGATAATTACCGGTCAGAGTTATGCAATCCATTTGATAATTTATATACTGCTAGTAACAAAATTTTAAAATTAAAATTTCTGTAATATATTATTTGTTGTGAAGTAAACCTATAAAAACAAACAAATCACATTGTGATTTTTTTGCAGTGGGACTAGAAAATTGGTGCAACTATTTTGGCTCTTACTAAAATTCAAGCATGCATTAATTTGTATGTGCGCCTATCAAATCAATATAATCTCAAAATTGTTCTGTGGTCAAAATATGTTTGGAAAATTCTGCTTAATAAAACTTATTGTGCCTTGCATTATAAAAAAATGATGAGTAAGGCAGAATCTATGCACATCAAAAAATAAAAATAAAACCGTATGTCACACTTTCCAATTGAACACTCTATTCCATTCACTCTCACCTACTCAAGGATGGCCTTTAACAAATACATCCTTGTCTATTTGTATTAACATTTATTATCTTACTACTAGATCATTCCCATCAGTTTGCCATTATTTCTATTTTCTTTAAACACACAAATACACAGAGAAAGAAACAAACAAAAAAGGGTTTGTTTAACTGCACTTTTCTAACAGCTACCATCTTATATCTTTGTTCCACTTGGCACCAAAACCAGAAGAGCTTTCTATATTCACTGGGGCTACTTTTCCGCTTCCCAATTTCCCTTAAATCTATTTGAATCAGGCTTTCTCTTAATCACTCTTCCAAACAGTACCAGCTATGATCACTAGTTATATCTGTGTTTCAAATTGCAACGATCTATACATAATCTTCCTGTTATGATCTATCAACACATTTTCATGTATTTTCTTGACTTAATTTGTTTCTTTTTTTCCTTTGGTTCCTTCTGAGTTCCTTTTTTTTTCCAAACACTGAATGTAGAAGTGCCACTAGCCCCAGTCATTGGTTGTAATTTCTTCTTTGTCTAACTCACTCCCTTGTACATTTTATTAGACCTCTGGCTTTGAATATCGTCAATAGCTAAGGACCGCCAATTTTATTACATTAGCTAAAACTCTTTCTTGAATACTAGGCTCACAACCTGTATACTTGATATCTACCACTGTAGTAGTAGAGCTGAAATATTTTCTAGACACCAGGTCTAACTATGAACAGAGAATAGAAAATATTTGACTATATATAGAGTTCATGCATATTGTTCAGACATGGTGCTCTGTATTGCTCAGATTTTCACAGGAGAATAATTCCACCTTCCGTAAATACTGAAATATAAAAACCAACATCAATAAAATAAAATACTATGACTTATAATTTTTTTAACTTTTCTTTACTAAATCAAGTAATGTGGTGTTTTGAAAAATTCCGTGAGAATTTGTCAAGTGACACAATGCCTGATGCCTAACATACAATTACCAAAAATGTATGTGCAGATAAACAAGTGACCATCACCATAATTTTCCTGATACATTCTTGATACTTATCTCTTTAAATATCTTTCATTTCTTCTTTATTCACTTGATTATTTTATTAGTAGAATATCTTCTTAAAGAAAAAATAATAGTGTTACTTGTTCACTCTGATACCACAGAAAAATGAAAGTAAAAATACCAAAACGACCTTCTGAGGCTGTGTGTATATGCACACATATATGTGTGTAGACTTACACATAGTCTATATCTACAATCAGTAATATATATTTTGCATAATATACATGCCAAAATTTATTTCATGTATATAACAAATGTATACATAGAACATTTGCATGCATGACATCACAAAATGGGATATACTGTAAGTTATTATTAAACAACTAAATTCTAATAGAGGTGATTTCAGTAAAATCTGAGGACAGTAAGACTGCAGTGTAACTACAGTAATATATCTGATCCTGATCAACTATGTCATGCTTTGTCCTTAGGAAAACTGCGCTAGTAGATTTAGGCCAAGTGTCTTAAAATGTAAAAATGGAAACTCCGTAAGAATTCGTTTACTTACTTATCACTTTTTAGGGATACAGCCATGTGGCCTTTCTCCATACAGGATTCCACTGTAAGGAAATGGATCTGACAGATATGTTTGACTACAATTTCACTATGACCACCAATTATAATAGCAACTGGTACATAGTAAGACTTTAGCACATATTTGATGCATGAATTATCTAGATGGAATTTTTGTTAAGGATATTGTATTCTGTATACTTTTACTCAAATTCAATTTTTTAACCAAGCATCTAATCACTGGTTAGTCTCTCAAACACTCTAAAACTGGTAAGTGATCCCTGCATTCTGATTATGAATATTGTGGTCCTATTAAAGATGGGCTCCTTTGAAAATGATTAAATTGTCTCTGTGGCTCAGGTATTAGTCCCGTGTATTTTTGGTTATGGCAAACTGTTCATCAAATGCCATGCTCTTAATGTACTAGGATAAAATTGAGTTTCTGTCACTAAGTCAAGCATCAGACTTTAGTCCATGGTGATCTTACTAAGACAACGTCACCTATGAAGTTCCACTCGGCTAATCAAGAAAAACAACCTTGTTTTTCAACTCTGTTGTATTTTTCTCTAATTTGGTCTTGAGGTCTTGCTCATGAGTGTGGTTACAAACTTCAGCTCTGTTCTGACAGGGCCCCAGGCCAAGTGGATGTGTCCAGTCTGGCTTTCACAGGATACTTCTTCATCCTGGTTGATGGCCTCATTACCTGTGACCAGGTGTCCCTCTCACAGGAAACTTATTTATACTGGTAGGAGCCTTTATGGCTCTTGTTCTAGTCATTCTCTAGGAGAGGAGGCCTGATCAGGAGGAGAGTTAAGTTCAGGTGTGTCAGGGAGGTTAGACACAGAGGAGACAACTCAACAAAACACATGAAAAAACAGAAGCAGTATATTACTTACAGGTCCCAGAAAGCAGAGGGCAGCACACCTTGGATGCACTAATGGGAAACGGGAGATAGCAGGGACATGCTTGCTCAACCAGCAAGTAATGGGGCAAGAGAGAGAGAGCAGACAGCAAGGGCTGTGAAGGCTCAAGACTTTACTGACTCCAGGGCATTACCCTATCAGGTTTCCCATGGGGATTTCTAATTGGTGAGTCTAGAGAGAGCAGGGATGAGTCCTGTGGAGTCTCACCATGACTTTGTGGTGGTCACTGCAGCATATCTGTGCAATCCATGTGGGGTGTGGGGGTCAGTCAAATAGCCTTTGTCTGGCTGTCTGATATGGATGTAGTCAACAGAAGGTGGTTGTATACCGCAGATATCTGGATCAACCACCTTGAGAAACTAGGAGGGGGTAGAGGATTTGAAACTGTGTCAAGGATGACTAAGCCCTTCTTGAATGAAGAAGTCAAACCTATATTTAACAAGGATGCTGATGAAATATGAAATTATAAATATTCACTACAAGCAATCGCTAACTGAAACAGAATATATAAACCAAGATATACAAAGGCTATCCCATTGTAAAACAATTTTGTTGTTATTTTTATATGATATAGATGTTTCATTACTTCATTGACTCAATAAGCATTAATTACTTTCTCTAGCCAAGCTCTATATGAGGCACTGAGGATATTAAAGAGAATAGTATACATTGCAAACCTTGCAACTTTAAAATAATTTTAAAATAGCATACTTTTTAAAGGAGTAGAGAATACATGATGGGTCTTGATAGGACCCTGAGAGCAGGGATGTGCACTGTGTGAGATCCACATGCAAACATTCTCTCCTCTGAGAGTGCCCCATAGTCTGTGTGGCACACCAGAAATGGCAGCAAGCATCAGTCTTCTTGGGATATAGGATTATGGTTCAAATTTAGGACCGCTAGAAGGAAGAAATGGGATGAACAAAGTAACGAGAAAGAAAGGCTCAATTCTGCATTCAGATAGAGACTGCTTTGGTTTCCGTTTCAATTCTGCATGCATGAGATGAGATGAAAAGATGCACAGCAGAAAACAGCATATGGAAAGTTGGAACATTTTAGCTAATTCCCAGTACTGGGGAAAAAAAAGGTTTAAATTTTTTATCATATCAATTGAGAGGAGATTTTAATAGGGATTTATAATAAGACTCTAGAATGATCATTTTTTAAGGAATTAGGACCAAATTCAAGAGTGAGAATCATGCTCTGCAATTAAAGGAAAAACATATTTCAATGTGCTTTAATAAAACCTAAAACAAGGCAGCCAGCATCAAGGTGATTTTGCCCGCTAGAAGAAAAGCTAACATTCCTAAAAGGGAGAAAAAGAATCCAGAGTCTTTACAATGTAGCATATAAAATGACCAGTGCGAAATTTTTCTAAAAAGCATAGGCATGCAAATAAGCAGAAAGATGTGGTGTATCATCAAGAGAAAAAAATTAACATTAGGAGAAAACCAGAGATGACATGTATTATAATAATCAGAGAAAGATTGTAAAATAATGCTAACAAATGTGTTAAAGTTATATGGGAAAAGATGGATTTAGTGAGTAAAGAAAATAAAAACTTTAGAAGAGATATGGAAACTTTAAATAAGAATGAGATCAAAATCCCAAAACTGAAAAACGTTTGAAATCAAATATTTTATCAGATTATTTCTGCTTCCAGCCATGACTGAGGGAGGGGTATGCAACTAACCCATCCTCTGTAAACAAGTGTTAAACTGGAAAAATTATATTGACTCATTAATTCACACACTGGACAGAAAAGATGTGGAGTTTTGAAACTTGAGAGAAGGAAAACACACGCAGAGAACTTCACGGAAAACACACGCAGAGAACTTCACATTCATTTAATCTTTCTATTCTCGAGTATTTTTCAAATTATGGCACAAGGAAATGGAGTCTAAAGAGTAACAATCCCATTGGGTAGAAGGAAAGAGGATTACTGTTCAGAATTACTGTGACAGATGCAATATTTAGAGACAGACAAAGAGAGAAGGTAGCTACTCAGAGAAACAGCTCCCAAAATTTGTTTAGAGGACCCCTTGAGTATTTCACTAAATAGTAAACTGGAAATATTCAGAGCAGTACTCTGAAACATTTTGCCAAGGACAGACAAAAAGAGATGGGAGATTAATGAAGATTCTGGAAACCACACAATTTTAGGAGATTTTGGAGATCCAACCTCCAGAAAAGAAACAGCTTAATGAATCCCTAGACACAGTGGAGACTCTAGAAAGATGTGGTCTAAGGAATAGAGTTTGGTTTGCTTTAAATTAAGAATTACTTTATATCCCAATCAAAATGCCTAACATGAAGCAACTAAGATTCATCAAATTCAAGCTCATTTGCCAGAAAATTATCTGCCTTCAAAACAAAAATTAAACAGTCTTTGAAGAAAGTCAACAAAATCCAGTAAATGAATAAGGTGGCATCTACAATATTTGCCATAAATCAAAAATTACTGGATGTGTAATAAAGCAGAATATGACATACAACTAGGAGAAAAACCAGTCAATTAAAATATACCATATATGAAAATGGTAGAATTAGAATACAATTACTTTAAAACAGTTATTAAAATATTTTCAAGAACACAAATGAAAATTAAAATATTGGTGTCATCTGTGAACTGACAGAGAATATTTGCAGAAGTTGTTAACTAGTGAAAGGTAAATGGGGAAAGCTTTTTCACTGGACCAATGTCTCAAATACAAAGTTTATGAAATAAATGTAGATTACTCTAATGAAACTATAATTAATATGCATTCTTTTAAATGAACCATTCCCCAAATAAAACAAAACAAATCTAAATCAAAGAAGAGAAAACTCTGTCAGATGAAGATGTGTGTTCATCTCGGATATTGGTATAAAGTGTAAAGACCAGACTGGATACAGAGAACAGGGAATTCATACACTATTGGTGGGAATGTAAATTAGTACCACCATTACAAAAAACCGTGCGGAGGTTCCCCAAAAAACTAAAAGTAAGCTGGGCGTGGTGGCTCACACCTGCAATCCAGCACTTTGGGAGGACAAGGTGGGCAGATCATGAGGTCAGGAAATTGAGACACCCTGGCTAACACAGTGAAACTCCATCTCTACTAAAAATACAAAAACTTAGCTGGGCATGGTGGCACGCACCTGTAGTCCCAGCTACTTGGGAGGCTGAGGCAGGAGAATCGCTTGAATCTGGGAGGCGGAGGTTGCAGTGAGCCGAGATCGTGCCATTGCACTGCAGCCTGGGCCACAGACCGAAACTCCATCTCAAAACAAACAAACAAACAAAAAACTAAAAGTAGAACTCCATACAATCAGTTATACCACTACTGAGTTTTGTTTTTAACTAGAGTCAGAGTTTCCCTACATTGCCCAGCCTGGATTCCTACTTCCGACCTCAAGCAATCTTCCCAGCTCAGTCTCCCAACTAGCGAGGACTGCAGTTGCACGCCATTGAGCCCAACTACTACTGGGTATTCATCCAAAGGAAAGGAAAACAGTCTATCAAAAGAATACCTGCATTCATTAATATGTTTATTGCAGCACTATTCACAGCAGCCAAGATAGGGAGTCAACCTAAGTGCCCGTTAATGGATGAATGGATGAAGAAAGTGTGGTATATCTACACAATGGAATACTCTTCAGCTTTAAAAAAAGGAATAAAATCTTGTCATTTGTAACAATATGGATGAAACTGGAGGTTATTATGTTAAATGAAATATACTGAGCACAGAAAGACAAATACTGCTTATTCTCATTCATATGTGGAAGCTAAAAAAAGTTGATCTCATGGAGTCAGTGAGTAGAATGATAGATACCAGAGTCTAGGAAGGGTGTGCATTGTGAGGAGGGGGACGGAATGAGGCCAACGAATTGGTACAAACATACAATTAGACAAAAAGAGTAAGTTCTGCTGTTCAATAGCAGAGTAGGATGACTATAGTTAACAACAGATCATATGTTTATTTATTTATTTATTTATTTATTTTTGAGACAGCGTCTTGCTCTGTCACCCGGCTGGAGTGCGATGGCATGATCTCGGCTCATTGCAACCTGCACCTCCTGGGTTCAAGTGATTCTCCTGCCTCAGCCTCCTGAGTAGCTGGGACTACAGGCACCCGCCACCATGTCTGGCTAATTTTTGTATTTTTAGTAGAGACGGGGTTTCACCATGTTGGTGAGGATGGTCTTGATCTCTTGACCTAGTGATCCATCTGCCTTGGTCTTCCAAAGTGCTGGGATTACAGGTGTGAGCCACTGCGCCCGGCCCAATATTGTATATTTCAAAATAACTAGAAGAGAGGACTTGAAATGTCCCCAACACAAAGAAATGATAAATGACTGAGGCAATGGACATCCTAAATATGCTGATTTTATCATTACATATTGTACGCATTTATCCACATATCACATGCACCCCATAAATATGTACAATTATTATGTATCAAAGGAAGAAGGGAGGGAGGGAGACTGGATAAGTAAATTCGAGAATTCACTGGAGGGAGAGAATAAGTTATAAATAAGTCAATGGGAAGAGGACAGCTCTAAGCAAATTTAGAAGACATAGTTTGGGAAAAATACAACGAAGTGTCAGTGAAGAGAGGTAAAGGGTAGTTTGTTTTATATAAACTAAGAAGGAGAGTGGACATTTTCATTCTCTATATCTAGTTACTCCAAAGTTTTGTCTTCCTCTATTCTCACAAAGCCTACCATTCAGCAATATGCAAAGGCACCTGAAGAGAGGTTACACATGGAGGCAATATTCTAACCAATCCAACTTGGCTACTCCATCAATCAAATGTTCTGTTTAGTAATAAATGCAACTGACAGTCACTGATATTCTTCCAGATTTCTTCCAGGCAACCTAGTCATGTAGGGAGCAATAATATAAACCGTGTGCTTTTGTCCCCAGGATATATTCTCATTTTTGAATAATTTTCTATCCTTCTTATGACTCAATAAATAGCACCATGCTACTCTTGTCTTAACTAAGTGTCTTTGCTACCCTCAGAGTACTTTTCCACATCATTGCTCCCAGTGCAGGAACATATATTAGATTAAAACAAGAAGGAGGAGGGGGAGAAAATAAAGGAAAAAGAAAAGGGGCAAGTCAATAGGACTCGTTGTTACTATCATGTACTCTATTTGTTGGAAGGAAAGATTTTGTATAACAAAATGCTCACTAAACAAGCTGGTAGATACCAAATTATGAAGCTAAAAGCTAGCTTAAAAGACATAATATGATCCAGCCGGGCATGGTGGCTCATGCCTGTAATCCCAGCACTTTAGGAGGCCGAGGCGGGCAGATCACGAAGTCAGGAGATGGAGACCACCCTGGGTAACAAGGTGAAACCCCGTCTCTGCTAAACATACAAAAAACAAAAAACAAAAAACAAAAAAAAAACAGCTGGGCGTGGTGGTGTAAGCAGGAGAATGGTGTGAACCCGGGAGGCGGAGCTTGCAGTGAGTCGAGATCGCACCACTGCACTCCAGCCTGGGCGACAAAGCAAGACTCCTTCTCAAACAAACAAACAAACAAACAAACAAACAAAAAGATATGATCCATGATAAAGGAGACTGTTCCTCCCTTTCTAGAATACTGAGGCAACAAATCCGAATGTGAAGATAGAGTTAGTGTCTCTGAGAACATATATCTGACTTTTAAAATATGTATTTCTTATCCCTATGATTTTAAGCGGTGTTGTATTCATGAATAAGTTCTCAGAAGCAAGAGTCTTCAACCAAGGAACATAATGTTTTCAAAAGATTAAAATCTGATATTGCCACCTTGTTCTAGAAAAGGGACTATGGCATTGATTGGACTGTTTGACACTAACTATAAAGATGAAATTATTAAAACTATGGTTGCAATGATATCAAGAGTAGTACAGATGTATTGCAACATTTGAATTGTTTGCACAGATTTTAGTAACTCATTCTTTTCTGATAATTCCCATAGCCTGCACTCTTCCACTTCTAAGTATATAGTGGGAACACTATATATTGTTCAATATAACCACCCCATGACCACAGTTATATGACCAAATATAGGGACAAGTTCAACACTGACGCCATCAAGTCCTTCACAAGGTCAAAACTGCATAGTAAGTACAGGATTTGATGCAGCTATCTGCCATAAAGATGGATGAAATGATGAAAGTGATAATAAGTAAAATACCTTGTTGGGCTCAGAAATAAGCTCGTCAGCTTCCTGGACCAGCAACAAAATTGAAATTTTGAAGATGGAACAGGAAGATTTTGCCCATCAAATATCAAGATTTATTATCGAGCAATATTAGTTAAGGTAATGTAGTATGGGCACAGGGAAAAAGGTACCAAGGAAACAGAGCAAGTAGGCTGAGAAACAGACCCACCCATATTTGAAGACTTGTTACATAATACGAGTAGCACTGCTCTATAGAACAGTACTAAAATGATAAGCTCTTTGATAATTGGCTCTGAGCAACTGGATCTTCATATTACAAAATAAATTGCCTCTGACAAAAACAGATGGAAGCTCCACTTAGAATAGAGATATAAATGAAAGCAATATTTTAATATCTTTTAGGAAAGACTGTAAGATAACATGTCTCTGACCTTGGGAAGGGGAGAATTTATAAAGGTACAAAACATATAAAACATGAAAGTAAAGTTTAAGAAATCTGACTACATTAACCTGTAAAAAATCTGTTCGTAGAAAGACAGCATACAGACAGTTAAAAGAAAAGACATGGACAAAGAAATAATTTTTAAAACATGACCAAACAACCAAGGGCATATAATCAAGAATTTAAGTGAATAAACAAAAGTAAATTAATAAATGTATCCTGATTGACAATAAGGAAAATAAAACAGTTCAATAAAACAGTCAATTAACATAAAAAGAACCTAAATGACTAACATATGTGAAAAGATGCTCAAATTTTCTAATATTCAGAGAAATAAAAATTAAAATGATTCCATTCCTCACTAATAAAGTGCATAAGAATTCAAAAGTTTGACAATATCAAAAGCCATCGAGGATGTAGATAGTAACTTCTAATGTGGCAACCTCAAGCAATGTTGAAGATGTAGCTGTCCTACAGTCTGCGAAGCAGATGAAAGGCGTAAAAATCTTCAGACAAATTGCAGAACAGAAAGCACCACTGATACAGATACTCAATTTATAGGATCTTTGGCATATCAAATGTTTCTATGCATTAGATTTTATTTTAAAATATTGCTCTGCATTTTTAGTTAAAACTCTCTGTCAAATACAGAAAAGTTCCTTAAAATTGCCCCAAATAAGGATTTTCTACAAGCCTTCCATTTACACAAAAGGGAACAGTCCTGGATGTTCTTGAAACCCAGCTTGCTGCAGACCATATACGCAAAAAAAGGAGGCAAGTTTTCCCAAACTACACTCACTGATAGTCTCAGAATGGAAGCTATGTTTTTTTTTTTTATTATACTTTAAGTTCTGGGATACATGTGCAGAACGTGCAGTTTTGTTACATAGGTATACACGTGCCATGTTGGTTTGCTGCACCCATCAACCCGTCACCTACTTTAGGTATTTCTCCTAATGCTATCCCTCGCCTAGTCCACCATCCCCCAACAGACCCTGGTGTGAGATATTCCCCTCCCTGTGTCCATGTGTTCTTATTGTTCAACTCCCACTTATAAGTGAGAACATGTGGTGCTTGGTTTTCTGTTCTGGTGATAGTTTGCTGAGAATGATGGTTTCCAGCTTTATCCATGTCCCTGCAAAGGACATGAACTCATCCTTTTTTATGGCTGCATAGTATTCCATGGTGTATATGTACCACATTTTCTTTATCCAGTCTATCATTAATGGACATTTGGGTGGGTTCCGAGTCTTTGCTATTGTGAATAGTGCTGCAATAAACATACATGTGCATGTGCCTTTATAGTGGAATGATTTATAACCCTTTGGGTGTATACCCAGTAATGGGATTGTTGCGTCAAATGGTATTTTTAGTTCTAGATGCTTGAGGAATCACCAAACTGCCTTCCACAATGGTTGAACTAATTTACACCCCCACCAACAGTATAAAAGCGTTCCTATTTTTCCACAGGCTACTCTGGGAATGTCTCTGTTATTCTGTGTGAGACTGGACTGCATGTTGCCCAATTTTTGAAAGCGCATTATGCAAGGATTTTTCTCTATGATATGAAACTTATTGTTCCAAGCATTCAAGATCTTGATATCAGCAGGGTTTGGATCTTCCTTTTTTGCAAAATATTATGTTTTATTGTACAATCTTCCTTCTTCTGCCCTTAGTGGTAGATGTTCCAGAAAGGATTGTATGTTAACTTTCTTGTAAATCCGATTTATTTCATGGGTCCAACTCTCATTTTCTGTGGGTGACCAGAGAATCAATGATTTTATGCATAATCCCACTGTGCACCCTCAAACCCACATTCACAATTGTTGGACGTCTCCATTTGTTCAATAGAATTTGTGTGGTAATGGCAATGTTCTCTGCACTGACAGTTGCATAGCCACCTGTTGGTGACTATAGAATCCTTAAAATGCAGCAAGTGCACCTGCAGAAATTTATTTTATTTCAATATAACTAATTTGAACTAAAGTTTAAATAGTTCTATGTGACAAGTGGCTGCTGTATTGGACAGCACAAGTGCACCTGAAACACAAATTATTTTTTAAACCGCTTCCTAGGATTACCCTAGAGTGTTTCAAATACCAAGGATTAATTTCTCCAAGTCTTTGAAACCTCGTTGTCCTCAAGCCTTAACAGTAATTTTTCTAGCTTGGTAAATTATCCCAGGGAAATTCTCACTCAACATCTCTACTTTCAAATTCTATAAACTAAGAATGATCTGATATGTCCTTTGAAAATCAACACTTACTATTTTGTCTTTTAAGAAATCAAACTATATATTTTAACATTTTAGTATTTACTGTGTCCACATCTATACTATTTTATCTCAAGATATTAGATTATGTTGCCTCCCTTCTTTACTAGCATCTTAGCTTAAATGCAAACTCTTGGAGGCCAACTCTCAAACCAAAATTCTAATAAACGTTTCTAAAGGCAAAATAAGCCCATGATTTCATGATATGAGCCTAATCTTCTCTGCAGGTAGATGATAGAGTAGAAAATTACAAAAATCAATTAGCTATTGTTTGTGAATGGATAATTATAGACTGGTTGTTTCAAAGTTCCTGCAAAATAAATTCAAAGGAAAAAGTGTTGCACCGTTTTAAAACAAAATGTCAGGATGAAAAGTTGAGTTTCAGGAAATTGGATCATAACTGAACGATAATTATTCATGGCTACATATGAAATAATATTGTTACTGTTAATTTGCATGATGAATGATTTGTCTTCAATTTCTGATTTTAAATAGGAATGTCTTGCAATGTAACAACATAGAGAACATTAACAACAGTAACATTCTTACTAATATTGCCACAAATAATGTTAACATTCTTACTTTACAGTGAGAATACAAATGATTCCCCATTAGAATGGTTCGGCTTATAATTTTTCAACTTCACAATGGTGTGAAAGCAGTCTGCTTTCGGTACAAACTGTACTTTGAGTGCCCATACAGCTGCTGTTTTTGCTTTCAGCACAGTATTTAATAAATTACATAGATATACTACATTTGATTATAAAATAGGCTTTGTTTTAGATGTTTTTGCCTAACTAGGAAATGGAAGTGGTCTGAACACATTTCAGGTAGGCTCGGCTACGCTACAATTTTCAGTAGGTTAGGTGTATTCAATGCACTTTTGCTGTTTTCAACTTACAGTGGGTTCATTGGGCAGCATCTGTATATGAATGATGATCCCAAGATCACCTCTATATCATCAAAAGAATCAAAGTTAGAAATAAGAATTTTGCCATATCAATGATTATATAGTTATACAGTTATATACACACAAAATAAATAGCTGATTAGGGACATATTCATTTATCTGCCTTTTTCTGGTATTTATTTTCAGACATGATTTAAATTCCTTCCTGCTTCCTTTATGGCACAGTGCCATGCCTTCAAATTAATATATGGAAAAAAAAAACATGTAATGAAAAAATATTGTCCAATATCACTACATAGTTTTAATAAGCTCTAAACGCAGATGCAAATCCCAGCATTCCAAACACCCTCACCTCTCCCCAAAAATATAAAAATGAACCTGCAGATAAAAATGTTAAGTGCTCAACACACATTTTCTGTTTCTTATGATTAAGGTACTTCAAAATTAAATGGGTTATCTGAAAAATTAGTAAAGTCCTCTCAATACAGAATTTAAATTTGAATCTAGGCTATTGCAAAATGAGACATTGAAATGAGAACTAAACAAGTGTCAGAGAAATAAATTAATTGTTACTTCCTACCTCCTGTAAATATCAAAATTTTATGAGTTTTCTCTAATTTAATCATTTGACAAGCATGAAGGTTTGTAAGTGAATAATGAGAACATAATGGCATATTTTATTTCTCACAAAAATTCTAAAATAAGCAAACTAAGAGCTATAAAAATAAGAAAAAAGCCGGCCTGGTGCAGTGGCTCATGCTTGTAATCCCAGCACTTTAGGAGCCCGAGGCAGGTGGATCACTTGAGGTCAGGAGTTCAAGACCAGCCTGGCCAACATGGTGAAACCCCATCTCTACCAAAAAATACAACAATTAGCCAGCGGTGGTGACATGTTCCTATACTCCCAGCTACTCAGGCAGGGTGAGGCAGGTGGATCACTTGAATCTGGGGGCAGAGGTTTCAGTGAGCTGAGATCACGCCACTGTACTGAAGCCTGGGTGACAGTGACACTCTGTCTCAAAAAAAAAAAAAAAAAGACAAGAAAAAAACCAGGCATATAAATACTTAAAAACTGATACAGGGAGCAGTAAAAATATAACAACAATATATATAACAATTAAATATGAGGTTAATTAAAACTAATATGTACATTTTTATTTTCCCTAGAAAAAATTTTTGCTATTTACTTCGCACATTATTTGAAAGTTAACAAGAATGACTTTTTAAAAATTAGTTGTACCTGGTACGTTTTTTCTGGAATTCATTAACTGCTGTTGACATATATTTATTAGATGATCTACATATTCAACTTCTAATTGATTTCTTTTTAGTAAATTGCCTTTGCCTGGAAAAAAATGTCATTATTTCACCAGGATTAAGAAAAATGTTTTGTCATGGAATCGTGACATAGGGCAGACTATCTCCTTTTATGATTTTTTTTTTGTTTTTCTGAGACGGAGTCTTGCTCTGTCGCCCAGGCTAGAGTGTGGTGGTGCAATCTCCGCTCACTGCAAGCTCCACCTCCCAAGTTCAAGTGATTCTCTTGCATCAGCCTCCCGAGCAGCTGGGACTACAGGCGCCCGCCACTGTGCCCGGCTTTTTTTTTTTTTTTTTTTTTTTTGTATTTTCAGTAGAGACGGGGCTTCACCAGGTTAGCCAGATGGTCTCGATCTCCTGACCTCATGATCTGCCTGCCTCGGCCTCCCAAAGTGCTAGGATTACAGGCGTGAGCCACTGCGCCCAGCCTCTTATGATTCTTATATCATGTGCATAGGTGCATGCACATCTCTCTGCATTTTTAATATAACTTGACAGAATTTTTGTTACATTATTTTTTCATAAACTGTATAGTTTTGATCTCTACACTTTTTGTTTATTTTCTAATTATTTCATAATTAGACTTGCATGGAATACATTTGTGGTTATACACAGATTCATCTGGTACAAAGCCTTCTTATAATGGGTGACAGTTACCTACCTTCAAACTGTAGTTACCTTTGAACCTGTCAATCAGTATACTTCTGTTTCCTCTCTCCCACCTTTCATGCTCTTTTGGCATTCATATTACTTTTAAATATGTTACAAACTCCACAATTCATTGACATTTTAGTACTCAAGATCGTATCATTTGCAAATATTATAAGCCCAATTCAAACTTAGTTGAGAATAATCTAAAAGGAGGAGCAATATATAAACCTCTGTAGTGAAATTATAGCCTGACCCTGGGTGAAATGAGCTGGAAGCAGAAACTCAAATACCGTCAAACCAATTTTCCTCTACAATTTTCCTCTCTTTTCCCTAAATTTTTCCATGTGGTTAGACTTATGACCAAAAAAAGTGGGGATTTAGATCCTTACAGCCTCCAGAACTGAGAGAGAGTTTTCTGGTTCTGTTTCTAATAGCAAAATATTATAAGGTAATACAGAATGGTTAAGAAAAAGGTACATATCCATTCTTATATCAATAATCTTAGCCAGATGGTCACAATGTGCTACTGACAATTGTCTTGGGCCTATAGATATTAGAAAGAAAAATTTAAAAATGTCTTTTTTCACAGACAATATAATCTTATCTGTAGAAAATTCTAAGGAACCTACAAAAAAAGCTACTAAAAGTAAGTTTTGTAAATTTGCGGAATGCAAAGTCAGTATTGTGACAGTTAATTTTAAGGGTCAACTTGACCGGGTTAAGGGACGCCAAGACAGCTGGTAAAGCCTGATTTCTGGGTGTGTCTGTGATGGTGTTTCTGGGAGAGGTGATGGTTTGAATCGGTAGACTGGGCAAAGAAGATTCCCCCTCACCAATCTGAATAGGCATCTTTCAATTCCTTGACCGCCTGAATAGAACAAAAGGCAGAGGAAGGGTGAATTTTCTCTTTCTTCTTAACTGGGACATCCACGTTCTCCTGACTTCTAACATCAGCTCTCTGGATTCTCTGACCTTCAGTTTTGAACATCCCTTAGTGGCTTCCCCATTTCCAGGCCCTGAATTACCCCCCACCAGCTTTCCTGGTTATCTAGATTGCAGATGGCAGATGGTGAAGCTTCTTCGACTTTCATAATCATGTTAGCCAATTCCTATAATAAATCTCATCATAATATATGTTCTATTGGTTCTGTTTCTCTGAAGACATTAATGAATACAATACAAAAAATCAATTGGATTTCTGTATACTAGAAAAACTTGTAACATTTAAATTCAAATTTAAAACATAGCATCAAGAAGCATAAAATAATTATACTTGCTGAAGTATGTGCAAGATCCATTCACAGAAAACTGAAAATATTGCAGAGAGAGATTAAGGTAGAATTATTTGTGGGGAGATATACTCCATTCATTAATTTGGAAAGTCAATATTGTTAAGATGTGGACTATTGTCCAAACTGAACTGTAGATTCAATGCAATAACAAATTCCCAGATTGCTTTGGGTGGAAATAAACAAGCTCATTTTAAAACTAATATAAAAATGCAAGAGACCTAAAATAGAGAAAAACAAATAGGAAAAAGTAAAATATGGGCTGGGTGCTGTCACGCCTGTAATCCCAGCAATTTGGGAGGCCAAGACAGCCGGATCACCTGAGGTCAGGAGTTCAAGAGCAGCCTGGCCAACAGGATAAAACTCCGTCTCTACAAAAATACAAAAATTAGCTGGGCATGATGGTGGGTGCCTGTAATCCCAGCTACTTGGGAGGCTGAGGTGGGAGAATTGCTTGAATCGGGGAGGTGGAGGGTGCAGTGAGTCGAGATTGTGCCATTGTACTCCAGGTTGGGCAACAGAGCGAGACTCTATCTCAAAAAAAAAGAAAAGAAAAAGTAAAAGATGTAGATCATCACCAATTGACTTTGACACTTACATTAAAGCTATCATAATCAAGCAAGTATAAATACATACAAGTATGTATGTATTTAATGTAAGTTACATTAATGTAAGTGTTAAAATCATAAAAATAAATAGGTAAGTGGTACAGAATAAAGAACTCAGAAATAGAACCATTCAAGTATTCTAGTATTTGACAGAGGTCTCAGGAAATTAAATGGAGAGAGGATAATGTTTTCAAGAAATTGTGTTGTAACTATTGGATATACATATACTATGTACATATACTACACAAAAAATAATATTTTTTGGCTCCCGCCTTTAACTGTATATAAAAATTACCATGAATAGGCCTAAATGTAGTTGATAAAAGCATAAACTTCTTGAAGAAAAACATAAAAGGAAATCTTAGTGACTTTGGAATTTGGCAAGATTTATTAAATAAGGCTCAAACATCACACACTACAAAAGGAATATAATCAGTAAAACGTCTTTTACAAAATCAAAAAGTTATCTTTGGGGTACAGTAATTAGAAAAAGCAATGCACAAAATGGGAGAAGATATGTAAAAATATAAATCTGACAAAGGGCCTTTCTCTAGAATATATGAAGAACCTCTTATATAACTCAAGAATAGAAAGATTAACCAACATTAAAAATTGATAAAAGATTTGAAAGATACTCAGAAAAGTGAGACATATAGTGGCAAATAAGTACGTAAAAATTTCCTTATCATAATTAATTACAGGGAAATTAAAATTTAAATTATAATGAGATACCACTTCATACCCACTAGAAAAACAACATTTTAAAAGTCAACAATACCAAGTATTGTCAATGATGTGGACCAACTGTTATGGGAATGTAGAATATTATAGTCACTTTGGGAAAAAAACTGCAATACATTGTGAGGAAATAAAGTTATACAAATACTATACAAGACAGTCATTCTACAACTAGATATTTATGTGGGAAAATGAAAACGTGTCCACAAAAAGATTTTTACATGAATATTCATAGAAGGTTCATTCATAATAGCCAAATTATACAGATGTCCATCAATAGAAAATAATTTAAAAGAATTGTTGTCTGTCCATATAATAGAGTATATATCACCAATAAAAAATATACTCTAATTCAAAACAACATAGATTAATTTTAACAGTATTATGATACACGTTAAAAATCAGACCCCAAAAGTCCCTAGTGCAGCAGTCCAATTTGTAAGATATTCCAGAAAAGGCATAACTATACTGATAGAAAGCAAATAAATGATTGTCAAAGGCCAGGAGTTGCGGAAAACTTTTGAGTTAATGGAAATGTTTTCTTTCATACGTTTCATGGTGCTTACATGATTATCCACATTTATCAGAATGTATTAAATTATGAAAGTAAACTTGTTAATTTTATTGTACATAAGTAATATATCAATAAAGCTGCACCTCCAAAATGGCACAGAAGTGGAACCAAGGATTATTTTTAAAATGTAATGCACACACACGCTTCTCAGCAGTGGACTGAATTATTAGAGAGAAAATAACCAAGGATATAGAAGATCTGAATAACACAATCAACCAACAGGATCTAATCTGCACACATAGTACACTCTAGTCAATGATAGCAAAATAGATATGTTTTGCAAACATCCATGAAACATTTATCAATATTGAACCTATGATCCTTGCTAATAAAAAACTAAACAAACTTTATAAAGAATAGAAATCATATAGAACGTATTCTCTGACCATAATGAAATTTGACTAGAACTCAATCACAAAACATGAAACAACACACTTCTCAAAAATCATGATTCAGAAAAAAAGTCTCAAGGTAAATTTTAAAATGACAAACAACTGAGTTAAAATGAAAATATTACTTATCAAAATATGTGAGATGCAACTAAAGCAAGACTGAGCAGAAAATTTCTAGCATGAAGTAAGAAATGATCTCAAATAAATAACTTAGTCTCCTGCAGCAAAACTAGAAAAAGAAGATTAAAATAAATTCAAAGTAAGCAAAAGGAAGAAAATAAGAAACACAAAAGGAGAATCAATAAAATCAAAAATGAGAAAAATGAATAAACAGCTAGTACTTCAAAAAAATTCAATAAAATTGATAAAACTGTAGTGAGATTTAAAAAATAAAAATAGGAAAAACACAGATCACTAAAATCTGGAATTAGGTAGGGGATATCCCTATAGATTGTGCAGCTATGAAAGGTTAATAAGTAAATACTAGGAATAAATTTATGCTTATAAATATAACCCAACTTAGAAGAAAAGAACTAACTCCTCAAAACCCACAAACTTCCACAACTTGTCCAGTATAAAATTGATGTTCTGAATAGCACTGTAACTGTTAAGGCAGTTGGAGTTAACACTTAAAGTTCCATAAAATAAAGTAACCATGCCCAGATGGTTTCACTAGAGAATTTCACCAAACATTTAAAAAAATTAACGCCAATTTTGTACCATCCATTTCAGAAAATAGAAGATAACACTTCCTAATTAATTTTATGCAGCAGGTATTACCTTGATACAAATACCAGACAAAAGTAGTATAAAAAACAAAAACAAAAACAAAAAATAGACCAACATCCCTCATTAAGTATTAGCAAACACTACCTAATTTTTTTTAAAAAACAGAAATTATACCCCATGGACACCTGGGGTTTATTCCAAGCATGCAAGACTGGTCAACATTTGAAAATCAGTGAAAGCAATCTACTATATTAACAAACTAAAGAAGCAAAATCACACATAGATCATAATAAATCAAAGGAAAAGATGATGGCTGACAATGTACCAAGATTTTGGAAAACACCCATCTTCAGATGTGCAATGACAAGAGAATTGCAATGGCCTTCACTATGTCCATAGAAAGCCACGTTCGAAGAAGGAAAGGAAGGCCAGGGTGGCTAGAGTACAGAAACGAAAAAGAGAATGGTAGGAAACAGAACCAGAGAGAGCAATCAAAGGGTTGACTCCTGCAGGACCTTAATAATCATGGCAAGGGTTTTGAATTTTATTCCAAGTGTAGAGAAGCCATTGGAAGCTACTGCTGAGTAGAAGGATGACATTATCTGGCTGAAAGGAAAAGGTCAATTGATTCAAAAATGATTTCCTGCAGGCTGTCCTCTCAGAAAAGAAGTTGGCCTCTTTGAGAGCACCATGGAGACCAGCAATAGCCTAGTGATTAGGAAATTAATCCCAGTCAGCTAAAATACTTATGTGAAAGGGAGGGCTTCTTGCTCTCCAACTGTTAGTGCTGAGGTGGCACATCATACAACTGGCTCATCTCTTCATATAGCTGCAACTATAGGGCTGTATCATCTCCTTTGTTACTCCATAGGGAGTTGTGCTTCCGTAACTGTGAGCTGGCAGAATAGGGCTGCCATCTTGCTGTTGGATCTCAGTCTCCGATCAGGGCACGTGGAAGCACTTCTATAACTATGCTCTTACAAGGCTCAGGTCAGCATCTCTCTCTAAGACTTATGCCTGTTTATATTAGATAGCCATGCACTTTCCTAGAATGCAATGGGTGGCAGGGGGCTCACACTTTTGTTATTGTCCTGCCTCAATGAGTTGTTCCCAGTAAAAAATTGCTCTGGCAGGATTGATATGCATGTGCTTTGTTGCAATTGTCTTTGGTTTGCTAGACATTGGCTTAATTAAAACAGAAAACAAAAACTCTGACTGCGGCTAAGTAGAGAATAGACCAAATGAAATCAAGAGCATACTTAGATGTATAATCCTGGAACCTACTCCTATAATCCAAATGAGAGATGATGATAACAGAGAATTTGTCAATTGCTGGGTTTATGTTGAAAGCTGGGTTTATGTTAAAGGATTTCCAGATTGAATCTACGGTACGAGAGAAAGAAGAAATCAATACTGACACAAAGGGTAGGGGCACCCATTATTAGATAATTTAGGAAAGAGGAGATCAAGAGGAAAGCACAGCCTCACTGAATGAAGACCCTTGAGAGAACCTTTCATTTGGTCACGGTCTTTGACAAGGACAATATTTCACTGAACACCAACATCTTCTGTATGTTGAAAGTCTCAAGAATCCTCAGCATCCATCAGAATGTTAACAATAGTGGATACAATATGAACTCCTGATAAAGAAGAAATTAGATTTACACATGTACATAGAGTTTTATATTTACAGAAAAGGCTACAGCATTGGATAATGCACAAAGAAATTTCTGTATCATAAAGGAAAGGAAGAAAAGAAAAGAAGCATATTGCCTGCTGTATTCTCTTCTTTTCCCTTTCACAATTATATTTCCTAGCAGTTATCTATATTCTGAAGATTGAGTGCTTATAATTCAACTGAAAATGATTCTTGTCAAAGTGATCCACTTCTCTGCTAAATCTAAAATGTGAATTTGAATGTTATTTTGTTTTTCAACTCCCCAGAGAATCACTTCCTCATCTTAATTACTTTCTATTCTTGACTTAGTCTATAAGGGACTCCTTAGTTAGGTTTAATTGTCTCCCTTTCATTTTTGTTCTCAGTCTGAATACTTCTTTCATGAAGTCATTTCTCCCACAGCACTAATTTATACCTCAAGCTTGATGATAATCAAATCAGTATCAGCATCTAGACAGCTCTTAATGAATTTTAGAACTGTACATCAAATTACCTGGCTCATAAATTCCTCTATTAGTGTGTTCCCTAAACAATTTAAACCCAAATGTCCAAAATGGAAATTTTCATCCCGATCTCAAACTGTTACTATTCTTGAGTTAATCTTTTAAATATAAAAAACATCAATTTATTTACCAGTCATATAGTCTTGAATTTATCTTCTTTCCTCATTCCTTGCAATCATTACTTATTAATTCCTGTTTATCTTTAGAATTCATACCACTGACTTTTAGTACCACTATTATCTCTTCACGGATTGCAATGAATATTTTTGAATGACTATATAATAGAGTAAATCCTGTTTTACCTAATCTAATTTTAGACTTTATTTTGCAAATTAAAATAATGAATCCAGGCAGGGCTACATGTGGCTGGTGGTTTACGGACTAGTTTAATTTATATTAGAAATGGCTACAAGATATCTATCTTTAAGAGATAAGGGTTTTAAAGAGAGGAAAGGGTTAAAGAAGCTTTCTAGGGAGAGTTTACGAACCTGGTTTCACAGGCTTGGGTCTATAATTGAAGGAAAGCGTTGGGAACAACTGAGAAGCGTGCAAGATATTAAGAGAAATAGAGGGAAAAGATATGAACAGTTTTCTAAATTACACATTTAACCCCACCATACACCTGTTGGTACATTCTTAGAAACTATTGTTGCAGCTTTTTCCGCTCCTGTTGCTCTGTGAGTGGGATGCAGTGTTACAGCTCTTCACTTCCACTGCCAGCGAGCTCCAGGTTCCTATCCCACAAACAAGAATAAGGTGTACTGAGACGGGAAAGTGAGTAAGGCAGAGTCAGATTTATTAAATGACAGAAAAGCTCTCAGCAAAGAGAGGGGACCGCAAAGAGGGCTGCCAGCTATGAGGTTGAGTCCCGGGACTTTATGAACTGGGAATGGGGAGGAGTGTGCTGACTGGTCTGCAGCTTGTCTTGGAGAAAGCACCATTCAGACAGCGGCATGATAGTGTAAAGGACCACTGGGAGGCCAGGTGCGGTGGTTCAGGCCTGTAATCCCGGCACTTTGGGAGGCCCAGGCACAAATCACGAGGTCAGGAGATCAAGACCATCCTGACTAACACGGTAAAACCCCATCTCTACTAAAAATACAAAAAATCAGCTGCACGTGGTGGCACACGCCTGTAATCCCAGCTACTTGGGAGGCTGAGGCAGGAGAATGGTGTGAACCTTGGAGGCGGAAGGTGCAGTGAGCCAAGATGGCGCCACTGCACTCCAGCCTGGGAGACAGAGCTAGACTCTGTCTCCAAAAAAAAAAAAAAAAACCGAACCACTTGGAGGCAGAGGTGAGGTGAAGGCTTGGCTCAGGACCAATCACAGGCTGACGTGATGATTCACCCTATGTAAATGAAGACTCCCCAGTGGCAAATCACAGAAAGGTTAGCATATGTAAAATAAGTGAAAAGTTAGAGACTGGCAGGGCGCCGTGGCTCAAGCCTGTAATCCCAGCACTTTGGGAGGCCGAGATGGGTGGATCAGGAGGTCAGGAGATCGAGACCAGCCTGGCTAATATGGTGAAACCCTGTCTCTACTAAAAAATACAAAAAACTAGCCGGGCGAGGTGGCGGGTGCCTGTAGTCCCAGCTACTCGGGAGGCTGAGGCAGAAGAATGGAGTAAACCCGGAGGCAGAGCTTGCTGTGAGCCGAGATTGCACCACTGCACTCCAGCCTGGGCGACAGAGCCAGACTCCGTCTCAAAAAAAAAAAAAAAAAAAAAAAAAAAAAAAAGTTAGAGACTAAGGTGTGGCCAGGGAGAGGGAAATGTGTCCACAAAAGGAGTGGATGGAATTTGTTCATCTAGTTTCACCGAGTAGGTGTTTCCATTCTCGTACGCTGGCGCTTTCTTACCTGGGGCCTGCAGTTTGATCTTCAGGCTGTTCTTGGTTTGAAGGAGTTTTACCAAAGACCCACCCTGCCTGCCTGACCAGTTTCTTCCTTCCTCCTCTCTCACTATTGAAAATATTTTAAATTGCTTGGTAATTTTATTTGTGGATGCCAGTCCAGTTTGACTGCTTCACTGGATGCACGTGAACCTGCAGATTAGCACCAAGGTTTTTTCAGTTTACTGCACATTTTACTCTTTGTTATTTCAATGTTAAATATCCTCATCCCGCCCGCATCTCTCTGCCAAACCTGGCTCTAATTTA
Organism: Macaca nemestrina; assembly: GCF_043159975.1. Lineage (NCBI taxonomy): Eukaryota > Metazoa > Chordata > Mammalia > Primates > Cercopithecidae > Macaca > Macaca nemestrina. The sequence goes on along the minus strand of NC_092125.1, from coordinate 10,366,082 downwards.
TCTTTCACAATTCGATTTAGATTAGACTTCATCCATATCATTAACCAATCTCTTATGCTGACCTTGCTACTACTAGTTTAGGAGTCTCTTTTCCCTGCCTTGATACGTATTTATCTTACCAGAGCAATGATTATGCCAATGATTCCCTCATTAAACTGGCAGTATCTTAAATATTTATATAGAGATAGAGATACAGAGATCTATAGAGATACGATCTTAATCACTGTTATAGTCTGAGAGCCTGGCCCAGTGATCTCTTAATAATAAACATTTAATACATATTTGTTTAATGAATATATGTCATGTTAATACACATGTACCATGTAAATATAAAAATAAAGTGCTCCTTATATTTGAAATACATTCATGAATCACATAACATGTGGTCAATGACAATCCATATATGTGGTGGTGGTGCCATAAAATTCTAAAGAAACTGAAAAATCCTTATTGCACAAACACCGTTGTGTTACTGTTTCCTTCTAGTATGCAGCATAATGACGTGTTAAACAGTTTTGTAGTCTAGGAGCAATAAGCCATACCATCTACGTTTGTGTAAGTAGTTCTCTGTGATGCTCTGAGTTCTCTATGATGTTAGCACAACGATGAAATCTCCTAACCATGCATTTCTAAGAACATATTCTCATGGTTAAGAGATGCATGGATTCAAGTTGCTACAATGTATATCTACTTAGTGTTTTTTGAATCATTAAGTTTTCTGGAAACCTAATGTTTCCAGAAAAAAACATTGATGACTGCAAGGATAAAATATATGAAACAAGCATATATGAAAGAAAAGAGAAAAACAAGAAGAAATTCTTAAAATGAATAACTATTGAAGAATCCCATGTATTTACTGTATGTTTTCCATCATATCGAAAATCATATATTTTTATTTTATAGCAAAATTTGACAATTTTATTTGTAGTAAAAATTTAAAGGCAGCAGCAAGTGTGACGTGACTCTTTATTGAAAAAGTTTGTTAAAATATTCTGTATGAGTCTTGGGTGATTCTCGGCTCACTAAAGCTTGTATTTTATCTTATCTCCAATGATGTGGCATCTGACTCAGTGTAAAGACTTGTGATCATTTATTTGATTGCAACCATCTGTTTTCTAAAAGTCATTTATCTCTCTCAGGATTTGGAATAATATCTACAGATTCCTAGGGTGCCCTCTTTCTTTTCCCTTGAGGAAAATTACTTTGTCTTGATTGCCTATTTCTTTTTTATTCTCTCCTGGGTTTTGTCCTAAATCAACCCTGTACTTGGGGAGTTCAAAGGCAGCAATTAGGAAGTTTGAGTGTAAGAACTACCAGTGACTACATATGAGAGAAAATGAATATGTGTGTTCAGGGGCCCCATGCGCCTTTCCATCTGCTTTCAACCCGTTAAATTCTCATTCGGAAGCAATGGCATACAGAGAAGTCAGAACATTTATTGTAGCATGCTTTTCTCTAGCTAAAATATGGCATTGCTAATAGGAGAAAATCTAAGAACTTACCTATCATGAGCAGATTATGTGTGCCTATTACTTTATAATTTACTTGTATAATCTATCATATCCTCACAACAAATCAATGAGGTAGACATTATTTTATTTTCATGTAAAAAAAAATTAAGGATTGTAGACTTTCCCAAGGAGCCCTAGTTAACTAAGGGCAGAGATGAATTCAAATCTATGTCTGAATAGCTTCAAGACTTATATTTTCACAGGAGGCTTTTTACCTCCCATGAATATTTAACAGCATTTTAGTTTACTATACTTTCAACTTGGTCCAAAGTTATCTTTCAACTTGGTGGTGTATGTGTTCTATGAATTTCAGAGTATATATAAGGAAAGTAGCAGATATGGCTCTGTGCTAGAAGATGTTTATAGCCTAGTTCAAAGGGAAGCATATGAACAAGTATAAAATATTTCACTAAATAAAATGTAATAAAAACTTGAAGACTCATATGTTTCGTTCTTTTTTTTTTCAGTTTTTAAGGCTGGAGGGTAAATCTCATCCTATTACTTCTGTTTAGCAATGGAGTTCATCACAGTAAGTGTTGAAATCAAGTGTTATATTTTCCCCAACTTTGTTCATCCATTTAAAAATTGTTTGGAGATGGGTGCAGTGGCTCACGCCTGTAATCTCAGCACTTTGGAAGGCTGAGGTGGGCAGATAATTTGAGGTTAGGAGTTCGAGAACCAGATTTATCTATCTTATCTTTTCAAGAACCAGATTTTTGCTAGTTTAATTTTCTCTATTATTTGCATGTTTTCTATTTTATTCATTTCTGGTCTCATGTTTATTGTTCCCTTTTCTCTACTTATTTTGGATTTATTTTGTCCTTTTATGTCTAACTTGTATATAATTAATTTTAGCCCATCATTCTCTTCTAATTTCTGCACTTAAAATTATAAATTTTCCTCAATAAACTGTCTTAGTGGCTTTCTGGAAATTTTATTAGACTATATTACCAGTATCATACATTTTGAAATATTTCCTAATTTTCTTGTAATTTCTCCTTTATGTCTATAGAATATGGAGAAGTGCATTATCTAACTTACAATGTTTAAAATTTTCCCAAATATCTCATTATTATTGGATTTTAGTTGAACTCAGCTGTGGTCACAAATTAACAATGTATAGTTTCAAAAGCATTAAATGTATTGTGACTTATTATTATGGCCTAACTTAAGATGCTCCTGGTGCATATTCCATGTTACTTGAAAAGAATGTGTATTCTGACAGTTTCAGGTGTAATGTTCTACAGTGTTAATTAGGGCAAGATGGGTGATGGCCGTTCAGATCTATATACCTCTCAATTTGCTGTGTAATTCTTCTATCAATTACTGAAAAGAAGTTCCAATTTTAACTCCATTCATGAAGTTTTCTGTTTCTTTTCTTAATTCTATCAATTTTTGCTTCATGTATTTTGAAACTCTGTATGTAGATACATACATATTTAGACTTACTAAATCCTTGAGGAAGTAACTGTCTTTTATTATAAAAAGTGTTTTTCAGTTTTTTTTGGTCAGTGGTAATATTACTTTTTCTGAAGTCTAGTTCTTCTGACACTAATATAATAACTAATTCTTGTGGTTATTTTTTACACAATATATATTTTTCACATTGTATGAAAAAGCTTTAAGTGGGAAAATATTATAAGTGTTTTATATTTACTGTAATATTTATTTTTTCTATTGTTCTTTTTCTTTTCTATAGATCCAAGTTTATATCTTGGATCATTTGTATTCAGTCTGCAAAATAGTCTATACCAAATCTTAAACTACATCCTTTAAGCACATTAAATATGGTGTTCAATTTTCTTGTGACTTGCTTTTTTCTTCTGCAGAGGATTAGTCATTATTTATTTACTATTATATGTAATGTTTCCCCTGTCCTTCTCTGACTGCTTTTAGTATTTCTTCTTTATCACTGCTTTTCTTTAATTTGATTATGATCATTTGCTTTAGTATAATTTTCTTTATCTTGTTTTGAGTTTGCTGAGCTTTAAGGAGGTGTGGGTTTAAAGATTTTTATTAAATATAAAATATTTTCAAACACTTTTTCTGAACTTTTCTTCCCCAGATCTGTTTCTAATGAGTAATTTTTTTGAATATGGGACATACTTTCTTCTCTAATAACTTTTGATTCTTGATGGACATTTTGAATCATAGATTATTAAATATCTGAATTGTGTTGCCTTTCTTTGAGGAATACTGAGTTTTGTGCCATCAAAGAAAACCAGAAGCAGACAGTAGTTAAAGCAATAAAAACAGATTTTCCTCAAGAATTATTGTAATAGAGGAAAAGGGACTTCCACAAAGAACTATCCTCAATTCTGAAAACAGCACGGATAAATGGTGATTTACAGCCAAGGAGCAGAGCAGGGGGAGGCAGTTAGTAGATGGAAAATTACGGAGGAAATATCAGGTATTGGGACATTCTGGCAGAAGTGGCTTGAGAAAATTTTTGCTGAAGCCAAGCCAGGTGATCAGACATCACTGGGAGGGGTGAGGGATGAGGAATTTGATTAGATATTGAAGGTGGGGGAATCTCTTTCAACTGACTGCAAGATTCTTGCTAAAACTGGGCAGTGCAGGCCCAAGGACAGACAGAAAATACAAGGCCTGGAGGGCTTAGAGTTTAGTCAATGAATCAGTGCTCTTAGGAAGCTGATCGATTTCAGATTTTCAGATTAGCTTGATCACTTTAAGGCTTGTTCTTAAGCCTTCCCTTAAGCCTTACTTTACTCTCTCCTAAGGTTTTTGTTGCTGTTGTTGTTGTTTGACAGAGTTTCACTCTGCTGTTGCTCAGGCTGGAGTGCAGTGGCGTGATCTCGTCTCACCCTAACCTCCGCTTCCCAGGTTCAAGCGATTCTCCTGTCTCAGCCTTCCCGGTAGCTCTGATTACAGGCATGAGCCATCATGCCCAGCTAATTTTTGTATTTTCAGCAGAGACGGGGTTTCACGATGTTGGCCCGGATGGTCTTGAACTCCTGACTTCAGTGATCCTCCTGCCTCGGCCTCCCAAAGTGCAGAGACTAGGGATGTGAGTCACTGGGCCTAGCCTAGGCATCACCTTTCTTGGTCCGCTCCTGCTTCTCCCATCAGGGCGTCTCCACTCTGACGTGTTGGGGTTCAAACTCTGCATGCTTCCCTCGGTTTTTACCTACAATGACCTGGTAGTTACTTGCCCAAATTCATGCCTAAGCTTCACTCCTTGTATGTGCACATGAATATTCAGGAAAATATTTCAGAAATATTTGGAGCTCTTCCCTGTATACCTTTCTCCTCTCTGATAACTCTGCCTGTATCTCCAAGTCCCTAAGCTTCAGTTGTAGTCTCTTTAGTTCAGTGAGACAGTGAGATAGCCATGCTCTCCTGATGCTCTCACCTTGTGAAGAATTTTAACAAATTACATAGGCACAAAGCCTGGGCCATCCTAAGGGTCTACTTGTTTCTTTCTTATCTCTCAGAATCACGGTCTTGAGCTGCCTATTGTCCAAAGTAAAAAAAAAAAAAACAAAAAAAAAACAAAAAAACCATTGGTAAAGTTATTCCGTAGGGGCAGAAGTGAAAGTCCAGAATATCAGTTCGTGGTTTTGTTTCGTATTCCATATTGGTAGCCCATTAGAACCTATCAAACTTATGTTTCATGGACATTGAAAGAAGGTTCTTGAATTACAGTTACTATAAACATCATCACATTTAAAGCATATTTCATAACATATAACATTGTGAAAAATGGGTCTTTATAGAAGTACTGCAAAAGGTGTACTATAACATTAAATCATTTTGATTGGCAATCTGTCAAATGTAGACGTGTCATAGTTGATGAAGTCCTTTAATGCCTGCGCACTATGTAATACTTGTCCAAAGTATTTAAGGAGAGCATAAATGCCTCCAATTCTGTAATGAGAAATAAAATGTGTTTTTCTGATGGCAAAATATAGTATTTACTTTCATATGGCAGTGATGTGTGGAAACAATGTATTGATTCACAGAAATATGAAAGTAGACCTTGTTTTTGGCATCCCTATTGTCACCTTATACATTTATTTACAGACTTTTAAGATACTTTTCATACAATTTAGATAGTTTTTCTCAGAAATTTTAACATAATTAATATAAACTAACATATGTGCATATTAAGCTGTTTTCTTTTGTCAGAATTATTTAGAATTCCAGACTTTTCCTGTATTTCAAATATTGAGCTAATCTGAAGATAGAGTTCTTTTCAATTTAAAAATGCTCTGTTTATAATGAAAAGAAGATAAGGGAAAATGGCATGAATTTTGAAATGTTCTCCAGAGAAATTTCTGAAACTTGTAGCTCTTTTTCTTATTTCCAAAAGGTGAACTATACTGTCATATACCCCTCAACTAAAAAATGTGTTTTGGTTATGAAAATGTATCCCTCCAATGAAACAATTTGATTTTCTCTTAGTTCTTGTCATTAAGTTGTACTTTTGAGAGCCATAGATAAAATTGTTAGCATTTGTTTCCCTATATCATATATTAGAGAAACACACACATATACATATACACACACACACATAGAGAAAGAGAGAGAGAGATGCACATGAGTTTATTTCTTCATGATCTCCTAGTGCATTTTATATCAAATTATAATTGTTTGTCTAAGAAGAGAAAACAAGAGAATTATTTCATTAATTATTGTTGATCATTGCATCAGTCATGCCAGACTATTTTTTCTCAAATTGAATAGTCCATCTATTTAAAATTAAACAATTTTAACTCAATGCGTGTCTGTAATTAAATAGTCATTGCTAAAAGCAAGAAGAAAGTCCTGGTTAGTGTACCCAATACTCCCAGTATTGTAAGTATTTCTTTTAAAAACTAGATTTAATAAATAATCTCAGCAGAATTTTAGTCAAACATGAACATGAATGCTAAATAAAGCTGACTATGATGTAGAAATTATGAAGCAGCTGAAATTCTCAAATTTTTAGAAAATTTCTAGGCATATGATTTTTCATAGGATGATTTTTGTAGAAACAATTGAAAATATGCCTTTGAATGTATCTAAACTTGGTCTACTTATGACATTTTATCTCATCAGTAGTGAGACCATATTCCTATAATGTGGTACTAAACGCTCTTAACAATGTAATGATTACAAGGAACAAACTGAAATTCCTGAGATGCATGGGAGCTTCAGTTTCTTTCAAGATCAAATTCCCAAATTACTGATGTGGGATATGTTCCCCAAAATGAGGAATGTACATTTTGTATCATTGATAACCTTTACAGCTAACCACGTAAATAGAAATTATTTTTTATTTTAAATTCTGTCTATTTTTATTGTTTACCTCTATTACAAATATCTATAGCCAAAGGAATACTTATTCTCTATTTTTCTATAAAAGTTTTGGGGATTTGAAGATCATCTACTAATAATAATTTTGTTTGAAGCACCGAAATGTATAGCTCTGCCTAGAACTGGTGTGGATCCATATTTATGTCGGAATTGTAAACATTAATCCATTCTTAGATAAAGTAGTATGTATACAAATGAAAAATAGAAATAATAAGAACGTGTGCTATTGTTTCAGAAGGCCAGACATACTGTTATCCAAAATGAATCTAATGTCCGTTTCAGCCTCACACAGAAAGTATCTCAGTATAAAATTTAAAAATAATATTTATCCCGTATCATGCTTGATTTACTGTGCTTGTTAAGAGAGCAGTTTGCATCTATTGGCGTAACAGTAAAAGCCGCAAGTCCTTAGAAGGTCACTCTGTGCACTAGTCTGAACCCCTTACACGTTTATATGCCCTACACCCATAAAGGTATTCTCATTACATCTTTGAAGTACAAAAAGTAATGCAATGGCCTCCTGAGAAATGTGTATGTGTAATTGCATGCTTGTACATGCAAGGGAGCAATGCAAGGAGTAATGTAAGGAAGTCAGAGAAAGCCTGCCCGATTTACCATAAAAGATATTGGAGCAGAAGGGAGAGTCACAGTTTCCACTGTTTACAATTTCATCACTCTCGTTCTTATAATAATAATTTTAAAATCAGTGAATAGTTTTGGATATTTAGGTCATTGAAGATGCAAGGAAACCTGCCATCACAAAGAGATAAGTGAATCCAGAGAGTAATAGCTGTGACCTGCTTATCTAAAACAGAAGCCACTGAAGCAATCAACAGATAGGAACACTTAAATGGTAATTTTGAAGACAGCTGGACGCTGACTGGGAACAGCACAAGAGAAAAATTCCTGGAGGGCCACAGTCCTAGGCATTTCCCAGAATTTTGTGGGTTTTACATCAAGGAACCTGCTGGGATCCACAGTGATGATCCTGGAAAGATCACCTCAAGATTCTGATGGGGGAGGAGAAAATTAACCATTTAAAGTACAGCTGGATCCCTTAAAACAGAGGTTCATTTTCCAGAAAATTTCCTCTCATTGTCTTATCTAAAGCCAGGCGACTAAGAGTAAGGTAAGAAACAATTATGAAGATCATAGCCCACACAAGCCTTTCAAACACTCAGATTTAATCATAAGATTAAGGAATGCTTCCTCTCTCACACACCTAATCACCACACCAACAAAGCTACGGGGTAATAAATGTAAATTAACACTAAAAGAGCTGCAAGGCAAAAGCTCCATTTAAGGAGGAGTTGTTAGGGTAGTCCAAAGATAATAGGGGAGTGAAAACAAGAGCACTAGAGGAATTTAAAGCCTCTGGCCCCTACAGCTAAAGCAAATATTAAACAATTATAATGCCTAGCCAAATTAACATCAAATTTCACATAAAGACCTATTTATCTTCTTTTCTATTTATCACTGCATTGTATTAGGTGTTCAACAAATTACAAGGCTTGTTTACAGGCAGGAATAATCATAGTCTGAAGAAACAAAACAAGTATCAGAATTGGACTCAAGTATGACATAGGCTTTAAAATTACCAGAAAAGAATTTGAATTAACTATAATTAATATGTAAAGGGTTCAAATAGAAAAAATTAGAGAACATGCAAAATTAGGTGGAGAATATAAGACGAAAGATTTGAAGTCTAAGAAAACAAATCAGATAGAAATTCAGTAAATCAAAGACACGATAATAGAAATAAAGAATGCCTTCTAGTGTCTCACCACTATATACAACAAGGCCAATGAAAGAATCATCTAGCTTGAAGATATGTAAATAGAAACTTCTTAAAACTGAAATTAAAAGAGAATAAGAAATGAAAACAAAATACAGAGCAAAGCACATAAAAATATTGGGATAATATCAAAAGGTGTAACATCTATATTGGAATACCAGTAGGAGAAGAAAAAGAGAATGGAGTTTTAAAAATATTAAATAATTGTAGCCAAGAATATTTCAAGATTAACGGCAGACACCAAATTACATATACAGAAAGCTCAGGGAGTACAAAGCAGGATGAATACAAAGAATGCTATGTCTAGCCATATGATGTTCAAAATACAGGAAACAAAAGACAAATGCAAAACACTGAAGAAAGACAGGGAGGAAATTATATTACCTACAGTGGAATAAGAACAAAAATGACAGTGAACTTCTTGTCAGAAATCAGGCAAACAAGCAGAAGGCAGTAGAATGACATATTAAAGTGTTGACATAAAAAGTAACCAACCCAGAGTTCCATATCCACTGAAATTATCCTCAAAAAGTAGCACATGTAAACTCAGAGACAAAACTGAGAGCACTACCCTTCAAGAAATATTAAAAGTTCTTCAGAGAAAAAGAAAATGATACAGATAAGAAACCTGGAGCCACAAAAAGAAATAAGAGCATCTGGGAAAGAATAAATAGAAGTAAAATAGTTTATCTTTAATCTAGTAGGTAACTGCTTACTTAGAGTAATAATAATTACAACACACATTGATTATAACACATGGATGCATAAAATGAATGACATCAATATCATAAAGAACAAGAGTAAGGTATTCAAAATACATTGATATAAGAAACCAGCTGCAAATTATAATGTGTAACTTGAAAGTGGACTTAGACTCTCTCTATATATATAGACATATGGATTTGTGTATATATATGTTATTATACATACATACACAGAAACACACATACACATATGAAACACTAATTGTATTAAAGAATTATTGATATATTGAGAGGAGATAAATATTGCAGAAAATGACCAATTAAAATATGAGATGACAGAAAAAAGGGGGAGGAAAAAGAGAAAAAAACAAGAGTAATTAATAGATAGAAAATAGTAACAAATACATTAAATATTAATTCCAGTTTAGAAATAATCACTTTATTGTAAGTGATCAAAATATATCAAATAAAGAAAGAAACCTTAAGAGTAGATAAAAAACAGACTCAACACCACATTGTTTCCAAAACAAACAAAAAAATTAAATATAAAGACTCATGACTGGGCACGGTGACTCACGCCTGTAATCCCAGCACTTTAGGACACTGAGGTGGGTGGATCACAGGTCAGGAGATCAAGAACATCCTGGCCAACATGGTGAAACCCCATCTGTACTAAAATACAATAAATTACTCAGGTGTGGTGGTGTGTGCTTGTAGTCCCAGCTACTTGGAAGCCTGATGCAGGGGAATGCCTTGAACCCAGGAGGCAGAGGTTGCAGTGAGCCAAGATCATGCCACTGCACTCCAACCTAGTGACAGAGCAAGACTCCATGTCAAAAAGGAAAAAAAAAAAAAAAAAGAAGACTTATGTAATTCAAAAATTTGGCAAAAGACCCAGGATAGCCAATACTGCCTTGAAGGAGAAAAACAAAGTTAGAAGAATAACATTCCTGACTTCAAGACTTACTATTAGCTACAGTAATTAAGACAGTATGGTACTGGTTAAAAAAATAAATGGCAAATAGATCAACTGATATGGAATAGACACTCCAGAAATAGATCCACATAAATATTACAACTGATCTTTGACAAAGTAGCAAAGGCAATACAATGGAGAAAACATAGACTTTTTCAATAAATTATGCTGGGACAGCTAGATATCTATAGGAAAAAAAAAAAAAGAATGTAGACCTTAACTTTTCACAAAAAATGGATGCAAAATGGATCATAGACCAAATGTAAAATACAAAACCAAAAAAGTCTTTAAAATATATAAGAGGAAATTTAGAAGACCTTAGGTATGGTAATGACTTCTGAGATATAACCCCCAAAGCATGATGCATGAAATAATTGATAAACTAGAAGACTTCATTATAATAAAAAATTTCCGCTCTAAGAAAGACACTGTCAAGAGTGAGAAGACAAGCCTCAGACCAGAAGAAAATATTTCAAAAGCCTATCAAATAAAGGACTGTTATTTAAAATACACAATTTAAAAAAAAATATGTGCAATAAGAAAACAAATGAAGAAAACAATGAATAAGGGAGCAAAAGATCTGGACAAATACTGCATCAAAGATACACAGATGATAAATAGGCATATGAAAAGATCCTCAACATTGTCATTAAGGAGTTGCAATTTAAAAAACAATGAGATACAACTATATGCATGTTAGAATGGCAAAAATCCAAAACACTGACAACACTAAATGCTGATGAGGATGTGGAGCATCAGGAACTCTCACGCAAAATGGAACAGCTACTTTGGAAGACAGCTTGGTTGTTTCTCACAAAGCTAACCATACTCTTACCATAAGATTCAGCAATCCAAAAGACTCAAAAACATATTCATACCAAAATCAGCACAAGAATTTTTAGAGCAGTTTTATTTATAATTGCCACCAAGATGACCCTCAGTAGATGAATGAATGAATAAACAATGGTGCATCCAGGCTATGGAATATTATTCAGCACTAAAAGGAAATGAGCTATCAAGCCATGAAAACACATGGAAGAAACTTAAATGCATATAACTAAGTGAAAGAAGCTAATCTGAAAAGGCCATGCACTGTGTTTCCAACTATATTATATTCTGGAAAAGGCAAAACTAGAGATACAGTAAAAGGATCAATGGTCTCCAGAGGTTGAGGAAAGGGGAAGGATGAACAGAAGGAATACTGTGTATTTGTAAAGCAGTGAAACTATTTTCTGTGATACGATAATGGTGCATGTATGTCATTATACATTGTCTAAAGCTGTAGAATACACAATCCCAAGAGCAATTCTTAATGTAAACCATTAAGTGATTACATCTTTTAGTGATAATGATGTGTCAATGTAGATTTATGAGTGGTAACAAATGTATCACTCTAGTGGGGGATGTTGGTAGTGGGGTAGGCTATACATGTTTGCAGGTAGGGAGCATATGGGAACTCTTTGTATTTTCTCAATTTGGCTGTAATTCTAAAACTGTTCTTAAAAATAAAGTCTATTTAAAAATAAAGAAAGAAAATGAGTTAAACCCAGAGCTGATACATGTGGTTTCTGAGATTTTTAGCAAGAAAAAAAGGGTGTGACCCATGCACTCCACATCTTTTCAACACCCTGAGTTATTTTTTCTGCCTCCACATTGCCTACTCTTCCTTCTCAAGCCTTCTTAGGCCAAAAGTGTTTCCAAAGATATTCTAAGAGCAATTAAAACCAGCCCAGTTGTCCCATAGAAATGGTGTTTACAGTCTTTTAAATAAACATAGAAACCGACCCTCCCTGGTCTTAAAACTTGGAACTTAAACATTTGTGTTATCTGAGTTCCTTCCTCAGGAAACCCCCCTCAGGCAAGAAACTGAAACTCACCAGATCACTGCATCCACATAATAAAAAGCGGGACACCACATCCCTCATGATTGCTTCCCTACTCCTCCCTAATTCCGGTTTTTCACCAGTAGGTACATTCCTTCCCCTCTATATAAACCTTCAATTTATATATTTCAGTTGGCTGAAAGAGATGAATTTGAAACTGATCCCATGTCTCTCCATGTGACATCACCCAAATAAAAAGCTTTCTTTCCTAGCCATACTCCTTGTTCCAGTGATTGGCTTTCAGTGTGGTGAGCAATGGGAACTATACCGAACCCTTGGTGTTTGCATAATGCAATCAGTGATCTGAAATTTCCTCTTCTTGAAGAAGGGTGTGTAAAGATGAAACTTACCAAATTTTAACTCTATATGTAATTTCTCATGAAATTATAGGCAGTATAGTTAACATAATGCTAGACTATGTTATGTTATACTTTGGACTGAACATAACTTTGAGATGTTATTCTGGAATTATTCTTCTCCCTTTCCCTTCACCTCATTCCCCTACTTAATAAAAAAATGCTACAGTAGTTCAGCTTTCTTGATGTTATTCACATAATTTGAGTATCCTTGCAAATGCATTTTCAATTCATATCACGTTAATGATCAAGGCCAAAAATCATTTAGCTCTACTGAATATATTTCATATGTTTAGCCTTCTAGATCTACCTTCTATCAATTCTTTAAAAACACACAGACTCCAGAAATGTTAATTACTTACTAATTAAGAAATAAATTTGGTAATAATTACTATTTAGTTAATTCATTAGTAATATTGTAGTTTATAGATCTCAGCTGACTGCAATGTTTGCAGTGAGCTGGTTACAGTATATATAGATACATGATAATATAATAATTACGTATTAATTAAGAAATAAATCATAACAATGAAGGCGAGTTTGAAAAAGTGTATGCAAACTTTTATTTATAGTAGTCATGTTTCCTATAGTTTATAGATGTATTAAAAATCACATTACATATCAATTTTACACACTATTTTTTTATAAAATTACAGTCAACACAAAAACCAATCCTTGAAAAATTGAAAATGTATACTTTTTATTTTAATAATCATATAACATGTCCTGATTTTTAATTAGCAACTCTTCAGACCATTAGCATACATCAATCTCAATCTCCATCTCATATAAAAGGACTTCCTTTTGGTTTGCTACTAGAGTTGCAAGCTAAATTACACATTCAAAATACCTATAAACTGGCTGGATGCAGTGGCTCATGCCTATAATCCCAGCATTTTGGGAGGCCAAGGTGGGCCAATCTCCAGAGGTGAGGAGTTTGAGAACAGCTTGACCAACATGGTGAAACCCCGTCTTTACTAAAAATACAAAAATTAGCCAGGCATGGTGGCACATGCTTATAATCCCAGCTAGTCAGGAGGCCTGTAATCCCAGCTACTTGGGAACACAATTGCTTGAACCTAGAGGCAGGGGTTGCAGTGAACTGAGCTCTATAAACTACAGTATCCATCAAAATGCAAATTTTAAAAATGTCAATAAAACTACACAGCTGCAGATCATTACACATGAAGAATCCTGACATTATTTATTTTAGCCTTAATAAAATGTATTAGAATTCAGTAAAAAGAACAGCCTATAATTCTTCAAAAGATAAAATAGCATTGTGATTGCTTTTAGTCAGTCTCTAGAGTAGCATTGTCCAGTACAGTAACCATGAGCCACATGTGGCTACTGAACATATGGAATGTGTCTAGTCCAAAATGAGATACACTCTGAGAATAAAATAGGCACTGAATTACAAACACTTAGTACCAAAAACAGTCAAATGGATATTTATTTTTCACTTGTCATATGTTGAAATGATATTTTGAATATGCTGTGTTCAATAAAATTATATTATTAAAATTTATATTTTATTTTATTTTTAGTGTATTTACTAGAATATTTACAATTACATATGTGGCTGGCATTGTATTTCTTTTGGATAGCTGCTCTAGGAGATCACCTACATCTTTATCAGTACTATAGTAATGGCACATCTAATAATTAAATTTGATGCATTCATTTACTCAAACTTTTTTAGCTGATACGACATCATTTGACTAATATTTTTTCAAATAATTGATTTTTTTTCTGAGTTCTGGCATCAAGAAGACAAGTCAAAAAGCACCCCTGTGAATCTGTCAGAATTTTAATTCAAGAACAGTGTGCATGAATGTCATATGGAATAATAATTTTTAGAATTTTCAGCCTTTGCTACACCAATAAATAACAATCATTAAATGTAAAAGACTAAGACATTTATCAAAATTAGTACAGCTGGTAATTTCCATTTCATTAAAATTTATATGTGTTTTCATTTGTAAATTTTCTTAAACAGTCTGAGATTCATGAAAGCTTTCAAAGTTTATAGATAGATAATCATGAACCCAGTGATATTTGATGCAGCATTTCATGGATTTGCTCTTTTTTCTTTTCTGGAGAGAGCAATCAATGATTTCATCAGTTTCCTAAAGGACTCAGTGATACAAAAAGTTTAATTTTCTACTTTAAAACCATTTTAAGTTCCTTCCAGTTCTGTGGCTTCTTTCTGGTTGAGGTGAATGCTATGCATAAATTTCTTCAATTTAGTCTATGCTAATAATTTTATTTTTGAGGATTTGACTTTAAGAAATTAACTGACAATATTGAGAAACAGTAAATCTTCATGTGGTTGGGTGAGGGATTGCTTTTTAAATCTGAAAATTGCAGCAATTTAATAGTTTAAATTATAATTGACACATTCCGAATATCTGCTACATGCAGTGGAAGACTTACGGCCTTCATTAAGAGAAGCTGTTATGTTTAAGTTGTCAAAATTTAGTTAAATTAATTTCTTCTGAAGGCAATCACCAAATCTTACCCAAAAGAAACTTTATGGAATTCTCATACATCATTAACTTCATATGCATATAAACTAATATGAAGTAAAGCATCCCTCAGGCTCTATGAAAACATATAACAACTCTCTAGCCTTCCACTGCAGGATTTGGCATCTGAAACTGCTTTTCCTATCACAGGAGCCAGATTTTCTTTACAGAGCACTAATTTCATAAATATTTTTCCAGCTTCATGTAGCTGAACACACGACCCTTAAACAAGGCCCACAGGCTTCGAAAAACAGAACTACTTTATATGGATATTTGAAAATTAAAACTCATGGCTTTAGTTCCTCCTCTGTTTATGCTAGCATAATAAAATAGTCAATGCTCAGCCCCATCATTTGAAAAATTTCAACCCCACATATATATTTATTGCTTATCTAAGATTCTGAATACTTTCCACAATGTAACAGTAACTGTAAGTATGGTAGGGTTGGCAAGCAGCACCCAGCAATACAAGAGGTGGGATATCCAGGGAGGTGACTGCATCTCATAGCACACCACCCTGAGTGGACTGGAGTCCTAAAGAACCATGGCTAAGAGGTACCCTTTAGATCATGGGTGTCCAATCTTTTGGCTTCCCTGGGCCACACTGGAAGAAATAATTATCTTAGGCCACAGGTAAAATACACTAACACTAATGATAGCTGATGAGTTATAATGTTTTAAGAAAGTTTACAAATTTGTGTTGGGCCGCATTCAAAGCCTTCTTGGCCTGCATGTGGCCCATGGACCCTGGGTTGGACAAGCTTGCTTTAGATGATGCATTGTGTGTGAATAAGGAAAGTAGAGTGGAGAAACCAGAACTTGGGCTAGGGAATGGGATGGACACCCAAGAGACTCAGGAACATAAATATGTACAAAATATTACAGAGGTTTTTGATATTTTGACAATCCCTATGTAGAGCCATAAACCGTAAATGGACACCATCTCAGGGGCTCAGTGACATCAAAAGTATTTTGATAATGATGTCAAGATGTTACATGTCTTTATCACTTTCATTCTCTTATGAGTATAGAGAGTGAAGTTTCCAGAGGGTATGTGAAGTAAGACATCAAATTCAGTAGCAAATATAAGACTTCATTGCGAGGCCAAGGTGGGAAGATCTCTGAAAGCCAGGAGTTCAAGGCCAGCCTGGGTAACATAGTGAGACCTTGTCTTGACAAAAAAATTTAAAAATTAACTGGGCATAGTACTGCATGCCTGTCATTCCAACTACTTTGGAGCCTGATGTGGAAGTATAGTTTGAGCCCAGGAGTTTGAGGTGGCAGTAAGTTATGACTATGTCACTGCACTCCAACTTATCTCTTTAAAAAAAAGAAACTAATCAAGCATTAAATATTTGAAAAAAATGTAAAATAGTGTCATTCTTCTCACTTAGTTTTCCTATAGTTATATCAAACAGAAATATTTTTAAGTTAATGAGTAATACGTTAATTATTGTTATTTTAAGTGAAAAGTAAATGATTCTCTTTTAAATTTCTAATATTTTAAATATTGATAGATATAAATAGAAGCTCTTTGAGTTGCTCAATAACTTTAAAGGTGTAAAGGCGTTCTGAGTCAAAAAAAATTGAAAGTCATAACTCCATGTTAACAGATTAAAATAGAGAAAAAACATAATGTCAAAAGATGCTGAACAGGCTTCTTATAAAATCAACATTTCTGTCAAAGAAACAGGAATAATATTTAGCAATGAATATCACAGATTCATTCAAATTACACTCAGATGTGCAAAGAAAAGTTTCTACCTGACTGATCAATGGGCAATTTTACACTTTTAAATCAGTAATATTTTGGTCTTTTCCAGTTCAACTATCCTTTTTCTATTTAAATTGTCAATATATGTAGTGTTCAAGGTTCAGATTCCTATTTGTTGCTGAATTTAAAAGTGTTTTGGGTTAGGCTTGGTGGCTCACACCTGTAATCCCAGCAATTTGGGAGGCCTAGGTGGGCAGATCAGCTGAGGTCAGGAGTTAGAGATGAGCCTAGGCAACATGGTGAAACCTTGTCTCTATAAAAATACAAAAAGTAGCTGGGCATGGTGGCACGTGCCTGTAGTCCCCGCTACTTGGGAGGCTGGGGCATGAGAATTGCTTGAACCCAGGAGGCAAAGGTTGCAGTGAGCTTAGATGGTGCCACTGCACTCCAGCCTGGGAAAGAGAGTGGGACTCTGTCTCTAAATACATACATACATACATACATACATCATACATACATAGTCTTTTTGGTGATTCTGTTGCCTGAGTTAAACGCTTTCAGAATGCCACTTCTCCAAAGAGCACCTGGTGTATGAGGATGTTCACTCTATCATTGTGGAAGCGGAGGAGATTTCTGATTGGATTCACTTAGTATCTTACAAATTCCCACCCTTTGCTCCAGGTTCCATTTGACCATTATCTGGACTGGGGACTCTCAAGTGTGACTGATTCCACTGGGAATTTTGAGATTTATATTAGCATACAGCATGTGAGTGCATGCCCTGGCCCCTGTCGTACTATTTCTGCATCCTCTTCTCTCTGACTAGGCCTCTGGGCACCCAAAGGTCATATTTTCTCACAAGTGTAAGCAGAAACGCCTATATCCATTCACACTGTAGGTAGGCCATCTGCACCTAGGTGCTGGACTTTAGAATCTGACGAAGCCTCATCTCATCCTACTCTATTTCTGTATGATAATCAATGTTGTACTGGGACAAAGACTTGAGAACCAGCACACTGGATGCAATATCTCCAACACTTATTTAGATGTTTTTAAAGCAATGTTTCATCATCAAAGATCCATTTCAAAAAGTAGTTAGAGGAAATGGAAACTTGCAATATTAGCCATTGTTTTCTACTGTCATCTTCCTTCTAAACTCACCATTGCTTAGCTATAGAGGGACAAACTTCATGCCCCATTCAGTCTTACTGTGACACTTCTCCACTCCCTCCTTTTCCTTTTATATTCCATTTCCCTTGATAAGCTCTCGTACTAATGCAAGAAGAAAAACAGGTGGAAATTAAAAAGAAAAATGAAATTAAAAAGAGAAAAACAAGTTTGAAAAACAAATTTTCCTTTATTTTATGAGTTTATAGATTTCTGTTTTCTGCAACTAGTAACTTCAAATATTCCGTTTTATCTGAGCAGCACAGCAAAGGTCACGACACACCTGAGCAGGCCTGGATTGCAGCCATCCAGGTGCCATAGTGAAGGTTATAAGTCCGTGCAAGGCACTAGAGCAGGCTAGATAACAGTGATCTGGGCCAAGAGTCCTGTGTAATCCTGAGTTATGAACCTGTCACAGTTTAATTAACTGCCTTTGTTCTGCCTCTGTATCCTGGCTTTCACACCACTATGCTTTGTGCCACTATAAGCTTGTTTCAAGCTAGCCCACCCCTTTTAGAAGTGTGTGTAAAAGTCACGTGCTGTGTTTATTCTCGGTCTAGTCTTTGGATGTTAGTCCGCTGCGTCTGTGTGCACTCAATAAAAATCCTCCTCTTCTACCTATTCGTCTCTCCAGTCTCATGAATCCCATAACAAAACCAGAACTCATTTTATGAACTAGATATGCATATATTATTTTTATATAATATGAGAAAAGATATCTTCAAATATCTATATATTTCTATATATAGCAAACATTATAATAAATGATAAAACATTACAAACATTTACAGTAAAATCGAGAACAAAACACAGATGCTCAAAATCCCCTACTATTCATTATTTTCCTGTAGTTTCTACACACCACTTTAGGACATAAAAATGAAAGACATATAAACGTCAGAATGGAAGAGCCAATTTTTGTCTCCATTCATCAGCCAATGGACACTTAGGCTGTCTCCATGTCTTGGCTATTATGAATAACATTCCTGTGATCATGGGAGTGCATATATCCCTTTGAGGCATTGCTTTCATTTCTTTTGAGTATATACACAAGAAAGGCATTGCCAGATCATAAAATAATTATAGAATTATAATTTTAATTTTTTGAGGCAACTCCTTACTGTTTTACATAATGGCTGTATGAATTTACATTTCTTCCAACAGGGGACAAGGGTTCCCCTTTCTCCACTTTCCTGCCAACCCTTGTTATCTCATGAATTTTTGATAACAGCCATTCTATTGGTTTGAGGTGATCCACTTACATGTGGAATCTACAAAAAAAAAAAGTTCAACACGTAGAAACAGAGAGTAGAATGGTGGGTACTAGGCAAAAGAAAGGGAAGGAAATGGAGAGAAGTAAGTCAAAGAGTACAAACTTGTAGTTTTATTGGATAAAGAAGTCTAGCAATCTAATGTACAACAGTGATATGGTTTGGCTGTGGGTCCCCACTCAAATTGTGGCTTTGTGTCCCCTCCCAAATCCCATGTTGAGTTGTAATTCCCAGTGTTGGGGGAGGGACCTGGAGGGAGATGATTGGGTAATGAGGGCAGATTTCCCCCTTGCTGTTCTCATGATACTGAGTAAGTTCTCATCACATCTGCTTGTTTAAAACTGTGTAGTACTTCCTGCTTTGCTCTGTCTCTCTCTTGCTCTGGCCATGTGAAGACCGCTACTGCTTCCCCTCCATCTTCAGCCATGATTGTGATTTTCCTGAGGTCTCATAGCCTTATGGAACTCTGAGTCAATTAAGTCTCTTCTCTTCATAAATTACCCAGTCTCAGGTAGTTTTTTATACCAATGTGAGAATGGACTAATGCAAAAAAATTGTACTGGGAGTGGGGCGTTGCTATAAAGATACCTGAAAATGTGAAAGCAACTTTAGAAGTTGGTAATGGGCAGGGGCTGGAACAGTTTGGAGGGATCAGAAGAAGATAGGAAGATGGGTAAAAATTTGAGACTCCCTAGAGACTTCTTGGATGGTTGTGACAAAAATGCTGATGGTGATATGGACAGTAAAGTCCAGGTTGAGGTGGTCTCAGATGGAGATGAAGAACGTATTGGGAGCTTGAATAAATGTCACTCTTGCTATTCGGTAGCAAAGAGACTGGGGCATTGTGCCCCTGCTCTGGTGATCTGTGGAATTTGGTACTTGAGAATTGATTTAGGGTATCTGGTGTAAGAAACTGCTAAACAGCAAAGCATTTAAGATGTAATCTGGCTGCTTTTAAAAGCCTATACTCATTTGCATAAACAAATCATTTGCATAAACAAAGAGATGATCTGAAACAGGAACTTATATTTAAAAGAGAGGCAGAGCATAAAAGTTTGAAAAATTTGCAGGCCAATTATGTGGTAGAAAAGAAAAACCCATTTTCTGAGGAAGAATTCAAGGATGCAGAAATTTGCATGAGTAAAGAAGAGCTGAATGTTAATAACCAAGACAATGGGGAAAATGCCTCCAGGGCATTTTAGAGACTTTCACAACAACCCCTCCCATCACAGATCCAAAGGCCTAGGAGGGAAAAATGTTTTTGTGAGCCAGGTCCAGGGCTGCTGTTCTGTGCCACCTCTGTACATGGTGCCCTGCATCCCAGCTGCTCTAGCTTCAGCTATGGCTAAAAGCAGCCAAGATACAGCTATGGCTGTTGTTTCAGAGGGTGCAAGCCCTAAGCTTCAGCAGCTTCCACGTGGTGTTGGACCTGCCAGTTCACAGAAGGCAAGAGTTGAGGTTTGGAAACCTCTGCCTCAATTTCAGAGAATGTAGAGAAATGCCTGAATGTCCAGGCAGAAGTCTGCTTCAGGGGCAGAGCCCTTATGGAGAACATCTAGTAGGGCAGTGTGGAGGGGAAATATGGGGTTGGAAGCCCCACACAGAGTCCCCACTGAGTTACTGCCTAGTCCTAGTGGATCTGTGAGAAGAGGGCCACCGTCATCTAGATCCCAGCATGGTAGATCTGCCAACAGCTTGCCTGGAAAAGTCATAGGCACTCAATGCCAGCCCATGAAAGCAGCTGTGGTGGGGCTTTACCCTGTTGGGCCACAGGGGCAGACCTGTTTCCAAGGCGTTGGGAGCCCACCTCTTGCATCACGGTGGCTTGGATGTGAGACATGGAATCAAAGGAAACTACTTTGGCGCTTTAAGATTTAATTATTGCTCTGCTAGGTTTCAGACTTGCATGGAGCCTGTGAGCCCCTTTGTTTTCTCCTATTTCTCCCTTTTGGAATGGGAGAATTACCCCAATGCCTGTAACCCCATTGTGCCTAGGATGTAACTGATATGTTTTTGATTTCATAGGCTCATAGGCAGAAGCGACTTGCCTTGTCTCAGGTAAGACTTTGGACTTGGACTTTTGAGTTAACATTGGAATGAATTAAGACTTTGGGGAACTGTTGGGAAGGCATGATTGTGTTTTGAAATGTGAAAAGGACATAAAATTTGGGAGGGGCTGAGGGCAGAATAATATGGTTTGGCTCTATGTCCCCACTCAAATCTCATGTCTAATTGTAATTCCTGATGCTGAGTGAGGAGCCTGGTGGGAGATGATTGGATCATGAGGGTAGATTTTCCTCTTGCTATTCTCGTGATAGTCAATGAGTTATCATGAGAGCCGGTTGTTTAAAAGTGTGTAGTCACTAGGCATGGTGGCTCATGCCTGTAATCCCAGCACTTTGGGAGGCTGAGACAGACAGATCACAAGGTCAGGAGATCGAGACCATCCTGGCCAACATGGTGAAACCCCGTCTCTACTAAAATACAAAAAATTAGCCAGGTGTGCTGGCACGTACCTGTAGTCCCAGTTACTCAGGAAGCTGAGGCAGGGAAATTGCTTGAACCTAGGAAGCAGAGGTTGCAGTGAGCCAAGATCGCACCACTGCACTCCAGCCTGGTGACAGAGCAAGACTCAGTCTCAAAAAACAAAACAAAACAAAACAAACCATAGCATCTCCCCCTTTGCACTCTCTCTCTCTCTGCTCTGGCCATGTGAAGACTGTGTCAGCTTGCCTTTCATTTTCTGCCGTGACTGTAGCTTTTCTGAGGCCTTCCAGCCATGTGAAACTGAAAGTAAATTAAACCCCTTTTCTTTGTAAATTACGCAGTCTCAGGTAGTTCTTTATAGCAATATGAGAATGGACCAATACAAATAGTAAGACTATAGTTAATAATTATGTATTGTATGTTCAAAATTTGCAAAGAGAGCAGATTTTAAGTGCTGTTACCACACATAAAAAATGCTAACTATGGAAGATAGTGGATATGCTAAATTGCTGACCTCTAGTAATAATTTCACTATAGATATGAATATCAATACTTCATGTGTATACTTTAAATTTTAAAAAGAATGGAATAGACATAAATATCTTTATTGAATACTTATCTTCATGCTAATGTATTACTTTAGGTTTGAATGAATCAAGAGAATGATACGATATTTTAGTAGATTTGTAAGAACTTTCACTAAGGTGGTCTGCTATAAAAAAATATGAAATCAATTGCTTCAGATGACTTTACAAAGCAAGTCAATTAAAATAAAGCTCACAATAGCAATTAAACATCAGTAATACAAATAAGAAATTTTCTGTTTCCTTTTTATTTCTCCCTTCACTCTCATTTCTTAGAAACTGTAGTTAAGCAACTATAGAGAAAAAAAAAGTAATGAAAGAAGATGCTGGAAGCGGAAGGGAAGGCCTTCTCCAATCAAATAATCCCTTTCTGCAGTAGTGTGAGCAGAGGACAGTAGATATATTTAAAATCACTTTCAAAGTTTTCATTATTATAATGAGGCCAAACTCAACTTTTGAATTGAGATGAAGTTTTAATATATAATGTGAGAACATGACATGGGATTGGAAAAATCCTGAAGCCACCCAAGTTTTCATTCAGGGCAGTGAAGAAAATTTCTACTGAGTATATTTTAAAGCAATATGGAGAAAACAAAGTTGTTTTGTGATCTAATCTATAGGTAATGCTAGTATCACCTAATGGTTGTATTAATTTATGAAATTAGAACTCTCTCAATGTCTGACTTTATAAAGTCATAAAATAATTTATACAGTACATATTGTATATAAGTAGGAGTCACCAAATTATGGATATTTACTCTGTTGCATGTTAGAAACTTTTATAAGTGATTTTTATATAGTGTAAAACTCATATCAAAATATACATATGCATAGTGTATTAACTAGACAGAGTTCTAAACACTTTTAGAACATACTACAGGTTATTTCAAAACATGAACAGTTAGTTGTAAACAGCCATAAATTTTCATATATTTAAATACTTTACATTATTCTTTATACTCCCTGGAAAATCTTGTCTCCTAATACTGAGCCAAGTTACCACAGACCCTGTCAAGGTCTCTTCCCAATCCACGTAATATAATTAGTTGCTCCTTCTTTTTGAGCTCTTCTTGCTTCTTTTAAATAATGTCTGCACTTTGGAATAGCATAGTGATTTCAGTTGTTTCTCTTGTTAGATTAAGCTCCTTGAGAACAGGACTAATTTTCTCTTTATTTTTATATTCTCAGTTCTTCATTTATGCTCGATAGCAGAATGATGTATAATAATTTGATTGGAAAAAATAATATACGAATCAGAGTTCTTACAGTCATGAAAATATTTTGTTACTATTGTGCATATTAAGTTAGTTTAAATTTACTGAGTTGCTTCTTTTATTACATGAACATTGTATTCATGGCCTTTGTTTAAAAATCATCAATGATTCCTTTGGTTTCTACCTTCAAAGAGTTAAATTTGTATAAACTAGTCAAACCATTATAAAATGAATGTTAAAATTATGAACCATTTGAGTGACTTATTGTTATTACATATATTAAAATATAAATATAATGTAACTATAGTTTCTGAGACTGAATAGTAAAAAATTTAAAATGATTGCTGATCATGGTATGAAAAATAAGAAGAGACTTACTTTGAAAAAGTAAAACAGACATAAATCCGTTTAGTGGTTGATAATATAGCCAATATTTTAAATGATAGTGGTTTAATATACACAAACTGAATTTGATTTTATAAATAAAATATAAATTACTAGAAAAGAAATTCATATTTCAAAGGGAGAGTAAAGCACATTCCAGTCATGCACAGATAATGATGCTTCAGCCAACAATGGACTCTGCCTGTATAACAGTGGGCCAATAAGATTACAATGCAGCTACAGAATTCCCATCACCTGATGCCATCACAGCCATCCTACTGTCATAGCACAGTGCATTACTCACATGTTTATGGTGGTGCTGGTGTAAACAAAGCTACTGTGCTCCCAGGCCTTCTCATTTACTCACCACTCACCCACCAACTCACACAGAGCAACTTTCAGTCCTGGAAACTCTATTCATGGTAAGTGCCCTTACAGATGCACCATTTTTTAATCTCTACCATATTTTTACTCTACTTTTTATATGTTTAGATACACAGATACTTAACTTTGTATTATAATTGCCTTCAGTATCGAGTACATTAACATGCTGTACAGCTTTATAGCCTAGGAACAACAGGCTGTGGACCATATAGCCTGAGTGGGCTATAACATCTAGGTTTGCGTAAGTACACTCTGATGTTCACACAAAGATGTAATTGCCTATGGATATATTTGTCAGAACGTAAGTATCTCAATTGTTAATTGATGCATGATCATGATCATGATATAGCCACCTAGGCTATATGGTACACAGCCTATTTCTCCTAGGCTATAAACCTGTACAGAGTGTTACAAGGCAGAAGAAAACTAAAATATATATATACAACATATGTATATACACACACACACAATATATGTATATATGTACAATTATATATACACACAATATGTATATATACACACAATATGCATATATGCACGCAATAGGTGTATATCTATATACACAATATGTATATATCTATATATACACAATATGTATATATGTACATACACAATAAAATATACAAGGCAGTAGAAAACTAAGCAACATGATCTGAAGGACACTGTAAGAGTCCTTTAACTTCATAGTACATCATGTAATGATCTATATAGTGTCTGTATGGTAATCACCTATATTGCCACCTCTTAGCTTTATGTAAGAATGATCAATGATGTATTTACTCTATTTTTGCCTTTGTAAAGATATACAGCTCCTCTTCTTGGAAAATGAGATTGGCAAGGCATATATGCTGCATTATCGCTACAATCTTACTTCTTATTTCCTTCCTTTCATCCTTCTGTCTTCCTGTTACGAAGTGAATTGTGTCCCCCCAAATTCCTACATTGAAGCCATAACTTCCAAAGTGACTATATTTGTAGGTAGGGTCTTTAGGAAGGCAGTTAATGATAAATGAGGTCATAAGTGTGAGCCCCTAATCTGATAGGATTGGTGTTTTTATAAGAAAAGGAAGAGATACCAGAGAAAAAAGAAACCTCACTAGAAACCAACCCCAAGGGCACTGTAATCTGGGATTTCTGGCCTCCAACACTGTGAGAAAATAAATTTCTGTCGTTTAAACCACCCAGTATGGTATCTTCTTATGACAAACTAATTATCTTCCCTCCCTTCCTTCCTCCCTTCCCTCCTTTCTTCTTTCCTTCTTTCCTTCCTTCCTTCTTTCTTTCCTCCCTTCTTTGTATCCACCCAATTGTTTCTCTCTTTTTTTTAACCTCTCTCTGTTTTTAAATGGAACCTTTTCTCTCCTCTGTGGTTAATAATCCACAATAGCAATGCACATTTCAAGCTCAGAGTTGGGTCTTGATTGATCTAAGTCAATCATGATGTTTCTATTCCCCTTACCAATTGTTGGTTTAACCTATATCATGTGATACAATTTTGCCAAATGAGACAAAGGGAAACTTCTGAGGGGCTTCTGGCAAATTGCCCTTACTCTTATTGATTAAGAGTGAAGGAGCTCCTTTTAAAACTCGGAATATTATATGGTTTAGATATTATTATATTTGACACAGATGGACCAGTCTCAGGCAATCCTATACAAGATAGAAAAACAGAAGGATTTTGCAATCTGGGTCCCTGAAGCCTTTATTGAATCATAGTATCTTATTTCCAGCTGTAATACTAAATTACCATAGACTATGTAGTTTCATCAGAAATCATTTATTTCTCAGGATTCTGGAGGATGGGAAGTCCAAGACTGAGGCATCAGCAGATCAAGCCTCAGGTGAGAGTACTCCTGGTTTTCAGGCAACTTTCTTCTCCTTATATCCTCACATAGCAGAGCGAAAGAGAGAGAGAGAGAGAGAAAGAGAGAGAGAGCTCCTGTCTTTTCGAGAGAGAGAGAGAGAGAGAGAGAGCATGCTCCTGTCTTTTCTAACAATACCAGCAATCCTATCATGAGGGATTCACTCCCAGGACCTAATTACCCCTCAAAGGCTTCATCGCCCACTGGGGATTACAGTTTCAACTTATTAATCTGGCGAGAGAAGGGCATAAATAGTCAGTCTATAGCAATGGATTCAACATGCTCTGGAAGTTCTCTAGACCTGAACTTCTTACCAAGACATTAATTTTCCTTATTCAGACAAATTCGAGTTTGACTTTTTAGCATAGAACTGAAAGCATCCTACTGGGTACAAAACAATTCTGTGGTAACATCATAGATGATAACACTGTGTAAGTTGATGGCAATAATTCTCTGAGTTTATTGTGTTTTGTTTTATTCATTTTCATTAAGACTGCCTTGAAATACACAGTGCATTAAGAATGCTTTTTCTTTTCTCAGTATTTTTTGCATTTTTTTGGTAAAATTAACAATTTACATTTTTAATATTTTCTTAAAGGTGAGATATAATATACATTTCACGCCTAAAAGGCACACAGAACAGAACTTGTACAACTCAGTTATTGAAAAAGCAGACAATTATGTCAATACAACTTGAATCAAATAAAACAAAATTGCCAGAACCCCAGAAGCCTCTTCCATAGCCCAATCACAATCCTGACTTCTAAAAGCAGAGGTTATCTTTGCCTGTTTGGTAACATGTAAGAAAGAGGATCATAAAGGATGTTTTATTTTTGTTAGATTATTTTCTTTATAAATAATATGTTTTTGAGATCCATGCATGTTTTGCAATTAGCTGCAGATTTTTCATTTTTATTACTATATAGAATTCTAATATGAATATATCTATATCTATATATATATCAGTTTCAACACCGATAGAAATTTGTCAAAAGATATTTAAGATGTGAAAATGCAAGCCACAGGTCAGTAGGAGGTATTTACAATATGGCTATTCCTTGGTTTCTAAGTAAGATTGATTCCAGGACCCCATATAGATGCCAAAATCCACAGATGCTCGAGTCCCTTAAATAAAGTGGTGTAGTATTTGCAAATAACCTATGAACATGCTCCCATATACTTTATATCACCCTTGGGTTACTTATAATACTTATTGCGATGTAAAGGCTATGTAAATAGTTGTTACAGTACATTGTTTTTTGTTTGTAACAAAGGATATCCAAATCTCCAATGAAAACAAGATTATTTTTCTTTTTAGTAATCATAAAAATGCACATTAAAGCATAATTAAATTATACTGTATATCCCACAGAATAGAGAAAAATAACAAAAAATACACAAATGAATGAAACCAACAAACAACAAGCAAATGACAATATCAAACATTAGCAAAAAAGTAGAGCAATAGGAGCTCTTAGTTTCTGCAGAGGGGATTGGGAATTACTAAAATATTTTGGAAAACGTTTTCCTTAATACTCTAAACTTAAGCATATGCATTCCGTATGACCTGAAAATTTTACTCACAAATGTATTCCCACTTGGAAGAGTTGACCATTTGTTCCAAGGGACATGTGCATAAATGTTTCCAGTAGATAATCCTATTAGTCAAAAAAAAGGGGGAAGTATTTTTTAAATCATCTGAATATATGCTTTAAATTATTGTAATCTTTCTTCCTTATTAATTCAATTGAATCAATTGCATAATAATTTATAAAAGACGAAGAGCACTAAAGGATGGAGGAAGAAAGGAAATAAGAGTTAAATGTTCAACCTCGTCAGCTGAGCCAGAAATACTCATAGGGCATCTATACACTCAAAATTTATGGACACTAAGCTCAGGTGTATCAATTATGGTATATAATACCATTACTATGCCTCTTGAGCCAACTCTCTCATTCTCCACGACCATTTTTTATACCTAATACTCTCAAGTCTAATGTGCAGACATGGAAGTGTACTGCTCGCATCTTCCTTCAGGAGAGACCCACTGTAAGGAATGCAGTTGGATTAGTGACTCCAGCTGTTACAACTTTGAATTCCTCATAGCATTCACAAACAGGCTATACTCTTCTTCCTGAGTTATTCCCACGTGTTGACTGAACATGGTGGAGGAAATGGAACTCATTTCTGAAGGACTCCTCAAATGCACACTATGCCCTGGGACTCCCCTTCATCCTGATTGAGATTTTCTCAGAGCTGCACTTCAGTATAAGTCTGATGTGCAGACTTATATATTCTATCTACTCAGTCTTCTTTCCTTTTTAAAAAAAATCTTCTTTACTGATTGGCAGACCTGCATTTGTTCTAAAGCTCTCCCTGCTAACTCCTGATCTTTCTGCCCTTTGTCCTTCACAGAATCTTCCCTAAATAAATCGTTCACACATCCAATTCTATCTTGGTGCCTGCTTCCGAGAGAACTGGAACCCACATGCCTAGTAACCTATACCCTCTTCAAAAGCCCCCAGGAATGCTTTCTCACAGTCCTATGTTATAGAGTCAATAATCCATAGAAATTCCTCAACTTTTCCCCAAGAGATTCTAAAAGCAAACCTACACTGTATCCGTTAATATTTTTCCAGATTGTCAAAAAGAGTTGTTCAGCTTTAGATTAAAGGTGACTGCAAATTATTTGCCACATTTTCCAATGAAAGGTGGGATCTAATTTTCCTGACTTTGACATTGAGCTGGAACCTCTGAGGCCAGATCACATAAAACATTGCAGATTTCAAGCACATCTATTAAAACACTCTGTGGGAGGCCCAAGCCACAGTTTAAGAAGTTAGAGTACGCCAAGATCTTGTCCTCCCAGTCCATAGTCTCAACAGAGCCCAGTCTTAGAGCCATTTTTCACTAAGGCACAAGACATATAAATGAAGTAATCCTCCACATACCATTACAATCTCAGTCAATGACACATGGAGCAGAGGACTCACTCAGCTCACTCAGCTGGTTTCCACCTCAATTCGTGACCCTCCAAATGTTAAGCAGTAGTAAAGGTAGAACTAAAGGTTATTGTTGTTAAGTTGCTAAGTTTCACAATAATTTATTATACAGCAACAGAAAACCTGAACACCCTGCTCCTGTCTCTGGGTCATACATTAACCCATGGGCTCTGTTAAACTATCCTTATTGTTTTAGGAGGATACAGTGTCATTGTTTCCTTTTCCTCTATTTATCCAATTTTGCACTGTTTGGCACCATTTGAACATGCTTAATTCTTAAAAGCACAGACCCTGTGGACCAGGCTTGTTGGACTAACAAATGGACACCACGATTTCAGTGGTTTCATCACATAGAAGTTAATATTTTGCTGCTGTGAGATCCCCGGGAGGGCGTTGAGATTGTCAGGGGCTCTTCACTACATGAGCATTCAGAGACTCATGCTGCTTTCATCTGTGTCTTTTCCATCCTCTAGGACCTCATTATAGTCTGTATCTATCAGACAGAAAAGGAAAGAGTGCAGAAAAGGGGCAAAAGAAATTTTACATACTGGGCACAAAACTGGAACATCTCAAATCATCTTATAGTCCGCTGGCTAAAACAGAATCAAATGGTCACTGTAACTGTAAGGGAGCCTCAAGTATAGCTTACCTTCACAGCCAAGAATAGATTGGTTATTCTAGTTAGCAGCACCTGTAACCTTTTATCAAGATCCTTAGTTTCTTTGCATTGGGTTAGAACATGCTGCTTTAGCCCAGCAGAGTTTGTTATTACCAACCTTCTGAAGTCTTCTTCTATCAATTCGTCTGTCTCATCCTCTGTCCAGTGCTGCACCCTTCCTGGAGAGGCATTGCAATCATTTGGAGGAGTAGAGGCACTCTGGCCTTCTGGGTTTTCAGCATTTTGTTGTTGTTGTTGATTCTTTCTCATCTTCATGAGTTTCTTTAGCATCAATCTTTGAGTGAGACTGCTGACCCTTGGATGGGTTTTTTTTGGGAACTTTTTTTGTTGCTGCTGTTGTTGTTGCTTTCTGTTTGTTTATTTTTCTTGCAATGTTCAGGACCCTCTTTTGTTGAGCTACTGCGGTTTGCTGGGTGTTCGCTTCGGGCCCTGTTCATCTGGGTCACTCCAGCACCCGGAGAGGCCCCTCCAGGAGTCTGGAGAACAGCAAAGGTGAGTACTTGCTTCTTCCTCTGGGTTCTCTGACCTCAAGGGGCACCGACCTGATGCCAGTAGAAATGCTCCCTTATAGAGTGTCTGCAAACCCCTGTTGGGGGGTCTCACCCAGTTGGGTGGCACAGAGAGCAGGACCCATCTAATAAAGTACTTTGACTGTCCCTTGGTGGAGGGGTTGTGCTTCACTTGGGGAACCCCCTCATCTGGGCTGCCTGGATTCCTCAGAACTAGCAGGAGGAAAGACTTAGTCTGCTGGTCTGCTGAGACTGCAACCCGTCTTCCTCCAGGGTCTCAGGCCCAGGGAGATGAGAGTTCTATCTCTAAGCCCCTGGCTGGAGTTGTTGAAGTTCCTTCAGGAAGGCCCCACCCAGTGAGGACAGATGGGTTAAAGTCAGGCCTGAAGAGGCCCCCTGTCCACAGTCTGCCTCAGCTGGTGTGCTGGGCTGTGGGGGATACTTCTTGCCATCAGGCCGTCCAGCTTCCTACTCCAGCAGGGGAGAAGCATGGCCTGGAGCTGTAGAGATGGCTGCTGCCATTCCGCCACGCTGGGAGCTTAGTGTGTCAGGAGGCTGTCAGTCCCAGTGTTGGCTGTGGTCCCTCCCTCAAGGAGATCAAACGGCTTAGACAGCAGGTAGCTGCAGCTGTGGTGCTGGTCGGGGCAGGCTCAAGCAGATTCTAGCTTAGTGGCTGTTGAGAATCTGCATCGCTCTGTGGTTGGGACCCTCGGGACCCTGTGTCGTGGGTTCCTGAGTGGGATCTTTCAATCTGCGGGTTGCACAGTTGTGTGGAAAAAGCACATTATCCCAGGCTGGGTAGCATCCTCACTCACTGCCTCCCTTGGCTGAGGGGTGGAGGCTTCCCTGCCCTCTGTGGCTCTGAGGTGGTCCGCCACACCACGCTGCCCTTCCTTCCAATCCGTGGGTGATGCCAGCTGCCTAGTCAGTTCTGCTGACAGAACCCGGATACCCTGTTTGCCAGTGCAGGATTCGTACACTGTTATGGCTCTTTTCCCTGGAGCCTCTGATCATGCTGCTTCTAGTTGGCCATCTTGGCCCCACCCTCGGTATTCTCATATTAGAAAAGTGCTTAGTATAGTTCATAGTATAAGGAGAAAATGACGTTAATCTTCACAGATGCTACAAAAGCACTTGTTAAAATGTAACAATAATTCTTGATTAAAAATGCCTTCAATAAAATAAGAATAAGATATATTTATATATATATCACAAAACTCGCCTATCTATATCTCAATGTGTATGCATGTGTTTGCCCCAAAACCTGACATCATACTTAGTGGGAAAAAGACTAGCAATAGTCCTTCTAAAGTTCTATTAAACTCAGGAACAAAACTAGTGTGCCCTCTAACGTGTTTTAAAATATACTAGCCAATTATATTACAATGTAATTATACAAGAGAAAGGAATAATCAATATCAAAATATGAATAGTGAAGACAAAAAAATCTTCTATTTATAGATGATAATATTGGATTTTTTTTGGTTTGTTTTTTAGAGGAGTTCTTGCTATGTTACCATGTGGTCTCAAACTCCTTAGCTCAAATGATCCTCCTGCCTCAGCTTTCCCAGTAGCTGGGTGTACCTACCCTGCCTGGCTCAGAGGATCAACTCAACAACTTCTATAAAACAAGAGGATTCAGTAAGTGCACTGACAGAAAAATCAGTGTGCAGAAAATGCTACCTTTCATATATACAAATAACAATCAGTGAGAAGATGTAATGGGATTTAAAATCACTTAAAATAACACCAACAAGAAATTTGTAGGGATAAATTTAAGGAACTTATATCAAACTGCTACAGAAAAAAATACTGCAGCACCCCTAAAGGACACAGAATAAGACTTAAACAAATGGAAAGCCATCCTTTGTTTTGAATAGGTAGATTCAAAATAATAAAGTTAATTCTTAAATTATAATTTAACGTGGTCTCCATAATACTTTGAGAGATCTTTTATTCTGGAATTACACAAAGTTATTATTCCAAAATACAGAAGAATATCTAGGAAAACGCAATTAATATTAAAGCATATTCTAAAAACCATGTAAATTAAAACAATGATGTACTGGTAAATGAATGCACAACCTTCTAATTTTGCAAAATAGGAAGTTCTTAAATAGATTTACATGTATTTGTGAATTTAGAATGTGAAGACATCATCTTATATTTGCAAGATAAAGATAAGCTTTTTAGTACATGCCACGGTAAAGAAAGAAATATAAATGGCTCATAAATACATATGAACATCAGTCATAATAAGATAAATGCAAATTAATGCTAAATCAAAATATTTTTCACCTTCCAAAATTGATAAAACATTAAAAGTGTGACAACAGCATACTTTGTTGGTGAGACTTTAACAATGATCAAAATTCCAAAGAAAAATAATCTCCCTTTGACCCAATGCTTTTATGTTTCTGAGTGTCTATACCTATATCTATATTGGCACACTTATAAAATGTCCCCACTTATAAAATGTCCACAATTGCTCATTTAACCCTTTTCTTTTGCAGTAACAAAAAAATCGCAAGTAATTCTAGCTTTCCACTATAGGAGACTGATTTAAAAAACTGTGGAATGCCCACAAAATATAATACTGTATAATTACTTAAAATAAATACTTCAGAGGGTCCCTAAGTGCTGGTATGAATCGTTTTAAGTGAAAAGCAAGATGCTGGACTGTGGGATTATGAAAATTCACATCTACATCTGTATCTATTAATATATGTATACAGAAAACCTTTATATGTGAAATGAAAAATAAGACTACAAACTCTTGTATACTTTTATTTCTAGATAATAATAAACAAGAAATGTCTCTAAGAGGAGAGAAAGGAGAGAGATCATGGCAGATGGGACAGAGGTAGGAACAAGATTTTACACTCTATATATTTTGTATAATTTTGATCTATGTACCTATAATCAGCTCATATGGCAACCTACATCTGGCTCTTCTTTTAGGTGGTTGTTTATTATGTCTGTTTGTATGTCTCAGTTTTTCTAGCATACTGGGCAGGGGGCTAGTTTGGTGAATGACAGAATTTCAAATGACTGTTGGGAAAGGGACATTATTGTAGTCTTGCTAAAAAGGTGACTTTGAAGTAATAAAACGTTTCCTCTTTTTTTACCTTTTAAAATCTTTGTTCACCAAACATCTTTAAATCCTATAATGAATTGATTTCATATTGAGAGATTGGGTCATTACAAAACAAAATGTACACCAAAAAAACCCTCACATAATGAGAAGAAAAACAAAATTTAATATTATGACTTCTTTGGTGAATTCTCTGTTTAAAGAGTATATTAAATATATCCAGCAGTAAAAAGCATGCAACTTTGTCAAGTATGAAATATTATACATCAGCAATGTTCAATATGTCAACTTCATATGAAATTGAGCATTTTGTATATTTTGTTATCTTGTCTAAATAAAATAATATACAGTAAATATAACCTATTAAGGTGATATTTGTATTTCCTTACCCATAAATTGTACATCTCTGAGTAATGTATTCTGAGATACAAAATACATCAAGCACATTTTGATTGCTGATTGCTGACATTTTACCTCGACAAACAGCAGGAAGAAGGAGGATTCTTTTAAACACTCTTCACATAAATGTACGTGTCATTTTAAAATAGAATTGAACATATTTTTGTCTGTATTGTTTTGAACTGTTTGAGAATATGTATGAATGGTAGACCTAGAGTTTCTATTGCATCTGAGTTTTGAACAAAGCTAGGTGCCAGATTGATCAATTAGATATTCTTTAGCTGGGAAGCCCTTTATACCTGATTTTCTCATTTTTTTCTAGTCCTCATAAAGATTTGCTGAATTGCAACATTATGGGAGGTGCAAGTCACATTGTCGGAAGAACAAGTCGCATTATGATGGAATATACAAGTTATTAGGTATTATTTTTATTTAGGAGTTCTAAAATATGAACTATTTTTAAAATCATTTTCCATAGTGTATTAATTTATTTTCTTAGTAAATATGTATTAAGAACTTTGTATGGGTGCAGAATTCCATATCATACCTCGGTTAGTTTACAATGTCTTTGAAGTGAATAAAATTTGTATCAGTGACATGACGTACTCAGTAATTTTGAATATGCAGATGTTATTATTCTTATCTGATATACAAACTAAAGTGAAATTGTGACCAAACTTAAGCCGTGGTAACCAAGCATGTATTATATTACAGAAGATCATGTGAAGTGTTCTGGGAGTACAAAGAATAGATTAATCAGTAAGACTATGAGTACTTCATAGGCACCTTTTAATATAAGTAAAATGAACTGAGCTTTAAGGAGCAACAAACTTCATACTCTTCCAGGAGTCTCCATATTTTCTTTCACTGGCTCCTGCCTGCCTTTTCACCAGCTATTCATCTAGATACCTTTTCTTATGTCCCCTAACTTAAGAAATAACCCAACCAGATGGATCTGAAAATTGTTATTTAGCTTAAACAGAGCACTTAAAAAGATTTTCTGTATTTTATTGTATAACATTATCTAGCAAAGGTATCTTGGGTATTTAATTTAAATCACAATGTATACATTTACCCTCTCAAGCCCTAATCCTTCTTGGGCTCATTTGTATATTTATTTATATTCTTTTATTATCAACTAATTATGCGTGCATTCCCCAGCTTTCCTAAGGTATACTCTGAAGCTTTTATGTCTTCCATTATGAACTGTCTTTGAAACAGCCAACCACACAATACTTCTTTTATATTTTGGTTGAGATTCTAGCTATCCATCAAAACCTGTTTCCATTTCTTCCTACACACACACCTGAACCACGTTTTTCCATCTCCTTTGCAGTTAGGTGCAGCTACATCAGTGAATTCTAATCAATATTTTGTGAACAAAACTGCATTGTGCCCCTCTCAGATCTGTTTCTAAATCTGTCTAGTATGTGCATCTTCATTTCTCTCTTTCTTCAGATGGAATGAGATGGAAACAACTCATAAGTGACCAAGAGCATACACGTTGAAGATCCAGAGCTCCAGTAAATCTGGGGCTATCTTGATCTTTTACATAGTAAAGAAAAATGCTTCTATATATTGAATGATCTTTTTATGGACCAACATGTTTAGATCTACACAAGAACTAATATACACATAATCCTTGATTTTGTTGAAAACATAACTTCCTATGTCTGTGGCATAATCAAGAAAACATAATCAACTTCCATTATGTGGTACAACGACATATTTAGTGTCAATGCAGTCTGCCTTATCCTAACAGTATACAAATGGACAAATACAAATATTGTTGCAAACTTAACTTTTGTTATCTAAGTTCCTTGGTGATACCCTAAGGATCTTTGAATTGGTTCACTGTGCAGTTATGGCTTATTTATCTACTTTCCTAAGTGTGGTAGAAAAATCAGTTTTTTTGGCATCTGTATTTTGTGGTGGAGTTTGATAATCATTCCCTGAAGTTTAGCTTAGAAAACTTCTAAACTTTCCAGCCCACTCCTAAGTTTTCCAACTTAGAAAACTTCTAAACTTTCCAGCCTACTTCTAAGTTTTCCAACTTAGAAAACTTTCCAGCCCACTCCTTCTTTATGTCTTATTTAATCCCTTTAGATCAAAAGAGTAGATTCCCTTGGCTACAAATAAGAGTTTTTTCCAATTACAGTGACCTATGTAGACCCATCTCCAGCTCACTGTCTTCCATGTTCTTCATAACTCTCTGGACCACTCCTCTGCTTCATCTGTCCCCAAGATTTATTTTGATGTTAGTCATCATAAATCACAGTAGACACTAGAGAGACATGAGGCAGTTGGCTAAGAGAGGACTCATCAGTGTGGATGTTATTCATTAAGCCAGTGTTTACTGCATTCGTGTCTTGCTCCATTTTTTCCAGAAAGAACTCATACTTCAAAACTTTTCATCTTTTTCCTATGCACTAGTTTCTCTTATCAAAAGAGTCATTTGTTTTCAAAAGGTACATGTTCAAAATTAGAGAAAATGTTTTAAAATTTAATAGTTTGTGGAAACATCATCGAACTGCTGTTTGTTTTCTCTTAATATTTAGAAATGCAGAATTGTATTGTTTATGGAAAAATAAACTTCCCAAACACAAATTCACACACACACAAACGTACACACACAGAGTAATATCTTGAAGATACACAAGACTGTCTTGCTGTCTTTTATCTTATCTCTTCTTATTAA
This sequence comes from Macaca nemestrina, assembly GCF_043159975.1. Lineage (NCBI taxonomy): Eukaryota > Metazoa > Chordata > Mammalia > Primates > Cercopithecidae > Macaca > Macaca nemestrina. The sequence continues at coordinate 10,329,562 of NC_092125.1, read as the reverse complement.
ATAAATAGCACTTGGTTTCTGACAATAGCATTGGAAAGTTTTTATAACTAAAGGTAAAAGTGGAGCAAATCAATAAATGTAATCCATCATATAAATAGAACCAATGGCAAAAACCACATGATCATCTCAATAGATGAAGAAAAGGCCTTCAATAAAATTCAACATACCTTCATGTTAAAAACTTGCAATAAACTAGTTATTGATGGAACATTTCTCAAAATAGTAAGAGCTTTATGACAAACCCACAGCCAATATAATATTGAATGGGCAAAAGCTGGAAGCATTCGCTTTGAAAACCAGTACAAGACAAAGAAGCCCTCTCTCATCACTCCTATTCAACATAGTATTGGAAATTCTGGCCAGAGTAATCAGGCAAGAGAAAGATGTAAAGGTATTCAAATAGGAAGAGAGGAAGTCAAGTTGTCTCCGTTTGATGATAACATAATTTTCTATTTAGAAAAACCCATCATCGCAGCCCCAAAATTCTTGAACTGATAAGCAACTTCAGCAGAGTATCAGGATACAAAAATCAAAATTCTGCGCAAAATTCACAAGCATTACTTTACACCAACAACAGGCAAGCAGAGAGCCAAATCATGAATGAACTCCCATTCACAATCCCTACAAAGAGAATAAAATACCTAGAAATACAGCTAACAAAGATGTGAAGGATCTCTTCAAGGAGAACTACAAACCACTGCTCAAGGAAATAAGAGAGGACACAAACAAATAGAAAGACATTCCATCCTTATGGACAGGAATAATCAATATCATGAAAATGTCCATACTGCCCAATGTAATTTATAGATTCAATGCTGTTCCCATCAAACTACCATTGACATTCTTCACAGAATTAGAAAAAAAAACTGTTTTAAATTTCATATGGAATCAAAGAAGACCCTGCATAGCCAAGACAATCCTAAGCAAAAAGAACAAAGCTGGAGGCATCACGCTACCTGACTTCAAACTATACTACAAGGCTACAGTAACCCAAACAGCATGGCACTGGTACCAAAACAGACATATAGACCAGTGGAGAAGAACAGCGATCTCAGAAATAATACCTCACATCTACAACTATCTGATCTTTGACAAACTGTTCAAAAACAAGCAGTGGGTAAATGATCTCTTATTCAGTAAATGGTTCTGGGGAAACTGGCTAGCCATATGCAGAAAATTGAAACTGGACTCTTTCCTTACACATATTATGGAAAAACTAACTCAAGATGAACTAAAGACTTAAATGTAAATCCTAAAACCATAAAAACCCTAGAAAAAAACCTAGGCAATACCATTCAGGACATAGGCATGGGCAAAGACTTCATGACAAAAACTTCAGAAGCAATTCCAACAAAAGCCAAAATTGACAATTAGGATCTAATTAAACTAAAGAGCTGTTGCACAGCAAAAGAAACTACCATCAGAGTGAACAGGAAACCTAAAGAATGGGAGAAAATATTTTCAATATACCCATGTGACAAAGGTCTAATAACCAGAATTTACAGGGGACTTAAACATATTTACAAGAAAAAAAGACCCCATTAAAAAGTGGGCAAAGGTTTGTAGCTCTCTTGAAGAGGTCTTTCATGTCCCTTGTAAGCTGTATTCCTAGGTATTTTATTGTCTTTGTAGCAATTGTGAATGGGAGTTCACTCATGATTTGACTCTCTGTTTGTCTGTTAATGGTGTATAGGAATGTTCATGCTTTTTGCACATTGATTTTGTATCCTGAGACTTTGCTGAAGTTCCTCATCATCTTAAAGAGATTTGGGGCTGAGACAGTGGGGTTTTCTAAATATACAGTCATGTCATCTGCAAACAGAGACAACTTGACTTCCTCTTTTCCTAATTGAAAACTCTTTATTTCTTTCTCTTGCCTGATTGCCTTCGCCAGAACTTCCAATACTATATTGAACAGGAGTGGTGAGAGAGGTCATCCTTGTCTTGTGCCGGTTTTCAAAGATAATGCTTCCAGCTTTTGCCCATTCAGTATGATATTGACTGTGGGTTTGTCATAAATAGCTCTTATTATTTTGAGATACATTCCATCAATACCTAGTCTATTGAGAGTTTTTAGCATGAAGGGGTGTTGAATTTTGTCGAAGGCCTTTTCTGCATCTATTGAGATATACATGTGGTTTTTCTCTTTGATTTTGTTTTTATGATGAATTATGTTTACTGATTTCCGTATATTGAACCAGCCTTGCATCCCAGGTATGAAGCCAACTTGATCGTGGTGAATAAGCTTTTTGATGTGCTGATGGATTCAGTTTGTCAGTATTTTATTGAGGATTTTCACATCAATGTTCATCAGAGATATTGGCCTGAAATTTTCTTTTTTGTTGTGTCTCTGCCAGATTTTGATATCAGGATAATGCTGGTCTCAAAAAATGGGTTAGGGAGGATTTCCTCTTCTACTATTGTTTGGAATAGTTTCAGGAGGAATGGTACCAGCTCCTCTTTGTACCTCTGGTAGAATTCGGCTGTGTATCTATCTGGTCCTGGGCTTTTTCTGGTTGGCAGGCTATTAATTACTGCCTCAATTTCAGAACTTGCTATTGGTCTATTCGGGGATTCCACATCTTCCTGGTTTAGACTTGGGTGGGTGTATGTGTCCAGGAATTTATCCATTTCTTATAGATTTTCGAGTTTATTTGTGTAGAGGTGTTTATGTTATTCTCTGATGGTAGGTTGTATTTCTGTGGGATCAGTGGTGATATCCCTTTTATCGTTTTTTTTCTTGCATCTATTTGATTATTCTCTCGTTTCTTCTTTATTATTCTAGCTAGTGGTCTATCTATTTTGTTGATCTTTTCAAAACTAGCTCCTGGATTAATTGATTTTTGAAAGTTTTTTTGTATGTCTCTATCTCCTTCAGTTCTTCTCTGATCTTAGTTATTTATTGTCTTCTGCTAGCTTTTGAATTTGTTTGCCCTTGCTTCTCTAGTTCCTTAATTGTGATGTTAGGGTGTCAATTTTAGATCTTTCCTGCTTTCTCTTGTGGGAATTTAGTGCTATAAATTTCCCTCTACACACTGCTTTAAATGTGTCCCAGAGATTCTGGTATGTTGTATCTCTGTTCTCATTGGTTTCAAAGAACATCTTTATTTCTGCCTTAATTTCGTTATTTACCCAGTAGTCATTCAGGAGTAGGTTGTTCAGTTTCCATGTAGTTGAGCAGTTTTGAGTGAGTTTCTTAATCCTGAGTTCTAACTTGATTGCATTGTGGTCTGAGAGAATGTTTGTTATGATTTCCATTCATTTGCATTTGCTGAGGAGTGTTTTACTTCCAATTATGTGGTCAATTTTAGAATAAGTGTGATGAGGTGATGAGAAGAATGTATATTCTATTGAATATACATTCTGTTGAATATATATTCTGGGATGGAGCATTTTGTAGATGTCTATTAGATCCACTTGGTCCAAAGTTGAGTTCAAGTCCTGAATATCCTTGTTAATTTTCTGTCTCATTGATCTGTCTAATATTGACAGTGGAGTGTTAAGCCTCCCACTATTGTTGTATACATGTCTTTGTAGTTCTCTAAGAACTTGCTTTATGACTCTGGGTGCTCCTGTATTGGGTGCATATATATTTAGGATAGTTAGCTCTTCTTGTTGCATTGATCCCTATACCACTATGTCATGACCTTCTTTGTCTCTTTTGTACTTTGTTGATTTAAAATCTGTTTTATCAGAGACCAGGATTGCAACTCCCAGGGTTTTTGTGTGCTTTTTTTTTGCCTTCCACTTGCTTGGCAAATATTCCTCCATCCCTTTATTTCGAGCCTATGTGTATCTTCACATATAAGATGGGTCTCCTGGATACAGCAAATGCACATGATAGGAAGAATAAATATGGTGAGAATGGCCATACTGTCCAAAGTAATCTATAGATTCAATGCTATCCCCATCAAATTACCCTTGAATTTCTTTATGGAATTGGAAAAAAACTACTTTAAACTTCATATGGAACACAAAAAGAGCCCTCATAGCCAAGACAATCCTAAGCAAAAAGAACAAAGCTAGAGGCATCATGCTACCTTACTTCAAACTATACTGCAAGGCTACAGTAACCAAAATAGCATGGTACTGGTACCAAAACAGATATATAGACCAATGGAACAGAACAGAGGCCTCAGAAATAACACCACACATCTACAACCATCTGATCTTTGACAAACCTGACAAAAACAAGCAATGGGGACAAGATTCCCTATTTAATAAATGGTGTTGGGAAAACTGGCTAGTCACAGGCAGAAAGTTGAAACTGGACCCCTTCCTTATGCCTTATACAAAAATTAACTCAAGATGGATTAAAGACTTAAATGTAAGTCCTAAAACCATAAAAATCCTAGAAGAAAACCTAGGCAGTACCATTCAGGACACAGGCATGGGCAAAGACTTCATGTCTAAAACACCAAAAGCAATGACAACAAAGGCCAAAATTGACAAATGGTATCTAATCAAACCAAAGAACTTCTGCACAACAAAAGAAACTCTCATCAGAGTGAACAGGCAACCGACAGAATGGGAGGATACTTTGGCAACCTATCCATCTAACAAAGGGTTAATAACCAGAATCTACTAAAACTTAAACAATTTTACAAGAAAAAAAGAAACAACTCCATTCAAAAGTGGGCAAATGATATGAACAGACACTTCGCAAAAGAAGACATTTATGCAGCCAACAGACATATGAAAAAAGCTCATTCATCACTGGTCATTAGGGGAATGCAAAGCAAAACCACAATGAGATACCATCTCATGCTAGTTAGAATGGCAATCATTAAAAAGTCAGGAAACAACAGAAGCCAGAGAGGATGTGGAGAAATAGGAACGCTTTTACACTGCTGGTGGGAGTGTAAATTAGTTCAACCATTGTGAGAGACAGTGTGGTGATTCCTCAAGGATCTAGAACTAGAAATAACCATTTGACCTAGCAATCCCATTACTGGGTATATACCCAAAGGATTATAAATCATCCTACTATAAAGACATATGCACACGTATGTTTATTGTGGCACTATTCACAATAGCAAAGACTTGGAACCAACCAAAATGCCCATCAATGATAGACTGGGTAAAGAAAATGTGGCACATATACACCATGGAATATTATGCAGCCATAAAAAAGGATGAGCTCATGTCCTTTGAGGGAAAATGGATGAAGCTGGAAACCATCATTCTCCGTGAACTAACACAAGAACAGAAAAGCAAGCACCATATATTCTCACTCATAAGTGGGAATTGAACAATGAGAACACATGGACACAGGGAGGGGAACATCACACACTGGGGCTTGTTGGGGGGTGGGGGACTAGAGGGGTGATAGCATTAGGAGAAATACCTAATGTTGGTGATGGGTTGATGGGTGCAGCAAACCACCATGGCACGTGTATACCTATGTAACAAACCTGCATGTTCTGCACATGTACCCCAGAACTTAAAGTATTATAATAAGAACTTAAAGTATTATATAATATGAAGTCTCAAAGAAGGCATTTATGCAGCTAAGAAACATATGTAAAACAGTTCAACATCACTGATCATCAGAGAAATTTAAATCAAAACCACAATGAGATATCATCTCTCACCAGTCAGAATGGTGATTATTAAAACTTCAGGAAACAATAGATGTTGGCGAGGCTGTGGAGAAATAGGAACGCTTTTACACTGTTGGTGGAACTGTAAATTAGTTCAACCATTGTGGAAGTCATTATGGTGATTCCTCAAGCATCTAGAGCCAGAAATACCAATTGACCCAGCAATCTCATTATGGGGTATATACCCAAAGGAATATAAATCATTCTACTATAAAGACACATGCACACATATGTTTATTGCAGCACTATTTACAATAGTAAAGACATGGAATCAACCGAAATGCCCATCAATGATAGAATGGATAAAGAAAATGTGGTGCACATACACCATAGCATACTATGCAGCCATAAAAAGGAATGAGATTATGTCCTTTGCAGGGGTATGAATGAAGCTGGAAGTCATCTACCTCAGCAAACTAACACAGGAATAGAAAACCAAACGCTGCATATTCTCACTCATAAGTGGGAGTTGAACATTGAGAAAACATGGGCACAGAGAGGGGAACAACACACACCAGGGCCTGGTGAGGGGTGGCAGTTGACAGGAGGGAATTTAGAGGACAGGTCAATAAGTGCAGCAAACCACCAAGGCACACGTATACCTATGTAATACACCTGCACATGTATCCTGTTTTTTGTTTTTTTTTTTTTAGAAGAAATGAATAAAAAAATCTGAAAAAAAAGGGCTGACTTTGAACTCCTGATGTAAACTGAATGTTATGTAAACTCATAAACATGAATTAAATGTTTTAAGTAAAGAAAGTAAAACAGAAAGTTTAGTAAACCAAGAAATCAATAGAGGAGAGTAGAAATAAAGTTGTAGAATTTTTTTTGAAATTAAATTACAAAGGTAAAAATCACACTAAAAGGAACTCACTGTGAAGAGCACATATAAAAATTTTAACATTGTCCAAAATATTAAATGGAGCATGGGTTCAATAAAAACGTTATTAATATTTTTGTTGTAAATTTCAAAGGACAAAAAACTGTTGCCTCTATGCCATCATTTTAAATTGCAATGCAGAGGCTTGTTTTATTCATTCATTTTACTAACTTCTGTTTAATCCAAAAAGCATTCTGAAGAGTGGACAAGTATATGACAAGAAATATTATTGGGCGGATTATATATTTTAGTGGGAGAAAAGTATTCATAAACAACTTTGCTACAGGGCAGATGATTGTAACTGCTATAAAGATGTATTAAGTGCTGTGGGAATACAAAGAAGGAAGAGGTTACTCCTTGTTGATGTGATCAAAGAAGGTATCACAGAATAGGTCATGCCTGAGAGAAGTCTAGAAAGATAATAGGATTTCAACACTCATCCTTCTGAGGGTAGGGAAGGCCTTAGAAGGAAAAATAATACATTGAGCAAAAGCTTTAAAGCAGAAAGCTATCCAAGGAATGATAAAGAGATCTGTTTGAGCACACAGCAGAGGACCTGAAGGACTTTAATGAGAGGCTCAGTTAAAACGTTATATTAAAGCTAGAGTTACAGAATTTGGGGGTGCCAGATTGAGGAATTCTTTATAAATTTAGTAGAAAATTATGGATTATTATTTAAATTGAGCAGATATATAAAGTCACTAGAGCTAGTTTATCTTAACTAGAATTTGTCATAAGTGTCAAATACTTAAGGCATAATATTTAGATGCTTCATGGACTATATTATCATGTGTTAACTAAAGTCTGCCTCACAATAAGGCTTGACACAGTTTTCCCTACATGCTTTATGGACTGAATATTATAACAAAAACAAAGACCTAATCAGGACATAAAGGCATATCTGACACTTCTTCAGTACTTGTAGGAATAAAACACAATGGGAATCTAATCAGATACAAGAATAAGTTAGCATAAAACTTTTGGACATTTTCTAAACTATTTGAAATTTTGATTTGCAACCATTTCTCATAATGATGAACATCATGCTTTTAAGATATAAGCAAATAAAATTATGAAGCCATTGCAATTAGCAAAATAATTACAAATATATTTTGTGTAATCAGAAAAGTTTTGAAATATTGTAGAGTATTATAATGTTTGCAAACTGGTTTAAAGGCTCATTATAATTCTCCTCGTGTGAGGAAAATATTGAATTTTTATATGCAGAAATTAAGTTAATTGAGACTAGATAATATAATCTGTCTATCCTAAATTGGGCATACAGTATGCAATACTTTCCTACTTGCCAAACATGAAGGAATGAGTGACATACCACTATGAGTATCTGTGTTGGGATATGAACAACTTTTAATATATGTAATATGTGACCACTTGACATTCAGAGCAGGAAAGAGGGCCAGTGTCAATCTGTAAATTAAGGTATGCATTTAAATATTAGTAATTATTAAAGTATTTATTATTTAGATTTAAAAGAATACTAATAAGAGTTCTGATGTTTCCTTCTATACCACTATGTATCTTCCTGACCTCTACTTTGTAAATCACTATTCTAGTGATGGATAAGATAGCTTGAATTAAGCTTTTATTCCACATTATATTCATAAGGCATAATATTACTTTGTACCTCATAAATATATACAATTATAAATTGTCAATTTACAATGAAGTAAAAATTTTTTTAAAAAATCACTACTCTACAATTGTACCTTTAGCTTGATATTAAAATTTTATTCACGTGCAAACACAGGGACAGAATAATCTCTTATTTCCAATTGTCTGTATAAAAGACTAATTACTTGATTGCAGTAACTTATCTATTCTTTCTGGCTATTCTGTATTTTCCCTTACCTTGAGTATTTTACAAAACTATTTTGCCTTTATTCTAAGCTACATCATTAGCCATATTATTCTTTAAATAATACATAATTTGGCTTCATTTTGTTTTCAACTGCCTTGGTGTATAAAACTAGTGTGGCAGGGTGCAGGGGCACATGTCTCTAATCCCAACAATTTTGGAGGCCAAGGTGAGAGGATTCCTTGAGACTTGGAGCCCAAGACTAGCCTGGGCAACACAGGGAGACCCCTTCTCCACAGAAAGTAAAAATTCGCCAAGCATGGTGGCATGCACCTGTAGTCCCAGCTACTCAGCAGGCTGAGATGGGAGGGTCGCTTGAATCTAGAAGGCTGAGGTTGTAGCAAGCCCTGATTGTGCCACTGCACTCCAGCCTGGGAGACAGAACAAGAATCTGTCTTAGAAAAGCAACAACAACACCACCACCACCACAGAAGGCCGGGCACAGTGACTCACAGCGGTAATCCCAGCACTTTGGGAGGCTGAGGCAAGTGGATCACGTGAGTTCAGGAATTTGAGACTAGCGTGGCCAACATAGCGAAACCCTGTCTCTACTAAAAATACAAAAATTAGCTGGGCATGTTGGTGCATGCCTGTAATCCCAGCTACTTAGGAGACTGAGGCAGGAGAATTGCTTGAACTCAGAAGGCAGAGTTTGCAGTGAACCGAGATCGTGCCACTGCACTCCAGCCTGGGTGACACAGTGAAACTCCATCTCAAAAAAATAAAAAAATTTAAAATAATTAAATAAATAGATGAAATAATGTGTGAGTGAGACTAACTCTATTTTGTATTTCTTGGGTACCCTAAGTTCGACTGCTGATTACTTTTGTTTCTTCCTCTGTAGACCTGTAAATAACTTCTTTATCTCTCCTTCTCCTTCCTCTCATTTTATCTTTTAACCACTGTCGTAGTGTCACTGATAAATCCAAGTTTTAATTGCATGCATGCACTCACCCACACACACAGACTCTAGAAAACTAATTTATTAATTGAGAGAAAGCACAATTTATATAGAGTATCAAAAATAAGAAAAGAGAAGGCTGGAGGAAGCCATTGCATTGAAAACTGACTACATATGTTAGCTGATTGGAAAAGGAGTCAAAGAACTCAGAATTTAAGGCTGAGCGATTGCAAGAATATTAATACTATTGAGTAGAATACCAAATCAAGTCCATATGGGAGGAAGATTTTACCTCTTGGGGAAACCTATGGGCTCAGGTTTTTCTGAGTCATATAGATTTGCTTGTTATTATTGTTTGGATGCAAGAAATTAATTTTTATGTAGAAGGAGAGGTATAGTAAGATTAAATCATTATACAATTAACAGAGTCATTTAAGAGATTGATTTTTTTAAGCCAACAAAAAGAGTTGTCAAAACCAAAGGAGCTGTATCCATGGATGGCTCTGAGCATCTAGGAACTAGCAGAGATTATTTGGGAATAAAGAGCACAAGATCACACAGACCGACTAGAGCTCTCTTCTCCTCAATGCTCTGCCACAGACACCTGAAGTCATAATGCACATGGGTACATCAAGGCTAGACCCAGAGGGCCTGGGTCTGGAGAGCTGAGCTTCTCACTGAGGGCACTGGTGACAGAGGTGGTGAGGCACTTTGAAGAGGAGACCTAGGTGTCAAGGAATAACCATGAATAGGCCTGTCCCAAAGCGCATGTTACAATTCTGTAGGTACTCCCAGAAATAGATGGAACAGACTGTAGTGGGAGGAAAGACATTCTGATTTGAGCATTAGTGTTTATTACCCCCATAGTGCAGAAAAGCTCAAGAAAACTCAAGTACGAAGAGGAGTAGGAAAATCCATGATCACAGGCAAGTGTCTGAAGCTGACTTTGTGTAAGTGGAATCACCACATTGAGGTTTTTGTTCAAGTTATGGGCGTAGGTGTGATTATTAATGGAGAGTGAGATAAAAGAATATAAGACACCGGGTGCGGTGGCTCACACCTGTAATCTCAGCACTTTGGGAGGCTGAGGCGGGCGAATCAGGAGATCTCGATCAGGAGATCGAGACCATCCTAGCTAACATGGTGAAACCCCGTCTCTACTAAAAATACAAAAAATTAGCCAGGCTTGGTGGCAGGCGCCTGTAGTCCCAGTTACTCAGGAGGCTGAGGCAGGAGAATGGCATGAACCCGGGAGGTGCAGCTTGCAGTGAGCCGAGATCGCAACACTGCACTCCAGCCTGGGCGACAGAGCGAGACTGTCTCCAATAAATAAATAAATAAATTAATAAATAAATAAGAGAAAGATCTTAAGAGACATCCTCATTTGTTCTGTTATTTAATTTAGATTAACACATTTTTCTCCAACCACTAAGATTCCCAACTTTTGATTTAGGATGAATAAAAGTTGAGAAAGAAGAAAAATGAATTAAATAAAGTAGCATGTGTCCCTAAAGATAAAGCCATTTAAGTCATAGTATGCAAATGAGAACTTTTAAGTGCTATTCATAAGACGCCATTACTATAAAGATGTATATATTATATCTTGCTCAATTTAAAGACAGAAATATATCAGCGCTGTAAGGGTCAACTTAATTAAAACTAGAACAATCACTCATGTTAGAGATTCTATATTTCATTTCAGTGTCCCTAGTCATGACTGCTTTAAGAAAATTATTTAGTCTATTTTCTTTTTTTTTTTTTTTTTGAGGCAGAGTCTCGCTCTGTCGCCCAGGCTGGAGTGCAATGGCCGGATCTCGGCTCACTGCAAGCTCCGCCTCCCGGGTTTAGGCCATTCTCCTGCCTCAGCCTCCCGAGTAGCTGGGACTACAGGTGCCGCCACCTCGCCCGGCTAGTTTTTTTGTATTTTTTAGTAGAGACAGGGTTTCACCGTGTTAGCCAGGATGGTCTCGATCTCCTGACCTCGTGATCCACCCGTCTCGGCCTCCCAAAGTGCTGGGATTACAGGCTTGAGCCACCGCGCCCGGCCTTAATCTATTTTCAAAGAAATATTTTCTCAACTGTAGAGTTGGTTCCTTTAATAATGTATAAACAAGACAATTTTGTATCCTCTGAAATCCCATTTTAAGCAAGCCTTTTTCTTTGCCCTGTGGTATTCAATAGAGGAAAATTTTATTTTAAGTGTATATAACATATTAGATAAATTATTAAGTAAATTACACTTTAGTGCCAAATAGTTCCTTTTTATATTGCTAGATTATTGCTGATAAGGACAGCACTCTTCTTTATATTGTCCTAAAAATAACAAAACAATTGCAATCGAGGAGTAATAACTGCAATGTTAATTCAAAAGACTTGTACCTATTGGAACAGGTCACATAAAAGCGAATAGTGTGAAATCAACTAATCAAGATCTTCTTGGCTTTATCAGGTTTATAACATAGCTTTAACTTTTAACTCTTCTTCCACTTTGGATGAGTCTAGAGGAAACACTGAAACTGCATTCCTCAGATTCCCTTCCTTACATGGTTCTAGGTGAGGGTTGCCCACAAGAGAAATGAGCAGGCTCAAGCAGAGGCCCTCACACTCTGTAGGAGCATCTCTCACCTGTTTTAGCTGATAGGCTGGCTCACCTCGGTGACATTAGGCAGCTTTACCGGTGGAGGGTGTCCGGGTTCTTGTCATCTTAAACAAAGAATTGGACAAAATGCACAAACAAAGCAGGGGAAGAATGAAGCAACAAAAGTAGAGCTTTATTGATGATGAAAGCACACTCCATAGGTTGAGAGCAGGCCCGAGCAAGGGGCTCAAGGGCCCTGTTACAGAATTCGCTGGGGTTTAAGGACCTTCTATAGGTTTCCCGTTGGTTACTTGGTGTACTCCCTATGTAAATGAAGAGGCTGAAGTGAAGTTACAAAGTTATTTACTTGGTGTACACACTATGCAAATGAAGAGTATGAAGTGAGGTTACAAATTTATTTACTTGGTGCACGCCCTAGGCACATGAAGAGGATGTTTCCTGTCAGAGCTGAAGTCGATTTACAAAGTTATTTACTTGGTCTGAGAAGGTTGGGGTTTTTCTGATGATTTAGTTCTAGGAAGTCAGCGTGAATTGGCCTTAGGTTCTCTCCCTCCAGATCCTATTCTCTTGCTTCACACCCATGTCCTTCAGCTCCTGCACCTCCCACTGGATCTCCTTGTTAAACTTCAGAGTTCAGGGCCATTTGTGTGTCCAGCCATCGCAGGAAGTTGAGTCAACAGCTTCTTGTGCCGGTCACCTACGTGGTCTTGGGCTAGCTGAAGTGAGAGACCCACATGAGTTCCAATTTGTCTTTGTGAGTTCCTGATTTTCTTTGTAAATTACCATTTGTCTTTGCAAGTCCCAGTATGTCCTTGACTTCTCCCCTCTATGCAGCCTGGTAACTACCTGCCTTGCTGAACTTACAGCAACTTCAGTACTCCCCATCAGCAAATGCACAGACAATAGACTTCACAGGTTCTTCACCAGCTCCCTTTGTCATCCCTAGTCCCCAGTTGGTGAATTTTTTCTAATGCAGCAACCACCCCCATTTGAAACTTTATTTTCCTAATTTCTCCCAAAAGTATATCCTAACCCTGTAATAAATCTTTTATTCCATATCATTCACCAAACCCTATCTGATACTGGCGTGAAATGAAAAGGGTTTATTTTTCCAATTTAACCAAGAGTTTAATTTTTACTTTTCTTGTCAAACATACTTTCAAAATGAACTCAGTGTTTTCTTAAATATTGTTTAGAATAATCTTCTCCATTATGATAACATTTATATTGCGGAGATATTGTTAAAATAATACAAGTTGTATTTCCTTTCTTGGTTCAGGGACAGTAAGATGAACACAAATTGCTAAGACAAATACCACAACTATTTACAAAATATTTTCTTCTGATAAGAGCAGACTCTGCTTGATAAAATTTGGCTCATAACTACTCACCATATAATTTGAATTCTGTCTTCAGGAAGTCATTGAATAACATTGTTTCATTCAACATTATTCAGTTATAACATTGACAGGGAAAAGAAAATTGATTCTCAGCCAGGACCACTGCCTGAATGGACTTTGAGTATGTCTGTGTGGATTTTCTCTGGGTGCTCCAGTTTCCTCCCACATTCTAAGGTGGTGCTCATCAGGTTATTGCATGCATCTCCATACTCCTAATCTGAGCGAGTGTGAGTTTGTGTGGGTGTGCATGCCCACCCAATGGGACAGCTGCCCGTCCATGATGGTTTCCTGCTTTGTGCCCTGAGCTGCTGGGATGGGCTCTGGCCACCTCCAACCCTGAAGTGGAACAAGAGCGTTGGAAAATAAATACATGAGTGGATACAAATTATTGCTAAATAAAAATATGTCAGATATAGATTGTCATCTAAATTTGCAACAACAAATGATGCTGTTGGAAAGCACTCAGCAAGCTGCTGTATTAGAGATTGTTTGTTTTTCAACTGTGTGGTGGTGAGAGGCGTTCTTTATGATTTTCACTTTGCAAACATTTATTCCTTGAATGCACTCACCACCAGGATGAGAGCCATCACTCACTGATTCACCAAAAATTGGCTAATCATCTTGGTTTTAGTAATATTTCTTAAATATATAGCTCACATTTATTTGGTGATGTCTTTGTGACCATAAATATGCTGAAGAAACTTAACTCTTGTTTGTATCAATTAGCCTGTGATAAAATTGGCTTCCTTTTACCTCATTTTGCTTAAAGTTGTAGTTTCCAAGAACCTATCCACAGCATTCAGTGAGGTCTTAACTGTATTGTGGGTTTGATCTGTTATTTGTTTTGTGGTTATCTCCTCTTTAGTGTTTCATTCCTTTTAATTAATTAACCTTCTTGCAACCCGATAATGGAATTTGACAGAAGAGTTTGGAAATCACAGGCTAGAAAATGTTTAGAAACTGAGGTAACACCTATACCTCACATAGGGATGACTTAATGAAGATAATGGAATAACAACAGCAACAAAACAGCAGCAGAAACTATACAATTTAACAACAAATGCAAGATGTGGTCTCATGTAAATTTTATGAGTAAATTCATTTAATCTTCACTACCATGGGACACTTAACAGTTGATATTATTCTCGTTTTAAATATAAGGAACTGAGGCCTCATTTTTTAAAATTGCTTTTAAGTGTTTTAGCTCCACAAGTGACAAAAATATTTGGATTCAAATCTGTCCATTCTCCCAAATGATATTCTTTACATTCAATTTCTCTGCTTTTCTTTTTTATTTATTTATTTATTTCTATTTTTTTTTAAATTTATTTATTATTATTATACTTTAAGTTGTAGGGTACATGTGCATAACGTGCAGGTTTGTTACATATGTATACTTGTGCCATGTTGGTGTGCTGCACCCATCAACTTGTCATTTACATCAGGTATAACTCCCAATGCAATCCCTCCCCCTCCCCCCTCCCCATGACAGGCCCCTGTGTGTGATGTTCCCCTTCCTGAGTCCAAGTGATCTCATTGTTCAGTTCCCACCTATGAGTGAGAACATGCGGTGTTTGGTTTTCTGTTCTTGTGATAGATTGCTAAGAATGATGGTTTCCAGCTGCATCCATTCTTTACAACATTCCTATTTTCTAAAATTTCTTTCAAAATTCAATGCTTTCATTTTAAAGAAATATAACATTAAAAAAAATTCCGTCCCTGCATATAGCTCATTTACTTTAACTCTTATAAGTCCTATTAAAGGACACACAAGGTTTTAAGATGACATTTTGTTGTTGTTCTTATTGATGCTAAGGGTAGTGAAGCAGGATATTTCCCTGACCCCTACGAGGGACTCACAACAGGGGTGCCTCGTTTATTCAGCCCGTTGCCCTCAACTCTTTGTGGAAGGAAGGGAGCATGTGGCTGAATGAGGCAGAAACTGGAGTGCATGAGTGCTGGAACTGGCCAGCCACTTCAGTGCTGCCAAAAGCAGACTCTGTGTGGACCCCACAGCAGCATCCAGGTTGCTGCGGGGGGCGGTGCCTGTGACCTCTGAAGCCCCAGAGGGCATGTTACAGTGCTCTTTTAGCTCAACTGTCTGCAGATGGCTTAGGTGTAAACAGCTCAGTGGGCCCTTTGCCTCATTGGGTGAGGTGGCTACCCTCCACCAGCGAAGGCAAAGGGCCATTGTGACAGCCTTTTGTGTTCACACTTGTGGTTGCCAAGCTCTTATCTGGCATCCAGGAAAAATGAGGACGCATGAATGAATTGAAGGATGGTAAATGTGGGGGATTATACTGCTGATCAAAGTGGCTCTCAGCAGGAAGGGGAGCTGAAAAGGGGACGAGGAGGAGGGAGGTCATCTTCCTCTGAAGTCCGGCCATCTCTGGCAGGATTCTTCTCTGGAGTTACACCCTCAAGCTGTCCCTCTAAAGTCAAGCTGCTTCTCTCCAACGTCCAGCCACAGCACTGAATCCAGCTGCTTCTCCTCTCTGCTGGCTGAGTCTGGGGTCTTTATAGGCAACAGCATGGGGAGGGACAGGCCATGGGTAGTTTAGGAAAAGGCAACATTTGAGAGGGAAAACAGGTATGGAAATTCTCACTTTGGGTCACAGCTTCAGGCTTTTGGGCTTGAGGGTGGGGTTTTCTCTGGGAACCCACCCTTTTCTGCCTAGAATCTCTCTGCCTCCTGTCTATCAATAATATACAAACTGCTTTGTATAGCTACCTTAAAAATATTTTCTTCCAAAACAATCAAATCTGACAGGAATGTTTTGGCCATCTTAAAAATAAAAACCAATGGCAACAAAATGAAAAAGCATGGAGAGACAAGTAGAATATTCTGTCTTGAATTTATAGTGGGAAGCTCGATAGAACAAAAACTTCCATCAAATCTTCCTCATCTCAGCCCATTTGGAAAGGTGACAAGAACCATATCTCTCACGACATTATGGTACTTGGCTTTTCAAACCTTTAAAGAGAAATATATGTATGTGTGTGTGTGTGTGTGTGTGTGCTGGCTCCAGTCCTAGTTTAAAACCGTTTTGCTTACTCAATATTAGAAGCACTCTTATAAATGCACTCTGTTCATCCACTCATCCTCCACGTTAACAAGGCTTTGTTTTACTGAGAGGTTGTGATGGGTGTATTTGGAGGAAAAAAAAATGTGTCCTTTTGCATTCCCAAAGAAAGAAATATAGATTAAGGACTGGAAAATAACCTCACAGTAATAATATGTTTCTGAATGTAGTTCCCCAGAAGGATGTCCTTACAAAACTGATGATAATTTTGAGGTTTTAGACTTACACTACAGAATACTAGAGGGAGAACATGTAGGAGAAAAAGCTAAAACCCATAATTACTTAAATCAGCTAAGGCACAAAGATCATCCATGAATGATAAGTGATAAATGTATCTTGCATTAATGGATAGTTATTAGTTATTTTAAAACTTATCATTATCTATATCTCTGTGAGTGGGGAATTCATATTCTCAATAAAATAATTCAATATCCTTCCCTTAAATCATTACCCCTCTTATTTTAAAACAATGAAATTCAGAACACAGGAAGCAACAATTTGTTTTGGATCGTTACCTGGTGATTTTATTAATCCTTTCTTTCTTAGAAGCATCTTTATGTGTGTGTGTGTGTGTGTGTGTGTGTGTGTGTGTGTTTAACCTACAGAGTTGAGAGATTAGAATTTTTGAGCTGGAGCTTGAGAAGAAAGTAAGAACCGAGTTGATGGTATGCTTAAAGAAAATTCGTGCTAGCTTTAGATAACTAACTTGCAACCTGCGAGATCAGAAATATTTGATAAAATACACTTTAGCAGAGAGGCTGCCGGCATAGAAAATGTAAAGTCTTCTTTCCGCAGCCTGGTAAGCTCCTCTCAGTCCCTGCTCCAGATCGCAGTGCAATAGCAACTTCCTTAGGGACGCTTTCCCCGGAACCCCCTAGTGCGGGTTAATTTTCTTTATTAAGATTCTCCTTTATTTCTCACAATTTATCTCAGTTATCATAAAACGATTTGAACAAAATGTATAAGCCCTTTAGGGGAAATATTTGAAGGATTTGTTTTTGTTGTTTGCAGTACTGCATCTCCAGTGAACAGAGACCAGCACTGTGTTGAGAAAACATTAACAGCTCATAATTATAAGTTGAAAGAATATTCAAATGCATAAATAATCCACAGCTAATGGTGCAGTCTGTCCTAAAAATCTAAATTTGCTCATCATTTTAAAAAGGCAAAAATGCTGAAATAAGATATATGAGGATAAGTCTTTGTTGTACAACACAAAACAAAATTTAATATTCTCTGACATTGGATTATGGGAAGAAAATCTGATTTGGAGAGAAGAAAAGCAGATATGATATGCACTGGCGAATCAAAGAGCACAGTAATTCAGACTCACCTTACTGCAAGAAAGAAAGAGAAAGGGAAAAGAAGGAGAAAGAGAGTGGTGAGGAGGGAAGACAAGAGAGGGACAAAGGATAAAGGGAAGGGGAGAAGGCAACATGGATTGGCCCAGTTACATAAAGACAGGAATATTAATTGTACTTGGTGACTTGCTGGTCTTTTATGAACTTATCAAAAGTTGTTCAATGGAGTGATACTACAGTAACCAATGCAGAAAAGATTGGGGATTGTTAATAATCGTGTCTTTCTCATGCCATTGCTGTGAGACTTAAAAGATTTACTGAAGTTCAAGTTTCTAGCATAGTTTCTGGAACATAGTAAGCTTTCAATAACAAGCCCACAAAAAGTACAGTTCATGATTAGTTAGGAACTTTGGGGTATTTCTCAAAATAAATGTTAGACATCATTACCATTATTGATGTTCTTGTTACTTTTATCATTCCAATGTATTGAGTGTTTGTTTCAGAGAGAGTAGGATTGTAGTTTGTGTTTTTATGCATTACTACAGATTGATTGATGAATAATATGAGCAAAATTAAAAATGGAAACCACCAGGCATAATTAAGCTGACCAGGCATAATTACCTGGGAATAAAGATATAAAAAAAGCAAAAGAAACTCTAAATTAAAAAGCAAAACCAAAACTGGATGTTTATTTTATTTTACACAGAGACTGATAATGGAATAGTCAGATAATAATGATAAGAAGAAAGGATGCTCTTTATTTTTCCTGTGAGCTTATATAATAAACTTACATAATTTTTCTAACTAAATTGGCATCTTTTCTGTACATTTTATTTTCTAGATTGTAAGTGGTACAACAAGTGAGTGACACACTTGCTGAATGACAACATAATATACGATATTGGGATTGAAATACAGATTTTCCTATTTTCTTAGTTTTGAAAATCAACCAGAGATTGTTCAAATATATTAAAAGTAGGAAGAATTTTTCATTTGCAGATTATCATCTGATAATAAGCACAAATAAAATTTGATTGACATTAAATATAAGTAACCAGAAATTGTTATTCCTGTTAGAGTGAATACATACTCTAACAATCGCCTCAAATTGAAGATCTTCTTATCATTCATTTAATTTACATAGACTATAGTTGAAGATAAGAAGCAAACTTTTCATCACCAATTACATTCTAAATGTCAATTAATAAGACAAAATTCAAGTTTATAACTCAGAATGTTTAAGGTAAGTAAAATATATAGAGAAAAAATTTCAAATTAAAAGAAATAATTCATAACCTGTTTCTAAATTAAATCTCAATATGAAATTCAATTGACAGATAAAATTTTGTCTCCAAAATTAAATTATTCTAAAATATACATTTTTTTCAGAGAATTACTTGCATTTTAAAAAATACTTTTACCATTGAGTCGTCTAAAACTAACTGGACAAAACGTAAAGGCTTAAGAACAACTGGTCTAGATGTTTAAATTTAATAATAGCTTCTTGTCAAATGTTTACTATCTAGAGTTTATACTCAGGTAATTAAAGACTTGGGGATTTTAAAGGCCATGGCCTTGTATACTGAATGACTGCAGTGAAAACAAAAGCAAAAAAAAAAACAAAACAAAACAAAAAACAAAACAAAAAACAGCCAGAAGTCTATGTGCTGTGGTATTGTTGCTCAGAAGAGTGGAATTAATGGCAATATTTTCTTTTTAGAAGTTAGTCTGGCCTCATCCTTTGAGACCCAGGCCCAGGAGTGTAAACAAATATCTATAAAGAAATAGAAGCAACAATCTGGAAATGGTGTCTAATCCAACCTTTTTTCCCCCACCCTTTGAGGCAATTCAAATCAAAGGAATTCATTAAAAAAAGAAAAATCTCAGCAAGCATTCTAGTGATAGTTCATGCAACAACTCCTTTATTTTACTAGTGGGAAATTGAAAAGAATTTGCCCAACACAGTTAAGAAATTAAATTCCTGTTGTTGCAATATCCTGACTATATTCTATTCTACTTGAAAAGAAATCCTAGATCCTATTTTGTCCATTCCAAATTTCAAGCAATGGTATTTTGTATTTAAGATGTTATTTATAACTTATTGTAAAAAATAATGCCAACTATTATTTGAACCCCACAAATTCTTGAAAAACTGATTTTATCTAATTTCAACCTTCATTCATTCATTCATGTAGAAAATATACCAGGCTACTATCTACCTAAAAATATTTGATGAACTATATCACCTGCTAAGTACAAGGAACTTCATAACAATTTTGTGAAATAATACAACATCTGAGTTTTACTAGATAGCAATTGACAAATATGTTATATAGTTGAAAGCCAAATATATATATAATTAAAACCATAATTAGTTCTATGCTATACAGTATTGAAATCTATTTAGAAGTTTCACTATAGCTGTATAGCTTTATGTTTTCTTCTTTAAAAGAAATTTAATAAATAACAGCTATTGTAGCTACTCCACTTGGTCTTTACTTATAACACTTCCTTTTCTTATTTGGTATCTTTTCTCATTTTATAAGAAGTTAATTCCTTTCAATGCCAACAAATACAAATACAATACATAAAGAGAAAATATGATAATCATTTTATAGAAAATAAAATTGTGGGCTGGGTGCGATGGGTCATGCCTGTAATCCCAGCACTTTGGGAGGCTGAGGTGGGCAGATCATGAGGTCAGGAGTTTGAGACCAGCCTGGTCAACATGGTGAAATCCCAGTGCTACTAAAAATACAAAAATTAGCTGGGCTTGATGGTGGGCATCTGTAATCCCAGCTACTCAGGAGGCTGAGGCAGGAGAATCGCTGGAATCCGGGAGGTGGAGCCGAGATCATGCCACTGCACTCCACTCTGGGTGACAGAGCGAGACTCCATCTCAAAAAACAACAACAACAAAAAGAAAATGGTGGCTGGTTCTAGCTAGCAAGTAAGAGAGCTGAGATTCATAAACTTTTATGGTATCTCTCCATGTAGTCAGTACTAGGAGTGAAAGTGCCAATCAAATGTTGCCCAGGTGTTTTGACTTTTACTATCAAAATGACAGAAATAGATACCATTATAATTTCCTCAATAATGTATGTATAATGTATATGTATTTATATGTAACCATATATGTAACTATATATGTAATTATATATGTAGTTATATATGTATGCCATTTCTCATCATTTTCATTTTTGCTAAAAGTTCATTTACATTTTTAATTTATATTTTTGATTACTTTTGGAACGTCTCCATATTATTGTGAATAATTTATTTTTATTTATGGTTTTCTCCATTACTTACATAAAAGAAATATTTTTAAGTTAAAGTAATATAACAATTTCTTTTTGATTTTTTTTTCTTTTTTTTTTGAGACCCAGTCTCACTCTGTCACCAGGCTGGAGTGCAGTGGCTCCATCGTGGCTCACTGCAAGCTCCGCCTCACGGGTTCACGCCATTCTCCTGCCTCAGCCTCCGAGCAGCTGGGACTAAAGGTGCGCGCCACCACGCTCGGCTTTTTTTTGCATTGTTAGTAGAGACAGGGTTTCACCGTGTTAGCCAGGATGGTCTCGATCTCCTGGCCTCGTGATCCGCCCGCCTCGCCTCCCAACGTGCTGGGATTACAGGCGTGAGCCACCCTGCCTGGCCTAAACTTTTAATTTAAATTTTGAACATGTATTTGAATTATATGTATCAAAACACCACCACTTTGATTTTTCGCTTAGTGGAGTTTAATCTACATTTCTAATGTCTTGTGTTTTTGAGTTCATTCTTTAAAATCCTTTTTCACCTCAATTATATTTCCTTTCAGTATGTTTATGGTTTGTCTCTTTACATTTCAATGTTTGGTTCATTCAGTATTTATTTGACCAATAATATAAGGGAAATCAAACAAATTATTTAGTCTACTGTCCTAATTTCATTAAAGCAGTAATCTAATCTAGCATATTGATTTGAGATGCTGCTTTATTATATATGAGAATTACACATTTTGAAAAATCTGTTTTCACACTTTCTCTTTCTGAAGCTTATTTGACATATATTTATTTCACTTTTTATTGATATGGCTTACTACCTGGGAGAGATATTTCCCATTTATAATTTTTTCAAAATTTTTCTTAGTTATTCTCCTATTTGTTTAAGTAGGTAGATATCAGAATCATTTTATAAGGAAAAGGAACTCCTTGCTAGTTTGATAAAGATTTCATCAAATCTCAGAAGAGTTAGTTTTTCATTTATAAATTATATTACTCAGCAAAACTTTGTAATTATCTCTCTACAGAATATAAACAATTCCTGTTTTAGTGTTCCTATATATTTTATACTTTTGTTGGGATATTTTTCATTTCATTTTTTTACCCAGTTGATAGATTTAATATATTAATATCTGATCACCTGTTCAATTTTTATTGCTGAAATTTTGGATATTTCTCTATTGAAATCATTTAAAAAATCATTATTTAATATTTGGAATAAATATCAGCATGTGTAGGACAGAATGACATCAATATAAATAGAGATGTATATTTACGCTTGTCAATTATATATATTGTTATAAATATACATATCAAAATATTATTAACTATTCAAATTCTGTAATATATACAATACTGATGGTTTGTTGTTTTTTATTTTTAATTTTTTTATTTCAATAGCTTTTGGGGTATAAGTGGTGTTTGGTTACATGGGTGAATTACATAGTGGTGAATTCTGAGATTTTAGTGCACTCCTCACCCAAGTAGTATACATTGCACTCAATATGTAAGATTTCATCCCACACTCCTCTTCCACCCTCTCCCTACTCAGTCTCCAAAGTCCAAAATATCACTCTGTATACCTTTGTATGTGCCTAGCTTAACTCCTACTATAAGTGAAAACACACAGTATTCGGTTTTCCATTCCTGAGTTACTCCACTTAGAAAATGGCCTCTAATTCCATCCAAGTTGCTGCAGTATTTCATTCCTTTTTATGGCTGAGTAGTATGCCATGGTGTATCTACACCACCTTTTCTTTCTTCACTCATTGGTCCATGGGCACTTAGGCTGGTTTCACATCTTTGCAATTGCAAATTGTGCTGCAATAAACACACACATGCAGCTGTCTTTTTCATATAATGACATTTTTTCCTTTTGGGAAGATACCCAGTAGTGAGATTGCTGGATCGAATGGTAGATCTACTTTTAGTTCTTTAAGGAATCTCCATACTGTTTTCCATAGAGATTGTCCTAATTCACATTCTAACCAATAATGTGTGTATCTTCCCTTTTCACCACATCCATGTCAACATCTATTGTTTTTTGACTTTTTAATAATGACCGTTTTTGCTGGAGTAAGATGGTATATGATTGTGGTTTTCATTTGCATTTCCCTGATGATTAGTGATGTTGAGTATTTTTTCGTCTTTGTTGGGCATTTGTGTATCTCCTTTGGAGAAAGGTCTACTCATGTCTTTTACCCACTTTCTGATGGGGTTATTTGTTTTCTTTCTTGCAGACTTGTTTGAGTTCCTTGTAAATTCTGGATACAAGTCCTTTTATGGATACATAATTTGCAAATATTTTCTCCAATTCTGTGGGTTATCTTTTTACTCTGATAATTTCTTTTGCTGTGCGTTTTAGTTTAATTAGGTAGGTCCCATTTATTTACTTTTGCTTTTGTCGCATTTGCTTTTGGGGTTTTGGTTATGAATTCTTTTCCTAGGCCAATCTCTAGAAGACTTTTTCCAAGATTATCTTCTAGAATTTTTATGGTTTCTGGTCTTATATTTAAGTTTTGGATCTATCTTGAGTTGATTTTTATATAACATGAGAGAGGGGGATCCAGTTTCATTCTTCTGCATGTGGCTAGCCACTTTTCCCAGAACCGTTTATTAAATAAGGTGTCATTTCCCCAGTGTGTGTTTTTGTATGCTTTGTCAAAGATCGGTTGGTCATTAAGTACTTGGCTTGATTTCTGGGTTATCTGTTCTGTTCCATTGGTCTGTGTGCCTACTTTCATACAAATACCGTGTTATTTTCATAACTGTAGCCTTACAGTGTAATTCAAATTTGGTTAATGTGATGCCTCCGGATTTGTTCTTGTTGCTTAGGATTGCATGTATTCTTTGGGCTCTTTTTTAGTTCTATATAAATTTTAAGATTGATTTTCTAATTCTATGAAAAATAATGCTGGTATGTTGATGGGAATTGCATTGAATTTGTAGATTGCTTTGGGAACTATGGTCATTTTCACAATATTGATTCTTCCAATCCACGAACAAGAGATGTGTTTCCGTTTGTTTGTGTCACCTGTGATTCCTTTCATCAGTTTTTGTAGTTCTCCTTGTAAAGATTTTCCACCTCCTTGGTTAAGTGTATTCCTAGGTGTTTTATTCAATTTTTTGCAGCTATAGTAAAAGGCACTGAGTCTTTGATTTGATTCTCAGCTTGATTATTGTTGGTGTAGAGCAGTGATATGGATTTGTGTATATTGATTTTGTAACCCGAGCTTTTACTGAATTTGTTTATCAAATATACAAGTCTTTTGGAGGAGTCTTTAAGGTTTTCTAGGTAGACAATCACATCATTGGCAAACAGCAATAGTTTGAATTCCTCTTTTGCAATGTGGATGCCCTTTATTTCTTTCTCTTGCTTCATCATTTTCTCTAGGACTTCTAGTAAGTGTTGAATAGAAGTGGTGAAAGGAGCATCCTTGTCTTGTTCCTGTTCTCTAGGTGAATGCTTTGAACTTTTCCCCCATTCAGTATGATGTCGGCTATGGGTTTGTCATATGTGGGTTTTATTATTTTGGGGCGAGTTCCTTCTGTACCTAGTTTTTTAAATAGTTTTTATCATAAAGGATGCTAAATTGTATTGAATGCCTTTTCTGCATCTATCGAGATGATCATACGGTTTTTGTTTTTAATTCTGTTTACGTGATGTATCACATTTATTGACTTGCACATGTTAAACCACCCCTGCATCCCTGGGATGAAATCCAATTGATCATGGTGTATTATCTTTTTGATGTGCCGTTGGATTTGGTTTGCTAGTATTTTGTTTATGGCTTTTGCATATTTGTTCATCAGGGATATTGGTTTTTAGTTACTTTTTTTGATATGTTCTTTTTGATTTTGATATCAGGATGATACTGGCTTCATAGAATAATTTAGGGAGGATTCCCTCTGTCTCTATCTTTTAGAATAACGTCAACATGATTGGTATAAATTCTTCTTTGAATGTCTGATTGAATCCAGTTATGAATCTAGCTGGCCCTGGGCTTTTTTTTTTGGTGGTGGCTGGGGGGAATTTGTTTTATTACTGATACAGTCTTGCTACTTGTTGTTGATCTGTTCAGGGTTTTTATTTCTTCGTGATTTATGTTTTCAGGAATGTATCCATTTTCCCTAGGTTTTCTAGTTTGTGTGCACAGAGGTGTTCATAGTAGTGACAAATAATGTTTTTGTGTCTGTGCTATCTGTTGTAATAAAAATAGATGTTTTAATAGTTCCTACTTTTAATGTGCTACTTAGCAATTTTGCTTGTTTTTAGAAAAACATCTTAATTTGGCAAATTATCATGGAATGAATAAATTAAAAGGCAGAAATAGTAAAATATTATCTGATTTTATAATAGCCAGCACTTACAAGTGATACATTAGGTTCATTTGTTTTGTTTATTGCATTTTGTTTTTTTTATTTTGCTTCTATTTCTTTGTAACTTCTCTGTGATAACTATAATTCTTAGCTTTCATCTTCTCTTTCTCGTGTGTGTTTAGAGTGGTTTTTTCCTGTCAATTATTATATTTCAGATTTTCAGGAGCATTTATTGGTCTGAATCATGTTACATTATAAAGTCCAATGTGAAACATGTTGTGTGCCAGCTCATTAGTTAAGCTTTCATCCCACCTGTTATTTCTTTGCGAAATGTTTTAGCATAGTGCTATTATTCCATATAATTTTACTTTATATAAAACATCTGTAGGGAAAAAATATTTGCCTTCTCCTTACAGTAACATTTATTTTACTTTGTCTCTATTTTGAATGGCTTAAGCACACAGATACTACCTTTTGTACCTTGACTTTCTCATTCTTTCCTATACTTACTTCATCTGTTTCCTTTGTGTGTGTGTGTGTGTAGAGTTAAAAAAAAGTTATACATTATACAAACTTTGTAAAACTTTTACACATGAGAAAAAGGCATAATTGCAACATGAGTTTTAGACTTTTTTTTTCAACTTCATTAATGTGGCTTCACTGACTTTAAGTAATTGTTTCTGACAAAACTGTAAACGTGACGTTTTCATAGATTTACTCAATGTGTTACATTTCATTTGCTCACCATTCTTCATTCCACACTTTCCTTCTTTTATAACATTTCTCTATTTTTAATACAATCTTTAAAATTTCCCTTAGGATCTTTTAGCACCTAACTCTCAGAAAAGTCTTCATTTCTGAACGATAGCATTCTTGGACATAGGATTATAGGTTGATGGCGATTTCCTCTCATAATTCAAAGATATCACTCCACTGTCTTCTGGCTGCCATTGTTACGAGGAGGCAAAAAATTATTACATTAATTGCCTTTCCTTCATAGGCAGTCTAGCCCTTATTTTTGGGTACTTTTAAAATACTCTCTTTGATTTGATTTTATACTCTGATTTTCTTTCATATATTTCTGGGTATAGATTCATACTTGTTATTACTGTTTGGAATTATTGATCTTCCTGAAACTGAGAACCTGTGTCTTTCATTGATACTGGAATATTGAGTATTAATTCATACATTTGATTAATACATTTTGAAAATTGCATTTCTTCAATGATTTCTATCCTCTTTGGTATATATCAAAGTATTTCTTGTTCACTTCTTTATTTTCATATGCCTCTCTGTCACACTTCCCATCTCCTGTCTTTGTGACTTTCATTTTGGGTTTTCTTTTTTCAGATATGATATCCAATTTACACTCCCCACAAATGTTTCTTATCATCTTCTCATACGACCCATTGATTGATTTTTTTAAAAATATTTTTTATTTCTGTAGGTTTTGGGGTCACAGGTGGTATTTGGTTACATGAATAAGTTCTTTAGTGGTAATTTGTGAGATTTTGTTTTGCACCCATCATCTGAGTAGTGTACCAGTAGTGAACCCAATTTGTAGTCTTTTATCCCTCACCCTCCTCCCTAACTTTTCTCCGAGTCCCCAAAATCTTTTGTATCATTCTTATGCATTTGCATCCTTTTAGCTTAGCTCCCACTTATGAGTGAGAACATGCGATGTTTGGTTTTTCCATTCCTGAGTTTCTTCACTTAGAATAATAGTCTGCAGTTCCATCCAGCTTGCTGCGAATGCCATTAATTTGTTGCTTTTTATGGCTGAGTAGTATTCTATCGTGTGTGTGTGTATGTGTGGGGTGTGTGTGTGTGTATATATATGTTATTCTACATATACAGTATGTGTAGTGTATATATAAATATGAGATATATGTGTGTGTATATATGTATGTATCACAATATCTTTATCCTCTTGTTGATTGATGGGCACGCAGACTGGTTTCATATTTTAGCAATTGTGAATTGTGTTGCTATAAACATGCACGTGTAAGTATCTTTTTCACATGATGACTTCTTTTCCTCTGGGGAGTTACCCAGTAGAGGGACTGCTGGATCAAATGGTAGTTCTACTTTTAGTTATTTAAGGAAACTCCACACTGTTTTCCATAGTTGTTATACTAGCTTACATTCCCACCAGCAGTGTAAAAAGTGTTCTGTTTTCACCACATCCATGCCAATATCTATTATTTTTTTGTTTTTTGATTATGGCCATTCTTTCAGGAGTCAGATGATATCACACTGTGGTTTTGATTTGCATTTCCCTGATCATTAGTGATGTTGAGCATTTTTTCATATGTTTGTTGGCCATTTGTGTATCTTCTTTTGAGAATTGTTTATTCATGTCCTTAGCCCACTTTTTGATAGGATTTCTTTTTTTTTTTTCTTGCTAATTTGTTTGAGTTCGTTGTAGATTCTGGATATTATTCCTTTGTCAGATGTATAGATTGTGAATATTTTCTCCCACTTTGTGGGTTGTCTATTTACTCTGCTGACTGTTCCTTTTGCTGTGTAGATCCTCCAAAAAGCTCCTAGAATCAATAAATGAACTCAGCACAGTTTCAGGATACAGAGTTAGTGTACACAATCAGTAGCTCTGCTATACACCAACGTGACCAAGCCGAGAATGAAATAAAGAACTCAATCACTTTTACAATAGCTGCAAAAAAATGAAACACCTAGGAATATACCTAACTAAAGAGGTGAAAGACCTCTATAAGGAATTCTACAAAACACTGCTAAAAGAAATCACAGACAAATGGAAATAAATCCCATGCTCATGGATGGGTAGAATTAATATTGTGAAAATGACTATACTGCCAAAAGTAATACACAAATTCAATGCAATTCCCAGCAAAACGCCACCATCATTCTTCACTGACTAAAATTCATATAGAACCAAAAAGGAGCCCACATAGCCAAAGCAAGACTAAGTAAAAAGAACAAATCTGTAGGCATCACATTACCTGACTTCAAACTATACTATAAGGCTATAGTCACCAAAGCAGCATGGTACTGGCATCAAAAACTGGCACGTAGACCAGTGAAACAGAATAGAGAATCCAGATATAAACCCAAATACAACCAACTGATCTTAGACAAAGCAAACAAAAACATAAAGTGCAGAACACTTTATGTTTTTATGGGGAGCACCCTATTCAACAAATTGTGCTGGGAGAATTGGCCAGCCACATGTAGGAGAATGAAATTGGATCCTCATCTCTCACCTTATACAAAATTCAACTCAAGATGGATCAAGGACCTAAATCTAAGACCTTAAACTAAAAAATTTCTAGAAGATAACATCAGAAAAACTCTTCTAGACATTGGATTAGACAAAGACTTCATGACCAAGAATCCAAAAGCAAATGCAACAAAAACAAAGATAAATAGATGGAACTTAATTAAACCATTGATTGATTTTTTAAATCAATTTTTACATTCTTATTTTCTTGAAATTATTTTTGGTTTTAATCAAATATGCTTGGTCACATTGATAGATTTTAATTTTTAATCACAATTTTGATTTTCTATTTTTATGGTTTAACAATAAATCACTATATTGATTATATTTCACTCTCATATCTGCAGTTGTACATTTTGTTGGTTTTGTTGATGCTCATTCCTTTTACATTTTCTCCCATAAATTTTAAGATTTTCAATAGTGAGTTTATGTTTCTTCATATTTAGTTTAGAACAATTTTTAAGACCAGATTCAAAATGCCTACACCAAAAAGGATATTTGGTAATTTCCTGGAAATATGTACAACCTAGGAATAGTTTAAAAATACATATTTTGCTTGGTGTTTTTCTGGACCCCTAGGTAATATGAATTGCCCTGAATTCACATCAGCACTGAATTTTGTTTAGAAATTTTCAAGTGAATATTTTCTCCTCTCCGTCCAGAACCTAAGGGGATTATAAATCCTACTATCTCTCTTTATATAATACTTTTCTCTCTGTGTCTCTCTCTCTTCTTTTTTTCTATGTAATTAGTCCACTGAACATGTGGACTTTCAGCTGATTTGGCTTTACTGATTGGGTCTACCATATGACCTCTAGTCTTTTACATTCTTTTTTTTTTTTTTTTTTTTTTTTTTGAGACGGAGTCTCGCTCTGTCGCCCAGGCTGGAGTGCAGTGGCCGGATCTCAGCTCGCTGCAAGCTCCGCCTCCCGGGTTCACGCCATTCTCCTGCCTCAGCCTCCCCAGTAGCTGGGACTACAGGCGCCGCCACCTCGCCCGGCTAGTTTTTTGTATTTTTTAGTAGAGACGGGGTTTCACCGTGTTCGCCAGGATGGTCTCGATCTCCTGACCTCGTGATCCGCCCGTCTCGGCCTCCCAAAGTGCTGGGATTACAGGCTTGAGCCACCGCGCCCGGCCGTCTTTTACATTCTTTACTCTACCCCTGGGAAGAAGGAAGGAGCAAAGGAGAATATTCTCTGCAATTCTCCTCCCTTAAGGTTTCTAGTATTGCAAATATCACTTCCACCCTGTTACTTTAAATAGAAACAGTCATATGGCTAACCTTGCTTTTAACAGCACCAGTAACATGTCGTCTTTATTTCTGGCAGCCATATCCCAAAAGAAAAACCTGGGGTTTGAAGAATTTTAAATCACTCTACTATAAAGACATTTGCACATGTACATTTATTGCAGTGCTCTTTACAATAGCAAAGACTTGGAACCAACCCAAATGCTCATCAATGGTAGATTGGATAAAGAAAACGTGGCACATATACACCATGGAATACTATGCAGCCATAAAAAAGATGAGTTTATGTCCTTTGCAGGGACATGGATGAAGCTGGAAACCACATTCTCAGAAACTAACACAGGAACAGAAAACCAAACACTGCATGTTCTCACTCATAAGGGGAGTTGAACAATGAGAACACATGAACATAGGGAGGGGAACATCACACATCAGGGCCTGTCAGGGGGTGGTGAACAAAGGGAGGGAGAGTGTTAGGACAAATACTTAATATATGAGGGGTTTAAAACCTAGATGACGGGTTGATGGGTGTAGTAAACCACCACGGCACATGCATACCTATGTAACAAACCTGCAAGTTCTGCACATGTACCCCAGAACTTAAAGAAAAATAAATAAATAAATAAATATTAATAAGCCAAAAAAACAGAGAGAAAAACTTGAGGTTATATTGCCATAGAAGTTAGGAGGGAAAATATTCAACTAGCAGTGTCTACCACAGCATGACTTCTTAGTTCAATGAAGAGCCTGGGCCACAGAGCCATGCCTATGTCCATATTTTAGATCTGCCATCTTTAGTGACGGCTAGTGGGTTTGTTTCCGATGAGGGTAATACAATAGGCTATATCCGGGATTGTCATGCTGATAAAATAAAATAAAATAGTTTTTAGCAGCGTGCTGAGCACTATGCACAGAGTTCTATAAATATTAGTTATGATTATACTAAATAATGATGCTTATAATGATGAATAATGATTGTGTGGTCTGTACCATATCTTTTGGATTTTTTCTAAAATGTACAATGGAATGAAGCTGAAGACCACATTTACAATCAATTTTCTGTGTGTATATATATATATATTCAGCAACTATTGTGTGTCAGGCACTGTTCTAGGCACTGAGTTGAAACAGTGAAGAAAACAAACCAAGGTCTTGCTCTAAAGGAGCTTCTGATTATTTTAATTCCACTCATTTCCCACTATGTAACCCTCAACCCCCTGGGTGGATATAGCAAATGAAATGCTATAATCTGCCAGCATGCATTTGCTATCTGAGTATAACCTGAAGGCGCATGCCTGCCTTTTCTCAAGAGAGTATGTCACCCAGAATGAATTATCAGTTCACTCGAGACTCTACACATTTATTGTTTGAGCTGGTTTACTCATTGCCTAGACTGAAAAAGACATCCACAGATGAGGAGCAACAGGTTGGTGCTCACTGTGTGTACGAAAGCCTGATGAAATATGGGGAAGGTGGTACTCAACATCCTCCCATGGTTTCAGATAGACTGCTTCTTGAAGCAGCCCTAATGTACACTATGTGCCAAAGCCTGGGAAGATTGTTCTTAATCCAGATACTGCCTTATAATTAATGTCAAATCTTCCAAGATTCTAGCAGTAGGTGTTCTGCCAGTCTACTTTCTTTACTTTTGAATGTTTGTCTTTTTCCAGCATATCTTCAGCAGAATTTTAATTAGAATATTATGGAGAATGCATGTGGCACCGCTCAGCACACACCATTTGAATCAGATATGCTTCACTTTCAGACACAACTTAAAAAAGTAATAAGTTTGACTGTTCATTTTACTTGTTGTTCTTCCTATGATAATTTTAGAACTACCTATTTTTTATAACATTAGGAAGAAATTTTAACTAGGCATATATACCTAACTTGCTTAACATCTTGTTAGCTTTAATAAATACTTAAAATATTCTTTCCAAATACAACTTTGTGTTATGGTGCCTTAAAATATCCACCTTATCATATTTATATTATTAAATGTATAGCTATATTACAGAAAGTATGCCTAACCTCCAGAATATATATTTCTTGAGTCTATTTACTGACTACAATAAAATTTTTAAAATCTGAATACTGCTTATTGATGGTAAGGTTTTCCATCATGAACGATGTATGCAATATTTAACTGAGGCCTGCAACCCAAAGTCTCATTACACAATAAATGAAAACCATGATGAATTAGAGCAATAAAACAAATTTACTCTCTATATATCTGGGGATAATTTTGCATACTGAATAGAATATTAAAACAAAACAAAACCTGTTTTAAATTCAGATTTCAAATTTCAAAAAGATCTTTAATAATCTCCAAGATTGTAAAAAAGTTGTTATGCGTGGATCAGCTGTCTAATCAGTTATTTTTATCTCTTTGACTTACATATAGGGAAGATTGCTTCTAAACTGAGAGAGAAAACAAAAAATCAAAATGTTGAGGGGATGTGTGTGTTTGTGTGTGCGTGTGTGTGTGTGTAGAAAGAGTGGATATAGGGAAACCTGAAACATGGAAATCAATGACTGAAGTTGAAAGAGAAAGAGTTGATCCTATTGAGAGGTTGAAGGATTCATATTTAATAATAAGTGATTTTTCTTCTTATTCAACAAACTAGAATGTAGAACCCTCTAAATTGTCTGTTTACATGTCTTTTAGATGCTATGGGGAAAAAAAAACAACAGAAGAAAACATAATCAGTAATTCTGTTTTGGCAGACTTATATCCATGATGTCTATTAAAGATTTAAAAAGGCATGTTAAGTTAGCAGTGGAATATATGAATCTGGAATTCTCCAGTGAAATCCAGGATGAAAACACAAATTTCTGAGTTATTGTCATGCACATGGTGTTTACAACCTGTAAAGCAATGGAATGATCACCTTAGAAAATCTGAAGATAGAAAAGAGTGAGTGAACTTTAGGTTAAACTTGATTTGTTGGACACATTTATCTCCGTTTTCTCTTAAAGTCTAACTCAATAAGAGTACTGGAACTAAAACCATTTATCCCTGCAAGAACAAAGCTCTCAGAAGATAAAGCAGCAGTGGACAAGTGCAAGTGTGGTCAATATTTCTTAGAATATCTTTTGGAAGATAGAAAACATATGGAGGAGTTCAGAGGGCTGAAAAGCTGCATGGCAAGTGCCTGGAAGGACAAACCAATAAGCATAATTTGCTCCTTTGGAAAAAATCTGGAAGGGCTTAAATATCAGAGGAACTATTTACTCAAAAAGTGTAGGCAAGGAAAAGGATCTGAAAAGGGGGAAGATTGGGAAAATACAGGATAGCAATTAGAACCGGATCTCCTTCCCCATCCTATTCTGGGAAACTTTAACAAGGGAACTTCTAAGATCAAAGATAAAGGACACGCCATCTTGCACCGCAGAAGCCAAAAAAAGTAGAAAGTATTTCTTCAAGAGCTGGAGTTTTGGTTTAATTTCCACATGAAAGTCAAATACTTACTGCTTCGCACATCTCTAATGGCACCCACAGGTAAGGAGGTATAGGAATTATCTGAGACTGTGTTCACAAGGTCCTGTCCACTTGCTGGTTTTCTCATTGGCAAGAGATGAGGAGCAGATTGGACAATTTTGTCATGTTTATCTAGCAGGTGTGGTTGGCTCTAAAGTTAACAGTGGCTTTTTAAATTTTTTTTTTTTTTTTTTTTTTTTGAGACTGAGTTTTGCTCTTGTTGCTCAGGCTGGAGTCCAGTGGCACAATCTCGGCTCACTGCAACCTCCACCTCCTGGGTTCAAGTGATTCTCCTGCCTCAGCCTCCTGAGTAGCTGGAATTACAGGCATTCACCACCACTCCTGGCTAATTTTGTATTTTTCGTAGAGATGACGTTTCACCATGTTGGTCAGGCTGGTCTTGAACTCTTGACCTCAGGTGATCTGCCTGTCTCTGCCTCCCAAAGTTCTGGGATTACAGGCGTGAGCCACCATGCCCTGCCAACAGTGGCTTCTTAATTGTTGCTAAAGCAATATATTCTTTAAGTTGAATGTTTTTTACTCTGGTTTCTTAATCATGGAATGCAGATAGGGTTTATTCCTGGAACCAACAGATTCAGTGATAATTTTATCTTTCCTCACTTTCCTCAGTGTGGCAGGCAGACTTTTCACAGGCCAATTCCCTACCTGGAACTACTTGTCTAACTTTTTGAATGTATTTGTCTAAGAATACTATCTGCTGTATTAAATACGTTTTATCTTTTTTGGAAATCTTATTTTAAGTTCCGGGATACATGTGCAGGATGTGCAGGTTGGTTACATAGGTAAATGTGTGCAGTGGTGGTTTGCTGCACCTATCAGCCCATCACCTAGGTATTAAGCGCAGCACGCATTAGCTATTTTTCCTGATGCTCTCCCTCCCCGACACCTAAGAGGCCCCAGTGTGAGTTGTTCCCTTCTCTGTGTGCATGTGTTCTCATTGTTCAGCTCCCAGTTAAGAGTGACCTGGTTCTAGGTCTTTGAGGAATTGCCACAATATTTTCCACAATGGTTGAACTAATTTACACTCCTACCAACAGTGTAAACATGTTTCTATCTCTCTGCAGTCTTGCTAGCATCTGTTGAGGTTTTAATAATCACCATTCTGACTGGCATGAGATGGTATCTCATTGTGGTTTTGATTTGCATTTCTCTAATGATCAGTGATGTTGAGGTTTTTTTCCATATGTTTGTTTGCCACATAAATGTCTTTTTTTAAGAAGTATCTGTTCATGTCCTTTGCCCACTTTTTAATGGGGTTGTTTGTTTTTTTCTTGTAAATTTGTTTTAAGTTCCTTGTAGACTCTGGATATTAGATCTTTAGACGATGAGTAAGTTGCAAAAATTTTCTCCCGTTCTGTAGGTTGTCTGTTTGCTCTGATGATAGTTTCCTTTGCTGTGCAGAAGCTCTTTAGTTTATTTAGATTACATTTGTCAATTTTTGCTTTTGTTGCTATTGCTTTTGATGTTTTTGTCATGAAATCTTTTTTTGTGCCTATGTCCTGAATCATATTGCCTATATATTTTTTCTTTTTTGCCTTTTTTTTTCTTTTTTCTTTTTTTATTTCTTTTTTTTTTCTCTTGCTTCCTCAGAAGAAACAATTCAACTGAGAGACAGAATGCAGAAGGAGAGACCATGCAGGTTTCATAGCAGGAGTGAGAGTTTATTAAAAAGCTTCAAATAGTAAGGAAATTAAAGAAAAGAAGGAAAGTACAACTTAGAAAAGGGCCAAGCGGGTGACTTGAGAAACCAAGTGTGCTTTGCCTAGATTTTCTTCTAGGGTTTGTATTCTTTTGGATATTACATTTAAGTCTTTAATCCATCTTAAGTTAATTTTTTTGTAAAAGATGTAATGAAGGGGTCCAGTTTAAATTTTCTGCATATGGCTAGTCAGTTCTCCCAGCACCATTTATTAAATAGGGAATCCTTTTCATATTGCTTGTTTTTGTCAGGTTTGTTGAAGATCAGATGGTTGTAGATGTGAAGTGTTATTTTTGAGTTGTCTATTCTGTTCCATTGGTCTATGTGTCTGTTTCTGTACCAGCACCATGTTGTTTTGGTAATTGTAGTCTTGTAGTATAGGTTGAAGTCCCGTAGCATCATGCCTACAGATTTGTTCTTTTAGCTTAGGACTGTCTTGGCTAAATCATATGATTATCTGAATAGACACAGAAAAGGCATTTAATAAAATTCAACATCCCTTCATGTTAAAAACTCTCAATAAACTAGGTACTGAAGGAACATGCCTCAAAATAATAAGAGCCATTTATGACAAACCAACAGCCAATATCATATGGAATGGGCAAAAACTAGAAGCATTCCCCTTGAAAACTGGCACAAGGCAAGTATGCCATCTCTCTCCACTCCTATTCAACACAGTATTGAAAGTTCTGACCATGGCAATCAGGCAAGAGAAAGAAATAAAGTGTATTCAAACAGAAAGAGAAGAAATAAAATTGTCTTTGTTTGCAGGTGACATGATCTTATACCTAGAAAATTCCGTCGTCTCAGCCCCAAAGCTTCTTAAGCTGATAAGCAACTTCAGCAAAGTCTCAGGATACAAAACCACTGTGCAAAAATCATAAGCATTCCTATACACCAACAATAGACAACCAGAGAGCAAATTATGAATGAACACCCATTCACAGTTGCTGCAAAGAGAATAAAATACCTAGGAATAGAGATAACAAGGGAAGTGAAGGATCTCTTTGTGGAGAACTACAAACGACCACTCGAGGAAATCTGAGAGGACACAAACAAATGGAAAAACATTGCATGATCCTGGATAGGAAGAATCATACTGGCCATATTACTCAAAGCAATTTATAGATTCAATGCTCTTTCCATCAAACTACCATTGACATTCTTCGGAGAATTAGAAAAAACTATTTTAAAATTCACATGGAACCAAAAAATACATTTTATCTTAAAATGGACACGGTAATTTCCCTTAAAGATACAGTGGGCAGAAACAGGCCATAATGGAAAGAGGGAGTTAGGAAACATTCATGTATGGGATAGTGAGACTCCCACTCCAGCCCTCTTACTCTATTTCTTTCCAAGAATGACAGCAGCTCACAAAACCCTCCCTTCTATAGGCACATGCACATATACAGTGTGTGTGCGAGTACACACACAGACACACACATTCTCTGACATAGTACCTTATAGATAAGTCTACCAGCTGACAAGCCTGTGCCTATAGAATATCCACTGTCCTTTGTGATTTTCTTTAAGCATGCAAGGACAAACAAAGTTTATCAAATATTTGAGCAAGGCTTTAATGTGTAAGATAGAGAATAATACATTTCAAAAAATAGAGGGGAAAGAAAAGGGAAGGAAGTAGAAAAGAAAAGAAAAATGAGACCAACAACAACAAAAAAAAATGAAAGAAAAGGGTACAATGTGTGAATTAGAAGACTTTCCAAACTATGATTAAGAGCTACAGAGAACCCAGAGGGCCCAGATCTCCCTTAGGCAACCAATGTTTGGAGCTGGGTGTCGAAAGAAGCAATCATCAAAGAACACTCTGAAGGAGTGGCCATTAACTAGGGAGAGACCTTAAGAACGTGGAGTTATAAAAGTTGCAGTAGGAATTGCTATGCATTCACCAAAACACATTTTCTTTTTCTTCTGCACACAATGCTACACCACATTTGGGACCCTCCCTTGCAGTTAGTGGTGACTATGTTACAGACAAACAGTGGAATGTGGCTTGGGAATCAACCCCCTAAAAAAGCCTTCAGGCAATCATTCCTACTCTCTCTCTCTTCCCTTATACATTGGCCATCAGAAGACTCTAAGCCCTAAGATATACGATAAATCTGGGTTCCCAAATGACAGTATGGAGCAAAGCCTCTTGCAGTCCCTCACAACCCTTAGGACTTTATGCAAACAGGAAATCGATTTCTATTGTATGAAGCCACAGAATTTTGTGGTTGACTTTTTACAGTGCTTTACTTAACCTGACTGATTCAGAAGCCAAGTAAAGTGATGGATGAGGCTGTTTTTTCTATAGGCTCCTGAGAAAGGTGAAGCAAATCTCCATCGTTAGTGGTACCAAGGGAGGGAAAATGGTATCATATTGATTTCTCCTCCTCTCCCAATGCCGTGCTCCTTGTGCATCCTTCTTCTTCATTGGTGGTGCCTTAAGAAAGGGCTCATAGAGAAGCAAACTCCACAGGGTACCTTATTCTCTCTTTTCATATGGTGTGTTTTGACAGAGGAGCACATAGGATAGCAGTGGATCTTCTCTTTGGATAATGGCTCCCAGAAAATTAAAAGATAAAAAGAGTGAAATAGTTATTCTCATGGTCAAATCTCAGAATTATTCATAAAATTGTTCCAGCAATCCTGC
The DNA here is from genome assembly GCF_043159975.1 of Macaca nemestrina. Classification (NCBI taxonomy): domain Eukaryota; kingdom Metazoa; phylum Chordata; class Mammalia; order Primates; family Cercopithecidae; genus Macaca; species Macaca nemestrina. The sequence continues at coordinate 10,291,971 of NC_092125.1, read as the reverse complement.
AAGGGAAACGTTAATTTCAGCATAAAGCATCAGCTTATACGGACCAGATAGCGTAACAAAGAAAGCAGAACGCTGTGGAAATGTGGAGGTGTGTCTGTTTGGCCGTGCTTGCAGACACACTTCAGAAATGCTTCTCCAACTCCCCAGCCCATAAATTATTGAAGTTAATATAGGTTAAATCTACACCATGACACAGTGGGACATTCCACGTGTTTCCCCTGTTCCATCAGTGTCCTCACACTTACCTCAGCAACTTTGAGGCAACAAAATGAGGAAAGGACTCAAGGCCCAGACTTTTGGAGTTGAATCTCATTTGTTTCTCTTTTGGCTAATGTCCAAAATAAATAAATAAACAATAAGATTTTCTTTTAATGTACAATCTTTCTCCCATTATCAGCCCCAATTCCCAATTTTTCTAGTTGTTGGCACATTAGGTTTGTTGAAGTCAACATCACTGTCATCATAATGAATGATTAGTGCAATGGGACGTAGAATACCCTTTATTGGCCGGATGCGGTGGTTCATGCCTGTAATCCCAGCACTCTGGGGGGCCTAGGCGGGCGGACCACGAGGTCAAGAGATCGAGACCATCTTGCCCAACATGGTGAAACCCCGTTTCTACTAAAAATGCAAAAATTAGCTGAGCATGGTGTGACGCGCCTGCAGTCCGAGCTACTCGGGAGGCTGAGGCAGGAGAATCAATTGAACTCGGGAGGTGGAGGCTGCAGTGAGCCAAGATCACACTACTGCACTTCAGCCTGGTGACAGAGTGAGACTCAGTCTCAAAACACAGAAACAAAACAAAAACAAACAAACAACAACAACAAAAGACCCTTTATTAGGGCTGTACGTACACTGCTCCCAATAGGGTTACACATATTCAGAACTTTAGAAAGAAGCACTATTTATAAATGTGCTTCTATTTTGTTTTGCTGCTTTATAACCAAAATATGTTGGTGTGGTAATACCTTATCCCTAAGATAGCCCTTATCTGCAGAGATGCATTCATATTTCTTTCAGTGCTTGATGATGAAAAGGATATAACATTGCCAAGAGCAGGGAAGGTCACATCGGTCTTGAGGGTCACTGTATCATGTGCACCATTTGCTCTGTGAAAAATGGGAGTCATTGCAGGGTTTTGATCAGAGAAGTGACATAATCTGGCTTATGTTTTAAGAGGACCACACTGGCTACCGTATTAAGAATTGTCCACCGATGTAAGGATGGAAGCAGGAGGACTCGTTAGGACATCATCCAAGAGAGTGAAGATGGTAGTTCAGATCAAGGTCGTAACAGTGAGCTACTGAGAAGTGCTGGGAATCAAGATATATTTTGAAGATGAAACTGACTTATTTTCTGATGGATTGGATATGGAATTTTAAAGAAACAGAAGAGTCAAAAATGACTTTCAGGTTTTTCATCTGTACAGTAAGTAACATAAAGTTGTCATTAAATGATATAAAAATGTAGATGAAGCAGGTTTGGTGCAAAGAAATTATCTGTAGTTCACTGTTGGATCCGTTTTGTTAAAATGTGTTTCAGATACAAGAGTTCAGATGCTGAGTTATATAAATGAGTTTGTAGTTCAGGAGCAAAGTCTTAGATAAAGATATAAATTGTTATTATAAAGATATAAGTTATTTTTTTCTTATGCATCTGTCCATCCATTTATCATCTATATATTTAGATATAGAGATTTGTCTCTCCAACCAAAATCAAATCTATTTAAAATTAATCTCAAGAGCCCATCGAAGTAGGGATACTATTTTGCAAGAAGTTATGTTCTAAGTCAGAGAAGAATTAAACTATAACCAAGAGCTCTTAAATCTTTTTATTTGATGAAATGTTGTATTCACTTGATAGGCACATAAAATTTGCAAACACGCACAGACAAATACATACATACTGGTAATAAAATTATAGGAGAGGGAGATTAAGCAGAGAATGGAATAGGCTGGCTTTACTGTTAACTAGAAAGAATCATATGTACTGTCATTCTAGTCCTAAGTGATATGATGATCTGCCTAGCACAATAAAAACAAGTCAATGATGATGATTTTTCACAAGTAGTGTCAGGCAACGGTGAATACAGGAGCATTATTTAGACAACTACAACCTTTGGACCAATGACTTAATATTTCCAAGATTCTTCTCGTCAAAATTATGTAAGGCTACATGTTGGTCATGCTGTCAGACATATTACTGCCAAAGTATTTTTTTAACATCAACAGTCTCGTCAAACTGGATTGGGGTGAAGACAAAACAGTAAGTCTAAATGATTTTTCCACGGGAAAAAAATGACCCAGGACTTATTTCTCCTAGCACAGTTTCCCTGAAAATCTAATGGTTTAAGTTAAATATGGCATCTCAGCTCTATCACTAGGCAGTGATGTTCATTACAAAAATGTTCCATATTTGATGAATTGCATTTGGTCTTGGCAGACTGAGAATGAGCTATAAAAACTACTAGGACACAGGTCTCAGATCTCTGTGTGCAGTAGATTTTCTAAATTGTTTCTTGCTGAACCTGAAAGTTTTGCTTGAGGGAGGTTATAGGATACTGGTTCCTGTGGTGAATGAGTGGATGTTCTCATTCAAATCCAGGATGGTCTCTGCATCAACACACATGGCTTTATCCCTTATAAATGCGCAGATACTTAGGTTGCCTGAACAATTTTCTTATGTACTTGATGAATTCCCCATGAAGACAGCTCTCCTGAAGCTGTCAGGTATATTGAAATCCTTGATCTATATTTTTGCTGAAAACTGAAGTGAACATAGTGCCAGATTATGGCCCATGAGTTGCGTGAATGAGAACGCCAATCCAAACCTGAAACTACTTCCAATGTCATGTGGAAAGGGTGTTACATTTGTACTTTTCTTATCTATGCTGTCAACATTTGCAACAGTAGATGACATAGGTGGTTTAAAAATTTGAACAACATGTCCAGTAACAATTTAGCCATATGTTCACATCAGGGCAATGACATTCATAATTTAACTTACATCTCCAAAATGCTTATTTCCACTAAGAACACCTAATTTATTTGAAACCAAATAAATAACGTAAGAAGTACTTCATTTGTAAAGAAAAAAAAAGGGCAAACAAGAAAAACAGTCTTTTCAGGACATTTTTTACTTTATATGTTTTTATTTAATACATGATTACATTTTAAAACACCTGTTGGAATGCCAGTATTTTTAATTCATAAAGTTTTATCAAAGATAATTTCCTTATTCATCACAATTTTCACTATAACATATTTGATTAATAAATTTTTCATTGGATACTTTCAAAAGATTTATAGATTGCCTTTTAAGGATATAAAAGATTTTCTCAGCTTATGTAATTTTTTATTGACTTCTGCATATATTGAACCAAGAACTGTGTCCACTGAGGTTAATAACTGCTAGCAGAACCACCTGATTTTTGCCATATAAAAGTGCAGGCTCAGGTTTATAACAGAGGGCCGAAGTCTTGGTTATGATGCAAGAACATCCGCTGAACGTTCCCCAGTGTCCTTTTCTCCTCTTCAGATACTGCTGGTGTTCCCTCTTTTCCACCTAGATAAGCTCGGCTCACAGCCATCCAGGTCCCAGGTCCTCTAAGAATAGATGTTCTCACCTGGCTGAGAACAAGCCAAGGGAAACTGAGAGGAGGTGACTGCCCATTTCAAACTTGACATTAAAACATGAACAGAACCCGTTGTTCTCTCACCAATGACTCTTCTCTGTGTTAACTCACAGGGCAGCATCCCAACTTCCAGCATACCAGTTAGGGGAAGGCGGAGCTAAAAGATCGAAGGACGTTATATCCCTGAAAGCAAGGCCTCCTGCCAGTTTGTCCCACTGACATAGAACTGATAATGGGAAAGAAATATTTCAATCTAATTTAAGCCAGTGTATTTTGAAGACTTCAGGTTACTTCAGCATAAAGATCACTTAAACTAATACCATAACTCATTCATAATATATTTTTAAAGTTTTGTGAAGGAAAGCAACAGCTCTTGGCTTAAAAATTAAGGCCACAGGTCAACATCTGCAATCTATCTCTTGACTTCCATGCCAGCTTTATCTTCCTGCTGAAGTCATTCTAAACTACTTGTGCCTCTCTGAAGATATACCTGCCTGCAGTTTTGCTTTGTTTTGTTTTGTTTTTGAGACGGAGTTTCACTCTTGTTGCCCAGGCTGGAGTGCAATGGCATGATCTCAGCTCACTGCAACCTCTGCCTCCCGGGTTTAAGTGATTCTCCTGCCTCATCTTCCCAAGTAGCTGGGATTACACGCACATGCCATCACGACCGGCTAAATTTTTTGTATTTTTAGTAGAGTGTTAGCCAGGCTGGTCTCAAGCTCCTGACCTCAGATGATCCACCTGCCTCAGCCTCCCAATGTGCTGGGATTACAGGTGTGAAGCACCACACTCGGCCATGTCTGAAGTTTTTAAAATGCTGTTCTCTTTGTCTGGCATGTCCTATTATTACTCTCTGTCTGTTGAAGTCTTATTGATCATTTATAACCCACCACCAACATTTACCTTATTGTTGACCTTTCCTTGAAAATGGTACAATGATTAAAACAATAAACAATAAAATGATACATTTTAAAACTATCTCAACATTATTAATTCAATGAACATTTATTTGTCATGCAACGTCATACTGTGGACAGTGAGAGCAGTGCCACAGGGACTGATGCTGTGTTATACTGTACTGATGTCTCTCAGGGCGCCCCTTCCTATCACCTCTTCCTTAGGTGTTACTGACCACTCTGTCCTTGGTGCTTCCATGTATTCTGCTGATCCATATACTGTGGTATCCTTTAGGATGATAATATTTGCTTGTTTGCATGCCATTCCATCCTCATTCTAAGATCCTTCAGGATAGATGCTAAGTCTTAATTATCTTTGTTCCTATCATGGGTCTACTTCCCAAGAAACACACAATGAAACCGATTTGCATGAGGAAGATCTTCTGGGGAGCCCTCTCTGGAACAAATTCTTTAAGGGAATTAGGGAAGTAGGATTGGGCAGAGGGAGAAGCCACACCCTGCTGCAGTTACAACAGAGAGCTCCGTGGATCCCTCAAAGAACTCCAGAGCTAGCGTGACTCATCAGAGTCGACCAAATTCACACACTTTATCCCACCCTCCTCTGTTAAACAAACACTGCATTGGAGCTGTGTTTAGAGAAGAAGGGGCATCGCTGTGAGTGAGGCAGCTCCCATCTGTTGTGGGCAATTCCCTGGAAAGGGACCCATCTGAGAGCTGCCAATAGCCAATGTTCTCTGCACTGGGGAAATGAGTGTGTGGTCATGAGGGGCATCTGGGCTGCTGAACCCATTCTCCACTGAGGTGTCATCCTCACTGTCCAGGGTATGGTGCTGCATGCTAAGTCAGTGTTTAATGAATTACTAATGTTGGGATAGTCTTTAAATGTATTGCTTTTTGTTTGTGAAATGGTTGGTATGATCTTGTTTAGCATAGTTTCTCAATCATTTGGCATATGGATTATAAGTATCCATTTATGGATTCCCTTCGGCCATCAGGGCAACTGGCCAGCGTGTGTGGAATCAGAGCAGTGATTCCACACATCTGGCCATGAGCAGCCTCCTCCATCTTTTACATTCAGTGGACTCTAGAACATTCCATTTTCTTTGTATAGCTTTCCATGGAAAAGATTTGGAAGTGCAGGGGCACCAGATACAAAAGTAGAGAAAATTTGACTGCCAAGGACTCTTCAGGGCTTATTTGTTTATATTTTTAATTTTACTCACAGAAAGCAAAGGAGGATGTACACTTTACTTTTACCACTGGAAAATGACAACTTTGCTATAAAAGAAAAAGGAAATTGAGGTGATTCTCTTCAAAGTTCAAATCATAGTAAGCGGCCATGTCTACAATTCCTGAGGCTGTAATTCTTCCCCAAGAATTAAAATGCAGGGCGCATCCAGGATCTTTTCTCCACAGAGTTCCATTTGGCTTAGGCGTTTTCATTGCTGCAAGTCTGCAGGCCGATGTGAAGAACCATTTGTTTTTCTTTCTCTGGAGCACAGTAGGAGAATGGATATGACTTGACCAAACTTATATTCATAATCCATAGATAAATTCAGGGAAAGACTTAACAATGACTTACTATGTTTTCAAATGATTTCTTAAATTTATTCATTTAAAGCGTATTAAAATAATTAAGTTACAGTTTAGAGAACATCTTTCATTTAAGAAAACTCACATAGAGGGCACAAAAGAATTCTATATCTGCCTTCAATAATGAAGAGCTCAGTAATCGACTGTAATTAAATTATCACCTCTTGCCCTGTCTATCATATCCACCTTCTCAATTTCTCTGTGTTTTAGGAAGGTATTTTTACAAATAATTAAAATGTATTCTTTAAAGCCGAATATTAAAACAGAATAGAGGTAGACTAAATTATTGTGCTTTCACCAGATTACTTTTGGACTTCTTACTTTTAAAAGGAGGGGAGTAAGAGGCATTCAATTTTGCCTGTAGCTGAATCAGTATAAAGAAGAAGATTCACTGTAAAACAACATGGTTAGACTTGATGACCTCTTAGTTTCCTTCAGCATCTATCTTCCTATGAAAATGTGGATATACTCCTTGGACTCCAGAAAAACCGGAATCTAGAACGGAGATATCTGCATAATCTAGGAAGCCTGGGAAGTTTCTCTCTCTGGGACAGAAGATGAAAAGAACGCCACCTCCAGCTCAAGATGCAATTGGAAGCTTTGCTGTAACCTGAATTCAGGGGTGTTAGGGCCACCCCGACCAGACCATTCCCTTCCCCTCCCACAGGCCTTACAATACAGTCTCTTGTACTCTCCATACAGCTACCCCAGGGCAAAAGACAACCACCCCTTCACTGACCCCTCCAGTATCTATTTGTCCAGACAGTTACAGGATGCAATTAACATGTCTGTTCACGTCACATAACAAAGCTGGCAAAAAACATCTCCAGGATGTGGTCAAGACACCTGCACCGCCAACTCAGCTCCCCTACCCCGACTCAGTTCCCTCCCTATAAAGGCCTGCTGTAGTCTGGAAGCAGGGCTGCCTCCTCTGCTTTTGTCAGGAGGTAGCCCGGCAGGACTGACAATAAATCAGCTTGCCTGAACTTGGGTCTATTGGCCTCATTCCTTTCTCGGCTGTCCTTCCAATTATCCCTGACGAGGGGATAGAAAAAAGACGTTACCTCTAGCAGGTTAAAATGTTTTAGCCAAATTTGTTGAATTCCCTGTGTTGAGATATTTCAAGGCCAATGAACTAATATAAACGATGGAAAAAAGAGTCAATTTTTAGTGAAATCCGCTGAGTACCCACTTGAGCAAACTTGAAAATTACTTTCTAGGAACAATTAACATTATAATGTATGGGATGACCACAGAGTAAGGGGAGGCAGTTGAAACTCAGCTAACAGCCAAAGAATAAAATAATTCAAAGTTAAACAATTCACCATGAGGAAGGGACATATGAGAAGATTAGTACCCAGAAAAATCAAAGTAGAGGAACAATTTTAAAGTGATGAAAGAATTATTTAAAACTGTTAAAGCTACACATGAAGAAAAGAAGTTATATTAATTGAAACCTAGAAATTAAAAGCTCAAAAAACTAAGTGAAATAGCTAATTAGACAAAGTTGAATAGATAATTAGTAAAATGTAAGAAAGAAGTGAGGAAAATACTCAAGGTTAAGAATAAAATGATGTAGCCAGGCACAGTGGCTCAAGCCTGTAATCCCAGCACTTTGGGAGGCCGAGACGGGTGGATCATGAGGTCAGGAGATCGGGACCATCCTGGCTAACACGGGGAAACCCGTCTCAACTAAAAATACAAAAATTAGCCGAGCGTGGTGGCGGCGCCTGTAGTCCCAGCTACTCGGGAGGCTGAGGCAGGAGAATGGCTGGAACCTGGGAGGCGGAGCTTGCAGTGAGCCGAGATCGCACCGCTGCACTCCAGCCTGGGCAACAGAGCGAGACTCTGCCTCAAAAAATAAAAGAAAAGAAAAGAAAAGAAAAAGAATAAAATGATGTAAAGTATAAGAGATTATGTTACATGAAAATATATAGGAAACAGCTTAGTGTTTGATGACAATATGAATTTCTATGTAACAAATACAAATGAATCTATTAAAATAAATATTAGACTCCAAATCTAGAGATAAAGTATTAGAATAAATATTAGGCTCCTGATAGTTTTCCACATATAAGGCAACTATAGAAAATTAATAATTAATTATTAATTAATAATTAAAATTAATAATTTTCCTTATCATAACAAAAAATCAATTAGGCAATTTAAAAAAATAGAGTTTAGGATTATGAAAAAGTACTAAAGATAGATGATGGTGATGTTGGCACAGCAATGGGAATGTACTTAATATGCTTAAACTGTACATGAAAAATGAGTAAAATACTCAATTTTCTGTTATGTATGTTTTGCCACAACTAAATAATAGAGGTTATATGTTATTACAATAATAATTGAAAATAATAAAATGTGTAAGAACCTCACAGTGAGAGCTGTAAACTTCTCCTGAAATAAGCAAATGAGAATCTTAAGTGTGGAATTAAATCGTGTTCATAAATAAAATGGTTCAATGTCTTATGCCAATTTTCTTCATAACGTGTTAATTAAATGTAATTGTAATAATCATCTCGGGAGTGTTTTACAATGACACTTGAGACGTTTTGCATAATATTCAACCTAAGAACAAGTTATTAAGAGTAGCAAAGTTAATCTTGAAGTTGATGAATGTGGATGACTTATCTCATAAAATATCAAGCTTCATGTAGTGTTATGGATATGCAAAGTACGGAGGGCTCCACAAGGATCCTTTGTAGAGATTGGGATAATTTTAAAAAGAGCAGACTGAGTTTTAGAAACTCAGGCATAGCCCAACGGCACCAGAAGAAACGAAATGTTGTTAGAGAGCTATTGCAGAAGGTCAAATATCTATTTGAGTGTGAGGACCTATAAAAACAGAGAGTTGGATCTGCTTCTGTGCCTTAAGAATTATGAACATATGAGAAGACCTGAAGCAGCACCTTATGGCGGGGTGAATAAGGAGGGAAGCAGGGAAGCATTGTGGATTTCCACCAAATGGCATTCAAAGATGTGTAAATCAAGCTGGGCATGGTGGCTCAGGCCTGTAATCCCAGCACTTTGGGAGGTTGAGTTGGCGGATCACTTAAGGTCAGGAGTTGCATGGTGAAACCCCGCCTCTACTAAAAATACAAAAATTAGCCAGGTATGGTGGTATGCACCTGTAGTCCCATTTACTTGGGAGGCTGAGGCAGGACAATCACTTGAACCCAGGAGGCAGAGGTTGCAGTGAGCCGAGATCGTGCCACTGCACTCCAGCCTGGGCAAGAGAGCGAGACTCCATCCCAAAAACAAACAAACAAAGATATGTAAATCAATTGAGACATGGATGTCTTAGATGATGACTTAGCTGGACCATCTTGAAGGTATTTCTAAGTACACATAATGCCAAGATCAAGGATCCCAACTGTTAGAGGTTGTGGATATTATTTCCAGAAATAAAGCTAGAGTAGGAGACAAGCAGCAAGACATGACCCAGAAAATACATTGTCTATGATGCAGAACTTCATAGTGTTTGATATGGTTTGGCTCTGTGACCCCACCCAAATCTCAACTTGAATTGTAATAATCCCCAGGTTTCATGGGGGAGACCTGGTGGGCAGGTTTTTCCTGTGCTGTTCTTGCAATAGTGAGTAAGTCTCACAAGATCAGATGGTTTTATAAAGGGCAGTTCCCCTGCACACGCTCTCTTGTCTCCTTCCATGTAAGACATCACTTTGCTCTTCCTTCATCTTCTGCCATGATTGTGAGGCTTCCCCAACCATGTGGAACTGTGAGTCCATTAAATCTCTTTTCTTTATAAATTACCCAGTCTCGGGTATGTCTTTATTAGTAGTGCAGGTTACCAAAATGTGTATTAGTCAGGGTTCTCTAGAGGGACAGGGCTAATAGGATAGATGTATATATGAAAGGGAGTTTTTTAAGGAGTATTGACTCACACGATCACAAGGTGAAGTCCCACAAGTCCCACTGCAGACAGTCCTCTGCTGTCTACAAGCAGAGGAGCAAGGAATTCAGTCTGAGTCTCAAACATCAGAAATGGGGGGGTCAACAGCACAGCCTTTAGTCTGTGGCCAAAGGCCAGAGAACCCTGGGCAAACCACTGGTGTAAGTCTAAGAATCCAAAAACTGAAGAACTTGGAGTCTGATGTTTGAGGACAAGAAGCATCCAGCATGGGAGAAAGATGGAGACTGGAAGACTTAGGCAATCTAGTCCTTCCTTGTTCCACTGCCTGCTTTTATCCAAGCTGTGCTGGCAGCTGATTAGATGATGCCCACCCAGACTGAGAGTTGGTCTACCTCTCCCTGTCCACCCAGTGACTCAAATGTTAATCTCCTTTGGAACACCCTCACAGACACACACCCAGGAGCAATACTTTGCATCCTTTAATCCAATCAAGTTAACACTCAATATTAACCATCGCAGTGTCAGTTTCCCAAGGGGCCTCCAAGGAACACAAGTAAGAGGTTCACTGGTATGATAACTACATCTTGAGCATCTGTGGTCAACCAAGAAATCTAAGACAGCAAGACAGTTAAATACTTCAGTCAGCAAACAAGCAAATAATTTTTTCTTTCCTCCCTTGACTCCTTTTTTTTTTTGTCTTTAGGAAATAACAGACATGTGTTGAGATTTCATCCAGATTGGGAAGACATAAGAGATCATGTCAGATGTCAGCAGCTAGAGAAAAATTAAGGCATTTATACCTTCACTGAGTCCAACCCATTTAATAAACTGGTTACATAAAAAATAACGCAGAGATGATACAGAATACCAAACTTTAAAATTTTCTTGAAATTACTATTTTAACATTTGTAAAGTTACTCTTTGAGCACTTTGAAAAAGATTTATTTCTGTTAATAGTGTATCTTTTCAGGCAAAAACAGAAGTATTATCTCTACACCCAAAATTATAATTATTTGGTGTTACCTTAGTTAATTCTAGGCTTTGCACAAGAAGGATTGTAACAAGAACTTAACAGATAAGATAAAAGCTAAAAAAACAAAAAATTAACCAAAGGTCAGTGTAATAGTTTATACATAAATGATGCCACTCAATTTTCTTCTTGATAAGGAAGAAAAATCATTTTATGAGACTTGACTACTGAAGCAACCCTTAGGTAGATCATTAGATTAAAAATTATGTTAATTACAATCGCTTCCAAGATGGCCAAATAGGAACAGCTCTGGTCTACAGCTCCCAGTGAGATTGATGCAGAAGATGGATGATTTCTGCATTTTCAACTGAGGCACCTTGTTTATCTCAGTGGGTGAAGTCCATGGAGGGTGAGCCGAAGCAGGGCAGGGCATCGCCTCACCCAGGAAGTGCAAGGGGTCAGGATATTTCCCTTTCCTAACCAAGGGAAGCCATGAGTGAGTGTACCTGGAGGAATGGTACACTCCTGCCTAAATACTGCACTTTTCCTATGGTCTTCGCAAACAGCAGACTAGGAGATTCCCTCCTGTGCTTGGCTCGGTGGGTCCCATGCCCACGGAGCCTTGCTCGCTGCTAGCACACCAGTCTGAGATCGACTTGGGATGCTGGAGCTTGGTAGGGGTAGGGGCGTCTGCCATTGCTGAGGTTTGAGTAGGTGGTTCTATGCTCACAGTGTAAACAAAGCCGCAGGGAAGCTCAAACTGGGCAGAGCCCATGCCAGCTCAGCAAGGCCTACTGCCACTCTAGATTCCAACTCTGGAAGCAGGGCAATTCTGAACAAAAGGCAGCAGACAACTTCTGCAGACTAAAACGTCCCTGTTTGACAGCTCTGAAGAGAGCAGTGGTTCTCCTAGCAAGGCATTTGAGCTCTGATAATGGACAGACTGCCTCCTCAAGTGTGTCCCTGACCCCCATGTAGCCTGACTGGGAGACACTTCCCAGTAGGGGCAGACAGACACCTCATACAGGTGGATGCTCCTCTGGGATGAAACTTCCAGAGGAAGGATCAGGCAGCAATATTTGCTGTTCTGCAGCCTCCACTGGTGATACCCAGGCAAACAGGGTCTGGAGTGGACCTCCAGCAAACTCCAACAGACCTGCAGCTGAGGGGCCTGTCTGTTAGAATGAAAACTAACTAACAGAAAGGAATAGCATCAACATCAGCAGAAAGGACATCCACACCAAAACCCCATCCATAGGTCAACAACATCAAAGACCAAAGGTAGATAAAACCACAAAGATGAGGAGAAACCAGAGCTGAGAGGCTAAAAATTCCAAAAATAACCAGCTAGCATCATAATGGCAGGCTCAAATTCACACATAACAATATTAACCTTAAATGTAAATGGACTAAATGCCCAGTTAAAAGACACCGAGTGGCAAATTGGATAAAGAGTCAACACCTATTGGTGTGCTATATTCAGGAGACCCATCTCACGTGCAAAGACACACATAGACTCAAAATAAAGGGATGGAGGAAGATCTACCAAGCAAATGGAAAGCAAAAAAAAAAAAAAAGCAGAGGTCGCAATCTTGGTCTCTGATAAAACAGACTTTAAACCAACAAAGACCAAAAGAGACAAAGAAGACCATTACATAATGGTAAAGGAATCAACTCAACAAGAAGAGCTAACGATCCTAAATATATATGCATCCAATACAGAAGCACCCAGATTCATAAAGCAAGTTCTTAGAGACCTACAAAGAGACTTAGACCCCCACACAATAACAATGGGAGACTTTAACTCCCCACTGTCAATATTAGACAGATAAACGAGACAGAAACTTAACAATGATATCCAGGATTTGAACTCAGCTCTGGACCAAGCGGATCCAATAGACATCTACAAAACTCTCTACCACATATCAACAGAATATACATTCTTCTCAGCACCACATCACACTTATTCTAAAATTGACTACATAATTGAAGTAAAACAATCCTCAGCAAATGCAAAATAATGGAAATCATAACAAATTGTCTGTCAGACGACAGTGCAATCAAATTAGAACTCAGGATTAAGAAATTCAATCAAAACCACACAGCTACATGGAAACTGAACAACTTACTCCTGAATGACTACTGGGTAAATAACGAAATTAAGGCAGAAATAAAGATGTTCTTTGAAAGCAATAAGAACAAAGACACAACGTACCAGAATCTCTGGGACACATTTAAAGTGGTGTGTAGAGGGAAATTTATAGCACTAAATGCCCACAAGAGAAAGCAGGAAAAATCTAAAATCAACACCCTGACATCACAATTATTGAAGAACTAGAGAATAAGAGCATACAAATCCAAAAGCAAGCAGAAGAAAATAAATAACTAAGATCAGAGCACAACTGAAGGAGATAGAGACACAAAAATCCCTTCAAAAAATCAATGAATCCAGGAGCTGTGGTTTTTTTTAAAGATCAACAAAATAGATAGACCACTGGCAAGATTAATAAAGAAGAAAAGAGAAGAATCAAATAGATGCAATTAAAAATGATAAAGGGGATATTACCACTAATCCCACAGAAATACCATCAGAGAATACCATCAGAGAATACTATAAACACCTCTATGCAAATAAACTAGAAAATCTAGAAGAAATGGATAAATTCCTGGACACAAACACCCTCCCAAGATTAAACCAGGAAGAAGTTGAACCTCTGAATAGACCAATAAGAGGTTCTGAAATTGAGGCAATAATTAATAGCCTAAAACTAAAAAAAGTCCAGGACCAGATGGATTCATAGCTGAATGCTATCAGAGATACAAAGAGGAGCTGGTACCATTCCTTCTGAAACTATTCCCATCAATAGAAAAAGAAGGAATCTTCCCTATCTCATTTTATGAGGCCAGCATCATCCTGACACCAAAGCCTGGCAGAGACACAACAAAAAGTAAATTTTAGTCCAATATCCCCGATGAACATCGATGCAAAAATCCTCAATAAAATAATGGCAAACCGAATCCATCAGCACATCAAAAAGTTTATCCACCACGATGAAGTCAACTTCATCCCTGGGATGCAAGGCTGGTTCAACATATGCAAATCAATAAATGTAACCCATCACATAAACAGAACCAACAACAAAAGCCACATGATTATCTCAACAGATGCAGAAAAGGCCTTTGACAAAATTCAACGGCCTTTCATGCTAAAAACTCTCAATAAACTAGGTATCGATGGAACGTATCTCAAAATAGTAAGAGCTATTTATGACAAACCCACATCCAATATCATACTGAATGGGCAAAAGCTGGAAACATTCCCTTTGAAAACTGGCACAAGACAAGGATGCTCTCTCTCTCACCACTCCTATTCAACATATTGTTGGAAGTTCTGGCCAGGGCAATCAGGCAAGAGAAAGAAATAAATGGTATTCAATTAGGAAAAGAAGAAGTCAAATTGTCTCTGTTTGCAGATGACATGATTGTATATTTTGAAAACCCCACTGTCTCAGCCCAAAATCTCCTTCAGCTGATAAGCAACTTCAGCAAAGTCTCAGGATACAAAATCAGTGTGCAGAAATCACAAGCATTCCTATACACCAAGAACGGACAAATAGAGAGCCAAATCATGAGTGAACTCCCATTCACAATTACTACAAAGAGAGTAAAATACCTAGGAATCCAACTTACAAGGGATGTGAAGGACCTCTTCAAGAGAACTACAAACCATTGTTCAGCGAAATAAAAGAGGACACAAACAAATGGAAGAACATTCCATGCTCATAGACAGGAAGAATCAATATCATCAAAATGGCCATACTGCTCAAGGTAATTTATAGATTCAATGCTATCTCCATCAAGCTTTCACTGACTTTTTTCACAGAATTGGAAAAAACTACTTTATGTCTTATATGGAACTCAAAAAGAGCCCACACATCCAAGACAATCCTAAGCAAAAATAACAAAGCTGGAGGCATCACATTACCTGATTTCAAACTATACTACAAGGCTTCAGTAAGCAAACAGCATGGTACTGGTACCAAAACAGATATATAGACCAATGGAATACATGGAACAGAAAAGAGGCCTCAGAAATAACACCACACGTCTACAACCATCTGATCTTTGACAAACTTGACCAAAAAAAGCAATGGGGATAGGATTCCCTATTTAATAAATGGTGTTGGGAAAACTGGGTAGCCACATGCAGAAAGCTGAAACTGGATCCCTCCTTTACACATTATACAAAAATTAACTCAAGATGGATAAAAGACTTAAATGTAAGACCTAAAACCATAAAAACCCTAGAAGAAAACCTAGGCAATACCATTCAGGACATAGGCATGGGCAAAGACTTCATGTCTAAAACACCAAAAGCAATGGCAACAAAAGCCAAAATAGGCAAATGGGATCTGTTTAAACCAAAGAACTTCTGCACAGCAAAAGAAACTATCATCAGAGTGAACAGGCAACCTACAGAATGAGCAAAAATTTTGGCAATCTGTCCATCTGACAAAGGTCTAATATCCAAAATCTACAAAGAACTTAAACAAATTTATGAGGAAAAAAAAAAGAAAAAACAACCCCATCAAAAAGTGGGCAAAAGATATGAACAGACACTTATCAAAAGAAGACATTTATGCAGCCAACAAACATACAAAAAAATTCTCATCATCACTGGTCATCAGAGAAATGTAAACCAAAACCACAGTGAGATACCATCTCGTGCCAGTTAGAATGGTGATCATTAAAAAGTCAGGAAACAACAGATGCTGGAGAGGAGGTGGAGAAATAGGAATGCTTTTACACTATTGGTGGGAGTGTAAATTAGTTCAACCATTGTGGAAGACAGTGTGGTGATTCTTCAAGGATCTGGAACTAGAAATATCATTTGACCCAGCAATCCCATTACTGGGTATATACCCAAAGGATTATAAATCATGCCACTATAAAGACACATGCACACGTATGTTTATTGCAGCACTATTCACAATAGCAAATACTTAGAACCAACCCAAACGTCCATCAATAATAGACTAGATAAAGAAAATGTGGCACATATACACCATGGAATGCTATGCAGACATAAAAAAGGATGAGTTCATGTACTTTGCAGGGACATGGATGAAGCTATAAACCATCATTCTCAGCAAAATATCACAAGGACAGAAAACCAAACACTGTATGTTCTCACTCATAAATGGGAGTTGAACAACAAGAACACATGCACACAGGAAGGGGAACATCACACACCAGGGCCTGTTGGGGGCTGTGGGGTTGGGAGAGGGATAGCGTTAGGAAAAACACCTAATGAGTTGATGGGTGCAGCAAACCAACATGGCACATGTATACCTATGTAACAAACCTGCACGTTGTGCACAGGTACCCTAGTATAATAAAAAAAATTAAAAAAAGAAGTAAACCAATTTGACCAATACACTTGAGGTTTAAAACAAAAATAAAACAACAAAAGAAGAAGCTTCCAAATTAAAAGCATATATTTGTGATTTCTATTTATTTAGAAAATTCAAGAGGGCAACATAGACAGACAAAAAAATAAAATAAAACGCTTAGTATTTAGTTACATCTAAAAAATTATGTTAATTATAATAATATAGTATTATATTAGGTTAATAAGGCTCATTGTTACATATTTTTATTATAAATTTGTGGTAGGTGTTTAGATTGTAGGCTCAATTATTTAACAGTACTCTTTTCTGTTTTTTAAGTAATTAATTTTATATCTCTTATCTGATCCTGATAAATATGCTATTTACTCACTTGGTTTTATTCCTTCTTTTACTCTTTATGGCTATTTTATTGGTATATTAGAGACAGAGGCAATGAATATGGCTGATTTATATACAACATTTAACCAAAAATCTAGTAATTAAAAAATAAATTCCATTGTTTTAAAGGAACACTTGGCATAAAATTTTAAAAAGTAGAAAGAAGACTACAAAACCTTTTCCAAAATTCCAATAGGTACAGACAACTACTGAAATTCTTATATATTTACTTTCAGACTTTTTCTTTCTATTCATACATACTTGGATACTTTATATACAAGTCTGTATTCTTTTATTTTCATATATCATTATATCAACAGAATTTTCAAACTTTGTTACCAAGTCTTTGTAAGCACAATTTCACTAATCCTAAGTATATGAATTACATTTTTTCTCTACAAAATTATATTGGTTTCTTTTGTTTTAAAGTCTATCTATAAACTTACATTCGAAGCTTATGTCTTCAGTCTAAACTTCCTTTCTGAATTCTAGTTTCATACGATCAACAGCATATTTGATATCTACAATGAGTCATCTAACATAAAGTACCCAAAATATAACTGACAACTTTTCTCCAAAGTATGTTCTGTTGTTTTCCTCATTTCAGAATAGGAAACCACTACAACACTGAAGAAAGCTGAAACCAGGGGCATTATATCACTTTTCTCACACACACATCCAAGTTCTGTTTTATCTCAAAAGAATATCTATAGTCTGTGCATTTCTTTCTATTTGCGGCAACCATTACCTAATCATCATTTCCTTCATAGACTACTGTAACAATTTTCTAAATGTTCCACAATTACTTCAGCATTTACGGTACTTTATTTAAGATGTTACTGTTTGATAAAACCCTTCAGTGTTTCTCATTGTACCCAGCATAAAACAGTATGATCAACAAAGTCCTTCAAATATCCTACTTATATTTCTAGTATCACCTTTTGCCTCTCTTCTCCTTGATTCGTATATTCTTTCAGTTTAGAATGTCAAGTTCTTTCACAGCTTAGTACCTTTACCATCGTTTCCACTGATTCTCTTTTGTTTGCATGGGTTGTCGATTGTAAGCCTCGGGCCTAGACTTAACTCTCTCACTATCTTACTATCTTTGGAGAACTTTTATTATTAAAATTCCATGTTTCTCTATCCACTAGCGCTTACCCAAATTTCTATGCTATACAGTTTTCTTTTTTAGCTTTCAATGTAAATGTTGCTTATTTCTTTCCTGTTTGATGTTCTTGTGTATTTTTTAGAAAGTTGGTTGAGGTTTTTGCATTGTGTCATCTTGTTATTTTATTAGGGGTTGTAACTCTGAGTGTGTGAAGAATTGACCTACAAGCAGAGATCAATGACAAGGAGGCAAGGGCTGAAAGTAATCAGGTCTTCTGAAATTCTGCTGCTCCAATATATGATACTATCATTTAGCATTTAACATTCTCTGCTTTGCCGCAGCATCAGATATTCTTTAAAATCAGATGCGACTATGAATAAGTTTTTAAAAAATCAGATGAAATCTTAAAAGGCAGAGTCCAATGCCTCCATTTTATAGAAGGGAAAAATTAAACTTAGACTCTGAAATATTAGGTGCATATAAATATGTTTTATAGATCATCTACTCAATGGATAGAGTTGTATAGTACAGCACAAGGTAGAGTACAATGTCATGTACTCTAGATTTAGCATCTACCGCATGCATTATTTACAGTAATGTAAATATAGCCTAATTGGTCTCCTCACAAATTTACCTTTCTTGCTTATCAGGCACAAATTACATTTAACTATCTAACTAATGAGTGTATCCTAATCGTATTTCACCTGTAAATATGCAGATTAAGCTAAATATATTTATTTAGGGAAGATAAACTATTAGGTCACCAGTAGAATTATAATTTGGAAGCATAGTAATGAAGCGAGATGCATTTTGATTAAAAACGAGCTGTAATTCTGAATTAAAGAAAGTGGTCCTCTTTTCCCAGCTGTGCCATTAAGTAAATAGTGTTGTGGTTTGGAGTAAACGATTTAATCTCCTTTGTCTTCATTCTCATTTGCGAAATTTCTAAGCTGAGTAAGATCTGGCCAGTCCTTTTTCCTTCAAACTCAAATTTCTCCTCAGCTAAGTTTAGTATAATGAAGTACATTTAATATTATCAGATTTATTGTTTAGAAACAAATATGGCTTTTCCAGAATGGCACATAGTTTCAACTCAATATGATATTGTGACACTTTTTATTTCTTTAATAATATTTTTATTTATTTCTAAGAATTTTTCATTGTTTTAGATACATTTTCTAGAATACAAGTATCTTTTTGGGACATCATTCTAAAACACCTGAATAAAAACCACTCTAATACACAATTGCAGTTCTCAAATCAGCCAATTGAAAAGGTTGATTCAATAGCATACAGATCCAAAATAAATGCAATGTCTTCTAAATACATATTGAAATACTTCCTAATAATTTTTATTTATGGTATGTGTAATAAGGAATAAAATAAAAATAGCACTAGGAATTCAAAAGAAAGTAGTATAAACATTAAAATCTAGGCTGAAATTCATACTTGCTCAATGTATTAGGCCAGCAATAACATTTGAAAATGATCTCTAAAATCCAGGGCCTAACATAAATTATAAGGAACATACAATAGCATTTTAAAATATGGCTATTCACTAAGAGTAAATCTGAATTTTCAAAATAGTCATTCAATAAATATGTGCTAATCTCAATACTAAGTACCAGGCATTAGGCTCAGCAGTTAGTGATGGCCAACACAGATTTCTGCCCCCGTGGAATTTGTAATCTAAATGTGCAATATAAATGCTAAGGTTATAAAAGTAGAATGCCCTGTTGAGGTACACGAGAGAGAAATCACATTCACTCATGAGGGATCACAAATAAAGAACTGACAGGTGGGTGAAGGAAGACAGGTGATACTGGTGGTACAAGTGGCCAATTGAGAAGCCTTTGTATATAAATATACAGAGGCAGTGGCTCACGCCTGTAATCCCAGCACTTTGTGAGGCCGAGGCAGGTGGATCACGAGGTCAGGAGTTCAAGTCCAGTCTGGCCAACTTGGTGAAACCCCGTCTCTACTAAAAATGCAAAAAAAATTAGCCAGGCTTGGTGTCTGTGATCCCAGCTACTTGGGAGGCTGAGGCAGAGAACTGCTTGAACTTGGGAGGCAGAGGTTGCAGTGAGTTGAGATTGCACTACTGCATCCCAGCCTGGGTGACAGAGCATGACTCCATCTAAAAATAAAAGAAAGAAAAGAAAAGAAAAGAAAAGAAAAGAAAAGAAAAATATATATAAAGCAGTGGTTCTCAATCTTCAGCACCAACATTGACATAAATATCACCTTTGTGTCTTCCATGTAAAAGATTAGCAATAAAGACTTATTAACTATCTTTTAAATTCAAAAGTGTGTCTAAAACAAATTTAAAATGACATTCTTTTTCAATAGCCTGTATATATTTGAACATCTCTGATTTTTTTTTTCTCGTGGTAAAATGCAAAGATAAGTTTTCATCATCATCATCATTATCACTATTACTTTAACATGTGTAAATCTGTAGAAAATGTTTTAAGGAAATGTAAAGAACAAAAAACTTGTTTCAAGTGAGGGGACAGCCTAATAAAAGGCTATGTTTTTAAAGAGTGGATTATTAAAGATAGCCCAAGAATAGGACATGTTTTTTAAAATGCTTAAAGATAATCTATTTTCTAAAAACAAACTTCTTTATAATCAATGAAAATGACCACATAGTTAGTAATATACCCAACCAACAAATTTCAATGTTTCTCAAGAAATTTTTAAAAATTATATGGATACATGTGGTGTCTAATCTTGCTATAATAAATTAGTTAATCAAAATGTCTGTCTTTGCCCATGTATGTGTGTGTGTGATGGAGTAGGAAGAGGAAAATAGAGAGAGAAGAGGAATGGTGGAGAAAAAAAAAAAAGAAATCAGTATATTGATATCAACATAAGGAAAGGTTGAACCACTTTCAGGAAGCTAGCAATTCCTTCTCATTGACACAAGTAGACACCTCTTGTTCCTTCATGTTCATTATTCATTGACATGTCAAGGGACATACAAGAAACAATTTTTAAATGGGCCAGAGAAATCTTTTCTGTAATATGATTTGTGCATTTCACACCATTTTATAATAACACTTTTAGCAAAAATTGAAGGTACTTAACATAATCTCTAATAGTTTATTTTAAACATAATTGAAAGTAAAGTATATACACCATGGGAACTAGAACTTAGACTGCATTTCATTTATAACATTTTAATGTAGAAATAAATAGAAAGGAGCTAAGAAGTGTTATTATTACTTGGGTAGAGATAAAACTGTTGAAATTTTTATTCTTGCCCAATACTATGACAAATCATATAACAATGGCATGCTAATAACCTCCGTGCTCATGGTGGGTAACAGCATTAATGTGTATACTGATTAGAGAATTAGAAAAGGACATGGTTCTTATAAGATCATACCATTTAAGTATTCTGATCACTCAGTCTACATATGTATCTTATAGGGAAACAATGCAATGACTCCACTAAAATCACTTTTATGAGATTTTAGAGTCACTAAGAGTGTTTGAAAATAATCTAGGTCAGTCATTGTACTCAACTGTAGAAACAGACTTGGCCTCTTCTCAGAAGAGTCGATTACAGTTGCCATTCTGATTTTATCGTCTCCCATTTGCCCTTTCCCTCATGACATTGTGTGGATCCTTGTCATTTGGCCACATCTGTTTGCGAGAAGGTCATGGAGTCAATGTCTTGCCTGATCATCAGCATTTGACATCATTAATGTCATCTTTGATGCTTCTTCAATCTATCCTGTGATTGCTATTCAACACTCTTCTTACCTCTTTTTGTGGTGTATACTTTCTATTAACAAAGTTTTTCAACTAGAATCTATTTATTAACAGCTTCTAAATCATGTGTCCATACATAACTTTATCCTTGATATGTAATCCTTTGTAATTAACTGACTACTGGACATATTTTTTGTTGTTTATGTTGTTTTGGTTTATAGTCACAACATTCTGGATAGACCTTTTATCTCATCAACTTAACTCTTTTATTTATTTGAAGGTAATTCCCATTGCCCATTTGTGTCAGAAGCCTTGTTTTTCCTTATTCTACCAATTGCCTACTCTTATTCCTAAAATCTAGGTGGTTTATAAGGGATGCCAATTATTTCCCCTTGACTCTCTGGAACTTCATTTCCCCAAACATTACTGTCACTGTAATAGGAGCAGACTAGCATTCATAAATATTTTTACAATTTCCTACCAAAGCTCGTGTTTGGTCTTCCTGGATAAATCAAATAAGTTTACTAATTTTTCTCCATATTTCAGTATAATGATTGTTTTCAAAGTCTAATTATGATGACACTGCTTAAAATCCATATTGCATCCCCAAAACCTTAAAGATAAAATAAAAATCATTTAGCATGGTGCTTAGAGCCTTCATGATCTTAATTTCTGGCTAAGTTTAACAATAACAACTAAAAGTCCCACTGTTTACTTCGCTACTATCTCGTGACAGTAGTGACAATTTGCATAAACTTAAAGCAACTACCATCCACCACACTATGAACTAATCACCAGACTATTCTGGCTGCTGTAACAAAATACTGGGTGTCTTATAAACAACAGAATTGTATTGCTGAGATCTGTCAGCACCTTACTCCAGAACTGTATGTCCTGGAGGCTGAGAAATACAAGACCAAAGTGCTGACAGATTCAATATCTGGTCAGGATCCCCTTTCTGGTTCATAGATGATTATCTTTTTGCCGCATCTTCACCTGGTGGAAGGGGTGAGAAACCCCATTTATGAGGGCTCTGCCCTGATGACCTATTCACTTCCCAAAGCTCACTTCCTAATACCATCACCTTGAGAGTTAAGATTTTAATATATGAATTTGGAGGGAACACAGATATTCAGACCATACCAAGATCTTATTCAGATTTCACCACTTTTTTCTCCTAATACGTTGTTTCTCTTTTTCTGTTCTAGAACCCAATTCAGCATTCCACATTGCTTCAATCTGTGGCAGCTCCCCCAAATTTTCTTGTCTTTCATGACCTTGACAATTTTGAGGAGTATTCATTAGTCATTTTGTGTAATCTCTCTCTGATGTTGGTCTGATGTTGGTTATATCTTTTCTTGAAATACAAAATTAATTTGTCTCCATTTTTAGAGAGACTCAGTATCACAAAATATATTGAATGGGCTAAGTCCACATTTTTCCAAATTCCCTGATTTTTCTGCTGTGTGTACATTATAATACCAAGTATTCAAAATGTAAAAGTACATAGAATGTTTATACATAAAAATTAAAATCTTAAAGAAAATTTACTAAGGTTTTGAGTGGGTATTTCTTATAAATTTTGAAATTATAGTCATTATTCTCTTATTATTGTTTCTATATCATGTGACTGTTGACAATCTTTTTATAACTTGTGCAACATCTTTCTATATAATGTGACATGTGTGATCTTTTTATAACCTGTCAAAAAAAGAACAATTTAAAAATATATTGCCAAGTCTCCACTGTATTCCACACACGTGTGATGTTCAATATTTTAGCTACTAGACACATGAGCCTTCTTTCTTTCTTTTTTCTTTTTCTTTCTCTTTCTTTCCTTTCTTTCTTTTTCTTTCTCTTTCTATTTATTTTCTTTCTTTCTCCTTCTTTTTCTTCTCTTTCTCTTTATTTTTCTTTAAATTTAAATTAATTAAAGTTAAAAACTGAATTCCTTAGTTGTACTAGCCACATTTCAAGGACTCAAGAGTTACATGAAGCTAGTAGCCACCAAACTGGACAGTAGAGATTATAGAACATATATGTCATCATGGGAGACCTTACCAGGCAATACTATTCCTACGTCATGATTATTGGAGACAGTTTTTACATTCTCATAGACCTATATCCCAGCCTGTCTTCACAAATTCGGAAAAAATGTTAAGTTTTGTTATCTATTGTGAATCTCTAAACTGAAAATAACTCTAGTTAGTTTTGTTATTTGTAAATATAATGTAATTATCAGCCCTTGTCAGTCTTTAGCCAATAGTAGCAGAAAATATGTGTGTGTGCCCGCATGTGTCTGTGTGCACCCTCATACGCAGACGTTATTCTATGCACTTGACATTCATTATCTTATAAAACTGTCACACCATAAATTACATATGAACATATCTTCATTTACACAAGGGGAAATTGAAGCAAAGAGTTTCCCAGAGTCATAAAAACACTAAATGGCATACCCTAGATTTGCCCATTGTCTTTGCCACTTTTCCATGCTATATTGCCCAGTTTGTCTCTTTCTTTCTTTTTTCCTCTTTCTTTTCCTTCCTTCCTTCCTTCCTTTTTCTTCTCTTTCTCTATTTTTCTTTCTTTTCTTCTCTTTCTTTATTTTTCTTTTTCTTCTTTCTTTCTTTCCATATTTCTTTCCTCCCTCCCCCTCCCTTCCTTCCTTCCTTCCTCCCTTCCTCTTTCTCTTTTTCTTTCCTTCCTTCTTTCCTTCCTTCCTTCCTCCTTTCCTTCCTTCCTCTTTCTTTCTTTCTTCTTTCTTTCATTTTTTGTCTTTCTTTCTTTCTTTCTTTCCCTTTTTCTCACTTTCTTTTCTTTCTTTCAGTCTTTCTTTCTCCTCTCTTTCTTTCTCTACCTCACTCTCTCTCAATCTCTCTGTCTCTCTTTATCTTTTCTTCCTTACTTCATTTTTTCCCTTAAATTGTATTACTATTTCACTTTTCTGTGTATCTTCTGTGAAAATTTCTAAAACAAACATCAGAAATAATGTATTTGATTTTTCATCTGGGGGATGTAGTAATCAATAAAATTAAAGTTGTCAGTTACCACATTTGACTTTCTAAGAAATAATTTTAAGTTTAGTGCTATAATACAACTATGCACTTAATTTTAACAGACCTCCAGAAGGTTCCAAGAAATTGACTTTTGAGCGGGTATTGAGATTGTTTACATAAGTGCTGAAGATCACTTTAAAATAGTTATTAAGAGAAGTAAAAAATAAAAAGATATTTTTCTCTCTTACTAAAAAGCAAGTAGAGAATAAGGCTTCGTTCTAAACCCTAAGGAAGGGTGGTGATTTTTTCAATATTTGAGTTTACGGTTATTTCTTTAATGAATGAAAATGCATTCTTGTATTATAGATATTGGCTTGATCTGAGCATTACCCAAAGTTAAGGTGACTTTCAGGTCATTTATTTACAATATCCAACTAGACCTTGGAAGGAAAATGTCACTGATTTATCTGCAATGTTCATTTAATGAAAGCAATGATAGGGATCTGTGAATAGGAAAATGTTGACTAATATTAATGACGATTCACATTACTGCATATGATAAGATTTTAAAGCAATGATAGATTAATATTTAAAAATCCCCATCTCAAAATTTTCATTTCATCAAAGCTGTAGACCTTTCACACACTCAAAATTACTTTAGTGCAGTTTCTGTCTGATGCTCTTTATATTAGGTATTTGAACAAACCATATGTGTTTATATTAAAAAATGTTAATTTCATCAGTTTTGGTGGGTATTTCTTAATTCACAATTCTCCATCTCCAGGAAAGTAGGATGACACTTTCCCTCTCTCTCCTATTCTGCACTTTATTTGCACTTTGCTTACTTTATAAATGTCCTCTATAGACCTCTCTTCTATGCTAGTGATTTATTTTCTCTTTTTTCCAATTAACCTCCTGATAAACCGTAAGCTTCTAATAGTTATCTTACAACCACTCCACTTAGCTTGCTGCTATATACTCTGCTTTTTGCCAACAACTAATGGCCTTCGCCTCCTCCTATTCTCCCCACAGCCCCTCCTTTTTAAAGTAATCTGGGAGACATAAAGTACTTGGTCAGCCTCTTCAACCAGGACATCAATTTTTTGGCAGTCAGTAATGAAACAGGCTGACTCTGCATGGAAACGATAAAGAACTTCTCTGCTAACTCTTGCCCAGCTCATCTACATTTGTGGATGATGACACCTTTTTTTATATCATTTTCTTGGAGGGGAGTATAGTAACATTGACATTCCACTTTTTATGTGGCAGAATTCAGTGTTATATAAGCTATAAAATAAGTAGTAATTTTATTATTACATTCTGTGACACTGTCCTTCAACTCTCTCACTCCACAAGAACAAATAATATTTAACCATTAGTGTTCAAATTGCTGTAGAAGTTAATTGGAAGTATAACTTTTCATCAGTATAAACATTTCTGTTACACTTTACTGTTTCTCAATTTCAGAATATTTGTAAAAAGTATAATTTGCTATTTCAGATGCTAAGAGGGATTTTAAACCTCAACTGTAAGTATCTGTGATCATATGCATCACTTCTGAAGTTACAAATATTTTATAAATTACTCCTTAATTAAAATAATTAGAGATAACACAATGCCCCCAAATAGTCTGTCAGTTATGTCATGGAATTTGTGACAAACACATTGTAGATGCCAATGTTTTGTTAAGATCAATATTCTTCCTCAAGAATCACCACAAGTTCTTTGAATTATCCCTACTAGCCCATTAATAATTTGAATTTTTTATAAATCCTTACAATTTTTATTGTTATATTTTATTTGCTTAATCATCGTGAATTAAAATATTAACATTCCCTCTCAATTTTCACCAAATGTTGAAGCCCTGGATTCAAGTTTTTAAACCATTAAATTTTCAGTCTTTCTGCCTTTTATTAAGCATACAGCTTAGTCATTACTATAGTCATTCAGTACAGGAAAAAAAACTGAGCATGTGATAGTTTGGAATATATTGGAACTATCATTCCAGGCTTTTATCAAGGAGGTTATGTTGAATAACATGCTTCTTTTATTAAAAAAATAAAAAGAAAAAAATTAACTGACAAATAAAGATTGTATACATTTAAGGTATACAAAATGATGATTTGGTATACATACACATGGTGTGGTTATTACCACAATCAAATTTGTTAACATATCCATCACCACCCACGCTGTACATTAGATTCTCAGAACTTGTTGATCTTATGACTCAAAGTTTGATCAAAATCTCCCCGATTTTTCCCACTTCCCACATCCCGGCAACCACTGTTCTACTCTTCATTGCTATGAGTTTGACTATTGTACATTCCATATATAAGTAAGATCATGCAGTCCTTGTCTTTCTGTGTCTGGCTTATCTGACATAGCATAATGTTCTCCAGGTTCAGCCATGTCATCACAACTGACAAGATTTTCTTCTTTTTTAAGGTACAATAGTATTCCATTGTGTATATAGATCACATTTATCCATCCATGGAAACTTAGGTTGATTTGTATCTTTGCTATTGTGAATAATACCGCAATGTCATCTTTCCTTGCTTTTCTGGACACTGTGCTCCTCTTTGGGTGACACTTGAAGTGTATTTATTTGCAGAAGAATAGTACATTTTTCAGAATTTTTGGAGTGTAAGTCTGATACTTGTTTCTACTTATGGTACCTTAATTTGACTTAAAAAATGTGTGTCTGCATGCGTGCATGCCCTATAAAACTAGAGGTACGTTCAGAACAGAATATTCTACTAAAAAGTAATATTTGGAATACAGTATCCCTCTTAATTTTTAATAAGATGTTTTAAACTTGTGATAATGTAAAAATCAGATTCAACTCATTAATGCCAAGATAATGCAAGTAAATTCACGTAAACCATAATTATTCTGTTCATAGCTATTAAGGAATAGTTGCGAATAACCTCATGTTTTCTTTTCACCTTTTCCGACATCATCAAA
Organism: Macaca nemestrina; assembly: GCF_043159975.1. NCBI lineage: Eukaryota > Metazoa > Chordata > Mammalia > Primates > Cercopithecidae > Macaca > Macaca nemestrina. The sequence goes on along the minus strand of NC_092125.1, from coordinate 10,264,394 downwards.
AACATGAAATACTGAGGGATTATTTAATGAAATATATACAAAATCAGCACAATAAAGACTATAAATTGTTGCTAAGAGAAATTAAAGATGACCTAAATAAATAGAGATATATACCATGCTTCTAGTTTGGAAAATGTTAGGATATCATTTGTCCCTATATTTATGTATAGATTTGATGCAATTCCAATCAAAATCCCAGGAGTATTTTTTTACATGATAAATTGGCCTTAAATAATATGTAGGGATATAAAGGACGTAAAATAGCCAAAACAATTTTGCAACAGTAGAACAAGTTTAGAAACATTAGACTTATACCACCTTATATCAGAATTTAACAGACTGCAGTAATAAAGGCAGCTAGGTTTCTGAGATCAATGGATGAGAATAAATCTAAAACGTGAACCAGACATACATGGAGGATTGATTTTTTACAAGTGTCAGACTAACTCAATGGAGAAAGAAAGGCTTTCCCAACAAATGGTGCCAGAACAACTGGGTATCATTTGGGAGGAAGCAAGTGAAGTACTACTTTTTCTTCATATCATACCAAAAAAAAAAAAAAAAACTAAACTAAAAGTAGATCTTAAAACTAAACCTAAAATATATATCAATAAAGCAATTAGATGGAAATATGGGGGATTTTTTAAAATTTGAGATGGGCAGAGAAATCTTAGTTGGACACTAAAAGGAAGAGAAATAATAAATTACATTTTACCGATAACAACTTTTTCATAAGCAAAATGTAAAAAGGCATGCTACAGAAAGGAGAAAATATTTCAATATGTACATCTGACAAAGGACTGGAATTCAGAATATACAGTGTCTACCCCTTAATATAGCAGAAACTCCATTTGGAGGGGCAAGAGATATAACCAGGCACCTTGCCAAAGATTTGTGACTTGATAATGAGTCACATGGATGAATCTCAAAAACGTTTTGCTGAAGGAAAGAAGCAAGACAGAAGAATACATACTCTATGATCCCATTAATATGCAAAGCTGATCTACACTGGCAAAAAGCAGATTAAGTGGTTGCCTGGGGTCAGGGACCTGGAGAGGCTTGACATAATCAACCTCTAAGGAGTCAAAAAAGCCAGAAAGTATTTAGGGGAATGTTGGAAATATTCTCTATCTTGATTTTGAGTATGTATGTGGCAAAGGGGGGCTATTATATAGTATATATGTTTTTCAAAATGTATTAAAATGTACTCTTAAATTTTTATTTTATGTCATTATGCATTAATAAAGTTAATTCTAAAACAAGATGTGACTCTGTTTTATTGTATATAAATAATACCTCAATAAAAAGCACACAGAAGCTATAGTAAAATATAATTAGCGGTAGGGAGGAAAGGAGAAAAAATATCTGTTTTAACTAAGGAAGCCCCACTGCTGTTTCTTTAAGGATCTGGATACTGTTCATGTCATAACAAATGAACAATGAACAAATGAACTTTGACATACAGAACAGGAAGCTTTGTCTTTCAGATTTGTTGGGGTTGAGACACATCTCATTTAAAAGTCACTGTCACAGCTACGATCAAAAAGCTTGTGGTTTGCCATCAAATATATCTTCTACATTTGTGCACCTGCTCTAGAGAATGTGTTTTACTTGAGTTTTTGAATTGGAGTTCAGGTTGCCTATGTAACATGTAAGAATGATAAAGGGAAGGTACAAGTCTAGCAATTCCCAAACTCTCCGAGGTAGCAGTGGACATGAATCCCTGGGCTGAATACAATATTTCTTATTTTAAAAAATATACATTGAACTTCTACTGAGCTCCTGACACAGTTCTTGGTAGGTTGCCATGAGATTAATCTACTATGGTTTCTTGAAAGTAAATAGATAAGGAACAGAAAGGCATAATCTCTTTTATAACGGGAGACTTTCCAAGATGATTCTCTTGGCCCTTGAATATAATGTAATCTACCTGGATTTTGACCGCTTTGTCTAAGCGTTTACTTCTTGCTACATCGTATTTTGTTTAAAAAATTTTTAAACAGTTTAACATTTGCATTTGAATAGGAGCTGTCAACACTGCAACCTTAAAAAGATACACTGTGTGATAATTTTAAAATTTTAGAATGGCTGATAATGTACAGATTAGGGGGTAAAAAAAACCTTCACCACATGTAGCTTTCTCACAAGACTTCTTATACTTTCAGAGTACCAGTTATTATTCAACAGTTAAAACTAAATTCAGTGTAACAATTTGCCTTGAGGACTTTCTGTGTGTACTAAGAAGTAAGTCCACCTGGTGGGTAGAGATTCATTTTTCAGAAAAATAAGCAAACAGACCAGTACAAGATAATTTTAAAATTTGGAAATAGATGTGTATGGTAGTTTAGTATAGGATAAGAGTTATACCCAAACAGTGAGCAAATTATGTAGATCATTCAGTAAGTGAATAATAGGATACCCATGTGGAAAACCCAGATTTGGAACTCCATCACACACTTTACATCACAATTATTTGCAAATTTGCTTCCAAAATTTAAATATGAAAAATAACATTTTGAAAGCTCTGGAAGATAATTGTGTGGTGGGGAAAGCCTTTCTAAGAATAACTCATAACCCAGAAACAATAAGAAAATGATACCTGGTGCAGTAGCTCATGCCTGTAATCCCAGCACTTTGGGAGGCGTGGGCGGGTGGATCACGAGGTCACGAGTTTGAGACCACCCTGGTCAACATGCTGAAACCCTGACTTTACTAAAAAAAATACAAAAATTAGCCGGGCATGGTGGCGCACCCCTGTAGTCCCAGCTACTCGGGAGGCTAAGGCAAGAGAATTGCTTGAACTCGGGAGGCGGAGGTTGCAGTGAGCCGAGATTGTGCCACTGCACTCCAGCCTGGGTGACAGAGTGAGACTTCGTCTCAAAAAAAAAAAAAAAAGAAAAAGAAAAAAACCAAAATGATTAACACCTTTGACTGCATTAATAAACAGTAACAACAAAAATGTAAAAAGCCTCATTTCAACTAGGCAAAATTCAATAAGCAAATGTAAAAGAAAAGTCACAAGAAAAAATAAGCAAGTGTATCAGATGGGCAAAAACTTAAGAGTTCAACGTTACTTTCTTTTTGGAGAGACTAGTAAATTGAGCTCTTTTATAAACAGCTAATGTGAATAAAATTTCAACCTCAAAGGAGGAAATTTTCTCAGTATTTTTCAAAACAACAAATTGTATATTTCTCAACCCAGAAATTCAATGTGTAGGAATATATCTGACAACTGTATCAATAGACACAATTTCAAGATGATCTTTACATATTCATTGCAAAAAATTATTTCTGATGGCAAAAGACTGAGGGAAAATTGAAATATGCATCAACATATTATTGATTTGCTTTAAATTATATTAATTTCAATTAAAGAAAATAAATTATACTAATTCATAATGGTATATGGAATTGTTAAAAAGAATGAAGAAACCAAGAGGGAAGAAGCTCCAAGATATATTAAATACAAAAAGTAGGCTGTGGAAGAACAGTTAATATGTTTTATGGTTAAATACAGAGAATGAGAAGGTGAGAATGGGGCTGAAAGAGGTACTGAAATAAGATGTTTATCTTTTTATTACCAAATGTGTGTGAATCAGACCTGGACGTACCTCAACCTAGCATGAAGCACCCAGGACTTCACTGCTCCCTTCAGGAGCACCAACTGCCCAGGTGCTTCCCTGTTGACTCCTCGTGATGAGAACGCTGCCCCTGGATTCTACTTCAGGACCACATAGGGCAAATATTTTCTCCCTTCTTGACAGCCAGGGCATGGGATACTTCATGTAAGATTAGCCAAACCTATACCACACTCTGGTTTTGAACCTTGAGGGAGCAACACAAAGTTGCAAGGGCAGACAAGGCATTATTCATGGCAACAGCAGTGTACCCACCGAGTATTCAGTACTGAAGAAGCAATTGTCGAGTACTCAATGCCAGCAGCAGGGTGTGACTACCCATCACTAGAACTTACCATCCCTTGGTCCTTTGGATTTTACAAGCTGAAGTCCTCAGGCCTTCCCCCTGGTCTCTATGCTTCACAACGTTCTTCCTACAAAGGCCATTTCTTTTCAATGTAATCCAATTGGTTTCCTTTGCTAGCCAGTTATAGCTGTATTGTTATTATGAATTATTTTTTAATCCTTTTGCCATTGAACTACGAATTAGGAAGTGAGTCTTGTTCAACATCCATAGAGTCTAATACTGTGCTTGCAATATGACAACAAGTGATTATTGATGGAACTGATTAATTCAGTGACTTCAATGTAACAAAGAGCTTCCAAAACTTAAGCTCTGAGTTTGTGCAAATTTCTTGGTTAAATTGATTTGCTCATATTCCCAATCTATAATCAAAGAAGAGATTGAATAATTTAACATTATTAAAGAAGCTAATATTGAGGAGACATTGATTATTTCTTAAAATAAAACAGCAAAAAAACTTCTTCCTGAAAATATACTTGACAATAAATGAGTGTAAAATCATTCAGAAGTCACTTATTCCTTTTAAAATGCTAAATTTTATATTTTAGATGGCTCTAGTTTTTAATGACTGCTACTAAATACCCTATTTACTTCACTTCTCTTCTACATTAGAAGAAAGAAAAGATAATTCGTGTTAAATAGTTTTTCACTCAGGTAAACAACAAGAAAAACGTACTCCTAAGGAAATATTCTTAAAAATATGATTTTTTGCTGCTTCACACCTGACAACACAATGAAACACCTTACTGAAATTTTATAGTTCCAAAAACCATGTTTCACTGTGATAATTCAAAATCTAGACTGTTGTAGAAATAGATCAAAAACTTTCCACAAAATTCAATTATTTAAATAATGTATTTTACATAGCCCTAATCATCTTAAATTAGCATACTACTGGGAAATGAAAAGCAAACATGAAATCTGCTTGATTAATATCTTAGAACATTACAAAATTACATTCTTTCCTCTTGACAAAAATTGTTCCCTCTGTATTTCACTTTTCCTTGTTTTCATTAAACACTCTCATGTTGACAATATTGGCTTGACAATTTGAGTAACATTCCCTAAGAGCCATCTACTGTTTCACATATGTTGCCTTTATCCAACAATCATAGGATGTTTAAAATACATCCTATACCTCATTAAAAAGTTTTCAAAATTATGTATTATATAAATATAATCCTTAACAATTAAATTTTTCAGTGTGACATGTTTAAGACAGAAAGATGTTGGAGTCATATAGTCACTTCCTTAAGGATTAGATTGGCTTCACTCAAAGGCCAGCTCTGTGACTCTTTTTTGTTTGTTTGCTTGTTTGTTTGTTTGAGACAGTCTCACTTTGCTGTCCAGGATGGAATGCAGTGGCGCTCTCTCAGCTCACTGCAACTTCCGCCTCCTGGGTTCAAACGATTTTCCTGTCTCAGTCTCCCAAGTAGCTGGGATTACAGGCACCCACCACCACGCCCCGCTAATTTTTTTTATTTTTAGTAGCCACGCTTTCTGACCAGTATTTGCCAGAGGCAACACGAGTGGCCCAACCTTTATTTTGTTCCGTATCGTTGCTGGAGTGATGTGACTATGGCTACCTGCCCCATGTCCTTCCTGTTCCTCAAGGGGATCCCTATGGCCAAGAGACTTAAATCCAAAAGACTTATAACCAATGTTTTAGGCCAGATGGGAATGGAGGTGAGCAGGCCTTCATTAACATTGAACATCTTTTAAGCAATATAAGAGACAAAAACCAAAAGCCAAAAGACAAGACTACAAAATTGACTCATCCATATATTTTATGTGTTGAGCTGCCATAGTCTTGGTTTTAATTACAGACCTATAGCAATTAGCTATACAAAATATAATCAATTTGTTAAAATCACTTATGCTAAGGAATTTAGAGGATATTGTTGTGCCACAATGGTTTTGTGCAGTCTTCTTAGAAATTTGTCTTAAAGTGGTTTATAAATAAATGTATTCATATCCATATCTATATATCTATATCTATATATAAATCTCATAACTGGGAGCACTCTACCCAGGAAGCTTTGTCACCAGATACCTTGATATCCTCTTGGTAATTTTCTTTTAACTCTCACAGGAAGCAGGAAATTTTTTACAGCTGAGATGAATGAAAATGGCCCAGGAGGCAAAGTCCCTCATTTTCAAGTTGTTGAAGCATGTGCGTGCCTGTCCTTGATTTGAAGAGTATGAACTAATTCTATCCCTAGAAATCGGCCCTTACAATCTCACATGGCTACCTCTTCTAGGATAGTCCCTGAGACTAGAGGGAAGCTACTTACATAGCTTTAGCATTAAGGCATTAGCAACAAAAACAGATAAAATCTGGTGGCATTCTGAATAGTTTTTAAATTTGGGAGATATCAGGTAGTGGGGAGAGGTAATTTTTGTTGATTTACCTAATCTTGTAAGCTACAAGTACCTCAAACAAGAAACAATGTTTGTATATACACACACACACACACATATATATATTTAAATATATAAATATATATACACATATACATATATATATTTACATTGGAAAACAAAGCATAAAGAATTAGCAATGTTTTAAATAAAAAGACATAAGCCTTGTGTAGCTGACAACGACAGGAAAAGGAAACTCACAGGTAGCTAAACATTTAAGTTATTCAGTATTAAGACACAGAACAAATTAATTTAGATAGAAGCCAAATCATTACATAAGTGTTTATGTCTTTGTATACAGGCCTGGTCTAGTGTAATGCGAAAGCACTTTTTAAAATTGTCTTCTTGTCCTAGATCTGAAGATGAGGTTTTGGTTAACTTGAGTTTGGTGCCAAATCCCAGCATTAACATTTGAGATTCTGTAGGAGCTGATGCTCCTTTTGAGATGAGATAGGGGTATCCAGCAGTCAAAGCCCTGCAACTTAATAGCACAAGGGTTAGTTAACAATATTTGATTAAAAACTCTTTTTAATGGGGCTGCAGGGAGTCTCTTAACTAATGTCCAGTCAACCGACTGGAAGTGGTAATACTGGAGTTTATGACTTAATTGAAAGCTGTAAAAAGATTCTACAACCTTACAGTGATTAATTTTTATAGTTTTGATAAGCCCCCAGCAGTAAGTCTAAGTCAATTCAATTTAGTGTTTGAGTTTGAGGATGTTTGTCAAAAGAATGCTAAAAGGCTGAAAACATTTGATTAAAACAGAATTACAGGTCATTATAAAAGAACATTTACTCATTTAACCAGAGTGATTATCAAAAGACTTCAAAAGCAATATACAGGTCGGACATGGTGGCTCACACCTGTAATCCCAGCACTTTGGGAGGCTGAAGGGGGCGGATCACCTGAGGTCAGGAGTTCGAGACCAGTTTGGCCAACATGGTGAAACTCCATCTCTACCAAAAATACAAAAATTAGCCAGACATGGTAATCCCAGCTGGCTGAGGCAGAAGAATCACTTGAACCCAGGAGGTGGAGGTTACAGTGAGCTAAGATTGTGCCATCGCACTCTAGCCTGGGCAATAGTGAGACTGTCTCAAAAAAAAAAAAAAGAAAATCAATATACAAAGTTACATTGATGTAAAAACCTTAAGGTTCTTAACATTTAAATTTCCTAAGTAAAAAAAAAAAAAAAGTCTTATACAAACAGCACAGGAATTATCTTAAAATCTTTGAATCTTTGTTTCTTGGGCTAGTTATCAAGCCTTCTGTAGTGTGACTGCTTGTCTTATGGGAAGCCCATTTGAATTATCTGGAATTCAAACCTAATGAAAAAAGAACCTGAATTAACCAGATACAGAAATGATGTGTCCAGAGTCATGAATGAGTGTCACATTTTAGTGGCCTTGAGCAGGGGAATATGTGCCTCTTGGCAACATTATGAGAAGTTGACTGGTTATACTGAACGCATTAGACATATGTTGGGGCTCAGAAAACAATACCCGAAAATAAAAGCCTCAGAAGCAGCCTCAGAAATAAAAGTTTTTGTTTGGCCTTCTCCTGTCCTCCTGTCTCTCAGTCTCATTTTCCCTCAAGGCTAGCCACAGAAACTCAAATTTCCCTTCCCCAGTGCAGGTCCCAGAAACCAGAATTCCTTTCTTCAAAGCCAGCCATAAAGCCTAAAATTATTACACTAATGTTTTCTCCACCTGTCTGTGTAAGAATTTGTCATAAAGAAATGATCTGACCTTCCTCACTGGATTGTAGGTTATAAAAGCCCCATGCCCAGAAGGACGGAAATGCATGCTCAGGGAGATTAAGAAGGATCTAGATAGATGGACCTTTCTGGATCTCCTCACACAGTCTGCTAGCATTAAATTTTCTGCACTAGGCCATTTTTGTGTGACGATAAAGATATCCCTGAAGGCTGAGTCATCTGTAATGAAAAGATGTGTAATTGGCTCATGGTTTTGCAGGTTGTACAAGCATGGCACCAACATCCGCTTGGCTTCTGGCAATGCCTCAGGAAGCTTGCAATCACGGTGGAAGGCAAAGCAGGAGTAGGCACAATACAGGGTGAGAGTAGGAACAACAGAGCAAGGGGGAAGGTGCCATGCACTTTTAAACAACCAGATCTCATGTGAACTAACTGAGCAAGAAATTACTTATCACCAAGGGGGTGGGGCTAAACCATTCCAAGGGGTCCACTCCCATGATCCAATTACCTTCTACCAGGATCCACCTCTGACATAAGGAATCACATTTCAGCATGAGCTTTGGAAGAGACAAGCATCCAAACCATATCAAAACCCTTTTGTTAAATCATTTTTTTACATGGGTGTGCATACTTTGTTGAACTTGAGTATTAAAATAAGCAATTTCCCCCATATCTTGCTTCTTTATTTTGAACACTCTCATGTATACACACCAAACAAATCTGCATGCCTTCTCTTCAACCAACCTGTCTTTTGTGAGTTGATTTTTCAGGGAACCCTCAGTAGGCCCCTGACCCCTAAACATATTAACAAAATCCACAAGTACAGAAGTAATTATATTGGAGGAAAACCTTCAAGATGAAACATTTCAGTAATAGGCTATAAGAACAGATTTAGAACTGGAAAAAGTTATAGGAGCCAACAAAAGTTGAAGGACAGAGTTACTATCCCAAACCTCCTCAAAGGGAGAAAAAGCTGAAAACAGAAGGGCACAGGAGAACTTAAACTTCTGAGATATTGTGTTAGTCCATTTTCACACTGCTGATACAGACATACCAGAGACTGGGTTATTTATTTATTTATTTATTTATTTATTTATTTATTTATTTATTTTGAGACAGAATCTTGCTTTGTCGCCCAGGCTGGAGTGCAGTGGTGTGATGTCCGCTCAGTGCAGGCTCAGTCCCCCTGAGTTCATGCCATTCTCCTGCCTCAGCCTCCTGAGTAGCTGGGACTACAGGTGCTCGCCACCATGCCCGGCTAATTTTTTGTGTGTTTTTAGTACAGACAGGGTTCCACCATGTTTGCCAGGATGGTCTCAATCTCCTGACCTAGTGATCTACCCACCTTGGCCTCTCAAAGTGCTGGGATTACAGGCGTGAGCCACCATGCCTGGCCAAGACTAGGTAATTTATAAAGAAAAAGAGGATTAATGGATCCACAGCTCCTTGGGGCTTTGGGGGAGCTCACAATCATGGTGGAAGGTGAAAGGCATGTCTCTTACATGGCGGCAGGCAAAAAGAGATTGAGAAGCAAGCAAAAGGGAAACCCCTTATAAAACAATCAGATCTCATGTGACTTATTCACTACCATGAGAACAGTATGGGGGAAACTGCTCCTATGATTCAATTATCTCCCACCGAGTCCCTCCCACAACACATACGAATTATAGGAGTACAATTCAAGATAAGATTTGGGTAGAGACACAGCCAAACCATATCAGATATCAATCTGAAAATTTTCAAAATAGAAGCATATTATGGAATTGAAAATTAAAAACACAATTTCATTAACTGCAAATCATTATTTTAAGAAAACCTTGTTGGTCTAACTAGTTTTGCATTACTGTATTTTAATATCAAAGTTCTATCTCTAGAAGGTGGTTATAAATAATTTCTTTTAATTAGAGCCAGTGGAATCACATACAAAATTTCCTTCATAAATTCTCTATTTATAAACCTTATTCCAACTTACACAGACCATTTACAGCACACTTGTACTTTCTGTTTTTTCTTAAATTTTCCTTTCTTAAATAACCCATCTCTTTTTTTTTAGGGCAAGAATGTATCACACAAAATTCTTTCTCATACAAAAGTATTGTCCTTTTAACCTTTCTTACTAAAAATATCTCTTCACATCTGTAACTTTCTTCACATCTCTCTCGTTTACTGGTTCCTTTTTACCATGTTTCATAAAACATCTTTAAATAACCTTTGAAATAGATGAAAATTATTTTCCTTTTAATCAGAACACCTTTTATGTCTTTATTATTTTTTATTTTTTCATCATAACACATCTTACTCCAGCACACTTCATATATGGAATTATATATTAACTAGAATTTTTATTCTTAGTAACCTTGTAACCAGGGCAGCCCTGATAAAATAAATGGGAAGGTTTCCTTTCTTACTGTTTTCCTTTAGTCTCTGTATTTATAAGCACAGCTGCTTACAAGAGCCAGGCTACCCAGGCTGGTGCCAGAGTTTCTTGAACCCTCACCGGATACCAGAGGGAGATAAGACCCCGCAAACTGGCACAAAGTGGAACAGACGACCCCTGGTTACCTTCAGTGATTAACATATTATAATGCTAAAATATCCTCTCTTAAAGGAAAATCTCTGCCATTTTTTGGACTTGGTTCTTTGAAGTTGTATATTTATGAATTGAGTCTGAGTGTCTGGAATCCCACTCTGCACATGCTAACAGCATCACTTTCCTGCTCTGTGCTCAGGCCCTAAAAACCCTATATTTTCTATTGTTCAGGGATAAGAGACATTTAGAGTGAGAGCCTTTCCTTCTCCATTTCTTGCCAGTGAATAATACCTGTTTGCTTTTTTTCAATGGAATGTTCTTACTTTGAGACCAATAAAAAGTGGTGAAAGAACTCAGTTTACCAATGACAACCTTAAATTTATGCAAAAACCTAGGAAGTAGGAACTCTTGAGTTGTCTGTCACATCAGTAATTTATAGATGAGAACCACTTTATAATTTTTTAGAAAAATATTTTCTATAATATATTTTTAAAATTAAAAACGATCAAGACGTGTAATGAGCATAATTTAAAAATAAATAAGATTTAAAATTACATGAAAAGTTCACTTATAAACATTTATCCCATTACATTTACATAATTTATTTTTTTAAATATCTTACCTAGATTACTTATGAATACTGAGATATTAGACAAAACTAGTCATTATTAGAACTTTGGGGGGTCCTGAGTTTTCTTTGAGGCCCCAAGCTGGGTGCCAATTAATGTCAATAAAAAAGGCTAAACTCTGTAAAATATTTTCAGAGGTTTATTATGAGCCAATATGAGTAACCGTGGCCCAGGGCACAGTCCTAAGAGGTCTTGAGAACATGTGCCCCACCTTGTGCAAGTTCTATTTTTTACTCACACTTTCAAACTTATCACTAAACTTTAGAATACAGTATGCATGTGTCAGATATTTTTTATTGCCTTTCCTTTCTATTTCTTCTCACATTGATGCAACATTTTCTCTTAACTCTCAGTTTTGTAGTTTTTTTATGTGTCAGACATAATTTCTATCTTCTGTTAGTTCTTTCTCCTCTTTGATTTTCTGGACTTTCTCTTTCGTGCTAGAGATTTTCCTTCATTCTGTGGTGATAACTCATGATTATCTAAGACATATTTTACAAAATCTAAGGTTGCATAGATTAAATGATATACCATTATTTATAGACCAGTAAGAAGAAAATTCATTGTCAGATTATAATAAATATACAAACCAATAACTAAGAGTGAGATATTAAAAATCTGGTTGCAAGTTATGTGTCAATTGAATATGTGTTATGAGCAGCATTTTTCAAAACTTGGGCTTCTCTGTAGAGTCATGGTCACATTACGTAAGCAAAGTTTATATTTGAAAAAGGACCATTTATTTAACAATGTTTTTAGTAAAACAAAGAGATTGATTTACTCTTCCACTTCTATTTTTTGAGAACACATCTATGGAATTAATACTTGTATTTAAAAATGAAGCTGAAATAGATTTGGAAAAGAAGATATGAAAGCGACACCCAAAATGTGGAAACAATTTGCTTGATATCCTTCATGGGCAATTAATTTATATATGTGTATTTTTCAGGCAACCTTGGCAAATGTATTTGGTGATTCAATTTATTTTAACTTATTTGACAAAAGAAAAAAAAAATACCCTAACATGTATTTTTTCTCATTCTTCCCAGAGAATACTGAATGTAATTCTACTTTTCTTGGTCATTATGAAGAACATTAGTTTTTATAATAGTGCAATAAAATGGAGGCTTCTCCTCAGGGGCTATGGCATATGTAATCTTATATGGTTCTTTCCCACATGGTCCAAAATTTCTATGCTTTTTGAATTATGCCCATTTATATTAATTTCTCCATCTTCCCTTAAACCACCTGTCACTTGATGCTGCTGCCTATGCACATGCTTCCAGAAAAGGCCTTCTGATTTGTTTCCTAATCTATTGCACACTGAGAAACCATATTGCCTCGCTCCCTATGACTATGTCTACAATAAAAGTACATAGACACAGAGAGGACGCTCTATCAGTAACCTGCATGGACTCTGTGGTACTAGTCGAGGGCTTGGCAACACTTGGACAGCCTCTAAGAGTGCGCCTAAATGCTGAATTGAATATTGAATATGCGATCACCATACACTTTAAGTGTATTTCAGTTTCATATATCCATGTTGCCATAGTTCTACAACTCTGTTAATGGATTTGGTTTTTTGAAAGAGAAAGGGACTTTATTTCCGTATGTCCTGTAGTAATTGTTTTGTTTCAGGAAACTGCTAAATATTCCATTCTATTTAATTGTTCTATATGAGACACACAAACAAACTTTCCAGAACTGTATATGTGGCTTCAATCTATTTCCCAATATATCCATTTTAGAGCTACTAGGTGGGCAGTAAAAATGTAAAAATAATTTATTAAGTTCTAGCTTATTGGAATATTTGAGGAATATGTTGATCTAGATATTCCAATTTTCTGCAGAGCTGAAATGTAACCTCTATAAAGCATCAGAATTTTTTAGTTGATTTTGCACAGTCTCTAAAAAGTATATCATATATATATATATATATACAGTTGTCTTCTAAAGAAATACATGGATTATATTTTAATCACTTTTATATCAAGACAATCATTATTATTAGGCTGGTGCAAAAGTAATTGTGGTTATTCCCATCAAAAGTAATGGCAAACAATAATAATAATAAATTATTAATAAGAAATTATTATATTAAGCAGACTCTTTTTCCTTATACTAAAGTATCTATTTTGCTGTGCTTTAAAATTTTGCAGCAGTAAGACTTACTCAACTTCATAATTGTTGCTTTTAATCTGCTTTAATCAGCTTTTAAAAAACCAGATAACTAAGATAGAGTTATGTATCAATTTGAAATAAATTGAATCTCAATGAAGACTTGAAGAACTTGATTATAAGTTCGTTCATGGATTTTGTGAAATCTATTATAGTGGATTACAGGCCATTTTTACTTATTATCTACTTCTTTGCTGCCTTTAAAGGAAGGTACTGGATTAAAACATGAATTTCAAATAGAAGAATTATTAATATGCAAAAAAATCCATTTTGGTTCTTAATTTTTCCTTCTTTATGATCAAAACTCAACCATCTGAGTTTGTGTTTTCTATAATATTTTCATTTGAATTGGACACTGGATGCTATTAAGAGTTCCTTTGCACTATTAGACTTCAGCTTGACACCATAAGGAGTTCTATGGATTCATTCTTCTGTGGTACTAGAGAAAATTATCAAAAAACAAACATTAACAGTCTCTGGAAATGGTCCGAGGAATATATAGAAAATGAAGAATCATTTACTCAAGAACACCAACTAACATTCAACAGGAACAGCAGGAGTTTGTGGTAATTGAATCCAGATCGGTTCTGTCTCTTCCCTTTCCCAACGCAGCATGATGGAAATCTCACTTCAGACTTCAACAGCCGGGAACACAGGGCTATCTCTCTCGCTGGTACCCAGATGGTGGGCTGCCTTTCTGGGCTGTGAAGAATGTCAGCATTTCTCATCCTGCCCCAGGTACTAGTTCCTGAGCTTTTTAAGTTCCAGGTGCATGCAGTTGACTGGTGAGGGCTCTCTTTTTTCACTCACCCCCCACCTGTGGGACAGAGACTATACCTTGGGCATGGTGCTACTGAAAACCCTGGAGCCCCAACTGCCCTTCCTTCTGCTTGTGAGACACTGGCTCTATGTCAGGAGAAGGAAGCATAGGAAACACGACACGTACTGCACTCCCTCTATTTAACGCTTTGCTCCTAAAGAAGTGATGTCATCTAGTTAGAAGTGCACCATTGCCCCAACTCCAGCTCCAGAACTGAGCCTCTGCTCAGAGACAATACTTGGGACCAAATTAGGCCATAAAATAGATAGTGCCTAACCACTTTCTAAATATTCACTTTATTTGCAACAGAGTGTGGGGAAGTTCAAGCCTAAACTCCTCTCAAAAATAACGGTGGCTATAGTGAAAGAAAACGGGGAGAAGATTGGCAGAGTCATTGTAAAAGCAGGCTAAACTAGAGGCTTAGTTTGCCTGAGAAAAAGACAGCAAAGGAAAGGCTAACCGAGGCCAGAACAAATCTCAGACAGAAACCTCAGGAACTATTACTCTTAAGGAGCATAAAATTGACAGTTTTTGTCTTTTGGGTAATGTATGCCTCAGGACATTGTTGATAACTATAGAAAAAACAGCAATTAATTAGTGGAACTTCCAAGTTAGCTGTGTTTAGAGAAATAGAGAGTCATGCTAAACTTGATTCCAGGGTCGCTGTCACTCATCCATGGTCACTGTCATTCCATGGTCACTGCAGACATAACCAAGGCTGTGCCTCCTCAGCAGCAATACTAGATGCTTAACATGATAGAAAATGAAATGAGTTAAAATACAATAATATAGTAAACAAAACAGTAATAATATAGTAAGTGAAACAAAATAATACAGTAATAATATAGTAAACAAAACAATAAATATCTATAACAAATCCTGGAGGTGGGGGGTAGTGTCCACAGGGGCTACAATATTGTATTAGTCTGTATGCTGCTAATAAAGACATACCCAAGACTGGGTAATTTGTAAAGAAAAGAGTTTTCTTTGACTCATGGTTCCACGTGGCTGGGGAGGCCTCACAATCATAGCAGAAGGCAAATGAGGAGCAAAGTACCAACTTACATGGTGGTAGGCAAAAGAGTGTGCAGGGGAACTCACATTTATAAAACCATTAGCTCTCATGAGACTTATTCACTACCAAGAGAACAGTATGGAGGAAACTGACCCCATGACTCAATTATCTCTACCCAGCTCTGTCCTTGACACATGAGGATTATTACAATTCAAGGTGAGATTTGGGTGGGGACACAGCCAAACCATAACAAATATATAATCTAAAATGTACAGTTTTTGCAAAAAACAACAAAAAAAAGTGAAACTGAAAAAAATCAGAAAAGAATGGTTGTTAGAACGGAAATTGCTTATGAGAGCAATCTGATGGTTTAAAAAATCAAAGCCTTCAAAATAGTCAAGTGTTCAAAAAATGAAAGCAATGTTTGGCTAAAGAGGTAAAGAAAAGTATGATGACAATGTCACATCAAACAGAGAACAGCAGTAAAGGCACAGAAAGTATGAAAAAGACCCAAATGAAAATTCTGGGGCAGAAAAATATAATAACTAAATTCAAGACCCATTAGAGGGATTCAAAAGTAGATGTAAAATGAAAGAAGAAAGAATTAGTGAATTTGAAGATATATTGATAGAGATTATTTAATCCAAAAAAAAGTGAGAAAAAGGAATGAAGAAAAATTAGCAGGGTATCAGAGACATATGAGATGTCACTAGTTACACCAGCATACCTGTCATTGTAGTACCAGAATGAGATGATAGAGATAAAAGCACAGCAAAAAATATTTGAAATAATAATGACTGAGATTTCCTAAAAAAAGATTACCTACACTTCTCGGAAACTCAGTAAATCCTATGTAAGACAGACACAAAGATATTCACAAACAGAAATATTATAGTAAAAATGCTGATACCCAAAGACAAGGAGAAAAACTTGAAAGCAGCAAGACAAAACAGTTTATCACTTGCTAAGAAACCCCAATAATATCAACAACTGACTTCTTAGAAGAAACAGAAGCCAGAGGCAATGAAATAACATTCAAATTACTCCAAAGAAAAGAAAAGCTGCTAGCACAAAATTCTTCCAAAAATTGATATAAATTCTTCAAAATCTTTCTCAAAGAATAGAAGAGAATCACTTTCAAAGTCATTTTATAAGACTAATATTATCCTGATTCTACAGCCCAACAAAGATGTCACAAGATATGAAAACTACAAACGAATATGTAGTATGCCCATGGATTCAAAACTCCTCAAAAAAATAAGCAAATTGAACCAAGCTAAATATAAAAAAGAATTACACACCATGACCAACTGGAATTTCTCCCAGGAGTGCAAAATTGGTTTAATATCTAAAAATAACTAATAGAACACATTATGTCAAGGGAATAAAACACAGAAAACACATGATCATCTCAATAGATGCAGAAAAGGTATCTGACAGAATCCAGCACCATTTCAATATAAAAATACTCAGAAAACTAGGAATATAAGGGAACAACCTCAACTTGATTGAAAAACATCTACAAAAAACATAGCTAACATCATATTTAATTATGAAGGCAATAATTTTTCCCTAAAGTTAAGAACAAGACAAGGATATTCACTTTTACCATTTCTATTCAAAATTACATGGAAGCTCCTAGTAAAGGAAATTAGATAAGGAAGAGAAGGAAAAATCATCCAGATTGAAAATGAAGTAGAACCACCTTTATTCACAGATGACAAGTTCTTGTCTATATTCTTTTTTTTTTTTTTTTTTTTTTTGAGACGGAGCCTTGCTCTGCCGCCCAGGCTGGAGTGCAGTGGCCGGATCTCAGCTCACTGCAAGCTCCGCCTCCCGGGTTCACGCCATTCTCCTGCCTCAGCCTCCCGAGTAGCTGGGACTACAGGCGCCCGCCACCTCGCCCGGCTAGTTTTTTTTTTTGTATATTTTAGTAGAGACGGGGTTTCACCATGTTAGCCAGGATGGTCTCGATCTCCTGACCTCGTGATCCGCCCGTCTCGGCCTCCCAAAGTGCTGGGATTACAGGCTTGAGCCACCGCGCCCGGCCTCTTGTCTATATTCTAATGCAACAGAATGAAAGTGGATCTTTATCTCATGCCATATACAATAATTTTAATTCAAAATAGATCAAAGACCTAAATGTAAGAAGTAAAACTATAAAACTCCTAGAAGAAACGTAGAGGTAAATAGGCATGACTTTGGATTTGGCACTTGATTCTTTGCTATGGCACCAAGAAGACAAGCAGCAAAAGAAAAAGTAGATAAATTAGAATTCATATTTTTTTAAAAATTTTGTGTTTCAAAGAACACTATCAAGAAAGTGAAAGGATAACCTAGAGTTTGGGAGTAAATATTTGCAAATCATCCATCCAGAATATGTAAAGAGCTCTTACAACTCTATAATAAACATAAAACCCAATTTAAAAATGGAAAAATTATCTAAGTTTTCATTTCTATGAGAAGAATATAGAAATGGCCCATAAGCATATGAAAAACTCCTCAACATCATTAGTTATCTGGTAGATATAAATCAAAACCACAAGGTATCACATTATGCCCACTAGCTTGACTATATTTAAAAAGTCACATAATGAATAAGTGTTGGTGAGGATATTGATAAATTGAAATTCTTATATACTACTGGTGGGAATGTGAAATAGTTCATCCCTTTTGGAAAACAGCCTGTCAGTACCTCAAATGATTAAAAACAAAGTTAACATATGTCCTATCCATCCTATTCCTAGGTATATACCCAAGAGCAATTAACATCTATTGTCTTAGTCTGTTTTATGCTGCTGTAACAAATTATCACAAACTAGGTAATAAAAAAAAAAAAGATATATTGTATACGGTTCTGGAGGCTGGAAATCCAAGGTTATGGGGCTGGCATCTGGTGAGGGCCTTTTTCCTGTGTCATTCCATGGCAGAAGGTGGAAGGGCAAGAAGTGTGAGAACAACCAAGAGGGGGCCTAATATGCTTTTATGGGAAACTCACTCTTCTGACAACAAACCCACTTCTGCGAAAAATGACATTAATCCATTCATTAGGTAAGAGTTCTCATGTTCTAATCACCTCTTAAAATTCTCACTTCTCCAGCCTGGCCAACATGGTGAAACCCCATCTCTACTAAAAGTACAAAAATTAGCTTGGCATGGAGGCAGGTGCTTGTAATCTCAACTACTTAAGAGACTGAGGCAGGAGGATCACTTGAACCCGGGAGTCGGAGGTTTCGGTGAGCTGAGGTCACACCTCTGCACTCCAGCGTGGGCGATAAAAGCGAGACTCCATCTCAAAAAAAAATCCCAGTTCTCAATACTGTTGCATTGAGGATCAAATTTACAAAACACATGAACTTTGGGAGACATGTCCAAACCATAGCATGTATGTTGTCTACACACAAAATCTTTGTAAATGAATGTTTTTGCAAAATACTTATAATTTCCAAGATGCAGAAGCAACTCAAATGTACACCAAGAAATACTGACACATGCTACAACATGATAAACTTTGAAAACATCACACTAAATAAAAAAGCTCCTCATGAAAAAAAACACCTTTTGTAATATTATATTTATATGAAATGTCTAAGTTTGGTTAATTTATAGAGACAGAAAATATATGAGTGGTTACTTAAATCTGGGGGTATAAAGAGTAGGAGATGATAACTAAAAGGTATGGGGTTTTTTTGTGAAGTGATGAAAATGTCCTAAAGTTACTGTGGTGACGGCCACATATATAGTCATGCATGACATAATGTTTTAGTCAGTGACAGACGTCATATATTATGGCAGTCTCATAAGGTTATAATATTGTACTTGTACTGTACTTTTCTATGTTTAGGTACACAAGTATTTACCACTGTCTTACTTTTGCTTATAGTGTTTAGTATAGTAACATGCTGTATGGGTTTGTAACCTGTGAGCAATAGGCTATACTATATGGCCTAGGTTTGTAGTAGGCTATACCACCTTAGTTTGTATAAGTATATTCTATGATATTCATACAATAAAGAGATTGCCTAATGATGCATTTCTCAGAACATGTCTGTTGTTAAGTGATGCATGACTGTGAAGTATATACGGAAAATATTCATTCCATGAAATATACTGGAAAACATTGAATTTTATACTCTAAATAAGTGGATTATATGATATAGGAATTTACCTATTTAAAATAATTTACTTTTATAGTTTACTTCTTACTTTTCTGGTTTTGTTTTAGAGAAATGTGTCTTCATTTTTATAATATGAAGCAAGTTGATTCCTTCACTCTTAGCAACATTCATAGGACTTCTAAAATAGTTTGGCAAATTAAATGCTGGGGGAAAAATGATTTTCATGTGTTTAACTTAAGTAAACAAGTAGAGAAGCTGCCTTATTCCAGCAAGTTTTTAAGGTAAGGTATAAATAAATAAATATTCATAAATGTAATTTTTTAAATTGCCCTCCATCTGTAATTTAATAATTGAAAATGTGAGATAACTCATATGGCAAGTACTCATAATTTGCTTTGTAGAATTTATAGACATGGTATAACCACTGAAAATAATGCAAACAAATAATTTTCTCCAAATGTAGACCATTTCCAGTCCTCTTCATTTATTTTCATAGATATTTTTAACTAGTGTTATTTTATTTCTGTCTGATGGACTCCTTTCAATAGTTCTTACAATTTGGGCCTTCTGGTGGTAATTTAGTTTATATATTGTATGCTTTACAATGTCATTATTTCACCTTCATTTGTAAAGATATATTTGCTGGTATGGAATTTTAGGTTAACAGTTTTCTTTATAAAATTTTTTTCTATCGTTTAAAGGTATTGTTTCATTGTCTTCTGGCTTACATTGTCTCCAAAGAGAAGTCTGCTGTCATTCCTTTCTTTGTTTCTTTGTAGTTAAGGTGTTCTTCCCATCCCACTGGCTTCCTTCAAGATTTTATCTTTTTCTTTCTTTGACTGAAGTTTAAATATGATATAATTTGGTGTATCTTTTTGGTATTTTTTTATTGATGTTTTCTGAGGTTCTCTAATCTGTGGTTTTGTGACTGAAATTAATTTTAGAAAGTTGCCTGCCATTGTTACTTCAGATTTTTTTCTGCTTTATTCATTTATGTTTCTTGTTCTAGTATTCATTTATATGTATATTACCTCTTTTGATACCATCCCACAGTTCTTGGATATGCTGTTATATTTTTGGATTTGGCAAGGGGAGGATATTTCTCTTTTCTCTTTTCTTTTCATTCTCACTTTACATTTCAGCTTGAATAGTTTGTATTGACCTATATTCAAGTTTACTGATTCTTTCTTTGGCTGTATCAAATCTCCTGATGAGCCAGTAAAAAGTACTCTTCATTTCTGTTACTGCTTAAATATTTGATTTCTATGATTTCTTTTTGTTTCTTATTATTCCTATTTCTTTGTTTACATTGCTCATCTGTCCTTTTATGTTATCTTCCTTTCCAATTAGATTTTTTTAACACATTATTCAGAGTTATTTTAAATTATCTGTCTGATTAGCACAAAATCTGTGTTACATCTGAGTCTGAGTCTGATGTGTGCTTTGTCTTCTTACAGCATGTTTTTCTTGCCTTTTGCCAAGTTGTGTAGTTTAGTTTCCTGAAAGCCAGACATGTTGCATAAGGTAACAGAAACATTAAATAGGCCTTTATCATGAGTATTATTTCACTCTATTAGGAGTTGGCCAGTACTTAGTATGTGTTGTAGCTGCAAGTTTTAGAGGCTTCAAATTTTTCTAGAGCTTTAGTTTTAATTTTTGTCTCTATTCTTAACTTTGAGCTTACCTAAGTATTCATTCTTAGACAGTCTCCATCTTCTGCTCTTTCAACTGCAATTCATTCCTATTAGACTGAGGCCCTGCTGATGGTACAATAGGAAAAAATGAGCATTCTATAAACTTCTAAGACTCAGCCATTTAGTAGGCCTGTGACTTAATATTGTGCAGCTTCACAAGTGATTTTCACCCCTCCTCCAGTCTTATTAACTTTTCCTCCTTTTTCTGTATTACTTTTCCTGGTAGAAGAATTTTTCACTATTTTCTATTTTTGTGAAGCTCTGTTCCCTGGTGAATATATAAGGGCTGTTTAAAATGTTCAGGAAAAAAATGTGTATTACAAAAAATGAAAAACTATGCATGAATTTCAAAATTTTATTGCACTAAAATAAACTTATACTAATTTATTATAACATGCCCAAATGGGATGAAGTTTGAGGCACTAAAAATGATAACACATCAGTTTTCAGTAAGCCCCTATCAGAGCAACATGAATTTTGCTAAAATTGAACCAAGAACAAACATTAAAATTATGGTGAACCTTGGGGGGAAAAACAGTGAAATTATTGATGCTTTTTCAAAGTTTGTGAGAACAATGCCCCAAAGAAATTAGCAGTTTAAAAATGGATAACTGTTGAGGGAAAAGATGATGTTAAAGATGAAGTCCATAGCTGCAGACCATCCACATCTATTTGTGAAAAAAAATTAACTTTGTATCCTAATTGAACAGGAACAATAATTGACAGCATAAACAATTGCCAACACCACAGAAATCTCAGTTGGTTCAGATCGCACAACTCTAACTGAAAAATTAAAGTTGAGCAAATTATCACTTGACAGTACTAAAACTCTTGTGCTCAGATCAGCTGCAGAAGAGATCACAACTTTCAATGAAAATTCCAAACTAGTGGGATCCAGATCTTGAAGCATTACTTCAAAGAACTGTAACAGGAAATGAAACATGATTGTCTAGTATGATCCTGAAGACAAAGCACAATCAAAGCAATGGCTACCAAAAGGTAGAAGTGAACGAGTCCAAGCAAAAGCAGACTGGTCAACAGCAAAGGTCATGGCAACACTTTTTGAGATGCTCAAGGCATTTTGCTTGTTGACTTTCTAGAAGGCCAAAGAATGATTATGTCTACTTATTATGAGAATTTTTTGAGAAAGCCAAAGCTTTAGCAGAAAAATGCCCAGGAAACTTTTGCCAGGGAGCTCCTCTACATCACAAATATGCTCCTGCTCATTGCTCTCATCAAACAAGGGCAACTTTGTAAAAGTTTCAATGAGAAATCATTAGGCATCCACCTTACACTCTTGTGTTGGCTACTTCTCACTTCTTTTTCTAATAAAAATCTTTAAATGGTATATATTTTTCTTCAGTTAATAATATAAAGAAGGCTATATTGACATGGTTAAATTCCCAGAAGCCTCACTTTTTAAGGGATCAATCAAATGGCTGGTATCATCACTTACAAAAGTGTCTTGAACTTCATGGAGCTTATGTTGAGAAATAAAATTTATATTTTTATCTTTTAATTCCATTTTTAATGAACTTTTTGAAGTCCCCTTGCACAGTCAGCCTTCCGTATCTAGGGTTTCTGCATCCACAGATTTGATTCAACCAATTATGAATTGAAAATGTTTGAAAAATAAAAATAGCAAGACAACAATAAAAAATAATAAAAATAAAAAAGCAATACAATATAACAACTATTTACATAGCATTTACATTGCATTAAGTATTATAAATAATCGAGAAACTTATAGAGGAGAATGTGTGTTGGTTTAATGTAAATACTATTTTATTTGATATAAAGAATTGAGCATTCAGGGAATTCCTCCTTCCCCCCATCAACCTCCTACTCCTGTGGTGCATATCTACAGATTACTGTATTTTTTTCCCCCTAGGTGAGACAAAGGGGCTGGAGGGCTTGGGGTAGGAGGCAAAGATCTTTCTCTGATTTCCGCCATGCCACAACCTCTTGAGAGTTGGCTTTTGTCATGAGGAATGTTCCAGGCATCTTTCTCAATGAGTCCTCTTCCCCTCACCCTGTCACAGCCAGGAGGAGTTGTCCTCAGATCTTCATTGTGAGAATCTGATGGGTTCCTGAGGTAAAGTCCACTAATGTGTAGGGAATTTCCTAAGGTCCAAGGAGTTTCTTACTCTTGGTCAAGTTCATATTTCATCTCCAGAAATTAGTTTAAATTATCATTTATGCATTTCCACTAGGTTATGGCACTGGATGCATATGCTCCAGGTAACCAGGTCTGGATGTGCATGGGGTGTCGATTTGTCTGATGATCTGATAGCTCTAGAAAATTTGTTAATTTTCATTTTGTCCAGAGTTTTCTTATTGTAAGGATGAGAATAGCAGCTTCCTAGCTTTTCACATATCAGAGCTGAAACTAGAAAACTAGTTTTATTTTTAGCTTTAAAAGTTTTGATCCATCCAGAAATCATTTTGATGCCAAAAACATTAAGCAGAAGTCTTCATTTTTATTAACGTTGCCTACCTAGTTTTTCTAATATCTTTTATTAAATTATTCATTTTAATATCAGCTATCAATTTTCACCATTATTATATTCAGAATTCTTATCTGAATTGACTCAAATAATTTTACTATTAGAAGTCATTAACTCTACTAGCTTTACTTCATAGTTACAATATCTAATTCTATAAACAAAATTTTAGAAGAATTATGATCTTGGAAAATAATATATAAAGTAGACTAATTCAGTGCCATCGTGAAATTATCTTAAGTGCCAGGACAGTGATTATTACTAAATGTGTAACGACGTAGTAAGTATTTAATAACTAATGGAAGATAACCATTTAATCCAATGCATAGATAATATTGAACTTTGAGAAATTTGGCAATTGTAGGTCACAGTGATAAAACAAACTTCCCAGCTTAGTATTGATTTAACATGAGTGGCTACTGACATACACAAGTTTGGCACGCTACATCCAAAAAACTGAGTATGCTTTCGAAGTGTTTCTGGTTTTTAGTTTTACCACGTGATAAGTTAGCAGTCTAAAGAGTTCTAGTCTGGTAGAAGCGAGTTCAGAAAGTTTTATTTTTTCCAACACCCATATCCAGTGTTTATAGTTCAGCTAAAACACAGGTTGCTAGCCTATCTAATCTGACACAATTATAGGTTAGACAAAGCTTTCCTTCTTAAGGAGAGTTAGTTTCTACTGAATTTTATTTAATATCATCATATACTCTGGCTGAAAGCAGAAAAAATAATCAGCATATGCTAGGAACCATTAAAGTCAATTTGAATAATGGAGTTAGATTGGAAGATTTAACTTCTATTGAAAATATTTTAGATTTTATGTGACATTAAAATGTTGAGATGTAATCACATTCATCTCATAATTCTACTTAAGTTTTATAACTTGTGTTTTGTATATAATAAAATTGTTAATTAGAAAGAAGACTCACTTTCAACGGATTTACTAACGTTTAAATTACTTTATTTATTGTAGCTCCCATTGTATATGCGAAGATAGCAATAGTATGCATTCTCATAATACAAAGTGAATTAAAACAAAAATGAACATTATTTTATATCAGTCTCTTTTTATTTTCTAATCTTCTCATAGCTAAATTTCTTGAGTTGTATAAATGTGTCTTCATTGCCTTATTTCCTACTTACTTTTCAGTCAATGATGAGATTATGGTTCTAAGGTCTCAAATGCTGTCTATATCACCAAACACAGTGTTATCCTCTGCACATCTATACTACTTTAGCTCTCTCTACAAGAGTGGGCAGTTTCTACCAAGGCCTCCATTTTATTCTCCATCCCCTTGAATTTATTACTTGGAATTCCTGTTTTGTTTCTTCAAATCCTTTTTGTTCTCTTCCTTCCTCTGTGGCTTCTTCTAACTTCCCATCCTGCCTTCTCTAACTGAACACTAGAAGAGAGTATCTTTTTAAAATCTTGATCTTTTTCCTTTTTGTCTCACTCACGTGTAGAACACCTCCTTATCTGTTAAAACTCACTTAAAATCACTTTTTATAAGGGCAAGTTCTTTGGCTCTCCTAATTGTATTTCAAGACTATGATAAACGTTTTCATTTGTTGAAATGTAGCTAATTTGTTTAAATTCTGCCCTGCTTCTTAGATTATTTTATTCAGGATGTCTGGAATACACTGAATCTCTCTGATCTAGCTCTTAGTCTCATGCATTGTTTTTATGTGTTGAACAAATGGATGTAGATTCTTATAGAAATCTAGAATATTTGGATCAATAATGCAAAATACTTGTCCAATGTTGGGTTGAATTTATTTTCCTGCATATTCAAGAAGACACAAAAAGGCATATTCTATTGTGTTGCTAAATATTATCAGTAAACTTTAAATATACAAATCACGAAATGCATTTAGATTATACCTTGCCCTTTGAGAAATATAAAAGTAAATAGGATATGTTTAGATTAAACCCCAAATATCCGAATCTCTAAATAAAAAATTCATAGAATTCTTCTGTGAGAAAATCTATAGAAAATAAAGATTTTATCCCAATAAACATTTTTCTATTTAGGCCCTTTGCATATTTTATCTAATTGTTTTTATCGCTACCTTACTCCATTTAATCTTTAGGAATAGTGAAAAATTTAAGACATTTAACACAAAACAAAGTAGAACCTATTGAAAATGCCTCTGATTTTAATCCATTATTAGAGTTGATAACAAATATTTTACTAAAAATAAAAAATTGTTTATTACATTTTGTAAATTCAATTAATCTTTGAGGTCTTTTCTCCTCAAAATATGCATTCATTAATTTTCCAAGAGTCTAAAGACTAAAACGAATATTGTTTACAAAACACATCAAAGTGTTGTTCATATGAATAGTTTTAATGTTAATTCTGCCTGGAGCACAGGGAATACTATATCACAATGTAATTAGTGTCTTTTTGCTGAGAAAGGGGATAGTGCGTGGAGTGGTTAGCTCATCTGCTTATCCACATGATTTGATGCACGCATGACTTATCCATCTGAACCCTTTTATATCACTCTGTCTGACAGCCCTGTGTAGACCTGGAAACTAACTGGCACCATAAACTAGAACTCTGATACCTATGTCCAGGTCTGCTCTTCATCATGCTCTTCAACCCCCCAACTCCCAAACTTTCAATCCCTAACTCATTTACCATGAAATGTTATAACTTTCCACTTGATTAGATGTCCTGGGAAAAAAAAATGTACCCTAGAAAGAGCCCTGACCTAAAAAGTGTGTCCAAAGAGCAATCTGGACACTCTGCCTGGGGTGTCCCCTCCAGGGAGCTCCACCTGGCACTTGGCTCCCTCCTGCTGGTGACCCTTAGCAGCTCAGTGACCTGCATGCCACACTCAAAATCTACTGACAGATACTGATGCATGGCAGAGGTGAGCAAGCCAGAGTCATTTTGCCTACAACTGAAAAGCGGATGTCTTTTTAGTGATATATAAAGATATATTCATCTTAAATCTGAGCATGATTATCATCACCTCCAAGTTCATTCAGCATGCTTAGATAAGCATTTCTCATAAGGTAAACTTTTTAAGACAAAAGAGAAAAAATTTAATTAAGGAATCTTCTAGTAAGCAAATTGATATAGTTTGGCTGTCTGTCCCTACACAAATCTCATCTTGTAGCTCCCATAATTCCCATGTGTTGTGGGAGGGACCTGGTGGGAGATAACTGAACCATTGGGGGGGCAGTTTCTCCCATAATATTCTTGTGATAGTGAGTGGGTCTCACAAGATCTGATGGTTTTGAAAAGGGGAGTTTCCCTTCACAAGCTCTCTTCTCTTGTCTGCCACCACGTGAGATGTATCTTTCACTTTTCACCATGATTGTGAGGCCTCCCCAGCCACGTGGAACTGTGAGTCTAGTAAACCTCTTTCTTTTGTAAATTGCCCAATCTCAGGTATGTCTTTATCAGCAGCGTGAAAATGGACTAATACACAAATCTTGTTAAATGAGTAAAGTATTAGCAAGAGAATCTATATGATTTTCTGGATGCTTAGTATGTGCCAGCAGTTGCACTGAGTAGCTTGTCTCTGTTGACGCAAGCTTTCCTTAGTCTTCACAACCATGTACACTTTGGTGCTCCATGTGCTTCTGAGCTCCACATGGGAATTACACATATGGATCATGGCACTGAGCATTCAGGATCAGACAAGGTGAAAGAGGAGGACGGATGAGATTCAATAAACAATCAAAGAACCAGCCACCCAGCTCTGCCTTTCTCCCATCCTTCAATGCAAGAAAGAATATTCATGGACTAGATTTTTTCCATTCAATATCTGAGCTGGCAGCAGACTCAAGGACCTGAATTAAACTGTGAATTGCTGACACTAGCACCTATCTTCTGTTGTTATTTTAAAGGGAGCTTTCCTAGGACTTTAACGTGTTGTGAACAACATGTTGTGAACAAATGACACAGCCACCCCAGGCTACCAGGCCTCAGCCTTTCAAGTGTATCCTGTAACGTGGTCAGAAGACAGGAAACTCCGCATTTCCCCCAGGAGAAGAGAAAAGCCAATTTTTTCCAAGACAAGAAAAGCGGGTGTATGATTCTCAATGCCAGCTTGATTTATTTTACATATGGGGAAATGTTCCTAGATATAAGACATTGCTCCCACCAGAGGCCAGGTGTTAGGGCCCAGTTCAGTTAATCTGCACTTCATTTATTCAGAGTGATGCATTCTACATCAAAATATTTTGTACGTGGTTTTAACTTTTTCTTCTCTCCAGATAAAATAATCACAATCATATTTCCAAGAAATAATGTTAGGCATTGTCATTCTCAGTTTGTAAATACTGAAACTCAGGCTAAGAATGATCAAGAAATGTATCCAAAGTAGTTGGTAAGAGCTGAACCAAGTCTATTTTGTTTGAACCTTAGTGTAGTTAAAAAATAAATAATAACTTAAATATCACGGGGAAAATGTGTGGAAATGATCAGATATAAAAAATGTGATGTCGTTTTTACTGCAGGAGAACTTAGTATATTGAACACATCTTTTCACCACAAGAAAATTCAGATCGCAAATCGTCATCTAAGAGACTTAGATGAAGAGAACAATGCTATTATTCTCCCTTTCCTTTATTGGTTAGTAATCGGGGTGACTTACAAACCATTTATTTCCATGGAATATACTTAGTCTTTCCCTAACAATCTAAAACACCACAGCACTTAAAATTAATACTTGTTGAGAGATGAGTTTCCAGATACGGCCTTTTTATTCTGATGCTGAAAAATAGGTTAAATGCATAAGTCAGGCCTCATAGTTTGTGTTTCTTTTGTATTTGATGAGATTAACATTTCATTGTAGTTACCATCTAAACTTCTGAAATTCTGAGGCTCAGAATTTCTAAAAATACGTTTATTCAGAAAATGCACAAAGTACAGTCCTTTTATGAGGAGTAAATTAAATTCCTTGAGAAGAGTGTGCACTTGATATTGCATGTGAGTTGCATATTGTAAAAATACTGTAACCACTTATTTGAATAAATAGAAAAGAATAATAGAATATAATTACCAGAAAGATAGGTGAATTGTTGTTATCTCTCTTTGCATTTCTTTTCCAGTATAAAGACCGAGAAATAAATGAACTCCATCAGCCTATCATTCTAATTTAGAACAAGATTAATGCCTACCTTTTAATGATATGCATCTTAGTTACCGTTTAAAAAAGGTTTTAAAAAACAGATTAAGCATAACAGGTCAAAAAATAGCAAAATGTATCACGTTGTTTTCAGATAAATTATATGCATATACTCATGGTCCATACTTTCTGAATTTTGAAGATACTTTATTAAAATTAAATTAAGCTTGGAATAGTAAACATAAGAGATACATTTTAATTTAACACCACCTGAATTAAATATTCATAGTATTTTAAAATCAAAAGCTATAAAACAATTTAGTTCCTATAACTCTGCACTAATAAGACTTGCTATGTTGACTTCTGGCATTGTTAAAAATAAAAATGATCAGGAACAAGATATATTTAAACATGCCTGCCCTGGAGTATTTTCATGGTTAAAATCTCAGAAAATAGTTATATTCTGTCAGAAAGTCATTTTTTCTTGCTTCAATAATATTTTCGTGTTGTAATGTGATGGCGTGCAGGCTAGAAAAAGTTTTTAAAATTACAGTGCTTTCTTTAGCAACCGTGGTTATATTAGTTAGCTAGTGCTGCATAACAAATTTATTCAAAAACCTAACAGCTTAAGACAATATATTTTATTATATGAGATGTTTTGTGGGTAAGGAATTTGGGAGAGGTTTAGCTGAGAGCTTCCGGCTCAGGATCCCTCATAAGATTCAAGCTCAGGGTGTTGGCCAGGACTGGTGTCATCTGCAGGTGTGACTGTGGTCATCGAAGGGGGCCTGCTCACATGCGTGGCAAGTGGGTGCTGGCTGTTGTTTGGAGCACTCTGTTCCTTGCCGCATAGATCTCTCCACAGGGCTGCCTGAGGGTCCTCATGACCTGGCAGCTCACTTTCCCCAGAGAAAATGGCCCAAGAGAGAAAGGCAGATATGGTAATAACATCCCTTGTGTTCTGCTTGTTTTATAGGTCAACCTCATTCATTTAAAGGGTAGGGGAGAGTCACTGGGGGCCATCATTGAAGCTGGCTACTACAGCCGTGTATCTTTACTTTAGAATCATTTAAAAGCTTTTCCAAATACCTCCAAATAAATAGGATAATAAATAAGAAAGCATTTGGGAGTATGCACTCAGATTTTATTCTTTCCATTTATAGCATCATGCCCTAGATTAGCATTTCTTAAAGAGCAATTTGCCTTTCTGATAGCATTTGTTACCTAATTTCTCATGTTAAAGATTCATTAAAATAGTGCTATTTTCAACAAATATTGCTTATTAGGTGACAATCACTTCTCTAGGGATGGGGCCACAAAAATATTCTTAAAGATCTCATACATAAGTGGCACTGAGCTGTCTGAAAACAACCAAAAAAATGTACATTAGTGGAAGAAGCATTACAAATGACATATGCAAGCATTTCTGGAGGATTTGAGAGAGGATAAAGGAATGAAAAATGAAATCAAGGACACAAATCCATGGATGATTAAATTATATCCATGATTCTTATGACATCTCAATACTTAGCTATCCAGAGTGTGGGCCTTGATGTGGTAACGTGAGAAATGTCTCAAAAACAGAATGATGGTTAGAATGAGGATTGGAATGGGAAAAAAGCAAAAAATCAGGAGTCATGTTTTGGCTAGGTTTGTTAATCTGACTAAGGGCCATTGGAAATTACAATCAAATTTTAAACTCTGTTCACTGTATTTTGAATGGTACTCTACAAAAATTTCTTCTTTTATACTTAACATCCTAACATCCACTTTCACAGTAATTTGTTAAATTAACAAATAAATTTCATTCTAAAATGGGAATAGTTCAGGTTTCAAATCAAATTATGAAGGATAAATACTTCCATCTTTCCTGGTATTTCTAATTATACAGCAGATGAGGCTGGTGACGTATTTCTTATCATCCATATTCTATATAAGAAATACTCAAGTGAATTTCTTAGAACTCTTTCAAAAGCTCTTATAAATTATACTTACTATTTGAAAATCTCTTTTGAAAATATATTTGCTTAACATATATCCTTAGATGCTACCTCAAAATTTTATTATCTTTACTATTTTCTATGAATAGAAAAAGTAATACATGCTTGCGAAGCTTCAAACATTCAAAGGATGTAGAAAATAGAAAGCAAAAGTGTCTGTCATTGGAGTGAGAGTCGGGGCAGGGAGATTTATGCTTAGTTCAATCTTTAGTGATACTTTTTTAAAAAAGAAATTCATTTGTATATGTTTGAAATACCTGCTTTGAAATAGCAACCAAAAAATGGCCTTTTAAAATAGTACTTTGCTTTGATGAAGACAAGAGGACCCAAATATAGAAATGACAAACTCATAAAAACTAAGAATGTTAACCAGAGTTAGGCCAGGAGCTGATCATGACTTTGAAGATACACAGGTCTTAAAAATCCCTGGGAATAGGAAAAATGACTCTAGCTAGAAGAAACTGACCATTATGGACAAGCTACACAGGTGCAGAAATACATGGAACAGACATAAAGTGGTGGCAAATGGTATAGGGAGAAAAATAAGGCTCGGAATGAACTAGAAAAGAAGCTCTGTGAGTGCAAGAGTGTTGTCTTTTCTGTTTATCCAATCACTATTGTACAGAACAGTTCCTGGCTTCTAATATGCACTTGGTAAATTCTTACAAAATAGAAGAGTTACATAATGCATGAATTTCAACTTACAAGTACCTTAAAGATGAGATATTTGATGCACAGTACCAGGGCCGAAAAAAAGCATGTCATTGAGACAGAGGTGTCACAAAAGGATATGGCATCAATGTAAGATTTTTAAATAAATCTAGTTTAATTGTTTGGCTTTACCTTTAAAAAATATATTCCATATATCATGTTGTTGCTCTAAACCATCATTATGGAGGGTTCTTTGGCAATAATATGAACATAAAAACAAAAGTTTATAAAAATGTCCTTGGATACGTATTTTTTGCAAGAAAAAAATCTAAAACAATATTTTAACTGACGCATAATAATTGTACAAACTTGTGGAGCAAAGTGTGATATTTCAACACATATACTTTTACATCCACTTTAGTATTGAATATAAGACTTCATTTCCCATACATAAGAAATGAATTAACATTATTTAAAGGAATATTGGGTATAAAGTTCCCAGACAAAAAGCAAATGTACTCACTTAAAACTTGTCTCCAATGAACTCTACAATTCTTGAAGGCAGTTGCTGGGTCTCATTTACCTTTTTAAAAATAGGGCCTCATAGTTCATTTAATGAAACAATGCATACATACAGTGCTGCATCAACCTCTTGATATTTCACAAGAATTTTTCTTTAAACTCGTACTGCATAGAATTCTGAATGACATTTGCTTCCAAAAAAGTTGACAGAATTTATTTCTTGGCAAATAAACTATCCATTCATTCAATAGTATTTTGCCAAATAGCCATTATTTTAGTTAATGGGGATAGACAGTATATATGATTGCTATCCTCAGTGACTTTATACTTCTGAAAGAAGAAAACAAATTTCTCAGCTACCTAAGTAGGACCTAGACTGATCCAGCTTTGGGAGCAGGCCTTGGTTGCCCATCACTTAGCCTTCTCTGTACTCTCCTGGAGATTGGGCCCTCCACCCTTTCCCTCTCTCTCACGTCCTTCTCCAACACCGACAAGAACCCAGGGAGGCAACTCAATGGCAATGCTAAATAATGCATTTTGTTCAGACAAACCCTATTTAGACTGCTGCATTTCAACACAAAATCACTATGCACATTTATTGCTCTGGCGTCCCCTAGTATCAGATTCCAGATGTCTCCTCAACAATTGGCTTAATGAAGTTTACAGCAACCATCCTCTCTCCCACACACAGAACTATTTTTAAGACTTTATGTTAATGTGTTGTTCTGCTCACTTTTACTGAATTTACTCCTTTTTAGCATTTATTTTGGCAATGATATCAAGAAAAATAATCCAAAGTGTCATTTTTCCGGAGAGAATATTTCTCAACATCCATTAAATAATACTGTATATATTGGCTTGCATTATATATATTTCTTTCATCATATTCACATGGTTCATTCAAAAATGCTTTTAACCTGCAGTAAATTTTATACCAGTGTACTTACCACTATTAATACTCATTTTTAATTTATGTAAATCATTCTCATTATCTTCTTTCCGCTAGACATCTTCCCTCCTTAGCTTTTCATAACTAAATTTTTTCTCCACTATTTATGTGATGTTTCATCATCCCAAGGTATCCTCACGTAGAATATCCTCCTATTTATCTAGTAATATCTATTGTACCGAACATATCAGAAAAACAACAAAAGAGAGGACTGTGGTCACCTGAGCAACCAAAATAGAGACCTCATGCGGAAGCTTATTTAAAGTTACTTACAGAATCACAACAATCTCTGACCTCAATCACAGCTTCTTTACTAGTCTTTGACATGGTTTTCAATAACTTTTGCTTTCTATTTTCGCAACTCACAGCAGCAATTTTAGCGTACTGAAGAACACTAGACGCCCAATAGATAGAATGGCTAGAGGTCTAAGTGTGACTGACAATTCAGTGGAAAGACAGAGTTAGGAGACTGCAAAAGGCAAATCTCAGAATTCACAAAAGCCGAGCAG
The DNA here is from genome assembly GCF_043159975.1 of Macaca nemestrina. NCBI lineage: Eukaryota > Metazoa > Chordata > Mammalia > Primates > Cercopithecidae > Macaca > Macaca nemestrina. The sequence goes on along the minus strand of NC_092125.1, from coordinate 10,231,068 downwards.
CTGCCATTCAATGAAGATATGAACTGGCCTAGGTATTTCTAGGACTTGAATGGTCTTTCAGTATTAGAACATAACTTTTGTAATTATGACCAGTGGTCACAGAGAATGCATCTGAATATAATCATGAATTCATTAGAGTATTTGTTCATGTATTTGCTATGTGAAAAAGATTCGTCTATTGATGTCTATACTAACCCTTAATGACAAGTCCACGAGCCAATTGAAGGTAATAGATTTTCTGTGGAAATTCATAGCAGGTAGGAGAGAGACCTCACAAGACTATACAGTGATAATTTAAAATCTAAAACTCTCCTCTCTTGGTGAGATTTAATTTAAGTAATTTTAACCAACCAGACCCCAGACTCTCTCCTGCCTCTAGGTACCCTCAATGTCCCTCAATTCCTTTTTGTTTTCTTCTTAGGCAGAATGTTTGACCATCCCTTGCTAGTCTCCTTCACATCCAAGCAGTCAGATGTTACCTTACACCTGCAAGTAACTCAGCAGGGATTTTCCTTAAAAAAAGACCATTTGTTCCCTGAAAACAACTCTGATTTCAGCTAGCAAAAAAAAAAAAAAAAAAAAAATAGTGACTTTATGATGTCCATGCAAGAATATTATATTTAGGAAACGTATTCATGTAGCATAGATATGTTTTTTTAAATACATTTGCAGTCCTTTATTTCCTGACATTATCCACTGGGCAAAGATAGGTAAAGATGACATATTAACAATATGCTACTATAATCAAGCAGATATTGATAGCAAGCAAAATGTCTATCTGTTCAAGTATGCTGAGTAAGTAGTCTATTATAATTGCCCTTTCTCTGTAATGTAGTCACTGCAGTCTCCATAATTTTACTCTTAGAGATTCCGTCCACTGGTGAAGCACTGCCCTCTTCAGGCAAAATCGCCTAACGTATCAATACTCACAAGAAAAATATACTTGAATCCATTTAATTTGTAAGAGCGCCACTTTTGTGAGGTGACGCACACACAAACAAAAATCTAGGAAATGATATGAGTTTTACCTAAATAGGGGTAATTTTTAGATAAACTGGTGAAGTTTTACACCTGTTTAAATAGCTGAATGTGTCTGACCTTTTTTAACTCTCTGAAATTCCAAGAACTATAAAACCAAAGAGAAAGAAGGCAGTACTTTAGATTTATGCAATTCATCAACTGATTAGAAATTATTTCAAAAGTATTAGTTCAATCCACAGTTCCAACATTGTTTTCTACTCTTTATCATAAACAGCATGGTGCTGTCAGCTGTTACTGACTTGAGAACAAATCTAATCACAGGGAACTACATTTCCAAACGCGACTTAATTAGCCTAATGCGTTGTTTTAAAAATTAAGAGCATTTCAATGTCATGGTGAGAGATCAAGTGTTTTCAATTCTATTTAAAAGGATATATTTGGTAGTTGAAAAGCTAGCTCTAGCGCCTTGTTCTTTAAGAGAGACTAGAAACTGCTCAGCCACATCACAAGCTACTTCTGTAAGTTTCATTTGGGTCCGTGATTCTTTTCATTGCAGAGAGCACAGTGGGAACAAAATAGACTTGTTAATTGCCTGTTAATTCCCACAAAAATTTTAAATGTATCTCTACTTTTTATAAGACTATTTTGTACTATCTTGTTTTAAAGGTATTTATGTTATTCATTCTAGACATTCAACATGTTTTAAAATTACCTTCGTATGATTCCCCAGTTACATCCCAGGGGTCTCTTGGACTATCAGTTTAGAGACATAACTTTCAGCAAATATTTCATGTTGTAGACTCTAGGGGGAAACTGTGATGCTTCCCAAGATGAGAAAAAGCAGCATGTCTGAAGCAGCGTGTCTGGAGAAAGAGCAATACTGTGTGCCAATAATTAAGACAGACATGCTTCAAAATAGGAAACTAGAGTCAATTGGTAGAAGTTAAATAAAAGAACGAGATGATTGTGTCAGAAAATGATTCTGTGAATACATTCTATGAAAATCTGCAAATTATAGAAAAAAAAGATGTTAAATTAAACATCCTAAAAATCACCAATATAAAAGTTTGGCTTAAGTCATGTCCCTGATAAACTTTTATATATATATATATATAACTTTTATATATATAACTTATATATATATATTTTATACATATATATTTTATATATATATAAAAGTTATATATATATGGCTACTTTTTTCACATTTGAATAAGTAAAAATTAATCACAGGTTTAAGAATGATTAAAGCTTGTTACATTATAAAACTAATTTTAATGAATAGTAGGTTAATATCGAGTTTGACCAGTAGGTGCAGTGAAGGATGCTGCTTTAGAATGAAATATACTGGACTCGAGTTAGATTCTCTTTAGGAACTTTCATGAGGCAGTTCTCATTAGCAAAAGAGATTTCTGAAGCCAGAAACTTGGATTCCAACATTCGCTCTTTATTAATTTATTGCTCACCTGGACATTTGCTCCATCGTCTCTGTTTCGTTGTCTATTAACAGAGATATACATCTTTATCTCTCAAGGGTGTTGTGTGGATTAACTCAGACAGCATGTAGAGGTTCTGTATTACACTGCTTGACACATCATAAATGTTCAGTAAGTGTCAGTTTTGTTTCTCTTCTCCTTCACCTTTTAGCTCACACTTGTAATCCCAGCACTTTGGGAGGCTGCGGTGGGCAGATCATGAGGTCAAGAAACCTCCTGATTCGTTGGCCATCCTGGCCAACATGGCGAAACCCCATCTCTATTAAAAATATAAAAATTCGGCATGAGTGGTGGTGCGCGCCTGTAGTTCTGGCTACTGGGGAGGCTGAGGCAGGATAATTGCTTGAACCCGGGAGGCAGAGGTTGCAGTGAGCCAAGATCGAGCCACTGCACTCCAGCCTGGCAACAGAATGAGACTCTATCTCAAAACAAAACAAAACAAAATCAAAGCTGTAACAAAACTAATATAAACAAAACCAGTATAACTATCTATGACTAGTATTATTAAAACTAATAAATATACATTATATGGAGATGCTTTGAAAATTTTAAAGTTATGTCACCCTTAGAACATGTTAATTTGGAGAATGATCATCATGGAGCAATGAAAAAGGAGCGTCCTTTGTTTGTTCATAATCACCTAAAGTAAAGGGTAGGATCATAAATATTATTTCTAAATGTAGAAGAGGATTTATCACTTCACCATATAAATACCCCAGTCAGAGTACTAAAGTCTGTTTGATTTATGCTATGCTTATGGAGTTCCTTCTAATAATTTCATGAGTAGACTTTCACATAGGGGCCAATTCCTCAGACAATAAGCATCAGTTATCAGACCAACTTTAGCTTTGTGAAAAATTCGGGTTCATATCTGGATTTTTGAATAAGTCTTTTATGTGTCTGCTTATATGATACAATCATAAACTGATTCATAAAGTAGCATGTTCAACAACAAAATGTGAGAATTTGATATTACAGCAGCTTGAAAGCAGAATAAAGTGCCACAATTTTAAGATAAAATTCAAGACACTTAATTATCTGAATTAACATGTAATTCCTAATATTTTTTCCACTATTCTCACTCCCTATCCAGATCCTGCATTCCAGCTATTTTTTTCACACTATTTTTAAATTCCATTTTGTTGAGATATATAATTTACATATTACAAAGTATACCCACTTAGGTCTGCATTCTGGCGAGTTTTATAAATGTATACAGCAGTGTGAATACACCAATGCAACTGTCACCACGGTGACTAATCTATTTGGAATCCTATTCACTGAATTTTCCATTTCAGATATTGTATTTGAAGTTAAGAAATAAGACAGAAATGACTGGGGGAGGGGAGCAATATGTAGATGTATGAAATAAAAGGAAAGCAAATAGAAGGAACTAGAAGTTCTTTTGTTTTTCATGTGTCTCCTTTCTCATTCCACTCTAGTCACAATTAAATTTCATCCTTGGACATGTTGAGCACATTTAGAAGATACTCTGACATTCTCATCTTATAGATAATAGAATTAGAAATACTGCTGCTTTCATTGACTAAATACTACGCTAATCAGTCACTTTTTTCTGTTTTTATGCTTAACAATTTTTTATTAGATGTGTGATATTTTGACTATTACATTGTTGTCCGTGAAATTTTGTTTTCTCCCTTTAAAAAGTTTTGCTTCTTTGGATTTTGTTTCCTTCCCTTCAGAGTTTTGAAGTTTGCTTTGGTAGGCAGTTAAGTTACTTGCAAATCAGTGTGGTCTTTCGGCAGCCTGTTTTGAAGGTTAGCAGGGCACACCGGCTAGAATTCAAACATCTCCCAGTGCCTGTTGCACACTGGGGAACTGAACACTTTAAAGAATCCTGGCATCCCCACCTCTTTGACACCCTCAACTGTCCTTGTGAAGTTTTACCTTCTGTGGGTGTAGATAGGCATTCATGGAAAGAGTCAAGGGGACGCTTGTGCTGATTTCCAGAGCTTACTCTTCTTGGTACCATTCTTTTCAACATTCTGCCTTACAAATTCTGCCTTACAAATTCTGCCTTCAGCAGTTTTGTTAAACTTTAGTCTCTGTCTTCTTAACTAAGCAAACAATTGGCTCTGTTTGGAAGCTCTTTTCCTGCACCATGTTTCAGAAGTTGCCTCTGGGTAGAAATTGGTGCAGCCATAGAGTTCACCATGTTTATTCCCTTTCTCTTCAGGATCAGTTCTGTACTGCTTACTGTCTGAGAGTGAAAATTTTTTAAAAAGATATTTTGTTACATTTATTTCATTACATAAGGCAGGAGAGTAAATCTAACCCCTGCATTCCCACATGACTAGAAGTAGAAGTGGCTACTCATTATTATTATTCATTTTTCTTCCTTTCATCTCTTGGAAAGAGTCATGCAATGTATCCCTGAGATCATTATCTTAGACCATCTGCTTTCCTTTCACTTGACACATCTATATATTGCTTACCCTCCCCTAGTCACTTGTGTCTTCTTCCTTAACTTCAGTTATCACCCACCCTACCTTTAGCCTAGGACTTTGTTTTGAGCTTTGAGCTTTTATTTTGGTCGCTGTTGTAGCGTAATAAACCACTTCAAAATTCAGTGGCTTAGAAAGTGTCTTTCACCATTCTTAACCAGGCACAACTCAAGAATTCTCTTTAGTATTACACAAGCAATAGCCTCAATAATCTGGCATTCCAAGATGTCTCACTCTGGAATATCTCAAAGGCTGGGCTCAAGTAAGATTCTGAGATAGCTAAACCTCTCTCTTTCTTGCCATGTCACAGCTCCAGTGGGGACAGTTGGACATCTTAGTTGGAGATTCTTGGCTCCTAAAAGTGCAAAGCAGGGTCTAACAGATTTCCTTAGGGTATAATCCCAAAACTGGTAAAATTCACTTCCACCACACACATTCAACTGATTAAAGCCATCAGAGATTTCAATAATTTCTACATAGCTACAGTAATTAAGGCAGTGTTGAATCAATGCACAGGTAGAAAAATAAATGGAAGCAACAAAACTGAGTCCAAACAGACCCAACTTCTTAAAAATAAACTACTTATGTTGGAGTTATTTCAAATATTTTTGAAATTTGCAAAATCATATGGCAAGCTTCCATATACTCCCTCCTCCAGTTTCCTCTAATATTGACATCTTATATTTTCATGGTACATTTGTCAAAACTGAGAAGCCGACATTAGTACATTCCTACTAGGCTCCAGACTTTATTGAGGAATTACCAGATTTTTCCACTAATACCCGTTTTCTGTTCCAAGATTCAATCCAGGGTCACATTGCACTTGAAGACCCACTTTTTATATACCTATCCAATTATTACAACAAAAACACACCACAATTCAGAGGTTATTGGATGTCCCTTAAACAAATGATACTGAATCCATTGCATATTACAGAGAAACACAAACCTCAACCTTTCTTCATGCCTTATACAAAAATTAACTGGAAATAGCTCATGGTCTTAAATGTGACATGTAAAATTACAAAGCTTATAGAAGAAAACATAGGTTAATATCTTCATAGCATTGGAGTAGGCAAAATTTCTTGAACAACACCTAAAAAACACTAGACATAAAAGCAAAAGTTGGATAAACTGGATTTTATTTAATGTAAACATTTCTGCTAGACAAGAGGCAATGTTAGGAGATTAAAATACAAAGCTTTTATTGGGAAGAGACATTGTCAATACATGTGTAGAGTAAATTACTGATATCCTGAATATATAAAGAAGTCCTAAAAATTCTTGGTATCAGTAAGATACAGATCAAAATAAAAGATAAAATGAGAAAAGATTTAAGCAGATATATCACAAAAGGGGATGCCTAAATGATCCCAGACCATGAAGCATCAAGGAAATGCAAATTAAAGCTAAACTAAGATTCCATTACACATCTGCTGAAACGACTGAAACTAACAATGAATACCACACTGTGTTGGTGAGAAAGTGGAGCAACTAGAATCATCAACTATTGTTGGTAGAAGTATAAAATGATAGGAACAACTTTGAAAATATCTTTGATAAAAACTAAACAATCTTTTTCTTCATGACCCAGCAATTCTACTTCTATGCATATTCCTAGGAGAAGTGCATGACTAACTCTATGAAAAAACATGTACAAGAATGTCCTAGCTTCCTAAAAAATTGCAGTTTAATCCATAATATCCTCAAATTGGATAAAAGAAAATAAATGTCTATCAATGGTACAAGGAAGTTTTAACAACGTGTTATATCTATAATATGAAATGTTGACAACAACAAAAAATTATTTGCACACCTAGAGACTTCGATATATCTCAAAAACACGTGGAGCAAAATAATCCAGAACAAAAGAGTATTTACTGTATGATTCCATTAATATAAAGTCCAACAACAGCCAAAATTAATCTGTAGAGATAGATATCATAATTAGATTGACCAGCTCAATCCAGTTTTGCCTGGAATTTTCCTGATTTTTACACTAGAAGCCTCACATCTGGGGCAATTTTTATTTTCTGGCACACCGAGGTAGTTGTTCAATCTAGGTGGTACTCTCTGGGCAGTTGTATTCATTATTTATTGCTGTGTAACAATTTACTTCAAAATGTGATAGCTAAAACCAACAATAAATAATTATTATCTGGCACAATGGGTCCTAAATTGTTGAGCAGCTTAGTGTTGGCTTGGAGTCTCTCATGAGACTGCAGTTAGGATACTGACTGAATGAAGACCGTGGTCATCTGAAGGTTCGATAGTGCTAGTGGATTTGTTTCCAAGATGGTTCATTCACATGACTAGCAAGGTGGTAATGGCTTTCGGCAGGAGACAACCTCAGTTCTACATCATGTTGACTACTTCATAGAACTGCTTGAGTGTCCTCATGATGTGGCAACTGGCATCTCCCAGAGTGTCTAATCCCAGAAAGCAACATGGGTACAAGAAAGAAGGCATAATGACTTTGATAATTTAGTCTCAAAGATCACACACCATTTTGTCTACACAAAAATATAGCCTTATGTATTGTGCAAGGAGACTATATAAGGATGTGACTATCAGGTGACAGGGGTCATTTGGGTACATCTTGAGGCTTAGAAAGATCATAAGGAAACTTCCTGGTATGTTGGAAATGTTCTATATCTAGATCTGGGTAGTGGTGATACATATATAAAAAAATTCATCGAACTCTAAGTATACTTAAGATTTGTGTACTTTTTCTATGTAGGATATTCCTCAGTTTATAAAGACATAAAAGGGAGGAAATATATGCCACTATGCAAAAAGCATAAATCTGCACGTTTCTTTCTGTTGCATAAAATTTTTTAATTATTTTGTTATTACATAGAAATGAAGATAAAAATCTCACCATAGGCTATAAGGCCATAATTAGGACCTTCTAACCCTAATTGTTTCATCAAGTGAATTGTAAAACAAGCTACTCATTTAGAGACTGAGTGATTATAGGAAAAGAAATAGGCATTTGTGTGTGTGTGTTTTTTTTTTTGGAAAAATTGTGTTTCAATGTTAGCAAATATGCTAGATTTATATTAGAATATACTTCTTTAAAAATTATCAGGAATAAATATAAATCGAATGATAGAATTAGAAAAACACAATTTTCTAGTTATAGAATAACTACAACATGTTGTTTTATTAAACATTATTTAAAATGTTCAATAACTATTTGTTAAATAAGGCACCTAAACACTTCTTAATTCTCTGATTGTTTATTTCCTTAAATTTTCTTTATGTGGTTTTTTTCATGTTGGATAACATGCCTTCCTAATTCCAATTCTTCAGCATTTCACCTAGACATATAGAATTTCAGCTTGGCAATATGGTGAAACCTTGTCTCTACAAGAAATACAAAAGTCGCGCATGCCTGTGGTCCCAGCTACTCAGGTGGCTGAGATGGGAGGATCACCTGAGCCTAGGGAGGTCCAGATAGCAGTGAGCTGTGATCGCTCCCCTGCTCTCCAGCCTGGGTGACAGAGTGAGACCCTGTCTCTAAATAAATAAATAATTTCTTCATTTTCTGCATGATTATTACTTTATCATAACAAAAATAACATGCTCAATCTGAATGTAACTAGACATATTTATTTGTGTCTGCATTAGTCCCTGAGTTATTTCAAAATGGAGCCTGTACCTTTTAATCTATCTTTTTCTCCTAAATGCTTTATGATATTGTAGGGGTTAAACAAAAAAATACACTTTGAATTGGACTGATGTCAATGTGTGACAGGCACAACTTTTATTGTTTTTTTTAAAAATACAAAAAAATACACTTTGAATTGGACTGATGTCAATGTGTGACAGGCACAACTTTTATTGTTTTTTTTAAAAGTTCTACTACTCTTTTGTGCCAAAATATTAAGGGTTTTTCTTTTCTGCAGTTTCATAATTATTTCATAATAATGAACACAATAGGATTAACAACTTCTTTAGGCAAATCCAATACATTATGACTGATGCTCAGTACCAGGCTGGGTCCTTGCCAGCTTGTAAGACCACAGAATGTATGGGAAGATGCAGCTCAGAAACTAACAACACCCAACAAAGCCAAGGGAGGACAAACTAGAAAAGTGAAGCTGAACTTTAAATCATGACACTTTGCCTTTCCCACTGGCTGTGTCATCCCAGAGACAATAGAAAGAGGTTAGGAAATCCTTGAGCCAAGGAATTTAAGAGCACATGAAATGAAAGGAAAACCTGTAGAAACCAAAGGGCAATCACAGACCAATATCCAAAATGAACAGACAGTCATTGTTGTAGTTTTGTTTGGTTGGCAGCTAAGGGAATACCCCTCTGGTTACTGTCTGTGTTCATTCCCAGTTGTCTGTACTGTATTGATTGTGTGTGTGTGTGTGTGTGTGTGTGTGTGTGAACGCAAACATTAACAAATGAATTCTGCAGCTTTGTGCTGACCTTTCTCAGATACTTTACCTGCCCATGCACCACTAGAATTATAATGGACAAAAGGGAGAAGGATGCAAAAGGTGTTTGGCAAAATCCAAGAAAACAGGATTTTCATAAAACAAATGAGAAAGTGAGGCAAAGCACACTTCTCTGGGTCTCTGCATGCTGAGGAGCATAAGCCTTCCTAGCCCTCCTTCCGTCATACAAGACTTTGTGATACCACCTAGATCCCAGGGACCACCTCAGGCACGGGAAGCTCTGAATTTTTTATGGAAGTAAACAAACTCCTCATGCTGATGTTTTGTTGGCAGGAGAGGCTCAACTTTTTCATTCCTGCTCCTAAATTCCCCTTGACTTTCTCTTAAAATGAATAGAAACACTTTCACTCTGCAGGTAGGAAAACACTTACGTAATATAACTCTGTACTTTCGCTAGACATCCTTATTTTATCATTTGAATTTCCCAGCAGCATATAAATTCTCAGCTGGGTTTTCTTTTTGTTTTTTTTTACATAGCCTTGAAATCATGCTTTCCACAAAATACAAACATATTCTAGAAGCATTTAGACAACCATTTGCAGGAAATTGTGGTTTATTGAAATATTTGATATAACAAACATACCAATAAATGTACTCGGGGAAAAAGTTGTGCACCAAAATATCTATGAAGTAGTTTATGTGACTTTTCTAGAAAATGGTGAAGAATAAACAAAGAAGCTTTGAACCAAGACTAAGTCACAGCTTAATGTAGTATAATGGTTTTATGAATATTAACTCAGATTGGAATGAGAACTTAACCAAAATGACACGCAATGCAGATGCCTTTCTTCAAGTTATCCACATTGCCATCTCTATGGAATTAACAGTCATTTGGAATCCAAGTGTCCATGCATGCTAAATAAGTTACATGATGGGTCATTTGCAAATTAAAATATCAGAAGTGCCTACCTACAGTGGTAAATCTAATTTTGAGTTTAAAAGTCGTGCTAATAAAAGCAAGATTCACAATAATTTTTACACCAAGATGTTAAGGAAATACTATATTCTGAATTCAATTTTCTCTACCTAAAGTACATTGTCTACTTAATAAAAGTATTAGATTACGGTTTGGAATTGATTAGTCTCTTTAAGTACACGTGTAAGTTCCTTTTTATTGTATTGTTCTTATTAATTATTAGTTGTTATAAAATCTAACATTTACCTGGTATTCAGTGATTACGAAGTGCTTTCACAAACATTCTTTGATTAGCATTTTAGAAAATCTTTGCAGACAATATTGTTATTGTTACATTCTTTCATTTTTATAGAGCAGAGCAATTAAGTAAATTACCCAAGGACATGGCTAGTTTACATCAGAATCATCATACTCTAAAGTCCTATTCATTGACATTGGCACCATGCCTGATTCTTAAGGCACTGGTTTAAGGACCCATCAACACAAATGTCCAAAGCTGGTGCTTCGATTCTTTGAAAGCTACATGTCAATACGCAAAAGAAACATCTATTAACACCCCTCTGCTCAATTCTCATTCTGTAAATACTAAGGCAGTAGAGATCAGGAAGTTAAGAGTTGGACTGTTCAAACCTTGCGAAAGATTAAACCATCCTGGTTTATTAAAGAAAGATCTCTTCAGCTTATATAACAAGTGAAAAACTTCTCTATGGTAGCCTCAGAGAATGTTGCAAAAATATTGTATAGAAATAAATGTTTAGTTATCTCATGTTATCAAGCATTTTTATCTTGATTTCCAATGGAAACTTGTGAAGGAACTACAGAGTTTTGGAAGGCATGGTTCTGAATCTGTTAGTACACAGTTGATACCCGCAATGCACTAGAGAGGGTCTATGTCCAGTCACTAATAAGAAAAAGAAAAGGACAATGGAAGGAGGACAGTTTCAAGAAGGTGATAGGCCTGTGACATACCAAATATGAAGTTCCTTCATATCAAGTGAATTACCATTTTAATTCGACTTTACACATGAGGCATAAGGCTATTTTAATTGCCTCCTAGGGTGCTCTTAGAAGAGAAAATTCTTAAAGAATAAGCTGAAGCATGTACAAAATCTGTTTCATAATTTAATTATATAAATGTGGTAAACAGAAAGCTCTTCTGTTAAAAACGATGAAGATTAAAGAGAGCATTGTTAGCCCTTAAAGCTCCATCTGGCACCTCCTTGTGCCTGTAATCATTGGAATGAGAAAACATGTTTTCCCTTTGTCAGAGGCCGTTCTAAAATCCATGGACTGAAAACTGTGAATTGAACCCAAAACTCTGGTCCTTGTTTATCTTTAGAAAGCTGTACACTATCCCTAAGAGAAAAGATGCTTTGATTTTAAAAATGTTGCTTTTATGCTGAGTATTGGATGCCAGCAGTTTGTAATTTTAAAGGATTCCATGCAAAATCAGAGCATTGAATGCATCACCACTATAATGATATCACGGTATAAAATAGGAGAACACATTGAATATAATTGTTGAGATTTTCATTGCATTAATCATGGAATTTAAAGTGAGATGAAGCCAATTTGGGATATAACGAAGGAATTTCCAGCAAGGCCATGCCCCCGCTGAGAACAACCGGATGAGTCAGTCAAAATATAAAATCAATTTGTTTGGATATATTGCAGAGCTTCTTAAGAAAGCAGCGTGTGAGAGGCCAAGATCTCGGGAAACAGGGAACCCCCAAAATGTGAACTGGTACTATGTGAGCTGCTTTTCTGCTGGGGACATTTGCTCAGGAGTAGCATAGAACTAGACTCTAATAAACCAGTCAGAGAAATGCAGGAAAGAGGCAGCAACGCAGGGAGAGATTTGACAACCTCACAAGGGGAGGGTGGGACAAAAATTGGGGTTGGCTTCTGGCAAGTCATCCATGACTGAATCAGCCAAAATTTGGAGAAGGGAGGTTCAGGGAAATAATTCCAAACTCGGGATTTCCCTCTTTGATGCATTTGCTGAATGTTTAATCAGGAAAGAGCAAGATGCTAAAAACTTGAGCACCCAAAGAGCAGAGGAGAGTTATGAGTAGCCTCAAGGGGCTGGAGGGATCTTAAGAGATTATGCTAAAAAGGAGGGGTCCTAGGAAACAGCTACTATCCCTGAAAATCTACATCTCACAGCTGGGGCAAAGCAGAGGTGGGCAAAGCCATATCAAAATTGCATTCCAAGTCATGTGCGGTGGCTCACGTCTGTAATCCCAGCACCTTGGGAGGCTGAGGTAAGCAGATCACCTGAGGTCAGGAGTTTGAGACCAGCCTGGCCAACATGGTGAAATCCCATCTCTACTAAAAATACAAAAATCAGCCTGACACGGTGGCACGTGCCTGTAGTCCCAGCTACTCGGGAGGTTGAGGCAGGAGAGTCGTGTGAACCCAGAAGATGGAGGTAGCAGTGAGCCGAGATCCTGCCACTGCACTCCAGCTTGGGGTAACACAGCATGACTTCATCTCAAAAAAAAAAAAAAAAAAAAAACAGAAAAAGAAAAAAAGAAAAAGAAATTAAAATTGTATTCCACTTTTGCGTTAAACGTCTTGGATTCTTGGATTAAGAGGATCTCAATGATTCCTACTTTTCCGTATTTTCTATGTTCTGAATTTTCTATATTTGTATTTTCTATATTTGACATTTCCTTCTCAACTGATTCCTTCCCTATCAACATTCAACACACTCAACTATTTCCTATCCTTGATGGAGCATTCAGTGGGAAAGGAACTTTTCATATCTTCCCTGTCCTCTCACTCCACTCCCCAAATTGTTTCATATTCCACTTACTCCTGAACCCAAGGCAACCCTACTTCCATGCCTATCACACCATAAAAATTACTTTTTTCAGACTCCAATAACTTCTGTGACCCTCTTCATTCCTAATTACAAACATTTTCAATCTTTATCTCAGCAGCTTTCCATATCATTTCAATATAAAAATTCACTCCCTTGTTCTATTACCACGACGCCCCCCCGCCCCGCCAACATTTCTGTTTCCCTCTGGTCTTCTTCGACAATGAAAATCCTCTTCAAACTCTATATCTGAAACATAAAATGTTCCCTTAGAATAAACTAATAATCCTTCAAATTTGCTAGGCCTCTTTTACTTCACTATCTTTTCCATCGCAATTAATTTTTTTTTTTCCTTTTTTTGAGACAGAGTTTCGCTCTTGTTGCCCAGGCTAGAGTGCAATGGCACGATCTCGGCTCACCACAATCTCCTCTTCCTAGGTTCAAGTGATTCTCCTGCCTCAGCCTTCTGAGTAGCTGGGATTACAGACATGTGCCACCATGCCCAGCTAATTTTGTATTTTTAGTAGAGAGGGGGTTTCTCCATGTTGGTCAGGCTGTTTTCGAACTCCCGACCTCAGGTGATCTGCCTGCCTCGGCCTCCCAAGGTGCTGGGATTACAGGTGTGAGGCACAGTGTTAGCTGCAATTAATTCTTAAAATTCCAGGAGCTGGTATTTCCCCACACATGTTTCACAATTCTATCCTCTTTTCACTATGTCTAGTTCTGCCTACTATCAATTTATCTTTGGCTACAGCAGTAGCCTGCTAAGTAGTCTTGGCATATCCACTTTCAACCCCTCCAGTCCTTTTCTTTTACACAGAGTGACAAGGACCTTCTGAGCACTGCAGACCTAATTATGTCATTCCTCTGTGTAGATACTCAATCACTTTTTATAGCTGTAAGGACAAAATCTGGTCACATCAACTACTCTGGCATCATAGTGAGCAATTTCTCTTCCTTTTCCAGTCAATTTTTTTTGTTGTTTCCTAAATGAACCATGGTCCCTCCTGCCTCAGAAATTTTGATTATGTTGTTCCTTCTTTCTGTGATTCCTTTCCAAATCCTTTGTCTCTTGAGCTAAGTACATCCTACTTATCTTTCTAGTCTTACTTCAAATGCCACTGCCTTAGGGAAGTTCTCCTGAACACCCTCTGGGAAGATACTGCTCATTATATCCTTTATGCTTTCTGTGTGTTTTTCTGAAGACTGTATTTTTGTATTCGATTATTTCCATTCATCATACATGCCCAACCCCAATTCCAACCAGGCTGATGATTCCACGGAGAGAAGGGCCATGCCTGCTTTGTTCTCTTTGTATTCCGAATACCAAGTTAGTTCCTGACCAAGAGTTGATACTCAAGAAATACAAGTCAAATGAAAGAACAAATGAATTAATAGATTGATGGATCAGGAAACATAATATCAAGATTTTTAAAGTACCCTCAGTTGGCTAAAATATCAAGGTGCAATTATTTTCTCTAGGCTTACTTGGATCATCAACTTGCCTCCCAAGACACTACATCCCCTTTTTCTTACACCCACAGCATAATGACATACTGGAAACATATTAGATCACCCATACCACTTACATGTGTACATTATGTCTTTATGGATTAATTAGTAAGTTGAATTTCTCTCTCCCCCTTTTATCCTGATGCCATATGCGTGTGTGGACACACACACACACACACACACACACATACCAAATATACACAAGGTCAGATTCTGGGAAAAAGAAAATTGCATTATTGTCCTTAGGCTGTAAACTCCAGAATTCTCTGATGACTTAATGTTATTTTTTCAAATTAGTATACAACCAATACCAATACATAAGTTTAAAATACAGAATTTAGAATATTACATTGGCTTATTGTGAAACTAATTTCCTAGTTTCCCAAAAAGAACCTATTTAAGTTATTATTTTCTTTCCTGTAAGCTTTTCATTTTTCTCTCAATTTTTCCTCTTTCCCATCTCAAAAGTAAAATAAGTTAAAAACTAAAATATTAAAATATAGCATTCTTAAAGTTTTCAACTTCCTAATTTCTTTGGTCTTCTAAATGTTTCCTGAGAAAATGCCTTTCTGCCATTCAATCTTCAAATGACATTAAGATTCGGGTGTACCTTATTTAATATGCTTGCTTTAAAAAAGGGAGGAAAAGCTAAGGGAGCAGAGGGAAAAACAGTAAACAATTATTTATTTATGATTTTACATTTCATGCAGTCCATATACTACTGGCCCAAATTATTTGTTACAGAATGTTAAGCATATACATATTCTACATATTTGGCCTGATAAAATCAACCATCCTTTACAGATGACTGGCAGCTCATGAGCTTCTTAATATAGTTCATCAAATTATGCTATTGAAAGAGAATATTTGGAAAGTATATTAATAAAACTGCCATTATTATCTTCCAAATGAACTATATTTTTACATCAGGATTGCTACACATAGAATTTTGCCTCAGAAAAAAAAATCAGAATGTGTCACCATTTAAGAGTATAATTTTTTTAGAGAAAAATAGGATTATTTCATTGAAATATTTACTTAGAAAAAAAGTTTTGATGCTAGTGAATGCATGTTGATGATCTGCTAACATGTATCTTTGGGGGCTATCTGAAGGATTCAGAAGGTATGCATATTCCTTTCTTTGGAGGTAAGTAGCTATATTTTACACTCTCTGATACCCTAATACCAAAGAATTGCTATGCAAATATAGTATTGGCAGAAGAGGCAATAATTATTTGACATTTTCTGTGGTTCTAAAAATCCTTCCTTCATTCCCATCAAGTTTAATCTGCCATTATTTTCTTTTAAGATCTTAAAATGCAGTTGCTACCCAAATTCTTTCATATAGAAGATATTGATGTTTTTTGAATATATGTTGAATTTTCTCTGAATTACAGTGTTTATTTTTCTCATCATTCACACAATTTTTTCTAATTATTGCTCATTTACCTTAAAAATAACATCTGGCCAGGCACAGTGGCTCATGTCTGTAATCCTCAAAGTGCTGAGACCAGCCTGGGCAATATAGTGAGATCTTGTCTCTACAAAAAATACAATTAGCTGGGCATGATGGTGCACAGCTGTAGTCCCAGCTACTTGGGAGGCTAAAGTTGGAGAATGGCTTGAGCCAGTGAGGTAGAGATTGTGTGAACTGTGATCTCACCACTGCACTCCAGTCCAGATGACAGAGCAAACCCTGACTCAAAAAAGAATAAAATAAATAACATATAACACTCCCAGTAATATTGGTGCCTTTTGCATTTGGATTATTCTAGATATTCCATCTACAGTATAATTTTGTAACTGTCTAATGTATGCAAAGTATATTAAAATAACAATTATGTAACTATTTGTTATTTATTTATGAGTATTTATTACTAAGTATGTCACCTAACTTCAGGGCTCCGTGTTTTAAAACTTGTTCATCAATATGGAAGCAACTTTAACATCTTTACAAAATTCTCTGGACCTTTTTCTAAGACCATCTCCAGATAGTTGCAAAATCCACAAAATAGGTATTCAGTGCCCTTGGCATCTGGTTTTGAAGCTTCATTCCTTATTCAGGAAACCCAGTGCCCATCTGTTGTATATTACAAAAAACTATCTTCAAACTCTTTTGAAATATTCATTAATCTACCCGATAACTGACAGCTAAAAGTGTTTCGCCTTTTAGTCCTAATTCCACTTTGTTAATATTGGCATTGATGATATTAGATTTCTGTTCATTGCTTCCTATGTGCTAGGCAGGTTAGGTACTTTTCAAGTAATAATGGAAATGTGAGATTCTTTTATCTGTTCTTTCTGTGTTTCTCCATCTTAAGCTTTATGGATTATAAAATGGTTGGTAAAATATTTTCAACAATTTAAAGATGTACAGCATAATATCACCGTGGAACCACTGGGACACAGAGCTGATCAAAAGTGGGTTAAAATGTTTAAAAAAGACTGACTGTGGTTGTGGCTTAGTTTTAGAAAGATTCAGTGCTTCTCTACCAAAGACATAGGTTTTATTTTTCTTCATAAAAAAATGCTGATTAAGAAAAAGGTGTATTTATGATGACACACATTTAAAAAAGGAGAAAAGAAAACAAAGCAAGAGTAAAATAAAAGGTAAGAAATAGGCTAACATGAAGCCAAATTTATCTTAGAAAATTAACGTGGATGTACTCCCCACTCCACCTACTCTCTTGTCAAAGCCTTACAAAAATATCAGGGCTAATGAGGAAAGAAAGATCGAAGATGTGATTAGAGCTGGAAATATGTTTAATACATAACTTTATCCAATTCGAACTACTACCTGAAGACTACAGAGGTAAACTGATCATGGTCACAAGTTAATAGGGACAGAGTAGAGACTGGAGCCCAGGCATCCAGTGTTCTAGGTTAAGGTTTTTGGTTTTATTTTTATTTTTATTTTGGCCATAGAACACTGCATTCCTTAACACCGAGTTATTTTTAGGCATTTTATAGTAAAATGAATACGATTTAGATTGAAATAATTTTATTTCTAACTATTTCATATTAACTATATTATAAACAGAATGAAATTTAATATGGGATATATCAAACTTTTAATGTGTAACTTATTGTTAGAGATATCTACTTCCAAAGATTGCTTTGCTGATTAAAAGCAATATTTGTTGACATGTATGAAGGACCTCCTATGTACTAGACTTGCTCTAATTTATCTAAATGTAATAAATTATTTCCTTCTTATGTCATTTTGAAGCATATGTCTCATACAACTAGAAGGTATTGTGGTAGAAATTAATGATTCTGGGTAGTTTGATCCAAAGCCTATGTATATTAACACATCACACATTCAAAATATTGCATGTAACAGCAATTTAATAAAAAAAGAGCAGTCATATATTCATCTTTAAGCTTAATACATAGAATATTACTGGTAGATTTAAATTTTCCATCTAGTCTTCCCTCATTGCATTGTCCTCTCTCAGGCTTAGAGTTAACCGCTAATCTGAATTTGGGGCAATCATTGCTTTGTTTTAATTTGTGCTTTCCTACATTTATGAGAAAAGGAGAACTGAGTGCACGTCTATTATCTATATAATTTATCTTTGTACCTTTTCTAAGGTTACCTTTGATTAACAAAATATCCTAATTTTAAGATAGATACATTAACAAAATATTTCCTTGATGGTTAATATTATGGTAACCTATACGTATACGTAAAGGTTCAACATTAACATAATGACACATTGTAATTATTGGTCCACTTTAGTTTCTCATCTAGTTTAGTTGTTTTATATATAATGTATTATGTATCCATGAAATCATCATCCATAGGTAAAGCTGGGACCTTAACAATATCCCGTACAAATATTTATTCGCCCTATCTCCTCACTTGCCTCACCAACATTTGAGCTAAATTTTATCTTAAATTCTACGTTCATCTCTTCTTCGCTTTCAAATGTGTGTCTATATATATATATATGTATATATATATATAGGTATATCCTGAAAAAGAATCTGTGTGTGCGAATACACACATATTCACACACTAATTTTAGGTTTTATATAGTTTTTAACTATGTAAACAGGGTATTTGATGTATACAGGCACACTTGAAGATATTGTGGGTTCAGTATCATACCAGCTCAATAAATTTCAACGAATATTTCAATAAACTATATCAAACAAATTTTTTGGTTCCTCATTATCTATAAAAGTTATGTTTATATTATACTGGAAGTATTCTATTGAGTATACAATAGGATTATGCCCCCCAAAATCTGCAAACTTAATTTAATCCAATATTTTTAACTAAAAAAAAACTTTATTGCTGAAAAACAGGCCTTCATAGAGCCCTGATGTTTTTGCGAGTGGAGAGTTTGCCTCAGTGTTGTTGGCTGCTGACTGGTTAGAATAGTGGTTGCTGAAAGCTGAGGATGGCTGTGGCAATTTCTTTTTATATTTTATTTTTTTTATTTTCGAGACTGAGTCTCGCTCTGTCACCCAGGCTGGAGTGCAGTGGCACAATCTCGCTCACTGCAACCTCTGCCTCCCGGGTTCAAGGCTTCCTGCCTCAGCCTCCAGAGTGGCTGGGATTACAGGTGCC
The DNA here is from genome assembly GCF_043159975.1 of Macaca nemestrina. Lineage (NCBI taxonomy): Eukaryota > Metazoa > Chordata > Mammalia > Primates > Cercopithecidae > Macaca > Macaca nemestrina. The sequence continues at coordinate 10,211,823 of NC_092125.1, read as the reverse complement.
CAACACCACACCCGGCTAATTTTTGTATTTTTAGTAGAGACGAGATTTCACCATGTTGGCCAAGGTCTCCAACTCCTGAACTTAGGTGATCCGCCCACCTCAGCCTCCCAAAGTGCTGGGATTACAGGCGATTGCCACCACCCCCGGCTAATTTTTGTAGTTTTAATAGAGACCGGGTTTCACCATGCTGGCCAGCTGGTCTCGAACTCCTGACCTCAGGTGATCCACCTCTCTCAGCCTCCCAAAGTGCTGGGATTACAGGCGATCGCCACCATGCCCAGCTGATTTTTGTAGTTTTAGTAGAGACGGGGTTTCAACATGTTGGCCAGCTGGTCTCGAACTCCTGACCTCAAGTAATCTACCCGCCTTGGCCTCCCAAAGTGCTGGGTTTACAGGCGTAAGCCACATAACCCGGTGGGCAATTTCTTAAAATAAGACATCACTGACATTTACCTCATTGACTGACTCTGAGGAAAGGTTTTTCACTAGCATAGAATGCTGTTTAATAGCATTTTTACCTGCAGGAGAATTACTTTCAAAATTGGAGTCAATCCTCTCAAATCCCGCTGCTGCTTTATTAACTTAGTTGATACAATATTCTAAATCCTTTGTGGCAGTTTTAATAATATTCAAAACATCTTCACCGAGAGTCACCATCTCAAGAAAGCACTTTCTTTGCTTGTCTATAAGAAGTAACTTCATGTTCCTTAGTTTTATTGTGAGATAACAACTATTCAGCTTCCAACTTTAATTCAAGTTATCTTGTTATTTCTTCGACATCTGCAGTTACTTCCTCCAGTGAAGTCTTGAATCTCTTAGTCATCCAAGGAATGGACTTCTTCCAAACTTCTGTTAATGTTGATATTTTGACCTCCTTCCATGAATTACAAATGTTCTTAATGGCATCTAGAATAATCAATTCTTTCACGAAGGTTTCAATTGGCTTTGCCCAGATCCATCAGACAAATCATTATCTATGACAACAATACCATTAGGAAATGTATAAATCACTTCTTGATTTATGTGCTATAGAAAGAAAGCTGTGTTAGCAGGTTTGAAAACAACATCTATTTCGTTGTACATCTCCATCAGATCTCTTGGGCAATGAGGTCAATCAGCAGTAATATTTTGAAAAGAATCTTTTTTTTCTGAACAGTAAGTCTCAAAAGTTGGCTAAAAATATTCAGTAAATTAGGCTGTAAACAGATGTGCTGTCATGCAGCCTTTCTTGTTTTATTTATAGAGCACAGACAGAATAGACTTAGCATACTTAAGGGCCCTGGGATTTTCAGAATGACCAGTGAGTGTTGGCTTCAGCTGAAAGTCACCAGCTGCATTACCCTCTAGCAAGACAGTCAGACTGTCCTTTGAAGCTTTGAAGCCAGGCATTGACTTCTCCTCTTTAACTGTGAAAGTCTGACATGGCACTTTTTTTTCCAACAGAAGGCTGTTTGATTTATATGGAAAATTTATTGTTCAGTGTAGCTACCTTCATCAAGTCTCTTAGCTAGATCTTCTGGAAAACTTGCTGCAGCTTCTGCGTTAGCACTTGCTGCTTCAGTTTGCACTTTTATGGAGATGACTTCATTCCATAAACCTCATGACACAACTTCTGCCAGCTTCAAACTTTTCTTCTGCACCTCTCTCAGTCTTCACAGAATTTAAGAGATTCAGGGTTTTGCTCTGGCTTAGGCTTGAGAGAATGTTGCGGCAGATTTGATCTTCTATCCAGACCACTAAAACTTTCTCCTTATGGGCAACAGGCTGTTTCGCTTTCTCATCATTCACGTGTTCACTGGAGAAGTATTTTTAATTTCCTTTAAGAAATTTTCCTTCACCTTCACAACTTGGCTAACTGGGACCAGAGCCCTAGCTTTTGGCCTATGTCAACTTTCAATATGCTGCTCTCACTAAAGTTAATCATTTCTAGCTTTAGATTTAAACTGAGAGATGTGCGATTCTTGTTTTCACTTGAACTCTAAGAGGTCATTGTAGGGTTAATAATTGGCCTAATTTCAATATTGTTGTGTCTTAGGAAATATGGAGAGGCAGAGAGTTGGAAGACCAGGTTGGTGGAGCAGTCAGAACACACACATTTATTGATTAAGTGCACCGTCTTGTGTCGGTGTGGTTTGTGGCACCTCCAAAAGTTACAATGGTAACATCCAAAAGCATGGAACAGAGATCACCATAAGGGATATAATAATAGCGAAAAAGTTTGAAGTTGACTTGTTCGATTCAGAGTTGCCACAAACTTTCAATTTGTAAAGAGCCAAACATCTTGGAAGTACAAAAAAGTGAAGCACAATAAAGCAAGGTGTGTCTGTATAATGTCTTGGAATTTGTTTTGCATCTAATATTATACTGCAAAGCCTCATTCATAATATGATATGTTACACTTATTCGCATAAGATGATATGTTACACTTATTCATTCCTTTTGATGGTTATGTAATATTCAGTGCGTGACTATAACAGTTTTTTTAATCCATTCTCTCGTTGATGAACAGTTGTATTGTTGCCAGGTATTTGTAACTGTCATATTTACTGGGGTTAACTTTCTTTTATGTCATAGGGTAACCTTAGAGTACACAATTGCATCATAAAGTAAGTAAATGTTCAACTTTGCAAAATAATGCTAAATTTTACTTCCACATTCAACATGACAGCAGTTCTATGGGTCATTACTTTCTCCAATTCTTGATAATGCTACACTTTTCAAATTCATTTGTTATTCAAATGTAAACCCATAACTTTATTATTATGTTTTGCATTTCTTGAATTAATAATGATATGGAACAACTCTCTCCAGATGTATGGGTAAAATGTGTTTCCAGTTCACTGAAAATGTTTGTTACTCATTTTCCTACTGAGATGTTTGTGCTTTTCTGATTGATTTATGTATTTGTTTTTTAAACATGTTCTTGATACCAATTATTTACCAGCCGTGTGCACTGAAAATATAGTGTCTCAGTTTCCAACATATTTTCTCATCTTTAAGGTGTGTTTTGAGGAAAACACTTGTAATTTTAATAAGCTACATTAATCTTTTATTTCCTTTGTGTCTTAACAGATCTATCTCTAACTCCATTTGTAAGATTGTTGTATTTATTTTCTCATGAGAATTTTAACATTTTACTTGGACAGTGAAGTCCTTACTATATTTAGGGCTAATTTTGTAATATGGTGGTTAACCAGGGTCAATTCAACATTTCCCATATTAAAAACCATTTGATTTCAGCCCTGTTTATCGAATGGTCTCTCCTTCCCTCACTAATTCATATGAAATCATAGCATTGACCAGAGTTTTCTACATGTGTAAGCCTGTTTCTGTGTTCTCTATTCTAACCCATTTATCAATTTGTATATATTTGTGATAATACCATCTTTTCTTACTTGTGACAGACTCAGAATAAATCTGAGTATCTGGTAGGATTATCCTTTCACTTTCACTTCCTTTCCCAAAGTGTACTACTGATTCCTCTTTCATTTTACCAGTTTAGTTTCCTAGAATCGTATTACCATGTTTCATAAAAAAAGTTTAAATTGTGATTATAATTGTATTGAATCTATAGACTAAAATGGGAAATTTGAAATCTATAGAACATTGATTCTTTTTATCCAAACATTGCAAATCTCTGTATCTTTATATAAAGATGTGAAATTTTCTGTGTAGAAATCTTACACCTCTTTTGCCAAATTAATTGCTAGATACTTAACATTTTCTTATATATATAATCATAAGTTGGGTCTTTTCATACTTAAGTCGTTTGCTGGTGGTGCATAGATGTGTCATTGACTTCTGATCATTGGCCTTGTGTCCATCGAAATCATTAATATCTCCTTATTATTTCAGTGAATTTGCCTGCCAATTCTTTTGGGTTTTCTAATGTAGTGATTATATCATGTTCTTTGTTCTGATTCCTATCTTCTGTATATTTACTTTTCTGTATATATTTGTCTGTTTGCTCATTTATTACTTTTTGCCTGCATATGCTAGCCAGGACCTCCAATATATTGATGGGCAGAAGTAATGATACTTATCATCTTTGCCGTTGATTTTTGAAAAATTACTTCTAACAAGTTTTCACTTAGGACGATATGGTGGTTTCCTTTACAATCTTCTAAAGATATGTTTTATTAGGCTAATGAAGTTCTTTTCTCTTTATTTTTATTCATAAAATTTTTTCCAATGCTGAAGAATTTAATTTTAAAAATAGTTTTCGCATCACTTGATATTTTTCTCTCAATCTGTTAAGACATAGATTTCTAAATATTAAATTAAATCATCTTGCATTCTAGAGATAAACCCAACTTTACTATGACATATAACTTTTTATACACTGCTGAATTCATTTAGCAAATATTTGGTTATGATTTTTTATCATATTAAAATACATACAACAGAAAATTTACAATTTTCATCATTTTAAGTGTACAGTTTAGTGGTGTAAAGTAGAGGCACACTGTTGTACAACCATCAATGCCATTCATGTTTCGAATGTTTTTGTCTTTCCAGAGTGAAACTCTATACATATCAAACAATAACTTCCCATTCCTGCCTCCTCTAGGCTCCTGGAAGCCACTATACTTCTTTCTGTCTCTATGAATGTGACTACTCTAGGTACCTTACATAAGAAGAATTATATAGTATTTGTCTTTTTGTGACTGGCTGATTTCACTTAGCATAACGTCTTCAAGTTTCCTCTATGTTGTAGCATGTGACAGAATTTCTTTCCATTTTATGGCTGGATAATGTTCCATTGTGTGTATGTGCCACATTTTTAAAAATCTATTCCTCCACCAGTGGACACTGGGTGGCTTCCACCTTTTTGTTATCATGCACAATGTGGCTATGAACATGGGTCCAGTACTTACTCTAAGGAATGTGATGAGCTCTCTTGCCGTGCCGCTCTGTTCCACCTGGGACGCCAATTCTCCACTGCCCAGCGCATTCACGTTGTAGACCATTCACACTCATCCGTCACTTAGTAGCTGTCTTCGTTCTCAGATCTACTGTCATGGTATGGCGTGCCTGTGTTCAAGTCACCTTATTTTACTACATACTGGCTTTAAAACACAAGCGTAGTAGGCCAGGTGCGGTGGCTCACGCCTGTAATCCCAGCACTTTGGGAGGCTGAGGCAGGCAGATCACGAGGTCAGGAGATCTAGACCATCCTGGCTAACACGGTGAAACCCCGTCTCCACTAAATATACAAAAACTAGCCAGGCGAGCTGGCGGCGCCTGTAGTCCCAGCTACTCCGGAGGCGGAGGCAGGAGAATGGCGTGAACCCAGGAGGCGGAGCTTGCAGTGAGCCGAGATGGCGCCACTCACTCCAGCCTGGGCCACAGAGCGAGACTCTGTCTCAAAAACAAAGAAACAAAGAAAAACACAAACGTAGTGATGCTGGCATATAATTGTTCTATTTTATTATTGTTGTTGTTAATCTCTTACTATGTCTAATTTATAAGTTAAACTTTCCCATAGGTGTGTATGTATAGGAAAAAGCATAGAGTTTATAGGGTTTGGTATTTCTGTGATTTCAGGCATCTACTAAGGGTCTGGGAAGGTATCTCCTGTGGATAAGGGCGGATTGCTGTATACAAAGAATATCCATTTGAGTCTCTGCTTTCAATTCTTTTTTGTATATACCCATGAGTGGAATTGCTGGATCATAAGGCAGTACTACGTTTAATTCTTTTGAGTAAACTCCACACTGTTTTTCAGAGCAACTTTATCATTTTTATTTATTATTTTGCCTCTACATTAATGACTTATTAATATTTGATAACATTTTTTCTTTCTTCTCAAGTCCTTATTTGGTTTCGGTAAAAGAATAATGTTTTATAAAATGAGTTAGGCACCCGGCGCGGTGGCTCACGCCTGTAATCCCAACACTTTGGGAGGCCAAGGCGGGTGGATCACAAGCTCAGGAGATCCAGACCACAGTGAAACCCCATCTCTACTAAAAATACAAAAAATTAGCCGGGCGTGGTGGCGGGCGCCTGTAGTCCCAGCTACTCGGGAGGCTGAGGCAGGAGAATGGCGGGAACCCGGGAGGCGGAGCTTGCAGTGAGCTGAGATCTGGCCACTGCACTCCAGCCTGGGCCACACAGCAACACTCCATCTCAAAAAAAAAAAAAGAGTTAGGCAGTATTCCTTGTTTTTCAGATGTCTGGAAGTGATTGCATATAAATGTGCGTTCTCCAGTTAGTCAATGAAGTATTGTATATATGCTTATTATATCAAGCTTGCTATACTGTTAAAAAAAATCTCGATACACAGTGAGTTTCTCTCTGCTTGATCCAACAATAACTGGGATTACTAAATCAAAATCTTCATCTTGGTTGCGAATTTGTTCTTTTTCTTCTTATTCTGTCAATGTTGCTTCCTAAGTCTGGAAGTTATGTTACTAGCTGTATACTGAAGAATGGTTAGAGCTTTCTGATTAACTAAGCTTCCTGTTAGTATATGATTATGGTTTATTACTTACAACGCTTTTGCCTTCAGTCCATTTTTACTGATACTGATACAGCCATGTTAAGTAGAATGCACATGGAATAAAATGAACTCAAATTTTTACTTTTAGACTTTCTATGTCTTTATGTTTTAAGTATAGCTTCTGTAAACAACACGTTTGTGCATTTAAATTGTTAAGCTCTTCCCGTGTTTTTTTCTTTTCTTTTTTTTCTTTTTTTCTTTTTTTGCCTGTGCAATCACCTTTTTCCTTTCTTTTCAGTTTTGTCTCTATTATTTTGAAAATTGTACACTATATATCTAATCTTTAGTGAATACTGTAGACAGTTGAAGAAAACAACAGGAGAACTTTTAAAGAGCTAGAGCTGCCTTTGCTTATGTGAGGCATACATCATATTCTCTAAGAATTTTATTCTATCTTTATCTTTCAACCCCATGAATATCAAGTGCTTTTCATTGCCCTATAGAGAATATTTGAGTAGATTTACATGCAAATACATTTTATCATTTTTTTCACCTTACATTTTCCTTTTAGAATCATTTTTCTTCTTTCTGAAGTTCACTCTTTAGAATTTTTTGCAGATAGCGTAGGTAATAAAATCATTCAAGTTTTACTTGTTTAATATTGCCATCATTTTGTCCTTGTTTTTGAAAGATAATGTTGCTAGATGTCATTCTAGCTGAATCAGTATGTTTTCTCTCAGATTTTGAATAACTTATTTTAATGACCCTTGCTTCAATTATTGCTCTGTCAAATTATCTCTACATTCTGTTAGCTCATCTCTTCCCAGAAAGTGTTCTCAGAAATAATGGCAGAATTAGAGCTGGAAAGGATCTTGCCCAAAATGAAAGCAGTCAGGGCAGGCACTCTTGATTAATTGTATCCCTAAATGTTTCACGTTATAACAACTTGGAATTTCATATGAAGTAGTCTTATCTTGGAGCCTGTAGGATACATTTTGGTTCTTGAACTGGCCAATGTGTATTGTCTTTAAAAAATGAATTATTTTTGCCTTAAAATAAACTTCCTGAGGGATTATACTAAACTCTTACATTCAATTGGATATCTAACTATGTGCAAGAAATGATGTTAGGGTTTTCAGGGTCAAAAAATATCCACCCAGAAGGAATTTATGATTGAAGACAGAGCATATTTTTTGAAACGGAGGTTCATACTCTATTAACTTCACTTCCTTGTGCTCAAATAAGTACATGTCTTCCTGTTGTATCATTTGTATCTATTTTTCCAGTCCTTTCTTGTTCAGTCTATGCCACACTGAAACTCCGCCATGTTCCACAATCAGAGGTATCAGCTATAAACCATGACTACAGCCAAGAAAAGAGAAATGTTCTACTTTCACTATGCCATCACCTTTAAATTTAATAGCATTAAAATATCAATGATATATGCATTCTTGTCCATGTGCAGGCAACTGTTCCTATTAAACCACAAAACCCCAAAGACCTAATTAAATCAATAATAGCTTTTTTCTACTGTGTAGCCTCCGAGTGGCTGTTTAATAAGGAGTGCTTTCGTGATTCTATAAATCAGAATGATACTTCATCCTAACAAGATACACACAGCCCTTTCTAGAAACTTTCTCAGAAAACTTACTGCTTAGATGATTTCATGATTCCCCACTTATGTAAGGAAATACACTTTTGCAACTCTCTGCTCTTGGTAAGTGTTAAAAAATGACACTTTCAGAAACAAGATTCTTTTCATTTTATTTATGAGAATAATGTCGCTGTGAAAAAGCTGACATTTTAAGAATTGTTGGAAAAGAACGATGCATTTAACTATAAATTGTGAGTCAAGGAATTTGAATGGCTTCAACAACCCTGTTATTAGTGCAGACCACTCACATTATATATGATTTCATGTACTCTGTTTACTCTGTTTCTTCTAATTTGTTCCTTCACCTGCTCTTCCAAGTCATGGGAATAGCTATTTTAGGCCATTAAAATGTGAAGCTATAATTTCTGAGACAGAGAGAGGACCAAGAATCACAATAAATTACTCAGTAATTCTCCAGTGAGAAGTATTAAAATGTATGGTTATTGGACTCTTTTTAGATTTGTATTTTGTCTTTCAGGGTGAACAGTTCACATGTGTCTCAAAGGCAATATTATGTTTGGGAGCTCCTTTGGCCTAGTTGTAAATCATTTGGTTCGTTTTAAAGGTAGCATTATCTTAGGAGAGAGTAAGAAAATGGGTTGAAAAATGTCCTTTGTTTTACTGAAGTAAGAGAAGCTCATCAGTCTAACGTTTAAAAGTTCTGTTAGATGCATCCAACTACCTTATGAATATTTATATGCCATTCATTTCCTATACATTTTATTTAGAATTAGTCATCAATATTCATTTGAAAAACTCTGCCTTGCAAATGGAATTAACTCATGTAACAGTAGTTTACTGATTACCTGCTATAACCAGGACACTGTACTAGGCATTAAATTCAAATTTAATTAATTCAGGTAACCTTTCATTGTAAGAATAAAAGCTACAAGTAAGCTTTTTGATATCACCTAGAAGTTTATAGGCACATTATAAGTTGATTAACCTGGCACGACATTTAGAGAACACCAGCTCCTGACATCCAGAGGCTGGCCTGGCACTGACAGAGAGATCTTGGTGACAGCTGTTGAATATCAATGTCAGACAAGGCCACTTTGTTTCTCTCTCTCTCTTTTTTTTTTTTTCTCTTTTCTGAGTAAGAGTCTCGCTCTGTCACCAGCTGGGAGTGTAGTGGCACAATCTCTGCTCACTGCAACCTCCACCTCCTGTGTTCAAGCGATTCTCCTGCCTCAGTCTCCCGAGTAGCTGCGACTACAGACACGCACCACCACGCCCAGCTGATTTTTGTATTTTTAGTAGAGACAAGGTTTCACCATGTTGGCCAGGATGGTCTCGGTCTCTTGACCTCGTGATCTGCCCACCTCGGCCTCCCAAAGTACTGAGACTACAGGCGTGGGCCACTGCGCCCGGCCGCGCCCGGCCTCACTTTGAGACCTTGATGAATTGAGACAAAAACCACAATCACTCTGTAATCATGTCTGAACACAGACAAGATATAAATATTGTCCAAGTCACAAAAATGACCAAATATCACCGTATCCTGGATAGCATGAGTGACTGCTACCCCTTTACCACTACAGCTTAGCCTTGGTCTGTACTTCCCAACTTCTACATAGCATTTATAACATACCCAGCCATATAATTACCCATACCTCCGGACAGCATCCAACGCAGAACAAATCTCCGCTGTTTTAAACCCTACCCCACATCTGCTGACACAAGCTTGAATCCTACAAGTCATTTTCAACATTGTTTTAACCACGTGTGCCTTCTCCCTCCCTGAAATGACTAATAAACACAACTCAATTACAGGTGGTGTCTCCGGTGGGTTTTTTTACTAAAAGTTATTGAAAATAAAACATAACAAAAAGAGTTCATTCTGTATTTCCCCAAAGCTGAGATGCTATACATTGTAAGACATATTCTGATTTCATAGATATTGATTTATAAAACATGTACATCTTGGAATTGATGAAACACTGAATTCATTTTTTAATTACATTTACTTGGAGTTAGGGATACATTTAGCAAAAACATTAAACTTAAAAGTTGAAAGGCATCTTTTTATTTTTTATGCAAGGCACTCCCTTATAAGGGTTCTTAAAATGTTCACACCCTTTTAAGAGTTCCTAAACTGTTTTCCAAGGAAAATGAATCTGTATATCTTACAAAGTAGGATCTCAGTATTTTTTTTTCCAACTGAAGAGTAAGTAAATATGTCATGGATTTAAAAAATACTCTGGATCTGAAATTGGTCAATCTGTCCCACTTCCTATTCTTGTAAATAAAGTTTTATTGGAACACAGCCACATCCATTCACTTATATATTTTCAACGACAGAGTTTATTCATTGTAACAGAGGTTATATGGCCTGAAAAGCTTAAAATATTTTCTATTTTGCTCCAAAAGTTTGCCAGCCCATCTCTTAAATACACAGAGGGAAATTAGAGCGATTACCTGAAATGAGCATACGAACACATTCCAGCTTATAACACTTGTAAAATACATTACTGTTTGCATGTAAGATATAATTAGAACATAATAAACAAAATACTGTGACTCAATGTCCTCACTTACAAAATCAGCATTATAATCTTAGTGCTTATGTCATAGAGTTCTTGCAAGGATTAGGTATACTAATATATCCAAAGTGCTTAGAAAAGTGCTAGCACATATTAAATGCTAACATAAGGATCTTCTACTTTTGTAGTTGCTGATGATTACTAACTAAACCAGTAGCCACCCCCAAACTTCTTAGCATTAAAGTTCATTTCTGAAAAATTAAAAAAAATAGTGAGCAGGATAATAGCTAAATAATGGCAAAGTTAATTTATATTCTATCATGGGCCAAAAATGGCCCAAAATATTTTTTTAAAAAGACAGAGAGAAAGAGAAGAAAAACGAGATGATTGCTTGAAACGCAATGGCAGTTATTCTATTGAAAACTGGGAAATGATTAATAAAACTGTTCAGAAGCAATCACATACATGACAGCTTTTTCAGAGTCTTCCACCCTTGGATTATGAACAGACGTAAACACAATAGCGTTTTGAAACACCCACACACTGGATAAAGAGGAGAAATTTAAATACAGCTATATGTCTGTCTCCTGCAAAAATATTAGAGTGGTAATCAGTCTATCCTCAGACTGGGATTGTATTTCTAAGTCTTCCATTCTTACTTTATGGTAATTCTTAGAGGAGAAAACTCACAAGTTTTAGGTAAATCAACTGGGCAGACAAAAAATGCATACATTAAAATGCAATGAAAAAAAGCAAGGTAATTTTGTGTTATTAGCAATTTTGCCTGCTATTTTATTAGCAGGCAAAAAATCACATAAAACTCTTTAAAACATAAATAATTTTTACAAATATTTTTAAGATTATTTATTAAGATTATATTCTATATCAACTGAATGCAATGTAATATTTAGTTGTTACTATATGCCATGACTTGAGTTTAGAAATTCTATTTTTGTGGAGTAGGTGCTTCACAACCTCAAAGCACAAAATTCAAAATTTAAGAGACTGATAAATAAGTTATGACACACATTTGACATGTTTTACTACCATTATTAATGATACCTAATAATGAGTGTTTTTTGGCTATTTATTTATTTGTTTTTGAGATGGAGTCTTGCCCTGTTGACCAGGCTGGAGTGCAGTGGTCCAGTCTCGGTTCATTGCAACCTCTGCCTCCCAGGTTCAAGCGATTCTCCTGCCTCAACCTCCCAAGTAGCTGGGACTACAGGTGTGTGCCACTGCTCCTGGCTAACTGTTATATTTTTAGCATAGACAGGGTTTCACCATGTTGGCCAGGCTGGTCTCGAACTCCTGACCTCAAGTGATCCACCTGCCTCGGCCTCCCAAAGTGCTGGGATTACAGGCGTGTTTATTAAGTGTCTGGTATGATATTCCTGGTTATTTTCATTCTTTTGAAAGTAATATCAATGTGTGGATATAAACTGAGACCCTCAGTGAAGGTAAGGAATTTGCTCAAGGCATGACTGAATCTAGGTCTGAGTCATAAATACACGTGCTCTATCAGTATAGTATAGAATTGTCCATGCAATTAACTTTCGAGAGACTTGCTATTGTGACCACAGTTCAAGGTAATCAATTCTAAATGGCACAGCCAAGATTTCCTTTTGAAATCTAATGTGTGAAAATGCCAAAATCTATGTCTCTATAAACATGTACTTTCTGAAGAAAACTATTATAACATTTTTTCGCAACAGTAAAACCTGTTGCAGGAAAGGGGAAATGATTTCAAAATTTAGCCAGCACAAAGTCAATATATGCTTTGTGTTTTACGGATTCAAAGAATTAGCAACATACACATTCAGTTAGGAAAAGAGTCTGTGTTCAGAAATTTTAAGGAAATAAAGATACATTGTTCAAAATAAGAGGAGGAAATAAGGTATTATTGAATAATTTCAATTTGCCCTAATTATGTGGTTTATCCAAGATAAATTCATTAAATGCATATTTCATTGCCATTGTGAAGAAAATAGTATAAATTTCAACTCTACTTAACAAATATTGACAATTTGGGTTAGGCTAACAGGAAAAAACTACTATTAATATTACTCAGAGAGTTAATTTAAGTCAACACTTTATTGTAAGTATGACTTTACCAATTGTGGTCACATTCCAAATCAATCCTGTTTGTTTATGAGTAGAAATAAGGAAATAATCATTTACAATATAGAAATATAAAAGGCCTCTAGTGTGGTTTTATTATCAAATATAGTAAGTAGCATCATAAAGTCCTATTAAACTGAAAGATTTTTTTTGGAAATTTATGGGAGTGTTAAACAATCCCTTATTAATTAATGGGATTGATTTCTCACCAAAAAAGGTAATATTTTACTAAATATGTTTTTATTATTACAGTAGGGTGGGGAAATATTATATTAGGTATTCAGTAAATTCTTTATTCCTTAAGTGAGATATATATCGTTTTCATATTCATGAAGAGAGTCTTGAGATCAATTGAGTGCCATCTTTCTCTATTTCTCTTAACAAGAATGCATATAAAACATATGGTCAAACAAAGTTTTAGGACCAAAAACTCAGACAACAACATAGTGTTATTTGCTTGAGAGGGAAAAGGGATATAGAAACAGATTTCTAATGCAATGAGTCAGGGGAGGATTCAAAGAGCAATGCTTCCTTTATTGGCCTGTCACAGTTGATGAAAATATTTGCTCTAGAGAAAGTGTTACATATTCTCTTTATTAGTAAGTGAAACCAGCTCTATGTTTAGAATATTACTATTTAAGAGTTCGTTTCATTTAATATTCTTATATCATTTTCGAGTTTGACTTCATTGTGGTCATGTGAATTAAGCCTTCAGTAAGTTACATAAGAAGTAGAGAATAATGCTAAGACAATAGTTTTATGTGTTGTAGCTGAAATGAATTTTGGATGCAAAGATATAATCAATGAATGAAAAGTAATCATGGAGTTTTACTTTATTTCTAAGTAGATTTTAATATTCAGCAGACCATCAGCACTCTATAAAGTAGAATAAATTCAGTGTAATTTATTCAGATACATATTACAAAGTTATGAAATTTATACATCAATAGGCTTCACATACGTTTCTTGTCACTTCGTACTTTTTTAATAAAGTGGCATCAATCAAGTATATAATATACACAAAGACTTAGCCATAGATGAAGATATTAAGAAGACATTTTAAGAAAGAGATATCTCTACATATGTTTATAGGGAACGATTTTTAAATTACGTTATTTAATGGGAAAAATGGCGTACAGCATTTCTGGTAGGCAGATTATAAGATGCTCCCCCAAATCCCTGAATCCTGGTACTCAAACCCTTAGGTAGCTCACATCCTTTGCGTGTCAGTGGGATCTTTGACTTGCTTCTTTTTTTTTTTTTTTTTTTTTTTTTTTTTTTAATTTTTTCTTTGCTTTATTTTCCAACAAATCATATGATCACAATATTGGGACAATATCCAACTTAGTATTCTGTTCCTGCATTCAAATGCCAGGATTCTTTTATAGAAAATAGACACCCTTTATAAGAATTAAATGGTTGAATATGGAGAAGTGGATGGGTAATTCTAAATGATATTTGAATAAATTTGCATCTGAAAGGTTCTCAGGAAACTTCTTTTAAGAGAAACTTTCTGTAGGTGCATATGCTGTCCATAAATCACTTGATTTGCTTTGACTCTATTTCCTCACTCTTACCAGCATTGCTAGAGTACTGGCAAACCAAAGACTTGCTTCTAACAAATAGAAAATGACAAATGAGACGGAATATCATTTCCATTATTAGGTTACATATAACTGTTAAGTTTTACCTTGTTGGCAGATTACATTGCCTCTCTGCCTTTTATGCTTTGGTGTAGTAGGTGGTCTCTTTGGAGAGCTCTACATGACAAAGAACTGAGGGGCAGCTTCTGCCTAACAGCCAGCTAGTAACTGAAGCCCTCAATCCTATCGCTGGTAAAGAAAGCCTACAAGGCGATTTGACTGCAGTGAAGTGTTGAGAAGAGACCCCAGGCCTAGATAACATCTTGATTGAAGGCTTATGAAAGCACTCGAAGCAGAGAACACAGGTAAGCCATGACTGGACACCATGTCTGCAGATGCTATACGATAATCAATATGCTTTGTCTTAAGCTGCAATGATGGCTAACATATTTTGCTGCCTGGAAGCAGGATGTTTCCGTAACAATTACGAGAAGTGTGAGAGTAGCATTGGAACTGGGCAGTGGTAAGAGGTTGGAAAGATTTGAAGGAGAATCATCAAGAAAGCCTCAACTGCCTTGACTAAGCTGTTAGCAAAAATGTGGACTTTGAGGATACTGATGATGAGGACTCAAAACTGAGGGGCATGTTACCAAAACCCAGAGGGACAAGGACCCTTATTATGAAGTGGCAGAAAGTTTGGCAAAGTTTTCATCCCAATTATATGGAAAAGAGAACATTTATATCATAAACCTAGTCATTTAGCTAAGGCAATTTCTAAGCAAAGTGTTGAAGATGCCACCCTACTTCTTCTTGCTGCTTACAGTAAAATGTAAGAGGAGAGAAATTGAGGATTGAACTGTTAAATGAAAAAGAAATTAGGGCTGATGATTTTTAAGGTTCTCAACTCTTCATATGGCAACAGATGCTAAAATTAAGAAATTTCCTTCAACCACGGTCAGAAAAATCTGTTCTGGAGATAAGGCCTGGACTAAACATAGAATTGAATCTGTGAATGGACAAACTTTTTATTAAAACCGTGGAAAGATAAAGGATTGCGTACTTCATCACAAAAAGAGTCATGAAAAGAAAGTTAAGAGTATGCTTAATGGAGCCCTTCAACAAAATCATGGGCTTTCTAGAAGGTGTTAGGGCATTGTCCCTAGCCATCTTAGCAGGTGTGACTTCCATCGGACAGAATGAACCCCAGTGAAGTTCACAGAAGACTAAAAAATATTTGAGAAAATTGTATCACCAAAACACTGCCAGTTTGGATAGTTTGAACGAGAAAAGAGAATAGAAAAAGAAAAGAGACTCTGGGCCTTCCCTGAATTTTTACTGGCAAAAGGCATACTGAGAAACCCACATCAGTGCAACACATACTACCTGTCATAAAATAAAAAATAATAATAATAAAAAATAAAAAAGAGGGTAATTTAAGGAAGAAATCAAGAGCCCAGAAGGCAGAGCCAAGGATCACAGAGAATTATTCCCAGACCTTGGAATCTAATCAAATAATTTCAAACCTTTGCCTAGTGAAATTTCAAAATTACTATGAACTCTTTTGTTGGGGGGTGGGGAGACAGAGTTTTGCTCCTGTTGCCCAGGCTGGAGTACAATGGCATGATCTCAGCTCACTGCAACCTCCACCTTCCGGGGTCAAGACATTTTCCTGCCTTAGCCTCCCAAGTAGCTGGGATTACAGGTATGCGTCACCACGCCCGGCTAATTTTGTATTTTTAGTAGAGTCGGGGTTTCACCATGTTGGTCAAGCTGGTGTGGAACTCCTGACCTCAGGTGATCCGCCTGCCTCAGCTTCCCAAAGTTCAGCTTCCCACAGCTGATATTACAGGTGTGAGCCACTGCGCCCAGTCTATGAACACTTTTCTACCTCTCAACTTTTGATGGGAATTCCTGCAGCTCCTATCCTACGTCCCAGCCCTACCTACCAGTGTAGATTGGGTGGGTAGGGGAAGATAACGTGTCTCTTCAGTTTCACGGGTTCACAAAGAGAGAAGAACTGTGCTCAGGGAGGTCAGCTTAACAAACTACAACTTCTCTACCTGAACCTGATTTTATTGGTGGCATTTCAGACCTAGAGCTAATGTTTTTTGTTTTTTGTTTTTTGTTTTGAGACGGAGTCTCGCTCTGTCGCCCAGGCTGGAGTGCAGTGGCCGGATCTCAGCTCACTGCAAGCTCCGCCTCCCGGGTTTACGCCATTCTCCTGCCTCAGCCTCCCGAGTAGCTGGGACTACAGGCGTCCGCCACCTCGCCCGGCTAATTTTTTGTATTTTTGGTAGAGATGGGGTTCCATCCTGTTAACCAGGATGGTCTCAATCTCCTGACCTGGTGATCCGCCCGTCTCAGCCTCCCAAAGTGCTGGGATTACAGGCGTGAGCCACGGCACCCAGCAACTTAGAGCTTATTTTTTAATAGCTTAGTACTCTTGGGAACTTTTGGAAATTGGGGGGAACGTGTTTTGCACGTGGAAGTAGTGTGAATATTTGGGGGTGAAAGTACAGACTTTGTTAGGCAGCTTAGGGGATGGCTCCCAATACTCTTTCTTCCTGGTGTTCATGGATTCATAGAAATCCCACTCCTGATGTAACTTGCTTCTAACCAATAGAATATCTCAGAGTTGAGGAAACAGTGTGCTCATGATTAGATTTACAAAAGACTCGAACTTCTGCCTTGCTCTCAGACGCTCTCTATTGCCTTCTCAGGGAGGTCTATGTGGCAAGGAACTGAAGGTGACCTCCAGAAAACTACTAGCTAGAAACTGGGGTGCTCATACAGAAATTAAATCCTGCCAACAAACATGTGAGGTTGGAAGCAGATCCTTCACCAGTCAAGCCTTGAGGTGAGCCCCAGTCCTAGCCAACATTGACAGTAGCCTTGTGAGTGACCCTGAAGCAAAAGTACAGATGAGTTATGTCTAGGTTCTTGAATCATAGGAACTGGGAAATAATGAATGTGTGTTGTTTTAAGCTGCCAATTTTTGATAATTTGTTGTGCAGCAATAGATAACAACTATTACTTTGTATAGAAAGATGTGATTTAGTATGTAGAACATTTCTCAAATAAATACAATCAATAGGAAAGAGTGGATACCTTTAAAAAGAGAACAGAAACTTCTGAGATTGAGACAAGTCTCACTTTTCTTTGTATACCCTTTGCAATTTCTGAAATATTTTTCAGGTTTTGTATGTTACTAAAAAACATAATTATTTTTGAGAAAATATGTCTGTTTTGTATTTACTTAAATATCAGTTAAGGATTTATTATATATAAAACCTACCCTATCATTTCTCACTATCTTAGCTAAATGAAAGAGCTTGAAAGCTAATATAGATAATTTTTAGTGTAAGAATTTCAAACGGGAGAGTAATCAAGAACAGTGCACACCTTGGTTCAATCATTTGATGGTAAGTGTTTTTGGAGTCAAGAAATCAAATCTGTGGTCATATCTGGGTCTTCTCTTTGTATCAGGAAAAGACATCTTAATGTGTTAAGTTCTCAATAAAGGTTTAAGTGGCAGGTAGCAGAGCTTTTATGTTCTTACAGCTCAGTACATATAATGTGAAACAATTATCTGCATTTTGCCTCATAAGTTTATGAACAATTTGTTTACATCATAGTAAAATTTTTAAATCTGACAAAGTTAGCTGAGTGATATTGTTTTCTTCTTACACACATAACACACAAGAATTAGACAGTTACTGGGTATGGTTTGAATGTGTCCTCCAAAAATGGATGTGTTGGAAACTGAATCCCCAAAGCAATAGTCTTAGGAGGTGGGGTCTAGGAGAGGAGATTAGGTCATGAAGATGGAGTGCAGGGTTTAATACTATTATCACGCAAGTAGGCTGGTAATAAAAGGGAGAGTTTGACATTTTTTTATTGCCTCTCTCGCGCTCTCTCTGCCCTTCCAATCTCCACCAAAGGATGACACAGCAAGAAGACCCTGGCAAGATGCTGGTCTCTTGATCTTGAACTTCCCAGCCTCCAGAAACATAAGGCAATAAATTTGATCATTAAAAATTACTCCATCTCAGGTATTCTGTTGTAGCTGCACAAACAGACTAAGACGTCTCCTGTCATTTATTTCATTGTAAAAACATATTAATTACGTGTTATGTGCCGGGCATCAATGATGAACAGGAGAGTTTTCTACTCACAGGATAGTTTTATTCTAATAAAAGAAACATAAACCTCCAAGAATGTGTCAGTGTGGTCAATATTATGACAGATATGTGCATAGAGATGCTAATGGAGAAAACAAAGAGGCACCTATATGAGCCTACGAGACGAGAGACATGGGAAGCTTTGCAGAAGAAGCTGGTGCAAGCTAAGGTTTTCTATCACCTTGCATGACTAGTAAAATTTCAAATTTGTCTTTCATTTTGTCTGTAATTTTATTCTGAATTCTTCTCTGATGTTTTGCTTTTCTTTTTTTATTTTTCCTTTTACCTGATAATCCTACTATTTTTCAACAACACAACAAGCTTGTTGGCATAGCTCTCCGATTTTGCCAGCAGCACATCCTGAAAAGACCAGCCATCTCTGCAGTGTGGAAAGGAGACTGGTGATGCTAAACCACAAAATAGAAGAGGAGTGTTGGAGAGGGAAAAAAGGAGCTGTGCCAAAGGATCTAAAAGAATGTGAGAGAGTTGACATGGGAAGACTTACAGGAGCAGCACAGCAGGACGTACTCACAGTGGACTGGAGCAGATGGTGGAAAGAAAGAAGAAAGAAAGAAAGAAAGAAAGAAAGAAAGAAAGAAAGAAAGAAAGAAAGAAAGAAAGAAAGAAAGAAAGAAAGAAAGAAAGAAAGAAAGAAAGAAAGAAAGAAAGAAAGAAAGAAAGAAAGAAAGAAAGAAAGAAAGAAAGAAAGAAAGAAAGAAAGAAAGAAAGAAAGAAAGAAAGAAAGAAAGAAAGAAAGAAAGAAAGAAAGAAAGAAAGAAAGAAAGAAAGAAAGAAAGAAAGAAAGAAAGAAAGAAAGAAAGAAAGAAAGAAAGAAAGAAAGAAAGAAAGAAAGAAAGAAAGAAAGAAAGAAGGAAAGAAAGAAAGAAAGAGAAAGAAAGAAAGAGAAAGAAAGAAAGAAAGAAAGAGAGAGAGAGAGAAAATATATATATATAAATATATATATATTCACACATATATTTAAAAGCTGTGGAGAACAGCCCAATAAGATTGAGTAGGCTGACAATTACCATACCATATTATCTATTATTTTTAGTTTTCAGATTCCTTTTTATTTCACTCAGGGAGTGCTCCTATGAATACCACATATTTTGAAAAGTGGGATTGAGGGAAGAGTGGGTGAGTTTAGGAGAGATCAGAGTGACTCAGTGGAAAATGAGCACAGATGCTATGGCAGACTGCCATCCTGTCTTCCTAGGAGTGCACACAGACTGTCTAATGAAATTTTCCTGGGGGCTTGCAGTTGCTCCAGAGCTTGTGGACTCTACAGTAATGCACATCAATTGCTTTCCAGACTGTCTTTATCTCTGGGCACAAGAACAATCACTGCTAGAGTTGAGACATCTGTGGAAATTTTCACTGGTTTCTGTGAATGTTAGCATGAACAGAATTATTTCATGATCCTTCCTTTCTATGTGAAAAAGAGATCATTCTTAAAAATGAAATTGTTTAAAGCAAGAAATGGAGCACTTACTCTCAGCTAGGAGTGAAGACTTGCACAACTCATTAGTGCAATATCTTCTTGTTAGTCCAGTGCCTCATGCAATGGAAGACACTGGGAAGTATGGGAGAAGAGGGAACACACAGACCATTTATGGGAAAGTTGTATTACTCTCTCAAAACTAGCTGTCTAATGGGAACAGAAATAGCAAATACATGAAACTAATGAATGGGACTTTGGGAAATATCTTTGAATTCCAGTCTTTCTATGTACCTTCAGTCATTCTTCTGTTTGAACTAACCTCTCCCACCCCCACTCATCCTCAAAAATATACAAATTAACTTAATAAAATTAAAAGACCTTATGGAAATAATAAACCATTTAAATTATTTAATTATATGGAAGGCTGAAAGACCTTGTCAGGCTTTGAGTTAAATGACAGTCAAGAAGAGGTCATGTGGTGCGGATTGTTTTTGTTTTTGTTTGGTTTTGGTTTTTAGTTTAATATTTCTTATTTTCCTTTGCCAGGAAGCGAGTCAATTTTCTCAAATTCTTACATGGTACAGAATCAGGTAGACTAGTGGGGATTAGTGAAGCCATTCAAACTAGATTTTTTTTTTCTGTGAATCCCATATGCACCCAAAAACTAGCTGTCACAGAAAGATGCTTGACATGATATACACATGATAAAGGCAATCATTGCCTGGGTCACTAGCAAGCCAGAATGACAGTAGAGTGAAGTCCAGATAGAGTGAAGTCCAGAGGTAAAGGTGGGGCATGGCCATAGTAACAGGTAGAATAAATACCCATGAAATTTCTTTGAATTATTCATTTACTTCTCAAGCCATCATGCAAATTTTACATTTTATTCCACAATAACAGCTACTAATAATGATAATAATTTTAATTTGACATTTGCTGAATACTTCACAGGCATGGCAATCATAAACTTTGCTTTTATTATTTATTTATTTATTTATTTCCATTTTTGAGACAGGTTCTGGCTATGTTGCCCAGGTTGGAGTGCCGTGGCGTGATCTAAGCTCACCACAGCTTCTGCCTCCCAGGCTTAAGCCATCCTCCCATCTCAGCCTCCTTAGTAGCTGGAACTACAGGTGCACACCACCAAGCTCCGCTAATTTTTGTACTTTTTGTAGAAATGAAGTTTTGCCATGTTGCCCAGGCTGGTCTCGATTCCTGAACTCAAGCTGTCTCACCACCTCAGCCTCCCAAAGTCCTGGGATTACAGGTGTCAGCCACCACCCCCACATATTTATTATTTATTTTAAACTTTTCAAAAACTCTTTGAGGTAACATGATCAATATCTTTCTATTACGGATATGGGGAAGCAACAAGGGGCTCAAGAACTTCTCCACAACTCTGTGCCTGGTAACTAAAAGCTTTATAATTAAAATTCAATTCCAAAGCCACAGCTCTCTATGTTTTAGCATAGACATCATAATTCTCTTCACAAATTTTAAGTAACATTTAGATTTCCATTAGACGTAAAATATTTGCTCTTTATAACCTAGGGCTAATATATTCATATATACCTATATGTAGGTTAAATATATTTATAAATAAATAATAATACACAAGTAACCATCAGCATCTTTAATATTGAAAATTAATTTTTTCTCAAGTATTATAAAAGAGTCTAACAGAATTAACTGTTTTTACTTTTGGTCACAATACTCCTCGAATGAAGATGTACCTTACTCGGAGATCGTTATTGTTAAGACTTTTTGGGGTTAAGTATATTGATCCTATACCCCTAACATAAATGGCTATGTCCTAGGTCTTCAACACGTAATTGATACCTTAGCAGGGGAAGGAAGGGTATGATGCCAAGTAACAAAATATTCAATTTTGGCAGGATTTTTTTAAAAAGCAAGCTATCAGACTCATACACTACTCACTACCACTGAGAAGTTCATTAGTCCTTGAATTATGCAATCTATAGAATAAAGTTCTGATTCAGGAGTTAGTGCCACAAAATTTAACACTAAGGAAAACAAAACAAACAAACAATAAATGCTTACTTGTTATTACTAAAAGCGTACATCAACAACAGTCTTCAAATATTTTAAACGGAGAAGATTTCTGGCTTCTTTGGAATATTGGAAATCTGGAAATTCCAGCCCCACAGTCCCACAAAACTTGGTAGCCAAACAGCAAATTCTTTTATAGTTGACGTGTATGCTTTCCAGTTCGTGGTAGTCTCAACCTCCCCCTTCATTCACTCACGTAATATTGTCTAACCTCTGTAAACTTTCCAACTGGAACCAGGTTGTAGAATATGAGGTAACATGGAATAATGAAAAGGCCAATGCAAGATTGGGAGCATTTTGCTCATTTTTTTGTTTGTATTTCTCTTACTAAGATACAGAAGTATTACATAGAATTGTAAAAAATCTAAAAATCTGAAAGCAAAATTAATTAGATTATGCACAGAGACAAATACTGTTAACATTTATTCTTTTTTTGTTATTTTCTGAGAAAGGGTCTCTCTCTCTGTCACCTAAGTTGGAGTACAGTGGCACAGTCACAGCTCACTGCAGCCCTGATCTCCCAGGCTCAAGCAAACCTCCCAACTCATACCCGCCCGAGTAGCTGGAACTACAGGCATGCGCAGGAGATCTGCCTACATCGGCCTCCCAAAGTGCTGGATTACAGTCATGAGCCACCGTGCCCGACCTAGCATTTAAGGTGCTTCTAGCTTCAAGGTTTTTTTCATATAGCACCACCTTGCACCCAGGAGGCACTCAAAATTTTTAGTTCAAAGAATGTATAAATAAACCATCAATCATACAATAAGAGTATGATGGAGAGTGTCAGCAGAGGGAAAGTAGGTCAGTGAATTAATGCAGGATCCCCAGGTCTCCAAAGCTTGCACATGGGATGCAAGGAGCCTGGCAGTTCCAGGTTACCCAGTGAGGTGACACTGAGGTGATGTGTTAGGTAGTAGCAACCCAGAATGTTTGTAGAAGGTGGGACTGTTGTATCATAGGTTAAAACTCATTTGCAGTAAGGGAACCAGTATGATTAATCTTAAGTAGTAAAAAGGTTCTGGTTACTTCTGCATGTTCAGAGGGTTAAGTAGTGGATCAAGTATCTCTGCAGTAGAACCCCAGGAAGATCCCATGAACTCTACAGGGATCTTAGCATCTGGTCTTCTCTCAACTGCCATTGAGTCCAAAGGAGTCAGATCCTTTCCCACTATATGCCGATACTCCATCAGAGAAGAAAAGGAGGGATAGAAAGACATCAAACAGCTATTCTCTGTTGAAACAAAATAGTTACTTATAGAGTCTCATTAATTTAAAGAGTAAAGTAATACGTAAAAATTAGGCTACATTTAATTTTATGAGTTTATGATTTCTGCACTACTGTTGGATATTCTGATCAGACCCATCACAGGATTTTGAAACTAAAATTTACAATGAATTATCTATACTATTCTCCTTCATATGCATGTCTGAACAATCCATGTTAGCACACAGTCATAGTCAACCCCACATTCTTCAGAACTTCTTTGAAAATATGACAGCACATATTTGCTGTTTTTTCTTCTCAATCATAAAGATTGGTTAATTGACCCTATAACATGAATGACCACTTCATATAAATTATACTCTTTTAAAAGAGGCTATTTATAAGACCCTCTCTACATTCCAGTAGGGAATCAACTCAAAAGCCCTTGAATTACAATTATAGGCCCTCAGAAAAATGAACCTTATTTGGAACCAAAGCTCTATTCTGCAGACATCTGGGTCTGCTCTCTGAGGGGAAGCATTAAGCCTACTTATTATTTATATGAAAGATCTATTCCCAAAAGGAGAAAAAAAGGCAGTTTTCTAAAGTTTAAAACTAGTTCCTGACTTTTAACAACCAAAAGCAGTTTAATATATTCATGTGTCAAACTAAAAAAATTAAACTTTACATTTTTCACATAACAAAGTATCATTTTGTTGCAGTTTAGGATTATTAATGTTTTATAATATGAATCATATTTATCGAGCTCTTGTGTATTCTGAGGGAAGATAGGTCAACTTAGGAAAGTAATGCTCTATGTAAGGAATAATCCAAATCGCAGATGCACCTGAGTTCTACAGCTTTATATGACACCACACCCGTTTAATACAATGCAAACGCTGTATTAGAGCCTAGAGATACGTTGTTAGAAAAAAAAAAACAGGGACACAACTTAACTTCATGAAGTGGATATTCTAGCAAAACCAACACATTTTTTAAAAGATACAGAATTTTCTCTGGTGCTAATGGCAGATTATGTAATGTGTACCAACCTTTACACTGAGAATGGTGAGAAATACTAGAAAATATGGTTTTTAAAATGTGTTTGAACACATAAGAATGTTCTATTTGATGAGAACCATGAGCAATGAAGCAAGAGAAGATGGAACACAAATAGTTAAGCATAGCATTTGGTATGTGTTTTCCAGGAGGGACATCTGCCACTTCCTGAAGAGGCAAATGAGAGACTGAGATGCTGAGCGGTGGCGGTGGCAGCCTCCTGGGGCTGGAGGGAAAAATTGGAATCCAGATCATGCCAAAGAGGGAAATCCTAATTAAACCATCATGCCTTGTGTGGGGACCATAAAAATTTTTATTCTTTTTTTTTTTCTACATGCACAACTTTAATTCTCTTCAGTCATAGGATTACTGGGGACTCTTACTTTAAGACATAGAATTTAATAATGTTTGATTTTTTTTTGTTTCTTTTTTTGTTATTATACTGTAAGTTCTAGGGTACATGTGCACAATGTGCAGGTTTGTTCCATAGGTATACATGTGCCATGTTAGTTTGCTGTACCCATTAATTCGTCATTTACGTTAGGTATTTCTCCTAATGCTGTCCCTTCCCCCTCCCTCCACCCCACGACAGGCCCCAGTGTGTGATGTTCCCTGCCCTGTGTCCAAGTGTTCTCATTGTTCAATAAAAACTTGTATTCTAAAACAGAGGTCAGTGAACAGTTTCCTTAAAGAGTCAGAGAGTAAACATTTTAGCTTTTCCAGGCCATGCTATCTCTGTAGCCACTACTCAGTTCTACTTTTGTACCAGAACAGCAGCCATTGATAACATTTAAACAGATGGATGTCACTGTGTTTTAATAGAACCTTCCTTCCAACAACAGTGAGCATGCAACATTTCTCCCACAAATCCATAGTTTGCTGAACCCTACACTAAAGAAAGGGTGAACCAGAAGTATACCAGGCTTAAAATATAACAGAGTTTGCTTCAAATCATATTATTCTTATAATTGGATTAAGGTAACAATGGATTTCTAGCATCCATGGATACCTTTAAAATGCAGAGTTAAATCATGTCAAGGAAAGATAATCACATCTCACATCCTAGGGCTCAATTTATTTATAAAACTTTCACATATCTTGTAGCCAGCTCAAACAAATCAAAGTCACATGAGAAGATAAAATAATAAATAAATAAGTGCAATTCCACATAAATTCTAACTATTTTAAAGAACTTGATGAACTCAACCTAAATTGTACATGAAAAGAGCCTCCTGCAAAAATATAGGAGGGAAAGACATTATCTCCTGAATGTTACTTTTAAAAGACAGTATTTAAAAAGAGTGTTGTTCTGATGCAATGTTAGACAAATAGGCCAATGGAACAGAAGAACAAATCCAGAAATGAATGCAGATATATGGATACATGTTTTATGGCAGAAGTGACATAGCAGTGTGTGTGAAAACCTCAAGGAAATGAAATTCAGATAAATTGTAGCACTAAATGTACATGGAAAGACAAGCCATCTCCTCTACAATAACAGAAGAATATAACGACCTCGGGGAGAGAATGCCTTCTAAAGATATGGAAAATACTATCCATAGAGGGAGTAATTGGAAAATTAAACCACTGGGTTGAATCATATGAAATTGCCATCATTTGACTATTTTTAAAAAAGAAGATGAAATTTTATATCAGTAAATGTGCATTACAATAAAAAACTTATGTTAGTTTAAAAATATTAATTTAATGAAAAGGCAAGCCACAGCATAAATAAAATTGAAGATATCTCATATTCAACATAGAGTTTCAAAATCAGTAAGAAAATATTATACATCCCAATAAAAAATTGGACAAGAGACTTGTACAATCACTTCCAAAAACATATCTACCTGGCCAATTTTATAACATAAAATCAAATATAATCAAATTCATTAGTCATCAGAGAAAGAAGAATAAAAAATACAATGAGATACGGCCCCATATCCAGAAGAATACTAAAATGTAAGATAATAGCAAGGTTCTGGGACAATGGAAATTTCCATATAGATGTTTCCATATATTTTCACATATTGTAAATATAAGTCATTATGATCATACTCAAAAATAATTTATCATGACTCATCAAATTTTAATAGATGTATACTTTATGACAAAGCAAATCCACTCTTACTTTTACTAAAATAATTATGTCAAAATATCGACTACGACATAAGTATAAGAACATAGCAGCAAAATTGATAATCAACAAAAACTGAAAACATTCAAAAATAAAAGTCTGGAAAAATAAGTTTTTTACAACAGTGAAAAAGAACCACTCACACAACTGCATAGATGAATTTTACAAATGCTATTTTAAGTGTAAAAATAAACAAAAAATACAACCCCAAAATTAAAAAATAAACACAAAACAAAATAAATGGTATGATCGAAAAAGTTCAAAATACTCATTCCTAAATTATGGTATGAAAAGAAAAGAAACAAAAGTAACTTTAAAATCAATGGAAAGGATAACTGTAGAGAAAGGCGTGTTGGGTGAATGTTTCTGCCATGTCCGTAATGTTTTCTTTTTTCATGATAGTGGCTCCATGAGTGTTTGCTTTTGATAAGCTTTACATTTATGTTTTGTGTCCTTTTCGCATGTGTGCTAGAATGCAATAGAAGTTTAAAGTTTTATTATATACATGATTAAATGATTTAGTAACTACAATTGTTATTATATGTGGTTCTATGAAGTTCTATGACAAGTACAAAAAAGGGTTAGAGGGAAATTTACTTAGTCTCCTCTTACTCCTCTCTCTCCTGTTGCCTTGTGAAAAAGGTGCTTGCTTCCCCTTCCACCATGATGTTTTGGAAGGTCAGAGAAGGTTAATCCTGTTAATCTTTAAAGATTACCAGCAGTCATCGCAGCCATCTGAGAAGTTGAGTAGAATTAGAGGGCAGGAGGATAAATTGGACTTGTGGTTAAAAAAAAGAACCATGGCAAGCCTATCATACTTAAAGCGAAGCAGCTGAAGCAGAGTGAATGCGTGAGAGCAGCTTGCCACCTAGTTTTGGACTGAGTCATGGGCAGGATCATACTAAGTATTGTAGACCGTGGAAAAATTATTTTTAAAACTCATATTCTAAATTTGAAATCAGTGAAAGATTTACACAGGAAGACATCAGATTTTCATTTTTAAAAGATGATTGACTGCTATGTGTGGATCAATTAGAGAGTAAGGTAAGAGTACAGCTGAAAAGACTATTATAGGCTCTCTTGACCAACCAAGTGAGAGTAACCCTCACTTTTGCTGTTGTGATGGCAGTGAGTTTCGTGAGTATTAACATCTAAAATTAAGATATCTGTTGAAAGTTAAGGTGCATCCTAGTTGAGCTGGCAGTTTTTAACTTTGATCTCCTCTCATGGTACAGACAGTGATTGTGTTTCTTTCAAATGATGGCATCTAGACTGAATGAAGATGACATTCCAAGGCTGTTTGGTAGTACTTTATATTAGAGTGGATCTAAAAGGTAAGGATCAGTCAGTTATCACAGACTCATCCCAGACATCGGTGACTAGATCATCAGGGTGGCATCTACTAAGTTGGGAAAGTTGAAAAGAAGAGATTAAGCTGGAAGTTAGTTGGGAATCACAAGTTTAGTTTGGGACACATGCCTGAAATGCCAGTGCCTCTCAAGGTAATGATCCTGTAGAATCTATTGATATCCAACATACCTCAATAGAATGATCCAGCTTACTATTAGAAAAAATAAAATCTTTGTGCGATATTGGAGGTCCATCTGAGGTAATGATCTATTTAGGTATTTGATGTTTTGTTCAGGAACCGTTGTTAATGTGAATATTTAAATATATATATATTTATTTGTAAGTCAATATTTCAGTACACATTACCATAGTAATGGTCATTTTTATATTGTTTAATATCGTCCTAATTTTCTTCATACATCAACTTTTTACACAATTTGTCAATTAAGAGTCCCCAATTATTTAATTTCTCTTTTTAATCATTCAGTAAATTTGTATAATTTTCTTTACAGTGTCCTACTCACATTCTACACAGTCACCCCATGTGCTCTAAAGTTTCATTGACAAGAATTGAAACTAATTTTGTCTTTGCCATATGGCAGAGAATTTATTTTATTGGTCATAATTTTCTAAAGTATAGTACTCTAAATGACAGACTTAATCCTGTTTCAGACTTTCTGTTCAAATGTACAGTCAAGTTTTGTCAATAACACAATAGGTTGACAATTCAAAAATTATAATTGATATGGTTTGACTCTGTGTTCCCACCCAAATCTCATCTCGAATTGTAATATCCACGTGTTGAGGGAGGGACCTGTAATCCCATGTGTCGAAGGAAGGAGGTGACTGGATCATGGCAGCAGTTTTCCCCATGCTGTTCTGGTGATATTGAGTTAGTCCTCACAAGATATGAGGGGTTTATAAATATCTGGCATTTCCCCTGCTTACTCCTCTCTTTCCTGTTGCCTTGTGAAAAGGTGTTTGCTTCCCCTTCCACCATGATTGTAAGTTTACTGAGACCTCCCCAGCCATGTGGAACTGTGAGTCAGTTAAACCTCTTTCCTTTATAAATTACCCTGGCTCAGGTATACCTTTATAGCTATGTGAGAATGGACTAATACAGTAACGTACACACAGTACATACACAATCATTTCTTACATTTTTATGTTGTCTAGATTGTCCTAATTTTCTTTACACATCAACTTTTTACATAATTTGTCAATTAAGAGTCTGTAATTATTTAATTTCTCTTTTTAATCATCCATTAAATTTGTATCATTTTCTTTATAGTGTCCTACACATTTCTTATTAACTACTTTTCTATAAAATTTAAAGCAAGCTTGTCCAACCCACAGCCACATGTGTCCTAGGATGGTTTTGAATGAGGCCCAACACAAATTCATAAACTTTCTTAAAACATTATGAGATTTTTTTGAGATTTTTTTTTTTTCAATCTCATCAACTATCATTAGTGTTACTGTTATTTTATGTGTGGCCCAAGACAATTCTTCTTCCAATGTGGCCCGGGGAAGCTGAAAGATTGGATGCCCCTGATTTAAAGTCTTTCTTGTTATCATCAAGTTTATTTTCACTTTTGTATTTAACTCATTATATTTATGTTAATGTAGTTGTTTATTGAATATGAATTAAATAACAAATTTCTGAAATTCAGTAATAAGATTTCAATAACCTTACACAATGGATGTAAAAGAGTCTACATGATTTTCTTTGTTATAGGATGATTCACAAAACCTGTTTCTCTTCTTTGAAATTGTGGTAAATTTACCTGTAAAATGCCTGCTTTGGATTTGGGGTCTACTTATAAAAGGTGATTCCTTAAAAACTCCCTGAATTTGTTTCATGTTCTGAGGAGATTTGTGATAACTTCTTAAATAAGGTTTAATGATAGATGTCTTTCTCTAAACCAGTAGTTCCCATAGTCTACAGTCCGCACTTGAGCTGGAGCCACAATAATCACCGGGAAAACTAGTAAAATGTACAAGTTATCAGAAGATTCTGACTTGTACATTTTGGGTGAATACCAGTGGGCACTACATGTTTAATAAACTATCATTCTGATACTGATAATACTGATAGGCAGCCAGGTTTGGTAATCATTGTCTGAATCATTAACCATTTCACTTGTACTATACATGCATTAGAATAGCTTTTTCTTAGAATTATACTCTCTGTACATGCCACTCTGTAGCTGGTGTTCTACCAGTGAGCCCCTGCAGTTCCATTTAATTCTCTGGTGTTAGATAATTTTCTTCATTATATACTTTTTTGTGAGTTTGGATATGCATTTAAATGTTGGTTATTATATTTTATCCAGCATTTCATGATCTTTTAGAGTGGGAATGTTTTCAGGTTATCTGTTCTATAAACATAATTACTATGTTACACCCAGGATTTTGTGGCATTGCACACAGGAGTCATTTAGTATATTATTAGTTGGTTAATGATTGCAGTTTACACTGCTGCCTAGTAAAACGTTTCTTTTCATTACAACTAGTTTGTTTATGTCTAGTATTTTATGTCGGAGTTCCATATTATATGGACTGATAATAAGGGGAAATTTCAGCCTTTCTTCAAACTCGTTTTCATTCCTCTTACTATTTAGGGTTTTATCAAAAGAAGTAACATATTTTCAGGACTTTGACTGGCAAAAGGTGACATAGAAATTGTAAATAATCCCTAAGATAAAAAGCAAAAAGCATGTGTTATGAATTCATCTACCAATAGTAGATTCTGGCCAACAATTAGTTGATTGGTTGCTGGATCTCATCTGAAAAAAAGAATCCTCATGAAATGTGTCTTAGATCAGATGTTCAGAAAGAAAAAAAGAGCATTTATCTATTGCCTCCTGTCCACTTGTTCAAGAATTCCCCGTGTGTTTTTTAAACACCCCCCACAACACACACACAAATTGCCCATATGATTACGGTGGGAGTGGGTTCTTCACATCCCTGTTTGCGTATCCAAAACATGAGACAGGAGAGGTGCCTAGTCTAAGAGATTTTAAAACAGCAGAAATGAAATGCTATACTGCAACGCTGTATATTTTCTTGCTAAAGGACTGTAGAACAGACAACTATATTAATTTTCTCTTTGTAGACTGCATTCATATTTTGTATTAGCAGTGCTGTCATTTTTGGATGCATATATTATATCGTTTTTAGACATGTCTCATAATTTATAAGTAAACAGTTCCTGCCATCCTCCTAAAAAAAGACCTCATTTGTTTCTCAAGTCAGTGACCAGAATTGTAAGGCATAGCTGCTGTTACAGAAATTAAACTATTTATCTTTGCATGTGAGTCTATCTTACCTATACATTTATGTATTTGAGAAAGCATTAAATAGCATATATATAGAATATATAAGAATGAATTTGTATATATTTGAAAATGTGTTGTGTGGAATGATTCAAAAGAAGCTGCTAGGCTGGGCCTGGTGGCTCAGGCATGTAATCCCAGCACTTTGGGAGACCGAGATGGGCGAAAGGGCAAGAGATTGAGACCATCCCGGCTAACATGGTGAAACCCCGCCTCTACTAAAAATACAAAAAAAATTAGCCAGGTTTGGTGGCAGGTGCCTATAGTCCCAGCTGCTCAGGAGACCGAGGCAGGAGAATCACTTGAATCTGGGAGGCGGAGGTTGCAGTGAACCAAGATCACGCCACTGCACTCCAGCCTGGGCAATAGAGTGAGACTCCATCTCAAACAAACAAACAAACAAAAAAAACCTCTGCTAATATGGATAATATAGATAATTACCTTAAGACAGGCATATTGGTGAATTGTGAGGAAAGGTTTGTGTGTACATATGAATCTTATATTTTATATATTACTTATGATTTTGACTTTTCGAAACAGTTTGCATTAACTTCTAATTGCAAAATACATAATACTAAAAATGTTTACAGGGAAAATAAAAAGTGGAAATTAAACAGAATTACAAATATATTGCACCATTTTGGTTTTTTATACTTTTGTTTTGTTTGAGATGAGACCATGTTCCCATGTTCCCAGATTCTGAGGAGCTATTATGAAAAACAAGCTAATTTTAAGGCTTTGAGTGTGTTGCCTGCTGGTCTTCTCAGCATTAGTAGTATACAAGTCTCTTTTAAAAATGAATGCAGAGGCCTGGCGCAGTGACCCACACCTGTAATCCCAGCACTTTGGGAGGCCGAGGTGGGTGGATCACCTGAGGTCAGGAGTTCGAGACCAGCCTGGCCAACATGGTGAAACCCCGTCTCTACTAAAAATACAGAAAAAATTAGCTGGACATTGTGGCAGGCACCTGTATTCACAGCTGCTTGAGAGGCTGAGGCAGGAGAATCTCTTGAACCCAGGAGGTGGAGGTTGCAGTGAGCCGAGATCATTCCACTGAACTCCAGCCTGGGTGACAAGAGTGAAACTCCATCTAAAAAAAAAAAAAAAAAAAAAAGGAGAAAATACATATCTTTTCACATTGAAAATAAATATAATCTTTTCATCATTTTTACACATATGCTTTCTATTTACAATGTGCTCTTTTCAAAGTAAAAATTACAAACTTTATCGTGCATTAATTAGTATTAACTGAGGTAATATTATAGGTCAGATTCTCCCATGATGCACTTTGAGGAGCTACAAGAAAATAAAACAGGCAGCATGCCTTAAAGGAGAACTAAGAAGATTCCTGACCCATCTGCAAATCACTGCAAAAAAAGTGCTGTGATGGGAAATAATGTCTACTTTTCGTGAATATTTGAAAAAACTTTTTAATTGTCTTAAAATGAACATGTTACATATCTGCACATATAACACACACATAACCCTAAATATATACACACATATAACATATATATACACAAATGTATAAACATTTATATGCATGTGAGTGCATATAGAGATAGATAATGGTATAGAAATAGGTATACAAAGAGATCTTGCCCCAAAACCATGGTTTTATTTTTTCTATCAGGATCCCTGCCATTCTTTACTTAGAATTTGATTTTAACTAGAGGAGTTTATTTTTATTTTGGAAGTCAACAAAGAAACTCTAGAATAGTAGGCATTAGAAAGCCAGCTTCAGAAAAACCAATCCAAACTGCCTGACATGTGGGATTTTTCCTTATAATCCTGTCATCCTCAGGTTCTTCTAAGACCTTGCTCTACTCCTTTAACCAATGGTTTTAAGTTAGAAAGTCTGATTTTACCAAGTCAGTCAAACTAAGTCAAATTAATTTACTTCAGTTGCTGGTATATTTAGTGGTCTATGTTAGGATGACTAAGTGTTACATATGGTCATCTAAATACTCTGATTTAGAATACAACATCATAGAAAAGCATTTCAGAAAACAAAATTCAAAACATTACATAAATAACACACTTTCCTTAAAGAGGAGACTATGACTTCATCTTAGAAGTTAGCAAAAGTACTCCCTGAGATAGCCACAGCTATCATGCAGTTGATCACTTGAAACTGTTCAAGGTTTCTAACTTTTTTGTGTGTCTATCCTCATGACAGTTTTAATATCATTATCTTCAGCTCTCTTGACTCTGCTGGATTGATTCCTGTATCAGCTGACCCCTGCAGCTTTCAAGAACACGAGCTTCAGAAAGTTCTGCAAATTGCATTTAGGTCAAAGTCTGGGATTTAACTGTGGAAAGTATTTGCATTCTATTCGAGCTAGAGCTGATGGGAAAGTTTTACTGGAGTGTTTATCAGAGCAGTAACCCATGTTTGAGCTTTATAAGTTCTAGGTTTCAGCTTCTGGTCATCACAAACTTTTCCCCACAAGGGTTTATATTTAAAGTGAGGAATTTTAAATGAATTAAAGCAAAACATTATATAAAGACCAATGCAATTTTTAAATTTGACTAGTCATAACTGTTCTATTCAATAGCTATTATTTTTATTTTTTACTAGGTCAAAATTCTTAGATGCAGCTGGTTTATTTCAATTAGTCAAAGCACAGGGTTAATGAAGCCAGGTTAAAGTTCTTATAAGGTCCAGTTATTTTTCTATTTTTCCATATTCTCCAATCTACCTACGGAAAAGAGAATTTTTGGTTTTCAGAAACAGAGTGTTTTTGTATTTGCTTTAATGTATTCTCTTTCCTCTTTTAAGGAGCATAATTTCCCATAACTTATGAAAGCTAAGAGCATCACCTTTACTGAGAAGCAGAAAACTGTCGTAGAGTCATTATTTTAGATTCTAAAGACATTTGTTTGAGCATTAATCTCATCTTTAAAGTAGCTGAATTAACTAGGATAAATAAAAATGTGAACCTAACCCTTAGCCATTGGAAAAATGGGGATGATAAAATTTTGAGGGTCATAGTAGCTTTTTCAAGATTAAATCAAATGACATCATGTATGTAAGATTAATTTTGTTTGTACTTCCTTATACAAAAACTTTTAAGTTTACATTTATTAAAGCATAAGAGTACTTTATAAGATGATTTTATATTACACAATTTTTATCTGAGGCATAGTGTCAATGTAGCCACCGACAGATGGATGGATTCTGCCTTTCTGGTAAAAAATGTTCTGTGTAGGTGAATGAATTATCCTAGATATAATTATAATAAGTTATTATTTTATATGAGTTAAATATAGATTCTGCAGGTTAACTGACATTTTGCTAGATTCATGGAAGAAAAGGATAATGTGATTTCAAAAGCTGTGATTTGCTTATATATCTGTATTTGATTGGGTATTGTTGCATTATCAGCACACATTATAATGAAAGGTCATCATTTTCAATTTTTTAAGAAGACCTTGTTGATTTTATCTAATAGTTATAGCACATGTATTAATTCAGGTGATTGTTACCCCTAAACAACTGAGAAAGCACTTACGAAAATGTTTAAAGTGCAGTTAAGGAGAGGAATACAAATCAAAGTTTTCTCTATGGAAAAAAATCTATGTGGGCAGGTGCGGTGGCTCATGCCTGTAATCCCAGCACATTGGGAGGCTGAGGCAGGTGGATCACTTGAGCTCAGGAGTTGGATACCAGCCTGGGCATCCATAATGAAACCTCATCTCCAAAAAAATACAAAAATTAACTGGCGTGATGACGCACACCTGTAGTGCCACTACTCGGGAGGCTGGGAGGATTGCTTAAGTCCTGGAGGTTAAGGCTGCAGTGAATAGTGTTTGTGATTTTCTGAGACAAAGTCTCACTTTGTTGTCTGCGTTGGAGTTGGAGACCAGCCTGGGCAACAAAGTGAGACCATGTCTCAGGAAAAAAAAAAAAAAAAAAAAGGAAAAAGGAAAAACTATGTGGAAGTCTAGTGGTTTCTATCATGCAATATTTTTTTAAAACCTGTTCTTGATGATGTATGAGAGTATTTTAAAATATAAAAAGATAATGGAAGAAAATGACATGAAATAAGTAAAGAGCGGAATCAATAGTACCCAAACTTCAATCAGTGATGTGGAGAATGGCATTGAGAAAACCACATACCTAAGAGAGGAAAGTGAGAAAGACATGGAAGACACTGCAGAGAAGATATTAGAGAGGGATGACAGGTAATGCAAAGCTAACTATAGCAGAAGAGGGAAGATCAAATGTCAAAGCAACAATAAGGAGAGCAACACTGGAAATATGAATCTTTCTACTAAACTGTAAGATCAAAGTAGCTCATTATATAGAATTA
Source organism: Macaca nemestrina (assembly GCF_043159975.1). NCBI lineage: Eukaryota > Metazoa > Chordata > Mammalia > Primates > Cercopithecidae > Macaca > Macaca nemestrina. The sequence goes on along the minus strand of NC_092125.1, from coordinate 10,176,444 downwards.
ATTATCGATGTGTAGCACCCAGATTACAATACAGCAATTATTAAGTATCCGATTTCAATAACCAATAGAATTATTGAGGCAAAAGAAATCTGTTATAAGCTGAGGTTAAAAATAAATATAAAATTTATTTTTAAATAATTGTGAGACAAAAATAGATACCAGTAGACCTATCCTAAATCGAATAAGTACTACCAGGATAGGCACATAATATTCATATGTATGTAAAAATTTATCCTAGTGGAGAAATAAGGTATTTGCTAGAAAGATGAGAATATTGAGGGCAGTGACTCAATTATCCTCAAAACAAATTTAAAATGTAAGATAATCCCAATTAAAACTTCAATCTAATTTTGATAGACATTAAAATGTAATTTAAATTTATGTAAAAGAATAATGATGACATAACACTTGAGAAATTTATGAAATTTTAGCTTATGTAAAGAAGATAAGCCCTATCAAATGTTGAAAATATTTTGTGTTCTTGGCATCAGAACAGGCCAATAAATCAGTGACTCAGAAAGTCAAGAAGTAGATTCAAGTATAGATACATTTTCAATATACATCTTTTTAAATAAAAAGGAATTGATAATTTTGTCAATACATTTAATAATGTTTAGTTAGGTTATTTTGGAAAAAATACATCAGGAACTATACCAAAATAATATCCAGATAAATTGATGATTTATATGTAAAATATGAGGATATAAAAGTAGAAGAATATCTAAGCAAATTTAAAATACTATACTAAGAAGGTCTTTTTGAGCATGATTAAAAGGCTAGAAGCAACAAAAAATTTTAATGAACTTAAATAAATAAACACAATTTATTAAGTGTAAAACCCCATAAGTAAAACTGAAAGGCAAATTAGCTCCTAGTAAAAATTATTTGTGATACGTGACCTAGATAAAAGCCACTACCCTCCTTTTAAGGAAAGAACAAGTACCTCAATAGAAAAATAGGCAATTGGGTAGATATGTCACAAAAGAAGAAATACAATTGGCCCAAAACATAAAATATATTCCATAGATATGCATTCAAATGAATGTCATTTTTAAAATGAGATACTATTTTGGGCTTTTGTATTAGCATAAATCAGAAATAATCTTAATGCTTAAATTTAGAACAAGAGAACACATGCGTGAGCAAAGTGCTGTTTATTCATAAAATTGTCTTAGGGTACTGACATTTCATATTTCTTTTTCCTCTTTGTTTCATTGTCTCTTTGTTCCTAATATTTTGGGTCAATTAATGAAAATAATGCCTTAATTCAAATTTCCTATGGGAAAGAATTGCAAAATGTTGAATATTAACCAACATGTTTTCCAAGCTGGACCCCAAAAGATTATTTGACTTTTGTGATGTTATTTCCTTCCCTTTCCTACAACTGACTGAGAGTACTTGATTATACTCTTTATAGCCTTTAATCACAACTTCTTTATCTAATTTCAGTTTGGTGCCTACTAAGAAAATATTATATTCGCAACTGGCAATACTTTAAAATCTTTGGAAACAACTTAATTAACAGTGAATATTGTCCCTTCCTCCTATTATAGATCAGGCATACGGTGTGAAATGATGGTAAACATTTCAAATGAAAATCTCAAATTAAGTCTTATATTTGATTACCAGAATCACCTGCCAATAACCTGTTAATATACACTGGATGATTCTATAGGGCTCACAATAATGTGGGAAGTAGCAGAGTTGCACTTCTAGGTTACAATGTGAAAGTGGGAAAACCATGTCTAGTACTTCGAGGGATGTAATTACCTGCTGTAACATAGTAAAGTTATATGCAAAGTTTCAACAAAAAGTAAGAAAAAGATTTTAGCAGTTCTTGCTGGAGTATTTTCGCTTAGACTATTTCCATCAAATTAAGCACACATCATATACATGTTGTCAGTGTCTTTAGGACTGAACAGTGTGACTATTCTGAGATTGTTTATCCTGTTTTCTAAATTCAAATACAGCCAAACATTGTTAAGTTACAACTTAAGAAAAACATGTATCAATGAAAAGTCAGATTAATTGCTTTCTTCAGAGACATTCTTTGATGTTTTATTTCCTTAGTAAAATGTATCTCAAAAAGAGATTTGCGTGCACGATCCCATGTCTTCTCCCTAATTTCCACAAGTTCTTCAGAAGAACCAGAATCAGTTTTCAGTAATTTGTTGCCTCTTATTAAGTCATAGAGTATACCAATTTCTGTCTCTTCCTGTGTTTTGGTGCCAGGTCTTTTTCTTTGACCATTTCAGTCTTAAAGTTTCACTTTTCAAAAGCCAAGCCAGTCAACATAAAGTGAGCCTCAGTGACAAATATTTTAGTTTGCTTTCAATTCTTCTTGCTAGACCTATACTTATTAAAATGTAATACTGTAATAAATTATAATAAATAATTATAATATTTATTAAATATAAATGTTGAAATTAATTATTTCTGGATATAATTTATTGAAGTTCTTTATGTCTACATTAAAATTCTACAAATCTACCCAAGTATTTAAATGGAGAAATAAATAAAAATGACAGCGTAAAGTTAAATGTCTATCTATCAAAAAAAAAAAAAAGAAAAAAGAAAAGAAAACCTATCGAGATAATCTATTGGATTGGTTCTATCACCAAATCTTCCAAGCTTTAAGAGAAATCTGGGCTGTGGTGAGGACTTTTATTCCAAATTCTAATGTTGCAGGTTGTTCAGTAAGAAAAATTGCCTTCTGAAGATGTCTACACCCTTGTCTCTGGAACCTGTCAATTGTTTTATTACAATGAAAAAGGGAATTTGCAGATGTAATTAACTTTATGGACCTGAAAACAGGGAGATTATCCTGGATTATCCAGGTGGAGCCAGTCTCGTCACATGACCTCTTAAAAGCAAAAAATTTTCTCCAGCAGTAGGCAAGAGAGATATGATGTGTTTCAAGGAGTGAGAGGAGCTTGACCTCCCTGGCCAGACTGGATCTTATGGAGAGCATGAGAAAGAATCTGAGCAGCACCAGAAGCAAAGCCAGCCAACCACCAGCAAGGAAGCCTGCCTTAGTCCTTCAGCTGCCAGGAGCTGAATACAGTCAACAACCTGAACAAGCTTGGAAAGAATTCTTCCCCAGAGCCTTCAGAAAGGAATGCAGCCCCTACAGCACCTTGATTTGGGCCTTCAATCACCCTGAGCAAGGACTCTGTCAAGTCCATCAGACTCCTGACATATAAACCTGTGAGACAATACATGTATCTTGTGTTAATCCACTAAATTTATGGTAATTTTTTATGGCAGCCATAGAAAAATAATGCAAGCTATCACAGGGAAGTCCATCCCGGCCAGCAGGATTTTAAGCTTTCTATCTAGCTCTATTTACTTTGTCCTATTTTGTTTTTACTGCAGTATCAAAAACACCAGCCATTGACAGTATACATATTGCTTTCTTAAGTTATTTATTTGTAATTAAAGCCCATTACAATGTATTAATAAAGTGTATTTTTATTTTTAAAAGTGTGTTTTCATTTCACAAAAAAGTCACATAATTTCTTGCCTTTCATCAAAATACGAAGCTTTAATGGGTTCAGTGTACATAATTCAGGTGATGGCTGCACTAAAAGCCCAGACTAACCACTACACAACATACTCATGTAACAAAACTGCACTTGTAACCTCTACATTTATACAAAACAAAAAGCAAAAACAAAAGAATATACAAAGCTTGACAAATGTTTACCTTGAAAATTTTATGGTACATATCACTTATGAATATGGTAACTGTTTTTCCCTATTAAAAAAAGAAAGTATGTGCAATAAAGGTAAGATTTAAATGGTTGTAGAACACTTAATGCAATTCAGGAGCTTTTATTATGAAAATAATGACTACTTAATTAGCATAGAGAATATGTGATAGGTAAACCAGATATTCATATGGATCAAAAACAAGAGCATAATCTTTCAGACTTGTATCCATTTTGGATATGTTTGTGTTTCTATGGTTAGTCTTAGAAACACAATTTAAGTTAAATACATATACACAACCACAAAAATAACATTGACTAAAAAAGCTACAGGATGTAACATATTAATCTAACTACTGGAAAGAGTTTATTGAGTATTTACTATATGTTCAATACTATGCTATGTACCATCAAAGATATAAAAAGAATATAAGACCTATTTCCAGAGGCAGAATCATGGTTGGGGAAACAAATTCCTATTCAGAAAGACAAAGATATAAATGATTTATTTATGCATTGAACGATTAACCAAGAACTTATTCATTTATTCAACAAACATTTATCACATGCATGCTCTATGTCAAGCAGGGCATAAACACAAGGTTTACCGCATAGGATAAGACCTAGTTCTGTGCTTTCAAGGAGCTAATCAGGCAGTGAGATACAAAAGACAGGACTACCTTAGAGAGAGAAGAATCAACAGACATACATGCAGCAACACATGAGAATAATATACCTCTCCAGCTGGAGTACAGGGGGCCTCAGGAACTGGTGCTCAGAAGAGTTTTCCATGGGGAGAAACCTCCAGAAAGAGTTCTGAAAGATGATCACGACTGCCCTACTTGAGAGACTAGGGCTGTCAAATGGGAAAGAGTCATTGTGTGGAAGAAACCAGAGTTAAAAGGAAAATGATACATTTGTGGTGACCTGCACATCTGTGAGGGTGGATGGAAGAGATGAACAAAGACTCAATCATGAAAGGCACCCGAGACATTCTAAGCAGGGGCTGACTTTATTATGAAGGTGATAGGAAGCAACTGAAGATTGTAGCAGGGAAGTCACATGACCAGATTTGCATCTTCTAAAGTTCACTCTGGTGGCAAAGGAAAACACTTTGAGAGCATCAAGGTTTTTCCTGGGGAGATCAGATAAGAAACTGGGTAGATATTGAATAGCAGCAGTGCTATGGAAATTATTGTGAAACAGGAGCAGGTGATATGATCCTCCAAACTCTAATAATGATGGGAAAAAAGATTGCTCTCTGATATTTAAATTATTGAAGTAGCATGTAGCAGAAGAATTTGGTTAGTGGTAAACCCACCAGCCTAAATAAGAACTTGAGCATGACAATGGGAGGCAACATTGGCAATGGGAGGCAGCATTGGCAATTATTTTTATCAGCACATTAAGCTTTGTAATGAATATGAATACACCAAGCTTATACCACCCACGGCCTGCGGGCCTCATGCAGCCCCAGATGACTTTGAATGTGACCCAATACAAATTCATAAACTTTCTTAAAACATTATTAGATTTTTATGTGATTTTATTTTTTTAGTTCATCAACTGTTGGTAGCGTATTTTATGTGTGGCCTAAAACAATTCTTCTTCCAATGTTGCCCAGAGAAGCCAAAAGACTGGACACCCTTGAAACATACTATTATGAATAGTGCTGTGAATGCACTTAAAAGGAAACATTAAATAACAAAAGAAGATACGCAAAGTGTCCAAGGGGAAACAGGGCATTTTAGTTCCCATGATAGATATTTTCTAAATGTAAATTTATTAGTAGTCCATGTCACTATTTAGGTCCCCTTTCTGCCTAATTAGTTCAGATTTTCATGGCCTGCTCACTCTAGGCGAGTGTCTTTGGGCTTGGAAATGAAGACAAGGTCTTCAATATAATAAAGAATTTGAGACACTACCAGTACATCTTTTTCTTCATGAAATTTTACTTCTTTCTTCAAATGTACAGAGGCACTGTTCTTTGTGGATGGGCAAAGTCCAATGAGGGATAGACATTAGAGTTCAAACATCATATTTACTCTAGAAGAATCCTGGGAAGAAGATTGACATAATTAAAGTAATGTAGTAGGATTGAGCAAAACAATGAGTAGATTGTTCTTACTGGACATGGGTAACTGCAGCAGAAATAATCTAAAGAAAGAAATAGGAGAATTCTTAAACTAATCCCACTTCCTGTTTAGGTCCCATTTTCCCACATTTTGCTCCCTCAACTCTATTGGGAAGAGGAGGAAATTAACATGTATTGGAAATGGAGGAAATTAACATGTACTGAGTGATCTGTGTGTTAATGTCTGCTCTAAGTTTACACTTAAGTTTTGTTTAGTCGATCTAACAGCTTAGAAGAAGAATGGCACTACCAATTTTACAGAATAAAATGAAGTCTCAGTGGATTTCAATTGATTAGGATCGTCAAACCAGTTAAATGGCAGAACTTGCATCCAGTCCAGGCAAATCAAATTCCCATGTCCGTGTTCTGACTTATACATCATACTCCCTCTTCTCAGCCTCTCTGTCGCCTACAAAATCTAAATGGAATTGCCATAGGCTCCGTCTTCCATCTCTTCCATCTTTTCTACAGTCCTAAAGTCTACCCAAAGTTAACTTCCTTGAGGAATTACTGCTGATGATTTCAGCTCACAAGTAATTTTCCATTCTCAGAATTCATGTATAATATTTTTCAGAGTGTTTCCTGAAAACACTGGTTTCCCAAAACTCCACAGAATTAGGTTTTGTATTGAAATTAATTATAAATCCTTCAAGTTAAGTTTATTTTAAGAACTACCCAGTATGTTTTAATCTACTTTAATCTTGAATGAGTATTTTCCAGGCACTCCTATAATTATGTAACATCAGCCCAACTCAACTGCTCACATATTATTTTATTTTTTTACTCTTGTAAGTCATATTATGAAATAAATTATAATCTTTAATGTCATTATCAAGTAGACAAATTACATATTGTGCATATGTAAATTGTGTGTGTATGTGTATAAGCATATTATATAACTACTTAAAATATTTCAAAATTAAATAACAGATATTTTAGACTATTATTTACTGTCTAAATCCATTAAAAAAAATTCTAGAGATTATAGAGGGTAAGCCTGGTTTGACAAGAAGAAATATATCAATTTCTGCAGGTTTGTACCTCTTTAAATATTTGGCACATTAAAACTGAATAAACAGGTTTTTCTTTTGATTAAGATAAGAACAGTCCAACACACTATCACTCTCACAGTAACATCAATAAAAATTCACATAAAATAAAAAAAAATCTTTATTAAAATTATACTTTAAGTTCTAGGGTACATGTGCACAATGTGCAGGTTTGTTACATATGTATACATGTGCCATGTTGGTGTGCTGCACCCATTAACTCGTCATTTATATTAGGTATATCTCCTAATGTTATCCACCCCCCTCCCCCCACCCCATGACAGGCCCCGGTGTGTGATGTTCCCCTTCCTGTGTCCAAGTGTTCTCATTGTTCAATTCCCACCTATGACTGGGAATATGCAGTGTTTGGTGACTGGATTAAGAAAACGTGGCACATACGTATCATGGAATACTATGCAGCCATAAAAAAGTATGAGTTCATGTCCTTTATAGAGACATGGATGAAGGTGGAAACCATCATTTTCAGCAAACCATCGCAGGGACAAAAAAAATCTTTAAGAATGGGACTATCAAAGAGCAGTAGATGAAGAAAAAAAAAGATTTGGTGAACTGATTTCCAAAGAGAAGAGACTGTCACAGATTAGCAGCAAGTTGTGGCAACTTTGGAGGGTAAACATGAGGTCACTAAAAGACAAGGCTTGCTAAAGGCAAAGAATGACTAAAAGAGCAACCGGCAATGGTAAAAACAGGCAGGAATGGACTAGAGTCTGAAAAATTAACACTAACACTGTTAACCAAATCTAACACTGTTTTAATTAGCATTGCAATTATTCTCCTCTCTTCAACCTCTGAATTTTGCTCAAAAAAAGAAAAAAAAAAAAAGAGCAAGTAACTTGAGAATGTAAAGCAAAAAGGACTCACATAGTTCAATGTTCTTAAAGCTTCAGCCCAGATCCCCAATAAACTCAAAGTTCAGTAGACATCTGAAAGGTCACCGCCTCACCTTATCTGTTTATAAGGAATAAGCTCACATACTTTGCAAAATGTAAAAGCAAAGTGATAGTCTACTTTAATCTCCACTATTTTTCTGTTAATGTACACAAAGTACTACATACAATCAAATCGAATTTGACACACAAAGAATACAAATATATTAAGAAAGGAAAAAATGCAAAAGAAAATCACAAAACCCAATCTATAAAGAGCCCAGGTATTGAAATTAGCAGGCATGGATTTAAAATAACTGTGTAGCTATTTTAAATATGCTCAAGAATTTATAAGGAAAGATGGTTAGTTGTTTATATTTTTTTCAAATATGGCCCTAGCAATATCTCACATCATGCTTTTCTAGAATTTATATGGAAAGATGGCTAGCTGGTTATATTTTTTTCAAATATGGCTCTAGCAATATCTCATGTCATGCTTTTCTACAATATGACTTTAACCTTCTTCCCATTCAGAAATAGGAACTATACCCTCTCAGCTTGCATCCTGGCCAACTTATGCCTCACTTTGAATAGATTTTGGTGGCAGTGATGCTGCCTGACTTTTGAAGCTAAGGCAGAAATGGCATACAGCTCTGCAGTGTTGGCTGGGACAATCACCTTTGAAAGTTTCAACTACAAAATAAAGTTTCATTACCCTGAGACTTCTATCACGTGAGAAATCTAAACTAAATGGAAAGGTGATATATAGGTACTTCATCAGTCTTCGAGTTATCCCAGCTTAGGTGCAATAAGTGGTCCTTAACCGAATCCAGCCTTTAGCCAAAATTCGTCTCAATATTTGAGTTTTTACAAGTGAAGGACCAGTCCCAATGGAGCACAAGCAAGCCATCCTTGCTTGATCTTCTCAAATAGCTAACTCACATCATCTATAATAATAATGAAATGATTATTTTAAGCCATTAAGTTTTAGGATAATATGTTACACAGTAATGGTAACTAGAACAGCTGCTTCACACACAGGTGGAGCCCAGGATAACTGCCTCATAAAACCCCAAACCAAGAATCCTTAAAGAAGCAAAGCAGATTCCAGGCTTTCTACAACATATCATCAATGATGTCTGGCTTTTACCCACAAAACAGATTCCAGACTTTCTACAATACACTATCAATGATGTCTGGCTTTTACCCACCAATAACAAGATATGGAGAAAGGGAAAAATATGAACCATATCCAAGTAACAAAAGCAGTCAGCAGAATAGATATTGAATGGTTTCAGAAGGTGAATTTAGCTGTCCCAGACTTCAGAGCAACAATTATTAACACAAATCAAAGGAAAATAAGTTTAAATAATTGTTTAATTAGTACTCAACGTCAAATTATGGAATTTTTAAATTGTAATATACTGATAAAATGAACTACTGCTCAGATAGAAAAATAAATGAATTAATGATGCATGCAATAGCATAGCTGAGTCTCAAAATCATTGTATGAGTAAAATAATTCAGTGACAACCATGAATGTGCTGTATGATTTCATTTACAAAGGTCTAGATGGCAAAATAAATCGACCTGTGTAGAAACTAGAATAGTTGTTGGTTCTCAAAGAAAAGCAGAATGTTTTGAATTAAGAACTAGGGATTTTTGTGGTGACAACAATGTTCTCTATCTTGATTAAGATGTTGGCAGAACAAGTGTAATTGTCAGCTTCATTAACTTATACATTTATAGTCTTTTTATTTTACTCTTTCTAATTATATATCATTTTTAATCTAAAAAAATGAACGAACATTGGTGCATATTCCTTTTCATTGATTTCTTCTCAAGAAAACTAGATTTAATGAACTGTCTTGTGTTTTATAATTCACTTTCTTTAATCATTAAAATATTGAGCTTGGAACACAGCATAGGAAATCAAAGTAGTTTTTGAATAATCTCATTATTAAAAGATTTTTTTATTTGGCAAAATCTAAATTGGACATATTTGGCAAAACCTAATTTAGACATATTTCACAAAGCTTCAATTTAGTTAAACTTAAGAAGTAAAACTCCTCTATTTGCTACTGCAATAATAGTCTATTATAAGCTGAAAAATGTATTTGAAGGTAATGAAAGTAACTTTTCCTAATAAAATCTGTAATTCTGCTTTTGCATTAATTAAGATTATTATATTAGTTTCATAGTTCAAATTAGCACAGTTGCTCTTATTTGATTTGTATAACAAATATTTTTTGTATTTTAATTCCTACCACATTTTACTGCTTCGAATCTTTTTTACACTCGTTATATAGATCTACATAATAGGTACTGGTTTTAAATTTAATGTCGCTTCATTGTTGATTCTTAGTAACATCAATTATTAGACTGATTAAAAAGGAGAAGTAATACTAAATTTGAAATGATTAAAGATCTTGTGAAATTGAAGTAGATAAATAAAGATCTATGTAGTATAGAATCTTAGAGCTCAAAAAATTTTTCTTTTTCATTTTCTTTTCACTTTTAACAGATAAAATTTTTTAAAAAATAAATTAAACTAAAAGTTAAGTCTAGAAACCTCAAATTAATGCAGACCTGGGCAGTGATTATACTATGTTTATTTTAATAGTCATGATGATGATAGTAAAATCTCTTTGTCTTTTCCACACACAGATTTAAAACTTAGAACTGCCACCTGATAGCTATGCAGATAAAAATGGGAAGGATCTTCCATTTTTCAGTCTTAAAATAATTTTAATATTATAGTTTCGCAGTATGCATTAAAATAATATGTATACTACCCTTGGAATGAAGATGTTCAATTATATACTATAGGTATTTTTATGTTCATTGTTATTACTATTACTACTATGGCCCAATGAGCGAAGGTTTTAATACAGAGGTTCCAATACATTCTCCTTTCACGGCCCGTTAGGTCCCTCATTGTTTCACAGTAACACAAACAAATGCCCATTTATCTTATTAAACAGATAAAGCTAAACAACTTTATAATACCCCTTACATTACACATTATTAAAAATAATGCATATGAGATAAATTTTCACTCTTAATGACACATGATTATTTATGGGATATGAGTATCTGCTGGGCATCCACAGCCCTCAAATCTCAGAATCAGACAAAATGCCAGCCCTTCATTTCCTATTCCACTTCAGTCTTTGCATGGTTCTTGTTATTTATCACAGCACTTGCCTAAAAACAATTTTGCAAAGATATGTTCCACTTGAATTGAATACAGCACGTGCTAATGTTGGAATTTTGAACTCACTCAAACCAGTAGTTCACTCAATGTCCATCGTGTCTAGTGTCATGTGATTTCTTACAATTTTAACATATCTCACAGGGCTCTACGAGTTTGTCATGATATCCTAGGGCACTTTGTTGCCCGGTTTGGGAGATATGCATATCAATAAAAATAAAATACCAAATATTTTTTATTATAAAGTACAAATTGAGAGAACATTCTCATGAATTAATATAGAATATGTTACATGAAAAAGTATCAGGCTAGGAATACAAAACAGGAGATAAGAAAAATTGAGTTGGTAATTGCCTTAAAGGAAGAATGAATAAAATATAGTTTTTTGACTTTCATGAGAATTAGAGCAACTAAAGGAAAGTCATTCAGAAAAAAAGCTGACACATTGAATGAAGTAATTTAAAATCTGTAATGTTCCTTTAGGATTTTGTTCTATGGTAAAGACCTTAACTAGCAATGACAACAAAAATTCCGTGACTTAATCTTGCTTTTTGAAAAACTTTAAAAATTTTTCCTAAACTAGTTCAGGAAATTAGTCCCTGAATCAGTTCAAGAAATCAATTTAATAACCTTTCAAGAAATTTCCCTTACTAAAATATATAACAGGATTATAAAATAGGATTGAGAGATTATTTGGAAAATGTCATCCATTTTTTGTTAATGCCTCCAGTGAAAAAAAATGTATAATTTATATGAACATGAATAGAATAATTTTTAGAGAGGAAATAATAGTAATAACAAATGTACCTTGTAGAGATCCCATGATGTAAAATTGTAGTTATAAGACATAAGGATATCAGAACATCTCAGTGCAAGAACTCACTCTGCACTTCAGGAGTTTATAATCTCTGCTTTAGGCCAAGTGAAGACTATACATACAGGCCTGTAATTCTTTACTCACAATTCTAAAACACACAATGCTATAGGGATTTTTTTTTTTTTTTTTTGTAAATTTGGTCCTAAAACCCACTCATTTGGTGTCGAACCTGTGACTCGTCAAAGAGAACAAGCAGAAACCAATTTACTCTTATGCCTAAAACAAACAATCAGAAATATACATGATAATGGTATTCAAGACATCCGCCATCAGGCAAGGAAGGTTAGTGAGCGACCCATGAGAGGAAGTTAACATGAAGCTAACATGATTGCTGCAGCTTACTGCCTGGAGACAGTTTCCATGTGCAGCACAGGTAGGGAGGGTAATTAAACCTTTTGTTCCATAGAGGCGAGGGGGGACATGAGTCTGGGTACATCTTCATAGTGGCTGCTGTTCCCTCAGCCATCCAGTACCAAAGGGAGCTGTCTCTGGATTCTCCTTGATCTTCCCTGTGAGGATCTGATGGAGTCACTGGAGGAAAAGCCTGCAAGGGAGTGTGAGGCCATCTGCAATCATCATGAAGGAGTTTCACTCTCTCTACTCATTCATGCTTGGCCTTAAGCAGTTTGCTTAGCAATTCTTAATAAATCTTTTCAATGGCTTAAATGGTGTTTGATGATGTGTGCCCCAGGCAAGCAAATGCTGGGGTCCTGTATCTCCTCCTAAAGCACCTGTCTCTCCAGGTTACAGATTAGTTGTTTGCTCTGCAATTCCTGTTGTCTGATGGGTTAAAAAAAAAAAAGTCATTAATTTGCAGTTTATCCAGTTGTTTTTCTGCTGGAGTGGGAACAGTACTCTTTACAGCCTTCTACATCCCCAAGCCAAAACCCAAAGCGTTATGCTTCCTAAAATTAAAACCAGCAATGAAATTGTCTCCTCTCTCTTATCATTTAATTCTGGCTGGCCTGGGGGAAGTGAATCTGACTCATTTTGCTTTCACTGCAGACCAGGTAAGCATGCAGCTTACCTGGATCATCTCATGATTCAAAGTCAGACCCAAGAAGCTCACCACAGTTGCACCTTTTCCTTTGAACTCTCTTAATGTTTGGAGGCGGAGCGTTTTTTAAGCAATCTGTGACAACTTGAAAATATTCTGTCATTGGTTTGCTTACTTATGCATTGAAAATAATTGAGATTGTTGTCACTCATCTGAATTTTTTGAAACACCTATGCCATTTTAGGGAACATATTCCCCATGATTATATACACCTCAGTTAATTCCTCTCAAATTTTTGTCATAGTCCATGCAAGATCAAGAAAAGTTCTACTCATTCAGGATGTCTTCTTTATCAGGTCAGTGTTGATTGGTAAGAATGATTGGCATCTAACTCTTGACAATGAAGGAATATTCTCAATGGTGAGATTACGGATGTGGAATTCCAGGATATGCGCTTTACCACATGCATTATGGATATCAATTCCTTATTTTTGAGTCCATTTATCCTGTTCAGTAACTTACTGAATGTCTATTACATGCCAAGTACTGTCCTAGAGTATAGGGATGAAGTGGTAAAAATGAAGACCCTTTCATAGAATTTACAGACTATATGAAGAAAAATGAATAAATAAATTGCACTTGCAGTGAATGTCGCAAGAAGTGCAGCATGTGATCAGAATATATAACAGAAGGGTCTGTAAGTCAAAGAAGGCCATCTAGAGCTGACAGTCCTCAAGCCGAGTACAGAAAGGTGCATACCATAGCAATAAGACAGAAAATACAAATTAATAAAATCAAGCATAAGAAAATCAAACAAAAACTATGAGCTTTTTAATTGAATTGAAACATCATTTTTAGCTGCATCTTAATTAATGTATAAATACCTGTGAATAAGATTGTCAATTACAAAGCAAAACCAATGAAAATGTATCAGTTTAATTGCTACACAGATATGTGTAGACACTTGGTCATAAAAGATACAAGAAAAAAATTAGAATTTTAAAATTTAGAAAATTTTCTCTTTTGTCCCTTCCTATTAGTAATGCATTGAGGAAGAAATAGTTTGTAATATTCTTTAAGTAAGCGTAATACAAAGACTACAATGTTTTCCTATGTTATTTTAAATGATATTCAGAGATCAATTTTTATGAAGCTATAGGAAAAACATAATAAAATAATATTTTAACATCTGAAATAAATACTAGCGAAAATGAATCATAACATTTCTCCTCTTAATTCAATATAATTTTCCTCAACATAAATATAATTCAATATAACTTTGCAATATATCACAGCATGAATTTAAATTTCTACAAATAAAACCACAAAATGTTTGGCACCATAATGACTTAAGGAAATTATATTTTTACTCAGTAGTAATTCATGTATATAAATAGATATGTAAGTAAAATGCAAATGTATATGTATGAATGTATATGTGTATGTGCATGTGTGTTTTCATACATATATATTTTCCTTTTAAGTATATTTGTTTTCTGAGTAAGTAACCAATTAATTTTTCCTTAAACTAAGAGTAAGCCTGCATCAAAATCATAAAATGACCTCCTTTTTAAATACTTTGTGAGCAGTTAAAAAACCTGTTTTTAAAAGTAAAAAAAAAAAAAAAAACACACACACACACACACAAAAGGAAATGGCACTTCACTGAGGGGTAAAAAAATACTGCAGACTAATACCAGCCTTATTTCTTATCTGAGTATTAATAGGCTCCCTAATTTAAAGGGGAATAAAACAAGCATGCAATCTTGTAAAGCTGGGATATTATTTTCTTAAAACAATACTTTCTTTAACTCTTAGGCCCAAAGTGATATGAATTCAAACTTACAATGACACCACAAGTATCAATGCCTCTGGTCCAAGGTCCACAATAACCACGCGTGTGACTGTAGACACCTCGTGTCATCTGTCAGGGCCTACATCTTTTCACCTATAAAACACAGGACTCAAGCCAGAAGCTCGTGTGCATCCTCTGGTTTTAAGTATAGCACTCCAACCCAGGTCACTTCAAGACAGGATGAAAACTACTTATACATGCTCTCATAAGAAAACATAGGCATATAAAGTCCATTTGAAATCTCAGTGTTTAGCAGTAATGAGCTAATTGCTAATCTTCACATAACCATTATGCACGCACTTGGTCAGAAAGAACACATATGGGGCCCTTCAGTGTTGACAGCAAATGACTAGCGCTTAGAACAGAGGATAAAGAAAAGCAGTAGACAACCAAATTCAATTCTACCCTTTTCTTCAATAATGTTTCCTATATTAAGTACAAACTAGATTAGTTTAAGAGTAAACACATCCGAAAAGCACTTCCTAAAGTATACTCCACAGCTCAGAAATTGCTGAGGCCAATTGATCATCATATACATGTTTGTTCTGGAAATAAAGAACACAGTAGCCAGCCTGACTGAATTATCCACCATTCAGAATGCACTTATAAAGATAGATACAAGAGAAATTCATAGTCTAGTTTCTTTTTGGAAATGGAATACCAGAAGTCATACTAATTGTTGGGCATCCATACAGTTTAATGGAACCAGTAGACATACAAAGATGGAAACTACAATTACAAAGTATCAGAATTTTTGCTGCAATGAAAAAAAAAAAAAAAGACTATGAAAAAAACTTTTCTGTCTGCAAGGAGAAAGTCTACAAGGAAATAGCAATGATGTTTATAAAAATTACAAACACTGTTAACATAGACTCATATGATAAATTTCTGAAATGTGTTAAATAAAGGGACGTTCTTTAATCCTGAGTCTAAGAAATATTCACAAACCAAAAGGAAAGCATAAAGTCACTAATAGGAAGTGAAATTATTTCAACTCAATCCCTGAAAGAGGCAAGAAAAGATCCTTAAATGGAGTAAAAAGTTTATAATGTCAAAGTCAGGTATGTGGAAGAAAAATTCCATCCCATCCTATCCCTCCTACTCATAATAGACCATTTTTTTAAAGTAGGCTGGTTTAGAAACAACTCCAAGAGTGAATTTATGCCAAAGCTCTTCAAGTAACTCTACAACACGGTGTTCAATTGGCAGAGACAGAGACCTGAGTTCAACGAGCCAAATATCCCAACTCGACATCGCTTTGGTGTAATAAATGCTATTACAATACTATTTCTTTAGGAGGGTTTCTTCTATGTGACACAACTATTACAAAACATTAATGCTTTTCTGTTAAAATGAAAAATTGTGTTATGGATTAAGCTTTGTGCACTGTGTTTAAATGAGGGAGGGAAGGAGTATGCTGTCCTTTAATGGATTACGCCTGTAGGGAAGGTGAAACTATCCATTAAACTGAAAGGGATTCTGCCTGAGAGAATGGAGAAACATATCAGGTTGACAGAATCTGAGAGACAGATAATAGTTTCTGTTATGAAGAGGATATGCCTATTCCAAATGTTTGCCTCTAAACTAGCTTAGGGAATGCAGCATTAGCAGAAAAAAATAATGTGTGTTAAATTCAGTTAGTGTTATTGCCAAACCCAGACAGGTAGAATTTTGAGTTGGGAATTCATTAGATCACTGTTTAAAAAGCATAACACAAAAATATTTCTTTAAGATAAATAACAGTGTTAGAAAACACTTTATGAATACAGCAAAAGTATGTTTTCCACTTTTGTATAGAATTTCTTCAGAGAAAGGAAATTATCAAAGATCCAACACCTGCTAAGAACCAAGGGCTGTATTAAGTGATTAACATACTCTGTAACTTGATTCTCATAATCTTTTAGGTAAATATTATGTTAATTCCAATTCAAAGAGAGGAAAGATTTAGTCAGTTAACTAAAGCTGTCCACATGCTAAGCACGGCACCACCTTCTAAAGGCCTGTGGGCATGTGAAGAGGTATATTGTACAAGTAGTTTTAAATTTGTTTGTTGTTTTTGTGGTTGTTGTAATGGCTTTGCATGTACCGTCAGTAGGAGATACCAAAAAAGCAGATACCAAAATGACCTAACCTGGTTTAGGAGTCTGGAAAATTCTCCCAGACATAATTTTAAGACTCAAAGTAAATTTCCCTGTCACACAACAGTGTGTAGAAGGAACAGCCTTTGAGTGTGTCTGTCTGACTCTACAGCCTATTTTCTTAGCTGTCACTTGTGATGTTTGGCTACTATAATCATTAATATGTTTCTATTCAAAAACAGAAGGTGTATGTTTGCTTCCCAATTATCTGGGTGAAATCCACGTCCAGAAGCCTGGTGTGTGCTTAAACCCCCAATAAATTATTGTGCTCTCAGTTGCTACTTGCACTAAGGGAAGCCCCCTCCATTGCCTTGCAAAAGGAGAACCCAGGGAGAACCTCACCAAAAACCTAGACCAATGGAAATGTGAGCAAGAGCCTAGCAAAACCAGACAGTTCCCCTTTCAAGGCAGGTTTGCTTGCAGTGATGTTGGGTAACCTTAAGCTACACAGTTCAAAAGCCACCACTGACAGTCAGATTCCAGCTATCTACCTTCCTGAAAGGGGACCAAACCTGGTCTTTACATCTGCCTATCAGCCACCCATGACCTCACTGACCTACTCCGATTTGTCAGATCCAAACCCAAAGTGATAACCAGATGTGGTTTGTTTCACTGACGTTGTGGGTTTTGCTTCCCATTTCTGACGTCTACAGCCAGCCAGACCCACTGAGGAACTGGTGCTCTCGCCCTGCCCATTCATCACCAGGCCCACCACCACCAATATTTGCGTGACCCAGATATGGAGGTCCCCAGACCATATTTAACATGTATTTAAAATACATATCTCAAGTAAATAAACTAATACGCTAAATTTAACTTCAATCTGTCACCTTTCTCTTCAGCCCTACCATACATTATCTCTAAATAGAGTTCGACTCTCTGAGTTTGAAGATTGTTTTAATTTTGCTGCTAAATAAATCCAACCTAATGGAAATAGCACTTGACACTTGAGGTGCAGTTATTAATTGATATATTTAAAAACTCATTTAAAAATACCTCAAATACAATAACTGAAGTTACATAATTTCAGACACGAATAACCCCCAAACAGCTAGAACCAGAATGAATATTTGAATGTGCCGTAGAATCTATGTTGCTTCTCAACGAAGATCTTTTTCAGTTTTAACTCAACCTTGAATTTATTTTTCCTATAAGAGGAGCAAATGTAAATCTCACTCACAGCCAAGACCTCACCATGGTGGCAACCGGATCGAAAGATCAGAGTGAAGAGGAAAGCAGTAGAAAAAAGCCTACACAAAGAAACCCTTCCAGGCAGTGTGTACCTGGCTTCGTGGATTTAATGATGGCTTTGAAATGACATCGTTAAAGAAGAAGCCACACTGAAAAGCCTTAAGCTTAGGTAACTATGTATGCAGAGCATGAGAAATCTCTGCAAACAGTAAATAAAGCTGTCTTTACCAAGAAGAGACAATGCTGGCCCAGTTTAATTAGGGCGCAAAAAAACATGGGACACCCCAAAGGGGATTAATTGTACTTGGATACCAAAATAAAGTAGAATCAAACCACTACAGAGTACCCCATAAGCCACAGTGAGCCAATTATTAATAAGGAACATCATGTTAACATAAGCCTGTCTCTACACTCTATAAATTGCTGTACAAACCTGCATTAGCCATAAAATAAATTACATACAATTTTCATTCCAATGTCAACATGTACCTAAGTATATAGGCATTTTCAACGTATTCTTTTATTTGTGACAATTATTTGTGACTAAGATTGAAAAGGCTGGATAGAGGTTAGTCCTAGTAAGGATTTCAATACAAATTTTCATGCAAGGAGTGTACAGGCTAATAAGCGCTTGTCTTTAAAGGATGTGAAATTAACCGGGCCTTTTCCTGGCTAGTTTGCCACACGTGACATTAACATATGATACGCTGTAATAAGTGAAGCATTCAGAAGGAGGCTTCGTTAATAGGATTTAGGTATTGACATATTAATAATAAGAATAACTAATTTTGAAAAATAACAGGCACTGAGAAGGTCCCACATAGGTAAATCATTACAAAAATTACAAATCCAAGTGCTGAACAAGGGTAAAAGTTCAGTCAATTAAATGAAGAATCTGGCACGGGCTGGATGGGTCATTAGTGGACTGGAAAGAGTATATCTCTTGTCTAAAAACATGCAGTTTTTTTTCAGTTAAGTACATACGCAAACCAAGCAACACATGCTCAAAAAAAAAAACACTTTTGTTTCTATCCGATGCGAATCCAGAACATTTATACAATAAAATGAAGAGCATCAGCAGAGTGTTACATGCATAAGAACACAAAGACAACTACCCTACCTACACCAGATGACAGAAGATAAACATTTATATCTTGTACAGATCTTGTTGATTATAGCATTTTGTATTGTAATAAGTGCTCAGTCAATTTATACACTGTTAAATGATTTTGTCAGTGAAAACGTGTTGCTTAAAGGTAATTATGCCACATTGTGTCTAAATTAACTTGTTTCTCTGAATATTATTTTTTACATCAAGGATTCTACAGAGGCAGAAAAACCCATTGGATGGTTGCATTTGAGACCTTTCTTTAATAATAAAATGATTATTATTAAAAAGAGAAAAGATAAGAGTATCACGGTTTAGTGAAATTCCCTGAAAAGTAATTCTCAAGAGAGAAAATTGAATCTTTAATTTAGTGAATCCTGATAATTGCTTATCTTTAAAGTTTGAGCTTTAATTATAATATGCAAGACAGAAATGAAAATCTCTTTAAGCAGCTGCTTAAGGATGATCAGCGGCAGGTGGATTTATAAATTCTAATCTGGCCTTTGCTTCAAAATATGAATTTAAACAACTCAATCTTTAAATGTACTAATAAGATTACTTGTATTTAGTAAGCATCTAACTGGACATGTGGTTAATAAGGTTTACCACCTAAACTACCAGAATGTGGCAGTTAAAAACTATGGCTGTCTAAGCAGGTAGTCATTTGTAACCTTCTTTTAGAATTCTGTATCTCCTTTTCACTGCTAAATTGATAGCAATTTGAAGTAAGACACCAGTTGGGAAATAGCTGTCAAGTACAATTTACATCATAAACAGAATCCTGTAGTTAGAAATATCCAGAGAGCTATCTTGACATTTCATTTGTCTGTTAGGTTGATGGCCATCCAGAGTGGTGAAACATGTATCACATCTTTATTAATAAGATGCTTCATTTTTATTGGAACAAAAAAGTGGAACAGAAAATATAAACCTAATAAAAGGTGAACCTACCGATTGCATCATGATCTGTAACACAGTAAAATTCTATGGAACAATCAGAATATGACGTGAAAATCTTTACCATAACTGACAATCGATATACGGTTGTAGGGAAGACAACTCTCTGTCTCAGGCCCACTAGTGGGCTCCTCTACTCATCCTGTAATTCCTATCCTAGTCTCTGGGCTCCTCTACGCATCCTGTAATTCCTATCCTAGTCTCTGGGCTCCTCTACGCATCCTGTAATTCCTGTCCTAGTGTCTTGTTCTCCTCACTCCTCTGGGATATTTTATCTATAACATATCTTCAGTCATCATCAGTTTGCATTGATTTTCAGATCTGTATCTTCCTCTCAGTACACTGTCCTTAGATCCTGGCACATACCTCCAACTGTTCAGTGCACATTTCTGTGTGATTATGATACAAGAACCTTAAGTATATGCCCTTAAATCAATTCTTTCTCTACCCTGACTCCCAATCAGCTCTGTTTTCAGTGTTTTTATATCCACCATTTGCCCTTTTTTTTTTTTCCTGGAATCATCCTTGACTCATCTCTCCTATTTTTCCTTCATCTAATCTACCTCAAAGTCCTATCGGATCTGCCTTCAGCATGTGCCTTGATGACACTGTCTTCATAACCACCTGCACTGTTGCAGTCCTTGTCTTCACTATTATCAGCTGTTGCCTGCACGGGGGGTGATGGAGCTCTTATGTCCCCCACCATCCACCCCCACAAGTCAATCTCCACTATGAAACCAGGCAAAATCTATAAAACAATATCTTCACATATGCTTGAAAACCTTCATTGTTCCTCATTGATCTTCAGTGACATTTGGAGAAGATAAGTCACTGGTCTCAGATAGTAATAGTGGGTCTGATACAGTAACAAACGGAAGCAAAGTGTCCAGCAGTTCTCAGATCATTCTCTCTCCTCTATTCCATGTCCATTTTATCTGCCTACCTTCTAGTCTTAAGGATCAAGAGCAATGCCAGGCGCCCCACCAGACCCTTGGATGTGCACAGGCAGAGGAAACAGCTGCACAGGGGCAAGAGTCTCCCATTGATCTCGCTGCAATCCTCCCTTTTTGTTCCATCTGCAGTGGCAGTACCTGCTTGGCTTCCCAGATTTTCCCATTAGTCAACTGTTAAAAGTGAAAATAAAGCAGCAAGGGAAAATGAAATGTTACAAACAATGGGAGAATGATGACATTTTAGCTGATTTCTTATAAGAATCCTTGGGGTCAGAACAGAGTAGAGCAATAACTATAAAGTGCTAAAAGAAAAAAAAAATACTCAGAATTCTTCCTCTAGTGAAGATATCCTTCAAAAATGTGGGAAAAATAAAGACATTTTCAGATAAAAGAAAACTGACAGTAGTCTTTTTCAAGAGATCTGCTTTTGAAGAGATGATAAATAAAGTCCTTTAGGGTGCATGGAAATGATACCAGACAGGAACACAAATTGGCAGAATGGAACTGGAACGAAGAATATTAGAAGTGGTAAATGTCCAAGTAAATGCAAAAAAAAAGAGAGAAGGAATGATTTTCCTATTTATTCCTCCTCATTTCGATATATATGTTTCAAGCAAAATTATAATATTTTCTTACAAGGTATATAACCTAGAGTATGTGATTTGATATTATATCATATCATATTAATAATCGTAAAAAATTAGGGAGTGGCATGAACTCATATGGTTGCAAAATTTTTATATTTTATATGAGTTAGTATAATATTAACAATTCTTAGATTGTAAAAAGTTAAGGGCATATATTTCATACTGTAGAGCAGCCAGTAAACACACGCACATACACACACACACACATACACACGTGTGCACACACAAAAGAAGTCTAGCTAAAAGACCAATAAACAAAATAGAGTTCTAAAAAGATTTAATTAATTTGGCAAAAGTCAGTGTCAACGAGAAGAGTCAAACTCTGTAAAACATTGGAAGAGATTTATTCTGAGCCAAATATGAGTGACCATGGCTGTGACACAGCACTCAGGAGGTCCTAAGAACGTATGCCCAACGTGGTCAGGTGCAGCTTGGTTTTATATATTTTAGGGAGGCATGAGACATCAATCAAATACATTTAAGAAATGCGTTGGTTTGGTCCAGAAAGGAGGGACAACTCGAGGAGGGGGAGTGCTTCCAGTCTATAGGTAAATTTAAACATTATCTGGTTGACAATTGGTTGAGTTTGTCTAAAGACCTGGGATCCATAGAAAGGAGATGTTCAGGTTAAGATTAAGGATGGTGCAGACCAATATTCTTTGGGATTTTTACAGTGGCTGCCCTTAGAGACAATAGATGACAAATGTTTTCTATTCATATCTTAAAAAGGTGCTAGACTTTTAGCTAGTCTCTTTAGGATTGGGAGGGCCTGGAAGAAAAAAAAATTAGCTATGTTAATAGAGATTCTTTACAGATGCAATTTTTCCCTCACAAAGGACAGCTTTGTAGGGTGATTTCAAGATATGGCAAAAGAAACATGTTTTGGGGTAAAATATTTTTCTTTTCTTCCTTGTCTCGTAATGTTATGCCAGAGTCAGGTTGGAAAGTAAGTCACAATATACACAATATATAGGGCTAAATAAAACCCATCTGATGAGAATTTATTTATGATTATTAGGGCATGACTCCCCAGACCCCTTAGATAGGAATGTGGGCAAGATAAAAAAAAATCAGAGCTTAGTCCTCATCAGCAAAGGAGAAACCGAGGAACAAAAACCAGAGGAGATAAGTAAACACCAAATAATAAAATAGCAGACTCCACACCAAGTATGTGAAAAATTACATTAAATGTTCATGGACAATAGCAAAAAGTTGAGGTTATCGAAATGGATTTAAAAACTAGTCCCAACTACAGGATGTCTACAAAAGTCATGCTTCCAATATAAAGAGATAAAGATGAAAGTAAATATATGGAAAACATCTATCATGCAAATAGCAAGCATGGGAAAGCTGCAGTGACCAACAACTGTTATAATCACCTAGAGAGGCAGATGACCCCCCAGTCCACCACCCAAAAACTGGCTCAGATGTCAAGACAGATGAAGCCACACATGCACACATACGAAAAGGGTGTGAAAAGGTTTATCACTTGCATAACTGAGGCCCCTGGGGAGAGCAGGGCAGACCTCTAAGGCAGGTTCAGAATTGTTGGCTTGGGTTGTTATTGTCGCTGCTGGGGAGGGCTGGGGTGAGTGTTCCTGTGCCCAGGCCTTGGCTTGTGAGGTTTTAATCTCTCGTCTGCACCAAAGGAGGAAACATTAAGGATAAAAGAAAGAAGTAAAGATGGATTATCTGAATTCTCACCTTACTGCTGTTTCTAGAAGGATTATTTCTAACACTGCAAAACTGGAAACAAGCCAATTGCCCATCAACTGGCAAATGGATAAACAAAGCATGGTATATTCAGACTATGGACTATTCCCCAGCGATACAAACAACCCAAATACGAATAGACACGACAGTAGGAGGGAATCTAAGAAACATTATGCTACGGGAAAGAAGTCAAATAAAAAAGACTTCATATAATGTGAACATATGCATATGAAATTCTTGAACATGCAAAATTATGGTGAAAGAGTGTACATCAATGTTTGCCTGTGGCTGGGAGTTGGCAGAGAGTGGACTGCAAAAAGCTGTGAGGAAACTTACTAGAGTAACAGAACTTTTCTGTGTCTTGAATTTGATGGAGATCATATGACTGCATACAATTACCAAAATCTATCAAACTGTACATCTAAAATCAGTTATTTTTTTTTTCTTTTTCCTTTTTTTCTTTTTTTTTTTTTTTTTTTTTGAGACAGTCTCGCTCTGTTGCCAGGCTGGAGTGCAGTGGTGCAATCTCAGCTCACTGCAACCTCCACCTCCCAGATTCAAGCGATTCTACTGTCCCAGCCTTCCCAGTAGCTGGGACTACAAACACGTGCCACCGCACCCAGCTAATTTTTGTATTTTTAATAGAGCCAGGATTTCACCATATTGACCAGGATGGTCTTGATTTCCTGACCTCGTGATCCACCCGCCTCGGCCTCCCAAAGTGCTGGGATTACAGGCATGAGCCACCGTGCCCGGCCGAATTTTATAATATATAAACTACAACTTAATAGAACTAAAACAAGCACACACACACACACACGCACACACAGACGCATATGCTCCTATACTCATATAGCAAACTGCTATGCAGTTCTCAGTTTACCCCTAGTTTGTGCGTTCAAAGAGAGCAACGACACATATGCATGAACCCTTTGGCAAAGAGGGCAATGCAGTACAACACCGAATTTCTTTTTAAACAAATGTTGCTGTGTCAACTTGCTATTCATTCAGAAGTATTGAATCTTGACCTTGGTACCTCACATCACGTACCAAAATGATTTCCATATTCATTGCAGATCTAAATGAGAAAGGTGAAAAAATAACATTTTCAGAGGAAAGGAGAAAAATAGCTTCAGGACTTATAGAGGGGGCACATATTTCTTAAACAATACATGAGAATAAATAATAAAAATAAACGTTGATGAATCAGAACATATTATAATTAAGAATTTCAATTAATAGAGAGAAAAAAGGCATACCATAGAGTGGGAGAACACATAGTATTTATGATATCTGACAAACTGCTTGTACCCACAAGATACAAAGAATTTCTATAAGCAAATAAGAAAATGAAAATAAACTTGTCCAAGGCAATTCACACAAGTATATTCACATGGCCAAAGTGTGTATATCCCATCAGCATCGATAAGTGAAAAGAGAAGGAGAAAAAGAAGAAAATCTGTTGCAAATTTAGATGATAATGTAATGCAACTATAATTCTCATACATTTCTGGTGGTGTGTGTATTGATTCATCCACTTTGGAAAAATATTTAACAATGACTAGTAAAGTTGAGTGCATGCCATCTCTATAATCCAGCATTTCCAACTCTAGATATATATCCAACAGAAATGAATTCACATTTACCAGAAGACATGTGTAAAAAATGTTCAAGTACTATTTGTAAAAACCAAAAGGCTAGAAACTAATCAAATCTTTATCAACTGTTGAGTGGAAACACAATCTATAGTATACTTGATAATAACCTTCTATAAAACAATGAAAATGGACTAACTGGAACTATTTGCAATAAAATGGATGAATATCACAAATGATGCTGAGTGGAAGAAGCTAGACAAAAATGCAGTACACAATAAAAAATTTCATTCATAAAAATTTTAAAACTGGGCAAAACTATGCAGTTAGAGATCAGGACACTAGTTGTTCTCGGCAGGAAAAGTCATTAGACAGGAACATAAAGATAGCTTCATGTTCTGTTTCTGAATGATGGTTATAAACATAAGCATAATTTATTAAAAAAATCATTAAGCTGTACACTTTTTACATGATTATTATATTTTGAGAAAAGTTGTCTTTAAAGAAAACAGCCTAAGAAAAGGCAAAGGAACTGGTTATTAAAACCATCACATCAAAAGACTGAAAAGGCTGAATGTAGCATAAAGACAGAAACTTTCAAGCTACTCAGACAAATGTTATGTACAGATCGATGAAAATCTGTCTGCAAGACATTCATCCTAACTTCTCCAGGAATGCATTATCTAATGGAGTAGCATTATTCATTTTGCTTTGATTTTGGTAAAGTTGGTTCTGAAAACTAAAAGAAACCCACATCATCTCACTGCGCAATGACTTAAGGTCTCCACCCTTGTCATCTGGTAGCTGACTTTAAAATGTGTTGTGGGCCAGGGCATGGTGGCTCATGCCTGTAATCCCAGCATTTTGGGAGGCTGAGGTGGGAAGACTGCTCGAGCCATTAGCCGGCATGCGGCGTGTGCCTGTAGTACCAGCTACTGGGAAGGCTGCGGAGAGAATCACTTGAAGCCAGGAGTTCAAGCCTGCAGTGAGCCATGATCACACCACTGCACTGCAGTCTGGGTGATGGCATGAAACTCTGTCTCAAAAACAAAGCCAAAAAAAAAGGTGAAGTGGTGCAGAAATCACTTTTCCTTAATAGTCAGTATCATCATATGTGATACTAACAGATATTAACAGATATCTGCTTATTTGTTTATTTTGCACAAGGGATTTTCACTTTAAGGTTTAATGACTGCCCTATTGGATTTCAGACTTACATGGGGCCTATGGCTGCTTTGATTTGGCCAATTTCTTCCATTTAGAACAGATGTATTTACCCAATGCCTGTACCCCCATTACATCTAGAAAGTATCTAATTTCCTTTTTGATTTTATAGTAGAGCAGTGGAATGGCCTTTTGAAGTTACAATTACAATGCCAACGAGGTGACAATACTTTGTGGACCTGGGCCAAAGTTCTCCAGAAGGCTGTGTGTGCCTGGAATCAGCATCCAATATATGGTACTGTTTCTCCCATAGCCAGGACTCATGGGTCTAGGAATCAAGGGGTGGAAGTGGAAGTTGCACCACTCACCATCACCTCTAGTGACCCACTAGCAAAATGTTTGCTTCCTCTTCCTGTGACATTACGTTCTGCTGGCCTAGAGGTCTTAGTTTCAGAGGGAGGAATGTTGCCAGCAGGAGACACAACAATGGTTCTATTAAACTGGAAGTTAAGACTGCCACCTGGTCACTTTGGGCTCCTCCTGCCTCTAAGTCAACAGGCTAAGATGAGAGTTACAGTGTTGGCTAGGGTGATTGACCTGGACTATCAAGATGAAATCAGCCTACTCCTCCACAAGGGAGGTAAGGAAGAGTAAGCGTTGGATACAGGAATCCCTCAGGGCATCTCTTAGTATTACCATGCCCTGTGATTAAGGTCAGTGGGAAACTACAACAATCCAGGCAGGACTAAAAATGGCCCAAACTCTTCTGGAATGAAGGTTAAAAACCACTATCTGCTGAGGTGCTTGCTGAAGGCAAAGGGAATATAGAATGGGTAGTAAAAGAAGGTAGTCATCAATACCAGCTATGACCATGTGACCAGCTGCAGAAATGAGGACTGTAATTGTCATGAATGTTTCCTCCGTATTCTGTTAAGAACATGTTTGTGCATGTATACACTTGTACTAAGAAAAGATCTTCATTTTATTTCTTTTTCTTTTATCATGTGACATAAGACTTATTGACTTCATATCAGCATTTAAGTGTTGTTAACTTTATGTAATAGCATTTAGGTTAAGGATTAGTGCATTTCTGGTTGTACAAAGGATAGTCGTATCATGCTAGGCGTAAGTATGACCTCCTTGTGGTCTTTGTTGGAAGATGATGTATGATTACAGGAGATGTGTATGGGTTCAAGTTGACAAGGGGTGCACTTGTGCTGGTTAATATTGAGGGTTAACTTGATTGGATTGAAGGATGGGAAGTATTGTTCCTGGGTGTGTCTGTGAGGGTACTGTCAAAGAGATTAACATTTGAGTCAGTGGACTGGGAGAGGCAGACCCATTCTCAATCTGGGTGGCACCATCTCCTCAGTTGTGCATGGCTAGAATAAAAGGAGGCAGAATTTGGAAGGGTTTGACTTGCTGAGTCTTCCAGCCTTCATCTTTCTCCTGTGCTGCATGCTTCCAGCCTTCAAAGATCAAACTCCAAGTTCTTCAGCTTTTGGACTCTTGGACCTACAAGAGCGGTTTGCCAGGAACTCTCGGGCCTTGGGCCACAGACTGAAGGCTGCACTGTCGGCTTCCCCACTTCGGAGGTTTGGGACTTGGATTGGTTTCCTTGCTCCTCAGCTTGCAGACGGCCTATTGTGGGACCTCACCTGTGACTGTGTGAGTCAGTACTCCTTAATAAACTCCTCTTCATATATACATCTATCTTACTAGTCCTGTCCATCTAGACAACCCTGACTAATACATTCCTTTCCCATGTTTTTCCTAATTGGAGTGTTCTTTTGTAAGACACTTGCAACATCTAGAGAAAAGGTCTGAAATGGTGTAGCTTTAAATAATTCAGGAAGAGATAAAAGTACCTCATATAGTAAAGAAAGAAATGGAGGGGGGTGGAAAATGTGCCTTAGATTGAGTCATCCGCTTGATTTAGGAAGAGGAAACTCAGAATCATCTTTATGAAAAGCTAACCAAGATTACTGCAAATAAATGAAAAGTATATGAAAAAATATGAGCATTAAAAATATAATAAATTCATATTAACCAAATACAATGGTTCCTGTAGACAGGACAAAACCAAAAGACAAAGTCAAATGAATTTTCTTTTGTGAAATTGATGCAGCCTGTGTTCAGGGCAAATGGAAATCACACAAATTTTTATTGTTTACCTTAAAGTTAATGAATAGCAGAAATCAAATATTAAAATATAGGCCATCCATAGTAAAAATCAAATGACAATGCTGCTGTATTTCTAACAAAGCAAAATATCTTCCAATTCACATGTGAATTACAGGTGACTAGTGGTAAAGAAAGGGAAATTGAGCAAAAAAAAAAAAAAAAAAAAAAAACCCACAAAACTAACAACAAAAAAAACCCTAGTGTCCATTATCTGCGCAGACTTTATTCTCAGTTTATTTGTAACCATTACTTCTATTAAATTATGTAAACATTTGCTGGACAATACAAAGTTTAACGTGACCACAGGCCAAGCACTTCAAATACCTACAATAATGTCTTTGGCAAGCTACCTGAGATTACTCTCCCCACCTCCATTCCTCATTTGCTATATTTTGAAGCCTCTTTCAGAAACAAAAACAGTAAGTATACTTTTAACAGGAAGATTTACCCCATCAAAGATGCTTTTCCATTAAACATTTAGCATTCACAGCTTTGGAAATCAAAGCTCAAGTCTATTGAAAATAGATTTTAGTAAAAAAAAAAAAAAAAGATATGGTGGCAGACTGCTCTTGGGATTCTTGAAGGAAAAAAAAAAAAACACATCATAAAACTCAGGGAGAAAAATCAGGATGAATTTCTAGGAGCACATTCAAGAGATTTTAAGCCAGGCACGGTGGCTCACATTTGTAATCCCAGCACTTCGGGAGGGGGAGGCAGGAGGATCACCTAAAGTCAGGAGTTCGAGACTGGCATGACCAACATGGTGAAACTCTGTCTCTACTAAAAATACAAAAATTACCCAGGCATGGTGGCAGGAGCCTGAAATCCCAGCTACTCGGGAGGCTGAGGCAGGAGAATTGCTCGAATCCAGGAGGCAGAGGTTGCAGTGAGTTGAAATCGTGCCATTGCACTTCAGCCTGGGTGACAAGAGCAAAACTCCATCTCAAAAACAAACAAACAAGCAAAAAAAAAAAAAAAAAACACTAAAAATATATTTTAAAGTATCCACTACAGCAATAGAATTTTAGAGACTTAAAATTCAAGTTAAGTCCCCTGAGTTCTACCACCTCAGTTTAACAGGTGTGTCAATGGATGCCCAGTAGAGTTAAATTAATTCCTCAAAGTCAAATAAGACAGGCTCAGAGGTGGCCCTGGAACTCCAGTCTGCTGATGGTCCTATCCACTCCTCTGCCACCCCACATCTAATTGGGGGCACTCTTTGTAAGACTGAGTTAAGCAGCCTGTTACACCACACAAGTCATGCATTGCTACAATAAAATAAATGTAATTTATCCAAAACTTCCCGTGCCTTTAGTCAAACCTCAAAGCAATAAAAATCACATTATTCTTCCTTGGCTTTGCCTTTGTGATATTAATAAAAATCACTCTGTGTCTTTTCGCCATGAATCTTGGGAGGTAAGTTTTCCTTCTTGTAAGCAATTCTTCCAGTATGAGAGCTCTGTAGGTTTAAGTTGTCAACCCATTCTATCATGCCCTTAGTAGTACTGATATGGACAGGAGGCAAGAAAATACTGGATAGAAGAGGGTGGTTCCCCAGCAAAGGCGCCACTCTCAAGCCTGGAAACCTGTGGCCCTAAATAGGAACAGGCATTTCTGTTTCTGTGCCCAAATGTTACCTTTTCCAAGACCACTCTGGCCTGCCACGCCCTTATCCTGTGCCTATATAAACCCTAAACTCCATGAGCAGAGGAACAGAAGAGCGTAAGAGTGGCAGAGCGTACAGCGGTGTGGCAGAGAGGGAGCATCTGAATGTCAAGAGGAGTTCAGCTGCGGATGGCCAGAGAGACCAGCTGCAGGATGTCCAAACTCCAGGAAAGATCATCTTCCCACTCCGTTCCCTTTCAAGCTCCCTGTCCCTCCTGCTGAGAGCCACCTCCATCACTCAACAAAACCCCTACATTCACCGTCCTTCAACTAACTCCATGTGACCTGATTCTTCCTGGGTGCTGGATAAGGAGTCAGGTACCAAGAGGGCAGGGTGTAAAAGGCTGTCACCCTGACTTTCCACTGAGCTCGTTTAACACTTAGCCATTGACTGACAGCAACTGCTAAAACAGCATTAATTGTAGCACACCCTTGGATGCTACTGTGGGGCCGGAGCCCAAAGCATTCACCGTGGCTCCTGCACTTGCCTGTCTGTGTTCTCCCCCTCCCACTCCTGTCACAAGTCCCGCAAGGGGGTCAGGGAACTCTACTGTTTCAGTATATATATGAGTGCCTACGAAATGCTTGCTTGTATTCCCTAAGAAGTAGTCCTGCTCTAAGTTGAGGTAGAAAGCTGACAGGAGGGTAAGAGGTTAAGTGAAAATGTTTGAGTTTAGGATAATTGAACAAGAAAGCAGCCTAATGGATGGTGCCTATTATTTGAAATGTATCCCCATCTGGCCAGCGATAGATGGATTGTGTGTATCAGCTCTCTTTGCCTCCTTTCTTCCATACATAAACGAGGAACAGTAATAACTTTTGAGAGCAGAAATCAAAGAGTAAAGGAGAAAGCAGCTCCTTGAATGTGCTTTCCAGTTATCAAAGTTACAGGTTAGCTGAGGTAAACAGTAAAATTTCTGTATCCATTCCATCTGTAATGAACAGAAAGAAATAACACATAAATGTGGTCTCCTCCCCCTTCTCTTTAATCTCTCTTCTCTAGATCTCTGGAACGCCACGTCTTTAAAGTCTTGAACTCTTAAACAATATTTCTGTTGATGACGTCTCTTCCTTGGCTAGCTTCTTACATGTAGATACTGTTCATTATTCTTTTCTAAACAATTGAGTTTTATAAAGACCAATATGATTATGTCATTACCATGCTCAAAAATTGTTAAAAGTTCATTCCCTGTGGAAGACAGAACAAACTTCTCAGCATGGCATGCAAAGCCATGTACCAACTGGCCCCAACTTCTCTCTCTCTCTCTCTCTCTCTCTCTCTCTCTCTGCCACTCACCTCAATCCACTTAGGAAAATGCACAGTATTTTATAACAACATTGCACACCTTCATAACACTTCTTTTAGTGAATTCTTACAGTGGTAGCCCTTCCCTAACTTTTTTTTTTTTTTTTGAGACAGAGTCTCACTCTGTCACCAGGCTGGAGTGCAGTGGCACGATCTCGGCTCACTGTAACCTCCACCTGCTGGGTTCAAGCCTCCTGAGTACCTGGAACTACAGGCACATGCCACCATGACTGGCTAATATTTTATATTTTAAGTAGAAACAGGGTTTCACTACGCTGGCCAGGGTGGTCTCAAACTCCTGACCTCGTGATCTGCCCGCCTCGGCCTCCCAAAGTGCTGGAATTACAGACGTGAGCCACCGTGCCCGGCCCCCTTCCCCAACTTTTTAACATTTAAATTGCACACTCCTTATGGACCTCTTCCATATCTCCCTAGTTTGCCTATTTTTAATTTCTATTTTCATGACCACTATTATGCCTCTCATATCCTTTCAAAGCCTACCATATATAAATTGTGTGCTTTTTGCTTCCCACATATTTTCTTTTAGCTCTTGAATCTTTTTTATCTTTATGTCTTGCCAGTACCATGGGCAATGCTTTTCATAAATAGCACGTATACTATGGCAACTGAAGAAGTGTATATGTCACATTAAATTGAGACATAAACAGGTTAATGCCTCACTTGACTTTGCAATCATGGAAGGACTTCATACTAAGAGGAAATTAGAGATTTTTTTTTTCCAGAAATAAAGAAAGGTACTCAGTGAGTGCTTCCTTAGGAAAACAGACATTACACTGGTGATTTCAAGAAGGAAGCCATTCAGTGCAAAAAAAAAAAAAAAAAAAAATTAGCAGCTCTTAAAACCATTTAGAGACCGAGAGACTAAGG
Organism: Macaca nemestrina; assembly: GCF_043159975.1. Classification (NCBI taxonomy): domain Eukaryota; kingdom Metazoa; phylum Chordata; class Mammalia; order Primates; family Cercopithecidae; genus Macaca; species Macaca nemestrina. Next base: position 10,144,212 of record NC_092125.1, on the reverse strand, counting down.
TCAGAAAGAAATGCTACTGATGTTCAAGAAATTCAGGAACTGCAAGAGACAACAGCCAGTGAGTGACCTCAGCTATCTGCCGCCCTACCTGGGTGATTCACAGAAAGACATTCAGAATTGCTGGAAAAATCTCACTGCTTCCAAGCCCAAGGCCCACACTCCTGCCTGCATCTGCCACTAGGCCACGTGGTTTCTGTTAGTCTTTTACCTCCCAAATCTAAGGCAAATGTCCCCAGCTGATGCCTCTAAGTGGTGGTGGAAGTTCTGAGAATTGGAGTTACCAGGATCGTAGGACCTATTAAGAGGAATCATAGGAAAGGAAAAAGATTCCTAAATATTTACTGACTAATTGGGCACACAAAGGCTGAGAGATCTCTCTAAGTCAGGACTATTTTTCTGAGTTGTAGAATTTCAATAAAGACATACCTGACTAAGTGAGAGAATTATATATTAGATTCATAAAGCAAGTAACTGTCAGATCTTTAGCCCAGTTGAGCTAAATGGGTTGACTAGAATGTCATCGTCTAGTCATCTAGCTGAAGGGGACCCAATTAAAGACCCAACATAATTATGTGTTTCTTAAAATATTTCTTGTTGAAATTCTAAGTATTTGTGACACCGTTTTAAAAATAAGGGAGAGGGCCGGGCACGGTAGCTCACGCCTGTAATCTCAGCACTTTGGGAGGCCGAGCTGGATGGACCACCTGAGGTCAGGAGGTCGAGACCAGCCTGGCCAACATGGAGAAACCCCATCTCTACTAAAAATACAAAACTTAGCTGGGTGTGGTGACAGGGGCCCATAATCCCAGCTACTCAGGAAGCCGAGGCAGGAGAATCACTTGAACCTAAGAAGCGAAGGTTGCAGTGAACCAAGATCACACCACTGCACTCCAGCCAGGGCAACAGAGTGAGACTCCATCTCAAATAAATAAATAAATAAGGGAGTGGAAGGATTAATTAATACAGAGAAGGAAAATCTAAAAAAAAATTGAAAGAAATAAAAATTATTTCTACCATAACAGTGATTTCTGAAATTAACAGGCTGAAAAAGTAGCTATGTCAATATTAAAAATTGGTTCTTCCCTGTGGAAAAAATAGAGCGTCTGATGTGAGCCGAGATCACACTACTGCACTCCAGCCTGGCGACAGAGCAAGACTCCATCTCAAAAATAAATAAATAAAAATAAAATACAAATAGAGCCTCTGACATGAGTTCCACCAGAAAACTACCAATAGCCTATAAATGGTTACAAAAAAAATCAACGCTTCCCATGCTTCTTTCTTCCAAGTAGCCACATTACGTTTATTTTTAAGAAATACAACTTCTGGAACATTACAATTCTGTCCATTTTAATTCACATCTTTACCCTGCCTTTTTGTTTCTCTATTCTTCAATATTTGCATGTCAGCCTGTCTTACGCAGAAATAAAACCTGAATTACGAGCATAACATGAAATTGACAGCTATGGAGTTAGATATGAGTAATATTTGAAGCAAATATATTGTCAACAGATATGATGGTGCATTTTTAGAAAAACTGACCTCTTGCCAACTAGAATGGGAACAGTCAGGACACAGACGAGAGAAAAAGCCAGAAAATATACATAGTATTTATAAATCTGTAAAGCATTTTGAGATATTTTGGCCATATTAGTAATAGTTGTGTGACACTTGACAAATTGTATAACCTCTCTGTGCCTCCATATTGTTTCTTTATTTTTAAACCATATCAGTGATGTGAAAACTATTGTGTCTGTAGGGATGAGAAGATAATTGCTTTTCTTCATCCATCCCAAGGGTTATGGCTGATAGTCCTATAACAAAAGATAGGTTTGCAAAAGACAATCATAACAAATTTCTTTAATAAAGTCTTACGTAGCATGGGAGCCTTTAGAAATGAAGGCCCAAAGACCCAGGGAAAACTGTGTATTTTTATGCTAAGTCTGATATAAAGAAGCTGATAATTGTGCAGAAACATGATTGGACACAAAGAGTGTGATCTAGTGGTAAAAACTAAGTGGGGTAATGCAGCAAGACCTCGGTCTCTCTGCGGAGCATTTCTTCCCCTGGGTATGGAGCAGGCCCCCTCTGGAATGAGGCGCTCACAACTTCCTTCCAGGCACAGTAGGTCAGAGAGTGGCCTTTCTTGATGTTATGGCTCGCTTTTTGAGAGAGGAGTTCTAGTTTCTGTGACCTCTCTTGGGGGAGAAATGGAGGGAGGAGAAAGAAGACTAGAAGAAGGTCACAGAGAAGTTCGTACTTCCAAGGCTTTTCCAGTCTCCGGTTCAAAAATACTCAGCCTGCCAAGCACTCTACTTTGGGGCATCGTGTTCCGATCCTAGACAATCCCTTCACCCCATTCAGGCATCTCTCTCATCAGGACCACCTAAACCAGGGAGGCTTGCTGCCCCCATTCCACTTCAACTTGAGTCATTGTTGTATCTTGGAAATCAGCATCATATTTTATTTGAACTAAGGATTGCTAAGCCTAGTAATTATTTGAGACCTAGGGATCTAGATCAACTATAAAAGTAATGTCCTATGAATGTGATGTTTTCTTTTCTTCAGGTAGTTTTAGATGAAGACACTCAAGGGGTATAAATATCTCCATATTCTGAAAAGCATTCAGGAAGAAATGCTTCATTATGGCTTGCAGGCTGTAATTCTTAGTCCCATCTTCATTTTAAATTTCTCTTTGGAGGATTTAATTCTGCCTCTCCAATAATCAAATAAAAGAATTAATACTCATGTAAAACACCATTGTTTCCCTCTATCAGATGATAAAAAGTTATAAAGAGTAATTGCTTTAAGATTGTATACATGCAGCAACTTCTTATCCTTCCAAAGAAGTTAGGACAGATTTGGGAGAAAGAAAGCAAATTGGAAACATACATCGAAAGCTAAAAGAGTTTCTGTTCTTTGATACAGTAATTTTACTTCTACAAATCAAGCCTAAAATAATCCAATTGATAAAATTATTGTCTATTTGGAATTGAATATGATAAAAAAATTAAAATTATTTATCTAACTACATAACCATTTCTATAGTATTTTTGCAGAAAGTATTTCAAAACCAACATCAATAAGGGGTGAGTATATTAATGACACTGCAGACATGCATATATTGAGAGATGATATAGGCATTAAAAACAGGTTTTTAAGATTGTTAATAACATAGGAGACTCTTTTGTGATAAAATGTCAATTGTAAGAAAACACAGAAAAAGCTTAATAGAAATGCTACAAAATATTAAGAGTGGCTAAGAGCAGTGTATGTATGTAATATTTTTATATTTCAGATATGTTCTGTATTTTTCCAAAGAATAAACATTATATACATTATTAACAAAAGAATATTATATCTAAAGTTGACCAATTTTGTACTTAGTGAAGAAGGAAAACATTTTCTTCAATATATATTTGTAAATGACTGTACATAAAGATATATTGAGACTGCATCCACTCCTACAATCCAAAGTGAAGAGTGTTGCCAATATTCATTATATTATCTTCATTATCAGTATGATGCAAATCACTCTTACTTTCAGCAATTCGTTACTTCACATTAAAGCTGATGTTTCACCTCACACTGACTAACAAATTCAGATTTAGTTTCCCAATAGCTAGGTCTAATGAAGATCAAGTATTTGCCAAACTATTGTCAAAGACAAAAAAAAAAAAAAAAAAGAAAGCCAGACACTAGTTAAAGTGGTAAAGATAAATTTTAATCAGTTATAACAATCACAATAGGGGAAAAAGTCCAGCATGAACTGAATTCAACTTCAATTTGTACAGAGGTTGCTGAGTATTTTAAAGAATGAGGAAGTCCATGGAGGAGGCTGGGTGGGGAAGGCTCAGCAGAATCAGGAAAGTAAAAAATTATAGTGGGTTAATCAGTGTAAATGCGATTAGGCCTGCTGTATCTGCTAACAGACGATTATCAAAGTTATTGATAATAAAAGTAGATTCTATACCAATATGAATATGATAATATGAAGATAGATAGTTAGGATTCTGTCCTCCTACAGCAACTGGAGACAATGCCTACTCCTTCCCGATGGCTGCAGTTCAAAGGGATGGCTTTCAGGTCCTCTGAGGAAGACCCTCCTGAGTTTGAGAAGATGCAGATACATCTCAAGGGGGCAAGGAAAGAGTTCAGAGCTGCAAGCCCTTTTTAGTAAACGCTCTAAGAAAGGGTGGCTAGGGATCTATGATCAAATGTTGACTAGAACCAACAGCACATTCTTTTGGCAGCCTTGAGTTTTCTTAGGCAAGAAATTTAGGAGGACTAGGACCCTCCTAGGAATATGGCCTTGAGATATTAGAAACTATTGATGTAGCTACATTGTCTGAGGTATATACCCTGAGGTTTGCTGTTGTGCACCAGGAAAATTTAGAACACAGACACACAGGAGGAGTTTAGGAACAGAGGTTTAATAGGTAGAAGACAAGAGAAAGAGAAACAACTTCTTCCATAGAGGAAGGAGTCTCCAAGCAGAAAGGACCAGCTGGTGGCAAACGTACTAAATTTTGTAGTTCGGTTTGAGGAGGTGGTGTCTGATTTACATAGGGCTCATAGATTGGTTTGATCAGATATGACACCTACATAGTGCATGGGGAAGACTGAACACTTCTCCCTAATCTTCTTATGAAAATGGGCTTTCCGCCGGGCGCGGTGGCTCAAGCCTGTAATCCCAGCACTTTGGGAGGCCGAGATGGGCGGATCACGAGGTCAGGAGATCGAGACCATCCTGGCTAACACGGTGAAACCCCGTCTCTACTAAAAAATACAAAAATCTAGCCAGGCGAGGTGGCGGGCGCCTGTAGTCCCAGCTGCTCGGGAGGCTGAGGCAGGAGAATGGCGTAAACCCGGGAGGTGGAGCTTGCAGTGAGCTGAGATCTGGCCACTGCAGTCCAGCCTGGGCAACAGAGCAAGACTCCGTCTCAAAAAAAAAAAAAAAGAAAAAAGAAAATGGGCTTTCCAGTTCCATGCCATCTTGTCTGCTCCTTATTGTACACATGGGTGGCAGAAAAGGGAAGATGGAGCTGCCATCTTGAAAATGTCTAGCCCTTAGTTCCTGCCAGCATTCACCAGTGCAAGCTCCCAGCTTGCTTGTCTGTGTCGACAGCTCAACTTTACAGGCTGCTCTTTATTAGAAAATGATTTGGGGCTCCTTTTTATTAAAAAGAAAAGCCTTACCGAGGACTCCCACACCCTTGCTATCTGCCTAAGTGATTTCTTCTAAATTCCTGTATCACTATTTTAATATTTGTTTAAGTTTATAGGCCAAGATTGAGGACCAGTGAAACAGAGAGAGCTCAGAGGAGCCTGGGTAGAGTTTAGTCAAGGACAGAATTTTTGTCAGTATTAGCATCTTCAAAGTGGAATCTGGTGGCCTCAAGTACAACTACACAAGAAAGAAGAAAGTACTTGCAATTTAGAAAGTTTATCTGGATACCTTGCCCTCATATCTAGCAGCACTTTTCTTTATCAGCTCCCAATGAACTTGAATATGTGGTAATTGATTAATTTTTAGGACTTGAATATGATCCCTTTAAGTTACTGTTACTCTACCTTCTCACTAGAGAAGCCCAGATGAAGTACTTAAAGCAATCAATAATACCCATTAATTAAGTACATCTTTAAAGCATAGCAATGTGAGGGCAATATTACAAGTCAGTTTTAAGAAAATGTCAAAACTTTAACTCATATGTCTCTGCATAATTAATCTATTGCATTCAATTCAACAACAATTTGTGAGGGTCTGCTTATAACAGGCAATGTGTTTCATAACTCATTCGCTGCTCATCTAGACGAGCTCTTCCTTGTGACTAAGATATGGACTGAAAATGAATGTTTTAGAGGAAAGTCTTTCAGGAGTCTTTTACAAATAAAATTAGTGGTGGGAATAGACTTCGTCCTGCTCTTTTGTGTGAATAGTCACATACTAAGCTAGGGTGCCACAGCTGTACTAAAAAAATATATAAAAGTCAGAGATTGACCAAGCTAGGACAAAAGCATGCCTACCTCAACAGCTCTCTAGAAGTATGACATTGTCAAAAGAAACATACTACTGTGTTTAACAGCAAGGTATTTGAGGTCAGGAAAACCAAGGTTTGATTCTCAATTGTTTTCTAGACGTGTGGCCATCGTTGGACAAGTTACTAGAATTCTCTAGAACTCCATTCTATCTGTAAATTCTGGATAATAACTTCTTTTTTAAAAAAAAAAATTTTTTTCAAGACAGGGTCTTGCTCTCTTGCCCAGGCTGGAGTGCAATGGCACAATCTTGGCTCACTGCAACCTCCACCTCTTGGGCTCAAACAATCCTCCTGCCTCAGCCTCCCAAGTAGCTAGGACTACAGGCATGTGCCACTGTTTTCATATTTTTTGTAGAAACGGAGTTATTCCTTGTTGCCCAGGCTGGTATCCAACTCCTGGACTCAATCAATCTGCCCATCTCAGCCTCCCAAAGTAGTGGGATTACAGGCATAAGCCACCACATCCCGCCAAGGATAACAACTTCTACCTCATTGGATGTTACACTGAAGTTGGATGAGCTAATGTGGGTACAATTCCTGAAACATAATAATTTCTCAATAAAGACTCTTTTTCTCTTAATAGGTTTCTGTGGGAGCCTTGAATTAGAAGCACATTATAAGGTAGAACTGATAGACCAACTGAACAATTCATATAAATATGTGAAAACAGAGTAGTGCACTGTTAAAGTATAAAATAAAACATGACAGAATCACAAGTTAGTTTAAATATTCCTCTACCTGAAGAAACCTCAGAAAGATCACAATGAAGGTAATACAGTTAGCCCTCCACATCCATGGGGTTCTGTGGTTCTGCAACCAATTTTGGATTAAAAATATTCAAAAAAAGAAAACAAGAAAAAATAACACAAACAAAAAATACAGTATAACAACTATTTACTTAGCATTTATGTTGTATTAGACGTTATAATTAATCTATAGAAGATTTAAAGTATACAAGAAGATGTGCGCAGGTTATATGCAAATACTAGACCATTTTATATTTAGGTCTTGAGCATCTAAAGATGTAGGTATCTGTGAGGGTCCTGGAGTCAATCTCCGATGGCTACCGAGGGAAAATTGTACTTGAGTTCAGCCTCAAACAGTAGATATAAGTTTCCTAGGTAAGTTAGAAGAAAAGCTTAAATGTAAGGATCATCACATCCAAAGGCAGGGGGCTAAAAGGGCATTCAGTGGGGTTGGGGCAGAGAGTTGGTTGAGAGTGGAGTGTGTTGGGGAGACTGAAGCTTAGTTGGGGTACATTTTGCAAGTACTAATATGGAATTGTGAAGTTATCCTTTGGATAGCATGTACCCAAATGAAGGATTACTATATGCACATTTGTTTTTTAGGATGCTGATTCTGGCATTTCTCTGAAAAGAATACAAATCCTTCTTTTCATCTCAAGAGTCATACATATTAAATAAGTTTGTCAATTACATAAACACAGATTTGGGTTTTTTTTCAAGTTTTATACATTAGCAATGAAAAAGGAGAATCTTTTAAATCATGTATTTGAGGTTGAAAAGACCCAGCCCTAACTTGGGGCCTACAGAAAGTACAAGCTTGTTTCATCATGTAATGCACAGTGCTGCAGCGGAGGATTTCTGCCACATATACATTTGTGTCTGTAGAGAAAGAAGCAACACACACAAAAGTCGTGCTCAATGCTGAGAGAATCTATCCCCTGGTGGGGAGGCGAGCAACTGTGCCACTGATACACAGAGGGTTTCAATTGGAGAAGAGCCTTCTACTTTCGCTTGAGTTCTAAAGCAGCTGCATTGGACTTTTGGATATTATCTGAGAAGCACACCTCAGTTTCAATTGTCCTTTTATGACTCACCAAAATAAGCTGGTGAGTATATGGCAGTACTGCCCTGTGTTTCTATGCTATCAAGTTTATTTTTCTCACACAAATATAGGGATCTTTTCTACCTTTCAGAGTTTTTAAATCTATTAGGAAAAATAGCTTTGTAAACCTACTACACAGAGAAGGTTGCCTTGATGATTCTCATCAAAGTTATTAGAAAATTTATTTTAAACATATAAATCATCAGAAGATAATATTCCACACACTGCAGGTCTAATAGTCACTACCCAAATGTAAGATAATCGAAAGGAATGATTTGTTGCATTCTATTTAACAATGTAAGTTACCAGTGAGAACTAGTGACAAGATGATAACCTCGCCATGTCCAAATTCAAACTCCTGGTATATCTGCAACTCACAGGAAATGCAACTTTACTCCTGTTGCTTTTATTTCTGTTAATGAGACCATTATCCTCCTAGATATCTGACTTTTCAACCTCAAAAGTGTGTTTAAATTCCTCTCTTTTTCCCTTCAAAATCTCATTAGTCATGATGAGTTGTAGACTTACTACTTCTAAAATGTCTCGGATATTTTAGATATCTCTGATATCCCTTTTGTTTTATTCTCACTGCCACCTCACTCGTTTAAATCCTGATTACCTTATCTGGACTATTCCTGTAACTTCTAAATTGGCCTATTGCTTCTAGGCTGTCCCTGCCCAAGCCAAACCATACACTGTTGCCATAGGAACCTTCCTAAGGGACAGCCTAATCATTTTATTCTCCGATCAAATGCTTTCAAGTGGGCTCCCCTTTACCTACGGGATAGCTCAGCATAACATACCGAACTATCCAAAAATTGTTTTCAAACTGTCTTCCACTAAACCTTCCTATTCACTATCATCTGTCAACCTGGAACTTGCCATTGGTCTAACAATAATAGACAGCATCTCGAGATTTTTTGGTTTACATGATGCATATCCATAGGTAACAATAATGATTCCCTCTTAAATTGCCATAAGATTTGCTTCTAAATATTGCTGCATTTTATGTGTTCTAGCTTGCATTACAAACACACACATATACACATATAATACAGCATATATGCACACACACACATATAATAGAGCATATATGCATACACACATACATATATTTATATAAATATGTGTTATGTTCTTCACCATTAGGTTTTAAAGTTTTGTTCGAGGGAATCCTAGGATCTAGTCAGATGCAACAAGGATTACTATAAGAGCACGTTGAAGCCTGGAGAGGACCAATGATAGCATGGCTCTTAACCTCCCATACTCTCCCTCCACCAGAATAGCTTTTATTTTATTATTATTATTATTTTAAACAAAGTATCATCTTTATTGAATTGAATAAAAATTCAATTTTATTTTTAATGGCTTTTTAAAATTTGTGGATGCTTGCTTCCAAGTTTAAGAGGTTTCCTACACTCACCTCCTAGATACCCATACTGATTAGAGATCCGAAACAGAATGCCTCAGGATTCTCCAAAGTCGAATTTCACCATGAAACAACTACCTTCCCCAAGATCTTCAGATCAAGCCTCCAAGTAGACATGGTGGCCTCTTCCCAAGACCTTTTGATCACGGCACCCATACTGCTATCCTCTGATTACGACAGCCGTTTTTGTCTTTTTCTCTCCTTTCCATTGTCATCTCTTCTCTCTCTTCCTCTAAAGTTTTTCGTTGCTAAAATAATGTCTCATAGCTTATTCTCCCAATCTCTGTTCTTTAAGCAGATCAAGAGAGTGAACACAACTCTATGGATATCAAGCCAGGCTTATCAATAAACTCCAGAAGGGATAGGATTTATTCTCCTAGATGATCCCAGATGGGGCAGGATTTTGTCTAAGAAGCATCATTTCAAATCTTCTGATAATTCTTATGCTAATGAAACTGCCTTTGCAAAATTCTGTCTGAGACAGTGAAAGAGATCTAACTTGATTGACACTATCTTGCTTCTAACTTCCAAGCTGTTCTTGTTTATTCCTCAGCGAAGGCTGAACTAACTTTGGGAGAAACTCAGTTTATAGACTATAGTTTAAAGTTTAAAACAAAGATGATAATAGCCCTTTACCAAAGCAGGCCTTGTTTTTTTTTTGTTTGTTTGTTTGTTTGTTTTGCCTGGGGACTACGTTGCCTTTGTAGGACTAATATTAGCCAAAAGATTAGAAATTATGGTTTAGGAGTCATGCAGCTGGAGGCTACAAGATTCTGACCCTCTCTAAACTACTTCTAAGGTGAGTGCTTCAGATGGTTTGAAGATCCTGCACTTGATGGATCAGCATCACCCAGTCGGATTAACGGGCGCATCTGATCTTGTGGCCCCCACTCAGGAACCGACACAGCACAAGACGACAGCTTTGACTCTCTATGATTTTGTCTCTGACCAGTCAGTGCTCCTGGCTCACTGACCTCCCCCAACCCATTAGATTGTCCTTAAAAACTTTGTTCCCCAAATGCTTGGAGAGACTGATTTGAGTAATAAGAAAACTCTGGTGTCCTACACAGCCAGATCTGTGTGAATTACTCTTTCTGTATTGCAATTTCCCTGTCTTGAGAAATTGGCTCTGTCTAGGTAGCAGGCAAGATGAACCCACTGGGCGGCTGCATTAACACTTGTTTTTTCCATAGTTAACTGTGCTTTCTCTGGATTCATAAATGCTTCAGAACAGCTATTAACTCAACAAGGGATTGAAGTTTAACTACAAAGACAAAAGTCACAAGAAGTCCTGATGGAAGGGCTCAGAAAACAATATTCCACAGTATGGAGCTTTGGCACTTTGAACCAAAGAAAATTAAAGGCCTTAGAAGCAGCTTTAGAACCAGGACTTTTTGACCCGTTTCTACGCACAAGCGTAGGGTGGAACTCTCCCTCTCACACTGAAGTTTCCTTATCTGAAGCTCCTCCATTAGGAACACAATTGCTTTTACTTCTCTCCCTGAAATTTCATTAACCAGAGAAGATTGAACTTATATCACAGGAAGGAAGACAGAGGAATGTCACCACACTTAGATACACTTTGTCACAAGCTATTGTCTGTTCCTTGGGCCCATTCAACTCTGCTAAAAATCATTTCCTACCCTTCAAAATTGCCTCATGTCCCCCCGATGAAAAAAGTTGTTTAAGAATCTGAACTTCATTGGATTATTAGGTAAGCACTCCCTGTGATTCACCGATACAGGTAATAAACTTGCCTTTTTCTTTTATTAATTTATTGTCAGTTTATTTCAGCAGACTCAAACCTTCATAAGGAGATGGAAAATTCCCTTTGCTCCAATGGTAGTCATGCCCAGTGAGTCTGAGACTGTAGTAGATGAAAGTGATATAGCTATCTTAGAGGACAGAACAAAGCAACAGTCTCTCTATTGACTAAGCAGATAGCACATAGGAGATATCAAAACACGAAAAATTTCTACTGCAGTCCTAGCATTATGTTGATCCCCTGTGATGGTTTCCTTACCACCCTTTTTGTAAAGGACCGAAGCCCCTGCAGCTGTTCCTCCTCATCCTTCAAACTAAACCCAAACAGCACAAACCAACAGTTGCTAAACTACAAAAGTAATTTCTCCCTGTTCCAAGAACCATTTTGACCAACTGTTCCTGAAACTAGGTGAACTTCAGCTTATCTCTCTGGCTTAGGTTCTGTAAAAACTCCCCCTTTTCTTCCCAAGGTAGACACTGCTTTAGGGATCTTCTGATGCTATAGCATTCCAAATAAAAGCCTGAGTTTAATGTGCCTGGTTGATTTTCTTACATGTTGTCTTTCTCAGATCACATAGGAAGTTACTGGCAGAGGGCCAGGTGTGGTGGCTGATGCCTGTTGATGCCTGTAATCCCAGCACTTTGGGAGGCTGAGATGGGTGGATTGCCTGAGCTCAGGAGTTCAAGACCATAGAAGTCTGGGTAGCATGGTGAAACCCCATTTCTACCCAAAAATATGAAAAATTAGCCAGGCATAATGGTACATGTGTGTGGCCCCAGCTGCTTAGGAGGTTGAGGTGGGAGGATCACTTGAGCCTGGGAGATAGAGGTTGCAGTGAGCTGAGATCCCACCACTGCACTCCAGCATGGGTGACAGAGCAAGACTCTGTCTCAAAAAAAAAAAAAAAAAAAAAAAAAAAAAAAAAAAAAAGAAAGGAACTGGCAGAGTCCCAACTGACAGGCATATTTTCTGTTGACCAATACACGGTTGGTTCTTGCTGATATCTGATACTGACTCATAGTCACAACTGCCATACAAAAAGAGAGAGATAATTTTTTCCTGGCAATACACGATGGTGGAAGATACTTAGTGTGGTGTCCTGATAAGATATGTAAGCAATAATGAAGAGGGAACCCCAAGGAGGGAGAACCATTGTTCTGAGAGAACAGCTAATCACAGACAACCTGCTGGCAAGACATCCTGTTTCCAAATGCCTTGCTTGGCAAGTACCCCCAGCAGCAGGAACTCATTCTGCAGGTAGCCCCTCCAGCATAACTCTGTAAAACTTCCCTCCAGCCCCCGCCTCTTGGTGGACAGACTTCTCTCTGCCGCACTGCCCATTGCTTTCTTGCAATCTTTGTACTTTCTCTAATAAATCTGCCTTTCCTTACCCATGACTGTGTCTGTCTTGGTAAATTCTTTTACCTCCCACAACACTGGCCACAGCCAGTTGCACTCACAGCACTTAGGAAAATAAAACAATCAAGGCTGACACTCTGATTATCAATATGTAATGATGTGTTCTTCTTACAAGAACTTATGAAATAAGTAGAAAAGTAACAACAATTTTTATTAAGCAAGATATAAAAAACTTCACCATAGGCTGTTCCTGTTTTCATGCATGGAAGATAAATACTATCACTCACTTAAGAGCTTTTTGTGTAGGAATTCTGCTTCCATATTTTTTCATGAATAAAGATAAGGATGTCCTTAGCATCCAAAATCAGGCAAAAAAAAAAAAAAATTGACATTTCATGTCCTGGTTAGACCACACTGGCAGCTTGCTGGAATGGTCACTTGCTTCTCCCAACTGGAGCTCAAGTCCAGACCCCTTTGTTGTCGGCCCCCTTCCCGGCCACCCCCACCGCAGTCACTTAATAAGAAACACCGGCCACAGAGCTCAGAACTGCTATGACAATTAAAGCTTCCCACCTTCATGAAAACTGTTGAAAATGGGGCAGAAAACAAAGGAGTGTGACAGAATTTCTCTATGTTGTTTGATGCATTGCTTCCAATGTAGAAAGACCTTTCATTGGTTCTCTGGCTTTTGGTTCCATCCTATTGTAAACAAAGAATCAAAGTATAGTAAGGTTCAAAGAAGTAGGGGGTGCTGAATTTGGCAGACGGCACAAGACATGATTAGAACGAAAGCGTACTCGGAGTAGATTAGAATGAAGCTGAGCCTTGGCAAATTGCAAGGAATGCGTAGTAAAGCGGAGCAACTTTTCAAAGTCAGATTTAGAGTACAACTCTGGAATGATGAGACACACAAAAAGATAAATGCTATTTATCACCACTACTCACAATGAGGAATCAGTAGGCAGCCATAACAGATGCTGCGCTGCCCAGATCCCCTCTTTAGGACTGAGGTGCTCACCCACCAGCTGCAAAGACTCGTGCCTGAGTCTCTCTCCAGGCAATGCTCTCGGGTCAAAAGGCAGCTGCCCTGCTGGAGGTTATAGCTCCATCCAGGGACACACAGATTCCATTGATTAGCAGATACAGGCGTATGAAGACCATGTCTTGTCTCAAATTAGAACCGCTGTAAAATTGTTGCGACCCTGGCTAGAATTACATTGCAGGTGAGCTTCGTCCTCCATCCAGTCCTGTTTCTCCCATTCCACTACAGTTGTGATTCCCAAGAACACTTCACAATAAACCTCCAGCACACAGTCTCCTTCTCTGAGTCTCTTTCTAGGAAAGCCTGACCTAAGACAGCAGCCTCCCTATGGCAAAAATTTTGAAATTAATAACTCCTTTATATAGGTCACAAAACCACCAGCAACCAAAACTTTTATTTAAAAAAAAAGATAATTGTATGACTAATCAGCATACATTTAACTTCAAGATTGAAAATGTTGCATCCTGAACTTAATTTCCCTGATTTTACTTTGAACAATCTTTGAGTTGTGTTTCTATTTTTAGAGCACAGAATTTAAGATAAATGTGCATAATTTGGAGAGGTTTCAAAGAAAGGCAAGTCAAGTGATTAAATAATGAGAATAAAATTAGTATAAAAAGGAAGGTCTTTTGAAAGGAAGGGCAAGGGGGCCATTTTAATAAGAGCCTTCAAATACATGCCTACTTACTCAGATAGATGGTTGTGAGGTCAAGCTGGAGGGGCAGGTGGGGATCCGAGCACTATAGACCCCGATTCCTGCAGTAGCTTCCTACATTATCTCCCAGCTTTCACCCTCCTGGAAGCATCCAGAGTGATCCCTGAGAAACCATAACAAATCACATCACTCTTCACCCCAATCATCTCTTCACTCTCCATCAGTCCTTGCCATGAACTACACACACTCTGTGGTCAAGCCCTGGCTGCCTCTAGGGTTTGTCTCCTCCCATTCACCACTACAAAGCTTCTTCCTCGAAGGTGTCCAGCAGGCCACGCCACACTGGACTCAGGGATCTCCCCACAGCTCTGTTCTTCCCATAGTACCACAAACCCTCCACCCCATTCACTTATTTGCTCAATGTCACCTCTTGTGAAAGGATTTAAAGTAGTCTCCCTTCTCGTACTGTTTTAATCCCTTACTTTGCTTTACAAGTCATCAGAGCATTTATTATATCTTGATATTCTAATTCCAATATTCTAATGCTATCTTTTCAATATATACCATTAAATATGGAGAGAATAGATAAATGTAGATTTAGAGAGTTGATTTAGATAGATATAGACAGAGATAAAAATATAGACAAAGACTCTCTTTTGTTTAGTCCTTCGTGCCCACCAAAATGTAAGCTCTGTAGGATCTCTGCCTGTCAGTTAACCCCTCTATTGTGGAAGAGATGTGGAGACACCCAGATATTTCTGTCTAACAAAAAAAAAAAATCACACACTTGATCATGCACTCAATAGGTGCTCAATCAATAGTTGGTGACTGAATGAATGGATGAATGTGATCCCTTTAAATCTGTATCCTCACTATACAAACTTCCTTAAATATCTATTAGGTAATTTAGCCAAACTTGTCTTACTCACTCCAGTGTGGTGTGTGTCTGTCTTTACTTCCTCCTTGTCCTATAACTATTGACAGTTATACAATATGGTGGTTCCACAGCCACCAGCCTCCTTTTCCTATTCTCTAGAAAAGAATGAAGATGAGCTATGGAATTCATCTAACCCTGTCATCTTTTTAAGGGGTATAATATTAAGTGGAAATTCTTTACAAATTTATATTCAATTTGTAAATAAGAATAATTATTATTGCCTGTAACTTTTTAACTTGTGCCATCTGGTTTCTGCCTTCTTGAGATTTGGTATTTTTTATAAGAGCTTTCAGAGTCAGCTTTTGATTTCACTGATCTTTTTTGTTTGTTTTGTTATTTATGTTCTTGTCTTTTTAACTTAGATTTTGTGTGTATTCTTTTCTTTATTTCTACCTTCTACAATGGAATACACAGTTATTTTATATGTATGTGATATATATGGCATATATATGACATATATGTAAGTATTTTTTATTTATATTTTTGTGTTTAGTCTTTTCTTTATTTCTAACTTCTAGAATGGAATATATATATATATATATACACAAAATGTTCGAAGCAGCCTTTGTATTATGGATAAATATTTCTCTGGGATAGACAGTAATAAGTTTTATATATATACACACACACACATATATATAATTAAAATTCTCTTGTTTTTAATACATGTGGGTATGGCTATACATTCTTCTGTAACTACTACTTTGTCTCATAAATGTTAATGCATAAGAATTTTATTGTTTTGGCTTTAAGTTCATTTTGGTATCCACTCTAATTCATGAATTCTTTAGTCACATATTGTTTTAAAATATATAAGATGTTATTGTTTTTAATTTTGGTATGTATTTTAATTGTGGTAAGAGACAATTATCTGCATTATATCATGTATTTGACATTAGCTGAGACTTCCTTAGTGACCATGAATGTAATCAATTTTGAAAATGTCCAAAAAAAAAAGAGGGTTCCCTCTCTAGGCTTTGGAGCCTGCCTCCCTCTGTCTCTGTTCAGCGGGGAGCTTCTTCCTTCTTTTTTCCTCCTTCTACCTTGCCTATTAAACTCTCAGCTCCTTAAAAGAAAAAAAAAAGAAAAAGAAAATGTCTTGTGATTTCTTGAAATGAAAATATCTGCATTTATAGGGTGCAGTGTTGTGTGTGTTTTTAAGTTTTTAAATTATATTGTTCAATTCTATTATACACTTAATATTTTGTATTTGTTTGATCAGTTTCCAGTAGACTAATATTAAAATCAATATTATAATAATAAATACATCCTCAAAATCCTAAAGCTTTATTTATCTTTTAAAATGTTTTATTTAGATAGTCCTTACTATGTTCCAGACATTCTTCTTAGCACTTTGCACATATTAACTCACACAATGTCACAATCATTGTATATTCTTGGAGGATTTTTCCAATTGTTGTTAAATACTTTCCCTATCAGTTTGGATTAAAATTATTGGATTTTTAAAATATGAGGCTTATAATATATAATTATTGTTTTAACTACGATGCCTTTTTACAGGTAGTTTATAGTAGTAGTAGTTTCAGTGTGAAACTCTTTGGATATTTCAGTCTCTTTTACCTTGCCCTCATTCTTTTTTTTCCCCCTCATTCTTAAAGCATATTTTACCTGTGCATAGATTTCTAAATTAGATACCTATTGTCTTTTGATGTCAAATCTACTATCACTGTCATTGCTGTGGCTTTGCAGACAATCTTTTTTTAGGTAGTTTTTAAGAAACTTTTTTCTTTATCCTTGATACTGTGAGATTTCACTGCATTGTGTCTATGTGTGAGTCTATTTTAGTTATTTTGCATGATACTTGTATTAGTGAGCTATTGCTATGTAAAAAACTCAAACCCCAAATTCAACAGTTTAAAACACCGTCATTCATTCATTCATGCTCATATATTCACAGGAAGTTTGGGAATCATCTGACCTACTCAGGATCTGGCAAGGCATACCACGAAGCTGTAGCTTGGGGTCAGGAATAACATTTCACATCTTTCCACCTATGGACAAACCGAGACACACGGCCAATGCCAAAGTACAGAGGTAGGAAAGCACGCTTTCCCTCTAAGCAGACAGACTACAAAGTCTGACAATAGGCAGGTTACATTTTTGGGGACAAGAATTCATTCTGCCATAATCTTTGCTTTCAGTCTGAAAACACATATATCTACTTATTATCAAAACAATTTAGTCTTCAACTTTTTTTTTTTTTTTAGATGAGGTCTCACTCTTGTTGCCCAGGTTGGAGTGCAGTGGCACGCTCTTGGCTTACTGCAGCCTTTGCCTCCCAGGTTCAAGCGATTCTCTTGCCTCAGCCTCCTGAGTAGCTGGGATTACAGGCAGGTGCCACCATGCCTGGCTAATTTTTCTATTTTAGTAGAGACAGGGTTTCACCATGGTGGCCAGGCTGCATCCTTTTGAATATTGTTTCAAACTATTCCTTCTATTTTCATCTTTTGTAGTTTCTTTTAGATGTATATTTCAGACTATCAAAATGTCCTCAATGTCTATTGATTTTACATCTTTTCTATACCTGAAAAGACAATAAAATTCTACTAAAGATTTTCTTTTGTCTTTTTGGACTTTCTAAAATTTACATTTTTATTTAAATTACATAAATAATAAATAATATAATAACATATTTATTTTACAGAAATCTTGTGATATATACAGTTAAATCCCCATCAAATTTTTCCTAGCTCTACCCTGACCTTTAAAAGTTAAATACCCACTCCAAAGATAATCCCCACTCTTATGTATTCATCTATTTGCTGGAATATATACATATACACACACACACACACACACACGAACATAGAGGAATACACATTTGTTTGTGGAGCTTTTTTTCACATATGTGGTTATAATTTTCAAGTTTTTAGGAGAACTTTAGGTTTTGTGGAGAGTGAAGAAAAATTTGGTCTAAAGGCCTGACCAAGCCCCATGCAAATGAAGGGCTCTCTGCATTTTACACATCATTTTCTTTGTGGTAAATCTGCTTTTCTGTGTTTACAGGCACTTTGTTTTTTCACTAAAAAATTTACATTGGCTATCTTTCCATTCCTAAAACAAAAATCTAGCCCACATAACTCATTTTAAATATTGCATATAAAGGGTTTTATCTGTATTAAATCATCATATTATAGCTCTTAACCAAATGTTTGAAGCAACCTCCGGGTTATGGATAAATAGTTCTCTGGGATAAACAGCAATGAGGTCAGTGCTTTTATGAAAGATATATATTTGTAACTAGACTATATACTGTGAAATTGTCCTCAAAAAGGCTGTTCTATTTTATACGCTTACCAATAATTGATATTATTAATCATTTTACCTAGCTTAAAATCATTATACTAATTTTGGTACCTCTTAATGCTTTGAAGTCTACATTGATAAATGTAATTTAAAAGTGTGTTTTTCTTTGATAACATAAAGGAAACTGGAGAGGTGAGATGGAGAATAAAAATAAGACATATATTATTTAATGAACTGTAAAAACAAACCCTCAAATGAGATAGGTCCTATTCCACTACTTCAAAAACATATATAAAGCAATGGGAATACTTATGCATACACTTGGGAATACTCTGGAATTATCTGTGAACACTGATGATATACATAAACCTAGTTTGCCCACAGTCGTAAGTCATTTGTAGTCCTAACATTCTATCATTTGGTTCTTTCCCCAGTATTGTTTTCATTTTTAACAATAATTTTTATTAATTGTTGCACTTAAGTAACCCAGATGGACTGGAGAAAACTCCACTTTGTATTTTCAGCTTCTTATATGCTCTTTTCTACCAGTATATGAGACACATTAGCAGAAAACAAAATTCTTAGATGAACACGAACACATGGTGAAATCTGAAAAAAATAATGAGTGAGAACTAATATTTATTTCTCAACTCTTTCCAAATACACTATAGCTAGTACCTCACTTTCAATAACAGTATAAAGTAAATTCACTGATAATAACCAAAGGCAGCTAACTCCTTCTGGTCTAGGGCAGTGATCAGAGTGGTATTTAATATTGATACCCTTGCAGCCACTTTGCTTACCAGCTAGTTCTCCCTGAAGCAGTACTGCAATCTGCAAGATTCAAAAGCTTGTAGGCAACCAATTGGTGAGGTCAGCGGGAAATATAGAGAATTATAGTTAAGATAGAAGTGACACATGTGGGAAATAGAGACCGGGACATCCTGCCATAGAGTTCTAAAAACAATTTGAATATTCTGGCTACAGTTCTTTTAGTATTTATCATATGCCATATACCTTCAACTACTTATTTTATTTATTCTGTTTGATATGTGGCAGCAATCCCTTTCAAGAGAAATCACATATGAGCTGAGAGTAATATAAATAAAACATTAAGTCTGAAATTTCCATTTCATAGAACGTTTAAATGGAGAAACATTTTTAAAATATGTATGAATACTTACAATCTTCATTGCTGTCCATATTAAAAAAATAATATGATGTAATTCTGTTGAAGGAAACTCAATATCCACTTTAAAGTTAGTAAATTTAACAAGGCTGCCCTCAAAATGATTATTTAGCACATAAAAATAAAAAAGACACATTTATATGTAAAGCATTTAAATCTGTGAAACTTGAATTTTTCATTTAGATCAAATGACTATTTCTTAAATAAATTCTGCTTATATTCATGTTCTACTGTGAATTATTAAAAAGTGAAGTAATAACTGTTAAGGTATTAACTTCATTGGTAGAAAAACTTTATAGTTAAAACTTTATTGATAAAAGCCTGATTTTATCAATGTCATCAAACGCTTCAAATACAAATTGGTTAAGTTTATTCCAATAACATTGTTTTTACATTTTTAAAATTTTCATTCATGAAGTAGAGGAAAGATAAAATTATTTAGGAGTTCATTCTGACAAAGGTGAAACATCCAACTTTACAGTAAATATTTTCATAAGTTTATCAAAAAGGTTAACACTGAATAATAATAAAATTACTCATTTTGTGGCAATAATAAAAATACAAATTTTGATGGAATACAGCATCAAGGTAAACACGATTTTCTTGCTAATTCAACAAACCTGGGAAGCAGAAATGTACTTGGATTTGCAATGCATCCAAAATTGATCATTGCATGCAAGCCAGTGATAATATCCCAATGGCTAAATAGAAACTCTAGTTGTCTTTTTTTTTAATCATAGTTTAGTTATTTAACTAAACTACAAAATTTTTATGATAAAGTTGATGTTGGAAACAAACCAAAAACTCATTTTTCAGCATGGTAATGTGCTCCACTCATTGGATTTTACAAATGTCTGAACATGTAAAGAATTATTACATAAATCGGCCTAAACATGTGACAATTGTATTGAGCTTTTTTTGGTGTGTGAGTACTCTAAAGATGAGTATCCTTTGTTTTTGCAAAACCAGTAAAAATATTTAACAAATTTTTCTATAAATATAGTACCAAAATGTTTGAAGTTTCTACTGAATCATTGAAAACAAAATACGTAAGCAGAAATATATGACAAAGTCAAGAGAGAAATTGAACAGATTAAACAAAGGATATGCAACCTGTTATATGATTTCATTTCTCAATTTTGTAATCCCTTTCTATAATATCTTGACTTGCAGGAGAAAATTTTTGTTGGAGTTTGTATGTTTAATAAAATAAATGGATGTATTTACTAGAATGAAATGAAACTAGTAAGGCCTATGATTTTGCAGCATAAACAAAACAATTTATTTTAATTGCTTTTTCCTAATTAAACTAAGAAAGAATGGTATTCATAGATGGAGATCCAAGGACAATATCTGTAAAAATATTTAAGCTACAATATCAAAAATTTTCAATATACTATATTCTCCAGAGAGCAAAAGTTTCTCTGAGTGTAGAATTTATATCAATATCTGTGAAGCTAATATTTTTCTCAATTATAGATGAGGCAAAAATTTTGAAATTTATTAACCCACAAGATCGAATTTCAAACTTAAAGCAATTTTATGAAAAAAAATCCAAAAATATTAAGACCAAGTTTTAAAAATACATTTAATACACAAAAATACATTTAATACACAAATGGTGATGAATCAATTTATTAGTATGTTAATATCTTGACTACATGATTAACTATTTTATTTATCATAAGTCCATTTAAATGAATGGACTTTTTCCTAATCAGTGTACACAAATGTATTATATTTTAGAAATAATTTGATCTCTGAAAACAGTTTTAGGATGAGACTAATTGGCAAACCAATATATTAATAATCAATTTATCAGTCAATATCTTAGTTCAAGCTACTATAACAGAGTACCATAGACTGGGTGGATTATAAATAACAGATATTTATTTCTCACAGTGTGGAAATTAACAGGAAAAATGCAACTACGTGGATAAATCACACATATGTACCACTAAGGAAAGGAGATTAATGCAAAAAAATACATACTCTTTGAAAGAAATATAAATGTCAAAACGAGACTACACTGTCACTGTTATTCAGACATCTGTACACAGTGAAACTACATAAAAGAGAAAGAAAATACTGACCACAATTTCAAGATTGTTGTTACTTACAAGGAGAGAAAAGAGTCAGTATTTCTGGGGCTCTGAAAGTATTCTATTTTTTGACTTTGACAGGGTTTAAACAAATGTTGGCCTCATTAAAAAAAAAAAAAAGCCTACATTTGAGCTTCATTTTGTTTTTCCTGTATACGTGCCAAATTTTAATTTTTTGTTTTAAAGTAGGTGAACAATCTGAAATTAAAAGCTTTTATTCTAAGGCCTCTGTCATTTGCTAGAGTAGTTGATACTTTTAAAATGTAAAGATGTTAAACAATTATAAATTATATTTATATCAAGGTGATTTTCCCAATCCTAAACAATTATAAATTATATTTATATCAAGGTGATTTTCCCAATCTAGTGAGCATATGTGAATATGTATGTATCTAATGTAGTGAGCATATGCGAATATGTATGTATCTAATGTAGTGAGCATATGTGAATATGTATGTATCTAATG
Organism: Macaca nemestrina; assembly: GCF_043159975.1. Classification (NCBI taxonomy): domain Eukaryota; kingdom Metazoa; phylum Chordata; class Mammalia; order Primates; family Cercopithecidae; genus Macaca; species Macaca nemestrina. Next base: position 10,122,112 of record NC_092125.1, on the reverse strand, counting down.
TAGTGAGCATATGCAAATATGTATGTCTCTAATGTAGTGAGCATATGTGAATATGTATGCATCTAATCTAGTAAGCATACGTGAATATGTATGCATCTAATCTAGTTTGGAGGCTGAAATTCCAAGATTAGGATACAGCATGGTTGGGTTCTAGTGAAGGCCTCTTCCCTCAGAAGACAACTGTCTTTTTGCTGTATCCTCACATAGCAGAAAGAGGTCAAGAGAGCTCTCTGAGTTCCTTTTTATAAGGGCATTAATCCCTTCATGAGAATTCCACCCTGATAACCTAAAAACTCCCCCATTCCCCACCTTCTGATACCACCACACTGGGGTTTAGGATTTCAACATGTGAATTTGGGAGTCACAAACATTCACTCCAAATAAATTAGTAAATACCAATTTGATGTATTTAATGTCAAGTATTTGATAATGTCCTTTAACTCTCAAAATGTCCCTATGTGTACAATAATTTACATGGTAAATTTACCTATGATTGAGTAATTCCTTTCTTAGTTATTTACTCAGGTAATTGCAGGCACAGCAACACTAAGAGACAGGTTAAAAAAATGTTCACAGCTATGTCATAATAACTTAAAATTAGGAACAATCCAAATATCCAAACCCAACAGAATGGTTAAATAATATAGTTTAGTCTTAGCACAGGTTAGTGTGGAAATTAACAGGAAAAATGCAACTACGTGGATAAATCACACATATGTACCACTAAGGAAAGGAGATTAATGCAAAAAAATACATACTCTTTGAAAGAAATATAAATGTCAAAACGAGACTACACTGTCACTGTTATTCAGACATCTGTACCCAGTGAAACTACATAAAAGAGAAAGAAAATACTGACCACAATTTCAAGATTGTTGTTACTTACAAGGAGAGAAAACAGTCAGTATTTCTGGGGCTCTGAAAGTATTCTATCTCTTGACTTTGATAGGGTTTAGACAAATGTTGGCCTCATTTAAAAAAAAGCCTACATTTGAGGTTCATTTTGTTTTTCCTGTATATGTGTCAAATTTTAATTTTTTGTTTTAAAGTAGGTGAACAATCTGAAATTAAAAGCTTTTATTCTAAGGCCTCTGTCATTTGCTAGAGTAGTTGATACTTTTAAAATGTAAAGATGTTAAACAATTATAAATTATATTTATATCAAGGTGATTTTCCCAATCTAGTGAGCATATGTAAATATGTATGTATCTAATGTAGTGAGCATATGCGAATATGTATGTATCTAATGTAGTGAGCATATGTGAATGTGTATGTATCTAATCTAGTGAGCATATGTGAATATGTATGTATCTAATGTAGTGAGCATATGTGAATATGTATGTATCTATTCTAGTGAGCATATGTGAATATGTATGTATCTAATCTAGTAAGCATATGTGAATATGTATGCATCTAATTTAGTGAGCATATATGAATATGTATGTATCTAATCTAGTGAGCATATGTGAATATGTATCTAATGTAGTGAGCATATGTGAATATGTATGTATCTAATGTAGTGAGCATATGTGAAAATGTATGCATCTAATCTAGTGAGCATATGTGAATATGTATGCATCTAATCTAGTGAGCATATGTGAATATGTATGTATCTAATGTAGTGAGCATATGTGAATATGTATCAAATCTAGTGAGCATATGTGAATATGTATCTAATCTAGTGAGCGTATGTGAATATGTATGCATCTAATCTAGTGAGCATATATGAATATGTATGTATCTATTAGGGGGAGGTTTATGTGTGTGCCTGTGTGTTTGCTTTTTATGTGTGTGTAGTTGTAAGCATGTGTACGTGTACTTATGTGTGTGCATTTATTTGTGTGCCTGTCTGTGTGTGCATGTATGTTTTGTAGTAAGGTGAGTATACATTTTCTTTTTGGTGTGGAAGAATACGATCATCACAGAAATAATGAAAATGAGCCGGATTTTGAAAACAGAAACCCCAGAACAGAAATAAAATGTCAAGTAAATGAAATAAAATGAATAAATACATTGTTTTCATCAAGTTAGATGTTTCAAAACACACACTTCAATATTAGCTTATTTCCAGCTTTTTGTTTTCTCAGTATGTGGTTCATACAACTGTAATGCTTTTGTGAATACAGAGCACCAGTAATGGGAAAAGAAGCTCTGTTCTTTATTCCCAGATTATCCTCATTTTGTAATTCTTTTCACTACCTCTTTGTGAGTATTATTACAAAACAAAAACAAGAAACACCTGCTGTATTGTACACATGATTTTCAATCAATTCATCAGCAGCTTCAGAGTAAAAGAAAGAAATCAAGCAAGTTATTAGTCCACTTGGGAACTATGAGAACAGATTTTAAAGGATGTGAATGTTTTCATTTCAAAGTAATTTTTTTTCTTTGCCCTTTGGAATCATCAACACCAAATTATTTTTGGCTTGCTGCTTACACTTTTCATCATTGCCTTTAGATATTTATTGGTAAAAGGCTCTGAATCTTGGGAGCTGCAAAATATGAAGATATGGACAAACACACCTCACACACGAAGATGTAATGGTCATTAGAATGTGACCATTAATTCTGCCATTCTTTCAAATTCTGAATTTACTTCTTTAATCCTTTCAGCTTATAATTTGATATTTTGATTCTTGGGTAGAAAAATTCACTTAAATATAGCAAAGATTTATTGAGCCCCTGATATATAATATATTGGATAAATGCTCTAGCTCTGAAGTTTACAGACCTGGTTTTGAATTTTAGCTCTACAAATAATTATGTAAGCATTGGGCACATTGCTTAACTTTCATTCAATTCCATTTCCTCACCTGTAAAACAGTCATAATGTCCTGAGATAAAACATTAGTAACCCAGAAGCAAGCATAAAATCAAGAAAAATGAAATTATTATTAGACAGGTAGTCATGTAATATTACCGAGAAATTGTCACATCCCCAAACTTTGTATAGTAATGCAAGCATTTGGTGAAACTTTTTTGTTGCTTTCAACTTAAATGAATTGAATGCCAACAAGAATATTTCTAGGATCACATCAAAATTAGTATATAAACTGTGATAAGCTGAGAAAATAACTTATATTTTTCACCAAAACAAGTTGCTCATATTGTATTTTTGCATTGCTTAATGTATATATGAATGCAAGCCATATACCAATTACTAATAAATGCAATAGAATAGAACAGACAACTTCAAAGCTCTTCTCTCTCTCCAGTTTGAACAGGCTAAAGAAATCCATTTTTATTTTATAACATTGGCGGAGTAAAAAAAAAAAAAAGTGAATGAAGTAAAACGATAGACCTAAATGTTTTAATATAACATAATTACGGAGTTCTATTTTTTAAAAAAAGATTGATAATGCATAGAGTTCACTTTATAAATACATATTAATATCTATAGCATAGTAAAGTTAAAAGAAAACAAGTATTTATCTTGAGAATTATGCTGTCATATTCGAGGTCCATATTGAATTAGAAAATGTTAAGCTCAATCTTTCTAGCCACAGAGATTGATCAGTCATCAGATGACTTAGTGTAATCGTCTACATGATCAGTACCTCTGTTGCCTCGTTCAGCACAAGATCAACTAGGAGTTACTAGTTGAGGTAACAGGTAAAGGGATCTCACTGGAGGAGGACAATCACAACCAAACAAATAAATGAAGATTGTGATGAACCAACCAACACTGTGAATCAGTGAAAGTCTGGACTAATTTCCCAAATTCTGAATCTTGGTGTTTTTCCAAGCAAATAGATGTAGTAATTATTGTGGTGACTATGTGGTCTGTGTTTTTACTTTTAGTACAAATTTGCTTCTTTCAAGGAAGTTATGGGCTTGCTACTCTGGACTATGAATACTGAGGCCCTCATGCAGACACCAAGAAATGTCTTCTTGTAGCCTGTGATATGGCTTGTGGACAGCCTTGCTTTTGGGTGCAGGGAATTAAGAGCACACCTGTACTAATGGAATAAGAAGGTAAGCATGAGATACTCTGGAGTTCAATATTCTAACCTTCTACTTGAAAACAAAATGAGATATAAAAGTAGCAGCAATTCTGATAAAGTCATGGGAAAAAAGTACTGTCAGTGACCCTGTTATTCCAGCAGGATCTCATAGAATATGCCATTAACCTCAGTCCACAAGGAAGTATATTATACAAGAAAGCAATTAAAAATAGCGGTGTCTAATCTCTTGTGACTTTGGGGCACTGGATTATCCATAAAACAAAGGCACATCAGTTTCACTGAGGAAAACTCCATCCTTCAGGGACTTCGTTTGGACTTTTTCTCACTGATGTGCGGAAGTGAAAAAGTCAGCTCTTTGTTCCTGGTGTTTATTGGTTTATCACAGTCATCATTCTCTTATTCAGTGAATGTTTATTCAGAAATGTCTATACATAGGCTTTGATTTAGGCATTCATCTATAAGTGAAATAGACATTTTCTTCTTTATTAGAGCTTATTGTCTAGAGGAAGATGGAGATAACATACAGGTGAATGTTCAAACAAAAATGTGAAATAACTTGAGAATAATGCTATGATACAATCAAATTAGAAGCTAAGCAAATAATTAGACAGAAAGGACACATGTGAACAGTTTAGACAGGTCAGAGCTCTTGGAGGAGTTGGAATTTGAAGACCTTAAAGAGCTAGCCATGCAGTGTGCAGAGAGAAGGAGAGGCAGGCTCAGGGGCTCTCATGGTGTCCTATGAACTTTATGGTGATGTTCACTAAATCTATATAAATTTTCTTGACGTCACCAAAATCTTCAGGTTAACAATATGAACTGTGTTATCCAATTAATTATTTTACCATCATCATAAATCAATACATAAAGCTAAATCATTATGTCATCATCCCATGCTCGAGAGTGCTCCACCTCAAAACTCAAATTTTCTGTGACTAGCTGTGTTTTATTTATTATTTCAGATAGTATGTCTAATAAACATATATTGAAAGACACTATTTAGCTTACAAAACAGAACATTAGCAATATTGTTGATGCCCTTTGAGTGCTTCTCCCCAACTTAATTGTTCTTTCTACCCACCAAAGGTATCCATTACTTTGTGCTCTGTACTTGTCATTTTTTTCATTGTTGTTTATCTCCCTAGACTTGTATCCTTAAATGAGATATCATTTAGTTTTGTTTGTATTCAAACCTTGGTAAATATAAATGTATAAATTATCCACTGACTTGCTTTATTTTATTGAATTCTATTCAATATTATGCTTCTGAGGGTCTGTTAACTTCTGTAGCTATATTTCATTCAATTTAACTGTTGTGCACAGTTCCATTTTAAGAATTTGCCCAAATGGGTGTATCTATTTTTCCAGTAACAGAGAGTAGGTGGTTTCCAATTTTTTCGTACAATCAACAATGTTACTGTGAACATGAAAATGGTTTCCAGAGGGTATATGTTTAGTAGCTAGATTTCTAGGTCTGTGTTGGATCATGTGCAAATTACTAGGTAATATCATCAGGCTTTTCGAAGAGGATGTACCAATTTACATTCCCACAGGCAGATTTCAAATCTTCTACTATTCCACATACCTATCATTTTTAGATTTTTAAGCTTCTTTCAACATATTAGATATAAACATGTATCTCATTTTTATTTTAAGTTTGCATTTCTCTGATGACTCTTGATATTGTGAGCATTTTCATTTATGAGTCACTGATACATCTTCTATGAAATGTCTGAGCATGTCTTCTGCTATTTCATCTTCTAGACTTATTGTCACTTCCTTATTGAGTTTTAAAAGTTTATATATTCTTCATATGATTTCATTTTTGAACAGAAATTTTATTTTGAATGTAACTAGATTTATAAATGCTTCCTTCAAAAGTTTTTGCTACTTTGTTTGGTTTAGGGAATCTCTCCATAACTCAGTTAGTTTTCTGCTAAAACTTTGAAATTTTGTCTTTCACATTTGTCTTTGACTTAGGCAAATTACTTATTTTTGTGTATTGTGTGGGAGAATCCTATTAAATATATCTTGTCAGAACGCGCAGCTGTGATTGCGGCAACAGGGAGAGGCTCCTCTGCCTGTGGAAAGTGGAGGAAAGAGTACAAAGGGTTTTGTATTGTGGTTTGAATATCAGCTTAGCCACAGTAGACTAGAACATCAGGTGAATTGTTCAGGTTTTTGACTCGAATCTCTAGCTCCCAGACAGCATCTCTGGACACATACAGGGCCTGGGGGAACTAACTCCCCCTGAAGGGAAGGACCTTAAGCAAGGTCCAGTGCTATGCAGGCTTCAGGTTTGACCCAGCAGAGTCCCAGTGGTGGTGGCCACAGGGATGTTTGCATCACCACACACTTAGTTCCAGGTGGGCAAGCACAGAGAGAGAAACTCCATTTGTCTGGGAGGAAGCAACAGAAAGAACAAAACTCTCTGCTTGGTAATCAAGAGAATTATTCTAGATCTTATACGAGATCACCAAGGTGATACCTCTATAAGTCTGCAAAACATGTATTTATTGGGTTTGCAGTTTAAGTCTCTTTGAATACCCAGAAAACCTTCCCAGGAAGGACAGGCACAAACAAGCTCAGATTGTGAAGACTATGACAAATACCTAACTCATCAACGCCCAAACACTGACAAACATCTACAAACATCAACACCATTTAGGAAAACATGGCCTCACCAAGTGAAGTAAATAATGCAACAGGGTGTAATCCTAGAGAAACAGAGATATATGATGTATCAGACAGACAATTCAAAATATCTGTTTTGAGAAAATTCAAAGAAACTTAACACAGAAGAAATTCACAATTCTATTAGATAAATTTAACAAAGATATTGAAATAATTTTTTTTTTTTTTTTTTTTTTGAGACGGAGTCTCGCTCTGTCACCCAGGCTGGAGTACAGTGGCCGGATCTCAGCTCACTGCAAGCTCTGTCTCCCAGGTTTATGCCATTCTCCTGCCTCAGCCTCCCGAGTAGCTGGGACTACAGGCGCCCGCACCTCGCCCGGCTAGTTTTATTGTATTTTTAGTAGAGACAGGGTTTCACCGTGTTAGCCAGGATGGTCTCGATCTCTTGACCTCGTGATCCGCCCGTCTCGGCCTCCCAAAGTGCTGGGATTACAGGCTTGAGCCACCGCGCCCGGCTGATATTGAAATAATTTAAAAGAATCACACATTCTAGAATTGAAAATTGCAATTGACATGCCAAAGAATGCATCAGAGTCTCTTAATAGAGAATTGATCAAGAAAAAAGAATTAGTGAGCTTTAAGACAGACTATTTGACAATAGCACTCAGATGAAACAAAAGAAAATAATAAAAACAATGAAGCACACCTACAAGATCTAGAAAATAGCCTCAAAGGGGTTAATCTAACAGCTATTGGACATAAAGAGGAGGTAATGAAAATATAGTGGTAGAAAGTTTATTCAAAAGAATAATATCAGAGAACTTCCTAAACCTAGAGAAAGATATCCACATTCAAGTACCAGAAGGTTATAGAATACCAAGAGGATTTAACCCAAAGAAGACTACTGCAAGGCATTTAATAATTAAACTCCCAATGGTCAAAGTTAAAGAAAGGACCCAAAAAGCAGCAAGAAAAAGATACAAATAGCATACAATGGAGTTCCAATATGTCTGGCAGCAGACTTTTCAGGGAAACTTTACAGGCTAGCAGGCTAGGAGAGAGTGGCATGACATATTTAATATGCTGAAGGAAAAAAACTTTTACCTTAGAATTGTATATCTGATAAAACTATCTCTTAAGCATGAAGAAATAAACACTTTCCTAGACAAACAAAAACTGAGGGATTTAATCAACACCAGACCTTTTATACAAGAAATGCTAAAGGGAGTTCTTCAATCTGAAAGAAAAAGATGTTAGTGAGCAATAAGAAATCATGGGAAGGTATACAACACACTGGTAATAGTAAGCACACAGAAAAATACAGACTAATATAGCACTGTAATTGTGGTGTGTAAATTACTCTTGACTTAAGAAGAAAGACTAAACTATGAACCGTCTAAAATGATAACTACAACAACTTTTTTAGATATAGACAGTACAATAAGACATACAGAGAAACAACAAAAAGCTAAAAAGTAAGATGAAGATAAAGTGTGGAGTTCTTATTAGTTTTATTTTTGTGTATCAGTTTGTTTATGCAATTAGTGGTAAGTTGTCGTCAGTTTAAAATAATGGGTTGTATTTGCAAACCTCTTAGAAAACTCAACATACTACAGATATACAAAAAAAAAAAAAATACAACGGATATACAAAAAATAAAAAACAAGAAACTAAATTATATCACCAGAGACAATCACCTTCACCAAAACAAAGCCAGGAAGAAAGGAAAGAAGGAAGAGAAGATTGCGAAATAACCAGAAAACAAATAATAAAATGAAAGGAGTAAAACTCTATTTATCACTAATAACATTAAATGTAAATGGACTAAACGGTCCAATAAAAAGACATAGAATGGTTGAATTGATAAAAATAAACAACACCCATTGATCTATTGCCCACACGAAATGCAGTCCACCTATAAAGATGCACATAGACTGAAAATAAAGGGATAGAAAAAGATATTCCATGCCAATGGAAACCAAAAAACAGCAGAAGTAGCTATTCTTATATAAGACAACATAGACTTCAAGACAAAAGCTGTAAGAGACAAAGAAGGTCCTTATATAATGATAAAGTGGTCAATTCAGCAAGAGGATATAATGATTGTTTATATATGCACCCAATACTGGAGCATCCAAATATATAAAGCAAATATTATTAGAGCTAAAAAGAGATAGACACCAATACAATAATAGCTGTAGACTGCAACACCTCACTTTAAGCATTGGACAGACCTCCTAGACAGAAAATTAACAAACATCAGATTTAATCTGCACTACTGAACAAATGGACCTAATAGATATTTACAGAACATTTCATTAAATGGCACAGAATACACATTTTTCTCTTCAGCACATGGAGCATTCTCAAGGACAGACCATATGTTATGTCAAAAACCAGGTCTTAAAACATTCAAAAAATGAAATAATATTAAGCATCTTCTCTGGCCACAATACAATATAACTAGAAATCAATAACAAGAGGAATTTTGGAAACTATACACATGGGAACTTAAAAATATGCTCCTGAATGACCAGTTGGTCACAGAAGAAATTAAGAAGGAAATGAAAATTTTCTTAAAACAAATGATAATGGAAAAACAACATACCAAAACCTCTGGGATACAACAAAAGCAGTACTAAGAGAGGAGTTCAGAGCTGTAAATGCCTACATCAGAAAAGAAGAAAAACTTTAAATAAATAATGATGCATCTTAAAGAACTGGAAAAGCAAGAGCAAACCAAATCCAAAATTAGTAGAAGAAATAATAAACATGAGGGTGGAAATAAAAAAGTTTGAAATAAAGAAAACAATCCAAAAGATCAATGAAACAAAGAGTTGGTTTTTCAAAAAGATAAACAAAACTGAAAAACCATTAGCCAGACTAACAAAGAAAAAAAAAAAGAGATAAGACCCAAATAAATAAAATCAGAGGTGAAAAGGAGACATTACAACTGATACTGCAGAAATTCAAAGGATAATTAGTGGCTACTATGAGCAACTATACGCCAATGAATTGGAAATATCAAAAAGGAACGGATAAATTTCCAGATCCATACAACATACCAAGACTGAACCAGGAAAAAATCCAAAACCTGAACATACCAATAACAATGAGACAGACACTCATAAAACATCTCCCAGTGAAGAAAAGCCTGGAAACTGATGGCTTCACTGCTGAATTCTACCAAACCTTAAAAGAAGAATTAATACCAATCCTACTCAAATTGTTCCAATACAGCAGGAAGAATTACTTTCAAACTCATTCTATGAGGTCAGTGTTACCCTGATACCAAAACCAGACAAAAACACATCAAAGAAAGAAAACTACAGGCCAATATCCCTGATGAATATTGATGCAAAAATCCTTAACAAAATACTAGCATACCAGATTCAACAATGCATTAGAAGGATCATTAGTCATGACCAAGTGGAGTTTATCCCTGGGATGCAAGGATGGTTCAAAATATGCAAATCAATATGATACATCATATCGACTGAATGAAGGACAAAAACCATAAGATTATTTTAATTGACTCTGAAAAAGCATTTAATAACATTCAATTTCTATTCATGGTCAAAACCCTAAGAAAACTGGAGATAGAAGGAACGTACCTCAACATAATAAAAGCCACATATAACAAACCCACAGCTGGTATCATACTGAATGGGGAAGAAATGAAAGCCTTTCCCGTAAGATCTGGAACACAATGAGCATGCCAACTTTCACCACTGTTATTCAACATAGTACTGGAAGTTCTAGGAGAGCAATCAGATAAGAAAAAGATATAACGGGCATCAAAATTGGAAAAGAGAAGTCAAATTATCCTGTTTGAAGATAATATTATCTCACATTTGGAAAATCCTAAAGATGCTACCAAAAACACTATTAGAACTTATAAACAAATTCAGTAAAGTTGCAGGATACAAAGTTGACACACAAGAATCAGTAGCATTTCTATATGCCAACAGTGAACAGGAAAAAGAAATCATAAAAGTAATCCTATTTACAATTGACATAAATAAAAGTAAATGCCTAGGAATTAACCAAAAAAGTGAAAGATCTCTACAATGAAAACTACAAAGCATTAATACAATAAATTGAAGAGGACACCAAAAAATGAAAAGGTATTCAATGTTCACAAATTGCAATAAGCAAAAATTGCTAAAATGCTCATACTAGCCAAAGCAACCAACAAATTCAATGCAATCCCTATCAAAATACCAATGACATTCTTCACAGAAATAGAAAAAAATTCTAAAATTCATATAGAATCACAACAAGACTTGGAATAGTAAAAACTATTCTGAACAAAAAGAGCAAAACTGGAGCAACCACATTACCAGACTTCAAATTATACTACAGAGCTATAGTAATCAAAACAGCATAGTACTGGCATATAAACAGACACATTGACCAATGAAGCAGAATATAAAACTGAAAAGCAAATTCACACACCTACTGTGAACTCATTTGCAATAAGAGTGCCAATAACATGCCCTGGGGAAAAGACATTCTCTTCAATAAATGGTGCTGGGAAAACTGGATATCGATATGCAGAAGAATGAAACTAGACCCCTATCTCTCCCTTATACAAAAATCAAATCAAAGTGGGTTAAAGACTTAAGCCTATGACCTCAAACTATGAAACTAGTACAAGAAAACATTGAGGAATCTCTCCATAACATTGATCTGGGCAAAACTTTCTTGAGTAATATCCCATAAGCAAAGGCAACCAAAGCAAAAATGAACAAAGAAGGTCACACCCAGTTAACAAGGTTCTGCAGAGAAAATGAAATAATCAACAAAGTGAAGGGACAACCCACCAAATGGGAGAAAATATTTGAAAACTATCCATCTGACAAGGAACTAATAGCCAGAATATTTAAGAAGCTCAAACAACTCTATAGGAAAAAAAAGCCAATAATCCAATTTAAAAATGGACAAGATTTGAATGGATATCCTCAAAAGAAAACATACAAATGGCAAACAGGCATGTGAAAAGGTGCTCAACATCACTTATCATCAGAGAAATGCAAATCAAAACTACATTGAGACATCATCTCACTCCAGTTAAAATGGCTTATATCCCAAAGACAGGCAACAACAAATTCTGACAAGAATGTGGAGAAAACGGAACCCTCATAAACTGTTGGTGAGAATGCAAAATAATACATCCGCTATGCAGAGGAGTTTGGAGGTTCCTCAAAAAACTAAAAATAGAACTACCATATATATGATCCAGCAATCCCACTGCTGGGTGTATACCTAAAAGAAGGGAAATAAGTTCATTTAAGTAATATCTGCATTCCCATGTTTGTTGTAGCACCTTTCCAATAGCCAAGATTTGGAAGCAACCTACTTGTCAATCAACAGATAAATGGATGAAGAAAATATAGTACTTATACACAATGGAATACTATTGAACCATAAAAGAGAATGAGATTTAGTCATTTGCAACAACATAGATAGAACTGGAGGTTATTATGTTAAGTGAAGTAAGCCAGGCATAGAAAGACAAACATCACATGTTCTCACTTATCTGTGGAATCTGAAAATCCAAACAGTTGAACTCATGGTGATAGAGAATAGAAGGATGGTTACCAGAGGCTGAGATTTGTGGTGGTGGTAGGGGCGAATTTGGGATCATTAATAGGTATAAAAAAATTAGAAATAATAAATAATAACTAGAATTTGCTAGCATAGCAAGGGACCACTGTTAATAATAATTTAATTGTACATTTAAAAAATAACTAAAAGAGTATGATTGGATCATTTGTAACAAAAAGAGAGGATAAATGCTTGAGGGGATGAATATGAAAGTGTTCCATGATATGACTATTACACATTGCATGCCTGTACAAAAATACCTCATGTAATCTGTTAATATATACATCTATGTATCCACAAATATTTTAATTACATTTTTACATGATAAATACATAAATTTTTATCTATAAATTAAACAGAAAATTATAAAACATATTAAAAAATAGCAGTGTTCCAAAAAATTCTGCCAGCTAGATAATTATTGTTGAGCAGTACGCCTCTTCACACTGGTCAGCAATACCATCCCATTTACATACCACATTCCAACATTTGTCGGGTCTGATCGTGGGCTTTTTTTTTTTTCTGTCTCATTGTCTACTTTTTCTACTATTTAACCAAAAGCACACTGCCTCAGTTGCTACCTTTTATATTAATTTTTACTCCAAATACAGTCTCATCTGTGCTTTTGTGTACATTTTAAAACGAGCTTTTCAAGTTAGGAAAAAACAGTATTGGCATTCTGATTGGGATTTTTCAGACTCTAAGATGTTCAGGAAAGTTGACATTATTACAGTTCATGAACCTTGTGTCTCTCTCCAGTCAATATAGGTCATGTTTAATATCTTTCAACAAAGTTTTATCATTTTCTCCATAAGAACTTTGCCTACTTTTGTTATGCATATTTAGAGGTATTTATGATCATTGGTGTCATTATGCAAAGTAGATTTTTTATTTAATAATGTCCCCATGCTTTTAATAGCATTCAGATATATTATTTGGTGTTTTCGTATTTTATTTTATTTTGCTGTTCATGTTTTTATTCTGTTTTAATATAAAATATACTTCAAAGTATACTATTTTAATACATGACAGAATATTTTTATTGTAACCATGTTCATAAAATCACTCGAAATCCTAAAACAGGAGCAACATGGAGACTCTAGGCTTTCTATTTGAGTTAATTATGCATTTGCAGGAGATCTTCTTTCATAGACCTCTACATTTTTCCCTCCGAATTTGTTTTTTTGGCTTAAGCAATAGAAATCTATTTCTCACACTTCTGGAGGCTGGGAAGTCCAAGATCAAAGTGCTGGCCAATTCAAATGAAGGCTTTCTTCCTGACTTGCAGATAGTCAGTCTCCTTCTCCCTATGTTCTCGTGTGGCAGAGAGATCTCTCTCTCTTCCTGTTTTTGTTTTGTTTTGTGATTTTTATTAGAGATGGGGTTTCAACAAGACTGATCTAAAACTCCGGACCTCAAGCGATCCTCCCACCTTGGCCTCCCAAAGTAATTGGATACCTTTCTCTCCTTTTTTTTTTTATAATTATTTCCATAGATTTTGGGGGAAAAAGTGGTATTTCATAACATAAGTTCTTTAGTGGTGATTTGTGAGATTGTGGTACACTCATCACCTGAGCAATATACACTGAACCCATTTTGTAGTTTTTATCCCTTAACCACTCCCCATGCTTTCCCCTGAGTCCCCAAAGTTCACTGTGTCATTCTTGTGCCTTTGCATCCTCATAGCTTAACTCCCGCTTAACACTGAGAACATATGATGTTTGGTTTTCCATTCCTGAGTTACTTCACTTAGATTAATAATCTCCAATCCCATCCAGCATGCTACAAATGCCATTAATTCATTTCTCAGCCATAGCTGAGTAGTAGTTGATCATGTACCACAGTTTCTTTATCCACTCATTGATTGATGGGCATTTGGATTGGTTCCATGTTTTTGCTCTTGTGAATCATGCTGCTATAACCACGTGTGTGCAAATATCTTTTTTGTATAATGACTTCATTTCCTCTGGGTAGATACCCAATAGAGGGATTGCTGGAACAAATGGTGGGTCTACTTTTCGTTCTTTAAGGAATCTACACACTATTTCCCATAGTGGTTGTACTAGTTTACATTCCCACTAACAGTGTAAAAGTCTTCTCTTTTCACCGCATGCCTGCCAAAATCTATTATTTTTTTTATTATGGCCATTCTTGCAGGAGTAAGGTGGTATCACACTGTGGTTTTGATTTGCATTTCCCCGATCATTAGTGATGCTAAGCATTTTTTCCTATGTTTGTTTGGCCTTTGTATATTCTCTTTTGTGTATTGTTTATTCATGTCCTTAGCTCACTTTTTGATGGGATTTTTTTTTTCTTGCTAATTTGTTTGAGTGCGTTGTAGATTCTGGATATTAGTCCTTCGTCAGATGTATAGATTGTGAAAATTTTATCCCACTCTGTGGGTTGTCTGTTTACTCTGCTGACTGTTTCTTTTGCTGTGCAGAAACTCTTTAGTTTAATTAAGTTCCAGCTGTTTATATTTGTTTTTATTGCACTTGCTTTTGTGTTCTTCATCATGAAATGCTTGCCTAAGCCAATGTCTAGAAGGATTTTTCCAATGTTATCTTCTAGAATTTTTTTAGTTTCATGTCTTAGATGTAAGTCTTTGACCCATCTTGATTTGATTTTTATATAAAGTGAGAGATGAGGATCCAGTTTCATTCTCCTACATATTACTTGTCAATTATCTCTGCACCATTTGTTGAATAGGGTGTCCTTTCCCCACTTTATGTTTTTGTGTGCTTCGTTGAAGATCAGTTGGCTGTAAGTATTTGACTTTATTTCTGGGCTCTCTCTTCTGTTTCATTGGTCTATGTGCCTATTTTTATACTAGTACCATATTTTTTTGGTGACTATGGTCTTAAAGTATAGTTTGAAATCAGTTAATGTTGTGCCTCCAGATTTGTTCTTTGTGCTTAGTCTTGCTTTGGTTGTGTGGGCTCTTTTTTGGTTACACATGAATTTTAGGATTTTTTTTTTCTAGTTCTTTGAAGAATGATGATGGTATTTTGATGAGAATTGCATGGAATTTGTAGACAGCTTTTGGCAGTATGCTTATTTTCACATTATTGATTCTACTCATCTATGAGCATGAGATGTGTTTCCATTTGTGTCATCTATGATTTCTTTTAGCAGTGTTCTGTAGTTTTCCTTGTAGAGGTCTTTCACCTCCTTCGTTAGCTATACTCCTAAGTATTTTATTTCTTTGCCGCTGTTAGAAAAGGAGTTGAGTTCTTGATTTGATTCTCAGCTTGGTCGCTGTTGGTGTAAAAGAGAGCTACTGATTTGCATATATTACCTTTGCATCCTGAAACTTTGCTGGATTCATTTATCAGTTCTAGGGCTTTTTGGATGAGTCTGTAGGGTTTTCCAGGTATAGAATTATATAATCAGCAAACAGCAACAGTTCCACTTACTCTTTATCAACCTGGATACCCTTTATTTCTTTCTCTTGTCTGATTGCTCTGGCTGTGACTTCCAGTACTTTTTGAATAGAAGTGGTGACAGTGGGCATCCTTGTCTTGTTCCAGTTCTCAAAGGGAATGCTTTCAACTTTTCTCCATTTAGTAGTATGTTGGCTGTGGGTTCGTCATAGACGGCTTTTATTACCTTGAGGTATGTCTCGTGTATTCCAATTTTTTTTTTTTTTTTTTTGAGACGGAGTCTCACTCTGTCGCCCAGGCTGGAGTGCAGTGGCGCGATCTCGGCTCACTGCAAGCTCCGCCTCCCGGGTTCACGCCATTCTCCTGCTTCAGCCTCCCGAGTAGCTGGGACTACAGGCGCCCACAACCGCGCCCAGCTAATTTTTTGTATTTTTAGTAGAGACGGGGTTTCACCGTGGTCTCGATCTCCTGACCTTGTGATCCGCCCGCCTCGGCCTCCCAAAGTGCTGGGATTACAGGCGTGAGCCACCGCACCCGGCCTTGTATTCCAATTTTGCTGAGAGTTTTCATCAGAAATGGATGCTGGATTTTGTCAAATGCTTTTTTTTTTTTTTTTTTTTTTTAGGTTTTATCAAGTTACCTGGGGCTTTTGCCTCACAGTTCTTAAGAGTCTTTGCTTTGTCTTAACTTTAGATAACTTGCTGAAATGTGCCTAGGTGATTATCTTTTTGCAATGAATTTCCCAAGTGTTCTTTGAGCTTCTTGAGCAAGGCCAAGGAAGTTTTCCTCGAATATTCCCTCAAATATGTTTTCCAAACTTTTAGATTTCTCTTCTTCCTCAGGACCACCAATTATTCTCAGGTTTGGTCATTTAACATAATCCCAAACTTCCCTGATACTTTGCTCATTTTTTCTTTTTTCTTTATCTTTGTTGGATTGGGTTAATTTAAAAACCTTGTCTTCAAGCTCCAAAGTTCTTTCTTCTGCATGTTCAATTCTATTACTGAGACTTTCCAGAACACTTTGCATTCCTCTAAGTGCATCCATCATTTCCTGAAGTTTTGACTGTTTCTATTTATTCTATATATTGCACTGAAGATTTCTCCCCTCATTTCTTGTATCATTTTTTTGATTTCCCTAACTTGGACATCATCTTTCTTTGTGCCTTCTTGATTAGCTTAATAACTGACCTTCTGAATTATTTTTCAGGTAAATCAGAGATTTCTTCTTAGTTTGAATCCATTGCTGGTGAGCTAGTGTGGTTTTTGGGGGTATGTCAAAGAACCTTGTTTTGTCCTATTACCAGAATTGTTTCTCTGGTTCCTTCTCATTTGGGTAGGCTATGTCAGAGGGAAGGTCTAGGGTTCAAGGTTGCTATTCAGATTCTTTTGTCCCATGGGGCATTCCCTTGAGGTAGTACTCTCACCCTTTTCCTAAGGATGTGGCTTCTTGAGAGTGGAGCTGTAGTGATGGTTATCTCTTTTCTGGATCTAGCCGCCCAATAGGTCTACCAGACTCTAGGCTGGTACTGGGGGTTGTCTGCACAGTCCTGTCATGTGAACCATCTCCAGATCTCTCAGCCCAGGATACTAGCACCTGCTCTGGGGGAGGTTGCAAGGGAGTGAAATGAACTCTGTGAGGGTCCTTAGTTTTGGTCCCTTAATGCACTATTTTTGTGCTGGTTGGCTGGCGCTTTCGAGAGCAATCAGTTGTGGTAGTGTAGGGATGATCAGGCAGTGGGCTGGGGCCTAGAGCTTCAAAGAGTATATGCCCTTTGTCTTCAGCTACCAGGGTGTGTAGGGAAGGACCATCAGATGGGGGCAGAGCTAGGCATGTCTGAACTCAGACTCTCCTTGGGTGGGTCTTTTTTGCTGCAACTGCTGTGGGGATGAGGATGTGGTTCCCAGTTCAATGGAGTTAATGATCTCAGGAAGATTGTGGCTACCTTTACCGTGTCATGCAGGTTGTCAGGGACGTGGGGGAAAGCCAGAAGTCACAGGCTTCATTCAGCTTCCATACAACCCTAAAGGCCAGCCTCAAGCCCCTACCAACAGCGCTCAGTCGGTTTCCAGGCAGTGGGTGAGCAGGGCTGAGGATTTCACCAGCCTCCCAGCTGTGAAAGCAAGTAAGGCTTTTGTGCCTCCCTGCCTATGGAGTCAGCACATCAGATTCACCCGCTCCCTGAGTTCGGGCCAGGAGACTTAGCATTCAGTTGCAATTGTTACAAAGTTCAGTAGGAGGTGTCCTTCTCCTTGTGGTCTTTTCCCCATACCTCTAGCAGCCCTCCCCAAGGACCCCTGTAAGGCAAGGCAGAAATGGCTTCCTAGAGGACCCAGAGAGCCCACAGGGCTTTTCCTGCTGCTTCGTCTACCTCTTTTTTAAGTATTTTTTCGTTATTCCTATTTTAAGCAGTATTTTTCTTTTAATAGCTTGAGTAGAAATGAACTTAATTACTTTGTATCAACCTTATATTCAGTAAAATTTGCTATATGAATAATTTTAGTAATTTGTAAGTCCCGTGGCATTTGTCTTTGAAATGTTCTCACATCTGTCCCCTCCTTCTGTCTAACTAGCTTGCACACTACCTGGTACTCCCTTTCATTAGGCCCTCATTCACATCAGTCCTGCATTTCCAGAAGAGCTTCTCAAATCTATTCATTGTCTAGTAATTTACCAAACTCTAATTTAGTCTTAAAGAGTATTTCTTAGTGAATGGAAATGGGCCTGCTTTCTTGAAAAAAATAAAAATGTTCAAACTCTAAGATCCATATCTTATTCAATTTTCCTGCCTTTCATTTAAATTCCTCTAAAAGATTTCATAATATATATTTACAATCTCAATTTCCAACCTGCTATCTTCCACTACTGTCCAACAACTATCATTTGCTATCTTCCTCCCCTTACTCCAACCTGCTACATATCTCTCTAAATATTTCTGTTGTAAGCATTAGTCCTGCCTTCCAAAGTTTTTCTTATTACCCATACCAAAAACTCCTCTCACCCTCAAAATAGTAGTTAAGCCCCTCTTCTATCTGAAGATCTTTTGTGTCCCAATCCACTTCGATAGCTCACTGTCCTTAATAATTACTCTTTGCATTTTTATATTGTTAGATTGGTTTTTTAATGTTTTTACTATTCACCCGTCAATGATAATTTACTGAATGTCTCACACATGTGTCAGGCACTGCGTCCCGCAGCAAAGCCTCTTTCATAGGTTGCAAATATATCATCATGTATCTTAAAAATAGCCTAAAGTTAACCTCAACAATTATAGCTGTTCAATCAATATCTCTTTATTAATTTCCCTTTTTACTCCTCAATTTCTATCATAGAGCAATTCTGCACATGATAAATATTTAATGTACATATTTGTTTAATAAAAATCAATGAATACATTTTATTAAGAAAATAAGACATTCTCCCAAAGGCAAAGTGAGTTGTATTTTTTTCTACGTAACTTGGGAAGTTTTGGTGGATATGACAGGATTTCTTTGGGAAAAAAATGTATATGATGTGCTGCAAATTACAGAATCCTGATATATATTTTTTCTGGTTTGCTTAAGTTCTATTAAAATAAGCTGTCTTATTCCAAATCAACTTAACATAATTTAGGATAAATCATTGTGACTTTGTCTGATGTTAGCATTAAGTGGGCTATGCTATCACTTCATTATGAGTGTGTCTTGTGGATTTCTCTCTCCAAGTTTTATCAATAATGAGGATATAAGCCTGCGATTGTCAAACACTTTGTCTGTAAAAGAATTTTTAAATTTTGCATTTTACAGAGAACTAACCATTTAGAAAGTACAAGTTCTACAACCCAACTATTTACACAAGAAACAATTAATTAGCTTTCAATGCCTTCATTAATGATTGTAGTATTTCTAATTTCACCTACTGTTTAACCTTTTGAATTTCAGTCAAGACAAACAGCTCTGCATGATACAACGCTTAATCAGAATGAATGCCTCAAATGGAAAAACACTTTTGTAATCCCAAGTATTAACATTGATAATACAATTGAATGACAAATATTTGCACAAATGAAGGAAAAATAATCTATATTTTCTGTGTATTTAATTTCAGGGAAGTAGTGGATGCCAAGAACGTATGTTTCTAATTATAGATTCTATCATTTCAGAAAATAAGGATGTAGATAGATAATTAAGCTCCATATAAATACTCTTACAAGTATTGAAAACTTACAAATCATTAGTTTATACTCTCTTAATAGCTTCCTGTGAGCTACAATTATTTTCATAGTAATGGCTATGATATTTCATCGTATTTTTAGCCAGTGATATAATTTCTTTTACTATGACGATAGTGAATTTTTTCTGCCATTATCCTACAAATTTTAAAAACCTTTCTAAAAACAATATGAAAGCTTTGATAAAGCCTTTTTGGGAAATGCTGACAGAAACAAAGTTAGAACAAATGTGAAACAAAAAGTTTCATCAGAGATTTTAGTATCTTAACATGCCTTACAAAAGTTCAGGAGGAGCAGTAATATGTATGGAATTTCCTAAAAATCTTTAACCATGGAACCCTTCTTTTTTCAACTTTCCCATAGGACTGAAGACATGTTTTGAAATCCATTGGTAGAGTGAAAATATTGTGTTTTCGATTCATTAAGATTAGATTTGAATCCCAATTTATCTCAGTTTTGCCTGTTAGGTTTTTTTTTTTTTTTTTTTTTTTTTTTTTTGGAGTCTTGATATCATCATATGTAAACAGGAAGTATTATTGACCTAATGAGGCATTGTATAAATGCAGTAAGCGATTTCAATTGACTTAATTCGACAAACGTTTACCTAGGTTCCAGTAAATGATCAGCATTTAGTTAGGACCTGGAGATAAAGAAATTAATAAAACATAATCCCTGACCTCAAAGAGTTCTTGTTTTAAAATCCATCCACCATTTGCTGCCATGGGAATTTTCTCTGGCCACATTCTTCTTTGGTTCTCACTTACTATACGTTTTCTTTGCATTTTTTACTCTTCTCTGGCTGTCAGCTGCAAACTGTTATAGTCCTAACCAGAGTAATTTAACCTTCCATTTCCCCAAACCAACTATCCTTGAAAGCCCAAAAACTCATAGATGGCAAACAATAACCCATATATGCTGGATATCTGTCCTTACAAATACACAAACAATAAAATGATCGAAATGAGACATTTTTCTTGAACACACACCAGACCAAATTCTTAACACTTCTCTCATCCAGACTTCTCATTCACGAGAGAAGCAACTGAAACATATATTGTCCTGAAGGCTCTGTGGTCATCAAGAAAGGTGATTGTTATTATTATTAATTGTGTACACTTTCTTTTATTCTTATACAAAAGGAAATCTTCAACAAATACTACACTACACATACAGAGGTTAGACCTCTTATCTCTAACAATCAGCATTTGTTGCCATCAGTATTAGCAGTACACTCAATTGAAGCAAGGGAAGAAAGATAGGCAAATAACCATGAATGAACAAAATAAACATGTTCTTATGAACATTAAATGTTTCTGGCCAAGTGTGACAGCTCATGCCTGTAATCCCAGCACTTTGGGAGGCCGAGGTGAGTGGATCATTTGAGGTCAGGAGTTCGAGACCAGCCAGGCCCACATGGTGAAACCCCATCTCTATTCAAAATATGAAAATTAGCTGGGCGGTAGTGGCACACAACTGTAATCCCAGCTACTCAGGAGGCTGAGGCAGGAGAATTGCTTTAGCCTGGAATGCAGAGGTTGCAGTGAGCCTAGATCAATACCACTGTACTCTAGCCTGGGTGACAGAGAGAGACTCTATCTCAAAAAACAAAACAAAAACAAAAACAACAACAAAAAAATGTTTCTTAGCTAATCAAATTAGAATGCATTCAGCTGAATAAATAATAATTTATTCTAATTCAAATTAAATTTTTGACTATTACATCAAAAAAGAGGCAGTTAAAAAATATACAAAAATGAAAACACGACCTCAATTTAAATTTTGCTGAAGCAATAATCTCAGCTTTTAAAATACAACCTTAAATTTTATACTGATAGTTAACTATTTATTGAAGCAATGCTGTGTGTTTAGAATTGTCAAATGATTTTTCTTTTTTGTTTGTTTTGCATGTGAGGAAAAACCTCAGATTAGAAGCTCAAAGGTACAGATTAAAATCTGCAGAATGTAAACAGAGTAAATTCTGCAAAACACAGCTCAAAGAAGAATGCCAGATTCTCTGGAGCACTTGGAAAATTCTGACTACTTGAAACAATTCCAGAGGATTCTTCTTCCACTAAGTCCACTTGAATTTTTCAGAGAAGACATTCATCTACCTGATCAGAACATGAGCCCACAATTTCTGAAAATGCATTATTGATACTATGTATCATCCATATTTCTGGATATCTACCCTCTCTTGCTTCACACACCCAATGTGGTGTTACTCTGTTTTGTGATTCCAGAATGAGATTGGATAATCTAATCAGGCACCATGTAAAAATTAAAGATTAATAGCTTCCCCTTTTCTTCCACTTTATATCTTGCTGTAATGCTGATTGCCTCTTGAAATGCTTGGCTGTCTGTCCCCATCCAGATCTCATCTTGAATTGTAATCCCCACATGTCAACGGAGGGAGGTGATTGAACCATGGGGATTGTTTTCCCCATACTATTCTTGTGATAGTGAGTGAGTTCTCATGAGGTCTGCTGGTTTTATAAGTGTTAGGCAGTTCCTCCTTCACATGCTTACACTATCTCTTGCTGCCTGGTGAAGAAGGTGCCTGGTTCGCCTTCCACCATGATTGTAAGTTTCCTGAGGCTTCCCCAGCCATGTGGAACTGTGAGTCAATTAAACCTTCTTTGTTTATAAATTACCCAGTCTCGGTTAGTGTCTTTATAGCAGTGTGAAAATGGGCTAATATACCTCTTATTAACAGACTCTACATAAGATACTACTGACAAATAAGTAAGATAGTTTTCAGGGTTTATCTTTCTTTGACAGAGAGAAGTTTAGAAAAGTAAATGTAATAAAGATCATGGATAAATGCATTCTGATCTGTTATACAGGTATGATGTAGAGTTAACAGAATAATTCACAAATATTATCAAATACTTTTCTTGATATTTTTTTGTACCCACGAAAACATCATAGTAATTTTCTTTTAAATTACTTTATCTTCTTCTATGGAACCTTTTTTTTTTTAACTGTACAATCACCAAAATAAAATTTCTAGATTTAGGTTCTTACTGATGAGATTAGTAAAATGGCTAAAGCTTTATATATATTTACCCTAAAAGGGTACTATATATTTTTCCAAAGAAAGAGGACTTGCATGCATAATAATTATACCCAGGTTTCAGAGGCAGCTAAACAGAAGAAGGAATTGAGTGCTCAATCCCTGCACTCTCCCTCAGGGCAGTGAGCGAGTCAAAGGTCAGTTTTTTTCTTGATGGTCCCTTCTCAAAACTTGCCTTAAACTTCAAATTATGAAATGTGTTAACTATCACTTCTGCCTCCAAAGTACTTCAGGTCAGTAGTCTGTTAAGATACTGCTTGCTATTAGACTATGAATTTAAACATAACCTTACATTCCACAAATGATGATATTCTGTCACGTCTGTATACCCTTTATGTGCCTATCAACAACTGTAAAAACTGAACACATAATGCACATGTCTAGTTCTTCATCTTTTTGAGGGGAGTGAGGTCTTTCTCAGCACACATAGACGAAAAATGACGTAAGAGAAAACTCCACTCATTTCTTTTGTGCATGCAGGATCCAAAAGTAAACTATAGTCCCCATTCCAGGCTGCAGTGTATATTTTACTCATGTGTCTTGATAAGTGCACTGTATATGTTATCTCACATAACACAAAATATATCACTGCAAAGCTTTAAAAAAATCATTCTGTCATTTTGAATCAAAAGTTGGGGGAGCAGATGGGTAACTAGCTTGGAGGAGAGAGATGGGGCTACTATGGCCAAATGCAAGAGAAGTATCAGAGTCTAATGATGAGGGCATTCTATGGCTAAACATGTACAAAATTTAGTTTTGGTAAAACTTTTCTACTTGTCCTTCATTTTGTAGTTTGAGGTTATCTGCTGACAATGTAAGAATTGAACATCAAGTGGAATCTCTAATGAATCCAAGTGGATATTTTGAAAGTTGCTAACTGAAGTAAATATAATTTTGAGTAAGAACATAGGCATTTATCCAGCACAGAGAGCACATGATGTGTTGGATTGGAGGTTACTGCCTGTATTATCAAGGCTGTCCTTGGTAGTTTCTATCTGTACAGTGTTTCACATCAAGATTACCATGTGTTCTTCACAGCCAGCTAGTGAAGTAGGTTAATAATTTTTGTGCTGTTGTATAAATGGGCCAACTGAAACAGATAGGTTCTAACCTTGGAACAAATACAGAATAGAGTGTGTTATTTAAAATATGTCAAACTATATAAGAAGCTATATTATTACAAGTATATAAAGTATCAAATAAGGGTAAGTAGTTATCCTCTTAATTTTGAAGTTCCATTTAATCAAAATGGAAATTTCAATCGGTAATAGAATGTCAGTGTTTGAGATTGTTTTAAATTAATTTAACTAAAGTATTTGTGTAAGCTCTGTAAATTAAATTTACGATGATGTGGGTCAAATGAAAATACGTGACTTTACGGTAAAGCTGCAATCATAAAAAGGTGAACATTGCCTGTGTTGTTCTTCCAGCTGAAATAAAGTGGTTACTTAAAAATCTCTTCTCGATACTTCTGACTTCAGCTCAGTCATATGAGAGCTCAGAAGGCATCAATCCCATTTTTACAATAAGAAAAAAAGGGTTACTTACTAAAAATCAATGACTTTTTAAGACTCATCTGAGATTTAAGGTCACATGGCAAACTGCTACCCCAAATTCTGTAGACAAATGAATGTAGAGAATCACAGCACAGAGCAGCTGACTTGGAGTAGAAACCACCTTACCCAGACACTGGCAGGAACATTTACATTGTAATTTTGATATTGATTTCTTGAGTCTGAGTGTGGATTAGATTGAGAAAGAAAACCCCTGAATGGTTTCCATTTTATGGGGACCCCACACTTTTATACATTTTACCTCCAGGAATCCTACTATATTCTCATGGTAAAGAGTGAAAAAAAAAAAAAAATTCCCTTCCTGGCTCTGGCAGGAGGAGGTAAAAGTGGCCATTTGGAAACACACGTTCCATAATGAAGGCCAGCTCTCCAGAGGAAGGGCAATTACCCAACTCCAGGCCACTCTAGAGTCACCTAGTGTGAGAAAATCAGGGAGAAAAGTGTTAAATATACTTGCAAAGGTCACACCCCAGGCCCGACGCCTACTAAAAGACAGATTTAATCCTAAAATTAATTAACACTTAGAGCTCCTTCCCCTCATTCTTTCCTTACCACTACACCAAGTAGCTCTAATCTGATACCAGTGGATACAGATGAAAGAACTGTAAGACACAGGCTCTAAGAAGTTCTTGGGGGAAACTCAAAGACAACATGAGAGACAAAAACAAGGACACTAGAGGAATTTGCAGATCCTAGAACCTACAGCCTTTGCAAATACTATGCACAGCCAAGCTCCTACCTCAACAAACATAAAAACTCACACTGAAAGCCTATTTTACCCTATTCCTGTAATTCAGTATGTCACGTCCAACTTCCAAAAAAATTATAAGGATAGGCTAACAGGGAAGAGAAAATACAATCTGATGAGACAAAGCAAACGTCAGAATCAAAGTCAAATATAATACCAAATTTGGAATTATTGATTAAGGATTTAAGATAACTATAATTAATATAATAAAAATTCTAATAGAAAAAGCAAAACACATGGATAATATAAGCAGAAAGAATGAAACATTAAGAAAGAATCAAAAGGAAATTCTGGAAATACAAAACACAGTTACAAATGAAGAATGTCTTTGGATGGACCTATCAAGAAAATACATGAATTCAAAGCAATGTCAACAGAAATTTCACAAGCTGAACTAGAAAGAGAAAAACATAATGAGGCAATAGAGGATCCAAGAACTGCGAGACAATTTCTAAAGGTATATTATACCTTGGAATACCAGAAGGAAAAGAAAGAATAGAGCACAAGATACATTTGAAGTAATAATGGCTGAAAACTTTCCAAAGTTAATGACATATGTTTATTCACAGATTGAGGAAGTTCAGACAACAGTAAACAGAATAATTCCCCCCAAAAAATCTACAATTAGGCATGCCGTATCCTACTGTGGAAGCCCAACATTGTATTCATTGTATTTCATTTCAAAGACAATGAAAAAAACCAGAGAAAAAAATGGCTTACCAATAAAGAAAATGGATGAGAAATATTGTCTACTCATGAGAAACCATGCAAAGAGCTACATTAAAAAAAAACAACAACAACCTAGAATTCTAAAACTAGCAAAATTACCCTTCAAAAGTGAAAGAGAAACACCTTCTTAGAAAAACAAAAAGTAAGAAATTCATTGTAAGCAAACCAGCCCTGTAAGATGTTAAAAGAAGTTCTGCAAGAAAGAAAATGATATGGGTCAGAAACTTAGAGCTACACAAATGAAGGAAAATATTTAGAGAAAGAATAACAGAAGGCAAATAATTTATTTTTAAAAGTATTATTGATACAGTAGATAATTTTGTTCAAAGTAATCATGGTACTAATGCATTATGTGATTACAGTATGTGATAAGTGAAATGACTCAAGAGTAATAGTATAGTAAATACAGGGAAGAATTGAAAATACTGTGTTTTAAGTTATCTGTACTACCCATGAAGTGGTATAGTGGTATTTGAATGTGGACTTGGATTAGGTAATGGTATACTGCAAGATGTAGGGTAAAATAAAATAACATGCAAAGAGAAGAGAGAAAATGGAATCATGAAGTGCTCATACAGATACTTTGGAAGACAGTTTTTCAATTTCTAATAAAACTAAACATAATCTTACCATCTAAGCCAACAATTACACTCTGATATTTTATGAAAACTTAAGGCTTTAGAAAAACCTGCACACAGATGTTTACATAGAAGCTTTATTTATAAATTGTCAAGACTTGGAAGCAACCAAGATGTCATTCAGCAGGTGAATGGATAAAATGAAGTACATGCAGACAATGAAATATTATTCAACACTAAAACGAAATGATCTATCAAGCCAGGCAAAGACACAGAAGAAACGTAAATGTATATATCTAAGTGAAAGAAGCCATTTTGAAAAGTCTATATACTACACGATTCCACCTATATGACATTCTGGGAAAAAAGCGGTTCCTAAGGGTCAAAGGGGAGGAAAGGATGAATAGCCAGAGCACAGACTTTTAGGGCAGTGAAACTACTCTGTATGATACTATAATGGTGGATACATGTAATTACACATTTATGCAAAGAAAGTTCAAACCCAGGAATTAACCCTACTGTAAACTATGGAATTCAGATGATAATGATGTATCAATATAGGCTGATCAATTGTAACAAATTTACCACTCTGATGGGGTTGATAATGGGGCAGGCTTTGCATGTGGGTACA
Source organism: Macaca nemestrina (assembly GCF_043159975.1). Taxonomy (NCBI): domain Eukaryota; kingdom Metazoa; phylum Chordata; class Mammalia; order Primates; family Cercopithecidae; genus Macaca; species Macaca nemestrina. Next base: position 10,094,977 of record NC_092125.1, on the reverse strand, counting down.
TGGGGTATATGAGAAACTCTGTATCTCCCTCTTAATTTTGCTGTGAACATATATCCACTCTACGAATAGGCTTAAACCTGCTCAATTGAAAAAAGAAACAAAGAATAACAAATAGAAAATACAACATGCGGCCGGGCGCCGTGACTCACGCTTGTAATCTCAGCACTTTGGGAGGTCGAGGCGGGCGGATCACGAGGTCAGGAGATCGAGACCATCTTGGCTAACACGGTGAAACCCCGTCTCTACTAAACATACAGAAAATTAGCCAGGCGCGGTGGCGGCGCCTGTAGTCCCAGCTCCTCAGGAGGCTGAGGCAGGAGAATGGCGGGAACCCAGGAGGCGGAGCTTGCAGTGAGCCGAGATCACGCACTCCAGCCTGAGCAACAACGCGAGACTCTGTTTCAAAACAAAAAAAAAAGAAAGAAAAGACAATATGGTACACACACACACATATACACGCACATATATATACACACACACATACACACACATTATACATATATGATGTGCACATAATATAAACAAATACTGACTAGACTGAATATACAGTCATCCCTCAGTATCCACGGGCATTGATTCCAGAACCCTCTTGCAGATATCAAATTTTGCAGATATTCAAGTCTCTCATATAAAATTATGTAGTATTTGCATATAACTTAGGAGCATCCTCTTGTATACTTTAAATCATCTCTAGATTATTTATAATATATAATACAATGCAAATGCTATGTAAATAGTTGTTATATTGTATTTTTTAATTTGCATTATGTTTTATTTCTGTATTTTTTTTCCTGAATATTTTCTATCCATGGTTGGTTGAATCTGCTGATGCAGTCCCTGGGAAAAGAGAAGGCTGACTGTATAAATAAATCGGGGAGAAGAGACAAATTTCCATTGCAGACAAATTCTGCATAATTTATGCATATACTCTGCATAAATCTGCCCTTTTAAAATGTGGGCTGCAGATAATGACTTTGTTCCACAAAAGTCTCTATAGAAAAGGAAGGCAAAAAAGATTGCAGTGGAGAAAACTGATAAACACTACTTTAGCCAGGTGGCTAAGGTCAACGTCAACAGTGGTAAGTCATGCTAACAGTATGTTTCTTGATTTGGTGTTGGGGAAGCAGCCATCACCACCTGTCCTACTCTATGAGTTTGCTGAATCGAGGCTCTGGGTCTGGAACATTCCCCAATATGGAAGTTGGTCCCAGATTCTTCTTACTTATTAGGATAAACTTTCCCATGCTGTGGTATGCAGTGAACTTCTTTGTGTTGCTTAAGCACGTGCACCAGATGGTACCTGGCCAGTCCCACCAGTATGTCTGCACCCCCAGGGAAGGGAGCAAGTCTCTTGACTATAGCATAAGAAGGGTTCATTCTGTCCATCACTCTGCATCAGCTCCTGGTAGGGACCCGCTTACCCTGGGAGACTGAGCCCACTACAGATGGTGATCTTGCTGCAGCTCTTCTCCTTTTTGTGAGTGCAGAGTTGTTCTAACCAGTGCCTGGTATGTCAAGTCCTCCTTGGCACTCCTCACGCTTAGAATATGCACTGGGCTGAGGTCTGTGGCCTCCAACTGCTGACAGTTGGCATTGCTATGATCTTTGCTGCCCTCCAAGTGCTGGGGATTCTCCTTTCAAATTGGTTTCTGAGTCTTCCTGTTTGGTAGTAGGATATGATCGACTTGACACTTTATCTTTGTGATCTTCCTCATAAAAACCCATTACTCTAGTTTAATTATGAGAAAAATGTCAGGCAAATTCCAAGACAAGGGTATCCTCTAAAGTACTTGACTGGTATTTCTCAAAACTGTCAAGGTCATCAAAAGCGTGGAAAGATTGAGAAACTATTCCAGCCAAAAGGAGTCTAAGACGATATGACTATTAAACATAATGTGATAACGAGGATGGGGTCTTGGATTAGGCAAAACTAAAAAAATTTGAACAAACGATGGATTTTAGTTAACTATAATGTATCAATATTGGTTCATTAATGGTAACAAATATACCACACCAATATAAGATGTTAGTTATGGGAGCAGATATGAGGAAACTCTATATCTTTTCAATTGTTTTCATAAATCTAAAATTATCTTAAAAAATAAAGTCTATTATTTAAAAATACCTTTGTTATAGGGTAGCAGTTGAATACAATGCCTTCACTGAAGCTCTGACAGAATATATGCCTGTATTCCCTTTTGAAAGCATATAGGCAACTATGTTTTAATATTATTTTAATGTCATTAGTATTTGTAGTATAGATAGCTAAACAAACGTAAAAGTGAGTTTGTTTAAGAAATGAAAAAATAACTGCTTCTCATATTTTGACCAGTGGCCACATAAGTCAATCTGGAGATTACTCCTAGAACAGCTCACATGTGAACCTAGGAGCTAGTCTCCAACCTGCGTGAGAAAGAAAGCCTGTGTGTTAGCTTAGAAGTGTGGGTCCTGGTGTTCTTCAAAGCACAATCCATGAGAGCTGAGAGCACTGAGTTAAAGGAGTTCACCCTGGAAAGAAAATGGGGAGGACACAAAGCACCGCACTTTCATATAAAAGTGGACGTGAAGCTGATGGAACTGTTCCCGGGACTGAATCTGGCTTTCTGCACAGCAGAAGCAATGACTGCCTATGTGTGAAATGACATGCTGGAGTCCTTGCTAGGATGAGGGCTTAAGGAATCCCTCTTTAATGTTCTGCTTACGAAATTTGAACAGACAAATTTTTCCTTAACAGGAATAACTTTTAAAGATGAAAAAAGCATAAAATAGATGTTTTGAGCTAAGGCAGAACCATCAAATGCAGCATCTGGGAAACTTAATGGTGAGCAGTGTCTGTCCGAGAGGAGGAAGGGAAATGCTGAGTCTCTGCGGATTGTATAAAGAGAACAAAACTCCTTGACACATGGAGGGTGAATCCCCCCATCAGGACTTGACACAAGGAGGGTGAATCCCCCTGTAAAATATGTCAGAGTTGCCAGGTAGGAGCAATGCCTCTTGGGGAGGTGGGGTACAGATGCCACACTTTAAAACTGGACTATCTTCTGTACTGCGTGTAGGGCAGAGATAATTAAGCTACTAGGTGTAAGGTCACACAAATACTGCTGTGGAGGATCCATGCTACAACCACAAGAAGGAGAGGTAACTGAAGTCCCTGGGGACAGAGACGGTGTTTTAATTTTTTTTCTTTTCTTTTCTTTTCTTTCTTTTTTTTTTTTTTTTTTTTTTTTTTTGAGACAGAGTTTCGCTCTTTTTGCCCAGGTTGGAGTGCAGTGGTGCGATCTGGCTCACTGCAACCTCCGCCTCCCGGTTCTCCTGCCTCAGCCTCCCAAGTAGCTGGGGTTACAGGCACCTGCCACCACGCCCAGCTAATTTTTTGTATTTTTAGTAGAGACAGGGTTTCACCTTGTTAGCCAGGATGATCTCAATCTCCTGACCTCATGATCCGCCCGCCTTGGCCTCCCAAAGTACTGGGATTACAGGCGTGAGCCACCGCGCCTGGCTGCTGTTTCTAATTTTTATTCCATCAAGAGGTTTGAGAGTCAGAAAAGAACGAAATATTTGGAGAGAGAAGAGCAACATGTACAGGGCTTGTCAAAGAACAGGAAGTGGTTTGCAGCTTAAGGACTGCCTTGGAAGGGCATTGGCACTTTTTCATGTCCAGCCTCCTCTGTCCTGCCGTTTATCCTCACTTCTAGTGTAGCTGTGAAATGATACGTGCTCACAGAAGCCTGTGCATTTGTCTATCATTGCATTTGCAGCTGACATTGTCACTGTCTAGTAGACTGTATTAGGGGATGGAGACAGCTGTTGTGCTCCCCGACTTGGCTTACAAGGAGTTCTCCACTTATGCATTTATGAAGGATGAACCATGAGCAGGAGAGTTCAATCTGGAAAGGGAAAGATTGGACTGAATGAAAATCCCAGGAAGATGGAAGGTTCCATCTGTAACCTCAGCATCTAGTATGTCGCCTGACATAGAATACAGTCTCAGTAGATTTTTGTTTAATTAATCATTTACTAAATTAATTACTTTGAGCTGACAATTTACATTTAGAAAAGAGAAAAATCACTGTAGTCAAGGGAACATGGATTTGAATTCTAGATCTTCCACGTCTTAGTCCTCTGACTGACAGGAAGTTTTTAGAAACTTGCTTTCTACTTGCACAAAAGAACAATATTCATATTTATTTCACAATGTTGTAAAGAAAATTACATCATGTAGAAATAGACACATAACATTCTTTAAAAGGCCAGTTAGAGCAGATGCAGAGGTTAGAATTGTAGTTACAATTGCTCTTATTATTATTTCACGGGTTTTTTTTCCCACAGTGGCATAGGTTACATGTCATCAAGGGCAGAGGAAATATCTTTTTCCCTCTTTTGTGTCCCTTGGTATAACGTAGCCAAGTATGCACTTATTTCTATTTATCTAAATCCATGTAACTGTGAGCAAAATTAATTTTACTATAATGTAAATTTGATAGTGAAAATATACAAAAGTATTATAATTCCACAAAGTATGTGATGTCTCCCAATGATAAAGATAGGACACGTATCAATATACAGCTACCCTCCCCTTAAGACTCATAACCAGTTTACCTATACATTTCAGAGCTAATTCACTGCACTTGCTAACCCACCGAAATTCCACAGGAGCATGCAGCCACAAAATCATCACGATTTAGTCATGTTCCAACTCTCACTTTGAAGACTTTCATTTATCACAGTTTTGGGAAAAAAGACTTTCAGTTTCTCTGACTTCCTCAGTAAATAACATGACCATTTAATAAATATACGTGTGTTTCGTAAGCAGGGCTCTGCCCATATTGAAGAAAGCCCTTTGGGATCATTTATTCCTACACACCAGGGAGGCCTGGCACTACGTACCAATTTAATGCCAGTATTATCTTTCTATGGCTACAAATAATAAAAATAACCTTCTGTTTTAAAGTTTGTTCTCCAATATAATATGTAAAAAATAGGAACAAATGTCTTATTAGCTTCAAGTAGGTATTGTTTTACTATTTATTATTGTGCTTGCATTTCAAGAAAAAGTCAAAGATGCAAAGGTATAAAGAAAAACAAGAATGTTTCTCTCTCTCTCTCTCTCCCTCATAGCATCCTTTGAATGTTTATTACCAATTCTGAGAAAAATAAATCTCAAAGAATACCTAGCCCTTTCTTTACCATTGCTTTCTCTCAAATTCACACACACACACACACACACACACACACACACACACGGCCTCCTTGTCAATGAGGCTGGCTGATAACAAAGGAAGACATGTTCTCTTTGCTTAGTGCATGCATGAAAACATCCTTTCTGCCCACTCTGCCACTCACTGTCAAGCTACAAGAAAAGCTATGGGCTTCAAAATCTTTGGTTAGTGCTAAGCGAAAGGCAGAAGAGGAAGATAGATGCTAACATTCTGAACTGACCTGATAGAATTCAGATAAACCAAAAGGAAAATATTAACATTTTGAAGAAAGAAAATTCAGTTTTTATCTTTACATAGAAAAGTTGGGCGGAATTTTTCTATTTCCCTATTTCTCTATAGGACCATGGGGACATGGCACATCACCTGTTGTGTATGTGTGTGTGTGTGTGTGTGTGTGTGTGATTTACTGGGTTTGCTTCCTTTTTTATAATAGCTTTATTGAGATACAGTTTAGATACGATACCATTTATCCTTTTAAAATGTACTATCTGATGGTTCTTAGTGTATTCAGGGTTGCTCCATCGTCAGTATCCAATTTTAAAACAATTTCACCCCCAAAAGCCTCATTTTTATTAAGAGGCACTCCCCCCTTTTTTCCCCCCAGCCCCTGGCAAACACTAATCTACTTTCTGACTCTATGGATTTGCCTCTTCTCGTGTATTTTTCCTTTACTTTCACAGAATCACATACATTATTTCAACCGCAATCAGTCACCTGGCATGTTTCACTGGGGGATTCAAGTCAGAGTTATATCTCCATTAATAGAGAAAATGTACTTTTAAAATCTCTTTTAAGAGAAAATAATTCTTGAGCTTATGTCTCAAAGAATAATGTCTTATAAATGATGAAGCTTCCTTAGATGTGTTCATTAATTTCAACAAATATTCACTGAGGCACTGAACCAGTGGGTCTCCAGGTGTGGTTTTTAATGGCCCATACCACAGCCACCTGGGGATACTTATTAAGGATGCAGATACTTGGGATATGCATCACATCTACTGAATTAGACTTTCAGGGAAGGGGCAAGGGAATCTTTTTTTTTTTTTTTTTTTTTTTTTTTTTTTTTTTTTTTGAGATGGAGTCTCACTCTGTTGCTAGGCTGAAGTGCAGTGCTGCGATCTTGGCTCACTGCAACCTCTGCCTCCTGGGTTCAAGTGATTCTCATGCCTCAGCTTCCTGAGAAGCTGGGATTACAGGCACACACCGCTACACCCAGCTAATTTTTGTATTTTTAGTAGAGACGGGTTTCACCATGTTGGCCAGGATGGTCTAGTCCTCTGACCTCATGATCCACCTGCCTCGGCCTCCCAAAGTGCTGGGATTACAGGTGTGAGCCACTGTGCCTGGCAGGGGATCATCATCTCAAACAGGGCCCCGATGTGCTACTCGTATGCACACTAATATTTGCCAATCAGAGGCCCAGCCTGTACTAAGGTCTGCGGATAAAATAGATGATTAAGACACATAATTTGATATTAGGTCATTTCAACACATTTAGCCTACACATTATGCCAATGATATTTTAGCAAAATTATATAAATACATTAATAGGGGAAGGAGCACAGAAAGAAAAGATTCCCAGTGATCAACCACTTTCTGCTTCTTACAAAATACGTTACAAATACTGTTTCTCTTATGAAGTGCATCACCCAGTACCAGATGCTGTGACATGTATGTTTCCCATATTAGACCTTACAAAGAAATACTCACATTAGCATAAATTTATTTATTTATTTGTTTATGAAATTAATATGCATTGAGTTACAACTATGTGTTAAATCCTGCTAAGGCAGCAAACAAAATAAAGTCTCTAAACTGCAGAACTAAGGGAAAGAGAAGACCAATACAAGAAGGAAAGAACACTGTGAATAGGGGAAGTCTTCCTGAAAAGACTAAAATGAACTGGTTCTCAGAGGATATGTAAGATTTGTGTGGGAACCAGTAGGTAAAGGCAATTCCTATAGTGGCAGATACACAATGAAAGTATGTATAGCACCAAACAAATGAAGCATTTGATTCAGATTCGATCCAACCAGCAGTCAAGTATCTGCTGGTGTCTGGAATATATGAGAGAGGCTTGATGAAAATAACTGGAGTAGGACTATCTTATTACATACCGGAGCCATGTAAGGACCTACAGACAGTACTGGAAATACCTAAGGAATGGCTGGCTCTTAACTGAGTGTATCCTGATGAAAACTTAGTCACCCCAGGGGAAAACGCATCCATTTAATTCCAAGGGAACATTTATACACCTATCAGCATCTATACATCAATCAGCATCTATACACCTATCAGCATCTATACACCTATCAGCATCTATACACCTATCAGCATCTATACATTTATCAGCATTTATACACCTATCAGCATCTATACATCTATCAGCATCTATACACCTATCAGCATCTATACACCTATCAGCAACCATACATCAATCAGCATCTATACACCTATCAGCATCTATACACCTATCAGCATCTATACACCTATCAGCATCTATACGTCTATCAGCACGAATGCGCTTGGGCTTCCCACTCTGAAAGACCTGGAACGCTAAATGGCTATTTCAGTCCTCTGTATAGATAAGAGAAGGATAAGATCTGGAAAACAAACGGGGTATCTTTGGTGCTCTGATGGTGGAATTCGCAACCTGCCGCTGCTCAACTACTGCCCATAAGTATAAGATTCTGTTAATTCTGCCACTAATCTGGTTATTTTCACTGCAGGTACCTCAAAATATGAATCTGAACATGAATCAGCAAGGAAAGAATAATAGTGGTATATTAATATGTGCCAGCAGGCAGAGAGAGAGGGAGGAGAAAAACAAAAACCTAGATTAAGCACATAAAAAATCAAAATTTTGGAGGAGACAGACCAGAACATGATCATTACTGAGCATTTAGTGAGCTTTAAGTACAGTACAAAGACTTTGTGGAAACATACAACTTAAAAAAAAAAAAAAACCATTGATTGGGCGACCTGGGTCATGCCTGTAATCCCAGAGCTTTGGGAGGCCAAAGCGGGTGGATCACATGAGGTCAGGAGTTTGAGACTAGCCTGGACGACATGGTGAAATCCCTTCTCTACTGAAAATACAAAGAATTAGCCGGGCACGGTGGTGGGCACCTGTAATCCTAGCTACCTGGGAGGCTGAGGCAGGAGATCGCTTGAATCCAGGAGGCGGATTTTGCAGGGAGCTGAGATCGTGCCACTTTACTCCAGCCTGTGCAATAAGAGTGAGACTTGGTCTCAAAAAAAAAAAAAAAAAAAAAAAAAAATAGATGTTGAAAAACAGAACAGTCACCGTTAAGATCAGACCTGGTGGCCTCGATGACACAATGTAAGAAATATCTTAAAGTACAGGGTCAAAAATATGAAGAGATGAAAAAAGATACAGGAAACATGAGAACTGGAGAAGAGATCTAAGAGAATTAAGTGTGAATTGTAGGAGTTTCAGAGGGAGGAACAGAAACAGATGGATGACTCAAAATAATAAAATCAAACATGTATTTTTTTTTTGAGCTGAAGGAAGAGCTGGACCTTTGGACGAAATTGTTCAATGAACAGTCCAGGCAAAGTTAATGACTTTTTAAAAAGAGTTGGAGAAATTTCAGAGCTTCCAATAAAAAATAAAAATAAGTGTTTACAAGCTTCTAGAGACAAGAACGGGTCACCTTAAAAACGGAACAAATCAGACCAGTCACAGGCAACTATTTTGCTTCATCAGAAGCCAGAAAGTAGCAGAAAGCCTCTCATAGAATACTGAGAAATTAGAATTGTAACCTAATCATTTCGTTCCTAAACAAGATAGTAATCCCTGATGGAAGGAAGAAAAGATGTATGTGGATGGTCTATGCTTTAGGGACTATATCATGTTTATTCTTTGTCTAACCAACAAAATTATCCCAGGAAAAGTGGAGGTAAGGAAATGAACAATGGTGAGGGGTGGGGATAGACCGCAGCTTCATATACCTATAATTAAAATGGATAATGAGACACTCGAGAAACGCAATAAAACGACCATAAGAATGCTGAAAATTAATGAGAAACTCTTGAAATCAAATGAGTGTAAATGCTTGAAATTGAAAAGAAATTCTTGACATTGGAAGGAAAATCATAAAAAGACTCTGGGATTAACAATATTAATATTAAACTCTCCCAATTAAAACTCTGAGTTAAGGTGGGTGAAGGAAAAGAGCTAAATTTCTCTTTCAGATTGTGATGATGGGGAGAGGAGGGGAGTAAATACTTACTTTTTTTTTTTTTTTAGACGAAGTTTCACTCTGTCACCAGGCTGGAGTGCAGTGGCATGATCTTGGCTCACTTCAACCTCCACCTCCCGAGTTCAAGCAATTCTCCTGCCTCAGCCTTCCGAGTAGCTGGGATTACAGGTGCCCACCACCGTGCTCAGCTAATTTTTGTATTTTTGGTAGAGACAGGGTTTTACCATGTTGGCCAGGACGGTCTCGAACTCCTGACCTCATGTGATCTGCCCACCTCAACTTCCCAAAGTGCTGGGATTACAGATGTAAGCCACCATGCCCAGCTGTAAATACGTTCTAAAGAGCTCAAATTTACAGGAGGGGTAACAAGCAGGGTAAAGTTCTTGTTAGGGAATAACTAGCACTTGTGTCCAGGCATAGTAGTGTAAATATAAGAGTTGATAGAAATGATGACCACTCATTAAATAAAAGCAACAGTAAATATAAATACAAGTTGTTGAAAGTTTTACATTTTTTAAAAAGATAAAGAGAAAAGAAGAAATTAGAGAGAAACAGGTAGACTTTATAGCGTAAGTAAAGATAAAAAGGGGGAGAGAAGCAGAAAAGATAACTATTGGGTACTGGGTTTAATACCTGGGTGACGAGATAATATGTAAAACGAACCCACATGACAGATGTTTACTTATGTGACAAACCTTCGTATGTACCCCGAAACCTAAAATAAAAGTTAAAAATAAAAAAGAAAAGCAATTGAGTAAAATAATTTTGAATATTTATATACATATACAACATATATGTGTGTGTGGGTATATATATATGTATATGAGGGAGAAAGAAATGTCACATTGTTATAAACCAGTGAAATTGGAAATAAAGTATAAAAACCCAACATAATCATATCTGCTTAGAAATTTAAAAACACAATACTTGATAAACTTGGATCAAGAAAGAAAATGCACTCAATTTATAAAGCTACAGAGCAAAGAATGCATCTACCAGAATTTATATGACATAGCAAAACTATACTTAGAAAACCGATATTGCCTTAAGTGTCTTTATAATTAAATAAATTTTCTGTATTAAAATTTCTCATTATCAGAATATAATTTTTAATATTTTAAACTAAATCAAATTCAAACAATATCTGTTAAGATTCATGATTTTCTGTTTTAATATTTGAAGGTAATCAGCTCCATCAGTTGAATAATTTCAGCAAGAGTTTTTCTTAAGGCAAAAGAAAAGGCATTGACAAAAATTCAGTATAGTAGAGTTTTGTATGAAAGCTGACATTCATTAGAATGTTAAAATCAGAACTCTACTAACTGGATAACTTGGTGAGTTTGTATTGCCCATTATGGACTTTACATTGTCGTTTCCTTTCTGTGGAACATCCACTCAATTTAAAATGAGTCCAGTGGGGTACTCAAGCACAAAAACAATTTTGCAATATACGTCAGTGTTATTATTAATGTTTATGTGTGCAATGAGTTTGCCTATCATTTTATTAGCTAAGCTGTAATTTTAAACATGCTTCCTGCATATAGTTAAGGAAGGACTTTGATATGTATGCAGTTATATTCCTTCAAGTACACTCTTTCTTCAAAAGCTTTCTAAAACCAGTGCACAAACTAAACATGGCCAGCTGTCGAATGTATCTCTTAAATATTAACTTCTCCAGTTAAAATTAGCACAATCCGGGCCTTACACATAAGAAACTGTCTCTGAGATTATTATCGTATACTTAACTACACTGCTAACAATGGATGAGAGCTTAGCAGCTAATAAACCTGCTGTTCCAGCTATAACAAAGGTAAGTTAATGTATTTGAAAGAAGAGTGATAAAATAACCAAGGCATCATAAACCTAAGATAAACAAAATCACCTAATGGTGACTAATTAACATAACACATGCAAATCTTCAATATTATTCACAGCTTGAAATCCCTTATACTGAATAATTGTAGGAGACATTCATATATAAGGACTTCATTTGATTCTTTATATGAAATAAAGTTTCTTCTTCCGTTATGTGAAAATAAACAAAGCCCACTCAAATGAGAACAAACAAAAGTCATTTATTCAGAGCTTGTTACAGCAAGAGAGTCAGCCACCATCACTTGCGTTTGGCAGAAGCTCACAAGCAGGCAGAGGAGAGGGAAAGCTTCCTAGTGGAAAAAATAGAAGGCTTCAGGTGCACCCTGACAGGAGGTTGTTGGCATGGAGAAGCTGGAGGTGGGCAAAAGTAGAAGTGGGACTTCCTGTGCGACTGGGTAGGGGAGCATATTTGGCTTTCTTTGGTTGGTTATAAGTTGAAAGCAGGAGCAAAAATGATGGAAGCTGGCAGTTATTGATGACTTGCATTTTTAGCTGACTGCTACAGAGGTTGTTGTCTGCCTTCCTGGACTGGTTGCTGCAAACTGTTTAATTTTTTTAAATATGGTCAGAGTTCTATTTTAAGATATGGTCTCGTGGTTATAGGTTTGCATATTTAGTCTCTCAGCTCCCATCCTGTGTCTGAAAAATATTACCTCAATAGAATTTGAATTCATAATGGTTTTTAGCAGTATCAGAAGAAACAGACAAGTCTGGCTTCGGATTAAATATGTTCAATCAATGTCTTATTTCATATATTTTGTATAATCACAGGAATTCCTTCTTGTGACAATTTCTGCTATCTCTTATAGTAGCTAAATGTTTTCCAAGCACTTAATTTAAACCCATGAATATTGATATGAAAAGCTAAAATAGCCCTTTTTTATTATAAAGCATGTATACGCATTGTAAAAAATATTCAGAATATATACAGTCTTGTCTTTTCCCAGTATCACAAACAAATTCTTAAGGGCTAAAGCATATGACATGTATTGATGGAGAATACATTAGAGGTGCAGATTTTAAATTCACTTGAATGAAACTTTCAGTAACTTCAGACGTCCAGACCTACACCGATAACTCTATTCCACGGCTTACAGCCAAAGGGCCAATGATAGCTTCATAGCAACAAAAACAACCACCACCATAAGGACAATTATTATGACTATTTTTGGAACCACTACTGTCGGTCAGGGTCTCCGTGTATACTCATATTTAAGTTTATTTGATCTTTGCAACACTTTAAATTTAACATGTCTATCATAAATGTAATGTAAAACAGAAAGATAAGTTATATTGACTCATTCGTTCACTCAAAAATCACTTAAAATAGTACTTGAACCATTTTACTTTGAAATACATTTAAATCTATTCATTTCAATTTGTTTGAATTTCATTTTACATAAATTAATGTATTCAGTGGTTCTTGAATGAGCCTGAGACCCAAAGACGACTGTTTGATGTGAATGAGTCAGGAGTCATATCCAAACCTGTCTGCATCCACTGTTTGTGCTTCTATTCTAATATGTCCAAAGTTTCCTGTGAACTGAGGTTTATTCAAAGAAAATTAATGTTTTAAATGATCAGCTCCAAATAATGATCAAGTTTTTCTACCACTGAAAAGTCAGTGCATAGAGCATATTAAAAAATTAAGAAACTTCCAAGGAATACAAGTTCATTGTCTTACATATTTTCTTCTAAACTGATATTTTGTTTTCCAATTGACACAGAGTAATCTTGACATGCAACTTGAAGATGTTAAGTAGGTGTTCATATGAGATACGATGCTGATCAGAAGACAGATGTTCATATGAAGTAAAAAATATATTCCATTATTAAAATGTGTCAAATTAGAAAAGATAAATCAAAACTCAACCATCTTCATTCCTTGCTGGTGGCAGAGAGTAAGAGCACACAGTAAAAGACAACCGAGATGCTCATTTTTAAAAAAGCATTTTTTAAAAAATATCATGAATTTTAAAGGTGTTTCCAATTCACAGATCTACCACAAAAAACTAAAACATGCACAAAAATGTGTTTAGAAAGAGACTTATTGCAATATTTATGACTACAATAATATTCTTCAAGTATATAACATAGATATACAATGACAGAAGAATGGTGAATAAAATGTAGGATAGCCAAGTGGGGAAACACTATGCAGTTATAAATAACGTGTTTACAAAATCAAAGTATATGTTAATATCTGGATATCTTTTACTGGTTTTGTTTTTCTTTATTGTAGTAATTTCTCTTTTTAAATAGTCATAATATTTTTCAGCATCTCCCTTGAAGAACTGGGGTTCATTTCTCCAACTTCTAGATCTGGGATGGGACATGTGAAAAACTTTTAGAAACAAAAAGTTTAGTATTAATACAATGTTTAGAAGTATATATGTCGTATATTATCATTTTGCAAAGTATAAAACATATAAAATAGCACTGTGCATTGTTTATGGACAAATGAATAGGTAATAAAATTATTAAATCACAGGTGGGAAAGGTACACAATTACTTAAAAAATATAGGTATTTTTCCGGGAATAAAGGAGAAAGAATAGGACTGAGAAGTATAAAAGGGATTTCAACTATATTTATAGTTTTTGTTTTGTTTTGTTTTGTTTTGTTTTTTGAGATGGAATCTCGCTCTGCTGTCCAGGCTAGAGTGTGGTGGCGTGATCTCAGCTCACTGCAAGCTCAGCCTCCCAGGTTCAAGCAATTCTCCTGCCTCAGCCTCCCAGGCAGCTGGGATTACAGGCGCCCGCCACTGTGCCTGGCTAATTTTTGTAATTTTAGTAGAAAAGAGGTTTCACCATCTTGCCCAGGCTGGTCTTGAACTCCTGACCTCATAATCCACCCGCCTCAGCCTCCCAAAGTGCTGGGATTATAGGCATGAGCCATCACGCCTGGCCCATTTATAGCTTTTAAAATATCAAAAGCATATAAGCTGAATATAATTTTTAACAGATTATTAGAATTGTTATAATAGTTTGTGTGTGTGAAACATGTCTAATATAAATTTAAAAATTCAATAAACTTACCTGAAAGACAGAAGGAGAAAATGCGTAAGATGAACATTTGCCAGTCAGTATGTGAAACACAATTGTTTCTTAGATAATGGTTTTAACCAAATAGAATGTATGATGGAAAAAAATCTCATTCAAAATAATAACCAAATATACAACTCCTGGGGATATTTAACAAGAAATTTTTAAAACACAAATTCTTCAATCAAATGGTTTTATATAATTTCAAATAAATCTCAGTGGAGATTACTTTGATATCCCACACTGAGACAAGAAATTTCAATGATGTTGTAGATAGCCACAACATTCACACTAGAAATTTCAATGATATTGTAGATAGCCACAATAGATAAGATCATTTTTAATAAGAAGAAATAAAAAGAAAGGTGTTGAAATCTCAATAATTAAAAGAATATGTTACTGGTATAGTTTGGATATTTGCCGCATCCAAATTTTATGTTGAAATGTGATCTCTAGTGTTGGAGGTGAGGCCTGGTGGAAGTGGATTGGATCACAGGGTGGATTTCCCATGAATGTTTAGCACTGTTCCCTTGGTGCTGTACTCATGAGATCTGGTTGTTTAAAAGCGTAGCATCCCCCCAACACCCGCTTGCTTATGCTTTTGCCATGTGAGAGGCCTGCTCCCCCTTCCCCTTCCCCCATGATTGTAAGCTTCCTGAGGCCTCCCCAGAAGCCAATGCTGCTATGCTTCCTGCATGCAACCTGCAGAAGTGTGAGCCAATTAAATCTTTTTCCTTTATAAATTACCCAGTCTCAGGTATTTATAGCAATGTGAGAACAAACTAATGCAGTTACTTATGCAAAGTAATTAATAAAATCTCAATGGATCACGATTCTGAAGAAATACAACTTAGTACAACTTAGTACTCTCATTTATAAGAATTGATTTTTATGTTTATTAACAATATGTAATAGTTAACTATTCATTTCAAATAGCTGAGAAATCAAGTGGATAAATAGTTTGGGGTCAAACAACTAACCTTTAGACAACTTAAGAAGAAGAAGGAAGAAGAGCAACAGCAACAACGAAGTTAACTTTTCAGAATCTCTATTAGACATTTGAATTTGGAATAACTGGAAGCAGAATCCACCACCCCTTGCTCCTGCCACATTGCAGGTTTCGCTCAAATGCAGACAGCACACTTGGGGAAGCAAAAATCTCTGGCCGCAGATGCTGCAGGAGAAATTACCACTGGGCCACAGAATCCCCGGAGGAGCCAGCATCAGCTTCCAAAACTGGGAGCTACCCTGTGAGCAATCTATATACAACACTGGGCACAGGCGGAAAGGAACTGCCAGAAATAATAACTTCAAACTCCAAAATAAGAGCAAATTCACCAAGGAAAGCAAATTTAAAGAAAGAAATGAACGGACTTAAAAATATCTAATTAGTGTTCATAGTTGGATTTAAGAGAATTGCAGTGATAAAAACAATAGCAACTAGCAAAGAAAGTGAGGCAATCAGAGCAAGAAGAGTTCTTGGAAATAGAAAGCATGATTGCGAAAATTAATAGCTCAGTAATAATTCAGTAACAAAATGTATAGTTCTAGAAACTGAATTTGTGATGGCCCACTATATTAAAATTACGGGAAAGGGAAAGGCTAAAACACATAGAAAATGGTAAAGTATGTGCTTGGCAAAACCAGGCAAACCAATACCCATTAGCAGCATATAGCAAGAAAAAAGGATGGAAATTAACAATCGAACTAATTATACATGAGAAATTTCTAGAGCAAAAGAAAACACTGGGATCTCTTATTCCCACATACACATCCTATTAGAATTTTTGAATTCCTATGTTAAAAATGCAGTGCTACAAACTTTCAGACATACAGAGATATACATGCAAAAGACACAGCACTGAAATAAACAAAAATAGCTAACATACGAATAAGAAAAAATCCCAGGTTTACAAAGGAAAGCGAATCACAATAGTTGCGTGGCTCTGATCTGTCGTACCACATCACTGTGTGCACAGTTAAGAAAACAATCATTGCAAAAATTCTCAAACTATAATTTACTTGGGAAGACAAAAGCAGCTTGTTAGAGAATATAAATCATATCCTCATTTTTGTTTTTAAAACTACATACATTGAAATGTCTTCGAGTAGATATGGATTATGGGGAAATTTAAATTTTTGGACATTTTTAACAAGCATATACTCTACTGTTCACAAATTAATATACTGTGTGTCAACATGGATGGAATCTCAGTTTGGGGCCAAGCACCGTGATTTTCCTGACTTTAAGGAACTCCTCTTCCATTATGGTAGACAGGAAACAAACAGTGCGAAACCAATGAGCACCCGTGGTGAGGAAGATCATCTATACCTGGTTTCATGGGGCTACATTTGCAGGCTCCTAACTCAGCCAAATGAAAGTGTATGGGGACTATCACCAAAGATAAGTCTTAAGGAAAAAGCAGGATTTAGCCAACTCACAGGATTGGGGGAAGCGTTCCAGGCAGAAGGGAAAACATGAGGCAAAAACAACATATTGTGTAGGAGGAAAGAAGTAGGACAACAAGCTGAGCAGTTGTCCGAACACTTAAAAAAAGTGAGTCACTGCATTAAAAGAAATGAGGCCGAGCATTAGGATATATACCTAATGTAAATGACGAGTTAATGGGTGCAGCACACCAACATGGCACAAGTATACATATGTAACAAACCTGCACGTTGTGCACATGTACCCTAGAAATTAAAGTATAATAAAAAGAAAAAAAAAAAAAAAAAGAATTGAGGACGAAGGGATTAGTCATGCCCAAATCATAGAGGGTCTTATAAACATATGCCAGATAATTGAAAGCATTTTGCAGAGCACAGATTTTCAATTTTTTTTAAGTAAAATAACCCTTTACTCAAACAATAGCTACTAGAGATCTAATATGGAAAAATGTGAAAAAAAAATAGTCCCTTACAAGTTTAATTATATGAGCTACATTTGATGACATCAACTAACATAGTCAGGCACTTGGTGCAATGAAGCCACTGCAATGAATCCCCAAAATCATACATTTAGCGCATAATTTATTTCCAAGTTTAATTTTAGTTGCACAACATAAAAAGACTTTGAAATTATAGAGAGATATTTTTTCAAATGGTCACTCAATTTAAACAGAAGTAGCAAAAGAGACATTATTCTGGGATCTGGGAAGAAAAAGAGATTGAATGCTAGGAATAATAGCAAATATAATAAATTGACCAGTCATGAGCCATTAAGGTGAACTCTCTGGACAGGCTAAGTATTTGGTAGCATTTGTTCAGGATTTGCATAACTTTTATTAATGGCAGAGGGCTGTTGATTTTCTTTTAGGAAACACTGTATTTCTTTGTATTCAAAATTGTTCATTAGCAAGTAAGAAAATCCAACTCTGGACATTTAAGCAAAAGGGGGAAGCTTAGAGAAGATACAAAGGCTCACAGAATTGCAAAGAGGATTAAAAAAGCTTGGTAAACGCACAGGAACCAAGATAATTCTAAAGTTCCAAAATCAGAACTCTACTTTCAGCAGGGCCAGTCTAGCCAGGATGCAAACAATGTGTTGCACGGCAGTTTCCACTTCAGGGACACTGTAGCCATTGCCACTGACCATTACTAACCATCCCAGCATGAACGTCTTTTAGCTGAGCTCAGGTCCTGGGTCCAACCTGGTTCCTTGCAGATGGGGAGAAGGAATATCTTGTTCCCAGGGCATTTGCAGTGGGAAGGTAGCAATGGCTACTGACAAAGAATGGGAAGATTTGGCTTAAAGTTTAGAAAATAGAAGTCAACAAATTGCAGAAAAAAGGGATTTTATGGAACTTCCCGATAACTCAGAAGGGAATGGCGGTGTTGTTTATTCTGTTAATAGCATGGGTTCATCTTCTGTTCCCTCCACAACACCATAGAGAATTCACAGGACATCAGATGGAGGTAGCTGCTTGACAATCTATGAAGACTGGCTAGCAGGTGAATTTTCCTCTGGCCTGTATCATGGAGAAATACCCAAGGTTAGTACAGAGGTGGAAAAACACCTGTCTTCACGGGGCATGGTCATTCTGACGACCCACTAGTGTGCACTAGTAATATGTTATTACCGATATGAACTGAATTTCACGGGAGGTCCTTCCTTGAAACTTCTGTACTCCAGAAAACTCTTGAATATCCCTAAGGCAGCAACTCAGTGGGTGAGTAAAGCAGATTAAGTGAGGTGTTGAGAAAGAAACAAATAATCTTAATTTCAAAATAGTCATAGCACTTCATGCCTTCATTTATTCCTCATATCCCACCATGTAGAATGTACTACTAGTATTATCCACCATGTTACATGTGTTAAATATGAAGGAACCAAGAACTAGTGGGGTTAAGTAATACGTCCAGAATTACACAGTTAATACAAAGCAGAAGTAGATGTGACATCCAGGTAGCTTACTTGGAGTCTATGTTTGTAGCTTATATGCTGAACTTATTTTGCGAGGTTAACGCTAAACTTGATATCAACTACATTTGCATTAAAAAGAAATTTTTTCATTGTTCACAACTAAAAAGCAGTGGTTACTCATACTCATGAAGAAAGTGGCTAACAATTCTCAAAGCTTTGTTTAATAAACACGTAATTCTTTCTGTTTTGTGTGAGAAAATATTTTGCCCTATTCTATTGTTCTTCTTTTCTTTTTCAAGTTCTTTTGCAATTTTCAAATCAAATATCTTCTTGAACAAGAGATTAAAGATTTGAAAAATAACTAGATATAAAGAAATAAATTGCTTATTCTTAGAAAAGACTACAGGGAAATGAATTTGGTTTAGAATTCATGGTGATGGGGATAATCAACATCATGAGACTCCTGGCAGAAATGTACTTACTTGCTTTGTCATTTATTTTGAAATAGTCAACATAGTTCAATATATAAAATAAAATTTCATGAAAACTCATGTTTAAATATGAATTTATTAGTGATTACCTCATATTCTCAGTCTACCTCATGTTCTCAAAAACTGTGCTAGCAGACAAAATTTCTCACTATTTGGAGGAACCAGGCAACATACCCCGTATTGTGTAGATCTCATATCTTGAGATCATCTTGCTGTAACACAGCGAATTTTTGGATCCCATTTATTTTATTTTAAAAATAAAGCTGGTGTTTGGGTTTAGTTTTACTCTATATTTTAGAGGTGGTTAGTTAACAACTCAAGTGTTACTTATATAAAAGCCCATTATTCAGAAATTTACAATTCAAATATAGTTACTCTAAGTGTAGGGCTGTCTTTTACTACTTAGTTGTGTCAGTTAGCATGATGTTCTTAAAAAATATCCAAGAGATGTCCATAGACTAGAAAATTTAAGATTCCCACTCTACCAATGATCCATTGAGCTCAGCACCCTGTACATTCTGGAGCAGGTTTAGGATTCAGAAGTAGACCTGTATTAGCAAATAATCAGAGACATTTCTTCTGCCTGACCTGAGATTTAACTGAATCTTGTTGCCAAGATGCTTCACATTTGTCTTGAGTGAGTGTTTTGTGCACAGTTCAAAGACAGAGAGCTCTGACTTCAAGTTTTCAGATGTGATCAGACAATTCCTTTGTAATTTCTGCTAATAGATGATTTTATACGTGGTAGCATTGGATCTGAGATTTTCCTTCATTTTGGCACCTACTATTGGTGACAGAGTCAGAAGATTAGAAACCCAAGCACCTCAGCTACTTCTAAAAATTGGGGAATGTTCATATCCAATAAAAATAACCAATAATTTGAAATAACCAAATCAGCTATGTAAATTTGCCAGAGGAATGTGGTTGGGTCATTCACTTCACCTGGGCCCATTGTAAAAATATTTAACAAAGATACATCAGTACCAATGAAAATTAGGTTTTTGCTGCTGTTATTTTGCTTTGTTTGTTTTTGTTTCATTGCACTTTGGGGAAAGAAGAGCAAATTTACATTTTACCGATGATCTAAACATTTTCTTGTATCATAAGTACCTATTCTTAGTACAAAGCTCTTAGTGCTCCTTAAATGAAGGCATCGCGAGCAGCCATATGGTGGCCTGCCCCTTAACCTAACACCGACTTTGAGGGGTTAAAAAAATAAATTTTATTGAAACACTTTGATCTTTCTAAAAAGATATAGAACAGGAAAACTATTTTAAACTAAAATTGTAATGGAACATTGGCAGAGTCCCTGAAGCACCTGCACGCAATGAACAGTTTGAAAACTGCTAGTGTAGGTGAAGGGAAACTAGCAAAGGATTATACGGAAGGGAATGACACTGTCAGATTTACATTTGAAAGATATTTCTGCATCTGTGGGAAGAGCAATTTTGATGAGAAAAATACTGAAAACACAGAACTCCATTAAGAAGGCAAAGATGAATTAGAGCAATAGTGGTAGGAATGAAGAGAAGCTGGATTGAAAGATTATGTAGGAAGTAAAAGCTGCCAGTATTTAAGTCATTCCACTCTCTTCTAGTCTCATTTGTAGTCTTTCCAAAAAGCCATTAGGTTAGCTGTTTCCGCTAAACCTGACTAGATGGTATAATAGTGAAGAACTCGGACCTCTATTTAAATCCCAGACCTGGAACTTACTAACTCTGTGATGCTGAGGAAATTACTTAACCTTTTGGTCCTCAATTTCCTCATCTGGAAAATGGGAATAATCATTTCTACCTCACAGGTTTAATAGTAGAGATAAAAAGAAAAAAAGAGTCTATGCTAAAATATTACAATAGTGCCTAGCTAAGCAAACAGTAAACGGTTACTTTTTTTTAACTCAAGAAAGAAGCAGTTTAAGAAAGGACAATAAAAGAAAAAAAGGGTTGGGGGCAGTGGCTCACGCCTATAATCCCAGCACTTTGGGAGGCGGAGGTGGGCGGATGAACTGTCAGGATTTGGAGACCAGCTTGGCGAACATGGTGAAACCTTGTCTCTACTACTAATAAAAAATTGGCCGGGTGTGGTGGCATGTGCCTGAAATCCCAGCTACTTGGGAAGCTGAGGCAGGAGAATTGCTGGAACCTGGGAGGCAGAGATCACACCACTGCACTCCAGCCTGGGTGACAGAGTGAGAGTCTGTCTAAAAAAAAAAAAGAAAAAAAAGGTATGTTAATGGTCTAGATGAATATATTAACAGCGTTAAGAATTAAGCAGTATTGCCAAAAGGAAAGCAGGCTGCGTAAAAGAGAGTGAGTGAAATGAGTAAATCAATGTTATTTTTATTTAGTTGTGCTTGATTTCACCTGTTTATTACCAAGTGAAATGGCGCAGATAGCAGAGCCTTCATCTGCAAAAATAAAATAAAATAGTGAAAGGTGAGAAGATGAAGAAAACAGATGTGGCAGTGTAAGATTCTTTACACTTTGCAAAAGGAGTGACTCTCACTGGCACGTTAGCTTGGGTTTGTTAGAGAAGGAAAGGCGAGAAGATCGGATGAGTTGTGCAATAACTGGCTGGTGGACTGAAGCAGAAGCAGTTGAATGCAGCTTTCCTGTTACGTGAGTTCCTGGCATGTCATGATCTCTGCATCTCCCTGGGTGCAAAGGTAGAATTCTTCCTGTGAAAAGCCAGAATAAGCTTTTCTTTGGTCTCTCTAATTAGGACTGAGAATGAACTAAATTATCAGAATATTAAAGCAGACTCCTCTGGAACTCCCATTAGATGTCCTGTGAACCTTTAATTCCTCTTGTACTTCGGAGCCTGGATTTGAGCAAAGAAGACACATGTCTATGCATGAAATCAAGTTTTTGTACATCTAGAAGTATCTACTTGGTAACATGGATTGGTTCCACTAAAATAGATGGAACCGCTGTCCTAGCATCCTTTTTCTGTTTGTAATTACAGGCATCCAGTTTCCCCTAGGGAATGAATTCTCATTTTTTTGACCATTTTATTATGATACATTTTTTGGACATCTAATAACACTTTTGTCACATAATATTAATGACAAATTGTGCTCACCTTGAATATCACCAAAAAAACAGACAACATGGGTGGTTGTTGTTGTTTTTTTATGATAGTGGTGATAAATTTTCACTACTTTTAAAAATTTATTCATTTATTTATCTTTGAGTTCATCTCAGTCTTGGAATCAAGTAAATCTGGTTTATTGAGAAATTCTACATAATGTCATTTTGACAGAGTGGCAATGGATTTTCACATTACTTCTAAAACTTATTCTCAATGGTTTTATATCAGAATATAATCTCTAGTGTGACTAGAATTTAATACAGAAAGCAACACAAACAACTGTCCCCATTTTTTTTTTCTCATACCCACGTGTAATCATAGCTCACCTTCCGCTATGCCAGGAAATGTCTCTGGATGCCTTCCAACACAGCGATTTATGATTTGATTGATTTATGATCCAATTGACTTATCAATCAAAGTTGCCACGTAAGGCTAAACATAATATGCCACCCAGTCCTAGGCTGAAAGCTTTCTACATGGTCCCAAGCTTGAGTAATTCTTCAGTTGGGCTGAGATGGCTGAAAATGTCTGATATAGGGCTTCTCTTTTATAAAGTATAAAGGAGTTTGTTCATAAATGGTTAGTTTCCCGTTAAGAGTACGGATTCTACACTCCCAAAGTAAATGGCTACTCTAAACACAATTCATTTTATTTATTTATATTTATTCTAACTAAAAAGCCTCTTTCATAACTTCTTTCAGCAAACCTTTATTGACATCCTTAAAAGTGGCAAGCACTATTCCAGGCACAGTAATAATCACAGGCAAAAATCTCTTCCCTCATGGCAATTGCATTTTAGTTAAATTGTGGGGACACAGTCAATAAACAAATAAATGGAGTAAATTCATATAATGGCAGATGGAGATACTGCTATGAAGACAAATAAAACAGAGAAAGAGACTAGGGAAGGGTTGTAATTTTAAACAGTGTGTCCTAGAAAGTGTGAATTTAGCAGACACATTTGAGCAAAGACTTGAAAGGTGATGAGAAGCAAGCCTTGAAAGGCCTGGGGCATTGTCTTTTAAGCAGAGGTCACAGCAGATTCCTCCCACGTGTCTGATACTGTGTTCTGTGAAGGAGGAACAGTGACAACACCCACCAGTGTGTCCAGAGGGCAGGAGCCAAGGGCAGAGTGGGCGGAGATAAATGCAGAGAACAAGCAAATGAGAGGGAAAGAAAGACAACAGGGAAAGACAGGAGGGAGAGGAGGTTTGAAAAAGATCAGAGACCGATCTGCTTGGAGCCTGTTAGGATGGGGCTATGAATTAGCCATATCCAAGTGGCATGGTAAGAAGACTGCAGGAGTTCAGGGCAGAATGCAGGGAGCAATGCCCCCAGAGGGAGAGCTGAAATTAGCATCATGCTCGAGCCTGAGCCAGGCAGAAGTGACCCAGATGGGATTTAAAGCTCCTTCCTTCTAGACTCAGGAGACTGAGGCAGGAGGATCACATGAGCCCAGGAGTTCGAGGCTGCAGTGTGATATGATTCTGCTTGTGGATAGCCACTACACTCCAGCCCGGGCAACACAGTGAGACATTGTCTCTATCATATAAATAAATAAAATAATCAACACATAAATAAGTAAAGATCTTCCTTCTGCAGGAAGGAATAAATGATCGGAGGAGGCAGAGAGAGCCTGGTGTTAGGAGACCTAAAGTCACCATAATAAAATACCATCTCTAAAATACAAATAAATAAAATAATAAAAAAAGAATACATAAAAATCTTTTTTCTGCAGAAAAAAAATTATTTAATGGGAGAAGGCAGAGAGCGCCTGGTGTTGAAAGACCTAAAGTCGGCTCCAAGGAAATAATGGGTGGGAGGTGTTTAAAGTTCCAGGTAAGGGGGAATCTACATTTAAAAAAACCTTATTTGAATAGATGTAGAGCCCAATCCCAATCCTAAAGCGGGGAAAGGAAGTACGTTTGTTATAGCTATAGCCTCTATTCTTCTCATTCTATTGCTGTGGTTTAAAAAACAAGAACAACAAACAAACAAAACATAAACACCTGATTCTTCAAAAGACTCGAGAGTAACATTTGATACATATCTGTTATCATCTGGGAATACTAGTGAGGTAGAATGTTCACAGGACAGGACATGAAGCCCTTCCAAAGCATCCCGTGAGAGCTCCAGTACAGACAGGGCTAAAGACATGTAAATTAGCAGCTGGAGTGACCACATATAGAGCATTCATCAGAGTGAGGCATGAGCGGAGAGTGGCAGAAATAACCTACTCTCCGGATTTAAGGGCAGAAATCTGGATTCCCTGATGATGCCCCACATGTCAACAGTAAGATACTTAGACACAGAAAAGGTAGAGTGCTTCTCTTGCTATTACAACAAATATGAGAGTTAACTTCAACTAAATTGCTTTCCTTTGTTTTAAAGAGCAATATACAGAAATTCTTTCAAGAGTCCAACTCATCCTCAAGCCCACTAGTATAAATTTCATAATGTATCAGGATCAAAATAATTTTTCAGTCTTCTCAGTGATTGACCCAAAATTTACAATAATCAGGAATGCATCCTATAGCAATGAAGTCTGTATTTATACATTGTTTCATGAAAATGAAGCCTCTTTCTTTTTGGTCAGGATGCATCATTCTGATCATCCTTGGGTGAGAATTTGGGAGGGAGCAAAATGATCCATGGCATGGAACCCTATTATGAGAATGACCACATAGAAGAGTAGTTCTTAACCTCCTGGGAATCAAAGACTCTGTTGAGAATATGCTAACTGCCATGGACATCTGATTAAAGACACAGAAAATAAAATACTTAGCACCTATGAAGGGATAGAAGTTTGCATTTTCAGGAGATTCATAGCTATTTTTCCTGATGTCTCATTAAATCAAAGATCCTAAAGTCATCCCCGCTAGGGGAGAGTAAATTAAAATAAAATCAAGACCCAAGCCTCTCACCTTTCATGATCTCCACTGCTTCATGCTGTCTTTTTTGTAGGTGCAGGGGAATTAAAGTGTCATCATTTATAAACCTACAATAAAATGCAGAGCCCTCACTACATTTAGTCTTCCAAACCTGAAAAGCTACCTAGATTTTCCGCAAAGGAATGATTCTCTGCACATCGTCTTTTTAAAAAACTGTTTAGTAATGATGCTTAATGTAAAGCAGCTGTCGCCTCTCACAAAGAAGGCTCCACAGTGTTGCTGGATGAGTCATGAGTCATACATGAATATGGAATTAGCAGAATGATCATTTGCTCAATTGTCAAGGCCTGTCTCTGTAGAATGAATGCCTATTGTGAAAGTGCAAAGTTTCTGTGAAAATACCAAAAGGAGGGGAGGTGCTTTTATATGGGCTGGGAATATTGGACACATCCTTGCTCAGGTAGAATAGCGTATACCCCATCCTATAAGGAATGCAAAAGAGAACTGTTTTTGTTGTTGTTGTTGTTGTTTTTAGTTATCAGTAAAGTACAGTTAGTTCTTCTCTGTAACTCCTGGGAAGTGTACTTTGAAACCAGAGGCACCCATTTCAGTATAGAGGAACCTTTTAGAACCTTCTACCTTCTACCAGTCTCTCCTCAGGAATTAGTTAAATTGGGGTTAGGGACAGACAGCTGAGAACTTAATTGACATAGACATATATAAAATTAAATATGAGAAGTAGCCCCTCAGATATGTGGATTAAAAGTAAATTAGCTTTCTAAGTTCAAATGACTTGCTTTAAGCCTGCCATAATCTGAACATTTGTGTCCCCTCAAAATTCCTAAGTTAAACTCCTAATACCCAAGATGATGGTGTTAGGGGGTGGGGCCTTTTGGGTGGCGATTAGGCCATAAGAGTTGAGCTCTCAGGAATGAAATTAGTATCCTTACGAAGGAGAGCCTAGAAAGTCCCCTCATCCCTTCCACTCTCTTGAGGACACAGTGAGAAGGCTCCCTCTATGAACCAAAAGTAAGCCCTCATCAGACACCACGTCTGCCAGTGCCTTGATCTTGGACTTCCCAGCCTCCATAGCTGTGAGAAATAATTGTCTGTTGTTTATTACTATCAAGTTTATGGTACTTTTTTTAATAGTAGCTTGGAAAGACTAAGACAAGGCCTACATGAGAGACCTTAGTGGGAACTGAGTGAGGTAAGTCATCCTTCACAGAAGAGTGAAAGATACGGAAAATGCCCCAACTCTAATGGAAAGAGGGGAGTACCTCAAAGCTTCAAATATCTAGAAATATGTATGTGCTTATATCATTAGAAATCATATTCTTTGAGGCTTAGAAAAGAGAATGTTCATTAATATAAACCTTCTGAAAGTTGTCAGAATGTACATTTATGCTTTTTCTGAGGAACGTTATCAAACAGCAGGAGAGTAACCTCGGCATTTTAAAAAATGTTATTCCTGATAAACATATTTTTCCTAGAGAAGCATGTCTCTTAAATGGTAAACATTAAGATAGTGGGAGAATAAATTGTTTCCAAATTACACAGTTATGTTCAAAGCTTGGGGAGGTTATATATTTTTATTTTTATTTTTTTACTTTATTTTTTTCAGACGGAGTCTCACTCTGTTGCCCAGGCTGGAGTGCAGTGGCGCGATCTCGGCTCACTGCAAGCTCCGCCTCCCGGATTCATGCCATTCTCCTGCCTCAGCCTCCCGAGTAGCTGGGACTACAGGCGCCCACCACCACGCCCGGCTAATTTTTTATATTTTTGGTAGAGACGGGGTTTCACCGTGTTAGCCAGGATGGTCTCGATCTCCTGACTTTGTGATCCGCCTGCTTCGGCCTCTCAAAGTGCTGGGATTATAGGCGTGAGCCACCGCGCCCAGCCTATTTTTATTTTTTAAGTCAGTGTGGAAGGCAATTTCATAGGCATACTTCAAATTACTCTATAGTTTTACACTGTTGAGATGAAGACCACATGCTAATGAGAACTTAACAAATGCAGTGTAATAACAGCAATGCGCTCATGAACATGTGTGATTTTAATCCCTTCTTAAATATTAAAGTGTACAATCTGTAGATAATGGTTAAGATTCTAGATTTAGGTTTGGATTTAGACAGTTGAGATTTTAGAGGGTTACACTCTGCTTTCCAGTTTGTGCTATTCTAAGCTGTTTAGTTTATCATTTCTATGACATTCCAAGTCAAACGAGGACAGCTTGATTTTGCTGATAGCTGATGAAACTGTAAAATGCTGCATAATTAGATAGAAGGGAAGTATCTATTTAAGAAGGAAAATAAACATCCAGGAAGTTATTCTACGAGGGGGGAAAAGTGATGTGAAAAATATTTTTGCCCTGTTACCAGACTTTTCCAAGAATTTAGATTTAGCTTTTGTTTACAGCATTGTTTGCCATTCCTGGATGTCTTTATATAATTGACTTAAATAATTGACATTTGAGTGGTACTTTCTGGGCATGAAAGTGCTTCACACATACTGACTCCCTTAGTACTCCAAAATAATTGTAAGAAAAATATTGCCATTACTCAGTTTAATAATAAAGACCACTTGAGCTGCCTCAAGTTAGATTATTTTCCCAAAGTTATACAGGGTAAGTGACAAAACTGGGAATATTTTGTCTTTTCCCCACTATCATGCTGCCTTTAGCTTGAGAATCTCTAAGCCTGAAAATGAGGAGTCAGTCATCTTGATTTGTCTAAAATCTCCTGACGTGTATCTCTGCTGCAGTCTCCTCACACAAACTCCATCCCTCCTACGTACTGGTGATTCATAAAGCAGAAGCAATCAAGTCACTACCTACTCAGGAGGCTGCTAGCATCTTAGCCCAGGAATCAAGGCTTTTAAAATACAGCCAAACCACATCTTCAGTAATCGTTACAACAGTTATAGCAATTGCTTACACAATGTTCCTATTTATTATGTGCAAGACACCATTCCAATAATTTTGCATATGTTATCTCATTTAATCCTAACAACAACGACAACAAAAACTCATGAGGAAGGTACTATTAGGACATCAGTTTTCCAGCAGAGGAAATATGGAAATTTGGAAAATGAAGCCACTTGTTCAGGATATCCTGTCTTCCCTTTCACTGGGTTCATGATACACTGCCTTTTCTTTCCATTAACAAGGTGAGAAATCGAAGGGTTGGGGGTTGGGGGTGTACCGCACCTGGATATGAAGCGCCATCTGTACTTGGGAGGGGAAACTGAGGACTGTAGGCGTGATGCATTACGGAATTTGGAATGTTTCATAAATTTGTTTTACAGTGAAAGAGAAAGCTTAGAGAATGACAAGTTATGCAAGAAAATGCTATTCTCAAAGACCAAGAAAGAGGCACAGTGGGTGCAAGATAATCCCATTGATAATAAATTGGGATACCACACAAATTAACATGTATGATCACATCCAACTAAATGCTGATTATACAGAAGATTTCTGAAATATACTAAAGATGTAAACGTTGGGGGGCAATTAAGTAAACACAAAAGAAAAGAGAAGAAATGGAAATGGAAATTGGAATGTTGTTCAAGCAAATTTACATAATTAAACCAACTATACACTAATTATATGAAACACTTCTGAAATATACTGGATGTTTAAAAGGAAAAAAAATAAATAGCAAACAGGTGAAACAAGAAGAAATAGAAATATCAAACTGCATTGATATAAAAGGAAGAGATTTGTCACTGAAACCAAAACTGCTGTTTTGTTCTGAATGATGGAATGCAATGTTTATGACTAGAGGAATACCCTCTTTGTGCTGCTTTCAAAGCCGTATTTCGACTGGAGAACGGAAGAGAAAGACACTGAAAAGATGGCTGCCTCCGTAGTGGAGCAGTTTAATTGGCTTTTGTGCAAGATAGGACTAGGGAATCCCAGAGCTGATTTTGGAGATATGAGATAAAAAGAGATTTATCTGAATTGGAAAATAAGGGGAATTTGTTGTTCATTCTTTGTTATTTCTTAGTTCTAAGAAGGAGGGGGAAGATAAATATCGAAAATTATATTTACCATGTTTCTCTTTGGACTATATCAATGTCCTTGTTCATCTCTAAGTTCTCAGTAAAACACAACACAGATAAACCCTCACGTGTAAGTCTCTCAGTATGTGGGGTTCTGAATGTGTGATTCTGTGTGTACGTTTATGTGTGTGTGTTTGCATTTAGTGCTCCAGGTGATCATTGGTTAAATCCTGAAGTATCCAAACACCTTCCAAGCTTCTCAGGGTTTTCTCATTTCTCTTAGGCAAACAATATTTTTTTAAGTGTGACCATTAGCTATTATTTTCAACTATGTCACATGAACAGCTTTGTGCACTTTCTCAGAATATAACTTTCATATACTGTTGGAGATGAAATGTACAATATGTGCAAAATTCATTTGAGAAATCTCTGTCCAAATCTGTAACACTGATGCTACAGAAAAGCAGAAAATGTACTCGTTAAGTTGACTCAATAAAGTACTGTAAAATATTATTAACCTTACCAGGGCCGGTAATTTCTGCCTGAAAAGATTATACAGGAAACAGAATACCCTCTCCTTTTAATACACATTCCTAGTTTTGAGAAACGCCCCTTTGCAACCATGCATACTTCTCCACACTGGGTCTAAATCATTAATGATTCATCTAAATGATTAGCACTCTCAAGAGATTGAAAAACATTACACACCAACAGTAAGTAGTAAAGGCCATGTTAACTTAGACACCTTGACACATAGACGTAGAAAATGCTTATAGTTTCAGTTCTATAATTTCAACCAAAAACAAATATAAGAACACAGCTACTCACGTGTTTAGATATGAAATAACTTTTCTCCTTCCTAATGGGCAAAAAAAATCTTAACTGATTTTAGCTAAAATAGAAAAATAAGCCATCAAGCTAATCAATAACAAAACAGACCCTATGTCCTCTCTCATCCAAGGGATAAAATATCTCCATAGATTATTAATCCATTTATAGTGATCAACAAATATTCAGACAATAAAAGCTAATTCCTAATAATTGCTGCCACTAATGAGGAATAATAACTCATCAGCCTTTATCAAACCAAAAGCAAAAACAAAACACAAAAATATTGGAGAGAGGAAAGAAATTTTTGAAAAATAGAGTCAACAAAGTTCTACTGTCACGTTGGACCTATCATAAGGAGGTTTATTCTGTTCATGAACTGTACCACTTCTCTAGTGATGAAGTTTATTTGGTTCTGTCAGGTGAATCTGTCAAGCATTTGGGTGGAAGACCTCCGAAATTATATAAAGTTACAATATCTAAACATTGGGATACTAGTACACAAATGGAAAAACAGATCAATGAAAGATTAAATAGTCTCAAAGCTTCCATAGAGTATGTAGAATAATTTAATACAGGCTTATAGAGGCACCACACATCACTAGAAACAAATAAGGATTTTTCAATAAAAGACTCTGAGAGAATTAGTTATTTGGAAAGAAAATAAGATTAAGTCATAATCTTATACTAGCTAGCACAATAAAGTCCAAATATACCAAATGAAAAAAATCAATCACTTTCATAACTACCAGAAAAAAATAAGATGATCATATTTGCACTGTTTGGGGAAAGACTTTCTAACATTTTATTTTAAAACTCAGATACAGAGATTAGATTACATGGTACTGTTGATCTGTAGTCCGTTCTCACATCTGACCACTTTAAAGCTCTCTTTTTGCCTCATTTATTGTTTGAGCTGATGTTTATGTCTCTTATCCACTCTCTTTCTACTCCTCTCATAGAGGACCATTTTGCTATTTTTAAATGTTTGCTATTTTCTGTTTCTATGTGTTCATTATATACATCTGTTTTAAATTGTCATAAATATCATCATTTATATATCTTATTCTACATTTATATTTTATGCTTTTAAAATCCCTCATGTTACTGTGTTTACAATTATAACTGCTTCAAACTACTGCATAATTTCATGGTCAGCAGACATGGAGTGTGTTTTTTTGTTTGTTTGTTTGTTGTTGTTTTGTTTTGTTTTGTTTTTGGAGATGGAGTCTCACTGTGTCTCCCAGACTAGACATGGAGTGTTTTAATGTTTTGTTTTTGGTTTTGGTTTGTTCAAGGCCATTACATTATGAATCCTCGTTGGTTGTAGCAATGAATGGGGTTTTGGGTCTTTGGTCTGATTATTTCATGATCAGTATAAATGGATTGATGGTTTATAGATATCTTTTACTCCTTGGGTGAGAGATGACAGACAGTCTGTTTTGTTACTGATTTGTTTTATTCCTGTTAGTTTGTCCACGTCTTATTGGACAAAGCTAGTGCCATGGCCAGTGCAACATCAATATATAAGGAAATAGTTTTCTCACTTAACTGAAAAAGTAAGACTGACACCAATAACCCAGTCTGCCTTAGAAGCTATTTAAGGCAACATTAAAGTTGTCAGGAAAATTCTTGGTGTTTCAGTAACTTGTTCAACAGACACATCTAAAACAACTGGTAGGGGAAGAGTATGGAAAGTGATAGGGGCTGAAAGAGCAGAAAAAGAACAGGCTGGGAATGAAATTAGAGTTAAGATAGATGAATAGAGGTGTTTTCCCCAGGATAAGCACTCTAGCATTCAGAAGATGAAGAAATGCATTTTGAGCAGCGTACAGGAGCCAGTCAATTGAACTAATGGATATCATTCCCCCAATTTTTCCTATTGAAAAATGTAATAGATTGGAAAATATGAAAAAAATTCAAGCTGGTAAAAGTAAATATCCTTTATTTCAAATTCTCTCCCTTCAAGCAAAGATGCTTAAGAGACTTTTTGCTGCCCCTTTAAGCATCCCACAGTCCTTTGAGAGTCAGGAGCACTGGAGCCTAAATGACTCCCCTAGCCTGAGGGAGCTCCATTGTGATAGCATTTGAGGAGCTGTATGCAAGTTATTCTAGCTTTATACCCTTACCTCTAGATCATGGTCCTATTAATAGAATTATGCTGAATAAAATATAAAACAGTTGAAATGAATGACTATGTCTTAATTAAAAATAAATTTTAAAAAAAGCACTCACCTCCACATTGTTCCTTAATTGGAAAAGGCAATTAGCCACATTTTAGAACATTTCTAATTTATTCAGAATTTCCATGATATTAACTTCTTCCTAGTATGAGCTTGGATCTGGTAAGATTCATTCATTTTCAAACCTGAGACTCATTCATCTACATACATAAATGAGAGTTAGTCATTTATAACACTATTTTCTATTCGTGCTTGCTCACATATTCTACATGCCAGTCGATCTGCTCCTCAATGGCAGCATATTTAATCAGTACATCAGCAATGCTACATTTCCGTTCACAGCAGAGCAAATGAGATTCCAATGCTATCTTCAAAAAAAAAATTCTTGACTTAGAAAAACATCTAAAAACAGCTTTTCATATTAATTCCTTAAGCACATTCCTAAAAATAATTTTTATTTATTTTATTTTCTCCCATAGCAAGAAGGGCAGCACTCTAGTGTTGGCAAGGCACTATTGAGAAGCAACATAATTAAGTTGCCAAGCCATGTATCTGACGACAACTCAGTATGCCAAATAGAGGTGGAATCTGGCACTTAAAACAGCCTTCTGTTACTCTAGGTAGGTAGTCAGACATGAACAGGGCGGGATAGGTGCCCCCCACACACACCAGGAATATCCAGCAACCATCACGTGATGGTCAATCAAATGTTAACTATCTCTCTAAAATAATAATTGATTACAGCCAGTGGCCCCAGGGGAAAGGCAGTCTCCCAATAAAGAGGAAAAACCTGAAACTGGTGATCAGCAGCCTCCTGACGAGATCTCAGGAGTTGGGTGACTGGGTTCAAGCATGCACACTAAGAGGCAAAACGGTGGAGTTTAACTGGTCTATGACCTTCCTCTAGAAACATTCGACTGGTAAGGGAAGAATGGCCCCAGTGAGCATTTGTACAACTCCAATACAACTGAAACACACTGCGCCTGAGGCCCCTCCCGAGTGCTAGCCGGCCACTGTATGTGTAGACAGGCCAAGGGAAGAAGCAGAGGAGAAGTGACGCAAGACCCCGGAAGCATGTCAACATATAAAACCCCAAGTCAAAGGTCAAACAGTGCACTTGCTCTCTCACGTTGCCCAGTGAGCCCTATTCCAAGGGCAGTTTACTAGCTTTCATTCCTGCTCCAAAACTTTTTGATAAATTTTGACTCCTGCTCTAAAACTTGCCTTGATCTCTCCTTCTGCTTTATGCCCCTCAGTCAAATTCTTTCTTCTGAGAAGGCTAGAATTGAGGTTGCTGCAAACCCATATGGATTCGCAGCTGGTAACAAACTTTGGTGCCACATGACTTGGATACGTTCCACTGCTAACACTTTCCCCTTTAGTCCTAAATCAAAAACTGAGATCATGATTGATCTCAATTGTCAAAATCCTTATTGGGTCAAGGGGTCAGGATTATAAAATATTTCCTGAATACAAATGAAGACTGAATTGGTAGAGATGTTTAGAGAACAGTCCCTTGCTTACTTGACATTGAAATCCCTGCTTACCAGTGCCCCAAACCAGGTATCTGGTCTTTAGATTCCATCTGGGTCCCATTACATGAAATGGGATTAACATCTAATCTGGTCACTCAGTAGTCCAGGCTAGAAATTCAAGAAAGATGGAATTTGGCTTTCCTTGTAGCTTTCTCTGTTTCCAGAAACAGTCACAGCTGAAACTGCTATGGACTGCAGAGGGGATTTTCATTTCAATGCTAATATTTTATCACAGCAATATTCACTCCAAAATTAACAATTACAATAATTATTTGTGTTTTCTTCCTTATTTCCTTCCAAGTAGCTCAGTCACATTCATCCTGACCCCCACAGGGAGAGGTGTGCTAGCAGCGGGAGGCAAGGATGGTCAAGCTTTACATCTGCCACATGGAAGACATAAGTAAGCTTACCTTAAAGGCTCATGGGATCAAGGATCTAGTCACCAGATGCTGTGGTCAAACTGATCACACAGCCTTTTATTAGATTTCTCTCCTTCCCTGCTTCACTCCTCCATCCCTCACTTTTGCTCCCTGGGATGGTGTTTCAGAAACAACCACTTGCACATATTTCTTTTTTTCTCTCAAGCTCTGCTTTTGGCAGAACCCAACCTAAGAAGTCTGAACCCTCATGTTTCCATCTCTCTCTTGCTCTGTCTGATTACCTTTCTCTCTATCCACCCACCCTTGTTAAGGACTTATAATTTAGACCAAAATGACTGGATTGAGAGAAAGAATACATCAATGAATAATTAGCAAGATGTATTAGTCTGTTCTTATGCTGCTGATAAAGACATACCTGGGACTGGGCAATTTTTAAAGAAAAAGAGGTTCCACCAGGCCTCACGATCATGGTGGAATGCAAAAGGCACATCTTACATGGCGGCAGGCAAGAGAGAAGTGAGAACAAAGTGAAAGGGGTTTCCCTTTATACAACCATCAGATCTCATGAGACTTATTCATGACCATGAGAACAGTATAACGGCAACTGCCACCATGGTTCAATTATCTCCCACCAGGTTCCTCCCACAACATGGGGGAGTTATGGGAGTTAAATTCAAGATGAGATCTGGATGGGGACACAGCCAAACCATTCACCAGGCATGCTAATCAATGCTGAAACTCAAGCACTTTCCAATTTTTTGGTATATCGTTCTAGAGTTTTTCTTTGGACATTTAAATATTTACATATGTACATGTATTTTTACAAAAATGAGATACCATTATACATAGCCACACACACATACATACATGTCAAGACTCTTATTTTTCAGTTAAACTTAACGTAGCATTTACTGATTTCAATAATTCTAGATATAGCACCCATTTTTGTAACTGCAACATGTTAACATTGCAAAATTTGGATGGTTGACTCAGATTTAAATATAATCCCTTATTAATAAACATTTAGTTTATTTCCAGTTTTTTACTGTGATAAGACAATATGTCAGAAGCATCACTTTACATGCATCCCTCCCACAAATTATTTTCTTAATGTAAATTTCAGCTTGAACAGTATTCAGTTTTTACAGAAAATTTTTACCAATTGACATTCCTACCAATAGCAGGTTATGAGGTATGCTTCATCACACTCCCACAAGCAATTAATGCTATTATTAATTTTTTGGGGTATTCTGACAACAAGTACACAAACACATTTTATAAATAGAGATAATATATTCACAAATATATCATTTAATCTGTATGTATTTGACTATTGATGCAGCATATGTTAGCCTGTTTGGGTTTCGAGCTTTGGTATGCTTCCTCTTGTCAATTGCCTGTTCGTTTCCTTCCTCTAAGAGTTCACAATGAGTTCTTATAGTAGTCATTCATTTCTTTCTTTTTTCTTTTTTTTTTTCCACAAGCACATCCACTTTATTGAATATCATTGTGGACAGGTGTGTGGGGATAAAATGCTGTATCTAGGGGCAGGACCAAGGGGGCAGGATCAATAGCCCCAGTGTGAGGGCCAGCATTGCAAAGTGGAGTACAAGGGTCGCAGGCTATGGGCAGCTACTAGTAACCCTGTTTTTCCTGTATGATCTGTAACATAATATGGTAGATCATCACAGAACCAAACACCAGTAACAGGATGAATCCAATGGTCATGATGATGCCCACAATCAGGGCCGAGATGTACAGGCATTTGGCCGTGGAGGCATAGGCCTGGGCCCCAGTCATGTTGCCAACCATCTTCCTGTCCCTAGACTTCACGGAGTAGGCGAATGCTATGAAGCCCAAGCAGTACCAGTTCAAGAAGATGGTGTTGAACAGGGACCAGACGACATGGTTGGGCACGGAGGTCTTGCTGTGGATGTTGATAACGGTGGACCTTGGGAGGATGGTGCTATGGGGTGCCCCCAGCACAGTCACCTCGTGATCCTCCTTGTGCATTTTCTGTCTTTGGGGAAGGAAGTGTTGAGTGAAGGTTTGAGAAGTGTGGTTTTCAGCGTGGAGGGAAGGGCAGCTGCAGTGTCTGGATGCTGGGATGGTGCTCAGTGAGCCCTGCTTTCCCCTGTTGTTTCCAGTAGTCATTCATTTCAATGGCAAATAGTACTGAGGGAGGTTCTACAAGAGTCTTCAGAAGCTGCAGATACAGTGGTAAGCATGAAACATTGCTCTGCCCGCTGGAGCATAGAGTTTAGCAAAAAAGATGGTCACTAACAATTACAGCTACAATCAAGGTTGGAAAATAATTCTCTGGCACAGAAAATGTACTGCAAGAGAGGTCAGAGAATCGGGCCATCAGGGAAGACCACCTGAGGAAGTAAGACAAGTTGAGATCGAAGAGTAAGTGAAAGTCAATCAGGTGAAGAAGGACACAAGAATATTTCATGGAGATGAAAAAGATATAAAAACACAGGGAAGGCCGGGAGCGGTGACTCACATCTGTAATCCCAGCACTTTGGGAGGCTGAGGTGGGTGGATCACGAGGTCAGGATATCCAGACCATCCTGACTAACACGGTGAAACCCCGTCTCTACTAAAACTTCAAAATATTAGCCAGGCACGGTGGCGGGCACCTGTAATCCCAGCTACTCGGGAGGCGGAGGCAGGAGAATGGCGGGAACCCGGGAGGTGGAGCTTGCAGTGAGCCGAGATCGCGCCACTGCACTCCAGCCTGGGCGACAGAGTGAGACTCCATCTAGAAAAAAAAAAAAAAAACAAAAGCCACAGGGAAAAAGTGTATTATGTTTTAATATATTAACCCTTTGTCAACCATATATATGCATATATATTCGATATATAAAACACTTTTTAGATTATTGTTTGGTTTGAACCATTTTGCCAAATGTGAGTATCAAAATTTTATTGTCAAATATGTAAATCTTTTCCCTTAAGATTTTAGGTTTGGGTGTATGCCTAGATCAGGTTATGTTCACATTCACTTATATTTTCTTCTAGTATTTTTTCTTCTTCTTTTTTCTCTTAACTCTCAGACCATCACACAGAAATTCCTGTGCTTTTCTCATTTTATTGTTTGTCTTTCATATTTTTACAGTCTGGGATGTATCTGGTTGTAGAGTATAAAATGGGTATCATTTTATTTCAGAGAATTTAAATTCTTTTTTTCTCGAAAGCTTACATTATCTAGTAGGTTCCTCTACTTTGCCATAGAACTTTCTTAAAGCAAATATATATCCCCCACCACACACTGGTTCAAATCTTCACAGAAATAACAGAGCTCCCAAACATTACCAACATCTCCTGCTCTCTGGCCCAACACATCCTTTCTCCAGGATTCTTTTTGACCTTCACTCCTGATTTTCACCTCAATTTTTCTTTTAAAAATTCTTACATATTACTCTGTCCATGATGCTACCCCCAAATTAAGTCAATTTGTTTTGTATTCTTTATTAACCTACCAATCAAAAAAGAGACATTACTATCCATTAATATGAAAATGAAATACAAATAAGAAATACATTTTACCTTCTTTGGAAGTATGTCATTCAATGAAAGTTTTCATTACTTTTTTTTAATATATTTTTTTCTAAAATAACTAAGAGTAAAGGAATTCACTCTAAAAGTAACTGGTACTTAGATTGCATGACATTGGCACAATAAAAGGCAATAAAATAATTTAGACAGTGCTCTTCACCAAAATAAGCCAATTTGTATAGCCAAATTCTCGCAAAGAGGATTAACCTGTCCCTGAAGCAGCAGTACTTACTGGATGTTGAGAAACACAAAATACCTGTGCTTGTAGCAGCGTGAAACCTGGCCTATGGTCCCAAAATATTACCAGAAATATAAAATCAATAATATACACATCATTAAAGACATTCCATATTTTAGAGGCTACTCATTAAAGCTGCTTAGAACCTTCTGAATTACTAATTAAAATACATAACTAAAAGTATTATTTTCTTACTACAGCAATAAAAATGCAGGCATTTTTTTTTTCTCACTGAATATTCTTTTGTGATTTTAAAGACATGACACGTGAACTCTGAAATTGCCAGAGAGATAGCACTGGCTCTTGTATTTAAAACTCCTTTTATTTAAAACCTATGTTCAACCTTTTCCTGAATGATTATTGGCTATGGTCAGTAACAAGATGGTGGTCTAGAGTCTAAGCTCATTAACACTTTGCCTGATTTGGCAAACATTATTCCTTTCTTAGTAAGGTCTACATCCTGATTGAGTTAGTGATATTGCTGGGGTGAGAGTAGCAGGATTACTGTCAGGAAAGAAAAAAATGATACATTTTTCACACTCATTTGAAGGTCAGTTGTTCACACTGACCCAGTGAGTTCTCCGTCTTGCAGCAACGATCAGCAAACAGCAGCAACAATAAAAGTCTACCTCTAAGCCTGGGAGAGGATCAAGGAAGGCAAAGACAGTGTCAGCACTAGCATGCTGGTGAAGATAAGGAGGAGTGGCAAATGCCATGGCCAAGTGGGTCAGTCCAGGAAAAGAACAACAAGTTGATCAAAATGCAGAGCCAGTAACTGTCTAGTCTCTTCATAGAGTGTAGTGTGTTCCTGTCCATGCTCTACTTTGGCCTGAACTTCTTGCTTTCTGGTATGGACATTTGGGAAGGGAAGGACTTGGAACCCGGAAGACAAGAGCTTGTTGACACAGAGCTGGACTCCTGTAGAGGACAACATTCTGCTTCCTAAGAACAAGGTGTTGTGGTGGGTGTGTAAGAACAATGTCTCCCTAAAAGATTATCTCCCTGTTATCATTGATCTTTATCTTCCTGAAGAATACATGCTTTCCATTTTAAGTTAAGACACGGGATTTGCCAAGATTGTAAACCACACTGAGAGTCAATTTTGGAGTTTGTCAAATCATGTATGCACATCTGATCTAGTATTAATATCCAGTAGTCAACTTTTTATTCTATTGTCTAGCAGCTGTGTCAAGAGGGGAATGAGAAAAATCTAGAGAGTAATTAGCTTATAGAGGGAAGGAATAAGGAGCCATTTTCTATTGTTGAGATATTCTATTGTTGAGCGAGGTTATCTTGGAAGACAGTAACACTCCAAATTATTAAAATTTGGTGCTTATCTCCTAACGATGTGCATTATATTCTTAATTCTGAATTTCTGATCAATCCAGTACAAGCCAGTTCACAGCATGTCTGTCCAGTGGCCTATGTCCAAACCTTGTTGTCTAGTACAAACAACATGTAGTTGCTACCAGGTGGTAGCTTGTCCAACTACACAGTCCCTGATGTCAGTCTGGCTGTAGAAGGAAACACTTGACAGGAGACTGAACAAATGCCCTAATGTACGAGATGCTCTCCACCTGTCAAATTCTCAAGAACAACCTCAATGCTCACTCTCTGAATACACAGTGGAGATAACCATTTTCTACTAGAAACCATTTCAGAGCCACCAACAATATTATTGATATTTTCCTTGATACTAAAAGGAAAAACAAAGAACTATCTGGATGCATTCAGAAGATACTACACTGCAAGAAGGAGCCTCTGACTTGAGTTGCAACAGCAAAAGATGCTTCCCCAACCATTCCCACACCAGCTCTCCAAGGGCAGCAGAACCATTTTTAGGAAATGGCAATTGACATTCAGAACTTTTCACAGCACAGAACACATAATGCTTATGATGATGGCTGTCATCAGGAAAGGATCGGAAACTCTGAACGACTGCCAAGATATTCTCAATAAAACTGGTAAACGTCCCATGGACATAATGGCAACAAGCAGGGTGGAGGTAGTTAGGGGATTCATCGCATTGTGTAAGGAATATCAGGATGACAAGGCCTTTACCTCCCCATGGTCACCACTGACAACTTTCCAGGGAGATCTTCTGAATGCCTGTGTCATTGAGCTCATTAATGAATTTGAAAGGAGGTTAATTTTAATCAAGAATGTAATTGGGAAGGGGAAAGTCAAGCCCTAATAACCCACCCACTTTCAGCAGAAGAATAAGCATGGAACCACAATGCTGACGGAGTGAGGGTGCTCAACCTAGCCCGGGCCACAGGCCAACCCGGCCTCTTACTCCTAATCAGGTGCTGGCAAGGATGCAATTTTGAACTTGTGCTAACAAATATTCCATGTTTCCCATCCCACACCTGGAAAAATCATAGCAGAATCCAAACCTAACTATGAAACTGACTTCTGATAGAAAAACAGGCTCCTTTACAGGAATACCCAGGGACAATCTCTTCATACCGAACCTCCATGCTTGATGCCTTCTGATTACTGAGAGTTCTCTGCAATGCCTGCACCGCTGCTTCCACCTGAGGCCATGCCCTCAACCCCTACCTGCCTGTACCTCTGGCTTCCAGGATCTGACTACCAAAGTTGGGCTTCTCTTCTGAAAATAGATTGGAGATTTGAGTCGGCCATAGTCACTATGTACACTCCAAGAACAACTGACATATCTCCTGAGGCTCTGATCTGAGCTGCTTTCACCTGAGGTCACAAAAGACTCACCTCTGCTTTCTGCTTTCAGGAGAATCACATTTGAAGTATAGAGAGAGACACATGCAGGAAACAGACAGAGCTGACCGGTTTCGTGTAACCTGTCCAAATCTTTGCTAGGTGTCACAACCCAGTTCACACTTCAAGTCTTAATAAAAAGAAGTAGGAACTTCAGTAACAGCAGTGCCTGTGCCTGCATCTTTCTACCTGAACTCGTACAATCTCATAGATCCTTCCTTTACATACACAGAGCATGTTTAGTTCACTGCTTTTTATCTTACAACATATAAGAAGGGATATTAGAAGCAAAAACTTGAAGAATGAGTGGTAGATAATGACGGAAGAAGAAACTCTTGGTTGCCAGATGCCCAATAGCCACCCACAGTAAGAGAAATGAAGACATAACAATGGATAGAGAAAAAGGAACCAAAACAACAACAACAACAACAACAACAAAAAAAAAAACACTCGAAATTCTATCACTGCGTAGTATCATGATGGCTGTTTGTAATGTCTTCTTGTCAAAAAATTTAAGTTGGTTCTGTACACTCTTGTGTAATAAAGTGTCAAGCTTTTAAAATGTTTCAATGTTTTTCTGGACAAAGAGGGATAAGGTAGAAATAAGAAAATAATAACTACCAGGATATAAGCAAAAGGGATTAGAACTAGGATGTTAAACAAGAGTCATTT
Source organism: Macaca nemestrina (assembly GCF_043159975.1). NCBI lineage: Eukaryota > Metazoa > Chordata > Mammalia > Primates > Cercopithecidae > Macaca > Macaca nemestrina. The sequence goes on along the minus strand of NC_092125.1, from coordinate 10,053,641 downwards.
CATTTTCAAATTCTGTTTCATGCTTAGGGACGTCTTGGAGCACTCTCCTGCTAAGGAGTATGGGGCTATATCCAGTAGAAAGATGGCTGGGGCTGATTAGTGATGTTTTCCATGGCTTTGGAGGTAGGGAAGTGGGTGAAGTATAGAATGGAGGACTAGGAGGTGAACTTGGGTCCTGTACTTTCCATCTCTAGATAAATAAAGTGGTGCTGAAGATAAAGGTAATGGAGGGATGTTACTGGCATTTACAAAACATACATAGTTCACTCCAAAAACTTTTTTTTTTTTTGAGATGGAGTCTTGCTGTGTTGCCCAGGCTGGAGTGCAGTGGCACAATCATAGCTCACTGTAACCTCAAACTCTTAGACTCAAGCAATCTTCCACCTTAGCCTCCCAAGTAGCTCTGGACTACAGGTGCACACCACCACACAATGAGGTAGCTGGGATTATGGGTGCACACCATCACACAAACCTTTTTTTGTTTGTTTGTTTTTGGAGAGATGGAATCTCCCTATGTTCCCCAGGCTGGTTTTGAACTCTTGGCATCAAGGGATCCTACTGCCTTGGCCTCCCAAGGTGCTAGGATTACAGGTGTGAGTCACTGTGCCAGGGCCTAAAACTTTTAAAATATTACTAAATAAAGACATGTCCACTGCTTTCATAGCTTAAGATATATAGCTACTTAGAATTTTAGTTGAATTCACAAAAATTAGGCAGTATAAAATGACAGGAGTCATTTAGTAACTTTCTAGTTAGAATATTTGATGATAGTGTGGTGCATGGTAAACATTTCCATCTATATTTTATTTCTGAGACTGAGTGCTTTCTTTTAATGAACTATCTATTATGTCATTCAAGTTGGTATTTAGAGAAAGACTTGATAAGAGTCCTGGTTCCTGAGAACATCTCCTGCTGTGGGCCATTAATTAACTTTGTATAAGTCATAACATTTCTTTGCTTAGATTTCAATAAACAGTGAGTTCTCCATTAGCTAGAAAATCTACAAAATCATTGTAAGTCTAGAGAAATTTATATTCTATAACAAATGTAAAATTCTCACAAAAGTAATGACATGAACACATTGATCATCTATAATACTTTCTAACACTTTAATTTACTATCCATGTGTTCAGATTACAATCTTTTTAGGGAAAACAGAAACACAGACTGTTCGTATGTGAAAGAGATCCATGACCCTCCTTGGTCAGCAAAAACAACAACTGCAAATGAACATTTCTTAGTGATTTATTTGCATTAGCAAAGCTGTCAGGACATTTAAAACATTCCTGAATTGAGTTAGTAAATAAAAGAAAGTCTGATTTTGACAAAAAGTCATAAAATGATACCATTTAAGGACAATTATTTGAGGTTCTTTACTATTCAATGTCTGTATCCTGTCTCAGGTCAGGTATACTTCCAGCACATTCTTGTCATGAGGAAAGCCAAACAAGCTCTACTGGGCTTTCTTGCTTCAAAGTCTTATTTTTTATAGTGCGTTCAAAACCAAAACAAAAAAGAAGAGGTACAATCAACTGATTTTCTCAGTGTATTTGCCAGTATGTTCGTGATGCAATTTAGGCAAATTAGTGAATCCCGCTATGAAAATATCAATGCTTTTGGTCATTTGTCCATATACTGACATAACATATTGAACATAGTAATCAGGGAAACTCATTTTAATGAACAAATGAATAAAATTACAAATAAGTGATTTAAACCATTAAGAGTAAAAACACCATTCGATTTCATTTATAATGCATCCTTCACAGCCTATCATTCACCTACGAAGTCCTAAACCATATTGCTTTGTATGCAAAAATGTCCTAGCTTACGGTAAAACTTCAGTTATGCTTCTTTCCACATGATAAGCTGAAATCATATTATCAAAGTTTCCAAAAATTTCACCATTATATTAGTTATTGCAGCAAAAACATCAAGGACACCAGAAAATAACAATAGCAGCAACAATAAAAACCCACAAGCAAAACAAAAAGACAACATCATTACATTTAGTGGTTGTGATCATGGGGAGTAATGGGTAACAGTGCTATTGAGTTTTTACCAAATTTTTGTTTATTATTAATGTTTAGTTAGAGGGACTTACAATATCTGAGTAGTCTACATTTAAATAATGTTGGAAATCACCAATCTTAGCCCATTGAAATCATAGTAAATATTGCACAGTTGCTTTGTGTAGTTTTCTGACTGAGTTTTATTTCTTTTTATTTTACAAATGTAATAAAGAGTACTCAAAAATACACACATGTACATACTATAGGTGAAGATAATTTAGTCCACACGCATACGTTGTAGAAGAAGATATTTTAGTTTCAGTAGAGGCACTGCTTATTCTGCAAATCCTTCATTGACTTTTGAGACTGAGTCAGACCCTTTGTGTTCCCATTGTACATCACAGTGATACATTCAGAATCACACAACGATACACCTACCACAGTGTCAAAGACTTCCTAAGTGCCTGTCTACCCAATTTTGACCATGAATCTTCTCACGTGTATACCACCTGATAAAGTTCATAGCGTATTGGATCTGTTCAGTAAATACTTACGTGAATGAATGACATTATGGTGGGGGAAAAGTAGTACAGGGTTGGACCATCAATTTCCATGTGGTCTTAAAGCCATTCATTCTTTGAACATTGAAATATATACTATTAATAATTGTGAAAAAGAAAGACCATTGGTCATTGTACATTGTTCAATAACACCTTATATAAGATTTGCATAGTGCTTTCTTCTAGAGCTTAATATCATTTCAAGACAAACATTAGAAATAAATGTTTTAATTTTGCCCTTAATTTTTAAATGTATTATACTTTAAGAATTGGATCAGCCTTTAAATTCATGATTTTAAATCATGACAAAGTTGAACTGTTACTAAAGGTGGGAGACAAAGTTTAAAACTTAAAAGGTATGTTATGAGAATTTTTAAATGTGAGCAGTTCGGTGACTAAGAAAATCTCAAGGAAAAAATGGAAAATGTTTAATATTGTATATGGGATAATAAATATGTATTCAGTAACCTAATGAAATTTCCTAAAAATTAACATCTATATAATTCAAATTAACTATATAATCTGATAATTTATAGGATTTTTAAAGAATCATTCATAAAGTGATTCCACTGAGTTAATATCTATATAAGTACATTTCCATTCATTGATGTAGGACATAAAAAGGAGTCTGACCAGGTTCTGAAGGAGGAAAAGTTATTTTAATTAAAGTGACTGTAGTTTAGATCGTTAAAGGAAATGTAATTTTGAATAGCTTGGAATTATTCCATACCGTTTAAAAATATCTGGAAAATATGTGGGACATGTATACAACTTTTCTCATATGCTTAAATATCTGCCTTTTTGTGAGAATATTGAACTTTCTGCCTTAAAATAATATAAATGTGGAGAAAGGTCTAGTTTCAAACTGCTTTCTTCAAATATACAGAAAGAGTAGTAATGATGGGTTAGAACAGTTTTGACTTTTGGAATAAAATTTTAGAGTTGGGTGATATGGAATGAGATCACTTTTCTGTCACTTTTTTTTTTGACATTCAGAGCTTAAATAAATACTGTATCATTTTTGTGACTGATGACTCCCCCAAGGGCTTACTCACCCATCCACTGTGAGACCATTGCAGGGATTGCATTTGGAAAACAGGATGACAGTCAGGCAAAGGAGGGAAATTTCAGTTCGTAAAGCACTTGCATAATTTTTGTTCTTATCATTTCTTTCTTTTTGTTTGTTTTATTTCCCTTTGACACATTAAATGTCCTGTACTTTAAGTTGCTTATCACTTTCATGAACTGGTTCATGTACTATTTACTGTAGCTACCCTACTTTTTATTTTCTCTTTACCTTGTCTAGTCCCTGAGAGGAAATAATCTTTCATACACATCTTGTGGTGTTCTTTCCCAAAATTATTCTTCAGGGTTATTGTAATAAAATTATCCTTTTATATATTCAGTGTTTTGGATATGATCTATTCTTTATGATCATTCTAAGATACATTGCTTTATGTTATTAACCTTAGAATATGATTTCCATTGCTCTGTCCAATACTTATGGAGAAAGTACTGAATTTAAAAGAAAGAAGAATTGAAAATATTGGCTACATCCTCTTTTATCAGAAAGTAGTGTGTTTGGGGATGCATAATTTGTCACATCTTAACTTACCTATATTCATATGAGAAAGTGGCCTAATGAAAATTTAAACTGATATGAAAAAGAGTTTCTCTAACCAATAAATCTTTGCTAAGATTGTTACTTTCTTCTAAAAGAAAATTAAAAATTGTACGTGGCCATTACAGAATGCTCATATAAAAATGCAGAGTCCAGGACAAGCTCTCTACATCAACTTATTTATCAAGTGAAAGTATACCATGATGAAATCCCAATGAGGTTAAAAATCATCTAAAATTCAGCCTGGCATGATGGCTCACACCTCTAGTCCCAGCACTCTGGGAGGCCAAGATGGGTGGATCACCTGATGTCACGAGTTCAAGACCAGCCTGGCCAACATGGTGAAAGCCTGTCTCTACTAAAAATATAAAAATCAGCCAGGCTTGGCTAATTTTATACAGATAAATATATGTAAATATTTAAATAAATGAGAATTTATTTATTTAAAATTAATTTAAAATTTAAAATTAATGAGAATTAGGATGAAAAACATTTAACATGCCTATGTGAATGCACATGTAAATGTGTATACTCACACAAATACTGAACGTTCAAACACTAATTGATATAGGTTAAATTTATTGATATAAATAGGACTCAAATCATCAAAGAGCTAAAAAACACTTTATTTTCTATAATATTTACTGTTATTGACATTAAAAATCTGTTTATTTGATGCTTTTGTTGCCTAATAAATTATCTTCATTTATGAAGTTCTCTTTGCACTTCAAAATATTGTTTTATCAAAGTGTTTCCACTCATTATCATAAATCTAATGCCTAATAATAATGAAAAAATTCTATACAAAAATGATAGACTATGATGAGTTAAGTCATCTTTCTCCTTAAAAATACAGTATTAGATAAAATGCTGAAACTTCAAAAAATTATTTGGTTGACTCCCAAAAAGGATAAAAAAATAATTAGGAGTACATCAGGAAACAGGCTACCCAAATCTTAGTGACCAGGAGGTGAAGCCAAGGTCTCGTGCTGTTATTAACACAGGATTTAAGCTTTAGGAGTTGCAATTTAAATATCCAAACATTTGCCATGAGGCCTTAGAGTCAGATTCGTTATCAAAATGACATGGCAATGCGTTTTCTAGACAAATCTTGAAGCCAGGGATTGTAAAACTGTAAATAGGGAAAAAACAATCAGTCAATAAAAAAATATCCTGCATAATGACTATGGAAAGGAAACTGACTCCAGTCTCAGGTGTGAGGGGGTCTGTATTATGATTGAATACAAACTTTAAATCACCAGTATCTTCAGAATATTAACGTAAAAAATGAAAGAACAAAAACCAAACAAAAGACTTTTCTAGATTGAAAAAGACATAGCAATTAAAAACAATGCAAGAACCTCGATTGGATCCTAACTTGGGAGGAGACGCATAAAAAATAATTGTAACAAGGTGAAAAATTAAATATGGACTAATTATTTTATGATGTTATGAAATTATTTTTAGTTCTCTAAGGCATAATAATGACATTGTGGCTGTAGAATAATGCTCTTATACTTAAGAGATGGGAGCGGAATCATTTGCGGGTGATATCGCTAAGACAAAGACAATTTGACTTCAAAAACACAATTAAACTCATCATAACAAAGGAAAGAGGTGAAGATATGTTCATCTCAATATTTGCATTTGAAAAGTTTATACTCAGGTTTGAAATAATATATTCTTAGCACAAATTAGGCATAGAATTAGAAAAACAATACCTACCCAGTCAGTAACTTTTATCCTTTGTGGTGAAGTGCTATGAGTACAATAAAGTTAAGCATAAGGCAAAGGCAAAGCCAAGTCATTAACACAAGAAAAAGGGATAGGCACTATGAGATAGAGGACTTTAAAAAAAATTATTATTATTACTTTTAATATTTGGAGAGAGGGTCTCACTTTGTCACCCAGGCTGGAGTGCAGTGGTGTGATCTTCACTCACTCACTGTAGCCTCTCCACCTTCCAGGCTCAAGCAATTCTCCCACCTCAGACTCCCAAGTACCTGGAACTACAGACATGCACCACTATACCCAGCTAACTTTTTTGTTTTTTGTAAAGACAAGAGTCTTGCCATGTGGTCCAGGCTGATCTTGGACTCGTGGCCTTAAGCAGTCCTCCCACCTCAGCATCCCAAAGGTTGGAATTACAGGTGCGAGCCACCATCCCCAGCCTAGTTTTTTGTTTTGCTTTGTTTTGTTTTGTTTTAATTTACCATTTCCACACATTCCACAGTCAGGAAAAAAAATTCCACCGTTTGTCCTAATTGTAGCTGAAATGAACGTTAGTCCATCTGAAAGGGAAGGAGCACTGAAAACCACACACACTCTGCAACTTCGGATAACTTCTCTAAGTTTTAAGAACTTCCGAGATCGAAGAATATGTAAATAATCGAATTTAAACTCTATGAATTGAGAGTCTAATTTACCCTAGAATAGATGCTCTATGAAAACACTGAATTTACGTATTACTATCACCTCCAAATCCTTCACCATCAAGAGTGTGTCGTATACAAGCACTCAATAAATATTTGTTAAATGAATTAATCATATTAGTCACCACATAAGGCATTTAAGGAGTCAAATAAAGGTGGTAATGCATGAAAAGCATTCAACACAATGCCTGGCATACATAAGCATTCAAAAATCTTAGTTATCATCATCATCACATTCATCATTAGTTTTATAATTATTATCATAATTATAAGTCTGTCATTTAATGAATAATTTCACATACAAGGAGTTGCAATTACTAGCCCAAACATTGACAAGACCTTGCAACATAAAACTACCAGTGAACTCAAGAAATGTTTACTTTTGAGGCAAAACCTCTGAGCACATTTTGCTGGAGTGGATTGTCCTCAGTATACTTACATCACTGGGGACAGCTAAAGAGACAGATCTGGGAGTCTTTGTTGAGCTCTGAAATTAAATCATATTATTAATAGGAATGTATTTTATATGTGTGTATTAATCCAACTGCTTATTTAATTTTGCAACATGCTAATAGTTTTTTCAGACTCACGGTATGTGTATGAATTTGAGGCTTCTGGAAACATTTTTCAGATATAAACATTTTAGCTTAGTGATTTTCTTACAAGTGAACAATAATCCAAAGATTTGGATAAACCTCAGGCTCTGATGACCATTGACTCAAATCTACAGGTAAAATATTTATTTATTTATTTTGAGACAGAGTCTCACTCTGTTGCCCCAGCTAGAGTGCAATGGCATGATCGTGGCTTACTGCAACCTCCGCCTCCCTGGTTCAAGGGATTCTCCGTCCTCATCCTCCTGAGTAGCTGGGACTACTGGAGTCCACCACCACACCCAGCTAATTTTTATATTTTAGTAGAGATGGGGTTTCACCATGTTGGTGAGCCTGGTCTCAAACTCCTGTGATCCACCCACCTCAGCCTCAAAAAAGTGCTGGGATTAAAGGGGTGAGCCACTGTGTCTGGCTGGATTTATTTTTTAATTTTTTTGTTGTTGTTGTTTTGTCTCAGTGTTGTCACTCTTCAGGAAGAATACTGCGATGCTTTCTAACTTTTCATCTGAATTGAATTGACTAGCTGCACAGTCAGCATTTGTGAGGTTGTAAGATGTAGCATCCAAGAAAAATGCAGATGTTTCCTTCTAAGCTGAATTCCAAGAATAATAGTTTAGCAAACTTCAGTACTTGATGAGATATTTATACTGGCATTTGTTGTACTGTATTTATTACAGATATAAACAACATGACCTTTAGATGGTATAATTTTTTTCTTTAATTGAAAACAATTCACATTCAATGTGGATGACATGTTTTAACAACATATGTGAGTGTCTGTTAAAAGCAACCATAAACAGTTGAAATCTTTTATAATCTATATAGGTTGCCTAATATGGGCAACTGAAGGGGATACACATAATTTTGGTTGAAGCATAGATTTATTATGAATGATTAATGGAAATCTTATTTTCAATCGGTGGAATAGAAAGTAAAATAAGAGATACCTTGCATATAGTGTAATTAGATTAATTTTTAAGTATATGAATGGAAATAAAAAGGATGATGATGATATTAATGATAAAACAATAATCTCTAGCTTGTATAAAGTGCTTGTTAATTATTAGGCTTTTAAAAAACTGTTACATAAATTATCTTATTTAATTCTTACAGCAATCCTGCAATATTCAAGTGCTATCCACTTTTTGCAGATAAGGAAAAAGAAACACAGGATTTAAATGTTGAGCCTCGCTGTAATACAAGGATATTCTTCCATAATACCCTTAAGTATATCTAATCCTAATATTTTTCAGAACTTTCTATAAGCACAGTCTTATTTTAGGCGCCTCAAGCAATAGACTTGTTAATGAGGCAAATTTCTACTCTCCATAGGTTCAAAACACAAATAAATAAGTATCAGGTATCACAGCCCTATCCACATATAATCTGACATTCATAAGTTCCCATGCCCAGGAGTCTGCTATAGAGTCCTCAGCTTGGTAACCTCCACAGTCAACATCAGTGGGTTCAGGCTCTCTGGATCTCCAGCTAATCCTGCAGAGGCAGTGAGTATATTAAAACATCACACCTAATTCCATTCTCCCCTTACCCCTTTGTTCTAATGTAGTTTGGGCTAGCCTCTCACGTCTGAACTCTGTTAACACTGCTAGGTCCTCGCTATGAATCGGAGCCAGGGATTATCTGTAAGTATTCACATTGGTCAAAGCTCACTGGTCCTCTTTCTCTGATATCATGCTTGCTAAACACAGAAAAACATATGGACTGTACTTTGATTTCCACCCAAATATTCTGTCCGATTCTTCCATCCTCTCTTAGGATAGGAGTTGTGCCCTGATTATTTGTCTGGTGTTACCTTCTTGAGGGTTGTCTCATAATGGGACCACCCAGTGTTACAGGCTGCCTGCCCTACTTCACTTCCCTTTAGAAATGCCGGTACCAATCCTCCCCTGAATCTCACCTGAGCATTCCACATACTCTGAATTCTGTGTCTACTTATTCAACTATCCCTTCAGTCTGGAGTCAAATTCACTTCATTCCTTCTCATTTCTCTAGTCATAAAAGGCAACTGTGCTATTCCTGGCTCTTGACTCCCTCCATCTTGCCCAGAGTTCATATAATTATATCACCATGTCTCATTCAAATGTCTGAACATAATCAGTCCCCCAATAACTATAATACAAAACCAAATGTAACAATTGGCAAAAAAATTGTAAATTAGAAAGAGTCTGAAAATTAGAAAGAATAATTTTGTAAATTTTATAAATTAGAATGAGTCTTTGAAAATTGGAAAGCTTCTCTTTCATTGAAAAAAAAATGATGAAAGGTACTATTGAACCATGAAATGTGTGCTGCAAATTTTAAACGATTGTGGCAAGCAGAGATGGTAGAGAAAGGTGTGCAAGTAGGAAATAGCCTTAGTCGACTGCATGGGACACAATAGTCATAATCATGTAACACAAATAAATAACTCGGTCTGTGTTGTCTGTATGGTATATGAGATTGTGGAATATAAGACAAATCTGAAAAAGCAGGATAAAACCGTATTGGCCAGGATCTAGAATTTGAAAAGACGAGTTTGTAAAAAATACTTTAGATAAAACAAATTAATGAGAAGATCCTCTCTCTCTCTCTCTCTCTCTCTCTCTCCTCTCTCTGTGGACATAGGAAGATTATAACATATCAATATTAGAAGCTGGAAATACATATTTGGGAGGATATTGCAACAGCACAAACAAGATGAAACAGTAGTCTGAATTAAGATACTTATAGTAGAAGAAAAAATGCTTGGTAGAAAATAAAGCAGAATACTACAATTGATATTTGAAAGAGAATCTTCTTGTTGGGAGACACTGAAGGATGGTTAAACCCAATCTTAAAATATCTTTGGGGTCTCCGATTACCACTCTTACAACTATATTGGACAATAAATGCCACTGTTCTCCCTCGGTCCTCTGATGACCCGAGAGTGGACACCTAAGCTCCCTTTCCCACCTACTCCATAGCGGAGCAGAGACAAAATTGGAACAATCAGGAAATAATTTATGGAAGACTAGTATGCAAGTTGATGTAGAATGTAAAATCCAAATACACTGGCATATGAAATACGACATCATTTTTATCTTGTGATTCACTACATAGAAGCTAGCTTACAGGCTACTGAAGTTTAATAGACTCATAGTATCCACCAGAATCACACATCTCAACATAATCCAAGTCAAAGGAAGGGCCAAGTCTCTTAGCAATCTAATTATTTTTCTTTCAGTTCTAGATTCCTGATTGAGGACCTGTTTCATTTCTAGGCCAACTTATCAAGGAATGAACTCATTCCACTTACTCATTTGGCCATCATTTTATCTTTGACCTCTTTAAAATAACTGTATCAAAGTACATTGATCAACCCAACATCACTGGTGTACTAGTCAATGTTTAGTAGTAGATTCCCTAGGAAGAAACACATACACACACACACACACACACACACACACACACACACGCAAATAAAACAAACTATTTTGTATTGTTTGCCAATTATGTGGTGTAAATATTCCCACTATGCTCAGTTTCAAGCTACTTATGTGAGGTGACTGAATTAGGATTTGGAAAGCACTACTATTGATGTATAATAGCAATAAGTAGTACTTGTTATATCCTTACCAAATGCAAGAAAAAATAATAAGCAATTAACATACATTTTCACCTTTAATCTTCCAATAGCTCTCAAAATAGGCATTATTTTATGACAATTATGTATAGGGAAGAAGAAATTAAAGAGTACAGAGATTAAATCTCTAAAACTCACAAAATTAGTCAATAGAAGTGCCGACATTGAATCTTACTATGTCACATGCCTTCTGATGCACATGTCCATCTCTTAAGCAGCAAGTTCTAGGATTGGCATCAGTTTTCACCCAAGAATCTGCTTTCAATGCTTATGTTCTTGAGATCTTTTCTATACTTTTCCTACATAAGAGAAAGTCATAATATAGAGATTGCTAACATTAAAAGTAATAAGCAATAAACAGGTATGACTTTGTAAATATTTCAGATATAAAATCTGTATGAGGAGGCAGTTGATTAAATATACTAATAAGAGGGACAAAATCTCTCTATTTTTTATTTCTGAGTGACTGGAAGAATGGAACAATTATTGTAACCTTTAGAATCTGAAAAGAATCTTAGTTTACAGAAAATATATTTAAGGAATGTTGATTTAGGAAGAGGAAGAACCAAAACATTTACAAGGGAAATATATTTTGCAGTATCCATTCTAGCAAGAGAGATGAGATGTCTGCAGCAATCGTTTGGACAATGTGGGAACAAGGAAGGTAACTTTCATGACTTTAAGTTATCCAATTTTGAAAACCTGAAGTTGAGAACTCTGCTCAGATTATTTCCTCAGAGTATGATGGGAAGGTTAGCATATCTTTTACCAAAAAAGCACTAAGTCCATCTCCAGTAGCTTCTGTGAAGTTAAGGCCAACTCTACCCCTCTCCAAGACAGAAGCCATCAGTGGTAACTGCATTCTAGTTCTCAAACCAATTCATTTTCTGCATATTTCTATAAGATTCCTTTTTCCTTCTCACCATAATACTGGCAAAGGGCCTCTTACAGAGAAGAAAGGCCTTGTTTTGTTTTGGTTCATTTTTTAAACATCTGTACAATCAATCCAAAATGTTGTGGCCCTCCAGCAACCTCACAGCAAGACCTCACCATCACAGAGATGATAATTTTGAATACAAGGAATGTGATATTTCCTGCTCTGTAAGTTTATATAAAATCTTGTCCTGTGGCTTTAATATCCAAGAATCTGATAACTTTAAATTTATATTTGCTTCCCTCTATGAGGTTGAAACCTGATACCTCACCCCAGTGTATCCAGGAGGTGGCATATAGAGTTGGAGTCAAAGATTATTCTCTAACCCTAATATTGATTGTTCTCTGGGGTTTGGGGATTACTTGGGACCTGTTGCGTCTTTATTCTTGCCCATTTATACCTTTTAGAATGGTAACGCCTATGCTATTCCTGTCCCACCGTTGCAGTTTAGGAAGCTCATAGCCTGTTTGATTTCACAGGCCCACAGTAGGAGGGGCATTTGCCTTAGTGTGAATTGTACCTTGAGTCTCACTCATATCTGATTTAGATGAGTCTCTAGACTTTTGACTTTTACGTTGGTCCTAAAATGAAATAAGACTCTGGGGGCTATGGGAATGAAATGAATGTACTTTGTATCTAGGAGGGCATGAATTTGAGGGAGTGCTAAGGGCAGAATGCTGTGGTTTGAATGTGTCCTCTCCAAAACTCATGTTGAAACTTAAGCCTTATTGGGGCAGTATTAAGAGAAAGACCTTTTGGGAAAGTTATTAAGTCATAAGGCTCCTTCCTGATAAATGGATTTGTGCCCTGTAAAAGGGCTGGAAGAAACGAGCTTAGGCCCATTTTAATCTTCCACTCTTCTGCCATGTGAGAACACAGAGCTTATCTCCTTTTTATTCTTCAGTTCCTTCTGCCATTTAAGATTACAGCATTCATCCTCTTTGTCCTTCAGTTTCCTCTATCATGTGAGGACACGGCACTTCTCCCCTCTCAGGGACGCATTAACAAGGTACAACTCGGAAGCAGAGCCCAGGCTCTCACCAGGCGCCAAATGCCAGTACCTTGATCTTGGACTTCCCAGCCTTCAGAACCACAATAAAATAAACTTAGGTTCTTATAAATTACCTAGTGTCAGGTATTTCATTACAGCAGCACTAATAAAGAGAAACAAGAGAAAAAAAAAGAAGAAGAAAAGAATCCCAGAGACTATAATTTACACTTATCTCAATGCTGTTCAGGATGGCCATAAGAGAGAGAATATTTCTACAAATGGTCTTTCCCGTAGATGGGGACTAGAACCTGGATGAGTTGAGAAGAGGGGTAGTACAGTGATGTGTCAAAGCCAAGCTTGTGTAGGTTGCAAAAAGTGACTGTGTACATCGCATCCAAACTGCACTTCAAGTGATCTATGTTGGGAGTTTGAAATGGACCACGACGAGAATTTTTATACAATGGAAATAGTCACTTCTACAAATCAGAGATTTTTTTTTTTTTTTGCCCTAAGAGTCTATTATTAAGCCATTAAAGATATGCCATTGCATATGTTCTCCCAAGTTAAAGTCAGATACGTAGGCATAACACCAAATAATCTGGAGTCTGAAAGAAAGGATGGTTAGGAGCTGGAATGAAAATGGAAAAGCAGCAGTTTGGCAGAGTGGAGGAAGTTCAAATACAGGAAGTACAGGACAGAGAATGCAGTAGGAATGAATGATACCTTAGTGGTGCTGGCAATTAAGAAAAAGAAGGAGAGGGATAATCTGAAGATAGGCTCTGGTGGTTGTTGGTTTGGGACCTCCAAGAAGGAGATACCAAGATAGGACTAGATGTTCAAGAGATTTATTAGGGGAAATGTCTGTGATGGATACGAGGGAAAAAATAGAAGTAGACAGGAACAGCCTTCAGTCTGTGAGGCAGATCTGTGAAAGGAGAGGAGCAAGTGAAACAGGAAGATTCTCACACTACAGTGCAGTTCTGAAAAAGCTTCAACCAGACTAAGGGGTACCCTGCACTCAAAGCCCTCCACAAGAAGGATCCCACATACTATGGGAATAGGCCAACACTTGGTTCCTCTGCCATGTTCTACCATCAGCTGTGAGAAGCGTGGGAGAAGCATGGCTTTGGCATGAGTGCAGTGGTGAATCCACCATGGCAGCTGCTGGGACCATCTGTCAATTGTGTTCCTAGGGAAGCTGAGCAATGCATTTACATGTAAGTGGTGCTGTTTAGGAAAAAAACAAGTTGTTCCATTCACTATACTCTCACAATATGCTTCTGACACCAGATATGTGGGAAATTTTTCCCCACACAAGCAAGCAATCAATTCTGCAGCAGACACCAGCTGGGTGTCCTCCCATTCTGCCCTGGCTGCCGGGAGAGAGTGCTTCAGACACCAGTCGCAAGCTCCAGGTCATTTTTCCTGTACTTCTGACCCACCAGCTATAAATCAGGGTTCCCACAGCCTCCTCCTTAGATTCAATTAATTTGTTAGAGCAGCTTGCAGAAGTCAGAGAAACACTTATGTTTACTAGTTTATTATAAAGAATATTACAAAGGATGCACATAAAGAGATGTTTAGGGTAAGGTATGTAGAAAGGGGCATAGTGTTTTCATGCCCTCCCTAGATGGAACCCCCCAGAGCTCTGGAAGACACTGGGTTCTGGAACCTCCCAGTGTTCTTTTCATGCCCCCCTTCTAGGATCCTCCCAATGTTCTGGAAGCTACCCAAACTTCACCCTCTTGGATCTTTTATGGAGACTTCACTGGGTAAACATAATGGAAGCATGGCCAACTGTGTAGATACGTGATTGGGCAAAAAGGAAATGATCTAATACTAATAGGCTGAGTGGGAAAACCCAGAAAGGTGTTCAGGTTTTCCGGGCCTCTCTGTGCAACCTTCCTTCCACCTGGCCCTGGGGCAGGACCCCTTCTGAAATGGGAGCCTTATGACCTACACTCAGACAAAGTAGGTCAGAGAATTTCCTTATGGGCAGCTCTAAGACAGAAAGGCAGAGGAATATTCCTGCCTTGGGGAGAAAAAGAGGTGAAAGAGGGCAGGAGAAGGTCCGAGAGAGGGATTCTGTTTTCTGAGGCCTGCTTTCGAGGTCTGAAGTGCGCTGACTTGGTAAGAAAATACTCTTTCACCTTTGTTGCTCTGAAGCTGTTCGGAAACCAATTCGGGAACCAAGGACAAAAGACCAACTGCTTTCACAAAAGTTATGCCTATTGTTTTAGTCACTTAGGAAATAACAAGGCCTTTGGGGGTTATGAGCCAGGAACCGTGAATAAAAATGTATATACATATGGAGTTTTAGTGGAGACAGAATTTTCCTTAGCAGCCCCATTCTACTACATAACTGTAAGACTCCATGGCTGGGCCGTCACTCCTCTGGGGCTGCCTTGAGAGATACCACTATTTCTTCATGGTGGATTTTAGGACTCCATTGAGACCTGTTGCTTTTGCCAAGACCCTGCTACAGTTACATTCCAGGTCTAGGTCCTTGATTATCTCTGAAAACAGCTCATCATCCCGAGCGTCTGGCTTTCCCAGTGTCCTGCCTTGAAATTCAGTCATACATTTTTTCTAAATTTGTATATTCCATGCATATTATTTGAGGTTTTCTCTGACCTCAGATATTTTTCTGATTCCTCATATCATGCTCCAATTCCTCAGTTCTGGTCTCTTCCTTTTTTTTTTTTGAGACAGAGTCTCACTTTCTTGCCTAGGCTGGAGTATGGAGTGCAGAGGCGTAATCTCAGCTCACTGCAACCTCCGCCTCCCAGGTTTAAGCAATTCTCCTGCCTCAGACTCCCGAGTAGCTGGGATTACAGATGCACACCACCACACCCAGCTAATTTTTGTATTTTTAGTGGAGACGGGGTTTCACCATGTTGGTCAGGCTGGTCTCGAACTCCTGACCTTGTGATCCATCCCCCTTGGCCTCCCAAAGTGCTGCGATTACAGGTGTGAGCCACCATGCCCGGCTTCTTTGGTCCCATATTTAATGAGGGTTGCCCAGCAGCTGAGTTGGGGCCATGGTGACAGGTTGACTTCCTCAGCTGAGCTGCATGTTTCCTAAGGGCGAGACAGTGTCTTTTTCTGTCTCTGTGTTTCCCCCCAGCACCTCAGATTGTTGGGCATGCAGTTGAGCTTCTGAGACATTCGTCAATATCCTTCTTTCTAGGACTCGCGTTTGGGATATTGGAACTATTTTGCATTTTGTCTACCATCTCTCCTTTCTTCTTCCCATAACACTTCATTTGATTTACAAGATAGTGCATTAGATATTTGACCTTTGCTTATAGTTCCAGGGAAGCAGAGGTTGACTGGTGGTAGATGGATAATATTTTCACCATATTGCAACATTTATATTTAACATTGGCACCTCATGTACCTAGTATTTGCAATAGGGAATTTTGAAATTGTGGTATCAATTCATTGAACACTAATATAATTAATAATTTTATCACTGTTGTTTTTCTAACAACAAATGGATACTTTTTCAATGTTTCTACATGGATAAGAAAAAGCATTTATTTTGTGTATATAAACAGTGATAATTTGCAAAATGAACACCCAAAAGCAGTGTTAAACGAAGAATCTTCCAACAGATTTGAACTGAGGCACTTTCTTCTTTTTGTGGCCAGAAGCCTTGCAACAAAATCAGTAAAAGATAATAATTTAGTTCTTAATTACAGCACTAAATATAGCAAAGTTTATTTTCTGTTAGAAAGCATGTAATTCAAATTAAAAAATAAAATACAATTTCACCTCCCTTTGGCATTTTATCCTGTGCATTTAGGGTAGAAAAAGGCCACTCTCACTACACAGATTTTCCTCAAAGTAATTTGTGACAGTTAACCACAAAAATGTGTGAAGGTTTTATCTGAATCTTCCTCTGTATTGTAATAATTTGGAAATATTATAGAAATAGTCATGCCACCCTCAAGACACCTAAAGAAGCAAACCTTTAATGCAACTCAATTAGCTTATATTTGGGGTTATAACTGAAAATAAAATTGATTTCATTTTATGTTCTGGAAGCAACAAATTTTATTAAGGATCAAGACATCTTTATTTTATAATAGGTAAGAACACAGACAAGTTTCTGTATTAGTCACCATACATTTTATTAAGTCTTCTAGACAACGCTTCATAGAATTGCTATTATATTTTTTCCCGCCAATCCAAAGTCGTTTCTAATTATTAAGAGATTGCTGTGCCCATTCAGGTAACAGCGTTACGCAGTTAACTGAAAAGATTTTTTTCAAGAAAATAAATGTATTCAAACATTTTCTAGGGTTGTTGTTACGTTTATTAATTCTCTAAAATTATATATACATACCTTAAGCATTCTCAAAGGAAACATATTTTATGTGCCGTTAAAGAGGTTCTAAGCATATCACATTCCCGACTCTACCCATTCTAATTTGATCTATTACAACATGGGTTCTTAACTTGAAGTCCAGGAACTAGAATTCAGGAAGTTTGTGGGCATGGATGGGTTATTTTCCCTAGCCTGCAACCAAAATGTCTCACTTCTTTCAGTTGTGAATCAGTCAACAAACCACCAGATAAATGGAGGAAGCCATTGTTGACCATTATGGCTACCTGCCTTAGGCCTTTGCAGCTCCAAAGATGACACTGCCTTTTTTTCAGGGCAATATTTACTTGGGAAATTTTCTCTATGTTCCATAGCATAGCAGTGCTTACTATTTAGTTATTATAGGTCACCAGTTAGCCCCTGTGTCTGGGAATTTGCTGCTTAGAGCTCTTCTGGTGAGTGCTTTTATCTGCTCAGAGAGCTCAGGGGATTGTCTTACTGCACTGTCCCAGTCCACCCGTCAGCTGCTATCCATCAGCTGGGATAGCAGTCTTCACTAAATGCTATGGTTTGCATTTCCGCTCCAAAACTCATGTTAAAATTTAATCTCTGGCTGGGTGCAGTGGCTCACGCCTGTAATCCCAGCACTGTGGGAGGCTGAGGTGGGCTGATCACCCGAGGTTGGGAGTTCGAGACCAGCCTGACCAACATAGAGAAACTCTGTCTCTACTAAAAATACAAAATTAGCCTGGCATGGTGGCGCATGCCTGAAATCCCAGCTACTCAGGAGGCTGAGGCAGGAGAATCTCTTGAATCTGGGAGGCGGAGATTGCGGTGAGCTGAGCAAAACTCCGTCTCAAAATAAATGAATAAATAATCCCCAATATGACTGTACTGAAAGGTGGAACCTTTAGGAGGTGATCGATCACAATAAATCCATACATGGATTAGTGGGTTAACGGGTTAGGATGGGAGGGGAACTGGTGACTTTATGAAAAGAGACAGGACATGCGCATGCTTGGCACCTTTGACACGTGATGCCCTGCTCTGCCTCAGGACTGCACAGAGACCCCACCAACAAGAGGGCCTCACTAGTGTGGTCCCTCAACCTTGCACTTTTCAGCCTCCAGAACTGTAAGAAATAAATTCCTTTTTTGGTAAAAGATCCAGCTCCATGTATTCTGTTATAAGCAACAGAAAATGGATGAATACATTGAATATGACAGATGATTAATCTTATCCAAATATGACATTGTACAAATCCAAAACTTGAAGATTAAACATCCTTCTTCTCAAAGTCACATTTCACCATCGTCTGCCTCAAGTTCCAGAGGTGAAAGTAATTTTCTTTCCTTTTATATAAAACAAGGGTTACCTTTTTCACCTTATTCATGTCTGGAATTATCATCCCATATTTAAGGATTCATTAATGTGCTCTGATATTTAATGCAGGGGTTGCTCTAGAGCCTATCATCACTTAGAATTATGGAAAAACTAGTAGAGGTTTTTAAATCTTAGTGTTCTCTTATGCCACCTGCACTACTGACAGTGAGACGAAGGAAGCCAAAGATATACGAATGTACGTCATGACATTAATTTTGCCTTTTACTTCATGTAAAAGACCAAATTATCTGCAATGATTTGTGCATTTCAATGAATATTTTTATTTCTGTTGCACATTTAACATTGTTTGGAATTTGGGAACAATGCAATAAGACACAAAACAGAGACACTTAATATATAGTCTAATTATTGGAAAGCTTTAAAGAAATTATCTCCTTTGCAGATGGCACAATTGTACACCAAAAGAATAATTACAACAAATTCCAAGAGAATCAATGGAAATTTCGTGATTAATTATTATTTGATAATAACAACTTATAATACACAAGAATTAATAGCTTTCTAGTTTATTTTCTGTAATTTATTAGCAATATAATAGAAAAATAATTACTGGGTCTCAAGGTAGCTACAAATACAAAGTTGTAAGATTAAGTTCATAAAGAAACACGTAAGACACCCATGAGGAGAGCAGCATAATTGATATGAATTATACGATTCTTAAATTCTCGGGCAGAAAATTCTTTCAAATTACATATTTAATGTGATATAAATTAAAGTATGATTGTAATTTTGAAAAATGATTCAGATTTTATTTTCTGGAAAAGTGATATGGAAAAAATGAACTTTAAAAATTTTGAAAAAAGAATAAATAGAAGATGGTATTGAATATCTTAATTGCTAAATTTTCTGATTCCTCTAGGCGCATAGCTAAATTCACTTTCTAACTTTATTTTAAATATGTGTAGCCATATGGCAGGTTTTTTCATCAAAATGTGAATGGAAATGATGGAGGTTACCCATAGGTGGATGCTTAAAGGGCTGATGTATAATTCACCACGTTCATGTCATCCTTCTAAGATGACTGTAGAAGTCCATTTAAAGGTGGAGCCCCATCAGACTGAGTTCGTAAATGACTATATTCTTCAGAGCCTTGTGACAATGTGCATTTGACATGAAATGCAAACAAGGAATGAATTTTTTATTGTGATAGGTCATAGGTCACTGTTTTATACTACAGCATAACCTTGCCTATCTTGATTGATGCAAGTGAAATACTTCCTTTCTGTTAATTAAGGGAATATAATGATGCAACAATTTGAAGACCAACGTTTAAGTGCAATAACTTACAGAGCAAGGCAATAACATCGATGACCCTTATACATACACATGTATAAAATTTGAATATTTCTAAAATATAAAATATATATCGATGTGGGGTGGAGGTGTTCAATGAACGATGCTGAAGCTATTTATTTAAAGAAGCAACTTCAGATGTTAAATTTGTAAAATAGATCAAGCTAACATTGTCTGAGAACTCATTCTGTGTTCACTTCTGTTCTCAATACAGTACATGTATGTACATCTTCATGTAAAATTCAGAATCATCACAAAGAAAGCTAATAATGACATGTGTATTTCACATATGAGGAAACTGAAGTACCGAGAGTTACGTATTTGGCAAGGACACACAGGTGGTACCTTTAGAGGTAAAATTATTGGAAATAACTTTTAAAATATAAGAATAAGGAAATTTAAAAAATATTGTGACAAATGAAGACTTCCTAAGATTAACAGCATGAAAATAGTCATAGAAGAAAAGAGAGATGACAACATAAAATGATACCAAAATGTTTAAACAAAATTAAAATTTGAAGATAAATTATGGAAAAAATCAAGTAGCGTAATTTTAAATACTTAAATATGCAAAAAGCGCTTTCTAATTAATAAAATGTAATTTAAAAATCAAAAGTATGTAAAATGTTCAATTGTACTAATAATTAAAATATGTCAATAAATCAGAAATGCCATTTTTTACTAATGTTATGTGAAAATATTTCAAAATGATAAAATGCTGTTTATCCATATAACAATACAGTGTAATGCTTAAGTAATTATTTCAAAAAGGTTTTTTAAATATAGGAAATTGTATTATAATAATCAATAAAATAATGTATAAAAACGTAGAAACAACATATATGAAATATGCATATGGGAATGTGTATATATATATTGGAATAAATGCCTAAGTAT
Organism: Macaca nemestrina; assembly: GCF_043159975.1. Taxonomy (NCBI): domain Eukaryota; kingdom Metazoa; phylum Chordata; class Mammalia; order Primates; family Cercopithecidae; genus Macaca; species Macaca nemestrina. Next base: position 10,032,931 of record NC_092125.1, on the reverse strand, counting down.
TAGTGGCAATTATTTCTGGGAGTAAGTATAGTTAATAGACAGTTATTATCCCTGTATTTCTTGTTTTAATTTTCCTAACACTCTTCAATGAATATGTATTATTTTCTTTGCAGAAAAATACATGATGTTGATTTAAAATATCAAATAGTGAAGGTATTTTCAAATTAATCTGAACAAAGTTCAAATCTGTCCTTACCCCTTGATAATTCAACATTCATTTGGTTTCTGAAGGACTTTTGGCTGTGAGAGATTTTCTAAATCTCCATCATTTGTGACTACTTAAAATATGAGGGACTAGAAAAGGAGCCTAAAGTAGTATTTGGTTGCCAGTATCAGAATGGATGAAAAAGGCAAGCAGCAATGTTACTTAAAGAGTGGGGACAAAAAAAAAAAAAAAAAACCCGCCAGAATGTTATCTTCACAGACTCTCGTGTGCCTCCAGATATTTGTGGAAAGATACACATGGGCACAGCAAAGCCCTGAAAGAGAAATCAGTCCAACAAAATGAAAGAACGACAACCTGGAATTCAGGCGCCCGGGACACTAATCCCAGTTCCGATTCCTCAGTCATGGAACCTGGAGCAGTCATTTTCTTCCTGTGGACCCAGGTCCCCATATCCACAAAGTGAGAATCTGGGAACTAATTATCTTGATGATTCCTTCCTACTCTAAAATTCTTCTAGGTCAATAATTATGTTTTAAAAATAAATAAAGATTGAAATTTCGATTTTATGGCCAATATCTTTGATAAAATAAGCTTCATGGTAAAAGTTGGATTCTGAAGGATGTTTTATGTTTAACGTAGGATAGTAAAAGTCAAGAACATTTGAGCTACAGTACATGGCTTTGAATTAATATTTTAAAAACTTCTTTTCAATTATGTATAGCAAACCAAACACACCAAAACAAAATCCTCCTGCCAAAATATGGTGTCCTGGACCTGGTCACTAAAAGTTAGCTAAAACAAGTAAATATTTTTAAATGTACTTAAACATTTTCTTTTAATCTAAAACAAATATATGTGCATTTATTTAGACATTATTTGATAAAGAAAAAAGATTTTTCTTTGAACAGGAGTTCTACGATTTGAGTTTTGTCTTTATTGCAATAAACATATTTAAAGGTGATTATCTGTGAACTTCAGTTTCAGTGAACTTAAAACATCTTCACAACACTTTCAACCTAAAGCATAGAAACCATTTCAATTTGTAGAATATTTTCCCCATATTTTCCAGTCATCTCTTTCAATCTTAATCTCATTACAGTTTTATTTACCAAGTCGCCATTATTGATTCTCTTTGCAGAATTCAATTTTTACAGAAACAACCATTTTTTATTGCATTGGTTTAAATGATATTTTTTTAAATAATCTAAGTAGAATAATAACTATTACAAGTGTCATAAGTATGCTTTATGAAAACATAGGAAACTGACTACTTCAAATCAGTGGGAAGCATCAATGTGCCAGGACACCAAAAAGTGGTCTACTAATTCTGAGCATTCCCCCTAGCCCTGTGAGTGAAATCAGAAACAAAATCACTTTGAAAATAACAGGTTATGTGCAGCCATAATTCTGTTTTACTGAAAGAAAAGGGAATGCCAGTGAATCTGGCATGTCAGTTAACTGATGGCTGATAACGGAAGTAGGGCGTTTCTACACTTCATTCATATGATCTATACCACTTTCTACTGTACCCACAAAAAAGGCGTTGCTAGAGATAATGTATAATTCATAAGAAAGAACAATCTTCAAAATATTTCAAGCTAGATGATACTAAGTGCCAGATTTCATAAGATGTATGAATCAGAATTAAGTGCAAATCAGCTTCCAGTTAGAAAATTTTGAACAGACTGGTGAACATCACTCAGGTTGGGTGTAATCATGACTTTCAAGGTAGTATATTTACTTATGAAAATAGTATCCTAACACAACCTACCTAAGAACATAATCCCCTTTATTATCTCAGTCACCAGTGTAGCACTTAGCATGCGCAATTCTTTTCTTTTTTCTTTTTTTCTTTTTTTTTTTTTTTCAGATGGAGTCTCGCTCTGTCGCCCAGGCTGGAGTGCAGTGGTGCGATCTCGGCTCACTGCAAGCTCCGCCTCCCGGGTTCCCGCCATTCTCCTGCCTCAGCCTCCCGAGTAGCTGGGACTACAGGTGCCGCCACCACGCCCAGCTAATTTTTTGTATTTTTAGTAGAGATGGGGTTTCACCGTGTTAGCCAGGATGGTCTCGATCTCCCGACCTCGTGATCCACCCCGCCTCGGCCTCCCAAAGTGCTGGAATTACAGGCGTGAGCCACCACGACTGGCTGCGCAATTATTTTCAAATCATATTTTTGATATTGAAATGACCTGCTAACATATGTCAGCTGAAAATTCACTTTGTAATTCTCACAACCGAAAAATAAAAAATGGATCCACAGGGAAGATGATCAAAATGGAGAAAAGCAATTAATCTGTTATGTATGAAATGCTCATCTAAAAGCATTTGGCAAAGTATACCCTACATTTCCGGGAGTGAGGAACTTTGAATCAGGTCATAGTAATAGTTTGGGATAGAGTCCAGGTGTATCTGACTCATTATGAGACAAGTACAAGTCATTGAAAAATGTTTTTTACCTCTGTTCACCTTCTTGCTGGAGAAAATATTGATATCTTGCTTACGATTATTGTGTGCCTTGATAGTAAAAATGAAAAAGTATTTTGAAAATAAAGTGTTATGGACATTTTGACAACTTTCAGGGTTGTATTTGTAAGACCTACAAAAGAATTTTAAAAAAATAGATTTTTAAATATAAATAAAGGTAATTTATCTTTTAAAATTGGAAGGACACTTAATAGAAAAATAAAATTTCAAAATATAAAAATTTAGCATTTATAAAAAGGTTTTCTTATTATGATGTTTATTTAAAACGATGGCTTCTTTGACATCATTAAATACTGGAATATATTAACATATAATACAAGCATCTCTAAAATTTTAATGTTAAAGTTCAACAAACATTTATGGAATGGCAACTGTATGAAGTTTATTATCCTAGTTGCTGAGGAAATACACAGATAAATAAGGCATGGTCACTGTTCTTAATTAGCTTATAATGGATATTATAGAGTCAAATTATTTGTTCAAAATTATTATCTGGATCTCAGCTGTCTAGTTAAAGCAAAGCAACCCCAAAGCTGAGACAATTTTTAATACAAAATCACGTCTTAATTTGATAGGGAGAAGACAACGATTTAATTTAACATAATTTATTAAATATTTCTTTCTCCTTAAGCACTCTATTATATCCTAGGAAAACAAACAGCTATAAAACCTGCCTACTGACTAGTAGGCCTCAGAAGACATTAAGGAAAACATGCAAATAATAAAACAGTGGGGAGAAGATAAATTATTGCCAAACCTTTTCCAAAAAGATAAGGAAATATAATGGGAGCATGAAGCAGAAGGTGGTCAACTGAAGACTGAGGTTGTGCAGTAGTTTTGGCAACTATAGTTTAGAGTGATTCTCTACTCTAAATTTCTTCCTCCAGTGTTCTGCTGAAGCATACTCTGATATCTCGCTGGTTTGCTGGCAGTAAACTTTATTTGATGACTCTAGTGAGTCTCCTGAATTAGGTTATCTCTAGCTCCAACACTTGTTCAGATTCCATAAAGATCAATTAAAATTTTGGGGGTAAATGGTATAAGAATATATTTCCATTTTTATAACTAAACTTCTTTCAAAACCTTTTCATGTGTAGTGACGTGGATGAAGCTGGAAACCAACATTCTGAGCAAACTATCACAAGGACAGAAAACCAAACACCGCATGTTCTCACTCATAGGTGGGAATTGAACAATGAGAACACTCAGACACAGGGCGGGGAACATCACAGACCCACACACCGAGGCCTGTCATGGGGTGCGGAGATAGGGAAGGGATAGCATTAGGAGAAATACCTAATGTAAATGACGAGTTAACGGGTGCAGCACACCAACAAGGCACATGTATACATATGCAACAAACCTGCATGTTATGCACAAGTACCCTAGAACTTAAAGTATAATAAAAATAAAATAAAATAAAAAACTTACCATGCAAGAAATGAGCAAGAAATACTAAATGCAATATATCACAACATCTTACATTAAGAGAAATATTTATTAAAACATTTAGTTATTATATAATAGAGACACTGCCAGATACTGAACACAAAATAAATAACAAAATATGGCTCTCCTTGATTAAAGCTTGCAATATAAGTTTACACAGGCTTTTAAAATGACATCGATACAAAGACATAAGACATTTGGATAATGTGTTTTATAAATTTAAAAAGCTTCTGATTTCTTATACTTGGCACAAAAAGCTACAGGGAGAGGAACTAACACGGTGTTGATTGTCTACTTCAAATAGACACTTTAATATGCATTAATTTATCTGATTTCTCACAACACTATTATCACATATTAGGTGAGAAACTGAAGCTCAAAAATTTAACATGACTTTAGTGAAAGATCTATTAATAGTATGTGCTGAAGATAGAATGTTAAGGTAACTCTATATGACCTCTAAGCTTTTACATAGAGATACATAATATTTCTCAGAGTGTTCTGCAAAACAAGGATTCTATGGAATGTTAATAGAATTCAACATCAATAACAAAGAAAAAATCTGAGTTAAAAAGACAGTAGTTCTCATAGCTTTAAATATGCTGCCTTATATTCTGAACAACCAAGATAAAAAGCGTAGTATGGGTTTTCCAAAATATTTAGCCATATATTATGTTAATGGAACACTGAATGGATATATGTATTAGAGAATGCACTATAGGAAGCATTCCACCAAAGCTGTATAAATGGAAATGCAGAGAAGGTATATAAAGAGAATAAGAAGGAGAGTGTCAATTACTCTAGGTGATCATCTTTGCAGAAAGTTATACCTTTATCAGTGGAAGAAGTTATTATTTCTAAAATTGGAAGTAGTGGCCCATCTTTCTACTGATATATGTATATATACATTGATGTATATACACACACACATATATATACACATATATACACATACACACACACACACACACACATATATATATCCCAACCCAAAAGCAGAGGCAGACATCTTATTAAAATACTACCACTTACAGCTGCAATAAAATAACTAGATTATGCATACCTTTCTGTCATACACACACACACATCTAGAAAACTGAACAAAATGTATAAAAAATACCATTATCAGATCCTTGACAACAGACAGGGTAATAGTATGCTTAACGGGAAGAAAATAAATGAGTTAAACCTCATGTCTTAGTCTTCTCAGTCTGGCTGCCAAAAACAAAATTATCAGAGGCTGGTTGTGGTGGCTGCCACCTGTAATTCCAGCACTTTGGGAGGCTGAGGTGAGCAAATTATGAGGTCAAGAGATGGAGACCATCCTGGCCAACATGGTGAACCCATCTCTACTAAAAATACAAAAATTAGCTGTGCATGGTGGTGCATGCCTGTAGTCCTAGCTACTTGGGAGGCTGAGGCAGGAGAATCACTTGAATCCAGAAGGCAGAGGTTGCAGTGAGCCGAGTTCATGCCACTGCACTCCAGCCTCATGAGAGAGTGAAACTTCATCTCAAAAAAAAAAAAAAAGTTATAATAGATTGGCATAGACTGGGTGGATTAAACAAAATAAGCTTATTTTCTTACAGTTCTAGAGACTCGAAGTGCCAGATAAAGGTGCTGGAAGTCAGTTCCTGGTGAGACCCTCTTCCTGACTTGTAAATAGCCACCTTCTCTATATGTCTTCACATAGTGGAGAAAGAGAGAGCAAGCTCTCATGTCTCTTCTTATAAGGACACTAATTCTATGAGATTGGGGCATCATCTTTATAACCACATTATATAATTTTAATTACCTCCATAAAGGCCATGTCTTCCAATACAGTCACATTGAGGGTTGGGGCTTCAACATACGAATTTTGAATGGACATAAACATTCAGTCCATAACACTCTACCACTACTCTAGCCTACTGCTTGACACATTTGCTACGCAGTGATACAGAAGTGAGATTGTATCGGTAGGTCAGGAGAATATACCTCTCAATCCTGTAACTGCAAAAATAGTAAAGGCACTAGCTCTATATTCAAAACTTCATGGATGCATTTGCACTGAGGCCATGCTTCTGAAAAGCTGAGCTCACATCATAACTGAGTATAGCAGGAATACCTAGATAGACCTTTTCTTGGAAGGTGCAGATCAAGAAATAAGAAACTAACTCAAAAATATGGTAAAGGTATTATATAGTACAATATAGTTTAAAAATCAACACAGGAATTAAATGGGACTCTTGCACTATGCACACACACACACATACATCGATATATACAATTTAAAAATATATAAAAGAGGCATAGAGAAACAAAATAAACAAGATAGATAAAAAACAAATGGCAGAATAATTTCAATTCTATAAATATTATATTAAACATGAATGAACTAAACACTTTAATCAAAAGAAAGAGATTGTCAGACTGAATTAAAAACCAAGATCCAGATATATGCTACCTACAAGACACACTTCAGATTCAAATATACTAATACATTGAAAATAACATGATACGGGTGATTTTTCTAAATGGTGCACTAAGACCTTTGACATTCATTTCTCTGTAAATGCAACAGGAAGACTAGGGAAAAAAATGTCAGAATTAACTTTTTTGGAAATCCAGAAATTAAATAAGGGCTTGACATAATCAAGGAAGTATTTAGTTTTTTAAAAAATCGATAAATCTTAGTAAAAACAGTGAGCTGTGTCGTGTTTTAACTTGCCCTCGTCACATTTCCCACTCTTTAGCTCCACGGAAACCTGGTAGTAACAGGTCACATTTGTGGTGAAAACCAATAGCTTGATAGTCACTTGAGGGATCAGAAAAAACTGGAGCTCTTTCAAGCCTTCTTCCCAGAGTGTTCTCATTATTTGACTTTTCTGTTTGTTCACTGAAAACTACACTTGCAAGGCTGTCTGTATTTGACTTGACTGAGAGCTTTCTCAGTACCAAAAGCTTTTTGCTCAGGGACAAATATTAAAAAAGAAAATAAAACTAATAAATGTAGTGCCTGCCTAAAGTAGTGAATAACTGTTGAGGCAAACAAAACAAATCAAATAGCTTAAGAAGAAAAGCTGTGGGATGCTATGTTCACAGCAGCTTTTAAAAACTCAGTTATATTCCTATGCATCTAGAAAGCCACATGCATACCCAAGAATGACCTGAGAGAGCCCTAAATAAGCCTCTTTGACTGGCCTTGAGGCTCTATGCAAGCAGGATGTAGAGGCTGAGGCCGAGGTAGAGTTGCCAACTGGCTAGCAGAGTGTTGAAAGCATGCTTCAGCGCGCGCGCGCGCACACACACACACATGCAGCCCCTCAGCACAGACTGGAAGAATTACTGGGTTTTGTTTAAGAAAATGTCTTTCCAATTATTTACAGACCTTTAAATTAACTAAGCCGAGTTTAGCAGCCACACAAGACAAAGAAGATAGAATTTACAGAATTATTTCAGAAAAGTCACTAAATAAACAAACAACTTTTACAATAAACAACACAAACAAAAACCCTGTAATGGAGGAAGAATCTAATTTCCAGTTTTGCCACATAGTATTAAACCAGAAAGTACAGTTCATGTGCTGAAAAAATAAAACAAAACAGTTTTTCTAAGGGAACCTAGACATTGTACTTTACACATGGTGCTTGACCAGTCAGAACAGCTTTTATTAAAAAGTCAAAAAATAACAGAAGCTGGCATGGTTGCAGAAAAAGGGAACACTTATACACCGTTGGTGGGAGTGTAAATTTGTTCAAACATTGTGGAAAGCAGTACTGTGAATCCTCAAAGAGCTAAAAGCAGAGCTACCGTTTGACCCGGCAATCCCATTACTGGGTATATACCCAGAGGAATATAAATCATTCTATCATAAAGATACATGCACACAAATGTTCATTACAGCACTATTTACAATAGTAAAAACATGAAATCAACCTAAATGCCCATCAATGACAGACAGAATTTTTAAAATGTGGTACATATGTACCATGGAATACCATGCAGCCATAAAAAAGAACGAGATCATGTCTTTTTCAGGAAAAGGGATGGAGCTGGAGGTTATTATCTTTACAAACGAACTCAGGAACAAAAAACCAAATACCACATGTTCTCACTTATAAATGAGAGCTAAATGATAAAGAACTAATGAATACAAAGAAGGAAACAACAGACACTGGACTGGGTTCTACTTGAGGGTGGAGGGTGAGAGGAGGGAGAGGAGCAGAAAGGATAACTACTGGGTACTAAACTTAATACCTGGGTTATGAAATAATGTGTACAAAAACCACCATTTGTTTACCTATGTTACAAACCTTCACATACACACCCAAAACAAAAACAAAAGTTAAAAAAAAAACCCACAAAAAAAAAAGCAAATGGTACTTGAACAACTGAATATGCTCATGCAAAAGAATGAATTTGGAGCCCTATCTCACAGTATATGCAAAAATAAACTCAAAACGAATCTGAAATCTAAATGTGACAGCTGAAACTTTTAAACTATTAGAAGAAACTATAGGTGTAACCCTCCATGGTCACTGGATTAGGCAATAGTTTCTGAAACATGATACCAAGAGCACCAATCATAAAAGTAAAAATAAATAAATTGGACTTCATCAAAATTAAAAATGTTAGCACTTCAAAGAATACCTTTAAGAAAGTGAGACTACAATCCACAGAATGAAAGAAAATATTTGCAAATCACATACTTGAGAAGTAAGATAAATCTAGTATCCTGAATATACAAAGAAGTATTTCAACTCAAGAATGAAAAGACAAAACCTAACTTGAAAATTGACAAAGACCCTAAAGAGACATTTCTCTGAAGATACACACATGGACAATAAGCACATGGAAAGATGTGCAACATCATTATCAATTGAAAATGTAAATCCAAACCACAATTAGTTACCACTTCACACTTAGTAGGCTGGCTATAAAAAAGTGATAGCCAGTGTGAACCCAGGAGGCAGAGCTTGCGGTGAGCTAAGATCACACCACTGCATTCCAGCCTGGTAGACAGAGCGACACTCTGTCTCAAAAAAAAAAAAAAAAAAAAAATATATATATATATATATATATATATATATATGATAAGCCAGTAAAAAGTGTTGTTGAGGATAGAGGATGTGGAGAAGTGGAAACCCTCATATATTGCTGGTGGGAATGTAAAATGATGCAGGTATTTGAATATAGGTCCAGCAGTTCCTCAAAAAGTCAAACCTAAAATTAACCATATGATTCAGTAATTTCACAGATATATGCCAAAGACAAATAAAAACATGGATAAACAAAAACACAGTGTTCCTCAACTGATGAATAGATAAGTAAAATGTGGCATATTTATACAGTGGAATAATTTTTAGGCATGAAAAAGAACAAAGTATTGATGCATGGTACAACATAGAATTTTAAAAACAGTATCCCAGATGAAAGAAACAAGACACAAAAGTTTACATATTGCATGACACCTTTGTAGAAAATGCCCAAAATATGCAAACCCACAGAGACAGAAAGTAGGTATGTTATTGCCAGGGGCAGTGACACTGCTAATGTGTATGGGGTTTCTTTTTGGAATGACAAAAATGGTCTGGAATGAGATAATGGCTATGGTTTTATAACATTTTGAGTACATTGAAAACCACTTAGTTGACAGTTTAAAAGGGTAAATTTTATGGTAGGTACAGTACATCTTAGTTAATAAAAGGAAAAGAGAATGGAAGGAAATGTCAAGTGAAAATAATAATTATTGGAGTGCTGGAGTGACTATATTAATATCAGATCAAATATATTTAAGATAGTAAATATTACTACAAAAACAAGAGGTATTTCATAATTTTAAAATGGTCAATTCATCAGCAAAATTTTACAGCAATAAATATACACACTGTTTATTGTGTCAAAAAAGAAAGTTTGAAATTACATGAAGGTAAAACCTGAGTGTTTGACAGCTTCTCCTTCACTCTCTGTCTCTTGTCTGCCACCATGTACAACGTGCCTGCATCCCCTTCCACCATGACTGTAGGTTTCCTGAGACCTTTCCAGCAGTGTGGAACTATGAGTCAATTAAACCTTTTCTCTTTATTAATTATTACCCAGTCTCAGGCAGTTCTTTATAGCAGGCTGAAAATGGACAAACACAGTGTTCCGTTAGCATTGAAAAAGAATGTGTATTCTTTTGTCTTTGGATGGACAGCTCTGTAGATGTAGATTAGATTAATTTGGATGTAGTATCATTCGAGTATTCTATATCCTTGCTGATTTTGTTTTATTTGTTGCATCAATAATTGATAATGGATTATCAAGTCTCTAAGTTTTATTGCTGAATTGCCTATTTTCCCTTTAAATTATGTAAGTATTACATAACTTCAGTATTACATAATTCACATAATAGGAAGTGGGAAAATCACCTGGGCCTGGGAAGTCGAGACTGCAGTGAGCTGTGATTGAACCACTGGGAGACTGTGGTTGCACCACTAGGAGTGAGAAGTAACTAACTTATATCTTGGAAGTAACTAACTTGTTTTTGATTTCACAGGCTGATAGGTGGAAGAGACTTGCCTTGTCTCAGGTGAGACTTTGGAGTTGGACTTTTGAGTTAAAGCTGAAATGAGTTAAGATTTGGAGGATTTGGGGGAAGGTATGATTGGTTTTGAAATGTAAAAGGACATGAGATTTGGGAGGGGCCGGGGGCAGAATGATATGATTTGGCTCTGCATCCTCACCCAAATCGCATCTTAAAATGTAATCTCCACTTGTCAAGGGAGGAACCTGGTGGGAGGCGACTGGATCATGGGGGTGATTTCCCCATGCTGTTCTAGTGATAGTGAGTGAGCTCTCATGAGATATGATGGTTTTATAAGGGGCTTTTCCACCCCTTCACCTGCACTTCTTCTTGCTGCTGCCATGTGAAGAAGGATGGGTTTGCTTCCCTTTTCACCACGATTTCTAGTGGGATTGCACCACTGGGAGGGAGACCCTGTCTCAAAGTAAAATAAAATAAAACAAAACTCTCAACAAACAAGAAAGAAAAGAGAAATTTCTCGATCTCATAAAGAGAATCTATGAAAACCCTACAGATAAAATGTAGCATGACAAATAGCATACATTCCCCCCAGTATCAGGAATAAGGCAAGGATGTATGCTTTCACCACTTCCAATCAACAAGGTAGTGGAGGTTCAAGCCAGTGTAATCAGGCCTGGAAAAAAATGGTATCCAGAGAGGATAGAAATAAGTAAAATGGTGTCTATTCACAGATGACATCACTGTCTATGTAGAAAATCCTGTAGAATCTACAAAGGAGCTAACAGAAATAGTTCATCAAGGCCTCAGGATACAAGATACAAGACCAACATAAAATACAGGATACAAGATACAAGATCAACATAAAAATAAATTTTATCTTTATGTACTAGAAATACACAATGAGAAATTGAAATAAAAATCAATCACATGAATAATAACAGAAGATGAAATTCTTACAGTTAGATCTTACAAAAGGACTCTATTGAAAACTATAAATCATTCTTGAGAGAAATTAAACAAGATGTAAACAAATGAAAAGACATATCTTATTTGTTGATAAGGAGAATTAATATCGTTAAAATAAATAATAATTTGTATTTTGGTCTACAGAGATGGTGCAAGAATAATCACAATAAAAACAGGCATTTTTAGAGCAGTTGTCAAGCTATTTCTGAAATTCATATGGAAATGCAAAGGACCTGGAAAAGCCAAAACAACTTAAGAATTATTTTAAAGCTGGAATCACCAAGATAGTGTGCTATAGGTTTCAAGACAGACAAATATATTAATGGGTTAGAAAAAAAGCCTAGAAAAAATATATAAAATATATAAATTGATTATATATAAAAAAATATATATTGAATATATGATATATAAATGTATATATATACACATATATAGAGGGAGAGCCAATTAATTTTTTGACAATTCATTTCTTGACAAAAATTATAGGAAATTGAGTGGAGAAAAGAGAGTCTTTTAAACAAAAGGTAGTGGAACATTTAGATTTAAATAATAACTTTGATAACTTCATTTAAATTTAAATAATAACTTTGATAACCTCAATCCTTATCTCACATCATATAAAAAATTAAATTGGCTCATAGACCAAAATGGAAAACTGAAACTACTAAATTTCTGGCAGAAAATTGAGGAGAAAGTCTTTGTAACTTTGTGTTTGACATTAAAAGCACAAACGATAAAGGTAAAATTTGGCAAAGTTGACTTTTCATATTAAGGAATTCTTCTCTCCAAAGTATTATAAAAAGATAAGTCATGGGTTGGGAACAGATATTTGCACATTATCTACTTGATAAAGTACCTGAGTCTAGAATATATAAAGAACTTTCAAAATTCAGTAAGAAAACAAACCAATAAAAAGGGTGGGGCTAGAATTTGAACAGCCATGTCATCAAAAAAGATGATAAATTAGAATGTTAAGAAGGTCTTTAACGTCACTAGTCACTAGGGAAATGCAAATAAAAATCACAAGACATTAAAATACACCTATTAGAATAAAATACACTTTTTAAAATAAAATATCAGGCCATAACTCCTGACAAGGTTGTAGAGCAACTGGAACTTACTATTGGTGAAAATATAAAATGGTACCATCACTTTGGAAAATGCTTAGTCAGCTTCTTGAAATGTGAAACATATCCCTAACATATAGCCCAGGCATTCATTCCTATGTATTTACCCTAGAGAAATTAAAGCATATATCCTCATGAAAACTGACGCATAAAATGTTTATAGCAGCTTTATTTGCAATCGCCAAAAAACATAAATAACGCAAATGCCCATCAAGAGAAGAATGAACGAAGAAATTAGGGCATATCCCAACGATTAAATAATACCTAGCAATAAAAAATCTACTGATAAACCTAAAAAGATAATTATGCTTAGTGAAAAAGACACATAAGAGTATGTATTGCATGATTCCCTTTTTAAAATTCTAGAAAATGGAAATTAATCTATGATAACATAGAGCAAATCAGTGGTTGCCTAAGAAAAGGACAGAGAAGGGGTGAAAAAGACTCTAGTTTATGCTATGTCAATTCTACCTCATTAAACCTGTGAAAAAATGTATAAATGAGCATTATTTCCCGCATGATATTAAAAGAGTAAACAGTATAGTATTGGTTAAACATAAATAAATCAATAACAGTCTAGAAACAACCAAAGTTTACATAAGTTTAATTGATAATAGTGTGGTAGTAACAACAGTGAATTATTTACCATAATTTCAATAATCCCTTGAAAAGGGGTTAATTTCAGTGGTCCAGAGCACAGACTAGAGAGAAAGATTTCCTGCAATTGATCCTGGCTCCCATACTTAATAGCATTATGACTTTTGAAAAGTTATGTAATCTTTCTAAGTTTCTAACACATGACCTTCCTCGTTACAACCTGCCTCCAAATCAAACTATTTGTCAAAAAAGGGAACAAGTAAAATTTTAATTTAACTTTGACCTTTACCTAAAGCCACTCCTTAAAATTAACTTATAAAGATCTTAATTATATATAAAAGCAAAATTAATAACATTTGTAGAAGAAAATAGAGGGGAGCATCTAGGGATTCCTTATGGTTTAAATAGTTCTAATCAGAGATGAAGGCGTGTCAGCAGGGAGTCATATTATCCAAGAGTCATGGAAGAAAATCTTACTGCCTATCAGAAAGCCTGTGCAGCCAATTTAGGATACCTTCAGTTTTCATCTATGAAGAACAGAACATTTATTTTTAACCAGTTTCAGAGAAGGATATCAAGACAAAATATTCTTTAATCCTCTTATTCAACATTAAAGCAAAACAAAGGATTATACATCTCACTCATTCCTCTGGTTCCTAAGTCTTTTTACGTCTTACTTTCTCCTGCCAAGCTTCAAGGTTTGCCTACATTCTTTTTCCATTTTAAGTGGACATGGCACTTTAGGAAGTACATTGTCTTTCAAATCATGCAGGACTGAGTTAAATTTCTAGCTCTGCCATTTAATTGGGTTGCCTTAAGCGATCCGTAAGCAAAGGACTGCTTAAGAAAACTGTCTTTTTCTTAGTCTTTCCTTCAACAAATAAAAAGGAACAACAAATTAAAAAAAATTTTTTATTGTGAATGCTGAATGAAATAACATGGTGACAAAGTATGTCCCACAGTAGTCATTTTAAAACGTTAGCTTTCTTTCCTTTTTGAATACAAAATCTCCTATTTGATTTGTGTGTCTAGCCAGTCCAGCTTCTCTTCAATCCTTCAAGAACCATTTAGGGCAAAAATTATTTTAGTACTACTCTAGGTAAGATCATTGTTATGAGTAATGCTAGCATTTCCACTGTCCTCTTGTACTGAATTTCATTCTTTTATTTTGGTTTTTGTCTTTCAGAATTTATGACATCAGGACGGAGAGAATTCATTCAATTTTGTCTTATTTATGCTAATGGGAACAGTCAGTAAAATAGGAGCGACTGAAATCATAACGAACCCATAACAGGCCTTGTGCAACCAATCTCCAAAACAAACCATTTGTCATGAAGGGGATAAGTAGAAATTTAACAGCTGTCTCTCTTTTCTGTTTTTCTTTTGCCCGGTTCCTCTCACCTCTGTTACGGCTCTAGATTGTTGTAAAAGCAATCAGACATCTGTAACAAAAGAAGGATGAAAGGAAAAGTGTTTAAATTATCTGTAGTAAAAAAAAATGAGTTTTTCATAGTAGGAGCAACTTGCTGTTGGGGATCAGAAAATGATGCCCCAAAATGAAGGTTCTTCAGTCAGAGAAGCAAAAGTTTCAGACCTTGACCTACCTTCTTGTAGGGGGTGCCCACAAGAGAATGAATGCCTCTTATCCTCCTCAAGACTAGCCAGAGAGACTAGAATCTCTCTTCTCCAAGGCAGATTATAGAAATCAGAAGCTCTTTTCCCCAAAGCTAGATATAAAACCTAAAAATATTACTATTTATCCCCCAGCGTTCTTTGTAAAATCTTGCCATTAAGAACTTACCTGACCTATCTTACTTGACTGTAGGTCATAAGACTCCCTTTCCAGAGAGAGTCCTGCCCCCATACCCAGAAGGAAGGAAAGCTGCAGAGAGAGGACACAGAGAATTTAGACGGACAGGCCCTGCTGGGTTTCCCCACTCAGTCTACTAGCATTAGATCATTCCCTTTTTGTCCAGTCATATTTCTACATGGCTGTTCATACTTTGGTGAACCTGAGCATAAAAATGGACAGTTTCCCTTGTATTTTGGGGTCTTCATTCTGAAGGTCTCGTGTCATGTAAATCTATGATCAAATACATTTGTATTCCTTTTCTTGAATAAAATTTGTCTTTTGTCTATTGATTTTCAGCAAACCTTCAGAGGGTTAAGGGGAAGCGTTGCCTTGGCCACTACACTGTTCTTCAGGGAATAAGCACCAGAACCTTGAGTGATTTCTTTGTGACCATACTTCATTAGCGAAAGCACCTCTGCATCTATTATCTCCAGCTGCAGCAGCGCAGCAATAATCCTTTTAAGGAGAGTCAAAAATGGCTAATGATATTTCCCCTCACAAGCAGTAGTCATTATCATTGCTCAAGGTCAATGTACATAAAAGAAAGTAGAAATTCCAAGAAGAAATGTGAAGAGTTTTTATGAGAAAAGAACAAAACTCCAGGGCTTTGCACAAAAGTGACAAATTACTGTAATCTTTCAGGGGAATGGCCATAAGATATCATGTGTATAATATAAAACTTGCTTTTTAAACTAACCATGATTATTCTGATTACTAACTTCCAAGAAAAAGAAACTTAACCTAATAGTTAATTTCTTGTTGATGCAAAATATATTATTTTGATAATGCAGGGTGATATCATTAATCATATTTTTATAATATATTGGGAGAAATTGTCAAATATCTTGGATGCTTTACCCTTTAAATCTATTGCATTATTTATAATAATTCAATTAATTCGCCATATCCCTGAGCACAGATATCTGGTATCTGTTTTAGTTATCAGTTATTTAAAGAGGTTACTACATTCCAGGCACTCTGCTAAGTAAGTTACATACATTATTTAACCCTCACAGCAATGCTTTGAAATTATCTTCATTGTGTCAACCTAAAATAACCAAAAGGAACAAAATCTAATTTAAAGAAAGTGTATTGAAGCACAAAGTGTGAAGGTTGCCATCTGGGGAACAGAGCTACACCAAAGAATGGTGATCAATGCTCCTGGTGTGAGAAAAAATGATGATCATTTGTATATGCAAAAATCGAGGGGGTGAACAGAATTGCAACATTTTTCCAACACTGACATGCAGATAATAATATTTGGTTGGCTACTACTGATTACACTCTAAGAAAGTCATGTAATATTTTATCATAAAGAGGTAACAATCACAAGGGTCTTTCTAACATCGTTTAGTTTGAGTAAAGAAATAGGGAGTCTGGTTAATGTTTAACATCTTAACACAAAGGTCAGGAAGCAAAGGCCAGACACCAGAGAAGAAAAGCAGCCATGTCAAATAAGTCCATTTCTAGGGCCTAATTTTTTCCCTTGGCATAATAAATTGAGGTGATCCTGAAATTTTCGTTTGTTTTACATTTCCCTCTTTCTTTCAAACTCTAAGAGAAAGCATTGCAGGAGAATTATTTAGTCAGATCTCATATTTGATCCAATCTCACACTGCTAGGAAGACTCATAGGAAGTCATGTCTCATGGAGGAGAGAAATATTAGAAAGGACCAAGGCTGAATTACAAAGAAACAAAAGGAAAGTAGTCTTGGAGCCTGGTTAGGCTACATGTCTATCTTTTTAATCAAAGCAAATTTTGGAACAATCATTACTTTAGTTTTTTAGTTGTATATTGACTTGATTGAAGACAAATATTGTACAGTAATGGAGACAAAAACAGGATAAAATACAACAAATGATTATAATTTTTAGGATATTTAACAGTGTTTGTCATCAAGTTTCCTGTGATCCAAACCAGTTATTTAGCAAGTTGCTTAGAGGAGATTTTGGATCTGAAGGTTGGTTACTTGCGTTTTTATATTAGCCATTAATTTAGTCATGTTATTTGACTTAACTATAATATAGACACAATGTTTAGTTTTTAGGATAGCACAGGTTTCTTTTGGGCTGTGATGTATACGTCTAAAGTAATGTGGTTTTGTAATATACCTTTGTATGACAATAACTTTATTTAATAACAAGGTATGGAATCTTATTATTATTTAATAACAAGTTAGAAAATGCAGCTGTCATTTAGGGCCTTTTGTATATAATTGGTGAGGCCTCTACATGTCAAATGACATCTTTAATACACAGCTTTGGTTTGAAGATACAAACTAAATGATCACACCAATGGAACACAGAATATACCTAATGAGATTATAAATGGGGAAAATTTGTTGGTTTTGACAGGATGTGAACTATTTGACCTTATACCTAAGTATAATCCAGGGGACATTGTCCTCTTCATCTTGGGGTAACTATGGCCATAGATTAGTGTCACATAGCCAAGACATTTTATTTGGGGCTAACCAATAAATACCCAGTGATTGTCTCTAATTAGTGGCATGTGAGTCAGCACTTTGCAATATAATAGTGTAGGTGCACTGTGTTTTAGCTATCTTTCCCATATCTCTAGTGCAGCGGGCCATTCATCTTTGGTGTAATTTTTTGTTCCCAACATAAAGGACCGTGTTGATTAAGCTGGCCAAAAGAAGGAGTGAGACTAATAAACCTGTTCCAAATTTGTTCTATATCATCTTGAAATCAAGTTGTCCTTTGCAGGGGGCATCATTTTATTTGCTTATTGTTTTTGTCTTTTGTTTTAGTTCAGATAGTGTCAGAGTAAAAGCTAACTAGTTAGGGTTTTTATTTTTCTACCAAGACACTCTTCCCATGGTGATGGTTCGGTACGGTATCATCAAAAGCCAGCGAGACTCACTCTCAAAATAAAAAGAGTCATTTCCAATAGATGAAGTTTCCTAGTCTGCGTGGCTTCTGAAATTTCCCATCTTCTGGGAGCTTGCTATGAAAAGATTATTTCACCAATTTATGATTTTTAGTTAGTTGCTTCATAAGACCGTTGTAATAGCTAAACATGTCTCCCTTTACTATTAAAGGCATATGGTTTCCTGGAGACAATTTCATAGGTCTGCTTGTTATACATTTGATTGGAGATTACTGGTATTTAGCAAAAGGGGGTCAACCTCGGGTTAAGTAGAATCAGTGGAAGAGCTTTTGGGGAAGACATTTTTAAAGCCTCAGTTACTTTTGCCAATGGAGTTTTGATTATTTCACTGGTGCTTTCTACTAACCCAGATGACCGGGGATAGTCAGCACAATGGAAATGTTGGCAAATAGACCAAACTTTACATACGGATTAAACTTAAATTTGCCCAGTGAAGTCAGTACCTCTATTGCTATGAATTCCCCAGGGTGGAATAGTTTTTAAAGAGAATTTCACTCACTGTTAAAGCCATTGCTCTTCTGTAGGGAAATGCTTCTACTCAGTGAGAAAACATGTAAATCATCACCAGGATGTATTTGTATGTTTGTGAGGGTGGCAACTGGATGAAATCTAATTGCCATACCTCAAAAGGGACCTCAGGTAAAGAAAAATATCCTTGGGAGCCATGTAATAGTTTCCCTGGATTATATTTGGAACAAATGTAACAATGAGCTATAGTTGAAAAAGGTTTTAAAAAATATTATTTTCCCCAAGCAATTATGTCTTCAGGTTCCAGTGAGTTAGCCCATGTATGTAACTGTAAGTCAGCAGGAAATGCAGGCAAATCATTTGGTCCATACCCTACCTCTTTTTGAGAGGCATGTCTTCCCCATTTTACTTTCCAATTTTTCTGTTTTGAGTTTAGAGCTTTAGATTAAGCTACTTCCTAAAATCAAAAGTAGATTTTTTTAAAGTTAATATTGTTTTCTTATGTAGATGCATTTAGAGCCGTTCTTTTTGTTAACTTATCAGCTAGCTCATTTTTTGTTTGTTTTCTGGGGTATCTGATTTTGAATGACCTGGAATTCTAATTATGAACAGTAACTTTGGTAGTATTATAAGTTCTAACAATTTTGAAATGAGACGTCCAATTTTTTTTTCTTTTTTCTTTTTTTTGAGATGGAGTCTCCTTCTGTGGCCCAGGTTGGAGTGCAGTGGCGTGATCTTGGCTCACCACAACCTCCGCCTTCCAGGTTCAAGAGATTCTCTTGCCTCAGCCTCCTGAGTAGCTGTAACTACAGGCATGCACCACCACGCCGAGCTAATTTTTGTATTTTTAGTAGAGACGGGGTTTCACCATATTCGCCAGGCTGATCTTGAACTCCTGACCTTAGGTGATCTGCCTGCCTCAGCCTCCCAAAGTGCTGGGATTACAGGCATGGGCCACCGTGCCCAGCCCGAGGTGTACAATTTTTATGGATTGACCCCAGAAGAGGTTAAAAATCTTCTCTGTTTCTGTGGTGTTAAAAAATCATGAACTACTTCAAAAGCATATCTACTGTCTGTATTAATATGAGCGGGTTTTTTGTTGTTGTTGTTGTTGTTAATTGAGGAGCCCCAATCATTGTAATTAATTTTGTTTGTTGATTTAAAGTGGCTTTTGGAACTTAAGCACTTCTTTATTTCTTCAGTTAAGGATACTTTTTAAAGTAAAATCCATTTGTAAACCAAACAACATCAAGCATTAGCAAGGGGAATATCTTGCAGGCCAGCCCTAGAAAAAAGAAGTTGAACAGTTAGAGTTATGCAATTGTGCAGAGTTTCAGCTGACAATGGAAGAAGAATGCAGGATTTAGGTTATTACAACTGGAGATGGTGATATGAGAATCTGAAAGAAGCAAAACTTTATATGAAGCTATTCTCCTAACTGAATAATGCTGAATGTAGTGTGAGTTTAGCATTACTTCCACAAAATGAGAAATGAAAACACTAAGGTATATCCCCATCAAAGTTTCTTTAGTTGCCTTAACAAAGCAGTGGCTTTTACAGCTCACATGCAAGTTAGCAATCCTTTTGTTACAGGGTCTGTTGTCTATAGTACCTTACAGGATTATTTTGTTCTCCATGTTTTTGAGTTAGCACCCTTAAAGCATTACCATCACTCTTACATACAAACAATAAAAAGGAAGGTTCTAATTCGGATACCCCGAAACTGGAGCATTAGCAAGGTCATCTTTGATCTTTTTTTGTTTGTTTATTTTTTGTGGAGGTCTCACTATGTTGCCCAGACTGCTCTTGCACTCCTGGGCGCAAGAAACCTTCTTGCCTTGTCTTCCCAAAGTACTGCTATTACAAGCATGAGCGACCACATTGATTTTCTTCTGTCCAATCCAGAGGGTCTGGAATGTCTTGCACGAAAACAGCATATAAGGGCTGGGCTTTTAACGAAAAATTTAGGATCCAATCTCTAAATTACCCTGCCAACCCAAAACCCTCTCACCCGTTTCCTGGTTCGTGGTAGTGAAAAACTTAAGATACCTTTTAGTCTGTCTACGTTAACAAAAAGTCCTCCCTAAGATATTAGGTGGCCTAAGTGCTCTAATTTTTTTTTTTTTTTCAAAATCAAAGTTTTGCTTTAGAAGTATCTTGTGTCCTTTAAAGCGAATTGTTGTAACAAGTAAATCTCATCTCCTATAGAGTTCTGCTCATCCTCTGAGCAGAGGAGAAAATTGTCCACAAACTATATTTAAAGGATTTTTTAAAGAGGTCAACATCTGAGGGGTCTTTTTCAACATTTGTGAAAAGTAAGTTTGGCTCTCAGTGTATCCCTAAGGCATGACTGTTCGTTAGTAACGTCTGTCTTCCCAAGTGAAGACAAACAGAAATTGACTATTTTTATCTAAAAGAATACTAGAGAATTCACTGCATAAGTCTATTACATTAAATAACCACCTTCCGCTGGAAAGGCAGCCAACAACGTGTGGGGGTTTGGCACTACTGAATGTTGAGGAATGACTGTGTTGTTAATTGCTTTTAGATTCTGTACATACAAACCTCCTTCTTCTACCATTTAGTTTCCTTACAGGAAGGACTGGAATGTTGCATGGGCTTGTAGAGGGCATAATCAATCCTCTCTTTATATAAAAATCCTAAAATTCTAGTCTTTATTCCTTTAGTGCTTTATTCCTCAAAGGATATTATTTGAGTTTGGAAGAAGTTTTGATGGACCTATTTGAATTTTGATATGGATAGCTGAGATGATTTCTCCAATATCAGTTGAAGACTTTGTTAACAATTAATCAAGAGCTGCCTTTAGAAGATTTTGTAATTTTTTATTACTCAATAATTTAGTGTCTTCTAAGGCAATATGGATTGCAACTGGATTAGATTTTCAAAATTAGTTATGTCTAGTAATTCCGTTTTATTATTTAATTCTATATACATTTTCCCTTTTTGGGAGACAGAAAAGTGAGCATTTTATAATTTTAAGAATTATCTTTTTATAAGATAGAAAATGGATGGGAGCTGACAGAACCAGAAGGAAAACATGAGTCCCTTCTATGGGACCTTGTCGAAAAGCTACAGGCTGAGACTTGTATGTTGACAAAGGATTATTTGTGACATCTACCATTGGAATCGTTTGCTTACTCCAAGGAATGAAATCTTGTAATAAGTTGGGCTTTATTACAGATAAAGAGGTTCCAGTGTTAACAAGAGCTTGTGTTAGTGATAAGAGCTTGTGCTCACTTTTTACTTAAAATAATAACTATTTTTTTAAAGTCAAGCCAGGGTCCTAAGCTTAAATATTTAATTTAAATTTCCTGGAAAAACCACAGGGTCCTGGTAAAAATCAGGAAATTTTTAAAGTATATCTTTTAAGTTTTACCTTTCACCATGATTGATAAACTAGGGCAGGCTTTTCCCAGCCAGACACTGGCTGTCTGAGAAATGCAGCCAGGACAGGAGAAGGAGTTGGAGGAGGAGGAGGAGTTGGAGAAAGAGGAGGAGAAGGTGACAGAGGAGGAGGAGGTGGGAGGAAGAGGAGAAGGAGGTGGCAGTAGAGCAGGAGGAGGTAGAGGAAGAAGAGGTAGGTCTGAGTAAGGTAGTTTAAATAATAATGGATAAAAAGAAGGAGAACCTGAGGAAGAAAAAGGATGAATTTTAGCAGTTTTTTTACATTTAGAAACTGAAACAACTGTTTACTTTTTCTTATAAAGAAAAAACGTTATCAGAACCTCTTTTGGACACTTTTAAGTACCATTGAAAATAACTCTCTTGATTATTTTGCTTTATCTTGGAGTTGGCTTTTTAAAACTGAGCATGCAAGTAAATTAGTTTCGGCATTTTAAAGGTATCTACTTTGGCCATTGTAATTTGGGGGTTTTATGAATTATATGAGATGATTTTTAAAAATAACAACATGAGTTGACACTATAAGTATTACATACAAACCCATCTGGTATTTTTATGGTGAATTTCTCCCAAGGAGAAAGACTCAATTTAGGATGAACAATTGTCCTCAATATGGGTTTTCTTCTTAAGTGACCAAAGATTGTATGGGAAATTTGGTTAAGATATGTCCACTGAACTAAGCTTCAGAACTTGGCCAGTTTAAAACCACAAATATAGCTTACGCAACAAAGATTCACTTTCTCTCTGTTTTTTTTTTTTTTTTTTTTTTTACCAAATTTGAGCCAGAAAATAAATGTTTCATAATTTAGCAAGTAAGACACACAGAACCTTAATCTCAAAGGAGAGTGAAACCTGTAAACAGCAGACTTTTTAGAGAAATAACAGACGAAACTCTTACCTTTAAAAGTAGAGCTTTAATTCAGGTTGCTCGAATAAAGTCTGAATCTCAGCCAAAGCTAGGAAGACAGAAAACCCAAAAGAAGTCTTCCAGAGATACCTGCCAGATCCAGTAAAGTCAGATAAGTGACAGCCACTCACGCCAGTTCCAAAGCTCTGAATGTCAGTGAAGCAGCAAGGATCTTGGGAGGCTCGCTTTGGGTCCCTTTGTGGTCAAACAAATGTCAATCTCAAATAATCAAAAGGAATAATTTCTAATTTAAAGAGAGTTGATTTAAGCATAAAATGTAAGGGTGGCCATATGGGGAGCAGAGCTACATCAGTACTCCAAATGTGGGGAAAAATGAGGATCATTTATATAGGCAAAAACAGAAGTGCTGAACAGAATTACAATACTTTCCATAAAAAGACTGACATGCAGATAGAAGATGTGATTGCCTGCTATTGATGACACTCTGGGGTCTCCCTCTCCAGTGTCATTGAATTTAGGTTTGAGTAAAGAATAAGGCCTCTAGTTAACATATAACATTACATCAAGATCAGGAAGGAAGTTCACGCAGCAGAGCGGGAAAACGGCCATGTGATGTGGCTCAATTTCTAAGGCTTCACTTTTCCCCTTGGTATAATAAATTTGGGAAGTGCTGAAGTTGTATTTTCTTTTTTTAAATTGTTATATTTATTTTAGAGTTGAGAAAATTCAGATATAAGGATATTGCTCAGCCCTCCAATATCACTCTGTCGGGAACTAGTGAAGTTTACGTTTTAAAATGAGGCCTATCTGGATTCAAGTTTAGGTCTTTGACAGAATGTCTACATGGCAAATCTTCTTCAACATGTTGTCTTAATCCTCCTCCACCTTCATTTGTGTGAGCTATTTTATTGTCATTATTTCTTAAATAATGTTTCCTTTTTTCATTTTGAAATATAAAACTATAATTTTGCTCTTAAAACACCAAAAGATAGAAAATAAAAAATGTTGTCTAGGACTTTACAGTTTGCAAACTTCACATTGTCAATCTTGAAAAGTTATAATAATGATTATAATAAGAATTTAAAGTGGACACATGTCAAATATTAACTTATTAATGTGGGAAGCAATATTATGTTACAAAGGTTTAAAGAATCCAAAGAGCAGAAACATATATGGCCAGTTAGAAATGCTGGGCTACATTTTCCTAATAGATGCAAAACTGGTCAATATCAACAGAGCGCTAATCAGCCTTCTCCCCAAGGAAATCTGTATTCTTTTGGACAAGAATCATTTGTATTACTTTCAGTATTCAACAACTCACAGAGTTCTGAAGTAGCATGAAGACTAGGAAAGGATAAGAGACACCATTGAATCACACACTCTGGCAGTGCCCAGTTTTCTTTTGTAAACACTGAGTAATATTTAAGAAAGAAGGAAGGAAGGAAGGAAGGAAGGAAGGAAGGAAGGAAGGAAGGAAGGAAGGAAGGAAGGAAGGAAGGAAGGAAGGAAGGAAGGAAGGAGAAAGAGAGAGAGAAAGAAAGCAAGAGAGAGAAAGAAAGAGAGAGAGAAAGAGAGAGAGAGAAAGAAAGAGAGAAAGAGAAAGAAAGAGAGAGAGAAAGAAAGGAAAGAAAGAAAGAAAAAGAAAGAAAGAAAAAAGAAAGAAAGAAAGAAAGAAGGAAGGAAGGAAGGAAGGAAGGAAGGAAGAAAAAGGAAGAAAGGAAGGAAAGAAAGAAAGACTGTATCTGAGAAATGCAAGCCTCTTTAAACCATCGTGCCCAGAAAGGCATTTAAAATGTAACAGCGGCCGGGCGCGATGATGCACGACTAATCCCAGCACTTTGGAAGGCCGAGGCAGGTGGGTGACCTGGGGTCAGGAGTTCGCTACGAGCCTGACTATCATAGAGAAATCCCGTCTCTACTAAATACAAAACAAAAAAGAAAAAATTAGCAGGGCGTGGTGGTGGATGCCTGTAATCCCAGCTGCTTGGGAGGCTGAGACAGGAGAATTGCTTGTACCTGGGAGGCGGAGGTTGCAGTGAGCCAAGATACTGCCCTTGCGCTGCAGCCTGGGCAACAAGAGGGAAACTCCCTCTCAAAACAAACAAACAAACAAAAAAATGTAACAGCAGCCACATCTCACTCCCTCCTGAGTGAAATAATTGTCTCTTAAAGCCACTTGCTATGTGGACTCTAGATTAACTGACACCAAGTAGTCATCAAATGCCATACACCCTATATAGTTAACTATGTCTAGTCAATCACTAACCAATGCTATTTCTGTAAATCAATGAGAATTTCTGACAAATAACTTTTGTATCTGCCCCCTCTCCTGATTTGTTCTTTCTTCACAAACTCAAGCTTCTCTTTTTTTCTCAAGATCACTCCTCAAGGTAACTTGGAGGTGTGTCCCAAGCTGCAGTCTGCACCTTTTCACTAGAATAAACGCTCTTTGAACTAGATTCTGACATTGTTTATTATTTTAGGTTAACATAGTTTTAGTCCATTTCAGTCTTTCACATTTTTCTCTAACTTCTCTAATTTCACCTTAATTATAGCATTAAAGTAAAAAAAAGGTACAGATGCACAGCGGTTAGCTAACTTCATCAAGATCGCCATGGCTAACACTGTTAAACATGGATGAATCATCACATATATCCATCTACTTTCCTTCTAAAATCTCACTAAAATTACAATACAGAAATGAAAAAGCGCAATTACTCAAGAATGAAGAGAACGTCAGTGTAGAAAAGTTAGACCACTGGAAAGTTACTGACATCCTACAAATACCAGTGGGTAAGCCCACTACACCCTCACCTCCCCCAGGAAATCAGGCGTTTAACATTTACAGAAATTTAACAATAAATGCTCTGGGCTTAGTAATATCAGCAGCTGTTGGTAGAGGGAGATTAGCACAGGGATGAAAACAAAAGGATTGGGTAAAAGATGCCCTTGTGAACTCTGGGACCTCTTGCCTGTTCTCCTTCCTCGAGGAGATATGCCTCCAAATTCTGAGATTTGAGGATTTCTCTCTTGAAAAAATGGGTAGTTCCCAAAGAAATTATCTTAATGTACTCACATTGCAGACCTACCAAGCTATTGTCTAATAACTGAGAGGTGCCCCAGGTAGCTAGTCTTCTCCACACCTCACCCTTAGAGTAACTGGAATAAGATAAAACAGCCACAACAAAAGCAACAAAACAGAAACCTATAAAGCTGTCAAAGAGAAAATTACAGCAAATTTAGTTTATGTATCAAATTGGTTTTTATTTGAGATTCAGGAATTGGGGCAACCTCCATTCTACAAAATAGGATGGGAGCTCTAACCAAGAAATTGCAGAGCAGTGAGTTTCATTAGGTGAAAACAGGGAAATAGAAGAACAGGAAAAATAAATAAATAAGTAAATAAATAAATAAATAAATAAATAAATAAATAAATAAAAAGGCTGGGAGCAGTGGCTCATGCCTGTAATCCCAGCACTTTGGGACTGGATGGATCACCTGAGGTCAGGAGTTCGAGACCAGACTGGCCAACATAGTGAAACCCTCTCTACTAAAAATACAAAAAATTAGCCTAGAGTGGTGGCACGCACCTATGGTCCCAGTTACTGGGGAGGCTGAGGAAAGAGAATCGTTTGAACCAAGGAGACAGAGGTTGCAGTCAGCCGAGATCATGCCAGTGCACCCCAGCCTGAGCAACAGAGCGAGACTCTATCTCAAAAAACCCCCCAAACAAAGAAACACCTGATTGATTAACATCAACTTATTTCAGGTTATTTTTTTTGGAAAGGTTTAAACAGAGGAGACTTCCTTAATATGCTGAGTCAGGTAGACTGAAATCTTGTTTTTAGGAAAAACTGGTCTGTTTTGGGATCTCTCTGCCTTCTAAACATTTCAGTTTGATCGTATAGTATTTAGCATGTGTCACTCCATTAGGTTTGGTCTGGTCTGTTGGGGCCTAGTGCAGAGGTTCTTCGCCAAAACAATATGGTCTCCCATAATTTTGTTTAACACAGTATATAGGAGTTAATAAAGCACAGAAACAACCTGTGTGGATAAAAAAAAAACAAACAAACTTCTCTACACTATTTGGGCAATTTCACTTATTACTAATTTAATGCCTGATATTTCAAAATGGTTTAAATCATTGAGTTTTTGAGAAAGGGGTAGCAAGAGAAAGATCTAGGTAATGCTTTGGAAAGGGCTCTTTGCTGCTTTGGTATCATATAACAGGAATACAATTGCCTCACTAGAAAATACCTTTGGCTACAAACTTGAGGAAAGGATAAGGGCAGGAAATACATTGAGAAATAATAATGTTTTAAGATGTTTTATTAGTTGTGCTTTCATATCAAAGAACTACTTAAGTGATTATATCACAAATCAGCAATCAGAAGCAGCAAAATAGAGACATGGAATATTAGAATTAGAATATAAGAACCTTAAGCATTATTCAGAATAACTGCTTCATTTTACAGGAGAGCAAACCAAAGTCCACCGAGGCTAAGAATGTCCCATGAAGCCACAAAGTTCGCTCAGATTTCCCCAGGTAATTAAAATTAAAGTAAGGACCCAGGTTGTCTGAGTCTTGAGTATACCTTATCAGTATTTCACAAGTAAAAAGATATAAATCTATCTTTATTCATTACAGATTAAGAAACCAGGTCTCAGATCTAGTAAAGGACTTATTTAGAACCACATATAAGTCAACATCTTGATTTCCAGCTCAAGTCAATTCCCATTACACAATGCCAGTATGTCTTAACTGATTAAAAATAAAATTTTAAAGATTTTAGTTTTTAACAAAAAATAAACTTGATTATAATCTCTACTGGTTGTGGTCACAATCAGAGTACCGAAAGGTAGACGATCCCAAAAATGTTAGATATTTCTTAGAAATCACTTTAAGCATCCTGTGATAGGATTGGTTTGCATTTCCTCAATATTACAACATAGTACACCTTATTAAAAATACATTTTTCTCTACAATAGCATCCATTCAGGATTTTCTTTCTTTATGAAGATCCATGCAATACAAATTAATGTATACCTTTTATAATTTTCCTTGTGAAATGACGTAGCAGTATATTTGTGCTCATTTTATATTTGTAAAGACCGAAATTTTAGATATCTATAATTCCCTTTTAATTCTTATGACCAAGCAGTTGGTTATTTTATTATATTTATCACCCATCAAAGTCATTGAAAGCCCTTATTCTGGCTTGTTTTCATATTTTCTAATATTTTACAGATCAAACTGATTTTTTTATCCAAAAACTTTTATCTTCATAGTCTTTATAAGTATTTGAATAGTTTTATATACTTCAGTATATCTTATTGCATGACAGTACAGCAGCCTCCACACTTATCAGAACATACTTAAATATAGATTAAATATTTATAATATTTATATATTATACAATATTTAAAATACTTAATATATAATAGTTAAATGGAATATTATAAATACTTAATGTATATTTAAGTATATTCTGATAAGTGTTGGGGCTACTATAAACCTTAAGTTAAATATATTGTACAAATTTATATCACATTAAATATATTTTATATATAACAAAACTATTATATATAACAAATATTATATCATATTATGTATATTTAAGTATATTCTGATAAATATTGGTGCTACTCTGCCATCATATTTGAGAGTCTCATACAATGCAACCTTTGTGTTTTGTCGAAGTAATATTTCTCTAAAATCTTATGCTTATTTTGTTGGGGATTGTGATAAATATATAAAGAAATATGAGAGTTGAAACATTAAAATATCTCTTTTTCATTAAGTAGAATATTATATCTCTGCATGTAATTGCCTCTTTAATATTCCCAATAAACTATCATTTCATAACTTTTTATTATTAAGAAGAAATTGTTTTTTGGTTGAAATTTATACCCAGTCATGGGAGGATTGAGGGAATGCCATGAATGCATACTTTAATATTTTATAATTATACTATATGACATGTACATAATTCTAATTATATTTATATAAATATTTAATTATCATTTCTTTTAAGGAGAAAGTCCAGTGATTAATTAAAACCTTAGACTTAGGAGACAAAAATAGAAACAAAAATAGATGGATTTGATTATAACTTTGTTTATAGCTGACTATTGAATTTCCAATTATGACACCATGCTTATTAGTAGAAAATATAGACATTGGATGTGGGTCACATTTCTCCAGCTCAATGTCTTCAGTAAGAGGAAAATAATGTCACCCAGTATGCAGAATTAATGACTGGCTTTTCTTCATTTAACTTTTTATATTGAGATTGATTCATAGTGTTTCATGCCCACATTTTTATTGCAAGGTAGTATTTTGTTTTATGGATGTACAAGAATGTATTTATCCCTTCTAATGTTAGTGGACTACTTGATGATTTTCTGTTTGGAGCTATTTTGATAATGTTGCAGCGAATGTATTTATATGTTCTAACTCTGCATATATACACATTTTACTCAAGCGTAGTATTGCTGAATCATAGGTTAGGCATATGTTCAGCTTTATTATATACATACTGCCAAGCATTATTCTAAAAAGATTTAACAGTTTTGTTACACAAATAATGTTATTCCACATCCTCATTAATATTACAACCCGCATAAAGTATTTTTTTATGTTGTGATAAGAGTCAAAGTAAATTGTGTTTATTTTTTTCATATAGATACCCACTTGACACTGCATCATTTTATGAAAACAGTAGTTTTCCCTTTCTGTAGTGCACGATTTTCATAAATTGTGTCTAAATGTGTTTGGAACTGATGTTGAACTCTCCATTATATTCCATTGGTCTGTTTGCCTGTCAGTATTGTATTGGCATACCTTTGTAGTGACTAATGCTTTTTATTAGTGTAAGTTCTCAAAATTTATTTTTCAAAATTATATTGGTTACTTTATGTATTCATATTTATAATTAAATTATCAAATGCATCTCATTTTCTGATGCCATTTTAATTGCAATGGAACTAAACCTACATACAGCTCAATTTGAAAGAATCAGCAAATTTGTAATATAGATTCCATTAACATTGTCGATTAATCTGATTATTTAAATCTTAATTTCTCAAAATTACATTTTACGGTTTTTCCAATACATGCCTGTGGGAGGCAGAATTTAATGACTTTTTTCCTTGTATAATCTCCATTGCTTGAATGTGGGAAGAATCTGTATGTATGATAAAATATCACTTCCGTGGTCCTGTCGTATTGTATGACAAAAGGAATTTTGTAGACGCAATTAAGTTTCCAAATCAGCTGATCTTAACATAAGATCATCCAGTGAGACTGACCTAATGACATCAGATCTTTAAATCTGGATCTAGCAGTCAGAAGGAGACAGTCAAAGATTCAAAGCATGAGAAAGGATTAAACATATTATTGCTGGCTTCAAGTTCGAGCAGTGCTGTGGCGAGATATATAGATGGCCTTTAGGAGCTGAAAATTGCCTTTGACCATTTGCCAGCAATGAAGTGGGAATCTCAATCCTGCAACCAAAATGAACTGAATTTTGCCAGCAAGAATGAACATTGAAGTGGATGTTTCCCCAGTGCTTCCAGACAAAAATCCCACTTGACTGACATCTTGATTTTGGCCTTCTTGGGACCATCAGCAAAGAAAATAGCTGCATGTACCAGGTTTCCATAGAACCATAAACAAATACTTTTGTATTGTTTTCAGTTAATAAGTTTGTGGTAATTTGCATGTAACCATAGAAAATGAACACAGGGCTTTTGAATATTATGTTGAGATTTATTGCTAGCTATTTTATGTTGATGATATGGTAAATAGTATCATGTTTTTAAAACTTTGTTTTGGGGTGCTCATTCCTGGAATCTAGAAATACACTGAGTTTTATGTAATTCTTATATCTAGTGACGTTGTTAAATTCGCTTACATATACTTACATGGATCATCTGTTCATTTTTTAATTTTCTACCTACACAATCATGTCATTCATGAACAAGAACAAATTTGTCTGAAATTTGTATACTTTGTTGCATTATTGTCCTAAGCATGAACTAAAAATTGTTAATAGTGGGTCCTTGTCTCCTGTTTCTTTATCTCTGGAAGTCAGTTTCAATATTTCAACATTAGTTTGAGGTTTACTGTAGGTTTTATGTTGAAATCTTCTATTGAAAGGATATTCTCTTCTACATGTATTTTGGTAAGGATTTTTTCCTCAATTGTAATGGAAAGCTTAAATGTTCAAGTACGTTTTTCTATATTTATCTGAAGGATCACACAACTATCCTTTTACTTTTAATGTGGTGTACTACATTGGCTGATTGTCAAATGGTAAAAAATCTTTAATTTCTGGGAAAAAAACCACCTTGTTTTTGATATTGTATTGGGGATTCCCATTCTCTAAGAGGATTCCTAGGATTCAGCATATAGTCATATTCAGGATCATGATGTATTACAATGAAAGGTTGCAATGCGAAATTAGCAAAGGGTAGAGGCAAATGGGAAAAATTCTGGAGTAAAGTAAGTGACTGCCTCCAAGAGTTTCAGTCTGAATATTTTCTACTAAGCTATCTTCCAGTTCATTAATCTTCTTTTCAACTGTGTGTAGTCTTCTAGTTAACTTTATCTATTGTATTGCTAGTTTTAGTTATCACATTTCTCAGTTACGTATTTTCAATTTGATTTTCATAGATTGTATTCATTGCTAAAATTATTCATGTTGTCATCTATTTTCTTGAAAACATAATTACAGTTATTTTAAAATCTATATCCAAAAATTCCAGTACCTGAATCTCACAATTTTTCTCTTGATTTTTGGTCATTAGGGTCTTGTCTTCTCATATGACTAGTAACTAGTCATTCAATGCTCAATATTTTGCAGAAACTAGTGTAGTGAAAATTTTAAATTCTCTGTGAGATTGAGGGCTATTTCATTTTCAATTTCACACTTAATCTTAAGATAAAGCATTTAGGTGGGTTGATTCTTAGAGGAAAATTCTGGATTGGATGTCAAAAAGTGGGTTTTTATTTCCATTTTTTTTGTTTGTTTGTTTTCATATTCCCATTGGACTTTAGAATAATCTCAATTTAGCTTCTCAACCTCTTATCAGTCATTCTTTTTTGGCTTCTTGGAATTTTGTTAGCGACTTAAAAACTTGAAAAAATGTCTTAGTGGAAAAAGCATTGCCGGATGTCAGGAACACCACTGTGGGTTTTACAGTTCTTTAGGGTCTTGTACCCTTCAGTCCTCACAGCATTGGTAGCCCTCTGATGCCTTCGGGCAATTTTTGTATCTTTACCCAGGTTTTAGAATTGTTCTGAAAAAGGGGGCTTTTCTAATGTAAACTATTCCCATATCCGAAATTATAATTATCCATTATAAACTGTACCATTTCTTTCCAGAAACTCTTCCTGCCCTTGAGTAGTGGGTGTTTCCTATAATTCTCTCCCTGAGTTTTCTTGTCAAAGTCTACGTGATTTCCATGAGAGATTGTATCTGTCCCCAGAAATCTAGTGACCTCTAATGTTATAACTTTTCAATATCTGATTCAACTCCAAGCTTTTCCTAAATGAGAAACCTGTAGATTCTATTGCTTAATGGAAAGTCTCCACTTGGACATACCAAACATGCCTCAAACATTACATATTTAGTTTCAGTCTCATACTTTTGTCCCCTAAAATTACCCCTTCATCTAGAGATTCTATTTTTATGAGTGGGACTAGAAGCCATCTAGTAACTAAAGCTTAAAATGTGCCCCAAAGGCCTGTAGTCCCAGTTACTCGGGAGGCTGAGGCAGGAGAATGGTGTGAACACAAGAGGCGGAGTTTGCTGTGAGCCAAGATGGTGCCACTGAACTCCAGCATGGGCAACAGAGCACGACTCCATCTCAAAAAGAAAAAAAAATGTGCCCCAATTTCTGTTGCCTCTTATATATAACTAATAACTGGGCACATAGTCATCCTGTTGATAATATGCAAACATGTCGCCACTTCCTACTCCTGCTGAACTGCCCTTATTTACATACTTTTTAACTCATATCAGAATTATTTTGATGATTTCTAAATGGTATGGTATCGTCGCTTTTAGTCAGAAACGTGTAACAGAAATTACTTACAAAGCTTTTCTAAAAATGCAAGTGTCAGGTTTGACTTCAGACCAACTCAATCAGAATTGCCAAGAAAATAGTTTGGGCGCATACAGTCTGAATTGTGTCTGGTAATTTTACCGATATATTCTATATATTGCTGCCAGGGTAATCTTTCTCAAGATTAAATGTGAGTATGCCTTTGACCTGCTGAAATTTCTTCAGATATCTCTATTACCCATGAAGAAAACAATCAGATGCTTTTGCATGTCCCCTATGTTCTTCACAATGTTCTGCTTTACTTCAGTTTCGTGTTTTGTTTGGGGGTTTTGTTTGTTCGTTTGTTTCTTTAGCACAATCAGAGCCTATACCCTAACTAGGACAGTGATCACGTTTCTTTGCCTAGTCTTAGTATCTCATAAACTCTATTCTCTGGCCATCACTGTTACTTACATTTACAAGATTTAATTCAACTATGAAATCTTTTCTGAAGTTAGTAATTTTTTTCGCTAAAGGTCAACATAGTAAATATTTTAGTAATGATTTTTACTAGCCTGGTCACTGTGACAATTACTCAACTCTGACATTGTTGCATGGGCAGAGCCATAGATAATACATGTTTGAATGGCTATGGCACTGTTCAAATAAAACTTTATTACAAAAACAGACAGCAGGAAACATTTTCCTCAAGGGTCATAGTTTGATGATGCCTGCTGTGGATAAATTTTTCTTCACTATACTTTGCACCTATCCAGCACTGCACTAACATCTTTCACAGGATAATTTGTACTTTATTGTTATTTTATTTATATGCTGGCCACTTATTAGACTGTGAGCTTTCGGATGGCAAGAAAATTTTCTTGTTTATCTATGAATATGCCTAATACACAACATGATAGTGAATGAATAAATAGTGCAACTTTCATTCAAATGAAAAAGCCCAACACTTGCATTTTGAGCAGAAATTCTAGAGGTTAATAAAAATATTATTATCTTAAAGTTTTATTGAATAAAAATACAGAAATACAACTTATTTTAAAGTAGTATTCATAAAGTAATAAGGTAGAGATGAAGAAAAGCACATATGAATACCAAGAGACTTTGCAAACATAGAAATAAAAAGTAAATATGTATTCACAAAATTAGTATTATTTCTTTATTCCAAAAATTAAGACTCTATATTATTACAGCCCAAGAAGATATTAAGCAGAGGCCAATGAACTGTTAGCCATGAGATCATGGGCTGTTTTTTTTATATACTATTTAATTATAGTACATAGTGGAGTGCCTGGAAAAATACCAGATTGATGTACAAGCAAGCAAGCAAGCGAGAGAGAGAGAGAGAGAGAGAGAGGGAAGGAAGGAAGGAAGGAATGAAGGAAGGAAGGAAGGAAGGAGGAAAAGAAAGAAAAAGGAAAAGAAAGAGAAAGAAAGAAAAGAAAGAAAGAAAGAGAGAGAAAGAAAGAAAGAAAGAAAGAAAGAAAGAAAGAAAGAAAGAAAGAAAGAAAGAAAGAAAGGAAGGAAGGAAGGAAGGAAGGAAGGAAGGAAGGAAGGAAGGAAGGAAGGAAGGAAGGAAGGAAGGAAGGAGAAAAAGAAAGAAAGAAAGGAAAGAAAGAAAGAAAGGAAGAAAGAAAGAAACTCAAAATATTTTGTTTTCTTTAATCTACCGTTGATGGACACCTGGGTTGATTTCATGTCTTTGCCATTGTGAATTACACAGCAATGAATATATAAGTGCATGTTTCCTTTTGGTAGAATGATTTTTTGTGTGCGTAGTGAGGGGTATATACCCAGTAATGGGATTGCTGGCTCAAATGGTAGTTCTGTTTTAAGTCCTTTGTGAAATCGCCAAACTGCTTTCCACGGTGGCTGAACTAATTTACATTCCCACCAACAGCATATGATCATTCCCTTTCTTTGCAGCCTTGCCAGCATCTGTTGTTTTTTGACTTTTTGATAATAGTCATTCTGACTGGTGTGAGATGCTATCTCATTGTGGTTTTGATTTGCATTTCTCTGATGATTAACGATGCTGAGCATTTTTTCATATGTTTGTCGTCCACTTGTATGTCTTCTTTTGAGAAGCGTCTCTTCATGTCCTTTGCCCATTTTTAATGGAATTATTTGTGTTTTGCTTGTTGATTTCTGTTACACCATGGAATGCTATGCAGCCATAAAAACGACTAAAATCATGTCCTTTGCAGCAACATGGATGGATTTGGAGACCATAATCCTCAGCAAATTAATGCAGGAATAGAAAACCAAATACTGCATGTTCTTACTTATAAGTGGGAGCCAAGCATTGAGCACACATGGACACAAATATAGAAACAATAGCCTGTGTGCTACTAGAGGGTGAAGGGAGGGGTTTGGTTAAAAATCTACCTATCGAGTATTATGCTTACTACCAGGGTGACAGGATCCATTCTCCAAAGCTCAGCGGCATGCAATATTCCCATGCAACAAATCTGCATATGTACCCCTTGTAGCTAAAATTAAAGTTGAAATTTAAATTCATATATGCATATATATATAGTTATGTGTGTGTGCGTGTGTGTATACACGCACATACAGTTTTTACCTTTTTCTGGCTAGACTACATCAGTTTTGTAGATATGCAGCCTTTTTAAGGAGAACTTTCTTTTACAAGCTCCACATCTCCTTAAAAGACGATTTGGAGCGATTCTTTTAGTTTCTCATTTTCCCAGTATGCCACAGTAGTTCCTCATGAAGTTAACAACAGGATCCCCCAATTCATTAAGAGAACACACCAGCTCCACTTTAGAAAATTCCTATTCTACATTACCAGCTCACCAATTCAGATCCTACCTTTTGGATATATTTCTTGCTCTTTATGATAACCACTTGTTTTATGAGACTTTGATCCTTACCTTTTAGAGGAATTTTAGGTATTTCCCCTTTCTCCCTCTCCCCGCACCCCCAGAACTACTGCTCTATTGAGATTCCTGTTTGTTTATCCAACACATGTATATTGGATGCCTATTTTGCGTAGTTATGGTTACAAGTGAAGGCAAATTGGGAGCAAAATGAACATAGCCTCTACTCTCATAGAGCCTATTTACTAGAGAGGGGAGATGGGATGCATTAATTTATTTATTCAAATTTCTATTCACGCCAGAACACTTGGACTGAGCAAATGCTGTGCTGGGGCAGAGGCTGCAAGTGTTCCCTGGCTAAACGATGCTTACAGTTCTGTTTGGCATTCAGGTATCACGAGGAAAAATTGTAGCCCAACTTAGGAGAAGCAATATACAGATATTTTGAGTGATGTGGGTTCATAGTGAAAGGGCATTTAAGTAGAAATGATAATAATGTTAAGACTTAAAGAATGATTGATTAGGTGCCATCAGGGTGAGTGAGAGAAAAGTCTTGGTAGGAACCATTTTCTTATCAACTAACACATGGGCTGAAGAAATAGTACTAGCAGAAGATGAAGCTAGCGATGTATATTAAACTAAACAACCAGGACTTTAGCTGAGTGCTTTGAAAAAAATGTTCCTCATAGTAGGTAAATTATTATGAAACAAATGTTCCTGCATCACAGAAATACCTAATAGAGGTTGTGCATGGTGGCTCATGCCCATAATTCCAGCACTTTGGGAGGTCAAGGCGGGAGAATCACCTGAGGTCAGGGGTTGGAGATCAGCCTGGCCAATATAGTGAAACTCTGTCTCTACTAGAACTACGAAACTTAGCCTAGTGTCATGACACACACCTGTAATCCCAGCTACTCAGGAGGCTAAGGCACAAGAAATACTGGAAACTGGGAGGTGGAGATTACAGTGAGCTGAGATTGTGCCACTACACTCTAGCCTGGGTGACAGAGTGAAACTCTGTCTCAAAAAAGAAAAGCAAAAATTAAAGAAATACCTAATAGCTTCTAAAAACTTAAGATTCTCCTTTAAATATGATAAAGTTATTGCTGAAAACAACTTCCCAGCCAGGGACTAAATTTCTCATCCTCCCTTGCATGTAAGTCGTACTATGTGACTAGTCCTCACTCACAATTATTAGTTGAAGTGATGTGGATGATTGCTAGGCTAAGAGAGTTAGGAAGTGAGTGTGAATTCCTCACCTCTGAATCTCCACCAGCAGATGCAGAGTACTTGTGAGCCCTGGGGATGAGAAATTATAGGATGGGAGGAGCTTATATCCCTGAGTCACCACATGGAGGAGAGCTGCATTGACAACCATGGTTGTTGCTGTTGCTAGGTGGTATATTAACAATTACATGATTTGGTAATATGCATAATACTCTATAGAAGCTAGCAAAAGATGATAGTTAGCTGCCTAATAAATAAACAGAAATATGTCAATTTGGCCTCTGCATTCATATCATTGCATTACCAGGAATTTTTTTTTATATAAAACTATGCTCTAAAACTAGAGTTCTTAATTATAGTAAAAATATTTTTATCTTTTCCCTCCACTTTTTCTATGTACTGAATGACCAGTACTGCTTCCCTAAATGCAGTAATCAGTCTCTTGGGGATCCATGACTTTTATTGACTATCTCTTACTCAAAAAGATTTAACATTCTTACACAAGTGACTTGGATTATGGCATCAGTTGAAAATACTGCTTTTTTTTTTTCTTTCAAGAAAACCATTTGTCTTTCTAAATGATTGTCAGAATTTTGTACATCCATGTGAATGTGAGCACCATACGTGTTAGGGCAAGAAGGGTTGGTTTGTACATTTCTAAATCATCATTCCTTATGGCCTAATGAAGGAAATCTAGGAAATGGGGATGAAAAAGCAATGTTCAGACAAGGAAGCCCAAGTAGCTAATAAATGCGAAGAGGCTCAATCTCACTGGTTGAACAAACTAGAACAGAAATACAATGAATGCTAAAAATAACAAATAGGCATATAAATGTTGAAAGCCTCATCATACCAAAGGTTGACACTTGTGTAAGAATATGGAAATTCTTTGATAATTCTGATGGAAGTATACATTAGTTCAACCACTTTGGAGAGGAATTTTCTCTCTTTCTTTTTGTTGTTGTTTTGAGATGGAGTCTCCCTCTGTTTCCCAGGCTGGAGTGCAGTGGCACCATCTTGGCTCACTGAAACCTCTGCCTCCCGGGTTCAAGCAATTCTCCGCTTCAGCCTCCTGAGTAGCTAGGACTACTGGTGCCTGCCACCATGCCCAGCTAATTTTTTGTATTTTTTTTTTTTTAGTAGAGATGGGGTTTCACCATGTTAGCCTGGATGGTCTCAATCTCCTAACCTCGTGATCCACCCACCTCGGCCTCCCAAAGTGTTGGGATTACAGGCGTGAGCCACCACACCAAGTCTGGAGAGCAATTTTCTAATATCAGGTCAAAATAATAAAGATGAGAACATCCTAAGTTGCAGAAGTCCCAGTACTAGGTATCTACACTATAGAAACACACACATATATGGAGAGAAGCAGGTAAAATAACGTGCACCAGGATGCTGCTGAAAAGGAAGAAAAGAAGGAGAGAAGGAGGGAAGGAAAGAGGGAGGGAAGGAAGGAAGGAAGGAAGGAAGGAAGGAAGGAAGGAAGGAAGGAAGGAAGGAGGGAGGGAGGGAGGGAGGGAGGGAGAGAGGGAGGGAGGGAGGGAAAAGATAACATAAAATTTAATCAATAAGGGATTGGGTAATTTAATTATAATGTATTTACAAAAGGACAACTAAACAGCAATATATAGTAAATTAACATATATATTCTCTTCTGTAAAGTATGTTTATGTAAGAGAACATATATGTTCTCTTACATAAAACAGCATAAATACTATGTATTTATTATGAATACTGACATATGTAGTAAAGGTATGAAAACACAATTGGAATAAATAATAAATTTAGCTTGTGGATTATATATCTAGGAAGGAATAAAGGTGAATATAATTGTGCAGTTGGCTTCTCTTTCATCTGGATAATGGTTAATCGTAGGTGTCAACTTGGTTGGGTTCAAGGGATATACCGTCTTTATAAAGGAACACCCACTACTTGTCAGTACATTTGTAAGGGTGTTTCAAGAAATTCACATTTGAATCAGCAGACGGAGTCAAGAAGATCCTCCCTCGCCAATTTGGGCAGTGTCATCCAATCTGTCAAGGGCCCAGATAAAATGAAAAGGTGGAATAAGGGCAGCTGTCTCTCTCATCTGGAGCCAGGACATCTGTCTTTTCCTGCTGTCAAACACTGGAGCTCCTGGTTCCCTGGCCTTCTAATTTGGGGACTTACAGTGTCCTGAAGCCGCTGCAAAGTTCTCAGGCTTTCTTCCTTGGACTGAGGTTTGCACCATCGGATTGCCTGGTTCTCAGGGATACAGATTTAAATTGAATTATTCCAATGGCTTCCCCAGTTCTCCAGCTGTCGACGGCCTATCATGAGACTTCTTGACCTTCATGATCATCTGAGCCTATTCCCATAACAAATCCTCTCATATATCTGTATCAATATCTATCTAGTTGTGTATCCATATCCTGTTGGCTCTGTATTTTTAAAGAACCATGATAATTGCAATCTATAAAAAAAAATTCTTTTTTTTAATTTTATTTTTAATTTTTTTTTTTTTTATTTTGAGACAGAGTTTCACTCTTGTTGCCCAGGCTGGAGCGCAATGGCGTGATCTCGGCTCACTGCAACCTCCACCTCCTGGGTTCAAGCGATTCTCCTGCCTCAGCCTCTTCAGCAGCTGGGCTTACAGGCATGTGCCACCACGTCCAGGCTAATTTTGTATTTTTAGTAGAGATGGGGTTTCACCATGTTGGTCAGGCTGATCTTGAACTCCCGACCTCAGGTGATCCATCCACAGCCTCCCTAAATGCTGCGATTACAGGCGTGAGCCACCACGCCCGGCAAAAAAAAAAAAAAATTTCTTTAAAAAATCGTACACATTTCTGAGGTTCATTGGTAAAACATTAACATGTTTGAAATCTCAATGTGAAGTACATGGAAACATTAGATGATTTTCTGTTCCTTTGTGTTTGCCTTGTCACTTAGTAATACAGCTCCATATTTTAAAGATTCATGGCAGAGCACATTCTGTAAGACAGATCTTCATTCTTAATCTCAATCACTGTTTCAACTTCTGTGAGGCTTCCTTCCAGGTGATACTCAAATCAACAATGGTACCCATTCAGAAACCACTTGACTAATCAGGACCCATAAGCTCCATAAGATCTTCAAGGTCAAGAATTATGTCCTCATTATCTCTGTGTATGTAGTACCCAACTTAATGTAGCAGCTCAGTGAACAATTTGTCCAAGCGAACTCACTTGTGGTTGGCAAACTCATCCCAGGTATAGACTGTGATGAAGAGCTGGTTAGGCCTATCTTATTTCCTTTTTTTTTTTTTTTAACTGTTTCACAACATCCAGTGTTATTATCTACCTCTGGTAAGTGGCAACCATGGACTTGTAAGCAACTGAAAGTCACATATGTTCAAATGATCCACTTCCTGACATGATAAACTACATAGAAATATGCCTTACTACTGATAAAATATACATCACCCAGTCGTTCTTTTGCTTAATGACAAACTCCTTACTGAGAGTTCATTAAGTCTTCTATCTGTGACTAGCTAGAAGACAGCTCTTGCACTGGGATGGGGCCTGGCTGACTTTGCTTTGCTTTGCCCTCTGGTTGGGTTCCATGCTTGTCTTGGCAGGTCATTGCCTATTCATGTAGAAATCTCTGTAAAGATGAACTGGCTGCAGAGATGCTGCAGGCTTTTAGGGCTTCAAATTACAAGGCTTTCTGCATAAAATGCTGTTGCTTCTATTCTTCTGCCACCTCTCTAACTCATCTCCCACACAACCCACCTCACAATGTGTACTCCAGCAATACAGACAACTTAGAATCCCCTGACACGCTGTATTGTTTCTTGACTCTGTGCCTTGGCACAGGCTGTTTACTATGCCAGGAATATCATTCTCTGTTCCTTGTCTATCTGGCAAGCATCTATGTCCACCTGGCAAGGCCCTACTCAGACATCACTCCTTGTCTCATAACATCCCTGAATTTTGCAATCCAGATTTATAA
Organism: Macaca nemestrina; assembly: GCF_043159975.1. NCBI lineage: Eukaryota > Metazoa > Chordata > Mammalia > Primates > Cercopithecidae > Macaca > Macaca nemestrina. The sequence continues at coordinate 9,992,002 of NC_092125.1, read as the reverse complement.
GGACCTAAAACAAGAAAGGACAAAATCCAGTCACCGAGTCCTGAAATTTAATAGTTTCCACAATATGCCCAACACGTTCACTATCATCCATTTGTTCACTTAAAATGTATTGAGGCCGGGTGCGGTGTCTCACACCTGTAACCCAGCACTTTGGGAGGCCAAGGCAGGCGGATCACTTGAGGTCAGGAGTTCAAGACCAGCCTAGCCAATATGGCGAAACCCTGTCTCTACTAAAATTACAAAAATTAGCCAGGCATGGTGGCACAGGCCTGTAGTCCCAGCTACTCGGGAGGCTGAGGCAAGGAGAATCGCTGGAACCTGGGAGGCAGGGGCTGCAGTGAGCCAAGATTGCACCACTGCATTCCAACCTGGATGACAAAGTGAGATTCTGTCTCAATAAATTAATAAATAAATTGTATTGAATGTTTACTAAATTTTAAGAAATACGCAAGGTGCTATGGTTTGGATATTTGTCTCCGCAAACCTCATGTTGAAAATTGATCCCAGTGTTGGAGGTGGAGCCTAACGGGAGGTGATTGGATCATGGAGATGGATCCATCATGAAAAGATCATTGCCCTGCCTTGGGAGGGGGATGATTGCATTCTCCTCTTTGAGAGCTGGTTATTAAGAAGAGTCTGACTTCTCCCTGCTCTCTCTTGCTGCCTCTCTCTATATATGATTTCTGCACAGGCCAGCTCCCCTTCACTTTTTGCTGTGAAAGGAAAAAGCCCGAGACCCTCACCAGAAACTGGGCAGCTGCTGGTGCCATGCTTCTGTACAGCCTGCACAATTGTGATCCAAATAAACTTCTTTTCTTTATAAACTACCCAGACTCAGATATTCCTTTATTGCAACAAACTGAACTAAGACACGAAATTGGTACAGTGAAGTAGAATGTTTCTAAAATGATAACTGAAAATGTGGAAGCAGCTTTGGAACTAAGTAATGGGAAGAGGTTGGAAGAGTTTGGAGGGCTCAGAAAAAGACTAAAGGGTGAAGGAAAGTTTGGGCCTTCTTCGAGAGTGGTTAAGTGATGGTGAACAAAATGTTTACAGAAATACAGACAATAAAGGCCCTGCTGTCAGATCTCAGCTGGAAATGAGGAAATTATTGGGAACCTGAGCAAAGGTCACCCTTGTTACACCTTAGAAAAGAATTGGCTGCGTTGTGTCCATGCCCTAGGGCTTTGAGAAAGGTCAAAATTAAGAGTGATAATCTGGAGGTAAAAATTTCCAAGCAGAAAGCATTCAAGAAGTGGCATGGCTACTTGTAATTGCTTACTCTGAATCATCTGAATTAATGGAGCAAAGGAATGGCCTAAAGATGGAATTGATAACTAAAAGGGAAGCAGTGTATTCAAATTTCAAAAATTTGCAACCTGGTCATGAGATAGAATAGGAAAGAGTATTTTAGAAGAAGAATTCAAAGGTAAAGCTGAGAGACCTTTTGTTTAAGACATTAGCACAGATAAAAGGGAGCCAGCTACTAATCAACAAGACGGTGAGCAAATGGCCCCAAGGGCATTTTAGAAATCTTTGGAGCAGTCCCTCCTATTATAGCCCCAGAGGCCTAGGAGAACGGAATGACAGAATGGTTTCAGGGGATGGGGTGGGGAGACTGCTGCCCTACAAGGCCTCAACTCTATCTATGACTGAAATAGCCCCAGGTACTGCTCAGACCTTGACCATAGAGAATGAAAACCATAAGCCTTGGTAGTGTCCACATAGTGTTAAGCCTGCAGGCACAAAGAATGCAAGAATGGTGAAGCTTGGTAGCTTCCAATTGGATTTCAGATGATATATTGGAAAGCCTGGGAGCACAGACAGAAAACTGCCACAGCGGCAGAGCCACCACAGAGTCGCCACTGGGGCAATACCTAAAGGAGAGGAGAGAGCAAGACTGCCACGGAGACTCCAGAATTATAGAGACACTGGCAGCATGCAACCTTCACCTGGAAAGGCTGTAGGCATTCAGCTGCAACCCACAAGAGCAGCCACATGGGCTGTACCTAGCAAAACCATGAGTACAGAGCTGTCCAAAGCCTCAGGAGCTCACCCTCACACCAGTGTGCCCAGGACACAGCATATGGAGGCAAGGAGATTATTTTGGAGCTTTAAGGTTTAATGTCTATGCTGCTGGGTTTTAGACTCATGTGGGGCCTATTACCCCCTTATTTTGATCTATTTTTCCATTTTAGAATGGGAATGTTTACCCAATGCCTGTGTCACCATTGTATCTTGGAAGTAAATAACTTATTATTGTTATTGCTTTTACAGTCTTGCAGCTGGAAGGAATTTACCTTCAGTCTCAGATGAGACTTTGAACTTTGAATTTTTAAGTTTCTGCAGAAACAAGCTAAGACTGTTGGGACTACTGGGAAGGAATGATTGTAATGTGAGAAGGATATACTTTTGGGGGGCCACAGGTAGAATGATATGGCTCGGATGTTTGTCCACCAAAATGGCATGTTAAAATTTGATCCCCCGTTGTAGGTGGGATCCATGTTTGGATCATGAGGATGGATCCCTCATGATTAGATTCATGCCCTCCCTTCAGGAGAGGGTGAGTCAGTTCTCCATCAGTTTTCATGAGAGCTGATTTTTAAAAAGACCTGGCGTCTCCCCCTTCTCTCTCTTGCTTTCTCTCCCATCACGGGATCTTTGCACACACTGCATCAACTTCGCCTTCTGCCATGAATGCAAGCAACTTGAGGCCCTCACTAGAAGCTGGGCAGATGATGGGGCCATGCATCTTGTACAGCCTGCACAACCATGAGCCAAATAAACGTCTTTCCTTTATAAATTACCTCGCCCCAGGTATTCCTTGACAGCAACACAAAATGAATTAATGCACAAGGTATTAAAGATAAAAAGATGCCTAAGACACAACGTTTGTTCATAAAGAGCTTATTGGATAGTGGCAAAGACCAAAATCCAACCCACAAAACCAAACGTGTATGGTATAATAGGCTAATACATATATGTTCACATAAAAATGTAGAAGTCATTAGCTAGGTGGCTAATAACACCAGGGAATACCAGATACACTGGGTAAAATGCGTATTAAGAGAAAGATTGAGATGAAGTTTACCATCCACAACACACATATATGCAGGCCCATCCGTAAGAGTGCTCATAACTTAGCTTTTACACATGATTCCGTATACATGGCTCTACTCTAAGTAAAATATAGAAATTAAAAGCATCATAGACAATGACTACTTGGTTTATTTCATTTTGTACATGTGACACTAAGTGAACAAAATGTCCAGAGGTGACCAGATCGATGTGGCAAGGACATGCAAAAGATCAAAATCTAACATTAGAATATGCACATAAATCTGGAGTATAAGTTCTCTGAGAGCAGGAATTGTTTTGTACTTTGTTCAAATAGAAGAAATGTTAAATGTTCAATAGCATGAATTTCTAATATCTAAAATAGTGCCTAATATAAAAAGAGGTACTTGGTAAATATTTACGGAAAATATGTATACATGAATAAATATATCCAGTAGAAAATAAAAGAAAGAAAAGCAAATATATCCATCCAAATAATCTAAGATCAATAGTTTCAATTTCTCTTTTGCAAAATCTTTAACTTGCTTATCTTTCTTTCTCTTAATTGTGTTCAAGAGTCGGAATGCCAGGCCTGAAGGAATTCTAGCACCTACCTTATCTGTAAGTTTGCCTTAACAGATTCACAACTCTGGGGTAGAAATACTCAACCAGATCAGCTGGTTGCGCTTTAAACCAATGGTTCCTAAACTCAACTAGTCACTCATCCCTCTCTGGCCATCCTTATATGCCTATCTCCCCTTTCTTGAAACCATTATTTCACATTCCTTTAAAACATTTAGGCTCTCCTTATATCTATATTCAGGAGAAAAATTGATCTTATAGAAGAGTCATCAGATAAGGACATTACTCCAATATAACTACAACTCTATCTTTTCTTGTGTCCATTTTCTTCTTCTTTCCTAACTCAGTACAGGAAGTACTTATCCTTCTATCAATGTCCTGCCCTAGAGAATCTATGCAGCACTTTACGCACTGCCTTCTTCTCAAGGGTATAAGCCATGTTACCTGCTCCTGATTCTGTCTTAGTCATCACTCCTTCACTACTGGATCATGCCCCTCAGAATATAGATAAGTGCCTATATATACCAGTAAAAGTACATCTCCCTACTATTTTAAATCTCAATATTTCAGAGTATTTATCAAAATTTGTAATCATTCCATTTATTTGTTTGGAACTTCTGGAGTGTTGGCAATGTTCTAGTTATTGACCTGAGAGTTTACATAGCTTATATTTTATTTATTTTATTGAGCTCTACACTTATGTTCTTTTTTTTTTTTTTTTTTTTTTTTGAGATGGAGTCTCGCTGTGTCTCCCAGGCTGGAGTGCAGTGGCGTGATCTCGGCTCACTGCAAGCTCCGCCTCCCGGGTTCACGCCATTCTCCCGCCTCAGCCTCCCAAGTAGCTGAGACTACAGGCGCCCGCCACCACGCCCGGCTAGTTTTTTGTATTTTTAGTAGAGACGGGGTTTCACCATGTTAGCCAGGATAGTCTCGATCTCCTGACCTCGTGATCCACCCGCCTCGGCCTCCCAAAGTGCTGGGATTACAGGCTTGAGCCACCGCGCCCGGCCTACACTTTTGTTCTATGAAGATTTTTTTGTATCTATTAGACTATAGGAAATTAGTTTTTGTATTTAATATATAGATTTGTAAAATATTTAAATGTTAAGTACATTTATTATGAAAGTCTCATTTTTGTACTGACCAATATGAACATTTCATTGATAGTTAAGCAGGAGAATAAAAACTAATTAAAACATCTTGTTGTTACTAATAAATTCTCATTTTATTATTTTGAATTGAAATGTGGGGTCTTTATAAATTATTAACTTATATAAAACAAAAAAGATTAAGAGACAACTAATCATAATCCTCAAAGAGGAGAATAGAGATAATGTGAGAGGGACAATATTTACAGAAAGAACGCCTGAGGAGTTTTCAGATTTAATGAAGGATATAAACTTTTTGATGAAAGAAGCAATTCATAGACACTGAAAGAATAACGTACACAAATAAGAGAAAATAGTAATTCAGTGCCTCACCACATTGTAGTGGAACTTCCAACAGACAATGCAAAGATCAATTCTAGACAGTGGAGTTAGGAGATGAAATTTAAACAGAACTGAATGGTGTGAAGGAGTGAACCATGCAGGCTTGCTCAAGGAAGACTGAAAGTGAGTGAGCTGGAGCACATTTACAAGAGAAGTGATGGAAAATGTGTTTGGGAATTTAGGCAGCTCTTGTAAGTCTTGGAGGTCTGAGAAGTGTGTATGGTTTTTTCTAAGTGTGATAAGAAGCCATTGGATAGTTACGTGTATGTAAATAACATAAATGAACTCCTGATTTAAAGTGATCACCCTACCTGTCTTGTGAGGTGTGGACTGTATTGGATCAAGAGTGGAGGCAGAAGGATTACTCTGGCCAGCCAGGATATGGCCATCACCTGTGTGAGAGATGAGAGTTGACTGGAATAATGTGACAACGGTAGAGAGGTGTCAAGGGGTTGGATTTGGAATGTAGTTTGAAAGTATAGCCTCATGGCTGTAATCCCAGCACTTCAGGAGGCTGAGGCGGGCAGGTTATTTGAGGTTATTTGAGGTCAGGAATTTGAGACCAGCCTGGTCAATGTGGCAAAACCCCATCTCCACTAAAAATACAGAAATTAGCTGGGTGTGGTGATGGGCACCTGTTTTCCTAGCTACTCAGTAGGCTGAGGCAGGAGAATTGCTTGAACCCAGGAGACAGAGGTTGCAGTGAGTCAAGATCATGCCACCACACTCCAGCCTGGGCAACAGAGCCAGACTCGGTCTCAAATCTTGATGGATTTGAACGTGAGCACCGAGGGAAAGAGAACAATAAAGAATGACTTTTATGAGACAGGAAGAGTTGGGGGTACAAAACAAAATTCTCTTTTAGACATAATAAGTTTGAAATTAACAGTAAGTTGAAAGGTCATAAAGGCAATTGGATAAATATGTCTTAAATTCAAGTCAAAGTCAGGGCTGAAGATTTGAACTTTGACTTATTAATGTTATAAATAATATAAATAACGTGTGTTGACTATAATAGGTAACGATTAATTTATTAAGGTGTCTCCTGACCTGCAGAAAACAGTCAGACTTTTTTTTCCAAGACCAAATATACTAATACAACTGAAAAGAGATTTTTGTGAGAGCTAATTTATTTGATTCCACCTTAACATTCCAATCATGCATTGCAGTATATTGAAGGCTGCAAGATGATCAAATTTAAATAGTGCAATACAGGATTTCATATTTACTTCACACTTTTGGACTATGTTTTATTGACTAACAAATTAATAATATTCTACTCCAATATTAAAAATGTATTGATGCTCATCTGCCCAAAACATCTTCCCTCGCGGGAGGACTCGAGTGATCCACAGACTTGCTTATATAGAGATAGGGAAAAAAGAATCCTTCAACAGCCATTTTCTCACCGCTCTGGGAGATCCTCTGCTCTTCCCTTCCTTTTAGCCAAAGCTAAAGAAATGGAGTGAAAAAGGATTGAATTTATTCAGTGTCATCTCCAGCTGGCTGAGAGAGTACCTCTCCGTGGCACTGCGGCAAAATGACACAGGAAAGCTGCTCAGTCTCATTAACTTTACAAGCCAATCTGCTATTAGCATCTGGTGGTAAATTTGCCAATAATGAAAAAGGCTGGGATATACCTCCTGGCATCATAGTTTTACACATTTTGAATATTCAGTATGATCTTTCCTGTTTTCTGATCATCTGCCAAATTCTAATTTTTTAGGAATAGCAAGGAATGTTGTTGGCAGGAAGATTGACAGGAGATACAAGCCTGGATTTTGTTTTGTGTTATTTTATGTGTTTATTTTCTTTACTGCATTGTTCTAGTGCACTAGAGAATTTACCTCAATTTCCTTACTTAGAACAAGAGATACCCAGTGACTAATGAGCTTCACTAAGCCAAACTGTGTACTGGAAGCTTCAGGTTTTCTACGCATTAAAACCAGCCATGTCTTAGGCCCATTGAAAGATACATCATCATAACTCTAGACTGACTTCTCTCCATTTTGAAAGCTGATTTCTTTTCTTTTCTTTTCTTTTCTGAAATGGAGTCTTGCTCTGTCACCCAGGCTAGAGTACAATAGTGCAATCTCGGCTCACTACAATCTCCATCTCCTGGGTTCAAGCAATTCTCCTGCCTCAGCCTCCTGAGTAGCTGGGATTACAGGCACCCACCATCATGTCTGACTAATTTTTGTAATTTTGTAGAGACAGGGTTTCACCATGTTGGCCAGGCTGGTCTCAAACCAGGAGTTCAAGACCAGCCTGGCCAACATGGTGAAACCCTGTCTCTACAAAAATACAAAAATTAGTCGAGTGTGGTGGCAAGTGCCTGTAATCCCAACTATTCAGGATGCTGAGGTATGAGAATCTCTTGAACCTGGGAGGTGCAGGTTGCAGTGAACCGAGATTGCACCACTGCACTCCAGTCCAGGTGACATAGAGAGACTCCATCTCAAAAAACACAAAAATAAAAGTAGTTTTCGATTTTGCCATTTGACCACAGAAACCTGCATTTAAAATATAATTGTCTAGTTTTTACCAATATTACCGTAAGCCAAAACCAACTAAATAACCACAGAGGAGACAGAGATGAATTCAGGCACAAGATTTAAGTCCCATATAGACGTGAGAAACTAATGTCAAAGAGTATTAATGTGTCAATAGGAATTTTTAGCAACATATGTCAAGCTGCCTTATCCAAGTTATTCTTGGCAAATACCACAATTTCTAAATTAAATGCAATGCTGAGGTCAACATGTGTAAATCAGAAATGATATTTTTACATAGAAAAATGACCTCATACTCATAGTGCTTTCATTAGAATTTGATATTGTATTTTCATGCCTCTAATACATTCTAGGAACTCTATTTTCTTCTTGTCCCAAGATTAAGGCATATTGTAAAAATAAAAGCTAGACACAATCAAGAAACCACATCCATTGACATCATTCATCCAGGTTTGTTTTTGAGTTAACACAGAATAATAAATCTTATTCTCAAAACCACAACCAAATACACCTACTAAGAAGAATAGATATGTTAACACTTCCTAATACTTAAAAATACTTTCAAAATATATCACAACACCTATTCCTTTCAATATACCTTTGGGGACATTATTGACAACTTTAAAGATGAGATTAAATGAGATTAAACACATTGCAAATAGCAAGGAAGAAAAGACCAAATCCAGATCTTATAATACTGCTGTTTCCACTATGAAGCATCTGTCACTGCAAGACAGACATTTTTATAAACTGTGATTATGTTACTCACTATCCTTGAAACCACTGCTTTGAGTGGTTTAGTTAATGTGGATGTACAGACAATCTTTTACTGTTTTTTTCAGATGTCTTACCCTGCCTCGTTGCAACCAACAATGCAAGTAAGAAAAAAGAGGCTAATGCTATTGGCACAAAGTGTAGCCATGTAATTTAAAAATCCAATTGATTTTTTAAGACCGAAACATTTTTAAAAATTTGTAATGAAAGCATCTTAATCCACACACCTAAGATGTTGTTTGCCAACATTAAAATATAATGCTGATATTTTTATAATTTATTCCTCAGGGGTGAAATTCTGAATATAAGAAGAATGTCCACCCAGGAAATGTATATGTCAGATGGAAAGTGAAGATGAAATAGAACCACAGATAACTGAAAATACAGAACTCTTTCACTGCAAAGTGCCGTATCTTATGAGTCCATTAAAATACTAAAGATTTGCTAGTAGTTGAATCAGCTAAAGGACTTTTTCAAAACTACGAGCCATATAAAAATATATGCAGAACCAACTTTTCAATACTTTACACTTTGTCATTCTGTTTGTTCAACTTTAGCAGGACCTAAAAAAGCTTTAAACATTCACCATTTTTACTCCATTATTCTGTTGATTTTGCCAGTGATTTAGCATATAAAAACAGTAGGACATATGCCATGAGTATTTCATCCCATAGCCATCAAGTAAAACTATAGTTTCTAGAGACTACAAATTATATATGACCAGTAGATTCTACCTATGAACTAGGTATACGCAATAAAGTAACATTAACCATTGAAAACAAATGGTGTCATCAGTTGCTATATTTAGTAAACCTACTTGAAGTGCTGAATGTCTGAAATGTGGAGCATCTTATCATGAAAGATAACAGTGCTAGAAAAATACTGAAAAAGGGACAATACATTTTTCTATGTAGAAAAAAAACTGACATTAGACTCCACCCAGGAATAAGAAAGTAAACATAATTTGACTGCATATGATAAACAAAAATGCAAAAGCACTTAGAGGCAAATCCTTAAAACTTCTAAACTTATTACTGGAAAAATAATCAAACCTATCAGGGTATCTTGAAATCACACAATTTTCTACATCCTACTCCTCTTTATATTTGTAGCACATAACCCAGTACCTGAAATATAGTGCTTAAAAATACCGTCTCAATTTTACAGAATTTTGTAATATATCAATAATATCAATTGTCATAACTAAAGCTCTAAGCTCTTGAAAGCAGCATTATAGCCCAAACATAAAATGTTTCAGATGAACACGTTGCCATCCTTGTGAAATTCTCCCAAGAAGGGGAAAATATCCATATGCTTTGTGATCAATTGGCTGCAAATATTGCTGTGTGCTTTGTCATAACAGGCTGTTCTGCTGTAAAGACATAAACACTGGCTCATGTCCAGTTTGTACAAAAGATTAACTTTATCAAAGTCTCTGAAGATAAAGGCTCAGGCCGATTCATGTGACTGTGGTCACAATAGCATAACCAATGCGAAAAAGCTTACAAAAGAACAAGGACTGCCTTATTCACAGTGAAAGACACGGGTGCATAGTTACCGTACGCTTCAGCAACAACAGCAAAAAATTGGCGGAGTTACTTGATGTGGTCACCAAAATCAATTCCATTTTTTGTGGAACTGGTACCGCGAATGCTGATTAGATAAGGAAACAAAGGCTGCCAGGTCTTAGAGGAAAACATTTTTTCTATCGGTTGTTGATGAAGTACAGGTAGAGTGCAAAATATTTTTCTCTCCAAATAGATGATATGGAGTGAAGTACAGTCTCTTGAGTGTTGTGATTCAGAAATGAATTTGGAATTTGCCTTTTCCCCAAAGATCTTCCTAAATGGGAATTTTGGCCACTGGGTATCAAGACCACCAGGGAGGTGATGAACCCAGGTTTGACAGAAGTTGTGAGGGCAGTGGAATTCACTGTAGCCTTCTGTTTGGAAAAGGGTATTCTGGCTAACTTCCAGACTCACACTCTCGGTCTGCAGGAAAGGCCACTCAGCCACCAAAAGTAGCATTTTATACAGCTATGGAGAATAGAGTGTTGGAAAAGAAATAACGAATCTTGACTTTTCGTGGGGGAGAGAAGGAGGAAAGAAGTAATTGGTGGTGTCCTGCTTGTGGATAGATAAATATTTAAGACTCATCGTCTACATTTCTTTTCAATGATTCCTAATGTGTATTCATAAAAATTAAAACTGAGTATTTAGACCCAAAGTTTCCTAAAGGAAGAGAAAAAGCTCAACTTCACTACTTATACATTGAAGTATATGAGGCAAGATTTTCATTTTTTCTTAGATTCCCCTATTAACAATTGAGAATAACATCTTTTTTAACGGTTTATTTTCTTGCACATGTAATATTATGTATGCACCATATTTTAATATTGCTGTATGGTACATTATATTATTGCTCTGTGGTAGAGGTAATTTAATATAACTGCTGGTTATGACCTTTTTGTTATACCTTATGAAGAGAACTTTAAAATGCATTTATCATGATTGTCTATAAAAGATAGTTATTTGTGAACTCTTTAGAAGAGCCCAAATTAACGTAATGCCAAAAGATTTTCCTCTGTTTAGCTTTTACATTGCTTCCCATTATTAAGCAACCCTAAATATGAAAAAACACACTGGGTTTTAATTTGGGCACTTTAGTTTGGTACACGTATACCAATGCAGAGACTTTGGCTCACTAATCTGATGAAAGGAGACTGAGTGCTGAAAAACCTACAGTCATCAATATTTGGTCCCTGGCCCTCTGTATATACTACTAAGATTTTCCTCTATCTTATTTTGTATTTTACTTTTGCAAATTAAATCACTCGACAAAGATTGGTGCAACACCCAAGCTAAGCCAGAAATACCTCAAGTCCTGGTAATGTCAGGATAGGAACCATAAAGCTTATGACGCTGTAAATTCTGAATTCTGTTTAATATTATTTAGATTTAGAATTCCAATAGCTCTGTGGAAATAATTTTTATCCTAATACAAACTTTTCACTTGAGAATTTATATGAAAATAATTATTTCAAAGAAGTAGAGAAAACAAGCTTATTCCTTTGTTTGGGTCATACTAAGGTGAGAGCACCTGAAAAATCAGCCATCAGTGCTGGCTTCCAAGTGCTAGTCAATGAGCAAGTGATATATATTAATTATCTCAGTTTACTCACACAGCAAAGGACCTAGTATTGATATTATTTTATAGATGGGGAAAGTGCTACCTAAAAATATTAAATAACTAACTTGAAGTTACACACAAAAAATGAATGTTGGGTCTATGATTCTAAGTCTCTTTTTATCATACTACAAGTAATATTAATCAGATGGCAGAATTTTTTCTGTTTGGCATCTTAGTGACATAGATAATGTCTTGCCACTTCTAGAGTTAATTTCTCCATAATTTCATTCCCAAATAACTTATTACTTTTGTGAGCCTAAAGCAACTTACTTTTTATTATGGATATTTACATGCTGGTCTTAATACTCTTGGAAATTTAAAATTTATGTCAAGATTCATGTCTTTGTCATAAATGCATAATCTCAGTGCATAACATGGTATTTGACACATAATAGGTACTTAATACTGAATAAACAAATACTTTCCAGGAGGTTATCATTTGTAAAACATCCTAAGAATTTACTGTAATAACACCTTGTTCTTTATATTAAAGAAGACTAATTAGACAAGGTAAGCAAATGTTGTGGCAACAACTCACCATGTTGTAAGTAGAATCTTAAAAAAATCATCATTTACTCTTCCTTCTTCTTTCTATCACATTACAACTTCTAAACCTGATCACCTACTATCTCATTTTATTTACTTTCATTGATATTTTACAATCTTATTTATTTCCCAGCTGCTATCCACCCAAACTTTACCCTGCAATCACTACCACCTATGCAGAGATAGCTTTCTTTTCATCTTTTTCAGTCTATTTTTTTTTCAGTTCTTCACAACTCAATTTTGGATTTTCTAGCCCCATTTGACTTATCAATGGCGCTTCTCTTAAAAAAAAAAAAATCCATCTTTATTTTTGTTTGGATTTCCAGTGTAAATATGCCCGATTATTCTATGTCTCTGTTTCTAAACAAGACTCTAAATTTTTGGAAAAGAGGTGCCATATCTTATATGTACCCTGAAAAAAATGACCCAAACTCAAAACACTCAGTACAAGGCTTTTGTTAAGCCTGTAGCAAATATTAACAGACATACAAGATTAGAAAATACTGCAGCGGTTGGTTAATTGCCATTGTTAGACAAATTAGCACCAGTTGCTTAGGGTTTAAGGGTTCTACCATATTTTTGCTAATGTTCTGAGTGAACCAGTTATTCTAAATGTGTATTATTAACATATTACAAGATTGACAGATGTTCACTTACACAGAGTTAACAACAGACTTTTTCATGTCAGCATTTATTTGTATAACCATCTTGTCCAACCATATGCATGAACATTTGATCCGTGGAAGTTATGAGTTTTGTACATTATTTTCAGGAGGGAAGAAAGTTGAAAAAAAAATGTGCTTTTATGAATGTGCTCCAGATGTTCAGCAACAAAAGTTTAGAACTTGGAAATCAAACAGCACGTTACATATTATTGGATATGTTAAGATCTGTTTTCAGGGACTCTTAAGTGCCTGCTCGTCTGTTTTTCTGTCTTCTCAGTGCATTGTATTTTTTCCCCCTAAATGGAAATACTTTATTGATACTTTGTGCAAGATATAACTGTCGTTAATTATTATCCTAAAATATGTAAAGAACTCGATGCTTTCACAAGGAATTAAACAGATGATAAAATTCTAAAATCTGTTGTGCACTCACATGAGCCAATAGAACATGAGTGGATAATTTAAAATAAGTGGTTTTATGTATGTATGTACCTTTCTATTCAAAATACTCAGAAGCAAGTTACCACGCTATCAGAGTTTTTTACTGTATATAAAAATAAGTAAAATGATGCCACTATAATCGGAATTTTGGGCTCATTTGGATAATAAAGCTTGACTAGGGAAAGTTGGGCATATGGAAAGATCATGGGTCCTGATTGAAAGGAAGGAGCTGTCCCCTGCCACTTTATATATTTAGAGGGTAGTTGGGGAGGGACAAAGGACACCAGACGAGGTAATAACTTTCTTCTCTGATGAAAGAAGCCCTGTTTAAGAGAGGAAGATAATCTAGAAACAAGCAGTTGTTAGTAACAGTCCTCCCCTGTGAGCTCTGTCCTGCTGATAGAGCTCATTGATAGGTCTTGTAAGAAAGGAGTTGGCGGGGAAGGGGGAGAAGATGGTAGGGGCATCCAGCCCTTTCTCACCTTACCTAGTAAGGGATGCCAAGAGGTGCAGAATGAGCAGAATTTGGAAGACTGAGGTGGAAGGGCAAAGCTCTTTTTGATATTTAGAAAGAATAAAGTTTGATCATTTAGTTAAGATTTTCAGCCAAAAATTGCTTTTTGACCTCCACATAGTCTTCACTCCACTAGGAGATACCAATTACCTTCTCCCACATTAGGTGGGGGGAGGGGGGGTGCGAGCAGCCACATGTTAGTTCCCATTCTGAAGAAGAATCTTACAAAAAAAATAGCATTCATGTAGTTGCTTTGTTTGTTAAGGTCTTCCTTGGTAAACAGACCAAGGAATGACATGCCTGTCATGTAGCTGTTAACCTTGCTTGGCCTTCTTCTTAAATTCCTGTGGATGTTCTCATATCATTATTGCCCTGACATTAGAAAAGTAATGAAGGACTTTTGCTATAACACAAGTAATAGGTGATCATTCGATAATGAAGCTTTTGGTTGGGCACAGTGGCTCATGCCTGTACTCCCAGCACTTTGAGAGGCGGAGGCAGGCAGATCACTTGAGGTCAGGAGCTCAAGACCAGCCTGACCAACATGGTGAATCCCCATCTCTACTAAAAATACAAAAAATGTTAGCCGGGCATGGTGGGCATGCGCCATAATCCCAGCTACTCAAGAGGCTGAGGCACAAGAATCGCTTGAACCTGGGAGGTGGAGGTTGCAGTGAGCCAAAATGGTGCACTGAACTCCAGCCTGGGAAACAGAGAAAGACTCATTCTCAAAATTAAATAAATAAATACATAAAATAAAGCTCTTAATTTAGATAAGCTCACCTGCGGTTTTAAAGAAAACGTCCCAATTGAGGACAGTTGTGGAGGTCCCTTTTGTTCACAATACTGCACAGCCATCCAGGTCACAAGGTACACAGACAGGGCAGACATGCACGCAACTAGTTTTCAATGAGTTAGATGACTGGCAACTTATTCAATTTAGATCATGGTGCGCTGTTTTGGAGAAGTCCATTTTAAACAAGCTTTCCTATATAAGTGACACTGACAGATAATAGGTTCAATATCAGTGCTTCAAACCTATTCACAAATGATTGTCCTAACCCACACTACCTCAGAATATGACTGTATTTGGAGATAGGGTCTTTCAAAGGGTAATTAAGTTAAATTAGGTCTTTAGATTGGGCCCTAATCCATTAAGACTGGTGTTCTTATATCCTTACAACAAGAGGAAATTTGGACATAGATATGCCCAGAGGAAAGAGGATATGAAGACACAGGGAGAAGACAGCAACCTATAAGCCAAATAGAATGAAATTAACCCTCACAATACTTTGATCTTGGACTTTTAGCTCCCAGAATTGTGATAAAACAAATGTCTGTTAAGTCTCCTCAGTCTGGGCTACTTTGTCATGGCAGCCCTCACAAACTAAGAAGGCATTGTCACTCTAAGTTCTGGTGTTTGTGAGGCCATAGATGCCCTCTATTAAGATGACACAGATGCCTTGTTGGGTCAGGCCAGTTCCCCTGAGGTGATGAATTAATGCCTGTGAATCATCTGAGCCACAAAAGCCAAGAAAGAAGGAGCTGGGCCTTGCATAATGACTTTGAGCAGGTTGCTGGTCTCAGGGAGTTATGCCACCTCTAATCTAGCATTGCAGCCAGATTTCTGCCTGGAGGCAGATGTAGTCTGTTGAATCTCTGCATGGTTATGGTTCAGTCCTTGTTAATAGGTTTACTGTCTTTGCCTCACTATTGATGGCAGTGAAATAATTAAAAGGAGGGTATCATTACAACCTAGTAATAGATTCATAGGGATTTGATTACTCCTGACCACCCACAATGGCGGAGTGTAAAATAGGCTTACTACAAAATCCACCCCATTGATTCAAACCCAAATCCTGGTCCCACCAGGGAACTATGGATCATGGCTGAGATTATAACTTTTGACATAGCAAATGTGTTTGCAAACACAGTTTAACTCTGAAAGTGGGAGAAGCAGATATGACAAACCAATGTAGTAAGAATTCATTGAATAACCTGGGCCAGTACCAGGGAACACCACTGACCTTGCTAAGGATGACTTAAAGCAGTGTAAAGCAGTATCAAGAAAACTAACAGTGTTAAGCGGATTTTGTATAATTAAGGACTCTTTCTCTGTCAGGGGAGGAAGATTCAGGAGCGGTGAGGGGAATCCAGAAAGCAAGTCTTTGGTTTTTTTGTTTGTTGGTTTGTTTTTGTTTTTTGTTGGTTTGTTTGTTTTAAACAGAGCCTCATTCACTGACATTGTTGCCAGGCTGGAGCGCAGTGGCGTGATCTCAGCTCACTGCAACCTCTGCTTCCTGGGTTCAAGCAATTCTCGTTCCTCAGCCTCCTGAGTAGCTGGGATTACAGGCATGTGCCACCGCACCTGGCGAATTTTTGTATTTTTAGTAGAAACAAGGTTTCACCATGTTGGCCAGGCTGGTCTCAAACTCCTGACCTCAAGTGATCTGCCTGCTTCAGCCTCCCAAAGTGTTAAGGTTACAGGTGTGAGCCACCACACCTGGCCGGAAAGCAAGGCTTATGAAATTTCTAATCTGCTGGTGTCACAGGTTTCCTGGTTTGCTTCCAAGATAACTGGAAAGTAAACAAATACCATATAAAGCAAATGGAAAGACATGAGAAGAGGCCAGAGACTTGACTCAGCTGTAAGCCACTAGTAATTGCACTAGTCAAACTGGGAAAACATAACTGCAAATTTTATGCTTTGCTAATCATAGGACTCTATGCTGTTGGGGAGAACACTAGCCATTCCTAGCACAGACAGTTGGTGAAAACCCTACACATGGTAGGCCTAAGTTGATATAAGCCTTTTGTGTCATTAAGGTAAGTGGTTATTGCTAATTCGAGGCAGAGGTAACATCAGAAGCACCGCTACAAAACCTAATAGAAAAGTATACCCAGTAAGCACCTTTAAGATAAGTTACCTGGGCCTGATTTGGATTGATGCTCCCTTGTGGAAGCTCTGGGGAATGACATAGACCAGCAAGGTAGGTGGTCCTTCGCCACTCTCAGGCCCTGTAAGGTGCACTATGGCCTTGCACCTCATGTGGGTGAAATAATCATCCAGTCCGCATGAGCCGAACAGGCATGACTAGCATTCCTTCATAAAATTAGAGGTGTATGCTCAGGCTATAGCTCAGGTCAAAAGTAGGCTAGAGAATCTGGGATAAAGTGAAAATTAAGGCTTAAAGTTGGCCCTGCAGGAGTCCATTCAGTGTAGACCCATTTAGAGCAAAGCAGTCAAGGCAACACCAAATTGATTATCTTCCTCTCATAGCTTGTTGGGCAGTAGTCTTCATCAGGTTAATATAATTTTAAAGGATAATTTCTTAGTTTCAGAGATAAAGCTAACAGTCAGTTTTTCTCCTCTGGCAGAATTGATCCTTGTGCAGAAAAAAGTCCCCCAGAAATTCTTTTTAAATCAAAGAATCCTTCCGTTACTATTTCCCCGTGTTCTAGATTAATGAAAAAGGAAGATGATTCTCTTAGCTCAAGAGAGTATAAAGTTTATATTTCTCAAAATCCCAGGCAGTATGGTATATCTTAAATCATGCCCTGATATGAAATTAATTGTTCTGTAATCATCCAGTCAGGGGAGGAAATATAATTCTCTCCATGGATTATAGCTGGTATAAAGGCCAAAAATGCAGACTGAGAAAAATGACAAAGTTACCTAGATACGGGCCTCATCATGTGGGGTAGGTCTTACATAATTCTCCAAAGTCTCAGTTTATATCAACAAACCTCAAAGACAGAATGATGTCAGGAAAAGCAGCAAAGTAAGGACCTCTGAAAATGAGCTCCTCCACAACAGGAATGAAGAAAAAAAGGGCAAAATTGTCAAAATCAACATTTTCAGAACTCTGGAATGCAATCAACCACAAGTTTGCAGCAACTCAGGCAGCATTTATATTCAAGAAAAGCAGTTGAATCTTAGTATGAACTTTTGTGGCATTTTAACTTGCTTTAGTCCCAGCTCCTGCTCTCCAGCTCTGTAATGGCATTGAAAAATAACAGCTCACAGTCACAACACATCCTGAAAGCTACCGGAAGGAGGATACGGTAATGGAGTACTTTGAAACTCTAATTCCCAAAGAATTGTCATTATTTGACCTGCCGGTAGTTCCCTGGAAGACCTCATTTAACAAGATTATCTATATTTGGCCTGATGTGAAACTCAATCAGAGCAAAAATTCTCTATCTGAGAGGTGTTTGTCAAAAGCAATTACAGGCAAGCATTTTAACCTCATGTTGGCTGGTATAAGGAGGAATAATGGTGTAAACAGCACACTAACCAAACAGATAAAAAGGGTAAACTAGGGAATGAATTGTCTAGAGGGACTTTGAAAAGTCATGACATATCCTAGAAATCTAGAACACCACACACATGTGTAGGGTTATGCACTTACCTGAGAAAGACTGGAGAAAGCTGAAAGCTATCACTTCTGGCTTACTTGGAAGCTCTACATGAACATAGAGTAAAGACAAAAGCAGACTTTTTTGCTTTGCTGACTATTAGAAACTTGTCTGGATATGCACATAAAGTCCCTCAGCAAAGACTGGGAGATTTTGCAGCTTCTGGCATTTAATAAAATATCTGTCTAATCATTCGGTAAACTAACACTAAGCTAACAGAGTACAGACTTCAATGATCGCACACAAGAAAGAATACTGAGAGCTATTTTAAATATGCTTTAAAGAACTAAAAGAAACCAGTATAAATAAATGAAGAATAGTATAAAAACGATGTTCTACCAAATAAAGAATATTAATAAGGAAACAGAAATGATCTCTCTCTATATAAACATACACATATTTACATATATTTGTATATATTATATATATTTTATATATTACATATACATGAACATATATATGTACACACACACATATATGAACCAAGGAGTCATTTTGGATTTGCTGTTGAAAATCCAGACCAGGTTCCTGGAGGAGCTGAATTAATGCCCATGAATCATCCAAGCAACAACTTATTGAATTTTTTTTATCAAAGCTTAAGAGTTTTTGTGTGGCGTCTTAGTTTTTTTAGACATAAATTCATATAATCAGAAAGCAGTAATAATTTGACTTCTGTTTTTCCAAGCTGGATGCCTTTTATTTCTTTCTCTTGCCAGTTCACTCTGGCTAGACTTCTAGTATGTCTATTATGTTGAATAAGAGCAGTGAAAGTGGGCATCGTTGTCTTGTTCCAGTTCTTTTTTTTTTTTTTTTTTTGTTTGAGACGGAGTCTCGCTCTGTCACCCAGGCTGGAGTGCAGTGGCCAGATCTCAGCTCACTGCAAGCTCCTCCTCTCGGGTTCACGGCATTCTCCTGCCTCAGCCTCCCAAGTAGCTGGGACTACAGGCACCCGCCACTTCGCCCGGCTAGTTTTTTGTATTTTTTGTAGAGACGGGGTTTCACCGTGTTAGCCAGGATGGTCTCGATCTCCTGACCTCATGATCCACCCGTCTCGGCCTCCCAAAGTGCTGGGATTACAGGCTTGAGCCACCGCGCCCGGCCGTCTTGTTCCAGTTCTAAGAGGGAATGTTTTCAACATTTTTTCATTTAGTATGATGTTACCTGTGGGTTTGTTGTTTGTGACCTTTATTTCTGTGAGTCATATCCTTGTATGCCTAGTTTTTTGAGGGTTTTTATCATGAAGAAATGCTAAATTTCATCATATGCTATTTCTGTGCCTATTGAGATGATTATATATATATATTTTTTGTCTTTGATTCTGTTAATCTGATGTATCACATTTATTGATTTGCATGTTAAACCATCCTAGCATTCTTGGTATGAAACTCACTAAATAGTATTGTCTTTTTGATGTGTTGCTGGATTTGGCTCTCTAATATTTTGTTGAGGATTTTCCTGTCTATGTTCATGAAAAGTATTGATCCGTAGTTTTCTTTATTTGTTGTGTACTTGTCTGGTTTAGGTATCAGGATGATATTGCCCTAGTAGAATAACTTAGGAACAATTACTACCTTCTCAAATTTTAGAGCAGTTTCAGGAGAAATAGTATTAGTTCTTCTTTGTATATTTAGTAGAATTCTGCAGTGAATTTATCTGGTTCTGAACTTTTCTTTTTAGGAGACTTTATTACTGATTTAATCTTGCATATAATTATTCATAATTCATAGTTCCTGATGATTCATTGTGTGTCTGTAATATCAGTTGCAATGTTTCCTGTTTCATTTCTGATTTTATTTGGGTCTCCTCTCTTCTTTTCTTAGTCTAGGTAGTGATTTATCAATTTTGTTTACCTTTTCAAAGAATAAGTTTTTCATTTTGTTGATCTCTGTTGTATATTTTTAGTCTCTAATTTAGTTCTGCTCCCATCTTAGTTGTTTCTTTTCTTCTGCTAGTTTTGGGTTTGTTTTTTTCTTGATTTTTCAATACCTTGAGGTGCATCATTAGATTGTTAATTTTTAATCTTTCTATTTTTTTTGAAAGAGACATTTAATGTGAAAAACTTCACTCTTATCACTGCTTTTATGTATCCCAAAAGTTTTGATATGTTTTGTTTCCATCTTCATTTGTTTCAAAAACTTTTTTTATTTCTGACTTAATTTATTCATTGACCCAGAAGTGCAGGAGCATGTTGTTTAATTTTCATGTATTTATATACTGTCCAAATTTCCTCTTTTTATTGATTTGAAGTTTTAGTCCACTGTGGTCTGAGAAAATACTTGATGTGATTTCAAATTTAAAAATGTGTTAAGATTTGTTTTGTGGTGCAACATTTAGTCTACCTTGGAGAATGTTCCATGTGCTGATGAAAAGAATGTATATTCTGTACTTGTTGGACTGAATGGTCTGTAAATGTCTGTTAGGTCAAATTAATCTTAGGTCTGTAGAAGAAAATAAAATATTGTGACACCAAGCTCACTACGCCAAGGGGAAAGTTAAGCCTGGGAACTGAGTCACACAATACTTTTCTTTTTTCCCCAAACAGATAGCTGTAATTTCACAATCCTGTTTCATGGCATTATACATAAGGCATGTTCTCACAATAACAAAAGGCCATATATCTCCCAGATGGTCCCCCTCACAAATTCCTCACAAAAAATTATTTATTAACCTCTAAATCTTTCAGGACATGATACATATCTCCCCATAAAAAGAGCCCTAAAATTGAGTTCTGTTAAATCTCACACTGTCAATGTTGATTTCAAGATTATCTTCCCAGGTATGGAACAAGAACAAGAACAAGAAATTACTTCTCTGCCTACCCTGAGATGGAGGCATATTTTACTTTGTCCTCCCTCCGTCTTTTCAAATGTTTACCTTATCTTATGTAAACTGTAGATTTACTGAACACTAATTAGAGCCTCACAACAAGGTAACCATTTGCTTCACTACCTACTCTCTCTCACTTTTTCCCTTCTGCTTGATGTTTCCCCCTTTAAATACTGAGTTCTCCAAACTGTCTTTGAGAAGCACAGGTCACAGATGCTCCTGTGAACTTGTGTTTTGCCTGGGCACTTCCTCAAACTTTGGCTCGCGAAATCTCCACTGATCAAGACACCTGCCTCAATCACTTTTGGGTTAATAAGTCCAATTTAAGACAAATGTTGCTTTGTTAATTTTCTGTCTGGATGACTTGTCTAATACTGCAAATGGATTGATGAAGTCCCCCACTATGATTGCATTATTGTCTCTCTCTCTCTTTAGGTCTACTAGTATTTGTTTTCTGAATCTAGGTGCTCCAGTATTGGGTGCATAGCTATTTAGAATTGTTACATCCTCTGGCTGAATTTATCTTTTTGTCATTATATAATGACCTTCTTTGTCTTTCTTTTATTATCCTTAACTTAAAGTCAGCTTTATTTAATATAAGTATAGCTCTTCCTGCTCACTGTTGGTTTCTATTTGCATGGAATAATTTTTCTACCCCTTAACTTTTGGTCTGTATGTGCTTTTAAATAGAAAATGAGCAGCATGTAGTGGTAAATACATATAGTTAGGTTTTTTAAAAATCCATTCAGCCAATCTATATCTTTTAAATGGAGCATTTATTCAAGTTACATTCAGGATTTATTTTGATATGTGAGATTTTCTTCCTGTCATATTGTTAATTGTTTTCTAGTTGTTTTATAAGCCTCTTTCTTTCTTTCTTTCTTTCTTTCTTTCTTTCTTTCTTTCTTTCTTTCTTTCTTTCTTTCTTTCTTTCTTTCTTTCTTTTTCTCTGTTTGTAGTTGTGGTTTGGTAGAATTCTGTAGTGGTATCTTTGATTCCTTTCCCTTCCTCTTTTGTGTGGTTGCTTTACCGTGAGTTTTATACTTTTGTGTGTTTACATGTTACTAAATTTTGTCCTTTCACTTCCAATTTAGGATTCCCTTAAGCATATCTTGTAGGACTGGTCTAGTGGCGATTTCTCATCAGCCTTTGTTTTTCTGAGACAGACCTTATTTATGTTTCTTTCATGAGAGTTAATTTTGCTAGATATAAAATTCTTGGCTGGTTATTATTAATTTTTTGTTTCAGCAGTTTGAATATGTTGCCCTATCCTCTTATGACCTGAAGGTCTCCACTGAGAACTTCAGTGTTAGCTTGATGGGTTTATTTTGTAAGTAACTGGATGCTTTTCTCTTGCTGATTATAGAATTTGTTCTTCCACTTTGACTTTAGACAGTCTGATTATAATGTGACATGATGAAGTCCTTTTTACACTGCCTATTCCTGGGGATCATGAGTGTGATGGTTAATACTGCGTGTCAACTTGATTGGATTGAAGGATGCAAAGTATTAATCCTGGATGTGTCTGTGAGGGTATTGCTAAAGGAGATTAACATTTGAGTCAGTGGACTGGGAAAGGCAGACCTACCTTTCATCTGGTGGATGCAATCTAATCAGTTGCCAGTGTGGCCAGAATGTAAAGCATGCAGAAAAACGTGAAAAGACTAGACTGGCTTAGCCTCCCAGCCTACATCTTTCTCCCATGCTGGATGCTTCCTGCATTCAAACACTGGACTCCAAGTTCTTCAGCTTTGATACTCAAACTGGCTTCTTTGCTCCTTGGCTAGCAGACAGCCTGGCTGAGTGGGGCTTTGTGATCATGTGAGTTAATACTCCTTAATAAACTCCTATATATATATATATATATATATATATGTATATATATTCATGTGAGTTAATACTCCTTAATAAATTCCCCTATATATCTAAAATATGCATATATACATATACAATGAATATATATGTAAATGAATATATATAATGAATATATATGTGTGTGTATATATATACAGAGGAGTTCATTAAGGACTCACATGATCACAAGTTTAATACTTTTGTTAAAATATATATATGTGTGTGTGTGTGTGTGTGTGTGTGTGTGTTTGTGTATCCTATTACTTCTGTTCCTCTGGAGAGTCCTGACTAATATGATGAGCTTCCTGTATCTGGATGTCTAAATCTGTTGCTAGACTTGGGAAGTTTTCATCTATTATTTAACTAAATAGATTGTATAAAGTTTTTGATCTCTCTTCACCCTCTGTAATACTGAAAATTAATAAATTCAGTCATTTTATGTGGTCCCAAATGTCTCAAGGCTGTGTTCATTCCTTTTTATTCTTTTTTTTAACTGTGTCTGACTGGATCATTTCAAAACACTGGTTTTCAAGTTCTGAAATTCTTTCTTCTGCTTGGTCTAGTCTATTGTCAAAGCTTTCAAATGAATTTTGTGTTTCCCTCAGTGAACTTTTTAGTTCTAGAATTTCTGGTGCTTTGTTTTATTTTTATATCTATCTCCTTGGTAAATTTATTCCTCATATCTTGATTTTCTGAGTTCTTTGTATTGGCTTTTAGATTTCTATTACATCTCATTGAGCTTCATTATAATCAATACTTTGAATTCTTTATCCGGGATTCTGAAGATTTTTTTTGGCTAAGCTCGGTTGTTGGAGAAGTATTGTGTTCTTTTTGGGGTGTCATATTACCTTGCTTTTTTATATTTTCTGTCTTTACATTTATTGATTTGTGTAATCTTATGTAATTGTCACTTTTTATTTTTGAATTTACTTTTGTTCAGGGTAGTCACTTTTTATTTTTGAATTTACTTTTGTTCAGGGCAGGGATTTTTCCTGAAAATGTGACTATAATTTTGGGTGGGAAGGGTTTTTTGGCTTTGCTTCTGGGTGCATATGGTAGGAAAATCTCTCTATAATTTATTTGGCTATAGTGACATCAGTCATCTCAGTGTGTTAGGTTTGATTATTGGTGGAGGCTATGGTAAAGTTGGACTGGTGTCTGGGCCCATCTTCAGGTTTCAGTCATAGCAGTGGTGGCCTAGCATGACTGTCCTTGTGCCTTGTGGTGGTATATGCAAGCAATAGTGTTAGAAATTCTAGGCAGGCTGATTTCTGGACCTCTGGGTGGCTTTCTTGGGTGCCAAGTTTAGTAGCAATGCACTAGGAAAATAAGTGAGCTCTTGAGCTCCTGGGCAGCTGGCATAGCGTGGGTGAAGGCTATAGCAGTGGTGGTGAAATGCTGGCAGTGGGCTCTGTGGGCCAGTCTCCAGGCCAGTAGTGGTGTTTGGATGTAGGAGCTCATTGAGGTGTTGGCTATAGGTTGTTTATGTTCAATTTTAGTTCCCCGGGAGGAGTACTCAGTTGTCCCAGGTGGTGGATTGTGCTGTGGAACCCCTAGTGCCCTGGATCCCATACTATGTCTCAGTGGGGATGAAGCCGGGTGGAATTGGACCAGGAAGGCTTGTGCTCAGGCCCCCCAAAGTCAAGTACCTGCATCAGCCATGACAGGTGGGGATGGCTTAATTGTTCAGGCCCTGGAAGACCACTTGGCTGAGGGGTTGGCACCACTGTACTGAAGTCCTTCCATGGTGAGAGTGGAGAAGGTTTCAGCAGCCACAGCCTCTGCTGGTAGGCGGGGGACAGTGTTTTTATCCCACCCCAGACCTGGTGGGGCTTATTCTACTATCCCAGCTGTCACAGACAACCTGGAGGTTCCATGAGACCTACAAGTTTGCACCAAGTTTGTAACTCTGTCCCAAGCTATAGGAACTACTACCCAGCTGAAGACTAAGCCTCCATTGCAAATCTCATCCTGCTCAAGTCCTGAGGGCAACTGCCAGTGGCCACAGCTCACACCATGCTTACTTCTCAATACTGGTTCCGGAATCCCTCTGCCATTGTTCCATAAGCAGTAGCCTCAGTTTCTCTATGCCTAGGACTGAGACTGCTGGTTCCCAAGACCATGCATAATTTGTTGGGAGTGAGGACTGAGTATAGTGTCTTACTCTGACCACTTACATTCAAGAAGGGTGTGAAACACAAGGTATGTTCTCCCTGGAGCAATTATTTTATCTCAGTCTTCTGGTCACTCCCTAAGTTAGATTCAGGGTTTGGGAGGGTCATGATGCTCTCTTGTGTCCTCGATTGTACCAGGGAAAAAGTAAACCACAGACAAATACTCATTCACTCTCTCCTGCATTGAGAGTCATTCCTACTTTCTGGCTGGTCCCAGTCACACAGGCTGCTTATTTTTTGCCTCCTTCCTAATTTTTAGAGTTTTCTGTCACTTTGCTGTTGAACTCTCATGTTCCTCCTTGGAAAATGTATTAAAAGTGTGATTGTCTACACATTATTTTGCTTCTTCTAAGTGGATGAGGTGTGCTTGAAATACTTCCAGTTGGCCATTTTGGGGGAAAAAAAAAAAAAAGAAATGTTATTTCATACTCTCTAAGATGCCTATAATCAACAATGGAAAATATCAAGCATTGCAAGAATTTGGAGAAATTAGCATCTTCGGACAATTGTAGTAGGAATGCAAAATGGAACAGCCACTTCTGAAACCAGTTTAGCAGCTCCTCGAAAAGCTACAAATCATTACTATATAACACAGTAATTATATACTTAAATATTTATTCAAGATAAATGAACATATTTTCACACAAAAACTTGTACACAGATGTTCATAGGAGTACTATTTGTAATAGCCAAGTGTGGAAATAACCCGAAAGTTCATCAGCAGATGAATGGATAGACAATATCTGCAATAGCTATATAAAGGACTACGATTCAGCCATAAAAAGAAGCAGGTATGAACATATGATGTAGGTGAACCTTAAAAAGCATATTGCTAAGTGAAAGAAGCCAGAACTAAAGGTCAGATACTGTATGTTAACATTTATGCTAAATGTCCAGAATAAGAAAATCTGTAGAGACAGAAAGTAGGGTATTGGTTCCCAAGAACTTGGTGAAAGAGGAAATGAGGAATGGCCCATTCAATATGAAATGGGGATAATGGATATGGGGTTTCATCGGGAGGGTGATGAAAATGTTCTGAAATCAGATAGCAGTAATATTTGCACAAACATTTGAATATATTATAAACCTCTGAATGTCACACTTTCAAAGCATAAATTTTATGACATGTGAATTATATCACAGCTTTTAACACACTGCAAAGGAGGTTTGAACGGGCCAAAATAAAAATTACAGGAAATGTATAATCAAACAAGCATTTTTATTTCTACTCTTTATTGAAGCTCTCAAAAATGATTAAAAAAATTTAGTTAAAATCTCAGTAGGTTAACAGCATGGTATGTGAATTATATCTCAATAAAACAGCTTTTAAAAGTATAAACATATCAAAAAAATAAGAGACCAGAAGAAATAATATTGGATGACTTTTGTCAACACATTTTTGAAGGTTGGAAATCTGGAAAATGACTGGCAACCAAGTCAATAGAACCAAGAAATTTGAAGTCTAAAGATTTGCAGAAGGGAATGCTAAGATAAATATGCTGATTCCTGCCACAGACCATAGGAAATGATTTTTTAAAATGAAAACATTCCAGTTATCTAAAAGGCATTGATGAACTGTGACACTGAATGTAGGATAATTTGTTAGCTGTTGGTATAAAGGACCAGTTAGAGTTTTAAGTAACTGTCCATACCCTAGCAGAGACCAGCATTTATTCTCTGGAGAAATTGAACTGAGAAGCTCTAGACATAAGTCAGTGAAGAGAGTGAGTGAGAATGAGGCACTACGCCAACAACAGGGAGATAAAGAGACAGTTTACATAATGAAAGGTGAAAACCCCCCGCCCATCCCTAATCTTCTGCTCCACTACCAGATTGCTAGAAGGCTTGCTAACTATCCTCAGGTAAACAATTAAAGGATTTCTCCTTCGAAAGCATTCTAGAATAGGAAAGAATGCTTCCTGGTACTTACATTTAGGTATCCCATGTGATTATTAATTTTATGTATCAACCTGGCTGGGCCTCCATGCCCAGATACTTTGCCAAACATCATTCTGGATGTTTCTGTGAGGGTGTTTTACATGGACTTACATTTACATCTGTGAACTTTGAGCAGAGCAGATTGCTTTCCATATTATCGGTAGGGGCCTCATCCAATCAGTTGAAGGCCCCTCAAAGGACAAAAGACTGACCTCTCCTGAATAAGAAAGAATTCTACCCGCAAGATGATCTTCAGATGTGAACTGCAGCAGAGGCTTTTTCCTCGGTCTGCAGCCTACCAGTCCATCTGGCAGATTTTGGACTTGCCGGTCTCCATAATCACATAAGCCAATTCCTTAAAAATAAATCTCTTTCTTTCTCACTCCCTCTCCCTATCTCTTCTTTTTCTCTTTTCTTCCCTCCTCTCTCTCTTTCTCTCTCTCCTCTCTCTCTTTCTTTCTCTCTCTCTCTCTCCATTCATTATCTATCTATGGAGAACCACACTTAATATACCCTGAAAAAAAAGTCCAGGTCACTATCTCAACTCTTCCAATAAAATTCATCAGCCAACAAGTCCCATACATGAACATAAAATTTCAATGATCTTTATAATGCTTTAGGCTAAGAAAATAAGTATGTGAGGAAAATCTAAGAGATCAAATCAAATAGATCACAGAAGATTTCAGAAGAGAAAATGATAATGCAAAAATTTTTAGAAATTAGAATTAATATTATCATAACAATGAGAGAAGATGCTTTACTCATTATAAAAGAAAAAAGCAATAAAAAAGAGAGTACAAGAAAAATTTTCTTAAAATAAAAACTATTATAAGAATTAAAAATTTTGAAACTATTGTTGAGAAAATATTCCAAAAAAAAAAAAAAAAAAGTCAAAAGGAATAATGGGAAGAAGGTCAAATAAAATGACAGAATAAATGGATTTTCAGGCATGCTAGTTCTTAAAACATTAACCTCATGGGTACCACATTAACTCTCATGAAGGCATTGAAAACTGTATTCCACTAAAACAACATATCAGAAAGATAACATAGAATCCAGGAAAGAGAGGCTCCAACACAGGAGTCAAGCAAGGAGACATCCCAGGATGTGAATGATAGGCAAAGACAGAGAATAGATGTGTCCTTGAGCTAGAAAACAATCAGTCCAGGTAGGACTAGAAGAACATAGTCCTCCCAGAAGGGGATTTTTAAATGGAATCAATAAATTACTTCATTAGAAGAGTATTAGAGTTCCACTGGAGAATTTGGGAGAATATGAGATACATTCATAGAAAATTTAGCACATATTTAGCATATAATTAGAAGTGTAGAAGAATACAGATAAAAAACTAAGAAAACATTAGTAGAATATGGACAGAAAACTAATAAAATATTAATTTAAATATTAACCTTTAAAAATATAAAATGAATCAAGTAAAATATTAGAGCAATTAAACAGCAAACCAATAATTCAATGAAACCAAGTAGGTAAATGATATGAAGAGATGATCTATAGAAACATAAACCCAAGGGGCTAATGTGCGTGAGAAAAACCTCACTGGGAACAAGAGAAGTTATAATTAGAGAAATCAAAAGTAAAGTAAAAGTCAGCCATCATTTCAGCACCATAGGAAATGGATAAAGATATGAAAGTCTTGCAATACCAAGTATTGTAAATGATGTAGGCTGAGGGGATAGTTTTATGTTGGGTTCAAGAGCATAAATTTGTCCGGCTGCTTTGGAGAACAATTAGGCATATGTAGTAAGGCTGAAACTGTGCATATTTCTTTTCTTTGAGACGGAGTCTTGCTCTGTCGCTCAGGCTGGAGTCTACAGGCACCCGCCACCATGCCCAACTAATTTTTTGTATTTTTAGTAGAGATGGGGTTTCACCGTGTTAGCCAGGATGGTCTCAATCTCCTGACTTCGTGATCCACAAGCCCTGGCCTCCCAAAGTGCTGGGATTGCAGACGTGAGCTACTGTACCCAGCCACTGTGCATATTCTTTAATCCAGGATTGAAGCACTGAAGAAACTGTTGGGAGTTTGTCTTGCACATGTCTGTTAACATTTGCTAGTCATAGCAATATGAGGCATTGTTTCTAGATATGTGTGAATTTGTTGAAAGTATAGAAACAGGTTTGGCATGATAAACATCAAATTCAGAATCCAAGTTAATGGAGAAGTGAAAGAAGGAAATGGAATTTTGCTGAGGATAGGGCACATTAACTGAATCTATGAGTGCTCTGAAGCTAAAGTAGCAATCTAAGTTTTTTTTTAATGGGTAGCTATATGATTGTGTGTGATATTAGGTTAGTGCAAAAGTAATTGTGGTTTTTGTCATTACTTTTATGCATGCTAGAAGTATTTCTAAATTAAGAAAAATATGGGTAGGTAGGTCATGAAAAAATTGATATTTGTATCAAACCAGTCTGAAGTGTGCAGAGACAGAAAGAATGTGATGAGCCAGTAGACTGAAGAGGAAAAACAAACCCATGAGATACTCTGTAGATGAACGACAATGCAGGTGACATTTCAGACCAAGAGGAAGAACACAATGAAGGAAGCAACAGGAAATGGCTCTCAGGTCACAAGTGTTGGAGTGAACCTTATGAGGATGCAAACTAGTTTTCTCCCAACGATGCCTGTAATGAATATCAGTGAATCAGAAACCAGAGCTCATCCCCTGGTTCTGCCATTCACTAGGGAGTTTAGCAAGAAAATCAGTGTATCACCCCACCATAGTTTTCTTATCTGTAAAAGAAAGGTCATTGCTAAGAAACTTCAATGCTATTACATTTGCATGAGGAGATTTGTGGCTTCCACCTTTACAATGCACAAGATGATTCTTGGTTTCTAATTGCATTCTTTTATTCCTAAAATTATAATGGCAAATTATCTGACCCCTCACAAGGTATTATGCTGTTTTCCCTTTCCCGTTTCTCCCCGTCAGCACTTTCTAGCTTTGTTCTCTTAAAAAATATTATGGTCTCTATTGGTTTTCAACACTTCCTTTAATTCTTAGTTTTCTCATGCTAAACCAAATTCAGTTTTTCCTACCCTTTTCTTAAATGTTTGTTCCAGGGCATTTCATTCATTAATAAGAGAACAATTTCCAGAAATGTTTGGAAACAAATATAAGAAATATGATCAAAGTACAATGCTACTAATAATCACACCTCAGCTTGACATGTGCTCCCGTTCATATTAAAAAGAGAATCTATATGTATTTATGCTCTATTTGTGTAAGGTAATTCCCATTTCAAAGGCAAAATAAAAGCTAGGAAAATAAATATCTTGATAATTTCTTTGATTTAAAAAGGGAAACTTATTAAATCACCACATAACTTCAACAACAGTAGAAGAAATATCTTTTACAACTAAAGCCTAGATCACACTCAGACCATTTGATTTGGGAAAGCTGACTTAGGTAATGTGACCTAGAATCTTGACAAACAGATATTTGTCCTAATCAAAGATTTATTTTAATAATTGCTTCACATTTAATATTTACTATGTTAAATGTAGTATTCCAGTACTGCTCCTATATATGAGTATTTACATATGATATTAATATGAAACTTATGATATACAGATGAAAAAATTATATATGAAATTAATGTGAAATTTGATGTATGTTAATTTCATATATGAATACTCATATATAGGAGCAGTACTGGAATAGTATATATATGAAATCTATATACTATTCACATGTATTCATATATTTCATATAATAATATATAAAATATTAATTTAATTGTGTTGAATCTGGATATGCATATATGTCAAGCTTTCTTAGAGTTTGATGTGGTATTGTCACATCTTTGGAGTGTTGTATATCTTGGAATTCCAGAGCAAAGAAGCAATAGGCACCTTCTTTGAAAGGCTGAGTGACGCCTTTGAATAAAGGCAAAACTCCAATGAAATAAAAATAAGCAAAAGTATAAAATGCCATATAAATATGTAAAAGGAAAATAAATCTGGGACCCCAAAATCAGTAAACCAAGGGGAAAGTCAAACAGGGAACTATGTCAGGTAAACCTGCCTCCCATTTTATCCCTAAATAAGATAGCTACAAAGATAAAAAAGCTACAGACCTCCTTCACAATTTGCCTTCAAGGAAATTCCTTGAGGGCCTGAAGATCTTTACCCTAAGCCAGTTCTGTTGACTTTCACCTGCAATGTAAACTGATAGCTTATCTTTACAGGTGCAGGACAGAAAGTTATTCCTCTGCTCACCTGGGACAAATGCATATCTAATTGCTTCCTCTACCCTATTGTTTATGTAAAAATGCAGATTCACTGAGCTAGACTAAATTGAGTATTCAGTGAAAGGCTGATCAGGACTCAAAAGAATCCAACCTTTGTATCTTATCTATCTATGACCTGGAAGCCCCCTCACCCTTGGAGTTGTCCCTCCTTTCTGGACCTAACCAATGTACACGTTACACATATTCATTTATGTCTCATGTCTCCCTAAAATGTACGAAAGCAAGCTATACCCCGATCACATTGGAGACATGTCATCAGAACCTCCTGAGGCTGTGTCATTGGAAAGATAAACTTTCTAAATTGATTGAGATTGGTCTTAGATATTTGGGGTTCACAATTATAAGAATTTTTTTTTACACTGCTTTGGTGACGGGGGTAAAATTAATGATTTTAATATAAAATTATAATCCTTCAGATTGTATAATTCCTCTGTGATCAATTTCATCTTCCTTCCAAACAAAGCACCTTGATATCAAAACTGTGAATTGTTAGGTAAAGGAAGACAGAAGCACAAGTGTAATTTGGATGTAAAATAAACAAAGCAGTGAATTTGCCAAGCAAAGAAAAGCAGAAATGCCTTACAGTGGAATTTCAGACTAACTCAGCTTCAAGGGATAATGACCCTTGAGCAACTCTTAACAGGAAGTCACAAAGTCAGATTGTGAAATCCAGAGAGCTCAGAGGAATTCTAGAATTGGCAGCCAGTTGGATGGCCTCATACCTGCCCTGGTTATATTCTAAGAGCTCTGATTCTGTAGATGAAAGAAAGAACCAGAAATCTCTGGACTGTGACAATCCTTCAAGTGAAGTGAGTAACAATGGTGGTTTGTTTCAGAACAGAGCCCACCCTGAGCCGGGGACTACAAAGGGAAAGTTGGAAAAAAACATACAGAATATCAGAGTGTCAGCCATCTTATTCACAGGGATATCAGAGTGTCAGTCATCTTATTCACAGGGATACCGTTTGAGACAGTGGCCATTAGCTATAGGTGACTATTTAAATTTAAATGCCTTAAAAATAAATAAAATTAAAGACGCAGTCCCTTAGTTGCACTTACGACATTTTAGTGCCCTGTGGCTGACATACTAGACAGTACAGATGTGGGGTATTTCAGTTGTCTGGACAGTCTTGACACTCAAAGCGTGATCTACAAATCAGCAGCATTGGCTTCACATAGACATTTTAAGAAATGCAGAAACTCAGGCCCCATTGCATCTTAATGTGAGCTGTGTGCACATTAAGGTGTAAGGAGTACTGGCCTAAGGCTCATTCCAGAACTCCAGTCATTGAAAGATAAACCAAATGCAAATCAGAAAGCTGAGACAGAAAGCTGACTCAATAGATTGTACAAGAACTCTCTATGAGCCCATTTTCCCCAGGGTTCATCCAAATGACTTTAGATGCCTGGTTTATGGTTGTACAACTATATTCAAACGCTTTTTGTGGAGCTAAAATAATGAACATTCTGCTTTGGTCCAGGTTGTCTAGGTAACATATATGTGTCACGTATACAAACAACATTTATCAAGCAAATACTATTTGTCTGACACTAAATTGGGCAGTTAATAGGTATTTTAAAAATGATTTCATGTAAGTGATTTTCAAACAAGTTCCTTTAGAATCAGTTTTTACTGATGATATAATTGATCCTCAACAAGGACAAAAATCATGCCCAAGAACACACGGTTAATAAATAATAGAACCGCATTTGTACAAAAGTAGCTCTGAGTTTTTATTTTATTTTTTCAATCCACAGAGTTAGAAGATGTGTTACTATTTTGTTTAGGGCCTACACTTCCTAGACATAATTATTACTGTAGTAGAAATTAAAACATTTGAGATTCATTACTAAGAGAATATGAATGAGAAAAAGTTTGTGCCTGGACTCAGCAGTGATGAAAAATTTCCTCAAAAGTTTTAGTCTTCCAAAGAGGCTCTAATTGGCGTTAGCAGAGATTGTGCCCTTGAAGTGACTTTCAGTTTTCATCTCTGTGAATTTAGAAATCTGAATTTCAATTACTTTCTTACTTAACGAAGATTCACCTTTCTTCATTGCTGCAAAAGCAGCAAACGAAGCTGGT
This sequence comes from Macaca nemestrina, assembly GCF_043159975.1. Lineage (NCBI taxonomy): Eukaryota > Metazoa > Chordata > Mammalia > Primates > Cercopithecidae > Macaca > Macaca nemestrina. The sequence continues at coordinate 9,958,665 of NC_092125.1, read as the reverse complement.
GTTTTGCAGGGTTTTGTTTGTTTGTTTGTTTGTTTCATTTTTAAGCAAATAATATAAGCAACTGCTCTCTTGGTGGAAATTTTTTTTTTTTTTAAATAGAAGCTATAGAGAAAAAATAAAACATAATGAAGATTAGCCATGAAATTCTCATTAAGCATAGAATAATTCCATTTATACTTCTGTTACAGGAAAGGGGTCCTGATCCACACCCCAAGAGAAGGTTCTTGGATCTTGTGCAAGAAAGAATTCAGAGCGAGTCTGCAGTGCGAAGTGAAAGCAAGTTTATTAAGAAAGTGAAGGAATAAAAGAAAGGCTATTCCATAGACAGAGCAGCCCCGAGGGCTGCTGGTTGCCCATTTTTATGGTTATTTTTGATGATATGCTAAACAAGGGGTGGATTATTCAGGCCTCCGCCTCCCCGTTTTAGACCATATAGGGTAATTTCCTGACGTTGCTATGGCATTTGTGCTCTGTTATGGTGCTGGTGGGTGTGTAGTAGTGAGGACAACCAAAGGTCACTCTCGTCGCCATTTTGGTTTTGGTGGGTTTTGGCAGGCTCCTTTACCTCAACCTGTTTTATAGCAAGGTCTTTATGACCTGTATTTACTGCTGACCTCCTATCTCATCCTGTGACTTAGAGTGCCTTAACCATCTGGGAATGCAGCCCAGTAGGTTTCAGGCTCATTTTACCCAGATCCTATTTAAGATGGAGTTGCTCTGATTCACACGCCTCTGACAGCTCTTTGCCCTCAACCATGTATTTTTTTCTATCTTAAACTTTTGAACATTTATTTCATCCATTCTAAGTTGGTTTATATTTTATAATGTATTCTAAATATCTACTTAATACTTTAAATGTAAAAGCATGATTTTTAACAAAATATTTTAATAGATGCTAGTGCACAATATTTTTGTATTTTATGGTAGAAACTTAATTTCAGAAATTATTATTTGTCCATTTGTTAATAGACTTGAACAAGTGACTCAGATAATTAAGTATTTTTAGCCTAAGGAACAGAAGTTTAAATATTTAATGACTTTCATGTGGATAAATTTTTTGCAGCATCAAGATGTAGATCTAGGGTGAGTGAATGATTAAACAACACTGGTGACAAATTCTAAAGCAATAATTTCTATGTATTTATTTATTTATTGAGACAGACTATTGCTCTGTCACCCAGACTGAAATGCAGTTGTGCCATCTCAGCTCACTGCAACATCTGCCTCCCGGGTGATTTGTTTTATGCGACCACCGGAGCAGGCGCCAGAGATGAAGCAAGTAGGCAAGGTAAAAAAACTTTATTAGCTAGCCAATGTGAGGGAGGAAAGTGCGAGGTTCACCAGTCTCTGGCGGTGGAGGCCGAGGAAGTTGCTCTGGCGTTCTCAGGGGAGGTTCCTAGATCCGCTTATGAGGAGGGGCCCAGGAACTTTGCGCCGGATGGCTGCCGGGAGTGGCTTTTTATGTCTAGGGCCTGGGAGTGGGCGGGCGGTAGGCGGGACAGGGGCGTGTGGGGGGGCGTTCCCTAGGCGCGGCCAGGTAGGTTTCGGTTTCCTCAATGGGACGTCACGTTGCGCCTGCGCAGTTGGTCTGCATTTTTCTGGGGCGCCGGCTGCATTTTCCCGCGCGCAGGTAAGTTGGTGATGAAGAACCCGGAAATGCGCCATCTTAGTCGTCTTTGTTTTCTCCCCCACCCCCACAGTCCAACCTTTTATTGATTATAGTGATTGGGGGCGTCGTTATCTGTCTAACTGCTTCCTGCTGTCAGAGGGCGTCGTCATGAGGGTCTGTGGTTGGTATCTGGACGTAGGGATGTAGGAGCATCTGGTTAAAGGCGACGCGGGTGATCTCTTGAACTTTGGCTGGGAGAAATTTGATTAAAATGGGGGCAAAGCATAGGATAAGACAGAGGATTAATATAGGAATGAGGAATGGGAGCATTTGTTGTATTATTGGTAATAACCATATAGGTGGACCAGGGGTTAAGGGAGTGTTGTAGTTCTTGAGTTCTGTTTTAATCCTGTTTAGGGTTTGGATGTTGGTGTCAACTAGACCTGACTCGTTTATGTAATAGCAGCATTCTTCTCCTAAGAAAAGACATGTTCCTCCTTTTTCCGCTGTAGAAAGATCTAATGCTCTCCTGTTCTGTGCAGCCACCTGGGCTACCGAAGTGATTTGGCGTTGTAGAGAGGCTAGACTTTCAGCCGAAGCCTCTATGGCTTCCTGAATTTGTGCAGTTAGGGATCGAGTAGACTGTACGGAGTGGGGCAGTGCCCCAGTTCCGAGCCCTGACGTCACTAAGGAGGAGGCTAGAGAAATTCCGATTACTAAAGGAAGGAAGACGGCCCGTTTTTGGAGATTATTAGGAGGAGAGTTAAATGGTAAAATGAGTTCAGCCACTTCTGCTTTGCTATATAGGGTTAAGCTAGGTACTAGGGACACTGGGACACAGAGAGATTGGCTGGTGGATGTGTGGTTAAGGACCTTGAAGAGGGTTTTATTACACCAGAAATAACCTCCAACGGGGGCTGTCTGGGTCTTATTGGGCGATTGGGTGTAATGACACCAGGAGGAGTTTGGGGCAGAGTAGCAGAAAGGAAGGATTGGATTTTCTGGGTTTTGGTATAGTGGGACTTGGAGTAAGAACGGTTTTTGGGAGGTGCTTGTAGAGTCAGTTGTAGCCCTGAAAGCAGTAGGTAAGGGGACTGCCATTAAGGGGGCTTCTTTAAGGGCTGCACAGAGGAAACGGTGGGAGAGATGTGTTATGTTAGCTGCCCGTGTTAAGTTTAACCCTTGACGGACAAGCTTTAACCATGAGAAGGGGTCTTTGTTGGAGGAGTGTAGTTGATCTTGTAGGGCTTGTTCTTGTGATTGTATGGTGGTGCCCAAATCACCGGGTTCAAGCTATTCTTCTGCCTCAGCCTCCTGAGTAGCTGGGACTACAGGCGTATGCCACCACCCCTGGCTAATTTTTTTGTATTTTTAGTAGAGATGGGGTTTCACCATGTTAGCCAGGCTGATCTCGATCTCCTGACCTTGTGATCTGCCCGCCTCAGCATCCCATAGTGCTGGGATTACAGGCGTGAGCCACCGTGCCCAGCCTAAAGCAATAATTTCTAATAATACACTCTTTAAAAAAGTTAATCTCAATAAGTTTAAAACAAATGAGAAATTCAGATGCTGGATTGTAGGTGAGCTGGTCACTTCCTGGGATAACTCATTCATCCTTATTCAGAGTGAAATGTTCTAGGTTGATGAAGGGAGAACTGACATTCTGAAAGCGATGCCAAGGGCAGGGGTTTTAGGGGTGAAGATCAAAGCAGTGCTGAGTGTTCTTCCTTCTTGCAGTTTGCGTTTCTTTCCTCTCCAGCTGCGGCTATGATAAGGTAGACTAAAGATTACTTTAGTAATCTTGTGGGTGCTCTTAAACTTAGAAGGTAAACCAGTGGGCACAGTTTAGCCTGTTGTAAGGTACAAGTTCAAAATACCAAAACCTATTTTCTTTCTAGGCACTAACAATAATAAAACAGAAGTTGAAATTTTAAAAAGTAATACTAAAAGTACTCAGGGCTAAATCTGCCATAAGGGATGCAAAGGCTACATAGTGGAAACTACACAACATTGCTGAGATGAATTAAAGACCTAAGTAATGGACAGATGTATTCACAGCCAAAGGATTCAATAATTTTAACATGATGAATGTTCCATAGATTCAACATACCTCAATCAAAATCTTAGTAGGCTTTTATTGGAAAATTTAACAAGTTCATTTTAAAATTCATGTGGATTTATGATAAACCTATATTAACAAGGCAATGTGGCATTTGTATTGAAAGAGATTAATAAAATAATTAAGTCCAGAAATGAACCCCACATATATATCATATAATTTTTTGGACAAGGTTCAAAGGCAATTCAGTGGAGAACAATGTTTTCAGGTAATGTTGCTGGAAATCTTGGATCCATCCATCCATACACACACAAAATTTAACAACTTCAATTTATACCTAGCAACATACACAAAAAAATCTCAAAATAGATTACAGAGTTAAATATAAAACCTAAAATTACAAAATTTCTAAAAGAAAACCAGTAAAAATCTACATAATCTTGGGTTAGGCAAATAATTCTTAGATATAACACCAAAAGTACAAACTATAAAAGTACAAATTGATAAACGGGATGAAATCAAAATTAAACAAATTTGCTCATTCAGTGATACCGCTAAGGAAATAAAAAACGAAGTCACAGACAGTGAGAAAATTTCTGCAATTCATATATCTGATAAGGAACTTTTGTATCCAGAACATATAAAGAAATCCTAAAATTCAGAAGGAAGAAAACAACTCAAATTTTTAAATGGTCAAACTATTTGAACAGATACGTTATCCAAGAGCTATAATGATGGCAACTAAGCACATGAAAAGATGCTTAACATTATTTGTTAGTAGAAAAATACAAATTAAAATCACAGTGAGATACTACTGAGATAGCCAAGGATAAAGGTGTCCCTGGAGAACTTCTGACCGGCCTGGGCCCTGGGAGGAATGCGCACTGAGGTGGAGTCTCGGGAAGTTCGCGCACGTTGCACAAGGGAGGAACCTGGCCTCTCCTCTTCCGGGATGGAAGGAGGGATTCAATCTACAAGGCTGGAAGCAAATACTAGCAGAATTTTGCTCTTCTGAGAGTCCCTCTTTTTCTTCTTTTTTCCTTTTTGCCCAATAAATTCCATTTTTCTCACCCTTCAAATGGTCTGCGAGCCTAATTTTTCATGGTTGTATGACAAGGACCCTTTCTTTAGCTGAATGAAGGAAAAGTCCTACAACACTGTAACACATCTATTTGAACGGCTAAAATTAAAAGGAATGGCCTTATCAATATTCATTAGGATGTAGAGAAGCTAGAAATCTCATACAGTGATCATAGGACAATGAAAAGGTGCAAGCAATTTGAAAAAGAGTTTGAAAGTTTCTTAAAAAGTTATGTATGTAGCTATCATATGACCCAATCATTCCTGGACATTTATCCAAGAGAAATGAAAGCATATGTCCATTTAAAGGTGTTTACCTGAGTGCTCAGGCAGCTTTTTTGGTAATAACCCAAACTGGAAACAGCCCAAATGTTGGTCAAAAAGTGAATGGATAACAAATTGTGATATATAGACAAGATAGAATACTATTAAGGAATAAAAAGAATAAATTCTTATTGATAACATGAAACAGCATGGATAAATTTTTAAATGGTGAGTTGAATGAAAGACACACAAAAAAATACTAAGATTCAATGTATTTAACAATCTAGGAAATGCAAACTACACTGTAGTTGCAGAAAGCTCATCAGTGATTGCGAGAAGTTGGGGTGGTGAGAAAGGTGAGAGAGAGGGATTATCAACAGACATGAGAAAGCTTTGGGGGGTGGTTATTATGTTGTATTGAGTGTTCCAGCGGTATTACTGGTGCATTCACGTGTCAAAATTTGCACTGTACATTTTAATGTCTTCAGCCTATTATATAACAATTATACTTTAATAAAGTTATTTAAACAAAAGATCACTTTGACTGATTGGGTAGGTATAGAGAATAGGCTATTTAGAATCAATGAATTTGAAGATGACATTCCATATAGATCAATTAGTCCAAATCTTTATATGACACTTGAATTTTCTGTACAATATCAACAATCACCGGGCTGAATACCACAGGATTGAGAGACTTACCATCTTCCAAGACAACTCCTAACAACTTTGAGAGCTGTTAGATTTTTTTTTTTTAATACTTGATTGTAAGGAGTCAAAATAATGGCCTCTGTGGTATTCACACATGGATCCTTAGCTAACTCTTCAGCATTTCAGGGCTTTCTTAAAAATGTGCAAAATATTTTAAATTTAACCCCTTCAAATGTTTCAGGGAAAAAAATCAAGGTTCCATGAATTTTTCTTTTATAGGATAAAAAGCTCTAGCTACTTTATTCAGTAAATATTTATTGATCACCTACTATGTTCCAAACTCTATTCATGGTACTGAAAACAGGGTGGTGACAGGAGAAGATGCCATCTCTGACCTCATAAAAGGGAAGAGAAATCTCATGCAATTAATAGCAAAATTTGATGCCATTTAGTATAGTATAAGGGCATGACACAAACTACAAGATCATGGTACAATGTTTGTAATCTAGTTTAGGCATCAAGGAAGGCCATCTAGACAATGTTAAGTTTCAACTGAAACTTACAAATAAGTAAAAAGTTATTCATACAAAGATGGGTTTGGAGTGTGTTCCAACCAGACTGGATATCACGCGTATCTTATAAAGGAGCCAAAAATGGCCTGACGTGTTACTTTTTCCCTACAGAGTGGGACCCATTAGTTCAAAATCCCACCAGCACCAAACTTAAATTTTACACATCCAGTTGTTTAAGCATAACCCAAATAAGCAGATTTTTAAAGCCATTTAGAGTCTATATGCTTTGCATATTTCATGAAACTATACCCAACATCTCCTAGCTATAGATAAGATAAACCCTGTAGCTATAAAAAAAAAAAAACAAAAACAAACAAACAAACAAACAAAAATAAACGCACTCAAGCTACTGCTGCCCTTCTCAGCTGTCTGATCCAGGGACTCGTTCTCTGTGCTGAGAAAAATACCGTTCCGAGTTGTGGCGTTCCTTCTCACTTTCCTCACTGTGTCCTCTAGATGGTTTCATGCTGTTAGGGACTGTCTGGGCAAAGAGACAGCTGCTCCTTCACCTTCTGAAAGCTCATGGAAAATCATTGACAAAGGCAGATTTATTGGAGAAAAGGCACACACATGTATTTGTTCACAGTTTTATGTGGTATGGGAGCCTAGAGAATGAAGACTCTACTATGTAGAGGAAAGTGTTCATTTTTATGCTTAGGTTCAACAAAATATGGACTGCCATGTAGAAATAGGACTGGACAAAGAAGGAATAATCTAATGCTAGTAGACAGAGTGGGGAAGCACAGCAAGGCCTGTCAGCTTCGGTTCTTCTTGGCCTCTCTGTGCAGTATTCCTTCATTATATGTATGGGACAGGACCCCCTCCGGAATGGGGGTCTTATGACCTGCAGTCAAACCAGGTGGGTCAAATAATTTCTTTATGGCCAGATTTTAGAAAGAAAGGTGAGAGGAAAGTTAGAGTAATATTTTTAGGTTTTATGTCTGGCTTGGGGGAAAAGAGGTTCTGGTTTCTATGACCTGCTTTGGGGAAGAGAGATGCTTGTTTTTGTGTCTCGCCTTGGGGAAAAATAGCGAGCTACAGACAGGAGGGCAGGAGAATGTCAAAGAGAGCTGCTTCTGAGGCCTTCATTTTGGAGTATTGTTTTCTGATACCCTACAGGACTTCCCCTATATGCACACCTGTCAAAGCACCAACCTAAATAAAGCTCATTGTGCACTATTGCTACCTAAACATCCTTTTATTTTCCATGATCAGCCCCCAAATTCGTTTTACTCACCACAGACCAAAAGTTCAAATGTGAAAGAAGTGGTGAGCAACTAAAATGAATTTTTTAATCAATATATTACATAAAATAGCTTTTAGTTCTTAAAATATCCTATACTCTCATTTGGGCACACATCATTAGTTTCCACATTGATTTTAAAGAGAGAGTTCCTTGACTGAAAGTAGTACACACTTCTAGTTAAACAGGATTGTCACTTCCTGTTCTTTAGGTACCATTATTTACTCATTGGTGCAAATTTGATTACCAATGTCATTGTTACCTTCTCATGCTAAACAGTCATTGGATTTGCTGTTTTCTAAGATTCATGTCTTTTAACACATGTTCCTATTGTCATATTTCTACTGTTCTGTAATTCATGTGATTTTTGCTAAACGGAAGTGTGAAGACTCTGCTTCTCTCTTCTCTCTCTCTACATATATATATATAAATAAACTTGCAAGCACTTATCTCTAATTAAATATTTATATTACTATCATCATATATTTATATATTAATTATATTGTCCATTTACCACATTATTCTGGTATTCTGGCCAGGTTAATTCCAACTTTAACACTTTATGATTTAATAGTTGTAATTTATTATTTTTCTCTACTAAAAATTTAATAATCAGTATATACTGACATTATTATATATTTACTACCATTCACAAAATGAAAAATTCAAATGTTTTATATTAGTTCCTTATAAAGTTAACTTCTTATGAACATACAATGCAGGTGTTCAACAAATGTCAAAAGTAAATTTCATAACCTACTTCTTTAAGCAACACACTTAGCAGCCTAGAACAATATATTATGAATGTTATACCTCACTGCATTGCTTCCAAAATGTATGTCAGTTGCAGATATAGGCTTTGTCATATTGCATGTTCTTCCCATTTATAACTAAATAACATTGCCCATGCAATGTATCTACCTTAGTAAAATGTGGAAGTTCAAATATATTTTTTCTAAATAATCACCTGAAATTACTAATTGTTGATTACGTTCTCTAAAGAGTTGATTAATTTATTTATTAAATCATCATAAGGTTCATTAAGCCAGAGCTGTGACACAAAATTAAATAAAGAAGTAGCTAGGTGCAAACATTTTTTTAAACATTGCAACTATTTTCTCAGTTGCCTTTAATCCATATCCTCTTTCTGTCAGGCTGATTTAAATCTGGTTAAGTTGGTGGTACTTTAATATGCAAAGAAGTTCTGTGTTTTCACAGCAGATCACCCACTAGAACTAGAGTTAAAAATTATTTAAATTTCTCATTAGATAATTTGAAAGTGACAAAGAAAGAGGGGCCATGGGGTGCCAAGTATGAGAAAATAAAAGACGTTTACAATAAGGTACAACAATAATGCTATTTCTTTTATAGTGTTTACTATACACCAAGCATGAACAAGCTGTATGTTAATTCTCATAGTAACTAAGTAAAGACACTACTATTATCATCATTTTAGATGAGGTCAATGTCAGATCACAAGCACATGATAGTATTGTACGCAAACCCAAGTTTCTCAACACCAAAGTTCATATGCTCAAAATACACCTCATACTACTCTCATGTAATAAGTCAAGTGGTTAATGATATCATTAACAAATAAAGAGTCTTCAAGATGGGCAAATAAATTGAGAAAAATCTGCAAATGTAACATGAAATATTGCAAAAAATATTATAAGCCACACACTGAAGGTATTCATAAAAGTTAGAGATTTATGTTTGTAGACAAAGTTAATTGAATTTCCACTTCCAGTTAGGATGCAGGAGTACTTGAAAGAATTTCTGCTCCATGGTGGTAGCAAAACAAAAATAGATACAGTAAAATTTATTATCTTTATAAAGCTGTGAAGAGCAGTGGACATAAAGGTGTCTTGAGAACAATTCCAAAGAGAGATAATCCCTTCCTGGGTGATCAAAGTGCCACTGTCACACTGGGGTCAAGGACCTAGTGTGGGAATAAGTGGGTAATGGACTGGTCCTTCCATAGGCGGAGAGCCTTACGGAGATATTGTGAAACCAGCCAATGTTAATAATGACACATTGGGAGATAGAAAATTACCAAATAGTCAATATTTTGGCCTGACAATCCTCCCATTGCCCTTTTGAGATGATTGCTGAGTAAAGGCAACGGAACTGAGAGAGAAAAGCAGAAAGTCATGAACCGAGACTATGTGCACTTGCAATTCAAACCCCTCCCAGCTTGAGTCCTGAAAAGAGCAAAGAAATTGGCTGAAGAGAAAAGAGGGACTGCCTAAAGCCAATTTGAAACCACAGGTGAACAGAATCAGTTCATGGTTCCAGGCACAGAAATGCAACTAAAACTCTTCATGGAATCTCAAAACTCATTCCTTAAGAGTACTTGTCCCCAGAGAGAGGAATGGGTTTGAACTCTCTTAAGAAAAATAACACAAAACAAAAACAATAAAATACATTATAGTTCAATCTGTACTCTTTTTAATGTAAATGCTCAACATTTAGTTAATTTTTTAAAATGATGTACAAGGAATCAGAGAATGTTACTGTGATTAAATGGAAAAAAATAGCTGACAGAATCAGAGCAACAGGTAACCAAGATATGGGAGTTAGCAGAAAGAAGTTTAAAAGAACTATAATAAGTATATTAAATAATTATGAAAAAAAACAATGAAACAAAAGAAATAAATTGGGAGAAGAGATGGTGAAATACAGAATAGAAAAGAAACTATATAAATGAAACAAAAAGCCTAAAAAGTAAAAATACAACATATAAAATGTAAAATGTATTTAAAATTAGAAACTTAAAACAGTATAAAACATTTTTCCCCTCCTGTCCTTTGTGAATATTTTGGGCACAGTTTGGACACAGCAGAAAGAGTCAATGACTCTTAAACAGATGGATAGAAATGATCCAAACTGAAGTATAGCGACATATATATACACGTATAGATGTATATATTTTTTATATATGAAATATATATTTATATTATATAAAAATATATAAAATATATATTATATATGAAATATACACATGTAGATGTATTTTATATATGTTTATAGATATGTATATGAAAAGACAATGAATGCTAGTAGACAATAAAATAAGACTTTCAGTGTGTGAAAAGGGAAAAATTCCCTGCAATTCTTTCTTCAATATTCAGTAAAATTATCTTTCTAAAATAAAGAAATCTTTAGATACTTCAAAGTTGAGAGAATTTATTGGTTCCCAAACCACCCAAAGAATATGCTGAAGGAAGCACTTTTAATGAATGAAGAAATCCCAAAGTATCTTTAAAGAAAAAACAACTAGAAAGGTCAGGAGCACAAGGCCAATCTATAAAATTTAACTGTATTTCTACAGAATAGCAGCACATAGTTGGAAAACGAAATTTTAAAAGTGTACTATAGTATCAAATACATAAAACACTCAGAATAAATTTACTGAAAGATATGCAAGAACTTGGCAATTAAATATAAAACTCAATGTGAGAGAGGTTAAAGATGATGTAAGTAAATGAAGAGATATGCCATGTTCATGAATTGGAATCAATATTATTAAAATGTTAATTCTCAAATTATTGATTCAATGCTATTTAGATCAAAATCACTGCTTCTTTGTAGAAACTGGCAAGTTTCTTCTATAATATATATGGAATTGAAAAGGATCTGGCATAGCCAAAACAATCTAGAAAAACAAATTTCACTATTTGGTTTCAAGGCAATATACTGTATCATAAGACATTTCTTAATCGCAAGGATTACAATAAAATTACATTAATTTTGACAGCATGATTTTGACAAGAAGATAGGTAAATACATCAATGGAACAAAATAGGGAGTCCTAGGAATTAATGCAATTCAGAAAAATGTCTGAAATAAATGATGTTAGAACAATGAAACAATGGACCTTTACACTGTTCAAAAATTAACTGCAAATGAACGATAGACCTGACCATAAAAATTAAACTATAAAGCTACTAAAAGCATAAATAAGGACACGTTTTCTCATCTTAGGGTAGACACATATTTTGTAGACATGGCAATAAAAAGTACTAAATATAAAAGAAAGAAACAGTAAATTGAAATCATGCTCATCAAAAGACACCAGTTAAGAAGGGAAAGAAAACACACATGGGAAGAAAATATTTACACTTCATTTATCTAACAAAAGACATATTCAATTACATAAAGAAGTCCTACAATTCAGCCTGGGCAACATAGTGAGATTCTGTTTCTATCAAAATAAAAAATAAAAATAAAAATATCCAGGCATGGTGGCAGTGTGGGTAGTTCCAGCTACTGGGGAGGCTGAGGTGGGAAGATTGCTTAAGCCAAGGAATGCAAGGCTGCAGTGAGATAGGATCATGCCATGGAGCTCTAGCGTGGGTGACAGAGCAAGACCTTGTCTTTTAAAGAAAAAAAAAACCACACACAATTTAATAATATAGAACAAATTATTTAATAAAAATTGGCAGAAGACATGAACAGACAATTTCCAAAAGAAGATAGATGGATGGCTAATAAGCACAGATACTCCTTGACTTACGATGGGGCTTCCTTCCAATAAACCCATCATAAGTTGGAAATACTGTAAGTCAAAAATGCATTTAATACATCGAACCTGCTGAACATCGTTGCTTAGCCTGGCCTTCCTTAAATGTGCTCAGAACACTTATATGAGCCTAAAGTTAGACAAAATCATCTGTCAACACAGTTCACGAGGTTGCTAGCCTCATGAGTGCATGTCTGACTGGAAACTGTGGCTCACTGCCTCTGCTCAGCATCCCAAGAGAGTTTCCTACCACATGTCACGAGCCCAGAATTCAAAGTACGGTTTCTACTGAAAGTATATATATCACTTTTGCAGTTTCTACTGAACGTGTATCATTTTTGCTCTGTTACAAAGTCAAAGAATCATAAGCTAAACCATCCTAAGTAAGGGATCATCTGTAAATGAAAAGGTGCTGAATATCATCATGAAAACTTAAATCCACAACGGCATCCCACTGCATATCCACTAGAATGAAAACAAATAAAAAGCCAGGAAAGGCGCGATGGCTCACGCCTCTAATCCCAGCATTTTGGGAGGCCGAGGCGGGCAGATCACCTGAGGTTGGGAGTTCAAGACCAGCCTCACCAACATGGAGAAACCCCATCTCTACTAAAAATACAAAATTAGCGGGGCATGGTGGTCCATGTCTGTAATCCCAGCTACTCGGTAGGCTGAGGAGGAGAATCACTTGAACCCAGGAGACGAAGTTGCGGAGAACTGAAATCGTACCATTGGACTGCAGCCTGGGAAACGAGCGAAACTCTACCTCAAAAAAAAAAAAGCCAGAAAAACTTTTTAATTAAAAAATTTAATAAAGGTATGCGTCAATGAGAATGCTCACATATGTCAAGAGGGAGTGCAAAATAGTGTCAACACTTCAGAAAACTGATAGGCAATTTTATATAAAGTTAAATATATAATGGATCTTACCAGTTCCTCTTCTAGGTATAAACATGGAAGATATGAAAGCATGTGATCACTCAAAAACACACATACAAAAGTGTTAATAGCAGAAAATATCTGTCACCAAAAGAATGGAGAGTCAATATAGTTTATACATTGCTGAGTAGAATATTCTACTCAGAAATATAAAAGAATAAATAATTTATGTTCACAAAGCATGGATAAATCTTAAAAACATCATGTTGGAAAAAATAAGGCAAAACAAAAGCATATACTATATCATTCTGCTTACATGGAATTCAATAAAGCAGAATTAAACTACCATGCTAGAAATCAAAGTAGCATTTACTCCAGGGGAGTTTGAGCATTGATTGAAATGAGGCACAAATATTATATCTGGGGTGATAGAACCATTTTGTTTTTTGATGAAGGTTTTAGTTACATGGGTATACACATCCTTTAACATTCATCAAACTGTACCCTTAAGATTTACATACTACACTTTAAATAAATTATACCTTAATTTAAAAATGCCTAAAGGGTACTTGAATGAGGGAAAAATGAAAGACATGCAGATCCCAAAAAGCAAGACTATCTCTTTAGAAAATATCCAGGATTAGTCAAATCTTGTTTTTAATTATGTCTATTCCAGCCTTCTTGTTTAAAACTAATTTGGAAAATATAAACAGTAGGTTAGCAGATTATGGGAAGCCTTTTTTATTTGTAAGTAAGAATACAAAGGTATTCTTATATTTTGCCTTACTATAAAACTCCCCAAACTACATTTGTGATAACTAAGCTTTCCTTGCAGGTTCAGGATCCATTATACTTCCTGAGTAGTGGAAATTTTGGTTCTTCAAGGATCTCAGTGTCAACATTTTTCAGTATCTGACCTTGGTTTGCACTGATGTTTATAGTATGCTTATTTGTCTATGACCAGTAAGATTCACCCCTTATCTTGTACCCTCAATTGCTAAAAGATTACCCAATTTATAAGTGACTCAATTGATATTCCCTGCCTGGTCCTCAAATTTCATCAGGACTGAAATTCTTTCTCCACAGATCACTCAAAAACTACTTATTATGAGTTTACTGGGTGCCAGACACTATATGGTAAGCACTGAATATATTGCAGAGATGAAGGAACAAACACTTTCTAATTCTTCTGGGAATTAGAATTGTGCCTTTGAACACAGTGAGTGAATATCTGTTTGAGTACTTTATTATGCATTACAGACACATGAAAAAAGTGCAGTATGTCCTAATGGAGTGAAAATTATAAAATCAAAATTAACATTTATTTAAATACTTATAAAATGAAATGCTGTTACCTATAGTCATCAACTTAACATTCACTAAAACCTAATTAAATCTGTTAGGATTTTGTCATTTAAACTTTTACATTACAAAAATTCTCAGGCTTATGGTATAATCACAGACAGCATATAGCCAATTGTGTATTAAAGATATTCATTCAAACATATTTTTGAAATCATATGTTCTTTTAAAACTTGGATAGAAAATAGTTTGTTACAGAATCCAGATATCTTTTAATATGTCTGATATCATATATTCGTCGGGGTAGGTGAGGCTGAACAACAAATGGACTCAGAAATATAATAGGTCAACAAATTGAAAGTTTTTAATGTTCACCTATGTAACAATCTATGGGAGTTCCAGGTAAGTGGACTCTGGGGCCGGTGGAGCGGTTGAGTCTAGGTGCAGCTTTATTTCCTAGAGTCGAGCAGGAAAAATAACATAAGTCATGCTTGTGGGTATTCCTTGTGGCATGTATTGCTTTGGCCCACCTTATTTCATCTACAGCTCAATTATATGGTCTCTTATAGGTTAAGATGTGGAGACTAGCAATAAAAAGGAGTGTGGTAAAGAGCTAATCCATCTTTTGGTCTGGGATTGCCTTAGAGAAAATGAAAGTTATAAGATTACTGCTTGTTAACACTGTTTTTTATTTAATTTTAATTTTAATTTTAATTTAATTTAATTTTATTTTTTGAGACAGGGTCTCACTCTGTCACCCCAGGCTGAGTGCAGTGGTTTGATCTTAGTTCACTGCAGCCTCCACCTCCCAGGTTCACACGATTCTCCTGCTTCAGCCACCCAAGTAGCTGGGATTACAGGTGTGTGCCACCACGCACAGCTAATTTTTGTATTTTTAGTAGAGATGGGGTTTTGTCATGTTACCCAGGCTGGTCTTGAACTCCTGAGCTCAAAAAACCACCTGCCTCGGCCTTTCAAAGTGCTGGGATTACAGGCTTGAACCACCGTGTCCGACCACCACTGCTTTTTAAATAATAAATTTGCTTATTATCTACTACCTTAAACAGACACAAATTTTTAAAAACCTGTAAAAATTGGTTCCAATATAATTTTACTTTAACTGAATGACACAATGACTACTTCTTTTATAACATAGATTTTTTTCAGACTCTTTTTACAACAAAAGTACCTGATTGCTTTGTTCTTCTTGTTGAAAAAGAACCAAAAAAGTAAACTTACTCTAAACCTTTTCTTTATACTTTAAGTAATAATTTAAGTATCTCCCACAACACTTTATGAACCAGATTAATCCACTAAAATCACGCGTGTATAAAATATATAAGACGGCATTTTATACATACTTTTCCTCCTTAGACTCTAGCACAGGGTCCTATGACCATATCAGGAATTCCCAGATGTTTGTTGAGTTAGTTAGAATTGCTTTGATCGAAAAAGAGCAAGCTGTGTGGTAGCTTCAAGAATTCTGTGTAATAGAATTACTTAGAAATCTTGTTGGTCATTCAGTGTCCATTTCCCAGGAAGATCAAATGTTACTTTTACTACCTGATCCCTTTATTGCTTGTTGTTTATCATATACTGGGCACAGTACTAGGTAATTGGAGGATTATAGAGGTTTTCAAGACACTGTTCCTTGTCCTCAAGGAGTTCACTGCGGAAACAAGGAAGAATGCTGTGATTGTAACAGTGAATTAATATTAGGACAAGTCAAGGATTTCTCCTTGTACTACTGAGATTTTTTTTTTTTTTTTTTTTTTTTTTTTTTTTTTTTTTTAGTGAGGCAGAGTCTCGCTGTTTCATCCAGGCTGCAGTACAGTGGTGCCATCTCGGCTCACTGCAAGCTCCGCCTCCCGGGTTCCCGCCATTCTCCTGCTTCAGCCTCCGGAGTGGCTGGGCCTACAGGCACCCGCCACCATGGTGGCTAACTTTTTTGTATTTTATTTTATTTTATTTTTTTAGTAGAGATGGGGTTTCACCACATTAGCCAGGATGGTCTTGATCTCCTGACTTCATGATCCACCTGCCTTGGCCTCCCAAAGTGCCGGAATTACAGGCATGAGCCACTGCACCCGGCCCATAGGAACATATTTTAAAGAAGAATACAAACCACTTCTCTTTGGAATTTTAGTCATTTGCTTCTCTGGAAGCTGTGTGATAAAGCCAGGTGACTTGTGAATATCTTCTTTAGCGTCTTGACTTTAAGTATAGCAGTATGCTGTTTCAATCATTTTTTAAAAAATATATTCCTACAACTCTGCTAGGTGTTAATATTATAATGGTTAGACTTACAATCTCATTCACCTCAATTACTCCTTTAACTTTCAACATATTAGGTCAAGCATATCTATTAAAGTTATCACAAGAGACTCAAGTAGAGGAGCAGTAGTTCATAGGAATGCATTTAAAATTATTCTATATTTCTTAAAGTGCAGATAGTTTTCAGTAAAGGAGAAATAAAATACACTCACAAAAGTGGCCTTTCTTCATCCTTAGTAATATTCCATTAGCAATAAGATACTTGTGTGTGCGCATATGTGTGTGTCTGTGTTTGTATGTGTACACCATCTCGACAGCTTAGTCATTTTACGAATCTCCTTAGAAGCCTACTGTTTGTTTTGTTTGTTGACAGTACGTGTTAATATGGATCCAGAGATCTCTAGTCTAACCACAGATGCAACTGAGACCTCAGACCATATAGGAGATTATAGGTGGCTCCAAATTCTTAGTCATTCTCCCTATAAAGAGGTGTGGTTGAGTTTCCTTTCCCCTGAATCTGGACTGAGCCTGTGACTCTTGATTGGTAAAAAGCAGAACTAAGTAACATTGCACGATTCCCAAAGCTAGGTCATATGAAGTGTTACACCTTTTGCCTACCTCTTTTGGAATGCCTGCTACAGGCACTCTCCTTCTGAGAAGTCGGTTGTCATTGTGAGACTCCCATGCCACAAGGACAGCCCTGTGTAGATATCCAGTCAATAGCCATAGCTGAGCTCTCAACCAGGAACTGGCATCAAATTCCACCCATGTGAGTGAGCCATTTTTGGCATGCAATCAGTCACACCTTCTGCTGACTGCAGCTTCCTCTACCACATGACTCAAGTGAAAGCCATTCAGCTGGGCCCAGTAGTCCACAAAGCTATGAGAGAGAATAACTGAAGCTACTAAGTTCTATGGTGGCTTATTACACAAAATAAATAATCCCAAGCCAGTGAACTCAGAAGCCCATTGTTCGGTTTAATTCTGTTATCTTTTCAACCTCAGAATAACTGTGATCAAAGCTAAATCACTCACACTTCAAACAGGCTTCATCCTGCTCTAGAGAATACTCATCTTGGTATAATTTTATGTGACTGGGCATAGAAAGACTCAAATGATCTTTGACTGGCTTCATTTAAGTTTTAATTCTGCTTTATAAAGTGGATTTGCATGCAGGTACTTTTAAGTTTGGAACCACCTTTCATTAAAAACATGAAAAACAAAATACTGTATTATTAATGGATAGTTTATACTTAACAGGTAAAATCGAGAGTTTGCTATAAATTTTTCTCTAACTGTTCCCTAGATGTAAACAGGGCCAACACTTTCTCCAAGGTCTAGACAACATTGGTCCAAATTCACATTTATTGATTAATGAAAAATCCAATGCCTTCCATAAAATTTCTGTGAAGTAGCTAGGTTGGAAGAGGGTTCACCTGATGTTCTCAGGGCAACCTCCGTCTTTGAGCTCCTGCTTCTGAATTTAATGAGTTTCAGAATCTTACTGATATCCAATTTGTACAGTTCTTATTCCAAGTTCTATAGACCTAAATAAGTGCCGTGTAATTTTTTAATTTCCTCCAAGAAATTGTAAATAGATTTCACTATTATATAGTGACACATTATGTATAGAGACACATATATAGTGACACATATAATATATAGAGACACATATTAAAAGTAAACTCAGCAATAGATATGCAGCCTCCTTAAAAACAATCAAAGAACCATAAAGCAGCTCTCAATCATTCCACAAAAGTGACATTTGTCACTTGTGCTCATGTTCTATTAGCAAAACCAAGTAACATGGCCAACCTTCATGTCAGTTGGACAGAAATGGATTCTCCTCCTTAAAGGAAGTATTACAAAACTCATATGGCAATGGAAGAGGGCAAAAATCCTCTTACAGTTAGTGGATTCATTATGTGAAGAGCATTCTAGAAGAGGAACTAGCAATTAGAATACTTTTGAGGCAATAATATGCTTGATACATTTCGGAGACATCATCAGGACAGGTTTGTCTGTAACAAAGTGAACAAGAAGAATAATGAAAGAAAACGAGGATCATAGAAGTAGTCAGGATTGTGTAGGTTGTGGTTAAGACTTAAAATTGTATTTTAAATGTGATGAAAAGCCAGAGAGGGATTTGAAAGGAATGGTATGATATAATTTACATTTTAAAAGAATGATGCTGCATTTTAAGTGGGGAATTAATTCTGCTGCATGGCAATCGAAACAGGGAACCCAATCAAGAGGCTTTTTCAGTAGTTCGGTTAAGAAAGGAATGCAACATTGATGTTGGAGAGGTGATGTAGCAGAAAAGATAGTGAGAAATAGTTGGATTATGGACCTATTTTAATGGAAAAGCTAAAAAGTTTTTGGTGACCTTGATGGCATAAGATGGAGGAAATACGGGGACATTTACTGAAAATCTCTCATGGAATAGCAGATTTGGAGACAGGCATAGCTCAAATATGTTAAAATTGAGATGGCTATTTGACATCCAGTAAGACGTATACGGTATGTAGCAGGACATACGAGTTTGAACTCAAGAGAGGGATCTGGAAGATAATAAATTTGGGTGAATGAGCAAATGAATGGTAGACAAAATCATGAGACCAAAGTACAGGGTCAGTACAGACAAGAAAAGTTTAATGTCTGATTCCGGGGAAACTGTCATATATAGAGGTCAAGGAAGATAGAAAGAAACAGCCAGTTTAAGAGAAACTGGGGTAAAGGTTTTCCTGGAAGAAGATGTCTCAAGAAAGACAATGTTCTGTGTGCTATTTATAGACCAAGTAAAATGGAGGCTCTGAGTTGCGTATTATATTTAGAACTGTGTGACCAAGATGAAAGTGCTAGGTATTTCGATGAAGTGATGGGAATGAAAATTGTATTAGAGTAAGTTAAGACAAATTGGGAGATAGAAGGCATAAGCACAGCCAGGTCATTTTTAAAGAACTGTCTTTAAAAGGGAAGAAACTAGATGGGTATATCAAGTCAGGAGTTGGTTTTTTTGTTTTGTTTTGTTCTTATTCTGAGGATGTCACAACAGGTCTACATGTACTCATCATGGGCTCATTGAAGTTATTTGCGTGTTAAAGTAAATACACACACACAATCAAAATAACATAGTACATCTTTGTAGCTATGAGATGTTCTTTGCCTTAGCCCATCCCATTTGTTCAACTTCTCACCTTGTTCATTCTGTGATTAAGCAGCACCCAAATTTTCCCTTTCGTTTCCTTTGTCTCCTCTTGACAATGCCGTCAGCAAGTTACTCACAACTTGAAAGGCTTCCATGCTGAAACCATAACAAAGAAAGCAACTCCAATTCTTTTCATCTACCGAAGCCCTCAAGCTTGAGTGTCTGAAACTTACAAAGTACTTTCTAACAGTTATTTCGCACCAGAGTATATGCAGTGGGGTTAGCAGCACACACAGGAGGAGAGAGTAGAGAGCTAACAAGACAGACAAGATCTCGAAAGAGAAGACAGTGAAAAGCAGTGGTTCATATGCGTTGACTTTCTTTTACACGTTATTATTATCAATTATTGTGCTTTGGCCCTTTTTCGTTCAGCCTTACTACAAGTGATCAGTTTTAATAATATTTTCAAAAAATCATTTTTTGATTTTGTAAATTGGGTATTATTTATTTTTGTGTGTCATCATTCTTTACTATATTCTATTGTCTAATTACTTTTACTTTAATTCACTATTTTGTTTTCAAATTTCTTCTGGTGGAAATTTAGATTATTGACTTTACAAAGAATATCACCATCTACCATCCCCCGCTTTCTCCCAAATAACATCAAAAACTCAGAATGTTACATTTCTAACTACCCAACTGCCCCATTTCTTGTTTTTCTAAGTTTAATATTAACTACTTACTCTTGCTTGTTATTAATTCTCCAAAACATTTAATATTACCTTTGTTTACTTAAGTCAATGATTTTATTTTATTTTTAACTATTTTATTTTTTAACTAAACTCACTTTTATTTATTTGTTTATTTACATATTTATGTAATTATTTATTTATTTTTGAGACAGAGTATTGCTTTGTCACCCAAGCTGGAGTGCAGTGGTGCAATCACAGTTCTCTAAAGCCTTGACCTCCCTAGGCTCAGGTGATTTTCCCATCTCAGCCTCCCGAGTAGCTAGTACTACAGGCATGCTCCATCACACACAGCTAATTTTTTTTATTTTTTGTAGAGATGGGTTTTTGCCATGTTATCCAGATTTTGTCTCAAACTCCTGAGCTCAAGTGATCCGCCCGCATCAGCCTCTCATGGTGCTGAGATTACAGGCAAGAGCCACCATGCCTGTCCACAATATTTTTTCTTTATTCTACTTCAAAATTCTGAGGTTAATTTTCTTTCTTCTTTCTGAAGCATAATAACAATATAGTACTTTTGTTGGTGAGCACCTAGAATTGGAATGATCTCTAAATATCACGTGCAATGTCTTTATTTCCACTCCACACAGTGAACATGGAACTGTAGTTTAGTTACATATGTAAATCGAGCTATTTTCCTTTAGCATTTTGGAGATAGTTTTCTGCTAACTTCTATCTAGTACCATTGCTGTGCTGGGAAGTCTAGTTTCAATCTAGTCATTGTTTTCCTGTAGGGAATACGGCTTTTCTCTCCAGTTGTCTTCTTTTTCTTCTTGGCATTCTATAGTTTCACAACACTGTGTCTACAGGTAGATTTATTTTTATCCTAATATTTTATGTAAGTAGTAATGTATTTGATCAGTTCCTTAAAATTATTTGTATATTACTTATTAGCCATTATTATTATTATTTTTTTATTCTTCTTCTTTTTTTTTTTTTTTTGAGATGGAGTCTCGCTCTATCGCCCAGGCTGGCGTGCAGTGGCACGATCTCGGCTCACTGCAAGCTCCACCTCCCAGGTTAACGCCATTCTCCTGCCTCAGCCTCCCAAGTAGCCGAGACTACAGGTGCCCGCCACCAGGCCCGGCTAATTTTGCCATTGTGTTTTTAGTAGAGACGGAGTTTCACCATGTTAGCCAGGATGGTCTTGATCTCCTGACCTCGTGATCCACCCGCCTCGGCCTCCCAAAGTGCTGGGATTACAGGCGTGATCCACTGCACCCAACTGCCATTTATCTTTATTCACTTTTCCTCAAACTATTATTAGGCGCATTTTGACTATTTTCATTCTCTATTCCTCCTATTTTTGTCTCCATGTAGTGTCTTTGTAATGTCTGTATCTTTACCTCTTTTAGTTGAATTCTGGGTAATTTTCTAAAATCTATCCTAAAGTTTAACAATTCGCTCTTCAAATATATATACACATATACATATATGTGTGTACATATACACATATGTATGTATATATATACACACACACATATATGAATGTGTGGGTATGTGCACATGCAAACGCATTCATTACTATTTTAATGTCAGTTGCTATATTCAGAATTTCTAGTTCTATTTCAAACCGTGATATTCTTTGCTCATGGTGTCAAATGGGGTTTATGTTCCTTTACTGAAATGTTCATTGCCTTATACATCTACACATGTTAAACATAATTATTGCATAGTTTTTTGTTTTTGTTTTTTGATTCTTCATCCATGTTGATGTTCTTATGATCAAATCCTCCTCTATGGTATTGGGTTGGCTTGCTTACATTCATAGAAGACTGTTTTTCTTATGCTCTCTGCATGTTTGTTATTACTTTGTCTGCAGCAGGTCTTGTTTTTGAAATGAGAGAGCTCCCTGATCCCCTTGTGGGACTTGCCACAGGTGTGGTCCATTTGCTCCACCTTACAGGAGGGGAGCATGCAGATAGGCAGCTGTAGGAGTTGATGTGAGCGCTTTTGGGCTCCAGCCCCACAGTAGCATCTAGGAGTGTGTTACAATTAATGCTTTTAGCAGTTGCTGTCTGCGGATGGCTAAGTGTTAAACCAGCTCAACAGAGAGTCGGGGACAGCCTTTTACATCCTGCCCTCTTGGTACTCAGGTCCTTGCCCAGCATCCAGGAAGAATCAGGTCACACTGACTTGAAGGATGGTGATTATGGGGATTTTATGGAGTGGTGGAGGTGGCTCTCAGCAGGATGGATGGGGAGCTGGAAAGGGAATGGAGTGGGAAGATGATCTTCCCCTGGAGTTTGGCCGTCCTGCAGCCTATCTCCTATCTGACCATCCCAAGTCAAACTCCTTTCGACGTTCATACACTGCTTCTCTTCTCTCCTTCTCTTCCTTAGTCCTGTAAGTGATATACAAAACCCAAAGATGACATTGTAAATAATGGTAAGGGACTGAATTCTATCTTCCTAAGATCAGGAACAAGGTGAAACTGTCAGTTTCTGCCACTGATATTCACTATTGTAGTGGAAGTTCTAGCCATGGCAATTAGTCAAGAAAATAAAATAAATGGCATTCAGACTGGAAAAGAAGTAATACGATGTCCTTTGCAGATGCCATAATCTTGTATAGAAACTTCTAAGGAATCAATAGAAAAATATTTAAAACTAGTGAGGCCAGGCATGGTGGCTTATGCCTGTAATCCCAGCACTTTAGGAGGCTGAGGTGGGCAAAACACTTGAGGTCAGGAGTTCAAGACCAGCCTGCCCAAGATGGTGAAACCCTATCTCCACTAAAAATACAAAAATTAGCTGGCCATGGTGGCACATGCCTGTAATCCCAGCTACTCCGCTTCTCTTCTCTTCTCTGCTGTGCCACTCTGCTGCTCTCCCAGAGGAGTGTGGGATTTATATGGGCACAGGATGGGGTGCGGTGGGCCTGAGTGGTCTTGGAAAAGGCAATATTTGGACACAAAAACAGGAATGCCTTTTCCCATTTAGGGTCACAGGTTTCAAGGCTTGAGGGTGGGTCCTTTGCTGGGGAATTGTCCTCTTCTGCCCTATTTTCCTGCTTCCTGTCCATATCATTTTCTTTTATGAAAATATCCCAAGTTCTGGGTTTTGAAAGACACTTCAGACTAGCTTTGTGTTTGCTTCTGCCAGGTACGCCGAAGCTCTCACTGGTGCCAAGACAATTTTAGACATAATTTTGCTTTCAGAGAAATCAAAGTTTGTATAAATTTACTCTAAATCTGTGTAAAAGACAATCACGTGAATACATGATTCTGTTATTCACAGGACACTTTAAAAAATGTTTTTGCACCTAGTACCCAGGTAGCTTGTTAACCTCCTGGAATAATAGGTAGCTTTGTTCTACTGATGGTGCAGGACACATAGTATCTCTATGAATACAGGAGTCACAGTTACAATTCTTGCCATACAAGTACTCAAGACCCTGTATTCCATTGCTGCTGGTCAGATAACTTCTGTTATGTTCCCTAAGCCTTATATAACCATATCAGCTCACTTCTAATTGTTTTGATTTTTATTTTCTCTTTATTCCAATCACCTGAGAATTTCCTATTCCTATTATTTTTATTATTTTTGCTGTTGTAATTTACTCGGTGGTTCTACACACCAATTTGCATCTAACACAAGTTTCTATAACATAATTTTTAAATTAATTGTTGTTATGTAAGGAATTGACAAGATTGGGGTGAAAATAAAGTTTGGGGAGATACATATTATTCCTCAATATGAAATAAATGGTTAAACAATTTCTCAAAGTTTCATCCCTTCAGGTAGTTTACATTCAAGGCAATGAGCTTGTTATTTTCTAAGTCCTCTGGCACTTAATATAAAAGTAAAGGCATATGTTCCCAGGTTTTAGCCAAATTTTTATAATGGCCAATTTCATCATATTCCCCCTGTCCTTTTTACTTCCTGGACTTGAAATAATCCACTACCTTACTGGCAGTATGACAGATGACTGGATTGGCTGCTGGAGCAGGTGTATCCATTATTGAATTAACTCCCCTCAGCAATCAACTTCTTAAAGCCCTCCTGAGAGAATAGCAGCTGTAAAAGTTGACATGTGTTTCAATTTAAGACCACAACTATAGAAGACATTTTTGTGTGAAACTGCCACTTGGGCCAATAGTAATTTAACAAATTGTTAAGAGAGGGTGTTGTTCTCATGTTTCTGGGCAGCTGTTGGACATCAAGGATGTCATTGTTGAAAATCTTTTCCTCTTCTCTTTGTGCCTTTTATATATAAAAACTGTGTGGTTTATTTTCATGTCCCTCTACCATCTTTTCCCAGCAGGGAATACCTTTCAGAGATAATATGAGCTCCACCTCCAAGAGATGGAGTTATAAGATGTATGTCCGTGTGTGTGTGTGTGTGTGTGTGTGTGTGTAGTTCAGATGAATTCAACCGTGTGTGTGTGTAGTTCAGATGAATTAAACTGTGTGTGTGTGTAGCTCAGATGAATTCAACTGTGTGTGTGTGTGTGAGAGTGTGTGTGTGTGTGTGTGTCAAGATCTTGATATATTAGCCAGAGCGGAGAATTACAAATAAGTAGTAGAGAAGTTACAGGAAGTCCCCATGAGCATTTTGCATAGCAATCACAAGTTAAAGGAACACAATTACTGAAGAAGTTTAACAGTTCACACTGAGGTTTTAGACACACTGGTGACTTGTAGCACTCCTTGTGAGTGGCTTATATTGAAAATAGTCACGTATGTGAGCATAGTCAGATGATAGTATGTTTTCCACTCAAAAAAGAGAAAACCCACCAGGTGAAACTGAAATTGAGTCTTGAATATTTCATACTAGATATGAGGTCTATGTGTCTGTATTTAAATTCAGTCAAAAACCCACACTAATTACCCAGAAATTATTACTAGTCCCTCAAAGAATGATGAAGGTTAGAATGTTCACTTATAGCTACAGTTTTTACTAGTATAGTACTAGTAAAAACACAAATAATAATAATAATAGTAATCTATTTCATGATAAAGTCACCATGGTAAAGATGAAGTAGTTACAGGTCAGCGCAGAGCTTGCTTGGCAGTAGCTGATTAATAGTTATGAGTTGCATTAGCAAATAGGCAGGTAAATAATGAAAAACTTATTGTATAGGTCCCAGACGATGATACAATAGAAGTTCTTATTGTTCAAAATAGGTGCTCACCAAATGTTTGTTGATTAGTTGTATTTCTCTATATAGTGACCTGCCGCGCTACCTTATGCAATGCTCTCTGTCCCTGCATCTGTATCTACAGACAAAGTGCTGCACCTACAGAAAAAAATCCTGCCCAAGTTGAAAGTCAGTATGGACACAGAAAAAAAGTCAGTATGGACAGAAAAAAAGTCAGTATGGACACAGAAAAAAAGGTTCTTAATTTATTACTTCAGTGGCTGAATCTCAGGTTGGCTTTAGTCACAGTCCATTCTAATATTGTAGACCATTTCAGTTGGAATAATTTGTTTATCATTCCCCTTGTG
Organism: Macaca nemestrina; assembly: GCF_043159975.1. Taxonomy (NCBI): domain Eukaryota; kingdom Metazoa; phylum Chordata; class Mammalia; order Primates; family Cercopithecidae; genus Macaca; species Macaca nemestrina. The sequence continues at coordinate 9,932,859 of NC_092125.1, read as the reverse complement.
ACCAAGGCCTTTGTTTTATTCTATGGTTCCTTTTAACTTGTAAATCAACAGAGAAACTAACTGTCAGCATTATTTCTTCTCTAGTGCCAAAACCAAAACATCTGGTTTTGTTATTGTTGTTGCTTTTGAGACAAATATTTCACTCTTGTTGCCTAGGATGGAGTATAGTGGCACGATCTCGGCTTACTGCAACCTCTGCCTCCCATGTTCAAGTGATTCTCCTGCCTCAGCCTCCTGAGTAGCTGGGATTACAGGCATGTAATCCCACCATGCCCAGCTAATTTGTGTTTGTTTGTTTGTTTTGTATTTTTAGTAGAGATGGGGTTTTAGCATGTTGGCCAGGCTGCTCTTGAACTCCTGACCTCAGTTGATTCGCCTGCCTTGGCCTCCCAAAGTGCTGGGATTGCAGGTGTGAGCCACCACACCCAGCCCAAAACATCTATTAATAATTACACTGTCTACTATCCTCAGTGAAGGAAACACTAAATATGACTCAGTATCTGCCACTGTGTGACAAATCTTTAGGGCTATGCTTTTGTGATTCAATAAAATAATTGCTTCTAAGGTCAACAGCAAGAGTAATAAGCATTAATAAAATCCATTTCTAATTTTGCTGAGTCAACAGTTTCAACACTCATCACTCCCAACCTACAATTCTACCGAGCCTAGTTAATAAAAGAAAATAATAGAATGGTGACGAGGTCGTTGAACCTTTAAAACATGCATTGTTTATAGAAAAATTGTTTTTCAGTAGATACAAGGAAGAAAAATTCCAGCAGAATCACTCTTGGAGACTGGGTGTGCATACAAGGAAGAGAAAATAAAATTTCCTTTACTAGTCTGGATTTCTGATATCCACAGGTCTTTCTGATATATTCATTTGCTACCTTGAAAAAATAAATAATAATTAGTAAGAGGTGCCATGGTGGAGTTCGCCAAAGAAAGAGGAAACCAGAACTGACATCCTCCATTCCCTTACTGCCATGTTGAGCTCCTGGTTCTCAAGAAGACTATGCACTCTGTATGACAGTTGGGCATTAAATGTGTGTTGGGGGTGAGGGTGGAGAGGCAACAATAGTCTACATTTTTCAAGGATTACTACAGCACTGGGTAAGTGGGATACAGTCTGAAAATGTGGTACAGTTTCAAAGAAATGCTGCTTGGTTGTATAGCTAGGGGGTCAGATTAAAGAGATGACTAAATGTAGCAAGAATGGAAAGTATTTATTGAATTTGCATATGACTGACCTTAAATGCCATAATGAAACCTGTTCATACAACTAAAAGTGAGTGAAAATTGTGGAATTTAGCCAACACGTTATTGGGAAAACTGGTACTCAACAAGAAATAGGGTTCCATATGGGACAGCTGAGAAGCAGTGGTTATAACACATAAAACCTTTTTTTGTTTATGCTTCCTCATATTGAAATTCTTCAATAAATTGATTAAAAGTTAAAATGTATTCACATGCTGAAAGTGATAGAAGTAGGATTTAGAAGTCTTATAGATTTATGTGATTGACTTCATGTTGTGAGTTTTGTTATCAAGAAAACAGGAAGCATAGCATCATTTTATTTTTTAACTAGATATTATTGCAAACAAATAAGCTTCAGTCTGCTGTAAGTGTGTCATTTAATTTACCAGATATTCTCCCTGTTTTATCACCCAAGGATACATTTCACAGTTATTTCTCCATTTCCTTTCCAAAATACTTGATCTGACTATAATACTACAAGGCAAAAGTATTCTCATGTGATTAATGGAAAAGAATCTCAGTACTTTATTTTCATTTCTTATTTTTTTTTCACCTTGGATTTAAGTGGTGATTTTAATAACTTTTTTCTTGCTTATGAATCATAGAAAGGATTTAGCTAGAATGACCTCGTATGTTATTGTAAAATATCCAAATGCCAGATAAAAAACAAGAGTTGGCAATTCTTTATATATTTACTGAGCAAGTATTTATTCACAAGTATAAATACAACGCATTAGATCCCATGGGACCGTCAAAGAATGACAAGAGGTTATACCCCTCATGCTTCATAACAAATTACCATCAACTTAGCCACTTAAAACAGTACACATGAATTGTCTTACAGTTTTCATGGGATAGGAGTGCAGCTATGAGTTAGCTGGTTTCTCTGTTCAAGGTCTCAACCAGGCTGAAATCAAGGTGGGACTGAGCTGTGTTCTTATCTGGGACTTAGAATCCTCTTCCAAATCACTGATTATTGACAGGATTCCGTTCCCTCAAGCTGGAGGACTGTGTTTCCTATTTTCTTGCTGGCTGTTGGCCAGGGATCGTCAGTCTCAGCTCCTAGAAGCCAACCTCAGGTCCTAATCACATTCTCCCTTCTTGCAAAATGGCAGTTGAGTTTTTCAAGGACAGTAAGAGAACACTTTTCATTTGGAATCTCTGTATCCAGTCTGCTAAGACAATTTTGAATTAGTTAAGAAGGAAGTGACTGTCCCACCACATTCAAATGTCCCACCCACACTGAAGGAGAGGGAATAATACAGAGCATGTACATCAGGGGCCAGGAATCTTAGGGGTTATATTTTTCTGCCTAATCTACCCGCTCACAAAAATCTTTTCTAGGGAAAAGGGAGAATATTTTCACAAACAGCTATGATACCAAATCTAATGCTTCTGTTATTATATATTTCCAACATTTTCCAAAAAAAATCTAAGTATTAGGACTAAATACTTAGAATGTATTAAAATATATACTAAATATATCCTAAATGTAAGACAGTAAATTTTGTTTAAAGTTGAGGCTCATGTTTATAGTTCATTTCCTTTTTCTTCAACTGAACATTTAAAATCTCCTATATATTTCATGGAATTGCAAATACAATGCATGTATTTTGGTGAATTGCTTCTCTCTTTTGACATAATATGCACATTATCCATAGTATTCTAATCTATTAATTACTATACGTATAATGCTACATAGAAAGTTCTTAGAAGGAATTGTCATCATATTGACTTTTCTGAAATGTTAAACAAACAGAAATTTCCCCCTCAAAACTACGATTATCAATAATACAATGAATAATTATATATGTAATATATATATCACATATATGCATCATACATGTATACGATACAGTGTCGTCTTAAAATTCAAGTATTTGTTTAGATAGATTCTCAGCACAGGTTAAATGACATAAACAATTTATGGCTATTTAGATGCATTTCCAAATTGCTTTATCAACGTACTACATTAATTAGAGTCACACTATTTGTGTACAGTTGAGAGACCTGATCAATTCCTGGTGTCATTTAATTTTTTAAAAATATTCTTTGCTAAAACTTAATTTTTAAAAATGTATTAAATGTCTATGTACTATGCCCCATAGAAGCATTAAAAAGGATCTAGAAATTCATCTGTGTCGATGTTTTCATTCAACAGATGAATAACTTGACTTGTCAGGAGGTTCAATGTGACTGTTTAAGGTCATAAATCCAACAGCTGTCAGACAAAGGATGGAAAAACAGCTCTCACATCCAGCCCATTTCCGTTGCATTGCAGAAGTGCTTCTCCAGACTTTGGTGGCCCTTGGATAATTTTTGTGGGTGGTCTTGTTAAAAACACAAAAGTAAGAGGCTCGCTTCTGTGAAACCAATCTATTTTTGTTCTGCAGAAGCACACATTTGATTTTGATGCAAACTACTTGGAGGGCTACTGCTCTCAGCAATCTGTTAATAAACATATTATAAAGAGACAGAATTACCAAAAAGGTAACAGAAAGAAAAAAAAATTGACACCAAGATTTGTAGCCTACCCTGAGTTTAACCTTAGGGTTAATTTAAAATTTTATTTTATTTTTCCTAAAGAGTCTGATATAGACAGACTTTATTTATTGGTCATCCTTGTTTTTAAATACATCAAGAAATTGTATAGTATTATTATAAAAGTAACACGTTAGTTATAAAAACTTTCAACATCATGAAAGGATATAAAATGAAAAGAAAAATAATTCCCTTCCCTATCACTCCAGTGATCCTCTACAGAGATAAGCTGTATGAATAGTCTATCTTTTTTTTCAGATATTTTCATCTCAATATTTAAGCATAACTGAGTGAATTTTTATTATAAATGTCGATATACTGGCTGGGTGCAGTGGCTCATGCCTGTAATCTTAGCACTTAGGGAGGCCAAGGTGGATGGATTGCCTGAGCTCAGGAGTTTGAGACCAGCCTGGGCAACATGGTGAAACTGCGTCTCTACTGAAAATACAAAAAATTAGCCAGGTGTGGTGGTGCGTTCCTATAATCCCAGTCACTTGGGAGAGACTGAGGCAGAAGTGCTTGAACCAGGGAGGTGGAGGCCGCAGTGAGCCGAGATTGCTCCACTGCACTCCAGCCTGGGCAATAGAGCGAGATGCTGTCTCTAAATAATGATGATGATGATGATGATAATAATAATAATAAATAAACCTCAATATACTAACCTACACATAGACCCATATTTTCCAATGGCTGTGTAAACTTTCATTATACAAATGCATCAAAATGTTTAAATCAGTGCCCTTTAGCAACGTGCTTGAATATTATTCCCACTTTTTTGCTATTACAAACAATGCTTTGATGAACACCTCCTTGGACATTTTCTGTTTTGTCTTTCCATAAATACAGGTACAAGCATATCATCATTTTTAAAGATGAATATCTGAACATGAAAATGCTTATTCATTTAAAATTGCCATTAATGAATGTGCCAGTTTCCAATATAGTAGAGTATGAAAGTGCTCTTATCCTTCATCTTTACCAATACAGAATATATATATGCAGTGCATACTGTGTGCTATTTTTTATGAACACTAACTTATAATCCTCAAAACAACCCAATGAGTTATTCTCTCAATTTTGCAGATGACGAAACTGAGCCACAGAAAAGTTAAGTGAATGGTATGAGATCACAAGACCAGTCAGGTTTTTGAGTTGAGATTACACACAGACTGTCTGATTGTCTGAGTTCAGAGTCCTTGCTTTATGAATAGCACAATAGTGAATTTAAGGTTTTTAAATGTTAGGATATTTTATATATTTTGTAATGGTTCAATAAATGTAAATTTATTCATTAAATTTGGAATTTCTTTCTTTGAAAATTCTGTTTGTGTACTTGCCTACCTTTCTATTATTTTTTCAGAGCTATTTAGAACTAAGAAAACTGGAAAGGATGTTCTTATTGTATTATATCTCTTTTTAGTTTGTTAATTATTTTTTTATTTGAGACAAAGTCTTGCTCTGTCATCCAAACTGGAGTGCAAAGGAGTGATAGATCTTGGCTCACTGCAAACTCTGCCTCCCAGGTTCAAGCGATTCCCCTGCCTCAGCCGCCCAGGTAGCTGGGGTTACAGATGTGCCGCCACGCCTGGCTAATTTTTGTATTTTTAGTAGAGATGGGGTTTCGCCATGTTGTCCAGGCTGGTCTCGAACTCTGACCTCAAGTGATCCACCTGCCTCGGCCTCCCAAAGTGCTGAGATTACAGGCATAAACCACCGCTCCTGGCCTCTTTTTAGTTTGTTTAAATTAATTTTCTCCAATATAGTCATTTTAATCTTATTCATGAGTGTTTTCCTCTGGGCATCTGTAAATGGCTTTATGTTACAAAGAGACTCACTTACACTTTATCTTAATATTTTAAAAATAATTTCTAATTTGATTATGACATAGACACTAAAGCATAGATCTGTGAATTTTAATTTCTATTCAACTTTTGAAAATGATTATATTCAAATGTTATTAAGGCCAGGCGCGGTGGCTCACACCTGTAACCCCAGCAATTTGGAAGGCCGAGGCAGGTGGATCACTTGAGGTTAAAGTTTGAGTCCAGCCTGGCCCACATGGCTAAACACCATCTCTACTAAAAATACAAAAATTAGCCAGGCATGGTGGTGCCTGCCTGTATTCCAGCTACTTGGGAGGCTGAGGCAGGAGAATCGCTTGAACTCGGGAGGCGGAGGTTGTGGTGAGCCGAGATCCCACCATTGCACTCCAACCTGGGCAACAAGAGTGAAAGTCCGTCTCAAAAAAAAAATGTGATTAAAATTTCATTATGGCCAAATATTGGTGCTACTGAAACCAGAAAGACAATTTGATGTAAAATTAGTAATATTTCAATATTAAATTTAGTATAAATTGATATAATTTAATTTACTTATGTAAGGTGTATTATTGAGACAAAAAGGAAGAAAATACACAGAAATCATTATAATATTTTAGAGCCATTGAATTATGAGCTCTCTTCATTTTCTCTTTTATTCTCCACAAACTCTAATTTTTTGAAATTTCTTTGACTTATCAATTAATTTTGCATTGTAACATAAGTATGGAAAAAAGAGATTACATTTTCCTTAGCTTGCATTAAATGTCATAGAAATATACGTATTTATTCTCTAATACATGAGTCTAATACATGAAAAAACTTGTTTCATAAAATGTCTAAAAACATGAGGACTAGTACTATGTAATTTTGCTGTTAGTTTTTTTTTTTTATTTCCTCAAATAGAAATCCTGATTATACAAATTTTTTAAATAAAATCTCATTTCCTGAGAAGGAAAACATAACTAATTGAGAAATTAAGATCATGTAGCAACGCAAGGCACAGTGTGGAATGCAGCAGTTTTGGCTTCGGACAGGAGACCCAAGTAGATGGTGCACAGTGATAGGGACCTCAGCCTTAACATGTGCTGGCCTGGGGTACAAGCAGTAGGCAATGGAACAATTTAAAACAATGGTGGTTGGGCCGGGCGCCGTGGCTCACGCCTGTAATCCCAGCACTTTGGGAGGCCGAGGTGGGCAGATGACCAGGTCAGGAGATCGAGACCATCCTGGCTAACACGGTGAAACCCCGTCTCTACTAAAAATATAAAAAATTAGCCGGGCGAGGTGGCGGGTGCCTGTGTAGTCCCAGCTACTCAGGAGGCTGAGGCAGGAGAATGGCGTGAACCCGGGAGACTGAGCTCGCAGTGAGCCGAGATGGCACCACTGCACTGCAGTCTGGGTGACAGAGTGAGACTCCATCTCAAAAAATAAAAAATAAAAAATAAAAAATAAAACAATGGTGGCCAAAAACTGTGACTTTACATGACCACCAACTATCAAGTTTTATTAAAGATCTTTTTTTAATTAAAAAAATAGCAATAGCAGTAGATTTTGCTGTTCTCAAAAGCAGCAACTCCATTGCAAATGAGAGGAGGCTGTTTTGTTGTTCTTAAAGAATGTTCTTAAAGAATGCAAGGATCTGCAAATATTACGTATGATGTTGTCATTTTTACATCTCAGACATACACGTGCATAGGCATATGGATATACTTTTAAAGGGTATATACTTGAGTAAAGTCTTTGCCTTTTTCCTTAACTTTATTTTCTATATTTTTGTATACCCAAATGACTCCCTCCCCATCCATGTAATTCTGTGCATGCATATGTGTGTGTGTGTGTGTGTGTGTGTGTGTGTATGTGTGTCTATGTGTATCTTTCTGAATTTTGGGTTTTTTTTTTTTCCTAAGTGGCCTTATTCAATATCTCCTGTTGTGGGTCATTGAGTCATAATATTAAATGAGTTCTCTGTATCTGTGCTAAGGTAAGAATATATGTCAGAATATTTAGTGAAATAAAGTAAAGCAAATGTTAATAAAATCACTGCCATTTTATTTTTCTGTTTATGTTTATCTGATCAGGCTGTTAAGAGCAAGAGTTCCTGTCCAATCTGTATAAATTTCTCTGTCACTGGAAAGAGCAATGAGACTTTGGATTTACCTGTTTTACAAGAAAAACACTCGGAATATAGAAACCAAATCTCCTGGCTTTAAGCTCATACCATGTCAACCTGATAACAAATGTTCTGGCAGCATAAAGCAACAGCAGTTTGTGTGGCCAAGGCAATGAAAAAGGTTGCAAATTTTAAATCCCCCCACAAACGTATTCGTTCATTAAAATTTAGCTATTTGTGTTCTAAGTCTTTTCAGTGCTGTGTGCCTGAGTTCATTTAAGTCAACTTGACATCTGCTTCTGCTTGGAATTAGTCACCAGACCCACTAACTCTAACTAGATTCACTAAAGTAGAAAGTAAGTGGTCCTCTTAGATATGGTGAGATCCTACTCTCTTCCCCTGCCCTATCTACAGGGCACAATTGCCTCTGAGTAACTGAGTATACCATTTCCAAAGCCTATCCTCTTGGAGACATGCAAGTCTACAAGTTAACTGAGTAAAATCATCTCTTTCCCATAGGTAAGTCAAATCCTGAAACCACATACCATACCATTTTAAAAGCTTTTTTTCTTTTATCCAAATTTACTGAAAATATTGAGATAGGAAAAAATAAATCAGAATAACTAGCGTCCAAATAGCAGACAGTTCCCACAGCATCTAGGCTAGACTGGTTAAATAAATTGAGGCATTCCCACATTCTTCACGGGTCTGAAAACTTCACTGTGAAGGAGGTCTGCATTCCAAGAAGCACCATTGTATGCTTTGGCATCAAAGTTTCCTTGCCTGTAATGATTACCTCCATTGTTTGTCAGTCAACATTATTGCTTAACTTCTTTGGAGTTTGGACATCATCACTTCTTTGAATTGTTTTTAAATGAAGTAGCATAGTAATAATGAGTCCCAGGACGCAAATTTACATGAAAGTGAAAATCATTAAGATGGAGCAAAAGTTTTGAAAAATGGGAGATGCCAAAGGTAAACTAAACCTACTACTTAAGTTTCCTTGACCTGTGCCTATCACTAAAACAGATAATCACCACGTGAGTAGCTAAAAGGCACATCTCCCACTGTCGATTTTAATATGGGAGCTCTAGCAAATTGAGATCAGGAGAAGAAATGTTGGAAATCTGGCTTCATTCCTGTTATGAAGATTAGCACCATAATCTTGGTGTTCTCAAAGAATAAAACCTTGTGGTGTGATGTAGATCTCAGAGTAACTGAATCTGCTAAGTAACCTTCACGTCACTTGGAACATGAAGTTCCTTCAAGAAGGCAAGACTTAGGAATGTTGATGGAATATATGTTCACACTGGCTTGTTAAAATGTAGACCAGAAACTTCTCAAGTGTTCTTCATACTCTAGGGATGGAATAAGGCTATGTATTAACTTCTGTTTGTTCTCAAACATCTTATAAATAACAGAGAAAGCAAGGAAAGCATCCATTGTAACTTTCATATGTACAAATCCTAATGGTAACCTGAAGAACCAATAAAAAAAAAGAGAGAGTTACGGACTGAAGGGGCATCCTAGGAAGATATCCAATAACAAGTCTGAATGTAGCATCATTGAAATTTGTAATGTATCAGCAGAATTCCTGCTGATGATGAAGCCACAAGGAATGGCTTCAACTTGTAGAATATTTGAAGGGTATTGATCCTTACAACTTTGGAAAAAATTAAGAAACGTTTTTTAGATATTCTGCTGTTCTCTGTTCTGAAACATTTTAAGCCTTGATCTCATTCTTACATATCAAGAGTTCCTTTTATTTTCTTCCAAAAGGCTTACTTGCAAGACCATAAAATTGACAACAGCTTTGCTCAGAAAAGCCTAACTCTTAGCTCGAGATTAATTAAAAAACAAAAACAAAAAATGAAAACACTGACTTTTAAACCTTAATGTCATATACTGCCAAACCAGAAACACTTTCACAGACACACACATACATATGTGTATATATTACAACGTGCCAGGAATATGGTTAATCCTCCAAGCAATTCAGTGAAATACTGTTGCTCTGAGTCTTCTGAGAAACATTTGCCAAGAGAGGATTATACATGCAAGGATTTTGTAGAGAAAACGCTGGTGAAAAAAATGATTAAAGAGCAGAAGAAGGTTGGAGAACCAACACACAGAAATGCAAGACTGACTCTGAGCAAAAAAGAGAAAGAAAGTGGAATGAAAGCATCCTCAGTACCTTGTAGTCTAAGGAAAGCCCAGCCTGGCTTTGGGGAGTTCTCTAGCTAAAGCTGGCCATCAGAAAAGTTCCATCTTCCAGGACTGAACCTACCTAGTATCCTTGCCACACTTGAGGATTTCAAAGTCCAGCACCCGGGGCCCTTGGGCAATCACACTCACTGTATTTGGAGGTCCAAAGGGGAGGTAACCGTAAGTCATCCCTGTCTTGTCCAGATCTACTTTACACGAGTTTGAGAAGCAATTTCTCTATGGTTCCAGTGGTCCTTTCCTCTTGAAGTGAACACAGAATGTTAGTGAAATGAACTACAGCTCCTGTCATTGTACTTAATCTCAGAGCATCAGCTGATCCTCCTCCCTCCCACTTTAGCCATTCTCACTTCCCCTCACCCTCAGCTATAACCTTGCAGGTCCTGATGGCTTCCATGTTAGTGTGATCCAAACCTTATATCTGGGAGTTTGGAATACCTGATAATCAATGCCTTCTCATTCCAAATTGCTACAGATTTCAATTTATAGGTCCAATGTGGCAAGTAAGACTAAGAAACTTCCAAATGAATCCCTTGGGCTCCACATATTTCTCCCTGATGTCATTGTATAATAGTAGCCCGACCTCCTACTCTTGATCAGGCCTATTATCTGCGATGGTAAGGCAGTTCATCTTTTCACCTGCTAGGTCCTTGAGCAAAAGATATTCAATGTACTGATGGCAATCCTAAGTTATTGCTCAATGGGAAGGACTAAGAGTGGTCTTTCTTTGAGGGCCATGGCCTCTGATCCTGGTAGAGCTCAAAGTTGCATATATGAGTCATACAAAATGTTCCAGTAGATCATAGGGGATGATGGTGAGCATAGCCATTCCTTCTTCAGTGACTTGGTTCCTGGACCCTGCATCCTTCCTATTGAAGAAGTAGTACTATTGAATGCTCTTTAATTAAAAATACATTGTATTCTATAAAGTTGACATCTTTTTAGCATGATCCCTCCACACTGGCACTTCAGCTGTGCCTTTAGAAGGCCTTTCCAGTATTGTACAGAGTTGGCCACCTCTGGACGGAGGGGTATATGTGATGACAGATGAATCACATAGTCATAGGCTCAATCCTACACCTCCTTCTCTGGACAAAGCGTACGCAGTTTGAGATTCTAAGTCTATAGATCAGTTATTCCATTAGTTCCTGAGTAATGGTGATAGCTGATCCTTTACAGGCGGGAAAAGTAAACCCATACTTGAAGTAGGTGTCTGTCCCAGTGAGGATAAACTACCAGAACTTTTATGAAAGAAAGTGCCTGATGCATTCAGTTTCCCATCAAGTAGCTGGGTGGTCGTCTTAAAGAATGGCCTTTTCAGGGGATCAGGGTTGGTTTTGCTCCTGATGAACTGGACACTCACAAGCAACAATATCTGGTTTGAATTTTTGTCCCTGTCCAAATCTCATGTCGAATTGTAATCCCCAGTGTTGGAGGAGGGGCCTAGTGGGAGGTGACTGGATCATGGGGGTGGACTTCCACCTTGCTCTTCTTGTGATAGTGAGTAAACTCTCATGAAATCTGGTTGTTTAAAGGTGTGTAAGCACCTCCCGCTTCTCTCTCTTCCTCCTTCTTCGGCCAAGTAAGACGTGCCTGCTTTCCCTTCACCTTCTGCCATGATTGTAAGTTTCCTGAGGTCTCCCCAGCCATGCTTCTTGTACAGCCTGCAGTATTGTGAGTCAATTAAACTTCTCTTCTTTATAAATTACCCCGTGTCAGCTAGTTTTTTTATAGCAATGCAAGAACAGACTAATGCAATATCTAAACCAGCTTTGGCAAATGAGATTCCCTCATGTTAGATCCCTACATAGTCTTCCTCTCTGCTGCCATGGTCACTCTATTTATGTGATTATATTGTCAGTAATGAGGTGGTCAATGATAAAGCCTTGCTAATGTCATTGGCTGAATTGTTTCTTCCTTTGATTGTTCTGTGGGTTTCTGTGGGGAAATGCTGGTCTGGGATAACATGTGATAGAAAATTCTTTACACTTTTTGTACACTCTCATATGTTCATCTATGTGCCTCTACCCCATATCTCTTTGTTTCTGATTTTAGTGTCTTTTTTCTTTCAGACCACTGACCACATGGCCGGGTCATTGACCACTGCTCAGGAATCTGTAGATATTCTCATCTTAGGACTTTTACTTTTCATAAAAGGGAATGACCAGGTACACAGCTCACATCTCTGTCCTCTTCATGGCTTTTCAAGGCCACCTCCAAATATAGCTGGAATGCAGTGGTGTCCATTTTTGGCTTACATCCGTGCTTCAAGCTGGCCCATCCATAACATAAACTTAATTTTTACCTCCTTTTTCAGCTGGCCACACAGGACCTCCCATATGACCATAAATGTAAGCCGGAGGGGAAGCACTGATGCAACTGTACTTGGTGATGAGGGATTCTGGGCCAAATATTCATGTCCTCTGCCCCTGATTAAGCTTGAACTCAGATGCACCATCTCCATCTTCAGTGAATTTCTGCCATGTATATCCAGCATTATGACTTGAAAGGTCTAACAGAATGTATCTCATAATTAGCAATTCCAAGCACATGGTGACATTATTGTGAACTGTTCTGATTTTCTTTTCTAATTAGAACAAAAAAGAATACAGTTGCCAAATCAATGGCCATATACCATGTACCTGAGGCCTTATTAATCTGCTCAAGCAATAGCAGCACATCTGGAACAGCAGAAGCCATCAGGGCTACTATTTGAATATCATCTATGTTCATTCTCCAATACGAATCAAATAGTGAATTAAATGGAAATCTGGTAACAACCAGCAACCCTTCATCCTTTTGGTCTTTAATGGTGGCGTCTCTGCCCTTTTTCCTGGGAAACAATATTGATTTTTTAGTTACTCTCTTGGACAAAGAGAGACAATTTTAGAGGCTCCCATTTTTCCTTTCCCATTGCGATATCACTTACTGAATAAACCAGATGCTCAATATGGTGATTGCTCTAATTGCCAAGTCTAGAAAAAGTTACTGGGTGTGTTCATAGATCTAGTAGCACCACTGTGAGGTGAATTTTAGTCAGGACTTCAATTATCTTTTTCTTAAGCCTCCATTCTAAAAAGAGAGCCTGTGACTACTCTTTTGTTCTTTAGGTATTAACATCAACATAGACCTCATGTCAAATAGTCCTCGAAACTTCTTGGTGATTGCTATATTGCAAATGTGTCCCTCATGTGTCATGTGTTAAACACTTATTTCCCAATGCAACAGTGCTGGAATATGGGGCTTCATAATAGGTAATTCGGTCATGAGGAGTCTGCTATCATGAATAGATTAATGTCATCATGAAGAGAGTAGGCTAGCTATAAAATTGAGCTCACCCCTCTCTTGCTCTATTGTTCTCACTTTCTGTTGCTCTTCCATCTTCTGTCATGGGATGAGGCAGCAGGAAAGCCCTTGCAAGGTGCCAGCACCATGCTCTTGGACTTCCCAGCCTCCAGAATCATAAGCCAACTAAATTTCTTTTATTATAAATAATCCATCCTATGGTATTCTGTTATAGCACCATAAAACAGACTAGGGCAGTAGTGATCCCCCTTTCCTCAATATATGCCCACCTGATTAAATGTCTGTAAGTCCTTTGGGAAAGGACTAGGAGAATTGTCAGGGTATATTTTTGCCATGACATTGTATGGTTCTTCTGGTAGGGGTTCATCATTCCTAAGTCTATGGGTTCTGCATCTGAATGTTGGTTCAGATCTGACCACTAAGCAATATATTGTCAGTTGTAATTGAAATGATCACCTTCAGCCTTTTGCTCCTCCGTTCTTGTCCTTCTGTTCCATTATAGATATTAAACAGCACTTCTGCTGGCTGCCCATTAATTTTCCCCTAGGGACACTGTACTCTATTAATCATTTCCATGACTTTCCAATTCAAGCCACTACTCTCCAATTCAAGCCCTCATAAGCTGATCCTTAAAGATTGTTATGACAAGTGAAGTCTTCTGCCTTCTGTTGTTTAAATGTCACCAACTGACTTCTATTACTTTAGAGCGCCATTACTCCTATGGCTGTTAAGAAACTTAGACCTGTGACAACCTCTCTATACTTTGTCTTGAATCTCCAGAAGAAAACCACCGCTTAAATTCTTTGTGATGTTTGTAGCACTCTCACCAGGGCATTGCTGGCGGTCTTGGTGAATGGCGTGTCCTCTGAGCCCACTCATGGAACATAATTCTCTGGTGAGTATTCTGGTCAAATATAATGTATCTATTCTATCATGCCCACTTCCTGCTTTCTCTGGTTGCTTTGTCTTCTCTGTCAGGGGAAACTCAGGCTTTCCATTTCACTGTGAGTTGGCCATCAATTTATGCAGTCTTTATACAATTTATACAGGCTTCTTCTGGCAATGAGATTACCTGATTCCCCAGAAATGCCCCCCAGTCCCTGCATTCTTGCTTATCCAACCTTAAATTCCAGCCCAATCTGATCAAGGCTCATGCTGGTACATCCAGCTTATGCTTGCATTCTTTAGATCTCTTTCTTTCCTTAACATTTCTTTCTTCTTGTATCATGTCCAAAATCTCCCCTGCTGGGATCATGTTATATTAGCATTATCAGCCTGGCAGTCAGAACAGAAGGTAGAGGAACATCTTAGAGGGCACCTGTTACCTAGTTTGGAAGATGCTGTTGCTGCATCTTTTAGCACAACAGAAGTACCAGCTCTTATGAGGGAAGGGTAGGTCATGTCTAAAAGTCCAGGAGTCTGGGGAGTAGGAACAGGTCACACAGTCAACATCCTCATGGGCATCAAATGTCTTGGTTCAATGTTTCAGAATTCCAGTTTTCCCACCAGGACCCTGACCTTTGCACAATAGACCTACTTGCCTTCATTGAGTGTCCAAAAGTCTTGGGAGGTTTGCAATTCCACTGATTGAGTTGTAAGCTTGTCATTCAACTATATCTCTTCTTTTACTGCAAGAGAGAAGGCTCTTATCATAAGCCATCACAGAGGTCTTTGGTTTTCACACAGCCATAAACTGCTAATAGTCCTCAGTCTTCTTTACTCTTTTGAAGGGCATCAATACAACCTAGAATCAATATCACTATGCTGTTTTTATAGACATTGCTTTCCCCCTTGTTTTCAAATGCCTGAATGAGCACATCAGCCACAGCATTCTCCTCCATGGGAATATTTTCCCAGGCTACTACCAGGGAAATCCTTACCAGTGGAGGCATTACCTTGAGCCAGGTACTATCTATCCCACCAACGAACCAAGATGGTGTCCTTTTTATTGCTGGGTGGCAAGTGACCAAGTTCAGCATCACCATCTTACTGCATATCTTATCAGACCACTCCTGGGTCCAGTACCACTTGTGTTAGTCTGGATGCTCTAAAAGTAGCCCCCCTCCATGTTGGAATTAAATATGCAATTATTTTATTCAGAGAAATACCTGTGACAGAAATGAGTGGAGGAGGCACCTGAGAAGAGTATTTCAGACCACAGTTTCTGAGACTCTTGATCCATTATGCTCCCTGTAGTTGGATATCTATAACACACATTCTCATAGCTGCCACAGATATGTACATTAATTGTCATTATTCCTATGTTCCAAATAAGAAAATGAACACAGAGTGCTTGAGTCACTTGCCTAAAGAAATATCAAACAGAGGACCTGGGAGATATTCCAGCAGTTTTGCTTCAGCATCCATAATTTTAACCAGTTTTCTAGGCCCTAAAATAATAAAAACCAGCAGTTCATGTCACAAAGACTGTCCAAAAGGCCCTGTTAGGGACTAAACTGTGCTCTCCCCACTCTGCAATTAATATGATGAAGCCTTAACCTCCAGTGTGACTATATCTGGATATAGAGCCTTCGGAAAAGTAAAGTTAATTGGTATTATAAGGGTGCGGCTCTAATCTGAAAGGATTGGTGTCTTTACAGGAAGAGGAAGAGACACCAAATGGCTGTCTGTCCACAAACAGATGGAGGAAGGACCATGTGAGGACACAGCAGGAAGGAGGTTGCCTGGAAGCCGATGAGGGAGGCCTTATCAGAAATCAACCTTGCTTTCTGCCTGATCTTGGACTTCCCGCCTCTGGATCTGTAAGAAAACAAATGTCCCTTGTGGCCAGGCACAGTGGCACATGTTTATAATTCCAGCACTTTGGGAGGCTGAGGCAGGCAGATCACCTGAGGTCAGAACCAGCCTGGCCAACATAGTCAAACCTTGTCTTACTAAAAATACAAAAAAATTAGCCAGACATGGTGGCATGCACCTGTAGTCCCTGCTACTCAGGGAGGCTGAGGCAGGGGAATCACTTGAACCCAGGAGGCAGAGGTTGCAGTGAGCCGAGGTCGCACCACTACACTCCAGCCTGGGTGACAGAGGGAGACTCCATCTCAAAAAAAAAAAAGAAAAAAAAAAGAAAAGAAAAGAAAAGAAATATCCCTTGTTTAAGCCACTCAATCTGTGGTACTTCGTTATGGAAGCCCAAGCAGACTCATACAGATCCATCATTAAAAATAAGAAAATTACAACAAAATTAAGAGTCACTAATATAAAGGGATGGATTATAGGTAGTTTATCTGATGGTATTTGTTTTTGAAACAGAAGAACAGCTCACACTGGTGAGGACCACCTGACTGCAGCTGAGGAACACTGCAGGCAGAGGAGAGTTCACTGGGGCAGCACTCTCCATCCAACTCACCCATCTACATTCAAATCTTCTGTTCTTCCCTCCTAGGAAAACAAACCACAACTCATCATGTGTGCCAGGCATGCAAAAAGTTCCCTAGAAGCCTGGAAATAATCACACCCTGAAACTGGGTTAACTAGGCTGCAATTTCAACAACACACTTAGTCACACACACTGTTTCCTTATTTTCTCCTATAAATTGGAGATAACAGAGCTTCAGCAATTATATGCCATTGATATCTATTAATCAAACATTAAGTATTTGCTGGACACCAAATGTTATCCTGGCAGTAAAACAAATCAATTCACTATAAGGATCTGTCTAGTCTTAGGCATTTTATTGAATTCTCAGCAAAAACAAATAAACAAAACAAAACAAACAAATAGTAGGCAAGGAAAAGACTCTAGAAATGAATGACTACCTCACTTTTGGTCAACTCTTCAACCAGTATGGCCAGCAGTCCAAATTGGCACTCTGACCCTACAGGTATCAGTCTTTGAACAAATATTGATGAAGTTGCTCGACCAGTGATTCCCTGACACTGAGGGTCAGTGGGAGAAGAAGACACCATCACTGCAGAGATGACTTTCAGAAACTAGCTATCCATGCCTGAATACATTCATGCTCCTCAATGTGGGTTACTGGGACAGTCATTTTCAGTAATTCAGTCTGCTTATTCAAAATATTCTCAGCTGAGACACACTACATATCAGAATATGGACGGAAGGGAAGAAGATACATTTACAACAAGCCACCTTCTCCTCCAGCACACTAACCCTGTAACTATTATGCACAATCAAGTGTGAGAATTACCGGTACAAATAAATGTAATAGGAATGGAAGAGGGTGTATCTGATGAATGAGACCGAGAAACTAGAGTCTCCAGGTAGCCTCTTCACGGTGCTAGGTAGTTCGTTCAGGTTTGGACAAGATACAACCAGAGGTTACCAACGTGGGGAATGGGACTTGTAAGAGTCAGTATGTCATCAGGGTCTTTTTAAGGAAAGTCTGAGTTTGGAGAGAGATTCAGTATCCTTAGGGAAGCTAAGTAAAATCAGAAAACAAGGGCAGAGGCAAAATTGCCCCAGAGTCAGAAGATGTGTAAAACTCAGTGGGCATTTCTGTTGTGCAGATGTAAGCCCTGACCACTGAATACTATATTTAAGAATTTCAGGTTAATCTTAGGTCTAATTTATTGCTAAGGTAAAGCTCTTTGTGTATTCATTACCTTTATTCAGATTGTTTCAATGGATGGTGAGGGATAAACTAGTCTTGCTTTGAACACAACACAATAAAATTAGAAATAAACAACTAAAGAACAGCTCAAAATAAAATTACATAGGTCTATAATTTTTTTTTTTTTTTGAGACGGAGTTTCGCTCTTGCTGCCCAGGTTGGAGTGCAATGGCGTGATCTCAGCTCACTGCAACCTCCACCTCCCAGATTCAAGCTATTCTCCTGCCTCGACCTCCCCAGTAGCTGGGATTGCAGGCGTGCACCACCACGCCCGGCTAATTTTGTATTTTTAGTAGAGATGGGGTTTCTCCATGTTGGTCAGGCTGGTCTCAAACTCCCGACCTCAGGTGATCTGCCCACCTCAGCCTCCCAAAGTGCTGGGATTACAGGCGTGAGCTACCGGGCCTGGCCACGTTTGTTGCAAAATTATGAATTTTGTAACAAATCACTAATTCACAATTTTATTGAAGAGGGTGTCTTAAAAATCATAGACATAGAAATAATTATCAGTGAAAACACTGTATAATAATATTTGTGAGATAGTTCTAAAGAAATGTTTATATATAACTCTAAACATATTTCCTAGAAAACGTGAAATGTTGAAACTATAGAACTGAGCACTCACATCAAAGACCTGGAAAAAAGGAAATGTAGCAACCCCTTTAGTAATAAAGTTAAAGGAAATAATAAATATAAGATCAAGACATATAAATTAGAGAATTAGAAAATGAATTCAATGATAATATATTGACAACTTGAATCTTTGAAAAGATGAATAAGATATCCAAAGTTTTAACATATGAAACAAGAAAAAAATAAATTGCAAACAAACAAAATACATTAACGAGGAGAAGGACAATTATAGATTCAAGGGAGGTTAATAGAATCATAGAGGAAAATATTGATCAAATATACACGCAACTGCCTACATAAAATTGATGTAAATATATTAGACACGGTATTGTGCAAATGGAAATAGAAACCTCAAAGGAGCATATGGCTTTAAAGAGCTGAGCAATAAGACTAATGAGAAACATCTTCCATTCTGCCCTGAAGGCCCCTGACCCAAATGACTTCTACCAAAATTTCAAGGAACAGAGAAAGTCAAATCCATTCAGTCTGTTTTACAAGATGTTTATAAACATAATGTCAAAACCTTAAGAAGTAGACTAAAAGAAAGGAACAATAAGTCCATTTTATTTGTAACTACAGTTTTGCAAATATTAGATATAATATTTCTAAGTTATTTATTACACACAAGAGTCGTTAGCTAAAATAGTCACAGGTTTTGGATTTGATCTGCACATATTTAACAAAGCATATAGTATTTTCTTCTTTAATCTATTCATGTGGTAAGTTACACTTACAGATTGACTTAATTGCTGGGATGTATATTTATCAGAGAATATTTGTTAAGATCCGCAAGGAGACAGTACACAAAAGTCTATGACTCTGATTTTTGCTTGTGATATTGATAATTTGGAAGCCACACTGTCTATAACTGGAAAAATTGATAAAGAAAATAGGATGAATGCATACAATAAAAGAGTATGTAGCAGTATGAAGCATCCTATAGCCTTGAGTGATAAAATAAAATAGAATAAAATATATAGCATAATTTAATACATGTTAAAATACATATGCATATGAATGATACTTCTTAATTAAAGGAGGCATATATGATCAACATAATAATGCGTGTATTAAGTACCTTATAGAATATGTCTAATGGGGGAAAGGAAGGAAGTTGTTTCCAGTGAACAATGAGAAATAAAATACACAAGAGAAAAATAAAATGGAAAGCCAGCATCTTTATATGAACTAATGAGATGGTGTACTTTGAATTGAGGAGTCTATAATTTCAAACCTACATACTTGGGGAGCACCAAATTTTCAAAATAAAAATAAAATAGGAAGAAATGTCATTTTAGACTATGACTCACTGCCCTTCCTCCTATATATGGTAATTATCCCCACACATTTAAAGATACATTTTTTAGGCACCTTGAATTTCTGTTGGTTCAATTGTAATGTTATATTTTTATGGAAACTGACAGTGGAATTCTAAATGTGTATTTGAGTGCACAACTGTGATGGGTCAACTTGGATAAGTGCCAACATAGATAGCCTGTAGTACCCAGTAGTTCAAAACTA
The DNA here is from genome assembly GCF_043159975.1 of Macaca nemestrina. Classification (NCBI taxonomy): domain Eukaryota; kingdom Metazoa; phylum Chordata; class Mammalia; order Primates; family Cercopithecidae; genus Macaca; species Macaca nemestrina. The sequence goes on along the minus strand of NC_092125.1, from coordinate 9,912,859 downwards.
ATGCAAAGTGTTGCTGTGAAGCTGTTTCACAGATGTGATTAACATGTACAGCCAGTTGACTTAGATAAGGAGATTGTCTTCTATAATGTGAGTAGGCCTGATCCAATCATTTGAAAGGGGCTACAAGCAGAACTGAAGTTTCCCCAACAAAAAAGAAATTCTGCCTCCCAACCGTTTGCTCCCACCTGAGACCTTCCAGGCTGTTGGCCTACCCTGTGAATTTCAGACTTGTCCTGCCATACCCCACAAACGCATAAGTCAATTCCATGAAATAAATCTGTGTGTGTATGTGCATGTATGTCTCTGTATGTCTGCAGTCTATGCATCTGTGTGTTTGTGTATGTGTGTGTGTGCACCCATCTCTTATTGACTCTGTTTCTCTGGTGGAATCCTGACTTACAAAAACCTCCAAACTTTAATTACCAAAAGACAACAATTAAAATTACGAACAAAATGATCACTAATTTCAATATTAATGTTGAATTTGGTATAAAGTGCCACAAATCCAGAAAAAACAAATATAGTTGACCGTTGAACAATGCAGAGATTAGGAGTACTGGAGGTCCCACACAGCACACAGTCATAAATCTGTGTACAATTTTTGACTCCCCCAGAGTTTAACTACAAATAGGCTACTGTTAACCAGAATCCTTACCAATAATATGAACAGCTAATTAACACTTTTTTAATGTTAAATGTATTATATCTTGCATTTTTACAATAAACTAAGCTAGAGCAAAGGAAAGGAGATTAAGAAATTCATAAGGAAGAGAAAATATATTTACTGTTCAATTAGTAGAAGTGAATCGTCATAAAAATCTTCACCTTTATTATCATCCTTACACTGAATAGGCTGAGGAAGAGGAAAAGTAAGGGTCGTGCTGTCTCAGGGATAGCAGAGGCAGAAAAGGTGGAGAAGGTAGAAGGGAGGTAAGAGAGTCAGGCACATTTGGTGTAATTTTACTAAAATATATTGTATTTTCTATCTTATTTTCTGCTTTTACATTTCTCTAAAAATATTACTCTATGCTACCAATCCTTCCATCGTTTGCTTTAGTTTCAAAGCCTATATCATAGAAGGATCCATGTCATACAAAGTCAAAAGCAGTCTTGAATAATCAAAACCCTTCTGCCAGATTATCTAATATCAATTTGTCAAATTTTTTTGACAGGATCTTGCTCTGTCACTCAGGCTGGAGTGCAGTGGTATGATCTTGGCTCACTGCAACCTCCTCCTCCCAGGTTCAAGCGATTCTCTTGCCTCAGCCTCCAGAGTAGCTGGGACTATAGGCATGCGCCACCACCCCCAGCTAATTTTTGTATTTTTAGTAGAGACGGGGTTTTGCCACATTGGTTAGGGTGGTCTTGAACTCCTGGCCTCAAGCGATCCACCTACCTCGGCTTCCCAAAGTGCTGGGACTACAGGTGTGAGCCACCGTGCCTGGTCTTGGCACTGCTTTATAAATTTCTTCTTCCTCATTGTCTGATACTGGTTCAGAGGCACTCATCTCCGTCAAGTCCACCTCTGTTAATTCCTCTGGTGTGGTGTCTATTAGCTCTTGAATTTCTCTAAGATCCATACCTTGAAAGCCTTCCATCTACCTTTTTTTTTTTTTCTGCCATATCCACAATCTCTTCAATAATTTCCTTGATTGATTCTGTCGTAAATCTCGTTACTCAGTTTTCTCCAGCAGGAATTCATTGTGTAGGGCTTGATGGCTTTTGCGTCTTTTTCTATAGCAACAATGGCATCTTCAATGGGGTAATCCTTCCAGACTTTTATGATGTTCCCCCTTTATTTATCTTACATAACGTTGATAATCCTTCCCAAAGAGTATCATGTGTCGTGAGCATTAAAATCTTTATGATCCCCTATCTAGAAGCTGAACTAGAGATGTATTTGGGACCAGAAGACCACTTTGATGCCTTCAGTGTTGAACTGATGGGGTTCTGCCTGGCCAGGGGCATTGTCCAGTATCAAAAGAGCCTCAAAAGGCAGTCCCTTACTGGCATGGTACTTCTGGACTCCAGGGAGAAACCATCAGTGAAACTAACCCAGAAAAAGGGTTTTTAGTGTCCAGGCCTTCTTGTACAACCAAAAATTCTGGCAACTGGTTTATCTTTCCCCTTCAAGGCTCAAGGGGTGAGCAGCTTTATAGATAAGGGTGGTCCTAATCATAAACCCGACTGCATTTGCAGAAAACAGTAGAGTTAGCCTATAACTTTCTGACTGAAATTCTGGTGCTCCCTTTTCTTCTTTACTAATAAATGTCCTTTGCAATTTTTTTCCAGAATAAGGAACTTCCATTGTTAAAAACCTGTTCAGGCAGATATCCTTTTCTTCAGTGATTTTCTTAATGGCATCTGGGAACTTCTCTGCTGGCTCTTGGTCAGCAGAAGCTGCTTCCCCTGTTGTCTTGACTATTTTTTTAAGCCAAACCTTTTTCTAAAATTATGAAGTTATCCTTTCCTGGCATTAAATTCCCTAGCTTTAGATCCTTCGCTTCCTTTTGCTTTAAGTTGTCATATAATGGCTTCAGTTTTTCACAAATCTTATTAGTCTATAGGTATCCCTTTTTTTATAGTAATCCTGCACCCACATAAAAGCTGCATTCAAACATAAGATAAAAATGCATTTCACAAAAAGTGCAAGGTTTCTGCACCTGCTAGCATAGCAGCAGCAATGGCTTCATGAATTTCCTTTTCTCTTTTTTACAAAGGTCCTTATGTGGGATCCATTTATCTTGAAATGGCAGGTAACCACAGCTGCAGACCTCAATCCATGGCACATATCAAGCACTACAACTTTTTCTTGTAATGTCATGACTTTTCTCTGCTTTGGGGAGGCACTTCCAGCATCATTAGTGGCACTTCGTATGGCTCCCATGGTGTTATTCAAGGTTACGATATTGCACCAAACACGATGAAAAATACCTGAGAACTACAAGAGACCGCTTTTACTGTGATAGGCAATTTGCTGGAAAGATAAACTACTCATGCAGAGATGACTGGCTTTACTAGGTGTTTTAAACAGATACTCACAATGTTGTAAGCAGATACAACACTTGAGTTCATCACAATAGCAACAGAAGATGGCTACAAATTATCACAGTGGATGCACTGCAGTGAATTTTATGCAGTTATGATTTAATATTGCATCTTTATGTTTGTTTACATTTCTCTCAGCTGCAAATGGCGCCATACACAGTCTGTGTGTGCATAAGTTTTGATAAAGTTTTACTTTTTATAATAGATTTGTGTATTTTTTGTGGTAGTAAATGACATAACAGATAAGTATCTACACATATTTGATGCATCCATGACATACATAATATATTCTTAATTTTTAAGATATTTGTAGCCTATGCTGTTTGTCTATGAGTTTTTTCAAACTGTCACAACTCTCCAAAAAATTTTGCAATATAGTTATTGAAAAAACCTTGCATATAAATGAACCTTTAAAGTTTAAAGCCATATTGTTCAAGGGTCAACTATAGTCTTTTTTGATTGATTTCATTTCTATGATGAATCAAATGTGTTTTGAATTTCTGACGTTGCTGTAGGAAGGTGATTTTATGTATGAGTCTGTACTCAGAGATTTACCTCATTTTATGAAAATTACCTCTTCATGTTCTCAAAAGTTAGGTATTGACACTATCTTCAGAGTTGCAAGTATATGCAGAGTCAGGAAAATTTCAGGTAGGCAATTGTTAAGCTTATGTGGTAACAATACTTTGTTATTAACAGCAAAAATTTTAACTTTTGTCTATTTGTGAACTGCTTGCTTTCACATTCAGTATTTAGCCAGTAACTCTTTCATTTTGGCATGTTCTGTTTTCAGATATGCTGAAAGCCTTAGTTTTTCTTTGTAATTTCAAAATATTTGCTCAACTCTCTCAGCAAAACAGTTCTTCCTTTACTATCCCTTGGGGAGATTGGACCAAACTGTCAATAGTTCTTTCTTTGAAATGTCAGTTTTGCCATTTGAATATTTAAGCCATCATGGAGGGGGTCAGAAAAAAGAAAGCATCTACTAACTTTATTCTTTCATCGATCTCTTCTGCCCCTTTTTCTGCTCCCACTTGAGGTGTAGTTTCTGTGTCTGGGTACATCTGTGTGGCTAGGAATTGGCTAGACTTTAGAACTGCTGACTCTCCCTGCCTGGTGCCCTGGTGTCACCTGCATGATCCTGGCCATGGAAGATGGAGCGCCTCTGTTTCTCCCAGTACTTTTAGTTCTTTGTGAGCTTACCTTCTCTGCTCGTTCCAGTTAAAAGTCAGTCTGATTGACTTTCCTTGGAGGTCACTCTCTGTACCTCTTTCTCCTTCAGCCACTTGAACCTTCTATTCTTCTCTTTGACAGAGAAGCAAATGTGTTTACTAGAAATATTACACATTCAGAAACAAAATATTTTGAATACACATTCGTTTCTGAATGCACACATTTATCGTCTCCCCTAAACAGGTCTTGAGATGTAGGTAAGCGAAAACTAAAACTTAGATAACAAATACAGTAGAAACAGAAATAAAACGTTTTCTTCACTGGATCATATAAAGGAAAATACAGACCTTATTTGCTTTGTAGTCTTGGACAAATTATTTAACAGAACATCATCCGTAAAATGGGAATGATAGATATCTTGTACAGTAATTTAATGATTACATATGTAAAGTGCCTGGTGCATGTTTAATTAATGGTAGTTTGTTAATACTAAAGTATTATTAACTTTCCTTCCAGAAGGGACTTAAGTACATCATCACAATTTATTATCTCTTCTCTGTGATCTACAAACCAGAATCACAAGATGGGCTGAGAACCTCACTTCTACCCTCCTTAAAATGACTTCTCTACCCATGGTGCATTAATCTGTTTTCATACCTGAGACTGGGCAATTTACAAAAGAGGTTTATTGGACTTACAGTTCCACATGTCTGGGGAGGCTTTACAATCATGGCAGAAGGCAAGGAGCAGCAAGTCACGTCTTCCACAGATGGCAGCAGGAAAAAAGGAAAAAAAAAAAAAAAGCTTGTGCAGAAAAACTCCCATTTTTTAAAACCATCAGATCAAATGAGACCCATTCACTATCACAAGAACAGGGTGGGAAAGGCCCCGCCCCTATGATTCAATCATCTCCCACCAGGTCCCTCCCACAACACATGTGAATTATGGGAGCTACAAGATGAGATTTGAGTGGGGACACACAGCCAAACTATGTCACATGGCTTCGTGAAGCGTTAATAGTGGGGCATCTTTGTTCCCTGCAAGTTGTTCAAGTGTCTTGACCCTGGAATATCAAAATGGAAACATCATTGCTATCTTCCCCAGGAGTCTCATTCAATTTGGACTTTCATATAAAATTGTCAATGTATAAATACAAATTAGGCAGCCCCCTGCCCCTTAGAGAAGAGACAAATGTACTTTTGTCTATTCTTTACAAAGATTTTAAGCTGATATAGCTGGAGAGGTTAATTTGTGACTGATTGTATTCAACACAGCCAGCAATTTATATATTTGGAGTGTATTTAGTTTGAGGATCTGCCTTTGAATTTTTTCACTGAACTGAAAGACACATATGTAGTTGAGCTTCTGCTGCCTTTTTTTTTTTAACCCAATGAAGTACTACCTAGATGGCAAAGAGATCCAGCAACAGAATTCAGAAGAAGAAATGAAGTAAAACAGAGCTAGACCCAGAACCCATACTACGGACTTGACCTTCAGGTTCCTGCTGTTACACAGAACGCATCACTATTAATTGGAGGAATAGCAAGACAGCCAACGAGCAGAGGGCTGGACCTCACTCGTTCATAGAGACCTTGGCCTTTTCAAAACCTGTCCCTCCTCCACAGCCACCGAGATTGGTGGGATGGGAACCTGAGAAAGGAGAGGACTTCAGAGCGTGCTAAGCCCCTCCATTTGAAGCACTTCTCACTAATTTCAAAAATGAAAAATGACAAGAGTTACAGAATCAGTATTAGATGGGAACAAGGAGGTTGGGTCCCAGTCAAGAAGGGAGATTTGACACGGAAGACTTGAAAGCAATGATTGAAATAAAAGGAAAATGTTTCATGTCTGTATCCCCAAAGTAGTTTAGACGCCACCATAAGCCAACTGACTGCATGATCACTTCTATTTATTCTCATAAATACTATGTACCAATATGGATAGTACTTTATGCAGGATCCAAAAAATATTTAAAAACTACAATTACATTTACATAAAATAGACATAAGTTAGGTTAGATTGAAATAGATCAATATTTTTAGGCAAGTTACATTTGAATGGTAAAATATTTATGTGATTTTTTAATCTTTTTCTCCATTCATCATGTATTTCATAAAGTGTTTGTGTTGGCTTATAAATTAAAATATAATTTTATAAACCATAAGCATGACTTAAAATTATTCATTCCTATCTCTCACCTAAGTTTTCATCTAACTGACATAAAATCTCTATCCTTCCCTTCTTACTCAAATTCCTTACCTTTGTTCTCTCTGCTTTTCCACTTGGCATCTCCCATTCGGCCTTCAACCCTAGCTTTTACCTTTGAAATTGTACACAGTCTATTCTTATGAAGATAAAAGTCTTCCCTCCTGAAATTCATCCCATGCAGAGCCATAGGAATGATCATCTTAAAACTAAGATCTTATTACATCCACTCTTCCTTTCGAAAAATTGTCAATGGCTTAGTTTCCCATTGCCTATGTTATGAAGAACTCATTTTTGCATTTAACATAAAGCCTTACTTTCTCCCCCTCTCTGCTCTTAATCATCCCTTCACTCCCATTTATTTTTATCTCTTTTCTGCCTGTCTCTCTAGCCTCACCTGTCAACTCATCTTTTCTTCAAAATTTACAGCCCAATGACACTAGTATGATTACAGCTCCCTACAAACATAATCTGATGATTTGTTCTTCATTTCTTTTAGGCTTGCAAAATATTTCCTTCTTTCTGGGAAGGGCCTCCCCCTTCTCTTGCTTCCAAGATTCCTACAGTCTCGTTGAGTATTGAGCTCATCCAGGAAGCCTGTCCTGAGACTCAGGATTGTTGAAGTGCTCTTTCTTTGTGCTCTCATTTCCTCGTTAAAACTTTTACGGAATTATCATTTTTTGTTTGTTTATCTACGTCCACCACTAAACAATGATAAATTTGGGAGCAGAGATAATGTCTTGTTCCCCTTTGTATCTCTGGTGTTTAGAATATTGCCTGGCACATAATCTGATTTTAGTTTTTAAAATGAAAGAATTAAATCATTAAACTACATTTATAAGATGCATTTATTCTAACAACTATAAATTTGGTTGAGCACTATCATATAGCTCATAGATTGAATGGCTATCCACAAAAGATGTCATGATAAATTTGATTAGATGTTTTATTACACGGAAAGGAAAACGCACATTGATTATACCATTCTCTTAGGGGCCACGTTAGAAATGATGTTGAGAGAGGAAATGACATGGGTCTGTTATGATCCCATACGTGGCCTCAGTTGGGCACACTCACATGAGACACGATGCATTGACCTGAACCAAGTACAGAAGATGAATCATCTTTTGCTACCTCTCTCCCCTTTACAGCCAGTCCATTTCTGTTCTACTGTCCCAGTTTCCAGATTGCTCTCCCATTCTCGTGGAAATGACTTAATCACAAATGGAACTTAATAATGGCAACTTCTCAATGAAAAATGGCCCTCAGAATTGTTCACCTGAGTCATTAAATCAGGGCATACTTATCCACCAGCTCTCCTTTCTTGTTGGTCAAGAGGATTTTTACACTTCCTGGTTTGTCTCCTGCCTCCCAGTCCACCCAATGACCCCTTCCCTTGGGGCCACTCCTGATGAAGCACAAGTCCCTGCAGGGCCCTCAGCCCATGGGGGTGGCCATATTTGGGCAGTTCCCAGTCTGTGGGCTCGGCTATCTGGGGAGCAGATTTTGGGTCTGGATCTCCCTGGGGAGTGGGTCCTGGGCTTGGATCTTTCCCTGGGGGGCCCCCTTACTCCTTCCTCTCTCGTCCTCCTCCTTTCCCATTGCGGTAAATATTTTAACGAAATGGAAAGAAAAAAAAAAAAAACAAAAGCAAAAAAACTTCCTGGTTTGTCTCACCTTGGAACGCCTGAGTAGGTCCCTACAGCACCTGTGTGGGAGCAGCACAGAGAATCCCCTGAGCAAAAAGTAAGAAATATGTGATACAGCCAAGGCACAGTATGTCAGGTTGCATTTACATAGTGATGGACAGACCAAACATAGAACAACAAGGTGGGTGAGTGAAGAAGACCTAGGTACAACAAGTGTCTAATGTAAGCAGTAATAATAGTGGCATTTCTGGTTTTCAGTGGGTAAATGAATGAGATGCTCAGCCTCCCTAGGGCAAGGGAGGGAAAGGGAAAGTATTGTAGATGAAATAATCATTGAGTTGTACAAAATACCAGCTTCAGCCTCAATGAATTACTACAGTACAGAATGAAATGCTTTGGCAAAGTCAATGAATAAAAAGGAGCGATTTTTCTATTTCCCTTCCTTGGCATCTTACTTACAGGAATAATTTCATTCTGACTCTGTGTAATGAGGTTTATGACCCTGGGCAAGTGAATGACTTGGCTAGGCTCCAATTTCTTCATTTATAAAATGAGATGATCACTGAGTTCCATTCTGGCTCTAACATTACGATTTTATGAATCTATGTGCACACAATATACTAGAGTTTAAACTCTGAATTTCTGGAACTGTACAGGTCTGTATTATTGCATGTAACTGTTCTGATGGATTATCTACTAGGATTTTCCCAGTGCTTGGAGATGTCACTGCATTTTGGGTTTTCTTCTTCTGTGTGCTGATTATAATGATATGTTAATTGCTCTGGAATTTCCTAAATATTTATAGAAAGAAAAGCCTATGAAGAATGCATTCAGGAAAAGTAGTTTACATAGATTATATGAAAACCTTAGCATGTATGCCTTTGGAAATACTCACCTATCACTGGCCATTTAATGACAAATTTCCAGAGCTTTCTCATCAGAATTACAAATAACACTGAATGCTTTCCCTTGGCCTCCAGGTTGTTATGATCTGAGAGACTAACTCTGCTTCTGCTCCTCCTTCCACTCTCCCTCCCTTCCCTAATTCTAGCTACACTGGTTCATTTTCTGCTCCTTGATCACATTTAGGCTTTCTGCCTTAGTGTCTTAAAATTCATGTTCTTCCTGCTTGGGCTTTTCTGTTTGTCTGTATCTTCCCTTCTTCTCCTGATTCATCTCTCAGAGCAAACATGGCATCCCTGGAGAGGCCTGCCTGAGACATCCAGTATAAATTTGCTCCCGCCACACTCTATTGCTTCATTTGATGTTCCTTTTCAGAATTATTATTGTCTTTCTTTAGTTTTTGTGTAATATGTTTATTTGTCTGACCCTCATAAAAGGTAAATTTCATTCTAGCTTGAATTCTGAGTTCCCAGGAGAATATCTACAACATAATAAATGTAGGATAAATATTTGTTGGCCAAATAAATAACTGCTGAGTGGTACATGGGCCAACATTCAAACGAAAAAGAATACAGAGCTTGAAACTAGAATTCTTGTTTCAATTCTGTCTCTCATGTGATAGTATATAATCTGGGAATAACAATTACTGTTTACTTTACTGGTTGTTGCTTATGTTTAGACTTTATATATAGTTACCTGAAATCTCTGCCTTCGAGAACATTCAAGAAGAATCCATTCATTCTGTCATGTTTTATGTTAGAGTGTGAATCTTCATCACTATTAGTGGTGAAAACTTGTGCAAGTTACTTAGCTCCCCTCAATTTCCTTATCTATGAAACTGTGGTAATGACAGTACCTACCTCAGAGGTTAGATTCCGAGTGCTTGGGAAATACCTGACACATTGTAGCCACTATATAAGTGTGTTACTTGTTTTCGTTGTGTGCCAGCTTCTTTTCCTGTTAACAACTCTGATTTAAGCCTAATCATCCTCTGAGGCAGCACTCAAATGCCAGTTCTTCTGTAAAGCCTTTACTTATCTCCCTGTTTACCTATTCCTTCCCTACTACATCACACAGAACATTGGTGATTTCTTACATTTTATTCCCTAGTCAATACTTCAAAACTTGCTTGTTTATTTGTTTTCTTTCATAATATAAACTAAAGGATCATCGTGAATTTATCTAGTACATTCATTCAATTCTAGTACATTTCTAGCCATTATTTTGTGGATAAATGTATATTTCTGCAAATAGATGGAATTCTGATTGTCTAAATATATTTAAAATATTTATTCAAAACATTTGAATAAAACAATTTTCTTTTGTAAGCATCATTGGTCATGAATAGAAGGAAAATCAATTTTCAAAAATAGATTTGAAAAAAATAATTTTAAGTCAATTGCCTTTTGATTTCAAAATACCTCAAAAGGTTTATTCTTCTTGGACTATAATTTATTTACTAAAATTCAAAATGAGATAACTGAGAAAAAAGTTATTGCATTAAATAAGAAAAAGCCTGTATTCTCAGTCCCAAATGGATGTATATCTGCTATTTTATCAGAAGATTTGCAATTATAAAATAAATTCAAAAGCTTTCAGGATATTTCTTGGTAAAATTAAAATAGTTATATCCAACAATGAAGTGCAGAGGCAAATACTATATACAAATCATAGTTTTCATGTATTTTTTCAGTTACAGTCAACAGTGCTAATTATTTTATTTTTATACTTTTTCTTTTATTTTCTTTCTTTCTTTTCTTATTTATTTATTTGTTTATTATTATTATTTTTTAGACAGTTTCACTCTGTCACCTGGGCTGCAGTGCAGTGGTGTGAGCTCGGCTCACTGAAGTCTCAAACTCTAAGGCTCAAGCAATCCTCCTGCCTCAGCCTCCAGAGTAGCTGAGACCACAGACATGTGACACCACAACTGACTAATTTTTATATTGTTTTGTAGACATGGGGTTTTTCCATGTTACCCAGGCTTGTCTCGAGCTCTTGCGCTCAAGCACTTCACTCATCTCAGCCTCCTAAGGTGCTGGGATTACAGATGTGAGCCACTGGGCCTGGGAAATTTTTCCTAAATGTATTTAGAAGTTGAACAAGCATAATTATTTTATTTATTTCTAGTCAGTCATCTTTTCTTTTTTCTGTAATGACTGATCAAAAATCCTCTATCCGTCACCCCAAGACCCCAGGTATACACATGCAGGATCTTCATCTGCAGATAAAGTAAGACCATCTGATAGGAGCTTTTTGATTTCCTTCTGCCTCCAGTCATAAAAATCTCAGTACTCATTTACATTTACTTCCTTTCATTCTGTGTAAAATAAAAGCATCCAGTTTCAAGCTCAATCCCTTCCCACGCTTGACTGATTGGAGTAAAAAGACTATTAGATATACCGCATTTAGACACACAGTACCTGAACGGAAATCCCTGAACCTAATTTCGCTCACTTAGTAATCACAGGCCAATGGGTTATTGAATTAGCAATGTACACAGGAAAGTCCTAAATAAATTGGTTGTCTTCTTCTGCTTTCTTTTCCCTCTTAAATTCAAAAGTCTCTAAGACTTCAATTGTCTTTTTCTCTTAGTGTCTGTTTAATGATGGATGATTCCTTTTTCTTCTGTTCCTCTCTAATATATTCAATCTCTCATTTTTAAATCTTCATCTTGTCTGTATTCAAATTACACCCCTGCCAAAAACACACACAAAAAGAAGGAAACTATACCAAATTGCTTAAGATCAGTGATGAAGAGAAAACCTTAAAGCAAACAGAAAAAAAAAAAAAAAAAACTGAATTATACACAAAGGAACAAAAACATGCATGACAGTGGTTTCTTGTAGAAATAAGACCAACCAGAAGATAGTGAAGCAAAACCTTAAAAGGAATGAAAGAAAAACATTTCAACCAACCTAATAATGTACATTTGACCAAAATTAAATTCAAAACCAAAGGCAAAGATAAAAACTTTCTAAGATCAAGGAAATGGAAATAATTCAGCAGTAGCAGATCTGCACTATAAGATATATTAAGAAAAAGAAAGGTCCTTCAGGAAAAAGAAAAGTGACAGCCACTCAAAATCCAAATTTACAACAAGAAGAGCACTAGAAATTGTCACTATGTGAATATGTAGAATTTTATTCTCACTAATTAAATCTCTTTAAATAATAATTGTTTAAGGCAAAAATAATAACAATGAATTGTGAGTTTTGTAACATTCATCAGAAGTAAAATGTATAACCAAAAAAAAAAAAATCACAAAGAAGAGATAAACAGAAGTATATTCTTGTAAAGTTCACAGGGAAGTGGTATAATATCACTTTATGGTAGACTGGAATAAGTTAAAGATGTATGCTATCAACCCTAAAGAAAAAGAAATCACTAATATAATACAATAAAGAGTTATTGTTCAAAAGCCAACAGAGCACATATAATAGAACAATAAAAGATACCCAGTGTGTTCAAAACATGTCAGCAAAGAGGGAAAATTGAACAATGAACACTGGAGAAAAATAGGAAATAAATAGTAGAACGATATACTTAAGGACAAGTATATCAAAATTCACATGACATATAAATGCTTTACTTATTCCAGTGGAAAAAAAGAGATTTTCATATTGGATAAAAAAGCAGGACCCAACTATTGGCTGTCAAGAAAAATCCAAAATCCATTTAAAATATAAAGACACAAAAAGTTAAAAATAAAAGATGGAAAAAGATGCAGTATGTTAACACTAATCCGAAATAACCTAGAGTGGCTGTAGCAATATCGGACAAAATATATTTCCAAGGAAAGAATATGAACAGAGATAGAGAAGGTCATTTCAAAATGATAAAGGGGCCAACGCATCAAGACAGCATAAAATCTTGTGTTTATGAACCTAATAATAGAGTTTCAAAATTCATGAAGCAAAAACTAATAGACCTGAAAGAAGAAATAGAAGAATCCACAATTATAGGTGGAAACTTCAACAACCCTTTCTCTATAATTGATAGGACAAATAGACAGAAAATCATTAAGAACATAGAAATATTGGCCAATATTATCAACCTACTTGACCATCTCACAGTTATGCAGACTACACACCTTTTCAAGTATATCGGAACATTTAAGAAAGTGTTTCATAAAAGAACTGTCAACAATCTAAAAGAAAGAAACATTTTCCAGACTAAGTTTTTCTAGAAAAAATAATAATTTATTCCTGGCCACTTACTGCACAATATTTTCAAACATTTACCTTAGATCGTAACAGTTTTTCATATCAACACTTACAAGTTTGTATCAAATTTTCTCTGCTCTTTTCGCCATTGCCTTCTATCCAAATTGCTGTCCACCTCCTTTGTGCTACCTCAGCACTTTGTCCATAACCATGTCATAAAACTTTGCCTGTTGGAATCAGCTAGATTGTGAATTACCCTCATGCCTCATTTCTTTTTTATGATAAAACCAATGCTGACTTCTCAGTCTTCATCTTACTCTAACTCTCAGCAGCATTTGACAAGATTGATTCTCCTTCTTTCTTGAAACACTTTCCATCCGTTAGCTGTCATCATCACATGCTCTCAACATTTCTACAACTGCTCTGGCCCCTGCTTATCCGCTTCTCTCGGGTCCAGGTTAATATCCCCTGCTGGATTCAGGCTGCTGGATATAACAGCCCTGCTCCCATGGCCCAATTCTTTAAGTATGTTCTATTTTATTTACTCTTATCTTTTTTTAAACTATCTCTTCCAGTTCCGTGGCTTTACAAACCATTTGCATGCTGACAGACCCCAAATTTCTTTTTTTTTCCATTCTTGAATGTGACTACCTTCTCCAAAAAGAAAAAGAAAAATTTTTAAAAACACCAAATGTTTATCTTCAGCACACACATCTCCCTGAACCCCAGCCTCCGACATCTATCTGCCTGCTTGCCATTTCCACTGGCATGTCCCAGTCCTACCCTGTCCCAACATGAGCCCTGAGTCTTCTCTTCTCTCAAACCTTCTCCTAGCACAGGCTTTCACATTTCGTTAGAGGTAATTCCATTCCTGCAGTTGTTCAGGCTAAAATCCCCGGAGTCATTTCCAGCTCTGTTCGTTTGTCTCCTGTAATACAGCCAGTCCCTTAGCAAGTTCTCTGACCCCTGTCTTCAGAATCTATGCAGAGCTCACACCTCCTCCACTGTCACCATCCTGGCCCAAACCACCATTCTCTCTTACCTGGATTGTCATAGAGGCTTCTCAACCTGTCTTCTTGTTGATGCCCTCACTTTCTTCAGCCTGTGCTCAACATGGCAGGTCATGGCAGCCTGCAATTCAAAATCTGCTCATGGCTTCACACTGCACTCAGATAAAAGGTAAGCCTATTGCAAAAGTCTAGGGTCTTTCTGGATTTCGCATCCCACCTCTAGCTCATTACCTCTCCTCCTCCTCTGTGTATCACTCTGATAGACTAGAGCTTCCTCACTGCTGTTCAAACATCCCAGGCAAAATCCTCTGTACTTGGTATTCCTTCTGCCTAGATACAAAGGTGTCCAGTCTTTTGGTTTCCCTGGGCTACACTGGAAGAAAAATAATTGTCTTGGGCCACACATAAAATACACTAACACTAACGATAGCTGATGAGCTAAAAAGAAAAAAAAATCACAAAAAAAATCTCATAACATTTTAAGAAAGTTTATGGATTTGTGTTGGGCCGTATTCAAAGCTGTCCTGGGCAACATACAGCCCATGGACCTTGGGTTGGACAAGCTTGGCTTAGAACATTCTTCTCCCAATTATCCACATGGTTCATTATCTCACTGCTGGTAAGTGTTGACTCAAATGTTGTCTTCCTAGAACAGCCCTCCTTGATCATCTCTAGGGAGGTGAAACTCCCCTGACCACTTTTATCTCCCTTCCTACTTTATGTCTTTCCATAAAACATATCACCGTGTGGCCCATTATACATTTTAGTTATTTAATTAATGTATTGGCTCTCTCTCCTCCCTAGAACATAAGTTCCAGAGGGCAGGGATTTTTGTCTGTTTTGCTTACCACACATTTCCTAGCACTTAGACAGTGCTTGATACATAGAAGGCACTCAAAAAGTATTTGTAGAATTTGGAAAGGTATAAAACAAGTGAATGAATTAGTGAATAAATTATTTCTCAGGACCTAACCTCATTTCTACAATAAATGAAAATCACAGTAAGCATTTATTGACATGAAAAGGAAAGCTTGGGCAAAGAGGACAAAGTTAAAATGAGAAAAAAGACAATGAAGATGAATGGAAGACAAAAGTAATGTACAATTACTCTCTTTTCTAGTCTTCATGTCTGATTTAGGAAAAGAGGAATTGTTTTGGACAGCTTATGCTATTCTTTATTTCAGCATAAGCATTGAATTCTTCCTTTCATTTTTCAAGCTCCCTGCTACCTATTTTCTTTACGTTTGTAAATAACAATGATCCACCCCCTCAGATGGGTTCTGTCAGCTGTCTTGATCTTTGTCTCAATCTTATTTTTCCATTTGACCTACCCCACCATGCTGAGAAGACATTTATATTTACGTCTCTGTTAAACAAGTCCAAAATAATACACCAGTTTCTTTCAGAAGAGATTGTATTTTGTTCTCAAGGAATAAAAGTGTTTAAATGTTACTGGAGACATAATTGCTGTTATGCCTCCATTTAAAAAATTTTTACTTTTATATGTAATCCTACTTTAGTCAAGTTATGTCACAAACATTTCCAAATATTTTCCCTCACTTCACAAAATCATTTTCTCAGGATTTTAATAGAATAAAACTGAAGGTGCGTCCATCTGTTCCTATTCATTGTAGTTTGTACAGACTCTCGTATTATTAAGACAAAGGCCACTCCATTTTTTAGAGGTTTATTATATGCAGACTTGTTCCTTTTACTATAACTAGAGGGACAGTGTAATTGCCGTATATACCTGTTGCTCACTGTTACAATTTGAAGACACTGTTTAAGCATCAGCACAAATCGCTAGTCAATCAATCAACAATCATTTCTTGAGCAGAGATCATGCCCTCAAGGATCTAATGATTCAGCAGTATGATCAACTATACAACCAGGATATGATGTTTAAATTCATAGAACATCGGTGTTAAACACAAGAATGCTACTGTAACTCATTTACAAGTGAGCATGAAATGGATCTTCCCTTTTGATCTCCTTTGAGACAGCATGTAGCGACCTTCTGCCCAGAGTCTGGAGTCAGGTGCGAAACGAATCAAGCTAGGAAACAAAGGAAAAAAGTTAATTGAGCATGTTTTCTGCTAACACAGCAACTGAAAGACAGCTCATGCTCACTAAAAGCCAGGGAAGAGTGTGTAAACCCTTCTTCATTTCCATTACATACAAAGTTATATAGGCAATGCAACCTAACATATAAATTTGTACAGATTTTAGCAAAGCCAAAAACAGCTTTGAAGAGGCCAGGTTTACGTTCCCTAAAGGGGAAGGATGGAGACATTAGTGTGATAAGTGATGAGAAACGACCATCCTGCTGTTGAGGAAAGGAATTCACCTGAGGGATGGACTTCCTGACAGTCACTAGTTGTGGTCTCTGAGAAGTTTTGCTTTCTGATAGTCCTGAATTGTGGTCTCTAGGGCTTGGAAAACTCCAGAATCACAAAACTCTGCAGGGTTTGGAACTCTGCCTATTTGCTTCTGGTTTGGATTTCATCTAACAATTTGAGGGGAGCAAGTGGATGGCCTGGATATAGCCACCCCAGAAATAAGCACCTGGTGTTACTACTAAAGTGGGTTCCCATCTTTTTGGTCATTGTGAGCCTTTAATTACAGGATATGCTCTGTTTCCTCTCAGATATTCCCTGCCAGTCTCCTGTCTACGCTGCATCGCAGAAAACATTTTCCATGCTCCCTTATCCTCTGACTTTGGCATGGTTTCAGTTCATGGGAAGTAGAGCTTGAGGAGGGGAGAAGCCTGAGAATGGAGTGTCACTCCCACCCCTGCCCCTCTCCTTCCTGCCATCTCCTCAGTCATGTCACTTCTCACCAGATAGGACTTTGGGACTTTTCTTTGTGTCACAACTCCCAACAGAAAGTCACCTTGATGTTTTCTGCTCTTGCCGTCTTCCCAGTTCCTGTTAACACTATGTCTACTTGTCCCTGCAAGTAGTGGCTTCAGATTGTAGCTAAATTTGGGGTCATTTTACTATCTCTCTTTGGCTTCATCATCTGTGTATTAAGTTATCTTACTTGGAAGGAACTAATGTCATTTCTGTTTTGCTGCTAGATACTGATTGATTCACAGGTTGTCAATAGAGTTGCCTCTTCAACGCCCTTCTGAGTGGGTTTTGCTAAACTATAGAACAGTGTAATATTAAATAGACCACTAACTGTTCTCTCAATCCAGCAAATAATAGCCCTGATGAGCCATAGTCTATGGTTTTCATAGTGTTTTTCTCTCTGTAATTTTGTCTTTTAAAATATTGTCTTAGGAATTCTTGGATGGGCATGGTGGCTCAACTATAATCCCAGCACTTTGGGAGACCAAGGCAGGCAGATACCTTGAGATCAAGAGCTCATGACCAGCCTGGCCAACATGGTGAAACCCCATCTCTATTAAATTTTTTTTTAAAAAAAGAAAAATTAGCTGGGTTTAGTGGCATGTGCCTATAGTCCCAGCTACTTGGGAACCTGAGACAGAAGAATTGCTTGAATTCGGGAGATGGAGGTTGCCATGAGCCGAGATAGCCCGGGTGATAGAGCAAGACTCCATCTCAAAGAAATAAAATAATAAAATAAAATAAATATGTTCTTAGGTATTATTTAAGATGGTTGGTTAAGACAGGATTTGAAAGGAAATGTTAGCCTGAAGCGACGTTTAAGTGGGACTTTTAGTCTAATTAGTCAGGCTATTGTCCTTAACGGTCATTTTTAATATATACATATATATGTATGTGTATGTGTATATATATGTATGTATGTATCGGAGAATATCTCCACCCATAGAAATGCTATAAAGAATGTGTCCTGTAGTCAGTTTAGTTCAGATAGCAATTGACTAGAGAAAAGATAACAGCAAGAGCATACTACTTGCCATGCACTATTTCTAAAAATGTTTCAATATAACTTTTTAAAATGAGCATATATTAACATCCTTTGTCACTATTGTTGGGCAGAAGCTAGGTTGGAAAATTGAAGGTGATAATACTGTCTTAGGAGGACTCCTGTATACATTTGCACTAAGATACATTAATTCATTTGGACTCTTTAGTAACCTCTTTAGTGCAGGCAGAAATAACACAGTGTCTGTTGTGTTGGAATATAAGATGGGCAAGTTTTGGTAAAAAGGAAGTGACAGGACTCAGTACCATGAAAAAACACCAACCTGGGATAACTTGGGCATTCTCAGAATTTTTGTACAATTTCAGGACAATTTCAGTGAGGTAATAGACATATCAGATAAATGAAAGATTGAATGAGACAATTGTTCTGGGCCACTGATAAGAAAAGGTGAGAAAAATCATTAAAAAACAAAGTTTTATAGGATAATGAAAGTTAACTCTTCAAAATATGTACAATGTCTTTTCACTAATTTCATCAGAATACCACGATAAAAATCTTTGAAAAAATAAAAAAAAATCCTTTTCCTTAAAACTATTGTATTTACTTTTCATAAATGATAAGGCTATAACTAATCCAATGCGCAAAGAAAACAACCTAGTATCTAAAGATAACTGAATTTGTGCTATTATATCTACAAAACATTTGTTTTTCTTGAAGTTTTGATTTGCAATAGGAAAATGAGGAAACAAAATTGAATTTCAGTTAAGGCACAAAGGAAAATATTGGTTATAAACATTTTGCATGTCATCCAGCTGCAGTGAATACATGCTTTTTAAAGTCATGGAATTTTTTTTTTTTTTTTTAATTTCAGACAGGGTCTCTTTCTGTAGCCCAGGTTGGATTGCAGTTGCACAAACACAGCTCACTGGAACCTTGACCTACCAGGCTCAAACAATCCTCCCATCTCAGCCTTCCAAGCAGATTGAACTACAGGTAAGTGCCACCACATACGCCTAATTTTTTACTTTTTTGGAGAGAGTCTCATTGTCTTGCCCAGGCTGGTCTCAAACTCCTGAGCTCAAGTAATCTTCCCGCCTCAGCCTTCCAAAGTGCTGGGATTACAGGTGTGAGCCATTGTGCCCAGCTGGAAAAGTGTTTTTGAGCAGTGTTTATGGTGTTTTAGAAAAAAATTACAAGCAGTAGTATTTTTTTTTTTTTTTTTTTTTTTTTTTTTTTTTAGAAAATGAAGTTTTATAAAGCTGGGACAAATATATCAAAACTTCAAATAAATTTAATACATTGACACAGAAATACAACACATGAATTTGGAGTTAAATAGCATCTTTTTGTTTCATTACTCCAGAAAGACACAGTATTAGGATACATCTGAAAATAAAAATTGACCCATTTCAAATGATGCTATTACAAAAGTAAATCATATTATATACACTTTTTTATCATTAAAAATCATACCACAGATAACTGAAGGCAATAGCACGTTAAGTGAAATTAGTTTCTTTATCATAGCATATACATACGATTTTTTTCACATGTATGGATGACTATGAGGTTCAAAAAATACATACTTAGCTACATAAGCATTTTACATGTTTTAAGTGCGCATATTAAAAGTTCACGTTACACTGTAACATCTAAAGAAACAACATTCATTCAGCCAGCAAGGCTCAAAGAGCAAAGCACTAAAATGTGTTTTAATTAAAAATCCTGTATCAAAAGGACTTACTAGCTTCTCAAAATTTGTCTGTACTGTAATCAAATTGCAAATTACTTCTCTTAGATCACTCTGGGAGCATCTCTCCATGCAGCAGCTGCCCCTGTTCCCAGCTCCACTCCTCAGTGTCACAGCTTGTGTTAAACTATAACATCCTTTTTGTCACTTAGCAAACTATTCTTCTTCATAAGCACAGAACTTGGGAATCCCAGGCCCCTCTCCAAACTTGAGAAAAGCATCTTAGAGTATGTTACACTTCCCTGCTAATCCTTCTGCATTTTCCAGCCCCCAAACACACATACACGAAGAGGCAATGAAGAGACAACTGTCAGATTGATATGGTTTGGATACTTGACCCCTCCAAATCTCATACGGAAGTTGGATCCACACTGTTGGAGGTGGGGCCTGCTGGGATGTGTTTGGGTCATGAAGAGAGATCCCTCAGGAGTGTCTTGGTGTGATCCTTGCAGTAAGGAGTGAGTTCTTCTCTATTACTCCCTACAAGAGCTAGTCGTTAAAAAGAGCATGATGCTTCCCTCCCTTCTCTCTTCCTTCCACTCTTGCCATGTGATATCTGCACACACCAGCTCTCCTTTCCCTTCTGTTATGAGTAGAAGCAGTTTGAAGCCCTCCCCAGAAGCAAATACCAGCACCATGCTTCTTGTATAGCTTGCAGAACCATGAGCCAAATAAACCTCTTCTCTTTATACTTTACCCAGCCTCAGATATTTCTTCATAACAACAGAGACAGACTACAACGCGGATTCTTGGGAGAATTCTACAATGATAGAAGTGCTTGGGTCTCAGTGGGTTGTGGGAGGCACTGATATCAGCCTACCCGGTGTTCATTCTTTCCTCCCTCCTGTCTAAAGAGCCCTCCCTTTGTTTGGGGATACAACATGCTCAGTAAAGATTTACAACAATTTACAGCTCCCTTGCAATTGGAGTTGACTGATTGCTGGCTAAGGTTACGTACATTATGACATTGAGTGGGGCTGCTGGGAAATCTCTTTTAAAGGGACAAGAGTCAGCTCACATGTGGCCTTGCCCTTTTCCATCTCCCTGCCTGAAACTCAGTGCAATGCTGGAGGTGAACCAGAGGTGACAAGCATAAGCACACAATTTACAAGTTGTGGATGCGGAATGAGGACTAAATTCCAAGGAGTGTCTTGGGACCACCACACCAGTCCTGGGCAGCCTCCCTCTGGACTACTTGCCATGTGAAATAAATAAATAAATAAATCCATCTTTTGTACAAGGAATTTTTAAACTTGGTTTTCTATTACTTGTAGCTAAACACAATCCCAACTACAGTGATTACAGTCTATCCTAGTTAACATTATAATGCTTCTAGTGTTTATAGTAGTCAAGCCACAGGAGGATGACCTCTTCTGATTTATTATAGAATAAAGATGCTGTGCTTTAATACTTTTTTAAATCCTTGTTTTTCTGGATAAGCTTAAAAGCAGCACAATCATCAGAGCTATAACCATTGGAAGTCAGAAAAAAAATCAGATAAAATTGAAAACATATTTTTATTGGGTACTGTTTACCACTTATCTATTTATTTATTTGTTTATTTATTTATTTATTTTGAGACAGAGTCTCATGCTGTGACCCAAGCTGGAGTACAGTGGTGTGATCTCGGCTCACTGCAACCTTCGCCTCCTGGGATTAAGTGATTCTTAAGCCTCAGCCTCCCAAGTAGCTGGGATTACAGGTGGGTGCCATCACGCCCAGCTAATTTTTGTATTTTTAGTAGAGATGGGGTTCACCATGTTGGCCAGGCTAATCTTGAACTCCTGACTTCAGGTGATCCACCCACCTCGGCCTCCCGAAATGCTGAGATTACAGGCAGGAGCCACTGTGCTTAACCTGATTAGTACTTTAAATGTTAATGGTTCATAAATTTCATGTACATTAATATATACATATTAATTTTATTGACCTAATTACAACTATATTATATATAGTTATATATACAGTTAATTGTATTAAAATAATACATTAAAGTGGATAACTATCAAATAATAAAGTATGTGAAATGTGAACCATTCAAAATAAATATAATTTAAATGAAAGAATGTCTGCTAAATTTAAACAAAAGTATCTTCCAACTTAAAGCACTATGAAGCTGGTAATTCAATAAACGTTGCTTCAATGTGGAATTTTCAAAGGACATGAACATCTATGCTGTTGACAAGCAGTATATGGTTTTGTAAAAACAAAATGCTCATGTAGATTCCGTGAAACAGAAATCTCAACTGTGTATTCAGTCTTATCATGATAGATTAGATAGATATAGATATGTAGGTAGGTAGATAGACTAGATAGATAGGTAGATAGATAGATAGATAAATAGATAGATAGACAAATAGACTGACTATCAGAGATAGGTAGACAGATAGTTAGATAGATACATAGATAGATACATAGAGAAAAATACAGTGGTCATTGTGGTACAAACTCTGTAATGCAGACTTCATGACTCCCAGTGAAGTATCCCCAGGATCATTTCTCAGTTCTTTTCTTTCCCCTTAGCTGTCTCCAAACTCTATAGTCAGATCAACATAGAGTTAGAAATAACATACTACAGACATGAGTGCCATTCTTAGTTACCCCAGCCCCCAAGGAAGAGCAGAAAGGGTCTGACACTCTGCTTCCACTTGCACACGGAGTACAAAATGTCTGTGAAAGTAGATAAAAAAGGGAAGATGCAGTATTTGTTTACATGCATTAAGCCAGCCTTATCATTTAGATCATATAAAATGCTAAACTATTGCTTTACTTTGATAAACATGTATTTGCAGATGGCTTAAGGTTATCAGAAATTTTGTAACTTATATGCTGTTGATTTGGCTCTTAGATTCACTAGGAATTCTCTATTTTCCTTGCAAAAATACTAACATGGGCCTAGTCACTTGATGCCAAGACCCTGATCTCATCTGTTTCATGATGTTCATTACACATTTTAATTAGCCAGTAGATAGCTGTATAAAGATAAGTTAAAAACTTAGAAACTTAGTAAAGACAAGTGGCTTCTATTCTCCCCTATCTCCCAAACCGCCTGTGGAATTAGGTGTGGAACAAATAACTGTAAAATATGAATTAAAAGTGTAAATGCATTGACGAATTCTTAATTTGCTGTACAAGTGTTTATAATCTATCACTTAACATTACATTTTTAATGGAAATCTTTGGCATTGCATTATGAATATGCTTTATGCAAGAGAGACCAGAAGATATCCATCAGTGGGCATCTGTTCAAATAAAAAGTGTTGATCGTACATCAAAAGATGGAGGAAAGAAGATGCACTGATGGATTTTTTAAGTTACAGAAAGATGCCAAGCATCTGGTCAGAACACTGTTTTGTCACCTCTAAACTGGGAATTTGGTATACTTATGCCAATCCTAGAGAAGAGGAAAGGCTCAGAAATGGAAATAACTTGGCCGATATCATTTTATTTAAGGAGGAGAGCTTAGATTCAAAGAAAATCTGCTCAAATCCAAAACTATTGTAAGTTGATATTGAATTTCTTCCTCAGATGACAAAACTATGATATATTAATATTATTGAGAGTGGTTAGATTGGAAAAAAGCATTCACAAGTAGAAAATATGTATTCCCTCAAGCAAACCACTGATTGATTTTGAGTTTTATTTGCTATGAAACAAATAGAAAAAATAACATTGCAGGATTAATATTTGTTAACAACAAAATTATAATGATTTCTACTAAAGCAGAAGACATTTACTTGGATCCTGGGTAATAAGATATTTACTAAATTTATGTAGTTGCTAAGTAACAGATGAAATGCAACCCACCTCAATGATTCTAAACAATGGATAAATGCCACCAGTTTTTAAATAGAATGTGTTCAGTATCATAGGATCCTCAGTCCTTGGTTCTTGAGTCGCACTATGATTGGAAACATTAACTTTTCAACTATGAAATTATCCTCCTTCCTCCAGTCTTCTTATTTGAGATGACATTTTCTTTATCTTAGTCTCTTCTTCTTGTAAGAAAACTTAGAAATGTACATAGAAAAAAAAAAAAAAACCGAAGGCTCTTTAGCTGATGGGAATTTTAGCTCAACCCAGGAAAAATTTTAAGACCAAATGACAAAATATTTTATATAACTGATTTTGTTTGTGATATTCAAAAATATATTTTAAAAAGTAGATTTTTAAATCTACTTGTCTTCAAGCTGGACTTTTTTATTTCTGTTATATTTATATTCTTAGTATTTAAAAGATTCATACCATAAAATTCAGATAAATTTTTTAATGTTAGAAATAGTCCAACACTGTCATTAGAATAATGCCTTTTTAACTAAACAGTCCCTTCATCAAACTCTATGGCTATGTTGAAAGGTACTGCTTCCTTGAAAAGTCATAAATATCACAAAGGTATGCCTCACCTTAGAAAAAAATTATTTCGAAAAACCACCACTTAAGGAAAAATGATAGTATATACACATATAGTCTGGTACAAGTCCAAAAAACCTCTTACTTATGTACAAATCTGTAGCTCAGGACAAATCAACAGCAGCAAATATCTTTATGTGTTATGAGCCTCGCAGACCTTAGGTAAACAGATGAGCAATTAGTATATTTACAGTAAGGAACAAAGAACTCTGAATTAGTAAAGAACCCAGCTGCTTTTAACTTGTATGTCTGGCTTTTAAATAATGCTTATTTGAGATAGGATTTAGCCTCTAATAAAATACATCTTTGCATTGTTTCTTAAGTTTGTTTGAAAGAAAAATACTCCTATTTTCTCATGTTTAAATCTATGACCGCATCCTAGATTATGTTTTTCCTTTTTATCTAGAGTAAACCATATTTGTTTTCTAGGAACACATTTTCATTTTTATAATAAAACAGAAAGTACTTAAAGGTTCAATTGCTTTAAAAAGTCATCGTAGCATCTAGCTTTGCTGGACACGTCTAAAACCTGAAGAATGTCTATTTTACTGTTAGTCTCATTTGCTCGTGCAGATTTTTTGAGGGTAGTTAATTCCAGCCAGAAGAGGAGGATTTTTCACAGTGCCCAAGTTATTCTACAATGATAAATTATAAATAAACACGGCTTATTCATTCCTTTGATCTTTCTGTCCATTCTATTCTCCCTCGCTAAAATGCTTCATGATTTATCTTAAAAATAGGTTTTACAAAAAATGCTTATAACCAGTGTTCTATGATTCTGTAGAGTTTCATTAACTCTTGGAAGCACTCATACATTATGGATATTTACATCAGGCCATATTTTCTGACCAAGATCTTAAGTTTCTTTGGGTGCAAATCTTCACATCCGCCATGTGCTTTCTGTATAGTGCACAGTAGATAGTTGGTCAAAATATACATAATTGCCATCATACACAGGGCAAATAATTCATTGTTCATGGAGCACACTGATATTCATGCATTGGAAAACTAAGTTCTACACCAAACTATTTCAAAGCAAGAAAGGTCAGGTGCGGTGGCTCATGCTTGTAATCCTAGCACTTTGGGGGGCCAAGACAGGTGGATCACCTGAGGCCAGGAGATCGAGACCAGCCTAGCCAACATGGCAAAAACCCATATCTTCTAAAAATACAATACATCAGCCAGGCATGCTGGTGTGCGCCTGTAATCCCAGCTACTCAGGAGGCTGAGGCAGGAGAATTGCTTGAACCCAGGAGGTGCAGGCTACAGTGAGCCGAGATCACACTACTGCACTCCAGCCTGGGCAACAAGAGCAAAACTCTGTCTCAAAAAATAAATAAATAAAATAAAATAAAACAAAAAAAGAATGTCAAAACAAGAAATATAATACTAATCTCAAGGAGCAAATTTGCTTCCAAAAATCTCTAGTAAGTCCCCAAGAAGGAATAACTTTACTGTGTTTAAAAATGCCTTCTTGTTTGCTTGAAAGATAACTTGATTAAATTATTGTGAAACTACATATTTTCATTATGTATAACTGGTTTTAAAAACCTCATACCTAAAAATACCTAAGAAGCAGGCTTCTCTTACATAATATTTGGTTTAAACCAACATAGATCTGTTTAAGCAATGTAATGTTTATGGTTCCAATGCCCGAATAACTGATTTTATTTTTTATATTGCAGAAATTTAGAGAGATTAGTTTTCCTTATCACTTTCTAGAGATATCTAAAAGTATGTTTTCAACCAAATTATTATGAAATATACAGAGAATTGGGGAAATATTTACATCACTTGAATATAACATGTAAAGTTCAAATTTTTGTTTGAAGGAATGAAATCATTCCTTTTGTTATTCTTGGCTATTGCCAAGGTATTTTTGTTCCAAGGAAGAAGTTTCAGTAAAAGTAGACATATCTGAAAAATTAACATGGGGGTATAGATTGTTAAGAGAAAGAGACTAGGCCGGGCGCGGTGGCTCAAGCCTGTAATCCCAGCACTTTGGGAGGCCGAGACGGGCGGATCACGAGTTCAGGAGATCGAGACCATCCTGGCTAACACGGTGAAACCCCGTCTCTACTAAAATACAAAAAAAATTAGCCGGGCGAGGTGGCAGGCGCCTGTACTCCCAGCTACTCGGGAGGCTGAGGCAGGAGAATGGCGTGAACCCGGGAGGCGGGGCTTGCAGTGAGCTGAGATCCGGCCACTGCACTCCAGCCTGGGCAACAGAGCTAGACTCCGTCTCAAAAAAAAAAAAAAAAAAAAAAAAGAGAAAGAGACTAGATGAGTTACATTTATTCTCATAAAAGTTGTTTCATAAAATGTACTTTGTTATTCCCCAGGTCCTGATAACACATTACATAACATACTGTTAATCACAGTTCTGGCTTATGAGTCATATCATTTATTTTAGTATCTCAGGTGCTTTATTTTTTTCCTATAAATTAGCCTTTCCCAAAATATTTTCATGGTGTATTATCTTTGTTTTCTTTTTCTCACAACCAGTTGCAGACTTTGAAGTCCCTGTGGGAGAAGAATCTAGGGAAAATTGTTATTTTTTTCTCTTTTCTATATCTTCATTTT
The DNA here is from genome assembly GCF_043159975.1 of Macaca nemestrina. Classification (NCBI taxonomy): domain Eukaryota; kingdom Metazoa; phylum Chordata; class Mammalia; order Primates; family Cercopithecidae; genus Macaca; species Macaca nemestrina. The sequence goes on along the minus strand of NC_092125.1, from coordinate 9,886,107 downwards.
TAGCATAAAAACAAACAAACAGAAGCTTTCATCTTGAGAAAATATAAAATAAATTACATCTGTTTAGTGTCACCCAGGAATTAAGGCCCCTCATCAGGGTGCCTGCCTCTGGAAAGAAAACGCTGTTGAAAGCTGGAAGCATGCATTCAGCTCTAGAGGGCGCGCAAGAGTCTCCACCTGACTTCATATCCTCACCCCTCTGAGCCAGACACTGGCTGCTGACTTTGACAGAAACCAAAGACAGCATTGGTGCTGGGGCATACACCTTTGGCATGGGTGAGGTATGAAAAAGATACTAAAAGCAATAACCCCCAGCTGGATATCTCTTTTGAGATGTTCCTTTAAGGATCACTGCTTTGGGGATCCACCTTTTTCAGGTCTACCTCTTTTGTAATCCTTCCTTCCTTCTTTGGATTGGTACTTTTGGATGTCTACTGTTTCTTTGCCTGTTGGGTCTGATACAGGACGTCTTCCTGACTGACATAATGCACACCATTCATCTGCTTAGAACACCAAGGGGGAACCGGGGTGAGGGCCAGGGAGAGAAAACATGGGGCAGGAAGCAGAAGTTTGTCTCTAGTCCAGACAGTGGAAATTCCTCAGACTCATAGGTAGTCTACTCCATTCCCTTAAGTAGATTTCATGAAAATTGGAGACCAGAGCCCCAGACAGCAAAATGAGTTTAATTTTATCCTAGAGTTTCTCCTCTGTCCAATTCACTCAAAAACTTGAAGAGAAATCAGCCAGGTGATCAGGGCTAGACAGTCAGGATTCTAGCCTTCTGCCTTTAGAGACTCCACCTGAGACAAAGAGGAAGACCAAGAATTTGGGTCATTTACATATGGGTGACTAGAGAAAAGAGAAAAAGAGCCTCTGAGGATTAGAGAAGGGCAGAGACCTCAGGCTTGGTCTAGACACCCCCAGGGGAAGTGAAGGCAAAGCTGTAACATCAAACCCACCCATGATCTTATCCAGAGAGTCAGCGTACAAAAAGAGCTGAGATACCACTGGATTCAATCTCAGAAGGAACAGGCAGAGATCTTTAAAGTCCCTTTTATCAAGTGGGTGATCTGAGTCCTAAATGACATTTTACCAGTTAGTAACTAGGTGATGTTTGCTGAGGAGATGACACATTGGTACCCCCTCATTCATGCCATTCATAGGCAGTACCACCCTTAGACCTGGGCAAGTGGGGTCATTACTCCCACTCTGGGGTGCCTTCCTCAAAGTCTACCAGGATCCCTGTAGTGTGTAGGACAAGCTGGGGCCTGAAGTATTGCCACGGCATGGTGTCACAGGCCTGGACCACTTGGGCCCTGGTCCCCATTTATCCCTTTTGGGCCGGTCTCCAACTCTATCCCATTAACCTACCCCATACGTAAGGTCAAGCGGATGAGCCAAGGAGGAGCTGTAGTCCTCACAGCTTTCATGTTATTCCAGGATCCTGTGGCCGGTACCCAGTTCAAGAACGAGCTTGGTAAACAGATGGCTCCCTCTGGCTGCTGCAGTATCTCTTCCAGAAGCTGGTATGAGATTATGCTGCCAAAATGGTGCCGATACACTAAATTGGATTAACTTTCACTCATGGAAAAAGCAGAAGACATTCAAGGCTATGGGCTACCAAGGAGCCCACTGACCCTTGGGTTTGAGCCATGTTTGTGAGACGGTTCATCGGCTCTCGCTGATCCATCACTGCCTCTGGTCTATCCCAAAGTAACAAGTAGCAACAGGCTTCCCTCTCTCCAAATTCCCCATGCCATGGGTGGCTCCAGGGGTTACCAACTCACTCCCCATAGGCTTTACATCATACAGCAGGCAGTTCTCAAGTGGGCCTCTTGTTTTCAAGGGATTTCGAGACCACTGCTCCATATGAACAATGGGCAGGCAATTCTGATCAATGTCCACTCTTGCCTCCAATGGATATGATAATGTTATGGTATCTCTGATCATTTTTAAGCCATGTCAAGTGAGGAGCTGACAATTCTGTGAAAATGGATCAACTCTGCTTTGCCCATGGGACCCTCAATTACCCTTTCAACTTGTGTTGGTGTGAAGACTACAGGGTCAACACGGTAGGATCACATTCTAGGAATACAGTGTTTTTGGCATTAAGCTTTCAAGGAAGATAAGGCAAAATCACATGTTTTCCTGTGCTTATACTATACAATTCTGAGAGCAAATTTAATATGACAAGAAAACAAATTAACTTTCACATAATTCTGAATACCCTGGGTAAGACTTGCATCTGGAGTCATCATTAACAAAGCTCAGTAATAACCTTATAGTGTTATAAGTATCCATGCAACCAACGTTAAATAAAATAAAGAACAGCAGGAAGCTGCAAAGGCAAGAATGTCTGTATTACTTCAATACGAACAGGTTCTGAAGAGCCATGACATTTTGAATAATAACAATGCTGCTCCCTTTTTATTTTGATGGACATATGACATTAGCCAGGAAGGGTGCACTTGACAATGAAGAACATGAAGAGATAGTTTCTAGACCGAACCAGGAAATGATAATGCCTCAATATCGCAGAGAATTCTCATGCATGGATTAGACAATAAATAAATACACAAATACCTCTTTGTTACTCATTATTCTAAATCCCAACCAAAATAGATAAGTTACTATACCTCACATGGTCCCATGAATTTTATGAAAACAAAAGCCACACCAAAAAAAAAAAAAAAAAAAAAAAAAGAACGTGCAAGGTCTCACCCACACTGGCAGAAGCCTTGTCAACATTCTGGAACTTGGCAGCGTGTTTGGCCCAGGCGGTGTCAGCACAGCAGGAACTCTGTTACTCACAAAGTAGAACTGATCTCACCATGCAAGAAGCAGCAAGTTCGTCCCCATTCCATGGAGTGATGTCTCTTCGTGGGTGCCAACTGCAGTACCAGCAGCTGAGGGGTGGCTTGGGTTAGGCAAGGGTGTATTTGGAGCAAATGCTTGAGGAAAGCGAGAGAATGTTGTAACGCTTAATCTCTATCACAATTCCCTCTACCACCACCAAAAATGTACCAAAAGACCAGAGTACTAAGGATTGCAAGCAACCTCAGGACAAGTCCCAAACCTTTCCCCCTTTAAACCAGATTGTAACTGGTAAGCCTTCTTTTTCTAGATATTCTGCTCACTAATGTTAGCAGGATTAATATAAACATTTATTCTATGCAGTGAGATGCTAAATGAATCCTTCTTGCCTGATACTCAGGAATTCTTACCGTAAAGAATCATTAACCAAGGCTTATGTTACACAAAATATAGTCTAAAAAAGTGTTAAATACCCTCACATTCTTTGTTTGTTCTTTTGTTTTTTAGAGCCAGGGTCTCACTGTGTTGCCGAGGCTAGCGCACAGTGGTGTGATCATGGCTTACTGCAGGCTCAACTTCCTGGGCTCCAGTGATCCTCCCACCTTAGCCTGCTGAGTAGCTGGAACCACAGGTATGCACCACCATGCCCCACTAATTATTTGCTATGTTTGTTTGTTTGTTTTTGTGGAGACAGGGTCTTGCTATGTTGCTTAGACTGGTTTCAAACCCCCTGACCTCAAGTCATCCTCCTGAATTAGCTTCTCAAAGCACTGGGATTACTGGTTTGAGACACTGTGCCTGGCTAAGTACCCCATATTCTAAAGACAGCATGCTTAAATCTGTACTAAATACATTAAGAGCTTACTTAGGGAGGAAGAAACAAATCATGTTAAATTCGGTGTCCAAGCAATTTGAAATAAAGCTGAGACACTGAGAGAAGGGGATAAGTTACTAGGACTTCTCAGAAAAGACACGTTTTCTTACCCTGCAAATAGGAAAAGAAAGGACAGGTGCTCTTGCTTCTCTCTCTGAAGTCAAGTGAGTGTGGTTCCAAGAATATTCTGCATACATTTTAAAGATTCCTTTCAGAAGGGCGTCCTGGTGTCTAACTTCTCTCTATGGACATTACTCTTACTGATGTGGCACTGAAAAGAGATAGCAGAATAAGATGAGGAGGCAGTCTTGGAGCCATCTATATCCCCACAAGCTGGTGGACAGGGATGTAACAAGTGTATCAGGAGTGAAGGCTGACAGTAGAAATAGACAAGCTCCAGCCATCTTGCAGGTTTCCAAGAGGCAAAAGATAGAGAATGGGAAAGTATTGGAATAAAAAAAGTCAAGTTAGAGTTGAATCTTTCACATCAGAGAAAAGTGCAATATGCCAGGGAGGGAAGAGTTTGAAGAACTTTGCAAAGTGCCCCATAAATGAGCCAGCATTTGGATGTTTGCCACAGAGAAAGAATTGACAGTGGTTAGTAAGCCAGACAAGAAGCAACAGCATAGCCATCATGGTGAGTACTCTGATAGTGGTGGGTTCAATAAAGCCTTGCTTGTCTCCTCCCCCTTTTTTCCTAACCCCAACACACTGGAGAAATGTGGGTGGAAGAGAGAGGACAAAGAGGAAGTTTCTTAGAAATAGAAAGCTTGACGAGGCCCATCTCCTCCGAATGGGTGCTGTCCTGCGGTGGGAGGACATTAGAATCAAGTTTTAGAGAGCCATTTTCAATTGCACTCAATTTTGTTCATGGGACTAAAAACTTTCAAAATCTTTCCAACATGTCATTCAGGGGCAGGAAAGAGATTCAAGAGAGTCTGATGGAAAGCAATCACTGGAGGGAAAAATTGAAAACATTCCATATTTATATCCCTTGACTTTACAGTGCTAAAGACACTGATGACAAACTGAGACTCAAGTTGTGTCAAACCTGAGTGATATCCTGCCAAGTTGTGGTACCTCCCCGCTTGATTAGTGAGTTGGCTGTTTCTACACCAAACTGCAAAGCTTCCATTTCCAGTTTTCTTTCTGGCATACACTCTGGGGAGAGCTTGACGGAAAATAGGTGCTTGGAGGGTTGGTTTTCTACACTCATGGAGTGAGATGCACTTTCTGTTTTCATTCTCAGGACTCATCTTAGAGGCTTTTGTTAAAAAGCCTCATTCTTGAAAGTTGTTGCTATTCTTGGCAAAATTTGACATTTCAGCCCGAGTTTGGCCCTCACACCCCAAGAGGTTCTTGGGTTTTCTTTTGCAGAAGTGCAACTTGGATAAAATATTTTGAGTAGTTAGGCATCAAAGGTGGCCTGATAGAAAACATCCACAAGTTCCTGATGTTCTACCAATTTGAGCTGATTTAATTAGTTGAAGCCTAAAGTTTTGGAAGAGGTATTTGTGGGTTTCTTTAAATTGATTTATTATAGACCAATATCAATTACATCAAGATAAATATTATCCCATCTAGCTTTATGTCTGCATACAGTGACTAAACGATGATTTTCAGGATGTTGCACTATATTCTTGAATATCAGTTCTTAAATATCAATAGAGATCATCATAAAATCATTACAGGGATGACGTACAAGCCGAAGTGGAGTTGAGATTTATAAAGTCACTGAATTTTTCTGGGTTAGTGTATACATATATTCTTCAACATTTTTATTTAAAATTAACCCAATGAGCAAGCATAAAAAGGAGAAATTTAAATAATTGCCAAGATTATTTATGATTGTCTTCATTCCTCCTGGCTCTAATTATTTACATCAATGTGTCATGAATTACACAGAGTAACTTTCAGGAGTGTTAATGCTCATGAGACAAGCATTCCACTCTCCTCTAACTTTTTGTACGATTATTATTTCTTGTTGAATTTTTGAAAAATAACACCACTGGGTTTCATTTTTTGGGTGTCTTTTTGGAGTCACACTTCAGTGTTCTAGTCATTGTGAAAATTCAATAAATGCTTTTTGACTATCTCAAAAAAGAAAATATTCTAGGTATTGTAGTTGAGTTTCAATGGGATTAAGCTCCTAGCTGACCCTTACTTGCTAGGACATTTCCCCCATGTCACATAATCTCTCTGAGCCCCAGATTTTTCTATTGTAAAGTGAAGAGAAAGATTCAAAAATTTATCTTGGATGTCTGATATTAAAATTCTTTGCTTTACTCAGTTTTGTTTTTTAACAACCAAATAAATATTTGGTCATTTTATGAATTTTTTTCCTAGAAAATTCCACATTTTTTTAATGGGAAATTCTACCTTTGTACAATCCATAATTCATATTGAATTAAAAAAATCATTTTCCTTTGAGCATTTTAAAAATTGTAAGATCCTATTTCATTTTCTAAATTAGCTTTAATTTTTAACCATATATTTGGGGAGAGACAAGAAATGATAATATGTAGCCATTACTGTTTTTTTGCTTGACAGTTACAATATATTCGACTTCTTTTCCTGTTGCTGTTAGTTTGCTTGATGCCATTGGCTTGATGCTAGTAAATTATTTCTTCTAGCCAACTTAACTTTGATGCTAAACTCGGGAGGCTGAGGCAGGAGAATGGCGTGAACCCGGGAGGCGGAGCTTGCAGTGAGCAGAGATTGCGCCACTGCCCTCCAGCCTGCGCGACTGAGCGAGACTCCGTCTCAAAAAGAAAACAACAACAAAATAATAGTAGTAATAATAATAAAACATTTAAACGTCTCACTTTTGTTTATGAACCAACATAAACATATTATTTGTTTTCGTAAATCTTTCTCCCTGCAAAAAAATCTAATATCTGAAAAGATTAAAGAACCCTAGAAACTATAGTAGAATAACATATTGTCCTCTTTAAAATAGTACATTAGAGTTAAACCACAATTTTAGCCATAGAATGTGGTGGAGAGTTCTAATTGTGAATAATGCTTGAAGATCTAAACCCTACTGTTTTTTGTTTTGTTTTGTTTTGGTTTTTTTTTTTGGTTTTTTTTTTTTGTTTTTTTTGTTTTTTTTTTTTGAGACAGAGTCTCCCTCTGTCGCCCAGGCCGGAGTGCAGTGGTGCGATCTCGGCTCACTGAAACCTCCACCTCCTGGATCGAATCCTACTTTCTAAGATCACTACTATTATCTTCATAAGAAAAAAATATATTCTCATGACACTTAAAATTATGCATTTGATATTGTCCCATAAAACATAAGTTGTTTAATGCTTAGAATAAAGATAGTGAGGAATTAGTTTCTCCTTAAATAACTGTTGCATGTAGTACTGACCTGATAATCTGGTCACTGAAAGCCACAAGTCTGAGCTATTAACAATTAACTAAGGTAAGCTATAATTTGACATGTGATAAGAATGACCTTGTTTAATAATACAGTTCACAGGTGAGCAGTAAAGTTTAAGTCCCTCGAAGCTTAGAATAAGTTCTAAATAAGCCCTAATACATATTTACACACACACAAAATTACAGTATTCACCAAAGTTATTATAATATTGACAATAAAATGTATTATGCCCTGACAGTGTCAGTTGTAAGGAAGTTTATTTTGCATGCTTGGATTCCATAAAATAATATCATCCAATTTACTTCCTTATATGGACTAAAACAAGCCTTTGTGATTTCAGGAACATTAATAAATAAATTATATCTGAAATATTTTACATCTCAACGGTCAGTTGTGTGGGGGATTCCCCAATAAGTATTCGATTAAGCATTTCAAACCATCCCAAACATCTGTTGTTACTACCACTGAAGGACAGTGGGCAAATCATAAATATTGCAGTGTTTGTTCGGTGGGGAAAATAAATTGTGGATTCTAAGGCTTTCTTCTCTTCTTGTTGATCTGACTTGAACAATCACTCAGATTTTGATCAAGCAGATATTCTGACATGTAGCGAAGATTTTTCACTGCAGAAAATAAAAATGAAAAAAAAAAGTATTTGTAGCTCGAGAAACAAAACGTGAGCAGTTAGTCTTCCACTGGGCTGTGAGCAAACATGCAAGGACCCTAACTCAAGATGACTTATCTAAGCACCAGGAGCTCTATGTACTATGCGTATTAAGGATTTATGGGGTTCAAGAGAAGACAGTTAACTAAAGACTATTCCTACTTCCCCAAGAAGTCTGGAAAACATTGGCTTAAAAAAACTTTCTGTATTGCAAGATTTTTCAAAGTACTTAATATGCTTTGGGTGCTTTGTGTATCTCCAAATGGAGAATCGAGCAGAATCCTAAAATTACTTTCAATGGAACTATTTTTTGGTCAAGTTACTATTAATATCGTGTGGAACATTACCAGCCCGCAAACACAGTCTGGAGAATGATGAGCTGTAGCTTTATGTTTGAGAGTAATCAATACTTATGTGGTAATTAAATCCTTGAGACTATAAGAGATTGCTCATGGACAAATGACCAGCAAGAACAGAACCTTGCAAAAGAACACCGCAATTTGAATAGGATTAAATTCCCAGCTGACACTTATTTGCTAGGATATTTACCCCATGTCACATAATGACTCCTGCATGGTAGGAGTCATTATGAGCACTTAGTTACAGGACAGGCAGGGTATGGTATTATGAGTTTATTATACATGCCCTAGACTCATAGAATTTTTAAATTATAAGACTAGAGATCACATAATTCAACCATCTCATTTCATAGCTGGGGCAGTTAAGCACTGAGGAATTAGATGACTTATTTAAATGTACACAGCTTGTTTCACAGTTGCTTGTCAAATTCAAAAGAGAGAATACATTACCCTAAAGAAACTGGGCCTGAGCAAATGCAAAAATGTCTTCTGGTTACAAGACATTAATGTTAAAAATAATTTCTTAATATAGATGGTGAAGGAATCCACTGGGGCCCATTCCTTCCTTCGTGTAATTTCTCATGATGAGGAAGGAATTTTTTGAGTTGACAAAGTAAACTAAACCTTCCTTGGAAACAACCACACAAGAGTGCTCATTACTGTAATAGACAGAGGAAGGAAAAAAAAATCTCTGTGGTTTGTAGTCTTATGCACCCTTTCATTATTTTGCTTGGGAATGTTTCATACAGACGAGCATAGAGTAATTTATTATTTCTTCTTTACTCCTTAACAATCCCAGTACTTCTGTAAAGCAAAGATGATTCGCCTTTCTAGTAAATGAGTCTGTGTTTTGACATAAAATGATTTGAAATGGTATGATCCCACTGTCCGAATCATTTATTTATTTATTTATTTATTTATTTATTTATTTATTTTGAGATGGAGTCTTGCTCTTGTCCCCCAGGCTAGAGTGCAGTGGTGCTATCTTGGCTCACTACAACCTCCGCCTCCTGGGTTCAAGCGATTCTCCTGTCTCAGCCTCCTGAGTAGCTGGAATTGCAAGTGTTCACCACCATGCTCTGGCTAATTTTTGCATTTTTAGTAGAAATGGGGTTTTACCATGTTAGCCAGACTGGTCTCGAACTCCTGACCTCAAGTGATCCACCCACCTCAGCCTCCCAAAGTGCTGGGATTACAGGTGTGAGCCGCCAAGCCTCAATTTTATTTTTATTTTAAAAAATAAAAACAACAAAAAACAACTGTCAGTGTAATTACCACACACTTAAAAACAACTGCAATGGTGGTGTAAGGAACTGTTGGAAATCTTGTTTCTGGTTCTCACACTTAACAGTGTTTGCTCATATAAAACAGGTCACTGAAACTTTAATTGCTTCACAACTGTACCTTTGGTCTGTTCTTATTTTCTATCTAATTAAATGTAAACATTATTTCAAATTATAAACCAATAGGACTAGGTGTAATTTTTCCACCCTTCTCTATATCTTCTTTATTTCCTTGAACAGGTGCCATAATAGGCACTCAATATAAATGTCTATAAAATGGAATGAACAATAATATATCCCTCATAGTCTTATCTAGAGGCTTAAGTGATATCGTCTATGCGAGCATTCTTTGCAAAGAGTAAAGCACTACTTATTATTATGTGAGTCTGAATTACTACTAGGGTTACCATTATTATAAGATGATTTTCTAGATATTGTGATTGATATTAATAAGAATCAGAACATACACAAAGCAATAGGACAACAATTTTTACCATATATTAATTCTTCAAAACTGTTGGTTGAATCATGTATAAAACCAATACGGTACAAATGGAAATCAGTGGAATATGGGTACACAAAAAAGGACGGGTCAGAGTCTCATGAAATTAATGTGAGAAGTTACTATTAACCTAATCTGAAACAAAGTGGAAAGCGAGAGACGCAGAATCATAATTTGGTGGAGAAGATAAAATAAGGAAGATAACACTGTAAAACCCAAAATGGCAGTAGTAGTTCTGAGCAGGAAATTGTAATTCTTGTATGAGCAAAGAATTAAGATATTATCAGGATAGGTATTTGTTTGTGATTAGAATGAAGCTAGAATTTTTTCTGGATGTAAAGAAAAAAGAAGTAAGGCTATCCAGGAACTGAAAATGGCATTGATGAAGAGGCAGTTCTCTTCCACACAACGATCTCAATGAGATGATCTTTGCTTCACCTTAAAGATAACTTCTCTTTAATTCTCTCATTGAATCTCTCCCTAGAACTCCAGAATGAGACATCTAATTATCCATTTAGCATCCACACGTGGATGACCAGTATAAACCTCAAAATGAGTATGTCCGAGAATGAACTCTTGCTTCTCTACACCAAAAACCTTGGCCCCCTGAGTCTTCTTCATCTGAGTAAATGGCACTACCATTCACTTGTTCATTTAGCCTGACATCCTTGGAATCTTTTTTAAGTCCTTTGTTTTGCTCATACTCCAAATCCAAATAATCACAAATTCTATCAGCTTTCCCATCAAGATAAATTGTGAATCCATGCATTCGCCACTTCACTGCAATTGTAGTCAAAGGCATAGAGTGCAGTAGCCTCTTAAATGGTATCGGTGATCTGTCTCTTATCCCACTCCTATCCAGAAATCAAAACACAGACCAAGTGATTCTTTTAAAATGTTAAGTATCTAATGTCATTCTGTTACTCAAAGTCCTGCAATCAAATGTAGAATAAAGTCCAAACTTCTTACCTAAAGAACCACGTGAACCTGGCCTTGACTTCCTCTCTTACCTCGCTTTCTCTATGACTATTCATCCCTTAGCTCCTCAATATCTCAGTCTATAGAATAGACTAAGAATAGCCCTTAGTCTATTCTGTAATCAGGCTGATGATGACACGATTCTGCAGAAGATGCAATAACATCCCTCACCTCCTGCTCTGAACCAAGGGCCATTACAGAGGTTACGTGGCTGAGTTTTAACGATGATGATCTATTAAGCTCACACAACTTCCTATTTCTGCATACATATACAAGACACTTTATCTAGTTGCTCCTTATATGTGACGTGATGTACTGTATTCCTCTTATAAAAATAGAATGAATGAGTTGCTAATCGTAAGAGTTCCAGGGAAGAGTGTTTGAGTTGGGATCCCTCAGGCTGCTGGCAGCCCTAAACCATGCTTCCCAAGGTTAGTTTTCAGTGAGTAAACGCAAAATGTAGATTTGAAGATAATTCAAGCAAAAGACATTGCTTTGACTTGAATTGCCTGATTAATTGCAAGTTAATCATCTCTTCACTATTGAATTCCTTCCTAGCAAGTCAATTGTCTACGTAATAGAGAGAGAGCATGGTGGTGACTTAATTTAGTCAGATAATTGCATGCTTGCTTGACCTCGCCTTGTCAACAAGACCTGGCTATGATGTAAAGAACTTCAGTGGAGAAATGAAAGAAATTGATAGTTAAGGCCAGCACTATCAATAGGAGGTGAAACAGGCAGAGGGAAAAAAATCAGAAAGACTTTGTTAGGAAGCACAAACTGCTCAAGCCAGCAGGACTGCTTGACTGCAGCGTCACTTGATGAATAAGCAAGTGGGGCTGAGGGGATGAGAGTTCTTTACTGATGAGAAATTCTCACAAATTGGAGATGTTTAGGGAATAAAATACCCCTCCCAGGCTGGTCATGGTGGCTCATGCCTGTAATCCTAGCACTTTGGGAGGCTGAGGCAGGTGGGTCACTTGAGCTCAGGAGTTCGAGACCAGCTTGGCCAACTTGGTGAAACCCCATCTCTACTAAAACAACACAAAAATTAGCTCAGCTTGTTGGTGGGCTCTCGTAATCCCAGGTACTTGGGAGTCTGAGACAGGAGAATCACTGGAACCTGAGAGGCAGAGGTTGCACTGAGCTGAGATCGTGCCACTGCACTCTTCCATCCTGGGTGACAGAGCGAACTCTGTCTCAAGAAAAAAAACAAAACAAAACAAAACAAAAACCTTTGCAATAGGTTTAGTTGTTGGTTAAATGACATAATACAAAATATTTAGGAATTTTAAGTTCAAAGTAGTATTTAAAGCATCCTAGAACCTTATGCATTACTTAAAATGTACATTTAGTAAAATTATACCCAGCAAAGTAAGAACAGTAAGAAATACTCTCAATGAATATTTAATTTTTATATATTTTTTTTAAATTGTGAGTCCATCCATTAACCTTTCTCTATTGCTAGAAATGGGATGGAGGGAGAAGTGACCTTTTAAATATAAATAATCCGTGTTGTACTAAAACGACGACGGCTACATTTCCAGAACTGAGGGCATTCATGAAATCCTGAATCTATCTATGTTGCCTTAAATCAAGCTGACAGTAGAATAATTTCTGCTGAAAGGCTCTCCTATGAGATATTGGACATTTATGTTATGAAGGTTATAACCAAATTATAGGTTAAGATCTATTCATTTATCATATTAATTCAATGAACTTTTATTACACACCTACCATAAGAAGTACTGTGCTTTCACGTCTTATCTCATGTATTTATTTGCTCCACAATGCAAGCTGTATATCATCACTGCATCTTCCCATGAACTACTCTACTTTCCATTCCCAGAGCTCTGTCTTCTATATTAAAATAAAATGGAAATCAAAACAAGATAATGACATAGAGAAAACTGGTATTTGGATATTAGTCCAGGCTCTGCCAATAGCTGTGTTTTCTTGTCTGTACAATTAGTATGTTGATATATAATATTAAAATTTCCAAGTAATATTTCTGACTCTCTCTATCATTACTGAATTAATATTACACTGTGTGTTCTGGTGGTGGTAGTAATTATTATTTACGGTCTTATCCAAGTCTTTTTCCTGACATTTGATGAGTCAAATGAATCTACCTGACCACACTGGCAGCAGATCTGCTTTTAGGAAAGAAAATATGAAACATGTGGTAAAGAGTGTGGTTTGGCATTATTTGGATTTTTTGTTTTGATTTGTAAGGATCATGTCTGCTTCTAATATGTAGATAGATCATAAATTGTAGTATACCTGGAAATATGACAAATTACTTGTATCATCACATAATGTAGATTTATTTCTTCCTTTTGAACTAATAAGTCTAAATAAGCAATGTTCCTTAACTTTTATTTTAAAATGCGTATATTCATATTTGTGGGCTTGGTGTTTTAATTTAGTATTTCCAGTTATGCAGATGATGTCAGATATTAATATTATGTGAATGCATTACCCAAGGTCATGCAAAAGGTTGTTAAAGTTAAGCAGTGAAACCTTATCAGAGTAAATCATCAAGACATGGCATAGCTTTGAGTTTATGTAAGAGGAGGCAGAAAGCTACAAATAATTGGTATGCCAATTCAGGTAAGGGATCAGCTCTAGAAACCACCCTGCTCTGTATAAACAACATGTGTTTGTTCAGATGTCTGCCTTGATAATTTTCCTCCTTTTTTTATTTTTCAAGGGATGCGAAAGCTTCAGGCTGATTGATCCCAGGAAAGAAGTCAATGGGCTCTATGAACTATTTTTGTGGCTCAGTTACCAATACCACAAGAGCAATTACATTCAATTAGATGCCACTGAACTGGCAGCTTCTATGAACCCTCTTAAAATCTCTGTCTCTCTCTGTCTCTCTCTCTCCCCCTCTCCCCTCTCACCCCTCCCTCACTTTTCTTGTGCAGTCTCACTCTGCAATTGGCACTGAAAGTGGCTCCTAACAGTTTTGTTACACTAAAGGATGTGTCAAGTTTTTATTGTGAGACGATTCTAAAGTGTTTATTATGAAGGCACTCCTGTTTGCATTGGGTTCAATTTGGCGCCAGCTAGATACACATTTTCTTAGATTTTTTTTTTTAACTGCTATGCATGTTGGAGGGGAAGTTGGATGACACTGTATTTATTTTAAGTTGTCTTTTTGTTTTTCTAAGAGTGACAAAAGGAAGGGTGTTTTTGAGAATAATCTTTTTTTAGATACTGATTGCTGCAAGCAAAAACTTTTTCACATCTTAAAATAATTCCCTTGGTAAAAAAGATTATTTAAATTTGAGATACAGCTGTTGTACACATTTATTGACTTCTTAGCATAGCAATTATTTACTCTACAGGACATCCCTATGCCACATGTTATGAAAAGCCCAGTGCTTCTCAAAAGCCCTTTGATAACTTAATAGGTTCTTGTAACCATTAATAGAAATTACTCTTGCTTTTCCTAATTTTTTCATTGAAAAACGTCATGTGACAATCTGACAAAAGTAAACGCGAAGCTGAATTTTATATCGCAGATCTAAAGCGGATGGTACATTTGTCTTTTGTTGTTGATATTTTTAAAGTAGTCTTTCTTAGTCCTTGTTTTTCATCTTCAGATATTTATTGAATACTTGCTGCATTCGACACATTGACCCTGGGACTCTGAAGTTCACAAAGTATAGATATGTAGTCCCAAACCTCAATGAATATATAATCTATTATGAAAAAGCAATTCTGTTTGTACTTTCTGACACCTCAAGTAATGTACAATCTGAGTACAGAGAGGGAAAAGATAACTTCTAAATTGGGGATGTGAAGAGCATCCTCCAGGATATATTTGAGCTGGAGGATGTTTGGGACTTCCACATGTGACGTTAGGATTGGAAATCCCAGAAAAAGAGCATGAGCAAAGCGAGGGAAACAACCGGACACCATAACTCACTGGGAAGCCACCTATTTTGACAAAGCCATAGGAAAGTGACTTAATAGAAAGCTGAAAGGTGAACCAAGATTTAATTGTAGAAGGTATTTACTGTCAATCTAAAAAAGCTGTTTGTTATTCAGAAGATAATGGGGGAATCACTGCTGGGATATTAGTTAAAATATATCTATCTACACACACACACACACACACACACACATATATGTATAAAACCACTAACAAATTTCTGTTTGGGAAAGATGAATCTGATGGTTGAGAATAGGAAAAACCAAAATGTAAAAAATAATATAGTCAACAATATATTACTATGACTATTATTTTGATAATTAGAGACATTTATTATCATATTTCCTCCTTTTGGCCCTAAAATGGCTGTGAGGGATATGTCCATCTTTGTTCTTTTTCTTCAGTAGATCAGAAAACAGTCAGTTACTCTAGTCTCTCTGATGGGATTCTAACCTACTTCCAATTCTGTAACCCTATGAGATTGGCAAATTCTTTTGATGATATCTTGGGTAGTCACTTTCCAACCAAGGTTTTTATGTGCCTTACTGGACTCCAGGGCACAGATATGCAAGGGGAAAACTCATCAGATATCTCAAGTCATCTTGGAGTCTTTTCCCAATTTCTTTCTCTTAGCACATTATCTCATCCCAATTTTCTAGGAAAATGAATCCTTTTAATTTTTTCCATATTCTATTCTGATGGAACCCTTGGGAAATTCTGGGTTAGCACTAGACAATGTGTCTCCTTGCATTTCTGAAACTCACACTATTTCAGCAGGCTTTCTCATCCTTCAGCTAATTCAGTTGGCTAACTCTTTCCATAGACTGACAAAGAGAGAAACACATTTTAAAGATAGTATAACTAACAAAACACAGAGTAGAAGAGATATTAATAAATCAAAAACAGTTCCAATTTTCCAAACCTATGGACCGAAAGGTTCCATATTGAGAATCCTTTCCTTCTTGAAACACTCACTTCTCTTGACTCACAAGACATAGAAATATTTTGGAAGACACTGATCCTCTTTCTTGCTCTGGCCAATCTCTCTCTACATTTCTGGTTTATTTTCCTCTTTTCATCCTTGAGGTTTTCCATATAATTATTAGTAGAAGCCAGCAGCAGAATCAAGCTTTAGAAGAAAACGAACTCAAGCTTAGACATTAAGAATTTTGTCCACAAGTAAAATAAGAGATATGATAATTGTAGCATCAGTAGTGGATGAACTCCAAGGAAGCAAGGAGTAAAAAGAACCAGAAAATAGGGAAAGGATGGTCAGGGAGACAGACTGAGAACTTACTAAGATATTTCTATCTTGTAAGTGAAGGGAGGTAAAATGTTCTAAGAAGGACATTCTCTGTGATCAATGAAGTCAGATTTTCCCTATAGCTATAAAAGCTTATAATCCAACAAGTTAGGAAAAAAGAAAAAATAAAATTTGAGAAGGCAGCAAGGTAAAGTGGATTTATTATTGGATTAAACCAACGGTTGCATGAGAAGAAGATAGTCTTAAAATAGGAATGGAGCTATGCTAAATATTCTTTACAGATAGGAAGTCCAATTTAAACTAACTTAGAGAAAAAATATTTTCGGTTACGTGAGTGATCATTCAGGAAATCAGTAAATGTCATCAGGTTCTGGTCTCTCTCTGCCTTTCAACTTTGTTCTTGTCCATATATTGATTTTATTTTCAAAGACAATGTGATTTCGGCATGGCTGCTAGTGGCCCCAAGCCCACATCTTCTCATGTCCAGAGCTGGTGAAAAGGAATGTCTTCTCTTCCCCAGTGCTTATGAAAGTATACAGCCCTGATTCACATTGGCCTGAATTGGGTCAAGGTACATCACAAAAACTTTAATTACAGCTGGTGGTTTTCTGATTGATCAGACTCGAGGCTTCCACTCACAGCTGAAGTCACCTCTATCTGACGTGTCAGAATTGAAAATGGGAACAAATGGTTCCCCTGGAAAAGACTGGGTAAGTTACCAAGAAAAGGGTAAATAGATACCAGGTTGGTAAAACAAAAACAAACTTAGGTCTGCCTCTGAGAAGGAACAGGAACAACCCATTATACGTAATAAAGAGAGAGAAATAAAGAGGTGGTTTTGTGGCATCTGAGAGAACTGTTGGGAATTGTTAGACATGAATGGCAAATTGTGAAGGAGTAATAAATGTGAATGCATATTAGAAATAGGGGCAGCAAGAATGAATTAGTTTGGATATATTTGAGGGGAAACACACACACACACACACACACACACACACACATAGTTTCACATATAAAGTTTTTTTTTTTTTTTTTTAATCCTGGTAATACAGGACTTCATCAGAGTGAATTGTTCAAGTCACAGGACTCTTAGAATTTGGAGGGTAAATGGTAAGAGAAAGGATAACTTGGCATTCATTCAAAAATTTAAGAATGCATTCAGTATTTGCATACTTACTATGGACTAGGCACTATTCAAGGTACTGAAATAGAACAGTGAGTATGATAAGAGTCCCAGGAAAACAGAAAATGAAAAAATAAAAAGTTAACATATTGTATACATGGAAGTGATGTATACAGAGAGGAAGAATAACTCAGGGTAAGAAAATAGAAGCTTACAGGAGACAGAAGACATTTTGGGGTGTAGACAATGAAGGAAATCCTAAGGAGATAACATTTGGGCATAAATATCAATTAAGTTAGGGATCAGCCCAATGAATATCTGGGGGAAGAGCACACGTAAAGGCCCCAAGTCTTGGGTGTTAGAGAAGAGCAAGAATGACAACCAGGTTAGAGGGGAGTGGGCAATTTTCAAAGAATGACAGTGGAAGAGGCTTCAGATAGAAGCAGAGGGCTTTGGGCTTTGGTAAAAAGATTGTGTTTTATCCTGAGCATGACAGGAAGCTCTGGAGAGGAACCTTGAACTGACATACTTTTCTGGATGCTGTGTGAATTGCAAGGAAATACCAGTGGAAGCCAGAATACTTGAGTATTACAAGAAAAAAAGATCATGGTCGCTTGATCTACAGTGTAACGAAAAGATGAGAAATAGTCAAATTCAGAATGCATTCTGAAGATAGAGATGAAAGTCTTGACAATGACTAAGTTCTGGAGATGAAAAAAAGATTGAAACAAAAGAGGATTCAGGTTTCATGCCTATGCCACTGGGACATGGTGAAGCCATCCTCCAGGATGGAGAAAACTGTGAGAAATACTAGGAAGAATGGCGATTTGGGGACAAATAAAAGTTCAATTTTGGAGAATGTTAAGTTTTAAGTCCTGTTATACAACTGGATAAACAGACCCAGGGGACGTTTAGAGTTGAAACGGGAATTGGAATGTGGACCTCACAGAGAGGTAGGAGATGTGATGAGCTAGGAGAAAGGTATAAGAGGTATATGACCACAGCCTTCTCAACGCTTTGTCCTGGTGATAAGTTGTCCTATTACATTAGCCCTAATTGGGGTAGCTGGGATGGGATAATCACAGGTTTGAGTTATGTATGGTAAAAATGAGAGACATTGGCCGGGTGCAGTGGCTCACGTCTGTAATCCCCACACTTTGGGAGGCTGAGGCAGGCGGATCACCTCACGTCGGGAGTTCAAGACCAGCCTGACCAACATGGTGAAATCACATCTCTGCTAAAGATACAATACTAGCTGGGTGTGGTGGTGGACGCCTGTAGTCCCATCTACTCGGAAGCCTGAGGCAGGGGAATTGATTGAACCCAGGAGGCGGAGGTTGCAGTGAGCCGAGGTCATGCCATTGCACTCCAGCCTGGGGCGACAGAGTGAAACTCTGTCTCAAAAAAGAAAGAAAGAAAGAAATGGTGCTAAAGTCAACCATTCACTTACACATCTGGGTAAAGAGCAATGTCTCAATCAGTAAATAAGTGCAAAAATATTTATTGCCAAATATCAGAAGGCTTACAGGTCTGAAGCTAAAGAGAAAAGGAGTCTCAGGATAACCCATAGGAAAACTAATTACCTAACAAGTGGAGGAAAAGTCATTTGACATATTCTACATTACAAGGACTGACTTCTTTCTGCATGTATCAAAGGTGTCAGCTGTAGCATTTTAGAATATGAAAGATTTAATCACAACCTCTTAGAGTTGAGATATAAGATTTTATTTTGTCATGTGCTTGTTTGGGAGGTAAAAGGAAAGGTTACTAAATGGATCCTTAATTGACAAAGGTCAAAAGCAGAATTTGATACCTTCTAAGTCCTTTTTACGACTAAACTCTAAAGCCATTTCAGGATTATACATTATCTAGAGAAGCAATCTGCAATAGTTCTCAGATTTTAGTGAACATTAAATACCCTGGGAACTTGGTGAAGATGCTGTTTCCCTAGGCTTCACTTCCCTATATTTTGATTCCATAGATCAGGTGTAGGGCCAAAAATCTATATTTTTAACAAATATTCCAAGCATTTCTGATGCGGAGGTTGGGGGAGGCCCCTGAACCAAGCCTTAAGAATTTTAATCTGGGGGTAATTATGACAGATTTTTAGAATAATCACTGGCCTGTGTGTCGGAAGTCACCACATTTCTGAAGCTGTTTATTCTTATTAAGAAATATTAATGCCATCCTTCCTTATTTCAGTCATTGTCAGGTTAAAATGATACAATGCACTGTGATTATAATATTCGTAGATTGTTACTTATTAAGTCACAAGAGTGAAAGCTTGCTGCTTCCATGGGAAAGTGCTTAGAATATTAAAGTATCATCTAACGGCAATTGTTAAAAGATAGGAATTAGACGGTAAAATTAAATGTCTGTAAGGGGGAAAAAATTCTGTTTTGATATAAATTTGGTTTCCTTTCTCAAGCCTGCTGTCCTTCTCAAAGGCCAAGGGTTAACAAAATTATGACATTTCCAGGTATTCTTCTCAATTATAGTTTAAAACTTAGCTTCCTTTGGGTAAAGATTCAGCTAAATACAAGTATTATTCTTTCCGTCACTCTCCACAGCGCCTTACTTCCTCCCTGCCTCAAGGCCTTTACCTCCTGTTCTCACTTCTCCTTTCTCAGGCTTCTTGTGTCCCTTTCCACCATGACTGCAGGTGGAAAAGCGGCTGTGGGTTTATGTGCTGGTCCTCCTTAAGGGAGAGATGCTGTCTATCTGGTCTGTGCAATCCTTTTGTTTTCTGTTGTTCCTGTCTTCGACCCATCATGGAGGCAGGCAGGGTCCAGGTGGCTCACCCAGCCTAAGCAGCACCCAACACTGGCCGCAGGACACAAAGCATGCTATGTCTGTGGGTCCCCAGCTGCACCCTAGGGCAAGGAAGCATGGCCACATCCCTCAAAATTCATTCCAGAGGGGCTTCCATCCAGAGTCTTGACTGATAGAGCTCGCTTATTGCAATGGTTAGCCCTGTGCGATGCCTGGGAAGGTGGCTCACCTTATTCAGATTTTTTCATAGGCCATGTTAGGCCCATTGGAAACCTTGGATCTCTACCAGGCCAACCCAGCTCTAAAGGAAACTGAGGGATATCCTTGCCTTTTCCACCAACTTATGTCCTTTTTCAAGTTCTGTGCTATCTACACTGCAAAAGTACCTGCAGTTACTCGTAGTGCTGCCAAGCAATCATCACCAAACTCTAGTCTCCTGCATTCAGAATAATGTCTCTAACGTCCAGACAATGCTCTTAGAGGCTCTATCTTTAAGGGGAGACATTCTGAGTACACCCCCACTGTAGGGATGAAGAAAATTACATCTTCAACTTTCTTCTCTACTGCTTCTCTCTTTCCTTAGCTAGATTTCCCTTTTTTACCTCTGCTGTAATAAAAAGAAAATACATAATTTTGTCTCATTCACATTTGGTTTGAATTATGGGCTTCTGACATCATTATAGGGTCTTCTTTGAATTTAGGTTTTTTGGAATTCAGTATCTTTAATCTCAGCTGTGTCCTATATCTTAGGAATCTATGCATTTTCAGTTCAGTCGCTAGGTGGGACAGAGTGCATGCTTATTGTCTGAATACTCATTACTTGTAATTTCATTTGCTCCAACAATACACCCTACATTTCACACACTCACAATCTTGGCATTTTATCACTGCTATTGTTCAGATACATCATTCTGCTAGACTTTCCCAATCCAATCCCTGACTTCTACTTCCCTGAAAGAACTTTTTTTTATTATTATTATTATACTTGAAGTTCTAGGGTACATGTGCACAACGTACAGGTTTGTTACATATGTATACATGTGCCATGTTGGTGTGCTGCACCCATTAACTCATCATTTACATTAGGTATATCTCCTAATGCTATCCCTCCCCCCTCCTCCCTCCCCACAATAGGACCCGGTGTGTGATGTTCCCCTTCCTGTGTCCAAGTGAGCTCATTGTTCAATTCCCACCTATGAGTGAGAACATGTGGTATTTTATTTTCTATTGCTGTGTTAGTTTGCTGAGAATGATGGTTTCCAGCTGCATCCATGTCCCTACAAAGGATATGAACTCATCCTTTTTTATGGCTGCATAGTATTCCATGGTGTATATGTGCCACATTTTCTTAATCCAGTCTGTCACTGATGGACATTTGGGTTGATTCCAAGTCTTTGCTATTGTGAATAGTGCTGCAATAAACATACGTGTGCATGTGTATTTATAGCAGCATGAAAGAACTTGATAATACTTTCTCCAATGAATCTTCTCAGAACCCACATTTGGGTTCTAGGGACTCCCAGAGTGAATTCTCAAGAGTACTTTGTCCATATATCTACTATTATAATTAGCACATTGCATTATAATTTCCTGCCCCAAGTCACCCATTAAATTATAAACACTTTAAGGATATAAGCAGTATGATTGAGTTGGTTTTTAATCATGATTTTTGTATCTACAGGGACCGAAACCTGATAAACACTTTTAAAATGTTATTTTGAAATAACTAATTTACCAATAAATTAATTCCATTAATACTAAGCAGGGAAATATAACAGCAAATAACATTTATCATGTGGTATGTATAAACTACTTAGATTAAAAAAACAGTCACCAACTAGGTGCCAAGTAATGATGGGTTTTAGAACCTGGGGATATAAAGATGACCAAGACACAGACCTCAACAACAATGAGTGGCCTTCCTGTCTAGTAGCAAAGAAACAAATAATTACAATGAATGTTAACTTAAAGATGAAGGAGGGTTTGAAAGGCAATGAGCGTTACAGCATGTACCAACACAGAGAGATGATAAAATGTCCAGCATGCCTAAGGACTGTTAGAGGACTTGATGTGACTAGAACATGTTTGATGTTGGCTATGGTAAGAGATAAGGCAGAAAAGAGTCTTCACATGACACAGAAAGCTAATAAGAAAAACACCGATAGTTCATTTGTGAGTGCCTATTATGTAGGCTGGAAGCATATGCAATGCATGCAGTACTTATTTAATCTTCATAACAAATTAAATATTGTTAAGCATTCACATAGATGAAAAGCTTTATTCAAAACTTCCAGCTTGGGGTTCAGCATCTAAGAAGCTTGGAAGCCATCACTCTATGCTAACAACAATTGAATCCCACAAGTGGAAAAAGAATTATATTCCCCCAGTAAGAGAGATTTATTTCACTTATGCAAGGATATACAATTAATGTAATCTGTCACATCAACAGGCTAAAGAAGAAAAATCACATGATTATATCAATAGATGCAGAAAAAGCATCTGACAAAATTTAACACTTATTAATGCTAAAAACTCTCAGCATACTAAAAATAGAGGGGAATTTTCTTAACTCAATAAAGACATCTACAAAACCTACAACTAACATCATACTTAATGGTGAGAAATTCAAAACCCTCTTGCTAATATTAGGAACACGGCAAGGAAACTCTTGCCACTGCTTTTCAATATCATACTGGGAGTCCTAGCACATGCAACAAGATAAGAAAAGGAAATAAAAAGGTATATGAATCAGGAAGAAAGAAAGAAACTGTCTTTGTTCACAGATAACAAGATCATCCATGTAGAAAATCTGAAAAGAGTGGACCAAAAAACTCCTGGTACCAATAAGCACCTGGAGCAAGGTTGCAGGATACAAGGTTAATATACAAAATTCAATCATTCCCCTATATCCCAGTGATGAATAAGTGGGATTTGAAGTTAAAAACACAACACAATTTACATTAGTACCTCCAAAAAATGAAATACTTAGGTATAAATCTGACAAAATAAATACAAAATCTGTATGACAAAAACTATAAAATTGTGATGAAAGATACCAAAGAACTAAATAAATAGATACATATTTCATGATCACTGATCAGGACCTGATATGGTCAAGATGTCAGTTCTTTCAAACTTGATGTATACATTCAGCACAATCCCAATCAAAATCCCAGCAAGTTATCTTGTGGATATCAACAAACTGATTCTAAAGTTTATATAAAGAGGTAAAAGACCCAACATAGCCAACTCAATATTGAAGGGGAGCAAAGTTGAAGAACTGACACTACTTGACTTCAAGACTTGCTGATAGCTACAGTAATCAAGGCAGTGTGTTACTGGCAAAAGAACAGACAAATAGATCAAAAGAATAGAAAGAAGAACCCAGAAATAAGCCCACATAAATATAGTCAACGGATTTTTGACAAAAGACTAAAAGCAATACAATGGAACAACCATAATCTTTTCAACAAATGGTGCTCAAACAACAGGACACTTAAACGCAAAAAAAAAAAAAAAAAAAAAAAAGAATCTGGACACAGACCTTACACCCTTTACAAACATTACCTCCAAATGAATCACAAACCAAATTACAAAATGCAAAATTATAAAACTTTTAAAAGATAACATAGGAGAAAACCTAAGTAACCTTGAGTATAGGATGACATTTTAGAGACAACACCGAAGGTACAATCTAGAAAAAAATAAAGGATTGATAAGCTGAACTTTATTAACATTAAAATTTCCTGCACTGTGAATGACACTGTCAAGAGAAAAAGAAGACAAAACCGACTGAAAAGAAAATATTTGCAAAAGACAGTGATATGGTTTGGCTCTGTGTCCCCACCCAAATCTCATCTTGAATTGCACTCCCACAGTTCCCACGTGTTGTGGGAGGGACTCAGTGGGAGACAATTTAAATCATGGGGGCGGTTCCGCCTATACTGTTCTTGTGGTAGTGAATAAGTCTCATGAGACCTGACAGTTTTATCAGGGGTTTCCGCTTTTGCATCTTCCTCATTTTCTCTTGCTGCCGCCATGTAAGAAGTACCTTTTGCCTCCCTACATGATTCTGAGGCCCTCCCCAGCCATGTGGAACCATAAAGTCCAATTAAACAACTTTTTCTTCTCAGTCTCGGATATGTCTTTATCATCAGTGTAAAAACAGACTAATACAGACACATCAGATAAAGAACTGTTATCCAAAATATACAATGAACTCTTAAAATTCAGCAATATAAAAAACAACAATCCAATTTAAAATGGACAGAAGACCTAAACAGATATCTCCTCAAAGGAGATCTACTTAAGGAAAGTAAGCATATGAAAATATACTTAATAGTATATGTCATTAGAGGATTGACAAGCAAAACAATGATAAGATCCTATTACAAACCTATTAGAATGCCAAAATCCAAAACACGGACAACACTAAACGCTGGTGAGGATGTGAGTCAACAGGAACTCTCATCCATTTCTGGTGAGAATGCAAATAGTTACAGCTATGTTGAAAGACACTTGGGCAGTATCTCAGAAAGCTAAGCGGACTTTTTCCATGCAATCCAGCAATCACACTCCTTGGTATTTACCGAAATGAGCTGAAAACTTGTATCCACATAAAACCCTAGTACAGCGTGTATGCAGCAGCTTTATTGCCAAAACTTGCAGGTAACCATGATGCCCTTCAGTAGGTAAGCTGAAAAATAAACAACCAGACAATAAATATTTTTCAATACTAAAAAGAAACGCTATATCAAGCCAGGAAAAAAACACGAAGGAGACTTAAATGCATAATACTAAGTGAAAGAAGCCAATCTGAAAAAGCTACATATTGCATGATTCCAACATTCTATATGACATTTCTGGAAAAGGCAAAACGATGAAAACAGTAAAAAAGATTAGTGTTTGTCTGTGGTTTGTGTGGAGGGAGAAATGAATAGGTGGAGTACAGAGGATGTTTTGGGCAGTCAAACTATTCTGCATATTACTATTGTAGATACCTGTCACCGTACATTGGTCAAAACCCAAAGGAGGTACAACATGAAGAGTCAATCTTAGTGTAAACTATGGACTTTGAGACATAACTATGTGCAAATATAGGTTCATTGATTGTGACAGATTTACCAGTTTTGTGTGAGAAGTGTATAGTGGGGAGGCTGTTTTTGTGTGAGGACAGGGGATATATGAGATATCTCTGTATTTTTTATTTAATTTTGCTGTGAACCTAAAACTTTTCCAAAAGTAAGGCTTATTATTTTTCTAATAAAGCTTTATTCAAATTTAAGTGCACTCTCTAAAAGACAAAGTTTGATTATTGTTGGATGCATTTGATTATTAAATTATGATTTTCCCCTTATTGCACAACTATGACTACTGAAACCATAAGGCCTACAAATATAGCCTATTCTAGAACTCAAGCAATTAAGGACTAATCCTGTGAATACACTTAAGCGCATCTCATCTTCAAATGATGTCTAGTGACAGCACCCCTGTGCCAAGTCTGGTATGTAGGCACAAACACCTGAATGTTAACTCAACTAAAGCCTTGCTTTCTTCACTCAATGCCAGTTCTCAGCTCACAAAGCCTACTTCTGTTCTGATTCCCCATTTTCATCATAGGTACCAACTGGGACTAGCACTTTGAAGTGGTGGGAATTCGTTTGTTTTCACGCTGCTGATAAAGACATAACCAAGACTGGGCAATTTACAAAGCAAAGAGGTTTAATGGAGAACTCACAGTTCCAGATGGCTTAGGAAGCTTCACAATCATAGCGGATGGCAAGGAGGAGCAAATCACGTTCCACATGGATGGCGGGAGGCAAAGAGAGAGTTGTGCAGAAAAACTCCCATTTTTAAAATCGTCAGATCTCATGAGACTTATTCACAATCAGAAAACAGAATGGGAAAGACCTGCCCCAGTGATTCAGTTACCTCCCACTGGGTGCCTTCCACAACACATGGGAATTCAAGATGAGATTTAGGTGGGGACAGAGTCAAACCATATCGTGGTGCATTGCCATTTCCCACTCTTGGCGTTGTCTGCTACATCTGACAATGTACCGGAACTAAGGACTTCACCTGTCCCTTCCTCTTAATTAGGTCACTAGATGGGTTAGCATGGAGCCCCAAGTACTTCTTTAAAATTTTGGCAGTTAAAACTGATGTTCATCCTCCTCAAAACCCACTTTTAAAGTATACTCTCCTCTAACACTGGTCCTGACAACTTCCTCTATAGACTCTTTTTTACAGGCCACATCATCCTATAAGCCTCTTCATGCCTTCTGTTTAAACACATGAAAACTATAGGATTGAATATGTTTGTGTGTGTCTCTGTGTGTGTGTGTGTATATACATATATTTCAATATACTATATTTAATATAGTTAATCACATATTTTAAGAATATATATACATTCTTTATAATTTCTTCTATTCCTCAGTTCCTTTAAACTCCTGTGTGGTAGAAAGAATAATGATTCCCCAAAATGCATAGCCGGAATCTAATAATGAAATATGAGACAAACAAATTGAAGGACATTACACAATGCCTGTCTGTACTTTTCAAAAATGTCAAGATTATGAAAGACAAGGTAAGACTGAGGAACTCTTCCTGATTAAATGATCCCAAAGATATCTGAATATGTATACAACACTGTACTTGATCATGCATTGGATCCTGAAATAAAACTCCTCACTCTTTTGTTTTTCTGTAAAGGACAGTGATGGCAGTCATGGGACAACTGATAGAATATTACTAAGATATCTACATTAGATGTTACTGTACTATCAGTGTTGATTTTCTGACTGATAATTGCACTGTTGCTCTGTAAGATAATATCATTTGGGGGAAATACATATGAAGTATTTGGGGTAAAGGGACATAAAGTGTACAGCTACCTGCTAAATGGTTCCAAAAAAGAAAGAGAAGTCAGTAGAATAAAAACTGACATTTGTGAACCTGGGTCAATAGGTCACAGGAATTCTTTGAACTAGTCTTGCACCTTTCCTGCACATTACAAATAAAGTATTTTTAATACTAATACACACAACAACATGGTTGAATTTTATAATTACTGTATTATGTTGAGTAGAAGAAGCAAAACACCCAATTTCTATTATATTTGAACTGACATAGCTCAATAAGTGAAACTTTGCATTTGGCCATTAGATGAGTGAAGGAAATAGTACAGCCCTACAGTTTGAAAATAAAAAATTCTTTTTGGTGTCAAATGAATGAGTCTATTCTTGGTACATGACACTAAAGAATAATCGAGATAATGTTAAGGCCAACTAGATTGAGCAGGTTTTATATTCATCACGTTTCAGACGTTATCAATAAATGTTTGTAATTAAAAGCAAGGCAGTCCTAAGAGGTAACCGAACTCATCACATCTAATTTGAAGGTAAGAGAGTACAAATCAAACTTTGTCAACAAGTTCTTCTTACCTGGATTATTTCACAAGATGCAGATAAAATAGGCATTTTTTTTTTAAACAGGATCAAAATTGATGCTGTTATGCATGTTAATCATTTCAGTGATTTCTTTAAGCAATGTAACAGTAGAGAAGGAGGAGAGGGAAGGGAAGCAGAAAGAAACGAAAGAGGCAATAGAGAGTGGGAAAGAGGCTAAGAGACAGGATGCTAAGTAGAGACTTTGTATCAGATCTGGCTTTCATACTCAAGAAACTTGAAACAGCCTCAGCACCTCAGAGCATGGTTCTGGAAGGCCCTGGTTCTGGAATGCTGTTGAGCACAGTTGCTCACGGGTATCCAGAAGCTCACCCAATATGTAAGGCAGAAGCTAGACATTTCCAAGTCTAACCTCCAACCTCAAAATTTGCCCTAAGTTCTGTGGTTTTCAGCCACACAATGACTAGAGCAAAATCGTCATAAACTCACACCCTGTTTGTGTAAAGCTGTTGCAGGACGTTACCCACTCCCTGGTTTATCTATTGCTCCTTTAGGACAATGATATGGAAGAATGACAACACAGCTTTGCAGACAGGCAGACCAACTGACTTAGGTTTGAATTTTATGTCTGACACTTATTAATAAGCTTCTCTATAAACCTCAGTTTCCACACCTACAAAATGAGAATTATGCTAAATACTTCACAAAATTCATTTAAGAACTGAAAAAAAAAAACAAAGAAATGCCTTATACTTGAAAAATAAATAAGCAATTTTAGTTCCCTCTGCTTTGGAACTGAGTCTAGGATAAAAACTTGGTAGTAGAATGATTTATAATCCTCTGGGTATATACCCAGTAATGGGATTGCTGGGTCAAATGGAGGTGCTGGTTCTAGATCCTTGAGGAATCGCCACACTATCTTCCACGATGGTTGAACTAATTTACACTCCCATCAACAGTGTAAAAACATTCCTATTTCTCCACATCCTCCCCAGCATCCATTGTTTCCTGACGTTTTAATGATGGCCGTTCTAACTGGTGTGAGATGGTATCTCAGATGGGTACAGCAAACCACCATGGCTTGTGTATACCTATGTAACAAACCTGCATGTTCTGCACATGTATCCCAGAACGTAAAGTATAATAATTAAAAAATTCATTCTTCTGAAATCAGATAATTTTTGCTAGTCCTTAATCTATTCCATGATTCTGATCTACTATTCTTTACACATCTAGAGTCATAAGTTTGAGACCAGTCTGGACAACAAAGCGAGACTCCATCACTACAAAAAATTAAAAAATAATTAGCCAGGCCTGGTAACATGCATCTGTAGTCCCAGCTACTTTCGAGCCTGAGGTGAGAAGAGTTCTTGAGCCCAGGAATTCAAGACTACAGTGAGCCATGATTGTGCCACTGCACTTCAGCCTGGGCAGTAGAGCAAGACCCTGTCTCTAAATAAATAAATAAAAATACACGTATTCTCTTACATTTATGAAGACTAGAAATCCAAACTAAAAGTGGTGGCAGGGTTGCTCTCCCTCCAGAAAATGCTCTTTGCATCTCCCAGCTTCTGATGGCTGTCAGCACTCCTGGGCTTGTGAGCACATCACTCATCTTGGCCTCTGTGGTCACACTGTCTTCTCCACGTCTGCCTATGTGTTGTTTTTTCCTGTGTGTCTCTTCTTAGGGCAGTTGTCATTGGATTTAAAGCCCACCTGCATAGTCTTGGATGGTATCTTCATCCCAGGATGCTTAATTTCATTATTTCTGCAAAGACTCCTTCTCCAAATAAGATAACATTCCCAGGTTCCAGGGAGTAGGATGGGAAATATTTTCTCGAGTGCTATTATTTTGCTTGGCTACTCAGTCTTAAACTCAAGAACAGAATAATATAGTAAAAAAGTGGCGTATGGGCTAGTTATTTTTTCTGAACTAGGTATCTGTGTTGTGACTTGTATTTTTGTTTTTTTAAACATGTACAAGTAGTATATTAAAAAGAGCAAATTTGTAAAAGAATGGCATAATAAAATGATTAATAATGAGAGGGTCAAAACAATTGAATCATAACACTAAGATATGCTGGAGTACCTTCTAATACATTTTACTGTATTTCTCCTCAAGTAGTATATCATTTTATAATAAATTTTGTGCCCCTTGCACTAAAATATCTGATGAAAAAGCTGTTTTTTCAGTAATGAAAATTACTGTTTTCTTCAATGATTTCAACACCTATGCTGGTGATCCATAAGATTTTGTAAATGCAAAATTCTGTAATCCATTTCATTAATGTGATCCCATTTCCTCTTCTGATAAGCCTCAAATCAACAGAGCCTCATGCCAGACCTTGGCATTATAGAACACTGACTGTTCTCTACATTCTTATTCTTCCCCAGGAACAGCCTCCTTTCCTGTTATATCTTCTTATGCTCTTGCCAACACCCAGAACTGGATCCTTATCACCACTGGAGATTCCAGTAATTTAAGCCTTCCTACTTCAAAGAGTTAATGTGCCCTCTGGTCACAGTAAACACTCCACCAGCTAGTTTAGACTCTGGCCAGCAGTCTTTGCCCAGATAGCCTACAAAATAGAGCCTTTTATGGTGGCATTAATCTCTGTCGTTCCTTCTGGGATGTGGTATTGCTTCTGCTTTACTGCATTGCCCAGGAATCAGGCCGTTTCAGAGACTTCCGCTTGATCCCTCCTACAAAATTTGCTCTTGCATTACAGGTTACGGAACTGTATGAGATAAATGCCAAATGCCAATTTTCTTGTCACTGAGCGTATATTAAGTGCTAGACCAAGAAGGTATATTCATGGACCTATTGAACCCGATGTAGGTTGGACTTGGCCAAAACTCCATTTATCACCTAGTCTCCAAAAAGAGGACAGTGACAGCATATTGTTTCCTGGTATACGTTTAAGCTCAGACCTAAAGCTAACAGTTCTTGAAAAGTTTTCATATTGTCCTTTCCCCCACATACTTCTGCTCTTGCCAGTTGTCTTAGGTTCCTCTGGAGAAGGAATGATAAATGTTTCTCAAATATATTCGCAGTAGTTTTGCTGGGTCCATTCTCAGTGGGATGCTTCCCTACACTCCCCTTCAATCACTGGTTTCTATGCTCTATGCTTGTGAATTGATGGCGATTTGGAAACTGAGTAAAGGACAGCAAAATTCTCCTGGGGGCAGTGGCTGGGTTTGTGACCACAGAATCAGCATGAACCTTCACTGAGACCACCCTGGCCAAGAGGCCATGCTGAGATCTTCAGAGACACAGGATCATGTGGACCTGCAGTCGGTCACAAAGGAGGTCTGGCAAATCAGCAACTCTGTGTTGCTGTCACCGGTAATCTAGAGATTCCTGCCACCTATTCACCGACTGATATGAATTCTTAACTTTCATAATACCCCCTGTCCCAATGTTTTTCTCCATTCTACTTCCTAGGTGATCGATTATTTATGGAGATGTAGCTGACGCATTCATGTCACTTGTCCTGTGCACAGGCACAAACTGGCTTCATATGCACTCTCTAAACTTCTTGCTTATCTCTTATGTGCTCCCATTTCTGTTCCTGCCTCTACCTTCATTCACGTTGACTTTATTCTTTTTCAGTTTATTCAGTCTTTGCTGTCCACTCTTCTTGTGTGCTGTTCTCATCTAAGCTCATTTCATTTCCTTTTGCCTGTGATTTCTCCACTGGTTTATTCAAAATGTATGTTCCTGGGACTTCTTCCTATCAGGTGCTGTAATTTGTTCTGGGGAAATTGTAAAAACAAGGAAACAAAGAAACTCCCATAACTGCCATCAACTTTATGTGAATCATTAAGATTTTTGTTTTTATTTCAAATAGGTTTAACAGATGCACAATGAGCTGACTGCTTCTAATCTCCAGACTACCTTATTTGTCTCCACTATTTCAACAAATAACACATGGATGGTAGACTGGCCCATTGCCTGATAATCCATGTGACAGACATAGTTCTTTGCCTACTCAAAATTATTTGTCACTTATTTCTTCTTACTTTAGCCATTTCATTTGGGTATTGGACAGAAATATCTTAAATTCTGAGGTTTGTAACCCAGTTCTGGGCCATTGAGATATAAGGGAAAAGCTGCTGATGAGGAGGGATGGCACGCCTTGGAGAGAGTTTAATAAAAGACAAAAAACACCATGAGGAAATTTTCTGTTTTCATTGCCCATTCCTTCCGGCTTTTGATGTTCCCATGAAGATACATCAACAGGACCATGAGGGAGAAGCCAAGAAAAAGGCACAGAAGCTGACTTGATGCTTTGATATCACTGAGGTGCTGGACCAATGTTGGAGCGACCTACTGCTATGCTTCCTATAATGGGAGCTATTTAAATGTCTTAAGATAGTATTGGTCAGCCATTGTGGTGTTATTCTCTTAGCACATTCCTAATTCTTAACATAATATTTCTAATACAATTACCTTTTAATTCTGCTCTCTATACCCCAAATTCTGAAGACAGTCTATTCTTTCTGAAGTAAGAACTCACCACTTCTCATGGCCTCATCCTGTGTTAGTGAGTTCAATGTTTACTCAAAACAAACCAAGAAACCAAAAAAATCAGCAAATATGTTTTGTATAAGCATTCACTTAACACTTGCCTGTGTGTAAGGAGACATATCCTCGTATCCCTCCCTTCAGTCTTGAGATAAATTACTTTTCACTTTGCTACAGCTAACTTAGATGTCTTTTAAGGTTCTTTTCTCCTCCTTGAGGACATCTTTTTCCACAGCTCTCCACAGTTGGCTAATCTGAATTCTCTTACTGATTTAGTTCCTTTTTTCTATGTCTTCAAGTCTGCCTAAAATCATTATTATTAATTAATTTATTTATTTATTCATTATTGAGATAGGGTCTTGTTCTGTCACCCAGGCTGGAGTGGAATGGAGCATTCATAGCTGACTGCAGCCTCGAACTCCTGGCTTCATGCCATCCTCCTGCCTTGGGTAAATATACTTTAATATGAAATTTAAAACTTAGTCAATATCAATCTACTGTCCTTTGTTAAGCCTCTTTAAAAATGTTCAATGCCTTTATTTCCTTCTTGTTCTCTCATAACTTCTTTCAATCAGGCACCTGCTCCCACTACTGGCCTTAAACTTTCCCACTAGTCATTGACAAATTCATTGGCTTCTACTTGTCATTCTTCTCCTTTCAGCCCTGAGTCAGTTGATCATCCCTTTTCCACAGAATTTTTTCCTCCCTCATTTTCTATGAACTACAATATACTAATTCTGTGTCTCTTTGATCATCCCTTTGATGTTCTTTATGCACTTAGTTTACTCTTCCCTCTGAAAGTTTGCCTTCTGTTTTCTTCTCTTAATGATGTTTCCTTTGTGGAGTTCATTCATTCTCACTGGTAAGATGCCATTTTGAGGGAAATGATATCAGACAGGGATTTGGGACAGACTCTTGAACCCAGTTCACAGGCTAGTGTCTCAACTTCTCAGGAACTCAGTTTTTCTCATTTGTCAATGATGAATAGTCATCTCTAAGATAAAATTTAGATCTAAAACATTGAAGGTAAAACATTTCAGGTGTAAAACATTGTTACCGCTGAAATCTCTGTTTTTGATCCTTCTTACTATCTTCAAGTAGCCGTTCCACTGCTTTTACAAATCAATGTAAGTAAAACCAAGTGCTTCCTTTTACTTCTCCTAATGTTTAGCTCTCCAATGCCTCCATTATTATTTTTCCATTCATTGTCCCCCTCCTTGACTATATTGTTGCCCATGTCTTAGTTTTCATGAAATATTGTTTGGATCATTGTGCTCAACTCCTCCAAAAACTTGATTAGCTTCATTTTGTTTGCAACATTTTAATTAATTCTTATTTTCTCATTTTCAATACCCTTTTAATCCGGACCCCATGTCAAGTATATTTTCTACTTCTACTCTCTGTACTTCTAAAGCCATTTCCCTAAATGCTTGGAAAATGTCTCATGTTTGTTTCTACTTCTATAGCTTTGTTCATATCTTTCTCTTGTCTGAAATTATCCCCAATTCCCCCAGCTATCAAAATGCTGTTTATTTAAAAACCCCTTCCTCCAAGAAATCATCTCAAACTCATCCTTGTCTTCAATTATTTGACTCTTTCAAAAATCTTATTCAATGAATGGTCAGCATACCATACAAAATTATAGTTCACAAGAGTGTAGAGTTTACATCTTAGCATTCATCTATATATCATCATGTATGGTTTGCCAATTGTTTCATATGGGTGAGGGAATATTTTCAACACCCTAAAGGCATCCCGGGAGAAATTTCATGCCTTTTGGACCTATCATTTGTCATTCACCTCTTGAGTGGATCACATATATTAGGAGCAATCCTTTTAAAAACTAGAGAAATTGTTATTATTATTCACATTTTATAGTCAAAACAATAAAATTCAGAGAGATTCCATGATTGACCCAAATTTACAGTGTGAGAGCCAAGAAGTTCCAAATCAATCTGTCTCTAAAGCCCAAGCTTTAGCTTGTTGGTAAGTGTAGTAAAGAAACTCAGAAAATAATCATAGATTAATAAACTGTCACCAGGTCTGTGACCCAATAGGGAGCAGGGAAGATATATAATTCAACTCAGGCATTTGAAATTCTTTTATTCTCAGAGACCTACCTTAAACCTAGTGTCACAATAAGTAGTAGGAATCTCCTCAATATTGTGAGATGATTCAACAGCTTCAATATTTCACAAATCACATTTGTATCAGCTTGTGACTTGCTGGACAATATAGTGGTGCTTTGGTCTCATCATACATACTGGGTAAATTCATGTTTTCACACTAGACCATTTGTTCTGTACTGTGAATAAAGAAGTAGAAAAAATAAAAATCAAGGCTTCAGCATTCCTAAGTGCACAAATAGGATGCATTTTACCTGTGGAAAGAATACCATTTCATCTGATAAAAAAATGAATTAAAACATTTGGAATAAATTTTAATTAGGTGAATAAAACTGAAGTGTTGTGTGTTTATATGTTTGTGTGTAAACACGCACTTGTAAATCAGAAGCTGGGTATCAGATTCTGTTTAGGGATTCTTTTTTATCTTCTCTACACCTTCATTCCTTATTCATCTTGAATTTAGTATAAAACTAGTCTCGCTGTTGTCCAGGCTGGAGTGCAGTGGAGCAATCTTGGCTCACTGCAACCTCCGCCTCCAGGGCTCAAGTGATTCTCCTGCCTCAGCCTCCCGAGTAACTGGGATTACAGGTGCCCACCACCACACCCAGCTAATTTTTTGTATTTTTAGTAGAGACGGGGTGTCAGCGTGTTAGCCAGGATGGTCTTGATCTCCCGACCTCGTGAGCTGCCCACCTCGGCCTCCCAAAGTGCGATCCATTTTTCATATTAGGATCCACTTGCCTATGTTTCAGATATGTCACCCATGAATATATTTGGTTTGAAAAGGGAAATTAATTGTGACCACAAAAAAACATTGCTTTCTTTTTTATTCGCTAGCATTGAGAACAAGGTAAATGTGAAAACTCAAAGTGAGCGTAAGATTGTTCATAATGCTGGACCCTTGGGAGAGCAATGAGAGAGGAAGCAACACAGCAGAGAGGCAGCACCCCGGCTCAGGCTGAGTCACCACAGCTGGGACACGGCGATGCTGGCCAGCTTTCTCCATTCACTGTCTTGAAATGACCACATCATTATTTCTAAATTAAGGAACATAATTTATGTAACTCATGGGATTCTTTCGGAACAAATGGCACTGAGGTGAAGTTCAGACCAATGTTCTTAGAAATTTAACTTCCCTGAGAAACAAACTATAATAGAAAAGGTCTGTGTATTCATTTGAATAAACATTCATTGAACACCTATTCTGGGCCAATGCTATATTCAATGCTGTTGATAGAGGAAAACTAGCAAGACTGGACTTTATCCTCAAGGATTGCACAGTATAAGCGAGAAATTAAGCCTTAAGTTATAATGTGATGTGTACTCCGGAAGAAATGCACCAAAGAAACATGTAAAGGAAGATTAGAAAACTAAGGATGAGGAGCTTACCTCTAAATGCAGTTGGGGCTGGGCACGGTGGCTCACATCTGTAATCCTAGCACTTTGAAAGGTCAAGGAGGGCAGATCGCCTTAGGTCATGAGTTCAAGACCAGTCTGGCCAACATGGTGAAACCTTGTCTGCACTAAAAATACAAAACAATTAGCCAGGCATGGTGGTGTGTGCCTGTAATCCCAGCTACTTGGGAGGCTGGGGCAAGAGAATCACTTGAACCCGGGAGGCAGGGGTGACTGTGAGCCAAGATCACGCCACTGCACTGCAGTCTTGGCGACAGAGTGGGACTCTGTCTCAAAAAATATAAAAAATAAATAAATGTGGTTGGGATTTGAACTGAGCACTGACTTATGAATAAAGATAACTCATGAGTAAAACACGTTACTACTGACTTATGAATAAACTGACTGACTTAGGGTCAGTTTATTATTGGCTTATCAGTAAAGAGAGTTTACTGGGGTTTACTAACATACTTATAGTGAAATATATATATTGCAGAAGAGTTTATGATAGTTACCATTACCCTGCACCAAGTTCAGTGTTTCATGCCCACACATGATTAAAATGGTTTTTGAATAAGGTTAGATATCCATTTTGGGGGATATAGCGAGGTAATAATCTATTTGTAAACTACATTATGGCAAAGCAGTTTAACATTCTTACAAAAAAAATGCTACATGTATGATTAGCAAGAGAAAACAGTTTCAAGTAATTATGATCTTAGTAATTATGGTCTAGTATAGGAATTGAATCTACTATCAGAAGATTAAATTGAAATGCCAAGTTTGTTACTAAGAAGATCCAAGACCATGAGCACATTATACCTCTGTTATGTGGTTTTATATTCTCATAATTAAAATTATGTAATATCTATATTGAAGGGTAAATTATGAGGAGAGAGAGAGGGAGAGAGATCTTACATATAAATCTCTTTTTGTATATTTGGCAAAATTAAAAATACTATATTGCTTTCCACATCCTAAAACTTGATGCTATTTTTGGAAGCAGATTAATTACTTTGCAAGATGAAAAGATCATAAGTTTTTTTCATTTATTAAAATTAATTTATTAAAATATCACATATTAGGTAAGCGTTTTTGCCAAATATTTGAAATACAAATTGTTTAAAATTGAAGATGCAATATCTGTATCCAGCTGAGTGGACCATTCTTATTCGTGAATAACAGAGGAAGCAAGCAGAACATTCGTGAATCACTTCTCCAGTACTATATAAACATTAATACTTTCTGCTTTCAAATTCAGAGGAGAAGAGAGGCCTGCAGCTCACCTGTGAAGCATATGAAAAATGTGGGGAAATGGGTATGAAAGAGAACAAAGTGAGCTGCAAAGTTTTATTCTTAAGACTAGGTTTAATACATAATAATAATAAAAGATGTCCCACAACAGTGGGAATAGATCAATTCGCAACCATGAAATTGTTTTTAAAAAACTATTCAAGGCCGGGCACAGTGACTCACACCTGTAATCCCAGCACTTTGGGAGGCTAAGGTGGGCGGATCACGAGGTCAGGAGATCGAGACCATCCTGGCCAACATGGTGAAACTCCATCTCTACTAAAAAAAAAAAAAAAAAATACAAAAATTAGCCGGCATGGTGGCATATGCCGGTAATGCCAGCTACTCAGGAAGCTGAGGCAGGAGAATCTCTTGAACCCGGGAGGCTGAGGTTGCAGTGAGCCAAGAGCGCGCCAGGACACTCCAGACTGGCGACAGAGCTAGGCTCCGTCTAAAAAAAAAACAACAATTCTGTCAAGTTTAGGAATAGAACAAATGATGCCCATTTCTGGCATTCCACAATTTCAAATCCACGTGTTTTAAATATGGGTTCAGACCTCTTTGCATTCAAGACTCAAACATTTTGCATAGAATTAATAATTCTCACATTTTTTTGTGAGGGAGAAGGAGGCACAACTGTGCTCATCCACATTTTATAGGGCTGGCAAGATACTGATGTGATGTTATCCAAAGCTATAGAGATTCTTGCGTTGCCAAGACTGTAGTTCATATCAGAACTGCAGTGAAAATGCAGTCATTATAATTCTAAGAATTCATTGTAACTGTAATTCGTCTCGAAAAAAAAAATTTTTCCTGAATAAATATATTCTTAAAATAATTTTTTAGTTGGCCAACCAGGTTATGCTTGAGTGAAAGTCTTTTCATAATAAAGTACAGTAAAAGTGAAAATTTTTAACATAAAAACTACTAAAATTAGAAACGTAATATTCTATTTCCATCCCAAATATTAGTTGAAGGTCTATTATATCCAATTCCACAGCTCCAAATAGTGGAGATGCAGAAATGTATATAACCCTTATGAATTTTAGGGTCCAATTTGGAGATAATGCATTCATCCAAAGAAAAAGATAACCAATGATACAAGACAGTAGTAATAGATATGATCAATTTTATTTTGTCTGCCTACCATGTGATAGTCCTGTGTTTCCAATACATTTCATTGTTTGAATCTCACGTCTGCCTTTTAAAATAAACCTTTATACTGCAGTAATCCAGATAAAGAAACAAGCTCAAAGACATTATGTAGTTTGCCTAAAGCGCTATAGCTAGAAGCGATAGAGTCAAATTTGGACACTAAGTCTGTTGGATTCAGTCTCACTGAACCATAAGAAGTATTTACAGTAGATTCTGTCTGACATTAAAAGAATGAGAGATGGGTTGCTTACGGAGGCCTGAATTTAACTCTTACAAATAGATAGGAGAAAGCTATAGAAGACATTCTAGGTAGAGTTAAATGAGAAAAAATATGAAGCCCCCGCTATGAGGTAACTTCAGCCCTTGGAATGAATGTCCACACAGCTGGGGAACCTTAGGATTAATATTCAAAGATCAGATAAAGAGCCTCAGTAGTAAGCATTGAAATAGACTAACGTTAATTTACAGACATGTGGATTTGTTTGGTGGTAGTAAAGCAGGGTGGTGGGGAACATAATGAAGGCAGTACCCTGCAGGTCTTGGTGGTTGAGTCAATAAAAAAGGGAGAAAATAAAATGGGTCAAATGTTCCCACTTTCTGTCCCTTCCTCTGCTGTGCATTTATTCTTCTTTTGTTCTTACCAAAGAGATATTTATAGGGCTCTAGAGAAGTCACTTAAACCCATTGGCCTTACAATATTCACCTAAACAAGGTGAATATTGACTAAAAGACCTCTGAAGACCCTTCTAGCTGTGCATTTAAATGATGTTTTGCTTATGAGTGTCTAATAAATAATTATTAAATAATATTTAATACATAATTCTTGAATAAATGGACCCCTACTTTCCGCAGGGGAATTTATTAGAACTTCCTAAATGTAGGGCACAGAAGCAAGTATAGGGAGACTACTGGTGATGATGACTGTGTTTTAGCACACTGGAAACTTTTTACCTTTTGATGAGCAATATAAATTAGAGAAGAAGAAAGACATGTAAAATTTCACATTCAATAGGGGAAATAAGCAACAAAAACAATATTCATTTCAGAATAGGCATTTTTCTTTTTGCAGCTTCAATGGGCTTTCTGGGCAAATCTGTTCCTATCAGTAGTAAATGTCACTCAAAAAAAGACACTGTGTGATTGACAACATAGAAAGAAAGCTGATGAATTATTCACCAAAGCACTAAGATTCATAGCCTATAGTGAAACAATTTACAATTAAAGAAATTGTAAGAGTCAACGTCTTCTTCATAAAGTGTGAGCCTATTTCTGTAACTAACAAAACTCAAATGCTGAAATAAAATAGAAAAACGTCACAATAATTTCATGAATTTTTCCCTGTGGAAACGGAGCTGACATCTCAAAGCCTTATGTAGCCTTTTTTTTTTTTACTAAAGATAAGGCTGTAGATGTTTTTAAAACAGCCTCAGAGAGAGATGTCAGTGTTCTTTAAGTGTGGTTTCAAGAGGATTTTAAGGAAAGTTAATACAGAAAATAATTAATAGAAAAAAAATGAATGTTCGTTGTGTAATAGTCATGGCAAAATTTTAGTTAGGAAATACAGTAATTGAAGTGGAAAAATTGAGTCAGGGAGAACATTTAGTATTATCCTTTTAATAACATTGAAGACACTTGGGGTTTACTGAGTCTCTCCATATTGAGTTAGCAGAGGCTCAATGAGTATGCTTTGCAAATGTGACCTCTTAGATCAACTAGAATAATTTTGATACCTCTATCGTTGGTTAAGAATAATATTGGACAACGGATACATTGCACAGACTCAAATCCATTTACATTGCTAAAGTATCAACCCAAAGGTCTTTTCTTATAAAAAGTATTCTGTCTATTCTTAAATATGAAGAGTGACATGTGCCATAGCAGTGATCTAAACTCTAAACAAGACCTATAAGAGTCACTTCATATATAGACCAAATACATATGCAGGTTTTGGAATGAAAGTGCCAAGAGTAAGGTAAATAATGATTAGATTTCTGCATAACTATTCGTGGTTTAAATGATGTGTGTTTTGGTGAGAACTCTAAACTTAGATTTTCTCTGTTACAAACTTTCATAATACCTCTAATTACATAAGAGAATTGAATTAAAAAAGAAGCCTCTTTTCCCTCTAATTAATCTCATGTCTGCCTTCTTTCATTACTTTGTCTACTGATTAACAAAAGTAGTCTTTGTTACAGAGAAGAGTATAATATGCAATTGAGGTTATACTTTTTTTCATCCAAAATAGCAAGAAAAAGCAAAATGAGCAGCACATACTTTGTAGTGCATGATTTCATTTATAGAAGTTGGATTCTTTTCTGTACTTTGTGCAACTGTTACTGAAGCCTTCAGCCTTAATGTAATCATGCAAGGAAATACTATTTTTCAATGGAATAGAGAAGTAACACTATTATTGCTCTTTCCACTCCAGTAGAAACCTACCCAGGCTACATCAGCAATCTAGTCCTTCACTCGTATGTTCCTTCCTCGAGAAACAAGAATGTTAACCCAAAGTTGTTGATAAACTATTGCTTCTAGTTCACCACTTACAAAAGTTAATCTCAAATCATTAGACAGAAATAGCAATCACAGCAGTATCATGTGTTAGTTAGCCTCTACCATGTTGTGGCACTGATGTATACACGGTAGTATTGACACGTTTGGTAGTCATAGCTCATTGAGTAGTTAAGAAACTGATTGGGTAAGTGATGTTACACAATTACATGATACAGTCAGAACATAAACCAGACACTCAGGCTCAAATTCTAGAAAAAACACTGTTTATGCTGCAATCGGTAGCTTCAGCCAAATATCAGCATTCTAAGTCCCGAAAACTACTTTTTACCTTCACAACAGTAAAACTTTCAAGCTAGCATTCTAAATTAAGAATAAAAGGAAGATTTAAAAATGAGTATGTTTATTTTTATCTACTTTTGAAGGGGAAGAAGTAATCCAGAGTGTATTGTAACATAATGAGGGTCATAAAACATTTTGGCTTCTCATAAATATCTGAAAACCAGAAAATTAATTTTAAAATAATTCCAAAATGTATGGTTTTGTAAATACTCCATTCTTCAGGTTTTATTTCTGTGGACTTTCTAACATAATAAATAGATCGACTCCTCTATAACTTGGAAATAATACGCTTTAAATAAACTAGTTAAAACAGGTTTGCATTTTTAGTAGAATGCTTGAGATCGTGTTTTTAATTTAGGCTTCACTTCTGATTAAATATCATATTGGTCCTCACAAATTCAGGGACTCAAGTTAGAGTTCTACTGGCTGGGTGTGGTGACTCATGCCTACAGTCCCAGCAGAATGGGAGGCAGAGGCAGGCAGATTGCCTGCGCTCAGGAGTTCGAGACCAGCTGGGCCAACATGGCGAAACCCCGTCTCTAACAAATATACACAGAATTAGTCGGGTATAGTGGTGCACACCTGTGGTCCCAGCTACTTAGGAGGCTGAGGTGGGAGGATCACTTGAGTCCGGGAGGCAAAGGTTGTAGGTGACACCACTGCACTCCAGTCTGGGTGACAGAGTGAGACCCCATCTCAAAAACAAAAAACAAAAAAACTCTACTGAAGTTTCCATATCTTTTCTAGTTTGTATTCTTGGCATAAGATATTTCAAATCCGAAGAGATAAAAAATTATACAATTGGCCAATGTAAGCTTCATTTCTAGTATCACTTCCAACTATTTCTATTGAAATTGGCCAAAGAAAACAAATAGCAAAAATAGCTACAAAAAGTGATTCCAGAGAAATGAAGTTATTCAGGACTAGTCTACAATAATGGGGGCGGGGGGAAACAGTCCAAACAACAAAGAATTTTAGTGAAAATAGGAGTCACATGTTCATCAATAGTCACAGATGATGGGCATAGACCTCGATGGTCAAAGCCTTGTGGATTATATTGTTTACTTTTTAAAAGATTGTTTCTGTAGGAGATAAAAAGAGAACCAAAACCATTTGAAGGTAGAATTCCAGAGGGCTGAGAAACAAACACAGCACCACTCATATAATTCTGATTTGGTGAAATAAATTATATTTTATGTTAAGTAGTCTTTTCATTATTTCTCGCTTATGAGAAATACATCAAGCTAGTTCACCCTGAATGATTTCATGTGCAAGTCATTGAAACATCATTGAAACCTCTAGCCCTAAACACCATCTTCCAAATATGTCACAAGAACCTAGAGGGAATTAAATAAAATTTACTTTCAATGATTTTTTTTTAATTATTGGATTTACTATTTCTTATGAAATACTAGCTAAAACATATTCTGCTAACTGGCACGCTGGCAGATATTAGAGGAAAAGTAATTGAGTAATGACTTTTTAAATTAATCTAACCATGTTCTTACCTAATGTAATTTAATAAATACTTATTGCCTTGTGCTTATTAGAGGACTCATTCAAAGGCTTTGTCAGTATCTAAAATCTAAAGGGAATTCTAAAGTTATGAGTCTACCATGCTTCATTTAGTACTTTTATGATGACCATGGGCTATTTTAATGTGGGTCAGCCAAAAAGTGACCCTTCCATATCTAAAACTCAGCATACAACAATGTCAGGAATAAATGCTAAGTGGAATAACCTACAGGAAGACTCCACTATTAAAAAGGAGTCTTGCTTCACTGCATATCTGAAAAAACATATTGGCAGGTCGACCTGCAAGAAAACTATTTAGTTTTGTCATCTGATTTTACTAAAGTTAGAAACGTGGCATCACACAGTGGAATGAAAAATACCTCCCATTTAATTAAATATCCTGTTGGTCAAGTATATGTCCACACTAAAGCATTACTCAATATACAAAAGCACTGGTTTTTACTGTTGCACATAAATAACCATAGAGAAAGTTGCATAATTAATTAAATGTGCTATGTAGTGACTCACTGTGGCTAAATAAGCTTTGACTATGCACAAAGTTTACATATTAGCAACAAATGATGCAAAATAGAGGTGGGAAATCAGAAACCAAAATTTTCACTTTTCCTGGTTACAGTATAGAGTGTCAGTAGTTCACACACATGCTACATTAAAATCTTTGTTATTTCTTCCAGAGAAACATTAGGAAAGTCTAAGTTTCATAAATAGCATGCAAACAATGACGACCACCATTCTGATTACAAACTTAGGACTCAAATGAGAGTGGTTTCCTTATTAGCTGAGCCATCAATTACCTACTTTTTTTTTTTTTTTTTAAGACGGAGTCTCGCTCTGTCGCCCAGGCTGGAGCGCAGTGGCTGGAGCTCAGTGGCCGGATCTCAGTTCACTGCAAGCTCCGCCTCCCGGGTTCACGCCATTCTCCTGCCTCAGCCTCCCGAGTAGCTGGGACTACAGGCGCCCACCACCGTGCCCGGCTAGTTTTTTGTATTTTTGGTAGAGACGGGGTTTCAGTGTTAGCCAGGATGGTCTCGATCTCCTGACCTTGTGATCCGCCCGCCTCCGCCTCCCAGGCCTCCCAGAGTGCCGGGATTACAAGCGTGAGCCACCGCGCCCGGCCAATCATGTACAGTTTTTAACAGAGATGGCAGTACCCAGAGAACTGCCTGTGTACTGATGTTCTTTTTATTCCTGCTTTGTGACCTAACCTCACTAAAGTTAATACATCCTATTTTACTACATTTAAAAAGGAATTAAAAAAAAAAAAAAAAAAAAGGAGAGAGAAGACAAGAGAGATAACTGAAAGAGTAAGACAAAGAACCAGGAGCCCGAGATAACATGAAATG
The DNA here is from genome assembly GCF_043159975.1 of Macaca nemestrina. NCBI lineage: Eukaryota > Metazoa > Chordata > Mammalia > Primates > Cercopithecidae > Macaca > Macaca nemestrina. The sequence continues at coordinate 9,842,511 of NC_092125.1, read as the reverse complement.
GAAGCTAAGGAAATTATGTTTCCAGGGAGATGATGTTACCTAGTCTCGGAAACTATCTCCAAACTTAATGCCTTAAAATAACAGCTGCATATTTGCTCATGATGCTGTGAGTTGGCACTTGGGGCTGGGCACAGCTGAGAAGAATTGTCTTTGCTCACTCATGCCCTTGGTCAGGACAGGTGGTATGACTGGCTCTTTCCTCTCCTCATGCTCTGTCAACCTCCAGAAGGCGAGCGGAAGCTGTTTGTTTTGTTTTGGAATGAGGCAAGAGCTGCACCAGAGAACAATCTTGCTTCAGCAAGTCCTGTTAAAATATCTACTGGCTCTACATTTGCTGACATCCCATTGGTCAAGCTCAGAGGAAATATAGGAGAGATTCACACAAATGCCAGAGTGGTGAGCAACGCTAGTTATTGGACGCAATTATTGCTAACAATCGACCCCAAATGCTGTAGACCACATTGTCTAAGTACCATTTGAGGTGCTACTTAGAGACACGTTTTAGAAGTAAGTGTGGGGTAAACAAAAAAGATTGGAAAAGTTTTGTTTTGTTTTGTTGTTTTAAAAAAAGAAGAAGATGGGCCAGGCACTGGTGGCTCACGCTTGTAATCCCAGCACTTTTGGAGGCCAAGGCGGGTGGATCATGAGGTCAGGAGATTGAGACCATCCTGACCAACATGGTGAAACCCCATCTCTACTACAAATACAAAATTTAGCCGGGTGTGGTGGCGCGCACCTGTAGTCCCAGCTACTTGGGAGGCTGAGGCAGAAGAATCACTTGAAACCGGGAGGTGCAGCTTGCAGAGAGCCGAGATCGTGCCATTGCACTCCAGCCTGGGCAACGAGAGCGAGACGCCATAAAAAAAAAGGAAAAAAAAAAAAAAAGAAAAGACGAAGAAAATAGGAAAGTAGGATTTCCAAGGGTTAAGAATAAGCAATTTTTGGGGGGAGGAAAGAACAGAAACGGGGCAATGCAGGAAGAGGCAGCAACATTAAAAGAAGATTTGTTAGCTTGTTTTTTCTTCTTTTTTTCTCCTTGTTTATTTTAGCTTGAAGTGATTTCAGCAGTTTTGTTGCCTGAGAAGAGTTGTAGAGAGGAAGATATAAAAGTTCTGAGAGACAAAGCACAGCTATTCCCTAGTCAAAGATTGGTAGATGGAAAAGAGAAAGCTAACTCTGGTCTCCCTGAGCCCTGAACTGAGTGAGGTGTGAAGAAGTGGAAAGTTTATGCCTGCGCGTTAATGATTAGACATGCTAATAATGCAAAAGGGTGTTTATCTGCACAGTGATAGAGCCAGTGCTCAAATAAACTTCCTTGCCTCCCTTGCCTTACATCTCTTTGTAGCTGTGGAGCTCTCCAACACTCTGGGAGAATTACCTGATTCACCACCTGCTATAATTGGATTATCAAGACCAATGATGCTCTAGAGCCCCTGGCCCTCAGAGCAGGACCTCTAAATGATGTTTGATTTACTGACTTCCCAATTGAGAGGAAAAGAATATTTTCCATACCCTTGCAGTTTAATCCTTGAGAGTTTAAACAAAGATTATTTGCCTCAAAAAAGAACATATATATGTGGTATTTATGTAGTTGTAGTTGAATGGTCTAAAAAGTCAAGAACCATTTAGTTATTAAAAGTGTGCTTAATGTTTTTTTGCAATATAAATTAACACCTGAGCTTTCCCCTCACATACATTTGTCTGATCAGACTCTACTGACACCATTGCTAATAAATTATATGACAATCACTGTGCATTGTTCAGTGGAAATACAAATATGAGCTCTTTCTTGTCTTGGGATGATTTAGGATGTTGGTTGATTACTCTCCTGATACAGTGTTTATATATACGATTTCCCACACTTCCTGTGCAGTCATTGATATGAATAGCTTCAGGGAAAAAAAATCTAAATGCTTGCCAAAGGATTTTGCAAAATCACTAAAATAATATAATCACTAATTTTGTTTTCAAATGGTAGTGAGTCAGAACAAAGGAAGGAAGTTCATCTTCTCACTATGATTTCGGGAAAGCTCCACCACCAATTTTGTTTCCAAAACTGAAGAAGCTAAGGAAAGACCTAGCTTACTGCTGAAACAGACAAACAAACAAAAAACAAAACAAAACAACAACAACAACAACAAAAACCTGTGACATCAGAGAGCAGGACATAATAGGTTAAAGTTATAAAAACTCAACCCACCTAGGGGAGAGAACGTGTTTTCTCATAAATATTTAAGACAGTCTGAGAACTGCCATTTACATCTTTTAAAAAATGCCATCTGGGAGACTAGACAAGAATACTTTTCAGTCTTATGTAGGCAAAAGAATTATCTATGAGCCATGTTTTCACAAATGAAGATTCCTGACCCCTTTATCTTTCGTCCAAAAAGCTCTTAATTTTTGAAAACACCTTGAGTATTTATAATAAAGGTATTTCTTGGGCAAAACTTTGAGAAATATGCATTAAAAGTGATAGAGAGTGTGTGTATCTTCAACACGTAGTCTATTGTGCTCTTTCCAGTCTTGTAGTCGATACCTCTCCAAGTCCTCATGGTTGCACTTGGAACATCAACCCTCTTCCCATGGCTAGGTTTGCAGTGAAAAGGGTCTCAGTTTACACTGATGGATAATGCTACATCAATTTAGATGGCATCAATCAATCTCGTTTTAGGCGTCCGACCTGCTTTTTTACCATTTCTTCAACTGGATCCAGGTGTCCCCATTTGAAAGAGATAGCGATGCCTCATGCTGGTTGCTGACACTCTTACCACCTGGACAGGTGTAAGGAAGAAGGGAGAGAGATGACAGACTTGGCTTCCAATCCACTTCCATAATAAAATACTTCTTACAGTGTCATCACTAAGGTCATTCAATGGGAGGAAGAATCTGAATGGATCATGTTGTCATCATTTTAATGTACTATAAGACTCTAGCCTTAGATAGCAGAGTGACGCTCCTACTGGTGGAAGGTGTGAAGGTGGATGAAGGATAGAGTAAAACGCCTTAGCCTTCACCTACCATTAAGGATGGAGTAAATGGCCATTCCTGAACGAGTGTTCAGGAATCTCTGTCTCCTGGACTCCCTTCATTCTAGCCCAGAGGAACTCGGAGTTTACTCAATCATAGCATTTGTGGAATGACCCAGGGTTTAACACTGAAGATACAAGCAGGATTAAGATGCAGGTTCTGCTGTGAGGGACCTCAAACTCCCGAAAATCATAGAGAAATAAAATCATGGACATTATAAGCATTAGAATAAAGATACCTATAAAGCAGTAGGGGAGCATGAGAATAAATGTCTGTAGAGTTGTGGAAAACTACACAGAGGAATTTCACATTTAACTGCAGCCTGAAGGATAAGAGGCTGGTCCTAAGCAGTGAAGAAGAAAGGATACTACATATAGAAGGCGCTGAATATGGGACAGCACAGAAGACTGACAGAAGGTGACGTTTCAGGGACCTGATGTAGCCATATATAAAATGTGGTGCTGGAGAACCATCACTGATTTCAGCTCCAGCAAGAAGAGTGACACCATCAAGAGATTAATTCAATGAGTCAATATTTAATAATCCCTGCAAGAGGTGCTTGTTAAACAATAAAATAAAATAATATAAACACTTCATAAATGTGTCACAATGAATGTTTATCTTTTATTGTTTTAAAAAATATATCGAGACCTTTAAGGGCACACGCACACACACACATACACTCACACTCTTAATTCATTGGAAGCTCATCTCATTAAATTATTACGTCCAGTAACTCTGACTGATGTCACATACGGAACTTCTTTACAGCCGACTGTCGCTCCTTTAGAGCAGTTGAGAAAGGTCTAGAGTCACATTGGGTCTTCAGTGTCTGCACAGGTTTTGATTCCATTTTATTTGAGAGCATAATGATTGCAAAGAGGACCTTGAATAGTCCCCACTCTGAAGAGCTGATCAAGAAGAAATTCCCCAAATCAGTTAACCACTTCATTCTTTTTGTGATAGGAAAAGATGATTGAAGAACACAATGTAGAAATGAATTACTGGTTAATATCCGTTCCAATAAATTTGGTTTAATTGGCTCAGCTCTAAGTAAGAGACATAAGCCTAAAAGAGGGATTACTGTAACCTAAAAAAGTGTATTGAAATGCAAATGCATCACAAACTTGAGGAAGTTGTCTTTTAGAGAAATTTAGAACTATCCAGTTTCCAATTTTTAATCTCTTTTTAATTAATAGACTTTTTACAAAGCATTTTTAGGTTTATAGTTTCAAATTAAAAGAAAGTACAGAAGTACCTAATACCCTCTCCCTGAAAAAAGTTTCCCCTATTATTAACATATTTTATTAATGTAGCACATTCATTATATATTATATTGACACATAATTATTAACCAAAGTTCACAGTTGACCCTAGGGCTCACTCTTGGTGTTGTACATTTTATGAGTTTTGACATGTGTATAATTCCATGTCACATTGTCACAGCATCATGCAGAACCATTTCACTGCCCTAGAAATCAGTCACCTGTGCTCCACCTATTCATTCACCACTCCCGCCCCCACCATAGATCTTTTTTTTACAGACTCTCACTACAGACTCTTGCTCTATGGTTCAGGTTGGAGTGCAGTGCTATGATCTTGGCTCAGTGCAAACTCCACCTCCCGGGTTCAAGAGATTCTCCTGCCTCAACCTCAGCCTCCCGAGTAGCTGGAAGTACAGGCATACACCACCACGCTCAGGTAATTTTTGTATTTTTAGTAGAGACGGGATTTCAACATGTTAGCCAGGGTGGTCTCGAACTCCTGACCTCAAATGATCTGCCTGCCTCAGCCTCCCAAAGTGCTGGGATTACAGGCCTAGGCCACCGCCCCTGGCCGATGTTTTAACTCTGTCCACAGCTTTGCCTTTCACTTGGATGTTTTTCATGGCCTCAAGGTCTCAGAATTTCTTTTTTTTTTTTTTTTTTTTGAGACGGAGTCTCGCTCTGTCGCCCAGGCTGGAGTGTAGTGGCCAGATCTCAGCTCACTGCAAGCTCCGCCTCCCGGGTTTACGCCATTCTCCCGCCTCAGCCTCCCGAGTAGCTGGGACTACAGGCGCCCGCCACCTCGCCCGGCTAAGTTTTTGTATTTTTTAGTAGAGACGGGGTTTCACCGTGTCAGCCAGGATGGTCTCGATCTCCTGACCTCGTGATCCGCCCGTCTCGGCCTCCCAAAGTGCTGGGATTACAGGCTTGAGCCACCGCGCCCGGCCCAGAATTTCTTTCATTGTGTTGCAAATTTCTTCTTAACCTCCTCTTATAGACCTAGTTCCATCTAGTCTCTCCCAATCACACCTATTTATGGCTACATATATGCCCTGAAATTTTCACAGTAATCAGTAATGGTTTCAGCTTGAATGAAGATTGTCTTTCTTTCTAGATCTTTAGCACTCTGTTTTTATGTTTTAGTTTTTTATTGATAAGTTGTAGCAGTATATGTGTATGGGACACAATGCAATGTATTGACACAGGTATACAAAGTGGCAGGATTAAATAAAGCTGATTTACATTACATATCCATCACCTATTGTTCACTTACCTATTGTTTTCCATGATGAGACATTCAAAATATATAACATGTTATTAGTTAGTTTGAAATCTTTAATACATTGTTATTGACTACAGCCACCCTAGTGTGCAATAAACATCAAAACTTATTCCTCCTGTCTTAAACTTTGTGCCCTTTGATTAACAACTCTCCATTCCCCTGTCTATCAGAAACTTCATAGCATCTTTGTATTATTCGGTCAAAACATCCCATTCCTTCCCTCCCTCTCCAGCCCACTCCCAGCCTCTGGTAACTATAGTTCTACCCTCCACTTTTTATAAATTCAACTTTATTAGATTTCACATATAAATGAGACCATGGGCTATTTGTCTTCCTGTGCCTGGCTTATTTTACTCAGTCTGATATCCTCCAGCTTCATCCTGTATCTTGCTTTGGCCAATAAACGAGAGCTGCTATGTTGGGTGAAAGTCATGGAGCCTATGCATTGTCTGTGTTTTCTTTCCCCCGGCATAGAGGTAACTTGCTTATTGCCCTAAGTAAGGACAATGTGCAGCAGAGTCCCAGGCAGCCTAAAGAAACATGTAGTTGAGCAAGAAGTAAACCTTTTATGTCCAAATCACTGAAATTTGGAAATGATTTATTATCTATTACTGAAGCATAATGTGACTAGAACTGATAAAATTCTTATTTATAAAAAATTTAAAACTTGTCTATGATATATTTTAAAGTGAAGATGGTAGAATAATGTGTATATTAGAATTCCACTTAAATAGCAAAAAGATATGCTCATATAAGACCAAAAAATTATTGATGTATAGACATGAAAATGTTAACAATTGGTAAGCTATGGGAAGTAAGAAATTATGAGGAGGAGGTAGAGAGTATTTCTTTCTACATATTGTACTTTCATTTTTTAAGACAAGAAGCAGGGGTCAGGTAGAGTGGCTCATGCCTGTAATCCCAATACTTTAGGAGGCTGAGGCAATAGGATAGCTTGAAGCCAGAAGTTTGAGACCAGCCTGGGCAACATAGCAAGATCCCATCTCTACAAAAACTAAAAATAATTTAGCAAGATGTGGTGATGTATGTCCGTAGCCCTAGCTAATCAGGAGGCTGAGGCAAGAGGATCACTTGAGCCCAGGAATTCAAGACTGCAGTGAGCTATGATCATGTCACTGCACTCCAGCTTGGGTGATAGAGTGAGATCTCATCTCAAAAAAAAAAAAAAAAAAAAAAAAGAGAGAAGCAGATATTATTTCTAAACTTTAATTAGGAAAAAATTTTTCCTGATTAACTAGATAATAAACCATATAATAACTCTAAGTTTCTTGAAAAGTATTAGATATGCATGAGAATAACATGATTAATAATTGTGAATAGCAAGTCCAGGGAAGATTTAAATAGAATGGAGCGTTAAATGAGTTTATTATCTGATCGGTGCAAAATCAATTGTGGTTTTTGCCATTACTTTTAATTGCTTTTAAAAGTAATGCTTTTACACCAACCTAATATTTCAATTCTGTGCATTGTGTTTATTCAATGAATCAAGTTGATACCTTGGTTAAACGTGAAAAGGATTACGTGAAATCCACACCTTCTCTTTTTAACAAAATGAATTTTAAATTGAGACAGTTACAAATTTAATAAAATAAATCACATAGACAAATGATAAATATTTAATGAATTGGGAGGGCTTTCTAACTGTGATGCCAAGGCCAGGAAGGATTATGAACAAATTGATATATTTGATTACATAATACGTACACACATATATAAATCACAAAATAAAAGAGATTTTGTAATGGATCAAACTGTGCCCAATCAAAAATGCATAAGTCTACCCAATAGCACAGCAATTACATTCATTCCTCGGTATAATTTACCGAAGATTACTATATTTTTTGTACAAGTGGAGTGTTAGGATCAATCTGGGTGCTCATCCCTGGGAGATTAGAAACGTAAATTATGATGAGAAAACAGCACGTAATATTTTGCAAAGTTAGAAGCAGCAATCACTAGATATACACCAAGCAATATGGATTAATCTTTTACAAAGCATTGCAATAAATGAGAAAACTATAAAATAGAATGAGTTCTATAACATAGCAATTTAAGTGAGCTGAGTACATGTGTGTGCAAAAGAACATATGTACAAGAACACATGCAAACAAAAACAATACACTAAGTAGTTTACACAGGGAATTGTGTAAGGGGAGATAAGAAATGGAAAAGGGAGAAATGGATGTGTCAATAAATATAAACAAAAAACAAAGAACAAAACAGGATGGGACTTTTCAGAGATAATTATGTTCTTTAGTGAGGAGTATAATTAGCTCAACTCAATGCACTTCAAGTTCAAAAAATATATTTGTATTTTTTGTTTTTAAAAAATAGGCTAAAGAATGAGCTAATAAATTAATAGCTAATAAATATGAATAAATAGTAAATATAAGAAAATGTTCACTTTGACTAGCAATTAAATAATATGTATTAATACAGAAGTTTATATGTGTTTATTTATTGACCTGCTTATTGAGAAGTGGGAGAAAAGATGGTATTTAGAAATATTATTCTTAACGGCACTAGAAAGTAGTAGAAACATTTTGAACTACTCAGATAAATGTCAACAATACTTGAACAAAAGTTTTGATTATAACATTGATTGTAAAGGCTGATAGTTGGGTGAGAACTAGTCAACACTACGGTTTGTTCAAACAAATTCTTCATCAAACAATTGAGTATTACATAGCCTTTGAGGGCTGACGAGATAGAGGATTGTCTTCTCTTTGTCCCTGTATTCTTAAATCTTTTCACATTGATATGCACTATTTTCCACAAAACATGTAATAAGTAAATTTTAAAAATGCAACTAAAATAAATTTGAGAGTACACTAAAAATTTAAAAATTCTGGGAGAAAAGCTCTACAGTTTACATTGTGTTCTACCACCAGTAAAGTATTAGAATTTTAATATATTTGATTTTGCTTCTTTCACATAAATATATTGAAATTGGCTTTATTGGCTTATAACTTCATACATCTCCTCCCCATAAGTAAGAAAGGTTTGCAATAGCTGTTAAAACCCTAGATTTTAGACTATAGGTAAGTGGAAAAAAATACTTTTTTTTTTTTTTTTTTGCATTAAAAAGGCTTTTAAAAAACATGCACTAAGTCAGGTTAAAATGTTTCCTGACTAGGAAATAGCATTAAGAGCGTTTTTTTTTTCCCCATTAAGTTAATGCAGTACTACATTTTGATAAATGTAAATTGAAATAATTGCAAATTTGATACATGTAATGCAAATTCTTGATCTGGAAAGTAATTTATGACCAGCAATTATTTTTTAAATGCAAATATTACTTTTTTCTAAAGCGAATCAGAACTTTCAGGTATGTAATACTGAAGAGTCTGCACTCGGATACATTTTATTCCCTACGATATGGGAAAAGAGAATCGTTTTTATCCTGGAACAAATGCTGAAGACACTGCACACCTTTGCTCGGCTTGCTCACCTCTCTTGGTTAATGAATGTGTTACTTAAAATAATAATTTGCTCTTCAAATCATCTGGCCACACAAACCCACATTTCCCCCTATACAGTTCTGTTTTACTGATATTAGATTTATTTACCTTTTAACATGATATTTATGCTGTTTCCATGAACACACTCATCTACAAAGATACAAATGATTCAAGTAACAGTACATGAGAGACCCGCACGGAGGACTGGGCTAGCTGTGTTCAGAGAGAGAGGCGGGGCTGGAGCAGAGCTGCATCCTGATAAGAAAGTCTATCCCTTTTTTCCCCGTCTGAAGCTATGGGGAATGAAGAATTCACTCTTTCATTCGTGGTGTGATGGCAGTTGAAGGTTTTGCTGAGGATGTGGTCTGGCAATGGTATTCTACCACCCACGCACAAAACATAGCACTAAAATCTTTATAATTAACTGCATATGGCTTAGCAGGGTCATTTAGAAGGATGATTCATCTGCAGTAGGTGTAAACTGGCTCGCTAAACCTAAAGCTTAGAGGGAAAGACAAGATAGAATAGTTTCTTGATTTCACTTTAGGCTAATAGCCAGGTGACTCAGAGTCCTTAAGAGCCCTGATTCAGGCTTCATTTCTCAGCACTGATAGCTGCTGGAGTTACATGCCTGACAATTCATCTTTCTGCATCTCAGCTATGTAAGTCTCTAAAAGCAGCCTTTATTAGGGGTCTAGGGGCTCTGCTACCTGTAAGTCTATGCTCCAAAGTACTAATATTTTCCTTCATTCTTCTTTGAATTTGAATGTGTGTTTATGCGTAAGGTTTTTGTTTTTTTTGTTTTTTTCTCCCAGTTTAATTACACGTTTTGGTAAAATCATGCAATGGGCACTGCTTTTCTTCAGTGTCTTTCTATCTTCGTGCAGGCTGGTCATGTCCTGTCTTCTAGTGCTACCTGAACCCTAGCAACTCCAAGAATTTCATTATAACAGAGTCTCTCTCCAGGCGTCTCTTGAATTCTACAAAAATCTTTACCCTTTTCTCTTCAAACTCTGCTTTCAGCAAGCTGCCAATTAGAAAAGATCTGAAAATATCATCCTCTAAGTGGTTAGTAGCTCACGGTAGTTCACTTTATTCTCCTCAGGAGAACACGCACTGCAAAAGGAAATGGATCATTGACTTTAGGCAATATTCCACAACTCAGGATAGCAGAGTCTCCTGGAATGAACTAGCAATGCAGATTCCTGGGCTGCCACAATAAGAATACATATTTTCAAGAATCTTCCAATCTTCCCAGATTGGGAAATGACAACTATTAGACTGGAACGATCAAACATTTGGACATCACCATATTCGGGTACAGAGTTAGGGTTAAGGCAAAGGTGATTTGTACCCTCAAGTATTTTCTACCATGCCTCCTAAAGAAAGTTTGTATGCAACACTCACACACACACACACACGAGTGCTATAATTTGGTCCCATGACAAATGTCAAGAAGAATAGAGTCAAGTCATAAGCAATATCCATCCACTGCAAGCTTCGAGATAAACTATACTCTTGGTTAGCTCAGGGTCAAGTGCAAACACATTCCATTGAATGTATATTGCAGATTAGTTTAATCTCTTATTTGGAGGAAACTGCATTCACTTCACCAGTAAGGGTATCTTTTTGATACTGTTGATTGTTCACACAACCCAACATACAATCGTTTCACAGTATTTTCTTTAGTTTATTACAAAATCTTTTATTGTTATTGTGTTTTATAAATTCCAATGCAATGGAATACATTCTAGTCTTTCTATTACTACTGCTAACATTTTAATGACTATCTCTGCATTCTTTCATTTAGTATTTCATCCATTCATTCAGCAAGTATTCCGGGAACTATTCTAAGCTCTGCGAACAAGATACGTAAAGCCCACATACTCAAGATAGCATTATAGTGGTGCAAGTGAAAAGGAAGCACATAAGTTCCATGAAAATGTCAAACATGATTAACAGGACTCAGATGTCCTGGGGGAAGGAGTGCTACTTTAGATTGAAGAGTAAGGAGAGGCCTTTGCAAAAATATTGCATTTGAGCTGATACCTGAATGATAAGAAGGAGCCACTCCTGAGACGCTCTGGGAAATCAAAATCTCTACAGAGGCACTGATTGTGTAAAGACATAAGGTGGGAATAAGCTTGTCATACTTGAGGATTAGAAGGAAAGTCAGTTTGATTAGAGTATGTTAAAAAATATGGAGACCGATAGCTGAGGTGGGAGAAGTAATAAGGCCTAAGCTACATATAGCTGTACTGTCCAATACGGGATCCATTTGGCACAAGTAGCTACTGAGTACCTGAAGTCAAGCTACTCTGAATTGAGATGCACTCCGGGTGTAAAACACAAATGTAGACTGGATTTTGAAGATCTAGTATAAAGCAAGAATATAGTATATCTCATTAATAATTTTTATATGGATTATATATTGTAATGATAATTTAGAGATGCATTGGATTAAATTAAAATATTATTACGATTAATTCACTTGTTTTACTTTTTCTAAAGTGCTTATCAGAAAATGTTACATTATGTATGTGGTTTCACTTAAAGCCTTGTATGTCATAGTCAGAAATCTTGGTTTAAGTAGAATGAGAATTATTTAAAAGATTCTAAAGAGGCGTTACGATATGAATTACCTTTTTTTGGTTGTTTTGTTGTTGTTTTAAGACAGGGCTTCACTCCCGTCACCCAGGCTGGAGTGCAGTGATGTAATCACGACTCACTGCAACCTTGACTTCCCAAGCTCAGGTGATGCTCTCTCCTCAGACTCCCAAGTAGCTGGGGCCACAGCCACAGACCACCATGCCTAACTAATGTTTTGTATTTTTAGTAGATACGGAGTTTCATCATGTTGCCCAGGCTGGCATTGAACTCATTGGCTCAAGCAATCTGCCCACCTCAGCTTCCCAAAGTGCTAGGATTACAGGCATGAGCCACCATGCCCGGTCTCATTTAAATTGTAATTTAATTATATTATCTATAATTTTAATTATATTATATAGTTGCTATGTAGAGAAAGGACAAGGACAGTAACAAGAAAGCCAGGTATATGATTTCTGATGGTAGCTTAGACCAGGATAGTACAAATATAAATGGTGAGAAAAGTTTCAGAATTTATTTGGAAGGCTGAGATATAGAAAACAGAGATAATTTTAGTTGTTGTGATGAGTAAATGGATGGTTGGGGGCCATTCTATGGGATGGAGAAGACTGGGATGGCAGCGTACTTGAGAGCAGGAGAAACAAGAGTACTATTTTGGAAGTATTTTGAGATGTCTGTTGAACATCTTGACTAAGTTCAATAGGGAAGTCACGTAGAGGAGGAGGAACAGACCAAGAAAGAGGAACTTAGAAATTGCAAGAAAGTAAGTGCTTGGTGGTATCGCAGAAGTCAAGCAAATAACTTGTTTCAAAGAACAGAGAGCAGTTTACGACGTCAAGTACTGTTCAGTAGGCAAGGAAGATGTGAACAGAGAACTGGTCATTGCTTCTGGCAATATAGAGATAGTTGATAATCTTGATAAGAGCGATTTGTGATGGTGGTAGCAATGCAAGTCCAACTAAAGTATATTGAAGAGTAAATGGGAGCTAATAAAATTGGAAATAAAGAAAATAGAACTTAGCAGATCTTTGAAGATTTGCTGTGAATATGGGCAGATAAAGGGAGTAAGAGCTGGAGACATGCTGTCTGCAAGTTTTTTGAATTTAAGATTGATTAGAGCTTATTTGTGTGCTAAGGCAGATTATTCAGTAAAGCGGAAGAAAAATGATGCAGTAGAGAAACAGAATCATTGTAGACAAAAGGTTCTAGAGTAAACTAATTGGAGTGAGATTCAGACCTCAAAGGCAGGATTGGCCTTTGATAAGGTTCTGATGCTTCTACTACTACATCTGAAGATAAGACTGAGTAGATGAGTATGGATATAGGAGGGTCGTTTTCTCTCCACCATTCTCCAGTGTGTGTGTGTGTGTGTGTGTGTGTGTGTGTGTGTGTGTGTTTGCAAACCTCCTCTCATACCAATTTGTAACATTTGTGCAGTCAAACCCTCTGCCACTGAGCTACACCCCCATATTTGTAACACTTGGACACACAATTTTAAATTCATTAATCTGGCGTGTTCTAGTTTAAATGCCATTACAGAAAAGTTTGGTGCCCATTTTAGCTGTGATCCTTTGCATAAGATCTGTCCTTTAACTCTTGGAAATTTTATGATCTCATATTTTGAATCCTCCCAAAATGTGACTTGGTTAAGTCTTCTGTTTAATTCGTTATTCTGAACACCCACAGATTCCCTTTAATCTGGAGACTCATGTCCTCTATTTTGGTGAATTTTCATATGTACAGTATTAGTCCATTCTCACACTGCTAATAAAGACATATCCAAGACTGGATTATTTATAAAGGAAAAAAGTTAATTGATTCACAGTTCATCATGGCTGGGGAGGCCTCAGGAAACTTACAATCATGGCAGAAGGGGAAGCAAACACGTCCTTCTTCACATGGTGGCAGCAAGGAGAACTGCAGCACGAAGGTGGGGGAAAAGCCCCTTATAAAACCATCAGAATTCATGAAAACTCACTTACTATCATAAGAACAGAATGGAGGTAACTACCCCCATGATTCAATTACCTCCTAGCAGATCCCTGGTGGGAGGTAATTATGGGAACTACAGTTCAAGATGAGATTTGGGTGGGGACACAGCCAAACCTTATAGGTATTATCGCTTTGATGATTTCCTCCTCTCTAGTGTCTATTTTCTCCCATTCTGGAATCTATTATTTGGACATTGCCTGAATTGTTCCTAAAAGGGCCCCACCTTTATTTCTTATAATCCATGTGTTTGCCTATATCTTCTACCTTCTAGGAGTTTCCCTTGACTGTGGAAAGGAAAATTCTTGCTTTTGTTTAAAATTGTTTTGCTATGGTATTTTTAATGTCCTAGAGCTCTTACTTTAATATCCATTCCTTCTTCATAGCATTCTGCTCTTCTTTAATGGGTTCATTATCTTCTTATGTCTCTGAGTATATTAAGTGCAGTTTCTTCAAAGCTGTTTTTGCCTTCAACATTGCTTCTGCTCCTTCTCAGCTCCCTGTTTATCATTTGCTGCTTTTTCTCTTTTCGTGATAGAGGCTTTTCTCAAAAGTTTTAAAATGCTAAGCTATCTGTTCATATTTAAAACTTGGTTTTAAGCTCTGTGTGAATGGCAGACAGTTCTGACTTGTAGACTTCACTTTGAAATAATCAGGTGGCCTTTGGAGATGACTAACTGGCATGATCTGAGTTTACTCTCTGGGATGGTTCAGTTTCTCTAGCTAAGGATTCCTCAAATTCTTGAACCCTTTTACCAACCTGACTTTTGGGGAGGGGGAGGTGGTCCTGAACATCTAGTTGCTCTTAATGTAAACTTCCAAATTACCCCAAACTTACGTCCCATCTCCAAGGAATAGTCCTGAGGAACCAGGACTATAGGAAGAATAGTCCTGGTTCCTCAGCTTCACAAATCAAAAGAATTTCTATAAGAGAACAGATTAAAGTGTCCTTACATGAATTCTAAAGAACAGCTTTCTTCTCACTGATAGCTCCCTTTATAGGTACATATGTGTGTATGCGTGTGTGTTTATGTGTTTGAAGTTTTTCTAACTTATTAAGTAATTTATTATTCATACATCTTTGCACCTTTATATATTTTGATTCAGAATTATAGATAACTTCTAATTTAATAACAGATGAAATCAGTGTTTCTACTTCCTGATGGGGGCACAAACTTTGCTAAATTGTCTTCAGAAATCCATTAAATTCAATTTTAACAATGACATTCTTTTTAACAATCAAGATTATAGAAAATATTGCCCTTCAGATATTCCAAATTAATAGCAATACCGTATTCAACATGTTTTATATTGCCATATCCATGCTGGGTATTAAACTGTATTCTAAACACTAACCAAAGTAGTAGAGAATGAATATCATCTTGTTTGAATTTGCATACTTAAGATCTAGAAGTGGTATTGTCTCCTGGAAAAAAAAAAATGCCTGAAAGTTTATAACAGAGTTGAAAACAGCTAATTTGGCTTTTCTAGTGAAATGGGGAAGACTTGATGAAAGACCTGATATTTCACCTATATCTTCAAAGATTTGTCTACTTTTTAAAAAGACATTTAAAGAGGGAATTATATATCACAAGAGAATGGAAGCAAAAAAGGCGACAAGCATGTTCATAGAATAGTGAGAGATTTGGGAGAACAAAAAAAGATAATATATGAGAAAGAATTTTGAGAAAAGTTAAAAGTTTACATGAATTCAAAGACATTATTCAAAGGCATTATTTTCATTGATATCGACTGCATTTTCTTCCTGGAGTTTTACATCTTCTCAATGAATAATATATATGCCTAATGGTCTAGTTCACAAAGAACCCACAAATCTCCTTCAAGAGAACCCAAGAAGAGATTCAATTCCAATTTCATAAGAATTATTACTTGATAAAGAACTCATAAAACTGTCATAGTTGAGAATTAGGCTGTTGCCAACGGCTGTGATTCATTGTGCAAATTCCCCTAAGCCCAGCTGTTTTCAGCATACGGGTGGTGGGCAATTCCACGTGCATAGCCAGAGCCAGTACCAGGAATGCCTCTCTCAAGGCTTTCTCCCTTGCCACAGGAGACCATGGAGCTGCAAGCTAGCTCAATACACAAAGGCAGGGGAATTAGTACCCCAAGAGAAATCCTTCACAAGTGAGAAACAGGAGTCTTGAGAAAGACCCCAGAAATCCTGTCCTCTGAGGAAATAATGCTAAGGACTGTTCTTTACAGTTCCTCAGAGGGTCCATGGGGACTGAGTCTCTACTTCCTCACAGAAGCAATTGCATCATGGAACTCATAGCTGACTCCTCTTCCTTCTTTTTCTTATTTTCCTACCTCTCTCACTTCTTCTTCCTAAAATGTCCCCCTGAATAAATGACCTATACCCATTTCTTCTTCTCGGGCACTGGCTTTGGGAAAATCAAAATAGGGCAGATACTTAACAGATGATGTGCCTCTACTATTTATCTGTTTCTATCAACCCCGCATAAGTTACAGGCATCCAGCTGTTCCATTTCCTTATTAGAAAAAATGAAAAAGTTTTCAGTTATGACTGGTGTTTTTTAACTTGCTGGCATTGATTCTGTGTATTTTGGATGAAAGGTTTATCCATGATACATAAAGGGAGAACAGAAAACTAAGAACCAAAAAATCCATATTTTAGTCCCAGGTTTTGTACTACCTAGCAGTGAGACTATATAGAAATCATTTTCTCTCTCGAACTTCAGCTTCTTGCTTTATTAAAATGAAGGTGTTGATGTAAAAGGTTATCCCAAGTCTTTGATTTCATTATTCCATGAAATTATAAAGAGGCAGGCCTGCTTTGGACAAAGCTGTCAGTTGTACATATTTCCCAGGGGTCAGCAGGACACAGTTGGGAGGCTTATGGGTGGGTACCTGTTGCCTTGCTTCCCCATGCCTGGAGCAACTTCCCACCAGTACTCAATCCAAATCTATCCCTTGCTTGGATAGTTCCTAATGCCTCAATAGCCCACAGCTTTAAATATACACATATTTAATGTATATGAATAACAAGTTCTATCTGCTTCTAAAGAGTATTAAAAAGTAAACCATGTTAACATGAAATTTACTAAGAAAAACAAGCCCACAAATTCCATGCTAGCCCTGGGTTCTTTACACTTTCTCATACAACCCTCTTAGGTAACACACATGAATGTAAGTGACCTTCTCTACACCAGTCACCTGACTTGTATTGTTCCTCAAGGGCGAGGAGGTGTCTAGACACAAGGGAGGGGAGACCCAGTGGCAGGTGGAACTTTGTGCTCCACCTTTCACATAACAGGTTGCCAATTCAGCTGTACTGAAGACAGGCAATGAGAGAAGGTATTAAAAGGGAAAAGTAAAATAGTTCCTTTGTTCTGACTCTAGAAATGCCGAAAGGAAACTCCTGTTCATGGCAGGTGATTAAACACATTTTATTAGGGTCTATTACATGGAGAGAGTTACTCACGCTGCTTTCTTGCAATAAAATGGTTCATTTTCTCATTTTTCTCATAATTTACTTTTCAAATAGTAGTAACTAGATTTATCGACGATTTGATAACTTTCAGACTGCCTGTCAGAGTCCAATTAGGACACTTTAAACTGTTTTCTTATGGCAATAAAGCTCAAATTTATCCACCAAATTCCTCCTAAGATAAAGGAGTATGAAATTGTATTTGACGTATTGGGGTGGACGGGTAGCTGACCATGTACTTCAAAATGTCTAACAACAAGCATGAGATTTCTCCAAAGCTTTCTCATTCATCTTAGACGCTCTCATGAATTTGCTTTCTATCCAAAAATAATAAAATTCAACTTACATTAATTTTAAAATTATATATGAAATTATTTGCTAATTTCATCAAAAAGTTTAAGGAAGAATAGCATGATTTCGATTTTATGCTTTATGCTTGTGATTTTCATCTATTTGCAGGGTAAAATAGAAATCTCTCTTCTCTCTAAACACCTCTAAACCCTTCCTATATCACGTATTCAACCTGGAAGGTAGACTTCCCCCATTAATTATGAAGTATATTTTTTGTGCATCTGAATTCCTATACCATGTCTAAATGTGAAACTCAAGTGTCAATTTCATTATCCTTGCCGGTGAAACATAAGTATCAAAACTGTCTATCAAGTGAAACTAGAAAAAAAGGGATATTATGGCATTTGTATCTTCAGACTTCATTATTCCTAGTGTTTCCCATTATAGCCGGTACCAGCTGGACAAACCTAGAAATTATTTTTTGCTGCTGGCATCTTATCTTTGATGATATGTAGGTAGGGTTCAAAGTGAGCACCACACACAACAGAAACGTTGATTTTGTTCCCTGTATTCCTTGACTTCATTTAATCCCACAGATTCCTTCTTTAACTTGCATTTCCTCCCCTTTTTTTGACAAACCCATCACTGCCCTCTTCAGAGCACATTTTTGTAACTGTTTCCATCCCACATTTTCCTGTATGGCAGATACCATTGTTTTGTAATATGATAGAAATACAAAAATGTTTTTCCTCCTCATTTAGCCACTCTCTATGAGCTCTGTATTTCAGAAATCATTTCTTTTCCTTGCTTAATCAATTACTACTCTGCTTTTCATAAATTCAGTAAGCTTGACGGTGAAAATCTGCCAAATGCTTTGAATATCACAGAAAGAAACCCCTATATAAATGTCTGCTATGATTTCTATTAGAGCATGAAAACACTTTAGGGTATGTTTTATTGGTCCATTAATAAATGACTGGAGAGGTAAAGATATCTGGCTAGAAGCCCCGTTTTTTTACAAGCACAAAAGATGTAGCTTAATGGAGCAATTAAACATTCTTTCATATCCCAGGGCTGTAATAATATTGGGAAAAAGTAAATGAACTACTAAAATTAAGAGACAACTGTAAATATAGAAAAAGAACAAGAAGCTCTAACTTCCATAAAAATAATGAGAAAACATAGAACAGAATTTCAAACAGTTGCCATTTTATAAAGCACCAGAACTGATATATTTAAATATTTTCTCATCAAAATAGATATCTCATTTTACAGAGGTGAAGGAAATATAAAATGGAGACATTGTCCACAAAAGAGTCAGACAATAGGACAGAATTATGTAACATTGGGGAATAGCGTTCAAAATAATTTTAATTGTAAGGAATATTAGGAATTATCTAATTATGAAATACTGATGTGATAAGACCATTTTGAAGATATGAAAGATCTTACAAGTTTGTGAAATAAAGTGTAAATGCTGAGAGTGCCATCAACGCGGGGCATGGTCTTGGTTATCTTAGTATCCCTGGCACAATGCACAGATGTACTGTGTTGTACTTGTTCAGTCATTGGTAATATACTAACAGTGGTGTACCAATAATTGGTAATAACAGTAATAAAAATAATTGGCTGGGTGTGGTGGCTCACATCAATTATCCCAGAACTGTGGGAGTCTGAGGCAGGTGGATCACCTGAGGTCAGGAGTTCGAGACCAGCCTGGCAAATATGGCGAAACCCTATCTCTACTAAAAAAAAAAAAAAATTAGCTAGGCACAGTGGCACACGCCTGTAGTCCCAGCTACTCAGGAGCCTGAGGTGGGAGACTCACTTGAACCCAGGAGGCAGAGGTTGCAGTGAGCCGAGATCATGTCGCTGCACTCCAGGCTGGGCAACAGACTGAGACTCTTGTCTCAATAAATAAATAAATAAATAAATAAATAAATAAATAAATGGAAAGAATGGGTTTATCAGGAAACTCCTTGACAAAGCCAAGTTGAAGGATAAAGTTCAGTGGTAGATTTCACTACCCTGATAACAACAAAATATACCTCTAAAATTCTCGCCTTTTTGCATTTCCACCTTTCCTGCCCAGTCTGTGTCTCATACTTATACCACGCAGGCCCACAGCATTCAATACTATGATCTAACTTCTTATCTCCTAGATCCTGGGAGCTTAGGGTAGCTACAAATGAAAGTCTTATGGTGTTAAAACTTAGCCAAGACCTCAGAACAATCTGTAAAAATGTAATTTCACTTTTTTTCAAATTCTTTCATTTCTCATGATTTTCCCAAAGCTCCCTATTCTTTACTGTTCTCTGTGCACTCACTATACAAACAAATCATCTACACTATCAGTGAATATTTGTCCTGGACTTTGTAGTTCTGCTTAGCCATTAGGCATGACCTCTTACCACATTCACCCTGCCAATGACAAATTGTGTATATAAGCATGTAAATCTAAACCTTGACATAACATTAGTCCTAGAAAAGCTCTGTATTCAAAAGAAACCCAATTTTTACTTCAAAAGCATTGAAGAAGAATGAGACTCTACACTAAATTTTATAAAAGAAATATTAACAGAATTCAACAAATAGCAAGGCTTCCAAAAACTTATCCAAATTCTCACTTATCATTATTTCTACTGTCCCCAAACTGCTTTCGTCTGGTTCTCTAAAAAAATTTTAGTCTGTAGTTTCCTACTGGGGATGCATTAAGACTGTCTTTCTTAGGGGAGCACCATGCCTTAAACTATGTAACTCAATTTCTCTGGCAGAGAACTCTTCCAACCTGCAACAAAGGTTCTCCCAGGTGAGCCTGGAAGTAAACAGAGGCAATACTTGAACAGAATGAGAATAGCGAGATGTTATGTCCCTTACTTCGTGTCAGTTCTGCTCAGCCATTTATGTTTCTATATCCATGCTTATCTTTGCCTTCTTTCCTCTGGTTGTGAAAGATAATTATGCCGGCTCCTTTTAACCAACTGCACTGTCTATTCCTTTGACCACAGGCCCTTCTTCTACCCCAGAATATTCTGGATACAGTGGTAATTATGCCGGCTCCTTTTAACCAACTGCACTGTCTATTCCTTTGACCACAGGCCCTTCTTCCACTCCAGAATATTCTGGATACAGTGGTAATTATGCCAGCTCCTTTTAACCAACTGCACTGTCTATTCCTTTGACCAGATGCCCTTCTTCTACCCCAGAATATTCTGAATTCAGTGGTAGAAGGGAGGAATCCTGATATATATATATACACACACACACACACACACACATATATATACACACACATATACATATACATATACGAGATATGACAAATAGGCACATGAAATACGGTCAACACCAATATTTATTACAAATATGCAAATTAAAACCACCATCAAGTATCATTGCACACCCATTAGAATGGCTAAAACTAAAATGACTGACCACACTAAGTATTAGGGAAGATGTGGAGGAATTAGAACGCTTATCTACTGCTGGTGGGAATATAAAATAGAACATTTCGGCAGCTTCTTAAAAAGTTTAACATACACTTTTTGTATGATCAAGTCATTCCATACTTAGGTAGTTAGACCAGATAAACAAATGTATATGTATCCATAAAACTCATACAGAAGCATTCGTAGAGTCTTTATACATGATAGCCCAAACCCAAATGTTCATCAACAGGTAATCAGATAAACAAACTGCGCTACTCAGTACTACAAAAACAAATTAACTATAGGCACATGCTACAGTATTGTATTCGGAGATAAATCCCCAAATACAATGCTGAATAAAAGAAACCATACCAAAAGGGAAGGACTGCATACTTTGTAATTCCATTCATTTAAATTTCTAAAAATGAAAACTAACCTCTCATGACAGAAAGCAAACCAGTGGCCGGGCGCGGTGGCTCACGCCTGTAATCCCAGCACTTTGGGAGGCCGAGGCAGGCGGATCACAAGGTCAGGAGATCGAGACCACGGTGAAACCCCGTCTCTACTAAAAATACAAAAAAAATTAGCCGGGCGCGGTTGTGGGCGCCTGTAGTCCCAGCTACTCGGGAGGCTGAGGCAGGAGAATGGCGTGAACCCGGGAGGTGGAGCTTGCAGTGAGCCGAGATCGTGCCACTGCACTCCAGCCTGGGCGATAGAGCGAGACTCCGTCTCAAAAAAAAAAAAAAAAAAAAAAAAGTAAAAGAAAGCAAACCAGTGGTTGCCTGGGTGTATCAGACAAGAATAAGAAGGGAAGAATTACAAAAGGCCAGGAGGAATTTTTTTTAATTTTTATTTTAAGTTCAGGGGTACAGGTACAGGTTTGTTATACAGGTAAAGTTGTGTCATGGGGGTTTGTTGTACGGATTATTTTATCACCCAGGTATTAAGTCTAGTACTCATTAGTTATTTTTCCTAATCCTCTCCTTCCTCCCACCCTTTACCCCCCGAAGAGGCCCTAGTGTGTGTTGTTCCCCTCTATGTGTCCATGTTCGCATCATTTAGCTCCCACTTATAAGTCAGAATATGTGGTATTTGATTTTCTGTTGCTGCAGTAGTTTGCTAATGATAATGACCTCCAGCTCCTTCCATGTTCCTTCAAAGAACAGGATGTCATTCCTTTTTATGGCTGCATAGTTTTCCATGGTATATATGAACCACATTTTCTTTATCCAGTCTATCATTGATGGGCATTTAGGTTGGTTCCAAGTCTTTGCTATTGTGAATAGTGCTGCAGTAAACATACGTGTGCATGTGTCTTTATGAAAAAACAATTTATATTCCTTTGTGTCATGGGATTGCTGGGTCAAATGATATTTCTGTTTTTAGGTCTTTGAGGAATTGCCACACTGTCTCCCACAATGGTTGAACTAATTTACACTCCCATCAACAGTGTAGAAACTTTTCTTTTTCTTCACAACCTTTCCCACATCTGTTATTTTTTGACTTTTTAATAATAGCCATTCTGACTGGTGTGAGATGGTAACTTATTGTGGTTTTGGTTTGCATTTCTCTAATAATCATTGATGAACTTTTTTTCATTCTCAGCAACCTAACACAAGAACAGAAACCAAACACCGCATGTTCTCACTCACAAGTGGGAGTTGAACAATGAGAACACATGGACACAGGAAGGGAACATCACACACTAGGGCCTGCCATGGGAGTGGGGGGCTAGGGGAGGGATAGCATTAGGAGAAATACCTAATGTAGATGACGAGTTGATGGGTGCAGCAAACACCCATGGCACATTTATACCTGTGTAACAAATCTGCACGTTCTGCACATGTACCCCAGAACTTAAAGTACAATTAAAAAAAAAAGAAATCCAAAATAAAATACATTCTGATAATTAGGGAGAGACTGACAATACAATGAGATTGTAGTAGGGTGTACCATGCAAAGGCAACTGAGCTGATTATAGAATTTTAGGACGGATACAGGAAATAAACAAGAAAGAGAGGCGCGCACACACACACACAGACACACACACACACACACACACACAGAGAGAGAGAGAGAGAGACTGAGAAATAAACACTTGATCAATGGTAAGAATGTAATGCCTAAATCTCCTTTGGAACAATTTAAAGGTATATCAAAGTTAAAGGAAGTTAAAGAAAAAACTTAAGTCAATAAAAAAGAATGATGTTAGGTGACTTCTAATGCCAACAGAGCTTATGAATCTCTAAGCAATATGCCTTAACTGAGCTCAGAGAGTCCAGAGATAAGGGATTGATTTCATGTGTTTGGGTACTTTGTTTTATCTTTGGTTTAAAGAAGTATAATTTTGGCATGCCTTCAAAGTAGACCAAATATATGTAGCCATGTAAGCTTACAAAATAATACATTTGTTAAAAAGCATGCCATGCCCTTTGCTTGGCAAGAGGCACAAATACAGGCCTAAAACTCAGTTAATAATGTCTTAAAAGTCAGGTCATTAATATCAGTGAAAACTCCACAACTCTGGGAGTCTTGAAAATTCTTTTACTCTTTTTCAATCAATTTATATTCTTATTTACTATGACTATTTCAATGACTTCAATATTTTATCATAGGATGGGGTATTGACTAAGCTTTGAGAGTATGTAAATGAATAAAACTTACTTCATACCTACACTTTAGAAGATTAAAAAGAACTATTAGTACCTATTATTCCCATATGTTTTTCAGCTAAATTTAACCCAGTCTAAGATGAGGCTTATTTAGGACAGTATAGCTAGGTGTGTATAGCAATGTAATCAGTTATAGTGATAAATCTGTTTTACAAATAGAGTGATATAAGCAACAATGTGAACTGTAGCAGAATTACAAAAGGATGAGTAAAATTATGTGTCAGAGGCAGCCAGCCGCGGTGGCTCACGCCTATAATCCCAGCACTTTGGGAGGCCGAATGGGGCGGATCACCTGAGGTCAAGAGTTTGAGGCCAGCCTGACCAATATGGAGAAACCCTGTCTCTACTAAAAATACAAAATTAGCCAGGTGTGGTGGTGCAGACCTGTAATCCCAGCTACTTGGGAGGCTGAACCCTGGGAGGCGTTTGTACCTGGGAGGCGGAGGGAGGGAGAATCGCTTGAACCTGGGAGGCTGAGGTTGCAGTGAGCTGAGATTGTGCCATTGCACTCCAGCCTAGGCAACAAGAGCAAAACTTCGTCTCAAAAAAAAAAAAAAAAGAAAATGTGTCAGAGGCTATTTTATAGCTAGAGGTAATGTTTCCAAATATGTTATACATTAATCCTAAGAGCAATGAGAAAGAAAAAATACAGCAGAAACAGTGCTGGTTTGCATTTTTTTAAGAGAGAGGGGTATCACTAGGTTGTCCAGGCTGGACTCACATGAGCTCAAGCCATCCTCCCACCTCTGCCTCCATAGCGGCTGAGACTACAGGCATGCACCACCACTCCAGGACTGCTATCATTTTCAACCAATATCCATTTTCTCTGTCTTTTTTACTTACAGAGCTTTCATTCTACTCTGAGCAAAGGACTACATTTCATAGTCTCCTTTGCAAACAGATTTGTCAATGTGATATAAAGGGGCAGTTGTTGGATATGTCTTTTAATGTTGACGTGAACCATCCCAGGCTAGAGATAAGCCCTTTTACTTTTCCTTCTTACCATGTCCTTCTTTTTCTTGCCTCAAACACAGAAACGATTACAGGAACTATGACAGCCATTATAGGCCCTAAGGAGAACTTGAAACCTACAAGATTATAGATGCCAAAGCAGAAAGCTAGAAGGAACATGACTTCCTGATGACTGTGGTGTTAGTATACTTCTAGGTCTTTTTTTATGGGTAGGATATATAAGTCTCTAATTTGTTTGAGATTAATATTGAGGCTTTGTTTTATATATGCTAAATTTAGTCCCGAAATATCACACAGAGGAATAGAATAGTAAGCTCAGGTTAAGAGTCAAGAAATCGGCCTAACAAGAGTAGGAGGTAAGACATTACCATTGTCACTTACAAGTATGATCACAAAGGCATTTTCCGCCTTTCTTATGCAATTATAACTTTTAATTTAACATGGTCTTGAACTTCTTGAATATACAGCCTTCAAATATATAACTTTACTATTGACTTCCTTAACAGAATCAAATCAAATTCTTTGAAGTAGAACAACTAAAATTATTTTTTTATAAAAGTCAAAGATTGGACTGCTCTCAATACAACCTGGATTCAGGGACTAAGATCTCAGAGAAGAGAAAAGCACATTCAGGTAAGATTGACATGGTGCAGTCTACCTTTCCCTTTGAGACATTTGTTTCCCTGAGCCAAGTGGATTAATAGCCAAGTAGAATGCAAGGATTAAAAGATTAGGTTACAGAGAACACTTTTCAGAAATCTTTTTGATGGAAACACCAAAATTGAGTTTGAGGGCTGGCAAAGTAAGAGGGTTCCTTCAACCACCCCAGAGATTCAGTTGGAGCCTCTTAGGAATAAAAACCTAGAAAGAGTACAATTCTCCCCAAGACTGAAGAAACTGAGCTTCAAATCAGTTCAAGCCAGACCAGATTAAGGTCATCTACATCAAGGTGAACTCATTGCCTTTTCGAGAAATTAAAGAAGATTTAAATTAACAAAGGGATAAACTATATTCATGGATTGCAAGAATCAATAATGTGAAGAGAGTTGTTATTCCCAAATTGATCTGTAGACTGAATGTGATCTCAATCAACATCTCAGTGGATGTTTTTGTGAAAAGCAACAACTACTTGCAAAATTCATATGGAAATGTTAAAAATTAAGAATAGGCAAGATGACCTAGATGAAGAATAAATCTGGAGTAGTAGAGATATGGCAGTGAGAAAAGCAATAACGTACCTGCACCTGTAGGGCTACTGTCTACAGGAGCATTAGAATTGGAGTATAAGGTTTTTTTCAAAAGAAAGCATACAGGACATCTAGGAAACTCAACTTGGTTTAGAGAGCTTCCCTGAGAAAGTGACCTCTAAGCTGAGACCTCAAGGACGAACAATAGCAAGCTAGGTGAGTAGGAGAGTCAAGAGTATTCTAAGAGGGGAAAGAGTTGGTAAGAATTCCCAGAGAAAGGGAAGGTTTATAAGGTAGTGGGAGCAGTGGGAATTGACATGAGGATGGCATTAGGATGAATACAGATAAATATGTAGGGGCTAAAACTTGGAAGGCCTTTAGAGGGCATATTAAGGAACTTATTTTAAAGGTTATTCTCTCCCAGGGAATAGAAACATAAGAGTTGCATTACCAAAGCCTTCAAAATATTATTCTACATGTACTGGAAAGGATGAAGGGTAGAATTTGGGAGAGTAGCAAGGTAGATCTTCTCACTAATGTCAGGGAAAGAAGTGTCATGGTTTAAAATATTGTAGTAGGGCTAGGCACGGTGGCTCCCGCCTGTAATCCCAACCCTGTGGGAGGCCAATGTGGATGGATCATTTGAGGTCAGGAGTTCGAGACCAGCCTGGTCAAGATGGTGAAGCCCTGTCTCTACTAAAAATATAAAAATTAGCCAGGTATGGTGGCAGGTGCCTATAATCCCAGCTACTTGGGAGACTGTGGCAGGAGAATCGCTTGAACCCAGGAGATGGAGGCTGCAGTGAGCCAAGACTGGGCCACTGAACTCCAGCCTGGGTGACAGAGCAAGACTCTGTCTCCAAAATAATAATAATAATAATAATATAAATAATAAATAAATAAATAAAATGTAGAAGTAGAAGTAGAGAAGAGCAGATGTAACCGAGGAATTAATCCAATGACCAACTAAAGAGGTAGGAGGCAGTGCACTAGGCAAATCAAATGCTCGTGCCAAACGATATACAGTGCTAATAAATGTTGCTACATATTTATTAAATTTCAGGGGAGAGGATTATTGGTTTATAAAATTTTGGAATACTAGAGAAGAAGGAAAGGAAGGAAAGAAAAGAAGGGAAAGAAGAAAGGAAGGAAGACATGAATGATGGAGGGAGGGAGGGAGAAGGAAAATTCAGAACCCCCAAATGTCTGTCAGTGAAAAAGAAAAAAAAAAAGAAGAGGAGGAAGAAAGAAAACTCTAAAAATGAAAACCAAAAGAAGTTTTATATAGATAGAGACTGAAACAGTAATAGAAGTTTATGTTGTAGGTCAAAATGCAGTCTCCCACTGTCTAGGAAAGTCATTTTTGCACAGTCCACATGGTAAATGGCTCTGGGAGCATCGGCCAACATATTTAATGATATGCAATTAAGTGTTAATTCCAAGCATTAATAATTCAACAGATAATCAAGAATATATATATACTTTTTAAATTAATTATGTAGTATTTTATGAGTACATTCAATCTCTAAATTATGTATTTCTTTCTTTGGCAACTGTTAAAATTATTTTGTGTTCTTAGGCACATGTTCTCTAGAACACACAAACTAGGTAGGATGTTAAGCAGGAAATTCTTGAGTTGAAATTGTACCACATATAATACAAAGTAAACGCAATACATGTTTTAAAAATTTATATAATATAAAACAATGGCCAAGCACAGTGGCTCACACCTGTAATCCCAGTACTTTGGGAGGCCGAGGAAGGCGGATCTCCTGAGGTCAGGAGTTGGAGACCAGCCTGGCCAACATGGTGAAACCCCATTTCTACTAAAAATGTGAAAAATTAGCCGGGTGTGATGGTGCAGCCTGTAGTCCCAGCTTCTTGGGAGGCGGAGGCAGGAGAACCGCTTGAACCTGGGAGGCGGAGGGTGCAGTGGGCAGAGATCGTGCAGTTGTACTCCAGCTTAGGCAGCAGAGTGAGACTGGGTCTCAATAATAATGATGATAATAATAATAAATAAAAAAACTACTATCTGAGAGGAAAAATTTGATTCATAATAAAGAGAATAAAGGTTTTGGAGGGTTTTGTTTTGTTTTCACCTAAGAACAGCTGTTCCCCTCATTGGGTTACTTTTATTTGCAAGCAGAAATCATCTCCGCATGATTTCCAGGGTGGTGGAAAACTGAATATGAATCCAACTTCTGCCACCTATTCACTTCCGTCACATTTAATAAGACACTCATGCCTATTTTAGTATGTTTTCTTCCCTACAAAATGAGTTAGTAACATCAAGAGATTAAAATAACACAAATACGAATATTGAAGGTATTCAAATGTTACATTCAAATATTAAACACAATATTGTTATAATTATTCCTGGAAATAACATTGCCTCTACTCTCAAGGTAAAGGTCATTTTTCTTGACTTAAACTCGTTTCTCAAGTTTGAATTCTCTAAGTTTCAACCCGTAATCTATTTGTAAGTTTGTGAAAATTTTAGGGATTGAATCCATAGTAATTAGTGATTTATTGAGGTGTAGGGAGACAAGTCAAAAAATCAGGACTACTAGGTAGATGACTGAGAAGAGGATGGTTCACGAGGTAACATAAAATACTCAGAAGAAAAAGGTCAGGAAACAGAGGATAGAAAAAAAAAATAAGTTCTGCTGGGCGATGCTGAATTTGTCATCACAAGATCTACAGTTGTGGGAGCTGTGGCTATCCAGGGGATTGCTCAAGCGTAGAACTGAGAACAACAGGAAGTGAACCTGAAAGAGCATCAAGAGACTGAGAGAAAATGAACCAGACTTCCAGGTGCTTCACATTCCAACCAGCATTTTGTATTGTCAGAAGGAATTGAGAGGCAAAAGGAAACCCAATAAAAAAGAAAACAGGAAAGCGCATACATGATGACCACCCCTTTTCTCATCAGCTACTCACGGACCAGCTTTCTCCTAGTGCTATTTGCTTGGTCAGTGCATTACTCTGCTAACATAGTCTCCCCACTAGCTGTGAGGCTGTCCCAGAGGGGAAGCCAGCTGTCATCTCCTTCTTCCACAGTCTGTTGGAGGAACCTGTCATTAGCAGCTCCCTACAAAACACATTTATGACAAACAGGTAGGAGATAACTAGGAAGTGAACAAACTCAAACTTCAGAGCCTCTCGTTTGTATGAACGCCCTTGTAAGGTCTTGGGCCTATTTTAATATTTATAAATGTGTTATTTTCTTATAAAGAAACCTCACCAAATTGAATAAGCCACAGAATCTGCAAAACTGAAGTTCATCCATGCATTCAGGATACATTCATAGCGTCTCTGAGTTGGAAAATATCTTAGAGGTCATATATGTTCTCCAACACTGCACTAATCTCTCTGGCAGCATTCTTTTAAAATCATCATCTAAAAGAGGGAAATCCCCAGCTGTGTTTGGATTTTGCCCTGTCACTTGTCCAGTTTCCCCATCCATAAAAGGGCAACAATATGAATTTCCTGATAAGGTAGTTGTTAATATAAATACAAAGTGCATAACCCCTTTCCTAACAAAAATATGGGGTTTCTACTGCACAGTCTAGGGAGAGAGAAAAATGAGGTCAGAAGTGATTATTATTATCATTCTATAGTGGAATGTTTTCAGACATGAAAAGCTCACCACGTCTTAGGGCAGACAGATGCATTATGAAAGTTAAGCTAAGTCTTCCCTATCATAAGCTGCAGCCTATATCCCATTATTTCTTCTAGAACTGCA
The DNA here is from genome assembly GCF_043159975.1 of Macaca nemestrina. Classification (NCBI taxonomy): domain Eukaryota; kingdom Metazoa; phylum Chordata; class Mammalia; order Primates; family Cercopithecidae; genus Macaca; species Macaca nemestrina. The sequence goes on along the minus strand of NC_092125.1, from coordinate 9,813,095 downwards.
TGATTTATTTATTCTTTCTTCAAAACTTTGAGAAAACCATTCTTGTCCTCTAAGTTTTTTTTTGTTTTTTTTTTTTTGAGGGGGGTGCGGGGACAGAGTCTCGCTCTGTTGCCCAGGCTGGAGTGCAATGGTGCTACTTGGCTCACTGCAACCTCTGCCTCCCAGATTCAAGCGATTCTCCTGCCTCAGCCTCCTGAGTAGCTGGGATTACAGGTGCATGCCACCACGACCGGCTAATTTTTTGTCTTTTTTAGTAGAGACGAGGTTTCACCATGTTGGCCAGGCTGATCTTGAACTCCTGACCTCAGGTGATCCGCCTGCCTGGGCCTCCCAAAATGCGGGGATTACAGGTGTGAGACACTGCACCCAGCCATCCTCTAAGACTTCTAAGAGGAGCTACATCCTTTAATTATTGATTGATGTCTTAGTATCCCTAGAGCACCACCTAGTATCTGGCATTTTAGCAAAGTCCAAAGAGTGGTTTAAAGTAAGTGAGTAAAGACAGTCCTGAAAGAATAAGTGTTTTTCCATCATTCGCTTTATCCTTAAATCTGGTAGATCAACTCAGAAGAATGAAAATAGAGTACTGAGGAATTAGTACTTCATGTAATCTGTATACTGTTTAGTCCCTCAATGGGAAGAAAGTTGTTCAAGTGTCTAATTATCTCCAAGTTTTGGTTCAATAAACTTTTGAAAACCAGATATTCCCATTCTGGAGAGCAGGAATTTGATGCTCCTTAAGTTTCAGTTCCCCGTCTTGTCTGGGCCCTAGTGCTTTGTATCTAATACTCAACATATAATTTGGAAAATCTGAGATATAATAAACACACAGTAATGCATGAACATTTGAAGTGTACAGTTTGATGAATTTTTACATATCAATTTACTTTAGTAACTACCACTCAGCTCAACATAGAACATTACCATCAACCCATGTATTTTTTATTTCCACGTTTTTGTAAATACTCTCTTCACTCTCTTCTAACCCAGTAACTCTCTATCACCATAAATTAGTTTCCACTGTTATTGACTGATTTGAGGGCTGCTTAGATTAAAATAAAAGTGTGGGTTTATATCTACACTTTCTATTATTTTTCATTGGTCTATTTTACTTTCCTTCTGACAATAACATAATGTCTTGATTTCTGTAGCTTTATAATAAGTTTGGAAATCTGATAGTAAGTCTAAATATCCAATTTTGTTCTTCAACAATGTTTTATCTTGGTTCCTTGAGTAGACATAAAAATTTCAGAATCAGCTTATAAATTTACACACACACATACACACACACACACACACACACACACACACACACACATCCATCTTGGATTTTGATTAGGAATGCACTGGAACTTAGGCCAATTTAAGGAGAATCAGTACCTTAAAAACATTTAGTATGTGCATGTTAGAACTTTCCCTCTATTCTCAACATTTCTATATCCTTATATTTTAAAAGTCTTTCTTCTAAATAGCAAATACATATTTTTATTCATTCTAAAAATATCTGTCTTTAAAACAGCCATTTATATTTAATGTAATGAATAACACAGTTGAGTTTTACATTTACTATCTTATTATCATTTTCTCTTTGCCCCATCTGTTCTTTGTTCATTAATTCCTCTTTTCCTGCCTTCTTTTACATCAGTCATGTATAGTTTATAATTCAATTTTATTTTCTGTATTACCTTTTTGGTTGTGCATTTTGATGTCATTCTTTCATTGGTTACACTTAAAAAATCATCCTTAACACTGTTACCTTAAATCATCATCCAATGCAAGGATCTTATATTTATCCTTTTAAGGTTGTTATTCTATATTTGACTTTAATAAATAGTATAATCCCCATAAGATACTCTTATGTTTTATATGTTAAACAGTTAGTCTTTTATATATTCTCATTTACCCTTTCTGTGGCTATTTATTCTTGCTTACATTTCTGTGATAGTCAATCTGAGACTATGTCCCTTCAGCTTGAAGAATAACCCTGAGTAAATTCTGCAGTTTATAGTCAGCTGACAATGAAGTCTCTCAGCTTTTGTCAGTCTAAATCTTTTTCATTTTTAGATTCTTTTCAATGGACAGAGAATTCTGGCTTGATAGTTTTAATTTTTTTCTTTGTGTACCTGAAATATGTTTATTATCTTCTACCTTCCATGATATTTCTGCTGAAATCAATGTTCATTTATATTTTTCCCCCAAAGGTGATTTTCTTTTTCCTCTTTCTGCAATTTGACTCTCATAGGCCTAGCTGGGGTTTTCTTTGGGTTTTTCTAGTCTAGGGTTCATTGAGCTTCTTGAATTTCTTGGTTGATATCTGTATTAGTTTGTTTTCACACTGCTGAGAAAGACATGCCCGAGACTGGGAAATTTACAAAGAAAGAGGTTTATTGGACTTACTTCCACATAGCTGGGGAGACCTCACAGTCAAGGTGGAAAGTAAAGGGCACATCTCACATGGCAACAGACAAGAGAAGAGAGCTTGTGCAGGGAAATTCCCATTCTTAAAACCATCAGATCTCATGAGACTTATTCACTATCACGAGAACAGTACGGGAAAAACCTGCCCCCATTATTCAATTATCTCCCATCCAGTTCCCTCCCACAACATGTGGAAATTATGGGAGCTGTAAGATGAGATTTGGATGTGGACACAGCCAAACCATATCAATATCTTTCAAGGTCTTCACCACGATTTTTTCAAATGTTGCTTCTGCTAGTCTCTCTCTCTCTCTCTCTCTCTCTCTCTCTCTCTCTCTCTCTCTCTCTCTCCCCCCCCCCCCCCCGCCCCACCCCTTTCTGCTCTCTCCGGACATTTTCTATTGACTTGTATATGAAACCATCAGTTTTATTTGTGTAGTATCCAGGTGGTTTTTAAACCTATGTAATTACTTCTTGGTTTAGCAATTCAACAAAGTTCATTTTATTATTTTTATAAAACCTAATATCCTGCTGAAATGCTCTGTTGTTTAATCCATTTTTGCCATCTCCAGGGTAGTTCATTGACTTATTAATCATGGTTATTTAAAAACCCTTGCTTAGTAATTCCAAAATCTGTATCATTTCTTGAGCTCTATTGATTGTATTTTCTTTTCTTTTTTCTTTTTGCCATCAGGTAGCCTTTTCTGCTTCTTTGCATGTCTGGTAAGTTTTGATTGCATGCTGCATTTGTAGAAATTCTACCTTATGTTTTCTTCCTCTCAAAAACTTCGAGTTGTGCTCTAGCAGGTGGTTAAGTCATTGGTAGATCACCCTAATCCTACAGAAGCCTAGTTTTTGCTTTGTTCAGTCATGTCTATTTCAGTTTATTCTTTCACTTAGGATATCATCCTTCTATCTAAGGAATCTCCTTCAAGGGTTTCATCCAAATGCCTGAGGTGTTCACCAAAGTCTTTCCACTCTGGCTGGAAACGAACTCCAACATCTCTTCAGAATTGTGTGATCGCTAGAAGCTCCACTCAAATTTCAGCCTCTCTGCCACTGCACTCTATCTGTCAGGTCTCCAGAATCATCCCTCTGGACACATGCAGCCCAGCAGTCCGGCCAAGGAGCTGAGAGGAATTGCCACACGGACTTCTGGTGCTGCCTCTCAGTACTCACCTCTCCGTTGCCTTGTTCACCTCCAGAAACCTTAGTTACTTTATAGCTCCAAGCTCTTGCGCTGTATGCCCTCTGCTCAGTGAAACTGTAGCTCTCTGCTTATTCTCCACCTCCCAAAACTTCTGCTGAAAAAAATTTCCCTGAGGAAAACTAGTCCATGGGAATGGGTTCATTCCATGTGCCTCCAATTACCCCAAATTGCAGCCCTATGTTGGTTTTGCAGAAGCAAAAAAATGTTATTTTATATAGTTTTTCCAGGTTTTATAGCTATTTTGTGGTAGAAAGGCAAGTGAGTGCTATTAGCTAATTGTTTTGTCCAGAACCAGAGTCTCGTTTCATAATTGAATAAATCCTTTGGTTATCTTGTGTATTTTAAAACCAAACTTAAAATGCAGGATTTCTAAGTATTTTCCAGTTCTAGCTGATTTTCTTTGTTTTAGACCAACATCCAAAGGTAAATACTCTTTGGTTTCTGATTTTTGGCATCTTGAAATAAGCATTGCCTCCAGTTTGATTCATTCTCAAATCTATTAAGTATCCCTTTTATATTTTCCTCTGAAATATAATTTGATAAATCTGCTGAATGGTCTGGCACCAAGGGCAGGACCAATACCTTATTCAAGCCCAGCATGAATCCACTTACCAAGAAACTGGCGGCAACTCTGTCTAAACTGTAATTTGTTTGATACAAACATGCAATCTACATTTACCTTGTCCATAATGATAATGGGAAGGTTGGCTGAAATCAGGAAATACTGTATTATGAGTTTAGCAACTACTTACAAGTGGAAATGAATTTAATCTGGTATGATTTATTTTACTAAATTGTAGCTGCTTCCTTTTCTTTTCTCACTAGTCACAAATGATTTATTTCAGGATCTTCTCCAGAACATTGCCAGAGGCCAGTCTCAAACTTAACCATTGTATATATACCAGAATATTTTCATTAAAAATTAATAACTTTTGTCTTTTTCTGAAAACCACATAATCACTAATTGTCCATTCTTTTGGTCCTTGTCCTTTATGAATCAATATTTTCAAATATTATCAAAGCTACTCCTGTTCCCATAGGCAAATAACAATTCTATGTAATGGGAAATATATTAAATCTGAATTTATGCTCCTCTTACTAGCTATATAATGGACAATTAAATTATTCCTTTAAATTCCTTTCTCCTTTAGTAAACGGGGACAAAATACTTGTTTGATTGTTTTAAAGATTAAAGAAATATCTGAAGGAACTGTTATATTTTCTTCTGATAGGTATCTCAATAAAATTGTTACAATATTGTTATTATTATTACTATTCTAGTATCCTGGATGCAATTTACCTAAGCCTGGATATTTTAATTAATTTAAATAGCCACATGCTTTCTCACTAGCTGTTTTCCCATCATGATCTCAATCCTCTCTACACAAAGTTTAGTCGCTTCTCTCCTAAAGATTGTTCTACCTAGAGGAGAATATAGATTCATAAAAGAATTAGTATGCTGGTGTCTCTCTAATCTCTTAACATTGCTTAATTTTTCAAAGAGCTCTTTTTCCTTTTTATCTTCTTGTTCCAAATAGAATTAAAATCACTTGCTGCCTTTAATATTGTTAAATATTTCACTTCATACTATGCTTCAATTTCTTGCTTTGATTTTTTCTTCTTTTTATCTTCCTCCTTCCTTCCTTTTCATTATTTTCTTCTTTTTCAGTTATCGTTATGCTTGTCCTTTCTTGTGAGATTCCCCTGTCATCTTTCTTTACATGCTTTTTAAACAAAATCTCTAGAGTGCCGTGGGACAGCCTCATTGGTATCTTTGCAACTTTGGTATCTCTCCACTTTTTCCTTATATAGTTAGCTGGCAGTAGTACATAATAACCTATTCTCTCTCTCTCTCTCTCTCTCCGTCTCTCTCTCTCTCTCTGTCTTAGATTTTCATTCCTCTTGAGCTTTAAAAGCCTGGCTAGCAAGATTATACCTTTCATTTTATTTTCTGATTTAAACAGGGGTGTGTGTGTGTTTGTGTGTGTGTGTGTGTGTGTGTGTGTGTGTGTGTGTGTGTGTATGCGCGTGCGCGTGCACGTCAGTGTCTTCTTCATGGATGCTTGTCTCATTTTCTCCCAAGATGTAACTGTCCAGGGAGGGAAAAGTCAAGTCGTCCTCTACTACACTGCTCTGCAGAAAGAGACTTACTAAATGTCAAAAAGTAGATTCATCAGACTGTTCCCTAGAGAAAGGCTTGCCACGGACTCGTATATTATAACTGAGCTGAAGTTCATTCATCGATAAGTTGTGCCCAAGGAATCGAATTCCTTCCAGTCCTTCTAAGCAGTCCAGGGAAACCAATTTAAAAGCGAACACACCACCACTAACTGACCGGCAAAATCTATCCTTGAAGCGCCGCGGGAGGCACAATTTGGGAACAGGTGAGGCCATGCTGGGTGGGTGAGGCCCTCCTCTCTCCTGCTTGGTGTCCCGCTTTCAGTCCACCCACCCCAGGAGTACCCTGGGAGCTCCTCGCCCCCTGCCAGGCGGAGAACGCGGAGCCCAGCGGGCACGCGGCAGTGGAATTAGGCGCCAGCAGGGCGACTGAGCATGCTCAGAAGCCGGGCAGGTTTGGGTCTCAAGCAGGCAGCCTGTGCATTACACCAGCTCTCGCAGTCCGGGGAGGAGGAGGAGCAGGAGGAACGCGAGGAGGAAGGAGAGGAGGAGCGGCCAGCAGTAGCCACGACCGCCACCACCAGGCAGAGGAAGAGTTCGTGGGAAGGAAAAGACCCTCCTCCCCCTGGGAGCCCCTTCTATCTGCTTTTGGAGAAAGGGAATACACGATAAAGAGGGAGACGGAGAAAAGAGAAAAAGTGAGGCGGGAGACAGAGGGAAAAGGGCGTGAACAGAAAGGGCCGGAGCGTGCAGGGGAGCCCAGGGCGCGGGGGCGGCACTGCCGAGCCGGGAGCGCTGCCGCTTGGGCAGGTGCCGCGGCCGCTGCCCCGAGGCGGCATGTGACGCGCGGCCACAGCTGCCCGCGGGCGGAGCGCTCTCAGACCCGGAGCGCACACCGCGGAGCCATCGGTGCCATCGCGGATCCCCAGGCTCCTCGTCAGTCCGCCGGGGCGGCCGCAGCGCTTCTGGGAAGACCGGCAATGAACCGAAGGGCAGCTCCTGGCAGGGGCGCGCGATCCTAAGGACAGTCGCTACCTGAACGCTGAGCTGGAGGAGACGAAGGGACGGTGGAGCGGACGCCACCCGCGCACCGGGCAGGCGCGGAGACCGGCGTGGGACAGCCACCTGGAGCGCAGCTGCCAGGTAGGGACGGCGCCCGCCACCCAGGCGCGGGGCAGAGCGGGTGGCGGTAGCGGCTGACCTGGTTTTTTGCCTTATCTCGTTGTGAAAAGAGGAAAAAGTTTTCGGCGCGGGTAGGAGAGGTCTTGTGTTTGGAGTTCAAAGATGGAACTGGGGAGGGACGAGAGAGGCTGTTGGTTTGGGGACGATGGGGGCACTTGAATTCTGACGGCGCGATCTGGTGCGGAGTTGGAGTTCTGGGACTGAGGGTGGGGAATGCCCGGTGGCACCCAAGTGCCCCGAAAGGGACGGGAATCATGCGAGAGGTGGCCCGGAGACAGCCGGGGACGCCCCACCCCGCTCTCCCTCGCTTCGGTTCTCTCTTCCCCAGGGCCGGATCTGAGGTTCCAAAGTGCCCGAGCGTGAGGAGCTACGGGGCTCGGGGTGTTTGTGAGCACACTCGTGTGTTGAGCGTTTGTCTCCCATCTCCCCATTTGGTTTCCTGTCATTTCTTTCTAAGAAGGCTAAAGCCGGCACTCGCCAGCCTCGCAGCGGGGCCGCAAGTTCGGATTCCGTTTCAGGGGGCGAAAAGCAGATTTGGCACTTCGAGTAACACTTGGGCGAAGGCGCCTAGCCTAGTGCGCATCTTGACTGACCCAGGGAGAGTCCACACTGGCAAGGCAGCGGCCGCTGGGCTGCACCGTTTCTCCTCTTTGGAACACTTTCTCAGCATTGCCTCCTAATAGCGAGGTTAATTTCTGCGTGTTTTTAAACAGCGGGGACGGGCGGACAGTTGACTCCAGTAGCAGAATTCACTTGTCTACTTCGCGGTGTGCGTGTTGGAATGGAGATCCTGTTCTGCATGCTTGTGCGTGTGTCCAACTCTCCTTGCACGCATTTGGAAGTGGTAGAGGCAGCAGAGATTCGGGAACTGTATCCATATGGACAGATTTCAAGAATGCAAACCTTCATTTGTCTGCAAGTGTTACTGGAACCTGTCCAAAGGCTGCAAGGATATGTCCCTTCGATCCCTGCCCGTGTCCGTGTTTGCAATGTGAAAGGACGGCCCTCTTTAGGACAGAAATGTATTTATCAAAGCGATGTGTGGTTAAGAACACTGGTTATTTCACAATATGCTTTGCACAGACTTTTCCTTTCTCTCTTGCTCTCTGAGTTCCAAGACAGATAACCTGTCCCCTCCCCCCATTTTGACCTTTGTAGGTTACTATTTGAAAAATAATTTTTAACTGGGTGCAGTGATTATATAGTCCAGATAATTTCATATTGTGAGATCGTTATATTGCATGAACCATTCATCATTATTTCCTGTGTTTAAAACAATGCCTGTATATTTACTTAAGAGGGACTATGTATAAGAACCTGTAGTTCAGAAAGGGGAAAGCTAGGCCTAGAGCAGATACCTGCATACAGGCAGTATTGTAGTGGTACCACGCTAATAAAAGACTAAGGTATTTCTGTTCCAAATACTGTGGGATAAATGAGGTGTTGGGTGCACCCTCTTGCTATAAGAGCTGATATTCCGAAGTTTACATGTGCAAGGAACATGCCTGCTTCTTCAGTGTGCATTCCAACATGCCACAGAAATGTGGTTTACATCATAGCTTCGACTGCCGAATAGCCTATTTTTAGATTTTGTTTACATGGTTTGTCTCAATTAGCTTAATACATAATTAGCTATTGTTGGGCTAGAAAGCACATTGTTTTTGTAGTGGTTTCCATATGGAAATATAATGTTCGCTTTAATACTAATTTAAAAATGATGACATTGCCGGTCTGATTTACAATGTTTCTCTAGGTTGGGGGGTATTATGAGATTGAATGTAGCATGAAAATAGCAGTGTCGAAATATTGTTTTTTAAATAGCGTTGGGTCATTATTCAAATGAACTCGATAGTTGAAAAAGAAAATGAGATAAAAAGTAGACTTTGAAAAATCTTTGTAAATTTTCTGTGTGGAAAATTATTGTAAGAGAAAAGTGTAATTTGGGAAAAGGAGCAAGTGTGGAATTGGTCAAGTTTTAAAGAAAGAACAAGTGTTATAATGAGTAGTTCTGTATTAAACCTACATTTAAGCTTATTTAGGAAACTTTGCTTTAAAATTTAGAGAAATCTATGATGAATATTCAGTACCCTATTTTTATTCTGGGGTAGGGGGAAGTAAAATGTCACTTCAAAGTATTATTTACTTTTGAAGATTACTTAGGAATGTGTAAAAGTTCTTTAGAGTGTACCTTCTCATTTTTTCCTTATAAAGACAAACGATTTATTTTCTTAACAAAGAAAATGTGTTATTTTAAATTAGAGTATTTAAAATATGAAGTTCTTTTAATGATATTTTAGCCTATAATTGCAGGCAACCTGTTGAAAGTGAGCATAGAAAAAATGTGAAATTGGCAGAAATATAATTTCTTAGATTCACACTTGTAAATTGAATAGACAGAAAGTTAAACAATATGGTTAGAAGCACAGTTGCCTCATGTATTTGTAAACTATAAAATAATATATTTTTTTCAGATTTTTAGTTAAAATCTCTGTCATTTTCCCAGCCAACATATTGTTCTTGCCTAATAACTTTGTTAACATTGGCAGGCTCAGTTGCTTACTGCTAAATGGCCTGGACGATTCCAGTGTGACTATTAAGAAATTGGGTCTTGTTTGCAGTGCCGGGAAGTTTATACTGGGAACAGCTGTGGTGTAGTGGCACTTTAGATAAGAGATGAATGAACCGTGAATCATATGAAGATGGAGACCCTGATCAGTATGCAGAGACATGTGTCTGTCCTTCACTTATGGAACCTGATTTTATATCATATGATGACTAATAGCATTATTCTCACTGTGATCTCGGAGGATCAGTGAGTAACTAGAGATGTCGTCTTTTACGTTTGTGAATTTAAAATGTATCCTCCTTACATAAGACTGTTGTTAAAGGTATCTATGAGCCTAATAAAATTTTAATCAAATCCCTCTACCATGTTTACTTCTGAAAGTTAATCGGCGTAATAAAATGTGCCTTGATGCTTAATTGTTGAATATAGTGTTTTCCTAGATGCAATGTATTTTCATCTATAAAGTTCAGCAAGTCCAGCAGAAGCCCTGTTCTGAAAAATTACTAGCCTTTCAGAACTTTGGAATAAAATTTCAACATCAATGGAAAGTTTTGATTTTATGAAGAGATAATCTGATGTATATGACAGGAGGCAAAATCAGTCAAATTGGAAGTTAGTTTCTGGGATCTGAAAGGCCCTATCTTCTCCATTAGGGAAGATACCTTTGTTCAGATCAAATACTAAGCAGACTCTTTCTTCAGATCACTCATCACTACATTGCTGCCTCTGCCCGCCCTCCACGGAGAGGATGTGCAGATATGAAAGACCTCCCCCACTTCTTTTTCTTTTTCTTTTTCTTTTTTTTTTTTTTTTTGAGACGGAGTCTCACTCTGTTGCCCAGGCTGGAGTGCAGTGGTGTGATCTTGGCTCACTGCAACCTCTACCTCCCGGGTTCAAGCAATTCTCTGCCTCATGAAAGGCTTCCCTTTTCATTAGTGAACCTAGCACCTGGAGAGCTCTGTTAGCCTGCTGCCTTCCCTTAGCAGTTGCATGCCCCAGAGAGTATAGATCTCCATTAGTGTTGTCTTCAACTCAAGAAATAAAAATAATTTTGGTCTGGGCACAGTGGCTCGTGCCAGTAATGGCAGTACTTTGGGAGGCCAAGGCAGGAGGATTACATGAGGCAAGGAATTCAAGATCAGCTTGGGCAACATAGCCAGACCCTATCTCTACAAAAAAAGTAAAAACTTAGCCAGGCATGGTGGTGTGCACCTGTATTCCTAGCTACTAAGGAGGATGCAGTGGGAAGATAGCTTGAATGCAGAAGTTCGAGTATGCAGTGAGTTAGGATCATGCCACTGCTCTCCAGCCTGTATGACAGACTGAGACTCTGTCTCTAAATAATCATCATCATAATAGTAATTTTGGTTTGGTGAAGCAATTGAAAACATTAAGCCATAGCGTGGCTTATATGATAACTGTGTGGCCTCAAGCATTTCATTCCCCACTGTACACTTGGAGACCATAGTAGTTGCCCTGTCCATACCATGGATTGGTTTTGAGGATCCAATGCGTGTGGATGTGCTTTCTGAACAAACTCTGAAATGCAGTGCTTGATTGGAACCCAGAGTCCCCTCAGTACCCCATGATGGACAGCACTGAGTGCCAGTATGTAGTGGCCCTCTGGCTCAGTTTTTAGCTTATGTGTTGTTTTCTATCCAGAAGTTTTGGCAGCTTGCAGATTCTCCTAGCCTCTGGCAGGCTCTGTGCTTTAGGCTGGCGATCTGCATTCTCCCACCTGTTGGAACTTCCCGCTCATCCCCTCCTGAAGGCCAAGGACTCTGGCCAACATGTACCTTCTTAGCTTCCTCTGCTGAGGCTGCAGCTGCAGCTTGTCACATTGACACAGACCCAGGGTTCAGAAGTGATGACAGGAAGTCAACAGAAGGAATATTCTGAGCCCCTGCCAGCTTCTCACCAATTGTGCCAGTTCATCCTGAAACCAACCGGAATATGAACGCTTTGAGAAAAACGATGGTGGCCAACAATTAAAAACAAAAAACAAAAAACAATTTGACAAGCAGTAGCTGGCAGATGCATTGTGGGCTTTGAGACCTTCCCTTTCCAAGCCTGCTCTGCATGGGACTCGGGAGCCTCGCCCTTCTGATTCTACAACCAGTGCAGAGTCTGTCCTAACCCTAGTGAGCTCTAGCAATTCCCATGCCCCCTCACCTCAGTTTCTCTAACTCCTGTCATTTTTACCATTTCATAGGACTAGGATTTTATGGAGTTTTCAATTTTCACTTTCAGTACTGGATTTAATGTCTGACCTGGGAAAATTTTAACTATGACCTTGACAGTCAGCCTCGCCTTGCCAAGAACTTCTCTCCAGGAGCAAGACCCCTTTCTTTCTGTTCTGTCTCTGATTCAATCTCAATGTGACAAACCCTTGGCCCTAAGGCACAGCTCCTCTCCGATAGCACATCATTTCCGTCTGAGACTTGTACTGCCCAGTTCCACTTGACAAATAAATTCTCCTTGTCTGTCATTGTTGGCAAGATCAAATCTCAGTTCTCCACACCTCTCCCAAGCAATGTAATTTGAGTGGCTGACTATCCACTGCAGAATTAATCCTTCATTAGGTCATTTGTTCTAGCCCAGCCCTAGCCTGCTTCCTGTCCCCACTGTTCCCTTGAAATTTGGCATGTCAGCTGAGCCAAGACATCGTCTACCTTCTGTCACCTCTAGCACAGGAAGTGGTACTAATATAGACATCCTGGTTCAGGCGGGATATCCGCCAACTACTGCTGTTCAGATAGAATTCAGGTGAGTCTAAACCAAGGTAAAATACTTTCAGCCTGTTTTGGAGAGAGTCCCCAGAGAGAGGGTTACCAAGTGTGTACTTCCCTGCATTTATGGCTGCGAAGTGTTTTGATGTTCTTATATATATTTATTATTATACTTTAAGGGCTAGGGTACATGTGCCCAACGTGCAGGTTTGTTACATATGTATAGATGTGCCATGTTGGCATGCTGTACCCATTAACTCGTCATTTACATTAGGTATATCTCCTAATGCTATCCCGCCCCCCTCCCCCTACCCCACAACAGGCCCCAGTATGTGATGTTCCCCTTCCTGTGTCCAAGTGTTTTCAATGTTCCATTCCCACCTATGAGTGAGAACATGCAGTGTTTGGTTTCTAATGAAGCCTTCTAATTTATCACAGGTAGCTATGGCTATAGACGTAGATACATATAAAAATATTCTGTCACTAAACTGTAGGAAAAAGGAGCTGCTAACAGCCTTTGTCTACATTTTGTAAGACTTGTCACTTTGGAGTATATTTCTCCCACTAGAATTGCCCATGGGATCCAGACTGGAGAGAAACCTGGTTACTGCTAACTATTAATATATACAGGCCAATTCTTGCCCACAGCCATTTGGCATTCCATTGAGTTAGCTCTCACTTCCATTGAACCCTAATCCAGTGGTATTTTATAGACTCAGAATCCACATAAATTTTGGCTGAGCATGGTGGCATACACCTGTAGTCCCAGGTACTCAGGAGGCTGAGGCAGGAAGATCACTCGAGGCCAAGAGTTCAAGGTTATAATACACTATGATTGAACCTGTGAATATCCACTGTACTGCAGCCTGGACAACATAGCAAGACTCCATGTCTTCAACATAGCAAAGAAAGAAAGAAAGAAGAATCCATATAAATATTAAATATTACTGGGTTTTTGGCTTCATATTGACAATATTTTTGATGATTATATTTAAATATATATGCATAGTCACTTTAAAAATGTTATTGAATACAGTCTTTTTTGTGATTTTTCAATTTTCTTAGTGCAAAATAGTCTAAAAGCACAACTTCTGTTGTGGGAGGTCTCTCAAATGATTTACATTGAAAAGAAGTTCTCATGCTTGAAATAGACGTGATGATCCTCCTGCCATGTTTCCTGTGCTTTCTCACATGCCCAATAACACATGCCACATGCAGTAGCTTGTGTGAAGGGAGAGATGATGGGAATCTGGAATGGCCATGATGTTTCTTTATATGGAGTCCTCCCTTCTTCTCTCCTCGCCCCAGATCCTTCCCATCACGCAAGGACCAGCCAAATTCTTCCAGATTTCCTTGAGCGCAACTACCATTCTGTTTTCCCTGTGATTAATTATTTTAAATCCCCTCATTCATTTGAATTTAGAAACTGAAAATAGTTCTGACTAAACAGCTACAAGTCACTTCCCTCTACTCTGAATACTAGGGCACTTACCATTTTTAATATAAAATTTGATGCTCAAGGATAACCCAGGTAGTAGTTATTTTGATTCTCTCCAAAGGAGTTACCTTCATGAGAGTATATAAGTAAATATATAATAAATACATGCTTGAGTAGAATGAGTAAATGACTCAATCACTCCATCTATCTACCTATCAATTATCTATCTCTTTGTATCTAATCCACCTATGTTCATTTACATAGGAGTTGTATATACATCTGTTATCACATCTTTCATGTCAGTATCATCTAATGTGCCAGGCACCATGGATGTTCTGTTTTGGATACACAGTAAGTCAAGGGCTCTGCTTTTCAGGAGCATATGATCAATGTGAGTATAGCTAAACAAATCGGGGTTGGAAGGGGATGTTAGATGTTGCATGAATTTCTTAGGTTTTAAAACAGAAGTTTATTCTTTCACAATTCTGGAAGCCAGAAGTCTGAAATCAAGGTGTTGGCAAGACTATACTTCCTCTAAAGACCCTAGGGGAGAATCCTTCCTTTCTTCCTTCAGCTCCTGGTGGCTATCTGCATTCCTTGACTTGGGAGCACATCATTCCAATCTCTGCTTCTGTGGTCACGTTGGCTCCCCCACCTCTTTCATTGTCTCCTCCTGTATATGCCTGTCTTATAAGGATATGTGTGATTGCAGTGAAGGCCCACCCAGAAAATCTAGGATAAGCTCCTCCTTTCAAGAGCCTTAACTTCATCACATCTTTTGTCATACAAGGTAATCACAGAACCTGGGGATTAGGAGGTGGGCACATCTTTTGGAGGAACCACCATTCAGACCATTGCAGATGTCATTAATGAGCAACTTTTGGCTTTGGACCTCTCTCTTGTGTTACACTGTGCAGTCTGTATGTTTGAGAAATTAACACTCACCAGAGGGTCATTCCATTTTCACAGAGCAGTGAGACGCAGGTCCTCTTTATATTGAGCCAAAAATCTAATTCTCATTGTGCTTGTTTGCCTTCTTAATAATTATGAGAATTATAATGAGAACACTTCTGATCTTTCTTCCATAAGAAAATCTTTAAAGTTGAAAAGTTTAAAGTTATTTCAACCTGGTCCTATGTGCCACTTCTAAATTTTCATGATCTTTCTTAACCTTTTCAGTTACACTCACTGAACAGCAATCACACTACCCTAATCTCACTATCCTCTGACTTTAAATCTTTTGACTCCTCTCATCCACCTTCATGAGGTTTATAGTAACGACTTTTCCAAAAGTCACCTGTAACCTCTTAGTCATAAAGTGGGTAGCCCTTCCTTGTCTGTCCTGGTTAATCTCTTAGCAACACCTTTAAACTCCCTTAATTTTGAGAGAATTATACCTCCCTAGCTCTCTTCTCTCCTCTGGTTCTTTTCTCTCCTTCCTGTTCCCCACCCCCATCTTCTGCAGAGTGTAGGGCCCTCCAGCAGTTTCTCCCTGGTTGACTCCCATACTCTTCCCCTGCCTCTCCTTTCATACCTGCCTCTGTCTTCATGGTTTCCAATACCCTTTCCATGTGGGTCACACTCATTTGCTCATCTCCAAGCCTCACTTGGCTTCAGTAAGGAGATTTCCATGTGCTTGCTGGATAGCACAGCCTTCACCTCCTTCTTCCTTATCCTGTTCCCCTCCTGGGGTTCCTATTTCTATGAATAGCATGACCATCCTACAGCTCAAACGCTATGAATAAATCAAGTAATCTAGATTTATTCTCTTCCCTCACCTCCCACATTTAGCCAGGTACCAAATTCTCATGATTCAACCAAGTAAGATCTCAACCTTCTTGGCTACTTTCCCCTCCTGCTGTCAATATCTTAATTCATCATTTCTGCAACTTTAATGTGCATTCAGATCACATAGGGATCTTGATAAAATGCAGACTCTGATCCGTGAGGTCTGGGTTGGGGCCTGAGAATCTGCATTTCTAACCAGCCTTCAGGCGATGCAGATACTGCTCCTCTGTGCTTGGACCACACTGAGAAGAAAGGCTTTATGTTATAGCTTTATATCTTTTGTTAGTCTCTGAGCTTCCCAGATTATCTCATTGACCATATTATTGCCTTTGATCCATTTTATACAGATTACTCTTATTGAAGACCAAATGTGATCATCTTTCTCCCACCCTCAAACACCTTCTTTGACATCCCTTTCCATTACCTGTTGAATAAAGACTAAACGTCTCTCATCAGCTTCACCCTATTTCACGGCTTGGGTTTGCATTTTGAGTTCAGTCTCAAGTCTCAAGGTCGCCTTTCACTTTACCCTGGTACTTGCTGTTGCAGGTATCCTCATCCTCTGCCATGTTCTCTTGTTGTGTGGGATGCCCTTTCTGCCACATCATCAGGGGTCCAAATTTTAGCAATTTGCCCAGGACCACTTGAAATGAATTCATCTTCTGTTACTCTATCAGAATCTCACTTTTATCCCTGATTCCATTCACTCTTGGTTTTAAGGTGTGTGTGCGTCATACATTGTTTCAAATAGCAGACTGTGAACTCCTTGAAAGATGCTCTTTTGTTGGTCTTGGACAGCCTTCAAGTATCTAGTGCCGAGTCTTCTTCATAAATGCTTAGTATTCACATTCACATATAAAATATGTAAATAAGCACAGTGGCTCACTTTGGAAGGCTGAGGTGGGAGGATTGTTTGAGGCCAGAAGTTCAAGACCAACCTGGGCAACTTAGCAAGAACACATCACTACAAAAATTATTAAAAATCAGCTGAGTTTGGTGGTGCACCTGCCTGTAGTCTCAGCTACTTGGCAGGCTGAGGCAAGGAGGATCCCTTGAGTCCGTGGGTTCAAAGCAGCAGTGAGCTGTGATGGTGCCACCACACTCCAGCCTGGGCAACAGAGCGAGATCTTGTCTCGAAAAAAGTAAATATAATGTTTTTGTTTGTCTACTTATAAAAGTAATATATGTGATACAAAAATCCAAACATGATGGAAATATATATCAAAAGTAAAAGTCCACCGTAACTCAATGCCCCCAAAGACAACGATGGTTAACAGTTTGATGCCACGACAGGGTTGCCTCTGATATTTTTCTATACATATTCTAACATTTACTCTGTACAAAACCGGGATAATAATAGACCCTGGCAACTTGACTTTAAATGTAAATCTATCTCCCTCTTCTTAAAATCTGCAACTTATTCCAAAAGATTGACTGATTTAACTGCATAAAAATCAATCTGCTTAAAATGGCCTAGCAATGTAGAAATATGTTTCCTTTGAATTTCTGATCACTTAAGTATGTCTTTATTCAGCAATTTCTCCCTCTGCTCCTCAGATTTTGCTAGACTTTGGATTTGTAACAGTAAGACACAAATACTACCCCGGAAGTTCCAAGCTATACTTACGTCTTTAGGCTAATGTTGAGTGATGAACTACTGATGAGGTAGTAATTATTGATCTTTGATGCCAAGTTAAAATTACCGTGTTTGATGACATGCACTCTCAGATTGCTGCATTTTATACTGAAATGTAAGTTTTCAAATTCTTTAGCACCATAAAGAATAGATGGCTCCTTTCAAATTCTGAATGTATACATATCTATCTACCATCTAACACATATGTATAGGTACATTACTTTTTATTCCATGAATGAATATAAATTTGAAATAAAAATATAGAAAATGTTGTGGCCGAGTGTGGTGGCTCATGCCTGTAATCCCAGCACTCTGTGGGGCTGAGATGGGCAGATCACGAGGTCAGGAGATCACGACCATCCTGGCTAACATGGTGAAACCCCGTCTCTCCTAAAAATACAAAAAATTAGCCAGGCGAGCTGGCCCGTGCATGTAGTCCCAGCTACTCGGAGGCCAAGGCAGGAGAATCGCTTGAACTCGAGAGGCGGAGGTTGCAGTGAACTGAGATCATGCCTCTACACTCCAACCTGCGCAACAGAGCGAGACTCCGTTTTAAAAATATATATATATATTTATATAAAAATATATATTTCTATATATATAGAAAATGTTGTAAAAGATATACCAAAAATTTTAGTATATTTAATAAAACTACAATTTAGGAAGAAGCAGTGTGAAAAACAAAAGGAAAATGTCATGGGGACTGTGTGTTAGAATGCCAGTAATTGGGGGCAAACAAGAAGGCATTTGTTGAAGAGAAAATTTTTTTAGAAGTAAACATCAATATTCCCTTTGGAATTTTGGAGAGATGAGTCTTCATAATGATGAATGATTGTTACTGATACCATATTTGTCATTTAAAAGATAGTTCTGTTGTGGAACTCAGGAAGGTCATTTGCCTGGGTAGAGGGAGGACAGGAGTACGTTTGAGGAACCTAGAGATGTCAGCAAAGGAGGCTATATCTTATGGAGAAGAAACTTAAAAGTAGAACATAACACAATAAAAACTACAGCTTTGAATCAATAGGAGACTTTTGCAGTCTGGGTTAGTGAAATTATATAAAGAGCTTTTTTTTTTTTTTTTTTTTTTTTTTTTTTTTTTTTTGAGACCGAGTTTTTCTCTTTTGCCCAGGCTGGAGTGCAATGGCACCATCTTGTCCCACTGCAACCTCCGCCTCCCCAGGTTCAAGCGATTCTCCTGCTTCAACCTCCCAGGTAGCTGGGATTACAGGCATGCACCACCATGCCTGGCTAAGTTTTGTATTTTTGGTAGAAATGGAGTTTCACCATGTTGATCAGGCTGGTCTCAAACTCCTGATCTCAAGTGATCTGACCCCCTCAGCCTCCCAAAAAGTGCTAATATTATAGACATGAGCCACCATACTCTGCCAATATAAAGAATATTTCTACGTCTTCTATCAAACCCCTGAAAATTTTGTTCCTTGGTATAGTTAATATGTCTCCCACATGGTACTGTGTGTTTTCTGCAGTTTAATACAAGCGAAAATTGAACCTTCTTTGGAATAATAAGAGCAATTATCTGACAATAAAATTAAGCCATCTTTATTTCATTTTCGCATTGGCTGCTGGGAAACTTAGACCTAAAAATAACATTCAATCTCAGTGGCCAGTTTTGCTTGGTTTTTCTGTATATTACTTCCCTTTTGTTCTAGGATTTTTTTAAACTTTCAGTTTTAATATAAGCATTCTCAGAATCTCTTTGGAAAGTAAGCAGGATATAACTTGGAAATGTATAGTCTAAAATTATACCCACAAAAAAAGCCCATATATTAAGGTAAGAAAAAAGGAAGTGAATACATTGAAAGCATATTTAAAAAGACAAAGTAATATGTTGGAACTGAGGTCTCTTTGAAGGTCTGAAAACCTCAGGAACCACCATGGGCAAAGAAAGTAACTTTTAGCCAATGCAAGATATCCTGAAGAAAGAACAGGTAACAATGATGATGACGATGATGGCTGTTGATAATTATGATGAATTATATTAAATAATGAATTATAAGGCTTCAGATTTTCAGACAATATCTCATTGAATCAACAGTCCTCTTTTTTCATGTATAGTTGACAATTAAACCTTATATATATTTATGGCGTACAGTGTAATGCTTTGATACTGTGGTACTTTGTGAAATGATTACATCAGACTAATTAATATATCCATCACCTTTGATTTTTTATTTTTTTATTTTTATTTTTTTGCTGTGAGAACATTATAAGATCTATTCTCTTAACAGTTACCAAGTGTTCGTGACCATTAACCATAGTTGTCATTGTGTTGCACAATAGATCTCTCAAACTTACTCATCCTAACTGAAACTTTGTACCTTTTGATCAACATCTCCCCTTCTACTTCCCTGTCCCTGCTGGGAACCCCCCATTCTACTCTTCATCTGTAAGTTTTTGGGATTCTGCATGTCAGTGAGAACATGCGGCATTTGTCTTTCTGTGCCTGACTCATTTCACTTAACACAATGTCCTCTAAGTCCAACCACTTCATTGCAGAAGGAGAATTTTCTTCTTTTTTAAGGGTGAGTGGTATCTATTGTGTATATACACCACATTTTCTTCTCCATTCTTCTGTTGATCGACACTTAGTTTGGTTCCATATTTTGGCTATTATGAATAGTGCTGGAGTGAATATGGGAGTGCCGATATCTCTTTGACATATTGATTTCAGTTCCTTTGGATGTATACCCAGTAGTGGGATTGCTGGATCCTATGGAGTTTTATTTATTTATTTATTTGTATTTTATTTTATTTTACTTTTCTGAGACGGAGTCTCGCTCTGTCACCAGGCTGGAAAGCAACGGCATGATCTTGGCTCACTGCAACCTCTGTCTCCTGGTTCAAGTGATCCTCCTACTTCAGCCTCCTAAGTAGCTGGGATTACAGGTGCCTGCCACCATGCCCGGCTAATTTTTGTATTATGAGAGACGGGGTTTCGTCATGTTCGCCAGGCCGGTCTCAAACTCCTGGCCTTAAGTGATCCGCCCACCTCGGCCTTCCAAAAAGTTGGGATTACAGGTGTGAGCCACTGTGCCCGGCCACTAGTTTTATTTGTATATACCTGTTGGCCATTTGTATGTTTTATTTTGAGAAATCTCTGTTCACATCTTTTGCCTATGTTTTAATCAGATTATTTTCTTTTTTTTCTAGAGTCTTTTGACTTCCTTATATGCTCTGGTTATTAATCCCTTGTCAGATGGATAGTTTGCAAATATTTTCTCCCATATTTTAGGTTGCCTCTTCACTTTATTTTTTCCTTTGCCATGCAGAAATGTTTTCTCTTGATATAATCCCATTTGTCTAGTTTTGTTTTTGTTGCCTGTGCTTTTGAGATTTTACCCAAAAGGTCTTTGCTGAGACTAATGTTCTAAACATTTTCCCAATGTTTTCTTATGGTGGTTTCAGAGTTTTGGGTTTTAAATTTAAGTCTTTAATCCAATTTGATATGATTTTCGTATTTGGTGTGAGGTAAGATCCAACTTCATTCTTCTGCATGGGATATCTAGTCCTCCCAACTGCATTTGTTGAAGAGTGTCCTTTCTTCATTGTGTATTTTTGGCATCTTTGTTGAGGATCAGTTGACCGTAAATACAAGGATTTATTTTTGGGCTCTTTATTCCATTCCATTGGTCTGTGTGTGTGTTTTTATGCCAATACCATGCAGTCAACAATCCTCTTTAAATAGAAATTGTTACTATTTTTTTATATATACATAAAAGGAAACTGAAACATACTGAGGACTTTCCTCAGTTTAAACAGCTAATAATGTCACAGAAGCTCAGTGAATCCAGGTCGTACCATGTTGCCTTTTATATAAAATGCATGCATATCTTTCTCATCAGAAGCAGGAACCAGGCAAAAAGAGAACAACCCAAGGGTCTAGGCTTGAAAAGAAAATCAGAAAGTTGATTCTGGGAGGCACTGAAACATTCCCACAGTCTTAGGGACAGGCCTAGCCCATGTTAATCTACGGATGAAATACCGATTCTCAAGGGTGAGGCCACAACATCGAACCAGGCTGAATAAAGAAACTGGTGTCTGGGTTTGAAGGCTGTGGCAAGTGAGGCAGCCTGTGGCCCCTCTCCAGCTTCATCAAAAACAGAAATCTGTGCCCCATCACACTTTTCCACTGCACGCTCAGATCTTCTTCCTCCCACACTGGCACTCTCCATCCTGTTTCTCTGTAAGATATTTTCCTTTAACTATGGCACGTTTGACTTGACTTTCCTTAAAGCACACTTTTTCTTACCCTTGAAACTTTCCAAGTTACCATTCCGTATTTTGTCTTCTCCTGATCCCAAAATTCTTCTCTCTCTTTTTTTTCTCTGTTTTTTTTTCTCTCTTTTTTTCATTTTCTTTTCTTTTCTTTTTTTTTTTTTTTTTTTTTTTTTTTTGAGATGGAATCTCTCTCTGTCGCCTGACTGGAGTGCAGTGGTACGATCTCAGCTCACTGCAACCTCTACCTCCTGGGTTTAAGCGATTCTCCTGCCTCAGCCTCCTGAGTAGCTGGGAATACAGGCGCCCACCACCACCCCCAGCTAATTTTTTTGAATTTTTAGTAGAGTCAGGGTTTCACCATGTTGGCCAGGTTGGTCTCAATCTCTTGACCTCAGGTGATCCACCCTCTTCGGCGTCCCAAAGTGCTGGGATTACAGGCGTGAGCCACCGTGCCTGGCAGACTTTGAAGGGATTTTTAAGATTATCTAATGGGGGCCTCTTATTTTATATTTGAGGATCCTGGAATCTGAAAAGGTTGAATGCCACACCCAAAGCCGCAAAACTCTAAGCCTGTATCTTCTGAGTCCATGTCTAAGTTTCTGTGTAGACTCCTGCTAAGTCACTGCCTGGAGATGGCCTGGCCTCTTTATTCACTCTTGTTATTTGCAGCTGCATTTATGGCATTTATGGTACCAAGTATTCGTAGAAACAGATCTCAAGCATGAAACCTCCTCCCAAGTGCTACATATCCATTTCTGGCCCTCTGTTAGACATTCCTGCAAAGAATATCTATCAGACACGTCTAATGTCTGATTTGGACATTGGAACCCATCACCTTTCTCCAAAATATGCCATTCTTCCTATTTTTCCTATATGCATTGATTGCATCACATTCTTCCTAGGAGAAGCAAGGATTCAGACTTGAATCCTTTTGAATGTTTACAAAGATACCTTCCCTCTTTACATGCAGCTCGTAAGTCCTATTGAATTTCCCTAACCTGCATCACATTAATTACTTGTCACCTGTTCTCACTATGACCTCCTCGATCCAGGTCTTTCCCATCATCTCCCCCTTACAAGGCTCCAATAGCCTCTAACTTGTTCCCCTACTTTCAGTCTCTTTTGGATTTTACTGTTCTGTAACAAGACCTACAATTTTACCTCCAGGTAACTTTTGCTTCCATCTCCCTTTCGCCTCTCTGTCATGTCACTGTAGCCACATCAGCCTGTTTGTGGTTCTTTGGATGTGACTCCATTGTCCTGCCTCTAGGTTTCTGTGGAAACCACACTTCCTGAAATTTACTCTCCCTAGCTTGGCTGTAGCTGTCCTAAAAATATTAGGAGGCCTGAATTCCTCAGGAAAATATAGTCATCCCTCAGTATCCAATGGGCATTGGCTCCAGGACCTCTATCGGATACCAAAATCACAGGATGCTCAAGTCTCTTGTATAAAACAGCACAGAATTATAACCTATGCCCATCCTCCCATGTAATTTAAATCATCTCTAGGTTACTTATAATACCTAATGCGGTGCCTACACATCACTTCATGTGAGTGGATTCAACATAGTACTGAGCACGAGGCAAATTCAAGTTTGCTTTTTGGAACTTTGTGGATTTTTTTCTGGAATATTTTTGATGTGAGATTAGTTAAATTGACAGATGTGGAACCCACAGATACAGAGGGCTGACTGTACATCTTTTTCAATCCCCATGCTCCTTTAGTATGTTATTCTCACATCTCTTATAACATTTACCATACTTACCTGCATTCAAATAAATTATGTGAATAACTCTCCTTTTTCTTTAGATTTTAAGCTTCTCATCGGGAGCCACCAATTATTTATTTCTCTGTACACCTTGTAGACTTTACACCTTGTAGAAGCTCACTAAATGGAATGATGCTTTAGGTCCCTGTGCAGGCAGAGATTTTTATGTTTTATTCACTGATCTATCCCAAGGGCCTGCTTGGCACATAATAGACTTTCATTAAGTATTTGTTGTTGAGTGAGTTCCTTGTTACTGTTCCCTTTGGGGGAGAAAAAGAAACATGAGCTTTAGCAGTCTTCAATGTACCTTGATAATGACAAAATAGTTTCTCTATTAGTAAACAGTAAGCAGTTCCTGATGACTGATATGCAGAACATACTAGAATTTCTCCCATTGAGATTCAGAACTTCTCTTGCCTGGACCAGTGTGTTTGTAGATATAATGGTTACACTGGTGACCCTCACATTTTGAGAGGTGTAGTCTTTCAGACATCCTGGAAATGATGGTTCCTTTCACCAGCTAATTTCTAATGGCAAGTATTTTCTGAGTAGTCATTATTGGTTGATCATCAGATGCCACAAGCAGCAAGCTCTCTTGAAGGTTTTTGTAACCACTGGAAAGCTTTCAATCACAGGGACTTGGAAGGGTGATGGTGTGTGGCCCAGGATTGTATGCATCATAGTCATATGCGATGTCTGCTAAAGATTCAGCCTTGGGGATTTAAACCAGGCCAACTGAATAAAAATGGGGACAGTGTCTGTCGTTCTGCATTCTAAATACTGTACCTCAGATAGTACTTCTGCTTGGTAAATTTTAAGATCCATTTCAGAAGGTGGGGCGGGGGAGAGAACGAGAGAGAGAGAGACTGGGCATGGTAACTCACACCTGTAATCCCAGCACTTTGGGAGGCCGAGGTGGGTGGATCACGAAGTCAGGAGATCGAGATCATCCTGGCTAACACGGGGAAACCCTGTCTCTACCAAAAATACAAGAAATTAGCCGGGCGTGGTGGCAGTGCCTGTAGTCCCAGCTACTGGGGAGGTTGAGGCAGGAGAATGGCATGAACCCGGGAGGCGGAGCTTGCAGTGAGCCGAGATCGCGTCACTGCACTCCAGCCTGGGTGACAGAGTGAGAATCTGTCTCAAAAGAAAAGAAAAGAAAAGAAAAGAAAAGAAAAGAAAAGAAAAGAAAAGAAAAGAAAGGAAAGGTAAGGAAAGGAAAGGAAAGGAAAGGAAAGGAAAGGAAAGGAAAGGAAAGGAAAGGAAAGGAAAGGAAAGGAAAAGAAAAGAAAGAACAAATGAACAGAGGAGCATGTATTTATTTTTCTGAGTGAGATTAATAGCATGGATTGGCAAGGGGTGTGCGCTATCTCAGGTCATTCTCTCTGGTAAGATGAGTCATATTGGATGTTTCTCAGGCTTCGCAAAGGGTGGAGTGCTCTTTCCCACTGGAATTTAAACACAATGGAGCAAGAATTCAGATCGCAGCTGGAAAATTAAGATGAAACTGCTTCCATTAAATGTATCCTGCTGTAACTAAATATACATATATATATATATATTTTTTTTTTTGTGGAGGGGAAATATGGTTAAATGTTCACAGGGTACTATAAAAACGGAAAGTGTTATCACAAATATATGCAGTTCTTAACTTTTTTTGTTTGTTTCTTGAGTTCTATCAGGGAGCTGACTATCAAAAACAGACCATATTTTTGCACGGGTATAATGCTATATTTAGGGGTTACATTTCTGAGCAAGTACATCATATGTATTATTGATATAAACAGCAGGATGTATAAAAAGCAAAGACAACATAGTCTAGAACTGCTGCCTATGTGCAAAATAGTTTGATTTTCATGAACAGTCTAAAAAATGGACATTGTTGGTTTTGCCCATCCGTTAGGGGACATTTTATAAAGGTCTTCTATAAATGAGTAAATTTCAAAAATCATATACAACTAACACTTTTTCACGAATTTAATGTAAAGTAGTACATTAGGTTAAGAAAACAAAATTAATAATCAATCTGTTCGTTAGAAGTTTAGAAATTCCTGTGGTAGCAAAACCCCTGAGCCAGGTGACACACACACAATCTCTTCTATTTCCAACAATTGTACCGGTAGTTCGCTTGCTAGTTACGTTTTTTTAAGTTCCTGAATTGTGTCAGGCAGGGTTCTAAGTGCTAGGGATGAAGAGATGAATACGCAGGACAAGATGCTGGCTTCGTGGGATTTATGTCTTTCTGAAAATCCACAGGACCTGGACTAACACTTGTAAGGGAATTTCTAAACAAGCCTGTTCTTCTACTCGGTGTCAAGATTAGAGGAGATGGATATAGTAGGACAGTTTGGCCAATTAGACTTGAGTCCTCCTCTAGGCCTCACTGTCCCCCCACCTCTTAAAAGTGGGCCTTAAATTAAACTTTTCTTTAAAAAATATTTTTTTTTCTTTTAGAAAAGTTAAACTACCAATACTGATTTTTGCCACTAGATGGCAGACATCTGCATTTGTGTGTCCAATGAGCGGGTCAAGATTTGAAAGGTTCAAAATGCGTCTCTTGATGTGAAAAAAAAAAATGTTGTTAGTTTCATATGAGTGACAGTTAGACATTGCTGTTATGTTCTGTGGACTATATGTTTTAAATATGGCCATTATTTTACTCCCTGGCATTTGGTTTTCAATTTGGCTACCTGCTCTGTTTAGAGGACAAGATGAAATTCTTTATTTATTTATTTATTTATTTATTTATTTATTTTTTTTTTTTTGAGATGGAGTCTCACTCTGTCAGCTGGAGTGTAGTGGTGCGATCTCGGCTCACTGCAACCTCCGCCTCCCGGGTTGAAGTGATTCTCCTGCCTCAGCCTCCCCAGTAGCTGGGACTACAGGCGCCTGCCACCATGCCTAGCTAATTTTTGTATTTTTAGTAGAGACGGGGTTTCACCATGTTGGCCAGGCTGGCGTCGAACTCCTGACCTCGTGATCCACTCGCCTAGGCCTCCCAAAGTGCTGGGATTACAGGCGTGGGCCACCATGCCTGGCTGAAGTTCTTTTGAAAGTCACATGTATTTTGTAAATTAACGGAGACTCCCTGGGTATTTGGACGAGTGTTCTGTTTATATGAAAAAGTTAAAATAGGCTTTGCAAAATGAGATATAGACTAATGCCCTGGTGGCTCTGGCAAGTGTGCAATTTTTTCAAATATGCGAGAAACAAATGCTTTATTTTCCAGTGATGACAGAAGAAACAAAGAAATTTGATACTCTCAGCCTGACTCCTTCCCTTGATCCACCATCAGCTATAGGAGTCCAAAGAAAATGAAGTATGAACCAAAGTTAAATCCAGCAAGTCACATGCACAGAACAAGATTAACATCACCACTAACATCGCCATTACCGCACAGAAAGCTGGCCCAAACCCCACTACTGAGTAGCCCACCCATCCTCATTCCAGCAAAGAAGTAACTAACCCAGTAAGTCTTTTGGAAGACTCAGGGTCAGGGTGCCATATTGTATGTTTTCCAAGTCCAAACCAGACTAAGCTATCAAGAGGTAATGCCCACTGACTCTTTTCTGCAAAGTCTCTCTCAACTACGGATGCTGTTATTGACTTCCAAGGCATCGTGGCCAAGATCATTATAAGGCAGCTAGGTTCAGGAGGGGCTAAAAAAATTTTGTAGCAAAGTCTTGACCCTAGATGCGTGTTTATAATCTACAAATATGTTAACTTGTAAAATAGAGTTGTCTGAGCCAAGTTGTTCTTGGGAATCAGAGGATGGAGAAGCCAAATCTTTTAGGAGAGATACCAGGCATTTCTTCCTTTAAGGGATTTCACTTGAGAGACACTTTAAAGGACCAGTAAGGTTTAAATAGATAGAGAAGAAGATCCAGGCAAAACTTACCTTACAAGTGAAAAACTTCCTGCTGTTTTTTTTTTGTTGTTGTCTATATTAAGAACATTCTGCCTCAGAGCTTTTACACTTACTATTGTATCTGTTTGAAACTATCTTTTTCCAGAAGTCTATATAGCTTTCTTTTTCACTTCTGTTAGAGCTGTCCTCAAATGCCATCTGATCAGGCTGCGTTTTGTGATCACTTCCTCTAAGTGGCATGCATCACTTTCATCATTCACCATCTTCTGAATCTGCTGTCCTTTTCTTCATAGCATCTGTCACTGCCTGACAAAATATATATGTATTTTTTCACTTACTGTCTGTTAACACCCACTACAATATGAGCTCTATGGGACCAATGACTATAAATATATATATATATATATATATATATATATATATAGAGAGAGAGAGAGAGAGAGAGAGAGAGAGAGGTGGGGTGGGGGGGGGTAAATTTCTAGTTTCTAGAACACTATCTGTCCCAGGGGGATGGGCTCTTAATACATGCTAGCAGAATGAATGAATACTCAATCCCACTTTTATTTTTCTTATTGCAGAAAGGAAAACTGACAACCCACCCTTATATTATTTCCCTCCAGGGCTTTTTCTTTTGACCATCTATATTGAAATCACCATTAATACTGTCATTCACAATAAATTACAGGGTGGTACACCTGAAGAACCATGAAATAAATGAGCACATTCAATCAGATTTCCATGGAGATGCCTAGCTCTGTTTCCATTAATGTTATTTTTCTATTAGAAGTAGATAAGAGAGAACCAACTTGTTAGTTTCTAATTTAAAAAAAAAATGCAAATGCTCATTGACTTAATTATGAGCATATGCATTAAAAAGGAAGTAAAGAAATTCCTTAGGCCATAAAATGGAAGAGGAAGATGGAGAAGGGCTTTTCTGAATTTGGCATATACTATTCCTGAGGCATACCTTAGGAAATCTACCACTGAGTACCTACAAGTTACCACTATGTAAAATATGATAGGCAATTGATGTGGTGTGGCTGTGTCCCCACTCAAATCTCATCTTTAACTGTAGTTCCCATACTCGCCATGTGTGGTGGGAGGGACCCGGTGGGAGGTAATTGACTCATGGGAGTGGTTACCTCCATGCTGTTCCCGTAATAGTGAGTGAGTTCTCACAAGATCTGATGGCTTTTTAAGGGACTTTTCCCCACTTCATTCTGCCTGTCACCTTGCTGCTGCCATGTGAGGACAGACAGATTTGCAATCCCCTTCTGCCATAATTGTAAGTTTCCTGAGGCCCCCTCAACCCTTTGGAATTGTGAGTCAATTAAACCTCTCTCCTTGATAAATCACCTGGTCTTGGGTATGTCCTTATAGCAGCGTGAGAATGGACTAATACAGCAACCAACACTGTGTTGACTCAGGATGCTCTTTTAAAAAATTATTTCTTTAATAGATGGGGTCTTGACCTGTTGCCCAGGCTGGAGTGAAGTGGCACAGTCACGGCTCAGTGCAGCCTGAACACTCAGACTCAAGCAATCCTCCCACCTCAGCCTCCCAAGGAGTTGGGACTACAGGTGCACAACACCCCAGCTGGCTAGATTTTTTTTTTTTTTTTAGACATGGGGTCTCACTGTGTTACCCAGGCTGGTCTTGAACTGCTGGACACAAGCAATCCTCCCGCTGCAACCTGCCAAAGTGCTAGGATTATGACCCACTATGCCCGGCCTCCAGAATGCTCTTGATGTGCTACAAGGCACTTCACTTTTTACATTACTTGGCTGGTTTCCAGAATATGATTTCTAGTTTTTCAGTTATTCTGAAACACTTTAATGTAACTAAATATTATATTCTGTCAGATTTTTCACATTAAAATCTAAGTCTTCAAATATTGCTAAACTTGCTTGAAGATACTGTATTCTTTTCTTTTCTTTTCTTTTTTCATTCATCAGATATTTATTGAGCAACTGCCAAGGCCAGGATGTTGCACTGGAGATAGAGTGATGAGGAAAGAGGACAGGGTCCTGCCCTCTTGGAGCTTGGGGCTTACTGGGACTTAAGAAGGCCAGCTAATTTTATTGCTGTTGAGAAGTAGCTTTAAACATATTATGATGCAATATGTAATCTGGTTTGCAGGATGCTGACGTGGGCATAATGGTGACAAGATCAATATCCCTAATACTGTAAATTGTATTCTGAAGTTGGTTGTGTAGAAGATACTCACTGGAGACATTGTTTCTTTGGAATCTGGGATCACCTAATCCTTGCGGCACCTGCAAGTTTATGAACGATTTGGACAGGGCGCGGGATCTCAGTTTGCTTGAACTTTTCCCATCTGTCTATGTGAAAACCTTTGGGCTCTGAATAGAAACAGAAAACAATGCTTACACGGGTGTGACTTTTAAGCAGGTATTTTTAGAAATTTTGAGGCTATTTTACTAGGACCACATGGAAGTTTGTGATGAAGTAAAATTTGGGCTTGTCGTGAGCTTTAGCTATGGATCTCTAAAAGACAGCGGCATGTTTGGGCTTGGTAACTAGGAATTCAGTGAATAAAGAATTTCTTTTTTTTTTTTTTTTTTTTTGAGATGGAGTCTCACTCTGTCACCCAGGCTGGAGTGCAGTGGTGCGATCTCGGCTCACTGCAAGCTCCGCCTCAGCCTCCCAATTAGCTGGGACTACAGGTGTCCGCCACCACGCCCAGCTAATTTTATTATTATTATTTTTTGTATTTTTAATCGAGACGGGGTTTCATCGTATTAGCCAGGATGGTTTCGATCTCCTGACCTTGTGATCCACTCGCCTTGGCCTCCCAAAGTGCTGGGATTACAGGCGTGAGCCACCGCATCCCACCCGGCCTAAAGAATTTCTTAAAACAAAATCTAGGCTGTGGATACTAGAGCAGCCTTGATTTAAAGATATCTAGTGTTCTTTCTTTTCTATCATTTTAAGAAGCATTTTGGTGTATGATATTGAGATGTCTGCTATCAATTTTTAAAATGGTTTTCAATCATATAATGCTCTCATGCTCGCAGAACTGAGAAATTCTTCTCAATTTTTATCAATTTACAGTCCACAGTTCTCCAACCATAATTTTTCCTCTTAATGTTTTCCTTCAATCCAGTGTTTCTCAATGGGATTTTTTCTCATTATTGTCCCACTAAGGAGCCTTTTAGACGTTCTTCTCCTAAGCACCTTTTAGCCTCATGAAATTTTAATACCATACATATACTTTATATATATATACTATAGATACTGTGTACCTTTTTATAGAATGTGGCCACCTAGAGAGTCAGAAACCATTGCAAAATCCAAAATGTTTTTCACCCTCTAAGAACGCATTGTAAAGCCCTAGAGGGCTGATAGCATCGCTGTGAAATGCATGCATCAGTCATTTCCCAGGGCTGAAGACACATCCTGGTGTAGGGTGTTCTGGTCATGGTGACAGCGGCGATCTCATGGTCTGTCACATCGCATAGTCTTTTACCTCACATATGGATTCCTCTCCAGAGAAGTTCTGAACCGTGCTTTCGGCATGCAGTGTCCCTTCTCCACCCCCTTCCTCCAGCACCACCTCTCTGTCAAGATCCCCAACCCCTCTGGCCCTAGCTCCTGTATTGACTCACCTCCTTTCTCTAAAGGATTTCCATTAAGACTTCTACCACAGCACCCCTTCATACTTAGTTTCCAAGCTGTCGAAAAGATCAATATATTTTTCTGAGGCAACATAAGAAATTCTGAGCACGATTTCATTTATCTTCCAGCTTCTCACCGTTTTTTTTTTTCAGCCTCATTGCTGTGGGCGTCCTTAAACCTGCTTTGCTCCGACTGGGAAATCTGCCTCTTTTCACCACTGAAGTATAGTCGAGACAAAGCACTGCCTAGATAGGTCCACTCTATTTTGTTTTTAAATATGATTTGCACAGTTGTTGTGTTCCTGTGTCACTAACGAGTTTTTAAGCTTTTATGATGCTTTAGTGTTGGCTTATGCAATCATTAGGTTTGAAGAAAGAAGGAAGGGGGAGAAATAAAATGTATTGAACTCTCCTATGGGACAGAAACAGTGGTAGGTGACTTCATTTTTAGAGATTCAAAAATGACTTGTGGGGCCTGTAACATGTCAGGTTTTTGCTTGGCCTCCTGTCTGGGTTAGGTGGCCTGGATCTGTGCTCTTAAAGCATTGTGCCTTTCACTTTTATAATGTTTTGTTTTACTTAACACGTAGCTTATTTGAACAGCAAACATAAGTAAGTTAGATACAGTTTCTAACTGGCAGACCTGCACAAAAGAAAAACAAATAAGAAATAAGTTGTGGGCCGGGCGTGGTGGCTCACACCTGTAATCCCAACACCTTGGGAGGCCAAGGTGGGTGGATCATGAGGACAGGAGTTCAAGACCAGCCTGGCCAACACAGTAAAACCCCGTCTCTACTAAAAATACAAAAATTAGCTAGGTGTGGTGGCATGCACCTATAATCCCAGCTACTCAGGAGGCTGAGGCAGGAGAATCCCTTGAACCTGGGAGGCGGAGATTGCAGTGAGCCAAGATCGCACCATTGCACTCCAGGCTGGGCAACAGAGAGAGACTCTGTCTAAAAAAAAAAAAAAGGGATTGGACTCTAATTTAATTATTTATCTTTTTACATTTAATATTAATTTTATATGTAATTTAGAAAGTTACATAATTCTCAAGGCTTGGGATAAAATACTAGCAGTCCTTAGCATACGATCCCCAATTTCTACTCCTGAGAGGCAAACTCGTTCAAATTCTTAGGCTGTTTTTTCTGTTATTTACTTTCATATTTCTAAATAGCAAGCACAGAGTATTGTGTTTTGCTTTTGGGACTTTTAGAATTTATTTCCTACTCTAGAAAATTTTAGCCCTCTTATAAATCTCTTTATGCTTCTAAGAGAATCATATAAAAATTTTGGTTATATTAATATTCAATATTAATATGTTTTGACTATATATTACTCACTGATGAATTACTTAGTCAACTATGATGTTATCTTTTTTATATTATTTTTTGGTTTTATTGAATTAATACTTATCTCAGGTCCTCTCCCCTTCTTTCCCATTCTTTTTCTCCCCTTTCTTCTTATTTTTCTTCCTCGTTCTCCTTCATTTTCTGTCTTCCTTCCTCTCTCACTTTCTCACCCTTCTTTCCTCCCTTCCTTCCCCCACCTCTTTCCTCCCTTCCTCTCTTCCCTTCCTCTTCCACCTTCCTTTCCCTTCCCTTCCCTTCCCTCCTCCCTCCCTCCCTCCCTCCTTCCTTCCTTCCTCCCTTCCTCGCTCCCTCCCTCCCTTCCTTTCTTCTTCTTTCTTCCCTCCCTCCCTCCCTCCCTCCTTCCTTCCTCCCTTCCTCGCTCCCTCCCTTCCTTTCTTCTTCCTTCCTCTGTCCCTCCCTCCCTCCCTCCTTCCTTCCTTCCTCCCTTCCTCGCTCCCTCCCTCCCTTCCTCACTCCGTGCCTCCCTTCCTTTCTTCTTCCTCCCTCCCTCCCTCCCTCTTTTCCTCCAGGAGTCATCTATCCTTCTGCTCCAGTCAGCACTGGTTTCTCCAATCAGTACTGTTCCTCTCCAGGCCTGCCATATAATGGTAGTCTTGGGGTTTCCTTCACTCTACTCATCCCCACCACCATTGTCCCTTTTCTCCAGCGTTCCTCAGTCTCATTATCTGTAGAGTAAGAACAGTTGTTCAGGTACGTGCCTCTGATGGTTATCAGGAAGATGAAATGAGTATATGTGTGCACGAATAACTCAGAACATAGCAAGCACCCCCAAAACAGTATCACTGCTGCAATATATCTTGCTTTTATTGCTGTATATATTTTTCTTATCTTGTCTCATGGGAATGGTTCTATGGGATAAGTGAGTAGAATAAGCGATTGCTGTAGAACACGTTAAGAGCTTGGTTGGCAATTACATAATCATAATTACTAGATTATTATTAATGGTCCACAAGAACGCAGACTTATTTCAAGATAAATCAGACTTTGGGAGGCTGAGGCGAGCGGATCATAAGGTCAAGAGATGGAGACCAGCCTGGTCAACATGGTGAAACCCCGTCTTTACTAAAAATACAAAAATTAGCTGGGCATGGTGGTACACGTCTGTAGTCCCAGCTATTTGGGAGGCTGAGGCAAGAGAATTGCTTGAACCCGGGAGGCGGAGGGTGCAGTGAGCCGAGATCGTGCCACTCCACTCCAGCCTGGCAACAGAGCAAGACTCCATCTCAAAAAAAAAAACGACCAAAACAACAACAACAACAAAAATCCCCCAAAACAACAAAGGTAAATCAGAGCAGATATCACCTCAAAGAGAAAAGCATGCTCCCTTTAAGTCTAACCAAGCCTTACTGGTTCACCACTGCTGTTCACATCTTCTACCCTTTGGCCCGACAAGACGAGCTCCTTTTCCATGACGGTGGGAAGTGACGCATAATCTGGGTTCAAATCATGTATTGGTGCCTTTTATTTATTTATTTATTTATTTATTGAGACAGAATCTCACTCTGTCGCCCAGACTGGAGTGCAATGGTGGGATCTTAGCTCACTGCAACCTCCACCTCCTGGGTTCAAGGGATTCTCCTGCCTCAGCCTCCCAAGTAGCTGGGATTACTGGCACCCGCCATCCCGCCCGGCTAATTTTTGTATTTTTGTAGAGGTGGGGTTTCACCATGTTGGCCAGGCTGGTCTTGAACTCCTGACATCAAGTGATCTGATCCCCTCAGCCTCCTAAAATGCTAGGATTACAGGCGTGAGCCACCACACCTGGCCACCTTTTAGTAGGGTTCTACATTTTGTGAGCTACAATCCACTCACTCAACGTTATTTTGAACAAAACCATGGGACACAAAATAATGAGTGGCTACATTCAAATGAAGAACTCACTTATCTGCATTATTTAGTTAATTAATTAATTGGAAAGGCTCAGGATCAGATGGATTTAGATGTCTTTGAAGTTAGCGTAGTTCTGCGGTGTGGAGGGCATGCACATATATGTGTACTTTTTTTAAACAAAGAGCTAAATGTCAGTTTGTTTTTCATTGTCATTGTAAATGTTCGCTTTGGTTTTAAAAATCATACTGATGATATAATTTTAAATCATTTGCAAGATATCAAAATAACACAAACCCAAGCATGAGGTGTTTGTTGAGGAGAAACCAGGGTTCCTGATGGAAAGAATTTGAGTTTTAGACTTTGCTGGGCCTTTGTCGTTTCTAAAGCTTCCGTGGTAGTTTTATGAGCGATCTCTGTATTGCCATTAGGAGCAGGTGCCGTCTCTCCAGCTAAAAATCTAAATGTGTTTGTGTCTGAATGTTGAGGCCCTGGCGTGCCTCGTAACTGCTCTGCTTTTTGTTTCATCTGCTCCTTTGCCATCTTTCTATTCACAATTAATTTGGTATTGAACACATATGCTTTGATAACAGGTAACTGCTTATCTTTGACATAAATGAAAAGAATAATTCTACACTGACTGACACAAATGGCCTACTTAAAAAAAAAGTTGTTAATCTCTTCCTCAGTTTGGTTTCAATAAACCTAAGTAATTTTGAATATTCATTTAGGTTGTGTCTACCTAAGGCACATGTTTACAGCAGTTGGATGTTCTTTGGAACAAACCATCCTCCAACCTTTTCAATTTGTCAGCGCTGTGTGGCATTAAACAAATATCAACCTCTCACTTTATGTTTGTCTTGAAGAAGGTAGTAGAAAAGCTGGAACAGAACAAAATATTTTCAGTCGGGTAATGTAAACTTTGAAAAGCTAGTCTAGCATAGGCAGCGTGCCTGATTTCATATACTGCCTTCCATTAAATTCAGCTGAGATTAAGGAGGATTGATTCAATGGACAGTGTAGAAATTGAATATGCATTTTATGCAAGGCATGCTGGTCAGTTTCTTAAGAGCTTCTGGCCTTAAGGAACACGTGATGAGTAGAGAGATTCTAGTTTGTGAAAAACCACAGTTTGACTCTTTGATACAGAATACTTTATTGGTAAAAATACCAATATTAGCATTTACAAAAATGTTTGTTAGCTTACTCTGTGTTCGAGGAGCTCTAAGTACTTCTCTTGTAATATCTAATTTAATCCTAAA
The DNA here is from genome assembly GCF_043159975.1 of Macaca nemestrina. Lineage (NCBI taxonomy): Eukaryota > Metazoa > Chordata > Mammalia > Primates > Cercopithecidae > Macaca > Macaca nemestrina. Next base: position 9,778,031 of record NC_092125.1, on the reverse strand, counting down.
AAAAATTAAGGAGTAATTTTTAATGTATGAGTTTCATAGATGAGTGTAATGTTTAATAGATGAATATAATGAACCACAAACAGGTTAAATAATTTGTCCAAAGCAGCTTTCAAACAAATGCATGTCTGATTCTCTGGTTTCAGTTTCTGGAGTAAAGTAACAAACAAATCACATAGACTAAATACAAAGAAAAAAAAGTCTACATTTTTTATACATGATGCTTAAAAATATTCCGGCCAGGTGCGGTGGCTCACGCCAGCACTTTGGGAAGCTGAGACAGGCAGATCACCTGAGGTCAGGAGTTTGAGACCAGCCTGGTCAACATGGTGAAACCCAGTCTCTACTAAAAATACAAAAATTAGCCAGGCATGGTGTCACGTGCCTGTAATTTCAGCTGCTCAGGAGGCTGAGGCAGGAGAATTGCTTGAGCCCGGGAGACGGAGGTTGCAGTGATCTGAGATCGTGCCACTGCACTCCAGCCTAGCTGACAGAGCAAGACTCTGTCTGCAAATAAATAAATACATAAATATTTCTTCTTCTCTGTTATATAAGAACTCATTAAATTAAGATAAATTAAGTCCAGAATAAAATACGAAAATAGGAAAATAAAGGGAACTTGAGGAAAATATATAAAGTTGTAAACAACAAAGAAACTCATATTCAGATAGGGAAAAATTTAACATAGCTAAAGGTGTAGTTGTTCGTTTATTAATATATTGCTGTGACTCATCCAAAATAATAAATTTTAATTAGCAAATGAAGCTAGAGCAAGAAGGACATGTGACCATTTAATTAAGAGCTGGAGAGGAGAAAAATATTTTTCAATGTAGTCTTCTAACACAATTCTAATCATATGTCACTTCATTCATCCAAGTAGTATCATCTAGGCACTGAGGATACTGTTCTCTATGCAACTTGGATGCTGAGTTGGTGGTCTTATGTAAATAATGCATTGTTGATATAAAGGGTGACAGGCAAAAGTGCTTAATTTTAATGTTTGCCATAGATTTTCTTACTCGGTAAAAATTAAGGAAGAAAAGCAGACCCCGAATTTTACACATGGTAGCAGGACGCTGCTGTGGGGCCTACCTTCTTTGATTATTCACTGTTGAGAGAAATAAAAGAGGCACTTCAGAAACAGAAGTAAGTATCGTGGGGAAGCCAAATTTGATCTAGATTTCAAAATCTATTTTAAAGAAATAAAATCTTAGAGACCATGCTTCATAAGATTTTCCAGTGGCCATAGGTTGGTTTTTATTAAATAAAAGTTTTGATTTGTGGACTACTTTTTATCGGGTTTGATCACTGATTTTCTCCTAACGTTTAGATTCAAACGAAAGACAATATGTTATCGATACAGGAACTAACCACCGGTATATGCAGTAAGTAAAGGATTTCAACCCCCTTTGATAGAAAGAGAGATTTTTCTCTACAGAACAATAATACTATTCTCAGTGGTAAAGAGTATAGCTTCTGACAGATATTTTTATCCGTTTTCTCTTGAGTATTATGGTTTAGAAGAATAATATTCAGTAATATGAACAAGAATGAAATATACTTTTATCTTCTTTCCACTGAAAACATACTGGTCTGGATTAATGACTGAGGTATCAGTAGCAATTATGAATTGTTTTCTTCTTTTTGCTGCCAATTAATATTTTCTTTCTTCTCAGAAAATGATTTCAAGAACCGCTAATGTTTATGTCAAGAGGAAAAGGTTTAAGTTAAAGAAGTGTCAGGTTTAACGAGGAATATACTCTACATATTCTATGATTGGAAGGCTAGGAGATTTTCTGGAAGGGTTTATATATGTTGCTTCTCTCCAGTAGATTAGCAAGATGTATAATTTGGAAGCCCAGATGCCTACCAGCCAGCAAGCTACCTCAACCCTCTCAATAAGTATGAGGATGGATAGAAAAGGAAAATAAACTACCAAGGTAACACCATAGTTGGTGAAGATGGAAGTGGGAGAAACAGTAGGGAGGAACATGGTAGCAAAGATGGCTTGTCAGTTTCATGAACTGAGTATTTAACAAGGGGATAAACTATAATGTCTTGAGAGTTTTGGGATCCATTTGTAGGATGGAAAAAAATGGCCTGAAAAATGACAGCATCTCATGGTATCAGAGGCCACCGAACAACAGACTGACTAGGTGATTTTGCAGTCAGCCTTACCATCTGCTTCAGAGTTTAGTGAAGGAAGATGCATGTGAACTTTTCATCATCCTTCTAAGATGTGAAGAAAACAATTTCAGCTGTGAATCTGCGTTGCTCACACATGCTGTTTTCAAAAGGAAAAATGTGTGAATGGAGAAAAATTTTATGAAATGAAATTCATAGACTTCATGGTAGCATAAGAATATACTACAGTATATTTTAGAACAAGTGGTCTGCATTTCTGGGTAAATTCTGAGCTTGTTCCATTTGGTTGTCTAAAGAGTTATTCCTACATGTCCTTCTGAATGGTCAGATCTGCAGGACAGAATTACATCTTTAGTTTCAGCAGATTGTCATAGGAGCCGAGGAATGGTTAACTTCATTATGAACAATAAATCATAAGTGCATGGTGAAATGTTTATTTTCCTAGACATTCACTATAAATTATGTTTTAAAGCCAGTATGTCAGATTGAGGAAATAGGAAACATTAATTTTTTTTTTCTTTTTCTCTTAATTTTACGCCTACATATGTGTATGTATATAGAGTATGATTTGGCATTCAAACTATTCTTTTTTTTTTTTTTTTTTTTTTTTTTGAGACGGAGTCTTGCTCTGTCACCCAGGCTGGAGTGCAGTGGCCAGATCTCAGCTCACTGCGAGCTCCGCCTCCCAGGTTTACGCCGTTCTCCTGCCTCAGCCTCCCGAGTAGCTGGGACTACAGGCGCCCGCCACCTCGCCCGGCTAGTTTTTTTTTTGTATTTTCAAACTATTCTTAACTATTTAAAGACATCTCTTTCAAGTATTCTTAATTTAAAATTTTAGAAATTAACAAGAAATTAATTATAAGTTACATAGATTTCCCTCTTAACTAAAGACAAATTGAAAAGCAGAAAATCTTTAGCCCTGGACAAATACAAGCAACGAAAGAAAAAATAATCCAAGTCATGAACTTTTTTATGACTGTTTAACAGCAGATAACCAGTTCTAACAGATTTTTTTTTTCCTTTTCAATGGAATTTTTTATTTACCATCACTAAACATTTGCTTCTGAATTAAAAACTATATGATAGGTTGCTATGTCTTGATAAGAAAGCTAAATTTCAGATTGCCTAGACTGTAGTGCCTGTTCTGTTAACTCCATGTTTGGTAAATGTTTGCTAAAATGTATATACATTGAGAAGCTGAACCAGAAGTGCTACATTCACATGCCAGGCAGTAGCAAGGCAGCGGACCAGGCAGATGTGCAGATGAACCCCCTGGGAGAGGACTACAGCCAAACAGATAGCATGTGGCCTTCTGAAGACCCAGCACTGCTAAACCTGAGCCTGTCTTAAAAATACCAGAAAGAATGCTGACATTCTGCTGGCAGATCTTCTATGTTTCTAAGAGCTGCTTAAAATCAAGTTTTTAACATAACTTTTAGCAGTGCTTAGATGTTGCTTTGTGTGTGTGTGTGTGTGTGTGTGTGTGTGTGTGTGTGTGTGTATCTTTAAAAAATATTGCATGGGCAAACAAGATTTCTGAGGTTCAGATTTATCTAGAAAACAGTCATTTTTCAGTTTCTACATTAAACGACCAACATCTGTGTATGTGGTACATGTATGTGATACTGTGCATGCAAAGTCTTCTATTTCTTGGACTATAACCTACATCTTAGAAGCATTTTCTAATTTTAAGTCTATCAGTATTCATGTTTTGGGGAGAAATTTTCTTTTAATAGTTTTCTTTTTCACTTCTGGCAAACGTTGAAAAGTTTTTAATTATTAACAACACAACACAGTTCTTTAAAATCTGTTTGCTTCTTAGAAAATCAAAGGAACTAAACGTTTCAATGCATTCTCTTTGCCCTCAAAGTGTTTCTCAGAAAAAATTTCTGTTGCTATTGATATTGTGGTGGGACAAAGTGTAACTCCAGGGAAGGGAAACGGTGCCCAGGATAATCAGTCATTTGAATGGTTGGTTCCCTCATCTCTACTTCCCAGGACATTAATGCAGCAGCACATGGCAAGCCATTCTTGGTGTCCTCATTCTTTGAACAGATGGGGTCCACTTTGAGAAAAGACAAAATCTAGTGTGTAGTAAGCATGAGTATGTCATTTGACATAGACCTTTAAAGATGTAGAGGATTTCAGATATCCCTGTTTCTAGATGAGGACGTGCTGAGACGCCCTGGTAGACCACCTTTGGGAGTGAAGAAAGGGACAGCTCCCAGTTTGTCTGAAACATAGGGTTAAAGTAGGAGGGAAGAAAGTCAAAGGCAATACTAATAGCCACATTCTAGTCTAAGGGTTCTTATATTGCTTCTCTCTATACATGTGTTTCTTTGTGAAGGCAAAAACATCTATTCCTTTTTTTTTCTATCGTTCGTGCTATTGTCTCAATGAAATTTGCTGATTTGACTTGATCTGACTTTAGATTTCCAGCTTTCAAGAGGGTTTTAATAAGTAAGTCTATTTATTATAGTCATTTTAGTACTGACAGCCTGACCCAGTCTTTTTTTTTTTTTTTTTTTTTTTTTTTTACAGATTAACCTTTTTGGAAGAGTCACAGTGGATGTGTTACAGTTTTCTTATCTTTAATCACTTGTAGATATAGCTTGTCTTGACATTTGGATTTTTCCTTTGGTTTGTGACAATATGTACAATTGGATCTAAGATTTGATGTCAGGAACTCACAAGGGAAGAACATATAAGGTGCTTTAGTTCATCTTCCTGTTATTTTTAGGGATGATAGATAAAAGAGGGCTCAGACCATGTATGAGTAAAGCTCTCAGACTTGGAGATTCTGTGGTCCATTTGTCTATATATTCCAGCATTCAGTAAAATGAAATGGTAACAATGCCCACAAGTACCTGTCAGGACATGAATGCGAAACAATGTATCACACATAAAGATCAAAATGAAAATATCTTCAGCCTTTTCTCTGTACGTTACACCATTCTTCATGGGCTTGCAAGAGTTTCTCGAGGGAAGCATCAAACTGAACAAGCACAACTGCGTGTAAACAATTGTATTTACATCTTTCTCCCGTTGTCCCTTTATGTCATTTCAATGAGACTGATCGTTTCCCTGCCCCTGTCTGAAAATTCGGCAGTCCGGTGACTGTCTGGTCTTCCTAGCATACGAACAGACTCCAGTTAGTAATCAGGCCACTTAGCCCGCATAATGGTTCAAGTTCTCACATGGTTTAAGACAAGGTCTTTGTTCCCTAGTTCAGGCCTGTTGAGAAGCTGGGCCTGAGAAGGCTTCTCTTTTTGGAGACTTGAGCTCTCTCACTGAACACCATCTGGTTTAGGGGTCCCTTTTCATCACCCCAAAGCACTTTCTTTACTTACTTCTGCCTTCACACTCACCTGCTTTATTGTACTCAACTGTTTATCCTCCTTATTGACAAGGATTTCACGTTCTTTATCCTTGCTTTCTCAGCCGCATGGTAGTGGGCACAGAGGAATGTTGTAGGCACCAGAGAGCATATGCTGAATGAACAGAGTCATCGCTGGAGTTCTCAAACCCCTTGCAGGGTGTCCGAGAAAGTCGGATTCCCTGATTCCACCTGGGAAATTTGGATTTGGTCGATTTGGAAAGTTCCACAGGGGGGTCCTGATTCACAGCAGGGGTGAGAACCACTGAGCTAGATGTCGCCTGAGTTTTTGCAAACTTCAGAGCGTCAATAGGCTCTAATTAAGGAACATTATATTTTGACCTAAACATGAGTTTCATAATAAGAAAGAGTAGGAGGTTTCTCCAGTTTTTGCTCATTCTGGGTAAGATTATTAAAAATACCCTCTATCTTTTGTGATAGATAGGTATTGATTTCAATATAAATCCTTTGGGAGAACTAGGCCTGCTTTCCCAGTTATTCTGTTTTAATACGTTTTACGCTGATGGTTAGAAGTTTAAACGTATCTTTTACCTCAGTATATTTTTATTTTTAAGGAAAGAAAAGAAAATGAAACTTCTATAAATATACCATGATATTAAAACAATGAAACCACAGCACCGTGATGTAAATTATTCCTTCTCACATTTAACCTGTAGGTGTGCTGGTCATTTCATAACTTATCGAATCTCTTACAAGTTATTCTTCTTAAAAATTTTTGTTTTTGAGGGAGAAAAAGGCAAAAAGAGGCTATAAAGATTGCATATAAGGCCTTTAAAATAGTTGGTTTACTAAGTACACTTAATATTTTAAAAAGAGGAAATAATGATATATCCAAATTTAATATTTTTTAAGGGTTGACCTAACCTTTCTTTCATTATTCAACACATATTTACTGTGCATTTAAAAGGCATACCGTACATTGGGTTGTTATAAAATGACACAGTTCTGCTGTATGTTCACAACGCTTATTAAAACATTCTTTCTGATTTTAGTACTTCTTAATTTTCAGGTTGAGTAAGCAGGTATCCTGGAAACATGGCATCATTCTTGATAAGTAGTGGCCTCATACACCCATTTTATTTTTTGATTCCCTTGTATGAAATGCCACCGTGCTTTAAGCTCTTTATATGGAGGCTCTGACCTTTCCATTAGAGTAAGATGACTTGGAAGTATAAATGTACCTTTGTTTTTATAAGCTTTACTGTATTTTTTGTTAACAAATATTTATCACATAATTACATTTAAACATTAAATCTCCCCTTTAAAATACCCTGCACATGTTTGTTTTTAAAACTATACTTATGTACTGATTTATATATGTCGTGTATGTGTGACTTACTGTTTATAAAAATAAATTCTTTGCTCTCTAAAGATATTAACTGATCTATCATTCTTAAATTGACCTTTATTGCATGGTTTAGGAAGTAAGGTGTTCTTAACCTTTTACTCAGATATTCCAACCATCAGGGTGAAGCTCACACTGTGGAATGTTTCATCTCTAATGTATTCCTCATCTCTCCATTTCTCTATATTAGGCTAGTTTTACAGTCTTTGCTCCTCGTTGCCAAACCACACCATACTGATGCCAGATTTTTTTTTTAACTAGGCTAAATAATATGCTTAATTCTTTTCTTTTCACTTGTTAAGAATGCAGGTTGTAATTTATTTTACACGGTGGAATGTGCGAAATTCAATAATTGTAAGGCTCTCAGACGCAATTATGCTCTTTAGACGATGTCACCGTGAAGCTGTGACACAGATAACATTACAGGAAAAGGAGGGCCATGGGACTTGTTAGCTGAGAGATAATAAATGATGCTAGAAACAGCTTACCTATTATGGCAAGAAAAAGGGAAAGTTTGTCTTTCTTTTGTATTTTACCGAATGCTTTTACTTCATGCAAGACCAGGCAGTAATTTCAATAATACTACCGTAAGGAAGCCTTGAGATTCCAATATTTGAGCATAGGCTACATTTTTTCTATTGCAGACTTTAGCTGAGGGTTGAGAGTTTTATTTTGCACCGTAACTTAATGTCTTAGATCATTAAAACCTGAAAGTGGCTAACCTAGTTTATTTATTTAGGGAGTTTCTGGGACATCAGTAAATAATCCTTACTTTTATTTTTATTTTTTGTCTTTTTTTCTATTTTACCTTGTTTCCTCAGAATAAACATTGGTAAAATATGAATTGCAGTTTTATTATGTTGAATCATGTTTAAAAGACAATTTTCATTAAAAGACAATCTTACGAAGACAAAGTCGTCCGGGCGTGGTGGCTCACGCCTGTAATCCTAGCACTTTGGGAGGCTGAGGCGGGCAGATCATGAGGTCGGGAGATTGAGACCATCCTGGCTAACACGGTGAAACCCCTCTCTACTAAAAATACAAAAAACTAACCAGGCATGGTGGTGGGCGCCTGTAGTCCCAGCTACTTGGGAGGCTGAGGCAGGAGAATCGCTTGAACCTGGGAGGCAGAGGTTTCAGTGAGCAGAGATGGCACCACTGCACTCCAACCTGGGTGACAATAGTGAGACTCTGTCTAAAAAAAAATAAAGGCAAAGTTTTTGTAAAGATCATAACTTGTTTATGAAAATACACTTTGACAAGAAGAAAACCCATTAACACATGAAAGCAATGGTTGGATAGAACAAGTCACTGGGGAGATAGTTTTGCAGGGAAGGAAATAAAAGAATGATAGGAGAGGGTGGACTTCAAAGATCCTAAGTTCTGAGTGCCAGTTTTATTTGATCTGGTCCAAGTTTCATGAAACTTCTTTGATCTTTTCCTTCTTATCTGTCAGTTGGAGATGTCACTGTCACAGGGCTGTAACTGGGACTCAATGAAGTACAGCATGTCAGAAGCACCAGCACAGTGCCTGTACCTAGGGAATCTCAAGAAAAGATTGAAATTCCAAAGAAATTTTATCTTCTTCTGCATTTTTTCTTGATCTCTTTTAGAACATGCATTAAAAATATGTACAGCAGGTGTGCAATCATGATCCTCATATTTTTGCATTTAAAAGAAAATCATATGCAATTAAGAAGTGAAACTATTTGTGAAGCGTGATAACTTATTTGTAGAACTCTTGGACTGTAATAGAAACTCTCTACCACATACACTCAAAGGCCACCTGGATTCCATTTATCCAAAGGTGTCTATTAACCACTTACTCTGTGTCTAGCACAGCACTGTGGAGGAGGATGGAGGCGGGAATGCAGAAAATATACAATATCAGACTGCAGCTTTGGAGCAGTATTTTGGGAAACCAGGACATTAAATGAAACAATTTAAATAATACATGCATTATATATTTGAGTGGAATTTTATTGCAAAACCATGTTACTAAAATGTAGGAATCAGAAAAGATTCTAAGGTAGGATTAAATTCGTAATTTATAAAAAGCCTCAGAGGCCGGGCGCGGTGGCTCAAGCCTGTAATCCCAGCACTTTGGGAGGCCGAGACGGGCGGATCACGAGGTCAGGAGATCGAGACCATCCTGGCTAACACGGTGAAACCCCGTCTCTACTAAAAAATACAAAAAAAACTAGCCGGGCGAGGTGGCGGGCGCCTGTAGTCTCAGCTACTGGGGAGGCTGAGGCAGGAGAATGGCGGGAACCCAGGAGGCGGAGCTTGCAGTGAGCTGAGATCTGGCCACTGCACTCCAGCCTGGGCGACAGAGCGAGACTCCGTCTCAAAAAAAAAAAAAAAAAAAAAAAGCCTCAGAGTGACTGGTACAGAGTAGAAGCCCAGTAAATAGTATGGTTTTCAAAGAAATACATATTATTTCATATTTTTTTCTAAGAAATAGGAAAGCATTAAAGAAGAAAGTATTTTAAAAAGCAAGCCAAATAGGCAGGGTGCGGTGGCTCACACCTGTAGTCCCAGCACTTTGGGAGGCCGAGGCAGGCGGACCATGAGGTCAGGAGATCGAGACCATCCTGGCTAACATGATGAAACCCCGTCTCTACTAAATATACAAAAAATTAACCAGGTGTGGTGGCGGGCGCCTGTAGTCCCAGCTACTCGGGAGGCTGAGGCAGGAGAATGGCGTGAACCCGGGAGGTGGAGCTTGCAGTGAGCCGAGATCGTGCCACTGCACTCCAGCCTAGGGGACAGAGCGAGACATCGTCTCAAAAAAAAAAAAAAAAAAAAAAGCCAAATGCCTTTCTTTGTGGAGCTTTATTGAATATCCAGAGGCTATTCTTTTAGTTGTGCAATGTGCTTCCGTAGATTTCGACCACACATCTCTTAGTGCTCCTCACATACTGTCGACCTGGCAATGAGTGGTGTATCCTCCTGGGTGGAACAGGCATTCCTCAGGGAGCTGCTAAGATTCGATGCGGCCGTATAATCCTTGTCTCAAACACAGGGTCTAGAACATAATCATTCATTAATGAATATTTATTGAATTAAATAATGGGTTTTGAGCTAGGCCTGGAAAGAAATATTAGATCTGCATTTGTGGTGGGGGTGGGAGGATGTGAGGTGACCTCAGGAATGGAAACAATCTCGTGGAGACTGAAATGGACATGATATTTTGTTCATTCATTCAACAAACATTTGAATGTGCCAAACACTTGAGTAAAAGCACATGGAGCTTCTTCCTCTGAAACTTACAAACTAGAGGGAGAAATCAACTGTCATCAAACAGTCCTAAGAGTAAATACACATTTGTAACTGTGATAAATTCTACAAAAGGGAGGGCCGTGGTGCTCTGAGACAGTCTGACTTGGTCACAGAAGACAGAATATACGTGAAATTAGGGGAGAGTATTTCTGCCAAAAGAAGTAGTGTGTACAGACTCCACTCAATGGCCTAAAGGAAGCTGTGGGGATGGAGGGGTACAGGGGTGGGATGTTAGGCTGAAGAAGCAAGTGGGGGTCAGATCATGTAGGGCCCTTTAAACCACATCCAGGAGTGCTGACTTTCTTACAAGAACAATCCAAACCGTTGAGCAACCTTAAGTCCTAAAGACTGGTGTAGGAGTTCAGCAATCATCAGATGTTCCTGTTGGCATTTTGCAAAGCTCATGCTGGCTGCAGAGTGGATAATGCAAGGGGGCAGAGCCCGGGTGGATTCTGGTGGAGGGACGGACAGGCTTCCGCAACCGTGCAGTTGAGAGATGATAGAAGCTTGGATGCAAGTGTAGTGATGGAAACAGAGTAGATGGACACAGAGATTCACACCAAAAAATGACAACTTCACTACAAGTGATTCAGCAGTGATAAGAATTAAGGTCGAACAGGAAATATTGGGATCAAGCGATGCAAGACTCAGTCTGTTGGGCCACATAGATCAAACCCAATACCTACGCTCACTGACGTCTCTTCCTTTACCTGTGTTTTCCCTTAATTCATTTACTCAATCATTTATTCATTGACACGATACGTGTTTACTGAGCTCCTACTATGTGCCAAGCTTTATATCAAGTACTCCTGCAAACCTCAACTTTCTTTTCCTCTGTCTCAATTCATCCTAGCTTTTCTTACCAAAGTGAAAAAAAAAAAAAGAAAACTTCTTCTGAGAGCCCTTCACTGGTCTTCCCAGGTATGCAGAAGCAGCCTTCACTCATCCTTCCCCCGTTTGAAACGGCACAATCTTCATGCATTAAGTTATTTGACTTCATCTGTAGGTATTAAATCAACAACTTCCTTTTGACGCTTGGTTCCTCACTTAAACAGACACCCACAAAATAAAGGCACATGGTAAATAACTGTTCCGCTGAGTGAAACTAAATTAAAGAATACACAGGCGGGAAACTTCACAAAACAAAATTAAATTATCTCCAAATGATCATCAGGTTCTATGATGCCCCTGGATTTCTTTATTCTTACTAGTTTTGGTAAATGATTTATTTTTCATGTAGAATTGTAAAACACTCCATTCCTTGTCATTGTGTCCTTTCAGAAATCTCTGGTAATTTAGTTAACCTAACTTCCCCTGTGACATATGGGTCTTCCATAAAAGCTGTGCAGTGTTCTGCTGAAGCCAGCTCAAACCAGCTCAGGAAAGCCAGTTGTTCACATCTTTTTCTAGCTCCTAACTCAATGATTTACTTTAATAGCTTGAAATTGGCAATGTTGGAAGTATTTTTCACCATGGAAATTGGCAAATGGTGCAAATCAAGGTTTTAACTTTTTCCTCCGGGAAGCCAGTCATGAATGATTTTCTAGCACACGGTTGCTTCGAACTCACCCCGCAAAAAAAAAAAAGAAAAAAAAATCCAAAACAAAACAAAACAAAATTAAGATGAGTGGGTTCAATGTATTCTTAAACATGAGTGTGTGAGCATGTGTGTGTGCAGGTTGAAGGGAAAGAGAGCTATTTGTTAGATCTATGGGAAAAAAAGTGAAATTTTGTTATTCTCATCTTCATTTTGGGATTCATTCATTCAGGCAGTCATTCAACCAACACACTTACTGGTGCATATAGCAGAAAATAGTTTGCTTTCTCAAATCAGACACAATCTAGGTGGTGAGAGACAACAACAGAAATTCCTCTACAACATAATGAGCATGGATTCTGAACTGAAGTACAGCCCATGTTAATGGAGAGGAGGAAACACATTTAAGAATTATATAGGCAGTAAAACAAGCTTATTTGAGAACAGGTGAAAGAGAGGAATTGGGAATAATTGGCAATTTTCTAGATTGTGCAGGTGGGTGGATGGTTGTCTGTTCTCTAAATACAGGCTGAGAAATGGGTTGAAGGGAGAGGTGGGTGGAGCAGGCAGAGGTGAGTGAAGGAGGTGGGCTCCATTTGAGACATGTTAATTTGAAGTTATTTTGGAATCCTTAGCAGGCAGTTTGCAATACGTGTGTGAAAATCGGAAAGAGATTGGGCGATAGTGATTTAAAGTCATTTTCCTGTGGTAGTAATTAAAGCTGAGTGAGAATAAGAGGGAGTGTTAGTCAGGATCCCAGCAGGAAGCAGATGTCACACTCAAATGGGATAATTAAGGAGAATTTGATGACAAGACTATATATAAAGGTTGTGGGCAGGATTCAGAAAACCAACTGAGATGATGAAACACACCGGGACTAGCAACTACAGAGAACCATGACCTCTCGTCGGCCTGGAGGGTGGAACGGAAAGAGCATTTACAACATAGAGATGCAGGAGCTAAATCTGTGGGTGTGGTGGTAGGAGAGGGTTGCCCATGGGACCTCAGCCTCAGTAGAGGAACTTAGCCACTGCCAGCCCACAGCCTAGCAGGGAAGGAGCCTGGGGAATAGACATGCTGACCTGCCTCTCTTCCCACCTCTTATCTTTAGCCCCCAGTTGGCCAAATCCATCATGAAGCCAAAGGGCAAGGAAACACCAGGAGGCTTCATAGAGGTCATCCTCCTGGGGCCCAGGGCAGGGTCGAGGAGGGTGGATGGTGGAATAGTGACCTTGGCATGGCAAGTGGAAAATAACCAATGAGATGACGATCAGAGGAGACTGAGACAAGATGGAACCTCAAGAAGCACCCACATTTAAGAGACAAGTAGATGGAGGATCCTGAGAAGTGGCACCCAAAAAGATTAGATGAGTAAGTGGTTTTGCTGAAAGAAAAGGCAACGTTCTATGAAAGAGGAAACAACATTGTCACATATGCAGGATCAAAGTACAATAATAAGAGTCCAAAGATTTCCCAGCAAAGTAGCCATTTAGAGTCCTGGGTGAGGTGACTATTTTTATCTCATTTCGTGATCTGCACACATGAGATTATGAAATCGGCAGAAGCCACAGGAACAAGTTTGCAAACCTCAGTGTCATTGTTTTTGCATCTAACAGGAAGATAGGGCTAGAAAGTTTGCCACCCTGTATAGTAGACTCCTTCTCACTCCCTTTACCTCCTGTTCCATCTATGACCCTGACTCTCCAAGCACATGCTCGAAAGAGAAGAGACAGGTCATTGCCAACTTCAAGCCACCATGACATGATCCAAGGAAGGCAGGCAGTGACAACGGTTAAACAAGTATCCTGCTCCTTTCTGCAGCTCCCTTAGGGTCTGACCGTAGCAGATGCAAGAGCAAGAGTTTGGTATTCTCCATTTCAGATACAGTGGTGGATTCTTTTACATAAAGGATTAGCAACATCTGTCTTGGTCTGGTGTAGTTGAGTAGATATTTCAGAGTGCAAAAGATGGCCTGGCTGTGAACTGACAAGGAGTCAGGAATCACGGCCTAGGTGATGCTTTACAGGACAAAGATGCCGTCTTTGTATTTAATAGGCAATATCAGGGGAACAGTCCTATGGAGTATGAATGAAATGCATATAGCACAGGGAACAGTACATAGCACACATTCCATACATGTTTGTTGAATAAAATGAAACTTTTGAAAGATGCAATAACATTTAGTCATAAGGATACTTGACAGAGAACGTGTTTTCATCTTACACTGTTCGACACCTTAACAAAAGATTAGTGAAAGTAATATTTGTCCCTATTTTAGTTTGTTTTTTCCCATGACAAAATACAACTTCATTAACCAAACAACTACAACAAAATTCATAACATGCCAGCATAACTCTATTTATCACATTGATACACTTATTTTGCAGACTTTAAACATTTATGTGCATTTTAAAAATATATTGTGTATATAATTGTATATAGCACTTCCTTGTTAGTTTTTTAGCGTAAGCATGCTCCATAGTACTTTCTAATCATTTTTAGTGGCTAAGAGCCTGTGCCGAAGATACAAGATGATCTTCTTAGCGGTTTCTGAGTATTTATGTGGAGTCATGTTTTTCACTTTTAGAAAATATACACATGAGGGCATTCTACCCAGAAATTTTTCCCACTGAGTTTTGAGTTATTTCCTTGGGAAATTTCTGGCTTTTCTGAAATCAAATTACTAGGTTGAAGAATAAAAGCATTATGATGAATCTCAATGCAATTTAAGTACATTTGATATTACAAATTCTTAAACTTGCTTTTGAGTAAAAACACTTTCATTTTCTTTAGCTTTTTGCATGTCTAACAACTCTTTTGCCTGTGAAAATCTAGTAATTTTTATCTTTCCGCCTGTCAAATGAATGTAGTTGTAGCTCTGGCTAAGAAGAAAATGAACAAAGTGACTTGAAATCCATTATCCCTGAGCACAAAGTTTAAGATGACAAATACTGATTGAATTGAATTGAGTCTAGCAAGTAAGGTTATAATACCTGATTGTTAAGTCATTACCTGTGATTTATTTCAATCTAATCATGATTGACTATAATTCTGTACTTCAAACAAGATCAAAAAGGCTAGCTATGATCTAGTAGTCATACCCTGTGTAACATATGCTATAAAACCAGGATGTAATTGCTGGTAATCAGTGCTTATTGAATGCGTTTCACAGCATTTTCTTCAGCATGTTCCATTGCAGAGCTCATGTGTGAGGCACATATTTTCTGTGCTTTGCTCCCTTACACTGATGACAATGTGTTGATTTTTCATGTCTGGTATTTTTATTTGGTTAGTCTGATTGCATTTTGCTTCTCTTTACATTTAATTATTTTCTCCCTTCTGTTAGTATATTTTGTTGTTTTGTCCATCTTCTCGTAGGGAGATTTTTTTTTTTTCTCCTCTGACATCTCATTAGTAATTCATTTAAGTTTTCTTAAACTTCCTACACATGGGATCTGCCGTCTTTATGATGGTTAAACTTATTAAAGTTTGGACTGAAATTAAAGGAAAAAATGCCCAAAGTGTGTAAAAAAACCATTTGACTAAGTAAATAAACACCCAGACAATTTTTTTTTTTTTTTTTTGAGAGTCTCATTCTGTTGCCCAGGCTGGAGTGCAGTGGCACAATCTCGGCTCTCTGCAACCTCTGCCACCTGGGTTCAGCCAATTCTCTTCCTCAGCCTCCTGAGTAGCTGGGACTGCAGGTGCCCACCACCACAACTGGCTAATTTTCGTATTTTTAGTAGAAACGGGGTTTCACCATCTTGGCCAGGCTGGTCTTGAACTCCTGACCTCGTGATCCACCCTCCTCACCCTCCCAAAGTGCTGGGATTACAGGTGTGAGCCACCACAGCCAGCCCCCAGACAATCTTTCAAATATTTTTGCACCATATAAAAATAGGTGGAATATATAACTTTACACATTTTTAAAAATTTTTCACACTTTGATTCCAGATTAACTAAATAGATGCCTAAAACACAGTTTTAAAAACTCTTGCAAATCACCAATATGCGTCTAAGATAAGTACAACATTTACAAGTCAATAGGTACGGTTTTCATGTGACCACTAGGTATTTTTTCATTCATTGGCCAATGTGATTATGGGAAAACCACCTTCAGCTAAATTTGGGGAGAACATTGATAGAGATAACTGGCTAAACAGTAAACTTGTTAGACTCAATTTTAAAAAGCAGTTTTCATACCTAAAATCACAAGATTTTTTTCCCCTTCAAGATATTAAGATATGTGTACACATACTAGATATATATATGTATATATATATGCACACATCAAGGTGTCTACCCCCCATATATATCAAGACTCTGATTAGAGTTTAGCTTTTTGCAGTTTTTTTTTTTTTTTTTTTGCATTTCTTTTTGCTTTGGAATGTTGCCTGGTGCATCGATTTTTCTATAATAGGTGAATTTTGAGAAAGGAGTTTTCAGAGCATGAGAGCAGAACAATGTCTAAGGAAATCCTAGTTGCTTTCGATATTAAATGAATAATAAAAACACATTTTCAACATTTTGATGTACTACTTAAAATCATAATATCTATTACTTTTAATCAATATTGGAGTTCATTTTAAACTAATCTCTGTCCCTGATCCATACATTACACTGTGGAACCAAACTCTGCACCGTGAATGAGTGGATAGGACATTCAAAATCCTTGATATTGAAAAGTAAAATAAAATTCATGTATTCTCTTGTTCATGAAATATTTATAGGTACCTATCATGCCAATCAAATGCTCTGGTATACATTAGGAGTAAAATTAATTTATTTAATTATGCAACCTTGTTTATTGTCCCCCTAAAATAAATTTATGTGACTCATGTGAATTACATAATAGATTTTTTGTTCCAGTAATCCTCCACAGCTGATCAAATCTGCTTAATTGTTTTTCATTTGCAGGAAAAAATTTTTTAAAGGCTATAAAATAGCAATTTAAATGCCTGAGGATATAACTAAACATGCCAAATAATGAAATTAACAAGGTTCAGTGGTTCCACATGACACAATTGCCTTTTTCCTAACAAGGAAATAAATTTTTTCTCTAAAACTACTATGTGTGGACTTAAGTTGGAACGAAAATAAACCCAGTGCTCAAGGGCAGACACTGGTTTTTGAAGACAAAAGCTATAATTTAAGTTCTCTGAGAACCCCACCTTTCCCATGCTGTGTATTTCACAGTCAAAGATAGTGTCAGTTAGCATTTTGAGTGTGCAAAGATTCATTTCACGCATTTAATGCTTGTTAAGTGCTATGAAAGATACAAAGAGGTAGCGAACAGAGCTTGGTACCCTTTGAAGAAATTAAGCTGAAAAGGGTACCTTAATCCTACCTTAGAAAAGTTGAAATACTAATTAACTGAACAAAGTTATAGACTCAAATCCTAAACTAATGTTATTTCCATATTACTGTATCCAGATACTTCCCCTCAAGACTCAAGAAATCTTCTATTTAAATCAGCTAGAGCACTAAAATCATAGATGTGAAAAGTTATACAACCCCGCTAAGCCCCTGCTGTGAGTATAGAGCAGGACCCAGGTTCCCAGGTGTTCCTCATTCCACACACTTCTTTACGACCATCTTCTCATGCTGGAAGGATGTGGCTGTGAGGGTAGTCGTGAAGTCTCGATGGATCACGCCAAAACGGTTTGTAGATAGGAGTATGTCAGTGTAAGACGGTTTGTCATTTGTGGATGGTGACTGTCAAGGGCGTCTGGATAAGGAGGAGGAAGAAGGCAGGTAAGAAGTTCACAATCTCATCTGCAAGTGGTCTATTTGGTGATTGCCTACACAGTCATTTTATACACTTTTTTTTTCATGCCTAGAAACAGCATGTTATTTGTTGGTAACTTCTCAGGGGCATTAAATCAGCAGGCCTGCGCTCCTGCTGGTCTGTCATGATAGATTTGGAAAGTAATTCATATTGTATATTGATATTGAAACATATTGAGCCTC
This sequence comes from Macaca nemestrina, assembly GCF_043159975.1. Lineage (NCBI taxonomy): Eukaryota > Metazoa > Chordata > Mammalia > Primates > Cercopithecidae > Macaca > Macaca nemestrina. Next base: position 9,760,358 of record NC_092125.1, on the reverse strand, counting down.
CTCTTCAGTCATCTGGGTTTCATTTGTGTCTAATCTTACTTAATTAGATACCAGCGTGCTTTGCTGTTTGTTATGTGAAGAGTGAATAGGGAAAATGCTTTATATGTAGATGATGAGCAGAGCTGCTTTTGCTAATTTGGGCTTACACTGACCCCAGGCTATCTCATTTATAAGTGCTGTGCTAGGACATTTACTTTGTTTACTTTGAAAAGTTGGCTTTGACATTCATTATATGAAAATATGATGTGATAATCAGCAAGATGGAGGAACGTATGAAAATCAATTATGGTATCATTTAGTAAACTAATTTAAGGAGAAGATTGAGGTTTTACAGGTACTTCAAAATGGAAACAGAAACTGTCAAATCCAGTCAAATCCATTTTCTCTCTAGTGATCATGTTGTTCTGTTAAATAATGTGCAAGCATTGCTTTCTATGCCGCTTTCACGGGTTCTTTTATTTTTGAATATTGGGCTTCCCAGGATGGTATTCTTGTTCCTCTAATTAATTCAACAACTATTTATTGTGTTCTGTCCTATTTTTACTCTCTCTCTGAGATAACACATTTCCAGTCTTGACTTTATCCCCTACAACTTTAGCTATCACTTTACATTGTCTTAATCCAGCTCAGCTGTGTTTTCAAATCTTTACCTTTCTTTCTAGCTGTCTCCTCCTCTCCTCCTCTCCGTCAGGCACCCTGAATCCCAGACTCAAACTCATGCCCCAAACTGACTGCTCCCCAGATATCACAACATATATATATATATTTATTTATATATATTTTATATTTATATATAAATATTTTTATTTGTGTATATAATAAAATATATATTTATTATTATTATTATTATTATTTATTTTTTTGAGACGGAGTCTCGCTGTGTCGCCCAGGCTGGAGTGCAGTGGCCGGATCTCAGCTCACTGCAAGCTCCGCCTCCCGGGTTCCCGCCATTCTCCTGCCTCAGCCTCCCGAGTAGCTGGGACTACAGGCGCCGCCACCACGCCCGGCTAATTTTTTATGTTTAGTAGAGACGGGGTTTCACCGTGTTAGCCAGGATGGTCTCGATCTCCTCACCTTGTGATCCGCCCGCCTCAGCCTCCCAAAGTGCTGGGATTACAGGCGTGAGCCACCACACCCGGCCCACAACCTATATATTTTTAAAGAATCTTATCCTATCCTAAGAATAGGTTTATAGTTTCACATTAGATACTAGATTCTTATACTAAGAATCTAAAGAATGCTATTGTTTTCTTTATCTGTGGTTTCAGTGAATGGAACTCAGAGGTTCTTAGTTGTTCAATTTGGAAAACTCTCATGGAGCCTAACTCCCCGTGTTTTGCTCTAACCACCTCCCTCTAATTCAGCCGTGCCACACCTGTCTGCTAAATCTCTTTTCTCCTATGGCACCTCTATTGCGTTAGTTTAGGCTCGACTCATTTCTTTACTCAACGTATGCAATTTTCTTTTTTTATTTCCATAGGTTTTGGGAGAACAGGTAGTATTTGGTTACATGAGTAAATTCTTTAGTGGTGATTTGTGAGATTTTGGTGCACCCATCACCCGAGCAGTATACACTGAACCCAGTTTGTAGTCTTTTAGCCCTCACCCCCCTCCCACTCTTTCCCCCCAGTCCTCAAAGTCCATTGTATCATTCTTATGCCTTTGCATCCTCATAGCTTAGCTCCCACTTATGAGTGAGAACATACGATGTTTGGTTTTCCATTCCCGAGTTACTTCACTTAGAATAGTAATCTCCAGTTCCATTCAGGTTGCCGCAAATGCCATTAATTCGTTCCTTCCTATGGCTGAGTAGTATTCTATCATATATACCACAATTTCTTTATCCACTCATTGATCAATGGACATTTGGGCTGGTTCCATACTTTTGCAATTGTGAATTGTGCTGCTATAAACACACATGTCCGGGTATCTTTTTCGTACTATGACTTCTTTTCCTCTGGGTAGATACCCAGTAGTGGGATTGCTGGATCAAATGGTGGTTCTACCTTTGGTTCTTTAAGGAATCTCCACACTGTTTTCCATAGTGGTTCAGCACATGCAATTAATTCTTAATCAAGCGTCAGTCCTGCAGTCTTTTCCACGCCTTCCCATTCCCATCTCAAAGCTCTATTTTGAGAATCACAGTCTCATCAGATTACTGCCTTGTTGGAAATTCTCGGAAGGTTTCCCTCAGTTCCACCTTTGCCCTATGCCTGATAACTTCTGCACTCTTGTTTCTGAACAAGTCTGTCTCTAGTCCTGCAGGCGACGTGTTGTGATCTCAGACTCCATGTCTTTGTATGTCCTGTTTCCTCTACCTGGAAGGCCCTTTCTTGCCTCCTTTGTTAGCTAATTCCTACAACTCTTTCATAACTCAAGATAAACATCATCTTCTCTGGGAAATTTCCCAAGGCACTCTATCTATATAATAGCAGTGTTACTGTGCTGCCCTGCAGTATTCCAAGAACATTATGTGCATGCCTCCTATAATTTACCACATCTGTTTATATGACAACCGCATTGGTTTCTTTATATGGATAGTGACTACCTTGAGCGCAGGAACTGTGTATTTACCACTCTCCCAGTAATGGGCATATTCAGTTCAAGTCAATATTTATTGAGTGCCTACTATGTACTAGACACTAAGTGCTTTCAATATATCAGTGAGCAAAACAGACAAAAATTTCTGCATGCATGAGTTTATATGCTAGCATATTGCTTGGTGTTGAAAGAGAGAGAGAGAGGGAGGAGAGAAAGAGAAGAAGAAAAGAAAATAGGAGGGAGGATTGAGATGAAAATGTGGAATTGTAATGCTTTGAAAGGCAACAATCATTGGTATTCTGGTTGGGAAATTTGCAAATTATCAGCTTATAGAAGTGGAAGTGGACCTCCTTGAGATCGCTTCCCGAGGTTTTTGTATTCCTTCTCATGCTACTGATTGCTTCATGCCTTCATTATAGGACTCAGCTCCCAGTGGATTTCAGTATTGTTCCCAGTTCCTTTCTATTAATAAATGTTTAGTAAAATGTAGCAGTAAAGAGAATCATATGAAGTTATGTAACTTTTCAGAAATTAAAAAAACTACTTAGTAATGCTTAATGCTTTTAAGAGTGCAATAAAAAGTTTTCCCACAGCAGGGCGCAGTGGCTCATGCCTGTAATCCCAGCCCTTTGGGAGGCTGAGGCAGGTGGACCACGAGGTTGAGTTTGAGACCAGCCTGGCCAATATGGTGAAACCCTGTCTCTACTAAAAATACAAAAATTAGCCAGGCATGGTGGTGGGCGCCTGTAGTCCCCACTACTCGGGAGGCTGAGGCAGGAGAATGGTGTGGACCCAGGAGGCAGAGGTTGCAGTGAACTGAGATTACACCACTGCCTGGTGACAAAGCGAGACTCTCTCTCATGAAAGAAAAAAAAAAAAAAGAAAACATGTTCTCTCACTACTGCCGGGGGATTTATACTTGATGAAATCTCAAGGAAATACTGAATAAAGAAGTAAATAAATGCCTGGGCTTGCACTTTTGCCTTCAAATCAATATCTGATGTAGGCTAGACATTTGGAAGTTTTATGTTTCTTTTTGGTAAGTGTCCATACTTAAAAAAAAAATGTGCTCAGTGTTTTCTGTGCTTTACTGAAAGAGTATCCTAGTGGCAACAAATTCTACCGTGTTAATACATATTATTTATAAGAATTTGAACCTTTGATTTGCCTGAAAATAATTTTATACCATTCTTTTTTCTTTTTCACAGTTCCTTAGTGTGATATTTTGCACTATTGGGCAAAATATTTATCTATAAGGCATTGTTAGGAGGATCACATTTCTCTTTAGAGACACATTTCTCTGCCCTGGGCCACAGGCTGCTCCGCGGATGGTATTGGCAAACTCAGGGCTTGAGGTGGCATGGAAAACGTTTCTTTTGGGACTGTGCTCACCATTTAAGTGGGGAGGTGGAAAGCTGACAAAGTGGATATATAGGGTATTTTTTGAAAGTAGTTTTGGAGGACAATGTGAATAATGATCATGTGAGACAAGTATCTTTAAAATGAATCTGCTGGACGTGTATGTGTGTGTGTGCATGTGTATGCTCATGGGTGCATAAGAGGGAGAGAGACACCTTTTAGTTGTGTGGTTTAGCACTATAGAAGGCAGTAAGGTTGCTTATGGAGGCTTTCCCTGAAATCTTCCAGCAGATTGTAAACACATTAATTAAGAAGGTACCACTTTGGACTAGTCAAGTCACTTCTGAGCTGCCGCGTCTGAGGGATGCAAGCGACTTGGAATTTGGAGGTCCCGGGATCCCGTTGGTCCTGAGTGTGGCAGAGCAGAGGCTGCAGGGCCGATGCTGCGCTCCTCACAGTGGACAGAGCTCTATGTCCTGCTGCTCTCACTGGACCATTAGGAGATGAGTGGTCTGGCTGCCCCTACCCCCAAGGGATTTTCATGTGGGCAGCACGGTACCATGTGCGGTCTGGAGATAACACAGCTTTATGTGTCCCTTTGAATCATACAGAATCACCTGCTCTGTTTGCTCATCTGTCTCACCAATCAGTCAGGAAGAGCCAAGGGATAGTCACCCATCCTTATTTTGATTGAAAGAGGAAAAGCTTTATGAATTTTTCTCACGTTCATTAATCATGCTCAGATACTTTTTCTGTGTGGTGCTTCTTGTAATTTCCTTCCCTCAAATGCATTAGATTCCAAAACCTCTAAGTAATTGACAGCTACTTTTCTAGGGCAAAGGTATTCATTTTAGTAGCCATGTCAGGTTTTATCTTTCTACTTGTTCTTTTCCCCAGCACCCTTCCCTAAAATCCTGATTTAAGGGATGCTGTTACTCCGTCTTCCTGGGGACTGGTGCTTTTGCCTATCTATTTTCTGTTTTACCTTATCATTAAGGACACCTCCAGTGAGGTGATCTCTTGTGGGATTGCTAAATCCACAAGATTTATGGCTTGTGGATTTATGGCTTATGAATGGCTCACCAGACCACACTGTATCTCACCATATCTCACACAGGAACTCAAAAAAAGTGGCTCTACACTGTTTATAATCTAGTGGTTAATGAAACTTTTTAAACTTTTTCCCCACTAAACTATTTCTTTTGTTTTTGTTTGTTCCTTTTTTTTTTTTTTTTTTTTTTTGAGACGGAGTCTCACTCTCGCCCAGGCTGGAGTGCAGTGGCCGGATCTCAGCTCACTGCAAGCTCCGCCTCCTGGGTTCAGGCCATTCTCCTGCCTCAGCCTCCCGAGTAGCTGGGACTACAGGTGCCCGCCACCTCTCCCGGCTAATTTTTTGTATTTTTTAGTAGAAACGGGGTTTCACCGTGTTAGCCAGTATGGTCTTGATCTCCTGACCTCGTGATCCGCCCGTCTCGGCCTCCCAAAGTGCTGGGATTACAGACTTGAGCCACTGCGCCCGGCTGTTTGTTCCTTTTAAGACAGGGAGGGTCACACTCCCCAGGGAGAGTGCAGTGGCAGGATGATCACAGCTCACTGCAGCCTCCACCTGCTGGGCTCAAGCAGTCCTCCTGCCTCAGTCTCCCAAGTAGCTAGGATTATAGGCACATGCCATTACATCTTGTTTTTAAATTTTTTGTAAAGACAGGTCTTGCTGTATTGCCCAGGTTAGTCTCAGACTCCTGTCTCAGCCTCCCAAAGTGTTGGGATTATGGTCATGAGCCACCGCACCTGGCCCCACTTAACTATTTCTTGATGCCATTGTTGTTTCTTCCAGAGCTCTGAAATTCTGCCACTCTCTGTTCTCTGGGACACAATCTGCTCCCCTGGTGTGATGGGTAAACTCAGAATTGTGGTGACATGGAAAGTCTTACTTTTTTTCTTTTTCTTTTTTCTTTCTTTGTCTTTTTTTTTTTTTTTTTTTTTTTTTTTTTTTTTTTGAGACAGAGTCTCGCTCTGTCACCCAGGCTGGAGTGCAATGACACAGTCTCAGTTCACTGCAACCTCTGCCTCCCGAGTTCAAGCAATTCTCCTACCTCAGCCTCCTGAGTAGCTGGTACGACAGGTGTGCGTACCACACCCTCTTATTGGGCCCGTGCACACCACTGAAGTGGAGGCAGAGGAAAGTTGGCCAAATAGAGATGAGAGGCCAAAAGGTTCACCAAAACAACTCAGGGGATCTGAGTCCGAAATCGGAAGCTGGAGACCACTGATAGGATTTCCTAGCTGGTACTAAAAGGGCAAACTGTCTAAACTGGATTTAAGACAAAAATGAGAAACACTTTTGAATGGTTCTTGCAAATTTCTAAGGCCCTATTATGTCCCTAACACTTTGCTCAGCGGGTGAGTATGATTTTCGCTAGGGTAATGGTTACAGGGAATGGAGCGATCGCATGGTGAAGGTCACACGGAAGCCACAGATTGAACCACAGACTCTAAAGCTCAGTAATGACTTCTTCACTGTTATTTCTCTTTCAGCCATAGCCATATGACATTTTAAAGTATAATGAGACACGCTAATGTTCTCACCTAAATTATCTTACATTTTATTATATTTAAGTACATTTACATTTATTTCCACCATAGAATTTTTTTCTTAATAGTTAAGAAAGATTTACTCTATAAAACTACAGCTGTAGTACTGGGATTTTTGTAAAACTTACATCTTATCTAGAAATAGCAATTTTTTTTTCATAAATACACACACACACACACACACACACATGCACACACACACACCCCACTCAAGTAAAGCTAGCCCAGTGTTTGATTTGAAGCTCATATCCAGCTGAAAGTGGAGTTACACTTTATAAACTAATAAAGAGCAAGATTCTGCTGTGACTTGGTAAGATGTTAAATAGGATGTGGGCATATGCCCACTGACATCTCTCTGCTTTACCTTGATCAGCTGACCCTGGTGGAGTTCATTTCTATATTTTACTTTGATACACCACAGCTTATCATGTAATCTCCTTCTCGTAGACTATCCTCATGATGTGAATCATAGTGAATACCGTGGTTACTGTGAGTTTGGCAGGGCTGTTGTGTCGTTATTTTTGAGATTTGGGAGGCTTTCATGGACTACAAAAAGCTTTAAGAGATCTGTCTGTTAGGGGAGATAATGCTTACCTTTATGAAGGTGTGAATCCTTTGTAAAGAACGTTGAGGCTTTCTGATTGAGTATGCATCTAAAAAAAGGTAACTATGTTTTTTTTTTTAATTTTTCAGTAGTGATGTGCTTCTGAAGCCTACTTTGTAATTCTCATATGTCATAAGCAAAAAGTTGCCCAAATGTGCACCAGTCATTAAAAAATAGAAAACCAAATCAAGGTGTCTCAGGGACTCTAGAAATAAATAATGTGTAATGCGGAATCAAGGCACAGTCCAAACTGCTTTTCTTCATGAACATAATGATCCCCCTCCTGAGCAGTTGTGTAAGTTGGGCCTAGCTTCATATCTAATTTCTTAAAGAGTTGCAGCAGCATCTTCTCTTGGCGTACTTAGTGTGAATATCTACAGGTTCAGATCAGTTAGTGGCGGAAACTGAAAACGCACACTGTGCTTCGGGTTGGCCAGAGATTCCTCTGAAGGACTTTAAATATTGGTCAGTAAAAATACTTTGAAACATGGTCCTTAGGTTTATATTTGATTAGAACCCCTGGAATATCCCAGGTGGTCATGTCAAGATAGTAACCATCTCCTGACACCTAAATCTGAATCTCTCTACTGACAATTACAGTAACAACACTAGCATGTCCGAGCTTTTATATTTAGTCACTCATGGGAAAATGTAAATGCAATTGGGGGAAAATAGGTCATATTGCAATTTGTGATACTTCCTGTGGACAGTAACAATGAGGGGCTGGAGTCAGGGCTTTGGACTGCTAGTGGACAGTACCAGGACAATGGACACCTGGAACTAGATAAGAACAATGAGAGGAGGATTAAAATAGGGTCGAAGAAGGGTGAGAAAAGGTTTATTGGATAAATCCTGATAAATTCTTAGTTTTTCTTGGAATAATGGAGAATGCAATCAGCCAATGTACTCCTAAAAACTGATCTTTAATATCAAGGTTCCAATTATTAAAGCTCCATTAAGTTTAGGCCTTGTCGGTTGCTTATTATCTATTATGGTCATTGCATATCATCATGCCTGGGGTCTTTGTACCTGAGTGGTGAAGACTGGCCACGTCTGGAACACAGAGTAAGGGGACTGTCGGTACAGAGGGAGTAAGGTAGGGAGCAATAGGTGATCATCATGCCTTTTATTAGGGCTTGGCACCATGTTATTAGATTTTAGAAAATAATTGGTGTGCAGAGAAGATGGTTGATATCAGGAAGTATAAAAACCTCTCTATATTGCCGTGTGCGGTGGCTCACACCTGTAATCCCAGCACTTTGGGAGGCTGAGGCGGGTGGATCACGAGGTGAGGAGTTCAAGACCAGCCTGACCAACATGGTGAAACCCTGTCTCTACTAAAAATACAAAAATTAGTCGGGTGTGGTGGCATGCACCTATAATCCCAGCTACTCAGGATGCTGAGACAGGAGAATCACTTGAACTCAGTAGGTGGAGGTTGCAGTGAGCCGAAATTGCGCCATTGCACTCTATCTAGCCTGGGTGACAGAGTGAGACTCTGTTTCAAAACAAAACAAAACAAAACAAAAAGGCATCTCTATAGGGACATTACTTTAGGGGCATAAGCCTGATAAATTTACATATAAGCCAAAATGTAGAAGGTGGTTTTTTTTTTCTTTTTTTTTTTTTGAGACAGGATCTCACTCTGTCACCCAGGCTGGAGTGCAGTGGCGTGATCTCCACTCACTGCAAGTTCTGTTTCCTGGGTTCACGCCATTCTCCTGCCTCTGCCTCCCAAGTAGCTGGAACTACAGGCACCCGCCACCACTCCTGGCTAATTTTTTGTATTTTTCAGTAGATATGGGGTTTCACCGTCTTAAGCAGGATGGTCTCGATCTCCTGACCTCGTGATCTGCCTGCTTCGGCCTCCCAAAGTGCTGGGATTACAGGCGTGAGCCACCGTGCCCGGCCAGAAGGTGGTTATTGAAAATAAGTCACACACACACACAAAATGTGAGAAAAAAAAAAGACAAGAGGCCAGGTGCAGTGGCTCATGCCTATAATCCCAGCCCTTTGGGTGGCCGAGGCTGATGGAGCACCTGAGCCCAGGAGTTCGATACCAGCTTGGGCAACTTAGTAAGACCCTGCTGCTAATATATATATATATAAAATATGTTATATATTATATATAGACATGATATATATAATATATAATTGTGTTATATAATATATTTATAAATATATTATGTGTTGTTTATATTAAATATATAATATATATAAATAATATGTGTGTGTATATATATAATTTTTTAAATTAAAATAAAGAAGACAAGAGAGAGAAAATGCAAGTAGGAAACTAGGCTGCTGGTCTTGGACAATATGCGTGTATCTCATATAGGAGAAATGCTAGAATTAAGGGCAGGGCCAACTCTACATTCAGGTGTTAAGTTGTTCCAGTTTGGAAGTCAGGGACTCTGAAGCATATTTATCATTAAAGTGATGTTTTCTTTGGTCTCTCTTAGTCAAAGTATTACTCGACATTTATTGAATGAATTATTTTTGTCAGAGAACAGGTCTGAGTGCTCTGTTGTTCTTCAGCCAATTAACAAATGTATCCCTTGTAATAGAGCTAAAATAGTACAACACCAGAATTGAACCTCATTAAATAAATTCTTAATCTTTGTCTGGAAACCTGCAATATTAGCCCAAATGTCTCGATGGTTAAACTCCATAAACAGCTTGGTCCTGCTGGAATGACTGAATTGACATTTACACTTTGTTTGTAAGGCAGACATTACTCTGCGTGGTGTATCATTTTGACAGTCTTTTGATTAGTTAGTGCTCTTAGTGTTGACAGTTAAATTCATAAACCAGCAGACTGAGGGCAGAAATGGAAAAGTAAGCTAAAAATGGAGTCTCCTCATAGTGATTATTAACTTATGGAGGGACTGTAAAATTCTAGGACTATTGGCTATGATTTAAAGTATGCATCATTATTTGCTGATGAATAGATCCGAAGTGGAAAAAATGGGAAGGCACACTTATAATTGCAAAAGTTATTAGAAATGCTGGTTTCTGGGTAAGTTAAACAAAAGTAAGACAAAAGAAAAAGGCAAACAATAACACGGTCATTACTTAAACTGGAGCTCGTTTGCATGCTTATCTGTGCCATTCTAAGTAAGTTCTTAGACTATTGTACCTGTCATCAGTATCTACTAAGATATTTTAATATCTTTTGTCCCTATAAAAGGTCAGAGGGTGAGTTGACATTTCCATTGCTTCATTTCTCATACAGAAATTCCAGTATTTCTCTACATTTGAGAAGAACTGCATCTGCAAATTGAGGATGTAGGAATGAACAGGTCTGTAGTTCACATATCTGTCTGCAAACCAAGAGACTGACTTTGCTCATATGTAGGAGAGGGCTGGACAAAACCAACTGAGCACATTTTGGAAAGGTCCATGGACATAGACAATGTAAATGTTAACTCATTTCTGACCTGTGATAAAATAAAGCACTGAAGATTCTTTCAAATAAGCCCTTGGAGGAGACTGGGAAAGGCTTTCCCAGGCGGTTAATGCCTTTGCCAATTTTTTATAGTTGTAGCTAATAATTATAAATGAAACAAAATTCTCCTTCAAACCTGCTGTGATCAATTTGGTATAAAGTTGTTTGTGTGTGTAAGAATCCATATACTTCTTCTCAGCTGAACTATTGCCTCGCTTTTCCAAGCACAGATGTGAAGTATTTAAAAATCTTTGATAGCAAATAAATGTTTAAGAGAAATTAAAATAAAATTCCAAATATATAATTTATAAGCATTCAGTATTATTTGACTTGCAGACCACATACTACTTTTTTGTAGACCACATATTATTTGTAGACCACATACTAATTTTCAAAATGTACTAGTATGTATCTCTTCTCAAATGCTTCAGTTCCATAGCAGGGTTCAGCGTCTAATGAGGTTGTCTAATATTGTTTGTCATTAAAGACAGTTTAAATATATGTTTGTTCTTTTTTTTGTTTTGTTTTGTTTTTTTGAGACAGAGTTTCACTTCTCGGCTCACTGCAGCCTCCACCTCCTGGGTTCAAGCAATTCTTGTGCCTCAGTCTCCTGAGTAGCTGGGATTACAGGGGCCTGTCACCACGCCCAGCTGATTTTTTGTGTTTTAATAGAGATGGGGTTTCACCATATTGGCCAGGCTGGTCTTGAATTCCTGAGCTCAGGCAATCCACCCATCTTAGCCTTCCAAAATGTTAAGATTACAGGCGTGAGACACCGCACCCAGCCAAAATACGTGTTAGTTCTTGATGCATGCATAGGTAGAGAAACCACCCACCCCCTTTTTTTTTTTCTTTTAGAGTTTAAGGATTTTCAGGGTGAGAGATGTGGATGTGGACTGTCTCTGGAAACCAGTGTGTGAGGCCAGAACCAGTGATATTTCTTTATCCTGCCCATGGGAACTTCAAGCATAAGTGGGGAATTTGGATCAGACTCTTTGAGGTTGTTGTGAGAGTGCCTATTTTCACTATTTTGTTCTGATTGGAGAAGAGAAAAATATAAGCAGGGAATTCTTAAAAGTTGATTAATCTTATGACGCAGGTCTTATTTTAAGTTACCAAGGGGCCCCTAAGTGGCAGACACTCAAGCATTTTCTCACAGTCAACAGATATGGGAGGAGAAAGAAAATGCTCGTTTCACACTAGGAGCTCAAGTAGCATTTTTTTCTGGTGAATTATCAGGGCTGAGTGAATTTCTCTGTCTGGCAGTGGATACAGTAGTTGTTCCTGTGCACAAGCCCTTGGGTTGTGGGGTAGAAGGAACAATGACTGTAGTTTAATCAAGTCTGACATTTTAATAAATGTACTGACAAATAAGGATAAAATACCAATTTTAATTTAATAGAGCCACCTATCCTTAACGTTTTTATTTGGCTGTGCCAAGTATTTATTACTGCTTGATGGTTTTATGTATTTAATTTATAGTGAGATTTTATTTCATTTAACAGTGAATTACAAAAGTCTGAGGTAATTGTTCTCACATAAAAATATTTGAAGTGAATTTACAATATTTGTCTTCGCTCATGTGTAATTACAGTTTTTGGTGTTCACAGAGGATGAAAGTCATTTATGGGCAGTTGTGTGTTTGAGGAATAATCTGATGATTGTATAATTTGTCTTTCGTCATAGAGTCTCCTGATATGGTATTAAAATGAGTATTTCCTATTCCAGTTTCCTACAGTTTGTGAAGGGAAGCTTCTCTTTGTAGTGTCACAAATGCAAAATTGATATCAACTTCTCTAAATAAATAATTATGAGAACATCAAATCTAGAAAAAAAAAAAAAAAAACCCCTGCCAGTAACCTCCATTTATGTAAGCACAAATGAAGTGGAAACTGCAAAGATCACAGCCAAGTGTCTGTGAAGAAAAACTGCTGCTAGGATAAGATTTTCCCCGTTGTTTAAGGTGTCTGTGACATGGAAAACTGGAAATAATAAATCCAGACTATTCTGTCGGAAAGTGCTTATTTTAATGAAGAATCCGAAGAAACGCTTAGGAAATGAAAATCGTAAGAGAAACACTTCTCGTCATTTTAGCATTAGTCAGTATAATGTTTTAACTCCTCGAAGGCCAGATATATCCAAAATTAGTTGAGGGAAACTTCACTCATCACAGAACATTGGAGGAAGAGTAGAAGAGAAATAAAATCCACATTAGAGTCTTCCTTCATCCAGTTATTTTACTTGGACTCTTTTGTGTGAAATACGTGTTTCAGATTTTATAGTTTTCAAAGTCCATCTACATTTATTGTCTTACTTAATGCAAAAAAGTGTCGTATGAGATGTCTGCTCTCAATAATCGCAGTCACAGTTTTTGGGTACTGGGAGTCAGGCACCAGGCTCAGCGTGTTGTGTGCCATCTCTGGGCCTTTCAAGAACCCCTCAGCTTCATTGTAAGGACCCTGCCTCAGTCAAGAGGAAAACGCCTGAGGCTGGCTGTGGGTCTTTCTTCAGGAGTCACGGAATTAGTATGCACCAGACAAAATATGAAAGCCCATCCTATTCTATTTTAACTGTCGCCGTATATTTTAAATTGCTTCCTGTTTTACAATAAGATCTAAAAGTGTTAAAGAACACACATTTTCTACTGAGTTACCACAGGTCACACAAAGATAAACAAGACATTTTACAATATAATAGGAGAAGCAGACGTTTCATACACAACTGTAATAAAAAGAACATTTTGAATGATGAAGTATACTAGGAGGAATATACAATACTAGGGATTTGTTAAAGAGGAAGCAATTAATTTGTGCTGGAGGGAATAAGAAAGACCATTTGAGGCCCTGCCGGGTGAGCTGGGACCTGAAGGGTGAATAGGACTTTGTCAAGGAGAGAAGTCAAGTATGATGAATTCAAAGGAAGATATAAGACTGGAAGGGAACCTGGGGAGGGGAATGTGGAAATCCACTAGATGATACAATTAGAATTATATTAGGTTGGTGCAAAAGTAATTGAAAGTAATGGCAAACACCATGATTACTTTTGCACCAACCTAACAACTAACAAACAAATATAAACTACAAGAGATGAAGAAAAAAAATTAAAAGGACCAGAGAATATTGTGTGTTTCTTAGTGGCCCAGAAGAATGGGATGAACTAAGAGGTGGGAGTAGAAGAGGAAGAATATCTCCCTAAAGTAGAGAGGTTGGATTTGATGGTTGTTTACCTGTAGGGGCGGAGATGGTAAAAGAAAGAACAAAGATGCCACCAAAGTCTCTGGCAGTAAAGACAGGAAGAGAGAAGGATCAGCAGATCGACAGGGTAATAGATGATGGTTTCCTTGTGTGCAGTGGGCCACTGGATTTGGCAACAATAAGATCATTGACGTTGAAGGAATTAATGAATGATAATCCAATTGTAATGTTGAAGAATATGTGAAAATTGAGGAAGCTGAACCATGCACATGTGAACTACTTTTTTGTCTTCCAAATTGTATCTAACTTGGCAGAGGAGAAAGAATGAATATATGGGCAATGCTAGCTGGTCTAATAATGATGTTGATGAGAATGGCTAAGAGTGATTGAGCTCATACCAGGAGCCAGGTGTTACCTGAGTATTTTCCCATTTACCTTCTTAGCACCCTCATGATTTTCTTTCTAACGATGAAGGGAAAATATATGTGGAACTTAACAGAGAGTGATCAGCCATGTGGCAGAGAAGTTTCAGGACTCAGGCATCTGGGCCTGGGTGAGAAAATGGACTCACAACAGGAGCTGGAGTGGAAACAGTATGACATTAATGTTTCATAGCACTTTGTACATGCCTCTGTTGCAGGTGGACTGTAGCCACTGTCTAAGATGTGGTGTGGAGGTAGAAGTTTGACAATTACCTTCCAATGCTCCTTCATTAGAAAAGGAGACTTTATAAGGTGGATTTATCTTTCTAGGATTGTTGTAGAAATGTGGTTAATGATAGAAAATGTAATACACCAAGAAGCTAATGTTTTTAAAAGTGGTTAGAGCACTGTTTCAAGAATAATGCTTAGTAAGAAGTCAAATAATATTAGCTCTTATTATTACTATCATCATCCATCCATCGAGCCAGTAAATATGAATGCTATCTACTTGGCAGGGGTGAATCCAGAGATACAAGACGTAGAATTTGCTGTGAAGAATAGTATAATGGGAAATGGAGGCAAAGTTGACAACTACAGAGGATACTGACCCATTTCAGAAGAGATTGAATGAATTATAACATCTTGAATGGTGTGCACTTTTTTTTTTTTTTTTTTTTTGAGATGGAGTCTCGCTCTGTTACCCAGGCTGGAGTGCAGTGGCACGATCTCAGCTCACTGCAGCCTCTGCCTCCCGGGTTCAAGCAATTCTCCTGCCTCAGTCTCTGAGTAGCTGGGACTACAGGCGCGCACTCCCACACCCGGCTAATTTTTGTATTTTTAGTAGAGATGGGGTTTCACCATGTTGGCCAAGATGGTTTTGATCTCCTGACCTTGTGATCTGCCTGCCTTGGTCTCCCAAAGTGTTGTGATCACAGGTGTGAGCCACCATGCCTGGTCAGTGTGCACTTCCTAAACCTTCAGGACAGAAGAAATAACAAAGACAAACAGAGTTGAATGCATTAGTATTTACAATTCTCAAACTGAATAAGAAATCAAATTAGGAGCCAAACAAGCTGTAAGTATGATTTGTAGCAAACTATAGGAAACATATACTAAAGTTTTTAGTATATAATGGTATCATTTAATCCACTAAGAAATCAGTAAGCACCTCATAGATTAGTGATCAGTGTATGTGATCATTTACTAAATAGTAATGAAAATATCTAAAGGAAAACAAAAATATTACAACTTAGAAATGCAAATGAAATCCATTATGAGCTACCTTTTCACTTGGCAAATAAAACAGAGATTTTTTATATTTTCAGTGACTGTCAATTTCCAGTGAAATGGGTTAGCTCATGCATGATCAACAAGAATATAAATGGTGCAATCCGTTGAAAAAACACCTTGGCAATGTGAAAGTCTACATTTGAGGGCCTGTACTACTGAAATAACATTAAATATGATGAAGGCAATGTACATTTTTATTTCAGCACTATTTGAAGTGGTGGAAAGTTGGTGCAATAAAAATACCCATTTAGAAGTGGGGAGTGGTTAGGTAAACAGTGGTTCTAAGGGAACATTTAGAAGGATGTTAGTAATGTTTATTTAGCAGCATGGAAATTACTCACAAAATATCATTAAATAAATAAAGCAGGATCCAAAAACTGTGTATTTAAAATAGTTAAAATAATGATATTCAGAATAAAATAATTTTATTGTTCTTAATGGTTATCTTTGAGTAACAGGCCTCTAAGCAATTTTTGTTTCTTTGGGTTTTTCAGTACTTTGCAAATATTATTTAATTGGAATCTAAGTCATGAGCATGTGTACGTGCAATCAATTTCATCACCAACTCAAATTTGATTAGCATTTTCAAATATTCACTAAAGTATTTCATCTTGATTTTTTCACAATAATTTGTAAGATAGGGCTAGAAGTATATTTTTCTTTTAGAGATAACAAAACAGGGAACATGACAGCTCAATATTAAAAATATTATTTTAGAAAAACGTCGCAAGAAACTTCATAAGAAAAAAACACAGGAAGAGAGGATTAAGTACAAATTAGTTTCTATATATATTTTATAACAATATCTCAAGAATTTGGGGAGAGAGAGAGAGAATGGCAGGAGGCAAAGTTCTGGAAGAAAATAAATTGCATGTTTTCTTTTCTTCAAAAGCGCCTGTGTACCAAGAAAACAAACAAAAGCTACCTAGAAATCTTGTTAGCAGACAGGAAGCTTTTGGTTCAGGTAGGTAAGGAGAGCCATACAATTAGAATACATTTATTGTTCGTGACCAGCCTTACTAACCTGGAGAAACCCCATCTCTACCAAAAATACAAAAAAGTTAGCCGGACGTGGGGGCGGGCGCCTGTAATCCCAGCTACTCCGGAGGCTGAGGCAGGAGAATCGCTTGAACCAGGAGGCAGAGGTTGTGGTGAGCCAAGATCGCGCCATGCTGAATCAGGATGTTTTTCTCAGCATCCACATAACAGGAAAAGGCCTAGCACATAGTGATAACATAATAACAATGGCAACATTAATAGTAAGCAACATAATAAATGCTCAATAAATGTTTCTTTTCTAAATCTGCCTCCATCATGTTATCTACTGTTGGTTCTGTAAGGGAGACACAATGTAAAATTCACTTTCTAGATCGGAGGAGTTTTAGTCACTGATTAGTCAAATTATTAACTTTAAAATGATTATATATAAAGTAGCATGTGCATATTAAATTATTAACATATTAGATTGGAGTCTAGAATAGATTCCATTCAATAATTTTTCAGATTTAATGAATTATTGTATGGAGTTATTAAGGAATGACATGTAATATTGATTATGAGGTTTGGGGAAAGATAATTGATATATTAAAACATGAACACTCTATCAAGTTTGTAATAGATCTGAGCTCTATTTTATCTCATATAAGAAAAGTTTCCCTAAGTTGTCTAAAACCTGAAATAGTTTCTTAGAAACATTTAAAATGATATCATAACTGATTTCTCTCCTCGTGATTAAAATATTGCTGTTGGCTATAGTTACAAGGCAATTTAAAAGGGATAGAACTATTGATAATAATCATTACTATAAAGCACCCAATAGTTTTTTTGTTTTGTTTTGTTTTGTTTTGTTTTCAGTCTTAAAATCAGGTGCAGCATGAAAACAGAGACTAGACAATGAGCTAGATACAGAAACTTTAGACCAAAACTCTTCATACATCAACATTAGGAATTGAAGACCTTTCTAGTTTTAACACACCGTGGTCTGACAATCTTTAGTATCAAAAAGTATGAAGTGGAATATCAGATTTTTTTCAGCCACAGAATGAATACCTAGCCTTCTATTTGATTTTAACACAACGGCTCTGTTTATTATAACCGTTTGTTACCATAAAAGTATAAACTGAAAGGTAGCAATGATGTGTGAGTGTAATATATTACATTAAATAAACTTGTCCTGTGAGCAGAACATGGAAAACTCTGTTTACATTACAGTAAGCTGTTTTCTGCTGCATTTACAATTCTGCTGTGCAAATAAATTAAGGGGGCTTATGACAGCTCAATTTACTTTTTCTGGTGAAACCCCAAAGACATTATTACTATAATTTTAGCATATTTAACTCTATATAGGTATTTAGTAATGCAATAATCAAACAAGTCTTTTGAAAGGAAAGTGTGTTTTAACTGATCATTTCGATAAAGAACAAAAGAAAATTACTACATAAAGACCAGAACAATACAATCCAACACACATTAAACTTGCAAGGGAGGTGACTATGAAGGTCATTATATGGGCTTATAGGAGACTTTAAAAATGGAAGGGTGGGTACTATTTAGAAAATGATTTGTTATACTCTACTCCACTAGTTGATCTAGATAGCAACTTTAATTTGGACCAAAAGTAAAAGTGGTAGGGGGTGAAATTTGCAGATGGTTCCAAATTCTCTTTTGTATTAAGTAGAATAGATGCTACTAAGATACAAGTTAGTTAATGATAGTATTTACTGTACTTAAAGCTGAGACCTAATTTTCTCAGCTTTCTATTTAGGATGAATTGTCACATTCTGTTGTGTGTGAGTGTGTGTGTATATGCATATTTTGGGTGTGTATAAAATTGCATCATAGAGGCAGTATATCAAAGTGAAGTGGAAAGAGACATAGGTTTGGATGAAGACCTAGATTCAAGTCCCTGTGTGTTAGGAGGGTGATCACTTAAGCAACGTGAGCTACTAGGGGTTGAGTTCCGGCTTTCAAATTGTGTTGTCTTAATTTAGAATTACATGGGTGCACTGGACCAGTTAACAATATAGGAAATAGATACCACTTAAGCATCTCATGGCTGTTTTTACACATTGTTGCCTTTGTCAAGAACACGTTTTGCACGTTGTTGCCTTTGTCAATTGCGTGTTTTGCCCTTCCTCCTCCCTGTGAGTGTCTTGTTATCCTTCTATGCTCATTTCAAATATTCCTTCTGAAGTTTTTCTCCAAAGAATTTTTAGTTTTATCTTGTTTAAAAAAGATAATTGATTTTCAATGAAACTTAAGTTCCTTGTGGAAAATTACACAAATAAAAAGGTCAAAATAAATACCACTCATAACTCCTTGAATTAGGGATAAATATCATTAGCATTTTGCTATTTCTCTCCAGTTTTATTTTCTGCGAATTCATATTTCCCCTCCAAAGAACAAACAATAATAACAAAGAAAAAACAACTTAGGAATTTATTTGTATACTTTTATATTCTCTTTTAACATTAAATCACGTCCATTTTTTCATATCTTTATTCTTATAAAGCATGATTTTCAGATCTTCATAGTAGTTTATCCCAGATGTATAGCATAATTAATAGCTGCTCTTTTTTTTTTTTTTTTGGCCATTGGGGTTCCTTAAAATATTATAAGCAAAGCATGAAAACATTCTTATAAATTATTCTTATCCAGGTCTAACACTATTTCTGCAGGACAAATTCCTAGAAGAATTCCTGGGTACGTACATTTTTTATCCTTTTGAAATATATTGCCAAATGGGCCCCTAGAGAAATTGCATCATTTTTTGCACTTCTGCCAGCCCTAGGCAGTAGTGGCCATTTCCACTGTGGCTTTTCCTGCAAGGGCAGGACTCATCACACTGTATTTTAACAATGTATTTACTTGTCTTTCTCTGGCCACTGGACTACAAACACCTATGAGGAGGCAAGAGCTGTATCCTACTCATTTTTAATGCTAGGGTCTAGCATGGAGACTACCATGAAAAATAAGTGCTAAGTTAACATTTGTAGAATGAATTGTTGTAGTTTTCTAGTTTGTTTCTGTTCTGTTTATCTTATTTTTCTGTATGTTGCTTCTTGCCAATGATATTAAACAATATGAAATACTGCCATTTCTGACACCTCATTAAATAATCCTGTGAATGCAGTATTTTAATTTTAGGACTGGCTTTGATCTGATCTGGGACAGATGATTTCCTTTACTACAACATTAGCAGTATAGAAACTAAATATGGCTTAAAAAGTAGGTTTATATTTACTCTACTTTTTTTTTTTTCTTTTGAGACGAGTCTCGTTCTGTCGCCCAGGCTGGAGTGCAGTGGTGCGATCTTGGCTCGCTGCAAGCTCCACCTCCCGAATTCAGGCCATTCTCCTGCCTCAGCCTCCCGAGTAGCTGGGACTACAGGCGCCCGCCGTCTCGCCTGGCTAATTTTTTGTATTTTTAGTAGAGATGGGGTTTCACCCCATCTCGATCTCCTGACCTTGTGATCCACCCGCCTCAGCCTACTCTACTTTCAATGATAAGTCATTTAGAAGTTTTTAGAAAAAAAAATGACTTTAGATATAAAAACATCTTTATTTAAAGAAAAGAAGAAAACAGGACAAACTCTCCTGGGAATGCATGCAGGTCCCATGCTGATTAATGTACATGTTTCAGGTAACTCAGGCTTGCAAATGCTCACATTGGTTATATATTCAGTTTGTATTATTTGAAACTGTAAGATATTAATAAGTTTTGGTTGGTTAGGTATCTCTCCTTAAATTTTTTTTTTTTTTTTTTTTTTTTTTTTTTTTTTTTTTTGAGACGGAGTCTTGCTCTGCCGCCCAGGCTGGGGTGCAGTGGCCGGATCTCAGCTCACTGCAAGCTCCGCCTCCCAGGTTTACGCCATTCTCCTGCCTCAGCCTCCCGAGTAGCTGGGACTACAGGCGCCCGCCACCTCACCCGGCTACTTTTTTGTATTTTTTAGTAGAGACGGGGTTTCACCGTGTTAGCCAGGATGGTCTCGATCTCCTGACCTCGTGATCCGCCCGTCTCGGCCTCCCAAAGTGCTGGGATTACAGGCTTGAGCCACCGCGCCCGGCCTCTCCTTAAATTTTTGAATCATTCTGCTCAACCACTATTGAGGTATTACTTATAAAATAGAACATTTGTAGGTCTGATCCTAAAAAATTACATTATAGTGATGAACTAATACATGTAATTTGTGTTCAAGGAGCAGTATCAGTTTTAAATTTGAGCATCGGCTGTTACAGGCCCAATAAATGCCTAGTGAAGGCCAGGCGTGGTGGCTCACACCTGTAATGCCAGCACTTTGGGAGTCCATGACAGAAGAATCACTTGAACCCAGGAGTTTAAGGCTGACACGAGCTATGATCATGCACTCCAGCCTGGGCAACACAGTGAGACCCTCATCCCTACAAAACAAAGTTAAAAACTTAGCCAGGTATGGTGGCATGCATCTATAGTCCTAGCAACTCAGGAGGCTGAGATAGGAGGATTGCTTGAGTTCAGGGGTTGGAGGCTGCAGTGGCCTGTGATCATGCCACTGGATGCCAGGCTGTCCCTAAAAAAAAAAAAAAAAAAAGAGAGAAATAAATAATAATAGTAATAAACGCTTAGTGAACCTACCACACTATAGTAGTCTGAATTTGAAGTAAATTAAAACAGCTTATCTTTTATAATTCTGTGGAATTAAATTTTTAAATTTTATCAGATAATACCAAGAGTTATTGCCAAGAATTAGTATATAGGCAAGAAGAGATGGGTCGGGTCAAGGATATGGAGAGCTAGTATCTCAGGGTGTTGAGAGCACAGAATCAGGAGCTGAGAGTGTGGACTCAGAATCTGGTTTGGCATGGAGGGGCCACTTCAGCTCTTGTGCCTCAGTTTCCCCACTGGTGTACCAGGGGTAACAACAGTACTAACTCCACCCGTGCCGTACAGATTAGACATATTCACACATGCAGAGCACTTGAAACTGTCTGGAACGTATTTTTTTAATCCGATTTTCAACTGAATACGGATTTCAAACTTTAATAAGGTATTTTAGATATATTTAACTTAATAACTGGTAGGGAAACATCCAGCCAAAGGATGGAAAGAAATTTATAAACACATCTTAACATGGAAATATTATTGAATGCAAAATATATGAGTAAAGTAACCAAAAATGCACATATACATAAAAGATGTGATCTTGTTTTCCTAAATTCTACTGCCTTTTAAAATGGAATACTCTATTTTAGAATACCTATTTCATTATATTTGTAAATGGTTACTATTTGATTAAAATGCAATATATTTTTAAACAAAAAATATGTGCTTTAAACAGACTGTGCTGTATCTATATTTATTCTTACATTATGCAACATTGCTACTTAAATATACTATCCATAAAATATTAGGTGCATCCTTTAAAAAATGGTTTTTATCCCTTTCTTATAACTATGTAATAGATACTGATATCCTATTGTTCTAATTCAAGTACTGTATATACCAACCTCATTTAGGCCACATGACGGAAAAAGCTATTCACATGTTAAAAGAATTGTGAATATTTACTGACTGAATTATTTTTAACTTTGGTTTGAGTTTCCACTCATGTAACAAAAATCACCTGCCCTATGTAGAAGTTAATTCTAATTTGTGTCTATAAAAATATTATATTATTTATTATTAAACAATTAACAATTACTCTTATTACCCAGCCATGAATATCTACAGCAATAAGTGGCTGGTGACAATTCCAGGAGGTTGTGACTGTAGTGAGAAAAAGACCTCAGGAATTCTAGGAATTAATTGCTTCATTAAGCTCAGATTTTAAAGGTGATTTCCAATTTTTAAAACCTCTCCCTGAATAACCATTGAGCAGGATTCTAAGTATGTTCTAATACTTCCAATATCAATTTTCACTGTAACCAACAGATTTCACCAAAATGTAAGCTTAGTGTAATAATGTAGGATCCATCAGAATCTGTTGCTTGGTGTCTGCAAACAAAGAATTAATGAATGTGTCAAATTCATTACCCAAAGGGAGTATAAATTGTAGCAGAACTCTAGATTAATATCTGACAGTTATATTTAAAAAGAAACTCATTCCTATTCCAGAAAGCAGTGAAAGTTAAAAAGATAAAACATACTCTTTCTGTATTTAGGTTCGCTTCTTTTTTGTTGTTTTGAGATGGGGTCTCGTTCTGTCTCCAGGGCTGGAGTGCGTGATCTCGCTCACTGCAAGCTCCGCCTCCCGGGTTCATGCCATTCTCCTGCCTCAACCTCCCGAGTAGCTGGGACTACAGGCGCCCGTCACCACGCCCGGCTAATTTTTTCTATTTTTAGTAGAGACAGGGTTTCACCGTGTTAGCCAGGATGGTCTCGATCTCCTGACCTTGTGATCCACCCGCCTCTGCCTCCCAAAGTGCTGCGATTACAGGCGTGAGCCACCGCACCCAGCCCAGGCATGCTTCTAATTAAATGCTGGGGATCGAGACAAGAGACTAGGAGAGACTAGACACTTCAGCTCAGAAGCCCTTCAAACTTCAAGCTCAATATGCTGTCGTGAAGATAATTTGACCTCTCCATTATATTTCAGTTTTACTTCCGGGACAAAAGAAAGAGTAAAAGTTTAAACTAGTCATCTTTTATTCCTACCTTACAATGTTTATCAATGCAAAGTAATAGCTAATTGCAAATAACAAATGGAAATGGATTTGTGGCTATCTCATGTGTTGTAGCCAAAGCTAAGCTAAAATACCTCTTTTTAGAAATTGATTTCTTTAATGTGGTTTCATCTAAATAGACACCAGTGTCTAAGAAAATATCTATGCTCTTATTTTAAATACATGGCTACACCTTTGTACCGCTGTGCAAATACATTCTATGTCTTGTTAGAAACAAGATGCTGCCTCTTTGTATTCCCATAAAATTAGCAGGGATATATTCCAAAATGAATGAACAGGTTTAGCTATTAGAAACAGAAGGATGCACATAGATATATATTATGCATTCTACGAGGCATTAGTTATGTATTCTATTAGACCATCTTAGATGTTGCAAATATTCTAAAAGTGTTATTTTCATGAGCAAATATGTCTGTTGAGAAGCAGACCCCAAGGTGGATTTCAAGGTACAAGAAATTTATTGGGATGGCGGCAGATGCCTGCGAAGGATAAAGGGGAGGGGAGTGTGAGTAGGCAGGGAGGGCCTCAAAACCACAACACAGGTGGCACCCCGGTGAAGGGAGAGGGAAAGCAATGAAGAATGGAAGAGCCAAGGACTGCAGAGCAGTTAGGCGAAAGTCTTAGCCAGGTTGATGCGAAGTGTATATAGTAGGAAAAAATAAACTAACAGTTTTATCCTACTGTACCCTCAACACTCTCACACTCTCAATGTGTAGGGAATTTTCCCCAAGCAAAAGCAGTTCTCCAGAGGATGCTAACTGGAGGCCCTACAGTTCAACTTAATTCTGACACTGTCCACCTAGAGCTAGTGGCAGATGCCACAGATGAAGGGCTCGGTCTCACAAGACTGTCCCCCACTTCCAATGCCAAAAGCAAGTCTGGGCTTCTGGAGCTTCTGATAACTATAAATTGCGGGTTCCCATGACCTGATCTTTGAGGTAAATTATTTGCTACATTGGCTCATGGGACTCATGGAAATGCTTTGCGTATGTTTACTCATTTGTTAAAAGGAAACGGATGAACAGCCAGATGAAAGAGATGCACAGAACAAATTGTGGAGGAAGGGGTGAGGAGTTTCCAAGCCCTCTCTAGGTGAGCCACCTTCCCGGCAGCACCTGGAAGCTCTCTGAGCCCTGTCCTTTATTTATTTATTTTTTAATTTAATTTTATTTTTTTATGGAGGCTTCATTATTTAGACGTGATCAATTCAACCATTGGCCATTGGTGATCAACTCAATGTTCAGCACTTCTCTCCTCTCCAAGTTAGGGGGTGGGGCTAAAAGTTCCAGTCCCCTAATCACACAAGCAACAAGGCCAGTGCTAAGGTTCCCTGACCCCAAAGCCATCAATCATCTCATTAGCATACAAAAAGACACAGTGCTTTGGAGATTCCAAAAGTTGTAGGAGCTGTGTGCAAGAACAGGAGAGATCAAATACAATTAAATACCATGTAGCATTGTTTTCCTTAACTGCAGACTGAGATAACTATAGTGGTCCGATAGGATTATAACAGCAGAAAAATTCCTATCACCTAGTGATGTGGCAGCAGCAGCTCACTACCCATGCATGTGGTGATGCTGGTGTAAACAAACCTACTCTGCTACCAGTTGTATGGAAGTATAGCACATAGAATTATGTATAGTATGTAATACTTGGTAATGATGATGAATTATTACATTATTGGCTTATGTATTTACTATATGTGTTTAATTGTTATTTTAGAGTGTAGAATTTCTACTTTTTTTTTTTTTTACTTTTTTGAGACGGACCACAATGGCGTGATCTTGGCTCAACACAACCTCTGCCTCCTGGGTTCATGCAATTTTCCTGCCTCAGCCTCCCAAGTAGCCGGGATTACAAGCATATGCTACCACGCCCAGTGAATTTTGTATTTTTAGTAGAGACAGGGTTTCCCCATATTGGTCAGGATGGTCTTGAACTTCCAATCTTAGGTGAGCCGCCCGCCTTGGCCTCCCGAAGTGCTGGGATTACAGGTGTGAGCCACCGTGGCCTTCCACTTATTTTTTTTAAGTTAATTGTGAAAAAATCTCAGGCAGTTCCCTCGAGGGGTGTTCCAGAAGAAGGCATCACCATCATAAGAGATGACAGTTCCATGCATGTTCAGTGCCCCTGAAGGCCTTCCAGTGAAACAAGATGTAGAGGTGGAAGACAGTGATATTGATGACATTGACCCTTTGTAGACCTAAGCTACTGTGTGTGTTTATGTCTTAGTTTTTAACAAAAAAGTTCTAAAAGTTAAAAAAAAGTTTACAAATAGAAAAAAGCTTGTAGAATAAGGATATAAAGAAACAAAATATTTTTGTGCATTGTATCATGTGTTTGTGTTTAAGCTAAGTGTTACTACGTATGGGTCAAAAAGTTTTTAAAAAATTTATAACGTAAAACTGTTACAATAAGCTAAGGTTAATTTTATTACTGAAAGAAGAAAACTTTTTAATAAATGTAGTGTAGCCTAAATGTACAGTGTTTATAAAGTCTCCAGAATACTGTAATGTCCCAGGTTTTCACATCCACTCACCACTCACTGTTACCAAAACACCAGTCACTGGCATGACAAGCACTGACAAGGAAGAAGGCTTTAATCGGGTGCTGTAGATGAGGAGATGGGAGCACAGCCTCAAATCTGTTTCCCTAAGACTAGGGGTTTATATAGTGGCAGTGGGGGGATGTAACAGTGTGTAAGAAAACAGGAACTAGAGAGGGGCAAGGAGGCATCAGATGCCATGATCCTGGTGAGTTTCAGTTCTTTGATACATTTTTTTGAGAGGCCTGAAGGTCCTTTCCTTGATAAAACAAATATAAGTTTTAAGCCTTAACAGCAGAAAGGTCAATTTCTATGATTATTCAAAAACAACTGTCTGTGGAAGTTGGGCTGGTTTCATGACTAACTCACCCAGAGCAACTTCCAATCCTGCAAGCTGCATTCAAGGTAAGTGCCCTATGCAGGTAAACCATTTTTTATCTTTTATAAGGTACTTTTAGTGTTCCTTTTCTATGTTTAGATACACAAGTACTTACCACTGTGTTACAGTTACCTACATTATTCAGGGCAGTAACATGCTGTACAGGTTCATAGCTTAGGAACAATAGGTTGTATACCATATAGCCTCAGTGTGTAGTAGGCTACCGTCTAGGTTTGTGTACGCCCACTCTACAATGTTGGCACAATGACAGAATCACCTAAGGAGGCATTTCTCAGAACATATCCTGGTCGTTAAGTGATGCGTGACTGTATGTATTTCTTACAATGTAACGGGAAGTCTCCATGCCAAAGTGGTGGACAGGAACAGCCGGATTGGGGTACCCTGCCATCCTTGATCCTCAGATGAGGGTATCCAGGGTGGGGCATTTGGAACTGGGGCTGTGGAAGAGAGTGTGGCCTGGCGTGGACACCACACTGGATCAAAACGTACAACAGCTTGAGGTTTGAGGCTGTCAGGCAACTGCCCTTCCCAGAGCAGGTTCTATCGAAGAGAGCTCTGAGCAGAAACCATTATGGCCACTTTACTGACCCACGTATAAAAATTAAAATACCTTTCTTCCACAGGAGCCGCACTTGAAAGCTTATCTACCTCTAACTTCTTTACTATCTACTTGAAGATGTGCATCCCACTTTGTGGTCAGGTGTCCTAAGCCTCAGGCATTCCAGTTCTGAGGGGAAGCCATAGATGAAACAGCTTGCTGTTGTCATTCCCGGGAAATCCTCAGCCAGATGCATCTTTGATGTTTGCATCAGTCCTTTCTCAGATCAAGCCAGAGAAGCCATTGGTGTAAAATGCACCAATCAGCGCTCTGTAAAACATACCAATCAGCAGGATCCTAAAAGTAGCCAATTGCAGGGAGGATTGAAAAAATGGCACTCTGATAGGACAAAAACAGAACATGGGCGGGGACAAATAAGGAAATAAAAGCTGGCCACCCCAGTCGGCAGTGTCACCCTGCTGGGGTCCCCTTTCATGCTGTGGAAGCTTTGCCCTTTTGCTCTTCACAATAAACCTTGCTACCGCTCACTTTTTGGGTCCGTGCCATCTTTAAGGGCTGTAGCACTCACCGCGAAGGTCACAGCTTCATTCTTGAAGTCAGGGAGACCACGAACCCACTGGCAAGAACCAACTCTGGACACACTGGGATCTACACTCAGGTCCCTACTGGCCCGTTTCTTTGTATGACCATAGGCAAGTTACTTAACTTTTTAAGCCTTAGTTTTCTCAACTGTAAACTGGGAGTAAGTCAAGGGCTGAAAGTGAGGATTTAATGAAAGAACACATATAAACCTCTCAATACGATGCTTGGCATATGCTAAGCAACCTAATATATTAGCAGTTTTTATTGGGATTATAATTTTTTTAGTGTCCTTGTGTTATCTATACAGTTTGCACTCCAGAAAAAAACAGATTGTTATATGTATTTCTTCTATATGTGTTGGCAGGCTTTCTTTTGAGAGCTCCAACTATGTCCTTCAATTTAATAAGTATAGTATAAATGATATCAGAGCCCTATAAAGCACCAAGTTCAATACTTTCTTGTCTAGTGCTGTGGACTTTAAATTTGAGGTTTTGTCTATTTGCAAGCAAAGTCATAATTCCATAGTGTGTACTAAGTTTTCGTATTCCCAAAGGACAAAAATAAACATTGAGGGCTTTTGAGTGGATAAAAGCAAGCAAATTACCTGTCTAGACTGTGGCCAACACACTCATGCTTCAGAGGTGCTCAGTTTCAGGATCAAGAAGTGATACATTTGTTACTTTTGTTTCATAAAATTACTAACTGCTCGAGAATGCTTTTGATGGATATGAGAAAAATTACAGTTGTTTAAGAAGGAGATTATAAACTAATTGAAAGGATGGTCTCAAATATGGTTTATGATGTGGATCCAAACCAAGTAATTTGTGAAGTGGTTTCATCACTTGTTTCTGTCGATGAAGGAAACTGTTTCTTATGGGAAGGTACAAATTTGTGGGTTTCAATTCAGTCTCAGTTATGCCGCACTTGTGTTGTTTAGGAAAGTACATGCCACAGTGATAGTTGAAGATTTGTAGCTGAAGAAAAAAAGTGTTCTCAAGAAGCTTACATTATAGTTGGGAAAAGAAAGGAAAATAATACATAATACAGGAGACTACATAAGAAAAGAGTAGAGTATGTGGTATGTTAGGTCGTGGCAAACGTTATCAAGAAAAATGAAACCGAGAAAAGGGCCTTGTTTTTAAAGTGTCAGGGGTAACCATAAACTTTTATCTATTAACTATCTACTTCTAATGAACAGATGTGACTGTGTTTCCAGGCATACTCCAGCCACTGAATACAGAAGCCCATTTTTTTAAGATGACTGGCTGCTGTGTTTCGGGAAGTGGTGGGTGTCTAGGAAGCAGAGCTAAATGTGTGATCGGGGCTGTATTGGTGTGGTTTCAACTAAGAAATAGAGCAGATTGCAGATAAAAAGAAATATATTGCTTATTCCAAAATGAAAGTCCCTACTATCTTAGTCCTAAACCGATAAATTTAAATGCTGAGTGTATTTAAAACTAATGTAGGAATGAAGATATATAAAGTAAAGCATAATAATTATAATAATAAGACATATTATGTCTAAATTCCATAAAGTATCATCGATGTACAAGCTTTCTAACCCAAAGCATTTGATTCTTGAATGCATTTTGAAAGAATCTTCAAACTTCATCAATCTTTGATTTGAAAGATACTTCTTTTTAGCCTACATTAGTTTTCACTGTGTAAGATCCTCATCAGAAATATTAAGGAAATTGACTTGATATTGTTATGGGCATAATGAGCCAGACTCAAAACTCTGAAAAAGAACTCTATACTTCGCTGCTCATCTGAATGCAGAAAGAAGAAATGAGAAACGCCCCATCAGGGTGGAACTCTTCTGGTTACTTGCACCTTAGATGTGCAGGTCTTACTTACTTCCTTTGTAATGAAATGGCACATTGTATTGAACAAAGCTGTAGGGGTCTCTTTAAAAGAATTGTGTTCTCTGTAGTCAGAGCTAATTCCCCACCATTAACTGCTCTTCTCCCCACAGTGGCCAAGGTTTCCAGATTTCTTGTGATATAGGGAAGAGTTGGACAGGGGATTTTGTAACATGGACCAGTGGCTAGAATGATATTTCCAAAGAAGTAGCATGAAGTTTAACCATCATCTTGAATCTGGAGTCCTTTTTGTCCCTAAATCTAAATGAAATATCAAGTACCTATTTTCAAATAATAGTCATAATTAAAACCAAGAAAAAATATAAAAATCATTCTATTCGTTTTGCTACATTTTCTACTTGTATTTTAACAAAATATGGCTGAAAATATATTGGATTTAAAAGTAACTGTAAGAACCTATTTAATCTTCTTAAATTTCCTTATACCTCATGTAAGGGAATCTTCAAAAGAATGTATACTATTATTATTATTATTTATATTTCATTTACTTTCCATATTAATATCATCCTTAGAATTCTTATTTTGCTTGAAGCTCTAGTTTGTAAGAGGAATGGTTATAAAGATCAAAGTGAGTTCCACTGAATGTTACACACTTTCAGTTAAGATTGATAAATTATACTTAAATGAAAGCAACATTCATTAATAGATATGGTTTTATTTTAGCTTTTATAGAACTTTTTTGGAGTGACAGGATGGATAGTTCTCTGAGATTCTTCTTCTCTAACCTAGAATTATTTTAACACGGTTGATAGTTTTGTCTGCCAGTGCCATAAAGCAAATCTAAGTGGTGAGAGAGCTTTTGACATTTTCTCCAAAAGATTCTTATTAAAAATAATGTCCACATACCCTGAAGAAGTAATGTAAATGCATTAACAGATGGGATTTTGAGATTAGCTAGCTGTCTCCTCAATGTTGTCAACATTCAAAGTACTCATTTTTATTGAATAAATAATTGTCACGCATTAACTGTGTGTCAGGCCCTATCCAGGGGCTTTACCCATGCTAATCTGACTCTCCAAACAGCCCTCTGAGGAAGGTACCCAGGGAGAAATCAAGATACAGAATGGTTACGTAACTTGCACAAAGTTACCTGGCTAGTCAATGATCAAACTGAGCTTCAAACAAACACAGTCCGACTCCAGAACAGCTTCTGAACAGGAAATGTGCCAGGAACAGGAGAAGTGCTGGACATTTATCCATTAGCTTGTAAGAAAGTGTAAGGAGTGTGCACTGGGGAAGAATGGAAAGGCCAAACATAAAAGGGAACAGGGTGTAAAAAGTGGGCCTTTGGTACTTCTCTGCCCTCTCTTGAGTCTGGGCTTCCCCATCATCATTTAAGGATTGATGCTTCTTGCTAAGAAGTTCCAGGGTATTAAGAAGAGTGTTAATGACACCTTCTGTATTAGGAGATAGATTTGCTACCAAACTCTATCCCAGAATGATTGGTATCCGGTGAAACTAGTGAGTTGTTTTTAACCCAAGGTGGCATTTATATTATTTTTTCTCCTTTATTATTGCTTTCAGCAAGTCTTTTCTGTCTTTCTATATAGTTCATCCTTGTATCTAAGGAAGACATTATTCCTTAACCTACTGTGATTCCTTTCAATTAAAAATAATCTACACACCTTCTTCCAAAGAAGATTTCAGGTGATTTTCAAAACGATATAAAGTAGAACACAGTGAGATTAAAGTAGATAAGGGAAATAATGATATAAAAATTAGCAGAAGCTAACAATGAGTTAACACTATTAATTTTCACGTATACTTAGAAGTGGCAGGAAACAAATGGAATTATAGTCTTTCAGTGATCAACACAAACAAAGGAAAATACAAAGTAAAATATAGTGTCCTTCAGGTTAGGAAAGATTCTTACACAAATGTATAGTAATTAATTCCTTTGCTTCAGAGAGAAACTTCCATAGTTCTTCATAAAGAGACACTGTGTGAAGTAATGAGTATCATCTGCAATACTCACAGCAAACACAGAAGTGAAATTCACGGACTTTCTCAAAATGGCCTCCATTGGGATCTATAGCCTAATAGTCAAGAAAAATACAACAAAGCAGTTCTTCTAAGAGCCAACATCATGGGGTCCATGTATGCATTATTTTGGCTTGATTCAAAAATGAGATTTAGTGTATTTGGAGAAGAAAGTTCAAGATATTTTCTGACAAATGCTTCAAGTCTAGATATAATGTGCCAATGAATAAGGAGAGATTTATATGGGTTATAGGTTCTGATCAAGATTATTTTTAAAATTAAATGCTTTTTTCCCCTTTATAGTACAATGAAGGCATTATAACTTAGAAATCGTATATGAATCCTTCTGAGAGTAGATATCAACTGCTGCAGTTTTTGGTCAATATATATAGAAGATGGGGTGTTTGAATCTCAAGCTAGCTCAGGGGGAAATAATTTAAAGATGACAGGCTGGGCGCGATGGCTCACACCTGTAATCCCAGCACTTTGGGAGGCTGAGGTGGGCGGATCACGAGGTCAGGAGATCGAGACCATCCTGGATAACATGTTGAAAACCCCCACTCTACTAAAAAATACAAAAAATTAGCTGGGCACAGGCGCCTGTAGTCCCAGCTGCTCAGGAGGCTGAGGCAGAAGAATCGCTTGAACCGGAGAGGGGGAGCTTGCAGTGAGCCGAGATCATGCCATTGCACTTCAGCCTGGGCAACAGAGCGAGATTCCGTCTCAAAAAAAAAAAAAAAAAGGATAAAATTTGCAAAAGCTGATTTTATTTATTTCTTTCTTTATATGTGGGACAACTGGTGACTGGCTTTCTTTCTACTTTCCTTTGTGGCTCCTTTATGTGTATCTTCCTTCTGTTCCGTGTATGTTTAACACAGATTTTATACAAGCAAACCTTAGACTGTTAATGTGCTTGTGTGCATGCCTCTGTATATGCAAAGAAAACAAAAAAAAACTTTATCATTCCCTTGACAGGATGAGCTCCCTGGGTGGTATCTCTGGTTGATTCGCAATGTAACTTTTCCCAGCAAATGCAAACATGTACCCTTTCTCCCTGGAGATTACTAATACCATCTTCTATCCCTGTTTTTCTATCTGTTCCTCACCACCGAGGAACGTGGACGTCAGGACGTCAGCACATTCCATCTCCTCCTGTCTCCTCTGGGGACATGTTGGTTGGTTACATTCTGCCTTCCTTTCCTTCATCATCTCCCTTCTGACTAGCTCTCATTCCCCTCAGCGTTCTCAATTCTTTCCCACTTTCAAAAGCAAATAAGTAAAGTGACAGGAAAAAATGATCCTCCAATGGCCCTGTCCACTGTCCTCTCCACCCTTGGGTAATACCACTTCTCTCAGCTGGGTATAAATACTATCTCCAAAAAATTATCTTTAATTTACTCATGATTTGAGTTTCTGTTTCCTGCATTCATTTAACTGTTACATAATTGTAATTTTTTATCTTTTTCTCTGAAATATGAAATGTCTAAGTGCTGAGTTTGCTTAAAGTGAGAATTTTGGTGATTTGGAAATATTTACTAAATTTGAAAACTGAGGATACATTCATTTTATTTTTCCGCAAGCAGTTTTATTTGAACAGAAGTGCTTTCCTTTTTGTTATATAAATTTGGGAGTATGAAAATGTACCCTGGGTTATACCAGGTTAGTCATATTGAGGAGAACCAGTTTTTGTTATCCAAAGTTGATAATACGTTTCAAAAGTCATGATTCTGAATCTTCATGCTCAAAAGGAAAAAAAGAAAACTTTTCGTATTGTTGTTCTTCTGCCAGAACATAAATACTTTTCTGTTTTGTTTTTATAATATAATGCATCCCAGGGATATAAAAAACAGAGTTTCATTTTGTACATTCACACTTTTACAGCTGCCTACAGGGAGTGTGTAAAAATAATTTGACTAGGAGTTAACTTTTCTGGTAGATTAGCATATCAAAATAGATGATTAATATCAAATCACCCACAAATACTATAAAAGAGATAACTTTAGAATTTGTAAAATAAAGTCTTAGATTTACTTTTTGTACACACAGCATGTTGGAAGCTACTAGTAATTTTGTGAGATTTTAGAGTCCTGTCTCAAGTTTACTTAACTGTTTCT
Source organism: Macaca nemestrina (assembly GCF_043159975.1). Taxonomy (NCBI): domain Eukaryota; kingdom Metazoa; phylum Chordata; class Mammalia; order Primates; family Cercopithecidae; genus Macaca; species Macaca nemestrina. Next base: position 9,727,184 of record NC_092125.1, on the reverse strand, counting down.
GTAGCTTTTTCCTGGATGCTTCACATTATATTAGCACACAGTTTTAAAATTCCGTAGTGTGAAGTACACTTACACCATTAGTGCAGACATTTTAGAGAATCAATTTTGGACATTTGGTGTTACATAACTCCTAGTTCGACTGGACAGAATTAATTCTCTGATCACCAGTCAGCAAGTATATGAGGGGGGAAAATGTATAAGTCCTAACTTCTAGAAAAGGCAGTTTACTTTATGTAGCTAAAATGCATGGCTACATTTTTATATTAAACCAGACTGGATGTAACTAACTCATCGATTGAACAATGTAGATAACGAAGTGAGGAATAGTCAGTCACACCTCCCTTATAATGGTTTTGAGGATGAGATGAATGATATTAAGCACCTAGCACAGAGTTTGGCATATCATAGATATTGACAGTGAGTGAATACATGAATAAATAACCAGTGATTATATTAGTATTGGAATTGTATGAGGCATTATTTTCAAACCAAGGTCAGAATTTTTTGCTATATGTAATCTGATTTTCATGCATTTTCTCGGTGAATCTGAAAGGGTATGCCCTGAATGACTTTCACGGCAATATCGCATCCTCATTCTCCTTATCCCTCCTTGCTCATTCTTTTGCCCTTTCCCCCAGGAACTGTGCACCTCCACGATCTCACTCTAATTCCATGCTGGACTCAAAGCACCTTGGGTGAGCTTTTGGAATCCGAGATGTCTTAGTTTTAACCTGTCACTGCTGTCTGATCTTTTTTATTTCTTTTTAATGACATTTGTTTTTTCTCTACTCAATTGATCCATTTTCAAAGGAAATTGTGAAAATACAGGACTATGTAAAGAAAGGAAATAGAGCTCATGATCCCCCTAATTATTAACTGTTAACATTTAGGTATTTTTCTTATCTTTATTCTTTCTCTTTTTCTTCTAATACATTTTTAATTCATTTCTAATAGATTTTTTCTGATACATCATTGTTGACTGTAGGTAAGATGTGATATGGCAGATGCCTACAGCTTATGCATCTTGCTTAACTGAACCCTCCTTCTCATGGATTGTCCCTCCCCATTTTCTGCTCCCTGCAGCTCCTGGCAACCACCATTCTACTCTTCGATTCTGTGAATTTCAGGATCTTAGATACCTCATATAAATAAAATCATGCAGTATTGGTCTTTCTTAAATATTACTTCCACAGTGACTCAGCAAATAAAAGTTCAGTTCTTGGCCGGGCGTGGTGGCTCACGCCTGTAATCTCAGCACTTTGGGAGGCCAAGGCAGGCGGATCACTTGAGGTCAGGAGTTCGAGACCAGCTTGGTCAACAAGGCGAAATCCCATCTCTACAAAAAATACCAAAAAAATTAGCCAGGTGTGGTGGCGCCCACCTATAGTCCTAGCTACTCAGGAGGCTGAGGTCTGAGAATCACTTGAATCCAGGAGGCAGAAGTTGCAGTGAACCAAGATCGTGCCACTGCACTCCAGGCTGGGTGACAGAGCGAGACCCTGTCTCAAAAAAATAAAATAAAATAAATATTCAGCTCTCACCTGTCTGCCCTTACAATTAGAATCTAAAAACATACGTATATCTTATTTTCCCACTTCTCATCAGCATGCATTCTCTGTTTCTGTCTGGCTTTTCTACTTCTTATGGTGGACTTTACTTCCCATGACTGGGAATTCATTCTAGCCTCCATTTCCATGAGGACATTTCTCCATTGTCTGGAATGCCTTCTGTTTCATCCCCAAAGTCATAAGCAACCTTACTCTGCTACCATATAAGCATACTTGAAGTTTTGTGTTTACTTCTAGGCGTGATGGATTAAAGCCACAAATTATTTGACATTCTTCCCATGAAGAGGTGATGTTGGTGTCTCCTACCTTTGCATATGGCAAGGCTCTGTAATGTTCTGAGATAGAGCAGGAAGGACACCGGACCAATTTCCAGTCCTGGGCCTCACGTGACGGGCAGTTTCTGCCTTCTTTCTTCTGGAGCTCTCATTCTTGATGTGCCAAGCCACCCCATAAAAAGTCCGACTACCCTGAGGTGGTCCTGTTCTCTTGTATTAAAGAAAGGACTGTCATGGTTCCTGTCTCTTATTTATGTTTTCATTTGAGACGTTCCCTTTGCTTCCTAAGAGGTGTAATTAATATCTAGTGTAGCCTTGTAAGTCCCTGAAATATGCAGAATGTACAAATAAAAGAGAGATGAGCCAGTCTGTCCATGGAGAATTCAAAATCTGTGCCTCTCATTTGATTTATTTTTCAAAAATCTAATTCAATATTTTTAGGTGTCTACAAAATTTTCTGTATAAATGTCTAATGATAAGATTAAAATATAAAATGGAGATATTATATTTTCTAAGCTTTATTTAGACAGTGAGCAAGTCTATTAAACACTCATGGATAGGCCAGTCCAGCTGATGTAAAAGGTTTCCATCTCTGCGTTCACAGAGAGCTTATTCTCTGTGCTCTCTGGGGGTAAGTGAGGTAACAAGGAGAACTTTCTGGGCTTATGAGAGAGCAAAGAAAAGCAAAAATCTGGAAATGGCATGAGATATTTATAATCTGTTAAGTTAATCTTTTTGGCTACAACATAGAATATGTGTAAAGAAAAATTCAAACTAAAATTGTAAGGATGAAATAGGAATAAAGAGTCTTGAATGATAGGGTGAAGAGTTGAAATATTCCTCCACAGGCAGAGCGGTTTTTGACACAGCCAAGCAGTCAGTTTAGAAAGATGTGAATGTGGTTTTCACAGTGGTTTGCTGTTCAGTTTCTCCGTGGTGGGGTCTTGCCTTTGTTTGCCATCACTGACACTGTTTGCCTTCTCTTCCATGGCCAAACCAGGAACTGTGTAAGATGAGGGGTCACTCTCTCCACTTCCGTATCTTCATGGTCACATGAGTTAGGTTCAGGTAATTCCTTATCATATAATTCCGAACTTTTGAATCTGAGTGCTAGAACCTCCAGTTGACCCTTGAACAACGTGGGTTTAAATTGCATGGGTTCACTTACGCGAGAATTTTCTTCCAGTAAAAGTTATACCAAGTATGTAAAAGTTACATCTCTCCTGCTTCCCCGTCTACCTCCTCCACCTCTTCCACCCCTGCTATCCGAAGAGAGCAAAACCAACCCCTCCTCTTCCGCTTCCTCCTCAGCCAGCTCAACAGGAATACCTCAGGGATGAAAACATTTATGATGATCCATTTTGGGTGTTTTTTTTTTTTTTCCCCTGAGACAGAGTCTCACTTTGTCACCCAGGCTGGAGTTCAATGGCATGATCTCTGCTCACTGCAACCTCCACCTCCCGGGTTCAGGTAATTTTTCTGCCTCAGCCTCGTGAGTAGCTGGGATTACAGGCACCTGCCACCATGCCTGGCTATTTTTTTGTATTTTTAATGGAGATGGGGTTTCACCATGTTGGCCAGGCTGGCCTTGAACTCCTGACCTCAGGTGATCCACCTGCTTCGGCCTCCCAAAGAGCTGGAATTACAGGCACGAGCCACCGCGACTGGCCCAGTACAATTTAATGAATAGAAAATGTCTCTTCTTTTTCTTATGATTTTCTTAGTAACTTTTTTTTCTCTAGCTTAACTTACTGTAAGAATACGGAATATAGTACATATAACAAACAAAATATGTGACAATGGTTTATGATATCAATAAGGCTTCTGGTCAGCAATAAACAATAGTTAAGTTTGGGGGGACTCAAAAGTTTTACGTAGATTTAATTTAAAAAATCAAAATTTGTATGTGCAGGGGGTTACCACCCCTGACTCCCACATTATTTAAGGATCAACTGTATTTCTGAAAAGAAGTATTCTTAATTTTCAATTATTATGTAGTATAATATTATAATAATTTTATAGAAATAGAGCCTTGCTATGTTGGCCAGGCTGGTCTCAAACTCTGGGCCTCTAACAATCTTCCTGCCTCAGCTCCACAAAGTGTTGGGATTACCGGCATGAGCCACCATATCTAGCCGCAATTTAATATTTTAAATGATAAATTACTTATCTATTACACTTATTTGAGTACATAAAAATCCTATAATACTTCTGGTACTATCTGTATTACACAAACGAGGAAGCTAGCTATGAGGTTTTAGTCAATCCTCCACAGTCATCTGTATGATGAAGTGCAGAAGTGTGAGTAAAGTTCAGGTTTTTGGACTCCTATCTTTGTGCCTTTCCTAGTCACTCCTAAAGGTATTATAATCCTGGAGTAAGAGTAATACATTTTTTCAAATAATAAGGAAATGTTTTGCTGTCCTCTTTAAATGGGTTATAAAAATACTAAATTTTTCTCTGGTTATTTCGCATCTTTTCTTCAATATCATACACTTAGCAGTTAAGAAAGTGACCCCATCACTTCAAGAATTCCATCCCTAGGGACTTCAAACAAACCGTATATTGAAATTGAGTGCTTATTTTTCCTTTTAAAATTGTATTTGTTTTAATGATCTGTGATGAAGAAGCTTCAATCATGACTGAATGAGTAGAGGTCGCTTGGTGTAAATGCCTCTAGTTCTTTTTTTTTTTTTTTTTTTTTTTGAGATGGATTATCCTCACTCTGTCACCCAGGCTGGAGTGCAGTGGCATGATCTCAGTTCACTGCAACCTCTGCCTCCCGTGTTCAAGCAATTCCCCTGCCTCAGCCGAGAATAGCTGGGACTACAGGCGTGTGCCATCACGCCTGGCTAATTTTTGTATTTTTAGTAGAGACAGGGTTTCACTCTGTTGGTCAGGCTGGTCTTGAACTCCTCACCTCGTGATCCACCCACCTCGTGATCCACCCACCTCGGCCTCCCAAAGTGCTGGAATCACAGGCGTGAGCCACCGCACCCAGCCGCCTCTCGTTCCTAAGCAAGTGATACACAGATATTTTAAAAATGGGGTACATGATTGCTGTGGTAGTGGACATACTCTGTAAGCTTACCTATCAGCTTTATTTTAAAGTGCACAGCTATACTGATGTCACTAAATTGCACATACATTTTTGGTGAGATAATTTGAATCTTGGGATAAAGTGAGTTATGATTAATGTCATGCTTTTCTCTTGCTTAGAGGGTTGGATCACTTTTATTTTCTGTATTTCCCGAGTGTCATCCTTCAAACAGAATTCATCATTTTCTCCACCAATTTTCCCTACCCCCCTCCCAACCTTATTCCAAGAGGAAAAGATGGCAAAATGTGATCATTTGTCTTCTCAGAGTCTGAGGGTGTGAAAGAGCTCTGAGTGCTAAAACAGATGGAATTATGCTAAAAGCACATGGCCCTTACACTTTATTCTTTACAAAGCTCCAAAACTTAGTCTTAGTAATGGAATAGGCTTTGATATGCTTGTGAAAGGCATATATAAATCTCTTCTTCTCCGTACTCTGACTCACTGCTGTTGTCCCAGGGTTCGAAACAATCCATTTTGGATCCATCATTGAGAAATGCTCAATAGACTCTCACTGGTACTTCTGAAAAATATGGCCATGATTTTTTTTTATTGATAATAGAAATAAGATATATCAAGTTATAAGATGATTACTAAGGTTTATCAGAAGATTCTGACTTTTGAAAAAATAAGGAGATGTCCTCATCTGCCTTTACTCTTGGAATATGTTTCTACCATGATAATGGTAAATATATTTTTTCTATGAGTAATGACTCAGTATGTACTTATTTTAAAGTATAATTTTTCTTCCTTGGAAAATTAAATTTGCTGAAGCTAATGTTTGGCATTATGTTTTTGGCAAAATGAAGGTGATGTTTGCCAATCCTATATGAATGAAATTTGCTATTTCAGGAGGAATTTTTGTTAACTTCTAGAAACAGCAGTCAGGTCTTTAAATTCTATGCTTTAGATGGTGCACTCAAGTATTTAGAGCAATACCATTTTACTGTTTAGCATTTGACATATTGAAATTTAAAACAGTGAAAATTAGATGTTAGTCCTATGATTTTCTCTTCAAATTTAATGTCATAATATGCTTTAAATGATTCATTTGTAATGACTTTATATCTTCTCATGTACTAAAACCATTGCAAGCATTCAGCATGACCCTGAACTCCAGCATTGGCTATATGGCTCCCTAAGTCCACTCTCCAAGCCAGATTGGGAAAGATATGACTAGAAGTTCAAATAAAATAGGAGACAGTGCTACAAAAGGTCAATAAATCCATTAGCAGATCATTATTAATAAATAATACCAACAGACTAATATGTTTCTACAAAAGGAAAAATTATGCTGAATTTTATAGACACCAAAATTTATAAGGGAAGACCAAAAGTCATTAATTCATATAAAAGGCAAGTGAAGAAGAATGTAAATTATACTAGAAGTCAAAATGCCCGAGTTCTAGTCTGTAATTCATGTCTATCCAACAAGGAAATCTAGATTATTTATTCAACCTGGATCTCGGATCTACTCCCCTGAAATTAGTTATTGTAGAGGGTCAGATGATACATTTTCTATTAAAGTGCTTTGCACTTTCCTGTCTCCACCCAGAATTGATCATACCTCTGTGTCTCTGTCCCCTCCTCCCACACTTTGTATGTGCAATTTATTAAACCCATTCAATTTTAAATATTTCTCTCTGCCGGTTGGACTGTGAGCTCCCAAAGGTCTGTCTCTGAATCATCTTGGTATCCTCAGAACCTGGCACATAGAAGTTTTTGAACAAATACATGTTTGAGAAACAAACTTTACTTTTACAATCACTACTACCACGTGAAAAATCTTCAACCTGGTAGTTAGTTTTGAGGGGTATGTTTTAGACGCAAGCCTTGAACACGGTTTGTTGTTGTTGTTGTTGTTGTTTGTTGTTGTTGTTGTTGTTCTGTCGCCCAGGCTGGAATGCAATGTCACAGTCTCGACTCACTGCAACCTCTGCCTCCCAGGTTCAAGTGATTCTCCTGCCTCAGCCTCCCTAGTGGCTGGGATTACAGGCACCCACCACCACGCCCAACTAATTTTTGTATTTTTAGTAGAGAGGCGGTTTCACCATGTTGGCCAGGGTGGTCTCAAGCTCCTGACCTCAAGTGATTCGCCCGCCTTGGCCTCTCAAAGTGCTGGGATTACAGGCGTGAGCCATTGCACCCAGACAGTCTTGAGCACTTTGTCAGATTCCTTGGACAGCCTACTTCTTTTCAAAAGCACCATGCATTTCCCTGACTTATTGCCTAGCCCCTTAATAAACTGACTGGAGTCTCAGGTGAAGCCCTAAGTTTGTGTCCCCTTCACATCCTACCCACTGAGCCCTATCTGTGCCATTCACCCTGTAGTGGACTGAATATCGGTCCCCAAAAGAGATGTCCAAGTCTTAAACTCCAGTACCTGTGAATGTGACCTTATTTGGAAGTAGGGGTTTTGTAGATGGAATTAAAGATCTTGAGATGAGATCATCCTGGGTTTAGGGTGGGACCTTAAGTCCAAAGACAGTGTTACAATGAGAGAAAGGAGAGGAAGATTTGAGACCCAGAGAACACAGAGGAGCAGGTGATGTGAAGGTGGAAGCCTAGGGTGATGCCGCTGGGAGCCGAGGAACACTAAGTGTTACCGGCAGCCACCAAAAGTTCAGCGAATGTACAACAGACTCTCCCTGAGAACTTTGGAAGAAACCACTACTGCCCGCACTTTAATTTTGGACCTCTGGCCACCAGTGCTGGGAAAGGATACATTTCTGTTGTTTTAAGTCACACAGTTTGTGGTAATTTGCTATGGCAGCCCTAGTAGAAGAATTCACACCCCTCCACTCTTTTACAGAAAATGTTACCCTGTGGACCTTGGGTCTGTGTTGTGGAGTGACCATCATGGGGCCCAGGGAAGCAACCCAGAATTGTGGAGAGGTTAACACTCTGTGGTGTGAACCTTAACCAACTGGAAACAGGAGGGAACCTGTTAACAGTTTCCCCTGCCTTCTTCCTTGGACTGTGCCATAGTGTGATTTCCTCTTGCAGTCTTTCTGGGAACGCCTCAATGCCTACTGGCCACATCTGTCTAGTCAGCTGCATTGTTTCTTCCCAGGTCATTGTGTTGTGGAAGCCATCACATCACGTCACGTCACGTCACGTCACATCACATCACATCACATGGCATTGTTTTGTGTTTTTATTTTGCCTCATTTTCTTTTTTCCTCACTATCACCACCCTCAAATTGCACCTCCCCAATAAAGTGTCAGTATTTTTTTTAAATCCTTGCTTCAGGCTCTGGTTTATAGATGACTTGGCTAAAACAGTGAATGGATTCAGTTGAAGAATTATAAAGAGGCTTTACTTTTTTTTATTACATTCACTGCCTGCAAAATTTCTGGTGAAATAAAATAGTTTCCAGTGGAAACAATCTTAAGGGGCTGAGTTTCCAGCCTAGTATCAAATAGATCATTTATAGAAACAAGATTTCCTGTTACATATACAAAAACTGTGTATCTTTCTAATCTCTTAAATAGTTCTAGAAAATGTTCATAAATTCACTGTGTTAATTAAATGAGATAATGAATCACTAATTGTCTCTTGAAGAATTTCAAAATAACTGAAGTGTTTATGATAGTAAATTTTAACTGAATATTTCACTGTTGCTGGCTTTTTTCTTTTTCTATCAAAACGTGGTGCCTGGAGCTTAGTTGAGCTGTAAGAGAGAGCTGAGCTACCAGGTGTCGAGCAGCAAATCAAAAACACAAGCCGCAATTGGCAGAGTAAAGATGTAAACTGCATTATACGTTATATGTTACTAGTAGAAGCAAGAAGCTAAAACCTCAGAAACGCTGACTCCCCCTGGTCCATTGTCCCCCATGGAATGACGCACAGTTGAGAGTCAGGGAGATCCATACATACTTGGGGTTGTCTTATGCCTCAGAGAGCCTGAACAAAAGATTCTGGCACTTTTATGGACCCTGAGGTCAGAGGCAGGATCAGGAGGAGGGTCTGGGAGTGGGAAAATACTGGGTAGTGAATGAGAGTAGGGAAAGTATCTTCAAGATTTCCCGCTTCTCTCCCCTCCCGCTGAGAAGGTCTCAGCAGAGGCACCTGAAGCGGATCTCTGCCCAAGGCCTCAGAGGAAGAGACCTAGGAATGAAGGCTCTGGGCCTAGGAATGCATCCATGTTGAGAGCACGGCCCTGCAGGGAGGTCTGAGGCCTTGACTGCAGTTCCCATCACAGACGGTGAGGTATGGGCTGTGCACCAAGCCTGTAGCCAGGAGGTAGCTTCCCTGTGAGGCCTGCCCAGCAAAGGCTGTGTAATTGACTGCGGGGAGGCCTCAGAAATCACACACAGGTTATTATCCAGGTGCTGGACTCGCCAATTTTTTGTTGTTGTTGTTATTTTGTTTTGTTGCTTGCCTGTATCAAGGAGACTTCAATACATTGAGAGTAACCAAATATTCAGCAAAAAGCTTCCTGGCATTTCGTGCATTTATTATGTGGTGTCCAGTATTACTTCATAGGCAGATAGGACACAAGTGATTGCAAGCTTATTAGCTCCAAAGACAGGGGAAGATCGCTTATTACATGTCTCTGTTATTCTTCTAATTGCTTCATTTCTGGCCCATCCCATCTCGTAGATAGACCTGATTGTCCCTTTCTTGTCCTCAAGTATAGGTACTGAGAAGTTTTCTATCATGTATCTTAATTTAGTTCTATAATGATTTCATTTTTCTTATACATTTGGTGTTTGCAGTGACCTAATATTGTCTATTCTGTGATTCCTCCTTCCTTCCTATAGCCACACTCTAGGGGAAGCCCTCATTGCTGGAAGCTCCTGAGAATAATTAATAGAGTGATATGCCATGTTCATTGATAGCAAAATGCAATGTCATCAAAAGAGCAATTCTGTTCGGATGTGGCAAACTGAACTACCAAGACTAGACAACATTTTTTAAAGAGCAGGTAACAACTTGCTTTGACAGATAACAACTTTGCAGGGACATGGATGGAGCTGGAAGCCATTGTCCTCAGCAAACTAATGCAGGAACAGAAAACCAAACACCACATTTTCTCACTTAAAAGTGGGAGCTGAACAATGAGAACACATAGACCCAGGGAGGGGGACAACACACATTGGGGCCTGTTGGGGGTGGGATGGAGGAGGGAGAGCATTAAGAAAAATAGCTAATGCATGCTGGACTTAGTACCTAGGGGTACCTAGGGCTGATAGGTGCAGGAAACAACCATGGCACATGTCTACCTTTTTAACAAACCTGCACATCCTGCACATGTACCGCAGAACTTAAAATAAAAATTAAAATTAAAAATAAGAAAACTATAGTAATTAAGGCATGATGGTATTGGTACTGAGTTACATACAGTAAATCAATGAAATAACAAAGATCAAAAATAGTCTCAGATAAAAAAGAAATCTTGATGTGTGACAAATTGGCATTTAAAAAGAACAGTTTTTAAAAATAGTGCTGGAAAAAAACTGGCTATATATAAACACAAAGAATGAAATTAGTCCATTACCTTAAACCAACTTAACCATGAATCCCAATGCTATTAAATTCTAACTTTTAAAATATAAAAATAATGTAGGATAAAGGCTTTATGGACTCAGGGAAGGGAAGAATATACCATAAGAAGAAAATACTGATACATTTAACTTAACAAACGTAAGCGTATTTGGAAAAAAAAAAAAAAAAAAGGACTTACAAAAGTGAAAAGTAAGTCAGAGACTGGGGAAATTTATCTGTAACACACATAACCAAACTAGACTGGCATTTAGAATAGATTGAAAATTCCCAGAAAAAGACATCCCAATAGAAAATTGGAGAGAAAAGAATAGGCATTTCACATAAGTGATAGTTCATTCAAATGGCGGCAAGAATGTAATGCAGCCAGAGCCCTCAGGAAATGTTGGTAAGTAATTTTGTATAACTAATTTGGAGGGTAATTTAGCAATGTATAGTAAAGCAGTTTTACTCCTTGATATTGATATTTTAGTGGCAACATTGTTTATAATAATGAAAGCCAGAAACAACTCAAATGACACTGGAAAAGAAAACAGATAAATTGCGGTGCCTTAATACTGTGGAATACTGTTCGCTGTGACACCAGCTTGGATAAATGTATCTCCCAAAAGCATTTAGCAAAAATAAGTAAATAAAGAGGAATTTTCAGACACAATACATTATTATACAAGTTCTGTACTGTTAAGCCATATGTAAGTAATGTGTGTTATTTCTGTGTACGCATAGTTGTAGTAAATTTCAAAAAATGCCTGAGAAAGGTAAATATAAAATTCAGGATAGTGTTTATTCTGAGGAGAGCAACAGAGAAAGAAATGGTATTAGAGAAGGCTTCAATGGAAACTGTATGGTTTTATTTGAAAAAAATAACTGAAACAAGAGAAAAATGCTAATATTTGAAGGGCTGAGTGTTGAGCATGGATTTTTAAATATTATATACATAGTATTATATATAATGACATTTCACAGTATAAAAGAAAAAATAAAATTAAAATCATCCATATAAAGGTGTTCAGTCTTATTTAAAAAGATAGTAACTAAAGCACTGAGATGTTACTTTTACTTATAAAATTAGAAAAGCCTTTAAAAAAATAACTAGCAAACTTACATTGAAATATATTTCTCATAAACTTCATTGTAATTGCAAATTGGTAAAAATATTCTGGAAATTAATGTGGTAGTTTTTAGGCCTCATACCTTGTGACTTAGTGTTGTTTTTACTTCCATAACTCTGTTACAAGTAAATTATTAGAAACACACTTTAATAATGTATCAGCATTTACTATACATACTATACAAGTGTATCAGCATTTACTATAACAACACATACATCATGTATATCTATATATATATTTTGATTATTGGTATAGATGTGGGTATGTGTGTGTATATGTATGTGTGTTTGCTAATTTGTTTGTCTCACTATTGTCACCATGCCACCAGCATGTAAAATAGTGATTGATGTGTAGTGCTCAATAAATAATAATTGTAAAATGATGTATTATGGAAATATAATGAGACAAATAATCAAAAAATTAAGACAACTTTGAGAAGTAATGTAGTTATTGACAAAGGAAATAAATAACTTGATGCAAACTAATTTAGTGTAGTGAAATGAAACAATGTCAACTATCAGTTTAGAAGTGGATTTTGTTGCGGAGGGGTGGGCTACTGCATACAAAGAACCTAATTCAAACAAACAAACTACCCTTCCAAAAATTATCTAAAATGATTTTTATTGAAGAGTAAATATTCGCTTTTATAAAAATCATGAACATGTTGTTAATAGTAGACTGTGTTTGCATCAAACAAAAATAAACGAGAGAGCTAAATAAGTTTTCAGTCCTTAGTACTATTCTAAATGTTGGCCACAAGCAGAACTAGTTTGATACTGCCTACTCGCAAGAATAATATTAAACCATGTTTTTATGTCTGCATTTGTTTTGGGGCACCAAAGTACCAGACATATTTATACAATTAAGAGGAGGGTCTGTGAAGAACAAAAAACAATTAAGAAAATGGGATAATTTAATTCCCAACTAAAATTAAGTTGACAAAATTGTGGATGGTCTGGTTAAGGGATAATTAAGAACAAACCATCCATGTTGTATGTGTGAAGGATAGATTCAAGTAAGGATGTGACCTGAAGAAAACAAGAGCTATATTAGTAAAACAATAATGTTCAAAATTAATATTTATATTGACATCAACAGAGTTACATTATGTTCAGAATGTACCCTGATATGGTGTAATGAAGAGGACATTTTACCTATAGGGTTGTCATCCTCAAAAACCATAACCCCAGTTTAATAATCAGAAAAACTTCAGACAAATTTCAATCATGAGTAGTGAGAGAGGAGACTTACAAATTACTTGACTAATACTGCTCAAAATTTTGAGGTCATCAAAAATAACCAAGAAGACCTAAGGATACATGACAATTAAATCGAATGTAGTATCCTGGATGGGATCTTAGAATAGAAAAATACATGAATTAAAAACTAAAGAAATCTGAATAAACATTGGGCTTTAGTTAATAACAATGTACCGACATTAACGCATTGACGATAACAAACACTAATGTAACATGCTAATAATAGGGAAAACTGGTAGAGGAATATGGAAACCTGAATTAGCTTCTCAATTTTTTGTAAATCTAAAACTTCTAAAAAATAGTATTAAAAATACGATATTAGTAACAAGTTCTGAGTGTTTGGATTGTCCATATGTTTTTCAACATATAGTGGAAGTTTTTAGCTTCGATATTGAAAATAATGCCATGCAGTGGATGGTGGGATTTGAAACTCTGTGGTTGAGAATTGTGAGAAAATCATCCATTTGGTCTTCCCTAATCATGATTTGTAGTCTTCTTTAAAAATGACCTTTTTAGTATAAGGTATTATACTAAAAGTAAAGAGAGAAAAATGAACATAATTTCTTTGGATTCTTAAAGCACAGTTACTTCTTACTAGTTTTATATGTGTATATATATCCTATTACTATATATATATATATATAATCCTCTATATATATATCCTGTTACTAGTTTATATATATATATATATATATATATATATCTCCTAATAAACAGTGGAAATTATTTGACTCTAATTAATGGTTATACTGCCACATGGGCCTGCATCATGAGTGGACAAAATTGCTGGTCTGGCCGGGCATGGTGGCTCACGCCTGTAATCCCAGCACTTTGGGAGGCCGGGGTGGGTGGATCACCTGAGGTTGGGAGTCCGAAACTAGCCTTGCCAACATGGCGAAACCCCATCTCTACTAAAAATACAAAAATTAGCCAGGCACAGTGGTGGGCACCTGTAATCCTAGCTACTTGGGGGACTGAGGCAGGAGAATTGCTTGAACCAGGAGGTGGAGGTTGCAGTGAGCCAAGATCACACCATTGTACTCCAACCTGGGAGAAAGAGCAAGACTCCGTCTCAAAAATAAATAAATAAACAAATAAACAAATAAATAAACAAATGCTGGTCTCTCACATTATAAAACCTTCTTAGTAACAAACTGAATGGCTTGATTATTTTCACATCAGTTGCCACATTGCAGAAATCTATGCAAAAATCCCCCGAGAGAGAGCTCTCCCTTTTGAAATATGTCAGCGATGATTTAGATATAGATGTGGATATAATTGTTAATGAAAATTGCTACATATAGGTTATCTACAATGTTGAGGAAAAGGATGACATATCATTTCACCCCAATTAAAATAGTCTTTACTTAAAAGTTACTTTTCAAAAGCATGTTGATTACATTTTCAAATAATGAGCTCTATGTTTTCTTCAACATCCACATGTATTTTCCAGAGACGTACCTTTAAACTGAAATAAATAATCCCATTGTTAGGTGACAAAATAATAAAAATATACCTCAGAGTAATCCAAAAGTCAGGAAACACAAGGAAAATAAAATAGTTTTCAAGGGATTGGAGGGCACACAAGGTCACTACAAGGACAGGATGAGTGATTTATGTATTGGAAGTCAAATGGAAGTTAGACCCACAGAATGTCCAGGGAAGGGTATTCTGGGTTTTTGGATCAGCATATGCAAAATTGCTGAGCTAAAGTAGCATAGGGAATTCATGAAAATCTACCAAATTCTGTATTACTTAAAATATGATTAAAACAAACAGAATAATAGTGAATTAAATTAGTGCTCCTTAGGTTAAATATCTGACTCAATCACTTTTTAGCTATATGAATTGTGCAAGATAATCTTTATCTGCCTGAGTTTTCAACTCTAAAATTGAGGCAAGGCTAGCAATAATTCTGTAGCATGGTGAGGACTGGAAAGTTAATATAAAGAGAGCATGTAGAGAAATGCCTGGGGAACTTCCAATTTAGGTTAAGATTTAGAAAATTATAGAAGAAGGTTTTTCTAACAATGAGAAAAGTCTTCTTGGTTTTTAAATCCATTCAAGACCTTGCAAAGCAAAGACACTTACATGAACTGAAATCTAGAAATGTATTAAGAGTCCCTGGGCCATGTTTGATCTCAGAGAAGCGACAAGAGAAAGGAATCTGGCATTGAAGGAGTAAGAAGAAATGAGCCAAATGTTAATCAACTTTAAATATCTACATGACAGCTCATGTAGAGGCTTAGAATCCTGAAGATCCCCAGCTTCACAATCAGTCTGCATCCACCCATTGACTTTTTCCAGTGGGCCTTCACTGATGGTACAGAACCTTTTCTATATGAGGCTGAGGGCATGGGTGAAAATCTGAGACATATCTGAGAAAGCTGAGCAAAATTCCTTTAGAAAACTTTAGGTCTTCACTGAGTGCAAACTTGAAGAGTCCAAAGGCTGCAGAGGAGCAGAAGAGCTGAGTGCAACCCCTTGGAAGTACTCGGAAGTTATCAAATACAAGTAGTAACTGCTTAAGGTTTTAAAAGGAGCTGAGAGACATTCCCCTGAGGTCTCCTGCACAGCGAGGCTGGTTGAAGCTGGAGTAGTACTGAGAAGGTGCACCTAGGGTGCGATAATCCAGGAGTAGGACTGGAGAGAACTTGAATTCCCCAGTGACTTAAAGAGCTCTCGTAGCAAGTTTGTAAAGAAGTTAAAGATCTACCACATGGAACCCAGTTGGGTGGGCTTCAACCAAAAGAAATATCTAGAGTCTTGCTGGCACTAAAGCTCCCAAGTTCTGATGAAAGGAAAGTCCTGATTTTGCCCTCAGTGGTTAACTGAATCAGGGATGTAAAAAGCCCAAATAGAGCTCAACTTTAGGTAAGATGAACTCATCCCCACACTAGCAGCTTGACAAAAGAAGCAGTGTACAATTTCTGGGAGAATATGTTTTTACCTTTACTCCCAACTCTTCTTTGAACACAATGCTCAGCATAAAATAGACACTAACAAAATGTTGAAGCAGCAATGACTTTGATCATCTAAAAAGGAAACAGTCAATAGACACAAACCTGGAAATGGTACAGATGCCAGTACTATTAGATAAAAAAAAATTAAATAACTATAATAAATATTGCAAGAAATGTAGCAGAAAAGGTAGACAATGTGAATCAACACGTAGCATTTCAGCAGAGCAGGAGAAGCTATAAAAAGAATCCAGTGTAAATATTGGACTCAAAAATGTGATGTAAGATATGGAAAATCCAGTCCATAAATTTAATAGGGGAATGGATGGATGAATGCGAAGAATGAATGAGTGAATTTTAAGATAGGTGAATGGAAATTACTTAAGCTAAAATGCAAGTAGGAAATAGAGTATAAACATGGAATTGAATGCCTGAGAACCGGGTAACAGGATCAAACAGCCTCAATTAGTGTAATTAGAATTTCCTTAGGACAGACAGAATGAGAGAGAAGAAATATTTGAATAACTAATGGCCTATGGTTTTTCACAAATTAAAAAGAGACAACAGGCCAGGCATGCTGGCTCATGCATGTAATCCCAACACTTTGGGAGGCCAAGGCGGGTAGATCACTTGAGCCTAGGAGTTTGAGTTTAGCCTGGCCAACATGGGGAAACCCCTCTCTATAAAAAAATACAAAAAGTAACCAAGCATGTTGGCAGGCACCTGTTATCTCAGCTACTTGGGAGACTTTTGCAGGAGAATCGCTTGAACCCAGGAGATGGAAGTTGTAGTGAGCCAAGATTGTACCACTGCTTTGCAGCCTGGGTGACAGAGTGAACACCATCTCAATAACAAAACAAAACAAAACAAACAAACAAACAACAAACTGAGAGAGAGAGGCAGCAATCTACAGATCTAATAACTTCAGGAAACCCTAAGCAGTCTAAATACAGAGAAAAACCACACTACATGCATTGTAGTCAAAATGCTGTAACGAAAGATGAGAAGAAAATCTTAAAAGCAGCCAGAAAATGAAAGGCACACATCATCCATAGGCGAAAAAAGATAAGAAGGACGGCTAACTTTACATCAGACCCAATGGAAGCCAAAGACAATGGAACCACATTTTCAAAGTGCTGAGAAATAATACAGGGGATAAGTATTTTTCTCCACAGTGGGGATACATTCTGAGAAATGTGTTCTTAGGCGATATCATTATTAGGTGAACATCACAGAGTGCACTTACACAAGCCAAGATGGTGTAGCCTACTATAAACCTAGGCTATTGTGCCTAGGCCACAAACCTGTGCAGCCTGTTACTGTGCTGAATACTGTAGGCAATTGTAACACAATGGTAAGTATCTGTGTATCTCAACATAGAAATGTCACAATAAAAAATATAGTAGAAAATATAAAAAACAGTACATTTCTAAAGTACACTGACAGTAAATCGAGCTTGCAGGACTGGAAGTTGCTCTGGGTGAGTCAGTGAGTGGGTGGTGAATGAATGTGAAGGCCTAGGGTATTACTGTGCACCACTGTAGACATTATAAACATTGTATACTTTGGCTACACTAAATTTATTTTAAAAATAAAGTGATTGTGCTATGATGTTACAAAGGTTATGGTGTCACTAGGCAATAAGACCCTTTCAGCTCCATTATAATCTTATGGGACCATCATCATCTATGCAATCTGTAGTTGACTGAACCATGATTATGCATTCCAAGAGTGTATGTTAACCTAGAATTCTACATCTAGAAAAAAAATGAGTATTAAATAAGACATATTCAGGCAGACAAAAGCTAAAATAATTTGTCAACAGCCGACTTGCACTAAGATGAAATACTGAAGAAAGTGATTTATGCTGCAAGAAAATTCTACCAGATGAAAAGCTACTATATAGAGAAAAAAAAATGAAGACCGACAATAAAGGTAATTATGTAGCTAAAAACAAAGGACTCCTTTTTGTGAAATACACATATGTATTTATTTATTTATCTTTTAAGTCCTGTTCAAAGATTGTATATAACGGTGTGCTGTGAGATTCCTAGCACATGAGCAGTATCTTATGTAATATTTAACGAATTCCTAGAAAAATAAGAGAGACCATTTTCGGAGCGCCTCCTGTGTGTCAGGTAATGCGAAATGTAACTTTGTCCATTTTGACTCACGTAATCCTACAATAGCCCACATTTTATAAGAAACCAAGGCTCAGATGAGTGAAGTAACTTGGCAATATTCTACAGCCATTAACTTGCAGAGTGAGGATTTTAGCTCTTGCTCCCTTGTATACTAACATGCAGGAATAAGATTTTAAGGTTATTTACATGAACAGAAGACAGAAAATAACTTGATTTTATATATAGGAAACTTGAACAAATTACAGTGTTTCCATTTAATGGAATTTGGCAGCTGTTAATAGAATGGGGTACATGTAAGTGTGATGACCTGGAACAATATTCATGACATATAATCTTGAATGGAAAAAAAATCAGGTTGAGTATAGTAACCTGTATGCTTCCACATGCATATGTGCATATATGTATGCTTTTATGCACAGACATAAACAGGTATAAACACATAAAGAATATCTCTTAACAATATGTATAGACTGCTAATAGATTTTTGAATTTCGGAAGAAGTATTTTAGAACTTGCAAGTTAGGGATATTTTACTGCACTTCATGTATTTCTTTTTTTACTTCACCTTCCATTAGCACTGTTTGCACTTTTCCACATACTAGGGCTTTTTTCAGTGTAAAATTATCCTAGTTTTAAAATAAGTAATACCTTTGCTCATTTTACTGCACTAAATTTGAGGATTTACAATATGAGCTTATTGGGATAGAGGTCATATTTTACATTTTTCGTTTCTTTGAACCTGTACAATTCCCTGATAGGTAGGCACTCATATTTGTTAAACTTTCAATTAAAAGGACATTGGTGATGTTGAAGAGCGAAATTTTATTGAAATATTGGTAAAAGAGGCAAACACAGAAATAAGTGGCATGGTTTAGAAAACATGTAATGTGGGAGGTGATATTTGAACAGCTAATTACTGGATGGGTGCTATTCTGGGGGCTGGGATACAAGGTATATCACTATAGGCAGCAGGAATGATACCCACAGAGATGGAGAGGCAGAGAAGTATAGCTACATGTTGGTGTAATAGAATCTTTTGGGGGAAATAATGAACTGGTAAAGTAAGTGGTGCTGTACTGTGGAGTGGAGGGAAGTGATTGATAAGTTTTGAACAAGGTGAACTTTAAACATAACATAGCTTCATAGCTTTCGGACAATTAATCCAGCAAGAAGTTCTTCTTTTTTATTTTTATTTTTTTGGAAGCATGTTTTGAAGACAATTCTTTTTTCTATTACAAAAACTTTTTTTTTTCATTTTCTCTTCTTTTATATTCTCCCAGACACCTCACCTATGTTCTTGCTCAAGTTCTCAGTTTTTTCCTTTCTCTCCTCTCCTGGCACTTCTGACCCTGCCTTGGGTGTGACAGTAACAGCCCAAGGTCACTTCTGACCCTGGGTATGACAGTAACAGCCCAGAGACACCCACATGCTTTTATGGGCCACTCTGCTTACTCATAGAACAAGCATTTTCTCACACTACTGTTGAATATATCGTGTCTCTTTTCTGCATGACTGTGTTTTGAAACTTCTGTCCACATGGACATGCAACTGTGATGGGCAACATAGTGGCTCTTTAGGGGAGAAAAGCACCCACAAGACTGGAAGCCAAAAGAGTTTTCAAGCTTCTACTTTGCAAAGTCACAGGACTGTGTTTGGAAAGCCAAATATTCTGGTTGAGCTACAGTTTCTTTCATCAGCAAAAACAAGATAACCTTAATGCCTAGAATATCTTTCACATCCCTACTCTTCTCCTCACTGTCAGTTCACCTGCCTCACTGTCAGTTCACCTGCCTAACCCCCAGCCACTCTTACTATCTCAGATTAT
Source organism: Macaca nemestrina (assembly GCF_043159975.1). NCBI lineage: Eukaryota > Metazoa > Chordata > Mammalia > Primates > Cercopithecidae > Macaca > Macaca nemestrina. The sequence goes on along the minus strand of NC_092125.1, from coordinate 9,707,435 downwards.
TACTATACCACTTCCTCTGGGGATCCTTCTCTGACTTCCCATACCTAGGTTACTTCTACCTAGCTCTGAACTGTACACTTCTCTTATTACGCTGAATGGCGATGGCTGGTTTGTCTATGTTCCTTCTTAGACTATAAATTTCATATGGTTTTGTATCATATCTTTCATATTTATCCATTATGGCTGGTACCTAGCTCAGCTGGATATTAGTAGACTGTCAGTAAATATTTGTCAAATGATTGAATGAATAATATGATAAGAATTTACAGTATTTCATCTTTGTCTTCATGAAACTAAATTCCTCAGAAATGTTGGTAAGCCTTTAACATTTTACTGTATTCTTATACCTCTAAAGCATTTTGCTCTCCCTCCTCCTGCACTGGAAAGCCACTGTGCTATTCTCTTCGGATATCACAATTGAGTTTGTAAAAAACACTATTTGAATCAAATGGATCTCTTTAGAGTTGCTTTTTGGTTTGGGTTCATCGCCATCTGAAATAAATATGAAGGAGAAAAGGGATAATTCGAGGACACTAGTTTAAAATAGCCTAATTAACAGACTTGATAAAGTGTTTGAAAAAATTACTTCACATTCTTTCTACATTTTCTGCATTCTACTTATTCTAACCTTCATTGTACAGGAAGATATTAGAGATTTACTAAGATGAGGTTCAGAAATGTTGTCCCAGTAGAAGACTGTTAAGAAGCTCTCACTGTCATAAGCTCTCATTGGAATTCCAAACAGCTCTTCTGTAGCTTATATAAAATTAGCTCATCGCACTGTTCTTGGATTCCCAGTTTGGTTCTCCACTTCCTGTGTATGGTCCTGGAAGAGGCTGTTCACTATTGGACTTCCCTGGAAGATTGAGCTCAAGGAGCCTAAGATGGTTGTCCCTCCAAAGAGCGGGTTTGCAGGAGCAACTAGAAGTAGTTTGCCCTTTTTCTGCAAGGCTTTTTCAACTGTGAAATCATTTTGACAAGATGCTTTGTCATATGCTTGACATCTTTTTTTCTTTTTTAATGAGGAAGTGACTGAGAGATAATTTAATCTGAAATGCTGCCACCTACGTAGCTAGAGATTAATTGGATACTGTCTGAAAAATTATTTGAGCACCTCAGAGATGGAGTCTACGTAAACAGAAAGTGGTGTTAATAAAGTAGAGACAAATTATCACTCTTCCCCGTCTACTTAACCAGATTGTTGGCAAACCACTCCTCTTTCTGGGTATCCTTAAATAAGCTGAAATGATAATTTGGTATCGCAGCAAGTGTGGATTATACACAACTAGGATATTGTTGTCTCCTTCTAGCACAGTTACGAATTTGGCTACCTTTCCCTTGGGAGTTTATTTTGTACAGGAAGGAAAACAGTAATTTAACCACAATGGACTTTGTTGAAAAACATAATGCTATTAACGAAGTAAGTGTGTAGTCTTTTCAGCTTTGAAATTTTTCCTCAAGATCTCCAAAACATCTTTATTTTAAAATGTTTCTGGATGTATTCATTCTTTCTTGGGTTGCCATAAAGGAATACCCGAGACTCAGTAATTTATAAAGAAACGAGGTTTAATCGTTCACAGTTCTGCAGGCTGTACAAGCATGGCACTACCGTCTGCTCAGCTTCTGGCGAGGGCCTGAGAAAGCTCACAGTCATGGTGGAAGGTGAAGAGGGAGCAGGCACATCACTTGGTGAGAGCAGGAGCAAGAGAGAGAGAGGAGGTGCCATACTCCTTTAAACAACCAGGTATCCCATGAACTAACTGAATGAGAATTCACTCATCACCAAGGAGATGGTGATAAGCCATTCATGAGGGATCTGCCCCCATGTTACAGTACCTCCCACCAGGCCACACCTCCAACATTGGAAATTACATTGGATCATGAGATTTGGAGGGACAAAATACCCAAACCACATCACCAGAATATAACTCCAACAGTGTAGAACACTGTTATTGGAATGGAAGAAAGAGCTAGGTGTGGTAGTGTGGGACTGTTGTCCCAGCTACCCAGGAGGTTAAGCTGGGAGGATCACTTGAGCCCTGGAGTTTGAGGCTGCAGTGAGGTATGTTGGCACCACTGCACTCCAGTCTGGGCAACAGAGCAAATCCTGTCTCTAAAAAATATTTTTGAAAAATAAAGTGAAACATGGGAACAGGACAGCAGCGGACATTGTGTAGGAGCGCTCACATCCCACATTGACATATGTCAGAGCCAGTGGCACAGAGTACACACCGTGTGCATCTTCTATCCTTGGGCGGCTGTGCTCTGAGGAAGCAAGGGGAAAGTTGAAAGGGATCTTATAACAAAGGCTTCTATAACATAAAACCTTCTCGTATAACAGGAAATATTATAAGTAAACTCCAGTTCATACATTTTTATAAGCCTATACTTTCACCAGTCTAAATTTGTTGGATGGAGGAAGACAGGACATCCCTATATTTATGGAAATCTTGAAGTTAAGTTGATTTTTGCTGAACATTTCTCTTATTTATTATGACCTTGATGTGGGAATAGAAACTACTTCTCTGCTAAGGAAAAATATAAATTCCAGCTCAATGATAAATTGCAAATGACACTTGGCTTTAGGGTTGCGAAGGCATCAGGGGACGGTGGGGGCTGTGGCACACTGGGAATCCAGCCATCCCAGATGGGAGACCCTAGGTTGTCACCATCACACATGAACAGGGTACAATCTTGGCCCAATCTCCCCATTATTATTATTATGACAGGGTCTTTCTCTGTTGCCCAGGTTGGAGTACAGTGGTGCAATCATGACTCCCTGCAGTCTCAACTTTGTGGGCTCAAGCAATCCTCCCAAGTAGCTGGGGTCACAGGCACATAACACCACACCTGGCTAATTGTTTAAATGTTTGTAGAGATGAGGGTCTCACCATGTTGCCCAGGCTAGTCTTGAACTCTGGGCCTTAAGCGATCCTCCTTGGCCTTTCAAAGTGGTGGGATTATAGGCGTGAGCCACCACACCTGGCTCCCTGTTAGTTTAAGAGAAAGGAGGCAAAAGGTTTTCACTTGAAATCTCCTGATCTTAAAGATTGCCTCCCCAAAACATGTTATGTCACCTGTGAGATTTCCTTCGATTTTTACCTTGAACCCTCTCTAGCTCTGTATTGCCACCGCATGATGTATATTTTCAGTAAGCCATTTTGCTCTCTCCTAGAACTTGACCTCAAAAATGCTAAACTGAGTACCCTGTCAACACTAGAAGACTGTTTTTCCACCTAATGTTTTCTGTCAGTCGGTGATCTACCGTACTCCTTGTAATGTTATTTTCAAATTATTTAGTATTTGTAGGTACAGTCTGTATTGTTTCTTTATAATTGTCTCAAAATTAGTTTTCCCTTTCTGTCTCCACCAAGCGCTTACCTAGGGGTAGTCTCATTAACTTACTCCTGAACTAATGCAATAGCTCCGTTATTTTTATTCATTGCAGGAGAGAAATTTGGTGTGCTCACTGTAGGCTGGTCACCTGACAAAGTGCTTGAGAAACAAAACTGTAAGCCATGTCCTCACACATGGGTTCCCATCCTGCTTTTTCTCTTTCCAAATGCTTGAGCATCAGGTTTGTCATTCTCAGTTTCTATATTGATCATGCCCTCTAGCAATATCTATAAATCTCTCTTGCTGTCAGATGCAACCTAAACTATTGAGTCCAGTGTTCAAGGATTTACTCTGGCTATGGTCTGTCCTTTGCTTCAGTCTTCATTTATCATAGTGCCTTCTGGGGACAAGGGGATCATACTTTCTTAGCTCTCAACTTGCACCGCCACAAACCCCATCCTCTGTCAGTCCCTTTTCCTTTCAGCCGTCATCCCCTGATCCCTGCCCACACACACAAGAACAGTCGAAAATGTTGAGTTTTCTGTCTCTGGGAATTTGATCGTGACATGATTTAGAACCAGATTTGAGAAACTTTATTTGAAGAACCAAATAGTAAATATGTTAGGTTTTGCAGGCCATATGACCTCTGTCGCAACTACTCACCTCTGTGGTTGTAATGTGAGAGTAGGCAAACAAGGTCAGTGAATGAGTGTGATTGTGTTCCAATAAAACTTTACTTACAAAACAGGTGGCTCATAAGCTGTAGTTTACTAGCCTCTGATTTAGAATATCTTCCCCTACCTCTGTGTTTCTGAACTGTCTGCTCTCTGATGCTTCCTCATCACCGTCACTAGAAAATTTGTTTCTGATTACCCATGGCACTGCTGTCTACTGCTGTGGATGGTAATGGAAAGGCTACCCTCTGAAAGGTGACAGCTTCCTGGATGATGTGACCAAATGTTACTCATCTTTATATCCCTGTATTCAGTAATATTGACTGAATGAAAATATGAAGAACCATTTGCTCTTTGTCACTGAATTTCCTAGATCTTGACATTTATTGCAATCCCAATTTCTAGATAGAACTTAATTGAGCGAAGCAATAAAAGCTGAAGCAGAACAGAGTAAATTCTTGTTATATTTATGCTATTCTTTCTTCTACTTGCATACGAAAGTTGATCAAAGTATCACCAAAATAGGTAGAATTTTGTGAAGTCAGTAGATTCAAATAGATGGAGGAAAAGTCCCTTGTTTAAGACATTAAAGTAAGACAAGACAAAGCTATTTTATGATTTTCGTGCATGCTAGGTACATTGAAACCCCTAATAAAAATATTACTAGTTTTTCAAAGTGAGTATAATATTATCATTATTTTCAGATGATAAAATCTTCAGTAAACCTGAAAACCCCTTGAAAATAAATGAAAAGCGGAGTAGAATTTAGTGCATGGTCTACTTAAAAAATTGTTGTTCAGAATTTAGTAGTTTTAAGGTACACAGGAAATCAGCACTTAGATTTTGGAAGAAAAGCCTCCATGTACAATAGCAACAAAAAGGATAGAATATCTAGGAATAAGGTCAGCCAGAAACATGTTAGGGCCAACAACAACAAAAAAACACTTCAGACTTCACTATGAGATTAAAAAAATAGTTGAATCTTTGGCAATACAGTGGCCAGTTTTTAGACAGGGAGGTTTGGTATTGTGAAAATGTCAGTTCTTTCTGGCTACATCACATTTTCAATCAAGATAACACAAAAATTTAGAAGTGCATACAAGGGGCCGGGCGCAGTGGCTCACGCCTGTAATCCCAGCACTTTGGGAGGCCGAGGCGGGCGGATCACAAGGTCAGGAGATCGAGACTACGGTGAAACCCCGTCTCTACTAAAAATACAAAAAATTAGCCGGGCGCGGTTGTGGGCGCCTGTAGTCCCAGCTACTCGGGAGGCTGAGGCAGGAGAATGGCGTGAACCCGGGAGGCGGAGCTTGCAGTGAGCTGAGATCCGGCCACTGCACTCCAGCCTGGGCGACAGAGCGAGACTCCGTCTCAAAAAAAAAAAAAAAAAAAAAAAAAAGAAGTGCATACAACGATAATAAGAAAATGAACCCAAGATAGTATCATCTTTTTCAGTCCTATCAAATGTATAAATCTTCATCTATACAGGAAAAATTGTATTGCTTTTTATAAAAGATAGCTGTGCTGCTAAAAATAGAAAGTCAAGTGACAAAAATATGCTTGGATAATATTGCAAAAAAAAAAAAAAAGACCAAAAAAAAGGAAAAATATCCTTAAAAGAGAGATAAATACAAACCACCCAATAGAAAATTAGGCAATAAACAGTTCACATTTAAAGGACTAGTAAGTAGTCATGTAAATCTCAACCACATGACTCAGTAAAGACATGAATATTAAAATAAGACACACTGATTGGCAAAGATCAACAAGTTTGTTAATTCCCGATATACTAAGGGTGTTGGTAATTGGGTCCTCTCATAGTCTCTTTGTGAGAGTATTCATGGGTGCACACTCATGGGTAAGCATTTGACTAATTGCCTACCAACAAACTACCATGCAAAATGCCACATATACAATCTACCAACATACATACATACTTAAAAGTATGTATGAAATGTGCATACCCTTTGACTCCTCCTAAAAGTCAAATTCCCCTCCCGGAAAGATTTCCTACTTAGGTATTAGCAGAGGTACAGAAGGTACTATTGCAGTGGACACAACCAGAATGTTCATTAATAGTGGACCACTAGAATTACAGTAAATCTCTGTTGTGGAATTAAAGCAATTAAAACGGAATCAGATGGTTTTGTAGATGTTGGTACAGGTATAAGAAAATCTTCACAATGTAAAGGGAAGAAAGTACAGCATATACTGTACTTAAGTTCTGATTTCCCCTATATAACTTGTTTGGCATTTTATATGCATAAAATTCCGTAAGAATTGGTAAGAAACTAGTGTCAGTAGTTCCTTCTAGAAAATAAGTTAGGAGAACATTTGGGAAGGTTTAAAATTTATACCTGTCTATATGTTTTCAGTTATATTTATATGCTACTTTTGTAATAAAAATCTGGTTACAAATAAGGATTCTCAAACTTCTCCTAGATCTTCTGCAAGTACAAAAAGGCAGGATAAAAACTATGAGTCTTTCTTTTTGAGTAAGAAAAAATTTGGGGGGGCGGGCGCGATGGCTCATGCCTGTAATCCCAGCACTTTGGGAGGCCAAGGCAGGCAGATCATGAGGTCAGGAGTTCGATCAACATGGTGAAACCCCATCTCTACTAAAAATACAAAAATTAGCCGGGCGTGGGGACACACGCCTGTAATCCCAGCTACTCAGGAGGCTGAGGCAGGAGAATTGCTTGAACCTGGGAGGTAGAGGTTGCAGTGAGCTGAGATCATGCCATTGCACTTCAGCCTGGGTGACAGGGCGAGACTCTGTCTCAAAGAAAAAAAAAAGAAAAAGACAAAATTGGGGGTTATTTAGGAACAACTTCATTTCTCGTTCTTGGTATCACTTACATAACTGTGGTGAATGTCATCTAACCCTTTACACATTTTCCACAAGGTTTCAGTACCTATCATGTGGAAGGCATGAGTCAGGTAGGGGAACAGAATAGTTCTTGCCTTCAGTGAGCTGTTCATCTGTTTATATCAGTCATAGATGATTCATTAATGATACTCTATGATTTTTGCTATGTTTTGTGGCTTTAAGTATATCTTGGGGACATATATGGCCATTATTACCCAAAATAACTTGAAATTATTTGGCCATTTACTTTATTATTTAGCTTTCTTAAATTTGAGGAACTAGTGTACCATATATTCATGTTCTGACACATGTGCCCAGAACTTATGAAAATGTTTTGTTGATAAGTGGTGGTGGATTGTTCTGGCTTTGTTTCTGGATAGGTATATGGACGGTTCTCATGGGAAGAAGGAGGAAAATATAATCTGTTCTGACCTCATCCTATGCAATAGAGGGTAGTGCTAAAGACAGCAGATGTTAACAATAGACTGGATTCAGGTGCTGGCTCTTCCCGTACTCACTGTGGGAACTTCAGCAAGTTATCTAGCCTCTCTGCAAATATGAAAGTAATTGTATCGTAGGGTAGTTTGGGGGCTTAAGGACATAAACAAATGTTGCATATACTATTTAGTATGAGTACATAGTAAGTGCTCCATAATGTTAGCTAAAAGTAGTATTTCTTTTGCTGCTTCATCAATTCCTGATTGGTTGTGACTTCAAAGTTGGCAGTTCTGGTTTTCATTTGTATGACTTCAGGAGTAAACGAATGTCTTATGTACACGCGGCAGTTGTGTACATGTTAAGCACTGCTGAAGAGTGCTCTTCGGCTGAAAGATCTAGTCGTGTTACAATGTTTCTAAATTTATTTATGAAATAAGTGAAAGGAGCAAACAAAGGTCAAGCCTCAGTGCAAGAGACCTTGGAATCCTCCTCCTCTGTAATGGTCTGTTCACTGGTCTGTCTCCACTAGAAGTAGAGGCTGCTCAGAAATAAGGACTGTTACACTTGCAGTATCAAGCACAAGACCTAATGATTAGTAAATATCTCTTGAATTGAATCCATTCTGTTTCTTTTATTAGTATTAGTATTATTACTACTTATTTTTTGAGGTGGGGTCTTACTCTGCCTTCCAGTCAGTAGCGCAATCATAGCTCATTGCAGTCTGGAACTACTGGCCTCGAGCAATCCTTTTGCTTCAGCCACCTGGGTAGCTGGGACCCCAGGCATGTACCACCAAGCTCAGCTAATTTTGTATTTATTATTTATTTATTTTATGTTTATTTGAGACAGGGTCTCACTCTGTCACCCAGGCTGGAGTGCAGTGGTGCTCTCACAGCTTGCTGCAGCCTCATTCTCCTGGGGCTGACTTCCACTTCAGCCTCCCAAGTAGCTGGGACTACAGATGTGCACCACCATTGTGGGCTAATTGTTGTATTTGTTTGTTGACATGGGGTTTTGCCATGTTGCCCAGGCTGGTCTCAAACTCCTGGGCTCAAGTGATTTCTCCCCTTGGCCTCCCAATGTGCTGGGATGTCAGGCGTGAGCTGTGGCGCCTGACCCATTATTATTGTTTTAAATTCACACATCATAATTATACATATTAATGGGATACAGCGTGATATTTCCATGCATTTATACAATGTGTAATGCCCACATCCATCCGTCCATGTTAACATTTCCATCGCATCAGACATTATCATGTCTTTGTGTTGGGAACATTCTAGATCTGCTCTTCTAGCTACTTAAAAATATACAATAAATTGTTTTATTATAGTCACCCTACAGTGCTGTAGAACACTAGAACTTATTCTTCCTACCTAGTTGCACTTTTATAGCTGTTAACCAAGCTCTGGCTATCTTCCCACCTTCTACCCCTCCCAGCCTTCAGTAATCACTGTCCTATTCTGTAGTTCTAGGAGATTAACTTTATTAGCTCCCACATATGAATGAGAGCATGTGGTGTTTATGTCTCTGTGCTTGGCTTATTTTACTTAAAATAATCTTCTCCAGGCTCCATGATGCCATGAATGACAGAATTTTATTCCTTTTCATGGCTAGATAGTATTCCATTGTGTGTGTGTGTGTGTGTGTGTATTTGTGTGTGTATATATATATTTGTGTGTATATATTTGTGTGTGTATATATATATTTGTGTGTGTGTGTGTGTATATATATATCACATTTTCTGTAGCCATTCACACACTGTTAGACAATTACGTTGATTCTGTATCTTGGCTATTGTGAATAGTGCTGCAATAAACTTACAAGTGCGGATGTCTCTTGGGCATACTGACTTCATTTCCTCTGGATATGTAGCCCATAGTGGAATTGCTGGATCATATGGTAGTTCTATTTTTAGTTTTTTTTGAGAAAACTCCATACTGTTTTTCGCGATGGCTATAATAATTTACATTCCAATCAACAGTGCTGTTTCTATTGCTTTTTAAACTCAATATTACTCTTTGCCTTCTAAACCCTTCTGGGTTGTTCTGAAAGCCACGTGCAGGGGAGCTCAAAGTAGTTATTGTGAAGCAAGTACAACATCACATATTAGTTAACACTCACACACTCCTATGTGCCAGACACTAATCCCAGTGTATGATGTGTATTGATTTATGTAATTCACAAGTTGGCCGTATGAGGTAAAATGTATAATGATCCATTTTGGCCATGGGGAAACTGACTCTCAAAGATATTAAGATGTCAAATAACTTGTGGAAGCACACACACACAGCTAGTAAGTACAGAACAAAAACTTGAGCCCTGGCTATATATATGTTTCTAGCCACCCAGCAATATTGCTTTTTACTTCCAAAAAGTCGGCAGATACCTCCCTCCCTACCTACCCGGAGAGCTCTGTCTTTCCTCATGAACTTCCTGCTCTTCTCCTTCGAAAACTTTCCCCACTCTCTCTGTTATGACCCCTTTCTTCCCATAGTGGGTAGACGTTGTAAGATATTAAACTCAACTTCTGGTCCCTTTAAAGTATCCTTATCATACCTAATGCTTCATTGCTCACAGAGAGCCTTCATGGGAAAGGAAACATTTTAACTTCCATGCAAAAGTGTGCTTTATATAAATAGGATTTACCCACCGATCTAAACACTGGTCCTCCTTCCTCCTAGTGGATATGGCAGGAATCAGAGGAAAATGTTTTCTTCCTATTCCTGATTTCCTGAGAGACATTTTTGCTCAAACACTCCTGGCCTTGCTGTACTCTCTCACTCTTCCCACACGCTCAGCTGAGGACTAACTCAGCTGCTAAGAAATGTGAGCAGAATAACCTTGCATGCTCTGCTTAGGGACCATCTCTTTTCTCTGTCTGCAGAAATAAGGACTTGGCTGCTTTGGGCCAGGTTCTGAACTTAGGTGTAAACCATTGCCCTGGCAGAGGGAACCTGCCCTGTCCATTGCTGCCTGCAACAAAGTAAGTGAAATCGATCTCCATCTACCCATTCTCCAGGCCAGTTTTCATCAGAACTCAGAGTGATCAAGGCTTTCATACGCTGATTCTTTTGTCTTGGTCTTCAATTGTCCAAAATTCATCTGAGAAGACTAAAACTTCAATCTTATACTGTTTAAGAAATAGAATAATCCTGACAGCTTAGCATTGCAAGTTCCTCTGTTTACAGGTGAAGAAACTGAGGTTCAAAAACATCAATAAACTTACACAGCTTAACACTGTAGCTGAACTGAAACTAGGCCACAGATTTAGTATTTTTCCAGTAAGGGAAAGATTTTGCAAGGAAAAGACTAATATTAAAAGCAAAACACTCTTAGGAATTGTTTCTTGTAGTACGATTAAATACTAGAAATATACAACTGGTGAAGTTATTCATTGCTGATATATTACTACCTTTCATGCAGATCCACACAGGTTGACCAATAACTGTTCTCAGGCAGGTCTCCAGGATCCATCTGGAAGATCCTAGGTTCTTATTTGAAGAACTGTGGGTTTGGTTTCTAAACTAGACACAATCAACCAGGCTTCACTTGGCAGCTTGCCACTTTTTATCAGAACCCTATCAGATGAATTTTTCTAAAAAATTATACATCCTTTACTAAAAATATATTTGCTAAATTAATCTGTGGGAAGATGTTCTTATCGCATATTTATAAGATGAACATTTATTTATATCGTTTCTTGAAAACTTTTTAAAAATAATAGTATTAAAACATATTGCATAGACTGCCAAGCACACAATAGGGATCTCAAAAGCAGTAAGGCTGTTAAAAGCAAGAGTTTTGTACTTAATTAATAGGCTCTGACTGAGCAGAAAATTAAAATCCCCTACTTGGAACTACATATAAGGAAGAATGAGAATTCAGACCCTAGGCATTATTGATGCTCAGTTGAAGGCAGCTTGTCAAAGCACTGACTTTTAATAATGACCAATAGTTCTTAAATACAAACTGTATGCAAATGATAAAATCATATTTCTGCCCAGTTGAACCTGATGCAGGAAAGGCAGGTCCCAAAATTGGGGCTTAGACCAGGAGGATTATTGGCTGTACACAGGAAAGAATTCACCGGAAAGAATTCAAGGGTGAGCCAGTAATGTGAGACAGCAATCTTTTATTGAACATTACTACTCCTTGCAGACCAGGGCTAACTCACAGGCAATGTGCCCAGATTTGGTAATGTATGGGCTCTTGGCAACTGTATTTATACTTACTTATATTCACTTTTAATTACGTGTAAATTAGGGGGCAGGTTAATTCCAGTTGAGAGATGCATTATTTAGAACTTTCTAGGAAAGAAGCGGCAACTTCCGGGTCATGGCTGTGGAATGGGGTGATAACTTCCTGGTTGTCGCTATGGCGTTTGTAAACTGCCATGATGCTGGTGGGAATGTCTTACACTAAAGAGCAATGAGAGCAGCTAGGGACGGCTTTCATTGCCATCTGCTGGTTCCTGCCCATTTGATTTCTTCACTTCATTTCCTAGGGACCAAATCCTGTTTTGGTCAGCAGGATTGTGACTGAAAAACAAGTCCTACCGATCTCCTACCTCAAATCCACACTATGTGCCCTTCAGTAGACAACTTAATATTGGATATATGTGTGAAGATACATACATAAAAAACACCTAAACAACTTACCAAAATGTGTATATAGTTCAGACTTTTTTTTTTTAAACACATGGCTTGCTTTTATTTTTTATTTATTTTTTATGTTCCAGAATACACGTGCAGGATGTGCAGGTCTATTGCATAGTTGAATGTATGCCCTGGTGGTTTGCTGCACCTATCAACCCATCATCTAGGTATTAAGTCCAGCATGCCTTAACGCTTTTCCCTAATGCTCTCCCCAACCCAACCTTACCCCGATAGGCCCCAGTGTGTGATGTTCCCCTCCCTGTGTCCGTGTGTTCTCATTGTTCAGCTCCCACTTACAACTGAGAACATGCAGTGTTTGGTTTTCTGTTCCTGCATTAGTTTGCTGAGGATGATGGCTTCCAGCTTCATCCATGTCCCTGAAAAGGACATGACCTCATTCCTTTTCATGGCTGTATAGTATTCCATGGTGTATGTACTTCATCTCATTCTCCCTCTAGAGAATCATTCCTTCATAAGAAAAAAAATGATATATTTGTCCTGGTTCCTTTGGGTCTTCCTTTCCAGTCATCCTTGTATTGAAGAATTCTTTAACATTTTTCAGTGCTCCATTATTATACATTTCTGACTGTACTAACACAGTCCCTTCCTCATATCACAGCTTTTATTCCAATGGAAAATGAAATTCTTGAACTCTATGCTTATAATTTTTCAAAATTCACATATTAGCTACAGGGTTCAAGTGTTTGGTTGCTTCAAATATTGTCATTGTTTCCATCAGTTGTGAAACCCACGAGAAGGAGGGTCACACCAACATCCTTAGAATTGAGGTCACTGAAATCCGTGTGGGCGTGGGGTCTTCCCCACATTAAAGCATCAACTCTTAGGCAAAAGGCCAATGCCGGAAGAGCAGGCCAGCCTGTGGACTTCTTGCTTTATCTATCTTCCCTCTAATTAGCTTTCCTTTTAGCCTACAGTCCTTCCCTCCAGTCCTTCAAGTGCAAATTCAGCTACCTCTTCTTTGAGCCACTCTCTCAGTTCAAGCCCTAAAATGTTTCTGTTTCCTTCTCCTGACCTGCACTGCAGTGGGATTTATGCTCTCTGAGGTTACAGTGGAATGGAGATCGGGTGTGGCTTAAGCACAGGTAGTTCACATTTGAGAGACAACCTGCCTCTCTTTGAACAGGGTCCTGCTCCTCACCAGCTGTGAGATCTCACCCTAGTTACTTAAACAGTCAGCTTTGCTTTCCTCTTCTAGAATGGGGATGATAATAACAATTGCTATTGTGAGGAAGAAATAATCAAATCCCTATAAACTTCCCAGCGTTTAGTAAGCACTCAGTAGATGTTAGTTATTATTACTGTTGTTGTTCATTGCTGCACACCCCATCTTGATTTTCTTTCTTCTATTCAAAGACAAGCATACTCTCTTCTAGAATTCATTTTGTATTTCCTTCTCCCTACTTTTAGCAGCCTATAAAGTAACTAGAATTACAAGGGCAAAGGGGCAGAAAGCACACCTACTATCATTGGGAGGCCAGAGGGACCAGGAATTCTGTAGCAATTCCTGTTCCTGGTATCTAAAGCTTAAGTCTGTGCTGTGTTGAAACCTGAGGACAGTCAGTCTCTTTCGTAATACTTTCACCACTCGTTATTAGCTGATGTCTCTCTATTTGTTTCTTTTTTTCTTGGACATATAGATGCAGAAATGATTGAGGGGGCAAACCAGATGAAAATGGTATAATGGTATCATCTGAGTATAGTCTGGCAGGAACTGGCCACTGGATGGATATTATGAACCCCATTTTACATGCAAAAAAATCAAGATTTGGAGAGGCTAAATCAATCACCTCTGTAAAATTCCATTCCTATGCTTGCCAGTTTTATGAGTTTATTTACTCTCTCTAATCCTCTCATCTAAGTTTCCTCATTTGTTAAATGTATATAATACCTATCTTGCAGATTATTTTAAAGACTGAAGAAGATAATTGTACAGTAACTGATATAGTAAGATAGCTGTCATCTACCTATTTATACAGTAAATATCTAGTGTATGCCAGTAATTCTACTGTGTGTGTGTATAATCATATGGTTGTATCTCCAATGACAACCTTTGTCTCATTTATCTTCAGATTACACCAGGAACTAATCTTAGGCAATTTCTTGTACTGATACCTTGTACTTCTTCAACATGGATGATACATTTTGAATATAACTTTACACAAGTTTAATGTGTATACCATATGTATACAGTCTGAAGGTTCTTAAAAAGAATTTTGTTGTTTTTAACTTTCTGCAGTCAGGGTCCTGTTTGGCTGCATCTATGATGTTCTCTGCTGAGGAGAGCTGCCACCAAATGCATTTCCCTACCTCAACAATTGCCTTTGGAAATCTCACTTTCTCAGCCAGTCCTCTTATGTGTATATGCATACACAGACACTAAACTAGACCTCTTATGCTTATAATAAGAAGTACTGTAGGTTAGATGTATGCTAAATTAACTAGACAGACCCAGAAAATACAGTTGCATGGATATTCCCAAGTAGGATCTATTGAAAATAGTAACCAGAACCATGTTTCTGGAGAGTAAATTTAGAGACACGTGTTATTCTAAGGAATGCCAAAGAGGGACAGCATTTTTGGAAGATCGTTGTTGATGATGGTAAGGCTTAGCATGGCCTTTCTTTTTATCATTTGGGTTAGGCACCCCACATCCTGATGTTGCAATTACTCTTCATTTTATTCAGTGCTCTTCAGAGACTGTAAAAAGATTGATTAGTATACATTCAAGCTTAATTGGCTTTGGAAAGAAAAAGTAAATCAATAAGTACATTAGTAAGGAATTTTTCATGAAGAGTAATAATAGCAGAGGGTGACAGGGCAGCACAGCACCAGAGGTTGGGGGTCACTGAACCCCATACCACACTGAGGATGTTGATTTCATGTCTCTCTTTGTGCCTCTTTCATGTTCTCACTCCTTTGCTGGCTCATGAGCAATCTATTTCCCCAGCACATTACTTGGATGAAGTAGAAGCAGATTATACTATCTGTTCCAAGGTCTTCCTTTCCTTATCTGCAAGTTACTCTCTTGAAAGAATAATGAAAAGTTGAGAGATCTATACCCACTTTTTATACTTTCTTTTCTTTCCTGCCTCCTCTCTATTTCACAGAGGTGATAAAAGAGAGGTAAAATGAAGTATAAAGCCCGGGCAGACTAACAGTGGTGAAACCTGGTAAGGAATGCAGCCATTGCCAATACTTTGAGAAGATCAGAAAGAGAAACTGAGTACGGGTGATGTGTAAATTATTTAAAACAATTAAGATAGTACAGACAGCAACAAATCAGAGTGGACATGGCTAGGGAGTTGGAGCAGGGATCTGCCATGTCACTCATTAGATCTCCAAGGGGAAAGTTATACAGTGTTTCAGGATATGAATCAGGGCACCTGGGTGGCAAGAGAGCAATTATGAAACCTGAGCAAATCGTTAGCTATTTACCAACCCATATAAACCCTTAAAATAATAATAACAATAACTTCCTAACAATAATTTACCAGTTGGTATGGCTAGACCCGTGTATGACAGCTCAATATCAGCCCTAGAGCTGCAAATGGAGCCACACTGAGGCTCTAGTAGTGCAACTGATAGTCGAAGACAGATAATGAGCGTTATCAATTTGGGGAATCATATTTGCTTTATTCAACTTTTTGTTAATCATATGTAAGTACATATCAAGGCATTTTCCTGGTAGAACTAAAACAAAATCTTGCAAATTTTTACTATGAATAATAATTCAATTTGTAAAGATGTCTATGATTGAGAGGTTTTAAAATACCTACCATATTAAATATGAGTGTTACTCGCATGCATTCTTGGGTTTTAGGATCACTGTATTTATTTTTAAAGTAACCTAGTCATTGCAAAAATAGCTTGCAAAAAAATAGTTTATTTCATTAAAAGTAAATTTGATTTAAATAAAATTAAATTTGTGGATAATGAATCCTACATCTTTTTTTGTGTGTGTGTAATCTAAGTGTTCTAAAGGGTAGTTGAATCTACAGAAGACCACAACTTTGCTTTATTAATAAGCAAAATAGGGAAACATAAACCATAAGTTTAGACTTTCTGAGAGCTTAGCAGAAAACTGTCTCTCTTACTGATTGATAAATTGTTCCTCAAAGCTGTAATGGACATTACCTTAACATCACGAACTGGAATGTAGGTGTCTGGCAAAGCCTGATACACTTTTGCGTGTAAATAAATTTTTAAGACTTTTGCTTAAAATGTATCGTTTCTCTCTTATTCTTTTATGGAACAGATAGCTAATAAAACTTTAATAAATGAGTACTAGATTCTGGGCATTGGCAAGTTACTATGCAGCTACACATCTGACATCCTTTGTTTGATCTTCACCTCCTTTGTTGTATGCTGTAACTGTTTTATTTAGCATGCTTCTTTATATGTAGGTCCTCCTTTCCTAGTAAATGTAAAGATACTTGCTGTCAGGAACCTTAATTTTTATAATCTTGTTAGTATTGAGCAATGTGGAAGATGCTTGAGAACTGTTTGAACTGAATTTCATTCAAGGCTGCGATCTTTCAGCTGGGAAAGGCAGAAGTGCATATTGGTAAGTTACTAGAAATAAAGGGTGAGTTTCCTCAGCTTGATATGTTACTTCTCGTGATTCCATGATTTAGAAAGGATTTGGCTCCTGGATTTAGGAGATCATTCAGTACTATTTCATGCCTTTAAGGAGGTGCAGAAAAGGAGTGTTATTCAGCCTGGGAGAATATTTCTAACAGGAGGGTCGGAACTGGTCTTTCACAGGAGATCGTATTTGAAAGTAGGTTTAAAAAGATATTTCAGGCAGAGAGAGGAGTTCTTTATGACCTAATTAATTCAGTAAGCACATATTGAACACTTACCGTATGTTAGCAAAGAAAAGACTGTTGAGATAAGCAAGGATACAAGAAGTAGTTTTAAATGGCTGGGAGGTTGGAGTTAAATTTGGAAAGGTAGACTGGCACTGGGTTGTTCGAGGCTCAGTAAAAGATTGTATTTTCTAAAGAGAGATTCAACAGCGTTTCACATCCCATGTGCTCTTCTTGAACTTGGTGCCACCACCATGACCATCAGGCGGTAGAAAGCCACAAAACAATCTTCACCTAGGCACATTGTCATCAGGTTATTCAAAGCTAAGATGAAGGAAAGAATCTTAAGAGCTCTGAGACAGAAGCACCAGGTAACCTATAAAGGAAAACCTGTCAGATTAACAGCGGATTTCTCAGCAGAAACCCTACAAGCTAGAAGGGATTGGGGTCCTATCTTCATCCTCCTCAAACAAAACAATTATCAGCCAAGAATTTTGAATCCAGCAAAACTAATCATCATATATGAAGGAGAGATAGTCTTTTTCAGACAAACCAATGCTGAGAGGATTCGCGACTGTCAAGCCACCACTACAAGAACTGCTAAAAGGAGCTCTAAATCTTGAAACAAATCCTGGAAACACATCAAAACAGAACCTCTTTAAAGCATCTATCACACAGGACCTATGAAACAAAAATACATGTTAAAAAAAAACACACAAACAACAACAACAACAACAAAAAAAACAAAGTACACAGACAACAAAAAGCATGACGAATGCAACAGTACCTCACATTTCAATACTAACCTTGAATGTAAATGGCCTAAATGCTCCACTTAAAAGATAGAGAAACACAGAATGAACAAGAACTCACCAACCATCTGCTGCCCTTAGGAGAATCACCTAACACATAAGGACTAGCAGAAACTTAAAGAAAAGGGTGGAAAAGGCATTTCATGCAAATGGACACCAAAGCGAGCTGGGGTAGCTATTCTTATTTCAGACAAAACAAATGTGAAATCAACAGCAGTTAAAAGAGACAAAGAGGTTCATTATATAATGGTAAAAGACCTCATGCAAGAGGCAAATGTCACCATCCTAAACATATGTGCACCTAACACTGGAGCTCCCAAATTCATAAAACAATTACTAATAGACCTAAGAAATGAAATACACAGCAACGCAATAATAGTAGGGGACTTTAATACTGCACTGATAGCTCTAGACACGTGATTAAGACAGAAAGTCAACAAAAAAAAATGGATTTAAACTATAGCTTGGAACAAATGGACTTAGCAGATATATACAGAACATTTTATCCAACAACTGCAGAATACACGTTCTATTCAACAGCTCATGGAACTTTCCTCAAGATAAACCGTATGCTAGGCCATAAAACTAGCCTCAATAGATCTAAGAAAACTGAAATTATGTCAAGCACTTTCTCAGACCACAGTGGAATAAAACTGGAAATCAACTCCAAAAGGAACTTTCAGAACAATGCAAATTAACCTGCTCCTGAATGAGCATTGAGTCAAAACGAAAATCAAGATGGAAATTTAAAAATTCTTTGAACTGGGCCAGGTGCAGTGGCTCACGCCTGTAATCCCAGCACTTTGGGAGGCCGAGGTGGGCAGAGCATGAGGTCAGGCGATCAAGACCATTCTGGCTAACACGGTGAAACCCCGTCTCTACTAAAAAAAAAAACAAAAAAAAAAATTAGCCGGGCGTGGTGGCAAGTGCCTGTAGTCCCAGCTACTCAGGAGGCTGAGGCGGGAGAAAGGCGTGAACCAAGGAGGTGGAGCTTGCGGTGAGCTGAGATCATGCCACTGCACTCCATCCTGGGCAACAGAGTGAGACTGTGTCTCAAAATAAATAAATAAATAAATAAAATTCTTTGAACTGAATGACAGTAATGACACAACCTGTCAAAACCTCTGGGATACAGCAAAGGTGGTGCCAAGAGGAAAGTTCACAGCCCTAAATACCTACTTCAAAAAGACTGACAGAGCATGAACTGACATTCTAAGGACACACCTCAGGTAACTACAGAAACAAGAACAAACCAAACACAAACCCAGCAGAAGGAAGGAAATAACCAAGATCAGAGCAGAACTAAATGAAATTGAAATAAGCAAACAAGAAAAATACAAAAGATACATGAAACAAAATGCTGATTCTTTGGAAAGGTAAATAAAATTCATAGGCCATTATCAAGATTAACCAAGAAAAGAAGAGAGAAAATCAAAATAACCTCGTTAAGAAATGAAATGGGAAACATTACAACTGACACCACAGAAATACAAAAGATCAATCAAGGCTACTATGAACACCTTTACACACATAAACTAGAAAACCTAGATGAGATGGATAAATTCCTGGAAAAATACAACCCTCCTAGCTTAAATCAGGAAGAATTAGATACTCTGAACAGATCAATAACAAACAGTGAGATTGAAATGGTAATTTTAAAAATTACCAACAAAAAAAAGTCCAGGACCAGATGGATTCACTGCAGAATTCTACCACACATTCAAAGAAGAATTGGTACCAATCCTTTTGACACTATTCCACAAGACAGAGAAAGAAGGAACCCTCTCTAATTCATTCTATGAAGCCAGTATCACCCTAATACCAAAACCAAGAAAGGACATAACCAAAAAAGAAAACTACAGACTGATACCCTTGATGAATATAGATGCTAAAATCCTTAACAAAATACTAGCTAACCAAATCCAATAGCATATCTAAAAGATAATCCACCATAATCAAGTGGGTTTAACATACACAAGTCAATAAATGTGATACACAACATAAACAGAATTAAATACAAAAATCACATGATCATCTCAATAGTTGCAGAAAAAGCATTTGACAAAATCCCTCATCCCTTTATGATTAAGACTCTCAGCAAAATCAACATATAAGGGATATACCTCAATGTAATGAAATCCATCTGTGACAAACCCACAGCCAACATGATACTGAATGGGGAAAAGTTGAAAGCATTCCCTCTGAGATCTGGAACAAGACAAGGATGCCCACTCTCACCACTCCTCTTCAACATAGTACTGGAAGTCCTAGCCAGAGCAATCAGACAAGAGGAAGAAATAAAGGGTATCCAAAATGGTAAAGAGGAAGTCAAACTGTCACTGTTTGTTGATGATATGATCGTTTACCTCGAAAACCCTAAAGACTCCTCCAGAAAGATCCTAGAACTGATAAAAGAACTTGGCAAAGTTTCCAAATACAGGATTAATGTACACAAATCAGTAGCTCTTCTATACACCAACAGCAACCAAGCAGAGTCAAATCAAGAACTCAACCCGTTTTGCAATAGTTGCAAAAAGATAATATAAAATACTTAGGAATATACCTAACCAAGGAGGTGAAAGACCTCTACAAGGAAAACTACAAAACACTGCTGAAAGAAATCATAGATGACACAAATGGAAACACATCCCATGCTCATGGATGGCTGGAATCAATATTTGTGAAAATGACCATACTGCCAAAAGCAGTCTACAAGTTCAAAGCAATCCCCATTGAAATACCACTATCATTCTTCACAGAATTAGAAAAAAAAACAATTCTAAAAATAATATGAAACAAAACAAAACAAGAGACCTGCATAGCCAAAGCAATACTAAGCAAAAAGAACAAATCTGGAGACATCACACTACTTGATTTCAAATTATACTATAAAGCCATAGTCACCAAAACAGCATCTTACTGGTATAAAAACAGGCACTTAGACCAGAGGAACAGAAGAGATAACCCAGAAATGAACCCAAATACTTACAGCCAACTGATCTTTGACAAAGCGAACAAAAACATAAATTGGGGAAAGAACACTCTTTTCAACAAATGGTGCTGGAATAATTGGCTAGCCACATGTAGGAGAATGAAACTGGATCCTCATCTCTCACCTTATAAAAAAATCAACTCAAAATGGATTAAATACTTAAATCTAATACCTGAAACTATAAAAGTTCTAGAAGATAACATTGGAAAAACCCTTCTAGACATTGGCTTAGGTAAGGATTTTATGACCAAGGACCCAAAAGCAAATACAATAAAAACAAAAAACAGTTGGGACTTAATTAAACTAAAGATCTTTTGTACAGCAAAAGCTTTGTCAGCAGAGTAAACAGACAATCCACAGTGTGGGAGAAAATCTTTGCAATCTATACATCTGACAAAGGACTAATATCCAGAATCTACAACAAACTCAAAGAAATCAGTAAGAAAAAACAAAACAAAACAAACAAACAATCCCATCGAAAAGTGAGCTGAGGCCATGCATAGGCAATTCACAAAACAAGATATACAGATGGCAACAAACGTGAAAAAATACTCAACATCACTAATGATCAGGGGAATGCAAATCAAAACCACAATGTGATACCACCTTACTCCTGCAAGAATGGCCATAATAAAAAAATCAAAACACAGTAGATGTTGGCATGGATGTGGTGAACAGGGAACACTTCTACACTGCTGGTGGGAATGTAAACTAGTACAACCACTACGGAAAATAGTGTGGAGATTCCTTAAAGAGCTAAAAGTAGAACTATCATTTGATCCAGCAATCCCACTAGTGGGTAACTATCCAGAGAAAAAGAAGTCATAATATGAAAGAGATACTTGCACACGCATGTTTATAGCAGCATAATTTGCAACTGCAAAATTGTGGGACCAACCCAAATGCCCATCAGTCAACAAGTGTATAAAGAAACTATGGTGTATTTATATGATGCAATACTACTCAGCCATAAAAAGGAATGAATTAACAGCATTTGCAGCGACCTGGATGAGATTGGAGACTATTATTCTAAGTGAAGTAACTCAGGAATGGAAAACCAAACATCAAATGTTCTCACTCATATGTGGGAGCTAAGCTATGAGGAGGCAAAGGCATAAGAATGATACAATGGACTTTGGGGACTTGGGGGGAAGGGTGGGAAGGCAGCAAGGGATAAAAGACTACAAATATGGTATAGTATGTACTGCTCGGGTGATGGGTGTACCAAAATCTCATAAACCACCACTAAAGAAGTTACTCATGTAACCAAATACCACCTGTACCCCAATAACATGGAAAAAAAATAACAGTTTAATAAGAACTGAAAACCTCACTCTTTATCAGTTATGTATTTTGAGAAAATTACTGATTTGTTTGCCATTGTTTCTTCAGCTTTAAAATTAGGGTTCATATTAGTACTTGCCTCTTAGAGTTGTGAGAACTGAGTGGAATTAAGGTATAGAGGAATGCTTGAGACACATTGTTCAGTAACTGTTTGCTGGGATGATGAGGATGATGATGATGATGATGATGATTGATATGGTTTGGCCTTGTCCTCACCCAAATCTCATCTTGAATTCCCACATGTTGTGAGGGGGACCTGGCGGGAGGTCATTGAATCACGGGGCAGGTCTTTCCCATGCTGTTCTTGTGATAGTGAATAAGTCTCATCAGATCTGATGGTTACATAAATACAGAAGTTTCCCTGCACAAGCTCTCTTCTCTTGTCTGCTGCCATGTGAGACATGCCTTTCACCTCTGCCTTGATTGTGATTCCTTCCCCACCAACATGGAACTGTAAGTCCAATAAACCACTTTCTTTTGTAAATGGCCCAGTCTCGGATGTGTCTTTATCAACTGCATGAAACCAGACTAATACAGTAAATTGGTACCAGTAGAGTGGGGCACTGCTATAGATACTCAAAAATATGGAAGTTACTTTGGAACTCGGTAACAGGCAGAAGTTGTAAGAGTTTGGAGGGCTCAGAAGAAGACAGGAAAATGTAGGAAAGTTTGGAACTTCCTAGAGACTTGTTGAATGGCTTTGCCCAAAATGCTGATATCAGTATAGACAATAAGGTCCAGGCTGAGGTGGTCTCAGATGGAGATGAGGAACTTCTTGGGAATTGAAGCAAAGGTGACTCTTGTTATGTTTTGGCAAAGAGATTGGCAGCATTTTTCCCCATCCTAGAGATCTTTGGAACTTTGAACTTGAGAGGTATGTAAAGTGTCTGGTGGAAGACATTTCTAAGCAGCAAAGAATTCAAGATGTGACTTGGGTGCTGTTAAAGGCATTCAGTTTTATAAAAGAAACAGAACATAAAAGTTTGGAAAGTTTGCAGCCTGACAATGAGATAGAAAAGAAAATCCTATTTTCTGAGGAGAAATTCAAGCCAGCTCCAGAAATTAGAATAAGTAATGAAGAGTGGAATGTTAATCCTCAAGACAATGGGGAAAATGTCTCCAGGGCATATCAGAGGTCTTCACAGCAAGTCCTCCCATTACAAGCCCAGAGGCCTAGGAGGAAAAGATGGTTTCATGGGCTGGGCCTAGGGCCCCCTGCCCTGTGCAGCCTAGGGACTTAGTAACCTGTGTTCTAGCCACTCCAGCCATGGCTAAAAGAGCCAAGGTACAGCTCAGGCTGTTGTTTTAGAGGGTGGAAGCCCTAAGTCTTGACAGCTTCCACATGGTGTTGAGCCTGTGTGTGCATGGAAGTCAATAATGGAGGTTTGGGAACTTCTGCCTAGGGTTCAGAGAATGTATGGAAATGCCTGGATGCTCAGGCAGAAGTTTACTGCAGGAGTGGTGCCCTCATGGAGAACTTCTGCTAGGGCAGTGCAGAAGGGAAATATGGGGTCAGAGCACCCACACAGAGTCCCTACTGGGGCACTCCGTAGTGGAGCTATGAGAAGGGGGCCATTGTCCTCCAGAACCCAGAGTGTTAGAACTACAGACAACTTGCCCCAAGCATCTACAAAAGCTGCAGACACTCAATGCCAGCCCATGAAAGCAGTCAGGAGGGGGCTGTACCTTGCAAAGTCACAGGGGCAGAGCTGCCCAAGACCATGGGAACCCACCTCTTGCATCAGCATGACCCGGATGTGAGACATGGAGTCAAAGGAGGTCATTTTGGAGCTTTAAGATTAGACTGCCCTGTTGGATTTTGGACTTTCTTGGGGCCTATACCCCCTTTGTTTTGGCCAATTTCTCCCATTCAGAATGGCTGTATTTACCCAATGCCTGTGTCCCCATTGTATTTAGGAAGTAACTAACTTCCTTTTGATTTTACAGTCTCATAAGCAGAAGGGACTTGCCTTGTCTTTGATGGTATGTTGGACTGTGGACTTTTGAGTTAATAATGAAATGAGTTAAGACTTTGGGGGACTGCTGATGAAGGCATGATTGGTTTTGAAATATGAGGACATAGATTTGTGAGGGTCCAGGTGTGGAATGATATGGTTAGGCGATGCCCCTACCCAAATCTCATCTTGAATTCCCACGTGTTGTGGGAGGGAGGGACACAGTGTGAGGTTATTGAATCACTGGGAGCAGGTCTTTTCCATGTTATTCTCGTGACAGTGAATAAGTCTCACGAGATCTAATGGTTATATAAAAACAGGGTTTCCCTGCATAAGCTCTCTTCTCTTGTCTGCCACCATGTGAGATATGCCTCCACCTTCTGCCATGATTGTGAGTCTTCCATCCCCACCCACGTGGAACTGTTAAGTTCAATAACCTCTTTCTTTTGTAAATTGCCTCATCTCAGTTATGTTCTTAGCAGCAGCGTGAAAATGGACTAATACAATGATGATGATTATGTTCTTGATAATAACAGTGAAGGTGATGAAAACTAAGGATGTCACCTTTATATGGGTTATATGACTACTGTATTATATTTTTAATGATATGTTTATGGCCCTGTTTATGTGAATATACTAAAACTCATGGAATTTAGGAAACTGGTCTCATTTATTTTTGTGTATCAAGCAGAACTGTGCTCGCTGAACTTTAAAAGAATAAGCTGTTGAGTTAAAAAGTTAAAATCTATTTTGGACTTGGGGGACTTAGGATGTAAAAGGGTATCCCTATAATTTATAAAGAAATTTCTGAAAATGTGAGCTTTGTGCTTTTGAGAAAATCAGAGATTTAAATGATAATTGAAGTCACGATTGGAGAAAATCTCTGTGGTATAGGACTGATTAGAATACAAGGCAGAATGCAGTAATTATTTCAAGCACAGAGCTATGGAGCCTGAGGCAGAAAATATTAATTCTGACTGGGAAGACGAAGGAAGAGTTCACAGGGAAGGTGACACCAGACAAGGTTCTCCTTTAAATTTTGGAGTCTTTGGAAATGACTAGTAATTATATTCAAATTAATTTCCCAAAGAAAACAATTAAATTGACTCTCCAAAGTTATTCTTCAGAGAAAAAAGAGGTGAAGCTACGCATTTTCCATTTAAGAATAGTTGCTAGCTGAATATAAGAGGACAATTATGAAGCTAGGTTGTTCTGTACAGTGAAATATGAGACCTCGAGCTCTATATTTCGGTATTTTCCAGAATTTGGGTAAATCATCATGAACGTCAGAAGTTCTCATTAAAATGTAAATAATATGTTTAAGCATCAAATTTGACCATAAAGGAATTCTTTGTGTTTTTCATTGAACTATATCACTAGCTCTATTCTGGTCATGCTTTAATTATTTTTGGTTTTGTTATTTGCAATTTAATACTTGTAACATTCTTTTCTGTGGTTTAAATTAAAAAAGTGACTATATGTCTTTGGTCTTTAATCTCTTCCTCAACTCATGGAGGTCTAGCTTCTACACTTATTATTCTACTTCAAGCATAATCACCAATAAGCTCCTATTTATAATTCCAGTGAGTATGTTCTTACGAAATCAGCCCTAGAGCTTATTAGCAAAGTGCTTTTGACATGGTGGGTGTTCAACATATAATTATTGATTACGTGAGTCATGAATCAAATATCAAATTAGCTCTGTTCTAATCCCAGATCTATCTCTGACTAGTTATGTTGTTAAATGGGATACGTTGCTCAATCTTTCAATTTCAGTTTTTCATCTCTTTATGTATTCTTTAGGCTTATGGTTCAGCTGTGTATTGTGAGATGATAACTTGGAATAAAAAACAACTTTGCGCAGATTGTAAGCAGTAGGGAAGACTAGAAGAAGCCGGAAATTATTTAGAAACAATTGTTCCAAATAAATATATTGGATTCACAGTGAAAAAACTAGGTCTGGGCCTCATACTATGTAAAATGTCTTCATCCTAACAGACATTTGTTGACTATCTTAGCCAGGTATTACAGTGATAAGGAATTTGTCACTTTATCTCCAACCACAAGGTCTTCAGAATCAAGAGCTAGTATTTTACTTTCTTGATTTAGCTAAACTATCTAGTGAAAATGTGCAGGGGAAGAGTGAATGTATTTAGTTAATTTTATTTATTGAGAAGTATTTCTTCTCATTACCCTCCCTTATGGGATATGTTACAGCAATATCAGGGTTTTTTTTTTTTTTTTAAACTAATGAGTAATTACTGATCTTCTTATAGTCTTACAATTATTTTAATAAATACTATCAATGAGAATATCCAGTAATATGGTATTTCTGTTTATATAAAGAGGAAATTAACCTAGAATTTCTATCCAACAGCATCCATGCCTGTGACTCCAGGAAAATCTGTATATAAAATACTTGCAAATGTTTCCCTCAAGGTACAGCTGGAGTTGATTTCTGGGTGATAACCCCAGCCAAGAAACTCACAAACTTCTGGAATCATGTGAAACCGTGTATTAACATAGAAATGTTGTTACTATACTATGTGGCAGATAGGAACAGCTTTTAAGAAGGCAAGGTCTTCTGAACATTATTTATGCTATTATAATGCCTATAGAATAATATTAAATGTTTTTCAATGTTTGGGATTAAATTCAGGACATAAAATAATAGGTGTCTTTTTAAGCATTAATTTTGCTTAGATATTGTATATTCTGGGTTTTATCTTCTCAGTCAACAATTAACAAGTTTTAAGGACTAGGTGTGGTGGCTTACTGCTGTAATCCCAGCACTTTGGGAGGCCAAAGTGGGCATATCACCTGAGGTCAGGAGTTCAAGACCAGCCTGGCCAACATGGCGAAACCCTGTCTCTACTAAAAACTACAAAAATTAGTCAGGTGTAGTGGCACATGCCTGTAATGCCAGCTACTTGGGAGGCTGAGGCAGGAGAATCGCCTGAACCCAAGGTATGGAGGTTGCAGTGGGCCGAAATCGCGCCACTCTTCTCCAGCCTGGGCGGCATAAGACTGTGTCTCAAAAAACAAACAACAACAACAAAAAAAACAAAACAAACAAGTTTTGAGAAGTAAAAGCTATTTACCTTACCTTCGTGTAATAATTCCTGAGATATAAAAGACGCTGTAGTTGACATTTAAGATTGATTCTCCGGTACCTATCCTACTTCCAAATTATTAGTTTAAGCCAAACATCATACCTCATTTTCTCTACCAAATGTTGGTTTAGAAAAGAGGATGTGTGGTGGTCCAGTCCTATGAGACATAAGCCAGAATCAACTGGTGACTTCTACAGTGTTTTCTTGTTTAGTAGAAGGAGAACTAGGAAGATGCTATCTCCTCTTTTTCCTCTTGGGGTGGGAACATGAAAATGCTGTATCCGTCTTGTGACTATCACAGAGAAGCTAATGGTACAACTAACAGATGGAGAGAACCTCTATCTTTAGTGGCATTATTGGATTGGAATGTCCCTGGAGCTGATACTAACCCCTCAGATTCTTTTTTTTTTTCCTTTTGTTGAGACAGAGTTTTTATCTTGTTGCCCAAGTTGGAGTGCAATGGTGCCATCTCGGCTCACTGCAACCTCTGCCTCCTGGGTTCAAATGATTCTCCTGCCTCAGCCTGCCGAGTAGCTGGGATTACAGACATGAACCACCATGCCAAGCTAATTTTGTATTTTTAGTAAGATGGGGATTCCTCATGTTGGTAAGGCCAGTCTTGAACTCCTGACCTCAGCTGATCTGCCCGCCTCAGCCTCCCACAGTGCTGGGATTACAGGCATCAACCACCGCGGTCAGCCCAGATTCTTATAATGCGAAATAATTTCAGTTAGTCTGAATATGGTTTTTTCCTACCTGCAATTGAAAAACCTCCTAATAAATGCAGAATAGATAATGAAACATTAAGAGCAAGATAGAATAGACCAAAAGAACAAAATGAGACTACAGCAACAACAGAAATAGAATATTGAAGAGGGAAACACCTCCATGGGGGAAGTAGAAGGAGCTATCCAAGGGATAAAGAAAAGTACCCCATGCAAAGAATAGAAAAACCTTCACTGCTGAGCAGCCCGATGTGTTATGTGGTTCTGGTTCATGTACATTAAGTCAAGGAATTGGGGAGAAGTATTAATCAAATGGATTGCCTGCCATTTTATTAACAACTATGAAGACCAGCTAGAACCATGGAAATTACTTTCTACTACTATCAATAATTTGAAAATTAATTACATATAGAGTAAATAAATCATCTATAGCTATGCAATATTGGTTTCCAGTTTTCTTGCAGTTGTCATCTTGTAGTCCTATTTAAAAGTAAAGCATTATAAAGCTGAGATTTATAATTCATTGTTGTGGCTTTGTTACTATGTGACTGAAAGTAAATGTTCATTTTCCCTCTGGTGAGATTAAGTTTTTAAAGGATTGAAAAACAAAAGTATCAAATGTGATTTCTAGGGTGATTTTTCTCCTTAAAAAGTAATTTTTGAGAAGATTAGATATGTCTCTTCCATTTTTGTCTTTACTTTGTGAAATGATTTCAACTATGAAGATTTTTAAAAATAAATTAGGCTCACTTGTTTGGGAATGGGACAAAATTATATAAATATAAAGGTTTGGGGATGTTTTGCCAGACATATAACGAATTAAACATTTATTTTAATTAAGTTTAATTCTATGCAGTACAGATTAATACTTACTTTCAGATTTACTTCTTGACAAATGAGACGTGTTTCATGGGAAATTGAGGGAAGTACAGAAGATAAAATCCTACCATTGTCAAATGAATAGATCTGGAAAGCAAAATAAGTTTTTTGTAAGGTGATAGAAATTTTAATGAATGAGCACTTTGAATTTTATTCCAAGTACATTTAAAATTCACTTGTTTAAAAAGAGGAATCCTGTAGGAACATTAATTGCTTATGAGTGTGGATTGGAGGGATGACACTGAATGGGGAGGATGAGGGTTCTTGTTCTAGATGAGGGTTTAAGCTGTTGTCATGGCAACCAGATGGAAGGCAACAGCTGACAGGTGAAGGATTGCCTGGGTGGACAGGCACGAGGATGGGTTAAGAGAGAAACACGAATCCAGCAAATAGGTAGTCCAGCAGGGGCATGTTTTTGGTGTGAACCACAGTTCACTCTTGGCTGTAATGTAATGTAAAAATTGGAGTGTCAAGTCCAGGTTTTCAAGCTGCAGGTCGAATTCAGGGCTAGAAGTCAGAGAAGACTGGTCAGAGAGATGGGGGAACCATCTGAGCTCTGAGGATAGCTCAAGCATTTAAATTCAGTTAAACAAATTTTACCCAATGAATGCCTAGTTTATTTAAGGGATCTCCTAGGAAGGTGGCTACAAGTAGAGCCTGTGAAGCAGCCAAGACCTGGGTCTCCAGATTCTTTCTCTGACCCCCATCTCCTTCTCCTTTGATGACTCCACCACTGTTTGCCAAGAACTTCAGAGTGTTGTTAGGAGCACTTGGAACATTTATTCTTGTTGGAAATTTATAGTCAGTTTGCTTTTTCACTTCATTCCTTGCTTCCTTGCACCCATTCTTCTTCCTCCCACCCTTCTTTTTCTTCCTCCTCCCTCTCCTGCTTTCTCTCACTCTTTATTTCATCTATCTTTCTATTCCTTTACTGTGGACATTCTTTTTCCACTGCTTTGTTTTCTTGAAGGTATAACCCTCTAAGAAAACTAGCTTTTTGTAGAGGCTTTAATTCCAAATCCATATTTTGTAGTTCTAAGGGTTACCCTCTTTCTTGGGGGGGAAAAAAAACTATTAGAATCAAGACTGTTGAATGAGCAGAGTGGCCGATGGCCCAGGTTATCTGTGGGTTTTGGGCCTGCTTGGTCATCAGCTCTCCCATCATTCTTGGGTCTGGTGGTTTGTCTCCCTTTGTGCTAAAGCAAGCCAGGCATGCATTTGACAGATATATGTTCTCATGCGCTATTCCCTGTTTCCTCAGCATTGATAGATGTTTTATGGTAAGAGAGATTTTACATTGTGGATCATATTCTGACAACAAAAATTACAGATTTTCTAAGTCGGTATTGGTATCAGGCCAATACCAACATATTTTCGAACAATACATATTTTCGATGTTTTTATGGGTAGTGTGAAACGTAGTAGCAGACAGCAATAAGGGCACACTATTAAACATTTTGTCTTAACCTGATCTTGTTTGGGGGGGCCTTGATGAAATTAGTGTAAATCTGCCTTTGAAAATTTTGTCTTTGTTTTTCAAAATAATGTCTTTTGTCAGTACTTTGAATTTTGGCCATTCTAGTAGGTGTTTATCTCATTGTTGTTTTAATTTGGAATTTCTCGATGACATATGATGTTTATGTTTACAGGCTTACTTTCCATCTGTGTATCTTCTTGGTGAGCAATCAGTCAAGGATTTGGCCCATGTTTTAATTGGGTTATTTATTTTTCTTATAGTTGAATTTTAAGTGTTATTTGTATATTTTGGATGAATATACCTTTATCCGATACATGTTTTGCAAATATTTTCTCTCAGTCTGTGGCTTGTATTCTCTTTCTCTTGACAGTATCTTGAACAAAGCAGGAGCTTTTAATTTTAATGAAGTTCAACTTATCAATTATTTCTTTTATGGATCACATCTTTGATGTTTTATCTAAAAAGTAATTGCCATACCCAAGGTCATCTAGAGTTTCTCTGTTGTTATCTTTTAGGAGTTACCTAGTTTTACATTTTATAGTTAGATCTATGATCCATTTTGGATAAAATTTTATAAATGTTTTAAGATCTATGTCTAGATATTTTTTTTCTTTTTTGCATGTGGATGTCCGGTTGTTCCAGCACGATTTGTTGAAACGATATCTTTGTTCCTGGCATTGCATTTGTTCCTTTGTCAAAGATCAGTGGCTGTACTTATTCAGTGCTTCTTCTTGAGCTCTTTTTTCCTGTTCTTTTGATCAATTTATCTAGTCTTTCACCAATACCGCTCTGTCTTGATTAGAGTAGTTTTACAGTAAGCTTTGAAGTTGGGTAATGCCAGTCCTCCAGGTTTGTTCTTCTTCAACATCCAGTTGGCTATTCTGGGTCTTTTGCCTCTCTGTATAAATTATAGAATCAAATTTGCCAGTATTATAAAATGTCTTGCTGGGATTCTGACTGGCATAGCATTGAATCAATAGACCAAGTTGAGAGGAATTGACATCTCGACAATATTGAGTCTTCCTATCTAGGAGCATGGAATATCTCTCCATTTATAGTTCTTCGATTTCTTTCATTGGCATTTTGAAGTTATCCTTGTGTAGATCTTTTACTTTTTTTTAAGTTTTATTTCTAAGTCTGTCATTTTGTAGAGTGCTAATATAAATGGTATTGTGTTTTAAATTTCAATTTTTCCCTGTTCATTGCTGGTTTATAGGTAAGCAACTGACTTTTTTTTTTTTCTTTTTTTTTTAAAATTTATTTATTATTATTGTACTTTAAGTTGTAGGGTACATGTGCATAACGTGCAGGTTTGTTACATATGTATACTTGTGCCATGTTGGTGTGCTGCACCCATCAACTCATCATTTACATCAGGTATAACTCCCAATGCAATCCCTCCCCCCTCCCCCCCCCCCATGATAGGCCCCTGTGTGTGATGTTCCCCTTCCTGAGTCCAAGTGATCTCATTGTTCAGTTCCCACCTATGAGTGAGAACATGCGGTGTTTGGTTTTCTGTTCTTGTGATAGTTTGCTAAGAATGATGGTTTCCAGCTGCATCCATGTCCCTACAAAGGACGCAAACTCATCCTTTTTGATGGCTGCATAGTATTCCATGGTGTATATGTGCCACATTTTCTTAATCCAATCTGTCACTGATGGACATTTGGGTTGATTCCAAGTCTTTGCTATTGTGAATAGTGCCGCAATAAACATACGTGTGCATGTGTCTTTATAGCAGCATAATTTATAATCCTTTGGGTATATACCCAGTAATGGGATGGCTGGGTCATATGGTACAACTAGTTCTAGATCCTTGAGGAATCGCCATACTGTTTTCCATAATGGTTGAACTAGTTTACAATCCCACCAACAGTGTAAAAGTGTTCCTATTTCTCCACATCCTCTCCAGCACCTGTTGTTTCCTGACTTTTTAATGATCGCCATTCTAACTGGTGTGAGATGGTATCTCATTGTGATTTTGATTTGCATTTCTCTGATGGCCAGTGATGATGAGCATTTTTTCATGTGTCTGTTGGCTGTATGAATGTCTTCTTTTGAGGAAAACCTAGGTAGTACCATTCAGGACATAGGCATGGGCAAAGACTTCATGTCTAAAACACCAAAAGCAACGGCAGCAAAAGCCAAAATTGACAAATGGGATCTCATTAAACTAAAGAGCTTCTGCACAGCAAAAGAAACTACCATCAGAGTGAACAGGCAACCTACAGAATGGGAGAAAATTTTTGCAATCTACTCATCTGACAAAGGGCTAATATCCAGAACCTACAAAGAACTCAAACAAATTTACAAGAAAAAAACAAACAACCCCATCAAAAAGTGGGCAAAGGATATGAACAGACATTTCGCAACTGACTTTTATGTATTATTCTTATATCCTGAAACCTTGCTAAAATTCCGGGAGTTTTGTGTTAATTCTTCTGGATTTTCTACATAGAGATTCATGCCGTCTACACACAAATTAAGTTTTATTTCTCCCTTATCAATCTGTATACCTTTTGTTTTATTTTTTGTCTACCTGCATTAATGAGGGTTTCCAGTACTATGTTGGAAAAGAGTAGCGAGAGGGTAAATCCTTGTCTTGTTTCTGAACTTAGTGGTGAAGAAATTTGTCATCAAGCTTCTTTTTTAAGTTTACTGGGTTTGTGGAGTTTCTAGGTAGAGAATTTAAGTGTGTTTTGCATGCCTCCCTTATCTCAGTCCTCTCGTTCTGACTCCTGGCTGCTGAACTTGATCTAGGAGAAAACTTACAGACGAGAGATACTTTATTTGGAATGATACCATGGCAGAAATAAAATTTTGAAATCTGAAGGACTCTCTCAATCCATCATATAATCTTCTCTATACCCAAATGTCACTTCCATAAATGAAGATTAAATTAGCCCATTGAATATTTGATAACTCACACATGTTTGTCAGCACATGTCATTTTTTTTGTAGAAATAACAGAAATGTCAGTAGAGTGCTAAATTGCACATCAAAATATTCTGATTTTTTTCCCTCAGTATGTTTTCTCACAGGTCATATTTTTAATATTTAACATGTGGCCTATTTGGTTAGTATATATATTTCTCTAAAAATAAACTGAATATTCAAATCTAAACTTTTAAAAAATGCCTAATAAAATAAAATTTTTGTCTAAAAATGCATGAGGACTGCAGGTAGCTTATGAATGTTGTATTGACTTTATAAAAAAGCATTACATAAATTTTTCAAAGTATATTAATCAACCAGAAAATATCTCATATCTGTGTAACCTTAATAGGGCATCTAGGGTAATTTGCAATTGTTCATGTGTTTGTTTGTTTGTTTGTTTTTATTTCTGGGGTAAGGATACTGTTAGGGTAATATATATTATCTTACCTTAAAAAATTTCACAATATTTATAATTGAAGAAGAGCTACGTCTGTTGCAGTCATTTTTCTACCATAAACAAAGAGGGAATTATTTCTGAGGGCTTTAACTTATTTATTTTTCCAAAAGCTTGCCACATGGCTTCAAATGCATTCCACACAAACAATTATTGTGAGAAATGAGAAGTGACAATGCATTTAACCCCTTGCATCCTATTTTTTGACAGGCAGAAATTTGCATCTTAAATGAATAACATGTGATGGAATATGCCAAACTGTCATCATTTGGCCAAAATGATACAAAATGATTGTGATTTATTTACTTCACAATAGATAAAAATAAAGTACTCTTAATAAAAAGTTAGATGCCTAAAATGTACTATATTTTATGTTTATTAAGACAAAAGCTCAGTAAAAAGTCTCTGAACTTCTTTGGAGCATGAGCTATGAAATTGAGACTCTGCTGACTTTTGGCTTGGTAGCTGAATGAGATTGTAGGATATTATAACCCTGGTCATCTACCTTTTACTATCAAGAACTTAGATAACTGATGATTGCTCTCTCTCTCTCTCTCTCGTCGAGATTGCCAGAAAGTTGAGCTTTTTGTGTGTGCTTACTTGCAGCAATCATTTGCAGGCTAGTCCTGCTAATGTAACTCTTTTTTTCTTCATTAGCTAAGATTTGAAAGAATTTATAGTATGAACAGAGGGGTAACTATTCCCAGGAGGGGAGAACATCGTAAGCAATTATGCAAACACATTAAATAAAGGAAAATAGCTGTATGTTAAGAAATTTGCAAAGAGTTTCTGAAACCTTGAAAATATCATTTTAAACTCTGACCTTCGGCTTATCTGTAAAATGGGCATCGTGATACTCGCAAAAAGCTGCTATGAGAATTAGAGTGGACAGTGCATGTGAAGGTGCTTAGCACATGAGATAGACTTAGTAAATATTAATGACATTTCATCTCCTTTGGGTATTTTTTGAGCTCCTCTTCACATATCAAATAGTTTAATACTGTTATATCAAAGAGTATGGTTAAACCCAGATTGTTTCCCACTAGCTGTATGAGATAGCAGGTGTCCACAACCTCATGAAGCTTCAGTTCCTTTACTCTGAAATGGGGAAAAGCGGTGCATGAATCTCGCAGGACTTCTGGGCGGATTAAAGCAGGGCCCCCTAACCCTGGGCCACAGATAGGTACTGGTCTGCTGTGGCCTGTTAGGAACCAGGCTGCACAGCAGGAGGTGAGTGGCGGTCCAGCGAGCGAAACTTCTGTATTTACAGCCACTCCTTGTTGCTCGCTTTACTGCCTGAGCTCTGCCTCCTGTCCGATCAATGGTGGCATTAGATTCTCATAGAAGCACAAACCCTATTGTGAACTGTACATCCAAAGGATCTAGGCTGCACGCGCCTTATGAGAATCTAATGACTGGTGATCTGTCACTGTCTCTCCCATCACACCAAGATGTGACCATCTAGTTGCAGGAAAACACTGTCAGGACTCCCACTGATTCTACATAATGATGAGTTGTATAATTTTTTTTTCTTGTATGTTACAATGTAATAATACTAGAACTAAAGTACACAATAAATGTAATGTGCTTGAATCATCCTGAAACCACCGTCCTCCTCCCCCGTCCATAGAAAAATTGTCTACCATGAAATCGATCCCTGGTGCCCGAAAGTTTGGAGGCCACTGAATTAAAGGAGACAATGTAAGTAAATCTTGGCTTATAGTAAGTTCTTGGAAAGTGCTAGTTGTGTCTTATCACTGATTACAGTATCTCAATAAAACCTTGACACTTGGGTTAGGATTATTTATTTCCCTCAATTTATAAATGTGAAAGCTGAGGTGCAGAGAGGTTAAGTAACTTGCCCAAATTCACACAGCAGATATGTGACTAAACAAGAGTTCAAACTTCCCGACCTCCCAAACCTCACTTTCCTATTTATTTTACATCACTTGCCATTCTTATGTTTTTCATTTAGACCATAAACAAATTAGCAACATGAATTTATCATCAACATGATATGGCTTATACAGTTGATCCAGAATTTAGTGAAGCATATATAATACATGAGGTTTTCAATTACCAGTCATTATTGATGGTAGCCAGGTCAAAAGTATCTTTCAGACATTCTAGAAGAGTCATGGAGTTACAAATTTTTAACATCTGAAATCTGAATCCTTTGCCCACACCCAGGCACTACTTTTATCTTTAGAAATGAACGTTTTTTGAAAGACTCATTTTGGAAAGCAAGGTTTTGATGGTCTTTGTCTTGTATATTCTACTTTAAAATTCAATATGGTGAACCAGGAATAAAGAATCAGTGCACGTGATGAGATAAAGACAGTTTCTTCCCAGCACTTTGAGAGGCTGAGGTGGGCGGATCATGAGGTCAGGAGTTCGAGACCAGTCTGGCAAATATGGTGAAACCCCTTGTCTACTAAAAATACAAAAATTAGCTGGACATGGTGGCACGTGCCTGTAGTCCCAGCTACTCAAGAGGCTGAGGCAGAAGGATCGTTTGAACCTGGGAGGCAGAGGTTGCAGTGAGCCAAGATCATGCCACTTCACTCTAGCCTGGGCAACTCCATCTCAAAAACAACAACAACCAAAAAAAACCATTTCCATGCGTTTTAATTTAATTGCTTTTTAAAGAGCACGAGGAAAGACTAAGTTACTCAAATACATTTTGTTGACTATCTGTAATAAGCAAAAGTAATCAGTTCATTAAATATATGAAGGAAAATAGTAAATATAATGGAAGCCATTCAAATGAATGTGGGTTTGAACTGAAATCCAGCCTTCACTTAACCCTGCTGCCACCTCACCTCAAATCATTCTCAACTTCACTGTTAAACTGTATGCATATTATAAGTGGGAGGCTCATTTATTGGTTGTAGTGTCTCCCAAACTAAGGTCCACCAAGGACATATCCCATGAGATGCTCTTGGTGGAGTATGGAGAAAACAAATATGACCAAAGGTAGACAATTTGTCAACCCGCGTTAAGACCCCTTCGATTTTTCTATAGGCTTGAAATTTTTCAGACCCCGAAGTTTGGGAGAAAAAAGCCAGAGGCTATTGCCAATATCCTGATAGAAATTAACCTATTACTACAGTTAAGAGCATTTCAGGTCACGATAGGAAAATCTGTACATCAGTATTTATTAAGGAAAAGTTTCTGGGCAATAGTTGCAGGTGAAATCTCCTTGACTGAAAGACAGAGGCATGGTGGCTGGGCTACCAAGGGATCAGCAGTCTGCCCTATCCCATCCCTTCTCCTCCTGAATTTAGCCCAGTCTATATTTGACACAAAGACTTAGTCCACAGACTAGTGAACTAATGTATTTGCATTGCACAAATTTACCTTTGAAAAGTTTTATGCATATATTT
Organism: Macaca nemestrina; assembly: GCF_043159975.1. NCBI lineage: Eukaryota > Metazoa > Chordata > Mammalia > Primates > Cercopithecidae > Macaca > Macaca nemestrina. The sequence goes on along the minus strand of NC_092125.1, from coordinate 9,670,557 downwards.
TTGTGTCAGTTGGCATTTTTATTTAAATTTTGCCAATCATTTGTTGACAGGATCACTTCCTCTTTCACTTCCTCTTTCCAGATACCTATTTACAAAGTAAAAGTCTCTATTTTTTTCATCTTTACCTTTCTGACTTTTTGGATTACTGCTATCTAATAATTTATAGTAAGATTGGTATATTTTTATCCCTCTGTGCTCAGAATTAGCTACTGAAATTGACATCTGTTTACATAAATTTAGTTTAAGGGTATAATTTGGAGATAATTTGAATGTAATTCCTTCAATGTAAATAATATAAAAATGTAGCATGTTATGTACAATTTTCTAGATAAATAAAAATTTATACAGATGCTCCTCTAAGAAACTAAACTAAAATTCTAAATTTAAACTAAAATTCTAAGATTACATATTGTAGTTGAAATCAAGCATCCTTTATGAGATGCACCAAATATAGCCTCTTCTGTATGTTTGAAGACATACCAAGATTAACTTGCAAAATTTGTTGTAATTTCTTATTTGATAATAGAAATCTGGTTTTCTATGATTGACACATCAATTGTTAGTGATTCATAAGTTAATCAGCTCATTAGTTGGGTTAAGGCAAGCATAAGTATTCTCTTTTTAATCATCAAAAGAAGATCTACCTTGAATTGTTAGTAGACATATTTTTAACACAGAGAATATTCAATATTAATCAAATTTATTTTGACTTCTCAAATATTTTATCCATAAGAGAATTATTATCTCTGTTTCCTTGCCATTACAACTTACCTTGCCATTTTCATGTGGTTAAAAACTAGTTTTTACTCTTTCACTTTTCTCTCTCCTAAGGCTCAAAATGTATTGTCTCATATACCAAATACCAAATGTTTAACTCGAAATGTACACAGTTATTGCTGAGGAAAAATTATTTTGTTTAACCCTCATAATATATTAGTATTCTTGTATCCAAGAAATACATACAAACATTTAAGTTGAAATCAGGAATATGTGGGGATGAGAATGGTTGATGTCATAAGTACTCCAGTATTTAACAGTGATATGGTTTGTATGTGTCCTCACCTAAATCTCATGTTGAATTGCAATCCTCAATGTTGGAGGTGGGGCCTGGTGGGAGATGACTGGGTCATGGGGGTGGATTTCTCATGAATTGTTTAGCACCATCCCCTTGGTGCTGTCCTGGTGATAATGAGTTCTCATGAGATCTGGCTGTTGGACAGTGTGGCACCTTGCTTGCTCTCTCTTGCTGCCAATCCCGCCATGTGAGACACCTGCTCTCTCGCTTCACCCTCCACCATGATTGAGTGCTTCCTGAGGCCCCAGACATTTGTGTTATGCTTCTTGTACAGCCTGCAAAACCATAAGCCGATTAAACCTCTTTTCTTTGTAAATTTCCAGTCTCAGGTATTTCTTTATAGCAATGCAGGAACATCCCAATACAAACAGGTATAGCAGGTGTGTCACAATTTAAGTCAGACCAATAACTAAAATAGCATCCTAACCAGATCTTTCCAGCTCTTAGAGCAGTAAGCTCCCTTAGGAAGATTTGATATTGACCCTGTTTTAGGGAAGCTTTGATGTATTTGCTGAGGCATTTGTTGATTTTCAAAAGGCAACTTCAACTTAAGGCATTTTGTACCTACGTAACATACTGTTAGTACAAACTTATGAAGGGTTTCCAATATATCCTGATAAAAATCCTCTCTCTTTGGAGTTATATAATTACAGAGCACAGAAATAAAATGGAATTTGACCCAATATGAACTTGAAGGAATCAGGATTGGCAGTGAGTGTAAAAATAGACATACAAAGGAAATCTTTTAGAATATAGTTTATTATTCAGGTTTGTATTAAAATGAATTAGATGGTGGTCCTCCCACAATTCTGTGGCAGCATCCAGAATTCTATTATATTTACTTCCAATTACTGCAGCAAACCTAGACTTCAACTATTAGCCAAAGGCTAAAGATACTCCTTTGCTGTTGCCAATATGTAGACCAGTTTCAGGCTTTCCAGTGGTGGACAGATGGTCATTCCCAGGCTAATATTGCCTTATTTCCACTTGCCTTCTTCCATGCAAGAGGAGCTATTTTAGACCTTTAGAGTTACGGCTCCAGTGAAGTCAGAGGCTTTGGGAAGACAGTGAATCTCTGAGGATGTAAGAAAACAGTAGGCCGCCTTCTTCCTCCTGCAAGGCAGCTTCCTTCCAGAATTATTCACTGAAAATCTGTGCTTCACAAAATCCTCTGGAATTCTCAAGTGGTGACATGATAATATTGGTTTTCTATCATTACAATGAATATAAATATGCATTTTTTTATTTTTCACTAAATATTTGAAGTGATTTCTGATGCTGAAATACAATGCCATGTGAATTATGCTAAATTGTCCAACGACTTCTTCATGAACTGGTTTTGTAGACAGGCATGAAATGTTATTGCACAATTGGATGTGGGTTGTGCGCATAGCAGAGGGATGTACAGCCAGCCTTCCACCCCCGCAGATCCAACCAATCTCAGATTTAATACACTAAACAACAACAACAACGAAATAACAGTACAACAATAAAAAATAGCACAAATTCAAAAACCAGTGCAGTCTGACAACTATTTACATGGCCCTTACATTGTACTAGGTATTACAAGTAATCTAGGGATGATTTAAGGTACATGGGAGAATATGTGTAGGGTATATGCAAATTCTATGCCATTTCATATGAGACATGAGCATCCAAGGGTGTTGGCATTCAAGGGGCTCCTGGAACCAGTGCCCCAAGGATACCGAGTGATGACTGGATATTTTGTTTTTTGCCATAGTGTTCTTCTTACAGTGTGATGAAGAAACACCCCTATCAAAAGACAGGTATATGTTCTCACCCGTTGAATGCAGGCAGACTGTTGTAACTTCCTCATCCCGTAAACAGTGGTGTGTAATTTCCAAGTCATGTCACAAAAGCCTTTGTGGCATCCTTCTTGCTTTCTTGAATTGCTTGTAAGTAGGGAGTTGTAGGTACCATGTCACAACGATCTTGAAGAAACCCTGGAGAGTGAGAGGGTCACGTGGAGACACGCTGAGGCCGTTGGCCACCAGCCGGCACCAACCTGCCAGCCATGTGAGCGAGCCTCCTGGAAGCTGGGGCCAGGGTCCCACCCAATCCCTTAGTAGATCCTCCGGGTCTCGCCAACATGCGACTACAACTGCATGAAAGACCTTAAACAAGACCTACTCAGCCAAACTCTTCCAAAGTCCTGTCCAAACAAAACCAAGAAGGATAAGAAATGATTATTATTGTTTCAAGCTACCACATTTGGTGTGATTATTGTATGCAATAATAGGTAGCAGACACTGACTTTGGTTGGACATGTATGTTCTCTGCATATTCTGCTTTTATGCATGTGGAGAAATTGGCTTTCTGGGCTGCTGACAATCAGGAGGTAGAGACATTGTTTGGGCTGATGCAGTTAGGCTTCGAGTCTACTTTCTCCTTCCATGTACTATGTGGCCTTACAACTGCTGAGGTTGGTTTGAGAAAACGGAACTCTTAATGGGTGTGAACATTCCTGTACAAGAGTTCATCCATCATGTGTGTCTTTCTAGAAAGGTCATACGTAGAAAAGTTAGTGGTGTAGCAAAATTCTGAGCTTTTCAGACCTGGCAAAATGCTTTGTTGAGTGTATAGTGTTACTACTCGTGTCCATTATGAACCATGAGCCCAGGAAGGCTCTGCCGAGACAGGCTGCATTTCCTCCAGCCTCACCCTCCTAAGATCAGGCATCCTTACTAAGGGAAGCATAGAATTTAGCCCGCTGTGTGTGGGGTGGTGTGGATTCTTCCCGCCTGTCTAATCCACCCAAGAAACAGTAGTGAAAAAAAGAAAATGACAAAAATCGAGCTGATTGCATATGTAGATAATATATGCTATATGTACATGTACGTAGAATGTATACGTATTATATTTATATATGTATGGTCATTTTTGACCACTCACAGTATATCAGACATGATAATTTTTGACGTGTCAAGTTAGAAATTACCATTCTACCTCACTAAATTATCTCAAAAATCTTGATACCTACTATTTACATATTTTATAAATTAAGTAACCTAAGTCTAAACAAGACGACTGGTCCACAGACCAGTATCCTACATGCAAGCTGCAATAGGAAAATAATTTCTCAGCAGTGATGTTTTGCAAGTGAAAATAACATTTAAAAATTACAGAAAAGCTGATGAATGGAAATAATCAGTGACAGATGTGGTTTAAGATAAAAATAAAATCTGAATCCATTTTCCCCAGTGTGTAAAAATGTTTTATGTTGTTTCTTGAAAATTCTCATTCGATGACCCTCTCTAGTTGTCATATTAATTCTGAAATTCTGATTTTAGTCGATTTTCATTTTCAAAACAGAACCAGGAACAAAAAGCATACCCTAGGGGCATCCAATCAACAATAAGCAACTATTGTATGTTTGTTGGAACATATGTTTCAGGAGGGCTGAAAGCATAGCTGAAGTGATAAGATATACAAACAAAATCAATGGGATAAAACAGTGTGATGGCATCAAGTAAAATGTTTTTGTTTAGATTTTTGTGTAGTATAGAGGTGACAACCAGAAAAGGAGTTGTCAGCTCACGAAATTGAATAAATGAAATAATAAATTAATGAACAGAATATTTCTGATGGGAAATCACACACAGCACTTCATTAGAAAATAGGAGCTACAGGATGAAACTGACCAGCAAGGGATGCTGAATTATGGTCGTCTTGCAAAATTTAATGCCACATTTCTCAACTTTAAAGTATTGAACCCACCAAAAACACTAAACCTGCATCCCACCTTTGTAACACTTTTGAAAACCCCATAACCTCACCTGCTGTTAATTCTAGATCTTTACAGATTCCAAGAATATGTGTGTGTGTGTGTGTGTGTGTGTATATATATATATATTTGCATACATGTGAGTTTCTCATATTATTTGCCTTTTTAATTTTTTGAGAAATAGGCCTTGTGTGATTTTCCAAATAAGTACAAATTGTACTGACAGCATATATTTTTATCTCCTCAAGAAGACAGTTCCTTGTCATTGTTCTTTCCAGCAACCTGACATTTTATTTAAGTAACCTGTTCTCCACTTTGTAATATGTTAGCTATCATCCCAGCAAAATTGTTCTGCATCTCTACAGAGTGGTAGTTTAGTTTGTTTTTTTTTTGTGTGTGTGGAAATACTGACAGAGAATTCCATTATTTGTTGCCAAGACCCCTCTCAGGGTTGGTTAACTACATGTGCAACTAAAATTGGATAAATGTAATGAAGAAAATTGGTATTGTAGAGGTTTCACTGTTACATAGAATTAGTGAATTCTACCAACTGAATTTATAACCTGAGCATGAAAACCAGATCCTTTTTCGTATTTAAATATTAACCAGGGTAAGCCATGTACTACCTTAACAATAAAAATAAATAAAATTAAACAAACACACACAAAAAGTTTGAAGAAAGAGAATGATAAAAGCTCAGTGGATTCTTTGAGCTGCAGCTTTTTTACTGTGTTGCCCAGTAGCCGGGCTTAGGTCAGAAGACTTGGTCAAGAAAGGTTCCTTCCAGCCATGGCTCTTTGAATTTTTCTTAAATCTTTTGTGTTTGAAGATGTCTAATTATTTTCTATTTTAATACTTGGATAAATTAAGAATTGTTAGAAATTCTTAATTTTTGTTAAGTATTAATAAAGTAAAATTTTTTTTGTAAAGTAAAAGAGAATAAATTCAAGCATTCCAATCTGGTAAAATATCCTTTACAATGTACTAACCGGACTATATTATTGAGTGTTTTGCCTCATTTTTGTTATACAAATTTTCATGTATTAAGATGATCCACAGCAGGGCACAGTGGTTCACACCTGTAATCTCAGCTCTTTGAGAGGCCAAGGAGGGAGGATTGCTTTAGCCCAGGAGTTAGAGACCAGCCTGGGCAACAGAGGGAAACCCTGTCTCTACAAATATTTTTAAAATTTGCTCCCAGATACTCGAAAGGCTGATGTAGGAGAACTGCTAGAGTCTAGGAGACTGAGGCCACAGTGGGCCAGTGATCTCACCACTGCGCTCCAGCCTGGGCAACAGAGCGAGATGCTGTCCCCAAAAAAGAAAAAAAATTCACATGATTTTTACTTCCCTAGCACATGACATCATGTTGCTGTATCCTGATTTGACTATCAGTTACTGTATTTTTAAATATTTTGGTTTTCTTTTTCTTTCTATTTTTTTTAAACTTTATTTTACCTGTAAATCATATATACAGATTATATACAGATTAAGCTATTCACTTAAGATCTGGTCCCAAAGTTCAACAGAAGTTGAACAACACAAATCATAACATTTTCCCAGATTGTTCTTTAGAGAAAATAAATGAATGAACTGACAATATATGCATACATACCACATTACCTTCTCCCACCCACCCACCATTTTATATAACAGCTTAATTTTTTTTATTTTAATGCCTTAAAATAGATTTAATTTGCAACTCTCCAACTGCTTTCAGAGTGATGCATTTTTCCACAGGACAGTTTTCTTTTTATTGTTGTTTGGAACAAGGGCATGTAGGCAAAAGATGTAAACACTGTCCACAGCCTGTTGCTTCCCCAGTGGTTCTCAACCTCAGCTGCATGTTGCTATCAATTCAAGAACTTTGAGAAACCCCGATGCCCAGGACACCCCAATTCCAGTTAAATCAGAGTCTTGGGAGTGGTACTCAGGCATCAGTACATTTTAAAGCTTCTCAAATGCTTCTATCAGGCATCCAGGTTTGGGAACGACTCATCTCAAATGATCATGGAGTCTCAGCTGGGTGTGATGGGGGACTGGAAGGAAAACAGTAGGCTTAGCTTTATTATATAGGACAATCAGAATTAAACTGTGTTGTCAGCCTTCCTCACATCTAGTGCCCTCAAACAAACCCTTCCCTGACCCTGATTCTTCTCTCTTTGCCTGCGTCCTTGCATGTCACAGTCTTTCTGGATTGAAACAGTCCATGAGAGAGGTCTCCTGATCTAAACTACCCTGTAATTAGCCTGATAAGTACCTCATCTCCTACTTGTATGCTTTTTCTGATCTATTTCCCTGTAGAGTGAAATCTTATTTTCTGAACATCCAAATCTTGATATGGTTGTACTGTCAATGAACAACTGATATTTTTACATGAATTAGGAGACACAACAATTCTACTTCATCCCAGTGTTTTTTACCAGCTACTTGGCACACCTGCCTACTGGATTTGACCTCTGTGAATACCAATGCTGGCCTGGGTGTCAGTATTTGCTGGCACCCCGTGTGTGGGTTTGTCTTCCCTTAGCTTTACCCAGGAAGACATCTGGCTTAGCAAGCACACTACTGCTCTGATTCCTTTGCTTCTATTAAGTGCAAGTGAATGCACTTTATGTTGATGGTGTATTGCATTAGACTAATTTCTGGATCAGCGAAAAAGAGCCCTTTTTCATTTATCAGACATTTTCTTTCTTACATCTTATTTTCCGCCAGCTTCAAACCATGTCTGCCTCACCCATGGTGATAACTATATTAATAATGATGAGAATAATTAACCTGCATTGCAACCTTTTTCCATCCTTATAACATAAGTCATGGCTGGGTGCAGTTGCTCACCCCTGTAATCCCAGCATTTTGGGAGGACTAGGTAGGAGGATCTCTTGAGCCCAGAAGTTTAAGGCCAGCCTGAGCAATACAGGGAGACCCTGTCTCTACCAAAAATATTTTAAAAATTAGCCAGGCATAGTAGTGCATGCCTGTGGTCCCAGCTGTACAAGAGACTGAGGTGGGAAGATTGCTTGAGCCTGCGAGGAGGTCAAAGCTGTAGAGAGCTGTGATCACGCCGCTGGATTCCAGCCTGTGCAACAGCCCTGTCTCCAAAAACAAAACAACAAGCAAAAACAACAAAAACGAAAACAAAAAAGCCGTAAGTCTTTTACAAATGCTGTCTCCTTTAATTTTAAAAACCTACAAAACAGTTACTGTATTTATCCCCATTTTCCAGATGAAGAAACAGTAGATTGAATAATGTTTATTGACCAAGGTTCAAGAAATGACAGAGCTGGAGGATTCAAACCTAACATTGCTGAATTCCCAGAGCCTGAGCTGTTGACCGTGTGTTATGAAAACCGGATTTCTTAAAAAAAAAAAAAAAAAAAAAAAATTGAGGCCCTTAAAAAGTTTAGTCCTGAGCTCCATTTACATCCCCTTTGTTCCCACTCCCTGCCATTGTTACCTACCTTTCCTCAAGCACTACTGACCCACTGATTGTTCCTGGATCTGTGACAACTGCACGTCTTGCCATGTGCTGTTTCTCAGGTCTGAGATTTTTGCTCTCTCCTTCAAGGTGAACTCCCACTCGTAATTTTCAACTTAGTTCAAATGTCAAACAGTTCTATGTGAAGCTCTAACTGAGCCCCCACATCAGTCATTTGTGCTTTTCTCTGTTCTTACGGTACTTGGTAAATATCTCGATCACAGTGTTCATCACTTACCAGCTAATAGCTTTCGATGGTTTAACCTCTGTAAGCCTCAGTTTCCTCATCTACAAAAATAAAGACAATCAAATAACTTATCTCAGAGGCTTATAAGAATTAAAGGAGATCATGAATGTAAGATATTTAGCTGTATGTTATATAATAAGCATTTAAAATCTATTAACTGTATTTCATTACCATCCCCTTGTATTACAACTTTCGAAATCTTTCTTTTCACAACTGCTTTCTATGAAAGTGGACGTGATGACGTGCATTTTATATTTCCATGTTTTGCAAAGTTCTCAGCACAGAATGGAAATGTGTGGGCTTACTTAACTCAATTTCTAAAATGACGACCCTCAAAGGGCTGATAGGAGGATTAAAAGAAAATGTAAAACTGATTAGAATAGAAAGACTTTAGTAAGTGTCAGCAACTATCATTATTTAGTAAGTTTGAATAAATGAATGGATGCATTTAAAGGGAGTAAAACACTTGCATATCACTATTTTCTTATGCAGAGATGATGGCAAGTCACAGTGGTTCATGTCTGCTAGCTCATAGATAGACCTCTTTGTGTGATGAGATGTGACAAGTCTTTAGATTTTTTTCCTATTAGTACCCGGCGGCACCGATTCCTGCTGTTGTTCAAGGAGTATCTGAAGTGTTGATCAGCGAGAGACTTGGCAAATCTTGCTGACATGTCTCTTCTGACAAGAGGATAAATGCTTTCCACAGATCCTTTCTGTCCTGCACTGGTCTTTTGGCTGACCATCTGTTTGAAAGTGCAGGGCATGATGGTGCCCGAAGAAATAAGGTGCCCTTCTGTAAATTTTGGTAATCCAACTACAGTACATTCCAAAGCATGACTGAACAGCGTACCTGGTAATCTTTGTTACAAATATAACCTGCAGATAATGCAGCAGCAGAGGTTAGAGATGGAAATAAAAGGACATTAATTTACTTTGGGCAGGATGGGCGCAGTGGTTCCTGCCTGTAATCCCAGCACTTTGGGATGCCAAGGCAGATGGATCACCTGAGTTTAGGAGTTCGATACCAGCCCCACCAACATGATGAAACCCCGTCTCTACTAAAAATACACAAATTAGCTGGGCATGGTGACACACGCCTGTAAATCCCAGCTACTTGGGAGGCTGAGGCATGAGAATCGCTTGAACCTGGGAGGCAGAGGTTGCGGTAAGCTGAGATCACGCCACTGTACTCCAGCCTGGGCAACAGAGGGAGAGTTGGTCTAAACACAAGAACAAAAAAAGAATTTTGGATAGAGACAGTCTAAATAAAATATTTTTTTCCAGAATAACCCCCAACAACAATATGAATATTCTTCTTCTCGTTCAGGCTTAAAGGAGCCCTCTATACCTGCTAGATCCTCTGTTTCCTCGCATTTAGTTCATAATCCATGATGTTTTTATCTAGTTCTTGATGGAATGGTTCAGAAATGGTTTCCTTTCAAGAAAAAAAATTAGATTTAAAAAATCTTTACCAAAGAAATGCATATGAGTCTTGCTTTGTTTTTGGAGGTGATACATCACACCATAGCACGTCTTAAGTTTATGGAGTACCAGATGCTTTGGAGTGATAATCTGAAAGGGAATATGTGAAGTTCCAATTTCAAATGTCTTTGATTTTGAAAGCTAAATAACTGATATGTTATAAGATGCCTTTTGGGTGTGGTGGCTCATGCCTGTAATCCCAGCCCTTTGGGTGGCCGAGGCAAGGCAGACTACTTGAGGTCAGGAGTTTGAGACCAGCCTGGCCAACATGGTGAATGCCTGTCTCTACCAAAAATACAAAAATTAGCTGGATATGATGGCATGTGCCTGTAATTCCAGCCACTTGGGAGGCTGAGGGAAGAGAATCACTTAAACCCAGGAGGCGGAGGTTGCAGTGAGCCAAGATTGTGCTGCTGGGTGACAGAGTGAGACTCCATCTCAAAAAAAAAAAAAAAAAAAAAGATGCCTTGTTAATTATCTGTTACTATTACTTTGGCTAATTGTATATTTTTCTGTATCTGTCCGTTTGTCATTAATCTTTACATTAACCTAATAGCCATTATGTTCAGATGTTACTCTGTGCAGGTTCCGTGCCTGCTTGAGGTTCTCCTCTCAACCCTTTTCATCTATTAGAAACAAGTTTACTGGACTAACTTTTTCTTTGACGAGACTCTTCAAATTATTTTTTTGTTACGTTTGTTGGTACTCTTCTTCAAATATAGATCAAATTAATTAATTGGACCACTGAGTCAGCTACATATTTCTCAACTCCTCAAATTCAACTTTCTATCCCAACAAACTGAAACTAATATATTTTTAGCTATATTGCTTGATCCATTAAAATTTATGCTGACATTTAAAAGGCAAGCCACTCCAAGCAATGTGTCTGTAAAAATTAAATTAATAATGAAAAATACTAAGAAAATGGAGACTTCCAGAGTGTGACTCACACTAATGAAAAAGAAGCATTCAATAGAAACTCCCAGTGCAGGCCGGGCGCGGTGGCTCAAGCCTGTAATCCCAGCACTTTGGGAGGCCGAGACAGGCGGATCACGAGGTCAGGAGATCGAGACCATCCTGGCTAACACGGTGAAACCCCGTCTCTACTAAAAAATACAAAAAAAAACTAGCCGGGCGCGGTGGCGGGCGCCTGTAGTCCCAACTACTCGGGAGGCTGAGGCAGGAGAATGGCGTGAACCCGGGAGGCGGAGCTTGCAGTGAGCTGAGATCCGGCCACTGCACTCCAGCCTGGGTGGCAGAGCGAGACTCCGTCTCAAAAAAAAAAAAAAAAAAAAAAAGAAAAAAAAAAAAAAGAAACTCCCAGTGCAGGGTTCCAGGTATTAAACTAGGTATACAAAGTTCAATGGATTTCAGTGGAGCTATAGTAAGTATGGCCTAAGAACTAAAGGATACTATAATTGAAGAATAAAGTGTGTGCTTGATCCTTCACCAAATGGAGAATATCCATAAAGAGGCAGAAATTATGTAAAATAACAAAATGAAAACTTAGAGAGGAGCACAAAAGCAGACTTGAGACGGCAGAAGAAAGACCCAGTGACCTTGAAGATTGATGAATAGCAATTATCCCTGGAAAAAAAAAGAAGAAGAAAAATGAATAGCCCCTCAGGGACTGTGGTCTATACAACATCAAGCATACCAATGTATGAGAGTTCCGAAAGAAGAAGGCAGAAAAGGCAGAAAACAAATATTTGCAGAAATAGTGGCCAAAGCATCCCAAGTTTTGTGAAACATATCAATTTACATATTCAAGAAGCTCAATGAACTACAAGTCAGAAAAACATAAAGAGATCTATGTCCAAACACATCATGACCAAACTACTGAAAGATGAAGACAGAGAAAACAAGATAGAAAAACTAAAAACATATTAGACACTGTTATTAGGATTTTTTTTTTGCAGAAATTGACAAGCTGATCCAAAACTTAATATGGGAATTCACAGGACCCATGAATTCATAGGACCCATATAATATGAATAATAATAATTCATATAATAATAATAATAACAGTAATAATAATAAAATTACTGCGCCAGGCCTAGAATGGATTTTTAAGATGGAGTATATTTCTTATATGTAGGAGTTGGCCAGGTGCGGTGGCTGATGCCTGTAATCCCAGCACTTTGGAAGTCCGGGGCAGGTGGATCACAAGGTCAGGAGATTGAGACCATCCTGGCCAACATGGTGAAACACCGTCTCTACTAAAAGTACAAAAATTAGCTGGGCATGGTGGCACACACCTGTAATCCCAGCTCTTCAGGAGGCTGAGGCAGGGGAATCACTTGAACCTGGCAGGCAGAGGTTGCAGTGAGTCGAGGTCACGCCACTGCACTCCAGCCTGGGCAATGGAGCAAGACTCCATCTCAAAAAAAAAAAAAAAAAAAGGATATGTAGGAGTTCCACTCTACTTGATAAAGTTTAACATTAAGATCCTGAAAAATAGAAAAATGTAATGAAAACTAGAAGATTAAATATGAAAGTAATTAAGAATATTGAAAAAATAGATGATTAAGAAAAAGACCCTCGGGTGAAGTTTAATACAATCTCTTCTATAAATCTATGCATAATCACCTCTAAGGAAATGAGAACACCAAAGATTAAAGCAGATTCAGCTAAAATATTATTTATGTCTTTAAGTGCTTTTCACTAATTCATTAGTTGCAATAAAAAGTTTTTTTGTTTTTTGCAAAATGACCCCATAATGAAAACCTTAAATTAAATAATTTTGAAACATCCTTTAATTCTCTATATTGCTCTTCTGGAAATAATATATTTTGAAGCACTTTCACTTCCCTTTAGATGAGAAAAGGTCAAATAACCTCAAGTTTTCTTCTTTTTTTCAGAACAGAAAAACATTCTGTCCCTTCTTTTCATAAATTTGCGTGTGGATATGATTTTTTAAAAATACAGAACAAGGCCCCCATTACTAAGCTAAATTTTCCATGATTGTAAAACACTATGCCAGCAATGGAGCTAAACTGGCTGCCACCTTGTGTTAGTCCATCCTTACACTGCTATGAAGAAATGCCCGAGACTGGATAATTTATAAAGAAAAGAGGTTTAATTGACTCACAGTTCCACGTGGCTGGGAAGGCCTCATGGTGGAAGGTGAAGGGGAAGAAAGGCATCTTCTTCACAGGGCGGCAGGAAGGAGAAATGTGGAACAAAGTGGGGAAAGCCCCCTTAGAGACTGGGTGCAGTGGCTCACACCTATTAACCAAGCACTTTGGGAGGCTGAGATGGGTGGATCATCTAAGGTCAGGAGTTCGAGACTAGCGTGGAGATTGAAATCCCATCTCTACTAAAAATACAAAAAAAAAAAAAAAAAAATTACCTGGGTGGGGTGGCAGGTGTCTGTAATCCCACCTACTCAGGAGGCTGAAGCAGGAGAATTGCTTGAACCCAGGAGATGGCGGCTTCAGTGACCCGAGATTGCACAACTGCACTCCAGCCTGGGCAACAAGAGTCAAACTCTGTCTCAAAAAAAAAAAAAACAAAAAAAGCCCCTTAAAAACCATCAGATCTTGTAAGAACTCACTGACTGTCACAAGAATAGCATGAGAGTAACCACCCCCATGATTCATTACCTCCCACTGTGTCCCTCCCATGACACGTGGGGATTATGGGAGCTACAATTCAAGATGAGATTTTGGTGGGTACACAGCCAAACCCTACCACATCTCTCCTATCCCGTTGATTCTGAGGCTGACTTAGCAGCTCTTGCTAGTTATGGGGAGGTCTCTGCTTTTTTTCCTCACCATAAGTGTTGAAATAAAGATGCTCATTTTAGGGCTGGATGTAGTGGCTTATGCCTATAATCCCAGCACGTTGGGAGGCCAAGGCAGGCAGATCGCTTGAGGTCAGGAGTTCGAGACAAGCCTGGCCAACATGTTAAAACACCATCTCTACTAAAAACACAAAAATTAGCCAGGCATGGTGGCAGGTGCCTGTAATCCCAGCTACTTGGGAAACAGGCACAAGAATTGCTTGAACCCGGGAGGCAGAAGTTGCAGTGAGATCGTGCCACTGCACTTCAGCCTGGGTGACAGAGCGAGACTCTGTCTCAAAAAAGAAAATTTTAGGAGAACGTGCATACTGATTTGTACATATACATATTGAATGTTCAAAGCATATTCACAGAATATTACCTTTATTTAATTTGCTGAGCTGGTGGTACTAATTCCATCTGATGGACTGGGATATGGATCGCTGGCTAAGTTAATGTCATATAACTATGTACTGATGCCAAAGTTAGCCACATCTTACTTCCAGACATTTACCTTATTTCTGGTTTCAAAAATTATTAAATCTTGGCCGGGCGCGGTGGCTCAAGCCTGTAATCCCAGCACTTTGGGAGGCCGAGACGGGCGGATCACGAGGTCAGGAGATCAAGACCATCCTGGCGAACACGGTGAAACCCCATCTCTACTAAAAAATACAAAAAAACTAGCCGGACGTGGTGGCGGCGCCTGTAGTCCCAGCTACTCGGGAGGCGGAAGCAGGAGAATGGCGTAAACCCGGGAGGCGGAGCTTGCAGTGAGCTGAGATCCGGCCACTGCACCCCAGCCTGGGCGACAGAGCCAGACTCCATCTCAAAAAAAAAAAAAAAAAAAAAAAAAAAAAAAAAATTATTAAATCTGAAAATTACTTCTGGTTTTAAAGGGATTCTCTGAAACGGAAAACAGATAAAGACAAGTTGTTGTATGGTGCAAAGTGACGGAAATTAGGCCAAATCCAACCTAAGTTTGTATCATCAATTTCCTTACGTGTAAAATGAAGCTAGTATACGTTTTTGAGGTTATTATGTAGATTAAATGATAAGGTTTATACATAGAACATTTAGTATTTTACCTAGTTCACATAAGACCATCAAGAAATAGTCATAAATTATAAAAATAATGATTTAACTTTGATTTTCGTAAAGTTATCATTAAATGAAAGGTTCAGTACCACTGCTGGTAGCTGCTAAGCTTCACTAAAGACTTATTTTGAAGATGCCATATTTTTTATAAGACTGCTAATCCGTTCAAAAATAGTCTACTACATGCCAGGCACGGTGCTAGGTGCTGGACATAGAGTAGTGAGAAAGAGTCCCTGCCCTCAGGCAGCTTACATTTTAGATGGCTCTATTAGTATTTGCAGCTTGGGCTGCTCCTACAGCTTTCTTGCACCAAATAAGTGTACTTTGATCAAAACCTCAGAAGTGGAATTAATTCAGCACACAGTGTTTGCTGAAGGAAGGGGGATGCGCAAAGAAGAACTTGGGGATTCACCAGGGTACCAATCAACCAATGCCAGTGTCCCACACTGGCCCAGAATCCACATACTATGAACTTAAACTCACTTGGAGAAGTCCTCTAATAAAAGGATAATATTGGTATTATGTACATCTCATACTTAGAGCAAAAACCTCTCCATGTATGTTGTCTTCTCTCTCCAAAGGGAGAATTCATTATATCCCTGCCATATTGCCAAGTTTAGCTAGAATTTTGAGTGGAGCCCCAATCACCAAGTCTTACTTAAGATGCCTTTAGTTCCTATCTAGTATATTTTCAGTCCTTCCTATTTCCCTTTGTTCCTTTGAGCCCTGTGTTTTTAGCACCCCAGACCCACACTGAGTGTGGGTTCTGTCCTATGAAAATGCTCTTACACTCTTGTTAGTAAATTATTCGGGCTTCTGTGTTGCTCTTGAGTTTTGGTTAGGCCTAAGACATTTATTCCATGGGGAAGATTTTTTTTTTCCCTTATCCCTACATTTATTTCTATTTGGGGATCTCTTTTTGCACATTTCTGACCTGAAGCTGCTCTTGAAACTTTTGAAACTTGTTTCCTAAGATCAAGGAGACAACATCATGGAGGTCAGTGGCTATTAATGGGCACAGCCACAGGTTAGTCCGGAACAAAGATAAGGGCTGCTAAAGAGGCCATTGACCTGGGATGTTGGATACAGGGTGTTGCAGTTTGATCCTGCACCATACCTTGAAGGCAGCCTGGCCTGGAATGGCTAATGAGGCTGAGGCAGGTTAGATATCATAAGCGTAATTAGATGAACAATGTGCATGTCTTTTTAACTGCAAGCTAGCTGAGGGTGTGAAAGGGTACTATTTAGACCCCATCATTATATTGCTAGCTCCTAGTCTAGGGAGGTATCTTAAATATGTTGACCCAAATTCCATCTGAATTCAGAGTCAAGGAAGCAGTGACAATGTTGAATTTATGTGGCTTATCTTCACGGTTTCAGGTTTGCTTAGGTTTGATTGATTACCTTCAGTTCTAACCTCAGCTTTGGTTTTTCAGTTCCCCCAAATGGACAGTGTCTTGAGGAGCATGTGACTTGAAGATCTTCCATTCTATAATTTACTTAGAAATCCTAGCTGGAGGACATGGTTACAAGTATTCTTCTGGCTACAGTCATCCTCCTCCTGTTGCAAACAATCTCTATGGAGATGAGAACATAATCGTAGTCATCCTTGATTGCTTACTGCAGTTATCTTTAACTCTGTCTTGACATTAAAGGAAGTGTTATCAATTCCAAAGACTAAGGACAAGTTTTAAAATGTGTAAATATTGTAATTCCAAAACATACCATAGACACAGACACGTGCATATCCAAGATATTAGTAAACCATTATCCACTCAAGGTAATTAGGTGAGTTCTGAGTCACAAATCATTTCCCTTTAATACAAAACTAGGAAAATATCCAAAGACTCGTGAAGATAGCCATCTAAGTACCCGGGCTGGTAAATGTAAAACAAGGAAACCCTGGTTGTAATGTTTTTTATGTACTTTTGGCTGCCTGCCTTCTTACTGTATTTCCAGGAAAACCAAGGTCTTTTCAGATTTGAGAATCAGTTATGCGCTGGCTTTTTGAGTACTTGAGAGTTATTATGCGTCCTAGCGGATGGTTTAGAAGAGGTTGTAAGGGAACCATTTTCATTTCAATCTAAATGCATATTTTGCAACTGTTGATGTATTCTGATAGAAAGCTTCACACCCCAGAATGGATTCTATTAGGTTTTAAAATGATAATTAAATTTCATTTTCTTTTCTTTCTTTGGCTTCAGAGTTGACTGTTAAGTGTCATTTTTTTGGGCTTTATCTTTGGGTCTTCAGCATATTTTACATGCCTGAGGTATTCTTAGACTGATTGCCAACCTCTTTGCAGTTTCTTAAAAAAAAAAATACCCTTTTAACTGCTCCTCCAGTCTAGATGTCTCCTGGACTAGTGTCAATTGTTCTTTCTCTTTTCTCATGTGACTTAAATGGTACATCATCCTGTGTTAGGCTGTTCTTGCATTGCTATAAAGAAATACCTGAGACTGGGTAATTTATTAAGAAAAGAGGTTTAATTGGCTCCCGGTTCTGCAGGCTGTACAGGAAGCATAGCACTGGCATCTGCTTGACTTCTGGGGAAGCCTCAGGGAGATTTTTCTCATGGTAAAAGGCTAAGCAGGAGCAGGACCTTTACAAGGTGGGATCAAAGGGAGGTGCCACATACTTTAAACAGCCAGATTACTATTGG
The DNA here is from genome assembly GCF_043159975.1 of Macaca nemestrina. Lineage (NCBI taxonomy): Eukaryota > Metazoa > Chordata > Mammalia > Primates > Cercopithecidae > Macaca > Macaca nemestrina. The sequence continues at coordinate 9,652,986 of NC_092125.1, read as the reverse complement.
GGACCCCACCAAGCCATGAGGGATCCACCCCCATGACCCAAACCCCTCCTGCCAGGCCCCACCTGCAATGCTGGGGATTACATCTTAACGTGAAATTTGGAGGGGACCTCCAAACTCTATATCAGTCACTAATGAAGACCCCCTTCTACCAGTAAGGTTCAGAATTGAATTCCATTTGTTCCCTAAATACTTACTTGATTGCTTTTATTTTAAAAATGTTTGGTCGAATAGCTCTCCAATACAGAATTTTGCTCATATGGCCACTTAACTCCGTTCCCAAAGTTCGTCCATCCGCATCCTAATTTCTTATGTGCAAAGGGCTTGTGATTACACTGAGTTCTGCAATTTACAGTTTCACTCCTGAAAATCATTCTTTTATTAATTAAAGAATCAGATTAAGATTTGATTTCCATCTTTTCCCACTCACTGGCTAATTTGGCTTTGAAATTCAGTCTATATGAGCCTTAACGTCTATGAAATATGGATACTATTAACAATGATGGAAGAGTGTTAAAAGAAAATATGCATGTAAATCAGTCATAAGTGCTTGACTTGTGGGTAGACACATGAGCAGTGTTAATTATGATATTGCTCCAGCTGAAAAGGTTGAAAGGGCAGAAGAGAAAAAAAGAAGAAGGGAAGAGGGGAAGTAGCAGAAGAAAGGAAAAGAAGAAAGAGAAATGCAAGAGCATGTAATGGCTAAAATAATGAGATGGTAGCTTAGCCTTTTAGGAAGGTTTGCCAAGTATCACTTCCTTTAATTTACATAGTTCTCATCTTCCATGCAATTACAAAGTGTGATGAGAGTCTCTCTGAAATTTATTGTTTTCCTTTCCTTTCTTTTTCCCTCAGGAAGATGCCAATAGAAACTGCTTTTCAGTTTCTCTCTGCTGGCCCTTTGCCCTAACTTTTGACCTCCTCTCTGCATTAGCTAAACTCCACCTCACCCCTCTATCAAACAGCTTGACCACTTCTTCGCTGTTGTGACAGCTCTGATTCATGAGAGGACTCTATCCCCTGCCGCCAAAGGGCTGTTTCAACCCAATTAGATAATGTTGGAGCTAGACTTAATTTAAATAGGTTTTGAGGCTGCTGTCTCTATTTTGTAAACTATATATTTTAAAAATCTACTGATTTTTGTCTAGTTAATTCAGCTGTCCTTACATAAACTTCATTTAAAAAGTCATTGGAACATCAGCATAGCACATGTGGAATAAATATAGGAGTTAATTTTCAGTACAACTGGTCTTTAAAGTTTAATAGTCAATAAATATAAACACGAAATGACAGTTGCCTCATTACAAATGTAAACACATATATAAACCTACCCAGTAGCAATTTGAAACAAGCTTAGGAATCCACCTCCTACTTTTGTTATGCCTGAGCCTTTCTTCATCAAGGCTATCTTTCCCTTTGATTTATTAGTTCCTTCCTTACCACTGTGGCTATCAAATAAGGGCCCTAAAATAGTTATTTCTAATGAAAAATAACTTTAGGATTTTAGCAAAGAGAGAAAAAAGACTCTTCATATAACCCTTTCAATTAAAGAAAACTGAGCTACAATGTGCATTTTTATCCAGAATATCACCATTTGCCCCAGGCCCACCCAACCCTTGGTGTGCTTAAGACATGGCTCTGTCAGATGTAAAACTCTGGACATAACTGCTGTGGGGAAGAAAAGCCACCCACTCATGCCCAAGAAGCTGCTTCAGATTCCCTGATGATCAGGTTCAAGGTCATTTTTCTGTACCTTCTTTGTTAAAAGATGCTTTGATTACACAGAATTCTTTCAATTTTTTTTGGCCTTTGTTCTCTTATAATTCAGTGAGAATAAGAGAATGTCAGTTGCTTCAGCAGTTAGTGACACTGGTTAGAACTCCCTTCAGATGAAAGTCTGAGGCCCAGATGAGCTCTGAGCTGGATGTTCCCCAGTGGGGTTAGCCTTCCACAGCTCTCAGAGCACAAAGACGATTTTGAGTCTCAGCTGTCACTCTTATCAAATATTCTTACCCTTTTGCAGCAATTACTTTTGTCACTATTGCTATTACGGTTCTGCTAAAATCTCTCTTTCTCATATTTCTGTAAAGTCATGCACTGCATAATGATGTTTTGGTCAACGATGGACCACTTATACAAAAGTAGTCCTATAAGATTATAATACTGGGTTTTTTTTGTTTTTTTTTTTTTAGACAGGGTCTCACTCTGTTGTCCAGGCTGGAGTGCAGGGGCCATCTTGGCTCACTGCAGCCTCAACCTCCCAAGGCTCAGGTGATCCTCTTACCTCAGCCCCTGATTAAGTGGGACCATGCCCGGCTAATTTTGGCATCTTTTTTTAGTGGAGATGGGGTTTTGCTATGTTGCCCAAGCTGGTCTTAAATTCCTGGACTCAAGCAATCCACCTGCCTCAGTCTCCCAAAGTGCTGGGATTACAGTGTGAGCCACTGCACTGGCCTAATACCATATTTTTACTCTACCTTTTCTACGTTTTGATGTTTACATACACAGGTGTTTCCTATTGTATTCAGTACAGTGACATGCTATACAGATAGCCTTAGAAGCAATAGGGAGTATGATAGAGCCTATGTGTGTACAAGGTTATACCATCTTGGATTGTGTGAGTGCACTCTATGATGTTTAGATGACGAAGAAGTCACCTAATGATGCATTTCTCAGAATGTGTCTTCATTGTTAAGTGAGGCATGACTGTATAAGAAATAAATTTATTTTCAGCACGTGTTGACTACTTTATCTTAACAAAATGTTAACATAGTCTAGCCTTTACTACAGAAGTCGGCATCATAATATGTAGATTGCTTATGCTAATCGGGAAACGTTAAGGTAAACTATGTCTATTTTAAGTGAAGTAAGTGGTTTAAATGACTCCATTTCAAAGAAAACTTCTTCAGTAATTCTTTTAAAAAATCTGCCTCTAAGTGTTTCCATTCCCAATAGTAAAAATAAATAGACAAACAAACAGCTCTTACTAAAACAACAGTAATTTGCTATCTTGCACCAGAAGAAATGAGATTTCAAATGTGGAGAAGGTCTGGGATAGTAACACCACTTTTAGAAATTACACATTATGTTTGTTTTAACATAAATTTGAATTCAAGGAAATTTTCGTGCTCTCAAAGAAACTGAAGAACTTCAAATAAGTTACCTACAAACACACAGTCTCATTATTTTCAGCATACTAACTTCTAATTTTTATTAATTTACCATACACAATATTGCCTGTAATTTTAATTAACTAATACATGCCATTTTATATTCTGCATTTTACATACATTTACTTATATCAGTATAAATTCCACATTTCTTATAATAATAAAGTATTATATAAGTTTAGCAGTTTAACATTCCATAATGTTAAACTGTTCCCCTGTTGTTGTGTGATGGTGTTAATAACAGTAGTAACAACAGCTACCATTCATTAACTGTTCACACAATAAATACTATGTTAAAAGCATCGTTTATCAAAGTAACGAAGAATCTTGATTTGTCATGTGGAAATGCATAGATTTTAGAACTCGGTATATAACAAGTCCTTGAATAACTTTGTTTAATTCAACTTTATTTTCTTATAATTATAATATTGGCGGAAAAAAATGTTAGTTGGGGCCAATGTCTGTGTGGAGTTTGCACAGACTTCCCATGTCTGTGTGGGGTTTCTCCAGGTACTAAGGTGAGCAAGAACCTATCAACAATGTTATGTGAGGACTTACTGTACTAATATCTGTGTGACTTTAGTCAAGAAAAAAAAATTCCCTATTTTTTTCTTCATCTTCAATATCTTCTTGTGAACACATACAAATAATAGCTGACTTAGAGGTTGTACCTCCCACTGAGCCTCACATGTAGTAGGTGTTCAAGAAATGAGGGAATATTGTTACTGGGAGCTGCCTAAAGTTGACTTACATCCATAAAATGAGATTTATTTCATTTTGTGTGTATTTCCAGATGGATCTCCAGGATAACTAAATTGTCAATGCCACCTGCAATATGCTATGTTCATTTTTTATTTTTATTTTTATTTTTTTTTCTAGACAGAGTCTTACTCTGTCACCCAGGCTGGAGTGCAGTGGTGTGATTACCTCTCATGGCAACCTCCACCTCCCAGGCTCAGGTGATCCTTCCATCTCAGCCTCTCAAGTAGCTGGGACTACAGGTGTGCACCACCGTGCCAGGCTAATTTTTGTATTTTTTTGTAGAGATGGGGTTTCACCATGTTGCCCAGGGTGGTCTTGAACTCCTGGACTCAAGCAATCTGCCTGCCTTGGCCTCCTGAAGTGTTGGGATTTTAGGCATGAGCCACCATGCCAAGCCAATTTTTTATATACCAAATCCTCACCAAGGCTGCCTTTCTGTCATTCTTTCTATACTTGTTCATTCTTCACTTCTTTCTCTCAACAAATATCAGAATGTGTTGCACACCTAGCTGTCTGGAAATCACTGCAATACTCCAGATTGTAACTGCTGTGAAGGAAATTCCTCTATTCAACAGGAATCAGAAGACCCTTGTGCAGTATAGGCAGTAGATAGGCAGAGAGGGCTGGTAGATAGGCAGAAGTATGTATGTGTGAGCATTTTTTAAAAAACTATGTCTGTCTTCCCCCGGAAATTATAATTAATCATCTTGATATTATACTATATCAGACAGAATGACCAAGATTTAACCTCCTGGGAAAGACAGATATACAAACAGATGATAATACAATATAATATTATTATATTATATACATTATGTACAAAATGTTATGGCAGTATATTTGTGCCTGAGGGACTAGGGGTTGGTAAGAATTAGCTTTTGAATTATTATTTTTTGAAATGAGTAGCAGTTTACCAGACAAATAGAAAGGCACCCCAAATAAGAAGATGTTGCCTACTCACAGAAAACAGAAGGAGCAAAGTAAAGTATGGAGCATAGGAGAGAACTGAGTATCTGGCAGCCACTTCCTATAGCTGTAATAATTTTGGTTGGAGATTAGTATTAGAAGAGGAGGGAGAGAAAGCAAGCTAGGCAGTTAGGAAATCTCACGTACCTCCCATGAGACAGGCAGTATTCTAGACATCTTGTGCATATTTTGTCTTACGACTCTCAGAACAACTGTATTTTAGAGGTGGTGCCAGTGAGACTTCGAATATGAGGCCGGCTGTCCAAGGTCCTGTAGCAAGAATATATCAGAATTGGTGTTTAGAGCCAAGTCTTCCAGCTCAAAACCCACCTTCTCTTCACCTCTAAGATGCAATGGGGAAACCATTTAGGGATCTTCTCATTTATTTGGGCTTAACTAACTTCTCTGCTGGAAGATAAATCTTTGGGATTTTGTTCTCTGTTGTCTCAAAAACAGACATTCTACAAAATGTATTTTACTTTCCTTTGATGTTTTTCAAAAAGAAATGCCACCTCTCCGTGGAAGGATTATGTATGTAGCGGATTCTTCTCTATAACCTTCATGCTTTCTTCATTTTACATTTTTACCATTTATGCATCTTTGCTGTGCTCCACTCTTTGCCCTTACATGGGGGCAAATGGAGGATCTTTTAACTTTTTTAGAGTTCTTCTGTTTGCTGTTATCATGACCTTTCTTAGGCCTTCAGCAAGAAGACTGGTTGTCTCAGTTATCTGTCATTCTGAAGATTGGCACCTTTAGGGAGGGAGTCAGAGCTCTGGAGATTTCCTTGAAGAGAATGCCATTCTGGCACGTTGCAGAATGACACTATCCCGGTGGCCAGCTTTCTCCATCCATCCTCATTGCCCCAGCTTGTGCACCTGACATGAAGTGTGGCTGAGTCTGACCTCATTTCTTGTGCTTCCTACAGGGAAAATCCTGCTGTCCCCAAAGAAATACCCTGCCCTACTCAAGGCGGTTATTTAATTGCCCCTGAGGCTCATGATCTTCTGTAGGGCCAGGGGTTCGCAGCGTCTGCGTCCAATCTGCCCTAAAGCACCCCTCTTCCTGTCATATAATCTCCTCCAAATCAAGCATGAACAATTCTCTAGACCAGAAATCAGCAACCGATTTTTCTTCTTCTTCTTTTTTTTTTTTTTTTTTTTTTTTTTTTTGAGACAGAGTCTTGCTGGGTCGCCCAGGCTGGAGTGCAGCGGTGCAATCTCGGCTCACTGCAAGCTCCGCCTCCCGGGTTCACACCATTCTCCTGCATCAGCCTTCCGAGTAGCTGGGACTACAGGTGCCCGCCACCACGCCCGGCTAATTTTTTTGTATTTTTTGGTAGAGACGGGATTTCACCGTGTTAGCCAGGATGGTCTCGATCTCCTGACCTCGTGATCCGCCCGCCTCGGCCTCCCAAAGTGCCGGGATTACAGGCGTGAGCTACCGCGCCCGGCCCAGCAACTGATTTTTATAAGGGGTCAGATAGTACATATTTTAGGCTTTGTGGGTCATACTGTTTCTGTTACAACTACTCAACTCTGCCATGGTAACGTGAAAGCAGCCAGAGACAATATGTAAATGAATGGCTGTGGCTGTGTTCCAATAAAACTTTATTTATAGACTCTGATATTTGAATTTCAAATAATTCGCACAATTCTTTTAGTTTGTTCCAAACATTTAAAAATGTCAAAACCATTCTTAGCTCACAGGCTACACAAAAACTGGCAGCAGGGTTGCAGTTTGCCCACTCTTGCTCTGGGGAGATTGCTGTGGTGCTGCTTTTTCTGCAGAGTAAATTGGGATCTGACCACTAGAGTCTCCAAGCTGGCTGTTTTTCTGTAGCATCTCCAATCCAGAGCAGCTTTTCCTAGCTCCTAGTAATCATGCAGTTTCTGCCTATAGACTTCGACTTCAGTTTTCTCCTATATTCGTGCTGTCCTTCCCTCTGTGATCGAGGAAGGTGCGTAGGTGTAAGTCCTGTTAGGAAGCCGATACCTAATCTACAGGTAAAACATGGATTTTTTTTCTTTCTGGAAAATGTCTTTATTATTTAACCTTTTTCTATTTTTGAGAAATAGAATTCGATCTCTAAATGAATTAAATTAAACTGCTAACTAGTGTGTGATTTTTGGAATGAATATATTTGAACTTCATTCAAATGATATTTCAGATTATTCTTTTTCTTCTTGAGATTGTATTGCAAACAGAAAGATAACTTTGGCAAGTAAATTAAAGGATTGACAAAACAAAAGTGTGAATTAAGGCAAAAAATAGATGCCAATGCCTACTTTTGTTGTTGCTGTTCATTCATTCATTTACTCAGCACATATTTGTATGTGCCAGGCACTATATTTCAAAGTGAGATCTCACTTTATATCTATCTTGACATACAAAGATGAGTAGAATACTATGCTTGCATTTTAGAGAACTACATGAGAGACAGAGAACCAGTGAGATGTATCTTTATATATCAACTCAATAGCTGTTGGTCACATTGTAGGACGCATAGGGCACAACCAATCATTGAAAGAAGGGTTGCTCTGCATGGTCCACGTGATATGGTAAAGCAGCATGTTCTATAGAGGGCAGAGTCCTGGGCCAGTTGCCTTACTCCCCTGAGTCTTTAAATCTGTAAAACGAGACGACTACATTGCAGATTTGTGGTGAAGACTAAATGGAAGTTCATATGCATGCATAGGGTAATGCTCAACACATAGGCCTTAAAAAATTCACATCACGGGATAAGTTTGGTTTTCTTATTGATAAGCATATGGCTTTCTAGAAATGTTACATTGAGTTACTAGTAAATTTACTTCTGAATCAGAGATATTTACTGACTATGTGGTATGTTCGCATGGCTATACTTCACATTGTGTACAAAACGGAGGTATTACCTGTTCTCACTTATAAGTAGGAGCCAGCCTATGGGTATACAAAGGCATCCGAGTGATAATAACGGACATTAGAGATTCAGAGGGTGGGAGGAGGGTAAGGGATAAAAACTACCTATTGGGTACAATGTACACTACTTAGGTGATGGATGCACTAAAATCCTAGACTTCACCACTGTGCAATTCACCTGTGTAACCGAAAACCATTTGTATTCTTAAAGCTAATGAAATAAAAACAACAACAACGGAGGTATGTAGGATAAGGTCTTTCTGTTGGGTTGCTTATCAAACATCTTTTTATTTTTATTATTATTATTATACTACAGGTTAGAAAGATAATCTTATGCAAACCATATGAGATCATACTTATTGACCGATTTTGTCATCTTTTTGTGTCTGTTTAGATATGAACAGTAATGGCACATATTTTGGTTGTGAGTCACTCAGTGGACTGTGGATTGAATGAACTGTATCCATCCCCATCATGATGTACAACACCAGTCTCTTCACTAGTAGGTATTTTTAAACTAATATCATGTACACAGTTATATGTTGAGATTTTCAACAGAGTACCTATTTTTATAATGAAAAATGTGCAAAACACATGTATTTGTGTTGCTGGTATGAAATATGGCTAGATCTAGTCTATTTCTGTATCAACCAATTGTAAAATGAAGGAGCATGCTGAGCTGTATCTATTAGGTGTAAGTATACAAATATGATAATTATGTATACCTGTATAGGCAGAATTTAGAACTGTAGAATCTTCCCTCTTTTTTAATTGAATTAAAAAACATCACTGGACAGTTTCAATATCTTCTGGTTAATATTATATAGATCTGGTGCCAATGTAAGCTTAAACTTTTTACCTAGTTTATACTTTGAAGCAGTTTAATTTTATTATACAGGGTATTTGATGTGCTTCCACTTACCGATGCACCATACTAACAGTTGGTGTATGATATTTATGCTGTTATGGAAAGAAAGTTAAACTCAGTCAGAAGATGTTAATTTTATTTCGTCTCCAGCATTTCTCCTCATACTAGTCCCCTAATCTCTCGGCCTCAGTTTCATTTGAAAAATGATAGGAATCGCTTCTGCTTTACCTACTTCATAAGATTTCCTTTGAAGGTCCAAAGAGGTAACGGATGTGAAATTATTAGCTAACGCTCAAACTCTGTAAAAATAAATGGTGTTATCTGTGGTCAACTAACATCACAAGTAGGAAGCTGGAAAAAATTGTGACCATAATTGTCTCTTCAAATTGATTAACGCAGTCTACTATTTTATATGTTACTTACCTAAGAGATAAATGATAAAATCCTAATTAATTCTAATTTATGACCCAAATTCATTTTGTATATTTGAGAAAATTATGTTTAAATGATATATGAGGAAACATGTTTCTCACACACCCATGCACACAGCAATCCCCACCAACCATAAGGAATTTCTGCTGCTGCTTCCCTCCAGCGTGTTTACTCTTATTCGATTTTATCTATTAGGTCTTTACACATGAAGGAGAAAGATATATTAGATATTTCTTACGTGTACTTTAGTTTCAAGATACTAAGGAAACAATGGAGGAATTTGGTGAGATTGTAAATATTATTTAAATATAATATTTAAAACATTTGTTAACTGAAATCTTTTTAACATCTTCTATGGCCATTCTCTTTAGCTAGGAGAATACAGCTAGCCTGTTTAAAATGAACAACTGAAAATGTAATCTTAACAAATATATTCAGTAATATTGAGAAAGACTTTTCCACTAAATTTAAACAAGTTATATAACAAGGCTTATGCAATGAAACTGGTTTGCAAATTCTAATTCCTGAAATTAGATATGATTTTCACTAGAAGGGCAGTGGTCTGTTACATGAATAAAATTTTTGCATATAAATGAAACAAAAATCCTAACAGGTGACATATTCACTAGCTAATATTGTAGCGTAGTGCTGAAGTATGCAGGATCTATAGTCAGACTGCCTGAGGTTGCAACCCAGTTCCACCATTTTGTAGCTTTGCAAAGTTGGACAAGTCATTTAATTTCTCTGCGCTTTAGTTTGCACATTTATAGAATGAGACTGATAAAAAGAGATCTATCTGATTGCATAGGCTTGTTGTATGGATTACATGAGTTAATATGGGCAAGTGTTTGGGAGCAGTGTGAGACTTACTAAGTTATCAGTCAGTTCCCTGGGGAGTGTGGGATTATCCTGATGAGCACAGATTTTAGAATCAGAAAGCCCTGGGTCAAAAGTCATTTATTAATTGTGAAGTTTTCAAAAGCCTCAATTTCTGAGAAATAAAATGGTAATGATTATGATATACTCCATACTGCCTTTGTTCAGATGGCTTAACACAGTATCCACACAAGGAATGGTAGCTATCACCTTTGTCAGACATTGTAAAGATATCATCACAAATCATTATATAGTATGATTTTAAAATAATGTAAATCAGAGAACTTCTGAATTTGAAAATGTCCTTGCCATGTGTTATATTTAAAGAACTTTTGTAAATGTGCTCAATTATAGGATTTATTTTGTTAGATTCAGAATTTCTAAAAAGATTAACAAATATTTAAATCAAACAACAAAATGCAAACATAGCTTGAATATGGAATACTGAAATGACCAAAAAAAAATGGCTTTATTAGGCCAATCAAGGAATATCAAATGAATGTTCAATTTATTTTGAATTTTGGACTGTCACCATGTTTAAAATGACTTTTTTTTTTTTTGCAGGAGAGAAAGAGGGCAAAAAAGAAAGGAGGTATAAATGTAGAAAATGTTTCACAAAGCAATGGGGAGTAAGGGCTTGAACTTTCACTTTCATAATCATGAGTTCTATATCAGATGTACACTTGTTTTTATTATGAATCAACTTAAGATATTGTCCTTTGAGCTTACATTGGACAAAATTCAGTGGTTTTAGTGGGTGACATTTTCCAAATGAGTCATAGTTTGTTCCCAAGGTGGAAAGTACTGATAACTTGAGGCAATATTTAGAGTCAAGAGCATGAGCCCATGTTTTGTGTCCATCTCTCTAGTTGAGCCAGTTGCTGGGCTGACGTGTATCACTCAGACCAGAAAGCCAAGTGTTGTTCCCTCACGTCCTCCTTATAAACCATCTAAAACAATGACAGCGTTTGGTTTGTCCAACTCTGTCCATCTCTGTACCCAGAAAATCTTTCACATGTAAATTTCATCTGACTTACCTGACTTGCTTATAATTCAGATTAAAATGTTATCTGGGATTGCTTTGCACACACCCATTTATTCTTCTTATTTATTTTTGCAGTAACTTCTTCAGCCTTTATAGAGTTTTCCTCTGATGAGGACAGTAGTGGTTATGGAGGAAGCTTTGGGGCATAAAGGCTTTGGGGGTGCATTTCTTGGTAAGAACCTACATACTATGGACATGGGTACAGGCCTGGTTGCTGTGTTGCTGTCCCTCCATGAGGGCCTGGGTGAGAGATGCTCATGGCGCTGATGTGATGCTGGCCTGCTCTCCCAGGGCCTGAAGCATGCCATACTTCTAGCCCTTCAGTGTGGCCAACATGCACATTAAGAAGTCTCATATTAAGATTTAGAATGTAATAAAATGAAAAAAGCAAGGTTATGCAGTTGGAATGCTGGCACTGCTGTATTATTAGTCCATTTTCTGTTAGTCCATTTGCTGCTGATAAAGACATACCTGAGACTGGGCAATTTGCAAAATAAAGAGGTTTAATGAACTTACAGTTCTATGTGGCTGGGGAGGCCTCACAATCATGGTGGAAAGCAAGGAGGAGCAAGTCACATCTTACATGGATGGCAGCAGGCACAGAGAGAGCTTGTGCAGGGGAACTCCCCCTTATAGATCCTTTAGATCTCTTGAGACTTATTCACTACCATGAGAACAGCATGGGAAAGACCTGCCCCAACGATTCAGTTACTTCCCAACAGGTCCCTCACACAACATGTGGGAATTCAAGGTGAGATTTGGGTGGGGACACAGTCAAACCATATCACCTACTAAACAGACATATTTTTGTGGATTTCTACTTATCTTTGTGGTTTTATGGTCATTATATATATTTGTGATGTTTACCTTAACATCACAAGTTAAATTATGTATGTCTTTAGAAGTCTTCTTCTGGCTGGGTGCAGTCACCTGTAATCCCAGCACTTTGGGAGGCTGAGATGGGCAGATCGCTTAAGGTCAGAAGTTTGAGACCTGCCTGACCAACATGGTGAAAACCCATCTCTACTAAAAAAAAAAACAAACAATTCACCAGGTGTGGTGGCACACACCTGTAATTCCAGCTGCCCAGGAGGCTGAGGCATGAGAATCGCTGGAGCCTAGGGGGTGGAGGTTGCAGCGAGTTGAGATCGCACCACTGCACTCCAGCCTAGGCAACAGAGAGAGACTCCACCTCTAAAAAAAAAAAGGAATCCAGTATCTGTCTGATACTACTTAAATGCAGACTATGGAGTAGACATGGGATGTTCAGACCTGAAGTATAATTTGGAGATACGAAATAGATGAAACCTTTACTACAGTGGGATTCTGAGAATAGCCCCTAACTTTACACATGGCATAATCATGGTAAAGGGAAGCGTATAAGCCTAGGAATGGAGGTGTATTCCAGCAGGCTGTATTGTGGGTCAAGCAGAAGGTGAGTCCTTTAAGAAGAGAGCCTGCTCAATGGTGACTGGAAGTGGAATCAATGAGCTGTGAATTTCCCAGAGAGGTTTAGTGACTCTCTCGGATGTGTTGGCTACCAATGTCCTCTCCTTCCTTGCTGACCAAGCCCCACCTAGTAGCACCAAGCCTTACCTGCATGCCATGATCCCATGAGCCTCCTTGTGCTTAGACGTACAGTCCATTAAGCAAACTCATGTTCTTCCTTTCAGACTCAGTTTACAGGCACTGTCATCTGTGAAAACTTCCTTGATCTTCCCCTTAAAATTCACTGTTTCTTTTTCTGCTCTTCTGTACTGTGTGTATGCCTGTGTTATAAATCACGCTCGCTTCTTTTGCAATGATTTGTTGATATAAAAACTATCTCACTATGGTGTTAGCTAGTTGAGGGCAGTTCCTGTCTTGTTCATTCTTGTTTTTCCTGGGTCCAGAACTCAACCAATAGTTACCGATAAAATTAGTGATTCAAATGGTTGATGACACATTTTGTCCTTAGATTGCACAAGAAATAATTGCATTTGGCATGTTACAAAGATTTCCATGAAATGTCTTTCAATATGGATGTTATCTTAAAATGTTATTAATATAAATCTGTAAAAAGTATGACCAGAAAAAAATGAAAAGTGGCAAATTTTATCTTACCATGATGTTTACATCATTGTAAATATTTTTATCAAAAGATATTAGGAATTTTGAAAATGTATATCTGACTCTACTACCTACCTTCTTAATTTATCATTAAGCTTTATTGATTGATTGATTGATTGATTGTGTCCCTGGGTGGGCTGGAAAATTTGATTTTTAGAGCAGCATTTCAACAATGATGAGAAATATTCTGACCTCATGTTAACTGAAGGTGGAGTGACTGCCCTAATATGAGTTAGTGAGAAAAATATTTTTAAAATAGTTAAGGTTTTCTTTTATTATAATAACCGTCATATTTCTTTTGATTGCTTTTGTTCAACACTCCAGGCTTGAATACATCACTGTTTTTAAATTATACATATTAAAGCATATTTACATAAATATAAAGCACAGACATGCTATATAATTTATATATATAATTCATATGTCCAAGGAAGTCCCCGACCATTAATCATTTGGGAAAGGTAGAAAATGTATATGTGTTATCATTCTTTTTTTTTTTTTGAGAGGGAGTTTCAGTTTTGCTCTTGTTGCCCAGGCTGGAGTGCAATGGTGTGATCTTGGCTCACTGCAACCTCCGCTTCCCAGGTTCAAGCGATTCTCCTGCCTCAGCCTCCTGAGTAGCTGGGATTACAGCCATGCACCACCATGCCTGGCCAATTTTGTATTTTTAGTAGAGGTAGGGTTTCTCCATGTTGGTCAGGCTAGTCTCGAACTCCCGACCTCAGGTAATCCACCCGCCTCAGCCTCTCAAAGTGCTGGGATTACAGGTGTGAGCCACTGCACCTGACCTGTGTTATTATTCTTGTAGATTTAAGCTATTTGTTTAAAAATAGAGTGAAAAATAACTGAACCAAAAGAAAGTCCTCTGTCAATAAATGAGTAGGTATACATCACTCAGAGAAGGACTTAAAATTGTTTAATTCAACTGTTTCTTCTTGAATTGTACGATTTTAACTGAAATTCTATCATACAATTTTAACGTGAAAGATCATTAAGTCCACTAAAACAGTGTTTTAACACATGACACCCATCTTTGTTGCTTGCTGTAGACCAATCATATACAGTGAAGTCAACATGAGCTAATGAGATAGAGTAGCACAAATTATGTCAAGCCACTCGGATTTCACAGATGGCTGTAGATAGGTAACTGTAAAGCACTGGGCTAATAAAGATAATTTTTAAGAGAAGAAAATAGGTGATAGGTTACTCCAGTTGCCAGCACATAAACTATTGTAGATTAACATGCATCAAGCAAAAAGGGGTAATGTTTGAATGAACCATATATACCATATCAAGAGTATTCATCCAGTTGTGTAACCAGAAATATAATGGAATAATGTAGGTATTATCACATTATTAAAGCTTTGATATGCTCAAGTAGCTGGCAATACTGCAATAATAATTACTGTTGAATGAAAATGGCTATTTCTTTCTATGTATGTATTTAATATGTGATATATATTTATTATATTATGATATATATCATCTGTTTCTCCTGTGTGTAGATATGTGTCATATATTATATATGTGTAGATTATATGTGTCATATATGTATAGATGATATGTATCATATTTTATATGATATATATTATTTATATATTTTTATATATCATTTGAATATGTCATATATAAAAACATATATAAAAAGATACATAAATTTATATATCTATTTATACATATATATATATAAACGATAGGCTCACTGCAGCCTCAACCTTTTGGGCACAAGTAATCTTTTCACCCCAGTCTCCCAAGTAGCTGGGACTACAGGCTCATGCTCCACACCTGACCAATATTATTATTATTATTATTATTATTATTATTATTGTAGAGACAGGGTTTCACTTAATTGCCCAGGCTGGTCTCCATCTCTTGGGCTCAAGTGATCCTTCATTCCTGGCATCCCAAGGTTTTGGGATTGCAGTTGTGAGCCACCACACCCAGCCTGGAAGAAATATTTTTTATTGTTTCAAAAGCTAACACCTGACAAAATACCTGCTTGTTTCCTGATACCTTTATAAGTCTCTATTTTATGCATTTGAGGATGAACATTTCTTACTATTTTCTAACTTTCTTTTTAACGAAAAGACTTACAATTTTATGTTGAAATTGATCATAACAATAATGACTACCATACACTCAGCTGGTAACTTTCAGGGAGTTCCTAGCCACGTTGTCTCTTAATCTTCACAAGTCTTCAAGGACTCCATTATCATCTTCCGCGTACAAATGAGGAGGCATGTACTGTGCTGTGTACGCTACTGATTGGCATATGTATATAACCTAAATTTGTAAGACTGATTTCCAAAGACTTTGTAAGGAAGTCAGCCTCTCCACTATAGGACAGACACGTAAATACGGAGGCATATAATATTTTCATATGGGGAAATAGGGAACTAATTTTATTTTTGAAAATAAAATTAATTTAGAAAATACGCTTCAGGTTAACCCTTGCTAATTTAATATTCTGGAGAGTAAATAGCTTCTAAACTCATAATTAAGGATTTTCCCTACTATGCTTCCATGGGAACCAATGTGCATACAAATGAGAATCTATATCTATTTGGAGACACATTCTCAGTTAGGATACAAGCAGGAGGCTTTCAGGAGAATGCATTACCCATTTTTAAGATTGAAAATTTTATTCATAAAAATCAAATAATATCATTTAACCTGTTTTCTTATGTCTTGTTTCTTTCACTTGAATGATGGATGTAAATACCGTGAAATCAATGGACATGTCCTATAATTGATTGATTCCCTACAGTGGGGACTAGGATTCTTGGTCTCAACAAGTGTCTCTTCTATCCCATCCCACTCCCATCAAAATGCTTTCACATGAACTGTCTCTTTTTAGTTCAATTAGTTGAAAATAATTTTGCTGATTTATCTCATATTTTGCTTCTTTCTATGATAGAGATATAATTACCGGTGTTCCTTTAGATATCCCCTCAGCTGTGTTATTTATCCCAAAAAGGAAAATTTAAATGTAGGAGCAAACAAGCCTAGGAAACAGAACTACTTTTGAAGTAGTGGTTTTAACATCTGTTTTGTGAAGCAGAGTCTCGCTCTGTCACCCAGGCTATAGTGCAGTGGCACGGTCTTGGCTCACTACAACCTCAGCCTTTCAGGTTTGAGTGAACTCTCATTCCTCAGCCCCTTGAAGAGCTGAGATTACAGGCATGTGCCACTACACCTGGCTAATTTTTTTTTTTTTTTTTTTTTTTTTGAGACGGAGTCTCGCTCTGTCGCCCAGGCTGGAGTGCAGTGGCACTATCTCGGCCCACTGCAAGCTCCGCCTCCCAGGTTCACGCCATTCTCCTGCCTCAGCCTCCCGAGTAGCTGGGACTACAGGCGCCGCCACCACGCCCGGCTAATTTTTTCTATTTTTAGTAGAGACGGGGTTTCACCATGGTCTCGATCTCCTGACCTTGTGATCCGCCCGCCTCGGCCTCCCAAAGTGCTGGGATTACAGGCGTGAGCCACCGTGCCCGGCCAAACTATAATTTTTTTATTTGTAGTAGAGACAGATTTTACCATGTTGGCCAGTCCGGTCTCGAACTCCTGGCCTCAAGTGATCCTCCCACCTTTGCCTCCCAAAATACTGGGATAACATCGGTTTTTTTAATAAAGAAGATAATTATGATATTGTGAAGTCATTTGAAATTTGAAGGGATTAAATTATTTGAAAAGAAAGTCATGTTGTAAATGACTTTAAATATTTGAAGCCAGAGAATTCGGGTATTCTATTTATTCATTCAGCAAATATTTAGTGACCTCCTATAGTATAGCATACCCTGGGACTACAAACTATACACAAAATGCCTGTCCTTACGGAATTTACGTTTCTAGGTAGCTGTTAGACATGGGTAGGGACAGGATGTGTGGAAAGGAACAGAATGTGTGTGTGTGAGTGTGTGTGTGTGAATGTGTGTGTGTGTGGGCGCACGCACGTGTGCGCAGGAATGAAGAAAAAGTGATCGTTAAATATATGTATACACAAAAAGTAATAAATTTATTTTAAATGAAAGCAACTCCTTTTTATAGCAAAATTGCATTCAACTTTTCTAAAGCATAGTTTGAGTTTACAAAATTTGACGTTTTTACTCACAAAAATGTCATATTTTGATCATTACTAAAAACAAAATTTTTGATAAAATATCTGTTGTGCTTTTAAAATGGTTCATATATTTCTTTCTTTTTCTTTTCTTTTTTTTTTTTTTTTTTTTGAGATGGAGTCTCACTCTGTTGCCCAGGCTGGAGTGCAGTGGTGTAATATTGATTTACTGCAACCTCTGCCTCCCGGGTTCAAGCAATTCTCCTGCCTCAGTCTCCCAAGTAGCTGGAATTACAGGTGCACACCACCTCACCCAGCTAATTTTTGTATTTTTATTAGAGACGGGGTTTCACCATATTGGCCAAGCTGGTCTCGAACTCCTGACCTCATGATCCACCCACCGTGGCCTCCCAAAGTGCTGGTATTACAGGCATGAGCCACCGTGCCCAGCCCTGGTTCATGTATTTCTAATCATTTTTTAACTCTTTCTAAAATACTTGTAGATGTGAGTAGAATTTAAAGGAAAATTTCTCAAGACATTTTCATCAGATTGTACTGAAGAGTGGTTATGAGGGATGATGGGGGGCAGAAAATGTGAGCACTCTGAGACCTAAAGGGGAAAAAATTGTTACCCTTTCACCAAAGGAAGAAAAGCAACTCCCAGTTTTTTGGTTCTTCGATTAAAGTTTAAGTCTTCTCTGTGCTGAAACATGGAGTCACTTGGAAGTGTTGAGCTTTTATTATTTAATCGCAAGGAAGTTTGGTTGTGGAACTGGAGTAATTGATTCATAAACATTACTGTATTACAGATAATATGGAATGTGCACTTGAGAGCTTGTGACAAAGTGAGGTGGAAGGTGGGACTCTGCTTCAGAGGCAGGGCTCGGACACCAGAACAATGAGGACTTGCTAAAACAGGAATGGGGCAGAAGCCGCTTTCCATTAAGGCATGCCTACCAGTGTGCTGTGTCAGTTTACTGTTGCCACGGCAACAGTTACCGCCTCTTTCCACGGCAATAGTTACCGCCTCTTTCCACAGCCATGACTGGCAACCCAGAGGTTACTGTCCATTTCCTAGGAATTTGTGCACAAACTGCCCCTTAATCTGCATGCAATTAAAAGTAGGTATAAATATGATTGAAGAACAGACCTGAACTGCTACTCTATGTCTATGGGGTAGTCCTACTCTGCAGTCACAAAGCTGTAATGCTGCCTCGTCAATAAAGCTCTTTTCCTCTACCCTACCACCAGCTTGCCCTTGAATTCTTTCCTGGGTGAAGCCAAAAACCCTCATGTGCTAAGCCCCAATTTGGAACTCACCTGTCCTGCATCAAAAGGAACAATTCAAACATTGGAAAAACTGTCAGTCATGCACTGTGCTGAGACAGTTTTCCAACTAGAAAGTAAATCAATTGTTTTTAGTGATTTTTGGAGGCAATATAGTGATCTCTTTATTAAGCTCAGCCAGTAAATAGGTATCAAATTCTGTTTACTACATTGCAGTGATAGACAAAATAGTCAATTCCCGCTGGAGGAAATGAGAAACATTAACTATGCATGTACCTTTAAAAATATTTCCTTTTCTTTCCATGAAATGCAGATTCATGTTTGAAAACTTTTTACTGTTAGGTTCTCTGAATACATGATTTTGGTGGCTCTCCCAAATCAAGATTATTCAATTTTCATGCCCTTGATGTAAAAATCAATGCTTAATACACATATGAGGCACAAAAGATTTTTTGAGTCATTCCTGACAATTTATTTCTCATTTTAGTTTTTTTTTAATATAGATTCCAAAAATAATATAGTCAAATGATAATGTCTCATGGTTTTTTGACAATGGGACAATGCAGTGTTGAGGTAGAGAAACACACATAGTGTCTCAAGGTTAATTTGTCCCTTTTTCCCACTACTTCACATGGAAAGCAAAAATAAAAAGATGTTTGCCAAAGTGAAAATTGTTGACAAGAATTGTTGGGTTTCTACCCTAAGTACTAACAACCTACAAAATGTAGCACACTAAAAATAGAGTAATTAAAGCTCCAGTTCAATTCTGATTCTCCTAATACTAAGCCTGTTGAAATACATTAAACAGATGATTGTAATGACAGGGGCCTCCTCAAGTTAGGAATACATCCACAGCTTCCACATAGAGGAGGCACATAAAATAAGTTGCAAGACAGAAATGGTAAAAATGTATGACAAGAAGAAACCACTATTTATAAAGCGTTCCAATTGTGAGTTCATTTCAGCTTTATTATTATCTCTCCCTAGGAGAATCACACAAAGCAGCATACATAGAAGAAAGCAAATGTATGTTAGTTGAATGGGATAGAATTGAATTGAATGATGCTTCTACGTATTTATTTTGGGGGACATTAGTTACAAGCTTAGAATAAATAAAAGATTTATTTTTTATTTTTTTATTTTTTTTTATTTTAAGCAGTAACTGGATCTTGGACTTTCATCTCATTCTTCCATTCATGCATGGGGCTAAGAGACCCTCCCGGGCTCTGCTGAGAAGTGTAAAAGCTACTTAAGTAGGCCAGAGAGTTACCTTCTTTGGCTCTGATTCTGTTTGCATGTGAATTTGATCAAGGCAACGCGAATGCATTGCTCCTGACACCTCTACTTCTGTGCTCAGCTGGATGCTGAGTAAAACTAATCTTTACATCTGAGTTCTCTGTCCGTGTTGTTCAAACCTCCTTTAAAACTATCTTCTTTGCCTTGCCATGACTACTACGTGGCTCTGAGGTTTTCTACTTCAACTATGGCAATAAATATTTTAATGGTCTCTCTGATCATCGTTACTCCCTTCTGGTAATCATTCCCCTTGACATTGGGGACTACTCGAACACACCTCTGAGTATATTTTATTCTCTGTGTAAATGTCTCTCCCTTTGCCTCGAGATTAAAATACAGACACTTATTTTATTTTATTTATTTTAAAGTTTTAGAGTACATGTGCAGGATGTGCAGGTTTGTGTTACATAGGTAAATGTGTGCCATGGTGCTTCGCTGCACCTGTCAACCAATCACCTAGGTATTAAGCCTGGCATGCATTAGTACTTTTCTCTATTGTTCTCCCCCACCACTTCACCCTTCCCCAACAGGACCCAATGCCTGGTGTTCCCCTCCCTGTGTCCACGTGTTCTCATTGTTCAGCTCCCACTTATAAGTGAGAACACGTAGTGTTGGTTTTCTGCTCCTGAATTAGTTTGCTGAGGATAATGGCTTCCAGCTTCATCATGTCCATGTAAAGGACAGGATTTTGTTCCTTGTTAGGGCTGCATAGTATTCCATGGTGTATATGTACCACATTTTCTTTATCCAGTCTATAATTGATGAGTATTTGGGCTGATTCCATGTCTTTGCTGTTGTGAATAGTGCTACAAATAACATACATGTGCATGTATCTTTATAATAGAATGATTTATATTCCTTTGGGTTATATACCCAGTAATGGGATTGCTGAATCAAATGGTATTTCCAGTTCTTAATCTTTGAGGAATCACCAGATGTCTTCCACAATGGTTTAACTATTTACATTCCCACCAACAGTGTAAAAGCATTCCTATTTCTCTGCAACCTCACAAGCGTCTCTTGTTTCTTGACTTTTTAACAATTGTCATTCTGACTGGCATAGAATGGTATCTCATTGCGGTTTTGATTTGCATTTCTCTAATGATCAGTGATGTTGAGTTTTTTTCATATGTTTGTTGGCTGCATGTATGTCTTCTTTTGAGAAGTATCTGTTCATGTCCTTTGTCCACTTTTTAATGGGATTGTTTTTTGTAAGTTTGCTTACGTTCCTTGTAGATTCTGGATATTAGACTTTTGTCAGATGGATAGATTGCAAAAAGTCCACACACATTCTGAATGGGAATAAAAAGCCTTACAATGTCTGATTTCAAGAAATTCTCCAAACTCATATCCAGCGACACTCTTGTATACACCTAACGTACACCTTGTGTTTAAAATTCTCGCCTTTCAGCTTAACCTTGATAAAGAAAATGTGATATAAAACACATTTTCCCTAGTTGCTTCATTTCAGTCAAGAATATTTAATTGAATGCCAACAACTGACAGCTGGAACCTGGGCAGCATCCTCCACAGGCAAACGTTCTAAGCTCTTTTGTGTTACTGGACTGGCCCATGTTCTCTTTTCCTAGAATGCCTTTCCCTCTGTGCCTGGAAACTGTCTACTCATCCTTTAATATACAGGTCAAAAGTTTTTACCTTATGTAAGAATTATGAGTCACCTGAGTCAGCTTCTTGCTTTATTTACTAAATATTCAGCAAATAAAACTGAAATTATTCACTGTATGTTTATTCTCCTGCCCCTAACTGGTCTTCGAGCTCCTCTTGCATATGTATTGCTGATTTTCCTTTGTTACCCTAGAAAGAATCTTTCACAGGGAAGGGCACCTGGAGGATACTCCATAAATATGGACTGAGTGAATTCTTGTGCCCAGAAACATCTAGGGTATCTGCCAATCCTTTTCCACCAATATGCCCTTCCTTAACCACTGACATAAGCTTTTGCTAGACTTGTAATAAGTATAACGCAAATGTTTTGCACAACAGCCATCTCTTATCACTTTCCCTTTCACTTCCTTTCTGCAAGTCTATGAGTCTTACAAACAGTGAAAAGGTCATACTAGCAAAGCAGGCTGTACCTATTATTCACAGTTTATAGGAGCCATTGGTAACCAGTTGATGCTGTGAGCCTGAGTCAGAATCATATTTCTTGGGTTCATCAGTTAATTTGTCTAATCTGAGTATCTTTACAGTGTATTTCCTAAAAGCGTGTTCTGATATGCCCTTGAATACTTACTTAAATCCTTGTGTTTAAAATTGAATCTCGCATTTCAGCTTAACCTTGACCATATAAAACACGTTTTCCCTAATTGCTTCATTTCAGTCAAGAATATTTAATTGAATGCCAACAACTGACAGTTCAACCATCATATCAAACTTAAAACCCAAATTCGGTGGGGCTAATTTTTAAAATATCAAACGTGCCTCCTAAGATTTCAGGGAAAGGGAGGCCAAATTTCGAGAGAGAGCCTGATGATTGCTTTAACCTCAAAACTAAGACATTATTGTTAGTTGCAAGAAGCTGGCCAACATTTCTTGTACCTGAATTGATTAAATGGTTACATTTTATTCGATGATGATGAGAACCTACAACTTGTTAAGGATATATCATGCATTAATTGCATAACTCCACATCTACATAACATTATACCACTGGAGTTATGGAATTAATGCCCTGTCCAGGATCTTACCCTTCTTGTTATTATAAGACCCAATTCTTGCACAATTGATCATTTCCAAGGTGTTATCAAAATTAACCTTTCAGGTGAAACAATACATTATATGGCTATTGTCCATTTATTTTGGGATTGATGGCAGTGGATGTCACATTGCAATTTTTCAAATCAAATTCAGAGTGATAGATGGACTAACTAGATACCACTTATTCATAATAAAATATAAAAATGATGAAGTATGGCATTTTGTGTGCAAAATTCTCTGGGGCAAAAAGTGTATGTGTGTAAAACACAGGAAACATATTTAGAAATTTTTGTTTGATAAATATTTTTAAATATCACTAAGCAAATTCATTAGAAAATATATCAATACTTTCATATTCTCATTAACTTTACAATAATGTTAGGACATTAAGTGAAATATTGTTAAAGTATATTTGCTAAATCTTTCTTTAGTGTCTTCAGCTGTTTTATTGTAACTCATAGGCTGATGTTCTTTAATTATATTTGTTTTTATGGTCGTTAATTTTTCCATATTTTCTGATCTTGAAAATACAAAAAATGCAAAACCAGTACAAAACACCTATGATCTCACCATTGAAAACTCCAAAGTAATTCTTACAAATATTTGTATACTTTAGATTTTGGTAATTTATATATTTGCACAAATGTGGGATCACATTCCTCGTACCTCTTCATAGTATAACAATACATTCCCATTTATACATTTCTCTAAGTATTATTCAAAAATATACTTCCAAAGATATGTAGCATTGTATTATATGAATGTACCAAGAGTTAGTTTCTTTTTATTCATTCTGTATTGCAACTTTAAATATATATGTGTGTATATATATGTGTGTGTATATATATGTCTGTGTGTGTGTGTCTGTGTGTGTGTGTGTGTGTGTGTATATATATATATATCCTTGCTTGTAAATCTTTGACTGTGTCTGGGTCCATTCTCCCCATATGTCAGCTCCATCCTTGACCCCTGAAATTCAGATTCCACACAAGGATGACATCTTTACTTGAATGCCTAGCAAGTAGCTCTAAATTAACATGTCGAAAACAGAACTCTAGGTTTTCCCACACCTCCTCCAAACTTGTTTCTCCCCCATCTGTTTCATCTCCCTTTCCCAGGCTTCACTCCTTTCCCAGATCTAGGCAAAAGCATAGGTGTTATTTTCCTCTTTTCTTCATTCCCCACATTCAGTTCCTCAGTCAGTTTTATTGAATCCGTCTCAGAACACATGCCCCCTTCCTTGTGACTCTCCGGGCACCATCTGGTTCATCTCAACTTGCCTGGACCAGTGTAGGTAGTAACCTTTCACCTGTTTTCTGCAGGACCACTCTTGTGCTGTCCTTAATCGGTTATCTGCAGAGTCATGATGTAAGTGTTCGAGACAAGAAATCCGGTTAACATAACATGACATTAATGTAACATAACACTCCTTTGCTTAAAATCCTATGGAGCTTTCAAAATACCTTAATAAAATCTATACTCTCATTTGTGGCTTGCAAGGCCCCGTTTGGCCATTGCCCAGAACTTCCCCTTCATCTCCTCTCACCTTCCTCTTTCACTACATATGTAACCTACCAGACTGGCTTCTCCTGGTCCTCGTGGGCTGAGATGCTATTCTCTCAGATTGTGGCTGCCTCTTGGTTTTTATTCAAGATTCACTGGAAGTTCCATCTCCTCTTAGCAGCTTCCTGCCTATTGAGTGTGAAATGAGCACCCTCATCATTCTTAAACAGAGATTTACACTTTCTTCTCTTCATAATGAATATTATATATTAAGAATAGATAATAGTAATAGTATCTATTAGTAGATACTATAAATATCTATAACAGATAATGAAAAGATTATTAATATTAATACCATCTATTAATAGATAATATTACTGATAATTCATATTATCATATATTGCCTCATTACCATGTAAACGCTATGAAAAGTAGAGAAAATGCCTGGACTCTTGTTCAGTTTCTTCTCAGAACCTAGAAATGTCCTTATCATATAGTAGACACTAAATGTTTACTAAATGAACCAATATATCCTTGAAGATTTACGAGTGTAAATGGTGTAAACAGAATTTCTTAGTCAAAAAAAAGTTTTAGTTTTTTGCCTTATAATTTACAATCTCCATCCTTCCAAGATACCAATTTTCTTTCCCGTCCTCCGTTGTACGGGAGGGCCAAGGTTGCTGCACCTGCTGCCCAACCTTGCATACATAAATTTTGTTTTGCCGGTTCAGGATACAATGTTTGACCATTGTTTTAATTGTCGTGTTGGCATCTACTAATGAGGCTAAAACATTTTGAAATTTAGGACATCTTTCTCGACGGCAGCCACAGTCATTTCTGATCAGTCCGTGCAGGCCATGTGTACCTGATGACTTCTGAAAGCAAAGGGGAAGGGAAAGGGAGGCATGTGTTAGAGACCATACCCAGTTATCTGTGTTTACACGTAAGTATTTGCACATTTTCAAGTCTTGTGATCCCTCATAACAACTTTACAAAATGGATAAGAGACATTATCCCCATTTTTTCAAACGAAGAGCTGGCTTCTGAAAGGTTATGCATCATGGAGCTAATGTTATAGAACTGAAATCTACACTCATGTCTGGAGGATGCCAAAGCCCAAACTGTTAATACTTCACCATAAAAATAAAGGGATTGTCTCTATCATTTCTATCATTCAAACTTCCTGAGACTTAGTGATAAAGTTTTCATGTATTTGCTGGATAGTGGTGTTCTATTTAGAAGATGATGATGATGATGATGATGATGATGATGATCATTATTTAAAGTGTTAGGCCAGGCGTGGTGGCTCATGCCTGTAATCCCCGCACTTTGGGAGACCGAGGCAGGTGGATCATGAGGTCAGGCGTTTGAGACCAGCCTTGTCAACATAGTAAAACCCTGTCTCTACTAAAAATACAAAAATTAGCTGGGCATACTGGCAGATGCCTATAATCCCAGCTACTTGGGAGGCTGAGGCAGGAAAATCGCCTGAAACTGGAAGGTGGAGGTTGCAGTGAGCCGAGATTGCGCCATTGCACTCCAGCCTGGGGGAAGGAGCGAAACTCTGTCTCAAAAAAAAAAGTGTTATTCATTTTAAAAAGGACTTATGTTTTTACCATGTAAAGAAAAATGTCACAGGTAGTAAAATGGAATAAACTGAAATTCATCACATATGTAGGCAAAGAAACAGTACACTGCTGTTGGAAGTTTCAACAAACCTTTTATTTATGCCATTAATATAATCATTATTATAATTCACACAGATGGGATTTATATTGTCCTCTAGAAATGTTTACAGCTTCAGAGGTTTCACTGACTTCTCAAGAAGAACAATGTTTTCTTTATTCTGAAGTTGATGTAGGGCAACAAGGAAAGAGACCACCAAGAGATACATCCAGGTGTACATTTTTTTCCCTTAGTTTATATAATGAAAATTTATTTGTTTCTAAGAATAAGGAGATCATCACTGAAATGGTTTACCCCAAGTCAGGAAGACAAGGTCAGCTCAGAGTGGGCATAAAATTGCTTAAAGCATCTCAAGTCTTTGCTATTGTGAATAGTGCTGCAATAAACATACGTGTGCATGTGTCTTTATAGCAGCATAATTTATAATCCTTTGGGTATATACCCAGTAATGGGATGGCTGGGTCATATGGAGTTCTAGATCCTTGAGGAATCGCCATACTGTTTTCCATAATGGTTGAACTAGTTTACAATCCCACCAACAGTGTAAAAGCGTTCCTATTTCTCCACATCCTCTCCAGCACCTGTTGTTTCCTGACTTTTTAATGATCGCCATTCTAACTGGCGTGAGATGGTATCTCATTGTGGTTTTGATTTGCATTTCTCTGATGGCCAGTGATGATGAGCATTTTTTCATGTGTTTGTTGGCTGTATGAATGTCTTCTTTTGAGAAATGTCTATCAGTGACAGATTGGATTAAGAAAATGTGGCACATATACACCATGGAATACTATGCAGCCATAAAAAAGGATGAGTTTGTGTCCTTTGTAGGGACATGGATGCAGCTGGAAACCATCATTCTTAGCAAACTATCACAAGAACAGAAAACCAAACACCGCATGTTCTCACCCATAGGTGGGAACTGAACAATGAGATCACTTGGACTCAGGAAGGGGAACATCACACACCGGGGCCTATCATGGGGGGGGGGGGGAGGGATTGCATTGGGAGTTATACCTGATGTAAATGACGAGTTGATGGGTGCAGCACACCAACATGGCACAAGTATACATATGTAACAAACCTGCACGTTATGCACATGTACCCTACAACTTAAAGTATAATAATAATAAATAAATTAAAAAAAAAAATCTCAGATAGCTAACTTAATAATGATTTATCAGAATGTCCCTAAAATGACCCATGTTTGGGAACACAAAAAAATGTAAGAATGGCTAAAGCCAAAAAAAAAAAAAAAAAAAAAAAAAAGTCGAAGAAGCTTGAGTTACGTTTCTACCAGTTCTCCAAATATATGATATTTTCATTGTTGCTATTTTTAAATCTAAAAGATATTTCAATATTCATGAAGAATTCCAAATGGGTTCACAGAATCTAGATTTTTTTCTTTGTACTGCAGCAGCGATTTGTTTGAAGAGAAGGAGACAAAATTTCAATGGAAAAGTTGTGCTTTGTGAATTTAATTAAAGAGATGTGGGTGTAAGGAACCAAGGGGTCTCTTTATTCATGGTTACTCTGCAGAGGTAAGTACTCATCTGACAGGAGGCTATTTATAGGAAGCTAATTTAGAATAGAAACAAATCGTTGTGAAAAATGAGGAAATCCTGCTGGGAAAATAAAAGTGTGGCAGGATCACACGAAATAGGAGTTTTGGAGTAATTTACTATTCTAGGAAATCCAGCAGCTGGTTTATCCAAAGAGTTCCTCTTTTTCATGAACACTGGAATAAGGACAGGAAATGGTTCAAAAGCATGCTTACTTTCCTGTAACAGATTTCTGTAAAAATTTAATAACAAAAAATAATTTTTAGAAGCTCAAGTTTTTTGATATTTCTGAGATTCTTTAATGAGACAACGCATATATTTCTAACTTCAATTACTTAAAAGTTTTGGTAGAATGAAGAATTTTGAATAAAGATAAGAGGAAACAAATTTCCATTTATGTCATTTAGAAAACATGTACTGTATTGAATTCAAAACTTAGTTTTACAGAGTAATGAAGATTTTTAGCTAAGCATTGAGAAAATAATAAACCTAATGTAAAGTAGAACATATATTACATTTTGTAAAACTGCATTTAATTTTTCCAAATAAGGAAATAGAAGAACTGATGCAAATAAGAGATAGGATATCCAAAAGATAAGAGAACTGGAATGGAAAAAGTAAGCATACTTAAATCACTCAATTTAAAATTATATCTAGAGGGAGCCTGGAAGAATATTTCAATGGAGCTAATTACCTATGTGAGGATTATCTTTTGTATTTTAATTATCCCAACATATTTAAATGTAATCTCTTTGTTAAGTATCACAAAGAAAAAACATTTATATTTTCCTTAGTGGTACAGAGAAATTAATTATTCCATTCAAAATATTACCTAAGGGTTTAAAACTATTTTCCTGTCTCATGTTTATCTTAACCACTGCAACTAACTATAGTTCTTAGGTAACAAATTGTATTTTTCATTGGAATTTTTGCCTTTCTCTTGCTCCAGAGTCATTAAGGAGACACAGCTAGGAAAAAGTATGTGAAAACACTTTTAAAGGGTATACCACTATTCAAATAAGATTCTCCTTGATCCTAAATTACATTTGAAGTTTGGAGGGAAAAAATAATAAAATGACATGTATTTATTTCCTATTGCTACTGCACAAAAAACCACAAACTTGGTGGCTTAGAATGGCAGAAATTTATTCTAACAGATCTGGAGGGCAGAGGCCAAAATCAAACTTTTAACAGGGCTGTGCTCCCTCGGGGACCCCAGGGGAGAATCCTTTCCTTGCCTCTTCTCGCTTCTGGTGGTTGCGGTGTTCCTTGGCTCCTGACTGTATCCCTCCAGTCTCTGCCTCCATATTCGATATTGCCTTCTCCTCTATGGGGCGGGGTCAGATCTCCCTCTTATGAGAATAGATGTGATGACCATCAGGGACCACTTGGATAATTCGAGATCATCTCCCCACCTCAAGATCCTTAGTTAATTACATCTGCAAAGGCCCTTTTTCCAAATAAGGTTAACACTTATAGATTCTAGGGATTAGGATCCTGGATGGGCCCTCATAATTAGGATGATTATTCATCCTACTACGTGCTGCAACATACACTGTCTGATTCTCAAGTAGCTTTAAATCTACTGCAGTATGAGGACTATATTGGAATGTAGGTGCTAACTAGAGTTAAATATAATAAAACTTACTGTGACTGTAATAGTGCAGGAAGGAAAGTATTTTGGGTGAAAATAATGGCTTTTTACCCCAGATGTTCATCTGGTCTCAATTATTGAAGTCATACTATGAAACTCTGTTGTTCTCTGCTAATTAAATGTAGGAATTAATTTTTAAATGTTTTGTCAAAAATAGATTTCTTGTATTAGGAATTTGTTTTGTAAGACTTCTTGACACATTTTACTTAAATTGTCCTTGTGATGTATATGGGAAGCAGTTTAGAAGAGTTGCGTTTAGTCTTTCTAAAAGTTTCACAATTAGATGAGTAATTCTCTTTGTTTTGTTTCTGGTTGTAATTTTCTTCACCTTCAGGCAATTTGTTAATGTGGTAAAGTAATTAAGAAAATAAAATAACAGCTCTGATCTGGTCTTGTTTTATATCACTTCCAATAAAGCAAATGATATATGTTAAAACACCACATGTGCAAGACAATTTTCATTCAAAGCATTTTTTTTTTTTTTTTTTTTTTTTTTGAGACAGGTCTCCCCCTCAGTTGCCCAATCTGGAGTGCAGTGGTGTGATCATGGCTCACTGCAGCCTTGAGCTCCTGGGCTCCAAGTGATCCTCCTACCTCAGCCTCCAGAGTCGCTGGGACTACTGGTATGTGCCACGATGCCTGGCATTTTTTTTTTTTTTTAAGTATAGACAGGGCTTGCTATACTGCCCAGGCTGGTCTCAAACTCCTAGGCTTAAGCAATTCTCCCGCCTTGTCTCCTAGCGTGCTGGGATTATAGGCGTGAGCCATCATGCCCAGCCTCCAAGCATCCTTAATTTTGATTCAGCAGCATGTCTGCAAGAGCAGACCAAGCTATAGATATTAATGTGAATCCGGAGATTATGTCATTGTATCTGTTATTATGTTAACCAGCTTAAGTGAATTACCAATGTCCAGCAAGACATTACTCACTTTGGAATGCATTCCACTGGCAATTTATCATGGTAATAGGAGGTAGAAAAGTCATATTAGTTCCTTAAGTGGCAGCAATTGTACCTGCTAATGGAAAGGGAAAATGTTGTTATTAAAACACATTATAGCTTTTGTATCAGAGTTATTCAGCTTTCCTTAGATGTCTAGGTTTAGTTCTTTTTGATTCAAGCTCTTCTGTGTTTGTTTATTTCCTTTCAAGAATCATTGAGACCCAGGTTAATTATTTAGTTTTTATCTTATATTGCTGTCAAATACTTTGGGTCATTAACTCTCTAAGAAATGTGAAGAATTCTATACATATAAGTTTGGAGGGAATTTTGAGGCATATTCTTTGACTCAACTTTCATGGGGAAATGTTTCTAGTTCAGGATTGAGGTTTAGGCCCAGAGCTGATGCTGACCAAGTGTGGCTTTCTCCTGGTTACAAATACAATTCCTCTCACTGATCACAAATACATATTAATATGATGTATCTGGGCGCCAGTGTATTCAAAATGATAAATTCATAAATTCTTTGCAGAAATTTACCAAATTAGTTTAGAGTTAAATTACTTGGATCTGGATCTTTATTTCATAATG
This sequence comes from Macaca nemestrina, assembly GCF_043159975.1. NCBI lineage: Eukaryota > Metazoa > Chordata > Mammalia > Primates > Cercopithecidae > Macaca > Macaca nemestrina. The sequence goes on along the minus strand of NC_092125.1, from coordinate 9,622,571 downwards.
ACCAGAGTGCTTATTCTAAGAAAACCATCACTGTGTTTGAAGGACTGAATGGAGCAATCATAGATTTTATAAGTATCTCAAGAACTTAAATTAATACAATTTTATGATTGCTCTTTCCAAACCATAAACAAAATTGCAATTATCCTATGGCAAATGTTTAAGAATTACTGTGATGGGCTGTTTAACCTATCTGTTAACCTATCTAGAACCTCATTAAAACTCGTAAGCCGGTGCAGTGGCATGCACCTGAGGTCCCAGCTATGGAGGCTGAGGCAGGAGGATCACTTGAGCCCAGGGGTTCAAGTCCAGTCTGGGCAACAGAGTAAGACCTCCTCTGAAAAAAAAAAAAGCACGAATTCAAACACTGGTAAGCTCTCCTTGGGCACCTGATTTCTAACTTCAGAAAACAACTTGATGAAATCCTGTGTGATGCAGTTAAAATTTTCTTTCTCAATATGCTGGATACATTATTTCTCAGAATGATAGATGCATTTGTTTCTCAATACAACAATATGGGAGACATGCAGGTTAAAAAATACATTTATTTTGACTGTAACCTACTGGTTTTAGGTAACAACTTATAGAATTTATCTTGAAGCAATAATTAAAACAGTGCCTCAGGTACTCCTCATTCTCTGGGGAAAGGATTGGTCTGAAACCATCTTCTACCCCCACGGGTCAAAATTATATCTGTGTGTGAAGGTGAGTGTGTGGCTTCCATTGTATCCTGAAGCATGGAGAGCAGATTATTGGGCAAGGGGGCCTTCTGGCTGTTTCCTTTGGGCTCCTGGATGCTGCCTTTCCCCACTTCCCTGCACTTGCCTGGTTTGTGTTTAAGACTGGGAGCTGGCTTTGTGGTAACATAGAGACTGCTCTGTCTGGGCATGGTTGGAGCCTGGCTGGTCGCTTTCCCTGGCTGCCTCCACCTCTCTTTGGTTCCTGCTGGTGGATTCTTTCTAGGCCCCAGTGAGGTCTACACTTTGTCCCATTTGGCTCCTACTGGAGTCTTCTCTGAAGGCCTCCTCTGGCTAGTCTCTTGGCAGCCTGTCAGCCACTTCAGAGCCTGTTTCCACCTCACAGCAACTGAGGGAGGCCCAGGAAGTGCCAGCTGCAGAGCGACCCCCACTCAGCCTTCTGGACAGCCAGGTTCAGTTTCATATGGTGGCTGTTCCCCAGGCTGGTTTGGGTAGCCTCTCTCTAGAGTCCTGAGTGGAGAAGGAGGACAAAGGCCCAGTAATATGGTTTGGCTGTGTCTCCATTCAAATCTCATCTTGAATTGTAACTCTTATAATTCCCACCTGTTACAGGAGGTACCTGATGGGAAATAATTGAATCATTGGAGTGGTTTCCCCCATACTATTCTTGTCTTAGTGAATACGTTTCTCAAGATCTAATAGCTTTATAAGGGGAAACCCTTTTCGCTTGCCTCTTGTTCTGTCTTGTCTGCCACCATGGAAGACATGCCTTTCACCTTCTACCATGACTGTGAGGCCTCCTCAGCCATGTGGAACTAGGAGCCTATTAAACCTCTTTTTCTCTATAAATAACCCAGTCTCAGGTGTGCCTTTATCAGCAGCGTGAAAACGGACTAATACACCCAGCTTTGCTTTAGTGATATTCCCCCTGCTTCACCCTACCTTCCCATCCCACAGACGATGTGAATAGAAGAAAAAATTAGACATATATCCTCTCACCCTCAGCCTCCTTTTCTCTTTTTCCTCAGCTTCCTCTCTTCTTCTACCATCCATTCTCCAGGACCCACAAAAAGGCAGCTTTTCCTAGATCCTGTGCTGCCTCTGGATGCAAGCCTAATAAATAATCCCCAAGGAAGAACAGGGGCAAGGTCTCTACTCGCTGAGATAACTCTGGGCTGTGACCCACCTGCTTAATTAACTCTTGAAAAAGTAAATGACAACAACTGGAATTCAGCAAGTCCTTTATATATAATGCCTACCTCTCAATATCTCTTTCTAAAGATAATCAAGTTTTTTAGTTTGTTGGGGTTTTTTTCCCATTTTCTGCCCCTAGAAGAAAGAGAAAGGCAGTATTGGGGCAGAATTAAAGAAGGCAAAGTGGAATACATTGGTTTAATACTTTTACAATCACACTATCCCAATATTTAAATATTTATGTGATAAGTGTATACATGCACATGTAAATATGATATTCCTGCCCAACGTTAGCTATATGACAATAAGAAAGTTGTTTAATTCTGTTTGCTCTCGCTAAGATATGGATGTAAAAGTACATACCTCAAACATTGTTTTTTAAAATGGTAAATGGTGTTTAGTATGTTCAATGACAGATAAAGCTCTCAAGATTTCTAAAGATACAGGTCTTCTAATGATCTTTTTTGACATTGATGACTTACTTCACAAATCAGGCCCCATCAACTCATCATATAATGACTCAGATGGCTGCTAAGAAGAACAATCATAAAAGCTTTTATAATTCTTGCAAACTAAGAAAAATTTAAATACTGTGATAATGAAAATTAGTAGGAAATACATTTATGTATTTTCAATAGGTTAGTTGTGTCAGTCAATTTGCAGAATTCCTTGGAAAGTGATCATATCTGTTGGAGTTTAAGATATCTATTCTTCCTTCCACTGTAAGCTCTGAGTGTAATATGAAATAAGAAAAAGTAATTGAAAAATAACAAAGCAAAACATCACCCTTATTATAAATAAAGCTGAAGTAAGAAAATGTTGGTTTATGTCAATAGTGAAGTAAGTTTCCTGATACCGAACCTCTGAATTGTGTGGCAAAGCTGAACTGGGTCAGGTGTCTCCTTCAGTGGGGGAGTCTGGGTTATAAATGTCTGGAATGAAGGTGCACAGAAGGCATACCAGATTTTAGGCACTAAAGATTTGAATTTTAAGATGATGTCTGTAGATACATATGATTTATCCCACTGTGTGGTATTTCACTGGTTTAACTGAATTCTGAAGATGATTCTCAGATTCCCTTCTGAGGAAATCAAAAGGGATATTTATGTTTTTTTAACAACAACAACAAAAGAAAGTTCAGGGTGATTGATATGGTTTGGCTCTGTGTCCCCACCCAAATCTCGTCTCAAATTGTAATGCCCATAATCCCTGTATGTCGAGGGAGGGTCCTGGTAGGAGGTGATTGTATCATGGGGGCAGTCTCCCCCATGCTGTACTTGTGAGAGTGAGTGAATTATCACGAGATCTGATGGTTTTATAAATGGCAGTTTCCCCTGGGCTTTTCTGTCTTTCCTGCCACCTAGTGAAGAAGGACATGTTTGCTTCCCCGTCATCTTCTACTGTGATTGTAAGTTTCCTGAGGCCTCCCTAGCCATATGGAGCTATGAGTCAATTAAAACTCATTCCTTTATAAATTACCCAGTCTCAGGTATTTCTTTATAGCAGCATGATAACAAACTAATACAGTGATGATTCTAAAATGACAAGGTCAGGAGCCCTTGCTCTCCCTAGTGGAAGTAGTAGAGCTGTGATAGATACGGAAAATCTCTTTCTGTTATTTTCTCATATTTGTTACTAACATCAACTGCCCTAGTGGTTCATGAATGGCCAGTTTGTTGATGTACTCAAATCTATACTAATGCTTGCAGATTGGTTTTGTTTGCTTGCAGCTGAGCATTGATTATGGCCATTGTTTCAAATAATTGACAGCCGAGAGTGCATTACAAATAAAAATGGTGAAATGCTACAGGATGGTCCCTTAAATTATATAGTTTGCTCAAAAATGCAAGGAAGTTTACTGTTAAACTCCCAAAAGAAGTAAGTGACTGAGAGGTCACCCTAGTTCATGGGGCACCTTTATTAGATGATCTGAATGATTAGCTTTGAGATGGAGTGAAAATACTTCCATTCCCCTCCCATCTAGAAAATCACTGGCAAACAAAAAGAGCAAGAAGTAAACTCAAGCTCCATCTTCACTGATACTAGAAGATACCAATAATTCTGGAGAAATGGGAAGGGGAACAGGTGCTGGATTAAACACAGGCTTACATGCAAGTCTGCAGAGTGAACTTTGAGACCCCTATGCCCAGCTTCCTTCCCTGCCCGGCGCCAGATAACAAAAGCTGGCTGCAATAGTGAGACAGAGGGATCTTTATGGGGATAACCCAAATCTACCCAGAGAAATGACATAATAATAATGGAGATTAAGTGGCTGCCAGTAAAAAGGTGACCAGGCCCAAGATCTCCTTGTAGTGCAGAAGTGAACAAGCACTACCTTCTCACTACACCTTCCAATCAGCTTGTTAGGGCCTGGCCTGTAAACAAGAACAACTAAGTTAGTGCAGAGAAAGTTGCAGGGAAATATTTTAGCAAGGAAACAGTGCAAAAAAAAATTTCCCAGAACTAGAAGATAGGAGTTTCCAGATTGAAAAGACATGCTGATTGTCCAGCACTTCAAATGAATTCAAATCCACACTGAGGTGCACAACTGTGAAATTGCAGAGCTCTTTGGAGCCCAGATAGTTTAGTGTAGAGCAGTCTTGGCAATGCATATATCCTCCCTTATACCTCTAGGACCCACTAGGGACACTGACCTGTTTTGAGATGGCTGAATCAGGACAGAGTCACCACCAGCTGTCCTCTTTTCCGGGAGTAGCATTTCCTGTGGCCCTTACAGCACTGTGCATTGTCAAACACTGCATTGGTCCATCTTTTATTCTCACAGTGATCTCTGTCCCCTGCATGTCATTACATTCTCTTGCCCTGTCAGCACAGTCCCAGCACATCAGAGAAGTCTCCACTTTGTCCAACTCCAAATGAAAGGGGCCAGAGCTCCATCTCCTTTTCTCTTACAAGTAATTTTTGTGCTAATTCAGAAATGTAAATAGATGTGTGGCCATTTTCTTTTCTTTTTTCCTCCTAGAGTTCAACCTCTTGATACTGGTCAGTGCTTTTGCAGTATGACTGACTTCTTTGACTTCTTTTCCCAAGCCCTGGCTCAGCCAGTATGTCATACCAACTACCATTTAATTATAAAACTACCATATGCCACACGCTATGCTAAATAATTCGCAGATAATGTCTAAATAAGCTTTACAAGGATCTTATTGGAAAGTTACGGTACTCCCCATTTTAGCTTGGGTTTAATCTAAAGCTGTATTTTTTAGCCATTTTATCACCAAAAGCTCATGCAAGTTATAATCTAGGACTTGCATATATGCAGGGGAATCCAGATGCAGGCACGAGAAGGAAATATTCCTCTACCCATGATGACACTGAGGCCCAGGACAGCCCCAGTGACTGCTGAAGAAGCCCCGGACCCCATTGATGAAATGGAGACGAGATTCCAATTTAAAAGATTTCACAATTTCAGTCCTCTTCTTCCAGACACTGAAGTGGATAACAGTTATTACTAATTTTCTGTCTGAAACTGAGAAGCTTGAGTCATCATTTGTAGACTGTAAGTTAGTAAATTTTTGTTTGAAATGTGATATTAACGAAGGTCATGTTGAGATTTCCTAGTTCTGTATAAATTTGCATCATGATAATAAACATCTTTTCCAGCTAATGTCCATCACAACTAATAATCATTAGCAATCAGCAAACTCATAAATGCTTGTCATTGCTCTTTGAAACTAGTTCATTTAAATGATGATTTCTTTTTTCATTAGGTATTTGGCATATTGCAACCTTGTTCCCAAGGATAACTGGGTCTTATAGCTATTTGAACATAATAACACTCTTCTAGTCAAAATAGTTAAGTGAATAGTGACACTAAATGTCAGCTCTTAATAGATGTGATATGGGATGCATATGAAACATACTTCATTTAAAGCGATTACTTTTATTTCAGAGAAAAATGCAATCATGTTATTAAGGATTCCACAAAGCACTTCAAAGCAAAGAGAGAACTTTTATACTTGACACGTAGCCTTCCCTTGTCTGTGATTGTTTTTATCCCACTTAGAATTTAGTTTTCGCTTCCAATATTCTATTTCTTCTCTAAATGTTCTCACCTCTTCTTCACTTAGTTGAATATCCTTCTATTTATCCCTAAGCTTCCAGGGGTTCTCTGGCATTCTGAGGGTTTGGCCTGACCCTAGTACTTAGGGGTGCATGTAGTACAGACACCTTTCATCCCTCCTCTTCCATGCCACACTCCCTTCCATCACCACGAGGCTGCCTAGTGTCTGGCATTCTTTTTTTTCCCTACCATTTAGTGCCAACTTTTCTGCAACTTTGGCTGTCACTTTCCCTTTTTCACCTCTAATCCTTGCTTCTACCTTTTCAGTGCTATACCAGTTTGATATCCCGGCAGTTTTACTGAGTTCCTTCTGTGTGAAGAAAATCAAAGAGATGAGGATGCTGAGTAATATCACCTTAAAATGGAGTCAAGAAAAGTCTCTCTGTGGAAAGTTACTTTAATTAGTTTAACATTGATACGTCCCAGGGCCAAAGCCTTGACCCTGGAATGTCATGGGAAATTCTCTTCCCTAAACCATATTCTTTCCAAACCAGTTACTAAAGTCTTTTAATTTTACTACATGAGAGTTATGGGGATAAGAAAAAAGTTTTATTAAGTGTTCATAGCCTATATTAAAACAAATGATCCTTAATATAGGTGGTCTCATAGAACTATGCAATGTATGCAATGTAGATTTCCACAGATCATCCTCTTATCCCTCTAGTTCTGCCTGCTGGTGGGTACTGCAGCCAAGATCTTTAGCTTGTTCCAGGTCCCAGGGCAAATCTCTTCACTGTATGGTTCTCTTTTAAACAATTTCACAAAAAGCAAGCATTTTGTGTGTACATATGGTATAATTATACATATATTAATCATGTTCTTTTAAATTTCACATTCCTGAACCAGTAGTTTTCATATAACTCTTTTTCCTTAGCTCTGTCATCTGGACCTTGTCTTCCACACTAGGTCCCCCATCATACCTTAGAAAGTTATTTCTTGATCTATTTAGTAATTTCTCTGTTTAGTTAGTTGTAGTAGTAGAGACTGGACCTGGTCTCTTGTCTCCTGATCCAGTGCTCTTTGCCCTGTACAAGGATGACCCTGAGATCATCTCATCTAAAAGCAACGCACGCTGACTTACCCTGGCAATTGAGGGTTAGTCTTTTCTTTGTACACAGCTGGTTTTTGGTCAAGGTATTTGTCTACATTTCTTACCCCATTTGAGTTTATTCTCAGGTGAGCTGCCAAAACGATCCTTGTAAAAGCTCAGCCAGAGAGTAATACCCCTATACCCAGATCCCTGCATTGTTCCCCATTTCACTCAGAGAAAAAGCCAGAGTATTTACAGGTTCAGAGGCCCAGCCTGGTTTGGATGTTCATTTCCCAGCCGCCTTCCTCTCCTTCTTTCTGTCTCTCACTTCTCTCCAACTGCACTATTATTCTTGTTGGTCCTGATTCAGGCCACACCAGATTCCACCCTGGGGCCCTTGCTCCAGCTCTGGGCCTGGAGTATGCTTTTCTCAGTTATGCACTGGCCGGCTCCCTCCCTTCCTTCACATCTTCGGTGGGAATCTCACCCCCTTTGCTAGGCCTACCTAGACTACCCTACCTAACAGAGCAACCTGTCCTCCTCCCTCCCTCCCGCATCCAGGAACTCTTATTCTTTTTTGCCTTATCATTTATCACTTTGAGGTATTCTTTATAAGTTACTTTTTATTGGATTTATTTTCTATTATTTTATTCCCTCCACCACATATTATGTTCAATGAGGAAAATAATTTTCTTCTTCTTTCTTTCCCCTTGTGCTCCTCCTCCTCCTCTTTCTCCTTCTTTTTCGTCTTTTTTCTTCCTCTTCTTTGTTCCTCCTCCTCCTCTTGTTTTCTTCTTCTTCTAACCTAGAATACCATGTGGCATATATTAGGCATTCAAAATTATTTGTTGAATGGAGGTAACAATCTTAATCAATGATTTGGCTCTAATGTTATCAACAGAATAGGAGGTACCATTTCAATAATTACTGAATCTGATTTTATAGTGGCAGAACCTATGACCTGATTCTGATGTAAAGATAAATTTGTCAGTAGCGAAACTTTAAATCTTGTATGTCCTAAGACAAGGATTAGAGGATTTAAATTAAGTAGACTCAAGTTTTGTTTTGTTTTCTCCAACTGGTATATTATTTTTGTAGATAAGTTTCTCATTTTGTAAAAATGCCATTTAAATAAAAACCTCTATGTATTAGCACCTTCACATTTAAAAAAAAAAAAGTGAAAATCTCTGAGTAAAATAGTACAGGAAGTGGGAGTGATTCCTCTTTCAATTGGGCTGCCTGAAGGGTTGTTGAGGGTATTTCTTATACTTCTGGCTGACTAAAGCCATTAGCCTGTTGTGAATGAAGAGAGAGAAACTACAAGTCCTAATAAATCCCAGTGACAACCCAAATAATTCATATTATTTTATCATTAATGTCTCACAAGATTTCCAATGCAAGAACCACAGTATTTGGCTTACTATGTCTCTGAATTAATAGGGGTTCATGTTTTCTCCTAGGCTAAGCCAGTCTTTTTGGGTTCTGTGCTAAAGTAAGACTCCATTCTAGAAGCTGGAAAAACTATGGAATATTTGAGCCACAGTAGACCTTGAAAGGCCCAGGAAGGGTCCAGGCCAGCACAGGCAGCTCTAGTCATTGACGGTCATGGGAAGTAATCAGTCAGGCCTGAACACGGGCTGGAGAACATGTTTGCACTCCCACACGTGTGTGTGTGTGTGTGTGTGTGCGTACATACAAGTATTATATATAATGGTTAAAAACAAACCCACATAGAACAAAATTTACTATTTTAATCGCTTTTAAGTACACAGCTAGCTTGGTAGTGTTATATACATTTCACATTGCATGCAAACAATATCCAAAGCTTTTCATCTTACAGAAATGAAACTCTGTACCCATTAAACAATAATTCTCCATTTCCCCACCTCCCCGGCCCCTGGCGACTGCCCACTATTCTACTTGCTGTTTCTATACATTTGACTACTAAGTCATGTATTTGACTACTCCAGGTAATGGAATCCTGTAGTATTTGGCCTTTTGCGGCTTGCTTATTTCACATCGCATAATGTCTTCAAGGTTCATCATGTTGTATCATACGTCAGAATCCTTCTCCTTTTTAAGGTTGAATAATCTCCATTGTATGTGGATACCACATTTTGTTCATTCAGTCATCCTGTGAGGCTAGAACCAATAAAAGCTGTAAGACTTCCCGACCCCTCTACCCACCCCTACCCCCAGGGATCATAAGTTAATGGCACTTACACATGAAATTATAGTGGTTATAGAATGTACTTGAGATTATTCAAAAAGTGACAAGAGAGCATTAGCATGATTCTTATTTAAAATTGGGAATGAGAGTATTAACTATTGAACAGTTTGGCTCATGAATGAATATGAAATTTCAACATTTCTGGCCAGGCACAGTGGCTCATGCCTATAATCTCAGTGTTTTGGGAGGCCAAGGCAGGAGTATTGCTTGAGGCTGGGAGTTCAAGACCCATCAGGGAAACAGCAAAACATCATCTCTACACACACACAAAACAAACAAACAAATCAGCCGGGCATGGTGGCATGTGCCTGTAGTCCTCGCTACTTGGGAAGCTGAGGCAGGAGCATCATTTGAGACCAGGAGTTCGGGGCTGCAGTGAGCTACAATTGTGCCACTGCACTGCAGCCTGAACAACAGAGCAAGACCCTATCTAAAAGAAAAAAAAATCAGCATTTCTGCACAGCTACCGTGGACTATAGGTGTTTCATCAGAGTACAAAAACCAACAGCTCTCTGAAAAGCATTGTGCTACCTGCAAGCACGACCCTTCCCAGTAAAGGTTAAATGCACAGCAATTTCAGCTTTAAAGCTAGCCTACTTACTTCTCCATATAAAAATATTTTCAAAAAGAAAAAATAAATTGTCATAAATATTTCAGAATTTTCTAGACCATTTGAAGTCTTTAGGTTGAAAGTGAAGTATTATAAACTTTATCTGTTTCTGATTGCTTCCCCAGAATTTGTAAAGGACTAGAATCCAGAGGCTTCTAATAGATTTCTGACTAGATTTATTCTCTACTTGTGTTGTCTACTATTTTCTTTCTCTTCCCCATTCTCCCACCCTCCCACCTTTCTCCTTCCTTTCTTTGCTTTTTCTTTTCCTTCCTTATTTCCTTTTTTTTTTTTTTGGTGTTTATTCACTGATAAGGATATGCTATGACACATATCCTTTTAATTTTTTAAAATAAAAAGTATTTCTGTAATTGTTCAAATTCACTTTGAAAAACAATAAGGGAAAATAAGATATTCAGAGAAAATACATCATTGAAGTTCTCATATCTGAGACAAGAATGAAGTAAATGTGTAAGGTGTGGTTGGGATTGACACACAGTCTTCTTGTGTGTGGAGGCCAAATAACAAATGCTTCACTACTGTGCACTGTCCCCTCTTCTGCCTCGCAGAAGCAGAATGATTGGTTATATCAATTCTTACCACTGTTAACAGACATTTGGGTTTCAGAATAATGGTGGCTGCAGAGTACAAATTGCTTAATCGTTTTGCATTGGTACCTGTTCCGTTAAAGAATCCTGCATAAAATTAGTCACATTTGAATATAACATCCTAAACATTTTTCCAAATTGTATTTCCTATCAGATTTATGTATTGGTTGCCATTTCAAATATGTTCAGACCATGCATTATCTTGAAGGAGGCAGGTCCTGTTTGTAACATCTTCACTTTCCTTGTCACTGGCATCCCCTAAAGTGCCCATGACAGGCGTGTGGATCCCCCAAGAGAATCATTATACTTCCAGCAAAACCCTATTTATGAAGGAAATGACAGACTCATTAATGTGAAGGCATTAATATTTGAGAAGGCTTATTATGTCATTCTTCCAAGAATGTGTGCGTTTTTGTAATGGTCAATGCTATAATCGTCAGGAATGGAAAACTAATGGTCTGATTTTCAATGCCTATAGTGGACCAAGGAAACAGGACTTTAATAAGGTGTAGGTTTATGAGAGCCCCAGAGTCATACCACGCAGACGATTGTCTCCACAGAAGGCCAGTTAGGTCAGTCAGTCAGTTTTGGTAGTTTATAGCTCCATCTGTGTGTGCAGTTATATTAAATATATTCACAAATCTGTGTCTTGTGGCTCTGCTGTTCATCGTTCAAGAAACCTTTGGCGCATTTTTGTCTTTTGTACGTTTCATATTTTTACATTCACCAGCACTATTTACTGAGTTTTACAGAGATATACTACATATATTTCAGTGATACCACTTTATTCAGAAAAAATTGTCTTCTTATTTATCTTAGTTAGCTCTGAATAACTGAACTTTTCCCAAAAATCTACAGGTCAAAATTTACTATTATGGTCAAGATCTGAAAGCTCACCCTGGGGAATCTGAAATAAATTCCCAAAGAGGTACTTTATCATGTTTTGATCAAATGATAGTCTTCGGCATTTTAGTGTATATAACCTCTTATGTGACTATTTTGAAGATGACCTGACTTGCCCAAATGTATAGATCATGATGTGTCTGATTTTAAAAAATTAATCTTCTTATCTCAAAGTATGTCCTCCGTTAGTTATTATCTTTTTCAGCATTTCCCATGCTTGAACGAATATCGAAATCACCTGAAGAGCATTTTACACTAAAAGATCACTAGGACTCCACCCGGTCCCCAACCCAGAATCTCCAGGTTTCCCACTCAGGATGCACACATGTAGTTAGTTTCCTCAAGTGCTTTTTAAGCAGCCAGCTTAGCACCTATTGCTGGACCATTAAGAAGCATTAACCTACATCATTGCCCAAGTTCAGAAACTTGTAGCAACCCCGGACTTCCTCATTCACTTTCTATTAACTGGATCCTATTAACTTTACAATATAAGCATCTCACTGTTCCATTACTAGAATTAATTATTAGCATGAACATTTCACCACTTATCTCAAATAAGGTAATTAGACTCTATTCTGGCATAGTTTTAAGACTTACTAAATATTCGTTGAGTGAATGATGAAGTGAGTGAATGAAAGATGTCATAATAGACCTTGTTAAATGCCTTATTTGCCCCTCGTTTTTTTATATTCCACATTTCCTTTGGTTACCAATCTACCAGCTCTACCAAAGGAAATAATAAAGTTAGTTTGACACATGCTGATTTCATTAAACACACACTGGTTCTTAGGGATTCCCCAGTCTTTCTTCATGAAGTCCATCACTGTGCTAATCTATTACAGAATAATTTCTGGAATATTAAACATATTAATGTCAACATTTGGAAATGGCATTGCTTTTAGAAAATTGAAACAGCATGTGTCATTTTTCAGAATTATAAAAACTCTTGTATATTTTATTCCGAAGGTCACCAGCCTTAGCTAAGGACTATCACTAGTGGATTCTTTGAGTACCTATAAAGGCAATAGACCTGAGGTCAGGATACTGGAATTCACTTAGAGTAGCCCTTGAATAATCCCTGCATTCACATTTTGAGGGCTTAGGGTTCACCTTAGCCATTTTCACATGTGGGGTTTCTTACTCTTAAAACAAATTTTCTTGCCTTCAATAATTGTTGTGCACTTCAACATATTTTGGACTTTTTAAAATGTTACCAATCCTTAATAACAGTTGACACTTACATAGTATTCACTGTATGGCAGGCATTGCTTTAGGTAATATATACATCCATATTAACTGATTATTCATTAATCTTTACCTACACACTATGAGGCAGGTACTTCGCAAAGACACCATGAGGTAAGTATAATAGTCACCATTTTACAGGGGAAGAAACCGAGGTACAGTAAAGTTAAGCGATTTTCCCAGGGTCCTGCACTTACAGATGTGTGAGTGGAGATACGAACTCAGGTTCCCTGGCTCCAGTGTTCTTAACCACTATGCCAGACTGCCTCTTCTTTAGCTGCCCCCATTTACGTGCTATTTGTCTACAACTTTTGTCCAGATCTTAGAACTCTATGAATTCACTGATGAGTACCTTGTGCATCCATATTAATTCTATTACTTACCTACCCCTTCTATCACTGAGAGAATTTGTGACTACAAAGATGACATTCCTTTCCCCCCTTGCCCCCATATTTTCCCAAGTCTTTTGTAGCCAGTCTGTACTACGTGGAAAATATACACTATCACACACAGATACACGTCAAAAATTGACCATATTCAACTATTATTGTCCGTTTCCACATTTTCTTCTCTTTTAATCAAATTGTGAGTATGCTATTATCTAACAAAGAAGGAAACTAAAATTCTTCTCTGCTCTTCACACTTTTCAACTATTTATATAATCTTCTATTTTGGCAAAGAGTTTAGCAACTGTTTATGCCTTGCTGGAAAGTCACTGTTATCCTCACTCAACAGAAGAAGGAACTGTCAAGTGATTGATTTGTGGTCCTCTAGGATTTACCAAAACTAATAGTACAATCTGAGCTCCAGACCTATCGTCAGAATCTCAGAATGTTCACCAGTGCTTGCTCGCATTTGTATGTGATTTTAGATGTGCCATTCAGGCTACTTCGCCCAAGTGTATATATGTATACACACACACACAATTTGTGTGTGTATACATATACACACCCACATACAAATGCATATATATATAGTGTGTGTGTGTTTGTGCCTATATATGTGTGTGTGTGTATATATATAATACGTTATATATAGGTTAAGAAATTATGAAGCCTTGTGTAATCTTTACATGCAGAAATTTTCAGCAAAAGTGCTCCTTAGGATTGGTTTTTCACGTCCACACATCTCTCCACCTTTGGTAGGGCGTTCTTTACCTCTTATGTATCTGACTACCCAAATGAATGCAGTTTGGGTCCCACTCACAACATTTGGCAGTGACCCAGGGAGACGGCTCTTTACATAAACTTCAGGATACTGCAGAGTTGCATTTTGTCACTTTCGAAAAAAAATCCTCTCACCACAGCCCTTGATGTTCATTTTAATTTAGGATTTCTTGGTAGGAAGGGAGAGCATGCAGCATACGGTACCATCGTGGACCCTGTACTGTCATGCGCATGGCTTTGTTTCTTGAATAGAAATAGTAATAATATAAAAGAGAAGGAAAAGGCATATGTTGAGGACTTATTATAGAAAAGTTGTTTTCTTTAAACTTTAAAGCATCCCTGTGTTTTAAAGGGAATATATATTGCTCTCCTTTTTCAGATAGGGAAATTAAAACTTAGATCTTGTTTACAGTCTCACAGCTATTAGGTGACAAAGTTAGGATTCAAATATGGGCCTGTTTAATGTCATTGCTTTTTCATTCTCAGATTGCTGCTGAGTTGCGTGTGTGTGCGTGTGTGTGTGTGTGTGTGTCGGGGGGAGGGGTGTATGTATAAAATGCTTACGAATTTTGCATTGGCAAACATCTATTATGAAGGACCCACAAAGCCTTGTGCTGGTCACCTTTTGGGTACTGACATGATTAAGTCTGGATTATTAATTGAATATCATTTACCTTGGTTAACTCTGTTTAGAATGGTTTATTGGCAGCTAACACTATGCTAATATCTTAATAACATTTTCTTATTTAATGCTCACAATCATCCTAAAAGTAGGTAGAATCCCTATTTTATAAATGATGAATATGAGTCTTAGAAGATTAAGTTCCAGTGTTACTTAGCAAATAAGTGGAAAACACAAGAGTTGAACCTAACTTGCCTGAGTCTAAAGCCTGTGTGTCTTACCACTTTGCTTTTCTGAATAGAAGTTAAGAGTCTAAAAACTTTACTTTCAACTGTAATATGGAGCAGAGAAAATTTTACCAATTATTTATGATATCATTATTTGTAGCTTTTTTCATCTCTGCCATAATGTTGTGACAATAACATAAAATGATACATGTAAATATCCAACATTTGTAGGATTTTTTAACCTAAGTACTCTGCAAGCACATACCACTTAAAATAACTACAACTTTTAATTTCTTGTGAAAGAGCACAATGAAGCTAAATTATCTGCTATGTGAAGCTATGCTTTATGTACTATGAACTTGGGATCCTATTGGGTAATACAAATTATGGCCACCTACTAGGCTTTATGAAGTTTTCACTTGCACTCGTGTTAACACGAGAACTTTAAAGAGAATCTGGACAGCTCTGCAGGCTTAGAAAAGTAGTAGGCTTACTTTGTCTGCTAAAAGTATTTATTTTTAACCTATGTTATCGTCTCATGTAAAAAAGAATCATTTTTTTGTATAAAAACGTATACTTGTGGTACTTTCCTTTTGAGTGTTATTTTATCACCAACTCAATTTTCTTCCTATAGAAAAACTGTTCAGTCAGGGGTTAAACTTCACAAGACCCAATTTCCCTGAGAGGCCATGCACAGCGTGGCTTCAATTGGCAGCCCCTATGCTTATGGGTCTTCCATGATTTCCCTGATTAGCACAGCCCTCCTCTGCCCCATACAGGACATCCAACATCTCATTGCACTTCATCTTTTGTGTGTTGCAGGCATCTCCAACACAACACGTCCCAAACTGAACACGGTGTTTCCTCCCATCCTCTTAAGCTGATCTCTCCAATACCAGCCTCATCCATGACATCATCTTCTCTCTCCTGGGTTACTAAAATAGCATCATAGCTGACCACTTAACTATGTCATTCCCCTACAGAAGGCATTCTTCACATAGTGACTAGTGTGAAATTTCCAAAATCACATGGGATCGAGCCGTGAGTTTACTCAGAACTCTCCAGTGTCTTTCATTAGGATAAAGTCCACGGGCTTTAATTTGATTTATGAAACACTCTCTGATCTGGTCCTCAGTGAGCTCTCCAGAGTCATAGAAGCTATTTTCCCTCTTCTCTGTTGCTCTCCAGCCAGTCTGTGCTCCTCTCAATTACTTGGATGTGAGTGCTCACTCATATCCATGCCTTCAACGCCAGCCACCATCTTCCTTGTCACCCAATCAGTGGCGCTTTCCTCACCATGGACCATGTGAAGTTCCCTCACCATGCTTTAGAGCAGTTGACAGTTTAGTATATGTTTTCCTTGAAAGAGTGAAATTCTGTGTGGGCAGGTCACATGTATGAATGAACCATATGGGAAGGCAGTATGTTAATACTATTTGTGTATTTTGTATTAAACATGCATATGTATTTGTAGACAACTTAATTACAAATGATTCATTGAGTATATGAAATGTAGAAATGGTCATATACATAACCAATCTCAAAAATATTTGTTACAAGCTTATTAAATACTAGACACAAGAAATAATGCATTCATTCAAGAAATAGTAAATGTCTCTGCTATGCCTGGCACTGTGCTAGATGTGAGAGCTATAAGGCAAAATTCCTGTCTTCAAAGTTTTAGACAATCTAGTTGGGAAGACAGGACATTGACACAGAGAGCTATGGTCATGTAGGTCAATTTAGTATAGAGATACTTAGTCTAAGAATTTATTCTTGCTGGTTAGTTACTTAGATAAGAACTGCTTTGAATGTAAATGTACTAGTTCTCATTTGCTTTTCTCTCCCTTTTCTCCTTCCCCACACCCACTTTTCTGAACAGCAATATAAGATTTATTTAATTTAGTTCATTTGGCTTCATGACAGCAGAAAGTCATCAGTGTAATTGCCATAAAAGGACTTTGTTTTATTTTTTATCACCCAGCACATTTTTATTGTCAGAATAGTTACTAATCATTCATTTTTATTTACTCTAGCTTGGGAAGTTTTGCAAAACTCTTCTGACTATTTAGAAAAAAAATTGCATTAAATTATGAGTTTTATCCTACTCTGCTGGCCAGTGAACACACCACAAACTTAAACCTCATGATTCTGTTAGATTAGGCATTGAGGAATAGAAAAGACCTGCTTGGCCCCTTGTCAACTGGGGGACCCCAGGAGTCCTTCACCTCCTCCCAGACTTTGTTCTGCACCACAGCATCAGAGCATGGTTGTATTTTTCTCGTGTTGGATTCAAATTAATCATTCTTCTCCTTCTTATTCTTCTTTTTTTTTTTTTTTTTTTTTTTTTTCAGGCTGGAGTGCAGTGGTGCAATCTCGGCTCACTGCAACCTCCACCTCCCAGGTTCAAGTGATTGTCCTGCCTCAGCCTCCCGAGTAGCTGGGATTACAGGTGTGCCACCATGCCTGGCTAATTTTTGTAGTTTTGGTAGAGACAGGGTTTCGCCATGTTGGCCAGGCTGGTCTCAAACACCTGACCTCAAGTCATCTACCCGCCTCAGCCTCCCAAAGTGCTGGAATTACAGGCGTGAGCCACTGCTACTACGCCTTGTCTAGAATAATTATTTTGAGCAGCTGAGATGGAAAACAAAGATAGAGCTGATTCGCATCCATAAACTGTTGGGCTCTTTTAAAATAAGGATTATTTTATGGCTTTGTTAAACTAAATTCAAATATTTTAAGTAGTATATTGAAGAACATATGTAAGAAAAGAGGAGAGGTAGGATGAAAATAAACATTAAATAGACTAAAGAATGCTGTGACATAACAGATGAATTCTTTGGGAGCTAATGAAAGTACATAAAATGCTAGGTTGAGGATTCGAGTCTTGGGTGTCTTGGGATTCAAGGGATTTTCAATGGAGTCCAGATTTAGCCCCTACAAAGTGCCAAGAGTGGTGACCATCTTCCCTACTTAACTCAGAATGTGTCTCTTCTAATCTCATTCCAAAGCCAGTTTGAAAAGCGTCTGTTGGTTATATGGACATTGTGTTGGCGAGCACATGTAAACTGTAGTTCTTGCTGCTTACAAAGCTCATTAAGAACTCAAATTCATGTTCACTGAGATATCAGTATCATAATATTAAGGTTTAATTAATTTTGTAGGCTTCTAAACTAGGTTCTGGTTAGAGTAATTCAAATAATTTCATGATTTGCAACTAGAAGAGGCAACCATTCTTCAGGTGAGCAACAATTATACACACACACATATATACACATATGTATACATATACATATATATATGTTTTTAGGCACATATTGACATGCAAATACAGTTGAGGAGCTTTTGATGCTAAAAGGATAATAATCTGGAAATTCCATTAGAATAGTGGGTGGTTGTCCTTCCTTTCTCTTGTGATTATAAGTTTTCTCATGAGTTAGGTATTCAGTGCCTTTATGGGAGTCACCCAGCTGGTTAGGAGAGAAGTGTGTCCCCTGTAGGTGTGAGTTGAGAGATGTTTAAGCTGAAGTCAGTAGGCAAAGATTTTGAGCAGTTGTATCTAAGATTAAAGGGAATTACTAAGATTACTTAAGGAAGTGAAGATGTGATGCATGAATGGAGCAGAACATCCTGTACCCTTTCATGGATTAGAGATGTGTGGAAGAAACACCTCCCCTTTAATCATGTCATAAAGGGAAATCGTCAGCCTTTCTCTCCATAGCAGTACCTGAGAGTCAATACCCAGCTGAATGGTCCAGTGTAGCTGCACCTAACCATCACAGTTTGAGGTGGGCATAAATGCTTGGCAGATATACTACTACTCTCTTTCTCAGACTGAATATTATAAAAGTCAATGGACATTTGTATTTCAATACATCATGTACTTTAAGCAGAGAGATAAAATATGAATTTTAAGTATTATAAATCCTGAGCTACACCCAGTTCTAGGATTGATACTAAAAGTTTGGATTGCCAATTTTTTGTCTCTTCTTTCCAGATTCTGTCTGGTAGAGACCAAGAGAAAAAAGGGAAAGTTGAAACTTTAACTGTATTACTGATGAATATTGGCATCTCCTAAAATACAGGTCCTTTGGATAAAGCTGGATTTCAAAACGTGGCTGGTTGAGAAATCTGGGTTCTTACTAACTCCTCAAGCCTGTACCTTCCCATGCTTGTAGAGAAGCTGGGGCCATGTCCTCTTCCCTGAGCTGGGAAAGAGTTGGCTTCAGCGCTACCTTAAATGGCCACAACAGGGTTAATTTGGCACGTAAAATATAGTCAGCATCTTATATCAAATTTTGCAGAGCATGCAATGAGAAAGAAAAACAAATAGATGAATATGCACTAGTTATTTCTCAAGCATTTTGCTTCAATTAAAAAAGATTCCCCTGCAGTGTCGGTTTTATTATTTATCATTCCCATTTTAGAGATGAGAATACTTCACTCCAGTTGCGTAACATAATTTTGCCTAGGGGAACTCAACTAATAAATCATAATGCAGATCTTGGTTCAAGGTATTGGAAGTCCGTCCACTTTCTACTCTTCCATGCTGTGTCTCTGAAAGAGTAATTTCTGTCCACTCCCTGCTCTCCCTTGGGAGGCAGACAGGCCCAGTAACCTCTGACGTCTGTGAATTAATGTGCTAAAGATGTTTAGATTTTTTTTATAAAACAATATCTGAGGCCAAGCTGAGTCAGAACTGACTGAAAGTTATATAGGTGTTTTTTCGCTGCTGTCTTTTCATGGATTTTAGCTCTGGAATTACACCAAAGCCTATTAATACATAACTGTGGCCTGTGTAAGCTGTAAAGGTCTTTATGTGAAAATTTTGGAGGTGAGCTTGGACTGCAGCCTATTTTTTGCAGCATGGAAGTTTCTCAAAGCAAATGTCAGGGCTTTGAATACTCATGAATCAAAACACAGACAAAAATAAAATTTTAGATAACTCTTGGAACCCAAACTAAAGGCCAGAAAATAATCCCCTTCCCATTCTTCAACATTTCAAGGATTGTATGCTCATATCTACCATTAATTTATTTTTAAAGTATTCAGCTGTTCTTTTAGAAATATTTCAGTTCTTGTAGTTGTATATTTTCGGATATTATAAAGCAGATATGTTGCATGCTTCCTCCTTGTTTCTGTGGGGAAATTATAATTTTGACACTCAGGGAAAAAAAAGTGCTATAAGACTCTAAATTTCTTTCAGTGAGTTATAATTATTTCCTGCACTTTATGTGATGTTTCCTGAGCTACACCCAGTTCTAGGATTGATACTAAAAGTTTGGATTGCCAATTTTTTGCCTCTTCTTTCTAGATTCTGTCTGGTAGAGACCAAGAGAAAAAAGGGAAAGTTGAAGCTTTAACTGTATTACTGATGAATATTGGCATCTCCCAAAATACAGGTCCTTTGGATAAAGCTGGATTTCAAAACGTGGCTGGTTGAGAAATCTGGGCTCCTACTAACTCCTCAAGCCTGTACCTTCCCATGCTCGTAGAGAAGCTGGGGCCACGTCCTCTTCCCTGAGCTGGGAAAGAGTTGACTTCAGCGCTACCTCACACATTCTCTCACAGGATGATCAGAAATCAGAGTGTAGTGACCCTCCTGGCCACCCTCTGGCAAGCGGGCCCCTGGCCTCACCTCCATGTGCTGTACAGAGCAGTGAGGCAGGTTCTGGTGGCTTCCTGCAGATCCACGTACTTACCACAGAGAGAGAGTGGCATGCGGCTCACTTCCCATTGAAGAGAGCAACTCAGCCCTCCTTCCTGTAATAATAACAAAGCCCCATACAGGCCAGCCTCTTATCAGTCATTTACTGCAACTTCTTTCCTTTTGATGAAAAATATGGTGGCAAGAGAGATGTAAGCTAGATAGAGAGTCCTCCCCTTTCCCTTTGCCTTCCCCTGCCAAACACACCAGAAAGAACTTTTCTTCTCATCAAGAATTGTATGCATTTATAAGCTGAGGCAAGAACATGAGGAAGCAGACGGTTGCCCACGCAGTATGGGGGGATTTTAAGCCGACTGTACAATGAAATATAGCGCAGCTGGGAAAACTGATCACATTACCTGTAGACACTTAATAGTCTTTATTTAATGTTTCCGAGTATCTACCTATCTCTGTCCCATACTTCCTCCTTTCTCAAGTTTTCTTAACTCCTAAGCAACAAAGTCATTTTTTCCAGGGCTGAATTCAGGAATTATAGACACCATTACACAAGTGTAGTCTGGCCAAGAGAAACATTTCCTCAGACTTGAATCTAAAGAAACTTTCTCATTTGCTAAGCAACAAAAGGAGCTTCATATTTACTTAAATTTTACAGATCTTATTTAACCAATCTGGTTTTCTCACACATGCTAATTATACTTTTATTAGACCAGTAAACAAACTTATGCATTCTGATTTTATTTTCTTTTACAGTTATTTAAGTACAGAGCTCTCTAAAATCTGATTTTTAAACATTCGATCAGACCAATAGATGAGTTACACATCGCTCTCCTCTCCTAATTCAAAGCATGTAGCATCTTTTAAATTCCATGCAAATACTGCATGAAAACTTTTGAATACATTATGCCATTTTCTAATTTTAAACAAACTTGATTTAAGCATGTATGCAGATTGTTTCATTTGCTAGCTAGAATACCAACCCCTGCAACTCCCAGTGAGTAGACGAGTCAGGGACAGTATTTATGAAACTATCGCTTAGAATATTGATCAGCTTCAACATGGTTCTGTTGACTGTGTGTTCTGTTAGAGATGAGGTAATGTATCTGAAAGTGCCTCTCTGTATGGGGGTATATTTATTTTGTTAACAAAGAATTCACGGAGCCCCAGGACTTAGCACAGTGTATGGCATGCAGGAGGCCCTCAACAAAAAACTATGGACCCGCTGAATGCTCATTAATTCAATGTATAGCCATAATCAAGCTCTTCGTAGAAAAGTTCAGTTCTTTCCATTTTACATTTTCAGATGTTCTATTGCAATTATTCAGTACACAATCATCTTCCTCCTGTGAACAAAAGATGATTTTGAGTGTTAAAAGAAAATGAAAGATCGGTGAGGCACTTAGAAACATATTTTTAACTGTCTTATGCCCCAGTGTCCTGCTGCTCTGTAACAAAAGAACCAAAATGCCACTAGACCAGGTGCACAAGGTCTAGAAAATACTGCTAATAGCAGTTACAGCTTTTGTTTCTGTGGAGCATTACCATCTACAAAAAAACTGCACAGACTTTCAATATGTAGAGCAGTGGAATGAATAGAAATACATGTATATATTTCTCAAATGCCCAGACTACGTTATAGAAAAGAAAATCACTTGTTAAATTTACCTTGGACCTGCAGGTGTTACAAAAAAGCCAAACAGTTCATCTTGGTGAGTTATTGAAGCATTTTTTTTTTTTTTTTTTTTTTTTTTAGACGGAGTCTTGCTCTGTCCCCCAAGCTGGAATGTCATGCCATGGTGCAATCCTGGCTCACTGCAACCTCCGCTTCCCAGGTACAAGTGATTCTCCTGCCTCAGCCTCCCAAGTAGCTGGGATTACAGGCATGTGCCACCATGCCCAGCTAATTTTTGTATTTTTAGTAGAGACAGAGTTTCTCCATGTTGGTCAGGCTGGTCTCCAACTCCTGACCTCAAGTGATCCGCCCTCCTCACAGCCTCCCAAATTGCTGGGATTATAGGCGTGAGCCACCGTGCCCAGCCTGAAGCATCACTTTAAATGAGAACTGGAAAAGTATTAATTCTCATTAATAGTTAATGTACTGATTACAATGAGGAACCAAATTTCATATCTACTAAGTCACTCAACTGAGTGAAAATAGCTTCCTACCTGAGTAGACATCTTTCTGCCAAAGATAATTTAAGGTGCTAATTGCAAGCACTGTTCATGAAAAACAATCACATATTAGGGCATGGAAATTACATAAAACTATGTGTATATATAGTTTCATATATATGTATAGTTTTATGTAATTTTCATGCATATATATAAAAAACTATATACATAGTTTTATGTAATTGCCATGCACTAATATGTGAATTTCTTTTTCATGAACAGTGCTTGCAATTAGCACCTTAAATTATCTTTGGCAGAAAGATGTCGACACAGGTAGGAGGCTGTTCATAGTTTTATATATATATAGTTATACATCTAGTTTTATATATATATGTATGTCTGACTATGCATCTGAAGAACTTGTAATTCCACAATACATGCATGATTTTAGAAACAAGATTATGTGTATTTAAATGCCATAAAATGCCTTAGTGATCAATGTAAGTGCTTTTATTTTTTATTTACAAATCCACATTTTTAGCATCATTAATTTTAAAAATCTTCCTTTATTTCTATTTCTCTCTGAAGTGTATTATAATGTTTGAATGTCGATGGTCTTGGACCTAAAATCGTGGATGTGATGGATCCACAAGGCTCAAAGTCACCTTCATAGATCATCTAGTCTGTCTGTCTCCTTCTTTCTCATCTTCCCTCAGGAGGCCAGGATGGTGGATTTGCCCTGGGAATCCCTAGCTACTCCTGGTGTGGAGTCAGTGCTGAATGTTTGTTGATGAAATGATTGAATTTATTTCCCTCATACTTGCCTTTCAATTTATTCAGTGATTTAAAACAACCATTAAAAATATGTTAAATGGCCATTATATCTCTGGGTATATAAAGACCAATAAGATATGATTCTTGTCCTGAAAGACTTCATAGTCTAACAGAAGGAGAGGACAAATACACCAAGGAGGATAATACATCTTACAGGTATAAAACAAGTACATTTGGGAACCAAAGGAAAGAGAGTCAGTTCTCCTGAATGCGGGTATATCCCTAAGAAGATTGTTGTAACCATTTTTGATAAGATGAACTTTTATAATTTTTTAAAAGTCTTTATAATTAAAAAAGTTAGAGATTAAAAATGTCCCCTATCCCTCTTCTAGCTTCTCTTACCCTTTCTTCAGGAAATTCTTTATATTTTATCCCAATTCTTCATGATGCATTTTAAACTTGAAGTTCCTTAGTTTCTCCAGGGAAGATAGAAAACATCTGATTGGTATCCCTTATTTAGCAATCTGAATTTTTGGCAGGCAGAATTGCTGGATCAAAACCAAAAAGATTAAATATAACAGGAATAAACATAAAACCCTATATTTAAATTTAAAATGTTATCATACAGATAAAAGACAAGAGAAGCACTCATTTTCATGGGGAAAAAAAAAAAAAGAAGAAGAAGGTCTGAGGATTTTAGGTGGCTACAAACTCAAATATAATTCCATTGTAGGATATGGCTGTTAAAAACCTAACACAGTCTCTAGATCTCAGCTGGCATTCATGGAAACAGTCTTCCCATCACAGTAAGTGTTAATGCTGCTTATGCTGGGCGCTGGTGAGAACACATGGGAAACATAATAGGTTCCGTGTGTTACACTGAAAGTTATGGAAAGCTGCTTATGAAGAAGACGTTCAAGTATGTATCTCTAGGCTAGCCCTGGCCTTCTCCTGATCCTCAGTTTTGACCAACGGCTGTGCACCTTTCTCACTGTGGTTGGTGACAACTCTGCCTCTGTAAAATTGCATTGGTCTCCCTTCCTTCCTCGGGGCAAGCTTCTCTCCTGTAACACATGCTTCCATTACTAGTGTTGGTACTCTAGCCTCCGCCCACATGGAAAACTCTAGTTTTCTTTACCTCTCCTGCACCTTTGCCTCTGCTTTTCTGACATTTCCTGGCACAGAGACAGGACGTACATACTTCATTGTCTTGCCTATAGCTGGAATCACCTGCACTTTTGTCTCTCACATTCAGTTCACAGCTAAGGTGACAGAATTTGGTCACACCATCTTAATGTGCTAAAGCAATGACTTCAATTGACTGCTTAGGAAGTGTTATTTCTATTTACTTTAAAATCAAGACTATAGCAAAATTCACCATACATGCAGTCTTTTCTTGGAGATGAAGAAAAAAAAAAAAAGAAACAAGATTACTCTGAACTAAGATTCGGAACTGGCATTTTAATAACCTCTGAAGTAAATGGATGGGTTGTCAGCTGAAAGTTCAGAATAACTGAGTCCCAAACAAGCATGTCATTGGGCCTTGCGTCTGAGAATGCAGTACCGTAACACAGTTTTGGAGTTTTATCTAAGTAGCTGAAGCCTGCTACAAATTTTATGTCCTGCAAAGTTATAGCACTGTGTTTATTTTTATAAGGAAGAAGGGTGTCGTTTCTATGTCCTCAAAAGAGAAAGTAGTAAGTGACATGGGAGACATTTGCTTGGCTTAGGCCCAGGAAGTAAAAGTTCAGAGGCCTTGATTGGCAGGGCCTTTTATTGTTGGTCCTTCTTAAGCCCTAGATCCCTGAACTAGAACTCTGAGCTGGCAGAACAAATGGTTCCGTGTTTCCAGAGTTCCAGTCTTTTATTTTCTCTCTGGCGAGGTAGATTGCTTTCTGTGAGAGGAGCTTATTCATTTGAATTAGGCCTTCTCACCATGTCTTCATTAAAAATAGATAGAGAGTCCCTGTTACATGACATCCATCCATAGTCTAGTGTCCTAGACATTATAATGGCATAACTATATTTAAAATTGAATTTTACTCTCAGAAATCTTCATTGCAGCAAAGAGGTTTTTGCTGTGTCCCTCAAAAATATATCTATTCTGAAAACTTGTGACCTTATAATAATTTTTTCCATTTAAAATATACAATTTAATGGTGTTTAATATAACAAAGTTTTGCAACTGTCAGAATTAATTTTGGTACATCTCCATTACCCTAAAAAAAAAAAAAAAAAAACTCATGTCTATTAATAGCCACATCATTTTCCCCATCTTCCCAGCCTTAAGTCACCACTAGTTTATGTTTTGACTCTACATATATTCCTATTTTTTGAAATGTCATAATAAGTGGAATTACGCTATATTCCAAAAGACCATTTCATTTCATGGCCTTTTGTGAGTGGCTTCTTTCACTTAGTATAATATTTTCAAGGTTCATTTACATTGTAGCATATATTAGTACTTCATTTTTTATAGCACCAAATAATATTCCATTGCATGGATATGCCACATTTCATTTATCCGTTTATCAGTTGGTGGCCATTTAGGTTGTTTCCACTGTGGGACAATTATGAATAACGTCGCTATGAGCATTCAGGTACAAGATTTTGTGTAGGTCCATGTTGTCATTTCTGTTGGATCCACTGCATCGTTTTCTGTCATTGCTCTCTGTGGTTTCATACTTGTTCCTTTTTGTTGGACTCATGATCTCCCACTCCACCCCAGATCTGCTCGTCTTCCGATGCACTGCAGGCTCCATCACCTACCCTGCTGCACAAGCCAGAAACTCAGATATTATCCTTTGCACCTACCTCCATTCCTCATCCTCCACCCTGCTGCAGCCCATGTCTAACCCAGTTGCAACTCAAATAGAAGTATTCCCCAGAGAAGCTTTGCTGATAAAATCAATTAGGTCATTCATTCTTTATATACTTTACTCCTCTGTTTATGTTTATGGGATTATTTGATTAGTTTCTGTTTGCTCACTATTTGACCTTATACTTTTTTGAGCATGATGTAATATACCATGATTGACCTTAAAACCAAAATTGTATTCTTTACCTAGAGTAGCCCTGCCATATTTTTTCCCCTCATCAGACAGTCAGCTTTTATGATAGTGTTCCATTTTGTTTTGGTTTTGGTTTTGGTTCTTAATTGATCTTCAGTCTGATGCCTGAGTCCTGATTTCTTCTTTAGTTTCCACGATCGTTTTGAGCATTGGACCAAAGTAATAATTGGATTCACTTGATTTATTTCTTAAGTTAGACCATTCCTTTAAAAAAAAACTCAAATATTTTATTTCATTTGGTTGAAATAAATTCTGTGATCTGTTTACTAGGCTGTTGTCATTCAATATTTAGTTCACACCACTAGAGAACCAAAGATGAATTACGACGATGCACATTAGAACTAAGAGTAGTTCAGTATGGTAGCAATTCTCAACTTGAGGATACAGTATTGGGCTCTATGTGAACTACCAGGTTAAACAAAATATCCACTGATAGAGATCTTCATTCTGGCTCAGGGAGAGCAGAAGTCATTAGCGTACCTGACACATTAGCACAGCTGATTACAAGCTTGTTCAAGAGCAATTATTAGCACCTATAACCCTTACTCAAAATCAATTGCCATTACGTTGTAAATAAATCTTTAGAATAGTAATTAAACCCTGACGTTCAAATCCACTGATAAGCAAGTTCATCATTTACTGTGCTGTATGACCTCTTTAATTGTGCTCTTAGGTACTTCCCATATCATTAACATCTTTTTACTTTCTTTTAAGTTATATTAATAATCATCATTGGACATGTAATACATCAGAAAGTCTTATAAAAAGTATAAGCAGGTATCCTTTCTTCTCCCTTTTAATGTCTAAATTATTTTGTTAGGTATAAATTATTTCTGTTTCTGTATTATCACACAATTTAATGTTATTAGTTTTAACATTTGGAAATCAAAAGTGAAGTACTTTGTATTGACTTGTTTGATGTACCAGTAAGAGAACAAAGCTGCATTTAAAAGCCAGACAAATTTGGTAAGCACGGTTGTACTACTTGGGAGTTTGTTGACTTTTGTTAGGAAGCTAAAAGTGGCAGCAACAAAGCTTTTCCCCAAATGGGCTGAGTTTTCTATATGTGGTATGTATCATAAGATGCACTGGCCAAGAATACATTTTGCAAGATGTTTGTGTTACAAGAAGCATTGTTTGTATCTATACAACAATATCATTATTGTGAATGTAGCTGTGGTATTGTTGCAATAGTGTATAGGTTCTATTCTAAAACCTGTGAATTTATTGTTACGGAATCAATTTCTCATCGGTGAAAAGGCTCATTTAGTTCAAAGTCTGCTGTAAGACAGTCTTCACCATCTCAAACTTTTGAGGTGTTTTGAGAAGGTACAACTTCACATACATTTGGGGCCACGTCACAGTTTGATCTCCCACTATTTCATTTTTAATCGCTAAAATGCAAGTGGCATGCAGACAACTTCTGGAATATATGGTGAAAAGAAGGTCTTTTAAGAAAGGTAATATAGTAGGCCCTTCATACCCCTGGGTTCTGCATTCATGGATGTCAAAAATCTTCGGGAAAAAAATTGTATCTGGCCTAGGCTCAGTGGCTCACGCCTATAATCCCAGCACTTTGGGAGGCTGAGGCAGGAGGATCACCTGAGATCAGGAGTTTGAGACCAGCCTGACCCACATGGAGAAACCTCATCTCTACTAAAAATACAAAATTAGTCGGGCATGGTGGTGCATGCCTGTAATCCTGATACTCAGGAGGCTGAGGCAGGGGGAATCGCTTGAACCCAGGAGGTGGGGGTTATGGTGAGCTGAGATCGTGCCATTGCATTCCAGCCTGGACAACAGGAATGAAACTCTGTCTCACAAAGAAAACAAACAAACAAGCAAACAAACCAAAAAAATGTGTCTGTACTGAACAGTTACGGACTCTTTCTGTCATATTCCCTAAACATACAGCAAAACAACTATGTAAGTAGCGTTTACACTGCATTAGGTATTGTTGTTAATCTGGAGATTATTTAAAGTAAACAGGAGGATGTGTATAGGTTATATGAAAATATTATACCATTTTATTTCACTGACTTGAGCATCCCCAGGTTTCAGTATCTGCAGGCGGTCCTGGAACCCATCTCCTGCAGATACCAAGGGATGACTGTAGTATTATCTTGTGTAACTGAAAGAAGAGTGTGTCTGCAAAATATTTTCCATGACTTAAGATATTGACATATTCAACTAGATCTCTACTTTTTAAGTTATTTATCTATGCTTTATTTTTATAAAGCACAAAATCCTTGGATTTATTTAAGTATTTGGAAACGATATATTTCCAAGATGTTTGCTTACTTTCTTTGTGTTATAACAGCATTTTCTAACTTCTCTTTCAATTACCCAATTTGCCAAGCCTGTGAGATTTGTAAGTAATCTTGGGACAATATTCAGTATTTATTCATTTGGGTAGAAGAGATTAGAATCTTCTTTAGACAAACAAGTCTGACTTACTTAAACCATTTCACTCTAAAATGGTATATTTGCTCCAGTGTTGTTGAAATTTGGATTGTGTACTGGGGAATATATCCTGATGTAAACATCAATGCCAAAATATAGCTCCATTTTTCTATTTTAGTATTTATTTCTTTAATTTTACAGATAGTCCCATAATTCTGAATACTGTTATACCAATCCTTTTTACTATATGCTGTTATTTTTAGAAGATAGAACCTTGCCTAAAACATATAATGTCTTTAGACTAAGAAGCAGTGTAATTTCATGCTTCTCATTTTTAATCAAAGCAAAACAAAATCCACTTTTCAGTGTATTTTACCTGTATTTATTAAGAGATGAGGTTTCTCCATGTGGGTCAGGCTGGTCTCGAACTCTTGACCTCAGTGTATTTTACCTCAAAATTTAAACTTTGAGCAATTTTATACCTAATGTTTGTTCTGTATCTCTTTTATTAAAACATTCAAGGTCTCATAGAAATAAACCAATGTTGAGATAACCTCTCTAAGGCTGCCTGCTTTTTCATTCTTTAAAACTAGTAATTTTCCATCTCTGACTCTTTACATGAAAGGCATTTACAGCTCCCGGGACATTTCAGCTGTTGACACTTTAGAAACCTCCAACTCTGTGTAGGTGTTTTGAAGTAAATTTGAAACATGGAGGTGGAAGAAAAGCCATATGTCCCTAAAAGTTTTATTTAATTTTTTTTAAGTGGAAGGAGAGCTGCAAGTACAAAAGGGGAGACCATCAGCAGCTTGTATGAGGAGCAGAGTCCTAAGAGGAGAACAGAAGTGGTGCCTCTGTTATTTAAAAAATCATCAGCAAAAAGAACAAATCATTGTTTTACTATTTGAAGAATAGGATAGGTTTTTAAAATAGCAACAGAACTGTGCCATTTCTTTTCCATGGATCAAAATGTGTTTCAAAGATAAGTGTATACCTGATGAATTTTAACTTTAATTAATAAATTAATTGATTAGTTTTACATCAAAGAATGGACTCTAGTTTTGATCATTATGCTTTGACGAGGATGCTTTCCTGTAGCAGTGTGTATTTCAGTGTCTGGAATGTGAAACACATTCTGAAGAAACAGATGTCACCCCTGAGGCCCAGGTGATTTTAAAATAGGTTAGTATTTAATGGCTAAGGGGGCAGCAGATTGGCTTTTTCTTTAAATATCTGCACATATATGCAGCTACTATATAATCTTTTAAATGCTGTACAAGTGACCAAAAATTTTTAGGAAGATTCAGGACACACAAAGCAAAGATGTTGCATTTTTCTGTGTATGTCTGTGGAAGCAGAAGAGAGGAAAGCAGAAGTCTGAAAATGAGAACCTTTTCACTAAGAAAATCACTCTTTTTGTGATTTTCTAAGTAGCTCTTAGTTTAAGCAGAACAGTCGAAATAAAAACTAAAATAAAATAAACACAATTATGTCAATAAACCAAAAGCCTATATGGGTGAAAACTCTGTTATAATTCAGTTCAACTGAGGTTTTGGGGAATATTCCTTTTTTTAATAATATTCTACAAATTTATTATCATCATCAACATTCATTTTTAGACATGTCCTATGAACTGAGCACTGGAGAAAAAGAAGGTATAGGATATATTCTCTTCTCTCTAGGGATTCAAACCTTTTCATTTTTTGTGTTATAAAAAATGCACCTTTATTATTGTTTTCATGGCTCTATACACAGGGAAATTTATTTCTGAAGGCTAAAATGATATACATGACAGCATAACCATCAGTAGCTAACCTGTAGCAGATGCTGAAAGATCTTGTCCAAGTTATTAAGCCATATCACAGTAAAAATTCATTTCTGATCTTGTAGATTTTTTTTATATGTGATGCTTGCAGTTAGCTTTCTCCTCATGAGTTGTTTCTAATTATATCTTTTTATTTGTTCTTTTATCTCTTCTTAAAATCTGGCCATATCATTACAATACTAACTTGTGTTTACTCTTTCAGCTTTTCCTTTTACCCCACTTTAATTATAAAAATCTAAATACTAAAAGATTTAAAATACAAAAATGCTATAAATATTTAAAATACTAATATGCTTTAGTATTTCTTAACTCTATTTTGTTTTTTAAAAAGTTTTTTTTTGTTTTTTTTGTCCCCCCCACCCCCCCACCGCAATCAACAGCATTTCTCATCTTCTATAAAAGCTTAAATGTGTTGATGAGATTTTGTTACCGGGTATTCCTGAGGTCAAAAAAAAAAAAAAAAAAAACGTCAGAGTTGTTTTCTTTAGGGGAAGTGAGAGTTTTGACAAATCTTTCTTTCTCTCTGAGAACAGGGGTCTCGTGCAGTTCAGTGGCATTGTCTGGGGACAAGACAAGAGTTCAGAGGAAGTTCTAGCGAGACTTAAACATTCAATTCTGCATCATAAAATTAATTCCTGGGCCTTAAACATGGCACATAGAAAACACAGCCCAGAGCCAGGGGCCCCGAAGGCCAGGGGCACATACCAGGATGCACAGTTCACACACGACTACCAGGGCAGGTGAGGCCCTCTTTCCTCCTTTAGTGCTTTGTAAGACCCCAGGATCTTGGAAAGGCCTCAGTTATTATTGAGGTTGTTATTGTTCTTTTATTATTATTATTGTTTAGATGTCCCTGCCAGTCCAGCAGAGGGGCTTAAATCTGGATCTATGTTGATTCGGAGCAAACAAGAAGCGTGTTATTCCTTGGCCCCCTTGCATCTAGAATGTTCCCTGAGATGAAATCATACTCATTACATTTATAGTCTTATAAAATTGGTATAATGAAAAGGCTGCTGGACTTGGGCTCAGGAGACCTTGATTCTAAGCCTGAGCTTGCAATTTGGTCTTAATATAAATGCCTTTATAATTGTATTTTGATTGAAGTGATGTTAAACTGAACTTGCTTTATCCAAGCCTGAAATTTTAGAGGTTGCTTGATTAAAAGTTCCCAACTAAGAATAAGACACAAATATGGTTTGAAAACGAGTCCCAGTTAGCTCAGAGCAGGGACAGTACCCCCTGACTTGTTTGGAGAAGCAGCAACAAAGGTTTCAGGTTTCTTTAAACTTTCATTTGGCTCTTAAATTTTGAATGTGTCCAAACTGCTCTGAAATACCAAAGTACTCTTGCTCTTTACCCTTTTCTTATTCTTTCTTTTTCAAAATGGAGAATGCTTTTTCCAAATTTGGGGATATGGGCTGTGAGGTCAAAATACGCGAGAGCGTGGACTGTGTTCTCTCCCACCCCCACCCCAAACCCATGCTGCCATCAAACTTGCACAGAGGCCACCATGCATGGACACTTCCCACTCAGCCCCCTAAACATTTATGTACCACTCACTCATGTTTTGGCCCTTCCCTAATCTCTTCCTGGCTGCTCCTTCCTATAATATCTTTCCTGGGATCTTATCTCTCCCCTGCATTAAAGAGATCCCCCCTTAATCCCATCTTCCATTGTAGACACTGCTCCATTCCATTCCTTTCCATCACTAGGAAACTTAAGGGGATAAAAGACCTTTGCCTTCTCGACTTCTTTGTCTCCTATTTTCTGCTCTGCCAACTGCAACAGAGATTCTCCCTTTATCACCCAATAACACAATGACTGTTTCATCATGAAATCCACAAGGCACTTCTCCATCCTCTTGTTGAATTGTCTCCCACAGTGACAACCTCTTCCACAGTGACAATGCTCTCCCTCATAGTTTCTATGACTTCTCATTCATTGTCAGTCTTTTTTGCAAGCTCCTGGTGGCTTTTCTTCCATTCTTGGATCCTTAAATATTAATGTTCTGCAGGGTTACTACTAAATCCTCTGTTTACTGCTTTTTCTCTGACAGTGTATTTAAGGGTTTCCCATTTTTCCCTTGGCTTTAACTTCTATCCATTTACTGATTATACCCAAACTTCATCTCCCACCCATGCTTCCCACTGAAGGACTGCAAGACTTGTATTTCATAACTTAGGGTACAGATGCTACCCAGCTTTCCACGGGGTTATGTCCTGAAAAACTCATTGTACATTGAAAATATTGTAAGTCAAAAATGCATTTAATACACCTAGCCTACCAAATATCATAGCTTAGCCTAGCCTACCTTACACATGCTCAGAACACTTCCATTAGCCTACAGTTGGGCAAAGTCATCTAACATAAAGGCTATTTTATAATAGTGTTGAATATCTCATGTAATTTATTGAATACCATACTGAAAGTGAAAAACAGAATGGTTGTATGGGTACTCAAAGTATGTTTTCTACTGAATATGTATCACTTTCAAACTATCCTAGTCAAAAAATTGTGTCGGATCATCCTAAGTCAGGGACCGTCTATGTAGATCCACTTGACTGTGCCACCAGCTTTCACACATAAAATGCACATGTAAGAACTGATTCATCCTGAAACCTGCATTTTGCTGCATATTCCTTCTGATTAAAAGCATTGCCACCCATCACCAAAACCAAAAATCTCAGTCAAGTGTGAATGCTCCCATCTTCTTCACATCCAGTTCACATCTGATTTGTGTTTAACTCTCAAAAACTTTCCAGTGTCTGCCCCTTCCCCACCACCACTCCCTTTGTTCAGACCCACATCATCTCTACTGTGACCATGTCATTAGTCATGTTGGTGGTTAGTCTTGGTGGGCCGTCCGAATTTATTATCTGCCCTCTTTCATCCTGTCTGGTGCCCTGGGAGGCTGACCCCTATGTGGGCTCTTCTGCTTGAGTGAAACTTTGACCATATTCTGTTTCACCTGCTTGTGCACCTCTCCCATTGCATGTGAATTGATAGGCTTTTTTCCAGATTGTGTCAGCTAGGCTAATATCCTGGAGGAGGAATGGAAACAAGAAAGATGACTTTTGCTCCCAATGAATGACTTTTCTTCTCAGAATATATTAAGTTGAAAATAAGTCATGTTTTAACTTTCAAAAAGAAAAGAAGGGTAAAATGATGGGCTACTTTATTGAAGCATGAGAAATAGGAATTGACTCACATGTGCAACAACCTTTAAATATATCAAAGGAGTATTTCTCTCCCTCTTTCCCTCTCTCCCTTCCTTCCTTTCTTCTCCCTTCCCTTCCCCCTTCCTTCCTCTTTCCTTCCTCCCGCCCTCCTTCCCTCCTTCTTCCTTCCTCCCTTCCTTCCTTCTCCTTCCTTTTCCTTCCTTCCTTCTTTTTCTCCTTTTCCGTCCTTCCTTCTTTTTCTTTCCTTCCTTTTCCTTCCGTCTTTCTTTTTCCTTCCTTCCTTCCTTCCCTCCTTCCTTCCTTCTTTTTCCTTCCTTCCTTTGTCCTTCCTTCCTTCCTTCCTTCCTTTCTTCCTCTTTGCTTTCACATTGTATGCATTCTTTCTTGCATTCATTCCTTATTTTTCTCTATTCACTGTCTGTCATTTAACATCCGTCTCTGAGCATAGCTTAAATGATAATGTGTTTTCTCCATTCTAATGCAACAAAGTCCATTTGAGATTGTTAAACCCATTGATTAAAAGTATGTGAGGCAGGGGGAGTAATTTTAAAGCTTAACGACAGAAGTCAGGAATCATCTCTCTCATTTGAAATATTATTTGTAGGAATCCAATGGAGAGGATTATATAACTTCTTAAGTGGAATTTTATATTTCAAGAAATGTATTAATTATCCTAAGGGAGTAAATCCCTGCTAGAACCTTCATTTTAGCCAGTTCCACTCTCAAATCTTGTGTCTTCTCCAGTTAATTTGCTGAGGTCTGTGCTGTTTGGTGATTGATGGGAGGTTTGAAAGAGGCACAGAATGTGAGTGATGGTGATGTGTGTAATGGCAATGTGGTGTTGTTTCCTGATCCATAAAACAAGGAAATAATTTTTTTGACCTAACTCATCCCCTGTGATGGAAGTGGTTTTTAAGCTGTATTTTCTTAAAGGAAATGTCAATATGCATGAAAATCTGGCAGAGCCTATTGAGTCATAAAATGGGAAATAAATGGGAATGAGGTTAGAGTCAGATAAAGGAAATGCGTTTTAGAGAAAATGTGGGCCTATTAGAGTTTTATAGTCTTAAGACCCATTAGGAAAAAAAAAAAAAAGCTCATGGGTACCGACAGTGTAGCAATGAACAAATTAATTAAGCACTCTGAAACTTTAGTCTTCATATTTTTTAAAATGGTAGGAAATACTCTGACAAACTTATTGTGATGATTAAATAAAAGAGATAAATAAAATATCTAATATAATAAGTGCTCAACAAACGGATAAATGGTAGCTCTTGCTCTGCTTCTGTGGCTGCTCTTATAGTTGTTATTTAGATGCTTTTGTCCTTTTCAGTGTTTTCTGTTTCTGTGCTTTTTATATATATTTGAACACTATCCCTTTGTTCCTAGTGGTGCAATAACTGTTTCCCACCAAATAGTCTTCAGTTTAAAGCTTCCATACTGCCTCCTTCTTTCATCTCACAAGACCTTGACTTTATAGTGCCCATAATGTCAATAAATTGATTCTGTGTTTTTAATTGTATCTTTACTAAGAGGAGCCACTTCTGACTTTAAAATTATCTCTCTCTATATATATATACACACACACACACACACACACACACACATATATATACACACATACATATATATACATATATATACACATATATATATATAGTTTGTTTGTTTTGAGACGGAGGCTCGCTCTGTCGCCCAGGCTGGAGTGCAGAGGCACAATCTTAGCTCACTGCAAGCTCTCCTTCTTGGGTTCACGCCATTCTTCTGCCTCAGCCTCCCGAGTAATAAAAATTCATTCTAACAAGAAACCCGGACAATTTTAGGTATTGTTATAGATGAAGTATTCATTTAAGATTATGAATTTTGGTAAGAAAAGGAAATAACTGGGAGAGTGAAATGTTGAATTGACATGGGATTTTCATTAACTTCAATGTGCAAGTAATTATTTACGAAGCCTGTTGGAAGTAGTTCCTATGTAGTGCTAGAAACACCTTACTAAGCATCTACGCAAAAGTTCTTTGTGTAGCATTATTTGCAGTAATAGTGTAAGGAATGTTCATCTGGCATGGAATTATCAGAAATGTTGCATATGTGTTTATAAACTTTTCTTTTTCAAATTTATATTTATAGTATAGAGAATTCTTTAAAAAATTTTTAATTATGGTAAAAAAAGATAACATTTTCCATCTTAACAGTTTCTAAGTGTACAAGTGTACAGTTCAGTAATGTTATTAAGTACATTGTTGTTGTGCAGCAGTAATGTTATTAAGTGCACTGTTGTTCAGTAATGTTATTAAGTACACTGTTGTTCAGTAATGTTATTAAGTACACTGTTGTTCAGTAATGTTACTAAGTACACTGTTGTTGTGCAGCCAGTCTCCAGACCTTTTTCATATGGCAAAACTGGCATTCTGTACCCATTAAACTCATTTCCCCAATTCCTCCTTCCCCCAGTCTCTGGCAACCACCTTTCCACCTTCTGTTTCTAAGAGTTCAACTGCTCTAGATACCTCATAAAAATGGAATCATACAATATTTGTATTTTAGTGACCAGCTTATTTTCACTTAGCAGATTGTGTAAATCATTTTTCTTTGAATTAAACATCTTATTCTTTGTTGTTCTTTGAGATGCAGATGCTTGATTAAACATACTCAGGCCTGTGTTTTTTCTGTTGCTTAAGTTGAAGGTGGTGATTATTTACACTTTAAGAAGTAACGTTTATTAAGTTGGAAATGTAGTAAAAGTTTAAATGGATTAGAAAATTCTTAGCACATCTGGGAAACTCTGGGTTTCTTTTTTCTGACAGTCTGAAAAAAATAAAATTCTCTAAATACGACTTAAGAGTATTGCCCTAATATTCAATCATTTCATTAATTTTATCTCCCTCACTTAATACTTCCTGGGCTAGATAAATTCTTGAGCACATTCTCACCTCTTTTAGTTTATAACTGAAATTATTGAGAACTGGAAAGATTGTCTATAGTATTCCACTATATGTCGAGCAATATACTTACTTCTCTGAGATTTATGTCCAGAGCCAAGTGAATCTCTGCTGGCTCTCTTTGCCCTGTTTACGCAGTGTGTTGGGTGGCAACTGCCCTCCATAATGAAGGGACAGACCCTTGATCTCCAGAGGCTGGCATCATTTTGTGTGGCTTACAAATAATCCAAGAGAAATAGATCTCAACAAAGATGATATCTGATGCATTCCAACCTGAGAACTTTTAGATATTTTCATTGTTCCCTTAATCTAGGGATTTGCAGCCATTGCAGATAGTTTTCTTCTGAAGTGGTGCAATGGGGGAAAAAAGCATGCTAACTGATATTTTAGAACTTCTATACTTTTTGAAGATTGTTCACTCTATTTCTTGGTTGTTTAATTTCAGAGTAATTTTTCTCAATTTTACTTTCTTAATCAATGCTTATTGGGGTTCATTTGTCTTATTTTTATTTATTATTATTTTTTGCCATGCAAACCAACAACTTTCATGGGTTAATTTCATTGAAGATCAAACTGCCCCATTTAGTAACTGCAATTTTAATAGAGAAATTTGAATCAATATTATTTGTATGAAGTAAAGATGAATTATATATTTCACGAAGTCATGTAAGGATTGAGTTACACTGACTGTTTGCCAGGAAGAGCCGCACGAACTATCCAAGCTTCAGAGAGCTAACATTTTAAATACAGTCATGTGCCACGTACTGATATTTCCATCAGTGACGGACAGTGCATGTAATAGTGGTCCCATAAGGTTATAACATGGTATTTTTACTGTTGTGACACAATAGTAAGTATTAGTGCATCTAAACATATCAAAGATACAGTATAAATACACTAATACTTACTATTGTGTTACAACAGCTTACAGTATTCAGTAGAGTAACATACTGTACAGGTTTGTTACAACCACTTACAGCATTCAGTACAGTAACATACTGTACAGGTTGTTGCCCAGGAGCAACAGGCTATACCATATCACCAAGGTGTATAGTAGGCTAAACCATCTAGGTTTGCATAAATATATTCTACAACGTTCCCATAAAGAGGACATCATCTAATAACACAGTTCTTAGACTCTATCCTCATCATTAAGCAAAGCATGACTGTACAGAAATGTTTAAAATAATCCTGATTATAATATAGTGTTTTTGTTTTAAGGAGAATGTGTTTATGTTTGAAAATTACAGATGTAATTTTAAAAGAATTTTTCCTATTAGAATTACAGTCTGATAATTCCAGTTTACAATGTATAATCATATCATTCATTTAAAGTTGGAATTTTGAGCAAAAATCTGTGTCCTCCATCAAGATATTTAAGATAACTTAAGGTTTATTCCTTTTATAAGGTCAGTTTATTAGCTATATGAGAACTACTTGAGTGGTAATGAAGGTTTTTCATTCAGGCATTTATAACACTTAGAAAGGTATATGCATATTGATGGTAATAAATATCCTTCAAAGTCACTTTAGGTTGAGTTTCCAAGAGAGTTCTCCAGGTCTTTTCAGGGTTTACCATGGTCAGAACTATTTTCATAATACTGCTAAGAGTCAGTTTGCCTTGTTTGCTCTCACTCTCTCAGTGTACAGTGTACTTGACCAGAGGAGTCATTAGGGATAGTATTGTAGTAGACACAGTGCAGAAGCAGAGAAGAGAGTCCAGATGTTTGTTCATTAAGCCAAATACGGAAGAGATTTGCAAAAAATGTAAATCATGTCACTTTTTACTACTTTTTTATCTTTAGAATATGTAGTTATTTTCATAAAAAGATATTTTGTTTAATTATGCTAATTTTAATGGAATTATTATCTAACTTAACTGAATTAAGTACATGTGTTTCATAAATTTCTAGTTTTTTGTGTTTTTTGTGTTTTTTTTGGGGGGGGGGGCGGGGATGGGACAAAGTCTTGCTCTATTGCCCAGGCTGGAGTGTGGTGGTGTGATCTCGGCTCACTGCAACCTCCACCTCCTGGGTTGAAGCGATTCTTGTGCCTCAGCCTCCCAAGTAGTTGGGACTTCAGGCACCCACTGCCACGCCCGGCTTATTTTTGTATTTTTAGTAGAGACGAGGTTTCACTATGTTGGCCAGGCTGGTCTCCTGACCTTGTGATCCACCCGCCTTGGCCTCCCAAAGTGCTGGGATTAGAGGCATGAGCCACCACGCCTGACCATACATTTCTGGTTTTAATGACTAATATGGTAGGTTTAATTTACATAAAGAACAGCTCTGTGTTGCCTCAATAATTTTTAAGACTGTGAAGACATCCTGAAACCTAAAACCTTGAGTCCTGGTACTCTAAGTTGATTGTCAAAATTACCAGATGTATAACTTGGTGTAGACTAAATAAAAAGTCTAAGGGAGCTGTGGTTTTGATTTGTAACTTCAATGAGTGGAAAATTAACTTTAAATTCTAATGTAAACTTCTAAATGGTCTCATCTGTGCTCCCAAAATTCTCCTAAGGCCATCCAAAAACATTATCACCACAAACCAACCAGGCAGCACCCAAGACTTAAGCCCTGAAAGGGGGCTTAAGTCCCCTTTCTCCTTTAAGGGTGTGTTCTGCCTTCTTATTCTCACTTCTGTGGCCTTCATACCCTCTTACTGCTGAGGTTTTATTTAAGTGAAATTTATTTAAGTGAAAGTCATTTAATTTCATTTAAGTGAAAACGTGTGATTTTCTTGTTTGTTGTTTGTTTTTCTAAAGCAACAAAAAAATTTCCACCTCAAAAGGGAATTTATACAAGTTCATCTGTTGTGTGTATTCCCACAGGCTAACCCTTAATGACTCAGT
This sequence comes from Macaca nemestrina, assembly GCF_043159975.1. Lineage (NCBI taxonomy): Eukaryota > Metazoa > Chordata > Mammalia > Primates > Cercopithecidae > Macaca > Macaca nemestrina. The sequence continues at coordinate 9,583,132 of NC_092125.1, read as the reverse complement.
ACCTTATCTCATCTACATAAGGAGAATAGTAGTAGTAGCTGCATAAGATTGTTGTGAGAAATGAGTTAATACATTTAAGGTGCTTAGAATAAAGCCTAGCATATGGTAACTGCACAGAAAAAGTTACTCTTTTTTAATGTTTAAAAAAAAAAAAAAAAAGAGCGCCTGTAGTTCCAGCTACTCGGAAGGCTGAGGCAGGAGAATGGCGTGAACCCAGGAGGTGGAGCTTGCAGTGAGCCGAGATGGCGCCACTGCACTCCAGCCTGGGCGACAGAGCGAGACTCTGTCTCAAAAAAAACCAAAATTTAAAATTAAAAAAAAAAAAAACAGTTGTCAAATTCTCTTTAACAAATGCATGGACATCCTGTTGAAACAACTGTTTCTTAGTTTGGAGGTTGCTTGGATTCCTTGTTTTTATGTACCTAGGGAATAAAAACGTGCTTATGAGACTGAAATTAATTACAAGGTCAGTTTCTTAAATAATTTCGAATGTTTACAAATTTAAAAAAATAAACAAACCCTTACTAAGCCTTTTCTTTCTCATGGGAGTTTTTTTTTAACATGTTAATTATGTATCTCACAAAAATACTATTAATATGAAAAGTTCAAACTAAAAAAAAAAAGGCTTAGTAAAATCAACCATTCTATTTTATGTGTATGTGTGTATATCACACATTAATTTTGGAATTTTTTATTTCACCTGAAAAATATCCCAAACCTAACATGCCTTAGATTTATTTGAAGTTTTTTTTTAATGCAAGTGGCCTATAATACTTTAAAACTGCAATGCTTGTTTCTTTGCTTCTATTCACTTAATATTGAAAAATGTTTTACATTACATTTTGTGTTCTGCGTTGTTTTATGATTGTGACATAGGTATGCGTTATTTGTTTGCATTTAGAACTAGAGAAAGCTTTCATTGGGCAACTACTCATTGCCTCAGGAGTTTATGTGTTTTAACAGGAAGACGTCTTTTCACTTGAAGCCATGCCCAAGTATTTATTCATAGCGAAGTTGTTTTCGTGCTTCGTGAAGTACTACTTTTATTTTGATAGGCTCCACTGTATATCATAATAAATGTAATAAATTGCACTCATATCCAATGTTAAATATAATTTTTGTTATAGTTACATTTTAAAGTTTATGTCTAATTGTATTTTGAAATCATTTAGGTATAGACAAATCAAATTCCTTTCTCATTGGCTGAGATTTCCAAGCATGCACCATGGTAGGTGTAGGATGTAGCTTACGTATTCTGCCATCTGAATCCTTGTGTGTTTATCACATATGCCTCCCTTGTTGTTCAAAGGTTGCTTTGCTTTTGAGAATGTTCCCCACATACTTATTGTTACTTTTTTTTTGTGGGTTTTAATAAATTAGAATTTCTAAAAAGAGCTGTTCTGAGAAAATTCTTGTTTGCAAGGATATTTCCTCCTAGATATTTTCATCTTTTTTTCTTTTTTGTATGTCCTAAAATAAGCAACATGAGTACTTTTACATGCAAGGAAGTGCCATAGCTACAATTGCCAAATCTGCGAAACAATAAGCCTCGATAATTCTGTGTTTTAGAACATTTCGTATCTTTGAGCACCACCTTGCAAGCGCCATAGAACGACAGTGGTGCTGCCGAGCCAGCAGTGCAGGAACGTGAATGAAGGTCAACATTGATGAGTTCCATTACTTAATTCTGGAAAAAAAATGGCAAGTTTCAGCAAGACAACAGTTTTAAATGTAAAACGATTAGACAGAATGTTTGCTCCAGGAAGAACGTTAACTTCACAAATAGATTAAACATGTTATATGTAACAATTCAATCTCAAATCATTTTTGGTACAGATCCCCATATTTTTAAATTTTCTGTTTGCATACATTGCAGGTTTTTGAAAAGCACTATAAATCAAAACACAGAGTTTATTTATGGCTTTTTTTTAAGCTTTACTGAGATGTAATTGATATACTATACACTGTACATATTAAAGTGTACAATTTGAAGTTTTGACATATGTATACACATGTGAAAATCACCAACAAAAGCAAGATGATGAGCATGTTCCACACTTTGTAATAAATTGTCATGTTTTTGCAATGCTTTGTAATCCCTCCCTTTGACCTCCCACCCTCATTTCCCATCACCAGGCAACCATAGATATGCTTTCCGTCAGTATAGATTAGTTGGCATTTTCAGGAATTTTAAATGAATAGAATGATAAAAACTGTACTCTCTTTTGATCTGGCTTCTTTCAGTCAGCGAAATTATTTTGAGATTTATGTATACTTTTGTTTCTGCCAATAGTTTATTTCTTTTTCTTGCTTAGTACTACTCCATTATGCCTATATGCCACTACTGGTTTATCCAGTCACCTCCAGAGACAGTTGGCTTTTTTCCAATGTTGGGTTGTTGAAGTAAATCTGCTTTGAATATCTGCGTCCCTATCTATGTGTGGAAAAATGCTGTCATTTCTTAGGTAAATACCAAGGAGCAGAATGTCTGGTTGTATGGTAGGGGTATGTTTAAATTTTGGGGAAACTGCCAAACTCTTTTTTTCAAAACGATTATAGCATTTTACGTTTTCAGCGGCAGATGACAATTCCAGTTGCCCCCACATCTTTGCTAATACTTGTGGTCAGTATTTTCAGTTGTGGTCATTTTAGTGGATGTCTAGTGGTACTTGTTTTACTTAGCTTTTCCCTAATGACTAATGATCTTGAGCATCTTTTCATATACTTAGTTAGCATATGTATATGTTTTTTATTGAAGTGACTGTTGAAATCTTTTGTCCATATTTCTACTGGGTTGTTTGTCTTGTAGAGTGTAATCATTCTTCATATCTATTTAGGCACAGATCATGTAAATGTATGTTAAAAGTACTATAGGCCAGGCGCTATGGCTCACACCTGTAGTCCCAGCACTTTGGGAGGCCGAGACAGGCAGATCATGAGGTCAGGAGATCGAGACCATCTTGGCTAACACGGTGAAACGCCATCTCTACTAAAAACACACACACACAAAAAAAATTAGCCAGGCGTAGTGGTGGATGTCTGTAGTCCCAGCTACTCGGGAGGCTGAAGCATGAGAATGGCATGAACCTGGGAAGTGGAGCTTGCAGTGAGCCAAGATCTCGCCACTGCACTCCAGCCTGAACAACAGAGTGAGACTCCATCTCAAAAAAAAAAAAAAAAAAAAAAAGTCACCTTTTTAATCCCTAAATTCATCCAATTGAACTTCATTATCCTTTTTTTTTTTTTTTTTTTTTTTTTTTTTTGAGACGTAGTCTGGCTCTGTCGTCCAGGCTGGAGTGCAGTGGCCAGATCTCAGCTCACTGCAAGCTCCGCCTCCCAGGTTTACGCCATTCTCCTGCCTCAGCTTCCCAAGTAGCTGGGACTACAGGCGCCCGGCACCTCGACCGGCTAGTTTTTTGTATTTTTTAGTAGAGACGGGGTTTCACCGTGTTAGCCAGGATGGTCTCGATCTCCTGACCTCGTGATTCGCCCGTCTCGGCCTCCCAAAGTGCTGGGATTACAGGCTTGAGCCACCGCGCCCGGCCGAACTTCATTATCCTTTAAGATTAATCTTAAAAGAATAATCAAAAATATGAACCAGTTCTAGTATTACTATTCAAGAGATGTGATACTAGAATTTATGCATCTTATTTTTAATACCTCTCTCACATATGATTAAAATTTCTTTTTAAACAATGCATTACAGTCCCATTTCTCATGTCATGGTTATTGAGTTCTCTCTAATGCTGCTCCTAATCTGAAATATACATGCAACACGTTGTAGCTTCATGTGGATACAATAATAGCTAAAAGTGAATAGCACTTTTACATTAAACCGTTTGGTCCTCACATCAGCTTGTGTGTATTGTGATCCCTTTTTAAAATGACAAAACTGAGGCACAGCAAGGAAAGACACTTTCCCAAGGTCATGAGTATGTGACAGAGTAGAGTTCACATCAAGTCTGCTTGACTTTAGTTTCCACCCTCTGTGCTTTTATAAAACACTGAAATGTTTTCTTTTAAGAAGTGCCCTAGGCCAGGCGCTGTGGCTCATGCCTGTAAGCCCAGCACTTTGGGAGGCTGAGGCGGGCAGATCACTAAGTCAAGAGATCGAGGCCATCCTGGCCAACATGGTGAAACCCAGCCTCTACTAAAAATACAAAAATTACATGGGCGTGGTGGTGCGCACCTGTCGTCTCAGCTACTCAGGAGACTGAGGCAGGAGAATTGCTTGAACCCGGGAGGCGGAGGTTGCAGTGAGCCGAGATTGCGCCACTGCACTCCAGCTTGGTGACAGAGTGAGACTCAGTCTCAAAAAAAATAAAAAAAAAGAAATGCCTTGAACAGTAATGAATTTTTTAGCAACAAATTATAAATCGTGCCATAATTTTCCTCCTCCAGTGAACCTTTGTACAAATAAATAAAGAAATCTGAGTTGTAACTTTATTTCCCTTTCTGAGCAATAAAATTGCCAAAATGAATATAATGGGATGAAATACAATAAAGTTAATCTTACTGGAAAAGTCTAAAAATTGCAAACTGAGTCCCTCTCAGTTATAGTCATTAAATGTGATACACTCTGATATGCTCATTTTTCTAGCTTGACTTTCAAAAGTATAATATTTTGTCAAGAGACAATCCATTAAACACTGACCAAATCCAAGGTTTGCAAGCGACATGTTTTATTGCATCTAATAGAAAATCTAATTTGAGTCATTTTTCTCTGAACAATGGAATCATTGCATGACGATGCAAAGTTCTATAACATGACAATTCAGACACCAAAAGCGTATTACCAATGTTACAATTAAGATGTTTCTGATGCTGACAAAAAATGAAGTGAATAAGACAATTTTAACAGATTTTAATAATTCTAACTACAGTATATATGATTCTAATGTATGTAAATGAGTTGATGTACATAGACTCATTCATAAAATAACTGCTGGATCACAGGGCTGGGGAGCCCAGGTTGTTCTGCCTTTAATCTAGCTCTCTGCTTTCTCATCTCCTCATGAACCTGGCAATCTCTTTTCTTCCTCTGCTTAGAGATATTCAGGGATGGAAGCGCCACACCTTTTTTTGTTAGATCTCACCATTTCATCATTTCAAAGGGGCAATCACAATTTCTGTTGCTCCAAGCTTCTTAAAAGGAAGAGTCTTAGATGACATGTGCCATACTTTTAATTTTTACTTTAATTAATATATCACAAGACACAATATCATGTATAATTAACCAGTTATTGCTTAACTTTTCTTAGGTAGTTTTATTAATTGCTATATAGTGAAATGTACATTTTTGTTTACTGAACTGTCACCTCTTATGGATTTCAGGATATTCTGAGTTTTGCAAAGTGTTCTTTACAATTTAAGCTTTTCCTTAAATCAGAAAATATTTCTCCCTGTTCTGTGAATTGCATGCCCTCCTCTTCAGACAGATAAGAAAAAAAGCAATCAAATCCACAGATAAACAGACACCGGCCTGTTCTCACTGCTTGCCAGCCTCACTTTTCACTAAGCACTGAGAAATGTCAACTTGGACAGGGTAGCATTCCTGCACTCCAAGAAGCAGTGAATTTCTAGTTTTCTTCTCCAGGCTTTCTTTTCCACTCCCTGCAAACATGCACCTAAAAGGATGCTGAGCATCATATCACAGTTCTTACAGGAGCTTCCTCTCAACTCTTGTGTCCTTGTGAAGTGAGGTGCGATGGACTCACCAAACAGCTGTGTAGAACGGTGTATTGATCAGGAGCTCCAGCTCCCTGGTTCACACTTTACCACTGCTGGTTTGCTAATGGGGCCATCTTGAGGAAGATCCTTAAATTTTTCAGACCTCAATTTCCCCTTCTCAATTACAGGGATGATAAGAATACCCCTCTAACTATGGAGTTATTGTAAGAATTTTGTGAAGTAATTATGGAAAACTGCCTGGCATTAAGTAAACCCTGTCTGTGTATGCTATTTTTCTTTGTTGGCCCTAAGATTAGGAGAATGCTGCTGAAAACTGTATGGCAAATGGGGCAGATGTGATTTGGGATGCCCCTCATCGTTTTCCATATGGCTCTCCCAGCACTTTTAGGAGGACCTAAGCAGCTAAGTGAAGAGATGATGTGATGTTTCACAAAGCCCAAGATTTTGCTAAACCAAGAACAGATTGCATGTAGGGTGTGCACAAGAAAGGCCAAACATCTGATCATCCTTAAGGCTGTTTCTGCCTTGTTAGAGCTTATCTTCAACAAATGACTAGTGACTTGGAGCAGAACAAGTAACTTCAGAGCAGCAAACTGCAATATGTGATTTTTTTTTAAAGAAAAGAATCAAGACAATGTTGCATCTATATGTATATTTAAATATAGGGTTTGTAGTTAGAGAAAAATGATGCTCACACAACATGTGTCTTGGAAACCCCTCCCAATCTCAAGTACCACGTAATGAAGCAGAATTCAGAGCTGGCATCCCAGACACACAGACAAAAAGCAGAAGCCTCAATGTCAGATGATGAAAGGTCTGCAGGTAGAAGGGGAGTGGCAGCAAAGGCTCCATAGGGTAAGTGCTTTGGGAGAAGAAAAACAAGTATCAGTCATTGTGTATCTGTATGTGTACCTGTCTTTGTCTCTCCCCCGGCAGTCTTTCCCTCTACATGTGTGTGTTTCTTATTCTATTTCTCTGTCTCATTCTGACTCACTCCGTTTCTCTTTCACCTTCTGTCTGTGTCTCTGTCTCCTTCTCTCACACACACTCACCCCACAGTAATGACTCCAGTCATTAATCAGGATGTAAAGTGCTGACAGCAGTGATCAAGAAGGATGGACTGTGCACAGTGGCTTACACTTGTAATCCCAGCACTTTGGGAGGCCAAGGCAGGAGGATTGCTTAAGACCAAGAGTTTGAGACCAGCCTCAACAACGTAGTGAAATACCCCTCTCTACAAAAATAAATAAATAAGCAAATAAAACAATTAGATGAATGTGGTGGTGTGCACCTGTAGTCTCAGCTACTTGGGAGGCTGAGACTGGAGGATCTCTTGAGCATGGGAGTTTGAAGCTACAGTGAGCTATGTTTGCACCCCTGCACTCAAGCCTGGGTGATAGAATGAGACCCTGTCTCCAATAATAATAACAATAACAACAAATTTTAAAAGGATGCAAGATCGCATTTAAGAGAAAAACAAAAGAGCAGGGTAATTCAGATATTCCTGTATCCTGCCTGTGCTTTCCTAGAGACCAAGTTTTGTGAGTTAAAGTGATTAGTTACATTTCTCAAAAATTAATCAGCTTCTGACTTCTGAAAAATACAGAAGGTAGAAAAGAGACTGCTTATTTTTAAAATATTTACAATCAAATCAATCCCTTAAAAACTGAACAAATAAAAACATCAGTTACATCATATTACTGAGAGAGCAACCCAAAGATCCAAATGGGCAATGGCACCCATAGTATGGAATTTTAAACTAGAATCCTAGTTTAAGGATTCATTACTAATATTATGTGTATGATGTGGATAATGGCTGTCAGGTCTTACTTGGAGGACATGGAAATAATGGTAGAATTTTCATGCTTATTTACAAAATAAGTTTATGCTGGGCCCAGGAAAAATGGACTTAAGTTCCTAACTCTATTCTTTCCTTGGAACTCAGATTTCCAATGATGCGTGCTGCTTTTAGCTAATTAAATAAGCTAGCTTTTACCTTATCTGACAAAACACATTTTCTCAGGATAGCTGATATTATATATGGCTTAAGGAAAACAGTGTGCTTTAATTTACACAAACGGTAGGAATGATTTTATGGATTGCAGATATATATATATATATATATATATATATATAGAGAGAGAGAGAGAGAGAGAGAGAGAGTGTATTTTTCAATCCCAAGATGAGTGTCTAATTGCCAAAAATTCAGGAAATGTGTTTCAAAGTAATGCTTATTTTATACACAGTAGGATTGTTGGAATTTAAAAAAGGAAAATGGAATACAAAGGTATTATACTCAAATAAAAAGCATATAGCCTTTCAAATAAGCCAGATACGGAGCTTACAGGTGGGGCAGATACCCTGAAGAAAAAGGATGCGGGAGGTCAGGCTTTGAAAAAGCATATTAGTGTTAGCCACCCTTTGGGCACAGTCCCGTTATATAAAAATAGTAGCTTCAGGTTCCTGGACACTTTCTATGTCCCAGACATTTGCTATACTCTATATGCTACTTTATTTCATGCTTTCAAAAACTTATGTAAGGTGAGCATCTCTGTTTTATAGGAAATGTGAGTCGCTTAAATCTAAGATCCAAGAGGGTTTTTCTTAGAGAAGACGCAGGTACCTCCATGTTACCAGCTAAGAATCGGGTGGGAAAAGCTCCTTCCATTGTACAGGCCTGGTGCTCCTACCAAGTGGGAGAAGTGACACTTCCTTTGGTCATCTGGCATGGGGGCTGAAGGATGGTAGGAATCTTCTAGAGTGCTTCTGTTTTAGAAAGACCAGGCAGTAGCCTTGGTTATTAGAATGCATTGATTGGGCAACCATAAACACAAGCAATAAACAACTTATACAACTTTGATAGACATTTGTAGGAAGTTCATCTGTATACTCACAAATTAAATAGAGGGAAAGTATCTTAACTGACAAAGAAAAATGTTACTACATCAATAATCCAATTATCTCCATTATCGTAGTGCCTCATCCTGGGTGTAATTGATGTCACCCAAATATTTCCATTACCATAGTGCCTCATCCTGGATGTAATTGATGTCACCCTTCTGTTCCATGACTTGGACCCAAAAGGAGGGCAGTCTTTAACACTGAATGTGACGAGTGTTTCTTCCTAAACCTTGGTTCAGCCAGGACGGTTTCTTACATGCTACTCTTCTAGTGAGATGTTCCACTCTCTATACAACCTTTGAACATGACTTTGAAATCAGAGCTCAGAGCCTTCCTTCTACTTCTTCCTCTCCAATAAGCAACCTAATCTCTCAACATACTTTTGCCTCTATCTTTGTTTAAAAAAAAAAAAATAGTGTTTTCTAAAACCAATGATGGCTAGTTAGGAACACTTTGGAAAATAAAGGAAAGAACCTTAAATAAACAAATAACTATTATTATCAATCCTCAAGTTGTAAGCACTATTAACATTGTGATCTGCAAGTTGAACTATACGAAATTGCTGCTGATAGACTTGTTGTCCTCCTCACTCAGCAAATTCATGTGCTTAAACCTAAATTTAATGTATGTCTTTTTAAGATTATTTTGTGCATAGATTTATATTTATAAAACTGTGGTTATGTCCACACAACTTATATCTAGGTTGTTTGTGTTTTGCTGAACATAATATAGAGTACATTTTACCATGCAACGGTTCTTTGCAAACGTATTTTTAATTGGGAGTTTCACTTAATATACGCCTTCCTTTGTGCCTTTGCTCTGTAGAGCCAGGGTGTCGTTGGCTCCAGGCAGGCATTTATTCAGCAGTAAGTTTTAACTATTTACTAATCAAAGAGATTGCTTAAGCCAGCAGAAAAAAGCTGTATTTAGTTAGGACATTTGAGCATTTTCTGGAAGACTTTTTTACAAGAAAAACTTGAGGGAATCCAGTTAAATACGTTGTTTGCAGTACCAGCAGTGTTATATTTCCTGAGAACAGCTGTACAATAGGAATTGCCAAAATTATAATTCATCACATCAAAACTGACCTTTCCAAATATTTAAGAGGTTGAAATTTTAGCTAAATACAGTTTCAGGAGCTCATTAGATTTTCAAGACTATATCTAAGAATATCATGGCTACATTTCAAAATGTGGTATTTGAAGATACGTGTCTCTAAATGATGTTATCAGATTTTAAAAAATATTCCAAATCCATTAGTCATTGTTGTGCAATGCAGAGTGCAGCATTCCCTTCTTAGAAAGATACATTTACTTTTGTGATGTTATAGAGTCTATGAAATCTGGGCAAATACTTATCTAGACTCAAGAGCACATTCAATTTTCGGCTAAGCTAGACTCTAAAGAATAATTTTGTTTCTTTCTGTACTGATGTAGAGAAGAATCCTGAGCTGTCTGTGCAGGGCATCATTTAGCATAGCTCCCCCACATGGTCAAACAAAATTGAGAAAAGCAAGCATCAGAATATAGCTGCCTTTAGAAAAATCACAGCCCACATCTCAGTTTTGACATTTCTGAGTAATCCCATTGTAACAGTAATGGTAACATAGTATTTAACCCAGAATTTTCCAAATTTATTTGAGCACCGTATCTCTTTTTCGAATATGTGGAGCCCTGGGACATCCAGTAGAATCTAGGAAATGTTGTAACCATCTAGGTAGTGTCTTTTGATTACTTGAATTTGCCTACTCTAAACACTATCATCTTAGTCAGTTATCAGTTAGAATCCAGACAGTCCTGGTGACTCTCTACAATACTAGCAATGGTGAATTTTTGGCCAGGCATTGGAGCTCACACCTACAATCCCAACACTTTGAGAGGCGGAGGCAGGAGAATTGTTCCAGCCCAGGAGTTTGAGACTAGCTTGGGCAAGATGGTGAGACCTCGTCTCTACAAAAAAATTAAAAATGTAAAAAATTAGCCAGATATAGTGCTGCATGCCTGTAGTCCCAGCTACCCAGGAGACTGAGGGAGGAGGATTGCTTCAATCCAGGAGTTCTAGGCTGCAATGAGCCGTGATGGCACCGCTGCACTCCAACCTGGTTGACAGCGAAAGACTATATATATATATGTGTGTATATGTATGTGTGTGTGTATGTGTGTGTATATATAGATATATATATAGATATATATAGATATATATAGATATATATAGATATATATAGATATATATAGATATATAGATATATATAGATAGATATATAGATATATATAGATATATAGATATATAGATATATATAGATATAGATAGATATATATATAGATATATATGGAGAGAGAGTGAGTGGATTTTGTAAAGATGATAAAACATTGGAAAAAAATTAAACCTACAATATGATATTAAAGTATCTGTAGTTTTTATCATCATACAACACACTGTACGTGGTGTAGAGTTCCAATATTCATTTCTATCGCCTTCTTCACACACACATGCTCACAACAGATGGCAGTCTGTACGTAAGATGACCACTGTAGTGTGCCCCTGGAGGTTCCTTTTGTGCATTAAATAGCATTTGGCAAGGCCTTTTTATTGTTTCATGGCAGTATTCCTAAGTATCCTGCTCATCCTATATCTTAGCAGCATTTATCAATCTTCTCTGCCTGCTGTTGTTAAGTTTCCTTTTTTCTTTTTATCAACTGTGTTTCTAAGGAGTTTTGCTTGGCTGCAGAACACCCAGGGAAGGGCATACAGTTAAAAACTCCCCAGGTGTGACTTATTACATATTTCCCCTGGTCTTAATGTGTGTCTGGGCAGTGATGTGGACTTAAGGGCACATTTGGGGCTTGCAGTCTTTACCCACCATCCTGTGAAAGAGATAGACATGTGAATAGAGAGTAGGAGATTTTTGTTTGTTTGTTTGTTTGTTTGTTTTTTATGACAAGCAGAATGGTAAGTCACAGAGGAAACTAGAAGCCCAAATGGTAAATGCAAGCTTAGAGGGGCTGATGCAGCTTCAGTCATGGGGACCCCTGTCTAGCCTGGAGAGAAGCTCAGGCCTCATCTGCTAGGAGGTTTGTTTTCAAGTCACCTTTTAATTGGAATGTAGTATATGCCCATTTAAAACAAAAACAGAACTTGGAAAACAGAAATCTTCGAGGAAAAATGATATACATTCCTATCACTTAAAAGGTAGTCAAGATGACATTTAGATGTCATATTTCCACTCTCTTTTTTATTATTTATTTATTTATTTATTTTTGAGATGGAATCTCACTCTGTCACCCAGGCTGGAGTGCAATGGCGCAATCTTGGTTCACTGCAACTCTGCCTCCCAGACTCAAGGAATTCTCCTGCCTCAGCCTCCCGAGTAGCTGGGATTACAGGCGCCCACCACCATGCCCAGCTAATTTTTGTGTTTTTAGTAGAGATGGGGTCTTGCCATTGGCCACATTAGCTTTGAACTCCTGACCTCAGGTGATCCACCTGCCTCAGCCTCCCAAAGTGCTAGGATTACAGGTGTGAGCCACTGCACCTGACCCCCTTTCTCTTTTTTATAACATATAGTTATTCTATCACTCCTCTAAGGTAAATTACTGGTTTTTAACTTCAGGCTGTGGATGAGAAAAACCAAGGGCCTGAGTCTGGACTGTCTGAAGTCCACACTCGACCGCTGCTGAAGACCCTGGATGGAGACTTCCTGCCATTGCAGTGAAGAGCAAAAATGAAACAGATTCTCCACACAAGCAGGTCCTACATATAGAACAAAATATAGCTACTTTCTAGTATTTAAGAATATATCTGCCTGCAGGCTTTAAAACTGAGCCAATATTGTTACTGATTCTTCATTTTCTAATCAGTTCCAAAGTATAATTGATGAGAATGACGGCCCAACTATGGAGAGATACTGGACTGTAAATTGCACTAGTGGTCCTTTAAGCTGTGTTTCTGGTTCGTGGCGGAAGCATCCAAAAGAGTGTCTTTTATAAGAATCAAAACTATAGGTACACTTTTCCCCTTTAAAGTTGGTTTCTTGAACCCCCGTAAACACTATTATTTAGTCAAACTCTGTAACACTGGTTTGGCCCAAAATAAGAACTACTTATCCCTGGCTTTCACATTCATGTTATGACTTAAGAGAGAGAGTGAAAGAGGGGTGGAAGTCAGGGTGGGGGTGGAGGGAGAGGCTCAGGTTCATAGACTATAATTATAAGTCACCTGAGCTGGGGTTGCTGAAAGGTTACTTGAAGAAAAGGGTGATTAATATTTTCAAGTATCTAAATGGAGCCATCTCTGGCTAAAGAATAGCATTTTAAAGATATAATATTATTTTAAAAATTTTAAGGAGCTTCAAGACTGGACCTTTTCTTTTGTTATAGATTTTTTTTTTGAACTTTAAAAATTATAGGAAACCATTTGGTGAGTTAGACATTTTTAAAATTATAGTTTCATGGGAAAAATAACAGCATTGACTTTTAGATCTGGATGTGTTTTTCTGTGTTAAAGCTACTTACTAAATGGAGCATGTCGTAGTTTTTACTCAACAGGACAGAGTCTTTTAAAATTCTCTTTGTGAATAATTGTTATGTTGTTTTCTCAAAATACATTTTTCAAGGATTATCTCCCTCTTAATGCCACAATATCAGAACCTTGCCTAAAGATTGTTTTCAGTCTGCCTTTGCTGCAAGACTGTGTTTGAGGCCCCAGAGATAATAAATAGATTTATCTGTGAACACTACTTTTCTTGCCAAAAATCAGATACATAGGTAGACGCATATATAGATAGAAATAGAGATAGGTAATTATAGGTAGGTAGGTGGATAAGAGATTGAGAGAGAGAGAAAGAGTGAGAGAGAGAGAGAGAGAAAGAGTGAGAGAGAGAGAGTGAGAGAGAGAGAGAGAATATCCAGTTATGGTGAGGAAATGGGAAACAAAATTGCTACAACTGTTTTGATAAGTAATCTAGCAGTATGTACCAAAATTTAAGATGTGAATACTCTACAACATATAAATCATAATTTTAGGAATATAGAACTAAAAAATGAATAATAATCCGTGTGTGTGTGTGTGTGTGTGTGTGTGTGTGTGTGTATAAAATATCTCTTTTTTGAATATTGGCGCATGCCTGTAGTCCCAGCTACCCAGGAGCCTGAGGGAGGAGGATTGCTTCTCCTCAGGAGGATTATATATATGTATACACACACACACACACACACACACACACGGATTATTATTGCTACATTGTTTATAATAAGAAAAAGGATGCAACCATAATTCTGTAAATAGTAAAAGAATAAATTAGGGCACATCCATGCTGAGGTGGATTGACTCTGTCTTACAAAGCGGGAGTTAGATCAACAGGCATTGATGAGAAATAAAAAGTACTGATTCATGAGAAGGGCATATGCATAGTCGTCTGAGTGGTAGGATAATAGTAAAAGAAGCGGGTGGAGACTTACTTTATTCTATTGTACTTCAGTTCGCTGTGCTTCGCAGATATTGGGATTTTTACAGATCGAATGTTTGTAGCTACCCTGCTTCAGCAAATCCATTGGCACCATTTTTCCAACCCCAAGTGCTCACTTTGTGTCTCTGTCACATTTTGGTAATTTTGTTTTTGTTTTTGTTTTTGTTTTGAGACGGAGTCTCGCGGAGTCTCGCTCTGTCGCCCAGGCTGGAGTGCGGTGGCGCCATCTTGGCTCACTGCAAGCTCCGCCTCCCGGGTTCCCGCCTTTCTCCTGCCTCAGCCTCCCGAGTAGCTGGGACTACAGGCGCCCGCCGCCACGCCCGGCTAGTTTTTTGTACTTTTAGTAAAGACGGGTTTCACTGTGTTAGCCAGGATGGTCTCGATCTCCTGACCTCATGATCTGCCCGCCTCGGCCTCCCAAAGTGCTGGGATTACTGGCGTGGGCCACTGCGCCCGGCCTTGGTAATTGGTGTAGTATTTCAAACTTTTAAATTATTATTATATCTGACATGGTGATCTGGGATCAGTGATCTTTGAGGTTATTGTTATAATTGTATTGAGATGCCGTAAACCACTCCCATATAAAATGGCAAGCTTAATTGATAAATGTTATTAATGAATGTGTTCTGACTTCTCCACCAACCACGCATTTCTTTATCTCTTTTCCTCTCCTTGCGCTCCACCCCATTTCCTGAGTCACAACAATATTGAAATTAGGCCAATTAATAACCTTACAGCAGCCTCTAAGTGTTCAAGTGAAAGGAAGAGTTACATGTCTCAATCAAAAACTAGAAATAACCAAGCTGAGTGAGGGTGCCATGTGGAAATCTGAGACAGGCTGAAAGCGGTACCTCTTACACCAAACAGCCAAGTTGTGAATGCAAAGGAAAAGTTCATGAAGGGAATGAAAAGTGCTACTCCAGTGAAAACACAAATGATAAGAAGGCAAAACAGCCTTATTGCTGATACAGACAAAGTTTGAGTGGCCTGGCTGGAAGATCCAGCCAGCCACAAGATTCCCTTAAGCCATAGCCTCATCCAGAGCAAGGCTTTAACTCTTTTCAATTCTGTGAAAGCGGAGAGAGCAAAGGAAGCTGCAGAAGAAAAATGTGAAGCTAGCAGAGGTTGATTCATGAGGTTGAAGGACAAAAGCTGTCTATATAATATAAAATTACAAGGTGAAGTAGCAAGTGCAGATCATTGATGAAGGTAGCAACACTAAACAGCAGATTTTCAGGGTAGACCGAGCAGCCTTCTGTGGGAAGAAGATGCCATCTAGGACTTTCATAGCTAGAAAGAAGTCAAGGTCTGGCTTTCAAGCTTCAAAGGACAGGCTGACTTGCTTATTAGGAGCTAATGAAGCTGCTAGTTAAGTTGAAGGTAGTATTCATTTATTATTTCAAAAATCCTAGGACCCTGAAGACTTAATGTTAAGTCTACTTTGCCTGTGCTCTATAAATGGAATAACAAAGCCTGGATGACAATGCATCTGTTTACAGCCTGGTGTACTGAATATGTTAAGCCTACTGTTGAGAACTACTGCTCAGAAAAAGATTCATTTAAAAATATTACTATTCATTGACAATGCATCTAGTAATCCAATAGCTCTCATGTAGGCATACAAGGAGGATATTAATGTTGTTTGCACGCCTGTTAATATAACATTCATTCTGCAGCCCATGAATCAAGGAGCAATTTTGGCTTTTAAGTCTTATTATTTTAATAAAGACATTTCATAAAGCTATAGCTGCCATAGATTCTTTTGATGGATCTGGGCAATGTCAGTTGAAAACCTTCTAGAAAGGATTCACCATTCTAGATGCTGTTAAATACATTCATGATTCTTGGAAGGAGGTAAAAATATCAACACTAGCAGGAGTTTGAAGAAGTAGATTTCAACCCTCATGGATGATTTTGAGGAGTTCAATACTTCAATGAAGAAAGAATAAATACCATTGTGGCAGAAACAGCAAGAGAACTAGAATTTAAAGTGGAGCCTGAAGATGGGCCTGAATTGCTGCTATCTCGTGATAAAACCTGGAGGAGGAGTTGCTTCTTACGGATTAGCAAAGAAAGTCATTTTCCTGAGATGCAATTAACTCTTGGTGAAGATACTGTGAATATTGTTAAAATGACCACAATGGATTTAGAATATTACAATAACTTAGTTAAAGAAGCTGCAGCAGCCTTTGAGAGGATTGGTTCCAATTTTAAAAGAAGTTCTACTGTGGACAAAATGCTGTCAAACAGTATCACATGCTACTTGAGAATGAGATGTATAGCATCACATGCTACAGAGAAATCTGTTACAAAAGAAAAAGTCAATCACTGCAGCAAACTTCCTTGTTTCTTATTTGAAGAAACTGCCACAGCCTCCCCAGCTTTTGGCAACCACCACCCTAATCAGTCAGCACCCATCAACATTGAGGTAAACCCTCCACCAAAAAAAAAAAAAATTTATATATATAACTCTATAAAGGCTCAGATGATTGTTAGTATTTTTTAGCAATAAAGTATTTTTAATTAAGGGATATACATTGCTTTCTTTGACGTAATGTTATTGCACATCTAATTGATGACAATATAGTGTAAACATAACTTTTATATGCACTGGGAAACCAAAAAATGTGTGTGACTTACTTTATTGTGGTGGTATGAAACCAAAACCACAGTATTTCCAAGGCATGCCAGTACTACTTTAAAGAGGTTAGCAAAATATCTTACCTTTTTTATGGACATCATAAATCAGAGTAACTTTTTTTGACCTGTTGAAAGAAGCCTGTCATCTGGCCTTCCGTAATTATTCTGTCTCTAGTTTTGTTTTCTTCTTTATTTGGCTAACTATATAATTAGGACAGCATTCTCTGGAATTGCCAATCTTATTTTGATTATGTGACCTTTGAGCCATGTTTACTGGGTTTTGGAGAAGACTGTCATCTGTACTTAGATATTTGAACCTCATCTCTAAATGAATGTTACATGCAATTAATTTTCAATAGAATGAATCTGCAGCTAGGATGAAAGCCAATTCCTTTGCTTGTTTTCAGAATGAATGTCTTTCTGAATCTGATACTAGAGAAATTTAATCAGAGAAACTTCAAGATGTTCAATCTCATTTATTGTCTCCCCATTCTTTTAGTGAACAAGATATTGATACTAGTAGACACTTCAATAATTGAGTTGTGTTTATGTCTGTTTTAACATTAATGGTGCTACTTAATTTTGTATAATATATTTACTTATTTAAAATGATCTGAATTTCAACATGTAGGCCATGTTGGGACTCCTAATTGTAAATTAGTCAAATGTGTTTGTAATAATGGGCATTTATTACTTTTAATGAAAAAATCCCCTGTAAATATTTTCTGAGCACCTACTATGTACAAGACAATGGGTTTCTGTGAGATGACTGATACATGGTTAAATGGAATTAACTGAATACTTGCCCTTTGACTCATTAGATGTTACAGGGATATTAGCAGTGAAAGATGAATTGTATGCTCATCAGCATGCCCTAAATAGTAGAAAATGTCTATTTGTTAGATAGAGACGAGGGAGAGAAATGACTCCATCCTCGCACTGAAGTGTTGTTTGATGACTTACCCTCATTTCCTGTAGTAGGAATGAAAGTGTTGATATGATTGAGTTTACTCTTGAAATTCTGGGTACACAGATATTATTTCCTGAGAATGTGCTGCTATGTAAGAGAGGCAAGGCAGCTAGTGGAAAGAGTCAGGCAGAGCTGATTTCAAGTTGTGACCCATGGTAACTTACCCCCTCGACCTCAGTTTTCTACCCCAGGGTATAAAGTGCATGCATTTCATGGAATGATAGCTCCAGCCCTTCCTTCCATAAGACACACTTCTCAGATAGGGAGGGCCAGGGGAGGGCGGCAGGGAGGAAGGGGATCTTGGGAGAGGAGGAGTCTGAGAGGCCTTGCTTGAGTCAGATGCCCTCCATTGCTGAAAGTGGGAGAGGATCCGGTGATTGACAGTTCCAACATGGCAAGCAATAGCAGAAGGGGAGGGAGGCACTAAAGAGAGGAAGAAGGGATATGAGGGCAGCAGAGGACCAATGCTCGCGAGCATAAATGTGTTTCTCAAACTGATGAAGGAGCAATTACTCTTTTCCCCCAAATCCTTTGCATATTAATACTTTTAGAAACATGTAAAATACAAATCTATTTTTAAATTCTCAATTACATATCCAATTGCTGTAATACTCTCTCGAAGTTTGCTCTCCATCTCTGTGCTGATCTTGTCACAGATGACACTCACAGAGGTTTCACTAGGCTCCTCTCTGACTTGCTGAGAAAATCCCTCCACATGCACCTCTAGGATCCTTTTATTTCTTCCCTCATGGTCTCTTCTCGGTCCTCTTTCCATTTGGTGTCACCGTCACCGTGCTGTGCAAACTTCAAGGTCCTCCTTTAAAAAATTCAACTACACCTTATCAGGGGATCTTATCCTCAAGTTCTTCCATAGCATTTCCCATCCCTTCATGACCCTCTGAATTCAGCCACATCCTTCACAGTGACACAGTTCCCCGGTTCTTCTGCAAAGCCTGGCACTTCTTTTTCTTTCTCTAGGTTAACCTTCTAATGGAGGTGCTTTCCCAAGATTCTGGCCTTGCTATCAGGCTCAGTACACTTAGTGTCTGAAGTGGAGTTGGGAGATTTTCATGAAGATTGCATTTTCTTCCTGTATGAGATTGAGTTAACTGTAAGATCACTGTATGCATATATTTTGAGTAGTGTCTTGGAGAAGATAGAAACTGGAATACTTGTTGAACACAGACCGTACTAGCCAATTTGCTAAAAGAAGAAGGCAGTCATCACTTACGTGTAAAATGAAGAGATGAGCAACTTCTTTGTTTTTATTCTCACTCTATCTCCCTTCCTTGCAACTGGAGCTTAGGCAGGTAGGACGTGAGGAGCTGTAGAATGAGGAAGTCAATAGATACATTTCTTTTCCAGTGACAGGTACTTTAACTTCTCTGACCCTCTCCATCCTCTTCAGGTACATGAGGTTAGGCACCATGATCCAGGAAGTCACTTCCAACTCAAAAATTCTGTAATTTTTTTTTGATTGCCTCTACTCGTGTTGTGTAACCTATTGATGTTCTCTTTCTCAGGGTCCTGGTTATTTGTTAATACCATCTTTTTTTGCTGTTTTTCTTTTCTAGCACTTGTATTGTGATTAGCGGCCAAAAAAATGACAGTCAGAACTTCAGCTAAGGTACAATAAGGTAAGATCCTTTTTCTAGTTGAGCTATTTCCTTGGAAAGGGGAATTGATGGCCCAATCTGTGAGAACAGATTAATAAGGAATAAGAATTTATAAGTTGGTGTTTTCAACATGATGTACAGTTGTTACCATTAGTCATGCTCAATTTTTTGTGTCTTAATAAAGCTAAGTGTGTTCATTTTCTCATCAGTTTAAAAATGGAAATAAAGTCATGTTGATTGAGATTTGAAATAAGTTAACTTTATTTCAAAAGCACATTTGTGTTTAACTGTAGCAATGTGGAATTTTTTGAAATATTGCAAAATGTTTGAATTATTAGTACATATATAGGATTGTGTAGCTTGTCTAATTCTTAGAAGCTTAAGAAGTATCCTTTGATTTAGATTGCCTTTCTTCAGAATGCTGTACAAATACGATTGTGAACATAAACAGCAACACTGTGGAAAAGCTCAATCTTTCTTAGATGTTATCCTTAATAATGTTTTATCTATCCAGCAAACACTGCTAACATCCTACCTTAAATCCAATCTCCCTATATTAGTCTGTTCTCATACAGCTATAAAGACACTACTTGAAACTGGGTAATTTATAAACAAAAGGGTAATTTGTTAATTGTGTTCTACATGGCTGGGGAGGCCTCAGGAAACTTATAATCATGACAGAAGGCGAAGGGGAAGCAAGGCATGTCTTACATAGTGACAGCAGAGAGGAAGAGAGAGTGCGGGGGAAACTGCCACTTTTAAAACCATCGGCTCTCATGAGAACTCCTTTGCTATCATAATAACAGCATGGGGGAAACCGCCCTCATGATCCAGTCACTTCCCACCGGGCCCCTCCCCTCAACACGTGGAGATTACAATTCGAGATGAGATTTGGGTGGGGACACAGAGCCAAATCCTATCACTACCCTCTTCCTTCCTAATAAAATCTTGATGTTGTAAGGACAGCAAAGTGCCCAGCTAAAAAATATTCTCATCTTCCCAGATTCTCTTTCTGTGGCCATGTGACTCAGCTCCAGCCAATGAGCTCTCAGTCTTGGTCCCTGGGGAGAGTCTTTCAAGAGGAGATTCCTCTTCAAATGTTTTTTCCTTTGTTCCTATCCCATCGTTCTATCAGGAAATCACGCCCCCACCCCCCACCCCTTCTTGCAATCACAGCAACAAAAGCCGAACTGGAGATACTGGAGTGGGAAGATAAAATGAGCTTGAGCTCTTGCAAGCCCACCATCAGATGTCTTGTTTCATGAGACACATACAGTCCCTAATTTAGACGAGCTTATTAGGTTTGCTGACACTCAGAGCCAAATGGAGCCTTAGCTGATTCAGTAACATTTATATCTGGATATCATGCTAGACACGTTACCCTATCTTACTTAAACACCACAGTAGTACTATTAAGTCGAGTATTTTTATTCCCATTTGATGTACGAGGAAACAGGCTCTCAGATGTGAAGAACTTTGTCCTGTGAAACTTGTCCTATGGTAGTAACTGGCACAGGTGAGATTTGAACTTGGACTTGTCAGAGGCTGATCCCTGTACACAGCTGCCTCAATGCTGGCCCTGACAGCCTGGTTCCAGGAGCTTATTTTGCTGATTACATTTTACAGTTAGGCAGTGGGCATTGTCAGCTCAGTAACTCTTTGACTACAATACTCTTCAATAGCACAGACTTTCTATTATATTTTCCATTTGTAAAACTAAGTGAACTGAGTCTGTTCCTGTATAACAGAAATGAGAGAGAAAGAGAGAGAGAGAGAGAGAAAGGAATAAAGAGAGAGAGAGAGAGAGACAAAGAAAGAAAGAAAGAAAGAAAGAAAGAAAAAGAAAGAAAGAAAGAAAGAAAGAAAGAAAGAAAGAAAGAAAGAAAGAAAGAAAGAAAGAAAGAAGGAAAAAAGAAAATAAAAGGAAAAGAGGAAAACAAGATCTGATTTGGGAGAATCAGTTTATATTGGAATTGCCTATGAAAGTTGGTAAAGGAAATATTAATTCTGAGCATCTTATTTTCTTTTTTTTTTTTTTTGAAATAAAAGTCTAGAACTAATGGTCAAAATATGGTCACCAAAACTCAGCTTTTACCCAACAATCATAGAATTAAGTATTCTCTGCCTAACTGTCTTCATTAATTCACTCTTATTGACTAGGTTCAGAAAAAATATACATATATAGCTTAAAAACTAAGTCACATAATGAAATTTCTTTCTGAAGAAAGTTATACAAGGCATTGCATAAGGCACTGAGCTGACTTGGGAGATGGGGGAGCTGGATAATGGAAAAATCTTTTGGCTGGAAAATAAGGGACTAGAAATGCAGGGGACAGCCCAGCAATTTTTGGCATTACAAAAAGCCATTTCACCTCTCTGGACCTTTGCTGCTTATTTGTAAATTGATGGTATAAAGTATTCTGATATACTGTTAGTACAAAATACTAGCTTACCTTCTTGGGTCTCCATTGCTAATGCAGGGAAATACTCTGGTATCTATTCAAAGCAACAGTTTTTATTTCTGTCCATTGAACCTGAGAGTGACCAGTTATTTTCGTTTTCCTTTTATTTCTTCCAAATACATCCTGAATCCCTTGTCTCTTTTGTTATGACTCTACTCCAAGCCATCATCTTGTCTTGCCTGGACGATGGCATTAGCTTCATGTTAGTCAACATGGTTTTCATTCTTACCACACAAAATTACATTCTGTCACAGCCAGCGTCTGCTTTGGGAAGCCTCTGTCAGATCGTGTTATTCTCCTATTTGAGACCTGCTCAAAATCCTTCAATTCCTTCCCCTACATTTAGAATCAAATCCAAATGCATTAACATGACTTATAAATCTGATATGATCTGGTTTCTACTTGTACTTTTCTCTCTTTCTTCCTATACTCCAAGTCTCCCTGTCTTTATTTATTGAATATTTCTCTTTGTTCTTTGCCCTCGGGGGCCTGGCACTGAGCCCCTGGCTCTTCTTACTACTTGACCCTTCCAGTCAAATCTCAACTGCCAAGACCTCTCCTAACCACTCTCTCTAAATAACCACCATCTTGGACACCCAGGTTTAATTCCCTTCAGAAACTGGAAGTTTTATTTCTTAAGGCATATGAAAATAACCCCTTATGGACAAAATACTTACATGTGTCATTTAAGAGATTTAGGTAAGACGTGATGAATCTGTCGCACCTGTTTATAATTTGTTATTTATCTCCATTGTAATATGATCTCAGCTCCATGAGGGCAGGGCCTTGTCTGTTTTCTTCACTGCCAAAACCACTATACTTATAACGATGCCTGCCCCCTGCAAGAAGCTTAGTAAATGTTTGTTGAGTAAATGAATATAGAGTCAGAAAATACCCTATGTTAAATATCCTAAAAGAAATTAAGCAGTTCTTATAGAGTCCCCAGTGTGTCTTTTGCTTAGATGGGAAGAAAAGAAAAAAAAAAAAAAAAGGCAGGGCGCGGTGGCTCACGCCTGTAATCCCAGCACTTTGGGAGGCCGAGGCGGGCGGATCACGAGGTCAGGAGATCAAGACCATCCTGGCTAACACAGTGAAACCCTGTCTCTACTAAAAAATACAAAAAATCAGCCAGGCATAGTGGCTGGCGCCTGTAGTCCCAGCTACTTGGGAGGCTGAGGCAGGAGAATGGCGTGAACCCAGGAGGCGAAGCTTGCAGTGAGCCGAGATGGAGCCACTGCACTCCAACCTGGGCGACAGAGCTAGACTCCGTCTCAAAAAAAAAAAAAAAGAAAAACAGAGAAAGAAAAAGATGAAGAAACAATATAGGAAGAACAGAGGACAGAGAGAGGTATAAATAGAAAATAGCAGTAAATCCTTGGGTGGGACTGTTTCAGGGATCTTTACTCAGTGACATTTCTGATCTATGATGTTGGGTGACAGGGCTCCATTCTTTGGATCTTACATAGATTTATTGGCTAAACCTGGCACATGCACAATGAGAAATGTTTGTTGAATGAAGGCCCGAAGGAATGAAATAATAAATTATTGAACTGCTAAGAGCAAAATTTTCCCTGTTTTTATGGGCATGACAATATTCCCTTGATGCCAGTGTTTAATCCATGTTAGTAACAAACATTCCAGATAACAATGACTGTGAAAAATACCCTGTGAAACAAAAGTCCGTCCCTATGCCAGGCATTTCCCTTAGCGCATTTCAGAGTTTATTCTGTCTTCAAGGGAATTGTCACAGTGACTATCCAGAATGGCACATGGTGTTAATGTATTAAAAATACTGACAGGAAGAGGAAAACTAGAAAAATGTCTTATCTGTCAGTTAAATGATATCGCCTCGTGGATAGATTACAGCAATTCCGGGGTTTTTTGTTTTCTGCCGATTGAGATTTGACAGCTGTTTGTAAAATATTTACATTCTGATTTCTGTCACATTGACAGCACTTTTGGGTCTTTGGAAGATGATAATCACATGTTAGGAAAATGTTAAAAAAAATTGAAGCTGATCTGTTGAGGAGAAAAATCTGTTTTTAAAATTGTGCAAAGGAAGGGCACCCACTTTATTAAAGAATGTGCATCTAATAAAAGTCAGAAGTAGTAGATTCTTGTGATCCAAAAACACACTACATATAAGGTGCAGTATAGTATCCCTCCCAACCCTGCCTGCCTTGCATACCTCAGCTTTTCTTCATCAGCTGTGTGTGGCTGGCCACATACTTCTTACCCTTTTCCACTTTATTCTGTACATAAAATGGTAATATTTGGATGGCACATTACATAGGATTTTGGAGTATCTATATGAAATTTTGTGAAAGAAATTTAGTTTATATCCTTGGTATTAAAAGAAGAGAAAATAAAAAGCATTGGGAGGAATACAAAGTATTGAATTTATATAGAACTTCCAAATAAAATCTTTTCAAAGATTATAATGAGAAGCAGAAATTTGTATAAATTTATATTATCAGGTATATAGAAATGATGACCTGTAATTCTTGATCAATGGTCTTATCAAAGTCTTTTATTTGGTTTTGTAAATTTATTTTCTGCTCTAACATTTTGCTACATCACTAAACATTCTTTTTAAATACCATTATATTTATATTCACAGAAAATGTGCATAATATTCTATAACATACATAAATATTCCTGATCATTTCCAGTATTCCGTGTTAAAAATTAATATTGATGAAAATCATTGTTAATAACTTTCTACACATATCCCTGAATATCTTCCTTAGAATATAGTCCCAGAAATGAAATTCCTTGATCAAATGGTACACACATTTTTAAGGCTTTTGATATTTACTATATGGTTTTCCTTTCATCAAAGTCTTGATAGTCACTGTCTGTGTGATGCTTTGTAAGAACAAGTAGATGACAGAAAATGTAAAAACCTATTTTATAGACATTCAGAAGTTTCCTGTAATTGAAATTATGTTTAAAGATTCTAACAGCTATTATTTTCTTTCATTGACAAATGTAATGTTGAAACCTCTTGGGATAAGGCAAATGATTTTGAAACCCATCCTAACCTTTTAGTATCAAGTATTTGAAAAATTCTTAGAAGGCATAAATGTTTTTATAGCCCTCACCCTGCACATAGCTTGAAATCACTAAAAGAACATATCAGCTGCAAATGGACAGAAGCGGACTCAATCCTTGATGCTTTGTAAGAACAAGTAGATAATAGACTAAGTGACTAGGAACAAAAGTGCAATTGAAGGTCCTAGGTCTACACCCAATTCCCACCCACCCCTCTTCCCATCCCTGGCTCAGTCCTGTTCCCCCAGGGTCCTCAGCCTCAGAGCCTGCA
This sequence comes from Macaca nemestrina, assembly GCF_043159975.1. NCBI lineage: Eukaryota > Metazoa > Chordata > Mammalia > Primates > Cercopithecidae > Macaca > Macaca nemestrina. Next base: position 9,558,063 of record NC_092125.1, on the reverse strand, counting down.
TGTGGACTCTCAGCCTGAAAGCCCAAACAGCTTCTCGCCATGTCCTCATGCCTCTCCCTTGATCACAAATGTATTTGGGTTCCAGGTTCACAATGGGAATGCATCAGTGAAAGATTATTCTATGCCTTAAATGGGGATGGACTGTGAGCTTTAGGGCAAAGAATTTGAAGGACCTGGTTGTGTGAAACTTGGTCTAGAAGGAACCAAAATTCTCATCGGCCTGTCCCTTGGAGAGGGTTGTGATGAGAGAGATGAGAAGAAGGCCAGAGTAGACCCTTTGACACGGTGCTTTTCAAACACTCATGTGCATACAGTCACCATTAAAATACAGATTCTGATTCAGAAGGGCTGATGAGCCTTTGTATTTCTGACAAGCTTTCAGATGAAGCTGATGCCCTTTGATGAAGCTGACTGCACTATGAGTAACCAAACTGTGATACACAGGGCCAAGGCACGGTCCCATGGCCTGGGAACTGGACCCAAGTATTGGCTTGATGTGAAGACAGAGAGGTGGTCCCTGCTTGGGACAGCTGTCTTCAGCAGGAATTCCCAGCCTGGCCTTCCCACCCCTCCTCTTCTCCGTTGAACACCATGCTCCCTGGTGTTCAACCTGTACCGCTACCTCCTCCATCAGCTCATGGCTCCTTGTCTATGATAGGCACTGACCTTGATATCTGAATGGCAGAACCCCCTCAGCTGTGCTCAGAGTATCACGGAAGAGCAGCAGGAGCCAAGTGTCTCCACCGTATTTGCAGCTGGACTAGACCTTAAGCTCAGCCCCAGATGCACTCAGCTATGCCTTCCTCTGAGGACTAGGGCCCCTGCCCAAGTCCTGCCAGCCGCTGGAGTCTGAGGGTACTGACTTCTCTCTTGAACACCAGGATACTGTGGGACAACATGTGGGAAGCCTTATAGTTAGATTCAAAATGGCACAATCAGTGGAGATAGTAAACACAGTAGTCCTCCAGTGATATTGTAGTACATTATATGATGACAGATTAAAAACCAAAATTCAGCTTTTCAGATGGCCCCGATGAAAACAATGCATTTTAAAGAAGCAATCCTTAAATTGCCAAAGGAACATGTGAACCGAAAGGAAAAGAAAATCCAAACCAGGAACAAAAAAATAAAACAAAATAATAGATGGTACGTTTAAATTAAAGAAACTTTTGGGAAACAAATACCTATGTGATGTCATACACCAAATAAACACAATGCAGAAAAGCTAGGAAAGGTTAAGGTATCAAAATGTATTATAGAATAGTGTTTATGTCAAAAACAAAAATAGTATCAAAATATGGACATCAAAAATAAAGTAACTATAATGGAATGGCTACAAAAAAATGTAACTAAAGAACAGCCATAGAGAACCGGCAGTAGTCACGTGAAATAATAGAGGTGGTTACTTTCATAAAAATACAGCTTCAACTTTTGTGGGTGGTACTTTTTAACTAAAAGAGAGTTTTTAACATAGTTCCGTAACATGGAGAAATTAAGTTACATTCCAAGAGAAATGAGAGAGTTCTTGGGCTTACAGTGAAAAAGTTTTGGAAACGGACTTGAAAATTAAAGCATAACATTTGTACTAAACAACATGCACAATCCATGCAAATGTAAGGAGAAATAAGTTCAAAGCACATAGAAGAATGCTTTGAAAAAAAAGAACTTATAATTTGACCAAAGGAAAAGGCAATGCATGTGCAATATTCACAATCTAGAGTATCACAGAAAAAAAATAAAATTCAATTTACACAATTTCTTAGTATTCTGAGACTGCAAACCCTATCCAATTTTGACATGTCCTTTCAGCAGAATACTTATTCAATTCCTGTTATATGTTCTCCAAATGGACCATGTAGCTGATCTGTTCTAACGCTTTAATACACAGCCTATGTGTATGAAAGAAGAGCTTGCAGTCCAGTATTAATGACAAGCTATATACATATTTTTTAAAAATGCTATGGCTGTTAAGTATGATGCTGGATAGAAGTCACGTGACCAAGTTGTCATGGTCTATATCATTAGCACGTTTGGATGTTTTTCACAGTGATAGGCACATATAAGCACTGTTGGAAAATGTTCATGGAAATGACATGTTAATTGACATGCTAAGGTAGAATAAAAGGTAATATGTGGCTTCAGGGACATAGAGATAGCCGTCTATAAGAAGGTAATATAATATGAGACTTGAGAAAGGGCAGGATTTATATAGGCACAAAGAGGGTACTGCAAGGGATCATGGGTAGGAATTTGAATGCAAGTGATAGCTTCAGAGTTGTGATGTGTGTGGATGTGGGTGTGTGAGTTATAAGGATGAGGAAAGGCAGGCAGGCCAGAGTGAGAATGACTTTGTGTATCTTAAGGAACTTCGATTTTACACTAAAAGTAACAGCATAACACTGAAAGAGCTTGAGTAGAGGAATAACATTAAGGAAAATTAACTGGGCAACAATATGTGGAAACTGACTGAGAGTGGGGAAATGCATAGATATGTCACTCTTCTGTGGTAAGAAGAGATGAAGGACTCAACAAGGAAAACTACCACGGGAGTGAGGAAAGGATAGACTCAGAAGACACCACGAAGAAATCTGGATCTTATCCCTTTGTACATCAGTTTTATATTTGCCCTCTCCTGTGTCTTCACACTTTTTAATTCTTTTGATTATTTGTCTTTCATATTTAAATGTTTGATTTATAAAGAAAACACAAACACCTCCTTTTAGGCTCTCCATTGATTTCAGTCTCACCTGCCTTCTCTTCCTGTCACCATCCATGACCCCACTTATCCAATTCAATTTCATCATCTTCCCTTCACCTCCTCCACCCACTGCAGTTTCACCACATCGCTCCAACTGTGGTTGCCAGAATGAGTAAAGACCTTCTCGTTGATAAACCCTCAAGAATCTTTGGTCCTTAACTTTCTTGACTCCTCTGTAAATTTCGTTACTATTGACTTTTTTGAAATTCTCTCTTTTCTTGGATTCGAAGGAACCTCTCTTCTTGAATCTCCTCTTTCATCTCATCAGCCTCTTTCTCTTTTTTTTTCCTCTCCTTCTTTTCTTCTTTCTCTTTTTTTCCCTTTTCTTCTTTTATCTATTGCTAAACTGATGATTTCCTTCCCTTCCCACACCCCAAAATTTGGTTCAGATTTTTTCCTTTTTACTTTACTTAACTCGCCCATCAGTCCAGTGACACAAAGCTGTGCCTCAGCTTAGACATTTTCCACTAGTCCACATCTGTATCTCCAGCTGGACAACTCCACATGGCTTTTCACCCTATACTCCCAAAACCAGAATAGCAAAACTGAGGTCTTCTGCTTCTCCCTACTTCTCCATATCTCTACCCTAGGTACAATTCAAAAATGAGAAACATCCCTTTATCATTCTGAAATGAAAATGTAATCGGCTGGGCGCAGTGGCTCACGCCTGTAATCCCAGCACTTTGGGAGGCCGAGGCAGGCAGATCACAAGGTCAGGAGATCGATACCATCCGGCTAACACAGTGAAACCCATCTCTACTAAAAATACAAAAAAATTAGCCAGGCGTGGTGGTGGGTGCCTGTAGTCCCAGCTACTCAGGAGGCTGAGGCAGGAGAATGGCATGAACCCAGGAGGTGGAGCTTGCAGTGAGCCGAGATGGTGCCACTGCACTCCAGCCTGGGTGACAGCGAGATTCTTTCTCCAAAAAAAAAAAAAAAAAAAAAGTAATCATAATTCAAATTAAGCCACTTCCTAGCTGGCTCAAAATTGTTTAGCTTCTATGTCTCTCAGTTTTCTTATCTACAAAATGGAAAAAAAAATTGCACCTACCTCACAGGAGTATTGTGGAAATAGTAACCGGCACAATATAAGCCCACCATAAATATTAACTATTTCACAGTTTGAAATAATCAGAGTCCCCACTGACTTAAAAAGAAAAAACGAAACTAGTTTCCTCAGCATGTTATTTAATTTTTGCTTAATTCTCAAGTTGCGTTTCTCATTTCCTAACTTCTACTCTACCCTCTACCCTGAAAGAAAGATTCTCTAGGAGGCTGCTCTGCCCTATCCACCCCCAAGCTCATGAGTGTCTCTTCCTGTTATTAATCATGACTTATCTTTAATAGTTTTCACCGATGCTTCAAAGTATATGTGGGATGTCTCTTCTTGCTCCCTTTTCCCCAAGTCTGAGTTTGTTTTTCTCTCTTTGCTCCTGGAGAGCCACTGACTTAGAGGTTTTTCACCCTTCATTGCCATTGTGCGCACATCTTTATCTGACTCTCAGATAAAGGCAGCTCCTTCGTGGTAGAGAATGCACTGCTGATATGTAAGTGGTTTTGAGAGGAAGTATAACAGGAGAGTGTGGACAACACAAGAGAATAAGCAGTTGGATGCACGAATAGTTCATCTAGAAATAGCCGACAGTGGAGGTGAGCCAGCCCCACCCCTCCACGTGGATCTGGGTAGTGGAAGAGGGGGAATTCTGGAGAGGAGAGAGCTAAAGGGAATATGGTGATTTCAAGGATAAGCTAAGTTTTGTCTCAAACAATGATGTGAGGAAGGAATGGAAGTCAATTGATAGATTGTTTACAGTGGATGAGCATGGAAGGAACTGGGGCAGTGGAAGGGACCGGCACAGCGTCACCAGTAAGTCAGAAGAGCTCATGCTGACTTGATGATAAATTTGTATCTGTATAAAATCTTCTGGAAGCAGATTCAAACAGATTGAGATGTTCGGTCTCAAGAATGAAGAATGGACATGACTGATACATGAGTCAGTGATGTGTAGGAATTATAGATAGTAACATTAATAACATTGACATATATCCATAGTCTTATTGAGTCACAGTATTTTTGGGTTATGGTATACATACACACCTATCTATATGTGTGTATATGCAGTGTCATATATAATAGTGTATTATATATACACATTGTATATATTTTGATTGTCAGAGTAATGCAATGTTTATTATAGAAATGTTTGCAGCCATCAGTGCTATGGTCTGAATGTTTCTGTTCCCCTAAATTCATATGTTAAAATCCTAATCCCCAAGGTGGTAGTATGAGAAAACAGGGCCTTTGGGAGGTTAAAAGGGATTAGTGCCCCCATAAAAGAGGCCCAAGGGGGCTTCTTTGCCCCTTTCATCATGTGAGTACTCAGTGAAAGGCACCGTCTATGAACCAGAAAGCAAGTCCTCACCAGACACCAAATGTGCTTGTGCCTTGATCATGGACTTCCCAGTCACCAGAATTGTAAGTGATACATTTCTGTTGTTTATAAGCTATTTAGTTTGTGGTATTTTAACTGCCCAGATGGACCTAAGGCAATAGAAGAGATGTAAGTCTGATTTGAAATGAGTTAAAAAGCAAAATTGGAATTTAGGAATTCGAGGCAGTTGATACAAATGACCTCGTAAGTAAGCTCAGTTTTAAAAGGGAGCAGAAACATTGTATGATAGGGGCTGCAGAATAATGGAAGAGGCAGGACCTGGGACCCTGTGAGGGCTTTTTTAAGCTAGGAGATATTAAAGCCTATTTGTGAAATGGTGGAAGTAACCCAGGAAGGAAGGATAAACTGAGGATGGATGAGAAAGAGGACTATTGCAGGAGTAGAGATCTTGAGTGCAGGAGAAGGACATTGGGTGGGTTTTCCCTGGGTGATGCAGGGACAGAGGCAGAGTTCATGGCACAGATGCTGGTGGGTGAAGAGATAAAGATAATTGGATTATTATTACTTTCCTTTTCCTAACTACAAGGTGCTAGGCAGCAGGGCGCTGTGTTCCATCCAATTAAAATAAGGTAAATATTTAAAGCCATCCTTTGGATTTAGAAGGATGGTTCTGAAGAAAGAAGCCATGTGCACAGTTACTGAGCTCAGGGTCTTTGATCTCAGACAGCCCTCGGTGTCCTGACCCTGCTACCTTCTGTCCAGCTGTGGGACTCTCATCAGGTAGACGGGGAGGTGTCCTGTGCAACAGCCCAGGCTCTGGACTTGGCTCTCAGCTCTGTCAGTAACTGATGTGTAAGTTTGGGTTAAGCACTAAGCCCTTCCTCCTCCACATTTCTTCTGTAACATGGAGACAATTAAATGATTCTTCTTATAGGCAGGGTGAGCAATGGATGATGATACGGTAAATTTCGTAGTGTAATGCCTGCTACATATATGTCATGGCCTGCCCATGTTAGCAGTTAGTATTTCACTGCTCTAAGCCTTAGTTTCTATCTGCAGAATGGAGACAATGATGCACTTTGTCAGACATGATTATTGTGAGAATAAAAATAAATCGCATGTCAAGCTCCTAGCACACAGTAAACAGAGTAAAAGGGAAAAAAGAAGTGTGAGTGAGCATGAGGAATGGCTTCACTCTGCCGCCACAGAAATTGGTAACTTTCTAAGGAAGATTTGGAGAGAGAAAGTGATTTGTGATTTGGAGGCAGAGTTTTAAACTTAATTTGTAAGACGAAGAAGCCAGTTAAAGCCTGACAATGTGGCCCGGGACAAGCATTTCATTTGAAATGATAAATTTAATAAAAATGGATTCATTTTCACTTCACCGAAAGTGAGAGGAGATTCCGTGTGTGCATGGAAACATACAAGAGCAAATGTCTGCAGAGGCTAACTAAATGCAATGAGATTTTATACTGAGAAGCAACATTAATTACCAGAGTATAACACAGCATCTGAATCAGTGCACAAAAGTTAAAACTAAGTAAATTTATTCAATTACATAAAATTCTGTGTTTTGTAGTATCACACATTAATATATGTAAATATGTGTAAATACATATGCATAAAATATGTGTGCGTTAATATATGTAAATATGTAAGTGTACATATATGCATAACATCATGTGTTTTGATTTCTAAATGGAATCATAAGGCTCGTGACAGCAAACCTAGCTCAGTGCCTGGCACATAGCAGATGTTGAAAAATAATGGATGAATAAATGAATGAATCAAACCCATATTTGCAGCTTGTGTAACTTATGTTGGAGATCCCCATCTTAGAAAAAAGTAGTTAACATATTCTATTTGTTTCTTTATAAACAAATTTAATACAAATTGATGCTTAATGATGGAAAGCTAGATACAATTAAAGAATATCTTATATGAGCTGATGTGTCAAATGAAAGAACTAAGGAAAGGCATTGTGAAAGGCAAGTAATGTAGGTGGAGATAGGATTGTGTCTTAGACGGAAGAAAGGAGGGTGCGGTACAAAAGACGTCATGAAGTATTACCCAAAACAATGTTGCTTCTGCTTCAAAATGTTTGCGCTTCTTATTCAAGAACAAGGAAGGCATGACTTAAAGCTGGAGGCAATAAAGCCTTGCACAGAGAATGGTGTTGGGGTGGTCAGAAAAGATGGAATACTAGACTTGGCTAAGACAGCTTGTGGGTCCCTCTCTCCTCACTTCTCCCCTTCCCCAGGCCAGCCCCTAGAGTTGAACTCCGGTGAGTTGCCTGACTGACTCCACACTTTCTGAGGGGAGTGTAGAGAAGTTGGTACTAAAGTGTGGTCTAAGGATCAGCAGCAGCAGCATCACCTAGAAGCTTGTTGGAAATGCAGAGTCTGAGACCCTACCCTTGTAGTAAGGGTTAAAAAGAAAAAGAGACAAATTTTCCTCTGCACAGCAGCTCACTTCAAGGACAGTTATAAGATAATGCTGTCCGAAAAGCCAAGGCCAAAGGAATGAGCTCCAGACAGCACCCCCCACCCCACCCCTCCAGAGCAAGGTTGAGAGGGAAAAAAAGAGAGAAAGACAAATTCCTTTACTGTTACTCCTTTCCCTGGCCTCTGAAGCATGACTGTTTTACAAATGTCTGTGTTTAGCCGGTTCTTGTTTTTCTTTCGCTGCAGCTACAAGGCCACCAGCTATGCAAGGCCCCAAGTTATGCACTGTATGATTAACGGCCTTTGTTTTGCTTTTATAAGCCGCTTATAAAAAGCCCCACTCCGTCTTTGTTCGAGGCTCAGCTTTTTGGATGTGAATCCACTGAGCCAGTGCACACCTCAAAATAAATATCCTCCTGTATTCACCCGTACTGGTCTCTCTCGTCCTCTGCATCATGCAACCCCCTAGCCCTACTGAGTCCGAATCTGCAACTAATAAGTTCTTTGGGTGACTCGTGGGCACATGAAAATTTGAGAAGCACTGGCAATGAAGTTAGAAATGTGGGCCTTAAAGCACATAGATCTTGGTTCAAATCCCCATTCCACCTTGAGCAAGCTAATTTTCTAATCTTGTTTCCTCACCTGTGTGGTATAATAATAGGCACCTCATGAATACTACTATGAGAGATAAATAAGGTAGTTACATATAAAGTGTTTATGTAGTGCCTACCTCTTAGTAACTGTTCAATAATGTTACCATTTTTTACTATTTTTTTCTCTGCTGAGCAACAGCAAAAGAAAGTAGTGAGGAAGAAGCATTCTCCATGTGATCTTCTTTTTTTTTTTTTTATTTTCTCAACTATATGCTCACTATGACAAGAAAAAAAAAAAAAAGATTTACCTCCAGGCATAGACTTGCAAATAGGTCTAATAATCTTTCTCAGTTTCCTTCACTGCTAAATGTTACTTCTACTTATATTACTATGGATCAGTCCCTTAACCTCTTTGAGCCTTCTTTTCATCCTTCATGGTATGGGCTTTTAACAGCAGCCTATCTCATAAAGTTGTGAAAACCAAACAAAGTGGTCCATAAGACAGTATTATATTCATTGTTAAGAGCTATTTTGTGGAAGTTAAGATGGCAGATCTCACAAGTAGAATCATCTCAATATAAGAGACTGATAATATGAAGTGTTGATATATATCATTTATAATATATGGTGTGAATGACTGATAGGGCCATCCCCCCTGCCCTTGGACAGTGTTAATGAAAAACCAGAGCCAGACCGTAGTTAATGTGGAAAAATCAGGTTTGATTGAGGAACTATTACAATAGGGGAAAGAGACCTCAGCATAGAACTGGGATCACTTGCGAACACAACATGGACAAGTGGGGGTGTGTAGCCAAGGAGCCGCCTGGAGTCAGCGGATGGAAAATTCCTGAGAGGAAGCCTCGCGAGTAAGGGGGATTCCTAGGAAACAGACCTTTGGGGACTCCAGCTGCAGATAGTGCGGAGTGAGCAGATGCCATCTGGGGGGTGATGAGGAGTGAGGAATTTGATCAGACACAGAAGGGGATCCGGTATTGAGGGTGGGGAATTCTGGATAAACCGACTTAGCAGGAATCTTGCTACAACCGAGTGATGCCGAGACAGAAACAGAAGTGCCAAGGCAGGGGCCTGCTTGGGAAGGAGCTTCAGAAGGGCCTGACTGAAGTTTGGTCAAGGACGGAGTCTCTGTCGAAGAGCCACGCTGGTTGCAGATGGGAAGGAGCGGAAGGTGGCGGCCTCTTCAGACACACAGGCCTCTGCATATAGATACCAGAAAGTCTGTTTTTCAAAAATGGTCTGAACTTACAAGGGCTCTTTTAGCATTCTGCCCTTTCCCTTATCCAGTAGCGGAAAATAAGGCACATCCGCTTAAAGAGCAAGATAAAATCAAACAAGTAGGCATAGAGGAGAGTTCTATGGAGGATCAGAGGAAGGAGTGATTGCCTCTGGTCGTGTGTCTGCAGGGCTTCAGAGTCAAGACTGTTCTGGTTGACCTGGGGGATAAACAGAATCTTGAGAAAGAATTGCAATCTTTTTGGAGGAAATAGCAAGAGAGGAGAAAAACAAAGCAAACAAACAAACAAAAAAACAGAGGCAGCAAAGCTTGAAGCACACGAAGAAAGGGTAAAGAAGCTTCTTTTTAATTTTTTTTAAATTTTTGTGATACAGGGTCTTGCTCTGTTGCCTAGGCTGGAGTGTGGTGGCACCATCATAGCTCTCTGCAGCCTCAACTTCCCAGGCTCGGACAGTCCTCCCATGTCAGCCTCTTGAGTAGCTGCGACCACAGATGTGAGCCACCATGCCTGGCTAATTTTTGAAAAAATACTTTTTGGAGAGATAGGGGTCTCACTATGTTATTCAGCCTGGTCTCAAACTCCTGGGCTTAAGCAATCCTCCTGCCTAGGCCTCCTAAATCCTGGGATTACAGGTGTAAACCACTGTACCCAGCCAAGAAACTTCTTTGGAAACTCAATCACACAGGATTGGAGAGAAGAATAGGTTATAAAACTAAGGAGGGATTCGATTTTGAGGAACCTTGAGTGTTCAATTCCTACTTTTCCTATGATGAATAGTCACATACTGTTTTGTTTTTGAGATGGAGTCTCACTGTGTCACCCAGGTTAGAGTGCAGTGGTGCGATCTCGGCTCACTGCAAACTTCGCCTCCTGGGTTCAAGTGATTCTTCTGCCTCAGCCTCCCAAGTAGCCAGGACTACAGGCACACACCACCTCTCCTGGCTAATTTTTGTAATTTTAGTGGAGACGGGGTTTCACCATGTTGGCCCGGAAGGTCTCGAACTCCTGACTTCAGGTAATCCACCCTCCTTGACCTCCCAAAGTGCTGGGATTACAGGCGTGAGCCACCACATTCAGCCTACATACTGTTTCTGAACTGGGAATGAACATAATCAGGGCTGTGATATTGGAACATTCATCTGGCATCCATGAATGAGTTGGAGCAAAGCAAGAATAAGTGGAGAGACTAAATCAGAGGAGATATTTCAGTGGCCTAGGAAAAATAATAAGGCCCCGAGCTGGATTTGCAATACTGGAAATGTAAGGAAAGGACAACAATTGGGACACATCCCTTTCTCATAGGTTCACATTTACTTTTTCATGTCAACAATAAGCCACAATATTATAAGAAAATAAAAATAATTAATCTGCTACTGGACGTTGTTCTTACTGAGTTCCATCTTTAGATATGTTTTTTATTAAAGTTGTGAGAAGTACAAATATACTAGTTACTTGTTCTATTTTTATGTTCTTGTGCAGGGAAAGAGGAAAAGGAAGAGTTCTATTCATGTGTCATACTCTGAGACTTGTGGTAGTTTGCTAATTATAAGTTCTATTGTCTGGGTCTCAAAAGGAATTCAAATGCTGAACCGAGTATAGTAAGGTCTCCCAGACCCCAGTGATTACACAGCTGCAAAATTTGTAGCCGAAATGTCATCCTGTCTTAGTATTTTTGCAGGCCAAAAGGCCAAGCAAAGTCAAGTCAAACTGTTTCTCATTTCTTACAGAAATGTACAAGACCTAACAATAGAGCTCAAGGCTTCATCAAAAACTTTAGTCTCTTCTTTGACCTCCTGGACTGTTGGCTGAGTCAGATTTTTTGTGTCTGTTGAATGGGAGATAATCTTACCTTTCATCTATCCCTGCCTTTCTAACACAATCTATTTGAGGTCCCTAGTTTCAAGATATTTTCATAGAGCCCCAGATTAAATGTATTTTGGATAACCTTGTGCACATGGCTCTGGGCCAGCTCTTTCTCTTAGTATAATTTTTTAAGCAAAGGATTGGGTGCTTTCATCTCACTTTTCTAAGACCTTACTGTCCATCTGGCTTTTCATCTCTAAAGTTAGTTCATTGTCCTGGACAATCAGTATAATATCAGTGTAATTTTGAAACACGTCCCCTGTATGGACAATCTTTCTAAAGGCTTCCAAAGTAATGTAAAATAAGCAATTGATTTCACATGAATTGTCCTTTTTGTAAAAATAAATATTAAGAAAATACAAAGAAAAAGAAGAGACATGAAAATGTTGGTCTTGGCAATAGCAAAGATGTGGAACTAATCCAGGTTTCCATCAATGATTGATTAGATAAAGAAAACATGATAATTGTGTAGACTGTGGAACACTATGCAGCCACAAAAAAGAACAAAATCATGTCCTTTGTGGCAATGTAGATGTTGCAATTATCCTAAGTGAATTAATGCAGGAATAGATACCCAATTACCGTATGTTCTCACTTATAGGTGGGAGGTAACACTGGGTACAAACGGGCACAAAGAAGGAAAGGATAAATCCCAGAGATCCCCAAATGGGAGAGGTAGGGAAGAGGGGAAAAGAGTTTAAAAATTACTTCTGGGTTACTATGTTCATTATTTGGTAGATGGGATCATTAGATGCCTAAACCTCAGCATCACGCAAGATACTTGTGTCACAAACTTGTACAGGTACTCCCCACCGAATCTAAAATTTTTCAATAAAATATTAAAAAAAAAAAAAAAAGGCTAGGTGTGGTAGGTCATGCTTGCAATCCCATCACTTTGGGAGGCAGAAGCAGAAAATCACTTGAGCTCAGGAGTTCGAGACCAGTCTGGGCAACATGGAAAGATCTCATCTCTGCTAAAAAATACAAAACAAAACAAATTGGCTGGTGTGGTGATATGCACCTATAATCCTAGCTACTTGGAAGGCTGAGGTGGGAGGATCACATGAGCCCAGAAAGTTGACACTGCAGTAAGTCATGATCACACTACAGCACTCCAACCTGGGCACCAGGGCGAGACCCTATCTTAAAAAATAAATAAAATAAAATAAAATAAAAAATTTTAGTGTTGAGGTTATAGGTGATTTAAATTATTTTTTAATTTTTTTTAACATTTTTGGTAATTAAAATATTACACATATGAGTTAACAAATATATTATTATAAAACATGTTTTTCCAACCAGCACAATCATACTTTATTTTTATAATTTATTTGTTTTATTTCCAAAAGATACATTCCTTGAAATATGTTGGTGATTGTGCATATAAAAGAGTTCTTTACTTCTATACCAACGGTTCTCAAAAATTTGGACTTCAAAATAGTTTAGAAAACTGACATAGAAGTATGAACCTTTGGCTTTGAAAATAAGGGTCATAAAAAAAGCAACTAATCTTTGCTGTCAACATTTTTAAGAAAAATAAAGGATGTTAGGATGCCATACTGGTACAAAAGACCTAGTCTTAGAATTTAAATAGGGTCCTTCACAAGAAAAGCCGACAGGTACATTTACACACACATGGATGTTTGTATATGTGCATACCATTTCAAATCCATTAAAACTGGATATACTAACATTACATTGTACAAAGTTATTTTGGAGTCTCCCAGTTTGCAGTGGAATGTGAAGAGGAGCTGAAATACCCGAAATGTCCTAATGCTCTCTCTACATTACTGCCCTTGTAAAATTGTCCAGTTTTACATAAGCATGTTGAGGAAAATGAAAACAATAGTCTTAATACTATTTCACTCAGTTTGGAATGTTCCAGGTAATTTACCTGAAAGTGAGAGAGACCAAAGAACAACTAAGTACTCTGCCAAAATTTTCCCCCTGCAGAGCCTGGCGTTATGAAGTTGAGCTAACAAAGAAGGCTCAGCAGTTAGGGCTTTGATGAGTCAACACAGAAAAGTCAGCAACAACTAATATGAACTCTTCCACAAGGTTGCTACAAGAACAGGCATTTGCAAAGCTTTCTTAATTGCCTTTTTATATTCTGACATTTTTCCCTCCATCAGAAATACCTTAGACATTAAATCTCCATGACAAAACCACTTGAATACCCATTTTGATCCTGTGATTTGAAGTATGGAGAGGAAAATCATTGAACCTGAGAAAAATGTTCACATTTATAGGTGCCCTTTAAAATTTAGCAGAATTACATTAATAACATCATCTGTTTCCAGTGCCCTCACTTACTTTGTGGGCTTCATTTATCTCTTATATAATTAGTACAACTACATCATTCTTCACAATTGTTTGGAGAGACATTGCAATTGGAGGTTTTAATCTTTTTTACTCTGACAGCTACATTGTTGTAGGATTTCTGGAAAAAAAAAAAGTGAGAACAATGGAATGCACTTTTTGGGGACTATTTTTAAGTGGTCCAGTCTGTGCCTTTCTTGTTAATTTTGATTTGAAATTTCATAATTTGCTCTTTTGATAGTTCTGTCTCTCAAAGAAAGAAAAGTTCCTGAGACTGAGAGTTAGGTATCTAATAAATATGAAACTAGCTATTGAGATCTTGTCTTTTAATCTGAGTGATGGATTGACTCTTTGGGCCTCAAACAATAAAGCGAGTTTACTATCATAAAATAAATCTGTTAGCTTTAAAATGGGCTTCCTCTGTTTGACTGACAATACAATTCTGATGTTGTACCAAATTTAAAAATAGTTTGTATTTCTCATAATAACTAGTAGGTTGAATAGTGGGTGTTGTGATGGAAAATACCCTGAGGCTTCTTTGGACTCAACTAGAAGGAATGTCAAGATTGATTTGTGATACCTGCAAGAGCAGAAGAGCCAAGAGTTGCAACATGAGGCCAGGGAGTTGCCATGACTAATGCGGGATCTCATGGTGCTTTCTGGAAGTGCCGACTTTACATCTTGAATATATGGTTGCCCAAAACATCTGGTATATTGGGACCTAATAAATAATAACTTACTGATTGATTAAGGACTATGCACATTATCAAAGATTTTTAGCAACTAAAAGCTGAAGAGTCATGAAAAGCAACTGTATACCTTCAAGAACATCATCTCATAGCTTCTTCAAGATAATTTTATTGATTTGATGATTTTTTTTTTTTTGAGACAAAGTCTTGCTTTGTTAACCAAGCTAGAGTGCAGTGGTGCGATCTTGGCCCACTGCAACCTCCACCTCCTGGGTTCAAGCGATTCTCCCACCTCAGCCTCCTGAGTAGCTGGAACTACAGGTGTGTGCCACCACACCTGGCTATTTTTGTATTTTTAGTAGAGACAGGGGTCACCATGTTAGCCAGGCTGGTCTCAAACTCTTGACTTCAAGTGATCCACCCACCTTGGCCTCCCAAAGTGCTGGGATTACAGGTGTGAGCCACCTATGCCTGGCCCTGGTTTGATTTTTAATAAATCCATTCCATATTCACATTGTGAAAACACTTTACCTTCTTTATTCTCAGTGGTTGTTTTTCCTTTTGCTCAAGGTTAACAGGTATGAGTTCTAACATCTTCTGCTTTATATTCTCTTTCTGTACATGTTCTCTGCTCCCTGTGTCTCTGGGGAGAAAGAAATTTTTTCTCTTCATCTCTAAGTTAGCCACTTCTCTGCTGTTATCTTCTTTTGGTTGGGATCTTGCCGTCTGAGTTGTTCCCAAGATTTCCAATAACGGTAATGTCTCCCTCTTGTGTGGAGGAAGGACTGGCAGATCCCTATGGATTTATATGGGTAAATTCCACTTTCCTTCACTCTGTGTCTCTCCTCCAGCCACTGTCCCATTCCTCCCCTTCACGGGTGCATCTCTAATCTCTGGGCCCCCTTCTCAAGGGAACTTTCCATGATGAAGGAAATATTCTCTCTGTACTATCCAGTGCAGTAGCCACCAAGCACTTGTGGTTATTGAGTACTTGAAATGCAACTAGTGGCACTTGAAGAAGGGAAATTTTAATTCTTTTTTTAAAATTTCAATTGGAAATGTCACACTTGGCAAATGTCTACCATAATGGACAATAGATAAACATCTGCTTCAGATTTCTTCAACTGAACCACAGAAAATTATTTAAGTGTATCTCCCCAACTCTCCAAAGGATAGTGCATAACTAGTACCATTCCAACATGTATAGAGGAGAAGTTAGCTCATTACCTACAGTGGATACCTGAGGACATTAGGACTTTGTTCTCTTTATTTCAGTAACTGAGGTTGTCCTCTCATACTCATTGAAAGAGGAAGTTCAAATGTCTGTCATTTGCAAAGACCATCAGTGATCTTTGTAAGTTTCTCATTCTTAATTTCTAACTGTCTTGTTTTTCTTTACTTATTAGAGAACGGGTGTCACTCTGTTGCCCAGGCTGGCGTGCAGTGGTTTCATTATAGCTCACTGCAGCGTCCAACTCTTGGGCTCAGATGATCCTCCTGCATCAGCCTCCCAGGTAGCTGGTGCTACAGGCGCATGGCGTCATGCTCACCCTCGCCAGTGCTTTTTGTTTTGTTTTGTGTTGTTTTTTGTAGAGATGGGGTTCTCACTGATTTGATCAGTCTGGTCTCAAACTCCTGGCCTCAAGTGATCCAGCCTCCCAAGTACTGGGATTACAGGCATTAGCCATTACACCTGGTCCTAACTCTCCTCTTTCATCAAATTGATTACTGTCCTCCAAATGTTACTTTTACTTTTCTACTTTTCAGCCTCGTATTATACTATCTCTTCAGCATCTTACAACCTTCTCCTTTCCTACACTTACCAAATCACATACATTTCTTCAAGGCTCATAGTCTAGCTCTTCTGACAAGCTTCCACAGAGCAATAAGCCTAAGATAAGTGTAGTCCTTAGTCTAGATATATTTAAAAAACTTGTTGAACTCTTACTATATTCCAGACAAGTATGCAAGATGGATAGAGTGGTTAGTAATGATAATAATAAATTAATATGGCTGGGCACAGTGGCTCATGCGTGTAATCCCTGTACTTTGGGAGGCTGAGACAGGGGGATCACTTAAGGTCAGGAGTTGGAGACCAGCCTGGCCAGTATGGCAAAACCCAGGCTCTACTAAAAATACAAAACAATTAGCCCAGTATGATGGTGCATGCTTGTAATTCCAGCTACTATGGAGGCTGGGGTGCAATTGCTTGAATCTGGGAGGTAGAGGTTGCAATGAGTCAAGATCGTGCCATTGCACTCTAGCCTGTCTCAAAAATAATAATAACGATAGTAATAGATTAGTATTTGTTGAAGACTTCTTACATGTCACATACTCTTCCAAGCTCTATGTGTGCCTGATTTCATTTACTTCTTATGATTACCCAGTGAGATAGATATTACTATTATATCACTTTCACAAATGAGGAAATGGAGGTAAATGGAAATAATAACATGCCCAGGTCTCCCGATCAGTAAGTGACAGAAAGGTCCTGCTTGTACAGTTAAATCCCAGCACCTGCCAATTCTTCTTAATGCTCAACAGAACATAAGAACTCCTATTCTTAAATGTCTTCTACTTTCATTTTGATGTTAACATTTGTATTGTGATTACGCTTTTGTTACTAAATGTTACATACATAGGCTGCTCCTCTCAATAACATTATAAACTTCTAAGGTAGAGACCAAAGTGTCTGCTCCTTTGCAGTCTTAGCAAGCACTTAACAACATATTTTAGGCAGTATGTTTCAAATTATGGATATGGCTGATTAATGAGTTTTAGGTTCTAAACTCAGTTTACTGTGTTCACATCCAATTTTTTAATGAAATAGAATGAAATCATAAACAGTGGAACACCTATGCAATGGAATATTTAGCAATAAAAAGAATGAGCTGTCATGTCGTGTAAAGACATGGAGGACCCCTAAATGGATTTTGCTAAGTAAAAGCAGCCAGGCTTCAAAGGTTATATACTGGATGATTCTGACAATATGATATTCTGGAAAAGGCAAAACTGTGGAGACAGTAAAATGATGACTGGTTAAGAGTTAGCGTAGAGGGAGGGATGGATAGGTTGGAGCATGGGGTATTTTTAAGGCAGTGAAACTATTTTGTATAATACTGTAATGGTGGATACATCATTATAGATTTGTCAAAATCCATAGAATGTACAACACAGAGAGTGAACCCTAATTTAAACTATAGACTTTAGCTGATAGTAATATATCAATATTGGTTCATTTGTTGTAACAAATATGCTACATTAATGCGAAGCATTAATAACAAAGGAAACTGTGTGAGAAGGGAGAAAGGAGAGATAGTATATAGGAACTCTCTGTAGTTTCTGTTCTACTTTTCTGCAAACCTAAAACTACCATAAATAATAAATAAATAATAAAGCCTATTAATAAAAAAAGCAGAATAGAATAGAATGTATCTAAGCATATCATGCATTGTGAGGATAAAAACTGTTTAAGGAAATATCTGTTTCAGTTTTAGATATGTGTGTGTGTGTGTGTGTGTGTGTGTGTGTGTGTATCTTAACTGTGGATAAGAGGTTAAAAAAGTTTGAAAGCCGTCATTTGAGAGATTATTGCAAACACGCTTCTTATTTGTCAGCCGACTGAAACACTGCGCAGAGTTCTAGTAATGACTGTAAACCTGCCTCCCAGAAGC
Source organism: Macaca nemestrina (assembly GCF_043159975.1). Taxonomy (NCBI): domain Eukaryota; kingdom Metazoa; phylum Chordata; class Mammalia; order Primates; family Cercopithecidae; genus Macaca; species Macaca nemestrina. The sequence goes on along the minus strand of NC_092125.1, from coordinate 9,540,077 downwards.
AGGAAGAGTCCTAGTACATATGAAGTGTGATGGACGTGTCGGTTTTTTGAAATGACGGTACATGATTGTTGTAGGAGACTTTATGAAAACCTTTAACCTTGGGAAATAAAATTAACCCAAATGATGTGGATGGCAGCATGTATTTTGTCAAGGCATTCATTTATCAGTATTTCTGATTTGGTATGGTAACACCCTAGTCCATTTTTGATAAAATATTGGGAGTAACTTAATTTTTCTTTTGAGTACAGCACAATTGAATTATAGCCTCAAAACAATAGCAAGCGTAATATGTAGGAAATTCTTAAAATAACCTGCTCCACCATTGTCCCCTAGCCTTACTCAGGACAGGTATCCAGAAAGTACAATTTTCTAGTAACTTGACAGACTCAAGTTAATAGTTTTCTGCAATGGATATTAATAAATGTAGGAGTGTTTATTTGGTGATGTTGTTTTTGTTTGTTTTTCCCTCCTCCTCCTCCTCCTCCTCTCCTTCTCCTTCTTCTTCTTCCTTCTTCTCCTTTCTCCTCTTCCTTCTCCTTTCTTCCTTCCTCCTCCTCCTTTTTTCTCTTCCTCTTCTTTTCTTCTTCTTATTCTTCTGTTTTTTAAATCTCTCACACGTATTTGGGAAGCAGAAGGTCTCAGTCAGTCCGGGCTGTCCCGGTGCCGGGCAGCCCTGACGTTAGGGCTAAGGAGGTGCCTCTGTTCTGCCCCTTCTGCTGCCTGCTGCCCTTCACTCTCACCTGCTTTGCGTGTCTCTGCCTGCCCCCCACCCTTTTCTAGCAGATCACTAGCAGAGCTTTGGCTTTTACCTGAGCTAACTTTAGAGCTTTTGTCTTCTCAGGTAACTCAAAATAATTTGCACCCTGGATTTTGTGAACAGTTTGCTGAACTCCCAAGTTTCTACAATCCCCATTAAACACATCCGTATGTCTTTTTCTTGTGGCACATCCCCCGGAGAGGGAAAGCTGAATGTTCCCTGTGACAACCGACTGAAGGAGATCTTGTCTCATGCGGGTTCCGTCAGAGTCGATGGAATAGATTCCTAAGAGAAAGGAAGAATACACACTAGTAAATTAATTTGTAGTGTACTGCCCCCTTATTTTTAGACCTGTTTGTATTTTTAAGGCAGAATAACTAAAACTGAAGCTGCATTTATTAGGTTTCCAAATGAAACCAGTTAGGCTTAAATCTGAGACTGGAGTTGAACAGTGCCAATGTACTCGTAAATTTTGTACAACGCAAATCTAAATACATACATTTTGCACTTTGCTAATTGTAGGATGCACTTACCACTTTCACTATTCCTTTAGACACTTAAAAAATACATATTCCTGGGCCTTACCTCAGGCCTCCTGAATTAGAATCACTGCAGTGGTACCCAGAAAGCTGTCCCTTTAAAGAAATCTCAGGAAATGTCTGATGATTTCACATGGCTAGGGAAACAGTAGGATGAAATGTTGGTTGGTAAGTGATCCATTTAAATATCAAAACAATTTTCTGAAATATGTGTAACACTTAAAGAAAAAAATTAACATTTTTTTTTCTTCATCAGGAAACCAAATTTCCCAAATGGGATACTCAAATTTATCCCCTGGGTCTTCCTTCTGGTTTCCATGAAGAATTAAAAGCTACCAAAATTCCGTTTTAGTCTTCGCTTTAAAAATATTTTTAAGACATCAGAAAGCAGTAGATGACTATTCATTCATCCAAGAACCCTCTTTGCCTACAAATATTTACATAGTCCTTCTGAGCATAAAGCATTACCTTCGTGTAAGTCATCCTGTTAAATCCAGCTCTATGAGTGCATGTGCATAGCTTGGGAAGGAAAAGGCTTTCACTCCATTTTTGATTTATCACTGATCAATGATCCAACAGTGTCAAAGGCATTGTTAAAAGTCCTGCTTTTGTGTGGCATGGTTCTTTGTGCTCTTGAATGAAAGTGACAGGCACCAGTGTCTTGCTTCCTTAGCACTAACGGGGCTTCCTACATACCTCTAAAATACTTTCCAAAACTTTTCTTTTTGTTTTCATTCTGCAAGATGGAGAAAACAGTTGCCATTGCACTTTTGGAAAATGACCTGTATAGTTTGGAAAGTTTATTGTTTTTTCTCTTACCCCTGATCTTGAGAATCTCTCCTGGTGAGCTCTAGGCCCTTTTCTTTCCTCTTAGTCTCATAAGAAGATGGTGAGTCCCCTGTGGCCACACCTGGGAGTTGTCCAATCTCCCTCCCTGGGTAGCACCCTCTCTGGGACTCTAACCCCTGTCACTCCTGTCCTCCCCTGTGATCTCCTGTTACCCTCTTTGAAGCCCTTCTCTTCTCATGTTTCAGTGTTGCACATCTGTAGTAGAGAAATCCAATGCCTTGTAGACAAGGCCCATTCTCAGTGTGGGTCTTCCTGGCTTCTCAGCGTACTTCTTGTCTACCTTTCACCACAGTTCGGTCTACTCTTGATAGCAGCTTTGCTAAAAGTTCCTTCTCCCTTCCTGTCCCTTCAAACCAATGTTCTCCTAGAGAACCCATCACCTGCTGTTCAGCGGAACCTAGAATCCACGTATCTGCAGCCCAGACCCCTGCAGCAGATCTGTGTGCTCATTCTCCCATCAAGCCGCTGGTCTCTGGAAAAGAATGGTCCCTGCCATGACTGTGTTCACTTTTCCCCATCCTCTCTCTCTTGTCCTTTTAGCCTGATTTCTTACGCTGGCATTTCCAACATGAAAAGTTAATTTTTTTCTGAAAAAAAAAAAAGACTTTTTCTAGACCTTACCTCCCTGTCTTCTTCAACTCATTCAAAAAGACGTTGAGTGCCTACTGTATGCCCAGTGCTCTCTCCTGTAATCAGTGGCCATTTTTCTGCTTTCCCTGAGCTGCTAGGCTTCTCAGCATTGTCTGTCCTTCTGCCTTGGTCCCTCTCATCTTGAATTTATTGCCACTTTTTACTTACCCTTTAATTACCTTGAACCATTCGCCTTAAAGGTTATCAGTGAACCCTTCTCCTTTTTAATAGAAGCTATTTTTTTCCTGGTTTTTCTGCCTGAAAACATAGAATTTGAGGCAATTGTTACTTTTCAGGTTTTTTTATTATTATATTTTAAGTTCTGGGATTCATGTGCAGAACATGCAGGTTTGTTACATAGGTATACACGTGCCATGGTGGTTTGCTGCACCCATCAACCCATCATCTACATTAGATATTTCTCCTAATGCTATCTCTCCCCTAGCCCCTAGCCCTTCGCCCCCAACAGGCCCCCGTGTGTGATGTTCCCCTCCTTGTGTCCACGTGTTCTCATTGTTGAACTCCTAATTGTGAGTGAGAACTTGCAGTGTTTGGTTTTCTGTTCCTGTGTTAGTTTGCTGAGAATGATAGTTTCCAGCTTCATCCATGTCCCTGCAAAGGACATGAACTCATCCTTTTTTATGGCTGCATAGTATTCATGGTATATATGTGCCACATTTTCTTTATTGAATCTATCATTGATGGGCATTTGGGTTGGTTCCAAGTCTTTGCTATTGTGAATAGTGCTGCAATAAACATACGTGTGCATATGTCCTTATAGTAGAATGATTTATAATCTCTTGGGTATATACCCAGTAGTGGGATTGCTGGGTCAAATGGTATGTCTGGTTCTAGATCCTTGAGGAATCACCACACTGTCTTCCATAATGGTTGAACTAATTTACACTCCCACCAAGAGTGTAAAAGTCTTCCTATTTCTCCACGTCCTCCCCAGCATCTGTGGTTTCCAGATTTTTTTTTTTGGTGGGGGGAGTGGGATATGGAGTCTCACTGTCACCCAGGCTGGAGTGCAGTGGCTTGATCTTGGCTCACTGCAACCTCCACCTCCCTGGTTCAAGCAATTCTCCTGACTCAGCCTCCTGAGTAGCTGGGACTACAGGTACCTGCCACCATACCCAGCTAATTTTTTTTTTTTTTTTTTTTTTTTTTTTTTGTATTTTCAGTAGAGCTGGGGTTTCACCATGTTGGCTAGGCTGGTCTCGAACTTCTGACGTCAGGTGATCCGCCCACCTCGACCTCCCAAAGTGCTGGGATTACAGGCGTGAGTCACCGAGCCCAGGCTGTTATTATTTCTTGACAATGCCACCAATAATATCTCACAATTATGTGTTCTTCTACTTTCTCCTGTTATTTCCTGGTTTTGTGGCTGGATTTTTCTTTTCCATCACCTGCCTCCTGAAGTAGTTAACGTTTCCTGAGACTGAGCTCTCTGCCCCTCCCATTAGACAGTCTCTCTCTCTTTCACAATATCAGCTTTTGTTTTAGTCCAGGGTGTACATGTGAGGTTTGTTACCTGGTTATTCTGCGAGATGCTGAGGTTGGGGGTATGACGGATCCCGTTACCCAGGAAGTGAGCATAGTGTCCAACAACTCGTTTCTCAACATTTCGCCCTCTCCTCCCCGCTCTGGTAGGCCCAGTGTTTACTGTTGTCATCTTTATGTCCATGAGTACACAATGTTTAGCTCCCACTTACAGGGAGAACATGCAGTATTTGGGTTTCTGTTCTTGTGTTAATTCACTTAGGATAATGGCCTCCAGCTGCATCCATGTTGCGGCGAACTACACGATTTGTTCTTTTTTATGGTTGCGTGACACTCTTTTCTTCTTAATCTGCATCGCCTCTCAAATCAGTCTGTTAACTGTTGTGCAGGTAGGTCATCTTTGTATTTCCATTTTTTAATGATTTCTCCATGGCTTAATTTCTTTGTGTCACGAATTGCTTATATTGCCAGCTGAGCAAGGCACCTTCACAGCTTATAGAGCATCTCTACAACACAGATTTATTTACCACCGTCTCCTAAAGTCCATACGCACATACACCCAGCACAGGTACATTCCTTTTTCTTTTAATCTCCAAAGCATTACCGTTCCCCTGATTATAAAAATAGGTGGAGGATCTCCTCTTCTCTGTCCAGTCAGGTGAGACGTCTGGTCCAATGTCCCTCATATCCCACACAGAACTCAGCATCCAGGTCCACTGCCATGTGCGGAGACTCGTGCAGACGTCTCATATGCATTATTACAAGGCCTTTTCTCTCCTGCATCCTATCAGGACGGTTTTTCCTGATCACCCGGCCTCAACACTCTCAGCTATGGACTGATGTTGCTCCACTTTTGGACAGCTCTTCACTGTGAGCCCAGATAGGAAAGTTTAGACTCCACAAAGAAACTGAAGCTCAAGGGGGAGAATTAAGCTCTCAAAGAAGCACCTCTTCACCCTTTCCCTTTCACGTGCTACCTCCTCTAAGTGCACATGCGCTGGTCGAGCTGTCTAAATATGCTCTGTGCTGCAGGCTTCCGGATGTTTTTCTGTATGCATGAATCCCCTTATCTTGAAAGTCTGCCTGTCAAAACTCTACCCAGCTCTTCAGAATCCAACACAAATCACCTTTCTCCGTCATGTCCTTTATTGTCTTCCCATGCCTGATAGGAACGGAATCATCCATGTGCGCTCTTGTACCTTTGTAACTCTATTACAGACCCGTTTTTCTCCTACGACCTAAAAGCAATATGCAATAAGTGTTTTGTTTTACATTGCTTTTTGGAAATTGGTGCAGACTCCATGCAACCTAATTTTATTAAGAATTCAGTACTGCTTAGAAGTGTCCTCTTTTTTTATCACTTAAGGTCAAATACACTTTTTTTTTTTTTTTTTTTTTTTGAGACAGAGTCTTGCTCTGTTGCCCAGGCTGGAGTGCAGTGGCATGATCTTGGCTGACTGCAACCTCTGCCCTCCAGGCCCAAGCAATTCTCATGCCTCAGCCTCCTGAGTAGCTGGGATTACAGGCTTGAACTACCGCCTGTAGTATTTTTAGTAGAGATGGGGCTTTGCCATGTTAGCCAGCCTGGTCTCGAACTCCTGAAGTGATCTGCCCACCTCAGCCTCCCAAAGTTCTGGGATTACAGGTGTGAGCCACCGTGTCTGGCCCAAATACACTGTTAAAATTTGATGTGTCCCCCACTTCTTTAACCCCTTTTCCTATAATGTTTAGTCTGAGCATTGCTTCCAGACACCTTTTACATAAAGACCATCTCTATCACTTCAGTCTTCCACTCAAAGCATTTTAATAACTCTGCATTGCTCTTCGGATAAAGTACAAGAAGATACAGTTAAAATGTAAAGGAACTGTGTCTAAAGGAAAATTAGAATTCTACAGTAATAGAATTGTGTATTGCCTCTGTACAGCTTGGGCTCAAACATTCTGATGCTTTGCCGTTCTAGGTTAACATTAAAAAGAACTCTCAACTCATCTATAGTGTGTTGACTTCTGGAGAGCAGAATTCTAATTTGTCACATCACAGTGTGATTGCAGAAGCTTATGTTCTTTGTTGGTGATTAGGATGTGTTTTCTTGTCCAGTCTTGCTCGTTAGAGAGAAAGTTAGGGGTCTTATTCAGAGAACGAACCCGTAGTTCTAGAGATAATAGGATTGGGAGAAATGCCATATTCCACTTTACACCACACTAAGAAGCTGAAAGGGACATTAAGTTCTTTAAAGGGCATCCCTGCCTACATAGTTGAACACTATCTTCCTTCTACATCCTTAATCAATGTCTTTTCTGAGTGACTTCATCCGGAGCTTCCATCTCACCGAAAATTCCCTGAGGCGCTGTCAGCATGGAGCCTGTTGATCCTTGGTGCCTGAACTGGACTAGGCTGCACACTCCTGGACACAAACCCTACTCATATGACTCTTAGCTTGGAGCCAGCGCTCCCCGAAGTTAGGCAAGAGTTTTAATGCCTTAAAAGGGAAAGATAAGGTGAAAATAATTAAGTCCAATATTCTTTCCCTTTTAAACTTTTTATACACTCCTTTCTTTGTCTTTGTTATGTGAATTTGACTTCTTTGTTCTGTTTCAGACAACTTGTAAGGACAAATGGTTATTCATCCAGTTAACAAAGTGGCATTTCTCCACACGTTGTTGTTTCATTTTTTCCTTTAAAAAGACTTATTTCTGCAGGCCTGGCATTACTATTTTGTTTTCTTAATACTTTGCTGGATGAAATAGTTAAGAGCACTAAGCATCATTACTATTTAATATAAAGAACCAGACTCAGGTTTAACTAATTTTCCTCAAATGTTTCAGGTCTTCACCTACATGTGTCACCCAAGTTGATTTTAATATGAAAGGGACCGTTGACTAAAAGATAAAAGGGGAAAAAAATTCTAGAATGACATAGAAAAGTTAGAAAGACCCAGAAAGACTTTGTACATGACCAGGGGATAACAAGGTGGAAGGGGTTACATTAGACACCTCATTCTAATATACTAATTATAATATTGTCATTTAAAATGCAATCCACTATATTAAAAAAAACATTTTGAATAGAAAGTTACAAGCATATTCAAAAGTAGAGAGAATACTATCATCAACCCACTATACCCATCTTGCAGCTTCAATAATTAGCAATATATGGCCATGGCCAACTTGTTTCTTTTACACGGCACTCCTTTCCCACAAACATTGGATTATTTTTAAAACAAACACAAGACAAAAATATCTCTGCATGTCCTAAATTAATATTCAATATTAAAGATGACTCTTGAAATATGAGATTTTAGGAGATCAGTCTGATATTATAAAAGAATAAGAAGCCAGTTAAGGTTTTGTTTTAATCAACTATATTAAGGCATAATACATGTGCAATAACAAGCGTTCATCTTAAGTGTATATTTGGATGAGATTAGAGAAATTTATCTACTATGTTACTACCACTAAATCAAGCGCTAACATATTTCCACCATCACGCCAAGTTCTCTTATACCTCTTCCTAGTTGCTGTAAACACATGCCACCCCCAACCCAAGCCCAGAAAAAATGTTTTTCTGCTTTCTGGCCCATAGGTTCTATTTCTTTTTTCTGGAGCTTTATAAAAATAAAATCCTATGTGAAGTGTTTTTGGGTCTGACTTCTTTTGCACAGTATATTTTTGAAATTTACATATATTGTGAACATCGGTAGTTCATCACTTTGTATTGCATCTTTAAAAATCCGTTGCATGACTGTATCACATTTTGCTTCTCCAGCCCATCTGATGGATAATTACTTTTTGTTTTTATGGAGATAGAGTCTCACTCTGTCACCCAAGCTGGAGTGCAGTGGCATAATCTCGGCTCACTGCAACCTCTGCCTCCCAGATTCAAGAGCCTCCTAGATTCAAGAAATTCTCATGCCTCAGCATCCCAAGTACCTGGGATTACAGGCGTGCTCCACAACACCCAGCCAATTTTTGTATTTTCAGTAGAGATGGGGTTTCACCATGTTGACCAGGCTGGTCTTGAACTCCCAACCACAGGTGATTTACCCCCCAACCTCAGCATCCCAAAGTTTTTAATTGAGTTTTTTCTCTCCCAGTTTGGGGTGACTGTGGATAGTTTCTGTGAACATTCATATGCAAGTTTGTAAGTAGACTTGTATTTTTCACTTCTCTTTGACGAATAAGTAGGAGTATAATTGCTCAGCAGTATACATAAAGTATGTCTTTAGCTATATAATAAACTTTCCATTGTGTGTTTTCTAAAGTGGTTGTACCACATTACATTCCCATCAGCAGTGTATGAGAGTTATAGTTGCTTCCCATCTCTGCCAACATAGATATACTATGTTGGTCTAATTTAGCCATTCTTGCAGTATGGGATAGTATCTTATTGTGGTTTTCATTTGCGTTTTCCTAATCACTAATTTTGTTTAGCATCTTTTTCATAGGATTACCAGACGCCTCAAATTCTAATCACCATTTCTCCAACTCAGTGAGGCAACCAAACTCACTGTGGATTATCTTGTCTCTACCCATTTTTGAGAAATTTCTCCAAAATAAAAAGCCCAGGCTGGGTGCAGTGGCTCACCCTGTAATCCCAACACCTTGGGAGACCATAGAGGGAGGATTACTTGAGCCCAAGGGTTTGAGACCAGCCTGGTCAATAGAGGAAGACCCTATCTCTACATTTTCTTTTGAATTATATGGATATGGTGATGCACTCTATAGTCCCAGCTACTTGGGAGGCTAAGGTTGGAGGACCCCTTCAGCCTAGGAGGTGAAGCCTGCAGCAAGCCAGGATCACTCCAGTGCACTCCAGCCTGGGTGACAGAGCGAGATCCTGTCAAAAAGAAAAAATAAAGGCCCAGATGCAGCTTTTCCTTCTCACATTTATCACAGTTATGCACTGCCTGCTGTCCCATTATTGAAAACAGTTATTTTATTTTACTTTTTTTTTGAGGAGGCGAAGTGGGGATGTAGGTTACACTTCATCCTGTTACTCTGCCTCGGATATAATTGGAAATCCAGATTAGTTTTGGAGAAATAATTTCTAAATTTTTTTTTTTAGTTTATCAAGGGCCAAGCCTGGAAAACTCAAGTCAGATTGTATGGAAGAGAATTCTTCAACTGATTACATCTAGCCTCAGTCTCTGATGTTGGGAGAATATGTCACCAAGAAAGGAAAGGAAAATCATGCTTCCTTGCTGAATTTGGTGAATTCTGCAAAATAAGAATGACAGTGAAAGGGAAGAGACAAAGCAGTCTGAATCATGCCTCCCAGCTTTTCCACCTGGAATTTTATCCCAGAGAATGAAAGGCATGTTGGTAAAGATGAGTTAGCACAAGACAGGGATCCATTTCATATGTAGCCCTCTACCGATATTTTAGTGAACTTGGAAGCTCAGCCTGTCAGTCAGAGGAAAGCCTTACAACTTACTTTCCAGTGTGGCGTAGATGGGACCCCAAGATAGCTAGAGGACTTGGCAATGAGGATGGCATGCCATCATACGGATGAAGGCAACTCTCCTGGGGGCTGCAGCACTCTAGGGTTCTGTGGGCATCACAGTCAGACCTCAGAAAAGGCCTCCTTGTCAGCAGGAGAGAAGATGAGACCAAGAACAGAGATGTCTACCCAAGCTTACTAGGTCAAGAAAATGCAAATGGCATGCATGCAAGTGAAAAACCTCACTGTCAATGTCAGCAGGGCTAGGAGCACCCAGATGGGTAAGGAACCCCATGCCGTAGATCAGAGAAGAAATCAAATTCTGGAGACACAGACTCTTTCTTCTATTCCTGAGTTCATTTAAACCATGCCTCTTTCTTCCCACTACACACACACACACACACACACACACACTCACACTCACAGAGAGAGAGAGAGAGAGAGAGAGAGAGAGAAAGGGGTGGGGGAGAAAGAATGAGAAAGGAAGGTTAAGAGGCTAACTTATCCAAAGGAGATCAAATGGTGCCTGAATTACACTTAACTTTGTGTTTCTTTTTTATACACGCAAGTATAAGCATAATACAGGGGGAGGGGCAAGGGTTTGTGAATTTCAAACTATTTGTAAGATTTATAAACTTAGGGAGCTCCTTTGTTTTCTAAGAACTATTAACCCAGGAGGTGGATAGTGCAGGTTCCTCACCTTCCTATCATGTCTAAAAGACAGGAGTTTTTTTGAAGCACCAGATGTTAGAAGATACTGCCTGAAACTATCAAAGAGACCAAGACTAGAGAGATGTGAGTAGGGCACCATGTGAGACACATGATGAACATCTTCTGGTTTACTATTCTTCCTACATGAGACAGAAGCAGCACCCCCAAATTAGCTTCAGTTTCTTCAAATGCACTTTCTTCCTGCCCAGCAGAAGACAGAATGGCTTCCCCGAGCTGGAGAACATGCTTGGGCCATGGCCTGATGCCTTCAAGCAGAGAATGAAGGAGTGGGAGAATTCTGCAGCTCAGCTCTTTTCTTTAGCTCCTTCCTTGTCCAGAGAATGGGGTAGGAATGGGATGGAGGGAAGGTGAGAAGGTGAAATTCACAGTGCAGAGTGGAAGATTGTGATCATGCATTTAAAGTCATATGCAATAGCAGTTCTGTCAACAAATCTTCCTATTACTGTAATCTTATTTCCCACTAACTCTTGTTATTATAAGAAATTAATTTTCATCATACTCTCTAAGTGTATCTCCTTCACCCCTCCTCCAATATCAAATAGTTAATAATGTAACATAATAATATCGTATGTGCTTCAAACTATTTAACCATGCAAACACATATCCCACATATATCAGCTATGTTTTCTTTTTATTTCTGTGTTTATATTTTCACTCAATGTATATTTTAATGGGTATAATATAATAGTATGTTGTAAGAATGAGATTATGATTTTAATATATTTATAATTACTCTGCCCTAGCACAACCAATTTCTTTTTTTCTGAGCATCCTTTTAGTTTTTATTAACATATATAGAGTATCTATTTATCATCAGAGCATATAATTTTATATTCTGCTTTTGTTATCATTTTTCTTATTGCTACCTATTTATCACTTATGGCTACTTAATGCACCATGCAATTTCTATATCCACATTTTCTTAAATGCTTTCCTGTTGGATATACAAATAGTTTCTATTATTCACTATTATAAATACAGATCAAGCAGCCTGAATCGGAAATCTAAAATGCTCCCAAATCCAAACCTTTTTGAGCACCCACATGGCACTCAAAGGAAATGCTCCCTGGAGCATTTCGCATTTTTGGGTTTTTGGGTTAGGAATGCCCAACAAGTGCAAATATTCCAAAATCTGAAAAAATCAGAAACCTGAAACCCTTCCGATGCCAAGCATTTCAGATGAAGAATACTCAGTCTGTAATGTTACGGTGATCAGTTTCCTAGGAATGCCGTTTTTCTGACTTCAAATTATTTCCATGGACTAATTGGTGAGTGGGATTACTAGGTCCATAGATAGGAATATATTTAAGGACTCTTACTATAGATACGGGTCAGATTGGTTATTTGATGGGCTGTGCATATTTATAGGACCAGTAGAAAATATAAATTTATTAGTTCTTTTTGCAAGTCTCATCTTCACTTTTTGTTCATTATAATTGCAGTGAATGTACATTGTACTTACTATTTGAGAATTAGTGTGGCTTCATTAGAAAAATCACTTACATATCAGACAAGCATATTCAAATCCCAACTCAGGCCACTTCCTATTGTATGTTAAGTGGACGAGCCTCTCACAAAAATAGTTTCTTTCAATGGCAAATTGGTAACAATGGTGTCTCCCTTACAAGATTGTTGAAACGATTTGGTGAATTAATCAATGTCTGGTGTGTTCATGGCCATACAGAAAATTATTACTCCTCCTCGCTATCTCTGCTTCTCTAATTTTATCTACCTCCCCTTCCACTCCTGACTTCTTCTTGCATCGATTTTCCATTCGAGTTCTTTCGATACAAAGTTTTCTAGACTCCACTTTCTCATGCCAGAATTTATGTTAATAGGGGTCAATTATCAGTGTTCTCTAGAAACCTGATCTCTCGATAGCAAGTGCTGAATTAGGTTGCAAATCACTGAGGTCACTTCTGTTCACCCCATGACTTTTCTTGTGTTCACCCAACCAAATGGGAAATACATTCAGAATTAATACATTTTCATAAATTGCTCATTTTTGAATGGTTTGTATAGTCCAATTTCTCATTTAAACATCTTATCCAAGTTTCTGCCCATTAGGTTTCTCAGAGACTTTTTGACTTGTGTTTCTGCTTCTTTGTCTTGGTTTCAGATAATACTTCAGTTTAATCTTCTATTTGTTGCATCCTACCCAAGGACAACAAGCTTAATTCTTGTGATAGCAAATGTAGTTTGTCAAGAAGTGCAAGACAAGATCATTGTCAGAAGTTACATCTCAGAATGGTACTGCCGTTTGGATCTTGTCTGTCTCATACCCAGTGTCTGTTTTCTAGGCATTATTACTCATTGTTGTCTGGAAATTGGTTTTTATCTTGAGGGAATTTGTAGTAGAAACTGCCTTTTAAAGCAATGACTCTTCTTTAAAGTCAAAAGTAATTTCTAATACGTTATAAGGTGTCAGAAAGGCTGTACCAAGCATACAGTTTTTCAATTGGAAATGCATTAAAAATATCAAATTCTGTCCTCTTTCATGAGGGTGAGGCAATTTGGGGACTGCCAAAAGATTTTCTAGTCTCTTACCTCCATGATAAGATATTGAGCTGTGTAGGAAATATTCTAAGCAGTTCCACTTTAGGAGTTTAAAAGAAAAAATGGGAGGGAGGGAAGAGGAAGGGGAAAAATTCCTCTGCAATCTTCCCAGCTTCAGCAACTGTATTTCACAACTCTGGAGAATCCCAGAGGCTCCTTTAGATATTATTTCATATGAGCCTTCTCTCATTAAGTGTCATAGAGAAGATTTCTTCATTTTTGCATTATTAAGCCTGCTTTCCCCTCATATCGATGCCCACTATCCCTGTTTTCGCCTATTACAAATGAGTGCTAGCCTCTTTTTCTACCTAAATAAACAAGGCAGCCCTAACTTCTCATTGGCATCAAAGACCCTTGCCCCAGAAGCTACACCAGCAAAGTTACTAAAGTACGAAGGATCTCAGAGGTGGAAATCACAAGGTTTGAGAGAAGCTCATATATAACAAGTATGCAGTGGAAATTTGAGGATCATACCCAGCTGGATTCAGACAGAATGACCAGGTTTTCTGTAGTTACTGGACAGTACAAAGTAGCCTGACATGTCTGCCATGTGTATTACAGAGAAGTCTATTATTGAAACTCACAAGGTGAAAAATGTGGACCTGATCACAGTTGAGTGTGTCTGCCCCATGCTTGCATTTATAGCATTGGAAACAGGAAGGGTGAGATTGGAAACAGTCCAGTTCTGCCCAGAGCCCACTCTGCAGCATGTAACAGCAAAGCACTCACTGTCAAGAAATCGTGTCTATCGTGGTCATACCACATTCATCATTGTGCCACACTTAACTTCTTCAAGAACGCTGGCATCATAGCTCTCCTTGTGTTGTAAGGGGGACTGGCCCCCAGTTTTAGCCTCTACTCCAAGTCTGCACAAATCACCCTGTGGTATTGGGCAAGCTCCTTAACCTCAGTTTCCCCTAGCACATGGTAGAGGCGAACTTACATTGCCCAACCTGCAGAGAGATTGTGAAACCAGAATGAGATAATGTGTGCAAAGGATTTTGGAATGAGTTTCAAATTCTGAAACTTCTTGGGGTGTATGCTTTCATTTGTGCCGTTAGTCTGATTTGCAATCATTTCCATCTATAAAAGGATGTTCTGCCACATCATGAGTGTAAGTTTGATTTTCCTCATCTCGTTATGAGCCCCCATTGGGGCAGCTTTCAGAACATGCCATTCCCCCTCACAGCCTCCTGCAGGGGAGCATGACAGCTAGATCTGTTTCTCCTCCCTCCCCATCCCATTTCCCTTTGTCTGTCCATCACTCTCCTACACTGCATGTAAGACTCAGGTTAAAGACCCTCTGCTCTGTGACATCGCCTTCTTATCTCTCTGCACCTTGGACTGGCAGTGATTTAGCTTTCCACATCCTAGATGGGAGTGATCTACATCTAACTTGGCCTCTTTCCCTCATTAGACTTGGCTTTTCGAGAAGAAGACCAAGCCTCTACTTAGTATTTTAACCCAATACCTGCTTTATATTATTTGCTTTGTAAATATTGATCGAAATGATGAGTGAATGTCAAATACTTGTTGCTATGAAATAAGTTGAATCGGTAAAGTGAGTGATTCTTAAATTACTTGCTATAAAACATTAGGGGGAACTCATACTATTTGTGTCTCTTTTTGTGCTGCTCTAACAAAATACCACAGACTGGGTAATTCACAATCAACAGACATGTATTGCCTTGTAATTCTGGGGGCTGGGAGGTCTAAGATCAAGGCACCCGTATCTGGCCTTCTTGCTGAGTCACCACAAAGCAGAAAAATGTGTGTCTTCACATGGCAGAAGGCAGAAAAGCAAAAGAGGAAAAGAGGGAGAAGGGAGATACTCAATGTTTTGTAACAGCATTCTCCCACCCATGAGGTCACAGCCCTCATAGCTTAATCACCGCTTAACGGTCCCACCTCTTACTACTGTGACACTGGCAATTACATTTCAGTATGAGTTTTGAAAAGGACAGTCGTTCTATACAAAACCATAGCAGCTTTGTATGAGCCTAATAATATAAATGTATGTATGTTATGTGTACATATTTGTGGGGGAAGCTTATAAAATACTGCCAATTATTGGAAGTTTCAAACTGAGGGCAGGTGACCATATGGCAGAAACCATAAGCTGAGGCATCTGTGTTGAAAAGGAGGTTACAGTGTCTCATTGTCTCCCCAGTAACTGCTGTGGATCACTCCCTCAGTGGGACACCAACAGGTGTCACAGAATAAAAGAATTCCTTGATGAAGTATATTAGGAAATGCTGGGATAAATCTCCATTTTTGAAATCCATCATGTAATTAATATTCCATCTCACAATTCAGTGATCTGAGTGTACTACTTGTTCTTTTATCTTATTTTAAACTTATCCCTTCCCTGTTTCATTTTTAGCTTTTGCTGTGGCGTGGCACCTGGTCTCTTTCTAGAAGGAAAGTTCAACAAACAGCACAGTTCTGGACACATTGTATTGGTTTGATGATCCTACCTGGAACAGGTATGTAAAACCTCCAATACATGGTTACTGACACTTTTGAATCATAACTACGGATGTATATTCATTCCAGTGGATTACTGAGAATGGAATATGGTCTGAACAATTAAATTCGTGTGTCAGAGATGACTTTTGTCTTTTCTACTTAGAAGCATATGTTTATATTTTGGCATCTACAACTCCTGAAGACTACTTCATTTTCTTGGTTATATGATATGGTTATATGATAAGCTCAAATTAAGATTATAGTCATTCAAAGAGAGAGGAGAAAGTCTACAGTTACATGGTTCTGAAAATAAGATTTATCTAAAAATCTATGGAAATCAAATGAATGAAATATGACTGGTACTCTGGTATAAGTATAGTATTTGTAGTCCAAAATTATTACAGAAAAATATCAACTTCTTTCCCCTCCCCAAATTAGTCCAGGCTTAGAGAAAATTGTGTAATAACTCACAGGATAAAAATGACTACATATGTGAATTAATTAACAGAATTAAATCAATTAATTGACTGCTCGAACACTAAGATTTTGTGACAGTTACTCCCTTGGTGTATGCCAACATAAATATTACATAAAAACAAAACAGTATGGTGTTTGATAATATTAATGTTTAATGAATTCTCTTGAAGGGGATATTCTGAAAGTAGATTCTCACTATATATAAATATGTCAGCCTGTAGCTTCTGTCTAATTCAGACTTACTTGGATGAGCACTGTTTGTGAGTATGTAACATAGATAGGTAGATGGATAGATAGATGAATAGAGACATAGGTATCTCACGACACCTATTACATAATATATGTATGTGTGTGTGTTTGTATATATAGTATGCAATGACTCAGGGATACTTTATTACAAGATTGCTTGCTTGTATGCAACTTTAAAAATTTTATTAGAAATATAGCAGGCTTGTTGAAATACTTGTACATATTTGGAAAAGTTTCCCATAAGTTATATTTTCAACAGGAAAACTATATAACAACTCACCTGCCTCTGCCTCCTCCCTCACCTCCATAAAAAGCATGTTGAAAATGAAGTTTGGGAAATTGGGAAGTAGCACAGAGGAGAATTAATCAGGTGTGAGCTCAAGACCTAGTTCTACTGCTTAACCATGGCCTTGGGAAGGTTTCTGTACTTCCTTGGGAAACCTGTTGTTATTTAAATCTGAACAGGAGGGAGGGAGAGTGAGAGAGAGTAGAAAAATTCACCTCAAATTGCAATGTCCCAAATGTACCAGGTCACGTTTATTCTTAGAGATGTATGAAGTAATTAACGGATGTGTTTCTAAGGTTTTCCAAAAAGGTTTACTTTTACATCTGTGAGAGTCTGAAATCCGTGATTAGAGATCAATGGCCCTGATTTTAAGGCAGAAATTGCAACTGGTCATCTACTTGTCAGATCCACCTTAGTTCATTTATTTTATTATTTGTTTTGGGCCTACACAAATTTGTATGCATGATAACTAAGAAATTGCCAAACCAAAAAATCAGGACAGTTCACATAAAAATCTGGATTCCCAGTCTTCTCTTTCTCTGTAAATGATCAGAAATTCTTCATTTTAATTTCTACGTCTAACCCATCCGGTCCTTCACAGTTCACTCTGAGCCCGTAGGTCTCAACCCTCACTGTTAAGAGATACTGGTGCTCAGGCTTCACTGCAGAAAATTAAATCAACGCCTTTCAGGGTGGACCGCGGGCTTCAGAATTTTTAAAAGTTCCTCAAATTATTCCATGGTGCAGCCACTGCCCTAATACCTTCCCTTCTCTTCGTGTAAAAATATCCCCCAAGTCCAAGTCACATTCTTCACTTCCTCATCTCACCACTCTTCTCTGATAGTCCATGAATTATCTTATTTCTGTTCTTGTCCTATTCAATCCATGCTTCATCCAATAGCCAGAGTAATTGTCTTTATAGAAAATATCTGGTTGACTGCTGCTTCACCATCTTCAATAATAATAATAATAATTTAGGGTGATCATTTATACTTAGGTTGAATGAAGAATCTGACTTCAGTCTTTGTTGAAGGATTGAGTCATTGAAACATTAAATTTTGGAAGCAGATGGAAGAAGACTACAAAAGCTGTAGCAGTACCTTCTGCTTGGTCTTCTCCTCCCAGAAGTGACCCATAGTGATCCTTAGGCCAAAAGTCATTCACAAGTATAGAAATGGCATACATTGCTTACCTGTCCCAGACTGCCAACCAATCAGGGTCCTGATTGCACCTTACAGAGGATCAAAGGGATGTTGTAATTTGGTAGTGACACTACAATAAGATTAACTTGATGTCACAGCTACCAAAGTGTATTAAATGTCTCTCCTTCCTAAGTTGCATGATTCACCCAACAAAATTTGATATGGGTGAATTTTTAGGCAGAATAACAAAATTTGTTGTGCGTGTGTGTGGTTGGAGTGCTTATAGCTGAGGTCTTTTCTCCTGCTGCTCAGACATGTAGATGACCTTCTTTCCCACTAATAAATAACATTTTATTTGAACTGTGGAGAAGACCTTTTTTTTCTCCTAAGTGACCTTATAAATCATTTGTATTTGTTTGTTTTCATGCTGCTGATTAAGACATACCCAAGAGTGGGAAGAAAAAGGGGTTTAATTGGACTTACAGTTCCACATGGCTGGGGAGGCCTCAAATCATGGCGGGAGGTGAAAGGCACTTCTTACATGGCAGCAGCCAGAGAAAAATGAGGAAGAAGCAATAGCAGAAACGCTTGATAAACACATCAGATCTTCTGAGACTTATTCACTGTCACAAGAATAGCACGGGAATGACCGGCCCCCATGATTCCATTCCCTCCCCCTGGGTCCCTCCCACAACACGTGGGAATTCTGGGAGATATGATTCAAATTGAGATTTGAGTGGGGACACAGCCAAACCACATCACTATTGTTTTAGCCACTGAAATCTTTCCTGTAGACCCTTATGTGCGTGGTTACATTTCCCATCGGAAGGGAAGAAGATGGGGTGTCATAAGAAAGTTTTCTTCAGAAAAGATACCTTTGGAGGTATTTTAATTGGGATTTATAAAGAAATTGATAAATTCAAACCACATTGAAGCTAAGTGGAAATTTGGTTCTGTGCCAACATTCCTGGTGCATGGCCCAATCAATTACTATTTTATCCTGGTGACAACTTTTGTCTTTAATATGAAACCATCAGTGTTTCACGATTTACACTATAAAAAAGATCAAGCCCCTGTGTTTAAAAATGTAACTAAAAACATGTATATGACATTCAAATAACTGAGACCAATAAAGATGTTATAAATTAGGCTGGGTGCAGTGCTCATGCCTGTAATCCCAGCACTTTGGGAGGCCACGGTGAAAGATTCAGTTGAGATCAGAAATCAAAACCAGCCTGAGCTGAACATAGTGACATCCTGTATCTACACAAAAGAAATTTAAAAATTGGCCTGGTGTGGTGGCGCACACCTGTAGTGCTAAATACTTGGGAGGCTTAGGTGGGAGGATGGCTGGAGCCCAGGAGTTTAAGATTACAGTGAGCTATGATCATGCCACTGCACTCCAGCCTGTGAGCAAGAACTGGTCTCAAACAAACAAACAAAAAAAGATGTTATAAGGTGTTGAATCAACTTGTGAGGCATGGTTACCTTCTTTATTTAAATTATTTTCATCAGCAAAGCTAAAGTGTGTTTGCGGATCTAATTTACTCAAACGATATGCCTGTGCAGAGCTATTCTGTGATCAAAAAAACAGTCGATCTTTTAAGCTTCCATATTTATTTTGGGATAAAAATGGGGACCAAAATACAGAGACACACAAACACATACACACTGAGCATCTTTAGAGGCACATTACGGAACAGTGCTTATTAACGAGATGTCTTTGTGTGTCCTTCTGGGATCAAGATGGACTGGCCTTGTGTACAATTCTTCTCCTTCATGAATAGAGCTGTAATGAGGTCACAGATTCCTTTCATGTCATTTTAGGAATTTCTTTGAAAGGATTCAGCAGCAATGTCCCTTATATGTTAGAGTTGTACATTAGTACAGGCAAAGCTTTTCAACTAATGTAAAGCACCATTTTTTTCTTCTAAATTCCTTCTATTCTCAAATGTCTGGGTTCAGAATAAAGGAAAATTAAAATCTCTGAAAAAGCCATCATTTTGCCACTACATGGAAGAGTTATTGGGAGATAAATTAATAGTATCTGAAATTAACCTTGGATTAAGCTTACTTCCTCTTGAATGCTCTACTGCTTGTTTTATTTGCTATTAACTCTCTTTAATCAGAGAGTTTCTCTAAAACTGACATGCTATTGGTTAGGAATCATTAAAAAAACTAATGTAAAATATAAATATGCCCTCTGTTTATTATATGGCAGATACAACATGGACACTTGGTAATTTTGAGTTGATTAAGATTTGTATTATTTTATGTTAATACAACAAATGCTTCAAAAATATGTTTGTTAATGTCTACTTACTGTTACAGCAAAATTTTTTTAATCTGTTATTTCTCTGGCACCTTTTATTGACTTTTTGATTTTCATTGACACATAATAATTGCACATATTGATGTTTGGATACATGTGTACATTGTACAAAAATGTAATTAGGCTAGTTAACATATCGCGTCACCTCATTTATTTGTTGTAAGAACATCCAACATCCTGTCTTCTAGCTACTTTGAAATAGACAATACAGTATTGTTAACCACAGTCACCCTACTGCGTTATAGAACATCAAGACTTATTCCCCCTTTTTAAGTGTTACTTTGTACCCATTGACCAATGTATTGACTTTTGGGTGTGATTATTTTGGAACAAAAGATGTATTCTCCCAACATCCTCAATGCTTAAGCCATATTAGACTTTAGTAAATATTTGTGGAATGAGTAAATGAATAATTCACATCCAATGCATTTTTATTTTAAACACAAGCAGATGAAATTATACCAAAGCTAGGAAGTGACTTAACCAATGAACTAGATGTATGAAGTAATGAGCAATAGAAATGGTAATTCATCAGATTAGAAGACTCTATCTGGTACGCTCTGCTGAAGCAGAGAGAGAAACATCGTTTATAAAGGATTTGGACAAAGTCAAAGGGCCAAAAAAGCTAATACTTTTATTAGCAGCTCATCTAGATTTTATTTGGGCATAGCTGCCCACACTTTCTTTTCACCATTATTTTCATCTTTAAAGTCTTTTTTACTTTTTTCTGCCGTATTAAGGAGATGTGCTAGGTCTAAGGATTCCTAATTGAGGCCTCTTATCTTTAACAACTTTGCTAGAGTCATGTGGACAAACATTAAGAGATAAAATTCGACAGCATCTCTGCAAACTCTAGTCTGGTATAGAAACAGCTCTACTTGTGAACAACTGAAAAGCTTCTAAGTTATCCAGTCAGGTAATATATTACCTCAGTAAAGTTTCTAAGAAGCATTTGGATCATTCTTTTGCCTCTGTCTATTTTTCTATGAAATTTCTGACTTTCCTTGGCAAAGCTTAAACCCAGTTAAAGATGATATGCTACATATTGCCTCACGTTTGCATTTTAGAAAAAAAAAAAAAAAGATGGTCCAAAGCAATAGGATGATCTTAGCAAAAATATAAGCTTTTCACATGTCAAATTATTTTTCTCAGCAATTGTGAAATTTCACTTTGATGTTGAATTACATTCTCCATTGTAACAACATACTGTGCCTCAGGGAATAAGTAACTCATGTATTTAGGATTCCTAAACCATATTCCCATATGGGGGAAGGTTTTTTAAACAAACCAATTTTTTTAAACTACTAAAAAATACAAAAAAATTAGCTGGGCATGTTGGCGCTAGAACCTGGGAAGCAGAGGCTGCAGTCAACTGAGATCATGCCACTGCACTACAGCCTGGGCAACAGAGGGATATTCCATCTCAAAAAAAAAAAAAGAAATGAAGGAAAGAAGGAAGGAAGGAAGGAAGGAAGGAAGGAAGGAAGGAAGGAAGGAAGGAAGGAAGGAAGGAAGGAAGGAAGGAAGGAAGGGGAGAGAGGAAGGGAGGAAGGAAGGAAGGAAAGAAGGAAGGAAGGAAAGAAAGAAAGAAAGAAGAAGGGAGGAAGGGAAAAGAAAGAGAACAAGAAAAGAAGAAAGAAAGGAAAGAAGGAAGGAAAAAGAGAGAAAAGAAAGAAAAGAAAGAAAGAGAGAGGAAGGAAGGAAGGAGGGAAAAAAGAGAGAGAGAGAAAGAAAGAAGAAAGAAAAAGGAAGGAAGGAAGGAAGGAAGGAAGGAAGGAAGGAAGGAAAGAAAGAAAGAAGGAAAGGCATATGGAGAGAGGATGATAATTTTTTTCTGGGACAGTGGAGAGATCGAGATTGGAGACCAGAGGGGAAAAGATAAGAAAAGGGGATGTTTTCATTCTTAGCAAACTATCACAAGAACAGAAAACCAAACACCGCATGTTCTCACTCATAGGTGGGAACTGAACAATGAGATCACTTGGACTCAGGAAGGGGAACATCACACACAGGAGCCTATCATGGGGAGGGGGGAGGGGGGAGGGATTGCATTGGGAGTTATACCTGATGTAAATGATGAGTTGATGGGTGCAGCACACCAACATGGCACAAGTATACATATGTAACAAACCTGCCCGTTATGCACATGTACCCTACAACTTAAAGTATAATAATAATAAATAAATTTAAAAAATAAAATAAAATAAAATGGAAAAAAAAAAAAGAAAAGGGGATGTTTGCAGGTGAACCAAAAGGACCTGTGTGAGGACATGTATTTAAAAGTAAACAAAACAGAAACAAAACTAAAATCAGCAGAAAAACCCTTCCTTACATTTTCTTCTGTATCCTCTCTTGCTCTAGCCCCACTCACCATGTCACTGGAATTCCCTGTTCTTTAACCTCTGCCTACCTTCTCTGATTTCACAGGGCATTTTGGCTCTAATGAATATCACTATTCATGACACATGTAATGGCTTTGTCTTACTCTGCAACCACGTTTCTGTTCTCCCAGCCACAGAACTCCAGCTGGGACCTGGATGGCTCTATAATTTGAGGAAAGGTATTTAAATTCTCTGAGCTTCAGTTTCTTCATCTGTGAAAGTAAAAATAGTCATATTTTCTTCCTGGGAGTTTTGTGAGGAATAAAGGAGTATCTAACAAAAAGCAAGTACTTCTTAAATATTGTATTATCTCCCCAATTCACTATTAGTGGCAATTCATTGGTTTTCTTATAAGAAGGCATTGTAACCCATAGTCCTTTGTATTCTGCCATGCACTTCTCCAAATATTATATTATAGTACAAAAAAAAGCAATAATGAAAAGTTCCTTCTCCTCTCATGCACTGGGTTGTGGTACCTCTCAAAACTGTGTTCTGGACTGGGCTCAGTGGCTCATATCTGTAATCCCAGCAATTTGAGAGGCCGAGGTGAGCAAATCACCTGAGGTCAGGAATTCGAGACCAGCCTGGCCAACATACTGAAACCCTGTCTGTACTAAAAATACAAAATTAGCTGGGCATGGTGGTGTGCGCCCATAGTCCCAGCTATGTGGGAGGCCGAGGCAGGAGAATTGCTTAAACCCAGGAGGCAGAGGTTGCAGTGAGCTGAGATCGTGCCATTGCACTCCAACCTGGGCAACAGAGCAAGACTCCATCTCAAAACAAACAAACAAACAAAAACCAAAAAACCGTGTCTGTCGTTGACTCCCGTCACTGCCTTCCTGCCACTGTTGCCTTCTCATCTCAACTGAATGACTCTAATATGCTCTTTAAGAGTCTCCTTCATGATCTTTCTACCATCAGTTTTGTCTCACTTGAATTTATCCTCTGCACTGATTCCAAAGTAATCTATAATTTTAAAAACTGGACTTCCTGTTACTCACTTCCTGTTACTCTTGATTCCATGGTGCCTATAGGTGCTTTGTTCTATAAACTTATCATAAAACAGCAGAGTTTCTATGGGAGCTCATCTGAAGCTGTTCCCTTCTGTGAATCCTATGTTCCACTGCTCCAGTATTTTATGATTTCCTGGGACTTATCCAAAGAGTATGCTTGCACATGCTGCTCATCCTGCCTGGACTACACGGAACCCTCTTTCCTGAGAAATTGGTGTTCACCTTCAAGGCTCAGATCCAGTGTCACCTGTTCAGTGATGCCTATCCCTCCTCTGCTCACCCTTCCTCGGGCAGAGTTAAAAGTTCTCCATGTTTTTCCCCAGAGCCCACCCTTCATATTTATGCAGAATTCACTACTTTTATCAATTTCATTTATTTCTACTCCTCGGATTGCGAGTTCCTTGAGGACTGGAATCCCCACTATATTCATCATAGTACTGTGTCCCTAATGACCGTGCAAAGTGGTCACTGAATAAATGCTTTCTTGTTGAATTTTAACTGATCCATGAATTTCTTGATGTATCATCATTTTGCAGCTTGGGAAATTATACAATCAACTAATTTGCTCCACATGCTGGAGCATTCGGAAAGACCTGCAGAAGAGTTTCATTCACTTGAACTGCTACTGCCCCATTCACCTGTTAGAAGAAAGTTCAAATAGAGAAAAATGTAATATACCTGCTTCCTAAAATGTTAGTAGCTTTAATAGCAGGGAATGGCATTCAATTTATTTCATATTATTAACACAAGTGCTTAGAAATGTATGATGCTCTCTT
This sequence comes from Macaca nemestrina, assembly GCF_043159975.1. Lineage (NCBI taxonomy): Eukaryota > Metazoa > Chordata > Mammalia > Primates > Cercopithecidae > Macaca > Macaca nemestrina. Next base: position 9,515,946 of record NC_092125.1, on the reverse strand, counting down.
AAGAAAAATAGCTACTACTTAATGTCAAATGTTATCCATGCATTCAATATGTATTGATTATCTTAATATATGCAAGATTATCTATTACATTATTATTTTACAGATACTATATTTTAACAATAATAAAATAATAATATGCTTGGAAAAATAATAAAATGGTAGATATGTCCTTTGATATCCAAGAATAATTAATTGATCCATTTTTACTAAGAATATTTGTACAAGTTTTATATTTGATTTATCACTTTAGTTTATTTGTTAATAACTCATTTTAATGGCAGCCCATGCCACTTTTGTAACTCTGGTGCTGGTTCAGAAATTATTCATTAGTATGATTTATAAGTGATGGTATTCCAGGACAATAACATGTAGTATTCCTAATCCATCGTTATTTATCAGAGCATCATGATCTTTCTGAGTAAATTAGATCATGTTGATAGTACTTAGAAATACTAAAATTAATCAATAACTTACTACATAGTTAATTCCATTCTTTGTAAGTTTCAAGCTCTTTAACATTGAACAAATTTAGCAAATTTGCCATCTGTACATTATGAGATCATAAAAACGTGCCTTTATTAATATAAATGTGACATATTTTAACTAGGGACAGTTAAGAAAATATTCATTAGAGTTTACAAACATAGCCACATGCTGCACAATGATACTTCAGTCAAAGGCAGACCACAGTACAACAGTGCTCCCATAACGTAATAACTCCATATATTTACCCTACTGTTTCTATGTTCAGATATGTTTAGATAGCACAAATACCATTGTGTTACAATTGCCTACAATACTCAGTAGAGTAATATATTGTATAGGTTTGTAGCCTAGGAACGATGGACTATACCATATAACCTAGGTATGTAGTAAACTATGCCACCTAGGTTTGTGTGAGTACCCTCTATGATGTACACACAATAATGAAATACCTAATGACACACTTCTTAGAACATGTTAGTGTCGCTAAGTGATGCATGGATGTATGTTCCTACCACCATCAAATACGACTGCTGTTAATGTGTCATGAATACTGACGTTTCACATTAGTACACAAAACTGCTCTTAAGGTAGTTACCAGGCTGAAAAAAATAGGGAGTTTTGATACTTTCTGTTACTTTTTCTTTTAATATATTGCAAGGTTTTTCTTTGATCTATTTGCAGAAGGAAAAAAATACATGTATAAATACACACATATACATACACATGTATTATATATAACATACATGCACATATATATGTATTATATACTCTATTATTATATAATATACATATATACATATATATGTATATGTGGGTATTTTATACATGTGTATGTATAGAAATTTGTGTGTGTTCATGTGTGTGTGTGTGTATATATATTCCCATTAATTTATAAGCATTGTTTTGGGTTCTATGTATATAAATATATAATATGTATATAAATATATTATAGAAATGTATTTATACATCATATTCATAAATATATGATTCAATATAATATAACATATATTATATGTTTAATACAATATATATTTACATGTATTTCCATTTATTTATATAATAAATATAATATACAATATATTACTCAATATAATATATAATTATATATAATACATAATACAATATATAATATAAAATAATATATACTATATAATTATATATAGTATATAATATATTATAACATATAATTATATATAATACATGATATATAATTATATAATTTATAATATATTATATATTATAATTTATAATATATTATGTATTTTATATTATGTTTTTATATGTATTTCATACATATATAAAATATAATATATTTTATATTATCTATGTATATTATGTATTATATGAATTATATATTATTTAATATTCTATATTACATATCATATATTTATACATAGTATTTATATATTTTATTTTTGTACATTATATATAATATATATTTATGTATATATATATATAATATACATTTCTAAATTATTTTAAATCATTTTGTGTTCCTAGGATAGTAAACTTGCCCTGCAATCTTATTTATTTCCTTGCTTTTCATATACAATGAAAGTGTATATGACTCTGGCTGCAGTATTATGATAAATTCACCATTGATTAAGTCATAATTAAAGATTGCTATTCAAAGATTCAAAAATTAAAGATAATAATTAAAATATACTACCTTCTTTCTAATATAATAATACTACATTTATTTTAAAATCCTCTAACCCTTTCTATGGGAGTTTTAAATAACAGAGTAAAAATGTGATTTGCTTTCATGTTCATAATCACTAATCTTTTTTGTTGAAAAATATAGAATGAGATTTTTCTCAGTTTACTTTTTTTTCACAGAAGGATTCTATATTGAAATGTCAAAAATGTAAGATGCAGGAGGATATGACACCAATTGTTTCCTTAGCTTTGAGTACTCCCCTTGTGCACACAGAAAGACTTACATTCGAATTTAGGCTATCTAAATGTTGGTTGCATAAAGGAATGAAAAAAATGAATAAAAATGTAAATTTCTCTAAAGTATTTTTAAATAAGACTTAAAATGATTACAAAATAACAGGGTTTATGAAATAGATTTTTTTTTTTTTTTTTTTTGAGATGGAGTCTGGCTCTGTCACGCCTCCCGGGTTCACGCCATTCTCCTGCCTCAGCCTCCCGAGTAGCTGGGACTACAGGCGCCCGCCACTTCGCCCGGCTAGTTTTTTGTATTTTTTAGTAGAGACGGGGTTTCACCGTGTTAGCCAGGATGGTCTCGATCTCCTGACCTAGTGATCTGCCCGTCTCGGCCTCCCAAAGTGCTGGGATTACAGGCTTGAGCCACCGCGCCCGGCCATGAAATAGATTTTTAATATTGCTGCACATTAGAAGACATACAGTTATGCCTCAAATGTATTCAACTTATGTTGGAGGAGGGATTTCCTTTACTTCCACAACTTTGCACTATGTCTTCAAAGAGTTTGCTTTCTCTTTCTCAGAGATCCTAACAGTGGGATATCTATTGACTGCATATTCTGTGCCAAACATTCTTTTAGGCATTGAGGCTAACACAGCAAATAAAATGGAAGAGTCCGTGCCTTTGTGGAGGTTATATTCTGGTAGAGGATGGTGGAAAGTACTAGGATGCACATGTAGATATTCAGTGTCCAGGGTAGGGATTTCGGTCAGGAGTTGTCCAATTAGGGGAGATTCGGGAATAGTCCACATTATTTTAGGCCAATTCAAAGCTTGGGAAGAGCTAAGATTGCCCAGGGAGAGCACATGGAGTGAGGAGGCGAGAAGAGACAAGAGCCCTAGGACTGCCCGTGTTTCCGAGCCCATAGCATCCCAGAACACGCTTAAAGGGTCGCTTGACACTAAGAGAGAGAGAGAGAGAGAGAGGAGAGAGAGAGAGAGAGAGATGTTGGGTGGAGTTCTCCTTTTCTTCAAAAGTTCTCCTTTTCTTCAAAGGCAATGCATTCACCTCTGCCATACTATCCAGAATTTCATGGATTCACATTTCAATGTATTTCTCCAAAGTGGTGTGAGAGCAAGTTTTTGGAGATATAATACTTGAAACTTGAAATTTCTTTTTTTAAGTCTTGCTCTGTTGCCAGGCTGGAGTGCAGCGAGGTGATCTCGGCTCACTGCAACCTCCACCTCCTGGGTTCAAGCAATTCTCCCAACTCAGTCTCCTGAGTAGCTGGGACTACAGGCGTGCACCACCACGCCCAGCTAATTATTTTATTTTATTTTATATTTTATGTTATTTTATTTTATTTTTAGTAGAGACGGAGTTTCACCGTGTTGGCCAGGATGGTCTCTATCTCCCGACCTCGTGACCCGCCCGCCTCAGTCTCCCAAAGTGCTGGGATTACAGGTGTGAGCCATTGCACCCGGCCCTGAAATTTCTAAAATAATCCCAGCTAGGCAAAATAATCACCAAGAAAAGGGGCTGCATTAACATAAATTGAGCATATTTAACCCAAAGTACTTTCTCAACTTAAGAAAAAAAAAAAATACTGGCTGGGCGCAGTGGCTCATGCCTGTAATCCCAGCACTTTGGGAGGCCGAGGCGGGCAGATCACGAGGTCAGGAGATCGAGACCATCCTGGCTAACACGGTGAAACCCCGTCTCTACTAAAAATACAAAAAAATTAGCAGGGCGTGGTGGCGGGCGCCTGTAGTCCCAGCTACTCGGGAGGCTGAGGCAGGAGAATGGCGGGAACCCGGGAGGCGGAGCTTGCAGTGAGCCGAGATCGTGCCACTGCACTCCAGCCTGGGTGACAGAGCAAGACTCCATCTCAAAAGAAAAAAAAAAAATTACTTAAAAACAGGACTATATTTCTCAGAATTTACCCCTTATATGGAAATTCACAATAAATGATTTTCTTCTCTGCTTGGGAAAAGATCCTCATTTAAAAGAGCTGAATATGGTTGTTTTTGTTAGTATTCCAAGAAATTCGGGATGTTTATGTGATATGTAGTGGCTGAAAAATTTTAAATATATATTTATTTCTAATTCATCTGCTTGTAACAAAGTACCTAAATGTATATATAGTGATCTGAGGAGACAGGAATCTAGTGGGTTAATGAGAAATGGCAAAGGATTTGAGGTTGATGATGATGTTTGGACCCTAGCTGAGGGTAGCAGAATAGCAGACAGCTTTGGTTAGCTGTGACCATTAGATACTGGTCTATAGGCTGGACCAAGGGAAGCAAAGACCTTATATCACTCAGGAAATTTTGCTGGGCTCTAATTGGAGGTATCATGAGCTGAGCCCTTCCTGCTGCTGGGGGAATCCAGGAGCAGTCCCATTCAGGTCACCAGACCTCCATGGTCACAGGTCACCAGACCTCCATGATCACAGAGTGACAGCTGGGCAGTGATGGGCTTCAAGGGCAAATTTAAGATTTTCGGGAAGCAGTTGGCTTTTATTTGAAACTTGCAGGATCCCCTCAGACATGTAAAAAGAGATATTGGTAAGTGCAATGAAGAACTTGCCATGGTTGGGTTGTGGGAGTAATTTTAAAAAATATTATGGTTCTGCCTTTGTGTTTGCTCAAAGAATTTTACCTCACTCAACATGTTGTTAGAACATTTTCCTGATTCCTACAAAAAAAAAAAAGAAAGAAAGAAAATATTTTAAAGGTCAGAAGCTACAAGCTTTTCTTCATTTAGCCAAGACACATCGATAATATAGTCTATGTATTCAGTTTAAACAAAATGTCAACTTGAGAGAGTAACTATCAAGCTGTTACCTGAAGACAGATTAGAATGATATTAAGCTGTGGCCTTCATGCCTGTCTGGAGATCTTAGCATATAGTTATTCATCGACTTTTAAATTTTATATATTGTTCCTACAGAGAAAACAGTCACTCATAATTTTAAATGAACTCTAAGTGTTTTATGTGTTATTAACCTTTTTTTCTCAGTCATGCTAGTGTCTCCTAATTTAGATATATACATAAATAGTGAATGAAATGTCTCTCTCCATATTTTGATGTGAAATAGGATGTCTGCTTTAGACTCAAGGCTTACAAGCCCCAAAGGACACACCATTTGAGAATCCCCCCTAAAGACTAAGTGTCTAGAAAGATCAGTTGTGAAGTCATGAAATCAAAGAGTACTTATTTTAGTGTTTTGACAAGGATCCTGAGGCAAGAGACCTCAGGGGATGCAATGATCTCAAAAAGAATTAGCGATTTTAAATGTCACCAGTGTCTTACATCAGTTTCCTGGAGACTCCTTTCCAGAAATCTACTCCGGTTTCCTTCTTCCGTATCTAAGAAGTGGTCTTGCTCTTGAGCAAAACGGTAATATCTTCCAGATAAATAATAAGAGTCGGATAGCAGTCAGTCTGGGAGATACATTTAGGTATGTGTTTTTTGAAGGACCTGGCCTTGTTCATGATTAGATACCTCATCTTCCTGTGAACTTTGTATATGGGTGGACCAAGCTTTTCGATGGGGCAGAGTATCTGTGAAGTTTACATGAATTAAGGTCCAAGAATCAAGACATTGGCGTTTAAATCTGCTCAGAGAAGATTTCTGTATCAAAAATAATTTAAAATCTGTGGTTAGTTATTTTTTTAAAATGAACTCTCCTTGAGTAAGAAATAGCAGCTGAGGTTAAAGAAGGAACTGTGTGTCTCACTGTTTTGAAATATTGTCAGCTATTTTCAAAAATAACACGAAAGGACCACAAGGTAATCCTGCTGTTATACTCAAACCTGATGAGACTCTAATGAGTAAATTGGTTCCATTACTCAAGAGGAACATGGACAATTTGAAGAGGGTTTGCAGGATAATCACAAAAATTAATAACCTAACAAAAGGCAGGAAAAGTTATGAAAACTGAAGTGCTTGCCAATAGGAAATTCAATGATCTTTGAACTCAGGAAGAGCTACTTGAGAGAAGATGCTAGTTCCATTTGCTCTTCCTGTAAGGAACAAAACAGACAGCAAACACCAATGTAAAGGCTTTACACTGGAGGAAGGAAACAGTTTCTCCATGGTGAAACTTGGGAAATTGCAGGAGTGGGACCTAAAGAAGATCGTAGCATTTAATTGTTCAAAGGACCTGGCTACAAAGAGGATAGACTTTTTCATCTGTTTGTTTTGGCTTCGGAACATTCTGACCTACATTGATTCTTTAATTTTTCCAACAGTTTCTATGAATTTTGTTCATGCACTTTGTAAATGTACATCTTAAGTGCATTTAGGAGTAAGAAACCGGATCACATGCAGTGTTTGTATCCCTGCTCTGTGTTCATGCACGCCTGTGCTTCCTCCATATTTTCTTCACGCCACTTTGAAGGAAAAGTATGGTGATTGTTACCTTTGGCTCTCTACAAAATCATGGCTACACAGTTCAAAGTAGACTCTCTCCATCCCGTTTTTGTTCATGAGGTTCTAGCAATTCTTAGACTCTTCAGAGTATCATGCTCTGAATTTTGAAACTTCCCAAATTTCTATATTAAAGCCCTAACCCCCAATGCCACTGTATTTGGAGATAATGGATTTTAGGAGGTAATAAAGCGTAAATGAGGCCATAAGCGTAGGATCTCTGTCTCTCTTTTCTCATGCAAAGACCTTGTGAGAAGGTGGCATTCTGCAAGCCAAGGAAGAGAGCCCTAACCAGAAACCAAATTGGCTGAAATGTTGGTCTTGACATTCCCAGTCTCTAGAACTCTGAAAAATAAATGTCTGTTGCTTAAGGCATCCAGTGGCATTTTGTTATGGCAGCCTAAGCAGACTAATATGTAGAGACAAGTTTGCTTCTTTACTGCCATAATTCTATGATTTTTGAGTTGGTTTAATTAGAAGAAACCTTAGAAACTGGAGAGCCTTTCCTTGTAATAGTCTCTATAGAGGTGAGAGGTGGGAAAACTGAAGATAGTGGGAGCAAGGTGAGGGTGGTAGGAAAGGCTGAGGTCAGCCTATAGTTTGACCATGTCTCGTTAGAGTGAAAAGACACCTGGGGTATGCCATACAAGGGAAATGCAGGAATATCCTTTCATTTGGATTCATTTAATGCTTTGGTGATATTAGATTAGGAGATAAATATCTAGGGTTTCCTTCAATTTCATACCCGATGGGGCTTATTTTTCCAATATGAATAAAAGATGTGTTAGCCTCTGGCTAATATGTGAATGACAGAAAACCATATTTCAGAAAGATGATTTCCAATCCCTTTTCTCATAGCAATAATTCATCTATTAGGTACTGTGTGTTGGGATGCCATGAGCATTATGCTGTTTGTATGATATGCAGGCTTCAGACCTTTAGATATCTGTGGAGCTTAAGAGAATTAAAGACAAAAAATAAGCACTCCAAAATGTATAACCTAGTTAAAGGATATTTACATATGTCAAAAATAATTGAGCTCTTCCACCTCTCAAACTTCTTTTATTCATAAAGAATTAGATGATCAATACAAACCTAAAAACTTATGATTGTAATGAAGACAATTTCACAGTATCTTGAGACATGAAGTCAACAATGAGTGCAAGATCCTTCTCTGCCTCACTGTGAAACAAAGCACAAATCATTAGTCACAGGTTCTAGGGAGCTCATCCATTTCAGGCATGTGATTATGCCTCTGCTTCCACACAGTGGCCTTGGGCAAATGAGCCCTCTAAGTTCTGAATCTTTAAAACAAGGCTTGAGGTTCCAAAAAATAAAGAAAGATCTTAGATATTGTTTGGCAGGAAGTGCTTATGAAATGTGAATTCACTCTTGCATCATGGTGAATTAATATTTTTTGGCTGTTTGGTGTTAGTAGAGATGATTTCCCTTCTTCTAATGTAAAAATATTATATTTCATTTTTACCTTAAGGATCAGAGCTTAAAAATCAAAGGGATTAAAATGTTCCATTCTCTTGCCCATTCGTGAACATATGAAAATGGAATTGAATAAAAATTGAGTGATCCTTTGTATTTTAAGATAAACTTAACATCCTAAAATTATCACACTAGTCTTAATCTGCATTTTCAATATAAACAAAAATCAGTATCTTTTATTTTAAAATACCAATAATATGTACAGGTTGTTTTAATACAAACTACACTTTCATTTTTATCAGTCTTTTTTTTTAACCTTTTAGAGTCATATATTTATTTTTCATTGGTGTCTACGCTGCAGACCAAAAACGGAACCATAGAAATGATGCAAGGAAAGATGGAACTGATTATTAAAATGTTTTACTTATTTATTTATTTATTTATTTATTTTGAGATGGAGTCTCGCTCTGTCACCCAGGCTGGAGTGCAGTGGCATGATCTTGGCTCACTGCAAGCTCCGCCTCCCGGGTTCAAGCAATTCTCCTGCCTCAGCCTCCCGAGTACCTGGGACTACAGGCGCGTGCCACCATGCCTGACTAATTTTTTCTATTTTTAGCAGAGATGGGGTTTCACCATATTAGCCAGGATGATGTCTATCTCCTTGACCTCATGATCCACTGCCTCGGCCTCCCAAAGTGCTGGGATTACAGGCGTGACCCACCGTGCCCAGCCATACAATTTTTATACAGAAAATACCATCTTAGTTCTTAACATTTTGTATAGTTTCTTACTATACACAGTACTATACACAGAACAAATTAAAATTGTATTTTGTAGATTGTTATTTAGGAAAATTTAGCTTACTACTTAGACATGTTGGCACATTGATATTACTTGCATATTTATTTTGCTTCACTTTCACAAGGAATCTGGGAGATCTGGAGGGGCCAGTGATTACAACCATCCTCCTTATTTCTCTGTGTTCCGCTATAGTCATTCCCTGGAAAACAATAAAGGCTCACATTCAGTTTATGAGCTTCAGTGATAAAAATGCAAAGTTATGCTATAAGAATTTTTAAAACTATTATTATATTTATATGAACTGATTTTTCCCTTAGAGCACTCATAATTAGAGGAAAGGAAAAGGAAAGGAAACTCATTTAAACAATTGTTTTCAAGAGCCAGAAAAAAAAAATTTCATTAGTTTTGAAATATTGCCGGTTTGCTATTCTGTAATGAGATTTTGAACCAGACTTACACAGTTATTAAACTTTACTTGTTTGGGGAATACACTTGAAAATTTGCACAATTCATGTGCACTAAGTACTTCAAAAGTATGTATCTTGATTTTTTCCCCTTGTTTTAGTGAATGGATTACCTGTATACACATCGTTATATATAGTAGCATTACCGCTGTGTTAAACATCACCTTTTCTTGTATGTATTAACATATTCTCTCCTATGACTGTTATTTACAATACAGAGAACATGTAAGCCAGGGCTTGAAGTTGTAAGACATGATTTCTAGTCTTAACTTTGTTGTTTGCTACATGCCTGGCCTTGGGTGGGACATTTAACCCCCCTAAACTCCAGTTTCTGCATCATTAAAATTGAAATAATGATAGCTGTCCTATGGCTTGTCAGGATATCTTATATCAAAAATCTTATACCCGCCCTGTGACTTGCCAAGAAATCTTATATCAAGGTAAAAAGTGCTATCTTTTGTAAACTGTCATGTACTATAAAAAGTGCTGCCTTTCGTAAACTGTAAAGTACTATGAAAATTCACGCTGTCATCTGAGTGACAGTGTAGGCGTCTTGGCTGAAGCGTGGACACTGGTGCATTTCTCCTAGGGTTCATCACTCCCCTGTCATTTTTACATGCCTAGTGACTTAGGGTAAGATCCTTAAACTGTGTGAGTTTCAATTTCCTCATCTTCAAAATGAGACTTACAAAAACACCCACTTCCCAGGGCCAAAGGACACTTTGAACAATAAAATACATGGAAAACACCTGCAGATGAGCCGGACAGGTAGCCAGCATTAAATAAATAATTAATATGATCTCCTTTAAAGTACACAGATTCAGTAGCACACCGGCACATTTATGTAGCTGGCATTTGTATAGACTCAGAGTAATATGAATTATGTGTCAAAAATATCTTCTATTTTCATCTTTATGATATTTAGTTTTTCTATTAACCGAATAATACACGTTTGCTATAAAGGATCAGAATACACAGAGAAGCCTCAGGACAAAAACAAAAACCAGCCGTATCTAAATAAAATCCTTGCAATTTCCTCTAATTATGACCACTCTATGGGAAAAAAACAGTTCATTAGTAGTAGTTTAAAATTTTTTTGTAGCCCAAGGTTTTTTTTGTTGTTGTTGTTAATCACCAAAGCTTATAACACAAGCTTGAGCCTTTATGATTTTTCAGGGAATAACTATAGCAAGTACAGGGAACTAAGGATGATGATTTTAGTCACTGGCCCCTCAAAATCTCCCAGATTTCTTGTGAACATGAAGTGAAATAAATATGCAAGTAATATCAATATGGCAATATGTCTGATATGGTTTGACTGTGTCCCCACCCAAATCTCATCTTGAATTCCCACGTGGGAGGGAGCTGGTGGGAGGTAATTGAATCATGGGGGCAGGTCTTTCCCATGCTGTTCTCATGATAGTGAAGGAGTCTCATGAGATCTGATGGTTTTATAAGGGCGAGTTTCCCTGCACAAGCTCTCTCTTTGCCTGCTGCCATCCATGCCACATAACTGGCTCCTCCTTGCCTTCCGCTGTGATTGTGAGGCTTCCCCAACCACGTGGAAGTCCAATTAAACCTCTTTCTTTTGTAAATTGCCCAGTCATTGATGAATACAATGCAAAGCAGTAAATTACCCAAATAAAAATCACCATTTAGCATCTTTCAGAAGGAAAAGCATTTGAGCAAAAAATGGTATCAGGGAAAATCAAGGTTCATAGGTGACAAGGATAGAAAGGGGATGGGTTTCAGTGCCAAGAAACCAGTCCCTAAGTACAGACACCCAGCAAAAGAAGAAGAATTCAAGACATGTAAGAGAGAGGGAGGCAACAGATGTTTAAAACTACAGTAGTTTTAAAAAGAACTGAGAATTACTGCACTAGTCCGAAGGCTGAACAGCTAAAACCTGTGGCCTTGCTTAGGGTAGAGTTACAGTGGTTTCCCCATTGCCTCCCATAGTATTTGGCCACTTTGCTGGCAGGATTGTTTCCAAAGTGGTTTGTAGAGAGGTCTAGAGGTACACATAGAAACCACCTTCCAGTTCTTTCTTCAAAACATAGAAGTAAAATAGGAAAGATAACAATTCCCTGAATCATTTTCTTCATACTTGTGGCATCGAAAACCACTGTCCTGGTAGATGACGAGAGAGAGCTGGCAGCATAGAAAAGTAAGGGAGGAAAGGTGACTACATTTCAGGTATATGGCTTTATGCAGACAGAATGGAGAATTATTCATACACAGAAGCAATTTTTAAAAAGAGATTCTGAGAAAGAACTGACAAGCCAAGTTTGTTAAATTCGTTTTCTAAAAACAGGCATTAAAAGGTAATTATTATTTTGTAAAACTGTGTGCCATGGCAGGTATTATGAATGCTGTGATGTCTATACTTGACATTACTACATAATTAAGACTAGATTATTTCAAATCTTGAGAAATCACTCTCCTATTTCCTTCTCAAAGGTCATTATTTCCAAGTCATTAGTCTAAAAAGAAATATTAGAGTACTTGAATAGCATATAGGAAAGAAGCTTACATGTTTAAAGCAGATTTATTCTTTAGATGCTGCAGGAATTTAATTTACAATTGTGGACCTCTCAAAAGGCAGGAAAATGCATATCTGATATCTCGGCATTCTAGAATTCTACTCCAACACTTCATCTACAAAGAGTGAAAGTGAATCAATTACTTTTCTCGTTTTCTGGAAGTAAAATACTTAACACTATAAGACTATTAAATTGATCAGTGGTGCATAGCATTTCAGATATAATAAATGTATTAATAACATGCTTCCAGTCAAGCATATACACTTTTGGCAAAAGTCAATTCTTCCAAATATCAAAGGCTGATTTTCCCATGGTCGCCCATTGTGTACAGCTGCCTGTCTTACTGCAGAAACATTGAGTTTAATAAACGCTTACTGAGGGACAACCATGTGTCTTCTCAGCTCTGACCAAGGTATACAGGTGCCGTCTCTCCACATGAGCAGGATCTGGGTTGTCTGTGTCCTTCTTGCCTCACAGATCCACTTACACTTCAAAAGTAATAAAATAGTCTCTGAGTTCATTCTTTTTGATGAGTTGACATGCAAGTATGTTCTCACAAACTTACTTCTTTTAGCACAATTCTAAAACTGTATATACATTTTTACTAAAACCTGGAAAGTAAAGAGTTTTAAAAAGAAGAAAAAAATGAGGCCTTCATAGTTTGTTGTACTGAGTCAACCACAGTTAACGTATTGGCATTTTTCTTTGAAGACTTTTTTTTCCTAAGTTTTTCTCTTTTTTAAATTTTTATTTATTTTTTATTATTATTATACTTTAAGTTCTAGGGTACATGTGCGTAACGTGCAGGTTAGTTACATATGTATACTTGTGCCATGTTGCTGTGCTGCACCCATCAACTCGTCAGCACCCATCAGCTCGTCATTTACATCAGGTATAACTCCCAATGCAATCCCTCCCCCCTCCCCCCTCCCCCCTCCCCATGATAGGCCCCGGTGTGTGATGTTCCCCTTCCCGAGTCCAAGTGATATCATTGTTCAGTTCCCACCTATGAGTGAGAACATGCGGTGTTTGGTTTTCTGTTCTTGTGATAGTTTGCTAAGAATGATGGTTTCCAGCTGCATCCATGTCCCTACAAAGGACACAAACTCATCCTTTTTGATGGCTGCATAGTATTCCATGGTGTATATGTGCCACATTTTCTTAATCCAGTCTGTCACTGATGGACATTTGGGTTGATTCCAAGTCTTTTCTATTGTGAATAGTGCCGCAATAAACATATGTGTGCATGTGTCTTTATAGCAGCATGATTTATAATCCTTTGGGTATATACCCAGTAATGGGATGGCTGGGTCATATGGTACATCTAATAATATTGCATGTGTTGTTTCTGTATTCTTATTTCATGTATTAAAAGTATGTTCTGTTTTACTACATAGTTTTGCAAAACTCATTTTTGAGTAGTATTATGGACTGAATTGTATTCCTCCAAAACACATATGTTGAAGCCTAACTCCCAGTGTGACGGTATTTGGGGAGGGGACTTTTGGGAGGTGATTACCCTTAGATGAGGTCCAATAGGATTAGTGCCTTGGTCCAATGCCTTCTTATAAGGGATTAGAGGCCTTATAAAAAGAGATAGCTATCTCTCTTTGTCTTTTCCTTCACGCTTGCACAAAGAAGAGGTCATGTGAAAATGTGTTGAGAAGGTGGCTGTATTTGCCAAGTGACAAGAACCTTCACCAGGAATTGAATGGGCTAGCATCTTGATCTTGGACTTCCCAGACTCCAGAGCTATGAGAGATAAATTTCTCTTGCTTGAGTCATCCGATCTATGGTATTTTGTTACAGCAGCTTGAGCAGACTAAGACAAGTGGCTGTATCATGTGTTGTTTAATTATTTCTGATTGTTCATAACAATAAAATTAGGATATATGTCTTCGTGCATAAAGTATTTTTGTGTATTCCACATTACTTCCTTTGTGTAAATTCTCAGAAGTGGAATTATTTGATAAAACCTAGGAATACTGACTAAATGTTTACAGATTAGTTATAACAGATTGCATACCCAAAAGAATAAGGAAAACATATCTCTGAAACCTAACAGCATTGAACCTGAAAATGTGACCAAAACTCTCTAAATTATTAGTTAGAATATCAGAACTATATTTGATAACAGCCTCAGGAAAATAGGGAAGAAAATTAGTTTATTTTCTGTTGTCTTTACTTTTTTTCTAGTCTTAATTTTCATTATATTCAGCAGAATTCATTTTCTTTCACTCTGGAAGGAAAAATAAACCTGAATTTCTATGCCTTCAGATGTTTAATTCATTATTTTTTTCTCATGGAAGAAAGGTGATATCTGATAAAGAGATCCTCATAAAAGAAATATTAAATAACAGCTACTGGGCTCTTTGGTCATCAGCTTGTATACCTTTCTATCAAGGTACCAGTGTTCCCTTGTATTCCTTCATTCTTGAGAATTGGCTGTGATATAATGTTAGAATCTTAGCTTTGAAAAGGATCTTGGGGCTATCAACCTCACACCCGTCTAATATATGCCATTCCCTCTGTAACATCTTCAGCAGGTATCCATTTAATGTCAGCACGAGTACATTAAGTGACAAGGAGCTCGCTATTTCGCAAGTCAGTCTATTTACAGATATTCTTCTTTGACCTTTGGAAAATTGCTCTAAAAAGCAAGTCCCAAACTCTGAAACTTCTATGAGTTAATGCTGGTACTGCTTTCTGACAGAATTACGAAGAACAAATCTAATTCCACTTTCACTTCATAACCCCTCAGAACTTTGGAAAGAGCTATCAAACAAGCCTTTTCCTAGGTAAATGTTATCTGTTCATACCCTGTCCCCTACAGGATATGCCTTTGAGTCCTACTGGCATCTTAATGGGCATATTCCTATTGCAGACAGTCATGTACCTGTAGCCCACAGACTCATTTTTGGTCCTTGAGTGTTTGGGAGGAAAATTAAGAAAGATGTGTGGGACGTTATTTCTTTAGTTTGGCACACTCCTCCTATTTTCTTACTTAAGAAGTGTTTCCTTATCTAAGTTACCTAGCGGCTTTGGGAAGTTTTTCAGTTTGTAATTTGTGTCTGAAAGGGCAGCTCCTGTCTATCATTCTACCCTGAACATGCCTGATCTCATCTGAAAGGGCAACTCCCTTGACTAAACCCATACTGTAGATATGATGTGAACAGCCTGGAGGAAAAGAGCTACCGGCTCCCTTATCCTAACTATATTCCACTAATGATTAAAACCCATGTGATGCTTTTATCAGTTGTTTCTACCCTTTACTCTTATTTACCCTTCAGTTGTCTTCTTAATAATAACTAAAGTTCCTAAGATATTTTCTGACTGATTGGCAATCCAGTTGACTAAAGTTCTCCACTCTCTTTTACTTGTGCAGTTAATTTTTTGAACCTAAGCATAGAACTTTGTACATAGTACCACTGACCATCATCTTCCTAAAGTCAGTTCAGCTAGGCAGAATTTTAAAGACTTTTTGGTCCTCGTTCTACCAGTTCTTCATGGGATTGTGTGGTGTGCAGACAGCCTTCTCTCTCTAGCATGTACTGATCAACTAATGAGCAAGACCAGACAGAGGGGTGCCAGAGGCACGGCACTGAAAACCTTTCTGTTTCCCTCTGGGTCCTCCGTGCTTCTTTCTCTTCTTTGAATCTTTCCTCATTCACCAAGACTTGTCACCAAGGTGTGCAAGGTCTGTCCTTAAAATGGCTGTCAAGTTCTCCTCTGCGTTCTCATGATTGACAGCTGTTCCTCATCAAATTAGGCCTAGAGTTGTGCCGGTAATCACTTAGCTCAGCTAGCTGGCTCTTACCTCTCACGTTCTCATCCATCCTGCATAACATTGCCTGATCATTTTCCCAAGATGTCACATTCATCACGTCTCTTCTGCTCCTGATCTTTAGACTCCAGTTAGAAATGCAGATCCCTCTGTGTAGAGTGCATTGACTCAGTCATCTCCTTCCTTCCTAACCCACCCAGTGTTCTATGCAGCCTGGACTCCGATCGCCATAGGGATGTTTGCTCCTTCTCACCCCATTCCTTGCTCATGCTATTCCTTCCATCCGGAATATTCCTGACTCTCCTTATCAGCTATCCAAATCTTATCTACTCTTTAAAGGCCAGATTTAAACCTCTTTTTCTCCATGGAATTTATTTGCTTCTGTTTATGTTAATCACTCTAAGTCAACTCCTAATGTCTAGACAATAATTTTTCTATTAACATTATCACTTTATAGTTCTAGTCATGTCAAGCTTCTTCTGGGCTGCAGGGAAATTTCCTCAAGGAGAGGCAATTTCATTCAATGCTTTGGTAGAAACCATTTTTCCTCAGATAGCATTAAACAGATGGTTGATGCTTGGCAAATGTTGCTGCTCTTTGGTTGACTTATTTACCTTTTAAAGGGAGGTAGTACTTAAATTTGTCACTATTCTTGGAATTTCAACTTGAGGATAACATTTTGGGGCAATTAACCTATGCCCAGCCATTGTAACAGTATTCTGAAGAGCTGCCTACTTGCCCCCAGAACATGGGTGTTTTGGATTCAGTTCTGGCATTTATATCAAGGGAGGGCGCTGCCGTTAGTTCTGGTTTTAAAAATACTGTACACAATTTCTTCCCTTTACTGAACAATCTCTCTCTGGGTGCTACTCTGAGCTAACTTTCACAAATGCTCATTTCACTTATAGATCTAGAAAGGTAATCATTATCATTTTCCCTTCCCAAATAAAAACTTTAGTATCATAATAGCTTGTAGACATTTTCTGTCTGGCATATTAAATTAATGTCCACCATTTACAAAAATAAAATTCACCCTTCACTTTGATTTTTTTTTTTCCCCAGACAGAGTCTCACTCTGTTGCTCAGGCTGGAGTGAGTGCAGTGGTGTGATCTCAGCTCACTGCAGCCTCTACCTCTTGGGTTCAAGTGATTCTCATGCCTCAGCATCCTGAGTAGCTAGGATTACAGGCATGTGCCACCATTTAATACGACTTTAAGAAACAAATATAATTCACTTAGTTATATATGTCTGTGCGGACCTGAGTTCCCATTCAAAGAAAGTAGCCTGTTACAGGTAACTTTGTTTGTGTGTCCTGATGTATAGTATATTTATTTTAGCAACATTTATAATCTATAAGAGATACTATGTGCAAATTGATAACATTTTTAAGTGCTTCCCAAATCCCACACACTGCTATTCCACTCTCCCTTGTCAAATATTGTTAAAATTAATTCAAAGTTGTATCACCACCCCAGAAATATACTGATTAGGCCCCCAACTATGGGCTTTATGGCAGTGGGCTTGATATTCTAAAAAGAGAGGAACATTGATAAGCCGTACTTTTATTCTTCCGGGAAATTCTTTTTTGCTTAATTATCTTGTAAGTTCATGTCAGTTTCTTGTTCCTCGGGTAACAGAGGAAGTTCCTAAGTTGTCAGGAGATTGCATGTCCCCACACACTAAAATCCTCTGAGCTGGATGATTCAGCTTTCACTACTGCTGTGTCTGTGGACCAAAAAGCAAAATGTGAGTCAATTCCAGGTTCCGTCACCTTTGGGAGTTGCCATGTAAAGGAAAACATAGAAGATTAATGTTATTATTCTGATTTTATGTTGTTTTTTGTTGTTGTTGTTTTGTTTTTTTGTTTTTTTGGGGGTTTTTTTGTGTTTGTTTTTGTTTTTTTTTTTTTTTTTTTGAGACGGAGTTTCCCTCTGTCGCCCAGGCTGGAGTGCAGTGGTGTGATGTCGGCTCACTGCAAGCTCCGCCTCCCAGGTTCACACCATTCTCCTGCCTCAGCTGCCCGAGTAGCTGGGACTACAGGTGCCCGCCACCACGCCCGGCTAATTTTTTGTATGTTTAGTAGAGACGGGGTTTCACCGTGTTGGCCAGGATGGTCTCCATCTCCTGACCTTGTGATACACCCGCCTTGGCCTCCCAAAGTGCTGGGATTACAGGCGTGGGCCACTGTGCCAGGCTGATTTTATTTTGTTTTGAGGAGAAGCGTGAGAAATGGCTACCATACAAATCAAGAAATTCATAAAGGCAAACAGTTGATGACTGTCACCTAAGAATCTGTTATTTTCTTTTATCCTTTCCCCAAGACATATGCCCTCTAACATAAGCATTAAAATCAAATTATATAATTCTGAAAAAACCTGGTCTCAAAGCTTTAGGATAAAAATTGTTTAATCAAATTGTAACACAAATTGAGAAATATCATTAAAGTGATAATGCCATCCTGTAAGAATTGCTAAATCTACTTGAAGTTTGTGTTTGATTCACTCTATTCAGAATTGCTTGCATCTGCAAATTACTGATATCAGTAAAGTTAATTGAACACCCACTCTGTGTCGGGTTTTAGAGACATAAAGGCAAATAGAATGTAGATTCTATTCCTGAGGAGTAAAATATAATGGAGGAAGCAGACATGTAACCAGTAACTTCAACCAAAGGATAATCAGAAAACACTCTGAGTGAAAGGGCAATGGGAAACACAGATTTATTTGTTTATTAATTCATGCAGGAACATCTCATTTTTATGTCAAGTTTGACATTTCAACTGGAAAGAGCTGGAATAACTTTGGAGAAGTAGTCCTTTGGGAAGGTAATACACATTTATCCTGTGGAGTTTTTATGCAGGTCACAAAGAGGCTTTATCCAGCTTGGTGCATTTTAAAGAAAGATTGTTTAGGGAAGTTTCTGAAATGCCCCTTTACAGCTCTTTTGGAAATAGTCTACACTGGCTGTGATTTTTGCACAAAGAACATTGAAGATAATTCAGGCAAAAAGAGCAGAAAGAGCTGCACGTAGGAATCAACCACAGGTACAGTAGTGTTAAAGTGGGCCTGCATCATACACGCATTGAGAGGTGTGGAATAAAGCAGTGTTGAAGAGCTGACCTTGGAAATGATACATGTGTGGGGAATTCATTCTTTATTTAACTCATAAATTAGTCAAAGAAGAATTATTGCCAAGACTGTGACTTGAAGTTTTGTATTGATGAAAAAAGAAGGAGGGGAGGAAATCTGGTGAACCAGATCCAGGAAGAAGAGAAGAGAATAAATATATGTATGTTTTAGTTTCTTGTCACAGAAGGAGGAACACGGGTCACAGCAACCTTTTTCACAAGTAGGTAGGTCCCTCTTATGCAATTTAAGTAATGAAACAAATATTAAATCTCTTCTCTGTGCAGGGTGCTGTGGTCAGCATCATGAGTAATACAAGAAGGAGGAAAGGTTAGCCCTTCCTCCAAGGGACGAGGCTTATTTTTTACCAGAAGATAAGATGTGTATACATGTAACAGCAATGCAGGGAAAGATATATTAATATTTATAATAAAGATGCAAATAGAGCTAGAGGGATCTTAGAGGAATACATTTATTCTAATAAGGGTTATGGCAGAATTTATGTGAAAGTCTTCTTTGGGCTAAGTGATAATCGGAAATTCTATCGGCATGCATGGAAAGGAAAGACAATCCAAATTAAAGAAATATAAAATGTCTGGGTGTGATGGGTTCATGCCCACAGTCCCAGCACTTGGGGAGGCCAAGACAGGAGGATGACTTAAGGCCAGGAGTTTGAGGCCAGCCTGGACAACACAATGAGACCCTGTCTCTACAATAAAATAAAAATAAATAAATAGCCAGGTGTGTTGGCATGCACCTGTAGTCTCAGCTACTTGGGAAGCTGAGGCAGGAGGATCACTTGAGCTCAGAAGGTCGAGGTTACAGTGAGCTATGGTCATGACACTGCACTCCAGCCTGGGCAGCAGAGCAAGACCCTGACTCAAAATAAAAAAGAAAAAGTATGAAAAGAAGAAAGTATGGAACATAGTTGGGGAAAAGCAAATAGCTGTATCTGAGCACAGTAGACTCATGATGCTGTCTTCTACTATAACTGCCTTTACTTTTCTCATAAAAGTTGAAAAATACCATTTTGCCATGTGTGCATTAATTTGCTAGGGTTATTGTAACAAAGTAGCAGAGAATGGAAGGCCTAAACAACAGAAACTTACTGCTTCACAGTTCTGGAGGCAGGATTGGCTCCTCCTCACGGCTGTGAAGGAGAATCTGTTCCATGTCTGCCTCCTGCCTTCTGGGGGCTGCTGGCAATCTTTGTAGTTCCTTGGTTTGTAGATGAATCTCTCTTCTGCCTTCGTCTTCATATGGCGTTCTCTCTATGTTCTCCCTATGTCTCTGTGTCCAAATGTCCCCTTTTTTAATTTTTTTATTTTATCTATTTTATTTTTTAAGATGTAGTCTCACCCTGTCACCCAGGCTAGAGTGTAGTGGTGCGATCTTGGCTCACTGCAAGCTCTGCCTCCCAGGTTCATTCTCCAGCCTCAGCCTCCCAAGTAGCTGGGACTACAGGCACCCACCATCACGCCTGGTTAATTTTTTGTATTTTTAGTAGAGACGGGGTTTCACCGTGTTAGCCAGGATGGTCTCTATCTCCTGACCTCACCTGCCTCGGCCTCCCAAAGTGCTGGGATTACAGGTGTGAGCCACCGTGCCCGGCCCAAATGTCCCCTTCTTATAAGAACACTAGTGATAATGGATTAAGGCCACTCTAATGGCCTCATTTTAAGGTGATTACCTCTATAAGGACCCTATCTTTATAGGAAAGGGAAAATTAACCCGTATGAGGATATAAAGAAGAGAAAATGACTTTTAGGCTGGCAAATAGATTCACTATATATATACACACACACACACACACACACACATATATGTGTGTGTGTGTGTGTATATATATATATTTATCAAATAGCCTTGATGTTCAACATAAAGAATAGAGACATTATTCTAGGCAATGGAGCTCCATGGCCAATGTATACAAGATGATAAAATTACCTTGGAATACTAAGTAAGCTTTTATATACAACTGAGATGCAAAGTTGTAAAACAAATGATAAAGGTAGATAAGATTGAAAATAAAAGAGAAGAATTAAATATCATAAGTCTGATGAGGAGCTTGGATGTCAAGGAGAATGGTTATCATTTATTTAGATTATTTTAATTTGTTTTTTAATAAATTACTAAATTATTTTATGTTATATTTATATGTTACATTATATGTGAATTATAAATAATTCATGATATGCAAGTAAATTATAATAAATACAATGATATATATTATATATAGTGAATATACAATAAAATATAATAAACATGCATTATTATAATTTATAATTATGTTATTACATTCTAAATATTTAGAAAATTATTTGTAAATGATTCATTGATGGGATAGAAGGAAAATTTTGCTGACAGAAAGGATACTTTCCTTTAAAATCCAAGAGATGGAAAGGTTCCTGAACACAGCAGGGTCATCCCATGGCTAGGAGGACAGACCAGTTCCCCAATCCACATCATACGAGGAGCTGAAGCCCTGTTTTCAAACCCTGTCTCCTGGGTTGGATTGGCTGTCTCCATTTCACCAACTTCTTGAAACTTAACACCTAGAAAAAAATGTTCCTCCCTCTCAGCACTGCCCCATCTCACTCCCCACACATGTGTGTATGTACATACACACACAGACATGCACAGACATGCGCCCCCACACATGTGCGTGAACACACACAAAGGCATGCACCCCCACACACGTGTGCATGTACACACAGAGGCGTGCACGGCATGCACAAATGCACATGCCTTATGCTACATGCATTGAAATGCTAAAGGGCTACATACAAAAAAAACTGGATTTGTCATCATAAATAGTTTCTGGAAAAGTAGGAAAAGCAGAAGGATATTTTTTCAACTTTTATAAGAACAGCAAAGGCAACGTGTGGTAGTAGAAGGAACATAGACTTTGGAGTCTGGCAGTCAGCCTTGTGCTGAGCTCCACAAACAATTTTCTGGGTAACTGTGGACAAATGAACTAACCTTACAAACTTTGGTTAACATTTATGTAAGGTAGGGATAAATATGTCATATAGCTATTTGGAGGACTAGACGAAATAAGTTATATAAAGAATACAGTAAATTGCATATGCCTTTCATTATTCTGATTTTTAATTTTAATAACCAGAAGGATTCCAGACATTTCTCCCAGTAGATTTAAACATATGCTTATGCACAGACTGACTTGCTATTTTACTCATGAGTCTAAAAAAAATTAGCTGTATAATAAAAAAATCAGAATATCTGTATGGAAAAACACACAGCTGTTGTGGGCCTGTGATAATTCTCAGCAGAACTGGCAACTATTGTTTGGGTAAAGTTTCCTTCAGTCATTTTGCAAACCTCAGTGTTCCGAATTATGAGCTAACTGTTTTAGAAGTGAATAAAATCTACACTTTCAAGTGAATATACCAGTGTTAGAAGGAAACATAAGGAACAATTCTAAACTTCTTACGCAGATGCACGGTATTGGGCCTGCAGAGACATACAATAGCAAGAAAGCAATGGTTTTGAAATAGGGTGTAAATAAAACATCCTTCTTTTCTTCATTGCTTTTGTAGTTCTTTTGTACTCCATAATTCCAATAGACATTTTCTGGGCAAGAGAGTTTGTCAGCAATTATTCTGTTGAGGATCTGGGAGAAAAAAAAAACAAAACAATAATTAAATACCTTCACTTATCCTACTTTATCCCTGACTCTGTAGCTAAACTTAAGCATGGATTGAAAATAAACATACCTTGAGATAATTTAATATAGAAGAGTATTGGCCTTGAAACAATCTTTCAGACCACGATTCAGATTAAATCATTTATGAATACTCTTTTAACTCTTTCTTCAATCTGTCTCTAACTTGGTAAATAACTACTGTGGAATATTTCATGAAGAAAAAAATACCATTGAACTCCTCATAGGCAGGCAATGGCAGTAAGCGAATGTGCTAATTCTGCAACATGGGAGGAGATGTGGCCTGAAGGATAATTGAGGGTGTGTAATAACACTTTAGTTTTTAGACTAAACCATGTATATGTGATCCTCCCCCACCTCTTGCTAAATGATAGCAACAAGCTTGTGGTGGTTCAGGACAAAACCTTGGGGCCATCCTTGAATCTGGCTCTTCTTCCATGCTCCCAGTTGGATTCATTCATCAGCACTCATCAGCTGTATCTAGAATTTCACAAATTCTCAGCGTTTATGCTGGCCTGAGCTCGGATTAGCTCTTACTCAGATGATTGCAGGAGACTTCCAGTTGCCCTCCTTGCTTTAGCACTGATCCCTTCAACCTATCTTTTGCACAGTAGCTGGAGTTATATTCTAAAATTCAGTCTCTACTCAACACCCTCCAGTGGCTTCCCAGCCTCTCTTATTGGAGAGGATTTCCTAACTATCCTACATAAAAGAACATCTCAGCACCTCCACCCCTGGGACTCTCTAAACCCCGCACCTCCTTTATTTTTCTCCACAGCACCGTTCACCAGCATTCATCCTATAATTTTGGGTGTTTATTTGTGGGCTTAACCACCTAAAAATATAAGCCTCATCCAGAAAGGGCCAGTTTTTGCCAAGGTTACTGTTCTATTCCTGGCTCTTTGTTTCCTGGTTTAATTTTTTTTTTTTTTTTTTTTTTTTCGTGTTTGGGGTCTATAGGTTCTGTGATACTATCTGCTGACTCCTTAGTGGGTGAAACAGAAGTTTAACATTTATCTCTTTGTCTTCTCACTCTCTGTCACCATGATTCCAAATAAACTAATTAATTCTCCTTAAGATCCCACTTTATTTTCTAACTCCAATAAATGTAATTATCCACTGCTGAATTGCTTGACACATGTAGAGGGTAAAAGCTTTCATTTTGCTGGCAATATAGTCTTTCACTCCCTCCCCAGTTAGGAAAAATAATAAAAGATATGTTACCCCAAAAGTATACTCCCTAAAACATACTGTTTTCTATCTGTTTCTATCTATTTATTTGCTTATATTTAAACATACAATGCTTTCTCTTGCTTTCTATTTTTCTGCAACTACGTTCAGTATTTAGCGCTCAAAGTTTTCAGACTGAAACCCAGACCAGTCACATCGACATTTCTTGCAGTTTCTTGAGCACTTGAAGCTTGTTTGCCACCCCAGGTCTTTGTTCTCTGGGTTATTTTGTCTAACACTTTTTCAGACTGCCTCCTGGTGAGCAGGGGCCTTGGTTCTAATGTCTCCACCTTGAGGCAGATTTTACTGACCACCATATCTAAAATAGTCATATTCTTGACAATCACTCATTTTACCCACATAGCCTGCATTATTTTTTTCTGTAAAGCAGCCAATGTTACCTTATAAATTTAGCTGTCATTTTGTACCCTCCAGTAGAATAAAGTTCCTTTGAATCGGTGACTTTATCTACTCATTTCTCCAGCTAGGACAGAGCTGCCTATGTGGCAGGGGTTCCATATGTGTTGAGAAAAAAAAAAAAAAAGTGAATGAATGAATTCCTTTGTATAGACATTAAGCTGCTAAAAGGGGGTTATAAATCCCTTTAACCTCTTGTCACTAGCTGCTTTTGGAAATACCATTGTCAGGGACAGGTTTTTGAGAGTTCTTTAACCTATGAGGCAATTTCTAGACATTTATTTTAAGTTGGGACGTTCTACTTAAGTAGCTAAATTGCGAATTAAAGAGGTTAACCAGTGACAGATCTAAATTCTTCATTATTGACAAAGCTACTTTGTTTTATCTTTTCTTTAAAGCTCAAGTGTTTTAAAAAATTAATATCAAAATGTAAAACAATATCCGCATTAAGTTAAAATGATATTAATTGCTATTTGACATGAAGCGCCATTGTATCATGAGATATTACGAAAGGTAACTCTGCAGTCCTCCTCCACCTCTGCCAGGTGAGGAAGGACACTGATTGTGATGCTTCTAATGGCAATTTCATGTTGCCAACATAGACCTTGAAAGCTAGTTAATGTTGTTGGACTTGTCATGGAATTCCACAAACAAACCATTGTGAATCAAACAATTAAATAGCCCAATTAAAGACAAATAACAGTCGTTCCATTATCTGCATCTATGTGTTATATGTATAACTATATCCATATTATTGAAATATATATATAGCTATATGCATATAGATACTCTCTATATATGGAACTATACCCATATATATGTGTATGTATGTATATAACTACATCCATATTATGGAAGATCAGTCTTGCAGTTGATCAGGAAATTGCAAAATTCTGTGATCTAAGTTGGGCAAATATTTTGTATAATCTTATTAATTCCATATCTATAGGCAGGCTGATAATGCAAGAACACCCGACAACCTAAATGATGAGAAATAGCATTGTAAATGGTTAAGATTGTTAAAACTATGGAGATAGATATGTTATGGGTTTGGGTATGTGACATATGAGCAGGAGGGTATGAACAGATGAGGAGGGGACTCGTGGTTCACTTTGGATACAAGCTTCAGTTAAGCACTTAAATTAGAATAGTTTACTGAGTATTATTTAGTCATTTAACCAGGTACCAGACAGAGAATTTAGTAACTGTATTGAATGCCAAGTTTAGATAAAGTAAATTAAAATTTTTTTCTTATATCTCAATTCTTGACAAGTTGCTTCTTTCTAAGCATAAAGAAAATAAGTATAGCCTTTAAGGCCTTAATACTTTTGGCTTTGGAGTGAAGGTTGACCACTCCTCAACCATGTACCCTGGTACCTCTCACCACACCCCAAAACACCTGCTGTGTTCCTAACTTCATTCATGCTATACCTCCCACCAAGAAAGCCCATCTCCTTCTTTCCCCTTTGTTTGGCTTCATTTTAGGAAACTGAAATAATACTGTTCTGAGTTTTCAAAACTATTTGACCACTCTCACTCATTCTGCAAGACCCAGCAAAAATGCCACCTCCCCACGATACCACCCTGCGTTTCCAGGTAGCATAAGTGAGACCTCCTTCTGGGCCCTTGACATTGTACAGATGCAGCTGCAGTGGCACAGATGAGATTCCTTCATTTTCTCATTCCTTCTGTTTCTACCACTACACCATAAGGTTTTGAGGTCATGCATGGATCGTGTCTGTAACCCCAATAACAAATTGGAGTTTTCTTCCTCCTCTGAGACTGGGTAAACTTTACTGACTCCCATCCAACTTTGCATCCTTTGAGTCCAGGGTGCTCCCCAAAAGTCTTGAACATTACTCAAGAGTTTACTCCTATTCAGTCCCCAGTGTCTGCACTCCTCTTTCCATATGGTTCAATAAAGCTTGGCCACCCAGACCCCCCATTCCATCTATCAGCCCAAAGATTTAATAAATCATTAATTATTAATAATACATGATATTAATATTAAATAGTAAGAAATAATAAATTATTATTATTGATAAATATTAATAAATTCATCAAGTTCCAGAGGGCTTGAGGGGTTCTGAGGAGAGGATCACAAAACAATAGATCTCCTTCCACCAACTCTTTAGTCCACTGCCACACTCCCTCTGTCTCTATCTTCTCATCTCCATTTCCCTCTCTCTCTCTCTCTTTTTTTTTTCTAGTGACAGGGTCTCACTCTGTTGCCCAGACTAAAGAACAAGGGTGTGATCATAGCTTACTGCAGCCTCAAACTCCTGGGCTCAAGGGATCCTCCTGCTTCAGCCTCCTGAGTAGCTAGGACTACAGGCATGCACCACCATATTGTAGAGATGAAGTCTCACTCTATTGCCCAAGCTGGTCTCAAGCTCCACATCCCGCCCCATTCCCCTCTAGCTATAGCTAGATCCTCACCAGGGATCCCCAGAGCAGATCCCCCCCAGACTTAGATGCCTTTTGATCTCAGCCTTTGCCTCCAGTAAGCCCATTCAGAAATATTCCCAACAAAGAAAACTCTCCCTTTAAGATAAACTCGCAGACTACTCAAAAAGAGAAGTTTTTTTTAATCTCAGTTATACATTATATCCATCTTTGTCATGAGCATAGGATCAATAATTTTGTAGATGTTTAAAAAATAATTTTATTCACTGTAATTGTTCCAGTTATCTTGGTCCCTGATCAATTTCAGGTAACTTTAGGAGCCTTCTATTTTAGTTATCCTTGGTTGTGATTTGAATGACTTAGTTGGTTTGTGAGCTATTTTAATTTTGCTTTTGTCCTTTACAGAATTCTCTTCAGGTCAGAAGAAGAAAAAAGATTATTTGAAAGTAATCTCTTACTTAGGAAATATTTCTTGAAAATAAGTGAAATTTTTTTTGAAAGCTGAAAATGACAAAATTCACCTTTCAGTTTTATTGTCAGGATCTTATACTAACAGAACTATGTAGTTGGAATGAATGAAAAAACAGAACTCTCTGTAAGCTGGGGTATTTCTGACTACTGAAAATACTTTACATTTTAACAAGTGTCTGTGGATAGCATTTAAAAGAATATAAGCATAATGCCATGTTTCCTCGAATACTTGCATTGCAATCTCAAAAGCTATTTCCCTTAGAAATCTGAGAACAGTGATACATCTATTTGGTAAAGACTGTATTTTGTAAACCCCAAAGCACTAATAAATGAGTGTTTCTCTTTAATGAGAAGGTCCAGTGTTTCATCATGGACAAATACCCACATTTTATTGAGTAGAGATGGCCTGTTATCCCCAGGGTTATCCCCTGACCATATCTGGACTATTTCATTACTCCTCTGCAGTGGAATTTGATCATAAAGTAAAAAGACATATTTTTGGCCTTTTAATTTACCCAGGATTTAAACATAGGTATGATACAGCGACAAGTTAATCAGAGATGTGTTTGGCCTTTTAAATCCCCTTCAAATCCTTGACACAGGGCCAGAAGCCAGTGCCTAAAAAGGAAGTCCACACAGGCAGCACCAACGCTGCCTGCTGAGCCCGGCACAATCTGCTTCTGCAAAGACTGTGTAAACGTACTTCATGGGCCTTTCTGTGCAGTAGAAGACAAGAGCATAAAGTACATTAAGTGTGTTCACTCCATGTCTGGGAGGCGGCTGAGCCAAATAAAGTGAATTCCAAATTGGAAGTCAGAGACCTGAATTATAGTTCCAGTTATACTGTTTATTATCTGCATATCCTTAACCAAATCATTTCTGAGTTCTGGGTGTCCATTTCTTCATCTATAATTATGGATGATACTATTTGCCCTGTAATTATACTGTTGATTCTCTAGGGATGGTTGATATCTTGTTCTTCCTTTCCATCACAATTGTCCCTGGCCCATTGCTCAACAAAGGCTTTTTGAGGAATTAAAATAGGTATGTTGTGGGGCATAAAATAAAATAATAAACAGAACAACCTCCAAATAAAATGTAGAATGATTCATGCAACTATAATTTTATTTTGTATACTGCGTTATTGAAGATGCATTGCTTATTCCACAATTCGCGCCAACACCAACATCACATTGATGAGAAGCCTCCCTGTATGTTGGGCTTAGTTATTCTATACCTCCCATCACAGATCTCCATGGACAGAGAATTTTGCATTTACCTATTTCATTCTGTTATGTCAGCCACAGCTGGGGTGACCACTTGTCCCAGTTTGCTGGAGACCTCTGCAATTTACCTCTGTTGCCGTGACACAGTTATGATTACTCTCTTTCACTAACGAACATGCCTTAGTCTGGATGATAAATTGTGTGATCACCTTATTTAAGTATTAAAAAATGATGTTCCATTAAATTGTTTTATGGAGGAGGGACAAAACATAAACCCAGAGAAATGTATGTAGCTCTTTAAGGTTTTAAGCCCTATTCTTTAAACCAGACATGATGTTAATATGGCAGATTTCTTTCATATCATTTGGGTAACTCGTCTGTGTATGCCTAACCAGCAATGCTTACAAAATTAGGAGATGTCTCTCAAGGCCTTAGTTCACTGACTTAAAACTGCTTTTTGCTTGCCTGCGGGAAACCCAGCCTTCTATTAGTTTTTGCATCTGAAGAACTTCTGGAAATTTCCAGGATCTTCATTCATTAATTTAATAAATACTCACAGCACTAACACAGACAGCATGCCGTGAGCTCCTGGGTGTGCAGTGGTGAACAAGAACAGACAGCCTTGGCCCTCATGGAGCTCGTCATCTAAAGAGAGAAACAGGTGTTAGTAATTTTACAAACAAAAAGCTGCTCTTCTGATGCTGCACCTAGCCCATAATGCTTCAAAGGAAAGGTGGCAGCGTAGGGTGCTCTGAGAGCCCCTGATAGTGGGATTTGAGCTTGTCAAGAATGCTCAGGGAAAGTTTTTTGTGGAAGCTCTCATTAAGCTGAGACCTGAAAGAGAAATCAAAGTTACTTGGGTGAGGCAGGATGAGCAGAGACAGAAGACAGATTGTGCCAAGGCCCTGCAGTAGAAGGGCGCACAGGCACAGGACGGGGAGGAGATAGAAAGGACAGAAATTGCACAAACACATAACACAGCAAGAAGAGAAAGCCTCGTGGAAAATGAGGCTGCAGAGGTAGCTCAAGAGGTAGGGAAGAAATTCAAGTGTTTTAATCCAGTGTTGATACAGTCAGAATTGTGCCTAGAAAATATTAGCTCAACTCAGTTGTGAAGAATAGACTGAGGGGCAGGAGAACCAGAGTAGGTGAGGTGACAAGGAAGGAGGCAAAATTTGGTGAGTTTGAGGTTTGAGATGCCTGATCTCTTGAACAACCTAAGTGGGTAGTTGTACAGTGATAACTACAGCATGTGAAAGAGATGTGAGAGAGACATGACATTGCATGGAATGAAGATTTTGCCAATAGTTTAAGCTGAGAAAGAGTACTGTGGAAGAACTTGTTAAAAGGTGGACAAATGAAAAGAACCCTGAAAGAGGAGGTAAGGGGGAATTTAGGGAACGATGATGTCCTGAAGCCAGGGAAAGAGTGAATTATAAGATGGGAGTGGCTAACAGTATCAAATACCACAGATTAAGTGAGTAAAAACTGAAAAGTACCCATTAAGTTTATCAACTATGAGGTTACTGATTACCTTGGAAATATCAGCTTCAGTGAAGAACTGTTAAGAATTAAAGGCATATTTAGATTGGTTAAGAGCAAATGACTGGGTACACACTACATATTTTAAGTAGTTAGACCATAAAAGGACAGAGGGCACTATAACTAGAGGAGGAAATAGGCTATGTACAAAAATTTTTGTCAATGATTTGGTTTGGTTTGTTTTGAGAAGGCTCGTATGCAGTGGTGTTCTGATAAACCAGGCCTCCAGAGAAGAAATAAAAGCTCTAATTTGTAGCTACTACAGATGACCATGGCGTAAACACCCTCACCATGGCTGGGGTAAAACTATCAAGGCAGAATGCAGATTTGAGAAGATACCCAGAATTAGCTATCAGCTTCAGTGCACCACTGCATAGAAACCAATGGGATGGGAGAGGTTGATGGTTTGTGTGAGAAGTGGGATTGCTAATAAAACAGATAAAGAGGGAAGAAGGTAGGATCCAGAGTAAAGGTGGGAAGATTAGTTTTGGATAAGAGAAAAGATATCTTTTCTAATGAGTTGGGTGGCAAAGAGTTACACTGGAATCAGCTCACCGGGAGGAAAGGAAATTGAATGAATTCTCACTTCATGGGCTATTTTACCTGTAAATTAGGACAGGAGGGCTTTGCTGAGAGTGAGGAAGTGGCAGTTGGTACATAATGTTGGATTGGAAGAAACAGTTAAAGCTTGAAAGAAAAAGAGATGTGGAAGGAAATGTGGACAGTGTTGAAGTCCTAGTGATGTTGAAGACCAGGGCTTTGTACCCGTACCATTCTGCAGAGTCACATGAAATTATCTGGAATGTAGCAACCTGGGTATATGAAAACAGACGTAAAATAATTGCATTGATCTTGGGTTGAAATTTTGGAGGAAAATGTGGAGGGATGACAAGAATTCAAGCGAGAAGTGGGTACTGACAGGAGGATGTTTGAAATGATAGGCTATGATGTCTAGGTAAAAGAGAGAAGAAAGAGAGCCAAGGGGAGCTTTTAGAAGTAAAGAAAGTGATACTTTTAAGAGATTTGAGATCTGAATGAGGCTGTGGAACAGATGGAGTGGAAATACGAAGTCAGTAGAGTTGAAAAGTTGGATGGTGCCGTTTAGAGAATAACTTCAGAGAAAGAACAAGTATAGAGGTGGCCAAGTTTGGGGTGGCCATGATTGTGACTGGCTGAAGCAGAGTGGAGGCTCAAAAAGACTATCATAGTGAATAATAGGGAACTGTAAAGCTGGTGCTGGATGATAACTGAAAAGGGCATTGACGTCATCCAGGATCTTGGGTTGGATATTAAGACTTTAAGCCGTGTACCAAAGCCTTTGTTAAATGTAGAAGGCTTCACTGGGACCCCAGCCATTCACAGGGAGAAATGATGTTTACGGCTAAACAGTGTGACTCTCAAAAGAGTCATTTTTTTTTTTTGCAAGAGAGTGAATAAATAATATTTTTAATTTGGTAATAAAGAAAGCCAACCAGTGGGTCCTAAAATAGTGAGGATTAAAAAAAAGAAGAGGAAGAGGGGAAGGGAGAAGAAGGGAAAGGAAAGAAGAACCTAAACTTTAAAAAACATTGCTAGATGAAGGGAGGAGCCCAAACATAGCTCAAGTGGAGCAGGGATGTAGCTCTCTGAAAAAATGAGAATGCACAGGAGGATTCATTTGGTTTATTTGTATGTGTATTTGGTTGTTTGGCTTGGTTTAGATTTGTTATTAATAGTCTGTTTTGATTTTAACCATCCATATGGCATATTTGAAGAATACTTGTTCCAGAAGATAGTTATGAGATGACATATTAAGAGACGATAATTGAAATGTCCTCAATGCCAGTAAAACGAATGTTCTCAATCACTTCCAGTTTTTTTTTTTTTTTTTTTTTTGCATGAACAAAGTTACCATGAGTACATTTTCCAAAAAAGAAAAAGTTCAAATGTAAGATCTGAATTGAATTGTGAGCTTCTCAAACAGTCTTGTTGGATTCATGTCTCAACTGCAAAAGATTGAGATCCCGAATAAGGCTTATGGGTGTATTAAAACTGTACACTTGCAGAGGAAGTAGCCTTGAATAGCTATTGGCCTTGAAAGCAACCAGTTTTGTGGACTTAATTATGCTGGTACCAGGAAAGCATAGAATAGATCCTCTTGATAACAAGAGCCATGCTGGACATTAACAGTATCACAGAGAGGAGTGGGGACCATTTCTTTGGAATAAAGTTGAAATATGTTTCTTAATAGACAACTCTCTCAGCATTATAAAATCCTGATATAGAGCTCAAGAAAAGACACACACACACACAAGATTTTTATCGTTGTTACGTTACTAAATAACAACTAATGTGGTTATTGGTTGTTATCAGTTGGTTAGGGATTGGAGTTAATGTTTCTTCAGATCTGAGCAATAACCTATGTGGTAAAGTCTTAGTGTGGCAAAAATTTGGAATCCGAGGGGTGTGCTTACATAATTTGCTTTCTTAAGGTATGGTTTACTCTTTTATGCTACCTGTCATTTCTGCTTTAAACAATGTCCAGGAAATTCAGCCATACACAACAAAGAACCAGATCCCTCATTTCAGTTCTATCCTTCCTCCTCTAGAATTGACATTCGTTGAGGCCATGTCCTCAAAGTGACGTGTCCTGCTCTAGCTAAATGGCAGTAATCTGTGTTTTATTCCAGCAGTTTATCAAGCTATGTCATTTTATGCCATGTCAGTTTATAGAGAGTGGCACAAGATACAACAGGATAGGGAAGTTGAGTTTTCTATTTGTCTACTTCATTGAAAACACGATTTTGTTTACTGACAAGTAAATGGTATAGGTATAAGCAAAGAGTAGCAATTACCATATTATTTTGCCAGAATCCTCATGTTACCGTTTCAAAAAATGCCAAGAAAGATGACAGTGCGTGTTATAACGTCCCTTACAAATAATAGCTAAGCTTTAATCAACTGATGTACAGACACACTCAGGATTGAAATGCAACCTACTAGGGTGAAACATGACAAGCAGTTCATTGAACACTGCGCAGAAGGTAAATGAAGTGTATATTTTCCAATCACAACTGGAATTTTAAGTGAGTGAAATGGAATAAACTCAGTTTGGAATTTGAAATAAATTCACCGTGGAATGTGTCTTAGAGACCAAGGTTTACACTAGTGCTATACAAACCCCTCAGCATGAAACATGACACAAGATGAAATTTTCCTGGCATCTTAGAGTCAGATACAGACTTCTGAAGGACCAGGGCACAGACATTTCATCAAGAGCTGTTTGTTTCTAATTGCGGAAGAAAATACAGATGTTTATATAATACTCTGGGTCAGGAGTAATATTCCACCTGGTACATGGAGTTGTGTACACTTTCTCGAGGTGGTATTTCTATCTGAGTGTTACCAATAAAACATTTTCATCAAATGTCCATTCTTCTTTTTCTTGAAGTCTGCTTGCATAGTTCTAAGGAGTGTCATAGATCACACACATAGTGACACTGATGAGTAGAAATGAGAAGTGGTTGGAGAAAACACAAGGAAAGAATCAACTTGAAGTCATTCAGAAGTAACCACTAGTAGCAATTTAACTACCCGGTTGCCAAAGCTTTTTGCTTAAATTACAGATTCTCATGAGCTAGTAACTTTGCAGGGGAGTCAGAAAGAGGAACAGGTATTATACGCAAGGCCGAAGAAGCAGTTGGTAACTACCAATACATCTTTTTCTAAGGTAAGTTTAAGGTCACAAAAAGACTTACTGTACAGAGTTGAAAAACTTATATATTTCTTAGAAGCTTAGAAGTTATGAGTTTAGTTGGGGCTCCAGGAAGATGCAAGATGCTAGACTCCAAAAAATAAGAGAGAGGTCCTGTGTAGAATAACACCCTACAGATTAAAGGAGGACTCAAGACTAGAGGAAAAATTTAACAAAATACAGGGCTATGAGTTAGGCGTTCCTAGTTAGAGTCTGAGTGTCTGGAAATGATGAAATGGGTGAGCTCCAGGAATGCAGGATGTGTGAAATTGGTAATCAGATCTACTGGTTTGCTTGTTGTGAGTGTATCATTAGGGTTTTTGGAGACTGGTGTTAGTGGTGTCGGCAGAATTAGTCCCCTGCACTTGTGTTATACTTTTCCACTTTAAACAGTAGCTTGTAGTTATTTAGCCCTCATTTGCATTCAGGTAAAACCAAGATAGCACCCTATAATCCAGCAAATATTTGTTTTCCTGGCAGTCTTACAGTTTCAGGGGGCAGTTCTACAGTGTTTACAGCTTCCACTGCTTGGAGCTTTCTGTATGTTTATCCTTGGATTAGACTCAAAGTAAGCTGATTTTATCAAGCCACCGGGTAATTCTGTCCATTTCATCTGGCGATTTTAGTACAGTATTGTTGCAACTGACCTGTATACGTAAGGAATTACTGGGTCATCAGCTCAGGGGAACGTCTTTTGATTATGAACACACTTTCAGCATGTGTCCACTGAAGGTAAGGGGCAAAGAAGAATTGCATGATCTACTTGAATGCCTGTTTTAAATAGATAAAAGTGGGATTTTGGGCACGGCCTGGTTATATCTTCTTAAACATAAGTAGTAGAGCCGCGACTCAGCGTAGCAACAAGAGATCTTTTGAACAACTGAACATTCAGATGGAGCCACTGTGTCCTTCAAACCACATCCTTCCTGCTGCCTGTGGGAAAGGGGTGATATTTGTGTTGAGCTCTGAGCACATGCAGAACAGATCTGTGTGTATTTCCACAAATAAAAGGACATTGTGTGTGTGTTTGGCACCTGGGATGGCAAAAGCAGTTAATTGCTTCCGAAAGCTTTGTTCCAACCCAGGGATCGGCAGGATTTTTAAGCACTGAACTAGGAACTGGGCACTAAAAATACCCATGCAGAAGACCTATGATAGCAGTGAGTTTGCAGAGCAGAGCTAAGACTTGCAAACTGTGTCATATCTGTGTCTTTACTTACTATGGTTGAGAGGAAAGGATTTAACATGCCGCGTTTCCAGCCTGCAAACTAATGAGCCGTGTTGTAGTAACGTTTTGAGATATTGTATGTTGTGTTGTTTCTATGAGGATAATTCAGAATATATAGAATATGAGCATATGTTTTTCTAAAGCAAAAAACTTTGCCCTAGTTTCTTTGCTTATATTGTTCACATCATGTTCATATAGTCACTGACAGTTAATGATTTTTGTCATTTAGTCAGAAATAAAGTAGTTCTCTGCCTCTGAACCCCCCCAGAAAAACCTAAATTAAAATAAAAGATATATTAAAATTAAACTTGGATTATGAAAATGAAACAGTAATGCTCTCATGCCATTCAACGCCAGACTTTTCATATTACAGATAGTTAGCAAGTGAACAGAAAGCTAAGCATGAACATATTTTAAATGCTCCTGATATTTTCAAATGCTTAATCCTAAGCCTTAAAGGGTTTTATCTATAGAGATTTGGGGAATTTCAGTGTTTCTTTCTCTTATTTTAGATTTTCTGTTAAGTTATTCTCCAGAGTTTTTATATAAAATGCATGAATAAGCATGATTTAACGAGAAGACAAAGTCTTAAGTACTGTAATTCATGTTGGAAATCATGAGTATTGTTAAGTCTTCGTACTTATAATCAAAGTGGTCATCTCCTGAATATAATGAAAATAAGAGCAAGTGATAGCCCCTTATCTTTATTTCAATATGCTTTTTCTGCATGAGTTTGAACAACTCAGACAAGGAAATATCTTGTTGAAGGGTGAGATGCATTTTTAAATTTATTTTTGCTTAATTTGCACTCAACTGAAATTGATTTGAGAACATATATTTAAGCAAAGATCTTCATAAATTATTATAGTATGAGAATTGTATATTGTGACATGTTTAATAATCATGATTTTGTTCCAGTGATCCAATAAAAGGGAGTGCTCAATCGAAGGATCGGAAATGTATCAAAAAGCCCAAACTCTGCACAGTACAATGATTCCTAATTCTCAAAAAATCCAATGGGTTTCAGTTTCTAAAAGTGATACAACACAAGAGTACAGAGTCTCTTTCTAATTCTGTGAGTGAAATTCTCTTTAGAGGGAATGCTGAATAAAAAAGATGAGATCAGGGAAAGAGGTGAAAGAAATGTTCTTCTCCAGTTCACCTTACATTAGGAGTCAACTTTTACCCCAGCTCAGGCAAAGGTACTTATGTGAGAATCCCGGTACTTCAGGATCAAGAGAACAAAAAACAAGTAAATGATAGGCATGGTATTAAACCTTAGCTATGGCATTTCTATTGAGCAACCGTTAATGTTTTGGAAGGTTCTAAATCATAACAAAGAGTGTGTATCTCATGCAAGATATAAATGCATTTCATTAACAGGGAGAACAAAGTTTAGAGTTGAAAGTAAATCAAAGTAGGAGTTTGCATTTTAATGAAGTACAGAAAAGCTGCCCTCCTAAAAAACTGAAAAGGACTGAAAAATGTCCTTTACATATGTCAGTAGAAATGAAGAACATGTATTGAATTAATTCCTGTGCTGAAAATTCATCATGCAATAGCCAATAGGTATTATCTTTCTACAGTACGAGAAGTACAAAAGAAGTCTTTACTATATAATCTGGTTCAGATTATATGCACTCAAGTGTATCATAGGCACTCGTGAAACAATTGGAGGAAAATACAAACAAAACAAAACAACGTAATAGTGTGGCATGAAAAAATAAATTTTGCAGCAGGTGAGAGAGGGAAATCAGAACTGATGGGAGATTTGCAGGACAGTGAAGTATTTTTTAAGATGCACCTTAAAAAGGGGTGAAATGTGTCCCTTCAACAAAAGGCTTTCCAGACCATGAAATCCTAGAAGAAAATGAAAAATCATTAATTTGCCAATTCACATTCAGCTTTTGGTTCATGGGACAAGCATTTAGATACAACGCAACCTATTTGATCTTCTCCTGCATAAATCATTCAGTTCCTTTAATGTTCCAGCCAAAGCCTGTGAAGCAATGTAACTGCTTGATTTTGTCAGGCGATTTATAAAAATGTAGTCACCTGGAAAATGCTAAAAGGATTGACTGAAACCAATTTTCACTCTTGTGAAATGTGTCTTTGTTTCGGTCAGGTTGACTCAATAGCTAACAAAACAGAGAGAACCTGACAGACATGTTTCCCAGTGCCCGTTGGCCTTATGTGCCTACCCACTCACATAGACCTAGTTAGTTACATGAACAGATATTATTGCTGTCTCCTCCCCACAAATATTATTTTTGCTACCTCAAAAAGACTTTCCTCTTGCAATTTAACAGTAAAAGGACACAAATAACAAAATCTTAAGACTTAAGTTCTAGTCTGAATGTCATTGCCTATAGGATTTGTGACTGGTGTTTATTTGACATCTCTTAGTCTTGGTTTTTCTTCGTTGCATTATTACTCATTCAGCACTCTGAGCAATACAAATGCATTTTCTGCAGTGCAAATGTATTGGAATTAAACATCTTCATTATGTTAAATATTAAGTAGAACTTTGTACAAATAATGCATTTCATTTAGAACTGAGTTAACATATTCAAGAGTGGCATTGAATTCAGAAACTGAATTCTTTCTGGCCTGGACGAGCTATGCATTTATTGTTAAGAACATTCATAAACGTGATTGTACCTTATTGAATCTCCTGTTTCTTTTAACTTATTTTTTTCATTGTTAGCACATTCCAGGGTAGATATGAACATGTATCAACTATGGAATATAAAAAATTAAAAGGGAAATAAAGATCAAGCTAGAATTGGTTGATTATGTTATCACTGTACTAATTCATTTTCCTCAAAGTACAAAAATTCCATGTTGATGTATATATTGTACCCAGATTAGCACTTGGAGTCAATAGAGATTTTTGAATTTTCTCAGTATCCTCTGCTTTCTATCTCTCATTTCACTTCTGTAAGGTGAGAAATACTGTTGAGTTGGAATGTCCATAATATCTAAACTGGCTTTCATGAAGAAGAGGTAACTATGTCCATTTATTTAGCTATACACCAGGCACTAGCACTCAATTAATTACTTGCTAGAAATGCTAAATACATGAAACAATTCTGTTCAATAAGGATAAAACGGTGCTATAGATATTCTAAGGATAAAATAAGGAAAAAAATAAATGCATTCTAAACTGTAATTAATTATAGCTTTAATTTTTAAATGCTAATGTTTTGTCAATATTTTTCTTTGAAAGGTCAACAATGTATATTATCTTAATAGAGATCATATGAACTGCATTACATTTTGCCTCATTTTGGACTGATGTTTCCACTTTGTCTTTCAAAATAAATAATGGGTCAATAAGCATTGCCAAATTCAATACATAGACAAATGTTTATTAAGCTCCCATATGGCTATTACTAAAATATACTACTACAAATATCTGTAATAATTGCTGCCATATATGGAACAATTCCTGTATACCAGATGCTGCTTAGTACTTCATATGTTCCATCTCACCACACTGATCATTTGGAGGATGTATGGTGATTAAATATAATCCCCATCATCTGGGGCAAAGTGTATGAGGTATGCGTAGAATTAGAGTAGGAGTTGCTGTGGGTCAACATGACTGGCCCAGAGCTAATACGTTTTAAGGCCCTCCTCTTCTCACCATTTAGCCTCGTGGGATTCTAGAACTTAAAGATGAGGCCTCAGAGTATAGACCAGTAGAAGTTTGCATCCTGGCTGCAGCAATTCAGCTGAGTGCCAGGTTGAGTAGCCTGCCAAAACTCCAGGGGCTTTCACCACAAAACTAGGGAAACAAACTCCATTTTATGAATGGGTGTATTTTGGCCCTGAGCTGATATTCACTGAAGCCAAGCTGTACGGCCTCTGGTACTCCCAAATATGCTTTAAAACACACAAACCTGCCTTTTTTTTTCCCCATTCAAGTCAATGTTGGCCCAAAGTCAGAAGCCTTGCCGTTTTTGGTCATGTTGTAGATGCTGGACCAACGTCGACTTGGTAAGAATGTTGACTTAGGAGGGTGTGAACACATCCTGGCCCTGATAAACTTCCCAAATGTACAGAAGTGCCTCTTGAGCTCTTAATGAAATGAAGTAAGTCTAATTATCTGCATTAGGTCATTCGTTGAGTAGTCTCATGTCGAAGTCCAAAACAGTACACCTGTGGGGCTGACATTGGCAAAGCGATAATATCTTTGTAGTATTCTTCAGAGTAAGCTGTTTTCTTTTTCTTTTTATCACCATATACGATAGTGGCTGAGTCCGTTTTAGAATTATGAGTTAATAAATCTAGGCTTTGCCATTTAATTGTTTGTGTGTTGGAAGTTTACTTAACCTCACTCTATTTCCCTTAGGTGTAAAATGCATATATCAGTAGGGCTGTTGGGAGGATTCAGTGGGATTTTATAGGTGAAGTGCTTAGCACAGTGTCTGATACATGCAGTACACTCAATAAATGCTAATGTGAGAATAAGATAATGTTTAGGGTAAGGATTCTTTAGTTGGACATTTACTTTCACATAGATATTCCAAATACACCTGAAAGAGAGCTCCTTCATCTTCCCCCCTCTGATGCATTGATGCCTCTGGGTGTCACATTCCAATGTTTTACCAAATGATTGAAGCTAGAAATTCTAATTGCTAGCTCTTCATTCCCTGGCTCCCACATCTAATCACGTATCAAGGCCTGATGATTTTACCGTCTAAATATGGTCTTGAACTTCTCAGTTCAAGCGGTCCTCCTGCCTCAGCCTCACAAGGTGCTGAAATTACAGTCCTGACCCACCCCACCATGCTCAGCCAAGTGACTTATTCTTATGTTTAATCTTGTTAATATTCCCCGCTGCTATCCCTATCTGCACTGTCAACCATGTTGCTCTTCCTATTACTTAGCAATACGAACTAAGCACTTTAGGATGGTGTCATCTATGATCTAGTCGCTGCTTCCTTCTCCAACAACCTATTTTAGACTTAGAAAAGTATTTAGTAAGCTTTATTATTGTCTGGAGGATAATGGCAGTGCATTTCTTTTTGTTTTGGTAGCAGAATGCTAGCATACTTTATGAAATGATTATGTCATTTTTCTACCATTAGAAGGGTTAAATTGAAGCTTGGGGAACATAAATAACTGTAACTGGTGAATTATTGACCATTTTTGTCCCCAAAATACTATATTATCAGTGAGTAAAGAGATCAGGTAAACAGCCCACATATACAAACTAAAATTGAATTTATTTCTACTGAAAATGGATGAAAAGATATTTTTATCTACTAGAGTAATTCCACCCTATGTCACATGATATATTTTTTTTGTTTCTGGTTACTGGACATGCCTGATGTTTCTATGCCAAAATGTCTCACTGAATAAATAAAGATAACATTATGGCCTCACTTATTAGATTTTAAACTGCTTGACAGGAGGGAGACTGTCTGACAAACGTGCTTAGAACAGGGCAAAATACTTTGTCATCAATCTGTAAATGCTTGTTGATTGATTGGTGGTCAGGTCATGGATTTTGGATTGTTGAACCAACAGTAATGAAAACTTTACTATCTGGCTAAATACTTTACAAAGACTTTTTGCCCTGACGTCTGGTCTGGAATTTGCAAACTATTTCAAAAAGGTAAAGCTACCTTCTTGGGTAGCTTTGGGTAAAAATAATTTAGACTGGGTAAAAATAATGACCAATGGCTTGAATTCAAGTGAGCAAATGTATAACTTGATTATGCAGATGTACAGACTTTTCTTAAAATTTATTAAACAATATTATAAAATATTACTAAAAACACCAGTGTAAATGTCTTTAAACTGCCCCATACTTGTATATTATAGCACAGAGATCAGAAAATCACAACCCTCGGGTAAAATCTGGCCCACTCCCTGTTTCCATAAGAGAATTTGTATTGGAACACAGCCATGCACATTCATTTACATGTTGTCTATGACTGCTTGTGCACTACAATAGCAGAGTTGAGTAGTTCCAACAACGCCTTTGGAACCGCTA
The DNA here is from genome assembly GCF_043159975.1 of Macaca nemestrina. NCBI lineage: Eukaryota > Metazoa > Chordata > Mammalia > Primates > Cercopithecidae > Macaca > Macaca nemestrina. Next base: position 9,475,035 of record NC_092125.1, on the reverse strand, counting down.
AGGCCCTTCTCTGAAAAGTGTATTGACCCCTGTTCTAGCATGTTCTAGATCATGTGCTATTCTAATTCTTTTGTGTCTAGATGCTGTTATATTAACATATAATTTTGGTGCATTATGAGTCAGTATAGGTTTTATGTATGCATTAAAATAATATTCTTATGTGTACCAAACTTTTGAATAAAATAGTAGTAGATGAATAATATTTTATGAAGTTAACGTGCCATGTATTACAAAACTAGATTCCATTTATTGATCATTTAGGGTTTTTTCTCCCTATATTTTCTTGCATTGTGACTAATCCTGATTTACCTTTGAAAAAATCTGATCTGATTTTCCTTTGCCTTGTGGCTGTGTTGAAGCATAACGTATTAAAGTAGATCCTATAGCTAAAGAGGTTATCAGGTGGTTGTATCAGGTTTTGTGGGGCTCAGAACTGACTTTAATGGCGTCAGCAATTACTTGTCTGATTCTCTATAAGATGCATGGTGATATCTAGCGTACAGAACACTTGACTGAAATCAGTGAGTAATAATTCTGTTTTCTGCTGAATGTAAAATCCTTAACCCCTGGCTTAGCTTTTCTTCTCTGAAATTAGACATGACAATAAATGTCTTATTGAACCAGCTCCAAGAAATGGGGTGTTGATGAGACTGTGTGTTTTTGAATAAATAAGAACAATTTCATTATTACAATCCCAGCATCTAGCAGTACCTGATAGCAGTGCTTATTGAATACTCTTTGTCTAAATTAATAATTATACAATTGAAAATCATAGATGTTCTGGAAAGCTACCATTAACAATAGAACTAGCTTCTAGATTTAGTAACTTTTAGTTTGGTTACTGGGTCTACCACTCACTGTCTCCAAAACTTATTTAAGCTCTAAGTCACAATTTTCTCATGTGTATGATAGTGATAATAATAGTATCTATCCCATAGAGTTATTGTGAGGATCAAATTTAAAAAATCGAAATAAGGCACTAACAATGTACTTGACACATAGTCCGTACCCAGGAAATGTAAGTTACTATCATGTTTCAATGCAGTTCTTACATGGACAGATACAGCCTGCTTTGAAGGTAATTCTTCCTGGAAGGTTTTCATTTTCTATTTGGACAGAATTGTTATTCTGAGTAGCCTGCACCTGACCCCAAAAGAATGAATATTAAAATGTATTATTATTTTAAAATGTCAGTTTCATAATTTCTTGGCCAATTGAACCTTCCACAGTGAGGCACTCTCTCTGACCTTTTTTGGTAGCACCAATTGTTTAAAAGTCTCTCTGTAATTTTAAAAAGCTTTTGTGCTACTTTTCCTTGATGCTTATTATGAATTTGAAATCGTTTGCTATAAAAAGTGTTTGGCTGTATGTGCTTTTATAATGAAAGTAATTTAATTGGGCATTCTGCCTCCACAGATCAGCAAGGGTCAAAATGACTTTTTTAAAGAGAACATGAGAGAAGCATCACAGAAGGCAGAGAGGGAAAAAAAGACCTCACCATTTGCTTTCAGCACTGAATGGTCCATGCTTCATTAAGGCCAGTGGCGAGTCTCACGTGTCATGTATTTGCAAACCTGCTCCACTGATGGATACCTTCCCACACGTGTTCCCTGGAGTGGATGGTTAATCACCCCACATCTGTTTAGCTTGTACCTGCCCAATTTGACAGTCCTGGGACAAGGACACCTTGAGCACAAGACACCAACTATCCTTACTCACTATTTTTTTTTTTCTGAAATTCTTGCTGCCCTTAAAGTTTCCTTGTTGAGCTTTTCCAAGATTACACTTGTCGTGCTGTAAGACTACTAGAAAATAAATACTTTTCTTAAAGATGGGACACCCCAATCAAGGTAATTTACATAATCTACTCCTTTTCACACAATATTGCTAGGATTGTAGGGTTAACTACCTTTTTGCCCATTGTTGTTAAGAGTTTTCTGGAAGTGGAGCAAATACGCTTCGCTCTTAACAAACACATACTTCACAACAACCCCACTGACAGAAGCTGAATTTAACATCAGTTTTCAGGGTTATATCCCATTTGAATGAGATCGGGATATAACAGAATGAGACCTTAAGAGTTCTGGCAAAAATACCTGCTCTGTATAAGATGAAAACATGCCTATTCTGTAACCATCTCTCTGATAAAGGAAGTAATGTAAGTATGGTGATTAGGAGAGGAATCGTCTAGAAGACACCATGTCCATCCATCAATATTCTTGCTTAGTTTGGTCAAGTGAGTCTTTCAAATATTTGAATCTTTGTTTGCCCTATATTTTGTAAGTTCACAATAGTAGTTAAGTTAAGTATTATATGAATAAATTGCTCTTCAAAATATTCACAATAACATTAACTGACAAGTCTCTATAAAATCAGCAAAAACATTATCATCTTCTCATGTAGCTGAAGGTGGTGGAGTTAACGGAATAACATTAATATATTCTTAAACCAGAATGGAATTTTTATCACGAGGTCTCTGTTTTTCATTCTAACTTTGACTCAAGGATCTACTAAACCTTTTTGTCAGTCTCCATTGTGCGCACACACACACACTCACATGTATGCCCTTTGAATCATCACAAGCACTTTTATTATTACTACAGATGAAACCAATGTGGATTCATTCATTCAATGCTTCATTCAAAATGTCTTGAGTGCCCATTGTGTTTTAGTCATTGCCTTGATCAGCAGGCCTCTAAGTGTAGTGTGTTGCCAAGCTGTGTGTTTTCCAGACCCTTTCAGGGAGTGCATGAGATGAGAACACTGAGAATGACATGAACTTTATTATAACACTAATACTCATAAGAACTCACTGTGTTGACATTTGCATTGCTGGTGTAAAAGCAATTGTAAGTAAAACTGCTGGTCCCTAAGTACAAACCAAGGCAAGGGCACAAAACTGTATTAGCCATTATATTATTTACTACCCCTTGCTCACACAGGTTTTACTTTAAAATGTTGGGAAGAAGCAGTAAAAATAATAATAATAATTTTGTTAAATCTTCATCCCTGAGTGAACATCTTTTTAATATTCTGTGTGCACAGTGTGAAGTACACATAAACGTCTGTTTCATACTGAAGCATAATGGTTGTTATGAAGGAAAAAAATCACAGTGGCCTTGTTTCAGATGCAAGCTGAACTACATACTTCTTCAGGAAGCATCGTTTGTACTTGAAAGGACTAACAGATGAACTCTGGTTATTCAGACTTGGATATTTTGCAGACGTTTTCTCAAAAATGAATCAAGTGAGCCGTCACTACAAGGAAAACAGTTGACATTACTTGTTGTCAATGATAAAATTTTGAGCTTTCAAGCAAAATTTGAATTTTGGAAAAACTGTGTCCACCACAATGAGCTGGACAACTTCATAATAGTTACAGAGTTTTCTGGTGAGATTGATGGTGAGATTAATTAATGTGGGTTTTTTGTATTAGACATAATGAAAGCGACCAAATTTGGATGATCTGTATAACTCAGTGAACAAATGCCTTAAAAGTGCATAATGTTACGAATCATGCATAGTAAAAGATTCATTCAAAATATAACAGGCTTTAATATACTTAGTGTGAAAACTTTACAGAAATGGTTTCAGGTTCCACTTTGCGTCACATATTTAAGAAACTACTACTTTTGAGTTTGGGTGTATTTTCAAAGTAAAATATCCACAATTATCTGAAAAGACTACTGAAATACTCCTCTCTTGCTAACTATATATCTGTATGAAGCTGGATTTTCTTCCTTTGTATCAAAAAAAAAACATATCTTTGAACTTGGACAAAGACACAAGAATCTAGCCATCTTTGATTAAGCCAGACATTAATGTGATTTACAAAGTTGTAAGGCAATACCACTCCTATCAATAAATGTTTGAGTTAGAAAATATAGCCAGTTTTCAACAAAAATACATAAATTTTAAAACTTTGTAGTTGGTTTTTTATTTTAAAATTGTTTATTATTCTCAATTTTAAATTTTAATATGGTATAGCTATATGTCCCCATAAACAAAAGTCCTTTGTTATACTTAATAATTTTAACAGAGTAAGGAGAACTTGAGAGCAAAAATTTTGAGAACTAGTGTTTTAGATATGGGGAATGCAGTATCAAAGACACAGACTCCACCCCCCACAGTTTAATAGGGGAGGTAGAACAAGCAATGCAGTTCCTACCTTTCATGTGATGTCGTAGAGGTCTGTAAGCAGGCTGTGGGAATACAGAGGCAGGGTTTCTAACTCATAGAAGTGGGAGAAGGAAGGCTTCTTAAGGGAAATATTATTTTATCAGAGCCTCAAAGTTTATCTGAATCTCTAAGTTCAAGTACATGTTAGGCTGATAAGGAGAGAGTGGGCATTCTTGTAGAGGGAACAGTCTGTTCAGAGAAACTGATGATAAGAGAACAAGCCATGTTCTAGGAGCTGCAAGTTTAGGTTGCATGAGTGAACCATGGACGCTGAGTCTGGAGTGGAGACGAAGAGCAGTACAATTTTCACAGGGCCCTGACAGTGGGGGCGCAACAGAAAGATTTGTATTTTATAAATTTTGAAAGGTAACTATTTTAGAAAGATAACTCTAGCAGAAGCAGAGAGGTTCAGGGGGGCATTGAGAAAAAAGGCAGAGAGAGACAGAGATAATTTAGGACTCTGTTGCAATGATCTGAGAGAGCACTGATGAACGCTGTACTAAAGCAGTAACATAATGGAGGAAACTGAAGAAATAGATTCCAGCAGTGTTAAGGAGGTTGAATTTATAAGACTTGGTAGCCAACTGAATGCAAAGGATGAAGGAGAATAAGAAAAAAAATACAACTTTAAGTTTTTTACTCAGGTGGTTGGAAGATAGTGGTGCCATTCTTTGAATGAGAGAATTTAAAAAGAAAACAATTGGGGAAGGATGGTGTTGATAAATTTACTATAACATTTTGGAGCTTTAAAGGCTGTGGATCATCACATGAAGATAGCCAGTAGACAGTTGAATGTGCACTTCTGTTAGGTAAGAAAAATGCAGAGGCTAAAATGAGATTCAGGAGTCATCACTATATGGATGTCAGTGGAATCCATGAGTCTGACTGAGAGCACTCAGACAGTTGGTATGGGATGAAAACATAGCTGGCCTGAGGATAGCTACATCAAACAGATGAAGAGAGGAAGAGGAATTATATTGCAAGTGATATTGGCTGTTCTAATATACGCTGTCTTATTTAAGGTGGAGATTAAGGAAGATTCCAGTTGATGATCTGTTCATAACCGAAGAATTCAGTGATCAGTTCTGTTACTATTCTTATATGCCATTAGTGTTGTGATAATCTGTATGCATTTCTTTCATGTGAGCAAGAACAAGAGAAAGGAAGAGGGAGAGCGCAAGGGGAGAGAGAACAGTAGAGGAGGGAGGGTAGAGTGGAGCGAGCGTGAATGTGTATGGAAACTGTGAACACTTTCTAGTACAAATCTTCCCCGTTTGAATATCTGGCAGCAGTTAGATAATTTAAAACATTTTAATTTTGGTTTAGATTCAAATGCATCGTTTGCCAACCATTTATGATCTATATATAGCCATTAAGATTGTTTCCTCAAAAACAGAAAAATCTTTACCATTGCCTCCATGGTTTGGCAGAGAAATGTTAGTCCAAAGCTAAAAAATTAACCAGTAATTAGCCATATGTGCTTGCATTTTACATTTTAAAATACATATTAAGCTACGCTATGGGGATTCTGGTTCCAAATTACAGACAGTAAATGTAAACAATTGGATCCAAACACAATTATTTAGCAACCTTTCCATTTTAGTTCTAACTCAGAAAAATCTCTGAGTCTACAGATGCCCAGCCACACACCTATGGAGCACAGCCTGAGGGATTTACTCCACAGATTCGCACTTGGTCTGCCTCCTAGCCATGTGCTGATGAAGTTCAATGATTCAAATGAAGTCTTTAAAATACATAACATTTAGCTAAGTATACCTAATATCTCATTTTGTTTGTTTAATTGGATTAACTTTATCCAAAACTGGATCAAATATTTTAACGTTGCTTACATTCTTAGAAGTGTTGTTTTCCCTCCAGATATCTCCATTGCCTAAATGCCATTTTATTCAGTAAAGATGTTAAAACACATTATCCTTTTGTCTTCTGTTTCTTGGTCATTTAATCAGGTTGACTAAATGTTCCCTGAGCTCTCCACCTGTTGGAGTTATTAACCTCTGTATGCCCTCTAATCCCAAATGGATCCACCAACTACCTCAACCAGCCATGAGTCAAAGTGGAGACTGGGTGTGGCTCCAGCATCTGGACAGCTCCCCCAAATTATGCATAGTTGGAAGAGGCTCCAAAGGATGCAGAGAAAATTCAAAATGAAGATACCAGAGATTTCCCCCACTGTCTCAAAGACTTATGAACAAAAGGAGATAATTGAGCAAAAAGTTCCATTAATAGTGGGCAAGTGGCTATCTGTAGATACATACCTGACATCTGGTAAGCATCTGAGAAATATTTCATTACTATACTTATTTAGTTATTATCAAGTTAGGTAGTCATAAACTAGAGGCTATTAAAAAGTGTTTATTTTGCTATCTGGCTCTGGAGATGTATATAGAGGTATTTTAGTTTCATTACAAAGCATCTTCTGTAAGAATGTTTATATTCATTTGAGAGAAAAAATATTTTGAGATAAAATTAAAAGATGAAGATGAAATAGGGAATTTAGTTTTGAATTAAAGTAAGCTCAACTATTAGTTTATGTATGGCTTCACTACATTTTTCTTAGGTGGGGAAAAGAAAAAGAAAAGGAAGTAACCACCTATTAAGCATCTGTTCTCAATCAGACATTGCTTGAATCTTTTATATACCTTATTTAATTTAATATAAAATATATCATCTCTTATGCTTCTTAATGTAACATATTAAATTTGATTCTAGATGTTGCGAATCCAAATTTTATTTTTACTTAAGAATTTTTTCAAAGGACAGTAATGATTGTACCCTGAAGCCTTTCCACACTTTTACTCAATGTGGAGGGCGCTATCAATGGTCAGTTATTTTTGTCCATGATGTGACTATTACCTCCATCCCTAGCTACAGAAAGCAAAACTTTCATGCATAACAGGCAACCCACCTAATAGCAATGAGTACTTACTTCAGGCATTCGCATGTAGCTTTTTAACAGTAATTTACCACTTAAGGGAAATAGTTCTTCTTGGAGAGATGCCAGACTCCAGGTCTGGGGCAGGAAATGTTCAGGATGAGTGTAGAGTATCTTGTTGCACCAGACACCTAAGAAGCCAGAGACTGCTGAGGTCATGCCAACTTGAAAGGACTTTCGCTAGTGACCAGTGGCACATTTTGAAAATCAGAAACAACATTCACAGTTAATTGGAATGCATTAAGTGTGTTAAAATGTCATGGATTTATAATAATACTACAAGGAAATTGGTAACTTTTAGAGAATTCTAGGGGCAGAGCACAACTCAACATTCCGAAAACTTAAATAAAAGAATCACGCTTTTTTTTTCTGCTTTTCCTTTGCAAGTTGTACCTCAGGCTGTACCAAGAAATCGAAGAAGGAAATGTTATCCTTTTTGAAGAATTCCAGTGAATAACTGATTATAACATTTATTATATAATCAGATACATGTTATAAGTGTGCATTGAGAATTTTTCTTATTTTTTTTTAAGTTGGGATACTGGTGTAGTGATTATACATTCTTTTAAGTGTCTTTTAGCAACATATACTGATGAGTATGCGGACAAAATGATGAGATATCTGGGATTTACTTCAAAACAACCCAAGATGGAGAAAAGTAGGTGGGAACTTAGATGAAATAAGATTGCCATATGTTGACGATTATTGAAACTGGGTGATGGAATTCGTTATGTCTCTACATTTGTGGATGTTGGAAATTTTCCATTATTTAAATTTTTCAAAAGTCTTCCTATTCCATAGCATGTATTCATTTGAAATATAGGGCATTTGCATTTGCTCCAAAAAGGTGGTTATGTTAGAACAGGAAAAGAGTTATCATACTTTTGATTTACCAATTTTGTGGGGAGAAAATAGACTGAATATCCTGCTCAGAGTCAGAAAGAGAAAACTTTATTATAAAATCAATGTAACCTGAGGTTAACATCTCTAATGCCAGCCTCGTGGAGATCAGTGTGACTGAAGTATTACCCCAGTAGTCCTGCATGTGGCTTCTTTCAAAGCAAATGTCAAATCATTTCTATCCCCACATTATAGATGATGCTGATTTGCTTGATGCATAAATAGGGTACTCGGAGCACATTGCCTGTGTCCATTTCCTGTGCTGCCAAATAATCGTGTTCAGCACTTGCCTCTGCTACTGTCTATCTGCTGCAACTGCAGATGTTTCATGTAGCCGATAAGTTTTAAATGAGAGGCAATTTTTTTCCTGCTTTTATTATTTATTCTTTTAAAATGATAAGCCAAATTTGAAATCCTGAAATCGTTTTGAATGTTTTTCTCAAAACAGGCCACTGTCAAGCTTTTCTTTCCCCAATATGGATTCATTAATTTTGAATCAAATAAAAGTGATGAATAAAAACAACAAACAATAAATGAAGCAGTATTTTTGGCTAGAGGTATAAGTTGCTGCCCCGTTTCTTTTGCCGACCATCTGCAGTATGTTATTTGATCACTGCCTCTTGAGGGTTGATTTTGGTTCAATTCGTTCTTTTCTTCTTTTGTCCTTGACAATGTGCCACCTGGAGAAAAATCTTCCTCGCTCCGAAAGATGCTGATAAATTTACATTATTATACAATTTACAATAACACAAACACATCAGAAAAGCAGCTACGCTAAAGTAATTTAGCAGCTGAAACCACAAGGAGGGTTTCCTTGGGGATACATGGACGTGCGTGACGTTTTCTGACCACTCCCTTCATCAATCAGGAATCCTTCTGCAGACACTGTGGAAAATAAATTAATGACAACTCGATCCCCAGCTTCACTGCCTGTAAGATTCAAGTCTGAAGGGCAAGGAGAAGTAAACCCACGCTCACGTTATTATATTGCCCTCTGAATAACAGCAGTTAGTATCGACTACTCCACTTTCCCTATATGCACATGTAACTAAAGTGCTTCATAAATATTAACACCTTTAATCTTCACCAAAGTCCCATGAGGGAGATATTATTCATTATTGCAGGCAGATATGTCATTTAAGGATCCGGCAGTATAGAAAGGAAAGAAGCTGCCCCAAAGCCTATAAGCTAGACCAATAGAACCAGGATTTGAATCCTCCCTGCCATCCCTTAACTTAAAGCAGCCTCTTTGAGGACAAAGAGTTTATTATTATTAGCTAAAAAACAAGGTGTAGTTAAAGCCACAACCAATAACCAAATAATGATAATATAATAACAACGTAATTTAAAACTTGATACATCATTTACCTTCACCTCTACTTTAATACTTCCTTAAAATAAATGATAACCTTCTTCACATGCATTATACATGGGGACACTGGTGTGGGAATGAAGGGTTTATTTCAGGATGTATTATCAGATGTTAAACCTAATGACTCTCAGATGAATATACAGTGCTACAGATTTTGCTTTATAGCCTGGGTTTGAAACTCCATCTCAGGTTTTTGCTTCTGAAATTCTTCCAAGATAAATCGCTGACCTTGCTAATGTGAGTTCCATAACCACCGATGCCAGTACAATGTACCTTTCTGGCATTGCACTGGCAGCATTGTGTTGGTAATGTTTTGTTTTCTTATATATAATAAAGTATAATTAAGTAACTTGTAAAGAATTTGCCTATAAAAATGGCTGCAACTTGAAATCCACTTAAAATATTCCATTGGGTAATCATAGAAATCGATTCTCTACTCTTAATTTAGTTTTGCATGAAAGTTCAGTCTTGCTGAAAATGTGAGAATATACTTACATAACACATTTATATTTGTATAGAATTACTGCTACTGCAGAAGTATTTTAAAACAGTTTATTGTTATTGGTTCATTTAAGGGACTTTTTTATCCCCCAAACGAACTCTGGCTAAGTAAGTGTACATGTGACTTAATATCGATATTGTCTTCATGCATATTATTTCACTAATATATTACACTAAAGTATAAATAATTACAATGATGTGCCTAAATATACTTAAAACCAGTAGTCATTAGGGCGTATTTATTAGAAGAATTTTCATCCCACATTGTAGTAAAATGACCAAATAACTTTTACAATGCAATTATTGCCCTTTATCACCATGAGTAGTGAGGAAAGCCACTTTGCAATGATCTGTTTTGACAAAATAAATTTTCCAGAGAAAATCTGAGCTAATAATGGAACTTAAAACTCACCACTAAATCCATCCTCAGTCATAGAAAGTGTGATAATGTTGGGATGGTTGCCACCAATCATTTAAATTCAGAAAAAAACGAAAAACAAAAACACACAACTAACCCCATTTAGGGGTGTTCAGATGTTTCAAATGCCATTCAGCAAAGTCCTAAGCACATAGTTCAAAACTAAAGCCCTGACTCTTAGCTTTGACCTCGCTTGTTTTTGCAACATCCTCTGCTCCTCAACCTCAAATTATAACCACTTTCTTCTCGCACGTTTGCATCACTGGTTCTTGGCTGCTTAGACAGGGCACTGTGGGTTGACCTAGGGTACAGCAGTGTTTTCCAGAGTTGGGATGGCATTGTTTGTCATGTTACGCTGCTCTCCGTGTTGTTTTTATTTGTTTGAAGGAATAGATTACCCAGAAAACTCTTCGTAAGACATCCTGCCTAGGAGACAATACTTATGAATTACAAAGTTATCTGTTAAGATGTCTGATTAGATCTCAGAGAGTCAACAACTGAAGTAAGCTGATCTTTCAGAACACCTATGGGCAATTAAAAAATAAAAAGCACCCAGAAACCATTGGCAAAAAATATGATTGACTACTTTTGTTTCTTCCTTATAGTAACAACCTGGGGATGAGAATGACAAAAATAACAACAACACAACAAAAACAGAAATAATTACCTATGAATGAAGCTTCTTTAATTTGTCTATTTGTTTTATTAGCAGCAAGAATTAAGAGAACCACTTTAAAAACGAATATGGGGTTTGAGTTCACAATTCCTCCACTATGGCAGGTTTTCAGTGAAACATCAACGTGACTAAATTTTTTCTAATGGTACCTTGGATCTGCATTTTGGTAATAAGCTTTTGGTTCCTTCTCTCACCTGGTCCTCATTCCTGATAACCCCATGCCCTTCATTTCTTGCTCTGAAGACATGTGTAACTGTAGGATGCAACTCTGTAGGGGATTTGAGAGAAGGTACGTTGCTCAGCACTTGGGCACCAATGCCCTGCCGGGAGAGCCCTAGCTTGCAGTCAGTAGTGGAGTTTAACGGCAGGGTTAGCAGATGGTCCCAGTCAACCAAATGGGGATTATTATCGCAGAGCCAGGCTCAGGGAGGGTTTGGGAGTCCAGGAAACATGTACAAATGGGGGAATGGAATGCATTAATTTCAGGGCAGTCAGAAAACAGTCCCTCCCTAGGAAAGTGTGACTGTTCTGAGTAGATGGATGTGGTCAGTTTGGTATTAGAAACATGTCAAATAGATGATTGAACATGAGGAATGAAATGAGAGAGGGACAAAAGCCCAGTCTATACAGACCCATGACTTTCTTTCCGCAGATCTTGTGCATTGGGAGCAGAAACTTAAAATTAATGATTTGAGCACTTTTTCTGCTCTCTCAAGAGAGCTTGTAGAGTGTACTCTGTTCACTTAGAAAAGTACTGTGTAAATAGCAGATATGTTTCAGAGAGTCCTGTATCTATTCCCATCTATGCATGGTCCTAGAAAAGACAACTTTCACTTAAGGTTTGTTTTTGAGGTAGAAGCCTTGGTCACCGCTAAAGCATAGTGCATGCAATATCTCTTCTGAGGTTGCTCCTGGAAGATTTTTGCACCTGCCTCCCCTTACATCGTCCCTACCTGTTTCCATAGATTCCAATCGTTTTGTTAATGCTCACTACAGGAAGCACCTAAGAATAGACTTGCTGTTCTGAGCAGATTCTATCTTGGGACATGATGGGTGGAGAACAGCCAAGAACATTGTAGCAAATAGGTGCCCAGTTGGGCTTTTCAATATTATGTATTTGACAGGCCACAGCAGCACCAGCATGCATTGGCATTGGAAAAATGCATTGCCCAGTTCTGTTTGAAAGCTCCTGTCATTTCAGAAGCACTTGAAAACGGGCATGCACTGGGTTTTGCTGTTGCTCTTGCCGGGGCTATTAATAGGAGCTCAGGACTTACACTTGTATCGCCCTTTTTATAAAAGAAAAAAAATCCAAAAGTATTTCTTTTCCAAAACAGTACCAATCAAAGCCAACTGCAGCAATCTTTCACCGTAACAATGCATAGCTGTTGAAACTTTAGTCAGGTGAGCTAAATCACATTCATTTTCAGGTAAGAAACTCCCATTGTACACAGAATATTTTCGAGCCCACACTGAATGAAGATGGTGAATACTGAGGTTTCCCACCCACTCTTGGAACTGGCTAACTCAGCTATAATGCTAATAAGGCTGGGACATTATATTATTCTGAAGAGCTCAGCATTGTATTATATGCTCAGATAGCCTCAGTCACATGCTGGAGGATTTTTTTTTAAATGTTTTGCTAGTTTTAAAAACTAAGCTAGAAAAATGGGGCATGTCCCAGTCATCTCAGGGAAAATAATGAAAATGATATCAAAAGACTTAGTGTCTATTTTCTTTAGCAATCTATGTTTTCTAAAGATATTGATACATTTGGATTGTTCTTGCACTCTGCTGGCTGGTGGGCCTTTCACATCTGGAGGCCAGTTGACTTTGTTCTTGGTCCTAGTGCTTAAGACACGAACATGAGATGCTTTGCACAGGAGAGGTGGCCAGGGAGATATGTGTTTGTATGGGGCCTCATCTCTCTCTGGGCATTAATGGAATACATGTGCTAGCTTTGGAGTCAGAAGAGCGATAGAGAAGGAATATATTCCAAAAGGGTGGAGCATGATGGAATAGTGTAGTAGAGAAGAGTTAGCCTGCTGTGAGATATTTGGGTGTCTCTTGCGAGGTCACTTCCTGTCATACAACCTTCCACTTCCTGTTGAGGCAGAAATAATACAACGGAATAGGATATACTCTAGTCCAAGAATTTTACAGTTAAAAACTGAAGTTGAGAAAACTATTGTCTTTTAATACAACAACTGGAAATTGCTTCAAAATAATACCATGAAGTTCTTTGCCTAAAATTTGGAAGAAAAATTGTTTATTTTTCCTCTGAAAAATTGTTTCTTTATTTTTCCTTTGAAAATTGTTTACTGATTTTCAAAGCTGGAAATCTGAAATTTTGACAACATGTTCTAGATTGCTCTGAGTACCACTGACTACCAAGGACATTGACATTGAGGATTTTTTTTTTTTTTTCAAGTTCTGGGATACATGTGCAGAACGTGCAGGTTTGTTACATAGGTATACATGTGCCATGGTGGTTTGCTGTACCTATCAACCCATCATCTGGGTCTTAAGCCCTGCATGCATTGGATATTTGTCCTAATGCTCTCCTCCCCTTGCCTCTCACCCTCTGATAGGCCTGAGTGTGTGATGTTCCGCTCCCTGTGTCCATGTGTTCAAAAGAAGACATTTATGTGGCCAACAAACATATGAAAAAAAGCTCATCATCACTGGTCATTAGTGAAATGCAAATCAAAACCATAATGAGACACTGTCTCATGCCAGTTAAAAGGGTGATTATTAAAAAGTCAGGAAACAATAAATGCTGGTGAGGCTGTGGAGAAATTGGAATGCTTTCACACTGTTGGAGGGTGTTTTTATAAACATGCACTGAGGTGAGGGTGAAGGTTAAATTTAGCTATTAAATACTTGTATCAATGGTACTTTTTGAATGATTCTCTTAGCTTAATCTCATCATCCCCTGGTATTTTTTCCTGATGTATTCATATACTAGTCTTCCTAACTCTTTGTCTGTGTTCTCTAAGTCTCAGAGGGGAAAGAACTATCTTTCCCATTGTTAGGTTCATGGCTAAGGTTCCCATAACAAAAATTAACAGGAGAAAAGCATGCACATTTACTTCGTATAAATTTTATATGACATGGGAACCTTCAGAAGGGGAGATTCAAAGAAGCAGGTAAACCCAGGTATTTTTATGTTTAGATCTGATGAAGATACACATGGAGAAGTATGGTTAGAGGACAAAAAAAAAGCATACTCTAATAGTAATAAACTTGGGAGAACTTAGCAAGGCCTGTTTGTTCAGATTCTTCTCTGTGTCCCTGTGTCTTCAAAGATAGGGATATTCCCGGTATTCCTAGATACTGCAAGGTATAGGGTGGACATTTCTCATGTGAGGGTCTTATGACCATCTTCAAGGAAGGTTAGGATGTCTTTTCTAGGTTTTATAGCCTGCTTCAGGGGAAGAGGGCAGGAGAAGTCTGAGAGTGTCTTCCTGCTTCTGCTATTTTCTCAGATGCCAAGATGCCGTATGTTAGGGTAGACTATCCTAAGCCCCATCAACCCTCATATACTTTTCATAAGGCGTTTGACTTTGAACAAATAAATGAAAGGATTTCACCACTGAAGTCAGTCAAATATTGGTTGAATTCAATCAGCTAAAGTCTTTTTTTTTTAATAACATGCCCCCACACTACATACATATGTACTGTGCACTTAAACACACAAAAAGTCCACATCTTACATTTATGTATAAACATAGAAGCTATATTTGGCTTCACAAGGACAGAGATTATGAGAGCTGAGAGCTGCGGTGGATTAGAAGAAAGTAAGACATTCTTTTAAAAAACGAATCTGATTTTAAAATTGTCCGTCAACCTCATTTCTACCTATCCATCAAACACTGTCTGCAGGAGGTGAAGTCAGCCCCATGCATCACATAGTTCTAGCTTCTACTCATCTGTTGATTCTCTTCCCCCCTTTACTGTCCCCTCAGCCCCCTTTGTGGTGACCAGAGCCTTCTCACACTGCAGGAAAAACAGCGTTCCAATTCTTGCCTTATCTCTGCAGCGTGTATATGTTTTTTTTGCTCCTTCTCTGTTCATATAACTTTGGACAAACTTGATACAAAGTCAATTTTATAATAAAAGGACATATTTACATTTATATATATAATATTTATATATTATATTTAGTGGGGCATTTATTTTCACAAAGATATTCCAAATATACCTGAAAGACAGCTGCATCATCTTCCTCCGTCTGATCCACTGATGCCTCTGTGTGTCATATTCCAATGTTTTACCAAGTTATTGAAGCTAGAAATTCTACTTGCTAGCTCTTCATTCCCTGGCCCCTATATCTAATCAAGTACCAAGGCTCTTATTATCTATTGCTATAAAACAAACCACACCAAAATGTAGTGACTTAAAGCAGTAGCCATTTGCTCACATTTCTTCAGTTTGGGGTAGTCTCAGCTAAGTAGTCTCCTGCTGGTCGGGCCTGGGGTCACTCCTGTGACCACAGTTACCTGGAGGTTCAACCAGAGCCAGATGGCCCAAGATGATTTCATTCACAACTAGGGTGGCTAGCAGGACTCTCTGAGGGTGTTTACATTCTCCTCTACATGGCCAATCCAGCAAAACAATTGGGTTTCTTATGACAGTCTTGCCAGTCCAAGATGGGGAGAGCAGAGGCAGCAGGCCTCTGAAGTCACAAATATCATGCTCTTCCCATCCTGCTGTAGGTCAAGGCAAGTCACACCGCCAGCCCCATTCAAGGGGTGAGGAAACAGGCTTGCATAACAGGAAGAGCAGCAAACAAGTTGGGAACATGTTTAATTTATCACAACCATCCTAAGTTCTGTGGAATTCATTTAAGTAGTAGTAAATATGCAAATAAGAGAAATAACAATTTCATGTTACAAGTCTCAAAATTGGGAAAACAAGAGCCTGATGTCATTTAAAAACCTCTAACAAGATTCACTCAGAAACCATGACCCCATGATAGTTGAAATGAAACCACAAAAATATTTCTGTTTTCCATTTTACTTATACTTACTGACATCTGTCTCCATCTAAGCTTCATCTACTGAAGACAGGTCTTTTTGGACAGCTACCAGGTTTATAATTTATTGTAAGGGGAATCATGTCAGGATATGTTCAATGGCTCATAATGTTTAATGAAGCAGTGACTTGGAGCCCAAAGTAAAACTACTCAGGGGAAAAAAAAAATGTCTTCTATTTAAATAGAAACTCTGACAATTGTTTAGGTAATGAGGATACCTTTATTTTACTACTCATTTTATTTATAACTTAAACCCAAAATTGAAATGAGTTTTCAAAGGAAGCAGATTATTTTTGACGTTAGTAACAAGGGGCCAGTGAATGCCATTCATCATTGCTTTTTATTGTATTTTAAATATTTTCAGTTCATCACTTTACTTGTTGGTCTTCTCCATTGTCTAATGTCTACTCTCTGAGACAAGGGACATGTCTTATTTGAATGTTAATTCCCAGTGTCTAACACAGTGCTCAATTCATGGTCCTTAATAGTAGAACAATAGATATAGGTGGGGCAATGTTAATGGAGGTGGTCTGAGCATGAGAGTCCTGGGAGCTATTTCTAATAATAGTAGCAGCTGACATGGATTGAACACTTAACATGTGCCAGGGCTCTTGTGGGTACTTTACACATACATGCCACCCAACCTTCCAGATAAGTATTTCATTTCTCCCACTTCACATACAAGCAAACCAAGGGAGAAGAACTTGCCATATGTCTGGGGTCACAGATCCAGTATATGTGAATTATAGCCCAGATCCAAACCAAACCATTAACCAGCAGCTTTCACTCCTTTTTCAAGCTGGTCAAAACTAATAACTCAGTTTCTCCTTGCCTCTGTGATCTTTTTTTTCTTTTTCTTTTCTTTCTTTCTTTTTTTTTTTTTTTTTTGGCAGGGTCTCGTTCTGTCACCCAGACTGGAGTGCAGTGGTGCGATCATAGGTCACTACAGCCTCGAACTCCTGCTCAACCGATCCTCCCACCTCAGTCTTCCAAAGAGCTAGGATGGACTACGGGTGTACACCACCATGCCCAGCTACTTTTTTTAAAGTTTTTTTGGTAGGGACAGGGTCTTGCTATGTTGCTCAGACTGGTCTCAAACTCTTGGCCTCAAGAAATCCTTCCACCTAGGCCTCCCAAAGCATTGGGATTATAGGTATGATCCACTGTGTCCAGCCAGTGACTTCCGTTTTCATGGCAAAATTAATACCTACTTCATTCAACATATATTCATTGAACCACCTGTGTCTTGGGAACTATTAATATTTTAGTTTCTTAGGCCCTTAGGTTTCAGAGACGAACAAAAGTGACCTAGTTCCTGACATTATTCAGTTCACATTCTAGTCAGGGGAATGGATACAGAAAGGATGTAAAAATATACAGTGTATAAGTGGGTGATAAATATTCTAGGGGAAAAATGCGAAAAGGGAAAGTGTGTGGAATGGGGTGGTGATGGGGGAACTGCAGATTGCCATTTTAGGTCGGAATTTCAGAGAAGGCCTCACTGAGAGGTGATGGTTCAGCAACAAACTGGAGAAGTTGAGGGAGCGGCCTGTGGCTGTGGAGGAGGGACTTTTCAGGTGAGGAGGTGAGGGGCCAGCAGGTGCACATGCCCTGAGACCGGCGTGTGAACAGCTTGTTCCCAAAAAGCACTCAGGTCAGCCAGGCAGGGCAGCAAGCCAGGGGATGTTTACTGAGACTGGGAAGACGAGAGGACAGGTTGGGAGGGAAGAGTATATTTTAGAAATTGTAATTTGAAGTGCCTATTGAATATCCAAGGGGAGATGTTGAGGAGGTTCGCAGGTAGATAGAAGAGTCAGGAAAGGTGCCTGGAAGACATCTAGGCTGGTGAATACCCATGGAAGTCATCAGTCTCTACTGAGTGTTTAAAGCTGCAGCAGCTCAGAGAGGGAAGAGAAAAACAGACTTCTGGGGAGTTGTCCATGAAGAGATGATCCATTGAGGTGGGATCCTGAGCCTTGCATGAGAAGGTGAAGAAGCAGAAATTGAGGAGGAACACAGTGCAGGCAAAGGGACTGGCTTAGTGCAAGAACATGGAGCAAGCGGTGGTTTGGAATGACAAGGGGGCAGGCAGGAGTCAGATGTGGCATTTCAGGACATGAATGGAGAGGCAAGAAAGGGGGTGGGAGGAAGTGGTGATGAGGTCAGAGAAACAGACTGGAGAGCCAGGTTGCTAATGTCTTTCTATGACATGCTAAGGAATTTAGTATCTGTTCTGCAACCACATGGGAGATATTGAAGGTTTTTAAGAAGGAAAGTGACGTGATCAGATGCATCATTTAGAAAACTAAAAGGCAGCATCGTGAAGGTAAATTGGAGAAGAGAAAAACTTAAGTCATATACGTAACAACTTTCAGCAAAGTTGAAAGTGATAACCACAAGGTATGAAAGCCAAGAGCTATGGAAAGGCTGTATGTACCTTTCCTTGTCAAAAAATAATTTCCAAAGGGACCAATAGTGGCCTTTGTTTACTGTTACTTTTTCTTTTTTTATTATTATGCTTTAAGTTCTGGGGTACATGTGCAGAGCATACAGGTTTGTTACATAGGTATACACATGCCATGGTTGCTTGCTGCACCCATCAACCTGACATCTACATTAGGTATTTCTCCTAATGCTGTCCCTCCCCTACCCCCCCAACCACCCTTTAGAAGTAGATTATAATTTTAGAAGGAAAGTTGTAAAGATAAGAAAGTCCTTCAAGGCAAAACTGTTAGCCATATCATATTATGCTCTATCAAAAATTATGAGTAAAAGTAACATTAGACACTTCTCAAAAGAAGACATTTATGCAGCTAATGTTACTTTTTCTTATAATTTTTAATAGAACATAATATGATATGGCTAACAGCTTTGTCTTGAAGGAGTTTCTTATCTTGACAACTTTCCTTCTAAAATTATAATCTACTTCTAAAGGTGAGTGCAATGTAAATATTCATATATTTTACACAGGGCTGGACCCTCAGGTGTCACTGTAATTAATCATTTCATTTAACTTGTAAAGGAACTAGATTAAATCCCATTTTGATTTAACATATGAAAAAGAAAGATAGTGTCAATTCAGAAGTGCCCTTGAGTTTTCTATCCCGCAATGACATTACCCACATAATGCTGATCAAATGTTAGCATTTCACTGTGGAAAACCAATGGAGCATTCTGTCCAAATATAAGCCATAGGTGCCAGGCATCTGTATACCTTAAGGTTTGTGAAGGTAACTCTTCGTGATTAAAACATGAGCTTTTTCTTGGTGTTAATAGAGACTGAGTGTAAAGCCATATTTCTTGCACATTTGTTCTGTGCCAGGCACTCTCACATGAGTTTTCATTTAATTTTTAAAACGCTGTGATACAGGTATAATGTGACAAGTGAAAAAACTGAAGCTCAGAGAGTAAATAATGTGACTAAGAACAAGCAAATCTTCTCCGAATTGATTGTTATTTCCATTTTACCTCTGCTTAACTTATGAGAAGACATACTTGATGTGTGTGTAAAGCAAAATATACATAGACAGGTTGAAGGGTTATATGAATATTATATCTCATAGAAAGCTTAAAATACTATTATGAAGATTTATTTATCTCATTAACAAATATCAACTCTCATTCTGTCTCATCCCTGGTCAGGATGTAGGTATAAGTCTGAAGGATCAAAAAAATATATTTAAATAAGGGGATTTCTTTTGTCTGTTTGCCTTCTCAGACTTAAAAGCCTTACCAGATATTTGCCTTTATTACTCTATTTCTTTTTTTTATTTTTATTTATTTTTATTTTTATTTTTTGAGACAGAGTCTCACTCTGTCACCAGGCTGGAGTGCAGTGGCATGATCTTGGCTCACTGCAACCTCCGCCCCCTGGGTTCAAGCGATTCTCTTGCCTCAGTCTCCCGAGTAGCTGGGACTACAGGTGCTTGCCACCAAGCCCAGCTAATTTTTGCATTTTTAGTAGAGACTGGGTTTCACCATATTGGCCAGGATGGTCTTGATCTCTTGACCTCGTGATCCTCCCACCTCAGCCTCCCAGAGTGAGGGGATTACAGGCATGAGCCACCACACCCAGCCTGTTGCTCTATTTCAATCCATTAACAAGATATTTGTCTAAGTTTGACAAATAATTAAAGAAATTACAAGAAAAATCAAAATTAGCACTTATATCATGCAAAAATATAAATTATTTTATTTTTCCCACATATAAGTAAACTGATTTCTAGTATTATTTTCTTATCAAGGAACTCAATAAATATGATTCATTACATAAATATTTATTGCGCACCCACTATCTGTCAGACATTGATCTGAGAGCTGATTAGGGAATGGTAAACAAAATAAACAAAAATTCCTGACTTTGGATCATGAATTCAGCTCAAGTTTGTAGTAAGTCCAACTAAAGATGTCCATCAGAATTACTCAAGGAGCAGTTTAAAGATGCAGAGAACTTCCATTCAGGATCCTAGGAGGTTTACATCTTTTAAAAGCTTTGCTGGGGGTTGTGATTAGGAACCTGGGGATGAGAGATTTTACTAATGTAGCAGCTGCTCACATTATTTCCCTATTAAACCTGTTCTTGCTCCTCTTTCCCTATCAAATCCCTACCCTTTGGTCAAGCATGGAAAGCATGGAAAGCAATTTGAGAAAAAAAGAGCACAGAATTCTTGCTTTGAGAATGTGTGGCTTGCTCTGCATTTCAAAAGTATTAGTAACATGTTTTCAAATCATTTTATAAGTAAAATAATGCTTATAATCTATTAGAAACATAGACACTTAGACCGGGTGCGGCGGCTCACACCTGCATTACCAGCACTTTGGGAGACCAAGGTGGATTGATCACTTGAGGCCAAGAGTTGAAAACAAGCCTGGCCAACATGGTGAAACCCCATATCTACTAAAAATACAGAAAAAAAATTAGCTGGGCATGGTGTCACATGCCTGTAATCCCAGCTACTTGGGAGGCCAAGGCACGAGAATTGCTTGAACCCCAAGAGGCAGAGGTTGCAGTGAGCTGAAATCGTGCCACGACTCCAGCCTGAGCTACAGGTGAGACTCTGCCTCAAAAAAATAAACACTGATATTTAAAGGAACACTGTGAAAATAGGAGTAAGGAAAAGCACTTACAATTTGAATAGACACCCTATAGATTTCACTGTCTTCCAAAATTGTACTGGATTACCAACTTTTGTGTTATTTTAAACCACCACTTAAGAAGAAAGTGTATACACATCCGTTATCTGCACTAATTGAAGGTGTATTGTATATTATTAAATAACTGCTTTTTATCAGTAATTCTCATTACAGGATTCACATTCCTCATTTTTGTTTCATTTTGGTTTTCCAAACATCACTTCTCTCTCATGATGAAGTCAGAATCATCGACACTTCTTTTTTAACTCTCAGACTGATCAGTTTCCCGTTACTGCCACTCCATGGTGGACATTTCCTGAGCCATTATTCTGGAAAAGGATAAATCCTAATACCCATGTGTCCTTGACTGTCTCATTCCAGAGAATCTTTAAATATACAGTGTGTTTTAGCTAATGAAATATCTGCACAGCTGAGTCGTAAATTCTGTGCAGAAGCTGATTTCTAGGTCAGAAAAATTTAAACTATGAAGTTATTAACCAGAATCAATTTGCATGTATCTTGCTTTCTTGTTACCTCAGTGTTAGGAAGGAAGGAAAGAATGGCCAGGGAATATGTGGTTAGTCCAAACTGGATGGATTTAATTCACTTGATAAATATTATTAGCCCTTAAACACCAACTTCATTTAACAAGGAATAATTTATAGAACACAAAGGAGTTTTATGCAAATTCTGGTGTGCCTTGTATTTTATGTTAGCCCTTGTCTAGGTTTATGCAGAGCAAGATAACTTGACCTTCATATTAAGTGGCTAGCTTTACTGAAGGAAAATGATTTCTGGGGCACACCAGCCCTGTACTGGCGGCTCTTTGCAAATGGGTGCTGCATGAGTATCAGTACTGAAATGCTCAGGAAAGACGGCTTCTCATTACAGCGCAGGTAGGGAAAACCTGGGGTCTGAACCATACGGTCACCAGGACCACCGACTGTGTTTCTCACTAGTTCAGAAGGCCAGATACCTATTTATTTTTCTCCTCTCATTTTTGCCTTCTCTTTTAGTAAAATTTAGGTTAGACAATGTTCGTTAAAGAAAGACAAATCATTTTAAGTGGTCAAACTTTACCTTTTAACCCTTGACAAATTTGAAGTAGTGATTGTAAATGAGATCTTTTGTTTTCTTTTTCTTTGGGGAGACTGACTTTGTTCAGGCCACTGTGCTTGGGTGTAATATTTCAGATGAGCCCTAAGGTGGGAGAGCAAAAGTGCTGTCCTTACCACTTAAACTCTGAAGTGCTCCTGCAAGAAGCTTGGAGGGTAGGCTGGGCACAAGTGGCTCATGTCTGTAATCCCAGCACTTTGCGAGGCCAAGGTGGGTGGATCACCTGAGGTCAGGAGTTCAAGACCAGCCTGGCCAACATGGTGAAACCCCATCTCTACTAAAAATACAAAAATTAGCTAGGTGTGGTGGCATGCGCCTGTAATCCCAGCTACACAGGAGGCTGAAGCAGGAGAATCACTTGAACCCCAGAGACGGAGGTTGTAGTGAGCAGAGATCATGCCACTTCACTCCATCCTGGGTGACAGAGCAAGACTCCATCTCAAAGAAAATGAAGTGTGGAGGGTAGCTTTGTATATTTTCTGAGCATTTGAGATTCAGGGTGCTGGAAGTGAGTTTGTACAAGGGCAGTTTAATCACTAACCAGAATTTTCATACGTGTTAAATAAGCGTTTCTGCTGTAAAAGGCATTAAAATTTACGTAGGGTATTCTGACCTCAAAATACTTCACTTAAGATATTGAAGAAGTTGCCTGGCCAAATGGTGAGAAAACACTTGAGTTATAAGAAGTCGTGTGAATGTTACAGAGTAATAATACCATGGCTTTGAATCTCAGTTAAAAGTTTAAAAAGCCCCATGGCTGCTGTTTAAGAAATAATTATTCAAAGATTGAATGTTCATTAATTGGTAACATACTTGTGCTATTACATTGTTATATTGTAAGAATCACCCATTCTTCCACACCTTTTATTACCACTCTCTTCTGAACACCCCCTCTCATGCTACTTCGTTCTGTACATACTTTCGTCATTGCACTTGTAACTCAGCAGTAGAGTTTTCCAGGTACATGATGGGCTGGCTGGCAGATGATTTAATAAATGCGTGCAGGGCCGGGCACGGTGGCTCACACCTGTAATCCTAGCACTTTGGGAGGCCGAGGCGGGCGGATCACGAGGTCAGGAGATCGAGACCATCCTGGCTAACACGGTGAAACCCCATCTCCACTAAAAATACAAAAAATTAGCCGGGCGTGGTAGTGGGCGCCTGTAGTCCCAGCTACTCGGGAGGCTGAGGCAGGAGAATGGCGTGAACCCGGGAGGCAGAGCTTGCAGTGAGCTGAGATCGCAAATCTGCACTCCAGCCTGGGCGACAGAGCCAGACTCCATCTCAAAAATAAATAAATAAATAAATAAATGTGTGCAGAAGGCAAAAATGGAAAAATGACAAATGAAGAGATGTGAAAGCACTTGGAAGAAAGTGCATGAAAGGCTACAATAATAAAATGGAGAAAAACATTGAAGACCTACAGTGAATGAATGCTCTAGGCTGTCTCCAGTGATACATATTATTGTAATCAAATGTATTTTTGTGATTTATTTAGAAATCTCTTTGATGGCTTGCGTTGCTTCCATCATTCAAGCAACTCTCCAATACCATTTTCATCTGAGGACTTGTTCTTCTGACCAATGTTAAATTAAATTTAGCCTAAAGCTGCCTCCTCATGTATTTTAAGCTTGGCCTACAGGTTTCTCCACTTAGGTTATAGTGAACTGTAACCTAACAGGATGTGTAAACATATTGTAACCTAGTCTTGCTTTAATCACAGAGTTTTAGCCAGTCAAAGGCGGCCAACCGTTCAATCTTGTTCAAATAAGGCAGACACCAAACTGTAACCAGTCCAGCTTTTTCTGAACCTCACTTCCATTTTCTGTGCCTCACTTTCCTTTTTCTGTACATAAATTCTATCTTACAATGTGGTACCTTAGTCTCTACATTTTCTGGTTGGTAGGACTGCTCAATTTGCAAATCATTTTTTGCTCAAACTCTGTTAAATTTAATTTGTCTAAAGTTTTTCTTTTAACACCAGTTATCTCCTGATGTATCCTTTCATTGTATCCTTAAGAAAGGAGAAAAGGAGGCCGGGCATGGTGGCTCATGCCTGTAATCCCAGAACTTTGGGAGGCCAAGGAGGGTGGATCCCCTGAGCTCCAGAGTTTGAGACTCCTGGCCAACATGGTGAAACTCCGTCTCCACTAAAAATAAAAAATAAAAAATAAATTAGCCAGGCATGGTGGCAAGTGCCTGTAATTCTAGCTACTCAGGAGGCTGAGGCAGGAGAATCGCTTGAACCCAGAAGGCAGAGGTTGCAGTGAGCCGAGATTACACCATTGCACTCCAGCCTGGACGACAAGAGTGAAACCTCATCTCAAACAAAAAAAAAAAAGAAAAAAAAAGGAGAAAAGGACTTCTTTGGGATTTCTGCTAATATGAAGATGTATGAAATAACTTGATTACCCCTTCAAGGATGATATTCATTGAAGTGTTATTCATTGTCAATTTCGATATGCATCCTTTTTGTTATTCTAGGGAAAAATAAGAGCAAAGTTTCTAGGATAGGTGCCAACCACCCAGTACATTTCTATAATTTAGTTTTTGCAAAGTAAATCTATAATTTACATCAGTCATCTCCAACTGATTTATACTGCTAAGAACAAATGGCCATTGGGCACCTAAATAAAATTCATATTATTGGGATTCTTTTTATTAAGATGCTTTTACTTATAATTTTTTAGATACTGGACCTCTAGGCTAAGTGCTAATTTATGTAAGTAGCTAGTGAAACTCCAGAGAAACAAAAAATGATCCGTTTGGAACAAAGAGCACAGGCACTCAGTCAGACCGATGAGGATTCTCATCTCAGATCCACCGAGTTATTCAAGGAACCTCAATTTTCTCATCTACAAAATAAGAACAGCAATAGGATGTACCTGATAAGATTTGTGGTGAATAAATGATTCAGGTAAAGTGCATAAGATTGGGTGTAACACAAACTAAGCATTTAAAAAATAGATTATTTTTTAAATAAAAATAATATTAACATTATTTTAAAGGCATGTGAGAAGACACAAAATGGAATAAGATTGCTGAAGAGCTCATCAGGACTACATATGGGATAGGAAATGTGAAGCTGTGAAGTTGCCCTAACAAAAGCTCCTTTGTAGTTCAGTGGCTCAAGGAATGCATAAGTTTACATATTGTTCACTTACTGCTCTTCAACAAGTGTTCCAGGACAGTGAGTTCATCTTCTTGGGGTCATTTTCAAGGTCACTCTAATTACTATCATTGCAACATATGCAAAAGGCAAAAGAATATGGAAGAGCAAATGTGGGAGATTTGTGGTCAGACATGGACGCAGCACCCGTCAGGTCCACTCCTGACCTGATTGCACTGGGGAAAAAATCATCAGCGAGCTATTCATAATTGCAAGGGATGCTGGGAAAAAGACTGTAGTTAGGCAGCCATATGTCCAGCCCTTGTTCTATGTCTGTCAGAGAAGAAGAGAGGATTTTTTTCTTGAGCTGTTAGTCCTCTAAGAGAGATTGCCAGAGCACATACAGGTTGTAAAGAAATTGCCTGCTTTTTGAGTATATGAGCCAGCTATAGTTTCTAGTTTTGTGGGGGTTTTTTTCTCTTATTAAATTAGTGAGTGGAAATAAATAGCTTGCAATACGGTTTCCAGTTCTCATTGTTATAGAATTAGGTAATATTAACTTGTTAGCAAAATACCACCTTGAATAAATATCTTTCCCAACTGAAAAAATTATAGGATACAAAAATAGAGGGTAAGTACCATGTGGATTTACTTTTTGTTTTTCATTTTCAAATGCGAATAATGTTTTCAGGTTGTGACAAACGACTGTCATATTTATTCATTCAAACATTTAAAAAACAGATAGAATAGTTTAATAAAGCTAATTTTTCTAATATGGAAAATTCTGAAACTACTCTGAAATGTGACAATAATTTTATTTTTAGTCTTTTTTTTCACTAGGCTTAAGCTATAATAGGATTCAAACATCAGAAGCCAAACAGAAAAGAAGAATTAGGGTCAGGGTTAAAAGGGTTAACCTTTCATATATTGGTAAAGAAAATGTGGAGTTTCAAGATATATATCATTTTTATTGATATTTACATAGAAGGAGATAGGCAATGTTTTTTTTATTTCTCTCTGGGGAAGCATAGTATTTGTTTGAAAGAACTATATTGGCAATCTGCCTCAGGTAGAGGGCAAGACTGCAAAGACAAACTACTATGCATAAGATTAAAATAATTTATATGCTTTCTGAAATCTATTATAGTGAGTATACAAATCCCTATCAAAGAGATTAGCTCTTAGAATGACTTCAGGTCAAAAGTATAGATATGTCATTATAACTTTCTGAAGGCAAGAATTGTGTCTGTGTTGTTCAGAAGAGTACAACCCCATGATCTAGAGGGATACCTAGTATTAATAGTGTATTAGTCCATTCTCACACTGCTGTGAAGAACTACCCAAGACTTGGTAATTTATGAAGAAAAGAGGCTTAATTGACTCACAGTTCTGCAGGCTCTATAGGAAGCATGGCTGAAAGACCTCAGGAAACTTACAATCACGGCAGAAGGTGAGGGGGAAGTAGGTATATCTTCACATGGTCGGTAGGAGAGAGAGAGTGATAAGGAGGAAGTGCCACACATTTTATGAGCATCAGATCTCATGAGAACTTACTCACTATTACGAGAACAGCAAGGGAAAAATCCCCTCCCTCCCCCGATTCAATCACCTCCCACCAGGTCCCTTCCCCAACACTGGGAATTACAATTCAACATGAGATTTGGGTGGAGACACAGAGCCAAACCATATCAGATAGTAATTTATATTTTGTTGACTGAATGAATGCAGAAGTATTAGCATGAGAGTGGCCTTGCCTGAATCCTGGGTTATATCAGCAAGCAGTATATTGGGAAGCTGTCATTTAGCAGATGACCGTGGTTGCTACAAAGACAACAGTGGATATTGCCTAAGAGAATGTTTTAAAGATATTTTTCTACAGAGTAAGAAAAGTAATTCAATACAAGTAAACAGTATATTCTGTTGACTCTTCCAGCATCATCACTCATGTGTGGCAGAGCTCATTTCTGTTTGATTGTAGAAGTCTCGGATGGTAGGCTAGAGGCTTTGCTATATTCATTCATTTACTTGTTTTTTAATATTTACTTATGCCAAACATTGTGCTTAGCATTGTGATTATAGTTATAAGCAAGAGGGACAAGAATCCTGCCCTAAGGGAGCTTATAGTTTAAGGCAAATACAATCACTGGCTTTTAAGTATGTGATTACTTAAAAGACTATTTAACAGAGACTACAAGCAAACATTTTTCAATTGCAGTGTCTGGGTCAGGGGAAATGTATCTTATGACCACAATTATAAAGTATAAATATTTGTGTTCCACATGAACAAATAATCTGGAACCTAAAACATCTTTTGCATATTGACCCACCAATTATTTAATGAGATTTGTTATCAGTGCTAGCTTTATTTTAACCTGTATGTTTTTGTTGGGTTGTGGTGGTGTTTGTTTCCATAGACATTTCAGCAGATCTTCTAAAATGATACTTCACTGAAGGCAGTACCATTCTTCCAGGAGGCATTTGCAAAGTTATCAAAATATTTTTGGTTCTCCCAAGGACTGGGGACACTGGGCAGGGGCCAAGATTCCTAGATATTCTACAGTAAACAAGACAGCTCAGTCATGCAGAGAATTGTTCTGTGCAGAATGTCTTCAGTTCCACATTGGGAAGGTCTGGGAGATATCAAGTCATTTTACTCCCTATCAGTGTTCTGAAGGTTCTGCTTTAGATGGCATATGAAAAGGCAGTCCACTCACACTCTGGGGCTCAGGACCCAAAGAACCCTACCAGAATCTGTGGGGACTAGTGCTGTGTTCATAGTGGAGCTGTGACCCTTGGATTACCCCTACCTAACCAACAGCAAGGAAGAAAAAATTTCAAAGTCATGAGTCTAGTCCTCTAGAGGTTAAAGGAGGAACAGGGTAGGATGGAAGATTTTCTTCCATAATTTGTCTTATTGTGGAAAAAACATGCAATCTAATTCTCATGTTAAGATCATTAATTAATTTCTAAAATACAGACCCAAGGCTATCCTATCTTGTCTTAAAAGAATCAGGCATTGGATTAAGGTACTTTTCTGTTTCATCAAAGCTTACAAGAGCTTTCCTATTTTACTGAGGTAGAATTCTTTTTAATTCTAATGAGATTTATCCTTTCTTTGTTCTCTTAAAATTGAATCCAAACCACACCCTTATCAATGCTTCTATTGCCCAGGTTAAAGATCCCAGAGGACTCCACCCTCCTGTTTTTTCAAAGGAATCTGTCCGAAACCATCAGGGATGTTGTGATCAACATCCTGAAAGGTTTTATTTACCTTAAGTATGTCAGGCAGCCCCCAACTGAGTTTTGTAAACCATTGTGTTTCATTTAAATAACACAATAAAACCTCACTTATCAGGAAGTGAGTTAACTGTAAACCTCAAATATCTAGGGCATAGTACGCCCAAGCAACAAAGTTCCTGATTTTTATGCCGATAATGGAAAACCTTCAGACTATCCTCAAAGTCCATTTATTCGAAATTGACATACAATTCTAGGAAGCTTGGTTATCTGGATTTCTAGCTCACAACAGAAAGTGAACAGCCAGAGATTTATTTAGTTCAGACTGACCACAAAAGGAGACTGCCTATAACCTAGCAAGGAAAAGGTATGGAAAAAAATATATGAAACATTAATTTAAAAATAATTAACAAGCTTCCAAGCCAGGAGGGTTGGAGACCAGGTGGTTGTGTTCAGAGAAGCCAGCACACTGGGTAGTTTCTGAAGCACTGTTGGTTCTCAGCTCTTGCTGGGATCTTGTCATTGGTGATCACCATAACCATACTGGAGCAAGCCAGAGTGGTTTGTAGCACATTTTACAAGGTTCCCCTCAAACTTGGGAGTGTTTGAAAGCAGTGTTAATTATAAGACAAAGCTATAGTTGTCTTAGAAGATATATTTTGTTCATCTTCATATTTCCCACAGCATCTCGCTACAGGGAATACAAAGAAATAAAAAATCACTTTTTTTAAGGATATCTTGTTCCCTAATAAAACCATATAGATGAGGCAATTGTATGTAGAATTCATTCCAGAAATCCACCTTTGAAAGTGAGAACTGTTCAAAGCAGGAAACAACAAATTCTCTAGTTTCCTAAGCTTCCCCAGCAAATGATAGATGTCATTCTGACCTACAGATTTCTTGGTACTGTATGTATTATGGCAAAGCCCACAGTTACATTTGCACCGATCTAATAATTCACTTGATTTTCTCATATGCATTTGGATCTATGATGACTCAGTCTCACTATAACATACAGAGTCAGGCTCGTTCATTAACTTCTCAACACTCACTACAGTGATGAAGGGCGCTTCTCCTAGTCAGTCTGTACTGTGATGAATAAAGAGGACTTAAGAATTCGACTGAAACTCAATGCTACCAAAATGAAACATATCTGTTCCATAATAATTAAAGCTTGTAAAACAGATCTTTATCTCTTTATTAATAACTCTTAGGTTAATATAATTGCATTCGTATTCGTGGAGTAGAATTCTACCTACCAATTTATTTCAGGGAGATGTTAATAGACGTTGATAACATAGCATGCATAGCCCTAAAATGTTTGTATGTACTGGACCACTATTATTCTAATACCCAATGTCTAATAAGGAAGAAAAATATAGTCATTGCTGAAATAATGATAAACAATGAAGGTTCTCTGAAAGAATGAAGCAGGTGCTATAAGTGCAAAAAGTGATGGAGAGTAATGGCTGACCTGTTTTCTGTGTGAAGTTTTGAGTTATAGAACCATCGAGTTCTATAACTAAATTTTGATGCCCAGAGGTGACAGCATAAGTAAGCAGTTTGCTTTCCTCAATGCTACTTCTTCTCATGTTATTCATATCTGAGATTTTTAATGTAACATTTTCACATAATTTTACATAATGCTTTGCATAATAATTTTGCACGGAGGTATATTTTAGGCTATTTGTATTTAGTTTATAAGGGAATTCTGAGATGTATGCAGTTGTTTGAGTTTTTAAGCATTAGACAAGCGGCTTGTGATCACTGAAGAGTTTTATCCATACTCTATTTAATGGAATTTAAAATAGACCACATATCTTGCTGTAGCCTCAAATTTTTCACTTGACAATAAAATTACCATTTTTTCTGTCACATGACATTGTGAATATGATTTGTAAAGGACTTTGAGAATTTCAAGACAAATGTATGAAAGGTTTTTAGTGTTGTTACAATTTGTATCCTTCATCCGTGAAATAGTTTCAAATTAATATTTCTTCCAAACTTCATTTAGTTGTTAATTCAAGGCGTGAAATACTGAAAGATCAACTGTTTACATTTCTTATCCTGGTTTACTAATGAATGTGTATTACATCTCCATTCAGTATATACAACCTATTTTAAAGGAACTGTAGAAAAGACAGCCTCATTAAGAATGTCTGAATCGTATATTTTTTATGTACTTGCCAGTGGCTATGTGAAGTAGAAGTTCAATAAAAGCCATCCATTTTAATCCTGTGCCTTCCTCACTTTAATGCTCAATAAACATTTGGTAAATGAATGTCGAATGTTAATGCATTCTGTTTGCCCATCTCCTGAAAGAGACAAAAGAAAGTAGGTACCTTAATAAAGCAGCAGTGGCTTAAGCACTTAATCCTGGTGGAATGAAGATGTTTAAAGAAGAGCCAGTCTTCCCGAGTCACTCTAGGTTCGGCACAGTCAGTCCATTGCAAACACCTTATGTGTGGTTATTTCATATAATTAAGTAATTCCCAGCACTGCCAAAGAAAATAATGCTAGATCTTGGTGTTTGCTGTATAAATAACAACACTGAATATCTTATACAACCCTCCTGCACTTAGCATGGATACCTGAAACTGTCCGTTGAGGCTTAGGGTAGGGAAAAGCTTGTCTTGACGTAATAAAATACTTTCAAAGAATTATACCTCCTGAAACTTTAAATAAATGTCTCAACATGTTAATTAGGATAGAGCCTTTTATATCTAGTATTTTAAATACCTGTGTACTAAGTGGTGGGCGGAAGATATATTTTTGTTCATCTTCGTATTTCCCACAGCATCTTGCTTGGTGCTTGCACGTAGCAGGTCTTCATTAGTGCAAGTTGAATGAGTCAGTGAATGGTAGGCTACGTGTACCCCTTCCCCACCCCAACAAACAAGGTGCTGTGTAATCATTGTAATGATATTGCACAAGAAGCAGCACATTTACATGAAAATGGTTGGCAATTGCTTATTGGAATACGAAGATATTAATAGCATAGATGTAAATGATTCCAGATTTATCCAACATTTTGGAAGTTTTCTTCATGCTTTATAATTTTTGAGTTAACTGAAATTATTAAATGCTTGAACGCTCACAGTTTTAAAAATTATTAAATTATTAAATGCTTGAACGCTCACAGTTTTAAAAAATTGGCTTGTTTATTAAAAGCAGTTCTGCTTCAAATTGCCTTGGCTATTAAAAGCAATTTTTCAAAGGAAAGGTTATTTTTTATTTTATAGTTCTGGGATATTTTTTCCCCTTAGAAAAACTCTTTGTTGACAGAGTCTACTATGTTTTTTGGTAAATTATTGCAGCTATTGATGAATTTCAGAAGCGCGCAAGTTGGTTTCATAGATATTCATGTGGTAGAGCTTGGACTATCACAGAAATGTGAGACAGTGGTGTGATTCCTAGTTCTCATGCATCTGGTTGTCTGAGGGCTCCTGCCAGGAAATGTGAAGCCTAAGGCTTCTTTTGTAAGAAGTAAGAGAATCAGCAGTATAGATTGTCTTATAATCAGGTACTTGATGCTTAAATTTGTAGATATTTCCACAGTGTTGGAAGTCAAGCATTCAGGTTTAATTAAATGGCTCCATACCTCAATCAAAAAAGCAGGGGTGAAAACCAATCAGAGCTTGAGCATTTTCCCCCCTGGGCTTTATGGCTTTCCCCCCCACCCCTTTTTGAGAGGCTTATCTTGAATGTCTGCATGCTTTAGCAGAGATGAAACTCACATTTGAATATGTATGCATATACACCTTTGGCTGAATTTTACCTCAATAGAAAACATGTTATTTTGAAGAAAAAAAAAAAAAAAAAAAACCTAGTATATTATCCATTACATTTTACCTAGGATGTTATTTTATATTAATTTATCAAAATGGAAGTGGGGATGAATATGAGTACCCTAAACTTTTTTAAAAGGAGCTGCAGCAAAGGAAATCACAGCCTTTTTGGACAAACGAATCTTAGCCATAAAACCACAAAACAAAAGAGGCTGGAGAATTAAACTGCAGTATTATCCAGCCTTATCACTCCAACGAAACAGCACTATGTCTTTTTAGATATCCAAATTTGTTCTTAAGTCTGTGTATAAAAATAGCAAATATAGTCAGTGGCTTTTAAAAATGTGTTTTGAAATAAACTGTAAAATTAAGACATTTTGAAATTAAAAAACAGATGTGGTCATGCCAAGCTTTACACATTTTTACACAGCCAGAAAGGGACCGAGCAAACAAGTTCTGGCCCCTGCTCTCTCTACTGGAAGAAAATTTTGAGTGCTTACTTAAGGAGTAAGGTCATTATTTTTTACAGCACCTGGAGAAGCTTCATTGAATCATCTGGAATCCACTTCCAAGATGTATCCTTTCATGTCTTTTGATATATCAAATACTTTTGTTTAAAATAATTTTATAATTATTTTTCCCTCCAGAATTTGTCTCCACAGTGGGTTCTCCATTCTTGATTTAGAACGAGATTTCTAAAATACTGTGCATCATATCATCCCATGTTAAAAATCATCACTGAAATCCTCACTTTGCCTGAAAAATATATATATATATATGTATAGTTTATTGTAGCACGACAGTCAAGAGCCTCTTTGATTAGCCACTAACCTGTCTTTTCACCTCATGACCAGCCTTGCCTCTTTGTCTACCTTTTTGTGTGGTCTTCTTGTCTATTGCTGAACACACTGAGCCTTTTGCCCACCTACACACCTTTCCTTACACTAGTCCCTCTCCCTTCATGAGCTCCTCTTCTCTTTTTTTACTTTCATATGTGCAAGGTATTTTCTCTGACTCCGAGCTCCAGGTCGATTTGCTTTTTCCTTCCTTTGAGTTCTTTAAAGGGGCCGCTCGGCTCATGTGTGGTTTGTATTGTCTCTGACCAGAACTCGGCTGTTATTCTTATCTTGACGCCTCTGTTCATAATTTGCATTTTTTCTCTGACCGCTTTGAAGATTTTATTTTTATCACTGGTTTTAAGCAGTTTCATGATGATGGTCCTTGGTGTTGTTTTCCTCATATTTCTTGTGCTTGGCATTTGCCAAACTTCTTGAATCTATGCACTTATAGTTTCCATCAGATTTGGAAATTTTTCAGATGTTCGTTTGTCTTCAAATATTTTATCCGTTTTCCTTTCCCCTCGCCCAAACCACTAATACTTCTGAGATTCCAATTATCTTTTCATTTAGCCATCTGAAATTGTCCCACTGCTCATTTTTTTAAATGCTTTTTCATTTTTTTTCTGGTCTTTTTTCTCCCTGGTTTCTTTCCGATGGTTAATATCTCTATATATCTCACTAATCTTTTCTTCAGCAGGTTCAAAATATGCTATTAATCCAAGATAGTGTATGTTTTATATCAGATATTGCATATTTTATCTCTCGACATTTGATTTGGTTCTTTTTATGCCTTGTATGATTCCTCCTTATCATGTTTGTGCTTTACTTTCTTCAACATAGAGAGAGATCGTGTGTGTATAAGCTCTTTTTTTTTTTTTTTTTTTTGGAAACGGAGTCTCGCTCTGTCACGGGTTCATGCCATTCTCCTGCCTCAGGCTCCTGACTAGCTTGGACTACAGGCACCCGCCACCATGCGTGGCTAATTTTTTGTACTTTTAGTAGCGACAGGGTTTCAC
This sequence comes from Macaca nemestrina, assembly GCF_043159975.1. Taxonomy (NCBI): domain Eukaryota; kingdom Metazoa; phylum Chordata; class Mammalia; order Primates; family Cercopithecidae; genus Macaca; species Macaca nemestrina. The sequence goes on along the minus strand of NC_092125.1, from coordinate 9,440,760 downwards.
CATGTTAGCCAGGATGGTCTCGATCTCCTGACCTCATGATCCACCCGCCTCCGCCTCTCAAAGTGCTGGAATTACAGGCGTGAGCCACTGCACCTGGCCGTGTAAGATCTTTTAATGTCCTCATCTACGAATGGTATCATCTATGTCATGTCTGGGTCCATTTATACTGATTGATTCTTTTTCTCTTTATGTGTTGTATGTTTCTGCTTTGTTTACATGTCTAAGGATTCTTTTATTTGATACGAGATATTTTGAGTTGCTGGGGACATCACTGGGTCCTAGAGTTTCTGTATTCCTCTAAAATGTTTTATTGTTGTTTGGGGATGCATTCAAATTGGAAACAGTTCAGTCTTTTCTAGGCTTGCTTTTTAACTATGTTAGCAGGAACCAACGAGTGCCTACTCTGGCGCTACCACTGAGGCAATATGCTTCAGAGTGCTCAGCCAAATGCCTCATGGGTTGGGGGGCCTTTTCACTCTGGCTGGTGGAAATACAAACTGCATCTGGCCTGGGTGCTCTGCAGATTGCCCCTGCAGCTTCTTCCCAGTGGTCCTGTTCCTGGACGCAGGTGGATTTCTCACACACTTGCATTGATCAGTTACACCGGACAGATGTCTGGAGTTTTCTCGCTTTGCCATTTTCTTCTCTTTGGTAGTCTGCCCTGCTGACTCTAGCCCCCTTAGCCTCCCAGAATTCCCAATTCAGTCTCTCCAATTCAGCAAGAACCTGAGCTCTGTTTGAACGTCCCTGCCCTGCACTGCAGCCTGGAAGCTCTCTCCCGGGAGTAGACTGGAATGATCCTCGGGTTCACTTCGCTTCGTTCCCTTTTCTTGGAGATCACTGTCATGCATTGCCTGTTGCCCAGCGTCTGAAAACGATTGCTTCATCTGTTTTATCCAGCTTTGTAGTTGAGGCAGGAGGGTAAATCCAGTTCTTTAACTCTCTCATGACCAGAGCAGAAATTTAGCTTACCCTTTTCAGCTCCTTTAATACTAGTTCAACAATCACATCCCTAACCAAAGTTTGGGAATCCCTCTTCTTGCCGGGAGAATTGACTGTGACTTCATCTGCAGTTTTGCAGTTTTTCACTTTCTCTAGCATCATTATATAACATCTGTGTTCTATGCTGAGAGGTTTACCAGTTCCTTCTCAATAAATCATGAACTTCTTGAGAGCAGATTTTATGACACACCATTTTTGAAATCCCCAGTTGCATAGAACAAAGAGTGTGGTACATAAATGGTCCTTAATAAAGGTCAGTGGAATGAATAGATTGAGTGTCTCCAAGGGTATTTATAACATGTTCACGTTTATTAATATGTGATCATTGGGCCTGTGTTTAACATTGCAGATAAATACGTCTGCCTATATTTGCTTTCACTCTGCTTTCTCTGCTGTAGTTTTCTGTATAATTTTACCAGTGGCAAGAATGAGGAAATAATGAGAATGTTCATTAAATTTGTAGATGATTCCAAAATCCAAAAGGAATCATAATCTCAAAATATAAGATTAGAGCTAATTATGTCCTTGACAAGTAGGATGATCACAAAGAAAGCAAGTAAAATTAAATGAAACTACAAGGTATTTAATTTTAAAAGGAAACAAAGCCACATGTCATGATAAAAAAGGCTGGATTCAAATAAGATTGTAGGAGCCATAGTGAATCACAAGTTAAAAATGAGTCGAAAATGAAATTTCCTGTTGTTATAAGATGCTGGGTAAGAATGGCAGAGTATAATTGTGTCTATTGTCCTTTTATAGTCATAATTGTAAAACTATTATAAAATTCTGTGGCATTTTTGAGGTCCATTTTTATTTTAAGAGCACCAGAAAATATAGGGTTTTAAGAAGATCGCTGTTAAAATGCTGCCAATGGAACCCGTGAGGAAATCTTATTCCCTTTTTCTCTTTTGCTTTTTTTGTTTTTCTGGAAGAACAAAGTGCATACACAGAAAACTATCATGTTTTAACAAAGAAAATATTCAAACCAAAAAGAACAACCACTGCCTTAAATTGAAACAAAAGCCTTGGTATTGGGAGTTCATAAATGAAAAACATGACAAATGGTTATTAACATTCACTAGATTTTCAATGGGTGCTGTACTAACTGCTTTTAAGGCATGCAAAGAACACCTAGCATGCAAATAGCTCCTTTGACTTTTCAATGTCTCATGAATATATAATATCATTTAAACCTCATCGCTATTCTGTGAAATACTATTTGCATTGCACAGATGATAAAATTGAGTAGTCCCAGAGAAAGGAACTTTCTTTCAAGTCAAGTAGCTAATTAACGACATCGCCCAAACATAGAGCTCTCTACAATACTATGTAGAACAAATAGTAATCCAAATGCACGAATATAGGCCAAAGTGCTTTGAAAGCACCAAAGTGCTATGAAGTGGGAGGCAGTAAATATTATTGTCTGTAATCTGGAGATCTGGCCCCACCCCCGAAAAAGTGCTGCCATGAACTCCCATGAATCATTTCAATATTCAAGAAAAAAGGACTCATTAATTATCTTTCACATTCGGGCACTGGGAATATAGAAGACAAACAATTTAAGACCTTTTCTCTTGGTGGAGCTTTTATCTCATTAAGTCCTTGGGGGCTGGCTGGACGTGGTGATTCATCCCTGTAATCCCAGAACTTTGGGAGGCCTAAGAAGGAGGATCACTTGAGGCCAGGAGTTTGAGATAAGCCTGGGCAACATAGCAAGACTCCTATCTCTAAAAAAAAAAAAGAAAAAGAAAAAAAAACTAAAAAAAAGAAATTGGTCAGGCATGGTGAGCACATGCCTGTAGTCCCAGCTACTCAGGAGCTGAGGTGGGAGGATGGCTGGAGCCCAGGAGTCTGAGGTTGCAGTGAGCTGTGATTGCACCACTGCACGCCAGCCTGAGTGACAGAGTGAGATCCTGTCTCAAAAAACAAAACCAAAAAAATCCTGAGGGGCTAAAGTGGACATTAGCATGATAAGCTGATGACACTTCCAACGACTTCCTCATTCTGCCAGAGTTACTAATTTGTCCTACTGTTCCACCTTCATTAATGTGCTTATCTTACGTTGATTTGTATATCTCTTTAAGAATTCAAAGTTGACAGGGTCCTTGGAAGTGGATGTTGAAAATTTGGCCAAAAGGGGGAATATTGACGCTAGTTGGAAAAATTATCCTTGGCATGAGGAAGGGCCTTATCTTCCATTAGAACAGAAGGAAAAGAGAAAAGAATTAGCATAGAAGGTGCTAGTGAGTGCGTATTGAGCAAGTTCCCATCCGAATTGTTCTGTGTCTCAGTGAATTCTATGGCGCACATCAGCTGCCCTGACTGTGTGTATTGGGAATGAGACTTGGGTATGGGCAAGGAGGTGAAGTGGAATAGGGGTTTGAGGAAACCCAAAGAGGTTTTAAATAGCTGCTGTACAAAATCTCACTTCTCTGAATCACTTTATCTCCTTTCTCAGTGTGCATACAGATGCCTGCTGCAGTTGTCCATAACAGAAAACAATTATGTTTACAGGCAAATCTCCAACTATGGGAAAATGAGTTGATAAATTCAGCTACATTAACTCAATAAATCATTTTGGCAAGAAGAGGCTATTCTCTAGCCACGTCTCATGAGATTTATCTCTGGGCTTGACAAATTCTGAACAGGTGAAGTCATCTTCCACATAGTTACTATTCAAGAGAGTACGGTTCAGTGAGCCAGAAATTGCCTTTTGTTGGTGAACAAGTGTGATCCTGTGAAGGAATTTAGTCATGCAGTTGACTGGCCTCCACTGAGGGGAAATACTATGATTCTAAAAAGGCTTTGCCTTTTTCCGTCATCTACATGTCAGAATATTCCAGAAAAGAAAATTCCTTGGGCATCTGAAATCCCAGACTTACAACAGTGTGAAAATGAAAGAAGCCTCAGGGATTCTTAGTAATTCCTCATTTTAGAGATGAGGTGATGGGACCAGTCGCAGGGTGCCTTGACCAGGTTGTTCGAGATGGCACTAGGGGTGCCACAGTTGGGCCACCCAGTCTTTTTGCAGTAAAGGTTGATCTTGCATGACAGAAGCAGCAAAATACTTTGCAGATCTCTTCGTTCAAGCAGCCTAGGGATCTATGTCTGTCCTCCCTGATGCTCCGTTGTCTAATAGCAAACGCTGGGGTCCTTGGCCATGGGTCCTGGTGCCTTGCCTGCTACTTACGCACTCACCACTAGGGAAGTAAGTCCTGTTCAGGGTCAGGCCTGGTTAATGCTTTATTATTTTCTAGTTATGACATTTGTGATGCTAATTGTTTATAGCAACAGACAAGAAACCTATGCAGACTTTAGTTTGACAGTCTGTGACATTTGACAGTAATCAACTGAACACATATTTTTAGGACAAAAAACCAAGTGGTTGAACTTCTTGATGTTGCTGGTGTCAGATTGGTATTAAAAACCGAAACCTACTTCTTTCCTTACACACAAAAAATGACTTTGTAGGGAGAGAGCCCAACTTCTTTCTTTTAACTGCTGTATTTGATGTAAGAGTGTTTGGATATGTTAAAAAGGGCCTCAAGCGGTTAGTATATTCAACATGCATTCATATGTTCAAACTGGGGGAAAAAATCAAATTGGCAATGAACTAAGTTTAATAAAATGAACGGGTATTTTCTTTTTTATGGTTTTTTTTTTTTTTTTTGAGATGGAGTTTCACTCTCGTCGCCCAGGCTGGAGTACAATGGCGCAATCTTGGCCAACTGCAACCTCCGCCTTCCGGGCGCAAGCAATTCTCCTGTCTCAGTCTCCCAAGTAGCTGGGATTACAGGCACCCATCACCACACCCGGCTAATTTTTGTATTTTTTAGTAGAGACAGGCTTTCACCATGTTGGCCAGGCTGGTCCTGAACCCCTGACCTCAGGTGATCCACCCACCTTGACCTCTCAAAGTGTTGGGATTACAGGTGTGAGACACGGCGTCCAGCCATGCATGAATATTTTCTTAACAAAAATAAATGCCAGATCTGAGAGAGATAAGAAAGAAGAAATGGCATGTCTAAATAACTGAAGCCCTGAGGGGTTATCATCAAATGTAGGATTACCATATATGGATATGATGCCACATGGGGAGAATAAAATGGAGAGGAAGCAAGAAGAAAAGCAGTCCATGCATCACAGTGCTTTGTCACCAACACTTGTTGGAATCTAAGGTAGATAACTAGAGTCTCTTAAGCTGAATAAATATATTTATAGTAAATAAATACAGGGAGAGGATCAAGAAAAACAACTAATAGGTATTAGGCTTAATACCTGCATGATGAAATAATTTATACAACAAAGCCCAATGACACAAGTTAACCTATGTACCAAACCTGCACTTGTATCTTTGAACTTAAAAGGCCCCAAAAAAGGAATAAATTAAATGTGCTCTGGCCATTCAAAGCATTTGTGGATGTAAAATACAAATGAAGTTCACAAGATATCTATCTATAGATAGATATAAATATAGAGAGATATAGATGATAGATATAGATGTGGACATGTATATAGATACGGACATACAGATAGATAGATAGATATATAATTTTTTTGAGACAGGGCCTTGTTCTGTCACCTGGGCTGGAGTGCAGTGGTGCGATCTGGGCTCACTGCAACCTCCGTCTCCCGAGTTCTAGTGATTCTCCTGTCTCAGTCTCCTGAATAGCTGGGATTACAGGCACATGCCATCATGCCTGGCTAATTTTTGTATTTTTAGTAGAGACAGGGTTTCGCCATTTTGGCCAGGCTGGTCTCAAATTCCTGACCTCAGTCGATCCACCCGCCTCAGCCTCCCAAAGTGCTGGGATTACAGGCATGAACCACCGCGCTCAGTCTCACAGGATATATATTAAATAATAGAGCAAAAATAGAAAATATAGGCAGAAAGGATATTTGCTTGCTAATTATATTTTTTCTCAATTAGTTTCACCTCTTCCCCAATTGACTTTTGTATTTTTTTTTCTGATAAAAGTTCAGAAAATCTTTGTCACATGGAACATGAAAACCAGGCTGGCGTGATTTTTTTAAGTAAATGGATATTGTTTATACATACCTAAGATAAATTAAATTGCTAATTAAATGTTAGGGTATTAATGACGTAAAATGTGTGGTCCTTAGGAATCTAAACTTTCAGGCATGAGAATTTCCAACTCTGAATCCTCCAATTTTTTGCTCCGGAGGAAAGGAGGGGATGCAATTCAAAGACAAACATCTTGGACTTTCATAAAACATCTTCCTATTCCTCTGTACGTATAGATTTCCTATAATAAAAACAGCTTCTTTAAAGAGGAAGCAAAAGGGGATTTTGGGGATTATTATATTCTCCTTTGATTGTAGCACACATTAATTATACTAACTTTCTAGAATCAATGTGGTTAACAAATCAATTTGGTTGGTCAGTTAAAATCAATGACTATAATTATGTAATAAGTGAAGTATATGTACAGCATGAATAATGGTCCTAATAGAAATTGCTGTAGTTTACTTAGTATTTATTATGTGCCAGGTGATTTAGGTATATTATTTTATTTAATCTTCACAATGATCATGCAATATACAGATTTTCTTGCAGAAGATCACATAGTTTGTAACTGATGGAATCAGATGGATCTACCTGGTTTTCCAAGCTAAATCCTTTTCCATTACACCTGAGTTTCCTCAGGTGTTTTCTGCAGTGATGTGCGTGTCAATCACCTGGGTATCTTGTTTAAGAGCAGGCCCTGGTTCATGTGGGCTGGAGTGAGACGTGAGAGCCTGCATTTATAACAAGCCCCGGGTAATTTCAATGCTACTGGTCCATAGGCCACAGTTTGAATAGCAACATTCTAAAGAACAATAATTCCAGAGTACGTCAATAGACAGGATTAAAACAACAACAACAGCACAATGCCCCTATTCAACGTAATAGGAAAGACTGAGCAAAACAGGCTTGAACTGATCCCTTCATTGCAAGTCATCTCAGAGGTTTTAATTTGCTAATATGCATTGTGATTTTCCAAAAAGAGAATAGAGTATGCCCAATTTTTCAGATCTATTTGCTAATGTAAATTATTTCTCCTAAAGCATATCTCAGGATTAACATTCACTTCAGAAGCATTGAACTCCATCAAGCTATTTAAAGATCAGATTTTTGGAGGGAAAACACTGAAATGAAGGCAGTAGTCAGGATAGGGTAAAATTACATAGCCGTTGATGTACCTAATATGTGCCAGGTTGATACTGGAGTTGGGAAGGGATGGATGAATATGTGATACAAAAATGAATAACGCAGCACTTGTGCCTTCCAGAAAGCTCAACCTGGTGAAAATACACACGTAAAAATTAATTGCAGGGCAAAATTAAATAAATGCTAAATGCAGGTTGAAATAAACATGCTGTAAAGAATAAAGGAATTGTGAATTCTAAACATTTGGTAGTGATTTGCGATTCTCCTTTTTTCCTTCATCTGAGACTTCCTTTATTACAATCCTTAGACACTGGTGATTGCTCACGGAGAGATGTAGAGGGCTGAGAATGTTTTCCAGATGTAACCTTTTCCCATATCAGAAGTCCAGAAGTCTCTTCTTCGCCTTACTTCTCCCTAAGGGCCAGAGTAAAATGACAACAGCTTTTTTTTTTTTTTTTTCCAGATGGAGTCTCTGTTACCCAGGCTGGAGTGCAGTGGCATGATCTCAGCTCACTGCAACCTCCACCTCCTGGGTTCCGCAGTTCTCCTGCCCAGCCTCTTGAGTAGCTGGGATGACAGGCACGCGCCACCATGCCCAGCTAATTTTTGTATTTTTAGTAAAGACAGATTTTCACCACGTTGCCCAGGCTGGTCTCCAACACCTGACCTCAAGCGATCCACCAACCTTGGCCTCCCCAATTGCTGGGTTTATAGGCGTGAGCCACCGCACCTGACCTAAGCGACTTTTTTTTTTCTTCTGAATATGTTCTTCATGATTTTGCACATCTATGCTAGGAATTTCTTCTTTCATTCAGTTGTTCTATAGGGAAAGTGGCAGGGATATTGACACTTGCCTTTCCCTCCCAGGACGGGGAGAACAGGTAGGCAATGGATAAGTAGGGAAGGACTGCTGTGCCTGCCACCAGCCTGGTGAGGCTTTGATCTGTCCTACTCTGCATTTCCCTGGATCTGATCTCAAAGGTCTCTGGCAAAGGCATTGATGTTATTGTTATGTCAACTCTGTAAGACTTGGCCTCAGAGCTGTCTAAGAACTTTAGTATCAAAGTGGCAGGATTTCATAGACAGAGAGCCCCAAGATGTTCTTTTCTTTAAAATGTGAATTTTGGTAATGAGATGACTGACCTATTCAGCATGTAGAACAGTTGTATAAGCACTGTGTTCCGAAAGGAGTCGTGACATTTTGCCATCGACTTTGTTACTGTAGCTCTTCTCCTTCCAGATCACTCAGTAAATGCATCCATTTTTTTCCTGTAGGTTTAGAATTATTTGTGTGGTGCCTGTAATCCCAGCACTTTGGGAGATCAAGGCGGGTAGATCACCTGAGGTCAGGAGTTCAGGACCAGCCTGACCAACATAGCGAAACCCTGTCTCTACTGAAAATACAAAAATTAGCCGGGCGTAGTGGCGGGTGCCTGCAGTCCCAGCTATTTGGGAGGCTGAGGCATGAGAATTGCTTGAGCCCAGGAGGCGGAGGTTGCAGTGGGCAGAGATCACGCCACTGCACTCCAGCCTGGGAAACAGAGTGAGACTCAGTCTCAAAAAAAAAAAAAAAAAAGTTATTTGTGTGGGGCTCACCTATTTCTTTTAGGGCCATCCATCACCTTCTTTTTAGCTAAACTCTGTTACCGGGGCACCTCACACTTAAAAATCACAAAAACTAACCAAAAAAGCCAACGTAATGATCTTATCTCATTTTCAAGTACTTCTAGATTCTGGAGCATTCTGGTTTCATACTCACAAAAGCTCTATATCAAAATATGTTGAACACTGTCTATGGAAAATTCCACAGTGCTTGGAGAGTACAGCCGACCTATGGTATTTTCAGATTTATTAGCTTTCATTTCAACCATGTGTTGTTGCTCCTAAAATTCACGGGACGTAGGTTTGTGGAGGCCTAGATCTGAATGGGCTCCAAGATCAGTGGGTGGGCCTAGACAGTGTATGTGTTTGCAGATTCATTTGGCTTTGTGGCCCTTTCCTCATCTCAGTTTAGTCAGTAATGCCTGTAGTATGATAAATTTATTTTTTTTGCAGCAACAACAACAAAAAATGGTCAAGTGAAAGACATAATCTTAGTGAAATGTGAAAATTGGTTTAACTTGTGATTTGAGGATATAGACAGGAAATCTGTACCATCCTGTGAAGATGTGCTTCAGAAGAAGGCTAAGAGCCTGGATAAAAATTTCAATAATCATGATGTTGAGGATCCAAGGATCTTTGCCTTAGGCACGTAGTCTGCTGTTATGGGGAATGAAGGAAAGGACCTCATGGAAGAGGACTGCTTGAATGACCAGGAAAGGTTCACCGTGCCCAGGAAAGTGGAGGGACCAGAGTGATGACAGCTACAGAGGGAACTATTAGACTTAAAATAATGATCATTGGTGATACAAGGAACCACAAGCCTTTGTTCATAATCATGCTTCTTATCTCAAAATGAAAGTACCCAAGTGAGTTTTACATCAATTTGTCTTAAGATTTTTTAAAGTGGCATTCAGGCCAGGCACAGGGACTCACACCTGTAATCCCAGCACTTTGGGAGGCTGAAATGGGCAGATCACTTGAGGTCAGGAGTTTGAGACCAGCCTGGCCAAAATGGTGAAACCCTGTCCTTACTAAAAATACAAAAATTAGCCAGGCCTGGTGATGGGTGCCTGTAATCCCAGCTACTATGGAGGCTGAGGCGGGGGAATTGCTTTAACCTGGGAGGCAGAGGTTGCAGTGAGCCAGGATCACCCTACTGCACCCCAGCCTGGGCAACAGAGCCAGACTCCTTCTAAAAAGAAAAAAAAAAAAATGACATTCAAAGAAAACATCCTTTCTTAGTTTCACATTTCAGAGGATGCTAATCTTTTTATTTTCAGTGAGTAAGTTATTCAAACTTTTAATCTCAGAAGCATTTTAGCCACCATCTCCCTCCTTCATTTCATCCAACATGTCGTTCTCAATATTTCCTCCCAAATATCTCTTCAGTTCTAGCCTCTTTCCGTTTGCGCCTTTGGGCTTGCCTCCTCTCTACCCTGGATTATTGGAATAGCCTCCTAATTGATCTCGTTCCCTGAGACTCCTAGCTCCAAACTCCTCTCCACACTGCCGCCAGGATTCCCGTCAAAAAAAGAAAAAAGAATGGAAACGTGTTCATACAGCACCTCCACTTCCAGCACACTCTCCTACAGAAACACTCGCTTCTGAGCACAAAGATATGTCAGGTTGTTCATTGCAGCCTTATTTGTGACAAAACAACTGTGTGACCTAAGTGGACCTCAACGCAGAAATGATGAAATTCATTCTAGTGTGTACATAATGTAGACCGAGAGTCGTCAAACATTTCCTGTATGGGGCAGATAGTATTATAATATATCAAGCTTTGCGGGCCATACGGTCTCTATCATAATTACTCAACTTTGCTCCTGTATCAAGAAAGCAGCCATAGATAATACATACGTAAACGGCTGTGGCTGTCTTCCACACAGCATGCCCCATTTGGCCTACACGCCCATGGGTTTCAAAGCCCTGTTTTAGATTAACATGCAGATATGAAAAGCAGTGTGGTCAATCTGTATGTGTGGAGAGGAAAGGATATCCACAGTAATTCTCAGGTCAAAAAGTAAACTGCAAAAATATCCTATATTTCTTTGTGGTTCTATCTTTGTTAAAAAGATAGATACAGAGACAGACAGGAGATAGAGACATACAAACAGAAACAAAAGAAAGATAAAATAGGGGGGCGGAGCAAGATGGCCGAATAGGAACAGCTCCAGTCTCCAACTCCCAGCGCGAGCGACACAGAAGACCAGTGATTTCTGCATTTTCAACTGAGGTACTGGGTTCATCTCACTGGGGAGTGCCGGACGATCGGTGCTGGTCAGCTGCTGCAGCCCGACCAGCGAGAGCTGAAGCAGGGCGAGTCATTGCCTCACCTGGGAAGCGCAAGGGGGAAGGGAATCCCTTTTCCTAGCCAGGGGAACTGAGACACACAACACCTGGAAAATCGGGTAACTCCCACCCCAATACTGCGCTTTAAGCAAACAGGCACACCAGGAGATCATATCCCACACCTGGCCGGCAGGGTCCCACACCCACGGAGCCTCCCTCATTGCTAGCACAGCAGTCTGTGATCTACAGGCAAGGCAGCAGCGAGGCTGGGGGAGGGGCGCCCGCCATTGCTGAGGCTTAAGTAGGTAAACAAAGCTACTGGGAAGCTCGAACTGGGTGGAGCTCACAGCAGCTCAAGGAAACCTGCCTGTCTCTGTAGACTCCACCTCTGGGGACAGGGCAATAACAAACACAGCCTAAACCTCTGCAGATGCAAACGACTCTGTCTGACAGCTTTGAAGAGAGCAGTGGATCTCCCAACACGGAGGTTAAGATCTGAGAAGGGACAGACTCCCTGCTCAAGTGGGTCCCTGACCCCTGAGTAGCCTAACTGGGAGACATCCCCCACTAGGGGCAGTCTGACACCCCACACCTCACAGGGTGGAGTACACCCCTGAGAGGAAGCTTCCAAAGCAAGAATCAGACAGGTACACTCACTGTTCAGAAATATTCTATCTTCTGCAGCCTCTGCTGCTGATACCCAGGCAAACAGGGTCCGGAGTGGACCTCAAGCAATCTCCAACAGACCTACAGCTGAGGGTCCTGACTGTTAGAAGGAAAACTATCAAACAGGAAGGACACCTACACCAAAACCCCATCAGTACATCACCATCATCAAAGACCAGAGGCAGATAAAACCACAAAGATGGGGAAAAAGCAGGGCAGAAAAGCTGGAAATTCAAAAAATAAGAGCGCATCTCCCCCGGCAAAGGAGCGCAGCTCATCGCCAGCAACGGATCAAAGCTGGACGGAGAATGACTTTGACGAGATGAGAGAAGAAGGCTTCAGTCCATCAAATTTCTCAGAGCTAAAGGAGGAATTACGTACCCAGCGCAAAGAAACTAAAAATCTTGAAAAAAAAGTGGAAGAATTGATGGCTAGAGTAATTAATGCAGAGAAGGTCATAAACGAAATGAAAGAGATGAAAACCATGACACGAGAAATACGTGACAAATGCACAAGCTTCAGTAACCGACTCGATCAACTGGAAGAAAGAGTATCTGCGATTGAGGATCAAATGAATGAAATGAAGCGAGAAGAGAAACCAAAAGAAAAAAGAAGAAAAAGAAATGAACAAAGCCTGCAAGAAGTATGGGATTATGTAAAAAGACCAAATCTACGTCTGATTGGGGTGCCTGAAAGTGAGGGGGAAAATGGAACCAAGTTGGAAAACACTCTTCAGGATATCATCCAGGAGAACTTCCCCAACCTAGTAGGGCAGGCCAACATTCAAATCCAGGAAATACAGAGAACGCCACAAAGATACTCCTCGAGAAGAGCAACTCCAAGACACATAATTGCCAGATTCACCAAAGTTGAAATGAAGGAAAAAATTTTAAGGGCAGCCAGAGAGAAAGGTCGGGTTACCCACAAAGGGAAGCCCATCAGACTAACAGCAGATCTCTCGGCAGAAACTCTCCAAGCCAGAAGAGAGTGGGGGCCAATATTCAACATTCTTAAAGAAAAGAATTTTAAACCCAGAATTTCATATCCAGCCAAACTAAGTTTCATAAGTGAAGGAGAAATAAAATCCTTTACAGATAAGCAAATGCTTAGAGATTTTGTCACCACTAGGCCTGCCTTACAAGAGACCCTGAAGGAAGCACTAAACATGGAAAGGAACAACCGGTACCAGCCATTGCAAAAACATGCCAAAATGTAAAGACCATCGAGGCTAGGAAGAAACTGCATCAACTAACGAGCAAAATAACCAGTTAATATCATAATGGCAGGATCAAGTTCACACATAACAATCTTAACCTTAAATGTAAATGGACTAAATGCTCCAATTAAAAGACACAGACTGGCAAACTGGATAAAGAGTCAAGACCCATCAGTCTGCTGTATTCAGGAGACCCATCTCACACGCAGAGACATACATAGGCTCAAAATAAAGGGATGGAGGAAGATTTACCAAGCAAATGGAGAACAAAAAAAAGCGGGGGTTGCAATACTAGTCTCTGATAAAACAGACTTTAAACCATCAAAGATCAAAAGAGACAAAGAAGGCCATTACATAATGGTAAAGGGATCAATTCAACAGGAAGAGCTAACTATCCTAAATATATATGCACCCAATACAGGAGCACCCAGATTCATAAAGCAAGTCCTTAGAGACTTACAAAGAGACTTAGACTCCCATACAATAATAATGGGAGACTTCAACACTCCACTGTCAACATTAGACAGATCAACGAGACAGAAAGTTAACAAGGATATCCAGGAATTGAACTCATCTCTGCAGCAAGCAGACCTAATAGACATCTATAGAACTCTCCACCCCAAATCAACAGAATATACATTCTTCTCAGCACCACATCATACTTACTCCAAAATCGACCACGTAATTGGAAGTAAAGCACTCCTCAGCAAATGTACAAGAACAGAAATTATAACAAACTGTCTCTCAGACCACAGTGCAATCAAACTAGAACTCAGGACTAAGAAACTCAATCAAAACCGCTCAACTACATGGAAACTGAACAACCTGCTCCTGAATGACTACTGGGTACATAACGAAATGAAGGAAGAAATAAAGATGTTCTTTGAAACCAATGAGAACAAAGATACAACATACCAGAATCTCTGGGACACATTTAAAGCAGTGTGTAGAGGGAAATTTATAGCACTAAATGCCCACAAGAGAAAGCAGGAAAGATCTAAAATTGACACTCTAACATTGCAATTAAAAGAACTAGAGAAGCAAGAGCAAACACATTCGAAAGCTAGCAGAAGGCTAGAAATAACTAAGATCAGAGCAGAACTGAAGGAGATAGAGACACAAAAAACTCTCCAAAAAATCAATGAATCCAGGAGTTGGTTTTTTGAAAAGATCAACAAAATTGACAGACCACTAGCAAGACTAATAAAGAAGAAAAGAGAGAAGAATCAAATCGACGCAATTAAAAATGATAAAGGGGATATCACCACCGACCCCACAGAAATACAAACTACCATCAGAGAATACTATAAACACCTCTACGCAAATAAACTGGAAAATCTAGAAGAAATGGATAATTTCCTGGACACTTTCACTCTTCCAAGACTAAACCAGGAAGAAGTTGAATCCCTGAATAGACCAATAGCAGGCTCTGAAATTGAGGCAATAATTAATAGCCTACCAACCAAAAAAAGTCCAGGACCAGATGGATTCACAGCTGAATTCTACCAGAGGTACAAGGAGGAGTTGGTACCATTCCTTCTGAAACTATTCCAATCAATAGAAAAAGAGGGAATCCTCCCTAACTCATTTTATGAGGCCAACATCATCCTGATACCAAAGCCTGGCAGAGACACAACAAAAAAAGAGAATTTTAGACCAATATCCCTGATGAACATCGATGCAAAAATCCTCAATAAAATACTGGCAAACCGGATTCAGCAACACATCAAAAAGCTTATCCACCATGATCAAGTGGGCTTCATCCCTGGGATGCAAGGCTGGTTCAACATTCGCAAATCAATAAACATAATCCAGCATATAAACAGAACCAAAGACAAGAACCACATGATTATCTCAATAGATGCAGAAAAGGCTTTTGACAAAATTCAACAGCCCTTCATGCTAAAAACGCTCAATAAATTCGGTATTGATGGAACGTACCTCAAAATCATAAGAGCTATTTATGACAAACCCACAGCCAATATCATACTGAATGGGCAAAAACTGGAAAAATTCCCTTTGAAAACTGGCACAAGACAGGGATGCCCTCTCTCACCACTCCTATTCAACATAGTGTTGGAAGTTCTGGCTAGGGCAATTAGGCAAGAGAAAGAAATCAAGGGTATTCAGTTAGGAAAAGAAGAAGTCAAACTGTCCCTGTTTGCAGATGACATGATTGTATATTTAGAAAACCCCATTGTCTCAGCCCAAAATCTCCTTAAGCTGATAAGCAACTTCAGCAAAGTCTCAGGATACAAAATTAATGTGCAAAAATCACAAGCATTCTTATACACCAGTAACAGACAAACAGAGAGTCAAATCAGGAATGAACTTCCATTCACAATTGCTTCAAAGAGAATCAAATACCTAGGAATCCAACTTACAAGGGATGTAAAGGACCTCTTCAAGGAGAACTACAAACCACTGCTCAGTGAAATCAAAGAGGACACAAACAAATGGAAGAACATACCATGCTCATGGATAGGAAGAATCAATATCATGAAAATGGCCATACTGCCCAAGGTAATTTATAGATTCAATGCCATCCCCATCAAGCTACCAATGAGTTTCTTCACAGAATTGGAAAAAACTGCTTTAAAGTTCATATGGAACCAAAAAAGAGCCCGCATCTCCAAGACAATCCTAAGTCAAAGGAACAAAGCTGGAGGCATCACGCTACCTGACTTCAAACTATACTACAAGGCTACAGTAACCAAAACAGCATGGTACTGGTACCAAAACAGAGATATAGACCAATGGAACAGAACAGAGTCCTCAGAAATAATACCACACATCTACAGCCATCTGATCTTTGACAAACCTGAGAGAAACAAGAAATGGGGAAAGGATTCCCTATTTAATAAATGGTGCTGGGAAAATTGGCTAGCCATAAGTAGAAAGCTGAAACTGGATCCTTTCCTTACTCCTTATACGAAAATTAATTCAAGATGGATTAGAGACTTAAATGTTAGACCTAATACCATAAAAATCCTAGAGGAAAACCTAGGTAGTACCATTCAGGACATAGGCATGGGCAAAGACTTCATGTCTAAAACACCAAAAGCAACAGCAGCAAAAGCCAAAATTGACAAATGGGATCTCATTAAACTAAAGAGCTTCTGCACAGCAAAAGAAACTACCATCAGAGTGAACAGGCAACCTACAGAATGGGAGAAAATTTTTGCAATCTACTCATCTGACAAAGGGCTAATATCCAGAACCTACAAAGAACTCAAACAAATTTACAAGAAAAAAACAAACAACCACATCAAAAAGTGGGCAAAGGATATGAACAGACATTTCTCAAAAGAAGACATTCATACAGCCAACAGACATATGAAAAAATGCTCATCATCACTGGCCATCAGAGAAATGCAAATCAAAACCACAATGAGATACCATCTCACACCAGTTAGAATGGCGATCATTAAAAAGTCAGGAAACAACAGGTGCTGGAGAGGATGTGGAGAAATAGGAACACTTTTACACTGTTGGTGGGATTGTAAACTAGTTCAACCATTATGGAAAACAGTATGGCGATTCCTCAAGGATCTAGAACTAGTTGTACCATATGACCCAGCCATCCCATTACTGGGTATATACCCAAAGGATTATAAATTATGCTGCTATAAAGACACATGCACTCGTATGTTTATTGCGGCACTATTCACAATAGCAAAGACTTGGAATCAACCCAAATGTCCATCAGTGACAGATTGGATTAAGAAAATGTGGCACATATACACCATGGAATACTATGCAGCCATCAAAAAGGATGAGTTTGTGTCCTTTGTAGGGACATGGATGCAGCTGGAAACCATCATTCTTAGCAATCTATCACAAGAACAGAAAACCAAACACCGCATGTTCTCACTCATAGGTGGGAACTGAACAATGAGATCACTTGGACTCAGGAAGGGGAACATCACACACAGGGGCCTATCATGGGGAGGGGGGAGGGGGGAGGGATTGCATTGGGAGTTATACCTGATGTAAATGACAAGTTGAAGGGTGCAGCACACCAACATGGCACAAGTATACATATGTAACAAACCTGCACGTTATGAACAAACCTACAACTTAAAGTATAATAATAATAAATAAATTTAAAAAAAATAGTAAAAATAAATAAATAAATAAATAAAAAAGAAAAAACAAAAAAAAAAAAAGAAAGAGAAAATAGGTGATATAGTATGCATAAAAATGAAAAGTCCAGAGAAATACACAACAATTGTTATTAGCAGCTTCCCCTGAGAGAGGGTGGGTGTGAAGGCAAAGAAACAAACTTTCCATTTCTATGTATATACTTTTTTATTTTATTTTTTGAGATGGAGTTTCACTTGAGAGAGAGTTTCCCTCTGTCACCCAGGCTGGAGTGCAATGGTTATAATGAGTGATCTCAGCTCATTGTAACCTCCGCCTCCCGGGTTCAAGCGATTCTCTTGCCTCAGCCTCCCGAGTAGCTAGGATCACAGGCGTCCACCACCACAACTGGCTAATTTTTTGT
Organism: Macaca nemestrina; assembly: GCF_043159975.1. Classification (NCBI taxonomy): domain Eukaryota; kingdom Metazoa; phylum Chordata; class Mammalia; order Primates; family Cercopithecidae; genus Macaca; species Macaca nemestrina. The sequence goes on along the minus strand of NC_092125.1, from coordinate 9,423,303 downwards.
ATTTTCATAGAGATGAGGTTTCACTGTGTTGCCCAGGCTGGTCTAGAACTCCTGATCTCAGGTGATCGGGCCACCTCAGCTTTCCAAAGTGCTGGGATTACAGGCATGAGCCACCACACCCAGCCTATACTTCCTTGTTATTTAAATTTTTACGTGATTGTGTATTATTGTGTCTTACAAAAAAATGTTGAAGTAATGAATAATCTCCCCAGATCTGACCCTATTCTCTACTGTTTAAAGGGCTTCTATTGTTCTGCGTTGTCTGCAGGCTAAACTCTAAGCAGTTTGTCCGAGCATTTAAGGCAGTTTACAGTCTGCTCTGGTCTCATTTCCTATCTTCCAGTTCTTTTTGCAAATTCTCCCACCCCCACTGTACACGATGCCTTTCTGTGACTCTTTCTCTATACAATTACCCCTTGTTTCTCTGAATAGCTTTTGCCCTGCTTTTCCTCCTAACAAGCTCTTACCCATACCTCACTGCCTCAGTCAGATATCCCTCCTCTCTCATGTCGTTCCTGTCTCCTAAAGGCAGAAGTGGCTTCCAACATTTTATTTTAATGCATACGTGTTTCTATTTTTCATCTCCACTATTAGACTAAGTGTCTTCAAACAAGGATGTTGTCTTGTCATTTCTGAACCCCCACACTCAGCACAGAGCTTAGCACCTGGTAAACACTCATTAAATCTATGCAGAGGAAGACTTTTTTGAGATGTTTGGAGATTCTCAGTGATATGATAGGAAAATGTTGACACTGAAATTTCAAATGTTTGGGAAAGTCTACAGTATACACTGTATGTCAACAATTTTTAAACATCCTGATCTAGGAAGGGGTTACTCACTAATGATCTGTAAGAGGAGAGTGTGTATTTGGGTCCTGCTTTACCACCAAAAGGTTGCAGGTATTCTCAGCATCATGTAAGGAACCAACACAAACCAAAGCTTTTTACATTGTTCATCAAATAGCACATTCTAGTCTAAGTTGACTTGATAGCTATATTTATCATGAACGTATTCAGCTGCAAATAATAAAATACCCTATTATTAATGATTTAAGTAACTGTTTACTTATCTCAAATATGAAGAGGTCTGGAAGAAGGCAGTTGCTGGTATTGAATTAACCGCTTAACTCTGACGTTAGGAGCACAGGCTCTTTCCATCTTTATTTTTGCTATTTCTTACTATGTTGGCTTTCATTCCCATTCCTGTTGCTTTGTATAACAGTTGCAAGGTGTCTACTGCACTACCAGAAATCACAGCCACATTCCAGGCAGGAATGAAAGTAAAGGAGCAAAAGACTTTCTTTTCTTTGCCTTTTAATTCTGAAAAGGAAGTCCTCACTAGCAGTCCTACCTTCCACTGGCCCCTCACACTTGGCCCTTCAGCTATCAATCACTAGTCAAGGGAAATAAGATGAAGATGGCTAGTTGTAATCAATCATGCTTCAATCCCTAGACTTGGGAGAACGAAAATAACTCCTGTAATTAAAGGAATCTGCATGTTACCTCAATGCAGAGGGGTTTCGTTAGAATGGAAGAAGGAAGGAAAATGAGTCTTTGGTGAAGAAAGACTACCTGCTCCAATATTCCTTAGCCATTATCAGACTGGTAGGTAATTAAATCTAGAATTAAATAGGAGTTCCTGTGTTTGCTTAGTCATGAAAGCCAATTAGTCTTTCAATGTGGGGAAAAGAAAGATTTTTATAATCAGGATGTAGAAAAAGAAAATTCAATTTAAATCAGTGCAGAATGAAATTTCTTTGGAGGCTGAAGTCTTTGGATGGCATAGTTTTCATCAAATAAAATTTTTTGCTCATCAACAATGACACATATTTCATAAATAAAATAATGAGTCTGAGAGATTGCATCACGTTTCAGAATAATGTTAGCCATCCTTTCCTTCTGGCAGCTTTCTCCAAAACCTAGGGTTGCACTGGTTCACAGAAGGATCTGGGGGAAGTCCCTCCATTTAGAAATGGTAATTAAATAATTATCTGATCCCTGCCTTGTCAGATATTTCTACTAATAAAAAGACCAGGAAGTGTTTCCCTTCACAGAGGAAAGGACATTGTTTGTTACCATCAGATGTTTTCTGACAGCTACTCTGGAATATAGAGAAGGAAAAATTTGAGAGAAGGGGAAAAATGTGAGGGAAGCTTATTTAAACCTTAGTGCGCGATAGTTTTGGAAATCTCCTTGTCATAGGAGAGTGAATCTAACTCTATAGAGAAAAAGGATGTGAAAAAAAGAAAAAGAACTACCATATAGTCTTTATACGAATTCAGTCTTTCTAGAGACTATACTGAATTAAAACTTTGCACTAAGTGCTATTTGATATTCTTCCATGATGTGATAGTCTGTCTTACCTAACTTGGGATCATGGCTAAAAAAAAAAAAAAGTTAGTTTTACCTCTTTGGGTAAGTTTATTTAAAAAATTCAGATTAATTTTAAGAATTACTGAAAAATCAAGCAATCATTTTATCTTTGACATTCATGTTAATAACCAGTTATACTTACTGTTGACTCTGAAAAGTATTTGGGAAACTGAAAGTTCTCTTTTTATATTTAATACATTTAGTTTTTTTAAGAGGTACAAGATTGTCTGTGAAAAATGTTCAAGATTCTACCCAGATGGGAGGAATTTTTCAGTTTTCAAAGCCTTATCTAAAACAATTCTGCTGTGAAAAAAGGTTTAAAACACATATTTTCTTTTGTTATATGAATAGAGACATAGTCCTAGGGTCTCCTTAAACAGAAAGTACAATTCAGCTTTAATCTGTACTCTAAGAACTTCCAAAATCTCAGTGCCAAGTAGCAGTTGCTGTTTTCCCTGGTGAGTGTATAAGTATGGCAATGCCCGTAGGGAGTTTGCTCAAGATTCCATTTTAGGCGGCCTGGTGGAAGAAAGCACAAGGTATTTTGTAAAAGAGGAAATCGTAGAATAGCATCATGTTATGAGACACACTAGAATGTGGCATATTGCACCAGTCATCATATGATCAGGGAGAAATGGAGAGGAGAAACAGACTGTCATAGGGCAGGATTTGAAGAGAAGGAGCCGAAGGCTTAGAACTGCTGCTAGTGGTGACAGAAAGAACGTAAAAGAAAGTTTCCTTACAGGTTCTCACCTGTGCTGAATGAAATTCAGCTGTAAGGAGAATTTCCAGGAAAGAATGATTTGATTATAGTGTAGTATTGTGGCATCTTGAAAGGGGATTTTAACCCTTATCGATATTTCTAGACCTGAAGTCTTACATATTTTAGAAAAAAAGAAAGTTGATGGCTTTCGTACATCTCAGCTTTTGTTTGTTCTTTTTTATTTATCTCTTTGCTTTCTTTGTATTGTCTTCTCTATTCAAAGGGACATCAAATAATGATTTGGTGTCTGTGAACATTTCTCCTATTACTCTCATAGATGCACAATACAGTGGCTAAAAAAGCACAGACTCTGGAGCCAGACTCCTTGGATTTGAATACAGCCTCATGTTACCAGCTTTGTACCTCAGTTTTCTCATCTTTAAATGGAGATAATAATATAATAAGTGCCTTATAAGGTTGTCATAAGGATTACATGAGTTAATGATTGCAAAATCCTTAAGACAATGTGTAACACATGTAAGCATTAATTATGTAAGTGTATCTTAAAAGTTTTAAAATGGTCCCAGTGATTACATAGAATAATAATATGAAGTACTATTCAGTATATTCTCATCTTTCTCAGTGTGGCTGCTCAGAACTAGATGCCACTCCCCATATTTTCCTTATCCCCTGGCAGATAGTGAACCCTTCAAAAAATTGATGTAAGGAAGGGAAGACAAACAAAGAGTGGAAAAGAAAAGAAAGATTCTGTCCCTGGGAAAAAATTCACTAAATGAGGGCCATGCCAAGGTACTCACCATATAGTGGAATATAATATTCTTGTATTAGTCCGTTCTCATGCTGCTAATAAAGACGTACCGGAGACTTGGTAATTTATAAAGGAAAAGGGTTTAATTGACTCAGAGTTCCACAGGGCTGGGGAGGCCTCAGGAACTGACAGTCATTGTGGAAGGGGAAGCAAACATGTTCTTCTTCACATGGCAGCAGCAAGGAGAAGTGCGGAGCAAAGTGGGGGAAAAGCCCCTCATAAAACCATCAGGTCTTGTAAGAACTCACTCGCTATCATGAGAACAGCATGAAGGTAACCATCCCCGTGATTCAATTACCTCCTACCCGGTCCCTTCCATGACACATGAGGATTATGGGAACTGCAGTTCAAGATGAGATTTGGGTGGGGACATAGCCAAACCGTATCAATAGTATATCCTTTATCCATGAGCTAACACAATAATCCTTTCAACCAAAGATTTTAACTGTCTGCTCTATGTAACACTCTGTGCTATTCTAGAAAAGGTTGTATTCTGGGAAAGGTTATTAAACAGATGGTTGTAAGCCATAAGAAAGTGGAAGACATCTCTAGGAATAAACAAGAATCCAGTAAAAGAAAATCAAGCCAAATCGACATCATCATCTACGATAGAAGAGACTAGTCAGGCAAAACACTGTTGTAGGTTAGTTCATCTTGATTTCAGAACGGCGTTTGAGGAAGGCTCTCAAGGAACTGTGATTGAAGCATAGATTGCTTAATAATTTAATGAGGTGATGTTTAATGAGCTTAATAATTATAAAAATGAAAACTAACATTATTCTATAAAAATTTATTCCAGAAGCTGTGCTGTTTGGGGTGGTACTAATTGACTGAATTACAATGAAAACTTCAGGAAAATAAAATGTTAAATCTATCACATTTAGGTAAATAAACATTAAGTCTCAAATTTGAGCCAGGCACAGTTTTTGTTTAAGGAATTTGAGGTAGGGATACAGATAATGCACAAAGGTAAAAAAAGCACAGCTTTCTTCTGTTCTTTGAGTATATTCTTTGTCAGCCTATAAGGCTGACCAGCGATTTATGATATTCAGATGCAAACTAAGTGCAGAAAAAAACAAAGAAATGAGCATTCACAGAGAGCTGTGTAAAGGCTTTAAACCTATTCTAGGTTCTGCTTAGGATATTAGCCAAAAATGTGAATCCTTCAAATAGTTACAGGGTTGTATTTCCTGAGACCTAGATAAAATGCCTTTGGCCAATTTTTTTTCTTCAGGGGAATATAAGAAACACAGCCCTGGATAAGAGTGATATAATGGACTGTGGGGACTCGGGGGTTGGCGGAAACGTTGGGAGGGAAGGAGGGATAAAAGACCACATACTGGGTCCAGTATATACTGCTTGGGTGATGGGTGCACTCACATCTCAGAAATCACTGCTAAAGAACTTATCCATGTAACCAAAAACCACCTGTATCCCCAGAACTATTGAAATTTTTTAAAAAAGAAAAGCAACAGTGCTGGGTTGACCTTTGACCATCTGCCCCAGTATTAAGCTTGACAGCAGCACATCGAGCAATACCACATCCCTAAACTCAAAAGAATATAGTCTCAAAACATAAAAACTGAATGATTCAACTTGAAATTATGCAAACTATCTTTCGGAGTTCTTTCTATTTTCAACCATTTCCAATTCTTGAGGTAATGAGTGACCAATGTTTACTCTAGATTGGATTAAATATTACTGTTATACGTCTTAAATTTAACTTCTGAAATCTCCAAGTCATCACATCTACCACCCTCTCTCCATATCCTGGTTTTAACAGCATCTGGCTAGAAATTCCGTGTTTATCCTATCTGTGCCCTTTTGATGTTATAGACTTCCACCAGCCACCTCCCCAACATTTATCTTGGCAGACAAGAATTTATACAAATTTAGCAGTCCCTCCTGACCTGGATCATTCTCATTGCCTTTCTATGGCCCTTCTCCAGCAACATTATAGGATTCTCATAGGGCAGACATAAAGAGTGCATATCCTTTGCTGTGAGGTAGATGATTGTGAATCTGTTGGTTCGCATAGTGTTTTCTCGATAGCAGCTAAGGGATTTGGATTTGATTCAGAAATGACTTGGACATTACCCACACACAATCCTGTAATTCCTCTCTTTGGAGCCACGATTACAGGGGATGCCAGGTCCTATTCATTTTGGCCTTTTTTGTCCAACTTTTCCTTCTCCTATTGTGAACATTTGCAATGACCATATAAAGTCCTATCCTTAAAAGAGACACACTTATAGTTTCAAGAAGGTGTGATGTGATTATTTCCATTTCCTTTATTCTTCCTTCAAGAAAGATGGTTTAACAATATTTTACTGCCACTTGTCAGAAGGATAAGTGGACAGTTTTCCCATCTTAATGTTTGCTTCATGTTTCCATCTTAATATTTATAATATTTTATATTCCCTTACTGATGAAACTTGACTTGTGGGGGTTTGGTGTTTTTTATTTATTTGTTTGTTTGTTCATTTGTTTTTTTCATAGATTTCATGTTTTAGAGAAGTCTTAAGTTCATAGCAAAATGGAGAGGAAAGCATACAGAATTCCCATACACCCCCTGCCCCAACACATGCACAGCCTCCCCTGTTCTCAGCATTCCCCACCAGGGTGTGTAATTGTGATAAGTGATGCATCAACATTGACACATCATCACCAAAGACCCTGGTTTACCTGAGGTTTCACTCTTGGTGTTGTATATTCTATGGGCTCAGACAAGTGTATTCACAATTACAGAATCATGTATCCACCATCATAGTATCATACAGAATAGTTTCACCTAGGCCAAGTGTGGTGGCTCATGCCTTTAATCCCAACACTCCGGGAGGCCGAGGCAGGTGGATCACTTGAGACCAGCCTGGCCAATGTGGCAAAACCCCATCTCTACTAAAAATACAAAAAAATTAGCCAGGCATGGTGACACAGGCCTGTAATCCCAGCTACTTGGGAGGCTGAGCCACAAGAATTGCTTGAACCCGGGAGGTGGAGGTTGCAGTAAGCTGAGATTGTGTCACTGTACTCCAGACTTAGCAACAGAGCAAGACACTGTCTCAAGAAAACAAGAAGAGTGTCACCTAAAAATCCTCTGTGTTCTACCTATTCATCCCTCCCTGCACCCTAAGCCCTGGCAGCCACTAATCTTTTTACTGTCTCCATATATTTGCCTTTTCCAAAATGTCATATACTTGGAATCATGCAGTATGTAGCCTTTTCACATTGCTTTTTTTTCCCCTTAGTAACATGCATTTAAAGTTCCTTCATGTCAGTTCATGTCTTGATAGTGTCTGTCTTTGTAGCTTTGAATAATATTCCATTGTACTGCAGTTTATTTATTCATTCACCTACTGAAGGACATCTTGGTTGCTTTCAAGTTTTGGCAATTATGAATAAAGTTGCTATAAATATTCATGTGTAGGCTTTTGTGTGGACATAAGTTTTCAGCTCCTTTGAATAAATACCAAGTAATGCGATTGCCAGATTGTATAGTTAGAATATGTTTAGTTTCGTAAGAAACTGCTAAACAGTATTCCAAAGCATCAGTACCATTTTGCATTCCCGTCAGCAATAAATTAAAGTTCCTATTGCTCCATATCCTTACCAGCATTTGGTGTTCTCAGTGTTCTGGATTTTTGCTATTCTAATAGATATGTAGTGGTATGCTGTTGTTTTAATTTGCATTTCTCTAAGAAAATATGTTGAGCATGTTTTCCTATGTTTATTTGCCAACTATATATCCTCTTTGGTGAAGAGTCTGTTCAGGCTTTGACCATTTTTTAATCAGGTGGTTGGTTTTCTTAATGTTGAGTTGTAAGCATTCTTTGTATATTTTGGATAACAGTTCTTTATGTGTTTTGCAAATATTTTCTTCCAATCTGTGACTTTTCTTATTCCCGTGACAGTGTCTCTCACAGAGAAGACATTTTAATGAAGTCCAGCTTATCAATTATTTCTTTCATGAATGGTTACTTTGGTGTTGTATCAAAAAAGTCATCACCAAACGCAAGGTTATCTAGATTTGCTCCTTTGTTATGTTCTGGCAGTTTTATAATTTTATGTTTTACATTTAGATCTGTGATTCATTTTGAGTTAATGTTTTGTGAAGGGTGTAAGGTCTGTGTCTGCATTTATTTGTGTGTGTGTGTGTGTGTGTGTGTGTGTGTGTAGATGCCGAGTTGTTCCAGTTGTGGAAAAACTATCTTTAGTCTATTGTATTGCCTTTGCACCATTGTGAAAGATCGATTCACTGTATTCATGTGGACCTATTTCTGGGCTCTCAATTATGTTTTATTGGTCTATCTGTCCTTTCACCAATAGAACACTGTCTTGATTATCTTTTTAACAGGTCTTGACATAAGATGGTATCAGTCCTCTGACTTGGTTCTCCTTTAATATTGTATTGGTTATTCTGGATCTTTTGCCTCTCCATGTAAACTTTAAAATCATTTTGCCCATATATACAAAATAACTTTCTGGGATTTTGATCGGGATTGTCTCGAATCTAGAAATCAAATGAGGAATAACTGACGTCTGGACAATATGGAGTCTTCCTATCCATGAGCATGAAATATCTCTCCATTTATTTAGTTCTTCTTTAATAGCTTTTATAGTTTCAGAGTTTTATGTTTTCCTCATGTCAATCTTATACCTATTGTGATAGATTTATACCTATTTGGGGGGAAATTAACATTAATATGTGTTTTTAATTTCAAATTCCTCCTGTTCATTGCTGGTACAGGAAAGCAATGGATTGTTGTCAACTGCACTCTGCAGCATGGATACAATTCCTTATTAGTTTTAGCAGCTTGGGCAAGAGGGTTTGTTCTTTTGTTTTTGTTTTGTGGATTTTTTATGGGTTCTTCTGGATTTTCTACATAGATGATCATGTCAATACAATTTTATTCCTTCCTTCCAAATCTAAATTCCTAACATTCCCTTTTCTTGTGTTATTGCATTAACTGGAACTTCCAGTGTCATGTTGAAAATCAGTGGTGAATGGAGACATCCTTGCCTTGTACATACTTAGTGGGAAAGCTACTAGTTTCTCATTATTAAGTATGATATTAGTTGTGAAATTTTTGTGGATGTTCCTTAAAAATTAAGGATATTTCCCTCTCTTTCATTTACTGGGAATTTATCATGAATAAGTATTGGGTTTTGTCAAATCCTATTTCTGCATTTATTGATATAATCAAGTTGTTTTTCATCTTACCATATTGATATTATGGATTACATTAATAATTTTTCAAATGTTGAACCAGTCTTGCATATTTGGGATAAATTTCACCTGGTCGTATTGTATATTCTTTTTATGTATTGTTGGATTTGGTTTGCTAATATTTTGTGGAGGACTTTTGCATCTATGTTCTTAAGCAATACTGATCTATAGTTTTCTTTTCCTGTAATGTATTTGTCTAGTTTTGATATTAGGATAATGTTAGTCTCATAAAGTGTATTAGTGTTTTCTCTGCTTCTATCTGCTGAAAGTGATCATAGAGAATTGGTGTAATTTTTCTTTAAATATTTGGTAGAATTTACCAGTGAACCCATCTGGGACTAGTGCTTTCTGTTTTGGAAAGTGATTAATTATCGATTTAATCTCTCTAATGGATATAGGCCTATTTCAATCAACTATTGCTTCTTGTGTAAGTTTTTGGCAGCTTGTAGCTTTCAAGAAATTAATTCCTCCCATCTAGATTATCAACGTTGTGGGCAAAATGTGTTCATAATGTTCCTTTATCATCCTTGTAAAGTCCATGTTATCTCCAGTGATATCTCCTCTCTCAATTATGATTTAGTAATATGAATCCTTACTTTTTTTCTTAGTTGGCCTGACTAGAGACTTATTGGTTTTATTGATCTTTTCAAATAACTAGTTTTCAGTTTTGTTGATGTTCTCTACTGATTTTCTCTTTGTAGAAATCAGTTTCATTGATTTCTGCTCCATTTATTAGTATGTTTTTTTTTTTTTTTTTTTTTTTTTGAGACAGAGTCTCACTCTATCGCCCAGGCTGGAGTGCAGTGGCGCGATCTCCGCCCACTGCAAGCTCCGCCGCCTCCTGGGTTCACACCATTCTCCTGCCTCAGCCTTCCGAGAAGCAGGGACTACAGGCGCCCACCACCACGCCCGGCTAATTTTTTTTTGTATTTTTAGTAGAGACATTCGTATATATTTTTTATCTGCTTACTTTGAAATTAATTTGCTCCTTTTCTACTTTTCTAAGGTGGAAACTTAGATTATGGATTTTAAGATCTTTCTTTCCTAATATATATATTCAATGCTATAAATTTCACCCTTTATCACTAGTTTTGCTGCACCACACAAATTTTGATAAAATTGTGTACCATTTGCATTTAGTTTGAAATATTCCAAATTTCTTTCACGATTTCTTCTTTGACCCATGTATTATTTAGAAAGCAGTTGTTTACTCTCTCTTTTGGGGACTTTTAAGCTATATTTATTGTTTTTTAACTTAGTTTCAGTGTAGTCTGAAAGCAGGCATTGTTTGATTTATATATTTTTTAATTTGTTAAAGTGTGTTTTATGGCCCAGAATGTGGTCTATTTTGGTGAATGCTTCATATAAACTTGAGAAGAATGTATACTCTAATGCTTTTGACTGAATAGTCTACAGATGTTCATTATACCTATGGTATTTTTGAGTTCGGCTATGTCCTTTCTGATTTTCTGTCTAATGGATCTATTTCTCATAAGTAGATGTCAAAGTCTCCAACTATAATATTGGATTCACCTGTTTCTTTTTTAATGGAGGATCAAAATATAATTTAATATAATAATTATAGTTTTGCTTACAGAGATAAGAAACAATATTTTGGAAAATTTACAAGTTTTAAAAACGTATTCAGTAGCCTTAATATATGTGAAAATACATATTACTATGTATGTGTTTCTATGTTGAAAATTGAATGGACACAGCTGAAGATAGTAAGCTATTAATAGAAGACTAAGAAAGATAAATTTCACTGAAATAAATGAATAAGAGTATATGCAGGATTTATATAAAACATGCAAGATAATAATAGCCATCTTGCAGGGATTCCAGGTTACTCCCAAAAAAAGCAGAGAGAAGTGAGTAAATAGTCAAGCAATCAAATACATGAATCTAAAGTCTGAAATGAATAGCTGAGAACTGAACAAAATGAATAAAAACAGACTCAAATTTAGATACATGCTAATGACATTTAAGAATTGCAAGACAAGATAGATTTGTTAATTTTTTTTCAACTTTTATTTTAGGTTCAGGGGGTATATGTGCAGGTTTGTCACATGGATAAGTTGTTTGATGCTGAGGTTTGGGATACAAATAATCCTGTCAGCACAGTGTGTACACGGTACTTGATAGGTAGTTTTTCAACCCTTTTCCCACTTCCACTCTCCCCACTGTGGTAGTCCCCACTGTCGACTATTGTTACCTTCTTTGTGTCCAGATGTAGTCAATGTTTAGTTCCCACTTACAAGTAAGAACATGCAGTATTTGGTATTCGGTCCCTGCGTTAATTCACCTGGGATAGTGGTGTCCTGCTGCATCCCATGTTGCTGCAAAGGACATGATTTGATTATTTTTGATATCTGCCTGGTATTCCAAGATTTGTCAGTTCTATAAGTTTTTGCTTCGCTTACTTAGATGCTTTCTCATAAACTTTCATCATTAGGCCTTCTTGGGAATTGACCCCTTTTTATCACTGTGCAATGCTGCTCTTTATCTCTGATAACTTTTCTTGCTCTGAGGTCTACTCTGTCTGAAACTAGTATGACTGCACCTGCTTTCTTTTGATTAGCATTAGCTGTTGTTTTCTATGTGTTGCCCAAGTTCATTGTTCTTATTTTTACTTTTTCCTCTTTTTCTACTTTCAGTGGTTTTAATTGAACATTAATTTAATTGCTTCTGCTACGGTCTCATTGACTTCTCTGCTCTCGTCACTCTTCCTCTCCATGTTTTCACCTCTTATCTTTCTTATTTCAGTGCAGAATTTCTTTCTTTCTTTTAATGTCTATCTTGTTTTTTATTATTTCTATCAGTGCTTTATAGATTTATCAGCTTAGTTTTGTCTTGGACAACTTCTTCTATATTCACAGGTATCAACTGGGATTGACAAGGGTTAGTTTCTTCATGGAAAAAAATGGGAGCTAAACTAACTGATGGAAGCAGCTGCCACTAATAGGCTTTGGTTTTTGTTTTCATTTTCTCTCTTAGTATATCAGTTTTACTCCTTTTTTATTTTTATTTTTTAGTGGTTGCCTTAAAGTGTGCAATACATTTACAACTAACTCAGGTCAATGTTCAATTAACACTGTACCACTTTGTGGGTGATATGAGTACCTTATAATAGCAAAGTACTCCAAATTCCTCCCTCCTGTCCCCTATATCATTGCTGTCATTTATTTGACTTGTACCTTAGCTGTAATTATTAATATGTTGTTACAATTAACGTTTTGAACAAAATGTTATCTGTTAGATTACTTAAAAATACAAAAATAGAAGTTTTGATTTTACCTTTATTCTTTTTCTAATGCTTTTCCTTTTTATTCCTAATGGTTTTTTGTTTGTTTGTGTTTCTTTATATTTTTAGTGACTGAATTAACTTACTAGCAACAAGGCTAATGGAAATCTTTTGAGCCTCTCTAAGTCTTTCTCCTCCCTTGACACATTTGGAGGAGTGAGGGAACTAAGTGATTTCTAATGTCCTTCCAGCTCTATTTTTCAGTGATTTTAGTTTAGCCTCTTTAGTTCTTTTCTTTCTTACAAGATTTGCATACCAAATTGTTAATTAAAAACAATCCACATTGTATCCTATAGTTGTCTAGAATTTTCATTGTCTTCTCGGTTCCCTTGCTTTTTTTCCAATTTGCCATCTGCCAGTTTGCTGACTTGGCAATATTTCCACTGTCCATGTGCCAGCTTTGCAACCTCTCAGCAAGGCTCGCAGCTCCTTCTGCACGATTTGAGGGTCTTGGCATAAACAGAAGCAGGAAGGCAGAGGGAAGCCTTCCAACCACTGCAGTGCAATTGCTCCCCTATAAAGCCAAGCAGTTCAGGCCCAGCATCCTCGGGCCCATGATTGGAGATGAACACTCTGTGACTTAATTGACGAATATTTATATAGATCAGCTGAAATTAATGGAGATGGAAAACATTATAAACCTAGTTATGTGACTTCTTAAAGTTACATTGTGAGTTCTGAAGGCTGCATGATTTTAAATGGGTTTTGGAATGTAGTTGTGATGAACATTTGAGGATTTAGAAATAGAAAAGTAAATTGTGTAACCCCCTCGCTTTCTGTCTGCATGCGTGAAGACCCCGTAGACAGCTTGTTTGCTTCTGCTACGGTCTCATTGACTTCTCTGCTCTCGTCACTCTTCCTCTCCATGTTTTCACCTCTTATCTTTCTTATTTCAGTGCAGAATTTCTTTCTTTCTTTTAATGTCTATCTTGTTTTTTATTATTTCTATCGGTGCTTTATACATTTCTCAGCTTAGTTTTATCTTGGACAACTTCTTCTATATTCACAGGTATCAACTGGGATTGACGATGGTTAGTTTCTTCATGGAAAAAAATGGGAGCTAAACTACTTGATGGAAGCAGCTGCCACTAATAGGCTTTGGTTTTTATTTTCATCTTCATGGAAGGGTTTAGTTTGCAAGTTCTTCCTGCTTGGAGATTTAGGAGCCTTTCCTAAGGAAGGGACCAGAATTATTTTCTTTATGTAATATTTTGTGTGTGTTTAAAATCCTGTCCGCTGTATGTGTGTATATGTGTAGTACATATGGGCATAACTGCCCTTGTCCTCTGTGTGTGTGTATATGTGTAGTACATATGGGCATAACTGCCCTTGTCCTCTGTATGTGTGTATATGTGTAGTGCATATGGGCATAACTGCCCTTGTCCTCTGTGTGTGTGTATATGTGTAGTACATATGGGCATAACTGCCCTTAGGAAACAGGCTGAAATGTTTACACGATATTGATCAGTCTAATATCTTAAACTTATTATCTCAAGTTATTTGTTTGAGGATAGTATACGTTGAGGGGTTCATCAGCTTCACTTTTAACCTATTTTTTTTTTCTATTTCCTCTTTAATAGCATTATCCTATAGTTCTCCTGATACCCATTTAATTTCAGAAGGACTGGATATTACTTTAGTCAGGATGCAGTCTGATTTAATTTTATTTTTAAAACAAACAGCACTCCCCCCTCAGCCTTGTATAATTCATTTTATTAATGTTTTGTACAGTAATACAAAATAGTAATCGTGCTAGATTACTGTGAGGCAAAAGCAAATAATAATGACCTATACTTACAATGTGCTGTGTGCCAGGCACCATTCTAAACATTTCATGTATATTTCCCCATTTAACCCTCACAACATTACTATGAGATAGATATTGTTACGATTCCCGTCTTATTGATAAGGAAGCTGAGACGTAGAGAGGATAAGTAATTTGCCCAGGGGCCACACAGCTAATGAGCAATAGGAGAGGAATCTGGTGGTACAGCTCGTAAATCTGTCTAGCTTCTAAACGGCTTCTGTACTAGTCTGAGATGAGCCTTACCTAAGCAGCTCAAGCAGGGACAGTGCCTTATGATCATTGTTATAACAGAGATGTGCTCAGAGGTCACTGGGCTCAGAGGAATGCTGCATCTCACCCTGCAGGGTGCCGAGGGCAGGCGGACCTTCCACAGTGGGGAATGCTGCTGCAGAGTGTCACATGCACAGCAAATGAGACAATGCCGTAGTGTCACCCGGCCTTGGGGAATCATGTGCATAGTGGAAGGCAGGGTAAGGACCAAGTGAACAGAATGCAGGAGAGAAGTTTGATGAGAAATACCAGGTCATGGAAAATCTTGTAGCAAAACCAAAGTTTGAGTCACAGGGAGCCACCGAAGGACACTGTGCAAGCAAATTCAATGACAAATTTATATTTTAGAAAGACCACTCTCGCTTCCACCTAGAAACATTTGTCAGAGGGGCCAGACAGGAGTCAGGAAGACTAAGCAGTGGGTGATTACAATAAACCAGGTGATGCATGAGAAAAAAAATTCAAATGTAGGGTCTTGCCCATAAGTTTGGCTTTCATAAATAGGTGAATGATACCAACTCAGACTGGATGCAGGAAGGCCAAGTTGGAAAGGAAAGATGGTGAGTTTGACTTTAGATTTCTGAAGTCTGCAATGCCAGAGTCATCTCTTCATGGTATCCACCTGATGGCTGAAGAGCCATGTCTGGAACTCGGATGATGTCTGATGTGAAAGAAACAGTTTCTCCGTGAGGTTAGCTGTGGATTCAGGCAGTTTAGTTAAAGCCACCTGCATGTGGACTAAGGAGCCCCCAGGGCAGAGGATGAAGCCTTGGCAGTAAGGATGAAGCAGAAGCCGTGTAGAAGCTTGAAAGAAGCCAGCCTGGAGGGAAGAAGCCAAGAGACGTCACGTCTTAGAAGCCAAAACAGGAGCTCCCAGTGGCAGGAGAGATCAATAACCTGGATTCTTGAGAGACGTAAAATGAGGATAGAAAAAGTATCATGAGACTCAGCAATTCAAAGGTCCTTGCAACGTTGGGATAGTTCAGTAAAGTGAAACAGACAGACCCAGATTGCAGTGTGATCGTGCTGGTCCATGCTGAGAGGAAGTAGGAACAACTATCTCAGACTCCTCTGTTAATGAGAATGAGCCTGAGAATCACCACAACTAAGTTTAAATTACAGCCCTGTCATTTACAAGTTGTCCGATCTTAGGCAAGTGTCTTAACATAGCTTGCCTGCAATTTTCTAACATGTTATTAATTCTATTTATCTCAATTCGTATTTGGGAATTAAATGTAAAAAGATTGTATGTATATATACGTATATATTTAAAGTACACTGTATATGGCGATTCCTCAAGGATCTAGAACTAGATGTACCATATGACCCAGCCATCCCATTACTGGGTATATACCCAAAGGATTATAAATCATGCTGCTATAAAGACACATGCACACGTATGTTTATTGCGGCACTATTCACAATAGCAAAGACTTGGAATCAACCCAAATGTCCATCAGTGACAGACTGGATTAAGAAAATGTGGCACATATACACCATGGAATACTATGCAGCCATAAAAAAGGATGAGTTTGTGTCCTTTGTAGGGACATGGATGCAGCTGGAAACCATCATTCTTAGCAAACTATCACAAGAACAGAAAACCAAACACCGCATGTTCTCACTCATAGGTGGGAACTGAACAATGAGATCACTTGGACTCGGGAAGGGGAACATCACACACCGGGGCCTATCATGGGGAGGGGGGAGGGGGGAGGGATTGCATTGGGAGTTATACCTGATGTAAATGACGAGTTGATGGGTGCTGACGAGTTGATGGGTGCAGCACAGCAACATGGCACAAGTATACATATGTAACAAACCTGCACATTACGCACATGTACCCTAGAACTTGAAGTATAATAATAAAAAATAATTAAAAAAAAAGAAAAAAAAAGTACACTGTAATTCTTACAGCTGTTATTTCACTGTAATTGTTATTTCACTGTAATTGTTATTTCACTGTAATTCTAAGATTAAATGGTTAAGTGGGCCAAGTGCAGTGGCTCACACCTGTAGTCCCAGCAGTTTGGGAGGTCAAGGCAGGAGGATTGTTTGAGGCCAGGAGAAGACTAGCCTGGGCAACATAAAGAGATTCCTCTCTACAACAATTTTTTAAAAAAATTATTTGGGCATGGTGGTATGCATCTGTAGTACTAGCTACTTGGGAGTCCGAAGCGGGAGGATCACTTGAGCCCAGGAGTTCGAGGCTGCAGTGAGTCATGATCACGCTACTGCATGCCAGCCTGTCTGTCAGAGTAAGACTCTCAACTCAAAATAATACAACAAGACAAAACAAAACAAAAAGTTGTGTTTTTCTTCCCCTGAATCTCATGTAGAACAAATATTTTAATATTGAGAAATCAGACAACCACTCAGCTTCGGCAATTAGACTTTTCTTTACTTGTTGTATTTAGATTCTCGTACCATTTCATATGATAACCAGGTTTCCTTCCAGTGTCCTCTAAGGCCTATGTTAACAGTCCTTTAAAGTCAATTCATGTTTCAAATGATAACCCTGAGGCCAGGCACAGTGGCTCACACTTGTAATCCCAGCACTTTGAGAGGCTAAGGTGGGTGGATTGCTTGAGGTCACGAGTTACAGACCAGACTGACCAACATGATGAAACCCCATCTCTACTAAAAATATAAAAATTAGCCAGGAGTGATGGTGGACACCTGTAATCCCAGCTACTTGGGAGGCTGAGGCAGGAGAATTGCTTGAACCCAGGAGGTGAAGGTTGCAGTAGGCTGAGATGGCGCCACTGCACTCCAGCCTGGGCGATAGAGTGAGAGTCTGTCCCAAAAACAAAAATAAACAAAACAAACAAGTGATAACCCTGAGTGAAAGACTGTAATATATGTTAAATCTACAGAAAATGAAATTTTCATTCAATTGTAAAGTATATTTTATGCCGTTTTAATTCTCTGAAAGGATATTGAATGTGTATTAGTTATAGTAATTCTAACTGTTATAACTTACAAACTCCAAAAACCCAATGGATTAAAACAGCATTATCTTATATTTCTCTTATGTAAGAATCCACTTGGGGTCTTCCTGGTCAGGCGTCTTTTCTCTGAGTGATTTGAGGATCGTTCCATCCTTTGGCTTTACCATGTTCAAATATGGTTTCCAAGGTCACACTAAGGGTGTCTTGGCTGCAGCCATTCGGAAGAGAAAGAGAGCATGTGAGATGTGGTCATTGGAGGGTACTAGACCAGGTTTGAAGTGGTGCATATTACATCTGTCATGTGTCACTGGTCAGTGCTCAAATTATGCCTAATTACAAAGGAGACTGGAAAATGTCATCTGGTTGTATGCTCTGGACGAAGAAAAATTAATTTGGTGAAGATTAAGCAGTCTCTGAACAATAAACAAGCAATATGAAATAGGCATATACTTTTACTATCATTAAGCAGAACACCACTGTCTTAGTGCATTTTGCATTGCTGTAAAGGCATACCTGAGACTGGGTAATGTAGAAGAAGAAGAAAGGTATATTTGGCTCACAGTTCTGCAGGCTATACAAGAAGTGTGGCACCAACATCTGCTTCTGATGAGGACCTCAGGCTGCTTCCACTCATGGAGGAAGGTAAAGGGGAGCTGGCATGTGCAGAGATCACATGGAAAGAGAGAAAGCAAGAGAGAGAGTGGGGAGGTGACAGACTCCTGTTAGCAACCAGCTCCCTCAGAAACTAAGAGCAAACTTACTCACCGTCCCCAACTTCAGGTAGGGCAATAATGTATTCATGAGGGATCTGCCCCTATGACCCAACCACCTCCCGTTGGGCCCCACCTCCAACATTGGGGATCAAATTTCAACATGAGGGTTGGAAAGACAAACATCCAAACTATAGCAACCACTTTCCCAGCCACATTGGACACGTGTGGAGTTAGCTCAGTTTTGCAGATTCCTCATTAGTCTTGGGAAGAATAGTTAAGATCAGTGACCTGGATGTGAGACACGGAGTTCAAGGAAATCATTTTGGAACTTTAAGATTTGACTACCCCACTGGATTTCAGACTTGCATGGGGCCTGTAGCCCCCGTTTGGTAAATTTTTACGGTTTGTAACTGGTGTATTTGCTCAATGCCTGTACCCTAGGTGTATTTACTCAATGCCTGTACCCATTGTATCTAGAAAGTAACTAACTTGCTTTTGATTTTATGGGCTCATAGGCAGAAGGAACTTGTCTTGTCTCACATGAGACTTTGGATTGTGGACTTTTGGGTTAATGCTGAAAAGAGCTAAGATTTGGGGGCACTGTTGGGAAGGCACGCTTGGTTTTAAAATGTGAGGATGTGAGATTTGGGAGGGGCCAGGGGCAGAATGATAAGAGTTTGGCTATGTCCCTACCAAATTCTCACCTTGAATTGTAATAATACCTACATGTCAAGAGTGGGACCAGGTGGAGATAACTGAATCATGGGGGAAGTTTCCCCCATACTGTTTTCACAGTAGTGAATAAGTATCATGAGATTCGATGGTTTTATAAAGGGGAGTTCCCCTGCACAAGCTCTCTTGCCTGCCACCATGTAAGACGTGACTTTGCTCCTCAATTGTCTTCTGCCATGATTGTGAGGCCTCCCCAGCCATGTGGAGCTGTGAGTCAATTAAACCTCTTTTCTTTATAAATTACCCAGTTTTGGGTCTGTCTTTATTAGCAGCATAAGAACAGACTACTACAATCAGTATCCTCTCTCTAGCCTGGCAATTATGGAAACCTGGGCAGAGAATCACAAATCTGTTAGCAGATCTAAAATTCAAAGAGAAGCTCCCTGACCTCTTTTACAGAATATTAGTTCCTAAACCTCATTAAATTCTTGGAGCACAAATATGATAGAGCAAGGCCTGTGCTTGGGTCTCAAAATACAGCTTTGTGGACATCAGAGTCAATGGCAGGGCAAAGTCTCATCTACTCCGTAATGTAAAAAATGTATACGTTTGTGAAAAGTACTGTGAAAAGGAAAATGCACAATAAAACTTATTCACAGAAAAACAATAGATATTTTATTTTGTATTTTTTTTTCCTGGTGAAATATCACCAAAAACTAGGAAAACATCTGTAGGAGACTCTCCTAGAGAAAAAAAAACAAAACAAAACACAAAACTAGCATGTCCCACAGCTTTTCTTTATTTTTGTTTATTCATTTATTTTTGAGACAGGGTCTCACTCTGTTGCCCACGCTGGAGTGGTGCAGTCTCAGCTCACTGCAACCTCTGCCTCCCAGGTTCAAGCAATTCTCCTGCCTCAGCCACCTGAGTAGCTGGGATTACAGGCATGCACCACCATGCCCAGCTGATTTTTGTGTTTTTAGTAGAGACAGGGTTTCACCATGTTGGCCAGGCTGGTCTCAAACTCCTGGCTTCAAGCAATCAATCCACCCTCCTCAGCCTCCCAAAGTGCTGGGACTACAGGTGTGAACCACCATACCCAGCCAGTAGCAATTCCTTTAAAATGGGCATGTTGAGCAATTTCAGTAATACCATGAAAGGATCTGCTAAGCAGGGAGACCCGTGAAGAGTGAGTTGGTTGGAGTGTGGCTACGTCTTTAGTGGCTGTAGAAATGCTACTACAGGCATTTCTGTTTTTCTAATCAGTTTTATTTTCTGATGTGTGAGACGAGGATACATTTTCCCTGCCATCCTAAGACTGGCTTTGCCCTGGAGATCACAAACCAATCAGAGGGCTCAGTATAATCTCTGCCAGCTTGGAAAGCTTGAGGAAAAAAAAAAGAAAGTAAAAACAAGGGTTGGGGATATTTCATTAGGCACGTAGGCATAGACACTGAGATGGGTAAGAAAGGAAGAAGCAGGTCCTCAACGAGTTGTATAAAGAGATGGTCTTGAAAGTCTATGGACTCAGCTGCGAACATGAGACAGCAACAGGGATATGTGGCTACCAGAAACTTAGTGGGTAGATTGGCAGGTACAAGATCTACAATAGTGGGTGTATGTGTCTGTAAATATACATATTCAGTCTTATCAATCCTGCTTCAAATACTGGTTTAGAGAATAATAAGACGGAGAAGAGTTAATTGAGAAGGAGAAGCATTTGGACAGATCAAGCTGTGGAATCGGTTTCCTCATCACCCCGCAGTATGTCTCACTGCGGCTGTGGTTCAAGTGTCTTCTAGGTTCTCTCTGAGCACCTTGGCCACTGGGGCGTCAAGGCTAGTTCTCTTCCTTTCTTTGCCCTTTCTTCCTTTCTGACTTTCACTGCCAAGATCATGGAGGAAGAGGAACTCTGCTTTTTGGTGATGGTTGTTGAGTACTTATTACATGTCTGTCATTGCACCAAACACCAGGGAATGGTGATGGACAAGACAAGAAGATCTCACAGATCTCTGAAATCTCTGCGATCTCTCAGACTGACAGCTTGCAGTCTGATCATCAAAAGCATCTAAGGTGCAGAATTAGTGTTCATCCCTTAGTCAAAGAAAGCTGGTCTGCCAGGCTCTGGGTGAGGTCTTGGGGTTGACAGAGAAAAAGAGTCACTTGCTCTCACATAGATCCAAGTCAAAACAAACCCTGAGAAACTTTCAATATGAACATGAATTTTAATGTAGGCAAATACATGAAATCATTTTAAGAGTTCTTTCTCATCTTCAAAAACCTATACAGAGGATGACTTCCAAATTCTTTGTTCTTCTCATTTATAGAAGTTTATTAAAACTAAAACGTGTTCAAATAAAGTTATAGGACCTCAGGACTTGAATGAATTTTTTAAATGGTAAAGTTCAAAGTAACTGGCTCTTGCCAAGATCATTGAAATAATGGACCACAGAATCAAGCTTAAAATTTAAGCCCTAGACCCCAGGCTTGAGGTTTGTTCATCAAATTATGATGTCTTCAATAAATTACGACATGCCTGAGTGACACATGCATGACTTGCATTTTATGGCAAGACCTTCGCCTTTGTTTGTGGCCTAGTTACAGATGCTGTGAAATGGAAAATGATCATCTTTTATAACACAGGTATCAATGGGAAGCCAAATCCTAAACTTCCTGGCAGTCCTTTGATGCTCAATGGAGAGTTTGACTTTGCCCCACAGTTATTTTTCCAGCGACACTACAGTGTACTTGAAGCATTTCTCAGGATTTGCCACACACTTGGACTTTTCCCAATGTTAGAAAGATATGAATTATTGAACCTCAGTGAATCACTGCTGTCTTTTGGTCTGGTCTTTTAAAATGAGTAGCCATTCTAAAAGGTACTGTATTGTAACACCGATATCTTCATTTTCCAGGGATTACTTCAAGATTGTTCATTTAATGTAGTTTTACCTTTTCTTCCAAGAGTGACAATTTAGTGTGCTGCTGGGAGCACGATGAAATAAAATCACAATAACCATGTTGTCGTTCCTGGGTTAAAGTTGCCAGGGAGGGTCTCAGGAAGACCAGTGGGCCTACCTTTGAGGGGATCCCTGCTTTGATTCTTTATCCAGTTATCATAATTCCAGAAAGGAGTGAGGGGGAGCCTGTGAGCATTAGGGACTTTTTAAAAACTGATGATAAATAATAAGACCACAAATTTGAGAAAAGTGATTTCTAGTAACGTTCTAATTTTTTTTCTAACTGCTCAGGCAGAGAATTAAATGTATCAGATGAGGAGTCATAGACTGGAATTGCTATAGATGCTCTTTTCTTCTTTTCCTTTTCAGCTTTTAAGCATGAAAACGTTTCACCTGCTAGGATTAAGCAGAACCGTGTGAATGGTGGGATATTGTCAATTTTTCTCAGTTTTCTGAGGCGTTTGGGAAATTCTGACTTTATCACAACCTATTCTGTTAGAAATAAGCAAATATGAACTTGTCAGAAATGAAATGTGTCCTTTTTTTTTTTTTTTTTTTTTTTTTTTTTGAGATAAGGTCTCACTCTGTCACCCAGGCTGGAGGGTAGTGGTGCGATCTCGGCTCACTGCAACCTCAACCTCCTCGGCTCAAATTTTCCTCCCACCTCTGCCTCCTGAGTAGCTGGGACTAACAGGTTCACTCCACCACACCCAGCTAGTCTGTGTATGTTTTGTAGAGATGGGGTTTTGCCCTGTTGTCCAGGCTGGTCTCTTACTCAAGCAATAGCCTGCCTTCACCTCCCAAAGTGTTGGGATTACGGGTATAAGCCATGGTGCCCAGCCTAAATTACTTGCTTTAAATAGTTTAGATCAGAGAATTTTTATTTTCTTCACAGAAAATAATTTTGAATAGAGAGCACAGAGATTAAATAAATGATATATCACCTACTAGCTCTAACATGTCTGACTAGAGACAGTACAGAGATCACAGTGAAATAAATGAGATGTGTTTTTTTCTGATGATGACATGCACGCGGTTACAGAAAAAAAAACCCTCGCAAGTTTAACAAACACCTTTGTTAGAGCTACCTTTTGCTTTGCCTCTCCCACTTATTAATTAGTTTGTTCCTTTTTTTTTTTTTTTTGTCTTTTTTCCCTGGGGTGACCTATTATTTGGGTTAGATTTACTGTATATCATTGTATAATTCAAATGGATGATTCAATAACATTCAAGATTTCAGCCATTAGAGCAAGATGAGTGCTAACCAGGAAACCGTTATATGCATTCTGCATTTTGTTTTAATTAGTGTCGGTTGGGTACTTTCTACATAATCTCTCTGTGTTTTTATTTTCTCACCAGTAAAATGTGGGAATTGAGCTACACAAATTCGGTAGCTTATTTCAGGTCTAACTCCGTGCTTTTAATTACCATCTTCTTAACACGCAGTAGTGTTTCTGTTTACTAATTTACAAGTTTTATAACACATTAAACCACTTCAGATATTAAGTAATTTATTTTACATTGATCTATCTCCATCCCATCGTTTCTCTGTTCCGTTACTTATTTTTAAGATGTTTCCGATCCTATCAGTAAATTTAGTACGTCTTTTAAAAAGCAGAGTAGCCATTATGTTGGTCAGCTAACATTATGTAATTGGTATCATATCTCTGTAAATATCTGATATTGGATAATTTCCAAAAATACTTACACCATGATCCGTACATGAGAATACATCATTAATCCGTTAATTAACTCACACTGGTGAACTAACCAATCTTTACAATAGTGTAGTATTGGTTATTCTAAAGAAGCCAGAATTATCTTTAATAAATATTTTACTTTTTATGTGAAAAACAATGTATTTTCTGCAGCAACCACTTTTTTTTTAACTGAAAGAAAATAGCTTCTCTGGTGTTAACTTACCTAAAATCCTTTGAATGATTTGCTGAGTGACATTTTGAAAATGAACTGACATAAAAAGTAGGTGAGGGATGATGCATATTTTATTGAAGAGATCTAAAAGTAATTTTACTTAACCAAGGTGGATTTAAAGGATATTTTAATTGACGATCCTTAAAGGTTGGTTTTCTCAAGCTCTTCCAAAAAAATGTAAGCCTCTGACTAACGTAACTCACCAATTGCATTGAGAGTGACTTGGACAATTAGTTATTCATTTCAACCCCTAATGCCAGGGGTTAGCACCTCAGTGTCTCTGAGGAAGTTTTCTGATTATCTTTGGTGAAGCAGATTTCCTCCATTGTGTGGAAGTTGGCTCTCTTTCAGTCCTTGTAAACTGTCCAAATACATAACCAAAGACAGACAAGAACAACTCCCCATTTCAGAATAAAGATGAAACCTTTTCTCCATTTCTATATTTGTTTCCATCTTCCTATAAAGAACTTTATTGATCTAGGATAATGTAATTCTTAATGGATGTATTGTCACCTGAAAATTAGGAAAACATTGAAAAGATTCATAATTTTTATTAGAAGTTGATCATCCTTGGGTTCACATGAATAGTGGATTGTTTTTTCCAGATTTGGAGAGATCGGGTTTTGAAATAATTGAAATTTTGTTCATTTTGCCTAGCTGGCAGCACACCGGACCTGACCAATTCATCTTAGTCTGAGCTGAGTATAAATAAACTATCGTTTCCACAGGGATACGGGTGTAAGGGGACTTTATGCTCATATTTTTACATTGACTGTGTTCAGTGACATTTACATTCTGGCTTGGGGAACACTTTTCTTGGAGTCTTTTGGCTGAGCATTTTTTTTAAGTTCATCAAAGACATGCAAAATGCTGAAATTCCTGTTGCTATTATAGTTTATTCTACGACATTACTGTGACTTCTGTGAGCAAATATATATTAAATACATACCTAGATGGGGGCTTGTCTTCCTAGAAGAGCATCCAAGGTTGCACTCCTGTGTGGGTGCTGGAGTTTTTCTATTTTCCTTCTGGCTTGGTACTCCCATCTTTTCCGTTAGAGCTCAAGAAAGAAAACAGAATAATGATGAAGTGGAACGGAGGGCAGTCACAGAGAAAAAAAAAAGTGGAAAACAGAGGCTTTTATCTGTATATCAGAGGGGACAGAAAGAAATCACAGCGTATTTTAAGAAATAGAAATCACACAAGAGGAACGTACACCACCAAAGGTCTTATCATAGTTATATGCCAAGTATCATTGGCGTCGTTTCAGTGTAACTTATCACTTGTCTCATAAATAATGAATGGGAACTGAAAATCAGTTGTGTAGGCTTCGTGGACATTTTGGTGCAATTAATTATATGCTTAGGCTCTCGTGGGTGTGTGCTTAATGCACACGGCCATGGTCAGAGCATTTGGCTGATCCTCATCTCGGAGGGATTCTCTCTGTTGTAGGAAAGGCCAGTTCCCAGTACTCCTTCTTGGCATCCACCAAGTCACACTGCAAGACCTTTTTTTAAAAAAAAATAGATTTGGGGGTACAAGTGCATTTTTGTTACATGGATATATTGCATAGTGGTGAAGTCTGGGCTTTTAGTGTGTCCCTCACCCAAATAGTGTGCATTGTACCCAATGGGTAGCATTTCATTCCTCACCCCCCTCCTACCCTCCCACCCTCTGGAGTCTCCAGTGTCTACTATTCCACTTACTACAGGACACTTTATCCACTATTGTTTGTAAACAAAATAAAGTGAGTTCATCAACTCTATGGCTACTGCCTTTCACCTTACACTACACTGATATGTTTTGTATCAAGAGCAGGACGATACACAGTAATTAAAAAAAAAGAATGAAATCGTGTCCTTTGCAGCAATATGGATGCAGCTGGAGGCCATTATCCTAAGTGAATTAATGCAGAAACACAAAATCCAATACCACATGTTCTCACTTATAAGTGGGAGCTAAACATTGTGTACTCATGGACATAAAGATGAGAACAATAGACACTGAGGACTCCAAAAATGTGGAGGAAAGGAGGGGGCAAGGGCTAAAACACTACCTACCGGGTATATGTTCACTGTTTGGGCAATGAGTTCCATAGAAGCCCAAAACTCAGCATCATCCAACATATCCATGTAACAAACCTGCATGTGTACCCCCTGACTCTAAAATAAAATGAAAATCTCTACAAAACTTTAAAACTAAAATAAAAGGGATACTCATCCTAAAAAAAAAAAAAAAAAAAAAAAAAAAAAAGGAGTAAGACAAAAGGTCTCAAATGCTCCAA
This sequence comes from Macaca nemestrina, assembly GCF_043159975.1. Taxonomy (NCBI): domain Eukaryota; kingdom Metazoa; phylum Chordata; class Mammalia; order Primates; family Cercopithecidae; genus Macaca; species Macaca nemestrina. The sequence continues at coordinate 9,397,278 of NC_092125.1, read as the reverse complement.
AGTGTTGGTTTAAAAGTATGAAAATGGCTAGGCCCACTTGAAGGAATAATTTGATTACATAATAGCAATGACTTTGTATGTTTGATGACAGTTTCTCAGTGTGTAGCGTACAAAAGAGCAGCAGTAGTTTGTGTGATCTGCCTCATTCATTCCCCATCAGGTCTATTTCCTGTTGTTCCAAAGCATTTTAAAAGCTGTGTTTTCAGTGCAGTGGTCATCTAAGAGTGAGGTAACCAGGGCATATTTAACAAATTGCTTCCTTGATTCTTCACCTGGATGTCTAATATTGTACTCACCTCAAACTTAAAAAGTCCAAGCCATGCGTGGTGACTTGCACCTGGGGTCCCAGCTACTGAGGAGGTTGAGGCAGGAGGATTACCTGAGCCCAGGAGTTAGAGATCAGCTTGGCCAACATAGTGAGGCCCTGTCTCTACAAAAAAAAAAAAATGAACAAATTAGCCAGGCCTAGTGGCTTGTGCCTGTAGTCGCAGCTATTCAGAAGACTGAAGTGGGATGATCACCTGAGCCCAGGAGTTCAAGACTGCAGTGAGCTGTGATTGTACTACTGAACTCCAGCGTTTGCTACAGAGCAAGACCCTATCTCTACCAAAAAAAAAAAAAAAAAAAAATCAAAAACCAAAGTCCACATTCTCACAGTCCAAACCTTCCATCTTTGACACCTCCTTTTTCCCAGTTGCTCAGGCTTAAAACTTGAGAGTCATCCTTGTTTCTTCCTTTCCCTCCTGCTGTATTCTTTATTGTAAGAATACAATATATAACATATATAAAATATGCAAAATCTCTGTTGATCAGCTGTTTGTTATCAGTATGACTTCCAGTGTACAGTAGGCTATTCATAGTTACATTTTGGGGAAGTCAAAAGTTATATGTGGGTTTTCGATTGATGGAAGGGGCAGGTTTGGCATCCCTAATCCCCGCATTGTTCAAGGTTCAATTGTATATGCCAGGTCTTCCTCCCATTCCAGAATATAAGCTTCTCGATGGCAAACCCTTTTTTGTTGATCCCTCTATTTCTAGCACATAGAACAGCCCCATGCACACAGCAGACACTCAATAAATATGTGCTAAATGACCACACAGTAGACACTCAACAAATACGTGCTAAATGACCTTGCAGATATGCGAGGTGGAAATAATGCAAGGTAGAAAAGTCACTCTGCACACCATCAAACTTCTCAACACTGCACTGTCTTGCGGGGGGTGGGAAATGACTGTGAAATACCAAAGATCAAGGATTACTTTGTGACTCTCCGCTGACACAGGGAGAAAGAAAGGTTCCTCTAGGCTTAGAAGCCATCGAAGACTTCCTGATGTTGATAAGACTGGCACTCAGCTTGGGAGATGGCTAATCTTAAAATTAGGTGCTGATAAGTAGAAATACTGTCAGTCATATGCAAAGACCGATCAAGCTGTGGGACATGTATTGTTTGATCCGAGGGGAAAACTGAGATTTTTCATAAGTGTATTTTGGAGGCCTTTGCAGCGAAGTGTTGTTTGAAGCTGTTGGAGTGGATGAGTGTCTAAAGATGAAAGTGTAGCTAGCAGGAGGCAGGAACTGGACCTCGGGAAATAGCTGTGTTTCACTGACAGGGTGAAGGGTCAATCCATTAAAGGAAACAGAGAAGAGAAGACCAGATATGCTGAAAACCAGCAAAATAACGAGGTACCCATGGAAGAGAGAATGTTAAAAGAGAAAATTGTTTCAAATATTGGAGTAAAGTCTTCCCAGAAGACCTTCCGGAAGGCCATTGGACCGGGAACTTAAGAGGTCATGGATAGACTTAGAGAGAGCAACTTATGTGACGAGGAGTGGAGTGCACTGGATTGAATGAGCTTGAGACAGAGTCTGTGGGAAAGACAGGTGACTGGTGTGGAAAATGTTCATGATGACGGGCAGGAAAAGGACTAACGCATCATAAATGACTTCAAGGAGCATTACCAGAATTGAGAGTCTTCACTTCTCAGGGGCAGGATCGAACATGCTGTTTTCCCTCCAGGCACTGAGATTCAGAGGAACCAGGAAGCCTGCTCAAAGAATCCCTCAGCCCACCCTCCCAGGGAACCTACTGGTTGTAGCCTCATCTTCCTCTCCATCAATGTACCGATGTCCACAGGTCATACTTTGCCACTATTGTCACTTTCAGTGACACAGCTCTACTGTAGACAACAGGAGAAACAGGCATATGAGGCTGCCACTGACTTTATTGCTTTTTCTGCCATGACAATTTTTCATAACAGTGCAGATCGTGTTGTCTTTAGGCAAAAAATGTCACTCTGCACAACATCAAACTATAACTGCTTCACACAGCCCTGTCTCAGGGGGAGAAAAGGAGGGCTCTATAAAACACTGAAAAGCATTTATTCCCTTGCAACCCTCAATGAACCCATGAATTATGAGTAACAGAGTCAAATGAGAGCACGTTGGAAGCTTAGACTGTAAACAGGTATCTGCAATCCACAGACTTAACTCATTATGCACCCTAAGGGTTGCCTTAGGGAAACTGCTTGTTATTATTCTATTAAAATGCATTATTTCTTCTTCATATCAGGTCAGTTTGTTTGTTTTCCATTTCTGCTTTTCCATACACTAATGATAGAGTGTGAATGTAAAGATGATAGATGAGAACAGTGAAGAATTTGTTAATAGGTCTGAAAACAGGTAGGGGTGTGGGGAAGGGGATGTAAGAAAGGAGAATTATCTTCACTGTTTTAAGCTCCCCAGGTTGAGATCATCAGTCTGCTTTGTGTTCTATTCTCCTTAAGGATGGCAATCCTAGTCAGAATAGCTCAGCAAAGTTCCAGTGGGGTCAATGACTGGTTCTGGTTCCATGGAGCCAGGTCACTTCTGGCTCCTTGTTCCCAGCTAGAAAACGCCCAAGAGTAGTTAAGATATCTTCATCATCTCTTTGTTCCTCACATTAAACAGCACAGTGCCGGGCTCCCATTAGATGCTCAGTGAGTGAGTGCTGATTTCCTCACTTTATTTAATCAAAGCAGGTTAGCACCAGAAGTTTGTTGGAAATCATCTAGTTCAACGATTGTCAACTTTAACATGCACTTGAACCTCCTGGGTGATTCAATCACCCCAGAACAGTTCTGAACCTGTTGATCAGAGTGAAGTCTGAGATTCTGCAATTCTTACAAAGCCCAAGTCCAAGGAGATGCCAGCATGCTGGCCCTCAGACCACACTTGGAGTAACAGGGATCTGGTGGAGTGCATCTCCTACAAGGTCTGCCTATCACTGTGGGTGGGCTGGGGTACCAGAGTTACGAGATGATCATAGTACATTTTCCTACAGCATCAAATATGGTGGAAGATCATTTAAGCTATATTTTTTAAAATATTTAAACAAAGATTTATTATGAGGCAGAATATATTTGATTAAGAAATGTAAGAATGGCTGGGTGTGGTGGCTCATGCCTCTAATCCCAGCACTTTGGGAGGCCGAGGCAGGTGGATCACGAGGTCAGGAGATCGAGACCATCGTGGCTAACATGGTGAAACCCCGTCTCTACTAAAAATACAAAAAAATTGCCAGGTGTGGTGGCGGGTGCCTGTAGTCCCAGCTACTCAGGAGGCTGAAGCAGGAGAATGGTGTGAACCTGGGAGGCGGAGCTTGCAATGAGCTGAGATGGCGCCACTGCACTCCAGCGTGGGCGACAAAAAAAAAAAAAAACAAGAAAAAAGAAATATAAGAAAAATATAAACTGTAAAAAAATTTAAGAAAGGTAAGAAAAATGTAATGGATTTTTTTTTCCCCCATTGAAGTTTCCCCTTTCAAGTTACACTTCCAGTTGGCCTCCAGAGGATGCATTTCTTATTTTCTCTTAGGGATAATTTAGAGGAAAAGTTTCAAAAGCACTAATCTAGTCCTAATGAGGAAATGGGGTGCCAGGGAGGCTTAATTAGTTAGTTAGCCTGATTCTAATACCGATGACAACCACTAACATTTATTGGACTCTTACTATAAGTCAGACAATGGTGCAAAATGCATACACTATTCCACTGACTATTCATGGAAGTTTTCTGGAGTTCATATTATTGTTGTTCCAATTTTGGATCTGAGGAAATTGATGCTTAGAGCAGTGGCGTAGTTTACCCCCAAACACACACCTATCTGACAGTGAAGTCCCTGCCATCAACTACAGTGATTTAGGGCTTCCTGAAGTAGATGCAGCCAGTGCTAGGACCACTCTCTCTCTCCTGTCCAGGACTTGGTTTATAAGATGGAACTGTTTTCCATAAAGTAGCTGAGATAAAGCAGGTTGATGCAATTTGGCAGCCCCTGGTGTTTCCAAAGAGTGTCTTTAAAAATTACAGAAGTGTGCCTCATAGGAATCTGGACATTGATTCCTTTATTGTTTCTTTCATGATAACAATAAGCAGGTTAAGTGTGTTTTCTGTTTAGTAACTAAGCCATGGTTCTAGGCTCATAGAAAATCAATACTTTCTCACTAATATATACTTTTCCTGCCAAGCAGCCATCATAATTAAAGGAAAATGGTATCTATAATCAGCAGTTATAAATTGCATTACTAGGTGAATAGGTAATGTGTTTCATTCCTTACATAAATAGAATTTTAAAAGGGTAGCATCAGGAGAGTTATAAAGAATGAATTATCTACTCCTGTGCATTTTGATTCAACTTTCTAGAAGCTTTCCAGAAGCTTCTAGGCCAATTTCTCTTATGCATTATGGCCCTCTGTTCTATAAAAATAAACTTAGTTCTCTTCTATTCATTATAATGAATCCCTGACATTTCCAAAAATGAGAAATTCTGGATTGTTTCTACTAAGTGAAGCTTTGTACAAGTTCAAGTTTGGATGAAGCCAAGCGGCTTTGAAATGATGTAAGCTGACATGGCTGATGCCATTGGTAGATCCCAGGGTATGCAAAAACCCTGAAGTTTTCTCTCTCTCTCCTTCAAGCTAATAACCATTAAGCATATGCCATAGAAGAAAATATTATCTGAACCACACAGGATTATCACTTTGTATGTTATTTCACATCAATGGTTGAGAATATGCTAAAATTTAACATAGTTCATTAACCAAGAAATACAGCAGGAGCTGAAAACACCAGAGTAAGGCTGTTCAGAACACCACTACCGCTGTGAGTGCTTTGCTAATGACCTCATCAAAAGGCTTTTCAGTGCCCTCTGTTGTCCAACAGCAGCAGTAAAACAGTACATCACATTTGGGAGGAAAAGAAGTGGGGGTTCATAGGACCCACTTTACATGTGAATGGCAGGAGTAGTTACTTAGTTTTGTTTTTGTTTTCGAGACAGGGTCTTACTTACTCTGTTGCCCAGGTTGGAATGCAGTAGCATGATCAAGGCTCAACACAGCCTCAACCTCCCTGGGCTCAGGTGATCCTCCCACCTCAGCCTCCCGTGTAGCTGGGACTACAGGTGTGCACCACCACGCCCAGCTAATTTTTGTGTTTTTTGTAGCGATGGGATTTCACCATGTTGCCCAGGCTGGTCTCAAACTCCTGGGCTCAAGTGATCTGCCTGCTTCAGCCTCCCAGAATGCTGGGATTACAGGCATGAGCCACCTCTCCTAACCAGGTGTAGTTATTTCTAAATCTGAATCTGAGATTTGATTTTGAGGTGCAAGGCAGCCGCCTCACAGAAAAATCTCTCTTCTAGTAAAGCCTAAAATCCATTATATGCAATCTGTGGTCCATGCCAAACTTTGCCGTATTCTTCCACTGTTTTAAAATACAAATATCCCTGTAATGGGTAACACAGTGCATTCCTTACATCACAGTATAAAATACTCTCAAACCCTTTTTGGGGGGTAACAGGGTGAAGGCTCTATTTTCTTCATGAACAAGGAGATTAGGAAATATTCGCGTGTCTTATCTTCTTTCTGGTTTGGAGTAGGGCAAGGCTCCATTGTGCCAGGCTATTTTGATAGTCTGTTACTACAACACAAAAGCCTAACTCCAGGCAATACATTCAGAGGCCACTTTCCTTAGGGCACATTCTACAGGTAACTTTAAGTACGTGTCTTCATAGCATTTACTTCCTTGGCTATTGTGGGGAAAATGAAAAGAATAATTACTTTAAAAATGCAGGGCAAGCAGCTCCACTATCATACTCCCTTCAAAACCACGAATTGGCTTACAAAAATTGTTTTTTAAATACGTATATTTCCCAGGAAAGTATATTATATTAATATGTTAGGCAAGAGTCCTAGGGAATATTTTCCATTTTATGAGACAGAGCTGATACGTAGAGCCTTGAATTTCATGATGTGCCTTCACCCATCCTCACTGATGGTCAAATATCTGATCATGTCAAGTTTAGTCGTAGATTACATTCTTAAAGATCACCTTTTTTCCCTTCATGTGAATTTTAGAGTGAGCTACTAAAATCAAGTGTGGAAGGCGGAGAGTAGGTGATCAGGGTGATCAAGTCAAATGATGCAGCAAACTAAGAGTATATACCACATTGCCAAGCACAGCGGGTTTCCACCAAGTGAAGCAGGATAGTGGGTCACCCACCCACCCTCTCAGAACCACCTATCGGAGATCCCGGTAACTGCGATAAGTCGTGATAGCACGTTTGTCTGAATTTAACTCTGCGGAGGTAGCCCTGGGTATGACAGCAGACAGACTGTTTCCTGCCTTTCTAAGACTTGCAAGAATTGCCAAACAAATCAATTTACCACTTAAACTCTGACTCTTGGAGGATTTATAGCCTCCCGCAGCAGAAGGCATTGTGGCAACAGGAGAGAGGCAGCATCTCCCTTCTCAGGGAGCTTTTATCTCTCCTTAGTGATGACAGGTTTATGATTTTACTGTGAAAATCCAGGGAAGGTGGCTTTACAAAATCGACAGTCTTTTCAGGTATTTCCAAGAGCAAAAGCACAGGAAGGTGGGAGCGTATTATGAAGTAGAAGCTGAATAAAACGCAGGAGTGAACAATGAGATATCATGACCATGAGGAGAAATTGACTTCTTTCCTTCAGTTCATCCCATTGTATCCTCAAAGGTCATTCACTGTGTTCTTTTTTGTATTCGTAGTGGACCACAATGTGGAAGTTGCCCTTTCTGTGGTAGGAACTATGGGTTTTGTTTGACATTCTCTCCTGGGAAATTTTTTAAGTGAGGGCATTAGAGCTACACTGTTTCCGCTCTGTGTAGGCGGAGGTCCTGCCTACCACTTATTACTGTTGCCAGTCACATCTTCACTTGGATCAGAACTGCCATTTGTTTTTAAGAGAGTTTGTTTTTGCAGTTGCGTTTCAAAAGGAAAGGAGCTTGACGACTTTGAACTCCACAGAATCTTTCCCGTGCAGTCACATCCTTCCATGGGGCATGTGTAGGTTCATCCCCAAATCCTGCAGCTCGGTTTGAGCTAAATGCAGCCCCTACTTCCTAATCGATGCCGAGGAGGCGGCAGAAGATAGAGTTATGATTCTTCAAAATCTTCCCTTGCGTCTCACATTGACTGTTTTCTGTGTCATTTTACACCCATATATTTTCCTCTTAATCTGTCTCTGTCTAGCGGTGACTTGTGCCAACTCTTTTCTTCCCTATAAAATGTTCTCTTCTATCATTTCCTGGTATTACTATTTCTACTGTTTAGTCTCTGCTAACTCTTCTCAAAGGTCATTAACTCATTTCCATCTCCTGTTCTTTCACATTCTGAAACTATTCTCTGCCCGTTTCCTTAACTCTTCCGTAATTTCCCTTCTGGACCTAAAACGAGTATAATGACAAGAGTCATAGTTACCCTGTGTTGAAGATTACTATGTTTCATGACACACTGGGCTACGTATTTCACACTTGGCATCTCATTTAATCCCTGCAAATGGGAGGACGGTGTCATGCCCTTTTCATGGATGAAACTCAATGAGGTTCATTCAGGCCGTGAATCACGGGCAGACCTGCTAGTCCAGCGCAGACGACATGACCTCTGGTGTGCCAAAGCGGGATATGTTTGGCTTAATCATGAACTATAACTCATAGGCCTGGAGCTAAGTTCGCCATTTCACTCAGGACCGTTCACTTACCCATATCCACTGAACGGATAAATGCCTTGCTGCAGGTCTATCAGCAAGTATCTATTGAGAATTTATCTGAAGAAGCTTATAACTTAGGTGTTATACATAGACAAGTGGAGGATTAAGAGAGGAGGGGAAGAGGGGACAATAGAAGTAGCTAAGAGAGAAAACAAAGTGAGAAGAACTGCCTTCTCCATGCTTTTAAAGCCTCTGCCCCAGCTGACCTTTCTAGAAGTCTAGGGCCTTGATAGGAGGGAGATGGGGTGAGTGTGGGTTTGTGGATGGATGGATGGATGGATGGATGGATGGATGGATGGATGGATAGATAGATAGATAGATAGATTCCCCTTAGTTGTATTTTTTGAGTAATAAAAATATATTGCCATATATATCAGATTATTATTGTAAGAGCCAAATGAACCAGTGTACTTTAAAATGCTTTACGAAGTATAAAACGCTTTCCAAAGATTATTATTGGCCTCATTATTTCTATTATTATTAACTGTACTCACATAAAAGCACTTGATTTCCCTTCTTGGTTAGTTCAGAAGAGGTTTGCTTTCACGGTTTCTTGCTGGCATCTTGATAGTTGCTATTTCATTACCACGTTAAAAACAAAACAGAACAAAACAGGAATCAGTCTTGGAGCTCGAGTCCGCATTTTGAAAGCTTTGGATTCGCTAGTCTGTGGGGGAACCCAGCCTGCTCAGACACCTTTGGCATAGGTCCACTTCAAACCCTGACTCCACTCTTGTCTGAAAATCCCTCAGAGAAGTTCTGAGATGTTGTAATTAGCCCTCAGCTGCCAGCCTCTAATTCAGTGGCAGCTTTTTCCCAGCTTTGAACAACAGCTGAAAAACCTCAGAGTGTCTGATCTTCCAGTCTCCCGACTGTCTGCTTCAAATTGCTTTGGCCTCATTCGCTTGCGAAGCCACTTTTGCTTCCAGGTGTTAAGCAGACCTGCAGTATCCAATGGGATGGAGTTACACAGCACACACACACACGTACACACACACACCCCTGTGGACATCCAGGATGGAGTTACACACACACACCCCTGTGGACATCCAGGATGGAGTTACACACACACACACACCTGTGGACATCCAGAGATTGTAATTGTTGAATCTATTGGGAGCGGATGGGTGTGCTTAGGAAAAGAATAGGATTGACTGCCGGAATTAAATGGAGATCTGTAAGTGAATTAGAAGGCCAGATGTGTTAGGCCTGCATAGTGGCAAGTCACGTGGCTGGGAGTGTGGGGATGAGCCATACAGGCAGGGCTCCCTCTTGGAGATGGAAGTTAGCGTGTTCACTCTGAGAAATGCACATATTGTAGACATTGTAGAAAACATACACATAGCTGCATGCTATCTCGACTTTTAAAAAAAGAGGTACATTTTAATGTTTTAATTTATTTTAGTTGTTCAGAATAGGCGATGCTGGCCAATAAGGAGAAATGCCGGAAGAAGAGATAGAATTAGAGTATCTGGCAATACTAGGTGTACTTCCATTATCTTTCAAGACATAAAATTAATAAACTGTTCACAGAAGAAGCCCACAGAGGCATACATTCTGTTTTGAGAGTAGTACATGCCGTCATTCCATAGCTGCTCCCAAGCCAGAGAATATTTCACATGGTCCTGGCTCCACATGAGTTTTGATGGTGATAATAATGAAAATTTCCATTAATATAATTTCTTTATTTGAGACCGGTGTTAGATGATTGCATCCAAAAGCAAAATGTGATGATTTGACAAATATTCTCTTCTGCAGGTTTTGATTGTGAACACAATGATAACATAAAAGAAATAAAAGTCCTATTTAGGTAGAAGATTATGTGACTTTTTCAACTTTAAAAATGCAGTTTCTTTCTACTTCTTTAGAGAAAGAAAAGTAGCTCCAACTCCTTAATACATCATTGTAAATAATTCTTCTTCTGGCCTTTTTGTTAGTGGATTTTCATTTATACTACTGTGGCAAGAATAATGTTTATAGATTGGCACAACCTGAAAAAGACACCTTGTTTAAAATTGACCTACCATTTAAATATCATCATTTTGGCAATAAGCACCTTCTAAACTTATCCTTCTCAATTGTGGGCATTAAGCCCATAAATAGGAATGCTACGGGGGGAATGAAAGGGGGGTTCCTTCCACCAGAAGAGAAGCCTTGGAGAAGTGAATGGAAAATGTTACCTCTGTTTAGCATGAATGAGCCTGGGATTTAAATAACATTCTCAGGCCAGATAAATAGTTTTTCTCTGGCTTAGTAACCATGCATTGCATTCAGATATTTAAGTGAAATGTTTCTGGCTTTCCTCACTTCATCTTTGATCTTTACATGCTCTGTTATATTTTAGCTCATCGACTTAATCACATTAAAAATCTAATTTATACCTTTTAGTATATATGAGAGAAGCAAATTTGCTATAGAAACTGAGAGTACATGTAATTGAGTGTTTTTGCTTTGCGTGCACGCGCGCGCGCGCGCGCACACACACACACACACACACACACACACACACATATCCCAAAATGCTGGGATATTCCAGAGTGATAAAAGAATTTGCTGCTTGGTGGCTGCATCATGAGTCATTATGATTATCTCATTATTCTTTTCTTCCCTCTGTTTTCAAGCTGTTCTGCAATGAATATTCATTACTTATATAAAAAATGAAGTTTTTTTAAGAAACATATTCCAAAATTCCTTGGAATTCTTTATCGGTAATCATCTGCCTTTTTATTTTTTGAAAAACTGGTTGTTTCAACCCCGTATCTAACTAGCCCCAAAGTCCCAGTGTTTTCATGGGAGTTCAAATTCCATGGGAGTTCGAGGAAGACAGCCCTAAAGAAAGCTCTCCAGCTGCCTGTGACAAGTAGTAGCTGAAGTCAGATGTGCAGAAAGGAATCGCAATGCTCTTTTCTGTTTATCCTCGTGTGTGACCTTCAGGCAGAGTAAATCAGGACAGCTCTGATACCACTCAGTAAAATACTAGATTATTTTATGGACAGGATTAATCTGCAACAGAGAAGGTGGAGATTCATGTTGGACATATGAACAAAGGGAGATAGACTTTGCCCTCGAATCACACTGTGGGTAAGGGGACAGCTTCAAACTGCCTTAATTACCTGCGGTGTGAGCTGTCTTCATTCCCGTGCAAGTGATCTTTTCCAGCTGTAGTACTAGATCACATCTAACGGATAAAGATGAGAGTCTCTTATTCGCCACCTAAAATGCCTAGTGATAGTTTTTGCCATATCGATTGGACCAATTATTTGCGGTAAGCCCTACTGCTTCCTGTAACTAGAAGTGGATCATGAAGGAAATGCCAGGGTGAACCACTGATTTTCTTCATAACCTCAGACTTTTCCTGTACTTGCTATGATAGCCCTCCAAAGAATTGCCCCAGTATTTGCATTTCCTAGAAATACACTGTTTGTAAGAATTAAATCAGCATTCTCTTAGAAAACCCATCAGAAACGACAGCTTGTATTGGTGCAGTGGACAAGCAGTTATTGAAAAGTCTTATTTAGAATACTGCTTTTTCCTATTTGTAAAATCTTGTCAAGTTCCCACTTAAGCATTGCATGTTACTTTTTACAAAAGGAGGAAATAAAGAAGTTGGTGAGTTGATATTTCCCTCACCCTGTCAAGGTCTGTGCTAGGAGTCTTTGACTCTGAAGTCCATTTTTAATCCAAAGGCCTTAGAAGGCCAACTTCCGAACCCATAAAATTCCAGCACTGAACCCAATGTCTGTTCCCCCACTTCCTCATTTTTTCTTTCCATCTTCCCTCACTATGTCCCTTCCTAGGAATGATAGGAATGAGTCCGAGGTCCACTTACTGTTTTTTTGTTGTTTTTTGTTTGTTTGTTTTCTTGAGATGGGGTCTTGCTCTGTGGCCCAGGCTGGGGTGCAGTCACATGATCACAGCTCACTGTAGCCTCAACTTCCCAGGCTCAAGCGATCCTCCCACCACAGCCACCCAAGTAACTGGGAATATAGGTGCACGTCACACCACCTGGCTAATTTTTAATTTTTTTGTACAGACAGGGTCTCCCTGTGTTGCCCAGGCTGGTCTTGAACCCATGGACTCAAGCTATCCTCTCTCCTCGGCCTCCCAAAGTGCCAGGATTACAGGCGTGAGCCACCATGCCTGGCCTACTATAGTTGTTTTCCAATTTGCTTCACCAAAGGCTCCTTTTGCACTTTCCACTGAGTTGATGGGTCTTACAAGAAGATAAGGAAGCCACGCTTTTCCGCACCTGGGCTGGTAGAGGGGTTCAGTAAAGGTAAAGGAAGCACATAGTATCTGCTCGACTAAAGAGGAGGTGTTATAGCTATTGCAGATATTTATCTCGAGACGGGTAAGATTCTGCATCTGCCTTGAGATTCATTGCGCTCAAAGGAGGCCGCATGTGGAATGCAGCTACCGTTATTGTAGTGCTGATCCATGTGTGCCAAGCCACAAGCTTGGGGGACAGAAGCTGATCTGTGTGTTGCAGCTGCCAGCATCTAATGACTCTTCTTCCATGCATCCTTTTGCATTCCCTAGGGCCGTGATGAAATGCCAGCTGTGAGGTAATCCTCACCAAAAAGGGATCCTTGCTGCTTCAGATTCCCCAGGCGATTCAAGGAATGCCGGGGGACTTGAGGGCGTGCTTTGTCTTCCCACTGTAGCTGCGTTGCAGAAACAGCCACAGACATAAGGGGGCTGAAGTCACAGCCTGTAGTTTCCCCAGGGCCAAGGGGACCACACTGTTTGTCTTCTCAGGGATAAGGATAGCCAGGCCAGCAAGGGAATTATTACTTCCTGCTGTGAGATAAAAGAAAATGCTTCTCCAGGGTCACTCATCTCAAGATCTTTGAGGGGAACAAGCCTGGAGGACTGGGAACGGGGAGGATTTCCGAATCATATGCTTAGGACTCTAGAATGTCAACCCGTGCCACTTATCCCAAATGTTATTTCCCTGAGATTTACTGGAAGTTGCATTTTCCAGTAGCCACCACTGAGGGCCAAGTGACAAATATTAAATTCAGAGTAATTATAATTATCAGTGTGTCCTTGGCCAAGGCCAAAGGCACCTTGATCACTTGTTAGTGAGAGCTAACCAATGAGGCTGAACTACTTCGTTGTGATCAAACACTGCCACCTGTTTATCAACCCTTTGAGGCCAAGAGAAGTAGTTGTCCTCATCTGACCATTCACACCCTGTGTTGTGCCCTGATAACCTTTCTGAAAATGGCCATCCATAAAAGTAAAGTTCATTGCCAAGTACCCGTCCCTGTGTGTACAGGTTCTAACTGAGCTACGGCTTCCAAAGAAATCCTTGGAGTCGCCATAAGTTTTGTCGCTAAAAGCACAGAACCGCCTTCATATCTTGCCTATTCATAGTCACATTAAACATGTATGTGTGAATTAAGTCTCCTTCCTTTTAAAGTGTTTATGAATTCAAACAGTTTATGAATTTGAACTGTTTTGTTTTATTGATAGAAGCCGTCCTGACTCAAAATCCCAATAGCATTTCAAGGTATCCCAGAGAACGCGCTGTGACCAGAGAGCAGACCCACACAATGAGGTCCATGCCTTTTGTGTTTCCTAGGTAGTCCGCCATTAGATTTATTTTAGCTCTTATGATGTGGCAGCACAATTGGCGCCAGAAAGCGTGCTGACATGCTAACCGCAAGACCATTGTCTCCCATGCAGGCCATCCAAGACCGCTGTGAAAATTAGCTTCCTTGCCAGGCACTTTGATCTTGTCACTCCTGCACCGAAGGCTCCTCGCTGTGCCCTAAAGCCCTTCACATCAGCCTCAGCTGTTGCAGCCCAGCCCTTCCCTCACCACAGATTCTCCCCCGATCTGCTGTCAACCTCCTCTGCTCCAGCCTAGCAAAGCTATTCACAGACTCCTTTGACAGCATCTGACACGTTTGATACTTTGCTTTTTCTAGTACAATTTACCAGAATAGAATGAGGTAAAAGTATTCTTATAAAGCAAAGTCTCTCTCTTGCATGTGCTAGTTTCATTGGCTGCCTAACCTTTAGAACTTAGAAAAAGACACACCGGAATGGGACCTGCATATTGACTCATGCTTTGCATATTTTATGTGGCTATCAGGCCATCTAATGTTAAAAGTTTCTCCAGGGGAAGTTTCTAGGAGGAGAAGGAGCTGTTCCAATATTCCAATATTACTTTAAGCAGCACAGTTGCGGGTTGTTTTAAAGCCATTTTAAAACAACAACAACAACAACAAAATAGACAATTTATAGCAGCAGAAGGTACCTGATTATGAGGAGATAACAAAACTAATGGATAGATTTTGCAAGTAAGCAACATGGGAAAAGGTAGAAGGTATAAGTAAGTTTTTAATTCATATCTATTTATGTACTTATTCATCTGTTTAATTAAAAAGTCTATCAAGAGGCTGATATGTGCTAGGTTTTTTGTTTTTTGAGACAGGATCTCCCTTTGTCACCCAGGCTGGAATACAGCTGTGCTATCTCAGCTCATTACACCCTCCTCCTCCTGGGCTCAAGCGATTCTCCCACCTCAGTCTCCTGAGTAGCTGGGACCACAGGTATGTGCCACCATGCCCAGCTAATTTTTGTATTTTTTGTAGAGATGGGGTTTTGCCACGTTGCCCAGGCTTGTCTCATACTCTCAGGCTCAAGCGATCCTCTGGCCTCAGCCTCCCAAAGTAATAGGATTACAGGCATGAATCACTGTGGCTGGCCAATTTAATCATTTTTACATAGGATTTACTGTGTGCTGAGTAAGGCACCTAACATAATTTGAGCAATGGTGACATTAGGTAAATGCCTTTAGGTAAGAAAGAGAACCCTATCTACTGAGTAGAACAACTCAAGGTGTTATGTAAAATCAGAGATAAACAAAGGAGATTAGAGGGGTTTTGCATAATTAAATACAAAGTTGGATGGTTTAATTTTCAAAGATTTTAATTAAGGTGATTTTGTATAAAGGTCTGTGTAAGGCTGACTTAGCTAGCAACTAATTGTGGTTTTCTACAGTGGCAAAACAAAAAATCTACTTTCAAACATATGCTTTTTTTTTTTTTTTTTTCGAGATGGAGTGTCGCTCTGTCACCCAGGCTGGAGTGCAGTGGCACCATCTCAGCTTACTGCAAGCTCCACCTCCTGGGTTCATGCCATTCTCCTGCCTCAGCCTCCCGAGTAGCTCGGACTACAGGCACCCGCCACCACACCCAGCTAATTTTTTGTATTTTTAGTAGAGACGGGGTTTCACCGTGTTAGCCATTCTCCTGACCTCGTGATTCGCCCGTCTCGGCCTCCCAAAGTGCTGGGATGACATGCATGAGCCACCACGCCTGGCTATTTTCAAACGGATGCTTTGAATGAGCAAACCATCTATTTATCATGCAAAATGAAACACCATGGGTTGGATGTCTACCTGTGGCAACATTGTGCCAAGCACATTACTCAATTTCCAATCCAACAACCTGAAAGTACAAAGTGTTTTAATCTAGAGATGATGCACAAGGCTCAGAGGGGTTAATTGTCCAAGGTCACATAGGTGGGAAACAGCAAAGTCAAAGTCTGCTCTCCAGCACCTCTCCCTGCAAAATGTGCACCCTTTTCATTACCGCACCATTTCCTGAAGGGTCTCTTGCAGAAAGCTGGTTCCATGAAACTTCCTTTAAAAATTACATTTAGTGGCTGAGTGCAGTGGCTCATGCCTGTAATCCAAGCACTTTGGGAGGCCAAGGCGGGCGGATCACAAGATCAGGAGTTTCAGAGCAGCCTGGCCAATATGGTGAAACCTCATCTCTACTAAAAATACAAAAACTAGCCGGACATGGTGGCGGGTGCCTGTAATCCCAGCTAATTGGAAGGCTGAGGCAGGAGAATTGCTTGAACCCGGGAGGCGGAAGTTGCAGTGAGCCGAGATCGTACCACTGCACTCCAGCCTGGGCAACAGAGTGAGACTCTGTCTCAAAAAATAAATAAATAAATTTAGTAAAAGGTACTTACTGTGTTCTCTCTTCAGAGATTCATAGATACAAGTCAGTATATTAATGGTTCTAAGAAATAAAACTTAAAGAGAGAAAAAAGTAATTTGGACTAACTGGCTAAGTCCATAAGTTGTTAGACTAATGGCTAAGTGGCATTTCTAACGCTTCTTTGACCAAAAACACTTCTTTCTTTATACTATTAAGTTTTGCAAACATTCATCTTTCTCAGCTGCCTCAGCAAATATATATCTTCTGTTCCCCTAGTCTTGTCCAAAATAGAGAGGAAGACTTCAGGAAGTCCCAAGAAAGTGAAGTCACAGCCACCATGAAACTCACAATTGTAGACTGCCTTCCTGTGGATGAAGCCCTTTCCTTTTATTTGTACCCAGATGTCACAATAATCCTGTGAAAGTCACTACTCGCTTTAAGGAAAAAAAAAAATAATAACTAATGCAGAAACAATCTCAGAAGGCCAATTTAGGAATTTTTGGCTATTTAAGCCTAAATTTAAATGAGGGATTTTAATCATTTTAGGTGTCCCTGGACGAGAAGTCAAATTGTTCATTTTAAAGTGAGAAGTTTCGTGTGGGTTCTCTGTCTCTTTGTTTCTCTCTCTCAATATTTTAAATTCATGTGCATTACCTGGGTCTTGCTGGTGGGAGATGTTTGATTTTTAAGAAGGGCACCGTAGAGTGTGTTCGGTGCATTTCTCAGCAAATCCAGCCTCCTCTCCTTACAGTGTTGGCTGCTTTTACTCTTAGTCACACATAAGAGAAATGGTCATGTGTCACATCAAAGCTGCCTGGGGCTGGAGATGAATGTGATATGCAGTTCAGAGACGTCCAGAGCTCCCTGTGCCTCCCAGCCCTCACCACGGGAGGAAATGCACCTATTTTCTTTCTTCTGCGGAAACAGCCATGCGTACCTGCCTGCACCTTTATCATTCTAGATGCCAATGAGGTTGCCTTTAATGCTGATTAAGTCTTCCCTGAGTTGAGACAGTGATTAGCAACTATGCACTAGTGAGAAAGAGGGTCCACACACAGAATCCTATAAATGATATCTTGTGTTTCAGCCCAGCAAGTGGTTGCTGAGCGTGACTCACGGTCAGGTCAGTGATTTTTTCCTGTTACTCTGCCGTTTGCTTTTCTTTTCTATTTCTTTATTTATTTATTTTCTTTTTTGAGACAGAGTCTCGCTCTGTCGCCCAGGCTAGAGGGCAGTGATGCAATCTCGGCTCGCTGCAACCTCTTGCCTCCCTTCAAGTGATTCTCCTGCCTCAGCCACGTAGCTGAGATTACAGGCACGCGCCACCACACCTGGCTAATTTTTATATTTTTAGTAGAGACGGGGTTTCATCATGTTGGCCAGCTGGTTTGGAACTCCTGACTGCAAGTGATTCACCTGCCTCGGCCTCCCAAAGTGCGAGTATTACAGGTGGGAGCCACCATGCCCGGCCCGCTGTTTGCTTTTCTCTTTCTTTTCTCTGGCAAAGTACCCATTGATCTTTTTTGATGCAGTTTAGCACTGTGTCATGTTATTGGATGGCAGAGACGAAGTAAATTTTAAGACTGAAGCCGGTTGAGAGGGATTCATCAATAAAATTGAAAGTAGCTGTGCTGATTTTTCTACGCTTTCCTCTGTACTGTCAGGACACATGAGAATGTACCCATTCTCATGACTCACCCACTAGAGGAAATGTGTGACTTTAATCTGGGCATTTAAACTCTCATCCCTTTGTCTTGCGGAGTTTTTCTCTTGCATTTTTAATCAAGTTTTGCTATTTGTAAAATTAAAAGGCTTGTCTAAAACTTTTAAAGGCCCCTCCTGCCTTTTTCTCTGATTTCATAAGCAATGTGTAAACCCCTATTTTCGTTTGAATGATGTGATGCTTGTTTTGGGAGTCATAGTAATTTAAACAAAGCATAGAGTACAGTGGTTCTGAAAGCTTATATCTTGCAAAAACGTAATTTGAAAATTTGAAAACAATAAGCTTATAGACGAAAGCATGAAGAAAATGCCAGCACATTTACCACAGGGTAGGTCGAATTCAGCCTACAGGTAACCAAGTCAAATGCAGAAAATGATACCTGAACATTGAGCAGAGGTAAATTGACTTTGGGAGGAGGACGAAGGTGTTCTCGTCTTGGGACCTGTATTTGATCTTGGAGCACAAGGTGCCTGGGTCTGAGGCTACATCTTAGGTCCAGGTTTTATGCATCTTTAAATTGCACTCTTAATTAACTCTTCTCCAGGTGAATGATGTGCCGTGACAGCACTTCAGCAAAATCGATGTGGTGCTTTTATCTCAATGACAAATCAGATAGTATTTCTGGGTCAGTGTAGTTCATCATATATCAATACATTTCAGTCTGGTTTCTCCTTTTTTTTTTTTTCTTTTGCTAAAACTTTCTCATTCTGCGGTGGGGGGCGCGATAAAAAGAACAGACTTCCATGCCAGCTTATTGCTCTCACACCCTCCTCTCGATTGTCACATATCCAGAGGATTCACCCACCCACCAGTTTGCTGCCATCTAGGTGGCCTAATAGCTGGCAGAGCTTCTGAGCTGCAGAGAAGCGTCCAGAATGCAGAGAAGGCGGTGCTTCGTGATTGATGGCTGCTGCTGCCCTTCCCATGAGGCTGATTCAAGCCAAGGGAATGTGTTTGCCTTGCTTCAAAGACATGGTCTTTCCTAATACAGTCTTGCTTTACTACACCATGGGTGTTGCTTCTTTTTTTGTTTCTTTTTTTAAATCTACGTAATCCTGTTTTGCTGAGGAGCTTTATTAATAACTTCTGAGCATTCCCTGAGTAATCCTCACAGAGCATCTATATGCAAGATCTATATCACATGACACAGTTTAAAGCTAGGCAAACTGAGGCACAGGCAGAAGAGGGAATCAATCCCAGACCTCCAGGTAACAAGCTCAGAATGTTGCTCCCCAGGCCTGCTTGCCCTTCTCCTGGTCCGGGAAATACTAAGCAAGGTGGATTTCCTCAGGAAGCCGCTAGGCAGCATAGTCTAGTAGACTGCCTAGGCTCAAAGCCTGCCTAAGTCCTATTCTGCCTGTGTGACTGTAGAAATAATATCCAGCCTCTCTGTGCCTCAGTCTTTTCTTTTTTTTTTTTTTTTTTCTTTTTTTTCTTTTTGAGAGGGAGTGTCGCTCTGTCGCCAGGCTGGAGTTCAGTGGCGCAATCTCGGCTCACTGCAACCTCTGCCTCCTGGGTTCAAGCGATCTCCTGCCTCAGCCTCCTGAGTAACTGGGATTACACATGCCCACCATTACGCCCAGCTAATTTTTTATATTTTTAGTAGAGATGGAGTTTCACCATGTTGACCAGGCTGGTCTCCAACTCCTGACCTCGCCCACCTTGGCCTCCCAAAGTGCTGGGATTATAGGTGTGAACCACCACACCAGCCGCCTCAGTCTTTATCAATAAACTAGGGATGATATTAGCACATGTGAGGCGCTATGAGCAAACGTATGCCAAAAGCTTTGCACAATATTTGGACACAGACAGCGCCTCCTAAGGGTTTACTATGCCTGTCTTTTCTCCACGGAGATGGGAATATCCACCTCTTATACCATAGCCCTGTGGGGAAAGCAAGACCAGGCCCTGAAGGCTCTGAGGCTGTCCTGGAGCTCTGGAGACGAAGAGAGTCATTTTGAAGCTCCCTGTGAAACCACGAAGATCTGTTTAAATCCAGCCTAGCTCTTCCTTCCATCTACGTAACCTTGAGTCATTTGCAAAACTATCTTTCTCTTCTTACTTTTCCTTTCTCAACTGGTATTTCAACTGCCCAAATCTTTAAGACAGAACCCAGTACCACTGAGATGACCATGGGCCAGAGCTTCCCTGAATCTCTGGGACCTTCTGCAATATCTCAAAGGCATGAGGAAGCTTCCCACAGGCTACTGGAGGCACTGTCTGTCTTTGGCTTCCTCTGCCTTTAGCCTCCACCCCCACCCACCTGTTCTCACCTAGTTTGTCCACCCAAAATGCACAAGGACACACGTGCAAGACTCCCATCTCCTCCCTCGAAAACTCACAGTGCACCCTCTACACACACACACACACACACACACTTGCACAGATCTCTAAGCTCAGACTTTCTGTGATTCAGTTCCATTCAGGAGCTACGATGTTACTGTCCACCCCCTTCTCATCCTCTCAGCCCATCTCCTGTTCAAATGTCAAGAGCCACTTACTGTCCACACAACTTTAGAGAAATGTCTTTCCTTTCCTGAGCCTGTTTCTACATCTATGAAATGGCGATAGTAAAGCCTGGTATTTGGCACATTTTGAGAATTAGATGAGCTAATAGTATGCCTGGTATTTGGCACATTTTCTTGATCTCTTTGGGCTGTCACAACAAAATACCACATCCTGGGTGGCTTAAACAACGGACATTTCTATCTCACAGCTCTGGAAGCTGGAAATCCAACATCGAGGTGCAGGCAGAGTTGATTTTGGTGAGGGCGCTCTTCCTGGATTGTAGACGGCCGCCTTATCACTGGGTCTTCATATGAGTTTTCCTCTCTGTACCCACAAAAAGAGAACTCTGATTTACCTTCCTTCTTTTACAAAAACACCCATCCTACTGGGTTAGGACCCCAACGTTGGGATTTCATTTAACCTTAATTATCTCCCTAAAGGCCCTGTCTCCAAATCTGGTCACATGGGGGATTATGTCTTCAAACTATGAATTTTAAAAAACACAATTCGGTCCTTAATATACATCATAGGGGCGCAGTGACATTTGCCCTTACCCTTTCTGAGCTTCTCCCACTCCCTGGAAGCTCCTTGGCGTCCAGTCTTTAAAGCACGTGTGTGCGTCTGCCTCATCTTGGAGTCCTGCTCTCAGTGCGGCCCATGGGCTAAGAGCACTGTAGCCCTGCTTCTCACACAGGGCCAGCCTCTCAGGACTGGAGTTCTTTGTGCTCTAGAGAGCATGGCCTGTGCTATTGATGCCTGCTTCCCTGTGTCCAGAGACAAAATTATGATGAGTTTAATTTCAAGGCCTAACTGGCTTTTATTTGCAATTCTAGAATTAGGCAACACCTCATGCTATGAAATAGAATGGATGCTCTACTGAGCTGAGCAGAGGGAGCTGGCTTTGTGGGCAGGAAAGGGCTGAAGAAGGCAGAAACAGGGAACACAAAGCAGATTGGTCATTTCAGAATTACTCTCCTCACAGGGTTAAAGCTAAATGGACTTCCTTAGGATGCACACTCGGGTAAACTGGGCTCCTTCTGACTGGTTGCTCTGAAGCTCCTGTTGTGTGGAAGACTGACCCATTTCCAAGTTCACTTTGATTATGTAATACTAAGCATAAGTGGCTCCACTCTGGTTTGGCCTGGTCTGCTGGGGCCTAGTGCAGGAGCTCAGTCTAAAACAATGGCTTCCCATAAACTTTGTTTAACATGAGCCAGTCATCCTCTCAACTTCCTGCCACTCAGCCAGTGACTACCTGACTGGGGTCCCTGGCCAAGCAGATAGATGTGTGCTCCTTCTAAGCTCTACCTTGTTGCACCCCTAACCTGCTCTCCTTCCAGTCGATGTCACCCCAAATAAACGAGGCTAGTAGGCACAGACCCCACAGTCACAGATGGGTCCCTTAGGTCCCCCTGCAGGAGATCTCTGGTCAGGCAGGCAGAAATTCATTCATGCACATGAAGGGCTTGGATCAACACTTTACACATTCCGAAGTTTCCACTATTTCTTCTGATCAGGTGTTATTTTGGGTGCTGTTGCTCCTTCAGAAGAATAAAAGTATGAGTCCATGGTCACTTCTAGCTCAGCCTGTATCTGACCTCAGTCTTCTATTACTGCCTTCTATGTTGAGCAAAATAGTTCATTGAGATACATACATATTTAAGCAATCAGGGAAATTTGATCCAAAAGTTCAATAAATATATAAAAGCCTGTAGGAAAGATTAATGGAAAGATCAGGTAATAACATGAGATGGCTATGAGAAGTATTTTCTGTGTTGAAATGTTCATTGAAGAAGCTCGTATGGTAAAAATATCAGTAAGGCTCAATCACCATGAGATGAGCTTAGACATATGCAGACCCGCTAAATCAAAATGAGATCTTTTTGTGAATGTGTTATTTGTAGTGAGGCTTGAGGCACAGAGCAGATGAGAGGTGTCTAGGAGCTTTTCTTCCTGCCAGTCATCTTCTGGTTTTCATGGAAGAAGAGGCGATGTGATTGCTATGGAATTCCGTACTTCCCTCCCCACAGCATTGCCCCACTCATGGCTTTATTCACTGACCATGATTTCTAGACACAGCCTGTCCAACCGGATGCCTGGAGACTACTGGCCGAACCTGTGTTCACTGGGCAGTGAGAAAGTGGGTGAGGTCACACTCTGTGTTTACCATGTCGGTGAGAGCGCCAGGGTAATTCACACTACCCATTTCTGAACCCTCAAGCCCAAAACAACTGTAGACCACTTCTCCTTTACCCTCAAAAGATTTGCTGAAATATCAGCTCACAATAAGGCACATGAATGGGAGAAAAGTCTTTATACATTTATTACTACTGTGCACACAGGGAGAATCAGAACAATTACCAGTATCCCAGTGGGGCACATATGCTTATATATGCTACTTCTTAGGGAAAGGGAGGTAGGAAGTGTGGGTGATTCTAGGTGGATAGTAAATGATTTTTAGGGGAATTTAATGGACTTGAGGAACATACAGTGGTCTGGGGCAAAGTCTGTTGGGGCCACAGAGAAGATGACGGTTTGCGACAAAAAGTCTATCCAGATATGTTAGTCTTCCCTCCTGTGAGATGTGTTCAGTTGATGAAAACTTGGAAAAAGGACCAGAGGTTATTGTTTTCTTCTATGGTAGGTCCAGATTTTAGGCAAATAAGGGAATTTCAGAGAACAATCTCATCCTATGCTTTGGGAGAGATGTTGATGGGGGGAGAAAGGTGATTAGAGAGACTTTGAGATGTTTTTTTTCAGTACAGTGTATACAAAGTGCCATATTTTGGGGTATTGGTTTGTGAGTCCCTGCAACAGGAAGATGCCAAGTTGGTCTTCAAGACAACAAAACAAGCAAGCAAAAGTTGTGCCCTTGCTGGTCTACATTCCAGAAAAAACTATGCATTTCTTGAAATAATTTTATTAGTACTATCCAGAGAATAACCATCATATGAATATATCAGATTATGTATGCCCCAAATTGCACATTATGTATCAATAAAAAATAAATTTTAAAAAATGTTAATATTTAAATTTATATATTGTTCACTAGGGGCTTGCACAATATGGGCATTGAGTGAGATTTCTTTTTTTTCTCTCCTTGCTTATCTTTCTCTTACACTGACAAACAGAGCACAAACTAGGAAAGGTATAATCTTGCATGATGTATGTGGGTTTATTATCCTCTTGTGATGTGCCACCCGCAGCAAAAAGAACTACATGTTCTGACTTCATGGGTTCAGTGGCCATCCCAAAGCTAGAAGAAAGTATTTGTGGTACGGTTGTTTTTGAAAATGCAAAAGGCCTGTTAACTCTATGGTGTTTCCAACATCCAGGATAAAGCTGACCAACACTTTCAATGAAGCTGTTGAGTCTCTAATGAGCCATATACACATTGATCTCTGTTTTATCTGACATAAAAATGGCATTTGTAATTTGTGCCTCAGTTAACGTACTTCAGCATAAGGGGAAGATGTGAGCTGTGTCCTAGAAGGCAGGGCAAAACCACCTTGCTTTCTTTACTTTGACATCATTGCTGGTCTTTAAGTGACTCTCTAGTCACACATCCATTATCAGGATATTCCCAGAAATTCTCTGATGCACATTCTGATTGCCCCCACTTTCCAGCGGAACATATACCACTCAGCGCAGGCTGGGAAATAGGAACCAAGTGGCAGGGACCCCAGGGGCACCAGTCTCCCCGGCACTAGGATGAGAAACGAACCTTCACCATGCACATCAACACATAATTCCTTTTGGGATACAAAGTGGTCACATTGGAAACTACTTTATTGAAGCTTAAATTTAGCTGGAACAGAATTTCTAAATTCCACAATCAGAATACAGTTTTCTAAAACTGTACTTGGAACACTTGGAAACTGATATGGTTCGGCTGTGTCCCCACCCAGATTTCATCTTGAACTGTAATCCCCATAATCCCCACATATCAAGGGCAGGACCAGGTGGAGATAATCAGATCATGGGGTCAATTTCTCCCATGCCATCCTCGTGATAGTGAGTGAGTCTCACAAGAGCTGATGGTTTAATAACTGTCTGGCATTTCCCCTGCCTGCACTCACTCCGTCCTGCCACCCCGTGAGGAAAGTGCCTGCTTCTCCTTTGCCTTCCACCGCGATTGTAAGTTTCCTGAGGCCTCCCCAGCAATGCGGAACTGTAAGTCAATTAAACCTCTTTCCTTTATAAATTACCCAGTCTCGAGGATTTCTTTTAGCAGTGTGAGAACAGACTAATACAGAAGCTAATAGATGAGCATTAACAGAAATATTTCTGCATAGAAATCTAATCCACTAAATGATAATATCTTTCTAAAAGTATGGCCCCACAACCAACACAATTAAATAGTAATTAGCAACACTTGCCCTTTTGTAACCAACAAATGGTACCCATAACTTGGTTGTGATGCTGAGATCCCTGGAGTGTCTTATAACTTGGGTTGTGTTTCTAAAACAAGGATGGAGAAATAACTTAAAGATAGCTAAATCGAGTACTCCAAATTGCAAGAGAGCTTTTCTACTTTCTAGGGATTGTGTTACTTGTTTAACCAGAACATCCAAAGGTGGATGTGCAGTGATTATGATGATTTATCTAGCATGAAATGTGAGCATATTGAAGAATCCTTATTCTACATAAACTAAATCAATACTACTTCAAATAACGTCTACAACTTGAAAAATTACAGACACCGAGTTAAAAACTTAGACTGAGACCCAGATCTCAATCCAGGAAGGTAAGTTTCTGCTTATATTTAAATAAATTATCATAACCCCAGTAAGCACAGAGGTTCCTTTTATTTAACCCCATGTTGACCCTAACATGCAAGGCAAAGAATATAGTTAATAAAAGTTAAGTTTGTGTTATGGACACTAACATCATTGCTGAATAATGAGACATGGAAAAGGGTTTTTTATTAAATTGTGCCTTTGTGGAGCTTAGGCAATTTGCAACATTTGCATCATTACCCAAGTAATATAGGTACTTAGAGTAACAATGTTATAGAAGGAAACAGAAAAGATACGTGTGGAGACCCAAATCCAGCAGTTGTAATTTCCCCACAGTCACAAAGTGGCAAAGAAATAGACTAAAACCCTGGTCTTCAAAGAAAGGCAGAAAGATGTTAATATCAGAAATAATTGTTCTCCAGGTACTCAAGAGTTCCAGGCTGAAATTTTACAAACCGATGGTAGACAGTTTATCACAGATGTATGCCGAAGTGAGTGATTTATCCTTGCACATAACCTAATAAGCTCTACCATTTGTGCAGCATTTTATAAACTTGAAATTACTATTTCCTATACCGTCTTAGCTGGTCATCAAGAAAGCTCAATGAGAGAGGCAGATAAGGTAATATCCCTTGGGAAACTAAGCTCAGAGTCAATGACGTAATCATATTCAACTAGGAATATAGAAGACAATAGCCTGATAGAATCATAGAGAAGAGACCTCCAGGTACCATCTAGTCAAGCCTGGTGTCTTGAGCCGGATGGTATCTAATATGCCCAAGACAGTTGACAAGACAATTATGATCGATTCCCCCAGCCTTGGTCCACGGAGGCCACCTGTGAGATACCTGGGACCCAGCCAGGCTTCTGCTGGTTTCCTGTGCATTTTGTTCATTCGGGATTGGGACCATAACACCTTCATCCCTGATCCCCGCCCTCTCAGCCACAACTCACTATCGAGAGAAGGATATATTATCATCGATTCTCCAAAATATCTTTGATTTAATCACTTATTAATGCACTGAAGTCATCTTTCAGAAGTAATTATAAACATAGGCGAAGGATTAAATCAATGCTTTTTCTCATCAGGAAGTGGTTTATGTGAGATTTTTCCCATAGGAAAGGCCAAAAAAGCGAACAACTCAATAGCACAGAAGACCCTTTTGTGGTGTCTTTTTTAAGTAAAATGACAAACTTGGGGAAAAAATAGTTTTCCAAAAGGAATTAACAAGAAAACTGGCAAGCAGATAGAATGTCAGATGATGCTAAAACAGTGACAAATGCAGTCAAGGAAACTATAACTGTGTAACGGTGGGCGGAATTAGATCAGACGCTGACCTTTCCCAAACACCTAAAGAAAACAGCTCTCGAATAATTACTGTTGAAAGGAGCCTGCAAGGTTCCCCGTGTGCCTGTGGCTGGGACTCGGGAGCATGTGCGTGACCATCTGCTACCGGGCACAGAATGCCAAGCTGCCGGCGGTGCCCTCTGTCTCGTTGGCGAGGCCGCATTTCACTCCAGCTCCTCATGCCATCGTATCACACATCTTTGTTCTCTCCTCTAAAATATAACCACTTGTTTTATATCTTGAATGTAGCATAGATATTACCAAATTTTATCACCAAAGATGCCATGGTGTGAGCCACGGCAAAGAACAACAGTCAGCAAATACATGCATCCTCTTCCATTTAGGACCAAAGATGACAGAAGGTGGACTCAGTGCCTTCAATCGAGGTGTTTCAACATGCAAATGTAGACTTTTTCCCTTGCTTGCTGTATAAGACAATCCAGCCCCCAACTTCCATACTTGTACAATGCCAATAGAATTTCATTTATTGCTGGCATATAATCACAAAGTTAGGTGAAAATGATAAAAACCTCTTATCTACAGATAAGCAAAAGATAATTAATGAATATATTGATTCTTTTTCCCTGTAAGGGGGAAAAGCAGTCAAAAACAATTTGTATATCTATAAATTAGAATCATCTTTGTGTTCCCTATATCCTTAGAATTATGATTATCTTAACAAGAAAATACCGACCAAAAGTGAGCCTTGTAAAACAGAATTAGCTATTAAGAGCACATCTAGGGTAGAGAGGAAAACAATTAACATCTATTAAAATACTCACCAGTTATAAAAAGTTATAGTAACATAGGACAAACTAACACAGGTATTGACGATAGTTATAAGCAAAATCCTAACCAAGGAGATCTAGTGGCTTTGCCTGAAAGATTCTTCCTCCTTAAAGTATTTCAGATCCCATACCTTTGTTCTTTCTTTCAGCTATTCCAATGAGACCTGATTCCTTCAAATAAAACCTGCAACTTCAGCCTTCTCAACTTTAGCCCATCTTCATCAGTGGCAATCATCCTTGGCAGTTCATGCATTCATTCATGTATTTAACATACATTTATTGAGCACCTGCCAGTGCACACGCTGTGATCGGCACTGGGTTACAGGGGTGGGCAAAGCAAATTGCTTCAGGCCTGCCCTTACGGGACCTACAGTCCAGTGGATGCCTTTTTAATTCTGAGAAATTCACAATTGCTTCATTGTAGCGATTGCTCTGTGAAAACTTTAAAATCATAGTCATTAATATTTTATATCAATTCACTAGCATTCTTCTCATCTATTCAGGCCAGCACTATCTATTCTAGCCTAAAGAACACCCCATCCCTGCTCCGCCCTCTATATCATTTATTTCTCAACTTTTATGATTATTATATGCACAATACAAATATGCCAAGCGCCCTCCCTCTCTGTTTGCCTTCAAATCTTATCTCTTGGTACCTTGAAAGTGCTGCTCAATAATTCCATCTTCTATAAAGTTCTCACTTGATTTCAGTGATTCCCACAGTACACTCGGCACTTACATACGGCTGTAAGTTCTCGTGTATGTATGTTATTGTCGTTCTGTGACTTTGAGTTTTAGAATTACTGACGATGTGGGCCGGGCGCGGTGACTCATGCCTGTATGGGAGGCCGAGGCGGGTGGATCACGAGGTCAGGAGGTCAAGACCGTCCTGGCCAACGCAGTGAAACCCCGTCTCTACTAAAGATACAAAAAATTAGCCGGGCGTGGTGGTGGGTGCCTGTAGTCCCAGCTACTGGGGAGGCTGAGGCAGGAGAATGGCATGAACCTGGGAGGCAGAGCTTGCGGTGAGCTGGGATTGTGCCACTGCACTCCAGCCTGGGTGACAGAGCAAGACGCTTTCTCAAAAAACAAAAGAATTACTCATGATGTAACAGATACCCACGTTCATAGCAGCATTATTCACAATAGCCAAAAGACGGAAACAACCTAAGTGTCCATTGATGGATGAATAGATAAATAAAATGTAATGTGTACATACAACAGAATATCATTCAGTCCTAAAAAGGAAGGAAATTCTTTTTTTTTTTTTTTTTTTTTTTATTTAGAGACAGTGTCTTGCTCTTTTTCCCAGGGTGAAGTGCAGTGGTGCGATCATAGCTCACTGCAGCCTTGAACTAACTCCTGGGCTCAAGTGATCCTCTTGCTTCAGCCTCCCAAAGTGCTGGGATTACAGATGTGAAACACTGCGCCTGTCCAGGAAGGAAATTCTAATACATTCAACAACATAGATGAACCTTGAGGACGTTATGCCAAGTGAAATAAGCCAGTCACAAAATGACAAATACTATACGATACCATTTACATGAGGAACATAGAGTAGTGGAATTTGTGGACTCCAAAAATAGAATGCTGGTTGCTGAGAACTGGGAAGAGGGAAAATGCAGAGGTATTGTTTAATGGGTAAAGAGTTTCAGTTTTATAAGATGAAAAATATTCAAGGGAAGGATATATATCATTGCGAATATTCTTAATGCCACTGAATTTTACACCTAATGGTTAACATGGTAAATTTTATGTTACATGTATTTTACTACAATTTTTAAAAAATCTTTTTTAAAATCACATATGCTCATCCCCACCACCCTCACTCCCCATTTGGTTGTAAGGAATTTAAGAGATGCTGCATTTTGCTATCTTATAGTCCCTGTTGCCATTTGTTCTGTAAACACGGGAAACATTAGATGAGTAAATATGCTCGATGGGCATACTTGAATATGACTGCAAAGTGACTACCTAAGAGAAAGAGAGAGAGAAACAAGAAAGTTCTTCAGCATCAGTGCATCTCTGGTTTCAGTATTATGTGGCAGCCATGTTCTGGAGGAAACCAAGGTCAATGTAGCCTAGATTTCAAGGAGAGGACTGTGGCAAAGAACCAAATATGCAAAAAAATTACCTTAATCTACAGGAAAGGAAAAATGAAAAGTATCGGGAAACGTAATCACTGGAAGAGCTACAGGGTTAATATGGGAGGAGGGTACTTTGTTAAAGAGATTTTTGATAAAGGGTAGAAGCAAACACGATCCTGAATGAGAAAAACCTGTGAGCAATGTACAAAATACGGATCAAATAAGATGGAAGAAAATGCCTCAATCTGTTGAGGGAAAATGCAGGAAAAGATCATTTCTACAATAGAGGAAAAGACATGAACCAATGAAAATAATAATATTTCTTTCCAGGCCAACACTAAACATAAGTTGCAGAGCTGGCCTGTGGTGGAACTCACAAGTCTTATTGGCAATATATGTGAGGAGACAAAAAGCAACATATGGAGAAATACAAAAATATACTCCCTAGAGATACTGCCTCTTCAGATGTCAAGAAAAACCTGGATGAAATGAAGCAAGAGTGGCACGCTGCAAAGTTACAAATTCAAGGCCACCCACAGAACCAAACATTAACACTTAGGTAACTTGGTACTGAAATAGTCCCTTTCTTTTATGACTTCAGTTGAAGACTCTAGGGAGGGAAAACAGAGACGTTGGATCATTCTATGATGCTTAATGACTCCACCATTAAAAACAGGAATCCAAAGTGGGAGAAGGAACTGACTCCTTGCCTGATTTCTGTCTCCCCAGGTGGAGCTGGTCTCTTGGGCAGCCTGACATCTGGTCCACTCCTCTGTCCTATGCCGGGATCATCATGACCGTAGAGATTACGTCACTGTTTTGCATCCTTGTTACATAACTCAGTTCCTGGTAGATTGTAAGTACACAGAGGCGTTTTTTTTTAATTAAAAAATGGATGACTGAATAGAAGAATGGACAAATTGCCTTTTTGTATTCTGGCCACTGTTGATTAGTTGTGTGACCTCAATTAGGATATTTTAACTCTCTGTGTCTTCGCTTCCTCATTTATATGTTGAAGGTAATGACAGTTCCTACCTACCACACAGGCTTCTTGAAGATTAAATGGCAAAGGGTGGGTAAAAGGTTTAGATTAGTGCCTAGAAATAGCACATTTCACTGAAAATTACCTATTACTCATATTATTTTTGCTAAGAGATTGTATAAACCTAATAAGCATCATATAGTTTACTATGCACAGATAATTTTTAAATCTTATAAATACAAATTTAACCCGCAAAAAAAAAAAAAATTCAACATAGTTACCACCTAACAGTAAAACGTTACCTGTTCATGAATTCATTCGAGGCAGTAAATCACATTGAACTGCAAATATTTTTACAGTATCTAAGTATGAAATACTAGAACACCTTTAATGTATTTTAAATTAAAAAATCATTATAAAGTGCAGCATGTAATTCTTTACATTCTTTTTTCTAACACATGGGAGACAATTTAACTTTGTGTTTCAGATTTCTGTTCTTATCATAAATTATTTATTCCTCATTCAACACATATTTATTAAACACCTACTACATTCTAGACACAAGGGAGGCAATGATGAAGTAAACACAGCTACTGCTGCCTTTGAGATTACGTTTCTGTTAGGAAAAACAAATACACATACACAAATAGACACACAAATACACACGTCAACACAGATACACATATGTACACACACGGATATTCACACACAGACACATATATACATACGTAGACACACACAGTTACATACACATAGATATGCATACACGTAGATACACACATTCACAAATACACACAGACACATGCACATAAATATACACGTATATATACATACATATAGATATATACACACATAGATATATATACACCTATATAGGTACACACACATAGATACACACACAGGTGTATATATACATACACACATATACACACACAATGTTGTGGGACCATAACTGGCATGAAGAAAACTGATTACAAAGGGTAGAGCATGAATAAGATGGCTTATATAGTGTACTCAGGGAAGGACAGTCTAATATGGTAACATTTAAGCAAAGAACTGATTGAAGTGAGGGTGCTCTCTGGGAAGGGACCACGTCAACGAAGACAAATGAGGAGGTGTAAAAGCCTGAGGTGGGAGCATGTTTGGAGCAGTCCAGGAACAGCATCGATGCAGTACGGACAGAGAACAGTGGGCAAAGGGAGAGGGGTGTGAGATAAGATTGGGAAGGCAGCTGGGAGCAAGAATATCAATGCAGATTTTGCTCTAAGAAAATGGAAGATATCAGAGGGATCCTGTGCTAAGGAATGATGTGATCTGGGTTATGTTTTGGAAGTGTCACTCTGCCTGCTGTGCAGACAGCGGATGGAAGGAGATCTAAGATGAACAAAGGAGACCACTTAAGAGACTTTCAGGAGGTGGTCATGGCTTGGACTAAGATTTGGGGCAAATTTAAAATAGAGCCAAAGGGACCTGCTGATGGATGGGATGCATTACGAGGGCTAGATCTGTGACTTTATGTGACCCGCTGCAGCAGGTGTGCAGACACTTGCTTTCTTGAAATGTCCTTGATGTTGCTTTTGTTGTTGTTGTTATTGTTTTTGCTTTGTTTTAATTTCTTTCCATCTCTGTGATTAAAGCAGGCTGAAGTTAATGAATCTCTGCGCTGAAGTGGATTGTTTAACTGTAGATATGAGTAGAACTGACAGTTCTAAGTCTAATTCCAACAATGGGAATTTTGGCCTTTCTGAGCTTCAGTTTCCTCAATTATAAAGTAAGAAAACCCGCTAGCTTTCCAAGTCTGGGCCTCTCCTACCAAAAGCTATGGTATTGGTGTCAGTTTGGTCAAAGGCTTTCCCAGTTGGTACAGCCCCCTGGGACAGGGAAGGAATTAGTTCAATTGACTGCAAGAAGTGAATTTTTTTTTTTTTTTTTGAAAAAGGAAGGAAATTTTAAATTTTTTATGTTGATTGGCTTGGTTTCCATTGAGATCAAGGATTATTCCAGCAAGTTGAGAGTTATAAAACACGAGCTATCTGTTACCGTATTTTATTTTCCATACTAAAAAAGCGTGTGTTTTCAGATAAATTTCAATTTATCAATCTTTTGTGTTTCATCTTATAACCGTTTTACTAAAAATTGTTTGACTCATGTGGTCTTCAGGTTGGGGAAGGCTAGGACAGACGGCACCGCAGAGTGGTTAAAGCAGGGTCTCAGAGGCAGACTGCCCCGATGTGAAACCCAGCTTTGCCACTTACTGTGTGATCTTGGGAAAATTACTGGCCCTCTCTGTGCTCGGTTTCCCTGTCTCTAAAATGAGAATAACAGTAGTACTTCCCTCAGAGCCTCAGAATTGCTGGGATAATCAAATGAGTTAACGTCCAATGAGCACTTAGAACGTTGCCTGACACATAGAAACACCAACTAAGAGCCCCTTATAATTATTATTTTTATCTCTACTCAAATACTGTACCTACCTCTATTTTTAAAGAATTTGAAAAATACTTGGTATTTGAAATCTCTGCGATTATTTCAAGGAATTTAATAGCAAAATGATACCTGGGCCTTGGAACTGTCATTTAGGATGGACCACTTGGGAAATGTGCCTTTTTAAAACATCGTGGATTTTCAAATCTGAAAGAACTCAGTTCATCCTGCTCTGCTCATTTAGTGGTCCTAAGTATTTGTGGAAATTCTTTCTGAGCTTACATTCATACATCTGTCAAATAAAGATTAACTTCTTGAGGTTGCTGTTAGGACTAAAAGAGATAATACATGCAAAGTGCTAGAAAATATATTAATATTACATTCTTTACCTCTCCACCCTCAGTCAAAATTTGTGTGACTTAAGCGGTGTATGTGAAATTTAACATGATGCCTTCAGGATTCAGAAAAGAAATGAGGATTCAGAAATGAAATGTCTGTGGAACACACGTGGATAAGAGTTGCTTATGGCCGGGCATGGTGGCTCACGCCTGTAATCCCAGCACTTTGGGAGGCTGAGGCGGGTGCATCACGAGGTCAGGAGTTTGAGACCAGCCTGGCCAATATGGTGAAACCCCGTCTCTACTATAAACACAAAAACACTAGCCAGGCGTGGTGGTGCGTGCCTGTAGTCCCAGCTACTCAGGAGGCTGAGGCAGGAGAATCACTTGAACCGAGTAGGCGGAGGTTGCAGTGAGTGGAGATTGCACCACTGCACTCCAGCCTGGGCAATAGAGGGAGACTCCATCTCAAAAAAAAAAAAAAGAGTTACTTACAAGAAAACAAGGCCATTCATGGTGACATTGTCCCTGTGAGCAAAGAGGACCAATGATGTCCCTGAGCTGTGGACACCACTAGCCTCCTATACCCAGCCTTTGCAGGACCACCCTACAGCCTCTCACCCCACCCCCGGAACAACCACATTTTTGACTGGTGGTTCCTCAGTCTCCTAATTTCAGAACATTTCGTACCAATGGGCTTGAGGAGGTGGAAAGTTCCCCTATTCATTCCATGAGATTTCCAAAATTGGCTTGCTTTGTGTATGGGATTTTTTTTTTTTTAATATGGACTTTGTATTTTAAAAGTACATTTAAGAAAGGGCAGTGCCATATAACATTTCATTATTATTGACTACTTTGTCACATGTCACCGAGAGGTAAAAGCAGCATTGCTTAGAAGAAAGAGCACAGCCCAGCGAGTCAGGACAACAGGGCCAACCCAAATGCACCCTCACCAGTCAGGAGACACTGACTCGGTCATTTCCCCGCTCCGTTTTCTTAACTCTAAATGGAAGATATTGAACGAGATGGTTTCTAAGGCCTTAATTCCATCTATAATCCTTTGATGTATGAACACCAGAGGAAGCTCCTGGTGGTCTCTCCCCTTGGGACTGGACAGAACAGGAGAAGGGCCGACTGCTGGGCCTTCCTCAGAGCCCTCTCTGCCAAGTGCCTTACCAATGCCCTCTTGATCAATTAAGGGAACACAGCGTCAGAATACCGGAAGGAACCATTTTTCTTTGACTTGTTTAATACATATCTGTTTCAGACCCTATCATGGTAAGTGTTCTGGCCATTTTAACAGACATAAACAGAAAAAATGAGAACTCATCCTCTAATTTTGTCTGTGGTTATAGAAAGAATATCAAACAGACTGATGGAACTGTTGGGAGTCTTAAGAAAAGAGATAGTTTGTCGTTTCAAGCATAGCCTGGCAAATATCTGTCCTCTGCAAATTAAGTCAGAAGTTCAATTGCACATGTGAGGCCTGGGGGCTGCCTGAGCCGGACATGTAAGTGCCATGTGGGAGGGGAGGATCCTTGGCCAACAGCATTCTGGAATACCACTGGCTAAGTGTCCTGGCCATGAAATCAGGTGTTATATAGATTAAAGCCAGTATTTGTGTGTTTTATGAGGAATTAGGCAGTAACGCTTTTAAGCAGTTAGAAACTATTATTTTCCTCCTAGAAGCATCCTTTCCAAAAGGCAAACAGCCGCTAGCACGCTTTATGGGATGTGCTTTCTCTGTGTATTTACCGAAAGACCATCACACTTTTGCCTCAGTTGTCATG
The DNA here is from genome assembly GCF_043159975.1 of Macaca nemestrina. Classification (NCBI taxonomy): domain Eukaryota; kingdom Metazoa; phylum Chordata; class Mammalia; order Primates; family Cercopithecidae; genus Macaca; species Macaca nemestrina. The sequence goes on along the minus strand of NC_092125.1, from coordinate 9,362,532 downwards.
CTCATTTTTGGTTTCTGACCTTTATGGAAATGAAGAAAATAATTAACTCTGCCTGCTTGTGGTCTAGGACAGAAGCTGTCACTGCATGTTTTATGGTAAAATCGCTTGAGAGGAAGCAGCTGCATGCGAGCCTGATGGTCCCGCCATTGTACGGCCGGCCCCCTGATTTCTGGAGGAGGTCATGCTTTTTCACGGGTTCATGGCCAGCCAGTTACCTTTTGTCACATTTTTGTTCTTCCTTTATAATTTTGTCAAACTGAGGGGGAAAAGAAAAAAAAAACAAAAACCTGCCACAGTTGCAGAAAGCAAACTGGAATCTGGTGCTGCCATTAAGCACATCTGTATTTCCATGGCAAAGTGTACAACTTTGAATGACTTTTTCTTAGCAAAATCCCTAGTGTTTGTCTTCGTTCTTAGAAAGGGAAGCAGCCTCCGCTGTAGTCATTCCTTACTTGAACATGCTAAGAAACCCTCCCAGCCTTCCTTAGCAATAGAGAAACTCTTACCGGGAAGGGGTCCTGATCCAGACTTTAAGAGAGGGTTCTTGGATCTCACCCGAGGAAGAATTCAGGGCAAGTCTGCAGTGCAAAAAAGTAAATTTATGAAGAAAGTAAAACAGTGAAACAACAGCTGCTCCATAGACAGAGTAATGCATTCCCAAGAGTAAGAGGAAGAACACGTTCATCCTAGATGCAATACGTGTTTATATACAGAATCAAAAAAAAGATCATGGGGACATGCTGCTCTGCTACATGGGTTTGTGATAAAGGATTAATTTTCTTAATTACTATATTTTGCACGTATCGATATTATTATCTTTAGAGCAAAATTAGGAATGCTTCTGTTCTCAAGATATTGGGATATCAGGACACTCCTGAGTCTGGCCTGTTTAGTAAACGTCATCAGTCTGTTCCCTTTACCATAAACATCCAGAGGCTAGGAATGCCTAACTTTCTGGGAACACAACCCAGCAGGTCCCAGCCTCATTTTTACCAGCCCTCACTCAAGATGGAGTCGCTCTGGCTCAAATGCCCAAACCATCATTCTGAGTAAACTATCGCAAGGACAGAAAACCGAACACTGCACGTTCTCACTCATAGGTGGGAACTGAACAATGAGAACACCTGGACACAGGGTGGGGAACATCACCCACCGGGGCCTGTCATGGGGTGAGGGGAGTGGGGAGGGATGGCATTAGGAGATATACCTAATGTAAATGACGAGTTAACGGGTGCAGCACACCAACGTGGCACATGTGTACATATGTAACAAACCTGCATGTTGTGCACATGTACCCTAGAACTTAAAGTATAATAATAAAATTTTTTTAAAAATTAAAAAAAACAAACCATCTCTGGAACCATTGTGCAGATTTCATAAGCTACAAAGCCTTGTATCTCAGTCCCCACAGATATTTTAATGAAGCTATTCTTCAGTACTGACTTGAATTTGGGGTCCACCTCCCTTGTTGTAGGTATGGGCCAGCCTGGACCAGAGGTTAAGCTGACTTGGTCACTCCCTCTAGAAGTAAAGCTTTTTCCTTGCGTCAGGTCTATATACATCAGTTCTTTCTCCGCTTGGGATAGGATCTTTCCAAGCAAGCTCCTTGACTGCTCCTGCAAAGAAACCCTGGCTTTGTCCTATGACTAGGATGAATATAGTCTAGACTCAGGCTTGATGTCCATGGAAACCAAGAGAAGAACCAGGTGAAAGGAAGTCTCTCCAACTCCTCCAGGTGGTGACTTTCAGAGGAGCATCTTCCTGGGTCACCTCTTATCCTTTGGCCCTCACACTACATCCCAGTGGAGGTCAAAACCAGGACTCAACAAAAGAGGCTAACTCTCAGACCCAGCGGTATTCGTGGGATTTTGGCCTTTCCCCAAAACCTCACTGTTACCAAGCAGAGGAATTCCTGCACGCTGGCTGAGGAGAACTAACTTTTTTATTGATACATTCCCGAGGAGGGGACAACCTTCCGTGCATGCTGTTGATAACTGAGTGTAACAGATTCCCTGGTGGACTCTGAAGGCTCTGGCTTGGGATTACTTTAGCCATAAAACTGCCTCATTACCAAGTCCTTCTGGTGCTTCTGGAGCTCAGCTCCCTTGGAAAGTGTCCAAATCAAAGCTACCTTTATACCATACTCCTTTGTGTCCTGATGTCCTGAATAGTGAGATTATCGGCTACACCCACCTGCTCCTGCATTTCCTTCCTGCTCAATTTAAATAAACAATGAGCTGTTTTTCTTCTTGACTAACAGCCAGTCTATACAACAGCAGCAGGAAGATTACTTTCTATCTGTATGCAAATAGATACATAGCTGAGTTCTCTCCAGTCCCCGGGAAAAGACCCTTCTAACTAAATGACTTATGCTTCTGTTTCTTCATGTATAAAATTAGTGGCTTGGTGCTAAATAACCTCAATCCCCTTCTGGCTGTATACTTCCACGTCTCACACACACACACACACACACACACACACACACACACACACACAAAAACTGGGGAGGATAAAATTTGCACACACTCAACAATTAGAGAAAAAGCAAAGTAGTACATGTTTAAACGTTCAATAAATACTCAACTCCCTACTATGATACCCACGTTTCTTCTCAACTTAATGTATTTTTTTTGAAACAGAGTCTCACCCTGTCCCCCAGGCTGGAGTGCGATGGCACGATCTTGGCTCACTGCAGCCTCTGCCTCCCAGGTTCAAACGATTCTCCTGCCTCAGCTTCCCGAACTTGGTGAGGGGCTTATTCTCTCTCCCTGCACCGTAGACCTTTAGGCAATAGAAATACCCACCCACTAAGCAATCCCCAAAGCATTCTACACTTACCTGCTCCTGACAGCCAAGTTCATACACTCCCCACTGATCCAAATGCTCTTTATCCTTCGACTTTAGGTGATTCCCACCCAGTCTTCAAAGATCTGCTCAATCATCACTCCCCCTGAAGGCAGAAAGTCTGTCTATCTTTCTGAGTATTCATGGCCCCTTGCTCAGACCTATAGCACAACACTTGAAGTACAGTAGCATGGCTTACTGTGTATGCAGCTGCCTCCACCAACTAGACTGAGAACTGTTCAGATTTCACTTTTTTCTACCCTACGAACTAGTACCACACTAATTGTAACAAAGTTCTCAATGATATTCACTGGGTATACCTTGAATATATTTTCTTAGGGAAATTTTTTTTACATAAACATGTTGAGGCTTACGTTTAACACATACACTCAGTTGTATGTCTAAAGTCAGTGGTACAGGATAAGCAAATGGAAATATGGGTGAGCTTTGGTTCTAGGCGAATTAGGTCATTTTCATTACTTGGAGATTCTAGAGGATCAGTTTACTGAAGATTCAGGTAATGGGGCTAGATGTCAAGGGACAAGTCATATTCTACCTTAAATTGCCATTGTGATTTAAACATGTTTCCCCCTTTAGCAGTGTTTTGTCTAGCAATGATTAAATTATAAACCACATGGATATCTCGCTGGCCAACAGGAAACTGGGCAGATCTTCAGTCTTTCCGGATCCTCCGTGCCAGCATCATTTTACGTCTTTTGTTTGAAGATGAACAGAGCTGGCTCTGCCTTTCTTCCTTTCTTTCCCCTTTTCTTATTCCTTCCTTCAATGAAGACACTAAGTCAATGAAGACACTAAGCATGAATCTTTTAAAGGTTTCTGTAGTCCTTCCGTAAGCAACTGATGAATGCCCACTATGTTCGCTGCACAACTGCAACACAAATAGGGAAGGAAAAAGATTGTTTGGGCAATGCTGTCGAAGAGATTCTTTTTTCACTTGGAAAATGATTATTTATTTAACAACATTTCTTGGCTTTCTTCTATGTGCAAAGGCACTCTAAGAGACGGAGACTGATAAGGCTTGGTTTTCGACCATCAAAGCCTTTCGAGGTTTAAACAATGGTTTTCAAATTTCAAGTCATGAAATCAACTTAGTGCATTAGGAAGAACGTTTGTATTTATTTTGAATGGCATAGAATAGAAGACATCCAAGTACCTCGCACAGAGTGAGGTATTATCACATGAAAATTATTTCTCCGTGTATGTGTGTGCACTGGGTCACAAAGAAAACTGTGTTTATTTCCATAGGACACAGTTAAAAATTTAGAAGCCTGCTGATTCAGAAGAATGAACGAACATGGACCTGAATTACCACATTTTAGGTTTTAACAAATTGAATGGAAGTAGGCATGGGGGACTCAATGTCAAGTTAATAAGCATCAAAGATCCAAATTGCCAACATTGCATCATGTCCTTGCCGCTTCTTTTGAGTTGATGGAGATACAGTTGTAGAGAAGAAAAAGATCCATGCTATGTGTGTGCCGGCACGGATGGTATTTTATGGGGATGCAGCTGGCTGCAGATTCCAGTCAATGACCTGGTGTGACCTCTTGTTTCAACTGAGGGGCATACTGGCTTCATACTGACAAAGCTTAGTGACCAGTTCCCCAGCCAGCAGTCCACCAGTGAAAAATAGGAACATTTCAGAGAACAGCAGGAAATGCTAGTTGTTTTAGTCCTGTCTCCCACAGCTATTTCAAAAACAAAGTCTTATCCTGGGATTGAGAAAGGGTGTAGCTTTAGAGGAGGTGTGTTTTTCTCCATTCTGTTATGTAATCAAGCATCCAAGCTGGCACCATGTTTGCTGAATGGAGACATATCAAATCATTTTCTGCTTTTTTTAACAGGCAGAATATGCATGTATTTCAATTGATAAAAATCCCCATGATTATGTTATTTCTATTCCAGTATTTTTCTTGGTTGTGGAACTACAGTAGGAGCCCTCCTGTCCTTTAATAACACTATGCTCTGCTAGAAGTGGGGAAGCCAAGTTCATTCTGCCATCCCTTTTCACCTCAAACCTCCTTTTCACCTGAGAGCAGACCCTCGTAGGATTCCTAGACCACTGTCTATGTGTGCAGGAATGAGTAACAAAAGGAAGGTTTCTTCACTTATAAGATGGGTGGAGGTGGCTGGGCGCAGTGGCTTATGCCTGTAATCCTGGCACTTTGGGAGGCCAAGGCAGGTAGATCACAAAGTCAAGAGATCGAGACCATCCTGGCCAACATGGTGAAACCCCGTCTCCACTAAAAATACAAAAATTAACTGGGCTTGGCGGCACGTGCCTGTAATCCCAGCTACTTGGGAGGCTGAGGCAGGAGAATCGCTTGAACCCAGGAGGTGGAAGTTGCAGTGAGCTGAGATAGCACCACTGCACTCCAGCCTGGTGACAGAGCAAGACTCCATCTCAAAAAAAAAAAAAAAAAAGGTGACTGGAGGGGAGAGGCAATTATGAGGACTCTTTGGACCACACAATGTCAGTATCCTTTCCTACTGTCAGTAATGCATGATAAACAGGGTTGTAAGCAGAAAAAAAATGCAACATTTTGGTTTCGTGCTCCAGGGATCAGTCACAGGCTAGCTAGACCATGATGGGAATCTGTTGTTTCTCATGATGTACGAGGCAGGGAGAGCGCGTCTTACTTTTCTTTCATTTCCACGCTTGCCCTTTGAAGACTCTGTTTGGAGCCAACAAAGCGATACATTTGACACATCCATAATGACAGATCAAGAGTGCCAGAGAAATCTCCAAGCACCTAGAACTGCAAAATGAGAATGAAGCTGTAGAAATCATCAAATCCAACTTCTTGTCTCCAGATCTTTTTGTTCCTGACATTACCGATTACCTGTGAGCTGGGAAGGACTCTGAAGCCGGGATCAGGTACAAGTCCTCACCTCTTCTCTCTCTCAACCCTGCTATCCTTTGTAAGCTGCAAACCCTGACAGACATTTTGCAACCCATCAATTCCAGAAACGTAATGATTACAATATGTTCTATAAGCTTTAAGTTAGACTCTACGGAACTTAAGGTGAAGCACAGCAGTAACCACAGCATAGTAGTAGTGAACTTGAATTCCAACAAAATATCTGTGTGCTTAAGTACTTAACTACATAATTATATAATCATTACGAGACATTTCTCCTTCAGAATTTTATATATGGCTGACTTTACCTGTTTATCTCCAATCACCAGTCTCCTGAAGAGAGTTAGAATTTGATATTCTCCTATCTTAACCACTGAGCATAGTTTCTCTCATCCATTCATTCCTTACCCATTCATTAAGTTTTTATTTGGTGCAGCATAGGAGACCAAGTTGTACCTGCTATGAAGCTGAAACAGCTAGAGTTCTACCCTCAAAAGTTTACATTGTAGTTGGGAAGATAAATCATGTGCATAGATAACAATACTAAAAGGCAAAAATAGTAAAATAAAAATGCTTTATGGCATTTTAACGAAGAGAGAGAGTACTTCAAAATATAAGGCTCAGAGAAAGATCATGAGGGCAATTGTATATGAATTGAATCTTAAAGGCCAGGACGTGTAAAAATGAGAGATAACATTCTAGGTGGTGGATAAACAGTGCCAGAAGAAATTCCAGGGACTATTTGGTTAGTGGGAAGCAGTTTATATGGACTGAAGAATGGGGTCTAACAGTGAAAGTATGCGATATCGGTTGGAATAGCAGCTTTGAATCATCCAATACCAGGCAATAGAGCTCCAACTGAATTCTAGATGATGGGAATCTATGGAAGGTGTTTGGGTAGAAAGGAGTGATTTGATCAGAGACAAATGTTTGTGGTTAAAGATTCCATTCTACACCACAAACACCATCTGTTTCATGCAGTTTTGGACAACTCTACAATATATAGGTATCTTGGTGGCTGTAATTGTCAAACAACACATGGCAAACACATTCCTTCTCTCATTCCTCCTGTTAGCATTGTTAAACGCATTAAAATGGCCATGCCATATTTTGTATGCAAATGATCTCATGTTCCTTACCACAAGCCTACAAAGTGTATCCTATTGTATAGGCAATGCGACCCATGCTCAAGAAGGTTGGGTGATTTGTGATCTGGTCACAAAACTGGTTAGTGATAAAGTAGACTTGGCATCTTCTCCCTTCACACCTGGAGAATTTCCCATGATATGACAGGGTTCCCCGCACATATTCTCATTGTACTACTAACCACAAGTCCTGTAAAATATTATGGACCTTTTGATGTGTAAAACATTAGAATAAGTAAAGAAGAGAAAGCTCTTACTGCAGAAATTTAAAGTGTTTCCCTGGGAAACTGATACTTCTGAAAAATGCAGGTATATATGCTTTTATATACTCAGGGAAGACCATTTGATTGGCCCTTCAGGGCATTTTCAAAATACTTTTTCCTCCAAATGACTCCGTAAGATAGACAAGGTAGATATTATTTTCCCTGTGGCAAATAAGAATATCAGGGCTAATGAATTTGCCCCAAATCATGCTGGGACTGAAACTTGGGTAGGTCTTGTAGCTTGTAATTCAAAGCTACTTTCACTGCCTCTAGATCTGTATCACCATTGAAGATGATTGAGATGATTCAATAGTGTGTTGTTATAGAGTGCATGCAATTAGGACATATAATTCACTCAGTGGTTCTGCATACTGATCAACCACATCTTTTAAGTTTTCCTGGGACAGATCTCTGTTGGGCTTTTGGAATGCACTATGGGGTCTATGAATGAAAGTATGGGATATAGGTTGGAATAGTAACTTCGAGTCATACAGTACCAGGCAAGAGAGCTTCAACTTAATTCTAGATTATGGGAATCCATGGAAGGTGTTTGGGCAGAAAAGAGTGATTGGGTCAAAGACAAACGTTTGTGGTTAAAGATTCCATGTCAGAATATGATGCTTAGGAGCAACAGTACCATTTATCCTCCTCGTGGCTTAAATGTTTTAAAATATTCAAGATCAAGGGTCCACTTATTCATATGCCCCCTTTATACAGAAAGAGGAAAGGGAAGAGTGGCATACAAAGAGACCAACCAGTACCATGAATGCTTTGGGACGTTTGCTATTACATTCAGTGGTGGGGGGAAAAGAAGTGCTTTTGCATAAAGCACTCAGCTGGAGTAGAAGTGAAGGAAAGAAAGGAAGGTAGACATAGGCTGGGCTCTTCTCCCAGCAGGTAAAGAAAGAACATCATTCCCTGGTGCAGCCTGCATCCAGCCAAGGCCTCGGTTTTTGAGTTGTTAACACAATTTTTATTAATTAATTTATATTTCATTTAAATGATAATGCATGCATACACTTTTACTCTAAAAACTGTAAATAACAATGATGGAGCTGACACCTCTGTTGATCAGCACTCAACCTCAGTCTTCCCCAGAGCTAACCTCATTTATCAGTTTCAGATATATCCATCCAGGAAGTTGTCTATAAATTTACCTGTACATTACGTGTGCATTTAGAAATATGTAAGTTTACTTTGATGGTGGACTTTTTTTTACATCTCATTAAATATATTAAGAAGTCAGTTACCTTAGAATACTGTGTAAATTGGAGCGTTAACCCCATTAACCTGATTTCTATGCCCCATAGCTCATTTAAAAGCCAATCAGTGGCCTGCAGCACTCAAATACTTCACACGGCATTGATTTTGTATTCTTAATAATGCCCAAAGAAGCAATCTTGTTCTGCAATTCCAGTTTAACTCCTAATAAACTGATATTTGGAAGGAAGTGACAGATAATACACAAAAAAATTCAATTCTGTGAGCAAGAAAACGACCATTAGTGTCAAAATGCTGTCTACTGCCCTGGAGGAAAAAGCATAGGCAGCTGTAGCACACACCATTGATGGATGGCAGGATGATCGATTTAGAACTGTTACTGAACAAAACTGGCCCTTATTCTGAGATAAAGAGAAAATGTTTTAAAGATCTCATTTAAAAGCCAAATCAAATGAAATCTTTAGGACAACAGATATCTCATTTTTGCATTTATATATTCTTTCAATAATGTAAATATTGTCAGTTAACATAAGAAAAAGGGTTACCATGGTGTTTTCTCTCCAGAATTTCTAGGATGGCTTCAGTTTGTAGTATGGTATTAGGAAAATTGAGCACCGTCACTGTTTGTTCCATTTCTTCGTGATTAATATTCATTGCCAACACCCTGGCATGTGAAGTGATTGTTCCTTGATTCATGGTGCACGTGTGGGCAGCAGCAAACACTGAGGAAGCGCCATAATTTTAGGCCGTTTACAAAGAGCCAGCTACCAGAGCAGATTGCTCAGAGGCCATCCACCCACATTGCGCTCCATGACACCCTGACTCTCTGCTGCTGTAACATTGACCCGAGGTGTCTACTTTAGTAGTGAGCAAAGGTTAAGGGAGAACATGTTGTGTGGCTTTTCACTAGTCCCTACGAGTTGAGAATGACTTCAAATTTGATAGAGGCTTTGCACACTTAACTTGGATTTTTCTTTTGATATCAGCCTCTCCTTGAATAGTAGCAATATGGTATGTGTTAGAGGAGGTGACAATTTGACAGAAGATTCAGAAGGCACTGTGAGCTATTATGCTCTGGAGATGAATTTAAAAGGGATGTGGGATTTGGTAGGGCATGTTGAATTTTGGTAAAACAATTACATTGGTTACCAATGATCGAGTGGGATTGACTGTAGAGTTTCATTGTGTGCAGATACTCAACTTTCAGCTATCTCTAAGGAGGAAAAAGAGAGAGTAAAACTCTATTACCTGTTGACTTGCTATTTTTCATTAGGCCCACAGACCCCAAATAGTTTTTCTGCCACGAAAAGAAGTCCCGTATAGTTACAAAACTATGTATCTATGTATAGAGACACATACATACACATATGCATACACACATTACATACAGTTTGTTTTGTCTGGAAATATGTATACATTGTGAAATGGCTAAATCAAGCTAATTAGCATATGCATTACCTCACTTATTATTATTTTTTTAATTTTTTTTTATTATTATACTTTAAGTTCTAGGGTACATGTGCATAATGTGCAGGTTTGTTACATATGTATACATGTTGCTGTGCTGCACCCATCAACTCGTCAGCACCCATCAACTCGTCATTTACATCAGGTATAACTCCCAGTGCAATCCCTCCCCCCTCCCCCCTCCCCATGACAGGCCCCAGTATGTGATGTTCCCCTTCCCGAGTCGAAGTGATCTCATTGTTCAGTTCCCACCTATGAGTGAGAACATGCAGTGTTTGGTTTTCTGTTCTTGTGATAGTTTGCTAAGAATGATGGTTTCCAGCTGCATCCATGTCCCTACAAAGGACACAAACTCATCCTTTTTGATGGCTGCATAGTATTCCATGGTGTATATGTGCCACATTTTCTTAATCCAGTCTGTCACTGATGGACATTTGGGTTGATTCCAAGTCTTTGCTATTGTGAATAGTGCCGCAATAAACATACGTGTGCATGTGTCTTTATAGCAGCATGATTTATAATCCTTTGGGTATATACCCAGTAATGGGATGGCTGGCTCATATGGTACCTCTAGTTCTAGATCCTTGAGGAATCGCCGTACTGTTTTCCATAATGGTTGAACTAGTTTACAATCCCACCAGCAGTGTAAAAGTGTTCCTATTTCTCCACATCCTCTCCAGCACCTGTTGTTTCCTGACTTTTTAATGATCGCCATTCTAACTGGTGTGAGATGGTATCTCATTGTGGTTTTGATTTGCATTTCTCTGATGGTCAGTGATGATGAGCATTTTTTCATGTGTCTGTTGGCTGTATGAATGTCTTCTTTTGAGAAATGTCTGTTCATATCCTTTGCCCACTTTTTGATGGGGTTGCTCGAACTGGGTGGAGCTCACAGCAGCTCACTTATTATTTCTTTGTGATAAGAACACTTAAAATTTTCTCTCTTAGCAATTTTCAAGTACACAATAAATTGTTATTCAGCATAGTCACCATGCTTCCTATAGTTCTCTTGAATGTATTCCTCCTGTCTAACAGAAATTTTGTATCCTTTGATCAACATCTCCCCAAACTCACCCCACCACCCACCATATATGTCTGTTTAGACTGAGACTTGGGAGGTATAAATGGGAGGTTCTATACGTGAATATAGAAAAATCAAGGTTTAGGGATTTGATATTTTTGGTGAACTCAATATGAGTCATTAATACAATGCACTTATTTGTTACAGCAGATGTGATTCCAAACTACAAGAAAAGAATACAATACCTAGAATAAAGGAGGTGATAGCACACCCTATCTCCACATGGATCAAACTATACCTGTTCACTCAGAGGCTACATTTAAGAATAAATTTGGTGGATTAGGCCCTAAGAAGTAGCACTGGGACCAGTGGATGACATTTTAACTCAAATTCAGGAAGAATTTCCTGAGCGTTAGAGCTATATACTGGCAAAATGGGTGGCCCTTGCTAATCTTTACCTAGTGTTTATGATAGAACAAACTATGATTTGTTGTTATTCTATTTAATAAACATTTCTTCCAATAAGTAGACTCTATTATTATCAAGCCCACTTTATGGATAGGGATACTGAGATGCAGAAAGACTAAGTATCTTACCCTGAATTATTGGCGAGTAAGTGGCATAGCAGGTAGTCACCCCTTATGAACCTGATTTTAAAGCCCAGGCTCCTAACCCAAACACTGATACTCATTTTGATAACTGTGGACAGAAGAAGTAGAGGGGTGGAGAAGATGGCCAGAACTTTGTAGATGGAATGCAATGTGAACTAAGGAAAGAAGGCTTATTAAAAGATACCTTAATTTTTTTTCCAACCGCCAGATGCAAGCAGGATTTCATCTGCCTTGAAAGGACTGGTCCATGTTCAAGATGGCAGAGGTCACTGATGGGCTGAATGGCATATTTGCAGATAAGAGATTGTAATCAATTCACAGTAAATTTTCCATTACACTCTATTTAGTAACAGTGTAAAGAAGTTACACAATGCATATGAAAGAGCCAGTTAACAAGGAGAAACTAGAAAACTGTAGGAAATGCTTCCTTTCTCAGGTGTTCAGTGAGTAAATGGAACTTTATATAAAACAAGAGGTAGCAAACCAGCAGCTCATGAGCCAAATTAGGATTTCAACTCACTGACATTGTTTTGTTTTCATTTGATTTTTACCCGGCTAGGTTTTTATTTTTGTTTTGTTTTGGTTTTGGTTTTGTTTTGTTTTTAATAATTACTTGTCAATATTTTTAAATGAAGATATTTACAAGTTTTTCTTAAAAAGTCCAACCTGGTCCTGCTGGGCCTGAATCCACAGGTTGAAAGTCTTGTGTCTCCAGGAGGCTCCACCATGCCCAGTTCTCTTTGTTTTTTTGTTTTTTGGAGAGACCGAGTCTCGCTCTGTCGCCCAGGCTGGAGTGCAGTGGTGCGATCTCGGCTCACTGCACGCTCTGCCTCCCGGGTTCACACCTTTCTCCTGCCTCATCCTCCCAAGTAGCTGGGACTACAGGTGCCCACTACTACGCCCAGCTAATTTCTTGTATTTTTAGTAGAGACGGGGTTTCACCATGTTAGCCAGGATGGTCTCGATCTCCTGACCTCGTGATCCGCCCACGTCGGCCTCCCAAAGTGCTGGGATTACAGGTGTGAGCCACCGCGCCCAGCAGCCCAGTTCTCTTGTGTATTGCTTATACAAGTCAGCATTGCTGCGGTGCATCACCACCCCCCCTCCCCACCAGCTCTCATGTAGTTACTTGAGCTTGGACTCACCATTTGTGCCAGCTTTAAGAATATTTGTTTGTTTGTGCTTACTTGAGTTCCTGAAATGAACACGTCATAATTTTATTTCTGAAAACATTTCTTAAAGAGATGTTGTAAACAACTTAGTAAATCTAAAGAAGAACAAAACAGCTAACAGCTTAGGTCTTGCATACCGAATTATAGCCTCTGGCCTGTTTTCATGGCGTCACCATTAATGTTTGTGTATCATGGCCATTCAGTTTCAGATGGGTTCTTGCTTACTCTTTTTAACTACATATTATTTTTGTTTTTCCAAAGTATCATTCTTAAGCATTGCCTTTATAGAAGTAGATCTTAAGTTAGTATTGATTCTACAAAATAAAAGTCTGGTATAGAGTAGTTTGTCAATGGAAGGATAGATGGGAAGATTTGTTAAATGCACACTAACAAAGCTTCAACTGTTGAAGAAGACAATGTATCTCCATAGGCGTATCTCAGGTCGATGATTTTAAAGTGAAACGTACAACTTTTTTTTTCTAAAAAGCTATGATTTAATAGACATTTTCTGGGCCAGGGCTTTTGTAGATACCATAAATTTGTGATTTGTTTCCTTGTGAATTTTCTTTCCCACATAGATGGTAGCATCAATGTCATTTTTAAAGTAACTTCCAGAAAATGCTTTCTCTTGAAAGGACCAAAACAAAAATTATATTCTTGGGACTACTATAGTTACTGGCTGTTTGAGACTTGAACATATATCTAGTCATAAAGGGAAAATTATTACTCCTAGTAGGCATCTACTAATTTGTTGTTACAAGTTTGAAAAAATCCAACAGACTTTATCGAAATTCAATCAAACTGATTGCCTCAGTATCACAGAAAGGATTCTTGGTCTAATGCACCAATGGATAAGCCAATAAAAAATACAATAGTACTGCCACCTTTGCCAAATTACGAGAAAAAACTGAGACAGGTTTCCCCAACAGCAAATGAGCAAATGGCAGAGTGATATGGACAATTCATGGTAAGTGCTAATTCAGAGGAACAGCAAATATAAATCAGCATTTCCCGAAGTGAATTGTGAGGAAGGAATACCCAAGGATATTAAGAAATGTTATACCCACAATTATTTTTAAACCTATGATCATATAAGTTTGGGAAACAGTGACTTAATGAAGCCAAACATTTTCCTTTGCTACAGTATTTCTCTGAGTTTTTATTATGTTACTATGTGACTATAAATGGTGAATTCCCAGGAAAGGTAAGTGGCATAGACTAATGCTTACAAGAAGTCCAGTTTTGATAGAACATCTTGTAAGATGAGTGCTCTATATAAACGATCTTATTTATTGATTAGGATTAAGTTCAGCTGCAGGAGACAGAATGCTAAGCTTCAGTAATAGTGATTTTTCTCTCTCTTACACGTAAAAAGGTTTAGAAGCAGGCTAAGATGATATGCCATCTCCATGTAAGGACCCAAAGCTCCTTCTGGTGTTCTACTCTGTCCATCATAGAATTTGATCCGCATTGTTATTGTCTAATATGGCTGCTGGAGCTCCACCCATCACATCTGTATTTCAAAAATAAGATGAAAGTGAGGGTGTTGTGTCACTTTTCTTTTAAAGGAGACTTTCCAGAAGTAGATTCAACACTTCCTTTTATTTCTTATTCCTGACTGCTAGAAAGATAGGAAATGCTGTCTTTCCACTAGATGGTTGCATGCACAGCTGAAAATAGAGGATTTCTTTATTTCAGAGAGAAAGGGAGAATGGATATTTTGTAGGCCATAAGAATCTATGCCATGTCTCAGAAATCACTAAAATAGATCTTCAAAATAATACATAAACATTTATATTTGATGTCGATACATTTAATTATTATTTACAATGGCCTTAGTTTGTTGTTTTACTGGCATTAATTTCTTAAAGTCATAACAAAAAAAAAGTGGAAGGGATAGGATGTCAGGTTGAACCACGTGGGAAAAATAAGTCAAGGAAAAATAACCACCAGGTGCAGAGGTTCACATCTGTACTCCCAGCACTTTGGGAGGCCGAGGTGGGTGGGAGCATCACTTGAGCCCATGAATTCTAGGCCAGCCTGGGCAACATAGTGAGACCTCATCCCTACACACACACAAACATACACACACACAGACACACATACAGAAACATACACAAAACTAGCCAGGTGTTGGTGGTGCACGCCTGTAGTCCCAGCTACTCTAGAGGCTGAGGTGAGAGGTTTGCTTGAGCTTGGGATATTGAGGCTGCAGTGAGCTGTGATTGCACCACTGCACTCCAGCCTTGGCAATAGAGCAAGCACCAGTCTCAAAAAGAGAAGAGAAAGAGGAGAGAGGAGAGAAGAGAGGAGAGGAGAGGAGAGGAGAGGAGAGGAGAGGAGAGGAGAGGAGAGGAGAGGAGCAACGTCAATTCATGGTAGCAAGAAGCTGATCCATTGAAAATATATAAGACAAAACCACCATTTAACACAGTCTTCGTCTCCATATTAAAAATACCCATTTAAGACTTTCTTGCATACATTTGCCTAATTATAATAGATATATCCACTCATCCATGGCTAAGGAGACATTGTCCAAATTCAGAGGATTTTCATACCATTCAATAATAAAATTAGCTCTGACTCAGCTAAGGAGAAAATCACTACCCAAATGCTTTACAAAACGAGAGGGAGGAGTTGTGAGAAAATTTTTATACCATTCAAAATTATTCTGGAAATTCGTTGACCTCAAAATTGTCTCCTACTTGGCCTAGTCTTTTGTTCTGATAGGTTCTAACCCACAACAAATTACATATACTTTATTTATTGATACTTTCCAAACATCCAGTTAGGAAAACTACAGTTGATTTTATATGATTTTAATGATCCAAAAAAATTTTTAGAAAACTGTTACAATTCATGGACCGCTTAGTATTGTGAAGTGATCTACATATGTTATAACACTTTATCCTCATATTTTATCCCCATTTTTCAAATGGAAATTGAGGCACAGACAGATTAAATAACTTGCTTAATGTTCACATTTAGGATGCAGCAGGTGCATGTTTTTCTTAGTTTCTGAATCCCTATGGTGTATTTCTCTAACATGGAAAGAGACTGTTCATTTATTCAGAAGTCTTTATAACTATTTGAACACATTTTTGCAAGAGACTTTCAACATTCTCTGTTCGTGTATGATAAAACACAGGATGTCATATTTATTATCAAGAATAGATAAAATGTAACTTGACTCATTAAACTCACTATGGTATAAATATGTCATGGTGTTTCCACAGCACATACAGGAATACAGTTTTGACATTCTTGGTCCTTTAGGATTAAAAATAATTTTATCATCTACAAATAATTCCACCAAACTATATTTACAAACTATAGCTACAGTATAGAGTTTTAAGAGATATTACTCGATTTCACCTTACAATCTTTGAGTGTTAGTCCTTATGGATTTTTAACAATTTATGGAACTTTCAACAATTTTAAGACAAGAGATTGAATGCTAGTTTCAGCTGATTATATAAAAAAAGTGATGATGGATAAATGGTCTTTTAAAAATCAACATCTGTTCCCTATGTATCCTCTAGTTATATTTGCTTAGTTTACAATTCAGGCAAAATCTGGGCTGTTTTTAGCAAAGCCAACACATCAATGGAGGAAAACACTGAATACCATTCTGATTTTGCATATTTACTTCACTGTCCCAATAGTCTCTATTACTGGTGATGACTCAAGTATCATTGTAGCACTGAGATAAGACCAGCAGCCACATTCTTTCATCTACAGACATTTCCTATTATAGGTGCAGCACACGCCTGGGCTTGAGTCCTAAAACAAACTTCAAATATGTCTGCATATAAAGGTTGTCGACTTCATCTCTTTGAATACTAGAAACATCGTCAGGAGACACAAGACAATAAAATTCAGATGATACATAAAATATAATAAAAATATAGACATTTGTATCAATCTGTATTGTGCTGCAAAAGACAAAAAGAACCTATCAAATATTTTGACACTTTTCTCATAGTCTAAGCAAGTAGTTAAAATACAAGTTTCTGAAGCAGTTTGATCTTGATTTGACCATAGAGCCTCCTTTACTAGCTGTGTGACTTTATGCAAACTGCTTAACCTCTTATTCCCTCAGTTTCCTGGCCTTTAAAATGAGATAATAATGGTATCTGCCTCATACATTATTTGCAAAACTTAAGACAGAATGCTGTTAGCAAGTGTCTAATAAATGTTAGCTATTTAACTAGTTAACTGTAAATGTGAAGTTCTTGTTACTATTAGTTCTTGTTACTATTAGTAATAGATTAACTATTCTTGTTACTATTAGTAGTAGATGAAACTGGTATCCTCACTTGGCAAACCCTGGTTTTCTTATTGAAAGGTATCTGCTCCCTTTGTTATACATGGAACATCCATTTAATATAAATATGTTGAAATTCCTGGGAAAATAAATATACAGCTGACCCTTGAGCAACATAAGGATTAGGGGCACTGATCCTCTGCACAGTCAAAAATCTGCATATAACTTTTGACTCCCCCAAAACATAACTGCCAATAGTTTACTGTTGACTGGAAGCCTACGAGTAACATAAACAGTGGATAAATGCATATTTTGTTATATTAACACATATTTTGTTATATGTATTACATACTGTATTCTTACAACAAAGTAAGCTAGAGAAAAGAAAATGTTATTAAGAAAACCATTAGGAAGAGAAAATATGTTTATTATTTATTAAGTGGAAGTGAATTATCATAAAGATCTTCATCCTCATTGTCTTCACACTGAGTGGCTGAAGAGGAGAAGAGAGAGAGGTTGGGTTGATCTTGCTGTCTCAGGGATAACAGAGGTGTCTGTGGAAGAGGTGGAAGTGGAGGCAGGAGAGGCAGGCACACTCGGTGTAATTTTCATTGAAAGAAATCTACATATAAATAGACCCAGGCAGTCAAACCCGTGTCATTCAAAAGTCAACTGCATGCTCTTTTCAAAAATGTCATCTCATTTGTTGAGAAATCTGTTATCACCAGTCATCTATGAAGAGTAGTGATATAATCTGGCTCTGTCTTCCCACCCAAATCTCATCTTGAATTGTAATCCCCATGTGTTTAGGGAGGGATCTCCTGGGAGGTAGTTAGATCATGGCAGTGTGTCCCCTCATGCTGTTCTCATGACCATGAGTGAGTTCTCATGTGATCTGATGGTTTTATAAAGGGATCTTCCACTTTTTGCTTGGCACTTCTCCTTGCTGCTGCCATGTGAAGAAGGACGTGTTTTCTTCTTCCACTGCGCTTGTAAGTTTCCTGAGGCCTTCCCCGCCATATGGAACTATGAGTCAATTAAACCTCTTTCCTTTATAAGTTACCCAGTCTTGGATATGTCTTTATTCACAGCATGAGGAAACGTAACACAAGTAGGTTTCCAATTATGGGATATCAGACATCCCTGACACAGGTACCATTTTTATATCTGTTGTGAACCCTAAGATTCAGGCCCAAAGGACAGCGAAGCTACAGAAAAAAAAAATGAGAAAATCAGAGCTGATCTAGCTTAGGAAAAATAATATTGATGAGGAAAACTCACTTTGACTACTTTCCAGTAAGGTAGAGAAAATGAGTGGCATGAATGAAAAATGATGCTTCATTTTGAAGTCATGGGAATGTAGCAGATTTCATTATTAATCTCAGAAATTAAATTAAAGAAAATCTGAAGAAAGCAATCTGGTGCTTTTTAAATTCTTCATTAAAAAACAATTCGTTGTTTGAACTAGAATTTCCATCACTGAAAGATCCTAAAAGTTCTAAGAAAAGATAATTTCTTTTATTCAGGGAGAACCATGTATCTTTGCTAAGTTATTGCAAATATAAGTAAAGCATTTTATTTTATCTTACAATATTATTTGGCAGGAGCAGGCAAAACCCTAGAAAGAGGGACTTCAGCCCAGTGTTTATCACCCTTGCTTTGAGAAGAAGCTGTTCCATATAATACGACTGTCTGACAAATGAAATCGAGGTCTTTAAGGATCCAAATTTGACCACATTTGATTAAAAATCTTCCTGAAATGTATTAAACACCCACAGCCCTTTTCAAATGGGAAATAAATAGCAACATCTGACACCTTCTTGGGGACCCAGAATCATTGTAATATACTTATAGAAGCAGCATGTGCTGTTCTCAGCAGTGGCCTAGAACTTAATTTATAGAAAGTGTTGCAGCCATCTGCTTGCCTATTTGACTATTTGCTTCTTTTCCATAAAGCTAGCATTAAAAAGGCATGGTTTTCTTACCTTTAAGGGTGACACTTTATAAAAAATAGTTTCTAAATGAAAGGCTTTCCTATCATCTAGTAGACCTGGGCTTCTCAAAGCTGCCAGCATCATCGCCCAGGAGCTTGTTAGAGGTGAAGATTCTCAAGTCCCACCCTGGCCCACTGAATCAGTCTGTGTTTTAACAAAATTCCTGGGTGATTTGTGGGCATCGTGATGTTTGAGAAGTGCTGATCATCTTCTTCACTATCATCCTTACTGTCCTTTAACTTATCAGCAGAAACATGAGACATCAGGTCCAATTCAACTCCAATAAACTCTCTTCTATTTGTATTTACACTAAATTTGTTGAAGGGGTGTAAAGGAAATGTTTTCCTGGTCAATTCAAGAAATTACAGAAAATATTTTCAGAAAGGATTTAAAAGAAAATGAAAAATCTATGTTTGTTTCATAAGGTAGAGGAAAAAGAGACAGTCTGACGAATTTGAAAAAGCAGTGTATTAAGCACTGCCCTTAACTACAATGTGAGCTTGGTCTAGTCATTGTCACTTTAAGCTGTGTGCCGCTCTGGAAACCTCTAAAGCTCCTTCCAATATAATGGTCATGATGACGATGACATGCTTGTGCATGTGTAATAATCAGGCATTTTATCCAAGTCCTCGTTTATATTCTTTGAACCAAATTTCAGATACAAGCAATACGATGCCCTCCCAGAGAGGGGGATTTTCATTTGTAGCAAAGACTATAAAGTCATAGTAGCCAAGACTAGAATTCGGGGCTCTTGACTCAATGCTCAGACCCATACTGCTAATACATTCTTCAGGAAATAGTGTGTGAGTGAAAAATGTGCTGATACGGTCTTGAATTATGAACAGATAACCTAAATCTTTCCAGTTGCCCATATTTTAGCAATAGTCTTCAGATACCCCAGAATTATTCAGCACATAGTGCTGACATAGTCCATGACACATAGTTCATGACAGTGGCACATAGGTCATGACGAAATACTTTCATGAGATTAATTTTAAATGGAAAAGTTTACACTTAATAGTAGTATTATGGAAAATTCATCTGTCATTGTGAACATTCTAATTTATGTATTGACAGGTGTTATATGGTAACTTTGGCTTATGTCTTTGTTTTCTCTAAATCTCTCTTATAAGAAGTTAATATATTTTGTGGTGAAGGTTTGGACTATTATACTTGGCTTTTGTTTTGTTTTTCTGTGTTCAAATGAATTTATTTTACCTTTAAGGTTTTTTTTCTTTCTATTCCTTAAGGTTTTCATCATTGTTCTTTTTTCAGCTTTTTTAATTCAATGATGTTTATTTTCTTTGTTCTCTTAATAGAGGGAAACTATCACTAAAAATTAACCTATCAATAAAGCTTTCGTCTTATCCTATGAGATTGTATTTATAAATATATATTTTATTTCAGTATTCTCTCCATGACCAAATGAATATTTGGAGAATTAGTTTTTAAATATGTAAAGAGTTAGAATTTCTAGCTTTATTAGAGTAAACTTAATGTCAAATTCTGCTGTAAATGTATTTTTAAAAATCTGAACTCTTCCCAGTTTTGTAAAGTAAATCCAACATGTTGAAATAGTCTTGTTTTTTTCTTTTCATTTCTTTTTTTTTCTTTCTTTCAATGCCAACAGTTGTCAGTGATTTGAAAAATGCAATTTCAAGCCAAGCATAGTACCAGTTTTTTTATTGTTAAATGAAAATATTATTTTTTCTTATAAATTTAATAAAACTCTCTAAGTTCCAATATTATAAGACATTGCCTTTTTAAGTAGAATTTAACTGTTTTTGAATTTAAAAGAAGGACAAAACGAATACTCTTTTACCTCTTCTGTTTATTTGTACAAAAAAATTAGTCAATTAGTGTATTCTGTTGTATAGATTACAAACTCTATCTTCAGGAAGCATGCCTGATTCACCTGTATGTACCTCTTCCTCTCCTCTATGCAAAAATTCAGTACAAAATCAATATTTCTCAAATTAGATTAAATTAAAAGGATAAGGGATAATGGAAGAAATTCCATCTTGCCTCTAAGCCATAAAATTAATTTTTGAACCAATCTTATTTACCTTTGTTTCTATCCTTTTCATAGCATAAAAGACTAGAACTGAATCTCAAAAGAAAGATTTGAAAAAAAAAAAAAAGAAGGAAGAAGATGCTATGTAATTTACTTAAAGCTGGGATGTTGGCCCACGTTGGTGGAGAAGTTAGGAATTGCTCTGTGTTTTCATTTTAAAGATTTTACCTACATCATCGCTTGTATGGAGGATGCATGTGATATTCTATTTAAGATATGAGTCACAATATAAAATCTTAAAAAAATACCTGATTCCAGTAAATTCATTATTCTTTAGAATTTTGAAACTTAGAATAAAATGTAGGCTGCCGTAGGCCATATAAATGAAGAGACCATCAAGGTTTATATCAGAAACAATGACCGTGCTTGGAATATGATTTTATTCTTTAGGCCCTTGGAAAATGGATACTTCCATATTTACTTGTAATATGCATTTATCCATTTAGTCATTGATTCATGAAATACCTATTGAGCTCCTATGTTCCAGAGACTGTTCTGCCCACTGGTGATGTACAGTGAACAACAACAACAACAAAAAAATACAATCCTTCTGAGTCTTATTCATGGTCTTCTAGTCAAAGAAATGACTAGGAGCAAGAAAACACAGCATCCTAAGTGTTTTCCTCCTAAAACTACAAGTGAGAAAAGAGTATATAAAAGGAAGAAGAAATACTAATCACTAGCATTGGTATGATAAACAAATAAAAAATGTTACCCAGAAAACAGCCTGTGAAGAGGATAAGAAGTTCTAAATGTCTTGTCTCTCATGCCTACAAAATCATATCCAGCATGAAACATGGGCTCTCTGCCACTATTACTTCCAGAGAAGAAATACGCTTCCAAAAGTTTTAACCAATCTGTTCATTCTAAATTGCTATGGCTATTAGGAATTTCAGAAATATCTTCCTATGTGAAAATATGGAAAATGTACTTTCAGAGCTAGCATGTTTCCATCATTCTTTTAAAGCTTAATACTGAATGAATTCAAAAGAATTCAGATAAGTGGAAGGCATTTTAAAGTTAATTGCTTCATTGTAAAAATTGCATTGCTCAGACTCAAGAGTAAAAGCCATTTCCTAGTTTTTGTCATGTCTTTCTTTCACTGTGTATCAGATGTCACTTCATTCATAAAGTCTGCAGTGATTTAACAGCCTTATTATGCAGTTGTTTCTAGTAATGCCCTTCACTCTTGACTTTGCAAATTGAAATAGGTTTTATTGATCGACATGCATTAAGTGTTTCCGACGCTCTTTGCCATATTCCACCTTGCTAGCAGTTACTTAATAATGCTGACTTCAACAGAAATGATGAGGCCTGTAATAAATCACGGCCTTCCAATAATGGCTTTGTAATGGTCAGGATAATCACAAAGTCATCATGCATTCCCAAAAGCATTTCTTAGCTTTTGAACAAAAAATTATAGCGAGGCTTTCAGGTTTCTAGTTGACTCTTTTTGAGAAATGGCTTCATTGTGAAATCCATTCATAATTTACCTAACTCAGTGTTACACATATTTTCATTTAAACTTTAGATGAATTGCAATTTCCAAATCCACTTTCTCTCAATTAGGCGAGAATTTCCTTTACTATGTATAGACAAGACAAACTACAACTGAGATGAATACATTTTAATCTGATACATAAATATGTCCTTTGAACCTAGTCAGCATTAGGGGATTTTACTAACAGACTTTTTCTCACACACACACACACACACATACACACACACACCCCTGGAATTTATTGACAGGTCAGAGTCTGCTTATAGATTGACCAGTGGGTAAGATAAGGAAACATCATTTTAATTGCCCTTTTTACTTATGACTAGCATTTTTCCTCAACATTGATTATAAGCATTTTCAAGCATAATGAAAAGTTGGAAGAATGTTACAATCAACGTCTATAAACCCACGTTTTTTAGTCAATAATTTACATTGTGATAATCTTATAATACCACATATCCGTCCCTTTGTCCATCTAACAATCTGTCATATTTTTTGATGCATTTCAAACTTAGTTGTAGACATCTATATGTTTTCCCCTAAATGCTTTAGCAGGCATATCAATGTAACAAATTTTTATGTTTTTGTGTTTTTTAGCAGTTTCTCAGGAGGGATCATTCCAGGTGATCTTAAAGTTTGTAAGCTATTTAAAATTCTAGTCTAGTTGTACTTGCCTCAGCAAAAATCTAATATTCTCCATTTCCTATTTGGCTTCATCCACTGCTTCTTTGAGCCTGGTGCTAACTGTCCTGTCTCTATGTTCACATCTCTATCCCTTTTCCCTCCACCACACTGACTTATTTGTACAACCATGAATCAGTAAGAGTTCTTGAACCTAACTTGCTTATAGCTGTGTAGTATAGAAGGTGATACGGTTTGGCTCTGTGTCCCTACCCAAATCTCATGTTGAATTGTGATCCTGAGTGTTGGAGTGGGGCCTAGTGGGAGGTGATTGGATCATGGAGGTGGTTTCTAATGGTTTAGCACCACCCCCCTAGTGCTGTCTCATGAGTGAGTGCTCACAAAATCTGGTTGTTTAAAAGTGGGTAGCACTTCCCCTTTTGTGCTCTCTCTCTCTCTCCTGCTGGTCATGTGAAGATGTGTTTGCTTCCCTTTCATCTTCGTCCATGATTTTAAGTTTCCTGAGGCCTTTCCAACCATGCTTCCCATGCAGCCTCCAGAATTATGAGCCAATTAAACCTCTTTTCTTTATAAATTACCCAGTCTTGGGCAGTTCTTTATAGCAATGTGAGAATGGATTAATACAGATGGTATGAGATCACTACCAGGAAGACAATTAAAAGCCATGGAAGATTACAGATGATGAAAGGGAAGGCGAGTTGAGAAAGTGCCCAGCATAATGTCTGACACATAAATGATTCTTGATAAACATTTATGGCATGAAGGAGGTAAACAGAGAGAAGAGGAAGGAGGAAATGGAAAGGAGTTAGAGAGGGACAGCACTAGCTAGGATAGTGCATGAAGGCTTCTTAGAAGAGCTAACATTTACTTGAGTGGGATTTTGCAGAGAATGTAGGTAAAACTCATCTGAACAGAAAATTTTAAGCAAGCCTTCAAATGAACAATATTCTCTGTAGCACATTAATAGTACTGAATCACTTGCTAAATTAAAGGGACAGATGGCCAGTGAATACTTGTATTCTTTGAGCAGAAACTCGACAGGAGAAAGCTTCCTGAAAACAAGCAGCATTCAGGAGTCTCTTTAAAACTTGAAAGATTGCTTAGGAGGCTGTTTGATGGCCTTGAAATTGAGATAGAAACCAGGAGGGTAGAAATGAGTGAGTGGCAACTTTTAGGTATACAGAAAGTTGCTAAAGCAAAAAACATAGACTCATAAATTTCAGCCACCAATCTCAATATTTATAAGGAAAATGATAATGTCTCAACACATGCCCCATAGGGAAAGAGCCAGAATAGAAATATTTTTTGACACTTCCATTTGGAACCAGAATCTTCTCATATTTACTATCTAAAACTAAGGAGCCTTTCCCAAGTTGGTTTATTATGATACTACCATGAATAAGTTAAATATTAATCTGTTCCCTAAGATAAGTTTTATTGCTTTAAAGGATGAAAACAATATAAAATAATCACTGTGTGTGTGTGTGTCTGTGTTTGTGTGTGTGTAAAGTAAAAATCAAGTTAAGAATAAAACATCTTTTTAAAGTTTATCGTATAATTCCAAAAGAATCCCTGGAAACTGAATTACTATGCACCATTTGTTTTTGTTGAAATGGTTGTTAAATTATTCTGATTATTTAGTGATGCCAGAGGCTCTCTTAGAGTAATTCGATGTATCACTCAGTGTCTTTGTTTCACCTCAGCTAGGTCCAGAAAAAGACCTGGAAGGGAGGTGGATAATCATAATAAATGAAAGCCAGACTTTCTAGTTTAGTCATACACAAAGGTGAAAATAATTTGTTAGCCAACAAAGTGTTTGTTCAATTACCCATAGGTCTTTAATCATGTTTTGCCACTATGGCCACCTGTCTGAAATCTTAGACATCTTATGTTCTGTTATAACATTATTTGAAGTTGCCTTGAACATTATCTAGTGTGATCGCTCAGAAAACAAGGAAATTAATTGACATATATTATTGATATATACTATTAATTAAAATAGATCATACTTTAATAACATGGCTGTAAATGTGTATGTGGTTCATACTGTGTCTCATCATAATTCTTATTGGTTGCCAAAGAGCAAGATGACTTCACTTAATTCACTTAATGATGCACTAATTAGAAAGCAAGAACACTTCAACAATTAAATCCACTGACCAGTTTTCAATAGCTCTCCCACGCTGGCATCCTTGCTGCGATTTCACAATACTGCAGAACGAAGTGACATTGTTCTTTAATCATACACATGAATGCATTCACTCTAAGTATATGTTGAGTCATCCCTTTCCTTCTCTACCCTTCCCCGTTTAGAGCTGGGTTTTAGCTTTTATTGTCACTGAAATCAAAGAATAGCAGAAAAGAATAACATGAGGAATGTAAGTATAGTAGTTGGAGTCTGACGACCTGAAATCAGACTACCTAGATTCCTGTTTTGGTTTTTCCTCTAACTACCTGTGAAACCTGAAGCAAGGATCTTAACCTTTATGTGCCGTAGTATTTTCATTTGAAAAAAAACAGAGAATAATTGTACTTGCCTCTTACAGTTTGGGTTTTTTGTGTTTGTTTGGTTTTATAAGGTAGGATTTATATAACATAAAAATTAGTCACAAATCATTTTAAAGTGTACACAATTCTGTGGCATTTAATTCATTCAGTGTTGGTACCTGTCATCTCTTTCTAGTTTCCCGACATTCTCATCACCCTAGAGGAAACCCTGTATCCATTGAACGGTGACTCCCCATTTGTTCCCAGAGCCTCTCCCCCGGCAGCTACCAGTCTGCCTTCTGTGTCTATGGATTTGCATATACTGGATATTTTATATAAATAGAATTGTATAGTATGTGACCATTGGTGTTTAGCTTCTTTCGCTTAGCAGAACGTTTTTGAGATCCACCCACCTTGTACCATGTGTTCCATTTTATGGCTGCCTAATCATCCATTGAATGCAAATACCACATTTTTATCTGTTCATCAGTTGATGGAAATTTGAGTTGCTTCTACCTTTTGGCGATTATAAATAAGGCTGCTATGAACATTTATGTACAAGTTCCAGGTAGACATATGTTTTCATTTCTTTTGGGCATATACCTAGGAATGGAATTGTTGGGTCATATGGTAATTCTATGTTTAACCATTAAAATAATTTGTGGACTGTTTTCCAAAGTGGCTGTAACGTTTTACATTCTCCCAGCGTTGTATGAGAGTTTGTTTTTTCACATCCTCACTAATACTTGTTGTTCTTTTTTGTTTATTTCTACTTTATTTTTAATTTTGGCCAACCTGGTGGCCATAAAGTGGTATCTCAATGTGGTTTTGACTTCCATTTTCCTAATAACAAGTGAGGTTGAGCATCTTTTTATGGATTTGTTGGCCTGTTTTTGTTTGTTTGTTGGTTGGTTTTTGTTTTTTGCTTTTTTTGAGGTGGAGTCTCACTCTGTTGCCCAGGCTGGAGTGCGGTGGCAGGATCTCTGCCCACTGCAACCTCTGCCTCCCAGTTCAAGCAATTCTTCTGCCTCAGCCTCCCAAGTAGCTGGGATTATAGGCACGCACCACCATGCTCAGCTAATTTTTTGTATTTTTAGTAGAGACGAGGTTTCACCATATTGGTCAAGCTGGTTTCAAACTCCTGACCTCAAGTGATCCGCCTGCCTCGGCCTCCCAAAGTGCTAGGATTACAGGCATGAGCCACCGTGCTTGGCCATACTGTTTTTTAAATAAAGATTTATTGAAAAATAAGTTGTATTTATGTAATTCATGCCATATATCAAGCATTGTTCTAAATTATATATAAGTTCTAAGTGTTATATATACGTAACCATTTAATGTCAAAATAAGTATAATATTATTATTATATGTAAAATATGCAGACCAGTACTTTGCAAATAGTAAACCAAAGAAAAAGCATGTCCCCAGGTGAACTCTAAAAGACCTTCAGGAATACTCTGAAACCCAGCCTCCATCAATGCAGACTGCAATGTGTAGCCCAGAGAACCCGACAGTCGGCTGGTTGAAAGGAAGCACCCATTCTCTAAATTGTATGCAGCCACACAGAAAAGGAAGCAGCCTAAAAAATTGGCAGATGATTAGAATTTCTCAGGGAGTTGGAGCTGAACACTAAACTCAAATCAGAGCATCTCTATTCCAATGTCAGCTCTTCATTTACTAGGTCTGTGACCTTAGGCAATTCACTTAATCACATAAACGAGTCTGATATTGCATTTATAAAATGAGAACATAATAATCTTTGTGAAAATTCACTGTAAGCTATAAAAGTACTATACAAAAACATTATTACTAAATGTATGAATACCCACATTTCTGCATTTAACAGCAAACATGGTATAAAAGTATGCATGCATTTTAAAATTAAAATTATTATAGGTATACTTGCCTATTAATTATTTCTAAATATACATATACAGGTTGAGTATCTTTTCCCCGAAATGCTTGGGACCAGAAGAGTTTCAGATATCAGACTTTTTAGGATTTTGAAACATTTGCACATACAGAATGAGATATCTTAGGGATGCAACCCATGTGTAAACATGAAATTTATGTTGCAGACACACCTTATACACATAGCCTGCATGTAATTTTATGCAGTGTTTTAAATAATTTTGTGCATGAAGCAGAGTTTGTGTTAAGTACTTATGTGTGGAATTTTCCCCTTGTGGTGGTGTGTCAGCCTCCAAAAATGTCAGATTTTGGAGCATTTTAGATTAGGGATGCTCAACCTGTAGCAACTGATAGGGTAGAATTGATCAATCAGCCTGTGTAGCTGAAATTCTTAGTGCCAACTATACCAGTAGTTTAGTTCATCAAAAAATCTGAAGCATTTTAAATATCCTTTAAGTTAATGCCTATCAGTTGTAGTCATTATATCTACTATTTTTTTCTTACAATAACCTTTGAGGACGATTCATATTATTTATATTTAGAGGGTAAAAAATTAAAGACCAAAGAAATGTGATCTCCAATACCTTACAAGTCACTTAGTGGGGGGGAACTAGGACTCAAAATTAGAGAGTTACTTTTCTTTCTATCAGTAACATCTATTATTAACATTCAATTATATTCCATTGAGTGTATTCTGTGAGCCAGGCATCCTGTTAGACCCTAGGGATTTGATGTTGTGCAAAAACAAGCGATGAAGCTTATAAAGGAAAAGAGAACTATTAGTCTAATCACCACATAAATAAACACAAAAATCACAATTTGAAAAAACTTCTTTGAAGGCAAGTGTTTTGGTAATATGACTGCTTATAATGGGACATTGACCCAGATGGGGGATCAGGAAAGGTTTTTCCAAGAAGTGATGATGGAGTTAAGATATGAAGGATAATTGCGTAGTAACTAGCAAAAATGGACAAAAAGAACATTCCAGGGAGAGGAAATAGTATAAGCAGACGATATGATAAAAAAGAAACATGACCAGCATTAGGGACTGAAAGATGACTGAGGCATTAGAATGCAAGGATGGTGCAGACAAAGGTCCCAGAGGAGACTGGAGAGGTAGCAAGGGTCCACTCATGCAGGGTCACACAGAGCCATGTAATTGTCCATGGGACGAAGTTCAAGGCTGGGGCAGGAGAAGTGGTGTGATGTGTTTAAGATCACACAGACTCATTAGTTCTTTTTTCACAGAGTACTTCACTGAGTTTCCAAGAGGTGAAAGGCTATCTCTCAGGCCTTTGGAAATTTCCCTGAGAAATTGAGATCAATATCTTCTAATTCAGCATTCCATTTTGTTTTAGTTCTAGGCTTTCTTAGTTCAAGTAATTTTAGTAATTGATTAAGCTTATCAAATAATAAGAAAATTGACTAAACACCATTTAATAGAAAGAAAACAATGGTTTTTGAAGAGATAAACAACTTTGCAGATGAAAAATGAAATTTTCCCAAAGCGACCTGTCTTCTGAGGCTGTCTGTGCAGTTCATACTAGAGCCACCAAAAAAACACAAAAGAACAGCTTCTTCCTCTGGTTTCCAAAAATTGGGGGAATGACATGATATGCTCCAGACTACACCCTCTCAATATAAAAGGGTTTGCTTGTTTTAACTAAGGCTGCAAAATTAGGGAAGAGGTTGCAAAACCTTCTGAAATCCATGTAATTCCCTCAAGGTTTTCGTTTTGTAAACACAATAGGAAGTTTGCTACGTTTCTCAATAATTACACAGACTTGTAGAAAATACTACTATTAAACTAGTCTATTTCCCTGTTAGAAGGAAGTCTAGTTTATTGGAAAGGAAGCTATGTCAGAAAACTGAAGCATCCCTGCAGCTTAACTTCTTGAACAATCATCGTCCTTTGACTTCATTTACAGATTAAAACAAAGAAAAACACTCCTAAGTACAGGTTTATGTTCAAAGTAATCAGTACAGTCATAACTATGCCTTAGAAGTCATTACATGACAATTCCAATGACATTACGTTATTTTAAAAGTTTTCTTTGCCAAGTCACAAAGGGCAGTAGAACATGGAAAAAAAAAGATTGAAATTAAAAATAGCACTTAGAGGTCAAGATTTTCAGGTAGAGTGTGTTTGAACATGTAAGCAAATAATTAAATGTATTTGATAGTTATTGATTTGATTTCTTTAAGTGGCTTATTTTTAGTAACATGTTTGAAAATAAATATGACTAAGACTCCCAGTCTGCTTCATAAAGCAGAAAGCAAAATAAGGAGATCATAGGCTCTGAATCACCTAAAATACAGCCTATATTTGCAGAAACTCCTTTCCATTTGGTCTGTACATCTCCATTTCATCTATACTGGTCAAAGCTTGTATTTCAGTGAAATAAAAGAACACTTTAGAGAAACAATTACAGTAGTTTTCTAATTTATTTTTGGCCTTGTCATTCTAAAAGGAAAGCTTGAGATGAAAGATATACAGATAATTTTCTCTAACCTTTGTATCATTAACATGGATGTCTGATTACAGAATGTGTTTCCTTTAATAAATGTGTCTTGAGCCTGAGGATATCAGGAGGAGTTTTTGCCCATAGGAAGTTTCCAGTCCAGTTGTGAGCAGCAGGAGGCTGAAAAAGGACAGAGCCAGAACTCAAACCCAGGCCTGTTCAGCTCCAAACTCTTTATTCCTAATGGGTAACTTGTATTGCCTCTTATTATTTAGGTTCTTAAATTACAAGAAAGAGACACCCTGAATATAAGCTTAGGCCTTGCTACCATGAAGGTAGCAACCCCCCTCAAAGAATGGGACAATGGTTTGTTTTTATTCTGGTAATGGCGGCAGTTCCAGAGTTTCTAAGGACTCTGTACCAACAGCGACCCAGCCATCACCTTAGGGTGTGCCAAATAGCCAGGGCCACTTTCTCCCTGCTCCATCGGTGAGGGCAGCTCAGACTCAGAATGCCCAAGAGAGCGCATAAGGTTCTGTGTCACTTTGCCATATGAGCTGCCTTACTGGCCAGAACCTTACTCCAAATCACCTTAGTCCAGCCCCTCGATGGTCATCCCATGGAATGAATCCTATCTCATCAGTAGATGCCAGGGTAACAGATAGAAGGACCATCAGGGCTGGTTCCTCAGGGTCAGGTCATGAGAGGCACCAGATTTAGAAGATTCCCAAGAGGAATTCTACCAAATCTTTTCTGAATGGATAATCCCAGTGCTGTTAAATTTGCACCAGGTGCAGAAAAAGAAAGAAAGTGGGAGGAAGAGAAAGAAAGAAGAAACGGAAGGAGAGTAGATTAGACAGTGTCCTAATTCTTTAACAAAGCATGCATACAATGTTATAAAACTTACCTAAGAAAGAAAACTACCAAACTCTTTGATTTTTTTTAAAAGGAATTGACCAACCCTAAGTATAACAGGAACAAACACGATGCAGCAGCACATTAGAAGGAAACACACCACGACTAAGTAGAGGTTATTCCAGGAATGTAAGGATGGTTTGCCAATGTGAAACTTATTAATAAAATAAAATGTACTGAAAGATCTTAGGAGAAAAATAATATGATCTTCTCCATAGATGCTGAAAAGTATTTAAAATTCAGTCCATTCTTGATTTAAGGAAAAAAAAAAAAACACTCAGTTAGGTGACATGGCACATGCCTGTCATCCCAGCTACTTAGGAGGCCGAGGAAAGAGGCTAGTCCCAGAGACAACATAGTGAGACCCTGCCCCCCACAAAAGAAACTCTTCAAAATATATGTATAGGCAGGGCACAGTGGCTCATGCCTGTAATCCCAGCACTTTGGGAGGCCGAGGTGGGCGGATCACCTGAGGTCAGGAGTTCAAGACCAGCCTGACCAACATGGAGAAACTCCATCTCTACTAAAAATACAAAATTAGCCAGGCATGGTGGCACATGCCTGTAATCCCAGCTACTAGGGAGGCTGAGGCAGGAGAATCACTTGAACCTGGCAGGCGGATGTTGTGGTGAGCCGGGATTGCACCATTGCATTCCAGACTGGGCAACAAGAGTGAAACTCCGTCTCAAATATATATATATTATATATTTAATATTTAATATATATATTTAATATTATATTATATATTATATTATATATAGAATCGTGCATAAATTAAACTATTTTGAGATATCACTTTTTACCTATTGAGTTAGGAGAAGACTAACAGGCATGGTGACACATTAATGTTGTAAAGACAGAAGAACCTGATGCTGTCACATGAGGTCACTGGGAGTGAAAATTGATACATCTTCTAGGGTGGAGAAGGTGACAACATCTAACACACTTATAAACGCACACACCCTCCCTCCATCGAATTATGCACGTTACATGTGTACAGAATGAAGGCTGTACCTCGCATCATTGTGTGTAATAGTAGAAACATGGAACCCACTTAAATAACTGCCCATTGACTAAATTATAGTCCATTCATACCATGACATGTAATGTGGTCACAAAGAGAAGGAGGAATCTCCTTGTAAAGGAACATGGAATCTCCTCTGTGATATATTGTTATGGAAGAAAGGCAAGATGGAGAACTACATGTATAGGATACTCCTGTTTGTGTACAGCACACTCCATCTGTGTTTAAAGACAACCATGGGATACATGAACATGCATATGCATAAAAGGAATCATAAGACATTGGTTGTCTGGAGAGCATCCGGGGTATAAAGATGTCAGATAGACATTTTTATGTGTAAGTTTTGAATTTTGAACCATAAGAATGTGTTACATTTTCAATAAATCTATAAATAAGATGTAAATTCAGGAAAGGAGGAGGAAACAAAGGAGTACAGGGAATTTGGCAGGAATTTGAAAGTCAGTGGCTGATCCAGTCCAGTTAGCTAGAAGCAGAGGGACAATGGCACTATTCCAAGAAGTGGGAACATGAGAACACATGGCAGAGCTGGAAAAGTGGAGGAGGGGATGTTCAGGGGTCAACAGGAACTCAAGTCTGATCAGAAAGAGAGCAGACCAAGAATCAAGGGTAGCAATATCGGGACAGCATTTCACAGGACATTTGGACCAGGCTTGAGAGAGCTGCGTTTTAAGAAGTGACATGATCAAAACTGCTCTACTCAGAGCCTCACCTGTTACTTATGGGAAGAATAAATTTAAAGCAAAAGGTACCACATGTTAGCTCCTTGAGTACAGAGAGTGGGTCTGGTTGTCCTTGCAGCTTCTGTGCTCAGAGAAGTGCCCAGGACGGAGTAGGGAGGGGTGCAGGTGCAGGCAGGGAAAGCACTTGCCTCCCGCCAGGGTCTATTTTCAGGGTTTTCCATGGAAGACCTGATTTAATCCTGGCAACAGCTATATGATGGGGGCTTCCACTATTGTCTCTATTTTATGGATGGGAAAACGTGAGGTTTGGAGTGATTAAAAAGCTTGCCCAAAACTACAGCCAGTAAGAGGTGGATCCTGGATTCACCAGACACACAGCTGTAGAGCCCGTGCTCTTCAAGAACATTCAGCTCTGTTTTAAAAACCTTTGTAAACTAGGATTGTGGCCATGGAAATCAACAGGAGATCAAGGATTCAGAAGAAAGAAATACGACAGTGCATGAAGGCAGGCAATATTAGGGTCACTTCTTTATATTGGTTGTTATGTTAGGTAATGAATATGAAAGTGCTTTAAGGAGAAAGAAATATTTTCATGTATTCCTTTATTCATTCAGCCAATGGTATGAATCACTGTGTGCAAGGAAATTCACTGGACTGGGCATAGGAGGAATAAAATACTAGCTCTTCTTTTTAAAACTGCCTATCAAAAGTAGTAAATACCATTTATTATGCACCTGGGATTAATAAATTCTGACTTGGGATGTTGCATACTCATGCCATTAGATTCCAACAACCATCTGATAAAATAGATACCACGATGAACAATTCACATGGGAAAATGGATATTTATCCATGAAAACCACTTTTTCAAAGGTCTTACAGGTAGGCTAGTGCGTGGTAGAACCACACTCCCACCTGCACCTGTCTGACTCTTCAGGGGCAGTGGGTTGCCACCTGCACTTCAGAGCCAAGCTCGGGACAGGAATGTTTGCCCAGAGAGCCGTCTTCTTTAGGCCAGAGCTCAAACCCTAAAGCCTCAATCGGACATCCATAATCTGGACAGACATTGCTCAAGACTAAATAGAATTATAAAATAATTAAATAGAATACAAATTATTTTCCCTTACAGTGAGTGTTGATTTTAAATGAAGATTGTGCTGAGATGGCGAAGCTTGTACATACAAAACCAATGTTCTGTGGGTATATGATATTGTTCTGCTTATTTGAAAACTGAATCAGACTGTAAGATATAGGAGTATGTCCACTAGGAATAGGACATTTTCTAAGTGTCATCAAAAGTCACGTATGGGCTGGGCCCGGTGGCTCACGCCTGTAATCCCAGCACTTTGGGAGGCCGAGGCGAGCAGATCACTTGAGGTCTGGAGTTCCAGACCAGCCTGACCAACATGGTGAAACCCTGTCTACTAAAAATACAAAACTTAGCCAGGCGTGGTGGCGCACACCTGTAATCCCAGCTACTTGGGAGGCTGAGGCAGGAGAATTGCTTGAACCCAGGAAGCGGAGGTTGCAGTGAGCTGAGATCACACCACTACATTCCAGCCTGGGTGACAGAGTAAGACTCTGTCTCAAAAAAAAAAAAAAAAAAAAAAAAAAAGTCATGTCCAGGTATATGATGAGATGGCAGAACCTAACATCATACTAGAAAAGTACAAGGTATTCTTATAGCTCTGGCTATAGCCATTTCTGTTGGGGCCCAGAGACAGCACAGTGCCTCCTAATTTATCTTCCATCTCCCTCCAAAGGCAGCCTTAGAGTGAGTATGTAACTCAACGACCCCAGTCCCCGAAGTGCAGGACACGGGATTTCTCCTGGTGATCAGTGTTGTGTCACATACGCTTCAGAGGAGCCTGCCCTCATCTGTCCCGTGTTTAGCCAGTCACAGGCAAGCCAAGGAGGAGCATAAAACGGGAACCAAAGCCCACTGCTAGTGTACGCATGGCACACAGCACCAAACACTCAATTATCTCTCCCTCCTTGAATTGCACACACTGTAAAGAAAGAGAGGCAAAACTCTGAAGTCACTCATACTATTGTGTGGGTGAGAAATTAATGCTCAGCAACAGCCTTGGGTGCTTTCAGAGAACAGAAGGGAACTCCTGCAGCGTGATGCCGTGAGTGGCCTCTCGTGACCTTCGGTGGCAACGCTGCATCAGGGTACTGTAGTACAAATCTCCACTGGGCATGCTGATTTCACAGCTGTCCCTACATAATAGCACGTTTACTTGTTCACACGGTGTAGCTGGACTGCCACCCGGGGACCACACAGAGGTCCTTTTCCCTCGGTTCTCGTTCCTTCTTTCTCCCTCTCTTTTTTAACTTCTCGCAGTCTCTAAGTGGCTGTCCTGACTTTGATGATGACTGGGACATATACGGATATCTCAAAATAAATAGCCCCAAGCAAAGACCACTACTATGAACTTTAAGCTGTTTCTGTCACCCAGAGCTTCAAGCCCATCCACCAGCCCAGGCTAGGGAGTTCTCAAATCTGTTCGCAAGCACTGCTAGGTACTCACATCCCCCTTCAGCTCCCGTCCTGCCCTGCTAATAAAGAAGACACAGTGCTTCTCTCCCACTACATTCAGCCATAAATCAGCAAAAGGACCCTGATCCTGCAGTCCAATCTCAAACCTGCCAGAGGAGCACATGAATTAATGAAACGATGATGGATGCTGAGAACAACAACAGAGCCTTGGCTTGTAGTAGGCACTGCTTTCATTAATTGACCATGTGACTTTCGTGTCTTTGAGCCCCAGTTTCAAGACTGATAAACTATGGATAATAGTCTGCTTCATATGAAATAAATACACCTGTGAAATTGCTTTTTAAGCCCCAAGGTCAAGGTCTCTACAAGCAGAGCCTGGGGAGGAGATTCCTGTACCAGTGAGTACTGGGAATGTACTCCCGGGAGCTGAGCAAGATGGAGGTTGACTGCAGCCTAGCTTTCTGCCTGACGCCCAGAAACCCTGCACCCCAAACTGCATGCCAGAGGTCGTCCCATGCTGACACAGGGACCTAGGGGAGCAGCTGTGAGTTGCCAGTCCCAAAACAGCAGGTGAGGGTGGGGAGAGCACCTGGGCTGGACACACAGCAGCGTGCACTAAAAGGAACCATATGGTACAAACTGAAGGCATCACAAGTTCTTGGAGGAAGACAGAGTCAAGAATTAGGATCCATTTGAGCCCTAAAACGATGATGGAAGGCAAGCCAAAACCCTGAGAACAATCCAAGAATTGTTTCCCACTTCCAGCTTCAACCTCTCATCTGAAAAGAACACATAGTCAAAGAACAGCCTTGTAAGCTTGGAACATAGTAATCAGGCAATTAGGTGGGATGTTGAATTCATTCACCCTGTGGCCTACAGCTTCTCTGGGGGAGGTAAGCCTTAAAGTGGTCTCTGCCTGGGCTACAGAATCAGCCACAGGAGTCAAAGTCCCCTGTGGCCTGGCGCAGCCTGGAGTCACAGATCACACCCTCCGGAATGAGCACATCCCCAGCCCTCAGCCATTGATCCCCAATACTTCCTTTCTTCCTCTGACCCCAGAGCTTATAATGTGTACCTGTTACTGTAGTAATTGCCCCTTATTAAGTATTATGTTTTTATGTGCATATGTCTCTATTTGCCCAAAATGTGAACTCCTGTAGGGAGAAGCTGTGTCTGAATTTCTTTTTATGCCAGGTCCTTCGTGGGTATTTGGTAAATACTTATCGATGGGGTATTCATTTGATTGATAGAGTGGCAGGGGTTTCCCGCATTGAGGAAAGAAGAACCTGCAAAGTGAGTGAGCATTTGGAGTTACTTTCAACTCATTGATATGTGGTTTGGGGCACACTGTCTTCTCTCCCAAACAGGTCATTTTGTGTTTGTTGTTTCTGCTGTATTATGTCCTTCATGTTTGGGGACCGTTCTGCAATTATTGTGAGTCATTCATGGGTCCTTGAAGCTAAATAAGGTTAAGGCACATTCTATGAGGTGCCCCTGGGAAGTTTCCTAATGTGTAAATGGCACAGTCTCTGCATACAAGGAGTCTGTTATCTAGAGAGGGAAAGAATGGGCATTTCATGCAGTGCTGACAAGGAAACAGACCAAGTCATATCTCTATAGGGTGACATGTGTATACATAGGGAAGTTAAGAGAGGCCAAAGCCAGGCACTGAGCCGGCCCGTCCGTCTCCCAGGTGGGTAACAGTTGTCCAGATAAGTAGAAATACCCCTTCCAGACAGTGAGGACATGTGAAACCTTGTCTGTTAGTTTCCTGTGCAGGCCTTCAATAAAGTCATATGATAAGGATTAATATTGTTTGTTGAGTGTTAGCGACGTGCCAGACATTCAACGCCACCCCTTCCCGGGAGCGCTAGACAGGCCAGCAATCCAGACATAAAATGGATCTGCTGACGAGGTGGCTCAGTCTCACAGGTGAGCAGTTCAGAGCTTTGTGGGCTGGTTTTATTGTTCGTTCCTTTGTTCTTTGGGTATTTTCCCCCAAAACTTCGCCTGGTGTTCTGTGAAGGAAACGAAAGTACCTCCTCTATGTTCCATGCTGGGCATTCACTCTGCGGTTATGCTTGTATTCATGGAATAGCTGAGGCTCTCGTTAGCCACCTTCCTTCGTATTAAAATCTGTCAAACGCAGAAGTGCTCTAAGGAGATCATGCTTTTCAAACATTCTCACTGGTGCATTAAATAAGTGAGTGATCACAGGTGCTGGGTGTGTTTATCCTCTTTTTGACTCAAATGACATTCATTAGTTTTCGCCTAAGGCATACCTGAAAGCCAGATTCACTTCAAACTAGCAAGGATTTTAAAAAGGATAAACCACAGAGGCGATTTTGTGCTTTACTTCTCCTGGCATCACCCAGACTGGCGGGACGTGCTGCTCTTCCTGACCCATCCCAGCAGTGTCCTCGCTTTGAGACGTGTTCCCTGAGGGCCCTGTAAGTTAGGATTGTGAAATCACTCCAAACTAGTGACAGAAGACGTTCAAGAAAAGTAGACAGTTGGCCTCATAAGAGAATGTATTTAAAGATATAATGTTACTTAGAAAGAGGATTTCTTAGGTTGCAAAATGGCAGGATGCACTACAGACTAGCATATAGAGTTGGGT
The DNA here is from genome assembly GCF_043159975.1 of Macaca nemestrina. Taxonomy (NCBI): domain Eukaryota; kingdom Metazoa; phylum Chordata; class Mammalia; order Primates; family Cercopithecidae; genus Macaca; species Macaca nemestrina. The sequence goes on along the minus strand of NC_092125.1, from coordinate 9,324,805 downwards.
TGCCATATTATTTTCTTTTTTTTTTTTCTTTTTTTGAGACGGAGTCTTGCTCTGTTGCAAGGCTTGAATACAATGGCGCAATCTCGGCTTCCTGCAACCTCCACTTCCTGGGTTCAAGTGATTCTCCTGTCTCAGCCTCCCGAGTAGCGGGGACTACAGGCACGCACCAGCAAGCCCAGCTAATTTTTGTATTTTTAGTAGAGACAGGTTTCACTATGTTGGCCAGGATGGTCTCAATCTCTTGACCTCGTGGTCCGCCCGCCTCGGGCTCCCAAAGTGCTGGGATTACAGGCGTGAGCCACCGCCCATGGCTGCCATATTATTTTCTATGTCTTACATACAGTTTCGATGGAAATAAGTACTACAGTAAACGTCAATCATAACACATGATGAGTGGCCTGTTCCTTCTTCCCTCTGTTTGTTAGTTCATTTGCAAGATGTCTCTGTCATCGTATTTTGTACAGGTACATGCAGTATATATGATGTGGTTCCCTGAGGTACATGCAGTATATATGATGTGGTTCCCTGAGGTACATGCAGTATATATGATGTGGTTCCCTGAGGTACATGCAGTATATATGATGTGGTTCCCTGAGGTACATGCAGTATATATGATGTGGTTCCCTGAGGTACATGCAGTATATATGATATGGTTCCCTGAGGTACATGCAGTATATATGATGTGGTTCCCTGAGGTACATGCAGTATATATGATGTGGTTCCCTGAGGTACATGCAGTATATATGATGTGGTTCCCTGAGGTACATGCAGTATATAGGATGTGGTTCCCTGAGGTACATGCAGTATATATGATATGGTTCCCTGAGGTACATGCAGTATATATGATATGGTTCCCTGAGGTACATGCAGTATATATGATGTGGTTCCCTGAGGTACATGCAGTATATATGATGTGGTTCCCTGAGGTACATGCAGTATATAGGATGTGGTTCCCTGAGGTACATGCAGTATATATGATGTGGTTCCCTGAGGTACATGCAGTATATATGATGTGGTTCCCTGAGGTACATGCAGTATATATGATATGGTTCCCTGAGGTACATGCAGTATATATGATATGGTTCCCTGAGGTACATGCAGTATATATGATATGGTTCCCTGAGGTACATGCAGTATATATGATATGGTTCCCTGAGGTACCTGCAGTATATATGATGTGGTTCCCTGAGGTACATGCAGTATATAGGATGTGGTTCCCTGAGGTACATGCAGTATATATGATATGGTTCCCTGAGGTACATGCAGTATATAGGATGTGGTTCCCTGAGGTACATGCAGTATATAGGATGTGGTTCCCTGAGGTACATGCAGTATATAGGATGTGGTTCCCTGAGGTACATGCAGTATATAGGATGTGGTTCCCTGAGGTACATGCAGTATATAGGATGTGGTTCCCTGAGGTACATGCAGTATATATGATATGGTTCCCTGAGGTACATGCAGTATATAGGATGTGGTTCCCTGAGGTACATGCAGTATATAGGATGTGGTTCCCTGAGGTACATGCAGTATATAGGATGTGGTTCCCTGAGGTACATGCAGTATATAGGATGTGGTTCCCTGAGGTACATGCAGTATATAGGATGTGGTTCCCTGAGGTACATGCAGTATATAGGATGTGGTTCCCTGAGGTACATGCAGTATATATGATGTGGTTCCCTGAGGTACATGCAGTATATATGATGTGGTTCCCTGAGGTACATGCAGTATATATGATGTGGTTCCCTGAGGTACATGCAGTATATATGATGTGGTTCCCTGAGGTACATGCAGTATATATGATGTGGTTCCCTGAGGTACATGCAGTATATATGATATGGTTCCCTGAGGTACATGCAGTATATATGATGTGGTTCCCTGAGCTGCCCAACCCCCCAAGGATTTTGGAGTGCTAATGATTACTGCCTTAGACCCGATCAAAATCTCTTCACCTAGGATAGTTTCTCCTTTTCTCGTAAGGAAAAGCTGACATTCCCAAAGAGTAGCCAAATACAAGAGGCACACTGCAATTTTTAGCTGGGTTCAAGAATGAAAAAAATTCTTCGACCACAAACACGCCCATATTTACACACAGCCTCTCTACATCTCGGTAATTTAGACAGTTGTGTTGATTGAATTCTGAAAATAGAAATGAAAAATAATTGGCCCATCATTGTTCGAATCAACTTTGTAAGAAAGCTAACACACCTCACCCCACGCTAGCCACTAGTCTCTCTGGGATCTGCTGGTGAAAGGTAGGTGAGGCCTGTGTCATCAGCCCTCTCTGACTTGGAGCTGTTTGTTAAATACTAGGCCAAGGCAAGACTTGTGTGTTTAGAAAGATGGTAGTGTGGTGTGAGCAACATATAAATTCTCTGCAAGTCAGAAGATCTCACCTTGGTCACATTGCTACTTTTTAGTTTTAGACTGAAACCCTAAAGTCCTTAGTTTTCATCTCTATAAAATGAGGTGATGAACTTTAATGTGCCAGAGCTACCTTTCAGCTCAGACCTTCCGTGACCAGTCATAGCACCAATTATACCCAACAGACCTGTGGACCTGGTCTAGACCGGAAAGAGGAGTAGCTATCCTGAAAAGAAGGACTCCTTCCAAAGAGAACTAACACCCACCTTGTGTGGGACAGCCCCAACCCGAAATCAGCTCCACAGAAGAGCAACTGAGGCAGAATTATCTATCCAGAACAACTGAGAAATGGCAGGATACAACACAAATCCTTTCCTGAGCCTTCCTTAAGCCTTATTCATCTGCAATCTACTTTTATAAGGAAAAACAAAATAAGGGTAAACATTCTACTTGTGAAAATGTCCAAATATCAGCAGGAAGTAGAAAAATCTGAATGTAACATTCTGACAGCCTGCAGTCAAGCTAGACTGCGGAGTATTTTTAGCATCATAGATATGTTTTTTCAAGTAATATACATGCTGTGATAGATGTCATGAACAGATCTCAAAAATCAGCAGGCTCTGAATCCCTCAGAGCATAAAGCCACCTGCACAAAAAACGGTGTCTTAGTCTGAGTTTCTCTTGTTCAGCTGAAAAGTTTGGCAGAACAACCCTCCAGTGTGTTTGTTTGTTTGTTTCCTTCCTAAATTGCATGCAGAATCCAGGACCAGAAGTTGTTGTCTCTTGAGTGTACTTTTGAAATGTCCCCAATACAGAAATTGCTAGGGACGCACAGCTATTCGTGGGATCCCCAAGTCATTTTGCAAATCGTGACTGTGCCAGTGTGTACAATGGGGATGTAGTGTATCTATCTGAACACACCCAGGGCATTTATTGTGTATTGTGTCTATCTGAACACAACCAGGGTATTCAAACAGACTGAGTTCATAACCATTCCATATGAGTGCAGGTACCTTTGACAGGTCACTTGTCCTCCTGAGCCTCAGTGTCCTCAGCTACACAGTGGGGATAAATGCTACCATTTTGGCTTCCTAAATGCCCACACAGGTAACATGATAATGCAAAGGGAAACTTTCTCTTCTTTTACATTTAATTTTTATTGTACTTTAAGTTCTGGGGTACATGTGCAGAGCGTGCAGGTTTGTTACATAGGTATACACGTGCCATGGTGCTTTGCTGCACCCATCAACCCGGCATCTACATTAGGTATTTCTCCTAATGCTATCCCTGCCCCTGCCCCCTCTGACAGGCCCCGGTGTGTGATGTTCCCCTGCCTGTGTCCATGTGTTCTCATTGTTTGACTCCCACTTACGAGTGAGAACCTGTGGTGTTTGGTTTTCTGTTTCTACATGCTATTTTGCACCTATCACTGCCTGTTGAAAAATCTTTAGCAGATCTCTTGTGATTTTCAGGTGACAGTCAAAACTCTGGAACCAGGCACTGCCTGGTTTGCTGTTTCTCTGCATCTCTGGTCCTTTTCACGGTTCCCCCTGCATGAGTCCTCCCTGCTGCCATACTTGCCTCGTTTTCCTCCGCATGTGTTGAGCACCTCCCGATATTTGTTTTTGCTTTGGGATCCAAGAACTGGTTCTTTCCAGCCCAGCTGAAGTCCCCCATCTCCTCCCAACTCTGCCTACCTGCTTCTCTCATTGGGCTTTCTCTCCACAGCATCCACTGAACTCTTCACTCATGAGGACTGTCATGTATTTCATGGATTTCGTGTGCTTAGCCTTGGACTAGAAATTTCACATACATCATCCTTTTTTATCCTTATAGGAACCCGAAGAGTAGGATTTATCCCCACTTTGTAGCTGAGTAAACTGAGGCTCAGGAGGACAAGTGACCTGCCAAAGGTACCAGCACTCACGTGGAATGGTTTTGAACTCGGTCCATTTGAACTCAGTTTGAACTTTACTATGTATGGGCTTCCTTTGTATAACTTCCTTGCAGCTTTAGTTTAGTTTTAGAATATATATATCTATAGATAGATAGATAGATAGATAGATAGATAGATAGATAGATAGATCTCACTATATATATATATCTCTATATATTATATCTCTATATATATCTCACTCTATATATAGATATATATAGAGAGATCTCAAGATATATATCTATATACACAGTTGACCCTTGAACAACACAGGTTTGAACTGTGCAAGTCCACTTAATATGCAGATTTTTTTCAGCCAAACGCAAATGGAAAATCCAGTATTTGAGGGATGTGAAACCTGTGTAAACGAAGGACCAACTTTTCATAATCACAGGTTCCACGGGGCCAGCTGTGGGACTTGGGTGAGGATTTGAGGATTTTGTTATCTGCAGGGGTTGTGGAACCCATCCCTGATGACAGTGAAGGAAAGCCGTATATACATGTATCCATTTAGAGCACACACACACACACACACATTCGATGGTCTTAGTTCAATTTAAACCTAAGGGCAGGGTCAGTCTCTTACCAGGTTGGTGCAAAAGTAATTGGAGTTTTTGGCATTACTTTTTTTTTTTTTTTTTTGAGACGGAGATTTGCTCTTGTTGCCCAGGCTGGAGTGCAATGGTGCGATCTCAGCTTACCATAACCTCCGCCTCCCAGGTTCAAGAGATTCTTCTGCCTCAGCCTCCTGAGTGGCTGGGATCACAGGCATGCACCACCACGCTGGGCTAATTTTGTATTTTTTAGTAGACACAGGGTTTCTCCAGGCTGTTCTCAAACTCTCGACCTCAGGTGATCTGCCCACCTCGGCCTCCCAAAGTGCTGGGATTACAGGCATGAGCCACCGCACCTAGCCACCATTACTTTAAAAAAAAAAATGGCAAAAACCGCAATTACTTTTGCACCGACCCAATATATCTTTGTATCTGTGTGACTAGCAAAATGCCCAAAAGATAGTTGTTGATGATTCAGTCATTTGACAAATCTTTATTAAGGCCAGCTTTATTTAAAGCTTTGTGTTGCATGTTACAGAAACAGCACTAATACAATAGACATGAATTCTGTCCTTCAGGACCCATGAGGCTTGAGAGCAGTTGGGTGTTACACAGAGAGCTAAGATTCTACGGCAGAGGGGTGGCAACTGTTTTCTGTTAAGGACCTGAGAGCAAGTATTTTAGGCTTTGCCATCGCAAGGTCTCTGTTGCGACTATTCAACTCTGTTGTAGTACAAAGACAACCACAGACAACACATAAACAAAGGGGTGTTGCTGTGTCCCAGTAAACTTTATGTGTATAGATACGGAAATTTGAATTTTATATGCTTAACGTGTGTCACAAAATGTTATTCTTCTGGTTTTGTTCTCCGTCGTCTTTATATTTCTACACAAAAACCATTCTTAGCTCACAGGCTGCACAAAATAAGGCACAAGCCAGATTCGGTCCAAGGCCAACCCTGCTCCATGGAATCATGTCACAATGGAGACCTAACTGAATTGGGTCTTGTATTGACAACGATCTATGTATCTTAAGACAGTATCATGTAGCCATGATCGCTTTGCATTCATTTTGCCCCAAATTGTTGGTCTTCAATACTGGTGTTCGATTTAGCATGTTGGGGTAATGAGTAGCAACTGGTCAAAATTAAGTGAGAGTTACTGTTTTTCTGTGTAATGTTTCCTATGGTCTCTCCTATCATTTCTTCCAAGGCAATATCAAATGAATTAAAAGGTAGCAATTTACATTGAATTGTTCCCCCATTCCCAGATCAGAGCACTTGTTGCCACTCCAGCTTCCCCTCTTAAAGGTAGTTTTATAAAATGTTGTAGGAGAAGGAAATAGCATCCCTTATACTAGACTACACCTCAATCCTTGAATCGTGGAGGTGAGAGCATCAAAAAAGCTGATTGCCATACCTTTCCCACTGATGACATGCTAAAAAACTCACTTTTGTTTCTGATTGAAAACCCAAAAGTGGCCAATTTTTTCAGCTCATTAGTCCAGTTCAATCTCTTGTTCAGATCTTAGTAGTATTAGCCCATTCTATAGGAATAATTTGAATAGCCAGCTTCATTTTAAGACATCTTCTTATATAACTCAACAATTAATTATACACAGACATAGCCCATTCCCTTCATACTGATCTTGTTTCTCAATGTTAAATTATTGGTATGCATTTATTGTTAACACAACATTACTACGGTTCACGTGGATATCAGTTTCAGAAACCAGCTGAAAGTAGCCTAAGCAAAAGGACAGATTGGTGACATGATAGCGAGGTATCTCAGGCAATCCGAGGGCCAGAACAAAACCAGGCTTATGGAGGGCCCTAACTGGAATGTGGAAAGCCATTAGGATCCTAGCAGATCTGTGTCTTCAGCTGTGCCTCAGTTTCTTCTGCAAACCAACTCTCTCTGTGCCTCTATATAAATGGTGAATGGAGGATAACGTTCATAGGTATACATCTCCACTGTGCATGAGACCAGCCTCCACCATGGGACGTGCTGACTGCTGTTCAGTCCCACATATGCATTCCTGGGAGAGAGGATGCCATCTGTCCTGCTGTGGTCAATCACATGCCTCAGAAGGGCAGGCATAAACAGCAGAAAGTAGGAAGCCAAAGGGATTTTTATTGAGGCTGCTCTGCATTTGGAGTATGCTATATATATCTTTGGGTTACGCCGACAATCAGTTCGCTAGTGTTTACTCAGCACTCACTTCATGAGCCTTACTCTTATTTGCTTAGCTTGGGGGTTCATCAAAGCAGGCGCATTTGCAAGAAGTCATCTACTTATTGAACAACTCTCGGGAAAAGGCATAAATGTCATTTTGTTTTCACCTTCTGTGACTCATAGTTGGTATCTTCAACAGAGAGAGCAAGTGCAAAATGTCTGGAAAAATCTCTGCGTTAGAAAGGACTTACAGAAAATAAGCAAATGTAGGTTAAAATTGCCCCATCTCTCTTTCTCTGAAACCCAGACATACACACGCAGAGTCATCCTGTTTGCTTGCAATTTTAATCTATAAAAGGTACTCACAGGTAATTTAAATTCTAGTGAATCATCCCTTTGGAACCTAATTGAAAGGTTTTTTATTTTGAAATATGAAGGCATTTTTCTTTAAAATTCTATAGGAAGTTAGGGGCTTCAGGGGAGCCAGTTTCATTTTTTAAAAGGATAAATTGGCAGTGGCACATACCTATAGTCCCAGCTAACAGGAAGGCTGAGGCAGGTGGATCACTTGAGGCCAGAAGTTCAAGGCCTGCCTGGTCAACATAGCAAGACCCTGTTTCTATCAAAAAAGAAAAAAAAAGAAAGAAAGAAAGACAAGAGAGAATAAAATAAATGGCTTTCAACTATGTGGTGAGTAAACCCTAACTGGTGAAGAATAATGTAGTTTCCTTTTAGTTAACACCTGTTACATACCAGATACTGTATACATTATTTATAACTTTCAAAACTGCTGCAAAAAGTAATATCTCCATTTTATGGATGCAGAGACTGAGGCTAAGAGAGGTGAATTGAATTTCGTAAGGCCGTACAGCTCTGTGAGAGAATTCAAACCCAGGTGTCAATGGGCTGCTTCATGCTTCTTCTCATGAGGGGAAATATTCAGATTTTTTGGTCTTTCTACAGATAATGCCACATCCAGCCATCCCCTTTTGGCACCAGGGACCAGTTTTGTGGAAAACAATTTTTCCACAACTGGGAGGAGAGGAGGGGGTGGTTTCTGGACGCTTCAAGTGCATTACGTTTATTCTGCACTTTATTTTGATTATTATTACATTAAAATATATAATGAAATAATTCTACAACTCACCATAATGTAGAAGCAGTGGGAGCCCTGGGCTTATTTTCCTGCCACTAGATGGTCCCATCTGGGGGTGATGAAAGACAGTGACAGATCATTAGGCATTAGATTCTTACAAGGGGCATGCAACCTAGATCCTTCGCATGTGCAGTTCACAATAGGGTTTGTGCTCCTGTGAAAATCTAATGCCGCTGCTGATCTGACAGGAGGCGGAGCTCAGGCAGTAATGAGAGCAATGGGAAGTGGCTATAAACACAGATGAGGCTTCGCTCACTTGCCCATACTCATCTCGTAGTGTGTGGCCCAGTTCCTAAGAGACCACAGACTGGTACAGGTCTGTGGCCGGCAGCTTGGAGATCCCTGCTGTTTACAGTAATGACCATCTTCTCAGTATTTTCAATTTTATTTTATTATTTTTTTAATGAAATCTCTCTTCTTTCTCCCTCACATGCCATATATACCCATGCATTGACTCTGGGCCAGGTAGCTTGTTGGACATGAGGGCAAAGGGGATGATTAAGACCAGGCTTCTGCCCTCAGATGATTATAGGTGTTAAGGGAGGTGAGAATCAGACAGTTACAATACAGGTCAGTTTGCCACATGAGGGTACGTGCTGGTCACTCTGTAACTGCCTAGATGGGACACCCCTAATTCAACCTGACAAGGAAGGGCTCCAGCAGCATCTCGCTGGGGTTGACCAGGTGGCTGTGGAGGGTAAGACAGCACTTTACAGGTCTACAGTGGCAAGTGCAGAGGTACAATAGAGAGAATGAATCCAAACTTCTTTACACCGGGGGTTTTCAAATTTAAGTTTGCCTCAGGATTGCCTGGAGAACTGGTCCAAGCATTGATTGCTGGGTATCACCCCCAGAATTTCCAAGTCAGCAGGTCTAGGGTGGGGCCCAAGAATGTGCATTTCCATTTTTTCTTAAGACAGGGTCTCACTATGTTGCCCAGGCTGGATTGCAATGGCCCGATCATTTATCACTGCAGCCTCAAACTCCTGGGCTCAAACAGTGCTCTCACCCCAGTTTCCCAAAGTGCTGGGATTACAGGTGTGAGCCAACGCACCCAGCGTGCGCATTTCTGTGAGGCTCCTAGGAGATTCTGCTGCTGCTGCTGCTGGCCCACTGTGCGAAGCACCACCTGAAACAGCACAGGCAGATCAGCCTCTGCAGGCCATTAGACATGGCCTGTGCTTTCCAGGCTTTATCAATCTGGTATTTATATCCATGTGTTAGCTCAAAAGCCAACTTTGCCTTGCCTGTGTTTATTAAAACATCCATAAATCTGTCAGATGTCTTTCTTTCAATCTGAAAATTCCCCAGGCAAGGAAGCCATGAATCATCAAATTGAAAAGCAGGCTCCTGGGTGAACTGGCTGGACCAGGCACAGGGCACTGCTGTCCCCGCAGGCGTGAGTAGCCACAGCCCAGCAGTGCCCAGTGTGCAGAAGCCGGGAGCCATGAAAGCAAGAGAGGAGAGAGAAATGCCCTCTTCCTTCTTGTCTCTCCAGTCCCCTTAGAGAAGCACTTGCCGATCCGGAACAAAGCCAGTCAACCACGTGTCCCTCCGCGGTCACACACAGCTGGTTGCTCTGCTGCAGTGAAAGTCTCTCCCTCCCCCCAGCTATAACGACACTGGACATAGTTAAGGTTAAATCTCTTTCTGAGGGCCATGAAAATATAATGATAATTTCAAACAGCTGTTTGTTGCTATTAATTTGTATGACATTCCAGTGAGTTTGTCACCCAGACAGGCTTGTTCTGCCTGTCACACAGTACGCCAATCACCGTGATGAGTTTTGCAGCAAAGAAAGGGTTTATTCACGAAGCAGCAAAGCAAGGAGACAGGAGAAGAGATCCCAAACCCAACTTGCCAAAGACAATGTCCCTTGCTTAGGGACATTTATAGGATAAAGGAACAAGGCAATCTGAAGCATGAGGAAGGGAAATTGGGGGTCAGCAAAGGGTGGTAATTGGTGATCTAAGCAAGTGTAGTCAAGCCCCGTGGCTCCTCATGGAACTTGTGTTTACCAAATGGAATTATTAGCATGATCTGAGGGTGGGGTTTTGGCCTGTGATATCCAGAGGTCACCCATCGAGCACTCACACAGTCCCAGTTAGAGGGCCGCTAGTCTCAGCTGACTTGAACTGGACAAGAGCTGACCCCAAGTTCCTGAAAAAACAATGTAAGCAGCCATTACCATGATAACCTATAGTGAGAGATACTATATCTATGGAAGCCTGTGAAGTTTAGTTACATGGTATTTGGCTATGCAACTTTAGCTATGTGGGGGTTTGTTGGAGTTTGTTTGGTTTTGTTTTAGAGACAGGGTCTCACTGTGCTGCCCAGGCTGGGTGTAGTGGCATGCTCATAATTCACTGTGGCCTCTAATTCCTGGGCTGAAGCTATCCTCCTCAGCCTCCTGAGTAGCTGGGACTATAGGTGCATGCTACCATGCCCAGCTAATTATTTTTTATTTATTTATTTATTTTTTAGTAGAGACAAGAGTCTTGCTTTGTTGCTCAGGCTGGTCTCAAACTCCTGTCCTACAAGTGATCCTCCCACCTCAGCCTCTCAAAGTGCTGTGATTATGGCTGTGAGCCGCCGTGCCCGGCCAGCCATGTAGGTTTTAAAATCAACTAGAAGCAAGCAACTAAAAGCAAGCAAGGTCATTTACATTTGGCAGGCCTAATCAGGTTAGCCTTCGGTTTCAAGTTCAGAAGAAGAAACAGCAGCAATCTTAGTTCTCAGCTGAGGAGGCTGGGGGCAAGACACTTAGTAATAAAGACAGCAGGCAAGTGCTAAGTAGAAGAATACAACCCCTGAACCAGAAAGGAGTTGGTGCCTGTTGCGAGAGCTGCCACCAGCTGGTCTCACAAGAGAAAGTGGGTAAAGGGAAAAGAAAGGGAAAGGAAAAAAATGAAATAAATGAGGAACGAAGAAAACAAAATGGCAAATCGACTGGGGCTCCATCCACAAATGTACCTGGGTTATCATTCAGGTAATCATTGATTACCTCACCCCTTCTCTCAATCAGGTTTTCATCAAAGCTGCCTATGTCCTAAATCAATCGGAAAAAAAATCCAAATCTCCAGATTTTACCTGAATTGTACCAGGGTTCTTTCCCAAGCCAGTGACTTGGAACCCACACTCAGCCATCTGCTTCCTATGCCCTTTGAATAACTATTTAAAGTAAGTTCTTCGAGCTTGAGCTTCACCAGTAGAAGGAAACCTTGTCAGCAAAGCCCCCAACCCCTTTAATTTCAACACTTTTTTGGTTCTTTCCTGGCAAAGCATGACAAACAGGACCATTTGACAAGTCCCAGATCAACATAAGCACTGAGGTATTTGCATACATTGAGTTCTACAAATTTACAACTGGAGAACAACTCATTACCTCAATTTTTTTTTTTTTTTTTTTTTTGAGATGGAGTCTTTCTCTTGTCACCAAGGCTGGAGTGCAGTGGTGCGATCTCAGCTCACTGCAACCTCTGCCTCCCGGGTTCAAGCGATTCTCCTGCCTCAGCCTCCTGAGTAGCTGGAATTACAGGCATCCGCCACCATGCCTGGCTAATTTTTGTATTTTCTTAGTAGAGACGGGGTTTTGCCATGTTGGCCAGGCTGGTCTCGAACTCCTGACCTCAGGTGATCCGCCCACCTTGGCCTCCCAAACTGCTGGGATTACACGCATGAGCCACTGCCCCAGCCCAATGTCCTCATTTTATTTTAACCATGAGAAAAACTGAGACCTAAAGAGAACAACCACTTGCCCCAAATCATATGCCAATTAGTAGCGGTGCCGCTCTGGCATGCAGATGATTGTTAGTTCTATTTGCTTTTATTTTGTTTTGACTTAAGAGGCTTGCTAGTGATACTAGTAATAATAACAATATTCTTTTAACTCACATTGGGTGCTTACCATGTACTAGACGCTGTTCAAAATACATGTATTTTAAAGTATTCTGAATACTTCTAATGTCTTTTAATCCCAGCACAATCCTATGAGATAAGTGCTATTATCAACTTCTGTTTTACCACTTAGGTACAGAGAGAGAACACAGAGATGCAGGAAGTTGCCTAAGGTTTTTGACATCACTCTTCATGGAGATTTAGGAAAAGATGTGAATGGCATGATTGCTAACTGGCATGAATGCAATAAGAAGAGAAATTCAAAGGAAAATCTAATCTGTACTAAATTACTATAACCTACAATTAACGTATCTTTAGAATATCATGCGTGTCTGCTACTACAAGGTCATGTGACCTAGTGTTTTGTCAGAGGCCCTGAGCTGCTGGAAAGCAGGGTCTCTGCATCCCCTAAGGCAGGGCACACTGGCTGCCCAGCACGCAGTAGGTGTTCAATAAACCCATGAAGAAGTGAAATTGACATTGAGGGTGATTTATACTCCTGGAGACTCATCAGCCCGGGGCAGCTCTTTGCAGAGAAAGGCATCCCTTCAAGATGATTTGGGGATCCTCTTGCTCCAGTAGGTTCAGAAATACATATCTAAGTGTTTTCCTCTGCATGGGATATTTCTTTATAGTTCAGGAGAATTTCCTGCCTATTTCCACCCCGTCTAGTGTAGATTCTATTGAAACACACAACATTTAATCACGCACTCAATGGGATAAATGACCCTGATCCTTGACTCATCATCGTAAACTGTAAAACAAACTGATTTATCAAGAAACAACATCTCTCAGCCTTGATGTTCCTCCATCCCTTATTTATTTTTCAGTGTTCAGGTTAAATGCCACCTCATTAGAGGCATCTCCTCGCCACATTATCTAAGAGTCTCCCAGTTACACACCCTTCAACGCCAACTATGTCCCTCGTTTATTTCATTTGCAGCATTTCAGTTAGGTCCATTCATGTTTTTTGGAGTTTTTTTCTAGTGTAAGGCACCTTCCATTTCTTTTGTTCATCCTAAAAGCTAGCACAGAGGCTGGCATGTTTACATTACTTATTCAGCAAACACTACTTGCTTTCTATGTGCTGAGCATTCTAACTGCTTTCTAAATTTATTTGATCCTCCCTACAACCCCACACTTAGGTACTCTTATTACTCTGCGTTTTATAGATGAGGAAACTGAGGCAGAGAAATTGAGCCTCGGCTTGAGCCGTGGGACACAAAAGTCGTATGTGTTTTTGAACCCACTAAGTCTAGTTCTTGGTTTGTGTTCAACCATTACTTTGAACAAATACACACACAGTCAGTTCGTATCTGTTGAACATCTAAATAAATAAATGAAGTATAAACGTAAGTAAAGAAACTAAGACCAAATTGTCTCCTGTCTACTGCAGCACTTCTTACATCTATGTCTATATTTATCCCCACCTCTAATCTCTTGATCTTCTTTTGAAGTATTTTTGAAAGAGCGTCTCTCCTCTTAAAATTTTTCTAATGCAAATAAAAAAGCACACTGACCTAGAGTTCCAAAGGGAATATATGTATCCTATGAAAAAAGAACCCCAACAAACACCCACACACATCAGATGTAGTTTGATGATAACAGTTCTGATCTCAAGAGAATAGCCAAGCTTGCATGTTTTATGTTATGCTGACTATCGTGGGTTGAACGACGGTCGCCCAAAAAGATATGACCACATCCTAATCTCGGAACCTGTGAATGTTACCTTATTTGGAAAAAGAGGCTTTGCAGACATAATTAAGTTAAGGAGCTTGAGATGAAGAGATCATCCTGGATTATTCATGTGGGCCCGAAATCCAATAACAAGTGTCCTCATACAAGAGATACAGAGAAGAGAGAAGACAAGTAGGCAGTGTAACCTTAGAGGCAGAGATTGAATTGATATGGTTATAAGTCAAGAAATGCCCAGAGCCACTAGAAACCGGAAGGGACAAGAAATGGATTCTGTCCTAGAGCCTCTGGAGGGAGTGTGGCCCTGGAAACACCTTGATTTTGGACTTCTGGCCAGGAGAACTGGAAGAGAATCCATTTCTATTGTTTTAAACCACTCAGATTGTGGTTATTCGTTATGGCAAATACAGGAAATGAATACACTGATGCTTGAAGATTGCACTAACTGCTTCTTAAAAGTCTCCTTAACAAAGCTTTCTTGAGACTGATTTGGTTCACCTCTCCTGTATAAACATGGATGGGAAAGGGTAGGAAAAATGGCTCACCACAGACATCTTGAAATTTCTTTTTATCTCTTAGTTACTCTCACTGAACTGTGCACGCTTATACAGGCAGGTAAACTCAGCAGTTGTATGGTGCTTACTAGTAGATGTTAAATATTACTCTCCATTTTAAAAAGTCGTCAAGTTTTTAAAATATCCCTCAAAACCTTAGGAGACTAAATTCATAAGAAAGATGAACAGTGAATTCTTGTTAAGTGGCTGGTAAAAAAACAAGCATAATATCGTTCACTCCCACCAATGGATGCCTTACAGATGGACAACATGAGTCATGCCGCTGGCCTTGACTCCCTTCTCACCAGTAAAGACCTTACAATCTGACTGCCTATTTAGAATCTGGGACTGATAAGAATTGGAGTTGGGGAGGTGGCCAGGAGGAATACTTGGAAAGACTTTCTAGAGCTCATTGGAGAAATTTTAACAAGCAGGTGCCTTAAAAGAAATAAAAAATAATTTACATCCTTGACCTGAACTACCTCCAAACTATCCAGTCTATCTCTTGATTGTGCAAGCAGGTGATATGGAAAACATGTGATAGTCATCTAGGACTGTCATTCTCAAACTTTAGCATGCATCCGAATCACCTGGAAGGAAGGCCTGTTAAAACATGGATTTCTGAGCCTCACACTCTGAATTTTAGTGACAGGAGGTCCAGAGTAGGGTCCAAAAATGGGCATGTCTAACGAGTAACCGGGCATGTCTAACGAGTAACTGGTTGATGATGCTGGGGTTCCAGGGACCACACTTGGATGACAACTGGTCTGGAAAATTGATGAGTCAAGTATATAGTGATCTAATGAAGATAGTTGGCTTATTGACAGATATTTGGGCTCCTTCTTGTACCGAGAGCAATTATCAGTATATTTTTTGTCTTCAGGTAAGTTTGTTGGATGACAACTTCGGTGCCAAACAATGACTTTCTGCAATATGTACTTCGGCGACGCATTCATTGTGTTTTGATCACGGGCACACCTGTTCAGTGCTTCCCATATACAGCAACCAAGCCATTAATCCTCCCTAAATTCCACACCTGCAATAACCTTCCCCTTAAATGTCCCATCCTTAAAGGAATCTTTAAGTCTCCACTAGGTCATTCTAATAAGTGGAAGGTGACACTAAACTAAATAGGTAATGATCCCAGGGCACTGGGTGCAAATATTTTTCCTAGGTCATTCTCCTTGCCTGATGTGTCACGTGGGAATCCACCTTTCTCTGATGCCTCACTGGCTTGTTGAGGGCGAGGGTAATGAAAATGCGCTGGGAGTTATTTCTAAGTGTTAGTGTAGCTACGTCTTTAGTCTAAATGATCAACCACATTCTGTTAAAATATTTAATGCCACATAAGCTGCTCCCCTAATTTCTTATAAATGTGCTTCTAACTTCAAGCCAATGAAAGGCACATGGTGGTGATATTTTTGAGAAAGCAGAGAAGAAAAGAATGAATCCTGGTGGTTGTTGAGACAGAATCTGAGCCTCGAACTTCATTTTTTCTCGTACCCAAACCTTGGTGAAACAACAGAGAAAAGTATTGGGCTGCAATTGTAGGCAGCACAAAAGCAAACCTTGAGTCATGGATGACCAACCAAGGAGGAGTCCCCTTGGGAGGAGGAGGTGCCAAAGACCAGTGATATGGCCGTGGGTTATGTGCACTGAAGGTTTCCAACCCTGATGGATATGGATTCTAATTTAAAATATCACAGGGAAGAAAAAAATAGACGTTCCCATGGCAACATTTTCTCAGGGCCAGCTCTTCTGTCTTATTATCATATCTTATTTAAATATTTCCTGGAATCAGTTTAAACTTAATCCCTCTGTGTGTCTTCTATTTTCAGTGGCCATGGAGAGCGTAACATCTGGTCAGAGGTTTTCCTTAAATAAATTGTATAATTGTAGGCAAGTCCATCGATTTCCATATGTTTGCTTGTGCTTACAATAGCTGCAAATCTAATATCATGTAAAAATTTCATTAACATTCGTTTCCAGATCTCTAATTAAGAATTTTAAGTTAGCTAAATCTAACATTCCTTCAGGAACTGCGGTAGACACCTGCCTGCAGCTGGATAGGGCACCATTTGTCACAACGTGTGCTGTGTTCCAGCCCGGGTCCAAAGAGCATTACTGGGTTTCTCTGTGAACCACATTGTGCCAGATACTTGGAGAACAACCCTCCATAAATGTTCCTTTGACATGTGATTTTTATCAAAGCGACCTCTTCTTTGTTATTCTTTATCATTCTCACAGAAATTAACGTTTCTCTCCTCCACCACCCTCCCATGATGTTTATTTGTCCTGATTTGTCTCTTTGTCTTCCTTAAACAACTGCTTTCGTGACTCAGAATTCATTAATGTTCCTCGTGTTTCCAGCTGGGGTCCTTTACGTTGTAGGCTGTGCACTGATATCAGCTTGCCAGCAGAGAGAATCCACTTTCTTTTTTCTTATTTTTCCCTTTTTTGAATGCGATAATTTGGTGGCATGTCATGGGAACTCATGAGTGCTCAAAAAACTTTTTTGAGACAGAGGCTTGCTCTGTCACCGAGGCTGGAGTGCAGTGGGGCGATCTTGGCTCACTGCAACCTCCACCTCCTGGGTTCAAGCTATTCTCCTGCCTCAGCCTCCTGAGTAGCTGGGATTATATGCGCCCACCACCATGCATGGATCATTTTTGTATTTCTAGTAGAGACGGGGTTTCACCATGTTGGCCAGGCTGGTTTTGAACTCCTAACCTCAAGTGATTTCCTCCAGCCTGCCCTTGCCACCCCGACCTCAGTCTCCCAAAGTGCTGGGATTACAGGTGTGAGCCATGGTGCCAGGTCTTCAGACAACTTTAAAAGCTAGTTAAACCTTCAGAAGCGATTTGTTGGAATAAGTTACACCTGGGCAAGTTGAATTTCCTTTTTCATCAGAGCTAACAGCATTTTTTTTTGCATCTGTTGAGATGTTTTTGAAGAGCATATCATTACTTCTAAGTACATGAATACGCCTATCTTTAGTTATTCAATATACAAAATTTTTAAAAGTGTCGGTTGCTCAACTATAACCAGATCATCTAGATTTTTATTGAAATCCAAAGATTTACTCTGAAGCTAATAAAGCTAAAGCTTCAAGGGACCCCTGAGGGATAGAGGAGCAATGGTATTTTATATTCATAATTTTGTATTTATTTTATTAAAGGAAAGGCAGCAAAATGTATAAGCTTCAGTTTCCACAAAGCTTGCATCTGTCCCTGATTTGTAATATATCGAGATACAAATCTTATAAAAGGCCTTTTCTCTCATAGCCTGGTTTTATAGTTGAGTTACTTGTTTAAGTGGTGGTCTTGATGGTTATTGTGGTATTTATCTCTGGAGAGAAATGCATTCTGACACCAACACTCATATATCAATAAGAATGGCAATGAATTTGGGAGGCCAAGGCAGGACGATTACTTAGTCCAGGAGTTCAAGACCACCCTGAGCAACATGGCAAAACCCCATCTCTACAAAAAATGCAAAAAGGTAGCCAGGCATGTTGGTGCACACCTGTAGATCCAGCTACCCCAGAGGCTGAGGTAGGAGAGTCACCTGAGCCTGAGGAGGTTGAGGTTGCAGTGAGCCGTGATTGCACCACTGCATTCCACACTCCAGCCTGAGTGACAGAGAGCCTGTCTCAAAAAAAAAAAGGAAAAAAGAAGAAGGACAACATAGCAAGACCCTGTCACTGCAAAAAAACATTTTTATGGTTAGCCAGGCATGGTGGTACACACCTGTAGTCCTAGCTACCCAGGAGGCTGAGGCAGGAGGATTGCTTGAGCTCAGTCCAGGAGGTTGAGGCTGCAGTGAGCCATGATCGCACTACTGCACTCCAACCTGGGCCACAGAGTGAGACCCTGTCTCAAAAAAAAAAAAGTGGCAATGAAAAATAGACTTAATTAGGTGGGATCACATAGCATTACATCAATTCTGATGCAATTGCCCGATGCCTTCATGGGGAGAAACCAAGTAATATGTTAATCAACCTCCCTGAACAATTAAGTTTCATCAGTAGTGTCCCAAACCCAGGTTTGCTAATTGCTTAGTGTTAAGGGAAGGAATGTGGGGATCTTACTGCTGCTGCTTCTATCATGTAAAACCCACTCAAAGAATTCAGTCCACCTCTGTTGTTGGCTCTTATCCATGGTTTATGCAGACTGGTTAATCAAGCTAAGCCAGCAACGGAGGGCAACCAAGTACACTGTCATCTCCATAGTGGGCTGGTAATGATACTCCAGTCCATTTGAAGCAGCCTCATTGTCTGGGGTGATACCCAAGGTTCATTGTCTCATGGCCAGGGAAGTCAAGGATGCAGACACACACAGAGTGAAGTAAAGAGGAAGTTTAACAGATGTAAGAAAGAGAACAGCTCTCTGCTGGAAAGAGGGGTCCTGGAGGAATGGATCCCTGGATCCACAGTGAAATGCAGGGGGGTTTATAGATGCCTGGTGAGGAGGTGGTGTCGGATTTACACAGGGCACGGAAGATTGGTTGGGCCAGTTGTGCCATTTGCTTAGGGCAGGAAAAACTGGCTAGGACTAGGTGCCCTATTTGCATAGGGGTCCATTTCTGGTAGCCCCCACCTTAATCTTTTGTTTTGCAGGTAGGTTTTCTGCCTGACCTGTGCCATGTTGTCCCTCCCTTTACTGTACACGTGGTAACACAAACAGGGAAGATGGAGCCTCCATGTTGGACTTGCCTGGCCCCCAGGTAGCCCTTTTCTATTGGCACAGCTGCCAGCATTCCCCTGTACAAGCTTCCAGCTTCCTTATCTATGTTTGCAGCTCCATTTTTCAGGCTGCTTTTTATTAGAAAAAAAAAAAAAATGATTTCTTGGGCTGCTTTTTGTTGAAAGGGAAGCTCTGCCAAGGACTCTTTCACACTATCTGACTAAATAATTTCTTTCTACCTCCTGTATCACATTCACTTTATCAGCGGTTCGGGAGAGATGGTGTTTCAGCCAGTCAGTCCCGGGCTACCACACCTGGGCTGGGATGGGCTGAGGCTGTGCTTATGACCTCTGTCGGAAATTTAACCAATTCTAAATGACAGTCTTGCAGAGAGCATCAGGCATAATGATGGTGAGAGAGAAAGATAATGCTTGCCTCAAGGAGTATAGTGTACATTTCAAAGGGCCTCTGGTCTTGGCGGTTTCTGGTATACATCTGTCACAGAGTACAGAGGAATCAAATCTGTGTTGAATGTAGAACTGGAAATGTATGAACATAACAATAATCACATGGTTAATGCCAGTCACAAGAGGACCCCACAGTAGTGTAAGTTAAACAAATGGAGAGCCAGGCACGGTGGCTCACGCATGTAATCCCAGCACTTTGGGAGGCCAAGGCGGGTGGATCACCTGAGGTCAGGAGTTTGAGACCAGCCTGACCAACATGGAGAACCCCCATCTCTACTAAAAATACAAAATTAGCCAGGCCTGGTGGGGCATGCCTGTAATTTCAGGTACTCGGGAGGCTGAGGCAGGAGAATCACTTGAACCTGCGAGGCCGACATTGAGGTGAGGCTGCAGGAGGTGAGGTTGCAGAGAGGAGGCAGAGGTTGTGGTGAGCTGAGATCATGCCTTTGCACTCCAGCCTGGGCAACAAGAGTGAGACTCCATCTCCATCTCAAAAAAAAAAAAAGGAGAGAGAGAGTGTGTGTTTTAGTTTTAGAGTTTGGCATACACAGTCCATTTCCTAGTACTTACTGCTAGTTAACTAGTCAAATGCTCCTCGGGCAAGTTTCCTCTTAACCCCTCTGAGCATCAGTGTCCTCATGCATACTATCAAGAATAATGTCTGAATTACTGAATTATTATAAGGATTTAACCTAATGAATATATATGCATATATTGCAGGACGCACAGCAGGCACTCAAAATATGGTGGGCAGTACCAACTATTATAGGGTTGCTTATACTTTGGGTCATATTGTACATCCTGAAATATCACTGTTCAGCAACGTTCATAGCACTGTACATGGTGCAGTGCAACTTCAAATATTAACACAATAAGACATGTTGAATCTTCCACTCGCATCATAAAGATTATTAAATCATTTGAATCTGGGAGTTGGCAATTGCAAAAAAGAATTCCTTTGGAGAAGCTTGTCCACTCCTTTGCAGCATATTAATTCTGTAAAGTGTCTGATGCACGTTGTCATCGGTAAGATCCAATTGATAATGTTTGCCACAGATAAGGACTTCATCACATCTCAGCCACTGAATTATGCGCCCTTCATATAAGATCCCAGGAAAGGGAAAGACAAGCTTTACAGGATGAAATCATCTGCACTGGTAGCCTAGGTGTATGCAGACAGTTTGCAATCAGGTGTATATGGTTCTAAATTGTCTACTTACTGCCTGTATATCCATATGTGCCCCTTTCTTGTCCTCAGGGAGCCTAGAGGTGGGTGGGGAAAGATGACACATCTGAACTTATCAGGGCAAGGGACTTTCTATGCTGAGATCCTCATGCACACCCCAGGCAGCCAGAGTTCTATCGCCCAGAGGTGGTGCAATGTAGGGGTTTTCTAAAAATAGTTCCAGGCACCTAACCTCAGCATTCAACCTGCACTTAATTTTTGTTTTTATTCATAAATTTCAGTATAATTTCTTTTTTTCCCTCTGAATAAATCTTTCCATTTGTATTGCTTCCACATGCTAACTGAAAAATGACTAAGTTCAAGAGTTTGCAAAAGAGAGCTTTAGTTCCCATAAAGAGTTGCACCTTGAGGGTGGCCGTTCTGACAGGCTAAGAAGCATAACTTCCTGTCAGAAGCAAAACACACAAAGGGAACAGGAATTTCGTTGAGTAGGGTGGCCTAATATACATATTTAATAAGCTATAGTAAGTGTCATGAATATTTATGAAGGGAGAAATGTACACGCATGCACAATTGAGCTTCATGCCCCTTCGTGGGTCCTATATACAAAAAATGGCAGCATTAGCATGACCTGAAGGTGGAGTTTCCAGCCCTCTGACGTCAAAAGGTGAAGCAGGGGACACGAAAACCCTCACGCACATTCTCCATAGACTGGCCAGAGCCACTCCATGGTAGATGGTCCTTTATCAGGCAAAGAAGGAGGGGTAGCATCGGGGGTTGGTTGATATCAGAGTGGAGTTTGAAAGGGATGGTTTCTGTTCAGCCTTAAGGGAAGAAATCTTCATCCTAGTTATTGAGGGCAGGGGTATAGCAAGGTGTGTCTCATCTATCCCATCACAGCCGAGAACTCAGTGTTCAAGGTCACCCTAGGGTCCCTTTGGCCAAGCCATGGTCTGTTCAGTCAAGTAAGAGGCTTAGAATTTTATTAGCTTACAGACACTTTTGGTGTTTAGTTTTTTCAATCATAGTCCTCTCATGTTTTAGAATAAGGATTCGCACTGTTTTGTTTGACTGGCTCAACTTTATTCCTTTGGCCCTTTGTTTTTAATCCCAGAGAGCCAGAACTAATAGTGATATGAGCTTTAGTTTCCATTTGGTTTCAGGAAATTCAAAACAAGAGATCATTGTTTTCTAATATTTAAGTATATAGGCTGTGCCAAAGTAGACATTTTATTATTATTTTATTTTGATTCTTGCAGTTTCTGTACTTATTGTTTCATTTTCACAGATAGGTGGTACTTTCATTAAAATAATCTTTTATTCTTGTGTATCAAATTTTAAAAATTTAATTTATATTTTATGATTTAATCAAAATCTGCAAATGACCTTGGAGTTTATTGTTTTAATAAAAATGTTCCTTGAGCTCCTGATCCATCTTAAACTTCATTGCAATCCTTGCATATTTATTAATTATTTGATTTTATACAGTTTTATGATGTGGGACAGATGGTTGATGACTAGCTCCTTTGACACTGATAAAATGAGACATGCAGCTTTCACTTTTTACTAAAATTATAATAGATCTAGTGGGGGGAAATGAATCTAGAAACTAGCTATTTTTTTTTCAAAGTATCTTAGATTTGTATTGGCCTCACTGATGCTGAGCTCTGCAACATTTCACTTAAAAGAGTCTTCAGCAAACACAGTGTCTCATGCACCTTCCTGTCCTGGAAATCCTATTTTAGCCAAGGACATAATGTGCCCACATCTGAACCCTGGACAGTGTCTCTTTATGTTTTGGGGTTATTTTTAAAGTGTGTGTGACATATAGATGTATTTGCACTGAATAGGAAAGATGTCCACAATATATTGTTTAATGAAAATAAAAAGCAAGCTAGAGAACATAATACATATTGGAGGCTTGGGAATAAAATCTTGGATCAGATGGCTTTGGTTTCAGTCTTAACCCTGGCTTCCTAGGAGCTGTGTGACACTGGCCCCGTCTCAGAACCTCTCTGTGTCTTCATTTTCTCATCTAGTGACTAAAAAATAGACTCAACTCACAGGATCCCAGTGAGGATGAAATGAATTAATATGTGTACACACAGCGAACAGTGCCTGGCACACACTGCGTGTTTAAAAATATGCGTTTGTCATTTTGCAAAAGAACACATTTTGGAAGAATATATCCATTCATCTAACAAATATTTACTTAGTAAACTGCTACCAGGGATTACCTCTAGGGCATGGGAATGAGAAAGGCAACGGCAAGAGGACTGAGTTTCTGCTTCATAAGCTTAGCTATTGTTTTACAATTTTGCTTGTTCATGGAAGATCTGCTTACGAGGACAGAGATGAGGAAACAGACCTGAGAGCCAGCCTGTGTGTGTGGCATCCTGCATCTGCATTTACAGTCAGCCGTGTGACTTGGGACAAGTCTTCAACTCCTTGGCGCATCCATTTCTTCACACTTAAAGTGGAAATCATAACAGTCCCCACCTCGTATGGCTATTGTGTGGATGAAATGAGTCAGTACATGCATTTCACTTAGAAAAGCATTCTGTTCCTGGAAGGACAGAAGTGATTGGCAGCTGTAGCAGTAGCAGAGGAAAGGGTAGGGTCAAAATCTGCAATGCCCTGAGGTTTGCATGATGTTTGTCTTTGAAATCATAAAAAAAAAAAAAAAAAAGAATTTAGAAAACATGTCCCTGAAAAAAACAATAGGAATCCAAATGAAATTGTGGGCTTTTTTCTCATTTCCATAATTTCCTAATTTTCCCACGATAGTTTTTAATCCCTTAGCCATGTATAAAGTCCTTTGCTGAGTATCTTACCCAGTTTTTCCTGTTGGTGAGGTTTTTCCACTTTGTATCTTATCTCTTTCTTCACCTCCTCCACTTTGCCGTCTTCTTCTTCAGTAGAATTCGCTTTGATCTTAAGGGTCTTTTGCTCTCATCTTGTTGGGAGGAATCACAATGACTGTCTTTTCCTGGCCAGATTTGCTTTTCTGAGAAACACTGATGACTAATAAAGTCATAGGCATCAAATATAGATCCACTAAACATTTTATCTACTAAGGAACCACTTTATTTTCATCACAGTTGGAGATTCTAAGACAGATTTGGAAACTCAGTAAACGGAGGAAAAGGAAAAAGTCTTTTGATACTGTCTTCAAGGGATTAACAACCTAATAGTAAAATAAAAACGTATGTACTTAACAAGGGATATTTCAAATATTCAAGCAGGGATGGGCATAGGCGCAAATGGATGCCTTGTGGTGGCCGCCTTGCCGGCATGCCCCAGGGACCTCAGCTATGAGTGTGTGCAGGAAGCGGGAGAGAAGATTTCCATTTTATTTATTTGTTTATTTTTATTTTTTTAGATGGAGTCTCATGCTGTCATTCAGGCTGGAGTGCAGTAGCACAATCTCAGCTCACTGCAACCTCCGCCTCCCGGGTTCAAGCGATTCTCATGCCTCAGCCTCCCTAGTAGCTGGGATTACAGGCGTGTGCCACCACACCCAGCTAATTTTTTGTATTTTTAGTAGAGACGGGGTTTCACCATGTTGTCCAGGCTGGTCTCGAACTCATGCCCTCAAGTGATCAGCCCGCCCTGGCCTCCCAAAGTGCTGGAATTACAGGCATGAGTCACTGCACCCAGCCGAGAAGCCTTCCATTTATAAAGCTTAACACACCAATGTGTCAGAGGCTTCACCTACTGTTTCACTGAATCACTTAACAACCATACGGTGTTACTAGTCTTAATTTTCTAGTGTTGCACAGAGGATCCCAGAGCTTTAATCACTAACCTGCAGTCTCACGGCTCATAAGCGAGGAGCCAGGACACAAATTCGGGCTGTCTAGCACCTTGCAGGACCCCCTGGTGCCTTCAGTATATGGCAAACATTCACTGCCCTGGAAGATAAGTTCAAGGGCAGCAAGAAACAATTACAGAACAATTTCTGTATTATGTGATGCTCATTTTCCTCAGAAGAATCTAGCCAGATTGTGTCCATGAGCAGACGGACGTTTGAAGGGAGGATGTGTTTGTGGAGAACTCACCGCTTTTTCTGTGCAGCAGCAGAGGTTGAAGCAGTTCCACGACAACCGCCCGGGTATATAGCGATGCCCTTCTCTCCCGGCCGTAGCTCCTACCTGTCCTGAAAGATGGATTCCACTGAATTCTTTCATTTCTTGAGTGCAGCCCTCCCGAATGTCACTGAGAGAGTTTGTGAGAAAGCCCAAATTTGTTTCTCAGTCTTCCTTTCAGCTGCCTCTGGAGCCCCCAGTCCTCTGCTCTCCATCCTTCCAAGTTACTGCTCATCAGACACAACCTCCATTCCTGCTCTCTTACCTTTTCTCAAAGTTTGCTTTCTTGAGCCCTTCTGTTACTGGTTCTCCCATCCAAAGTGTAACTATTACAAATTGTTCTACTCTATGGACACATACATGCATACATTTATTACAGCACTGTTCACGATAGCAAAGACATGGAGTCAACCTAAATGCCCATCATCAATAGACTGGATTTTTTAAAAATGTAGAACACATACACTGTGGAATACTATGCAGCCATGAAAAATGAGATCATGTCCTTTGCAGCAACATGGATAAAGCTGGAAGCCATTATCCTAAGCAAAGTAACACAAGAACAGAAAACCAAACACTGCATGTTCTCATTTATAAGTGGGAGCTGAACATTGAGTACACATAGACACAAAGAAGGGAACAACGTATACCAGGGCCATACATGAGTGTGGAGGGTGGGAGGAGGGAGAGGATTGAAAATCTCCTATTGGGTACTATGCTTATTACATAAGTGTAAAAATAATCTGTACACCAAACCCCCCACAACACACAATTTACCTATATAACAAACCTGCCCATGTACCCCTGAACCTCCAAGTTAAGAAACAACAACAACAAAATGTAACTACTCATCTCAATTAAAACAGAGTAGAGGCAATCATTCTAGGTCTGCTCTGGGAACAACATTATGCTATTCTCAAGGCACAACCTTGAGTAGGTGAAGATGAAAGTGTCCCTCCAGGGGTCTGTGCTGTCCCAGAGACACAGTGAAATGCTCTGTGAGGTAACAGGAATATGTACAGAGTGCATCGGGGACACTGGGAGTTAGCTTCACATGAATTCTTCCGTCTGTTTGGAATGCTGTGCCCGCTCTTGACTGCATGGCAGCTTGGAGTCTTTTTTTTTTTTTTTTTTTTTTTTTTTTTTTTTGAGACAGAGTCTCGCTCTGTCGCCCAGGCTGGAGAGCAGTGGCCGGATCTCGGCTCACTGCAAGCTCCGCCTCCCGGGTTTACACCATTCTCCTGCCTCAGCCTCCCGAGTAGCTGGGACTACAGGCGCCCGCCACCTCACCCGGCTAGTTTTTTGTATTTTTTAGTAGAGACAGGGTTTCACCATGTTAGCCAGGATGGTCTCGATCTCCTGACCTCGTGATCCACCCGTCTCGGCCTCCCAAAGTGCTGGGATTACAGGCTTGAGCCACCGCTCCCGGCCCAGCTTGGAGTCTTATTCCTCAAGACTCACAAAATGTCCTTATCTTTGTTACTGCCACATCAACTCAAGCAAAGCTAATCATCTATACTGCTCCTTCCACTGCAATTATTTTGTTTAGTTGGTGGCATGGCCAACAAGTGGTTTTCCAGAACCAGAACCACACCCCCAGTCTAAGTCTTGCAGGAAGTACTCAAACACATTTACTGTGTGAAATAACGACTGAAGGGTTGAACACATGAATGTAAGATTCCTTTTGTGCTGGGTGAGTGAAGAATGTGATTTCCAGAGAAGTGGGACCTGATTCTCGAAGAGATTTAGAGTTTGCCTCATTAATAAGTATCAGGACATTTTCCAGGTTTTCCTGAAAAACGCAAAGCTACATTTTTCTGGGTCTGTAAGATCTCTCTTTATAGCAGGGTTTCTCAGCCTCCACACTATCAACATCTTAGCAGCCTTAATTCTTTGTCGGGAGATGTCCTGTGCGTTGTGGGATGTTTATCAGCGTTGATAGTGTCTACCCACTAGATGTCAGTAGCACATTCTCCCCAGGTTGTGACAAGAAAAGTGGCTCCAGACATTGCCAGAAATCCCCTAGGGCAGAGTCACCCTGGGTTGAAAACCACTGCTTTATACTCAACAAATGTTAGCTCTTGTTAGGCATGAAAAAGACCTTGCTATAAAGTCAACCAGCCAGAGAAAATTATTGAATTGATTTTACCATTTTTGAGAATCGGCTGTGGGCCAGTCAGGCTATACTGGGTGCTTTATACAGATTCTATTTAATCCTCAAGTATTATAATCCTCATTTTGCAGATGAGGATGTAGGATCAGAGTGCCCAGGAATGTGCCCACATGGCAGAATGGGGTGTATTTCTTGGCCCTAACATGCTATGGCAGGTCTTAGCTGTTTAATGCATGTCTCCCACATTGCTTCTACTCTCTTTGCAAATACACAGTTCTATCTACATGTATGAGTTGGGACGTGCAAATAGGCTGAAGTTCGAAGGGAAATCAGATGTGTGGAACGTGTCCAGATATAAAATTAAATACTCTGATAAATACGGACCTTGAATTAAAAAGTGATCATGAGTCTTAACTTAATCATGAAAGCATAAATATTAAGCCAAAGGAATTTTCTTCACCAGGTGTCCTTTCAGTACATAAACTGACGTATTAGAAATAGTTAGTCCAAATGACTGTTTTCACTAGATTTTTCATCAGAATGACTTCCACAGTCACATTAGACTGGCTGGTATTTTAAAAGCATTGTTTATCCTGCACTATAAAAGCACAGTATTAAAAACATATAATAATAAATACATCGCTACAATGTTGAAGAATCATCAGTAAATCTGTTTGTGGTGGAACAGAATCCAGCTGCACTCTTTCCCTGTTTCTCTCAGAAAAGAAAACTTCAGCAACAAGGAGTCTGCCCTTTCCAGGTGAAGGGGTCATACTAATATTTAACAAGAACCACTCACGTGTGCTTTTCACTTCATGCCATTTCTCTAGATATTCTAATGACAAAAGGTTGTAGACTTGAGAGTACTAATGCAAGTAAACATCAGTCCAATCTAGGTTTTTGGTTTTGAGGAAAAACTGTGTTATTTCAACAGCTACTGCTACACAAAAGAGTTCCTGATGCAAATCCTTTTCCAAGCATCCTGCGTTTTTGTTGTCAAGGTCCATATTTATCAAATCAGGTAAAAATCCAGGAAAGGTGGCAACCAAGGGAGGAGGCAGCATGATACATCAACTTTCTTAGGAAAAAAAAAAATCTCCTTTCTAAATAGAACTTTGTTCCGGTTTTGGCGTTCAGAGATGTTTTGTTCACAATAAGAGCCATTGCTCCATATTAGGTAACATCTTTCCCCCTTGCAGCTTGAAATGAATATCAAGAGCCAGGTTCACAAGTTGGATTCCCTTTAAAGACACGTTTGATTGCAAAGCTTTGTTGACAGTGTTTGATATCCTCCCCGAGCTGCATGACTGAGCTAAGCTGAAGTTCCCGGTCACCAGCGTGGGGAATGGGCAGCTGCTTCAGCGCCTGCTGGCGGAGGCTGTTCTCCGAGTCTGTTTTGCCACCTAGTGGCTTGATGTGGTATTTCCATTCACCGGATAGTTTTAAAAGTCATTTTAGCCGTTGAACGCTATAGTGAATTACGGCAGAAAACAGAGACACTCTAAGCAAAGAAGGCAGTCAAAGAGAGACGCAAAACAAGCCCTGAAAAATGAAGCAGACTGGATTATAAATAGGGAAGAAGCACTAAATAGCTGGTCTGAGAAAAAACTGCTCGGCTGTATGTTGCAAAGATATTTTGGGTTTTTCCCGTATCATTAGTTAAAAATAATAAAAACAATTATACAGGTAGAATTAATCTAGACATCTAGAAAATTTACACGTTTTTAATCAGTTCAGTAGATTTAAAAATCGAGAGCCCTCGAACATTTTTCCCAAATAGGTACTGCCTGGTTGGCTCAGAGGACATGAAATGAGTTTGTCTCCTTGGAATTCATTATAACCAGATGCCTCACACGTATGTTGGCCTTGTCAGTTTCTGTAAGCAATTTCGCATGTATTTTCACACTGGATATTTACACGTTTTTACATTTTCTAAAGTTACCTATAGATTTTACAGACTTGTAACCCCAGAAAAGTTATTTTTTGCCATAACTAGGGGGAAGAAGGCAAATTTCCTAGAACTAACCTTCAATTTCTCCTAAGCTCTGTACTGTCAAGTTTTTTTGGTTTTTTTCACATTTTTTGTTTCACCCTCTTCTTTTAAATATTAATAAAAGATGTCAAAATATCCACTGCAGTGGCTTTCCAACATTATTCAACACAAAATACATTGTATGTACCTCACCACTATAGACATAATTTTATATGTGTGTGTATGTAGAGCAAAAATTTAATGAAGTGTGATTGTCATTATGTGGTATGTATTCTGATATATCCTATTCAATTTGCCGTATGTTTTTTTTTTTTTAATTCTCATATTGACCCACTAATTGGCTCTTGCACTTTGAACTCAGTGTGTGTGTGTATATATATATACACACACATATATCTGTTGAATTTAATGTGTGTATATATACATATATACGTATATATACATACATACATATATACACACATATACTTATATATACACACATATATACATATGTGTATGTATATACATACATATATATGTATACACACACATATATATACACACACACCAAGTTCAAAATGCAACAGCCGATTAGTGGACCAATTAGTGTGTGTGTGTGTAATGTGTGTATGTATATATATAGTGTATATACATAGTAAGTTCAACATGCAATGTATATATACACCAAGTATATAGGTATAGTAAGTACATAGTATATATACACTATATAAGTATACTAAGTATGTGGTATATATACACTAAGTATATATACATACACATAGATGTAACTACCCCACAAAGGCACTCATGGTACCCACGGGCAGGATCTTGCTCAGTTTTCCACTTCTTACCTGAGCTCTGGTGCCTGGAACGGTTCAGTAACCATTCCCTGAATGTTCCACCCACAATCTGGCAGGGAGGGAGCCTGCTCTGACCCCAGAGAGGAGCCAGGCACCTGCCCCTGCTCTGCACCTACCTGACCATGCCCTGAGCCCTCATGCAGGCTGCATTCCTAGAAATCCTGCCTGGGATTACTTATAAAATGCGAAGATCACTGGGCTGACAAGAATCTCTGTTCCCACCACCTGTTTCTTCCTGAGCATTAAAAGGAAAGGCTTCCCATAGGTCTCCTCACCAGTATCATTCAATTCAATGAGTGTAGACTATGAACTCCCTTGACTCAAAATATCCTAACACTATGGAATATAGGCTGTTGAGTCAGGATGAGGAAGGAATATTAAACATAGAAATGATACCTTCTACTCAGAAAATCACCATCAACTGAGGGCTCTTAGCCCAGGATTATCATTGCTTCATTTGGGTCTGACCTGCAGACCTGATTCTCAGGAAGTTACATATTATCTGTGAAATAATAGATATACCTGAAGTAAAACATTTGACAACTCTTGTTTCTAATAAGTATTTTTAGATATTGTTTTTTTTTTTTTTTGGAAGTCCTTATGACCTGCTGATCAGTTTCTCCTCACGTCATCCTGTGTACCGACAGGACCTCCATTGCTGAGCCTCCAGAGAACAGTCCCTTTAATAAGGCTGTGGCCCCAAGGCCTGGGAGAAGGTCATAGAAAATGTTCGAAGGAAGATGGGGGTAGGTGGGAGAAATCTTGTTTCCTGGCCCTATAAGGACACTGTCTTCCTTGATAAAGCTGGGTACAGTCTTGATAGGAATAGATTGGGGAGCACTAGGAATGTACCTCACCTGGGCTGTGGAGAAAAGACAGTGGACTCAGAAGAGGCATGGCAGGTGCTGAATGTCCCTTGGAGGAACAAAGGCAAGAAAGGCCCCCTACAGCAATGAGGGGAGAAAATCCACAACCCAGAGAACTAGGATTTCTTGTGTGTGAGATAATGCATTGCTAATTTACATATAAAGTGTGTATAATATTTTTACTCCATCTTATTCAGGCGAGCAAGACCAGTAGTTTCATTTTTGTGTAATTTGCCTCGAAGCTGCCTGTTGAGGCCCCATTCTGCATAGCAAATCACCACAAACTTAGCAGCTTACAATCAGATTTCCTGTCCAGAGTCTCAGCACCGAAATCAAGGTGTTTGCCCTGCTGAGTTTATGTCTCAGGCAAGACTAAGGAAGAATTCATTACAACAGGCATTCAGGTCGTCGATGCTTCTGCCACAGTGACCCACTGACCTCTGAGCAGCTGCCATCTCTGGGCACCAGGCAGGAGGGCATGAGGCACGCGTCGTCTTTGAGTCTGATCAATATTATCAGATGCGACCTTTTTCTTCTCCAACCTTCTCCGCATTTAAAAGCAACAGCAGGGTGGAGGGCAAGATCCCCAGCCCTCCTTGGTGACCATCACCAATATCTTCCCCCTTTCAAGTCTCTTCTTCACTTCCTTCTGGCTTTGGAAACTTTGGGAATTTTTTTTCTCATTTGGGACATTACAGATGAAGTCTTCTTTGTCCATCACCCTCAATCCTATTTACCTTCTTCTCCAAAATACCACTGCTAATAGATGATTTACATGTATATGTTTCTATCCTTTTATGACAATTTTAATTACATTAATATACTAAAGGTGGTATATGTCTATATGTCTATATACAACCTTTAGTATATAGGCATGCACAATCTTTAGTATACTATTGCTGTGTTTCATTGTAAACTGAATTTTATCATGTTGTATTTATCCTCCCACAACTTGCCTTTCTTACTTCACAAGTATTTTTAGACGGTTATAAGTTAATATATATCGAGTTGATTGCCTTTTTCTGCTGCATAGTATTCCCTTTTATGAATGACCTCATTTTTTAATTCATTTCAAAACAAATGAATGGTCTTATAGATTTTCCTCATTTTTGTCATAAAAATAAATGCTTCAGTTAATAGCCTTGTGCATGTCTCCTTGTATACATACGAACGCAATAATTTCTAAAGGGTAGATACCTAGCAGTTGGATTGCTAGGTCATTTTACATACCTTTTCAGTTTTAATTAATACCTCCAAATCACCTTTTGTAGTACTTATATCAATTTATTCACTCTGGATGTGGCAAGGGAAAATTTTTCTTATTTTCCTAGTGTGTAGGTCAGTATACCACGCATTGATGCTCAGAAGACCAAATATTTGCAGTTTAAAAGCCCTTATCTTTAAATCCCTTCTCTCTACCAGAGTATTTAAAGTCTATTTTAAAAAGCAAAATATTAGGAAATACTGATTTCTTTCTCCCTGTGTTTCTACAGTAACAACACAACCCTGAGAACACGAAAAGTTAGCATTGGGAGAAGGGAGGCAAGATCCCCATTAATACTTCAGAGTATTAGCCTACAACACCACAATGCTTCTTATCTTCTCCATAATCCACAGATCAGGTGACAGTATTCTAGTTTTATAGATGAAGAAAGGTTGTCTCAAAGTAGTCAAGTAATTTGGTAAGTTTATACATCTCCTAGGCCAACCCAGAACTCAGACCCAAATCAGCAAAACTCCAAAGACCACAGCTTTTCAACTCTGCTCTGCTGCTTTCTAATAAAAAAAATTAATGATGATGAGAACATCGTATTTATTAATAGAGTGGTATTAATGTATCTCATCACATCAGAACCCCAAATGAGTACCCATGACTTCCTAAACATTTCTCTCTTTGTAGCTACAAGTCACAATGGGTTTTAGTAGTGTGCTTTGCTCATAATTTCTGCTTCCCATTCAAAAGGCTTTATTTTCCTCAAAGTTATGTTCATATACCACATTCCCTTCTTTCTCGTTACTTGAATATCTGAGGTCCTTAGAAGGAAACCCAAGGGTAGCATTAGGACTGCCATGGTTATTGACTAGTAACTCGTTAACTTATTAACTCTTGTCCTTTGGATGTTGTATCACATGGGTAAGCAAATGCCTACAAGTCATTTCCCTCTAATGGTTCTTGTCTACCTTTAAAATTTTTGCTCATCTCATACTGTACATCTAT
The DNA here is from genome assembly GCF_043159975.1 of Macaca nemestrina. Lineage (NCBI taxonomy): Eukaryota > Metazoa > Chordata > Mammalia > Primates > Cercopithecidae > Macaca > Macaca nemestrina. The sequence goes on along the minus strand of NC_092125.1, from coordinate 9,292,016 downwards.
TGCATGACAGAAAGGGACTAAAACATTTTTAAATAAGGAAAAGCACATCTCTGAGAACTTCAGAAAGGTATTAGATATTGCATGAATGTCAAAGTGTAAGAAGAATGATGGCCAATGGTAGATATGCCAAAGAATACAGGTCAAAGATAAACAGATATTTAATTAACCCAATACCGACAACTAAACTCACCGATAGCTGCCTTTCCTCAATTCTGGCTTCTTTCATTTTCTGTAGTCAAACAAAGCATAATTAGACTACAATACTATTCATTTTGGGGAGCTCTTCAGAGTCACAGGATGAAATAGACTGAAAGAAAACAATTGACCTTAGGCCAATTTCAAAAATTCTTCAATATATTCTTCAATAATATAGGTCAACAGAGCAAATTAAATTGTTGTTTAATGTATACAAACATCATGTGATTATCCACCGAGAGTGATTTGATATTGCCTAAATAACTTGTGCTTTTAAAAATATTTTATTAGTATTCCATCTCTTACCTAGGGGTGAGTCTATGAAATGCAGAGGCTGTGGACTCCCTGAATTCCACAGCACCAATCACCATAATCTAACACTAGCAGTGGTTAAATGAGCATGCACTGATATTGACAATGACGGAACACCTTCCAGTTGCAGGTGACAGAAAGTGTCTCTGGTAGCCCTGGCAACAAAGGAAAGGCGAGGTCAAGGAGGTGGTGTTGACCTCAGGAGTGGCTAAATTCAGGTTTCAAAGAACATCATCATCATGCTATCTCTGTTTGCCACCCTCCCTCCTGTCTCTCTCCTTCCTCCATGCCTTTCCTCTATGTTTGCTTGCTCTTGGTTTCCCATGTGGTGGCAAATACGGTGATCGGCACCTAGTAATTCCAAATGAAAGAGAGTAACTATCTCATTCCAACATCCACATCAAATCCCCACATCAGCCCTCCTGCCTGGGTCTTCTTCATGTTCATTGTTGTGGTAGAGGAGCCAGGACCATCTGATTGATGCTTGTCCCAAACTACATACTATGGGTGACAGGCTATTTCCAAAAAGACAGTCCAAAGAAAGACAAATAACAGATACTCACGGCATGGCTTTAACCAACAAAGATGAAAGAAGTATCATCAGCGCAAATATGAATAAAGCATCAGGATGATTGGGCATTACATTTATTTATAATAAAACCAGCGTGGCTAAAGACCTGAAATTGGGGCTACAGGACATGATTGCCTCCCATGGGACATGAAAGCAGAGACCTAGATAGTAGAAACGAGGAAATGTAACTGCTATGTTCAGGAATCTCAGGGGTGAAGGAGAGTTTGGAAAGAGAAAGGCTCTTCAGAGCACATGGGAAATAAACACAGGTCCCGTGCTGGAAAACAAACAAACAAAAATGGATGAATAAAGATGATAATCTAAAGAGGACCAAATGCCACTTATCAGCATATGGGGCCGAGAGCATTTAAGAGGCACCCCAGACTCCCCAGTAGACCAATAGTAATAGTAGTTATTAACCTCAGAGACAGGGTGTTGACCTGATTAAAGACACATCTATCCTTGTGAATATACACAGTCACAGTGGAGTGGAATATACACAGTCACAGTGGAGTGGGATATACACAGTCGCAGTGGAGTGGGATATACACAGTCGCAGTGGAGTGGGATATACACAGTCGCAGTGGAGTGGGATATACACAGTCGCAGTGGAGTGGGATATACACAGTCGCAGTGGAGTGGGATATACACAGTCGCAGTGGAGTGGGATATACACAGTCGCAGTGGAGTGGGATATACACAGTCGCAGTGGAGTGGGATATACACAGTCGCAGTGGAGTGGGATATACACAGTCGCAGTGGAGTGGGATATACACAGTCGCAGTGGAGTGGGATATACACAGTCGCAGTGGAGTGGGATATACACAGTCGCAGTGGAGTGGGATATACACAGTCGCAGTGGAGTGGGATATACACAGTCGCAGTGGAGTGGGATATACACAGTCGCAGTGGAGTGGGATATACACAGTCGCAGTGGAGTGGGATATACACAGTCAGCAATGGAGAGAGAACAAGGCAAACACCTTTAGAACTGCTGTAAACTGGGATCTGGATGGAGGGAGAACCACAGACAGATCTTCCATACATGCATCTTGGAAGAAACCCTGAATGCAATTGCGTGCTACAAACAGCATGTAACACTTTCCAAACCCAGACATCACTCAGTGAGAGAGAATGAGAGTTAAGTGTAAGTTGACACCTAATAAAACTCAGATATTAAAAAAAAAAAGTAAAAGAGAATAGTCTCATCAATTTTCTAAAATTGAAAATTAGTACAATGTCAGATATTTTAGCTATGGGAAAATAATGTTAGATTATACAGAATATTTTGTATTATTCCTCTCTGTAATTGAGTATTATATTAGAATATTTAGACTATTTCAAATTTTTTTATTATTTCAAAGAGCACTAAAGTGAACATGTGTATGTGTATTTATATGTGCGTATGTGAGTGTATTTATGTCTAACATCATAGGTATTATGTGTATACATAGAGTCAGGCAGCTCCTGAGATCATGGATTTTGGCATTCTTTACCAACTGCAAAATCGCCTTTCAAATGACCAATGTATACTGCAACCCCAAGACCATGAAAATTGATTATGTTTGCCATATTACTGTGAATGCTGAATGTATCGAATCATCTGTATCTTTGCCATTGTTTTAGGTGATAAGGAGTATCTCATTAATTTTTAAATGCACATCAATTCCACCTTAAGGAGGCGTATGATGATTTTTAACCAGCTAGGAGGGGCTAGTTGTATAGGACACCTGGAAGGAGCTGGTGGAGAGGCAGCATAGCCTCACAGTTACACATGGAGGCTGTGGGTTCAGATTGTCTGGATGGAACTCTTTAGGTCCCCCCACACGTCCCCTTGTTAGGTCAATTCCTTGCACAAATTATTTAAATGTATCTTCCTTTCCTGTAAAATGAGGTTATTTAAGGATTAAATGAGATAATACACTGGGCACGGCAGCTCATGCCTATAATCCCAGCACTTTGGGAGGCCAAGATGGGCAGATAACTTGAGGCCAGGGGTTTGAGACTAGCCTGGTCAACATGGTGAAACCCCATCTCTACTAAAAACACAAAAATTAGCCAGGTAAGGTGACACATGCCTGTAATCACAGCTACTCAGGAGGCTGAAGCATGAGAATCACTTGAACCTGGGAGGCAGAGGCTGCAGTAAGCCAAGATCACACCACTGCTCTCCAGTCTGGGCGAGACTCTGTCTCAAAAAATATAATAAATAAATAAGATAATGCATACGATGCATTTGCACAACGTGTACCACATAGTAAATGTCCAATAAATAATTTCTACTAACATTTATTATTGCACTAAATTTAGCTCTGAGCATCCTGGCAGTCAAAGCAAAGAGAGTTCATTGTTCAATAAAAAGAATAAGATAATAATCACAGATACTCATATAGCATTTACTGTATCAGCTCCTGTTCTAAGTACTTTATATATGTTAAAACATTTTGATGAGAAATGAAACTTCTTTGGTCACTTATTATTGAATTCTGAAAAGAATTTATCAACAATTGATTCTATTATACAGAAAATTATCATTCCCATTTCTCAATGAGAAAACTTAGACTCAAAGAAGTTAAATAGCTAAGATCGCACCTCCAGTAAGTGGTCAAACAGATTTGAACTACTCCTTTTGACCCCATAGTCTTCCTGCTATACCAGAAATCCTTTCCAGAAGGCTCTGTGTGAATCTGACTACTGCTTTGAGAGACACTCTGAGAAAAAGCTGACATTCAATACCTTAAGACTTGATTTAGGACTCTTGCACTGCACTTGCACATATATGTTTATCTGTAAGAGTTTATTGTTGAAGATTTTTTTTTAACCAAGAGCATAAATGCAGTAGCAGGGTGCACAATAGATTTTTGCTAGGATGATCAAACTTTGAACTCACAGAATGACACTAATTGAGGAATGATTTGCTTATCTAGTGTACAGTGGCTGGTGGTGTGTGAATTCCTGAGCCAGTGGTGTCCCAGAAGTACAGCCCTGGAGGCTCTGAGAGAATGGTGCAGGTCACAACCAAGGCCAGCAGCGACACCACGGGGGTCTTACTGGTGGCACCCTATTTGTAATGGTTCTTAGTTGTTCATATACTCTAGCAACAAGCATTTGAAAGCACTAGTTGCAGTTTTGCAACTTTTATATGCAAATGCGTGTGGGCATGTCCATTTGTTCACGTATGTGTGACATGCTAAAATACGTTTTCATGCTTGGATCTAAAAGATCTAAATACTAGAAATATTTAAAACTGGCTTGATCCATTCAAAACATTCTGCTAAGTGTTCATCTGCATGTCATCAAGTAGAAGATAGCTTCCCGGGAGACAGTCGTGTTACCAGTCCTTACAAGGAACTGGTATCTTACTTTTTCAATTCTGTCTCAAAGAGATAATATAATATGAATTGATTTACATTGGTTTTATGCCTTCTCCAGGTTGGCACTGCTCCTTTTAGTGAGGCTTAAATGGCTGGTATCACCTTAAATTTGTGTATTTCTCAAGCCTCAGATGGGTAAATGCCCAGATAGATAAAATGCAAATCAAGTCAAGTTACCAATTTAGCATGATGATAAAACTGTTTGGATAATTGTAATAGAAATGTCTGATATTTTTTGCCTTTACAAAATAAGAGAAGTAAGGGCGAGTTTGTTTAGTAACAGAATTACATGGAATATATTTAGAAATGAGAAAAATGTGGGAAAAAAGCACAATGTTCAGTGCATGCCACCAATTATACAATACTATCTCAAACAAATCCATGTCTGTCTGCCCTAGATTCCACTCATTTAAAATAAGAGAATGAACTTGCTAATGTTTGGCTTCATAGAGATTCAGCATCCTGTCATAGGCCTTCCATGTCTTTTAACGTATGCAATGCAAAGAACAAGCAAATAAAGGCAGAAGTTTTTCTAACTCCGTCTTTTCTCTCTTTTCTTCCCCTAGACTATGTCAGAGAGTCACAATGACCTTGCACAATAACAGTACAACCTCGCCTTTGTTTCCAAACATCAGCTCCTCCTGGATACACAGCCCCTCCGATGCAGGGCTGCCCCCAGGAACCGTCACTCATTTCGGCAGCTACAATGCTTCTCGAGCAGCCGGGAATTTCTCCTCTCCAAACGGTACCACCGATGACCCTCTGGGAGGTCATACCGTCTGGCAGGTGGTCTTCATCGCTTTCTTAACGGGCATCCTGGCCTTGGTGACCATCATCGGCAACATCCTGGTAATTGTGTCATTTAAGGTCAACAAGCAGCTGAAGACGGTCAACAACTACTTCCTCTTAAGCCTGGCGTGTGCCGATCTGATAATTGGGGTCATTTCAATGAATCTGTTTACGACCTACATCATCATGAATCGATGGGCCTTAGGGAACTTGGCCTGTGACCTCTGGCTTGCCATTGACTACGTAGCCAGCAATGCCTCTGTTATGAATCTTCTGGTCATCAGCTTTGACAGATACTTTTCCATCACGAGGCCGCTCACGTACCGAGCCAAACGAACAACAAAGAGAGCTGGTGTGATGATCGGTCTGGCTTGGGTCATCTCCTTTGTCCTTTGGGCTCCTGCCATCTTGTTCTGGCAATACTTTGTTGGAAAGAGAACTGTGCCTCCAGGAGAGTGCTTCATTCAGTTCCTCAGTGAGCCCACCATTACTTTTGGCACAGCCATCGCTGCTTTTTATATGCCTGTCACCATTATGACTATTTTATACTGGAGGATCTATAAGGAAACTGAAAAGCGTACCAAAGAGCTTGCTGGGCTGCAAGCCTCTGGGACAGAGGCAGAGACAGAAAACTTTGTCCACCCCACAGGCAGTTCTCGAAGCTGCAGCAGTTACGAACTTCAACAGCAAAGCATGAAACGCTCCAACAGGAGGAAGTACAGCCGCTGCCACTTCTGGTTCACAACCAAGAGCTGGAAACCCAGCTCCGAGCAGATGGACCAAGACCACAGCAGCAGTGACAGTTGGAACAACAATGATGCTGCTGCCTCCCTGGAGAACTCCGCCTCCTCCGATGAGGAGGACATTGGCTCCGAGACGAGAGCCATCTACTCCATCGTGCTCAAGCTTCCAGGTCACAGCACCATCCTCAACTCCACCAAATTACCCTCGTCCGACAACCTGCAGGTGCCTGAGGAGGAGCTGGGGATGGTGGACTTGGAGAGGAAAACTAACAAGCTGCAGGCCCAGAAGAGCGTGGACGATGGAGGCAGTTTTCCAAAAAGCTTCTCCAAGCTTCCCATCCAGCTAGAGTCAGCCGTGGACACAGCCAAGACTTCTGACGTCGACTCCTCAGTGGGTAAGACCACGGCCACTCTACCTCTGTCCTTCAAGGAAGCCACTCTGGCCAAGAGGTTTGCTCTGAAGACCAGAAGTCAGATCACTAAGCGGAAAAGGATGTCCCTCGTCAAGGAGAAGAAAGCAGCCCAGACCCTCAGTGCGATCTTGCTTGCCTTCATCATCACTTGGACCCCATACAATATCATGGTTCTGGTGAACACCTTTTGTGACAGCTGCATACCCAAAACCTTTTGGAATCTGGGCTACTGGCTGTGCTACATCAACAGCACCGTGAACCCCGTGTGCTATGCCCTGTGCAACAAAACATTCAGAACCACTTTCAAGATGCTGCTGCTGTGCCAGTGTGACAAAAAAAAGAGGCGCAAGCAGCAGTACCAGCAGAGACAGTCGGTCATTTTTCACAAGCGCGCACCTGAGCAGGCCTTGTAGAATGAGGTTTTATCAATAGCAGTGACGAAACGCACACATCAACCCACAGACCTTAGGAGGAGGAAGCTGAGGGTGGGGTGATTTCTGGTGATGATAAAAATGGTTTTATCACCCGGATGTGAAAGAAGCTGCCTGTTTACTGATCCATTGAATAAACCCATTTTAACAGAAAAAGTCAATACCAATTTAGCAAAAAACAAAAAACAAAAAACATACTACTGAATATATAGAAATTTATTCTGAAATAGACTTTACATTTTTTTTTCTTAAAGAGGAGAAAAATAATTGCTTCACAGCAATTATATACCCAAATTGATTTTCCTGGGTCTTTAATTCCCATTAGCTTTGGAATCTCACATGAGCATAGCTGACCCAGTTCCCACATTCTTCCCAAGGATCCCAAAAGTGGGAATCCAGACCCCACGAGGAACACTGCAGGCTAACGAATCTGTGGTTCCAAAATTATTTCACACGTTGCAAAGCTGAATCTTCTTGTCCCAATAGAGCTTCCTGTCTTTTCTTTGGTGTGTTGTTAAACTCTATTTGTGGACTTGATTCTTGATTCTTGCAAAGTACTGTTTTGTGCAGTTCAAGTTTCGTACAAATAAAAATACTTAAGTATATATATATATGTGTGAGTTCTGCACGCACACACATAGTGTATATAATATCATGGGAAACACTGAACTGGCAAATTATTCCTGCAATATACGCTTTCAGTACTTTGGTGACTGAAGTTCTCTAGGATCCTAATGCAACATAAACGTGAAATAAGCCCAGTTTAATGTTTTTGAAACCAGGGCTGTTTTCCACAGAGAGCAGCCAGGCCTTCCCAGCAGGCCTGTGCAGAGCGGACAGGCTCGTGAGTCAGTTGAGCACCGTGGCTTCACCAGACTTGGTGTTAAGCAATCTCCTTTGTTGATGTCTCAACAGAGCCACATCGGGGCCCCTCTGAGCTCAAAGAATGAACCACATCCACACGTTTGAATTTAATCATCTAAACCTGAATGTTTCCAAACAAAATTTCTGCTATCTAAACTGCTTGAAACTCAGTAATAGTGTCACGTTTGAATGTCATACACAGCAATATATATATATGTATATGTATATATATATATGGCAAAGCAAAAAAAAAACAAAACATGGTGAGAGAGAATGAAGGAGAACATTGTGTTTGATTCTTGCTGAATGGCACCTTCTAAAAGAAAATAGGGCTTGCACCTTTGTTACTCAGCTTTCTGGCCAGTGCTTTCTGGTGTTCATTGAGTAACCTTCACCCAGGAATAGGTGAGGTTTAGGAAGTTCCATGTCCTCTGAAGAAAGAATTACACTCTGAAAAGTAATGCTTCAAATTGATTTCCTTACCTTTTGGGGGAAAAAAAAAATTGTTTTTGCATTCTCCCTTGAATTGACCAAAATGTTAACTGTTTTATTTGGGGAGGGGCTGGGGTGCTGCCGTCATTGTCGTTGTTGTTGCTGCTGTAGTTGTTGGGGTTTCTTTTCCTGTTTCCGGGGCTGTTTGGGGAGAGGGAGGGGAGGGAGGTGGGAGGGCTGCGGAGATATCTTCCCTTTGTACGGGGCATTTGTGTTGTGAACCCAGAGCTGGGTAGAAGCTGCTTTTGTATTCAGTGTGAGGTGGTGTTTACAGATGACTTTGACAACAGTGGACGTGTACTCAGTGGTGTCTGTGTATCTGAACTATTTAATTTCATGTTATGTTTATATGCAGAAATATTTATGGATACTACACCAAGTGTTTATTTAATGTTGATAAATATTACTCTTGAGTCGTCAGCCATGGTGTCCTTTGAAAGTGATTCTTTAAAGTCCACTTGAGCAACGAATAGAGTCTATTGAGCTTTCCTGTGGCTAAGAAGAAGAAACATGTCATCCTGCTGGCATCAGCAAGCACCTAACTCTTTCTAGGTAACAAAAAGTCAACCGTCACTTCAACATAAATGTTTAAAACCACTCTTTAGTTAAATCTGATAGGAAATGAACAAAGCAGCCCTCCACCATTGTGTCTGAAATCATGTTACACGGGGAAAAAAATAACGATCAGTGTAATTGTAAGTGATTTTTTTGGGCCCACATTCAACCAAAGAACAAGAAAAAACAGACGATTTTCTAATATGTACAGCAAACTACAGAATGTCATAGTATCCACCTGTGAAATGTCTAGTAAGCAACTGCATCTATATTTTCTTTCTCCAGTTGGCCTGGCACTAATAAATATGTGAAAGCTTATTCAAGTGTCCCAGTACTTCAGCACTTCCCATCCTTTTGCAAACTCCTATCTTGCCTCCCTCCCAAAAGGGCTGTTTCTTTTATTTAAAAAATAATAATAATAGAATTAAATTTGAGAAAAGGAGAAACCCTGAAATTTAGCAGAACTTTGAGAGTCACTTACAATCTCCTTAAATATGATTATCTCCTTATCCTTGTCCTTTTGTGATGCTAATAATGGCAGAAAAGGAACAAATCCAAGACTCTAGGTCTCCTTTTTTTGGTTTTACTGGTTTTATTATAGAATTGTTTTTAAGCCTCTTATGGATGAAAGCTGCATTTAAATACCATCTACTGACTTTATAGAAAGGTATGTCCATTTCTTGGGTCATTTTCAGAGAAAGAAAACAAGCAAAATAGATTCTTTTGAATATGAAGAATTTAAAAGTATAATTGAAGATATAGTGAGTGTTTATAACTGGACCTTAGTTACATGTGCATTTCTCAAAGGGCTTGTCATTACGGGAGATATTCAGCATTTACATAAGATCAAAATGTCTTCATCCCAAACTGGGAATCAAATTATTTCATGCCATATGCATGAGGCTTGCAGACATTTCAAGATTAGCCACTTTGATTGAAAGAAGAAAATGATCAAACTACACTTGGAGAATCTCTCTCTCTCCCTCTCCTTCCTTCTCTCTCTCTCACAAGCACACACACAACACACATTCTCCATTCTCCAGGCATTGCCAGATGGTCAGGAGAAGTGAGCTCTCTCTGGCCCCCTAGTTCCCTCGGCTCTGCTCTCCTTTGCCCATCAGCTCCCTGTGGCCTCGATGCTAGTCCTCCCTATTCTAATCACCCTTTGCCTCTTAAGCCCAGCCTTGACTCTCTACATATTTTTCATTTCTCTTTACCCTTTAGTGTACAACAGTTGTAGACTCTGACGGAATGAAAACAAACAAGAAGCCTAAGCATTAGACCCTGCTGTGGCTGAAGATCTAGAAGGCACATCGACTTTCTCTGTCAGGCTTCCCACGTTGCCCGTGGGCAGGACTCATTGCTCTGCAGAGCGCTGGGAGCCCGTCTGTGTGTCAGGAGAGAAGCTGGAGCACAGAGCTCTGCTGCAAAGTTGGCTGTTTCAGCTCTGACTCAGGCAGGAAAGAAGGATGCCAAGGCTCTGTCACAGCGGGGAAACCTAATACTAGAGTGACACGGAGAAGGATTCCAGGGATCAGCCAGGGTGTCCTGTACTTATCTGAGTAGAGATGATTCAAAGATGGGGACATATTCCAGGAAATTGCACAATCTTCCCCTGGCAGCTTCCGAGGACCTGTGAAGGTAGTGCAGTGTAGTCAAGGAAGCAATGAATTCAGGATGAGGAACCCTAAGTTCCTGTGCCAGTTTGGTCACTGCTTAGTTACATGTCCTTAGGCATGCTTGTCACTTAACCTAAACTTTCTGGGTTTTCTCCTCATTGCTCAAACTAAGCAACAACACTGAAGCTTCTCCAATTTGTCTTCTGATGGCAAATGGGTCAAAACTGAAGTCAGTAAATACCATGATAAAAGTAAAATGGTATATTGAGTGAATGCTTGAAATTTTCAGATTTTATACTCTGTAAAATTATTTACTTACTATATTTCAATACCACAAAATCTTGAAATTTGGAAGGTAACCAGGGAAGCTTGAAAATTTGTTGGTAAACCCAGAGTAGTATGGTTTCAAATACCACTCCAACCCAGCACTGAGGTCTGGCAACCACACAAAATAGAGTTTCTGGGTAGCAGGTGTTTGCTTTGGTTTTACAATAGCATTTCTCACAGTAGGACTGAAACTATATAGAATATAACACTCCAACGTTACTTTTTTAACCTAAACAACCCTACTTTTAGCACCTCCTCTGAAAGAATATTTTGCTCTAATGCTACGTGCAACAAACTTATTTAAACAGGATCAACTCCAGCCCTTAATAGGTTCAAGGACAATTTTACTACTTCCTTTCTATACGCTTAAGTTATACTCTCTTCTTCTGTTTCGATGACTCTAAATATTCAGCCTCTCCCAGCATTAATGTTGTGTGAGTCAACACTGCAGACCTAAGAGAAAGGTTTCTAGAATGGTAACCCAGTGCTCTTTAGAACTGGAGAATTCCATTTTCTTGTTCTGGCTTTAGTTTTAATGTCTGGGAAAGTAGGCTTATGATAAGATAATATAAATGAGTAAAGAAGATCTAGTTCATAACATGACTATACTCCATGTAAGTTTGTAACTGCACAGTGTTATGTTGTACGGCTCAGAAATGAGCAAGTGTTGGTGTTATTAGGCATGCATCACGTTGACAGCTTCATGCAGAGACGAATAGTACATTTGGATATATGGAAGTCATCCAAATGCATTGCTAGAACATTAGGCCTATGTTTATTCTGGTAGAACCACAGAGACTCACACAAAGTTCTGACCCTACTACTCTGGTCTGGGCTTGAGACCACCCCAAAAAAATCATCTAGAGAACCAAAGAGGCTCACGTCTCAGTTGCATTCTACGTAAAAGATAAAGGAGCCGTACTCTCCACTGCAAAGAAATATTACTAAAACTTCGTGCACCCAAATTATAATCTGGCAATCCTACCTTAAACTAAAAAGATTATCCCCAGAATATTAAAGCTTACTATTGTTCTTTCTTGGAGTCCAAAATGCTTAGCAGTTCTGCAGTTCAAATACAAAACTCAAAACTATTTTTATCCTGTATTCTGTGAGTTCCTTGATGATAGTAATTGGGTCTTATTCATCACTCTGAATCCTGTGGCTCACACAGATTCTGGTAAATTGCATATATTCAATAAATGTTGAATATCTAATAATCTCTTTATTAATATAACAAATATTGTCAAAATTCTGTGCACATCAATGTCCCATGCTGCTACTGTAGTCAGGAGTTGTTTGGCTGGGAAATGGAGAATGTTCACAAATATGATGGTTATCTAATAAAATATCACTGAGCAATAAGGAGAAATATTTTAAATAGATTTGAAGTTATGAACAAATAATTTAGAGTCCAAAAAGGAAAAAGAAAATTAACTCTCTCTTTTATCCCTAGAACTCAGAAACTTTACTGGATTGGTCAACAAAGAGAAACTTTTCATTGTAGAAAAGAGTAGAATTCATTGAAGGGATAATTCTTTTGCAACAGGCTTCTTGGTTGCTTGCCTTAGTAAGAGAAGTATCTGGAGGGCCGGGAGAGTTCATAAACACAGTTTTCTGTACAAGTGAAGATCTGTAGTTTGGCTTAAAAATCCTTGCATGTAGTTTTGCTTGGTGTGGAAAGTTATTAAGAGAGAATCCTTCATCCTGTTCTGCAGGCAATCGAACACATGCTCTCCCTTCTATCCATTCCTCATCCAGCACATGGGCATTCCCAGCCTCCTACATGTAACACTTCACACTTCCTTTGGGCGTCCACTTAGAGCTATGTGACGGCCACATTTGGGGCAAAGCCCTTCTTTCTTTTAAATATAAGAACCGTTTCCAAGTTTGGTGCAGGCTTGAGGAATAATTACATTAAAAAGGGCTTCCAAGATGGTGAATCAGCATGCTGATTTCTCTTGGCAGGAAGCTCTCAGGGAAATGTCTGTGAATCATGTAAAGATGCTCTCTGGTGGATAGAGAAACCGCAGTCCAAAAACAGATGGGTGTATATTTGCTTTGTAAGCAAAGGGCATGTATCATACTCGCATCTAAAACAGTGTCCACATCTTTGCCAAAGACACTGAATTTTACCTTTTTTTTATTACCTCGTGGCCAGCACTTCCTCAGTAGGCATTTCAGGTGTGTCACAAACCATGTTCATTTTTAATCTTGAAAAAGTCAATCGTCTGTAGTCTGTACTATAAAATGATGCCTGCAACTTTGTGGTGAATATTATCCCCAAGTTAACAGTGAAATAATAAATAAAACTATTATTGAACAAAGAATGTGGTTTGCTTTTATTTAATCCAGGGCCTATAATACAGCCACAGCTTTTCATTGTATAAAAGGGCAGAATTCATTGAAAGGATAATTCTGAACAGACTGCTATTTGCCTTGACTTCTCTTTCTTTTTCACATGCAAAAGAACTTTCTTTAACAACTATCATCATACCATCATAAACCAAATACCTCCTGGCCATGTGTTTAGAGGAGTATAAGCACGTGGAAACTATAGCTACACGTACAGTCCTTACTCCAAAAGCGCATGTGAAGAAAAATATTTGTCTGTAGATACATATAGGGAAGGGGAATTTTTTCTTTTTTTTAAGGCATGCTTATCTTTTTTTTTTTTTTTTTTTTTTCTTTTCAGGTGTATTTTTGTTTCTTTTAGACCCCACAGAAAATATTTTCCCACTGGAGAAAAAAAAAAAAAAACAAGCTTCATATTTTATTACACTGACTTTAAAACTGCTAGAAGTGAAGGTACAAACTGAAGTTACTCTGGGCAAGAAATGACATTTTTTTGAATGGCATGCCTGATCACTTCATGATTGTTGTACTGTTTCACAACCTGTCCCATAGAAACCAACCATTGCTCCTTAGTCTTTAGGGCAAGAAAAAACAGGAAGGAGTACGAGAGAGAAAGTGAAAGAGAGAGAGAGAGAGGTATATATATAGCTATATATGGAAATATATATATACACACACATACATATATATGTATATATTATTTCTCTCTCACAGCTTTTTCTGCCGGTCATTACATCTTCACATCTTCATCCTCAGTTTACAGTTTGAACCTGTGCTCACTGAAACGTTGGGCATCCCCTCCCCGTTTCTGTTTTGCTATTTCATGCTATTACAATCACCATTTAGATCAAGGTAGGTGGCCAGAAAAGCAACTGCTTTTCTCACTACTCCATAATAGTAGACATTTTTACATAAAACTCATATAAGATTTAAGAAGAAAAGTTTTCTATTGTGTGAAAGTCTTCCTTATATTGCTGCACACATTTATGCAATATGAAATCTTGACTATGGAAAGAAACATTGGCTAAAAGTATGGAAGATTAATAAACCATAAGAATATGTCAATGTTGGAAATACCCATTAAGTATGAGTTGATTTTTAACTGAAGAGTACTTTGTTGGGAGTTAATAAATAACTTTTGGGGAAGCTTAGATGCTTCCTTATCCAAATGGCTACAGGGAGCAGAAATTTTACAAAATATGACCAATCAATTGATTTAAATATTTTCCACAATTATTATTTTATTTGACTGAACTGAGATATTTCACCCTTGAAATAAATGTTTCTATCACAGGAGTCATATATATATATATATTTTTTAACTATCCAGCATATTTTTAAAAGCATTAAAAATTAACACAACTTAAGCAATAAGCATGAATGATCTTTCATTGAAATTGAATCTCACCTACAAAGGCTTGGAAGAGTCTAGAGAGAGAGAACTTTTTTGAAAAGATGTCCTGTAGTCCAGAGAATTTACAGAGTTAAGAAGAGGATGCAGCCAGCTACGGCTTGGAAGTGGAAGTCCTTTGGTCTAATTATGGTCATTCTTGGCCTTTTTTGCCTACCACCCCTTCACTTCAATTCTTGCTTTTGTTTCTTGGAGATGCCATGTGCATATTTCAGTGGCACTTGTCATTCTCCATGAGAATTAAACAACAGCAGAGAGGTTGTAAAAAGGCAGAAGGATCCTTCATAGTAACAGTCTGTAAAAGATTGGTTTTTATTTCAGTTATATGGAGGATAATGATGAGAATCATGTTGGAATGAGAGTCTCAAATTATGGAGATGCTCGCTCTCATTAGCACTGTGTTTCTAAAGAGACTATTTTAGCCGTAGTTTATAAGAGTAGAATTATTAACTCAATCTTACAGCAAAAGGGAAAGAGAGTTGTCGAAGGCAATGTAGTCAGTGAAGGATGTTCCTGACATTTCAACTCACATCTCCAACCCCCAAGCTTTTATTATGCCTATTTTGACACCAGTCATTTGCCAATTTGCTATTGGGAAATATCTGAGAAATCAGAAATCTCTGCAGGAGGAAAAAACTGTCTTCAGACCCCAGAAAAAAAATAATCCAGGTGCTTTCATAGGGTTAGATATTTTTATTAGGACCCAGAGGGTGTCTTGTGATTCCCATATGCTGAGCATGCAAACCACAGTAGACCAAAGATGAATAGGATGCACCCGAAGACCACAAGTGAGCTCTGAACCCCTGGTAACACCCAAAACATGATGGGCTCATCAACATGGAAGCAGAGATTGACCCCCAAAAATGATGCTTGCATCAATTTTTAAAATCTTTTGGTCACTACCTTAGTGTTCCTTTGTAATTCTTTTTTTAAAAAATGATTGCATCATGCTTCTCTTCATAGAGTTTCTCTTCATTCTAGACTGTGCAGTGGGCTAGGATATTTACATGAAAATCCACTATCGAAGCTCTGGATTCACTGAGTGACATGTCTGTCATCATAATATCCTGTCTATAACGCATGTATCTGTCAGACTTCTTCCCTGACTGATATTACCAACTGTTCTTTTCCATTAAAAACTGGGATTTTGATTTTCAAAAGTCTTTTATTTGTTTTATTTAGGGGAAACTATTTTTAATATCCATGTAGGCTGCGTATGTATTTGGCTTAATCTCAGCCAATGTTTCTGTCATGACACTTACTAAACTCTCCTTACCTTTACTAATTTACCTTTCTGAATCAAACCATTCTCCTTCAAGCAATTAATTCATAGAGATGACAAATTTGTGATTTGTCTTCTGATACAAACAGCCACTTAGAAGCTATAAATCAGGTAGAAAGTGGAGTGTGGTATAGTCATATCAGAGGGATGATTCTTTGACATTTAGTTTGATAGGGCCAACGGAATTTTGATAATATTCTAGCTTTTTAAATCTTGACCCACTGATGCAAACAGATCTCTAGGTGTGACAACTTCCCTATTCTGGCTTCCACAAAACAAAGTGCCTTTAAAACCTGACTGCTGTAACCAGTTCCACCTGCAGGAAAGATACCGTTAGAAGTTATTGACTATGTTATTGTGCTGCGTGGGTTAGCTTGAAATGCAAACAATCTATAGCGGTTCAGACCAAAATATAGAAGAACAAAACTAACAAAGACAACAAATGGAAACCAGTACTACCCACCGTCTGCAGTGAGTTCCTTCAGCTGTGACTTTTCAGGGAAGAACCTCCTCTGAAGTTAACTTCAGAACAATATAAAAAGGCCAATCCTTTGCCAGTGGGCCAGAAGTAAATATTTTCCCAGACACTATTGTGTAAAATCATTCCCACCCTTGCGGTGGACACCAGTGCCATTATCTTTAGGTGCTGGAAGTAGTAGAGGAAGTCCTTGTGGGTCCTCAGGAAATGATACGATAAAAGATGGCTCCCTTCACACCGCCCTCTTTACTCCACCAATCCACACCCCTACCAGCTTCCATTTCAGACCTGCTACGGCAGAACTATTACAGAAACCCAGATAGAAAACTTGCCAGAATTCTACTCCCTTTTTGACTGTAAGAGAAACAAAGAGTACATCTAATACAAACTTTTCCTTGCCAAGATGGGAAAACTGAGTTAATAGGCCAGCCTTTCTCTCTGCTCTTTTCAACCTGTGCACAGTACCCCAACTCCCTAACATGTCCCTTAACCCAGAATTAAGTGTCACCTTCATATGTACTTTTTTTTCTTTTGGTTTTTGTTTTGTTTTTTGTTTGTTTGTTTTTTGAGACAGAGTCTCACTCTGCTGCCCAGGCTGGAGTGCAGTGCCATGGCCTCTGTTCACTGCAACCTATGCTTCCTGGGTTCAAGTGATTCTCCTGCCTCAGCCACCAGAGTAGCTGGATTACATGCACCTGCCACCATGCCTGGCTAATTTTTGTATTTTTAGTAGAGATGGGGTCTCACCATGTTGGCCAGGCTGGTCTCTAACTCCTAACTTCAAGTGATCCACCCACCTCGGCCTCCCAAAGTGCTGGGATTACAGCCGTGAACCACTGCACCCAGCCCGTATGTACTTTCTAATACACTTTAAGACTTTCACGCTTCTGAAGTAAAAAACCAAAATCAATTTGTATACTATTAAGCAGATTACATCTCCTGTTAGCTAAGTGGCAGCAAACAAAAAAAAAGTGGCTTCAGAAGATGGAACCAATGTGTAAAAACAGAGAGATAAAGACCATTAAAGAGAAAATGTTTCTTAAGAGATAATGAGGTCCTTTTATACTTTCAGGATTCTAAATAATATTAAGATCCACTCAATGCACATCATAGATTGAGCCACCCTTTCTAGAATATCATAGATTTTCGAGTTGGAAGGGAACTTTTAAATATTCTCCAGTCAAATTTATATTCAATGCAAGGGGCCCTCCTACAGCATCCTTGACAACTGGCCACCAGGATTCTGTGTAAGTAACTTCAATGATTAAAAAAAAACTACATATTAAATTAAGCAGGCCATTTTGTGTTTAGATAGCTTCATTTTACCCACCAATTCTCATCTTCTCTTCTAAGGCACTGCTTTTCAAGCTGGGGTGGTGTGAAATACATGAGGAGTTTCCAGGAAGTACTAGAATATTGTCCATTTAAGAGTCACTTTCAAGATCCTCAGCCACCATAGGTACTCAGTCTCAGGTTGACCTGCTTAAAAAGATCATCTTCTTTACACCTGCCTTTCCATTTTACACCATATGTCTCTCAGCCAGCCTGAATCTTATTCCTACATGCAAAAAAATCTGGACATCAAATAGTTTCAAATCTGGACAGTTTCAAAATGCATGGTTCCTAAGAGAATGTCCTGTGACAGAAGAGCAAATAGAGAGTCCTTAAGAAATATTGAAGAGGGCAGTGCCTTATTTCATCTAGAGAACCAACATATGCTAAGCTTCCATCCATCTATCTATCATCCATCCATCTACCCATCCATCCATGCACCCATCCATCAATCCATCCACCCATCCATCATCCAGTCATCCATCCATCTATCCATCCATTCATCCATTTTCCATTCATTCATCTATTTATCTATCTCAATCATCTATTCATTCATCCATCCATTCATTTATCCATTCGTCCATCTATCAGTCCATTTATGAATTAGAATTCAAAGGTGAAGTGGCCATGATAAAAACGCATATCTTTGAATTGGAAAATTAGTTCAGACATTTTTTCAACATAAAGCAAATGTAATTTAGCTGATCAGTTTGACAATGAGGACTAGCTTTGCCAATTGGATTATATGGCTTACATTTTCCATAAGGTGAATGATAAAATCTATACTATAAGGTTGTGATAAAAAATATTAATAAACAGAGAAAATCTGGCATAAGTAGGAAATTACATCATTTGAACTATTAAATTTATGAGAAAATTGTTTAGAGAACAAACTACAAATATGCAAGGGGTATATAGCTTTTGAAGATTCTTTTGAGTGTACATGAGCCAAAAAATGAGAGAACTTGTGTAGAATGCAGAATAATAAACTCCATCAGCCATATGACAGATCTCTGAATATATGATAACTGTCATTTCTCCTTTAGGTCACTTATTTTCCACTTTAATCCTTCCTGATGACCTCCACAATTCCTCAAAATGCATGTCTAGAGCATCACTAAGGCAGGAAGGAATTAGTGACCCCAAAAAGGCTCTCCCTGTCTTTCTGGAGTTCCAGCTCACACCTCAACCTGGTCCTAATGGTATGTTCCATAAACCTCACTGCCTGCACTGTAAGTCACCAGCAAAAGACAATAGTAACATCCAGTTCATCTTCTAATAAGCCAACAAGTGGCTTGAACACAATTTCTTACTCAGCCTCGGGCTAATCTCACATGTTAGGAGGTGCTGTGGCTGCCTCAAAGCACAATCAACCTAAAAGTAGAAGACGGTCAAAAAGTAGGAGCATGTGAAGAAAAAGAGGTTGAGAGAAAATAAGTGTGTGTCCAGCTATGCTGAAGATGAGAGTGCACGGAAATAAACAAGACCACTGATGACATCATTAGAGTCAACAGTATTTTAAATAGACAGTGGCATCACACTCATGTCAGAGGCTAAGTTTTTGAGAGGGTAAGAGGTGGCTATGTTCCTTGTGTCTTTCAATCCATTGCTTTCTCTATCACCATTACCATTCCTCCCCAGTCCTGACCAAACCCTGTCCATAAAACTGTAGGTTGCTACAAATACTGCTCTGATGGTTAATACTGAGAGTCAACTTGATTGGACTGAAGGATGCAAAGGTTCCTGGGTGTGTCTGTGAGGGTGTTGCCAAAGGAGATTAGCATTTGAGTCAGTGGACTGGGGAAGGCAAATTCACCCTTTTCACGCAGAGAGATAGA
Organism: Macaca nemestrina; assembly: GCF_043159975.1. Taxonomy (NCBI): domain Eukaryota; kingdom Metazoa; phylum Chordata; class Mammalia; order Primates; family Cercopithecidae; genus Macaca; species Macaca nemestrina. The sequence continues at coordinate 9,272,638 of NC_092125.1, read as the reverse complement.
TACAGATATAGATATAGATATATACACATATATATACATATATATACTCACATATATACATACATATAGATAGATAGACAGAGAGATAGACAGACAGACAGACAGACAGACAGATTAGTTCTGTCCCTCTAGAGAACCCTGACTAATACAACTGCCTTCAAGGAAAGGATTGATCCAAAGAGAATAAAGAGTCCAAAATCTTAACTTCAGATCTTCTAGGCAGATTTGTAACAAATCAGTATTAGTAAAAGAAGTCTCTTCCAAAGTAACAACCAGGCACCTGAAAGAGAAAAATGGTTTTTGGAAATTCTAAAACCTCCCTTAGGCTTCTATCAAAGGATGTCTGCCTCTGCACCCCCAGAAATATTGCTCTATTCAAATATCCTCGCCAGGCCACCATTGTCTGGCTCTAGCCCTCACCTGGGCATGGTCCTTGAATAACCTCGTTTAACGTTGTTTCATTATAGCGTTGATGAGGAAAAGAAATGACTCCTGGGGACCACTGTGTGGAGTGTGTGTGTTCTCCCCATGTTTATGTGAGTTTTCTCCACGTCTTCTGGTTTCCTCTCACATCCAAACGCTGTGCTCATACCTAAGCTTCATAATTCACCTGGAATCGGTGTATCTACGTGGTCTCAGTGTACCCTAGGCAGCCAGGACAGGCTCCACCCACCTGCCATCAGGAACTGGAATACACAAGTAAGTAATTATCTTGTTTTTATTAATCTTTCTTAAATGTATGTATAGCCCACATTTATGTCAATGCTCAACAGTAAAAGTGGTTTCGTTTTTATTTATAAGCATGGTGATGGTTTTGTGACCAGAAAAATGCCACAGGAACCTAACTCTTGTTTATATCAGTTAGCCTATGGTAAAACTGGTTTTGTTAGTCATTATTTCACTTAAAGTTGCAGTTTCCAAGAACCTATTGACCACATTGAGTGAAGACTTACTGTATTATTGTTATAGGATCAACAGGTACGTCTGCTGTGTAGTAATAGGCCAATTATGCAGACAGCAGTGGTGTAGCAGAGAAAGTTTAAGTACTGCAGAGCAATGGGCAAGGAGATGGGGGCAGAGTTTCAGATCCAGTTTTTCAAGGAGGTTTAGGCTGGAGTTTTTAAGGGGATTGTGGAAGGTGAGGGGCTGGAGAATTGGGGTCGTTGATGGGTGGGAGTAAGACAGATGAAATTGTCAGCACGTGGAAACCACATTCTTTGGTGATTCAGCTTCTTGTGGGGGTTTTTGGACCAGGTGAAGTCAGTAGGGGGTTGAGATCAGCTGGTGTCAGCGGGATTTTTCAGATCAGCTGAGTCAGTAGTTTTATTAGTATGCAGGACTTCAAGGATAACCTCTAAGGGAAAATTTAATGTTTTATAATGGTTAAGTTGTGGGGAATTATAATCTTGTAACAGGGTCTACATGATTTTGAGGCAATAGGCATTAAATAATTATGACAAAGCCAGTCATAGAACAAACTGACTTAATGATTGATGTTGAATGTGCTGATTAATTCGTCAAGTATATAGGAGTAGTTTTAGCCCTGCCTGGGCTTAATCAAACCCCAGCCCTGAGGTGAGAGCTAATACAGTGTGAATTGGGTGAAGACCACTCTAGCTTTTTACTGCCAGTGAGGGGCACAGTGGGGGTAAGAGTCAGGATTTGAGGAATAAAACTGCCTGGCACTAATCTGCAAGCACGTGTGGCTGCCCAGTTGGAAATTTCAGGGGTGCAGCATGAACACATTAGAGCTCCTGCACGCTGTCTTAGCATGGCGTGTATTTAATTATATACTGGACTATAAGATCATTATAAGCCCTATTGTCAGAATTATGAGCCCACATTTTTAAAGTCCTTGTAAAATAGATTGAAAGCTCTGGGGGTACTCGTGAGATTTTATTGTCACAGAGTCTGTTCTGTCTTGTGGTTTCTATTTTAATAGTAATGCTGCTGAGTTGTGTCTAGACTCAAAAAGGAAGGGTGTATTGTGAGCCATGTCTGACCTCCCATCTCTTCATGGCCAGGAACTAAGTTTTAAGGTCTTTCTGGGGTCCTCTTGGCCACAAGTGAGTCTATTCAGTCAGTACAGGGGGCTTAGGATTTTACATTTCCCCTTTTTGGTTAAGATAGGCCAGACATGGCATTGATGGCCAAACTTTTATTTTTCCCATATTGTTGCCAGGGTGGTGTGGCTACCTGCCCTGTGTCCATCTTGTTTCTCAGTGGGACTCCTACGACCAAAGGACTTAGAGCCAAACGACTTATTGCCAATTAAATGTCAGAGGCCAGATGGCAATGGAGGTGGGCAGACACTCAATAACCCTTAAAAACCTTTTGAGCAGCGTAACAGCTGAGAGCCAAAAGTCAAAGAAAAGCTTACAGAATTGAATCCTGGTCTTAGATACTGAGATAGCAATTATTTATACAAGGCATAAGCATTTTGTTAAACCCATTTGAGCTAAGGAGTTTAGAGAGGCAGTTTCTCAACTTGTCACCTATTTAGCCATCCATGTGCCCATCCTGGATCTGGAGGATCTAAACTAATTTTATCCCTCAAAAGTGGTCCTTGGAATTTTACGTGCTCACCTCTTTCCTGATAGTCCCTGAGCCTAGAGAAGTCTAATAGCTTTAAATTCAGCCTCATGTCTCATGAAAGCAGTTCATTTTGACTAGAACCTTTTTCTGGGTCTGAAGATGAGGCTTTGGTTAACTTGAGTTTGATGTCACACACAGGTATCAACGTTTAAGATTTAGCAAGAGTTGACGCCTTTTTTAGATGAGATATGCGTATCCAGGAGTCAAAGACCTGCCACTTAACAAGGCGCTATAATCAAGGATTAGTTAATAGCACCTGAAATAAAGAACGCTTTCAAAGGGGCTGGAGTGAGTCCATTAACTGATTTTTCTTTTTAGTATATGTAATTGTCAGGCTAGAAGTGACGATACTGCAGTTCATGGTCTGACTGGAAGCTGTAAAAAGATTTTACAACTTTGCAGTGATTAATTTTTATAGCTTTGATAAGCCCCAGCAATAAGTCAGAGACTTAATTTAGTATTTGATTTGGAAGATGTTTATCAACGATGTTAAAAGGCTCAAAACAGAATCAGAGGTCACTGTAAAGTTATAGTTATTTATTTAAGATTGAGAATTAAAAGACCTTAAAGAAAATACCGAAAGTTATATGTATATAAAAAATTTAATCCTTTTAAATCTTAGTGTTTCTAAGTAATGAAAATCCTAACAACAATGACACAGAAATTATCTTGACAAAATGTAAAAATCTCTGTTTCTTAGGCCAGTTATTAAAAAGGCAAAGAGAAACTTCCTGCTGTGTGATTACTTTTCCTTATGGGAAGCCCGTTTAGATAACCTGAAATTCAAACCTGATAAAAAAAGGTTCTTGAATTAATCAGATACAGGAAGCATGTGTCCAGGATTATGAACATAAACTATATTATAAAGGACACGAGAAACTAGAAACTATTTAGACATGACTCTTAGTAACACCATGGAAAGTCTTCCTGTTACACGGAACAATTTAGACATATCAAGAAAAGCCAAGAGTATACAGTCAGGATGCACTGGAAGAAAACATTGCTTTTTCAGACCTTTAAGATAAACATTACAGTGTCAGGCTATCACAGTAAGGTTAGAAATGGAGGCAAAAGTTATAGGTGCTGACAAAAAAAGTTGAAAGAGAGAGTTCTTATCTCAGGCCTTCTCAAAGGGTGAAAAAACTGATAGCACCAAGACACAGCAGAAGTGGAACTTCTGAGATATAAATTTGAGGGACTTTTTTAAAAAAACAGATTACAAAATTAAAAATGAGAACATCTTATAATTTAATTATGAGCAAATTAATATCTTAAGAAAATCTTATTTTAATATAGGGAGCTAAATTTTAGAAAAATTATTATAAATTATTTTATAAAATTGTAACTAAGACAGGGTCTGACTTTGTTACACAGGATGGAATGCAGTGGCATTAACAAGGCTCACCGCAGCCTTGACCTCCCAGGCTCAAGTGGCCTTCCCACCTCAGCTTCCTGAATAGCTGGGACTATAGGCACATGCACCAGCAAAACTGACTCATTTTTATATTTTTTGTAGAGGTGAGTTTTTGCCATGTTGCCCAGACTGGTCTGGAACTCCTGAGCTCAAGCCATCCACCTGCCTTGGCCTCCCAAAGCGCTGGGATTGCAGGCATGAGCCACTCTACCCAGGCATAAACTTTTTTCTAATAAATTGTCTTTTATGAACCTTATTATGACTTTCGTAGGCCATCAATGACATTCTTAAATTTTTGCTTTGTCCTAAACATTTTCTTTTTTTAAATAACTGATTATTTTATTTTAGGACAAAAATTTACCATGCAAAATTTTTTCATATATTAAAACTATTTTTATAGTCATAACTTTTTAAATATTTCTCTCTCCTACTTCCTGGGTTTTCTTTAACCTTGTTTTGTGAATAACTTCCAAGTCTATAAATTTAAATCAACCTTTAGATAATTTCTGAATTAGACACAATTATTCTTTTTTTAATAAGAACATATTTTGGCACATTTTATATACAGAATTACATATTAACTAGAATCCTTATTTTAAGTAACCTTAAATTTTAGTGAAAACCAAGGAAGCAAGAAATTTTGAATTGTCTGCCAGACATTCATGCTTTATGGATGAGAACCACTCCACAATTTTTAGAAACATGCTTTTTTAAATATCATAACCCTTTCTTAGTTGGAAATGACCCACACATCTAATGGGTATTTAAATAATTTTAATTTTAAGATTTAAATTATACAAAAGTTTCCACTAGGCCTTTGTCTCATTTATACTAATTTATTTTTAACAGTTTAACCAGATTGCTTATGAAAACTGAGATATTAGACAAAGATAGTCATCATTTAAAATCATTTCCCTGTTAACCATTTTTATAGCCTCTGAATATCAGGTGTTTACCTAAGTAAGAAACTTAAACATATGGATACTTTTGCCAATAACTCAGAAGGTTTAGCTGTTTTCATTAAACCAATAACATCAAATTGGCCCTATTTATCAAAAATATATACAAATAAAGATTATTTTGTTTTTGATTGGGTTTATAGCTTTATATCCTTCATGCCAAACTCTGACACCATAATAGATTTAGTGAAAACAAATATAAAACCATTTAGTCAATAAACCCAGACAAAAATGTATGCTGGCAATTTTGAAGACATTTTAATTTTAATTTTATTAATAATTTTAAAGCCAGTTTTTAAATTAAAGATTTAAATCACATTAATTTGAAAGATATTTGGAGTTATTTACTTAATTTATGAGTGCTTTGTTATTTATAAGCCAAGTCGGTATCATGTAGACTTAATATGTAACACAATATATGTTTATATAGGTAAATTTATCTAAACATACACACATATAAACAAGGATTTTACAGCTTTTACTTCGGAATTCTAGCCATAAGATGGTAACACAAACTCACCAGTTTATAAAAGTTGGCTGAATCTGAATTATTTTGGATAAAATTGGGAGCCTGTTCACATGGCTAAACTTTGTGTGCCTTGATAGGTAATCCATTAAAGGCTGTGGACCAAAGAAGTTTTTATGGGGGAAAAAAAAAAAAACATTTTTATCCTTTCTCCTCCACTCTGAGTTTTAAATGAGTTTTAATGTTTACATTTCAGCTAGTACTGGCAGAACTGTATAAGAAAAACAAAATCTCCAAGTAACTTTGAATTAGTAGTACCACAAACAGTGAGTTTTATCTCAACACCAGTAGCTTAATAATAGCAGATTCGAAGTAGGCAGAAAAGAAAATAAAGAGATAGACACACAGAGAGATTTTAATCCTATAGCTGCAAATGGACCTTTTGAGTTCTGAATTTTCCTCACTGTCATTTGCCCATCAGTTTAAAATGTGCACAAGAACAGACCATATATGTAACCAGCTGGCGTCCTAGAAAACATGGCATGCCTTTAACTTTCCCAGAGTTTTTGCAGTTTTTTCTGCCCTTAATGGATGTTGCCCATTGTACCGATCTGAAGAAGACACCTCTTGTTTTCCCAGTTTACAAGATGCAGCCTAATGGGGCTGCCTGGAGGAACCAAACCAACATTTCCCATTCCGGCTGAGAGGGCGCGCACGACAAACACACAGACACTAGTCACTCTGCTCAGTGCCCAGATTTGACCTGGAAAGATTCAACCTTGCCTCTGCGGGCCCCGGCACCTTTGATCCAGGGATCAAAGTGGAGAGGAATGACCTGTGCCCAGGAGTTCTGCAGGTGGTCTCTGGGCAAGGTGGAGGGTGGATGGCCACCCTCCATGAGGCCTGCTGAGCTTTCGCTAGCAATTCCTTTAGGGATATTTTTCACAAATATAAACACACATAACAAGACAAAGACAAATGAAAGGCCTTCCTAAAGTTTTAAATTTTAAAAATTAACATTATTTCTCCCAGGCAGTACCCTTTTTTTTTTTTTTCTAATATTGGAGGAATCCTCTTAAACAAGACCCTTCCTATTATTAGGGAGGGTCAACAAGACCTCCAAAGACGCTGCAAGACTCCCAAAGAAGCCGCAAACCCCCAAAGAGACCACAAGACCTGTGAAGAGGCCAAAAAATCAGGAGAAAGGAAAGAGGGTGCCAGCTGCATAGAGAAAACTTACCAAAGATGTCTTCAAAACGACAAATTGTTACTTTGCTGCAGGCAATTTATGCACCAGATCCACACTGCTTCGTCAACAGACAAGGCACAGGAGAGAGCCCCTCAAGGCACAGGAGAGAGCCCCTCGTTCACCAAAACCGAGCAGCCACTTGGACTTGTCTCCAGGTCTGTCCCAATGGCTTAACTTGTTATAGGACCAACAGGTTTGTACGTCTGCTGTGTAGTAATATACTAGTTACACAGGCAGCAGGAATGTCGCAGAGAATGAGTGTAATTATCACAGCGCGCTGAGCGAGGAGATGGGAGGAGTCTCGCAAGTACGTATCTCTGAGGAGTTTGAGGCTGGGCTTTTTTTTTTTTTTTTTTTTTTTTTCTTTTTTTTTTTTGAGACAGAGTCTCACGCCATCACCCAGTCTGGAGTGCAGTGGCACAATCTCAGCTCACTATAAACTCTGCCTCCCAGGTTCAAGCGATTCTCCTGCCTCAGCCTCCCGAGTGTCTGGGACTACAGGCGCCGGCCACCATGCCTGGCTAATTTTTGTATTTTAGCAGAGATGGGGTTTCACCATATTGGCCAGACTGGTCTCCAACTCCTGACCCTGTGATCCGCCTGCCTCGGCCTCCCAAAGTCCTGGGATTACAGGTGTGAACCACCGCACCCGGCCAGGATTGTGACTTTTAAGGGGATTACGAAGGATGAAGGGCTAGAGAATTGGGGTCATTAATTGGTTGGGATAAGGGGCATGAGACCTTCACGATGTGGCAAGTGCATTCTTTGGTGAGTCAGCTTGTTGTGGGATCCTTTAGACCAGCTGACGTCAGTAGAGTTTTTTAGATCAGCTGGCATTAGTAGAGTCTTTCAGACCAGGTGAGTCAGTAATTTTATTAGAATGCAGGACTTGAATATCTCAAAGGGAAAACTTGACATTTTATAATGGTTAAGTTGTTATCTATAGAAAGTTAAGGGGAATTATAATCTTGTAATGGGGCCTACATTATTTTGAGGCTATAGACATTACATACTTATCAGAAAGCAGGTCAGAGAACAAGCTGACTTAATGATTAATGTTGAATGTGTTGCAAGCTTTTTTTTTTTGTTTTTAAATTTTCTCCCTCCATGTTTTTCTGATTAATGTTATAAAGTTTACAGGAGCAGTTCTCCCATGGTGAAGACTTCACCGCAGGACACGAGAACCACGTTGTCCTGACATCTGTCCCCAGTCCCATTTTTTCCAACTTGTAGCCAAATATTTTTGTTGTTGTTGTGTTGTTTGCTATTTCCTGATTTAAAACTCCAGCTTTTTTTCAGCTCAACAGCTGAAGTTGCTGTTTCCTGCCTGATAGAGACTTTTGGCTACTTTACAGAGTAAAGGTAACCACAGAGAGGGAAACCCCCTTTCCCCCACAAGAAATAGTCACCTCTTCTAGCTCAGATGCCCTCGGCTCCAGGTGCATGTCCAGGTTCACACTGAGGGCTGAGTGTTCGAGTATTCCTCTGGGAGGCGCAGCACTTTCTGAAAGCTCTCTAGTTATATTCTTAGGCTATCGATGATTTTAAATGGTGAAACAACATATAGAATTAAGTCCACTCAGAATAAAGGGAAGGTCTCCAGAATTCTTACTACCCCAAATGCCCCAAACACTTCTCGTCATAGTTGAGGCAATACTTCAGAGGTTGGTTATATATCCCTGTCTTCTTCTTATTCAAGAGAGGGTTTAAAGGATAGAAAGCACAGTGGAAAGGTTCTTGAGTCTAGAGTTTCATGCCAAGCAACGAGAGAAAAGGGGAATAGACTTAGGATGAGTTTCTGGGTGACTCTGTCACCCAGAATTCTCTAGTGGCCACCAATGGGAGAGGAAGAGCTTAGAGGCATTACCTGAGGTACAAGTGAAGCTGGCTATAGCCGCATGCCTTAGGCTTACTGGATTTCCATCTAGAACATGCCTCTCCCAACAATTCACACGGCTGTTCTATGTCATGTGTCATTTATGCTCTGCTCACATGTAAACTACTCAAAGCAGCCTTCTCTGGTCCTCCTATCCAAAATACCACATTCCTATTTTGTTCTCAATCTAAGCACCCTGCTTTATTTTTCTTCACAGCACGTATTAATTCTTTATATGTTTTCAAATATGTTTATGGCCTATCTCCCCTCTCTAGAAGGTAAACTCCATGGCAACAGTGTTTGTGTCTTTTTTCTGTCCCTCTCCACCCCAGTGTACATATAGAGCCTAGAAAAACACTTTGACACTTGGTAGGTACTTATATTTGTTAAACATTTAAAAATGCAAGAGCCTATCTTCATACTTCCACATTTTAATTGATTTGAATTATTCTTTCAATATATGTAGCCTCCTATCTACTGTATGATCAATAATTCTTCAAGCAGAAATTTAATACAGACTCCAGACCCTCATACTAGCCAGCAAAATGAATAATTCTCTCCGTTCTCCAAATCAAAGCCTCTCTTTGCAGAACATGTAATGACTTCTAATATTTTGTGCTATTTCTAGAGCTCTAGAAATAATTAAAAGCTCATTTCAATGAAAGCCAAAAGGATATTTAATATCACATATTCATTAATGATGTGAATTTTTGAATGAACTACATACATGTTCAGGTCTTTAGTATATGTTTATTTTAAGATTTTACTTTGGAATGTATTTGCATTTAGAAAATGTCTCTCTCTGAAATGTTCTTATAGCAAATTACTGTCATATATTAATGCCTGTTCATATATGTATGTATGTATGTATAAATATTTATTGTTTCTCTGTCAGCTGGAGAAACATGACTTTTTTCACTATGTTCTTTTTAGCTACAATTTTTAAGCTTCTCAATTTTGATGTGATTGTCTTTTTCCTTTCATCCTTCGAACTTGAAACTGTCCAATCAGCTTCTAAACAGTTGTTTTTTTCTCCTACCAAAGAGTGATTCTAGGTGAAAGCTACTTCAACACCAAAACCAAGAATGATCTCTGTACATGTTTCGTGGTCCATATGCTTCATGGACCACATTTTCTTTTTATGGGGCTTAAATGGTCACTCCAAAAACAACCCCCTCCCTTCTACTAGCAGTCCTAAAACCTCAGGCAGCAGAATCCAGAAATGTGTCCTGATTAAACTTCCTGGGACTTGCTCATGTGGGTTATCAAACACATTCCCCACTCTGACTGAGACTTTTTCTTGAAAGTATTTCATGGTCATTGTATTACCATTCCCAGACTTCCATGTAATGCAAAAGAATATGTGTGAATCACATATTCTTCTCTGTTTTCCAAAAAAACAGATAAATAAATCCAGTCATTTGGAATGTATTCTGTCATTACAAAAGACAGATAATACTTTGGAGACCTTGAAAATGACAATGGGGCCAGGTGCAGTGGCTCACATTTGTAATCCCAGCACTTTGGGAGACGGAGACAGGCGGATCACTTGAGGCCAAGAGTTCGAGACTAGCCTCACCAACATGGTGGAACCCTGTCTTTACTAAAAATGCAAAAATTAGCCGAGTGTAGTGTTGCGTGCCTGTAATCCCAGCTACTCGAGAGGCTGAGGCAGGGGAATCACTTGAACACAGGAGGTGGAGGCTGCAGTGAGCTGAGACTGTGCACTATAGCCTGGACGACAGAGCAAGACTCTGTCTCAGAAAAAAAAAAAAAGAAAGAAAGAAAATAAAGAAAAAGAAATAAAAGAAAAGAAAAAAGAAAAGGACAATGGAATGAAAAAGGTACATATACCAAGATGAATTCATTCAAATGAGGCTCAGCACTGACCCCGCTCTGTCTAAGGAAAGAGGCTGCTCCCGTCCTATTGGAAATGAGCTTCTGTTTTTGTTGTTGGTGTTGCTTTGTTTTCAGGCTGACTGTGGTTTCTTTTGTTTCATTTAATCTGGTAGTTATGTGCGGTCCTTTCTAGGCAAGGAAAGAATGCGAAATAAGTGGAGTTCCCTTTTTTGGCATGGGGTTCTTTTTCCCCAGAGTCCTTCTTGTTCCAGGTAGGTACTGCCCTGGAACAAAGTATCTACTAAATTAATTTACAGTAAGACACAAGTGGTGTATTAATTATTATTGCTGTTGTACCATATTCCCACCAATTTAGTGGCTGACACAACATAAATGTATTCACTTACAATTCTGAAGGTCACATTGGGGTCGCAGTTCTGAAGGACCCCATTTTGGGTCTTACAATTCTGAAGGACCCAATATGGGACTCACTGGGCTCAAATCAAGCTGTTGTCAGGACCATGTTCCTTCTAACAGCACTAGGAGGGCATTATTCTGCCTTCCAAAAGTGGTAATGCGTCATTTACTCTCCTGGGCTCCCCAGAAGGGATAGGTATTTGTACTTCAAAGGATAAGCCTATGAAACTGATTTCTAAAAAACTTGCAGAAGGAATATAAACTGAGAAGAAAATCCCAGCAACTAGAGCAGGGTATGCTTTTATTTCAATTTATTTTTTTTTTTTTTTAATTTTTTTTTGAGACGGAGTGTTGCTCTGTCATGCAGGCTGGAGTGCGGTAGTGCAATCTTGGCTCATTGCAAGCTCCGCCTCCCGGGTTCACGCCATTCTCCTGCCTCAGCCTCCCAAGTAGCTGGGACTACAGGCACCCACCACCACGTCCAGCTATTTTTTTGTATTTTTAGTAGAGATGGGGTTTCACCGTGTTATCCAGGATGGTCTTGATCTCCTGACCTCAGGGCTTTTAAGAGCTGATGCATCACCAAGATTCTCCATAACACAGGGCACAGAGGAAACTAAAGACTGGATGTTAGTAATTATGAAAAGATGAACATCGAATACCAAAACAATTTGAAAATGCCTTCAAATTTTTATTTTGTTTATATTTTCTCTTTTCTATATACATAAGAGAGATACATATTTTAAAATCCATGTCTAAAACCTCCAAGAGCTCTGTCACTAAATGCACAATAATGATTTTAGTGACTGAAAAGCATTGAGTTCTGTAACCTAAAATGGTTGTGAAACAAAGTTTCTTTTTTTAAAAAAAAAAGAAGTATTGGGTAATAGTAGAATTGAAAAAGTGCTTCCTTCTTAATGGCACATAAAATAATGTTCTTACAATTGATGATGACTGAGATTCGATGAAATAGGGTATTTCATGCTCAATTTTGAGTTATTTTGCTACTAAAATTAATAAACAATAAGTTTCTCAAACAAGAGATAGTAATTTTTAAAGTTTTATTTTAGGTTAATGTTTTCAATGAAACAAAAACTCCTGACTGCTTGCCTACTTTTGCACCAAATGTAAAACCAAACTTTTTTTTTTTTTTCCCTCAGACTGAGTCTCGCTCTGCCACCCAGACTGTAGTGCAGTGGCGTGATCTCAGCTCACTGCAACCTCCGCCTCCCAGGATCAAGCGATTCTCCTACCTCAGCCTTCTGAGTAGCTGGGATTACAGGCCCGCACCACCATGCCCAGCTAATTTTTGTGTTTTTAGTAGAGACAGGGTTTCACCATGTTGCCTGGGCCTATATCTCGAACTCCTGGGCTCCAGCAACCCTACCATCTCAGCCTCTCAAAGTGTGAAGATTTCAGGCCAAACTATCTTAATAAAAGAAAAGCTACCTGAAGTTAATAAACTATGCTGCAATGAGCACACTTTTGTGTTTGATGTATGTCCACACTATGAAATCACATCACATATTTATGTTTAACATATCTGATGTTACCCTGGGTTTAGTTTTGAGAATTTGCCTGGATTACTGAAAGGAAATGTATCTTACTATGATTCAATTGCCTTTCAATGTCATTCAGGTGTAAAGGAAGGTAATCTTTGATAATCACCAATTTTCTCAATATAAAATGTGTTCTTCACAGATTTAAATGTATGATGTTATTTATGTGATCATTTAGTATAAATATACTCATTTCCATCAGGATAGGATTGATTTGCAATTTATAGTGGCTTCTAATTAGGTAATATTGATGTAATTCTGCATCAAAATCAAAGAGAATATAGTGTGACTTGTGCGATCATACAGAAAGAGGGAAATCTGCATGTCTGAAGTTGTCCTCGACTATCTGTTTTGCAGTGTCACCAGAATATCTGGTTTGTTGCTGTGTGTTTCACTATTACTCAACATGTGGCTTGGGTGACTGCTGGCTGCCCTGCTCATCAGGGATGCTTGCTTTTCAAATAGCCTTTGGGAAACTGACAAGTGATAACATAGGCTTATATTTATCTTTAGGTCAGTTAATTTAATGATTTTTATTTGTAAAATCCTCTTTTCATGTTCATTCATTCAGTGAATATTTATTGAGTATTCACAGTAAGCCATGCACAGTTATGTTAAGATACCCAACAAAGGCAGCTAAATAAATCCATATTAGGGTTAAAGTTCTCAAATCTTAAAGAAAAATGCTAATTTAGTTATGAAGACATGCTGTGGCCAATATATTTAACATACGAATAAAATTTAGGTAAATAAAATAAAATTCTCATCTAATTCAAAATATCTATCCAATAGTTTCCTAGATTGTCTAAAATGTTCCTCTTAGTCTCGTTCTTTGTTTCTTAGGCGAGGTTTTCTAACCAGTAGATCATGAAACATTATTGCCTACAAATCCTGGAGAATTCTTCACTAGGTCTGCACTACAAGAAATACTAAGCAGAATATTTCAGACTGTTGAAAATTCTAGTTGAAAGCACGAGCTGCAGGGAGAAATAAAGATAGAAAAAAATAAATAAGTAAACGGATATATACACTATGATTTAACATTGATGTTTTAAAAATAACAATTACAATAATATCTAATGGGGTTGACAATATAGTAAAATTTTTACTATGTGACAATAATAGTAAAAAAGAGAGATGGGTGAAATCTGGATTTAATGAGTCTTAAGATTTTTGGTTGTTTAGAAGTGGTACAAGGACTAAGTTAAGCTACACTATTATAGGTCAAGGGTAAATATTGAATCTCTATAGTAACAACTAAAATAAAATACCTTCTATTTTATTTTAATGTAAATTGTTAAAGCATATTATAAATATACTTTGTTCTTTCACTATACAAGAAAGCTGTGTAGTTATGTTACTATAAGACAAAGTAGATTTCAAGTGAAGAATTGTTACTAGACATAAAGAGGAACATTTTATAATTAAAAGGGTCAGTTCAACAATAATACAGAAATCCCAAATTTGTATGCACGTAATAACATAGCTTCGAAGTAAAGGAAGATAAAAACAAATTCACAAGCACGTATACATATATATATTTATGCATCTATGTACATATTTATGGGAATAACTATAACTATATTGATGTGCTAAAAAGCTAATAGAGGGGAGTAGTAGAATCATAAAAAAAATCATCCAAAAGAAAATAAGAAAGGAGCCAAATCTCAAGGGTACACCAAACAAATGACAATTGGTATTATTAATGAGAGATACAGATATAATTCAAAAGCTAATTGAATAAAAAATGAAATAAGATAATCCAAAAGAAAAGAAGAATGGGAGAAAGAGGAACAGAGAGCAGAATGGTGAAATAAAATAAAATAGCAAGTGGCCATAAATACAACTATTAAACATTTCATTTAATGTAAACAGACTAATCAAAAGCAAATTAAAAGTAAAAATTGTCAGACTGAAATGAAAGACAAAACTCAGCTGTATGTTGTTTATAAGTAGCACGTACAGATGGACAAAGAAAGTTTGAAAATAAATGAATAGAAAAACAAATACCTTGCAAACACAAACCAAAAGAAAGCTATATGAGTAATTGAGGAGTAGGCTAGGACTTTGCAGAGCTGTGTTTGATTAAGTCAAACAAGTGCAGCTATGTTACATAAGACAAAGTAGATTTCAAATGAAGAATTATTACTAGCCATAAGGAAGAACATGTTATAATTAAAAGGATCAGTTCAACAATAATATAGAAATTCTAAATGTATATGCACATAATACCATAGCTTCTAAGTAAAGGAAGATAAAAACAAATTCACAAACATAGTTGGAGATTTTAACACATGTCTATAAGTCACTCCCAGAAAAAGTAGGCAAAACCAGTAAGGATATGAAAGACTAGAACATGATTAACCAAGTTGGCCTAATATAGGAAACACTATACCTGATTGGAGAGTAGATATTCCTTTCCATTGCAAATCTGTAATAGCGTTTACCAAAATAGGCCATCTTCTGGATGATAAAGCAAGTCATAACAAATTTCAAAAGACTTAAATTGAATCGGCCAGGTGTGATGGCTGACGCCTGTAATCCCAGCACTTTGGGAGGCCGACGTGGCTGGATCACAAGGTCAGGAGTTTGAGACCAGCCTGACCAACATGGTGAAACCCCATCTCTACTAAAAATAAAAAAATAAAAAAATTAGCCAGGCGTGGTGGTGCATGCCTGTCATCCCAGCTACTCAGAAGGCTGAGGCAGGAAAATTGCTTGAACCCGGGAGGCAGAGGTTGCAGTGAGCCAAGATTGCACCACTGCACTCCAGCCCAGGTGACAGAGCAAGACTCCATCTCAAAAAAAAAAAAAGGACTTAAATCAAATTGACTGAGTTCTCTGACCACAGTCTTGGTTAAACTGGGAATCAATAACACAAAGAAAAATATTTCTATTTTTGAATTATATTCAAAATATATTCCTAATGTTTGAAAATGAAGCAACATACTTCTCCATGACCCATGGGTCAAAGACAAGATCATAGTAAAATTTTTAAAATATTTTGAACTGAACGGTAATAACAATAAAATATACCAATACTTGTGGAATGTAGCTTAGATGAAAAGTTACAGCTTCCAATGCCTATATTAGAAAAGAAGAAACATTGAAAATCACTTAACTATGCTTTTATCACAAGAAGCTAGAAAAAGAATAGCAAATTAAACAAAAGAAAGTAGAAGCAACTGGATAATAAAGAAAAGACATCAATTAAAAGAAAGCAAATGTACTATATGAAAATCAACAGCTAAAAGTTGGTACTTTGAAAAACAAATAAGATTATAAAAAAAAAAAACTGGCACATAAAAAAAGATTAAGCATGGGCAGGGTTGATAATAGAGATCAGAGAAGACCGAAACATGAAACTGCCCAGAGAGTCGGCATAAATAGACAACAGCACGTGGTTAAGCAGCTCAACAGTGACTTGTCCTGCGTTTTATGATTCTCTTGGCCTTTCCCTCATGCAAATGATGGCTGCCACATGTCCAGATTTTACTTCTACTGACACTATTCACGGTTCCACTCCTGTGTCAGCAACTTGTTCCTGCCACCCTGGATGCTTCCAAAAGCCAGACACCTGTGCATCAGCTTTTGGCAGCAAAATGCAGAGCCTCCTTGCTTAAGTAGCTTGCTTCTGATTTGAAATCCTCTGAACATGGATCTGATTGGTGGAACTTACACTCCAGCTTCAATTCCTGTATTCTTGAGTTCTCTCTCACTTAAGTTACTCTGTTAGCAACTAATCGCCTCTTGTCAATTAATAACTCCTCATATTAAATTATCCCTATTCCCAAATTACTGGTGGTTTTCTGATTCCTGGCTAAATCCTAACTGATACACTTTCTTATCAGGATTAGCAGATGTCTGATTTTGAACTGGACAGTCTGGGATGTGACATTTCTGTCGGATCTAAATGAGACAGAACTATACATGCTGTTTTATAAATTTACATAAATTTTTAATTAAAATAGTCGCATGGATAGAAGTTATGCAACTGAATGTAAAATATGTCATACATTTTGCAAGCCATAATTTTTATAGTTTGGGCTACACATTTTTATCAAATGTATTACACATGTTTTGAACTCATCTTGTAATCCTGTTTCTTACCTATGCCTTCCAAAACACTCTTTCTCCTTTATTGCACTCTTTCTCCTGATAAGCAGCATAGCACATTGGTTTAAACTGCAGGATTTCAAATCACATTGCCTCAAATAAATCTTTTCTCTGTAGCAGTTTGAACTTTTCAAATATAGCATTTACCAGGACAAACCAGCCAAAAAGAAAATACATACAATTGTGGTATATGTGTATAATAGACAACTACCCAGCAATGAAAGGATAGGCCATATATCCTGTCCCGATAAATACAACAAAATTGATGAATATGAAAACCATCATGTTAGACCTTTCACAAAGGAAAATATACAAAGGCTCAGTAACAGGGACGCAGTGCTCAACATGATTAGTCTTTAGGGAAACTGTGGAGGCTAAAGCAAGTCCATCTTGGATGCTAATCTGCCATGTTGGCTTCCGATGAACCCCTGTTCCAGGAAGGCCTCTGAGATTTCTAGTTTATCTATTGCTCCTTGTGTAAGTGCACATACTTATCTGTACTTAGTATAAATCCTACCCTTATGTCAAAACAACCTTGATATTATCATACTTCAGTTGTCCTACACATCACTTCTGAATCACATATACTCTTTTCCTATGGTATACAAGCCCTGGGTCTTGGGTGTTGATATGGATTGACTGTGTCCCCATCCAAATCTGGTCTTGAATTTTAGCTCTCATAATTCCCATATGTCATGGGAGGGACCCAGTGGGAGGTAACTGAATCATGGAGACAGGTTTTTCCCGTCCTGTTCTTGTGATAATGAATAAGTCTCATGAGATCTGATAGTTTTATAACAGGCAGTTCCCCTGCACATGTTCTCTTGCCTGCCACCATGTAAGATGTGACTTTATTCCTCCTTTGCCTTCCGCCATGGTTGTGAGACCTCCCCAGCCATGTGGAACTGTGAGCCCATTAAACCTCTTTCCTTTGTAAATTACCCAGTCTAGGGTGTGTCCTTACAGCAGCAGGAGAATGGAATAATACAGGGGAAATGGCACAGGCATTCGCCATCTTGTCTCACCATAACCTGAGACACAGACATGGCTTCTATTCATAAGTGCCTATTAAATGTTTCTTTCTGAGAACTGGATTTGTCAGCTTCTTTCTTCAGCCTGTCAACTTCCTCAAACTGGGGGTAGATTTGCATAGATCTGCCCACCATGGAACAGAAACAAAAAATCATAATAAGTGATCAATAAACAAATTAGAATGGCTGTAAATTAAAGACTAACTACACCAATATCAGTGAGCTTCAATATCAGTAAGAAGAAATCTCATATATTGCTTGTGAAAGGATAAAATGATTCCATCGCTTTGGCAGTTTCCTGTAAAAGTAAACATATACTTACCCTGTAATCCAACAATTCCAACTCCCAGTATTTACCTGAGAGAAATAAAACACATATTTACAAAGAGAGTTTTGTACCAGAATATTCATTACTGACTTATTCATAACAGCTCCCAATAGGAAACAGTTCAAACATACATCAAGAGGAGAACAGCCAATCGTATAAATGTGGGACATTTGTACTAAAATAGCACACTCCTCAGCAATTGAGGACAAATACTGATAAATGCAATAAAATCAACAAATCTGAAAAGCACCAGGTTATACAGAAAAGGACACAAAAGAGCACATGAATTACAATTCTCCTCTCACCATTGAATTGCCTTCATGTCTTTGTCAAGAAATGGTGTACAAGTAGATCTATTTCTGGACTCTGTTCTGTTACTTTGATCTATATGTCTATTTTTATGTCAATACCACACTGTCTTGATTGCTACAGTTTTCTTGTAAGTCTTAATTAATAGAAAATAAGTAATGGCAACCTTTCAACCATGTTCTTTAAGAACATTTTGGCTATTCTATGTTTTTCAGCAATGCATTTTTAGTACTCTAAGCTTTGGTCACTTTTTACTTATATTCAAAATGATAATTACTATTATGTTTTGTTTAAGAGATGGGGTCTCACTCCGTCACCCAGGCTGGAGTGCAGTGGTGCAATCACAGCTCCCTGCAGCCTTGACCTTCTGGGCTCAAGCAGTCCTCCTGCCTTAGCCTCCTGAGTAGCTAGGAAGATAGGCTGTGCCACCATGCCAGGTTAAGTTGGGGTTTTTTAGAGAGAGTCTTACTATGTTGCCCAGGCTGTTCTTGAACTCCTGGACTCAAGCAGCCCTCCCACCTTGGCCTCCCAAAGTGCTGGGATTACAGGCATGAGCCATAGCACCTGACCCAGGCTAAGCTTTTATTTTCTATTTTTTTGTAGAGACAAAGTCTTGCCATCTTACTCAGGCTGGTTTAGAAGTACGGGCCTCAAGCAATCGCTCCTCAGCCTCATGGTTAGCTGGAATTACTGGCATGAGCCCTATAACCATGTCCAGCTTATAACTTACTGGTTTTTTTTTTTTTTTTTTTTTTTTAATTTATTTTTTATTTTTATTTTTTTTTAATTTATTTATTATTATTATACTTTAAGTTGTAGGGTACATGTGCATAACGTGCAGGTTTGGTACATATGTATACTTGTGCCATGTTGGTGTGCTGCACCCATCAACTCGTCATTTACATCAGGTATAACTCCCAGTGCAATCCCTCCCCCCGCCCCCCTCCCCATGATAGGCCCCGGTGTGTGATGTTCCCCTTTCTGAGTCCAAGTGATCTCATTGTTCAGTATCCACCTATGAGTGAGAACATGCAGTGTTTGGTTTTCTGTTCTTGTGATAGTTTGCTAAGAATGATGGTTTCCAGCTGCATCCATGTCTCTACAAAGGACACAAACTCATCCTTTTTGATGGCTGCATAGTATTCCATGGTGTATATGTGCCACATTTTCTTAATCCAATCTGTCACTGATGGACATTTGGGTTGATTCCAAGTCTTTGCTATTGTGAATAGTGCTGCAATAAACATACGTGTGCATGTGTCTTTATAGCAGCATAATTTATAATCCTTTGGGTATATACCCAGTAATGGGATGGCTGGGTCATATGGTACATCTAGTTCTAGATCCTTGAGGAATCGCCATACTGTTTTCCATAATGGTTGAACTAGTTTACAGTCCCACCAACAGTGTAAAAGTGTTCCTATTTCTCCACATCCTCTCCAGCACCTGTTGTTTCCTGACTTTTTAATGATCGCCATTCTAACTGGTGTGAGATGGTATCTCATTGTGGTTTTGATTTGCATTTCTCTGATGGCCAGTGATGATGAGCATTTTTTCATGTGTCTGTTGGCTGTATGAATGTCTTCTTTTGAGAAATGTCTGTTCATATCCTTTGCCCACTTTTTGATGGGGTGGTTTGTTTTTTTCTTGTAAATTTGTTTGAGTTCTTTGTAGGTTCTGGATATTAGCCCTTTGTCAGATGAGTAGATTGCAAAAATTTTCTCCCATTCTGTAGGTTGCCTGTTCACTCTGATGGTAGTTTCTTTTGCTGTGCAGAAGCTCTTTAGTTTAATGAGATCCCATTTGTCAATTTTGGCTTTTGCTGCCATTGCTTTTGGTGTTTTAGACATGAAGTCTTTGCCCATGCCTATGTCCTGAATGGTACTACCTAGGTTTTCCTCTAGGATTTTTATGGTATTAGGTCTAACATTTAAGTCTCTAATCCATCTTGAATTAATTTTCGTATAAGGAGTAAGGAAAGGATCCAGTTTCAGCTTTCTACTTATGGCTAGCCAATTTTCCCAGCACCATTTATTAAATAGGGAATCCTTTCCCCATTTCTTGTTTCTCTCAGGTTTGTCAAAGATCAGATGGCTGTAGATGTGTGGTATTATTTCTGAGGACTCTGTTCTGTTCCATTGGTCTATATCTCTGTTTTGGTACCAGTACCATGCTGTTTTGGTTACTGTAGCCTTGTAGTATAGTTTGAAGTCAGGTAGCGTGATGCCTCCAGCTTTGTTCTTTTGACTTAGGATTGTCTTGGAGATGTGGGCTCTTTTTTGGTTCCATATGAACTTTAAAGCAGTTTTTTCCAATTCTGTGAAGAAACTCATTGGTAGCTTGATGGGGATGGCATTGAATCTATAAATTACCTTGGGCAGTATGGCCATTTTCACGATATTGATTCTTCTTATCCATGAGCATGGTATGTTCTTCCATTTGTTTGTGTCCTCTTTTATTTCACTGAGCAGTGGTTTGTAGTTCTCCTTGAAGAGGTCCTTTACATCCCTTGTAAGTTGGATTCCTAGGTATTTGATTCTCTTTGAAGCAATTGTGAATGGAAGTTCATTCCTGATTTGGCTCTCTGTTTGTCTGTTACTGGTGTATAAGAATGCTTGTGATTTTTGCACATTAATTTTGTATCCTGAGACTTTGCTGAAGTTGCTTATCAGCTTAAGGAGATTTTGGGCTGAGACAATGGGGTTTTCTAAATATACAATCATGTCATCTGCAAACAGGGACAGTCTGACTTCTTCTTTTCCTAACTGAATACCCTTGATTTCTTTCTCTTGCCTAATTGCCCTAGCCAGAACTTCCAACACTATGTTGAATAGGAGTGGTGAGAGAGGGCATCCCTGTCTTGTGCCAGTTTTCAAAGGGAATTTTTCCAGTTTTTGCCCATTCAGTATGATATTGGCTGTGGGTTTGTCATAAATAGCTCTTATGATTTTGAGGTACGTTCCATCAATACCGAATTTATTGAGCGTTTTTAGCATGAAGGGCTGTTGAATTTTGTCAAAAGCCTTTTCTGCATCTATTGAGATAATCATGTGGTTCTTGTCTTTGGTTCTGTTTATATGCTGGATTATGTTTATTGATTTGCGAATGTTGAACCAGCCTTGCATCCCAGGGATGAAGCCCACTTGATCATGGTGGATAAGCTTTTTGATGTGTTGCTGAATCCGGTTTGCCAGTATTTTATTGAGGATTTTTGCATCGATGTTCATCAGGGATATTGGTCTAAAATTCTCTTTTTTTGTTGTGTCTCTGCCAGGCTTTGGTATCAGGATGATGTTGGCCTCATAAAATGAGTTAGGGAGGATTCCCTCTTTTTCTATTGATTGGAATAGTTTCAGAAGGAATGGTACCAACTCCTCCTTGTACCTCTGGTAGAATTCAGCTGTAAATCCATCTGGTCCTGGACTTTTTTTGGTTGGTAGGCTATTAATTATTGCCTCAATTTCAGAGCCTGCTATTGGTCTATTCAGGGATTCAACTTCTTCCTGGTTTAGTCTTGGAAGAGTGTAAGCGTCCAGGAAATTATCCATTTCTTCTAGATTTTCCAGTTTATTTGCGTAGAGGTGTTTATAGTATTCTCTGATGGTAGTTTGTATTTCTGTGGGGTCGGTGGTGATATCCCCTTTATCATTTTTAATTGCATCGATTTGATTCTTCTCTCTTTTCTTCTTTATTAGTCTTGCTAGTGGTCTGTCAATTTTGTTGATCTTTTCAAAAAACCAACTCCTGGATTCATTGATTTTTTGGAGAGTTTTTTGTGTCTCTATCTCCTTCAGTTCTGCTCTGATCTTAGTTATTTCTTGCCTTCTGCTAGCTTTCGAATGTGTTTTCTCTTGCTTCTCTAGTTCTTTTAATTGCGATGTTAGAGTGTCAATTTTAGATCTTTCCTGCTTTCTCTTGTGGGCATTTAGTGCTATAAATTTCCCTCTACACACTGCTTTAAATGTGTCCCAGAGATTCTGGTATGTTGTATCTTTGTTCTCATTGGTTTCAAAGAACATCTTTATTTCTGCCTTCATTTTGTTATGTACCCAGTAGTCATTCAGGAGCAGGTTGTTCAGTTTCCATGTAGTTGAGCGGTTTTGATTGAGTTTCTTAGTCCTGAGTTCTAGTTTGATTGCACTGTGGTCTGAGAGACAGTTTGTTATAATTTCTGTTCTTGTACATTTGCTGAGGAGTGCTTTACTTCCAATTACGTGGTCGATTTTGGAGTAAGTACGATGTGGTGCTGAGAAGAATGTATATTCTGTTGATTTGGGGTGGAGAGTTCTATAGATGTCTATTAGGTCTGCTTGCTGCAGAGATGAGTTCAATTCCTGGATATCCTTGTTAACTTTCTGTCTCGTTGATCTGTCTAATGTTGACAGTGGAGTGTTGAAGTCTCCCATTATTATTGTATGGGAGTCTAAGTCTCTTTGTAAGTCTCTAAGGACTTGCTTTATGAATCTGGGTGCTCCTGTATTGGGTGCATATATATTTAGGATAGTTAGCTCTTCCTGTTGAATTGATCCCTTTACCATTATGTAATGGCCTTCTTTGTCTCTTTTGATCTTTGATGGTTTAAAGTCTGTTTTATCAGAGACTAGTATTGCAACCCCTGCTTTTTTTTGTTCTCCATTTGCTTGGTAAATCTTCCTCCATCCCTTTATTTTGAGCCTATGTATGTCTCTGCGTGTGAGATGGGTCTCCTGAATACAGCAGACTGATGGGTCTTGACTCTTTATCCAGTTAGCCAGTCTGTGTCTTTTAATTGGAGCATTTAGTCCATTTACATTTAAGGTTAAGATTGTTATGTGTGAACTTGATCCTGCCATTATGATATTAACTGGTTATTTTGCTCGTTAGTTGATGCAGTTTCTTCCTAGCCTCGATGGTCTTTACATTTTGGCATGTTTTTGCAATGGCTCGTACCGGTTGTTCCTTTCCATGTTTAGTGCTTCCTTCAGGGTCTCTTGTAAGGCAGGCCTAGTGGTGACAAAATCTCTAAGCATTTGCTTATCTGTAAAGGATTTTATTTCTCCTTCACTTATGAAACTTAGTTTGGCTGGATATGAAATTCTGGGTTTAAAATTCTTTTCTTTAAGAATGTTGAATATTGGCCCCCACTCTCTTCTGGCTTGGAGAGTTTCTGCCGAGAGATCTGCTGTTAGTCTGATGGGCTTCCCTTTGTGGGTAACCCGACCTTTCTCTCTGGCTGCCCTTAAGATTTTTTCCTTCATTTTAACTTTGGTGAATCTGGCAATTATGTGTCTTGGAGTTGCTCTTCTCGAGGAGTATCTTTGTGGCGTTCTCTGTATTTCCTGGATTTGAATGTTGGCCTGCCCTACTAGGTTGGGGAAGTTCTCCTGGATGATATCCTGAAGAGTGTTTTCCAACTTGGTTCCATTTTCCCCCTCACTTTCAGGCACCCCAATCAGACGTAGATTTGGTCTTTTTACATAATCCCATACTTCTTGCAGGCTTTGTTCATTTCTTTTTCTTCTTTTTTCTTTTGGTTTCTCTTCTCACTTCATTTCATTCATTTGATCCTCAATCGCAGATACTCTTTCTTCCAGTTGATCGAGTCAGTTACTGAAGCTTGTGCATTTGTCACGTATTTCTCGTGTCATGGTTTTCATCTCTTTCATTTCGTTTATGACCTTCTCTGCATTAATTACTCTAGCCATCAATTCTTCCACTTTTTTTTCAAGATTTTTAGTTTCTTTGCGCTGGGTACGTAATTCCTCCTTTAGCTCTGAGAAATTTGATGGACTGAAGCCTTCTTCTCTCATCTCGTCAAAGTCATTCTCCGTCCAGCTTTGATCCATTGCTGGCGATGAGCTGCGCTCCTTTGCCGGGGGAGATGCGCTCTTATTTTTTGAATTTCCAGCTTTTCTGCCCTGCTTTTTCCCCATCTTTGTGGTTTTATCTGCCTCTGGTCTTTGATGATGGTGATGTACTGATGGGGTTTTGGTGTAGGTGTCCTTCCTGTTTGATAGTTTTCCTTCTAACAGTCAGGACTCTCAGCTGTAGGTCTGTTGGAGATTGCTTGAGGTCCACTCCAGACCCTGTTTGCCTGGGTATCCCGCAGCAGAGGTTGCAGAAGATAGAATATTTCTGAACAGCGAGTGTACCTGTCTGATTCTTGCTTTGGAAGCTTCCTCTCAGGGGTGTACTCCACCCTGTGAGGTGTGGGGTGTCAGACTGCCCCTAGTCGGGGATGTCTCCCAGTTAGGCTACTCAGGGGTCAGGGACCCACTTGAGCAGGGAGTCTGTCCCTTCTCAGATCTCAACCTCCGTGATGGGAGATCCACTGCTCTCTTCAAAGCTGTCAGACAGAGTCGTTTGCATCTGCAGAGGTTTCGGCTGTGTTTGTTATTGCCCTGTCCCCAGAGGTGGAGTCTACAGAGACAGGCAGGTTTCCTTGAGCTGCTGTGAGCTCCACCCAGTTCGAGCTTCCCAGCAGCTTTGTTTACCTACTTAAGCTTCAGCAATGGTGGGCGCCCCTCCCCCAGCCTCGCTGCTGCCTTGCCGCGAGATCGCAGACTGCTCTGCTAGCAATGAGGAAGGCTCCGTGGGTGTGGGACCCTCCCGGCCAGGTGTGGGATATGATCTCCTGGTGTGCCTGTTTGCTTAAAGCGCAGTATTGGGGTGGGAGTTACCCGATTTTCCAGGTGTTGTGTGTCTCAGTTCCCCTGGCTAGGAAAAGGGATTCCCTTCCCCCTTGCGCTTCCCAGGTGAGGCAATGCCTCGCCCTGCTTCAGCTCTCGCTGGTGGGGCTGCAGCAGCTGACCAGCACCGATCGTCCGGCACTCCCCAGTGAGATGAACCCAGTACCTCAGTTGAAAATGCAGAAATCACCGTTCTTCTGTGTCACTCGTGCTGGGAGTGGAGACTGGAGCTGTTCCTATTCGGCCATCTTGCTCCGCTCCAACTTACTGTTTTATAATAAATAAATAAATAAATAAAGCATTGACTTTTAAATTACCTCATTAAGATAAATGTTGATTCCCATCCCTCTTTCTTCTCCTCTTTCCTTTCCATATTAGTCTGTTCTCATGCTGCTAATAAAAACATACCCAAGACTGGGAAATTTATAAAGGAAAGAGGTTTAATTAACTCACACTTCAGCATGCCTGGGGAGACCTCACAAAACTTACAACCATGGTGGAAGGGGAAGCAAATACATCCTTCTTTACATGGCAGCAGGAAGGAGACATGCTGAGCAAAAGGGAGAAAGGCCCTTTATAAAACCATCAGATCTCATGAGAACTCACTCACTGTCATAAGGACAGCAACATGGGGGTAACCACCCCCATGATTCAATTACCTCCCACCAGGTCATTCCCACAACAGGTGGGGATTATGGGAACTACAATTCAAAAAGAGATTTGAGTGGGGACACAGTCAAACTATATCATTCTGCCCCTGACCTCTCCCAAATCTCATGTCCCCACATTTCAAAACACAATCATGCCCTTCTAACAGTCCCCCAAAGTCTTAACTCATTCCAGCATTAACTCAAAAGTCCAAGTACAAAGTCTTATCTGAGAAAAGGCAAGTCCCTTCCTTGGAGCCTGCAAAATCAAAAGCAATCTACTTGAATCTACTTCCTAGATACAATGTGGGTACAGGCATGGGGTAAATACCCCCTTTCCAAGTGGGAGAAATTGGGCAAAATGAGGGGGCTACAGGCCCCATGCCAGTCCAAAATCCAATAGGGCCTATAAAATCAAAAGCAATCTACTTGAATCTACTTCCTAGATACAATGGGGGTACGGTTATGGGGTAAATACACCCATTCCAAGTGGGAGAAATTGGCCAAAATGAGGGAGCTACAGACCTCATGCCAGTCCAAAAGCCAATAGGGCAATCACTAAACCTGAAAGTTCCAAAATTGTCTCTTTCGACTCCATGTGTCACATCCAGGTCATGCTGATGCAAGAGGTGGATTTCCATGGTCTTGGGCCACTCCACCCCTGTGGCTTTGCAGAGCAGAGCCCTGCTCCTGGCTGCTTTCGTGAGTTGATATTCCGTCTGCAGTTTTTCCATCTACCATTCTGGAGTCTGGAGGATGGTGACCCTCTTCTCAGAGCTCTTCACGAGGCAGTGCCCCAGTGGGGGCTCTGTGGGGGCTCCCACTGCACATTTCCCTTCTGCACTGCTGTAGCTTATAATTTACTGTTATCCATGAGGACTCCACCCCTGACACACACCTCTGCCTGGACATCCAGGCATTTATATACATCCTCTGAAATCTAGGCAACAATTCCCAAACCTCAATTCTTGACTTCTGCGTACCCAAAGGCCCAACAACATGTGTAAGTCACCAAGGCTTGGGGCTTGCACCTTCTGAAGGAATGACCTGAGCTGTAAATTGGCTCCCCTGTAGCCATAGCTGGGACACAGGGCATCAAGTCCCTAGACTGTACAAAGCAGCAAGGCCCTGGAACCAGACCTCAAAACCATTTTTTTCCTCGTAGGTCTCTGGGCCTGTGATGGGAGGGGCTGCCATGAAGACCTCTGACATGGCCTGAAGACATTTTTCCCATTGTCTTGGGGAATAACATTCACATCCTTGTTACTTATGCAAATTTCTACAGCTGGCTTGAATGTCATTTCAGAAAATGGGGTTTTCTTTATTATCACATTGTCAGGCTGCAAATTTTCCAAACTTTTATGCTTTGCTTTCCTTTTAAACATAAGTTCCAATTCCAAACCATATATTGCTGAATGAATAAAACAATATTTTTAGGAGCACCCAAGACACTTCTTGAATGCTTTGCTGCTT
This sequence comes from Macaca nemestrina, assembly GCF_043159975.1. Taxonomy (NCBI): domain Eukaryota; kingdom Metazoa; phylum Chordata; class Mammalia; order Primates; family Cercopithecidae; genus Macaca; species Macaca nemestrina. Next base: position 9,245,692 of record NC_092125.1, on the reverse strand, counting down.
AGAAATTTCTTCTGCCAGATACCCTAATTCATCTTTCTCAAGTTCAAAGTTCCACAAATCTCTAGGGCCTGGACAAAATGCCACCAGTCTCTTTGCAAAAGCATAGCAAAAGTCAACTTTACTCCAGTTTCTGATAAGTTCCTCATCTCCATCTGAGACCACCTCAGCCTGGACTTCATTGTTGATATCACTATCAGCATTTTGGCCAAAACCATTTAACAAGCCTCTAGGAAATTCCAGACTTTCCTACATTTTCCTGTCTTCTTCTGAGCCCTACAAACTGTTTCAACTTCTGCCTGTTAACCAGTTCCAAAGTCACTTCCACATTTTCAGGTACCTTAATAGCTATACACCACTCTACTGGTACCAATTTACTTCCCTTTCTGAAAACCTAAGACTTAGCAAAAGACAAAATAGCCTTTCTTTGTGTGGATTTCACTGAGTTCTATTTACATCCTAGAGAAGAAAGAAAAAGAAGTAAAATATACAGTAGAGAGAATTTCACTATAAATTTTCACTATTTTCCCACTAGTCATTTAAAAAACTTTATGACTACAGGATTCCACAATTGAGATCAAGAATTTCTTATCTGGCCAACTTTGTAACCAGATTTACAACAGGTTCTCACACCCCTTTGCCTTCTCAAACATGCTAGCTAACTCCAAATGCCATGAGGAAATTAGGGTCCCAGAGCTGGCTGAGCACCAAGCTCACCTAGAGATTGCTTCACACATCTGTCTGGGTTTACTTCAGACCTCTATATCAGTATTTTTAAGCACCTTGAAAAATTCCTGTGGAGCTACAGTTTGAGGAACCAGAGCCCAGAATTGCCTGGCCTTAAACACTCAGCTCATGGGAGATTGAGGAGAAGCTGGCAGTGCCCAGCAGAGCCGACCAACAAGTGTCATAAAGGAAAGAAAGACTTTGAAGATCCTTACTCCTAAATGGTGTCCCACTCATCCTTACGTCAGCTTTGAAAATATGGATGCAATATGCCGAATCGATCTCACCCGAGAGTGACTATCTGAAGCTGGCATAAGTATCAGACAGACAAAGGGCTGCTTTCCTGCCCTGCCACTGTCCCCTGGCTCCCCGAGAGCTCCTCAGTCACTCTTTCCATCTGCAGAGGCCCCAGGAGGCAATCAGCACAACAGCCTTGCCCCGTCCTTCAATCCTCCTTGGATTTGCTCCTGTTATTCCTTCTCCCTGAAATCCGTACCTCCCCACTCCATCACCACCTGTCAGATTATTTCCATGAATACCTGATTTAAATGGCATTTCCTCCCTAAGCCATTGTGACCGTCTAGGTCTGGATTTTCCAGTCGTGTTCGGACTCCATGCATTTGGTTCCACTGTCATGCTTTGAGGAAAGCTCATGTGTGCTGAAGTTTTAGTTTTCACACTGTTTGCTGCTCTCAGCATCTTCACTTGGAGTTCATAGTTCCCTCCTCCATGCCCTCTGGCACTTTGGCTATGTCTCCGTGTTGAAGATAATTCCTGGCCTCTGTTCCAGCATCTGGGATGGCCCTCCGGCTCTGAAGCTGTCTTGAGGACAGGTATTGATTTTTATTCCCTGCACGTTCTCTTGGCATTCACCCCAGAGAGGAGTGTGATATTATTCCACAAATAACTTCAACCTCCAAAACTGCTAATGCCCTCACTGTTTCACTTTACAGTTAGCCATGTGGAGAAATCTAAGTAGGAATTGTTTTTATAGCGGTACACTCTAATGTTAGTACTGGCTGTGGGTTGAATTGCATCCCCACCATTCATTTGTTGAAGTCCTAAGCCCCAGTCCTTCAGAATGTGACCTTATTTGCAAATAGGGTTGATGCAGATGCAGATTAAAGATTAGGTTAGGATGCGATCATATTGGGGTAGAGAGAGTAGGGTGGGCTCTTAATCCAATATAAGTTGTGTCTTTATAGAAGGGAAATTTGGACACAGAGACACAAAATGGGACAACTCCATGTGGACAGGAAGGCAGAGATTCAGGTGATGCAGCTACAAGTCCAGGAACACCAGAGATTGCCAGGAAACCCCCGGATGCTGGGAAAGAGGCATGGAGCAGCATCTCCCTCACAGCCCCCAGAAGGAACCAACGGTGCAGACAGCTTGATTTTACCCTTCTGTCCTCCAGACTGGGTAACAATAAATCTCTGGCTTTCAAGCCATCCAGTTTGTGGTACTTTCTTCTGGAAGCCTCAGCAAATTAACATGGGACTTATTCAGTGAAGACTCTTGCACCTTCACCTCTACAGCTACACACCTTTAGTAGTATAGGTCTTAAATCTCTAAGAATGATTCTCTTGTTCCTTAGGCTGCACTTTTTAGGAGATGACTTTTTCTTTTTTTTTAGCAAATAGACTTGTGCAAATATAGTGTCTTCTTATGCTGTCCTTTCAAAATGTTTGAGCCTGGTACACGTTCACTTATCCCTTAATACTACATATTTGATTAAAAATTGAGAGTGACTACACACAACGCAGAGCCCAAAATAAGAGTGATTTACAATTAAATCACTCTTTATTTCTCCCTCATGTGTAAGTCTCAACATAGGTCATCCATGAAATCACTGTTGCCTGGGTTCCTTCTACCCCACCACTCCATCCTCCTTAGGGGCACTCATCCTCATGATTAAGGATAGCAGCCAGTCTTCCAGCCATCAAATCTGCATTCCAGAGAGTGGATTGGAGAAAAGAACTGAAATGAAAAGGGCACGTTGTAGAAAGCATCTATCTTTTAAGGAAAGATTTCGTTATCTACCACATGACACTTCTGATTATATCTTCTGATTATATAATGACTAGAATTTCCACTTGGTCATAATTTAGTCACATGGCCATACCCATGACACACAATGGAGGTCACTTGTCAACTTTATTCTCAGCCGTGTTCCCACATAAAATCAGACATTTTATTAGCATGGAAGAGGACAGTGGAGAGTGACTAAACACTAGTAGTCTTAGGTGCTTGGCACACATATGGAGCTCAAAAGGTTTATCCAGCAAAATCGTTTATTTTATATAAGTCATTGATATTAATGATATTCTATATGACCCACCCAGACATTTTTATTAATTACATTAATGCTAACCACAAAAGCAATATTTCAGTGTCATAATACAGTAGGACAGTGAGCAATAATAAGTTTATTACTCATTCACATAACAGCCCAAGCAGATTTTTCTGGTTGACAGGCAGTTTTTCTCTACATGTGATTCAGGGACAGACTTCTTAAATTATATCAGATTTCAACCAGCAGATTGAGGAAGAAGAGGGCAAAAGCAGGCATGACCGCATCTCAAAATCACAACCCAAGCTCAACACATCATTCCTACTCATCTCCCATTGACTAGAACGCAGTCACCTGGCCACATTCAATGCAAGGTATTTAGGAAGAAGAAAAAATTAATTCTTCTGAACAATGAGCTATATCTGCCACAATATCTGCCTCTCTTGGAGGAAACATTAGCACAGATGACACATCAGCTCACATAGCAATCTCACTTAAGCCTCGACTCAAAAAGCAGCATCTTCACCTCTCTATAAAAACTGTAAATAAAGGAGAGTAGGAGGTACATCCATAAAAAAAGAATGAGATCATGTCCTTTGTAGGGACATGGATGGAGCTGGAGGCCATTATCGTTAGCAAAGTAACACAAGAACAGAAAACCAAATACTACACATTCTCCCTTACACGGGGCAACTAAATGATTAGAACATATGGACACATAGAGGGGAGTAACACAAACTGAGGCCTATGGGAGGGTGGCAGGTGGGAGAAGGTAGACGGTCAGGAAAAATAACTAATGGGTACCAGGCTTAATACCTGAGTGATGAAATAATCTGTCCAACAAACCCCCATGACACAAATTTATCTGTGTGACAAACCGGCACATGTGCCCCTGAATTTAAATAAAAGTAAAAACAAAAACAAAAAAAAAACAAAAAAAACAAAAAACAAGAAGAAGAAGAAATCATAAAACTTGAGGCTTGGGATTTGTTTTTTATTTATTCATTTTGAGATGGAGTCTCACCCACTCTGTCGCCCAGGCTGGATGCAGTGGTGCAATCTCGGCTCACTGAAACCTCTGCCTCTCGGGTTCAAGCGATTCTCCTGCCTCAGCCTCTGGAGTAGCTGGGATTACAGGCATCCGCCACCACGCCTGGCTAATTTTTTGTATTTTTAGTAGAGACAGGGTTTTACCATATTGGTCAGGCTGGTCTCAAACTCCTGACCTCAGGTGATCCACCAAGCCTCAGCCTCCCAAAGTGCTGGGATTACAGGTGTGAGCCACCGCGCCTGGCCCCAAAACTTGAGGTTTCAAATATCCTAATTACCCTGATTTGATTATTGCACATTGTATGCATGTATCAAAATATAGCATTCCCCATAAATATGTATAATTATCATGTGTCAATTAAAAAAATTAAAGGAAAAAAATGATTGTAGTGGGATATTTGGGGTCCTGAAGGATATTGTTAAGGTTACTCTAAAAATGAGCCACTTGCACTTAAAAAAAAATACAATAAATTATCTTGCTAAGAGGAGAGAAGGAGAAAAGGTTGAACTTCTTGGAGGTCAATTCTATCAGTATATACATATTTAAAAAAAACACTAGCCATTGATGTAGTGTAGTCTTTTTTTTTTTCCTTTAAAGGAATTTGTCCTTTAAACAGGCAGGGGATCTCATGCCATTCTCGGGTCCCTCCCCCAACAGCAGCCTGCCAGGCCTGCTCCTCTGTGAGACACCGTAACTGAAGTATTGCTTCTGTCGAGATATCCTACAAATAGTCACAGCTCCCACTCCCGTCTCCATCTGATTACGTTTGTGGAAATTCACTGTCCATCTCCATGACCCATTTGGCTTTTTTTTTTTTTTTTTTCCAAGATGAAGTCTTTCTTTGTCACCCAGGCTGGAATGCAGTGGCATGACCTCGGCTCACTGCAACCTCCGCCTCCCAGGTTCAAGCGATTCTCTTGCCTCAGCTTCCCAAGTAGCTGGGATTACAGGCGCCTCCCAATACACCCGGCTAATTTTTGTATTTTTAGTAGAGACAGGGTTTCACCATTTTGGCCAGAGAGGTCTCAAACTCCTGACCTCGTGATCCACCTTTCAAAATGTTTGAGCCTGGTACACGTTTACTTATCCCTTAATACTACATATTTGATTTAAAATTGAGAGTGACTACACATAACGCAGAGCCCAAAATAAGAGTGATTTACAATTAAATCACTCTTTATTTCTCCCTCATGTGTAAGTCTCAACATAGGTCATCCATGAAATCACTGTTGCCTGGGTTCCTTCCACCCCACCACTCCATCCTCCTTAGGGGCACTCATCCTCATGATTAAGGATAGCAGCCTCAGCCTCCCAAAGTGCTGGGATTACAGGCGTGAGCCACCACGCCCAGCCCCCACTTGGCTTTTACAGTAACCAAAGAGGCAAGGAAAATGAGCAACGTGGGAATTGCCCGCCTGCATTTCTCAAGGGGTTGATGACACTGCCCACCCCTCAGTCTCCTCCATGGATGACATGTTGCCTTCAGTTTACTTTCAGGAAGGAGTAGTTCTAGGAACCTCTACTTGGGCCTTCCCTTCCTAATAACCAAAATTCTTGGGTTCAGAAAACCAATGTGGGGATTCTACCAGTTGCTAAATCTACCTATTCCCATTATCCCTTCTGGAACTGGGGAGCAACCACAGGAGGAGGTCACGGTCCCACGGAACAAACTTAACCTGGGGCCAAGGCAGCTCCTCCTCCGACACCTCCAAAGCCCCTGCTTCAACTGATGGGCCACACAGCGTTTCTGATGTTGGGGACTCAAAATCCGCTCCGAACATGTAGACAAAATTCTCCAGAAAACGCGTGTAGATATCTCCCTTCTTCCTGCGTGTGGTCACAGCAGCAATTGCCTTTGACTTTGGAGCCATTTGGGGAAGCTGAGGGAAAAGATACACGGCACATATCTGAGACTCTATTGCAGGATCATTCCTTGAAGTGCTGCAATCTCTCCCTCAGCATAGGAGCTCAGAGTCAGGCCATTGCTGGCTTATATTTCATAACTAGTTTAGAGACAGTGAATCCTCACTATAGCAACAATCATATCTAGGATTGTTTTCTTGGTAGGCTGCCCATCAATTTCATTTGTAAGGACACCTGATCAATTATTCCTCACCACGTATCCCTGTGGTCACATTCTCTATTTCCCATCCTGCCCCCATGGCGCACTGTGTGACTGCATGCACCTTGTGTCTGACGCCCGAGCCACCTGATGGTGCTGATCTTCACTGTCCCCTACTATCATTGGCAGCAATAAAGGACAGCCATGCACAGGGCTCTTCTAAGATGCCGGCGCCTCCCTTGCCGATGCCGTGATGAAGAGTGTGAGCTCTGCTTTCTCCCAGCAGGCAAGATTAGGGATGTTTGAGCAGACTGCACATCATAGCTCCATCCCACCATGCCTGTCCTTATGCATTCTGACTCTTTCCTCACTCCCTCGGCAGTATGACAAGGACATTCAAGCATTCTGACCTCATTATCTGGAGGCCATTTATAAGGCCAGAATATCAACACCACTAGCAAGTGGTCAACCCAACACTTTGAACCCAAATCCATAGTGGGCTCTCTCATGTCAATGAATTCAGTCCAATCAAGACCTTCATTTTGCTCCTTGGTCCACACCTTGTACCCACTCCTGCTCCTGCTGCCCAGGCTTTTGCCAGCATGGAACTGCAAAGTCCCATAAGCTTTCAGCATATAGTCATCTCCTCCCGGGCAGTTCTGGCAATGCTCTATCTTGGCTATTTTAACATCTATCTTCAGATCTGTCTTTTATTACGGGTTCCTAATTGTACAGTGAAACAAGATCAAGCAGTTCCTTCATTGCACAGACGACCTCCACCCTAAGTGAAGAGTGAATCTGAGGGGACAAATGGAATTTATCTGTACATCAAGCTAATAATGGATTTTTAAACAGAAATCAGAACAGTCTTTTAGAGGTAATGGATACATGTACACTACTTTAATTGCAGTGATGGTTTTGTGGATATATGTTTCAAGACTCATGGAATTGTACATTTCAAATTGATTGGTTCTTTGTGAAATTGACTATACTTAAAAAACCTGTAAACAAATTAAATACTAACACACCTGGGAATTTGAGCACTATATACTGATCAACATAAAATACTAAATAAACCATTCATATTGCAAAACGTATTACAAAGTCATAATGAGGAATTCCGGAAGGCTAGAATAATTATATGTAACAGTGTACTATGATTCATACACTTTATGTGTATGAATACGTGCCACGTACAATTATATGTAAGTGTATTACGAAGCTAGAGTTGAATTTCTTGAAGCTATTTCTACTTTTATTTTTATTTCTAAAGAAATATAAAACACTTTTAAACTCCGAATTTAATATGTTAACTAAGTGAAACAAAGAAGTGCAAAAATGTCAACATCTGCCTTCTGAAAGGTAGAAGGAAGGTCTTTGGAAGTAAATGATAACACATGATAAATGAAAGGCCACCAGAGGGCAGTGCAGGACTGCTTAGAACAACGAGTGTCCCACCTCAATACTCCTACCAGCTAGCATTCAAAACACGTTTTATCATCTTACAGAATGTCTAAATAAATATTTATTTGCTATTATTCTTTAACATAATTTGAAAAATAATGAAAAATTTCCTACAAGAAACAAATCAAGGTTATCCACTAACTGGAAGATGTATCTTTTCACACATGCACATATGTAAAATTATGCAATGAGTCAAGTTGGCTTTTAATACATCAAGATGTAAAAATTTAACTGCAAACAAATGAAACAACTAAATTAATAAGTAAAACTAGAAATCTTAGAAGAAAATATAGGAGCAAATCTTTAAGACCTTGAATTTGGCAAGAGTTTCTTTCTTTCTTTCTTTCTTGAGATGGAGTCTCCCTCTGTCACCCAGGCTGTAGTGCAATGGCCCTATCTCAGGTCACTGCAACCTCCACCTCCCGGGTTCAAGTGATTCTCCTGCCTCAGCCTCCTGAATAGCTGGGATTACAGGCTCACACCACCACACCCGGTTAATTTTTGTATTTTTAGTAGAGACAGGGTTTCACCATATTGGCCAGGCAGGTCTCGAACTCCAGACCTTGAGATCTGCCCACCTTGGCCTCCCAAAATGCTGGGATTACAGGCGTGAGCCACTGCACCTGGCCAAGAGTTTCTTAAACATGTCACTGAAAACACTAGCAGTAAAAGAAAAAAAGAAAAACAGATGCATTGTATATCAACAAAATTAAAAACTTTTGAGCATCAAAACACACTCTTAAGGAAGTATAAAGACAACTCAAGACTTCAGGAAATATTACTAAGTGATAAGTCTAATAACAATTTTGTACCCAGAAAATATAATGAACTTTTACAGTTCAAGGACAGAAACACAACCAATCCAACTACTAATGGGCAAAGGACTTGCATAGACATTTCTTCAGAGAAAATGTACAATCGGTGAACAAGCACATGAAAGATGATGAGCAACGTTAGATATCAGGGAAACTAACATCAAACCAGCAATGAGATACCACTCCACGCTCACTAGGATGGCTATTACGAAACAGCAACAGGTTCTGTTGTCTCAAGACCTGGAGCTGGAGCTGGAGCTGGAGCTGGAGCTGGAGCTGACTTGGGCTCTGGAGCTGGAGCTGGGGCCAGAGGCTGCAGTGGCTGCATGGCTGGGTCTGGTGCCGTTGCTGGGACTGCCTTAGCCCTGCAGCTGGAGCTGGTGATGGAGCTTGCAAAGGAGCTTAGGAGCTGGTGCTACGGTTGTTGCTGCTCTTGCTTTCAGCTCTGCAGATTTCCCTAGAGCAGCTGGTTAAGCCTGGAGCTGGAGCTGGTGGTGGACCTAGCCCTCACACACACTCTGGGGATGGCTTTTGAGTTTGGACTGGAGCTGCCAGAGGAAGAAAGATCAACAACATAACTGACTTTCCATGTGCCTTCCACTGACAAAAATCTTCCCTCTGCTTTTCTGAGAAGCTCAGAGAAACTCTGCACCCAGGAAGTCTTCCAGACTGCAGTCGGCCACATGATTGGACTGAGTTTCTCATTGCTGCATCCCCTCCCCAGCTTCTGGCAGCCCTGCCCTGTGCGGTCCAGCCCTGTCCCCTTCCCACAGGCTCATGTGAACCCACCCCCAGGCCTCCTCACACTCGGGCTCTGCTTCAGTGGGCTCTGGAGGCTCCAGCTGAGCCAGGAGAAGGTGGCTATGTTGCTGCAGGTCCGGGCCAGGCGTGTTGAGCTGCAGATAGGCCCCAGCACCTTGAGGGGGCAACTGTGGGGGCTGATAGAAATCACTGGAGCAAGGATCCATCCAGGTGCCCAGCACGGAGGAGACAATTCTGAGAGGGTTGGCAGGAAAGAGTAGAAGAGTCAAAGCCCTGGCCTGTCCTCTTCACTGGCCTCCCAGGGCTCCCCTGCAGGGGCTGGGCTCCTAGGCCTTTGGCCCCTTCCTGTCCAGAGGCCAGCCCCATCCGTGACCACCCTGAAGCTGGCAGTACTGGCAAAGAGGCCTAATCATCAAGGATAAATGTCACCTCCATGAGGCCTTTTCCAACCCCCTAGCCACAAAGTGGCCTTCATCTCACATTTACACACTCTGCTTTATTTCAACATTATGCTCACTCTTTTCTTCTGATCACATTTGTTTTCATGGTTTTGTCCTCTCGTTGTCCAGACCATGAGCTCTTAGAGGGCAAGGACCATGTCATTCATTCATAGAGGCTGAAGAAAGTGAGTGCTCAGGGCCTAGTTACTGAATGAATGAGTGAATGAATGAATGAGAGGATCTCGAGCCCTTCGTCCCAACGTTCCTCCCTTAGCAGCGCAGGCTGTGAAGGTGGATGCTCCTAATAGGAGGTGGCAAGGGAATGACCAGAGTGACCCCTGGGTGGCTCCTCCCTGGCTCCAGTTGCTCCAGCAGAGCACGGTGGGCCCAGCCTCCCTGGTGGCTGATGCTAGCACTGCACCCAAGGGAGAAAAACCACCAACCAAAACACCTTTGTTTGAGTGACTTCAAGGGATCAGCTCTCCCTGGTTTCAAGGAACAAAGGAGCAGGAACTGCAGGATCCAGGGCATTGAGAGGGACCCCGGAAACTTTCCTTGTCCCCCTATTGCCAGCACTAGCTCTGCGGTCCATTTCACTCATCAGGCCACTTCACCACAGCCAGGGCAGTGACTATGGGCTCATCTCCAGTGAGGACTCGAGGCTGTAACAGACTGTCTTTGCCTTATTCAAGATGAGTAGTTCAGTGTTCTGCCATGTTCTTCCTTACCCCACATCTCAGTCCTCCAGTCCCCCAAGACTCTCTGTGCTGCAAAAGACTCCGAGGAAATAGAAAGCATTTTCCAAGGACCATGGAGTTCAGTAAGTCATCTACAGGGAACCTGGAGCCATACACTTTCTAAACCTGTGGGAACCTTGGGGTGACCAACTTGTAGCATCACAATATGTAAAGAGGGAAACTGAGGCCCTCTTGCCTGTAGCCCTCCTCACCCTACGGGGTCTTGTCTCAGTTGAAAGTGCCCAGAATGGTGAACATGGAACCCCAGGTACCATCGTCTTCTGACTGCAGTGAGATGGTCCCAGACCAGGCAGACCCCTGGGTACCTTTCAATGCCCCCAGCCCAGCATCCTGGCATCTCTGTCCTTCCAAGGCTATGGCCCTGGTTATGGTGCTAGGAGAGTGGGTACTCCTGCCCCATTGCAGAGCTACCTCCAGCCTCTTTCTTATTTTTCTCTTGTCACCCTCCCCTCCGACCCATCCAGGGTCCACTTTTCCTCTTACTTCAGCCCTATGATCATCATGCATGTGGGTGCACACCCATGGGCTTGTTAAGAGGTGCAGGGCCCACATGGGAAGGCTAGGCAGGACTCCCCAGTCTTTTAGGGAACCCCACGTGAGATGGTCGAGCCCTGGCCTAGGAGGTGGGAATCCACTCTTTTCTGGACATGCCCATGCCCTATACCCTCAGCAGTCTCTGCTTCTCTATGGGACTCAGGTTCCCCAATGTCCAATGGTGGGTGTACTGGAACTATGCAGGTAGGAGCTTAGCATGGACAGTGTTACTCCCTTCACCCTGACAGGGTGAGGCAGACAGGGACTCCAGGGCCCACACAGACTCTCTTCCTGGGAAGGGCACAAGTGGACCAAGCACAGGGCCACTGGGCCTCACGTTCATGGTGGGCACGCCCACTGGGCCAGGGTGGGCTGCAGATAGTGCATCCATGAAGCCCCTCTGCACGGTGCATGGAAAAGACACCAGTGGTTCCTCCAATATCTAATCCCACATAGACTCTGCCTCCTGTAGCCAGGAAGTGTGTCAGCCTCACTTAAGTACATGGGCTTGAGCCGGGGGATAGTTCCCCTAAGAGAAACTGAGGCATGGGGACAATTAGAAGTAGACATGGACATGGGCCAACTGAAAGCCCCAGATCTTTAGAATCGTACAGAGCATCCACCCTTTCCCTCTCATGCAGACAGGACTGTGTTCCAGAGAAAGGAAGCAACCCCGAATGTGCTGTTATTTGCCAATTAATTGAAGGCAGGAAGTCCACTCTGCTTCTCAGCCCACGCACCAGCAGACTGCAGAGGGCCTTCGTCCATCGCCAGTTGGGCTGAACCGTGATGGTATCTGAGCTTCAATTTTCCTTTTGGTCAGTTACACATACAAATCTGATAGACCTTCGTGCCATGGCCTCTTCACAGAAACCTCTCCGTCAGAAAAAGCTCTCTTTTTAACACCTGAGCAGGACGAATGCAGCAGCTCTCTAAATGAGAACTCTCTAAGGACCTGCTTCGACATAGGCCGGGGTCCTGCAGGGGCCAGGAATGCTAACTGCGCATGCGCTAGCCGGAAAGCTGCCGCGAGCCCCCAGTCCTTGTGCCAGGTGTCTGGCCCCAGGGACTCAGCAGTGTGGGCTTTAGAGCGGTTCTCAGGATTTCCCGGAAAGGCTGGGGACGTATACATTTACGCCAGCCAAAAAGAACCCCTTCTCCTCTGTTCTCTGAAGTTCAGAAGGGTGGAGAGTGGATAGGACTTGAATGGGGGACCCCCTGATACAGCAAGGCCCCTCTGGCTTTTACCTTTTAACCCATTGCCATCCACCCAGGCACAAGGCAGGTTGTGGCCCTTGGCTGTCAGATATGTAGCATGGCACAGATGGGCAGCAGAATTCCCGGCCCCCATTCTTATCCCAGAATGGCTGGAGCAGCAGGACCCTGACACTTCACTCGCGAACCTGGATAAAAGGCTCCCATGGCCTCTCTCTCTAGCCAACCCCCTGGGTGCAATATTCAGAAGTGCTCCCTGAGGTTCCAACCCCCCGCTGTGCCCCACCCGTGGCAGAGTAAACCTACTTCCTCCAGACTCACTTGACAGGGACAGACCAAGAAGGAAAGCGGCCCTTACTCCAGGACTCCGTGGTGATATCTGCATCGGCACACCAGCCGGGGGCCTGCACTCAGCGGGGTCTCAGGCCATCCCGCAGCTCATCAGCAGTGCTCAAAGGAATCGTGGGTGTCAACCACCAGTCCAGGGAGCCTCATGCAGAAAGAGGGACACAAACACTACCTGTGCATATATGCACATATATAGTGTATAGAGTTATATTTATATATGTATATACATATACACACACATATATAAACACGTTATGAATGTGAAGAAGCACGCTGATCATCTGCATGGAGGATCTCATTAAAAAATAAATAACATACCATATAAACATGCATGCACACATTTATGTAAATGAATGTGAATGTGAGACAGTGACAGAGACTGGCAGAGAAAGAGAAAATGAGAGAGACAGAGGCTGAGAGATCTGGCCAAACCATTTAATATGGTCAGATTTGGTGGTAGGACATTGAAAATATTTTATTTTCTCCTCTAAGTGATACTGAAATATTTTTTAATGTTCGTATTATTTTTATAATTATGAACAGATAAACATCATATATGTACATATACAGTAAACAAAACTCCACAGAAACACACACATTCACACACAGAGACATTCTGCCAAGGGCCCAATCTGCCCTCTCTGCATGAGCCGGCAGCAAGGGAATAAGGAAATGCCACAGGATCACATCATTGCCTCTTCCAGGAGCCCCTCAGCTGACAGCCAGCCCCCTGCCCTGTCCTTGTTTCTAGGCACTGCTCAAATGCCATCCCCCTGGAGTGGAGGAGCTGACCTCTTCACCTGAACACATTATTGAGCTGTCACTTGTCCCCATCAGACTGGCAGGTTTGCATGTCAGGTGACGACCAGCACTGGTGAGAATGTGGGAAGCAGAGGCCTCAGGGGATGCCCTGGGAGAGTTGTTGAGGGATACGCCTCTCTTGAGCTGGCAGCGTCTATCAAAGCTCTAAACCGCTGCCTCTGTAGCCAGCAGTGATAGCCCTGGGACTTCATCCCGTAGACATTGGTGCACCATGTTTCAAGATTTATTTTTAAGACTCTTCATCACATCACAGGTTGAAATAACAAGGAATTGGAAACATCATTAACATCCACATAGAGAGGATGGGTGAAGAAAATTGGGTCCGTGTAACCAGGGAATGCCAAGCAGCTGCTGAGGTGGGCATGGTGGGTCTCTGTGCCCACATGGGAAAGACTGCAAGGAAATTGATGTGAAAAAGTGCAGCATTGAGGATCTTATTTTTTTAAAAAATAAAATATACCGTGTAAACATACAGGCACACATATATGTAAATGAATGTGCATATGAGGCAGTGAGACAGACTGACAGGGAAGGAGAGAGACAGTGAGAGACAGAGCCTGAGAGAGGTGGCCAAACCATTTACTGATGATCAGATTTGGTGGTGGGACATTGAAAATATTTTATTTTCTCCTTTAAGTAAAACTTAAATATTTTAGAATGTTCGTCTTATCTTTATAATTATGAAAAGTTCACATCATATTAAATACTATCCATTTAACATTCACTATTAAATAATTCACTATTAAACAAATAAATATTAAATTCACTATTAAATAATTGATGTATATCACCTAGTTTTAATTTTTATAGACATTTTATTACAAAGCCAAAAATATGTAACATATTAATAGTAAAAGAAGGAATTCAACATTAATGAAAAATAAAATAAAAGATCTAGTCCCTCCACCCAGACACAGTGCCCTCCCCACGAGATGCTCCTCCTCCTGTCCTGGCCCTCCATGTGTAGCCCATGCGCCTCTGTGATCTCCTGTCCCCACAGGTGGACACTGCCCAGACATTCTCTAGCCCTTGTGCATTTTCAGTGGCCCTGTGTCACATCTTACTCAGCACCTTCTGCTGTTGGACGTTGGGCCATTTTTCCTTTTTCACTCTCATTGAAGGGAACACCTGCATCCATAAGTCTCCATTTTTTCAAAGATGATACTCTAGAAGTGAAAATTCTGGATCATAAATAGAAATGTAGACACATTTTCAAGGCGTTGGCTGCAGTTTCCAAGATGTGAGTCTGTCTATCAGGGTGGAGGCTTGCTGAGGAAAGCAAGGGCTGCAGAGATCCTGGGGCTGAGACCTGAGGGAACAAAGGGAGGTAGACAAGCCAGCAGTGGAGTCCACCAGGGTGCCTGAAATGAACCAGGGAGCCCAGAAAGCCCTGCTGAGCCCCTTCTGCTCCATAACTCAGCTTCTGAGCAAAGCAGTCCGGCACTGCCATCCAGGAGAGAAGAAGGGGCAGGTCTGGCCACCCTGCCTATTTGGTCTCCCTCCAAGCCCAGTGCTCCTTTCTCTCACTCAGGAAAGCACTTGTAAAGGGAGGTCAGTGAATTATAGACACCACGGTGAATGTGTAGGAGGCAGATGACATTCTCATCTGTAATAGCAACACCACTCTAGCTTGTGTGAACAGGAGAGAACTTTTCAAAGCTCACAAGGTGCTTGTGCAAGCTTCAGAATGGTCCGAGTATCCGGTCAGCAGATTTGGAGCTGGACACAGCTGAAAACACCAACCCACACAGGATCCTCCAGCAATGACCGACATCTCTACCCCTGCACCAGCCACCAGCCCTGGTATCCTTCATATTCAGCTTCAGTGGGGAAGGGGGCTCTGCCTCTCACCAAAGACCCAACATGCTGTCTGCGTACCTGGAGCTCCTGTATACTGTGGAAGACAGACACAAAAGGGGTGGTTAGCATGGATAATGGGAACCAGGAGGCTGCTACTTTATTAATTAGAAGTCAGTTCTTCAAAGAAGTTATGGAGAAAAAAAGCATGCTTGGCAACTCATTTTGAAAATAAATAAATAAAATTATGAAATATAAATGAATCTTATATTTAACAAAGTATGATTATAATAGTAACTATGCACTGTCTCCCAGAACCAACAAAGAACCAATCCAGTGTTGATTGGGTATTTGTGCCACAAATTTTCTAACCAAATTATAGCATTTTGGCCAAAATCTTCTGAAGCCTTGGTAATTTTTCTAAAGGTCTCTTTAATCCTGGGATACTTAAATGGTGCTCATGGAAACCTCTTCGCAGTTTCCATGAATTTCCTTAGTGACTGTCTCTTCTTTAACTGTTACCTGATCTAACCCATCTTACTTACCCAAAATCTTACTTGTTAGTTTTAATAGAGATCAGTTGTCATTCTTGTCTTTATTTCTTTGTGAAAATCTTTTATCTGGTTGGTTTTCAGATTTTCTTCTATCACCAGTTTTCAGAAATGTAATTGGTGTGCTTTGGTGTCGTTTCCTGAAGCTTCTTGTGCTTGCAGTTTCTTGTGCATTGAGTTTTCCTGTTTTGTAATTTTTGACATGTAGAAAATTTTGAGGTTGGGTGTAGTGTCTCACTCACATAATCCCAGCCTTTGGGAGGCCGAGGTGGGCAGATTGCTTGAGCCCAGGAATTTGAGACCTTCCTGCGGAGTAGGCAAGATCTCGTCTCTACAAAAAATACAAATATTAGCTGGGTGTGGTGGTGTGCCCCTGTGATCCCAGCTACTTGGGAGGCTGAGGTGGGAAAATTGCCTGAGCCTGGAAGGTTGAGGATGTGGTGAGCCATTATTGTGTCACTGCACTCCAGCCCGAGTAACAAACGGAGACCTTGTCGAAAGAAGGAAGGAAGGAAGGAAGGAAGAGAAAGAAAGAAAGAAAGAAAGAAAGAAAGAAAGAAAGAAAGAAAGAAAGAAAGAAAGAAAGAAAGAAAGAAAGAAAGAGAGAGAGAGAGAGAGAGAAAGAGAGAGAGAGAGAAAGAAAGAGAGAGAGAGAGAGAAGGAAGGAAGGAAGGAAGGAAGGAAGGAAGGAAGGAAGGAAGGAAGGAGGGAGGGAGGGAGGGAGGGAGGGAGGGAGGGAAGGAGGGAGGGAAGGAAGAGAGAGAGAGAGAAGGAAAGAAAGAAAGAAGGAAAGAAAGAAAGAAAGAGAGAGAGAGAAGGAAGGAAGGAAGGAAGGAGGGAGGGAGGGAGGGAAGGAGGGAGGGAAGGAAGAGAGAGAGAGAAGGAAAGAAAGAAGGAAAGAAGGAAAGAAGAAAGAAAGAAAGAAAGAAAGAAAGAAAGAAAGAAAGAAAGAAAGAAAGAAAGAAAGAAAGAGAAAGAAAGAAAGAGAAAGAAAGAAAAAAATGTGGCCCTCAAATTGTAAATTTTTTTAACTCTATCTTTACCATCTCCTTCAGGGACTCTAATTGCAACTACAAAAGACCCTTGAAGTTGTCCCGAGGCTCACTGATGCTCTTTTTGTTTAATAAAACTCTTTTTCCATGTTTTCTATCCACGTTGGATTATTTCTATTGCCCTGTCTTAAAATTTACGAGTATTTTCTTTTGCAGTATAAAATCTGCATTCATCTCATCCAGTGTGTTTTTCATTTCACACCTTGTATTTTTTCTCTCTAGAAGTTTAAATTTCTCTCTTTCTTATGTCCTCTATATCTGACTTGGTCAGTGTTTTCACTAGTATATTTCCTCTAGTATAGTGAGCAGAATGAATTGAGATATAATTCTGTTTTAAGTTACTTGTTCGCTAATCTTACCATCTTTGTTAATTATGGGTCAATTTCCATTCAGGGATTTTTTTCTTTAATATGAGTTGTATCTTCTTTCCTTCCTGTCTACCCTCCTTCCTTCATTTTTTCCTTCCTTCATCCTTCCCTCCTCTCCCTTTTTCCTCCTGTCTCTCTCTCTCTCTCTCTCTCTCTCTCTCTCTCTCTCTCTCTCTCTCTCTCCTTCCTTCCTTCCTTCCTTCCTTCTTTCCTTCCCTTCCTTCCTTCCTAGTAAGTTTTTATTGGAAGAAAATAACGGATTTTTATCTTCTTGTGTGCTGGATATTTTTGCATTGCTAGAAATGTTCTTCAGTTTTGCTCTGGGATGTAATTAATTTCAGTTTGATCCTTTTGGATCTTGCTTTTTATTGCATTTGGTGGGATCAAAAGTTTTTCAATCTAGAGTTGTTAATGTTTCCCACCCTGGAGACAGCATCCTTCTCAGTCCTTTAGCAGATGCTCTACGAATTATAATGTTTTTCACTTTTACCTTTGGGAACAGGCACTATTTCCAGCCCTGTATGAGCTCCAAGGATAATTCCCTTTAATTCTTTTTGGTGATTATTTCTCCACACTTGAGTAGTTTCATCACATGCAGAACTGATCTGAACATGCTAGGGGATTCTCTGCAGATATCTGGGCTCTCTCTCTGTCAATCTTCTCCTCTCTGGCACAGCTCTGTCCTGGAAAATATAACTGCCTTGTCCGCTGCGGGTTCCCAGATTCATCTCCACAACTCTGCAAGATTCTGGGCACTGCCCACGTTCCCCTTTCTGCACGACAGTCTGTAAACTTTCCCTAGTAGTAAATCGGGGCAAACATCTGGCTTTTCAGTTTATTTCTCGTCTTTGAAGGATCACTGTCCCTTGTTGCTTAATGTTCATTGTCTAGCAAACAGCTGCTTCATATATTTTGTATGTTTTATACATTTTGTTTTTTAGTTATTTTAGGCAGGAAAGTAAATCGAATCCATTTTAGTCCATCTTAGTTGTATATTGAAGTGTATCCTGACATACTCTTATGAAAAAATATGAGAATATGAAATTTTAAAAATCTCCATTGAGATCATCTGAATTTTATCCATACTCCTCCTATACCCATTATGTAGTTTTTCTGTTTTCCCTTGTGGTTAGTATTAACCACTTCAAGTAGCACCACAACGATTCAGCTGTTTCCCTGTAATGAATACCATGAAATGATTAGGAGGCAGATTCAACTTCCAATGCAAGAGAATTACTTTTGCATATGGTTTTAAGGATTCCTTTATTTGTATCTAAAACACTACTACAAGCAAAGCTCAGAGTTACAGGAAGGAGAGGTAAAATTCTTAAATATTATATTATTATATGTGAGTGTGAGAGGTATCTTTTGGTTTTTAGACCCTTGTCTTCTGACCAAGAGGTACCTCTTTGTCTTAGACCTATGTGTAGTAATGCCACATAGCATCACTTATCTAAGAGATATGCAGCACTATGCAGGACAAATCCCAACCATACAAGATGTTGTTTGACTTTTTCCTGAGTCTTCAAATAACCTCCCCACATTTTCATAAAGGGGAAGAAATTGAGGGGATGTCTCAGCATGTACTAGACCTTTGGATTCCCAGAAACGTTCCTGAAGTGTCTGTGTGAGATTAGCTGATACAAGTCTCACTGTTCATTGGCCAGGACAGAGACTTTTGTTGAGTCTGCTGGGGATCCAATGTATTGAATCACTCAAGGTTAATGGCCCTTTAACAACTTTAGCTGGTTAGAACCACTGTGCTTGAACACAGTATTCAGTTTTGTACCTCCTTGGCAGGTGCTGCTGTAAGTGGAAAATTTTCCCTACTAGCAGGCTAATTCATAAAAGGGAAATTATCTCCTAGCTGCTAATTCTTGGGTTATTTTCCTCTCCGCTTTGGAAGTTTAGATGTTAATAGCTGGGGTATTAGAGATTGTGAAGTCAAAGGGGTAGTCTACCAGATAAATCAGTTTTAGGTCAATTTTGCCTGTCTCTCTCCTAATCTTTCTTTGTCCCAAACAATTGCATACACGTGGGAGATTATGTTGTTATAGAAAATGTTTGTTGAAACATATTCATTGTAAATACACCTACACAACAGTGGTATTTCATGTAACAAGAAAATAACAGGATAACAAAAAAACTGTTTTTATAATGAAATTTATTGAATTACAGTTGATATTCCAAATGAAACTTTCTCCAAAAGAATACAATATATTCAAAGTGAAATCCTAGACAAGTATAATATTTAGGAAGTATGTATTCTGCCAAAGTGTTTAGATTTATTATATTGTCATTAATTATTTTCTTTTAGTTTCTTGCCTTTCCTAAATAAAATCCCAATGAACTGGTCATTTTAAAATTGAAGCAATATTTCAGCTGCTAAAACTGATATATTGAGTTTTCTTTAATAAATTCATCTTATTATATAAATCTCTGCCCAGTTTCATTATATTAGGTAAACCCATTTGCTTTTCTTGTAAATAACAAAGGAGATATAAAACATCTTTAGAGATTAAAGTTATCTCCGTTTGCTTTAATGTTTAATGTGAAATGTAAATGTACCATGGCCTAGGCATAGAGTAAGAAAACATTATATGCTTATCATTCTTATTATATACATTCTACTACTCATATCTAACTACAGTTTGGTATACTATATACTGTTTTCCAGATGTGAAAGACAATATTTTCCTTGATTTTTTATTATTGTGAATGCTAAAAAAATCAAGGAATTTTCAGATTATTGGTGTGATTATAAAAAATTTTGGCCGGGCGCGGTGGCTCAAGCCTGTAATCCCAGCACTTTGGGAGGCCGAGACGGGTGGATCACTAGGTCAGGAGTTCGAGACCATCCTGGCTAACACGGTGAAACCCCATCTCTACTAAAAAATACAAAAAACTAGCCGGGCGAGGTGGCGGGCGCCTGTAGTCCCAGCTACTCGGGAGGCTGAGGCAGGAGAATGGCGTAAAAACCCGGGAGGCAGAGCTTGCAGTGAGCTGAGATCCGGCCACTGCACTCCAGCCTGGGCGACACAGCGAGACTTTCTCAAAAAAAAAAAAAAAAAAAAAAAAATTTTAAAGAATTTTCATCCTACATTGGACTAGGCCCTTGTTGTAATTGAAGTTCTATAACTGAAGTTCTAATGATTGATATTTAAGATTGTCACTGTTGTATTAATTTAAGACTAAATTTTGAACATAGGACTGTCAAATACAGGTGGGAATGAACAGTTTATAACCAATTAAGGCTTTTGTTTTACACAGAACTCAACTTCCTAGCCCATTTACCTTTTTGATCACCTTGTATAATGTCCACTCCTTAACACTTAAATATGAAACAGTGTCTAGCTAGATTCAATACTATTCACTAATTTAATTTTATAATCACTTATTAAATAGCATTAATGTATCCATGAGTCTATCAAGGACTATGGAAGGCACAACACAAATCCTGCTTCCATGTTGCCTTCATATGCATTGGCAAAGCATGATACATACCTGCTGCACAGGCAGAGAAAATGATGCAAAACTAAACAAGTGCTATAGAAAACCAGAGTTTAAAAGTTGGTCACCTGGAATGATATTCATGATATATTCTAAAGCCAAACATTAGATTATAAAACATTTATAGTATAATTCCACTTGATTCTAGGTATAACACTATGTATTTACTACATATAGTATTATACATACTACTATATATATATACACACTAGATATATATATATATAGTAGAGAGCAAGATGATATATGTGTATATGATATGCAAATATATATAATATGTTTGAAATTTAACTGAGGAATGGTGTCTTTTAAGTCCAGACAGTGAATAGCACAAATACAAGGATAATATCTTTATCCTTACTTATCTTACATATCTTTATAATTATTTTTTCCTTGCTGATCTCACTTTTGTGTGGAATCCAAAAGAGTTGAACTCATAGAAAGAGAGAGTAGAAGGGTTGTTACCAGGGTAGAGGAAATGGGGATATGTTGGTCACAGGGTATAAACATTTGGTTATAAGATTAATGAGTTCTGGAGCCCTATATAGAATGGTGACTATAGTTAATAATACAGTTGACACTTGAGCAACCTGTGTAGGTTCCTTTATATACAGACTTTCCTCTGCCTCTGCTACCCCAGAGACAGCAAGACCAACCCCTCCTCTTACTCCTTCTCCTCAGCCTACTCAATGTCAACACGACAAGGATGAAGACCTTTATAATGACCATTTCCACTTAATCAATGGTTAATATATTTTCTCTTCCTGATGATTTTCTTAGCTTACTTTCCTTTTCTCTAGCTTACTTCATTGAAAGAATACAGTACATAATACATATAACTTACAAAATATGTGTTAATCAAACTTTTATGTTATCAGCAAGGCTGATACCTCAATAGTAGGCTATTAGGAGTTAAGTTCTGAGGGAATCAGAAGTTAATATGTAAATTTTGGACTGAACAGTGAGTCAGTGCCCCTTGCCTTTGTGTTGTTCAAGAGTCAAGTATAATGTATTGTACCCTTGAAATTTGCTGAGAATAGATCTTAAGTATCCTCACCACAAACCAAAAAAAAAAGGTAACCATGTGAGCCAATGGATATATTAGTTAGCTTCACTGTGGTAATCATTTCACTGTGTTTATGTATCTCACAATATCACATTGTACACCTGGAATATGTACAATTTTTATTGTCAATTATACCTCAGCAAAACTGAAAAAAGAGTAAACAACATGTCCAAGCCTTTTTTTCTTTGCCAATCTTTGATAGTTTCAGAAATTGAAACTGGTATAGCTAAGAAAAATGAATTAATCAGCAGCTGCATGGTGAAGTGTGTGTGCTAATATGTAGGATTCACATCCAAAATTTCCACTGCACAGTGCAGAAGCTGGTAGTAGTACCCTTCAGAATATTCTTATTACTGGACACCAAAAGTGGATGCAAGAGGACAGTACAGAATTATGGGGGTACTTACCCAATTTTTTTTTTATTTACTTTTATCTGAGGTTTGGGTATCCATGTGCAAGTTTGTTATATAGGTAAACCTGTCTCCTGGGGATTTGTTGCATCAGATTATTTCATCACCAGGTATGAAGCCTAATGCCCAATAGTTGTTATTTCTGCTCCTCTCCCTTCTCTCAACCTCCTCCCTCAAGTAGACCTTAGTGTCTGTTGTTGCCTTGTTTGTATTGATGAGTTCTCAACATTTAGCTCCCACTTACAAGTGAGAACATGCGGTATTTGGTTTTCTGTTCCTGAGTTAGTTTGCTAAGGATAATGGCCTTCATTTATATCCACGTTCCCGCAAAAGCAGTGGTCTCATTCTTTTTATGGCTACATAGTATTGAATGGTTTATGTTTACCGCATTTCCTTTATCTAATCTGTCACTGATGGGCATCTTGGTTGATTCCATGTCTTTGTTGTTGTGAATAATGCTGCAATGAACATTGCATGCATGGGTCTTCACGGTAGAATAATTCATATCCCTCTGGGTATATACCCAGACCCAGCGATCCCATTACTGGGTATATTTATCCAATTTTCAATGTGTAGCTGAAAAGGGGCCTGGAAGAATCTAAAAGAGTGGAATATATAGAATTTACTGTAATGAGTTTACATATTATACTGTCACAGAATGATTAGCAGTTTTATTGTATTACAGATTTCCTGCTGAGATATTTGGTTTTTTCAAAAACTCAACCTCAATTAGTGGAATTCACAGTAGTAGGGTGATACCTGTTGCAGACCAGACATAAGAGGGGCTTGGCTCTTTTTCTGTGGAGTCCCTTAGAGACCACCTACAGACATTCCACAAAAAGCAATTCTTCAGGCAAAAGTTGAAAGAACTACAAATGAAATAGTAAGTCTTCTAGAAAAATATAAAAATGACTGGTCATATTTTCCCCAGGCATCAAAGTTTATGATAGGATGTAGCATGTACATTGAAGGATTAGTACATAATTTACATTTTGAGTCAGACACACACATCTGACCATCAAGACTGGCCTTGCTAACCTTTCCTTTTTCCACAGCTCCACTGACAACTCATTTCCTATGTTTACATTGGAGCTGTGAGAGGAGAATTATATTTTGAAATATAAATTTGCATCTGCATTGGAATACACACACAAACACATGCACACAGACAGAAACACATGCACACAGAAACACATACATACGTGCATACAGAGAGACACACACATATGCATGAGTGTGAGAGGGTTAAGAAGAGAGAAAGAGAGAGACAAAGGATGAAGATATGGTAAAGGTATGGGTATATTTTTGGATTACCAGAATCTTTTTGGATTCCAGAGCAAAAATATTCTTGGATTCCAGAATCTTTCTGCCAGGCTTTTACTCTGATTATACCTGGATGTTAGGACAATGTATTATTTCTAGTAATTTGTTTCCTCTTCCTTCATTTTATTTTTAAATAGTTCTACTACAAATATATATTGCTTGTATAGAAATTTCTTCACACTTGAAAGCAGAACTTTGAAAATAAATGTCTCCATAGCATAAAGCTTTTCGAGTCTTGTGCCACTTAGAAAATCAAAGGAATAACTGTTCAAATATTCATTATTTGATATTCAAAATTCATTATTTTGACTTTAAATATATTCTTAAAAGCACCCAACTATATATTTTTCCAAAAGATTTTAGAAAGTCATACACAGCACTGTCTCATTCTATTAACTGTAAGAATTTAAATTTTCACAGTAACAATACAACTAAAATTTATCAGTATCAGATATTCTATTATGTCATGGTATTAAAAGTTTAGATATACAAAGGCCAATAATCAGATTGTGAATTTTGGCTCACCATCATTCATTCATTTAATAAAAAATTATTGAGTACCTACCATGACAATGCAATCAGCAGAGTGGACACTAGAAATACAAGAGTGAACCAGATAAATCTCTGGCCCCATGGAGCTTACAGTCAGGAGCAGAGCTGGTCAGTGACAGAGCAGTTGTCATGCTGGGACCTTACTGCTGTGCTAGGGAAGGTTCCCGGTGCTCTAGGATGAGGTAGGGATAGAAGGTCAGAGAAGACCTAGACATCAACTAACTGTATTACATTATTTCCTTTAAGTGTTCAAGACTTCAGCAATTCACAGGTTCAAATTCAATCATGGATCAGGAGTTGTAATAAAGATTTCTCAAGTCATTCTGGCACCTGGGAACTCATTGTTTATTCAACGAGAGATTATCAGAATAAAATCAAGATTGTGTCATTAAACAAAGGAGTGAACTAAATAGTAAGTTTGTGATATTAATTTACTAATTTGTTTTACAGATTGTAAGTTTACTAATAATGCAACGATTTGTTAGGTGCTTATAGCAACATTACTTAGAAAATCACAATGGCTAAAAACTCCCTGGGAATCTGAGCTGTACTTCTGTAATCGACAGATATATATTGGTTGCTTACTAAGAGCCGGGCAGTGTACAAAGCTTGGGAACACAGAAAACAACATCTCTAGAGTTCTCCACGTTCTGGCTACCAGAGCTCACTCTCTAACCCCTGTCAGCCCACGTTAAGTAGGAGGCATTTAATGATGGTGAATAGACGTGGATCTCAGATAGATGAGATCTGTTACATTAACCATGCATTTTTAAAACTTCTTATCCAGCTAATTTCGTGGGCTCCTATTTTTTCTGGGTTTGGAAATAGGTCTTCTAATGATCACATGCTTCCCAGCTTGAATTCGCAGCCATACTAGTCAGGGACCATATTCAGCATATCCCCTGAGCAGCTGGACACAGGCCTCAACTTGCTGGGCACGGGCACTGACTGATCAGTCCTGGGCACTGATGCATCAGAATGGCCCAGCTGGACGGCAGCCAGGCCACCCTCAGTCCTCTAAGGGTGGGATTCGTCACCACCAGGTCTCCGGCTTCCACTCCGGTCTGTTAATTGCATCCACTGATCGATGCAGATGTCAGATCCCTGGTACCTCCTTGGGCCTTTGCTTCCTGCTTGGCTGTCCTGACATTGCTGAGCCCAGAACCCTTCCTCCAGCTCTGTCTGCTTGGGCTCATGTTACTTCATTCTTTCCACAGCCTGCTCTGGTAGCCTTGGATTCCAGACTCTTTCCCCCAAGCTTTTACTCTAGAATGTGATTTTTCCATCATTAGTCCTTGTTAACCCAAAAACCATCTGTAACAAATCCTTCAGGTTGACCTGGAATCAGAGAAAATTAAGTCAATTCAGCAAGGTAACAAAACAAAAGGTGAAATGAAGAAACCCCAACTCTAGTGCAGGTGAGAGTGAACCCAATGCCGTTGCTTTAAAGAATGGGGTGCATGGCTTTTCCATGTCCCAGGCAGCTGTCTCTGCCACTGTCCACCTGCCCTGCCTTCCACTGACAGGCGCTTACTCATTGTTCTAACACACATTAGTTTGTCCCAGTCCAAGCCAGAGGTAGACAGTAACAACATACAACTGCTTAATCTGGGGAGTTATCTTTCTACAACACTCAGATACACTTGCTTCTAATTCTAGCTCAGCTACTCACTCACTAGCTTTAGAGTTCTTGTGAACTTACTTACTCTCTGAGTCTCAGTGTTCTCATCTGTCAAATAGAGATATAATATCCATGTATTCAAAAAACATGCCTGACATATTGTAAGTGTGCAAAGAAGAGGGGCTATTTTTATTAAATAATTCAAAAGCAGTTTTATTAAAGAAAGCCTCTTGGAGACACGACGCCTTAACAGAAAAAAATGAATGTAGGGTGGGGAGGAGGCATGGCGTGTTTCAACAACATTTCACTCTAACCACAAAGCCGCTCTGCCTTTATGTTGTTACCTTGTCATTCTAAACTCTGTGCACACACAAACATATGCCATTAGTTAACAGAGTAAATATAAAAACAAACAAAATTTTAAAACACACAAAAAGCAACTCAAAATTCCTGAACAGATCTGCTAATCATTGTGGATATTTTCTGCGCTCTGTTGAGTAACCGGCCCTAATTAGTTGGCCCTGTGCAGAGTTAGGCAGACCTCAGTCACTTGCCAAGAAACAAACAGTGATGCCCCAAGATCCACAGGTGCAAAGCCACTACAAGTGTCCTGCCTACCACATTAGGGTGTAAAATATCTGAAAAATTGAGTCACTGGGAGAGTGAGAAGTAATGTAGAGACCTGTAGATGCTGAGGCTTCTTTTGGCCTCTGCCTGCCACACCCCTGCCCCACTGCAGGCTTGGTCCTGTCCAGTCCCTGAGCTGGTGAGAATGAAGCCTCGTGTCCACTAGGCCCTTAGCTCTGAGAGAGGGTGTCTGGTTTGGGTTCGATGCTGAAGGCTGCTGTCCATTGCCCAGGGAGCTGCAGGCCCCTCTGTAAACCTGTTATCTGTGTCCAGAGCACCTGAGCCCAGCCCAGGGCTGCTGTTACTGCTTCCTGTCTTCTCCTCTGCACACAGTCACTCCTAAGAAGTGTCACCGTGGTTTTGGAAAGTTGGGGATCGAGATGGTGTTAGGATATATCTCTCAGGAATTCCGAGATGGAGTTTTGTACATCACACATGTTGGATAAAAGTTTTATAAAATGAACTCATGCTTCCTTCCTTCCTTCTCTCCTCCCTTCCTTCCTTCTCTCCTTCCTTCCTTCCTTCCTTCTCTCCTCCCTTCCTTCCTTCTCTCCTTCCTTCTCTCCTTCCATCCTTCCTTCCTTTCTTCTTTCCTTCCTTTCTTCTCTCCTTCTTTCTTTCCTTTTTTCCTTCCTTCCTTCCTTCCTTCCTTCCTTCCTTCTTTTAGTTTCAATTGAAAGTTTGCAACTGCAACCAAATTGCTGACTGGAGGAATCTAACTTGCTTCATGCCGAGAGTCACTCGTCACAGAGCAGGGGAAAGCCTTCTTTTGATTGAGATTGGCCATCAGACATAAAAAAGGGTATCAGAGAGGATTTTTAAAACGTGTCTCATGTGAAACCATCACGTACATCCTACACTGAGGCTTACCAAGCTTCTTCAGGAGACAAAACAGCATCTCCCCGGAGGAAAGAAAATCTTCATTTTGTTTTTGTTTTTCTCACGTGAGCACAAGTTGGTTTTTACGGCAAAATATCCTTGGTCTTTGACTTCTGTGGCATTCCATGAGCATCAGAACATAAACTACCCAACACACACAAAAATTGCATGCTCTATTCAGATCAATAGAACAAGACGGAAAATTAACTAAATGCAGAGCTTTCTAGGGCTGGGTGTGGTGGCTCACGCCTATAATCCCAGCACTTTAGGAGGCTGGGGCAGGCAGATCACCTGAGATCAGGAGTTCAAGACCAGCCTGGCCAACATGGTGAAACCCTGTTTCTACTAAAAATACAAAAAGTATCCGTGCATGGTGGTGGGCACCTATAATCACAGCTACTCGGGAGGCTGAGGTGGGAGAATCACTTGAATCTGGGAGACAGAGGTTGCAGTGAGTCGAGATCACACCACTGCACTCCAGCCTGGGTGACAGAGCAAGACTCCGTCTTAATTTAAAAATACTAACAGTAATAATTCACCATAATATGCAGAGTTAAACAAGAGGCAAACCTGAATAAACAGTTTCTATGTACACCCAGGTCATAGGATAGAATTCATGTTGAATATTCTAGCATTTCTTAACAGACAGGAATTTGTTCTCACTGTTTTACTGTGCTGTCTGTGGGCATATTGTCTATATGATTAGCATGTGAAAAACCAAAAAGCAGCAAGTCCTACTCGTCTTTTCATTGTTTTACTTAGAAAATTGGTTATATTAGGGAGTAAATAATATCTCCAGGATTCCATTTGTAGCCAATTCTAGTCTCTTTTATCAGTAATTCACTTTGCCTTTCAGTCAGTTGTTCATGGAGAAACTATATAAATTACTTATTCTACAAGTAAACATCAACACATACAATGGGATACCACTCATCCTTTAAAAGAAATGAGATCTACTACATGGATGAACTTTAACAACATTATGCTAAATGTAATAAGCCAGGCAGAAATGTACAAATATTGTGTGATTCCATATGTATGAGGAACTTAGAATAGGCAAAGTCAGAAACAGAAAGTTAGTTAGATTCCTATGGGATGAGTGTTAGGGGGATTGCAGAGTTATTGTTTAATGGACAACAAGTTTTGGTTTGGTACGATAACAAATTTCTGGAAATGAATAATGTGAATAGATCTACTATCACTGAGTTGTATACTTCAAGTCGTTAGTATGGTAAATTTAGTGTTATTATCTTTTATCACAATTTTTAAATGGCCCAAATAAGTACAAATCAACATAACATTATTTATTTGCTTACTAGCTGGGAAACTATATATTAAATTTCTTTATAAAAAAGCTCAAATGTGAAATGTTTTTGTCCAAAAAACATGTATGTCCAAAAAATAGATCAAAGTAACTCTGGAAACCCTTCAGACATTAGGAATAAGATAGCTGGGAAAGAAAGAGTGAAGGCCGGCTCTGATCGCCAGACAGAACTGTGGGCCCTGAGCAGACTATCACTGACACGTCCTCAATAATTCCACCACAGGCTAGATATTCAGCAACCACTTGGCTTTGCTTTCAATTAAAAGATTACCTTTTCATTTAATTTAAAAAGTTGAAATTCCAGGGGATCACTTGCTGATTGCTATGATTTAAAAAATAGATATATTTGAGTTTTAACTTGGCTTGTAATTTTATAGGAAGAGTGTGAAAGTGTAAAGGACGAGAGAAAGTGTCACCTTTTCTTTTCGCAAGAGAAAGCGTGACTTCGAGATTGGCAAAGACATAAAATATGGAAACCTTATGAGATGCATCTGGGTGGGCTGGTGCTGGCAACGCTATCCCCAGAAATACCCAAGAGAAAGAAAAGCTAATGTATATGTCAAAACCATTTACATAGATGTTCAAAGAGGTATTATTCATGATAGCCAAAAAACCCCAGAATCAATCCAAACATCTACCTACTGATGAACAAATAAACGAAGGTAGCATATCTGTACAATGAAATATTCTTCAGCATTTAAAAAGTAATGAGGTACTGACACATGCTATACCATTGATGACATATATACATAATGTGATTCAGAAGAAGGAAATCCAGCTATTTGTGGCAGCATGGATGAACATAAAGGACATTTTGCTAAATTAAATAAGACCAGAGAGACAAATACTGCATATTCTCACTGACACAGGGAATCTAAAGACGTCTAACTCAAAGAAACAGAGAGTAGAAGGGAGGTTGCGAGGGGCTGAGGAATGGGAAATTGGGGGATATAGCCAAAGGGCACAAACTTTCCAGTGTAAGACGAATAAGTTTTGGAGATCAAATACACAGTACAGTAACTATACTTAACAATAATACTAACACTGTATAGTTATGGTAACTATACAGTTATACTCAAAATTTGCTGAGAGAGTAGATCTTAAATGTTCTCAACACACACACACACCCCCCAAGTAACTATATAAGGCGATGGATATGTTAATTAGCTTAATTATGATCATCATTTCATTATATATATATCAAAGCATCAGATTGTACATATTAAATATATACAATTTTTATTTGTCAAAAAATTGTGAAAGATCAATATTAATGCCATGATTTTTTCAGTTACTGCAGCAAAAGTGGAGAAGAGCAGTTTTAGAATTCTGCAATTCTGCATTTCATGTTGTACTCACGTAATTTATTTATGTTCCTTTTCCAGAAGATCAGGTCTTTCGGTGCTTCATAAATCACTAGGCATGCTCATTTCTCTGAAAAGCTTATATTTTAGGCAATCTTATAGTTAAATAAGTTGTTTCATGAATAAAACACCACTGATGTATAGCCATACCAAGCTTTACGCATTCACATAGTTATTGTTTTATAAGTAAAATCCTGTTGTTAAACTTGAGTTCCACAAAATTTAATATTCTGAAAGACCTACCTTGTAACAGCAACATGAACCTCTCCAACATGTCTAAATCTCATCCTTGGAGCTGACCACGAGGAAAGACAGCCTCAGAGACCGTCTGGGTTCAGCCATTCCCGCAGTGGATGAAGGTCTTCTCAAGTCTCTGCTGGTGTGTGTGGAGCAGCAGAGCTGGCTTCCTGCCTCCAATTAACTGGCAAATAATATTACAATCCGGGCTGCTCTGAGCCCAAATCAGATGATTTTAGAGTGCTGCTTCTCACAGAGAATACAGAAAGCTAATCAGAATGGTCAGCGTAATTCTTCCCTGCTCAGTGTCAGAAAAGGAGACATCTATTTCAAGTTACTCTGCTCAAGAAATTTTAACATGATTTACCAGAAACAAAGGTGAACCTACAGCCAGTAGTAAGAAAATCTCAAGACATGATCACATTGCTCAGTATAGTTCAGTTCTGTTTAGATTTATTGAGCTCTTACTATTTAAAAAACATGGACATGGAATCTGGAGATACTAAGTGGAATAAGACCCTGTGTACTCTCTCAAGGCCAGGGCAAGGATTGGTGACATTGGGTGAGACACAACATTTCCCTGGGTTCTGGCTGCCTCATTTATGAAAAGCAACAATTTGAGTAGTTGAGTTCTAAAGTTCCATTTGTGTTAAAAGGAATTTTTACAAACAAGCAAAAAACTTTCTTTTTCTAGAAATCCTTAGATAGCAGAGTAGGTTTTATCTTAAGATCCATGTTTTTAAATGACAGCGTCATGAACATAAAAGAAGGGAATATATCTGGCCGCAGTATTTAAATTACTCTTTGTTATTGGTATCAGAATATTGCAGTTTCTATTTTATGTCATCAAGTTTTCTTATTCCAAGAAGCAAGGCAAATAAACCCACAATTTTCTACTAATTTTTCAGAAGTTGGGAATTATTTTCTAGTAAGAGAGCATGAAACCACTTTTCTTACTTACACATCTGTAGACATCTGAACTCCCATGCCAAGAGGGGATGCCAGAAGAGGTGAGGTGAGGGGGTAACTTTGGTTAGTGAGGGCTCCCAGGGTCAGCATGCTGGGGGGTCTTCTAACTGGAGTTGGGATAATGCTACAATCCAAGTCAAGTGCAGAACCAGAAACAACATGACAGCGGGTGAGCCAGAGAAGGGAGATCCAATGGGTTCCCAGAGAAGGGAGATCCAGAGAAGGGAGATCCAAGGGAGATCAGAGGTGACCCCCAAGACCTAGAGTGAAGTAATACAGAGTAGGCCAATGAAGGAAACCAACATAAACAGAGAAGGCAAAGCAAGAGCATGATTCTAGGAAATACCTGGGACCAGGTAGGTCCAGGCTGGGGGTTGCAGTGGGATTAAAGGACCTGGTAGGTTATCAAGGCACATATTTATGATGACCTCATATCTGGGCTGTTCTAGGAAAGTCCCAATTTCCAACATCGTAGTATTCTTGTCATATCCTGCAACCCAAGTGCCTTCATTCAGCTGTACTTGGCACCTCTGCTTGGCCAGGTGCTGGGCTAAGAATCTGCGATGTAGTCGGAACCAAGGCATAGACTCTGCTTTCAGGTTGCCCAGTGTCCTGTGCAGGGGACTAAGGATTATAGCAAGTATGGTAGCAAGCACAACTACTGGGTTATTGTAATAAAACCTAATCTCTCCCTCAAAATTATTATAATCGCTTATCATTACTCTGATCTGATCTTCTTTTAAGAAATAAAGGATTTTGGGGGAGGCCGAGGTGGGTGGATCACCTGAGGTTAGGAGTTCATGACCAGCCTGGCCAACATGGTAAAACCCCGTGTCTACTAAAAATACAAAAATTAGCCTGGCATGGTGGCACATGCTTGTAATCCAAGCTACTCAAGAGGCTGAGGCAGGAGAATCACTTGAACCCAGGAGGCAGAGGTTGCAGTGAGCTAGGATGGTGCCACTGCACTCTAGCCTGGGCAACAGAGTAAGATTCTGTCAAGAAAGAAAGGAAAGAAAGAGAGAGAGAGAGAGAAAGAAAAAAGAAGAAAGAAAGAAAGAAAGAAAGAAAGAAAGAAAGAAAGAAAGAAAGAAAGAAAGAAAGAAAGAAAGAAAGAAAGAAAGAAAGAAGGAGAAAGAAAGAGAAGAAAGAAAGAAAGAAAGAAAGAAAGAAAGAAAGAAAGAAAGAAAGAAAGAAAGAAAGAAAGAGAAGGAAGGAAGGAAGGAAGGAAGGAAGGAAGGAAGGAAGGAAGGAAGGAAGGAAGGAAGGAAAAAGAAAGAAAGAAGGAAGGAAGGAAGAAAGGAAGGAAGGAAGGAAGGAAAGAAAGAAAGAAAGAAAGAAAGAAAGAAAGAAAGAAAGAAAGAAAGAAAGAAAGAAAGAAAGAAAGAGAAAGAAAGAAAGAGAGAGAAAGAAAGAAGAGGAGGAGGAGGAAGGGAGGGAGGGAGGCAGGATTTTTGCAAAGTTCGCACACAGACACTGAGTTCTTTGGGGATAGCAGACAATGTATACTAGACCTTGCCTATGCTAACCATGAGATGTCCACTTTGACACACTTGTGGCTGAGACCTCCTGCCGATCACCTGCCGATCAATGTCTATCACATTATAGACAGATGCACTGTCTATAATAGAGGAGGGAGAGATGAATCTGGACGCAAATCCTGAGGTTGGACAAATAATTTTACGAGTTTGCACTCATCACAAGGTGTATCTCCCAGTTACTGGATTGTCTTATATTTGTTTCTTGTGTGGAATTTTCACTGGCTTCCCATTTAAATTGAAAAATAAAAGCAAATAAATATTTCTTTACTAATTCTCTAGAATTAGGCCCATGGCCTGGGCTTGCAGGGTGTGCAGCTGAGCAGTGCTGGGAGGGCAGCAGAGGGGGCAACAGCACCGCCAGATCCAGGTCCGGGCACCAAACTGAGCACGACGCCAGGAAGTCCAGGACAAGCCTGGATTGGACACAGTGAATGGATATCAAACCTGGGGCATGCCAAGGAAATATTTTCAAAGTTGGAAAAGTATGTTGATATAGATGCTGGAAAGTATACCATTGGCTTGGGCCAGGCCAAGATGGGCTTCTGCACACATAGAGAAGAGATCAACTCTCTTTGCATGCCTGTGGTTCAGAATCTTGTGGAGAGAAATGACCTTTCCTATGATTGCATTGGGCAAATGGAAGGTGGAAGAGAGACAATCATCGACAAATCAGTCAGTGAAGTCTAATTTGATGTAGCTGTTTGAGGATTCTGGGGATATAGATGTAGAGGGAACCGACACAACTCATGCATTCTATGGAGTCCCAGCTGCTGTCTTCAGTGTTGCTAACTGGATTGAGTCCAGCTCCTGGGATGGACAGTTTGCCCTGGAGGTTGGAGGAGATATTGCTGTATATCCCACAGGAAATGTTAGACTGACAGGTGGAGTTGGAGCGGTAGCTCTGCTAATTAGGTCAAATGCAACTTTAATTTTTGAACGAGGGCTTCGTGGGACACATATGCAATGTGCCTATGACTTTTATGAGCCTGATATGCTCTCTGAATGTCCTATAGTAGATGGAAAACCCTCCATACTGTGCTGCTTCAGTGTGTTAGACCACTGCTATTCTGTCGACTGCAAAAAGACCCATGCCTAGTTGCAGAAAGAAGGAAATGATCAAGATTTTACCTTGAATAATTTTGGCATCTTGATCCTTCACTCACCATATTGTAAACTGGTCTCGGACGTTGCGGAATGACTTCCTTAATGATCAGAACAGAGATAAAAACAGTGTTTAGAATGGCCTGGAAGCCTGTGGGAATGTTAAATTAGAAGACATCTATTTTGATACAAACGTGGAGATGGCATTTACGAAGGATAGTTCTGAACTCTTCCATCAGAAAGCAAAGGCATCTTTGCTATATCCAATGAAACAGAAACACGTACACATCGTCAGTATATGGTTCCTCACAACTGTCCCAGCGCAGTACTCACCTCAGCAACGATCAGGGAAGAGACTGGAGTGTTCTTGTGTGGTTCTGGTTCAGCCGCCACCCTGTACTCTCTTAAAGTTACACAAGATGCCTCACCAGGGTCTGCTATTGATAAAATAACAGCAAGCTTATGGGATCTTAAATCAAGGTGTAGCTCAAGAACTTGTGTGGTACCAGGTGTCTTTGTTGAAAACGTGAAACTCAAAGAGGACACCCATCATTTGGTCAACTCTGTTCCCCGGGGCCCAAGAGATTCACTCTTTGAAGAAACATGGTACTTAGCTAGGGTAGGTGAAAAGCACAGAAGAACTTACGCTCCGTGTCCTTCTCCAAGTGATGACACTTGGGATGAAGGAGTCAGACTTGTGCATTCAAACACAGTAACTGATCATATTCCAAGACCTGCTAAGACAGTGCCAAGACTCCCTGCCACGGCAGCAGAAATGGGAGGAGCTCTCATTAGTAACGGGGAACATCAAGATATTCTGTGAGGTGCAAGGCTTCGGTGTGAGGGTGGGGATGGGATTACATGTTGCTCAAATTTTTATGTGACTGACATGGAGCCTGGATGACCATCGTGTACTTGGGAAAGTCTCTTTTACTCAGTTTGCTGGGATGTTTCCCATTGTGGTCTGGCCAATGCCAAGTGCACTTGAGTGATGTTAAGGGCTTTGTAAAACTGCAGACCTCTCTGGCCATTCGTATACATGAAGTTTAGTTTTCACCCATGGTATAATGAACCCTGTACTTCTGTCAGAAAGTAGAGGTACTAACCTTCAATTAAATTTTTTAAAAATGGGTAAGAATTTTGTAGTTTGAACAACTAGCTTACTGAAAGTACCTGTGGTTCTTGAAAAACATTTATAGCTTGGGAAATGTGGTCTTAAAACGTGATATGCACAGATTCTTTGACAATGGCAAGACAAGGCCAGCCGTGACAAAAGTTGTTGTAATGACCTCTGAACAGAGAGACACTGACATTGACCAGGCTTCTGGTATAGGAAACATGGTACATTCCAAAGCCGTGAATAAAGCTCTAGGTGGCTCCTGAATCAGTTCATGGCAGGTTATGGTGAGCAACATTGAGATGTTAACGGAGGTGTGGATGAGGACATTCACTGTCGCCATCCTTCTTTGCAACTTATTTTGAACAATGAACGAAACATATTTTTGGTTGTCTTTTTAAAAATTATCAATGGAAAGGAAGGATGGAGCAGGACATTATTAGGTTACTTCTCATGCTTCAGTGTTATAAATTCAACATATCCACTGAAAGCCTAAATTCATGGTGTAAAACGGTTCTTTTCATTTTTTCTCTTTCTCCTTTTTTTTTTTCCTTTTGGTATCTTCTGAGTGAAAATGACAAGGTACAACCCAAGTTTTTACATAGTCTAACTAGAAGTATTCCACTTCAAGGTCTGAGAGTTGGATTTATGAAGCATTTTCTTAGACTTTTACCTCTAAAAGAGAACAAAGAAAACCTATCACCCAGGATAGATAAGAAGATTGGTTAGACAGCCTTTGTGGTGCTGACAATGAGCCTTATAGACTGTAAAATACGGATAGTTTGAACTAAGGTACAGAACTAAATCTTCTAAACTTTATTTGCTGTAAAATAAATAATTTCTTATTTTAAAGGAAAAAACCAATTCCTAAGTTTTTATAAAATTTTCTCAAGAAGGCTCACTTGCAAACATTTTGAAGTAAACAATGTCAGAGCAGTCATGCACTGCCCTCTGGTGGTCACATGAGAGCATGACACACAAATGCTGCAGGGCTCTGCATTTGGCGTCAGCAAAAGAAGCCAACATTCAAATTTAGATATCGCTATGGGCTTGCAGTTAGATCATACCCAAATTTCGTAAGAATCAATGTTTGGAAGACAACTTCGAGAGGAAGTCATTGTTTCTTCATTTCACATTTGTAAAAAGGAGATCTCCTTCCAAGTGTGGTATTTCAGGGAGTATTTATTGAGCACATAGATTCCAGCGCAGAAAATAGAGACCAGGTCACTGTCTCATAGCAGGGTAGGGGGTCGGGGAAAAGGGGCAGCAGTGCTGGGAAATGTTGAGAATGACTGGCCAACATCACAACTATGTATATCTGGCTTAGAGAAAATAGTATATCAAACCAAAGCCCATTGATGGAATCCTTCTGATTACTTAAACAGTGCATTTTATAAAATTTGAGAACTATTACCCAACATATTTGTATGCTTTCATCTAAACTTAGACACGGAGTTTTTCCAAACACAGCATCAACTTACATTCCCAGTTACTTTTCTCACTTAATATGAGCCCTAATCCATGCTATTCAATTGTTTTTGAAAATCTGATTTTCATTGCTGCACAGAACCTTAATATATCTGGTACATAAATTACATGCTTCCATAGCTTCTGCTGCTGTCTCCCTCCACCAAACAAATCTGGTTTATTTCTAAAAGTGGAGCTCAATCACTATCTTCTGCAGGCAGTTTCCCATTCTAGAATAATTCATGGGACTTCTAAGACTTTCACTTTATCCTTCTGTCTCTTAGGATAGCAGGCACTCCATACCATGTCTTATCTCCCTCTAAATACTGAGAGCTTCTCCAAGGTCAAGATGCTGCTGAATTAGCTCTCTGTCCAGCTCTTAGCACAGTGCTCAGAATACAGCAGACACTCAATAAAAATTGGAGAAACACAATAAATCCAAACAAGTTATTTACTGTTGCAGAGAACTCTAGTCGTCTGTCAAAGTCCATTCTCCCCTTCTCTACACACACAGTTGGACTACATTTCCCAGGCTCCCTTGTATTATGCGTGGTCACATGACCAGTTCTTGCCGCAGGAAGAGGCGTGGGATTAATGTGAGCCACTGCCAGTACAGGCCCGTAAAATCCTGCTGCGGACATTTCTTCGTGCTCTTTCTTCTTCTGTGGATGGATGCAAGTAGGGAGGAAGCCCCAGATATCAAAGTCAAAATAAAATATGTTGGTGAATCTGTAAATTTAAATGTTTTATTTGGGAAAGCACAAATTGCAGTTCAGGGAATACACTTAGTCCAAGTGGTCTTCAGAATGTCCAAGAACAAAGAGAAGATTGGAGGTTTTATAAAAAGAGCTATGTTATGTTTTGTTTTGAAAATAAGGTCATCAGCATGAGTAAAATTTTAGAGAATTGGCATCCTCTAATTGGTGAGTGGTGGTGGTGGGTAAAACTAGCCTTAGCTTCCTGGCAGGTCATCGTAGAAACTAATAGAAAACTGGTTTCAGGTTACAGTAGGCAGTTTCAGCTGCTGGGCTTGCAGAGAATTACATTCTCAGAACAATGTTATATTCCCTGAGTGCTTTTTCCCTCTGGTCTCTGGACTCTTGTTTTAGCTGGGTCTGACAAGAATGACCCAATTTACATGATCACCATTCACAGGAATGGTGAATGCACAAGAAGGAAACACCCTGGGTTCCTGGATGACCACAGGGAGGAAAGTTGCCTCTCCAACCTGGGCACCCATCTAGCAATGCCGGGGGGGCGGTGCAACATACAGTGTTATGCCACTGAAATTGTTTATTCAATGTAACCTCATTAATACAGCTGCTTACAAATTCGATCACAGGATAACTTACATAATCATCTCTGTGTCACATTTAAAATGACAGAAGTCCATCAGGCCTTGCCAATGCTGCTCTTCCATTGACCCTGCTGTTCTGACCCAGCCATTTTACCTCAGAGAACTTCCATCCCTCATAATGTTTTAAATCTCTGCTCAATAAACACTGACATCAGAATTATACTAATATTTTAAAAGTTTTGTTGAGAAGCAACTTTAAGAGTAAACTTCAACAGTAAATTTTAATTATTTAATACTTTTTAAATATAGCACATGATATGGTTTGCCTGTGTCCCCACCAAAATCTCATCTTAAATTCCCATGTGTTATGGGAGGGACCTGGTAGGAGGTAATTGGATCATGGGGGGCAGGTCTTTCCTGTGCTGTTCTTGTGATAGTGAATAAGTCTCATGAGATCTGATGGTATTATAAGGGGGAGTTTCCTTGCACAAGCTCTCTCTTTGCCTGCCACCATCCACGTAAGATGTGACTTGCTCTTCCTTGCCTTCCACCATGACTGTGAGGCCTCCCCAGCCATGTGGAACTGTAAGTCCATTAAACCTTTCTTTTATAAATTGCCCATTCTCATGTGTGCGTTTACCAGCAGTGTGAAAACAGACTAATACCGTAATCAGTATCAGTAGAGTATCAGTAGAGTGACGCACTGCTGAAAAGATACCCAAAAATGTGGAAGTGACTTTGGAACTGGGTAACAGACAGGGGTTGGAACAGTTTGGAGGGCTCAAAAGAAGGCAGGAAAATGTGGGAAAGTTTGGAACTCCCTAGAGACTTGTTGAATGGCTTTGCCCAAAATGCTGATAATGATATGGACAAGGAAATCTAGGTCTCAGATGGAGATGAGGAACTTGTTGGGACCTGGAGCAAAGGTTACTCTTGTTATGTTTTAGCAAAGAGACTGGCAGTATTTTTCCCCGGCCCTAGAGATTTGTGGAACTTTGAACTTGAGAGAGATGATTTAGGGTATCTGGCAGAAGAAATTTCTAAGCAGCAAAGCATTCAAGAGGTGACTTGGGTGCTGTTTAAGGCATTCAGCTTTAAAAGGAAAATAGAGCATAAAAATTTTGGAAAATTTGCAGCCTCGCAATGTGATAGAAAACAAAAGCTCATTTTCTGAGGAGAAAATCAAGTAGGCTGCAGGAATTTGCATAAGCAATGAGGAGTTGAAGGTGAACCACCAAGACAATGGGGAAAACATCTCCAGGGTATGTCACAGACCTTTGCAGCAGCCTCTTCCATCACAGGCCCAGAGGCTTGGGATGATAAAATGGTTTTGTAGGCAGGCCCCAGGATCCCCCTGTAGTGTGCAGCCTAGGGACTTGGTGCCCTGCATACAGCTGCTCTAGCCATAGCTAAAAGGGGCCAAGGTATAATTCGGGCTGTGGCTTTAGGAGGTGCAAGTGCCAAGTCTTGGCAGCTTCCATGTGATGTTGAGCCTTCCAGTGCACAGAAGGAAGAATTGACATTTGGGAACCTCTGCCTAGATTCCAGAGGATATATGGAAATGCCTGGATCTCTAGGAAGAAGTTTGCCACAGGGACAGGCTCCTCATGGAGAACCTCTGCTAGGGCAGTGCAGAAGGGAAATATGGGGGTCAGATCTCCCACACAGAGTCCCTATTGGGGCACTGCCTAGTGGAGCTGTGAGAAGAAGGCCACTGTCCTCCCTACCCCAGAATGGTAGATCCACTGATATCTTGCACCATACACCTGGAAAAGCCATAGACACTCAATGCCAGCCCATGAAAGCATCTGGGAGGAAGGCTGTACCCTGCAAAGCCATAGGGGCAGAGCTGCCCAAGACCGTGGGAACCACCTCTTGCATCAGTGTAACCTGGATGTGAGACATGGAGTCAAAGATCATTTTTTTGGAGCTTTAAGATTTGACTGCCCACTGGATTTTGGACTTGCAGGCAGCCTGTAGCCCCTTTGTTTTGGCCAACTTCTCCCATTTGGAATGGTTGTATTTACCCAATACCTATAACCCCATCATATCTAGGAAGTAACTAACTTGCTTTTGATTTTACAGATTAGGCAGAAAGGACTTGCCTTGTCTCAAATGAGACTTTGGACTGTGGACTTTTGAATTAATGCTGAAATGAGTTAAAACTCTGGGGACTGTTGGGAAGTCACGATTGGTTTTGAAATGTGAGGACGTGAGATTTGGGAGGGGCCAGGGCTGGAATGATATGGTTTGGCTGTGTTCCCACCAAAATCTCATCTTGAATTCCCACGTGTTATGGGAGGAACCTGGTGGGAGGTAATTGAATCATGGGGGCAGGTCTTTCTCATGCTGTTTTTGTGATAGTGAATGAGTCTCACAAGACCTGATGGTTTCATAAAAAGAAGTTTTATTGCACAAGCTCTCTCTTTGCCTGCCTCCATCCACATAAGATGTAACTTGCTCTTCCTTGCCTTCCACCATGATTGTGAGGCCTCCCCAGCCATGTGCAACTGTAAGTCCATTAAACCTCTTTCTTTTGTAAATTGCCCAGTCTTGTGTATGTCTTTATCAGCAGTGTGAAAATTGACTAATACAGCACAGTAAACCAGTTATAATTTATTCATTACAATTTATTGATTCAGTTTATTTGGAATTTACTGAAAATGTCTGTCTGAAGATCAATTATGTTTTATATAAATAACTTGACTTCTCTTACACATCGTGATTTGCTGACTATAGATTCTGCCTTTTAAGTTGTCCCAAGGAATTATTATTTCTATCTTTTTAAGCACTTTAGGTCAAATAATGTATATCAAATATTTTTAAAAGTATTTATCTCCCACCAATTTTTTGTCAACAGTGATTTTTACCATGGGCAACTTTCACCACTACCAGTTTTATTTTGACCTCCAGTAATATTCACTACGGAGGTCAAAGCATCCCTGGGAACAACACAGTGAGGTGAAAGCATTCTACTTCTTTCATTTACAGAGGTTCAATTCTGTCCCAGTTTAGGAACATACCATTTGCTCAAAAGTCTCCACAATCCTCCACCTCTGCCCACCCATTTAGGCTATAAAAGAGGATTTTCTAAGAGCTCCTCTGGCCACTTGCCAGGAGGTCAAAGGTAGCCCAGGGTGGCCCAAAGCAGGCCAGTCCAATCCAGGCCATGCCTGTGAGCCCATCTGGGCAGCCCCACACCCTCCACCTGAGTGTGGGGGACAGGAAACCTGAGGGGAGGGCCCATCCTGGCAAGAGCATGTTGGTGGTGATTGTAACTCCGGTGGTTCTTGTCATGTTCTTCCCCATATCAGGATGGCAGGGAGTGCTGGGGAGGCTCCTATCTGCCCCCATGTCAATCCTGGGCCCTCAGACTCCCATCTCCTCTCCTTCCAAGGTGGATGTCTGTGACACAAGGATATGTGTGCAGTCAGGGAGCAGAACCGGTCCAACAATGGCCAGGCAAAGCTCTAGTGCTTTCTACTGGCTACTAGGCAAGCACTGCCTTTATTGAACTCGAGGCAGGAGATCTACATGGAGCTGGTCAACAGGCCCTCTACTCCATCTCATTCCATGAGGGGCAGCAGCCTCATGCTACCAACAGGGGCAGGCACTGGCTCAGGTGGGAGTGGACACAGAGAAGACTCCACACTAGGGGCCTGAAACAGCCAAAGAGGGCCCTGAAGATTATGATCAATGAGAAGATGCAACAACAACAACAACAACAAAAGAAAGCGATAATGTTTGGTTACTTAAGGAAAGATCTGTTAGCACTGTTTGCAGAGAAAGCGATCAGGCAACACACAGTAAGTCATGAGCAGGTGGAGAATTAGAAGACAAGCAAGTAAACCAAGAAGTAAAGCAAGAACCCGAGAGTAGTTCATTGCTTATCTTTAGGCGGGTGATCTCTTAAACACCAATGTGAAGTCGGACCAGCTTTATTGGTCCATTTGGAGGAGTCAGTATCTGGTTTGTACTGCCTACTGCCAACTGATGTTTGGATG
The DNA here is from genome assembly GCF_043159975.1 of Macaca nemestrina. Taxonomy (NCBI): domain Eukaryota; kingdom Metazoa; phylum Chordata; class Mammalia; order Primates; family Cercopithecidae; genus Macaca; species Macaca nemestrina. The sequence continues at coordinate 9,204,228 of NC_092125.1, read as the reverse complement.
ATCTTGGCTATGGTGTTCTACCATGTGGTTTCCATTCCTGGAGGTGTTTCTGCATACAAGGTGCTGTGAATCCAAAGACTGTACTAGGACCAGCATAACTTGGGTATGATGGATTCACAGCTTGACTCCTTTCTATTTGACTGAAGAACAGGTCACCATTAGCACCTCATAAGGTCTGATCCAACAAGGACAAAGCTGATCTTCCAGATGTTCATTCTTCTAGGACTTTAATAAAACCCAGTCTCCAGGACAGAGGTGGTGCAGAGGAACATCTGCGGGCAATATTAACCTGCTAGAAGTGAACTCATGTATAGCAGTGAGAGAGACTTCCAGTGATGGAACACACCTGACAGCATCTAATTCTTTAGTTCAGCTTCCCTCCAGGTCCCCCAGTCTATCCTTTGAGCATAGGAAGTGTCTCCTATGTAACAGTTAAGAGGGGCTCAATTAGAGTTTGCTTCAAGGGGCCACTCTCATCTGAAGCAGAGCGATGGGTAAGACCTCATCCCTGAGGTAAATTAGTCTCCTGACAAATTTTAGCTACAGTCTTTTTAAGAGCATGATTCATCTTTTCTGTCTTGCCAGTAGATTGTGGTTGCCAAGAAGCGTTTAATTTCCAATGAATGTCTATGCACCAGAGACTTCTTGAGTTATTTTTGTTATAAAGGCTCTTCTACTGTCTCTTTGAATAGATATGGGTAGCCCAAATTGGGGAACTATTTCTTTTAATAGAGCAGTTACAATCTCAGAAGCCTTTTCCAACTGATGGGGAAATACTTCCATCCATCCAAGTGAAAGCATCCATAAATACCAACAAAATCCCTGAAATTCTGGGTGGCTCTCAACAAAGTACATTCAATTTATCTGTCTTTTCTGAGTCCAGAGCCTCTGGGTTGTACCCCTTTTATCATTAGTGCAGGTCCTGATTGGGTGTCTAATATGGCTTGGTCCTTGCCTAACCTTCCAAAAGTAAGTCAATATCCTCCTTTTGGTTCTGATAGAGAAGTACACAGTGGGGAGTGTATACAGCAGTGGGCTGATCCAAGATGACCTTTTCTGCTTCTTGTAGTAAATCACAGGTGGCTGCTACCACCCTCAGGCATATGGGCCATCCCTCAGCCCTTACGTCCAGCTGCTTTGACAAACAGGCATTGGATCTTCTCACATTACCTAGATTTGGGGTTAATGTCTCAAAGTTGATCCCCTGCCTTTAATGGACAAACAGGTCAAAAGGCATTCTAATGTTTGGAAGACCTAGAGCAGGAACAATGAATGAGTCTGTCATTTTTATTTAATAACTTGGAAGGGCTTATGGTGTTCATGAGTGCAATTGAGAGGCTCATTGTCTCTTCCTTTAAAAGCTTTCTGAAGGGGCCTAGCTATCAGTTCAAAATTGGGCATGCAGATATGAAAAACCCTGTCATACCTAGGAATCCATGCAATCGTTTCCTGGTAGTAGGTACTGCTACCTTCACCAGTGCCTCTTTTGGATCAAGGTATAAACTCCTCTACCTTTGTGACAATTCAAATTTTAAGTATTTAACAGAAGTCTGGGGAAATCTGGGCCTTTTTCTTGCAGACTTTAGTAGCCCTATTCAGCTAGAAAATTTAAGTTCCAAATTGTGTTCTGGCCTGAGGCTTCTTCATCCTTGCTGGCAACTAGGATGTGACCCTTCTTTTAATTAGATATCCTTATATCTCTGGTTAAGATTTCATCAGAAGTGGTGGGAGAATTCTTAAAACTTTGAGAGAGAACAGTCCAACAATGTTGTTTGATCCTAGTCTCAGGAACTTCCCATGTAAAAGCAAAATGTCCTGAGAGTTGGAGCTTAGAGATGTGCAAAAAATAAAAATAAAAAATGCATCCTTAAGGTCCACAAGAGTAAACCAGCTTAAGTCTCTAGACAGAATAGTAACTAAAGCATAAGGGTTAGGCTCCAGTAGGTGGATATCTTCTACAATCTAATTAATGGCTGTTAAGTCCTGCATACCTCAATAGTCTTGTGTGCCTGCTTTTGTACTAACAAAATTAGGGTGTGATATGGGAACCAGCATGGGCAGATGAGGTCCCATTCAAGAAAGGCAGTTAAGAAAGGAGAGGCTTGCTGGGGTGGCTCACACTTATAATTTTAGCACTTTAGGAGGCTGAGGCAGGAGGATCACTTGAGGCCAGGAGTTGCAGACCAGTCACTGTGTTTCTTCAATGGCTGAGGAAACATAGTGAGACCACATATTGAAAGAAAAGAAAGATAAAGAAAGAAAGAGAGAGAGAGAAAGAAAAAGAAAGAAAGAAAGAAAGAAAGAAAGAAAGAAAGAAAGAAAGAAAGAAAGAAAGAAAGAAAGAAAGAAAGAAAGAAAGGAAGGAAGGAAGGAAGGAAGGAAGAAAGGGAGAGAAAGAGAGAGAGAAAGAAAGAAAGAGAGAAAGAGAAAGAGAGAGAGAAAGAGAAGAAGAGAGGAAGAGAGAAAGAGAGGAAGGGAGGAAGAGAGAGAGAGAAAGAGAGGAAGGAAGGGAGGAAGGAAGGAAGGAAGGAAGGAACGAAGGAAGGAAGGAAGGAAGGAAGGAAGGAAGGAAGGAAGGAAGGAAGGAAGGAAGGAAGGAAGGAAGGAAAAGTGGAATATCTAACTTATAAGTGGAATAATAACTTTCCTTCAGTGCATACCGTCTCAAGTTTGTAACTCTCAATGCAGGAAGAACTTTAACATGCATAGGTGTTGTTCTCTTTGCCCATCACACCCTCCAATCCACCTGCATATCCAGTCTTACAAGATGTCTTCAGGGACCTCCACTGGGGATTCCTTGACTTGCAGCAGCACCACCTGGAGGCTGATGCTTGTTCTGGTGGCACTTTAATGTACCTCCCTCTGGGTGCAAAAGATACTAGCATTCAGCTTGGTTAGTAGGTCTCATCCTAGCAGTGAGACAGGGCACTCAAGCATATATTTAAAAACCATGTTTTAGGTGTGATTTGCCCACTTGGTGATCTAAAGATTAGAGAAATGACTTTTTCAAGGTTTCTCCAGGGATTCTAGCTATTAGCATTGTTTTCAGATAACTTGTAAAGTCTAATACTATGAACCGAATAGGTAGCCCCAGTATCAATCAGAAAATCCAGAAGATGATTTCCTATCATCATGGTCACTCAGGGTTGCATGTGGAAAATCTTAATGGGATCAGTAGAGTCAGAATTAGTGCCCAGGTTTCATCATTCCTCATCACTACTGGTGATCTCAGGCATTTGGTGCATTGACTGATGCCTATCTTCTTCAAGAGTCTTATTTTGGTTGGGGCATTCAGTCTTCCAATGGCCTTCTTGTTTACAGTAGGCATATTGGTGGGGTCCCATTATGAGGTGTCTTATGTGGTTTGGATTCTGGGATGGGGGGCCACCTATGTTTAATTGCAGTCTTCCGACTTGTGGACCGTGGGTCATTTCCTCGGTCAGTGCCACTGCCAGCAAGGCAGCTTACTGTTTCACTTTCTGGACTTGATTCTGCTACTGAAAATCTTTAAAACAATGTCAACCATTTGAGACATCAACATCCCCAGGGTCTCCTCTGTTTTCTGTAGTTTCTTCTGAATATCCAGAGCTCTTTGGCTAATATAGTTTATATTTACCATTTTTAAGTTCTCAGGGGCCTCTGAATCTATATCAGTGTATTGCCTGCACATTTTAAAAAGCCCTACCAGAAATTCTGAAGGGTCTTCTTTAGGTTTTGGTTGTATCTCCTGCATTTTATTTAGACTCCTTTGTTTCGGAACTCCCTTATGAAGCACTGCTAAAAAGCAATTTTGGGAGCATTCAAGTCTAGCTCTGTCTCCTGCATTTATATTTCAATGAGGGTCAGGTGTGCGGATGGCCACAGATATCAACAGTTGCTATTTTATGTTTTGTTCTTACTGTTTAATTATAGTCATCCTAGTGGGTGTGAAGTGGTATCTCATTGTTGGTTTCCTTTTCATCTCCCTAACATCTAATGTTGATCACCTTTTATGCACTTGCTTACCATTCGTATATCTTCTTTGGAGAAATGTCTGTTCAAGTCTATTGCCCATTTTTGGTTCAATTGTTTGGGTTTCTGTACTTGAGCTGGAAGACTTCTTTATATTTTCTGGGTACAAGGTTCTTGTCAAATTTATCACTTGCCAATATTTCCTGCCATTCTGTGAGTGGTCTCTTCACTCTCTTGACAGTGTGCTTTGATGTACAAACGTTTTTAATTTTGATGCTGTCCTATTTATCTGTTTTTTTCTTTTACTGCTAGTGCTTTGTGGGACACATTAAGAAACTAATGCAAAATCCAAGGTCATAAATATTTACCCCTATATTTTTTTCTAAGACTTTTAGTTTTAGCTCTTACATTTAGTTGTTTCATCATTTGGGGTTTTTATAGCTTGTTTGGTTAAAATCCAACTTCACTCATTCATTCATTCATTTATTAATAATCGTATACATTTGCATGCATAAGGAGATACATCTTCCAATTAGGGGATAATTATATTTGTTTCTTATAGGGAATTTACATTATTTTCCAAATTTTACCAAATAATAACAGCAAGTAAATATTTCTTTTAAAATTCTCTAAAATAATAAAACTTGTTCTGAATGCTAGCTTATAGAAGTATTGAAATGATGCAATGAGAGAACTAAGGAGTTAAAATTATTAGTGTTATATTTGCAATGAGTTCATTATTTTCTGTTTTTTTTTAAGAATAGTGTCACAATTAATTCGTATACTAATAGAATATAAAGTGGGTTTCTGGGTGTTTGCCTAAATATGTAGCAGATGGTATTTTAATTACAATTTGAGTTGCTAATTGTTGTCAAATAAAATTTTAATTAAAAAATTGGGGGGGAGAGCAATGTCATTGTCCTAAGCAGTCCTGCATTGCCCTCTGGTGGTCTTTCACTTACTAGGTCTTCTCATTGTTGATTTCAAGGACCTTCTGCCTTTCTTGATATTTTTACGTTTCACTTTAATTGTTTTCACTCTGATAGTATTTTAAATTTGGAGTTTAAGAATGTCAATAAAAAATTAAATTATCCTTTCTGTATTTCAAGAATCTTAATATACTTTTATATATAATTATTTTAGCCTACCAGAATTCCTCATTATGACTTTGTAACATTTTATGAATTATAAATTGTTTGTTTAATATTTCATATTGATAAGGACACTGTGCTCAGTTTCCTAGGTATGTTAGTCTATAAATTTCCTTACAGTTTTTTGAAGTATAATTGATATTACAATGAACATCATCCAATTAAAGATCACAATTTCACAAGTCTGGGCACATGTATATATCCATAAAATCATCACTGCCATTAGGGTAATATACATGTATCCATTGCCCTGAAAAGATTTTTCTCATTTATTTGTAAAAATACATTGTTAGTCTGATGTACAAATAACTTCTGTTTGGTCCTTCACATTCACCTTTTGCTTGGGGAGGAGGTGGTCTGTACAGTGAAGAAATTGCTTGACCTTGCTTCGCTGTACAGTTAGGAACCCATAATAAAAGGCAGATCTAAAGATAGGTCATTAGCCAGGAGAGAGCATTGCCAGGACTGCCTTGGAGGAGATGACTATATGCTGAAAGCTTATGGGACTTTGCAGTTCCATGCTGGCAAAAGCCTGGGCAGCAGGAGCGGGAGTGGGTCCAAGGTGGTGGACCAAGGAGCAAAATAAAGGTCTTGATTGGACTGAATTCATTGACATGAGAGAGCCCACTATGGATTTGGGTTTAAAGTATTGGACAGACCACCTGCTAATGGTGTTGGTACTCTGGGCCCTATGAGGACTTCCAGATAATGAGGTCAGAATCCTCAGATGTCCTTGCCATACTGCTGAGGGAGGGAGGAAGGAGTCAGAATGGATAAAGACAGGCACGGTGGGATGGAACTATGATGTTCAGTCTGCTCAGCCATCCCTAATCTTGCCTGCTGGGAGAAAGCAGAGCTCACTCACTTCATCAAAGTATTTAAAAAGTGCATTGGCAAAGGAGGCACCAGCATCCTCGAAGAGCTCTGTGCTTGGCCATCCTCTATTGCTGCCAATGATGGTAGGGGACAGTGAAGAGTGGCTGGGTCAGGTGGCTCGGGCATCAGAGACAAGGTGCATGCAGTCACATAGTATGCCATGCAGGCAGGATGGGAATTAGAGAATGACCCACAGGGATATGTGGTGAGGGGTAATTGATCGAGGGGTCCTGAGAAATGAAACTGATGGGCAGCCTACCAAGAAAAAAGAAATCTAGATATGATTGTTGCTACAGTGAGGACCCATTGTCTCTAATGTAGTTATGAGACATAAGCCAGTAATGACTCTGAGCTCCTAGACTGAAGGAGAGATTGGAGCCCTTCAAGGCTGCAATGTAGTCTCTGGTATGTATCATATATCTTTTCCCTCAGCTTCCCCAAATGTCCCCAAAGTCAAAGGTAATTACTGCTGTGACCACACTCTGGAAGAAGGAAAATATCTACATGAGGTTTCTAGAGAATTTTGTCTACATGTTCAGAGTAGATTTTGAGTCCCCAACATCAGAAATGCTGTGTGGCCCATCAGTTGAAGCAGGGGCTTTGGAGTTCTGGGGAGAGAAGCTGCCTTGGCCCAAGGTTAAGATTGTTCAGTGAGACCATGGCGTCCTCCTGTGGTTACTCCCCATTCCAGAACGGATGTATTTATCAACTAGTGGGATAGGAATTTTTTAGCCACTGGCGGAATCCCCACACTGGTTTCCTGAACCCAGGAATTTTCGTTACTAGGGAAGAAAGGCCCAAGTAGAGTTTCCTGGAATTACCCTGTCCTTGAGAGTAAACCAAAGGCAACACGTCATCCATGGAGGAGATAGGAGAGGTGAGCAGTGTCATCAAACCCTCAAGACAGGCAGGTTAGGAATTCCCACTGTTGCTCATTTTCCTTGCTTCTTTGGCTACATTAGAAGCCAGATGAGTCGTGGAGATGAACAGTAGATTTCCACAAATGTAATCAGATGGAGAAGACAACGGGAGTGTGACTGTTTGTAAGAGATCTCAACAGAAATAATCCATCAGTTACACAGCTGCTGCAGGAGGGCCCTGAGCATGGCACAAGACCCCTTCCATGATGCCAGCTGCTAAGCATGAAGAATTGACACAGGAAAACCTGCCAGCACCACAGGCTCCACGCTAAGCAGGAGGTCACAGTAAATAGCCCGCCCTGGAGGAATTTGAATCCAGCCCAACTACTGACTAGATGGTCTCAATTCCTTACACTACTGGCCTGGCAGAAGGTGTGCACCCACTTCTGAACATAAATCCTAGTTACCCCAGTCTCTACTGCTCTTCTATGTAATTTTATGTCAATAAATTTTGACCTTTAAATAAAATGGACAAATCCCTTAAAAGGAAAAAATAAAAACAACTCATTATATCAATGACTAGCGAATTTTTCATACTCAAAGAAAGCATCAAAGAATGTCAATATTCTCTCCCTCTCCCATCTTAGCAGTATAATTTATTTTTATGATTGCAAGTGGTTCATTTTTAGATAAATTTTAACATTTTTCTTCAAGCATCCAATTTCCCACTACTATCTTTGATTTCAGCATACTTCCAGTTCTCATAGAGAGGTGAAGGTGCTGCTTTCTGGGTTAAGGCCCAAGCAACATTGCTATTTGAGCAGGTGACCCATATATGCTACCATTTCCTCCAAGAGAGATAAATATTGTGTCAGGCATAGCTCCTTGTTTAGATAAATTATTTTCCTCTTCTTCCTGGACGTCTTGCATTGGCTGTGGCCAGATGACTGAGTTCTAGCCAATGAGATGTGAGTGGAAGTGATATGTTCGCTTCTAGGTTGTGACTTTGAAATGTGGCCTGTTCATGCCCTCTTCCCCTGCCTGTTGGCCGAAATGGAAGAAACTTTTGTCTCTGAATTGCATTGAGGAAGAAAGCTGCCTGTCAACAAGAAATCTATACTTGGATTATCATGTGAATCAACAGTAAATATCTATTACATTAGGACACTGAAATTTGTGGATCTCCTGGTTTTAGTAACTAGCATTCAAGTAACTAATACAGATGTTGGGCTGGGTAATATAGAATATCACTAATATCAATAATTTATAAAATAAATTATTTCCCAAGAGTAAATCTTAACTAGATGTGGCTGAGATAAGTTGTTTTCTCTCACTCACCACTGTCTTCTTCCACAGTAATAAAATGTTTTATTTTATCTGGGAGGATAATGGCTCAGAACAAACACGGCATGACCTTTCCCAGCCTTCATTGTGTGTCACGCGTATGATCGTGTGATAAAATTCTAGCTAAGTGGCTAATTCTAGGATATGAGCAGAAGCATCATGTGGTAGCTACTGGGATTCTTCCTTAAAAGATAGATGGTTCAGTTGGGTGCCATGGCTCATGCCTGTAATCCCAGCACTTTGGGAGCTGAGATGGGCAGATCACGAGGTCAAGAGATGGAGACCATCCTGGCTAATGTGTTGAAACCCTGTGTCTACTAAGAATACAAAAAAATTACTTGGCACATGCCTGTAGTCCCAGCTACTCGGGAGGCTGTGGCAAGAGAATCGCTTGAACCTGGGAGGCGGAGGTTGCAGTGAGCCGAGATCACGCCACTGCACTCCAGCCTGGGCAAGAGAGGGAGACTCCGTCTCAAAAAAAAAAAAAAAAAAAAAAGAAAAAAAAAGATAGATGCTTCATATAATGTGCCCTTTTCTTCTTGGTTATTTTCTACATTATGCTCTTTGAAATGCAGATGTGATGCCTGGAGCACTGGTTGCCACACTGAATCATGAGAATGAGTGTCCTAGTGATGATAGACCGGTAGGGTAGAAAGAACGTGGGTTACAAGGATTTCATGGATTACTTACACTGAGACTTACATATGAGAGAGAAACAAACTCTTCTGTGTGTAAATAATTCTTATTTTAAAGCCTCTGATATGTGTAGCCACACTGAATTTTATTTCAAATACTTGGTCTTGAAGGATAAGTAAATGTTTATCAGGCACAAAAACTTTGATAAGACATAAAAGAAGAACAATCTATAGTTGATTAACCATATTGGTTAAAAAAAAATCAAAGAAAGAAAAAAAAAGAAAGAACTAAGTTGTGAATTTGCTTATCTCCCTAAGAAGGACAAGCTAAAGAACACACAAATTATTCTTAGAGATTCCAGATTATAACACTAAAGGTCTACAGCTATAGATAGGGAAGGTGCAAAGGTGTCCATTGGTCAAGTCCATTGTTAGTTTGTTGGGGCTTCCAGAACAAAATACCACAAACTAGATGGCTTGAAAACCAGAAATTTATTGTCTCCCAGTCTGGAGGACAGAAGGCTGAGATCAAGCTGTCTGCAGTGTTGGTTCCTTCTGGGGGCTGTGAGGGAGACACCGCTCCATGCCTCTTTCCCAGCATCTGGGGGTTTCCTGGGAATCTCTGGCATTCCATGGCTTGAAGCTGCATCATTTGAATCTCTGCCTTCCCGTCCACATGGAGTTCTCCCTTTTTGTGTCTCAGTGTCCAAATTTCTCCTTTTGTAAAGACACAAGTTACATTAGATTAAGAGCCCACCCTGCTCTCTCTATCCCATTAGGATCACGTCCTAACCTAACTCATTACATCTGCATCTGCATCAACCCTGTCTCCAAATAAGGTCACATTCTGAAGTACTGGGGGTTAGGACTTCAACATATGAATGGTGGGGATGCAATTCAACCCACAGCCAGTACTAACATTAGAGCGTACCGCTATAAAAACAATTCCTACTTAGATTTCTGCACATGGCTAAATGTAAAGTGAAACAGTGAGGGCATTAGTAGTTTTGGAGGTTGAAGTTATTTGTGGAATAATATCACACTCCTCTTCTCTGGGGTGAATGCCAGGAGAACGTACAGGGAATAAAAATCAATACCTGTCCTCAAGACAGCTTCAGAGCCGGAGGGCCATCCCAGATGCTTCTTAAAGAGAAGAGGCCAGGAATTATTATCAACACAGAGACATAGCCAAAGTGCCAGAGGGCATGGAGGAGGGAACTATGAACTCCAAGTGAAGACGCTGAGAGTTTTGAAAGTTTTGAAAACCAAAACTTCAGCACACATGAGCTTTCCTCAAAGCATGACAGTGGAACCAAATGCATGGAGTCCGAACATGACTGGAAAATCCAGACCTAGACGGTCACAATGGCTTAGGGAGGAAATGCCATTTAAATCAGGTATTCATGGAAATAATCTGACAGGCGGTGATGGAGTGGGGAGGTAGAGATTTCAGGGAGAAGGAATAACAGGAGCAAATCCAAGGAGGATTGAAGGACGGGGCAAGGCTGTTGTGCTGATTGCCTCCTGGGGCCTCTGCAGATGGAAAGAGTGACTGAGGAGCTCTCAGGGAGGCAGGGGACAGTGGCAGGGCAGGAAAGCAGCCCTTTGTCTGATACTTATGCCAGCTTCAGAAAGCCGCTCTCGAGTAAGGTTGATTCGGCATATTGCATCCCTAGTTTCAAAGCTGACTTAAGGATGGGTGGGACACCATTCAGGAGTAAGGATCTTCAAAGTCTTTCTTTCCTTTATGGGACTTGTTGGTCGGCTCTGCTGGGCACTGCCAGCTTCTCCTCAATGTCCCATGAGCTGAGTCTTTAAGGCCAGGCAATTCCAGGCTCTGGTTCCTCAAAGTCTGAATGTACCTGGATTACTAAGGTCCTTAAAAAATAGAGATATAGGGCCGGGCATGGTGGCTCATGCCTGTAATCCCAGAACTTTGGGAGGCCGAGGCGGGCAGATCACCTGAGGTCAGGAGTTTGAGACCAACCTGCCCAATATGGCAAAACCCCGTCTCTACTAAAATACAAAAAATTAGCCGGGGGGGTGGCAGTGCCTGTAATCCCAGCTACTCGGGAGGCTGAGGCAGAAGAATCGCTTGAATCCGGGAGGCGGAGGTTGCAGTGAGCCAAGATCGTGCCACTGCACTCCAGCCTGGGCTACAAGAGCAAAACTCTGTTTCGAAAAAAAAAAACAACAAACAGATACAGAGGATACAGAGGTCCGAAGTGAAGCCTGACAGATGGTAAAACAAACTCCAGGTGGCCTGGGTGCTCAGCCAGGTCTAGGACTTTAATTCCCCATGGCATTTGGAGTTAGCTAGCTTGTTTGAGAAGGCAAAGGTACGTGAACACCTGTTGAAAATTTGGTTACAAAGTTGGCCAAATAAGAAATTGTTGATATGAATTATGGAATCCTATAGTCATAAAGATTTTTAAAATGACTACTGGGAAACTTAACATTTATAGTGAAATTCTCTCTACTGCTCATTTTAGTTCCCTTCTTTTCTCGAAGTTAAATTATAACTCAATGTAACCCACAAAAGGAAAGGCTGTTTTTTTCCTATGCAAGTCTAAGATTTTGTGGAAGGGCAGAGTAGAAAAAAAAGATATAGAAATCAACATTTAATTTATGCCTACTACCATGCTAGAAACTAAAGGTATATAAGTTATTTATTATAAATATGAATTACAACTTCAGCGACTAAGTTTAGAATCTAAGTAAAACATGACAACACTTAGAGTAATTAAAAATGTATCACTGAAAGAAACAGTCAAAATAACCTTTAGATGAACATGGTTAGAGGATCACATTACTTTCAAGACTTACTAGAAAACTACAGAATCAAGACAGCGTGGTACTGACATAAGAACAGACACAGAGATCAAAGCAACAGAACAGAATCCTGCAGTAGATCCACACTTATCCATTAACTATTTCCTGACAAAGACAAAGACAATCCAGTGGTGGGAGGGGAAATCACACTTCAGCTTTAGTGTCTGACTTCTTCTGCAGAACAAGATATTTTTCAGATTCATCAATTCTGTTGCTTTCTCCATGGTTTGTCTTTCATTGCTGAGGAGTATTCTATTGGACAAATATACTGCATGTTCGTGTTGATGGATGTGTGTGCTGTTACCAGTTTGGAGCCGCTGTGAATAAAATGGTGATGAACATTCCGGTAAAGGTCTCTTTGCAGACATGTGTTTTATTTCTCCTGGGTAAATACTGAGAGCTGGAATTGCTGAACTATAGGTCAGGAACGTGTTTACTTTTATAAGAAACTGCCAAAGTGATTATACCATTTTATCCTCTCACTAGCAACATGAGCGGTCTTGCTTTGCATCCCCACTGACACTTGGTAGTGTTCGTATTTTTAATTTTAGCCCTGTTCAGTATTGCGTGTTGGCACTTTGTTGTGGTTTCCATTTGTTTCCCTCGTGATTAATTATGTTGAGTACTGTGTCCCTGTGGGATGGCCACCTGTATACTTCCCTTTGTGGAAGGTCTATTTGAATCATGTGTCCAGTTTTCTTTATTGTAAACAAAGATATTCTCCAAATTCTCCTCCTCAAAACTTTATAATGTAACTTTCATATTTGGGCCTATGGTTCATATCAAATTAATTTTTGAGTATGATTAGTGGTAGGGAGGTTTTTTGTTCTAATACAGATGATGAAACTAAATCCTGAAATTGTTTTACAACCGTTCCTTTTTTTTTGAGGTAGGGTCTTGCTCTGTTGTCCCAGCTGGATTGCAGTGGTGCAATCATGGTTCACGGTTCATTGCAGCCTCAAACTACTGGGCTCAAATGATCACCCCACCTCCCAAGTAGGTGGGTCTACAGGTGCCTGCCGCCATGCCTGGCTAATTTTTGTATTTTTTGTAGAACAGAGTTTCACCATGTTACCTAGGCTGGTCTCCAATTAATGGGCTCAAGCGATCCTCCTGCCTTGGCATCTTAAAGTGCCGGGATTACGGGTATGAGCCTGTAACAGCACCCAGCCTGTTCTATAATCTTTGTAGCCACTTCTGGAAGAAATTATAGAACCCTTCTGTCACTCAAGAAATTTCCCTTGGGCCTCTTCACTTCCTCACCTGTATCAGTCAAGCTCCTCTTGGGACACAGAACTAGCAACATACATATACAGCAAGGAGTTGTGAGGGTTCCTGGGCAAGTCTGAAATCCACAAGGCAGGCGTCAGGAGGTCAGGCTGGAACTCTGGGGTAGGAGCTGACAATCCAGAGATGAGATTTCTTCTTCCTCAGGGAAACTTCAATTCTTTTTAAAGCCTTTCAACTGATTGGAATGGCCCAACCAGATTATAGAGGATAATCTTATTTATTTCAAGTTAACTGTAGACGTCAATCACATCTACAGAATACCTTCATAGCAACACAGCGTTTGAATGATCAGCTGAGACTACAGCCTAATCAAGTTGACATAAAAACCATCACTCTCTTAATCCCCAGAACATCTAATGACTTTTGCCTGTTATTGGACTTCAAATAAATAGAATCATAGAATGTGTTTTCTTTTGTGTCTGGTTTTGTTCTGGAAAGTGCTATTACTTGACAAATTTCAAACGGCTGCAGAGGAAGGATTTACTTGAGGCGATATGACTTGAAATCTTGAAGCTTAAACCCATACACTAATGCTCTTGACCGGAAAAAGAGATTAGAGCTCAATAAAAGAGAAAATGTGCCCATTTGTAAGATTTGGAAACGTAGGTAGAAATAGGATTACAGAATGAGTTCAAAATATAAATAATACATTTGATAAAAATGTGTAGCCAAAATTATAAAAATTATGATATATAAATATATGACACATTTTACATTCAGTTGCATAACTTCTGAGCATATGACTCACTATTTTAATAAAAATTTTACATAAATTAAAAATAGTATCTATAGTCCTGCCTAGCTTAGGTAATTATCAGTTAGAGAATACTACAAGAAAATGTGGGGGAAGAATGGCATAATGTCTTGGTTTTGCTTTAAAATATTCTGGGAAAAATAAAACAAACAATACATTTGAGGAGAGAGATGAAACAAGATTGGTAAAATGTTGTTGATGCCTGAAGGAAAATGGTGGGTTCATCAGGTTCATTTCATTATATTACTCTCCCTACCTTAAACATAATTTAAAAATTTATTAATTTTTATATAAACATAGTAAAGGTTAAAAAGTTGCATTTGCCTTTCTTGAATAAGAAAATACAACCCAGGCAATTCCACGCGCCCCGTCGGGGGACCGGATGGGGACGGGAGAAGGAAAAGGGCGCTTGGCTCCGGGACCAGGGGTCCGGAGGGTGCCGGGCTGGGAAGGGAACAGGGAACCGGCTGGGGGCGGCCCGGCGCGGGACAGACGGACCGACACACCGCCCCCTGGCGGCCCTGCGACTCGCCCACCTGCGGGACCTCGTCGCCGTCCTCACAGCCCTGCGGCCACCGCCGACCCGGGCCGGTCCCCGGGACGTCGCGGGTGTTAAAGGGTGAGTCCACGCAGATGTCACCGTCGCCGCGGGCAAGGACCGCCAGGCTGCGGCCCTGCTCAGAATCCGGGCTGCGCTGGACACGCTCCTCCCCCGCGGGGCGGCCGCTCCGCCACCCGCACGGCGCCCGGCAGCTGCTCCGGCCGGGGATTCGCGGGGTCGCAGCCGCCTGGGCCGCGGGAGGCTGATGTCAGCGCTCCACTGTGACCGCGCCTGTTTTCGAGATAAGTTTAAATCAGTCCATTTTCTCCTCTGTTACCCTTTTCAATACGTCAAATCTCTCTAATAATCATATAATTATTGTTTGGTAATGACAGGACACTTGAGATTTGCTTCCTCTCTTTTGGTTTTTGTTTTGTTTTTTTTTTTTTAGAATTCCACTTTTCACCCTTTTAGTTATGTGTATGAATAAACATTTATTCATTTATTTCCATAATGTGTACATAAATATACATAATTATTATTTGATTGGTGGTTGCCCTACAGATTCAGCGTTTATCTTTGACTTAATACTGTCGCTTAAACAAAAGACCCACTTATAGTGTAGCTTGGAGAAGCGATCCGGAATCTTCACTCATTGAATCCGTTTATCATACTACTGCCCTTTTCACAATTATTTCCATGTTTTACTTCTACACGTTTTCACTTGACTAGCTATTATTATAATTGTTATTTTTTAAAAGTAGATGTTAATTCAGAGTGTATATGTATAGGTAGTATATATAAAATTTTGTGCTCCTCTTCATTCCTTCCTACATTTCTGCACCCTCAACTATTAATTTTTTAAAAATCTTCCACTTTGAAAAATTCCCTTTAATATTTCTCATATTGCAGATCTAGTGATGAATTCTCTAGGATTGTGGAACATAGATTTCCATAAACTGCTGGTTAAAAAACCTTGCCAAAAATTACCAAAAACTAAAAATAAAATAAGACTAAAGGGGAACATTTTAAGCAACCTAGGAAACTACTGGATAAGAATTTTGATAATGGGAATTTGACCACTTATCACATCACCCCTGTGCGAGCAATAATATTTTATCGTATGTATAGATGTCAAACATATTGGTCACAGCTTCTCTTATGATAACTAAATTAGCTTTTTCTAAGGCTTGATACCTTTAATTCTAACATAAATATTGATTTAGTTAGCTATGTTGTTTGTAAGGTAATTGTAACGTACTGCATGACTTGCAGTGAATACACAATAAATATTTGCTGAATAGATGACCATGAAAAGGGGTTTTTACAAATAACAATCACTAAATTGTGGATCTAAAGATAAATATAAGCATATGTCATCACTTGTCAGTTTTCCAAAGGCTATTTGAAAAGCAAGCCTCCCTAATGAGCAGAGCAGCCAGCAGTCACCCACACGCTGAGTAATGGTGAAATACACAGCAGCAAACCAGATACTCTGATGCACTGCAAAAGAGATCCCCAAGACAACTTCAGACGTGAAGCTTTTTACCATTTTACATTATCACAAAAGTCACACTCTTCCGATCTTGATGAAAAATTATATTAATATTATGAATGTAGATGCCATTATAAATTGCAGATCACGCCTATGCAGACGAAAAGGAATACCCTCATCTTAGCAAAGTCATATCTATGGAGAACACATTTTATATTTAGAAAACTGGAATTATCAAAGTTCCTCTTCATTTACATCCCAAGTATGCTAAAAGGCAAGTGAATCATGTCAAAATACCTTTTATCTCACTAAACTAGGTAAATTTTCAAAATTCAGCCTAAGGACACATGTGATCTTCTGCCTTCTTCTTTGTTTTGTTTTTTTTCTTTTCAGATGGAGTTTTGCTCTTGTTGCCCAGGTTGGAGTGCAATGGCGGGATCCTGGCTCACCGCAACCTCCGCCGCCCAGGTTCAAACGATTCTCCTGCCTCAGCCTCCTGAGTAGCTGGGACTACAGGCATGCACCGCCATGCCCAGCTAATTTTCATATTTTTAATAGAGACGGGGTTTCACCATGCTTGTCAGGCAGGCCTTGAACTCCCAACCTCAGGTGATCCACCCATGTCGGTCTCCCAAAGTGCTGGGATTACGGGTGTGATCTACCTTCTTTATGGTAAACATGAGATCTACCTTCTTTATGGTAAACAAATATGCAATGTGACTTCTGAGTATGGAAAGTCATTAACACAGACACATACTCACTTATTATTGGGTCACAGAACAGTTTATAACCTCGTAGTTTTCCTTTTATTATGACTTTTTTCATTTGGTGCAAAAATAAGTAAGGAGTCAGATTTTTTTTTCCTAAAACCATTAATATAAAGTTAAACTTTAAAAGTTGTTATCAGGCCGGGTGTGGTAACTCACACCTGTAATCCCAGCACTTTGGGAGGCCGAGGCAGGTGGATCACCTGAGGTCAGCAGTTTGAGATCAGCCTGGCCAACATGCTGAAACTCTGTCTCTACTAAAAATGCAAAAATTAGCCGGGCATGGTGGTGCACACTTGCAGTCTCAGCTACTCAGGAGACTGAGGCAGGAGAATCACTTGAACCCAGGAGGCGGAGGTTGCAGTGAGCTGAGATCCTCCCACTGCATTCCAGCCTGGTCGACAGAGTGAGATTCTGTCAAAAAAAAAAAAAAATTTTTTTTCTGTCACTTGTTTGGGGAACTTATTGTCTATTAATTATAGTAGCAAAATGACTCAGAGTCAAGCATGAAATACCCATATTTCATTGCATCTGAGTCATCCTCAACTGTAAAAACATTACTTTATGTACTACTAAAAAAGAAACATTTATTCAATTGTACTATTACCCAATGCTTCTTTTAAAAAAAAAAAAAACTATATTATAACAGTTTTAGGTTTACAAAACCTAATGCTTTTTAGTCATCAAAATCATTACACATTTAGTGTATACACAGAGCTTATGGATTCTTTACACATGGATTTTAAAATATATGTTCCTTTTATGCATGTGTAAAAGAGAAGATATAAGCGAAATAAAATGCTTAGGTATTTTCAAATCTTTTTGGTATTCAGTGTCCATCTTTTCACAGTCAGTGGTGTTCATTTGGGTTTTCTAAATACTGGATGCTCTGCAGAACCTTGGGGATGCAGCAGCTCTTAAAACCATGCCACAGTTTAGTTGCTGGAATTTTCTTCTTGAATTATACTAAGTCTGCAAGTTTTACTGCTGGGCCTGTCTTGATTTTATCAGGTGTCAAAGATGCTTTCAGGCAACCAGAACATTGACCTCTTTAATTGTGTCCATACTTTGTTGACTCAGACATCAAGTGGTTGCCATAATCCAGGCAGGTGTCCAGTAATAACAACCAAAGTCACATATCCACAGGCAATGGTAACTCCACCACGAGTCCATGGAGACACCGGTGTTTTTCAGACATTGTCAATTCCAGACGTGTAAAACTGTGAAAAACACAAGTCACAGAATTAATTCAATAGCGTTATTATTTTCTCATCACAAATAGCTCTTCCCCATCCCTTACCCAAATGGGCTGAGAAGATACGTAAATAAAACAAAGCCATATATATCACACACACACACACATAACAAAGCTACATATATATAGCTTTGATCTCAGGGAGAGAAGTAGTTTAAATCAAAGTTTTTTATACATTTGGAAATCATAGAATTTTTATACACTAAAGGAAAATGCGTTGTTCCGAACTCTACCCTATACCACTCCTCCTGTTTAATATCTAGTTAGGGTCAAAGCCAGCACCAGGCACTCAGGGGCAGACAGGACAGGGAAGGCAAGACCTCCAAGTTAAGTTATAATCCAATTAATTTGATTTACTGGATGCCTACTATTTAAAGGCACTGGCCTAGAATCTGGAGATGCTAGGTGTAATAAGATCCTGTTTATTTTCTCCAGGTAGGTGAAGGGATTGGTGACCATGAGCATTGGGGAAGACACACCCTCTCTGGGCCTTAGCTGCCTCACCTGCAAAATGCAAGGATGTGACCCATCGAATTCTACGGTTCCTACTGAACTAAAAAGTATTTGTAAAAGCAAACAAACAAGTAACAGAATGTTGCCGTTCTAGCCATCCCTAGAAAGCAGATATAGCTTTACTTTAAGTTCCATTTTTTAATAACATTATAAACAAAATAAGGAAAAGAAATATTCATATTGTTAAGATATTCTTTGTTATTTGTATTAGGACATTGAAAATATATTTGTTTATGCCAAGTTCTCTTATTCCTTGGAGGACAACAAATAAATCACACAATTGTGTAGCAACTTATCTGAAACAGGGAATCATTTTCCAGGCAAGATGGTGTGAGGTCCCTTTTCTTCCCAACATATTTGTAGACATTTGAATCTCCAATCCCTAATGGGGATGTTGGAAGAGATGGGGTTGGGGGTTACTTTGGTTAGTGTGGGCTCCCGGGCTCAGCATGCTGGGATTGTCTTCTAACTGGAGTGTGGATGATACAGCAATCAAAGTCGAGTGTAGAACCAGCGGCAGGTGATGGCAGGTCGGCCAGAAAAGCAAGATTCATTAGGCTACCCAAGGGTGTCAGAGGTGTCCTCAGAGACATAGAGTGAAGAACCACCCACCAGGACACAAGGGAGGCCACAGTGAGCAAGAGAAGTCAAAGCAGGGGGTGATTCTGGGAAATACCTGGGGCCAGGTAGGTCCAAGCTGGGGGCTGCTGTGGAAGGACGATCAGGTTTAAAGAGCCTGTCAGGTTATCAAGTAGCTTGTTTACGGTGACCTCATATCCGAGCTCTTCTAGACGAGTCCCAGTGTCAAATGCACTTCTCCAACCTGTCAGATCTTGTGTCTCAAGTTCATTCCCTGGGTATTCTAAGGCACCTCTGCTTGGCCAGGTACTGGGCTAAGAACCTCCAGTACGGTTGGAACCAAGATGTAGAATCACTCCTCTCAAATTACTATCTTGAGAGGCTGACCAATGATTATCATAGAATACTGAGGGATGAACTGTCGAAGCTGGAGCATCTGGTGATTAAAATAGTAACTTTAACTCTTTCTTAAGATTATTATAACTACTTTAGTTACAAATCGATGTTTGTAGAATATAAAGGATTTTAGCAAACTCTTAGAGGGAAAATGGAAACTCACTGTGTTGGAAGTATAATGGATTTTTGCTATGCTAACATGAGATTTGCCCTCTGGACAGACTTCCACTGAGACCTCCTGCCAATTTCCTTTATTTGGTCTTCATTTATTTCATATTCTACTCCCTTATGAGGAAGACCCCTTGTTACCAAAAGATTCATATCACAAAGAAGGGGGTGCTGTGATTGGAAAGCATCTCTAGTACATTACATCCAATTGTCAAAATATATTTTGTAGAGACAGAGGTTTTTGGAATGGATGGATGGAGAAGGGAGCGGCAGATCTGGACTCAGATCCTGGGGTTAGACACAATTGTCCCTGGCTGCCTGTGTTTCAAGATACATTTCCAGTCAGAGGATTATCTTATATTTGTTCCTTATGGGGAATTTTCACTAGCTTCCAAGTGATAATAGAGATATAAAAAAATAAATGTTTATTGAAGACATTCTCAGATGCAGTGGCTCACACCTGTATGTGATCCTAGTGCTTTGGGAGGCTAAGGCTGGAGAATCACTTGAGGCCAGGAGTTCAAGACCAGCCTGAGCAACATAGCAAGACTCTGTCTCTCCAAAAAATTTTAAAAGCTAGCTAGAGGCCGGGCACGGTGGCTCACGCGTGTAATCCCAGCACTTTGGGAGGCCGAGGCAGGTGGATCGTCTGAGGTCGGGAGTTCAAGACCAGTCTGACCAACATGGAGAAACCCCGTCTCTACTAAAAATACAAAATTAGCCAGGCATGGTGGCACATGCCTGTAATCCCAGCTACTCGGAAGGCTGAGGCAGGATAATCTCTTGAACCCAGGAGGCAGATGTTGCGTTGAGCCGAGATCGCGCCATTGCACTCCAGCCTGGGCAAAAAGAGCGAAACTCTGTCTCAAAAAAAAAAAAAAAAAAAAAAAAAAAGCTAGCTAGGTGTAGTGGTGCGCACCTGCAGTCCTAGTTACTAGGGAGGCAAAGGGCCGTGCGGGGGTGGGGATTGCTCGAGGCCAGAAGTTTGAGGTTACAGTAGGCTACGATCATGCCATACACTCCAGCCTGAGTGACAGAGCGAGACCCTGTGTCAAAAAACAAAAAAGAAAAAGAAATTCCCTAAGGTCATGAACACATTCTGAAGAAGGCCGGCTAGAACAACTACTGAAACAGGCAGTATCCTCGTCAAAAGCAGTCACACACTGCCCTCTGGTGGCCATATGAGAAAATGGCATGAGTGCTGCAGGGCTCCGTAACTTTGTCTCCAAAAGATCACATAAAAAGTGAGGTGTCGTCTAAGAATTCTGATTAGATCCAAAACAAATTGTGTAAGAGTCAATGCTTTGGGGGTGCCTCCTAGTGGAAGTCTTTGTTTTGTCATTGCACGTTATGAAAAAATAGGTCTCTCCCCAGTACACCATTTCAGGGAGTATTTTTATTGAGCAGCTGAAGGAGGCTTTGGATTCTAGAGCAGAAAATGGAGACAAGTTTGCAGTCTCACCACCTTAGCAGGATGAGGGGTGGGGCAGTGTTGAGAGTAACTGGTTTACATCACAGCTATGTATGTCTGCTTTAAAGATAATAGAAAACTAAATCAAAGTATATTGATGGAATCCTTCTGATTTATTTTATTTATTTATTTATTTATTTATTTATTTATTTATTTATTTATTTATTTTGAGACGAAGCCTCACTCTGCTGCCCAGGCTAGAGTGCAGCGGCACGAACTCGGCTCACTGTAACTTCTGCCGCCTGGGTTCGAGCTATTCTCCTGCTTCAGCCTCCCGAGTAGCCAGGATTATAGGCGTGAGCCACCGTGCCAGGCTGATATTATAAAAATAAAACATCTCAGAGAAATGAAAACTATCACTCAAAACAGTTGTATATTTTCATCTAATTTAGATACAGAGATTTTTTTCATAAACAGTGGGAGATCCTGTATTCACAGTTACTTTTTCACTTAATATGAACACTTATTCGTGCCATTTAATGTTTTTGAAAATCTGATTTTAATTGCTGTCTAGCGTACCTTACTATAACTTGTACATAAATTGCATGCTTCTGGGCCAGGCACGGTGGCTCACGCCTGTAATCCCAGCACTTTGGGAGGCCAAGGCAGGCGGATCACCTGAGGTAGGGAGTTCGAGACCAGCCTGAGCAACATGAAGAAACCCTGTCTCTACTAAAAATGCAAAATTAGCTGGGCGTGGTGGCACATGCCTGTAATCCCAGCTACTCGGGAGGCTGAGGCAGAAGAATCACTTGAACCCGGGAGGTGGAGGTTGCAGTGAGCCGAGATCGCGCCATTGCACTCCAGCCTGGGCAACAAGAGCAAAACTCCGTCTCAAAAAAGAAAAAAAAAAAAAAATTTCATGCTTCTGTAGCTCCCCGTGCTGTCTCCCTCTACCAGCCAAATCTGATTTCTCTGCAAAAGTGGAGCTCAGTTGCTGTCATCTTCAGGCAGTTTCCTATGCTGGAATAATTCACCAGACTTCTAGCACTTTCACTTTATCCTTCTTAGGATAGCAGGCACTTCATACCATGTCCGATCTCCTTCTGTAGACTGGGAGCTTCTCTCAGGCTATGGTGCAGCCCTCTGTTCAGCTCCTAGCTCAGGACCTAGCATACAGTAGACACTCAACAAAGATTTGAGAATCACAGTTGGTCAGGCGTGAGGGCTCATGTTTGTAATCCCAGAACTCTGGGAGGTCAGATTGGTGGAAGGATTGCTTGAGCCCAGGAGCTGGGGCCCAGCCTGGGCAACACGGTGAAATCCTATCTCTACAAAAAGTTAAGAAAGTATCTGGGTGTGGTGGCACATGCCTGTGGTCCCAGCTACTCAGGAGGCTAAGGTGGGAAGATAACTTAATCCCGGGAAGTCCAAGCTGCAGTTAGCCATGATTACATCTCTACACTTCAGCCTGGTTAATAGAGCAAGACCTTGTCTTAAAACAAAATAAAACAAGAAACACAATTAATCTAAATGAGTTACTCACTGTTGCAGAGAACTCTAGTTGTCCAGCAAAATCCATTCTCCCCTCCTCTGCACAAACAGCTGTACCACATTTCCCAGACTCCCTTGTGTTGTGTAGTCATGTGACCACTTCTTGTCAATGGAAGGGGAGTGGGACTCATGGGAGCCACTGCCGGTCTAGGCCCATAAAATCCCCCCAAGGGTATTTCTTCATGCTTCTTCTTTTTCTATGGGGTTGAAGTCCCAGGGATGGTGAAGGCACTAGGTGAAAGAATTCAGGGTTCCTGAGTGACCACAGGGAGAACTGCCTCCCCAAACTGAGTGCACAACCAATAAAGCCAGGGGGCAGTGAAATACAGTGTTACACCCTCGGAATATGAAGGGTTATTTGGCTATTACCATAATCTCACTGATAAAGCTGCTTAAAAATTTCATTGTGGGATTAACTTACATAGTTATTATATCTGTGTCACATTTAAAATGACAAAAATCCATTTGGCCTTGCAAGAGCTGCCTTCCATTTGACCCTGCTGTTCTGACCCCGCCACTTTACCTCAGAGAACTTCGATCTCTCAAAATATTTTTATTCTGTGCTCAATAACCTTTGAAATCAGAATTATTATCAACACAGGCCGGGTGTGTGGCTCATGCCTGTAATCCCAGTACTTGGGGAGGCTGAGGTGGGCGGATCACCTGAGGCCATAAGTTCAAGACCAGCCTGACCAACATGGTGAAACCCTGTCTCTGCTAAAAATACAAAATTAGCCTGGCCTAGTGGCACATGCCTGTAATCCCAGCTACTCGGGAGGCTGGGGCAGGAGAATCGCTTGAATCCGGGAGGTGGAGGTTTCAGTGAGCCAAGATCGTGCCATTGCACTCTAGCCTGAGCAACAAGAGCGAAACTCCGTCTCAAAAAAAAAAAAAAAAAATATTATCAACAATTTAAAATTTTGTTGAGAGCAAACTTCGGTAAGATATTTTAACTGAGTGATTTTTTAACCTATAGAAAGTAAACCAATGTCGTTTATTCACTTTTATTTTTAATTTACTAAAATTTGATTTTTTATAGTTTAGGAAACTGAAATTGTTATCAGGATCAATTAAGTTTTATGTAAGCGATTTGCCCACGTAATTTACTGACTATATATATTCTCTCTTTTTAAGTTTTTTTAGGAATCATTCGTTCTACTTTTTCATGTGCCCGGGGTCAAATAATACATGTCAAAATGCTTTTTAATTTATAAAACTTGTACCTAATATATATAGGTACAATATATAATATTGTACAATATTTTTTTCTCATCAGTTCTTTGTCAGTGATACATTTTACCATGTGAAGTTCTCACCACCATTATTAGTTTTGTTTTGGGTGGACTATTTTTGCCGTAACACTCACAATAGAGGTCAAGGTGTCCCGGGGGCCAACACGGTGAGGTCAAAGCATTCCACTTCGTTCACTTACAGAGATTCAATCGTGACCCGGTTTAGGAACGTGCTACTTGCCCAAAAGTCTCCACAATCCTCCCCCTCTGCCCACCCATTTAGGATATAAAAGAGGATTTTCTCAGACCTTCTTCCAATGCGCAGACAGATGAAAGATGACACAGAGGTTCTTAACATTCTGCTGAGGAATTGAAAGCAGGTTTCCCATTCCAATGTCCCCGTTTGGAACCCCGGCTTTTGGCCGCTCTCTGAGAATGAACAA
Source organism: Macaca nemestrina (assembly GCF_043159975.1). Lineage (NCBI taxonomy): Eukaryota > Metazoa > Chordata > Mammalia > Primates > Cercopithecidae > Macaca > Macaca nemestrina. The sequence continues at coordinate 9,180,181 of NC_092125.1, read as the reverse complement.
TCACCAAGAAAAGAGAGGCTGCGGTAGGTGAAGGGATGCCCAGTGCACCCAAGGAGAAGTCCGTCCCTCCTGCCTCCTTCAGCTTGGAGTTTAGGGTAGGGAGAGGGCCCTGTTCGTTACATGCGGTTTTCATTCCTGTCTTTTTCTTCAAAACAGAGACTCAGTTTTATTAGGAAAACAATTTGCCAGACAAACTAGACATCTATTATTCCTAACTTCTCCTGCAGCTAAGAGGGACCGGACAAAGTTCAAGCTGATTAGCTGTGAGCAGAAGGACTGAGAGGGTCTTTGGGGAGGGTGCTTAGGTGGAACTGACACAGCTGTGCGGCCCCTTTGTCCTTCTTTCCTCCTCCTTTTCCTCTGAAAAGCAGTCTCCGTGGGCCCTGAGACAGGCTTCAGGATGGAAACCAGCTACGAAGATGGTGGGGGAGAAAGATGTCATGCTGGCTGAGTGCCTTGGGGGGCCACCCAGGGGCAGCACGGAGACCACCTCCAGAGCTCCTTCATGGGAGAAAGGAAAAGCTCTTTCTCTCTCTTCTCTGTGGCGCTGTTATTCTGGGTTTTCTGCTATGTGTAGGCAAAACTAATCCTAACCAAGACACCAGCTTTTCGTTGAATCAGTGTGTGAACTTGAAGCAGACAATTTTTTCCCTGGGACTTATTCGTTCTACACAAGAGGCAGGGGTGCGGTGCTCTGCATAATTCTGAAGATCCAGAGTTTTTTCCTGGCCCACGTCCATGTTCACTTCTAATTGTTACAGTGCCTACATTACCATTTAGGGTACTATCCACTCCCTGCAATTCCATATGGTTAAGTGAGGCTGACACCACTTTCTGGCTGCAGGGGACAGGACAGGTGGGAACAGATATTGGAGGAACCACCGGTGTCTTGAGCGTGTGCTGTGCAGGGGGTCTCCTCTGCACTGTCTGCACCCCACGTGGGCCCCATGTGTGAGCATTGACATAGGCTCAGCTGCTCGGGAAAGGGTCCACCTGTGTCTTCCCCAGGAAGACAGTCCCGACCTTGAATCACCATCCTGCCTGACCATCCCCGTGGCAAACTCTTACTTCTCAGCATCCACACACACACACGCGTGCACACGCACGCACACACACACGCACGCACACGCATGCACACACACACGTGCACGCACACACATGTGCACACGCACGCTCACACACGCGCACATACACACGCACACGCACACACACGCACGCATGCACATACACACACACACACGCACATATACACACACGCACGTGCACACACACACACACACACGCATGCACACACACCCTGACATCACAGATAGAGACCATGGGGGTGGGGTAAGAGAAGTGTCCGTGGGAAGAGGAGATCTATAGGCTACACACAGGAATTTAGGCTTGAGCTAAGTTTGAGGTTTTCCCAGGGGCATCCCTTGGGGGACAGGGTGGAAGGAGAGACTGGGCCTCTACGTGTTCTGCTCACCTGCCTCCCCCTGCACCATCTCCTCCATGCTGGGTACCTGGATGGATCATTACTCCAGTGATTTCTATCAGACGCCACACTTGCCCCCTCTCAAGGTGCTGGGGCCTATCTGCAGCTCAACATGCTTGGCCGGGGCCTGCAGCACTGTGTCCACCTACTCCTGGCCCAGCTGTAGCATCCAGAGCCCACTGAGGCAGAGTCTGAGGGTGAGGAGGCCTGGAGATGAGTGCAGGTGAGCATGTAGGGAAGGGATAGGGCTGGACCACACAGAGCAGAGCTGCCAGAAACTGGAGAGGGGACACAGCAGTGATAAACTCAGCCCAATTATGTGGTAGACTGCAGTCTAGGAAGACGTCCTGGGAGTAGGACATTGACTGGGCTTCTCTGATAGGCAGGGGGAAGGTTTTGTCATTGGAAGGCACGTGGAATGTCAGTCATGTTGATGTTTACTCTGAAGTGGGGAGGGGAGCAGCCTGACCCCTGAGACCTGGCTGGACATCACTGTTGAGGTTCCAGCCAGATTTCTCAGCAGGGTGCTGTCCACACCTTCTGTACATCCTGGGGTTCCCTTACCTGAGTCTCCTCCCTGATTAGAAGACTGCAAATGACCCTGTGGACTACTGTCTACACACCCCCTACCCCATGACCCTCCATAGATGTACAGAATTTCACCAACCCTGCCTCCCTACAGCCCCTGTGGAAGGCCTGGGTGCAGCCAGGGTCCCACCTTGGAATAGACAGATGTAGGTTCAGACCCAGCTCCTCCTCCTTACCACTTATGTGACTCTGGGCAAAGCCACTGTGCCTCTCAATGTCTCCCCAAGCCTCCTCTCCTGCACAATGGAGATCATCCTGGCATCAACTCCCTAGGGATGTCATCAGGCATGTGTGAGATAACACTTAAGAAACCTGTGGGCTGGTATCGCATGTAGGTAATGGACAAATTAGACATGAAATGCATGAAGGGATGGTAGGAATTATCCTGGAATACAACTAAAAAGAGGCCTGGGTTCCTGCCATGTGATCTTTGAAATGTCCCATTCCTCCTGGCCTCATTTTCCTGTGTGTACTATTAGAGGGCTGAAATTTAATAAATTCTGATATTGTCATCCTCATAAAAGCTTGCAATGGTTAAATGTGTGTTTAGATTCAGACCCAAGGGCCACATCTCAGCCTATGTGATAGGAGCCACCTCAATGGCTCCAAAAGGTTCCCCCACTTCCTGGTGGACACATCCTTGTGTCATGTCCTCCCCTGGAGTGTGGACTGACTTAGTGACTCACTTCTAACCAATAGAGTATGGCAGAAGGGATGAGATGTCACTTCCAAGATTCAGTTATAAAACGACTGTGACTAGTATCTTGCTGTTTCCCTTCTCTGTTCTCCTTTCCTTTCTCTGTGTTGTCCTCTCTCTGTCTCTCCCTCTCTCAGATCCCTGACTCTGGAGAATCAGCTGCTGTGTTATGAGCTGCCCTATGGAGAGGTTCATGTGTCCTAGGATATAGAGAGGGCAACGGACAGAGGGGAGCTCAGGCCATCAGTCCTAACTGAATCCTTCCAGTAACTATATGAGTGAGCTTAGCATTGGATCCAGCCCCACTTGAGCCTCAGTTGAGACCACAGCCCCAGCCTCCTGAGAGATATCATGGCAGAAGCACCCAGAGAAGTCCTGCTGGATTCCCAGGCCCTGAAAAAGGAAGATCTACATGTTCATTGTAAGCCTCTAAGATTGGGGTAATGCTTTCATACAGCTGTAGATCACTAACACAGGGACATCCAGCATCCACCCCTACCTTTACCCTCCCTCCCCTCCTCTACTCACAAGCCCTCTCCAGCCACACTGGCCTTCTTTCTGCCTCCTCTCTGGCCAAACTCACTTTTTTCTGGACTTTTTGGCCATTGATTCTTCCCATGGCATACTGGTCTCAGTCTTTTGCAGGGGTGGTCCCAATTATCCCTCTCATTATAAATGTCACCTCAGTGAGGTCTTTTCAGACCCATCTCCCACCCTTGAAGTGATCTTCATCTCCCCTTCATAGCACTGTGCTTTATTTCAATTTTATGCTCGCACTTTTCTTCTGTTTTAATGGTCTGTCCCTCCTCCTCCCCTCCAGATTGTGAGCTCCTGGAGGACAAGGGTCATGTCATTCATTCACTCAGAGACCCTGACCATACTTAGCCCTGGAACAAGATAAGTGCTTGGGACCTAGTTACTGAATGAGTAAATGAGAGGATCTCAAGGCCCTCGTCCCAACTTTCCTCCATCTGACCAGCTCACACTGTGGAGATGAAAGCTCACAACAGGAAGTGAGGTCTGGTTGGTGGCAAGAAAATGGCCAGAATGACCCATGGGTGGCTCCTCCCTGGCTCCAGTTGCTCCAGCAGAGCACTGTGGGCACTGCCTCCCTGGAGGCCAGTGCTAGCCCTGCACCCAAGGGAGGACAACCATGAGCAAAACACCTCTGTTGAATGACTTCAAGGCATCAGCTCTCTCAGGTCCTAGCAGGGCAAAGGAGCAACACCCATGAGATCCAGAGTCATTGATGGGAGCCTTAGAACATTTTCTTGTCCCTTTACTGCCAGCACTGGTACTGGGGTCCAGTTCACTCATGAGGCCACATCACTACAGTCAGGTCAATGACTCTGCCTCAGCTTCCAAATGAAGCTCCCGAGGCTCGAACAGGTGGTCTTGGTCTTTGTTCAAGGATGACACATACAGTGCTCTGCCACATCCTTCTGTACCCCAAGTCTCAGTCCTCCAAGCTCCCACACCTGTCTCTCCTGCCAGCCCTTTAGACCTGATTATCTGCCCACAGCATCTCCCAGCCTGGACCTACCACTGCACTCCAGCCTGGGCGACCAGGTATTTTCCAGAATCAGCCTCCTGCTTTGCCTTCTCTGTTTTCTTAGTCTCCATGATTGTCGTAATGTGTGTTACTTTAAGTCTCAGGGAACACCTCTGATACTGTTTTGTTTTTTTTGTTTTTTTTTTTTTTGAGATGGAGTCTTGCTCTGTTGCCCAGGCTGGAGTGCAGTGGCGTGATCTTGGCTCACTGCAACCTCTCCCTCCCGGGTTCCAGTAACTCTCCTGCCTCAGCCTCCCGAGTAGCTGGGATTACAGGCATGTGCCACCACATCCGGCTAGTTTTTGTATTATTTGTAGAAACAGGGTTTCACCATATTGGCCAGGCTGGTCTTGAACTACTGACCTCAGGTGATCCACTGCCTTGGCCTCCCAAAGTGCTGGGATTACAGGTGTGAGCCACCACACCCGGCCTGATAATGCTTTTGGTAGCCCATTGGCTCTCCCTTTTCTGGCCAATCTGCCGTCATCTGCTCTTGGTTCTGTGCACAGCCTTGACTGCGGTCACCTGCAACTCTGGGTAAGAAACCTTCCCAGCATGCTAACTCTGCCACACTAACCAAGGTAGCCCCTGTACACTCCATCATCCCCACATGGGATAGGGTTTTAGATGTCTACAAATGTGTAGGGAAGAAAAGGGGTCTCATCCTATCTTAGCTAGAAAATGATTATGAATTCCTGACAAATTGGTTTTAAAATGTGGTTTTACTCTTCCTAAGGTGGCACTCGGCAAGGAGAAGGCCATGTTCAGTCAAATGCCAGGATCACGAAGCCCAAGAGCAAGAAGCCAGACAAGTTCAAAGTCCGGTATCTCCCAGGCTCTTCTGGAGCTGGAGATTAACTTGGACCTCAAGGCTCAGTTCAGGGAGCTGAATATTACAGCAGCCAAGGAAACTGAAGATGATGGTGGTGGGAAAGCTATCATAATCTTTGTTCCCATTGCTCACCTGAAATCTTTCCAGAAAATCCAAGTCTGGCTAGTATGTGAATTAGAGAAAAAGTTTAGGGGGAAGCATGTTGTCTTTATTGCTCAGAGGAGAATTCTGCCTAAGCCAACCTGAAAAGCCATACAAAAAAATAAGCAAAAGCATCCCAGGTGCCGTACCCTGAAAGTCACGCAGGACTCAATCCCCGAACACTTGGTCTTCCCAAGTGAAATTGTGGACAAGAGAATCCACGTGAAACTGGATGGCAGCATCTCATAAAGGCTCATTTGGACAAAGCACAGCAAACAATGTGGAACACAACGTTAAAACTTTTTCTGGTGTCTATATGAAGCTCACAGGCAAGGATATAAATTTTGAATTCCCAGTTTCAACTATAAACAAAAATGACTAAATAAAGTATATTAACAGAAAAAAAAAAAGTGGCTTATCCTGCTTGGTGGAGTGAGAAAAGTTGACAGCAAAAAATAGAATCTGCAAAATTCTGATAGAAACGACAAAGAATCATTTCAACAATATGACCAGTAGACGCTTGTCTTTTATGTATATGAAAATCATTTAAAATATGGAATTTAAGGTAAAGCTAACTCTGTTTTCTAGGGATGGCTGGAATAAGGACATTCTGTTATTTATTTACTTTTTTTTTTTTTTTTTTGAGATGGAATCTTGCTCTTGTTGCCCAGGCTGGGGTACAGTGGCACAACCTCAGCTCCCTGCACCCTCTGCCTGCTAAGTTCACGTGATTCTCCTGCCTCAGGCTCTGGCATAGCTGGAATGACAGGCATGCACCACCACATCCAGCTAATTTTTGTATTTTTAGGAGAGATGGGGTTTCACCATGTTGACCAGGCTGACCTCGAACTCCTGACCTCAGGTGATCCGCCTGCCTCAGCCTCCCAAAGTGCTGGGTTTATAAGCGTGAGCCACAGCGCCTAGCCTTGTTTGCTTTTTAAAATGCTTTCTAACCTGAAAAGAACCTCAGAAAGCAAATGGTCAAATCCTCACCTTTCGCAGGTGAGGCAGCTAAGGCCCAAAGGAAGGTTGTGTCTTACCTAATGGCACCAATCCCTTCACCTGTCTTACAAAATGGACATTATCTTATTCCTCTTGCTGTCTTCAGATTCCAAGCTGGTGCTTTTTATATGCAGTAGTAGGTACTCAATTAGTCTAATTTAGAAGAACTGAACTTTATTTAACACTGTTAACAACGTCTTGAGATTTTCTTACTACTCGTTGTAGGTTCACCTTTGTTTCTGGTGAACCATGGCAAAATAAAATTTCTTGAGCACAGCAATTTGAAATAAACAAGGCTCCTTTCCAGACACTGAGCAGAGAGGAATTACACTGACAATTCTGATTAGCTTTCTGTATCCTCTCTGAGAAACAGCACTCTAAAACCATCTTAGCTGGGCTCAGAACAGCCCAGACTGTAATATTATTTACCAGTTAATTGGAGGCAGGAAGCCAGCTCTGCTGCCCAACACACACAGCAGCAGAGACTTGAGAAGACCTTTATCCATTGCCAGAATGGCTGAACCCAGGCACTCTCCACGGCTCTCTTTCCTCTTGGTCAGCTCCAAGCATGAGATTTATGAACGTTGAAGAGGTTCCTAGTGCTGTTAAAAGGTAGGTGTTTCAGAATATTAGTTTCTATGGAACTAAAGCTTAATGACAGGACTTTTACAAAACAATTTACAAAACAATAATTATATGGACAAAAAAACCCACACTGATATGACTGTATCTTAATGGTGGTGTTTTTGTTAAACATTTAATTTTAAAGTAAGATGGCCTCAAACAAATATGTTTTTCTGAAAAATGAGCATGCTGGTGAATTTTACCTTTTCTCTGATGATGCTCTAAAGATCTGGTCTTCTGGAAGAACAGAAATAAAAGATATCGACAAATCACCAAAAGGATTGTATGATAATTGTGAAAATTGCTATTATCCAGTTTTGCTAGGGTCTCTTAAAAAATGGAGTTAATTGTGGACTTCCACAGTTTCTAATTCTTAGGTCTAAAACTGAGAAGATTGTGTTCTTTTTCAGCTGTGTGCCTTGTGAAAGTACTGTTTATTGCGTGACATATGAAAAAAACAGCTGTATTTGGAAAATTAGGATCATATCTCAAAAGGCAAAGAAATGAGTATCTTTCTTAACCAAAGTTATTTGCATCACCAGATGCGGAAAATAATTCGAGTCTTGGCTCTCCGTAAAATGGTAGAAAACGAGAACCATTCTAGACCATAGATGCCTTCAACCATTAGGGCTTAATTCTATCCTCAGCCCCAGGTTGGGCTGATAGAAGTTTTTTTGTTTTGTTTTTGTTTTTGTTTTTTCTTTTGTCTTATAAAGTTAAGAATAAAATTGGCTTGCAATTTACAATTAAACTTTTATGATTATATTTCGTGGGTGAGGGGCACATCTGTGAGTTTTCTTGGTAGCAATTTTAGGATTTTTCTCTAAGGGGCACGTGTTATACAAGAGCTTGTGGTGGGCAGCTCATGCTGCCTTCAGATTGCCATTGTGTCTTGTCAAGCCTTGCAGTCACTAATTCATCTAACACTAAGTTTCTATTCCTCAATCAAAAATATAAGCATCAGGTCAGACATAATGGCTCATGCCTGAAATCCCAGCACTACGGGAGGCTGAGTGCTTGAGTCCAGGAGTTCAAGATCAGCCTGCGCAACACAGCAAGACCCCCTTCTCTTATTATACTATAAATATAAAAATATTTTTTTAAATAACTCTAACTCCTGAAGCAATTTAATGGATTTAATTTTACAGAAGGTAAATTTTTAACTTCTGTATTCTAATAAAAGACGAAAAAAACATTTGGAGGCTTAATGCAAATTAATTTTTTGCTACTAATGCGAAAGCAAACCTAGTACATCTAGGTGTATAATTTCACCAACTTACAACCAAATATTATCTCCAAAATAGATATTTTTTTAAAAAATCAGAATACTAGAGCCCCCATTTTAACAACTTTATTGAAATATAATTTACATTCTATGTAATTCCCAATTTAAATTGTAGTATTCATTGGCTTTAGTGCATTCACAGTTATGCAACCAACACCACAATTTTGGAACATTTTTATCAACTCCAAAAGAGTCCTCATACCTATTATCAGTTACTTCCCAACCTCTTACTCCTGGCCCTAGGCAAACACTAATTTATTTTCTGGCTGTCTAGATTTACCTTTGCTGGAGATATTCCATAATGGAATTATACAGTGTATAGTCTTTGTGATTGACTTATTTCACTTGGCATAATGTTTTCAAGGTTTGTCAATGTTATAACATGGATCAGCACTTCCTTTTTGTTTCTGAGTAGTATTCCATTGTATGAATATTGGTACATTCCATTTATTCACACATCTGTTGATGGACATTTCCATTATTTTCACTTTTTGGCTATTATGAATAATGCTACTTTGAACATTTACGTCTAAGTTTTGATATGAACATCTGTTTATATTTCTCTTGGGTATGTCTAAGGGTGGAATTGCTTTTAGATATAGGGCAATTAACAATTAACACCCTTGTGTTACAATTGCCCTATATTCAGGACAGTTAAATTGTCCTATATCCCAGGGCAATTAAATTCTATATACCTAGAAGTACTAGGTGTGATTTTGCATTAGTACCATAAAACTTTGCATTAAGCCTCCAAATGTTATTTTTCTTTCATTGGAATAAATTTTTCAATTTGATTGCCCTTAGATGTAGGGCAATTATAATACAGAGGTGTTATATGGTAATACTATGCTTAACATTTTAAAAAATGGTCAAATTGCGTTCCAGAACAGTGGAGCCCTATCGATGTAGAAGTTGAATTGTCAACAAGAGAGTTCCTTTGTGACAGAGCTCCCAGGAGAGCCATTCCACACGTACTTTAGCCCATGCAGATACACCTCATAAGGATTCAAAATTTTGCATCATTACATTTCTGAAATTACATTCTTATGCAAAAAAGATGACACTTCCTCTCTTCTCTCGGGTACTTATAAATTCATCATATAAAATTAAATGCAAAGTTAAAACTTAAATATGTTTACTTTTAAATCATGACAGCTAAAAAGTAATTCCTTGTGATTTCAACTTTCTAAATTAAGTCAGAAGGTCAACCATTGGTGTGCATTTTTTTTTTTAATTTTATGGTCTTTTTTTAATTTCTTGTGTCTTTAGTGTCATACTTAAGAAATCACTGCCAAATCCAATGTTCTGAATCATTTGCTTGTGTTTTTGTTTAAGAGTTTTATAGTTTTATGTCTTACGTTTAGGTCTTTGATACATTTTAAGGTAATTTTTGAATATGGTGTTAGGTAAGGGTTCAGCTTCATTCTTTTGCATATGGATGTATAATTTTCCCACCACCATTCGTTGAAAAGACTGTCTTTTCTCCATTGAATGGTCTTGGCACCCTTGTCATAAATGATTTTACCATGTATGTGAGGAATTATTTCTGAGCTCTCCAGTTTATTCTATTGGTCTATTTGTCTGTCTTTAAGACAGTACAACACTGTTTTGATTACTGTTGCTATGCAGTAAGTTTTGGAATAAGAAAGTGTGAGTCCTCCAGTTTTGTTATTTTTCAAGATTGTTTTTGCTATTCCACGTCCCTTGAGATTGCATGTAAATTTTAAAGTGAGGGTTTTTTTTATTTCTGCAGTGTCGTTGGGATTTTTATAGGGAATACATTGATCTATGGATCACCTTGTGTAGTATTAACATGTTAACAATATTAAGTCCTCCAATCTGTGAACATGGGATGTGGTTCCATTTATTTATGTCTTCATTAATTTCTTTCAGCAGTAGTTTGTAGTTTTCATTATACTAATCTGTCATCTTCTTGGTTAAATTAATTTCTAAGTATTTTATTATGTTTGATGCTATTATAAGTGGAACTGTTTTCGTAATTTCCTTTTTAATTGTTCATTATTAGTATATAAAATGCAGCTGATTTTTTTATTTGTCACTTTGTATCCTATTTGCTGAATTCATTTGTTAGTTCTAACAACTTTGTGTGAAATCTTTAGGAATGTAATATCTGGTCATCTGCAGAGATAATTTTACTTCTTCCTTTCTTACTTGAATGCCTTTTCTTTTTTCTTGCCTAGGTTCTCTGAATAGATCTTCTAGTACTATGTTGATTAGAATTGGTGAAAGTGGACATCCTTGTCTTGTTCCCAATCCTAGAGAAAAACTTTTAGTCTTTCACCATTGAATATGTTTGCTGGGGGTTTTTTCATATGTGGCTTTTGTTATTTTGAGGTAATTTCCTTCTATTCCTAGTTTGCTAAGTGTTATTACCATGAATGAGTTTTGAATTTTGTTAAATGCCTTTTCTGCATACATTGAGATGATTATATGTTTTTTCCTTCATTCTGTAAATGTAATGTATTACATTGATTGATATTCATATGTTGAACCATCCTTGCTTTCCAAGGATTCATTCCACTTGGTCATAGTGTATAATCTTTTTAGTATGCTGCTGAATTTGGTTGTTTTTTTTTTTTTTTTTAGTATTTTTGCATCAATATACATGAGGGCTACTGGTCTGTAGTTTCGTTTTCTGATAGTGTCTTTGTCTGGTTTTGGTATAGGACTCTGAGGAGTTAGGAGGTGTTCCCTTCTCTTCAAGTTTTTAGAAAAGTTCAGTAAAAATTGATGATAGTTCTTTAAATATTTGATAGAATTTACCAGTGAAACTATCAGGTCCATGGCTTTTCTCAATTGGAAAATTTTTGATTATCAATTTACTCCACTTACAAGTTACAGGTATATTCAGATTTTCTATTCTTTCATGATTTAGTCTTTAAAATGAAGGAAATTCTGATATATGCTACAACATGGATGAACCTTGAGGACTTTATAAATGAAATAAGCCAGTCACAAAAGACAAATACTATATGATTACACTAATACGATGTACTCAGCATAGTCAAAATCATAGAGGCAGAAAGTAGAATGGTGGTTGCCAGGTGCCAAGGTTAAGGGAGTAATAGGAAGTTATTATTTAGTGAGTGTAGGATTTCAGTTTTACAAGATAAAAAGGGTTCATTCGGGAGATGGATGGTGGTGATAGTGACACATCATGAATGTATTTAATACCACTGAACTGTACACTTGAAAATGATTAAGATGGTAAAGTTTACATTATATGTGTTTTACCATAATTTTTTAAATTGGAAAATAAATTAAAAGGACATTTTAATTCTCAGACAAATCCAAAATGCTGCTAACTCTCTATCCTGTCAATATTTTTGAGGGCACTTTGAAGTCATTGGTCTCCTCACACTGTCCAAAGCTGTATGGTTAACAGAGCTGGTATTCACCATTTTTTTCTCTGCCTTCTTACTCTTAATTTCTTAAATATTTCCAGAGCTACTTTGATTCTCTCAACATATATATGAGGTTAAGATTTAGAATTTGAACTTCTTATAAAGAATTCTAACAAAATTATTTGTTACTTAGGAATTAAGTATGTAAAATGTATGTTCATGTGTACTTTATTTGGCAATTTTAAAATATTGTGGTGGACTAGATAAAGAAAATGTGGTACGTATACACTATGGAATATTATACAGTCATAAAAAGGAACAAAATTATATCCCTTGCAGCAACACAGATGGAGCTAGGGGCCTTTATTCTAAGTGAATTAACGCAGGAACAGGAAGCCAGATACTGCATGTTCTCATTTATAAGTGGGAGCTAAATATTAAGTACATATGGACACAAAAAAGGGAACAATAGACCCAAGGCCTACCTTGAGGGTGGAGGGAAAATGAGGGTTGAAAAACTACCTATCGGGTACTATGGCCACTACCTGGGTGACAAAATAATCTGTATACCAAATCCCCACGACACACAGTTTACCCACGTAACAAATCTGCACATACACACCCTGAATGTAAAATAAAAGTTGGAAAAAAAATACGAATGTAATGTAAAATTTACCATTTCAACCATTTTTAAGTGTATGAGTCAGTGACATTAAGTGCAGTCACACTGTTATGCAAATAGCACCACAATCTTTTTCAGAACTTTTTATCATTCCAAAGTGAAATTCTGTGCCCACTAACAATTAACTCCCCATTCCCCACTATATCCAGCTCTTGGTAAACTCTAGGCCACATTCTATCTATGAAGTTTCTTATTCTAGGAACTTCATATAAGTGGAATCATGCAATAGTTGCACGTTTGTATCTGACTTATTTCATTTAGCATGATGTTTCCAAGGTTATCCATGTGGTAGCATGCACCAGAGCCTCCTTCTTGTTTAATGATTAATAATATCCCATTACATATGTTGATGTGTACTTCCACAATGAGTAATTTAGTCATTTTTCTCTATGAACACTTAACTGAAAGGCAAGGCAAGTTACTCATAAAAGAGACTAGAAATAACAACATGAAATTCTCCCTAATTTAACCAACCTTCTAAGTAAAACACAAAAAAAGGTGAAGAGGAATGGAATCAGCACTTATTTGCTTCTCAAATATCAATCATATGGCAAATATTCCACCAGGTGGTGCAATAAAAATATTGGAAAGAAATTCCTCAACTATCTGTTGGGAAACGACGGAATGATCAACATGACTTCTATCTTATATTTATATATATTTATATTCCTGGGCATAAATGAAAACTTTATTTACTCAGATTTGCCCCTTTTATTTAACTCTGCTTATTTTGATCAACTATTTAATGGTAATAAAAAGCTCTGCATTTAGTTTATTTTCCATTTTGTTTCCTTGAACTGAATAGAGTATGTAGTTTTCTTTTAGTGTTAAGTGTTTTATGCTCTTCAGTATGTAGCTCACTACATAAGTCAAAGACTAAGAACATTTTGATTTGAAAAGAAACATCTGCTCACCTTAGTTTTAAAAAGATAGAAAGGAGATTAACTTCACTTGAGGCAGACGGAGTGCTGTCTCCTGAGGAAGCTTGACAGCCTCAGTGCAGAATGTGGGTGATGATTTCACCTGAGACGCATAAGTAAACTCTCCGCCAAGACCCTTTTTCATTTGTAATAGTTTATTTCAATGAAAGGAAGGCTTTCTCCTGCTCTGTAATGAGTGACTCTTGGCATGAAGCATGTGAGATTTCTCCATTCATTCATTTGGTTTTCAATCTCAGATTTTCAACTGAAAAAATATATATACATAAAAAGAAAATGACCCAGCTGGGCATGCTGGCTCATGGCTGTAATTCCAGCACTTTTAGGAGGTCAAGAAGGGTGGATCACTAGAGGCCAGGAGTTTAAGACCAGCCTGGCCAACATGGTGAAACCCCATCTCTACTAAAAATACAAAAATTAGCCAGGTCTGGTGGTGCATGCTTGTAATCCCAGCCACTCGGGAGGCTGAGGCCAGAGAATTGCTTGAACCTGGGAGGCAGAAGTTGTAGTGAGCCAGGACTGACCACTGCACTCCAACCTGGATGACAGAGTGAGACTCAGTCTCAAAAACAATGCAGTCTCAAAAAAAAAAAAAAAAAAAAAAAGAAAAAAAGAAAAAGAAAAAGAAAAGAAAGAAAAGAAAAAAGAAGAAAAAAAATTGCCCTTCACTGTCTGAACCCAGGGTTTTATACAGCTCTTCAGATGGTCAGTCTCAGTGTCCCACAGCCTGATTTCCTTACCTGTAGTGCATCCATAGAAATTTTGTTCCCTGAAGCACTTCTCAGTTCTGAAATGCAAAACGCTGGGAAGGAGAAATGAATTGAAAGTCCTGCTGTGGAGGACAAGGTCTGCTTTAAGGTGAGGAATCAAGCTTATCCGGTGCTGCCCCAGAGAATGAGTCATCATAGATCTCCACTTCAAATACTGCCCTCCTCCCTGCCCACATTATCCCGATTATTACTCACTAATCCATGAGAATGTCTGGGCAACTTAGGGAGTACCTCCACTACCGACCTTCATATACCTGATTTTGTTTATTCTTTAGCTAATAAGAAAAGGAAGGGAGGAATCATATCTTCTTCTTTACCCAGCAGCATTGTAGTTAGACTGCATCTGGATAGAAATTCTGCTTTCACCACTTACTGTGCAATTTCATGTATGCTACATACCTCTCTTGTCTCAGGTTCCATGTAAAACAGAAACAATAATGGCTTTGCAAAAGCGATTGCAACAAAAGCAAAAATTGATTAATGGGATCTAATTAAACTAAAGAGTTTCTGCATAGCAAAAGAAACTATCAAAAGAGTGAACATACAGCCTACAGAATGGGAGAAAATTTTTTCAATCTACCTATCCGACAAAGGTCTAATATCGAGCATCTATAAGGAACTTAAACAAATTTACAAGAAAAAATAACCCCATTAAAAAGTGAGCAAAGGGCATAAACAGACATTTCTCAAGAAGACATGCACGTGGCCAACAGTCATATGAAAAAAATTCAACATCAATGATCATTAGAGAGATATAAATCTAAACCACAATGAGATACCATCTGACACTGGTCAGAATGACTATTATTAAAAAGCCAAAAAATAATAGTTGCTGACTAGCTTGTAGAGAAAATGACATGCTTATACACTGTTGGAGTGTAAATTAGTTCAACCATTGTGGAAGACAGTGTAGCAGTTTCTCAGACCTAGAGACAGACATACCATTAGACCCAGCAATTCCATTCCTGGGTATATACCCAAAGGAATATAAATCATTCTATTATAAAGACATATGGACATGTATGTTTATGATTTGCTATTTATTCACAATAACAAAGACATGGAATCAACCTAAATGCCTATCGATGATAAACTAGATAAAGAAAATATGGTGTATATATATGTGGAATACTATACAGCCATTAAAAAGAATGGGATCATGTCATTTGTAGGGACACAAATGGAGCTGGAGGCCGTTATCCTTAGCAAACTAACACAGGAGCAGAAAACCAAATACAGCCAGTTCTCACTTATAAGTGGGAGCTAAATGATGAGAACATATGCACACATTGAGGGGAACAACAGACACGGGGGCCTATCAGAGAGTGGAGGGTGGGAGGAGGGAGAGGATCAGGAAGAATAACTAATGGACATTAGGCTTAATACCTGGGTGATGAAATAACCTGCATAACAAACCCCCATGACATACATTTACTTATGTTACAAAGCTGCACATCCTGCACATGTACCCCGAACTTAAAAGTTACAAAAATTTAAAAAAATAGATAATAATGGCTGTGAAGATTAAATAATAATCCATGTAAAGCAGTAATCACCATGAATATATATAGTAAATAGTAACTTGGGGTTCTCTGAATCCACTGATTACAAGTTCTAGGAAGCAGGCATTCCTCATGATATATTCACTAGGGTAGGCCACTGTCTAGCAGCTAGCAGGGTGCCTGGTACATGGTAGAGGATCAATAGCAGTGCTGAGTGAGTCCATGAATAAATGCTTAAAGTTTTATCCTAAGTCACTTGGATAATACTATACGTAAAGTAGGAACATAAATGTATTAAATTCAGGCTTGCTTCCCTCCCTCCCTCCCTCCCTCTCTCTCTCTCTCTCTCTTTCTTTCTTTCCTTCTTTCCTTCTTTTCTTTCTTTCTTTCTTTTTCTTTCTTTCTTTCTTTCTTTCTTTCTTTCTTTCTTCCTTTCTTTCTCCTTCCTCCCTCCCTCCCTCCCTCCCTCCCTCCTTTCTTTCTATCTTTCTTTCTTTCCTTCTTTCTTTCTTTCTTTCTCTTTCTTTCTTTCTTTCTTTCTTTCTTTCTTTCTTTCTTTCTTTCTTTCTTTCTTTCTTTCTTTCTTTCTTTCTTTCTTTCTTTCCTTCTTTCATCTTCCTATGTCTCTAACCAAAGTTACTAGTGTTGTATTCAGATTTGGAAAAATATCAAACGAGGTAATATTTACTTAGAAACTTTTAAGTGATTTTATCTACCAGATGTCACAAAGGCTTAGAAGTCCAAAAATATCTAGACTTATACCTATATTAAGAGAAGTATTGAAACATTCTTTATGAAACCGGATTTTAAAAAAGTAGTTGTTCCTAACATAGAAACTTCTATAGAGTAGAAAGATGACAAAACCTAATATTTTAAATGTAATTCAGGAAGTCATTTACAAATTGATAATAACATAGCCTCCATGCTTAAATTAGAAGTAAAATGGAAACTCAAGAAAAGAAAAATAAACAAAAAGCATTTGTATGATAAGTTCCTCAAAACCTCTAAAATTAAGAATGAGAAGAATGGCTGATGTCAGTGCTGTTGGTTCTCCCAGAACCCTCCTCTGTCAGCTTAATGACCTGCCTCTACAGCATCAAATGTAGTTTACTTTGGTTCTTTAATGATAACTTCATATGTACAAAATGTAAATTATTGTTAACCATGGCCAATAGGAAGGCTCAGTTTTGCTTTGGGGAAGCTCGGGCCAGAACTGAACACAAAGGCAGCATATCTCAGCTTCTGCACATTGTATTCATTGGGTTCCAGTCATGGCAAATGAATCACTTGTGAAAATGAACTCAATTTTCCCATGCTGGATATGACACGGAAGCCAATGAGAAACACACAAACAGGGAAACACTGATTTGCGGGTTTGCGACTGCCGGAAAGGATTTGGAGAATCATACTGCAGGGCTTACGTGCAGTTTTGAAATCTGAAGACTCTCAAGTTGGTGTGCAGGATTTCCTTAGCCAGCTGAGAAACTGACCCACATGCCCAGTGCACTGTGTCCGCACTCAACCTAGTGTTGCTATTGCTGTTTCCTGTTTTCTCTTGTATGCATAATCACTGCTATGAAGTACCAGAGTAGCTTTGAAAGTTGGGCATAGGCCGGGTGCAGTGGCTCACGCCTGTAATCCCAGCACTTTGGGAGGCCGAGGCGGGCGACTTACCTGAGGTCAGGAGGTTGAGACCAACCTGCCCAACATGGTGAAACCCCGTCTCTACTAAAAATATAGAAAATTAGCCAGGCCTGGTGGCGGGCGCCTGTAGTCCCAGCTACTCAGGAGCTGACGCAAGAGACTGGCGTGAACTCGGGAGGCGGAGGTTGCAGTGAGCCGAGATCGTGCCACTGCACTCCAGCCTGAGTGACGAGCAAAACTCCGTCTCAAAAAACGAAAAAAAAGGCCGGGCGCGGTGGCCCACGCCTGTAATCCCAACACTTTGGGAGGCCAGGATGGGTGGATCACCAGGTCAGTAGATCAAGACCATCCTGGCTATCACGGTGAAACCCCCTCTCTACTAAAAATACAAAAAAAAAAAAAAAAAAATTAGCTGGGCGTGGTGGCGGGCACCTGTAGTACCAGCTACTTGGGAGGCTGAGGCAGGAGAATGATGTTAACTCGGGAGTTGGAGCTTGCAGTGAGCCGAGATCGTGCCACTGCACTCCAGCCTGGGTAACAAAGCAAGACTCTGTCCAAAAAATAAAAAAAGGGAGGGAGGGAGAAAGAGAGAAAGAGAGAAAGAAAGAAAGAAAGAAAGGTGGCATCAGGTGGCCTCAGGATAAATCCCTCATGATGGAACTTTATACATTATGCACATTGGACAGTTGGGCATCAGGTGGCCTCAGGATAAATGCTTCATGATGGAACTTTATACATTATGCACATTGGACAAAATTAAAAGATGGAGCCATGGGAATAAATAAGTGGAAAGAAAGGAAAGAAAGAAAGAAAGTTGGGCATCAGGTGGCCTCAGGATAAATGCCTCATGATGGAACTTTATACATTATGCACATTGGACAAAATTAAAGATGGAGCCATGGGAATAAATAAGTGAATGGAGAGCAAATAACTCTGGTTCCTAAGAAGATGGGAGTTCAAGGGCAAGTCCGTAGGCACCGGCTATGTGGGGAAACTGGGGTACGCCTCCAATAGACAAAGTTGCAAAGGAGTAAACCAACCTGATGGTAGGCCTGCCCCAGGTAAGGAGCAGTCATCCTAATGCCAAATCCCTGGGGGATGTGACACCCAGGGCAAGACAGCGATGACATCGGTTTCCAAAGGTCTTGAAACTTTAAGTATTGAGGGCACAGTCTCTGACACTGACCATATATGATGGATTGGTTCCTTTCGGTTTCAGGAAAGTTCATTTTGCAGGAGGCAGAGACCAGAGAGAGAGGGCAGGGTCCAGCTCACTGGAGAAGAGCAACAGGAGCCAGGCTTGGTGTTTAAACCCCTGCCAAATCAGCGGAGAGCAAGGAAATCTTCTAGGATTAGACAAGATTCAGACATAAATCAGGAACCAGGCAAGAAAATCAACCCCATGGACACAGATTACAGGTTTATAGAGAGGCCTGCAGCTCCCTGGGCAATGGATAACAGTGTAAGGCATTGAACCCCAAACCAGACACCCGCTTTTAGAGCTAAGGGCCTAGTGGACACCAGGCTTCATTCTCACCAGCTCAGGGACTGGGCAGGACCAAGCCTGCAGCGGGGCAGTCATGGGGCAGGCAGAGGTTGAAGGAAGCCTTAGGATCTATGTTATTTCTCTATCAATGACTCAAAAAGAGCCCCTCCATTTTCACAGATATTTTAAATCCTAAAATGGCAGGAAGGGGACCTTGCAGTGATTTTTACTCCTGTGGATCTTGGAGCATCATTCTTTGTTTCTTGGCAAGTGATGGAGCCCTATTTAGCTGTGTTCCGAGACAACTAATTAGTGTTAGATATTCAGCAAAGCATAGAAACTATCCACAATGGTCAACAAATCTACCCAGAAATCTTGAGTTGACTTTTCCGTTTTTTTTTAAATTTTGTTTTTATATTTATTCTGTTCATTAGTGTGCAGATTTTTGTTCGTACATAGGGTTTTAAGTAGCGGGATCACCAGGTCAAGGCAGAGCGGCTTTGTGGTTAGAATTAAATGTAGTTTGCACCACCCCACAGGTGCTCCCTTGTCAGAAATTCTTTTTTTTTTTTTTTCTGTAATGCATTGTGTCTCCAAGAGGCCGAGTTTAAATAACAATACTTCTGAATAACTTAATAAAGTAGCCCCTCTTCTTTGAGTACCTACTATGCTATCAGGCGTTTTGTTTAGTACATAGATATCATCTCTATTTTACAGACGAGAACACTGAGACTCAGAGGGCAAGGAAGTTTACATGGATCATAAAGCTAGTGAGTAGTTGAGTTAGAATGAGGAGCAGGTGTTTTTGGGTCTTCTGGAAAAGTAACCTTCCAGATTAAGCAATTGTCAGCCATGTTAATCTACCTCTGGTTTGAACTGGGACAAGCTGATGTACTTTAGGACAATGAGTAAGTGCGTGTCAGTGGGAGGCAGGGCAGATGGACAGAGGTGGCTGAGACCGTCTTTCCCGGCGTGGAAAGACTGTACATCTCAGTCTTTAAAGGCAGCGGCGCTGGGTTCACGCTCACCTGCCTTAGAGTTGGGATTCCACCGTTTTGTGTTTTGTGACCTTGCCAAAGTCATTTATTTTTCTCCTATTCTACATCAACCAGAAGGATTTGTTACAGATGGTTTTTGGGTTAACAAGGGCTAACGATGGAAAAATCAGATTCTAGAGTAAAACCCTGGGGGAAAGAGTCTGGAATCCAAGGCTACCAGAGCAGGCTGTGGAAAGAATGAAGTAACATGAGCCCAAGCTGACAGAGCTGGAGGAAGGGTTCTGGGCTCAGCAATGTCAGGACAGCCAAGCAGGAAGCAAAGGCCCAAGGAGGTACCAGGCATCTGATATCTGCATCGATCAGTGGATGGAATTAACAGACCGGAGTGGAAGCCGGAGACCTGGTGGTGACGAATCCCACCCTTAGAGGACTGAGGGTGGCCTGGCTGCCGTCCAGCTGGGCCATTCTGATGCATCAGTGCCCAGGACTGATCAGTCAGTGCCCATGCCCAGCAAGTTGAGGCCTGTGTCCAGCTGCTCAGGGGATATGCTGAATATGGTCTCTGACTAGTATGGCTGCAAATTCAAGCTGGGAAGCATGTGATCATTAGAAGATCTCATTCCAGGGCTGAGTGCAGTGGCTCACGCCTGTAATCCCAGGCATGGGAGGCTGAGGCGGGCGGATCACCAGAGGCTGGGAGTTCGAGACCAGCCTGACCAACATGGGGAAACCCCATCTCTACTAAAAATACAAAATTAGCTGGGCGTGGTGGCACATGCCTGTAATCCCAGCTACTCGGGAGGCTGAGGCAGGAGAATCACTTGATCCTGGGAGGCAAAGGATGTGGTGAGCCGAGATTGCACCATTGCACTCCAGCCTGGGCAATAAGAGTGAAACTCCATCTCAGAAGAAAAAAAAAGGAAGACCTATTTTCAAACCCAGAAAAAATCAGAGCCCAGGAAATCAGCAAGGATAAGAAGTTGTAAAAGGGGAGAAAGGTTTTAAAATGCATGGTTCATGTAACAGATCTTGCCTATCTGAGACCCGAGTCCATTCACCATCATTAAATGCCTCCTACTTAATATGGGCTGACAGGGGTTAGAGTGAGCTCTGGTAGCCAGAAAGTGGAGAACTCTAGAGATGTTGTTTTCTGTGTTCCCAAGCCTTGTACACTGCCTGGCTCTTAGTAAGCACCCATATATATTTGGCGACTGCAAAAATACAGCTTTTACTGTCAGAGAGTTTTGAATTGTGGTTTTCGAAGTAATGTTGCCATATGAACCTTACAAACACTGCACTATTCATAAAATTATACTCTATAAAGTTAGTAAATGATCATCGTAAGCTTACTCTTTAAATTATCCTTCTCTTGTAATGAAACAATCTTGACTATCTTGATAATGTTTTGTTGAATATAAATAAGTGGCCAGATGCTGAAATGACATGAGAAATCTTTGTTAGCCATCTTGACCCATAATCCAATTGAACCAATGAAAGCTGAAGTCTTAAAAACTTAGAGGCTATAATTCAACCTAGTTGTGTGATGTCTAGGTCTTCTCTGATCTTCTATCCCTACCTCAGCCTAGAGCACCAAGAACCTTCCCTAGTACAGCACTAAGGACACAACCTGACAACTGTTCCTGTCATTGATCAGCTCCCCTCCTAACTGTAAGCTCCATGACTCCAGGGACCTGTCTGGTTCACCTTCGTATTTCTAGTGTCATTGTCATGGTGGGTACTCAATATGTTTTATTAAATGAATGAATGATGTTTAGCCAAAATTCACGATCTGATTATTAACCTTTACCTGTGTAACCCTTTAATACCATGACATAATAGATTATCTGTTACCGATTAAATTTTAGTATACATTGTTACTATGAGAAATGAAACTCTTACAGTCAATGGAATGAGGCACTACTGTGTATAATTTTCTAAAATCTTTTGGAAAAATAATAAAATTGGATGCCTTTAAGTATACATTTAAATTTAAAAATAATGTATGCCAGGAATATTTGAAGAATTAGTGATTTCTTTTCTACCTGGAGCAAGACTTTAAAAGCTTTATGTTATGTGGACATTGATTTTCAAAGCTCTGCCTTCAAGTTAGAAAACAATCCCCACACAAGTAGTATATTTTCACTGTAGAATTTTTAAAATAAAATGAAGCAAGAAGAATTAAAGTAGCAGAAATAATCTGTAATTCTAATACTAAGAGATAATTATATAAACATTTTTGTCTATATAGATTCCCACCTTTCATATCTATAATTCTGTCTGCTTGTCTATCTACCTACCTACCATCTACTTATCCTTTCAATCATATATGTGTGTCTGTGTGTATATTTCAATGTGGATGCAAATTTCTATTGCAAAATGTAATTCTCCCCTCCACAGCTTCCCTCTAGACATAAAAAATGAAGTGAATAAAGGAAATATTAGGTGGGTCCACTCTTATGGTCAGATGTGTGTGTCTGACTCAAAATATAAATTAGGCATTAATCTTCTAATGTGTATGCTGTATACTATCAAAGAGTGATCTCTGGGGAAAATATGATTATTCATTTTTTATTTCTCTAGAATATTTACTATTTCATTTGAAATTCTTTCAACTTTTGCTTGAAAAATTCCTTTCTATAGAACGTTTGATGCCGAGTCTCTGACGGACTCTAACTGAAAAAGAGCCACACCACTTCACATTTCTGGTCTGTAGGTGGCAGTGGTCACCATCCTACAGCCGTGAAATCGCTGAGGTCAGGTTTTTTTAAAAAAAAAAAAACGAAGATGACAGCAAGAAACCTCTAAAACAATAAAACTCTGCTCGTCATTTTGCAACAGTATAACTTACGAACTCATTACAGTAAATTCTATATATCCCACTCTTTTAGACTATTCCATGTTCCTTTCCAGCTAAACGTTGAAAATGGTGTAAATAGTACCATAATTCTGTACTGCCCTCTTGCATCTTTCTTCCATTTGCAGTAGCAAGAGCGTTCTGAAGGGCATTTCTACCAATTTCTGCAATGTGCAGCATGAATGTTGGATGCTAACACCAAATATTGGAGCACATACTTCACTACACAGCTGGTGATTAATTTATTTTTCCTAGATACACGAGTTTCAATACCCAAAACTGTTAGACATTGGCAAAACAAGCTTCAGCTTGTAATTCTTATAACTTGAGGAAAAGGTGCTAATCACTGGCTAACCTCCAAAGATACTGTACTTCAGTGAATATTCCATGTATATCACATATTTGCATGTCCTCTATATGTGTCCTTTCTCTGTAAACATATATAGTCCTATCTGTAATAAATAATATATACAGAATAGAAATGGAATTCTACTATAAATGTGTTTTTTGCTTAATAGTATGTCATGAATATTGATCCCATTGATCAAAGTTTAAATTTTGAATAGTTATAACACCTATTTAGATTTGAATTATATTCGCACTCTCTACCACAGATATGTCATGCTTTGCCAATTGACATGAAGAGTGGCTTCGAAGCAGGACTTGTATTATGCCTTCCATAGCCTAATAGATTGATAGGTGCATTTATTAGTAATGCCTGAATTAAATTAGTGATTAATTCCATTTCTAGTTTACTTCTATTCATACTTGTGTTAAGTGTTAGATATTTTTTAAAGGAATCAAGAAGGTATACAAGTTAGGGAGATGAATTCTACATAAAACAAAAATCCTAAAAGGTTATAAACTCTATTTCCATTTTCACTCAACATTTTACACGCAACAGTTAGTTCTAGAACACAACAGGAATCTTATCATGCTTCTGGATGGAAGATGCTGAACTGTAATCTGTCCCTGAATTTAACAATAAAATTTAAAGTAAACCTAAAAGAAGTTAGCTCTGATAAATACAACGTATGCTATCTTTCATATCAATGGGAATATCAATTAGAGAACATTGATTACACCTTAGGTCCAGCCTGATGTAATTTTCAAACTCTGAAAATTCCTTGATACAGTATTTAGGATTCACAATAAACAACAATTAGTCTCACAATATTATCCTTCATATTTTTAAAGCATGTGGTTAATATCAATTAGTAATTAATATATAAGTAATAGACTGTAAATATTAAAAATTATAAAGGTATTGCATTTTCTAACTCTACCCTTTGGTCGTGGGAATTAAATACATCTAAATTCCGTATTTAAACATTGAAGAAAGTTCAGATAACTTGAATCTCTAGGTTTTACAAATCTTTTATAATTTTTAAGAAAACCAGAGTTTTACCTAAACCAGGCAGAGATTTCCACAAGCATATTAATTTATTCAATTAAAAAAAAAAAATCAGTGTACTGGCCCTTACAGGTTAAAACCCCACTTCTGTCTAAAAATGACCAGTCATTGGAATTCTCTCGGAGAATGGCAAGAAACTGAAGCAAAATAAACAATAAAAGCAACAAAAATTCAAGCACTGTAGCAAAATAGATAATTCACAAATATTTTACCCTTCTAGAGTTCTGTTTTGAATTTCATATAAAGTATTCCTTTTGAAGAAATTATATTTGGAATATCAATTCTATTCCAACAATTTTCATTGCAAAAATAATTTTTGTATAATGCAGTTATATTTCTATTCTATCAAATGGTCCAAAATACCACCACAATGTTTATGTATTTACAATGAATATTTTTTAACATGCTATTTTCTACAACAAATGATTCTCCCACTCTTAAACTTATTGTTTGACATGGAACAAGATGAGCAGAGAGACAAGGGGAGCCAACCAGAAACTGGGCTATTCCACAGACTTGCTCCTTTGAGTCTTAATATCCCAAATACAACACCAGTAACATCTAAACTTCTAAAACAGAAAATAACCCAAGAGTTAGCAAACACAGGGAATTTCCCTTTTGTGATTTAGCCTTTATTAAGTAAGGAAAATTTTCCACTTATATTAGCACCTGCCTGAGTTACAATAATAAATACTGCACTTTCGTTCAATGGTTCTAATCAGCAAAAGCTGTTCAAGAACCATGAATTTTATGTTTTTTTTGTTTTGTTTTTTTTGTTTTTTGAGATAGAGTCTCACTCTGCTTGCCAGGCTGGAGTGCAGTGGCATGATCACAGCTCACTGCAGCCTCGCTCTCCTGAGGCCTGGGTGATCTCCTACCTCAGCCTTTCAAGTAGCTGGGACTACAAGCATGCACCACCACGCCCAGCTAATTTTTTGTATTTTTTGTAGAGGTGGGGTTTGGCCATGTTGTCCAGGCTGGTTTTGAACTCCTGGGCTCAAGCAATCCACCCACCTTGGCCTCCCAAAGTATGGCGATTACAGGGGTGAGTCACCGCGCCTGGCTAAGAGTCATGAACTTTGACTCACTCTGGTTCCCCAGATCCTCAGAGGACTTATCAAAGTCTGTTTCCTGATCAATGAACTGTGGGATTTGTTTCAGCCAATTTTGAATAAACCTGGGAGTACCCCTGTCTCTCAAAACTAATTGAAGGTTTTCAAACTTCAATTAGTATAACCACAATGGAGACCCTTTCTTGCCAGACACAGGTTGAACATCCCTAACGCAACAAGCCAAAATCCAAAATGCTCCAAAATCCAAAACTTTTTGAACACTGCCATGAGGTCACACGTGGAAAATTCCACATCTGACATCACGTGACAGGTGGCAGTCAAAATGCAGGTGCACACAACACAGTTTCTTCAGCATCCCCAGGGAAACAAAGACCCTTCCAGCCCCCTTCAGCTGCAAAATATCTTTTCTAGACATGCCTAGACTCCCCCATGTAAGCACACCAGACGGCACCAGTGGCAGGTCCCCTGTACTGCCCTACGTGGGGCCAAGGCCTATGAGCTTTACTCGCTGTGGTTTTTTGCTGATTTCTTCTCTGTGGTGTAAAGATAGTGTTGAAAAAGTCCAAAAAGGCCTACAGATATGGGTATGGGTGTCAGTGATAAGAAGAGGAAGTATTTAGGTTTATCTACAGTACAGAAGACCAAGTTGTTGGAGAAACTGGACGATGGTATAAGTGTGAAGCACCTTACAAAAGATTATGGTGTTGGAATGAACACCACATATGACCTGAGGGAACAGAAGGATAAACTGTTGAACTTCTATAATGAAAGTGATGAATAAAAGTTTTTTAAAAATGGAAAATCAGGCTGGGCGCTGTGGCTCTTGCCTGTTAATCCCAGCACTTTGGGGGGCCGAGGCAGGCGGATCACCTGAGGTCGGGAGTTCAAGACCAGCCTGACCAACATGGAGAAACCCCGTCTCTACTAAAATACAAAATTAGCCAGGCGTGGTGGTGAATGCCTGTAATCCCAGCTATTCAGGAGGCTGGGGCAGGAGAATCGCTTGAACCCAGAAGGTGGACGTTGCGGTGAGCCGAGATCGTGCCATTGCACTCCAGCCTGGGCAACAAGAGCAAAACTCCGTCTCAAAAAAAAAAAAAAAACCATGGAAAATTGCTCTTTCATGAGAGTCATCAAGAGTCCTGATGTTTGTTCACACTATGGAAATCAAAAAGTGAGGCCACTTTATTTCGTTCAGCCTGTACGTGGCCACTATCTGAAGCCCCTGTTGGAAACTTTTAATCTTAAAACCTACAAAGACAAACCTATTGTTAGATTAGATTTCTGGTGGCTGAGTCCACAGATGGTCACAATGTGTGGCTATGGCTATGGGTTATAGCATAGAAGGAATAGCCAGATGATTCTAATGCCTAAAGCTTCCTTTTTTGCTTGCCCCTTTTATAAAGCTTGGTTCTTCAACCTCACTGTCAATTTTGTAAGCTAAGGGTAACTTTCCAACAAGTTTATTTACATGTAAGTTATTTAAAGTCATTTTTTGTTGCTTGCAGTTGAGGAGTTCAAGTCATACAGAAAGTGTGAATAAGGCCTGGACTGTTGGCAACAGCATCTCAGGAGAATGTGGGGATTCTGGGACTTATTATCCAAGTAGCTGGAGGTTGAAGGCAGTAAAAACCAGGCATGAGACCCTGCTGGTTTACAGCACACAAGGTGGCAAAATAGCAAATCGAATTAGAGATTTTTTGGTCACTTAAAATAGTGTGCTCTCTAAAGGCAATGTTTTAGAGTGCCATGGTGAATTTTCCAAAGAACAGCAGGAAGGATAAAAAGTCAAGGCCTAGAGTTTGTCTAAATAAGTGTAAGCAAAGGGAACAGCAATCTCAAATCCTTAAATTCTCTCTTGAGACAGACAAAAATTTAGCACTTTTCTATGGTTTTCCTAACAGTATCTCCTGTATTCCAGGGTAATTAAAAATTGAATTCAAATTTAGATCCAGGTGGTCCCTAATTATGTCAATTGAATTTATAGGTCCTTCTGGTAACTTAGGTTAAACATATGATCTGGATTTAAAAAAAAAAAAAAGGAAAATAATTCTAAGAATGTGAACTTACTGGAATATGCAAAGGACTCCAAGAACCTCAGCATTTCAAACACCCTCTAAACTTCTCTCTCTATTCAAAACAGGCTCCCACACATACCACACGTATCTGATGAAATTATTTATCTTTTCACTGAAGCTACAATTCCTTCCTTACATGAGTGAGCCAACTTTCAAACAAGAACCATATTAGCATTCCTACTTCATTGCCGGTAATATATAAACAGGACTCGAAAAGCAAGAAGAAACTACTTTAAATATCACTGAAATATAATCCCAGTACTTTGGGAGTTCAAGGCGGACCGAGCACTTGAGGCCAGGAGATGGAAACTAGTCTGGTCAACATGGCGAAACCCCGTCTCTACAGAAAATACAAAAATCGCCAGGCGCGGTGGCTCAAGCCTGTAATCCCAGCACTTTGGGAGGCCGAGACGGGTGGATCACGAGGTCAGGAGATCGAGACCATCCTGGCTAACATGGTGAAACCCCATCTCTGCTAAAAAAATACAAAAAACTAGCCGGGCGAGGTGGTGGGCGCCTGTAGTCCCAGCTACTCGGGAGGCTGAGGCAGGAGAATGGCGTGAACCCGGGAGGCGGAGCTTGCAGTGAGCTGAGATCCGGCCACTGCACTCCAGCCTGGGCAACAGAGAGAGACTCCGTCTCAAAAAAAAAAAAGAAAGAAAGAAAATACAAAAATCAGCCGGGGACGGGCCGGGCGCGGTGGCTCAAGCCTGTAATCCCAGCACTTTGGGAGGCCGAGACGGGCGGATCACGAGGTCAGGAGATCGAGACCATCCTGGCGAACACCGTGAAACCCCGTCTCTACTAAAAAATACAAAAAATTAGCCGGGCGAGGTGGCGGGCGCCTGTAGTCCTAGCTACTCGGGAGGCTGAGGCAGGAGAATGGCGTAAACCTGGGAGGCGGAGCTTGCAGTGAGCTGAGATCCGGCCACTGCACTCCAGCCCGGGCTACAGAGCGAGACTCCGTCTCAAAAAAAAAAAAAAAAAAAAAAAAAAATCAGCCGGGTGTGGTGGTACATGTCTGTAGTCCCAGGTATGAGGGAGGCTGAGGCACGAGAATCGATTGAGCCCAAGGGGCGGGGCGGAGGTTGCAGTGAGCAGAGATCACTCTACTGCACTCCAGCCTAAGCAATACAGGGAGACTCTGTCTCAAAAAAAAAAAAAAAAAAAAAAAAAATCATGTATGCCAGAGGAAGATAAATACCATGAAAATACAGGGAACAATATTTCAGAGAAATTTCAGGGAGTCCAGTGGTCTGGCACCTGCTGGGATATCCTTCCATTTCTTCCCCTACTCCTAACAGCAAGTTCTGACACCAAGTGAGTCTTCTGTTTTTGGAGGCAGCGTTTGCTACATTTGAGTACGTGCCATGAATCATTTACCCATGTCTCCCAGAGGCTTCTAGCTTTAAGCACAACCCTGGGCAAAAGAATCGTATCCAGATGAGTCAGGAAATAGTATTGGTCATTTTGCTTCCTGACCTTTAAGAGCTAGCAGATCCAATGATGCTCAAAGAATCTGTGATGGATCAGAAGACTCAATGGAATCCATGGCATTGCTGGATAAATAATAATAATAATAATAATAATAATAATAAATTCACAGTGAAGGCATAATAATTGAAAGCAAAAGTATGCCTTTTTCTGCTATTATCCTTTTACTAAGTGGCTCTTAGCTTCCTACTACGCCTTGGTGAATAATAATCATCTAACTGTAAAACCATAATTAAGCATACAACTTAAAGAGCACATTATAAACTAGTGCTGTTACCACACAGCTTTGAAATTTGGAATACTCCTTGGTAATCCATCACCAGGTCAAAGTGTTATATGTCAAACCAGGCATTTGATAATTCTCATGTCCTAAATAAGTTCTTTGAACAAGTGACTCATAATCCCTTATGCCTATTCCTGATACTCTCTCACTACTCTCTCAGACTACCTATGCCCTCCTCACTGCTCCCTACTAAAAAATACTAAAGAGAAAATAATTCAGTAAGATCATACAAAATATACATGCACCAGCCTGAAGTTCCATGCATAGAGTGGGAACTCAGTAAAAATTAATTGACTTGAATTGAATAAAACTGTTTGCAATAACATTATAACTCCATAAGCTCCATTTTCTCTGATAGAGCATTATCTTAGTTTGTTTTGTGCTGTTATAATAGAATACCTGAAACTGGGTAATTTATAAAGGACAAAAATTTATTCCCTCACAGTTCTGGAGTCTGGGATGTCCACAATCAAGATGCCAGTAGGTTAGGTCTCTAGTTCCAAGATTGTGCTCCCTTGCTACTCTAGAGTGGAGGAATATTGTGTCTTCACATTGTAGAAGAACAGAAGACAGGGAAGCCACTCTTGTAACTTTTTTCTATAGCTGCATTAATTCATTCATTAAAATGGAGTCCTCATGATCTAAACACCTCCCATTAAGTCCCACCTCCCAATACTGTTGCACTGAGGATTAAGTTTCAATGTGAGTTTTGGAGGTTGAAAAAACATTCAAACCACCACAAACATAGAAGAAAAATTCTTTCAGAGGGCAGAGTTTCGAAAATACCCGTCATCCAAATAGCCTCAGAGATGAGTCTGAATAGATTTATGGAGATTGATTCATGGTTTGGCTGGAAAGAAAAAAATTGGAGGTTGGTGATGAAAAGTTTTGGAGAAAAAATATTTGAAACGACTCTCAGAATGAGAACAGATATCAGCATATCAGCCACCTGGTAGGAGGTTTATTATATGGAATTCCACTCATAATGAAAGAAGAGCAATTTGTTCTTGCTTAATATTCTTAATCCGGGATTGATTATCTTTATTTGTCTGTCTCGCCATGTTATCATTCATGGATTTACTAATATCACAGGTCATCTATGTTTTCCAGAAACACTGATTGCTATTGAGAAAAATCGGGTAATAGATGGGCTCCCCCAGGGATTCACTAGAGCTATCACATACCATATCATCATCCTGAACAGAAACCCTTATGAAAAGTTGGAGAAGTTCTTTGAGGACTCAGTTAAAGATCAATTAACAACACCTTGCAAAGTTGCGATGTCCTGTATAATGCTGCATATATCTTAAATAAATGACCAGTATATGATATTCCTCCAAATGGGTCTAAAATTAAGTGGTACTTCTTGGTCAGAATACGTGGATCTATAAAACCAATCTCAATAAGTTTTTAGGGGAAATTGAGTTATACAAAGTATGTTTTCCTACCAAAAGGGAATTAAGTTAGTAATAAATAACACAAAGATATCTGGGGGAAAAAAGGCAAATATCTGGAGAATAAATAATACACTGCTAAATAACCCAGAGGTCAAAGATGGAATCCAAAGGGAAATGAAATTTTGAACTGAAAGAGAAGGAAAACACAGCTCGTCAAAATGCATGGGATGCAGCTAAAATAACACTCATTGGATAATTTATGTCATGCAGTACAGCACTTCCTAAGCAGCCCTGCAATGCCAACTACAAATTGGTTTGCAACACTTCCATAGATTCAGCAAGTTAAGAGACAACAAGCCCAAATGGACTTATACAGTTTATTACCTCAGCAATAATAACATCTTGGCACTAGTTTCCCAAGTCCTAGTTCCCACAGTGTGACACGATGTGGCCCTATGCTGCTTACACACACAGTGGGAGCAAGTTACAGGAGGAAGCTTGAGATTAGGAGACATTGATCATATATAGGTGGAGTTTGTAAAATCTGCCCCTCCTCCTCTCAGAAAGAGGAGGTTTTTTTACTACCCTAGAATGTAAGCAAATCTTTTTATGTTTCTCAATTTTTTCTATTCAGGAAGGTAAATCAATTTGTTCAGCAGGAAGTCACTGCGTTCATCTTTCCAAGGCTGCCAGCTTATACAAACGTGCCTGATAGACCTGGTGGTTAATGCCTGGATATGTAGAAACATGGGAGATCCATAGAGAATTGTCTCTCAAGAGTTTATAGCACTAAAGACCCGTATTTGAAAAAAAAAGAAAAGTCACAAATCAGTGACCTCAGTTTCTACCTTAAGAAATAGAAAAAAAAAGGGCAAATTAAATGTAAAGTAAGAAGGAAACAATTTTTTTTTAAAGATGCTCCTCAGTTGGGTTCAGTGGCACATACCTAATCCCAGCATTTTGGGAGGCTGAAGCAGAAGGATCACTTGAGTCCAGGAGTTTGAGACCATCCTGGGCAACATAGTGAAACCTCATCCCCACAGAAATACAAAAATAAGCTGGATGTGGTGGCACGTGCTTCTAGTCTCAGCTACTCGGGAGGCTGAGGTGGGAAAATCACTTGAGTCCAGGTCCAGGATGTTATGCCACTGCACTCTAACCTGGGCAACAGAGAAAGATCCTGTCTCAAAAAAAAAAAAAAAAAAGAGATTCTTCTCAACTTAGTTACAACGGGGCTATGTCCTGATAAACCCATCGTAAGTTGAAAATATCAGAAGGTGAAAGTGCATTTAATATGCCTAACCTATGAAACATCATAGCTTAGCCTAACCTATCTTAAACATGCCCAGAACACTTACATTAAACTAAAGTTGGGCAAAATCATCTGGTAACACAGTACACTGTAGAATATTGGTTGTTAGCCCACATGATCATGTGGCTGACTGGGAGTTGCCACTGCTACTACCCTGCACCACAGAAGAATATTGTACTGCTTTCTACTGAATGTGTATAGCACTCAAACTGTTGTAATGTCAAATGATTGTCTGTAGTAAATATCAGAGTAGAAATCAGTGAATTCAAATATAGGAAAACAACGGGGAAAAAAGTTAATGAAACCAAAGTCTGGGTTTTTTGAGATCAAACTTCAGCCAGAATGATGAGCAAAGGAAAGAGAAGCCACAAATTTCCACTCTCAAGCATGAGAAAGGTGACATCACTACAGATTCTGCAAATATTAAAAGTATATGTTAGAGTAGAATATGGTAACAATTTTGTGCCAATAAATTATACAATTTAGAGGAAATGGATAAATTGCTTGAAAGATACTGTTACAAAGAAACTTAGGCACATTAAAATTTTGAAGAGTTTATTTGAGCAGATAGTGATTCATTAATTGGGCAGCACCAAACCACTTTGGGTTCTAATGAGGGGGCACAAGGGGAAACCTTTTTTTTTTTTTTTTTTTTTGAGATGGAGTCTAGCTCTTTGGCCAGCCTGGAGTGCAGTGGTGCAATCTCAGCTCACTGCAACCTCTGCATCCCAGGTTCACATGATTCTCCTGCCTCAGTCTCCTGAGTAGCTGGGATTCCAGGCGCCTGCCACCACACCCCGCTAATTTTTGTATTTTTAGTAGAGACGGGGTTTCACCAGGTTGGTCAGGCTGGTCTCGAACTCCTGACCTTGTGATCCGCCCGTCTTGGCCTCCCAAAGTGCTGGTATTATAGGCATGAGCCACTGAGCCCAGCCAGGGGAAAACTTTTATACAGTGTTTTTGGAAGCAACATAAAGAAAATATTTGATTGGTTAAAGAGGAAAGTCTCTAGTTAGAAGTGAGTTGCTGGCTTCTGATTAATTGGCTTACATAAGAACCCAAGGCACTAGAGCTGTCTTGGCCCAGTGGCCTCCTAATTAATATTTTTAACAGTACAAACTACTAAAGCACATTCCAGAAGAAAGCGATAACATGAATAGCCATAAATATAACTAAAGAAATTGGATTTGTAATTCAAAGCCTTTCCACAAAGAAAACTTCATATCCAGGTGGTTTCACTGCAGAATTCTACTAAATATTTAGAAGGAATAAGACCTATTCTATATGAAATCTTCCAGAAAATTGAATAAGAAGGAATACATCCCAACATATTCTATGAGGCCAGTGGTACATTGATATTATGAGCAAAGATGCAAAATTTCATAACAATTTTGTAACTAATAAAATTCAACAATATATTAAAAAGATAATACATGTTGACCAATGGTAGATGTATCCCAGGAATTCAAGATTGATTTAACATTCAAAAGTCAAAACCCACCAGTAAGCAAGCCTGCCCTCTGCCCTAGAGAAGGATATTGCCTCATGCCTAAATGTTGTTTACTGCCAACACAAGTCTGAGCGATGGCCCAGGTAGAGAATGGCCGGGGTCTTGTGTTCTTGGAATACCCAGCAAGATGTGTAGAAGTGTGAGAAGTTCACACTGGGGTATCACCCTACAGCTTCCTCCCCTGCCTCTTTGTTTCTAAGAGAAACTGTCCTTTTTCTTTTTAAATAATAGAGCCAGATGATGAATTATGTTTAAAAGTAAACTTCCATTTTCAGTAGCCCTTAGCAAGGAGGTATCAAAACTTACTATGGTGCTTTATCCTGGTGGATTCAGACCAGCTGAAGCTACAAAAAGACCCACTCTTTTCTGACCAGTGAACAATAGAACTTGTTTTAACCAAATGTGAGCCTACTCATGGACTCATTACCACTTATCCAGAGTGCTGGTTTTCAATGCTTAATTAGCATAAGCACCAATTCCCCTTTTCTTTTACTTAAAAAGTCCTGACTTCTTTCGATGAGTGAATTTCTTTACTGGCAATATATTACTTTGCCTTGCAAGTTAACAAAATCAGCTCTGTTTTGTTTGTTTGGTTGGTTGATTGGTTGTTTTGTTTGATCTCTACTGATATTGGTTTAAATCTTCGACAATCATGATTTGTCAAGATAACCATGGCAATCCCTTTCCTGTCTTGTCAGATACTTTTTCAGCCTCTTGTAGTTTTAGCCAACAAAAAACAACAAGCAAATAATGGGGAACTCAGTTGGGAAATTTGTGTTTATTTTTTTTTTTTGACTCCTGATAAAAGAAAAGCTGTTTTTCCCACACTCATCTTCCAATTGTAAGGCAATGTCATGAGGGCAAAAAGCCAATAAACTAAGGAAGAGGGAGTGTGGAAGGACAGAGGAAACCTGGATCTTTGATGTCATTTTCAAAATTCCAAGTTACCCAGGAGGCAAAGCTAAAGAACAGCTTAATAAAAACTTGGACCTTGGTATTGAGGTGTTATTGGTGACAGTCCCTAAAATAAAGAATGAATGAGTGAAGGAGGTATATCAGGACAGTGAGAACTCAAACATTCCAGGCTCAGAATATTGGCAAATGTTCCTTAATCCTGTGTCTTTCAGTGAAGTCCTGCAAGAGAGGTTGAAAGTTCAAATGGAGGTGCCTGGCCTGAAAGAAACTGTAGCTTTGCTAAAAGAGATATTCATTGTAATCTGTAGCATGAATTTGACTGAGTGTCCCATCATTGTAATCTTATTGGGTTGAAACAGCCGACTTCTACACTCAACAACTAAACAAGCACCAGCACAGACGTTATGGGTTTAATAGCAAAAATTTTTGACAAGTTTGAGACTCCAGCCCTTTTTAAAAATGTTTTCATTAAATGTACTTGGAAAGACAAAAAGAGTATGCACGCCAGAAAAATGCAGTTAAGCTTAGCATCTCCTAAGTAGAGGATATTATTTCCAATTGCTGCAGTGCAGAGACCATTTAAGTCTAGAAGAATGAGTAGCCTCAAGACCAGTGCTTAGGAAACTCATTGGACTTAAAAACTGTGAGTAGACAAAATCTTTGATTATGATTATTAGGACATGAAATTGATTAGAAACAAATAGGAAAACATTAAATTTTTGAGAGAACTGTATTGTGACAAAAACATGAGGCCTGGCTGCAGTTAGTTTGTGACTATTCAACTTTTTAGTCTCAGCACTTAAACCAAGTAGAACTGGATAGTAAATGCATTGCATCCACCATGAATTACCTCCTACCAATACAGGTCTGTCTCTGAATGGCCATGGAAAATAATAGGAAAGAATTTTCCTAAAGAGCCGAAACCAACATTGGACAAATGAGACTGGCCTATTGGGGAAGCTATTACATTGCAAAGGGTATTTAACATAGGCAGGACTGGGGCTAAGGTGAGGTGGATGAGGCACTCATCTGGGGCAAAAATTTCAAGCAGGTGCTAGAACACTTGGTAATTAAGGTAAGTAATATTTTAATGCAATATTTAGAAAATCTAAGTGACTGCAAAAAATCCACGATGAACAGAATATCAAAATTTTAAATACACATTGTATTACTGATTTGTTTTGTTTTATTTTTATTTTATTTTATTTTATTTTATTTTATTTTATTTTATTTTATTTTATTTTACTGAGACGGAGTCTCGCTCTATCGCCCAGGCTGGAGTGCAATGGCATGATCTCAGCTCACTGCAACCTCTGCCTCCCGGGTTCAAGCATTTCCCCTGCTTCAGCCTAGCTGGGATTACAGGCACCCACCACCGTGCCCGGCTAATTTTTGTGTTTTTAGTAGAGACAGAGTTTCACCATATTGGCCAGGCTGGCCTTGAACTCCTGATCTCAAGTGATCTGCCCACCTCCGCCTCCCACAGTGCTGGGATCACAGGGGTGAGCCACTGCACCCAGCCCATATTACTGATTTGTATTTCCCCTTTTGGCCTTAGGTTCCAATATGGCTTAGCAGGCACTGCTATGGTTGTTTTCTACTTTCCGGTTTCCCCAAAACTTCACTGTGGATTTCTAATTTTCTCCCTCACTGTATTGTAAGCGTGTTTGCAGCGTTGGGAAGAAGGATACATTCTCATTTACTCCCTTAGTATCTTCAACTGGGTCTAAGAATTAAATTACCCTAAGACAGGTGAACAGGAGAAATGCATACGAGTGTTATTAATCTTTACATGTGGCCGGGCGCGGTGGCTCAAGCCTGTAATCCCAGCACTTTGGGAGGCCGAGGCGGGCGGATCACAAGGTCAGGAGATCGAGACCACAGTGAAACCCCGTCTCTACTAAAAATACAAAAAATTAGCCGGGCGTGGTGGCGGGCGCCTGTAGTCCCAGCTACTCAGGAGGCTGAGGCAGGAGAATGGCGGGAACCCGGGAGGCGGAGCTTGCAGTGAGCCGAGATCGCGCCACTGCACTCCAGCCTGGGCAACAGCATGAGACTCCGTCTCAAAAAAAAAAAAAAAAAAAAAAAAATCTTTACATGTACAGGGAGCCTTACACAAAACAGTGACGATCCTAAGAAATGGCCAGAGTAGAAAGCTTTTTTCTCTTTTATTTTTAGTAGAAATAATAAATTTGTGAAATGGTGACAAAGAAGTTTGGGCTAGGGGTAGCAAATTGTGGGGAAGTCAAGGGAAAGGAGGGTGTAAAGCTAGTGGAAGATAAGGGTGATTTTAGTAAGTTTATTTGTACAGATGTATTGCAGATCAGTTCCCAGTCTCTAGTGATAAGGGTTATTTTCTCATCCTGGCACAGGAAAGGCATCTTTCTCACAACAGTTTTTATGGCTTAAAACAGGCAAGAAGGGGCAGGTCTGATAGCCTTTCCTGCAAGTGTTTTTTCTGCAGTATTTTCAGCTCAAAATAAGGAGTGAGCCAAACCTGCAATTTTGGGGTGGCAAGTCCTTAACTCTTTCCATGGCAGACAAGTTGGTCTTTTAGTTACAGGCCACCACATATAAGAAGCCAAATCCAGACTTGCTTATTGCTGGCAATATAGGGCTTCAAGCTGAATGTAGAAACTGGATGAGATTTGGGGGTTTATTCTCTAGGGCCAAGGGTAAATGCATACTTATTTTGGAGGATTGAGTGGCAATGTGGTATATGGGGGAAAAAAAGTGTATGCAAATGATGCATAGTGAAAGAGGAAGACACCAGTGGTTGCTTACTCAAGTAGCAGCTTCTTAAGCCCATTTCTCCCTATTAGGACATATTTTTGCTACCTATATAGTCTTTTCTTCTCTGCCTCTCTTATGGGTAGATGCAGTCATGTGACCCAATCCTAACATGAAAAATTCAGGAAGTCTGAAGGGTGGATGAAAAGGAGGCTTCTGAAAGTTGTTTTTCTTCTCAGTAAAAGGAAAGCTAGTTTCTTCCCATCTTCTAATCTTGCCTTTGGGGAAAATTAATGTCTGGAGCTGCAGCAGATACCCTGGATTCATGAAGAAACAAGCATGAAGATGAAATTCAAAACGCCAGTGATGGTGAAGTAGAAGGATAGAAAAAGCTTGGATCCTTCCTGACATCTGTAGCAGATGCTGCGGACTCCATTTATCCAGCCAGTGAATCCATCCTCCAGTGAAAGTGTCAACCAAGGGTGAGAGGAATGCAGACCAGGTGGAAGGGAGAGAAAATGATGAGGGTCAGTTACAGTATTGGGACCCGCTTCCCTCCTCTTGTAAGATTCCCAGAAATTGTCATCAACCAGAATCCTGGAAAATCTATGCCTGAAATGGAGTGAAGTGAATATGAGAAGGGAGTCGATGGGACTGGTCCAAAGGACAGAACAATATTAGACACTGTTGGTACCAGCAGAGGCCCGCCTTATCAGACCAAGGGATTGTGAGTGCTAGCTGCTATAACTCACAACAGCATCCTTCTCCTGAAAAATCCTATGGGCTCACCTCGAAATGGCTGGAAGGTTACAGCCCATAGCCAACGGCTGACGGATAGAAGGCAGGAGCCTGGCCTCTTGCCCAAGAAAGAAAAACTTCATGACACCATCCACACTCCAGAGCTCTCCATGGAGATCAGCCTGAAGTTCCTGAACCCACTTTATCACCTATTGCTTTCCTTGCCCTGTTCTGCTTTCCTCATCCCCTTACCTTTCACCTGAGAGCTCACTCTGAATAATTACACAATCTTTGTTTCTAAGAAGCCCAACCCGTGACCACATTAGCATCCGATTTAACATTAGGTTCCTCTTCTGCAGGACTTCTCGTTAAGTGAACAATAGAAGACACCACCTTTAACACACTCTTTGGTTTTTCCTAACTAATATAGCAGTGGGTAAGAAATTATACTAAATACCATTTAGAGCCATCTAATCATTTCAGAAATGAGGACTATAGATTTTACCTATGTTAGTTCGTTCTGTGTTGCTATAAAGGAATATCCCAAGCTGGGTAAATTTATAAAGAAAAGAGATTCATTTTTGGCTCATGGTTCTGCAGACTGTACAAAAGGCATACTGCCAGCATCTCCTTTTGGTGAAGACCTCAGGAAGCTTCCAATCACAGAGGAAGGTGAAAGGGGAACAGGCGTGTCACATGGTGAGAGAGGAAGCAAGAGATACGCTTGCTTTTTTTAACAACTAGCTCTCGCATGCACTAACTCATGACTGCAGGGAGGGCACCAAGACATTGATGAGGGATCCACCCCCATGACCCAAACACCTCCCACAAGGCTCCACTTCCAACATTCGGGTTCACATATCAACATGAGATTTACAGAGAACAAACATTCAAGCTATATCACTACCCATGGTTCCTTCTTCATTAGCTTATGCAAATAAGCAGTAAAATTAATTTTACTTTATATACTCTTTCCAAAACTATTACACATAGTGATGGTTAGTGATGCTTAAATTTGATATTATTCCATAAATGTAAAAGAAAAACAGGAAAACAATCATTTTCTGTCTTTTGGTAGCAGCACCCCAATTTTCCTATTGGGAATCACTCCTCTACATTCAGTGCCTGTGAACAGGTGTCCTGTTCTTGCCCTCAACTCACGCCAAGCTTGTGAGCCAGGCTCCACTCCCCCCTCCGGCCACAATAATCATATCAGAAATGGGAATGAAATGCAAGTTGCAACCATTGAGAACCAGGCTTAAAGGTTTTGCTGACACAATTGAAAAGGAGGCCCTATTCTCCCTCTGGCCTTGGAGACAGCCTTGGAGAAGGCCCCGATGTGCTACAGAGTACCATACAGAAGGAGTAGGATGGGAATGGAACAGAAAAGAACATCTCTCCAAGATGAAAAGGGAAAGAGCAAACGCAAATCTGGACATCCTTGGAATCCCTAGTTTCATCTCTGCCCAAAGCCAAATTTGTGCCCTGACTATTCATTTGCATGAAATAATCTATTTTGATTAAACCCCTTTGATTTGGGTTTGGAGTTACTTGAAATCTGAGTCCTGACTGGAGAGGAAATGCAGCATCCACATATTCCACATGAATAGACAGAGGCACACCACTCATGAGTGGCTGCTACCGTCATCCCAATAGAAGAATGGGCCCTAATGTATTGAAATAAGCCACAATTATTGGATGTTCATATTATTTCCTACTTATTTATATCTGAGCAACCTTTTTTTGTTTTTATTTTTATTTATTTATTTATTTTTTAGACGAGTCTCACTCTGTCGCCCAGGCTGCAATCTCGGCTCCCTGCAACCTCCACCTCCCCACCTCCACCTCCCCACCTCCACCTCCCCACCTCCTGGGTTCAAGTGATTCTCCTGCTTCAGTCTCCCGAGTAGCTGGGACTACAGACACCACCACCACACCCAGCTAATTTTTGTATTTTTAGTAGAGACAGAGTTTCACCATGTTGGCCAGACTGGTCTCAAACTCCTGACCTCAGGTGATCTGCCCACCTCAGCCTCCCAAAGTGCTGGGATTACAGGCGTGAGCCATCGCATGAACAATTTTTGATGGCTATCACCTCTCACACGTTTTTGAACAATTCCCTAATTTCCTGGGATGAATTCCTAGAAATTAATTTTGGAAATAAATGATGGGCATACTTCTTAGAATTTTGATACATGCTGCTTTGTTTTCTTCAAGGTGACTAAAATGGAAGTACTAAAATCTTCCATTCCAAATTCTAAAATTATTAACAGCCTAATTTGAAAAAGTGCACAAAATCTGTTCTGCTAGCTGATGTATATGTTTAAAAAGCTTTTGGACTCAAATTGAAGAAGGTAAAAATGGTGAACAATCTCAGGGCTCTGCCTGATGCAGGGCATTGAGAAAAGCTTCTTTCTTCTTCTCCAAATAAAATTCTGATGAGTCATTTTCTTCTAAAATTCCATACTCTATCCCACCGGCCACTTTGAAATTCCTCAAAAACTAGAACATGGGTTTTCACACCCTGTTTTTTGTTTTGTTTTGTTTTTGTTTTTTGCTCAAAAGAAGGGGGAGGGTAGCAGGGTTCTTGCTTGGCTTGGCATTTGCACGTTCTCACAAAGTCATAAAAGAGTAAAACATGTGACAGACTTTCTAAGACTGGGTGGGAAGTTGGGCAGTTATGAAACTTCTGGTCAAATGTGACTGCCAGAAAGAAGGCTGGTCTCTGAAATATGATGAGTCTTTTCATGGATAACATGGAAAGTTTTGTGGGGAAGTTCAAAACTCAGCCCAGGTCCAAGTAAGCAAATAAAACAGGCTTGTCCAAAGCTAAAATAACACTATTTCTAGAAAAGAACTTTGCATATGGTTATGGTCCTATAGAAATGTTTGGAAGCAGCAAGGTAGAACACTATTAAGATATTTTTTAAAAGAAAAAGAAAACAAAGGAAAAAATATTTTAAAGTAGATTTTTATTAAAATTAGTATATATATACAAAAATGCACAAATGATCATTGTAAGCTTGTTGAAGTTTAACAAAGTTAAAATTCCTGTATAACCAGCACCCAGAGGAAGAAAAGGAACATTTCCCTGGATCACAGATTTCCCCGGATCACAGATTTCCCCATGCCCACGTTTATACATATGAAATAAATAAACATAAAAACCCAAAACACTTCAGCCCAGAATTTCTTTCTAGTTCTTCTAAACCACTAGTCAGCAAGCTATATGACCTTCAAGGTGGCTGCCCATTTTTATAAGGAAAGTGATAGTGACACACAGTCATGCCATTCATTTACATATCGTCTATGGCTGCTTTCGCACTACAATAGCAGGGCTGAGCAGCTTAGACAGAGACCAGATGGCCACAAAGCCTAATTTGCTATCTGGCCCTTTACAGAAAGACTCGACTGACCCCTGATCCAAACAGCAGAGAAAAGTATGGGAAAAAGGAGAGAGAGCCATTCTATGGTTCAAATGTGGAAGTTCCAAAGTTCTAGAACTTTCACAGTGGCTCTATAGCCTAGAGTAGCTATAATATTAGGACACGGATCCACTCAGAATTGTATCATTGAGTGCAGGAGCGATAGACCTTTAGCTATTAAAATAATGGTCTGCTACTCCAAAGTCTGTTTACAGAATGTTATCAATGACTTCCCAAGCTTTAGACATCGCATGTTCATTCAAGGCCCACTTCACCTAAACTTGCTAGAGGTACAATACCCTTTACTCAAGATGTCTACCTCCATCCTTTCACGTAATTACTCTCACAACTCTAGTTCACTAAAGAAGGTTTGAAAGTTCTCCTGATTTTCCCCTAACACAAATACCCTCCAAGTAGTCCCTTAAGGGGGGATGAAGAGCTGATTATTTTTAAATTAAGGAAAAGTCTTTTCCTTTTCTTACCTCAGCAGAGCTCTTCATATTTTATTTTATTTTATTTTATTTCATTTTATTTATCATTATTATTTTTTGAGAGGGAGTTTTACTCTTGTTGCCCAGACTGTAGTACAATGGTGCAATCTCGGCTCACTGCAACCTGTGCCTCCCGGGTTCAAGCAATTCTCCTGCCTCAGCCTCCAGAGTAGCTGGGATTACAGGTGCCCATGTTTTAAAATTACCTCCTTAATTTAAAAACATGGCAAGCTCTGCTGAGATGATCTGAGTAACTCTCCCCACCATACATCAGGCTTTCATAATCTGGAAACCCAGGGGAAATAAATAACGTCAGTATCTGCTAGGGTCTGAATATTTGTGTTTCCCAAAATTCATATGAGGACGCCTAATCCCCAGTGTGATGGTATTTGGAAGTAGGGCCTTTGGGATGTGATTAGATCATGAAGGTAGAGTCCTCACAAATGACATTAATACCCTTATGGTAGAGGAGACCTCAGAGGGCTTCTTCACCCATTCTACCATGTGAAGACACAGTGAGAAGATGGTTGTCTACGAACCAGGAAGTGGACCCTCACTAGACACTGAATCTGCTGAGACTTTGATTTTGGACTTCCCAGCCTCCAGAACTATGAGAAATACATTTCTGTTTTTTGAGCCACACAGTCTGTGGTATCCTGTTTTAGCCTCTTAAACTAAGACAATATGGCAGGTATTAACACAATTATTAGAAGATGACGGCCTTCTAAAATGTGATCTTGCTGTCAAAATTTGTCTATTATGTGAAATACACAATACTTTGAAATGAAAAAAATCTCTTACCACAGAACAGCATTTCATTTACCAGTGATAATTCCAATGGATGATAACTTTGCATATAATTCACTAACTTTCTTCATAGAAAATATATTTTAAGTCAAAGTTTTTGGGAGAGTCTCAGGGTAAGCCTAAAGTCCACACAGAATGTATTTAAAATATCACATGAGATATTTTCAGGAAGGAAAGGAATCACCTTTCAAAACAATAAAAATAAATTAAACATGGAATGTTCAACAAATATAGTAAACCATATCTTAATTTCTTGCTCAATTCTAATTGAACTAACCATAATCTTACTCCTTTCCCTGCTTTTCTCCAGGTAGAATACTGTGTACATGGCAAAAAGCAAAATGCTAATTTAGGCATTTCCCCAGGTTTCCTACCTCATCACCTCTCATTACCCTTCAATGCCCCTCATGTAGATGTTTCTCCCTCACTGCTTCCCTCGTTTGCTAAGCACATATGATATTGTGACAGTGGAAAAGATATAGCCCCTCTCAAGAAGTCCACAATGATAGAGGAAGATATAAACAAGTAATTGAAGTACAATGAAATAAGTACTTTGGTACAGATTTGAACAAAGTGCCATGGAATCATTAGAGAAACACTAACTTCTCCTGGAAGGGTCTTGGAAGATGTCGCCCAGGAAGTGACATTAGGAGAGTCCTGGAAGGTAAGTAGGATAAGGAGAAATTCAGCAAGCACAGGGAGGGTACCAGAGTTAGGGTGGGGGTAAGATCATGTAGGAAAAGGACTTAGGTATGTGGTAAAGACACAAAGAAATAAAGGGTGATGTATTTAGGGAATGCTAACAATTTGGTTTGCAGGCATAACTCATTTTATCATGCTTCACTTTACTGCGCTTTGCAGATATTGTGGGTTTTTACAAATTGAAGGTTTGTGGCAACCCTGTATCGAGCATCTATCAGTGAGATTTTTCCCACAGCATTTGTGCTCACTTCGTGTCTCTGTGTCAGCATTTGTGACTCTTTATTGTGATATTCACTTTACCTAAATATTTGCTTTTTTGTGGTGGTCTGGAACATGGAACTGAACTCTCAATGTCTCTAAGGTATGCTGTACTTCCTAGAAGAATAAATTTTTGCATTGTGCTTTAAAATTGGTCTATTAGAACTACTTGCTTATTATGCCCGAAAAAAAAATTCTGCAAAGAGAAAAAGGATAGAAAATGAAGACTCCAAAAAATCACATTACTTTTATTGCAATTGATTTTATTTTAACAAGACCAAGGAAGTCATGGTATAGTTAACTATAACAAGATTGGTGGGCACTTCCTCTTTCTATAAAAAATATTTTTTAGAACCAGAAGTAATCAAACACAGTTCTCCAACGCAAATATTCTAAATGTAAATTACTATAACAAACCTTTATAATCTCAACATTATAAATCAGTAGTCCTTGGAATAATTAGATTAAATATCGGAATATTCTAGAAAAGTACCAGCAGTCCATAATTCAAATTTATGATGGTAAGATCTAGAATGATTACAAATTTAAATGAAAATGTGATGTATAGGCTGGGCACAGTGGCTTACTCCTGTAATCCCAGCACTTTGGGATGCCAAGGTGGGTGGATCGCTTGAGCTCAGGAATTTGAGATCAGCCCGGGGAATTTAGCCAAAGCTTGTCTCTATTAAAAACAAAAAACAGCCGGGCATAGTGGTGTGTACCTGTAGTCCCAGCTACTCAGGGGGCTGAGATGGGAGAATCAGTTGAGCCCAGGAGGATGAGGCTGCACTGAGCCATGATTGTGCCACTACATTCCAGCCTGGGTGACAGCAATGCCCTGCCTCTATTTTTTAAAAATGAGGTATGGAAATATTCTCATATGCCAAGCCCCCATTTGTCTTTGAGGCTAAGAAGTGAAGCCTATTGCCTGATTATCAGGAAAAAGATAGTGCAGTGGTTCAGTCTAAGCTCTGGAGTCAGATTGCCCAGGCCCAACACCTGCTAATCATGCGATCCTGGCGATTTTACTTACTCTTGCTAAACCCAGTTTCACTCTATATA
The DNA here is from genome assembly GCF_043159975.1 of Macaca nemestrina. NCBI lineage: Eukaryota > Metazoa > Chordata > Mammalia > Primates > Cercopithecidae > Macaca > Macaca nemestrina. The sequence continues at coordinate 9,136,052 of NC_092125.1, read as the reverse complement.
AGATACATAACAGTACAATATCTGCCTAACAAGCCTGGCAATTAAATGATATAGGCTCATGAAACTCAACAATGTTCTCCAAAAATGTGAATTGTGATTAATATTGTTATTACCACTGCTAGGTGACATGGTGAATGTACAGAAGCCCAGCTTTCCTCAATAGAGAGTGTATAGAATCAGAAGCTATGGATGAAATGACATATAACAGCAATATTTAAAATGAAGTGGGCTGGGCATGGTGGCTCACACCTGTAATCCCAGCACTTTGGGAGGCCAAGGCAGGATGATTGCTTAAAGCCAGGAATTGGTGACCAGCAAAATAGAGTGATCCCATCTCTGCAAAAAATTTTAAATTCAGTAACTGTAGTGCCACCTACTTGGGAGGCTGAGGTGGGAGGATAGCTTGAGCCTAGGAGTTTGAGGCTGCAGTAAGCCATGATTGCAGCACTGCTGTTCACCCTTGGCAATAAAGCAAGATACTGTCTTGGAAAAAAAAAAAAAAACTTAAGCAAATAAGAGTTAACAAGGGGAACTGAGTTAAATAAGGCAGAAGGAAAACCAGGAGGCAAAACAGAAAACCCGAGAAGGCAAAGAAAAAAAGAATGGGGCCAATGCACAGAATAAATAAATAATATGAAATTCTTATAATTTAATGTGGAGAATATAAAAAATTAAAGAAGCTACTCTATGCAGTGAAAAATTAGCACTTTTCCATCGTATTGCACAAAGGGCTAAAACTATTAGAACAATTTAATCTGCAAAACTCAAAGGTGGAAATGTGGATATCCAAGGGCACTTACCTCGCGTAATTGTTGAGAAGACTCTGAGAAGCTGCTGGGAACTGAAATATCCCTAGAAATAAGACATTCCTTTTATATGTTGAAGATAGTATTATCTGTTAGAAAAAAAGGATAGAAACTTTTCCCTGAAGTCTGGTTACCATGATGTTCACATACAAAAACTAGACTGAAACGTTCCTTTGCACTCAAGGAAAAATGTTTCACAGACATTGATTGAAGTGATATTTTTCCTGATCCAGTGTACCGAGATTGTTAATATGATGTAAATTAAGCACTTAATGGATTATATTTCAGTGATAATGATGTAAAACCATTGATTTAGTCCAGAAATTGAGGGATAATTTGAAGAATTATGTTTCATTCCGGCAATCACATCAATAACGACCAAAGTCTGGGGGACAGTGGCATGTGCATTTCTGTTAAAGACAGTGTCTAGGCAAGGCGCAGTGACTCATGCCTATAATCCAAGCATTTTGGGAGGCTGAGGCGGGAGGATCACCTAAGGTCAGGAGTTAGAGACCAGCCTGGCCAACATGATGAAACCCCATTTCTACCAATAAAACAAAAAGCTTAGCCAGGCATGGTGGTGTGCGCCTGTAATCCCAGCTCCTCAGGAGGCTGAGGCACAAGAATCACTTGAACCCGGGTGGCAGAGGTTGCAGTGAGCTGAGATGGCACCATTGCACTCCAGCCGGGGCGACAGAGCAAGACTTGGTCTCAATTTGAAAAAAAAAAAAAAAAAGACAACCTCTAACTGAAGAACATTATGTCCTCTGCTTTTCCTACTCATCCAATGGATTCACAGTTCTTGAACACTGAAGAACAGAAATCCTTCTATAGCACCAGAGTATTGGCAAATCCTCATCTTTTCTTTAGTCATGTGGCAAGCATTTGCAAGCCAGTGAAGTGGGTTATGAGACTGCAATCACACCACTGGAATCTAATGAATAACTTTTTAAAAAATCTTACCTAAGCTCTTTTTTTAAAAAAAAGTTTGGCTGGGCGTGGTGGCTCAAGCCTGTAATCCCAGCACCTTGGGAGGCCGAGACGGGCGGATCACGAGGTCAGGAGATGGAGACCATCCTGGCTAACACGGTGAAACCCCGTCTCTATTAAAAATACAAAAAAAACTAGCCGGGCGAGGTGGCGGCGCCTGTAGTCCCAGCTACTCGGGAGGCTGAGGCAGGAGAATGGCAGGAACCCGGGAGGCGGAGCTTGCAGTGAGCTGAGATCCGGCCACTGCACTCCAGCCTGGGCGACAGAGCGAGACTCCGTCTCAAAAAAAAAAAAAAAAAAAAGAAAAGGTTTAGTGAGATATAATTTATATACTATATAATTCACCCATTTAAAGTGTGCAATTCGATGGCTTTTATTATATTCATAAAGTTGTGCAACCACCACCACAATCAATTTTACAACTTTTTTTTTTTTTGAAGCAGAATTTCGTCTTGTTGCCCAGGTTGGAATGAAACGGCACAATCTCGGCTCACTGCAACCTCCGCCTCCCAGGTTCAAGCAATTCTCCTGCCTCAGCCTCCCAAGTAGCTGGGATTACAGGTGTATGTCACCATGCTCAGCTGATTTTTTGTATTCAGTAGAGATGGGGTTTCACCATGTTGATCTCAAACTCCTGACCTCAGGCGATCCACCCACCTCAGCCTCCCAAAGTGCTGGGATTACAGGTGTGAGTCACCACATCCGGCCAATTTCAGAACATTTCTATCAACCCAAAATAAACTTGTAGGCATTAGCAGTCACTCCCCATTTTCCCCCAGCCTCTCCCAGCCCCTGGCAACCACCCATCTACTTTCTGCTGTGTGGATTCTCCTATTCTGTATGTTTTATAGAAATGGAGTCACAGAACATGTGGGACCTTCTTGGTTTTTTGGTTTTTTGTTGTTATTGTTGTTCGTTTTTTGTTTGTTTGTTTGTTTGTTTGAGATGGATTCTCACTCTGTCTCCCAGGCTGGAGTGCAGTGGTGCGATCTCAGCTAACTGCAACCTTCGCCTTCCGGGTTCAAGCAATTCTCCTTCCTGAGTAGCTGACTACAGGTGCGTGCCACCACTCCTGGCTAATTCTTGTATTTTTTGTAGAGATAAGTTTCACTATGTTGGCCAGGCTGGTCTCAAACTCCTGATTTGAGGTGATCCAACCCGCCTCAGCCTCCCAAAGTGTTGGGATTACAGGCGTGAGCCACGGCGCCCGGCCAGGACCTTCTTGTTTTAAGGGTAGAGGTAGGGAAACAACTGTCTACTTTTCTATTATTATAAGTTTCTTATCTGATAATGTTTAGATTCCTTTTGTCCCTAAATACTATCTTCTTAATTCTGATCACAGGTGGAAACAGAAAAGAGGATGGTCCCAGGTTTTTTTTCCATCTGGTGTCTTGGTACAAATGCTCTATGCTGGCGCTGGTGGGGATGGGAGAGCATGTGAAATCCATCTGCTCTTGTCAGGCAGCCAACGCTACCTGTCGGGTCCCAGCAACCTAAGTCACCCATCGAAGTCATCTGGAGTACGGAAGTCAGAAATCTCAGGCTAAACTGAAAGTCTGTGAGAAAGAGTTAAGAATAAAACATTTGAGTAATTAGTTCAAACATCAAATAGAAGTAGACACGAGCAAGATCGAAGTCAAGGTTTGGTGTCTAGTGTTTAAAGTTAGATAGAAATCAGATCAGAATATAAGTAGGTAAGAAACAAGCATTTAATATACATGACGTTAGTGAAAGGCCTTTAATATTAGAAACATCGAGCTGGACGTGGTGTCTCACGCTTGTAATCGAGACAGAGATGGAGGCGGGCGGATCACTTGAGGTCAGGAGTTTGAGACCAGCCTGGCCAACATGGTGAAACCCCATCTCTACTAAAAATACATACCACAAAAAAATTAGTCAGGCATAGTGGCATGTACCTGCAGTCCCAGCTACTCAGGGCGGGGGAGGCTGAGGCAGGAGAATCACTTGAACCCAGGAGGCGGAGGTTGCAGTGAGCCCAGATTAAGCCACTGCCCTCCAGCCTGGGCGACAGAGCAAGACTCCATCCCCCCGACAAAAAAAAAAAAAAAGAAAGAAAAAGAAAAAATTCAGAACATAGGTAGTCCATTGAAAGACACTGAATGACCAATTATTCTTTGCTGCTGATTCTTTGCATTCTTGGAGGATGGGTAGACATTGTTGATTGCCTTCAAAATAGCCATCTCCTCCTTTCCCTGCATCACACCGACATCTCCTCCTCCATTCTGGCTAACTATAGGACTGAAAATGCCATGGATTCTATTTCCATTCCTTCTTCCAGTTTGTGCTAAGAATGAGATCTAACTGTGGCCAATGTGACCTGGTGGGACACGGCTGGGAGACTTATTAGAATGGGTTTTCTCCCTAATTTAAAAAAAAAAAAAAAATCATATATAATTAACCTTTGTTTTGCAAGACATTGTCTTCACTTGATTCCTGGAAGTGTAACAACTGGCTTGAAACCAGGAAGGGACAAGTCAAGTGACAGCAATATTAGAATATGGAATACACCCAAGTCCCTGATACCAATATTGCACTTCTGATTTAACCAACCGTAGAATGCCTTACTTTGACTTTTAAAAATGTGAGTTTTAACTACTTTCAATAACGTACTCTGATACTTTTTTTTTTTTTTTTGAGACTAAGTTTTGCTCTTGTTGCCCAGGCTGGGGTGCAATGGCACGATCTCGGCTCACTGCAACCTCTGCCTCCTAGACTCAAGTGATTCTCCTGCCTCAGCCTCCTGAGTAGCTGGGATTACACTCAGATACTTTTTATAGGAAGCATCCTAAAATTATATTCTGAAACTAAAATACTACTTTCAGAAGATCGTTAGTTAGGAATCTTAATTACAATGGAAAGGACACAGTTATACTTTTAGTGTGATAATACTTCCTTGGATTTCTGATCTGGAACATCCTTCTAATGAATGCTGTATTTGGCCAGTATCCCAAGAGCTAAAGATGGTATTGTGTAGTAAGAGATCTTAAGAGCTGAGGGCAGCACTTGCAGCGTACTTGGCAGTGAATGCTTCCTCAGAAACAGTGAAATCATGGAAACGTCAGGGGCGTTTGAACTAGAGTGACTCCATCTTGAATAGGGGCTGGGGAAAATAAGGCTAAGGCCTCCTGCACTGCATTCCCAGTAGGTCAGGCATTCTTAGTCACAGGATGAGATAGGTCAGCACAAGATACAGGTCACAAAGGCCCTGCTGATAAAACAAGACACGGTAAAGAAGCCAGCCAAAACCCACCAAAGGCAAGACGGCAATAAAAGTGACCTCTGGTCGTCCTCATTGCTCATTACACGCTAATTATAATTCATCAGCATGCTAAAAGACACTCCCACCAGTGCCATGGCTATTTACAAATGTCATGGCAATGTCCAGAAGTTACCCTATATGGTCTAAAACGGGGAGGAACCCTCAGTTCTGGGAATTGCCCACCCCTTTCCCAGAAAACTCATGAATAATGCAACCCTTGTTTAGCATAAGCATATAATCAATAAATAACTATAAGCATATTCAGTCGAGCCATCCACGCCACTGCTCTGCCTGTGGAGAAGCCATTCTTTATTCCTTTACTTTCCTCGTAAACTTGCTTTCACTTTGCTCTGTGGACTTGCCCAGAATTCTTTCTTGCGTGAGGTTCAAGGACCATCTCTTGGGGTCTGGATCGGCACCCCTTTCGGATAACAGAAACACCAAGGCACAGTGCCCCAAATGGGCAGTATATGAAGGACCATATAAGTTCCTCAAAGGAGGTTGATTTTCTTTGCGATATGGGTTATACACCTGGCCTCCATCTGCAGTGCTTTGGGTTGATTGATAGCTGGGCTCATTGACCAGGACCTTGTCTATATGACATCTCAATTTCCCTTAATCTATTTCAGTAAAGATTCAAAGGCAAGCCTTGGCTGGAAACCAAAACACATCATTTTGATGAGGGTTTTGGGTTCAGCAAAGGCTACCAGCAGGGCCTGTAACTCCTTATGATCAAGACATTGTGATATTGCCCAGAAGCAGTTTTGATGGCTCTTGAACCAGAACTCTGCTTTCCTTTTTAAATTAAAATGATATGGATGATACAGTTGTGCTGCCTGGTGGTCCTGCCCCTTTTGGAGCGTGATCAGGTCTTACACGGAGCAGCTCTACTATACTCCTGTCTTCATCCTCTATCCCCACGTTAAGGAAGATCAAGAATCAGAAAAGGTGTATACATTCCCTTCAAGCAATTACCTCTATCTTCAAGCAAGAGTCTGCTCTGCAAAACCTCTTTGGACCACCCCAGCTAAATGCAGGGTACCTCTGCCTAAGCCCAGAACGAACTACTGAACTGTCAATGGTCCTGGCCACAACTTTGCTCCTGTAGGAAAGTGAGAAAATGGAAAGTCAGATCCTAGGTCAGAGCTGCAAATAACACAGTGTGGGATGGATAAGTAGGCAAATTACCATAAGGCAAGTTGCTAAGTGCTGTGATAGATGATCAAAGAGAAGAAAGTGAGGAACTCCAGAGAGGATGGAGATGGGGGATAATTTTCAAGTCCGCATTTAGGAAGGAATATTAGAGCTGAGTAAATTCCACAGGAAGTTGCCCTGGGGTGTAGGGATAGGGAAGGCTCTTTAAGCAAGGGAAGCCAGGAGTACACATAAAATCATGAATACCAGCATGTACGCCTTGTACTTACGACACAGTGAGTACCTTAGATAAAGACAGTATACTTTATACTCTAGTGTACTTTTATATTCAGGAACGGAAACAGAAAGATGGTGGTGGGGAACGCAGACAGGTAAGATAGAAAGATAAATCGAAGATCTATTATAAAGGCTTTGACTGGAAAATGGCCTGGAAACTATTGAACGTTTCTAATCTGGTCAAATAATTAGGTCCCTCCCAGCTCACATGGCTGCAGAGGCTGGGCACTAAATGTAAATTATGAAGAGGCCCCAAGCGGAGACGGTGATGAATTAGGCCCATTTAAAAGGGTCTGTGCTACCCAGCCGCAGGGGATTTTTACCCTTTGAAAAGACAAACCAAGGTCACCAGATCTTTAAGTTGTTAAAAAGAAGTCAGGAAGCCAACTACACAAAATTCCCAATTTCCAAATGTTGACAGCTAATTTAAAACCAACGTGAGTACACATTCTGTTGGCCAAACAACCCGTTTCTATAAGCTGGATTTGTCTGGATCTAAAAGCTTCTAGATTTTCACTCAACCCTAAACAATGCTGCGAAGTAGATAAGTTGTGTGTGTGTGTGTATGAGAGACAGAGAGGGAGGGAGAGAGACAGAGAGAGAGAAAGAGAGAGGGAGATGGAGGGCCGGAGAGAGAGAGAGAGTCCATTTTTATGGTTTCATCACGTTGAATTTTTAAATGAGATTTGAAAACCCAAAGTATTTAAAGGGTCAATTAACGGCAACACAGCTCAGGAGACAGGCTGCGCATAATGGCTCTGTGGTTAGAAGTCTAGCCCTAGGACTGAAACCGATTTATTCAGTGACCTTGAATAAGGTCATCAACCATGAGTTGGCTTCAGCATCTGTGTCTCTAACACATCCAAGGTAGCCACTGCCATGCTGCTAGGAGAAGATCTCACTGAAGGGATTTAAACACTTAGCTCTCTCCCAAAGAAGTGTTTTCAAGAATTCACAATCATCTCTGTCGTCATGTTAAAGTTTGTTTCATTTAAACAGTTCTCATGAATTTTGCCGAGATTATCAGCACACTACAAAAACGTCTGAAAACGACTTACTAACACTATCATCTGAATGTAAGCTTTCACAGCATTGTAAAACAAACAAACAAAAAACCCAGTACTTGTTTTGTAAATTACGACTACATTTTCCAGGAAAAAATATCTCTATTTGTTGCCAGTCAATATATTTTTTTCAACTCCTTAGGCTCTTAAACTAACTTCCTTTTAAAAGCACAGTAGAAAAATAAAAATGTATTCAATATTGTCAGCCTTGTTCTTCATAAGCAAATAAATTTAGAGAAGAAGCTAATATTTACTTCTTATCCACTCAGGTGGCTGCATTTGAGATTTTGAATATGAATTATCTATATATATCCCATCCTGCAGTCAAGGCTATGAAGAATGCTCATTTGCATTATAATTTTTAGCAGGACATATTCAGTTAACTATAATGGACTTCTTCGTATTTTGATGCCAAAGCATATTTAATATTCCCATGTTGTATTTGTCAAACCGAAATGTGTGCTGCACAGATATGCAAAATAATTATAATTTTAACCGTTTCAGTTCAACTAATATATTTTATATATTCCAAAATTACTACATAGCATATGCTACCATATTTCCTTGATTCATTTGTATACAATTCTTCTTCTCTCTTTATATGGTTTTTCAGTCTTTAGTAACTCCTTCAATCTCGTCCAACTTATTAATGGCATTAAAAAATAATCCTTGTGTTTCTCATTTGCAAACTTTGTGATATTTCTTCAGCATTATAAATTAATTGACTGCTCTTCTTAAACGCCTTCAGCATTGGCAAGATGCAGTAGCTCATGCCTGTAGTGACAGCGCTTTGGGAAGTCAAAACCAGGCTATCACTTGACGCTAGGAGTTCAAGACCAGCCTGGGCAATAAGCAAGACCCCTGTTTTTACAAAAAATCACATTATTAGCCAGGTGTGGTAGCATGTGCCTATAGTCCTACCCATTCAGAAAGCTGAGGCAGGAAGATTGCTTGAACCCAAGAGTTCAAGGCTGCAGTGAGCTGTGACGTTGTACTCTAGCCTCGGTGACAGTGTCTCTTAGAAGAAAGAATACACAGCCTCAATCTTACAAAATCAATGTACACATTTCATTTTTGTGCATTGTAAGTATGGTGACATATTCCCCACTTCATTCCCACTGCTCCTCCCTACCCCTTCCTCTTTAGCGAGAGACCACCTGCTCCAACAATTTCGCCCATGTTATTTGCATTCTTTTCTTGGCATCTCCTGCGTCATATAGAGCTGATCCTATTGGCATCTGAGTACATTTCTCACCCTCCACCCTCCTACACGCAGCTCGCCAGCTACTCTGTCCAAGCCCATCTTCTGACTGTGCTCTTTGTCTTCCTCACCCACTCCCAAACTCCATCCCTTGTTTTTTATTGACCTTTATGCTCGGAGCTGCGTCCCACGAACATTCACAAACCTCCTTACTGCACTCCCTCAAATCATTTCCCCAGAAGGGCTTTCTAGTCTTGTAAGTGCTCCTATTTGTGTCAGCAGGCTACACTCTTAGCTGTTTCTGCTCATGTACAGCAGTTCGCTTTTCTTCCCTGAAAGATTTCATTCGGAACCTTATTATTTTCTGGATACTTTTTTGAATGGAATAGTCAGGGAATTCACAGCCATATAGGTTAAATAAACATGCCTAACATTTACTTTTAAGTAAATAGGGCCAACATGAGCAGGAGTGAGACTCTTGCCTGATGGTCAAAGGGAACAGTGATAGCAGAACCAAAATTGTTCCTCGCGTATGGGAAACTTACATCTTTGTGATGGTATTTTAATAAGCAGTATTTGCCAGGTGCAGTGGCTCACGCCAGTAATTCCAGCACTTTGCAAGGCCGAGGCAGGAGGATTACTTGAGCCCAGGAGTTTAAGATCAGCCTGGGCAACATAGTGAGACCCATTCTCCACACATACACACACACACACACACACACACACACACACACAAATTAAAAATTAGCTGGGCATGGTGGCACATGCCTGTAGTCCTAGCTACTCGAGAGGCCAAGGTGGGATGATTGCTGATCACTCCACTGAACTTCAGCCTGAGCCAGACTTTGTCTTAAAAATAAATAAATAAATAGTAATAGTAGGCGCTACTATCAGGAAATTTGAACTTTTTTATAAAAGTGCCAGGTCAACATTCTGAAAGGATTTTTAAAACTGTGTTTAAACATAAGGCTTCCTGATTCCTTAGAATCTTTGAGTTGTTTCACTTTGTATAGTATCTAAGACTTGAGGGCTCTGGCACGGTGACTTACGCCTGTCCCAGCACTTTGGGAGGCCAAGGCGGGTGGATCGCCTGAGGTCAGGAGTTTGAGACCAGCCTGGCCAATGTGGTAAAGCCCCGTCTCTACTAAAAATACAAAAATTAGCTGGGCATGGTGGCCTGTGCCTGTAGTCCCAGCTACTCAGGAGGCTGAGGCAGGAGAATCCCTTGAACCTGAGAGGCGGAGGTTGCAGTGAACCGAGATCGTGCCACTGCACTCCAGCCTGGGTAACAGAGCAAGATTCTGTCTCCAAAGAAAATAAAAAAGACTTGAAAGAAATTGTATGCCTTTAAATCTTTTTGAAAGCAGACACTATTATATATTTTTCAACTAAAGCAACTAGCAAGCTAGCTTTTGGAGGACCTCTCTGTCATTCACTTGTTGCAGGCTTCTATACAGTTTCCAAAACCTGAAATTCTGTGTCTGTCTTTGTTCATGGTGATCAGATATAAACTAAATGCAAAAATAATAGTAATCAGTAGTAATTATAAGCTTTGGACTCCTTGTAAGTGAAGGTCAGAGGACAGGCTGCCGAACTCCTCTTGGGAATGATGGCTCCCAGTTTGGGAAAAGACCAACACTAAATAAATTGTTCCCTGCCTTGCCCAAGGACCCAAAAAACACCCTTTGTCCTGAACTGTAAAAGTGGTGAAGAGAAAATGTGAGGTTTAAGCTCCTCATTTAGTCTCCTCCAACCATTCCATCAAGCAGGATATCCTCTCTCTCTCTAAACTTCTATTGCACTTAGATTTTGGGCCACTGAACTTTCTCACGGTCAACCATATCGTCTTTTCTTTCTCTGTGTATGAGAAAGACTCATTTTTTCCTGCTACTTTCTTATGTAAAATTGCTACAGGTAAGGGCCATAAGAATATATTAGCTTTTCTTGTCAGTTCACCATTAGTACAATGCAAATGGGAGATACATCAATTCATTTAAGGCATACCCACTATGCACCAGGCACTGTATGGGGTCCTAGAGATATAATAGTAAATAAGACACTGCTCTATCCTCAGAGGTATGAAGTCTAGAGGAAAGAGACAGGCAAGCAAATAGGCAAATACTATGAAATATGTGTAGGGACCACCATAATACTTCCTTTTTGCCCTCTGAAGGTTCACTGAAAATCAACTGACAAAAGGCAAATTAATATGAGAGGCCAGACGTGGTGACTCAATGCCTGTAATACCAGCACTTTGGGAGGCCGAGGTAGGTGGATTGCTTGAGCTCAGGAGTTTAAGACCAGCCTGGACAACATGGCAAGACCCCGTCTCTGCAAAAAAATTACAAAATATAGCTGGACAGGCCGGGTGCGGTGGCTCACGCCTGTAATCTCAGCACTTTCGGAGGCCGAGGCAGGTGGATCACGAAGTCAGGAGTTCCAGACCAGCCTGACAAATATGGCGAAACCCCGTCTCTACTAAAAATACAAAAAGTAGCCAGCATGGCACGTGCCCATAATCCCAGCTACTCAGGAGGCTGAGGCAGGAGAATCGCTTGAACCTGGGAGGCAGAGGTTGCAGTGAGCTGAGATCGTGCCACTGCACTCTAGTCTGGGTGGCAGAGTGAGACTCAGTCTCAAAAAAAAAAAAAAAAAACTTAGCTGGACATAGTGGTGCACGCCTGTGGTCCCAGCCACTCAAGTGGCTGAAGTGGGAGGATAACCCAAGCCCCGGAGATCAAGGCTGTAGTGAGCCGTGATTGTGCCATTGCACTCCAGCCTGGGCAATAGAGTGAGACCCTGTCTCAAAAAGAAAAAAAAAGAGAGAGAAATGGTATACAAATTTGTTAACATGCCACAAGAGGGAAATCCCCATTATGCAATGGAGATAGATGCTTACATACCCTTCTTCTTAGGTAAAAGGGAGATGGGGAAGTATGGATGAATTTAATGGGGTAGTAAATTATTTTTTCGGAGACTTTAATGAGCTTGAATCACATACAATGGTCTGGAACATCGTCTGTGGGGTCGGCAGAGCAGACAATGGTTCGTGACAAAAATATGTCCAGGTGTGTTGACAGACTTTGGTCATTCTTCCAGTAATGAGTTCAGTGACGAAAACTCAGGGAAGGGACGAAAGGTCCACGCTTTAGGTGGATAAGGGAACTGTGGAGAACAACCTCATCCTTTGGGAGAGACAGAGAACTGAGAGACAGACCTGGGGCCAGAGGGGAACACGGAAGATCACAGAGACCTTGAGGCTTCTTCTTCAGTTCAGCATGTCAAAGTGCCATATTTTGGGGTATTGGTCAGGTATTGGTTTCTGAGCCACAACCTGTGATAAATGTGATCACTGAGTCCAAGATTAGGGGCTCTGAGAGCACATTCGAGAAATTTAAAGGGTCCAGGGAGAGCTCTTGGATGAAGAGCTGCAATCTGAAGTTGGGTAGAACTTAGCACGGAATGCAAGGGTGTGGAGGGGAGCAGAAAAGTTTTCCAGACAGCTTTAATGGCAACCCCAGAGTTGAGAAGTAGAGATCACATTAAAAAAAACAGTAACTAATAAATCCATCAGTATATTTGGAATTTCTAATGGTGGTGTGGATTGGAGCTGGGGGAAAGAGGAGCTGTGCTATGCTAAAATGAACATCTAAAGGTGAGCAGAGCCTTAGAGACAAAATTTTTCATGAGAGACAGAATAAGCAAACAGACAATGGCCAGACCCTGTATGACAATTGACCCACAGCCTCCGAAGCAACAAGTCCAAATGTCAACCAAACTGCAACTTCTGCAGCATTGACTCAGAATATTCAGGGCTGTTGAATGGTCAATGACTGCCAGCTTCCCTCCCTATTCCCTCTCTCCCTGACCCCTTTCAACTCAGGACCAACCAGAGAAAGCTAAACACAAGAGGACATCAAAAAGTTCATGGAAAATTGAAATAAAGATAAAAAATATATATAAATTGTATTTCTCAATGTATGTTTCATCAAGTTTAAGACACTTTTGTAAGCAATGATACTAACCATTTAGTCCATCCCTAAAGAACTAAGGGTCCTAGAAATTTAACCATATCAATGCAATATTTGTTACATTATTAACTGAAGAAGAATGGATGCCCTTTAAATGTGTTTTTAAAATTAGCAAACATAAAGAAGTCAGAGGGAGCCAAATCAGGACTGGAAGGTGGATGTCTAAAGATTTTCCACTGAAACTCTGGCAAAATTGCCCTTGTTTGATGGGAAGAAGTGAGCATTGGCATTGTCATAGTGGAGAAGGACTCTCTGGTGAAGCTTTCTTGGGAATTTTTCTGCTAAAGCTTTGGCTAACTACCTCAAAACATGCTTATAATAAGCAGATGTTATCATTCTTTGTACCTCCATAAAGTCAATAAGCAAAATGCCTCGAGCATCCCAAAAAACTGTTGCCATGATCTTTGTGCTTGACTGGTTTTGCTTTTTTTGCTTTTTTTATTTTTTAAGAAATAATAGAACAGAGACAGGGTCTCACTACCTTGCCCAGGCTGGTCTTTAGCTCCTGGGCTCAAGCAATCTTCCCACCTTGGCCTCCCGAGTAGCTGGGACTATAGGCGTGAGCCACCACACCTGGCCCCTGCTTTTGCTTTGACTGGGCCACTTCCACTGCTGGATATACGTTGCTTTGACGGCGCCTTGCCTTCAGGATCATATTGGTAAAGCCACGTTTCATCTCCTGTTACAATTCTTTGTGGAGCTGCTTTAGGATCTTGATTTCACTTGTTTAAAGTTTCAGTTGAAAGCTCTGTTCTTGTCTGCAGCTGATCTGGGCACGAAGGTTTCGGCGACGTTGAGTGAGAAGTTTGCTCAAATTTAATTTTTCAGTCAGAATTGTGAAGCTGAACCTATTGAGAAGTCCATGGCTGTTTTTTCTGATGTCAACCATCAGGGCATGAACAAGACACATTCTTTCCTCACTAACTGATGTGGATGGTCTGCCGCTGTGGCCTTCAGCTCTGATGTCTCCTCGCCTCTTCTTCTTTTTTTTTTTTTGAGATGGAGTCTCACTCTGTCGTCAGGCTGGAGCGCAATGGCACGATCTCAGCTCACTGCAACCTCCACCTCCAGGGTTCAAGCGATTCTCCTGCCTCAGCCTCCTAAGTAGGTAGGACTACAGGCGCATGTCACCACACACAGCTAGTTTTTGTATTTTTAGTAGAATCGGGGTTTCGCCATGTTGGCCAGGCTGATCTTGATCTCTTGACCCCGTGATCCATCCACCTCAGCCTCCCAAAGTGCTGGGATTACAGGCATAAGCCACTGCGCCAGGCCATCTCCTTGCTTCTTAAAATGAGGTATCCATTTGTAAACTGCTGACTTCTTTGTTGCATTATCCCCATAAACTTATCATAAAGCATCAGTTATTTCACCCTTTTCCCACTCAACATTGAATGTTTGCTCTTGCTTCAATTTTAGCAGAATTCATGTTGCTCTGATAGACGCTCTTTTCAAACTGATGCCTCATCCTTCTCAGTGTGTCCAACGAGCCCCTGTTCAGACATGTTATAAAAAGTTACTATGAGTTTATTTTGGTGCAAGCCATTTTTGAAATCCATAGTTTTTTCATAATGCACATTTTCCATGAACTTTGAAGGCCCCCGTATGCTCCTGAAACCAGGCGCATAAGATGCCGCACACCATCAGCCTCCCCAATCAGAGCACTCAGAAGCCTTTTTTTTCTTTTTCTTTTTTCCAGTATAAAGCTTTCCCACTCTTCTGCTTACCTTTGAGCCTCTGCCAGAGGGAAGTGATGGTGACTGATTCCCTTGTCAGAGCAGCCTCTGAATCAATCTTCTGTTCGTTCTTATTTGGGTATTCTTTGTTTATTTCCACCTTCACTTTCCAACACTACCACCAATATCTATAATTGTATCTTATTTGGCACGCCAGAGGCTTTATATCCTGAAGGCAAAGCAACATATTATGATTTAGGTTGGGTGAGAATGATGCTTCCTTTCCTCAAGAAACAAAAGGGCAATTATGAAAGGGGGGTGGGTAGGAAAGAAAAGGAGAATATTTTGACCTCGAAGCATACTCTTAGATTAATTTTAGAAAAGAATAACAGTGGAAGTTTAGAGTCAGGAAAATGATTCCTGATGAACCTGCCCAGGAATGCTTTTTTTGTTTTCATTGCTTTTTTTTTTTTTTTTTTTGGTTATTTTTTTGAGACAGGGTCTTGCTCTGTTACCTAGGTGCAGTACCGTGACACAAATACGACTCCTTGCAGCTTTGACCCCCTGGGCTCAAGTGATCCTCCCGCCTCAGCCTCCCATGTAGTTGGAACCACAAATGCATGCCACCATGACCAGATAATTTTTTTTTTTTTAATTATAAATTTTGGTCTTGAACTCCTGGGCTCGTCAAATTCCTAGGCCCAAGCGATCCTCCTGCCTTGGCCTCCCAAAGTGCTAGGATTACAGATGTGAGCCACCATGGCTGGCCCACACTGTCTTTATAGCTACCTAGTGCATTATTACATATTCTCAGCATGGTATTTTTCACTGTCTGATAGTTCCCCTTCTTATCTCCCTCCTTCTCTTCTTATTTCTCTTTTGACCTCTTCTCAAGTAGAATGTCAACCCCATGAGACCTATGAACCATTTTGTCTGAAAACCTAGGACAGCGCTCAGTCCATAGTTTGACACTGAATATATATTTTCTGAGTAAATAAATGAGAATAGAGAGAATGTGAAGAAGTTGAAGACATTCTTGTCTGATGGTTTGTAATTGTTCTGTGAAGTAGGAGGCCAAGTAGGAGACAAAAAGTAGAAATGGTGCAGTGGGCAAGTTGAAGAGAGTGGAATTTGGGGCGTTAGGAATGGAAGAAAGTGATGACAAAGAGAACATAGATTAATTATTGGACAGCATTTAGGCCCTGCCACTCTAAAAATACAAATGACTGAATGAAAGAGTGAATGAATAAGGGCCTGTCATTCTGTGCTGCTGTTCTGAACGGGCTTCTGAGAAACTGAGCTAAGCTTAATCACATGGAATGTGTGGTAGACAGAATAATGACCTTCAAAGATATCCATATCCTAATCCCTAGAATCTGTGAACCTGTTGCCTCACATGACAAAAAGAGACTTTTACAGAAATGATTAAAGTTTAAGGATTTTGAGGTGGGAAGTTTATTTTGGAAGGTCCAAGTAGACTCGATGTAATCAGAAGGGTCTTTATTAGAGAACAATGGAAAGAAGACTCAGAGTTAGAGGAGATCTGAAGATGGAAGCAGTGGGCAGAGTGAAGGAAGAAAGGGGATACAAGCAAGGCATGCAGGTGACCTTTAGAATACACAAATGATAAGGAAATCAGTTCTTCCCTAGAGCCCCAAGAAAGAACACAGCCTTGTTGACCCCTTGATTTTAGGACTTCTGACCTCCAGAAGTCTGGAGATAATACAATTGTAAGATAATACAACTGTAAGATAATACAATTATGTGTGGTGACTTACAGCAGCAATACAAAATTAATATGGCTTCAGTTCTAGGCAGAACGTGCTTCTCAAACCATAATCTGAGACCTTGTTAAAATGTAGCCTCTGGTTCAGTAGGTTTGGGGTGGTTAGACCTGAGATTCTGCATGTTTAACAAGCTCCCAGGTGAGGCCAGCCCTTTTGGGCTATGGACACTTGCAGTAGAATAAATCTAGAAGGCATCATCATGACAAATGAGAGAAATAGTTGTCATGGCCATACAGCATGTCTTTCATTTGTCTAGTTTTTCCAAGTTCATAAATTAATATTGCATTTTATAAACACAGAAATACTGTAAGGTAGATACTAATATCATTTCCTGTCACTGCCAAGAGAAAGGATATTCAGAAAGGGGAAGCCACTGGCCTGGGCTGCATAGATGTTGCAGTCTATTTGGTTTATGACAGAATCAGGGTTTTTTTCGTTTTGTTTTTTTTTAATGGAGTTTCACTCTTGTTGCCCAGGCTGGAGTGCAACGGGTGGGTCTCGGCTCACTACAACCTCCGCCCCTTGGGGTCAAGCAATTCTCCTGCCTCAGCCTCCCAAGTAGCAGGGATGTGCCACCACCCCCAACTAATTTTGTATTTTTAGTAGAGATGGGGTTTCACCATGTTGGTCAGGCTGGTCTCAAACTCCTGACCTCAGGTGATCCACCCGCCTTGGCCTCCCAAAGTGCTGGAATTACAGGTGTTAGCCACTGTGCCCAGAGAGAATCAGACTTTGAGCTTGTTTTTTGTTTCCAAGTTCTTTTCACTAGGACAGTTAATGTGTGCAATAAAGAACTAGAAACAACCAAGTGTCAACAAACCCAGAAGCATCAGCACTACGCAGGATGGGACATAAAGGACCAACAGCAACTACTGCAGAATTGAACTGACACAAGAACAGATGGGAAATAGAGATGAACCCTTATAGGATTTTTCCATTTTGAAATTTGACTGAAATGGTAATCCTGTTTCAGATAATCTTGAAGATGCCTGTAGAGGGAGGCAATTTGCTTTGATCCAGCTATCTTTACAGTGAGTAAGTGTAAATTTGAAGCATTTTGTCACACTCTGCTACCTCACTTTTACCTGAAACTTTGTATTGTGTTTAGTCAGAATTTATTGAGCACCTACTTTGTGCCAAAGCACCATTCCAGACACTACAAAATCAAATATAGATAAGATGCTGTCCCTGAACTCTTGGTTTTTACTGTATGGCAAAAAAGAACTAAATGTCCCCCCAAAACCCCAAACCATATATTGATGTATGCAATTCTAGAAGAAATTTGAAAGATTAAATGTATGGTTGATTAACTCTAGAAAAAGAGGACATAAAATATAAGGGTTTTGTTTTATTTTGCCTCAGAGGCAATTTTATATATACCAAAAGTCTATTGAGATTTTTAAAAATTACTATTCAATCTACTAAAGTTACAAATTCAAAATCCTAGTTCTTCCCAAAGTTTTTAAGTGCATAATATAATATAGTATTCTTATTTTATTGTTATTGTTCAATGTTACTTCCACGGAGCTTATTGTTAAGTCTTGGCCTCATTTACAAATTTTATTTCTTTAAACCTTAAGCTGCATTTACAAATGTAGTATATTCCATTTCCTTCAAAAATATTTTGACCTAATAAACAAAACCTCTCCGAGTGCTAGATAATTCTTATAAATATAATCCATTGAACTAATAATTACAGTCCAAACATGAATAAGTTCATATCCATGTTCCAACTCAGGAAGATTTAACTTAAAATCACAAGTCTAAATCGATTAATCCACCTCTTATTTTAGATTTATAGAAGATCTAGTGGGCCATCTTATGTTACACATTAGAATAAATAAGAAAGGAATTCATGCATATTCCTTAACAATTCCTTAACGCAGATATATTTATACGATGGCTTTGATTCTCCTACACAGTTAGACTTGTCCTGAAACTGAAAAGATGCCTCAAGACAGTTCGACATGTCAAGGCAGGTTCATTGATTTACCAGTGTGGCACAGGATGTTGATAGCAAAGGAGGTTGGGGGACCAGGGATTATATTGGGAACTCTGTGTATTTTGTGTTCAGTATTGCTGTTAACCTAAAATGGCTTCAAAAAATTATCTATTAAATTAAAAGAAAGAGAGTGATTGTGAGCCCGAAAGAGTTGCGAGGGCCCAAGAAAGCAAGAAAAAAGTTACTGTCTCTGTTCATGGGCGAGTTGGTTGGGCTGCTACATTATCATCCATAACCCTCAACCTCATTTATGGTTGCATGTCAATGACTCCACAGCTTCAAGAGGTAGGCCATGTCCCTGATTTCAGTTATACTTATCACCTAACTCTGGAGTCTCTTAGAGATCTCTATAGTCTATCGAATTGGTCCTTTGATTACATTTTGCAAGACTGGCTCTTAAGATAAATTAATGTGTTTACCTTTTAAATGTAAACACCTCTGAACCTTACTAAAACTCTTCGGTATTTTATATATTTGATAGACCCACACAAATCGATACTGAAAGTGTGTTTCTTTGAATCTTGTGTGTTTGGCAAGGTTTTCTCTGACTGGTAATTGTACTTTACAAGATAATTTTAGTAATGGTGGTCCTCCAACTCTAAAAGCACACAGAAGAGAGGTAATATATTATATTATAAGGTGAACTATTCAATTATAGAAGATACTCACATAAGAAATTCCAACAGGGAATGAAGTGTCCAAAGAACGTAGAAGAGTTTGGCATAGAATAGTGCCTAACGTGTTGTAGAGTACTCAGTAATCATTTATTGAGTGAATGAATGGATACATGAATAGTGAATAAAGTGCTCATAGAAGAACATTAGCTTGTTAGTACTAGAATGTAAAGTAACAAGGTAAGGTTATAGATTTTGACTCACAGTAAAATAAAACACATTCCACTTCTCCTAAAAATCCCCTGTGCTCCATTTGTTTATCTGCCCCACCCCCCTACTCCCGGAACCCCTGGCAAATACTGGTCATTTTACTGTCTCTATAATTTTGCAGAATTGTATGTGAATATATGTTTTCAAATCAATTGGATAAATAAGATTCCTTGGATCATACGGTGAGACTACACTTAGCTTTGTAAGAGACTGCCAAACTGGCTTCCAAAACGGCTGTGCCACATTTGAATTCCCACCCACAGTGGATGACAGTTCCTGTTGCTTTGCATGCTTGTCAGGATTTGGAGTTGTCAGTGTTTGCAATCTTAGCCATTCTCATAGGTATGTAATGGTATCTCCTTGTTATTTTAATTTGCAATTTCCTGAAAACAAATGATGGTAAGCATCTTTTTCATATGCTTATTTGCCATCTATGTATCTTCTTTGGTGAGGTATCTAGATTTTTTAGCCCATTTTTAAATTGGGCTATTTTCTTATTGTTGCATTTTAAGAGTCCTTTGTATTTTTTGGATACAAGTCCTTTATCCGATATGAGTTTGGTCAATATTTTCTGGCTGTCTGCCAGTTGTCTTTAGATTTTCCTAACAGTGCTTTTTACAGAGAAGTTTTTAATATTAATAAAGTGTAATACCAACTTTTTTCTTTCATGAAATGTAATTTTGCAGTTATACCTAAAAACTCATAAATTTAGTCATACATTTTTGTGACCAAACCCGAGGTCATATAAGTTTTCTCCTATGTCTTCTATCTTTTTTTTAAAAAAAAATTATTTTAAAAATAGTGGTAAGGTCTTGTGATAACTGTTAGACAGGGTGGGCTTGAACTCCTGGTCTCAAAGCAGTCCTCCTGCCTTAGCTGGGATGAGAAGCATGTGCCACTGCGCCCGGCATATGTGTATATATATATATATTTTTTCTTTTTTTGGACAGAGTTTTCTCTCTTGTTGCCCAGGTTGGAGTGCAATGGCGCAATCTCGGCTCACTGCAAACTCTGCCTCCTGGGTTCAAGCTGTTCTCTGGCCTCAGCCTCCCGAGTAGCTGGGATTACAAGTGTGTGCCACCACTCCCGGCTAATTTTTATATTTTCAGTGGAGATGGGGTTTCGCCACGTTGGCCAGGCTGGTCTCAAACTCCTGACCTAGTGATCCGCCCACCTTGGCCTCCCAAAGTGCTGGGATTACAGGCGTGAGCCACCGCACCCAGACTATGTTTTCTTATAGAAGTTTTATGGTATTGTGTTTAACACATGTCTATAATCCATTTTTAGTTCATTTTTGTGAATTTGTAGACATCATGTCTAGCGTATTTAATTTATTTTTTTGCATATGGAAGTCCAGTTGCTTCAGCACAATTTGTTGAAAAGACTGTCCCCTCTCCATTGAATTGTATTTGCTTCTTCATCAAAGATCACCTGCCTATATTTATATGGTTTTATTTCTGGGCTTTCTTTTCTGTTCCACGATGTGTATGTCTATTCTTTTACCAATCCTTCACTGTCTTGCTACTGTAGCTTTGTAATAAATCTTGCAATCTAGTAGTGTCAATTCCCTAATTTCATTTTTCTTCAGTATTACGTTTACTATTCTGGATCTTTTGCCTTTTCATATAAACTTTAGAATTAGTTTGTCAATAGCTATAAAATAGCTTGCAGGAACGTTTGAGATTGTGTTGAATCTATAGACCACATTAGAAGTAACTGATATCTTAACAATATTGAGCTTTCCAATCTACGTAAACATGGAGCAACACAAAGTATCTACCCGTTTATGTAAATTCCAATTCAAACATGTCAAATAATGAATTAATTTACTCACATAATTGAAAATGTTCAAGGTAACACTCACATATTTGAAAATGTTCGGCCGGGCGCGGTGGCTCACGCCGGTAATTCCAGCACTTTGGGAGGCTGAGGTGGGTGAATCACGAGGTCAGGAATTCGAGGGCAGCCTGGCCAACATGGTGAAACCCCATCTCTACTAAAAATACAAAAAAATGAGCCAGGCGTGGTGACAGGCATGGTGACAGGCGCCTGTAATCCTAGCTACTCCGGAGGCTGAGGCAGGAGAATCTCTTGAACGTGGAAGGCAGAGGTTGCAGTGAACTGAGATCAGGTCACCGCACTCCAGTCTGGGCAACAGTGTGAGACTCAGTCTCAAAAAAAAAAAGAAAACAAAATGTTCAAGGTAACAGCCTTCAGGCATAAGGTCATATAAAGGTTCATAATTTTTAAATTATGGATACAGAATAGTTATACATATTTATGGGGTACATGTGATATAACACAAGTTAGTTATTTGTATGTCTATTTTTTATATTTTTACATTTTGTGGATACATAATAGTTGTATGTATTTATAGGGTACATGTAATACAACACAGTATTTTAAAATGTATGTGTTTATTCATTTATTTTTAGAGATGGGGTCTCGCTATGTTGCCCAAACTGGAGTGTGGCGACTATTCACAAGAGAGTTAATAGTGCACCACATTCTCACCATCCTAGGCTCAAGTGGTCTTCCCCAGTAGATAGGACTATAGGCACGTGCCCCTGCGCTAGAGACGGGATACAGCCAAGGGTCCCCGGGGAAACCCTGCCTCCAAGCCTAAAACAGCCTGAAAGCTGAGGCTCCTGGTCCCAGATGAAACCCGCCCTTTCCCAGCTAATTCTCTCTAGATAATGCCCATCTGCACACTGGAAAAAATGAAGTGGAGCCTTGGGAAATTTGTGCCCTTTGCAGGGAGTAGGAACCTGGCTGCTTCAGTTCCTGGTGGTGGCTGGGGATTCAATCTGTGAGCGGGGAGACCTGCTAGCAAGACTCTCTCTCTCTTTGCCAAGAGTTCCTCTTTCCTCTTCACCCAGTAAGTCCTGCCCTACTCACCCTACAATGCCTCAGCATGCCTAAACTTTCCTGGTCCTATATCAAGAACCTGTTTTTTTCCGACAACAACTGTGCCCAGCTATTTATTTATTTATGAGAGGGAGCCCGGCTCTGTCGCCAGGCTGGAGTGCAGTGGTGTGATCCTGGCTCACTGCAACCTCCGCCTCCTGGGTTCAAGTGATTCTCCCGCCTCAGCCTCCAGAGTAGCTGGGACTACGGGCACACGCCACCACACCCAGCTAACTTTTTGTATTTTTAGTGGAGATAGAGTTTCACTGTGTTAGTGTGTCCAGAATTGGTTCCTTCTGGTGGGTTCTTGGTCTCATTGACTTCGAGAATGAAGCTGCAATGAAGCTGCGGATCCTCGTGGTGAGTATTACAGTTCTTAAAGATCGTGTGTCCAGAGTTTGGTCCTTCTGGTGGGTTCGTGGTCTCGCTGGCTTCAGGAGTGAAGCCGCAGACCTTTGCCGTGAGTGTTACAGCTCTTAAAGGTGGCAGGTACGGAGTTGTTCATTCCTCCTGGTGGATTCCTGGTCTCGCTGGCTTCAGGAGTGAAGCCACAGACCTTCGTCGTGAGTGTTACAGCTCTTAAAGGGGGCGCATCCAGAGTTCGTTCCTTCCGGTGGGTTTGTGGTCTCGCTGGCTTCAGGAGTGAAGCTGTGTACCTTCACTATGAGTGTTACAGCTAATAAGGGTAGTGCGGACCCAAAGAGTGAGCAGCAGCAAGATTTATTGTGAAGAACAAAAGAATAAAGCTTCCACAGCATGGAAGGGGACCCCAGCGGGTTGCCACTGCTGGCTTGGGTGGCCAGGTTTGATTCCCTTTTTTGGCCCCACCCACATCCTGCTGATTGGTCCATTTTACAGAGTGCTGATTGGTTCATTTACAATCCTTTAGCTGGACACAGAGCACTGATTGGTGCATTTACAATCCTTTAGCTAGACACAAAAGTTCTCCAAGTCTGCACCCCACCCAAAAGCCCAGCCAACTTCACCTCTCATTAGCCAGGATGGTCTCGAACTCCTGACCTCATTATCCACCGCCTCAGCCTCCCAAAGTGTTGGGATTACAAGCATGTGCCCCGCACCTGGCCATTTATTTTGTTTTTAAAGAGGTTCATGATTTTATGGTAGGGAACAAGTTTGCCCCACAGAGGCAACATTTGCCCTTGGCAGGCCTGTCTCCTGGAAGGAGAATCACAGTCTGGAAGTCCAGGCCTCTTGTCCATTTACTACACCATCCAGAATCTTTATGTAAGCATTTCCAGCAATTGTTCTGTCCATTCTGATTTGATCAGCAAAGGTCACATGTCCATTCTTAAAATAGTATTTTTGTGCTAAGTCATATATTCCACTCCAGATACTGGGCGGGGGTGGAGTCAGCTTCCCCAGAGGCACATGGATTTCCAAATGGAAATTGGGCGCTGTTCTAAAATGCTGGGAAAGCAGTCACATATGTGCAATGCCAGCATGAAACCAAAGGGTTAGGAGTTAGATCATTAAAGGTTTTATGTCTAAACAGGTGATAGAGTGTATTAGCCCATTCTCTCTTTACTATGAAGAAATACCTGAGACTGGGTAATTTATGAAGAAAAGAGGTTTAATTGGCTCAGGGTTCCATGAGCTGAACAGGAAGGACAATGCTGGCATTTTCTCAGCTTCTGGGGAGGCCTCAGGAAATTTACAGTCACGGCAGAAGACAAAGTAGGGGTGGGCCCTTCACATGGCTGGAGCAGGAGGAAGAGAGAGGGAGTGGGAGGTGCCAGATCTGGTCATTTAAAATGATCTGGTCAAGAGAACAATCTCACTATTGTGAGGATAGTACCAAGGGGATGGGGCTAAACCATTCTTAATAAACCACCCCCACGATCCAATCATCTCCCACCAGGCCCCATCTCCAACACTGGGGATTACAATTCGACATGAGATTCGGCGGGGACACAGATCCAAACCATATCAGAAAGTAATGGAGACATCTTACAGAGGAGTAGTAAGGTGTTAGATCTGCATGTTAGAATTTTATTTTCTTAGTCTGGAAGAGATACAAGCTGTGCATGCCTTGAGGTAGATTAATGAGAGAGCTCTAGCAGTGGTCCTGGAGAGACAAGCTGAGGGCTTTGAGCTCAACTGTAACTGTGACAGTGGCAGGGAGAATGGGAAGGAGAGAGCAAATTCAAGACATGTTTAGGAATTAAAACAATGACAAAAAAGCTTTTCGAGCTGGGTATGGTGGTGCTTGCCTGTGGTCCCAGCTACCTGGAAGGCCGCAGTGGAAGGATCGCTAGAGCCCAGGAGTCTGAGTCTAGCCTGGGCAACATAAGGAGACTTTGTCTCTAAAAAAAATTGTTTTAAAATAAAAAGCATTTTGAATAATTTTCTTGTTTCTCTAATTGATAATCCCACAAATTGGGGAATAAAGGATATTAGAACAAATTGGGAGGTAGGATGGCCACAGTTGACAGATTATCTTGAACATGTTGGATTTAATATGTCTTTAAGTCAACCTATAGGAAATGTCAAGTAGGCAAGTGGATTTGGGGATGTATTACAGTTAGACTGAGAGCAGAGATAGGTGATAATCACCTATGAAAACCAAAAACAGAATTTGAGTAGACTAAACCTCTTAATAAAAGATTGAGCACTAATGGAACCACCCAGTGAGTTCTTCTTGCCTGCTGCCCAGATATAGCTGATTTATGAAGATAGAGGAATTACAATAGAGAAAGAATCTTACACACAAGATGGCTCAAGAGAGACTGGAATTTTATTATTATGCAAATCAGCCTCCCTCAAAATTCAGAGGCTAGGGCCTCTGAATTATCAAGGATAATTCAACAGGCAAGGGAATGGGTGTTACTCATTGGTTGGGGATGCAATCACAGAGGTGCAAAAATGGTCCTCATTTTTGCTTCTAGGTGGGTACACAGGACTGGCTGGTGGTATGGGTGGGGTCACTGGTCATCAAAAATGCAAAAACCTGAAGATACCTCAAAAGGCCAACCTTAGGTTCTACAATAGTGATGGTATCCGCAGGAGTAATTGGGATAGTTATAAATCTTGTGACCTCCAGAATAATGGCTAGTAATCATTTATATCTACACTTTAGCAGAATTCAGGTTCCTCTCATCTTCCTAATCCAGTGGTCTTTCATTAGCTCTACAAAGGTAGTTTAGTTTTGGAGAAGGGCTATTACCATTTAAACTATAAACTAAATTTCCCAAAAGTTAGCATGGACCAAGCCTGGGAATAATTAAGGGCAGCTTGGAGATTAAAGGCGAGATGGGGATTAGTCAGATCTCTTTCATTGTCATAATTTTCTCACTGTTATAATTTTTGCAAAGGTGGTTTCAATCACTTTAACAAAGCCTACCTATTATTTATTCTCTAAAAGTTAATTGTTAAGTAAATAGTTGAGATTCTGATTCCTGGGGTTCTGATTCCTTAGTGTTCTGATTCCTCAGTCTCAATCCAATCCTTGTCGTCGTTTGAATGTCTCAAATTGACAAACCACTGTGTGTATGATTTTATATAGATGTCTGATTAGCTGTTCTGCAAATTCCCAATCGCAGTCAGGATTCTCTCGTCCAGCACAAGAAAACAAGACAAGCAGCACCTTTTCCCAGTAGTCTGTCAGTAAGACTTCTTCCTGTATTTACAGATGCAAAATTTGCTAATGAGCAAGGCCTGAGGGTTAAAATTGAAGTTGTTCTGAAGATAACCTATTCAGTGGATTAGAAATATATATATTCATGGCTGGGTGTGTCTGTAATCCCAGCACTTAGGGAGGCCAAGGCAGGTGGATCACCTGAGGTCAGGAGTGAGAGGTCAGCCCGGGCAACATGGTGAAACCCTGTCTCTACTAAAAATTGAAAAATTTGCCAGGTGTGTTGGTACACACCTGTAATCCCAGCTACTCGGGAGGCTGAGACAGGAGAATGGCTTGAACCCAGGAGGTGGAGGTTGCAGTGAGCCAAGCTTGAATCCCGGAGGTGGAGGTTGCAGTGAGCCAAGATCAAGCCACTGCGCTCCAGCCTGGGCAACAGAGTGAGACTCTGTCTCAAATAAATAAATAAATAAATAAGTAAATACTCATTTTAGAATAGAATATTCATTTTTTAAAACACCACATTCATGTTCTGATGATGCTGTAACAAATTACCACATACTTAGTGGTTTCAAACAGCACAATTGCATTATCATACAGATCTGGCGGTCAGAAGTCTTAAAATCCAAATGTCAGCAGGGCTGTGCTCCTTCTGGAGGCTCTTAGGGAAAATCTGTTTCCCTGCCTTTGCCAGCCTCCAGGGGCTTTATGCATTCCTTGGCTCACAGCTCCTTCCTCATGTCACTCTGACCTCTGCTTTTGTCTCCCCATTTTTCTTACTCCAACTCTCCTTCCTCCCTCTTTCACGTTCAAAGGACCTTTGTGATTCCACCAGGCCTACCTGGATAATCCAGGATCTCTTCCCATCTCAAGATCAGCTAATTAGCAACCTTAATTTCATCTGCAACCTTCATTCCCCACTGCCAAGTAACGTGTTTATTTACAGGTTCTGGGGATTCGGACATGGACATGTTTGGGGGCCATCATTCTACCTACAATTGTGGGCCGATGTCTCCCTTCTCTCCTGACCTCAGCTGGTTGGATCTGGGTGGACACTTGAAATGGGTGGAACAGCCCATACTTGGGATGAGTCAAACATGACTGAGAACTTGACTATGAAGTCATGTAGAACTCAGCCTTGCTCAGCTATTGCAGGCCATGTACATGCTGGTTAGCGAACAGAGGGAAACAGGAGGTTGCAGGCACAGAGAGAGAAGTAGCAGCAAGAGACAGACCAGAGATAAAGTAGTTCTGATGATTTTCTTTTTTTGAGACAGAGTCTCTGTCATGCAGACTGGAGTGTGGTGGCGCGATCTCATCTCACTGCAACCTCCACCCCCTGGGTTCAAGGAATTCTTGTGCCTCAGCCTCCCAAGTAGCTGGGATTACAGGTGCATATTATCACACCTGGCTAATTTTTGTATTTTCAGTAGAGATGGGATTTCACCATGTTGTCCAAGCTGGTCTCAAACACCTGACCTCAAGTAATCTATCTGCCTCGGCCTCCCAAAGTACTGGGATTACGGGTGTTAATCTCAGCACTTTGAATTAGAAAACTGATTTTCTAAACTGAATTAGAAAACAGTTAAAACTGGGTTAGAATTTAGTTTCCCACTCCACTATTTTCTTTCCAGTATATATTTCAGACCAATAAAGAAGAGAGGTAAATAACCAATTAAGAAAAGTTTCCTTGTTGGATACTGAGATGTTTGATGGTTCCTGTCACTCCAACTGGCACTTAATACATTTTTGGTCTATTTTACAGCTTAGCAATTTTGAAAAACATTTTTATTCTCTTTAGCTCATCTCTTCTTAAAAATAAATATTAAGGTTTTGGGGTGCTGAGGATATGAAACTCATAATGTATACAACAGCTGACCAGTTCCTGTCAATAAAATGACGATTAAATTCAGAGGAGAGACCCTTTCCTTGCTTATCTTGTTTAGTGAGACAAGCTCATTCCTAAGTAGTCCTGGCCAACATGACTTTGAAATATTCATCCCTGGGCCGGGCGCGGTGGCTCAAGCCTGTAATCCCGGCACTTTGGGAGGCCGAGACGGGCGGATCACGAGGTCAGGAGATCGAGACCATCCTGGCTAACACCGTGAAACCCCGTCTCTACTAAAAATACAAAAAACTAGCCGGGAGAGGTGGCGGGCGCCTGTAGTCCCAGCTACTCCGGAGGCTGAGGCAGGAGAATGGCGTAAACCCGGGAGGCGGAGCTTGCAGTGAGCTGAGATCTGGCCACTGCACTCCAGCCCGGGCTACAGAGCAAGACTCCGTCTCAAAAAAAAAAAAAAAAAAAAAAAGAAATATTCATCCCTGGAATCCATTTCGGGTTTCTTTTTGGACCCAAGAGCTGACTGAATTTGGACACCAGGCCAAGGCTGAACAGCAACAGCATTTAGGCCATTTCTCATTAGGAAATTACTGCCCCTACACCGAGGCCCAAAGTGAGCACTATTGATTTTTTAAAATACTTTTTTAATTAACAGTTTTGGGGAGGTATAATTCATGTATCATAACTTCACCTGTTCTAATTCAGTTGTTACTGAAAAGGGGTCTTGGAACTCATGCAAGAAATAATTTGGGGCGAGTCCACAGAGTAAACTGAAAGCAAATTTATTGAGAAAGTAAAGGAATAAAAGAATGACTACTCCATAGGCAGAGAAGCCTCAAGGACTGCTGGTTATCTATTTTTGTGATTATCTCTCGATCATATGCTAAACAAGTGGCAGATATTCATGAGTTTTCTGAGAAAGGGGATTTCCCAGAACTGAGGGTTCCTCTTCCTTTTAGACCACATAGGGTAACTTCCAGACATTGCTGTGGCATTTGTAAATTGCCATGGTACTGGCGGGAGTGTCTCTTAGCATGCTAATGCATTATAATTAGTGTATAATGAGCAATGAGAATGACCAGAGACCACTGTTTTTTGGCATCTTGGTTTTGGTAGATTTGGACTGGCTTCTTTATTGCATCCTATTTTATCAGCGGGGGCTTTGTGACCCGTATCTTATGCTAAATTTCTATCTAATCCTGTGACCAAGAATGCCTTATCTCCTGTGAACACAGCCCAGCAGGTCTCAGCCTCATTTTACCCAGCCCCTGTCAAAGATGGAGTCAGTCCGGTTCTAACACCTCTGACATAACCATCACCAGAATCCCATTTTAGAATATTTCCATTCCCCACAAATGAAAGTCATCCCATTATAGTCACTGTCCCATGCCTGCACTGAGCCCTAGGCAACCATGAGTCTACTTTCTGTCTCTACAGATTTGCCTTTCCTGGTCATTTAATATAAATGAAATCATCTAAGATATGGTATTTTTTTCCTAGTTTTTTTCACTTACCATGTCTTTGAAGTTTATTCATGTTGCAGCATGTATCAGTACTTTTTTTTAATCAGTAAAGAATATTCTGTTGTGTGGCTATTCCACATTTTGCTTATCCATTCACTAAAACTATTGATTTTTTACCACTAGATCATGGTCAGAAAATGTAGTCTGAGGAACCTGCCAGATGTAGTCAGATCAGAGGTATGTGGTGTCTTAATCTGTTTTGTGTTGCTATAAAGGAATACCTGAGGCTCAGTAATGTATTTATTTTATTTTAATTAATTAATTTTGAGATGGAGTTTTGCTCTTGTTGCCCAGGCTGGAGTGCAATGGCCCAATCTCAGCTAACTGCCATCTCTGCCCCCCAGGTACAAGCAATTCTCCTGCCTCAACCTTCCAAGTAGCTGAGATTATAGGCATGCACCACCACACCTGGCTAATTTTTTTTGTATTTAGTAGAGACAGGATTTCACCACGTTAGTCAGGCTGGTCGAGAATTCCTGACCTCAGGTGATCCACCGGCCTTGGCCTCCCAAAGTGCTGGGATTACAGGTGTGCACCAGCCAAGGCTTGGTAATTTATAAAGAGAAGAGGTTTATTTGGATCACTGTTCTGTAGGCTATACAAAAAGCATGCCGCTAGCATCTGCTTCTGGTGAGGGCTACAGACCTCTTCCATTCATGGTTAGAAGTCCCGGGAACACTGGCTTGGAGCTCAACGTTTCCTAGCCCACATCTTGAAAGCTGTGGTGGATGAAATCAGCATTTAGAGGCAGGAAAACTCCGGATCAATCAGAAAAACACTTACTCCTTGGCACTCATAAAAGAATGGCATAAGCAGAGGGTCTTGATAGACAAGATGACAGTTCAGTACACTTAGCAACAAAGCTTGAGAGTGTCTAGCTTCTCACGCCTGGCAAGCTTCCTCGGTCTTGATGAATTAACGATTCTGCCTTTCTGCCTTTCTGGGGTGCTTTGGCTATAGAGGCCTTGAGATACTTCGGTTACATAACTGGCAAATAACTTATTTCCATTGTTTAACATTTATTGAGCATTTAATATGTGTGAGGTCATTTGCATACATTCTCTAATTAAATCCTTGCAATGATCTTATAAGTAGCTGCCTGATATGGTTTGGCTGTGTCGCCACTCAAATATCATCTTAAATTCCCACATGTTGTGGAGGGGAACCCAGTGGGAGGTAATTTAATCATGGAGGCATATTTTTCCCATGCTGTTCTTGTGATAGTGAAAAAGTCTCACAGGATCTGAGGGTTTCAGAAGGGGAGTTTCCCTGCACAACTTCTCTTCTCTTGTCTGACGCCATGTGAGATGTGCCTTTCACCTTCCACCACAATTGTGAGGCCTCCCCAGCCATGTGGAATGCAAGTCCATTAAACTTCTTTCTTTTGTAAATTGCCCAGTCTCAGGTATGCCTTTATCAGCAGCGTGAAAACGGATTAATACAGTAAATTGGTACCAGTAGAGTGGGGCACTGCTGAAAAGATACCCGAAAATGTGGAAGCGACTTTGGAACTGGGTGACAGGCAGAGTTTAAAGCAGTTTGGAGGCCAGGCATGGTGGCTCATGCCTGTAATCCCAGCACTTTGGGAGGCTGAGGCAGGCAGATCACCTGAGATTGGGAGTTCGAGACCAGCCTGACCAACATGGAGAAACCCTGTCTCTACTAAAAACATAGAAAGTGGCCGGGCGTGGTGGTGCATGGCTGTAATCCCAGCTACTCAAGAGGCTGCGACAGAAGAATTGCTTGAACCTGGAAGGCAGCAGTTGTGGTGAGCCAAGATCGCACCATCTCACTCCAGCCTGGGCAACAAGAGTGAAACTCTGTCTCAGAAAGAAAAGAATAAAAACAGTTTGGTGGGCTCAGAAGAAGACAGCAAAATGTGGGAAAGTTTGGAACTCCCTAGAAACTTGTTGAATGGCTTCGCTTAAAACGCTGATAATGGTATGGACAATGAAATCGAGGCTGAGATGGTCTCAGGTGGAGATGAGGAACTTGGCAGGAACCATAAGGTGACTCTTACTATGTTTTAGCAAAAAGACTGGTGGCATTTTGCCCCTGCTCTAGGGATTTGTGGAATTTTGAACTTGAGAGAGATGATTTAGGGTATCTGGCAGAAGAAATCTCTAAGCAGCAAAGCATTCAAGAGATGACTTGGGTGCTGTTAAACGCATTCACTTTTAAAAGGAAAACAGAGCATAAAAGTTCGGAAAATTTACAGCCTGACAATGAGATAGAAAAGAAAATCCCATTGTCTGAGGAGAAATTCAAGCAGGCTGCAGAAATTTGCATAAGTAACAAGAAGTCAAATGTTATCCCCAAGACAATGGTGAAAATGTTTCCAGGGTGTGTCAGAGGTCTTCATAGCAGCCCCTCCCATCACAGGCCTGGAGGCCTGGGAGGGAAAAATGGTTTCATGGGTCAGGCCCCAGGTCCCTGTGCTGTGTGCAGCCTAGGGATTTGGTACCCTGCTTCAGCCATGGCTGAAAGGGGCCAATACAGACCTTAGGCCATGGTTTCAGAGGGTGCAAGCCCCAAGCCTTGGCAGCTTCCATGTGGTGTTGAGCCTGCGAGTGCACAGAAGTCAAGAATTGGGGTTTGAGAACCTCTGTCTAGATTTCAGAGGATGTATGGAAATGCCTGGATGACCAGGCAGAAGTTTGCTGCAGGGGCAAGGCCCTCATGGAGAACCTCTGCTAGGGTAGTGTGGAAGGGAAATGTGGGGTCAGAGCCCCAACACAGAGTCCCTACTGGGGCACCACCTAGTGGAGCTGTGAGAAGAGAGCCACTGTCCTCCAGACCCCAGAGTGGTAGATCCACTGACAGCTTGCACCATGTGCCTGGAACAGTCACAGACACTCAAAGCCAGCCCATGAAAGCAGCCAGGAGGGAGGCTGTACCCTGCAAAGCCACAAGGGCAGAGCTGCCCAAGACCATGGTGACCCACCTGTTGCATCAGCATGACCTGGATGTGAGACATGGAGTCAAAGGAGATCATTTTGGAGCTTTAAGATTTGACTGCCCTGGCTGGGTGCAGTGGCTCAAGCCTGTAATCCCAGCACTTTGGGAGACCGAGACGGGCGGATCACGAGATCAGGAGATCAAGACCATCCTGGCTAACACGGTGAAACCCCGTCTCTACTGAAAAAAATACAAAAAACTAGCTGGGCATGGTGGCTGGCGCCTGTAGTCCCAGCTACTTGGGAGGCTGAGGCAGGAGAATGGCATAAACCCGGGAGGCGGAGCTTGCAGTGAGCTGAGATCCGGCCACTGCACTCCAGCCTGGATGACAGAGCGAGACTCCGTCTCAAAAAAAAAAAAAAAAAAAAGATTTGACTGCCCTGCTGGATTTTGGACTTACATGGGGCCTGTAACCCCTTTGTTTTGGTCAATTTCTCCCATTTGGAATGGCTGTATTTACCCAATGCCTGTACCCCCACTGTATCTAGGAAGTAACTAACTTGCTTTTGATTTTATAAACTCACAGGCAGAAGGGACTTGCCTTGTCTCAGATGAGACTTTGGACTATGGACTTGTGAGTTAATGCTGAAATGAGTTAAGACCCTGGGGGACTATTGGGAGGGCATGATTGGTTTTGATATATGAGGATATGAGATTTGGTTGGGGCAAAGGGTGACATTATATGGTTTGGCTGTGTTCCCCACCCAAATCTCATCTTAAATTCCCACATGTTGTGGGAGGGACCCAGTGGGAGGTAATTGAATCATGGGGTCAGATTTTTCCCGTGCTGTTCTCATAATAGTGAATAAGTCTCATGCAATCTGATGTTTTTAAAAGGAGAGTTTCCCTGCACAAGTTATCTTCTCTTATCTGCCGCCATGTGAGATGTGCCTTTCACCTTCCACCATGATTGTGAGGCCTCCCCAGCCACATAGAACTTTAATTTAAGACGTAAGTCCTTTAAATTTCTTTCTTTTGTAAATTGCTCAGTCTTGGGTATGTCTTTATCAGCAGCATGAAAATGGACTAATACACTGCCATTATACTTCTTTCACAGATGAGGAAATTGAACCTCATAGAGATTAAATGGTTTGTTCAAAATCACTCAGGCAATAAATGGTAAAGTCAAGATTTGAACTCACTTTCTCTAAGGCCAATTCTCCCTACACTCTTCCAACCTACTTTTAAAAAGTATCATTAAAAAAGGCAGATGGGAGCACTGGCTTATGCTGCACTTTGCAAGGCTGAGGCAAGAGGATTGCTTGAGGCCATGAGTTCAAGACCAGCCTGGCCAACATATTGAGATACTCATCTCTACAAAAAGCAAAAAAATTAGCCAGGCATGGTGGCCTTCACCTGTAGTCCTAGCTACTAAGTAGGCTGAGGTGAGAGAGTCACTTGAGCCCAGGAGGTGGAAGCTGCAGTCAGCTGTGATCATGCCACTGCATTCCAGTATGGGTGACACAGTGAGACCCTGTCTCAAAAAAAAGGTACGTTGGGGGGATTTAATTTATTATGGTAGAATGATGAGAGAAGAAGTAGCAAATGGTTTAAACAGACATTTTTATAGTGATTTTGGGGGACAGAAAAAGAACGGAAGCTGGATACCTATCAGAAACATGGTGGCAGGGGAAGTGTTAAGAGAACAAGAGTCCCACCTGTTCAGTGTGAAGATGCTCCCAAGGTGATCCATTAACTGTGTTCCCGCATTCCATACAATTGCTTGGCTCACACCCTAGCTACATAAATAATTGCAAGAATCAAATAGTTCTTAAAAGATATTAATAATGCTCTATTCTGTTATATTGAAAACTGGTTATAAATGGAAGTATAAAAATATTAACAGACTTCCCAGGATTGTAGATGGTGTGAAAGTAGAATGATAGATTCTAAGGCATAGAACTATGTTACCATTTGCTCTTATCAATAAACTACATGGGTTCCTATTTTTTTGTTTGTTTGGTGTTTTGCTTTGTTGCTGTTGTTTTTGAGACAGGATTTCACCCTGTTGCCTAGGCTGGAGTGCAGTGGCATGATCCCAACTTACTACAATCTTGACCTCCCAGGCTCAAGTGATCCTTCCACCTCAGCCTCCTGAGTAGCTTGGACCACAGGCATTTGCCACCCGTTCCCCAACCCCCTCCCCCCACCTTCCCCCACATCCACCCCCAGTAGAGACTCGGTCTCACCATGTTATCCAGGTTGGTCTCAACTCCTGGGCTCAAGCCGTCCTCTCACTTACAGTTGTGACTGTATGTTACTATACCCTCAGGATCTCTTAAGTGAGTTGTGAAAAATATTCAGGATTACCTATAGAAGTCCACTAAAATTGACTCAACCCATAATAACCTTTTCCAGTGTCAAAAAGTTGCAAAAGGCATTCTAAAGACAAAATCAATAAGAAATTAAGGTTGAGGAAGGCAATCCTTGGCCTTAGAGTAGTGCTCTGCAACAGAAATGTTGTATAATGTGAACCTCACGCATAATTCAAAATTTTCTAGTAGCCACATTTAAAAAGGGAAAAATAAACAAATATAATTATTTTTAATTCTATAGTTTAACCCAAAATATGCAAAATATTTTTATTTGAAAAATCAATAAAAATTATTGAGATACATTACATGCTTTTGTCCTACTAAGTGTTTGAGATTGGTGTATATTTTACACTAACAGCAACATTTCCATTCAGATTGGCCCCCTCTTTTTTTTTTTTTGAGGGAAGTCTCACTCTTATCCCCCAGGTTTGAGTGCAATGACTCGATCTTGACTCACTGCAACCTCCGCCTTCCACGTTCAAACAATTCTCCTGCCTCTGCCTCCCAAGTAGCGGGGATTTAGTTGCCTGCCAACACGCCCGGCTAATTTTTGTATATTTTAGTAGATTCAGGGTTTCACCACGTTGGCCAGGCTGGTCTCGAACTCCTGACCTCAGGTGATCTACCTGCCTTGGCCTCCCAAAGTGCTGGGATTATAGGCGTGAGCCACTGAGCCTGGCCAGATTGGCCCTATTTCTTTAGTGCTTTAGTGCTCATCTAAAGCTCATCTATTGCTTGATGGCCACGTATGGCTAATGACTACTGCTTTGGACCCTGCAACCCTAGCCTTAGATTTTTCAAAGCTTCTTGAGCAACACTTAGAACCTGCAATGGCTGATCCAAAACTATGTTATTGAGTTTTAAAACAGTATTATGTGTTTTGATGGACTTAAAATGAAAGTTATATGTAAATATATACAAGAGCACCATAGGTTTTCATATGCAGGCACAAAATTTCTTATTTAACAATACACTGTGGAAAAAAATTTACAAAACTCTTTTTAGTCATTCAGTTTAATAGAGATTTAGCAGAACTAAGTCTTTGCTCTTGACAGAGCTTGCCACCACTAAAATAAAGAATTTTCGGAACAGGGCAGGGCATGGTGGCTCATACCTATAATCCCTGCACTTTGGGAGGCTGAGGCGGGCAGATCGCTTAAGCTCAGGAGTTTGAGGTCAGCCTGGGCAACATAATAAAACACTGTCTGTACCAAAAACACAAAAAATTAGTTAGGCGTAGTGGTGCCTAACTGTGGTCCCAGCTATTCAAAGGCGGAGGGTGCAGCAAAAGCTGAGATTGCACCACTGCACTCCAGCCTGGGTAACAGAGTTAGACTCCCACCTCAAAAAAATAAAATAAATAAAAGAAAGAAGAAAAAGAAAAAATTTACAAAACAGAAAGGACCATGGGAAGGGAAGGAGAAAAGCTGATTGTTGTATTGTTACCGAAAAGGGATCCTGATCTAGCCCCAAAAAGTGGGTTCTTGCGCAAGAAAGAATTTGGTGCTAGTCCATGGAGTAAAGTGAAAGCAAGTTTGTAAAGAAAGTAAAGGAATAAAGAAAGACTACCCCATAAAAGCACTATGGAGGGCTGCAGGTTGAACATTTTTATGGTTATTTCCTTATTATATGCTAAACAAGAGGGAGAATTATTCATGTCTTCCTTTTTAGACCATATAGGGCAACTTCCTGACGTTGCCAGGGCGTGGTGGGAGTGTAGCAGTGAGGATGCCCAGAGGTCACTCTCGTTGGCATCTTGGGTTTGGTGGGATTTGGCCGGCTTCTTTACTGCAACTTGTTTTAGCAGTAAGGTCATTATAACCGGTATCTTGTGCCAGCCTATCTCATCCTGTGACTTAGAATGCCTAACTGGCTGGGAATGCAGCGCGGTAGGTCTCAGTCTTATTTTACCCAGCCCCTACTCAAGATGGAGTTGCTGTGGTTCAAATGCCTCTGACAGTATAAATATGGAGAGAAGAGAGGAAAGTATATTCCGCTGAGCATTCTGGGCTTAGTAATCTTTTTTTCTGTCTTAACTAGTAAGTTAGCAAAAAGTTGAGCAAATACATGGATTTTTCAGTAAGCTAAGAATAACACCAATAACAGCTGGCCTACACATTTTTCCTAATAGACATTAGTTTGTCCATGCATATTTTAATGCATGATGAAGACGCTCTTAATATTGATTTAAATCACATTGCTCCCTAAAATCTTCTGGTTTTTGGAGACGGAGTTTTGCTCTTTCACCCAGGCTGGAGTGAAGTGGCATGATCTCGGCTCACTGCAACCTCAGAGAGAGAGAGAAAAAGTATATATATATGTATATATGTATGTGTATATATATTTATATATGTATGTATGTGTGTATATATATACACACATACACTTTGAATTATAAGCATCAGCACTTTCTCTTAGAATGTAAGAGCCAATGTATGGAAAAAGGCCAGAAAAAGGTGAAGTAGAAAATATAAATGTTTCAGTGAGGGGCAATGGCTTGCTTGCTCACTTTAAAACAAATGCCTTCACCCTTTGCACTTCTGCACAGGAATTAGGGGGAACTTGTTCTGATCAGAAAGGGAGTTTTAAACTCACATCTCTCACTGCAGATCTTTCCAGGGAACTGCCCTCAGGTAATGTAGACGTCACTAGGAAATTGCTGGTGGTTGGGTTTTTGTGCAACGCTAAGCAGTACCTTCAAAGAGGAGCTTTGCATCAGCTTCATCTTCCTCAGAAGAGCAGGAAAAGGGTAGGGGAAATTTGATTTCACACACCTTTATTGGAGCTTCAGTTGTATAAAGGTGATCACTAGGGAAGGGAACAATTTTTTTTTTGAGACAGAGTCTCGTTCTGTTGTCCAGGCTGGAGTGCAATGGCACGATCTCGGCTCACTGCAACCTCCACCTCCTGGGTTCAAGCAATTCTCCTGCCTCAGCCTCCCAAGTAGCTGAGACTACAGGCCCCCACCACCACGCCTAGCTAATTTTTGTGCTTTTAGTAGAGACAGTGTTTTGCCATGGCTGGTCTCGAACTCCTGACCACAAGCGATCCAACTGCCTCAGCCTCCCAAACTGTTGGGATTACAGGTGTGAGCCACCATGCCTGGCGAGACAATTTTACCATCCATAACATGGCTAGTATTTCTCGTAGTAGTACAGAAACATCTGTCTGCCGTGCTGGGTGGCTCACACCTGCAATCCCAGCACTTTGGGAGGCCATGGCGGGCGGATGTCAAGAGTTTGAGACCAGCCTGGCCAACATGGCAAAACCCGGTCTCTACTAAAAATAGAAAAATTAGCTGGGTGTGGAGGTGCGCGCCTGTAATCCCAGCTACTCGTGAGGCTGAGGCAGGAGAATCGCTTAAACCCGGGAGGCAGAGGTTGCAGTGAGCCAATATTATGCCACTGCACTCCTCAAAAAAAAAAAAAAAAAAAAAAATCTGTCACTGGAGTCTAAGGGAAAGGTGATTGTATTACTCTCTTACTGGGATTAATTTATCAGGACCTATGACAACACTTTAAATCTTTTGCTTGGAGATTAGGAGGGGAGGATAAGAAAACGAATTTGGAAGTCTGCCTCTCCTTGCTCAGACAACACATGAAAGGTTGCTGCAGTTCTTTAGTGCTTTAGTGCTTTAGTGCTCATCCGGTCTTTTAGACACTTCCTAGCCAAGGAAACATCTTGTAGCCATTTCTTCCTCTGCTCCACTAAAGCTCCTGGGACTTCACTTACGGCAGATAAGAAAAATCTTAAATATAAGATTTTTAAATGACAATAAAAATAAAAAGAGCAATTCAGCAATTGGGTTGTCTTTTTTACAATTTAAAATTTCCTTTCTTTGGACATCCTATTGTTGTTGATTCCGGGATTCCTTGGGAGAAAGGCTCAGGGTCTGCTAACTTGCCTTCATCAAGGAGGCAATAGTTTTATGGGCCTCGGGCAACGATGGCTTAGCCAGCGTTCAACTAATCAATCTTACCTGTAGGGATGGAAGTGGATGGGTGGGTACAGCTCAAGCCGTTGGTACACAACAGCCTGTTAGTCTCTAAGATATGTTATCTTAACTCCCACAAAGTGCCAACTCCCTTCAATATTTAAAGAGCCTGAGGCCAAGCGCAGTGGCTCACACCTGTTATCTCAGCACTTTAGGAGGCCGAGGCGGGTGGATCGCCTGAGGTCAGGAGTTCGAGACCTGCCTGGCCAACATGAGAAAACTCCATCTCTACTGAAAAAATACAAAATTTTTTTTTTTTTTAGCTTGATAAATTAAATATTTGTATTTTTTTTAAATTTATTATTATTATACTTTAAGTTATAGGGTACATGCGCATAACGTGCAGGTTTGTTACATATGTATACTTGTGCCATGTTGGCGTGCTGCACCCATCAACTCGTCATTTACATCAGGTATAACTCCCA
Source organism: Macaca nemestrina (assembly GCF_043159975.1). NCBI lineage: Eukaryota > Metazoa > Chordata > Mammalia > Primates > Cercopithecidae > Macaca > Macaca nemestrina. Next base: position 9,097,343 of record NC_092125.1, on the reverse strand, counting down.
ATGAAATCTCTCCCCCCTCCCCCCTCCCCATGATAGGCCCCGGTGTGTAATGTTCCCCTTCCTGAGTCCAAGTGATCTCATTGTTCAGTTCCCACCTATGAGTGAGAACATGCGGTGTTTGGTTTTCTGTTCTTGTGATAGTTTGGTAAGAATGATGGTTTCCAGCTGCATCCATGTCCCTACAAAGGACACAAACTCATCCTTTTTGATGGCTGCATAGTATTCCATGGTGTATATGTGCCACATTTTCTTAATCCAATCTGTCACTGATGGACATTTGGGTTGATTCCAAGTCTTTGCTATTGTGAATAGTGCTGCAATAAACATACGTGTGCATGTGTCTTTATAGCAGCATGATTTATAATCCTTTGGGTATATACCCAGTAATGGGATGGCTGGGTCATATGGTACATCTAGTTCTAGATCCTTGAGGAATCGCCATACTGTTTTCCATAATGGTTGAACTAGTTTACAATCCCACCAACAGTGTAAAAGTGTTCCTATTTCTCCACATCCTCTCCAGCACCTGTTGTTTCCTGACTTTTTAATGATCGCCATTCTAACTGGTGTGAGATGGTATCTCATTGTGGTTTTGATTTGCATTTCTCTGATGACCAGTGATGATGAGCATTTTTTCATGTGTCTGTTGGCTGTATGAATGTCTTCTTTTGAGAAATGTCTGTTCATATCCTTTGCCCACTTTTTGATGGGGTTGTTTGTTTTTTTCTTGTAAATTTGTTTGAGTTCTTTGTAGGTTCTGGATATTAGCCCTTTGTCAGATGAGTAGATTGCAAAAATTTTCTTCCATTCTGTAGGTTGCCTGTTCACTCTGATGGTAGTTTCTTTTGCTGTGCAGAAGCTCTTTAGTTTAATGAGATCCCATTTGTCAATTTTGGCTTTTGCTGCCGTTGCTTTTGGTGTTTTAGACATGAAGTCTTTGCCCATGCCTATGTCCTGAATGGTACTACCTAGGTTTTCCTCTAGGATTTTTATGGTATTAGGTCTAACATTTGAGTCTCTAATCCATCTTGAATTAATTTTCATATAAGGAGTAAGGAAAGGATCCAGTTTCAGCTTTCTACTTATGGCTAGCCAATTTTCCCAGCACCATTTATTAAATAGGGAATCCTTTCCCCATTTCTTGTTTCTCTCAGGTTTGTCAAAGATCAGATGGCTGTAGATGTGTGGTATTATTTCTGAGGACTCTGTTCTGTTCCATTGGTCTATATCTCTGTTTTGGTACCAGTACCATGCTGTTTTGGTTACTGTAGCCTTGTAGTATAGTTTGAAGTCAGGTAGCGTGATGCCTCCAGCTTTGTTCTTTTGACTTAGGATTGTCTTGGAGATGTGGGCTCTTTTTTGGTTCCATATGAACTTTAAAGCAGTTTTTTCCAATTCTGTGAAGAAACTCATTGGTAGCTTGATGGGGATGGCATTGAATCTATAAATTACCTTGGGCAGTATGGCCATTTTCACAATATTGATTCTTCCTATCCATGAGCATGGTATGTTCTTCCATTTGTTTGTGTCCTCTTTTATTTCACTGAGCAGTGGTTTGTAGTTCTCCTTGAAGAGGTCGTTTACATCCCTTGTAAGTTGGATTCCTAGGTATTTTATTCTCTTTGAAGCAATTGTGAATGGAAGTTCATTCCTGATTTGGCTCTCTGTTTGTCTGTTACTGGTGTATAAGAATGCTTGTGATTTTTGCACATTAATTTTGTATCCTGAGACTTTGCTGAAGTTGCTTATCAGCTTAAGGAGATTTTGGGCTGAGACAATGGGGTTTTCTAAATATACAATCATGTCATCTGCAAACAGGGACAATTTGACTTCTTCTTTTCCTAACTGAATACCCTTGATTTCTTTCTCTTGCCTAATTGCCCTAGCCAGAACTTCCAACACTATGTTGAATAGGAGTGGTGAGAGAGGGCATCCCTGTCTTGTGCCAGTTTTCAAAGGGAATTTTTCCAGTTTTTGCCCATTCAGTATGATATTGGCTGTGGGTTTGTCATAAATAGCTCTTATTATTTTGAGGTACGTTCCATCAATACCGAATTTATTGAGCGTTTTTAGCATGAAGGGCTGTTGAATTTTGTCAAAAGCCTTTTCTGCATCTATTGAGATAATCATGTGGTTCTTGTCTTTGGTTCTGTTTATATGCTGGATTATGTTTATTGATTTGCGAATGTTGAACCAGCCTTGCATCCCAGGGATGAAGCCCACTTGATCATGGTGGATAAGCTTTTTGATGTGTTGCTGAATCCGGTTTGCCAGTATTTTATTGAGGATTTTTGCATCAATGTTCATCAGGGATATTGGTCTAAAATTCTCTTTTTTTGTTGTGTCTCTGCCAGGCTTTGGTATCAGGATGATGTTGGCCTCATAAAATGAGTTAGGGAGGATTCCCTCTTTTTCTATTGATTGGAATAGTTTCAGAAGGAATGGTACCAACTCCTCCTTGTACCTCTGGTAGAATTCAGCTGTGAATCCATCTGGTCCTGGACTTTTTTTGGTTGGTAGGCTATTAATTATTGCCTCAATTTCAGAGCCTGCTATTGGTCTATTCAGGGATTCAACTTCTTCCTGGTTTAGTCTTGGAAGATTGTAAGTGTCCAGGAAATTATCCATTTCTTCTAGATTTTCCAGTTTATTTGCGTAGAGGTGTTTATAGTATTCTCTGATGGTAGTTTGTATTTCTGTGGGGTCGGTGGTGATATCCCCTTTATCATTTTTAATTGCGTCCATTTGATTCCTCTCTCTTTTCTTCTTTATTAGTCTTGCTAGTGGTCTGTCAATTTTGTTGATCTTTTCAAAAAACCAACTCCTGGATTCATTGATTTTTTGGAGAGTTTTTTGTGTCTCTATCTCCTTCAGTTCTGCTCTGATCTTAGTTATTTCTTGCCTTCTGCTAGCTTTCGAATGTGTTTGCTCTTGCTTCTCTAGTTCTTTTAATTGCGATGTTAGAGTGTCAATTTTAGATCTTTCCTGCTTTCTCTTGTGGGCATTTAGTGCTATAAATTTCCCTCTACACACTGCTTTAAATGTGTCCCAGAGATTCTGGTATGTTGTATCTTTGTTCTCATTGGTTTCAAAGAACATCTTTATTTCTACCTTCATTTTGTTATGTACCCAGTAGTCATTCAGGAGCAGGTTGTTCAGTTTCCATGTAGTTGAGCGGTTTTGATTGAGTTTCTTAGTCCTGAGTTCTAGTTTGATTGCACTGTGGTCTGAGAGACACAGACCGGGCGTGATGGGGGTACACCTATAATCCCAGTTACTCAGAAGGCTGAGGCAGGAGAATCACCTGAACCTGGGGGGCGGAGCTTGCACTGAGCCGAGATCTTGCTACTTCGCTCCAGCCTGGGTGACAGAGTGAAACTCCGTCTCCAAAACAAAACAACTTGAAAAGGGGCTTAGAAAGCTTTGCTTGAAGCCTGACCTATTTGTTTTACTCCTATTTTGTTCACGATTCATTGAGAATATATGAGTACTAAGCACTATGCCAGCAGGTGACAGTGATAATAAAACACACTTGCTTCCTGCCCTCAGGGAATTTGCATTGTAATGGGTAAGAGTCAAGACAGTCAACGAACAAGTCAGTAATCAAACATATAATTACAAATTGTGACCAAGAATTTGAAAGTTAAGACGGATGCTCCAAGACAGGGAAATCACCTACTTTAAAGGAGGCCTCTTGGAGAACCTGATATTCATGATAAAAATGGAGGTGGGAGGCTGGGCGTGGTGGCTCACGCCTGTAATCCCAGCACTTTGGGAGGCCGAGTGGGCTGATCACAATGTCAGGAATTCAAGACCAGCCTGACCAATATGGTGGAACGCTGTCTCTACTAAAACTACAAAAATTAGCCGGGTGTGGTGGCATGTGCTTGTAATCCCAGCTACTTGGGAGGCTGGGGCAGGAGAATCACTTGAATCCAGGAGGTGGAGGTTGCAGTGAGCCGAGATCACGCCACTGCACTCCAGCCTGGGTGACAGGGCAAGACTCCGTCTCAAAAACAAAACAACAACAACAACAACAACAACAACAACAACAAATTGGAGGTGAGAAGGATTAAGGCAAGCAAAATATATAAGAAAAATATTTGGGCACAGAAAAAAGTATGAATCAAAGCCGGGCGCAGTGGCAGAAAAAGTACGTCTTCACTTAGAAAGGCTATATATGTCTAGAAATTCAATACCAGAGTTCTTTAGCTACATAGGAATTTCTCTGTGACATAAAACTAAAATAAACATTTTTATGTCTTCTTTTATTTCTCGGTTGCCAATAATCAAAAGGCTAAAATGTGTTAAATGCCAAAGCATGCCTATATAATGAAGAGAAAATTATTCAGAGGAAGCTAATGAGTTTTCTAGAGGTTAGGAGACAATGGCTTTTATGTTTCATTTGCAGCAGGGAGGAACTTAAGTGACCTAGAATTTTTTACCTTTAAATTTTTTCCAGTATAGAAACAAACTTGTAGTACATTCTGTATTGTTTGGGGAGAGGAATATTTCACTTTTTCTCTGTTTTATAAACACTTTAAGTTCTGCATTGGTGATAAAATGAATAATGGTGGTAAAAATGAAAGCTATATAACTAATTGTTTGTGATACACATAATGAGCAAAATGAGCTCTGGGAATTCCATTCTGGTTACCAGGAAATCTCTGGTATGAGCAAGGACTTTTTATAATGTTATCAAGTATGTTGGGAATTGAAACATTTATATAGGTTGTATAGTTTTTAGAACTTAGAATGCCTTAGAGAAGAGTTAATTCTCTCTCTAAGATATTTGGTACTGTAGATAGACTATTGAAAATCTGATTTGTTCTGTTAGGTTCTCCCTTTAAGTTCCTGATTTAATTCAGTTAACCGAGAAATGTAATTTTTATTTCTTCTTTATTTCACTCCTTCAGTAACCATTTATTGACTGTCAGCTGTGAGAGTCTTCAGGCTAAAGCAAGTGTCTTTGTAGCAGGATGAGCCACAGACAAAACTCCTCAGACACTGAGTTAAAGAAGGACGGGGTTTATTCGGCCGGGGGCATTGGCAAGACTTCTGTCTCAAGAGCCGAGCTCCCCGAGTGAGCAATTCCTGTCCCTTTTAAGGGCTCACAACTCTAAGGGGGTGCACGTGAGAGGGTCGTGATTGATTGAGCAAGCAGCGGGTACGTGACTGGGGGCTGCATGCACCGGTAATTAGATCGCAACAAAACAAGATAGGATTTTCACAGTGCTTTTCTATACCATGTCTGTAATCTATAGACAACAGAACCGATTAGGTCAGGGGTCGATCTTTAACTACCAGGCCCAGGGTGTGGCGCCGGGCTGTCTGCCTGTGGATTTCATTTCTGCCTTTTAGTTTTTACTTCTGCTGTCTTTGGAGGCAGAAATTGGGCATAAGACGATATGAGGAGTGGTCTCCTCCCTTATCTTCACCCCTGGATTACTGATATTTTGGGCTAAATCATTCTTGTTTATGGGGCGGGGTGGTCGGGGGAGACTGTTTGTGCATTTTGTTTAGCAGCATCCTTGATGCCAGTAACATTACCCCACTACCCCACTGTGACAACCGAAAATGTCTCCAGACAGTGTCATGTGTTCCCTGGGGAGCAAATTCATCACCCCAGTCCAGAAGCATTGGTGATAATGGGAAGGAGCAGATGGGAGTTGGAGGTGGGGGTGGGAAGGAGGCAAGAGAAGTGGCACTTGGGGTGGGAGACATGACTGTATTTGAGAGACATTACGAAAAAAGAATAGAGAAGTCTTAGTGACTGGTAAATTATAGGGACTGGGGAAGAGGGAGGAGTAAGCAACAACACTGGTTTGGGAAACTGGAGGGACTGTGGTGCTCTTACTCAAAAACAAAGGAGGAACAGATATGAAAGAGAAGATGAGTTCAGTTATAGAGACATTGGATTTGACTGGGGGCATGGTGTTCTCTAGGATGTAGGTTCAGGAGCCGAGTGTGTAGGAGTGAAGTCAGGACTGAGAGGTGGATCTTGGAAGGCAAAAGATTAGTAATTGACACTAGGGCAGAAAAGTGTCATTCACCTGCTAGAGAAAAGAATGAGTTGGGTAATTAAGATGCAAACTAATTATTCTGTTAGAGATTCTAAAGCATTCCACCAAGGTTAAGCAGAAATAAAAACTAACAAAACAAAGCAAAACACCAAGTATCAAAAACGTTTCAGTATATCTTTCAGTCAATTAAGAGGGTGAGGGAGGAGGAAGAAAGCTGAAAGAAGAGAGAAAAGGAAATGAAATGGAATTCTGACAGACAGGTAACTGTGAAGGAGAGGAAGATTCATTTAGTATTTATTAATTGCCATCAACCATTACATAATTTAATTTTTAAAAATCTGGGAAATGCATGTATTATTGTAATCCACTTTCTTTTCCAACATTTGAACATGAAAAGTTTCAAACAGGACAGGTGTAGTGGCTCATGCCTATAATCCTAGCACTTTGGGAGGCCAAGGCAGGAGGATCTCCTGAGCCCAGGAGTTTGAGCTCAGCCTGGGCAACAAAGGGAGACCTCATCTCCACACACACAAAAAAAAATTGAAAAATTAGCTGGGTATGGTGGTGAATGCGTGTAGTCCTGGCTATTCAGGAGGCTGAGGTGGGAGGATCACTTGAGCCCAGGAGTTCCAGGCTGCAGTGAGCTATGATCATATTACAGCAGTCTGTGACAGAATGAGAGCATCTCAAAAAAAGAGAGAGAAGTTTCAAACATACAGTAAAGTTGAAGGAAGTTCCCAGTGAACACCCATATATCTACCACGTAAATTTTATAATTAACATTTTATTATATTTGTTTTATCACATATCTGTCCATGCATCCATTCAAGTGTCTTATTTTTTGATGCATTTTAGAGTAAGTTGCCAAAATCAGTACACTTAAGCCAACTACATCAGCATACGTATTCTCAGCTAGAGTTCAATATTTGTTTAGAGTTTTCTAACCTACTGTTACTAATTTAATTTTTAAAGCCCATATCCAATTTCCTTTGTGGGAAAATGAGTAGTACTTTATTTTATTTTATAAAAATAGTTTTTGTGACCATTTTGGAATGCTAACACTGAAGACTTTTATTGACAATTACACTAGAATTACTCTAGATACATGAATATATAGGCTGGTCACACTTGCTGTTTCTCGTCTGTATCCTGCTACCAGGATGTGGCCAGGCATGAGGTAAAATCTCTAATTATCTGTTAAATCTAGTTTTGCAACCACAGATATGATATTCTTACCTGATCAAATGGAATTAAGGTTAGGCCATGTTTCAGGCATCTTTAGGAATACTAAATAGCTATTAAATAACAAGAACCCTTTGGCAAAGCTTTGTAGTTTGCCTTTATGATTTCCTTACCAGTCCCCCAAGAGTAAACTATGCAGCGTTGTTTGTTATAAAAAAAAATTGTGGTCTAAATTTGCAGGTTCCAGCATTGTTTCTGCTGCTATGTGACCTTGGACAAATCTCTTAGCCTCTCTGAGCCTGAGCTCATGCTTTAATTATCCTTGGGTTAAGAGCACCTATGTGTATTTGATAATCACACTTGTGAGTTTCAAATGAGCCTTTGAATGCAATAGAGATTTGGCAGCTGTGGCCTGCTGCACAACTGTCACTGTGAAAAAAAATAATCAATTCTTTCCCTCCCTCCTTCTTTCCCTTCTTTTGTCTTCTGAACTTCTGGAATATAGCACAGAAGAAAATAATAAGGAAATCAATAGTTCAGAATCAAAGACGTTCTGCTAAAGAAAGAGCAAAAATCAAGATTCAAAGTACCTCAGCACTCAAAGAAGCAGAAAATTCTAATAGCTGCAGGCAAATTGTGCCCTCAGAGGAGCCTAGATTCTAGAAGAAAGGAGAGAGCAGTCTTGTGAAAGAGGTGAAACAAAGGCTTTTAATGTACTCCGGAATTGCTTGGAGACTGGGATATAACCCTGGCAAAGTTATTAAAGTTGATTTCTCTAAAGCATTTACTTGAAAGGGCCACCTAAGGATAACTGGCTAACTGCCCTTAAATTACATTTATTTTAAAAAACAGAGTTTGAAAAAGGATAGTAATCAAAGACTGACAAGACCAACCTTTTTTTTTAAAAAAAAATTTAAAAGCCTCGTTCATAATATGCAAAGGAAGGCTACACATTTGCTCGTTACATTTAAGTTGGACAATATAATATATAGCCTTTCTCCCTCCTCTGGGTTACTTTGAAAATATTAATAAGTTGGATATCTATTCCATATTTTCCAAGTGGTTATCAATGAACTTTTGCTTAAATACTTGTAAAACTTAACTAATGCCACTTTAATCTCAGTTTACTGCTTAAAGCTTCTTTAGATATCCATATTTTTTAAATAAAACAATTCTTACAAAATAGGTAATAAATAATGCAAATAATGACGAAATGTTCAATGAGGAAAAATGTTTATCCCAATATTGTGGACAGAATGTTAAGAAACTTTTACAGGACGAAGTCTGCCTGGAAGGGTTTGCTTGGGAAAGTGGTAGTTTATAGCATAACATCTGATTTTGTGTGTTTGTGCCAAGGGTGTTTCCCTTCTGTCTTTTTCCTTTTTATAGGCAGCTACAATAGTGACATGTTTAATATTGATGAGTTTGACCTCCTGGGAGTTATCGTATATGTACCCTTTTTGAATACAAATGCTGTTTAATTTATATGGTAAACACATAGAATTTGGAGATTAGCATTTTAATCAACTCTAATCTCAGTATTTTCTACTTCTCCTACCTCTTTCTTCTGTCAAAAAAAAAAAAAAAAAAATTATAACCCAACTTTAGAAATGACAGCTAATGTCCTCTCCTGGAGAAGCAGGGTCTGTGTGTGAAACATAAAAGCAGTACCATGCGCAGTAACCTTTCTTGAACCATATGCTCACGCGCATCAACAGTGTTCAACGAGATGATCAATTATTCAAGAAGCAGAACAATCCATTCATTCAACAAATATTTATTGAACAGCCATGCAGAGGCAGACAGGGGGTTGTGTATGTGGCCGTGACCCGATGGCACCTCTAAACTGGAATTGGGCTTCAGTTTTTCCCCATGTAAAAATTTCTTCTTTTTTGTTTAACTTTTCTCGTGGCAGGTCCAGTAGCTCTGAAGATCAGAGTGCATCTTCCAGCTGACGATCTCTTCGGTCGGGGACAATGCATGCGATTCGCACGGTGGAGATTAAAGTCCCCGAGATAGAGGAAACGTTTTTCGCGCCCAGGTTCAGCGAGGAGGCGCGCGGGGGCCGAGGGGGCGGTGGCGGTGGGCGAGGAGCCAGGCCTGAGCTGCGTTCTGCGCAGCCATTGGCGGGCGCCGCGCTCTGCACTGAGCATGTTCGCGCCCCGCCGGCCCCGAGCCGCAGCCGCAGCCGCAGCGACGGCAGCCACGGGAGCCGCCGCGCATTATGCAAAGCGGCCGCAGATGCGAGCGGGGCCAGCCGGGCGCGCGTCGGCCTCTCCTCCCAGCGGCTCGCCCAGCCGCCGCCTGACTCTCCCGGGAGACTCCCTCGGCCCGGGCCCGGGGCCGAGGAGGGCCGAGATGGCCTGAGTGCCCGCGTCGCGGCGGCGCAGCAGCGGGATTGCACCATGGGGAACCAGGATGGGAAGCTGAAGAGGAGCGCAGGTGATGCCTTGCACGAAGGCGGCGGCGGCGGCGGCGCCGAGGATGCGCTGGGGCCCAGGGATGTGGAAACCACAAAGAAGGGGAGCGGGGGTAAGAAGGCGCTGGGCAAGCACGGCAAGGGGGGAGGGGGCGGCGGCGGGGAGTCGGGCAAGAAGAAGAGCAAGTCGGACTCCAGAGCCTCGGTGTTTTCCAACCTGCGGATCAGGAAGAATCTGTCCAAGGGGAAAGGCGCCGGCGGCTCCCGCGAAGATGTGCTGGATTCCCAGGCCCTGCAGACGGGGGAGCTGGACAGCGCTCACTCCCTGCTCACCAAGACTCCGGACCTCAGCCTCTCGGCGGACGAGACCGGCCTATCGGATACCGAGTGTGCGGACCCTTTTGAGGTGACCCGTCCAGGGGGTCCTGGGCCTGCCGAGGCTAGGGTCAGGGGCCGGCCGGTCGCCGAGGATGTGGAAACTGCAGCAGGGGCGCAAGATGGACAGAGGACCAGCTCGGGCTCGGACACGGACATCTATAGCTTCCACTCGGCTACGGAGCAAGAGGATTTGCTTTCAGACATCCAGCAGGCGATCCGCCTGCAGCAGCAGCAGCAGCAGCAGCTCCAGCTCCAGCTCCAGCAACAGCAGCAGCAGCAGCAGCAGCTCCAGGGCGCCGAGGAGCCTGCAGCGCCCCCCACCGCCGTCTCCCCTCAGCCCGGGGCCTTCCTGGGCCTGGACCAGTTCCTGCTGGGGCCGAGCGGCGGGGCTGGGGAGGCCCGGGGCAGTCCGGACACTGAGCAGGCGCTGTCCGCGCTCTCCGACCTGCCCGAGAGCCTGGCCGCCGAGCCCCGGGAGCCCCAGCAACCGCCGTCCCCCGGCGGCCTCCCAGCCTCCGAGGCGCCCAGCCTCCCGGCGGCCCAACCCGCGGTCGCAGACTCGCCGTCCTCCACGGCTTTCCCGTTTCCCGAGACCGGGCCGGGGGAGGAAGCGGCCGGAGCCCCCGTGCGAGGGGCTGGGGACACGGATGAGGAGGGCGAGGAGGATGCTTTTGAGGATGCGCCCCGGGGCTCTCCGGGGGAGGAGTGGGCCCCGGAGGTGGGAGAGGACGCCCCGCAGAGGCTGGAGGAAGAGCCGGAGGAGGAAGCGCAAGGACCTGACTCCCCCGCGGCCGCTTCCCTGCCCGGCAGCCCTGCGCCCAGCCAGCGCTGTTTCAAGCCCTACCCGCTCATCACCCCCTGCTACATCAAGACCACCACCCGGCAGCTCAGCTCGCCCAATCACTCCCCGTCTCAGTCCCCTAATCAGAGCCCCAGGATCAAGAGGCGGCCGGAGCCCTCCTTGAGCCGAGGGTCCAGAACTGCCCTGGCCTCCGTAGCCGCCCCGGCCAAGAAGCACCGGGCCGACGGCGGCCTTGCGGGCGGCCTGAGCCGCTCGGCGGACTGGACGGAGGAGCTGGGCGCCCGCACGCCCCGGGCGGGAGGCTCCGCGCACCTGCTGGAGCGCGGGGTGGCCGCTGACAGTGGCGGTGGAGTGTCCCCGGCACTGGCCGCCAAGGCGTCTGGGGCGCCAGCGGCTGCGGATGGCTTCCAGAACGTGTTCACAGGTGAGCGCGCCCTGCTGCTGGCCTCCGGGTCGCAAGTCGCCTGCCAATCAGGGCCTTCCCCTGCCACCCGCCCTCCCTGGACTCTGGAAGGCGGTGACCTGATAGTGGCGTGTCTCTTCTCCGTAGGGAATCCTTTTCGGCCCACCGAGCTCGCCCCCCTCGGTGAAATGCCTCGGACATACTTGTTGGTTTTCTGTGTTCTTACAAGATCTTAAAGGGAACAACTTAGTTGTGTCTGTTCTAAGTCATCTCAAAAAAGGTTGCTCTGCCCATTTCACCAAAATATCTGCTCTTCACAATGTGTAGGGTCACGCCAGGGAGATAAACTCCTTTTTCGTCTTGTTAGCTAAACCATCATTCTTCTCTTTCATTTCTCATCACCACAGCATTACAAAGAAAAAAATTGTTCATGGTTCTTTCGCAACAGTCGGTTTTGGAGGCACAAATCATTTATTCAAGTACGATCCAAATGCAATCTCTGACCGCTCTAGTATCTGTGTGTATTTGTACACGTTTGGTATGTATGTAATATGTAGTTTCTATCTTGCAGCAATCTGGGTTCTGCTACTTAGTGAAGTTAAGCGGTCACTCTCTCCTGTTTGCTGCTGCAAGAAAATCCGATACATGCTATTAGAAAATTAATAAATAGAATAGTAGGGATCATTTTCATTTAGTTTCATGGTCCAACCCAGAACAGCCTGTAGTTTGGAGATAGTGAAGGTGAGAAGGTCAAAAGCACATCTAGTTCAACTGGTACCTCCCTTCCCTAGCATATGTTATAGACTCACACCCAGGGTGACATAAAGCACAGCCAGAGTTTGTTTGCTGTGGTCAATGTCAAGCAGTCTAATGAGTTTATCCTAGCTTACAGGCTTACAGGACCCAAGGCCTTACCTTAAGAGCCCGACGTGTTTACCTAACCTCTATTCTTGATTATTAAATGAAATAGAGTGTTAGAATTTAATGAATGGAAAAATATGAAAAGTCACATGACTACTGATAGGTTTATGATAAATATCTGAAGGATTAAACATTTCAAACGCAATCTGAAAATTTTAAAATCTTATGTTCTGTTATTTTAAACATTATGTATGAAACATCGCTTAGATGAAATTTCTCAGCACAGACAGCGACTTCTTGGCTGACTAAATGCTGGTAATGTTGGGGTAGCTACTTATTGACCACATTTTAATTTACATCTGTGGGCTACCTTTTATTTTGCCTTTATAGGGTCTTACCCTTAAAAGTAGCTTCTTCTATTCATTTCACATAGTCTTATTTTTCTTCTTTTCCACCTTCTCTTTATTGTGTAGATTGTTAAAAAGAATGTAGTTTTATACCCACTAGATAAATTGTAAAAAAAAACCCAACAAATTGAAAAAAGATCACTTTTGATAAAAGAAAATTGGAAAGTTTTTGCATTAATTTTCATGAATTTAATGTTGGTGAGGCATCACATACTTTCTCTTTAAGTGACATTCACGTATATCGTTTTCGAAAAGTGAAAATAATTCACCATAATGATTATCAATCATTAATATTAATGATAGTTATTCCTAGTAGCATAAGACTTTGGAAATTTATTTATTTCATTCATTTAGCAAATATATATATATATATATATATGTATATACATTTGTGTGCATATATGTGCATACACACACATACGCACACACACCCATTGAGCAGCCGCATTGTGCTATGCAGTATTCTAAATGGTAGCACACTGTGCTAGGCAGTATTCTAGATGTAGGTGATACATAGGCCATTAAATCATGATTTTGCCCTTCTAAGCCTCACTGACTAGTGAGGAGGAGACATGAAATAAGTGCAGTGCACAGAAATATCTGTATAGGTAGAGACATGCAAATCACTGCTGGGACATCACGGATGCAGTGGCTTACCTGCTTGGTGGCAAGGGGTGAGGGAAGAGGACTTGAGAGAGGAGGATTGAACAGAGTCCTGGAAGATCACAAGACCCTAAATAGGTTGAATGTTTCTTTTCCTTTTTAAAAAAAGTGTCTTCTTGGAACTCGCATTTTATTTTAATTTGCTAAGTATTCCCAAATTTGAAATCTGGGACTCTTAAAAGAGTCCTGTATAGGAACCACCTGGGTTTTGTTGACCTCTCCAGGCGATTTGTTTTTTAAATTGTGCAGAGTAGAAGTGCAGAGCTAGTCATTTTTATAAGGACATCACCTATTTTGTATTTGATGGTTGGATACAGCTGGTTGGTAGTCAGCAAATATCTTTTTGTGTAGCAGCTTCCATGTATTTATCTCATTCACTCAGCATTGTTCAGGAAAAGAGGATCAGTAGGCTTTACCCAACTTCGTAACTGGTGGGGAAATGGAGATAGAGAAAGAGGCGAAATAACTTTCTCAAGGTCACACTGTGATTCATTCAGAGGCAGATCCAGAAATAGAAAGTGAGTCGATGATTCAAGTCTAATGTACTTATTATTTCTGTTTGGATGTTCAATGTTTTAAGGCCCTATAGAGAGTAAAAACTGTTTATAAAATATATGATCAGATTTAGGGCCTTTCTTTAGTTAGATTTTCCAGTTCCTGTTTTTAATAAGGTGTACTCCTTTAACGCTTGAACATCTGGCCTTCCTTGAGCTGGATGAAGGGTGATTGTTGGCCAGAGTGAACTAGATTTTCTCTAAGCAGCTCTCATGGAAACTGTTCTTATGGTGGTAGAATGAATCCAGATTGCCACAGGCCCTTGTTTCTCAGCTGTCAACTCTTCGTGTCATCTGGCACTACGTTTGCTGCTTTACTCTCCTCCACTATGTTTTTGTGGGTGTCTTGGAAATTCCCGGCATGGGGAACACTAGCATTGTCCTTAGGGAAATTTCTTCTTGGCCTTAATTTTACATGTATTTGGATCAATTAATTGCCAGCTGCCTTTGAAGCAGGTGAGCATTGTATCTATAGGCTTCCGTAAGCATGTTTTATTTTTAAACCCTAGAATGAGGATTGTCAGCGCTGCTGGAGGGAACAGATGTTTTTCGCTTTTTACTGCCTTCCAAATGTAGGGAGAAAATGCACGTGAAAAGGGATTTCTGCGGCACATGTTTGTGTCTCTTTGGTAGATCTAAGGACATTTAGCAATGAGGGAGACCAAACTTTATCTTGTTTTAGCTATTAAGAAACTGATGATGCCTTAGGCCATTGCATTTAAGTATTTCATAATAAATTTGTTTGAAATACATCTTTTTCAGTGTTTAGTAGAAAAAATGGCATCTGAAATTCGGGAGGTTCCCTTACATATGAAGTATAACAGAAGCTTGGTACTAGAGTTTTGCAGTTAATTAAACTGTAGATATCTAACGTGTTAAATTTGTGATGCTAAATCACTTTTGATAGGAATCTTTCCCAAGTCAATTGTGTGCTTATCTTTTTTTAAACACATGGCATAAAAGTTTAATCTGTCTTAAAGGGCTTAATGTCATCTTCAGGCACATCATTGTTACATCTTATAAAAACATTAGTGATGTCCTCAACAGCTATCAAAGTGTGTGGGCTGTTGGCCTCAGTCTGCAGTTTCTGAGGTTTTTTTTGTCTGTGTAGTTTCTTGGTTGTTTTCTTGCTGCCAGATATTTATTGTTTTAGCTGCCTTTAGTCGCTTTGCTCCTGTCTCTCAATTTTTTTGTAATTGGACTTTTCTGATCAATTTGTAATTGGCTTACAATTCCTGTAATTATGATATTGGCTATACTTATTGTACTTCTAAGTGCCAGACTAAGTGCCAGACTCTGTTGGTGCATTACATAACTATCTCTAATCCTTACAACAGTCTTGAAGTATAGCTGTTTATCCTCATTTTTCCAATGAAAAAACCCAGGCTCAGACAGTAAAGTAACTTCTTGCCTAAGGGCATTAAGCTAGTAAGTGGCCCATCCAGGATATGTCCTTAGAAAACCAAATCTGTTGTTAATATGCATAAGATGAAACCAAGTAGATCAGTGAGCTTTTGGAGGACTAGCTAATTAATAAAGTACATAGACTCTAGAACTTGGATTGTACAACTCTGATTTTGGCCTTTCTGAAGGTTATGTTGTTTTTTTGTTTGTTTGTTGTTGTTGTTTTTTTTTGCAAAACAGAGTTTCACACTTGTCACTGAGGCTGGAGTGAAGTGGCGCGATCTTGGCTCACTGCAACCTCCGCCCACTGGGTTCAAGCGATTCTCCTGCCTCAGCTTCCCAAGTAGCTGGGATTATAGGCTCCCATGACCATACCCAGCTAATTTTTGTATTTTTTTGTACAGACAGGGTTTCACCATGTTGGCCAGGCTGGTCTTGAACTCCTGACCTCAGGTGAGCCACCTGCCTTGGCCTCCCCAAGTGCTAGGATTACAGGTGTGAAACACTGTGCCCGGCCTATCTCGATTTTTATATCAATAGAGGGAAGGACCCACTCTAGGAGTATGCCTTTTCTCATATGGCTTGGGAAATTGTTACACTGGATTGTTTTAAGGCCAGGAGTAGTTTTATTTCCAGCAAGAGCCCCTGACAGAGTATAGATGTCCAGTTAATGTCTGACGAATGAATGAAGGTCAGAATCTCCCTGATACGTATAAAATGGCTTATTATAAAAGGAAAGGGGTTTGTATGAATGCTATGCTTTCACCTAAATACTGCCTTACTGGGTTCCATATATCAGAGAAGAATTTGGCAACGTAAGCCGGGACCGGAACACTGATCTTAAATCATTTTAGATTGGTCTGAAACATCCTTTCTCATGGTTTCTTTGGGCCTGTGGTTTGGATTGAAGTCAAGTGCACCAGTAGCTTCAGTGATGGGTTTTAATGACTGCTTTATGAGTTGAGGACTGGCCTAGTTTTAAGTGCATTTAGGCATTTGTATCTAAGCCATGTGTATTTGAAATGGAACAGGTGCTTTGAGTGCTTTTCCTTCTGATTCTTGTGAAAAGATACAGAAAATATACAGTTGGATGAAGGTAGCAGTAGTTATTCTGACTACTTTCATTCTAGGTATATTTGCAATCCTAGTTTTGCTGTATAGCTAAGTGACTCTCCAGTAATTTCTCCTCGTATCTATGAAGGTAGAAGAATAATTTCAAATTAATACTATTAAGATTAAATGAAATAGCATACGTAAAGCCCCTACAATTCTGCCTGGTACCTGAGAGGCAGTCATCTGGGCTATCTGTGCTCCTGACTGGATGTCTTATCTTAAAAAAAGTCATTCGTCAAAGTGATCAGAACCAAATTTGTTAAAACAACTCTGAAATTGTATACAAAAACTTAGGAGGATATGAATTGACCAGATACTAGTTGAGCCCCAGTTTTCTTTTTTTTCTTTTTTTTTTTTTTGCGAATTGTTTATTTTATGTATTTGTTTTTCTTTTTTTTCCTGGAATTTTGTCACTTATCAGATATTTTGTTTTGTTGTCGGGGTTGGATAAGGAAAGCATATGATGGGGTGTGACTATGAGATTCGGGGGAGGGTGCTGCTTTCCAAAGAAGGGGTGAGAAGAGGAGGCGGCAGCTGACACCCTCACTCAGTGTTTCTGCTCTGCACAGCATCTGGCTGCAATCCCCTGACTTTGCAGCTTTACCTTCCCACGATCTCCTTCATAAATGCTCTACTTTACACAAACTAATCTGCTTACTGTTTTATGAACACGCATTTCATTTTCCCGACTTTGTGCCTTTGTCTTGCAGCTTTACCCTCTTGGAATACATGATTTGTCTCTTTGGCTTTAGCATTCGAAAAGTGCTGATTGAATTCCATTTCCTCTTTGTATCTTTTCCAGCCAGGCCTTACTGGCTGTCATCTCACTTTTTCTGTACTTTACTGTCTAGATCATATTATATATGCTTCTTGGATTTAGGGATTCTTTTGGTCTTCTTTCTTGCCACCCTCTGCCTTTCTTTCCTCCTTGCCTGTTCCCCTGATTCCATCCGTCCATCATCTCCTCTCCTACTAATCTGTCCACAGGTACCTCTTCCGTGCCATGCTGCGTGCCTGTCAGTATGGGAAAGGCGCTGACTATACTGAGGTCTTGATGAATACTTGCTCATTCACCATTTTTGGTGGTAATATAGACAAGTTGAGTATCCAGGCTTCCTACTGGCAATTAAAACCAGTTGAATTGAAGCTGGAAAATTACTAACCTTGCTGGGCAGTCAAAATTAGTTATTTTCAATGAGGTGTGATTGAATCAATGATACTTTATAGAACTTATGTTGATAGAAGAATAGCTATTCTTGTTTCTGCAGGTTAATGTTAAAATAGTAATGACATTACAGTAACTGAGCTTCCAAATATAAACGTTATTGTAATGAAAGAAGAGGTAAAGGGAATAGAGAAAATTGTATTCCTCTGTTCATCCCTGTTTTTATATTCTAAGTACTAACCTGATGCTAATAAAAGTTAGCATTAAGGGACTGTTAGAAAGAAACAAAAAAGTACTGCCTGTGACCTGCTAGTTATTAGATATAATTTTAGTGACTGTAGAAACTTTCTAAGGCTTTTTTATATTAAAATATAAATATATGGAAAAAAATGACTTCTAATCAGTTCAGAATGGTAGTAAAGCAAGGTCGTTATAACATCAAAATTCTAGGAGTAAGGAACAGTTATTTCTGGATGCTATAATAAGGTGCTAACCACACTAGAGATTTATTATCCTTTTGATACCTGATGCTCTACTATGGGTGAGAGGGAGGGAAGAATTTATGTCTTACTCCTTTGTAAAGATGTACTTGGAAGTGTTGATTGGATGAGAAAATTACTGCCACTCTTCTGTGATCCCGTCAGGCTCCAACCTACCAGGAACCCACTGGAAGCTTTATTGTCTGTTATCCTAGAGCTGCAATGGACTGAATATGGTCCTATTATTTTCAGGAGGAATGGAATACTTTCTTGAGAAAATCAAGCCTATAATGCGTTTCAAAATGATGCTTAAAAAGGCTTAGGCACTACTCAGTTGAGTCTCTTTTTGTACTTCACGCAGAAGGGTCCTTTGTTGTAGTACCTGGTGATACAGTGGACACATATGGGAAGAAATTCTGTGTCATTTAAATGGTTGTTTTAGGTGCGCAGGAGGGGAAAGAATGTGTATCAATAAGCTAGTGTCAGCGCTATGGGAAGAGTGCAGGCTGAGAACAATCTATTTCCCTTTCCATTTTACCACCAGTTTCCTATTAGGGCACAAGGCAATCATTTCTTGCCTCTTGTTAATACCCTGGCTTCCCAGGATGGAAGAGTGAATGCAATCCTGCTGGGAAGCGTCTTCCTTCAAGTCAATTTCAACACTGTGGTGATTCCAGCAGGTACCTTTTCTGCCTAATAGGGATGCTGTGTGTATTTAGAGCTTTCCTTTATTGGTATAGCTGAAGAAAATTCCTATACTGGAAGACCCATTTATGCCATGGAGTAATTGATGGTGAGAGTGGTGATGTTTTGACTTTGATAGCTTTGATCAATTTTTGGTTCGTACTGAAGGAGATTTGGATTGGTTAGACTGTCATTATCTGACAATAGGACTGTGTGTGTGTGTGTGTGTGTGTGTGTGTGTGTGTCTGCGTTGTGTGTGTGTGTGTTTGAGACAGGGTCGTGCTCTGCCACCCAAGCGGGAGCGCAGTGGTGTGCTCATGGCTCACTGCAGCCTCAAACTCCTGGTCCCAAGCAGTCCTCCCACCTCAGCACCTCAGCCTCCTGAATAGCTGGGACCACAGGCATGAGCCACTATGCCTGGATAATTTTTTTTTTTTTTTTTGGAGAGACAAGGTTTCTTTATGTTACCCAGGCGGGTCTCGATAGGACCTTGTGTTTTTGAACACTGATACAGTGATTGTGTATGATGGTTAATCCTGTGTTATGAAAATATATGAAATGGAAAGCTATATTATATAATGTATGGCTCAAAGAGTTAGAGTATATGAAGGCTTTCTAATATTGGCACAAAATATACTGAGTAATTACTTTTAGGTTCATTATCTGCAACTTAAGTCATCTCTTGTTCTTGGATGGATTGTAGGCTTTGCATTTTTCCTTACAGTTTAAATTGCTCAATAAAAGCAGTACTATTAATTCTCTTACTTCAATATACTTTAATATATTGGTTCTTGTTACGTTTTCAATTTTTCTTACTATTGAATATGCTTACTGAAATACTTTTTATGAGAGTGGTATCCCATTTAGAAGTGTGCATTGATAATAAAAATTTCTTAGAAACTAGAAGGGTAAAAGGTGTTGAGAGTTCCTACGTTTTTTACTTTATTTTATTTGTTTGTTTGTTTGTTTGTTTATTTATTTATTTATTTATTTATTTATTTTTTGAGATGGAGTCTCGCTCTGTCGCCCAGGCTGGAGTGCAGTGGCGCGATCTCAGCTCACTACAAGTTCCACCTCCCGGGTTCATGCCATTCTCCTGCCTCAGCCTCCCGAGTAGCTGGGCCTACCGGTGCCCACCACCACGCCTGGCTAATTTTTGTGTTTTTAGTAGAGACGGGGTTTCACCATGTCAGCCAGGATGGTCTCGATCTCCTGACCTTGTGATCCACCCGCCTCGACCTCCCAAAATGCTGGTATTACAGGCGTGAGCCACCGTGCCCTGCTGGGTTTTTTACTTTAAAAAGAAAAAAGTTCCATTGGCCTTAAACAAGTACAGCTTGTTTGAGCCCATTAAGAAGCAAATGGACTAGAATAGAACCATTTCAGGATCCCAAATAAATGCATTTGAATACTCTGTGGAGAGTTTTGTAAGGAGTCTCTTCATTATTGAGATACAAGCTTTATCTTTTAAAAGTATAATAAAAGAGGTAACAATAGAGATAATCTTTTGCAACTCATTTTTTAACCTATATACTTGAAGATAATTGGCTTCTTTTTCTTATAGACCAATACTTGCCTGTTTGGAGAGGGTAAGTTATTTGAGCACTCTGTGGGAAGTGTTACATTTTGCAGCTAACCAAAATGTTCTTCTATAAGCCAGTTATATCTTCTGTCCTTTTGGTGCTATTTTGGTTAAATGGCTTTTGGGATATAAAATGTGTGGACGATATCCTTGCAGTTTCTTTCAGGATATAGGGTTTGATCTGTCTCTGTTCAATTTTTAGAAAAATCAAGAAGTATGTTGACTCTGTTGGATTCAATATTTTGGGGATAGGCAGAGAAGGTTGTATAAGAACTGCAGTGATTTAAGTGGAGAGACATTTGACTGGGCTGACAACATGATATCAGTAAAAAGGTGATTCTTTAATTTTTTTTTTTTTTTTTTTTTTGAGACAGGGTCTTACTCTGTCACCCAGGCTGGAATACAGTGGCGCCATCTCGGCTTACTGCAACTTCTGCCTCCCAGGTTCAAGAGATTCTCTCACCTTAGCCTCCTGGGTAGCTGGGACTATAGGCACATGCCACCACACCCGGCCAATTTTCGCATTTTTTTTTTGTAGAGACGGGATTTCACCATGTTGGCCAGGCTTATCTCAAACTCCTAACCTCAGGTGATCCATCTGCCTTGGCCTCCCAAAGTGCTGGGATTTCAGGCATGAGCCGCTGCTCCCAGCCGATGCCTTTAATCTTTAACTTGGATTATTTCTCTGAGGAGCCTCATTTGACTCTAAATTCACAAATCATTTTCATATCATCTACTTTTGGATAGTAAAAACTAGGCATGTGGCTTTAGCTTTAGCTGGAGGCTCAGCCCCTAAGGTTGAGCCTCCACTTTCCTTTTGTATGTGTCCTCTTGGCTTTGTTAATTACCGATAGACTGCTAGAGTTGTGTCCACAGTTTCTGTGTTTCTCTGGACATCAGACATATCTCACTTAGACATCACAGGCTGAGGATATTCACCGTGTCTAAAACTATACTTACTATTTTACCCACCCTCTTAACACCCTCCTTCTGGGTTTCCCAATCAAAGCGTTGCTGTCTAGCTTTACCATGTTCTTTGATTCCTCCATCCTTCTGATACTTCGCACCCAATTCATCTTTTTCATTTTCTCTGTTCTTTTCCTAAATATCTCTTTCATATGTCTTCTAATTTCTGTTTCCATTATCTCTACCCTTCCTAGTTTAAATCCCTATCAACAGCCTCCTCAGCATTTCTCGTCCACAACCTGCCTTTTCTCCACTCCATTCTGCATGAAGCAAGAGAGTAAATGACTTAAAATACAAACTTGAACTGGTTCCAGTATAGAAACATGTCATTGGTCCCCTATCACCCTGAGGCTGCAGTTAAATTCTTTACTATGTACATATTAAATATATTAATATACACATTATGTTACCTAGCATATATAAGATATATGTTATATATAATAGACATTATATATATTTTAATATGTATTAATATTTAATGCTCTGTAGTTTTGTCACCTCATTGTTCAGGATCTACTATTCCTCACCTCGTCCTAAGTGTCTCTGTCATTTTTCAGATAGCTCATGTTCTGTCTGTAGCTTTAGGTATTCTTAACACTTTTTCTTTCTGGTCCTCAGAGAAAAAAAGAATCCATGTAGTTGTATTCATGAGAATCCATTCAGTCTGTGACACACTTGCATCATCAGTCCAGACAGAACTCATTGTGTCCTCATTATACTCCCTGCATTTTCACTTCCCATTCCGAAGCTGCTAGTAGACACGCAGAACCGCTTTTATGTATTGCCCTCTTTGAATTAGTATGCATTTTTTGTAAAGTACATAGTATTTCTGTGTATGTTTAGTTTACACAAATACTCTGAGTTGCAGACCTCATTCTGTTTCTTAAAAAGAACACAACAAAACTCAACCGCCTTTGGAAAAAAATCTACAAACTTTTCTGGGTGAATTGCCACCTTGTTTTTGCTTCCCACTGTTATGTAGTATTCCTAAGAATGAAAGTCCTGCTGGGTTGTTTAGTACCAGGGTTACCATTCACCTTTTATTGTGTGTGAGTAATGTTCCCCTAGAGCTGTGCAATGTGGTGGCTCTGGATACATTCCCTAGATTTTATTTAAACATGAGCATGATGATGAACATCTAGATTCTTGTACTTCTCAGCCACCACAGAAAACACTCTGGTGAATATTTCCATACGGGGAGCTATGTGAGAACTTCTCTGAGATATACATTTGGAAGTAGAATTGTCAGGTCATGAAATAAAAGGTTTAATTTGTGTAGGTACTGTCAGATTAGTTTCCTGAATGCCTTCCTAGTTTATGCTTCTTTAGCATGGCAAATTGGCATTATCCAATTCCTACTAATCCAATGAGGGGACGTGGTATCTCATTGTTTTACTTTGTATTTATCTGCTGACTAATGCTTTTGAGGAAAACCATTGTATATTTTTAGCCATTTAGGTTTAGCCTTCTGCAAATTGCCTGTTCATATGCTTTTACATTTTTCTGTCGAGTTTCCCGATTCTCCTTGTTTATTCACAGGGCTTCCTGTATATTCTAGCTATTATTCTATTTATTACCAATGTTAGAGATACGATGGATTGTCACTAAGCCTCTTTCTGGCTTTTTCTTAGCTTAGAGACCAGAAATCTAAAAATGACATTTTTCAGACTCCCTTGCAGGTGACGTTTCAGATGTGATTTAGGTTTGATGGATTTGTGCCAGGTTTAGAAGGCCTTAGTAAGTCCTAAGATTGACTTCTGTTGTTTCTACGTGCAAGCACAGCTGAAACACTCTAATTCTTCCAGGGCAATGTTAGCAGGGGTCTAGTGTTCAGGTGCCAGCCTTACCGTAACCCAAAAGGGGGCTTGGTTCACCCATGCGGCTGGTGTGGCTAGAAGTAGGCACAACAGTTGTGGTGCTGGCAGCAGAGGGAGCATCCGGTGATGAGGAGTCCTGCTTCTAGCAGTGGAAGTGTGCTTCTGCAGCCAACAACTTTAGATCAGAGGTGAGGCAGTCACTTCTTTGGTGGCCTGGTCCTGTATAGTGGCTCTGTGAGTGGTTTCTAAAAAGATGCTAGAACCTTTTTATTTAGGCCCTCCATGAATCTGTAAACCAAGTAGTACTCTATAGTAAGTCTCTTCCTATTTAAATGATTTGGAGTGGATTCAGTTCTGTGTAATCATGGGATCTTGACATATAGAGTCAGTTTTAGATATAACAGATCTTCCCCTAATATTTATCCTTCTTTTAAATTTGTAGTGTCCTTGGTTGAACAGAAATACTTAATTTTGATATAGTCAATTTTTTTTTTTTTTTTTTTTTTTTGAGACAGTCTCATTCTGTCGCCCAGGCTGGAGTACAGTGGCATGATCATAGCTCACTGCAGCCTTGACTTCCCAGGCTGAGGTGACCCTCCCAACTCCGCCTCCCAAGTAGCTGGGACCACAGACATGCACCACCAAGCTCGGCTAATTTTCTGTATTTTAAGTAAAGATGGGGTTTCGCCACGTTGCCCAGGTTGGTCTGGAACTCATGTGCTGCCTTCGTTTGCCTCCCAAAGTGCTGGGATTACGGATGTGAGCCACCATGCCTGTGCAAATCTATTTTTAACCTACAGTTTGTGTTATTTTTGTCTCATTTAAGAAATTCTCTTACTCCTAGGTTACAAAAATTCTGCCCTCTGTAGTATTCTATTAACTTTTCTGCCTTCTATAGTATTCTATTTTTTTTTTTTTTTTTTTTTTTTTTTTTTGAGACGGAGTCTCGCTCTGTCGCCCAGGCTGGAGTGCAGTGGCCAGATCTCAGCTCACTGCAAGCTCCGCCTCCCGGGTTCACGCCATTCTCCTGCCTCAGCCTCCCGAGTAGCTGGGACTACAGGCGCCACCACCTCACCCGGCTAGTTTTTTGTATTTTTTTAGTAGAGACGGGGTTTCACCGTGTTAGCCAGGATGGTCTCGATCTCCCGACCTCGTGATCCGCCCGTCTCGGCCTCCCAAAGTGCTGAGATTACAGGCTTGAGCCACCGCGCCCGGCCCTATAGTATTCTATTAACTTTATCATCTTACCCTTTACATTTAAGTCTTTGATGTAGAGTCCTCTTGGGTGTATGGTGTAATATAGAGCTCAAGTTTTATTTTTCTCCATATGACAAGCCAGTTTTCCCAGCACCATCTACTAATTAGTCTTTTACTCATTGATTTTTGATGCTAGCTTTAGATCATTCCCATATATAGATAAGTCTGTTATGAGGTTTATATTCATTCCTTTTATGTGTATTTTTTTATCTTCAGCAAGTACCATATGGTTCTCATAAATGTGACTTTGCAAAATGTCTGATATCTCCAAAAGAAGTACCTCCTTTTTCAAAGTTGACTTAGTTCATCAATATGGACCCTAGAGTTTTCATATAAATTTATTTTTATTTATTTATTTATTTATTTTTGAGACGGAGTCTCGGTCTGTCACCCAGGCTGGAGTGCAGTGATGTGATCTCGGCTCGCTGCGGCCTCCACCTCCTGGGTTCAAGTGATCCTCCCAGTTCAGCCTCCCGAGTAGCTGGGATTACAGGCGCCCACCACCATGCCTGGCTAATTTTTGTATCTTTAGTAGAGATGGGGTTTCACCATGTTGGCCAGGCTGGTCTTGAACTCCTGGCCTCAAGTGATCCACTCACCTTGGCCTCCTAGAGTGCTGGAGTTACAGGTGTGAACCACCGCACCCGGCCTCCATATAAATTTAGAATAGGTTGTTGAGTTTCTTAAAACATCCTGAAGGTGTTTGATTGAGAATTTAGTCAATTTGTAGATTAAATTGAGGACTGTTTCCACTTTTATGCTATTGTTTTATCTGAGAGTGTGAAAGATCTCTTCATTTATTCAGATTATCTTTTATTCATTTTAATAGAGTTTCGACTTTTCTCCATTAAGAGTTTGTGTTTCCTTTGCTGAACTATTTCCTGATGCGTCATATATTTTATTACTAATGGGAATGGAATCTTACTTTAGTTTTATTTCTAGTTGATTATTGTTAGGGTAAAGAAATTGTTTTCGGTATCTATCGAATATCGAATATAAATATTGCATGATTTCCTTTATGAATGTTATTTAAATGTAAAGTTTACTTAGTAAAATCTATAGAGTTATATGAGATTTTAAATGTAGTGCTTTTTTTTTTTTACAGCAAATAATTGAAATATAATCATAGAACAGTGTACATTGTGTAGATTCTTTTGAAATTATTGTGGCTTTCTTTTTAGCATTAAATATGGTAAGTTTTTGTGGATTTCCATATTCTTTTTGGGGAGCCATAATCCTAAAACCCAGAAACATTATTAATATTTTAATTTAGTATGTTGTGTTTTCAACATTAATACAAATTTCACTAATTATTTAAAATGCATCAAAAGCATAATTTAAACAACTATATAATATTTTATCTAATCAGAAAACCATTCATCCCCGGGTATCCATTGCATGCTTTTTCTTAGATTGCCTTCTGCCTTTTGGGATGCCTTTTAGACACCTTCATATGATCATCTTCTTCCACCTAACTCTCCTAATTAAATGATGCTTTCTCCCCAGGCTTCATATGTAGTCTATGTTAACATCCACCTTGAGGGATCCTTTCCCTGCATGTTGACAAATCAAATTTCTAGCTCAGATCTCTCTTGTGAATTTCAGGTGCCAATTTCATATTGTCTTTTGAACATCTTTATAAAGATATGGGAATAGTTTCAAGCTGAACTCATCTTTTCTCCAAACCCAACCTGCTCCCTTATGTAATGCTGGATTCCTGGTGGATAATACCTTCTAGCACAGCCCTTTGCCCCGTTTCTTAAGTCAGAAATCTGGAAGTTGTGCAAGTTAGCCAAGCTACCCCGCTCTTCCGCCTCCTTATATTTAGTTAGTCTCTACATCCTGTTAAAATATACCTCCAAAAATATGTTTTTAAATACTCATCCCCTCCTTTCCAGGAGGCTATTTGCTTATTTATTTATTTTTGACAGAGTTTTTGCTCTTGTTGCCCAGGCTGGAGTGCAATGGCGTGATCTTGGCTCATTGCAACCTCCACCTCCTGGATTCAAGCAATTCTCCTGCCTCCGCCTCCCCAGTAGCTGGGATTACAGGTACCCACCACCACGCCCAGCTAATTTTTATATTTTTAGTAGAGACGGGGTTTCACCATGTTGGCCAGGCTGGTTTCAAACTCTTGACCTTGTGATCTGCCCGCCTCGGCCTCCCAAAGTGCTGGGATTACAGGCATGAGCCACTGTGCCTGGCCTTTCCCAGGAGGATTTTTAATGCCACTCTCCAAGTTTTCCAGTAGCTTTCCATTGACTGTAGGAACACAATTGAAACCTGAGATTTATATTCAAGCTGAAGACTGAATGTGTTCAGGATGAAGGAGTTAGATTTGCTAGCTGTTTGTATGATTCAACTCAGCACAAGGGAGGCCATACCTTATAGAAGGTCCAGTGTTGGAATGCGTGGTCTTGCGACGATCAATGTCATCATCACTGGAGATGTTAAAATAGAGACTGAGAAGATCAAAGGGGCTGGTCATAGCCCTGGAGAGGCTGAACTTGACCACTGATATTCTTTCCAACTAGGAGAGTCAATGATATGCGACTTGAAAAGTCAGAGCAGCAGCTATGGTCTGTGTGACTCATTCTTTTATTTGAGAGTGCTTTAAATATTTATGTAAAACTCTTCAACCAAGTGATTTTAGAAGCTGCCATTTATTAGATTCACTTTTATGGATTTAACTTAATAGATAGAAAAATTAAATTAAAAAATCATTTTTCTTCTGACTTTCTATAGTTTTTCCCTTTTAATCTTGATTTATTTATTTATTTATTTATTTATTTATTTATTTATTTGTTTGTTTTTTGAGACAGAGTCTCGCTCTGTCGCCCAGGCTGGAGTGCTGTGGCCGGATCTCAGCTCACTGCAAGCTCCGCCTCCCGGGTTCCCGCCATTCTCCTGCCTCAGCCTCCCGAGTAGCTGGGACTACAGGCGCCCGCCACCTCGCCCGGCTGGTTTTTTGTATTTTTTAGTAGAGACGGGGTTTCACCGTGTTAGCCAGGATGGTCTCGATCTCCTGACCTCCTGATCCGCCCGTCTCGGCCTCCCAAAGTGCTGGGATTACAGGCTTGAGCCACCGCGCCCGGCCTAATCTTGATTTATTACATGACCTTTTAAAAAAATACCAGGAAATTCATAACCTGTCATAGGTCCTGACATCGTTGGTAGTTATCATCATATGTGTTCTATGATATTCTTTTTTCAACTTCGTTAGATTTATTAGATTAAATTTCTCTATTTATTTTTGTCATTTTCAGCGTTTGGTAAATTGAAGTTGGATAGTTTCTTTTTCTCTCTTCCCCAGGGAAAAAAATCCCTTGATGCTAGTCAAATTGAACTTTATATCAATTTTAATAGACCATGTAGTACCAAGAACTCTCTATAACAAAGTCATTTTTTTGAATACTCTGTCTCAGTATGATGTATTTGCTATAATTGATGTAGAACACATCTTTGAATACCTTTCTCAATATCCCTAGTGTCAAGTAACATAAATGCATCAAACGTGTACCTCAGTTCACCACAGAGAACAGTCAACTTCTTCAAAACAATTATGAAGACACATTGCAGGCCCTTTTTCTTGAAGACTGAGAGGATCTTCCTGTAAAGTGTCTAAATCAAAGGTGTACCTGGGTTCGGTGAGTTTTGATTCCTCCAGGGATAGTAGAGTTTCACTCTGCTTTATGTTGGTGCAGATCCCTTTATGAGCCGTGGTCATCTTCATTGCAGATTAGGGCAGGGAGTTCCTCATCCCTGTGTGTTTTGTGACTTGTTTCCTTAATGATTTGTGTAGCTATTGGATTTCATATTTGTTTTCTTTCTTTGAGACAACCCTAGATATTTATCCTTGTGGCAGTCTTCTTTGTACTGTAAAACCTGCAGCATTTTGGACCTAAAACTAGACATGGTAATTTCTATTTGATCATAAATGGCCCTCCTTATTTTTTTTTCTTATTTAGCCAGTATAGGCTGTTAGTATGTGAGATACAGAATATGTGATATCTCTGTATTCAGTGATATCATAAACTTAAGCAATTATCATTAATGTCTTATAATAGATTTGTTTGTCAACAGCCTTATTTCCTCCTAATATTTCAATTTATAGATAATATGGGATATCAGGGAAGTTTATTAGATAGTTATGTCTGAGCTATAAGGTCAGAGAAAAATTTAATGTGACAAGATATCTGTTTTAATTCTCATTTTGCATAAGATATAGTGACCTGGAAGAAACAGAAACCTATGTTGACACCTTTTAAAATACAGCAACTATCTTGTTCATCCTTCAACCGTTAAAAAATACACAGAAGGGGCCTGGTGCAGTGGCTCACACCTGTAATCCCAGCACTTTGGGAGGCCAAGGCGGATGGATCACCTGAGGTCAGGAGTTCAAGACCAGCCTGGCCAACGTGAAACCCTGTCTCTACTAAAAATACAAAAATTAGCCTGGCGTGGTGGCGAGAGCCTGTAATCTCAGCTACTCAGGAGGCTGAGGCAGGAGAATCACTTGAACCCAGGAGGCGGAGTTGCAATGAGCTGAGATGCTGCCATTGCACTCCAGCCTGGGCAACAGAGTGAGACTCCCCCCCTCAAAAAAAAAAAAAAAAAAAACCACACACACACGCACACACACACACACACACACACGGAAAAAATATCAATGACGTATTTGTAGGCTATTAAAATATAAGTTTCAAACAGATGATTAAAATTGAATGCTATTATAGGACATAAAACGCAGTACAAAACTTGCATTTAGCCCTCCCGTGTATATAACCTTAGACATATTACTCAAATATTTGGGCCTTGATTTCTTTACAACGGAATTAGTGGTTTGAACTAAATGATCTCTAAGATTTCTTCTGGCTCCAACATACTGAAGATTAACAGTAGTGGATTGTCACTGAGTCATTTGGTCCTCCTCATGACAATCATTACTCTTTGGGATGAGTAAAACCAGAAAGGTTACATGTACCATCAAGGGTAGTGGGAGAAAAGCATCTCCTACTGTCTGTCCTCAAAGCTTCCATTCCTGTTTGGACAGTTTCTTGTCTCAGTAAAATGGGAGACTCTCCCTGCTCTATGTTGAAGTCACTGAACCTATGTACACCTTTCATTTAGACACTCTTAGAGGAAGATCCTCTCAGTCTTCCAGAAAAAGTGCCTACAATGCGTCTTCTATATTGTTTTGAAGAAGTTGGCTGTTCTCTGTGGTGAACTGAGACCACATTTGATGCATTCATATTACTTGACACTAGAAATATTGAGAAGGGTATTAAAGATGTGTTCCACGTCAATTATAGCAAATACATATACTGAGACACAGACTCTTCCTGCTCTGTGTTGTCAGCAGTTAGGAGCCAGCCCGTACTCTGCATCACTTCTACAAGAGTATGCCAGCTACATTGCCTTATGGTATTATTGTTATTATTATTATTATTATTATTCTTAGTTAAGGGCAGGGAGCATGTTTTCTTCAGATTGTCTTCCTCTAGTAGGCCTAGGACATTCTTTGGGATATGACAGACTCCTAAGTGCTTGGTTATATCTTATGTTTACTCCTCCCCAACCTCCCAGTTCCACTAAGGATGTTTAATGAAGGCAGTGTGTTCTAAACAGACCGCTTTTAAAATCTTCTTTCTTGGACTTTGGTTGTTGTAAGTAGGTTGTTAGCCCCTGCAGGGCACCGATCGCTGGTCTGTTTCTTTTATATCCTAATGCAGAAAGTTGGTCAGAAGCTTTTCCCAGAGTTGCTGGCTGAGTCAGAAGTAGAAGATCCCTGGAATAAAAATGAGGAAAGCAGAGTGTGCGTCCAGTTTTGGCACTGCCACTTTCCAATCTTATGACTTGGGGCAGACTCTAGAACCTTTTCATTCCTCAGTTAGTTTCTTTGAAGTTGTGATGATAAATCCTGTTCTGCCTACTTCACAGAGCTGACAGTAGATGCAGAAATGCCTTTTATGTTGTATAGCCCTGTTAAAATAAAGTATTTTTTACTTTTTGTAGTGTCGATAGTCAGAGGCCCAATAAAACCCCAGTGCAAGGATAGTTGATTTTACTTCTTCATTGTGCAAGAGGATTGCAACATTTGTTGTGATGGTGAATGAAAACTTCCCACCCACTGCAGTGTCCATACTTGTCTAGGCTTGTGATTTTTGCTTCCCAAGGTAAGAGGAGTATTTACAGCTAGTGTATGACTGCAAAGCTGATTCTACAAGCTTCACTTTTGAATAGCTACAGTGTGGAAGAATATGTGGGAAGAGTGTGAGGGGATTAGTACAGCGATAATTGGAGAACATTAATGATTAGTAAGTCCCCAACTCATTTAATGAATGTTATTTTTGATGTGAATTTAATAAATATAGTAAAACAAATAATACAAGCCCTTTTTTTAAAAAAAAAAAAAAAATCGGCCGGGCGCGGTGGCTCAAGCCTGTAATCCCAGCACTTTGGGAGGCCGAGACGGGCGGATCATGAGTTCAGGAGATCGAGACCATCCTGGCTAACACGGTGAAACCCCGTCTCTACTAAAATACAAAAAAAATTAGCCGGGCGAGGTGGCAGGCGCCTGTACTCCCAGCTACTCGGGAGGCTGAGGCAGGAGAATGGCGTGAACCCAGGAGGCGGGGCTTGCAGTGAGCTGAGATCCGGCCACTGCACTCCAGCTTGGGCAACAGAGCTAGACTCCGTCTCAAAAAAAAAAAAAAAAAAAAAAAAAAAAAAAAAAAAAATCGAGGTTAGGAATTGTAGCAAGCAGTGTCTTAAATATTACCTTGTTGTTAAAATCTGCTAAATTTAAGAAAAAACCCCCAAAACTTGGTGTATGAAGATATTTGAATCTGTGGTTACCTTGCCTATTACCATACTATTTCAAATGCTTTTAGATCCAACTTATGATTTCCTTCTTTTAAGTTGAACCAAAATTTTTAATCACACTTACAAGTAGAGAGTATTTGAAGTACATCTTGATCATAATAATAACAGGTAACATTTATTGGGTACTGTGTTAAACCTGTTACAAAAATTGTTTCGTTTAATTTTCACATTAAACCTTGGAGGTAATGAGGATGATTATTTCCAATTTCTAGATGAGGAAACAGGATTCCCAGGGGTTATGTAACCTGTCTAAGGCCATACCTAGCATAATGGAAGCATCGATGTTACCGGAAAGGGATCCCAATCCAGACCTTAAGAGAGGGTTCTTGCATCTCGTACAAGAAAGAATTCAGGGCAGTCCTTAGAGTAAAGTGAAAGCAAGTTTATTAAGAAAGTAAAGGAATAAAAGAATGGCTACTCCATAGACAGAGCAGCCCCAAGTGGTTTCCCATTTTTATGGTTATTTCTTGATGGTATGCTAAACAAGGAGTGAATTATTCATGCCTCCCCTTTTTTGACCATATAGGGTAACTCCCTGATGTTGCCATGGCATTTGTAAACTGTCATGGCGCTGGTGGGAGTGTAACAGTGAGGATGATCAGAGGTCACTCTGGTCACCATCTTGGTTTTAGTGGGTTTTAGCGGGCTTCTTTACTGCAATCTGTCTTATCAGTATCTTATCAGCCTTATCAGCAAGGTCTTTATGACCTGTATCTTGTGCTGACCTCCTACTCATCCTATGACTAAGAATTTCTTAACATCCTGGGATTGCATCCCAGTAGGTCTCAGTCTTATTTTACCTAGCCCCTATTCAAGATGGAGTCGCTCTGGTTCAAACATCTCTGACATCAGGATTGGGATCCAGGAAGTAGCTTCTGTTGTTTAAGCTGTGGCTGCAATCCCATGCCTCCCCACATGGGTGTACTTCATGAAGTCAAGGTACAGAGTCCATGTGTTTTCAGTGGAAAGGAATGGGCAGAAAATAAGGAACACTTTCCATCCTATAAAAGAATGAGAGAATTGTTTATGGTTATACTATTCTAGATTTCTTCATTTCTGTATAATTAGGTATATAATATGTAATATGTGTGATCAGTGACATGGGCCTTTCCTAGATAAAGATAGCGTGACCTTTGACAAGACACCTAACATCCTTAGGCCTGCATTTTCTTTCTTTTTTATTATTTTTTTTAAGACGGAGTCTCACTCTGTCACCAGGCTAGAGTGCAGTGGTGTGATCTCAGCTCACTGTAATCTCCGCCTCCTGGGTTCAAGGGATTCTCCTGCCTCAGCCTCCCGAGTAGCTGGGACTACAGGCACGCACCACCACGCCCAGCTAATTTTTGTATTTTTAGTAGAGACGGGGTTTCACCCTGTTGACCAGGTTGGTCTCTGTCTCTTGACCTCATGATCTGCCAGCCTCAGCCTCCCAAAGTGCTGGGATTACAGGCGTGAGTCACCGTGCCTGGACAGGCCTGCATTTTCTAGTTAAGAAAATGACAATAGAGGCTGGGTTTGAAGGACAGAAAGATGGCCCTTCCCATTGGGTCTTGTATTTGGGTGGAGGGAGGAAAGGGAGCAGAAAGAGCCCAAGAAACTTTGTCCCTCTCCTGCCTTCATCTTTATAGAGTTATAAATTCCTCAGAAATTAGCATTTATATACTTATAAAGTTTATAACAATCTGTGCTGTAGAGATGATTTTTATCAGCTTTTGAGAATTTTCTCTAGTTGCAGTGTTGCTACAGCTGCTGGGGGTGTGTTCCCTCGGCAGTGGTAGAGCCTAACTCTTCCTTTATGGTGATTCCATTCGAATTTTCCTGATAAGTGACCCTGGGACAATGTGTGCTTCTGAAGGCCCCCCTAGCTGACCCTGTGGTCCGGGCCCTAGGGACTGACCTTCTAGCTGGCACCAGCCCCTGCTGTGAAATGGCTGCTGCCCACAGGCAGTGTTTTGTGAGCTGTTCATTCAGCAGATAGATTTTTGGCAAATTGACTTAGTGCTGTTTTGCAAAGAGTAAGAGCTCAGGAAATATGGTTGAATAAATAAATGTATGCAAATATGAAGTGAAATGCAGGTTTGAAAACTGGACACTTGAAAAAGTTAAAATTATTCTAGGGCCAATGATTTTCATTTATTGGTGTGGTTGACATGTCTGTCTAGGAACAGTGATTTGACCGAGGAGTAGAGTGAGGGGACGGGGGATACCTTGACTGGGGGGGGATATTGTAGTCACGGGGTGTGAAAGCGAGTGCCAGAGGGAAGCTGGAAGCCTCTGGTTTGCACAGTTAAGAAGTAAGGTTGTGGCCAGGCACCGGGGCTCACGCCTGTGATCCCAGCACTTTGGGAGGCTGAAGTGGGCGGATTGCCTGAGGTCAAGAGTTTGAGACCAGCCTGGCTAACATGATGAAACCCT
Organism: Macaca nemestrina; assembly: GCF_043159975.1. Lineage (NCBI taxonomy): Eukaryota > Metazoa > Chordata > Mammalia > Primates > Cercopithecidae > Macaca > Macaca nemestrina. Next base: position 9,063,884 of record NC_092125.1, on the reverse strand, counting down.
GTCTCTACTAAAAATACAAAATTGGCCGGGCGTGGTGGCACACGCCTGTGGTCCCAGCTTTTCGGGAGGCAGGAGAGTCGCTTGAACCCTGGAGGTGGAGGTTGTGGTGAGCCGAGATCGTGACACTGCACTCCAGCCTGGAGGACGGAGCAAGACTCCGTCTCAAAAAAAAAAAAAAAAGTAAAGTTGTGTTTGGAAGGCTTCAGGGCAGCCCATTCTCCCTACTTTAGATTCAAGGCGTCCTATTTAGTAGGTGAGTGTCTCCCGATTAAATCCTCAATTATCAAATGCAGGAAGAGAAATAAAAGTTGATGTCTCCGTCCACTCCCGGTGACCCGGTCAAATTACATTCCTTGAATAGAAAAGGAGTTCAGTATATAGTCTAGCTGGAGTGTGTCTCCTGGAAATAACAAAAACTGTTCACCTTCCCGCCACAGTGATTTTGACTCTTTAATAAACTGGGTTCATATCTCTTGCTTTTACAAAATCAGGAACATGCTTTGTTTAGCTTTGTGTCTTGAACTTTCACATGATTTTTGTGTCACATATTTCTATGTAATTAAATCTTTTTAATAGTGTGATTGAAGATATTTTGTTGTGAAAGTTGAATATACACACTTAGAGAATTAAATGAATTCCCATGAATCCATCACTCAGCTTCAGTAAGCATCAATATTTTCAATGCCATAATAGTTTTATCAACCCCCTTTTTCCCCTTCTACCCCATGCCACCTACTTTTTTGTGAAATAATTTAAAACAAGCTCCAGACATCATGTTATTTTAGTATCAAATATGTGTCTCAAAAATGGACTTTAAAAATATGCTACAATGCCATTCTTTATATTGAAAGCAAATAGATTGAGTTGTTCAATATTACCCTAGTCCATCCTCAGAACTCTCTGATACTCTAGAATGGATGCTAGGTGCAATCTGACAGTTGATTTGGTTCATGCTCAGTTCTCCCTTCTTTTGTTCCACAGGCTGGGGGACAGCGGGAGAGCTTGATGGGGGGTGCTGTGTACTTTATGATCACCCCCAGCAGGGGCCCACCAAGTCTGGCTTTCTCAATTGTCCTGAAGCTGTGAATGATCCCTGGGTTTGAGGCTGACAGCTTGATCCTTTCTTTGCAAGCATTTCAATTGACATTTTCTCTAATGGATTTTCCATCCACTTGCTGTTCATTAAGTGAGCCCATTATTTCATTAGGAATTGCAAAATGGTGATTTTCTAATTCTATCATTTCTTTTGCACATTTTGGCCGGAATTTTTCTGTATTGAAGACTTTTCTTTATTCACGAGGTATGGTTGTTACCCTGAAATACAGATCTTTCTAGAAAGGCAGCATCAATGCTTCATTATTTCCTATTCTGTTAGCAGTGCCCTAGCATTCTCCATTGATAGCTGATGTTTTATTTTTCTGGTTTCTTTATATATATTCAATATGTTTAAATCAATTAAGTTATTATTCTTTCTGTAATAGCATGGCTTTTAATGGCTCTATAGTTAACAGTCATGTGTATAAAGCTATCATTTCCTTTTTTATTTATGTCTTTATTGTTGGACATTTTAGTTCCTTTTCATTTTGGTACTATTAATAATCTATTTGTTATAGTACCAGGAACTGTGATAAATACTCGACATGCATTATCTCATTTAATCGTCATAATACTCCTATGATGCATCACTCTGAGGATACCTCTGAATATTTACCTAGAATAGCTTTTATAAAGTTGAATTTCTGGGTCAAAGGGGTGAATTTTTAAAGATCACTGACACACATGGCCAAATTGCCCCTTGAAGCTTTCCTTGTCAGTGCTGATGCTCACTTCTGGGTTTTGGGGTACCTTGAGTTCAGCTTGAGGGACACTGGAGGAGCAAAATTGGTAAACCTGCTGGTTTGGTGGTTCTTTGAATTCTCATCTTTTTCCCCAGTCCTCCTGCTTTTACAATACAGTCTTGTCACAGAGCCAACCCCAAAACTGGGGTTCTGCCCGGGCGACCACATGGGTTCTTGGCTTCCCTTAGGAAGGAATTCAAGAGGGAACCACAGAGTAAAGGGAAAGCAAGTTTATTAAGAAAGTAAAAGAATAAAAGGGTGGCTACCCCATAGGCAGAGCAGCCCGGCGGGCTTCTGGCTGGCTATTTTTATGGCTATTTCTTGATCATATGCTAAATAAGGGGTGGATTATTCATGAGTTTTTTGGAAAATGACAGGAAATTCCCAGAATTGAGGGCTTCTCCCCCTTAAAGACCATACAGGGCAACTTCCTGACTAGTCAGTGCATTCACAAAGGTCTGCCCAGTTTCAAAGAATGGGGTATTTAGAGACTGGGTGAGATTATGGAGAGAATATGGAAAGAGTTGAGAGAATAAGCCGTGGGGTGAGCCTGAAAGCACTCCTACATTGCCATGTTGGGGAGAGAAGCCATTAAAAGGGACTTGGGAGAAAATGTCTAGCGAGTTAGAGAAAACAGGGGAGGGGAATATCATGAGATGAGAATAAAATGCTTTAAGGAGTAGGAGTAAATCAGCAGTGAAATTTTTCTGAAAGATAAACTAAGTAGGATGAAGACAGAAATGTTGGCTGGGTGTGGCAGCTCACCCATGTGGTCCCAGCACTTTGGGAGGTTGAAGCAGGAGGATTGCTCGAGCCCAGAAGTTTGAGGCTGCAGTGAGCTATGGTAGGACCATTGCGTTCTGACCTGGGTGACAGAGGGAGACCTTATCTTTTTTTTAAAAAAAATGGAAAAAAAAAAGTTACTGATACCATGCTGGCCAGCAATTTCTGGCACATCATGGGGATGGAAAACAAATTAGAGCAGACTGAGCAAGGAGGGAGAGGTAGCAAACGTCGTTAATTCCAGTTAGTGTTTTGATGTGAAGGGAAGCCAAGCAGTGGAATAGTAGGTGGGAGCCGAGAGTGATTTGGCTCAAGGGAGGATTTGTTCTTTCGGATTTTTTTTTTTTTTTTTAAGCATGTTTGTGTGATACTGGGAATGTCCAGCAAAGAGGGAGGTGTTTGTATTTCAGGAGAGAAGGGATAGCCAAAGAAGTGATATCTTGGCAAGCAATAAGGAATTCAGCTCACAACACAAGGGAAAGAACTGGCTGTTGTTTGTAACAGGGCCTCTTTCCATTGTGAGGAAGACAAGTGTGAGCATTTTTGCATATTTGGAATTTGTCTCAGTAAATCATTTGACAATATCATCTCATCATTGGAAAGAATGGGTCAGGTGGGGAGAAGATTATTTAAGCATTGTATTGGAGTGGAAGCTTACATGAGAACACACAGCAGTGTTGACCTCATTGAGGTATATAGATGTGCACTGAAAGTGAAGACAGACAACACCTGCATGGCTTTCTTTTTTTTCTTTTTTTTTTTTTTTTGAGATGGAGTCTTGCTCTGTTGCCCAGACTGGAGTGCAGCGCGATCTCGGCTCACTGCAACCTCCACCTCCCAGGTTCAAGCAATTCTCCTGCCTCAGCCTCCTGAGTAGCTGGGACTACAGGCGCGTGCCACCACACCCGGCTAATTTTTTTGTATTTTCAGTACAGATAGGGTTTCACCGTGTTAGCCAGTATAGTCTTGATCTCCTGACCTCATGATCCACCTGCCTTGGCCTCCCAAAGTGCTGGGATTACAGGCATGAGCCACCGCGCCCAGGCTACCCATGTGACTTTCTTTTACAATGTTCAGTTGTTCAGGTGCAGGCAAAGAGAAAGTGGATGGCTGTGCCGAAACAGGTTGTGGTTTCACCTGACAAGCGTGGTGGAGGGAAAGAGGGATAAGAGAGCTGAAGTGTTTGAAGTATTTAATTATAGTGATAGAACAGATTGTGCAACAGTAGTAGGGATAACTGGTATCAAGGTCAGCATGGTGGATGGAGCTTTAGAAGGGGTTCTAGAGTAAGAGTCTAAAGGTAGAAGGTAGTTCTCAGGAGTTAGATGTTCCTTTCAGGCATTTGTACATAGATTCATTGATGATCAAAAAATTAATTGATTATCCCCTCTTTGCCAGCCACTCCTTGAGGTCCTGAGTAAAAGGTGGTAAACACACAGCAGGGATTGCCGAAATGGAGTTTACACTCCAGGAGTAGGAGACAGATCACAGACTTACATAAATTCAAGGACTAAGCTCTCTGAAGAATCAAGTGGATAATGGGAACAAGAGTAATGGCGCGTGCTCCTTCAGAAAGGGTTTTAGGAAGTTCTCTTGGTGAAAGTGACCACTGACCAGAGACCTGAATGAGATGAAGGAGTGAGGGAGTCATTGATGTATCTGGGGGAAGAGTGTTCTGGTGCAAAAGGCTTCATGGTGAGAGTGAGCTCAGTGTGTTCCAGGAGGAGAAGGCCGGTAGGCAAGAGTGGTGAGAGGTGGGAGGTAGGGAGGTGGCTCTTGCATCTGGTGAGTGTTGCGGGGTTGTGACTGACTGGGTTATAAAATAATTTACTGCAACAGTAGTGAGGTGAAGAATGCAAGTTTATTAGAGAGTAAGTACGTTGCAAAGGAGCAACGGGTAGCACAGCAGAGAAGGGGCTGTCTGCCAAGGGGCAGGGGCTGGGGTAAAGTTTGATAGGGTCCTGCTTGTGGGGCTACGTGCAAATAAAGTGATGCTGCTGGGGCTGCATGCAGAGTGAGGTATTTGGGAACAGGATAGTGTGCAAGTGGGTTGTTTGTGGTTAACCATCTCTTGGAACAATGGTTCTCCCCCACCTGGGACCCCCCTTCCTCGTTGTTGCTAACTTACCTATCAGGACTCCACAGTGACGGATTTGATTTTACTCTGAGGGTGATGGGAGGCCACTGGAGAGTTTGGAGTAAACTTTGGAATTGATCTTCTGGAGGTGGTACAGTTCCTGATAGTGACTGCTTTGAGGCTGTGAGATGGGAATGGGTGGCTATTTTGTGGTGGAGAAAATGTTAGCTGGAGGCAAGGGGCTCAAGGTCTTAGGCGAGGTATCCTCCTGAGCACAGGTTTGCTCTCCATGTGGATGTCCAAATCACTAAGAATGATAGGAGTAGAGGTGGAACGGGGGCAAGGAGGTGAGTTATTTAGTGAATGACCAGGGGAGGGAATAACTAGAGGTTAGTGGATGGCAGAAAGGAGGAGGGATAGTAGAGTCTAGCCAGTGGCAGGAATTTTCAAAAAAGCTCATGGTTTTGGAGGAGAATAAATCATCTGGAAGTGTTCATGGGGAACAAGGAGGTTTCCCACATTTTGTCCCTCAAATGTGAGGGATTTGACTTAAAATGCCTCCACCTGGCCAGGCATGGTGGCTCACACCTATAGTCCCAGCACTTTGGGAGGCTGAGGTGGGTGGATCACGAGGTCAGGAGTTTGAGACCAGCCTGGCCAACATGGTGAAACCTCGTCTCTACTAAAGATACAAAAAATTAGCCAGGTGTGGTGGCACGTGCCTGTAATTTCAGCTACTCAGGAGGCTGAGGCAGGAGAATCGCTTGAACCCAGGAGACGGAGGTTGCAGTGAGCCGAGATCTCTCCATTGTACTCCAGCCTGGGCGACAGGGCGAGACTCCATCTCAAACAAACAAACAAACAAACAAACAAACAAACAAAAAAGCCTCCACCTGAGACGATTGCAAGGTGAGGAGATCCTCAAGCAGAAGCCAAGTTATCACTAAGGAAGGAGGTGAAGTTTCTTTAGAGAGAGGTTAGGCGTGGGGTTCTCAGCCTGGGGTTATTTTTGCGCCTGCCCCAGGAGACATTTGGCAATGTCTGGAGACATTTTTGGCTGTTACCGCTGGGGGCAAGTGGCTGTGCTACTGCCATCCAGTAGTAATGGCCAGGGATGCTGCTAAAAGCATGGGATAATTTTCCCCACTACCCCTAAACACGGAAATACCAGGCCCAGGATTTCGACAGGGTTGTGGTAGAGAAACCCTTCATTAAGGATTTCGGGATATATGCTTTCTTGGAAGTGGAGTTCCAACAGGTCATCATTCTCTCTCTTCCACACTGTTCTGGACTCTTTTGATAATTTTTGGCTTGATATACACATACACATTTACTCTCAGTCACACACATGCAAGATCCTGATGCCCTTATTTTTTGTCATATACATTATCTGAGTGGTAGGAAAGAATTAGTTTTGGGGCTATTTCCAGTAATTCAGTAAGATGAATACAACAATATACTGTTCTAATAATTAATCACCTGAGAATTGAGGGATGCTCTTTCCTAGATATTTAGTTCTAGTTAGATGCAGGCAAACTGAAGTTCTATAGGGGAAAACTTTTTATTTCCCCTCAAAAAAATCCTGGGAGACCAAAGAATGTTCTCTAATGACCGGAAGAAATGGAGAAAATAGAGAGACCTCTTGTGTCCTGCTTTGTCACTGGAAATATCAAAGGCAGCTTTTGAGATTTGTTTTATAGACAGAAATAAGAAGAGGCATAACAATTGCATGACTAGTATCCTGATAGAATTGAACATTTATGCATTTGAAATGTAGTTATTGTAACTGAAGTATAGACTTGGCCTGGTTTTGCAAAGCCCGGAGCTAAGAATGGTGTTTACACGTTCAAAGTTGCTCAAAACAAAATTAAACCAGTGAAAAATATGCGACAGAGACCTTACGTGGCTCATAAAGACTAAAATACTTACTATGTGGCCCTTTACGTAAAAAGTTTGATGGTATAGACTGATAAATCATTTCCAATTCTGGCTATATGAATGAATCTGTCATAGCATTGTGTTTATTCAGAAATCCTGAAAATATTTATTGATGCTTTTTATGTGCAAGTGGCCAAGTTTGCAAGACAGATGCTGGTCATCAGCAAGTTTGCATTTCAGTGAGGAAGGTCAGCTTTAAGCAAATGATTGCATAACCAATTAGATAAAATAATTAATTCCACAAAGAAATTATGAAGGGTTCCAAAAGAGCATGGAAGGGGATTACTGAAGACTTTTCTGGATAACAGTTGATCTAAATTTGAAGAAAGAATCTGCTGATTAGAAGGAGGAGCAATTGTGACCCCAGAAAGGACCCTAGAGATTTTCCATTTCCTCTGATGAAAGTTTATGAACGCAAAACAAGCTACAGAAATGTTTGAAATTAAAGAGCTAGGCCAGGCACGGTATTTCACGCCTGTAATCCCAGCAATTTGGGAGGTGAGGTAGGTGGATCATTTGAGGTCAGGAGTTCAAGACCAGCCTGACCAACATGGTGAAACCTCATCTCTACTAAAAATACAAAAAAATTAGATGGGCGTAGTGGTGCATGCCTGTAGTCCCAGCTACTTGGGAGGCTGAGGCAGGAGAATCGCTTGAACCGGGGAGGTGGAGGTTGCAGTGAGCCAGACCACATCACTGCACGAGTGACAGAGCGAGAGTCTATCTAAAAAAAAAGTGTCAGAAATAAAATAAGGCCCATAGCTATGACTCTGCACTCTCGCTAACATTAGAACCAACTGACGACCCGTAGAAAACTGATGCCTGAGCCCTGCTTCCAGCAATTCTGTTCTCCCAGGTGATCCTCAGTTTCAGCCAAGATTGAGAACCTGTGGCCTAAGTGGACCCGGGCCCTCTAGGATCCTCAGCCAGTGTCTTATTTATTTATTTATTTTTGAGACAGAGTCTCGCTCTGTCAGCAGGTTGGAGTGCAGTGGCACGATCTCGGCTCACTGCAAGCTCCGCCTCCCAGGTTCAAGTGATTCTCTTGCCTCAGCCTCCCGAGTAGCTGGGACTACAGGCGCCAGCCACCACGCCCGACTAATTTTTTTTTTTTTGATTTTTAGTAGAGACGGGGTTTCACCATGTTAGCCAGGATGGTCTCGATCTCCTGACCTCGTGATCTGCCTGCCTCGGCCTCCCAAAGTGCTGGGATTACAGGTGTGAGCCACTGCACCCGGCCCAGTGTCTTCTTATTATGCCTCTCTTGCCTTTTTTTTAGGGAAATAGTAAAAAAAAAAAAAAAAAAGTCCTTAAGTTCAGACCTGTGCTAGAGTTATATTTCTGAGGAGCATCTGAGAGAAATGTGAATTTTTATCCCTTTTCTGGGTGACTTATTTTTATTTTGTTGGCCAGCTCTCTTCACTTCTTGTGGGTTGGTGCCTTTGCCTCCTGCCTCTTTGTCTCTTCATTCTCTGTCCCCGTCATGATGGACACTGTGAATGTCAGTCACTGATATTTCTGAGTCTAAATGGCGGCATGTTGGGTTACGAACTGCTTCCTTTGAGAGCCATCTGCAATTAAATTCAAGGGGTTTAGCCTTTATATCCAATATTTATTTATTTATTTATTTATTTATTTATTTATTTATTTATTAGTTTTTGAGACAGAGGTTCACTCTTGTTGCCCAGGCTGGAGTGCAATGGCATGATCTTGGCTCACTGCAATCTCTACCTCCTGGTTTCAAGCGATTCTCCTGTCTCAGCCTCCTGAGTAGCTGGGATTATAGACACCCGCCACCACGCCTGGTTATTTATTTATTTATGTATTTGAGATGGAGTTTCGCTCTTGTTTCCCAGGCTAGAGTGCAATAGTGCGATCTCAGCTCACTGCAACCTCCGCCACCCAGGTTCAAGCGATTCTCCTGCCTCAGCCTCCCGAGTAGCTGGGATTACAGGCGCCTGCCACCACGCCTGGCTATTTTTTTGTATTTTTAGTAGAGATGGGGTTTTGCCATGTTGGCCAGGCTGGTCTTGAACTCCCAACCTCAGATGATCCACCCGCCTTGGCCTCCCTAAGTGCTGGGATTACAGGTGTGAGCCACTGTGTCTGGCCTTGGATCCAAATTTAAATCCAAAATTGGATTTACCAATTAAATCCAAAAGGGAGCTGAGTGAGGTGGTGTGTGCCAGTAGCTCTAGCTACTTGGGAGGCTGAGGCAGGAGGATGGCTTGAGCCCAGGAGTTTGAGGTAAGCTTCGGCAACATAGTGAGACCTCATCTCTATTAAAGAAAAAACCCAGCTGGTTGTGGTGGCTCACACCTATAAATCTAGCCACTCAGGAGGCTTAGGTGGGAGAATTGCTTGAGCCCAAGAGTTCAAGGCCAGCCCGGGCAACATAGCAAGACCCTGTCTGAATTAAGAATCTTAGATGGAAGCTGTGTAGCCCATAACTTGGCCTGTTCTCTTCTGAGGCAGGAGGTATTTAGGGGGATGAGAGAGCAAACCAGTTCTGTAGTTTTTTATGTGGCAACTGTGGCCTCAGACTACAGAGCTTTCTCCTAGCCTGAGAGGCTCATTTCTGTCAGTAGCCTTGGAAACGGTGTTGCTCCCTGGCAGTGTTTACCCAGCCGCTGTCCCCTGGTGAGTTCAGAGCCAGGTGATCGGCAGTGCTCCCTCTTAATGACTGTGTTTCATCTGCAGGGCGAACACTGTTGGAGAAGCTGTTCAGCCAGCAGGAGAACGGGCCTCCAGAAGAAGCAGAGAAGTTTTGCTCACGGATCATTGCCATGGGTCTTCTCCTTCCTTTTAGTGATTGCTTCAGGGAACCGTGTAATCAGAATGCCCAGACCAATGCAGCTTCGTTTGATGTAAGTAGGAGAAATCACTTCTGTCTGTGAGGCAGATTTGCTGTTGAAATAGCAACTACGATGTGTGTCTGCCCAGTCACCCTATAATTTAAAAACAACATGTGATGCAAGCATTTTTTTTTTCCTTAGCTGCTCAACAGCTCAGTATGTCTGTTTGTACACTAAAAAAAAAAAAACTAGAGTATTAAGTACATTTGCCAAACCTCCTTTTCTTAACAGATGGTCACTCAGGAGTTCTCTAGCCTGCTTTAATCAGCGATGATTTTAAAAAGTGATTTCTGAATTATTTTTAATTGCGGTAAAATACAGATAACGTAAAATTTACCATTGTAACCATTTTTAAATGTACCGTTTAGCGGCATCAAATACATTGATGTGGTTGTGCATCTACCACCACCATCCATCTTTAGAACTCTTTTTTATCATCCAAAATAAACCCTGTACCCATTAAACAATAACTCCCCATTCTCCTCTTTCCCCAAGCCCCTAGCGACCACCATTCTCCTTCTGTCTCTATGAATCTGACTACGCTAGGTAGCTCATATAAGTGGAATCATGCAGTATTTGTCCTTTTTGTGGCTGGCTTATTTCACTTAGCCTAATGTCTTTGAGATTCATCCGTGTTGGAGCATGTGTCAGAATTCCCTTCCTTTTTAAGGCTGAATAATATTCCATTGTAGGTATATGTCACATTTTGTTTATCCATTCATCTGTCAATGGACACTTGGCTTGTTTCCACCTTTTGCTATAATGCTGCTATGAATATGGGCTCATAATGAGTGAATAATGCCGCTGTGAACATGAGGTACAAAAACGCTTCAAGACTCTGGAATCAGCGATGATTCTAAAGTGGCTGTAAGTCAGTATTTATGACTTTGCTGGTCGTAGGCATTCCTTCAGAAGCAGCTCCACCGGGCACAGTTATTCCTCCCAGCGGGCCGGAGGTTTCCATGGGCCCTACAATGCTATTTTGGTGCGTTCCTAACTCATGTATGTGTGAAGTACGGACATGAAGCAGCATCGTCTGCTTCATCCCCAGCTCCCATTCACCGAGAGAGTTAATACTGTAGAACAGTAATTCACCAGGCATATTCACAGTTCATAACGAATATGAGCACAGCTGGATTCTCATTGTCGAGACAGAGTATTGCCAGTCATTCTCAGGTATGTGGTATATGTGTGGCATTGGTTGGGATGAGTACCTCTAAAACTCAGATGTGTAAGAATTCTCATGTGTGAAATTCTCATAACTAAATTGAAGATTGGTCCACTTGTGCAGAGCCCAGGATTTTTATTTGAGGATAATGGTTTTTCTTTTTCTTTTACTCTTTTTTTTTTTTTTTTTTTTGAGATGGAGTCTCACTTTGTTGCCCAAACTGCAATGCAGTGGCGCTATCTTGGCTCACTGCAACCTCTGCCTCCCAAGTTCAAGCAATTCTCCTGCCTTAGCCTCCCGAGTAGCTGGGATTACAGATGCGCACCACCATGCCCGGCTAATTTTTGTATTTTTAGTAGAGATGGGGTTTCACTATGTTGGTCAGGCTGTTCTCGACTCCTGACCTCGTGATCCACCCTCCTCAGCCTCCCAAACTGCTGGGATTACAGGCATGAGCCACTGCGCCCGGCTGTGGTTTTTCATCATATGGGTTATTTACTTTGTTTTATTACTGCCAACTGTGCTCTCTTAGCCTTCTTCAATATATAGGAATGAAATAATGATGAGTTTTAAAGACAATGAAAATGAGCCCTGGCTAAGGTCAAGATACGATAATAAATAATGAAGTGTCTGTATCTGTTCACTTTGCTTCCTCTTCTTTACCCATTACAGCCTGCAGTCTTCCTCAATCTTCCTTTAGCATTAGGAAAATAAATCACACAAAATATTTGGAGATCTTCTTGATTCTTGATGCTTCCCATTTGAAAGAAAATTCCCCATGTTGTGCTGTGTGTGACTTGGCAAGTTTCCTTCCTGAGATTTGTTTACATTTTTCCTGCTGCAATTTTTAAAAATGACATTGCAGCTAATCACTACTAGGTAGATCTTTTTCTCTTATGGGGAAAATTTGTGTAATTTAAATGTTTTCCTCCCTTCTCTTCTATGAGAGGTCTGTGTTATTGTAGAGGCAGAATGCTAGAATGATGGTGTGTTAAATATTATAGAACTCAGTTCTAGAAGATATATTGATTTGGCAAGTTGGAACTATAATTAGTATAGTGCAGGCAAAGGCAAACACTAGCCATGTCTAGCACTTGCTTTTTGATTCAAACTGTTCCCAAGTTAACGACATTTTCCTCCCTTAAATCCCAGAAGTGAACAGTCTTGCCAGTCAATGAATGTAGAATTGGATAAACAGAAAAGAAAGGGTAATCCTGTTTCTTTCTCTCTCTCTTTATTTTTTTTTAATCGACTAACCTGGTTGTTTCTTATACTCACCTCACTCTATCCTTGTGTTAGAGACTAGTAACTCTTCCCCGTCATCTTATTTTGGAGGGCAGCTGGGTGTGGCATCGAGTGTGGAAAACAAACAACAAAGGAATACAGTGCCTTGATGTTGTGTGAAGGCTTTCCTCAGAATTGGGAATTTCTTTCCTTCAACTTGATGGGATTGCATTTTGTCTTCCTTTATTCACTGGCTCTGTATGACCTCTCTACTCCCCCTTCAAAATGAACACAAAACAAAGAAAAAAACTGAAGATACTCTTGTATGAAATGTTATGCCCTATACTTAAATAGCAGCTCAGCAACAGAACTGTGCGTTTATTGGATGTGTAGTCAAGGAGTTTCTTGAAAACCCGGAGAGGGTGACGATATAATGATACAGGGGGTTCTGAGGACTGGGGTGTCAATGAGGGATGGGGAAAAATGTGCTTATCTATGGGGAGAGAAATTTCCGATAATTAGTCTCTCTGCTGATTTCCAGAAAATAGCTGTTGGGAACATTTCTAACTAACAATCCTCTTGAGATCAGTTGCCCTTCGAGACAGAACATGCTGTGGGAATAAGGTCATAACTGGCACCCTTCCTACCTCCCTACCCCCCCAACTTTGTTCCCTTCCCTAATGGGATCCTGTCTCCCACCTCCCACTCCTCTCCCTTCTCATCTCTGCACTTACCTCTGCAATTACAGCAATAAATATCTTCAGTTTGAGGCTCTTCACTGATGTAGTTTATGTATTAGCCTACTTGACTCAACCCTTCTGATTTTGTTTTATGTTATTTTATACAGTTTTAGGGCCTAACATTTTGCTTTATCGAGTGCTGTAGAAAGTATGAAAAACAATTGCACATTTTGTCTTACCTTTTAACATGACTAAGATGTCAAGAACTTTAAAAGACAAAGATGGCTTTGAGTGATCCTGTTAATTCATTCACAGATTTTTACCAAATATATTCGTTCTAGAAGCCGGGTAGTGTTGTAGTCTCTGGGGATGTGTTAGTGAGCAGGAGAATGTGTTCTGTTGAAATGTGTGACCTAGTCAAAAGGGAGGGAGACAGATTTTGTAAAAATGCACAGGCTAATGAATTGCTCTTAGATTCTAATAAGTGATATGAAGGAAAACAGGACTAACAGGATGGAGTGAAAGGCATGGGGTAGGATGAGCGCAGAGGGGAGCCCTGTGAGATGAGGTCTGTGGGAAGTCCATTCCAGGCAGCTCCCAGGGCAAGTCCAAAGGGCATCATTGGAAGAGCACAAGCATGACTCAGAGAAAGCTGGAGCTTCAAGAGATGAGGACAGCAAGGGCTCAGGCCATAGCATAGGTAGGGTCTGAAAAGCCATGGAAGGAATATGGCTTTTTTTTTTTTGAGACGGAGTCTTGCTGTATTGCCCATGCACGATCAGAGGCATGACCTTGGCTCACTGCATCCTCTGCCTCCTGGGTTCAAGCAATTTCTGGCTAATTTTAGTATTTTTAGTAGAGACAGGGTTTCGCCATGTTGGCCAGGCTGGTTTTGAACTCCTGACCTCAAGTGATCTGCCACCTTGGCCTCCCAAAGTGCTAGAATTACAGGCGCGAGCCACCACACTTGGCCTTTTTTTTTTTTTTAATGGGAGGTTTTGGGAGGCTTTATGCAGGGGAAGAACATATTTGTCTTATAATATTCTTTTGTGGATCACCTGGGCTGGTCTTGGTTTGTTTGTTGTGGTGGTGGTTGTTTTTGAGACAGGGTCTCACTCTGTTGCCCAGGTTGGAGAGCAGTAGTGCAATCACAGCTCACTGCAGTCTTGAACTCCTGGGCTCAAGCGATCCTTCCACCTCACCCTTCCGAGTAGCTGGGACTACAGGCATGAGCCACTGTGCCCAGCTAATTTTTTAAGTTGTTGTTATAGACAGGGTCTCACTGTGTTGTCCCAAGTTGGTCTTGAACTCCTGGGGTCAAGCAGTCCTCCTGCCTCGGCCTCCCAAAGTGCTAGGATTATAGGCGTGAGCCACCATGCCCGCCCCCAAGCCTGCTCTTTGAATGTTTGAGTGTAGGCAGGCGCAGAAGTAGAAGCAGGAAGGCAGGTGGGATATCGCAGTAGTTTAGTTCTAGATGGTGGCAGTAGCTTGGGGCAGGATGGTGACAGGGGAGATGAAGACCAGTTAGTAGGTTGGTGTGGATTCTGGAGGTATGGCTGATGGGACTTTTGGTGGGGTAGACATGGCAGCAAGAGAACACAAGGAAATCAAGGATGACTTCTTGGTTTGAAGTAGCTGGGTGGATGGTTATGCAATTCATGAGGTAGAGAAGACAGCTCCATTTTGGGAGGAGGACGTAAGGATAGAACTGCTAGCAAGAGAAAACAGGGCTAATACTAATGCTTGCTACTTGGCAGATTGTATTGTTGACTTATAGATCATGGTATATTTCAGTGGTCTGAGGCTAGGCTTCTTTGTTTATTTGGAACCTATTTTAGTCATCTCTCTCATGCCTTTTTCAAAATGGCATCCCTTTTTCTGGGTCATATGCGTATTTTCCAGCCAACCACACTTATCTTACATAATTGTTGATTATTCATTAACAAGCTCTTCTAGGATTTCTTTAATCCTAACTGTGGCAGATATTATATGATCCGCTTACATCACCAAGAGTTAAGCAAGTTTACTTGACCCAAGCATTTTTGCAGATGTAGGTGGTTCTAAATCTACTTAATCCTTCATGAGCTTATGTGTAAACGTCTGCCTAGCAGGATATTTCTGGATGCATGTTTTTGGTTGCTGGACTTATTTGGGGTTGGCAGATCTGCTGATTTTGCCAAACATGTGGTGATCCCATGCTCACCAGATGGGCAAGAGCTCTTTGATATGTATGTAAATGGACATCGGTTTGGATGAATGTGTGAGCGAAGCTAAAATTAAAGACAAGGAAGACATAAAAATTCGGGTTACAAAGAAACCCAAGAAACAAGATTTTTGAACCTGTTGAAAGATGAAGTAATTAATCAAAACCAACAGCAACCAGTCCTAGAAAACTAATGAAATACATTCTACTCGTTGTCACCATAGTCAAAAAGAAGACTTAAGTGGACAAACAAATTATTATTTGCATTTGAAATCATTATTATTTTTTTCTTTCTTGAGACAGGGTCTCACCCTGCTGCCCAGACTGGAGTATAGTGGCACGATCTTGGCTTACTGCAACCTCCGCCTCTTGGCTTCAAGGGATTCTCCTACCTCAGCCTCCTGAGTAGCTGGGATTATAGGCATGCGCCACCACACCCAGCTAATTTTTGTATTTTTAGTAGAGACGGGGTTTCACCATGTTGGCCAGGCTGGTCTTGAACTCCTGACCTCAGGTGATCCACCTATCTTGGCCTTCCAAAGTGCGGAGATTATAGGTGTAAGCCACCTAGCCTGGCCTTGAATTCATTTTTTTTTTTTCTAGAGCAGGAAAAACATTTTGATGCTATTTAGCCAAGCCCACACAGATCTTTTCCTGAGAAGCAACAAAAGCCTTGCCACGTCTTTCAGCTCTAAGAGAATGTACACACATATATATTTTTTGCTGTATATTTATTTTTGAAACATTGTATACTGTATCAACTCTCAAAGTTGTTTGTATTTTAAAGGTGGTATTAAAATGATACTTAATTTTTTCAGACCAACTTTAACAATTATTTTACCTGATGATTTTGTTTACCAAAATTTACATAAGCTGTGTGGACTTGCTGTATGTTAATGCCTGCTGATGCCTTTTTTGTTGTTTTGTTTTTGAGATGGAGTCTCTCACCCAGGCTGGAGTACAGGGGCATGATCTCGGCTCACTGCAACCTCTGCCTCCCAGGTTCATGCGATTCTCCTGCCTCAGCCTCCTGAGTGGCTGGGACTACAGGCACATGGCACCATGGCCAGCTAATTTTTGTATTTTTAGTAGGGATCGGGTTTGGCCACATTGCCCAAGGTGGTCTTGAACTCCTGGCCTCAAGTGATCCACCCACCTTAGCCTCCCAAAGTGCTGGGATTATAGATGTGGGACAACATGCCCTAGCCACCGTTATTGACATTGCTCTTGCCTTCTGGCGGTCACCAGTGAGAATGTAGCTGCTTGTCTCTCCCTCTTCCTTCTAATATAATTAATATTGCTATTTCAAGTTTCTCTTTCATAACACTTCTTTGAATTTTAAATAATACGCTTATGATTTTTGCCATTGTTTCATCAAATTCAGATCGTATCTCTTGCCACCCCACCCACCATGTAATAGTCACACTATTCGTGTCTCCACTTTCGCCTTCATTTAGTCTGAGCCCTGTCTACCTCCCAGCTTCTACCAGATACACTTTTATGTTTAGGGTATACTTTTAAGGTTAATAGTTTATCTATAAGTTGGAAGACATATGGATGCTATGTAACTGTTGCACTGCAGAGGCAGATAGCATATTCTGATTTTGTTTCCTTTTCAGTATTCCAATATCACACCCCCCAGACCATTTGAACAAGGATTTCCCTGGGTCCAGTTCAAAAGATTTTTGTGTTTATTTATTTATTTATTTATTTTTGAGACAGAGTCTCACTCACTCACCCAGGCTGCAGTGCAATAGCGCCATCTCGGCTCCCTGAAACCTTCGCCTCCTGGGTTCAAGCAATTCTCCTGCCTCACCCTACTGAGTAGCTGGGATTACAGGCGGATACTACCACGCCCGGCTAATTTTTTGTATTTTTAGTAGAAACAGGGTTTCACCACGTTGGCCAGGCTGGTCTCTTACTCGTGACCCCAAGAGATCCACCTGCCTCGGCCTTCCAAAATGCTGGGATTACAGGCATGAGCCACCGCACCTGGCTGAAGTCTATGTTTTTAGTAAACAATCACTTGCTCAAAAGTATCCCATATTTAGTTTAGTTTACATTTGGTTTATCCTTTTCTTATACAGGGAACTCCCATCCAGCACGATGAAGTTTTTGACTGCCTCTTATTTTCTTTTTTGGGTGAAGAAACATAACTTTTCCCCCTGTATTCTCAGTATTTTTTATTTTTCAGCTCATTCTTGCCATTTCATGGAATTCTTAAATTCTTTGTCTTCTAATTTAGATTGGGTTCTTCATATTTAATAATGATTTCCACTTGTTTTTCTCAGCTCCCCCTTTCCCTTCTGACACCTACACCCCAACCCCCTGCCCTGTTTCTGGGAACACAAAGATGAAAAGAAAGCTTCTATCCTGAACTGGCTTACGGTCCACTTTAAATAAATAAACACATGGAAATGAATTATTGGAGCTTATTGGATGAAGTGGGCTCCATAGTCAAAGTGTCTGGGATTTCTCAACTATGGTGCAAACTTAGGTAAATGCCTGGATTTCTCAAAGTTTGCTTCTTCTTGGGTAAAATGAGGAATAAATATAGTAGTTGCTGAGTGAGAGGAAAGTATGAATATGAATAAAGCATTTTGCACACTACAGGCACATAGTAAGTGTTCAACGCCCTTTGGCTGTCACCACAGGTCATAATCATGTTTAGGCTCTAGGTGGAGATATTTATAGTACAGGGACCAAAGGGGAAGGTTTGTAACTGGGTCTCCTTGGTAACTCAGGAGATAATAGCTGGGGCAAGACTTGAGGAATGAGTAGGAGTTAGCTGCAGGGAGCAGCCATGAAAGAAGTCTGTAGGCCGGGTGCGGTGGCTCACGCCTGTATTCCCAGCACTTTGGGAGGCCGAGGCGGGTGGATCACCTGAGGTCAGGAGTTTGAGACCAGCCTGACCAACATGGTGAAACCCTGCCTCTTCTAAACATACAAAATTAGCTGGTGTCTTGGCACATGCCTGTAATCCCAGCTACTCAGGAGGCTGAGGCAGGAGAATCGCTTGAACCCAGGAAGCGGAGGTTGCAGTGAGCCAAGATCACACCATTGCACCCCAGCCTGGGCAATAGAGCGAGACTCCGTCTCAAAAAAAAAAATAAGTCTGTATACTGGGCAGTACTTAGAAAGGCATGGGGGTACATGTGAGCACAGTTCCTAAGTATTTCTGGAGTGTAAATTGGGAGAATGATGAATAGAAAGGAGACCAGGAATGTAAACAAAGACAACCTGGGCGTGCTTTTGAATAATTTTGAGTAGTTAAGCCATAAACAGATTGGCATTTATAAAATATCACTCTGGTGGCAGGATGGAGAATGGATTGAAGAAAACTAAAATTAGCATCTGGGTGATCAGAAGAGTGTCTAAACTGAAACAGAGGCTGTGGGGTTGGAAAGAGCCAGATACAGGGAATCTTTAGGATTTAGAATTGACAGGACTTGCCATTTGATTGGATGTGAGGCAGTGGAGTAGATGATTTCTTTGAGTTTCTGGTTCATATTTCTGGGATACTCTACTAAAGAGTTAGCATACTAAAGAGGAAACAGGTTTCAGAGAGAATAATCATTCTCTTTTGACATCTAGAATTTGCGATTATTTGGGACTTTACAGCGGCTATTCCTTGAGGGCAAGGGAACTGATATTGCTGGCATAGACCATAGGTTATATGGTAAAATCATGAGCAAATAAATCTCATAAATTAAGAGAATGTTGACCAATCGAAAGATTAAAGTTCTTAAGGACAGTGGAGAATAATTAGATGTAGTGAGAATATAGAGAGAATGAATTCGTTGGTGGTTGTGGCCAGAGGGAAGGATATTGGTGTTTAAGACTTAAGAGGTGGAGGTGGTCTTCGCATTCCAAAGACCAGTCCATGGTGGAGAGGTAGGCCCGTTGTGATTAGAATTGAGAAGTTCAGGGTGTTGTTTGGGACTTAATGTCCCATAGCATGTGGAAGAGTCAGCCTTGAGAAGCAGAGAGAGGACCACGTGGTAAAGTCCTTGACATGTGAAGGCTATACCAAGGAGGTTTGTCAGGGTCTGTGATGAAGAGGGGTAGATGAGACGATACGGGCTTCAGAAGTGGAGCGGGTTATGCTCAGAATGGACGTGGAATCCTCTCTAGCTGATTATGGAGGGCTAGATGAGAAGGTCGCGGTATGAGGGAGGATTGGGAAAATCACCTTTCAGGTTCCGTCATCACTTGGCTTCAGTGATCACATTGGCCTTTTCATGAGCTTCTTGGGTTTGCCTGTTACTGGTTTCCAGTCCAGTCTCCTCAGTCTTGTCTAGTGGTTCTCAATCCAGGGTTACTTTGCCCTATAGAGGACGTTTGACAATGTCCAAAGACATTTGGGGTTGTCACAGTGGGGAGAGGGGTGCAACTGGCTTCTAGCGGGTAGAGACTGGGGCACTGCCAAGCATTCCAAATGCACAAGACATCTCCCCCTTTCCCCCAACAAAGAATTACCCAGTGCAAAATGTCAGTAGTGCCAAGGGTGAGAGATCTAGTGATATATGTCTGATCATGTTGTTTTACTTTATTTTCTGAGACAGGCCGGAGTGCAGTTGGGTGATCACAGCTCACTGCCTGCCTTAACCTCCTGGGCTCAAGCGTTCCTCCCACCTCAGCCTCCCAAATAGCTGGGATTACAGGCACATGCCACCATGACCAGCTAGTTTTTAATTTTTTTTTTTTTTTTTTTTAATAGAGACGGGGTCTCCTTAGGTGGCCAAGGCTGGTCTTGATCTCCTGGGCTCAAGTGAGCCTACTGCCTTGGCCTCCCAAAGGGATGGGATTACAGGCACGAGACACCACACCTGGCCATGTCATTTTAATTGTTTCTCTGTCAGAATAAACTCCAGCTTCTTTGGATCTCCGTGGTCTTCCTTCTGCCTTTCAAAACTTTCCCACTTCTACCACTCCTGACCCACTTTCCTTTCCAAACTCTTTCGCCACACTGAAGTGTTGTTGATTTTACTAATTGTCCATGTTTTCTGTCACTTCTGGGGCTCTGTGGACACCACTACTTCTGCTCTTCACTATTATTTCCCAGTTAGGCTCCACTCTTTCTCATAGGATGCTATTCAGAGTTAGATGCCATTCCCTCCCAGACATCTTCTTTAGCCATCTCAGTCTGCATTTTCTCTCTGAAAGGATATGTTGCACATATTATAATTGGCTATTTACCCTGTAATGCCTGAATGCAAATTAAATATTGTGTGAAGGTTTCTTGAACAATGTAATGCTGTGTCCTTGTGTTTACCTGACAGATCTCCCCAGAGTAGTTAGGAGTGGACTCTAGTCCTAGACTCGATTCTTATCCCATCTCCTCCACCTACTTAAGAGGTGAAAACATTTACCCAAGGTCTCATTAAAATTTTTCATGTCTAATAATCCCTGGAGTTGTTTTGAAGATTAAATGAGATTAATTTATAAGGCATTTAGCACAATGTCTAGCACATCACAAATGCTAGGTAATTATTAGTGGTTGGTATTTAATATTATTGCCCTTCAAGTTCTTGTTACAGAATCAGGCATAACTGTTTAATAAATATGCCTTGATTTTGTAAAGAAGAGAGCTGTAGGAAAGCTATGATGACTGCAGTGAGGAGGAACTGGAGAATCTATTCAGTGAATTGTCTTGAATGATCAAAGGTTGCCTATATTTGATAATCTTGAAAACACTTGGGCTGGGTGCAGTGACTCACACCTGTAATCCCAGTACTTTGGGAGGCTGAGGCAGGAGGATCGCTTGAGCATAGGAGTATGAGACCAGCCTAGGCCACATAGAGAGATTCTGTCTTTACAAAAAATTAAAAAACTTAGCCAGGTGTGGTGGTGCACACCTGTAGTCCCAGCTGTTGGAGAGGCTGAGGTGGGAGGATCGCTTGAGCCTGGGAGGTTGAGGCTGCAATGAACTGTGATTGCACTACTGCACTTCAGCCTGGGCAATAGAGTGAGACCCTGTCTCACCAAGAAACAAAAAACAGTAACAATAGCAACAAAACAAAACAAAACAAAAAAAGAGAGAGAGAAAACACTTGGAGACGGAGAAGATGGGAGAAGGGATGGGATATGGGTCTGTTCTGGAATTAGTCTGGGAGTTGACTCTGTATTGGATCTCTGCTGCTGGGCTTATTGCCATCCTCCTTTCTTAATTCATTTTACTTAATTTTTTTTTTTTTTAAATTTTTTTTTTTTTTTTTTAAATTTTTTTTTTTTTTTTTTTTTTTTTTGAGACGGAGTCTCGCTGTGTCTCCCAGGCTGGAGTGCAGTGGCGTGATCTCGGCTCACTGCAAGCTCCGCCTCCCGGGTTCACACCATTCTCCCGCCTCAGCCTCCCAAGTAGCTGAGACTACAGGCGCCCGCCACCACGCCCGGCTAGTTTTTTGTATTTTTAGTAGAGACGGGGTTTCACCATGTTAGCCAGGATAGTCTCGATCTCCTGACCTCGTGATCCACCCGCCTCGGCCTCCCAAAGTGCTGGGATTACAGGCTTGAGCCACCGCGCCCGGCCCATTTTACTTAATTTTACTGCTGTAGTTACCACATTCCTTCACCAACCCTCATGCCCCCATATCTTTCTGGATGAGTGAAAGGGAAATGGAAAGAGTAGGGAAAGCTATGGGGAGGTAACTGCAAATTGTGAAGGGAAATCTGTCGTGCCCACTTGGTGTTATGTTCATGACCATTCCGTAGTGACTCCGTGCTTTCCCTAGGTCAGTCTGTAGAAGTATTACACTCGAATATTGACATATGAGGTACTTATTTAGCTCTCTGTGTGTATGTGTGCAAGTGTCTGGCATACTTGACAGACAATGTGGCATGAAAGAACGAAGCATTTTGCTTTCCCTAGCACCTCACCAAAGAGTAGGACCCTCCATTTCATCTAGAATTCCTAAGACAGGGAGGAACCAGAGTGGGCTGGAGATCGTTTTGCTACATAACATTGCTCTTCTCTTTCAAAGAGTTCGTTTTATTTTCTTGATTGGATAATTTCCTGTGGGATAAAATCATTGATGGGACCAGTCAATACATATAAAGAGGAAGAAATCTGCTTACTAAGTTTTCTCTAAGGGAGACTTTCCAATCCAATATTACTTTTTAGTTACAAAGTTGATTTATTTCATAAAGAATATAGTAAGTGGATATGTATCAAGAAGTTCCTACTTGATTTCTTTCTTTGCAGGCTATGCACTTGATATTTGGTTTGAAAAAAATTGCCTTGGATGGGTAACTTTTCATTACCACAATATTGATTGTATAGTGGGTCAAATTGTGTCCCCTCAAATTATGTCCCCTGTGTTTGTAGTCAGATAGTTCAGTGTAAAGTAGAAGGCTTTTAACATATATTTTAAAAATTGTTAATTATCTGGACTCTATCATTTTAGAAAGAACTTTGTCATGCTTCTTTTCTTTTCTTTTCTTCTTCTTTTTTTTTTTTTTTGAGATGGAGTCTCACCTTGTCACCCAGTTGGAGTGCAGTGGTGCGATCTCGGCTCACTGCAGCCTCCGCCTCCTGGGTTCAAGCGATTCTCATGCCTCAGCCTTCCGAGTAGCTGGGACTACAGGTGCATGCCACCATGCATAGCTAATTTTTGTATTTTTGGTAGAGACGGGGTTTTACCATGTTGGCCAGAGGGCCTTGAACTCCTGACCTCAGGTGATCTGCCCACCCTGGCCTCCCAAAGTGCTTGGTTTACAGGTGTGAGCTATTGTGCCTGGCCATGTTTCTTTTCCTTTTTTTTTTTTTTAATCAATTTATGGTAATTTGTCCCCAGTTACTACTCAGTGAATGTTTGTATGACTGGATCCTGTAGTAATCAGTATCCAAGTTTTTATACATATGCGTTTAAGCATATGTATTTTTAGGTGTGGTTGGAGATTATTATGTTTAAGCCTATTTTGAGATTA
This sequence comes from Macaca nemestrina, assembly GCF_043159975.1. NCBI lineage: Eukaryota > Metazoa > Chordata > Mammalia > Primates > Cercopithecidae > Macaca > Macaca nemestrina. Next base: position 9,041,192 of record NC_092125.1, on the reverse strand, counting down.
TTTTATTTTTCTGATCCGATACATAATTTAATAAATTGCTAATATGTGTTGCCATTTATGTATCTTATTTCAGAGGGCAAAACGGGTGATGTTTTTTCCCTGTAATGCTCAATTCAAGCACATTGTTGCAAAAGTAGTAATGATAATTATTGTTATTCTCCCCACCGTGAAGTTTTCTGAGCTCAGAGGAAATGCTGCCAGTCAGTAGTTTCCTGGATTTTAGCATGCCTCCCAACAGTAAAGGTAGTTGAAACTTAGAAAAATAGATTTTTAGAAAACACACGCATGGCAATCACGCTTTTTAAGACAATGACATACTTTCTTCATGATTGGTTTTTCCTCCTTTAAGAGGATTATGCTGTTTTACATATCCATTTTGACTTTCACAACTGGTCCTTTTTTTTTTTTTTTTATCACCAGTTTGGCAAACAGTGTTGGGTGACTCAGAATTCATTTTGAATTTGTATGATGGACTTTTATTAAAAAGGGTGACTCAGCTCAACTTTTCTGTCATGATTTTCTTTTCTTATCCTTCTCCTGTAGATGCACTGAATATTAATTAGTTCTATTGATGTGACTTGTATTTCTTCTGACCTCCTTTTCCTTTTCTCAAGAGCCAGAAGGAGTATAAAATTGGGAATCCGGCCCCGTGCGGTGGCTCACGCCTGTAATCCCAGCACTTTGGGAGGCCGAGGCAGATGGAGCTTGAGGTCAGGAGTTTGAGATCTGCCTGACCAACATGGTGAAACCCTGTCTCTACTAAAAATATAAACATTAGCTGGGCATGGTGTGGGCGCCTCTAATCCTAGCTACTAGGGAGGCTGAGGTAGGAGAATCGCTTGAACCCAAGAGGCGGACACTGCAGAGCGAGACTCTATCTCAAAAAAAAAAAAAAAAAAAAAAAAAATGGGACTCTATGGCAAAGTGAAGGGATCCTGTACTGAGAAAACATCACTTAATTCAGGAGCTTAAGGAGTTTTTTTTTTGTTTTGTTTTGTGTTTTGTTTTATTTTAGATCCTCTCAATTTGTACTGGACTTTGGAAATCTGAAAGATTTATTCTCCTGTTATTACCTTTATTGTCTAGATCGGGGTTGGCAAGTTTTTCTGTAAAGGGCCAGATAGAAAATATTTTAGGCTTTAGTAAATATTTTACAGTACCTGTCACAACTACTCAACTGCACTGTTGTGGTATAAAAGCAGCCACGGACAATATGCCACGAATAAGCAAGGCTGTGTTTCCTAATACAACTTTGTATTACAAAATGGAGCAGCTGGCCACGTTTGGCTGGCAAACTGAGGTTGGCTAGCCCCTGCTGTATACTCATGTAATATATAGATAGTGAATTTATTCTGTGAGCTTTTCTTTCTGTCTCTAACCATGTGTGGTCACCAGCCAGTCACACAATATTTATGGAATTTTTCTATGAAAAATATAGAGCCTTTTCTTGTTCTTGTGTAGCTGACTATGGAAAGGGGCTACTGGGTGAACAGACACAGCAAGCGGTACAGTAGTTGATAAAGGGTGATAGAGGAGTTTTGAGGTGTTGAGTGGTCAAGTATGCCCAGAACCTGGAGGCCCAGTGTAGAGGAGGAGGGCCAGAAGAGGCGTCTTAACAAAGGGTGCTGTGGCCAGGGGCGGTAGCTCGCACCTGTAATCCCAACACTTCGGGAGGCCAAGGGGCGGATCACTTGAGGTCAGGAGTTTGAGACAAGCCTGGCCAACATGGTGAAAGCTTGTCTCTACTAAAAATACAAAAATTAGCTGGGTGCAGTTGTGTGCGCTGAGGCAGAATAGCTTGAATCCGGGAGGCAGAGGTTGCAGTGAGCTGAGATTGTACCAGTGCACTCCAGCCTGGGCGACAGAGCAAGACTCCATCTCAAAATAAATAAATAAATAAATAAATAAATAAATAAATAACGAAAGGGAAGAAAAAAGAAAAGAGAAATGCTGCCTGGGACCCAGAGGCATTTGTGAAGACTTCTGGAAGAAGCGTTTAAGAAGTGAACCCTATCTCGGGGAGCCGCTGGAGGGCGTTCGGTGGAGGAGTATAATGTGGTCAGTTGCATGTTTTAGAGGGAGCATTCTGGGTGTTAGAGGAGTGTGGACGGAGAGGTGTGCTGTGTTTGTGGTTGGGATGCTGGAAGACTCTGAGGAAACTGTTGCAGCAATCCAGGAGAGACAGAATGCCTTCAAGAAGCTATGAAGGAGTTAGGTAGTAGAAAGTCCTTTTATTTTTAAAAAGTATTATGTGTGGGCGGGGCACGGTGGCTCATGGCTGTAATCCCAGCACTTTGGGAGGCTGAGGCAGGCAGATCACTTGAGGTCAGCAGTTTAAGACCAGTCTGGCCCAACTGGTGAAACATCATCTCTACTAAAAAAAAAAAAAAAATACAAAAATTAGTCAGGCATGGTGACGCATGCCTGTAGTCCCAGCTACTTGGGAGGCTGAGGCCAGAGAATCGCTTGAACCCGGGAGCTGGCGGTTGCAGTGAGCCAAGATTGTGTCACTGCACTTCAGCCTGGGCAAGAGAGCGAGACTCTGTCTCAAAACAAACAAACGAAAAATCACATACGGTCACACAATTTTTTCCCCCTTTTAAAAGACTTCCAAGTATCTAGGGAGTTGCGCTAGTGCAAGAATCAGAGCTTTTCCTTTAACAAATCATACATCTTAATTTTCTTTTCATAATACCATAATAGTTAATTAATAAAATAATCTTATTTATATTTGGGAAAGAAATTTGGGACTAAAAAAAGGCAGATTCTAATTATACTTGGATTAATATTGTTACTTCTACTAATCTCAAACTCTAAGAGTCAGACGGGCTTGTTAAACACAATTTGCTGGCCCCACCCCCGAGTGTCTGACTCAGCTGGTCTGAGTTAGGATCAGAGCATTTGCATTTCTAACAACTTCCCAGGTGGTGCCCATGATGCCGGCTGCAGTTCTAACAATTTCCCAGGTGATGCCCATGATGCCGGTCTGGTCCGGGGACCACACTTTAAGAAGCACTGCCTCAGAGGGTAGACGTGAGAAGCCTTGGGGATTTGGTGGCTCGTATAAAGGTAAGGGAGCGGGCAGAGACAAGGAGGATGTCCAGGTTTCTGGTCTGAGCACTAGGGTACAGGGTGATGCAATTCGCTCTGTGTGTAAAATTCACAATGAGGAGCAGGTTGCGGGGATGATTCATTCAATTAAAATCCTACTGAATTTGAGGGTACCTCTTTAAATATATACAAAAAGGCAGTTAGTTATTTGTATCTGAGGTCAGGAGAGAGAGCCTAGGAGGAGAGAGATTGATGAATCTTCAGTGTGCAGATGATGCTTGAAGCCGTTATGCTCTGGAAAGTGCCTGTGGAGTGGGAAGCAAGAAGAGACTGACATGTAGATAAATACTTACCCAATTAGGGGGAAAAAGATACAAGGAGAATGATAAAGAGAAAAACACAAGATAGTTTTTAAAAAGGAAGAAGGAGTGTTAAGTGATATTCAGTGTTGCCAAGAGATCAAGATTAAGACTGAAAGCTATTGATAATGCCCTTGTAGAGAGGAATTTGGAGCGCTGAGAGCACTGCCCAGATTTCAGCAGGTTGAGGTTTGGAGCCAGGGGTGTAGGGTGTGGTGGGAAGATGGGAGGTGAAGTCAGTCCACGTGTGTGATTAGCTCAAGAGCTTCTGTGCCAGCTCACTTGGGCTTTTTGCCCAGGTAGATGCATCGGAAGGTTAGTGAGGGTGGGAATTGAAGATACCAGCCTAAAGCGGTGGTTTAAAGAGTAGGCTACAAAGTCAGAAGACCAGAGGGGGTGAATGGCAGAAAGGAGGGCAGCCAAGATTCTCAAGGTCTGCAGGCTAAGGGGGTTCAGATAGGATGCCTACAGGTATTATTGGGTAGGTAACTTGGTTTTAGTTGGTAAACTGCTAGAGGGTGTGGCCTGGTGAGTGGTCTGCTGGCTAAGATTGTGTGAAGGTGAGTGCTTGCATTGGCGTACTCTTACTTTCTTTCTTCCTCTGGATGTGAATGGTTTGCTAATCGTGATTCCCATTCCAGTATGTAACCTGTTTTCAGGTCATTGTCCGTTTTTTTGTATTGGTGCTTAAAAAACAAAACAAAACTGTTTTCAGTATTTAAAAACACATTAAGCTTTCTATGTACCAGGCTCTGTTTTAAGCACTTTACAATTATTAACTGTATTAATCTTCATTACAAGCCTGGTGAGATAGTTTTTATTTTCCTTTTGCAGAATGCACTGAAGCACAAGAAAATTATGTTCATTCTCTTCCTTGCTTTGAAGTTCCATTATCAGCACAAAACCTTCGACTGCATTTTTGCATTTCTGGCTATCTCTGGCCCTAACTTGCCGCAACACAGATCCATGCAGGTGGAAACACAAAGCTGTTTTCTCCTTTGGGTATATAGTGTGTAAAATGACTGCTGGGGCCTGCTGTTTTCCTGGGAGTGACTTCTCTTTCTGTGCTTTGTGTTTTTAATTCATGCTATTTACAGGATTTTATATGTAGAGCAGCTGATGTCCAGGTTAAATGCTGTGGATGGGGGGGAGTCCCTTCCATTTAGCAGCAGTTTTCGATTTATGGTATTCCCTGATTCCCACTATCAGACATAGCCTATCCCAGGATATGGGAAGAATTTTCCTGTTTTAATTATTTCAAGCCATGTGTCTGCACAGTGTACATATTTGACCAATTTGCTGTTTTATGAGGGAATAATAAAAATATCAAAACTGAAGAAGACCTTAGCAAGTATTTAATATAGCCCAGTTCTCTTAAATTGGCAAGCGAGGATATTGGAGCTCAAAAGGTGAGGCGACTTTTCTGTCCAAAATAGATTTGACAGAGCCAGGATCTTAGTCTCCTGCTGTTCAGGGCAATTTGCTTTTTCCCCACGCCACACTGCCTTCTATTAGAAAAGGAAATTGTTTTTCATTTAAAACGGAGTCTAACTTTCCTCATATTATTGGTAGCTAATGGCCCTGTGCATTCGTTAAATGTAGTTGGGTAACAAATATTTCTTTAATAAACTAATTACCTCACTTCTGGGTCAGGCCAATGTGTTATGAAGGTGTTATGTGTTATGAAGAATCCTGGACATTTTTAGAATTTACTTTTAAGAAAATACTAGGCATTCAAAGGGATGCTTTTAAGAAAATACTAGGGATTCAAAGATGGAAGACAGCCTAAGACAAGAGTGGAGCTTAGCATGATAATCTGCATGAGAAATCTGCATGAAAAATAACAGACGACGGTATTTTATGTATTTGTTTGTTTGTTTATTTATTTATTTTTGAGATGGAGTCTCTCTCTGTCATCCAGGCTGGAGTGCAAAGGCACGATCTCAGCTCGCTGCAAACTCCTCCCCCTGCAAACTCCACCCCAGGGTTCTAGCGATTCTCCTACCTCAGCCTCCCGAGTAGCTGGGATTACAGGTGCCCGCCACCACACGCAGCTACCTTTTTTGTATTTTTAGTAGAGACGAGGTTTCACCAGGTTGGCCAGGATGGTCTTGAACTCCTGACCTCAGAAAATCCACCCGCCGTGGCCTCCTGAAGTGCTGGGATTACACACGTGAGCCATGACGCCCAGCCCTGTACTTTAAATACCATGGTGAAATGAGAACTTTGAAGAGTTTTAAGTGTCTCCTATGTTTGCATTTTGTGCAGTGAAATGAAGAGGAGAGGATAGTTGCTGAGACTGGATTTCACTGTCTCCTCTTAGGACAGGAGAGAATGTGTCTATGTGGCACGTTGGGCAGGGCTCACATGGGGCTTCTGAGGGAAGTCCTCAGAAGTTGGGTGGTTGAGTTGGGACATTTGGCCTGGGGGAACCAGATGCTCAAAGCCACAATTTTTAAGGCAATTTAGACTTAGTTCCCATGATGCTTTGTGTGGAAAAACTTGGCTACACTGATTCATTTGGAAGTAGCTACATGAGACGAGGACAGTTTTGATCAGACTGATGGGATGTGCTTTGGGTGCAGATCATAAATATATCAGAGTCTCCCTGTAGCTTTGAAGTTGCAAGAGGGCTGTGTTTAAGCCTGTAGGTAGGAGTACGGTGGCTTCATTGTCATCACTGTTTTCTGATATTGAGCTGCTCATGGTCCTAGTTAGGCTGTACTGAGGCTCCTTCTGACCCAGTCAGGAGCATGAAAAGAGGGTGTCTTTGAAAAAAACAAAGCTGCTAGTGCAAAGCCAAAATATAGCTGAGATTAAAGACTATAACGAACTGAGCTATTTTGAATCTGAAAGTTACCTCATGTTTTGGTAAATATTAATTGTATTTTGATTATATTTACTGAAGACGGATGGACAAGAGGACTTCTGAGCCATGGTCCCAGGGTCACAGGACAAGTGGAGAAAACCTTTTCTTATTTATTTATTTATTTATATATTTTTTGGGGGGCGGGATAAAGGTCTTTATTGAACAACCTTATCTGACTCAGTAACAAAAGAGCAGGAGGCAACAATTCCCCCAGAAGTCTGCAGCCGTGTCCACCCTTGGTGGCAGGATGCATGGCCCACTGATACATCAGCTGCAGTTCAGAGCCCCTGGTGGTCACTTAAAGATCATAATTGGGGTTCTTCCGAAGGATAACAAAACCTTCCAGAACAGGGGTAACAGGAAGAAATTCCTCAGTGGCCAATTCTGCCCGTTCCCCGTGGGCCAACAACACTGGGGTTGTATGTGTCTGGATCCCTGTGATGGTCTTGGGCTTGCCAGCCTGGCCCACCACGTCCACTGCCTGGTCCACACAGACAGACACTGGCAACGGCCACAGGTCCTCATCAAACGTAACCAGCGTTCGGGGCTGCATGGCAGCCACCAGCCCACACAATACATAGTGTGATTTGCCCAGAATAATGTTTCAAACATCCAGGAAAGAGACAAGCACAGTGAACAGCCCAGCCATGGCCACTGGACTCATAAGCTGCCAGTCACTGTGGTAGGGGCAGAGGGTAAGTGTACCCTTCCCTAAATGTGTCAGGCCTTGTGCCAAGCACATCATGAAGAGGTGGTTGGGGTCCTTGGCATGATATTGAGCTAACTGGTGCAACATTACAACCAGACGGGCATTATTGGTACCACTGCCCACCATGCCCATGGCAAAAATGGAGTTAAAGGAAACTTCTGGATCAGCATCATGAGAGAATTTGCTTAGGGTATCCAGAATGTTGAGTCGTGGATTTGAAACAGAGATGAGGGCCAGTGCTCAAGGTACAGCCCTCCGGAGTGTAGGTTCCCCATATCTCAGCAAGTGGCCGGAGGTTCGTAGTGCCATCTCTGCACCAGTCTCCCCCATAGCAATAAGGGCCATCCCCAGAACAGCCACTCCCTGATGTGCTCCCATGTTTCTTTCCCAGAAAGAAAGCAGGAGTTTCCTTTTTGTCCTTGTCCTTCTTTTCCTTCTTGTCTTTGTCTTCCTCCTCCTCTTTGGAGTCAACGTGTTCACTACAAATGTGGAGCAGCTGCTGCACCTTCAGCGCATTCCCAGAGCCTGCATATGCACACACATCCGCCAGTGTGTCGGCAAAACTGCGGAATGGCTCTGACGCGACCTCCAGTGCAGCCAGGATTGCCTCGATGGCCTCACCCTTCCCCAGGTGATTGAGACCCAGTCCAAGAGAAAGCCAACGAGTGTAAGTGTCCTTGAGTTCAGCCTCTGACTTCTCCATGATGGTCTGAAGGATAGTGGAAGTTACATCTCCATTGCAGGACCCCACTGCCATCATTCCAGAGACTAGAGCTGTCCCACCTGCCACCTCCATGCTGGACTTTGAATCTCCCATCACAGGCAGCAGCAGTGTTAGGACATCTTCACGATTTGAGCCAGCGTAGGCCAAGCCTAGCCCAAAGATGGAACTACGTTTCATGGTGTTGCTTTGTGGAGGACATAATCTGAGAGCAGTCCCAGAGCAGGGTCACACTCATTCCGGATCCCAGAGTTCACTTTGCCTGTGAGCTCCTGACTTAATGTAGTCCTCACAGGAGTACAGGTATTTGTCAGTCTGGGTGAAGCCACTATCCACATCCCACAGCAGAATCATCCCCAGAGATGCAGCCGCACTCGACGTTCCGTGGTCCTTGTTCTTGTAAAGCCATTTGTTGCCATCATCTGTTAGCAGCTTGTCTTGGCTAAAAGCTGCATTCACAAAGCCATTCGCAAAAGAGGAGGCCAGGTTCATGCGGGCAGAGTCCACCTGAGAGCCACTACCCCCAAACCTGGTGTTCTCTAGGTGGGTTTTGCAGATGTCCTCAGGCACCTGGGGCTCCACGATGTCCGGCTCCTGAGCTACGGCCAAGAAGTTGCTGTTGAGCGGTACACTGGACACGATCTCTGCCAGGTGCTCATACTCCGCGACATCTTCCCTCAGCTCCAGGAACACCCCGTGCCGGCCTAGCATGAATGCCATCTGTTTCCGCACGACCGCATCCCTGCAGGATGTGAAGATGTCTTCTACCCTCTCCGTGTCATTGAGCAGCGAGGCCAATCTCAGGACTTCAGGGAAGCAGCTAAACTTTCAGAACACACCCAGGGCACAACGCAGTAGGGCTGAGTTCTCAGACTCAGGCACGTCATTCGCATAACTGGTGAGATAAAGGCAGACCTTTGTGTGTGTGCATTCTCATCGATGTCCTTCTCCAGCATGTCTACCTGCTCAATTTCCATAAGCAGGTTGCAGGCCTCATGCTCTGCATTGTGGGCCATGTTGTAGGGGATGATTTCCTTCACCAGAGTGAGCAGTGGCTGCTGCTGGACCTTCTCTGCGTCATCCAGCTCCTGCCACTCCTTAGCCACTTCTCCTGCCAGATGCCTGACATACTCATGACCCCATGACGCCAACTCCTTCTGGGAGCCTACTGGCTGATACCTGAGGCACTCACACTCCCCACTCACGGCCGTGGCCAAAACAGAGATGATAGCAGCAGCAAAATGCTTATTCTCCGCAGGGCCCATGTTCTCAAAGGTTTCCTTCAGTTTGCCGTAGTGTGGATGCAGAAATTGAGAGGCTTGGGCGCTGAAGTCATAGAAGTTGTAGAAGAACGAATCTGCCTTCGCAATTCCTCCAGCACTGGTCAACACAGGGATGTGTCCTTCTCCCCGAGTCATTCCACGAGCATCTCCAGTTCCTCTCGAAGCTGTTTCTCCTCCTCAGACAGCTCCTGTTTTTTGTTCTTGTCCCCGGCATCCTGCCACTCCTTGCCACTTGACTTCTTGTCGGCGCTGCCGGGGAGCCGCCGCTGGGGGCTGCACTGGCGTCTTGTCCCGGCCTCCCTCCTCCACCTCTGCTGCTACTGCCCTTTATGTTTTAATTTTCATGGGTACATCATAGTGTGTGTATGTGTGTGTGTGTGTATATGTGTGCGTATATATATGTATGTGTGTATCTGTGTGTGTGTGTGTGTGTGTGTATATGGGAAAAACTTTTTCTTTAGTATTGTATTTGAAATGCACCTAATGTTTTTACTACAATGAGGCAATTTTTCTTTTTCTTTTTTTTTTTTTTTTTTTTGAGACAGGGTCTGGCTCTGTGACCCAGACTGGAGTGTAGTGGTACAATTATATGACACTGCAGCTTCAGACTGTTGAGTAGCGAGCACCACAGGCATGTACCACCACACTCTGCTCATTTTTATATATTTTGTAGAGACAGGCTCTGGCTGTGTTGTGCAGGCTGGTCTTGAACTCCTGGCCTCAAGTGATCCTCCTGCCCCAGCCTCCCAAAGTGCTGGAATCACAGGTGTGAGTGAGGGCGCTGGGACAATGAGGCAATTTTCATATTCAAAATAGATGGCAGCCGAAGCCAGGCCACAGGTCGAGGCAGAAACCTTGCGTTATGAGCCTTAGAAAGCTACAACATTTGACACAATCCCCTGCAGACAGGGGCGCTCGGGAGACAGGTTTTGAGCTTCATGCATCAATTAGCTGGTCTTTGAGGGTGACATCTGTTGGTACATATAATCACTCTTCTTCCCGGGTGTCAATTGTGTAACTGAAAGATGGGGTCTACATATGCCACGTTCAAAATGATTTTAAAAAAAAATAGTATGGCCTGGTGCAGTGGCTCGCACCTGTAATCCCTGCACTTTGGGAGGCCAAGGCGGGCAGATCACAAAGTCAGGAGATCGAGACCATCCTGGCTAACATGGTGAAACCCCGTGTCTACTAGTAAAATAATACAAAAAATCAGCCGAGCTTGGTGGTATGTGCCTGTAGTCCCAGCCACTCGGGAGGCTGAGGCAGGAGAATTGCTTGAACCCAGGAGGCGGAGGTTGCAGTGAGCTGAGATCACGCCACTGCACTCCAGCCTGGGCGACAGAGCGAGACTCTGTCTCAAAAAAAAAAAAAAAAAAAAAAAAGTATGGCCAGACACAGTGACTCACACTGTAATCCCAGCACTTTGGGAGGCCACGGTGGGCAGATCACTTGAGGTCAGGAGCTCAAGACCAGGCTAGCCAACATGGTGAAACCCCATCTCCATTAAAAATACAAAAAATTAGCCAGGCGTGGTGGCATGCAACTCTAGTCCCAGCTACTCGAGAGGCTGAGATGGGAGAATCGCTTGAACCCAGGAGGCGGATGTTGCAGTAAGCTGAGACTTTGTCTCAAAAAATAAAAATAAAAATAAATAGTATATAGTGAAGAGTAAGTGCCTAATTTACTATGTAGTAAGAAAACATTCACTTTCCTTATAGGCTGTTTTGAGTTTATTTAGGAACTTGCCCCCAAATAAGTGAACACCAATCTAGTATCGTTATTGTACCATTTCACTTGACAGTTGTTGTAGGGTCTGTTCTTTAAAATGGAATCTTGATAGAATGGGAATTTCAGACGCATTTTGGAGATAAGCTGTAAAGAACTAATGGAGGATGATGTTCTCCTCAGGGTAAGATGGAAGACGGGGCAATGAGACCCCATGGTGAATGCAGATTAATGAATCTAAGTGGGTCTGTTTGGTTTTTTCCAGTTTAGTTGGCCGGAGTGGAGGAACGAGTCATAGAAAATTGAGGCTTTTAATTTCTTGTTTCTTCATGCCATGACATTCAGTACTGACTGAGGGTCAAGCCCTGTGCTAAGTATTTAACATGATCACTTCAATTAATTGGTCTTAACTTAAATAACTCAGTTAATCTGACTTCCATTTTCTGATGTGAAAACTGAGACTTAGGGTAACTTGCCCAGAGTCGATCGTTTTGTAAGCAGCAGAAGATGGAATTCCAACGCACAAAGGCTGACTCTACTTCTTGTGCCCTTTCTCCACCCTCCATAGCCAATCTGTTGACCTTTTGTCTCTTTCTGTTGCCATCACTCTGGTCCAAGTCACCTTAGTGTTGAGCTTGGTCTCAAGCGGTAGTCCCCTAATTAGTCTCCATGGGTCCACTCTGCTCCCTTTGGTTCCTTCTCCACAAAAGAGTGATTTTTTTTTTTTTCTTTTTAAAAGAGGATTTCTCTCTGTCACCCAGGCTGGAGTGCAATGGAGCAATCATAGCTCACTGCAGCCTCAAACTCCCGGACTCAAGTAATCCTCCCACCTGGGCCCCCCAACGTGCTAGGAATACAGGTGTGAGCCATTGCACCTGGCCCTGATTTTTAAAAACCAAGTCCAATCTTGTTACACTTGGAGATGCTTTACCCTAGGGTGCTACTGTAGCTCTTATTTGTGATCTACAGGGACCTCCCTTAGCTACCTCCTGGCTAGGTCGGCAGCTTCATCTTATGCTATTCCGTGTTACTGTGCTACCTGGCAATATTTATAAAATGCAAATTCTTGGGCTCTGCTTCTGGAAAGTCTGATTGACTAGATCTGAGACTGGGCTCTGGGAATATGAATTTTTGTTAAGCCAGATTTGGGAAAGTCTTGCTCTAGAAAGTGTGTTCTGTGAATGTTAGTTGCTACTTCGCCATGGAAGCTGCTCTTGTCTTTTATTTCACTCACCTTTGAATTCTCAAGAGTTACAATACAGCTCTGCTCATGAGAAGTGCTGTGCCAGAGCTAAGCCTTAATAACAAAACAGTTTCCCTGGATTGATCATTATTATGACTTTGGTTAACTTCCTGTGTGTAATTGAGAAACTGCTCAGCCAAGAGAGACGGAGAGACACATGGAGAGACACATGGAGAGACACAGAGACAGAGAGAGAGAGGGAGAAAGAAAGAGGAAGAAAGAGAGAGAAAGAGAAAAAGAGAGAGAGAAGGAGAGAGAGAGAGACTGAGACTGAGTTTGTCTCCAGTTGGGGTTAACAGAATTTTCGGTGGAATTAACACCACTTTTTATTTCTTACAAGAACTTTCTCTATTTAACCTTTTCTCTATTTGAAAAAACTTGAGATGTAAAATGCAGATGTTCATGCCCAGATATGTTGCTGAATGAAATCTCTGTATATTGGCCGGGCACAGTGGCTCACACCTGTAATCCTCAGCACTTTGGGAGGCGGAGGCGGGTGAATCACAAGGTCAGGAGATCGAGACCATCCCGGCTAACACGGCGAAACCCCTAAAAATACAAAAACTTAGCCGGGCGAGGTGGCGGGCGCCTGTAGTCCCAGCTACTCGGGAGGCTGAGGCAGGAGAATGGCGTGAACCCGGGAGGCGGAGCTTGCAGTGAGCCGAGATCATGCCCCTGCACTCCAGCCTGGGCGATAGAGCGAGACTCCATCTCGAAGAAACAAAAAACAAAAAAAATCTCTGTATATTAAATGTAATCTTATTCAATATATACTGTACCCATAAGCCTAAACCCCAGGGTTTTTCTTCCTTTTGCTTCTTCCTTTATATATTAACACGTTTTTCGAAATGTGCTTTTGAAATATAAGGGGTTGTAAAACATTGAACTTACAGAATGTGGAGAATAAAATAACCATTTTTGTACTTATCAAAGTTTCAAACAACCCTACAAAAATTTGGAAAACTTTTGCAAGAATCTTGTCTGTAAGGTTTATATTCTAGATTAAGAAGTTATTATGTAATGCACATACAGATACAGATAAAATTACTTTTCACAGATTAATTTTTACAGATATTTTTGTCTACCTTTATCACCAAGTATTTGATTTGTAAGTTATTTAGTTGCACCTCATATGTGTGCATAAAATGAGCAAGCTACTATTTATGTCACATTATTTCAGTTCTTTGTTTTTGGTTAATTCTAGCATTTGTATTGCATTAAATTATTTTATTGCACTGTTGATTTTTATTTTCCCCATTTGTACTGAAGAGAATGTTAGGTTGACATTTCTTCTTGGCATGTCTCTAAGCTCAGCAAATATAGCAACCGAGGTGCTAAATTTCAGTCAAAAATAGAACTCCTCAGCCTCATTTTGGAAATTTCTTCTCATTCATGCACAGGGATTCTAGTGTCAAATTTTTAGCTCTGCCCTCTGCTGGTCATTTCAAATTATGCAGAAGAATTCTCAGAATAGTGTTCATTTCCAAATAGAAGGAGTTTCAGGAAGGCGTCTTAAAATTTCACCCCTGCAAAATATATTCCAGGAAAATTAATTGTAATAGCTTTACATTTTAAAATTAAAAATTCTTTGAGGTAAATTTTTGAAATTAGAGAGGAGTAAAATCTTTATAGATTTTTCAAGAAAAAAAGCATTTGTGTTTTTTTTTCCCCCAAGTACAGGTGGAAACAAACACGGTTACAGTAAAGGTAACAATAACATTAGAGAAAACAATCTGATATGTATAAATGCTAATGTTGATTAAGTATTTTTTGTCCTCTTCTGATATAGCACTTACTCCATTAAAATCTCTTGATAGGTTAAAATAACACAACTTCCTTTTCAGATAAAATGGATTTTTAATTAAGTTGTATTTGCTAAAGGGTTATATGCTCCTTTAGCTAAATGATTAACCATTATTGAAATATGTTTTCACTTTTAAGGATGTGAACAAAAATTTTGTACAGAAGCTTATATCAAGGTACAAAGATCATGGTTGCTTATAGATACGGCAATCCTTCTTCCAGCCATCAAGCAGTCCTTCAGCCAGCCGTCAGACATAGTCAACAAATAACTGGGTGGAAACTGGGTAGTGTCTTCTGTGTACAGAAGGAAAATGGTTATGGATGAAACAAGACATCAGTCCATCCCATGCGCTCATTAATTATGAACAAGAAGCAATGCCTGTAAGCATGAGGAAAGTTTTTACAACGTGAGACCAAGAAAAACAGGGAAGGCATATCTTGCTTACAACCTTGTTGGATCAAAGCTTTAATTAAGGTCAAACTGACATTTAATAATAATTTGAGACTAAAATCCAGCTAAAGAGTACTGAGCTAGGTGATGAAAATTGGTTTCGTTTCTCAACTCTTACCAATGGTGTGGCCTCACCAGTAACAGTCAAACTAAACCCTCTAATGACCTGTTTAATGCTAATAGTCACCATTTTCTGAGTTCTTACTTTGCTGGGGGTTTTACACATATCATTTGATCTTTAACACCCCTTGGACGTTTTGTCAGGTGTGTTTTTTATAAAGAGACTGGTCATAATAATTAGCAGAGAAGCTATTCAGATCTAGGTATGTTAAACTCTGAAATGCCTGCTCCTAACTGCTGTGCCTATTATGCAGAAGTCCCTAAATCTATTTTGGAATAATCATTACAGGCTATGCATCCACATGTATTAGCATTTCACAAGTATGTTCAAAGGCAAAGAGATTATGGGTTCTCACAGGAACTTTCCCTTTATCCATAGCTTCAGAAGATAAAAAATATGTAGTAGAACCTAAACCATCCTTCTATGGGACTATACATGGATATTATGCATAAATATCCTGGCTTCTAAGTCCCAATTGTTGTGTTGATTTAAGGACATGGTCTTTAGAAATGACTTGTTCAAATTCTCTACTTTATTCTCTTGAATTATATTTGGGATGAAGCACTGCACGTGAAGGCCGACCTTGTTTTTAAATGATGATAATAAGTGTAGCCATAATGGCTATATGGTCTACTAACGGGTGAGTCAATTCCCATTCTAAGCACCAACAAGGCACCCTAGTCTATAAGTAGCAGAGCATGTCACAGATCTTAATCTCAGTTCCAGCTTGCTTCCTGTGCTATACGTGGTTGGTGACAGATCTTAAGGCTGAGCCCTTATTTTAGCTTTGCTTTCTGTGAAAAGAGACCCAACAGGCAGCTTTAATATATGTGCTACTTCTGCTTGGTATGTGTTTTCCCGGAGCACATTGTTCAAACCTCACCTTCAGCTAACACCTTTGAGAAAATGTAAGCTCCGGTGTGGGCAAAGTCTGGATTCTGAGAGACAGGAGTCTTAGAAAATTGTGAATGCAGTTTCGTACAGTGTTTCTTTTTGCTTAAGAAAATCTTTATGATAGGCATTTAGACGTTGCCCCGCTCAGCTTGAGACTTGCTATCTAATTTTAAGACTGAATCACTGAAAAGTGTAAGTCTGCCTCTGAAGGAGCAGAACTGTCTGTGTAGCAAAGCAGAGGAACCAATGGACTTTTTCTTTATTTTTTTTGAGATAGGGTCTTGCTCTGTTGTCCAGACTAGAGTGCAGTGGTGCTATCATAGCTCACTGCAGCCACAAACTCCCAGGTTCAAGCGATCCTCCCACCTTAACCTCCCTAGTAGCTGGGACTACAGATGTGTACCACCTAGCCCATCTAATTTTTTTTGTTTTTTTAATAGAGATGGGTTTTTGCCATGTTGCCCAGGCTGGTCTCGAACTCCTGGGCTCAAGCAATCCTTCTGCTTCGGCCTCCCAAAGTGCTGGGAATACAGGCATAAGCCACCATGCCTGGCCTCCAATGGACTTTTTAATGCATGTCACTGTTCTGAATTAATCCCTGCTATCAGCACTTTTCATATTCTCTTTTCTTATTCCTTCTGGAGGGTAGGTACCACCATGGGCTCTGACATTTACAGAATACACATAAGTCTCCCCTCTGTCTAATCCTGTCCTGATCCTGTCTCCTCTAGGCCCAGTCTAAATCTTCCGTGCTCTTCACTGGACCCTTTTGATACTCTGAGCTCATTTAAAAGAAAAAGAAAAAAGAAAAAAAAAAAAAGCCTTACATTCCTTTCATTCCTTCCTTTAACTCAAAATTGGTTTCCTTTTATAAGGCTATAGTTTTTGAAATTCACCCCACTCTAATTCCTTCCTTTGCATCTTCTACTGTCATAGAGCCAGGAGGAGGATGTGTGTGTGTGTGGGTGGGTTCCATATGCGTGACCTTTTGTTTCCGTTTCCAAATTTGTCCTAGCAATAGCATCATGCGGTAGACTCATACATACCAAGCTCTCTTCTTCTTACGCTTGTTCCCAGCATGGTGGCCCTGTTGCCTGTGCCTGCTTCTGGGATGAGCTAGGATTAAGTAGAGACAACATCCCAAGGAGCTCATGTCATGCTAGAATACCAATCTAGGAGATTCTGTTTCTGGAACCCTTGCTGCTCTACTAAGCAGATCCATGCAGAGAGAAGCCTGCCACTGGCTTGGCATTTCTCAGCCTTTCAACCCTGCGGAGTGTCTACTTTGCAACTCACCACCTCCTTCTCCCTTACTCAGAGCCATCAGTGATTATTGGAGACAGCCACAAAACACTGGCAATAAAATCCACTAAACTTTCCAGAGGCCCAGTCTGAGTTGTTCGCTGCGTAGCCCTGTGATTTTGGGCGAGTTACTTCTTTGAGACTTAGTGTTTTCATCTGTGAGGTGAGGAAAATCGAAGAGTTTTGGTGAGGATGAGATAAAATATCAGGCACCTATGTAAGAGAACATTATAGAGTATGTGTGGTAGAATCCCCAGCTGGGTATGAGTCTTGGCTTTGCTGGGTGATTGCTATGTGGCACTGACTGGCTCACTTGTCCTCTGTGGGCTTGGTTCCTAGTTGTTAAGATGGAGGGTTAATGATATTTACAACGTGGGTTGTAAAGGGGCTAGGGCAATGCCCAGCATGGAATGGGGACTGAGTGGATGCTAGAGCCATTTTATCATCATTTTTGCTGTTATATTCATGGCAGGACTTTTTCAGGCAAAATTCATGTATCATCTCATTTAATCTCGGTTCTCAAAAAGTACCCCTTGAGCTGGTTGTATTTACGGTTTTTTTTTTTCTTCTTTTGAGACAGTTTCACTTTGTCATTCAGGCAGGCGTGCAGTGGTGCAATCATAGCTCACGGCAACCTCAGCCTCCTGGGCCGAAGTGATCTCGCACCTGAGCCTCTCTAGTAGCTGCTACCACAGGTGCGTGCCACCGTGCTCGGCTAATTTATTTATCTATTTATTTTTTGTAGAGATGGGGTCTCACTATGTTGTCCAGGCTGGCCTTAAACTCCAGGGCTCAAGTGATCCTGTCACCTCGACTTCCCAAAATCTTAGGATTACAAGTGTTAGCCACTACTCTCAGCCTGTGTGATACTGTTTTATAGGCCAGGGACCAAATGTTCTCACAGTGAAATTTCTAGAAAAAGATGGAATTATGATTTAAGCCCAGAAGTTGCCTCATTTAAATTCTATGAACTTTTTGTTAGATTATGATAAAGCTAACATGTAGTAAGGGATTCAAGAAGTGTTAATACCAGCCGGGCGCGGTGGCTCACACCTGTAATCCTAGCATTTGGGAGGCCGAGACAGACAGATCGCCTGAGGTCAGGGGTTCGAGACCAGCCTGGCCAACATGGCAAAACCCCATCTCTACAGAAAATATATATATCAGCCAGGTATGGTGGCGCATGCCTGTAATCCCAGCTACTCGGGAGGCAGGAGAATCTCTTGAACCCAGGAGGCAGAGGTTGCAGTGAGCCAAGATCGCTACACTGCACTCCAGTCTGGGCGACAGAGTGAGACTCCATTAAAAAAAAAAAAAAAGAAGGGTTAATACTCACAAGGCCTACCCAGTTAAGAAGAATACATGTCCATGTCTTAGGAGAACTTACGTTCTCGTTGGAGATAGGGAGCAGACAGACAATGCATCAAAGAGAATTCTCAGTTCAAACACAGTGAATGCTGGCACAGATGGTACAAAGTGCTCTGGGAACACAGATGAAGCAATAAACTCCACCTGCACAAGTGGAAGAAGGCCCTGTTCTAGAAAGATGGCATTTGAAGCAGCACGTGAAGGTTAAGTAGGAGTTTTCCAGGTGGAAAAGGCAGGTCATTCATGGCAGAAAACCTGATTTCTGCCTCAGAGATATGGTTGGCTGTGAAAGATCCTGACACATTCAAGAAATGGTGAGCAATTCCAGTGGCAGAAACCAAGGTGGGCTGTGAAGGATGGGCGGGGACAGGGACGGGAGATACCTGTTGCTAAGGGCATCTTCACAGGCACATCAGCAATCTCAATTCTATCTCAGAATCATTGGAGGTCTCAAATATTTGTATTTACTTATTTTTAAAAGTTACTCAAGTGTAGTAGAGAGAAGAAGGAAAGAGTAAAACAAGGAATTTGGTCTCTAACTGACTGTGAACAATCAATTGAAATCAATTGAAATAACTCACTACCCTTGGACCAACCAGAGATCTCAGATTTGTAGTAGCAAGAAAGAAATACGCTAATCTTTTCCTTCCTTCCTTCCTTCCTTCCTTCCTTCCTTCCTTCCTTCCTTCCTTCCTTCCTTCCTTCCTTCCTTCCTTCCTTCCTCCCTCCCTCCCTCCCTCCCTCCCTCCCTCCCTCCCTTCCTCCCTCCCTTTGTCTCTTCCTCCCTTCCTTTCCCCTCCCCTCCCCTCCCCTCCCCTCCCTTCCTCTCCCCTCCCTTCCCTTCCTCTCCCCTCCCCTCCCTTCCTCTCCCCTCCCCTCCCTTCCTCTCCCCTCCCCTCCCCTCCCCTCCCCTCCCCTCCCTTCCTCTCCCCTCCCCTCCCCTCCCTTCCTCTCCCCTCCCTTCCCTTCTTATTCATCTCAATCACTTTGGGCTCTCAAATCTAGTTTAAAAAGATTTTGATGGGCCAGGCACAGTGGCTCATGTAATCCCAGCACTTTGGGAGGCCAAGTCAGGAGGATCACTTGAGGCCAGGAGTTCCCCTTCCCCTTCCCCTTCCCCTTCCCTTCCCTTTTCCACAGGGCCTTGTGCTGTCATCCAGGCTGGAATGCAGTGTTGTGATCATAGCTCACTGCTCACTGCCTCAACCTTTCAGACTTAAGCAATCCCCCCACCTTGGCCTCCTGAGTAGCTAGGACTAGAGTTTCACACCACCACACCCTGCTAGTTTTGTATTTTTTGTAAAGACAGGGTTTTGTCATGTTGCCCAGGCTAGTCTCGAACTCCTGAGCTCAAGCAATCCACCCACTTTGGCTGCCCAAAATGCTGGGGTTACAGGTGTGAGCAACCTCACCTGGCCACTAATCTTTGCTTTTGATGAAGACAATTTTCTGCTTAGTGGAGAGCTAGCTACAGGGATGTGGTAATCATGTAAGAGACTATACATGTTGTTTTAATTTTTATTTTTTTAACTACTCTCATTCCGTTGCCCAGGCTGGAGTGCAGTGGTGCGATCACAGCTCACTGTAGCTTCTAACTCCTGGCCTCAAGTGATTCTCCCACCTCCACCCCCATCTCTGGAGTAGCTGGGATTAGACATGCACTTTCATGCCTAGCTATTTTTAAATATTTTGTAGAGACAGGGTCTAGCTATGTTGCCAGGTTGGTCTCAAATTCCTGGCCCCAGGTGATCCTCCTGCCTTGGCCTCCCAAAGTGCTGGGATTACATGAGCCACTGTGCCTGGCCTATCAAAATATTTTTAAACTACATTTGAGAACCCAAAGTGATTGAGATGAATAAGAAGCACATTCTACAGACACATCTGAGATGGAAATAATTGATTTTGGCGACTTACTAGATTTTGAAGGGGTAAGCTTGTCTAGTTTTGGAGATTAGATGGGCAATGCTTTATTGAGTAATGTTTTTTGATAATTCATACTCTCAATTTTTGATGAGGAATCCACAATTTGTTAGTATATAAAAGGACTTTTTAGCTATATCATAAAAAAAATCTGACCATCTGTCCTGGGACCTCAAAATTAAATACTTTTTTTTTTTTTAAATAATGACTAAAACTCAGAATTTTTATAAATATATATCATTGAAAAGGGCCAGACGTGGTGGCTCACTCCTGTAATCCTAGCACTTTAGGAGCCTGAGGCAGGAGAATCACTTGAGCCTAGGAGTTTGAAACCAGCTGAGGCAACATAGTCAGACTCTGTCTCTACTGGAAAAAGAAAAAAAAGTCAGCCAGGCACAGTGGTGCACACCTATAGTCCCAGCTACTTGGAAGGCTGAGGCAGGAGGATCACTTGAGCCAGGAGTAGGAGGCCAAAGGGGTCTATGATTGCACCACTGCACTCTAGCCTGAGCAACAGAGTAAGACCCTGTCACAACAACAACAACAACAACAACAACAACAACAACAACAAGAAGTATGTCATTGAAAAGAGCCTCCTGCAGAGGGAAATGTTCAGCTGGGTTTGAGGCAGATAAAAAAGAATCCATTTGTTTAAACTCCAAACCATTCACTACTTCCGAAAATTTATTTTAGGATACTTAAAATTTATTGATTGCCTTCTCTTAAGATGTCTCGGCAGAGGCATTTCCTTTTAATTCATCCATGTTGCTCTTGTTACATTTCCAAAGGAAGTGCTAGAGAGGTAATGCAGAGTCAGGAAACTGGTTCCAGTAACACTGTGGGAGGTAGTGAGGGCAGGGTTTAGTCTCCGAAATAGAGACACCATGAACTTGTTTCACAGGGGGAATTTTTTCTCTCCAACAGCTGAGTTAGAGCAGGCTAAGGTGGCGGGCTGAGATCCTGGTTGGCCCTGGGATGGTAAGAGAAAGCATCCACTCTTGTGATGGGACGGCCTTATGCAAAGTAGAAAAGGTTTGTCAGGACCTGTCTCCAGAAAGGATCAAGCAGAATGCATTGACCAAGAAGATGGAATTTGAACATCTACAGGTTAGTAGGAATCACTGAGAAGGTGGGATATGTTAGATTAATAGATGCAATTCGTTAATTGCCTGAATTATAATATACAGGAAAGACAAGAAGAAAGAAAAATAAGATCTAGAAACAAACGTGATTTACTTTGCTAATTGAGCAAGCTTTTGAAAGCTTTAGAAAGAGTGGGCAGAATAATAGAAGTATTCAATTTTAAATGGATTTACTCTTAATTGTACTTGCTGATATCTAGAAAATGAAAGTTAGGAAAAAAACTTTATTTCTTAGCAAGAAAAGGCATTTAACTATTGACTTTAAAAAGTCTACCTCACAGCTTACGTTATTTAATATGACAAACTATTGTTTCCTCTACAGTGCTGTGTTAATAGCTAATACTTTATATAGCCACCTTCTGAAGCGGTGGAGAGGCTTATAACTTTAACATTTCACGTTGGCATTTAGTTGAACCTAGTTTATCTGGCATAAAGTAGTTGCTCACAATTAATTACTCAAGAACTCAGCTTTGTATATGTCTGTGGTAGTCAGAAATCTGTGGGAGTATGTGACTTCATTAAAACCGTGCTTTCCTAGTCATTGCTATTAGTTTAATGCTTTCCTTGAAACACCAGTCACTGAGAGAAATAATAGCTTCTGTTATGGCTATGCACAGCAGTACTGAAAGATTTTGTTTTCACTTTTCAGAAGTATTAGAAAAATTGCCTCCATGTCTGGGTTATCTGAAGGTGAAACTAGTGAATGATTATAATAACTTTTTTTTTTAAATTTAGAAGGGAAATAAAGGAAGGAAGGGGAAAAAAGGAAGGAACGAAGGAGGAAAAAGGAAGGAATGAAGGAAGGAAAGAAGCACTATTAACTATAATAACTGCAGTTGGTACTATTTGTGGAACACTTACTAGATATTTCAGGCTTTAGGATTTGCAAAAATTATCTCATAATATCCCCATTTCATAGAGGGAAAACTGAGGTTCAGGGAGTTTAACTATTCAAGATTAAGAGTAGGAACCAGGATTTAAAATTAATTTTTTAAATTCTAAGAGCATCCCCTAATCACCACAAGATCCTACCTCTCTCATTTTTTTCTTGCACCTGGATAATGGTAGAAGATGTGTCAAATATTTAATCCAGCCAGAGTGCCAAGTTACATTCAGCTTGGATTTGAAAAACAAAACAAAACAAACAAAAACAAAAACCCATTGTTTTTCAAGGCCTCAGAGCATAAGCTCTGTGTATTACAGGAAAGCTTCTATGCTTAGCTGGAGGTAGGAGAACCTTGCTGTCTTTTTCTGAATTTGCTATGACCTTGGGTAAGTCAACTGACCTCCCTGGGTGGTGTTCAGAGCATTATTGATGTTATATAATTTATTTTTATCAATGCCACAAGGTTGGCTACATATGTTTCCTCTCCAGTGTATGATTAGGAAAGAGTCATTTAGATTTCAGTAGTTTTATTTCCTTCAAGGTCAACCAATAATTCAGACATCAAGTTGAATGGAAATGAACTTCTAAATATAGGTCAAATACTTTTATAAGAAGCACATAACTGCATCTCCCTCCCCCATGCCTGAGTTTGATCCACCTACCAATAAGTTCTCCCAAGCTACTACTCAGTCTCTATTGTTAGTGTGTTATTGACCACGTGTACCAGTCCTGCATTTTGTGTCGAACTGATTAATAATTTTCTTCTGAACCCCTAGTGCATCCCCTATTTTGTCCACATTCTCATAAAGACTCTAGGTGATAAAAATGACAGGACTGGGCCGGCTGAGCGCGGTGGCTCACGCCTGTCAGCACTTTGGGAGGCCGAGGTGGGCGGATCATGAGGTCAGGAGATCAAGACCATTTGGCTAACACGGTGAAACTCCATCTCTACTAAAAATACAAAACATTAGCCGGGCGTGGTGGTGGGCGCCTGTAGTCCCAGCTAATCGGGAGGCTGAGGCAGGAGAATGGCGTGAACCCGGGAGGCGGAGCTTGCAGTGAGCCAAGATGGCACCACTGCACTCCAGCCTGGAAGGCAGAGGGAGACTCTGACTCAAAAAAAAAAAAAAAAAAAAATGACAGGCTGAATATTGCTAATGTAATATTTCAATTCAGATGTAACATCTCTTAAAGATTGAATTAATATGATTTTATGTTTCATATTGTATTTGTTATTCTTTGGTAGTTTAATGATTACTCTTCTACGTAATGTTTATATATAGTCTTTTATCTGGAACCAATGAGATTTGAGAAACATTATAAAACTGCTATAAATTTCATAAAAACTGTTTCCCCTCCAACCTGACTGCTTTGTTTTGTTTCCCTTAATTCTGGGATTTTCCATCATTTGCATTATCTAGTTGATGATAGAATAGTCTCATGACACCATAAAGAGACTAACAAGAAATTTTAATTGGCTTGCTTGTCCAACTACTACAAAATTATAAAGATTGCCTTTTTATGTGTGTGTTTTTTTTAATCCACCATATAAAACTTATCTTTATGTCTGTCTTCTCTCTGATACGCTGGGGTTTAAAGTGAGCGGCTTTAGCCTCATTAGAAATAAAAGGCATGGTGTTAATGTCTTCCAGATGACCTTTAGTAATTTGAGAGAGATTCTCCATTTTTCTAGGCTTGACACTCTATTTTTTTCCCTGCTCTTCTAACTTCTATGGCTTCTGTATTTGACAGTAATAGCCCCACTCCCAACAAACCTGAGCCGTCACATCTCTCTCTTTTGGTTATGGAGTTCAAAATGGGGTTCCTTACCCTTCTAAGAGTCAGCATTACTTTGTTCTGACTTTGTGAGAAGCGGAAGGCTAGTGAAATGAACTAATAGATCTTCAAAGTGAATTACAAGCTCAGAACAGAGTGTGGGGAGAACCTATTCTATTTAACCTAACCTATTTGTGGGAAGACAGCCATGACTGCCATTTATTACTTTTAATTCTAATTACAAATAATGCATACTCACTGAGAGGGTTTGAAAATTTATTTTAAAAAGCCCAAGTCATGGTGGTATGAATGTTTTTGCTCTCTCTTGAGTGCTTAGATTTTCAAGCCCGCTTGGAGCATAGGAATTATTTGCATACATGGATATATATATATATGTATATATATGCACACACATACACCCCTATATAATATGTGTGTGTATCTATCTATCTATCGATACACACACACACATATTCTTTTGGTCTTAACTTCAGTTTGTTCCTTACCTTAGAATTTTTTTTGTTATTAATAAAATAAGATTGTTAACAAAACCTCTGGGCTTAGGTAGTTTCATTGGTGAATTCTACCAAACATTTAAAGAAGAAATAAAACCAGTCTTAGACAGTATAAACTCTTTCAGAAAACAGAGCAGGAGTGAACATTGCCCAACTTATTTTATGAGGCCAAAATTTCCCTGATATTAGAACCAGATACAATCATTAGAAAACTGTAGCTACTATCCCTGATATATATAAATATTTCTTAATGAAACATCTGCACATTTAGTTCAGCAATGTATATAAAGGAATGCAAGGCTGGTTTAACATTTGAAAACAAATGACGTATCAAAACCAGGTTAGGTTGATTCCAGGAAAGTAAGGTCAGCTTAACGTTTAAAAGCCATATAATTTTCGTTATATACATTGTATGTATATATGTATATAATAGATATTATATATAATGTATACAACATGTATATATACACATTATATAATGTGTGCAATATGTATATAATATGTATATGTACATCATGTAATGTATATAATGTATGTATATAATGTGTGTATATATAATGATCCTCACTAGAGATTATCAGAAAAGCATTTGGTAAACTGTATCACCATTCATGACATAAGCTCTTAGGAAACTTAGAAAACTTGCTTACTCTGATAAATGACGATTATAAGAAACCTACCACAAATATCTTTAGATGGTAAAATATTGAAGGTTTGTTCTTTTAAGTTTGGGAATGAGAAAACAATGCCACTATTACCACTCTGTCTTCTATTGAACAATTATTCCTATATGGTCTAGAAGATAAATAAGAAATTGGAGAATAAATAAAACTGCCATTATTTATGATGATGTGATCATATATGTAAAAATTTCAAATACCTTAATTAGAAATATAATTTACATAATTACTGAACACAAAATCAATGTGTAAAACCAATGCCATTTCTCTATCAGCAAACAAAAATGTTAAAGATACTTTAAAAATACTATGTTTAAGACAGTATTAAAAACATTAAATAATCTAAGAAGACACTGAACAGAAATGTGCATGGCCTGTATGCAGAAGCCTATTAAACTTCAGTGAGAGAAATCAGAAATGACAAATATATGAACAGATTTATCATGTTTATCGTTTTGAAGTCTGTTATTTCACTTCTCTCCAAACTAATAGATTAGATGCAATTCTAATCAATATCTCAAGGGTGTGGGTGAATGTGTGCGTGTGTGCTTTAGTGGGATGTGACAAACTGCCTCTAAACTTTATGTTGGAAGGGCCTAGAGATGATCTTTAAAAAAATCAAAGTGGAAAGAGTTACTATTCCAGGTATCACGACTTATTATAATGCAAGAGTAATGAAGCATTCTAGTATTTGTGCAAGGACACACACACAAACAGTGGAGTAGAGAACCACCTACCAGACTCTCATGTGTATAGACAGTTAATTAATGAATGACAAAAGTGGCACTGAAAAGCAGCTTAATACAGCCTTTTAAATAAATGGGATGGGGTCAACTGGGTAATCATATGAAAAAGATGATGAAACTTGATATCCATCTCACAAACACAAAACTCCTCCTAGGATGATTATAAATGTTAATGTGAAAGATAAAATAACAAAGCTTCTGGAAGATAATATAGGAGGAATCTTGTTGCTTGTGGAGTAGGCAAAAACTTCTGAAATAGGACAATATCTTGGCTATAGAGGAAAAGACTGATAATTTGGAACATACTGAAAGTAAATGGGCTGGGTGTGGTGGCTCACGCATGTAATCCCAGCGCTTTGGGGTGCTGAGGTGGGAGTATCTCCTGAGCTCAGAAGGTTGAGGCTGCAGTGAGCTGTGATCATACCACAGCACTCAAGACTGGGCGACAGAGCAAGACCTTGTTTCAAAAAAAAAAAAAAAAAAAAAATCATCAAAAGAAATTATGAAGAAAGAAAAAGCGACTGGGCGCGGTGGCTCATGCCTGTAATCCCAGGACTTTGGGAGGCAGAGGCGGGTGGATCACAAGGTCAGGAGTTTGAGACCAGCCTGACCAATATGGTGAAACCCTGTGTCTACTAAAAATACGAAAATTAGCCAGGCGCGGTGGCAGGTGCCTGTAATCCCAGCTACTCAGGAGGCTGAGGCAGGAGAATCGCTTGAACCTGCCTGGGAGGCGGAGCTTGCAGTGAGCCGAGATCCTGCCACTGCACTCCAGCCTGGGTGACAGAGCAAGACTCCATCTCAAAAAAAGAAAGCAAAAGCTAGTTATGGAACGAATCACATTTTCTGTTTTATATGTTGATTTTGGTAAATTGCATTTTTTTCTTAAAAATTATGTTTTATCTAATATTTTAAAATTTTAGTGTAAAGTTATTCTAGTATCTTTACCACTTTAAAGCCTGTAGGATCAATATTATGTTCCTTTTTCATTTCTGACATTAGTTATTTGTATCTCTACTTGATTATACTTGCCAAAGTTTTAAATTTTGTTAGCTTTTTCAGAAGGCTTCTTTGGAGGCTATTTATTAACACTTAAATCTGTTTCCTTCTTTCTCCCTTCTTTGGACTAAATTGCTGCATCTTTTTCTCTCCTAAATTCTTTAGATGGATATTTAACATACTGATTTTTGTAGCCTTTTATCTTTTTAATATGTGCATTTAAACCTAAAGATTTCTCTCTAAACATGATTAACTGTATATCTAAAGTTAAGGCAAATATTTATATATCCTTCATTTAAAAAATATTTAAAAGTTTTGACTATGTTGCCTTTTTTGAATAATGTGTGATTTAGAATTTTATTGCTTGATGTCCAAACACGGAGACTTTGTTTTATCTTCTTTTATTATTTCTAATTTAATTGCATTATATTAAGAAAACATACTCTTCATTTCAGTATGTTGCTATTTATTGAGATTTACCATAGCCCAAGATGTGATCAGCTTTCATCAGTGTGCTGTGTATGCTTGAAAAGAATGTCTTAGGTTAAATGTTCTGCTTAAGTCCATTAGGCAAATTGCTGATTATGTTGTTCAGATCTTCCATATCCTTACTTTTTTCTTTTCATTATAGCAGCTATTGAGAAAGTTATTGCTACTATGTTTGTGGACATGTTTTTTTTCTCCTTATAGCTCTGCCAATTTTTGCTATATATGCTTTGAAGCCATGTTATTTGAAGCACACATATTTAGAATTATTTATTTTCCTTATGAATTACATTTTTATCAATAGAATACTTCCACTTTGTTTCTTATGATGCTTTTTGCTGTGAAATATTATCTGTTATTAATATAGCTATACTTGCCTTCTTTAGTTTAAAATTTACATGTTATATCTTTTTACTTTCTAGTAATCTTAATCACTTTTATACCTTTTTATTTGTATCTTCAATAAAGAGCATAGGTTTGGAACTCATTTTTTATCTTGTCTGACAGTCTTGTTTTTTACTGAAGTATAACTAAGTCCATTTACGTTTAATACAATTGTTTAAATGCTTGGATTTAAAGTACTATTTTATTGTACATTTTCTATTTGTCTTATCTGTTCTATAGTCCTTTTCCTTTTGTGTCTTTTGGATTTATCAGTTATGCTTTACTATTTAATTGTTCTCTCTGGTAGTTTGAAAACTGTAATTTTACCAACTATCTTTTTTTATTATTATTATTTTATTATTGATGCAAGTTCTCACTCTGTCACCCGTGGTGGAGTGCGGTGGCATAAGCATAGCTCACTGCAGCCTTGAACTCCTGGGCTCAAGCCATCCTCCCACCTCAGCCTCCTAAGTAGCTAGGACTACACTACAGGGGTGCGTCACCACGCCAAGATAATTTTTATGTTTATTTTTAAATTTCTAAATTTTTTTGTAAAGGTGAGATTTTACTATCTTGCCCACCACGCAAGATAATTTTTATGTTTATTTTTAAATTTCTAAATTTTTTTGTAAAGGTGAGATTTTACTGTCTTGCCCAGGCTGGTCTTGAACTCCTGGGCTCAAGCAGTCCCTTTGGCCTTGGCCTGCCAAAGTGCTGAGATTACAGGCCTGAGCCACTACACCTAGGCTTATCTTTTAAAATCGCATACATTTTTGCCTTTTTTGGTTTTTTTTTTTGGTACCTTCACCTATTTCCTGACAAATTAAGCAACCTTAAGACCTGTTTCCAGACAAATTAAGCAACCTTGAGATTCCCTAACTTAATAAATTTTGCTTCCAAGTTACACGTTGTTATTTTATTTTAATTATCTTTCTATATTATCTCCACAAGGCATTAATACTGTTTCTGTTTGGTATTTATTCAATCTTTTCTCTTTGCTCTTTCTTTCTGCATCTTCAGGAATCTGTTTGGGATTATTTTCTTTCAGCCCAAAGAGCATCTTTTTGTATTTCCTTTAGTGCAAGCCTGCTAGGTGACAAATTCTTTAGCGTTTTTTGTCTTAAAATAGATTTCTTTCATTTTCTTCTTGAAAAATATTTTTACAAGGTGTAGAATTCTAGTAGGCAGTTTAAAAAAGATCATTCCACTATCTTCTAGCTTTCAATGATGCTAGCTTCTTAACAAAAATTATCTATCTATTGATTCTTTGAAGGTAATCTATTTGTGGCTGCTTTTAAGATGTTATTTTTAGCTCTTTTATAGCAGTTTTACTGTATTCACCCATTTATAGGATTTATAGGGCTTTGAAATCAGTAGTAGTTTGATACTTTCTTTCATTTTACATTTTCAGGAATGATCTCTCTATAGATAATGCTTCTATGTTATTCTCTTTATGATTTTTTTTTGGGACTCCAATTATACATAGGTTAGAGTTCTTCACTGTATCTTTTATCCTCTTATTTTCTCTGCAATATTTCCCATCCTTTTGACTCTGTTTCTTCATTCGGAATTGTTTCTTTTTATCCCTCTTTGAATGCACTAATCTTTTATTCAGCTGCTTCTAATCTACCATTAAGTAGATCTGTTGAGGTTTTAATTTTGGTTATTTATCAGTTCTAGAATTGCTCAGTTTTTAAAATTATTTCTAGTTATCTGTTGGCATTCTTTCTTTTTTAAAATTTAAATCAGAGTCTCATTTTGTTTCCCAGTCTGCAGTGCGGTAGTGCGATCACAGCTCACTGCAGCCTCAACCTCCTGGGCTCAAGTGATCCTCTAGACTCAGCCTCCCAAGTAGCTGGGACTACAGGTGTGGACCACCACACCTGGCTAGTTTTTAAATTTTTTGTAGAGATGGGGTCTCTCTATGTTATCTAGCCTGGTCTCAAACTGCTGGACTCAAGCAATCCTCCCAACTCGACCTCCCAAAAGTGCTGGCATGACTAAATTTTTGTTTTTTGTACTTTCACCTATTTCCTGAGAAATTAAGCAACCTTAAGACCTGTTTACAGACAAATTAAGCAACCTTGAGATTCCCTAACTTAATAAATTTCACGTGGTGGCATGGCATGGTGACGCACCCCTGTAGTGTAGTCCTAACTATTTAGGAGGCTGAGGTGGGAGGATGGCTTGAGCCCAGGAGTTCAAGGCTGGCATGACTGGCATGAGCCACCACTCCTTACTGAAGTTCTCTATTTTGTCTTTTATCTTCTTGGAGAGATTTAACATAGCTATTTTAAAATGTGTGTCTGATAATAATCTAGGATCTTTGTGTGTCTTTTTCTGTTTCTATTGATTTTTGTTTATTTTTTATTTATGTCTCCATTTTCTATTTTTTTTTTAAATTTTATACTGTGCAGATGCTTAGTTTGATCTCATCTCTTCCCAGATAGGATTTATGTTTGCTTTTGCCAGGGACCTGGGGCACTAACATTCCAAGATCACCTTGAGGTATGTTCAAAGATTTAGATGCTTTAAAGTTGAATTTTAGCCCTGAAAATGTTCAACCCGCCTACTTCTAGTTTACCTTTGTTTTAGATCCTAACCCCAAGTAGAGGTGTTAGTAGGGCCAGTCTCCCTTACAGATCAGGGTTCTCCAGTCCCTTTCCCCTGAAAATGCGCCCACAAACTCTCACAGGAATCCTGTGAAGTGTTGAGGGGTGGGGGCAAAAGGACCCCCCATGAGCCAACCTCCACTCCCTAGGTCTGTGTTCTCCCCTGATCCTGGCTTGCTGATTTTTTCTTGATTTAATAGTCCCTTTCCTCTTCCCTCTTCCCTTTAAGATATAAGATATATATAAACTCACATTTATGTGTTCCTATATATACACACACACACACACACACACATTACCTCATTATATAATTATACATTATGTGGCCATTAGCGCATGTATTATTATTATTAATTTTTTTTTTTGAGACAGAGTTTCACTCTTGTTGCCCAGGCTGGAGTGCAATGGCACGATCTTGGCTCACTGCAAACCCCGCTTCCCAGGTTCAAACGATTCTCCTGCTTGAACCTCCTGAGTAAGTGAGATTACAGGCGCCAGCCCCCATACCCAGCTAATTTTTGTATTTAGAGTAGAGATGGGGCTTCACCATGTTGGCCAGGCTGGTCTTCAACTTCTGACCTCAGGTGATCCACCTGCCTCAGCCTCCCAAAGTGGTGGGATTACAGGTGTGAGCCACTGCCCCCGGCCTCATGTATTATTTTTACAATATACAATTTACAGCCAAATACTTACACTTGACAACATACCATACACATATTTTACATGGCATTCAATGAGGTGTGATTTTAATGGCTCTTGATTGTCCCACTATAGGTACACAATAAAAATGTTTTTCTTACTGCTATTTTTGGAAATTCTACTTTTTTTTCTTTTTAAAGAATGCAGTAACGTTGGAATAAATATATTCTAGTACATAAATATTTGTGCATGTCACTGATACATTTTCACCATAGAGAAGATTTCCATGAGTGGAATTGGTGGTTCGAAATGGATGGGGTGACTGGGCTCAGTGGCTCACACCTGTAATCCCAACACTTTGGGAGGCCAAGGCAGGTGGATCACCTGAGGTCAGGAGTTCAAGACCAGCCTGGCCAACATGATGAAACCCCGTCTCTACCAAAAATACAAAAATTAGCTGGGTATGGTGGTGCATGCCTATAATCCCAGCTACTTGGGAGGCTGAGGCAGGAGAATCAATCCAACTTGGGAGGCAGAGTTTGCAGTGAGCCGAGATTATGCCACTCTACTTGAGCCTGGGTGGCAGAGCAGGACTCCATCTCAAAAAAAAAAAGAAAAAAGGTTTTTAAATTATTTTGATATTAAATTTCTCTGTAGAAAGTTTGTGCCAATTTGTATTTCGCTGGTAGTAATGTTAGTGCTTCTTTTAAACACAGCTAAGAAAACACTCCTTTGTCATTTGTATTTTATTTTGGGGTGGGGGTGGACAGAATTTTGCTCTGACACCCAGGCTGAAGTACAGTGGTGTGATCACAGCTCACTGCAGCCTCAAACTCCTGGGCTCCAGTAAATTCCCCACTTTGTCCTCCCAAAGTGCTTGGATTACAGGTGGGAACCACAGTGCCTGGCCTATTTGTGAACATTTCAGAGATCTCAGTCCATCCTGGGGTTTAATCTTTTGATGTTATCTTATTATTCTTTTACATTTGACATTTTTATATACATTTTCTTTTTTTAAAAATAAACGCTTTTTTAAAGCCAACCATAGATGCTTTGGGCAGTCACATTTATGGGTTCCATGCAGAGCTGTTTTAATGGTTATGTTATAGTGTTGTGTGAAGATTGTGGCAGAAATAGAAATTACAAGTGTGAAGATGATGCAATTATTTTAAAAGTCTGTATTATTTATAAAAGCACGTGCACTATGATTACATCTACATAAAACATTCAAAGAAAATTTAGAAATAGGCTGAGCGCGGTGCCTCACACCTGTCATCCCAGCACTTTGGGAGGCCGAGGCGAGTGGATTGCTTGAGGTCAGGAGTTTGAGACCAGCCTGGAGAACATGGTGAAACCTCATCTCTACTATAAATAAAAAAGTTAGCTGGGCCTGGTGGCACACTCCTGTAATCCCAGCTACTCAGGAAGCTGAGGCAGAAGAATCCCTTGAATGAGCCAAGATCACACCACTGCACTCCAGCCTGGGTGACAGACTGAGACTCTATCTCAAAAGAAAAGAAAATTTAGAAAATATACACAGTGGATGCTGTTATATTATGGTACTGATTAGTTATTGTTTTTCTTATCTCCCTACCTCATAACAATTCTATAGGGTTGTGCTATTATTTTTTAATAATTAAATGATTAACACAAACCCAGATATTGAGAGTTCAATTCAGACTACTGTCAGTAGATCTACTTTTTATCCAGCCAGTCATTTATCTTATAAATGGTTCAAATGAGTTAAAATAGATAAATAAATGGACATCTTAATTGGGCACAGTGGCTCACACCTGGAATACCAACACTTTGGGAGGCTGAGGTGGGAGGATCACTTGAGCTCAAGAGTTTGAGACCAGCCTGGGCAACATAGCAAGACTCCATCTCTACAAAAAAATTAGCCAGACATGATGGCACTCAGCTGTAGTCCCAGCTACTTGGGAGGCTGAGGTGGTAGGAGTGCTTGAACTAAGGAATTGAAGTGTGCAATGACCTGTGATCACACCACTGCGCTTCAGCCTAGGCCACAGAATGAAATCCCATCTCTTTAGGTAATTAAATAAATAAGGCCCTTTCATTATTTCCCTAATAGTAATAATGTGTTTATTGTTACCTAGTCCAAAAAGTATTTACAATGATTAGGAAGAAAAGATATAATAAGAAAATAAAAATGTGCTATTTCAGTGAAAAGATTAAAGAAAAAAAGACAAGACTGAAGTGGAACCAGGAATGAGACTAATCAAAAACATATATTCCAGAGTCTCCAAACATGTGGCAGGTGGGCCATGTATGAATTTCACTGTGTTTTTTTAATAGCCAAAATGAAAAGCACATCTGATCGACACAATATATATTGTCCCTGAGATTAAAAAAAATAAAACACAAATGGCCAGATGCAGTGGCTCACGCCTGTAATCCCAACGCTTTGAGAGGCCGAGGCAGGTGGATCATGAGGTCAAGAGATCGAGATCTTCCCAGCCAACGTGGTGAAACCCCGTCTTTACTAAAAATACAAAACCTAGCTGGGCGTGGTGGCACGTGCCTGTAGTCCCAGCTAATCTGGAGGCTGAGGCAGGAGAATCGCTTGAACCCAGGACGCAGAGACTCCATCTCCATCTCAAACAAAAAAAAACACAAACTCAAATTACCATCCAACTATTTAGTTCTTTAGACAGAGCTGTGAAATTCTAAGATCAGGAATAAATGTGTCTTCAGAGCCCTCCTACACAAAATATTGTGTAATGGGATGGCCATTTTCAGCAGTGTTCTGTAGACTTGGGAGTCTTGTCTCCGAGATCACATCCAAGCATAGTTCAGTTGAGGCAATTCTTTTTGAGGTCAGTAGGACAAGGTGTAGAGCCCTCTGCTGGCCTGAGATAGATTTATCTACATAATCTAGGGATAGATTTGATTTGATTTGATATTGTTTTGTTTTGTTTTGTTTTTGAGACAGGGTTTCACTGTGTTGCCCAGGCTGGGGTACACTGGTGCGGTCACAGCCCACTGCAGCCTCGACCTCCCGGGCTCATGCAGTCCTTCCGCCTCAGCCTCGAGTAGCTGGGACCACAGGAGTGTGCCACCACACTTGGCTAATTTTTCATCTAAAAATTTGTTTTCTGTAGAGATAGGGTCTTGCTATCTTGTCTTGGCTGGTCTCCAACTCCTGGGCTCAAGTAATCCTCCTGCCTCGGCCTTCCAAAGTGCTGGAGTTACAAGCGTGAGCCACCACACCTGACCAGGATAGATTTTAGAGTGGTTATAAAGAAATCAGTGAGCTGCATACTTCGAGGCAATTTTAATTTTTAATATTTTTTTCTCCTTCATGCAAACTGTGATATCAGATGGGAGATTGTACTTTATGGAATATCTGGGATATAGTTACCCTATTTTGTTACTTAAATATGGGTCTGCTGGCCTTGATAGACAATTGAGTTGGGGCAGTGCTGATCGTTTCTCATTAAGAGAGGAACCTGAACTCAGATTAATTCTTACACAGATGGACGTCCTATCTCTACTCACAGAGAAGCCAACCATGGAATGAGAATAGCAGCAATTCCTCTCAGACAGTAATAATCTAGGTTCTGCATTAACATACAGTCCGCCCTCCGTGCCGACAAGAACCCGCGGACATGGCGAACTAGATTATCAAGTGCAAGGCTGCAGTTGCCTGGGAGGCTGGAAAGCCTTTCTCCATAGAGGAGATAGAGGTGGCACCCCCAAAGGCTCATGAAGTTCGAATCAAGATCTTTGCCTCTGCAGTTTGCCACACCGACACCTATACCCTGAACGGAGCTGAGCCTGAGGGTTGTTCTCCAGTGATCTTGGGACACGAAGGTGCTGGAATTGTGGAAAAGTGTTGATGAGGGAGTTACTAAGCTGAAGGCGTGTGATAACTGTCATCCCACTTTACATCCCACAGTGTGGAGAATGCAAATTTTGTCTAAATCCTAAAACTAACCTTTGCCAGAAGATAAGAGTCACTCAAGGGAAAGGATTAATGCCAGATGGTACCAGCAGATTTGCTTGCAAAGGAGAGACGATTTTACATTGCATGCGAACCAGCACATTTTCTGAATGCACAGTTGTGGCTGATATCTCTGTTGCTAAAATAGATTCTTTAGCACCTTTGGATAAAGTCTGCCTTCTAGGTTGTGGCATTTCAACTGGTTATGCTGCTGCTGTGAACACAGCCAAGTTGGAGCCTGGCTCTGTTTGTGCCATCTTTGGCCTGGGAGGAGTTGGATTGGCAGTTATGGGTGGTAAAGTGGCTGGTGCATCTGGAATCATTGGTGTGGACATCAATCAAGATAAATTTCCAAGGGCCAATGAGTTTGGAGCCACTGAATGTATTAACCCTCAGGATTTTAGTAAACCCATCCAAGAAGTACTCACTGAGATGACTGATGTAGGAGTGGACTATTCCTTTGAATGTATTAGAAATACATTAGAGCAGCACTTGAGGCATGTCACAAGGGCTGGGACATCAGTGTAGTGGTTGGAGTCACTGCTTCAGGTGAAGAAATTGCCACTCATCCATTCCAGCTGGTAACAGGTCGCACATGGAAAGGCACTGCCTTTGGAGGATGAAAGACTGTAGAAAGTGTCCCAAAGTTGGTGTCTGAATATATGTCCCAAAAAGATAAAAGTTGATGAATTTGTGACTCACAATCTGTCTTTTGATGAAATTAACGAAGCCTTTGAACTGATGCATTCTGGAAAGAGCATTCGAACTGTTGTCAAGATTTAATTCAAAAGGGAAAAACAACGTCCATCCTGTCGTAATGCGACGGGAGCAGCCTAACAGGCAGGGAGAAGCGCCTCCTAGACCTTCAGCAGTTACTCCAGAGAACGGTGTGATGTGTGTCATTCATGAATCTCTGTAATCAAGGACAAGGATAATTCAGTCATGGACCTGTTTTCTGGACTGTCCTCCACATGAATAATTGCCAGCTCATTAAGGAATATTTTAACATAATAAAATTAATTTCTACAAAAAATATTACAGACCATTGGACAATGAAATTTTCTTGCATATGGAAGAACCAGAAAAAATATTGATCTGAAATATTTTAAGGTGGGAACCAAACCCTCAACTTACCTGTGAAAATCTCAATGAAGCACTCTTAGAATGCCTACCTTTGAGCATTGTTATTTATTTTCTAGTGGACACACTATGATAAATTATTTGTGGATTATAGCTCTGAGTTATTTTAGGTGTTGTTATATTTATAACCTAGTGAAAAGATGGGGAAATAGCTGCTAAAAGTAACTTTTCTTTTTCTTAAGCTAGCAGGCCTGTAGCCTACTTACACCACTTTTAGGTTGTGATTTTAAAGTTTCTCATATGCCTATGATAGAAAGCTTGTATTTGTTTTCTTTACTAGGAAGACATAATGTCATTCAGCAAAAGCCAAAACAGACCTTAAGAATTTAAGGATGTGGAATGGAGCCACGAAAATGCATCCCTGCCTTAACTCAAAAATAAAACCTTGATTTGCTCTGTTAAACAATTCTTATCCATCCTGACCTTGTCCTTAATACTCACAGTATGTTGATTATTTATACTTGACATTCCTGAGAGAACCGGGGAATATAGGATATGGTAACTGGTAGCTAGAAACTCATATACCCTATTTGGGAAAATAACAAATACATTCGTGAAATGTTACACACACACACACACACACAGAGAGAGAGAGAGAGAGAAAAAGACATTTATGGATGGTTGAGGAAATACCACAGGGCAATTGTTAATTGAATGCAAAACCTGTTGACAGACAGCACAAATGCCAAGAAAACTCAGTTTGCTCAACTACTTATAGTCATACAAAGAGCACAGAAAGATTTAGTGCTGGTTATGTAGAGATGATGTGTACATGAGATAATGATTTTCAATTCCTCTGAAAAGGATTTTTTTAAACAAAAAAGTATGACCATTGTAATCAAACACAGATTTTTCAAAGTCAAAACAAATACTATTCATGGCATATGACATTTGAATATCACCATGTAATTTTTGTAGTTCTTTTCACATGTCATTTACTCTTGCCTCATACAAGCTCCCCCAAAAAGACAAGGGATACATTTTTCCTGATTTACTGATGAGAATATTGAGGCTCCACAAAGTGATGAGATTTGCTTAGGGGGAGCGATGAATATATCCTAGGAATTTTACCTACTCCGTGTTTTTTCTTTAAATAGTTAATTATCAATAGGTTTAGACATAACAGATAACCTGATACCTTCATTTTCTATATGGTACCCATAAAGTTTCCTTTTGGTACCTTGCTAAACAAATGAAGGAAATGAGATTAGCAGCTGCAGCCTCTGCCTGTATTGACCAGCCATCTCTTTTATTTATTTTTGATAAATGTGATAACTCAGTAGGCATCAAGTGGCTTTTTTTTTTGAGATGACGTCTCGCTCTGTCACTCAGGCTAGAGCACAGTAGCCTGATCTTGGCTCACTGCAAACTCTGCCTGCCAGGTTCAAAGGATTCTCCCACCTCAGCTTCCCGAGTAGCTGGGATTACAGGCGTGCGGCACCATGCCCAGCTAATTTTTGTATTTTTAGTAGAGATGGGGTTTCACCATGTTGGCCAGGCTGGTCTTGAACTCCCTATCTCAGGTGATCTGCCTGCCTTGGCCTCCCAAAGTGTTGGGATTACAGGCATGAGCTACCACGCCCAGCCTCAGGTGGCTTTTCTGTAGTCATCATAGCACTGTCCAGAGCTAGGGGACATTTACAAGACCCATGTACACCCTTCTCATCCTGAAGGAGTTTGCAGTCAATTCGAGGAAACGTGATATACACTCAGGACTAGGTGGCAAGCCACCGTTTTGGATGGTACACATCAAGTGTTGAAATGTGGGGTGGCAGGTGTGCTGAGTTAGCTGTCTGATTCAGGAGTGGCCTTTCAGCAGACCCTTTCAGGGTCTGATTCAGGTGAAATGGGACTTCAACTAGATTTTTAAATGATTGATTAGACTCCTTGAGTGGTAGAGCATTCTAGTGGCGTGAAGCTTGGTTTAGGAAATGAGAAATGAATTCGGGAAGGAAGATAGTAGGGATATAGGAATGATGAAATGATATTTAAGGTGAAGAGTTGGGATTTGATTCTGCAGACGTGGAGGACCCATGAAAGAAGTCTGTTTTGCTTATTTTCTGCTAGTGGAGCTATGTGATGAATGAGAGGCTTTGAGATTACCGTTACAACCCAGTAATATATCACAGTTCTGAGGCGTGGTTCAGAGACTGGGGGACTGACCAGATACTTTTGTTTGTTTATATGAGGTTTTCTAGAGTGCTTTGAGCATGCTTTGTATTTTGGTGAATGATGAAACTCAGTGAGATAGTTTATCCCCTTGGTTGTTGGTGGTCCCTCTTTTATACGGAACAAACTATGTCTGAGGCTGTTAGTAGGATGATGGCTCTCTAGAAAAAAAGTCTTTTTGTGGTTGACCATGATGCCAGGTCTGGAGTCTCTCAGTCACTCCAGCCCTGCTTCTCTCCATCAACTCCCAGGGGAGCTGGTAGGCCAAGCATTTTTCTAAGCATGCTACATATATCATATTTTATGCACGAGGAACCGAAGCTCAGGCTTAGAAGCGTGCTGTTGTGGCCAATTTGGTTCTGCTATTCTGGAAAATATCAGGAGGGCAATGGCTGCAAAGATTTAAGATAGGTTATTTTCTGGGGCCGTGTAGAGTAACTGTAGCTAAAGTAGGTATCATCACCACTAACTGGAGGGTGGCGAAGAGTAGAGTGGAGAGGGCGTTACGTTTCAGAAAATTTTCTTTCTTTTTTTTTTTTTTTTTTTTTGAGACGGAGTCTCGCTGTGTCTCCCAGGCTGGAGTGCAGTGGCGTGATCTCGGCTCACTGCAAGCTCCGCCTCCCGGGTTCACGCCATTCTCCCGCCTCAGCCTCCCAAGTAGCTGAGACTACAGGTGCCCGCCACCACGCCCGGCTAGTTTTTTGTATTTTTAGTAGAGACGGGGTTTCACCATGTTAGCCAGGATAGTCTCGATCTCCTGACCTCGTGATCCACCCGCCTCGGCCTCCCAAAGTGCTGGGATTACAGGCTTGAGCCACCGCGCCCGGCCCTTTTTTTTTTTTTTTGAGACAGGGTCTCACTCTGTTGTCCAGGCTAGAGCACAGAGGCACAGTCATCGCTCACTGCAGCCTCGACCTCCCAGGCTCGAGTGATCCTTTCACTTCAGCCTCCTGAGTAGCTAGGAATAAAAGTGTGTGCACCATCCCTGGCTATTTTTTTTTTTTTTTTTAAATATTCTGTAAAGGTGGGGTCTCATTGTGCTGCCCTGGCTGGTCTTGAGCTCCTGGGCTCAAGCAATTTACCTGACTCAGCCTCCCAAAGTGCTGGTGTTATAGGTGTGAGCCACATGCCTGGCTACAGTTCAGTTGTTTTCTTAAGCCATCACAGTATCCATATTACCTCTTAAGAACTGACCTGTCAATTTAATCATGCACTGCTCTTGAATAAGTGAGTCTTAGCTATTCCCAACAGCCTTGCAATTCACTGTTTTTAAAAAAATTATTTAAAAAATGTTAACTGTGGCAAAATACACAGGACATTAATTTCCCACCTTAACCATTTTAAGTGTCCAATTTGGTATTGTTAAGTGTATTCACATTGTTGTACAATCAACCTCCAGAATTTTTTCTTCTTGCAAAACTGAAATTCTGTACCCATTACTTTGCAACAACTTCCCATCCCCCATCTTCCCAACCCCTGGCAACCACCATTTGACTTTCTGACAATATGAATTTGACAATACTACGTACCTCATATGGGTTGAATCATAAAGTATTTGTCTGTTTGTATCAGGTTTATTTCATTTAGCCAGATGTCCTCCAGGTTCGTCCATGCGGTAGCATATATCAGAGTTTCCTTCTATTTAAAGGCTAAATAATTTCCCAGTTTATATATATATCTATCACATTTTGTTTATCTGTTCATTCATGGATGGACACTTGGGTTGCTTTTCCCTTTTGGCTGTTGTGAACAATGCTGTTATGAACATAGGTATACAGATATTTCTTTGATTCCTTTTTTTTTTTTTTTTGAGACGGAGTCTCGCTCTGTCGCCCAGGCTGGAGTGCAGTGGCACAATCTTGGCTCACTGCAAGCTCCGCCTCCTGGGTTCCCGCCATTCTCCTGCCTCAGCCTCCCGAGTAGTTGGGACTACAGGCACCCGCCACCACACCCAGCTAATTTTTTTGTATTTTTAGTAGAGACAGGGTTTCACTGTGTTAGCCAGGATGGTCTTGATCTCCTGACCTCGTGATCCACCCACCTCGGCCTCCCAAAGTGCTGGGATTACAGGCATGAGCCACCGTGCCCGGCCTTAAGATCCTATTTTTAATTCTGTTGCGTACATATCCAGAAGTGTAATTGCTGGATCATATGGTAATTCTATTTTTAATTTTTTGAGGAACTGCCATATGTTTTCCATTGCAACAGTATCATTTTACCGTATCACTAATAGTACACAATGCTTTCAATTTCTCCACATCCTCGCCAGCACTTATGTTCTATCTTGTCTTCGTTTTGGATAGGGCCTTGCTCTTTTGCTGGGCTGCAGTGTAGTGGTGTGATCATGGCTCACTGTAGCCTTGACTTCTGGGGCTCAAGTGATCTTTCCATGTTAGCCTCCCAAGTAGCTAGGACTACAGGCGTGTGCCACTATACCTGGCTAACTTTTATATTTTTGTAGAGATGAGGTTTTGCCATGTTGCCCAGGCTGATGCTTTATTTTATTTTTGTTGTTGTTGTTGTTTGTTTTTTAAATAATAGCCATCCTGGTGGGTGTGAGGCGATCTCATTGTAGTTTTGATTTGCATTTCCATAATGATTAGTGATATTGAGCATCTTTTCATGTGCTTGTTCACTATTTTGTGTATCTCCTTTGAAACAATGTCTATTCAAGCCCTTTGCCCATTTTAAAATCAGGTTATTTGTTTTTTGGTGTTGACTTGTGGGAGTTCTTTCTATATTCAGGATATTAAATCCTTATCAGAGTTGATTTGCAAATACTTCCTCCCATTCTGTAGGTTGCCTTTTCACTCTGATTGTGTCCTTTGATGCACAGGAGTTTTAAATTATGATATAGTTCACTTCATTGATTTTTTAAAAAAAATTTTGTTGCGTGTGCTTTTGTTGTCATATTTAAGAACTCATTGCCAAAACAATGTTATGAAGTTTTTTCCTGTATGTTTTTGTCTAAGAGTTTTGTAGTTGTAGGTCGTATGTTTTGGTCTTTGTTCCATTTTGAATTTTTGTATATGGGGCAAGGATTTACTGGGTTTTAATGAAAGCAAATCTCAAATGAAGTTTTGCCCAACATATAAACATTTATTAAACATACAACATTAGTTTGCACAAGAGCCTATACAACCTGACTCGAGAGTCAGAGCATGGCCAGCTTGCCACGCTGGTAGGTGCTTGACCTCACCTTGTGTGAAAGGTCCATGTGATACAAACACCAAGGAATAGGACCCTGTGCCCGACTGCTGGCAACAGGCAAAGCGACATCCTCCTAAACTAGAGGGGGAGGCAGCACTCTCAGGCTGTCACACCTTGACATCACCCCTTGCCTGAGTTTTATCCTTTTTAATTGTGGGCATGTTCTCTGATGTCGTACTCAATCTACTTACATTGAATTCCTTCAGGTTCTCCAATGACAGCTCATACCTAATATTTATTATGTTAATTAAAGCCACTAATTTCAGCAATAAAAAAAACTATTTCTGATATTCAGTGTGCTAAATAGCGCAGTTTCTGGTGTTGGTCAAGATGGGATAGCTGGAAGATATATGAGTAGCTCAAATGCTTAGCCAGGTCTGAAATGTGGTCCTTTCTGATCCAATGCTGGCTGACCCCAGGAATCTGAACTCTCAGTTAGGGCTAATGACTGTCCCTAAATGTAAAGCTTAAACTAACTGGTCTCTACATTGTATCTCCAGCATGCTGGAGATTATTTTATGAATTTCTTAATTTGTTAAATACAGAAATAGCAACATCCATCAGATTACTCATTTACTTTGTAGTCTCGACCCAGGGATTACAGTGGTTTTTTGTTTTTCACTTCTACCATACTGTTCTTCTCTTTGCTTTACTTGACGTGGATCAAAGGTATTAGGGAAATATACTCAGAAAAATGTCACAAATAGAGGGCATGCGTATATTAAGCATATGCATCCTAAAATGGCTGGACACACTGTTATTCTGAAATCCTAATGAGCAGTTTTCCCAGGTGTTTATAGGCCGTGGAGCAGGCTTCCTTGTGAGATTTATAGTTTGTCTCCTGGCCCTAGGTATAGTACTAGCTGCTTTCTCATTCTGTCCAGATTCTGTGGGTCTGTAGCTGGCGAGGTCTTTCTTGGCCAGAAGATCCCTATTCAATTCTTTTTTTTTTTTTCTTGGCAGGTTCATTCACTTTTTCATGGTTTCTCTCCCAAACAGTTTCCAACCTGGACCCCAGATAAGTCGGTTTCCTGGGCCTTTTGTGGTTGAAGGCACGGGAGCTATTATTGTCCTGTGGTGCCCAAGTACAGCCTGTCCTTTAACATTCCCACAAGTATATAAACAATTTTAAAAGGGATATCGTATTCAGATGAATTAAAGATGCTAGTTCAGGGAGTTCTCTGATTGAGTGTCTGAACTGTCTGATTTTATAATTCCCTGCG
The DNA here is from genome assembly GCF_043159975.1 of Macaca nemestrina. Taxonomy (NCBI): domain Eukaryota; kingdom Metazoa; phylum Chordata; class Mammalia; order Primates; family Cercopithecidae; genus Macaca; species Macaca nemestrina. Next base: position 8,998,799 of record NC_092125.1, on the reverse strand, counting down.
GGGCTATATAGCCTCTCTCCCTCCAAAGAAAGAGGCGAAGGTTTTACTATAGAAATGAAGTTGAGGCAAATGTGGTTATAAAGATAAAATGACTGCGTGAAAAAAAATGTGTATCTTAGGAATCTACACTGAATAGTATAAAATGCTGTTTTAATGTTTAATATATATATGCATATATAAGTAATATACATAGAAATGATTTTGCAATATATTAGTCATGGCTTATTTTTTTGTAACCAAATTAACAGCATTTCAACATTTTTTATTTTTAAATATAGCAAGATCAGCTTTATACCTGGGCTGCAGTTAGTCAACCCACACACTCGTTGGACTATTCAGAAGGGCAGTTTCCTAGGCGAGTCCCATCCATGGGGCCACCATCCAAACCTCCTGATGAAGAACACAGGCTCGGGGATGCTGAAACAGGTAAGTGTTTCCTTTGTCTTCAGAGATAACTGGAAGAGGCAAGATAGAGAGATATACGTTTTATTAAATCTTAATTTTAAGTAATCTTTAATCTTTAATTGCGTGGCATTCAGATATAATCTTTAAGAAATTTTTATTTTGGGGTCTTTTCTCTCTTTGTTCCTTTTGTTGTCTTAAAGTATTTTTGTGTTATTGGCTGGGAAGATAGCGTGAGATTAGCCTCAGGTTCATTTGGAGGAGTTCAGCAGGATGATGACCCCCTAGGTTGATTTTAAGAAAACACTTTATATTTGTCATACAGAATTGAGAACCATATTTGTGGAACAATGTTTTATGGAATATGGTTGTTTTCTCCCTTTTCTTCTTCTTCTTTTTTTTTTTTTTTTTTTGACAAGGTCTTGCTCTGTCACCTAGGCTAGAGTGCAGTGGAGCAATGGGTTACTGCAGTCTCGACTTCCCTGGCTCAAGCGATTCTCCCAACTCAGCCTCCCAAGTAGCTGGGACCACAGCCGTGCGCTACCATGTCCGGCTAAATTTTTTGTAGAGCCAGAGTCTCACTCTGTTGCCTAGGCTGATCCAGACTCCTGGGCTAAAGCGATTCTCCATTCTCCTAAAGTACTGGAATTACAGGCATGAGCCACTGCACCTGGACTTTTCTTCATTTTGTTGTAATAAATTCCCAACTTCTTCCTGGTGGACTGACCAGGCATAAATATTGATTTCTGAAGCATGAGTGAGGAGTAAATAGAAGAGCATCATTGCTATTCATAGATTTCTCCACTAGATTTTCCTAAATGGTAACATAGATATTAGAGTTAAGAATTTTGATTTTTTTTTTCTGATTGACTCATAGAGAGGAAGATAGTCATTAGAAACTTATTTTGGATGCATAGTAGAAGAACATAACTTAAAAGCATGAAGCTTGGGCTCTGCCAACTTACTAGCTTTGTAATCTCAGGCAAATTTCCTAACAACTGTATTCCGTTTTCTCATCTGTAAAATGGTGATGAGCATAGCATGTACTGTGTAGGGCTGTTTTGAGAATTACAGGCATTTGTATGAAGCATTAGAATGCAGAATGCAGTGCCTAGCTCAGTGTATTTAATATTATTTGTTATAATTATCACTGTTTCATGTCATTGCCTTATTCATGAGGTCCCTTTCAACCAACAATGACCAACAATGTAAAAGGTTTTCCAGTCCCCCACCCAAAGTTCTGCAAAGGGAACCTTGCCTCCCATTTTTATCCCCGTCTCTGGAGGGATGTATTTGTGCCTTTTTTTTTTTCCACCAATGCACTGAAATGGGGGCCCACACTTGACCTTGAATCTCCCTTTTTAAGTGTCCAGTGCTTTTGAAACACTGCGTGGTATTCACTGGGTGGGCTGTACTCCCTGAAACGAACAAGTGAGAGAGAAGGTGTAGGAAATGCTGTTCCAGGAAGGACGCTGAGTTTATCATAACACTTACAGACAGCAGTTTCTCAAAGGCCAAGGCAGACTTCCTTTAAGCAAAGATCTTCAGAGATGAGAGACCTCTACCATGATAGCGCCTGAAAATCAAGGAAGTAAAGAGACTTTTAGTTTGAAAGGAAAACACACAATTAAAAGTATTGATCCCATTTTCTACACTACTCTATTTATGATCACATTTAGTGATACAAAATACTTAGGGGTAGATATAGTTGAATTAATCAATTGCGTGGAGAGTCCTGTTAACAGTTGTTTATATCCCATGTTTTGCATCATTGATTGGGTGATATTTTCCTGTTTTCTGTTCCCTACTGTATCATTCTCAACTTGTTTCACTGAAACATTTATGTGATATTCTTCAATTTTAGGGCACTTTATAAAACATTATAAAACATTTTATGTTGCTGGCATATATACTGGTGGAACACTTGACTCAAAGTTAATTGAGTGTGATCATCTGAATTTTACTTTGGTAAAAGATGAAGTTGGAATTGATACCAGGAAGTTTGTCACCTGGTTTGTGCTTCATGATTTATTGTAGCTTGCAAAATGCCAGAGCAAGTGATTTTTAATGAAATAACTTGTCTCCTTTTTAAAAATGCATTCTTGAAGAGGATGATGGAGGTAAGAAGTAATTTAACTTAGTGACTTATTTTTCTCTAGTTGATCTATTGTAGCATTTTTTCATCAGAGTGATCTAATGGGTCTTTCTAAACTTTTTCTGTTGTGACTCCCTGATGTTCATTTGGAAAGACACTTCCATGAGACAGCCTCATTCCCAGAACCACACCGCACTCTCTTCTAATCAGTCAGTTGTAAGAGTGGGAATGTCAATATCATAGGTAAACTTTGCCTACAGTCTCATGTTTTATATCAATCACAAAGTTTGATAATATAATTATTAATAGTAATGATCTATTTGTAGTTAACTGATAGGTGCATATTCTTATGTGGTGACATCATGGTTAAATTCACTGTATATAACACATGACCTCCCCTTTTTTTAAAAAATTTATTTGTGGGTTCTTACTCTGTCACCCAGGCTGGAGTGCAATGGCACAATCTCAGCCCACTGCAACCACCACCTCCTGAGTTCAAGCGATTCTCTTGCCTTGGCCTCCCGAGTAGCTGGGATTACATACGCCTACCACCAGGCCAGGCTAATTTTTGTATTTTTAGTAGAGACAGGGTTTCACCATGTTAGCTAAGCTGGTCTCGAATTCCTGACCTCAAGTGATCCACCCGCCTCTGCCTCCCAAAGTGCTGGGATTACAGGCATGAGCCACTGTGCCCGGCTGACCCCTTTCTATTTTAATTCAAAGTAAAAGAGTTCAATGACATTTTTTGAAGAAGAAGAAGAAAGACTTGCAGGTCTAGCTTAGAAAATGGAGGACTTTTTTTTTTTTTGCTTGCCTCGTTTGTTGTTTTTTGCAGCTCATTTTGTTGTTGTTGTTGTTTGTTTTTGGAGTGTCACTCTGTCGTCCAGGCTGGAATGCAGTGGCATGATCTCAGCTCACTGCTACCACTGTCTCCCGAGTTCAAGACCTTCTCCCGCATCAGCCTCCCGAGTGGCTGGGATTACAGGCGCCCACCATCATGCCCGGCTAATTTTTGTATTTTTGTAGAGACGGGGTTTCACCATGTTCGCCCAGCTGGTCTTGAACTCCTGACCTCAGGTGATTCACCCCCCATCGGCCTCCCAAAGTGCTGGGATTACAGGCATGAACCACTGCGCTCGACCTTTTTTCCAGCTCTTAAAATAGGTTACCTAATTCACATGTCCAGCTAATTCAGATTTGTGGTACTCTCTCTTCTGCCTTTTTCGTGTATCTCACTTTAACTGCATAGGGAGCATCTCACTTTAACTTTTTCATGATCTCTTCTGTGAAAGATGGTTTTTTTTCTTCCTTTATGGGTTGGTGAAGGAACTGCCCCTTCTTTGTATGAATTGGAAGGGCTGAGGCTATGGTGAGGTCTTGGTGCCCCTTCTCACCAGTGAGTTGCAGATTCCTGGCAGTCCTTTGCTCTCATCCTAGCTCCCTCTGCAGTTGGCATTGCCTCCACAGATGGGCCTAAGGTGTTAGCATTGACCTTTTGAAGTCTGCAGAACACCCCTGAAGGATAAGACTGGCTGGGAAAAAAGGAAGTCATATGCTTCCCATGTTGATGGCATTAAACAAATAAAAAACCAAAACCAGTTGGTGACAAAAACATTGATAGAAAGAAACCCTTTCTATTTATCATTTTCACTTTATCTTCTCCCTCTGTTTCCCTTGCCTATACACAGCACGCACCCACCCATCCATGGCTGTTTTCCACTCGCGGGCTCTTTTCTGGAGTCCCATGACATCCTATTCCTGTCTGTCATCTGAATGCTTTATGTATTGAATTTTTCTGTTTATATATATACATGTCTTCCCCATCAGCTTTCAGAATTTCAAGACTTTCCGGTACATAGTATATACTTAAATATTTGAGTGAATGATGAAAATCTTTTGCTGGAAAAGATCTAAGTAAACATTTACTTAGCACATTAATGCAAGATTTGAGGGAGAGTTTTGTATGGGCTAAAACAGTTCATGGACCAATTTCGGGGCTCAATACCAAGTTTCAAAGGTCATTCAATAGATTTGAACAACATCAAATAATGAACTTGAGTTTTCAAATTCATGGAGAACCCCGGAGCAGGAGCAGGTGTGTAGATGTGTATAGGGGCTTTTGATCATTGTCGTTTCGTCTTTGGAAAATCAAATCCCTCACCTTTCTTTGAAAATGTGAATGGCTGAGAGGAGACAGAGAACTGACTTTTTAGAAAGAGAATCAAGGCACAGAAAATCCTAGAAGAAAATATATGGAAGAGGATCTGGTAGAAACATGGTAGATGACTTCCTGCTGCAAGGACTAAAAGAAAAGAAAGAAACAAAGAACCATGGCAGGATATTTTCAGGTGAAAATCCTTAAAAATGCAGTTATGCACTGGCTGAGTACATTGTAATTCACCTTTATTGCAAAAAAAGATTTGAGCAGCTTATAAATATGTAAAATGTACAAAAGGATCATAAAGGAATAAGGAATATAGATCAAACTAAAAGGAATTTAGGATGGAACGATAAAATGAAGCTGAGCTAAGACAGCCCCGTGAAATGTATCTCATAAGGATCTGCCATTTTTCAAGGTAATTGTAAAGCAGAAAGGGGAATGTGAATGTCTTCCTCAGTGTCCATGAGATTGAAAACACAGTCACTCAGAGAAGCACAATTCATATCCCAAAGAAGTGTCTCTAATGGTTCTTAACAGAAAAGATTCTGTGCCGTGCAAGGTCAATACAGTATCAACTCATTTCTTTTCTTTTTGAGACAGGGTTTAAGTTCGTCGCCCAGGCTGGTGTGTAGTGGCATGACCTTGGCTCGCTGTAGCTTTCACCACCTGAGCTCAAGTGATCCTTCTACTTAGCCTCCCGAAGTGCTGGGATTAAAGGTGTGAGCCACTATGCCCAGCTAATTTTTTAAAATTTTTTGTAGATATGAGGTGTTGTCATGTGGCTCAGGCTGGTGTTGAACTCCTGGGCTTAAGTGATCCTCCCACCTTGGCCTCCCAAAGTGCTGTGATTACAGGCATGAGCCATCATGCCCGGTCCATTTCTGTGTTTTGTTCAAATGTTTTCACATAAGTTCGGTTGAGATAATGCAGAAATTCTGTAAGGGACCAGGGGAGACTTGGTAGTATTCTACCTTTCTGAGCCTCTCACTTAATCAAGGAGTAAAAGGTACTGGAGTAGATTGACTGTATCTCCCAAAGATAATTCTCCATTTTCAACATGTGACTACATTATATATAGATAAAATATATTATCTTAGATAATATATATTATATGATTGGCTTATGATTATATATTATATATTAATTATATAATATGTTGAATTGAATATATATTATATAGTGTATGTATGCATGTATATATACATATATGTATATATACGTGTGTGTATATATATACACGCATACATTTAGTTTCTATAAAATTGGCCTTCCTTTTCTCCTGAGCTAACTATAGCCTAGGTGTGGCTATATTTTGTTGACAATGAGAGGCAGAGCCTCAATACTATTAAATAATCGAATAAGCGGATCATGGAATTGGCCTCATTTAGGAAAATTCAAGTATTTAACCTCATCTTCATTTTTGGAAAGACATGGTATATCAGAATTAAAAGCATCTTGCATTTATTAGGCAGCCAATCATAAGTCATGCTATTTCAATGAAATTTAATGAATTACGTTTCAGTTAAATTGACTGGATTTGAATCAAATGGTATATACCATTAAAGAAGCTATCATATAATAATTTTATGTAGCTGCATTTGAACTTAAAATGCCAAACTATTTAGAGACTACTTCATTCATTTTTAGAAGGCATATTTTGTATATATATTTTAAAAGGCTGGTTTATTTTCCCTTTTTAGCAGAGACTCATATCCCGCTCATTGCCTTGTCTTCTCTCTATAAATACACAGCTCATCCAAGTATGTTTTGTTTCATGAGTGAACGGCTTATTTTGTGATGAAAAAGAGGTCACTCCTGAAACATATTTGGTACCATAGGGAGTCCAGAATTTTAGATTACGCTCAGAATTTTATGAGGTAACTTTTTCAAATGGAATATTTAACTTTTTTTTTTTTTAAGGAATGTTCTTTCTCCCTCTCTGTTTCTGCTTCATAATTTTTTTTTTGTTTTTTTTTTTGTTGTTGTTTTTGTTTTTTGAGACTGAGTCTCGCTCTGTCACCAGGCTGGAGTGCAGTGTCACAATCTCGGCTCACTGCAACCTCTGCCTCCCGGGTTCAAGTGATTCTCCTGCGTCAGCCTCCTGAGTAGCTGGGACTACAGGTGCCCACCACCAGGCCCGGCTAATTTTTGTATTTTTAGTAGAGACGGGATTTCACCATATTGGCCTGACCTTGTGATCCACCCGCCTAGGCCTCCCAAAGTGCTGGGATTACAGACATGAGCCGCTGTGTCCGGCCGGGTTTTTTTTTTTTGTTTTTTTTTTTTTTTAAAGAACATTCTGATGTCTTAATTTTAAGGATGGGTGAAGGAGGTGGCAGTTTTAAATGTACCCTTGAGAGCTCTCTTACCGGGTTACTCTTTGAAAATAATAACCATTCTAGTGATGAATATTTGATGGAGATGGTCAGTCTCTCCTAGAGCTGGGTTTAAGGCAATTCCTGAAAGTGCCCTGGATCCCAAAAGGAGGAGAGTGTTGGGTACGAGGGCGCCGGGAATTCTGGGAGTGATCATTTTCATTTAGGGAGCGCTATGAAAGTTGGAACTAAGCTGATAACTCAGATACACCTATCTAGTGACTCCTCTCTTCAGCCATTACTGGTACATCAATTTCTCTCTGCTCCCTAAAGGACACTTTTGCCATTTTTCATGCTTCCCTTTACTTTCTCCCTCCTATATCTTTTTCCTTCTATTTCTCTTTCTTTCATTCTGTATTGTTTTCTTTTTCCTTATCGTGTATTTTTCTCTCCTCTCTCAGTGGTTCTCATTGATTTTCCCTTTTTTTTTCAGTAGAGTTATTCTGTACGTCTCATTCCTCTTAAAATCGTGACCCTCTAGAACTCCTATTTTCCAGCTTATGATTTTGAAGACAGTATTTCAACCTACAAATTTCTCTTTGATGTTTTAACACACAGATTCACACAAATAAAAACTACAGTGAAATGGTTAGGGATGGGAGAATGAATTCAGTTCAGTAGCTATCGAATTAGACAGAGAGAGGCTGAAAGTTTGGGTGTAGGTGTGCAGAATATTTTGCTGATGTATCTTTCTAATAAACGTGGTTTTCTAAGTATGTTTTTCTGATAAACTGCACTTGTTCTTTACCATCAGAGCCCAGAAGTTTACTTGCTGGGTTTGGTTACCGGGTCAAGGACTATAGAAAAAAGCTGGAAAGCATTTAACTCTTTGTGTACCACCAGGAGAGCCTTTAGCCTCTTATTGCATGATCTAAATAGAAGAGGAAGAGAGACTTTTCCCCACTGGTACAAAGCCAAGACTTGTCTTGAGTCTATTGTGTTTGGGAGGGTTTGGAAGTGATGAAAAACAATAGAAAATAAGAGCATTCTGGAGTTTGGATTTGCTTTAATATTAACTGTTAACTAGCTTTGCTCTTAAATATCTTTATTAAAATTTGGCTAACTCCGGTGTTAAGTTCAGAGTAGAGATTTGTCAATATAAGAGAGAAGAATCTCTTTTTGATTAGCTCAATGATATACTATATTTATCTGGGGAAATGGTTGTATTTTAAGGCCAATTGTTTATTGCCACTGTGACACTTATTGGTAAGTGACTGCATCATGCTATTCTCAATGATTTTTGTTTTAAAATATATGCTCTTAGCTGAGATTCAGAAAATAGCGAAAGGCAAGGCAATATCTATATCGTCTCATGTAAAATCCTTACTGTCTCTTTCTCTGCCCAGGATACCCAGCTTTTCATGGTGGAACCCACTTTCGTGGTCTCATCATTGCTTTGATCTTTCGTGTTTCTTTCATTCACTCCTACAATTACTCAACAAATATTTTAAGCACCTACTAAGTGCCAGGCACTATTTGGATGTGGGGGACACAACAAGGGGAAAAACTGACAACAATTCTTGCTTTCACAGAGTTTATGTTCTAGTGGAATAACAGGTATAAATAAGTAGGCAACCAAATGCATTATGGAGTATATATGGTGTGATGATCCAGGTTACGAAGAAAGTAAGGGTGAGTGTGTGGTGGGTGCTAAGGAGTGGGTGGGGTTGCTGCTTTAGCAAAGTCCCGAAGGAAGCAGCCACAGAGTGGGGCTTGCAGATATTGGGAAGAAGAGTGAGTGCAGTGCTCTGGGCAGAGACAGTAGCCACTGTGGCTTTGGCAGCCCTATGGAAGAAGCATGACTGGTGTGTTACAAGACAAGCAAGCTGGCCAGGGCGGCTGGCCTGGTGAGCAAGTTGGTACAGATGTAGGTGGGTAGAGAGGCTAGTGAGTAACACTAGTTGAAACCAGGCCTTGTGGGCCCCTGTGGAGACAGATTCTCATCTGAGTGAAATGAAAACTTTCAATGTAGCTTAACAGTATGTTATGCTGTTTGAATACTAAATGCCTTTTATTTTTCTGTAGCATTGTCACTTACATCAGCTACCATGCTGCTAAATTGGAAATGTCAAAATGACCATAAAGAGTGACTGCTGGCTGGGTGGGGTGGCTCATGCCTGTAATCCCAGCACTTTGGGAGGCCAAGGTGGACGGATCACGAGGTCAGGAGTTCGAGACTAGCCTGGCCAACATGGTGAAACCTCATCTCTACTAAAAAAATACAAAAATTAGCTGGGCGTGGTGGTGGGTGCTTGTAATCCCAGCTATTCTGGAGGCTGAGACAGGAGAATCCCTTGAATCCGGGAGGCAGAGGTTGCAGTGAGCCAAGATTGCGCCACTGCACTCCAGCCTGGGCAAGAGAGCGAAACTCCATCTCGGGAAAAAAAAAAAAAAGAAAAAGAAAAAAAAACCCAGTGACTGCTGTGCCTTGTGTCCAGGGTCTGGTCTGCATGCCAGTCAGGGGAGCAACGTGACAGTCAGGAGATATAAACTCTCGTCTTCACCGTGCCAACAACCGCTTGCGTTATAGGCGTTGAATTTCTCCTCTGAAAGGTGTGGAGGATGGATGAGATTAGTGGTTTTTCAGGCTCTGATTCATGGAGCGTGAGGGATCCCTTGAAGGCCCTTTCATTTTTATTTTTATCGTAAAGGCCCTTTTACTTTAAAATTTGCATGCAAGCTTCACTTAGAAGAAAGTGCCCTCTAGCTTAAGAAAAATAAATCCGTGACTTGGTTATGCCTTAGGTTTTTTTAGCATGATGAATTTGCAGTCTCGTAGAATCTCAGATGACATGAGGACTAAAAGAGAAAAACCGCTTCAGAAACCCTCCTTACTCAGTGTCTCTTGGTAACAGTGTTCATTATCTCTCATTGAAATCAAGGGGCAATTTGACAACAGTTAGACAAGGCTTTTGAGATCCCATCCTTCAACCTTGGTGCGGTAGCTTCTACCGTGACACAGACTTCAGCTAAGTGAATAAGATACTCTGTGAAAGTCTTAGAAGGACTTTCTGGCACAATTTAGAAACTAGCAATTGAGACAAATAAGGATAGTTGATATATAGAGAAGGGCTTAGGAATATCCCAATTTTAAAAAATGACATGGGCACTCTCATTGTATGTATTATATATACTGAGAAGTAGTCATATCCTAATAACCCAGTTATATAATTGGGAGAGAGACTGGATAGTTTTGGTACTTATGGTTAATGATATATTTTACTGAAAGTTTTATTTTCTGATTGAAGAAATAGGAAAATTATCCTTTAAGATACTGACTCTCTGCTTCCTTTCCAAACTAGAATCTCAATCTGCTGTTTCGGAAACTCCCAAAAAACGCTTGGATGCTGTCCAGAAGGTAAGACGATCTTATTAGGATGTCAGATTCCCATCTGTCTTATTTGTCTTCAGATTGTGACAGACTCTGCGATTTATCTTTCCGTCTGCCCGGCTGGCTAGGATGCCCCCGTTTTCCCTAAGCCTGCAGCGGAATCCAGTCAGGCAGAAGGGGATGTTTTCTTCCATTTATTTTTTTGCGTAGAAAATCAGCCTTGAAGTGGAACTGAGTACGAGCTTTTCAGAAGCTGTTTTATTCTATATCCAGCCAAAGAGTTGGGCCCAATGACAGCTGGCTCCAGCAGGAAACGGTGGCCACTCCAGGGAGAAGTCTGCCGAGATGCGCCTGCTCACATAGTCCCATGGCTATGATCTTTAAAAAAAAAAAATCTGTCAGAGCTTTGCTAAAGTCAAATAAGATTCTTATTACTTTGGTGGATGAAACATTAATTAGTATCTGTTTAATTTCCACAGAAACTTTTTTTTCCTGTTACTGTATTAGTCTGTTTTCACACTGCTGATAAAGGCATACCCAAGACTGGGCAATTTGCAAAAGAAAGAGGCTTGTTGGACTTATAGTTCCACATGGCTGGGGAGGCCTCACAAGTTCGTGGCGGAAGGCAAGGAGAAGCAAATCACATCTTACATGGATGGCAGCAGGCAAAAAAGAGCTTTTGCAGAGAAAGTCCCATTTTTAAAACCATTAGATCTCATGAGACCTGTTCACTATCATGAGAAGAGCATGGGAAAGACCAGCCCCCATGATTCAGTCATCTCCCACCAGGGCCCTTCCCAACATGTGGGAATTATGGGAGCTACAAGATGAGATTTGGGTGGGGACACAGAGCCAAACCATATCAGTTACCAAAAAAGCCAAATTTTGTGTTTTTTTTTTTTCTTATGCTAAAATGGATTTCTTATTTAAAAAAAAAAAAAAAAAAAGGCTGCAAGAAAGGAAACATTTGTATGGAATAGTAATTGTGAATAGCAATTGCTTTTTTGGATATAAAACCATTTGCTTAATTTACATTTTCACCCAGCTATGCTTTTGACAGTAACTTAGTTTTAGAAATGAATAGTAAAAAGATGTGTTCTGTTCTGTTGGTGGTCTAAGAGAAAATGAGGAGACACATACCTGGGTTTTACACCCGGATCTGTTTCTGATTAGTGTGATGACAACATGTTTAGATTACCTGGGACATAGGGTTCTTCTCTGTAAAATTAAATTATTGCTGATCTCTGAGAAGCCATCAAAGAATAAAGTAACTTCCCTTCAGAAAAGAATCCCTGTTATACATGAAAGTTGTGCTCCCCCTGGAGGAGAAATTGGGGTATAACATTGGTTGAAAACAGCACCTGGGTCAAAAATGCAGTGAGATTAGCTATCCTTAAGGACAGTTCATTAAAAAAGCAAGCTTTTGCAGCTTATTGCTATGGGAGCAGAGGCCTACATCAACTTGGTGGCACTTGGAGAGGCATGGTAGGCTCAACTGATGGTCCCTTAATTATCTGCAATGATTAGCCCACAGCAAAAAAGATGAAGAAAGATAAAAAGGGAAAAAGAAATAGTAAGGTCAGCAATTATTAAGAAAAATAGTACCCTCAAATCTCCCCTCACTTTTTAAGCCTTTCTTTTGTGGAAAGCATGGCTAAATTGTGATTTAAAGGAATATATTAAGTTTTTCTAAATTCTTATGTCCAGGACGTGTATGAATCAATTGTTATATATGATAATGTCAAAGAGAACCTGAACAGGAAGTATTTGATAATATCAACAATGATAAAACGTGTACAACATTGCTTTCTATATTATGCTATTTCAAGATATATATTCATGTGTGTAACATTATAGAGTGTTTTTCCTGAGTGATGGACCATAGTAAAATATATTACAACGGGGCTGGGCGTGGTGGCTCACACCTGTAATCCCAGTACATTGGGAGGCCAAGGCGGGCGGATTACAAGGCCAGGAGATCTATATCATCCTGACTAACACAGTGAAACCCTGTCTCTACTAAAAATACAAAAAATTAGCTGGGTGTGGTGGCGGGCGCCTGTAGTCCCAGCTACTCAGGAGGCTGAGGCAGGAGAATGGCATGAACCCAGGAGGCAGAGCTTGCAGTGAGCCAAGATGGCGCCACTGCACCCCAGCCTGGGCGACAGAGCAAGACTCCGTCTCAAAAAAAAAAAAAAAAAAAAATTATATATATATATAATATATGTATAGCAATAAGCAGAAACCTAATGGAGTAGGTTATTTTAAAACACTTGATTTTACAACTTGAAGACTCAAGGGTGAAATAGATTGAACAAATGTTACATCTTATCCTTGTTGACAATGAAGTGTCTAGAAGTCAGGAAAATTAATTGAGAGGTAACAATATTTGAAAGCAATCAAGATTAAGCACCCAACAATGACATCACTTACTTTTGCAATCATTAACTCTTTGTCATACATTTATTTTATGGGCTGATTCTTTTCTTAGATGATATGGGTATGTTTCATGACAGCCTAAAGTAACTGTCCATAAAGGGGGATACAGAAAACTCAAATTAATTGTCAACCTACTGTATACCTCTTCTTTTACTCTATTACCTTAAGAAATCCTTACAATAATCCTTTAAAGCAACTCTTATAATGCACATTTAACTGCTAAAGAAAATGATTATACGAGGTAAAAGTAACTTGCATAAGATCACAGGCTTGATAAAGCGTAGACCCACTGTTTGAGTATAGATCTGTTTGATTTTATACTTATACAATGATAAAAATTATCCTTTTACATGGATAATCACCGTATGCCAAAATCATCAGATGAATGAGATGAGAAGTTTATTCTAAATTTATTTTATTATATTTAAATGATACCATGTATGAGTCAGATGCCAAGATACATTATAGAGGCAAATAGGTATATTAGTTCACTTATATGTTTTGAAGTTTTACTAGAACTTTGATATGCTGAGTTGTGTGAATTTTACTAACTTTCGTGCTTTGTTATGTAAAAAAAAAAAATTATTTTTCATGGAAAGTCCTTGCTTTTTCCTTCTTAGTCACTAGATGGCAGTTCTGTACCTCTAAATCACCACTGCAGATGGAAATGAGAGGTTTGAAGGCAGTTTTCTCAGTATGAGTGATGAACCTAAGAGATTTTTCTGGTCCGTCCAGTGTTGCCTGCGTTCTTCTGTGGTCGTAATGCGAGATCCCCAGGCCTGCTTAGTGAGAGGCTTGCAGCCGAGTTGGAAAGCATCCTCTCTAAGTTATTCTTCAGATGTGCGTTCAGGCACCTGTTCTCTCAATCTGAGCACACTGGAATTTATTGAATGAGTTTTGACTTTTACTCTTTCTGTAGTTAATAATTCTGAGAGCTCAATATCCCTAGAAAAAACACATGACTCATAAAGCCTTTCCTCAACTCATAGGCATCAGAGGCTGTGGTGTTGCCAGAGGGTCTGATGCTTAAAGCAAATACAGCTGGCACTCGAGTGAAAAGAACGGACTATAGCTACTCCTTGAGTGCTTTTATTGATGACCCTGTGGAATTAGGTTTTCAAATAAAATTACATTCTTTAGACCTCACTTACTGATTATTTTAATTTCAAGTAATATGCCCTGAAAATCTGCTATATCTGAAGAATTATGTCATAAAACTGAAATGCGACTGTCTTTTGATTCTGTTTATTTAAATCCTTTGGCATTTGAAATATTTAAACTGTAAAGCCTTTTACACTCTATAGTCTATAATAGCTTAGTGTCAATTATTTTATCTAAGAACATTTGCTTCTAAGTTAAAGATTGGTGTATGGTAACATGCTTCACCTGGTAGCTACCTGGTTTCTAACTTTTTGCTTTTGAAATTATATATAAAATTTTTGTTTCAAAGCATGTTTCTAAAACTCTTGATATCTTTCTAATGTAAATGGACTAGTTGGAAAGGAAATAGAATAACATTTTGATTTTTAAAAACTCTATCTTTGGGTAAGAATTGAAAATAACAGGCAATCGAAAGTGAGGTCTTTGCACATTATAATATTATTTATCAGTAGTCACATCTATTACAAAGTGCTCGACAAGAAAAAGGAATTTTACAATATTAGCACTGTCTTCCCCCGTATATTGTATGGTCTATATGCAAATACATTCTCAAGTGTCAGAAAAACTCTTTGCTCTGATCAGCCCTGCTGAGTCTCCTCATTGTTCAATCTAACTGCAAATGTATTTGAAGAAGTAAATTTTTTTTAATTGGATCTCCTTAAAGTATCTGTTATAGTACTCTTTATGCAATGGCCACTCAGTTCCATTAGTTTCAGAAATAATTTAGGAACAAGTCAAGGAAACAGATGGAGTAATATGGAGTAGCCTCGTCGATGGGATGGTCTTGATTACTCAGAAGCAAAGTTTGAAGAGCAAAAGCAGCACTGGTCAGATCCAAAGAAAGGGGGGGGTGGTAAAAGTAATTTTGAAGAAATAATGCTGGAGACTTAATAAAACAAGCCATTTGAATTAGGGTAGAATGTCTTAGACATATAGAAGGGTTCTAAAGAAACGTTGTTGAATGTGAGGTCTTTCTCAACTCCAAGGCAAAAGGTAATATGAATTTGCAAGGTAATTGGAAACCAACAAAACAATAACCCACAAGACAAGTAAATAACTAAAATAAGGCAGAGTAAGAAACACAAGGAGAGAGAGAGAGAGAGATGCTTGGGTCTGAAACCATGAGTTAGTTATCCTCGAAGTCTTCCTCAGTGTCTCATCATTCTTAGGTCCTCAATAAATAGTTTAACCAGTAAATACTCTGACCAAATGAGTCTGGGAAGGGGCAAGCAAGAGATGGTTAGGAAGGGAAGAGAAGACAGGATACCCGTGGGGCGGTGCTGACATTGAAGTTAGGTAGCATTTTGAAAGGTATTTACCATACTATGTTAACAGAAAGAAAGAATTTTTTTTTTTTGGTGGGGAAAGAATTTTTCTTCTGTAGAAATTCGAAGGAGCTCAGAGAAAAATATAGATGTTTTAGCTTAGAAATAATCATAAAAGAAACTCTTCTATGAGTTTTAAGAATGAAAACCAGCTAACATCTGGAAAGTAGTTAGAACTTGAGATGAGAATGTGAAGAAATAATTGGATGTCACAGATTGTTTTTGTTTTTCCTTGGGGTGGTCAGGCTTGGAGGTGAAATGAAGTAACATCTTTGCTCTATTGAGTTTTGGATGGTGTAAAACTAGTTTGCACTATGCAACATTATTAATGGCCTGTGGAGAAAGGCAAACAGTCCAAGCAGCTAATCCAGTGGGGGTAGTGGAGCTGATAAAAGTTCTCTGCTTATAAAGCAGGCTTGTCCTTTATTGACCATCTGCTGGCCTACTGTGTGCAAGGTATTTGTGGTAGATATTGAAGGAAATACGAAGAATTATAAGACAAAGTCTTGGGTATTAAGAAGCAGACAGAAGAGCATACCTCTTTCATGTACATGAAATGATTTGCAAGATGCAGTGTAATTCTGCCAAGATAAACTTAACAAAAAGGGGGAAGGTTGTTGAGAGACTACAATTAAGGGCAATTTCTTAGGAAGGGTGAAATTTAGATCAAATGGTTATTTTTGGACAGGTGGAGGGAAGAAGAGTGAGTATTTCATTCAGATCAGAGAAGAGAGTAAAGGTAGAAAATTGGAAGTGAACATGGCATTGGATGTGTGGCCAGGGTGAAGCACAATAGTCCAGGTGACCTGAGGGGCGCTCAGCTGACAGCTGCCCTGGAGACCCAGTTTTGCTTTCCTCTTGCCGGGCCTCCTTGGCCTGCAGTCTGACAGCACCTAACCCAGAGCCCAGTCTTATCTGGATTACTGCAGTATTCTCCCAATGGGTCTCTCTAATGCCTCCAGAGTTATCTTTCTAAAATCCAAATTTGCTAATGTCTGATATCTGCTTAGACTCATCCAGTGACTGCTCATAGCATTTGAGAAAATGTTCAGACTCCTGAGTTTGACACACGGAGTTTTCCCTTGCCATCCTCAATCTTCAGCGTTACCACTATTTCCTGTATGATTGGCTTGTTCCAGCCTTAAAAAATACCCTAGTTTTTTTTTTTTTTTTTTTAAATCTTTAGGATCCTTCATATCTGTCTTATACATATGTTTCTTCTGCACTCCTACTCCCTTTTAAAAAATCTTCTATTTTTTAATCTAAATTTGTCTAAACTTGACTTTGTTCTAGACACTGGACTTGGGAAGACTCAGTCTAGGGTGCATTTCGGGAGTGGTAGAACATTTGCTTATACTCATACCATAGTGGTTGAGGATCTGGGCTTTGGACCAGTTTTCCTGGGCACAAATCCCAGTTATTCCACTTTTAACTGGGGAACTGTCAAAGATAAACAAAGTCAGACATTAGTTAAAATGGTAAGGACAGATTTTATATCAGTGGCAACTATTGCGCTAGGGAAGAGTCCAGCGTGAACTAAACTCAACTTTGATTCGTACATAGGTGACCAAGCATTTTAAAGGGAGAATAAAGGAATAGGGAGAACGGTGAGAGGAGGCTCAGGAGACTCAGAAGTGAAAAACTGCAAAGGGTTCATTAGTGTAAATGAGATTAGGCCAGCTGTGTCTGCTAACTGGCAGTTAAAAGAAGTTAGGAGTCTGTCCTCCGCCAGAGACTAGGAAAGATGCGCTATCCTCAGGTGAAGGCTGAAACAATCAGTAAGTTGTTTTGGCAGCCTTGAGTTTTCTTAGGCAGTAATTTAAAGAGGGGTAGGGTGATCTTTGGGATGCAGCCTTTAGCTGTTAGAAAATGATGTTAATGTTTGCTCAAGCCTTTACAGGCCAAGGTTAAGGCCTGGTTGAGAAGAGGGCTCGGAGGAGCCTGGCTAGAGCTTGGTCAAGGAGAGGATCTTTGTCAGAATTTGGGTATAGCATTTTACTCTGTGTGCCTTAGTTTTCTCATCTATAAAATGGGCATAATAAGAATTCCTATCTCTACATTTTTTTTGTGGGTTTTAAATGCATTTATGTAAAATGCTTTGGAGGAGCTCCTGGCACTCAAAATGTTAGTTTATCATTATTATTGTTATTTATCATTATTTATCATTATTGTAGTTTATCATATTTATCATTATTGTTGTTATGTTTGGGCAGTGCTCTGGTTTTGAAAGTTGCTTTCATCGCATAGGTGGTCCTCATTATTCTTGGATTTGCATGTATTTGCGAACTCACCTACTTGCTAAAATTTATATGGAGCCCCCAAATCATATTCATATGGTGCTTTCATGGCCAGTTGCAAACATGCTCCAACTGGCGAGAAATTTGAGTTGCTTGACGCGCTGTTTCCCAGCTCATGTTGAATGAGATGAAGCTCTGCTTTCTGCTTTCAGCTCTCATTCTGTAAATAAGAGTATTTTTGCGACTGTGTTTTCATGTTTTTGTGCTTTTCCTTGTTGGTTTTACTGTTTGAAATTGCCTCCAAGCATAGAGCTGCCGTGTTGTCTAATATTCCTATGTGCAAGAAGGCTGTGATGTGCCTTGTGGCGAAAACACATGTCAGATAAGCTTTGTTCAGGCTTGAGTGACGCTGCTGTTGGCCATAGTAAATCAGCAATATACATTAAATAAGGTGTCTTTCAGCAGGAACACACGTTTTAAAAAGGTAATACATTGGTTGGTTGACAAAAACGTGACGAAGGGCTTGCAGGAATCTAAACCTGTATTTTTTTCTAGAAGCAATATTTCAGTATTCACTAATTTGATGTTCACAAAAACTTTATAGAACAAAACTACTGCAAATAGCAAGAATTTACTGTATCTTTTAAAATTCTTACAATAAGGCTGGGTGTGGGGACTCATGCCTGTAATTCTAACACTTTGGGAGGCTGAGGTGGGAGGATCACTTGAGCCCAGGAGTTTGAGATCAGCATTGGCAACATAGGGAGACCCTGTCTCTACCAGTAATAATAAAAAAAACTGGGCATGGTGGCATGAGCTACTTGGGAGACTGAGACAAGAGGATCCCCTGAGCCCAGGAAGTCAAGGCTGCAGTGAGCTACAATTGTGCCACTGCAATCCAGCTGGTACAACAGAATGAGACCCTGTCTTGAAGAAAACAAAACAAAACAACAACAACAAAAAAAAAACAAAAAAACATTCTCACAATACCCCTTTGCAGTAGGCAGAGTGAGTAATGGGGTCGCCACATTTTATGGGCTATTCAAGGTCTTATGAGCCTAATAGAGGATTTAAAACATTTTATGCTCAGTAATCGGGAGCCATGAGTTTTTGAGGAAGGAAGTACCAATGAGCAAGGAAGTTTAAGGAACAATTACCTGGCAAGGGAATGTAGAATTGATAGTAAGAGGGAGAGTAGAGCCAGGTAGGACCAGCTGTTAAACTCTCAAAGTAATTCCATTACTTTTCAACTAAGGTGCTGATATGATACAGGAAAAGTAGCAACCAAGAATTGGAATGATGGGTTTGGTAACCATGGCTAGGGTGTAAATTAGGCTGTGTGGTTCGTAGACCATCAGCATCAACTAGGAACTGGTTAGATATGTAGATTCTCAGGCCCTACCCAGACCTCCTGAACTGGAAACTGTGGAGGTGGGACGCAGCAATCTGTGTGTGTTTTTTGGTTGGTTGGTTTTTGTTCTGATGCAGAGTTTTGCTCTTGTTGCCCAGGCTGGAGTGCAATGGTGCGATCTTGGTTCACTGCAACCTCCGCCTCCCAGGTTCAAGGGATTCTCCTGCCTCAGCCTCCCTAGTAGCAGGGATTACAGGCGCCCGCCACCATGTCGAGCTAATTTTTTTTGTATTTTTAGTAGAGACGATATTTCACTATGTCGGCCAGGCTGGTCTCAAACTCCTGACCTCAGGCAATCCACCCTCCTCGACCTCCCAAATCATCTGTGTTTTAGCAAGCCCTCTAGGCAATTCTGGTGCACACTGAGTTTAAGAGACAATGAATTAGAGAAATGATCAAAAGATGTTCCCAAGCCTAGGTAAACTGCAGAACAGGCAAAGGAATATTTTGTTGGAGGATAAGATGCTTGATATTGCGAAATATACATTTGGTCTTAATTGTCATCTCCTGGCATACAACTCCTAAAATCCTTGGAATCTTCAAAGTGGTAAGTGTCTTTTTGTAGGCTACTGTTGTCCAGTAACTTCAGGATAGGGCTGGTCCACAGAAAGACGACGGCATATAAGAGGGTTGGGACTTTCTGCCCCACGCCCCAGCCTCGGGAACTGGGAGGGGCTGAAGGTTAAGTTGGTCACCAGTGCCCAGTAATTTAATCAATTGCACCTACATCATGAAACCTCCATTAAAACCCCCAAAACGGATGGGGTTTGGAGAGCTTCCAGAGAGCTGATGAACACATGATTTTCCTGGAGCATGGTGCACCCCTTTTCCCAAGCCCCTCCCCATCCATCTTGTCATCTGCATCCTTTGTAACATCCCTTCTAGTAAGTCAGCAGAAGTATGTGTTTCCCTGAGTTCTGTGAGCTGCTCTAACACATTGAACCTGAGGAGGGGTGGCGGGTGGGGGGATCCTGGTTTTATAGGCAGTCGGTCAGAAGTTCCAGAGGCCTGGACCTGTGACTTGCATATGAAGTGGGGGCAGTTTTGAGGACTGAGCCCTCAACCTGTGTGACCTGATGCTACCTCCAGGTAGATAGTGTTAGAATTGATTTGAATTAGAGGACACCCGTCTGGTATCTATAATAGAATTGATTGGCTGCTGGAGGGATGAAATCTTTACACATTTCGATGATACAGGTCACAGAAGTCCTCTGTTTTCACTGTTGAGTGAGAGAATAGGGACAGCATTATGGTTAGGTTTTTTCCTATACCCTCAGATGCACTTTAAGGAACAGGGTAGCGTAATCAAATAGCAGTATTAGCTAAGCAGTCCCAATATGGAAGTGAAGTATTGATGAGAGAGAAACACTTGCGATAATAACTATCAAGATGAGAGATTGAAGATGTAAAAATTGATGAACTCTCCCAGTATATATAGAGGGGATCGTAGGCTAAGTACAAAGTCTCTACTCCACCCCCCAAAAAATCCCAGGGAGGAAACAGAGAAAGAAATGAGGAGGAGCAGCGTAAAATTATAGAAACCAGAAGAAAAGAGTTCTAAGGGGGAAGGAATGATTACTAGTATCGGATTCTTTATAAAGGACAGGGTTAAATATATAGTATTTGGCAATAAGGAAACCATGAGAGTGCCGAGACTAATTCCATTAGAGTGGCAGGGCCACCACTCCAGGTAATAGTCCAAATCCACTCCGTTTGATTTTCTCCGGGCTTTATTCTTTAGGAAGATTTATCTTTTTCTTTCTTTTTTTTTTCTTTTTTCTTTTTTGGAGACAGAGTCTCACTCTGTTGCCCAGGCTGGAGTGCAGTGGCATGATCTCGGCTCAGTGCAACCTCTACCTCCCGGGTTCAAGCAATCCTGCCTCAGCCTCCAGAGTAGCTGGGATTACAGGCGTGCACCACCACGCCTGGCTAGTTTTTGTATTTTTAGTAGAGACAGGGTTTCACCATGTTGGCCAGGCTGGTCTCAAATTCCTGACCTCAGGTGCTCCGCCCACCTCTGCCTCCCAAAGTGCTGGGATTACATGCATGAGCCACCATGCTTGGCCAGGAGGATTTTTCTTTAAAAACAAAAACAAAAACAAAACCAATTTGAGAATAGTTGGGTGTTAATGCAAGGGAGGTGATTAGGAGGTGAAAAACTGAGCTGCACTTTCCATCCATAGATCATTCAAGGAAAGCGAAGCTGTGATAAAATAGTGCTTTTCTTCCTTGCACTACTTGAGACAATTAAGGAACAGATTGTTTTAACGTATGGCCCAGCACCTCCTGCAACTCTAGCTCAAATAAGTAGAAAGAAAATTCTCAATATGTGAGCAGGAACAAAAAAAGACTTGTTCTTTTTGCTGTTTATCTCCCATTTTTCCTGGCTTGCTTCCCTAAATGTTTATTGCTTCCACTGTGTTTGTTCACCAAAGATCATGACTTTAACCTTCCCATGGTATTAGCTACTATGCTAAAGAGATGTTAAAAGTAATACAGCCAATTGTGATTTCTAACGTATGCCTCTCCCTTCCATATCACATTTCTCATTCATCAGTGAAGGAATGGAAAGAGATTTGCCATGTCCATTCCAGTTCAGAAATACTACAATTTCCATAATTCATCATGTATTTTATAATAAGGATTTTAGAGATGCCATCCAGCTCCCTGTGTGAGGCTCACTCCCATAAAATGTTCTTTTTGAAGAAGCCCTAGGCAAGTTATTTACTGTTTACCATCTGCTCTAATATTCTTTCTTGAAGTTTCCCTTTCAAACTTAAAATTGCTTGTATTTCAGTTTTCTGCAAAATCGTATCTACATAACACCTTGATTTCTTTCCCTATGGGATCATGTGTAGCAGATGTTAACATATTATAAACTGGAATGCCATTGGTTTGTTCCAAAACTAGGATGTTTCTGAATTTAGAACATGACAGCCGGGCATGGTGGCTCATGCCTGTAATCCCAGCACTTTGGGAGGCCGAGGTGGGCGTATCACGAGGTCAGAAGTTTGAGACCAGCCTGGCCAACATAGTGAAATCCCGTCTCTACTAAAAATACAAAAATTAGCCAGGCATGGTGGCTCGTGCCCATAGTCCCAGCTACTCGGGAGGCTGATGAGGGAGAATCGCTTGAACCCAGGAGGCAGAGGTTGCAATGAGCCGAGACCGCACCATTGGACTCCAGCCTGGGTGACAGAGTGAGACTCTGTCTCAAAAAACAAACAAACAAAAAAGAACATGACAAATAGAGAATTTATATGCTTCTGTGAAGAATAGAATTCCTATTTTACAGATGTCTAGAGGTATCCTAACTTGCCAGTAATGTTGCTTTAGAATTTAGCAGAATTTGAAAAATCTAACTATGGTTGAAAATTAATTATATATCTCATGTTAAAATTTATAAAATAAATTATTGCAGTGTTAACTTACCAATAAGCAGCTTTTAAATTCTAGGCTTTAAAAGTATCCTGCTTACATAATAAACATAATAAAGTTTCAAAGATGAGCAAATTAACTTTTCAGCACAAGCTTTACTTGAGTGTATCTTGGCTTCTTTTTTGACAGTTGTAACGTTAATGTTACAGTAATGTTTTCTTTTTCTGGGAATCAGATAATCTTCTGTTTGGAAAAATATTTTTGGTGAACATTTTATTTTTTAATGGAAACTTGTATTTTGTGATATGCAAGTGTTCAAACAATTTATAAGAGCTAACCATCACCACCCACATATAAGATTATACAGGAATGGAGGAATTTTGGCTGACTTACTGCATGTAATTATTGAGCCAACGTAGATGGCAGACTCTACCACTTATGATTTAGGGTTTTGAAACAGTATTTTAAAGTACAAATAATCTCAAAATTGGTAATCTATAAAGCCTATTACTTATTGTATTGCCTAAAAATAGATTTAACCTTCCTCCATTTCTAAGGATGCACCCATTAGATAGGTTCTGTGCAAAATTGCCACGGTTACTTTTTTCTTTTTCTTTTTTACAACATTTATTTACATTTTTTGATAGAAAAAGCCATTAGCCTTCGGTAAAGTGTTGCACAATCACTGGAATTGCTGAGTGAGAGTCTTTCTGAAAACTGGAGAAGGCTAAAGATAATGAAAAGTGCATCTTTTCATTGTCAAGTCCTTTGAGAATCTGATAGGCTCTATCTAGCTGCACCTTGAAGAGACAAGATTAAGTTCCAGGCCCTGGACACAGAGGAACAGGCTCCTAACTTGAGGGCTTTCCACGGACCACAGAGCGCCTGGCAGTCTCTTCGAGATTAAATCTAGGCTGTGTGGGAGGGTGGGCCCTGCGGAACTTCATTCCACTTTGTGTGGGTCCTGAGAATAGGGTTTTTGCTTAAATGGCAAGAAAATGTATGGCCTTTTCTTCTCGATAATTACTAATATCTGCCATGTAAATCTCTTTATAAATCCCTGAAAGAAAATAACCTATGTTAGAAATCAGCTCTTACTTCTGACAAGCAATGCAGCTTTCTCTAGAGCGCTCTACAGGAAATATCTGAGCTGACTTTCTGAATTGGTACTCTCTGGAGAGCCAGCCAGCCCTTGACTGATAGCCCTGGATAAGGAAGGCCAGATAAGATTCTTTGAAGACTCTTAGCTACAGAGCCAAAAATCCTACATACATTTGCCTACTCTGTAGTAGTGGATGGCCGGCCTTGTTTTACAGGCTAGTCAGTTAAGGTTTGAGATGCACTTAGTTGCTCTGCTTGTGTGGATTAGAAAAGGGGGATTGTAACATTAATACAGGGCTGGCCGGGATTTTAGGGTGCAGGTAAGGATAAGTCATTGGGAGAATGAAGATTCTAGCAAGTTGGTTTTTTGTTCTCCCTACAGTGGGAATAATGTAAGAAGCAGATAGTTTGTTGCCCCCCAACTCTTTGTCCATGTTCTCTTCTTTAAAAATGATTTGTACAAAAAAGCTCTGTTTATAAAAATTTTAGTCCCTCATCTTTGCAGTCTGTTGATCACCATCTTTATGAATTTTTTGACTCTTCCACTTTCCTGGCATCACAAGGCTAGCATTGCTGTATTTATTAAAGATTCAGATTTGGAATTTTGTCCTCTTATCACTACTTCCTCTGTCATTTGTTAGCTCTGGTTCTTATTGTATCTTACATTTGAAAACCTTTGAAGCTTATGGGGTATATCAATTCTTTATTTTCTCAACTTTTTATTATCTAAGTACCCTCAATTGTCACTTTGTTTAAAAAAATAAATAAAATACATAACAGAACAATACACGCTAATAAATCGATCATTTATAAAATTAGATCCAACCCCAAATCCCTCTTCTTTTGACACAGACCATCTGGTATTATCCACCATGCTTTAGTTTGGCAGGATCAGTTTATCAATGATTTTTGGGTGTTTTAAACCATATGATACAAATACAGCATAAAGTGAACTTGTTAATGCAGAAGGTTTCTTGAAATCAGAGAAGGTTTCTTGAAATCAGAGAAGGTGATGGTGGAAAACTTAAATCACATGAACTGTAATTGATTAGAAGCACCTCGTAGAGTTAGTTAATACAGTAAGAATGATGATGTGATAGATGTGTTTAAAAAATGAATTTGCATATTAGGATTGTCAGAGGCTTTTGGGGAAATTAATGAGGTTCTCAAATACTATAAAAAAGGACCATCTTTTCATAAAAGGTGATACGATGTCATTTATCATGACACCATATATTTTTGTTAAAAAATTAGCACTGAAAATAGTTTTAATTTTAAGAATTTGTGTATTTTTCCAGTATGATAAAAATTGTTTTGAATTAAAATGACACCCTTGCTTAATTTTTAATTTTGTTTTTAAGGAAAAAAAGTGAATTTTTTTCATAATTTATTCTGAAGTATTGGAACCCGGGTATGTCAGTCAGACCTTTTGCAGGAACCGGAAACTATGCTAGGTGCATGAAACAGAGTGTTTACTGTAAAATCAGGTGTTTTATGGGAAGTTTCGAAGGTCTGAAGCATCTATGTCTAAGGTGACACTTTTCAAAGAAATCAAATACAACTGGATTATCAGGGGAGTTAAAACTTTTGAGGCCACCATTGCAATTTGTAGAGTGGACATTTGAACATTGTCGGAGAGAAGCTTTGTTTTCAGACCTTAACTGCTAACAGAGCAGACCAGACACAGGAATATGATGCTTACCTCATCTGACTTTCTAAATCTTTGTGTGGCTGCTTCTAATTGGATGAATCTAGCTGCAAGGGAGTCTGTAAATGTAGTTTTCCTTCCTATTTCTGTAAACGGGAAGGGGAGGATGGAGATTGGGAGGGCCAATCCAAAGTAACCAAAAGAAAACTTAAGTGGATTCTCCTTAAGAGATCTTTTTCTGGTACTGGGTATCATGTGTAATCATGCAGTTACATTTTTGACTGGCTATGTAAATTAGAAAGGTTAAAAAAAAATCCCAGGAATCTTCACAGTCACTAGTATTATGACCTCTGCTACCACTAACTTGGGTGCCATGTGGAACTAGCTGGCCTGTGATGTGGGGCAGAAATCCATGTAGAAAGAGGTGTGATAATTGTTACTGTGCTATGCCATTATTAGGATCATTTTCTTTTTATTACTATTGTTATTTTTTATATTTTTAGAGGCAGAGTCTCACTCTGTCTCCCAGGCTGGACTCCTGGGCTCAAGTGCTCCTCCAGCCTCAGCCTCCCAAGTAGCTAGGACTACAGGCACATACCAACACACCTGGCTATTTTTTTTTTTTTTTTCATTTTGTAGAGATGAAGTTGTGTTATGTTGCCCAGGCTGCTCTCGAACTCCTGGCTTCAAGTGATCCTCCCACTTCAGCCTCGGAAAGTGCTAGGATTACAGGCATGACCACTGTGCCTGATCAGAATCACTTTTTCCTCTGTGTGTGTGTGTGTTTATATAATAATATCCTTTAATTTGATGCTATTTTCATTATATTCAAATTTATGATGAAAAGAGCTGACCTAGGCAATAACATTTACAAACCGAGTTTTGGAAAACTCTTCCAGAATCTACTTCTTACATGCTATTTATCAACTAACTTTTTATATAATCATCATTCATGGGAAAAAGAAAACCATAGTTATGTACCAGCATAACTCAAGAAATACTTTTCAATGATTAAAGGTCACCTTTAAGAGTATGCTGGAAAAACGAAAATGATCTGTGCATTTTACTAATCCAGTCAGAAATACTGACTAATTGTACTCCTGGTTAAGATAAATTTGGGTGCTGGTTTTTTGGCTTCTGGTTTCTTCTTGTACTTACTAGCATCATACAATTGGAGAGTGGAATTAAGTATAGTGGCCATACAGGATGTTAAAAATGGTTATGTTCTATTGTGGAAGACAGTGTGGTGATTCCTAGATCTAGAACCAGAAATAGCATTTGACCCAGCAACCCCATTACTGGATATATACCCAAAGGGATATACATCATTCTATTATAAAGATACATTCACACATGTGTTCATTGCAGCACTAGTCACAATAGCAAAGACATGGAGTCAACCCAATTGCCCATCAGTGATAGACTGGATAAGGAAAAATGTGGTACGTGTACACCATGGAATACTATGCAGACACAAAAAGGAATGAGATCATGTCCTTTGCAGTGACATGAATGGAGCTGGAAGCCGTTATCCTCAGCAAACTAACACACGAATAGAAAATCAAACACTGCATATTTTCACTTAAAAGTGGGAGCTGAATAGTGAGAACCCATAGACACAGGTGGGGAACAAGGCACAGAGGGGCCTATTAGGAGGAGTAAGGGGAGGGAGAGCATCAGGATAAGTAGCTAATGCATGCTGGGAATAATGCATAGGTGATAGGTTGATGGGTACAGCAAACCACCATGGCCCATGTTTACCTATGGAACAAACATGCATGTCCTGCACATGTATCCTGGGACTTAAGATAAGAATTAAATAATAAAAAAAGGTTATTTTTTTTCACTATGGGCTACTTAAAAACTACACGGCAATATAGTTTTTCCCAAACTATGCATTACAAATACCTTAGTCTTTTGTGTAGACATTGGTGAAAAATAATGAGCTTTTAAGGGGTGTGCATGTGCAGGTATATATGCCTGAATAGCATATAAATTCTAAAAAATCTTGCCTATTTGAAGTGTGTTACATTCCTTTATTAGTTGAAAAGTCAGTGTTTTTCAGTTTCCTTTCATAGTAAGGGCTACTTCTTTTTTTTATCAATAGAAAATTAAGGAAATCAACCCCTCGTAGGTGTTGTGTCTCTAAATTACTGGTTGTCTTCAGCTGTCAGCAAACATCACGATTGACCTTCAGCAAGTTCAATGTTGTAGCAAAAGATATAGTTTCCAAGGAAGAAGTAACAGAGGTTAGGATTAAGACTGCTAAATTTAGGAGGGTGCAGTGGTGTGTGCCTGTAGTCCTAGCTACTTGGGTTGCTGAGCTGGGAGGGTCGCTTAAACCCAGGAGTTTGAGGCCAGCCTGGGCAATGTAGCAAGACTCCATTGTGGAAAAAAGGAAGGACTATTAAGTTTATATTTCCAGGCCATGTGCGGTGGCTCACGCCCGTAATCCCAGCACTTTGGGAGGCCGAGGTGGGTGGATCACCTGAGGTCAGGAGTTTGAGACCAGCCTGGCCAACATGGTGAAACCCTGTCTCTACTGAAAATACAAAAATTAGCCGGCCGTGGTGGCACATGCCTGTAGTCCCAGCTATTCAGGAGGCTGAGGCAGGAGAATTGCATGAATCTGCGAGGCAGAGGTTGCAGTGAGCTGAGATCGCTCTATTGCACTCCAGCCTGGCGAAAAGAGCGAAACTCCGTTGCAAAAAAAAAAAAGAAAAAAGTTTACGTTTCCTTCATGGAGATGGGGGGAGAAAAGTTGCTCTAAAGATTTTTATCACATCTATCATAGCACCCACAAATGCCTCATTTGTAGTAAATACCCTTTTCTGTCTTGTCCATCTGCATTTTTTCCACTGCAAATGGGTTGGATGTCTGTTGAGATTTAATAAAGATGTTTGCTTTTCACTTTGTGGAGGTATTTCTTGGATCCAGAGTTTAACCTTAGCAAGTAAGGTAAGAGTTTAGTTTTATACTTAATATTATCTTTATATTACCTGTTAATTATTCTTCCACAATATGTAAAAATCAAGTCTTAGAGCGTAAGTGTCAGCCTCCCAGGTGGGTAAGAAGCATTTGCATGTGGACCTATGGCTCTTTACCATGCCCTATGGGGATCATCTGGAACACTCTGGAACACTCTGGAGTGTTGCAGGAAACCCTGGAACACTCTGAAGAAATAGTTCTCAACACAAGAAGTCTCTCATCCTCTCTTTCCCTTTCATTCCAGCCTTGAGTGAGCCAGTCCACATCTGTATGAGCAGTTGTCTTGACACTGCAGTTTCCACAAGGCTGGGGCTTGTCTTCCTATTTTTGTTTGTGTTCCTTTCTCTTTATCAATTCCTTCTTCCTCTCTTTTCATCTGTTATTCATTTAAATTTACCCTTAAGAAGGCAATGCCCTTCTTTCTACTCAAAATATATATTTTTTTTCTTGAAGGGTTCCTGGTTGATTGTAAGTTTTAGGAAAGGAAGACACCACTTAGATGTCAGAGTGCCCCATATGTTGGCCAGTTGAGATCAGCCACCTTTTTTTTTTTTTTTTTTTTTTTTTTTGAGACAGGGTCTCACTGTTTCCCAGGCGGGAGTGCAGTGTAGTGGCGTGTGATCATAGATTGCTGCAACCTTGAACTCCAGGGCTCAAGCTGTCCTTCCGTCTCAGCCTCCCAAGTAACTGTGACTACAGACATGTGACACTGTGCTCAGCTACTTTTTTTTTTTTTTTTTTTTTTAATTTTTAGTAGATATGCAGTCTTGCTATGTTGCTCAGGCTGGTCTTGAACTCCTGATCTCAAGTGATCCTCCCACCTCAGCCTCATGAAGTGCTGGAATTACAGGCGTGAGCCACCATGTCTGGCCATCAGCTATCTTTATAAATTGTGGAGAACTGTCAGTTATCACTTCCTGAAATACCCTAGGTAAAATATTAAAGTCCTAGTAAACGTGATATAAAAGGTATGGCACATGCTTGTAAGGCATTTACCTTGCCCATATGGATATCAAAAATATTTTATATATTCGTATTGAATACTCATTCAGTGATCACTTTTAAAAAGCAGTGGCTGCCTTTAAATTTCAGGATTACCTTTAAAATGTTTTTAGGAGACAGCCTAGAAACAAATGTTCCTAGGCTGGAAAAAAGGCTGTCTTAGAAATAAACTGGTTTATCACTCAGAACTTTCTTCCCTATTCTCAGTGGTCTATTTGTCCTCAATGACATCATTTGAAAATGAGACAGATACGGACTTAGGATTCTGTGGTAAGTCACGTGTGTTAACCACTTTGAAATCTCAGGGTGCAAGCCAGGGGACACAGAAATATTAATAGCATCTTTCTGTCACGGGGTCTTTCTGGAAGTATGACAACAAACAGATATAATTTTGCTTAATTTTTTGATATTTAAATTTTTCCTTATTTCATACTTAACTATGTCTGTCCTTGTTGCCCTTCAGGAAGTTGTTGACATGAAGTCTGAGGGACAGGCCAATGTAATTCAGCAGCTGGAACAGACTATTGAGGATCTGAGAACCAAAATAGCTGAACTAGAGAGGCAGTCTCCTGCCCTGGACACAGAGGTGGCCAGTGGTCGTCAAGGGCTTGGGAATGGAGTGACAGCCTCAGGCGATGTCTGTCTCGAAGCTCTCAGGTTAGAAGAAAAGGAAGGACGGCATCAAAGGATTTTAGAGGCGAAATCCATACAGACTTCCCCGACAGAAGAGGGCGGGGTACTGACACTGCCTCCTGTGGGTGCGCTGGGGCATCCTCCATGCCCGCCTGGGGCTGAAAGTGGACCTCAGACAAAGTTCTGTTCAGAGATTTCTTTGATTGTGTCTCCAAGGCGAATATCAGTCCAGCTCGACAGCCATCAGCCCACACAGAGCATCTCACAGCCTCCACCACCTCCATCCCTTCTGTGGTCTGCTGGTCAAGGACAGCCTGGGTCACAGCCGCCCCATTCTTCTCTTTCTACCGAGTTTGAAACCAGCCATGAACACTCTGTTTCCTCCGCCTTTAAAAACAGCTGTAACATCCCATCTCCACCACCTCTGCCTTGCACAGAGTCCTCCAGCTCCATGCCTGGCCTGGGCATGGTGCCTCCCCCACCTCCCCCTCTCCCTGGCATGACAGTGCCTACTCTGCCCAGTACAGCCATTCCCCCACCTCCTCCTCTGCCGGGTACAGAAATGCTGCCACCGCCTCCCCCTCCTCTTCCTGGAGTGGGCATACCTCCTCCGCCCCCTCTACCCGGAGCGGGCATACCCCCTCCGCCCCCTCTACCTGGAGCGGGCATACCCCCTCCGCCCCCTCTACCCGGAGCGGGCATACCCCCTCCGCCCCCTCTACCCGGAGCGGTCATACCTCCTCCGCCCCCTTTACCCGGAGCGGGCATACCCCCTCCGCCCCCTCTACCCGGAGCGGGCATACCCCCTCCGCCCCCTCTACCCGGAGCCGGCATACCACCTCCGCCCCCTCTACCCGGAGCGGGCATACCACCTCCGCCCCCTCTACCCGGAGCGGGCATACCGCCTCCGCCCCCTCTACCCGGAGCGGGCATACCCCCTCCGCCCCCTCTACCCGGAGCGGGCATACCACCTCCGCCCCCTCTACCCGGAGCGGTCATACCCCCTCCGCCCCCTCTACCCGGAATGGGGATACCTCCTCCACCCCCTCTACCCGGAGCCGGCATACCACCTCCGCCCCCTCTACCCGGAGCGGGCATACCGCCTCCGCCCCCTCTACCCGGAGCGGGCATACCGCCTCCGCCCCCACTTCCCGGAGCGGGCATACCGCCTCCGCCCCCTCTACCCGGAGCCGGCATACCCCCTCCGCCCCCTCTACCCGGAATGGGGATACCCCCTCCGCCCCCTCTACCCGGAATGGGGATACCCCCTCCGCCCCCTCTACCCGGAATGGGGATACCTCCTCCGCCCCCTCTACCCGGAATGGGAATACCTCCTCCGCCCCCCCTACCCGGAATGGGAATACCTCCTCCGCCCCCCCTACCCGGAATGGGAATACCTCCTCCGCCCCCCCTACCTGGTGCTGGGATTCCCCCACCTCCTCCCTTGCCAGGTATGGGGATTCCACCTGCTCCAGCTCCCCCACCCCCTCCGCCTGGGACAGGAATCCCACCGCCCCCTCTGCTTCCTGCATCAGGCCCGCCACTCCTCCCACAAGTTGGGAGTAGCACTTTACCAACCCCACAGGTGTGTGGATTTCTTCCTCCTCCATTGCCGAGTGGCTTGTTTGGATTAGGGATGAATCAGGACAAAGGGAGTAGGAAGCAGCCCATAGAGCCTTGTCGACCAATGAAGCCTCTTTACTGGACCAGGATTCAACTACATAGTAAAAGGTAACATGAAAGTGAGCTCATCTTTGCATAGTGTGTGTCAGTATTAGGGAAGTGTTTATTGTCAAACTCGGGAAAATTACCGTTGAATGTATTTTTAAGCACAGCTCTAAAATTTGTCTAGATTTTTACATCAGTATATAGTGCAGCAGCTTGCTATTTAAAGCTTTAGGCTTTTCTCCAGAAGTACCAAAGGTGTAAAACAAATATATGTATTTATCAATGTATGAGATGTAGGTATATCCATCTATATAGTTATTGATATATCTCTTAAAGATTGAGGGATATATTTTTCTTTGCATACATGCTCTGTTATCTAATTGTAAGACTGCGACTCATGCCTGAATTCCAGTGAAACTATGCTTTTATGCCCTCTGGAAAATGAATGAGGGCAGGTAAGCAGAAAAATCTGTAGCCAAATTATTTTCCATGTAAGAATCTACTCCTTGCTTTCACTACTTCAAGTTTCCATTTCTGACACACAGCTTAAAAATGTAAATCAAATTCTTAAGTAAACTGACTCTAGAGCATGGTTTAGTACACACTTTATAATGTACAGCCCCGGGGCAGGGCGCGGTGGCTCACGCCTGTAATCCCCGCACTTTGGGAGGCGCGGATCACGAGGTTAGGAGATCAAAACCATCCTGGCTAACACGGTGAAACCCCATCTCTACTAAAAATACAAAAAAATTAGCTGTGTGTGGTGGCGGGCGCCTGTAGTCCCAGCTACACAGGAAGCTGAGGCAGGAGAATGGCGGGAACCCGGGAGGCGGAGCTTGCAGTGAGCTGAGATCCCGCCACTGCACTCCAGCCTGGGCGACAGAGTGAGACTCCATCTCAAAAAAAAAAGCACAGCCCTGCTTTACAATCCCATCTTGTAGGCTTTCTTCAGAAACATGCTACACAAAAATACACATATCCACACCCCAAGTGTGAAATAATTTAGTTTTGAAAATTTCATGACACTTCTGTCAATCATTGGCAACACAGCACAAAGTCATACAATCATAGCTGGGAATAATCATCATAAAAGAATACTTTCCACCAGGTATTCTGGTGGCATTTTATACATTCATGCATCATCTATAAACCGTGTTCCCTGGACATTGAGACAATGCTGTGATACTTGGCTGTGGAATGTGTAGGTGGCAGGGGAAAACGTACACTTTAAACCTCACTGGCCTGCCTTGTTCTAATGTTTCATGATTCCTTGAATTTCCTTTGTGTGTGTGGCATGCATTTAGAAACGGTATTTGCCAGGTTCGTTTTCATTTCTTATATGAATTTTTCTACTCTCTAAACCATATCGGGGGCAAGAAACTGTATATTGTGATGACTTCTAATTTTTCAGTTCGTCTTCTGTGTTGTTACCACTCCACTTATGTATGTGGGTGATTCATTTTAAACTGTGCCCCAAAGTCATTTCTCCAGATATGACATGGGAAGTTCTCGTGTTTTGTTATTGCTTTGCTTTTTTAAAAATATGTTTACCCTTTTTAGGTGGTATTACATGAATCTGCGGTCACTGAGAAGACAAATAACAATGGGGTGATGGGAGGCAGTAGGAGGGAGAGGATGCCATCTTGTAAATGTGTGTTTTTTAACCCATGAATAATCTGCGGAGGTGATAAGTCAAGTTGGGATTTTGAGATATCAAACATTTCTTGCCTCCCTAGCCCATACTGAGATAGGTTTTCTTTTTGCGTTTTTATACGGTGACCTGATAACTGAGGGTTTCTGGAAATTATTTCTGGGGTAAGATTTCATTCATGGATGGTATTTTAACTTTCCCAATAAGTGGATCAAACAAATGGTGGTCTTCAAGAAAAAGAATATTCTTTCCTTCTTATCTCTCGTCTTTTTCCCTCCCTCCTTCCTGCTGGCCTTCCTCCCTCCCTTTCTTCCTTTCTGTTTATGCTTACTGTGATGTAGTTCAGTTTGATGGCTGTTTTATTGTTCTCTTGCTTAATTTTAGAGACTCCAGTACTTCACTTATTTGGGAAAAAATTGAGGAGCCATCCATAGATTGTCATGAATTTGAGGAATTATTTTCTAAAACTGCTGTAAAGGAGAGAAAGAAACCTATCTCTGATACCATCTCAAAGACAAAGGCTAAACAAGTGAGTATTTTTTGTGCCTTATGAAATTGGACAGTGTTTCTGGCATAAGTGTGAACTGTCATTAGAGAAAACTTTGAAATAGTTTTTGGGCTGTGTAAACCTCCATGGATCTTAGGCAGATAGCAAGGGTTAGGACTTTAGAACATGTGGTTAAGTAAGACTAGCACAAATAGAACAACACATAATTATCTCCATCCAGTGATAATGTCCCGACTTTTATTCGTAACATCATAACACATATTTCCAAAGTCTCAGCCACTGTTTCTTTCCAGAATTAGTTGCCTAGAAATAAATTTTCACTTGATTTATATCCATCTGAGTGCTCCTATGGATGGAAAGAAAGGAAAAAGTGGGCAAAGGAAAACAAGCAAGATATCCAATCCTTAGAAACTGATAATGTGTTTGGTATTTTGTTGCATTATATCTGAAGTGGATGCCATTAGAATCCAGTTAAACAGTTACACTGTACTTGAAATGTGGAAGAGAAATCTTATATCCATTTCTAACCTCTCTATTTTATGTTAGATCCTTTGATCTAACCTGTGACATTTTTGAGTCATAAAAAGAAAGATTGCTGCATTTCAAGAAAAACATTTCCAAGCAAAATTTTTCAACTGATATATCCATTGGGCTTGTCATAAAGGGATATTGTTATAAATTTCTCAGGGGTGTCATTTGGAAAGTAGAGTAAAACCTCATCATAATGAACTCCAGATAGAATTGCTAATGGTGCCCGTCTTTACCCTGAAATGGAGAGTGGCTACATTTCTTAACTTTTGCAGGGTGGCAGGAAAGA
This sequence comes from Macaca nemestrina, assembly GCF_043159975.1. Taxonomy (NCBI): domain Eukaryota; kingdom Metazoa; phylum Chordata; class Mammalia; order Primates; family Cercopithecidae; genus Macaca; species Macaca nemestrina. The sequence continues at coordinate 8,964,468 of NC_092125.1, read as the reverse complement.
GGTCTTGGAAGCAAAGGAATGGCAAGCAGCTCAGTCTTGGGAAGCAAAGAGGGAAAAATGAGACTGATATCTCCAGTGTTCTCCTTGCCCAGTAGCGCCATAAGAGTTCCAGCTCATGGGCTGATTCCTCGAATTTTTGCCTCTGACCTGGAAGTAGTAGCTAGGCACATGACCTGGAGTTGTTTCCATTGATACTTATTTCAGAGCAGACAATGTTCACCAGACAGACATCGCCATATCCAGCCAGGAGAAGATGAATTTCAATGGGACAGCTAGACCCTTGTAACCCATAGTTAGCTGGGTGAGCAGGCTCACCCCAGGCATTTTATTAATCTCAGAATAATTTAAACCCAAACATTATGCAGTTGAATTCTTTTAGAAATGCTTTTGTTGTATTATTGCTGGTTGCTGGTGACCTCAGGTCAGTAACATAGTGAACGAAATGGCACCTGGAACATCACAGGCACTCAGTAAATATTTATTAAATTAATCAGCTGACTAAGGGATGAAGACTTTATAAATATCAGTGGCTATGTCCAGCAGTGATTAAAAACCAGAAAGTTACCCATTTCATAATAAGCAGTAAGTCCAGGGTGACAATGTTAAGAGGAGTAATGGAAAATCATATTTTCTCTGGCAGAGATAAATATTTTAAAAATCCTTTCCACGGTATATTTGCATATAGTACACTGAGGCTGAGTCATCGTGTCTCTTCTTTTGCGTTGTGTCAGAGATGTAAAATCTGTCTGAGTGGGGAATATGGGCGGGGCTTACATTGAGGAGAGTCGGGTAGCCAGAACTGTCACTTGACTAATGTGTAGATGTGGCATGGAGCGTCTCTTGTCCAGGGACCAAATACTCAGAAAATTGAGCCATGCTCTCCCTACTCCCAGCACCGCTTTTTTTTTTTTGGCTAAGGGAATACAGATAAGGAAGAAGTCTCCCAGGATGACCAAGACTGTAGGATTTCATGCTCTGTTTGACTTAGTATTAAGTTTTAGCTTACTGAACTATGATTTACATCTGAATCATCAAACTTCAAATTAAACTAGTTGGCATGAAGGAATCTCTTTGCATATCAACAGTGCATCTGTGTTGAGCATCATCATCTTAAGATAATCTCCTCATTCTGTCATTAAGACATTTCATAAATTGTCGGTAAGAGACTTTGCCAAGCCGGGCGCGGTGGCTCAAGCCTGTAATCCCAGCACTTTGGGAGGCCGAGACGGGCGGATCACAAGGTCAGGAGATCGAGACCATCCTGGCTAACACGGTGAAACCCCGTCTCTACTAAAAAATACAAAAAGCTAGCCGGGCGAGGTGGCGGGCGCCTGTAGTCCCAGCTACTCGGGAGGCTGAGGCAGGAGAATGGCGTGAACCCGGGAGGCGGAGCTTGCAGTGAGCTGAGATCCGGCCACTGCACTCCACTCCAACCCAGGTGACAGAGCGAGACTCCGTCTCAAAAAAAAAAAAAATAAAAAAATAAAAAAGAGACTTTGCCAATGTCCTCATTTGTGTTTATTGATAGTGACGCTACTGTTGACCTTCAGCTTCAAACAGGGTTTATGGGACAGTCTCCATCATGACTCCAGATAAACCTATTCAGCAACTCCTTGGCCTGGGGCTTGGTGCGGAGCTCTGCATTTCAGATCTGTTTTTGGAGGGATAAAAGATTTTTTTAAATGTATGTTAGAAAAAAATCACTACAAAGTGATGGATTGCTGAAGAAACATAGTTTTATTTAACTTCATTGTATTTGGAAGAAAAATCTGTCCACTCCATTTACCTGAGACATTTAAAATTTTGTTTAAGGAAAGTGTATTTTCAGGATGCATGCAAATTGTTCCCCTTTTTATGGGAAATGTGCACTGATTGTATGTGCAGACATTTTGGTACCTTATGATTCATTTCCAGTAAAATTAATAGCCTTTAATGCCATGGCATATGTTTATGGAGGTATTTCAAGCAATTCTTCTTATATACAATGGAAGCTGGAAGTTCTGTTTTTATTTAAATATTTAAAAATAGCCAAATAATTTTTCTGTGATCTGTCTTCTCCTTGAAAGTAAGACTGTGGTTGAATGCACTGGTGTTTAACGAGGTGCCTGTGCTGTTTTTACTGTCGTGGCGGAGACGTTTTCAGTGTGATAATAGAAGATTCTTCAGCTGGGCACATTGCCGTTTGGCATAAGGAGAAAGAGGGTTATTTTCTCTGGATGCTCAGACTGATAGAAATGAAGAATATCTTATATTTCCAACTCCTTTTCTCTCCAAAGAACTTAAGACAAAGCATTTTATACTTTTCTTATGGAGCATGGATTTAAGTTTGTTCTATAATGACTTCATTTATCCTTCTTCACTTTGAAGTAACACACGAAAGATTAGCTGAGAAGGTACGTAGAAGTTTGTCAGACTATAGTCTGACACAGTTTTTCAAACCCAAATGAGTGTGACACTTTGACATTAGAACTGTCTGATGTAGAGCCCCATGTCTTAAGGAATAAAGAGGAAAATAGAAAAAGTGATCTCATATGATGTTCATGCTTAAGCATTCACACACATTCACACTTGCCCATTTTTAAGGAAGGCTCTAGAGCCAATAATATTTAGTACAATTTCCTCCCTATTTGCAGGGTAGTTCAGTGATTATTAATGTTTATAATGACCCTAAGTCACCTCAGGATCTTTGGTGATCAAATAAGGATTAAACAGTTTAACCTGCTGGGCGTGGTGGCTCACACTTGTAATCCTAGCACTTTGGGAGGCCAAGGCAGGTGGACTGCTTGAGCCCAGGAGTTTGAGACCAGCCTGGGGAACATGGTGAAATTCTGGATCTATAAAAAATGTAAAAATTATCTGGCTGCAGTGGTGCATGCCTGTCATCCCAGGTACTTGGAAAGCTGAGATGGGAAGATCATCTGAGCCCAGGGAGGTTGAGTCTGCAGTGAGTTGTGATAGTACCACTGCACTCCAGCCAGGGTGACAGATTAAGACCCTGTCTCAGGAAAAAAAAAAAAAAAAAATTTTAATCTGAGCTCATTAGCAGGAAAGTGAGATAATTTACTTTGGAGTGATTTTAATAATAAGGGTTGCATAGTTTTTGGTTAATCTTCTATGAAATAAATGTCATAAGGAAATATATTTTGGTAAACACGGTAGTAGTAGTAGTAATAATAGTAGTAATTATTACAACAATAATAACCATGGAAACCATGTCGTGTCCATTATTTACCATGTACCAGTTACTGTTCTTAGCACTGTACTTATATCAACTGATATAATGCTCCTACTCGTATGAGACAGGCACCATTAGTCTCAGTTCATAGTATGGTTCATAGTACAGAAACCTCAGGTACAGAGATGTAGAGGAATTCAGTAATGTTTCCAAGCTGGTAAGGGGCTGAGCTCAGGTTCAAACTCCAGCCATCTGGCTGCAGAGCCTCTGCTCTTCCTAATTAAGTGATAATTATGGATGTGGAATATTTTATATGAGTGTAAGTGCAGTATTTTATATGGAGACCAGAATATATACTTTAAAAAATGAATTAAATACTTTAAAAAAAGAATTTGAATGTGTATTGGTTTTTCATATATGTTCTGTATTTAAATGACTGTGGTTATAAATAAAATTGTATGTGAGACACTTTTAAAACCTTTACCATGTTTTAGCAGATTTCTTTTTTCTTTTTTTTTTAAATGGAGTCTCACTCTGTTGCACAGGCTGGAGTGCAGTGGCGTGATCTTGGCTCACTGCAACCTTCCCCTTCCAGGTTCAAGTGATTCTTCTGCCTCAGCCTCCCAAGTAGCTGGGATTACAGGTGCAGGCCCCTGTGACTGGCTAATTTTTGTATTTTTAGTAGAGACGGGATTTTGCCATGTTGGTCAGGCTGGTCCCATAGAGACGGGGTTTCGCCATGTTGGTCAGGCTGGTCTCAAACTCCTGACCTCAGGTGATCCACCCACCTTGGACTCCCAAAGTGCTGGGATTACAGGCATGAGTTACCATGCCTGGCCAATATTTTAGCAGATTTTGACAAGCATATAAACTGTGATTTCACCAACATGACATTTGCCCAGTTAAATAAAAGTTTGAATGGTATAAAATTTAAATACGTAAGTTTCTGTAAGCAGTAAAAATAAGAGTCACTTGCTTGCGTGGCATATAAATAGTGGTTACAGGCAGACACCCACTGTGGTTAAACCTTGCCAAATGTGAAATGATGCTACCTTTCATTTATCCCATGGTACCAAAAGAATCATCTTTGTAAAATATGCCATAGGTAAATAATGTCTAATCATGTTTAAAGGATCTGTAAAGGAACATGATACCCAGAATGTAAATTTGCACATAGAAGTCAGCAAGAGTGAAAAAGAAGAATCTGTTATTTTTTAAAAAGTACGTAACTGACATTTGTCTAACCATTTAATGCAACACAATGAATCTCTGTGGGTTTCTTCTATTTAATCTATCAGATTAAAATTCTTTGCCCAGAGAATGGGAGAAAAAGTATGACAGTTAAATATTTGTTGGACTTTAGCCTCTGGAAATCTGATCAGAAAAAATACATTGTTAAATCTGCTACTTATTATAAGGGCAGGTGGTGAAAGGATTTGTTAGAATTCACATTTATTACAGATACTAACTTTAAGGAATTCGATATTTGGTATCATGTTCAGTCTTTCCATTGTGCTTGATGACCTAACCCGTAAGAAAGATTTGTTTTTTCTTTTTTTTTTTTTGTGAGACGGAGTCTTGCTCTCACCCAGGTTGGAGTGCTGTGGCGCGATCTCGGCTCACTGCAAGCTCCGCCTCCCGAGTTCACGCCATTCTCCCGTCTCAGCCTCCTGAGTAGCTTAAAAATGTTCAAGGTCAGGAGTTTGAGACCAGCCTGACCAACATGGTGAAACCCCGTCTCTACTAAAAATACAAAAAATTAGCCAGGAGTCGTGGTGGGTGTCTGTAATCCCAGCTACTCAGGAGGCTGAGGCAGGAGAATTGCTTGAACCCAGGAGACGGAGCTTGCAGTGAGCCGAGATCGCACCACTACACTCCAGCCTGGGCAACAAAGCGAGACGCAGTCTCAAAAAAAAAAAAAAAACAAAGTTATAAAAATGTGTAATAGCGATGGGAAAAGAAGTATTCCTCATTCAGCTGCTCTTTTATGGGCGTGTATAACGTAATACCTGTAAGTGTTCTTACGGGAAGCAGTAATTGCCAATAAAAGCTTCTTCTTACTGTGTTGAGGAATTTGGGAGAACAGGTGTGGCACACTTCACATATTGCCTGCCACTGTATTATTGGCTGCTATGAAAAGGAAAAATAGATTACATATTTTATCTGTGATCTTTGCTGCAATTTTATTTATTGCAGACATTCATTTTTAGATTGAAAACTATGTTTTCTTGTAATTAGTAGATATTTCAGTGCTACAGAGTGACAGACCAAATGAAGATCTGTGTTATAGAAGCCTAGTGTTTTGTATTGGTGTTAATTGTTCCAGTTGTAGCTGGCAAGGGTGTGTTTTGGTTGATTTGAACAGTTATATTTGTCTTTTGACCAAAGACATAAAATCATGTCTGAAACACTAAATATCTTATAATAAGACAATTTAGATTTGTTTTGAGGATACACAATAAACATTTGGTACTTTGTAACTTTTAACATCTGCTTTTAATAGAATACATTCCTATTGCAAGCCTTAAAAATGTATTTACATAGAAAACCACATCAAAATACAAAACTATAATTAGAGGAACATAGGTTTTGTGGAATCTGGATTTGTTTAAGATGTTGAAAGATTTATTATTTTTTTTTGAAGATGCTATTCCTATATTTGTAGAGCATACCCAATCAGTTCAAGGAATGCAATAATATTAACCTCTGTTTTTAAATTTTCTTTTTTTTTTTTTTTTTGAGACGGAGTCTCACTTAGTCGCCCAGGCTGGAGTGCAGTGGCACAATCTCGGCTCACTGCAAGCTCTGCCTCCCAGGTTCATGCCATTCTCCCGCCTCAGCCTCTTAAATTTTCTTTTGGCCAATAAAATTATTTTTATACTTCTAAGTAAAAGGCTAAAAATAAAAAATAACAAAAATACACCAGCATAATATAAAGGAAATGTAACTAAGCTAATTATCTTTCACCTTGATATATATTAGGGAAATTATATTTGGGTAACCGTGCGTTAGAATTGCATACAATTTAGTCATAGTGTAGACTGTTAATTCTTTTGGATTTTATATTTATATACCATGATATTAAGATTCTGGGCCGGGTGCAGTGGCTCATGCCTATAATCCCAGCACTTTGGGAGGCTGAGGTGGGCAGATCACGAGGTCAAGAGATCGAGACCATCCTGGCCAACATGGTGAAACCCCATCTCTACTAAAAGTACAAAAATTAGCTGGGTGTGGTGGCGTGCGCCTATAGTCCCAACTACTCAGGAGGTGGATGCAGGAGAATTGATTGAACCCGGGAGGTGGAGGTTGCAGTGAGCTGAGATCACGCCACTGCACTACAGCCTGGCAACAGAGTGAGACTCTGTCTCAAAAAAAAAAAAAAAAAAAAAAAAAAAAGATTCTGTTGGACTAAATGTACAAGGAAAGTGGTATGAATTTTTAATGGCTATAATGTTCTGTTTATCATTCATTGGAATTGAAGAACGAGTATAGAATAGAGTACAGATGCTGTTTGGAATGCCAGATGCAGTGGCGTGCACCTGTAGAGCCGCCTACAAGGTGGGCTGTTGTGTGCTATGATTGTGCCTGTGATAGCCACTGCCCTCCAGGCTTGGTAACATATTGAGACCCCATCTCATGTCTAAGAAAAAATTTTTAAATGAATTCTATCTGGAGCAGATGATGGGAGAGTATTTTCTCAGCAGAGCCGGTTTAGACTGGAGCCACTATTGCAGACAGCCCTCTTTAGTTTCACTGGAAAAACCAAACAGTGAGCGCTTTCACTGTTGCACCCTTTTTTGATCTGATGGCAGCACAGTTGATCCATTTCAGCAGGGACTGCAGCAGAGGAAATGAGCTAAGATACCAGAATGGGCACAGAGGTTCTCTGGAGGGCTAATTTATTGTGGAACAACCCAAGAGAGACAGCTTTGAGTATTCAAGTGACTATACTTGAATTGTCCTTCAGGTTCCATGCTATATACTAAAGATAGTGCAAACTGTGGGTGGTCAGAAGTTCAACAGAGTATATAGGCTGGACTTGGGATAAAGGCTGTGTGGAGGAGATGTGACTTGAAATGGGCCTTGAAGAATTTATTTGGTTTAGATATGTAGAGAGGATTAAGGGGTGATTTTTGAGAATAGCACCATGAGCAAAGGTTTCCTTGCAGCTTAATTAAAGTGAGAATAAATCAGTCATCACTGTAGCAGGCCTCCCCTGTGCGCTCCCCTGTCTGGGAGTTTTAGGAATGTGAATTTAGATCATTTATATTCACTGAATGTGTTTCCTTCTCATCCTCCTACCCGGCCTCAAGTTTGTCATACTAGAAATAAGTGTGAGGACTGAATTTAGATTAATTGGACCTGAAGCTTATTTTGGTGTCAAGGTATGAAATAGCAGGATGTACGCTTCTTTACCATGGATAGCAACAGGATTTGGGATAATCTCAGGGCAAAGGAGGAGTTTATTCCTCATTTGACCTACATAGTCACAATTATGATAGGCCCTACCTTTTGTCTACCAGAAGGGATGCCGGTGACGACACTAGTCAGATTATTCACAACCAAACTTAGTGTGACCTAAACTGAAAAAGAGTTCCTGTTATTTGAGGGCATATGTTTAAGACTTAGAAAAAAAATATAAAGTTCTTATTTGTGTCATTAGTTTATTTAATTTAAAACTTTTTGTAAATGGAAAATAAACTTTTTTTTAAAAAGCCATAACCATTTTCAAAATGAAGGTTTATTTATTTATTTATTTATTTTATTTATTTTTTTGAGATGGGGTCTCACTCTGCCTCCCAGGCTGGAGTACTGTGGTATGATCATGGCTCACTGCAGCCTCGACTTCCCTGGCTTGAGCTATCCTCTCACCTCAGCCTCCCAAGCAGCTGTGACTCTAGGTGTGGGCCGCTGAGCCTGGCTAACTTTTTAATTTTTATTTTGCAGGAATGGGGATTTGCCATGTTGCCCAGGCTGGACTTGTACTCCTGGGCTCAGGCAATCCTCCTGCCTCAGCTTCCCAAAGTGCTGGATTAGAAGTGTGAGCCACCATGCCCAGACAACTAAATGGAAGATATCTAATATTTCACCTTTATTTTCTGTTAATTGTTAATTCATGAATCTTTAAAATTAATTTGGGACTTGAAACTATCTGAAGTGTTACTTTAGCAAGTTGTCTGGAGGAGAGTCTTCTCAAGATAGTGAGGAACGTGGTGGATCCTCTCCCCAGTAAAACAACGTAACTGGTGAAAATTATAACAAAAAATTATTTATTTGAAGTCTCTGAAAATTGTCCTAAGGGCGCACAGGAAATGGAGAAACAGTCATTCAAGAAAATCTGCTAAAACTCAGAACAGCAAGAGTACTCTGACAGTTAGCCACAGCCTACTCCGTTACCAGCCACCCCCAACTCTGCTCTACTCTGGACATATGTGGCCAAGAGGACCGTAGTTCTCTCTCTTTCTCTGTAACTCCTGTATGGCTATGATTTTGGTCTAGTAGAGGCAGGATGCTGGCATTTCTAATTTCTTCAGTCTCCTGTTGGAGAAGCTTTTTAACAGGCAAGCATGGAGAACCACAGGAGACCTTTGAGAAGGTCCCTTTAAGGATCACCATCATCTGTGGAGGTAGGGAGGGTGAATACACACCTGCCAGGCTGCACCCAGCCAAGAGCAATCAGAGCAAGATGTGGTGCCCCCAGGAAAGCCTTGGCTAACCTCATACAGACCCATCAAAACCAAGCGGAAGCTTCACTGGCATGAGTGTGTGTGTGTGTGTGTGTGTGTGTGTGTGTGTTATTAATCCCATTTTATTTGTTTATTTTCTTTTATTATACTTTAAGTTCCGGGATACATGTGCAGAACATGCAGGTTTGTTACATAGGTATACACGTGCCGTGGTGGTTTGCTGCACCCATTAACCCATCATCTATATTAAGTATTTCTCCTAATGCTATCCGTTCCCCAGTCCCCCACCCCTTGACAGGCCCCAGTGTGTGATGTTCCACTCCCTGTGTCCGTGTGTTCTCATTGTTCAACTCCTTTTTATGAGTGAGAACATGCAGTATTTGGTTTTCTGTTTTTGTGGTTGTTTGCTGAGAATGATGGTTTCCAGCTTCATCCATGTCTCTGCAAAGGACACGAACTCATCCTTTTTTATGGCTGCATAGTATTCCATGGTATATATGTGCCACATTTTCTGTATCCAGTCTATCATTGATGGGCATTTGGGTTGGTTCCAAGTCTTTGCTGTTGTGAACAGTGCTGCAATAAACATATGTGTGCATGTGTCTTTATAGTAGAATGATTTATAATCCTTTGGGTATATCCCCAGTAATGGGATTGCTGGGTCAAATGGTATTTCTAGTTTTAGATCCTTGAAGAATCACCACACTGTCTTCCACAATGGTTGAACTAATTTACACTCCCACCAACAGTGCAAAAGCGTTCCTGTTTCTCCACATCCTCTCCAGCATCTGTTATTTCCTGATTGTTTAATGATTGCCACTCTAACTGGCATGAGATGGTATCTCATTGTGTTTTTGATTTGCATTTCTCTAATGACCAGTGATGATGAGCTTTTCTTCATATGTTTATTGGCTACATAAATGTCTTCTTTTGAGGAGTGTCTGTTCATATCCTTTGCCCACTTTTTGATGGGATTGGTTTTTTTTCTTCTAAATTTGTTTAAGTTCTTTGTAGATTCTGGTGGATTCTGGATATTAGTCCTTTTGTCAGATGGATAGATTGCAAAAATTTTCTCCTATTCTGTAGGTTCCTGTTCATTCTGATGATAGTTTCTTTTGCTGTGAAGACGCTCTTTACTTTAATCAGATCCCATTTGCCAATTTTGGCTTTTGTTGCCATTGCTTTTGGTGTTTTAATCATGAAGTCTTTGCTCATGCCTGTGTCCTGAATGGTATTGCCTAGGTTTTCTTGCAGGGTTTTTGTTTTTTTTTATTTTTTTTTTCGAGATGAAGTCTTGCTCTGTCACCCAGGTTGGAGTGCAGTGGCACAATCTCAGCTCACTGCAACCTCTGCCTCCCAGGTTCAAGCAATTCTCCTGCCTCAACCTCCCAAGTAGCTGGGCTTACAGGTGTCCACCAATACACCCAGCTAATTTTATTTTATTTTTTGTATTTTTAATAGAGATGGGGTTTCACCATGATGGCCAGGCTGGTCTCAAACTCCTCACCTCAAGTGATCTGCCCACCTCAGCAGAGTTTAGGTCTCATGTTTAAGTCGTTAATCTATCTTGAGTTAATTTTCATATAAGGTGTAAGGAGGGGATTCAGTTTCAGTTTTCTGCATATGGCTGCCAATTTTCCCAACACCATTTATTAAATAGGGAATCCTTTCCCCATTGCTTGTTTTTGTCAGGTTTGTCAAAGATCAGATGGTTGTAGATGTGTAGTGTTATTTCTGAGGTCTCTGCTCTATTCCATTGGTCTATATATCTGTTTTGGTACCATTACCAAAACTGTTTTGGTTACTGTAGCCTTGTAGTATAGTTTGAAGTCAGGTAGCGTGATACTTCCAGCTTTGTTTTTTGCTTAGGATTGACTTGGCTATATGGGCTCTTTTTTTGGTTCCATATGAAATTTAAAGTAGTTTTTTCTAATTCTGTGAAGAAAGTCAATGATAGCTTGATGGGAACATCATTGAATCTATAAATTACTTTGGGCAGTATGGCCGTTTTCACAATATTGATTCTTCCTATCCATGAGCATGGAATGTTTTTCCATTTGTTTGTGTCCTCTCTTGTTTCCTTAGGCAGTGGTTTGTAGTTCTCCTTGAAGAGGTCCTTCACATCTCTTGTAAGTTGTATTCCTAGGTATTTTATTCTCTTTGTAGCAATTTTGAATGGAAGTTCACTCATGATTTGGCTCTCTGTTTGTCTGTTATTGGTGTATAGGAATGCTTGTGATTTTTACACACGGATTTTGTATCCTGAGACTTTGCTGAAGTTGCTTATCAGCTTAAGGAGTTATGCGGCTGAGATGATGGGGTTTTCTGAATATACAATCATGTCATCTGCAAACAGGGACAATTTGACTTCCTCTCTTCCTATTTGAATACGCTTTATTTCTTTCTTTTGTCTGATTGCCCTGGCCAGCACTTCTAATACTGCGTTGAATAGGAGTGGTGAGAGAGGGCATCCTTGTCTTGTGCCAGTTTTCAAAGGAAATGCTTCCACCTTTTGCCCATTCAGTATGATATTGGCTGTGGGTTTGTCATAAATAGCTTTTATTATTTTGAGATACATTCCATCAATACCTAGTTTATTGAGAATTTTTAGCATGAAGCGGTGTTGAGTTTTATTGAAGGCCTTTTCTGCATCTATTGAGATAATCATCTGGTTTTTTGCACTGGTTCTGTTTATGTGATGGGTTACGTCTTTGATTTATGTATGTTGAACCAGCCTTGCATCCCAGGGATGAAGCCAACTTGATCGTGGTGGATAAGCTTTTTGATGTGCTGCTGGATTCAGTTTGCCAGTATTTTATTGAGGATTTTCTCATCGATGTTCATCAGGGATATTGGCCTGAAATTTTCTTTTTCTGTTTTGTCTCTGCCAGGTTTTGGTATCAGGATGATGCTGGTCTCACAAAATGAGTTAGGGCAGAGTCCCTCTTTTTCTACTGTTTGGAACAGTTTCAGAAGGAATGGTACCAGCTGCTCTTTGTGCCTCTGGTAAAATTCAGCTGTGAATCTGTCTGGTCCTGGGCTTTTTTTTTTGGTTGGTAGGCTATTAATTACTGCCTCATTTTCAGAACTTGTTATTGGTTTATTCAGGGATTCAACTTCTTCCTTGTTTAGACTTGAGAGGGTGTATGTGTCCAGCAATTTATCTATTTCTTCTAGATTTTCTAGTTTATTTGGGTAGAGGTGTTTATAGTATTCTCTGATGGTAGTTTGTATTTCTGTGGGATCAGTGGTGATATCCCCTTTATCATTTCTTATTTTGTCTATTTGATTCTTATCTCTTTTCTTCTTTGTTAGTCTGGCTAGTGGTCTATTTTATTGATCGTTTAAAAAAACCAGCTCCTGGATTTGTTGATTTTTTTGAAGAGTTTTCCCGTCTCTGTCTCCTTCAGTTCTGCTCTGATCTTAGTTATTTCTTATCTTGTGCTAGCTTTTCAATTTGTTGGCTCTTGCTTCTCTAGTTCTTTTAATTTCGATGTTAGGGTGTCGATTTTAGATCTTTCCTGCTTTCTCCTGTAGGCATTTAGTGCTATAAATTTCCCTCTTAATACTGCTTTAGCTGTGTCCCAGAGATTCTGGTACATTGTGTCTTTGTTCTCATTGGTTTCAAAGAACTTATTTATTTCTGCCTTAATTTCGTTATTTGCCCAGTGGTCATTAAGGAGCAGGTTGTTCAGTTTCTATATAGTTGTGTAGCTTTGAGTGAGTTTCTTAATCCTGAGTTCTAGTTTGATTGTACTGTGGTCTGAGAGACTGTTTATGATTTCTGTTCTTTTGCATTTGCTGAGGGGTGTTTTACTTCCAGTTATGTGTTCAATTTTAGAATAAGTGAGATGTGGTGCTGAGAAGAATGTATATTCTGTTGATTTGGGGTGGAGAGTTCTGTAGATGTCTAATAGAGCTGATTTCAAGTCCTGAATATCCTTGTTAATTTTCTGTCTCGTTGATCTGTCAAATGTTGACAGTGGGGTGTTAAAGTCTCCCAATATTATTGTGTGGGAGTCTAAGTCTTGGCATGAGTCTTAAACATGCTGTTATTGAAACACCAGGGGTTCAGTCTAGTTGGTGCTGCTCACCGCACAGAAAGCCAATGACTGAGACGACATGTATTGCCAAGGAGGAAGGCTTTAATCGGTTGCTGCAGCCAAGGAGATGGGAGCTCAGTCTCAAATCCATCTCCCTGGCTGACTAAAATTAGGGGTTTATATAGTGGGGGAGAAATGTAGCAATGTGTAAGAAAAGAAGAACTAGCAAGCAGCAAGGAAGCAATCATGGTGAATGAGGGGTCTGGTGTGGTGAGTTGGTGAGTTTTAGTTCTGGTGTGGTGAGCTGATGAGTTTTAGTTCTTTGATACTTTTTTAGAGGCCTGAAGGTGCTTTTTGGGTGAAGGAACTCAGATAAAACAAATGTAAGTTTCAAGCATTAAGACCAAATGATCAATTTCTATGTTCATCCTAAAGATCTGTCTGTGGGACTATTGGGTCAATTTCAATACCTCTCTTAAAACACTGAGCAAACAATAAGCTGTTCTGACACAGGGGCAATTCCTAAGAAACCAGGCTTAAAAATAATATTGCAGTCATCTGTGGCAGTATGAAAGCTGTGTACATACCCAAGGCTGTACCCTCAGAGGAGCAATTGGAGAGGGAAAAGCAGTGACTAGTTTCTGGATGAACATGGTGGAAAAAAATTGGTAAATTCCCTGAACTGTGATAGCACACTTCAAGGCACCCCTCAGCCCCAGTGGTTAAGGGTAAAACCCTAAGGGCCCAGGGGCCTTAAGAATAATCTTTCACTGATTCAGGGGTGATCCATAGGTAGCCAGGCTGAAAGATTAAAAACTTAAAGGGAAAATGTGTGCAGGAATGTCAGGCTGCGCACTGAGCCAGAAATAGACTTCACTGAATGAGCCTAGTGAAGTAACCAAGCAAATAAATAGGCAAACCAGAAACACAAGAAGCTCTAGGGCAGAGAAGGGAAAATCAATATCTAGAGTTGATAAAATATAAAACCTGAAATGTCTAGTTTTCAACAACAACAAATTCAAGTCATACAAAGAACAGGAAAGAGTGGTCTGTACACAGGAAAACAAACAGGCAACAGAAACATTATTCAAAAGGGCCCAGATGTTAGACTTAACAAAGAACTCAAAGCACCCATTTAAAATATCGTCAAAGAACTCCAGGCAACTATTTCTAAGAAATCAAAGAAGGTTTGGGGACACTGTTTCATCAAGTAGGGAATATCAATAAACAGATAGACATTATAACATAATTCTAGAGTTAAAAGTACAATAACCAAAATGGGGAAAAAATTACTAGATGATTTAACAATTGATTTGTAGTGACAGAAGGAAATAATCAGCAGACTTGAACATAGATCAATAGAGATTACACAATCTGAAAAACATACACAGAAAAGAATGAAAAAAACTCACATAGCCTCAGAAAAATGCGGGGACACCACTAAGGGACCAATGTATGTGAACTATATCCAAAGGAGAGGAGAGAGATAAGGGACAGAAAAATACTTGAATGTATATGGCTGAAAACATCTCAACTTTATGAAAAACATTAATACACACATCCAAGAAATACAATGAATTCCTTGTAGATAAACATAAAGAGATCCACACCCCCTATATCATAGTCAAATTGTTGAAAGCTAACGATTAAAAAGTATGAATGTAGTGAAAGAAAAACAACACATCTCATACAAGGGAACCCCAATAATACTAACAGAAGACTTATCAGAATTAGTGAAGACCAGAAGGCAGTGGGATGACATTCCAAGTGCTGAAAGCGAAATGGTCAACCAGTCCTCTTACATCCAGTGAGAGTTTTTCTAAAATGAAGACAAAAGACAGACATTTCCAGATAAACAAAAACTGAGAGAATCTGTTGCTAAAAGACTTGGTTTTCAAGAAATAGTAAAGAAAGTTCAAGTTGAGCGTAAATGATATGGTAATTTGAGATCACATATACAAAAACAAAGAGGACTGGTAAACATATTTTATCTGCACAAAGCATAGTATAATTACATAGTTCTCTTAAGTGGTAGTTTGTGGCTGCAGTGAGCTATGATTGTGCCACTGTACTGCCCGGATGGTAGAATGAGACCTTGTCTCTACAAAAGAAAAAAGACAAAAGTCGATGAACATCTCAATAGCTGCAGAATCCGCAGTTGCTAAATCCTATACCCTTTAGTGATACACACACACACACACACACAGACACACACACACACACACACTCACACACACAAACAAACAAAAAACGGGACTAGAAGGGAACTTCCTCAGTCTGATAGAGAGCATCTGTGAAAAACCCAGGGCTCACATTGAAGACTGGATGTTTTTCAGGAAGAAGACAAGGACATTCATTATTGTCACTTCTATTTAACAGTGTTCTGGAAGTTCTGGTCAAGGCAATTAGTCAAGGGAAAGAAATAAATCCTGATTGGAATGGAAGCAACAAAACATTTTGCAGATGAAACACGATCTTGTATGTAAGAAATCCTAAGGAATTCACTAGAAGAAACTGTTAGATGTAACAAGGAATCTAATTGTATTTCTAGACTTTAGTAATTATTGTTGTGAAAATGCATTTAGGAAAACAACTCCCTTTGCAATATTATTAAAAAGAAGAAGATAGTGAAGTATGGATTTAAAAAAAGAAGTACAGGATTTTTACACTGAATCTAGAAACCATTGTTGAAACAAGTTAAGGAGGATCTAAGTAAATGGAATGTGCCATAGTTATGAATGGGAAGACTTGATATTGTTAAGATGACAATACTTGCCAAGTTGTCCTACAGATTCAACACAGTGTCTAGCAACATCCCAACCATTCCCCCAACCTCATTTTTTTTAGCAAAATAGACAAGCTAAGTTAAAAATTCATGTGAAAAATCAAGAATCTCAGAATAGCCTAAACAATCTAGCAAAAGAACAAAGTTGGAACCTCCTGATTTCAAAAGTTATTACAAAACTGTAGTAAAGAAGACAGTGTAGTACTGGCACACAAATACACATATTGGTCAATGGAATATATTTGAGAATCCAGAAATCAATTCTTACACTTGTGGTCTATTGATTTTTGACAATGGTACTAAGACATTTCAAGGGTGAAAGAATAGTCTTTTCAACAAATAGTGCTGGGACAACTGTATATCCACATGCAAAAGAATGAGATTAGGCAATGGTTTCTTAGATCTGTGACTCTAAAAGCACGTATGACAAAAGAAAAAATAGATTGGACTACATCAAAGTTAACAATTTTGAATCTACAAACAATACCATCAAAAAACTTAAAAAGACAGCCAACCCACAAAATGGGAGGCAATGTTTGCAAGTCACAAATCTGATAAGTGGTAAACATCCTGAATATCTAAGTAACTCCTACAACTCAATAACAACAATCATTTTTTAAAAATCTAATTTAAAAATGGGCAAGGCCAAGTGCAATGGCTCACACCTGTAATCCCAGCACTTTGGGAGGCCAAGGTGGGGCAGATAACCTGAGGTTGGGAGTTCGGGACCAGCCTGACCAACATGGAGAAATCCCGTCTCTACTAAAAATACAAAATTATCTAGGTGTGGTGGCGCATGCCTGTAATCCCAGCTACTCAGGAGGCTGAAGCAGGAGAATCGCTTGAACCCAGGAGGCAGAGGTGGTGGTGAGTCGAGACTGCACCATCGCACTCCAGCCTGGGCAACAAGAGTGAAACTCTGTCTCAAAAAAAAAAAAAAAAAAAAAAAAGGGCAAAAGGTTTGAGTAGGGATTTCTCCAAAAAAAAAAAGGATACTGCTTTCGAATAAGCACATAAAAGGATACTACTCAACACTATTAGCATTAAAGAATTGAAAATCAAAACCACAATGCGACACCACTTGCCAAGTGCAACGATGGCTATAATCAAAGAGAAAGGCTAGCATGATGAGGATGTGGAGAAACTGGAATCCTCATACACTGCTGGTGGGAATGAAAAAAGGTGTGGCCATTTGAATTTCAGTAAGAATTTCAAGTCTTAGCCTATTTATGCATGTATTTGCTATTAAATATTTTTTATGAGAAGGTAAATAATTTTTCTGGTAGCACTTATTACCCATAGAATGATCATGATATCAGACTATAATTTTCTGGATAAATAATACATTTTTCAAGCTCAAAAAACCTTCAGATAAACTTTTTTTCCCCAAAAATAACTGGTCAAAAATTAAAGCTGTTTTTAACTTAAAGCACAATATAGTTTTATAGGCAAGAGTTCCTTAATCTCAGAAGGAGAAATTTATAACTTTTTCCTTTGCTTTTGATGAAGAGACTAAAGATATATGGACTGTGATTTTTCTCTTGAGTCTGGGCTCTGGGAATATAATTAAAACCCCTTTGGAAAATCCTTTCTGGCCTTCCAGTGACTACTCTTGGACATAGTCACCAGAATCCCCCAGAGACAGATTTGTGGTGTTTATGAAGATTACCTCCACTGTTATTTTAACATTTGACAGTAAACTGGTTTTATTGCCTATTTTGATGAAAGTTTTGAAGACTCTTTCTTCCATCAAGTCTGCATGGAGGAAGGAGGATTGAAAGCAAAATCTAAAGACCTCTGTGTTTTTAACTTACACATTGAACAGACCTATGTGGTAATGGAGATTTGCATTATTGAACCTAAATTTGAATGCACAAATTAAAATTAGCCCATACCCTCTCAACTCCCACCGTTCTTCCCCCTCTTCCTCACCTTATCTGTCTCCCTCCCTCTCTCTTTCTTTCATGTGCTGTGATGTTTGATCCTCTCTTGGTAATCAACATACCTTGCCCTTTACGCTCATATATGGAGTGAAGATCAAAAGGTATTGATTTCTTGGTGACAGTTAACGATGCCCTCCCTAGAAGAGTCAGGACTTAATATGCTGCTAATGATAGTACCAATGTACTGTTTATAAAAAATGACTATGGTGGTTCTGTGGAATTGTTTCATGTGATGGTGCACCAGGTTTAAAAGTGAATGGAATATCTGTGCTATCCTTCCATAGCTGACTTTTCTTTAAGAAAAGTATCTTTTTTTCTTTTTTATTGTTTGAGAGACAGAGTCTCAGGCTGGAGTGCCAGTGGCACGATCTCGGCTCACTGCAGCCTCTGCCTCCCTGGTTCCAGCGATTCACCTGCCTCAGCCTCCTGGGTAGCTGGGATTACAGGCACACACCACCATGCCCGGCTAATTTTTCTATTTTTAGTAGAGACAGGATTTCACCATGTTGGCCAGGCTGGTCTCGAACTCCTGACCTCAGGTAATCCACCCACCTCAGCCTCCCAAAGTACTAGGATTACAGGTATGAGCCACCCACCATGCCGGGCAGAAAAGTATCTTTAAAATATCAAGTTTTAGTAAACACATTTTAAGAAACTGTAGTATAAACCTTGCTAACCAAAAGTTTATAGAAGAGAGGCTGGCGCAGTGGTTCATGCCTATAATCCCAGCCTTTTGGGAGGCTGAGCTGGCAGGATCACTTGAACCCAGAAGTTTGAGACCAGCCTGAGAAACATAGTGAGACCACGTCTCTACAAAAACTACAAAAATTAGTTGGGCATGGTGGCATGTGCCTGTAGCCCCACCTACTCCCAGCTACTTGAGAGGCTGAGGCGGGAGGATCGCTTAAGCCCAGGAGGTCAAGGATGCAGTGAGCCGCGATAAAGCCACTGCACTCTAGCCTGGGCAACACAGTCAGACCCTGTCTCAAAAAAAAAAAAAAAAAAAGCCTCAATTGCTTATAGAAAAGAAAGGGAATAGTGTAATTGAAGTTAAAATGAGAGCAGGAAGAGCTGACGTCCCCTAAAGCTTTGACGCCGCCTAAAGTGTTTATATTTTTTCTTATTTTTTCTCAGACAGCCATAAAAATAATTTTGTTTTGAGGTGTGTATTAGTAGGAATGTAGGCAAGGCTTTTCTTTAATTGATCTATGTGATAATCTTTATGTATAGTTCTGTATATTTTTCTACATGGATTGTAATGTTGCCATTAAAACTTTTTACAAAATCTGTGTCGGTCACTCTTTAAACTTCCTTAACCGTCAATATAGTACAGAATGACTCCTTCTCTCTTTTAATACTCTCCTGTATAATGTTGTTGGTGTTTTTACTTGCGATCCCTTTACTAACATCTTGTATACTTAATTACCCTTGTTAAGTAAAGCTTTTCATAATTAGGATGGAATTTTGCCTGCTTTTTTCTAGTGCCAGCAAAACAAACTAGCATGTTCTTCAAATGCCACTAGAAGCTAGAATCTGAGTTGAAATCCACTTGCTGCTGAGTGCTTTTTAAATGATCAGTTTTTCTCCAATGGCCTAGATTGGCCCAAGGCTCCGTAGAAATTGGCTTTGAGCTGGTCTCCATCCTTCGAACTTACAAGGAAAGACAGTGACTTGTTTTGTTTTGAAAGCTAGGTTGCAGTGTTCCCCCAGTGATGCCAGACTGACTTGGCTGTTGTTTTGTAAGTAAAAACTTTCCTATTCCAGTAATGCCAGCCTTCTTCTCAATACTGCCACACACGAAGCAGGTAGACAGAGCTCTTCCAAAAACAAGAAAACAAAACGAAAAACTCTCTTTAAGTTGATTATCTCTTTGCATTCCACATTAAGCCTTCCAAAAAATAAAACAATACAAACTTGCCAAATGTAAGACCAAACAAAGCTTTTTCCTTTTAAAATGATTGAAAATGTGTTTCCCTATGTTTCTACCAATATGAT
The DNA here is from genome assembly GCF_043159975.1 of Macaca nemestrina. NCBI lineage: Eukaryota > Metazoa > Chordata > Mammalia > Primates > Cercopithecidae > Macaca > Macaca nemestrina. The sequence continues at coordinate 8,944,837 of NC_092125.1, read as the reverse complement.
CAAAGCTTGACTGTATTAAAAAATCTGATCATTATAAGATGCAGATGAAGAAGATCAAATGGCAAGGTGGTTTCAGTTTATTCTGAATATTTTGGTGACAGAAAGTTGAACAGGAAGGAAACAGGTGTTAGTATAAAATACACAGTTCAAAAGCAAATTATACCATTAGTTACATCAGACTCATATATTTAGGAGGAAAAGCACAGCTTCTGAATAGTGATTTGAAGGCATAGAAATTTGAGGGCCTGAGGTGTTTAATCTGGTGTGATTTAGGAGAGGCTTGTAGTAGGTACAGTGGTGACCTGAAATAATAATTAGGTTTGAACTGATTCAGTAGTTTGCATTTTCAAACTTGGATTTAGTTTGAGAGATTTTTTCCACCCAAACAGCATGAAGAGCTTATGTAAGGCAAGCTTCTTTGGGTTTATGCTATTCAACAAATGTCTTCAGGCACTAGAAATAGTGATTTTGAAGAAGTCCTCTTGTCACATTTATCTGGTCTTATCATCCTCTGAGTTTATCCCTTTTAAAAATCCCTCTGTTCTCCAAAGCGTTTGTAGGCACTTCCTGAATTCATTTACCCCCATTGATTGGTTTCCTTCCTGGTAACATCTTCCATATGTTTTCTTCACTTTTTCAGATAAGAGCATTACTAATATTCTCTACCATGAGTATCTTAACATTTATGTTGCTGAATCTCTTCCATTTGCTCATTCTTTTTCTTTTTCTTTTCTTTCTTTCTTTCTTTCTTTCTTTTTTTTTTTTTTTTTGAGATGGACTGTTGCTCTGTTGCCAGGCTGGAGTGCAATGACGCAGTCTCGGCTCACTGCAACCGCCGCCTCCTGGGTTCAAGGGGTTCTCCTGCCTCAGCCTCCCAAGTAGCTGGGATTACAGGCACACACAAACCACCATGCCCAGCTAATTTTTTTGTTGTTGTTTTGTTTTGTTTTTTTTTTAGTAGACACAGGGTTTCACCATGTTGGCCAGGATGGTCTCGATCTCCTGACCTCATGATCCGCCCACATTGGCTTCCCAAAGTGCTGGGATTACAGGCATGAGCAACCACGCTCAGCCTCTTTTTCTTAATTTGAAATTATGCAACACTATGGAGTTGAAAACCTACTTAAAAATATTTTTTTCATATACTTATATACTTTTACAAATCCAGGCCATGTCAGCCTCTAATGTTTCTAAGAGGAAAGAATACATCCCTCTTAACTACACTTAAAATTTTAGATTGTTCAAGAATCTCTATTCTTTTCTGTATTCATCTTGAGATTAACAATTAGCATCTCATGTATGGCAACGAGGATTGCATGCAAAATTCTAGAAAGAATCTATAACATATGATTCATACCAAACAGTAATTTGTTTGTTTTCAATTTGCCCTCTTTTTTTCTTAATCCAACTTAATAAGTCATGTTTGCCATTCTTGAGGTTACTAATATGGTTTCACAGATTTCAGTACCCTGTTTTAATAACCATGGCATTCTTTCCTTATAATAGTCTACTATACATTTTTTTCCCCACTAGGCCACCCAGGACTTTGTTGAATCTGTCACGTCCTCACTGTTTTTCTTACTCATCTTACTGTGGCCTTGCTGTTTTGCTCAGATATTTATTTTATCTTTTCTCTGTGTTTACTCACATCAACATCGTAGTTTTAAAATGTAAGCTGTTATAAATTTCTAGTGATTTATTGTTGTCCACGCTTTTAAAAAATTCATTCATTCACTGTAACAGCCACTTAATAAATTCAGATTATTGGAACTACTTAGTATGGTGGCTGGGCACGGTGGCTCACTCCTGTAATCCCAGTACTTTGGGGGGCCAAGGCAGGTGGATCACCTGAGGTCAGGAGTTCAATACCAGCCTGACATCTCTACTACAAAGACAAAAATTATCCGGGCATGGTGGCGGGCACCTGTAATCCCAGCTACTCAGGAGGCTGAGGCAAGAGAATCGCTTGAACCCTGGAGGTGGACAGAAGTTGCAGTGAGCCAAGATCGCACCACTGCACTCCAGCCTGGGTGACAGAGTGAGACTTTGTCTTAAATAAATAAATAGATAAATAAACTGTGTATGGGTCTATCTTCCTTTGAAATTTCTTTCTCAAAGCATGTGAAACCATCTCTCTTGCTAAGACTATTTTACTGATTTTTAAATTTAATTCCATGGAAGTCATCTAGAGGAGGTGACATACGGTTGTGCTGAAGACTCATGCTGAGTTTCAGAGAAAAATTCACGTTGAAAGATGTTGCTTATTCTGAAAAACTCAATACATAACTCTTAAAAAGAATAGGACCACCTCATTAATTAATTGGGGATAAAACCAGCCTATGATATTCCTGCTCTTTCTGTGTGTGCAGAAAAATAACTAGAAACAAGAGGCAGGCGGACTCGAACGTTGCACATTGGCCCCCTCCCTCCTTAACAAACAAAATAGTCCATTTTAGTGATCCGGAAACTCCGGAAATGGATTCTTTACAACTATTGGCGATACTCACTGGCAATGATGGTCTATATTTCATAGTTACTTTAAAGTCCCAGGCATATGTGATTCAGCCTTTCAGATGGATGAAAGGGATATTGGTAGGGTTAGAATTTTTGCAGGGCATGAGTTCATTACTTCTTGGATATTTTAAACTGATAATGTATTTTAAACTCATAGACAGCCCGTGAGTTTAAATTCATTCCTTTCCACCTATTCCAGTCAGACTTCTCTTGAGCTCATAGTGCCAGCTGGTTTTTCAAGGGGGACAAAGCAGAAAAAAAAGAGGCAGAAAAAATTCGAACAAATTATTGAATTTTTTTGCATTAACAACCTCCTCAGGTGACACTCATCCCCCCTACCCTCGCCATGATTCTTACCTTCTTCCCGATGACCCCTGAAAAGAGGAGAAAAAGGTGAGAAGGGCCAAAGAAATTTTACACAATGGGCAGAACTTCTGTCGGAGAAGATACCAAGGGTGTAGAGATCTTCCAGAAAAGGGAAAACCCATTGTAGAAGAAAGGGAAACAGGCCTTGGAAGGGTGAGTGCACCTGAGCATTGTTTGTGAAGATGCTGGTTTGTCTCTTTAGCCCAAATCCAGTCTGAGTTTGCATGTCTGTTTCTCTTCCACCACAAAGAGACATATATCATGCTTGCCATAATTGTGATGTTGGACAATAACCACATGATTTCTGCTTTAGGAGATGTGCAAAAAACTTTCTGTCATCACTACCACTCCCCCTACCCACTAAAAATGTGTGTATCAACCTCCCCACAGATTAGCTATAATTAGGAAACCATGTTGAATCACGTTGAGTCAGATGAGGATAACTTCCTGTGTTCCCTGTGTCCCTGAGGAAACTAAGGGTTATTCTCTTCATGATAAGCTAGCTTTCTTACTTTATTTCTCCAGTTACATTTTAGCAAACCAATTATGCAAAAATATTTTTTCATATACTTATAAACTTTTAAAAATCCGGGCTGTGTCAGCTTCTAATGTTTCTAAGAGGAATGAGTACATCCCTCTTAACTACACTTACAATTTTAGATTGTTCAAGGATCTGTATTCTTTTTTGTATTCCATGTCGAGCTACAATTAGCATCTCGTGTATGGCAACCAGTATTGCATGCAAAATTCTTGAAAGATTCTATAACACATGACTCATCCCAAAGAGTAATTTGGTATTTATACAAACTAAAATTATTCTCTTTCCTGCCTCTACTTTAGTTTTTTGGCTTCCAATTCAAAAATGAGAAAGGGGGAAAAGATGAAGCCTGATATATTGCAATAAATCAAGAGTGACTTCTTTCTGTCCAGGGTATCCTCATATACAAGTTGAGAAACAATGCACGGACATCATCTTTGCATGATTAAATAGAAAGACTTCTAGGCCAAGATATCAGTCTGTGGTGAAGTTAATATTGCTATGATATTCATTTGCTTTTCATTTTAAACAATCGTTTTATTTGGATCAGATTTTGATTTTAAAATAATTTGATTTTTTTTTTTTTTCAGAGACGAAGGTCTCTCTCTGTTTTCCAGGCTGGAGTTCAGTGGTGTGATCATTGCTCACTACAGCTTCAAACTCCTGGGCTTAGGTGATTCTTCTGCCTCAACCTCCCAAATATCTGGGATTATAGGTGCATGACACCATGCCTGGCTAATTTTTTTTTTTTTTTTTAAGAAATGGGTTCTCACTGTGTTGCCCAGGCTGGTTTCAAAATCCTGGGCTCAAGTGAGCCACCCACATCGGCCTCCCAAGTTGTTGGCATTACAGGCATGAGCCACTGTGTCCAGACCCAGATTAGTTAGTTGTGTAATCTTGCATCAGTGAAGGGCATAAACCTCAAGCTTTTCCTGTCTTCTGGTGAAGTCAACCAGTTCCTTTGAGAATAAGGAGCCATCACCCCTTTCCTTCCTCTCCCCCAATATCAAAGTTGGCCTGGCAGAAAAAAATCCCACCCAGAAAGTCTGGTAATATATTCATTAGTCACTCCCCATCATTCAGATGTTTCTTTTTTAAGTTTCTAGTTTTTTAATATCTTAGGTTATTCATGTCTATTGTGTCATGTGTGAGGGTTTCTTCTTCCCCAGGAGACAGTTTTTGGTGTGGAATTACCTTGTACCTGTATTGGAGATAGACATAAAGGAGGCGGGTGTGTGATTCATGCTTGAGCAAATTTAATCCATGCATGATCTGCAGTGAAAGCTGAAGCATAGGTTTCTGCTGATCGTTATAGCTTTTTTTGCATGACTTTAGCTTTTTGCACTCATTCAGTTCTATTGGTAGAAAGGTGATTTCCTTTCAGGTGGTTACCTGAAAATGGAATTTTTTCTTGTCTCCCAGCACCACCTATACTGTTTAGAATGGAAGCTTTTCGCTTTAGTGACTCTCGCCATGCCTTTAACTACATACTTCAGGCCCCTAATACAGTGGGACACCCCATGGTATTGCCTCATCGCCAGCATTAAAGATTATATGTTCCTGACTCATTCGACTTTTTAAAAAGACCCTAGTGTTAGTTTTGCCCTGTTATAAAGGAATACCTGAGACTGGGTATTTTACAAAGAAAGTAGGTTGATTTGGCTCATGGTTCTGCAGGCCATACAAGCAAGGCACCCACATCTGCTCAGCTTCTGAGGAAGCCTCATCACCTTCTGCCATGAAGGTTTTCCTCAGGGCAGAAGGTGAAGAGGGGAGCAGGGATGTCACGTGGTGAGAGAGGAAGCAAGAGAAAGAAGAGGAAGTGCCAGCCTCTTTTTAACAATCACATCTTGTGGGAACTAATAGAGTGAGAACTGACTCATTCCCAGGAGGAGGGCACAAAGCCATTCCTGAGCGATCCTCCCCCATGACGTGGTCACCTCTCACTAGGACCCACCTTCAACAGTGGAGAATCACATTTCAGTATGAGATTTGGAGGGGACAGACATCCAAACTCTATCAGCCGTATAAAAATGAAACTCTTCGAGGGATTTCTTTCAAGGATTTTGTCTTCCTTTTTGCTACTTTGGGTTTAATTTTTCATGGAAGTGCCTTTACAAAGTTAAGTGACGTGTTCTTTATGTCTTCAGCAAAGTCAATATTGCTTCCACTAATGGTAGCTGAGGACAGGAAGGATGTGAGGTTTTGTTATTGTTTTTCACATACCTGGGAATAGTCATGGAATAGGCTAGGTTTTGGATCTGAGTTTCTTAAGCTGTATTTCTACCTCTTATCTCATGAAACAAAACAATGATTTAAAGACTGGGCTAACAGTTCTTTCTAAGAGTTTGTTTGATTGCTGACTGTCCCTGTTGGCGGTTCTTGTGCAGATAATTAACCAGGTATACTCAGATAAGTTGCCACCAACTTAGAAAACAGGGATCTTTTTTAAAAGCTACTTACAGTTGTTCAAGTCAGCCTTGACTCAGCTGTGCATACCAGCTGCTGGTGACCCCAGCTTGCCCCTTTGCACAGACCATGTGATTTTAAGTGTCAAGGTCTTGTCTGTTATCAGTTTCCTACCCTGTGGAATTGCTGTGATGCATTTTGTTTAGTGATCTGCATTTTCAGTATCTTTCCCTTCTCTGGATTTTTAGAAATAGACTAATTAAATACCCCAGCTGGTCTTTTTATCTTGGGATGGAATCACTTACAGAATGGGACACATGTCTTCCTCTCAGATTGAGTCATGGTGTGGTGACATAAGAGAATTTCATTGGAGCGTTAAGAGAACCAGAGACTCCATGTGGCATTAATTCACTCCATTACTGTTTATTGAAGAGTAACTGTGTGCCAAGCACTGGGCTTAGTACTTTATCTTGGGAGGGGTGGGCGGGGTAGGGGACTAATTGCAGAATAAGACTGGGCTTTGAGAGAGATTGGAGTTGAGTTATGCATGTAGAATTCTAGAGGATACTTGAGTTTCTTTGCCTACTTGCTGCCTTAAATTTAAGAGAATGACACTAGGCTTGGGAAAACAAACTTTCATAATCCCAAATAGCGTCTGATTCTAAAATTGCTTTTATTTGACTTCTGAATGAGTCTTTTAAAAGACGATTTGCTTCCTTAGGATTTTCATCTGGCTGTGTTTGTTTCTATGAACGCATTGCCTACAGCTTCTAGGCATTAAGCAGAGTGATCTAGCTGGAAAAATCCAACCCAGAAATAAACATTCGCCTGTAGTCATTTCCAGCAAATGCTTGTATACTTATTGAAAATTCAAATGTACTTTTAACTAAATACCTTTATGCAGCTGACTGTAGTGCTTTGGGGAAGATAATGGTGTTCAAATTAAGGTAATGATGATTGAGAAGAAAGGACTGATTTGAGGAACATTTAGGAGTTAGAATGACATGATTTAACTATCTATTAGATAATCATTCAATAGTGATATATATATGAAAACTTGAAATATGTTTAACCCTGTGTATCCTCATAACCACTGCTTCTCAATGTTCAGCCAGTGATCCTGGGTAGACATTAAAACTTATTTGGTGAATACCTAACAGTATATGTCTTCATCATGTGTATATATCTGTAGATGTGGTGTTAGAAACCACTGACACATATAATGACTTTTCAAGATATTTAACTAGTTTATAGGCTCCTGCGTAACTTATTTAATCTCGTGATTTTGTTCTGAAGCAGCTAATACTTTTGTCATAACAATGTAAATTTTTAAGACAATTATTGAAAAGCATGAAATTGTTATTTGTTCATTTTATTTGTTGCTCTGCTAAAGTTATAAACAAGTACAATTAATTTGGAAATCTACTTCATAGTAAATACTCAGGTCCAAACACATTTACCCTAGCACCCAGTAGTCATAGGAGTAGCATTACTTGTAAAAGTCCTAAACTGCAAACCTTCTAAATATCTATCAATATTAGATACACAGTGGAATAGTAACAATGAAAAATAGCAATCTGTTATACTCAACAACAATATGGATTTTATAGGCAAAAGCCATTATAAACAGAGTATTTCCATTTATGATGTTCAAGAACAGGCAGAAGTTATCTGTGACGATAGAGGTTAGAATGCGACTTTTGTGTGGGGGAGTATTGAAAGGAAGGAGGTATAAATTGAGCCTTCAGGAGTGCTGATAATGTCCTATACAATGATCTGAATGATATTTACAATGATGCGTTTGTAAGCAATAATTAAATGAACTCTGTACTTGGGTTTTGTTCACTTGACTATAGAATAGCAATATTTTAAAAACTAAAATTTCTCAGTAGTGGCCACTTTAGAAAAACTTTTTGTTGAACAGCAAAACACTAATTTGAGACTCTGGGACAACAGAATTGAAGATGTCTTCAGGGATAGGAATAATGAATGATTTGGCTATTGTTGGACAAGGATGTGATAGAATTGTTTGACACAATATGATAAATTTATTCAAGTGCATTTGTTGAAGGAAGGAAAAATGCGAAATAAATGATCCTTGAAAATGGTGCCATCAGAAAGAAGACTACTTGGTCTGTAACAACTTTAAATCACATGTTGAAATTTTTATTCTCCAAAAATGAGCATCATAAATGAACTCACTGACATGCCACTGTTTATCTCTCTTTAACTTCCAAACTCTAGGAAGTCTTTGGAGAATCAGCCACTTGCTTATTCAGTGTGTTGTTTCCAGAAATAAAGATTGTAGACCTGCAAGGAAGCTGGACATGTCTTCCTCCATAGGATAGGGTCAAATCCAGTTTTCATCCTTCTGTCTTCACAGTGCTGAAAGTACCAGCATACTCTATGGATGGAGCAAGAAATCAAATCTTGTCCCTATAAAAGGGTCAGAATGAAACATCAGGCCATTGGCCAGAGAGCAGGAAGTAAAGCAAAATGCCTGAATACCGAATGACCATTTACTAAATCGTTAAAAGTTTATTATGTGATTCTAGTCAACAAACATATGCTAAGTGATTCGTTTTCTAAATATTTAACTTCTTCTCTATCAAACTTTTCGTCTAAATTTATCACAGGCATTTTGTTGTTGTGATAACTACAAAGGAAGGGAACTAGTTTGGTTGTTATTTGTTTGTTTTTCATAATTTCCCTGAAATTGAGCAGTACATAAGACAGAATATTCAGATGGACCTTACCGTCTAAGGTTTGCTTTTTGGCTAACAATTTGAAAACTAATTTATTCTCTTTACGTTCTGTCTGTCCATATTAATTGTATTTGATAACACAGGGCACTAAGGAAATAGTGGGGAAAATGAGATGCCGTGTGTCTCATTCCTTGGCAGGAGTGTGCTCTCCATACGGCTGAGAGGTAGTGTGGAATAGTGGTCAAGGGGGTGGACACTGGAGCCAGACTGCCTGGTTCATATCCTGGCTCTGCCACTTTATGGATATGTGACCTCGAACAGCCACTTCTGTGGACTGTAGTGGTACCTGTTTTGTTGGATTTTAGCAGTGATTACAAGGAAGAATAAAATAAAGCCCTTTATTTATTATGCACCAAGTAATGTTCTCTCAATACGTACTTGCTATAACATAATAATAATAAATATGCACATGGTCTCAATAAGAGTCTTTTTTATTCCTTTGTGGTTGTCATTAACCTTATTATCTTATCTGCATCGTGTCTTTTATTTGTGATGATTAATATCTCTCGTTGAGATAACGAAGTACAAAGTGAGCTGCTGATGCCTATATTTTGTAGACACATACGTGATGTCCAAATATTTTTGGCAATATCATGAAACATTTAGATATGGTACTCACAATGTATTGGTTTTCTTAATTTTAATTTTTATTGTAAACTTTGATACTTCTAACTGAATACTAAGTGCTAAAAACATAATATGAAAATTATAGATAGGATACATATCTAAAGCCAGATTTGTAGAGGGAATTCTGAAGGGGAAAATATAGCTCAGCAGACTTGTATGCAACCAGATAGGTGAGACATTGTTTGCTCATTTCTAAGATATTTGAAATAGTGAAGGTCCAAATTATATCTTGCAAATATTTTTCATGCCAAAATCGGCTAGACTGGCAAAAAGATTTGTTCAAAGAAGAAAAGATTATAATGTTATTTTAATTTCAAGGAGTTTAAACATCTCTGCATATTTTTTTGCTTTAAAAAGTAGAGGAAGCTGGAGACTTAGGATAGTTGGTTTAAATTAGAAAGGCATTTTGGTTTAAGAGCCTGGTGATACTTAAACATTTTAGTGCATGTTACTGTGATATTTTTAAACAAAACGTGAAATTTAGAAATGCAGTCTGCTGGCCGGGCGCGGTGGCTCAAGCCTGTAATCCCAGCACTTTGGGAGGCCGAGGCGGGTGGATCACGAGGTCAGGAGATCGAGACCATCCTGGCAAAACACGGTGAAACCCCGTCTCTACTAAAAATACAAAACAAAACAAAACAAAACTAGCCGGGCGTGGTGACGGGTGCTTGTAGTCCCAGCTACTCAGGAGACTGAGGCAGGAGAATGGCGTGGACCCAGTAGGCGGAGCTTGCAGTGAGCTGAGATCACACCACTGCACTCCAGCCTGGGCGACAGAGCGAGACTCCGTCTCAAAAAAAAAAAAAAAAAAGAAATGCAGTCTGCTAGAATAAAAACTTTAATAAAATGTATACCTAATGCCATTTTGTTTGTTTGGAATCACTTTGGTATATTTTCAACTCTTGATTTTTTTTTTTTTTTTTTTTTTGGTCAAGGTCATCCTAAACGTTTCAGCTTTTTTCTAAGAAAGGAAAAGTTGATCTAAATAAGAAATTGAGTTTCTAATTCTTTTAAACTTATCCCTTTAAAAGAAAATATCAAAAAGCCTAAGAAGTTCCCTTGGTTTTTTGCTAGCACATTCCTGTGCTGTATTTAGTGTTGTGTTATGGCAGAGGTGTGTGTGCACATGGCTCACAGGGCCTACACCAGAGGACGAGTGAGCTTTGGGGTCAGACTTAGCTGACAGGAAATCCCAGCCTGCCTCTCTGGCTTGGGTCTTTCAGCAATTTTTCATACTGAACATCCCTCATTTCTGTGACTCAATACATAATAGTTGTTATTATTTTGACAGATGTGATTTATGTGTGTCATGCTGTTGGAACATTTAATTACTCCATTCAACTTGACTGTATTTAGAAAAGGCTATGGCTCTGCTCCTCTCCTTTAACAGCTTGTATTCTAAGAGAAGAATCCAACCATTGATTGGGTTGGATCCTAAGTGTGGCTGCTCTTGTAGGCTAGGTAGGTATCACTCTCTTTATTTTAGTGTGCCTTTCCTAAAATCAACTGGAACACGTGTGTCTTGGAGTTTACCAAATCGCTTTTATATAACATGCATTTGCTTCTGTTAAAAACGACACATCTTCCATGTCTGACTTGATTTCTGGTTTAACAGTGATTTATAATAGTATATTGAATGGCAAAAGATAGTCGAGGGAGATATTGTTATCAAGAAACAATGGAGAAGTCAGATGGACACTAGTTTTTACTTGGTGAGAAGATGTCCTGCAGACTTACTTGCACATATTTGAAATTCTTGCTTCTAGTTTGTTAGAACAACCTGAGGGATGGGACCAGGAGACCGGTATTAGGATCACAGACTAAATAAGAATGAAAGCAGGAACCAAGAAGATGGTGTCAGGAGAGATTGAAACAACCTACTCAGTTGATGAACAACATCCAGATGATGTTATAACCAAGAGGCACAGCTCTCCAAACTTAAGTCTAAAATATATATCAAGACAACCAAACGAGAGAGACAGGCTGGGAGAGCACAAGAGGCTCTTCTTGGTAACCTTACCAAATTCCACAGCTGTCAGTCTCCTTCCAAGGCTGACTCAGACCCAAAGGCAGGACAAGCAAAGCAAGACGCTTTCACCCATGCCATAGCTTGATCCTCTGCCAAGAGACACATCTGGGACCAAGTTCAGAAGCAGGCACATCGTGCCTAAATAGACCTTGATGTGTGATCGAAGTCGGCTTCTAGATTCTTAATCAGTGAGAGGTGTCAAATATCACCTCACCAATTAGCAAACTGTACCTCTGTTTTGTTTCTGAGATTAAATCTAGGCTGCCCAAGCAAAGAGGATTGTCTGGTGCCAACCAGATAGTCTGGAGATACCACTTGTGGGCATGGTCAGTGTTAATGCCTTCTGTGGTCTGCAGTGCCTTGGAATGCTGCTGGATGCCTTTGAGGTCGGTCACCCTCCCCTGAGGCTTACCATTAATCTGAGTAGGAGAATACGGTAGTGTAAGTAAGACTGCAGTCTTCCTTGGTTGTGAGAGTAGACAGAAAAAAAAAAAAAAAAACAAAAAAACCCTGATAACCTCTTGCTCTGCAAAATCCCATGCCAGCATTCTTCACTTTTGAGTGTAGACTAGTTAAGATTTAAAATGACTGCTGTTTTCATGAAATAGTATCAGACGGTTCAGAAAAGGCTCATGGTTCCTGATTCTCATTGGGTCAAAAATCTCGAGATGAATGTATCTTTCCAAAGAAAGAAAATTGAATCCAAATCAAAGTTATGAGATAGCCAACAACAATATGTCTAAAGAGTTCTTGGAGAAATCACACTTTGTAAATTCCCAAGTGGGTAGGAGTTAGCCAATGTATGGATTGTTCTCCTTCTTAATTTTAGATGTTTATTTCTTATCGCCTTCTATTATCTTTGCTGTTCCTCTTGTTGGAATAAACTCAAGTGATTTTACAACATCATAAATATAACTGCCAGCTATTGGATTACAAAATAAAACACCAGCACCTGGCATTTGCAAGACGTTTTATGCTTTGAAAATATTTTATACTTTGCCAAATTTGTTTATCTCAAATTATGGGAATATTGCATATGGATTATTAACTGTATTCTACAGGTATGAAAATTTAGATCTTGAGGCCAAGGAACTTGTCCAAAGTTACATGGCTGCTAATTTAGGCAAAGACATATCCTGAAATACTGATCTCCTACTCTGATATAGATCAAATCATTGGAAATCTTGAGTCTGGGAATAGTTCTTTCTTTGCCTTTCCTTCTATTCTTATGTCTCCTGTTCACTTTGGTTTTACTATTTCATATTTGCTTATATTCTCCTGGTCATTAGGGTATTCTTGGGTGCATTTGATAGCTCGTATTCCTTGAGTACATTGCATACCTCTTGATATACCACCTTGTGCTCTAACGTCTGTTTGAGAAACAACAGTTTTTACATTCTGAGGTTCTGCTTTGAAATTTACCTTAATTAATCTCTATAACTGAGCAATCTTATCTTTTTCTATTCAGAGAAGGATTTGCCGTATTGGATCTGGCCATTTGTCCCTTTAATTAATGTCCACTTTTCAGCAAGGCCATTTCAGAAGAAAGCAATCTGCTCTCTTAACTAGGAATCAGGAAACTAAAACTTTTGTTGTGACTCTACATTTAGACTGTGTACAAATTATTTACTAGCTTGTAAGAAATTGTGAGATTTTACTAGCTTGTAAGAAATTGCAAGAAACTTCAAATTATCTCTATTGGATATTTAATGTGAAGCCCTTTGATGTCATCTTAATTAGCTAGTATTCCATGTGACACATATAAAATGCGTACTACATTTAAACTTCTGAATTAGCAACAAACAACATGTTGTCTGATCAAATAATTATTTAAATGTGGTTTTGGCTACTTGTGTAATAAATATAGTTCACATGAGCTTTCTACTATGTTCAGCCATTATTCAATCACAGTTCAACCATTATTCAAATACTTCCTTTTCAAAAGAAGTATTCAGTGGTTCCTAAGTCTGCATCAGCTTCAGCTGTGGTATTTTTAAAAACATATGTATTCCAAGGCCCTACTCTAGAGAAAATTGACTTTTCAGAAAGGTACCTAAGTGATTCTGATATCTAGCCAAGGTTGGTTGTCTAACCATTTTTCCAGGTTTATTGTGGGACATCTAAGCTGGGCATAGCAGTTTTAACAAGGTTTACTTTTTCAGCAGACATTTTTGGATGCTTACAATATATCAGTCATTATGCGGAGTACTACAGTAAGCAGTATGATAGAGAGTGTGTCTAGAGGTGATTATGCTTTAGTGAAAATTGCCCCCAAATCACTTTATCATGTATATATTGTAATAGGAGAGTATGTAGTCTCACAAGAGTAAAGAAGTGCTCCTAAGCCAGTTCCTGTAAGAGTTCTGTGGGAGGTAGAGGAATGTTCAGGAAAAGCATCACAGTGGAATGAGACTTGAACATTCCTGTCCAGTGAGTAGTCAGAGTTTGTCATTTTAACAATAGAAAATAGAAGAGAAATACATTATCAGGGGCCCCTAAATATCTGTTTAAAGGGGAGTGACAGGATGAAGGCAGTACAGAATGCTGGGCTGAGAGCAGGACTGAGATCCTAGAGGCAGAATCCCATTCTGCCTGTACTCTCTGGGAGGAAGTGATGAGAACTTGCAGCGGGGTGGTGGTCGTGAAAGAGAAGAAGGAAAGGCAAGAAAACATCAGTGGAACTTGATGTGTGGCTGGATACCAGAAATCCAGAGGAAGTTAGTCAGAGGTTCCATCATGATGACTGGAGATCACGGTGTCACTGACTGAGCTCTAGGGGTTGTGAAATAGAGCTGATTAGGCAGAGGATGATAAGGGTCTGGTTTTTTTTTTTTTTTTTTTTTGGTCTTCTGTGCATTTACCCCACCGTCTAGCACAATGCCTGATGTGTAGTAGGGGTATTAGTTAAATATTGGTTTGGCTGTCTCTGTTGTGACTTGTAAAAGATGAAAAGTTAATTTTCTCTCTCTCATGGGGAAATCTAGGCAGGTAAGTGCCCAGGGAGGTGCAGTGCCTGTGTTCCATCAGGCTGTCCAGAGATTCATTCCCCAGGCCTTCTGTTGCTTCACCCTCAGGGCGTAGTATAACTGATAATGGCTCACTTCCATAATTCTGCTTCAGCCTGAGAGGAAAAGGATAGAGAAAGTAGAGGGCCGGCCAGGCGCAGTGGCTCACGCCTGTAATCCCAGCACTTGGGGAGGCCGAGGCCGGTGGATCATGAAGTCAGGAGATTGAGGCTACCCTGGCTAACATGGTGAAACCCCGTCTCTACTAAAAATACAAAAAAATTAGCCAGGCATGGTGGCACGCGCCTGTAATCCCAGCTACTCGGGAGGCTGAGGCAGGAGAATCGCGTGAACCCAGGAGGCAGAGGTTGCAGTGAGCTAAGATCAAGCCATTGTACTCCAGCCTGGGTGACAGAGCAAGACTCCCTCTCTCTCTCAAAAAAAAAAAAAAGAAAGAAAGAACGAAAGTAGAGGGCCAGCCAGCCTTTTGAAGGCTGTGCTTTTATTGCTGCCTGCATTCTGTTATCCATAACTTAGTCATATGGCTATCCCTGGATAAAAGTAGGAATAAAAGTAGGTGTTGTGGAACATGGCTGTAATCCCAGCCACTTAGGAGGCTGAGGTGGGAGGGATCACTTGAGCTTGGGAGTTAGAGACTACAATCAGCTATAACCATGCCACTAAGAGTACTTCACTGAATGTCCACTACAGTCTTTGGAAGTTGATACTGTTTTAATCATTTTTCTAGGAGAGGTAACTGAGGCTTTAGGATGTTGGAGTAGCTTTTCTCAAATACGTTAGAAAGCATTTTTAGAGAGGGTACTTGGATATCAGTTTAGAGAATGAACAGGAAGGGATGAGATGCAATGGGTGGCTTTAGAATTACTTGAAAGGCTTTTAAAATTCAGAGTGATGGTTCCTACTCTCATGTTCTGATTAGTAGGTTTGTGATAGGGCCTGAGAACTTGCATTTTTAATGTTTATTATTGATACATCATATTTATACATATTTATGATACATCACATTTATACATATTTATGATGTTACATGCGTAGAATGTGTGGTGATGAAGCAGGAGAACCTCCACAATCTGTGCACCAGAAGAAATGGCATCACCTGAAAGCTTGTTAGAAACAAAGAACCTCAGTTCCACCCAGACTTAGGGATCAGAATCTTCATTTTAGAGGATCCCAGATGATTCAAGCACACGTTAAGTTTGAGAAATAGTGCTTTGTTTTAGAGAGACCATGTTCATAATCTCTACATAGTCCTGCCTTCTAGGGAAGCCTAAGATGTTAACTTTATTAAGAGAATTATGAAGAGATATGACGTTAAAGCAGATTCAAGATAGTTCTTTTTTCTGATTGTAAGTTCTAATTTTATAGATTTCAAATGTGTTCATTCTGCATTTTCTGCTTTTTGCCTAAGTTCTGAGATCATCTTAGAAGAGACTACTCTCCTCTTCATTGCATTGTGGTCACTGAATTCTAAGAATGTTCTAAACCTAGGTTCTTCTTTTCCAAGGTGTTGGAAAAAAAGGCCAGATCATAGCAGTGGTTCATAATACAAAGGTTGGGTTACTTAAAGACACTGTGGAATCCATGCTTTTAGACATCTATCCTCTTCTGAATGTCTGCCTTCTGGAAGGTGGTAGATGATTATTGTTCCTATGTAACATCTCAGGCATTTAAATGTAAAATCCAGTTATAATCAAGTGCGTTTGAATTATAATAGAAAAAGCAGGCCGGGAGTGGTGGCTGAAGCCTGTAATCCCAGCAGTTTGGGAGGCCAAGGCAGGTGGATCACCTGAGGTTGGGAGTTTGAGACTAGCCTGACCAACATGGAGAAACCCCATCTCTGCTGTAAATACAAAATTGGCCAGGCATGGTCCCGCATGCCTGTAACCTCAGCTACTCGGGAGGCTGAGGCAGGAGAATCACTTGAACGTGGGAGGTGGAGATTGCAGTGAGCCGAGATTGTGCCATTGCACTCCAGCCTGGGCAACAAGAGCAAAACTCCATCTCAGAAAAAAAAAAAAAAAGGCAAATTCCAGGTATGATATGTGAAAGATTCTGTAAGACTTTTTAAAGGACTAACCCTTAAACATGAGCCAATTGTGTTTAAAACCTATGATTAAAAAGCAACATGCAGATATCAGCATTTTTAGAGAGGGTACTTGGATATCAATTTGGAGAATGGACAGGAAGGGATGAAATGCAATGGGTGGCTTTAGAATTACTTGGAAGGCTTTTAAAATTCAGAGTGATGGTTCCTACTCTCATGTTCTGATTAGTAGGTTTGTGATAGGGCCTGAGCACTTGCATTTTTAATGTTTATTATTGATACATCATATTTATACATATTTACGATACATCATTATTTATACGTATTTATGATGTTACATGCGTAGAATGTGTGGTGATGAAGTCTGGATATTTAGTATCCATCACTTTGAGCATATATCATTCCTGTGAGTGAAGAACATTTCAAGTCCTTTCTTCTAGCTATTTTGTAATATATAATACATTGTTGTTAACTATGCTCACCCTCCTCTATCTGACATCAGAACGTATTTCTTCTATCTAATGCTTTACCCATTAATCAATCTGTCCTCATCACCTCCCCCTCCACCACACACCCTACCCAGCCTCTGGTATCTTTTGTTCTACTTTCTACCTCCATGAGATTAACATTTTTAACTCCCACATATGAGTGACAGTATGCGATATTTGTCTTTCTTTACCTGGCTTATCTCACTTAAGGTAGTGACCTCCTGTTCTGTCCATGTTGCTGCAAATGACATGATTTTATTCTTTTTTTATGCCTGGATAATATTCTGTTGTGTATGTATGGATATGTTTTATATATTATATGTATATATTAAAACATGTTATATATATTTAAAAATACTTTATTTGTCCATTGATGGACACTTAGGTTGATTTCATATCTTTGCTATTGTGAACAGTACTGCAGTAAATGTAGGGTGAAGATATCCTTTTAATATTTATTTTTCTTTGGATACATGCCCAGGAGTGGGATTGCTGGATCATATGGTAGTTCTATTTTTAGTTTTTTGAAATATTTCCATATTGTTTTCCATAGTGACTGTACTAATTGAAATCCCCTTTTATTCACATCCTTGCCAGAATCAATTTTTTTTTTTTAATAATAGTCATTCCAACTGGGTAAGATATTATCTCATTGTGGTTTTGATTTGCATTATCCTGATGATTAGTGACGTTGAGCAGTTTTTTTCATATACCTGTTGGCCATTCGTATGTTGTCTTTTGAGAAATGTCTATTCATGTCCTCATTAAAAAGTGGGCAAAGGACATGAATTATTTATTTATTTATTTATTCATTTATTTATGTACTGTTGAGTTGTTTGAGTTCCTTGTACATGGATATTAGTCCCATGTTGAAGGAATAGTTTGCAAATATTTTCTCCCATTAAACAGGCTATGTCTTTACTATGTTGATTGGTTTTTTTTTTGCTGTCCAGAAGCTTTTTAGCTCAAAATAGTCCCATTTGTCTATTTTTGTTTTAGTTGTCTGTGCTTTTGAGGTCTTAGCCATAAAATCTTTGTCTAGACCAATTTCCTGAAGTTATTTTCCCCCTGTTTACTTCTAGTAGATTTATAGTTTCAAGTCTCGCCTTTAACTTATTAATCCATCTTGCACTGATTTTGTGTATGGTGAGACATAAGGGTCAAGTTTCATTGTTCTGCATATAGGTATCCAATTTTTCTAGCACCATTTATTGAAGAGGGTGTCTTTTCCCTCTTGTATGTTCTTGGTGTCTTTGTTGAAAATCAGTTGCCTGTAAATATGTGGATTTATGTCTGGGTTCTCTATGATTTTCCATTGGTCTATGTGTCTGTTTTTATACCAATACCATGCAGTTTTGATGACTGTAACCTTGTAATATATTTTGAGGTCAGGTAGTGTGATTCCTCCAGCTTTGTTTGTTGATTCATTTTGCTCAGGATTGCTTTGTCTATTCAGGCTTGTTTTTGGCTCCATAAGAATTTTAGGGTTGCTTTTGTATTTCTGTGAAAAAATGTCATTGTTTTGATAAGGATTGCATTGGATCTGGAGATTGTTTTGGGGAGTAGGGTCATTTCAACAATATTCTTCCTGTCCATGAGCATTGGATGTCTATTCATTTGTTTCTATCCTCTTCAATTTCTTTCATCAGTGTGTTGTAGTTTTTCTTACAGAGGTCTTCTACATTCTTGGTTAAATTTATTCATAAGTTATTTATTTTTTGTAGCTATTTGAGATTGGATTGCCTTCGTTTCTTTCTCAGCTAGTTCATTATTGTTCTGTAGAAACACTAGTGATTTTTGTATGTTGATTTTGTATACTGCAACTTTACTGAGTTTCATCAGAACTAATGGGTTTTTTGTGGCATCTTATATTTTCTAGATATAAGCTTATGTCATTTGTAAAGAGAAACAGTTTGACTTCCTGTCTTTCAATTTGGAATCCTTTTATTTCTTTCTCTTGCCTGATTTCACTGGCTAGGAATTCTAGCACTATGTTAACTAGGAGCGGTGAAAGTGAGCATCCTTGTCTTGTTCCAATTATTAGAGGAAAGGCTTTCAGCATTTCCCCATTCAGTATGATGTTAGCTGTGGGTTTGTCATATATGCCTCTATTAAGTTGACATATGTTCCTACTATACCTAGATTATTGAGAATTTTTATCATGAAGGAATGTTGAATTTTATCAACTGCTTTTTCTGTGTCCATTGAGATGATCATATGGCTTTTGTTTTTCACTCTCTTGATTTGATAAATCACATTTATTGATTTGCATATGTACAACCATTTTTGCATCCCTGGGATGATAAATCTCACTGATTATGGTATTTTTTTTTTTTTTTGGATGTGCTGTTGAACTTAACTTGTTAGTATTTTGTTAAGGATTTTTGCATCACTGTTCATCAGGATATTGGACTGTAGTTTTCTTTTTTTGTTGTATTCTTATCTGGTTTTGGTATCAGGGTAATGCTGACCTTGTGGAATAAATTAGGGAGCATTCCCTTCTCTTCTGTTGTTTTTTTGCGGGGCGGAAGAGTTTGAGGAAAATTAGTGTTCTTGGTACATTTGGTAGAATTTGGCAGTGACACCATCTATTCCTGTTGGGAGACTTTTTATTACTGATTCAATCTCACAACTCATTGTTAGTCTGTTCTGGTTTTCCATTTCTTCTTGATTCAATCTCAGTAGATTGTATGTGTCCAGGAATTTATTCATTTCCTCTAGATTTTCCAGTATATTATTGTATAATTGTTCATAATAGTCTCTGATGATCTTTTGTATTTCTGTGGTATCAGTTGTAATGTCTCATTTTTAATTTCTGATTTTGTTTATTTGGGTCTTCTCTCTCTTTTTCTTGGTTAGTCTAGCTAGCAGTTCATCAATTTTGTTTATCTTTTCATAAAACTAACTTTTTATTTTGTTGATTCTTTGTGGGTTTTTTTTAAGTCTTTATTTTGTTTAGTTCTGTTCTAATCTTCATTACTTATTTCTTCCTACTGATTTTGTTCTTGCTTTTCTAGTTGCTTGATATACATTGTTAGATTGTTTATTTGAGATCTTTCTACTTTTTTTGATGTAGGCATTTATTTTTTTAAGCTTCCCTCTTAGTACTACTTTTGTTGCATCTCTTAGGTTTTGGTGTTTTGTATTTCCAATTTCATTTGTTTCTAGGAACTTTTTTTATTTCTTCCTTAATTTCTTCCTTGACTCAGTAGTCATTGAGGAGCGTGTTGTTTAATTTCCATGTATTTGTGCTGTTTCTAAAGTTCCTCTTGTTGCTGATTTCTACTTTTACTTCATTAAGATCTGAGAAGATACTTGATATGATTTTGATATTTAAAATTTGTTGATATTTTTGTGTCCTAACACATTATCTATTCTGGAGAATGTTCCATGTGATGATGAGAAGAATGTGTATTCTATAGCTGTTGAATGCAGTGTTCTGTAAATGTCTGTTAGGTCCATTTGGTCTAAAGTACAGTTTATATCCTAGGTTTCTTTGTTAATTTTCTGTCTAGATGATCCTACTATTCCTGAGAGTGTAATGTTGATGTCTCCTACTATTGTATTTGAGTCTGTCTCTCCCTTTAGATCTAATAATATGTTTTATATATCTGTGTACTCTGTTGTTGGGTACATACATCCTCTTGCTGAACTGAAACTTTTATCATGTTATCATCTTCTTTATAAGTGGAAAATTTAATCTGTTTACATTCAAGATTATTATTGATATGTAAGGGCAAATTCAGGTCATTTCCTTAATTGATTTATTTTTTTATTTTTTTATTTCATTTATATATATATATATATATTATTTATTGAGATGGAGTTTTACTCTGTTGCCCAGGCTGGAGTGCAGTGACACTGTCTCAGCTCAGTGCAATCTCCGCCTTCGGGGTTCAAGCAATTATCCTGCCTCAGCCTTCCAAGTAGCTGGGATTACAGGTGCCTGCCATCTTACCTGGCTAATTTTTGTATTTTTAGTAGAGATGGGATTTCACCATGTCGGCCAGGTTAGTCTCAAACTCCTGACCTCAGGTGATCCACCTGCCTCACCCTCCCAAAGTACCAGGATTACAGGTGTGAGCCACTACTTCCGGCCTCCTTAACTGATTTCTGATTGCTTTGTATATCCTTTGCTCCTTTCTTTTTCTCTTATTGTTCATCATTGTGATTTTGTGGTTTTCTATATTGGCAACATTTGGATCCTTCCTCTTCCTTATTTGTGCGTTTGCTCTACCAGTGGATTTTATACTTTTGCATGCTTTCATGATGGTAGATAGCATTTTTTTGCTTGCAGGTATAGGACTCCCATAAGCTTTTATTGTAGGCCCAGTCTTTTGGTGATTAGTACCTTCAACTTTTGCTTGTCTAGGAAAGACTGTATTTCTCCATCATGAAGGGTAACTTTGCTGGGAAGAGTATCCTTGGCTGGCAGGTTTTTTTTTTTTTTTCCAGCTCTTTGAATATATCATTTAATTCTCATCCTGGCAAGTAAGGTTTTTGCTGAGAAATCAGCTGTTATTCTTACGGGGGGTTCTATTATAAGTGACTAGATGCTTATCTCTTGCTGTTTTTAGAATTTGTTCTTTGCCTGTGACTTTTGACAGTTTGACTCTAATGTGCCACAGAGAAGATTTTTTTGAACTGTATCTATTTGGGGATTTCTGACCTTCCTGTATCTGTATGTCTAAATCTTTTACTAGACTTGGGAATTTTTTTAGCTCTTATTTCATTAAGTGGGTTTTTGATCCCTTTCATTTATTCTTCATCTTCTGGGACACTGAAAATTGAAATATTTGCTTTATGGCGTCCCATGTGTGATGTAGTCTTTGTTCGCTCTTTATTTTATTTATTTATTTATTTTTTTTTGAGACAGAGTCTCACTGTATTTCCAGGCTGGAGTTCAGTGATGCAATCTTGCCTCATTGCAATTTCTGACTCCCTGGTACAAACGATTCTCCTGCCTCAGCCTCCCCAATAGCTGGGATTACAGGCACGCACCACCAGGCCCAGCTAATTTTTGTATTTTTTTTTTTTTTTTTTTAAGTAGAGATGGGGTTTCACCATGTTGGCCAGGATGATCTCAATCTCCTGACCTTGTTATCTGCTTGCTTCAGCCTCCCAAAGTGCTGGGATTACAGACGAGAGCCACCATGCCTGGCCTGTTCATTCTTTTTTATTCTTTATTCTTTATTTTTGTCTGACTAGGTTATTTCAAAAGACTGTCTTCAGGTTATAAAATTCTTTCTTCTGCTTAATCTAGTTTAATGTGTTTTGTATTTTATTCAATGAATTCTTCCATCCCAGAATTTTGTTTGGTTTTTTTTTATGAGATCTACCTTTTTGATAAATTTGTCATTCATATCCTGAATTGGTTTTCTAATTTCTTTGTATTGTTTATATGAGTTGTCTTGTATATCACTAAGATTCTTTAATATCATTATTTTGAATTCTTTTTCTGGAACTTCATGAATATCTTTTTCATTAGAATTCATTGCTGGAGAATTATTATGTTCCTTTGGAGGTGTAATATCTCTTTGTTTTATTATGTTTATTGTTTATTTACATTGATATCTGTGCATCTGGTATAACAGTCACTTATTCCAACTTTTTTGAATTTACTTTTATAGGGGAGGACTTTTTCCTGAAGATGTATCTGTGGTGTTGATTTGATGTAGCGTTTTGCCTTTCATTCTGGGTGAATACAGCAGTGTAGTCTCTGAATGATTTTTTCTTCTGTAAGTATCAGTAGTGCTTGTAATTTCCTCAGTGGCTTAGGGTGTGGTTGTTAGTGGAGGTTGTGGTAAGTTTTGCTGGGGATGAGGATGCTAGGTGGGCCAGTCCTCAATCATTGGCAGGTGCTTGAGGTGGCAGTGGCAGGCTGGGCACACCTGTGCTTTGGTCCTAGGGTCGTGTATGCTGGCCCTGATATTAGCAGGTTCAGTCAGGCCAATTGGACCTCCAGGTGGCTTGCTTGGGTGCCAGCAGTGG
Source organism: Macaca nemestrina (assembly GCF_043159975.1). Lineage (NCBI taxonomy): Eukaryota > Metazoa > Chordata > Mammalia > Primates > Cercopithecidae > Macaca > Macaca nemestrina. The sequence continues at coordinate 8,922,040 of NC_092125.1, read as the reverse complement.
AAGAAGTGGGCTGGGTGGCTGGGAGGGTCCTTGGGCTCCTAGGCAGTGGGCATGGTGCTGGGGACAGCAGGAGCAGTGATGAGACAACGCTTAGGCTCCCAAGTGGTTTGCACTGCTATTGGCAGTGGCTGTGACAGGCCACGCGGGGCAGTCTCAAGGCTTGCAGGTGGCATGGGTGAGTGGATGGTGTGGGTGGGTGAGTGCTAGTTGTGGTGTTTGCAGTAGGATGGGCGGGTTTGTCCTCAGGCCCCCAGAAGGAGTGCTCAGGTGCCAGTGGGGGTGAATGGAGCAGGGCCATTCCCAAGCCTCTGGATAGTGTGCTTGGGCACTGGGGGAGTGGGTGGGTTTTAACTGTTTTAACTTGTTTAAGTGGCCCTGTTCTCTGGCGCCTAGGTGGTACATGTGGGTGCTGGCTGTGGTAAGCAGGATAGGGATGGACCCCAGGTCCCCCACACCCCACCCTGGCAGAATGGCTGGGTGAGGGTGGCAGCAACTGCGTGGTGGCCCTGAGGCCCTGCTGGGGAGGGTGGAGTTACCGTGGCCACAGTTGTAAACAGCTGACTGGGGGAGCATGTGCTGTGGCTCTATATGGCAGCCGCAAGTGGGGTACCCCATCCTCAGGGTGCTCTTAAATGCACAAAGGCCTTTATACTAGGGGTAGCAGGGTCATTGGCAAAGGCTTGTGCTTTGGCCCTGGCTGCAGTTGAGGATATCAGGGGAGCCTCAGGGATGTGGCGATGCAGGGGCTATTGGGCCCCAGGGCAGGATGCAGTCTGGTGGGGCTGGCATTTCAAAATAGTGCCTTCCTGTAACTGCTTATGACACAGCAGGTGAGTGGAACTCAGTGCGCTGCCTCTCCGGAGGTGTGCTGCTTCCTGGTCTCCGGGTGGCTCCCTGTGTTAGCCTCAGGGCCTGTGCGGATCGTGGGGTTCTCCCGTGGCTACGATTGCAGGAGTCTGTGGAGGACATGTGGGCTGCTGGGGTCACTGACTACTACGTGAGGGAGCCTGGAGAACCTTTATTGCATTCGAGAGCCTGTCTAGGCTCCCAGCTGGTCCTGGCTGAGCAGACTGCCCCACTTCCCTCTTCTTCTTCGCCTCCCATGTTTCCTGTCACTTAGTTTTTGAATTCCAGTGTTCTCTCTAATGTGATCTGTTTGACCTGTGATTACCTACTCACTATTTCAGTTCTTGTTTGTGGAGGAGGTGGGTACCAGGTGCCTCTAGTCAGCTGTCTTGAAACTCCCCTCTAACTTTTTCTTGGATTTTTGATAACTTCCCAGGTGATGGTGGTTCTCATTTGTCCAAGGAACACACTTTGAGAACCACTGGGCTAGAGTTTCGCAGACCCATCAGAAATGTTTGCATGTATCTATGTAAGATAAAGTACAGAACTAAATGCTGAAAATAGAGTTAAGGAGGAGGGTGGTTTCCACAGATACAGAGGAGCTGTAATTGGCAGGACTTGATCCCAGACCAGAGTGTGCAGGTGAAGGGGAGGTAGGAGTCTTGACTGGTTTCTAGATTCCTAACGTTGCTAGGCGGATGAAGAACAGTGGCACCTTTATCTCAATATGTAGCATAAAGGAGAAGAAGCTGGCTGCTAGTGTTGGGGTGGAACTGATCAATGTGTGTCATTTTAGACATGTCAAATGGAGATTATGTGGACAATTTAAATGGAGATTTTTTTTGGAAAGTAGGAGACTGCCAAGTTGAAGATGCAGACATGTATGTTTCTACAGGAGAAATTATAGGTTATAATGTGAAGAGAATAAGATACAGAGAACAGAACTGTAGGTTATGCACATATTTAAGGTGAAATCAGAATAATTCATCTTCAAAAGAACTGAGAAGAAATGTTAGGAGCCCTGGAAAAGAAGTTACCGTAAGGGTGTGATCAACATGTCAATACTCTAGGGAGGTCAAATGATACATGGTTTGAAACGTGCCTATTGCATTGAGAAACCAGAAAATGATAGAAAACCTTAATAAAAGCATTTTCATCAAGCAGCATGACTGGGCCCGGATTGCACTGACTTGTGGTTAGAAACTGGTTTTCAGGACAGAGTATACACCTTCTGCTTCTCTGATACTAAATTCCTATTTTTTAAGCTCTGAAGAGGACAATGCTATGGATAGAAATACTTCACTGTACTAATAGGTTCATATTCTAGTTATAACCTCATTTTTCTAGGTGGGATTTAGAGAAATGTTTAAAGAGTAAATTTAGAATCAAAATGTATATGTTGTTTTTTCTTTTGCAAAAGCAGCGCCTTTCGGGAGATACTGTGCCTTACCCAGAGGCTTTCAGAAATGATTAGGGCAGGACCGGGCAGCGGTGGTTTATGCCTGTTATTTCAACACTTTGGGAGGCCAAGGTGGGTGGATCACCTGAGGTCAGGAGTTCGAGAACTGTCTGGCCAACATGGTGAAACCCGGTTCCTACTAAAAATACAAAAAAAAAAAAAAAAGCCAGGCTTGGTGGCATGCGCCTGTAGTCCCAGCTACTTGGGAGGCTGAGGATGAGACTCACTTGAACGTGGGAGGTGGAGGCTGCAGTGAGCCGAGATCGCGCCACTGCACTCCATCCTGGGTGACAGAATGAGACTCCATCTCAAAACAAACAAACAACAACAAAAAAGGTCAGGGTGCTTTTTGTGGTTGGTCCTTCTGAAAGTGTTATGTTTTATTCCCCACCCCATCCATGCTGGGGCACCCAGAGTGCTATTATTGCTGTTAAGAATATTGTTTTACTCTGTGACTTTGTGTAACAGTTGGGTATGATTATTTTATTACTATTCTGATTGACCCAGCTTAAACCATAAGGGAAGACAGGGTCCACAGATGCAATAGCTGTTAGGGCAGCTGTCACTTCTGGTAATTTGACTATAACCACTTTCTTTCCTTTTCCTCCAGTGTTTTAAGCAGATTTAAAACAAAACATTGGGAGTAAATAGAAAATGCTGCCCTTCACACGATCAGGACCTGGGTCAGTTTCATAAGCAGGATTTCCTGGTGATGCTATTGTCTGGAAAACATGGTCAAAAAAATATCTGTCTGTTCTGTAACAGCCTGCCCACCTCTGTTTTAGGAAACCTTCCCATGGGATCGTGTGCCCTGATTCTTCAAGACTTGCTGGAAATCCAGACTTGAGATTGTGCTGGTGCAGCAATTTTAATATGATACTTGTATCCCTCTGTTAATTAGTAGGAAAGTTCTCCCCAAAATGTGGGTCAAATGCAGAATGAGAGGAACTTCCAGTAAAATAGTGAGCTTTCTATGTGACCCAAGTGAAAGCACTTTTTTAAAAAAAAATTTTCGTGATACAACCAAACTAATCTAGCAGATTCTCTATGTTTGTAATTTTTTTTTTTTTTTTTTTTTTTTTTGCCCTTCACTTGTTGACATGTTTCAAGCTTCAGTGTTTCAAGACTCACATTAAAAAAAAGAACACTTCAAATCTCAGGCTGCAAATGATCATATGTGTAATTGTGATTTTACAGAGATCAGACTAATTTCCTAGACCATTAGAAATTTTACTTGTTGACAGATCAGGCTCTCAAAAGACTGGTTAAAAACATGTCTTTGAGGCTGATGGTGAATAATGGAGGAAAATGATGGATTTTGAAGATTTATGATATAAAAACCAAAAACTCTTCAAACATTAAAAAAAACCAACTGTTTTGAATACTTTAGGTAATGATGTGAGGTATTTTCTCTTAATTTGTTCTTCATTTAGGATTTTTTAAAATGCTAGTAAGCATATTGGAGTTCAAATTAACGTTTTCCCCTTTTACTTTCTTTCTCGAGCAGGTTGTCAAGTTATTAAGCAACAAAAGATCACAAGCAGTTGGAATACTAATGTCTAGTCTTCATTTAGATATGAAAGACATACAACATGGTAAGTGTCAGAATAAAAATTTAGCTTTTGAATATTAAAATTTGGGCTGAAGGATATGATGTTTGGTGGTAAAGTTATTTCAAACTTAGGGTTTCTGTGTAGACTGAGGTTAGTATATTTCCCATAAGTGTGATCAAGCTATCTCCCATGATTGTTTCTGGAAGGATTACTATTAATTTGCCTGAGGTGTTATTTGTATACCTTACTAACAGTCTCATTCTCATGTGACATTATTATCTTAGTCCAGGCTACTATAACCAAGTACCCCAGACTGGTGGGTGATAAATAAGAGAAGTTTATTTCTCACAGTTCTAGGAGGCTGGAAGTTCGAGATCAGGTGCCAGCATATTCCATTCTGGGGAGGGCCGTCTTCCAGGTCGCAGACTGCCATCTTCTCCGTGTATCCTCAACTGGCAGAAAGAAGGAAAGAGAGTTCTCTTGGTCTGTTTTATAAATGGACTGATCCCGTGCATGAGAATTCTACCCTTGTGACCTAATGACCACCCCGTAGGATCCTGTCTCCTAGTACCTTCACGTGGGAGTGAGGTTTGCAACATATGAACAGAAATATTTTCTGTTTGGAATTAGGGTGGTTCTTAATATTTTATAAATAGCTTTAGTGTCAATATTTTAATACTTGAATTCTACTGTACAATTGACCATTCTTATGCTGTATCCTCTTATGACATTTTTGCTGAGAGATACTGCCCAAAGGTGAATAGAGGAATTAAGTGTAAATTCAGAGCCTTCCTTAAGCTGACTAGAACCTAAGAATAGATTTAAAGCAGATTGAATTATCCAGTGGAATGCCAGTTTACCTATTAAAGAAATATGGTTTCAAGAATAACACAGACCTTATAATCACGAAAGCATTTAACTGGCTTTCTAGCTTACCCCTTTACGAATGTGGATTCTATTTGTTGGACTGAAAATCTTGTGTGGGATAATTCATAAATAGCACAAGCTTGGTATGCCTGTCAATTGATGAGTAATTCTTAATCACAATTTCAGTTTTTATTACATTGTTTTGATGGGGAGGAGACTTCCTCAAGCTGAAACATTTGGGGTACTAGTCATCGAAGAGAAGGCCAAGGCTGGCGCCAGGCAGTACTTGGTGTTTCTAAAGCTGGCAGATGTAGCCCAGTTAAGTCATAGGATGAAATCTGAAAATAATGATATGGTTCTTTCCTTCAGTCAAGTATTCAACTTGGGTTGAGTTGATAATGAGAACCTTATGAACAAAAGAGTCCGCCTGACATCTGTGTCTGTGGTAAAGCCAGTGAGAGTTCACTGAAAATTTGCTTGCTTTAACATGCAACGCTAGCAATAACATGGCGTGAAAGGCGGTAGTTGAAGGGTCATACAGAATCATGCATAGACTTTATCCCATTAAGATGTTAAGTGATTCCTTTAGTCCCTTTGAAACCCTGTACACTTTTTTTTTTTTTTTTTAAATATGGCGGCTTTCCAATTCTAAAGCAGTAAGAGGTTGTGCCCTCCTGCAGGCAAAGTCCTGTTCTGGCTTGGTGTATTGTCTGCAAACAGGAGTTAGATGTGTGAATCGCTTGTGTCCTCTAGAGTAAACTTGACTTCTCTCAGGATATGCCTCCACTGAGAAATCCACAGAAGCATAAACATCATTGATTTTGGATATAGAAGTGGCCACAGAATTTATCTAGACCTCTAGTGTCATTTTTAAAAAATATTTTTTATTTCTATAGGTTTTTGGGGAACAGGTGGTATTTGGTTACATGAGTAAGTTCTTTAGTGATGATTTATGAGGTTTTGGTGCACCCATCACCCGAGCAGTATACACTGAACCTGAGTTGTAGTCTTTTATTCCTTACCCCCTCCCACCGTTCCCCCAAGTCCCCAAAGTCCATTGTATCACTTTTGATGCCTTTGCATCCTCACAGCTTAGCTCTCACTTATGAATGTTAGAACATACAATGTTTGGTTTTACATTCCTGAGTTCACTTAGAAAAATAGTCTCCAGCTCCATCCAGGTTGCTGCGAATGCCATTAATTCGTTCCTTTTTATAGCTGAGTAGTATTTCATCATATGGAATATGCCACAATTCTTTATCTACTCATTGATTGATGGGCATTTAGGCTGGTTCCATATTTTTGCAATTGCGAGTTGTGCTGCTATAAACATGCATGTACAAAAGTATCTTTTTCATATAATGGCTCTTTTCCTCTGAGTAGACCAGTAATAGGACTGCTGGATCAAATGGTAGTTCTACTTTTAGTTCTTTAAGGAATCTGCACACTGTTTTTGATAGCGGTTATACTGGGTTACATTCCCTCCAGCAGTGTAGAAATGTTCCCTTTTCACTGCACCCATGCCAACATCTATTATTTTTTTAATTTTTAAAAATATGGCCATTCTTGCAGGGGTAAGGTGGTATCCCATTGTGGTTTTGATTTGCATTTCCCTGATCATTGGTGATGCTGAGCATTTTTTCATGTTTGTTGGCCATTTGCATATCTTCTTTTGAGAATTGTCTATTTATGTCCTTAGCCCACTTTTTGATGGAATTGTTTGTTTTCTTCTTGCTAACTTGTTTGTATTCCTTGTAGATTCTGGATATTGGTCCTCTGTCAGATGTATAGATTGTGAACACTTTCTCCCACTCTGTGGGTTGTCTGTTTACTCTGCTGACTATTCCTTTTGCCATGCAGAAGCTCATTAGTTTAGTTAAGTCCCACCTATTTATCTTTGTTTTCATTGCATTTGCTTTGGGTTCTTGGTCATGAAGTCTTTGCTTAAGCCAGTGTCTAGAAGGGTTTTCCCAGTGTTATCTTCTAGAATTTTTATAGTTTTCAGGTCTTAGGTTTAAGTCCTGGACCCATCTTGAGTGGGTTTTTGTATAATGTGAGAGATGAGGATCCAGTTTCATTCTCCTACAGTGTCTTGCCAATTATCCCAGCACCATTTGTTGAATAGAGTGTCCTTTCCTCACTTTATGTTTTTGTTTGCTTTGTCAAAGATCAGTTGGCTGTAAGTATTTCACTTTGTTTCATTGGTCTATGTGTCTGTTTTTATACCAGTACCATACTGTTTTGCTGACTATGGCCTTATTGTATAGTTTGAAGTCAGGTAATATGATGCTTCCAGATCTGTTCTTTGTATTTAGTCTTGCTTTGGCTATGCGGCATTTTTATTGACAGGCAAAAGAAAACCTGTGAGTGCTCCGGTTTCCCTCTCAGTATCACACAGCTCATTAGTGGAACAGGTTGAACTTGCACTTGGGCCCCTTCATTAACCAGTATTTTTTTTTTTTTCATTCAGACACACTGCTTCTCCAAGATTGTGCTTTTCTTGTCACCAGCACTGGTTTCTCTAAAACAAAGTTTATGTAATATTGTAATAAACAGCAAGAATCATTTTCTCTCCTCTTCTTTGCTGTCAGTACTCTAGGGTTGCATTTACTTTGTAACATTTATATTTCAAAGTGCTCCGTTAGAGTAATTCGTGTGTAAGGCTTGGATTCTAGGTATCAAAGTTCTAATCCTGGTCCTGCTACCACATCTACTGAGCACCACTTGCTCAGTCTGTTATTTGAATACAGGTTATTTCCCACGATAACAGATGTGGAGCATTCTCGGCAACACATACATTCAAAAGGCAGAGAGGAGAAGAGGTCAGATTCTTTTTTTTTTTTTTTTTTTGAGACGGAGTCTCGCTCTGTCGCTCAGGCTGGAGTGCAGTGGCGTGATCTGGACTCACTGCAAGCTCTGCCTCCCGGGTTCACGCCATTCTCCTGCCTCAGCCTCCCAAGTAGCTGGGACTACAGGCGCCCGCCACCTCGCCTGGCTAGTTTTTTGTATTTTTTTTTTAGTAGAGACGGGGTTTCACCGTGTTAGCCAGGATGGTCTCGATCTCCTGACCTCGTGATCTGCCCGTCTCGGCCTCCCAAAGTGCTGGGATTACAGGCGTGAGCCACCGCGCCCGGCCGAGGTCAGGTTCTTGACTCAGTTTATTAATGCGGCAAATATAAGGAGGCATTCCAAAATAATTACCTGTGTATGTTTAGTATATAAAAGTTATAGTGAAGGCCTGAGCTGCTGGCTCTTTGGTAATGTTCAAACTGTCCTACAGTTATAATAGCTCTGAAAAAGTCTCACTCTGTGGTTTACACTAATTTGAAGTCTGAGAGGAAAGTGCCTTCCAGAGAAGATTTACCATTTGTGTGTGTGTGTGTGCTAGGGTCTGGGGGCACTGTGGGTTTAGGATCACCTTGAATCAAGCTTTGGGGGGTGTGGGGGGGTCCCTTCAGCCAGTGCTAACTGTATGTCCACGGAATGGGTTGGTTCCCCTCAGTATAGCCCTTTGAGTCCCATTTCATTGTGGGGTATGTCTAGAATCTCTATGATGAGTGGGTTCTGGGCTTTGATATTTGGCCCCTGCCACTGTGAAACTGTCGCGAGAAAGTTGACATTTGTTAGGATAGGCAGATACACTCAGGGCAAAAGCAGTTCGCGAGCTGGGTCACTTCTCTGAGTTCTCTCTTCATTTTGTTTAGCACGGTAATTCTTTATTATTTTGTCAGCTCTTTGATGTCTTTGTGATATTTTACAAACACGTTTCACTCAGCATTTTTAGCTGGTGTTAGTGGGGGACTGATTTCAAATGATTTTGGCCTGTTATTCCCATAAATTGATATTATAAGAGTATCCTACAGCTTCACAGTGGTAGTTTAGTTTTGTGAAAATTGATTAAATTTTTTTTACAACATTTGGTCCATATTTCAGGGGTCAGTGTGCTCTTCACACATCTTAGGTCCATTTTCATAGGTAACGGTAGTTGCAAAAGAATTTGCAATTCCATAAGGTTCAGCTTTATCCCCCGACAATGTCACGGTTAGATAGAAATACCATATAATTTATCATCCTAACTGGGATACTTTAAGACTGGAAGGGGATGTCATTGATAATGTTGCCTGGATAACAAATGTAAAGTGAAAACTTTTCCTTTTTTTTTTTTTTTTTTTTTTTTGAGACAGAGTCTCGCTCTGTCATCCAGGCATAGTGCAGTAACGCAATCTCAGCTCACTACAACCTCTACCTCCCAGGTTCAAGCGATTCTCATGCCTCAGCCTCCTGAGTATCTAGGATTATAGCCACCTGCCACCACACCCAGCTAACTTGTGTTTTTAGTAGAGATAGGGTTTCACCATGTTGGCCAGGCTAGTCTCAAACTCCTGACCTCAAGTGATCTACCCGCCTCGGCCTCCCAAAGTGCTGGGATTACAGGTGTGAGCCACCTTACCTGGCCCCAAAAACTTTTCAAATACGCTAGTAGTATTGTCACCCTACTACCAGATCGAACTGAAGCAAGTTTCAGACTGAACCCTCCCCACACACAGATCTTTATTACACTGGTATTTCTTGGCCATCTCAAGCAAAATAGTTTGAAAACCCTGCTTCATAAACTTGAGGTTGTCTAGCTCTCTCTTTATAGGGGCTCTCACCGTGATCTTATCTGAAAGGTTTGCTTCAGACATATACAAGCTTTGCACGGAGGTAGGAATCTGCTACCCTCATAGTCTGCACCAGACATCTAGAAACTCAACTCAGCCAGTGGCTGCACCCAGTACTGTTTAGGTCCTAGGCCTCAGGCAGCTTCCTTAAAGAACAAAGCTATTGGCCTCCAGTAGACTCTTATTCTAGCTATGGAAGAGGTAGTAGTGGAGCATCTCTAAGAGATTGCAGCTAATCCACACGTCCAGAATGACTTTAATTTCACCATTGAAAGCCCATTTCAGACATTAGTGTGCGTATTAAAGCCTCGATTGTTGATTTAGATAGAGATAGCTGAGCAGCTTGCATTAACTGCCTCTGGAGAATGGCCTTTCTTGCACAGTGCTGGTCAGCCATCCCTGAGGTGTGGTCTCTTAGACACTCCCTCTGCAAAAATATTTGAAAATAGATTACAGATCTCATCACAAGGAATACCTAATATCTGTTTAGCAGTCTTACACATTAAACTTATGGAAACACGTTTCGATATACTGCAGGGATACCAACCCCAGGGTATGAATGGCTCTGGTTCCTTCCTGTCTTTTATATCTGTCCTGTCTAAAGCTAACTGGAATTATGGGCCCTTGGGCAGTGAATGCTATATGACCTCCTTGCTGAAAGTTGTATCCTGTTTAAACATGATTTATGAAAATCGTATGTCTTAAAATTAAATGAGATAGTAATGTAAACTACCTAATATTCCATCAGAAATATAGTTGATACTGTCAATACAATTGTAGGCCGGGCGCGGTGGCTCAAGCCTGTAATCCCAGCACTTTGGGAGGCCGAGACGGGCGGATCACGAGGTCAGGAGATCGAGACCATCCTGGCTAACACCGTGAAACCCCGTCTCTACTAAAAATACAAAAAAAAAAACTAGCCGGGCGAGGTGGCGGGCGCCTGTAGTCCCAGCTACTCCGGAGGCTGAGGCAGGAGAATGGCCTAAACCCGGGAGGCGGAGCTTGCAGTGAGCTGAGATCCGGCCACTGCACTCCAGCCCGGGCTACAGAGCGAGACTCCGTCTCAAAAAGAAAAAAAAAAAAAATACAATTGTAGTTATTTTTATTATTTAATCTCTGAGCCTAATGATTGCTTTCCCAAACAGTTTATTTAAAATTATATAGTTAAGGGTAACTTGCAAAGACAAGACACAGGCTTTTAGATTTCAATCAGAAATGCCAGTGAGATCTCAGTGTTAATTATGACTTCTCATCGGAATCGTGTCATGTTGCTGCTGTTTTGATCTGTCATTTCCCTCCCTCAAAAGGATTCAAAGCTGAGAAGCCTTATTCTGATAATTGTCTAGGAAGAAATCGTCCTAATGTAGCAGGTACCAAAAAGAGAACTGCTGTTGGCATACAGGATACATATTCTTTTTAAAATTTGTTTATTTATTTTTATTTTTTATTATACTTTAGGTTCTGGGGTACATGTGCAGAATGTGCAGGTTTGTTACATAGGTATACATGTACCTGGGTGGTTTGCTGCACCCATTAATCCGTCATCTGCATTAGGTATTTCTCCTAATACTATCCCTCCCTTTATCCCCTACCCCCTGACAGGTCTTGGTATGTGATGTTCCCCTCCCTATATCCATATGTTCTCATTGTTCAGCTCCCACTTAGGAGTGAGAACATGTGGTGTTTGGTTTTCTGTTCCTGTGTTAGTTTGCTGAGAATGATGGTTTCCAGTTTCACCTATGTCCCTGCGAAGGACATGATCGCATTCTTTTTTACAGCTGCATAGTATTCCATGGTGTATGTGTGCCACATTTTCTTTAACAGGATACATATTCTAAAATCTTTTATAATCATATCTTTTTATTAGTATTTGAAGAGATGGAATTAGCTGTTAGTTTGAACTTTGCTTCTTCTGCCTCCTTCCCTCTAATATTCTTGGTGATAGTTGTGTAAAATTTTCCAGAAGAGGGTAGTTAATTCCCACTTTATAGTGGAGGCAGTTGAGGTTTATAGATCAAGTCTGCCTAGTTCTTTACCTCCACAGGGCCAGAATGGACATCCAATTTTTTTGACTCCTAGTTCAGGGCTGTCTGCTCTGGGCAGTGTATTAGCTTGTTACTGAATGAAGCATGTATTACCTAATAAAATTAGAACATGCAACATATGCAGAAACAAAACTGGCAAACAGGCATAATACTTTTGGCTACCAGTTGTTTCATTTTTAGAGTTGAAAATAAATTTATCAGACTTTATTATGTTGTGTCATATTATACAAATTTTGCAGTTTGCATATTGACTATGAAATTTTTTCACATCTGTGAATTAAATGAGGATAAAGTTCTTTGAAGAAAATTATTAATGGAGTTCCTTGCTCTTGATTGAACCAAGCAAAGATGAATGAAATACAGTCATATGCCACGTAACAACATTTTGGTCAACAACAGACCATGTATGTGATGGTAGTCCCATAACATTATAATGGGGTTGAAAAATTCCTGTCACCTAGCTAGGTTGTAGTGTATCACGTTACTTTTTCTAGGTTTAGATGTGTTTAGATACACAAATGCTTATTATTGTAAGAGAATTATCACCAGTGACTGAGTCAGCTGGCACCTTGATCTTAGACTTCCCAGCTTTCAGAATTATGAGAAAATGTATTTCTGTTTAAGCACCCCAGTTTGTAGTGTTTTGTTATGGCAGCCCAAGCTGTCCAACACAGATTTGAATCTCAGCTCTGCCACTGACTGACTGAATAAACCTGGGCAAATTACTTTATATCTCTAGTCCTCAGTTTTCTCATGAGTTCAAAAGGCCGTTAAGTGAGTTCTTCTTGTACACACACCCGCACCCATATTAAGCTCTCAATCAATGTTAGTTTCCTTCGTGTATTTCTTAGGAAATGACCTATGTCTGCAGGCTTTGGAGGTGTTTGAAACTTAGGGCAACCAGTGAGAGAGATAACTTAAAGGTTTTTTTTTTTTTTTTTTTTTTCCTTTTTTCATTGCCCTGAACAGACTCTGTGATAAGCCTTTGCCCATGGGACAAAAGGAGGGAGTAGAATCCAGAATCCATTACTTCCTTTTTTTAAAAAAATCAACTGTTGGTTTTGATTCAGGGGTACATTTGTAGGTTTGTTATCTGGGTATATTGCATGATGCTAAGGTTTTGGGTTTGATTGATCCTGTCGCCCAGGTACTGAGAAGAATACTCAATAGTTAGTTTTTCAATCTTTGTCCCTCTTTCTCCCCCATCTAGGAGTCCCCAGTGTCTATTGTTGCCATCTTCGTGTCCATGTGCACCCGGTGTTTAGCTCCCAGTTATAAGTTAGAGCATGTGGTATTTGCTTTTCTGTTCCTGCCTTAATTCACTTAAATAGCCTCCAGCTGCATCCATGTTACTGCAAAGGACATGATTTTGTTCTTTTTTTGGCTGTGTAGTGTTCCATGGTGTATATATACCACATTTTCCTTATCCAGTCCACCGTTGGCACACACCTAGGTTGATTCTAAATCTTTGCTGTTGTGTATAGTGCTGTGAGGAACATATGAGTGCATGTGTCTTTTTGGTAGAACAATTTATTGTTACAGAGACCAAAACAGCATGGTACTAGTACAAAAAGACACATAGACCTATGGAAAAGAATAGAGAATCCAAAAATAAAGCCACACGTCTACAGTCATCCAATCTTTAATAAAATCAATAAAAATAAGCAATGGGGAAAGAATTCCCTATTTAATAAATGGTGCTAGATTGCTAGCCATTTGCAGAAGAATTAAACTGGACCCCCCCCCAAAAAAAAACCTTCGCCACATATAAAAATTAACTCAATGTGGATTAAAGATTTAAATGTAAGACCTCAAACTATAAGAGTCACAGAAGAAAAACTAGGAAATACCGTTCTGGATATTGGCTTTGGCAAATAATTTCTGACTAAGTCCTCAAAAGTAATTGCAGCAGGAACAAAAATAGACAAGTGGAACCTAATTAAACCAAAGAGCTTCTGCACAGCGCAAGAAACTCTCCGCAGAGTAAACGGACAACCTACAGGGTGGGAGAAAGTATTTGCAAACTATACATTCCATAAAGGTCCTTTATCCAGCACCTATTAATATAAGGAACTTAACCAATTCAACAAGCAAAAAATAGCCTCATGAAAAAAAATGGTCAAAAGATGAAGCCATAAAAAAAAAAAAAAAAAAAGAGAGATCTGTCCTTTGCAGGGACATGAATGGAGCTGGAGGCCATTATCCTTAGCAAACTAACGCAGGAACAAAAAACCAAATACCTCATGTTCTCACTTATAAATGGGAGCTTAATGACAAGAACACGTGGACATGTAGAGTAGAACAACACACACTGGATCTTTCAGAGAGTGGAAGGTGGGAGGAGGGAGAGGATCAGGAAAAATAACTAATGGATATTAGGTTTAATGCCTGGGTGACGAAATAATCTGCACAACAAACATTCATGACACAAGTTTACCTATGTAGCAAACCTGCACTTGTACTCCTGAACTTAAAAAAAAAAAGAGAGAACTGCAACTTTAATTACAACAACATATAACAAAATGAATTTTGCTATAAGCCAATTGATATAAACAAGAGTTAAGTTCATATGGCATATTTCTGGTCACTTTTAAATAGACCCAGAACACTTCTAATATTAAACATTAAAGTACATGTAAGCTATACATACATTTAATAAAGACTAATTTTTAAAGATGGGCAAAAGGCATGAACAGACACTTCTCAAAGAAGACATACAAGTGGCCAACAAACATATGAGAAAATCTTCCACATCACTAATCATCAGAGAAATGCAAATCCAAATCATTATGAGATACCATTTTACACCGGTCAGAGCAACAGGTACTAGTGAGGCTGTGAGAAGAGGGAACAGTTACATACTGTTGGTAGGAGTATAAATTAGTTCAGCCACTGTGGAGAACAGTGTGGGGATTTCTGAAAAAAAAAAACAAAAAAAAACATAAAACAGAACTATCATTAGATCCAGTGATCTCATTACTGAGTATATATCCAAAAGGAGCTGTTACTTCTGATTGAGGTGAGAGTGAGATAAGAGGGAAGAAATGGAAGTTAAGTTCAGGGGGATCATGTCTGAGGCAGATTTGATTGTTTCAGAGTTTGGCTTTTATTTTTCAGTCAGTTTTCAGTTACACTAGCTGAAATGCTTTTTAATACTGGGCTGCACCCATTTCTGATTTTTGAATACAGATAAATGTGAGACTTATCTAACAACTCTTAGAAGTTGAGCATGGCTACATGTTTGGACTATGTTTTATCTGCAATGAGGACAACTTGTTTTGGAAACTTGAAAGGCTAAAGTCTCCCTTAACTGTGTGATTTCTTAAACATTGTGTCTGTGCTGTGAGAGTCAGCCAGAATTCATTACTGTTGGCTCTGTAAAGCATGTGAAGGTAGTGGGGGAAGAAGTTTAGCTTTGTTGGGGAAATGAATATTGGTGTAGGCCATGAGTAGAATCTAAGTAGAGATTTAGACAGATTTTTTTATTTCTTGCTTTGACATTTTATTTTTCCTGATAAACTAGTTTCCAGCTAGAACACTTTCATCTTTTTTTGCTGATAGCCATTCTAACAGATGTGAGATAATATCTCATTGTGGTTTTAATTTACATTTCTCTGATTAGTGATGTTGAGCATTTTTTCATTTATCTGTTTGCCATTTGTATGTCTTCTTTTGAGAAATGTCTGTTCAGATCCTTTGCCCAATTTCAATAGGGTTATTTGCCTTTCAGTTATTGAGTAGTTTGTTATAATTTTAGACATATATATGTATATATTATATATATTCAAATATATAATATGTATTATACTATATTATATATAATATGTAATATTATATATCATATATGATTATATTATGATATATAATATATACAATAAATATAATATAATATATTATATTATAATATATTATAACATATAAATATATAATATATTAATATATCATATAATATGTAATATATTATAATATGTATTATATATTATATATAATATGTTATATACATAATACATATTATATAATATGTATGTATAATATAACATTATATAATATGTATATTACCTAATATATTATGTAATATGTATATCGCATAATATATAATATGTATATTACATAATATATTATATATAATATATATAATATACATAATATATAATATGTATTATATATTCAAATATCATAATATATAATATGTATTATAATATGTATTTGAATGTATATAATATATAATATATAATATATAAATGTATATAATATATAATATATACATTCAAATGCATATTATAATACATATTATATATTAAAATATATTTTTTATATATAAATATATAATACTATACATATTATATATAATATTATATATTATACATATTATATATATAAAAATATATATGTATTATATATATTCGATATTAGCCCCTATTCAGTGCATAATTTGCAAATATTTTCTCTCAATTTGTGGTTGTCTCTTTACTCCTCTTTACTACTCTTTACTCTTTACTCCATTAATTGTTTCCTTTGTGTGCAGAAGCATTTTGATTTGATGCCATCCCATTTGTCTATTTTCTACTTTCATTGCTTGTGCTTTTGGGTCATATCCAAGAAATAATTGCCCAGATCAATGTCATGGAACCTTTCATAAACCTCATGTTTTCTTCGTGTGTTTTATAGTTTTAGGTTTAAGTCTTTAATTCCTTTTGAGTTTATTCTTTTATAAAGGATGAAGTAAGGATCTATTTTCATTTTTGTGTATGTATAGATATACAGTTTTAATAACACCACTTATTAAATAGGCTGTCCTTTCCCCATTCTGTATTCTTGCCACCTTTGTTGCAAATCAATTGACCATAGGTATTTGGGTTTATTTCTGGACACTCCATTCTGTTCCACTGGACAGTGTGTCTATTTTTATGCCAGCATCATGCTGTTTTGAATCCTATAGCTTTGTAATATATTTTGAAATCTGGTCATGTGATTTTTGTAGTTTTGTCCTTTTTGATCAAGATTACTTTGGCTATTTGGGTTTTTTTGTGGTTTCAAATAAATTTTAGGATTGTTTTTTCTATTTCTGTGAAGAATGACATTGGAATTTTGATTGGGATTACATTGAATCTGTAGATTGCTTTAAGTAACATGGCCGTTTTAACAATATTGATTCTTCCAATCCATGAACACAGCGTGATCTTTCCATTTATTCATGTCATCTTCAATTTTTTTTATCAATGTTTTATCATTTTCAGTATACAGATTTTTCATTTCCTTGGTTAATTTTTCTCCTAAGTATTTTTTGATGCTATTATAAATGGGACTGTTTTCTTTTTTCTTTTTCAGACTGTTGTTAGTGTATAAAAATGCTCCTGATTTTTATAGGTTGATTTTTGTATCCTGCAGCTTAATTGAATGTATCGGTTCTAACTGTTTTTTGATAGAGTCTGTAGGATTTTCTATATATAAGATTATGTCATCAGCAAGCAGGGGCAATTTGACTTCATCCTTTTCTATCTGGATGCCTTTTATTTATTTCTCTTGCCTAATTGCTCTGCCTAGGATGTTCAGTACTATGTTGAACAGATGTGGTGAGAGTAGGCGTTGTTGTCTTGTTCCTGATTTTAGAAGAAAAGCTTTCAGCTTTTCACCATTGAGTATCTTGTTAGCTCTTGGCTTGTCATATATGGCCTTTATCATATTAAGAAACATTCTGTCTATACCTCATTTGTTGAGAGTTTTTATCATGAAAGGAGTTTGCCAAGGATGTGGAGAAAAGAGAACTCTTACACACTGTTGGTGGAATGTAAGTTAATATAGCCATTGTGGAAAACAGTGTGAAGATTTCTCAAAAAATAACAATAGAATTTCCGTATCATCTAGCAATTTCACTACTGGGTATATACCGAAAGGAAATGACTTCAGTATGTCAAAGAGATGTCCATAGTTTTATGTTCATTGCAGCATTATTACCAATAATCACACCTCGGATAAACCTCATTGTCTTCAGTACTGCAACGGCACCTCATTGGCTTTGATACTGCCACAGCGCAAAGCTAATTGTATTGTTATTCAAAAGAACCAGGAAATGGAAACAACCTAAGTGCCCATCAACAGATGATTGCATTAAAATATATAATATATATACACAATGAAATACAGTTAAAAAGCTAGATAATTCTGTCATTTGTAACAACATGGACAAACCTAGAAGACATTATGTTAAGTGAAATAAGCCAGGCACAGAGAGACAAATACTCTACGATCACATTTATATGTGGAATTTTAAAAAGTCAAAGTAATAGAGGTAGAAAGTAGAGTGGTGGTTACTAGAGGCTTGGGGGACAGGACGGTTGGGGAAAGGGGAGACTTGGTCAATGGGTACAAAGTCTCATTTAGATAGGAGGAATAAGCTCTGCTGGTCTATTGCGTAGTATGGTGACTATGGTTAATAATTATTATATGTTTCAAAATAGCTAAACAAGAAGGTTTAAAATATTTAAGATGACGGATATGTTAAATAAATAATTAAATCACAAGGACACGTCTTTAAAAATCTGGAAATAACCTTTTGACCCCTAGGAACTTTGCAGGATATATAGATATATATTTTGTGTGTGTGTGTGTGTGTGTGACTCTGTTTGCATGTATTTGGATAGCCTACACATCTAGCACTTCTTTTACCCTGCTGGGGTTGCCACTGAATCATGGTTTTCTGATGCAATTTTGTACAGAGCAAGTTGTATGTTACAAACTCCAGGTCCTTTTCATAGAGTCTGGCTTCATTCTTGGAGACGCAGGCTTTTTCACTTGCCTATTAATTACCATAAGAAAGTTCATTCATCATGGTTTGTTTATTTTTGTCATATTCTCAAAACTTCGCCTCAGTGTGAGCCCTGTTGTTTTTCCCCACTAGACTTTTCAGTGTCTGATTTTTTTTTTTTTTTTTAACGAAACTCAAGTTTATAAGGGTTGCTTAGAAATTGCTTCATGCCCCTGTTTTTTAAACCTTTTTATTAAAGTGTTTTCCTCACATGGGATGTAGAATTTTAAGACCTGTTTATTATATTTATTGAGACATTAAAAATGTACTAGATGCTGTTGGGAGGTTTAGTGAATGGTTTTCATTGAAATGTAAAGTCACTTAGAATTAGAAATTTGAGAAGAAAGTAGGCTCCAGTGAGCCTGTGTAACCTTTTCATCAAGTGTAGCCTTGTAGTGGAGAAAAGTGCACGTGAGATACTATGCTTTCACAAAAACCTACTCTCAGAAATTTAATATGAGAATTTCTTTTAATTTAAAATATGAGTTCATTACCTAGAGTTTTTTATAAAAAGAAATACCTCATATGTCTTTTGAAGTCACACATAGATTATTAGATCAAGGTCAAATGAATTATAATGTCTTTTATTACAAGTTCAGCAAAAAACTTGGGTTGAGCTTAGCTTATATTTTTAATGACATTGTTCCATAGTTGGACTTTTTGATTATACTTTTATGGGAAGAAAGAACACAGTACTTGGGGTTGTACCAAAGCCATGAGCTTTGCATATGGTTATTCTTTTCTCTCATTGTACTTACTGTCTGAATTGGGAATCATGTATTTGTTTGTTTGTTTTGGCCAACCTCTTGACCCTCACTAGAAGGGTGACTCTGTGAGCCTGAAGACAGCCCACTGCAGCTCAAGGCCTTCCTCCCTGCAATGTTGCATCTGTTCTTTAAGATCACTGGGTGATTGCAGATGGAATTGTCCAGGACCACATGGCGCATGCATGGAGGTAGAGCCCAAGTTTGACCACAGAGCACTTAGTGCTTTAATCACATCAACTTTGACCCTTGAACTACTTTGCGTAAAAGGTGTGGTTTTTGCAAAAGGATTCCTTTGGCATAATCCCTGAGAGGGGTCGGATTGGCACTGTTGTTTTGGGGCAAGGGGAAGCCCCTTTGATAAGTAGAGTTCTGTTGGTATTTCAGAATTGGGTGATTGAAAGTTCTTTGTGTTTTGACAAGCACTTCTCCAGCATCCCGAAGTGGATCCTCTCAGGATACTCCCTGGCCACCTTTATCCAGTTGGATGAAGTCAGGATTCTGAGAGTTCTGGAGAAGATGCAATATTTGACACTTTTCACCTTTCCGTTATGGAGCCGCATGTGTTCTATTCCTGTGAGGTATATTCTACAAATACAATCATACTCCTTCCTCTCAGCTCAGTGTGCCGAGACGTCAGCTAAGACATCAAAGTCATGTAATGACATGTTATCTTTTGGCATGGCTGAAGCAATGGTATTTCATGCTGTTGACTCTCTTCCATCTTCTTTCATGGTCAAACATGAATACAGCAAGATCTTTATTTTCTCAACCAAATACCTCTGAATACATTTTTACATGAAACAATTTCAGTCAAATAATTATATGCACGTGATTAAGAAAATAAGTTGTACAGAAAGGCCTATAATGGAAAAAGCACAATTTCCAAGTCTCTAAGAACTTTGTCATTTCTCTGACAGATTGTAAAGGAAAGAATTTTTCTCTTGCTTTAGCCACTACAGAATAATAGCAGGCTCATTTGAATGAATGGTGGAACTTAAGAGGAGGATTCTCTATCATTGTCAAAAACAGCATGAAATTCTTACAAATTAAGTTGTGAAGAGAATTTCTGAATTGAGGAAGACATTAAAATAGATTATCTGCAAGATTCCAATTAATGCTATTTTTATGATTCCAAATTTAAGATAGACAATTGCCGATCATAATAGGGAAGACTTACAGACATGACTATGCATAGGCTCACAACAACTGTATGAGGCAGGTGTTTTTATCTCCATCTTCAGGATGAAAGAACTGAGGCACAGAGTAGCAAAAGAAACTTAATCAGCAGGTGGTGGGGCTATGATCGAAACACAGGCATTCTGGGTCCAGGTCCATGTTCTGAACCTCTGCCGTACTTCCTGAGAACTCTCAATGTTATTTGTTCTATCAGTGGCTTAAGCTGGAAAAACAGTGCAGATTTTTTTTTTCCCCTGTGTGGTTCTTAGCTATAGAGCTAGTCTACTGGTTAGAGGCTATGGTTGCTGCGTGCAGTACTTTAGTGTGGTACCATCTAGCTGGAGTACACATTCATCCTGTGTGTATGGGATTGGCCTGAGGGGGAAGGCAGAGGGGGCAGACACACACACAGACACACACACACACACACACACACGGAGAACACTGCTGTCAGGTGACAAAGAGGTCATGTGATGGATAGCTTGAGAATTTGCTTTATTCCTTCTATTATTACCACTTGCTGCATCTTCTCTCTGAGTTCTGTGATTCATGTAACACTCAGGTGTTGGGGGATCTCTCTCTATGCCAACTTCTGTGCCAAGTAGAGAGATAAAGAGAATGCATGGAAAGACTATGATCGCCTTAGTGAAGTACTTTCATACGAATGTTAGGGTGTATAAGGGTGACTGATTTTATTGTTGTACTTACTAGTCCCTGTTGTTCCCACAAAGACAGATGCCAGCATTGACATTAACATCAGGGAGGCCGTCATTCATTCACTCCTACTGCCTTCTTTCCTTCCTTAATTTCTTCCAATGCTTCAGCATTCACTCAACATTAACTGTTTGCCTGCTTTGTGCCAATCTCCACTCCTGGCAGTGGGATACAGAAATAAAGACACAGAGACAAAAATCCGTGTCTGTGTTCCAGTAGAAGAAAAACAATTTTAATAGGTACCATGGGGGAAACAAACCAAAAAAAGGGAATGGAAATAAGGAGCACATCATGAGAGGTGAGGGAGGAGTCAGAGAAAGCCCAGTCGGAAGGTGACAGCTGAAGGCTATGACAGAAGGAACCCTATAAATATCTAAGAAAGAGCATGCGAGGGAAAAGAACAGGCAACTGCAAGGATCCTGGGGTGACTGAAGGAGCAGCACGCTGCTGAGAGTGCCTGGAGAGAGCGCTCATGGGGGAGAGAAGTGGAGACGTAATTTGGATAAATAATGGGGTCTGGGGGGAGGGAGGTCATGTAGCATCTTGCAGACTTTTTAAGAACTTTGGCTTTTACTCTAAGAAAGAGGAAATACTATTAGCGGGTTTAGGTAGAGGAACGATTGGTCTGATTTGCTTTCCAAGGGATGCTCTGCGGTGTGCAGAAAATCGAGAACGAGGCAGGTAGGCAAGAAGAGCGGTGAGGAGACTATCACAGCAACAGATGTGAGATGCTGGCGACCAGGACCAGAGTGGGAGCAGTGGAGGTGTGTGAGATATCAGATTCCTAATATGTTTCGAGGGTGGAGGCAACAGGTTTTGGTGATGTAGATTGTGAGAAAAAGATAGGACTGCAGGATTATTGGCCTGAGTTAATGAAAGATTGTCATTGCATTTACTGAGATAAGGAAAACTGCAGAAAGCAGGTTTGGGAGGGAAGATCAGCAACTCCAGGTCAGATCTTGTTTGCTTGAGAGAGAATGGAAAGACAGTGATTTGGAGACTACGGGTATAGACTTTTTGCTGAGATGAAATGCATGAACCTGGTGGCATAGCTATAGCTGGTAGGGGAAATTGGGGTCAAGAAAGGGCGTTCTTTTTTTTAAGTTTATTTTTTTTCCTTTCTTATACTTTAAGTTCTGGGATTCATGTGCAGAACATGCAGGTTTGTTACATAGGTATACACGTGCCATGGTGGTTTGCTGCACCCATCAACCTGTCATCTACATTAGGTATTTCTCCTAATGCTATCCCTGCCCTAGCCCCCACCCCTCAACAGGCCCCAGTGTGTGATGTTTCCCTGTGTCCATGTGTTCTCATTGTTCAATTCCCACTGAGGAATGAGAACATGCAGTGTTTGTTTTTCTGTTCCTGTGTTAGTTTGCTGAGAATGATGGTTTCCAGCTTCATCCATGCCCCTGCAAAGGACATGAACTCATCCTTTTTTATGGCTGCGTAGTATTCCATGGTGTATATGTGCCACTTTTTTTTTATCCAGTCTATCATTGATGGGCATTTGGGTTGGTTCTAAGTCTTTGCTATTGTGAACAGTGCTGCAATAAACATATTTGTGCATGTGTCTTTATAGTAGAATGGTTTATAATCCTTTGGATATATACCCAGTAATGGGATTGCTGGGTCAAACAGTATTTCTGGTTCTGGGTCCTTGAGAAATTGCCACACTATCTTCCACAATGGTTGAACTAATGTACACTCTCACCAACAGTTTAAAAGCGTTCCTGTTTCTCCACATCCTCCCCAGCATCTGTTGTTTCCTGACTCTTCAATGCTCACCATTCTAACTGGTGTGAGATAGTGTCACCCTGTGGTTTTTGATTTGCATTTCTCTAATGATCAGTGATGATGAGCTTCTTTTCCTACGTCTGTTGGCTGTATAAATGTCTTCTTTTGAGAAGTGTCTGTTCGTATCCTTTACCCACTTTTTGATGGGAAAGGGCATTCTTAAGTAGAAAGTGTAGCCTGTTTGTTATCCATGCAAATGACCTCTGAGGAATGGAAGAATCCAGCGTATAAGAGGGATCAAGCCAAACATGGTGGCTCACACCTGTAATCTCAGCACTTAGGCAGGCTAAGGCCAGAGGATTGCTTGAGGAGTTTGAGACCAGCCTGGGCAATCCCTATCATTTCTGCTAGGG
Source organism: Macaca nemestrina (assembly GCF_043159975.1). Lineage (NCBI taxonomy): Eukaryota > Metazoa > Chordata > Mammalia > Primates > Cercopithecidae > Macaca > Macaca nemestrina. The sequence continues at coordinate 8,898,994 of NC_092125.1, read as the reverse complement.
AAGTACAGTATGATTGCTGGGCAGCAGTGAAGAGACCACCTGAGGTTAGTGGCCATGATTTTAAGGCTGGTTTGAATTTTCTCTGCGATGTTTAGCTGTGCAGGACACAGGCATTAGAATAGGTGAAGAGGTGGTTTTAACAAGGGTTGAGGTCTTGTCATTTGCGTATGATATTTTATTATAGAGGAACTAAAGGGTATATATGACCTGGGAAGGTATGAATAATGGTGCGTGGTTAAGAATTTGTGTTAGGATGTAAGAGAAGAGTGTGAGGGACAATATAATTTGGGGAGAAGCTTCATGTGTCCTGGTGGAATTGATTAGAACACTTTGACCCTACCTTGCAGGTTAAGTAGAGGATAACAATGCACTTGAGATGAGTCAATCATCTGAAATAATCGTGTGAACCCTTAGTTGCACCAAAGCAAAAGGAAAATGTACAATTCATATTGTTAGCGGAAGATGCAGTTATTTATTGGGGTGTGTGTCAATGTTTCCTTCCTTTTCCAAATGAGACCCCATTTGCCACCAAGATCGTCATGGCACAGACTACACAGGCTGCTCAATTATCCACAATCACGTACGTTTGTAAAATATCCTCAAGATTATATCCTGCTTGAATCTACTATGTTGCATGTAGAGTATTTCTAGATGGATAAGAATTAGATCAAGTGGAAAGTCGAGGACAAAGAGAAATGTATTCTATATTGAGCATATTTTATATTGTTAATGACTCTGTCTGGAAAGGGGGCAGAATGCTCAATATTGCCTCATTTTCTCATCAAACTTGACACTAGTTCACCTGGGAAATTGCATTTCCAAGTTGTTTTAAATTAGGAAGTTGTTTTAAAATCAGGCTGTGTGTTTGTGTTTGCATTGTTTCCACTTAATCATTGATCCTGTTAAATGTTTCTTCCATACAGAGGAACATAAACAATAGTGGCTTTCTTGATTTCCTAACATTCATGTAAAGATAAGTTGGAAATATTATATTTAATATATGTAAAATACTGTAATTAAATGTAAACAGAAATTTCAATTACCATTTTGGTGGATTGTTGGATAATAACATTGAGTATTTGTCACAGTAGCCATTTGGAAGAGAATACAGATTGAGTTATTGATGGGATCCAAGTTGACACTAATTACTTCGTTAGAAAACAAATATATTTCTTTTAATTCTTAGAATTTTTTGTTTTAAAATCTGGTATGATCAATCTGTTTTAGACCAACAGGTGTAAACTCTCCCAGACTCTAGGACTGCCATGTTTGAATACAGTTACATTGAACCTTTCTGCCTTTTTTTTTTTCTTAAATAAATAGAGGGAGAAGGATGTGTTTTATCAAGATTATGCCTTACCCAACTTTAAGTACCTGCATCTTCTTTCTTTCTTTCTTTCTGTTTTTTTTTTTTTTTTTGAGACAGAGTTTCACTGTGTCACCCAGGCTGGAGTACAGTGGCATAACCTTGGCTTGCTGCAACCTCCGCCTCCCAGATTCAAGTGATTCTCTTGCCTCAGCCTCCCAAGTAACTGGGATTACAGGCACCCACCACCATGCCTGGCTAATTTTTTTGTGTTTTTAGTAGAAACGAAGTTTCACCATGTTAGCCAGCCTGGTTTTGAACTCTCGACCTCAAGTGATCTGCCCGCCTTGGACTCCCAAAGTGCTAGGATTACAGGTGTGAGCCACCACACCTGGCCCCGTACCTGCATCTTCTAACATTACCTTATTTACCAGAGTCAAGGCTTTTGAAACATTTAGATGTCTGGTAAATAATAAACTTAAAAATATTGAGTTCATTAAAAATGGAACTCAAATATTTACTTAAATTCTAATAGGCTTTACTGTTTTGTGAAATATTTGAAATGTTTAGAATAGTTACCAAAATGCACATTTTGCACTTTTGAGATGAATTATTTCTAATTCAAGTGTACTTATCAGTGGTCCAATGAACCCTAATTCCTATTACACTGTGCATATATTAAGGCTTCTTGCTAAGTGCCCACTTTTCAAAGTTTATTTCATAACTCTATAAACAAGCATTTGGGGCTCCTGGCCTCACTGCAGCAGTGTGGCTTGAATGAGCATTTGTGGGGTCAGTTGTCATTATCTTGGCCACAATCTTTGGAGTGCTGTATTCCCATCATCGGCTGCACGTAGCACAAGGTCTGGGTGTCACAAAGACATGATGTCACTCTTCTAGCATCTGTGATACTCTTGAGTAGTAATTTCAGAATACTTAGTGAAAGGCTTAAAGTGTCGAAATACGATGAAGTCTGGGGAGTTAACTTTTAGCCTCAACTTTAACTCATTTATTCTGTGCCAAAGAGGAATTTGGGGGAGAGGTTGAATTTTCCTTTGTGGTAGCCTGGCAGATGAGGACAAATCCACTTACTCTCTTCTTTCCTCAGCTAGAAGAGACGAGGAATGGAAGGAGATTTGGTATTCCTTAGGAATTTTATTAATAGGAAATTGCTGCTTCTTTAACAATGAGGATCATAATTTCAGCTGAGATTAAATTTTAAGTGCTTTATTAAACTGTTTTAGCCACTAGCAACCGTTTTCCCTACACAGATACATTTAGATTGACTTTGCACATCTTGAAAATAAGAAACAAATGAAAATACAAAAGTATCTTTATATGTATACATTGTGAAATTTGAAGTCTGCATTGCTTTTTATTGGTTCAGTTTTCATGGGATTATTTATGTATAGGAGCAGACAAGTAAAAGACCACAGCAGATTTCTGTAATGACGGAATGAGATTCCTGGCCTGTCAAGCCAGTAGGTGTGGGACTATGGAGAAAGTTCCTAAATTTTTGTCCAGTTATTTGAATGGAATCTTAAAGAGACATTTACTATTCATAGAGCAACCTGAGCTTGAACTGTAATTTTGTTCTAGTTGGACAGTGGGGGAAGAGAAGAGACTAGGAACTAGTGTTATATGAGGGACATGTCTGTGCTGAAAATTCATGGTGCTTGAGGTAGGTTAAACCTTCCTCCAACCAATGGTTTCCACCTAAGCTTTTTAACACAGTGATGCCCGTCCTGTATTTTTACTATTTGCACATATTGCGAGCAATTGAAGGATGTTAGGAAGCTCTGACAATAAAAATGGTTTTCTTTAATGAAAAAAAATTTCTAATACCAAGAGGACAGATACATCTTGCTCAATTAAATCAAAATGTGTGGGACACCTCATTTCTGCAGTTGCAGAAATGCGGAAAGTCACTGGATATTTAAAGCAATGAAGGAGGAAGGGGTTGGGGTCGGGAAAAGCAAAATTGATACTCTTCTTTGTCAAGGCATCTCTGTTAAGAAGCAGGTGGTACTTACTGAACTCTGGAGAGAATGGGAAGTGTGAGGACAGCACAGTAAATAGAAGGAAAATTCCCTTAGCGGTTCACTTTCCATGCACGAGTCACCTCTGGAACTTTAATTAGAACTCAAAAATGTGAGTGGAGGAATTAGAACGAGGCCTTTCTATCTTATATTTGAAAAGTATTTATTTTACTTAGAAGCAACTTTTCATTCATTAAAAGCACATCAGATAAATCCTAATCTTTGAAACTCCTCCCCATATTTAACTCATTCCTCATTCCTCTAGACAAGGAAACATTAATTCTTACACATCAACATACACCTCAGAAGAAAAAAAAGAAACCTTCATTAACTGAACAAATATCAAAATGTGACTCAACATACACAAAAACCAGTGTATCGTAGTTTTGCATATATTAACTACATGTTGATGTAAATAAGAACAAAATTATTCCAAAGGGAGGGTGATAAATATGTGGGTGTTAGATTTTTCATGGTTTTAAACATATTGGAAATGTAATGAAACACAAGTTGATTAAGGTGATCTCTATAGTACAATGAAAGACATTACCTAGCATGACTAATTTTGGTATGTAAGCTCTGATCTTCTCAGTCATATGTTACAAATTCACAACTGAGTTTTCTTTTTTTTATGAATTTTTAATTTTTAGTGACCAAACCTCTTAGTTCTTCCGCCTACCTCAACACGTCTGCCAATATATAAATGTTCACATATACTAAAGAAGTTGAATATTTAAATGAAGTTTTAGGTGAACTATTTTAAAAAGGAGAAATGTTTCCCTTAAAACTGTGATTATAATCATTGTGTTTATAAATTCAAGCTTTTCTGTTTTAGGTTTCTTTCAGTGAGACATGTTTGTGTAGAATTACACTGAAACAAGTATGATTCTTATGGGTATGAAAGTTATTTTGGCATAAGACATTTTAGATTTCTGATAGATTCTGGACTTATGGAGCAATATATATGCTTACATTCAAAATAAAGTTTATCCCTGTTCCCCTTTTAGAGCGTGTGTTAGAAAACAGTGGCAAAATGTGATCCGAGAGTTAGGGTTCTATTTCCAGGGGAACTCACTAAGCCCTCTTTTACAAGAGCGTAAATGTTTACCTAAGCAAGAAGGTGAAGTCTGTTATGCCCAATAAAGGACATTTTGCGGTGCTGGTTTACGGAAAACATTTAACAGACAGTGGGTGTTTTACATAAAGTCCAGTGCGTTGTTTGAAACTCTTTGCTCATCTATACACTATGCTTAAAATAAACACTATCTGGGAATATACCAGTCTTCTTTTCTACCTCCCTTATTCCACACCCTAGATTTTGTCACCTGCCAAAGTCAAATAAACCTTATCTAAACAGTTGAGATAAGCGCCGAGTCATACCCAGTATGGTCAAATCAACAAACCTCTCCAAAAACAGAAATGAAATACAATATCGCTAGATTAAACAGTCTACAATGGTAATCATGTTTGCATTTAAAGATTTTATTCCAAAAGGATCACAGTCTTGGTATCCATTTTTTTTCCTCCCGCCTAGACAAGACGGCGACATACTGACTCAAACAAAATGCATTTGTTCTCTAACAATTTAACTTGTACAGCTCTTATAAACAAGGCCCATAGGTGTATGAAGCCTACCGACTTAATCAGTAACTTATGTCGTTAACCTTGTATAAGCAAGTATGCTTGAGATGTACCAGTGTTGGATTGTGTATTGGATTTAGTTTTTTCTTGCAGGAAAGCCTTTCTTTATGTAGCCTAAGCGCAAAGTCTATGGCATTCTGGGATTTTATTCTCTGTACCTTACAGTAAAGCTCCACCATGCTAAACTGTTCAAAAAGAGAAGCTAGTAAAAATTCAGGTGATTTCTAAATTACAAGATATTGTAAAAAATGCAGTTTTCTTCCTTTTTAGGACATACGGTATTTTCACTGTTTGATAACAAGACAGGAACTATGTCTGTCTGGTTTATGCTGTATCCTCAGGGTGGACAAGAGTACCTAGCTTAGAGTTAGAATTCTGAATATTTGTTCAATGAATGATGTTTCCCAGAAGATATTCTGTCTTCTTTGTGGCTGAATAAAAATATTTTGTAATTATTACATTAATTTCTGACATTTAAACGCATGTCTCTCAAGAGAGTACATTTTTGTCTTACAATTATTAATAAATGGTCCCCTTTCAATATCATACCATTTAATTAGCAAACTTTAAAATATGCAATAAAGGAAGGACAAATGTCACAATATCACTGTCATTTTTTGGTAATATCTCTAAGGTATTGTCATTTGTGCATTTCTTACTGTAGAGCAATTTATACACTGACTGCTGGTTTGAAAATAACCCATTTTTCCACTATTCTTTAAGCAGATCTTCATTTCGTTTGGTTCATGAAATTGGGAATTAGCCCAGTTGTATATAGATGCATGATTTGAATATACTGTCCTTTTATTTTTAAGGTCCAAACAATAATATGAAAATTATACTCTTATTTTCCAATTTATATTTTGCTTTATGACAGCAAATACATCTAGAAAGGTATATGTGCTATTTAGACATTGACCAAAAACTAAAGAACCTTTCAGTTTTGAGTGCCTGCTGTAACAAGGACTGTTTTCCACACGATAGAGGAATTACCTCTAATCTTTATAATATCCATTTAAGGGGATAATAACATTACCACTAATATGTCTATTTCCCATGTGAATAAACCAAAGCTCCGAGAGCTTACCAAGTCTCTCCAAGAGACACACAGCTGGTTAGTCACAGACCCATGTTTTTAGTTCAGGTCTATCTAAATCCAGAACACGAGGTCTAAGTCTCATGTAGTTCTGGAGAAAACCACAACTTTTGAGTTATTATATTGGTGAGTTAAGACTTCTCAGTAAACATGATACTGTGTAAACTAGGGCTTTGAATCAGAAGAGCAGTAGTAAAATTGCGAAGTCTTTAAATACAAGGAGTAGAATGCCATTATTTTAATTTGAGATCAACAGAAGAATGCTGTTGGTATATTTGCCATTTCACTGACCTTTATCGTGGTCTTTAGATAATCCAGAATTACTTGGAATAATACTCACGAGCGTGTGCAGGGTTTCAGGTGTAGGTTAAGAATGCCTGGCAGCACATCTTCTGGCAAGATGCCCACGTTTGTGTGCGTACTCAGAGGCCCCAGGTTTCCAGGTGCCCAAGCATCTCAGTGGCAAGATGTAGAAAGAATGCAAATAGTATTTCCTTTCATCTTATTATCAAGTGTAAAATGTTCCGATGAATATGGTAGCAAGTGTCTTCCTTCCTGTGAAATGTTAGTTTTCATCAGCTGTTGGATATGTTCACGTAACTAATCCAAGCAAAATCAAACACAAATTTAAAAGTTGCTTGGCTACATCTTTAGAAAATTTTTGTCATGTAATATACATTTTGGAAGTTTTTAATGTAACTGCCCAGGTGTGCAGATTTTCAGTTGGGGATTCATGCATCGGCATTATATTCCTTCGAAAGGAATGCTGGGTATGACTCTTGACTCCATTGGCATCCAGTCGCACAGTGACATGCACCTCCTGAAGGTTTCTATGCTTTACTGAGTTTCAAATAAAGATTGGGGATGATCGTTCTAGGCCTTTCTGCCAAGCTATGTTTTTTTTCCTTCTTCCTTCTTACATCTTCCCAGCAGATTAAAACAGTAATAGAACCAAATAAAAATTAAGGCAGTCCTGAAAATAAAAATGGGCCTTTTGTATCCACCACAGATTGTAGATGTGGAGGAGGAAAAGGCTCCTTCCCTTCGTAATGTCTGTCCGTTGCTCTTTTCTTTGCAGTTCCTCTCCTCACTATTATTTAGAGGCTTATGCTTGTAGTACCATTTGCAGCAGGTACTTTTGCTTATGCCAGTGTTTATTTGGCTTTTGCTTTCTCAGGCATTTCTGCCTTTGTGGATTTCTGGAGCCAATAAAGCAAATGTGTGAGTGATAGCTCCTTTCTTAAGGTTATCTATTATGACTTTTCTCTGGAGGTTCAGCAATGACTTTTGTTTTTCTACATCACACACTTCTTCAGTTGTCTGCTATATGCAGGACACTCTGGCATGATACAGTAATGTCTAAGACAAGATCTCTGCTATTAGGCTCTTCAGAATCTTCTTGGAGGAACCGAACACATACTTTCATACAACAGAAGGAATAGCTGGAGTGTATCAGATGACTTTTATTAATGTTAAAGGGTGGAATCCAGAGGTAGGGAAAGTCATGAGCGTTGGTACTTATGAAGTGTTTTAGAGATTACTTAGACTGGAGCTTGAAATTGCTATTTTGTTAGAAACAGCAGTCTGTCCACATTTAGAGCTACACTTTCCAGTTTCCCTCTCGTTCCGGGTGACCATAGGAAACTGATCCGGTCAGTGAGACGTAAGTAGAACTCTCCTAAAAATTTACGATTCATTGGCATTGCGCATTTCTTCTTGTTGCTTTCCTTTTTCCTCCTTTGTTTTGCCTGGAATGTGAGAGTGATGGCTGGTACAGTAGGAGCAATTGTTCCATGTGAGGAAAAGGAAAAGGCATATGAAGACCACTTAAAAATTTTGGGCCCTAACTTCTTTCAGCCCATGAATCAATGTCGACCTACCTTAGCTTTGTTCAAGTCCTATCTACTCAGATATTCTTTTACTTACTGCTGAAAACAATTTTTTAACTGATTCAAATGTGTTTAACACTTTGGCCATATTGTCATGTGGGTAATTGTCAGGATCTCATTCGTATTTCAAATAATCTTCATCACTATATTCTAACTAGATGCCCACATCACTCTCTAATGTGAGCCAATCTTTTAAGCTGGGGAGAGGATTGAGTTAGAAATCAGGAATGAATGACATTTTCCCCCCCATCTAGACCTGTGTTTTTCATTTTGCTTCCTAATAAGCTTATAGATATTGGAATTCCGTTTTTATTTCTCTTTAATTCCACTAGAATACACATGATAGCCTCTATAAAAGCACTTTCCCTTCCCCAGCTGTCCAATCTTGGAATTCTTCGTCCATCTACACAACTTTTCCTCAACTTTATATTGTTTTGTCTTTTAACACCTAAAGACAGACACAAACTTAGCTGGGTAGGAAGAGGGAAATATTTCTATTATTAGATGAGGGGTTATAAAAGAAAGGCAGAAAAAGTTTCTAAGTTGTAATCTATCTTCTAGCTTCAGAGTCCCTGAAATTTTTAAGGACCTTTTCTGAGTCCTTAGAAATGTAAAAACTAATTGACAATGTAATGAGGGAGTTCTGTGAACATAAGGATCACCAGTGATACAGCTTCTGGCCGGGTTAGAGTATGAACCAAGTGCTTTATATCTGGCGGGCATATGGTCAGAGGAAGTACGTGATTCTATGGTTTTTGTTAATCTTAACTCACTGGGATGTACTCTCAGGAACTGGTCAACCTTTTCTTTCCTGTTATTTGGATGTCGGCCTTCCTGAATTTGTCTAAATTTCTTGGCTTTTTCTCTTCTTTCCCTTTTTGATCTACTTTTGGGAAATCCTCACATTTATTTCCCAAATCTTCTATTGGGTTTTTCTGTTACCCTGTTTTTTGTTTGAAGAAACATTTTGTCCAATTAGGAGGGTGTTGCAAGAATTGCAGGCAATAGTCGGGAATGTCTGAGAATGGGGTGGTAGGGGTGGAGGTGGTGAGGTGAAGTCATATTCTGGATGTGTTTGGAATGTGAAGCCTGCACGATTCATGATATGTTGGATGTGGAAGGTGAGGGGAAGAGAGGAATTACTTACAGTTCCTCTGAACACCAAGCAGATGGAGGCTCCGTCATGTAAGACAGAAGAATACGTGTAGTGTGCTGCCTGTTAGACACCCAAGTGGTGATGCTGAGAAGGCTGTTGGTTCTGTAAGTGAGGAATTCAGGAAGGAGGTCGGAAGCTGGAGATGAAAGTGCCGGAGTATTTCAAGGCCAACATGAGAGTGGGTGAGACCACCAAGGCGGTGAGTATAGATAGAAAGGGTGGCGGTAGTCAGCCCTAGGACATTCCAAAAATGAGAGGTTAGGGAGAGAAAGAGCCAGCAGGGGAGACTGAGGAATGGGGAACCTAACAAGAAGGAGGAAGGGGAAGAGAGCGTTGTATCCTGGAAGCTAGGATAAATGTTTAGCACGTGTATCAGAAGGAAGGAATTTATAACTGTCGCATGCTGCCAAGGGTTGAGAAATGTGCGTTTGGATTTCACAAGATCTAAAACACTGATGACTCAGTAATCAGAGCAAAGACTTGATGAGTGGGATTAGGAAGTGATGGGCAGAGAAGAATGTGGGGACAACAAGTATTGACGACACTTTGTAGGAATTGGAGGAGTTTTACTGCTTTATTTTTTTTTCCAGTTTTTTTGTTTTGTTTTGTTTTTCCCCCCTCTGGTTTCTAACATCCCTTGTAGAGGCTTCCCATAGATGATTTGATCCTTGGCTGTCCTTGCTTAAGTTTAAAAGGTGATGAGAAGTGCTGAGTCCTCATGTTGGGCTCTTGGACTTTGAGTTCAGTGTAGCATTTTCGATGTATGTTTTTTGTCAGGCATTCACCAACGTCTTTATCTTTTGGTCTTTTTTCCTGGGATGGAGAGATTTCCTGGAGACTTCCCATTTCTGGCTTGGGGAGTAAAGGCCTGTCTGGAAGTGTTGTGGACCCTAAGTTGGGGGAAGAGGGCTGAATGGAGGTATGGAGACTTTTGTATTCAACATGCAGGACTCCACATGGTCCCTGTGTATTCAGCAAAGCAACCTATCCTACAGTTGTGCTTGCTGTATCTTTGTCCAGAGATTTAGATTTAATTTCTCAAGAAAATCAACCTGGTGAAGTTGGGAAGGACTTTTTCAGAATAAGCATGTAACTGACTGGCAGCATTCACCCAGTGCTCCTTGTTTCTGGTATTCTTCACTTTACCCTCAGTTGGACAAGTACCCACTGCCAGTTCCTTCGCCTTCAGGGTTGGTGCTCACTTTCCTCAATGAAAGTTATGGCTTTATCATTTTAAGGTCTATGAAACAAGTACAGCTGGCTTCCACATTTCATTGCTGTCATCTCCTCTTCTTTCTTCCAGTCCTTATGGGTTTACTTTTTAAAATATGTTTTTACTATAGCTTTAGTGAAACTTCAGGAGAGGACAAAATCAAATGCATGTACTTACTGTGCCATCTTAATCAGAGATGCTTCCCAGCAATATGTACTAATACATATCACAGTGCAAATCGAATGAAGCAATCTGAATGTTAGGTGATGCTTTTAAGATTTAGACCATCTATTTCGTAGTCATTCACTTTCAAACTCTGTCACTTTGAGGATCTTTTACATCTGACAACGCCGTTCTTTCTCTCATTTGCACAAACTCTACCTTGTGCTTTTATTGTGGTGTAATTGTTGTGTAGTTATTTGTCAATGCGTCTTTCTACTTCATTATACTGTGAGCTCTTCTAGATGGGGGAGTGTGTATAACTCCAGATTCCCAAAATGTTTTGTAGGACATTTACCAAAGCGAAAACAAATATTGTCAGATACGTTTCAATTACTTACCCCCAAAATGTAAAAGTTTCTATTTCACTGAAATGTACAGTGAGACAAAAATTAACTGCTTATATGTCCTCTTCTTCCTGATTTTAAAGTCTAAATGACATGCTCCCTGCAGTTCCTAAGAGAGATCTCTTACGAAATGTAGTTTCCTGGTAGCTAGAGTAAGATGACAAACCTGACTCTTTTAAATGAGAGGATGCTTCTGATCTCTGCTACGTAAGATGGGTGTCTGCTCAAACAAAGATCTTTGCTTCTCAGCAGCTTGCAAAGCTAACTTCATCAAAGCTTTTCCTGTGGCTTCTGCATTTTAAATAGGGTAAAGATGCTTTCTTCAAGCCCTTATACTCTTTCTTCCTCTGCCAGTGAAAAGAGGGCATGAACCGTAAATGTGGGCTGATTTGTACTCATTTTGTGTTTAAGCTTCTGCTGACTCTACTTCTCTTTCCGTATACTTTAACCCAAATTAGTGTTAATGGCTTCCCTCTGGTTAGTTGTTTAGTCTCCTCTGTTACTATCAGTAAAACTGAAACTGTCATTTTTCTTTTTGCTGAGAATGTTTTCAACCTGGTTCATCTGAAACCTCTCAATCTAAGATACTAATTTGGAGAGATATTTAAAAAAAGTTTCCATTATAGGATTGTGATATGGGTCATAATAATAACTACAACAACTGACATTTTCTGAGTGTTTGCTTTGTGCATGGCACTGCATTTTACTTTTATTATTTAATCTCCTGCAAGAACCTTGTGGGGAAGGTGCTCTTCTTATTAGGTCCATTTTGCAGATGAAGAGCCCAAGATGCTCCGGGTTATACAGATAAACAGTTGTATGGTCACCGTGCCCCACTGCCTTCCAGTGCCATCAGATGGCAATGTGACATGACATATTATTATCTTTGTGTTCTGTATTTTTGAGTTATGATGTCAGCTAGAGTGAAGTTAGTTATTTATGAAAGGATAATCAGAGTGATCTCAAAGAATGGTCAGTTTGTCCAGTAAAATTAAAGGCAGAGTTGATTTTCAGGAATTGCTAACCTCAGCCTGTTTTCGCCTTTCAACATTCACAGAATATGTTTTTCCAAGTCTTTTGTGTACTGGGTTCTTCTAGATATAGAAAGGATACAACAGTGAATGAAGCGTGACCATGTAATGGTGGAGGGAAGGGTCTGTCCATATTGTCTCACACATCTCTGTATATCTGCAGATCATATCTCATATGATCTCTATTTATAGAAATGATGAGGTTTAGCTGATTTGATAGGTTATGCCGAAACCAGAAGCCAGCCTTCCTGACGAGTGCACTTTTTCTTTCCACTGAATCATGCTGCTTCTCCATGTCTTTTGTCAACCTAGAGCCTCATAAGAGAATAAAAACATTCGCATTAATAAAATTAACACAAGGTAGAGACCCATAGAGCAGCACAAGTTGGAACTTGAAGTCCAAGGAACAGAGAGCCATGGGTTAGCAATGTGTTGTGATGGGCAGCCCCTCAGATGGTCCCTGGAGATTCCCCACCTTCTGAGACTCGTGGTCCTGTGATATTCCCTACCCCTTCTATGTGGGCTAGACTCATGACTCACACTGAATAGAACAGAACAGAACAGGGGTGATGGGATGTCACTTCCAAAATAAGGCTATGAAGAGAAGGAGGCTCTGTCTTGTATGCCCTTTCTGTCTCACTCTAAGGGAAGCCAGCTACCGTGACAGTTGCCCTATGGAGAAGTCCATCCGGCAAGAAACTGAGTCAGACTTCCAGCCAACCAGTAGTGAGATGTCGAGGCCCTCAGCCTGAGGAACTGAATCCTGCCAACAGCCTGTGAGTAAGGCTGGAAACAGATCTTCCTGCAGAGCCTTCAGATGAGACCGTAGCCCCTGCCAACACCATGATTGCAGTCTTATGGGAGACCTTGAGGCAAAGTCCCCTAGCTGAGCTGCACCTGGATTTGTGACCCACAGAAAGTATGAGATAATCCATGTGTGCTCTTTAAGCCCCTAAGCTTTGGTGTAACTTGCCATGCAGAAATGAGTAACACACTTGGTAATAAACACTGTGAGATTTTCTAGTTTGAGGCATCTTTACCACCAGTTTAGCAGATCACACAGGAAAGATTGAAGTAGGTGACTGCAGTGGCTGGGATAAGTATTCATGGCTGATGGAAGGAAGGGGCCATCATGCACAGCCCTGAGAGACTGCTCCGGTCCTGTCTCATCCAACAGATCCCTGCTTTTAAAAAATATCAGTGTAAGGCAGGTACTAACACTGTTCCATAGCTAAAGTGTTGCATTCAACAAGAGTAATCCTATCATATTGAATTATACAAATAGGTTGGGCACCGTGGCTCATGCCTGTAATCTCAGCACTTTGGAAGCCTGAGGTGCGAGGATCACTTGAGGCCAGGACTTCAAGACCAGCCTGGGCAACACAGCAAGACCTTTGTCTCTACAAAAAAATTAAAACATAGAAATATTATCTGGGCATGGTAGCATGTGCCTGTTGTCCCAACCACATGGAGAAGCTGAGGTGAGAAGATTGCTTGAACCCAGGAGTCTGAGACTGCAGCGAGCTATGATCATACCACTGCACCCTAGCCTGAGTGACAGAGTGAGAGCCTGTCACTCTGTCTCTCTCTAAAAAAAAAAAAAGGGATTACACAAATAAAGAGAACTACTTAATTTGGCTACTCAAAATATGTGAAAGATCAACAAATTTGTCTAATAATGTTTCGTTGAAGTGCTTTGTTTTAAATGAGTTCCTTTTAAGGCACGCTCTTAAAATATGTCCTTTCCCTTCTGTGCAGTTCTTTGAAAGTGTAGAGACAGGATTCGTTTTATCATGTAAACATTCATACAGATAGATTACTTTGCTCTCTAGCCTGTGGGTAATTCAACATTTGTAGTAAGTTAGAATAAGAAGCATGTACCACATTTCTGGCGCTGACAGAGGCAGCCACGGAGGAGAACACGTTAATAGCAAAGACCAAGTGTCCAGCGATAGACACCTGCCTGCGCACGGCCAAGAGTGGGACTGTTTCTTAGGTTGCGTCTATAATGCTTGGTTGTTTTGAATTGCTTTTTCTTTTATTTTTTTAATGTAATGCAGTCATCAATCAAAACCTTAAACTCGAAAGAAAACAGATTTCTTTTTCTGTTTGGACATTTTGAGACATTTTAAATATCTTAGGTTAAATTGACTATTTGACTTCCAAATTGGCCATTTCATTTTTCATTTTTTAACAGCATGGTTTAACAACAATGACATTGGATCTTAGCGAGTTCATACGGGTGGAGTTCATGACTAGAAGAGCTATTGTGATCTTAAACTTTTAACTATTGAACGCAAATGTTTAGTCCGGAACCTAGTTTTAATCTAGCACCTAGTTTTAATCTAATTTCTGAACCAGCGTGCTTACAGGTAATATACACCTTAAAATTAATCACACCTATTAATCCAAGGCTTTCTGAATTATCTTTCTACCATATAATCACTTATTTTCTCCACATGATAAGCATATGCTATAAACAAAAGTTATCCCACTTGATAAAGTCTCAGAGAAGTTTAGTGTCTTGATCAAAGACACACAGCTAATTGATATGAAAGCCTGAAAGATTACTATGTTCTTCGACTCTTTATCTAGACATTGGCATTTGATAAAATTGTAGACAAGAATTGCTATCTATTTTGGCCTGGAGTGATGTCTGTTTGTTTGTTTGTTTGTTTGTTGAGACAGAGTCTGGCTCTGTCACCCAGGCTGGAGTACAGAGGCACTATCTTGGCTCACTGCAACCCTCCACCTCCCATGTTCAAGTGATTATCCTGCCTTAGCCTCCCAAGTAGCTGGGACTACAGGCACGCACCACCATGCCTGGCTAATTTTTGTATTGTTAGTAGAGACAGGGTTTCACCATGTTGGCCAGGCTGGTCTTTCCTGACCTCAGGTGATCCGCCTGCCTTGGCCTTCCAGAGTGATGGGATTACGTACAGGCGTGAGCCACTACGTCCAACTGGAGTGATTAGTAACACGTGGTGGTTTGTAGGTTGTTTAAAGGAAGTGGTAAATATCTCCATTGTTTTAATCCTGGAAAGTTAGCATATTTGACAAGTAAGTGAATAATCTTTTAATGTGCAAAAAGGGTCAGTGGCTCCTCTTAACACCTTTCTCCTTGAATCCACTCACATACAAACAGAACAGATGCTTCCTGGTTAAATGTATTTATATTATTTATATATATATATTTTTTATTATTATACTTTATGTTCTAGGGTACATGTGCACAGTGGGCAGGTTTGTTACATATGTATCATATGTATACATGTGCCATGTTGGTGTGCTGCACCCATTAACTCATCATTTACATTAGGTATATCTTCCAGTGCTATCCCTCCCCCCTCCCCCCACCCCACAACAGGCCCCGGTGTGTGATGTCCCCATTCCTGTGTTCAAGTGTTCTCATTGTTCAATTCCTACCTATGAGTGAGAACATAAGGTGTTTGGTTTTCTGTTCTTGCGATAGTTTGCTGAGAATGATGGTTTCTAGCTTCTTCCATGTCCCTGCAAAGGGCATGAACTCATCCTTTTTTATGGCTGCATAATATTCCCTGGTGTATATATGCCACATTTTCTTAATCCAGTCTGTCATTGATGGACATTTGGGTTGGTTCCAAGTCTTTGCTATTGTGAATAGTGCTGCAATAAACATACGTGTCCATGTGTCTTTGTAGTAGCAAGATTTATAATCCTTTGGGTATATACCCAGTAGTGGGATGGCTGGGTCAAATGGTATTTCTAGTTCTAGATCCTTGAGGAATCACCACACTGTCTTCCACAATGGTTGAACTAGTTTACAGTCCCACCAACAGTATAAAACTTCCTATTTCTCCACATCCTCCCCAGCATCTGTTGTTTCCTGACTTTGTAATGATCGCCATTCTAACTGGTGTGAGATGGTATCTCATTGAGGTTTTGATTTGCATTTCTCTGATAGTTAGTGATGATGAGCATTTTTTCAAGTGTCTGTTGGCTGCAGTATTTATATATATTTTTAAGAAAGTGATTAAAACTGCATTGTAGACCTGCAGAGGTTGGGTGGGTGTGGGGATTGTAATGAGTCCCAGACAAGGATAGGTGTTACTCTTAAAGCAGCAAGGAGGAAATGAGTGTGAGATATCTGACCTCTAATCTGAAGTATAATCACATTAACACCTTGCTGAGTATTAGAGGATAAAGTAATCTGAACTCAACATTTATCACTGAATATTCTTTTAAATTTTGGATTTATCTGAAATCTAGTCTTCTGCTTAATCATTTAAATGCTAATAAATAAGACAGAGTATAATGAACAAGCCCTGGTAGTTCTATACCAGGCTCTCTTGTTTCATTCCAATGGTTTATCATTCAGATAAAGGTTCCATCCCTCAGTAGATACAGTTGGAATGGTTTTTTTGTTTGTTTTTTTGGTTTGTTTTTTGTTTGTTTGTTTTTGGATACGAGGAAGCTAAAACACAAATAGAAAAAAGTCAACACAAGCACATGTATGTTTATTGCGGCACTATTCACAATAGCGAAGACTTAGAACCAACCCAAATGTCCATCAGTGACAGACTGGATTAAGAAAATGTGGCACATATACACTAGGGAATACTATGCAGCCATAAAAAAGGATGAGTTCGTGTCCTTTGCAGGAACATGGAAGAAGCTGGAAACTATTATTCTTAGCAAGATTTTCTTGGGCTTGATAACAAGGCTTACTTGAGTAGGAAAGATGTTCTAATAGTTGAATTTATGTGAAAAGTTGATATGCGGAAGTAACATGAAGCAACTACATGTCAGACCCTTTTACTTCTTATTGCCTCTGAGCCCCACGAAAACCCCAAACCAAAACTTGGCTAATATTTTCCATTATTTCCTTGCCCCTGCCCCATAAAGGAACTAAAACTTTAAAAAGTAACTTACTTGAAGTAATGCAGCAGCAAATAAAAGTTTAAATTTCAACTTAGTTTAGTTTGATTCCATGTTCTATGTTTGTTCCACATCAGGAAACTGTATCTTGTGAAAATAATATTCCCTAGCCGGGCATGGTGGTGGTCGCCTGTAGTCCCAGCTACTCGGGAGGCTGAGGCAGGAGAATGGCGGGAACCCGGGAGGTGGAGCTTGTAGTGAGCCGGGATCGCGCCACTGCACTCCAGCCTGGGTGAGAGAGCCAAACTCCATCTTAAAAAAAAAAAAAAATGATGATGATGATGATGATAATAATAATAATAATAATAATAATCCCTTTGGAGGAACAATCACCTTGATATAATTTCAATACCCAGGTTCTTTCCTCCCAAACAAGCCTGAAATTTTGGACTTGGAACCAAGAAATTTCTGAGAAGTTTTTTCTTTGAATCTTGTTGCCACCTAAATAAATAAATACATAAATAAGTAAATAGGTAAGTACATAAGTAAATAAGCAAAAAAATAAAAATAAAAAATACATCCAGTCATTCTTAGCATGATCTAGAACTCTGATCATGGCATTCTCTGTGCATTACCAGTTGTCTGCAGACTTTCAAGGCTGGGCTATTCAGCACATTCCCACCCAAATAGCTCCAACTTCAAACCATTATTACTCAAGTAACTGTTAACCCTTCTAGTAAACTAGTGTAATCCCTGATGTATAGGAAACACCTTACATTTGTTGAATACATTTGGGAATGCTTATCTTATTTCCTTGATTTTAGAATTTCATCCATTGAAAATGTACCATTGACCAAATCACAGATTTTAAGGAAGGGAGCATTGGAAGGCACTACTAAACATCTACTAACATAGACATTTTGATCTAAGTCCTGATTTCTGAAATGTTAGCATGTGCTTTTTAAATTGAGGAGGAAGTATGGCACTTCGATAATTTTAATCTTTCCCAAATTACTTCTTTTACCTTTATTTCCTATCTAGAATTTTGATCACTGCCTCCATTCATCTGTCAGTATGTAATGTTTCTTTCTTTTTGGCTACAGAAGCATGATTAGATTTTGCCCTGAAAAATGCTCATTCCCATTTGAATTGTGTTAACTTCTCTCATGCCAACTAGGGGGAAATTATGTGGCGAAACAGTAACAGTGTTGCTTTCCAGTGAGATTTTCTGTGGATGAGATTTCATGAGTTAGGACCCTTTGAGAACTTGTTTAGGAGCACATAACATGTATTAAGATATTCATTATTAAGAATGTTCTTTTGATTTCATGTATATGACATTGCATGAGATACCTTTCTTAATATTCTTTCAATCTCATGTATATGACATTGCATGAGATAGAAAGATGAGAAACCTCATGATATTCACAAGTAAAGTTTTATGTGGGGAAAACTTGTGGGAATAATAGTATGGTTTAAAATGATGGATAAAGTCAAAGGACAATTGTGTAGTTTATGAGCTTTGAATTGATCATGAACAATTTTATTGTGTTTCTTTGCCTTGTTCTGGGGATGAAATCTGACACCAAGTTGACCCCTCGCATTTCCTTTATAGTTTTCTTATCATGTAGAGAATTACTGGATTATTAGCTAGCTAATGAATTCCAAAATCAGAAACCTTTGGATTCACTGCAAGATTTTCTTGAAGAGCTAGACTCTGCACAAATCGGAAGAAGATAATTCCATACATAAATTTACTGTTTTTACTCGGGTTTTATGCATTTCGTTACATATTATCACAGCAAAATTATTAGATAATCCCTTTTAATTAATTTTTGAAATATGGTCAAAGGTAGTTGGACTTTGCCTTTACTACTTTGAAACATTAAAGTTCATGATGTGTTTGCCTTATATGGTCTAAAGAATAAGATCTGTCAGAGACTCTTAGATATGTATTTCAGATCTGATTTTTTTTTTGGAAATTGAGATAGTAGATTATTATTAGGATAGAAGTATCATATTCTACTTGGTACAATATTTTTTTGGTGAATCTGGGCTCTGTTCCCAGCTCCAAATCCAAATGCTAAATTACCTAGTTTAGTTTTCTCATCCATCCTATACTTCCATTTCCCACTTGTCTTTTTAAATTCTTTCTTGGGGTTTTGCCAGAGTCAACTAGAAAATGTCTCATGTGAAACTTTGAGAGAAGAGACATTGTAAAATGCCTCTGTTATCGAAATAAATACATCCAGTTTGTGATTATTCACTTGGTGATTTTTGTCCCGGAAATTTTTAACTCCCCAAGAGCTTCACTGGCTACTTGGCACAAATTCTATCAAGGCAAATTCACCTTGTTTCTACCAAATATCCATGTAGAAAATGCAGAATGATTTGTATTAACCTATGCCTAAACCAAATAATAATGCATACCTACTCCAAAATACAGTACAAATTTCCCCAGGCAACAAATGCATAAAGAAAATATTACTGTTTTGTCTATGATCTATCCTGCTTCTTCCTTGTATAACCATGGGTAGTATATATTTTAAGGATGGATTTTTAAGGTACGATCTGTGCTAATATCACTACCAATATAAAAGAGTCATCCTTTGATTATAATATTTTGAGGAATTCTAACAGGAAATGCACCCATCATTTTTACACTAAGTCCATCCGTTTAATGATTAGATTTCACCTTTGTCAAATGTTCTAGATAAACTGGCAAATTTAAACGTATATTGGTATAAAACTGGGATGTAGCACTCACCAGAGTGATTTGCTTACTTTGCTGGTATGAAGCAGATTTTTCAAATTCATTCAGTTGGGCTCGAAAAACAGACCTCACAGTTTCTCTCTGACCTTTGCCTGGGCCATTTTCATGGGATTTAGTATTTGTGGAGCAAGTGAAAGCTTTAACACTTGACACCTGGCCCAGTGAAATTCCTGCTGCAGGCTTTGCAGTGGGGGCAAGGGGAAACATTGAAGTTAAAGCCCCTACTTCCTCTGGCTGCTGGCCCATGAGCCTGCTGCCTGAGATGGTCAAACATCTTTGCACAGGTGGCTTATGGCAATTTATATTCTTCTTTTTTTTTTTCCACAGCTGTTGTGAACTTGGATAATTCTGTGGTTGACCTGGAGACCCTTCAAGCTCTCTATGAGAATGTGAGTAATAGAAGGAATTTTATGTGTGAGTATATAATATGTACACAGTACACATCTATGTGCACCTATAGGCTCTTTGCTTTAAGGTCCTCTAAAGACATTTGATCTGAGTGTAGTGAATTTGCCTAAGTAGGCGTTTGTTGCAATACTTTCTAGGAACATATCAAACAAATGTGTGGTTTGAAAAATTGTGAATAAAATCATGTTGCCTATAAGGTAATTCATGATTTTTTTAATTTAAATAATAATCAGTACTGATGTGGGGCCTAATTTGAGCCAAGCATTGTTCTGTGCACTACACACACACACACACACGCACACAGACACACACTCTCACTCACACACACTTAAAATTTTAAAATATTTAATTGAAAAAGATTGAATACATTCCAGGTGTATGTGTTGAATATATTCTTGCTGATTTGATATACACATTGATTACCACAATCAGATTAACACATCCATCACCACCCATGCTTATATATAAGATCTCTACAAGTTACTCATCTTATAACTGAAAGTTTGTACCTTTTGACCAATATCTCCCTATTTTCCCTACCTCCCACCCCTGGGCAACCACCATTATGCTCTCTGTTTCTATGAGTTCAAGTTTTTTAGATTCCTTATTTGTCTTTCTGTGTCTAGCTTATTTCACTTAGCATAATGCCCTCCAGGTTCATCCATGACGTTGCAAATGGCAGGATTGCTTTCTTTTTTATGGCTGAATAATATTCTACTGTGTACATGTACCACATTTTCTTTATCCATTCATCTGTTGATGGACACTTTGATTGGTTTTATATCTTGTCTCTTATGAGTAGTGCTGCAGTGAACATGAAAGTACAGATATCTCTTCAACATGCTTTTCATTTCCTTTGGATGGATACCCAGAAGTAGAATTGCTGGATCATATGGTAGTTCTGTCTTTAATATTTTCAGCAACACCTACACTGCTTTCTCTAATGGCTGTACCAATTTACATTCCTACCAACAGTGTTCCAGGGCTCCTTTTTCTCCACATCTTCACCAACACCTGCTATCTCTCTGCTAGTAGCCATGCCAACAGATGTGAAGTCATAGCTCACTGTGGTTTTGGTTTGCATTTCTCTGATGAATGGTGATCAGATGCTATTATTATCACCCCTGTTTTACATGAGGAAAGTTGGAGTGGTTAGATGACTTACTTAGGGTCACATAGCTAGTGATGTAGTATAGCTGGGATTTAGTTCATTCTGCCTCTGTTTCTCTATACTGCTACGGTTTATTTCACTAAGTGGCAGGACATTTAGCTTTTCTTTTATGTAGTACTTTTTGTTTTTTACAAAGGTGGTAGCAAAAGGGAGTAAGGTATTGGAGGAGAATAACCATAGCACGATACATTTAGTGCCATTGGGAAGCGCGATATGAGATGTCTTTAGCTAGAACATGATATTAAATAATATTGATTCAAGTCGTAATAAAGCAGGTTGTTTTCAGTGCTTTTGATTATATGTAGGATAAAGTCTCAGTATGGTCCCATTTTGGGTCTAATATCTTTGAGTGCTTTTTTTTTTTTAACTTTATTTCTATTTTTGCCTTTGATCTGCCTGGTATTTAAACCTCTGCTCTTTGGGGCATGGCCTTAGTTGGTCCTTGACTTTTCTGTCTCAAGTCAAATAATTCGTGGCTCTGGGGAGACCCATGTGGTAGGCAGAATGCAGACTCTGTTCCTAGATTACTCCCTTGAGGACTGTGTGTTCAACCTGCTCATCCACTCTTGAGTTTGGTTCTTTTTAAACATATGTTATATGGTGGTCTCACCTGTGAGATTGAGACCGAAGTAAGACAAAACATTTCTCATGGTGCATTGTACAGAATCTGTGGGCTGAGTGTAGAATTGGTACCGATTAAGCATGGTGAACATAAGCATTCTGTGAAACTGAGTCATAAACAAAGATTGAGAGGGAAGGTTTGAGTGATTTATTATATAGTTGTCATTATGCAAAGGGAAAACTGGAAAAAGTAAATCATATATTTAGTGTATTTATGTTCCAGTGAAATTGGTATTTAAAATATAACCATTGGGAGGTACAGAGAGTTTTCATTTCTCTTGAGCCTTTCATACTAACCCTCTTCCAACCAGGAGGGCCATATGGAAGAAATGAGGAAATACTAGAGGAAAGTAATTTCTTCAGCAGGTCATAATGATTTAAGATGTTGGTGTGTGTGTATCTATCTATCTTGCACATATATATTACATATATACATTTGGTGTATTCATGGTATGTGTGTGTATCTATATGTATGTATGTGCATCTAGGAATGAATGTCTTATTTAAACTTGATGTATTCATGTGTAGAAATGTATCCAGAAAATTGAAGACAACTATATGAGGGATGTTTATTTTATGCTGATTTGTAATATTTTATTTGGGCTGGGTGCGGTGGCTCATACCTGTAATCCCAGCACTTTGGGAGGCCAAGGCAGGCGGATCACGAGGTCAGGAGTTCGAGACCAGCCTGGCCAACATGGTGACACCCCATCTCTACTAAAAATACAAACACAAGCTAGATGTGGTGGCCTGGGCGCCTGTAATCCCAGCTACTCGGGAGGCTAAGGCAGGAGAATTGCTTGAATCTGGGAGGCAGAGGTTGCTGTGAGCCGAGATTGCATCACTGCACTCCAGCCTGGTGACAAGGTGAGACTCCATCTCAAAAAAAAAAAAAAAAAAAAAAAAAGAAGATTTAGTATGGGAGTATTTAGCCTTTCAAAGTAAAGTAATTTCACAAGATATAAATTTATGACTCAGGAGAAACTACATAGCTACCCAGAATCTTACCTTACTTCATGAAAGTAGAGCAAGTACTGTGTCTTTGTCTGTTTGGGCTGCCATCATGGAATACCATAGCCTAAGTGGCTTATGAAATTTATTTCTCGCAGTTTTGGAGACTGAGAATTCCAACACTGGCAGATTTGGGATCCGGTGAGGGCCCTCTTCCAGGTTCACAGACTGTGACGTTCTTGCTGTAACCTCACATGGTAGAAGGGACAAGGGAGCTGCTTGAGGTCTCTTTTACAAGGGCACTAATCTCATTCACGAGGGCTCTGCTTTCATGACCTAATTGCTTCCAAAAGGCCCTACCTTAATACCATCATCCTGGGCGTAAGGTTTCAACCTGTGGAACTGGGGGTGGGGCGTAAACAGTCAGTGTATAGTATACCAGCTGGCTCTGGTTAAACTTGTGGTTTTTTAAAATTTTTGTTGCTGCTGTTCTTAAACTTTAATGTCATCGTGTCAAGAGAATAATTATTTTGTGAGAGGGTGATTCACAATTATTAGTTTAGGTAGTACCAGGCTAGCCCTCTGCAGTACAGGAACTTGAAGAATCCGTTACGAACAATAACAGGTCATTGTACATACTTTGTATGCCAATAATACATATATGCAAATTCCTGATTAATATCTATTTAAAAATGAGTCCTGGGAAGGCAAAAATAGTTGTTTTATCCACAGCAGTATCTCCAGAACCTAGAATTAAGTAGTATTTGGCACAGTTCTTCCCTAAATGTCCTGTATATCAGGGGTCCCCAACCCCTAGGCCAAGGATCAGTACCATCCTGTGGCCTGTTAGGAACTGGGCCACACAGCAGAAGGTGAGCCACTGGTGAGCAAGGGTTACTGACTGAGCTCCACCTCCTGTTGGATCTGTGGTGGCATTCGCTTATCATAGGAGCTAGGAGTGCAAATCCTGCTGTGAACTGCACATGCACGGGATCTAGGTTGCATGCTCATTATGAGAATCTAATGCCTGATGATCTGAGGTGGAACAATTTCATCACCAAACCATCCCCCCAACCCCAGGTCTGTGGAAAAGTTGTTGTCCAGAAAACTGGTCCCTGGTGCCAAAAAGGTTAGGGACCGCTGCGGTCTATGTAAGACATTGTTGAAATCTTATAGTGCTCCTTTCTTCCTTTCCTGGGAACTTCCCACTTTTTGCTTTATATTATCTTTATGTATGCATATGTCTTATCTTCTCACTTAATTACAAATTCCTTATTAGTTGAATTTATTTTTCTTTTTTTTTTGAGACAGAGTCTCACTCTGTCACCCAAGTTGGAGTGCAGTGGCACGATCTTGGCTCACTGCAACCTCTGCCGCCCAGGTTCAAGTTCTCCTACCCCAGCTTCCAGAATAGCTGGGATTACAGGCGCCCACCACCACACCTGGCTAATTTTTGTATTTTTAAGAGAGACTGGGTTTCGCCATGTTGGCTCGGCTGGTCTCGAACTCCTGACCTCAGGTGATCCAGCCGCCGCGACCTTACTGAGTGCTGAGATGACAGGGGTGAGCCACCGCACATGACCTGAATTTTTATATTCCATATTGAACATAATGGTTTGTATAAAATATTCATAATAATTACTACTTAATTAAACAATGACCTGAGAATAGCGATGTTTTCCTCTTGGTATTATTTTATAATTGAAAGAAATGAAAATGTTTAATGTTATTATTTACAGTTCAAATGCTCTGCTTTTTTAAAACATCAGTATAAAAGGAAACCTGGCTTTCTTAAAAATAAGGTAGTTTCAGAAATATTTCTGCAGAGACTCAGAAGTGATACGTTTACCATGGATAGAGCTAACCATTGCTATCCCAGCAAGAATCTGATCAGGTTATGTGTAATTTTTCCAACAATGGTTTAAATTCAAACAGTGACATTCTATTTTAGGGCAAACTGAGTAGATTTGTTTCCTTCTTGTTGATGTAATTTCAGACATGATTGCCCCAGGAGCCCCTTGAATTGCTAAGGAAGCTCTTTCCATTTCCCATATTACTTTGAATCTTTTGAGTGTCCGCTGGACTGAAAAGAAACTTGAGCTTCCTTTTCTCAGTTTATGCTACATAATGCATACCGTGATGAACCCAAGATGGACCTAAGATTACAGAACTAGTTGTAGTTTATTTTTTGGTGCACAAAGCAGAACAAGTTTTTCCATGTTTTCAGTTGCTAACAGACTGCATGTTTATGCATGACTAATGGGAATAAGGCAGCGTGCTGTATGAGGGCACATCTGTGGCGTACCTTGGCTGGAGGCCTGCCTACTTCCTGCAGACTCTCCCCATACTTTATAGCGATGTAATAGCTCAATTAAAACAGGCCACGATTTCATTTCCACATGACGTGAGTATGTGTTTACATGTTCTGTCCCTCCTCTATCACCCCAAATCACACAAGGGTATACCAGAAGTTGTAGTTTCAACTGCATGAAACCAATATGGTTGCTATTACTAAGGGGACGGGGATTCAGACTACCTCTTTTCATTCATACTGTATCAGGTAAGGGAAGTCTAGGAACCAAGTGTAACTATAATAGAAGTTTTATATGCTTTCTGTGCTATTTCATCCCATTCAATGACTGTTGAATGAATGAGCCGTTTGAAATGGGAGCTCAGGACGGTAGAATGTTTAGGCAACATGGGATGCCACCTTCTTTTCCATGCGTTCTCCTGGATTCCCAACTCACAAATATAGGAACATTAAGCCATCTGATTTGTGTTTACCATTGTTTCCTCATTTGTCACTACCATTTTCTCTTTATCTAAAAAATTCTGTGACAATCTCTGTACCCTCCTCTGATGTTCCAGTCAAAGAGCTCTTCTCACTTTGTACTAGTTTCTTTCTCCCATCCCTCCTTTCTTATAGCATGCTCAGATGCCCATCAAACTGAAATGAAAACAAAAGAAAGAGACATATATAACTTACCTCCTTTTACTCATTATTTCTTTCATTGAAAAATATTTCCAGAAAGCTAACTCTCATGCAGTTTGCTAAGATCAGTGCTAGGTAGTATATTAGGCACATGCATATTTGGAATTTTTTTTCTCTTGGATGTTGCTTTTTATCAGTATGAAATATTCTTCTTCACTTTGGTAATACTCTTTGTCTTGAAGTTTGTTTTCACTGATATTTAAATAGCTATTCTATTCTTTTGATACTTACTGTTTGCATGTTTTTTTTTTTCTAGTTCTATCTGTGTGCTTTCAACTTTCCTGTGTCTTTGTGTTTGAATTGCATCTCTCATAGACAGCATGCTTTTGGGTCTGTGTTTTTTATTCATTGTAATAATCTTTACTTTCTTGGAGCATTTAGATTGTCAACATTTATTGTAATTATTGTTATAGTTGGATTTAGGTCTGTCATTTTTTGTCCCTCTAATTCTTCTTTTCTACCTTATTATTTACATGGGATTTTTTGCTTTGTTTTTAATTTTATTTCTATTGCTTTTTTTTAGCTGCATCTCTTTGTGTTATGTATTTTCAGTTGTTCTAAGAATCACAATGTACATTCCTAACCTTTTATACTCTACTTAGATGGAATTTTCATGTAAAATATAGAAACCTTCACTCCATATATGGCTTTTTGCTGCCTCTCCTGCTCCATTTAATGATTTTGTTGTGATGTGAGTAGCATCTGTATGTGATTATATTTTAAATAATTAAACATTTAAATGTAGATTTTTTTTACATTTAGCTACATTTCCCCCATTTCTGAGGCTCTTCCTTTGTTAAGACCAAGTTTCCCTCCAGTATCATTTTATATCCTTTTTCTTCAGCCTAAGGAAGTATCTGTAATATATTTTGAAAACACATCTTTTCAGTGATGAATTTTCTTAATTTTCTTTCATCTTAGAATTTTTTAATCTCACCTTCATTTTTTTGAAGAACATTTTAAAATTGGATATAGAAGTCTGGATTGACAGTTTTTTTCTTTCAGCATAATAAAGATATCCCAATTACCTCTGATCTACCTTGTCTCTGATAATAGGTCTGCCATCATTGTTACTTTGTATTAATATATAAATTGTCATTTTTCCCCCTCTCCTGCCTTTAGGGTTTTCTTTCTATTGGGTTTTAATCAGTTTTATTATAATATAAGTAGGCATGGCTTTCTTGTATTCTGATTGAGTTTGATGGACTCACTGATTATAATTATGATTTTTCACCACATTTGAGAGTTTTTCCATCTTTCGTCCTTCAACCTGAAAATATTCTTTTGTACTCTATTCTCCCAGTTTCTCTCCTCTCTGGTTTACTAATGACATACATGTTACATCTTGAGTACTTTTTCTCAAGTCCCTGAGATTTTGTTCAATAGATTTTCCATCATTTTTTTCTTTCTGTTTGTCATATTGTGTACTTTCACTGATTCTTTCTTTTGCCATCTTTATTCTTTTATTCAACCTCTCAAATGAAAACATTTTATTTCTAATGTCATAATTTTCACTTCTAGAATTTTCATTAATAGTTCTTTTTTGAGATTCTTTATCTTTGTTAACACTGATAATTTTTATTACAAATTGAATAATTATGTTCAGTTTTTTAAAAAGGCACCTACACACATTTAAAAGATAAACCAGAGGCTAGAAAAAGAAAGTTCCAATACCTGGGCCCTCAGAAAAACAGGACCCAGACTATGGAAAAATTCTTACACTTATCAAGAGACAAGTCCAAAGAAAAATGAACAAAAGATATAACAAGGCAACTCAAAAAAAGTAAACTTGTATGCCCAATAAATACAAGAAAAAGTGTGTATTCTCAATAGTAAGCAAGAAAATGGAAATAAGACATCGGTAAGACACTTTTTCATCTCTAATGAAAAAGTTTGACAGCATCAAATGTTGATAAGCATTTGAAAAAATAGTAACTATTATATACTATATTAATATAATTTGGTATAATCTCAATGGAAAGCAATTTGCAATGTCTAATATAATTAGTCCAGAAATTCCACCCTTAGTCATACATTCTAGGGAAACTCTTTCAAAACCAGTTTTCCAACCTCAGACACATTAATGGGTCCAACACGTGGGTCTAGTCAGATTTGCCTGATATCTAAGTGTAACTATTAGACAAATCAACCTAGGCCAAAAGAATTATGAATATTAGTAATTAGAGTTTCAAGCTACTAAAGTTTAATTTGTTTCACATAAAAATGTTAGCTGACACTTTTCCCATACATTTTTATGGTCTATATGGATGTAAATATAATGAGAATTAAAATAGGGTTATATTACCATTATACAACAATGATATAGAAAGACAGTTTCTATATAGAGCAAGATATTTGTTTTTGTTATTCTCTCTATGGCTAAAAAAAAAAATCAGAAAATTAAGTAAAAAGAAGCATACTTCCCTTCCCATTCCCGGAAAGTAACTGAGCTTTTTGTACCCTGAGGCTGCACTCTCCTGCCTCAGATGATCTTTGGGGACCTTGGTTTTTCTTGATCACAAAGAGAATTTGCTTTGTCTTCGTCAAGTGAGAGAGGCTGATTCTAAGAGTTAAAGTGGCTGATGTGCTCAGGTCTTTATTTCTTCATACAACTTTGAGTTATGGTCTAATGTCCTATCATTTCATCCTGCAGGACTCTCTTGAGCATTTCTTGCTGTGCAGATCTAGTGATAATAAATTTTTCCAGCTTTACTATATCTGGAATGTTATAATTTTTCCCTCATAGTCAAAGGATAGTTTTACTGAATATAGAATTATTGATTGGCATTTTATTTTGTTTCAGCACTTTGAATATATCAGACCACTGCCTTCTGGCCTCCCAAATTTGTGACAAGAAATCTGCAGAGATTCTTATTGAGCATTTCTTGTGTGTGACCAGTTGCTTCTTTCTTGCTGATGTCAGTGTTCTCTCTTTGACTTTGTCTTTCAAAAGTTTGATTGTAATGTGTCTTGATGTAGGTCTCTTTGGATTAACATCATTTTGAGTTCATTAAGCTTCTTCTTAACGTTCACATCTTTCATCAAATTGGACAAGCTTTCAGCCATTATTTTTAAAAAATATCCTCTCTGTTCCTTTCTCTCTTTTTCTTCTTGGACTTCCATAATGCATATTTGGTCTGCTTGATGGTGTTTCCCGGCTTCCTGAGGCTCTCTTCACTTTTCTTCCATTTTTCTTTTTCTGTTCTCTAGACTTGATACTTTCTGATCCATCTTCAAGTTCATGGATTCATTCTTTTGCCTCCTTACATCTGTCTTTAAATTATTTTAGTGCATTTTTTAATGTTATTGTATTTTTCAGTTCTTTTCAGTTATTGTATTTTTCAGCTTCTTTTTGATTTCTTTTCAGGTTTTCTATCTCTTTATTAATATTGCCATTTTGTCTGTACATTGTTTTCTTGGCTTTCTTTCTTTAGTTCTTTGAGCATATTTAAAACAAAATTTACAAATCCTTCGTCTTGACTCTGCCATCAGGTCTTTTTCAGGGATAATTTGTATTGATTTATCTTTATCCTTTGAATGGTGCAAACTTTTGTTTCTTTGTATGTCTTGTGATTTTCTTTCTTTTTTATTTTGAAAAGTGGACATTTGAATTTAACAATGTAATTCCGGAAATCACATTCTCCCTCTTCTCAAGGGTTTGCTGAGGTTTTTTTTTATTGTTTTTATTTATTGTTTTTTGATTTTTGTAGTTTATCTTTGTGCCAAGGATAAGCCTGAAGTGTAAACTTAAGGTTTTCTCAGGGCATTTTTCAGCCTGCACCTTTCCCTGGGCACACGTGGTCACTTTCTAATTTTCCCGATCTATGCAGTTGCTTTTAAATGTCCTCATCTTTAATGTCTGGCTCCCAAAAGGTGGGAAAGATTAAAAGGAATCATGGAAAAAAGAGGGCTCTGGCCGTTTAATCCCCCAGCTCTCACTTCAACCAGATAAGGAGGGGCAACTAGAGTGCGGGGACAGAGGCTCAACAATGGCCTCCTGCTTCTTTGTTTGCACCTGTGTGATCAGAAGCAGTAATCAGGGATCAGAGCACAGATCCTTTATATTTGGAAGGTGAGGGGATTGGGAGGTTGGCTCACTTTGGCTCCTGCAGGCTGCGTGCAGGTTGCTCCAGAAGCACACGCACAGCTGCCTGCCACAGGGCTGGGAGTGGGGGATAGGTAGCTGCTAATCTGCTAAGAGCTGACATTGACCAAAATTAACTGTAATGTAAGCTCCATGCCTTTCTTTGGAAGTTGTAAGCCCAACAGTAGACCCCAAAGTTTCCAACAGATTCTGCTAGTACAATTGTCTAGATGGGGAAATAGATCCCTGATACTTTCTACTCTGCTATCTTCCCAGAATCCTTTCTGGGATTTCTGATTTTTCCTTCATTCTTAATGTATTTTTGTTCATATCATGGAGCATAGTTATAATAGCAGCTTTTCTAAAGACATTGTCTGACAATATGAACACGTGGGTCATCTTGAGGTTGGCCTCTGTTGATTGTATTTTCCTTTGAGATTTAGTCAGATTTTCCTCATTTTGGCACATTGGATAATTTTGTATCTTTGGCAACATAGTCTGTGTAACTGTATTTAATCATTTCTTTTCATTTAACATTTAAATGAGCTTATTTCTCTCTCTAATACAAGATACACAATCTAGGTTTTGTTGAGAAAGAAACTCATTCATTTTTGAAAGCATGCATTTCCCAGTATTGTGTTTTTCAAACTGGGTTCAGTGAAACACTATTGTTTTTGTAGTCTATTGTAAAAAACATGTTGCATAATCAAACAGGTGAAAAATAAGTTAATCAAATAAGTTAAAGTTAAAAATAAAACGGCAGAGCCATAGTGTATGTCTAATAAAGTGGTAGTTTCCAAGTGGAGGACATTTTAAACTATATTCAATTAAATTAGTAATCTAGTGAAAACAATAGTATTACATGGTTTGGAAAATGCTACTACAGTGCAGTCAAAATAAATCCAGACTTGCAGAAACTTAGCTATTGTATAATGCCAAGGAATGTGTCTATTGTATATTTTTAATTTAACATAGTTACTGTTTTACTTATTACCAAATAATTGCATGCATATCCCTTTTATGTATTTCTTCCACTTATACTTCTTCGTATAAGAATTATTACATGCAAAGGTCATCTTAATAGTGTAGCATAATTATTGTAATAGGATAGAAACCATTATAAGGTCAGCATAATTGTTTTAAAGTCATTAGTTATACAATTAGTTATACAGTTTTCTAGAATAGATAGGCTTGTAAGGTTTTTTGTTTTTTGTTTTTTTTGTTTTTCGTTTTTTTGTTTTGTTTTTTGAGATGAAATCTCGCTCTGTAACCCAGGCTGGAGTGCAGTGACACAGTCTCGGCTCACTGCAACCTCCACCTCTTGGGTTCAAGTGATTCTCCTGACTCAACCTCCTGAGTAGCTGGGATTACAGGCACGTACCACCATGCCCAGCTAATTTTTGTATTTTTAGTAGAGATGGTGTTTCACTATGTTGGCCAGGCTGGTCTCGGACTCCTGACCTCATGATCCACCCTCATCAGCTTCCCAAAGTGCTGGAATTACAGGCGTGAGCCACCGCACGGGACTGCTTATAGTTTTTTTCTTTTTTTTTTAAATCCATTTTAATTTTAGATTCAAGGGATACATGACAGGTTTGTTACAAGGGCATATTGAGTGGGGCTGAGGTTTGGGCTTCTGTTAATCCCGTAACCCAGAAGCTGAACATAGTATCCAACAGGAAGTTTTTCAGCCCTTGTTCCTCTCCTTCCCTCCTTTTGGAGTCCCCAGTTTCTACCCATCTTTATGTGAACCCAAGATTTAGCTCCTACTTGTAAGTGAGAACAGGTGATATTAGATTTTCTGTTTCTGCATATGGAATAACACTCTCTAGCTGCATCCATGTTTCTGCAAAGGACATGACTTCATTCTTTTTATGGTGTTGTGGCATTCCATGGGGTATTTGTACCACATTTTCTTTATCCAGTCCACTGTTGATGGACATCTAGGTTTGTTCCATGTCTTTGCTATTGCAAATAGTGCTGTGATGAACATATGAGTGCCTGTGTCTTTTTGGTAGAATGATTTCTTTTCCTTTGAATATATACCCACTAATGGCATTGCTGGATTGAATGGCATTTCTATTTTTAGTTCATTGGGAAATCTCCAAACTGCTCTCCACAGTGGCTGGACTAGTTTGCATTGCCACCAACAGTGTATAAGCATTTCCTTGTCTTCACAACCTCTGTGACACCTGTTATTTTTTGACATTTTAGTAATAGCCATTCTCACTGGTAGGAGATGGCATCTCACTGTGGTTTTGATTTGTATCTCTCTGTTGTTTAGTCATGCTGAGCACTTTTTCTTATGTTTGTTTGCTGCTTGTTATCTTTTGAGAAATGTCTATTCTTGTCCTTTGCCACTTTTTAATGAGGTTGTTTCCTTTTTTTCTTGTTGATTCATTTAAATCCCTTATAGATTCTGGATATTAGTCCTTTGTCAGATGCATAGTTTGCAGATATTTTCTCCCATTCTGTAGGTTATCTGTTTATTCTTGTTGAGAGTTTCTTCTGTTGTGCAGAAGCTCCTTGGTTTAATTGTCTCATTTCTCTATTTTTGGTTTTGTTGCATTTGTTTTTAGGGTTTCATCATAAATTGTTTGCCTAGACCCATGTCTAAAAGAGTATTTCCTAGCTTTTCTTCCAGAGTTTTTATAGTTTGAGGTCTTACTTTTAAGTTTTTAATCCAACTTGAGTTAATTTTTATATATGGTGAGAGTTAGTGGTCCAGTTTCATTCTTCTGCATATGGTTAGCCAGTTTTCACAACACCATTGATTGAATAGGGAGTCCTTTCTCCATTATTTATTTCTGCTGACTTTGTCAAAGATGAGTTGGTTGTAGGTGTGCAGCTTTATTTCAAGGGTCTCTATTCTGATCCATTTGTCTGCGTGTCTATTTTTGTACCATGCTGTTTTGGTAACTGTAGCCTTCTAGTATAGTTAGAAGCCCAGTAATATGATGCCTCTGGCTTTGTTCTTTTTACTTAGGATTGTCTTGGCTATTTGGGCTTTTTTTTTGTTTCATGTGAATTTTAGAAATTTTTACTAATTCTGTGAAAAATTATGTTGGTAATTTGGTAGGAATACCATTGAATCAGTAGATTGCTTTGGGCATTATGGACATTTTAATGATATTCTTCCAACCCATGAGCATGCAATGCTTTTCAATTTGTGTCATCTATGATTTCTTTCAGCAGTGTTTTGTAGTTCTCCTCATAGAGATCTTTCACCTTCTTGGTATTCCTAGGTATTTTATTTATTTGTTTATTTATTTATTGTGGCTATTAGGTACATGTTTAGTTTTTTAAATATTCTGTGTTAAAGGGAAAAAAATCAATGTGAGGGAAAGGATGTTGCCCAGGATGGTGGGCACAATTTTAAATATGGTTGTTATTTGAAAGATGACATTTGAACTAGGAATTGCGGGATATGAGGAAGAGAAGCCATGTGTAAATCTAAGAGACCATGTCATGCCTGAAGTGTGAGCAAGGAAATCTAAGAGACCATATCATGCCTGAAGTGTGAGTAAGTCTGATATATTCAGGGAACAGCTGGAAGCCCACACAGCTGAAATGGTGCAAGGGAGGGGAACATTGTAGAAGTTACTTAGAGATAAATTGGTGGGGACTACCCCCTCTAGGGACTTGTAGAACTTTGTAAGACTTTAACTTTTTCTCTGAGTAAAATGGGAAGTTAGCACAGAGTTTTGGCTAGAGGATTCATGTTTTAAAGCTTGTCCAACTCGCCTTATTTTGTTGTTGTCCTTCTGTTTTTTTTGTTTGTTTGTTTCAGGCTGAAACCATGGTTTTTAGTTTCGTGTGTAGGGATAAGTAGAAAAGAGGGATGAGGAAGGGGCTTTACTGGACCAACCAGAAACAGAAACTAAGAACCCATGACTGTATTCTCTCCCTTGGACACCCCTGTAAGAAGCTCTGACAACTAGGAATAGACTATGAGAAGCAAGGTGGAGTGTCAGAGACCTTTCAGAGTTAAGAGATGATAGTGGCTTGGACCTCAGTGTACACAGTGTAGCTGCTGAGAAGTGGTCAGACTCTGGAACTATTTTGAAGAATATGCCAGTAGAATTTGCCAGTGGGCTGGGTATGGACTGTGAGAGAAAACAAGAAATTGAGAGTGATCCCATAATTTTTGGCCTGAACAATAGGAAGGGATTGCCATTAGCTGATAAGTGGATGCGGCTTGGTAGAAGATGGGGAAATGAGAATTCTGTGGTTATGTTAGGTTTGAGTGGTCTGCTCCTTCATAATGGATATGCAGACACAGGAGTCTAGCAGTCTCAAGGCAGAAAGTGGAGAGTACAGCTGTGAGTGTTAGTCTAACAGTGTGGGTTCAATTGGTACACAAACCACAGACTAATAGACTAATATAAGCAGAAGCGTTTAATATAATGAATGATTAACCTATGATGGAAGAGTACAGGAATGTAGTGATAGCTTTAACAGCGCCCTAGGGATGAGTAAGCATACCCAAGTTCGGATAAGCTTGGAAGGGGGTCCCCTTTCTAAGGCTGGGATGCAGATCTCATTGGAGGAGGTGTGGTCACAGCCCACTGGTTTGCCTGGGCCATAGCTGGTCACGTCTCTGGGCAAGCAGGAAACACCCTTCTGGGGGCAGGTGAGCTCCAGCTAGTGGGCAGACATGCAGGAGTTAGGATGCTACAGTGAACGTGAAGCCCAGAGTGTACGGTATCCATGTAGGGAGGGCCCTGGAGACAAACCTCAGGGCACAAGCGAGCCTTGGCTGGTGCAGGTGCACAGTGCATGGTGTCTGCGTTGGGGGCAAACTGGTCACTGAATCTCGGTCAGGACTGCAAGGTTGCCAAAGCGTGCTGCACTCTGGGTGTGCTGCTGGGGTGTGGCAGAGCACCCCCACATGTCATTATACACCCACCCAATCATGCTGCAGAAAAGGCAAACTGCATACCAGAGACAGGAAGAGGAACCCGCTTCCTCCAGCAGTGCCCCTCCATCGCCTCCTACTGGCAAAGCATAACATCGTATTCGCTATTAACAGGGAGCTGCTGAGCCCAGTCCGTTATCTCGGATTGAGTTCTAGAAGGTAAACTGAGGGATGAGAGGCAGTAACTGGCACAGATGGTAGGGAGGGTTGAGGTTTTAGGAGGTATTGTCTCTTCTGGCATGACAGTCACATGTGTTGGTGACTTCATATGGTAGGTGTCATGCTCATATGAAAGTGTCTCTAGAAACAAAAAGTGATATGCACGTGCTTAGACTTGGCTTGAGTCCTCTTTGGAAATCTTTCCAACTTTATCATGTTGGTATAAGGGTAATTATTAATTTCAGGTCTGACACAGTGTTTGAAAGATAGCTGAATAGTCTTAATTTTGCCTTAATAGTTTAATAATAACATTTGAGGCTACATGTGAATTTTATCTAGAAAAAATAAACATATTTAAACTCAATTTTTAAATTAAATATATGAGTAATAATCTTATTTGGCATTCCATTTCTTATCCTTGAAGAAAAAAATATTGCTAACCTAAATCCTTTCCCATAAATACAACACACTTTCTTTTTGCCAGATGCTTAAATGTCATTGGTCTGTTTTAAAGTAGTTCTATTTGATCTCTGTGAAACAGATGGAAGTATTTGTTATACAAACCTTATTTAGAATGTAATCTTTTTTTCTCTCCTGATTGCATATGTTTGGCAGTGAGCTTTCTCTTCTAGATGTGAATGAATCTTGGGCAGCCTCCAAATCTAAACACACCCTAATTTCAAAAACCACAATCCTGAGGACTCAATTCCTGTTTACTGAGGAATTAAAACCTAGTGAAACCACATAGTTACTAAATGCAGTACAACCTAGTGAGTTTTTAAAAACAAAAGTCATTATAGTTTATTTAGGGTTATTGACTATCATTAAGTTCAGAGAGTAACTGTCTTTTCCTAAGCAGTATATAATATTTACAGTTGGTTAAATATATCTATTGCTTCTGAATCTTGAAATATACTCCTTATATGGCAAAGTGAGCTTGTGAGGTGGATGGGAAGCAGTAGACTGCGCTGTGGGGAATGCGGGAGCAGAAGAGGAAAATTACTCATTTTTTTAAGTGTGTTAAATGACTAACTTCAATTCAAAAATGTGTCTGTTAAAATATTCATATATAACTATCAGTTGAATTGTGTTTTTCTGAAAATCAATTTTTTTCTTTCTTTTATATTTAAGAAACAAATAAAAAGTCTTAAGTATTAAAACCAAACCAAACCCTGGACATGAATACTATTAGAAGTTCAACTGAAGAAAAAAAATGAAAAAAAAGATAGGAAGGGAAAAATTTCAACGCCCCTTTGGAATGAAACAGTTCTAATCCAATTAGAAGGAAGAAAAAAAAAAGCAGGTAAAGTAGAAAGAATTAGAGATCTACATTTACACTTCTCAGGATTGGATTTCACAGGCATACTTTATAGTTTTAGCAATCTTTGCTTAAAGATTACTAGGGTAGTAGTTGATATACCATAAACTTTAATCTGGAAGAAGGGTATCATGCATGCCACATGATACAGCATCCTCAAAAGTGTATACCGTATTACATTAGTGAAAATGAATTGGATTAACTATTCTGTGTTCCCATAACTTCCTAGAGGAATTTAATTGATTCATGTTTTAGGCAACATTTAATCATCAGTTTCTTCAAACGAACATGAGAGGAGTATTGACTTTCCCCACATAGCCATTTTAAAACCATACTCTCATATTTCATTGTTTTATTGAGTTGGTTCATGCAATCCCTGCAAGTATGCTCATTTTCAGACATAAACGTGCTTAAGGTGGATTTCAGAATTAAAAAAAAAAGAAAAGCTTTGGTTCTTGAATCACTTACAGATTGACTCTATAAACTTAATAAAAGCCAGAAATTCTGTTTCTTTCTTGTTAATCTAAGGTGTGACACTGCCTGTCAAAACATAAAATTATTGACTGATTTTTTGATAGTTATGCTTCTTTTGGATAAACCAACTATATTGCATAAATTCCTGGAAAATGAAAATTAAAAGATTAACACAATAGCGTTGGAAATATGTGGAAATAAATGACCGGGGATTGTTCTTATATGTTGTTCTTGTTCTTTTATTTTATTTTATTTTATTTTATTAAGAGACAGGGTCTCACTCTTTTGGCCAGGCTGGAGTGCAATGGTATGATCACAGCTCACTACAGCCTTGAACTCCTGAACTCAAGTGATCCTCTTGCCTTACCCTCTCGAATAGCTGAAACTACAGGCGTGCACCACCATGCTGGCTTTCTCTTATTTTAATATGATATTTTTATTAGTTGACATCCAAAAAACTGACACTGGAGAGCAGAGAGCAGTTTCACGTTCACATTGTGGAATTTATGGCCATTTTCTTTTTGTAGGCAGGTAGGTTCTCTGAGCACTTCTCCTTCACATTTGTTTTTCATTTTGCATGGTCTGTCCACTTTGCCGTCTTGTAGCCCTCTGCTCTCCAGCCACCTACCCTCTCTTAGTTTCTAAAAACCATGCAGATCCTACTACTAGAACAGCAGTGACAAAAGGTGTTCATTCAGGCAGGCGATTTCCACTTGCCATCTCCTTCTAGTAAAAGTCTCCTGAATCTTCAGTTCTCATTCTTTTCTTCCTTAGAAATTCTTTGTATCAAATCCTTCCATTTCAGACTCATACAGCAACATGCACCTTATCTTTAGAATACTTGTAAACCTAGACAATATACACATATTCACTTTTCTTTACTCCCATTCTCTCCAATCTGATGAAAGTTCTATTGTTTTTCCTTGGTATTGTATCTCCTTGGCACATAGTAAGCACTACAAAAAACAGTTACCAGATGAATGCACATAATTGTTTATGGCAGTTAGAACACTACCCTTGACAAGTTCTCTTAAATAGAATTTCTTTTAAAAAGCCAGGGCTTTGATCATGATTTTAATGATGACATTGTTTCTTGGAAGAAAGAGTAATTCTGTGATCAGATGTTCCACAAAGTAAATTTGATTATCAGTGTTTACTTTTACATTTGAAATAAAGACTATTGCCTTCTTGGTCATTGTAACAGAAAGCAGAGTAACAATGTATTATAGAATCGGTTATCCCAAGTAAAATGCACTTGTTGAACTGATCAGATTGATGCCCTACACGCTTGACCTCCACACTTATCAATTGGCACATCAAGATTAGTGTCTTCCTTATACGTCAATGCAAAAGACTTAAGAGATTATTTTTAGAACTCCCCAGCACTTCTTCCTGTTCCTGACCTTTTCCTTCTCCTCACCCACCCGTGCATCTTGTTCGGAAGTGCAAGACTTAATACAGAAATTAATCCCTTGGAATTTGCTATGTCACTTCCTATTGCAACATGTGCTTTGTAGGTGACCAGTTACCACTTACCCTTTCTTTTGGGTGGTCTTTACAAGGTGAGCTGTCTACAAAAAGATGAGTCATCTTTTTGGATGGGTGTAGTTAGGGCAGGCCATTAGTTCTCCATTCCACCCATCTGATGTCTCCTTTTTCTCCCATCCAAGTGGGAGCACTGATGCTTCCTTTTCCTAACAAATATGCATAACGCCTTTTTCACTATTCTGAAAAGAAATGGATGGATAATAAATCTATATACATAACTTAAGTCATCTAATGTCTGACCATATAAAGTGGTGCAGTCATGTATAATATTATATGATGTGTTTAATTATGTAAATGCTTATGTATGATTGAACCAGAAGATATAAGAAAGTAGATATCTGTTCGGGTATTTATAATCATCTTGAATACAATATCTAACAATGGTTTTATCACCGCTAATAAGATTTTCCAAAATAGTTAACAGTTAGTAAATTCGAAGTATAGTATTTCTTAGGTACTGCAGCATGGCTTTATTCCTGGACAGCTCTGTGTACCTTAAAATATGAAATAAGATATTTAATTAATACTAAAATAATGTATATAAAATAGTATACATTGCCCAGGCACGGTGGCTCACACCTGTAATCCCAGCACTTTGGGAGGCCGAGGCGGGCGGATCACTTGAGGTCAGGAGTTTGAGACCAGCCTGGCCAACATGGTGAAACCCTATCTCTACTAAAAATACAAATACAAAAATTAGCTGGGCATGGCGATGTGTGCCTGTAGTCCCAGCTACTCAGAAGACTGAGGTGGG
The DNA here is from genome assembly GCF_043159975.1 of Macaca nemestrina. NCBI lineage: Eukaryota > Metazoa > Chordata > Mammalia > Primates > Cercopithecidae > Macaca > Macaca nemestrina. Next base: position 8,860,029 of record NC_092125.1, on the reverse strand, counting down.
AGAATTGATTGAACCCAGGAGGCGGAGGTTGCAGTGAGTCGAGATTGAGCCACTGCCCACTTCAGCCTGGGTAACAGAGCAAGACTCCATCTCAAAAAAAAAAAAAAAAAAAAAAACAATAGTGTGTATTAACATCCTGAAAAAATTTAATGTGTACTTTTTTGGTCAAATTATGCTTTTGTACATAAAAAGCTACTAAGGAAGACGCTGGGTATCTATTACTCTCCTCTGCAAGGAGAAAGTAATTTTGTTGGGCAGCTACGATATGCATACAATTTTAATTATCATATAAGAATTCCACTGCTAGCATTCTATGAATAGTAGTTTAACAGAAAACACATCACAAGGCATTTTAATTACCAACCTTAAAAAAGGGGGAGTAGATCATAAAGACTGTGGTGTTTTGGGAGGGGAAATATGGCGTCCATCTGTAGTGAGCAGTGCAAATATTGCTTGAATGGAAAGGAGAGAAAGGGAGGGTTGCTGTATTATATCTGTGCCAGATTCACATTTCCCTCCAAAATGCTAGGTTCAACTACTGACCTATTTTAAATCACAGGCCTGTCTTCAATATGTACTGACCTGAAATGAAAAAAATAGTCCAGGTTTCTACTTTTTAAAAAGAGAGAGGGAAGAGGAAAAGCTAAAGGATCACTGTTATTGTTGTCCTCAAATTCTTTATAAAAATAGCTGGAGAATAAATCCTTAATAAATATAAAAATTTTGGAATACTTTCATGTTCGTTTCATCCTAGCTTTGATCCTTGCTGCTATTTTTCCTCATGTTTTCAGTTCTAAATGTCACCCTGTTTGATAATGGAAACACTTGTTCGCTTCTCCTTTTATTGCGACCTTTTTTGGTTTCTCAGGAGGTCTTTGCTCAGGAGAACACGAATTGCACATCCTTGTGTGTGGTGTTGAATTGTTTGTAAGTTCCCAGTCTGCCTCTACCAGCCATTGTTTTTACATAAATTCTATTCTTCTGTGACCTGCCTCATTTGTCTCTTTGAGAACATTAACAAACCTTTTAGCTTAGTGGAATACAAAAGTGTTTCCTGCGCATTCACTCTTTAATAACTATTCAGCTCTTCTGGGAGGACAGTTTCTTCTGACACACACAGAGTAAACATTTTCCAGTAATTTTCCTTGATGGCAGGCAAGCATTAGGGAAATGGTGCAGTTGGCTAGCAACCCCAGTAAATTTTGCCAACCTGATGCCATAAATGTTCAGTAGGCTGTCTTCAGATTCCTTTATTCTGCTGATGTTACAGAAATGGACTTAAGACTAAGCATATTGTAGTTTATGTACAGGACTTTCAGGTTTGGCCTGTGTGGACATATAAGGTAGAGGTTTTTGAATGGTAGCAAATATAATTGTTCTCATGCCTGCTAACAACCTTGGTTATGACTAAAGCTGGGTCCTAACTTAAAATTATGCGTGAACGGTAAAAACATTTGATGGTTTTGATGTATTATGCTTGATAGGGTCATCACCCTTCCCTTCTTACTTCCCATGATTGCAACAACTGCAATTTAACTGGGTAATAAATTTATTAAGGGAATAAATAGTCAACTCTCTTACTAAGGACATAGAACTCCTATCATGTTTTTTTTCACTGAACTTATTTAGGAACTTGAGTGATTCCAGATGGTATTACATGAGCATTTGGCTCTGAATTTCTTGTTTTCTCACGTTTGCCAACATACAAGTGTTCAAGACTTTCAGGTCCCCGAGGAGCTGTTCAGCCATTGGATATACAACTTTAGGTTGCTATGGTATATTTGATTATTCTTTTGAAAGTTCTCCTCAGCCCTTGGTATTTGAAAATATTAAAATTATTTAACGTAACCTGGAGAAGAAAGATCTGTGGAACTGTAGTGCGTGAGTCGGTGGACCATAAAAAGTACATCTCTCGAAAAGCTAGTTTTTGAGATGAGACGAGATCAATGAGTAGTATATAGACCACCCATAAACTCTTGAACATGGACTGTGTAAAAATGTATTTAAGTGGCCCTTTAATAACGCAAAAGTATTTTCCCTTAAATGTGCTGGGAAGCCCCTAGTCCAACACACAAAAGGCCATTTCATGCAACACATATATGTAGATTTTTTACATACTCAAATAAAATGGGAGAACCTAACCATCGGATCTTTTTTCCCCTCCAATAAATATTTAGAGTCACCCTTCTGTGTGCCAGGCACAGTTCTAGGTGTTGGTATTATACAAATGAATATTATATTCACCTCTTTGAAGAGCTTTGGATGTAATGTGGGTGACAAACATGAAACCAAATAATTAAAGTCTAATGTTCTTAAGTGCTAGAGAGAGTTTTTTGGGAAGAGTGGGACAGTTGCTGAAAAGGCAACAAGGACTTGATCTTGGGGGAGGTAGAAGGATGTTCATAAAGAGGCAGTATCTGGGATTGTTCTTAAGTGTTGGTCAATAATATGCTACAGAGAAGAGATAAAGTCCCAGCAGATGGAGCAGTATGATCCAAGGTATGTATGTAAAAATCTATAATGTGTTTTAGGTGAGGAATTTTGTGTTGCTGAAAAGTAGTGCATAGGGATTTGGGAGTTGGAGGAGGAGGGGCAGGGATTGAGACTGGCAGGGTTGGATGTGGACAGATTGCTCTGGGATAGCAATAACAGTGAGAGGGAGAAGTCTGTTTCTAAGATGTTTTTCAGGGGAAGACTCAACAGGAAATGTTGCTAATGGGATGTGGGAGAGAGGAGACCATACACAGGCTTGTATGGGTGTTCGGATCACCATAGCTGAGATTGGATGTTGAAAATGATGAACAGATTTGGGGACAAAACGGAACGGATGATCAATGGGTCATTTTTTTTTTTTTTTCTTTCAAGTTTTTATTTTAGACTTATTATAGATTCGGAGGACTTTGTAAAAATAGTATACTGTGTCCCACATACCCAGTTTGCCCCAGTGATAGCATCTAATAAAACTATAGTATGACATCAAAACCTGGAAATTTACATTGGTATGATCTGTGGACCTTTTTTAGATTTCACCAATTTTGCATGCACTCCTAGTGGATATGGGCATGCATGTGCACATGTATGTGTGTATGGTTCTATGCACTTGTGTCACGTGTTGATTCATATAACTATCAGCACAATCAAGATGTAGAACAGGAAGAGCGGGTGGCTCATGCCTGTAATCCCAGTACTTTGGGAGGCTGAGGCGGGCAGATCACAAGGTCAAGAGATTGAGACTATCCTGGCCAACATGGTGAAACCCCGTTTCTACTAAAAATGTAAAAATTAGCTGGGTGTGGTGGTGCACACCTGTAGTCCTAGCTTCTCAGGAGGCTGAAGCAGGAGAATTTCTTGAACCCAGGAGGTGGAGGTCGTGGTGAGCCGATATCATGCCACTGCACTCCAGCCTGGTGACAGAGACAGACTCCATCTAAAAAAAAAAAAAAAGAAAAAAAAAGAAAAAGAAAAGAAAGATGTAGAATGATTCCACCACCCAAAACCACCACCCAAAGAATCCCTTGTGCTACCCCCTTATAATTACACTATCCCTTTCTCCATGCCTAGCCCCTGGCAGTTAATAATCTCTTTCCATCCCTATAATTTTGTCATTTTGAGAATGTGATATAAATGGAATCATATGGTATATAACCTTTTAAGATTAGCTTTTTTCCACTCAGCATAATTTCCATGAGATCCACTCAAGTGTTGAGTGCATCAATAGTTCATTTCATTTTCTTGTTGAGTAGTATTTCATGGTATGAACATACTGTTGTTTAATCTTTCACCTACTGAAAGGTATTTGGAGTGTTTGAGTTTTGGGGTATTACACACAAAACTGTTATGAACATGTATGTACATAATTTTTTGCATGTCGACTTAAGTTTTCTTTTTTTTTGTGATAAATGCCCAGGACTGCAATTGTTGTGTTACAAGTTGTGTATATTTAATGCTTTAAGAAACTGACAAACTGTTTTCCAGAATGGCAGTACCATTTTCCATTCTCAGCAGCAATATATGAGAGATCCAATTTTGCTGCATCCTTGGTATGGTTACTAATTTTTATTCTAGCTGTTACAATAGATTTGTAGTGATAGTCCATCATGATTTTAATTTGCATTTCCCTAATGGTGAATGACGTTGAACATCATTTCATGTGCTAACTTGTCATCCATGTATTCTCTTTGGCGATATGTCTGTTTATGTCTTTTTCCCATTTTCTAGTTAGATTGAGTTGCTCATTTGTGCCACCTCAGATCACCTCTTTCTGCCTTGCTGCTGCTGGGTGGAGGTGGAAGTTTGGCTACCCACTGGGCCCCCAGATGCCAGGTTGATGGGAAGTTGGAGCAGGCATTGTGTTAAGTAGCACTGTGTCATACCCACTTGCTCAACCTCCTAGCTGCTGGAGTGACAGTTCAGCTCTTCACTTCACACCTCAATGGGAGAGTTTTTCATCTGGTGTTTGGCGTAGGGCAGGTATTAAGAGAAAGGTTTTTTGCTCTGCCAGACCACCTTTTTCCTAGTCCTTTGTCTGGAGGAAGGAAGCTGGCTTTTCTTTTTCTTTTTCTTTCCCTGTATCTGCTGGTGGTTCCAGGTTCTAAGCTTCTCTAGCACCCACTCTGGGATAAATGAGAAGAAAATAGAAAACTCAGGAAGTTCATCACCATGCTGTTAACCATATTGTGAGGTTGTTGTCCAGTCTGCCTTTTTTTCCACCCTTCGTGGCTTCCCTGTGTTTGTTCGTACCATGATGTTCAGGTATTCTAAAAATAATGGTTAATCATTAAAAAGTTTTGAATAGGATATACATGCTCTCATTTGCACCTTTTAAAAACAATCACATTAAGTACTTCACAGAACATGTATTAGAGAGAGTCAGGAATGATTTAGGGGAGACCAATCAGGATATTAGAATAGTTGAGTGGAGAGATGGCAGTTTGGACGAGGATGGTGACAGTGGAGGTGGATCTGAGACTCAGTGATCCATTGGATGTGGAAGTGAAATGTGGGTAGATGTTTAGGATAACCCCCAGCTTTCTGGGTGGGTGACTAGTTTTCCAATTTACCGGAATGAGGATCACTGAAGATTTAGAGGAAGAAAACCCGAGTTGATTTTTAAATATGTTTTATCTAAGATGCTTCTGAAGTATCCAGGTGAAAACGTTGAGAAAGTAATTGTCTGTCTGGACATGGAATGAAAATACAGGCTTAGAAGGGAAACCGGAGCTAAATGTATTTATTATACAGTGTGGTGAGGTATAGTGGATGAAGACCTGGCAGTGGGGACGGAGTGGGTTCAGCAAAGGGAGGGAGGAGAGTCACAAGAAGAAGATGTGATGTAATCAAAGGGAGCAATATTAGGATGCAAGGTTGCCTAGTAAACATAAAAGTGTCAGGGGTTGTGGTGTTTGCGGAGAGAGGCAAAGGCTTAGCATTTAGCTACATTGTGAAATTGGAGAGAAAATGAATAAAGGAACTCATAAAAGTTTGGCCAGCCCAGTATTTCTACATTCTATCCGTTAGAACCCTGGTTCCTTGGGGGTCTCTTTCTGTCTCTCTGTCTTAGACACACACATGTTTTGTGAGAAATTAAGTATAAGGAATGCTGTTAAACAAAACTAGTCTTTCCAACAGCATAATTTCTAAGAGTGTTTAGCGTCGTGAGCCTTCACAGCAGATGTGGTATACAACAATTCCTAAGACATCTCAGGGATTTAAGTTAGTGTTCTCTAGGAGTTAGTTCTTGTAGACTGAAACGATGTTGTCTAGGAAGGGACTTTCCCTAATGGAAGTGGAAAAGACTGGGAGAGGGAAGGTTTGTTAGTTGAATGTTCAGAACCTGGAAATTCTTTGATATGATTAATTAATGTGTAAGCGTGGAGCCACTTTGTTCATGTATTTGGCCATAAGGAAGAATGAGCCTATTTCAACATTCGAGAAAGAGTTGCTTCGCACCATTCATAAACTTAGCAGAAATGGGTATCAATTCAATATCACATCTGCCTGTTTCCCCTCCCCTGCAAATGAAACATCTTCCTGCCTTTAGAGTTAATGATTTTTTTCCCCAGGAGTTGAAATAGTACAATTCGGTTGCAGAAGGTATATGGGTCCGGGGTGTTGGAGGTTAAAGTATTTGGTGAAATCTGCAATGACATCTAGGAATCTGAATCTGCACTGGCTGGTGGTGACTGGTGAAAGCATCCAGGTTAGCAGCAACTGGGGTCTGTTTCATTTATAGGCAAACACAGTAAATCTTGAGAAAGGAATATTCTGCTACAAAGCTGCAAATGATCTGCAAATGATCAGGGTGAGAGTGGGAAGGGGCGAAAGGAAGGAGCAAAAAGATAGTTCTTGTAGACTGAAACGATGTCATCTTGGAAGGGACTTTCCCTGATGGAAGTGAAAAAGACTGGGAGAGGGAAGGTTTGTTAGTTGAAAGTTTGGAACCTGCAAATTCTTGTATGTGATTAATTAATGTGTGAGTGTGTAGCCACTTTGCTCATGTATTTGGCCATAAGGAAGAATGAGCCTATTTCAACAATGGCTCATAGTTGTGCCATGTAAATTGTAAAGAACCAGGTACTTAGCACAGAAGACAAAAGAGGACAATTGTAGCTTCCTCACGTATCTGAAAGAGATTTTGAAATGACCCTAAAGAGTGGACCTAGGACTGATAGCTAAAAGTAGAGGAAATGTTTTGTTTAGTATAAAGAGGCCCATATTTTTGGTGTGTTTCTGAACACTGTTCTTTAAAGATGTGATGACCAATTTAGGAAGACAGTGAATTTTGTCACTTAAAGTGCTTAAGTGTGGGGGTTTGTGGTTGAGAATTTAAGAAGATTTTATCAAATATTAGTTCTCAGTGTCTGCTCCGTGGATGCCCAGGGATTCTTGCCATGCTTTCTGAGGGGATCTGCAAGGTCAAAACTGTTTTCCTGATCCCACTAAGATGGTATTTGGTTTTAATATTCCGTGTGATGAGGTGGGAAGTAAACATAAAGTCTACTGCCTAGCAAAGTATATAGTTATTTTGATGAAAAAGACTTGTGTGATAATTTAAATTGTGAATTGAACTTTTTTTTTTTTTTCATTGAACACCATTTCTACTTGAAAACCAGACTGCAAACCATGGTTATTCATAGCTTGATATTTGCTGGACATTTTCTTGAACAAAGTAAGCTAGTTACTTCAAGGAAAACCACGCAGAGTATTTGCTGCCAATGATAAAATCTAAGCTCTAAAGCAAAAGTTAGCATTTTGGATGTCTTTTATCTGCCAGCATGAGCTTGAAAGTTTCACCTGTACTTAAATACTTTTTTCTGATGGGATTGCAGATGATATTTTTAAAGAGTTGACTTTATTTTCAGTACTCTAAAATGACAATCCCAGAATTTGGAAGCTCTGTGTAAATCAGTGAATCAATAATTTTTAGATGACCATTCTCATTGCAAGATAGAACAGTACATTTTTATGTAACATAGTACAAAAAGTAAATTGATATGGTTTTCACTTAGTGTAGTACTAAAGATTATCTACACTTATCTGAAAAAGCTATTAAAATATTCCTCACTTTCCCAACTACCTATCTATATGAAGCTAGATTATTTTCCTATACTTCATCCAAAGCAGCAAATCACATTAGATTGAATGCAAAAGCAGATACAGATTCCAGCTATAAGCTGGACAATAAACAGAACTTCAAAAATGTTAAACATTGTGACTCCTCTAACTTAAAAGAAAAAAAATCCAATTATTTTTACATTAATGGATTTTTATGATTTTGATGGAAGGAATACATATCTGAAGCACTTCCTGGTTTAATATCTAATATGGTAAATATCAATAGCTATACAGATGCTCCTCAACTTATGATGGGGCTATGTCCCAGCAAACCCATTATAAGTTGAAAATATCTTTAATAAACAGTACTTCTAATATACCTAGCTTATCTACCAAATATCGGAGCTTACCCTAGCCAGCCTTAAACTTGCTCAGATCACTTACATAGCCTACAGTTGAGCAAAATCATGTAACAAAAAGCCAATTTTATATCAAGTTAATATAAAAATTTTGAGTCAAAATTCAAAATACAGTTTCTACTGAAAGTCTATTGCTTTTCCCACCCCAACTTACTATGGTTTAAAAAAAATCATAAACCGTAGTAAGTTGGGGACCCTCTGTAATCCTCAAAAAGTAAAGCTCTAGCATCTTGTGTAATTTTTAGGAAAGAAAAGAATCTTGGGTCTAAAATGCTTGAGAATTGCTGTAGTTGATGGCCTGTGCTTCTTTCCATCCCTGAGATTTTTATGATTCTATGATATTATACTAATTCAGTGCTTGCTGAAAGTGTCCAAGCAAAGGAATTTCTCTGTTCCTTGCCAGGAGTGCCAACACTCAGGCTTTGCTATGACAGAGAGAGGATTTAGCGATGAGAAACCGACGATATTGTCCCTGTCCTCACAGAACTTCCAGTCTCTGTGTGGAAGATATAAACCCAAAATTCACAAAAGTAAATAAAATTACAGTGGCAATATGCTAGAGAGGAAAAGTAGTTGAAAGACGTTCTTTCATCAGGAAACAGTTTCCCCATGAAGTGATTGAGCATGTAATATATAAGAGCCTTTCAGACCGAGGAATCCACACATGAAGGGCACTGTGGGGGATGGAAAGAGCTATTGTTTCATCATGTCACCATGAGAGAGGGCTTGCGGCTGGCACACACGGACCTGGAAAAGAGTGAAGCTGAACCGTGGGCCCCTTGATGTTCCATGGCAAGCATGTTGGCATTTATCCTTTGCAAGGTATTTAGGAGGTTAATTTTTTTGTGTGTCATAACTTCTCTAAACCTGTTCTTTATCTTCATTGTTCCTCAAGTTAATTTCATAATAACTTGATTTCCCTGCCTGATCTTCCGTCATCCCCAAGAACCCCCCTCCTCTTTATTTTCCTTGTCTGGTTCATCACTGTTGAATTTTAGTTCCTTTTCTTCTCTCCCTTTGTTTGCATTCCTCGCACATTGACTCTTCAGACCTTTTTCTTTTCTTTTTTCTTTTCCTTTCCTTTCCTTTCCTTTCTCTCTCTCTTTCTCTTTCTCTTTCTTTTCTTTTCCCTCCCTCCCTCCGTCCCTCCCTCCCTCCCTCCCTCCCTCCCTCCCTCCCTTCCTTCCTTCCTTCCTTCCTTCCTTCCTTCCTTCCTTCCTTCCTTCCTTCCTTCCTTTCTTTCTTTCTCTCTCTCTCTCTCTCTGTCTCTCTCTCTCTCTCTCTCTGTGTCTCTCTCTCTCTCACCCAGGCTGGAGTGCAGTGGCCCAATCTCAGCTCACTGCAACCTCCACCTCCCAGGTTCAAGTGTTTCTTGTGCCTCAGACTCCCGAGTAGCTGGGATTACAGGCATCTGCTATCACACCCGGCTAATTTTTTGTATTTTTAGTAGACACAGAGTTTCACCATGTTGGCCAGACTGGTATCGAACTCTGTAACACAGGCAGTCCACCCGCCTTGGGCTCCCAAAGTGCTGGGATTACAGGTGTGAGCCATGTGCCTGTCCCAGACCTTTGACCTTTTTCACTCTGTGTCATCCTCTTCAACCTGACCATCCTCATTTATGAGCAGTAATCTCACTTCCAAATTTAGTCACAAAGTTGAGATTATCCACGTGGAAGATCTTTCTAATATTCTTTTCTGTATCAAAATCCTCTGTGTCCTTGTTCTTCCCTTCCATTGTTGTTCCCATTTGTGAGGATAAAAGTGTCTCCTTTCCTACATTTTCTATCTCTGACCTCGTCTCTCACATCTCTGCTAGCTTCTCCTCATCCTCCTGCCTGTTATTCCTCCTCCTGCCTGTTTCTTGATATGTGAGCATCCCCCAGGATCTCTCCTTGGCTGACTTCTGTCTTTCCTCTGAAGCTTCCTCCCCAGGGTTCTCTTTATGTCTGACTTAAGGATAGCTGATTCCCAATGGTATCTTTTGCCCTCACAGCTCTCCAAATGTTCCCAGTTCTCTCAAGCCTCACTGTCATACTACCATTACTTAGTACCACTAAAGGAGCACCTGTCACACTGTTTCATGGCAGTTTATTCTTTTGTCTACCTCCTGTTTGGACTGCCTGAAGGCAAGAGTTGGGATTTGCTAGCCCTTGTTTTTCCCCTTACCATAACAGTGAGTTGTGGTCCGTGAGTGATACTCATTTGATGAATCGAACGCACCAATTCCAAGCCTGCTTTACATTCCTGCCACTTTAGAGATCTCCCCACCTGGACATTCCAACTGGGTAATTTTTCATTTGCTATTGATTTATATACTATTCTGGTGAAGTTACCTTTTCCAGAGTACTGTTGAATAGGAGAGGGCATTATTTAAAAATTGGCACTTGACAAATCTGATTTTTTAAAAAATACAAACAAACTATGCTACAAGAAGTGGTTTAAGGCCAGGCACAGTGGCTCATGCCTGTAATCCCAGCACTTTGGGAGCTCAAGGAAGGCAGATCTCTTGAGGTCAGTCAGGAGTTCGAGACCAGCCTGGCCAACATGGCAAAACCCCGTCTCTACTAAAACTACAAAAATTACCTGGGCATGCATGGTGACTGGCACACACCTGTAATCCCAGTTACCTAAGTGGCTGAGGCATGAGAATTGCTTAAATCTGAAAGGCAGAGGTTGTAGTGAGCTGAGATCATACCACTGCACTATACCCTGGGCAACAGAGTGAGACCCTGTCTCAAGAAAAAAGAAAAGAAGAAGAAGGAAGAAGAAGGAAGAGGAAGAAGAAGGAAGAAGGAGGAGGAGGAAGAAGGAGGAGGAGGAGGAGGAGGAAGGAAGAAGGAAGCAGAAGAAGAAGAAGACAAAGAAGGAGAAAAGAAGAAGAGGAGGAGGAGGAAGAAGAAGAAGAGAAGAAGAAGGAGGAGGAGGAGGAGGAGGAGGAGGAGGAAGAAGGAAGAAGAAGGAAGAAGGAAGCAGAAGAAGAAGGAGAAGACGAAGACGAAGAAGAAGAAAGAGGAAAGAAGAAGAAAAGAGAAAAGAAAAAAGAAAAGAAAAAAGATTTAGCTGTTGGACTAGTCCACAAATTACTATTTTAAATCTTGCATCGAAAAAAAATTGTAAAGAAAACCATAGCTGTACTATGTTATAGTTATGGGGGTATTTACTTAAATAATGAATATTCACTGCATGTCTGTAATTTGTTGGAGGTATTTACAGACTATGAGGGGAATTCTAAGATGCATCAAAAGCTTTAGGGATTGGCTTGTGTGTTTCTTTAAGATGATTAATATTTCAAAATGTGTGGATTCAGGCGTACCACTACCATCTTTTTGCATGTCAATCATTGCTGTGGTTGTAGAATGAAAAGAGATATGTTTTTGAAGTAATTGGTTGAAGGGGGAAAATGAAGGGGATTCAGACTGTATATATAGGCTGAGGCAGGCAAACAGCTTGAGCCCAGGAGTTTGAGACCAGCCTGGGCAACATGGAAAAACCCCATCTCTACAAAAAAAAAAAAAACTTAGCTGGAGGGTAGTCCCAACTACTTGGGAGGCTAAGGTGGGAGGACCTATTGAGCCCAAGAGGTCAAGGCTGCAGTAAGCTGAGATCACACCGCTGCACTTCAGCCTGGGTGACACGGTGAGACCCTGTCTCAAAAAAAAGAATAATAATAAGGAAGGCTTCATTTGGCCATATTCCTCCAAAATAGGTTTAAAAAAAGAGTGTATACTTGGCCGGGCGCGGTGGCTCATGCCTGTACTCCCAGCACTTTGGGAGGCCGAGGCAGGCGGATCACGAAGTCAGGAGATCGAGACCATCCTGGCTAACACGGTGAAACCCCATCTCTACTAAAAATGCAACAACAACAACAACAAAAAAATTAGCCAGGCATGGTGGCGGGCGCCTGTAGTCCCAGCTGCTTGGGAGGCTGAGGCAGGAGAATGGTGTGAACCCAGGAGGCAGAACTTGCAGTGAGCCGAGATTGCGCCACTGCACTCCAGCTTGAGCGACTGAGCAAGACTCCGTCTCAAAAAAAAAAAAGAGTGTATACTTGTAATGACTCTCTCATATAAATGCACATATGTATATACACATACAAGCACACACATACAGATTTGATCTTCATAATTTGCAGATTCTATATTTGCTAACTTGCCTAGTCACTAAAATATATTTTTAACTCCAAAACTGACAGGCATGGGGCTTTTGTAGTTATTTGCAGACATGTATTGAGTGGTAAAAATGAGTCTCCCAATATACATGTTCTTAACTGAAATCAAACAAGGCAACATTCTGCCTTTTTGTTTCAGCTCTTGTGCAGTAAGGCATCGTTTTTGCAGTATTTAGTACCATGTTTTTTGCACTGTTGTGCTTTTGTTAGTGATTTTGTAGTCTAAGAGGGCCACAAGCACAGTGTTGAAGTGCTGGCTAGTGCTTCTGAGCACAAGATGGCTGTGATGTCCCTGATGGGGAAAAATCTGTGTTGTGGACAAGCTTTGTTGAGGCATGAGCCATGGTGCTGCTGGCCTTGAGTATTAATGAATCAACAGAATATATTAAACGTCTTTAAACATCAAACAATGTTATGTATTGATCAGTCAATGAAAATGTTGTGACCCCAGAGGCTCACAGGAGCCCTATATTTTTTCTAGCAGTAATAGTTCAGTATATGCTGATTCCGTGCCCAGTCCGTAAATAGCAAGAATCGACCGTGTCTGTGTGTACACATAAGTACGTATATATGTGTGCATGTGTGTATATGAGAGTGAGAGGGCCAAAGATTACCTGAGGTGGAGTTAACTAAGCCCCAGAGAGAAAAAGGGAACAGAAGAGATCATATCATGTACACATAGTTGTAGAGAACAAGAAAGGGGCATAGATAAAGTGACAGTTCCCTCGACTCGCCATGAAGTTTACTGTCAGCCCAGGGCAGCTTTATTTCTTTCTGAAGTGAGCAGAAATGGTCTAATAGAGTACAGGGTATAAAGGACTGTGCAATTAGTACTTCATGTGTGCTGAATAGTTTGGGGAGTGCCTCTAGAGTACTAATAGAAAGTCACTTTGTTCTGAAGACATTGATGAATTTCATCCTTCTCTTGTATCTTTAATTATTACTCTGGTTTACCTTAGCCATCTTTTTGCTCTTACAGCTGCCTTTTGATTTGTTTTTGTGTTGTTTAAGACCCAGGGAAATTGACTGTGTCCAGGGAGTAGGATTCTAGTCATTCAACCCCACGTTGAGTCTATTCAACAGCTAGATTGAGTCTATATTAAGGTGTCTAAACAAAATCAAACTAAGAAACCTAATTATGTCACCAAACTGTAGCAAACAAGCAAACTGTAGCTTGTATCCAAGCTGGATTTTTTTTATGAGGTTTTGGATATAGAAAGGGGTTGGGCTTGGAGGTAGGTGACTAACCAACTCTCTGGTAGAAACTCTTTCCTTTAAAAGAATAAAGAGATTATAGGGATTGGAGACCTTTATGTGTTATACTTTGGTGGGGACTTGTGTGTCTTAAAACAACCCTTGCCTTTTCTGTATTCTTAGCTGTAATGTTCTTTTAGAATATTACCCAAGTCTCTCATTTGCCAGAAAGATCGGTATTAGTCTGTCCTGTAATATGGCTTTACATGGTCTTATGATATTATTTGTGAGGCTGACTCTCATAGGTAACTGACAAATGAATGAAGTAGTATTTGCTCAAGTAGTAAAATTCTTGAGCAAAGCCACAAATAACTGGGGAGAAAAGTAAGATTACTGTGCAATTGAAATTCTAGAAGAGTTTTAATTTTTGGAGTAGCTTAGAATATTTACAGTAAAATGTACCTCCTTTACTTCTTTGTATTCTTTTGATGCGTCACATTCCAAATGCAAAATTTATGAAACTGTCAGAGGATCAACTTCTCTGGCAGATCTCTCATCAGTTCTTCCCTCGTTAAAAGAAGCTTCTTTTGAGACAAGTCTTTGTTAGTTAATCCTATCAACTGAAAACCTGCATTTCAAAACAATCAGTAAATACAAAGCAGAACCTCGCTTTGTTTAGGTGGTATCTATCAATTCTCTTGAAATCTATCAGGCTCTAGCTTCTGTAGCAGTTCTTGGCTGAGCTGCTTGTCTATTTAAACAGAAATAATATTGAAAGAATATTAACTTCTGAAGACTGGACTCAGAAATCATAATATGGTGGTCTATTCTTAATGCATGTAGAAAATGTGATATTTTGGCTCTTTTAATACACCTTTGTGAGTTGTAAAATAAAGACAGGACTACAAATAAAAATAATCCAAATACTCTATAAAATACAGATTTGTGCTTCCTGAAGTCTATAAAATCTCCTACCCTATATTAATATTAAAAATGTACAGGATCTTCTCTCATAAGGAAACACAGTTAGAATGACAAATTTTTAGTGTGAGATTATAAAGGGTGACAGAAGACACTTAAGAAGAAAATAAGCATGGAGTCATTTTTGTATCAAAAAGAAAATCCAGGCCAGGTGCAGTGACTCATGCCTGTAATCCCAGCAGTTTGGGAGGCCGAGATGGGTGGATCACCTGAGGTCAGGAGTTCAAGACTAGCCTGGCCAACATGGTGAAACCTCGTCTCTACTAAAAATACAAAAAATGAGCTGGATGTAGTGGCAGGTGCCTGTAATCCCAGCTACTTAGGAGGCTGAGGCAGGAGAATCACTTGAACCCGGGAGGCGCAGGTTGCAGTGAGCAGATGTCATGCCATTGTACTCCCACCTGGGCGACTACTTTATAAAATGAAATGCTTGTGTTCTAGAAAGTATTATAAACAGCCAAAATAACAAAGGAAAACTATTGTTTTAAAGCATGCTTGAATGAATAAACATTTCTCAGATCACTAATAGTTAATAACATTATTTGAAAGATTTGGGGATAATCTGGCTCACATTAAACATATTTACACTTTATTTTATTTTATTTTACTTTACTTTGTTTCATTTTATTTATTTATTTATTTATTTATTTATTTATTTATTTGAGATGGAGTCTCACTCTGTCACCCAGGCTGGAGTTCAGTGGTACAATCTCAGCTCACTGCAACCTCCTCCTCCCAGGTTCAGGCGATTCTCCTGCCTCAGCCTCTCAAGTAGCTGGGATTACAGGCACCCGCCACCACGCCCCACTAATTTTTGTATTTTTAGTAGAGATGGGGTTTCACCATATTGGCCAGGCCAGTCCTCAAACACCTGACCTCAGGTGATCCGCCCCCCTTGGCCTCCCAAAGTGCTGGGATTACAGGCATGAGCCACTGCACCCGGCCATATTTAGACTTTCAAATGCCTCATGAATTAAGTCAAGTTTTACTACATACAGATGCTAAGAAACATGAAAACAGATAGAGTTTTGCTGTATTCAGATCAGTACATTTATCAAGATAATTAGATTATTTAAGGGATTCAGTTGGCCAGACTTTGAAAAACTGTTTGGTTTTTGTTTTTCTAGAGAGCACAGTCAGACGAACTGGAAAAAATAGAAAAGCATGGCCGGTCTTCCAAAGACAAGGAAAATGCCAAGTCTCTGGACAAACCTGAGCAGTAAGCATGCCTTATAGCCGTGCAGAGGGCGTCCAGGCCATGGGTGGGCCCATTTTGTTTGGAAAATGCAATGCAGTGTCTTCAGTGCATACTTGTTATGAATGAGATGAGAATAAACATCTGTGGATGTGAATTATATTTTTCTTCTTAACTTGGCTTTATTTCCTTAGGTTCCTTTATGAACTGTCACTAATCCCCAACTTTTCAGAGCGAGTCTTTTGCATCCTGTTCCAGTCCACGTTTTCAGAAAGCATTTGCTCAATTCATCGCAAACTGGAATTACTACAGAAATTGTGTGAGGTAAGTTCTGGTCCAAAGAGAGCTGAACTTGAATCTCATTTAATTGTGCTCAGCCATGTTCATATTTCAGAAAAGCGTTCTTTTATTTACTCGAAGTACTCACCAAATTTGACGGATCACAGTCCCACAGAAGGGAACATTTTATGATTGACCTTCAAGATCAAAGCAAATGTTCCGAGGGGTGCCCAGGGCTGCAAGACCACATTGCTAGAATGTGGCCAGTACATGTTGGCCTCCAGAGACTTCTGTGTCCTCTCCTTTTGCCAAAACAAAATCTTCAGTTTTCACAGTCCTCTCAGACATCAGACTTCCAAAGGAATGTGATTTGAAGGCATTTTTCTTTACTTTCTTTCGTTGTCTGGAAGGACTCCTCCACAAATTGTTAATAATTATTCCAGCCAAATAATTTAGGAACAGCCATATGACTCAACAGAAGACAGATATTCTTCTGAAAACAAAAAATAAATGCTTGGCAGAAACAACCAATGTTAACATTTAAAACAATTTGTCAAATATCAGTAGTACCATTTGTTCTAGTTGCGGTAAATCATTTTGAAAAGTGAAAAGATGTTCTTAAAGGCTCACATTTTCAGAAGAAGTGACATGCAAATTTAAGTTAAACACAGTGTTTTGAAAGAAATGAGTGTGAGCTCTTTGGGGGTAAACCTAAATTTAGAAATTAATCTCTGCGTCTGCTTTTTGGTTTCCTCTGCTGAGGCCAAAAAATTTGTTTTGTTCCAGACATAGGCACAATTAAGACAATGGCAGATATATTAGTGATGTTATTTTGTAATGGTTCTCATTTGGCCTTATTTAATAGTTCTCATATATCCTTATTCTCATATAGCCTTAATAGTTCTCACACAACCTTGTTTTCCTTGCGATTACATCATAGACATGGCCTAACATAGCATCCCCCAGCTTACAGAGGCATACCTGAATGTTTGTGGGTGGTGCAGCTTTTACTAACTTTCAAGATACTGCTCTTAACATATACCTAATAATTAGGAATGATAAAGTTTGGTTGTGACCCAAAACTACTAATATAAATAGCTGGCATTGACTTGATGATTCAAACAAAACCTGGTATAGAAGTTGTTTTTTGTTGTTGTTCTGTTTCACAGACGTTAAAAAATGGCCCAGGGGTTATGCAGGTTCTAGGTTTGGTTCTTGCCTTTGGCAACTACATGAATGGAGGAAATAAGACTCGAGGACAGGCAGATGGCTTTGGATTAGACATTCTTCCAAAACTGAAAGATGTCAAGAGCAGTGTAAGTATTTTGCATGAGTGGACATAGGCAAATTGAGAATTCAATGTTTTGTTTAGTAATAAGTCTGAATGTAAAGCAGTTGTAATAAATATTTCTTTTATGTTCCTAGGCCAAATGTTTCTTTATGTTCTGAGCTAGAAAAAAGTAATGTCCATCAGATATTTGTGATTAATAATGTTTCCTAAAGTGAATAATTTTTATTCTTATGTCTAATTAATAATTACAACTTTTTAATATAAAAACAATATAAAATAACTTTTTATATTGTTTTAATATAAAAACAATAATTTCTTTTACTGTATCTTTCCCATGTCTGCTAATATTTATCCTTTTGGAATCTGAAGGCTAATTATTTTCTATGAGTTAGACAGTGTATCTCTTGTTTTTTTCTTTGTCATGTCAAGCAATGGAGGCCAATAGGTCCATATTTTGAAAATAACACAAAGATGAATAAAATGGCTTGGAAATAAAATATAAAAGATGATTCTACTCTGCTGCATATGATTTTCTCCTTGATACTGGTGCGTCGGGGGATGTCTAAGCCCTCTTGCAGACCTAATTATTTTTGGTACTACTTCTGCAGTTGTGTTTGTTTGAAATTAATATCTAAGCAATTGTGAGAGTGCCAGGAGAAATATGAGGTTAGGAATGATGGTTAGAGTCACAGAATGAAGTCTGAGATGATAAACTTAAAAAATAAAAGAGTTACATTTCTCTAATAAAAGAATCATCACACAAAAAAGTAAGATAAAGGAAATTCTGGACATGTTTTTGAAATATTAAGTTTAATAATTGGCTTGTAGAAATAAAAATATGTAGGATTGTCCTTCCTAGATAATGAAATAATTTCCTTCATGGGAGAGAGAGAGACTTTTAGACTGAGGCAGGACAATGGCATGAACACGGGAGGCAGAGCTTGCAGTGAGCCGAGATCGCACCACTGCACTCCAGCCTGGGCGACAGAGCGAGACTCCATCTCAAAAAAAAAAAAAAATATTTTCTGCCAGCCAACAATTTGTTTATTATTTTATATACAGATGATTCTCAATGTAAAATGGAGTTATGGCCTGATAAACCCATCCTAAGTTGAAAATACCATAAGTGAAAAGGCATTCAATACATCTAACCTAGTAAGCATCAAAGCTTAGCCTAGCCTGCCTCAAACATGCTCAGAACACTTACCTCAGCCTACAGTTGGGCAAATCATCTAATACAAAGCCTATTTTATAATAAAGTGCTGAATATCACATGTAATTTATTGAATACTGTGCTGCAAGTGAAAAACAGAATGGTTGTATGGGTACTCAAAGTATAGTTTCTACTGAATGTGTATCACTTTTGTACCATTGTAAAGTCAAAAAATTGTAAGATGACCCATTGTAAGTCAGTGTCTGTGTGTGTGTGTGTGTGTGTGTGTGTGTGGTCAAATTAATACAGATATTCATTCAACATTCTTTCATTGAGCATCTAGGGAACATGGACACTGCTTTTCCAACACTGAATAATTCGTAGTTCTTCCCTGGTACACCCACACATATGATGTTTTTATTTTTATAATTGTTTGTTCAAATGCTTATGTGTATGATACACATTTTCATAGAAGTCTTACTATAGAGAGCTGATAAATTACATTTGTTTAAAAAAAATGCTTAAGCCAAGTGCAATAGCATGAGCCCATAATCCCAGCTACTTGGGAGGACTTTTCGAGGCCAACCTGGGTTATACAGTGAGACCCCTTCTCAAAAAAAAAAAAAAAAAAAAAAAAAAAAGAAAGAAAAGAAGTCCTTTTCTTAACCTATGGTGATTCTTGAATACTCAGCAACTGCTTGTTGGAGTGAAACAACTTTTGCAAATAATATTGAAATACATAGCATCAATATCATGTTTAAATTATAGAAATGAACTGGAAATAGATTCTAGTGATCATATACAAATAAGAGATTATTTGTGGGACTTTTTTGGTATCAGTTTATATATTGTATTCAATCCTCTATTAGATTAAATGTCATTAATTTAGATAATCAAGGGGTAATCTAAAATAAAAATTTTAATATGTAATCAAGAAATAAGTTTTTAAAATAGTTTCACTTGTACTCAGAAGAGCTATGCAAAGTCTTCCTGAATTGGTTCTTTCTCTGTAAAACAAATGTAACTATACTTATTCCTTAGTACTGTTTATAGACCTCCATGGACAGAGCTGTTACTTTGATCACTTAGAATTTTCTCTTAGCACACCAAGTTTTGTTAATTGATTCAGGTGCTGCCAGCCGTTTCACTGAATTACAAGTTGGGAGAGAGAAAGGAACTCAAGTTGCTTACATCATGTTACAAGCAAATCCTGTCTAATGAGGGGTGTCTTTAATAGCTATATTACTGACTCATGTCAAACTTGATTATAAAGAGGTTTTGCTCTTTTTACAAATATAGAAAAAATCGTGGTTATATTAAACATTCCAGAGAATGTAGTTTGTATCATAGGGTTTGTTTTTAAAGTAAAATATATACCTGAGCTCTCAAATTCAGATTATCTACTACTACTTTGGAAGAATACACAAAAAAAGCTAAATAAAAATTAATGCCCCTAAATAAACCAGAAAGGAGGTGAAAAGGTATTTTTGAAATGTGTTAGATATGAAACAATTTTACCTTTTTTTAAATAGAACTACCCACATTGTCTTATTTATAAACACATGAGTATTAATTTGTCAAATCCCAATTGCTGACATAACAAATTATAATATTGGAATTGTTAAAAGCTCCCCTTTACTTAATATTGGAATTGTTGAAAGCTCCCCTTTACTTAAAATGATACTTAGCTTTTTTATTTCCCTAATCTATAAGCTAATGAGCCTCAATCAAAGTTACTGTTGGAGTGGTACCTATTTGTTCAGCTATATATCAATGCTAGCAATGTTTAATTATTTCCTTTAAGATAGTAGTTTTAAAACAAAAAATTATCAAACAAAACAATAAAAACACAAAATAATAAAATATACAAGACATGAGCTAAATTTCTAATTGAGGGGGGTAACAATTGGAAAGTATTTACGGTTTAGACTTTGCCCCTAAATAGCTGTGCTAAGATTGGAACACTGGGGAGAAAAATCTTTTAAGCCATCAAACTCCTTAGACACAATGGCCAAGACAATTCAAAATGTAAAATTTCACATTACATTCCAAATGTTCTCATGTATATATATGAATTTACTAGAATCTTTTTTGGTAACACTTTAAATTTAATTAGTTAAAAAATACGTTGTCACTGACTTTGGTCTTTCTGCCTAGGACAATAGCAGAAGCCTTTTGTCATATATTGTTTCGTATTATCTCCGAAATTTTGATGAGGTAAGACAATTTTTACATCTCGTCACATTCCATTATTCTTTATTTGTTGGATGATTTGGCAGTACTTTTTGTTGTTGTTTTTGGTTTGGAGATACCTGCCATTATTCTTTTTTATGCTGATAACCAATTTCTTTGACTATAATGGGGTTTTTTGTTCATTAGGATGCTGGAAAAGAACAGTGCCTCTTTCCACTGCCAGAACCCCAGGACCTTTTCCAGGCCTCACAGATGAAGTTTGAAGATTTTCAAAAAGATCTCAGAAAACTGAAGAAAGACTTGAAAGGTAACTTAAAATCCTGAACTCATGTTTTCTGTTTATGCTTTTTTAATGAGAGAAGGCAGACTTTTCAATGTTTTTAGAGAAAAGTAATCTTTCTTATCTTTATAGAACTAAATTTGTGTGTGTGTGGCAAAAGAACAATTTTGTCTATATTCTTTGGTTGTTTAAAACGTTATGTGTGTCAAAAATTTGGTTATTAAGTAATACCTTGGTTATTTCAGTTAATCTGTTTTGTCAGGAATAAGTTTACATTTTGTTTTCATTTTCATTTTATAACCAAGAACATTTGGGTATTGGTCGTGTCATGGTTGGATACAAATTATGTCATTGTTATAATGGAAGATAAATAGTCCCTCCCCATTTTCCCTTGGTGTACTTGCCCAAGATTTTCTGGCTTATGAACTTTCCTGGGAACAAAATATCTTCTTCTACTTAAAAACCACATGCAAGTATATTGTTTTATTACCAATCAAGCTTTATATAAAATTATTTTGAAGAATAATAGGCTGAAATTTTTCAAATCTCTAAATTAAAAGTAGCATTTACAAAAAAGCAAATAGTTTGCAGATTTTTTTATTTTGTAAGTAAAATTCCTGCTACCCCCTTTTCTTGATATTCTTATTGAGTTGTGAACACCTCAGCTATCTATTTCAGCTTCTTTCTTGCTGTATTACATAGAGATAAGGAGTAAATACATTTACCTGAGCTTTTCATTTGATATTGTGTTACTATACGAGAAGAAAAGGCCTGGTTACCCCTGTCCAGAAACCAAAAAACATAGAACTTTTTAAGAGACTCCCAATTTTGAGATATGTTTATCCAAAGATACTGATCTGTAATCAAATTCATCGAGTTGTTATATTCTAGTCACAGATATTTTAAAATGGATTTCAGTGAGCATAGGGACATTATGTAGTATGCTTACAGTTCTTGTATATTCAACAACATTTATTATGGACCTGGCTCCTATCAGACATTTGCTAGGTGCTGTGGATCCACAAAGGTTACAGTCATCGCTGTTGAAGAGGGCTGAAATTCTGTCACCTAGACGTACCCTGTTGGAGCCTTACAAGTTGGTGCTTATTGGCTGAGGCCAAGAAAGACTGCCTTGACTTGCTCTGTTTTTCATACAATAATAATAAATAAAACTATATTACATTTGTATAATCTTATGGTACTGTGCATTTTAAGCTAAGAATGAATTCTTAAAGCAACAGAAAGAAAACACTCATGCTATAGTATTACACTTCAACCCGAAGACAGGCATCTTGGTTTGCTTATGAAATTTACACACACTATGAGGTGGTGCTAGAGGCATTTCTGGGGCATCTGGAAAATACTTCCCACTTCAATCAATAGTTCAGTCTCGTAAAGTGGGATTTCATAGTTTACAGGTGATCTGATAAAGGAGCGGAATGGGTGACCCTATTATCGGGATATCAGGATTTATGTTTGCTTTCCGGAGTTGCATCACTTTGGAATGTTATCCCCCTTCCTTAAGATAAATCCACAACTTCTTACTATAGGCATTAAATATACATGTAACTATGAAAATGGCAAGTTCTCGCAAGACTTGGAGCTAAAAAGAAATACTTACCTAACACCACATAGTGGGCTTGAAAAGACAAGCAGCCAGTCGGGCACAGTGGCTCACACTTGTAATCCCAGCACTTTGGGAGGCCGAGGCGGGCGGATCACCTGAGGTTGGCAGTTCTTGACCAGCCTGACCAATATGAAGAAACCCCGTCTCTACTAAAAATACAAAGTAGCCGGGCGTGGTGGCACATGCCTGTAATCCCAGTTACTTGGGAGGCTGAGGCAGGAGAATCGCTTGAACCCAGGAGGTGGGGGTTGCAGTGAGCTGAGATTACACCATTATACTTCAGACTGGGCAACAAGAGCGAAACTCCATCTCAAAAAAAAAAAAAAAGAAAGAAAGAGAGAGAGAGAGAGAGAGAAAGAGAAAGAAAGAAAGAAAGAAAGAGAGAGAGAGAGAGAGAGGGAGGGAGGGAGGGAGGGAGGGAGGGAAGGAAAGGAAAGGAAAGGAAAGGAAAGGAAAGGAAGGAAGGAAGGAAGGAAGGAAGGAAGGAAGGAAGGAAGGAAGGAAGGAAGGAAGGAAGGAAGAAAGAAGAAAGAAAGAGAAAAGAAAGAAAGAAAAAGAAAGAAAGGAAAAGAAAAGAAAAGAAAGAAAGAAAGAAAAAAAGAAAGAAAGAAAGAAAGAAAGAAAGAAAGAAAGAAAGAAAGAAAGAAAGAAAGAAAGAAAGAAAGAAAGAAAGAAAGAAAAGACAAGCAGCCAGCGCCTCTGAATACTATTTTGACATCTGCATTTGCCAGCTCCAAGTGCTAGGTGCCCACATTTGGTAGCACAGAAGATGAGATATTGAAAGAGCCTCTTAGCAATTTTTGAGTACCTCAGAGTTTAAAGAGAGGATTTTAACCCTGAAGGTTTACACTTTATATCAGGGAAAGATGAACTTATCTTTCAGATATCATCAGACCTGTGCCCTTGGTCAACAACGATCACATTTGCCTGGCACAGTATTTTCCTCAGTCTGAACACAGCTTGTTACAATTTGATAGAATTTGTTGAAATGGGGAGTCTCATGACCAAATGAATGTAGCAACTGCTAAGTTAAAGTGAAAAGGACTTCATGGTATCCTCCAAAAAAAAAAACAAAATATAGGGGGGTTTGCAATTGTCCCATTCATTACAGAGCACTTTTTTCACAGAATCTCTGGTGTGTTCTGTAGTCACTGAAACGTATTTTGAGAAATGCAAGGCTGGGGTACTGTGTTAGTAACAGAAGAATGGCATTTACCTTTGAGGAGCTTACAGGGAAGGTTGGAGAAATGATACTATAGTTGATGAAATAATGTAATTATATATTACTCTTAAAAAATGGAATCAGCTCAAAGAGCTATTTACAAAGCTGTCCAACTCTGAGGATTAAAAACTGACAAATCATAATTTACCTCATTTTTTTTTTTTTTTTTTTGCTTTTCTAAAATGTGGGGTTTTCCATGAAAAACAACATGTTTTATGATACGAGGAAGGAAATCTAATGGACTGAAATATAAATTCAGTTACTGGGAAATGAAGATATATCCAAATGTAGAATTTCATATCAACAATGCATGAAATCTGCCTCATGTCCTTTTTAGGAATGAGAGGGATATAAATAGATATGTATGTCCATCTGACTAAATGGGAGTCAAATGGAAAATTATTGGATTATGTTATTTTAGGAACAATTACTTTGAAATAATGTCTACTTTGATCAAAGTAGCCTATTAAAAATGATTCTTTTTCTTTTTCTTTTCTTTTCTTTTTTTCTTTCTTTCTTTTTTTTTTTTTTTTTTTTCTTTTTTTTTTTTTGACAGTCTTGCTCTGTTGCCCAGGCTGGAGTGCAGTGGCACAATCTCGGCTCACTGCAACCTCCGCCTCCCCACCTCCTGGGTTCAAGCAATTCTTTTGCCTCAGCCTCGCGAGTAGCTGGGATTACAGGCACATGCCACCACTTCCAGCTAATTTTTTGTATTTCTAGTAGAGACAGGGTTTTGCCTTGTTGGCCAGGCTGGTCTCGAACTCCTGACAAAAATGATTCCTTCTACATGATCAAGTGAGGGCCTTCATTTAAGAGGATTCATACAGCCACATTTTGTTCCCCAAAGGCAAGTTGTTATAAAAGGTTTAGAAAATAAGATAATATATATAAAGCATTTCTCTCAATACCTTTCATACAATAAATATCCAATAAATCTTGGCCATTCATAATAAGGTAAACATAGAATAAGCAGTGTGATTAGTTTGATAAAGACAGATAAGCAATAATCATAGTAGCTCATCTACTGGCTCTAGCACTTCTGTTTCTGCTTAGAGACTTGGTTTTTATTTCTAAGGAAAGGCTGAAAAATAATGTGTTATGGCTCAGACATTTTAATGAGACAACTGAATCTCATTTTAGCATTTTATAATAACATCCACTGTGTTTAGTTTCTCTGCTCACTCCCAAGATTTCCATATTTCCTCAGGGTGCTTCCCTGGCTTTCTTAGCTCAGTGACTTGTAGTTCGTTAAGCAACCTGATCTGCTTTTGATCTCTTCTGGCTGTCAGCAGCTTTCCTTGATGTAGTCATGCCAAATGATGACTCTGTTCCAGTGCATTTCTTGAATAGGAATTGTAGCATTTGCCACATGACTTAAATCAACTCAACATGCACAGAGCATTGAGTAATTAAGTTACCGGAACTGGAGGAGAATGTTCTCATGCAAGTTCTTCTCTGTATCCTCTTTCTTTCTGTTCTTCCTCCCTGCAGTCACACACTCTCTCTCTCTCTTTTCAGTATCTGAGTTGAAAACACGTTTAAAATTCATTAACTATACCTTCAAGTGGAAGCAATGTCCATGTCCAGAGATTTATAGGAAAAACCAGTTCTCAATTTTGTCTATATTTTATCTTTGGCTTACAGCTACTACTTTGTAACTATTACATGTAAATTGTTCATTTCTGATATTTCCGTTTTTCCCCTTATGTTTGAGGAGAGGAAACAAATAAGCTTTTTTAAAACTAACATTTTACAGTAGTCCTCCCCGCCCATCCAATTCTTTACTTTCCTTGGTTTCAGTTACCCATAGTCAACCTTGATCCAAAAATATTGGGGAAAATTTCAGAAATAAACAATTCATATGTTTTGCATTGGGCACCGTTCTGAGTGGTATGATGGACTCTCCCGCCCTCCGCCTTCATCCCTTCTGGCACGTGGATCCTCGCTTAGTTCAGCGTATTCTTGCTGTATACACTACCCACCTGTTCGTCACTTACGAACCCAAGCTTTTTGGCAATAGGGACCAGTTTCATGGAAGACAGTTTTTCCATGGACAAGCCAGGGAGATGATTTCAGGATGATTCAAGCGCATTGCATTTATTGTGCACTTTACATCTATTATAATTACATTGTAATATATAATGAAGTAATTATACAACTCACCATAATGTAGAATCAGTGGAAGCCCTCAACTTCTTTTTCTGCAGCTAGATGGTCCCATCTGGGGGTGATGGGCGGCAGTCACAGATCATCAGACATTAGATTCTCCTAAGGAGCAGACAACCTAGATCCCGCACATGCGCAGTTCACAGTAGGGTTCTGGCTCCTGTGAGAGTCTAACGCTGCCGCTGATCTGACAGGAGGCAGAGCTCAGGCGGTAATGCTTGTGATGAGGAGCGGCTGTAAATAGACATGAAGCTTTGCTTGCTCGCTGGCCACTCACCTCCTGCTGGGTCGCCTGGCTCCTAACAGGCCACAGACCAGTAACCGTCTGTGGCCTAGGGACTGAGGACCCCTGACTTAGGAGCCATCTTGGTTATCAGACCAACAGATCACAAAAAGGGTGAGTATAGTATGATAAAATGTTTTGAGACAGAGAGACCACATGCATGGAACTTTTAGAGTATATTGTTATAATTGTTCTATTATTATTATTTTTAATCTCTTACTGTGCCTAGTTTATAAATTAAGCTATAGCATAGGTATGTATGTATAGGAAAAAGTATAGTATATATAGGTTTCAGTACCATCTGCTGCTCCAAGCATCCACTGGGGATCTTGGAAGGTATTCTCCATGGATAAGGCAACACTACTGTTTTATGATTTTTTTAGTTAAAAAAATTTTATTGAAGTAAAATATAAAATTTACCATCTTTACCATTTTTAAGTTATATTTTAATATTAATATCTATTTAGCATAGGAGCTTTAGACACCTCAAAAAATGTAGAGAAGAAAACATTTGTATTTCTATAGTTCAATGATAAATAATTCTTATATTTTGTTCTGTTTATATCTGGTAGGTGAGTGTTTATCGCATGTGCATACATATATGAATTATTCTATTGGGATCATGATGCACATAATTATTGCAATTTTTGTTCACTCATTTTCTGGTTTATAATAGGATAATTTAATTTTATTTATTTACATATATTCTATTAATATTTTCTTTCTGATTGTCTATTTGATAAATTTT
Source organism: Macaca nemestrina (assembly GCF_043159975.1). Lineage (NCBI taxonomy): Eukaryota > Metazoa > Chordata > Mammalia > Primates > Cercopithecidae > Macaca > Macaca nemestrina. Next base: position 8,833,273 of record NC_092125.1, on the reverse strand, counting down.
TAAATAGTCTCTTCCTAACACCTCCAATAACATTTAAGAAAATGTACACAGTATTCCTGTTAATTTACTTGGTAATCCTAAATGTTAACATATTTTGTAAACTATACAATTTTATAACTTGCTATAAATTTATGTAGTGTATTCTTATAAATAAGATGAATGTTTTAGAACATTCTAACTAGCAATTGAACTCCTTCTACTTTCTTTTCAATTTTTTTCCAGACTTTGGGTACTGTCATTTTTCTTAAAAACATTACTGCTGTTTAATAATTATTATGTAATAACATTTATGAATATAGTTAAATAATTACTGTGCTACCATTGTTGCATCTCATACTCCCCCCACCCCACCGCCCCGCCCCGAGCTTCACATTTGGTGTTCTTTCAGTGTGAGTGGGTGGGTGTTAAACTTAGTCCAGGCCAGGCGCGGTGACTCACGCCTGTAATCCCAACACTTTGGGAGGCCAAGGCGGGTGGATTGCTTGAGGTCAGGAGTTCAAGACCAGCCTGACCAACATGGTGAAACCATGTCTCTACTAAAAATACAGAAATGAGCCGGATATGGTGGTGGGCGCCTGTAATGCCAGCTACTCGGGAGGCTGAGGCAGGAGAATTGCTTGAACCTGGAAGGCAGAGGTTACAGTGAGTGGAGATCGCACCACTGCACTTCAGCCTGGGCGACAGAGCAAGACTCCATCTCAAACTGAAAAAAATTGTTCCCCCTTGTTTTGGAATGATAGTTTCACCAGAAATAGAGTTCTAGACTGACTGACTTTTCATCAGTATTTTGAAGATATTTTTGTTTTCTTCTGGTACCTCTTATTACTGATAGATGTGTTGTCAGTAATTTTCATTTTTTTGTACATAAGCTGTCTTCTCTCTGATGACTTATATAATCTTCTTATTGTCCTTATTCATTTTGGCTTTCCTTGGATATGTATGGTATGAATATATTCTTTTAAAATATTTTGTATTGCTCTGTATTTAGAGCTTCCTGTTAAAATACTGATGGCTTCCTTAATGTGTAGACAAATTTCTCAGCCCAATTATTATGTCTGCCCAAGTATTACTTCACTTTTCTCTTTTTTCCTGAAACTCCTTTTTAGATGTACATTGGTCTAATCCCTTTTAGCCCCTTGATCTAATCCCCATGTCTCCTAACATCTCGTTCATATGTTTAAAATCACCTTCCACCTTTTGCTATTATCTTCATGCATTCCTCATCATTATCTTCTAGTTCATTCATTCTCTCTTGACTCCGTTAATTCTAATGTTTATGTTATCAATGCAGTTACTTTAAATCATAATGATTCTTGTTTCCAAGATTCCTAATACGTTTTTATCATGTTCATTTTGCCTCTAATTTCTTATTCTTGTTTTGGATATTTATCTTCCTTTTATCTCATTGATATTTGTAAAAATATATTAAAGTCCTTTTCAGCTTTAGTTTCATCTGAAATGAATTCATCTTCCACTTAGTGATTTTTGTAAGTTGTCCTTCAGAATCACTAGTTTCCTATGTGGTGTTAGAATGATGATTTTTATAAAAGTGTCAAGTTCACAATTGCAGATTGAACTGTTCATTCTATTCTTTACCCCCTTCTCTACTGCACTTGACTAGTCTTTTTAAAAAAAAAAAAAAAGTCAGGAAATTATGGCCTATGGGCTACACCTGTCCTCTTTTGTAAATAAAATTCAGTTGGAACACAGCCACGGCCAATCATATACATATTAGCTATGACTGTGTTTGTGTTACAACTGCAGAGTTGAAGAATTGTGATAGAGACCTATCAGGGAATGTGTCCCTCCCTGAGTCCCTTCTCCTGACCCCCAAAATCGTTCACTGTCTTTTGATGTTTTTTTCAATTGCTTTAACTTGGCCTGCCTTTGGTACCCAAGTCACAACCAAAGCTTCTAGCAGCAGCATGGAGCTCCTGCCCTGTGGACATATTAGGTTTATTGTAGATCCAGTCTCCACACTAGTGAATGACCTGACTGGGGTCTGGTCTGGGAAGCTCTGGCTACTTACTCTTGCTGCCCCAGGCATAGAGTTGCATGTGGGCTACAGCCCTAGGAAGCCGTGAATTGTAGATGTTTTCATCCTCCTTGCATGAGTTTGGGAGACCACTTACCACTCTGGGTTTCCAGTACAGAGACTGGTTCCTTTCCCTCCTATCTATTCTCTCCCATCCCCAGTCCCCACATAAGCCAAGATCTTTACTTATTCCTCCACAATCACAGTTCGGTGACTTCTACTTATGCCCTGTTTATTAACTTGGGCTCCTCTACTATTTCTGGTCCAAGGAGATATTTACATTTTTTAAAAGCATACTATGTCTGCTTAGTTTCCTCTTTATATGTTACCATTCACTGCTCTGTGTTTTCAACAGAGGAAAAGCTCAGGCTATAAATTCGTTGTAAGTTCTGTTTGACTGGACTTCTGTATTCACCTTTATATCTTACATTTTTCCTCACTGAAAATTATAGCAGAAACATTTTTCCATAGTATTTAATATACTTCAAAAACTGCTTAGGATGGTTTCATAATTCGTCTCATGAAGTGCTGTAATTTAGTGAGTAATTTGATTCTTGTAGGAAATTAGACTCCTCCCAGTTTTCACTACTCTTAAGTATATAATGTTGGACATTCTTATTCATAGCCCTTTTAAAAGTTGTATCTCTGGTTGTTTCTTTAATGTAGATTCAGATTTATAATTACTGGATCAAAGGCAATGAACATTTTTTCAAGTTCTCAATATTACCAAATGTTATAAAAATGCTTTCTAGAAGGAAAACTGATTAATTTTAATGGGTGAGTTGTTTCTTAAAGTAAAACAGAATAATAAAATGTATGAAATTTACATTAGTATAGAATCTTAGAGACATTATGATCTCATACCTTAATCATGTAACAAATGTTTATTAAATTAACAGAAAATAAAAAGTAGATTCTTTCCTCATAGCTCATAGACTAAAAAGAGGACTGTTGATGATATGAATAACCACTATGCAGTATACAATTTTTTTCATTATATAGAAACACAGAAGTAGTAGTTGTTAGGTATACTTGGAAAATTATATTTAAATTGGACTTAGAAAGATCTGTCAAATTCTCCCAAGAGGAAAAAAAAAATAGAATTTCAAGAATGGGAAAGAGCATGAGCAAAGTCACCCATCCTGTAACCATTTGGACTTTGATTATTTACTGGTTCCTGATCCCAGAAGTCTCTCAATTTATATCAGGTATATATCTAACAGATATAAAATATTCATACCTGAGATGGGACTCATTGCAGCAGAATTCACAACCAGGGTGAAGACTGTGCACATATGTGGTTTTAAAAAGCCTCCCAGCTGGTAATTCTGATATGTCTTTCAAAGTAACTTGCTATGACTACTCTCTATCACTATTTTACATGTATTAGCTCATCTAATCCCTATGCCATAGAGAGGATCATTAATCCTCTCTTTAGTGATTGGGTAACTGCAAGTTAGAGATAGTAAATACCCTACAAAAGGTCACATAGTGCAAGCTGAGGCTGGATCTGGGCCTGAGGAAGCTGATCCAGAGCTCACCCTTTTAGCTCAACACAAACACCGCTTCCTTTTGGGGTTCACTGCACAGAACCCTTCAGGGAAGGTTGAGAAGACAAACATACAAATATAATTGCACTGAAGTACAGTAACAACCATGAGAAAGTAGGAGCAGGGGGCAGAGTGGAGAGTGAGCCTAATTCTATCTAATTGGTTAGAACAGGCTTGAGTTAGGTAGTACCATGAGAATTGAGTCATGAAGTATAAATACCAGATGAAAAAATTTATAGGAGAAAATTTGAATAGATGGGCCACCAAGTTCAATGAGATGAAATTAATGTATCTTCGAATTTTGAGCAATCTGACATGATTCAAATACTGGCTGAGTAAAGAGAAGTGGAAAGCAGTAAAGACATAGACGTAGGTAGTGGGCAGATCAATCCCACATAGACAGGCAGGAAGATTCTGAGTGAACAAGGGGTGTGTGTTTGATGGAGTGGGGTGGTGTTGGAAAGGAAATGAAGGAGGAGGCAGACAGGCATTTCAGGCAGAGGAAATGTCCCAGGGCCCCAGCATTCTTAGAACACAGTGACCATTAGATGATAGAAAATGTTTTCTGATTATAGAAGCTCTACAAATGTGTATACTTTATAAGGAATTTTCATTTTACTCTAAATGCAAGTATCCAGCCATTGAAAGATTCTATTGGGGGAAATGGAGTGATATGATTTATGTCTTGAAAGTACTGCTCTGGCAAGAGGAGAATTTGTGAGACCAGTTTGGAAGCAATTGTGATTTTGACAAAGGAGGGAGACAGAGGAGCTGGGAAGAGCTAAACAAATCTTTTTATTTTTAGGGACAATCAGTGTTCTAGATAGTAACTGTTTAGAATTTTCTGTAATCTATGTAACATATAAATGCTTCTTAATAAAATTGTGTCATTCCATGATTTCCTTCAAGTCAGTGGTATGTAGGTTACTGTGATGTTTTACTGTTTGAGATATTTGCATTTCTTTCCAGAAGATTTGAAAGAAACATTTTCATGTGTGATTTTTTTTCCAGTTGACAAGCCTCAAGTATTTATCTTTCTCCTCAATCCTTTCTCCACACAACATGCATGTGTACTCAACCTAAATCAACATTTTTCAGTATTCTTTGACTTTTTTAAACTATGAATCTCAAAATATGTATTACTTTTGTGTCCGGAATTGGTTCCTTCCGGTGGGTTCTTGGTCTTGCTGACTTCAAGAACGAAGCCACGGACCCTCGTGGTGAGTGTTACAGTTCTTAAAGATGGTGTGTCCCGAGTTTGTTCCTTCGAATGTTTAAATGTGTCCAGAGCTTCTTCCTTCTGGTGGGTTCATAGTCTCGCTGACTTCAGGAGTGAAGCCACAGACCTTTGCAGTGATGTTACAGCTCATAAAGGTAGTGCAAACCCAAAGAGTGAGCAGCAGCAGCAAGATTTATCGTGAAGATTGAAAGAACAAAGCTTCCACAGCGTGGAAGGGGACCCAAGTGGGTTGCTGTTGCTGGCTTGGGTGGCCAGCTTTTATTCCCTTGTTTGGCTCCACCCATGTCCTGCTGATTGGTCCATTTTACAAAGTGCTGATTGGTCCATTTTACAGAGTGCTGATTGGTGCGTTTACAATCCTTTAGCTAGACACAGAGCGCTGATTGGTGCATTTTTATAGAGTGCTGATTGGCACGTTTACAATCCTTTAGCTAAACACAGAGTGCTGATTGGTAGAATAAGGATAGATTTTGTTATTTCTTGCAAACCGTCTCAGAAGTCCTTTGAGAGTGTGTGGTAGTAGGATAATACATGTTACACTATTAACTTTTAGCAAACTTTACTTTTGTTGAAAACCTTGTAAGTCTGGGATTTCAATTATTCTTTGCTATTAATAAGACCTCATTCAGCCCATGTTAACTTAAAATTGGTATATTTGGCTCCTTCCTAATACTGTAAGTACTTTAAGGCTTGGCTGAGTGCAAACAACTCACAGGTTTGAGCGGACCAATTATTAGGCAATTTTCCTAACTCTGCTTCTATAAGAGTTTCCTTATCACTTACTGAATAACCATTGTGTCTTTTTCCCTTAATCGCCCAAGAGGAACCATTTATTGTCCTGTCCTGAAGGGAGTTCCTCCTAGATCTGGTCGAACCTTTGTATGGTCATCAATTAAGATTTAGATCCCCTGATAGGAAACCTCCTGGGCTAAGGATTTTTGATAGGAAGGCTAGGGTTGTCAGTGGCCTCAGTGCTTTCGGGCTATGCCCTTGTTTACACTGACAACAAGGTGGTATTGGAGTGTTAAAGGGTCATGGAGAAGACCTTCAATTATCAATTATAGGTTTTTAATTTACCCTGGCTTTTAAAGGAATAGGGTACACTGTTTTTTCTTTACTACTTCCATCTCTCTTTCTTTCTCTTTGACTTCTTCTTTGTGTCTCTCTTTCTGACTCCCTCTTTGTCTCTATCTCTTCCTCTCTTTCTCTCTCTCTCTCTCTGACTTTCTGTCTCTTTCTCTCTTTCCTTTCTGCTGGTCTTTCCCTGCCTCTGCTAGCGACTTATGCTGCTGTTCTCCCCTCTCCTTTCCCTTTTTGATGGCTTCAGCAGTGTAAGACTGCCACCTCCTTAGGTTTTTGCACTGCGTGCAATAACTCCATGATTTCCTTGTGGTATTTAATGGGGGTTCCCCCAGAGGTTAGGAACTCCCTTTCTTTCCATATTGCAGCATGGGCATGTAGGATTAGATAAGCATACTTACTATCTGTAGCAAAGTCTCCCAATTACAACTGAGGAGGTCTTGCTGATTTCAGGAATGAAGCCACGGACCCTCATGGTGAGTGTTACAGGCTGTCCCAGGATTCCTCGGATGGTAACAGATCATGAGAACAGTCGTCCAGGACAGGAGATTAACACTGAGAAAGCTGCGCCAGTGTCCAGGAGAAAGTCCGTTTCCTGGCCCTAATGGTTAAACATACCTGGAGCTCAGTGAGGGTGATGACATGAACTGGCACTTGCCCTAGGCACCTTCAGTCCTGTTGTTGGATCATCTGGTTGGGGGCTTCTGACCCAGAGAACCTTTGTCCTCTGGGGCAGTGCACCTTCCAGTGATTGCCTCTGCATAGTGGACATGGGCAAGGGGGTAGTTTGCTTCTTGTTGGACAATCTTTTTTTAAGGTGTCCTTGTAAACCACACTGGTAACAAACCCTACCAGGTGATTGGCCTGCTCCATTTTCTGTCCTCTCTGAACCACCAAAGTTTGTTTGTCTGAGGGCCATGACTAAGGCTGTGGCCTTTCTCTGATCTTGCTTTTCCTTTTCACCTGTTCCTCTTGGTACCTATTATAGAACACCAAGGTTGCCAGGTTTAATAATCCCTCCAGATTTTTTTCAGGGTCCAGGGCTCACTTTTGGAGCTTTCTCCTGATATCTGTGGCTGACTGGGAAATAAACTTATCTTTTAGGATCAATTGACCCTCAAGTGATTCAGATGACAGGGGAGTATATTTTCTTAAGGCCTCCCTTAGCTGCTTGAGGAAGGCAGAAGGATTTTCTTTCTTTCCCTGAGTTATGGTAGACATCATTGAATAATTCATGGGCTTTTTCCTAATTCTCCTTAGTCATTATAGAACACAGGTCAACAGATGTTTGCAACTCCAGTCCCTATGATCTGAGGCAAGGTCCCATTGGGGATCCATACTGGGGATGGCTTGCTGACCGGTAGGGAATTTGTCCCTTTCTTGCTGTCATTCTATCATTTACATGAGTAAGACACCAGGTATCTCCAAACTCTCTGGCTGCAACTAAAGCCACATTTTTTTCATTAAAGGCCAGGGTTTGATCTAACAATAGCATGACATCTCTCCAAGTGAGATCGAAGGTTTGCTCTAGACCCTGTAGGACATCTGTGTACCTATCAGGATAATCTGAAAACTTCCCCACATCTGCCTTGATCTGCTTTAAATCAGAGAGGGAGAAGGGGACATGTACCCAGTTTGGGCCAAATTCCCCTCCCACTACAGCTTGAAGGGTACATAACTGATAGCCCGGGGCTTCTGTGGTCCCTTGGAGATTTCTTTCCTTGTTTCCTTCTGGGTAGGTGAGATTAGAGGAGGCTTATCATTAATAGGAAGGGGAGCTATAGGGAGGCTAGGATATTGGGGGTAAGCTGAGAGGTCCTTCTGTGGGATGTAAATTACAAACTTTGCATAGTTGTGGATTCTCTTTCAGTGAAAAGAAAGCTTGGACATAAGGTATTTCACTCCATTTGCCTTCCCTCTTACAGAAAAGGTCAAGCTGCAGGATAGTGTTGTAATTTATACTTCCCTCAAGTGGTCATTTTTCCCCATCAGAGAGAGTATTGGGGCCAAGCCGTAGTGCAGAAAAAAATGAATCACCTCTTTTTCAGGGTTTGCTGGTCAAATTGGTCCCAATGGCTTAGGATGCATTTCAAGGGTGAGCCTGTTGATACCTGTGTTTCCCATCTGAAAGACAAAATCGCCCACAGTTTTGGTTTATTTGTTTCTCCCCCTGCCCAAGAATCTGCAATGGTCCCTGGACCCTGCTGATCGGAATAGTTGCACTCACCAACGCAGCAGCAGAAACACCTCTTGCCCAAGAACCTGCAACGGTCCCTGGACCCTGCTGATCAGAATAGTTGTGCTCACTGACCCAGCAGCAGAAACACTCGTTTTCCTCCTAGACCACAGGGAGGAATGAAGAAGGTCGGATTTAGTGGTCCTTACCGACTCGTTCTCGAAAACCTGCACCCTTGCCTGTACTCCCAGACCACAAAGAGAACCAAGAAAAATTGGATTTAGTGGCCCTTACCGATGCATTCTTGAAAATGTGTTAGAGTCCTAAGCATTCTCCTGATAGTATTGGGACTTTGCCCCTGTCCTAAAAGATGTTATGCCCCAAAAATGAAGTGGAGGGCCATACCCTGAGGGAGGGAAGGGATCTCCAGGGTTGGAAGAGTGACGCCTTTTGTCCTCACTGGAATAGAAAGGATATCATTTCTGAGGCTCCCCATATCCTAGCATGAGGATTAGCTTTTGTCAGGCCTGCTAGTCTGAGGAGGGATCCTAAAATTCCAGATAGTGACCCCCGCCCCCATGATGGGGCTTTGGGCAAAAATTATGTCTTTCTGATTGGTGAGCCTGGGAGCCTAAAGAAGGTAACAGAGTCCTGAAGTTCATATTAGAAATCATTCTTATAGGAGAAACTAGAAAAGCACCAGAGACAGGGAGTGGTTTTTAGAAGCAGGACTAGCCTCGGAGAAGAAAGGCAAGAGGAAGTTTGTCTGACAGGTATTAGGACCCAGGAGACAAAGGTCAGGATAGATAGGCTATATGGGCGAGTTTCACTTGGGCGACGTAACTTTGAGAGTTCCACTTATGGCCGCGGGGTCAACCAACTTGTTGTCGAGATCCCAGAGCTAAATGGCTCTCCTCCCTGTCAACCTTGGCTCAGCCCAGAAGTACAGGAAAAGCGGAAGCTGGTTCCAGGCAAACCAACACTAGAGAGCCTTTTCCCAGAAAGCCTGACACCTGTGTCTGTAGTCCAGTGGCCACGCTAGTTGCTTTTAACTGGCCGACAGGTGCCCAGTATTTAGCCCCCGAATTCTAAGGAAAAATAGGACAGAATAGCAAGTGAAAGGGGTCCGATGGTACTCACTGCTTGGCAATAGTCGATAGTCCCTTTGTGGTTGCCAAAATGTGTCTGGAATTGGTTCCTTCCAGTGGGTTCTTGGTCTCGCTGACTTCAAGAATGAAGCCGCAGACCCTCGTGGTGAGCATTACAGTTCTTAAAGATGGTGTGTCCAGAGTTTGTTCCTTCAGATGTTCAGATGTGTCTGGAGCTTCTTCCTTCCAGTGGGTTCATGGTCTCGCTGACTTCAGGAGTGAAGCCACAGACCTTTGCAATGAGTGTTACAGCTCTTAAAGGTGGTGCATCCAGAGTTGTTTGTTCCTCCTGGTGGGATGGTGGTCTCGCTAACTTCAGGAGTAAAGCCGCAGACCTTCGCAGTGAATGTGACAGCTCATAAAGGTAGTGCGAACCCAAAGAGTGAGCAGCAACAAGATTTATCATGAAGAGTGAAAGAACAAATCTTCCACAGCATGGAAGGGGACCCGAGCAGGTTGCCGCTGCTGGCTGGGGTGGCCAGCTTTTATTCCCTTATTTGGCCCCACCCACGTCCTGCTGATTGGTCCATTTTACATAGTGCTGATTGGTCCGTTTTACAGAATGTTGATTGGTCCATTTTACAGAGTGCTGATTGGTGCATTTACAATCCATTATGTAGACACAGAGCACTGATTGGTGCATTTTAACAGAGTGCTGATTGGTGCATTTCCAATCCTTTAGCTAGACACAGAATGTTGATTGGTACATTTACAATCCTCTAACTAGACAGAAAAGTTCTCCAAGTCCCCACTCAACCCAGGAAATCCAGCTGGCTTCACCTCTCACTTTCGGTGGTGACTTTGCCATCAGAAAGGAGAATTAATGAGGAAAATTAATAATTTAAGAAAATTTTTCAAGTCATTTAAGTCATTAGTCATTGAATTCTAAGATTTGATGCCATTTATATATATTAAGAAAAACATAACAAAACTGTATTTTCTCCTTTTTACTGATTGCCTGCTGTTCTGACCCAGCTGCCTGGTGAAAACCACAGCTAATTACAGATGATTACGTCCCTGTCATTTTGAGTTAAGGTACATTTTATTTTACAAATTATCTGTGATTGTGTTACAGTGTGTACTTTGCAAAAATGTTTGCTTTTAGAGCAATAGCCAACTTAGTTTAATGCAAAGCCATACGATTCTGTTTCTTTCAGGGACCTGGTATAAACAAATACCACATGAAAGCATGGTCTACACATATGTGGTACAAGTTTACCGTGAGATTATAGTCATTTACAACAGTTCATGAGAATGTTTCATTCTCCATAACCGAGTCATTTCTTTTTCCATTTTTAATTGGCAAACTTCTACTCATTCTTCTAAATGATTCAGCTAAAATGAATATACTTAGCTAAAATAATTCCTCTTCAGCAAAGCTGTCTGATGAACTTGCCCTACAGGAGAACCTTAACAAAGATTCACTGATAGCCACATAAACAGTGATTTGCAGAAGTGCCTGACAACATGTTAAATATGAGAGTGTAAATGTCAATAACTTTTCAAATCATACTGAGAATTTCATCTTGGTCGGTATCACTGGTGATTGTTATTCTTTTCAAAAATGTTAAAAGTCAGAGAATGTGAAATATTGGCAAAGATGTAGATTAGTGAGAACGCTTTTACACTGGTGATGGAAATGAAAATTGATTCGATCCCATGAGAAACCATCTGGCAATATCTTTTTGTTTGTTGTTTTGTTTTTGAGACAGAGTCTTGCTCTGTCACTCAGGCTGGAGTGCAGTGGCCCGATCTCAGCTCCCTGCAACCTCTGCCTCCTGGGTTGAATCCCTCCCAAGTAGCTGGGATTACAGGTGTGCACCACCATGACTGGCTAATTTTTGTATTTTTAGTAGAGACAGGGTTTCGCTATGTTGGCCAGGCTGTACTCGAACTCCTGGCCTCAAGTGATCCACCCACCTCGGCCTCCCAAAGTGCTGGGATTACAGGCGTGAACCGCCACACCTGGCCATGGCAATATCTTATTAAGTCAAAGATGTCTATACTCTGACCCAGCACTTGGCCCCTAGATATATACTACAGTGCACAGGTGACCAGGTGAAATACATAATGGCATTCATATTGATAGCAGCAGCACCAAAACCCTCAAATATTTTTCAACAAAATAATAGCTGAGTGAATTATGGTATCTTCTTTCAAAGGACATCTGTTGAACTGTGAAACTGATTGAACTGTATTTGCCTGCATTAAAAATGGATAAATCTTATTAACACAAGCTTGAGAAAGAGCAAGTTGTGGGAAAAATATGAACAGTGTGATTTCCGTTTTTAAAGTTCAAATATATAGACAAGTACAGTAGTCTCCCCTTATCTGTGGGGAATAAGACCCCCAGTGAATGGCTCAAGCCACGGATAGTATCAAACTCTATATGTACTATGTTTTTCTTATACGTACATACCTAATTATACTTAATAATTAGGCCAGGATAAAACTTAATTTATAAATTAGGTTCAGTAAGAGATTGATAACAATTACTACTAATAAAAATAATTATAACAATATACTGTAATAAAAGTTATACAAATGTTGTATACAAATGTTATTTGCATACAAAAGTTATATAAATGTGGTGTCTCTCTCTCTCCCTCTTAAAATGCTGTAATATTTTCAGATTGTGCTTAACCACTGGTAACTGAAACCACAGGAAGCAAACCCATGGATAAGGGAGGGCAACTTCACTCGTTTAGGGATAGCAGGGGGATGAGAAACACAAAGTTAAAGGTTGTAGTTACTTCTGGGCCTGAGACAGGGACAGAGAGGAACACACTGAATTTTTCCAAAGCATTGGCTATGTTCTGCTTCTTAAACTGGAAATGTAGTAGGTGAATGTTCATTTAGTCTTTACATGTTACACACATGTTATGTATGCTCCACAGTACATCTTTAATAATTGTATTTAAGAGGAAAGAAAAATAGGCAACCACCCAGGAATATGTTTGAATTTGAGTTGAAATTCAGTCATCTGGGCCCCATGAATGTGAAATATGTGATTGTTCAGCCTTTCCTATACTTTATGAAGAAATTGTATAATAGCATATTCAAAAATAAGTGTCATTAAAGAACATAAGAAATTTAATTAAAGAACAAACTATGTTTAAGACTTTATATATTTGCACATGGCGGTGCTAATAATATGAAACTTATTTGGGAAAAACAATCTGAGAAACTGGCATATTTTATGGTCAACAATTCAAGTAGACATTATTTATAAGCAATTAATACATTAGAAATAACTTCCAGTGTCAGAAAGCTGTTCAGTACTTAGAGAAATATAATCCATTAATTTTGGTTACCCCTTCTACTAGTTCTGTGTGAAGCTGGGGAAACAAAAACCACATTTACTATTTTAATAGAAGTAATTTAACATAGAGAATGAAGTTAAACGCATGTTGAAGGATGTTAAATGCAGAAAGAGGATGCTGAGGAAAATGTGGAAAGTGGCTGCCATCTGTAGGGCCAGGAGAATACAGTGAAGAGGTTGGGGTTAGCAAAGAATCTAGAACTTTGGATAGAGAGCTCTCTGGGGCTTGGGCCTGGACCTCTAAGGAGAGTTACTACTGCTGCAAATGGGGCCTGAGTGGCGTGGAGGGGTACCCTGAAGAGTTGGGATTGAGGAGGTCAAAGATGGGAGCCTCCACAGCTGGGACTGGAGTGCTTGGAGAAGGGGTTCTTCCTGGCTGCCCTGGTACTTTTGAGGGGTGCAGTGATACTGGATTTGAGATTGTGGAAACAAGCCAGGAACTAGAAACACCTGCGGATTTGTGGCGGTGAGAAGTGTTTGGAGGCAACGCTCATGAGATGAACAAATCTCTTCAACCATCTTCCTCCTCTTCCTCCCACCTCCAGCCTCTTTCTTCTCCCTTCATTGATGAAACGTGTTGGGAAGCCAGAGGGCAAAGGAGAGAGGTAGTTTGCTGAGCTGCCAGCACCAGTGTCCCAAGCCCTAGTACAAAAAAGTTTTGGAGCTAAGAGACAATATCTTAATAGCTGAAATGCTGTTTATTTATTTTATTCTTTAGTATTATATTATTTATATTATTCTAAGGTGGTCCCATCCATCTCTCTTACAGCTCTTCAAGTTAAGAATACATGGAAGAGATTTATAACTCTTAAGATATTTAAACCATACTGTACTCTTCTCTCAATGAGCGTTTCTTAATATTGTCTTCTCACTTTAGTTCTTTTATGGTTGCATTCTAGATAACCTCAAAGATGATTGTGTCCATTTCCAAAATTTGAGTAGAAAAAGTAAGAACAGATGTAATACGGAAGATTCTGACCAATGTCCAGTATAATAGAAAGATGTTTTGCTTACTCGAGTCACGCATTTCAGTTAATAAGTCTGTGTCGTACCAGAGGATAAGAAAAAGGTCAGTACGTGGAGCGATAGGTGGGCAAAATTCATTTCTACATGAAGATCCATCTAAAGATGGGAGCTGAAACAATAGAAGAGCTAACCTTAAAAGTCGTAAGCCCCTGGTAACTAGAAATGTTTGTATACAGGCCAGAAGACTAAGGACATTACATAACTCATTAAATAACTGTGTGTTCTTTAATTCTCATGACTTCATCTCTTACACCTGATATGAAACTTTGGTGTCAGTCAATATGTTCAAGGTCAAGAGAAATGAATCAACACTAGTGACCCCTCCTAAAGCTAGCAGAGTACAAACTTGTGGAACTTTATGCTCTATCAAATGATGCTATTTGTATAGATATCACAATTAAATAATGGAGAATTCATTTCATTTCATTTTGGACTATCCCTTACTAATACAGTACACTCATTTAAATTATCTAAATGACCACTGTGGCCTTGTTTATAATGATGGATACGTGTTAACCTTTTCTGTCTCCCAAGGCCAAATGTGTGAAGGAAGTTCATTGTCAACAGCGTACTTTCACCATTTGTCACATCTTTATTCCTTGACCCATGAGTAACTAGCTTGGAGAACTTGCTCATATCAGACCAAGACTTAGACCCTAACTGATGATGAAGGATGACTTCCTCCTCTTTGTGAACACGTAGATAAATTGAAGAGCACAACAAGCAGTGTCAGTAGGACCCGGAGGGATCATCTAGTCCAGCCAGTGTCATCCGAAGTATCAACATATGGTGTGTCATCATGAATTATGAGGTGTGTCTTAAGTCTAAAATAGGTCATAAGTAATTCATTACCACCGATAAAGAATGTGTTTGAAAAAACCTGTGACACATTCTGTGTTGTTCTTATACAAACGCCATTCCCACTCCCAACCTGAAGCATCGCCTTCAGTGCTTCTCGAGATGCCGAGATAAGTGCTCAGTTTCCTGTTTGGTAGCAATGGTAACCGTGATGGTATATGATGCTGTTAGTGTAGTAGCAGCAATTGCCGCAAACACTTCTATTCCTCTTACTGCATGTGAAGCACTGTTCGGTGTCCTTATGTATTTACCTATATAAAATCAATTATCTTCACAATTCTGTTAATTAGACACTATGATTATCCCCATGTTACAGATGAAGAAACTGAGACACAGAGAGGCTACATATTTGGCCAAAGTGCAAAACGAGTAAAGGGAAGAGCCAGGATGCAGACCCAGCCTCCAGGGCCTGTGTTCTTGGTTCTAGGGTATATTGCCTTTCTGTGTGCTTTTGCTGCTAGCAGTAACAGTGGTAACAACGATAATAATGGTCAAAACTTCCATAGCCCTTTCTCACCTCCAGGCACCATTCTAGGTGTTTTACCTATATTCACTTATTTATCCCTCATGGCAACTTGAGGAAGCAACTTCTATTGTTATTTACGTGTTACAGCACAGCCAGTGTGTTTTGTCTGTCTTTAACCCATACAGTGGACCTGTCCATGGACGTGCATCATGTTTGAAAACATAACCAGTTGTGTATGGAGGGTGACATGTTGAGAATTATCTTGTAGGAATGATTACATAAGCAGCAAAACTCAAATTTATGAATATATCCTTTTATTCATTTCCATTTAAAACAGTGTTCACCTTGAAAATCTCTTCTGTTGAAGATTACTCCTGCGAAACACCTGTTGAAGAGTATACTTATAAAACCATTCGGTTCTTGCTAGCTTTCAGTATAAACTAGTGTGCCCAGAACAAATAGAATTTATGACAGTGGTAAGGTATTGTGGGATTTGTATGTGTGTTATCTCTGTCCTCTTTCATACATTTATGTGATAAGGAGATCAATCTACATATATTTAATTGTTAGTGATCAGATTCTTCTGAAATCCATCTTTTGGAGGAAATAGTCCATTTAAATAACATGTTTTTTGTAGTATGCCGTTGGATCTAATGATCCACCACTGGTAAGACTAAAACATTTTGAGAATTTTCCAGAAGCTGTGGAAGATTCCTCTTCATTTATTCATCATTTTTCCCATGGCCTCCTTTACTGGCAGCTGCTCTGGGATCCTGGTGCTAAGCAGTTCAGATGGTTAACAGATCTCTGGTCAACTTCTGAGTTCATTGATTTATCATTTCCCATTCCTTCCTCACTTTATGACAGTTGGTCTTTTGTGCCTAGCATTACTAAAACTGTTAGCACTATTTGCCAAATTGAATAGATGTTTTGTTTCAGCCCCTATCTTGTTTGATGTTGTTGCATTTGACTAACTTCTCATAGCTCACTATCCTGTTAGCTTCCTTAGCCCCACTCACTCCTGATAACCTCACAATTCCTTCTGAATCTTCTTTTTTCATGACCTTCTCTTTCTCTGCTGCTTCATGAAAGTTGGTATTCTTCAGCTGTTCAACTTTGGCCTACTCGTCTTCTCACTGTGTACATGCATTCCTCAAGTGGTTTTATCGAAATTCAGAGTTTCTGTTATCTGAGCTGCAAATTCATACATGCAACTACCTGAAAACTATAGCTGGATGTTCCACTGACATCTGAAACCTAGTGAGTTCAAAACCAAATGCATTTTCTTTCCTCTGAAAGCTACTCTTCTTCCTCCTCCTCCATCTCAAAGCCACCCAGAGTATACATCCATTTGGAATCCTCTGTTCTCCTCCCTACAGCACTCATCAATGCACATTAGAATCTCCATGTGGCCTTTTTATGAGCCTTATCATGGAGATTACTTTTCTTTTTTTACTTTATAGTTTGGGGTTTTCTTCAACTTTTTTTTAGAATCAGGGGGTACATGTGCTGTTTTGTTACAAAGATATATTGTATGATGCTAAGGTTTAGGGTTACGAATGATCCCCTCAGTCAGGTAGCGAGCATAGTACCCAATAGGTAGTTTTTCAACTCTTTTCCCCTCTGTCTCTCCCCACTCTAATAGACCCCAGCATTGATTGTTCTCATCTTTATGTCCGTGTATACTCAATGTTTAGCTGCCACTTTTGAGTGAGAACATGTGATATTTGGTTTTCTGTTTCTGCATTATTTCACTTAGGATAATGGCCTCTAGCTGCATCCATGTTGTTGCAAAGAACGTGATTTGGTTCTGTTTCATGGCTGCATACTACTCCATGGTGTATATGTACCATATTTTCTTTATTCATTCCACTATTGATGGGCAGACACCCTGGTTGCTTCCATGTTTTTGCTATTGTGAATAGCACAGCAATGAACATACAAATGCATGTGTTCTTTTTGGTAGAACAATTTATTTTCCTTTGGGCATATATACTCAGTAATTGGTTTGCTGGGTCGAATGCTAGTTCAACTCTTAATTGTTTAAGAAATCTTCAAGCTACTTTCCACAGTGGCTGGACTAATTTACATCCTCATCAACAATGGATAAGCATTCCATTTCCTCTACAGCCTTGCCAGTATATGCTGGTTTTTGTCGTTGTTGTTGTTTTTTGTTTTTTACCTTTTTTTTTTTTTTTTTTTTTTTGGAGATAGAGTCTCACTCTATCGCCCAGGCTAGAGTGTAATGGTGCGATCTCGGCTCACTGCAACCTCTGCCTCCTGGGTTCAAGTGATTCTTGTGACTCAGCCTCGCAAGTAGCTGGGATTACAGGCGCCCGCCACCGTGCCCATCTAATTTTTTGTATTTTTAG
Organism: Macaca nemestrina; assembly: GCF_043159975.1. Taxonomy (NCBI): domain Eukaryota; kingdom Metazoa; phylum Chordata; class Mammalia; order Primates; family Cercopithecidae; genus Macaca; species Macaca nemestrina. The sequence goes on along the minus strand of NC_092125.1, from coordinate 8,816,000 downwards.
TAGATACAGCATTTCGCCATGTTGGCCAGGCTGGTCTCGAACTCCTGACCTAAGGTGATCCACCCACCTTGGCCTCCCAAAGTGCTGGGAATTACAGATGTAAGCCACTGCACCCAGCCTTTTTTTTTTTTTTTTTTTTTTTTTTTTTTGACTTTTTAAGAAAAGCCATTCTGACTGGTATGAGATGAAAAGAGATTACTTTTCAAAATGACTTAGGTTGGAGCCCTGTCAGGTACATTCTGAAGACTCCCCAGTTGATTCTGAAGTTTACATCTTCATGAAGGAGCAGTAACCTTCCATTCAATTACCAAGCTCTGCAAATTTTACCCCCTAAATATTTATTGTGTCTGTATCTTCCCTTCTGTCTGAATTTGACTCTTGCTTTTGTCAATACATATGCAGTATTTGTGGAAGGCAGTGAGGCCAGACATCAATGTTTTTACTATTTCTATGTTTTTTGTTTCGCTTTGCTTGTTGGTTTGCTTCACTCTGTGGAGAGACTGGGCGTTCTCAAATTATTCTCCCAGTGCCCAGTCACTAGCTCTGTGAATATTGAGAGGCAGAGTTGGGGCGCAGGGCAATGATTGATTTGATGGTGCAGACTTACCAAGTAAGGTTTGAGTCTAAAACCAAAAGTCGAGCCTGTGGTACCTACCACACAGCATAGGTCCTGACTGTGGCATATATAGCATGCTCCTGGTGGGCTGATTTTATAGTTTTTGGAGACCAAGTGTAGAACCCAATCTCTCTGCACTTACACCTACTTTGCAAGCATCTTGCTGCCTACATTGATCTGCTTTAAGTGACTACAATGGTGTCTGTTTCCTAAAACTGCACCCAGAATAATGTACAAACCAGACTTACATGGAAAACAGTTGGATTTTAGAAGAGGCTTTCTGATCTGATTACAGTTATTTCTTTTCCTTTGTATCTGTTACGTGACTTCCTTCCTACTTGCTGAGGCAGGTTTGTAGATGCCAATGACACTTTTTGGAAGCTCACAGCAAAGCAGCAACTCTAAGCTGTGATTAACATTGATTGAACTTGGAGACTTGTATGAATTATTCCAATTCCCTACTCAAAAAAAAAAAAGCCAGACTCTTCATGATCATGGTTCATTCCAGGGAGTGGCATGTCATGTTCTTGCTTTAATCTGACAGTGATAAACTGGTGTTTGCCCCACAACATGCCACTCTGTGGATGGCATGGATGTATTGGAGTGCATTGGCCAGTGGGAATGTCTGACATTTTTCTTTCTGTCCTCTGGCTGGGTTATTCTTTGTATTTGGAAACCTAATGCATGCCTTCTGATACTAGCCCTTCAACATAATATAAAATCTTTTTGGCTCAGAGAGGTCTTTAAATTAAACAAAAGTTGAGATGATTGGAATTACTCAGTCATGCCAACAGTCTCCTAACAAATGTGTTTTAATATTTGGATTTGACCGTAATGCAAGTTTTCCAGGAACTCTATCTTTGTTCTGTTTTTAATAATGTTTCTAAATGACCCTTCAAGTTTGTGAGATTGTAGTGTTTGGTATTTTTTTTTTATTTACATAGTCACATACCAATTTTGAAGATGATAAGTAATAGCCAAGATGATATGTTGTGCAACTCGATGTGCTACAGTTAAGAGAAGAATGGTGTCCAATCTTCTAAATATATTCCTTATATATTATTACATTGAGCATATTTATATATAGCATTGTGTATGTACAAAATATATTAGAGTTATGAATATAGAAACTCTAGAATATGACATTCTACTTTTACATTTATCCAACAGGCTCTTCCTTCTTAATATAGTGAATAAGTAACGCAACATTACCAACAAATAACTGTACAGGTTTTATATCACACTGAGCTTTGGAAATTTGGATGTGAGTTTTGGTGGTTTACATCACTCTGAAGACTTAATATCCTTTTTAAGGAAAGCCTTGGCCTTAATTAGGGCATCGTCAAAAGCACTTTCTTTCAAACAGGGTCTTAGTACTTCCTCTGCATTTCAGACACTTGACACACAGAGGTGAATAGGATAGCCCTTGGCTTCAAGGAATGCAAATTGTAATCAGAAACAAAGATGCACAAACAAACACGTTCAATGAGATAACTAACAGCTTTTTCATTTTTAAAAGAGTTTTCTAATAGCTAGCTTAGCACTTTAAGTTCAACTCCTAGTTGAGGCTGAGGTGATTTAAGTAGCTAACCCAAGATTATAGAGCTAATACAAGAACTAGACTTGGATCCAGATCTGTTTAACCAGTGCTTTGATTCTATCCTGTATCATTCGTACATGTTCTGTAGAAAAGGGAGATGCGAAGTTGAGGGGAGATTGACCCTCTTATCTTGAGGTAACAGTTGAACCAGACTCTGGGAAAGGATAAGTAGAAGTTCAAAACTGGTCATTAAGTGGTGAGAGTATGTTTGGTGGGTGAAGAGCATGGGGAAGGGTTGGAGAAATGTGAATAAGCGAGACATTTTGCAGATAAACAAGAAGCTCACTATGACAGGAAGATACAATGAATTTATGTATTCATTCCACAAAGAATTGTTGAATGCATATTGCCTGTGGGAGATTATTCCAAGTACTGGTAATACAGCAAAGTGAGTAAATGGAGACTGACTCGTAGGAGATGAGAGTAGAGAAGAAATCTGTCCTCAAAACAAGCAGACTTGTTCTGTGACTCATTAAAGACCCGAACTACCAATGCTGGACTTTTAAAAACATCTTTTTACTTTGTAGTGGCACAAGTATTGGTGTGACTATATCCAGAATATTTTAAAGCAACCTCCAGACATATCATTCCACAGGGGGTACACTGTAGAGAGAGATTTACTCAGTATACAGTTGGGAATTCTAATAATTTGAGCTGCTTAGTAAGGAAAAAGCTGCCTGGAAGCAATAAGAATGCACATCACTGAAAACACCCAGACATTGGACAGGTATGTTTCATGACCTTCTAGAAGGAGGACTGTAGATGAGATGAGGCTGCCAGCAAATGACTTTACAGTTTTTCTAGAGCTGAAATTCTACATGTTTCACACTGTGCACAGGAAATTCTATAAGTTAGGGGGAAAGATAGAAAAAATAGAAAAAAATAGTTTTTGCATGCATTGATGTACAAATACAGTTCATATGAATGGGCCAAGGACATCGATAAAATTAAGTGAAAATTAATTTAAAATAAGAAGGAAAATTATGATAGCATGCATTTTCTTATCTGTTGAATATTCTATTGTTTCAATATTAGAGTAAAAATGAAGGCCCAGAGGATGGTTGTCACCATGTAGAAGACTTTGTCACAGGCAGTCTGTGATCTTTCTCTACTTCCCCAGCTAATGAAGTCCTTCTTTAGGTCACCAGACCTGGTAGATGATTCTGCAGGTTTCTAGTGGTAGCATGCCCATACAGGATCCTAGACCCCAAGATACTGTATGAAGTCATGGATGGTATGAGGTCATGGGTGTGTATGAGGTCATGGGTGTGTATGAGGTCCTGGACGTATATGATGTCATGAAGAAAAGGACAGTTATTACTTCTACTTTTTAACTTAAAAATGGAAAATGAAATAATTGTGACCAGTAATGAAAACATTAGCCTTCCTTGCCTCTGGTTTTTAGGTTTTGCAAATCAGTCAAGGTGAGAGATTAGATTTTTTTTTTCTATGCTAGTGTATGTTATTAAACATGAGGCTAATAGGATTTTACTTTCTTCATTGGGATTGAAAAGTTATTATTTACTTTCCTCGTTGGGATCGAAAAGTCATTACTTGAAGACTATAATGTAGTAGAAGACAAGCTCCCTGAGGACAGGGGTTTTGTCAGTTCTGTTTGTGGCAGTAATCAGTGCCTAGAGCAGTCCCTTGAATCAGTAGATAGTTGATCGATGTCTGTGTCATGTATACATTAAAAACTGCTCAGAGGCCAGTTGTAATCTCAGCACTTTGGGAGGCCAAAGCAGGTGGATCACCTGAGGTCAGGAGTTCAACAACAGCCTGGCCAACATGATAAACCCCTGTCTCTACTAAAAATACAAAAATTAACAGGGCGTGGTGGTAGGCGCCTGTAATCCCAGCTACTTGGGAGGCCGAGGCACAAGAACCGCTTGAGATGGAGGTTGCAGTATGCTGAGATCGTGCCACTGCACTCCAGCCTGGGCAACAGAGCAAGACTTTGTCTCAAAAAAAATAAAAATTTTAAAATAAAACTGCTCATAGACTTTTGGGAACACTGTGTCACCTGACGTTGCTAGAAATAATTCACTGAAATGATAAGGGCTGTTAAATCTCGGCCTTATTTCCTTTAAGTGATATAACTTGTCTTCCATATATTCATAATCCTTACACAGCTTTAGGAAACTCTCAAATTTATGACATGATTTAAATATATCCTTAATATGCATCTAGAAACATCGTTAAAGAGCAGAATTTCCAGCTACATGAGGCTGTCGTAAGTGATACAGCCCACAGGAAGTTGACTACAGATGTCTTGTCATCTGACCCATCCCTTTCTACATTTCTGACAAGCAGTCAGCTACTTTCTGAATAATCCCAGTGACAAAGTGCTCACCGCCTCAGAAGGCAGGTTACATCACTGTAGGAGTTCCGTAAACACTAGCCATCCCTGTTACATAGAACTACATCTCTAACTTCTGCTCATTCAACTTCCTCCTTCCTTGAGATCAACAGAGAGAATGTCAACACCCAGTCATCCATGAGACCACACTTCAGCTCTTTGAAAACAGCTCCTGTATTTGATCTTACACTTCCTTAGGCTGAACTCCACTTGGTCCTTAGAAAAACAATAGCAGCAATAGCTCCTGTTTTTTGTGCATGTACTTAGCTAGCACAAAGTCAGTTTCAGACATTTTACACCCGTTGTGGCTAATCATCACACTAATGTTAGAGATTTTATTAAACTCACGACCATATAATGCAACTAAGATCTAAAAAGGTTAGGTAATTAGCCCCAAATCATAAGGCACATTCAGTGGATGGGTGACCTGGAATTTTAAACCCTGTCTGCTAGATTTCAACATCTAGAATGTTATTTCCACTTAAGTAACTATTTATACAGCAACTAACCCATCCAACAGCAATTTATTGCCTAAGTCAGGCACAAATGGAAATAAGATGGATTTCCTTTCAAGTAGCTCAGTCTAGTGGGGCAGAAGACACACAGTTACAAATAACTTTAATATAGTGTGGTAGTTGATATTGAATCCCACCTCCTCAGCTTGCGAACTATAGAAATGTGGGCAATCTCTTTGTAGTTCATTTTTCTCTGATGTAAAGTAAGCATGTTAATCATCTACTTCAAAGGGTTTTATGAGGATTGAATGGAACAGTACGGGTAACATGCTTAATACTATCCCTGGCATGTAAAAAGTACTCAGTAAATGACAGCCTTAACTCTGTATGTACAAGATGCCCCGGAATCACCAAAGAGGGACACTTCATCCTGCTTGGAGACAAGTGGCAGGGAATGGAGAAAAGCAGGCCCCGTGGGGAGGTCAGGGAATGCTTTTCAGGGGCAGTTACGCCTGGAGATTAACATTTGCATTGAGTCTGCGGAAGGTACCAGGACTAGAGGGAGATGGATGGTTTGAAAGATGGTTGGAAAGTTGACTTTGTAATGATGCTACAAGTCATGGTGTAGGCTTTGCAATTCTTCCTGTATTCAGAGTGTAGCTGAGAGGGCGGAGGTCACTGAACAGTTTTAGATTGGGTCTCTTCTGGATGGCTTTTAAGGCTATGAGGAGGAGCATGGATCTGTGGAAGACTGGAGATGGGAAGCCAAGGGTAAGAGGTTTTCACAGTAGCCTCAGTAGGAACAATGAGGGCATTTGTACCAGAATAGAACAGGAATGGAAAGGATGGGGTCAGCTGAAGAATGGAGGTAAAAACAACAAGATGTTGGAATAAAGAGAGGGAGTTGAGAATGAGTCTCCTGTTTTGGCTTAAGTTACTTAGGTCAGGTGGTGGTGCTACCAGTGAAGGGAGAATAAGGGAGGTGGCAGGTTTAGAGAAGTCCATGAGGAATTCTGTTCGGGTGAAAGTTTCATGTGTTGAGTCTGGAGCTATGAAATACATGGGCTATGGATATGGGTTAGAAATTCTCCAGCATCCAACCTGCAAGAGGTTACCTGGGCACAGGTGAGGGATAAGAAGCAGACAGGCAGGGAGAACCCTGGATCTGCCTACACTGGTCTTAGATTTTACTAAGCCCAAAGTCATCCACATTTGCTGGGAAGAATGTGCACTAATAATACAGCCTTCCTAGATTCCCATGCTTAAACTAATGACATGGAGGGAAAAAAGAGAAAACTTCAGCTTTATAAAAGAAAGAAAATATATTAGAAATGCAGACAGAGTCTCCTGGGAGAAACGGCAACCTTACCTTAAGAACTGTAGTGAGAGGTTTTGCATTTGTTTGTGTTTTTTTTTCCATCAGATGTGTTCTATCCAAAGTTTTGTGTTTAAATATGTACTTTTCATTGTTGAATTACTTCCTAACTGGCTCTGGTTTCTTGCTATCACCATAATGGCAGACATTTCTTCAGCAATCTTCTTAGAGGTACTTCTTGATATTAATCTAAGTGGAATCTGTAGGCTACCTAAGGCATTCATGATTCCACAGGCATGAAAAGAGGATAAACTTTGGTGTTAGATCAGGCTTTCAGTTATGAATGTGCTGCTTATTACCTGTGGACCCTTGAGCAAATTAGCGCCTTATTTGCGCCTTAACTTTCTCAGTTGTAAAAGGAAGTAATAATGTCTGCTTTATGGGCTTAATTCTAAGGATTATGTTAAATAATGGATAAAATGCATCTGACATGTAATAGATGCTGTACTAACATTACCACCCATGTTATTATTTTTTATTTTTCAGAAATTTGGTCTTTAGGAATAAACTTGTATTTTCAGTCAGTTGATAATGATGATGATGATGATAGAAAATAGTTACATGTTGCTTTACTCTGTGCCAGGCATTATTCTAACACTTTACATCTCTTAACAGATATGATCCTTATAACTGCACTGTGAGGCAGGCTCTGCTATCATGCCCATTTTACAGATGAAGAGACTGAGATTTAGAGGTTATATAACATGCCCAACTGATTGGTTTGGGAATAATCAAACTGAGATGATAAATTCTGCGCAATTTCTTTTTACAGCCCTCTAAAAGGAAGCCTTGATCATCGGCTTCTCATGTCCGTATTTGGATGTTTCCAAAATGTGTGCAGAACATATGCTGATTAGGGGAGTTAACAGAATTTTCTAACATTAGCTAAGATGTTTTCAAAATTGCCTTAATGCTCCACTAACAGTGTGACACTCTAAATAATGTTCTGTCTAATTTCAGCCTGTGAAGTTGAAGCGGGGAAAGTATACCAGGTCTCCTCAAAAGAGCACATGCAGCCTTTTAAAGAGAACATGGAACAATTTATTATTCAAGGTAAATTCCAAAGAGATGTGTTATGTTTTTCTCCCCTTTCAGCGAAAAAAAAAAAAAGGTAAAAGGCATTGTTTGAAAAATACATATTGCTTTAAAGGGCTTATTTTGACATTACAGAAAAACAGATTAAGTTGAATTATGAGTCACAGAGTTGTAAGAGGCTAGCAATTTGATAAACATGCTATTTTGTGGATAATGTTCATTATTAATGTTTGCTTGCATGACAGTAAATACACTAGATATTAGTTAAAATAACTCATCTTTGTAAGACATTAACAATTCTATGCTTTTTGTGATAGAAAATTAGATGGTATTATTTTACATTTTAATTGTGCTGATGACCTCATTTCAACCTGGTATTTATTTGACTTGTCAAAACATTGTATCCAGAGAACAGACTATATTGATGTTGTTCAGATCTTCAGAGCATTATTTGCAGTTTTTTAATGGGATACACCAATACCTCTGGATATTCAACACCTTTCTTCCAGGGAGCTTAAAAACGTTATAAATATTATCTCATGGACTCTTCCTGCATTTCTAGGAGATAGGCAGGGATGGAAAATTTTAGAAGACAATAAAGAAACAAAAAAAATTTAAGAGGAAAACATCTATTAAACGTCTTGATGTTTGAAATCACTGAAACTTATAATTATATCAAAGCATTTACTACTCAAAATATTTCAACTTTGGAATGTTCCATCTCCTCTGAAGATCAGATTTGTATCATGCCACGCTCTGGGAAAGTTCTTTCTGTTTCAGGAATTCTCCTAGAGGCTGACATGGCTTGAGACTGAGGCCAAGAAAACTCTGAAGATTGGCTCCATACTTTATTTTGTTATAGGTTGTTCAAATGTCATTAATGATGACTTACAATGAATTAGTCATACTACAATTTGATTAAATGTTAGGCACAGCTTTTTTTAAGACGGGAAAATACTATTTAATCATTTAAGATAATTGTGAAGATTGAAACACAACTCTGGTGAAACTCATAAATCAAGGTGAATGTCATTTTCCAATTCCGTGGTCTTCATAACTTAGAGTGGAAAATCTATTCATTGATTCTTAAAGGATCCTTTGACTGAAATCGTTAGTCCTGTAGTAGATATTAGGGAACATTTTGTAAACTCATTCCACTCTTAGTAGTGAATAAAAGTGAATCGTGCTTTTTCCATCTAGTGGGTTTGTGGAGTCAAGAGTATGTAGCACATTTTTTAAAAATGTAACAGGAAATAATATGGGTAAAAGCATAGAATATTCATTTTTGTCGTGTAAGAAGAAAGGAATCCTTAATCCTAGGATTTATTCAAAAAAACAATCAATCTATTCAGTGGATTTCACATCCAAAATGTAAACAAGTGTCACTCATATTCTTGGCCACATTCTATGTGATTTATTATATAATCTTTCGAATCCACAATTTATAGACCAGGCGTTGAGACTGGTGTTTTCCATACCGAATAGTGAAATTATATTTTGCAACACATGTGCTTTCAAAATACAGACTGTCAGCCAAATATCATATCTCTGGTAGTCATTTATAATGATTTGAAAGGCAGTTAGAGGTGTTTAGGATTTGTCTAGTGGTTCCCTGGTAGGAAAGATGGGATTGCCCAGTCATACTAAATGTGTAAGTAAGTATCTCTTTGGATTTTAACAACCTTTCATTTTTTTTTTTTTTTCTGAGACGGAGTCTTGTACTGTCACTGGACTGGTATGTAGTGGTGCAATCTCAGCTCACTGCAACCTCCACCTCCCAGGTTCAAGTGATTCTCCTGCCTCAGCCTCCCAAGTAGCTGCAATTACAGGCACCTGCCACCATGCTCGGCTAATTTTTGTATTTTTAGGATTTCACTATGTTGGCCAGGCTGTTCTTGAACTCCTGACCTTGTGATCCACCCACCTTGGCCTCCCAGAGTGCTAGGATTACAGGCATGGGCCACCGTGCCCAGCCAGGAAGATCTTTTAACCTCCTTGTTACGAAACTCAGATATTAACTCTTTTTTATACTTCTCCATGTTAAATGAAAACAATGTTGTAAGGATACTAACCTATATACTGTATTCTTAGAAGTAGGAAATGCTTCACCTTTTTGCTGTTAAGTTAAACAAGATGAGTGTTCATGGCACCCCTTCCACCACTTTCAGTTGCCTTTTTGTTTCTTCTCTGCATCTGCTCTTCTGTGTTCATTTAAAAATTATTTTAATGCTTTCAATATGCCCAGCTATTCTGTTGGGTATGATTTACAGCAGTGAATGAGAAAATGTATGTGTCTTAATGGACCTTACATTCTGCATTACCTGGAAGACAGGTGATAACAACAACATAAACAACAACAGAAAATTTTTTGAAAAAAAACCTGTGTACATCAAATGTGTGTAGATAAGTGTGTTAATAATATGAAAGAATAAAAGTCTCACTTTAAGCATAGTCACTCTCAAAGCTGTTTTCAATAACATGTAGGGAAACAATGGAGTTCCAAATATGTTTCCTGTTCTAGTCCATTTTCATACTGCTATAAAGAACTGCCCGAGACTGGGTAATTTATAAAGAAAAGATGTTTAATTGACTCACGGTTCAGCAAGTCTGGGGAGGCCTCAGGAAACTTACAATCATGGCAGAAGACAAAGGGGAAGCAAGACATCTTCTTTACAAGGCGGCAGGCGGGAGAAGTGCTGAGCGAAGAGGGAAGAGCCCCTTATGAAAAAACCATTAGATCTCGTGAGAACTCGCTCCGTATCATAAGAACGGCATGGGGAAACTGCCCCCATGATTCAATTACCTCCACCTCATCTCTCCCATGACATGTGGATTATAGGTATTACAGTTCAAGATGAGATTTGAGTGGGGACACAAAGCCTAACCGTATTATTTCCCTTCAAATAAATTTTTAAGGCCAGGCCCAGTGACTCACTCCCATAATCCCAGCACATTGGGAGGCTGAGGTGCACGGATCACATGAGGCCAGGAGTTTGAGACCAGCCTGAAACCCCATCTCTACTAAAAATACAAAAGTTAGCTGGGTATAATGGTGCACACCTGTATTCCCAGCTACTCAGGAGGCGAAGGCATGAGAATCACTTGAACCTGGGAGGCAGAGATTGCAGTGAGCTGAGATTATGCCACTGCACTCCAACCTGGGAGACAGAGCAAGACTCTGTCTCAAAAATTTAAAATAAAGGTAAATTTTTAAGGATGTAGCCAATTCCTTTGCCCTCATGTTTCTTCTAGTTTAAGGGGTCAGGACATGATTCTAAAATTAAAATTATAAGCTAAAGAAAATACCATCTTAGCACAAACAAATGCCAAATCTTTGCTTATAACTAGGCTTCCATCAATAATAGTATTCTTACATCAGCCTCTGTGCTTAGATTCATTTATATGGGTATGATTATATTTTTGTATATACAAGCAAAGTGTTTTTTAATGTGCCTCATCCTCAAAATCTAAAATCTCTTGAGCAATTCAAGAAACAATGCCCGATACTGCCCAAGTGTCTGTATTGCATTAGCTGCCTCTGTATAACAGAAACATCTCTTATCCCTGTAATTCAGCTATTGTGTGGTCGGTGATCCCACACTCTAAGAGTCTTACGGAATTCATCTAGCCCTGCAACCCATTCAATTTTCCTTCTCGATCTTCCTAGTTCTACTGAAGCCAAGATTTCATGGTCTATGTTTAAACACCTCCTCACTGGGAACATCTCTCACCTCTGCCCTAAAAGAGGTAGATTTAGAGAATGTAGCCCTACTGTTGTAAGGCATTCATTGTTTGTAAAGGTGCTAGATTTGTACTCTCCTTAGGAGAATTGAGAATATACTCACTCAAAAATTGTTCTGACCACCACCCAGCTTTATGTTCTTCATAACACTTATCACTGTCTGCAACTGCATCATTTAGTTGTCCCTCGATAGTATAAGCTTCATTAAGAAGGCAATTTTGCTTTGCTTCTTGCTGTAACCCCATACCCAGAACAATGCGCAGTACAGTGTACGCTGTCTTGCTCACGGGCATAGGTCCAGCAACCCTCATTAAGCTCATCTCTTTGCCTTCTCCATATTTGCACCACAGTATTGAGCAGCTGATCATTTTTGTTTGTAGGAAGATCCTTACAAGGACACTGACTAGTTGTCACTTTAAATTCATGAACCCACTGACAGAACTCATATTTTTCTCGACAGTGTTACTAGATTTCCCTTGCAAATTGAGCTTTCTCTATTTCTGAGATTCGTTTATATCATCCCTTCCCAAATCTTCACAATCTTCCTATTCCATTTACCTATGTCTCTAATGATAACCTCACCTTAAACCTCAATGAGAAACAGTTACGTGATTATACAGAAGCTCCCACACCTACCCACCATCACATTCTGCAAACCAACAGCATCTGAATCTGTACTTTCTGTGCATCTTTCACTACAAGAGAAGGAAAGTCCTGCTCTCATTAAAGGCAGATCCTTACCCACATGCTCTGGACCTGATACTCCTATTTTTATCCAGGAATCCACTCCTAGAGTTACCTCCCCTTTCTCTCTCAACTGCAGTTGTATGTTTTCCTTCTGGGCTTGATTCCTTCAACAGCACTCAGATGTACTCCATCTTACAGAGCGTGAAACTATAAGAGGGGTGCTAAATATACACCTGTGGAGAGGACAAGTCTTTTTAGTGACTGTAATGCTTGATTATTAGAGGAATGATTGGAGGGTGAGAGAGTGTAAACTACAGAAGGAAAAAAATACAACACAAAGAAATGGACACAAGCAAGTTGGTAGTTGCGTTGTGGGAGGGAGTAGAGTGTGATGAGGCTGAACATATATTCCTGGCTGAGGGACTTAGGCTTCATCCAGAAGTCTTGGGGAGCAGATGTTGCTCTTGGGGAGCAACAGTTTCCCATTGATCAAGGGATCAGTGGGGGCAGATCAGACTTGGAAGCAGGAGACCACTTTTAAGATCGTTATGGTACGCTGGTAAAGCAATGAGAAGGCCTTGGACTAAGGAAGTGGTGATGGTGCTGAAGAGAGAAGAGCAGTGATGGTGCTGAAGACAGAATAGCTGTGAGGGATAATAAAAAGATAGAACCAAACGGACAAGGAGATGATGGGTAGGTGTCTAGATTTTAGGTTTGAGTATCTGGGTGAGTGGGGGTACTAATCACTGAGATAGAGAACACGCATGGAGGGAAAGATTTGAATGGTTGGCATGGTTACCCATATGTAAACATGCAAGTGGGCATCCCCAGTGGACAGTTGCGTATATGAGCTAGACTTGGCATAGAGATCTGAGATTGAGGACTGGGCATCTTAAGCAAGGTTATTCTTGCATGGATGTGGTCACCTAGGAGGATAAGAAAAAATAGATCCAGGGATAGTGTGCTGGAGGAGAATAACATTTTTAGGATGGACAGAGGAAAACCAGGTTAGTAGTGAGGTAATAGGAAGAAAATTGACAGATTCTTTTGTTACGGAAGTCAGAATCGGGAAGAGTTTCAGAAAAGAGCAAATGCAAATATTCATAGTAGCACATGTTCAAATGCACTGAGTAAATGAGGACTGAACAACATCTAGGCTTGTGGATATGAAGGTGGAGGTCAGTGGACGGAACATGTTTCTTGGATTGGCATGAGCAGACACTGATTTTCTGAGCTTTTAACATAGAAGCAAAGAACTGGAGTGCACAGATCTTACTGCGGGACAACTATAACTGATGCATACGTGTTGGACCGAACTCTTTAATCAGAGTTACTGTAACTTAGCTTATCTCTATTTTCTGTCACATATGTGACAAGAAACCATATGTGACATAGGATTTTTCTGTCACAAAACCAACATATGTGATGGTTTTGTTTTTGTGCATGTGAGATGAAGACAACTAATTCTTAATCTCCAGATGGTCATTCAGCATTTATTTGCAGTTTGGTGTTAAAATTTTCTTTTTTTTTTAATAGCAGAAAATGTGGGATACAGAAAGATGAAATAAATGTGATCACTGGGGACTCATGTTTCGTAATATATCTCTCAGAACTCAGCACACTCCTTCCTTTTTTCTCTCTCTTTATTTTTGAATCTAATTTGTATTTTCGACAAAGTATACACACAAAAACCATGTTATCGCTGAACTATAAAGAACCTTAGATGGAATGGATGACCTTTATGTATGGATCTGCTCATGCTGAAATCTCTGGGAGAGAAATACAAGCCTGGGTCTCCTTTGTTGGCCTTCAGTGCCTTTTTAATCATATGGTACATTTTGATAAGTGTATATCTTAAAACTTAAGCTCAACTGTTTTTTGGACAAATGGCAATTTTTTTTTAAAAGGAGTCGGGGGTTCTCTCCATGCTATTACATAAAGTCCCTACCGTGGTTTTATAAATCAAAAATAGCTAATAGGATTTTTCACTGACCTTGCTCTTCATACTTCTACCCCTGCCTTTTCCCAAACATTTCTTCTTTAAACTAAGCATGGTAAATTGTGGCTGAACTAGGGGAACAGAACCACAATGAAAATGCATAAATCTGTAATCACATGCTTATAATTAAAAGAATGTTGAAACCCCAGCTCTTAAATATACAGTCTCTAGTATTGGTAATGCTATACTTGAGAACAAAGAGATGGTGAAAGCAGTGGCTGTTAACTGTGCCAAAGACTGAAAAGCCTAGCAGAAGTGAGTATCTTTCTCAGAAAGGAATATGGAGCAGTACTCTCTATGCAGGGGGAGCATGTTTCATGTTGTACTTCTGTCTTTTTCTGAAAATATGATACAGACACTTTTTCCAGTAATGAAAACAGGTATGTTTGATTTTTTGGTATAATCTTCCTTCATTGACCATTTAATGTTGAAAAAGAAGCATGATTGTCTTTTAAGCAAACCACTTTTACCATTATGAATTTGGTGTGATTTGTTGTAGATATTTAAATTTTGGTGTGATTTTCTGTAGATTTTTAAATTTCCCTTTTGGAGAAAAACCAAAACACTTGCCCTGCTGGTAAATGGCAGGACTTGGGTCTGAGCCCTTGCTTAGCCCCTCCCAGTTTTAAGCTTGAATGAGGGCAGGTCTCTGGCTCCTGCCCCTTTCAGCAGGAACTTCTTGTCTCGTGTGCACGCCTGTGCAAGTGTTCCCTGAGACCCAGGACAGAGGCTGCATCCTAAGGGCTGGTTTTACCCTCTTTTCATTCTGTGTATACTCCCCCACCTGCCTGTGAAGCTCTCGGGGTCCTGCCAGCTCTACACATCCCCCACTCTTTTTCTCCTTTCCCTTTATACTGGGGGTTCAGAACTTCCAGCCAGAGGCTCTGCCCTTGTACTACCTTGTCCCCCACCCCTGTGTCCCCTGTGCCCCCCAGCCCGCCTCCTGCCTCATGGCTCAGGTGTCCCCATGCTGGTCATGCTGGCCCAGGCTGCAAGAGCAAGCCTGGGAGAGTCCCCTGCCTCTGCCACTTTGGGTGGGTAATTGTGCTTTAAGGGAAAGTGGGGGATTCAGTAAATTTCTGGTGTGCGGGTGGGGAGAAAAAAAAGGTCGTAGGAGAACAATTATTAAGCCTTAATACTATTTCTGCTGTGCTGAAGAATGAAGCAAAGCCATTTAAACTCCATGCAATTTTAGTTTCATGACTCTTTAGGTCAGTCCGAGCAGCCATTATTATCCTCATTTTATGACGAAGAAACAAATTCTCAGAAGGCTCATTACTTGACTGAAATACAATAGATGGCAAAGTCATGCTGGAATCAAGATCTTTTAAAGGAGGCTGGAGCCGTATTTTAATTTAAAAATCATTGTAATATAGTAAGAGACCCAGATAGGGCAGTTTTGTGGTGTCAGGTGTTAGAAACCATAAATACAGATGAAATCCCATGTAAGATAATCAATTAAACTCAAAAGTCACTAATAACTGGACTGCCAAATGAATACACTTTTGTATTAGTGAAACATTCGTGCAGACACCATGAACCAGACGGACAAAGCTCTTTCCCCTGTTGTGGTGACAAATGATGATTCCATTTTCAAGGTACCTTTCCTGCCACTCTTAACATTTGAGAAGCATGAATTTGAAGTGATTCTTCTAGAAAGAAAAATAGTTTATATCACCAGTTCTTTCTGAGGGTTAGATTTCCAGCAGCCACAATCATTCATTATACAACCGTAGATGAGACTTGATCAAAGAGCCTCTGAGGAGTGATGGGGAATCGATTCCATATGGGAGTCCCTAACCACCACCTCCTGCATATTTCCACTCGGTTGCTCCCACCGGCACCTCACACTACATATCTCCACAATGTGTTCCATGCTGTGTCTTCCGCACCTAGTACGTCACAGACTCCCAAGATTTACTTCACCGATGAATGAATGAAGGAATGACTGTCCATTCAACACAAGCGTCTCAGTTCTTCTGCCCCGCTTGTGTTCTCTAACATTGGAAATAGTGCTACCACCCATGTGATTGTCTAAGACAGAAAGCTGGGCCTCATTCTTCATTTCTCTATGAATGAGTGATGGGAATATTTAAATAGTGCATGTATCTGTTATAAAATACAGGACCATAATGGAATGTAAGTCTTCTCACTATTACTATCCTCTATTTTAACCAATGTTGTATTTCATTTCTAGCCTTCCAGAGATAATTTGCATGGATAAGCATGTGTGTGCATATATATATACATACACACACACACATGTATGTGTATATATACCACTATAAGTATATATATATATGCACATACATACATACACACACGTATATATCTACACACACATATGTATGTATAGATATACTCATAGTGGTATATATACACATACATATGTATGTGTGTGTAGATATATATGTGTGTGGCATGAGTAGCAGTGTTGCTGTATATGTATATATGTGTATATATGTATATATGTGTATATATGTATATATGTGTGTATATATGTATATATGTGTGTATATACCTGTGTGTATATATACACACACACACACACACACACATATACACACACATTTGTATTTATTTAGTTTTTACTAGTGGTTACATGCTCTATATGTCTTTCTGCCTTTTGTCTTTCCATTTCCATTATGAAATATTTTATATTTCTTTGTTTTATATTTTCTATAATATAGAGATAACATATATGCATGTGTATATATTTTAGATGCACCCATACTTATAACACAAAATCTTGTACTATATTCATTTTATGTTGAACACAAAAATATAACATTTTGTTATTCTTACACCATTTTTATGAGATAGCCAATTCTCTTCATTTTCTGTAGTCAGGTTTTATAGAGTCACTCTGAACACTGATTTAGTGAATACAGAACCATTGCTCCTATAGGGAAATACAAGGTTAGGTGCCTTCAAGCCTATGGTCATATTCTTGTCAACTGATTCACTCATAACTTTGTCTTATGTGTGTTTACGTTTAATGACAGCTTATCTAATATATATTGTTCATTCATTAATGTTGAACTCTTGGCTAGAAACACTGTTACTCGTGCCTTAATGAACTTTACTTAACACATGTATTTCTCCATAAGGTACATCACAGCCATCTTGCACATAGGAACACTAGATAGCAATTGAGCACTCTGCTTGGGGGCCATTTAGAATAGTGAAATTACCAAAAATCCCAAAAAGATGTGGAAAATGTGGCACAAAATAAATGGTGACAAGGACACTTTTCACAGTGTAAGAGCTGAAACAAGAAGGCGGAGTGTTACCTTGTAAAATCTCAGCTGCAAACATGCTAATTTATATAACAAAAACAAGCTTGTATTATAGATGTGTATGTATATCTTATAACCTAAATGAGATATAAAGATTTATCCCAATAGCCATATACACCCAGCGCACAGCATAGAATATGATCCATATCTGTCAGTCAGCTCTTCCGTTTATCTTTCCCCAGTCTTATACCTGTGTCCCCTTCAGAGATGACCACTATCCTGAATTTCCTATTTATCATTCCAGTGTTTATTCTTTATAGTTCTGCCAAAAATGTAAATCATAACCAATGTATTGTTTATAATTTTAGGAACTTTGTGTGACTGGAAATATAAGCGTAATCTGCCGCAACTTAGTTTTTTCTCCACTGAGCATGGTTTTTGAAATTCTTTCATGTTTTTGCATGTGGTTCTATCTCATTAATTTTAACTCTATTTTAGGACTATAATAGCACAGATCATCTATCCTATTCTATCCCTTTTTTTTTCCTTTGAGACGGAATTTTGCTCTTGTTGCCCAGGCTAGAGTACAATGGCGTGATCTCGGCTCACCGCAACCTCTGCCTCCCTGTTGAAAGCGATTCTCCCACCTCGGCTTCCCAAGTAGCTGGGATTGCAGGCATGCGCCGCCACATCTGGCTAATTTTGTGTTTTTAGTAGAGAGGGGGTTTCTCCATGTTGGTCAGGCTGGTCTCGAACTCCCCACCTCAGGTGATCTGCCCGCCTCGACCTGCCAAAGTGCTGGGATTACAGGCATGAGCCACCAAGACTGGCCCTCTATCTCTTTTTTATTGATTATGGAAACTACTTATATGAACATTTGTGTTCACAATTCCTGATCCACATCCATACTCCCTTTTTGTGTTGCAAACCTAGGAGGTCTGCTGAGGCAGGGGACATGTGAATCTTCAGCCTCGGAGGTAAACCAAAGTGTTTTAAAAATGATGAGTTCTCATCTGCACTTCTATCAGCAGAGTTCCAATTGTGTTCAATCTTTACCAGCACGGAGTTCTTTGATTTTATGTTTTTTAGTTGTTTTTGACCCAATTGACTCCTTAAAATGGTACTTCATGGAGGTTTTCATCTGCATTTTCTTGATGATTTTTGAGAAATCGTTTGTTTTCACACATTTATAGTTGTTTCCGTTTCTCTGTAATGCCTTTGTGAGTCTTTTGGCTGTTTTTTAATAACTTGTCTTTTACTTATTAAGTTATGAGGACATCTTTATATATTTAGGACATTAAAATGTGGTCAGATAAATTTTCCCAAGTCCCCCTCCCACTTTGGAGCTTGTCTTTTCATTTTTCTTTTACTGACTATTGATTTTAAAAAGTTCTTTTTTTCTATGTAGTGATATCTAGCAATGTTTTTCTTGATGGTGCATAATTTTTGCCTTATTTAAGAAATCTGGTCGGGTGTGGTGGTTCACGCCTGTAATCCCAGCACTTTGGGAAGCTGAGGTGGGTGAATCACGAGGTCAGGAGATCGAGACCATCCTGGCTGACACGGTGAAACCCCCGTCTCTACTAAAAATACAAAAAATAAGCTGGGCATGGTGGCGGGCACCTGTAGTCCCGGCTACTTGGGAGGCTGAGGCAGGAGAATGGCGTGAACCCAGGAGGCAGAGTTTGCAGTGAGCGGAGGTCACGCCACTGCACTCTAGCCTGGGCAACAGAGCGAGACTCCATCTCCAAAAAAAAAAAAAAAAAAAAGGAAATCCTTTCCTTCTATAAGTTTGTAAAGATGATGTTCTTTATTTTCTCAAGAAATTTTATAGTTTTGCTTTCACATTTAATCCTTCTGTCTATTTGAAATTCATTTTTATCTATGGTCTGCAATAGGAATCACATTTAATTTTATGTCATATGGATATTGCTGTTTTAGTTGTTTAGTGCCGTGTAAGGAATAAGCCATTTTCTCTGTAATATACTGTACCATTTCTATCATGTAGGAACTTTCCATATATGTATGAGGCTTTCTTGGGTTTTCCCTATACTATTGCATTAGCCTATTTCCATTATTTATCCTTATATCAAAACCTGTTACTATCCTATTTACTGTAAACTTCTAATAAGTCTTGAACTGTGAAAAGGCTAGATTCCCACCTTCTTTAGATTTATGCTTCTCTTGGTAATTTATTCTGCTATATAATTTAATAATTAAGTTGTTAAGTTCCGCCAAAAAAATCTATTAGGATTCTGACACAGTTACATAGGCTATAGATCAGACTGAGTAGAACTGATCTATACACACACGGAGTAAAATGATTCGTCAAGCAAATTAACATATTTTATCATTTCACATAGGTACCGTGTGTGCACGCGTGCACACTCTGTGTACTGCTGAATAGATCTCTGGTCATATTTACACTACATAGCTGCGATTTTGTACCTATCTATGAACATGGTACAGACTAGCATTTATTTATGTTTCCTTTAATATCTGCCTAAAAAGCTTAAAATTTCTTTAAGATTTCCATATGTTTTTGTAGAAATATTCCTAAAGACCTCATTTTGGTTTATATTTTGTGAACTGCATTTACTGTTTTTGAAGATATGTAAAATTCAAATAGCTTACATCTTACAAACTTGTTAAACCCTCTTATTAATTTAACAATTTGAGATTTAAAAATTTTTTTTCTGGAGATATCACTGTGAATAATGACGGTTTTATGTATGTATGTATGTATGTATGTATTTGCTTCCTAGTTTCTTTTTTCTTCCTTTTTTCTGGTCATTTTGCACTGTGTTGTACCTTCAGTGTAATATGGACAGAAAGAGTAGGAATGTCATTTCACAAAGGGGCGTAATTAGAGGAGTCGAAATAAATATTTTGGCCATCTTTGTAAACAAATTAACACAAATTGATTGGAGGTTTTGTATCATTTCATTTTCCCCCCTACTACTTTCAAGTGATATTCTATATCTTTATTGTTTTAGTGCCTACCTCTGATATACTGATATAGTTCTTTTTATTGCATAAAGTATACAACACAATGTTTATATATATGTATACACACACGGAGTAAAGTGATTCATCAAGCAAATTAACATATTTTATCATTTCACATAGGTACCGTGTGTGCACGCATGCGCACCCTGCATACTGCTGAATAGATCTCTGGACATATTTACGCTACATAGCTACGATTTTATACCCTTTCACCTCCATCTCCCCACTTCCCTCAACCTCCTGCCATTTGTACTTTTTGTTTCTAGGTATGCAAGTTTTGGGTTTTGTTTTTAGTTGAGATTTCACATATAAGTGAGAACAAGCAATATTTTTCTGTTAACACAATTATTTAACAAAGTCTAAAGTTGCTGTTTTTACTTCCCTCTAAACAAATTCTTAGCATGTTTTAATGCTAATCTTACCACTTAAATGCCATTCCTTTCCATTGTTTTAGTTTCATTTTATATTGTCTGTTACCCCTAAAATATAGAATTATTATTTTATATATTCATTTTTGGTTTAAATGTAACCAATACCATTGTCTTTGCTCACGATTCCTTCATATTATACCGCCTTCTAAGATTATTTTTCTTCTTTCTCAAGTACACCCTTGAAAAGTTGCTTGGGTGTGAACTCCGGATTGTAAATTCTGATTTTGTCTGTGTGAACATATCTTTATATCAAGCCTGTTTTTTAGTGACAGATTTGCTAATTATAAAATTCTGGGTTCAAAGTAAATTCCTTTCACCGCCTGGAGGCCTCTGATTTCTCTATTCCCTTGTTGCATTGACAACTCTACTTGGGTCCAATTTTTGTTGCTTTGTTTCTAATCTAAATTTTCCCTCAGGATCTTTTATGTTTTTCTGTTTCTCCATATGTTTGTTTTGGCTAATCATCAGCAGGCACTACCAACCAAAACCATTTTAAAATAAATCCTTGCCTTGCATGTTAGGATCACACATTGGGCGTTTGGGGCCTAATGCAGTGTGGTTGCACATGACGGGTAAGGCATTCTTATGTGACAGGGTTTCCCCTTCCCCCAGAGCCACTGGTGAGATGGATGCATTTCCTTAATGCCTAATTTAGTGGGGTGATTCTTTTCAATTTCTTGTTTTAAGATGCCTGTGTGGTTATGTAGGACGATTCGAGGCCTGTTCAGAATTTTCCCATATGGCCCTTAAAACTAAAGTTCTAGGTTGCCGGGTTTAGTGATGCCCCGAGGAAGTGCTGGCTTACGCCTCTTTGGAATCCTGCTCCTGTTTGTTTTTATGGCCTCAGAGAATTTTCCTTATTTTCTATCCAACTCAGCCATGCATTCAATATTACTTTACCCCAGCTTTTTTGTGTTCTTTGTTCTGAAGCTTTTTGATACCTATAGTATTGTTGAAATTAGAAGTCTATCTTGTTTTTTTCAATTAAAATATATTTAAAATAATTGTACATTAGTAAAATGACTTCATAGTATTTCACTATAAAAATGCACCCAAACGTATTTGCTCATTTCTCTACTTACCAACCTTCTTTCTAAAACATTGCTTTCAAAAGCAAAAGATTATAGTAAAAACATGTGTGTAGGTTTCACAGTTAACATTTGGTACTGTACTGTCCGAAACGTTGAGCTGCTGGGTCGAAAGCAGTATTAGCCTTTTTCTTGATGCCTCCTTTTCTCCTATGCCTTTGCTGTCCTTGCTTTCCTTACCTCATCGTTGTTAAGTCCTACGGCTTTACTCACATGTGTCCACTCCACTCTAATCCCATTGCATCAACCTATCTCAGCCCCAAATCATCACTGTTTTACCTTAGGCTGACCGTTTCCTAACAGGTCTCACTTTTCCTCATCACTGCCATTCTGTTACCGTATAATCACCAACAACCTGATAGTAACCTTCAGTCTTCTGGAAAAGATTGAATCACGTTAGTATAATAAATTGTTAAAGTGTGTGACTACTCATTACAGTTTATGTATGTTTAAAATATAGAGCTAATATATTTAAAACTGCATAAAAGATCTAAAATGTGTATTTATTTATTTATTTATTTATTTTTGGGAGAAGGAGTCTTGCTCTACTGCCCAGGCTGGAATACAGCGGCGGGATCTCGACTCACTGCAACCTCCACCTCCTGGGTTCAAGCGATTCTCCTGCCTCAGCTTCCTGAGTAGCTGGGATTACAGGCACATGCCACCATGCCCAGCTAATTTTTTTTTTTTTTTTTTTTTTTTTTTTGGCGGAGACGAGGTTTCACCATGTTGGCCAAACTGTTCTTGAACTTCTGACCTCAAGTGATACTCCCGCCTTGGCCTCCCAAAGTGTTGAGATTACAGTCGTGAGCCACTGCCCCTGACCTAAAGTGTATTTTTTAAATATACCTTATTTGCCCTTCATGTTAGATAATACAAAATTAATTGCATATATTTTCATGGTGAAGTCTAAGCTCTCGAAACTTCCTTAGGTTCTGGGTACTTGGATAGGTTCTGCCATGATGAAAAATCCTGACCAAATGCTTATGTTCTTGTAGCTGAACCTCAATTACATTCTTTAGTGACTGACGTGAATCTTCCAGTTTTTTTGAAGAAAAGTCAGCCGAGTTCAAGACTAGCACTTTAAAAATTTTAAATTTTGTTAAAGCAGTTCTGTTATAATAAAACCCAAGGGTCCATTTGTATGGTTACCTAAGAAATACCAATGTGTTGATTCAGAAGTAAATAGTCAGAAGATATTAAATTGCACCATTTAAAATTATGATGTTTTCTGGTTAATGTCTAAAATCTGTCAGTTTATTAATTTTCTGCTTGACGCATGTTCTGACTACATGTTACTTGGGCATTTGGATCATTAGGGAAATAAGAGTTGAGTGTGTTTGTTGTAGGTTGTCTATGGCCCTGAGTCTACTCTGAAGATAAGCAACACTTGTGAGGCAGAGATGTGTCACACAGTGGAGGGCGTTGGCGTAATTACCCCTCTCTGCTGTGCATGAATAAAATCTAAGTGAAACAGTGCTAAACCACGTTAACTTATGAGAAAGGTCAGCCGGGCGTGGTGGCTCACACCTGTAATCCCAGCATTCTGGGAAGCCGAGGTGGGTGAATCACCTGAGGTCAGGAGTTTGAGACCAGCCTGGCCAACATGGTGAAACCCCATCTGTAATAAAAATACAAAAATTAGCTGGGCATGGTGGTGGGCACCTGTAATCCCAGCTACTTGGGAGGCTGAGGTAGGAGAACTGCTTGAACCTGGGAGGCAGAGGTTGCAGTGAGCCGAGATCGTGCCATTTCACTCTAGCCTGGGTGGCAGAGAGAGACTCCATCTCAAAAAACAAATAAACAAAAACTTATGAGAAAAGTCATCTAACTCATATAGCAAATAGTCTCATTTCATGTGCCAAATCTGACAGATTGATACTGGCTTAATGGAGC
Organism: Macaca nemestrina; assembly: GCF_043159975.1. Classification (NCBI taxonomy): domain Eukaryota; kingdom Metazoa; phylum Chordata; class Mammalia; order Primates; family Cercopithecidae; genus Macaca; species Macaca nemestrina. Next base: position 8,792,469 of record NC_092125.1, on the reverse strand, counting down.
TGTGTTTTGAGGATAAATCTTAGATCTTACCTGAATTCTTGGGCTTGAAAGAGTAGCATGAGTAATTAGTGATTTCTGAAATATGATAGGGAAGAAATGAGTAGTAGCAAGTATTTTTCCTCCAATGATTTCTTATTTTTTTCTTTATAAAGTTTCTGCTTATATTTTTACAGGTGGAATACATTATATATTTTGTATACATTTATTAGATATACTTTGTTTATATATAAGAAATAGGTATAAAATCTATAGAGATGTATTGTATATTAAAGGAAAACCAAACCTAAATCACTTTTGGAGGAAGAATTTCTATTTTTTTAAGGACGTTTTGAAAGCTTGTAGACAGGCATTCCCTTGGAGATATTTCAGTTTTGGTTCCAGACCACCACAGTAAAGCAATAAAGCAAGTCACATGCATTTCGGGGTTTCCCAGTGCATATAACAGTTACATTTATGCTATACTGTACTCTATTAAGTATGCAGTAGCATTATACATTTAAAAATGATGTACATACCTTAATTTAAAAATATTTTTTAAAATGCTAACAATCAGCCAGGCACTGTGACTCATGCCTGTAATCCCAGCACTCTGGGAGGCCGAGGTGGATGAATCACAAGGTCAGGAATACGAGAGCAGCCTGACCAACATGGTGAAACCTCGCCTCTACTAAAAAAACAAAAATTAGCCCAGCGTGGTGGTGCACACCTGTAATCCCAGCTACTCAGGAGGCTGAAGCAGGAGAATCGCTTGAACCCAGGAGGCGCGGAGGGTGCAGTGAGCCAAGATCTCGCCACTGCACTCCAGCCTGGGTGACAGTGAGACTCTAGCTCAAAATAAATAAATTAATAATAATAATAAAATGCTAACAATCGTCTTAGCCTTCAGCAAGTTGGGATCTTTTTGCTGGTGGAGGGTCTTGCTTCCACGTCGACGGCTGCTTGCTGACAGGGCAGAGTGGTGTTTGCTGAATCTTGGGGTAGCTGTGGCAGTTTCTGAAAATGAGGCAAAAATGAAGTTTGCTGAGTCAATTGATTCTTCTTTCACTAACTATTTCTATGTAGCGTGAAATGCCATTTGATAGCATTTTACCCACAGTAGAACTTCTTTCAAAATTTGAATCAATCCTCCCAAACCCCACTGCTGCTTTATCGACTAAATTTAATGTTCTAAATCTTTTCTTGTCATTTCAACAATGTTCACAGCATCTTTAACACGAGTAGATTCCATCTCAAGAAATGACTTCCTTTGGTCATTCAGAAGAAGCAACTCCTCATCCATTCAAATTTTATCATGAGCAATTTTATCATGAGTAATTTTATCATGAGCAATTTTATCATGAGTAATTTTATCATGAGCAATTTGCCACACTTTGGTCACATCCACAGGCTCCACTTCTAATTCTCATTTTCTTGCTGTTTCCACCATTTCTGTAGTTCTTTCCTCTGCTGAAGACTTGAGCCCCTGCAAGTCATCTGTGAGGTTGGGAATCCACTTCTTCCAGACTTCTGTTAATGTTGTTATTTTGAACTTTTCTCATAAGTCAAGAATGTTCTTAATGGCATCTAGAATGATGAATCCTTTTAGATGGTTTTCAACTGATTTTGCTTGGATCCACCAGAGGAATCAATCACTACCTGTGACAGCTATAGCCTTATCAAATATATTTCTTAAATAGTAAGACTTCAAAGTTAGAATCACCCCTTGATCTAAATAGAAGTTGCATTAGCAGGCATGAAAACAAAATGAATCTTCTTGTATTAAAAACATCTCCATCAGAGCTTTTGGGTGCCCAGGTTCATGGTCAATGAGCTGTCATATTTTGAAAAGAATCTTTTTTCTGATTAGTAGGTCTCAGCAGTGGGCCTAAAACACTCAATAAACCATGCTGTAAACAGCTGTGCTGTCATCCAGGCTTTGTTCTTCCATTTATAGAGCACAGGCAGAGTAGATTTAGCATAATTCCTATAGGCTCCAGGATTTTTGAAATGATCAATCAGCACTCACTTCTACTGAAAGTCACTAGCTGCATTAGCCCCTACGAAGAAATTCAGCCTGTCCTTTGAAGTTTTGAAGCAGGCATTGACTTCTCTCTAGCTATGAAACTCCTGGATGGCATCTGCTTCTTGTTTTACCTGCACTGAAAGTCTGTTATAGTGTAGCCACCTTCTTCAATTATCTTACCTAGATCTTCTGGATAACTTGCCGCAGCTTCTCCCTCAGCACTTGGTACTTCACCTTGCACTTTTATGTGATGGAGACAGCTTCTTTCTTTAAACTTCATGAACTGACCTCTATTGGCTTCAAGCTTTTCTTCTATAGCTTCCTCGCCTCTCTTAGTCTTCATACAATTGAAGAGAACTAGGGCCTTGCTCTGGACAAGGCACTGGCTTAAGAGAATATTGTGACTGGTATAATCTAATCGGACCACTAAAAATGTTTCCCTCAGCAGTAATGTTGTTTTTGCTTTCTTGTCATTCATTTCTTTACTGAAGTAGCACTTTAAACTTCCCTCAATAGCTTTTCCTTTGTATTAACAACTTGTCGGTCTCAAGCAAGAGAACTAGTTTTCATTCTCTCTCCACTTTGGACATGCCTAACTCACTAAGCTTAATTATTTCTGACTTTTGATTTAAAGTGAGACATATATAACTCTTTTTTTTTCACCTGAACACTTAGAGGCCTGTAGGATTATTAATTGTAGGGTTATTAATTATTACATGGTTATTAATTGACCTAATTTCAATATTGTAGGGTTATTAATTGGCCTAATTTCAACACTGTTGTATCTCAGGGAATACGGAGGCTGAGAAGAGGAAAAGAGATGATAAACAGCCTTTTGTTGAAGAAGTAAGAATACATACAATATTTATTGATTGTTTGCCATCTTATGTGGGCATAGTTGGTGGTGCCCCAAAACAATTTTAATAAATACGTCAAAGATCACTGATCACAGATCACCATAACAGACAAAATAATAATGGGAAAGTTTGAAATACGGTGAGAATTACCAAAGTGATATGACACAAAGTAAGCACATTATGTTGTAAAAATGGTGCCAATAGCCATTCGACCACAGTTGCCACAGATCTTCAGTTTGTAAAAAAACAAACAAAATAAAAATAAAACAAAAATTATCTACAAAACACAGTAAAGCAAAGCAAAATAAAAGCAGGCATACCTGCAATGAGATGTTACAGCTGCAACACAGAAGATGGTTAGAAGGCATACTTGATGGATCTCATAAAATTCATAGAAGTGTTTTTATCAATAAAGCAATGCATTTAGGAATATTTGTTGCTGTAATCATCAAACGAAATATTTACCTTTTTGAACTTTCCTATTCCCATCCATTTCCCAGCATGAAACTTCAGAGGCATTCTTTTTTTTTTTTTTTTTGAGACGGAGTCTTGCTCTGTCGCCCAGGCTGGGGTGCAGTGGCGCGATCTCGGCTCACTGCAAGCTCCGCCTCCCGGGTTCACACCATTCTCCTGCCTCAGCCTCCCGAGTAGCTGGTACTACAGGCGCCAGCCACCACGCCCGGCTAGTTTTTTGTATTTTTAGTAGAGACGGGGTTTCACCGTGTAGGCCAGGATGGTCTCGATCTCCTGACCTCGTGATCCGCCCGTCTCGGCCTCCCAAAGTGCTGGGATTACAGGTGTGAGCCACTGCACCCGGCTGAAACTTCAGAGGCATTCTTAACTCTAGATTATATCTCACATGTCCTTCTACTTGCTATCCACATTATCATAACAGTTTCTCAATTGATATGTCTGTCTCAAGCCTCCATTCCCTCCAGTTCATTCCCCACCTGCAAGGGTGACCTGTCAGGTTTTCAGGGTTTTGTATAAATGTCCCTATTGCTTTGATAGTGTTGTTTAATATGTCTTTACTGATTTTCTTTCTAATTTATTTATCAGTTAGTAAGAAGGCTGTAATCTCGAGTTACAACTTTTGATTGTCTATTTTTTCTTTCTGTTTTGTCAGTTGGGAATTTTGTCTTTCTTTCATTTTATTTTTGTTAGTTTTTGCATTATGTATTTTGAAGTTCTGTTTTTGGATGCAAACATAGTTAGAATTGTTATATCTTCTTTTTGAATTGATCCCTTTATCATTATGTATTGTTTCTCCTTTTTTCCTGATAACATATCTTGTTCTGAGGTCTAATTTGTCTATTTTTAATACAGCTACTTCAGCTTTATTATGGCTAGTGTTTATGTAATATAGCATTTTATCCTTTTACTTTTAACCTAATTGTGCATTTATATTTTAAGTGAATTTCTTTTTCTAGAGAGCATAAAGTTGAGTCTTATTTTTCAGATCCAGCCAAACAATCTCTGGCTTTTAATTGGGGGCATTTAGAACAATTACATTTAATATAGTAATGATAGGGTTGAGTTTAACTTTTGATCTTTATATTTGTCTACTATTTGTTTCATCTATTGTTTTCCTTCTTTTTTTTCTTTCCCCTTTTTCTTATTGATTAGTATTTTTTAATATAATGAGCCCTTCATATCTGTGGGTTCTGCATCTGTGGATTCGGTCAACTGCAGATCAAAAAACTTCAACAAAAAAAAAGGATCTTTGTACCTGTAGAATGTGTATAGACTTATTTTCTTGTCATTCTTCTCCAAACAATACAGCATAACAACTGTTTACATATTATTTATATTACATGACATTTACGTTATTACAGAGATAATTTAAAGTATATGTGAGGATGTGTGTAGGTTATATGCAAATACTACATCATTTTATGTAAGGGACTTTAGCATCCATGGATTTTGGTATCTGTGGGATACCATAGATGAACTAGTCTTCCAGGGATATTGAAGGTCAACTATATCTCATCTTATTTCCACCACTGGCTTATATGCTGTACATCTTTGTTTAATATTTTCAGTGGTCACTCTAGTGTTGTGCCCCTTTAATTTATCACAGTCTATCTTCAAATAGTGTTATACAGCCTCACAGGTGATGTAAGAACTCTCCAACAGTATACTTTCATTCTCCCTTCTGTTATTTGTGCTGTTATTGTCATATATTTTACGTCTACATATGATATAACCAAAACAATATATTGCTCCTACTTGCATTTAAGTCATCATCTTAAAACATTTTTAAATGACAAAATTATATTTTATTTTCATCCTCATGATTAGCATTTCCAGTTTATTTCACTCATTTGCATAGATCCAGCTTTTCATTAGGTATCATTTTTATTCTGCCTGAATAACTTCCTTCACATTTCTCATTACATAGATTTGCAGGTGGAAAATTTTATTTAGCCATTGCTTTCTTGAAATCGTTTATTTCCCATTTTTGAGAGAGATTCTTACTGAATGTAGCATTCTCAGTTAACAGGAATTTTTTATTTTCTGCAGTTAAGATATTGTTCTTTTGTCTTGTGTTTGAATAGTTTCTGACAAGGAATCTATATTAGTTTTCCATTAGTGCTGTAACAAATTACCACAAACTTCATAGCTTAAAACAATACAAATTTATTATCTTGTAATTCTTCAAGTCAGAAACTCAAAATGGACAAAAATTATATTAGCAGTGCTGTGTTCCTTTTGGAGTATCTAGGGCATACATTTCTTTGCCTTTTTTTAGATTCTAGAAGCTGCCCACATTCCTTGGTTTATGGCTTCCAGCTGTCTTCCAAGCTAGCCATAGCTGGTTGAGGTTTCCTTGTTTCCTTGTGATGTATCGCTCTGATGCTAATGCTCCTACCTTTCTCTTTGACTTGCAAGGACCCAGTGATTGCATTGGGCCAACGAGGTATAATACAAGATGAGCTTCTCATTTTAAGGTCAGCTGATTAGCAACCTTAATTCCATATGCAATTTTAATTCCCCCTTAATTTATTATATTATATTCCCATGTCATATAATATGTTTGCAGCTGAGATTAATAAATTAATTCCCCCTAAATTTATTATATTATATTCCCATGTAATATAACATATTCACAACTGGGGATTGGGACATGGACATTTTTAGAGGGCCATTATTCTGCCTACCACAAAGTCCTTGGTAATTTATATTTTTGTTGCTTGTTATAAAATGTGTTTCCCCACTCTCCTAAACTCTGGTTTTTAAATTTTACCTCTATTGCTGTTTTATAGGATTTTATAGGATTTTTATTATGATATGCATTGGTATATGTGTTTTTCTCTCTTTTTTCTTTTCTTTTCTTTTCTTTTTTAGACAGGATTTCATCTTTGTTGCCAGGCTGGAGTGCAATGGCATGATCTTGGCTCACTGCAACCTCTGCCTCCCAAGTACAAGTGATTCTCCTGCCTCAGCCTCCCAAGTAACTGGGATTACAAGTGCCCACCACCACACCCAGCTATTTTTTGTATTTTTAGTAGAGACAGGGCTTCACCATGTTGGCCAGGCTGGTCTTGAACTCCTGACCTCAGGTGATCCACCCACCTCGACCTTCCAAAGTGCTGGAATTACAGGCATGAGCCACCACACCTGTCTGTGTTTTTCTCTCTCTTGAGGTTAACTGAGCTCTTGGTTGTAGGAGTTTATGGTGTGTATCAAATTGGGAAAACTTTTGACCCTTATTCCTTCAGTGATTTTTCTGTCTCCACCTCTCGTTTTGTTCTGGGACTACAATGACACATAATGCTAGAATGTTTACTACTGTCACAAGGTCATCAAGATTCTGCTGTCCTTTCAGTCTTTTATGTGCTTCAGTTGAAATAGATCCAAATTTTACATCTTCAAGTTTATTGTTATTTTCTTCTACAGTGTCTAATCCTATGTGATTTCCATTCAGTGGATGTTTTATTTCAGATACTACATTTTTCACTTTACAAGTTCCACTGAGTTCTTTTTTTTATATCTTCCATTTTCTTCTCATTATGTTCATGTTTTTCTTTAATATTTGAGGGTGGTTACAAAAAACTCCATTAGTATTAATATCCTTATTTGCCGGTTCATCTTCTGTCATTCCTGGGTCTCTGTCTATTGACTTAAAGAATGTGATTGCACTTTCCTGATACTTGGTTGGTCTAGTAATTTTTTTATTAAGTGCTAGACACTTGGTTGGTCTAGTAATTTTTTTATCAAGTGCTAGACACTATGCACATTATGTTGTTGGGTGTCTAGGTTTTGTGCATTTATTTAGAGTATTTGGCTTTGTTTAGGCAGATAATTTAAGTAACATGTGACTCAGTTGATCCCTTTAAGGCTTGTTTTTAAGCTTTGCTCAGGCTAGTCTGGGGCATCCTTCATGCCAGTGATAATTCAGTCTTACTAATAATTTATCTCCCCCACTGAGTTCTCCAAGACCATCCTGTCTCATGTGATCAATGACAGCTCTCCACTCTGGCTCTTTAGACATTGAACATCTTTTGGCCCTGTAAAAGCTTTGGGAATTGTTCAACTTATATTTTCTTGGTGGTTCTTTGCTTGTACTTGTATAATATTACTGTACAAATGTGCCATTTAATACCCAGCTAAAATTTAGAAAGCTTAATGCAGATTTTTGGCCCTTCTTTTCTGAAAAGTATTTCTTCTCTGGAACTCTGTTCCTCATCTTTTAGTCATGTCAGCCTACCTAGACTTCTATCTGTATTTCCTCAACTCAGCAAAACTGATTGGCTTATTTGGGTTCTCCTTTCTAGCATCTATGATTTAAAAATTGCCTTCAGACAGAAATCTACAAAGAATGAAGGGCACCATGGAGATCAGATTCCTATGCTGCTTATTTTTCAGTGTATGAAAACAGTTTCATATATTATATCCATTTTTCTAGTTAATTACAGCAGGAGTGTAAGTTTGGTTCGTTTCAGTTAAGTCCAGAAGTGGAACTTAATTGAAGTTCCACTTCAACTAAGTTGATAAAGGATCAACAAAACAAAAAGTTGGTTCTTTGAAATGATAAACAAAATAGATAGACCACTAGCTAGATTAACCAAGGAAAAAAAGTGGAAATATTTTTCCACTAGTTTAAATTTAACACAATTCATCAGTTCAACAGGATTTCATTATCCAAAATATATATGCACCCAGTAGCAGAGCACCCAGATTCATTTAAAAAAACATACTACTAGACCTAAGACAAGAGATAGACAGCAATAGAGTGATTCAGGGACACTTCAGTACCCCATCGGCAACATTAGTCAGATTATAAAGGCAGAAAATCAACAAAGGAACTTTGGGCTTAAACTGGACTCTAGACCAAATGGAAAGACATTTATTTATAGAATATTCTACTTCATATCAACAGAACATATATTTTTTATCATCTGTACATGAAACATTCTCCAAAATTGACCATGTGCTTAGCCATAAAGCAAGTTTTAATGATTTTTTTAATGAAATAATATCAAGTATCTTCTCAGAAAAAAAATAAAATAAAATTGAAAATCAATACCAGGAGGAACTCTCAAAACTACACAAGTATGTGGAAAGTAAACAACTTGCTCCTACAAAACCTTTGGGTAAACAACAAAATTAAGGTAGAAATCAAAAGGTTTTTTGAAATGAATGAAACTAGATACAACTGCTACTGGGTGCATATATATTTTGGATAATTAAATCATGTTGAACTGATGAATTGTGTTAAATTTAAACTAGTGGAAAAATATTTGCACTTTTTTTCCTTGGTCAATACCAAAACCTCTGGGATGCAGCAAAACAGTGCTAAGAGGAACATTTATAGCATTAAATGCCTACATAAAAAAAGACAGAATGATCTCAAGTTAACAATGTAACATTGCACCTCAAGGAGCTAGAAAAGCAAGAACAAACCAAATTCAAAGCTAGTTAAAAAAAAAAAAAAAGGAAGAAAGAAAAAACGAAATGTCTACAATCAGAGCAAAACTAAATGAGATTGAGACCAAAAAAAATGATGAAGGATCAACAAAACAAAAAGTTAGTTCTTTGAAATGACAAACAAAATAGATAGACCACTAGCTAGATTAACCAAGGAAAAAAGATTAAAATAAGCACAATCAGAAATGATAAAGTTGACAACACAAACTGATACCAAAGAAATACAAAAGTCATCAGAGACTATTATGAGCATCTCTATGCTCCCAAACTAGAAAACTTAGAGGAAATGGATAAACTCCTGGAAGCATACAACCTCCCAAGATTGAACCATGAAGAAGTAGAAAATCCAAAACAGACCAATAACAAGTAATGAAATTGAGTCAGTAATTTAAAAAACAAAAATCTCTAAACAAAAATAAGCCCAGAACCAGACAGATTAACAGCCAGATTTTACCAGACATACAAAGAGCTGGGACCAAGCATACTGAAACTATTCAAAAAAATGAAGGAGGAGGTATTCCTTTGTAACTCATTCATGAAAACAGTATGACCCTGATACCAGAATCAGGCAAGAACACAACAACAACAACAGAAAACGCACACACATACACACACACACACGTGCGTGCACAGAGGAATATCTCTGATGTACATAGATGCAGAAATTCTCAAGAAAATACTAGCAAACCAAATCCAACAGCACATCAAAAAGATAATATTATACATCACCATCAAGTGGGTTCTATTTTAGGAATGCAAGGATGGTTTAACATATGTGTTTCAATAAATAATTTACCACACAGAGAGATTTTAAAAACCATATGATCATCTTTTTTCTTTTTCTTTTTTTGACATGTCTCACTCTGTTGCCCAGGCTGGAGTGCAGTGGTTAGGTCTCAGCTCACTGCAGCCTCCACCTCACAGGTTCAAGAGATTCTCCTGCCTCAGCCTTCTGAGTAGCTGGGATTACAGGAACGTGCCACCATGCCCAGCTAATTTTTGTATTTTTAGTAGATACGGGATTTCTCCATGTTTTCCAGGCTGGTCTCGAACACCTGACCTCAGGTGATCTGCCTACCTGGGTCTCCCAAAGTGTTGGGATTACAGGCATGAGCCGCTGCACCTGGCCAATCATCTTAATAGATGCAGAAAAGGCATTCAGTAAAATCCAACATTGCTTCATGATAAAAACCCTCAACAAAGTAGACATTGAAGGAACATATCTCAAAATAGGAGCCATATATCACAGACTCCCAGCCAACGTTATACAGAATGGGGAAAAGATAAAAGCATTTTCCCTGAGAACTGGGGCAAGACAAGGATGCCTACTCTCACCACTCCTAATCAACACAGTGCTGGAAGTCATAGCCAAAGCAATCAAGCAAGAAAAAGAAATGAAAGGCATTCAAATTGGAAAAGAAGAAGTCAAATTATCTCTGCTCACTGATGTCATGATCTTATAAACCTAGAAAACCCTAAAGATCCCTCCAAAAGATACCTAGACCTAATAAATGACTTCAGCAAAATTTCATGATACAAAATAAATGTATAAAAATGAGTATCATTTCTGTACACCACTAACATTCAAACTAAGACCAAATCAATAACTTAGCCCCACTTACAATGGCCATACACAAAAGTAAAATACCTAGGAATATTTAAATCAGGAAGTGAAAGATTTCTGCAAGGAGAACTATAAAACACTGATGAAAGAAATTGTGTAGATGGCACAAATAAATGAAAAAACATTCTGAGCTCATGGATCAGAAGAATCAACATCATTAAAATACTGTCCAGGCTTGTAATCCCAGCACTTTGGGAGGCTGAGGTGGGCAGATCACCTGAGGTCAGGAGTTTGAGACCAGCCTGACCAACCTGGTGAAACCCCATCTCTACTAAAAATATGAAAATTAACCAGGTGTGGTGGCAGCTGCCTGTAATCTTAGCAACTCGGGAGCCTGAGGCAGGAGAATTGCCTGAACCCACGAGGCAGAAGTTGCAGTGAACCAAGATCGTGCCACTGCATTCCAGCCTGGGTGACACAGTGAGACTCCACCTCAAAAAAAAAAAAAAAAAAAAAAAAAAAAAAAACCATACTGTTCAAAGCAATCTTCAAAATTGCGGAAGTGCAATTCCTATCAAATTACCAACATAATTTTTCACAGAATTAGAAAAAACAATCCTAAAATTCATATGGAACCAAAACTGAGCCTGAATAACCAAAGTAATCTTAAATAAAAAGACAAAAAAAAAGCAGGCATCACATTTTGTGGCTTCAAATTGTACTATAAGACTATAGTAACCCAAACTGCATGGTACTGGTACAAAATTAGACACAATAGATCAATAGAACAGAATAGAGCACCAAGAAGTAAAGCCACATGTGTAAAGCAACCAATCTTAAAGCTGACAGAAATAAACAATGGGTAAAGGACACACTGTATGCAATAAATGGTACTAGGACAATTGGATAGTCATATGTAAAACAATGAAACTGGACCCCAATCTCTCACCGTATACAAAAATTTACTCAAGATTGACTAAAGACTTAAATGTAAGACCTGAAACTGTAAAAATGCTCGAAGAAAACCTGGGAACAATTCTTCTGGACATTGGCCTAGGCAAAGAATTTATGACAAAGACCTCAAAAGCAAATTCAACAGAATGAAAAATAGATAAATGGGACTTAATTAAATGAAAACACTTCTGCACAGCAGAAGAGATAATCGACAGAGTAAACAGACAACCTACAGAGTGGGAGAAAATACTTGCAAATTATGCTCCTGAAAAAGAATTAGTGTCAAGAATCCACAAGGAACTCAAACAACTCAACAAGAAGAAGCTAATCCCATTAAAAAGTTGGCAAAGGATATAAACAGACATTTCTCAAAGAAGACATATAAGTGGTCAACAAATACATGAAAAACTGCTGAACATTATTAGTCATCAGTGAAATGCAAATTAAAATCACAATGGAATACCATCTTTCAACAGTTAGAACGGCAGCTATTAGCAAGCCAACAACAGCAGAGGTAGTCATGGATGTGTGGAAAAGGGAATAGTTATATACTGTTGATACGTAAATTAGTACAACCTCTACAAAAAAGCAGTATGGGGATTCCTCAAATAACTGAAAGGAGAACTACCTTTTGACCCAGAAATCAACCCCATTACTTGGTGTCTACCCAAAAGAGAAGAAATCACTGTGTAGAAAAGACACCTGCATTCATATGTTTGACAGCACTATTCTCAGTGACAAAGTCATGGAATCAACCTGTGTCCATCAACAGCATCACAACAGATGACAGAAATACATATTTTTTCTTTATATATGGAATACTACTATATTATATATACTACCATATATATATATGGAATACTACTCAGTCATAAAAAAGAATAAAATTGTGTCCTTTACAGCAACATGGATGCAGCTGAAGGCTATTATCCTCAGTGTATTAACATGGAAACTAAAAATTAAATGCTACAAATTCTCACTTTTAAGTGGGAGCTAAATCATGGGTGCACATGGACATAAAGATGGAAACAATATACCTGGAATCTCCAAAGGCAGGAAGAGGAAGAGGAGGGAAGGGTCAAAAAACTACCTATTGAATACTATGTTTATTATTTGGGTGATGGATTCAGTAGAAGCCCAAACCTCAGCATTATGTGATATATCCATGTAACAAACCTGCATATATATATACCCCCCCGAATCTAAAATAATAATTTTTAAAAGAAAGAAATATATTCTAGGCAAAAATAAAATCAAATACAATGAACACAATTCAATCTCCTTTGCTTTGCCTGTTGTATGATCACACCATGAGAGGCTGGATCTGCCTCTGCATGGCATTTTTGCCAGCTCTTTTCCTTTGTATTTCCAGTTTTGTCTCTTTTGTCTTTCTTCTTGACGTCTCGAACTATGGTGCAACTTTGCTTCTGTGTCTTTTTTCCCACTGTTCATTGTTTACCCTCTCCGGTCTCTGATCCCTTTTCTACTTGACTAACTTGTTAATCATTTTAGTCCCAACTCACATGCATTGCCTTTGTCTTTTCCTTATTGACTTCTCTCTCGATAGGCAAATGGATGTTTCACTTAACTGTACTCATAACTAATTTGCCAGTGTTAAGACTTTGGAGTCAGACTCCATGAGTTTGAATCCTGTCTCCTTTTTTTAATGTTTCTGGAATCTTAATCAAGTTTTTTAATCACTAATTTCCTGATTTTAAGTGGGAGTAATTATAAACCCTTTCTTATAGGGTTTATTATCTTGGGTTATTATATGTAAAGTATTAGAATAGTAATATCAACATCATTCCATATTAACATTCCCATTTAAACATCTCTATAACATCTACATGTATGATTATTTGTCCCTCTCTCTCGATCTACCATTTTCTTAAAGGAAAAGACTATGTAATATTACCTGCATATGAGTCCCTAACAAAGCTAGACATTCAAATGTTGGCTGAAATATTGTAATGTTAAATTATGTGGCTTTTGTCTCTAGGACTGGAATGCCCTAGGCTTTAAGCATTGTTTTGGCAAGTAAGATCAGGAAGAAAAGAAACACACCAGAAGTTTTTTTGGCTTTCTGATTTTTATTTCCAGCAGTTTTGTGTTTTGATAGTTTGAATCCCTAAATTGGAATTAATTGATACTGCTTTCCATATGGAAAGCTCAGCCCTAATGCGTGTATTTGCATATTTTTAGTTAAAGGCTTAATGAGGTTTTCATTTTATCTGAAGGATTTTTATTTAAGTTCAGCCTGGTATTAGTAAGTGTGTGCTTCATTTATATTCTTCAATAGGGTAGTTGTCTCTTAGCAAAGAAAAAGGAAAGGAATTGGCCCAAGGCATGTCTTTATTTCTATGCTACATTAGTGAAAGTCTAGGAGAGATTTCCTTATCCTGTAGGTAGAGTAATATATAGATTTGGGTATGATTTGATATAAAAATTTAGTTCAAGTCAGCAATTTTCTAGTAGGAAAATTGTTCCAGCTCCTTTACACTATACTGTCTACTGTACTGTCTAGCTCATGGATGCATATTAGGTTTTCCCATGTCTTTTCTACTTTGGCTTTAAAACGAAGATTTGGAGAGAAATTTCACTGAGGACCCCTTCAATACGTACATCAGGCTGGGTGATAATAGCACACTGCTTTCCTATATTTTAGGTTTAGCCAGAAGCCACATATATAAAATGTTTAAAGTATGTGTCATTTTCTATTACGTATATGTCCTTGAGTTTTTAATAACTAGCCCCCATATGTTTATATACACCTGTATTTCTAGAGGCACGATGATATAGATTTTACGTACAAAGTTGAAATAACCCTCAGTATTAAATAAAAGGTAGCTGTGAATTATTGCAAAGGTCAAGTTGTCGTTTTATGCCTCAGATGCTCTCTTTCTTCCTCCTAGGAGTGTTCCACAGTGTTGTTTTATTGTCCTAGGAACATGCGCAGCATAGAGGAGGAAGATGCATTGGGACTTAGCTATTTCTCTTGCTGTCTAAGGAAAGATATTCTGAAAGTCATACACTGTGACATGTATGAACTACTTAAATTTACCTTTTAGTTCATCGTCAAAAGGAAAAGTGTGTCAAAAATCTCAAAACTAAAGCAATGTATCTTCAGTTAAATGACAACTTTAAATGACTCAGAGGAAAGGCACTGCATGTGTCTAAAAAATATCCCATACTGGCTGCACTTAAAAGCAACTGGAACGCACATTCATAGCTAATTATAAACAAAAACTAGTTAACACTTTAAATAAAAAGGAAAAATAGCAAAAAGATTTAGAGCCTAGACAAGCACATGAAAGGGTTCTGAGTTGCCTTCCATCTGATATTACTCAAATGCAACTCTGTCTCCAATTACCTGGGAATATGTGGTATTCCCTCATGAAAGCTCAAGATCAGAAAGGGCGTCCATTTCGTGTCTTTGCTTACTCATAGCCATTTGGAACAAGTTCAGCAGAAATATTTCACATTGCAAAAGAGTCTGGAGCCAGACAGCAACTACAGACACTAATCACTGGGTCAAAATAGTAACTTAGTAGGACGGCAACCACCAGAAAGCATTTGTGGAGGTAGAGATTTGGAGTCAGATACATTAGTGCCGTTGGAGAAGACATCACCAAATAAAAAAGTTCTGTAACAGAACCATTAAATCACTATTTTTAATCAGTTGCATGTTCAGTGGCACAGGACTGTCTAAGCCAATGGTCTCTTTGGTAGGATCAGATCTAAAAGGTAATCTTATGCCCTTAACTCTAAAATAAATAGATGGAAAGAAAAGTAACCAAATAAATAAAGGCTGCCTCCTAAAACATTTGGTGTTTCTTTTGTTGTATGGTTCCAACTACAGGCTTTCTCTGCCTCAAATTGCAGATCTCTATCATTTGAGATTTGGGGGGTGGGCAAAAGGGAAAACATCATCACTAAAATAATAGGTGCAGCAAGTGATCAACTTCCCTAAGGAGCTGCAATTTTAGGTCTATTCAAATAAGAGTTACTGGTGTTCTCTGAATATTGTCATTATAAACCACTTTTCATTGTTGCCTTTTTTCTTAAACTACATCATCCTGTTCCTTTCCTCCAGTGTCAGTGGAGGATTGATTGCTTTATTTTACTATCACTCTACTCCACTATTAATTCTGTTTTCAGTATACTCTATCTCAGAACATTTCTCTTGGCAGTGAATCTCAAACATCAAGCTATGAATAATTACGCATAGTATGTTTGGAATAAAGAGGTGAGCTTCAGAAGAGGATTAAATTTTTTTTAAAAATCATTCTATCTTTTAGATTTCATCAGGTTCTCACTAAATTCACCTAAAGTATTATCTTATCCCTTGTAGCAATTTTATTTACTGCTATGTCTTTAAAAAGTAGAGAGGGGAGTAAGGAGCTATTAATCTCTGTGCTTCTACTGTAGGCATTGGACTTCTCCATTCTATGCCAATTAAAACAACTTCACACACAAATTAAGTAGAAGTAAAATCTATTAAATATATTTTAAAGCAATCCCATGGTTTTATAAAGGTCTTGGCCATAATTTCTCTGTTGCTGTAAAGAGGCAACCTTATTTTAGCAAAGTATATTTTTAATTCAACATCTGGATTCTGTATAGAAAAATTAACAAGGAAATATGTGAGATTCCTACAATGGAAGACTTTTCACATATTGCAAGCAACGCATCTCCATCCTACTTTATAGTAATACTGATGTGGGCATAAAGGAAAGACAGGAAGAGGATGACTAGATACCGGGTGATTTATACATTATCTTATTAAATCATGAAACAACTCAATGAAAAAGAAATTATTACCCTGCTTTAATGATGAATAAAAGTTATTACATCAAAGAAGCGATTATTCAAATTTATTAAAATCTACTGCAATTCAATGGCTGCATTACAATTCAAACCCAGGTTTATCTGACTAAAGCTCATGTTCTAGCTCCCAACACTGGACCTTGTGGGATCTGAAGATGAGAGGCAGAGTGGGAGAAAGACCTTGCAAAGTCTAAGCATTTACAAAAAAGTGTAGCTTTTATGGTACAAGGTAGAGGAGAGGTGATTGCTCTCAGAGATCTGGGATGCCCTTGGGTAATGATGTCCGTTAGGCCATAAAAACGCTTCTGTCAAAAGTGGTCTTTGGGAGGCTGAGGTGGGCGGATCACCTGAGGTCAGGAGTTTGAGACCAGCCTGACCAATGTGATGAAACCCCGTCTCTACTAAAACTAGAAAAATTAGCCTGGTGTGGTGGCATGTGCCTGTAATCCCACATACTTGTGAGGCTGAGACAGGAGAATCGCTTGAAATGGGGAGGTGGTGGTTGCAGTGAGCCAAGATCGCGCCATTGCACTCCGTCCCAGGCAACAAGAACAAAACTCTGTGTCAAAAAAAAAAAAAAAAAAAAGTGGTGAGGCATTGCTGGGCGAGAGTAGCACAGAAACCCAGTGATGTGATGACAATATGAAGATCACCAACGAAGCCTTGTGCCTATTTGTCTATTTTGAATGCTGCTTTAGCTACCCTGTAATTATCTTGATGATGAATGACCAGAAATTTGCCATCCTGATGATTTGAATCATGTCAAAAAGAAATGAAGTGTCTACTCTAAAGAGTTAGGAAATTAATCTTGTAGTAGAAAATTGAAATCTTTTTTATCTCTTTTATGCAATTCACTTGGCATACTTTATTTGAATGAAGTTTATTAATAGTTGATTATCAGTACATAAGAAACTGCTGCTAAAAGTTACGCTGGCTTTCAAAACTCTGCAAAACCATTTATGCCATTAGAAAGTACCTGAAAACAATTTTTGTACTTTTAGAAAACAATACACTAGGAAATCAAATAACAATAAGTTGTTGCAAATAGAAAATCACCTCATTTTCTGTGTTACCTTCAGCAAAGTCATGTTTGAAAGTCTGTGCATGTAACAGTGGTGGTACACAGCCTATCAGAGTTGTTTCTCAGACTGAAAAGCACAGCTGGTCTGATTGGGGTCACTGCATGTAATTAGCTTGCTTGCTTCATGAATGAATGGCAGGTTTATTTTATTCTAAATGATATTTTAATTTTCACTGATTAAATTACATTTTATTTTGGTTTGGAAGGTTCGCCCTCACCATGTAAAGCAACCATGCCCTGCAGTTGTCACTAAGTTAACACCATAAGTATGTTTAAAAGAATTGTTGGCTAAGCATGGTGGCTCATGCCTGTAATCTCAACACTTTGAGAGGCCAAGACGGAAGGATTGCTTGAGCCTCGGAGTTTGAGACCACCCTGGGCAACCTAGCAAGACCTCTATCTCTACAAAAAATAGATTGAAAAATTTAGCCAGGCGTGTTGGCACACACTGTAATCCCAGCTACTTGGAAGGCTGAAGCAGGAGGATTACAGGAGGAATTGCAGCTTGCAGTGAGCCACGGTTGTGCCACTGCACTCCAGCCTGGGTGACAAAGTGTGACCCTGTCTCAAAAATATATATATATATATAGTGACAATAAAATATTGATGATGCATATATGCAAGCAGCATGTTGGAAAAACGGTATCTCTGTTTTTCCATAAAATGGAATTGCACCCCAAATTTTCAGAAAGTTTTTCCTAAGATTGGTACACAAAGGAAATCTGTTCAGTTCCTTGAATTACTGACTCTACATCAGGAATTGAAATGTGTACTCTAATGTTCTTGCTCTGATCTCTCATTTGACTGTTTATCGAAGCTGATTACAGTTTGAATACACAAATCCCTTTAGCTTCAAAAGTATGTAAAAGAATGGATAATAGAGCATTTGAAGAGATTGTTTCTTATTGCAATTTGTCTTTCTGATTGTGATGCGGCTATTAGGTTTGATAAGAAAATCTGGCTTTATGTTTTGTTTCCTCAATAAGAATAGTCTTCTGTCAAATTGGATTAAAGTTTTTGTGTCAGCCCAACTTGCTCACGCAACTAAGCAAGAGCTGTTTTGGTGAACATCAAGAGAGGTTATTATGAACAAATGAAACTTACTTTATTCCACTAAACACAATTTAGAAGCTTATGCTTTTTGAAAAGCTGTATGTGTTTTCTTTATTGAATATAACATTGGAATATAATAAATTATTAGTCGACTGACTCAGTTAAACATTATATATTGTATCACTTTAAGAATGTTGAGATCTTCAGGTCCAGAATTTTCAAAGGTTATTTATCTATTAAGTTTCTACTGATTATTGGAGGCACCATGCTAAGTATTTTGTACGTGTTAACAGATGCATCTGCCTAAAGTCACAGAGATAATTTAAATGGCAAAATCAGGAATCGAATACAGATCTCTGGCATCTTGTTCTACTGCAGTGTGTTTTTAAGTGTCATAAATCATTTACTTTAATCTTCTAAAATAGTCTAGAAATTCCTTCTTCTAGTCTGCCTTAATCTCTGTACTTTGCAAAGAAAAAGCAAAGATATGTGAGGGCAATTGGAAAAATACCCTTCCTGAAAATAGTATGCATTGTAGTGCTTTTGTTATTTCGCCTAAACAAGCTTTATGTATTCCTAGAATTGTTTCTGGAAGCAAATCGTCTTTTATGCAGGGCATCTCAGAGCACATTTTTATAAAACATTATGTTCACGCTGGAGCCTTTTCAAAGTAAAATCATAGAATATTCATTCTGTTTTTTAATATAGTTATCAATTGACCCATAAGTTTATCCAAACAATCTGGTGTACAAAAAGGGAAAGGAAAGAAGAAAAAAAAATCTGCTGCCACCTGAAATGATCCCTGTTAAATCCTGAAAATCCTGGGAAAGAGTGGCAACATGACACTGGGTTATGACTTTGCAGATACCATGCAAACCTTTGAAAGAACACTGTCTTGAGGTTGTAAAACATAAACTAGCCTAAGCTGTTCTATTGTGTTGTAAGTAGTGATAGAGATACTAACAGTTTCCAAGTGACCATGGGTTTTATTTCATGCACAGTTCCCGTTTTTTATAATCAATTTGCCCTGCTCCACTATGTCTCCTAAGTTCTCCAAATGGCCCCACATGTGACCCAAAGAGGAATGATAATAAAAAGACAACTTCTTCTTTCACTAGTCCCAGGGTTTATTTTTTACATTTTAATTTTTTTTTTTGTCCTGTTGCTCAGTGATTTTCAAACTGTGGGTCACAAACCATTAGTGAGTCATGAAATCAATTTAGCAGGTCCCAACAAATGGTTTAAAATCTAATAGATAGACTAAAAATATCAAAGAGCAATGCATGAAATAAGAGTATCTTCAAAACTTTCATGTCAAACATATATTAATATGTATGGAGGTGTGGGGAAATGGGTGGAGGTAAAGTAATACATAATTCCTAGAATGCTTACTTATCCAAAAAAGAAAAAAAATGAAGTCACGGCCATACTTTCAGTGATGGAGTTCCTACGTTATTTTAAGCAATTTGAAATACTGATTTAATCTCCTCAAATTTGACCTTTGAGTTTGCAGCAGATCACAATTCTTTATTTTTAAATAAAAATTATAGCAAGCAAATGGGTATATTATTACATTCCCCCTTTTCAGAATAGACCATGATCTATTCACCTGTGGTCTAGTATGAACTATTGAAATGAGTTCAAAATTCTTAACGTAACTGAGGAATGTCACATACCATTTCTGTTTAGGGCTTTTTTCTTTTTTTTTTTTTTTTGACGTAGTGTTTACGCCTTTGCTTGAGGGAATTATTTTCAACTAATTGTTGGCATTTAAACACTGACACATCTAATGTAAATATGAAGCTAGTGTTTTCTTTTCTCAGGTTAATGTGACTGCATTAAAGAAAGTTTTTCAGAATCCAAAATTTTTGATTAGATAATATGTCTTGCCTGTGCCAATATAATAAGATCCACTTAATTAAAATTAAGTAGAATCATTTAAATCATGTATCTATGACATCCATAGATTTGACATAAGCTTCTGGTTGTAGTACAATAGAATTAATAATGAAAATAAGTTATGTTATTTAGGGCAGATGTTGCTTGAAATAGTGTAACAGCTTATCACTTATCTCATATACTTTTATTTTCTTGCACTTTCAGCCAAAATTGACCAAGAGGCAGAGGAAAATTCACTGACAGAGACTCATAAATGGTGAGAAATTACTTTATTTCCTCCCAGAATAGGCTTATAACATGCTAAGTGTATTTCATCTTAAGGAACCAATCATTAGTTACATTTTAATTTTCAAGCATAAAATAAAAAGACATCTAATAAAACAGTGTACTCTAAATCCACAGTGAATTTCTGAATTTTTGTTACTCTGGGTAACATATAGTTCTGTTAAATACCAAATTATTGTGACTAGCTTAGCACCTTCTCTTTTACATGGGATTTAGAACTATGGAAATACACAAAAGAATGAAGATAGCAAGAACCTGTTTCAGAGTTCAGATAATTTTTAAAAACTATGTAATTTCCGTATTCAAAAGTGAAGTCTAAGTAGGGAGCAATGAGCTTTCCTTGGATGCACTTTCATTTCCAGAATGGAGACTTGCAATTATGGGTAAACATAGAAAAGTATCTCAGAAATCTCCCTGCTTCTCTGCCTCCATTTTCTCTTCTCCTCCCATCTCTCTATATCCGCCAGGGTTCTCTAGAAAAAAAGGACAAACTGGCGATACAGATATAAACACACACACACACACACACACACACACACACACACACACACACAGGCTACTTCATTTTATTGCACTTCTCTTTGTTGTGCTTTGCAGATAATTGTATTTTTTTTCCCCACAAATTGAAGGTTTGTGGCAACTCTGCTTCTAGCGAGCCTATCGGTGCCATGTTTCCAACAGCACGTGCACACCTCACGTCTCTGTGTTACATTTTGGTAATTCTTGTAATATTTCAAACGTTTTATTTTCATTATCTGTTACCATAGGTGATCTGTGATCAGTGGTCTTTTATATTACTATCGTAATTGTTCTGGGACACCACGACCTGACCCATGTAAGATGGCAAATGTAATAGAAAGATATTGTATGTTCTAACTGTTCCACCAGCTGCTCCCTTGCCTTTCCCCTCTCCTCAGGCCTCCGTATTCCCTGAGACACAACAATATTGAAATTAGGTCAATTAATTACCCAACAGTGGCCTCTACATATTCAAGTGAAAGAGTCACACATCTCTCACTTTAAAACAAAATCTAGAAATGGTTAACTTAATGAGGAGGATATATCCAAAACCAAGATATGCTCAAAGCTAGATCTCTAGTGCCAAACTGTTAGCCAAGTTATGAATGCAAAGAAAAAGCTCTTGAAGGAAATTAAAAGTGTATTTCAATGAACACATGGATGATAAGAAAGCAAAACAGAATTCTTGCTGCTATGGGGAAAGTTTTAGTGGTCTAAATAGAAGATCAAACCAGCCACAATAGTCTGTTACCAAAATGCCAGGGGTTTGGTTTAGCACAGCTACTTGCCACACAGAAAGCCAGTCACTGAGATGAGTATTGCCAGGGAAGAAGGCTTTAATCGGGTGCTGCAGCCAAGGGCAATGGGAGCTCAGTCTCAAATCCATCTCCCTGACTGACTAAAAGTAGGGATTTATATAGCAGGGAAGAAATGTAACCATGTATGGGACAGTAGGAATTAGGGAGGGGTAAGGAAGAGGAGGTAGTCAGCAACAAGCAGCTGGTGGGTTAGGCAATCACAGTGGGTGAAGGGTCTGGCATCTCATTGTCCAGATGGAGTGATCTGGTGAGTTTCAGTTCCTTGACGCTATATTGGAAGCCTGATGGTTGGTTTCCTGAGAAAGGAACTCAAAAAAGACAAATGTAACTTTCTCAAGTTTCAAGACTGGGAGGGTCAATTTCTATGTTTATTCAAATTAAGTCATAAACATCAGTTTTGTGGGACCATTGAACCTGTTTCAATTCCCTTAAACCAAACCCTAATCCAGAGCAAGGCCCTAACGCTCTTCAATTCTATGAAGGGTGAAATAGGTGAGGAAACTGGAGAGGAAAAGTTTGAGGCCAGTAGAAGTGGGGTCATGAAGTTTAAGGAAAGAAGCCTTCTCCGTAACAAAAAAGTGCAAGGTGAAGCAAGAAGTGCTGATAGAGAAGCTGCAAGTTCTCCAGAAGATCTAAGGTAATTCATGAAAGTAGCTAAACAACATATTTCCAATGTAGATGAAACATCTTCTGTTGGAAGAAGATGCCATGTAGGACTTTCGTAGCTAGACAGAAATCAATGCCTGACTTTAAAGCTTCAGAGAACAGGGCCGGGCATGGTGACTCACGCCTGTAATCCTAGCACTTTGGGAGCCCAAGGTGGGTGGATCACCTGAGGTCAGGAGCTCGAGCCCAGCCTGGCCAACATGGTAAAATCCCTTCTCTACTAAAAATACAAAAATTAGCCCGGCATGGTGGTGCATGCCTGTAATCCCAGCTGCTCAGAAGGCTGAAGCAGGAGAATTGCTTTAACCCAGGAGGCAGAGGTTGCAGTGAGCTGAGATCACGCCAGTGCACTCCAGCCTGGGTGACAGAGTGAGACTCGGTCTCAACAATAAATAAGTAAATAAATTTTTTAAAAAGTGAAACTTCAAAAAACAGGATGAATGTCTTGTTAGGGCATAATGCAACTGGTAACTCTTAGCTGAAGCCAGTGCGCACTCCCCATTCTGAAAATGCTAGGGCCCATAGGCATTATGTCAAATTTCCTCTGCCCGTGCTGTATAAATGGAACAATAAAGCCTGCACATCTGTTGATAGCATAGCTTACTGAATATTTTAAACCCACTGCTGAGACCCATTGCTCAGAAAATAGAAAAGATTCCCTTCAAAATATCACATCTCATGGACCATGCACTTGGTCACCCAAGAGCTCTGCTGGAGATGTACAAAGAGAATCATGTTTCAATGCCTGCTAAAACAACATTCATTTTGTAGCTCATGGAGCAAGGAGTACTTTCGACTTTCAAGTCTTATTATTTAAGAAATACATTTGGTAAGGCTATAGCTGCCATAGGTAGTGATTCCTTTAAGAGATCTGGGTAAAGTAAATTGAAACCTTCTGGAAAGGATTCACCATTCTAGATGCCATCAATAACATACATAATTCATGGAAGCAGGTCAAAATATCAACGTTAACAGGAGTTTGGAAGAAGTTAATTGTAACCCTCACAGATGGTTTTGAGGATTCCAGGACATCAGTGGAGAAAGTAACCGCAAATGTGGTAGAAACAGAGAATTAGAGGTAGAGTCTGAAGATGTGACTGAGTTGCAGCAATCTCATAATAAAACTTGAACAGATGAGGAGTTGCTTCTTATGAATGAGCAAAGAAAGTAGTTTCTTGAGATGGAATCTACTCCTGGTTAAGAGCTATGAACGTTGTTGAAATCACAACAAAGAATTTAGAATATCACATAAACTTAGTTGACAAAGCAGGAGCAGGGTTTGAGAGGATTGACTCCAGTTTTGAAAGAAGCTCTTCTGTGAGTAAAGTGCTATCAAATGGCATCATATACTAAGAGAAATCTCTTGCGAAAGAGCGAATTGATGTGGCAGATTTCATTGTTGTCTTATTTTAAGAAATTGTCACAGCCACCCCAGCCTTCAGCAACCACCATTCCAATCAATCAGTAGTCATCAACATCAAAAAGATACTGCGGTCACTGAAGACTCAGATAATCGTTAACATTCTTTCAGTAACAAAGTATCTGCTAATAAAGTATATATTTTTTCAGACATAATTCTGTTGCATACTTAATAGACTGTAGTATAATGTAAACATAACTTTTATATGCACTAGGAAACCAAAAAATTCATGTAACTCTATTACAATATTCATTCCCTTTATTGCATTGGTCTGGAACCAAAGCCACAATATCTCTGAGGTTTTCGTGTGTGTGTATATGTGTGTGTGTGTATGTGTAAAGAAAGATAGAGAAACTTATTTTAAGGAATTGATTCATGCGATTGTAAAAGTTGGCAAGTCTAAAATTAGCAGGGCAAGGTGACAATTCCGGTAGGAGTTGATGTTGCAATCTTTTTTTCTTCTCTTTATAAATTTTAACTTTTATTTTAGATGAAGGGGTACACGTGCAGGTTTGTTACATGGGTATATTGCATGACACTGAGGTTTGGAATCTAAATGATCCCATCACCCAGGTATTGAGCGTAGTACCCAATAGGTGGTTTTTGAGCCCGTGATCCCCCTGCGTTGTTCAGTAGCCCCACTGTCTGTTGTTCCCATCCTTATGTCTATGTGTGATCGGTGTTTAGCTCCCACTTACAAGTGAGAATAGGCAGTATTTGGTTTTCTGTTCTTGCATTAGTTCTCTTAGGATGATGGTCTCCAGCTCCATCTGCATTCCTACGAAGGACACGATTTCACTCATTTTATAGTTGCGTAGTATTCCATGATGTATGTGTACCACATTTTCTTTATCCAGTTCACTGTTGATGGGCAACTGGATTGATTCCATGTCTCCACTATTGTGAATAGTGCTGCGATGACCATACGACTGTGTGTGTTTTTGATAGAATGCATTATTTTCCTTTGGGTATATACCCAGTAGTGGGATTGCTGAGTCGAATGGTATTATAGTTCTGTTTTCAGTTCTTTGAGAAATCTTCAAACTGCTTTCCACAGTGGCTGAACAACTTTGCATTCCCACCAACAGTGTACAAACATTCCCTTTTCTGCACAGCCTTGCCAACATCTGTTACGTTTTGACTTTAATAATTGCCATCCTGACTGGTGTGAGATAGTATCCAATGGTGATTTTGATTTGTATTTTTCTGATGATTAGCGATGTTGAGCATTTTTCCATGTTTTTTGGCCACTTGTATGTCTTCTTTTGAGAAGTGTCTATTTATGTCCTTTGCCTATTGTTTTAATTGGATTGTTTTTGCTTGTTGATTTGATTAAGTTCCTTGGAATATTGCAATCTTGAGTCTGAAGCAGTCTAGAGACAGAATTCTTTCATATTCAGGAACCTGAGTCTTAAGGTCTTCAACTGATTGGAGGAGACCCAGCATGTTTTAAAGGGAAATCTACTTTTTTCAGTGCCTGGTAATTTAAGTGTTAACCACACCTAGGCCAGGCACAGTGGCTCATGCCTGTAATCCCAGCACTTTGGGAGGCCGAGACAGGCAGATCGCCTGAGCTCAGGAGTTTGAGACCAGCCTGGTCAACCAGCCAGGCCAACATGGCAAAACCCCATTTCTACTAAAAATACAAAAAATTAGCCAGGCATGGTGATCGGGGCCTATAATCCCAGCTATTCAGGAGGCTGAGGCATAAGAATTGCTTGAACCTGGGAGGCAGAGGTTGCAGTGAGCCGAGATCACGCTACTGCACTCTAGCCTGGGCAACAGAGACTCCTCAAAAAAAAAAAAAAAAAAAAAAAAAACCACACCTAAAAACTGCTTTCACAATAACATCTAGACTGGTGTTTGACCCGAAAATGGGCACTATGACCTGGCTGAGTTGATACATAAAATTAACTGTTACAATTTCTAAAGAGAAACCTTATTAGTCTTGAGGAAAAAATTTATTGAAGAAGTTCTCTGCCATTAATTCAGTAGGCAAGATCTTTTTTTTTTTTTTTTTTTTGAGACATAGTCTTGCTCTGACAACCAGACTGGAGGACAGTGGCACCATCTCAGCTCACTGCAACCTCCACCTGCCAGGTTCAGGCAATTCTCATTCCTCAGCCTCCCCAGTAGCTAGAATTACAAGCATGCGCTGCCACACTCAGCTAATTTTTTTTTTTTTTTTTGCTAGGCTGGTCTCAAACTTTTGACCTCAAGTGACCCGCCCACCTCGGCCTCCCAAAGGGCTGGGATTACAGGCATGGGCCACCGTGCCTGGCTGGCAACATCTTTTATATTCACTGAACAGATATTACATATTTAGTAGTTCTTGGCTTGATAACAAATATTGTCGTAGCAAACTAGTAAACAGAATTCGCCAGTTTCTATGAAAAGCAAAAGCTGAGGTCAAAGGCGTGAAATTATAAAATCAGAAATTTCAGTGAGTTGCATGAAAAAATTACTGGCAAATGACAAAATCGTTACCATCTTTTATAATTAAACAATGAACCCCGAAATTCAAAAGTAAAACTAAGAATAATGAATCGTATGGAACATTTGAGGTTACTCCAAAGAAATAATCTCTGTGCCATTTTTCTCAGCGGTCCTATGTAACCGGGGCAACAGTCAGTAGGAATTGTACGCAGGAAAGCAGTGTAACTCTGATCCTCTGGCCTTTTGAGCCTGGATCCTGCCTCTTACACGTGATAGCTCTATGACCTTAGACCAATCCCATCACCCCAGGAAAAGAGTGTCTACTTGGTAGGTGAGAATTAAATGAAATAACCTCTGGCAGATGCTTAGTCCCAAGTGATCAACAGGTGTTAATCGCTATGTTATTTTCACATTATTTTTATAATCAGAAATTATAAAAAGTTTAGTGGTAGAATTAGAAACCAGAGTCAGATTTCAGACTTGGGCAATGTATTTGTTTGTTGTCATGTTTCTCACCGTCTTCGTGGATTGCAGCCCTGGGTGGCCTCGGATGGTTATGGAGCATAGATTTTGGAATCAGGTCTATATTTCGGTACCTGCACCAAACTGCTGGCACCGTGGCTCCAAGGATTTATTGCAACTTTTGAATCCATGTCCTCATCTGTGAGAAAAAGAAAAACAATGTCCACATGATAAATGTGGTGATCAGTTCATTACTTAACTCATTAAGTAGGTTAAATGAGTAAAATATATATGTAGAGTATCAACTTCATAAGAGCTTTTCAAAGTTTCCTTTTCTTCCATTTACCAAAATCCCTGAGCTTGGGAGACTGATTTTTAGCATGAACTATCTTCACAACAACCATTAAACTGGAGAAAACAATATAAAACAGTTATTTAACATGTCTAGAAATTGTTCTAAGGACATGCAGCAAATGGGGAATCGTTTGTCCAAGAAAATCTAAATCATGGTAAGAACAGCGAGAGCCTAAGGCATTGGAATCACTGCCTATTGTGTCCTACTACGTCTTATGGGAGCCACTGCCCCAGCTCTAATCCAGACACTTACAGTCACGAAAATAGGGGCTTCCACTCTCCCAAGCTCGTACGCTGAAGCTATGGCGTCTTACTGGGTCAGCGGGCTGCCAGAATTACTCATCCCACCACCTCCAGCTCATTGCAGTTCTGTTCCAGACTAACAGTGCAGGTAAGAAGCGGCTCCCTTTCTCAACACTTCATTACTTAAAGGGCAGATGCTCCAGCTCAGGTGTTGCAGACCAAGAATGCTGGGCCCCAGTGCTTCCACTCTAGCTGACTTTTAGGGCGGAGATTCTACACCAGGAGGGAGAATACATGAAGACTAGGGGCCCCCCACCTCAGCTCCTTCTTACACAGTAGGAGTGTTGCTTTGGAAGAAGCAGACCACTGTCCTAATCCTAGCTTTAATCGTTGTGCAGGTGCACAGAAGTCCTGCCCAGAGCTCTACAGATGTGCTTGAGAAGGCGGATTTTGTTTGGAACAGAACATGAAGAACTTCATACCTAAGAGTTTTGTCTGAAACAATAGAGGTCTAGATGGAGAGCAGTTGAGAGGGTGTTCGTAGCTCCATGATACAGCAGCAACAAGCACAATGGCTGAGCAATCAGAAGTTTAACAGAGAGATCAAGGGAAGAAGATAGCCAAGAAGGATCCTTTTGGAATCATAGTCAATCCTAGAGGTTGGAAGGCTGTGCATAAGCTTACTAGGCTGCACCCACTAATGAGCATCAGATCAGGAGGTCAGGCTGACTTGGAAACAATCCCCAAGCTGTGTAGGAATCCATGAACATATGCTATAAGCCTCACTGGCACTAGGGAACTCAGCACCACCGCTGACCACCACTGGCAGAACAATAAGATATGTAACCCAGGAGCAACTCATAGGAAGCCAGGGTAAAAAATAAAATCACCTATATGCCTTCCTATAGTCTGTCTAATAGCCACAAAACAAGCATACCAGCATCAGCCGAGTTAACTGCTTCTAGGACCTCGTATGTAAGCGGAGAGAAACATTTCTGCCTGATGTACTGTGGGCGTCCACCTGCCAGGCTGGCTGGCAGGCTGCCTCCTCCCAGACCATTGAGGGAATGGTGGACTTTCACCCAGATTCTAGAGTCCCAGGTCTCCTTCCCAGCTTGGAGGCCTTGAATATTTCATCTGCCACCCCAGTCTCAACAGTGGCTCGCCAGATGTACTTTCTTCCTATGTAAATGTCTTTAGGACCCAAAGCCTCAGTTTTTTATGGAGCTCTTCTTTTGCTTGACTTGGCCAAGACTTTCTTTATTCCCCTCCACCACCACACACACACACAAAAAATGAAACAAAATACATACACAGGCCGGGGGCGGTGGCTCACACCTTTAATCCCAGCACTATTGGAGGCCAAGACAGATCACCTGAGGTCAGGAGTTCAAGAACACAGCCTGGCCAACATGGTGAAACCCCGTCTCTACTAAAAATATAAAAATTAGCCGGGTATGGTGGCAGGCACCTGTAATCCCAGCTACTCCGGAGGCTGAGGCAGAAGAATCGCTTGAACCCAGAGGGCAGAGTGTTCAATGAGCCGAGATGGAGCCACTGCACTCCAGCATGGGTGACAGAGTGAGACCCCATCTCAAAAAAAAAAAAGATACACATGCACATACACATATACAGATCCTCACTGTATTTTATCTCCAAATATTTCAGTTGTCTTGGCAAGGCCTAGAGGGAGACGATATCCAGGAGTATGAATTTAGGCATACATTTTTCCTGTCTTCCATTTCTCCTTTTATTTTTATTATAGATTATTCTTATCATGTTCTGCATATCATATTATCAGAAACCAGATGAAATTAATTTTGGAGGCAAGACTTGGAGGTACTAAAAAAGTTGTTCTTCATTTTCCAGCCCTCCATTTAGCCCTTTGACATTGAGACAGAAAATACACGGAGAAGTTTCATTTTATAACTGTATCAAAAGGTTCCTAATCCAAAGCATTGGCTGGTGAGATTCTGTTTTTATCTCAGTGATGCTGTAACAGCCAGAGTCAACTTAGTTTTACTTTACACCCTGTGGCAGGAGATACTGACAAACTGGTGACAAATTTTTGTGCTTTGATTTTTAAAAATGGCTTATAATCCCAGCACTTTGGGAGGCCAAGGCGGGTGGATCACAAGGTCAGGAGATCGAGACCATCCTGGCTACACAGGTGAAACCCCGTCTCTACTAAAAATATAAAAAATTAGCCGGGTGTAGTGGCAGGTGCCTATAGTCCCAGCTACTCGGGAGGCTGAGGCAGGAGAATGGCCTGAACCCAGGAGGCGGAGCTTGCAGTGAGCCCAGACTGCACCACTGCACTCCAGCTTAGGTGACAGAGCAAGACTCCGTCTCAAGAAAAAAAAAAAAAAAATGGCTGAGAGTTATTTACAGATAATTGTGATAGCTGAGTTGGGCTATCAGATGCCTTAAGGACCAAATAAGGATCATATAATAACCGAACAGCCTTTTCCGTACCAAAAGAGAAGTTTCCCGGAGCTTTTGAGGTGATCCAGCATTCCGTATGCTCACCAAGGTTATCATGAGAGAAGGCAGGGCTGCGTGGTGGACAGGACGCTGACATTTCCTCTCAGCCTAGCTCTGCCACTCCAGAATTACAAGTGGATAAACCACAGAAAGTTCCCCAAGTTCCCGGGCCTCCACTTCGTCATATGTAAAAAGGAATATAACTCACCCTTTCTTTCATCCTCCAGGGCTGTAGGAATATGGAATAGCTTGTTCTTTGCAAAGCTTCTTCAAGTGGGGGTCCTAAGAGGCCTTTCTTGAAGGCTTATTCATGTGAAAATATTTTGTAATCCTCACACACACATTATCAGCTTGCTTTGAATGGAATTATCCTCATTTGTCTTTACATTCTAGTACATTTTTTTAAACATCTTGACTCTTAGCCCATTTAAAATGGGTAAGCTGAACTTTTATCAAGAAAATAATTACAATTGTCTTCTATAAATAGTATTAAAAACAAACAATGGTTAGTATATTTTTTAAATCAAGCCAGATCATTTTTCATATTCCATTTGTTAGCATAATAGTTTTTAATGTGCTAATTCTGTTTATTCATGCATTTTTGCTATTAATCTAGGAAGTGGAACTTTGAGCTCCTTTTTTTCATGAGCAAAACTGTATAGCTTTCGAATAAATAGTTTAACTGATCTCTTCAGTTCTCCTGGAAAGTCAGGCGGCTGGGCAGATGAGTCTTGAACCATACCCAAATCCCAAATGCAAAGCAGATGAATATATTCTCATCTTCAGATGATTTCATTGGGGAAGCCAAGCCATCATATTGTATTACAAGATGGATTTCGGCAGAATGTTGTTAAGGTTGGCTGCATCCCCATTGTGTGTGTTTATGTCAGCTTCTGCTTCTATTTTATTTTTAATTAGCATACACGGCTTTCTTCAATTATGGAAAAGTATCACCAGACCAAATATGATTGTTTTCATTTCCTACAGAGTCACTTAATGTCTATGTCAGCTCATAGGCAGAGAATGTAGAAATTTTGAATTTGTCTAATAAATGTCCATTCCTTTATATTCAAATTTAAAAAATAATGAGACTGGGACTTATAAAATCTGCTTTATTTCTTAATAAACTAAGGCTAACTTGAAACTTTTCTTCAGATTTTTTTCTTCTATTTATTTAAATTCTATGGGTAAAAACTATATTTTCAGGTGAAATTGACTTCGATGTAGAAAAAGAAAAGGTTTTAGAAACACGGTTTGTTCCAGCTATCAGTTGCGTTGATTTCACTAAATTTAATTCTGGCATCAATAAAGCTAATATAAATGACTGAATGTAAAATCTGAATTATATTGCAACTATTCAGTTAAATCGCTTACCCTTGTTAGTCAGTGAAGGTGACATTCTGGGCAAAGGAAATCAGGGTGAGAAATGTGTGCGCCGTCTGTGAGTAATGGCAAACCAAGTAATGTGTATGAACTACTCCTATCATGGTAAAGCCACTTTTTTCTAGGAAGTTTGTGACGTTTCCTACAGATTAAAACATTTATTTTAAGATATTTGTATTTTTCTACAAGACATACATGCTATTGACATTTTTATACAAAACTTTAAAAACAGCCGGGTGCAGTGGCTTACACCTGTAATCCTAGCACTTTGGGAAGCCGAGGCAGGCAGTTCAACTGAGGTCAGGAGTTCGAGACCAGCCTGAACAATATGGTGAAACCCCATCTCTACTAAAAATACAAAAATTAGCCTGGTGCAGTGGCAGGTGCCTGTAATCCCAGCTACTCGAGAGGTTGAGGCAAGAGAATTGCTTGAACCCAGGGAGCAGAGGTTACAGTGAGCTGAGATCATGCCACATGTCTCAAAATAGAAGTCTTTTTTTTTTCCTCCAGGAGCTAAAGACATCTAGAAAGATTAGATATAACTGATCTTGTGATGAGACCATAGGATGATAGTGAATTTGTTTAATAAGGAAGCAAATAGCACAATTAAACTTACAGAATTAATAAGTAATGTGATTTATTTGGACATTATTATGTGATAAAGATTTGACTGTATAGTTTTAAAATGTACTCAATGTATCTCATATCTTTTTAAAAATATTCTTAAAGAGAATACAATAGATTCTCTCTCCTATTTAAATAATAACAAGGCAATTGGAAACAACCAGTAATAAAAGACAAGAAATTGTAATGGAAGAATGCACATTTGTAGAAGAACTTTAAATCACACATTTTAAAAAATAAATACTATTTCTGCATGTAATATTGCTTAAATGGTATTTTAGCAAAGCCAAGATTGCATAACAAATGAGTTGAAATGGAAAATTAATCTTTCATTCAAAATAAAGACAAAAAACGGGGAAAAAAAGAAAACAGAATGTTGGTTCCACTGGTTTCATACAGTATGTAACTATTCATTTGTCACGGGAGAGAAAATATTTAATCATTTCTGAACTGATGCACACATACTTTATCATGTTTAGTGACTTTTAGAGTGTCAGTTTGTAAAATGTTTATCCAAGGAATGGACTTCTGGCACATGGATAAAATGAAAAGTGAAATGTTTAGTTCATAATAGGCATATTTTCCAGAATCTTTCTGAGTAACTATCCGGAGATGAATAGAAAGACTACAGGTCTGTGTTTATCTGGCTTAGGCTGGCCGACCAAGCAGGCTCCAGCCTGGTATTAAAACTGAAGTGACATGGAATGTCTTTGCAAAAGCCCCAAACAATGACATCATTCCCTTAATAATATTGATAATGTAGAACAAAGTTAGAGTTTGTTATTTCCCAATTTGGATTTCTTAGTTAACTACTTCTAATCCTGGCAGAAGATTTACTGTCTGGAGGCCCAGCAGAGCAAGGCTTCCCAGGTAGAAAGCTGTTATTTCATGCCTTTTACTTTTGGGCCATGTGGTAAGTTTTAGATACAGCACTTTTCTTTGTACAAATGGGTTTTCTTCTGTCGCTACGTTATCCAACTTTTTATAAAATCCATTTACTTTGAACAGTAGGGTAACCCATGACACCCTTTGCAGATTTTCTGGCCTTGGCAAGTTATAAAAAATCTGAGGTGGAGATCGCTCCTGAAGTTTGTTTGTTAACGTTAGTGCTTTTCAAATCGAAGGATTTCAGGATTTTCTGATTATGAGAATTTTAATGTTTTTTTTCCAGTCTTGGTTGATAATTATGAAAGAAACATCAAAGAATTTCTGCCCTTTGGAAAAGTTTTGTTGTAAAAATGGAAGCTTTCCTGTTGTATAAACTTGAGATCTTTCCCACCCCAATATTTAAAAATATTTGTTGGCCTAGAACAGACTAAACTGTCTCCAGAAGCTATGTTCTCCAAGTTAATAGAGGTTAGAACTCTTAAATTAACTTTTGTGCCCTAAAACCTAAAAGAAGAGTAATGAAATCACTGTGTTTGCTGGGGATTCTAATCACTGTGCTCTTGAACTGCAAGTAGCACAAGGGGTGGAGAGGGTGAAGATAATACAAGAAAGGAAGGATATACTATTTTGTCTCCTGTTTTGTGTTTTTAAAAAATAGAAAGTAGAAAGAATAAGGGCTAACAAATGAGGTTATGAAGTGTCTTTAGTACCAGCGCGGTGGCTCACACCTGTAATCCCAGCATTTTGGGAGGCCGAGGCAGGTGGATCACCTGAGGTCAGGAGTTTGAGACCAGCCTGACCAACATGGAGAAACCCCGTCTCTACTAAAAATACAAAATTAGCAGGGCATGGTGGTGCATGCCTGTAATCCCAGCTACTCAGGAGGCTGAGGCAGGAGAATGGCTTGAACCCGGAACCCGGGAGGCGGGTGTTATGGGTGAGCTGAGGTTGCGACACTGCACTCCAGCCTAGGCGACAAAAGCAAAACTCTGTCTCCAAAAAAAAAAAAAAAAAAAGTATTTAACTGTAGTATCATGCTCCAAATCCATTAGGATTGTCCATCTTGAGAAAATATGCTTCAAGCACCGCAGAGATTCCAGAAGAACTCAATAGTTAAATAAATGAGTCTACAATCATTGTTCAGAGGAAGAAAAAAAAATTTTTTCTAAGGAGAATGAAAACGAGTTATTGATTTATATCTACGTTTTATGAAGCAAATTGGAAATCGGCTTTAGAAGATTATCATTAGAAGGGCTCATTTGCCTACAAATTACAAAGGAACAATTAAACTACATTACACGCCCAAAGGCATTTCTCAGAGGCCTCCAGAATCCCACAGAAAGGGAAGCAGCCTTCAGCGGGGAAGAGAAGGGAAGCAGCTTCAGGAGCAGGAAGCGAAGGGAAGCAGCCTCAGGAAGCGGGGGAATCGAAGGAAAGCAGCCTCGGCGGGGGGTGGGGAAGTGAAGGGAAGCCGCCTCGGGAGTGGGGGAAGCGAAGGGAAGCCGCCTCAGGAGTGGGGGAATGGGTCAGATGCAAGCACCGTATCTCCCCCATGGCGGCGTCTAGTGCCTCGGTTAAGATCCTGCTCTGAGAAACAATGCTGGCATTCAAATCCTGTTATAGCCCCTTTTATTTTCTTTTTCAGTTTTCTGACTTTGAGGAAGTTACTGAAACTTCTGTATCTCCATTTTCTTGTTTCTAAAATGAGGGCAACAGAACAGTGCCTGGCTCAGAGTTAGCACATAATTACTTGGTATCATTCTTACTTGATGTTTGTTGTAGTGACCTGCCACTCATGACTAGTTTGAATTTTCTCCATGGATATTAATGCAAATTCTCAAAAGGATGAATCTGGTTAGTTCCTAGATAGGTAATATAAGCTCATAAAGGATACCAGCTCCCCTAGCCTGGTCTGTAGTTGAGACAAGTTTTCTAAAATCAATGTAAGGAAGAAAAATGGAACATTAACTTTTTGGGGAGATGGGAAGGACTAGTGGAACAATCAGGCTTACAGATATAACCATCTGAAAAGAGATAATTTGGAGTATATTGAGTGAACTTTTTTAAGTTGAAGTTTTTTCATTGTGAGAGCGTTACATCAAAAACTGTTCATCATCTGATTTTTTGTTGCCTACTCCGACTTGCATCAGATGTGGGTAAACCTTAAAAGTAGCATGAAGAAATTTTTTTTGGCTAATTTCCCTACCATTTGTCTTGAAAGACGATGTAGGTATAGGGTTGGTTGGAATTGCAGAAATTACAGCTACACTTTTTTTTTTTTTTTTTTTTTTTTGAGATGGAGTCGCTCTGTTGCCCAGGCTGGAGTGCAGTGGCACGATCTCGGCTTACTGCAACCTCCACCTCCCGGGTTCAAGCGATTCTCCTGCCTCATCCTCCAGAGTAGCTGGGTTTTCAGACTCGCGCCACTGCACCTGGGTAATTTTTTGTGTTTTTAGTAGAGACAGGGTTTCACCATTTTGGCCAGGCTGTTCTCGAACTCCCAACGTGCTAGGATTACAGGCGTGAGCCACCATGCCCGGCCACAGCTACACTTTTCTTGCAAAGTTGTAATCAGGATTGGAGAAGGGAAATAACTGATTCTAGCACCATCAAAGTCCTACATCTGCAGAGAGTGTCAAGGAGGGAGATAGCAAGATCTATAGGAGACTAATTAATTCTTTCCTCATTTGTTGTGAGAATTCGATGTGATCACGTGATATTTTACTTAATACCATAATTAACCATGCAGTAAGCATATAATAAATGCAGATTTGTTCCCCTAAGGAGTATACATTCTTCTACTTTTCAAACAGCAATTTATTTCAAAGGTCCGAGGTTTTCCACAGCTCCTCTCCTGCCTGCTCCTTCTCCAAACGTTAGCCCATCTGGGTGAGACCAAGGTCACACTCACTCCTGGTCACAGAGTCTCTTAAGGAGAAACATTAGCATATTTGCAATGAAAATATGTTTTAATCCCTCTGGTAATACTGTGGCATGGAAATTTGCATCTATACTGATTTTTGACAGAGAAAGGTTATTACTGGCACATGAAACCCTAGATTAGCATGAATAAATGTAGATTTTGCATGCTACTTCCAGAAAATCGCCAAACTCTATGGTATATTATTTAACCCACTAAACAGCTCCCAAAGGATGACTAGAGGTTATTTTTAAATGTTATGAAAGTATATTCTTACAAAATAATTTGCAAAACCTTTTTTGTTGTTTTTGTTTGTAGTCTTGACATTGTTAGCAATGAATCATGAGTTTTTCTGGGAAAAAATCATGAATTGATCAAAATTTCTGATTTGAGGATATTGCACATAAGTTAAAGAGAATAGGGATATTTGACATAGTTTTCAAAATTGGTCTAAGAAATATTTGAGAAACTAGGCCAAACATTCTTGATTTACTCTAAGTCTTAAGTAGATTCTTAAGTCTAAGACTCTACCAGAAAGAAAACGTAGAATGAAAAAGGCAATAAGAGCAACAGAGATTAGAAAATAATTTCAATAAATGGGAAAAAAGGGGGAAATTAGAAAGAGGACATAATAAAGACATTACAATAGCTACTTGTTCCCCTTGTTTTATTCTAGGGTTTTGTAACTGAATATGCAAAGTATCATATCCCATGTTTTTTTTTATGAACTGAAAGTTAGACTTTACTATTTTAAAACTGATTTTTATTTCAAGCATTCAATGACGGTTGAAAGTATGGTTTAATATTTGCAATATAGGTACTTTGTAGTCATTTATTTAGAGAAATTAAAATATAGATGCATTAAAATAAGAACCATAAAATTATTTTTGATATTCAAACTGTGAATCAAGGTGCTAATTGATTCATATTTTATGAATCAATAAACTATGATTAGTTTAAAGGAAAAAAACTTAGATTCGTTAGTTTCTCCTGAAGCCTCTCAGATTGTCCAGTGATGTCTTAGGCAAAAAAAAAAAAAAAAAAAAAAAACAGTTCCTTATAGGTTGACAAGCATATTTTAAAACTCTATATTCAGTGCTTTCTAATTTCTGTTCTTATGAGTGTAGACTCATTGTTTTCAAAACTTATGCAACTTAGCCTTCCTTTTCCCCTTTAGTCACATCCCATATGCTCCTGGTTAGATAAACATAAATTAAGATAACATCCCAAATCTCTCAACTTTATTTGAAATATGTGTTTTATCACGTGTCCTATTTAAGTGGCTAAGCCATGTTCTCAGATATGAGATTATAGAGTTTCAACTTCATTTTCTCTTATTTTTTTACTTTTTATGTTTTTGAGACGCGGTATCACTCTGTTGCCCAGGCTGGAGTGTGGTGGCAGGATTTCAGCTCACTGCAACCCTCGCCTCCTGAGTTCAAGCAATTCTCCTGCCTCAGCCCCGGAGTAACTGGGACTACAGGCATACACCACCATGCCCAGTTAATTTTTTTGTATTTTTAGTAGAGATGGGGTTTCACCATGTTGGCCAAGCTGGTCTCAAACTCCTGACCTCAAATGATCTTCCCACCTCAGCCTCCCAAAGTGCTGGGATTACAGGTGTGAGCCACTGCTCCTGGTCTCAACTTCATTTTAAAAGCCACCTCTGGCTGGGCGCAGTGGCTCACATCTGTAATCCCAGCACTTTGGGAGGCCGAGGCGGGTGGATCATGAGGTCAGGAGATCGAGACCATCCTGGCTAACACAGTGAAACCCCGTCTCTACTAAAAATACCAAAAAAAAATTAGCTGGACGTGGTGGTGGGCGTCTGTAGTCCCAGCTACCCGGGAGGCTGAGGCGGGAGAATGGCGTGAACCCAAGAGGTGGAGCTTGCAGTGAGCCGAGATTGCACCACTGCACTCCAGCCTGGGCGACAGAGCGAGACTCCGTCTCAAAAAAAAAAAAAAAAAAAAGCCACCTCTATACTTAGGGTGTACATTTGCATAAGACATTTTGCATTTTTGTATTGTTAAAAGTGCTATTCGTAAATAACACGGTAGAAATGTGAAATTTTTTTTAACAGATTACAAGGTATGAATTCCCAGTGTAAGTACTCGAAGTGGGGTCAAATGTCTATTCTGTCCTTTCCAGTAACACATACGTGCACAGTTATTCAGCATCGTAATATTTGTGTAAACTCCATAAATTATCCTGTATTGCAGTATTTTAATAGACTAAATAATGCCTAAATAATAAGGAAAATAGCAAGATGTTAAATAATGATAAATCTTTATTGTCTTTATTGGTTTACTAAATCTGTAGTCAGCAAATATTATACTGAATCAGACAATGGCATTTTTAAAATAACCTGTTAAGTATTTCAGGTTCAAAATGTACTAGCAGTGTGAGGACATGTATATCTAAGTAATTCTTATATTAAAATGCTTTAAAAATCAGTAGCCATAAATAACTACCCACTTTAGTACTATTTTGACCAAAAAAGCTAGTTTTTAAAGAAACTGTCAAAATTCAACACTTGGTAGCTTACTTAAGGTATAATAAGCTGAACATTTGATGCAAAATAAATTCGGTGAAGTTAATTAAATGATTTACAGCAAAATTAGTAAAAGATGAAATATACTATCTCCCAGATAATAGTACATAAATCAGAAAAACAAATAGAAGGTTTATATAGCTAGTGGATATTTTAAAAACACCTTAGATGTAGAAAAGTACAAGCATTTCTTCTTTTGTAGTTTCTTAATTCCATCCAAAAATACATATTCAAGTCCCAGATCAGAAGCAAACACTATTGGTAAGCTTTTCTGTTTGAAATTCCTCTCTGAGTGAATCTAACGATCTGAAAAACTGAAAATCAAGGACAGCTGCAAAATTGAGACAATTTGCAATAATTGAAGCAAACTTTTAAAATCTGTAGGGGCAAACTCAACCTTAGGATTGTAAGGTTCTGCTAGAAGTGAAATCTGGATTTCTGGATTTCTAGAATCTAGACGATTCTAGATTTTTCCCCCAGATCATCAAATAAATTCCAAAAGGATTAAGGAAGTAAATGTTAAAATTTCAACTTTAACTAGAAGAAAATATTGAGAAATTTTTTGGGATTTAGAATTGGAATTTTTGTCTGCATCATAGCCACAGAATATTAACATTTGTTTCTATTTCTGCTACTTATTTCTAAGTGATAAATTGTCTGCTTTTCTGAGCTTATTGTTATCATCGTGTTTTTACACATGTGTATTGCCTCTCCAGTTCATTTCACTTTTTATTCATTTTTATTTCTCTCAAAGTTATAAGTGTAGACATAGTTGCAAAAGTCAATTAGTACCACGAGGCTGATAACAAAAAGCAGCAGCCTCCTGCCCCACCCAACCCTACCCTCTCTTACATTTTTCTCAGCTGTTTTCTCTGATATTTTCGACCACGGTTCTCAGTAACATACTTGTACTGATGTATCATTATTTATCAGTTAAAGCATTTTCTGTTAATTTATGATAATGGTTGATGTAATTTTTATCTCACTATTTCTTAGTCCCCATCCTACTTCCTCGTCTTGTATTGTAATTTTTAGTTAGGAAGGTTGTCTAGGAGACATATAATATAAATTTTCAGACATGCAAGTTCTCAAAACACTTCCCTCACACGTATTTGATAGTTTGTCTAGACATAGAATCCTACTTGAACATTATTTTCCTTTAAATAATTGAAGGCCTTACTTCATTGTCTTTTAGTCTTCAGGGTTGCTTTTAAGAAGTCTAACTACATTCGGCTGGGCGCGGTGGCTCACGCCCGTAATCCCAGCACTTTGGGAGGCCGAGATGGGTGGATCACGAGGTCAGGAGTTCAAGACCTGCCTGACCAACAGGGTGAAACCCCGTCTCTACTAAAAATACAAAAATTAAGCGTGATGGCGCATGCCTGTAATCTCAGCTACTGAGGAGGCTGAGGCAGG
This sequence comes from Macaca nemestrina, assembly GCF_043159975.1. Classification (NCBI taxonomy): domain Eukaryota; kingdom Metazoa; phylum Chordata; class Mammalia; order Primates; family Cercopithecidae; genus Macaca; species Macaca nemestrina. Next base: position 8,752,829 of record NC_092125.1, on the reverse strand, counting down.
AGAATCGCTTGAACCCAGGAGGTGGAGGTTGTAGTGAGCAGAGATGGTGCCATTTTACTCCAGCCTGGGCGACAGAGTGAATCTCCATCTCAAAAAAAAAAAAAAAGTCTAACTACATTCTTATTGACATTTCCTTGTGTTTGACCCGTTGGTTTTTTGTTGTTTTTTTCTCTGAGAAGCACTCAGTATTCTCTCTGTTGGTGTGAAAACACAGAACTTAGGGGTTGGTTGGTGTGTGCCTTTTTGTTTATTCTGCTGAAAAGTTTTTTCTGTTTGGAGTTCTGTGTCCTTCTGTTCTGGGGTTGGTTTCAAATGATCCTTAGGTTTCTGATGCGGATGATTGACATAGCATTTCTAAAAATTGAAAGGATGATAAAATGAGAAGTTTGAGATGTGTAATAAACCAGCCGCGTAGAAACGCTGAGTATTTGGTTCAGTGTTCAAGTCTGAAGCTCAGGAGTGACGTGGCAGGCGGTTGAACTTTGCACGTCCTCAATATAAACAGGTAGGGGCAGAAAGAGAGAGTCCACGTGATCCCGTTAGGAGATGGTGTCCACAGATGATCAGCGGCCTAAGACCGAAGCCATGAGAAACACCATATTTGAGTTGCTGCTAGTGGAAAAGGATCACGTAATTGAAGAGGGAAGCCAGTTGAAAGTGAAAAGAGGGGAAATAGGAGAGTGCTATATTAAAGAGGTCTAGGTAAACAAGGGTAGAAAAAAGCTCAAGAATAATTACAATGTATGCCTAAAGACAAAATATTAATTTGTGATATTAATGGGAGATCATATGCACCCTTATCAAAAATTGTTTTATTTGAATGTTGACACACTTTGAGTAATTGGGTCAGAAGCTGTACTTCAATGGACTAAAGAAAATAAGGAAGTGGAAATTCTGAGGATAAGCTACTTTTATTAGATATTTGGAGAGGGAAGGAAGAAGAGAGATTGGATGGAACATAGAGGGAGACGGGTGGTCCATTTTTAAAAACCACTTTTGGTTGCTACACATGAAGATCCAGATATATTGAAGTCCATAACTGGAGAGAAAATCTGCCTTGTAGGGTAGACAATTATTGTAGTCACAAAATGTAGGAAAATGATGATGTAGCTAACTAGCAGCAGTGAGGCAGTTAGAATCATGGAAGCAGTTGAGTAAGTGAAAGTGATGCCAGAAACTTAAACAACAAAAAAAAAGTGTGACAGAATTATGGGAATACAGTGGTCGGGAACAGCACTGGAAGACCAGAAAATAGGGAGGCTCCCTTTCTTGATCCCTGAATTTGGGAGGGTAGGAGATGGGAAATGCAGTGCTTCCAGAGAAGACCATTATGGATGACATGAGTGTGTCTGGTGAAAGCCATGCTTTGATTAAGAAACAGTAGGCTGGGCGCAGTGGCTCACACCTGTAAATCCCAGCACTTTGGGAGGCCGAGGCGGGTGGATCACGAGGTCAGGAGATTGAGCCCATGCTGGCTAACATGGTGAAATCCCGTCTCTACTAAAAAATAGAAAAAATTAGCCAGGTGTGGTGGTGGGCGCCTGTAGTCCCAGCTACTCGGGAGGCTGAGGCAGGAGAATGGCATGAACCCAGGAGGCGGAGCTTGCAGTGAGCTGAGATCGCACCACTGCACTCCAGCCTGGGTGACACACCGAGACTCCATCTCATAAAAAAAAAAAGAAAGAAACAGTAGCAAATAAACATAATAGAGAAGGAAAGTATGGGTATAAATATCCCCCACCCCAACGAAATAATCAGGAATCCAGAAGGCTTCAGAATGAAGTTGGTAGAGCCAGTCAGTGGGCGGTTTTTATGGAACCCCAATACATGGGGGTGTCGTTGCAAGGAGAAGAAGGGGAGTTGGGCTTGGGAAGGAGTTATATACTTGTCAGTGAGGAAGGGTGGGTTAAAGGCTCATAGGAGTGATATAAGAACTGAGGAGCACCCTGGGCAGAATTATTTTAGTGGCTAGTGCCAGTAGGTTGACCAACTCATCATGAAATGTTGTAGTTCAGCTTCTTCATCTTGGCCTCTGGGATATGTTGGCCTTAACTGGCTTAGGAAAGGCTAATAGAGATCCTGACTTACATTTATACTGAGAGAAGGGCTTGTTTCCTTTGGGTGAGAAAGAATATGAGTACACATAATTAAAGAAATAGAGGGGCATCTTCAAGCTGGACCAGAGAACATAGAAACTGACTCAAAGTGGCCCAGTGGCTTACAATGGTGTCTCCTCAGTGACATTGTCTTTCCATGTTTGAACATCACAGGAGATGGGCCCTGTAGATTTGGACTAGAAGCCGAAGAATTTTTCTCTATGTTATAAACTGCATTTGTGTCTTCAAAAATGTTAGGATGCCAAAGAATCTAATTAGCTTGCAAATACTTCTATGGTAGTGCTTGTTCTCTACCTTAACAACTACCATGAGGCTCCTTGCTCACGCTTATTAAAAAGGTATTCCACTCAGTATGGCAATGCTATGCAGTTTTCAACATGCCAGGAATATCTTACAAATATTGTTGGGCTAGTGAAACGGAGATTTATCCAAGCACCGAAGGAACATTTTAAAAATGCCAGATAGTATGTGATTATTTTTATTTTCTTTTTTTAGCTTCACAATCTTTGAATGTAGCCCAGGGTGAAATTTAGGTTTGTGTGGACTTGGTTATGGTGAGTGCCTACTACGTGTGAAAGGGAGCTCTATCGCAGTTCTGATTGTTAATGTCACGGAAGCTAAGACTGGCTATGCCTTTTGTATCGATATCTAAGATGAGGAGGGGCTGCAGGGTTTTAGAGACCTTAGCCAGCTGGTTCTCCCCATGTTCTGATGATGAATGGGTAGGGTCATTCTTAGTACCCATTTTACAGGTGAGGAAATGAAGAGAGAGAACTTCACATCTGTTAAATTACTTCACCAGTATTAAGGAGTGCGGTAGCACAGAGCCGACGGTGGAATTCAGGCCTTCGTGAAAGCTGAATGCTTTGTGAGTAATAGTCTGCTCTGCAATCCCGGAATTCAATTACGAAATTTTAAAGTCAAAATAATTAATAAAATATTGGTGTTTGTAGGGATGTTTTGCTGCTATTCAGTTCTGCCAAATAATAATTTGTCCCTTTTTTCTTATCATGTTTCTGCCCTTCCTACCATCTAATAACTTTCTAAGGATAAAACTAGCAACAGATGTGAAAATACTTTGTAAATTGTATGGCAGCATGTAAATATGAGATATTCACACTGTTATTATTTACAAGTATATGTGTTTTGTTGCCTTTAATTATGTCAATGAAAATGTAGACACATGAAAGCAACACAAGTGGTACTTGTAAGCTTATTAAAATCTACTATTTTGACCCTGTGGTGGGAGAGTTTTATATCTAGAAGTGGAACCCAACTGTAATAGTAAAGTTTTTCTTTTTTAAGGCAAGTGGGAAATCTGTCATATATCAGAACTTGGTTATCTAGTATAGATGTGTACATCTTTCTGAAAATTGCATTTGAAAATAAATGTCTGGCATTAGAAATGCCATCATCTCCCTAAGAAACAACCTTAGCATTGATGCAGCTTAGCAAAACTTACATAGCATTGACCACAAAGCACCCTATTCTGAAAAAAAAAAAAAAAAATAGCTAGAAAACTTTTTTAAAAAAAATCTTGAATAGCAAAAACTTGGAATCAATCCAAATGCCCATCAATGATAGATTGGATAAAGAAAATGTGGCACATATACACCATGGAATACTACGCAGCCATAAAAAAGGATGATTTCATGTCCTTTGCAGGGACATGGATGAAGCTGGAAACCATCATTCTCAGCAAACTAACACAAGAACAGAAAACCAAACACCACATGTCCTCACTCGTAAGTGGGAGTTAAACAATGAGAACACATGGACACAGGGAGGGGAACATCACACACCAGGACCTGTCAGAGGGTAGGGGCCTGGGGGAGGGATAGCATTAGGAGAAATACCTAATGTAGATGATGGCTTGATGGGTGCAGCAAACCACCATGGCACATGTATACCTATGTAACCTGCACATTCTGCAAACGTACCCCAGAACTTAAAGTATAATAAAAAAATAAAATGACAAATATTGAAGCCTCCACCTGATGTTGGTAATCTATCGTATGTGTATAATGATTCTTGTAAGATCTAGACTATGCAGCACCTGCACTCTATGTGTAAAATCAATACTGTGAGCATCTTAGCTACTCAGCTTCTGAGGAAATCATTAGTCATAATACACCTAGAAGGTAGTAATGATAAGCATTTAATTAGAAGCAGGCCTGAAGTTTTCAGTGCAATGCAGTAAGTATTGACTGAGTGATTAATATGAGTAAGGATGTGATAGTTGCTATAAGAGCTGCAGAGTTTGTTAAGATACATCCCTGTCCTGGAAACACTGCCAGCTTCAATGAGAATACAACAACGTCAGATATATTCCTTTTGGAAGATACCTTTCCCCCAGATATTTTTCGTTTCACAGCTTCTCCAGACTCCTTCAGCTTCTGTTCTCCCTCTTTACTTTTCTGTCTCAATTTTCCTGCCCAGCCCTTAATTCACAGAGTAAATCCACCAGACCAGAGCCTCTTGCTCTTTCTATGTGTGAAACTACTCTTGCACACATCAGTCTCCTTTTCTACCACCAGTCTGGGGGAAGTAACTTCTCCCATCAATATCTCATCTGGATCCTTTTCTCCCCTGATTTCAACTTCTCCCTTGTAACCGTTAATACATTCACTTTGTTATTTCATAAAATAACTACTTAACACAGAAAAAAAAAAGCAGTTCCTTGCCTGTCCCTCTCCACTCTTTTTTTTTTTTTTTCCTGTTGAGATGGAGTCTTTCTCTGTCACCCAGGCTGGAGTGCAGTGGCACAATCTTAGCTCACTGCAACCTCCATCTCCCGGGTTCAAGCAATTCTCGTGCCTCAGCCTCCCAAGTAACTGGGACTACAGACGTGCCACCACCAAAAATTAGACACTGGCTAATTTTTGTATTTTTAGTAGAGACGGGGTTTCGCCATGTTGGCCTGGCTAGTCTTGAACTCCTGGCTTCAAGTGATCCTCCTGCCTCAGCCTCCCAAAGTGCTGGGATTACAGGCGTGAGCCACCGTGTGCCCAGCCTCCCTTTCTGTTCTTTGTAGCCAATCTTCTCCTCTTCATTCCATCTGTACTTATGTCCCTTGTTGATATTTATGTTATTTAATCTTGCTTCCTTTTATGATTTCATAGCCAGTCTTTTAGGATGTTTCTCTATTTTATTGGTCTTTGAAAGAACCAGAAATTTTGGTTTGTTGATTCTCTCTCCTTTTTTTTTTTTTTTTAAGTTTTTTTTATTGGCTTTCTATTTCACAAATTTCTGCTCTTTAATATTCTCTTATTTCTGCATCCTATCTATCTACTCTTCTTCTGACTTTGTCAGTTGTATGAATAGTTCATTTATTTTTAATTTTTCTTTTTTTAAAATCATATACTCAGAGCTGTAGCTTTGCCGTTAAGTTCTGCTTTAATGATATCCCGCTAGTTTTTAAATGTAGAATAGATTTTATTATTGTTCAGTTATAACTTTGTTATTTTCTCTTTTGCTGATGAGTCACTTAGGTGTGTATTCATTGTGTCTATTTCAAATGCATGGGTTTTGTGTGTTTGCTTTGCTGGTAATTATTTTCCTATTGATTTACAGTAAATTGTATTACACTTAGTTCCGGATCTAGTGTGGAACCTGTGTTAGTAAATATTTGTATGTCCTTGAGAAGAATCAGTTTGCCGTGTGTGTGATTCTGTGATATATATTCTCATCTGCATATTTTCTTACCCTTTAGCATCTCTGAGACTGGGGTTCGTCTTGCAGTGGATGGCATCTTCTAATTGATATGGCCCAATTTAAAGTCAGCCGCTTCCAGGGAGGATTTGGATTTGTGTGTGCCATTCAACTGAGGACACTATCAGTCTGAAACCACTTTAATTAAATTCCCTGCTTCAGCTTGAGAGGGTTTTGTTTTGTTTTGTTTTTATAGAGCCTGGTACTGTGAATTCAGATGGAAAACCTGCAGATCTCTGTCTGGCTTATGAGTCATATTTGCAAGGGAACTTTTTTTGGTGTCATCTGTTTACCTAGTGCCAGAGTTGGAACAAGTTTCCTTACTGTCCCTTTCAGCATGGGAAGTTCTGTCTCATTTTCTTTTACGTGAGTCCTTTGGTATCTCAGTTTATGGTTTGCATATGGGAACAACTCCTCTATTAAGACTCTTCATATTGGACTATTTATCTTTCTTAGTGGTACATAAAATATTATTTTTAAAATCCATGACTTGCTAAATAAGTGGAATACAGCATATTTTAAAATAGAATGTATTTATCATAAATTTCAAATCTACATCATTACTAATTTGTAGAATCTTCTACTATAATTGTGAATGTTTTGTCTTTCAATTCCATGACGTTTTCAAACAATATACTTTAAAACTATATGGTTCTTACCATCCTGATGGAATGTTCTTTTTTAATCATTATACAATGTCCCTCTTTATTGTCATTAATACCCTTCACCTTACAGTCCTCTGTTGATTAATACTTCATCACGCTTTCTTTTCACGTTTTCCTGGCATATATTGTCCATCTACTTATTTTTACTTTTCTGGGCTTTGGTGGTTAAGACACGTCATTTGTAAGCAGTATTTATTTTATGTGAATTTTTATTTTGATATTCAATCTGATAGACTTTAATAGTTGTTTTAAATTCTTTTATGTTTATTATGATTTTTTTTTTTTTTTTTTTTTTTTTTTTTTTTTTGAGATGGAGTCACTCTGTCGCCCAGGCTGGAGTGCAATGGCATGATCTCGGCTCACTGCAACCTCTACCTCCCGGGTTCAAGTGATTCTTCTGCCTCAGCTTCCCGAGTAGCTGGGACTACAGGTGCCCACCACCAGGCCCGGCTAATTTTTGTATTTTTAGTAGAGACGGGATTTCACCATATTGGCCAGGGTGGTCTCGAACTCCTGACCTCATGATTCCCTCACCTCGGCCTCCCAAAGTGCAGGGATTACAGGCGTGAGCTACCGCGCCCGGCCTATTGTTGATGTATTTTTATTTGTTGCTGTTAACTTAGTAGTGTGTATTTAAGTTTCCAGACTTAAGAGATTTTCAAAGTTCCCTTTCTTTCTTAATTACATAAAGGTTACATAAAAGAAGACTATCTGCATAAGAATAATTCTTTGCATTTTTTGAGACTTGCTTTATGGTCCAAAAGATGGCCAACATGTATTAGTATACACCGTGTTCCAGTGTTAGATGTAGTGTTCTATTTTGTTTATTATTTTAAACTGATTCTTTAAATATTCAGTATCTTTCCTGATTTTGTCTGGTTCTCTCTGTCAGTTATCAAGAGTGTATAGTAAAGACTTATAGCCATGCGCCGTGGCTCACACCGGTAATTCCAACACTTTGGGAGGCCAAGGCAGGTGGATCACCTGAGGTCAGGAGTTCGAGACCAGCCTGGCCAACATGATGAAACCCCGTCTCTACTAAAAATACAAAAAATTAGCCGGACATAGTGGTGATGCCTGTAATCCCATCTACTTAGGAGGCTGAGGCAGGAGAACTCCTTGATCCTGGAAGGCAGAGGTTGCAGTGAGCCGAGATCGTGCCACTACACTCCAGCCTGAGCAACAAGAGTGAAACTCCGTCTCAAAAAAATAAATAAATAAAAATGAAAATAAAAAGACTTATAAGCAGATATGTCAATTTCTCCTTACATTTCTGACATTTTTACTCTGTGTATTTTCAAATGCTTGTGTTTTATATATACAAACATAGAGTTTTTCATCTTCCTGGTTAAACTAAATCTTGTTTTCAGTGCTATCTCTTTCCTGGTAATGTTTTTGCTTAAATTTGTACTTTGCCTTATGTTAATATTAGTACATATCAGCTCTTTTTGGTTTGCATTTGTCATAGCACTTCCACAATTTTACTGTCAACCTTTCTATGTCCTTATGAGCAAAAAAAAAGTTTGAGGGTTATCCCTCAAATACCTGAGTACATCAATCCCAGTTGTGTACCCAGAGTGGGTGATTGCCCCCTACAAGCTGTACTTTTGCCAGGATTCCATTACTTCTGACCATGTAAGCTCCCATAGTAATGGAAGTGGTTATGCGAAAGCTGTGGGTCTCTGGAAATCAGTGTCTCCTCAGACCCTGTGCCCCATGGCCCTTGAAACATCTTAGTATTTCCCTTTTGCACTGTACAGCCCACTGAGTAATGGATGCAGGTTTCTTTGTAGAAGGACTCGGGGAAACATTACAGTGTATCCTTGCTACCGTGTTTCAGGGTCCTTCCTCACAGGGATGCACTTCCTTTGGTCAGGGGGTCCTGGATCCGAAATTGGCTCAGTTCTGGGAACTGAACAAGGAATCATTTTCTATAGAGCAGCCACTCGTAGCCTCCTGTTTTCCCTACTCCTGGCCTTTTCTGTGGTCATAGAGGTTGAGTAGCACACTCGTCACTTGCCCCTAAGGATGCCATCTCCACAATTTGCTGAGAGTGAGGCCCCTTTGGCTGCCCCTTGGCTTGTGGTTATTATGGTAATTGTGGTACCTGGGCTTCTGGTCATTGAGCCTCACCACTTGGACCCCATTATTTAGGATCCTATCATCCCAGTGGATTTTAATGAGCCCAGCTCTGCGACCTCTTCCTACAGAGAAGAGCTCTAACTGCACCGTTCAGTGATGCTGGTACCCCTCTTCCTGATGCACTCTTTATAGCCTCTGAGTGGGGCCTCTGGGAACTTCCATGTATAATCCTTTGCTCAATTTTTCTGGACTCACACAATGCATGCTGGTGTGCCTACTTCTCTCAGCCTCCATATTCCTTCCTCTTCCAACCCCAGCACATCTACTCCTCTTGAAATTGACTATCACTCAGAAGAGACCTACAAGAAAAGAGCCTCTTCCTGAATCGCTCCACTACATGATAGCTAATTCTTGCATCACCTTGCCTATCTAATCCCTTTTCCCCCTTTTCAGGCCTGGCACTTCCCTAGCTGGGTCTTCCAGGGATGTCTCCTTAATTGTTGTCCTCTTGTCCTGGGAGCCAAGAGAAGAGGTGAGGTGGCTTCTGAGGGGCCATTTGTTGCAAGGTGTGATGGTGTTCACACTAGGACATTTTTACTAAAGAGATCACCAGAGCTAACCTGATAAAATATCCTGGTCTGGACGCCATCACAGCTGGTGTGGACACCAGGATATTTTACCAGATTAGCTCTAGTGATGTCTTCAGCAATCACATAGCCACCGTGTGCCGGAGATTGCCAATGCCCCACATTCCCACACAGGACAGGGGGCCGGTGAGAGAACCTGTCCCAGAACTCCATCTCAGTCCTGTTCTTGCAGACTACTTGTGTTCCTGCTGTTAGTTCAGGTTCTACAAAAAGCAAGTGCCAAGATTGGATTTATTTGGAAAAACAGGAAGGGAGCCAGAGGAAGCTGGGACAGCCGTTAGACCTGATGCAGGTCCAACCTCCATGGAGGAGAGGGAAGGAAGGCAGGCTGGGTGAGAAAAGCTTTGGACTGCAGTGCAATTATAAGAAAGTTTTGTTGAAGCCAATGGGAAGTCCTTGAGCCAAAGTCCCCTTTAGAGGAGTCTTGTGTCTCGTAGGATTGCACTTTTATCAGTATTCTTGCAGCTCACCACTCACTACCCTGAAACAAACCTAGACCTCTGTGCAAATGAAGTGATTGGTTTCAGAGCATGGCAGCCAAGGCCCTTGGCCAACTTTTTTTTTCCTGCAGTTGAAAATGTGGAAGATCTGAAAGGTTTGTACCTTTCAGATGGTACACATCTGATGCCATAGAAATGATACATTCTATTTCGTTTAATGCCTACCTTTAAATTAACAATATTTATTTAGCATCTTTGTCCCTTTTCCAGATAATATAACACTTTCAAATTACCTTATTTTTATTGCCACCATTCTACAAATTGTTGACCAATAATTTAGGTCTATCTGTTTTATTTTTGTGAAGTTGGGAGATCTGATGTCTATGTTTATGTTCATTTTTTTTTTAGGATGAACATCAAATTTTCCCACACCATTTGTTGAAAAAACTATTCTTTCTCCATTGAGTTGCCTTTGTTCCTTTGTCAAAAAATAGTTGACAATATTTATTTTGTGGGGTGTGGGGGTTTGGCCTGGCAACAAATATTTTGGTTTTTCTTGTTTCATTTTCTATTGTGACCAATAATTTTCAAGTTTATTTCCTTGTTTGTTTGTTTAAATACAAATCTAAACCACAAGCAGGTACAAGCAAGACATTTTATCTCAGGTTTACACTCCTGTCAGATCCTCTTCCAGTCTGATGACCACTGACCAGTTAGCGGGGAGTGGGAGAACATTTTCTTAGGTAGCAGCATTGTGAGGCCTATGGTGGGGATGGGGGGAAATCAAGGACAAGGACGGGCTCTCATACCTGTCTCCACATTTACCTGGGACCAGGATGGGCAGGAGACACCAGGTCATGGCTCCTGAGCACCAACTTCATGGTTTGAAGAGACAGAGAATGAGAATTGGTCCTGCATGGGGAGAGAGGAGACAGCCACCTACTCCTCCTGCAGTTAGCTATGTTTGTATGAGTCTACTGGGCACTCTGTTCTATTTCATTGATCTGTGTGTCTGTTCTTTTGCCAGTACTATGCTGTCTTGATTACTATAGCTTTATAGTAACTCTTGAAGTGAGACAGTATCAGTCCTCCAACATCATTTTTCAGTATGGTGTTGGCTATTCCAGATCTTTTGCTTTTCCATATAAATTTTAGAATCAATTGTTGATATCTGCAAAATAACTCATTAGGAAAGTGACTGGGATTGCAATGAGTCAATAGATCAAGTTGGGAAGAACTGACATCTTGACAATATTAGGTCTTCCTATCCATGAACATGGAGTATCTCTTTATTTAGTTCTTCTTTGATTTCTTTCGTCTGAGTTTTGTGGTTTTTCTCATATAGATCTTGTACACATTTTGTTAGGTTTTTACTTTAGTGTTTTATTTTTTGGTGCTACTGTAAGTTATATAATTTTTATTTCAAGTTTTAATTATTCAGTGCTGGGATATGGGAAGGCACTTGAGTTTTGTATATTGACTTGTATCCTGCAACCTTGCTATATTTGTTTATTAGCTCCAGGGGTTATTTTGTAGATTCCTTGGCATTTTCTACATAGACATATTAATCTTCAAATAGGGACAGTTGTATTTCTTTCTTTCCAATGTATATATCTTTTATTTCCTTTTTTGTCTTATTGCAATAACTGTAAGACAATATATGCTGACCGTAATTGTCTGATTCCTAATTTTAGGAACTTTTGTTAGTTGCTTGATCTTTGGGATCAGCATGGTTCTCAGCTTACATTGTCCCTCAGGGCCAATCAGTACCTGAAAATGTGTCACTTGGATTTTCAAACTTCTGTTCTGCCTTTTGTATGAGCTGATGCTTGTTCTTGGGTTGAATTACCTTTTTTTCCAAGAGCAATTGGCTGCTCTGAGGTCACAATTACCCTGAAGGTGTAAGTACCACAGTTCTTCATTTCAAGATAAAAGAAATGCCAGTTTATCCTCTTACTATTCTGAATTCCTCTGATTTTTCCATTGCCTGCAACAAAGTGTTGGCAGAAAAATATTCCTTGTGCTTTTTAGAAGACATGGAAGATCCCTCAAAGGCTTTTTAATAATAAGTGAAAGGGGATTTATTCTTCCTTATTGGAGTAATAAAATTTGTTACACTTTGTGTAAGTTCCTATGGAGGGTGGAGGAAGGAGGTGGAAATGAAGATGATGATTTAGGATTCCAAAAATTGCAGTTACTTGTGGACGGCTTTAACTGAAAATAGATCTTCCTCTTGAGATTTTAGTTTGTTCTGAAGAATAATATTACAAAATCCAACATTGCACAATAAAAAAAGCAAAAGCAATGGAAGATTTATGATGATGATCCTTTGCAGTTCGTTTAAACTGGTACTCTCTGTTGGCCTCGTCTGTCATACTGAGATGCTTTATGATCTTGGTTCCGCCTATATGGATTAAATTAAGTTATACATATGCAATTCTCATTCTGCCTATGAAGTCTCATTTAGTACTCAGCCTTTTTTGCTGTACTCCCAAAGGACAATGATACTGGGAGAAGAAAGTAAGAGGAAAACGTCACAGAAGAACCAGAGAGGAAGGTAGAGACCCCCAGGGTGTATTTAGATTGAGCCAGAACTGAATTGCTGACTCACCAAAAGGCCAGTCCAGTCACAGATGTGTGCATAAGAAAAGACCTCACCAGACCCTTCATGTCTACCCTCCAACATAAACATCACAGTGTCTCAAAATAGCCAGAACTGCCGCGTTGACAGTTGAGATGGGGAGGGAGGACATCGGTCCCAAGGCTTGTTGGCATTCACAATAGAGGGAGAGGAAATTAATAAATGATCTGTTCCTGTCTACACAAAGCTTGGAGACCCAACAGAACATAAGAACCACTCAGATCTGAATTGCGATGTTAGTTTTACTGACAACTACAGGTATATTTGTGGTGGGAGGAAAGGGAGGTTGAATTAAACGAATTTATTTCTTTCAGCATGTCTCTTTGCTTAACTGTTGACTCTGATATGTCTGTTAACCAGGTGGCAGGAAGCTCTCTGTGTGTGTGTACATACATAGATGTACATGAACAACGTGCCATGAAATATGAAATAGAGTCATATGAAAGAGTCAAAACTAAAGGATATAATTTCTGATTGTCCATCTTTTATGTGATTCCAGGGAAAAATATTATATTTTTATTTCCATATAAATAAAATGAGAAACTGTCTTGGCAGTAGCTACTGCAAACTTTCTTCTGGGCCAAGTGAGATAGACTCTATAGATAAGTAGGGAGAAACGGGTAAGGGTGATCAAGCCACTCTGGCACTGGCTTGCTGTCCTCTGGGAGACCAGACGTATTGACATCAGTTTTAATTTATATAAATGCCATGAGTTGTCTCATAATTATGTGGGGATATGGGAATGAGGGAAAGGAATTGCTTTCCTTAATTTCTCCGTATGGAGAATAGGTTCCTTGTCTTATCACACTCCGAATATACCAGGATGGCTAAAGAAGACTCTTTTATGCTGGCTGCTACACTGATAACAGAACCTTCACTCGTAGACCTTACTGTGGGCCTGGCATCCCCATAAGGACCCTCACAGGTGTCTCATTCGGTAGGAAGTACTGTCATTCTCCTTTTATAAATAAGAGAACAAAGCTCAAAAAAGTTACGTCGACAGAGCTCCACCACTCTGGGTTAGGGACAGAACTAAGTCTTAGTTATCCATATTCAAAGTCCACAGAAGACATGGCTTGAGGTTAACAGACTGCTTCCACTACACAGTCAAAAAAATTGCCTCCAGAAATGTCTATGCACCTTGTTCAGCAGACAATCATTCTTTAAGTAAACATTTATCAAACAACTCCCGTGTGCCGAGCATCGTTCAGGTGCCTGAGAGTAAAAAGCCATGAGCATAAATGCTAAACATTCCTTCAAGAGGTTAAATCCTAGTGGAGGGAGAGCCATAGTTAGCACACATAGAAAATATTTTGTGTTTCTGATGGCAGTCAGTGCTGTAGAGAAAAGGGAGGAATATTCAGGGGTGGCTGTTGTGGGAGGTTGGGCCAAGTGTTCAGCTTTTACTTTGGCTTCTCACGAGGATCTCAAGAAGCAAGGATTTGAATGAGGTGAGAGAGAGAGAGAGCCATGAGACACTTGGGTGAAGAGCATTCCAGGCAGATGAAAAACAAGTATGGCATCCAAACGTCATGCTCTGTGAGGCCAGAATGACAGAAGCAAAAACCCAGTAGGTAAAGATGGGATGTTACTGCTCTAGTTGGAATGGGAAGCCTCTCTGGCATCAGCTAGCAAAAAGTAAAGTAAAAACACTTATGATTCAGAAGGTCAGCTCATCTTTAGGTTACTCCCGCCGCCCCAGTTGCTTTTGTGGACCCATTCTTTTTTTCTATACTCAGAATCATTTCCGGAGCTCCCTGCCACATATTAAAAGGTGCTCTCTTAGGTTGTTTAGAAATACTTCTGGTTGTTGTAGAATAAATATGAGACAGTGCTTATCATTTTCTGAACAGGATCATGAAAGAGTTTACCCTTTCATGATGTATGTATTTGGTAAGTATTCAAGCATGTATTTGGTAAGCAGAGAAACTGTTGAGAAGGAGATCCAAGATTGAGAGCATATGGTAATGTCTGCCAGCGAGTGAACCTGAGGGAGAACATGGTGAATGGCTTTGTTCTCTACCTGGACTCTTTGATTTGTTGACCCATTAGAAATGTTTTTCAAGAAAGTCATCAACCAGAGCTTACACTTTCTTTGTATCCACTCTGCCATGAATAGTGCCTGGCATATAGTTACTACCTGCTCCCTGATGGATTAGGGCAAAGCTGTAGTGCCCTCTTCTAAGACTACAATGGAGTAAACACTGCTAAAATTACTGGGCTTTAATTCAAGATTTTAAATAATACTTGAACAGGAGTAAATCCTGCTCATAGATGGGAAATAACTATTAGTAATAACACAATATGCTATTTAAATAGTATTTCATTTGCAGAGAACATGCTTCTCCAAAGAGATCATAACTTGTGGCAAGAAAATGCTATTTTAGGATAATTACTAGCACCTCTTTTGGTTGTAATCAAAACCAAATTTTGAGTCATTCTCTATGTGCACAATTCCCAGACAGAGAATTGCCTTAAAAACAGATGAGAAGTTTAAAAGAATATAAAATAGTTCTCGGTTTGTGGTATGGCCTCTTTTCAAGTAAAAAAATCAAAGCTGTCTATTTTTATTATCTGTGGAACATAAGTCATAGTCAAAAACAATATCCAGTAGAAGTCTTTAAAGCAATATTCTACCTTCTTAAAAATATTTCTAGAATGCCATTTTAAAAGATGTGTATAGCTATTACTTTGTGGTACCAACGCTGTGTATGTATGCACTTGTGATTTTTAAAAATATTGCTCTATTATGGAAAAGTTAAAATATGTGCAAAGATGAACAGAATGGTACAATGATCCTCCATTTTATCCATCACTCAACTTCAACAACTATCGATTTGTAGTCAGTTTGGTTTCCTCTATAACCCTACCCACTTGCCTCCTCCCATATTATTTTTGAAGGAAATCCCCAACAGATATAATTTCATCCATATATATTTCAGCATGTTTCCCTAAAAGGTACCCTTTTTATTTTATTTATTTATTTATTTTTAAGATGCAGTCTTGCTCTGTCACCCAGGATGGAGCACAATGGCGTAATCTTGGCTCACCGCAACCTCCGCCTCCTGGGTTCAAGCAATTCTCCTTCCTCAGCCTCCCAAGTATCAGGGATTACAGGTGCGCACCACCATGCTCAGCTAATTTTTATATTTTTAGTAGAGATGGGGGTTTCACCATGTTGGCCAGGCTGGTCTTGAACTCCTGACCTTGTGATCCACCTGCCTTGGCCTCCCAAAGTGCTGGGATCACAAGCGTGAGCCACCGTGCCAGGCCCAAGATACCCTTTTTAAAAGAAAGCATATTCACCACCAGTTTCACTCCTAAAAAATAATTAGGCTTTAATATCACCAAATACCAACTCACTGTTCAAAAGTTCAATTAGTTCATGTATATTACAACTTATTTTATTTTGATTACAGTTTGTTTTGAGCAGGATATAGAGAAATGCCAACCATTATAAGTGGATGATATCTCTTACATTTTTATAATAGGTGCCCCTACAACACTTTTTTTCTGCTTAAAAACGAGTTGTTGAAGAAATTAAATCATTTGTTTTGTAGAGTTTCTCTACAGTATGAATTTTCCTGATTCTGTCTCAGTGGTGTAGTTTCACACAATCCTCTGTCCTGTATTTCTTTTAGATAGGTAGTTAGCTCTAGATACTTGATCAGCTTCGGGTTTGAATATTTTGGCAAAATTACTTTATAGGTGGTATGGTGTGTTCTACCAAGAGGAAGCCTGACGTATTTAGTTATCCATTTTTGTGATGTTACCAGCCTTTGGGAATCAGTGTCTATGTGTCTTAATTCATTATAATTAGTAAAATGGTGATTTTTTTATTTTGTTCTCAGTTATTCAGTGAAATACTTTTTCTTTAAAGAAAAACTTTTCTCCATTTGGCATAGAGTTATTCAATGGTATGTTTCCTATACAAGAAATGCAGGTTTCTTTCCTTTACCAATTTTCCAAATAATGAGCAGTATCACTAGCACCTTCCAACAAAAATGAAGAAATCTTTTTTATTTCTTAAGCATTGTAATGAACTCATAGAATTAAACATATTTGATGTGTTTTACTCTTTTGCAATTATTATTGTTACTGATGTCCAAAACATTTTATCTTTTTTTTTTTTTTTTTAATACAGTTTCACTCTGTTGCCCAGGCTAGAGTACAATGCTAAGATCATTGCTTGCTGCAACCTTAAACCCCTGGGCTCAAGCAATCCTCCCACCCCACCGTCCCAAGTAGCTGGGACTACAGGTGCACACCACCACACCTGGCTAATTTTGTATTTTGTGTAGAGAGGAGGTCTTGCTATGTTGCTTAGGCTGATCTGAAACTCATGGCTTCCAGTGATCCTCTGGCCCTGGCCTCCCAAGGTGTTGCAATTGCAGACATGAGCCACTGCACCTGGCTAAAATGTTCCATCTTTGCATTCACTTTGAGTCCTTTTGACATGACCTTCTCTGCTATCTTCTTGGATATGACACTCCAGGTTCATTTTGAACAATTTTTTTCCTGGAGACCTGGATTGAGCCGTTTCTCCAGGCAGCTCTGGATCATTGTGGAATGGCTAAATTGAGCTAGTTAACATATGCATTACCTCACATACTTACCAATTTTTGTAATGAGAACACTTAAAATCTACTCGATTAATTTACAAGAATACAATATATTGTTATTAACTATTACTACTGTGTTGTATAATAGATCTCTTGAACTTATCTTTCTTATCAAACTAACATTTTGAATCAGTTTTGTTGTTATGTTTCTGTTCCATTGCCGTGATTGTTTTCGGTACAAGAGGTTTTTATAATATACATATAGGAATTTCTTGTCTTCCATACTTACAACTTTCTCTTAAATCTTTTTTTAAAATTTCTCTTTGATTTAAAAACTTTTCCTCATTTTATTTCTGTTTTCATTAAGGCATTAGCTGTTGTGCTTATTACTCTTGTGTTACTTTTTTTTTTTTTTTTTTTTTTTTGAGATAGTGTCTTGCTCTGTCACCCAGGCTAGAGTGCAGTAGCGTGATCTCGGCTCTCTGCAAGCTCAGCCTCCCAGGTTCACGCCATTCTCCTGCCTCAGCCTCCCGAGTAGCTGGGACTACAGGTGCCCGCCACCATGCCCAGCTAATTTTTTTATATTTTTAGTAGAGACGGGGTTTCACCATGTTAGCCAGGATGGTCTCGATCTCCTGACCTCGTGATCCACCCACCTCGGCCTCCCAAAGTGCTGGGATTCCAGGTGTGAGCCACCACGCCTGGCCGTGTTACTTCCAACTCAGTTTTCATGTGTGAAATGATCATTTTGAATTTCAAATTCTTTACTAAGTTCTTGTACCTTATGTCTGAGTTTTTGAAATTTTGATTTTTTTTCATAGCCTTTATCATTTTACTAATATCTTTTAGCATGTTTTAAAACATTAGGCAACAGTTCTTATCTGTTCAGTAGACATGTCTTCCTGGCAAGTTGGTCTGATAGACATGTCTTTCTCTCATTGGTCTGCAGAGCCAGTATTTTGCTCCTGTTTTCTTTTAATAAGTTTGTTTAGGAACCATTTGCAATCTCCTGTATTCCATCTTTTCATCTCCTTGTTGTTCCTTCTTTCCCACTTCTCTCTCTCTTTGTTTTTCTTCCTCCCTTCTTGGTTAGTTGAGGCATAATTTGTAAACATTAAAAATGCACAAACCTTAAGTGTTCCTTTCAGTGGTTCCTTTTAAACCAAAACATTAAAACAGTTGTGTTTCCCAATATATTTACTTCACACTTCTCTGAGGAGGTGATCATTGCTCTGATTTGTCAACATAGATTAATTTTGTGTATGCTTGTACTTTTATAAATGGAATCATATGGCATGTATAATTTTGGCTCTGCTTTTTTCACTTTTTTTTAGAGTAACTTCATATTGATATAGCAGCAACTTCTTCCTTTTTATTGTTAAGTAGCATTTCATCATAGTTATAGATCACAGTGTATCCATTCCCCTATTCATGGACATTTGGGTTTCCAATTTGGGGTTATTATTAGCAGGGCTGCTGTGAACATTCTTCTGTGGGTCTTTTTGTATTCATGTTTCATTTCCCTTGGAATGAATAGGTGAGGGTAGGTTTTCTGAGTCATGTTATACATACATAAATTTATACATATATGTATAAATGTATAAGGAATTGTCAAACACTTCTCCAAAGTGGTTTGCCATTTTACACTCTCAAAAGCACTGTGTGAAAATTTCAGTTGTTCTACATGCTCCCCAACATGTGAGACTTTGTCAGTCTTTTTGATTTAAGTCAACTCGTATAAGTATGAAATGGCATAATGAAAAGAATTTTTACTTTGCTAAAGTCTGATTTATCAACTTTTTTTCTCTTATGGTTAGTCCTTTTTGTGTCTTATCTAAGAAATTTTGTTTGACCCAAGGATGTAAAGACTTTTTTAATGTTTTCTTTTAGAAGCCTTATGTTTCTGTCTTCTACATTGAAATACTTATTTTTCTTATTGGAGTAAGGATTTTTTTTTTCCAAACAGATATCCCGTTGTTCTCGCACCATCTGATTAAAAAATAAATAAATAAATAAAATAAAACTTTCCTACCCCATTGAATTGGCTCGCCACCTTTTGTAAAAAATCAGATGACCTTGTACGTGCAAATCTCCTTCCAGGTCCTTATACCAATACCATACTCTATTAATGTAACTTTATAATAACTCTTGAATTCAGATAATGTAATTCTTTCACCTTTGTTCTTTTTTAAAAAATGTGTTTTTTTGCTATTTCAGATGCTTTATATTTTTACATAAATTTTAGAATCAGCATATCAGTCCCTTTATTAAAAAACAAAACAAAACGAAACAAAAACTCTTGATTGGGATTGTCTTGAATCCATAGAACAATTTGGGGCAAATGGATCTTAACAATATTGAATCTTTCTACCCAAAAAAAAATTATACCTTTATACTTATTTCAGCTTTCTTTAAATTCTCTCAGCAGTGTTTGTAGTTTTCTTACTTTTATTTGATTTATTGTTAGATAGTTGATGTTTTATAATAGCAATACAAATTATATTGTTTTAAAACACGACTTTCCCCAGTGGTCTTTTCCAGGTTGTGTAAAAATACAATTGATTTTTAAATATCTACCTTGTATCTTATGGGATCAATATTAAGTTCACTTATTTAGTTCTGAGTAAATTCACTTATTGGTTCTAACAGGTTTTGTTATGTTTATAAATTCCATAGTGTTTTCTAGGTATACAACCATGTTTTTTATATATATACACATATATATGTTTTATTTCTTCCTTTCCAATTTTTTTTCTTTATTAACTGGCTAGGGATTTCAGTACAATGAATTAGGATGAGCAGACACCCTTGTTTTATTTCTGAACTAAAAAGAACATATCAAATACCATTGAGTATGTTAACTGTAGGTTTTTCATAGATAGTATTTATGTAATTGTGTAAGTTTACTTCTAGGCTTAACCTGCAGAGAGTTATTTCCTGTTTTTAATGATAAACTGGTGTTGATTTTTTTTTTCCATGTTTTTTACACTTACTAAAATTATCATATTTGTTTTTCTTCTTTATTCTATAAATGTGGCAAATTACACTGATTGCTTTTCAAATGTTAACACCAATTTGTATTATTGGGGTAAACCCCAATTTGTTATGATGTATTATCCACTGTAGAAATTGCTGCATTTTATTTGATGATGTTTTATTAAGGATTTTTTTTTTTTTTTGCTTATGCTCATGAGGTATATTTGTCTATAAATTTGTTTTTTCCTTTCATAATATCTTCTTTAGTTTTCCGTATCAACATCAGGGTAAAGCTGGCTTCATAAAATGAGTTGGGAAGTATACCCTCTTCTATTTTCTGGATGAGTTAGTGTAAGATTGGCTTTACTTCTTCCTCAAATGTTTGTTAATTCACTTGTGAAACAAATTGGGTCAGAATTATTTGGAGTGTGGAGATAAATTTGATTACAAATTTATAAAATATAATTTTCTATTTATGGACAATAATTGAATTGTCTTAGATTTAGGGGTACTTATATTTTCTGTTTCTTTTGTCAGTTTTAGAAAGTTTTGTTGTTTAAGTAATTTGCTTAATTTTCACTTAAGGTGTGAAATCTACAGGCATAAAATTGTTTACAACATCATCACATGATCATTTTAAGCCAGTATGATTTGTGAAGATGACTGCTTTCATCCCTAGTATTGACACTTTGCGTTTTCTTTCTTTTTTTTCTTAATCAGTCTGGGTAGGGGTTTATCAATTTCATTAAGCTTTTCAATAAACCAACTTCTGACTGAGGTGATTTTCTGTAAGATTTAGTTTCTATTTCTTTGTTTCATGTTCATTTTTATTATTTCTATTCTTCTACTAAGCTGGGTTTAATTTGCTCCTTTATATTTTCTTGAGTTGGTTGTCTAAATAATTGATTTTACAGATTTCTTTTTAATATATTCATTTCAAAGTTCAATTTCTCTCTAAGTACTTGTTTTATCTGTATCCCATATATTTTGATTTTTTTGTTTTTATTTTTATTTAGTTTAGAATGGTTTTTTCATTTCTGTTAGGATTTCTTTTTGATCCATGAGTTATTTATCACAGGTTTGCTTAATTACCAAATTGTATATTACCTAGATATTATTTTTGTTCTTTCATAATTTAATACCCCTGTGCTCAGGGAACTTACTCTGTTTAATTTCAGTTTGAAATTTACTGAGACTTGTTTTATGACTCAGCATTTGGTCTATGCTGATAAATATTTCACGTGCTCTTGTATATTCTACCATTGATCATAATGGTAGAATATTGATTGGTAGAATATTGATACAAATGCCAACTAGGTCAGTTTTTGATAATAATGTTCAACTATTCTGTGTCATTAGTGATATTTTAATCTAGTTCTCTTGACTCCTGAGAAAGAGGTGTTAAGATATCCAACTTGATTGTGATTTTGTCTCTTTTTCCTTTTAGTCCTGCAATTTTTGCTTCATGAATTTTGAAACTGTTTCATTAGATGCATATCTTTAGGATTGTTATGTCTTCTTGATAATGTGGATGCTTTTATAATTATGAAATAACACCCTGGTTATGTTCTTTGTCTTGGAAGTCTACTTGGATAATAAAACCAGGCCAACTTTGCTATGGTTAGTGTGTTTACGTAGCTTTTTCCACTGCAGTATTTTCATCTTGCTCATTTTTATTTGAAATTAATTTTACTGAAGTGTTAGGAGGAATAGATGCGCAAGGAAAACATTTCTAACTTTCGTGCTCTAGAGTTTCCTCTTTTGTTGCTTTTGCACATTAAAAAGTGCATTTTACCTGCATTTTCTATTTTCTTTGTTCTTGAGTTTTTTCTGCACAATTTGAATTCCACTCTCAGCATTTTCTCTCAACGCAGAGCTTAGCCCTAAAAGAGAGTTTCTCTTGGGTCAATACTAAGAGTTCATACAGCCCAGACTGCTTCCAGTCCTTTCAGAAGTTACTATACATCCTGTCTTTTGTTCCATGCACTCAATTGTGTAAAACTTATTCCTGTTTCAGCACAGTTCTCAAGTTAGCCCTGACTCTTTTCAGGTTACCTTTTTTGTAATTTGAGGGTTCTTCCTGCTTTTAGGAGAGATTTCCTGTTGCTTCTCTCTGCTTCCTCCTCTACAGATGTTGTTAGTATGTGGGTGTTATGTCGTGAG
The DNA here is from genome assembly GCF_043159975.1 of Macaca nemestrina. Classification (NCBI taxonomy): domain Eukaryota; kingdom Metazoa; phylum Chordata; class Mammalia; order Primates; family Cercopithecidae; genus Macaca; species Macaca nemestrina. The sequence continues at coordinate 8,730,825 of NC_092125.1, read as the reverse complement.
TAGTTTGTCCTTAGCTGTAATTTTGAGTTTGTTGTTTTTTGTTTTTTGTTTTTTGTTTTTTTTTTGAGACGGAGTCTCGCTCTGCCGCCCAGGCTGGAGTGCAGTGGCCGGATCTCAGCTCACTGCAAGCTCCGCCTCCCGGGTTCCCGCCATTCTCCTGCCTCAGCCTCCGGAGTAGCTGGGACTACAGGTGCCCGCCACCTCGCCCGGCTAATTTTTTTTTTTTTTTTTTTAGTAGAGACGGGGTTTCACAGTGTTAGCCAGGATGGTCTCGATCTCCTGACCTCGTGATCCACTCGCCTCAGCCTCCCAAAGTGCTGGGATTACAGGCTGCTTGTTTTTTTTTTTTTTTAAGTATTTACACTTTATTTCAGGGAGTAGGGTGGCAGTGTACAGTTGAGACAGCACTCGTGATCCTCAGATAATTCTTCTAGACACTCTACGTCACATACTCAGGTACACTTATTCTTTCACCACGGCCACATCCGAAGAAATAGCTACCGACAAAAGTTTCTTTTTATTGTGACTCATGCCAGTAATCAGGTTCACATTTGACTTTAAATCAATTGTTGGATACTCATTTGGCTAACATGTTCTTAAAGTTTTACACAAAGAACAATTTTTTTATTGAAAAATTTTTGCCTCTTCTAAGGTGAATACATATATTACTACTTCAGTTTATAACTTGCAAGGTACTTTTACTTAATCTTCATGACAACCTTGAAAAGCAGGCATTTTTTCTACTTACAGATGAAAAAAAACTGAAGCTCAGAAATTAAATTACCTGCCTAAATCTATGTGCTTTGTATAACAGAGCCAAGAAGAAATTATTGAATAATTAGAATGATTATCACTAGTATCGGAAGCTTTCGTGCCTGCTGGTAACTAAAAAAAAAAATTCTTCAGAGAACATGATCACCTGAGAATCTGTTCATGAATCAGCCCCAGTTGAGTTAGTTATAATTTAGAGAATATTTTTAGGAAATATATATTTATATTTATTTAATAGGCAATATAAAATATATAGCATATGTAATATAACATATGTAATATAAAATACATTTGTTTTGTGTTGACACATTCAACAAATACTTTGGCAATTCATTTTTACCCATTGGACTTCAAAACAACTGTTTATGATAATCTCTGTTTTACAGTGGAAAAACTGAGGCACAATGATGTTAAACGGTTTGCTCATATAGCTGGTCATAGAGGTAGGATTCAATATTCCTTGTCATCTCATTCTAAATCTTACATTCTTTGCTTTTGATACCATGCGACCTAGTGATAAAACTTTCAAAATGCTGCAAGATAGCTGACTGGATGAACTAGCTATTGCAACTTACATATGGCTACCCAAACAGATGGACTTGCTCTGTAATAAGTTTTATGAAGTTCAAAGACCAGAGCAATGAGGAGAATGAATAAACGGATAGAAAAGACTTGAGACCTAACTTCAGCCTAACAGGTCGTACATTCTTTTTAGGTATATAAGGAAAATGACCAGTTTTCCCAGAAGGCATGTATGTGTTTCTGTTATCAGTTGTAATAAAATATGACCCAGATATGTCTTATTGTGTTCTCTGCCATCTACTCTCCGGGCAGTTCTGACGCCGTCAGCACATTCCGCTAGATGCATTCTAATGTCACTACCATAGCTCGTGGCAGCCAGATTCTCACATTGCATATCCACTTCACAGCCTGACTCTTTCTCAGGTTTAATTGACCATACTGTGTCATTTTTCTAGTAGGCTAACTAAGGAGAAAAATATAATACCTGAGATCCACACATTTGATCAAATCAGTCTTGTCATCTCTGCCTAGAACTTCAAAAGCTGATATCCTGGGAATCTTGCTGCTCGGAGACAGCCATAGGCAAGCTTAAAAACAGCAGATTAGCCATAGCTGTGAATGTTTGTTTTTACGTGTGATGCTCTAACTCTTTTACCTTCTGAGCAAACTCAACTTAAAGATCTCAGTATTTTAAAAAATTAGCCAGGCGTGGTGGTGGGCACCTATAATCCCAGCTACTCGGGAGGCTGAGGTAGGAGAATCGCTTGAACTCGGGAGGTGGAGGTTGCAGTGAGCCGAGACTGCACCATTGCACTCTAGCCTGAGTGACAGTGTAAGACTCTGTCTCAAAAAAAGAAAAAAAAAAAACACTCAGTATTTTAATGCTCATACTGTTTTTCATAATAGACATTTGAAATCAGCTATGGCAAGCTGAATACACACAGAGATATGTGTAAGTGTATATGTTAGGGTATGTATGTATATATATGTATACATACATACTTTTTGTCACTGAGCAAAATCAAGTTGCCTTTGATATTTCTACTTCAGAGTAGATCAAACTTGAGTTTTGGTAGAGCAGAAATAGTGCTGGCCCCAGGCCAAAGAAAGAAAAAATAAAGACAAGCTTCTTTGCGTGCCACCCCTTTGCAGCATCTCTGACTTTTCTCTAACCAGTCCTCTTGCCTCAGCGTTATTGACTGCATTGGTCAGGATTCTTCTCAGGGCATCACTCATGGCACTAGAAGACTTTTGTTAAGTCAGAAACCTACCATTTACTAGTGGTATGTTCTTTGTCAAATAACCACTTTGAAACTCTCTGAGCTCCATATAGCTGTAATATTAAGCAGCCTCTGAGTGTCACCTTCTGAAAACTGGCCCTGAGCAATCTACTGTCACGGTGCTGGCTGCCATATTGGTCTCTACTCAATAATAGCACTGTGGTCTCTGACGGGAGACTTTGTCAGCATCTCCTGGGACTCTTGCTTTTATTCCCTCTAACAATGTAGGAAGGCAATTAGTGTACAAGCAATATAATATAAATATGGACTACATCTTAGTTTGGGGACACTTGGTTGATATTTCATTTGTTTAGAGTTTAGAAAGGAAGTATAGGCCCACCACTTTCAATATGTCTCATCTTGATGACAAGTTCATTTCTGGAGTATGTCCAACACAGAGTGATTAATTTTGAAATAGAATTGGTCAAGGGGTAGTTATTAGTACCTGGAGGATTCTTGTCAACTGCTACTATCTGTATCCAAAACTCTTAACATTAAACCATAAGAGAGCCAATGTTGGTGCTTGAAGAGTTTGAGTCCTCTTGGTAATAATAATTGTGCATGAATAAAATCAGCATTTGGATAGAGAAAGGCTATCCCGTATTGGAAAGTAATCATGGTTTTTATGCTCTTGCGTGTGTATGCTTTGACAGCTTTTTGGAGACTACGGCGTATTTCTTCATGAAACCAAAACTTGGAGAGAAGGAGGTGTCCCCAAATGCTTTCTTCAGTATCTGGCATGAATTCAGCTCTGACTTTAAAGACTTCTGGAAGAAAGAGAACAAACTTCTTCTACAAGAGAGGTAGGTATTTTCATTTGCACAGTGGCATTTTAAAACTGGTGTTTTATTAGGTGTGGCACCACGGGGGTTGCCAATTTTCATAGCCTGAATAAAAAATTAGATGGCCCTCAACCTGGGGTAGCAAGTTGAGGAGGATGCTGACATTTGGCAAAATGTGGAGTTTTAATAAGAAGAGTCAGCACAGAAGCTGGGACGCTACAGAGAGAAGCTGGGGTGCTGGTTTGCCAGGACCACTGTCGGGTGACACAACTTCTGTCAGGAGGAAATCATGTCAAAGTGACCACGTAAGAAGGCTTGAACAACCCTGCTGCAATGGCAGACGCACTTACTTCAAAGAACAGATAGCAAAGGCTGTAAGGGTAAAAGGAATAGTTTGCTCAGTTCATGGGCTATTGTCATTTTACCACTCATATCAAAATTTCATCCAGATATCACCAAGAAACACAGATGTCAATATTTTTTAAAAGACCTTTCAAGATTCTTGTAGAATTGTGTGATACTTTCTAAAATAAATCTTTTCAGGAAGGGGACTGTCCCCTCTTCAGTATATGGAATAAAGTCTCCATGATTATGAAATTCCATAGAGGCATATTACATATTAAGTCATGAAGAATGCTAGCCCTGTCAGGGTGGCATCCCCAAATAGCTGCGTCTAGTGGGAAAATAAAGGGAAACAGAAGCTATACTATAAAGCAAGCCATAATGCCAAACCAATTCGTATGCTTCCTAACATCACTAACAGTAACTTTACTTTAGATCTTTAGAAAACTTACATCCTGTGGGCCGGGAGCGGTGGCTCATGCCTGTAATCCCAACACTTTGAGAGGCCAAGGCAGGCAGATCACTTGAGGTCAGGAGTTCGATACCAGCCTGGCAAACTTGGCGAAAGCACCCTGTCTCTACTAAAAGTACAAAAATTAGCTGGGCGTTTTGACGGGCACCTGTAATCCCAGCTACTCAGGAGGCTGAGGCAGGAGAATCGCTTGAACCCAGGAGGCGGAGATTGCAGTGAGCTGAGATTGTGCCACTGCACTCCAGCCTGGCTGACGGAGCAAGACTCTGTCAGAAGAGGAGAGGGGAGAGGGGAGAGGGGAGAAGAAGAAGAGAGGAGAGGAGGAGAGAGGAGAGGAGAGAAGAGGAGGCAAGGGGAGGGGAGGGGAGACTTACATCCTGAGCAAGACTTTGTCAGAAAAGAAAAGAGAAGAGAAAAGAAAAGAAAAGAGAAAAGAAAAGAAAACTTACATCCTGAGAAATTTTGTTCACAAAATTCTGCTGTTTTCTGCTTATTGTCTTCACTTTGGTCTGCTTATACACGATATCATGGTTGTTCACCTTGCTTTCAGTTGTAATTCGATTTTGATACCTCCTTAAATTAGATGAATTAATTGATAACATTTATTGAGCCTGTAAACTATGCCAGACTTGCACTTACTCCTATAATTAATTATTTAGATCCATAGGTGTGTCACAGAAGAAACTATCCTCAGTGAATAGTAGGTGGAAAAAGAAAATGCCTTGAACAGAAGGAAAACACTTTAAACTTGCACTTTAAAGATAATGAGCTTATTCTACTTCCAAATGCATCAGTAGGTGTTAACATAAAAGATGAGAGCTTTTAGTGAAATTTCTATGCAGGTGGGGTAGAAGAGATAATTGCTTAAAAGTAAGTGTATTTGAATCACTCTTCTTTTCCTTCAGACTAAGTCATATATTAAGTGATATTTACCAAAAAAGGCTCGCACAGTTCAGAAAATTGTAAAGTGGAAGGTTTTTCTTAAACCTTAGCACATCACACAGAACTTCCCTTCCTGCCCTTCCCTAAGTCCCTACCTTCCTCCTTTTACCTCTAATCTAAACCTGGTCCCCTAGAAAAGGGTTTGAAACTTATTTACACTAAGGTTCAAAATGAAAAGAGTCGTGTTTCCCGTTGCACGATGATTTTCATCATATCTAAGATGAGAGTCCTCAATGGGAGTGTAGACAGTGTGATTTTAGACATCAACAAGACAGGACTGATGACGTTGTCGCTTTGGAGTAGCTGGTCCAATGAACATCACGTAAGCAAGTGCATCGCAGTCGGAGAATGGCTTGATCCTGTCGTGGAGGTCCTAGGCCAAGGATGCTGGACACCCTCCTTCTCACTTTCTTCTGCTAGCATAGACCAGAATATAAGCTGGTGAGATGCTTACTTAGAGAAAATGTTGAGATGGACTCATTCAGCTGCTTTGCTCCCTAAGCATCCTCACAGCCCTGTCTAATACATGCCCCACGACAGCATTCTCAGAGTCCCATCTAACACACGCTCCATGAGATAGAACTGTTTCTAGATGACATTTTCAACAACAACCCACTGTTTGGTGGCATTGTGTGCAGCTGACATGCCCAGAATGAGCTTTGCTTCACTCTCTAAGTATCTCATAAAATCAGCCAGATTCGTTTTTAAAATTCTTTATCCTGTGCTTGTCATATCCTAAAACTATGTGATGGGCTTTGGGTTCACACTTGGTGACCTCACATTCATGTGAGCAGTGTTGTGAATTGGCAGTTTACAAGTGCTCTTGATTGCAGACTTAGTTTTCTAAATCATTTGCTTTTAATAAAAGGCTAAGGAAGAACACGTGGCAGGTGAGAGCGCTGCTTTGCCTTTTGACTTCCAAAATCTATTACCCTCTTGGGAAATGGTAACCAGGTTGCTTGAAAAGGAAAACCATTGGTTGGAGTTGTTTGCACAACAGTCCTGTTCCTTTCCGTAGTGAGGGACCAGCTATGTAATTTTTAGGAAACAGTGAAAAATGAAAATGCAGAATTTCTTGTATAAAAATTAATAATTTCAAGACAGCAAAGCCTTAAAGCAAGCACAGAGCCCTTGGCGCCCTATCTGACTGCCCAAATGCACACCTGTGCCCTACTTTGGTGTAAACTTTTTTTTTTTGAGATGGAGTCTTGCTCTGTCACCACACTGGAGTGCAGTGGTGCGATCTCGGCTCACCACACCCTCTGCCTCCCAGGTTCAAGCAATTCTCCTGCCTCAGCCTCCTGAGTAGCTGAGACTATAGGCGTGCGCCACCACGCCCAACTAATTTTTGTATTTTTAGTAGAGACGGGGTTTCACCATGTTGGCCAGGATGGTCTCCATCTCTTGACCTTGTGATCTGCCCACCTCGGCCTCCCAAAGTGCTGGGATTACAGGCGTGAGCCACCACACCTGGCCTGGTGTAAACTTTATATTATATTTTCTATAGTTAAATGGAAAACTATTTCAGAAATGTTTTGAATGCCCCAGGACATGGATAGGAAATACCAGTGGGGTCATTTAAGAGTGTGAAACTTCTTGTACAGTTACTGTCAGTGCGAGTAGGACCGCAAGCGGAATTACAAATACTTAAAATGGGATGCTGTTCTCCAACCTATTTCTCACCTCTGTACTCCTATACTATTTACTATCAGCCTGTTTTCTTCAACGGCTAATCTTATACTGCCTAACAATATGTCGATTTTATACCATTAATTTTAGATATTTGCATGCTGGTCTTTTTTATTTTTAATTAAGAACCACTCGGTGTGGGTCTTTCTCAGTGGGATGAGTGTCCTTGTATCTGGTACAGCCCTCACTTGTCACGGGCCACACCGCCTTTCCCCTCTTTGTGTCTCCATAAGTATTTGCTGACTTGACTTGTTGCATCATTACCATTGCGCAGACATGGAAATAAGAACTTAGCCTAGTAAAGTAATGAAACATGTTTTCTTGCATAACTTGAGTTGATCATTGTAGATAATAAAATCCCTGTTCTGAACACCTCAAAGCAAAAGGAGAGAGGGACAGAGACAGAGAGAGAGATTTTATTTGTTTAGACAGTCAAACCTCAGAAGGGCGAGAGTGGAACTTGCCTGTGGGAGGCCTGAATGCAGAATTCTGCCTGCCGTGAGTGGGGTCAGTCAGCCGCGTGTGTCTGTACCTGTCTCTTCCGTGATCCATGTGTCTTTTTAAATGTCCTGTCTCTATTCTTTCTCCTTCTTTTTCCTCTTCTTTCTCTCACCCTTTCTTCCCAACCTACCACTCCTCTGGAGCTTAGCTTTAACTTGCAACCTAGGCTGTTCGTTAGCTGTCAGCCACTGCCATGGCTTATATTCTCATAACCCAGGAGAAGAGAGCAGTTTCCATATCCATCTGCAAAAATGCCAGGGAGGAACGCCGAATGAATTGTGTCCATCTCTGAATCAGCCCTGGTGGTACTGTGGTTAGCTTAGCAGTTCACAAACCTGATCCTGAAGTGAGAGCAGAGCGTTACCAGGATTGACAGTTCCCTTCAGAGCAGTGCTTTTGAAGGAAGAACAGTTTCCCCAAAAAAAGTAAACGATAATCTGGCCTAATTTATTAAGCCTTTAAAAGTAACTCATGTAATTAGCAAAATGTCTTAGCATGGTAGAAATAACCTGAAAGATGGTGTTAATGGTGTCCTTGAAATTTTTCTGATAGAATTTTCCTTGGACTAGTTTGATATGTATAGATTGAAAAATATCATGAAGGTTTTAAATCCTGTCTAAATTTTTCTTATGCCCACTATTTCTAATTTGTGTCTGATTACAGAGTGATAATAATAACTCTATTTTCTTACTTGGTCCTGATGACTCATATGATTTGGTTGATATATTTCTCGAAATAGTGAATTTCTACACATCTGTGTCGGATAGGGCTGCTGTCTTTCTAGCCAATGTGTTTGGATTTCCAAGTTAGCTCTGCCACTTACTGGCTCCAGAATCATAGAAAGTCAATTGTTTCTCAAGAGTCAGTTTCCTAATCTGTAAAATGGAAATGATAATACGATCTTGCAGTGTTATCATGTGGACTAAATGACATAATGTATTTGAAGTATGTAGCACAGTATCTACCTTCTGAATGCCTATACTGTTTTTCCATCACTTAATTAAAAATAGTATCCCGGTCATGGCTCCCTACAAGGTGATATGACGTTGCTAAGGCATGTTAAGCATCTTAAGAACATAGTCTGTAAAAACAAAGTATTACTGTGACTCAGTTACATTCTTGGTTAGGCAAAATATCTTGGTTGTGAGTCCAAGGATGAACTTTCGTTTGAAAATGTTCATGTAACCTATCCCTCCATGTCTACACTATGTGATACAATGGACACAAATCATGTGACCCACTGGTTTTGTCACAAGTCAGAAAAATTATTTTTTCATCTACTTGGAACTAGACATGTACAGTTGTTAGTAAGAAATCCTCCTTTTTTGAAAAAATAATCTAAACTTGTCATCACTGAGCAACACAAAACATGTGCAAGTGTGTATTTTTTTAAATTTCAATTTGTCAGGTGGGCACAGTGGCTCATGCCTGTAATCCCAGCACTTTGGGAGGCCGAGGTGGGTGGATTATGAGGTCAGGAATTCAAGACCAGCCTGGCCAACATGGTAAAACCCCGTGTCTACTAAAAATACAAAAATTAGCTAGGCATGGTGGTGCATACCTGTAATCCCAGCTACTTTGGAGGCTGAAGCAGGAGAATTGCTTGAACCTGGGAGGTGGGGGGTGCAGTGAGGCGAGATCGCACCACTGCACTCCAGCCTGGGTGACCGAGTGAGACTCCAGCTCAAAAAAAAGAAAAAATTCAATGTGTCTGTATTCACCAGAAGATGGGAAGGGAGACTGACATGTATTCTTCTAAGCATTTCCCGAAGGTCTCACAGAGCGTAGTTGTAGTAGGTAAGGAAATAGGCAGTCTTCGTGTCTTATTTTCAGGAAGGCGTTAGCATGACTGTCACCTAGCCACTAATGAGGCTCTGTGGAGCTAGGATAACAAGAGCTGTATTAATTAAAAGAAAGAGGTACAGATTGATTAAAAATGTGTGTCTTTTTTTACCCTGATTGAGAGGCTATGGTCCAGGTCCTGGGAAAGGAGGGTTAGGCTTCCAGAACAACATCACCTCTTTCTTTGCTCTAGTGAAAGTTGTGCTCAGTTTTCAGGATGAGTGTTCAGCTGTATAACCATGTGAAGCTGCCTGTGATTATTCACTGATTCCATATGGAGTCGTACTGGACAGTGAGACGTTCAAGTACATTAAATGTAAGTCTTGTCTTCTTCGAGCTAGCAGTATAGCACTGGTTGGTGTATCATGCAGTGGGAGGAACCAGGAGCGAGGATTAAGGAATTCTGCCCAGAGGACTTTTGACATGGAACGTGGAGCAAGTGTAGGATTTTCACAGACAGTCCAGAGAGCTAAGGGCTTTTAGGCAAGAAGAAGATCTGGCTCTGGCCACTGGGTCCCAAACCTCATAGTGTGTATTGTGGCCTATCATTATTTCATTTTTAGTTGGCCTGAGATATTTTAATTTAATAAATCATGACATTAGTAAGAGTTATGTTTAAAGTATTGTCTAACTTAATTTACTAGTTTATTTTACTTCGAGACAGGTAGTCTTTGATGATCCAAGAGAAAGGATAGCTACTTCTCTAATTGCACAAGCATGTGGCAGTCAAGTCTTGTTTCAGCCCAGCTGAAACCTGTAATTAGAGGAAAATAATTGGAATGTTTATCCTTAGAAGGTTATGTGTTCCATTGGCGAGCCCCTCATGCCTTGTTAACATTTCTGTTTCCATAATTGATTTGTATTCAAGTGAGCTGTATGTTCAGATTTATGTATGATATTATTGGAGTAAGTTTAAGAAGGAAGAGACCATTTTCAAAGAAATTGAAAATGCAGCTGAAGAATGGAGATAAGGAAAGTTTATTCTTATGCAATAACGTACTTGCTGGATACCTAAATGAACCTGCCTCTTGGGCTGCAATGTAGCATTCTTGCATTGCTTGATAAATGAATTTGGCCAACCATTCACCCTTTTCATTCCGGCATCAATTTTTAGAAAAATGACCCATAAAGAAATCCTCTTCTCAGTGCCAACTTTCTGTAACCAAAAGTTTGGCAGGAGAGTCAATGAACAGGACAGTCAAAATAGTGGCCAGTGGAGGCTGAGGATGTGTGGAGATTTATCTGTATTCATGTATTGGAATAACGAATACACATTAAAACAGTAAGTAATGCATTCAACAATTATTTATGATATGTATGCCCTACTATGTGATAGGCAACATTCCTGGCCATGTGGATCTTTTCTCTTCTCATGAGAGAAGCAGACAACAAAAAGTAAGCATGTATTTAAGTTACAAGCTGAAATCAGTGCTATGAGGAAAACAAACAGGGAGTCATCTTGCAGAATCCAAAGGGAGGAAGGTCATTTAGAGAGGCTGGTCAGAGGAGGCCTTTCTGAAGAGGCAGCATTGCTGTGGACACCTGAAGAATCAAGGGAGCAGCCCTGTGAAGGGGCACAGTGGGGAGGGGGTAATGTAGTATATGAGCATTCCAGACAGACGGTAGGGATGTTCACGGTAATGTGGCAGGAAAGATTGAGCACTTCCCAAGAAAGATGGGGGCCATGCAATGAATTTGATAAAGCAAGCTGGGGCCTGAGCACTCAGGCCCTGGTAGGTCGTGGTAAACATTGACTTTTATTGTGCATTCAATAGGAAGCCATCAAAGGGTTTTGTGTTTTTTTCCCAGAGAGAAAATAACCTTATATGATGTATGTAATGAGAAGATTATTGGCCGCCAAATGGGTAGTAAATTGGAGAGTGGAGAGTGTAAAAGCAAGTTAGGAAGTTATTTTAGTGACCTAATTGAGAGCTAGGACTGTGCAGACTGGGGTGAAGGCAGTAAAGATTGTAGAAAATAGGTGGATTTGAGATATATTTTGGAGGAAAATCTACATAGATTTGCTGTTCACAGGTTCCTGGATGAACCAGTTTTGGGAATCAGAAAATGGTAAATGTAAGCTCAGATACTGAAAAGCTAATATTCACTAGGATGCTAGAGATCAAGCAAGCAGGGTTTTCCTTTCTTCTAAAATGCTGTAGAAAAAAAGCTGAGGTTAAGAAAAGATATGAAACCCTGAATATTAGGATATTTACTTTGTAAAATGCAGTTCTTTTCAAAAAATGGAAGGGCCTAAGGTGAAGATTAGCTGGGAAAGGGCTTTGCGTTTGCTTCTTTATCTTGCCGTGTTCCAAGAGATGTTTTTAAAACTTTGGGAGATCTTCAAAATCCTCAATTCAAAAACTGAAGAAACTCTCAGTATGTAGTTCTAGAGAATCCGGACCAAGAGCTAAGAACGTGGCTTGTCCAAAGATGTTTTTAGTTTGGTAAGGATTTGAACATTGTAGCATCTTTTAATGAGTTTGTAGACACTTGTAAGGTATCTGAGAAATTTTTATTCCCCTTCAGCATTTGCTAAAAGGGTTTTTTGATGTCTTAGCAAAGTTTGCAGTAGAACTCTCCTGGATCAAAATATACTTCCTGGAGTGAAGATATTTAAAGTTACTCCTTTAAAAAATAACATCATGTGGCTTATGTGGGCCGAAAACAAGATCCTATTCAAGCTAGATGATTCAGGGGCAATTTTTAATTTCTTTAGGATACTTTCAAATGACGTAATGGTTATAATCTGCTAGAGGAAGTACAGACCTGTTGAATTTGAATAATATCAAATTAACAAATTGTTAGGTTTGTGTGGTCTTCTGCTAGAGCCTGGATTTTTAAGATAATCAAAAATGTAAGGAGCCAAAGGCTTCCCCATGGTTCATTCCCAGCATGACATGCTCCGTGCTAACTCTGACACCTTTGGGCAAAGGAATTCCACATTCACACACTCCTCCTGTTCGACTTAAGGATTTCAGCTTCACACACTACCCCTGTTCCCATTAGGGGGAGTGAAGCTTTAGAAAAATGGAAAGCGTTTCTTCTGCACTTAAACATTAGTAGCCTTAGGGCAAATGGATCATCAAAGCAGCTGTAATAAGGCATTAAGCTCAGTTTTAAAAGCAATTATTTGTGAAAGCATGTGTTGGGTGTGTATGTGTTGGGGGATGTTAGGAGGTTGGATACCAAGAATGAACATCGGTATTGAGGTACTTTGAGAATATATGTTTCAATATAGGACCTACAAAAAATTAGATAATATTCAGGTGTCTTGGACAGAGAGTGAAAAGAAAATGATCCTAAAAATGTAAGTAGAATGGCCAGTAAACACATGAAAAGATACTCCACATTGTTAGTCCTCAGGGAAATGCAAATCAAACCAAAGTGAGATATGCTTCATACTCACTAGGAAGGCTGTGATCAAAAAGACAGACAGTAACAAGTGTTGCAGATGATGAGAATGTGTGGAACTCTCATACATTGTTGGTGGAAATACAAAACGGTTTTTGCCATTACTTTTATGGCAAAAGCCACGATTACTTTTGCACCAACCTAATACGTGGGGCCTGAACGTAGATTAGTCCTTGTAAGGAGCTGGAGTCTCTGGGTACAAAGGGAGAAAAATGGAGAGTGACTGCAAATTAAGTTTCTTTTGGGGGGTACAAAATGTCCTAAACTTAGATGGTTTTAGAGGGGTGCACAAACCTATGCATCTACTAAAAAAAAAAATTGACATTCACGTCCAGTGGGTGAATTGTATGCTATGTGAATGATAGCTCAATAAGGCTGTTTTGGTAGAAAGAAGAATTAAGTAGAATTCACACATTAGTATTACATTAGAGTTCTAAGCAGAAAAGTGGACTACAATTGAACATACTGATGACCTCCGGTTATCTCTATTCAGAGTGTTCACGGTGTTGAAAAATCTGACATTGGTTCCTCTTCTTCCTGCCTGGCTCAATTCCTACTATTTCCCCTGTACCTGAGTAATTTTGTATGTACCCAAGGAAAGCAAATCTTGTAACTACAAACATGACTATTAGCTAAACAGAATTTCGGAGATAAATCTGCTGGAAAAAGCTTTTTAAAAAATTGTACAGCTCATTCCAGAATCAAAAGGATCATCATCAATTTCGATAATTAGTAATTTGCAGTAGTTCGACTCTGTGATGAAATAGGCTGGTGCTTTCCCGGTGTAAACCCATGTCAGGAAATCTAAGTCATGTTTTAAAAATAAACACACATGCAAAAAATACTATATGTATGCATATATGTGTGTGTGTGTGTGTGTGTGTTTTGAACAATTATTCATCTATTGTGAATAAACTTTTTCAAATCTAATCTCCATGGGAGGAGTCCTATTATTCAAGTTTCTATAATACATAGGACCTTTATTGCTAATGGAAAGAGATAAATACTGAGAAAAAAATAATTTGGTCAGGTGCTGTGGCACACACCTGTAACCCCAGTACTTTCGGAGGCTGAGGCAGGATGATTGCTTGAGCCCAGGAGTTCAAGACCAGCCTGGGAAACATAGGGAAACCATGTATCTACAAAAACAAACCAAAATTAGCTCGGCACGGTGGCGCACACCTGTGGTCCCAGCTACCTGGGAGGCTGAGGCAGGAGAATCACTTGAGCATGGGAAGTTGAAGCAGTAGTGAGCCATGATTGCGCCACTGCACTCCTGCATAGGCAACGGAGCAAGACCCTGTCTCAAAAAAATAGTAATTCAATATGATAAAAAGTGGTTAACTGGCAGAGTAGGGTGGCTCACGCCTGTAATCCCAGTACTTTGGGAGGCCAAGGTGGGCGGATGGCTGTAGTGTAGGAGTTGAGACCATCCTGGGCAACATAGCAAAACCCCATCTCTACAAAATATACAAAATTTAGTTGGGCATGGTGGCGTCTTCCTGTAGTCCCAGCTACTTGGGGACCTGAGGTGGGAGGATCACTTGAGTCCGGGCTGTTGAGGCTGCAGTGAACTGAGATAGTACCACTGCACTCTAGCCTAGGTGATGGAAGTGAGACCCTGTCTCAACAAAAAAAAAAAAAAAAAAAAGTGGTTAAAGTACGTAAAAGGAAAATGAATGAGTCTGTCTTTGCTATGGGTGAAGATTTTCATCTTTCACTTCTGTTTAGTGAACACTTTACATTCTCTCCAGAATCCCTATCCCCCCTGGTACCCACTTCCCCTGCCTTTCCTGTGACTTTCTGCTCACTGACACTGGGCCCCACTCCACGGCCTTCTGACCGAGTTACTGCTCAGGCTTTTTGCTTGCCATACAAGGTTGGCCTTAGAAACTTGAACCATGGGCAGCTACTAGGTCATGGGAAGAATTTTAAGCCCATGGAAAGGAAACTTTTGTTTAAGGCAGACAATACTAAAGACAGACCTTTGATATGGTGCCTACTCGCGAGGAGATACCCAGTGAAGATTACCCATGCTGATGCTGAAGAACTGGCTGTAGAATTACAGTGCGGTCTTGAATATTGACATTTCTAGTTCATTCAAGTTTCCATCGATTGAACCACAATCATCGTGGCAAATTAGGATCATGTAGCTTGGAGTTCTTTGGTTTATGTGAAAAGCTATTGTACACAATTTGTTCCTCCTTAAAGGGATATGTCAATTGTCATCATCATTATTTAAATTATTATGTATATATGCTATTTCTTCTCCCAGATTTACTGAGGCATAATTGACAAATAAATATAATATGTATAAGGTTATACAATGTGATGTCTTGATATACATTGTGAAGTGCTTATCACAATTAAGCATTAATGTATCCATCAACTTTTTGCGGTGAGAATACTTAAGATCTATTCTCTTAGCAGGTTTTAAGTGTACAATACATATTATTAATAATAGGTACTGTGCTGTACATTAGGTCTTTACACTTGCTCATTTTAGGGCTCAAAGTTAGAAGTATTCTTTGACCACTATCTCCCCATTTCTTATATACTTATTATAATATCACATCAAAATTCAATTCTAAAATTCTTGGTGTTTTAAGACCTATAATTTTGCAATTTTTGTAAGAGTAGTAATTCTGCAGAGCCAAATAAATGAAAACAGCATTACACCTAATATAATTCCTAAAATGATGTAAAACATTTTTGTTTTACAATTTAGGCTTTCTAATTACAACTATAATTTATTACTTATATTATCTATCTGCACAATCCCTGTGAATATTGTCTTACATGAAGCCTATGAGCATCTTCACTTCATTTCATTCTGTTTTGATTTACTTTGCTTTTGTTTCCTAAGATTTGTAATAAAACACCAAGGATCCCAGATACCTTGAATGTCTTTCTAAGTCTGAAAACTTTACGTAATCAACCTCGTCTGTCATTTCATCTTGTTGGTAATACTAAACATTCCCTAACTAATCTTTTAGCATTGTCTCCATCCTCTCCCACCTGGGCCGGCCACGTTCCACCTCTGATTGATTACAGAGGTCGCTCCCTTCCTTTAGGGCCAGCAGTGAGGCTGGCACCCGAGCGTCATGCTCGGTATCTAGATGAAAGAACGTGCTCCTGGCCAGTGTGGCTCCACGGCTCATTGATCTCTCTCTGGAGAAAGGCTGGCATGTCTCCTTGCACATTTCTTTTTTGAATGATTTAAAACTTGATGCTGAGCTATATAAAGTTCTGTCTGGATAGCTGTGCCTTATAGAGAGAGGGTCATCCTGAAAGATGCCGCTTCTGCCTTTTCAAAAAGGGCACGCAGACCGTTCCTAGAGCAAGCCACCTCCACCATGGCATTGTGTGGAATTAGCTAATGGTTATACCTGGCAAAGAGAAAATCAAGGTTAATTCTTGTAAATTTGTTTGAGTTCTTTGTAGGTTCTGGATATTAGCCCTTTGTCAGATGAGTAGATTGCAAAAATTTTCTCCCATTCTGTAGGTTGCCTGTTCACTCTGATGGTAGTTTCTTTTGCTGTGCAGAAGCTCTTTAGTTTAATGAGATCCCATTTGTCAATTTTGGCTTTTGCTGCCGTTGCTTTTGGTGTTTTAGACATGAAGTTTTTGCCCATGCCTATGTCCTGAATGGTACTACCTAGGTTTTCCTCTAAGATTTTTATGGTATTAGGTCTAACATTTAAGTCTCTAATCCATCTTGAATTAATTTTCGTATAAGGAGTAAGGAAAGGATCCAGTTTCAGCTTTCTACTTATGGCTAGCCAATTTTCCCAGCACCATTTATTAAATAGGGAATCCTTTCCCCATTTCTTGTTTCTCTCAGGTTTGTCAAAGATCAGATGGCTGTAGATGTGTGGTATTATTTCTGAGGACTCTGTTCTGTTCCATTGGTCTATATCTCTGTTTTGGTACCAGTACCATGCTGTTTTGGTTACTGTAGCCTTGTAGTATAGTTTGAAGTCAGGTAGCGTGATGCCTCCAGCTTTCCATCAAAAAGTGGGCAAAGGATATGAACAGACATTTCTCAAAAGAAGACATTCATACAGCCAACAGACACATGAAAAAATGCTCATCATCACTGGCCATCAGAGAAATGCAAATCAAAACCACAATGAGATACCATCTCACACCGGTTAGAATGGCGATCATTAAAAAGTCAGGAAACAACAGGTGCTGGAGAGGATGTGGAGAAATAGGAACACTTTTACACTGTTGGTGGGATTGTAAACTAGTTCAACCATTATGGAAAACAGTATGGCGATTCCTCAAAGATCTAGAACTAGATGTACCATATGACCCAGCCATCCCATTACTGGGTATATACCCAAAGGATTATAAATTATGCTGCTATAAAGACACATGCACACATATGTTTATTGCAGCACTATTCACAATAGCAAAGACTTGGAATCAACCCAAATGTCCATCAGTGACAGATTGGATTAAGAAAATGTGGCACATGTACACCATGGAATACTATGCAGCCATCAAAAAGGATGGGTTTGTGTCCTTTGTAGGGACATGGATGCAGCTGGAAACCATCATTCTTAGCAAACTATCACAAGAACAGAAAACCAAACACCGCATGTTCTCACTCATAGGTGGGAACTGAACAATGAGATCACTTGGACTCAGGAAGGGGAACATCACACACCAGGGCCTATCATGAGGAGGGGGGAGGTGGGAGAGATTGCATTGGGAGTTATACCTGATGTAAATGACGAGTTGATGGGTGCAGCACACCAACATGGCACAAGTATACATATGTAACAAACCTGCACGTTATGCACATGTACCCTACAACTTAAAGTATAATAATAATAAATAAATTTAAAAAAAAAAAAAAAAGAAAATCAAGGTTAAGAGGACAACAAAGGTATCCTTGTGCTACTGTACAGTCAGAAGGGAATTCAGCCCTATCCCTTGGAGGCAGATGCAGATTCAAGTTGTCTGGTTTTTTGTAAGGAAATGTTAATTTTTAGAAGTATTTGTCTTGGCCGGGTGCAGTGGCTCACGCCTGTGATCCCGGCACTTTGGGAGGCTGAGGCGGGTGTATCACGAGGTCAAGAATTTGAGACCAGCCTGGACAAGATGGTGAAACCCCGTCTCTACTAAAAATACAAAAATTAGCCGGGCACAGTGGCGGGTGCCTGTAATCCCAGCCACTCGTGAGGCTGAGGCAGGGGAATCACTTGAACCTGGGAGGCGGAGGGTGCAGTGAGCCGAGATCACGCCACTGCGCTCTAGACTGGGCGACAGAGCAAGACTCCGTCTCAAAAAAAAAAAAAAGTATTTGTCTTGAGGAGGACAGAATTACAGGTGTGTTGGCTAAGTCTGTAGCTGTTTTGCTGTGAGCAGAATAGAACCAGCATCATTAGGTCAGTACCAACTCTTTTTGGGCTTTACAATATTCTGCCCCACAGTGGTTCTGGGGATGAGCTGGGAGATGAGATGATCAGAGTGTTCCCAGGAGGAAATGCCAGCAAGCCGTGTTAGAGAGGCTCACCTGCCTGCTCCCCGAGAGGGGCCTCATCCCCTGACTTTCATTCACCTAACGATGACCTCTGTCTCCACTAAATTAGGAGTCACCGGGAGTAGAACTAGTAGAGCAATAGAAGAAAGTGTGCTTATAAGCCTGATATAGTAAAATAGTGGGTAGCAGCACCCAGCAATGAGACATGAAGGAAGTGTAGTGTTGGGTTTAGTTTTAAATAAACAGATAATATCTGTCATTATAGTAATGATTTAGTATTTTGCTTTGTATATTTTACCACTATTAATATTTTTCTTATTTTATAACATGGGCATCTAAAGTGGGCTGCATTTACCATCACTCTGAAAAATAAAAAAACTTAAAATTCAGTTATATATTGGGAGGCCAAGGTGGGCAGATCACAAGGTCAGGAGATCGAGACCATCCTGGCTAACACAGTGAAACCCCGACTCTACTCAAAATACAAAAAATTAGCCGGGTGTGGTGGCACTCGCCTGTAGT
Source organism: Macaca nemestrina (assembly GCF_043159975.1). Taxonomy (NCBI): domain Eukaryota; kingdom Metazoa; phylum Chordata; class Mammalia; order Primates; family Cercopithecidae; genus Macaca; species Macaca nemestrina. The sequence continues at coordinate 8,712,252 of NC_092125.1, read as the reverse complement.
CCCAGCTACTCAGGAGGCTGAGGCGGGAGAATCACTTGAAGTCAGGAGGCGGAAGTTGCAGTGAGCCGAAATCACACCACTGCACTCCAGCCTGGGCAACAGAGCAAGACTCTGTCTCAAAAAAAAAAAAAAAATAGTTATATAGCCATTCACTCTTTTTCAAAAGAATATATTGGAACATTCATGACTTAGGCATTCATTTAGAATTTCAAATACCCAGAAGTGAATGACAGGCAAGAATCCCCATTCCTTTAATTAGTCAGGAAAAAATCGTTCAGAGAGATGAGCCTCTAAATTTATTGAACAAGGAAACAGGACAGAGGTAAAACTCCTCTTTAATCTTTAAAATATTCTAATGATCATTATATTTAGATAATATATATTTTTACAAAAATTATATAAGAAATAAAAGTGTATTCATAGATCTTAACTTTACGAGATGGGATTATTTTTAAAAATTAACCTCTAGGGTTCAAATTCCTATGACTTAAGGTTGAACATTTTTGGAAAGTTTGATAAAATTCCATTTGGCCACGTCAAATTTTTCCAGGTGTTTGGGGGAAGTGTATAAAATGAGGCATAAAAAGGAAGAAGTATGAAACAAGTAGAAAAAGTAGTAGAAAAAAGTATGTCATCAGTTAAGAGATTTCATCAGTTAAGAGAATCTCAGGTGCCCACAGATAACTCAGTAGCTTTCATTTTAAACATCTGACTAGCTGTAGATATTAATACATTCTTAAATTCATGTGCTGTTTTTATGACAGAAGCACTCATAATTCTATACTGAGTATGTACACAAGTTTATTTCCTACAACCTCTGATTAGTTTTCTTAATGTTTTCATTTTTCAAAGGCCGAATAAGGTACATAGTAAGAGCACGTGCTTATAGGTTAAAAAGACCTGGATTTGATATATATCTCTGACAGCACCCGTGTAACCCTTGACAACTTAATGTACTCTCTGAACCTGTTTCCCCATTTGTAAAATGAAGGTACTAGAGGCACCGAATTCCTGGAGTAAATTAAAGGAGACACAGAGTATAAAACATTTAGCACACGCTTTCACGTATAGAAACTTCTCAGTTAATGTCAGTTGCTGCCATGATCATTAATATATTAACGTTGTTTGAAAAGCAATAAACTTAGCATGAGAAAGATTTAGCACTAAATAAATTCATAGAAGCCAAACCCCACATAATTCTATTCTACCAACCACCCTTCCTTAGGTTTGTATTCCCAAACATGATTCAAAGCACTACCAATGATAAGCCCTTTGACGTTGGGCAGTTATTTAATCTTAGTCAACTTCAGTTTTCTAATTTAAACCATTGAGATATCAATCACTAAAGTACATGGTATTGAGGCTGTTAATTATATTAAGTATAGTAGTCCCAACACAGTGAATAGTTCCTCACAGATGCTGACTATGAAAATTAGCACCAAAGGTGTTTTAGAAATTACTACTATTATTACAAATGAGCCCAGTGTTTTTCTCACCATGAGTAAAACAGTGAGGAAGAACTGGACAGAACGAGGAAGAGCTTGGAAAAGGAGGAGAATGAGAGTGGGTATATTAATGAAGCATAGAGATGAGGAAGAACAATGGTGCTTAAAAATGGAAGGCATGGAACACATAGAAGGTAAAAGTCACCGGAAATAACTTCTCTATGAGGGAGTTTATATCTTTTTGTATTAGCAGCATGATCCGCCACTTAGTATCTTAAGATATCATTACCATGGAACCCTGTGCTTTCTTCATTGTAGATCCACAGCAATCACGGCATTTTCTCTTTTTTTTTTTTTTTTTTTTTTGGCCTCCACCAAATCAACTTACTCTTGCTGAGCATCATTCTTCATTAAGATATGGCTTTGGGGCCAGGAATGGTGGCTCATGCCTGTAATCCCAGCACTTAGGGAGGTGGCGGCAGGTGGATCACTTGAGATCAGGAGTTCAAGACCAGCCTGGCCAACATGGCAAAACCTTGTATCTACTAAAAATACAAAAATTAGCCGGACATGATGGTACCCACCTGTAATCCCAGCTACTCAGGAGGCTGAGGCATGAGGCTCACTTGAACCCAGGAGGCAGAGGTTGCAATGAGCTGAGATCACACCACTGCACTCCTGCCTCGGTGATGAAGTGAGACTCTCACTCTAAAGAAAAAAATAAATATATATGGCTTCCAATCCTTTAGATTATAGATCTCCTATTTACAGTAGTGTTGTGTTGAGGTCTTTTAAAGGACGAGGATCGTGCCTCTTTTGCCCTCTTTACACATCTTGTTCTTGTTAGTTAAGCGTTAAGCAAAGTTGTCAACATAGCATAGAAACACAGAGGTTGGAGTTAGGAATAGAGAAGGAGCTGGGAGCATTTAAAATAGAAAGCCAGACCCAAGTAGCAGCACCAGAGCACAGGGTATGGGGCCTGAACTTGAGACTACATAATATTTATGGCAAATTCGAGATAAAGGTGGGAAAGCTATTGTTTTTTAATGTCATGGGCCAACAAATGAATGGACAGATAGTTAGATGAGGAGTTACTGGAAATGACACAACCATTCGGGAAAGAATACAAACCCAAGTTAGCAAAGTGATGTTATTAAGAGGAAAGCTTGGCTCCTGTGTTTAAAAGCTCTCTACTTTATTTATTATTAGTTAAAAAAAAAAGTCAAATCACTCCCGACACACTTTACCACTGATTACAATCCACTCGTGTGTCCCAGGCCTTCAAATGAGAACCAAGGACTCTGCACAATCTCTTAGCTTAAGAGAGGCGAGAACATGACCACTGGAAAGCTTGTGAATGACAGTAAAGAGGAAATGTGTTGATTTCCATATAAGATGTACTTTACTGTTCATTAATAATTATTAAAAGCAAGTTTCAGCCAGGTGTGGTGGCTCACCGGGGCAGGAGGGTTACTTCAGGCCAGAAGTTCTAGACCAGCTGGACAACATCACAAGATCCCCATCTCTACAAAAAATAAAAAGTTAGCTGGGTGTGGTGGCATATGCCTGTAGTGTGCCACCAGGAGGCACACTACAATTGAGATAACAATTGCTGAAGATGGTATTGAGGCTGCTAATGATATTAAGTGCAAAAGTCCCAACACAGTGAATAGCTTATCAAAGGTGCTATTAAAATTAGTACCATTGGTGCTTTAGAAATTACTGCTATTACGACCAGCTACTCAGGAGGCTGAGGTGGGAGGATCACTTGAGCCTAGGAGTTTGAGGTTATAGTGAGCTATGATCATGCTACTGTACTCCAGCCTAGGCAACAGAGCAAGACTCTGTCTCTAAAAAAATATATAATAATAGGCTGAGCATGGTGGCTCGTGCCTGTAATCCCAGCACTTTGGGAGGCTGAGGAGGGTGGAGCACCTGAGGTCAGGAATTCGAGACCAGCCTGACCAATAAAATGAAACCCCATCTCTATAAAAATACAAAAATCAGCCGGGCGTGCTGACAGCCACCTGTAGTCCCACCTACTCAGGAGGCTGAGACAGGAGAATTGCTTGAACCCGGGAGGCGGAGGCTGCAGTGAGCCAAGATCACGCCACTGCACTCCAGCCTGGGTGACAGAGCAAGACTCTGTCTCAAAAATAATAATAAGTTGCATAATGATCTCAGAAAAGCTAAGAGTGACATATCCAAATTCTTAATCACTAGTAACCATTTGTCATTTTCTCCCTGATTGTGACCTCTCTAACAGGAATAATGGAGTCTACAAACTTTGGGGATAATTATTATAATAGATACAGTTTCAATCCTAATTTTATAGTCCAGACCCATAATCTCTTATCTACAATTTTGAGACCCAAAAACCTCAGAAACCAAAAGCTTATTCATATTTTTGTGGCAAATTTATCTGTCAGCGAAACTCAACTTTCATGGGGCTATGTATAGTCTTTACTCATTCTATAGTGTGAATGTTCATATACTTACAGAAATGTCAATGTGTTTGATTTTTCCATGCTATGTCACACTCTTTTGATAGTGTTATGCTCCATATTCCTGTCTGATATTGGAAATGTTCTGAATTCTTTTTTTTTTTTTTTTTTTTTTTTTAATTTGAGACGGAGTTTCACTCTTGTTGCCCAAGCTGGAGCGCAATGGCACAACCTTGGCTCACCACAACCTCTGCCTCCCGGGTTCAAGCGATTCTCCTGCCTCAGCATCCTCAGTAGCTGGGATTACAGGCATGCGCCACCACGCCCGGCTAATTTTGTATTTTTAGTAGAGACGGGGTTTCTCCATGTTGGGTCAGACTGGTCACGAACTCCCGACCTCAGGTGACTCGCCCGCCTCAGCCTCCCAAAGTGCTGGAATCACAGGCGTGAGCCACCTGCCCGGCGGAAGAATTCTGAATGCCAGAATCCATCTAAGCCCTAAGAATTCGGGGTAAAGGATGATAGAATGAATGGCTGGCCGACTGAACCATTTATTCACTAGCCCTCGTTCTGCTCTGTCTAGAACCACACAGATAAATCCAATCGTTTGTTCATGTAATAAATCTGATATTTAAGGTTAACTAGGAAGATTCTACCAGGTTTTCTGTTGCCCTGACATAAATCCTTAGTCCTGTTCATTGTTTTGGAGTCTCTTGGACTTTTCTGATTCATTTAGCTTCCCGCTCACCCTGGGCTTCATCATCTGATAGTTCAGCTGTACCAGCACTGGTACTATGATTTATGCAACAGATTCCACCTCTCACTTCTCACCACTTCCCAGGGTCGTCAGGCCAGACTCTTCACACCTCCTGCTCTGGGAAAAGTTCTCGAAGCTGGACTACTTCAAAATCAATGTTCCCCAACCTCAGGTAGATTCTCTAAGGAATGGATATCCTGAGACAAATCTAGGAAGCATTAGGGGAATGGGAAATCAAAAGCATTTTCATTCCAATTTCCGTTTTCCTCTCTAATCGTTCCCCATACTGCCACCTTCCGCATTCTTCAAACTGTAAGCACCACTTCCGCGTGCTTCACTACGAATGTATGACTTGTCCGCATACTTCCCTGGGGTCCTTCAGTATGTACTTACTAAGTGTCTGTTCTATACCAGACAGTGGAGCTGTGAATACAACCAAATTCCTGCCCTGGTGGAGCTTACGTTATAGAAGGGAGGTCCAGACCATCGATAAGTATAGAGTGAAGCTCCAAGGAAAAACAGAGCAGGGCAAAGAGAAGACAGCTAGGGGAGGTGGTTTATTGTATTTCAGTTACCCAGACAGTGCCTCTGAGTTGATGTCTAAGCAGAGACTCGGAGGTGAGGGAATAAGCTAGTGGATATCTGAAGAAAGAACCTTCCAGACAGATCGAGCATCGCATGCAAAGCTCAAGGAAGGAGCATGTTTAGTCAAGTGTCCAAAGTGACTGGAACAGGAGTGAGAGTTGAGAGGTAAGAGAAGAATTCCGAGAGGGAGCACTGGGGCCAGACTATGTAGCCTCGTGGGCCAAGTGAGGTCAGGCCTTTAATAAGGAGGGCATCGAGGAAGAACCGTGCACACTACTGCTAGTGCTAGAGTAAGAGAGATGAGGACTGAGAACTGACCTCTGGATTCGGGATCGTGGGTGAATGAGTGATATCCACAAGAGCAGTCTCTGTTGAGTGGTTAGGGACAGATTTCTGATTAACTGGGAGCCCAGGAAGCTGGCGCAGTGACTCTAGGTAACGCTCTTGAGGCGTTTGTATATGTAAAGGGTCACGATGGAAAGGAAGGCTGGCAGGAGGGCAAAGGGATTAGGGTTTTGTTTTTGTGTTTATTTTTGGTGGTGGGATAAACAGCATATCTGTCACTGGATAGAAATGATCCAGTAAAGGAAAAATTGTGACCTTTGTTCTCTCTTAATATGTGTGTTTCCTTGATTCATTCCTGACTTGTATCTCCCCACATCTTATTCCTTAATTAAGCCATTCTTCCTCTTGCATAATACCAAATTATTATGATACAAATAGCTTTGTTGTACTCTTTTATGAGTTTTACAGGGAGGAAATTGCATAAACTCTCTATAAACTAATTTCTATGTTTAATAGCCCTTAAGTTCTCTCACCCCATAGCCTGACCAAAAAAGTCTTACTAAAAAAAAATAGGATACAAATGATCCATATACATCATCCTGGCTAGAGAAGTGTCATAAACTCCGGTGTTGTTAGAACCAATAGAGCTTAACTTTATATCTCACTGGCTGTAATACAAAACTTTTCTGAGCTATTTGAAAAAAGAAATCACTAAGATTAAGAAAATATCTTAACACAGGTGGAAATAGTAAAAGGATGTTTGCATGAAAAATGTCAAATGTAATAAACAGCACTATTCTCCAATAATAAAAGATGAATTTGGCTGTCAGATACAATTTTATAATAGCTTTGGCCATCATGTACGGCAGGAGTATTTTTTTTAAATTTACTATCATTAGATTTGCGGAACCAGTGATTGTTGTTTTACTATTTTGTTAAGGAAACCTAAAACATCCTCAGAATATACAGAAAGAATATGCATTCTTATAGGACTGAAGGGCATATCAAGTGAGCTGCTTTGGTAAATACCATGAAAATCCAAGTCTGACATGGAATTATAATCATCTCTACTACAAGATGCAGAAGAAAACCAAACACTTTTTTTTTCTAAATCCGATATTTAAAAATATTAATGATGACCAATATGATTAGAAGCTTTAAAATCCTAACATGTATATGAACAAAAATATTCCTATTTTCAGAGACTTAAACATATCATCTGAGCATTGAAAAAAGCTCTTAATAGTACCTTTCAGATTTCTCATCTGTTTTCAGATCCTGTATTACATTCCTTGAGAAAGATACTCTAAATTTTACAGAATAGAATTCAGGCTCTTTATTTACAAAATGGAGTGTGAACCTTGCTGGTTACTCATCTATCCTCCTCAAGCAATTGTATTTTCCTTCTTTATCAACACAGACTATCACAGTTCTAGGATTTGTCTGAGATGCTAGCCACCTCTGACAGCTTGCTATTCACTGGAGACTCCTGTGATTGTGATTTAAGATTGTAGGCCAGGCGCGGTGGCTCACACCTGTAATCCCAACACTTTGGGAGGCTGAGGTGGGCGGATCATGAGGTCAGGAGTTCGAGACCAGCCTGGCCGATATGACGAAACCCGTCTCTGCTAAAAATACAAATAGTAGCTGGGTGTGGTGGCACGTGCCTGTAGTTCCAGCTACTCGGGAGGCTGAGGCAGAAGAATCTCTTGAACCCAGGAGACGGAAGTTGCAGTAAGCTGGTATCATGCCACTGCACTCCAGCCTGGGTGACAGAGTGAGACTCCATCTCCAAAAAAAAAAAAAAAAAGATTGTAAAGGAAGTATGCTAACTGTCCTTTCTTCTAGATTCTTCATTTTTAGCCTCGTATGAGATTAGATCACCAAAAAACTACATTGGCATACTTGAAGTGTTTGCAAGCATTACTCTCCTCAGAAATGCTTTCACCAAGTTAAAATTTCGTCTCAGTTTTTATTGAGGATTTGTGTAGGGGGAAAGAATTGGCTATTGAAAAATGTCTGTGTCTTCTACATTTCAGATTTGTACTGACTACAATTCACATCCTTTATTTAGACAATCGTGTCAAAAATTCCTCCTAGAAATTAGAATCAGGAGAATGTGGTGGTTTTTTTGTCTTCTCCAGATGAATCTTACATGCTTTTCTTTTTCAAAGATGAACGCTATAGCCCACTGTGTTTCCATGACTACTTTTGCTTGAAAAGAGTTCAAAATTTGTCCAACTATTCAATAGAACTTCTCCTCCATATTTGCTAAAAGGCATGCATCCACTTTTCTAGTTTCTCTTTTAAAGTAGTATCTTCAGTGTTGTAAAAGATTTAGTCTTTCAGAATCAAATGATTGTAGGCCCAGCATGGTGGCTCACGCCTGTGATACCAGCACTTTGAGAGGCCAAGGCGGGCATATCACCTGAGGTCAGGAGTTGGAGACCAGCCTGGGAAACATGGTGAAACGGCATCTCTACTGAAAATACAAAACTTAGCCGGGCGTGGTGGCAGGTGCCTGTAATCCCAGCTCCTTGGGAGGCTAAGGTACAAGAATCCCTTAAACCCCAGTGAGCCAAGATCATGCCACTGCACTCCTGCCTGGGTGACAGAGCAAAATTCTTCTCAAAAAAAAAAGAAAAGAATCAAATGATTGTAAGTAAATAGAAACATAAATAAATAAAATACATGTAAGTGAATATAATTAACATAAATATATAATGTATATAATATGTATTAAATATAAATGCATATATTGATATAAGCAAGAAAGTAAATAAAATACTTAAAAGATACTGATGATTACATATTTATTAAACAATATAAATACGGTTTTTGTTTGCTTAATTTTCCCAAACTTTTTGCTATGTTATGCTGCCTCCAAACAGAGGTTCTCAAAATGTTCTCCTGGGCAAGCATTGTCACCATCACCTGGGGACTTGTTAGAACTATACATTCTTGAACTCCCACTCTGGGCCTATCAATTATGGGTGTAGAAACCAGCAATCTGTGTTTTTTTTTTTTTTTTTTTTTTTTTTTTTTTTTGAGACAGTCTCGCTCTTTCACCCAGGCTGGAGTGCGGTGGCCCCATCTCGGCTCACTGCAAGCTCCGCCTCCCAGGTTCAGGCCATTCTCCTGCCTCAGCCTCCCAAGTAGCTGGGACTACAGGTGCCCGCCACCACGCCTGGCTAATGTTTTGTATTTTTAGTAGAGATGGGGTTTCACCATGTTAGCCAGAATGGTCTCAATCTCCTGACCTCGTGATCCACCCGCCTCAGCCTCCCAAAGTGCTGGGATTACAGGTGTGAGCCATCACGCCCGGCCGCAGTCTGTGTTTTAACAAGTCTTTCAGGTGATTCCTACACACAGTGAAGTTTTAGAGCCACTGTTCTGGGTCTCAGGTAATAAAAAGGTGCATACAGTTCAAACCGCAAGCTCTCCACTTACCGGCATTCCTGCCTTGCTGTTTGCCTGCCTTCCTTCTTGCATCCTGTATTCCCGCTTTTTAACCTTCCTATGTATGTGCGTTGTGAGAGAAAATAGTGCAATGATGAAAGCGAAAGCTCTGGAAGTACATGACGCCTGTCTGGACTTGAACTACTATAAGTCGGCCACAAATTAGTGTGTGATCCTGAACAGGTAATTTGGCCATTTTAAGTGTCAGTTGCATCATCTGTAAAAGTTGGATAACAACAATATCTACCTTAGGGGATTATTGCAAAATTAAAGGAGATAGTATCTGTAAGCTCTCTTGGTTCCGCATTTGACCCATTATAAGGTCTTAGTGTTAGCTGCTAATGTGATGAGCCAGCTGCTGTGCTGGGCGTGGAATGGAGGGAGAAAGGGCACTCTTTGCCTTAAGGATGCTTACATTACAGTGTCTTTTAAGATGCTTATTCTGTGGGTGTTCTCTAAAGGGAAATGGATATTGAATTTGGGAAATAAATTGCAAGTCATCTATTCAAATCTACTTTCCACTGTAGGAATATCATTTTCATAGTAATAATGGCTAGACATGTAAGCCCATGATTTTGTCCCCTTTTTAGTCCTAGTGTGATGTGGAGAGTGCAGACTCTGGAGTTAACCACATCTGGATTCTCTTTTTCATTCTTCTATTGAGTGACCTCAAGAGCCTCTCCGCGCCCCAGGCTGCTCATCTCTAAAACAGGATGGTGGCATCACTCATGTTTGGTCACAAGGTGGTCAAATGAGATGGTGCGCATGATGTGCCCGCTGTCTCTGGCACACTACCGCCCCACTGTAAATAGTCACTGTCTTCAAATAAAAAAGCAACCCAGGCCTTTTTCTGGGTATCTATGAATGCTAGGACAGCTTTCCCTGTTCTCAGATGAAAACAATATCTATATAAATGTTACCAGTTGATTGTGCTTCAACCCTCCTCAATGAGACACTCTTTAAAAAAAGGAACGTAACTGTATATAAAGTCAATCTGTTATCTTCTTTGAGCATGTTTGTTCATTGTAGACTCATCTAAGTACCCTCTCGTGTAGCCATCATTTCTCTATCTGGTCCACAGACATCCCGTGAGAGATTCTTTAAATGATTTTTTGGAATAAAAATATATTACGTGTATGTCTCCTAACCTAGGAGTTAGTGAGGCTAGGTTGACATGATTTCTTGTTGAATCCTTACAGTCTCCTAATGGTCATATATTGAAGACATTAGTTCTTCTGTAAGATGGAAGAAAACATAATGCCCTAAATATTTTGTAACTTTAAATTTTATGTACATTCATTCAAACTAAATTGTTATGTATAGATGAAATTATAGCAGCAAATCAGTAAACTCAAAGGTCAAGTCCATTAAAATCCTTAGTAGTTTACTCAAAATGTGAATTGGGCATGCAGACACATCACTGAAGAGTTCACCAGAAGAAGGAGGCAAAAAACAAGAGATTTCCATCTAAGCCTAGCTGTTTACCAGAATTTATCTCTGTGATTTTTTACTGTGCATCATCATCCATTCATTTAGTCAGCTATTTTTTAAACATCTAGTGAATACTTGCCTGTGTGAGCTTTAATGTAATGCCCTGGAAATATAAAGATGACTATACGTGACTCCTGAACTCAAGGATCTTACTATTTAGCACAGCAAAGAGACAGATAAATAGTCAGAAGTCATCTTGAAATTGAAAATCTGGGGGGAAAAAAGTATGTGAGAGCTTAGAGGATTACGTAAATAAGCTTGCCTGGAGGGTCAGATATGTTTCCTATAGGAAGCTAATTTTGAGCTTAACCCGAAAGGCCTCATGGGAGAGCACAGGAAAAGGAAAAATGAACAGGCAGTCCCAGGGGAACAGATTAGCAAAGATGTCCCTTAGGAGTTGGGGGTGCTTCTGTATTGCTGGAGCCCAGGGAACATTGCAGAGAATAAGGGGAGATTAGGTGAGTTGGAGCCAGACTGCAAATGGCCTCGCAGACCTCACTAAGGAACTTAAACAATTTTTGCTTGGCAAATGAATAAGTGGCTCAGATGATTCCCGTGTTTGTAAAGGATGGATTAGATTTCAGAGTTGGAGGCCAGTCTGCAGGCACTGGTTCAGGGGACATGAGAAGCTAGAAAAACAGGGACAGTGGAATTAGAAAGGTTGAGACAGATTTTAATGTCATTACTGAAAAATAATTAACAGAACTTGTTAACTATTTGCATATGCATAGAAGGGGTGGGGAAGAGGGAGAGAAAAGATTCAGAGGTTTATCAAGGAACTGGATGGATGGCTTTGACTGGTTATGCTCTTAACCAAGGCCCAGGCACGTGAGAGGGAGGAGAATGTCCTCTAGAACCTGGAGCTCAGGAGAAAGGTCAAGGCTAGAGGATTGGAGCTCAAAGTCTTCACCGCAGAAGTGGTAGTTAGAATTACAAAGTGGAAAATTCCTGCAGATACTATGGAGTCCAGATTAGAGTCCTGGAGGGAAAGGATAATATTTGAAAGGAAGCTTAATAAATGAGCAACAGAAGCAATTAAGGAAACATGTCCAGAAAGATCGCTGGAAAACTCCGAAGTTCTCTGAAAACTGAAGGATAAGCGAGTTGTCAAGATTTGGGGACCAGTGGCCAGGCCTAGTGGCTCACGCCTATAATCCCAGGATTTTGGGAGGCTGAGGTGGGCGGCTCACCTGAGGCCAGGAGTTTGAGACCAGCCTGATGAACATGGTGAAACCCCGTCTCTACTTAAAACACAAAAATTAACTGGGCATGGTGGGGTGCACCTGTAATCCCAGCTACTTAGGAGGCTGAGGCACGAGAATCACTTGAAACCCGGGAGGCAGAGGTTGTAGTAAGCTGAGATCATGCCACTGTACTCCAGCCCGGGTGACAGAGGGATACTCCATTGAAAAATAAAAATTAAAAATTAGGGATTAGGGACTAGTAAACCATTTCAGAGTCATGAGCATGGTGGAGAGTAAAGACTAGAAAGCAACAAGTAGATTTGCCACTTAAAGGAGGACTGGTGGCTTTTTGTGACTAGACATAGAAAGAGGCAGATGTGTGTGATGATTTGTATGTGTGTACAATTTATTTGTTTTGTTGGTTTTAAAATGAGTGCACAGCAGCGTTCATCCACACCCATCATTACTAATCTATAGCCGTTCTAAAATTATGGGGGAAGGTTCTTCCTTTCTGAGGGAGCTCACCCACGTGTCACAATGTTCTGCATCTTATAGAATCTTAGACAGTCATCAAAGAGATTCAGCCCACAGGGAATTAATGTGATTGGTCGAATGTGTTTTCTTATGAGTAAATGATCCTATCAGCTCTTTTCACCCACATATACCCCACAAAAAAAAATGGTTTCGGGAAATACAGATACACAGAATATCTGTGCATTAATTTTATGTTCATGGGAGGAATACATCTGTGGTTTTTGGAACATAAGTATAGATACTTATCTAGCTGTCAAGGAGTCCTAGATTTTGGACTATGAATATTCTGTAAAATTCAGCTCCTATTGTTGACAAAAGTGGCAGGCTTGCTGCATGTGTTACTGTGAAGGGAGGGGCGTACGATGTCTGCAAGGCATCCATGCTGGCCCCGGACCCCCAGGGAGCTGGGGCAGACCCCTCTGGACCCCACAGCACGATGTCTTACTTCTGCACTCTCCATTACTGAGCCACTTAGTCCCTCCAGGGCTGACACTTGCATGAAGCAGCTCAAAGATGGTTTTTTGTTTTGTTTTTTTTGTTTTTTGTTTTTTTTGAGACAGAGTCTCGCTCTGTCACTCAGGGTGGAGTACAGTGGCATGATCTTGGCTCACTGCAGACTCCGCCTCCCAGGTTCAAGCGATTCTCCTGCCTCAGCCTCCAGAGTAGCTGGGATGACAGGCGCCCACCACTGCGCCGACATTTCTCTCCTAATAAAGATGTATTTTTCTCTGCACTCTCCCTACCTAACCCCAGACCCATTTACAAAAAATTAGCCAGGCACGGTGGCAGGCACCTGTAGTCCCAGCTACTCGGGAGGCTGAGGCAGGAGAATGGCATGAACCCCGGCTAATTCTTTGTATTTTTAGTAGAGATGGGGTTTCACCGTGTTTGCCAGGATGGTCTCGAACTCCTGACCTCATGATCCACCTGCCTCGGCCACCCAAAGTGCTGGGATTACAGGCGTGAGCCACCGTGCCCAGCCCAAAGATGTTTTTAAAGCTTGATTTGCTTTGTGTTAGGAACTACTTTATGCTCATTTGAGTTGTGATTCCTAATCATTTGGGGTGCAAACGCAGTGTTTTCTCTGAGAAAGTCAGAGATTCTCAGTGATGAAATTTATAAATAGGTGCCTGAGGAAGCCTTGTAAGTTTTTTTTCTTTGAGATAATAAGTGACTTGGGGTTGATTTTGTTTCCAGTATATCTCAGGGGTTTTGTAGTTCTGTACGAGGGTATTTTAAGTCATGAGGTTATAAAAGAGAGAACAGAGAGCTAGGAATAAACTTCCCCAAATCACCTTTAATTACAAAAGACATCAAATAAACTTTCCCAGATCACCTTAATTCCACAAGACATCTAAGAGTTTTGTCTTTACCTGGAGAGAAAGACCCACAGCTCCTAAGTGGACTCTTCTAACCAGCTTTTGTCTGGAATCTTCACCACCTCTGTCTCTCCTCCCCACACACTCCCCACCTTATGTCCCCCGCCGTGTGTGTGTGTGTGTGTGTGTTTGTGTGTGTGTATGTGTGTGTCTTTCTCTTTTTTCTCTCCTTCTACTTTTGGGTAAAAAAGCTTTAAACTTGTTAGCAGACCCGATGGTGTTGTTTTAGTAAAGAACATTGTGAACTGGTAGTAATGATCATTATATCTGCTTTTAGTGTACTGTTAGCAGATCCATCTCTGCTCTATCAGGCCCTCAGACCTGTGACATCCCAGCTCCACGTTGCACTTAACCTCTCCTAGGCTGGGAGATTCCGTTGGCAAACAGGGCTACTTCCAGCAAGCCTAACTGCAGCCAGCAGGAAATGAAACCGTCTGCCACAGACACTTATTTAGACCAAGTGATGAACGTTCAGTGGCAGAAAAGTGGCTTCCTTTCTCATTCGATTGAATGATGAAAGCATGTCTGTTTCCTTGATAAGGCTGTGGCCAGTTTGGCGTTCGGTCTGAAAGGTGGATGAAGATATTCTGCCTGCAGAGCGGGCTGCGGGGATGTCGGCTTTCTTTTCTCTGTATCTGTGCCAGAGTGTATCTCCCTTCTTCATCTCACAAACTGTTTTTAAACTTAATCACACTGAACTTTTTGTATATGTTTGCCTGACAATAAATGGGTCTGGGGTTAGGTAGGGAGAATGTAGAGAAAAATACATCTTTATTAGGAGAGAAATGAGAAGCCACTGTCGTTTAAAATAACCCTTAGTGTAAATGAGCCCAGTTATAGTGAGGCCAAAATGGGAGAAACTTTTCATTGGTTTTGAAAAATACCACAATAAAAATAATAGGAATTTAAAACGAGTTTTAACAAATTCTGTGACAAAAAGTATTTTTTATTCTCTCACATATTCCCCTCTGATTTTATAAACTTTAAAAATATTCTAATTTTCCTAGACTCAAGTTTTTCTTTGCTTAAGAACTTACTTTTATGCTTAATGCCCTAACCAAGTGAACCTGTTACCACTTAGAATGTTTACTTGTAAGGAATAAAAATTCGTATAGATGTTTCGAAATTTATTTAGCTTCTCTTTCAGTTACATTTACAACTTTATTTTTGGAAAATAAATTTAGTGTAAAGATGTTTTTATGTTTTATTTTCATATGGTCCTTTTTGCCCAAGACCTAGAAAACAGTTTCAACTGAGAAATAACCTTATAGTCATATTCCTCACCAAATGCTTCACACCTCCCAGAGGTAGTTCTCTGTAGCATCACAAACTCTGTCATTACCAATTAACAATATCACACTTTTTTACCTTGATAAGCTTGAATTTCAGGTTTTATATTCATTCCAGCATTACTCTATCTTTATGGGAACCTGCTGAATAAGCTGATTGGATGATACAATATCTTAGAATCATATATTCTTTGAAATATGGAGCCGTGATTCGCTGCCTGTCTATAAGTCAGACTTTGGGGCTTCCCTAACCTTCTAGATGCTACTGCGAACAATGAAGTATGTGGGAGCTGGGGGCTGGGGAGAAGCCTGTGACCACTAAAATTACTGCCTGCAAGTCCAGGAACTCCATTCGTTTTGTTAGAAACAAACTGGGAGTCTTACTGCTCTAATTTGAGGCGCCATTTAATTTAGTTATCTGGCTTTCTCTAGAGAAGACAGAGATTGTGAAAAGGAGATAGAGTTTCTGCTTAAGGTAGGCATGCTGGCTCTATCAAGAAGTGATCACAGCCTATCATCTTAAGAAGAAACAGAAGACATAAAAAGTACAAACAAAGCCAGCAAAGTACAGTGTTGGATTAGGGCCTGGGCAGGCTGCCTTATATATCTCAGGAGGTCTTAGTCCTTAGCAGGGTGGCCCTGTATTACAGCACATTACAACAGTGCCGTGTCCAATGATGAACATGGGCCCTCAACTAAAAGTTAAATCGTTCCATTTCTTTGTTTGTTTGTTTGTTTTTGTTTTTGAGACAGAGTCTCATTCTGTTGCCCAGGCTGGAGTGTAGTGGTGCGATCTGGGCTCACTGCAAGCTCTGCCTCCCGAATTCAAGCAATTCTCCTGCCTCAGCCTCCCGAGTAGCTGGGATTACAGGCACCCACCACCACGCCCAGCTAATTTTTGTATTTTTAGTAGAGACAGGGTTTCATCATGTTGGCCAGGCTGGTCTCAAACTCCTGACCTCATGATCCACCCTCCTTGGACTCCCAAAGTGCTGGGATTACAGGCATGAGCCACCACACCAGGCCTTCCATTTCTTTAAGAGAGAGAAAAATTGAATTTGTTTCAAGAAAGAGTATTCAAAGTTGGTTCTACAAAGATAGGTCCGTAAAGGGGCAAGTTTCCATTATTTGGGAATTACACATTCATTGAATAATCTCACTGTTTCTGAGCATTGCTACAAGGAAAGTTTGCTTCGAGATGAAATTTACTTTACTCATGTTGGTCACCTACTCTGTTTGCCAAACCTGATTCCCTCTGCTCTTTGGTTATTTCCCATAATTAAATTCTCCCTTAAAAGATACAGAATGCCTCATATTATTTCATGACTCTTGGTCCTCCATGTAAGGAATGAGGACTGGCCTTTGAAATTTATTCCGCATGGTTTTGTTTCTGAAGTTTCATAGACAATAAAAGATATAGTAAAATATTAAAATAAACATCAAGTTTTATAGACATTATCTACCATTTAGTATCCATCGCTTCCATCTAAAAGATAATGCTACATTTCCTGTTTTCTAGTCTCTGCTTTCTGTATTGTTGTTTGATTTTTTCCCCAAAGTCACTAAAAATGATGAATGAGGTTTCTTTTCATTATCATTTTGCTCATGTTTTCCTTCTGTTATCTGGGTTGCTAATTAGAAGTTGCAACTGTTCAAACAAGCCTATCACAGATGTCATCTTAAAATTTTTACTTCCCTTTTTAGTTCTCTTATAGGGTGAAATCTTAATTCACAAATGCTCTGTCAGTCCCCCTTTGTGTGAATGCATCGACTAAAATATATATATACACACACACGTATATACACACACACACACACACACATATATATATACACCTTCATGAATCATGCACAGGAGCTGTGTCTCTGGACAGCATCCATAGACCCCCACCAGGATTAGAAGTTAAACTCAAGTGCGGACACAGTTTGGAAGCCTTTTGACCATCTTCTTCAGCCCTGCTCTTGTTTCCTCTCTCAGTATACACTTCCCTCTTCAAGGTGATTGCTTTCTCATTCTACAAATGAGGTATTGTCCCTCTTTTTACTTTCTCCTCCTTCCCACACAGGACATATTGGTCATTTTAAGTTATTGTTTGAAATGTTATCTCCACCATGCCTTTTCACTTAAAGCCTTTCAGGTCTAGTTGTGACACGAACTTCTTTTTTCTAGTTAGTTTAGGAAATGTTGGGCATCACTGAATGAGGAGTGAAGCAGGAGAGAAAGAGGAGGGACCACGTACAAACAGTTACTCAACAGACTCAGAATGGCAGCTGATGAAATCTGCCGCTGTAAACCAAATGGAGAGCCCAAGTAGGAAGATGCGAATGTTGGCAGCTGGCTCAGGCTGTCTTTGACTTCTCCCTCATTATTTTTCTTATTTCTGCCAACTCTGGCAACACATTCGACCTCGAGGGATGCATTCTTTTTTCCTGCCGAAAGTGTGGAAAAATGTCTTGTTGTCAGGGCTTTGTTGAAATAAAATTGGCTTTTGAAAGCAGCAGCATTTGCTAGGAAGCTTAGGAGGAGTGAGACTTGGGAGCAAGTTGATGTGGTTTGGGTTTGCGATCCGGTACAACAGCGGGGACTGAGGAGGTGTCGTTGTTCTGGGGGTCTGTCTGGCAGCACCGCTGGGGCTTCAGGGAGTGTGAATGCCTCAGTTCCAGGGCACCGTTTCTCAGGGTGGTCCTTACAGGCCAGCTACACCGGGTTCTGCTGGGTGCCGCTTCTAAAAGCATCCCAGAGTGACTAAATCAGAATAGCTAAGAATTGGCCTAGAGAGCTGCATTTTAACAAATTCTCCATGCATCTCCTGCTCCGAAATTAGAAGAGGAACTATATTCAAGGTTCTGGGACTCAGTTTTCCAGCTGCCCAGGTCATTTATGTGTGCATAGCCAGAGGCGCTTAGGGTGAGGTGACTGACTCATCCTAATCACACACATGAGAAACCGAGGCATATACCTGAAAACCAATCGGAACTTTTGCCTGCATACAGGAATCCTATGGCAGCAGAAGGGAGAACTGTTCGTAGTTCTTGAAGCTCAGTTTCGTGTTTCTTGACTCTTTTTTTTTTTTTTTTTTTTTTTTTTTTTGAGACGGAGTCTTGCTCTGTCACCCAGGCTGGAGTGCAGTGGCCGGATCTCAGCTCACTGCAGCCTCCGCCTCCCGGGTTCACGCCATTCTCCTGCCTCAGCCTCCCGAGTAGCTGGGACTACAGGCGCCCGCCACCTCGCCCGGCTAGTTTTTTGTATTTTTTAGTAGAGACGGGGTTTCACCGTGTTAGCCAGGATGGTCTCGATCTCCTGACCTTGTGATCCGCCCGCCTCGGCCTCCCAAAGTGCTGGGATTACAGGCTTGAGCCACCGCGCCCGGCCTCTTGACTCTTACTCAACCTTTATATGTTATTCTTTCGTGTTCAATCCATTTTCCTTTTCCAAGAGAAGTATAAACGATTAAGATGTGTCTGTTAAACAAGGCTCGGCAGTCAGCTTGCTCCAGAAAGATCTCTGTAACCCCTGCCTACCCACCCAGGATCCTCCTCCAGGACACACTTGTACCTTATAGGAACCTAGGTGGTTGCTCTTAATCAACATTGCCATTTACTTGCTCATGAGTGTCTTCCTCCTAGTAGACATTGATATAGTAGACATCTCCTACTAGATCATTGTGCCTGTTATATTGAGCTGTGCCTAGTGCTGGACCTGGAGTTAATGCTTCAGAAATGACTGAAAAATGAATGGATGAGCTGAAAGATCTCGTGAGGCCTCTGATGTACATTCTCCTCAATTTTTGTGGTCTCTGCCATAAGGAATGACGGAATGTTTTTGTGTAAAATTAAAAATGTTTGTATTAGGCTCAGCTTCTTGTGATCCTTACAAAAATGTGTTTTGAGAACAAAATAAACAGGATTGGGAGAAAATTAAGATGCTTTGAGGATCTAAATACTTGTAAAGTACATTTTATTTGAAAGCCACGAAATGCTTTAAAAAGCTCCAAGTAAATGTAAGAGGAGATCCACTGGATTTTGGCTAAGTACTGAAAAAAAAAAAAAAAAAAACAGTTTCCTTAATTCTCTATCCAAATACTTCAACTTAAATTTACTGGTAGCTGTTTCAGAGGAAGATGAGGACACTGCAGTCCTTAGTTTGTTATAAAGAAAATGTTTTTATCTTCAAATGTTTAGAGGAAGGATTAAAGACAATTTATGACTTGGGTGAAAAGTAATAAAAGTGGTAACCATGAAGTATCTTCTAAGTTGTCATCGTTTTCTGGAATTACTAACAATATCAACCAGGCAGGCATTTCATATCTGAAAGGAATTACTTTCATTTGTCATGCTTTAATATAAACTATAGCATCAATCTTATAGCTGCAATACTGAGTTGTTTGTTTCATTCTATTGTTTGAAAAGAGGAATTGATTTAGTTGTAAAGGAGATGAATTCTGTCATTAGATCTTTTGCCACAGGGATCAAGAAATATATTTATAATTCACTTCTTTCAGGAAATGAGGCTGTAATGTCTATATGAAATGCATTTTATTAAGATCAAGGCATAGCCTTTTTGGTTTCTCCAGAAATAATTCATTTTTAATTCCCAAGGAAAAATCACAGTAATAAAAAATAAGTTTTACCTGATAGATTATCTTCCTTGTCATAGCTCTCCTTTTTATTAAAAAAAAAAACCCAGTTTATAGATTTCTTACTATTTGTTTAATTAAAACAATAATAAATTGTATAGCCTTTTACAGTGCATAGAGAACTTTTTAAATAAAATTTTACTCAGTCCTTGCAACTCTGTGCAGTGATAATGAAGATAATATATAATGAAGCCTTTTCACTCTTTGAGGGAATGGTGAGGTTCAGGGGTATAAGAACACTACCGGTGTCAAAGAGCAGAGCCAGAAATTCACACAGGACTTTGCTCCAAATAGCATCTTCTTTTAACTGTACCTCTGGTGAGTTCAGTGTTGTTTTCCTTGTCATATATGCTTAAGGAGAAATATTATTAACATTAAAATGTTATTACTGCTCACTCTCTTGTCATCCATTAAATGATTGGTTCCCATGCTAGGTGACGCTCAGTTTTTAGAGACGGCTCAAGTATTTATTGCAAGGGATTTTTATGCTTGAGTGTGTGTGGTATAGGAAGTTAATCTGAGAAAATTTTAAGTAGGCATGGCATGTACTTTTTTTTTTTTTGAGACGGAGTCTCGCTCTGTGGCCCAGGCTGGAGTGCAGTGGCCGGATCTCAGCTCACTGCAAGCTCCGCCTCCCGGGTTCCCGCCATTCTCCTGCCTCAGCCTCCCGAGTAGCTGGGACGACAGGCGCCCGCCACCATGCCCAGCTAATTTTTTTGTATTTTTTTTTAGTAGAAACGGGGTTTCACCCTGTTAGCCAGGATGGTCTTGATCTCCTGACCTCGTGATCTGCCCTCCTCAGCCTCCCAAAGTGCTGGGATTACAGGCATGAGCCACTGTGCCCGGCCGTCATGTAAATTTTTATGTGACACTATTTTTTTTGGCGTGGGGAGGCAGGGGAGAGAGTCTCACTGTTGCCCAGGCTAGAGTGCAGAGGTGCTGATCACAGCTCACTGCAGGGCATGCCCGGCTAAGTTTTTATATTTTTGGTGGAGTCAGGGACTCACTCTGTTGCCCATGCTGGTCTCGAACTCCTGGGCTCAAGCAATTCACCCGCCTTGGCATCCCAAAGTGCTGGGATTACAGGCATGAGCCACTGCGCCCTGGCTGTGATACTCTTTAATTATTCTAATGCTTCTAACTTATATCATGGTGCCAATCCTATTTATGTAACAGAATCAATCTCGTACTCTCAGCTGACAATGAGGGGTATTTCATTATTTACTTGTGTATAAGATTCCTTTTATATAGGATGAAATGCATACACACTCTGCATAGAAATTCTGATGTGTTTGTGTATTACTCCATTCAATCATACTATGATTCCAAGTTAAGAACTCCTAGATAAATGAGCCTCTGTAGTTGTAACAGTTTAGGCTTTCAATTCAAATGTCAGATAACATTCTTCTGTGTATTATATTATTTTCTGCAATAATTCAAATCTTTATTGAGTTGAGGTTTGCTCGCTTACTATAAGGTAGAATGAGGTGATCTAAGTAGGTTTTGCTTAAATACATGTGTCTTCTTCCCATCAGAGTAAAAGAAGCCGAGGAGGTGTGTAGACAGAAGAAGGGAAAATCACTTTATAAAATAAAACCAAGACATGATTCTGGAATTGTAAGTATTTCACTTTACTGATTTTTAACTTGTTATTTTCTTTGGCTTTTAAATCCTATTTTCGTAATATATACAAACTCATAATATTTTAATTATTTTTCTACTAAGTGTGCATAAATAAGGAGCTTCTGACTTCAAGAATCTCCTCTTTCTTATGCCTTTAATCAGGCCCAGAAGGCTGGGAGGCTTGATATTCATTATTCAAAACTTAAGAATTAGGCTGCGGGTTGTGGCTCATGCCTGTAATTCCAGCACTTTGGGAGGCCGAGGTGGGCGGGTCATGAGGTCAGGAGATCAAGGCCATCCTGCCCAACATGATGAAACCCTGTCTCTACCAAAATACAAAAAAATAGCCGGGCATGGTGGTGTGTGCCTGTAGTCCCAGCTACTCGGGAAACTGAGGCAGAGGAATCGCTTGAACCTGGGAGGTAGAGGTTGCAGTGAGCTGAGATTGTGTCACTGCACTCCAGCCTGGCGACAGAGTGAGACTTTGTCTCAAAAAAAAAAAAAAAAAAAGTTAAGATAAATCTACTGAATCTACTGAGGGTGTGCATTTATGTGGATATGTGCATGTTGGCAGGGGCAGGGTGGGGAGACCATCTTTCACTTTCTTTATTACACACAGATCGCGGCACAGGCTGTATTTGAGCCATGAGTGATCATTATAGTTGGATTAGCTCCACTGGGATCTGAAACTTGCTGGGAAATGCCAAGAGCAGTGTGACGCTTTGCACAGGGTGCCCAGGGTGCCCAGACCCCGTTTATATCCACAGATGGCTCGGCAGGGTTGGCTGCCGGACAGTGGTCAGTCCAGAGACGGAGTTTAACAAGCTCATTTAAGTTTCATGCTGGCCCATTCCCCGCTTTAAAACAAAATGCCAGCTTGTCCACCCTGGGAGGGAAGGGCTTGGGTGAAATGACAAGGCTTTTCCGTGTGATACTGAGGTTGTTTTGTTGACTGCTTTGAGGGATTATCACTTGGTACCACAGTGTAGGTAAATGATGCTGTTTTAAATGAAAAGTTGAGTTAGGCCTTAAGGTAGGACCATTCTAAATTGAATTAGTCTAATGTAGTCTAAAGGGAAAAGACATTAAAATCATATCCCAAGTTGGGATATGATTAAATAGCCCTATTTTTTTAAGTTAGGAATTGTATCTTCATTTAGAAGCAATGATCCCTTCAGTTTCTCTGTATCAAAATGATCTTATCTAATGTTAACTACTACATGATAGCTCAGCTTCTTTTCTGCTCCTGTCTGATGCCTCAATCTTATAATTGCATTGAATGAGGAGGAATGGTTACTTATTAGTTAACCTCAGTCCTGCTATTGTAAGTACAGAAGATGATTAGAGTACGTTTACCATGAAGTGAAGCAGCTACTTCAGTTTTCACATTTATGTATTTGCATGTAGGACTGAGGATGAGAATGGTGAGTTTGACACTCTTTCGTATTGGTTAGAAGTTAAATTTTTAAAACTTTTCTTTTCTCAAAAGTATTTGGCGATTTGTCTTGAAAAAAGTGGTCAAAGATAACACAGAACCCACTTACATTTTTTTCCTTTATGGATTGGTAGACCTTTAACCTTGTCCCACAGAATTTGATCCAAATAAAAAGGTCCTTTTTAGGCTACTCTAAACTTCTCCCATTTTTAAAAGTTCTTTCTAACTATAACTTTTATCTGGTGTATTTGTTTTCAGAAAGCAAAGATAAGCATGAAAACTTGAACAATGAAAAGCAGAATGAAAATGAGTCATTGCAACGACTTTCACAAAATTCAGCTGACCTGAGGGTGGGAAGGAAACTACCGTCATTCTGCTCATGTTTCTTCTTGACCTCTTGCATAATCTTTTTGTTTTCTAGACAGTTCACTAATTGTTGAATTTTACTGTATATTCATATAAAAATACAAAAGTACTAGACCAGTGGAGAATTTGACGCCTTTTCTTTTTGTAAAAGTTTATGGTATTATACCGATAGACCAAAACAGCATGTATGAGAGGCAGTATCTGCACTAATTCTGAACATGCTAAACATTAACTAAAATTCCCTGTTGTGAGAATATTCCTCATCACAGCAAAAACACTTTCCTTTCTACTGACAACCAGTCCACGTCACAGCATTTAGACATATGGGTAAAATCTTATTTCTAGTGAATTGTTTGTATCAGTTTCATGTCTACGTGTAAATTTTCTATTTTAAAATTTGAGTACCATTTATAATCAGTGCTTTCCAAACTCTTGGGTTGCTCTCCATAGCTATATATTTGTGAAAGAAGATGGTCATTTTTTTACTGAAGTCATACAATGACTTGAGTCAGCTCATAATGCAAAACGTGATGGTTTTGTATGAGCTGGGTTTTTGGGTTTTTTTTTTTTTTCATTACTTTTAATGATCTTCGTTGCAAGTTATAGTTGTGGATAAAGGGGAAAATTTATTGCTCTTGCAAATCAATTATGGAAAGCAACTTAAGAAAAACAATGTTCTAAACCATAATTGTTTGTATTTATGTAAAGTATGGTCTCTTACTTTTTAGTTTGTAGTTTAAGTGCAAAGGAACAGTAGTGGTTATTTTCCTGTTGTTTTGTAGTCTTCCTGTCCCCTTCAGTCCCTCCAGTGTGTATATTACCATTCTCCAATGAAATAATAGGGCATTTAACAAAGATCGCTATGTGCAATACTGTATTTAGTGTTTCTATTTCAATTTTTCTAGGATGTTAATTTATATGAAAATAAAATGAATAATAAAAGAATAAAGATACTTGCAAAATACAGCTGTCATATTTAACATGGGGCGGGGAATAAGAGAAGGAGGGAAAGTAAGTTAGGCATGCTGCATATTCACCTGCACAAAAAGAAAAAACAAATGTGCCTACAGTTTCAGGGACTTAAGAACTTAAAGCCCATCAATGACACCTAAGTAAGAAATTCTGATAAAATATTTATTCCTTTGTGGCTTGAACTAGGATCTCTTCCCTGATCTCCCAAAGACCTTCTGGTCATTTTCAATCGGATGCCTCACCATGCCTTAAAATTCATCATGTGTGAATTGAAACTCAGCTTGTCATCTTCTCCCTCCATACCTGCTCGTTCTTGTGTATTATCTCTCTCAGTGAACAAAGCCACCGCTATTCATTCAGAAACCCAAGTTCATCTTTTGACATGTTACTTATCACAAATGCATACATTTGTCTCTGTCTTTTCTATTAAAGTCCTAGTTCAGAACCCTCATTAATTCATTGCTCTCATCTTCCAAGATTTGCCCTGCAACATATTTTTAAAATTTGAATCTACCTTTTTCTAAAATACAAATCTGCTCATCTGAATTTCCTACTTGAAGCATTTTGTGGCCACATACACTAAGACATGTGGCCTCAAAATATTATCTAAGTCTTTAATGTGGCTGACGGAGTCCTAAGCGGTGCCTACTTACCTTTTGAGTTTAGTGTCTTGACTTAAGCTATCTTGAATTCCAGCCTCCAGCCAAACTAAAATACCTCTAGACTAATTTCCTTTCCGCATGTTTTCCCTCAGCTTGAAACATTCTCAACATCTCATGGGTTCACTAATGATTGTATCTGAGTTTAGAAAGCGTTTGTTCCAGGACATCTCTTGACACTGGTCTCCCTGCCTCCTAGTGTGTGACAGACTCACTACATATTTACTCATGAAGGCACAATAGCAGTGTTAACTATGCCAGATGCTTCAGGGTACAAGCAGGTTGAAAATGGAATGAAGTCCCTTGTTTGCTGAAAAAGGGTAGTGGTAAACACTAAGGGTAGTGTTAAGGAAGTAGAAAAGGGAGGTTCAGTGCAGATTAATTATAATGAAGACATTTCAGTAGCTCCACGCTCGGAAGACTTTTCTGTCGTTCAAGAAACACTGTGCTGTGAGTTAAGAGTTTGGATTTTTCCTGTTTCCAAGTAGAAAAATAAGATGAAATATATTTTCAAAAGTATAGATGGAGGGTCGGAGGTGGGGGTTGCAAGAGAGTGCATGAACAAGAGGAATCTCTACGGAGTAAAGACAAGTGATCATGCCCCGTTTGTAGAGGGAAACCAAGCCAGCATCACTACCAGAGATGTGGGGCTTACCTACCAGTGAGAATCCACTGAAAACAGCTGCAGAGGAGGCCACAGGATACGGCAAACACTAGCCAGCCAGACACATTGTAGCAGGAGAAAGCAGACTGCACTGGGCCAGCTAACTTCTGAGTCATGTCTGTATCTGCAGTGTCTCTAATGTCACTGACACACAGCTCAGTGCCACCAAGAAAGCCAGGTTCTGGACTAGGAATGGGTGGATGCAATGGAAGATGACCAGACATAGAGAGAGAGAAGAGGAAAAAGAATGGGAGCACTCTCTCAAGACGCCTCTGCAAAACACACATCCAAAGCACAAGAGGAAAATTCTCAAGGAGAAAGAATAAAACAACTCAATAAAGAGCAAAATGAATTCACCTTTAAAATGCAAACAACAGGGCAAAACTTAAATAATAATTATATTTGGAATCTGTAGGCCAGGCGCGGTGGCTCACGCCTATAATCCCAGCACTTTGGGAAGGTGAGGCAGGTGGATTATGAGGTCACGAGTTCAAGACCAGCCCAGCCAAGATGGTGAAACCCCATCTCTACTAAACAAAAATACAAAAATTAGCCAGGCCTGGTGGCAGGCACCTGTAATCCCAGCTACTCGGGAGGCTGAGGCAGGAGAATTGCTTGAACCCAGGAGGCGGAGCTTGCAGTGAGCCGAGATCGCGCCACTGCACTCCAGACTGGGAGACAGAGCGAGACTCTTGTCTCAAAAAAATAATAATAAAATAAAAAGAAGTAACGTCTTTAAATTGTGGAAGGAAAGCAGTGAATTGAGACCATTAGGACCATTAGACCCACCTGAAACATCATTCACATGAAAGGGGAGAGAGAGATTTTCAGACATAGGAAAGGTACAGGAGGTAACTACGCCCAAAGCCTCACTGAAGCGTCTGCTGCGGGGCACATTTCAGCAAGGAAAAAGATGCAAACAAAGTGAGGGCCTGGGATTTAGGAAATCACAGAAACTATAGAAACTGGTGAAATAAAATCAACCCTAGAATGTGAACAGTAACAATTACAACTAATTTTTCATGTTTACGAAGGGCACTAAAATTTTAAATAGTAACAACTTGGGTGGGAGAAATTCAGGGAATAATTCAAACATGCGAAGGGGCATGCACTACTCTCTTCATTGATTCAGTTCAGCAAATGTTTATAGAGTGGTTAATGTGTGCCAGAAACTGGTGTAGGCTTTGGGAGTTGTGGACAAACAAAAAAATGTCCTATCCTCGTGGAACTTACGTTCTAATGAGGGAGACAAGCGATGTAAAATAATGTCAGGCAATATAATATTTAAGTAGGATGGCAAATAACATTCTCAAACCAGAATACCATTGAGAGTAAAAGTGAGGCTGTCACACCTGGAAAATCTCCATAAATTGATACCACACCCAGACAAACTCTGGTCACCCTATATATAAGCACTATGTGAGCTTTAAGTGTTATGAAAAGACATAGAAAGACCCTATCTCTTTCAAAAAAAAAAAAAAAAGTGGCCAAGTGTGGTGTCTCACATCTGTAATCCCAGCACTTTGGCAGGCCAAGGCCTTGAACCCAGGAGACAAGCCTGGACAGCTTAGGGAAACCTCATCTCTAAAAAGAAAAAAAAATTTTAATAGCCAGGTGTGGTAGCACTTGCCTGTGGTCCTAGCTACTCCGGAGGCTGAGGTGGGAGGATGACTTGGGCCCAGGAAGTGGAGGTTGCAGTGAGTTGTGATCACACCACTGTACTCCAGCCTGGGTGACAGGGTGATACCTTGTCCAAAAACAAAACAGGGAGAAGATGGTAATAATGAATATGTTTGGACTTTGTTACAAAAATATGAAAGTAAATATAAATTAAAAAGTTAGCACTATTCATTAAAAGAACAAAAAGAATTAAAGAAGGAATAAGGAAAAAAACCATATCAACTGAAGGTCAATCCAATCCAACTAAAAGCCAGAAAGGTAAGAAAAAACAAAGCCAAAAAAAAAAGTACAGTAAAAACAGAAGTGACTGTGGATAGTAGGTGGGAGAACTCGAGGGTAGGTGGATGGGAAAAAATTGTTAGAAGCTCTGAAAATCCTGTGCCATCATTCCTTGAACTACACCAGCCGCCATTAGCATTTCCACTTCCCAGCTAATCAGTGAACTCAGACTTTTGGAGGTTGCATTTGTTTCCTGTAAAACACAGTTAAGTAATCAAAAGCAATAGGAAGAGGTTTAATGTTTCAAAGTGGTGTGACAAAGGGGACATTCACCCCCTTCTCTCAAAAATCATTCCAAGGCAACAAGGAACAAATATGCATCGTCTTTGATTTATCTTCAGTTAAAATTAGAGGTATCGAAAACTCAAACCACAAAATATACAGAAGATCTGCCCAATGGATGTGCATGGAAAAAGGCAGAGAAGATGCTCGTGAAGACACATCTCAGAAAAAGCAAACAAAGTCTCGTTCTCCAAGGTGAAACCACGCCCTTGGGAAGTGTAATCTCAAACCGTTTGCAGTAATGGCCCTTGGTACACCAACTGGTATTAGACACTCTCCTGAATATAGCTGACTATTTTTTTTACATCAGGAAGGATGCCTACATGAGAAATCAGGCTGACAAATCATATTTGCAGGAAGATGTCTATCAATAAGACAAAGGTGGAGGAAGAGACCGCGAATTAGCGTAGTAAATACTAGAACAAGACACGCTCTCCATCCTACTTCATAAATGCAATGTTGTCTAGCTTGAAACACAACCCTACTCTCTCCCCAACACAAACTATTCAATATTTGCAAATAGCTGGCAAATAACATTAACACTGCTACCAAACCAACAAAGATTATTTAAGTGAGAATACGATAGGCCAACTTACTGAGGAATAGCAGTGAAAAAAATACTAAACACAGTTAGCAAACATCAGAAGGGCCATGGAGAAGTGGCGGTAATTCCTGGAAGGCTAGGATGATCATATGTGTATTGCCTTGCATATTTTAATATATGTGTATTTAAAAATCATATGCATGTGTGGAGAAAAAAAAACACAATTTCCTCAAAATGCTAACAAATTATTTAAGTAATTTTTGAAGAAAAAACTCTGAATAACATAAATATGTCCTTGAAGAATCAAATACCTCAAGGTAAAGTCAGCCTGGGGCATCAAGGGGAAGCTTTAGAACTATTTCTGGCCGGACACGGTGGCTCATGCTTGTAATCCCAGCACTTTGGGAGGCCAAGGTGGGCGGATCACGAGACCAAGAGATCGAGACCAGCCTGTCCAACCTGTTGAAACCCCATCTCTACTAAAAATACAAAAATTAGCTGGGCATGGTGACTTGCGCCTGTAATCCCAGCTACTCGAGAGGCTGAGGCAGGAGGATCACTGGAACCCGGGAAGCAGAGGTTACAGTGGGCCGAGATTATGCCACTGCACACCAGCCTGGGTGACAAGAGCAAGACTCCTCCTCAAAAAATAAAATAAAATAAAAAATTTTTAAAAAGAACTATTTCCATTAAAAATCAGGGACAAGAGCAGGCTGTCTACTTTCACCTGCTATTTATCACTGTTCTGGCAATGAACAAAAAAAGGTACAAGATGGAAAAGGAAGAGTAAAGTTAATTTTTATTTGCTGTTTATTAGATTATATGCTCAAAAAACAGACAATAATCAAGCAACTATTAAAGATAATAATAGAATGACATAAACAGACTAGGTCAAAAATTAATATACAGAAATCAAGAACTTTCGTGTAAACAAACAATACCCAGTCAGAAGAAAATTGGGAAATATCCCCACTTAAAATAGCAAACAAAAAATCCAAATAATATGGAATAACTGTAATAAGAAATGTGTAAGGTCTATATGAAAATAGTCGAGAGACGCACAAAAATGGAAGGGCATTGACAATGCCAGTACTCCCTAAACAAATTATAAATTTAATATAAATTTAGTGCATGCCAGTACTTTTAATGCGATCCAAATAAAAACACCTGCAGAATGTTTTGTCGGGGGAAGATGGAGGGTGAGAACTAAAGAAGTTGACTTCAAAGTTTGAACATAAAAATAAGCAAGAACAGTCAAGGTTTTGGGGAGAAACAACTAGTGGAAAGAGAAACTGGCCCAATTACATTTTACACATGTTAGAAAGTGACAATAAGTGTTTGTAATAGCAAAACATTGGAAATGTCTAAATAATGAAGTAATGTTTAGGCTTTAAAAGAGAAAAAACAGCCGGGTGCAGTGGCTCACACCTGCAATCCCAGCACTTTGGGAGACCGAGGTGGGTGGATCACCTGAGGTCAGGAGTTCGAGACTAGACTTAGTAAAAATACAAAAATTAGCCAGGCGTAGTGGCAGGTGCCTGTAACCCCATCTACTCGGGAGGCTGAGGCAGGAGAATCACTTGAACCTGGGAGGTGGAGGTTACAATGAGCCGAGATTGTGCCATTGCACTCCAGCCTGGGCAACAGACCAAGACTCCATCTCCCCCGCAACAAAAAAAAAAAGAGAGAAAAAACAGACCCTTTACGTACTGATGTAGATGTTCAACGTTTTGTTAAGGGGAAAAAAAATCCATAAAAAGTTTCTATCTTTGTCATTGGGAGGAAAAATCAGGAAGAAAAACAATGTTTATAGTACATTCTCATTTATCAAAAAATGATGGCAGCATGATTACTGAATTTCTAGAAATTAACATACATAGAATATCTCTGGAGTCATTGACAAGAAACTGATTATTAGTTACTTCTGGAGAAGAAAAATAGGTAGAATTTGGGATAGAGGAGAGAGAATTTTAATTGTTATTTCCTTTGATTCTTTTGGATTTTGTATGAGATGAAAACAATATAGAAATATTTTATAATTAATTTCGTGGAACTTATCTCATTTCAAATATCAAATGACACCCAGCTGGTCAATTCTGTTAAATCAAGGAGACAATACAGGTTGGGTGGTTTACGTGTTTCCACATCATAATATCAACTCTATCAGATATCCTCTCCAAGTACAATCAGGACAATTCTCACTCTAGACCACTACAGAGAGCTATCTGTAAGGGTAGCAAGCCAATCTTGTTTCCCTGTTGCCAGAATGAAAAAAAAGTCGGGGTCATCTGTAGGCCACTGGGCATATTTTCTCCTATGGTGGTCTGATTGTGACAGTAACATTGGGCTTTTTGTTTCACAATAGGCCCATTTTGGTTCTACTTGTGCAAAACTCCCTTTCACCTCAATTTTGGAGTTGCTTCATGCTGCCCTCCTGGACTATGTAAATGTTCCTAATTTACAGCTCCACTCCTATCATACGCTCTAAAGTTTTCCAGAGGTTAACATCACTTTCTAATCCAGGCAATGGATCATAGGAGCAATTTACACTTTACATGTTAGTCAACAATGAGAATTATCTGTTGGTTTCAGGCTTTTTGGAGTCAGAAACTGGCAATATACTTAAACATGTCCCAACAAGCCCTATGATAATGAAGTTTAATTAATCTAAATTAGGCCCTGCAATACTTGTTGTTTCCTATCCATGTATTTTACCTTATAAATGCTGTCTGTAATTTGTCAGCATACCCTTAAATTAGGGAGTTCATATTTTTCAAGCAAAGAGTGAGAATAAAAAAAAAAATGAGTATTTAGCTTACAGAATTTCAGGATAGATCTAGAAATAGACCCCATCCACAGAGTTCCTTCCAGCACAAGGAAAACCAGACGTGTGGTGCCGATGGTAACACAAATTGTATATTCTTTGGCTCCTTAAATAAAACAAAAATTAAAATATATATATACCACGGTGAAAACAAAAACAGAAAGCAAGAAACTCCAGATGTAAATATTTGGATAACTCTCAAACCTTTTTGTTAGAGTTTCAAACATCAAATTTAAAATCTCCAGCCCTGATTAGACACCCAATTCATAATTTGGTATCCAATATCCCCTTCCCACAAATTAGCCATTGCATCATGTTAAGTAACTGTGGTCTTGCTAGATAAAGAATGTCCTGGCAGCAGAATATGACAGATAAAGGTGGTGGTTTGAAGACTTCATGTGTGCCTAGTTTATTAAACACACTCTCCTTGCCTTCAGGAATGTGAGTTGGGAGTGGGGCTCAGGCCATCAGTGCGTCATCAGGAAGGTGTGGCAAAGCTCAAAGAACAGAGCAAGGAGGGTTGCCACCAGGAAGGTGAAGAGGAGCTGGAATTGTCCATGGCAACAGATACGCATGGGAGGAGGGAGGTTTAGAAGCGAGAGGAAGGCAGTGAAATGAAGGATCCAAAGGTCCCACTTTTACATCAGGCAACGGGCAGACATTGCCTGAGAAATGTTACTCATTTTCTCTGATGTTTCTTCATCTCTGTACTCTTACAAATTTTTTTTTTTTTTTTTTTTTTTTTCTGAGACAGAGTTTCACTCTTGTTGCCCAGGCTGGAACGCAATGGTGCGATCTCAGCTCACCGTAACCTCCGCTTCCAGGATTCAAGCGATTCTCCTGCCTCAGCCTCCTGAGTAGCTGGGGTTACAGGCATGTCCCACCACGCCTGGCTAATTTTGTATTTTTAGTAGACGGGGTTTCTCCATGTTGGTCAGGCTTGTCTCAAACTCCCGACCTCAGGTAATCCGCCCGCCTCGGCCTCCCAAAGTGCTGGGATTACAGGCGTGAGCCATTGTGCCTGGCCAAAGCAATTTTGTAATTGACAAATAATAATTGTACATATGTATGGGGCACATAGTGATGTAACATACATAATGTATAGTGATCAGATCAGGGTAATTGGCGTATCTATCATCTCAGATTTTTATTATTTCTTTGTGTTGGGAAATTTCAATACCCTCCTTTTAGCTATTTAAAATGATATAACATATTATTGTTAACTTCCTATTTTTCTAAAGAAGCACTTTCTAAGGTTGCTTGGCCCCGTGTTCCTCCACTGCCCCTATTAGAAGTCTCATATATGGGCTGGGTGTGGTGGTTCAAGCCTGTAGTCCCAGCGTTTTGGGATGCTGAGGTGGGTGAATTGCTTGAGCCCAGGAGTTGAAGGACCAGCCTGGGCAACATAGCAAAACCCCAACTCTACAAAAAAAAGAAAAATTAGCCAGGCATGGTGGCATGCACCTGTAGTCCCACCTACTCAGGAGGCTAAGGTGGGAGAATCTCTTGAGCCCGGGAGGTTGAGGCTGCAGTGAGCCAAAATTGCGCCACTGCAGAGGACACAGCAAGACTCCGTGTCAAAAAAAAAAAAAGAGAAAGAGAGAGAGTTGGAGGAGACTTGACTGATTGAGACCAGGGCCATGATCCCACCACTGCACTCCAGCCTGGGTGACAGAGTGAAACCCTGTCTCACAAACAAAACAAATTTTAAAAAGTCTCATGTATGTTCATGAGTTTAGTTACGATCTTTTTGCTCCAAAATCAGTTTCTCCAGATCCCGCTGCTCACATAAATTTGTCGTATTTCTTCGGACAGGGAAAAAGTTTCATTTACATAAATGTTTCACTGTCACCACAGACTCAGCATCTATGAAAACCTGCCCCAGTATTTTCTATGACCGGATCCTCATTTACACTGGGCTCCCCATCTGCTGCACTAACATCCCTCTTTCATCACCGCATTCTGTGACTACTTCACACATTTGTCTCTTCTTTCAGACCCAATTCTATGACCTGGTCTGGCCCTAACCTTCAGTTTATGTTGTCGCAAGAGCCCCTGAGCTGGCCTATCTGGACTCAGATTCTGTTCCCCCCAGTCACCTAGCATGTCATGACTGGAATAAACCTTGATTCAATCTATCAGCGATTTTCTATTTCCTACGATGTCAGGTGGAACTTGCTCTGCCTCTTTTTCAAGGCCCTCCATATTCTTTCTTCTCTGTCTCCTCCTTCCCCCCATGCTGCAGCCCCCACGCCTACCCCTAACACACAGGGAAAGGAGATTATTATGGTGCTCCCTGCAGATACCCTCTTCAGGGCTGATGCACCCATCCCATCTCACCATCTCACCTGGCTGCTGACCCTCGCTGAAACTAACAGTGGGATCCTCACTGAGATTTGCCCTTAGAGGCAACACATGCCCCATCCTAGGGATGGCTTGTGCGCAGTGACTGAGGGATGTGGGCTACAAAAACCTGTCTCTCTTTCTTCAATTTGGCACCACTCTAAAATGCGCCCCCCAGCTCCAGAGCTCCCCATAGGATCAGACAAGTCCTCAGTTGTGACCTGATGGCTTTTCCCACCGCACAGTCCTCATGTGCTTAGAGGCGTCTGTTCTGCAGGTGTTCCCCCAATAAACCTTCTGCTCACAACTCTGGCTCAGAGTTTGGAAAACCAATCTAAGATAGACAATTCCAGTTCCCAGAGAAGGAAACTCGAACCCAGGATTTGGAGAAAGCTCAGTCGCTGGGTAGCTGCTGAGTATGGGTCCTGGCGTGCTGTGGCCGTGCATTGTTAAAACTCTTCCCAGAGGTAAGTCAGGATGGGATGCTGGTTGGGGAACTCGTGGCTGGTGCAGTATTGACACAGGCAGAGGTAAATCAGGATGGGATGCTGGTTGGGGAACTCGCGGCTGGTGCAGTATTGACATAGGCAGAGGTAAATCAGGATGGGATGCTGGTTGGGGAACTCACGGACTGGTGCAGTATTGACACCAGAACTCAAATGAAATTATTTAGACAGATAATGAGGGTAAGAGAGTCCTCAATAAAGTTTCCCTTTTCATAAAAAGCAGCCCCAAAATCTTTTTTTTTTTTTTAATAACAAAGAGCAGCCTGAAATATCAAGCTGCAGATATAGAAAAGCAGCCAGAAGCTTGCACAGGAGAATGCCGGCAGCTGTGCCGATAGGAAAAGGCACCTGGGGACCAAGCATGTTCTACAGGGAGGCTCGATCTTTGACAGGGAGGCTCGATCTTCCCTTTTCTTTGTCACTTGTGTGCAATCAGGGAACAGGCAGGGAGATAACTCATCTGCATAATAAAAGATGAGGGTGGGGCGGCCAGCTTCACTATGTAAATGACACACCTAATCCAACCAATCCGTTGCACCCTATGTAAATCAGACACTGCCTCCTCAAACTCATCTATAAAACCAACTGCATCTCCCCACGAATGGGGACATCCACTTGGAACCCTCTTCCTCTGCACGAGGGAGCTTTTCTCTTTTGCCTATTAAACTGCCGCTCTTAAACTCACTCCTGTGTGTCTACATCCTTGATTTCTTTGGCATGAGTCAATGAACCTCAGGTGTGACCCAGAGGAATGATGCTGCTTCGATATATTTGGTGCTTAAAAGTTGTGAGGGGCAGAGTGATTATAAGGGCTTTGGGATTGGGTACCTGCTTACAAGTGGCATGGACTTGTTGAAGAGATAATAAAAGAATCAAAGTGATTAATCACCAATTCAGACAGAATGTAAAAGCCCTAGATAGGGTCTTCTAGCTAGCATTCAGTTAAGCCCCAGTCTCCTGCAGTCAGAAGAAGACTCAGTTGTAAAAAGGAGCTCTGTTTCAGAGAATTGTGTATTCTCAGCTTCAGCAAGTCTCTTGTCCCAAGATTAGAACCCTAATAGGGAAGTAGAACCCCTAAAATTGGGAGAGGAGTACTTGGGTAGATGCAGTTGGAACTCTCAAAGTCCTCTGAGCCTGCTAGGTCTGTTGTTAGCCTCTTATCTCTGCTGGGGATCTGCTGCATTGGCCAAGGGAGGAAACAGAGTATATGGTGAAATCACAGCAGGAGCTGGGAGAAGGATGGGAATGTGTCCCAAGGCTGCTGTATCAAGGAAGAAGAGCAGGACATTACACTGGATAATGCTTATCATCATGGGAGCAGTCTCCTGTGATTCAGGATTTGAACCTGTGGAAAAATCCCCCAGGAATGGTGATAATAAGCTACTAGGATGATTCTTGGAGTGTCTCAAACGCTTTGATTCACACTCCATGAAATAGAAATGTAAGAACTTCCATGGTGCGTGATGGATAAAACTACCCTAAGGCTCAGAGAAGTGGGCGTGCCAAAGTGGGTTTGTTCTGTAAAGCTATGAAAACTAAACCACTCACCAACTGTGTTCCCAGGAAGGTCTCTAGTTACCAAAGCTATGATGCTTGTGTTCATGAGAGGGGTAGCAGCTCTAGTGCTCAGCAGTGCCATCATCTGTAGGCCAGGGATAACTGTAGGAAGAGATGCTGCTATAAAACTAGGTTCCCTGAGGGACGCGAGAATACCAAGATCTCAACATAAAATGAGCCAGGTTGTAATGTTTACCTTTCAGAAATGGGCACAGTCATTGCAAAGAGGGGTAGGACTGTAGTGGCACCCGTGGACTCCCAATTTGAAAATGGTTACTAGAACATGATGCTTCTGAAGGCAAGATGGATAGGGGGTTGTAGGGGGAGGGAAACAAGAAGTATTGCTTAATTTACACAGTCAAAATAAATCAGTAAAGGAAAATCAGAGGCAGAGGGCAGAATCTCAATGAAAATCGCAATCCCTTGTTCGGTTTCCAGATCAGACCTGAAACCCATTGGCTGAAGAAGTGGCTGATTCCTTATGACCCGGCAATACCAGGGCAAATCTATTCATTTGTTATTTCCCTACTTCTTAACCAGGGAGCTCTCAGGATGACTTTATTCAGGTAAATGTGGTTTGGGAGAGAAGAACGCTCAGCGCTTTTGAGAATTATTGAATACTGCGTCTGAACTGACGCCAATACCTGGAGGCCCAGTGAACCACCATGGCTCCCTACTAATGTAGAGTCATGTAGGGTCTGCTAGAGTCCTCCAAGCTCTGGCTCTCAGTGGGCCCACGGGTCCACAGACTAACCTAGTGATCCTTTCCCTCATTTCCAAATACGTAATTAGAAAGGGCACTCTTGGTAGTTTGAAGAACCCTCACATTGATTCTTGAGTTCTTAGGTAAGAGCTATCGCGGTGGAGAAAGACTAATGGAAGACTCTGAAGCTGCTCCCCAGCCTAGAAAAAAAGAGTAAATAAAACATGATGCTAATTCCAGAAGGAATCAGGGAAATGATGAACCCGTCAAACACTTTAGTACTGTAGCAGCCCTGGCTATATTTCCATTTACTTCACCATGCTGGCTCCTACGGAAATCAAGGGGAACATGGCAGGATGTCCCAGCAGTAGCCCCAGTTACTCCTGCTGCACTCAGTGTGATCTCTTTGCTAAAGCAGATTAAAACAACCTCCAGAACTTTACCTGGCAAGCGTGTTTTCTGTCATCCCAATAGGTGGGAGGACCAGAGGTAGTCTGCCTTCCAATGGGATGAACAGTTTATGTTTATGACCTTGTCCCCGGACTATGTAAGTTATTACGCTCTTGGTCAAAACGTAAACTGAAGGGACATTCTGTAAATCACTACACAGATCCATCATGTGATTGGCATCATGTAACAGGACCAGATGAGAAGTATGGGGCAAGTTATGCTGGAGGACTTGGTAAGCGCACACTCCATACACCTTAGAAAGTGGGCAATAAACCTTATCAAAATCCAGGAAACTTCTGATTCTGGGTAAGATCCATTAGACATATTTTTTTCCTATTCCCTCCACTAAAATCTGCAGATGTTATGTGTGTGTGTAAGTGTATACACTATATACACTATACCCTTTATAGACACCATTCTCTACTTTTTCTCACACAATATATACACTATACACTATATATATATTGTGTATATACACATGCACACACACATATAACAAACATATGAGGCTGTAGAAGGTGGAGAAAAGAAGGCAGACAAGGTAGAAAACTCAGGATTCAAGGAGTGGTATGGCAGTGATTTCCCTGGTTTTGTTTGTTTTGCCTTCTATTCTAGACTAAATACTAATGAAGTCAGTAACATCAATGGATACAAAAAACAACAACAAAAATAAGCACGGTTTGCCATATTTTGTTTTTGATAAGTTGAATGGGCATCTGCTCTGTGTGGGAAGCAGGGTGAAGGGGTGACAAGGTTGGGGATTAAGGAGAATTCAGAAGATAACATGATGAATAAGACATTTTAGGCTGCTCTGCCTATGCAGTAGGAATTCTTTATTCCTTTACTTTCTTAATAAACTTACTTTCACTTAAAAAGTTTTCATTGCATTATTTATGACTTGGTCTTATTGCTATCACTCATGCAGACATTAATAATCAGTGGTGACAGGTCATTCATTAAATAAGCTTTCTGGGAATATATACATTCTAAGTTGTTCACACAATAGCAAAAGTCATTTTCATTGACTTTGTAACTTAAAAATCAGTTGACCAACTTCAAAAACAAGTGAGTTGAAATATGTTAGCACACAGTGAAATATTCTGTCCCATTTAATAAACGAAGATGAACTATTTACTAGGAAGTTGAGTTTAATTCCTTTGAAGTCTACACAGTGGATCAACCATGTGCAATTTGATTCTGAATTTTATTTTATTTTATTTTATTTATTTATTTATTTATTCATTCATTTTTTTTTGAGACAGAGTCTCACTCTGTTGCCCAGGCTGGAGTGTAGTGGTGCGATCTTGGCTCACTGCAAGCTCCGTCTCCTGGGTTCAGGCCATTCTCCTGCCTCAGTCTCCCCAGTAGCTGGGACTACAGGCACCCCTCACCATGCCCGGCTAATTGTTTTTTGTATTTTTAGTAGACACGGGGTTTCACCGTGTTAGCCAGGATGGTCTCCATCTCCTGACCTTGTGATCCGCCTGCCTGCCTCAGCCTCCCAAAGTGAGCCACCACGCCTGGCCTGGATTTTATTTTTTATTGATAGTTGAGTTTTCTTGAATGGCAGATTAAGTCAATTCATAGAAAAATGCAGGCGCTGTAAACTAAGAAATATTTATATGAAGAAATGGTGGAACTCATGAGAAGTAAATGTGAAAATGAACAAAACTCAGGACAAGTGTGTCCCTAGTGCTAACGGGGAGACTAATGGTGGGCTTCCATTTGCTGCAGTTTCTCAAGGCTTCCTTGTTTAGTGTTTCTCATTCAGCCAGCACGTGAGAATACTCTGTCTTCAGCTGGTGGGGGATCTGGAAGAGGCTTGGAAGCTCCCAAAGACCAGGATTGAGGGCCACCTCCATCACTTCTGCTCCTTGGATGCCTGATTCTAATTATCTTAGAAGATTCCAGACTCCAAAGGAGATCATGTGACATAAGCCAGAGGTTGAACTCACTGCGGTTGAACAAAAACACTCTGAATCCACAGTGCTGTTTCACGGCTCACTGCAACAAGTTAAAAATTCCACTTTTATGGCACATCACACCAGGATCACATATAATCCTAGATTATCTTTATTTGTTCTATAATTTAATAGTATACCTATAAAATAATTACATTATACTTATAGCTTTTCTTCATTTATAAACAAAACAAAAAAATTAAATACAATTTGAGCCATTATAAGGTAAACTTTGTACATACGATAACCCCCAGAAGGAGCTTCACACTGCAGCATATCATATTGCTTTCATTGCTACACCCACAACTGGGTTCGAAGAGAGTGTGCTCGTGTTTGCATTCTGTAAGTTCTTACCTTAATCCCTCCCCTATCTGTGTGGGTTCCGTGTTAATCAAATGATAGGGGTTGGCTCTGCAGCTGGTCAGAGACTCTCCTCCACTCACCTCCCACTCCACCCCTAGCCTCCATTACAATCACGTAAATTTCCTTCCTTCACAGCTTTTCTGCTGCGTGTTCTGCCACCGAGTCAGACTTGAGGTTTTCCGCTAAATGCAAAAATCAATCCTGACCTTGAACACCCTTCTCTCCATTTTCTCTCTATCCTCAGGTTCCAGCCCTCAAGGATTTCTTTTGATTTCTGCCTCCTGAGTTCAGGCTGTATACACCCATTTATGAAACCAAGAGGCCCTCTGCAACAGTACATTCTTGCTCAGGTCTCATGGTGTTGCAGAAGTGACAGAAATGGACCTTGCGGTGCAGTGGCCTGAGATAGATTCACTAACCCACCCCACCCCAATCCTTGCTCTTCAAGTGAATGTCTCTAGATCCACCATCACTACCTAGTATCAGGAAGCCAAGTCCCCACAGCAGCTTGCAGAGGGTCCCTCTCACATACTAGGGAAGTGGCCCCTCACAGGAGCACTTGCTGGGGAATCATCAGTGAAAGGTTTGCAAAGTTTACTGATTCCCACCAATGGCAGCCTCATTCACATTTGTCAGATTCCATAAGCATTACTCACAGGGAAGCCTTCCTGGGGCAACTGAGCAAAGGGATCTAGAGGAAGTACAATTTTGCTGGAAAATAAGTTATGTCTACTTCCTTATATCAAGAGACCACAACATGGAAACTTCAATAATTCATTATAAAAACAAAAGGTGACCTGATGTTTGTTCGTCCCTTTTGAAGTCTATTCTTTGAAAAGGAAGCAAGTTTTGTGCAGAACAGTTCAACTAGATTACTATTCCATATATTTTATTCCTTATTCCCTTCTATACCACAAAGCGACTCAACTCCTTATATGTTTAAATATCCCTTTCTTTTTCTCTTTCTTTTAACAGGAAATAGTTTTTGCTTAGTGTCACGGCAGTGAAAATAGTATACCGCTTCACTCCACATATGCATATTCCACATTACAGGGGCTTTCGAGTTTCCGGTCATCAATCTCCCGACGAATGCCCCTCCCTATACCTATCCATCCCAAGCCAGTTTCTACATTGTGCTGCAATGTTTTAGTAACTTCAGTGAAATAATATTCAAAGTAAAAATCACGACTCCTCCCATCTCCCTGCCCAATCTAAAATAGGTGCATGACAGTGAATTGCTGACCAGGCATTTTTTTTTTCTGAGTAAAACACCTTCTGGGCAGATCATCGCCTGCTCTCATCCTTACTCAGAATGGTGCTGCAAGCCAGAGTCAAAACATGTGAAATAATACATGAATAGGTCTATAATACTTTTTAACAGCTCTTTACAATATACGGTCACTTATAAAACCAGCGTTAATATAGAGACCTTTGTGTGTGATAATATTCTAATTGCAGCAATAATAGCATGCACACCAGAGTTCATCTTTAGTCCACAAACAGGGGGTGGGGACAGTGAGGAAGAAGAGGCGGTGGTGACTGAGGGTGGGGGATTGTGCAGCCTGCTGTGCTCAAGGTTTCCCGGGAAGCCCACTTCGGGATCCAAGTGGCTCAAGTCGTCTTCTTGGTATCAGGTTTATTAGGAGACGCCCCTGTGCACCGACATATTTATGGAGGTTGTACATATCCCCATCACAGCAGCAGCCGAGGGCAGCCTGCCAGTCACAAGAATGAGCGCTTCCAGCCAGAGGTCCAGGGACCAGCAGGAGAGGTCTAAGGGGCAGCTCAGAAAAGTGACGCATCCTTCACTTCGCGCGGGAAGGGGGCGAGCTGGAGTGCAGGGGGCGGGGGCGGGGCAGAGAAATCCTTGCTTTTCCACATGGTGGAAACATCAATGTCGGATTTACAGTGCATCACCTTGAAAGGTCCTCTCTGACTGCTGGGTGGCGGGTGGTGGTTTTCCAGCATTTTCCTTCGGGCCTGATCCACCACCTGGTTTCGGGGGGCACAGGTGGGGCCCGGGGTCGGTCAGGAACACATCAGCAAAAGCTCCACTTGCGATCCACCTTTGTGACAAGGACACCGTCAGCCCTAAGAGACGTGCTTGCTGCTGAGGGGGGACACCAGGCAGCGTGAGAGTGGGCTCGGAGGGCAGGGACAGAGGTGGCGGCGGCGCCACCCAGCGGCCGGGCGCGCGCGGGGCTGAGCTGCGTCCGGCCCGGCGCTCACTGCTTGTCCGAGTCGCTCAGGTTCACGGACATGCAGCGGCACTGCTTCACCTTCTGGATTTTCTTGAGTCGGAAGGGTGGGTCCAGGCCGGGGCACTCGAGCTCCACGAGGACGGAGGTGACGCGCTGAGGCTTGCAGAAGGCGCAGGACTGGAAAGACTCCTCCTCCTTCTTCACGTGCCGCGGGATGTAGAAGGAGTTGCACTGGCCGTAGCAGAAGCGGTTGAGGATGGTGCGGCTCCGGCAGCCCTCCTCGCTCACCGTCTGCCGCAGCGGCTGCGTCTTGCACCAGTCACTCTTGAGGTACTTGCGCTCGGTGACCACCAGGGCCTCCTGGCTGGAGGCCAGCACCTCCTTGATCTGGTGCTGCCATCTCTCCGAGTTGTTGCTGCTGCCGTCCTTGTAAGGCGAGGGGATGGCGCCCGCCGGCCGGTTCTTCCGGGCTTCCGCCACCTTCACCAGCACGGCCACCAGGAACAAGGACAGGGAAAGCTTCCAGAACATCCTGCAACGAGAAAAGAGAGGGGCTGGCTGTGAAGGTCGTAGAGTAGGGGCTCGATCTTTTTTTTTTTTTTTTTTAATTTTAGACATGGTCTGGCTCTGTTGCCCAGGCTGGAGTGCAGGGGCACGTAGCTTGCTGCAGCCTCAAACTCTGGGATCCTCCTGCCTCAGCCTCCTGTGTGGCTAGAACTACAGGCTTGCACCACCACGCCCATCTAATTTCTTTTTATTTCTTTTGTAGAGATGGGATCTCACCATGTTGCTCAGGCTGGTCTGGAACTCCTGACCTCAAGTGCTCCTCTGCCTCGTTCTCGCAAAGCCCAGGGATTGTAGACCTGAGCCACGAAGTCTTTTTAATGCTGTACGGTTTTACTAGCAGTGTCAGTCAGGTGGGGCGTGGCTGACTGATGGCTGCCCAGGGGCAGCCGGAGGTGAAAAGGGATTCAATGGTACAAGTGTAGACAGTTAGGACTCCGCCCCAAATAATGCCTGGAAGGCAAGGAGGCAAACAAAATGGCCAGTAACTTATGCAGTAAATGCAGTTGGGAGACATACACATGCTGAACAGTTACAGAATTACAAAGCAAATGCTGGGAAGAGAGAACTCAAGCCAGTTTGCAGAAGTACCAATGATAGTTAATACTCAACATTTACTGTGTTTCACCATGCGCCTAGTGCTGGCCTAAGTGTACATCTCATTTACATGTATCTCTCATTCATCTTAAAAATAGCCTTCAGTTGGAAGTGGTGTTATGACCCCTACTTTACAGTGAAGGAAACTGAGGCTGGGGCCCGCAGAAGTTGAGTCATTTACCTGAGGTCACACAACCACTCAACAATGCCCAGGATTTGAAGCCAGCCAGGCATCTACCTCCAGAGCCATCAGAGTTAACCAGCAGACATGGATATGATTACAAAAATCAGTAAGTACAAAACAGAGAGAAGATGGGTGTCATTCACAAGTTTCTTTAAAAATGAATATTAAAGATAGAACTGGACAAAGGCTAGGAAAATTACTAGTTGCATCTGTATTATTACATATGAATAATAACATTAGCATTTAAGATCTGCACACAGATATTCAAATCATTCAAATGAGTCATAAATTAGAGTCTCCTAGTAGAAACCAATTCCCAGGTGTGAATTAAGAAATTTCCCTAGTTGTATTAAAACTGTCTGGTGACAATGCGAAGTTTGTATTAGGAGACTATGACACAAATTCAATAGGAATGGGAATCGGAGAGAAATTATTCTTACGCTATCTAAAACGTGGCTTGCAGGGGGTAAGCCAAAATCTGACTAAAGTGAAAGACAGACTTCAAAGTGTAATTCACGTTTTAAATTTTTGTATTTTTATTAGTAGCCCCAAGGAACACTAATACCCAGCAATATAGAGGACTCCGATCTCTTTTTACAGCTGTAGCCACCAATGTAGCTGTTACCAACATCATCCTCCTCTTTACGTTTACTCATTTCCTCTGTTTTACCATCTCTAGGACTCCATGAATTCCCATTCTTTTAACATGCATACCCTAAAATGGACATGTAACAATTATATATATATCTCATATGTATCATACAGTAATGTATATTCAGTTATGATGTTATTTTTATCAATCATGAGTATATAGAAATGACTAAAATCGGATATTAAGTATGTTAAATGTTTGAATATTTTACGTCTTACATATATCCATGCTAATGGCAATAGCGAATATTTATTGGTTCTCAAAGCACATCAAACACAGTTTCCTTTGATGTATAAACGTATTTAATGATCAGAGTTCTATGAAGTAGGTACTATCATTTTCTGCATTTTATGGATGAGGACACTAAGGCATTGACAGGCTGCCAAGATTCTACAGCCAGTATGTGAAATGTTTGAATCCAGGCATCCTGGCTCCAGAATCTGAGCTCTGGGTGAGTGTAGCTGCCTCTTTGTTAAAAATATTCACGTTAAAATATCTATGCTAAAATTATTTCTCTGAGTCTTAGTCTGTCTAAACCACAAGACGCCTTTGCATGCTACCTCAGAGATGATTCCTTTATTCATCAAGTATTCATGGAGCATTTATTCTGGAGTAAGCACT
Source organism: Macaca nemestrina (assembly GCF_043159975.1). Taxonomy (NCBI): domain Eukaryota; kingdom Metazoa; phylum Chordata; class Mammalia; order Primates; family Cercopithecidae; genus Macaca; species Macaca nemestrina. Next base: position 8,668,733 of record NC_092125.1, on the reverse strand, counting down.
GTGATAGGCTCACTGCAACCTCTGCCTCCCGAGTTCAAGCAATTCTCCTGCCTCAGCCTCCCAAGTAGATGGGATTACAGGTGCGTGCCACCAGACCTGGCTAATTTTTGTATTTTTAGTAGAGACAGGGTTTCGCTATGTTGGCCAGGCTGGTCTCGAACTCCTGACCTCAAGTGATCCGCCCGCCTCGGCCTCCCAAAGTGCTGGGATTACAGGCCACTGCGCCAGGCTAGGGCAAAGTTCTCACAGGGTCGGACGAGCCTTTACAAGATCTCCCCTTTCCCCCGCATCTCACCAGCCTCCTCCATCCTCTCTCCCACTTGCTCACTCTGCTCCAGCCATACTGGAAACAGCCTATCTGTTTCTAGAATGAGCTTGGCATTCTTCTGCTCTAGAGCCTTACCTTGTCTTTCTCCCAAATGTCTACTTGGCCTTCTTCCTCACAGTCTTCAACTCTTTGCTCAGTTACCACCTGTGTAGCAAAGGCTGAGTGTTACCTTCACCACCATCCTGGACTTCACCATCTCCTCCTTCCCTGCTTTATCTTCCTCCAGGGAACTTATCATCTAATGAGATAGTATTTCATAATCTCACTTGTTTTTATTGTCTGACTTTTCTCCTGGGAATGTAAGGTCCAAGAGAGAAGTTCTGCCTGTTTTGTTCATTGCCATGTCTCCTGCTCTCAAAACAGTGCCTGGTGTACACTAGGCACTCAATAAATGTGTTAAGGCCAGGCGCGGTGGCTCATGCCTGTAATTCCAGCACTTTGGGAGGCCAAGGTGGGTGGATCCAGTGAAGTCAGGATTTGAGACCAGCCTGGCCAAAATAGTGAAACCTCATCTCTACTAAAAATACAAAAAATTAGCTGGGCGTGGTGGCACACACCTGTAGTCCCAGCTACTCAGGAGGCTGAGGCAGGAGAATTGCTAGAACCCAGGAGGCAGAGGTTGCGGTGAGCCGAGATTGTGCCATTGCACTCCAGCCTGAGCAACAAGAGTGAAACTCCGTCTCAAAAAAAAAAAAAAAAAAAGTGTTGAATGAAATATGGATACTATATGGGTCATTGCCTTCAACAAGCCTGTAATTAAGAAGCTAGAGAAAGGCGTACAAATGACTGTGTGACGAAGGTGTATCGGAACAATGGCCTGGGTCCTCGCGGTAGTGATCCTGTGACCAATGACATCTGAATCACCTTACTTTACGGTGCACGTTCCTGGGCTCAAGAAGCATTATTTTTTTTTAAAAAAGTTTTAATTAAATTTGTTTTAGTTTTTAATTTGTGTGGGTACGCAGTAGGTGTATATATTTATGGAGTACATGAGATCTTTTGGTACAGGCCCCAAAGCATTCTGAGTCAGTCGTGTTGGGGTGGGTTTCAGATCTGTGTTTCTAAAAATTGCCTCACATAATTCTGATGGGATCCAATGGCCACAAAAGATAGTGAAGGCAAAAGGAAAAAGCATTGGTTCTACCTGGAGAAAGAGCAGGAGGAGCCTAGGAAGTCACAACTAAGTAGGTCCCCTAAAATCTGAATAGGATTCTCAGGGCGATGATATGGGCAAAAGCAAAGGGGTTTGGTACTGTCGATGACACTGGGCAAAGGGAGTAAAATTAAAAAATTAAAAGCAGAAAGGAGAAAAAAAGGAAGTTTTTTTTTTTTTTTTGCGAAAACATTTTGTCCAGCACAATTATTAAAATTTTAGTGCCTCATTTTTAAAGGGTTTTTCTCATGCCTCCTTAGTTCCACACATGAAATGTCATATGAAAGCGGCCACGCTTCCAGCTGGCTCAGGCCAAGTGTCGAGTGTTGGACTTGCTCAGCTTACATAGCTTATTATATTTGTGGAATGATTTGTGATCTCAATAGCCTCTTAAAAAGAAAGTATTTTGGTTCCATTTTAATAATTTCCGAAATTATTAACATTCTGAGTAAACATAACCAAGAATTTGCAAGTCCCAGCCAGGAAAGAGTGACAGAGTCAGTCTGGTCCTCAATTCCTAGTTCCAGTAACAGCTTCACATGTATGGTTGATAGGCTCAAAAATGCACGCTTTCCTTCAACAGATCCTAGATCTTATCAGAGAGAACAGAGCTAAGACAGAGCTAACCGAGCTAAATCAGATCAATTTAAGGCAAAAACGGTTAGAGCCAATAGTATTAGATGTGGTGATGGGCATTCTTTGAACTCATTAACATGTTTTCAAAACATCTGGCCATCATCCTTGGAAGTTGTGTCTCATGGGAAGCTAAGCAAAAATGCAAACCTTCGATTTTCAGGAAGGGGGAAAAGAGGTTGAGGAAATCTCGATGACTGGGCCAAGTCAGTCTCTTCTCTCTTTCCTGTCCTATATCTCGTTTCTTTTCTCCTTCACACATAGCAATGGTAAGATGGCCAAGGATCTGGCATCTCACTGTCAGACAGGTGAGTAGGCTAGAGGTGTTTGGCCATGGTGACCCAGAGCGATTGTGAGGCTGTATCCTCCTACTTCAGAGCATTAAGGCAGTTGAGCCAGCAACTGCTAACAGCACCTACACTGCTGGCCCTTGGCTGTGCAGGGTTCACCAGGGGAGAGAACGTGCTCGCCTCTGTCAGTTCGCTAACCATCCCTGTGCAAGCATGTCAGTGGCCTCGCCAGGACCTGAATTTAGCACTTTATAGAAAGTCCTGCTCTGTCCTGAACCACTTTGCTACTCAAAAAAATGGTTGGCACACAATTAACCTCTCAGGAATGCTGCCACCCTTGCCAGTAACGACAGCACGAGGATACTTCATTTTATTCTCACATCTTGTATTTGGCTTGTATCAGAAGAAACTCATAAATAAATCCTGTTGGTTCTATTAACCATCTTTCTGGCCTGATGATGTTCTCAATTTGCAAGGGGTGCCAGGACTATAAATGCTGATGGTCTAAGCAGACTGGGTTGGCCAAAGTTGGTTGTGCAAAAAGAGGTAGTGGAAGTGCTTTCCTCTTAAGTGAACGCCCTCGGGCCTGGCCTCTGTAGATACCAGAATAAGGACTGCACAGGCCAAAGCAAGCTAGTATTTAGGCAGCTAAAGAATCAATCACAGGCCCCTTCTATCAACCATTCCTAAAAGTGGCAAGACCTGAAGAGGGGTTCTACAATAGGAGCTTGACCAATAAAGCTTCCTGATTTCTAGGAAAGAATACAGTAGTGCTGAGTCATCCTTCCTGACAGGCAAATGCAAGTGACCAATGGCTAAGGGTACAGCGAAGCTGATAGACTCACTCCCAGAGTGGCCTTCTTGAGTTTTAGAAGTCAAATCAAGGTAGCCCTGGGCTGTGCAGGAATGGTGAATGGGGTGGGGCTGAAACTTTTTCTGCAACCTGAGAATTTTATGGCATTCTTGGAAAGTTGAAGGGAAGTCCCCAGGACTGAAGAGCTGAATACTGATAGACACATCTGGGATAAACTTGTTTCCATGAGCCAAGTGAAAACCATCGCAGAACCTAACAAAAATCTCCCTAACAAAACTCCCAACAAGATTACACTTCAGACGTCATTTTTATGAGGCTAAGTACTGCCAAAGCCTCAACTACTAAAGGCACTTCATCGATAACTTGAATTCTTAGGCTGGGAGGGTGGTGGTCTGGCTCTTCAATTTTAAACCTTTAGAGACAGAGGTCGATGTTTCTTGGCCCCAGGATCATCCCCGCAGCCAAAGATTGCTTGCTTGCTGTAACCACTTACCTCCAGCTTCTATAAACTAAGGCAAACTATGGCCCACAGGCCAAACCTAACCTGAGATCTGTTTTGTAAATAAAGTTGTATTGGAACACAGCCACAGCCACTCGTTTAGTCTATGGCTGCTTTGGTGCTATAAGGGCAGAGTGAGTGGTGGAGACATGATAATATAATGCCCATAGTGTAAAATATTTACTTTCTGGCCTTTTACAGAAATACTTTGCTAAGTCCTGGTCCAAACATTTTCTGTCCAATTCAATCTTTGCTTTCCCTTTAGCGTTGAACTCTTTTGCCAAAAAGGTAGCTTTCAATTTTAAAATGTCTAACTATGAAACATTTCAAACAGAGAGCAAAACAGAAAATATAAGTACTCACCAGAAAGATGAAAACAATACTGACATTTCCCATTTTTATTTTGCAATCTCTCTTTCAGTTTTGAAAACGTAATATAAGTAAAGCTAAAATGCTCTATCTCCTCTCATCCCTCACGGAGATGACCAGCATCCTGAAGTTGGTATTCATCATTCCTGTTGATGCTTTTGCTGCTTATGTTCTGTGTATCAGAGTATGTTTGTGTGTGTGGACAATCTTTTTATTTATTTATTTTTTTGAGTCGCAGTTTTGCTCTTGTTGCCTAAGCTGGAGTGCAATGGCGTAATCTCAGCTCACTGCAACTTCTGCCTCTTGGGTTCAAGTGATTCTCCTGCCTCAGCCTCCCGAGTAACTGGGATTATAGGCCCCCGCCACCATGACTGGCTAATTTTTTTGTATTTGCAGTAGAGACAAGGTTTTACCATGTTGTCCAGGCTGGTCTCGAAGTCCTGGCCTCAAGTGATCCGTTTGCCTTGGCCTCCCAAGGTGCTGGGATTACAAGCGTGAGCTACAGTGCCTGGCCAATAATCTTTACATAAATTATATCACACTCTTCTATTGCAACTTTTTCCCCAAAAAATATGTGTTTGGGATTTTATGCACATGGATATTTGTAGAAGGAGCCTGTTTATCCCCACCACTGAATATTAAAGCACAGTTTATTCATTCAGCTTATGGAGGAAGAGTTATTTTCCTTCTAGTTTTTCACTATTGCCAATAGTGCTGCACTGAACATTTTTGCATGTGTTTATTTATGCCCATCTGTTAGAGTTTTTCTAGAGGAGACACCGGGCAGTGGAAATGCTGGGTCATAGGATATGTACAACTTGAGCTTGACTAAGTTGTGCCAAGTTGCTTTCCAAGTGCTGGTACCAGCATCCTTTTCCCTGGGTAATGTGTGAGTCCCTGCTGGTGCACGTACTTGCTAATTCTTGATGTTACCAGATTCATCACCTTTTGCCTATCTGAAACATTTGAGATGGCGTCTTATGATGATTTTAATTGGCATCTCTCTGATTGTACATCAAGCTTAAATGCCGTGGCTGTGTAACTGAAAATAAATGATTACAAGTTACCAAGTGAGAGAAATTAAAATATGAGGAAAGGAAAACTAAGAAGTTCTAACTATAAATCTTCTGAACTGTCATGGAAATAATAGGAAGTGACTTGAGACTTCAAAGCAGAAAGATCAGGGCATCCCACATGACTCAGAAGTTTGAAACCCAAATGGATTCATTTACTTTTCCAAGTGACATTGCCTGAGTGGAACATTGACTATCATTTTGTTCCAGGAGAAGTTTAATTTCATCTGGAAAAATTATATTATGTTTTCTTAAAAAGGTTTTCAACAGAGAAGAAATGATACTATCATTACTTACTTTGACTTCTGGACAGCAAATGCATCATTAGGGAATTTGTAATCAACGTTCTAAATCTTTGAAGAAATTGTTGGGATAAATTCAGGTTAGGAAATGGAATGCTAAAGCAAGATGGCAGCAAAGCATTAAATGAAACAAGGAGATGAATGAGGAAGCTCTTGGAAAGCTGTGTGTTTCTACACACATGGGCTGCTTCTCTCTAGGTCACATCCACGTGGGGATGGGTGGGAGAACGTGGTTTCTGGGCCCTGAGCTGCCCGTGTTGTGACCCTATGTGACTCACTCCCAGGCTTCTCCGGGTTCTCCCCTGTAAAATGGTGTTAATGGCACTTGCCACCCTCTGGACCCTGTTGCTGTCAGGAGGAACGTGGCACTGAAATCACATCAAAACCCAAGAACCCTCTGAGCAAAAAGGACCATGAGTTTTATTTGAAAGGAGGGAAGAAATCAGAAGCCATCCATTAGAATTTTACAGCCAGTGACATTGTGCTCTGCAGCCATTAGGCAGTACCTAAATATATCTATTTTTTTCAGATAAAGATTTTAGGCTGCTGCCTGAAACACCAATCATGCTATCGTGATTCCACACCCCAAAGACCCCTTCTTCCACCTTCCTCGGACAGCATTCTGTGTCCAGTGAGAGCTAAAATAGAGATGTCCACTGTCCTGGGAGCAGAGTATAGATTTTCTGTCTCTATATACATAAAAATTCGAGAGGCCTGTCTAAAATGCTTTGAACAAAATCAAAAACATCCTGTCCAGGCCGGGCGCAGTGGCTTACGGTAATCCCAGCACTTTGGGAGGCCGAGGCGGGCGGATCACGAGGTCAGGGGATCCAGATGATCCTGGCTAACATGGTGAAACCCTGTCCCTACTAAAAGTACAGAAAATTAGCCGGGCGTGGTGGCAGATGCCTGTAGTCCCACCTATTTGGGAGGCTGAGACAGGAGAATCGCTTGAACCCCGGAGGAGGAGCTTGAAGGAGGAGCTTGCAGTAGGAGCTTGCAGTGAGCCGAGATCGCGCCACTGCACTCCAGCCTGGGCAAAAGTGCGAAACTCTGTCTCAAAAAAAAAAAAAAAAAAAAAATTCCTGTCCATGCAACCCACCAATTCTTCCTGTTCACTCTTACTTCAAGCTACTTCATTATACTTGCTATATGATAGTTTGGAGGAATGGTGACAGAGCACATAGCAAAGCCTGACGAAACTATCGCTGTAACCCCTTTTTCCTCTGGAACTCTTGAGAAAATATTTTTAATTATTTTGCTTTACTCTTCCAATATCTTTTCGTGATTTTTCTTTCTGTGCTCTCCTCTTAAAAGCTGGTGTTCCCCAAGAATTTTTCCATAACCCTGTCTTCTCATTCCTCACACTTCCACTAAGAATTTCATTCATGCCTACGACTTCAACTAGCTCTCTGCTCATGACTCATAGACCCTCTACTCAGCTGCCTATCAAACATTCCCCAAATGTCCTGTAGGCACCTCAAATTCCATATGTTCCAAATCTCATCATATCTTCCCACTCATCTGCTCCTCCTCTGATAGATGCTATCCCAATGAACAGAACAGCACTGATCCTTTCACCTCAACCAGAAAGTTGAATTTGAATAGATTCTGTTCACTTACTTCCTGAGAGTCGAGATCTCCATTCTTCCTTACTAACAGAACCACAATTTGTTCAGGTATAGGATTTGGAGTTCTTCATAGACCTTTCTATGCACCATGGAGTTGAAAGTTGGTTGGTCCAAGCCAACTGGTTATTCCACTCTCCTTGCAAGCGACTGATTTAGGCATGGACAAAAAGGTAACTGTGAGGCAGGGTGCAGCCTCCTTGGAAAGATTTTTTTTCCCTAATAAAAAGAGACATGCCAGGAGAAACTACTGTTCAGGTCTTTATTGTGGTTAGGCAAGGATGTGATGACTGAGGCTATAGCAGCTTCCATGAGGGAGCAAGCATGGGACGCAAGTCACATCTTTGCAGTATAGAGCACAAAATGGAAAGCAACTGGATTCTTGATTATGTTATTAAGCCACTGTACTCAGCAGCCCTGGAACTGCTTACCTCTGGACTTCGTGTTCTTGAGTTAAAGTCTTTAGTATTTAAATCACTTTTGTATAGCTACTGGAGAGTATCCCAGTTTATCTTCCCATATATTAAATCCATCAACAAGACCTCATTTTCTTTCATGCCTCACTTCTTAATCCCACTGTTACCACTTTGGTTTAGATCCTCATCATCTGAACATGGTGATAGTCTCTTCACTGGCCTGCCTTCTCCCTTCTGACTCTCACTCTCAGATCCATCTTCTCAACTCCTATCGGAGTGGACATTTTAAAATGCAAATCTGTCTGTGTTATTCCTTCATATTAAACCCTTTAAAGATTTCCCATCACTTACAAACAAGTTCAAAATCTTTGGCACAATGCATAGGCCTTCTGCAATCTTTGTCTTCTTCCTGTCTCATCAGATAGTATCCCTTTACCTTACACCTTATGCTTGAAACGCACAAAACTATGTGTTCTATCTACCACATGCAAGGCTGCTTTCCACTCCCAAATAGCTATTGCTTTAGCCTGAAATATTATTTCTCTGGCCACTGTTAGTCGCTTAGGTTTCATTAAAATACTATGTGCTTTGTGAAACCATGCATGTTTCCTGTGCTCTGTATTTTTGCCATTGTCATGACAGACTGCCTTAATATAGCCAGTAGACAGGGTGTAGCTATTGTCTGCACATTTTCTCCCCCACTGGAGTCTAAGTAATTGGAAGAGAGGGGTATTTAATTGTTGTTTCCACAGTCACTCACCATGGGTCTAGAGCATAGTTTTAAATGTTCATTAATTTATGAATGAATGAAGGACTGGATGATTGGGTAAGTTTTACCTACACTAGTAAAGATGTGATGTTTTTACTATTTTTCAAAACTATAAAGAAGAGCTTGAAACTGGCTTAATTCTCAACAGGAGTGATACTTTCTACATAAGCATTTAATCACAATAATTTAATGCATATCTAGGTATCAAAATCAGAAGTGAACATAATTATTACAAATGGAATATTTGAAAAAAATGGGAAAAAAAACTGTTTAGTACTATTAATTTTTGCAGGTCCTTATCTTCCTTTTATTTCAAAGTGTTTTCCACTCCTCTTTGCTCCTTCAATCACTGATCTAATATTCTTTATTATTTCTCATCTTAACTACTACGACAATTCTGGGTAATTGGTCTTCAAATCAGCATATGTCTAATCCTCAGGGGCTACACGTAGGCTTTCCAAGAAGTATGTGTACAAGGGTAGTTTTAGGGGAATCACTATACAAATCCTCAACTTCCATTTGTTTCTTTTCTTCCATGAGATCTGCTTGAGGAAGTGCTTACAATGGAATGGACAGATTATCCTTTCCTGCCTTGCTTCTTGCACTTGACAAAAGAAAGTGATAGCTCCCATCCAACCCACTCTTACTGTGGTGTATCACCTAACACACAACAAAGGCTCTAGGGCACCAAGCAAAGGGAGAATTCTAAATATTGTTACCCTCACTAAAAAGTAAATGACTAATCAATTCCTTTTGCAAGTCAGGCTGTTTCCCATAATTTTCTTTAAACTAAAATTAAAGGAGAATCTAATTACATTAACAGCTAATATATCACCAAAAATAATTTTTTGATAATGATTGCTGTTAGATTTTTTTCACATCTAAGTTTGAAGGATTTTAAGAAATCAAGACATTGCTATTAAGAAAATGCATTGTATTATATTCTATTTATGTGAACACATTTTCTTAGTATATATTATATATATAATAGATGATATAGTTTGGATCTATGCCCCCGCCCCAATCTTATGTCAAATTATAATCCCCAGTGGTGGAGGTGAGGCCTGGTGGGAGGTGATTGGATCATGGGGGCAGTTTCTCATGGTTTAGTACCATTCCCCTAGTGCTGTGCTCATGATAGAGATGTCACGAGATCTAGTTGTTTAAAAGTGTGTGGCACCTCCCCTATCTCTCTCTTCCTCCTGCTCCGGCCATGTGAGAAGTGCTGGCTCCCGCTTCAACTTCTGCCATGACTGTAAGTTTCCTGAGACCTCCCCAGAAGCTGAGCAGATGCCAACATCATGTGTCCTGTGCAGCCTGCGGAACTGTGAGCCAATTAAATCTCTTTTCTTTATACATTACCCATTCTCAGATATTTCTTTATAGCCGACTAATACAGCATATATTGCATATATGATTATACTATATAATCATATATGTCTACATACACACATAAAGTAGGGAATTTCTGCTGAGCCCTGTCTCCTTTCTAGGAAAAAGTAGTATTCATATATGAACACAAAAACAACAATTAAAAAAATCCATTCATGGGGCATCTATTTAAGAGATGAAAATCATTGAAATTTACCTTTTTGTATTTAATAATTATTTACTAAATTTATAAAATATTTATGCCATTTTGTCTTCTTTTTTTCAGCATTGCTGGGTGTATTTATGCCTTTTTTATCAAATACTGCTCTTCACTCTAATGTGTAATCAATCCAAAGAGCCAAAATTAAACCCCAAATTAAATCCCCAAATTAAAAAATTAATCCCCAAAATTTAAATACTTACATCTGACCATAGAATTAAAATCAAAATCTACATGCATTCCTTTTATCACAGAAAAGAATGATAGGAAAAAAAGAAAAGAAAAGAATGATATGGTGAAAAGCCTTTTAGATATAAAACCTGTTATGAAATAGTTCTATGGGTAGAACTACAATAAAATATGAATTAAGGAGAAAAATGTAAAATTTCCTTTAAAGGAGTATTTCTATGTGTATTTTTCTTAAAAAAATGTATAATCATGGGTATAAAATAGCAATGGTATTTATATTCCTCTGGAGACATTTTAAAACGTGGTTTAATCATTTTATTTTAAAAGATTCAGTTTGCAATACTCTTTAATATCCACCGCAAATTTTAGATGTCTACTAAAAAGTGTGTGAGAGGTCATAGATTTAGAACTAAAAATGTTTGGAGAACAGTACACTGAAGTATATTAAAGTATATTATTATATTATTATTATTTGCAAGCATGAGAATTGCATTAATGATTCTGGGCAAGAAGAATAAGTCATTCTTGAACTCTTTGATACATAAAAATTTTATGTCCACATGAAAATGTTAAAAGAAAGACCTCAGGCTTCATTCCTCTCCCAGTCACTCACTCACGTCTCTTGAATTCTGCAGCCTCTCTTTCCTGACAGTTTTTCAAAACAGTCTATTAGCTAATGGGTCCATAGAGGACTGGAAAGTCCCATATTAAGTAATTTAATTGAAACAAGAAGTCTGGTTTGGTCGGTATTAAGTCTTACGCACCCTGCCTTTTTCAAGTTAGCTTTATTGACAACTGATGCTGAATTCAGACAAATTAGAGTGCAAATTCAAGGCTCTCGACCAAGGAAAACAAACATAATCAGAGACAACCAGGAGACTTAAAACATGCCAGTGGATATGGAGTTACGGAAAAAGTGAAGAAAAAAAAAGTGTTGAAAACGTATTAAAAATGAATACCAATTCCAAAATCATTCTCCATGTAGGAGCCTATGCTAGGCAGCACTTTTGTTAAAGTTGTACACATTAATTTATTCATTCATTCATTTTACACGTTCCATGCGCCTTCGTAAGGTCTGAGATACAAAGAGGAATAAGACATTGACTTCATCCCCGGAATAAGACAAAGAAACCAAAAGGGACAATAAACCTGATATTGGAGGCCAGGGAATTGGCGGTTTGAGTAAGCCATGAAAGACAACGTGAGCCTGAGCTAAGTGGTGATGGGGTGAGGGGTGAAGGAAACATTTTAGATGTTTGGGCTTTAGTGTGTTGAAGGGATTGAGTGGACGCAACAATGAAGAAGGGGGATATCTAGGTAGCTGCTTCAGGCAACTGGATGATGGGGCTGGAGCGGGGGCTGGTATTCACCACGATAGAGAATATCAGAGGAAGAGCTGGTTTGGGGCGGGATAGGGAGTTTCTATGGCACAAGGAATGAAAGATGTCTGGTAGAACATGGGCCTCAGAAAATTGCTCTGCAGCAATGCCCAGCTCCGTGTGGGTAATAAGATTACTGAGTGGTAGAGTAAGAAGAAAAGTGGGCTGAGCATGAAACTCAGGGGAACACCAGCTTGCCTGCCTGCCTGCCTTCCCTTCCTTCCTTCCTTCCTTCCTTCCTTCCTTCCTTCCTTCCTTCCTTCCTTCCTTCCTTCCTTCCTTCCTTCCTTCCTCCCTCCCTCCCTCCCTCCCTCCCTCCCTCCCTTCCTTCCTTCCTCCCTCCCTCCTTCCCTCCCTCCCTCCTTCCCTCCCTCCCTCCTTTCTCTCTTTCTCTCTTTCTCTCGCTCTGTCATCCAGGCTGGAGTGCAGTGGCACGATCTCGGCTCACTGCAACCTCTGCCTCCTGGGTTCAAGCGATTCTCCTGCCTCAGCCTCCCAAGTAGCTGGGATTACAGGCGTGTGCCACCATACCCGGCTAATTTTTGTATTTTTAATAGAGACGGGGTTTCACCATGTTGGCCAAGCTGGTCTCAAATTCCTGACCTCAAGTGATACACCCGCCTCGGCCTCCCAAAATGCTGAGATTATAGGCATGAGTCACCGTGCCTGGCCGGAATACCAGTTTTTCAAGGAAGTAAAGAAATCTACAAAAGAAGACAAGGAAAAGCAGGAATAGCAAAGGCTATAAGAAGGCAGATGAGAGAAAGGCTGAAAAGTCTTCACTGGATGGAGAGAGGTCACCTTGGTGGAAGAATTTCAGAGAAGGAGGGTGGGGGTGGGAGGGAAACAAGATTGCAGTGAGGAAGAATTGAAGACAATGTGTACAGAATCCTACTGACTATGCTTTAAAATATTGCTGATAAACCATAATTCATCTGCCCTTCCAAATATTTAAGGATCTGCTCTAAGTGAAGTAAATGAAATAACTAGAGAGGATGGAAAGTATTTTCTGACCCACAGCATTGGAAACCCAAGATACATCCTCCTGAAAAGCTAAACAATGAGGTATGTGCCGAGTTGGTGCCTGGGCTTGAAGTTCCCTCTACTTTTTCTGAAATTTCGCTTGTTTCTCAAATAATTAACCTTCTCCTCCAAATACCTAACTTACTAGCTCTCTACAACGGAAAACTTCATCAGGGTAGAGACTAAGTCTGTTTTGGTCACCACCGTATCCCTGGATTTTAGCACAGGTCCTAGACACATAGTAGATGACCAATACATATTTATTGAGTGGAAGAACACACATCTAATGTTTCAGAGAAACTGTAGATGTTGTATTTGCTCATATTCAAACAGCCAGAATATAACTGATATTTGAGAAGGGGAAAGTCTGGGAAGTTAGGAGAATCATTCCTTGGCCTTTTTATTTTGGAAATAAAGCAAATGTAAGTGTACCATTCATGCAGCAAATATTTACGGAGTGCACATGTGCTCATGATGTTTCGTGTCCATTCTGCCTTTTACAACTCTGTTTAGATCTTTCCTAGGATCGGCCTAATTATAAATAATGTAAATAAAAAAGACTTCTACTGAACTTTTGAAGTATTTGTAGAGAATGTTTCTCGTTAACATCAAACAGAACCAGTTATACCTTAAGCCAAGCTTATCAAGTATTTTTAATACATTGTTTCCAAACACAAGTATTGGCACATTTTTCCATAGAGCAAGTTCTATTAACAATCTATTACTTGTATGCAACACAAATTCAATAAAGGACTCTCTTTCAAATTCAAATTCAAAAAAAGGACTCTTTTTCTTTTATAAGTGGATCTCAAACTTCATTATGAACACAACACACCTGGGAATGCAGACTCCAGGTCCACGTACTTCCGGAATTCCCTGACTCAAGATCTGTGCTGGAATCTGAGAATTGATATTTTTAATAAGCACCCCATACTCTGAAAAACAAAGCCCAAATTATTTGTCTAAAATGTAATTATTTGTGCTCTGGTCCATTGCCTGGGGCAAACTTCATTAATTACATCCTCATTAATAAGGACCAGAGATTCATGCAGTGATACATAGCAATCAGTGTTAGAGTTAATTGAAATTTAGATCTAACATCTCTTCTTTCTTTGAGCAATTTCCCCATGTTTAGAGTAGAGGACTTCTTTAATGATTTGTGACAGGAAGATGTGAGGGAGATGATTTGAAAGTAATTGTGACATGTGTTTCCAATTAGGATGCGTTTCTTCTCGAGCCTGTGTGTGGTGCCTCTGCAGCTCTATGGAGGGTCATGTTGAGAGAGGCCCCTGCACCAGGCCCAGTGGGTGGGGTATGAACCAGGGACCTGGCTCACTCCAGCTCACGTGTAGTGAAGGTCAGCATGCATGTTCACGCAGAGGTCTGCCCAGGAGCCAGCTCATTTGATTCTTTTTTTTTTTTTGGAGACAGAGTTTCACTCTTGTTGCCCAGGCTGTAGTGCAATGGCACAATCTCAGCTCACCGCAACCTCTGCCTCCTGGGTTCAAGCGATTCTTCTGCCTCAGCCTCTCGAGTAGCTGGGATTACAGGCATGCGCCACCAAGCCCTGCTAATTTTGTACTTTTAGTAGAGACAGGGTTTCTCCATGTTGGTCAGGCTGGTCTCGAACTCCCAACCTCAGGTGATCTGCCCGCCTCAGCCTCCCAATGTGCTGGGATTACAAGCATGAGCCACCTCGTCCAGCGCTCATTTGACTCTTAATGACCTCCCTGCCCCTTTCTCTCCCCACTTTCCCATGAAATTCGAATCTCTTTCAGGCAACATACATTGAGTGGGAACTTAAGAAACAGAAGAGAATCCGTAGGCAGGCGTCTGTTATGGTGGAAGGGGTCATAGAAGGAATTCTACATATTCAATATGAAGAATATCGTATGTATTTGGTGGAAGTAAGTACTGGAGAGGGTAGTGATGGGGTGTCAAGAAATCGTGATCCCTGAGAGCTGCTGTCAAATATTTGGAGTGCTGTCCTGTGGCAGCTACAGTTAAGCCTTCCTGGGCTACTCCAGAGCAAAGCTAAGACCAATGAGCAGAGAGACAGGGAGAAGTATTCTTACTCAATACATCCATTTTTAAAAATAATTGTAGTTCTTTAAAAAGCAAATGGTAGGCGGGGTGCGGTGGCTCACGCCTGTAATCCCAGCACTTTGGGAGGCCAAGGCAGGTGGATCACGAGGTCAGGAGATCGAGACCATCCTAGCTAACATGGTGCAACCCCCGTCTCCACTAAAAATACAAAAAAAATTAGCCGGACGTGGTGGCAGGTACCTGTAGTCCCAGCTACCCGGGAGGTTGAGGCAGGGGAATGGAGGGAACCCGGGAGGTGGAGCTTGCAGTGAGCCGAGATCACGCCACTGCGCTCCAGCCTGGGCGACAGAGTGAGACTCCGTCTCAAAAGAAAAAAAAAAAAAGCAAATGGTATCCGGAATATGTAAATCCATAGGGACAGTTTGCAGATTGGTGGTTGCCAGGGAATAGGGGTGGAGGGAGAAAGGGAGAACAGCTCTTTAATGAGTACAGGGTTTCTCTTGGGGCCAATAAAAATGTTTTGGAACTAGATAGAGCTGGTGGTTGCAAAACTCTGCAATACTTTTCAGTACTAAAGGCTACCGAATTGTACCCTTAAGATGGTTAATGTTATGTCACGTGAATTTCACCTCAATTAAAAGAAATGAATTAGCAGAGACATTAATTAAAATGGAGATTTAAAAGTTCCACTTGTTTTAAAACCATTCGATGAACAAATTCAGTTTGCGCTTAACATTTAAATTAATAAAAAATCAAATATTGTTCTCTTTTTCTCTGAGAAAATACGTAAATGAAGGTTTTGTGATTATCTTCTAGGAGACCAAAAACAGACATCTGCATTAAGTAGAAAGTGGCAATAGGTATGAACCAAGTTAACCAGCTTTTCTTTTTTAAAAACTTAATCCTTTTGTCTTTAAATTAATTTTAGTTTGGTTACAAAAATTATTTGCTATTTGTAGAAATTTGCTATTTGTAGAATTTCGAATTATTTGCTATTTGTAGAATTTAGAATTATTTGCTATTTTGTAGAATTTAGAAAACATTAATGACAACTACAAGTAACTTTCAATAACTATATAATCTAACACATATGTGTGTTCAAAGTAGTAAATTATTCTTCTATTTAGGTTGTTTCCAGTTTTCAGTTTTACAAGTAACACTGTTTTGAACACTAGTATATATATTAATTTTGAATTATTATAATAAGTTAGGTATCTAAAAGTAGCATTAGTTTCTCACTAAGAGACTTTGAACTCTAACATTTGATAAGTTTGAGTATAGTCAGCCCTCCATATCCACAGGTTCCACATCTGCCTATCAAAAATATTCAGGAAAAAACCCAAACAATGAAAAATAACACAACAATAAAAAATAATACAAATAAAAATACAGTATAACAACTATTTACATAGCATTTATGTTGAATTAGGTATTATAAGTAATCTAGAGATGATTTAGAGTATATGAGAGAATATCCATAGGCTATGTTTACGCCTTTTATAAAAGGGACTTGAGGCCAGGCCTGGTGGCTCACGCCTGTAATCCCAGCACTTTGGGAGGCTGAGGCGGGTGGATCACCTGAGGTCAGGAGTTGGAGACCAGCCTGGCCAACATGGTGAAACCCCCTCACTACTAAAAGTACAAAGAAATTAGCTGGGTGTGGTGGTGGGCGCCTATAATCCCAGCTACTCGGGAGGCTGAGGCAGGAGAATCGCTTGAACCTGGGAGATGGAGGTTGCAGTGAGCCGAGATCATGCCACTGCACTCCAGCCTGCAACCTGGGCTACAAGAGTGAGACTCCATCTCAAAGAAGAAAGGGACTTGAGCGTGCATGGATTTCGGTATACTTGGGGGATCCTGGAACCAATCCCTTTTAGATACCTAAGAATGACTGTATCTATCTGTTTAGGAAATCAGGTGTCTGTGGTCCAGGGAGAGATGAATGAGATAGCTGCTGTACCCCCTCATACCCCAAAAAGAATAAGTGTGGAAACTGACACTTCAAAACTCCAGACCAGGCCAAGGAGCTAGCAGACCAGACAGAAGTTAAGCAGAAGAAGGGAAAAGAACATGTACTTTCCATCTTCTCTGTACACTTGTCAAACCATTTTAATTGTAATTTTTGTTTGCTTGGGCAAATGGTTTTTAAGCATAATAGATTTATGTTGAAGATCCAGTTACCATTTCAAGGCAAGGGAATAATGAAGGACAAAGGAAAATTATTTGAGGGAGATTTTCTCTCAAGAAAAATACAAAAGAAGAATTTACTGGCGAAGAATAAAGAATATATGTGACTACAGCATCAGTATGAAAACTTCTAATAGTGTGTTAAATAAATACCTATTAATAAGAGAAAAGTCTCAGCATCAAATGGGACAATATCCTTCAATATTAATAGAAAATCTAAAATTTAAAAATAAAAAGAGACTTGTCTGGATAACTCAGCACCGGGCTAGTAGAATGATTCCGGAAGTGATAGCTAAAATTCCATCCATTTTCCTACTACTAAGCCTCTTTCCTTCTTTTCACAATGGATAACTTATTCATCTTGATCAGTTTCTTAAAGTGAGGTTCCCTGACCATAGTATAAACATCATCCGAGAACTTGTTAGAAACGCACGTTTTGTGCCGCCGCCCGCAGACCTACTGAATTAGAAACTCTGTGAAAGAGATGAGGTGCTTTGGAGCCCTGTTTAACAAGCCCTCCAGATAATTCTGGTTTTTCACACTTGAGCTTTCTGTCACAGAACTTATAAGCAGAGGACTTTAATGAAAAGAATTGGAACCACTGAATGCAGTTTGGTCTGCTTTTTGCTAGTTGTAATACATTCTTACTTCCGTGACACATTGATTTAAAGGAAAAAAACGATAAAAGCAATATGACATTTGAGATCTTACTTGTTTGAAATGCTGTATATAAAAAAGTTTCCAGAATCATTCCATATAAGTTGTCATGTAAAATACATTCATATTTCAGTTTGTTGACAGAATTTGTTATACATTTCTTTTAAGTTTTTATTTTTAAAGTTATGGCCCTGA
Organism: Macaca nemestrina; assembly: GCF_043159975.1. Lineage (NCBI taxonomy): Eukaryota > Metazoa > Chordata > Mammalia > Primates > Cercopithecidae > Macaca > Macaca nemestrina. Next base: position 8,651,192 of record NC_092125.1, on the reverse strand, counting down.
TATTAGTAGAAATTTCATATCCTCTAGAATCCCAATTCCTGTTCCTGAACTCTCCATTAGACTACACCACTTTAGCACTTTCAAGGAGATGTAAATTAATTCATTCTCAACACGTACTTTTTGTGAGCCTACTATGTGCCAGGTGCAGTGGTAGGTACTAGGAATACAGGAGATATGCTCTTGTCCTTCCTAGAATTTACATTCTAGAAAGGATACACAGATAATAAACTAGTAAATGATATAAAATATTTTCAGATAGCAGGAAGTTCTACGAAGGGCATAATAAAGAGACAATGGTAGAGAGAATGGTGTGGGGTAGGACATAATTAGATTGAATGGTTAGGGGACTTCCCTATGGCGTGCAATGTGAGACCTGAATAACAGGCAGGGATGATACCCAGATGTGTGAGAAGAGAGAACAGCTAGCATGAGAATGAACTGGGATGAGGGCAAACTCTTCATGTTCTTAGACGAGAAAGGCGGCTGGGCGCGGTGGCTCACGCCTGTAATCCCAGCACTTTGGGAAGCCAAGGCAGGTGGATCACGAGGTCAAGAGATCAAGATCATCCTGGCCAAAATGGTGAAACCCCATCTCTACTAAAAATACAAAAATTAGCCAGGTGTGGTGGCACGCGCCTGTAGCTACTTGGGAGGCTGAGGCAGGAGAATCATTTGAACCCAGGAGGCAGAGGTTGCAGTGAGCCGAGAACATGCCATTGCACTCCAGCCTGGCGACAGAGCTAGATTCCGTCTCAAAACAAAAACAAAAAAATGAAAAAAAAAAAAAAAAAAACAAGAGGCCAGAATGGGTGAAACTTACTGTGTGAGGGGGGCAGTATCCAGAGGTGGCGATGAGGCAGATGGCGACCAGATCACGCATGGTCTTATGGACTATGATAAATGTTTGGATTCTATTGTATGTTTGGTGAAAAGCCAAAACAGGGTTTAGAGTAGCAAAGTGACATCATCTAATTTTATGTCTTGGAAACTTAACTCTTACTGCTTTATAGAGAAAGGAAGGTATATTGGTGAGAATGGAAGTGAAAGACAATTTAGGAATTACTGGAATAATCTACAAATGAAAAATAATGATGGTCTGCACTAGGGTGGTAGTGGTGGAGAAAAAGAAACAGAAATGGCTTTAAGAGTGTTCCAGAAATAGTCTGGGCATGGTGGCTCACGCCTACAATTCCAGCACTTTGGGAGGCTGAGGCAGGTGGATCACCTGAGATCAGGACTTCAGGACCAGCCTGGCCAACATGATGAAACCCTGTCTCTATGAAAAATATAAAAATTAGCCAGGCATGGTGGCACACACCTGTAATCCCAGTTACTCAGGAGGCTGAGGCAGGGGAATCGCTTGAACCCAGGAGGTGGAGGTTTCAGTGAGCTGAGATCACATCATTGTACTCTAGTCTGGGCAACAATAGCGAGAGTCCATCTCAAAAAAAAAAAAAAAAAAAAAAAAAAAAAAAAAAAGTGTTTCAGAAATAAAAACCTGTCATAACTTCCACTAGAGGTGAGAGTAGAGCAAAATTTTTGAAGTAAGCAAGACTAGAGGAAGAAGAGGTTTGGGCCAGAACTCAAGGGTTCAATTTTGGCCATGTTAAGTTTGAGATGTCTATTAGTTTTACATTTGAAAAACTCAGGTTTTCTAAAGTTTACGTGAAAGGTGAGAGTGAAATGTACACGCTGGAGTAAGAACAATGCTTAAAGTTAGGGATATGGATGAACATATTTAGACAGAAACTAGAGAAGAACAAGAGGTAGAAGAAACAGCTCTGTGGTCCTCCAGCCTTCTAAAGAGAACTGTCAACTTTAACAAGAAGGCCATGAGCAGTAGCTCACACCTGTAATCCCAGCACTTCAAGACGGCAAGGCAGGAGGATTGCATGAGGCCAGGAACCCAAGACCAGCTTGGGCAACATGGTGAAACCCCATCTCTACAAAAAATTTTAAAATTAGCTGGGCCTGTATTCCCAGATACTCAGGAGGCCAAGGCATAAGGATGGTTTGAACCCAAGAAATCAAGGCTGCAATGAGCTCGATCTCCTCTGCACTCCAGCCTCTGTGCCTCTGCACTCCAGCCTGGGCTACAGAGCAAGCCTCTATCTCAAACAACAAACAAACCAACCAACAAAAACTGAACAAAACAAAACATATTTTAACAAGAACACTTTCAGTGGAAGCGTTTTGAAAATAAAGCCACATTAAATAGGAAAGAGGTGAGGATGTAGAAACCATACCTATAAGCAAGACTTTTTGGAGGTTTTACAAACACATAGGACAGAAATAGCAGCTGGAATGGGGAGGGGGACCGACGAGGTTAAGGAAGGGTTGTGGGTGATTTCAGTCCAAGTGATGTGTAATTGTGCCATTAAGCTTGCTCTTCAATAAAACAACTACAAATGATTCCAACAAATCCTGTAAATCCTCAATACATACACTTTTACAAGTCTAATTAATTGGGTACTAATTTCCTCCATTCATAGTTTTGATTATTTACTAAATGATCTTTATTAAATGGACCTACTAGTCCAACTTCTTTTTGCCTCGCTTTCACTCTCCATAGTTAAAATACTCCGTTACTTTCTCCCCCTTTAATGAGATCAAAGTACTTCAGAATTAGATAATATCTCAGAAGTGCTTTAAGCCTCTTGGAGGTATTCTATATCAGGGAGACTTTTATTATTTTTCCTCATTTACTCATTTCCTTTCTCTCTCTGGGAGGGCACTTTTGAGATTACATGAGGTTGGAATTTATGAGTAAAACAACACAAATACTTAACCCAAGTACTAGCACTTAAAGAAAAAGGGATAGGGGTCATTGCAAAATATTGTAAATTTGAGGACTAACAATTTGGTTTTGTGGGTTTTCTTCCTGAGGCTGTGTTCCAGAGAGGGCAATAAAGGGTAAAATTCATTAGTGCATCATTATCTTTTGTCTGAGGAAAACAATGTGTGGTTTCTGGGCAGCCCACTTGGTGTTTGCATTGGTCCTGGAAGTATTTCAAACCAACTATATTGTTTGAACAATTCCCCCTCTTGAACATAAAAAGGACCACCACTAAACCACAGAGTTGATGCTAAATTACTAGGTGATGATTCCTCTGGCTCCTAAAGGTTTCTAGATCTCAGTCATTGAAATCATGGATCTTTCTTCTAATGAGAAAGAGCTAAGCCCTATGGTAGACCTCCCATGCAGTCCCCCGCCCCATGCCCCAAGTATACTCCATGGACTTCTGAGAAGTTTCGTTTGGAATCAAGGTCATTGAGTTCTCTCCAGTCCTGAATTTTTTTTTTTTTTTTTTTTAAGAGATGGGGTCTTGTTATGTTGCCCAGGCTGGCCTTGAACTCCTGGGCTCAAGCAATTATCCCACCTCGGTATCCCCAGTAGGTAAGTCTAGAGGCATGTGCCACAGCACCAAGTTCAACCCTGACTCTTAGTAGTTAATTCTTTAGGAAGTGCAAAATGATCTTAGGCCAGATCTGCACAGTCACAATTATGAGCAACTGTATAATAGATTAATAGATTTAACTGAGCAACTGATTAATAGATTTGATGTTGAAAATCCAGTCTGTTTTTTCTTTATCGAAATGAGGCATTCAATGGATACTGATGATTTTATTCGTATTCTGTTGTTCCCTAAACTTACTTATCTGCTTGGGGATTTCATAAGACTTTTCATTTTGAATGATATTATTAGAAGAGCATTTATGAGGAAACCTTAAAAACATATTTGGGGGCATCTGGGAAGAAAACTCCTTCCATAGGGACTTTCAGTAAAGCATAACAGCATAGACTGTGTCTCTCCAAAAGAGTGTTGTTTGATTTGCTTTTCTCAGGTTGTAATCTCTTGTCTAGATTTAAACAACAACAACAAAAATCACCTACCTCCTCATTTATATTATTTCCCAATTATGAGAAAGTTTCAGGGCTTTAGAGACCAAGACAACTGTAAGTGCCAGCACGTGAGCCTTAATTCTGAGCCAGAATTGTGGGTTTTAATTTTTGTTATTACTGTTATCAAGTGCTCAGTATGATCCAATGATGTAACGTGTATTGGAAGATGGGGATCAGCCAGGCTGACTTCAGTCTGGGCCCTGGAGCTACACCGTCTAGGCTCCAGCTCCATCTCCAGTACTTATCACTAGTGAACACTTGGTGAACACTTTAGGAAGTCTTAGAATCGCTTTGTGCCAGAGTTTCCTCATCTATAAACTGGGGAAAATAATACAACCTGCTCATAATATTATGGTGAGGATTAAATAAGGTAATACACATAAGGTTCTCACAATAAATATTTGTCCAAAAAAAAAAAAAAACCGTGAAGTCCCATTTTCCACATGAGAAAACTGAGCTTCCACCATTTTTAAGAACCAGAATTCAAACTTATGATTTTAAAAGTTCCTGGCTTTTCCCAGATATATCACAACCACCTCCCTTTACCTATTTATAGTTTAACACTGTTCCTTTCCAATTGTATCCTTTTAAGTATTTAAGGAAAACCACAAAATTACATTTAACAATTGTAACAACCCTTTGTTGGATCATCTTGAAATTCTTAGTAAATTTTGTACAAGGAGTCTCATGTTTTTGTTGTTCACTGGATCTTACATATTATGGAGCTGATCCTTTATGCAGTACTATTTATTTGGAAATATAAATACAAGGAGAACTGGACACAAATACAAGGAGAACAAATACAAGGAGAACTGGACTTCTCAGGCCTCTGAATGGAAATTATAGTTGTGATGCTACGATAAACCATAGTATGAAATCTTACTCCTTACTGGACTAGGAGCTTCATAGCATAATGTTTTAAGAAAACGAACAGTCAAATTATCTTACATCCATTAATGAAGTCAAACTTACTTTAGAGTTCATTATGTTTCAAAGCTATGGTTCACAATGTTTTTGTGTGCCATGGCATGCATGTGCAAGCACACAGATACAAACACACACATTAAATAGCTCCTGGGGATAAATATGTAAGTCTGATTACACGTAGAGGGTTGGCTATTCCAGAACTCTCGTGGTCATCCTGAATTTCTGAGATTATTTCAAACCAACTATATTGTTTGCCAACTATATTATCAGGAACTTTATCATCTACTCAAGAGAAATTCCTTGCTTTTTTATAATAATGAATTTTGTTAAAAATGATACAGATTTCAAAACATGGCATTATAGCTAGGAACACACATAATGCTAGTAGAAAATAAGAGTCCTCCTACATAGACCCACTGCCTAATCCCCCAGCTTCCAAAAGCCCAAATCCTGCATAGCATCAATCAAAGGCATTTCAGAGATGCTGAGATAGTGAAGGCAATATCCTATGAAGCAGCAGATTTTGTCATCAATGTTACTTTTATTCATTTCCACAGTAAGAGCAAAATTTCATAATTCCTGCCAATCATGTCTGCTAAACTCCTTTTACGTCAGCCAAAAAGTTGTTTTTCACATTCCTAAAAGACGCCAATTTCTCCCAATTAATTTAGGCTGTACTTGGCCCATTTATGCTCTGTGAAAGGCTATATATTCTTGGAATAGAGAGATGCTTGGCAGAAGCAAAAATTGCCATTTTGAAATATTATCGTCTATCAAACTCTATCATCAGTTGGAGAGATAGGCCTAATTAAGTCATTCATTTGTAAAAGGCAAAATCAACAACTTTTCTTGACAAATGTACTTGCTTTGCTTTAAAGGATGGACCACAAATTTTAAACAGAAAATACACCCTTAGTTTTTTGTGTGTGTTTTTTAAACATTTTATCTACTAATTCTTCTCGTGTCTGAAGGTCAAGAGTTAACAACTGACATCTAAGAGTTTCTGGATTTGTTGTCTCGATCAATTAATAAGAACAGATAATTCTATTTGAAAATCATGTTCTGATCAAAGAATTATATCTCATTCAAAAACATCCACCTCACTAAAATAAACACCCTTTTTCCTGGCAACAAATTTCACTCTGCTCCTATTTCAAAAGTTATGCCCTTGGTCAAAAGAGGCTTTAGATGAAAATTTGCACGCATGGCTTGGTGCTACTAAACATCACTAATTGGAAAACAAAGGCTCTCAAAGTACTATTGTCTTTACAAGTGACAGCATGTTTACGTTTCTTGATGAATTTATTTCTTGACAGACTTCAGTTATTTCTAAAGACTAGTGTTCTTGTGGGTTTTCAGGGTGTAATAAATAAAGAGACAATAATCTTAGTGGAAACCAGATTTCAGGAACTGATTCATTACACACACACACACACACACACACACACACACACACAAAAAAAAATATATATATATGGCTAAAAGTTTATAACTATGTGAAAGAATTTTACAATAGATTCTTTCAAAAAGCAAATATTTTTGGAAGGTGAAGAAACACTCCTCAAGTTTTCTAAGTGTTCAATTCACATATTAGCCTAAGGAAAAAACAAAGGGCAGTGATATGTACGGGACCATGTGTCCACACAATAAATACTCTTAGATTGGATATAAAATTATAATTGGAAGTTTTGTCTCACCCTCCCTATGATGATACAGGTAACTCCTTGCTAATGTCACTGTTTGAATTGATTCTACTGTCACAACTTTCTTTTAACTTCTCTTGTTTTTTTCTTCCTTTCTTTTTGCCACCTTTAGTTTTTCATGCTTCATCTCTATCCTGGTAACAGGACTTAGCCTTTATAACCACCGTTTTCCAAAAATAAAATTGTCATATTCACACTGATAAACCAGCCAGTAAGACTAAGTTTCAAAGATTCTTTTTGGACTCTTGGTCAAGTTAGATATCAACATATATGGTATTCACTTAACATTTTTTAAAATCTGAAAGCATATTTGTTTTGATAGAGATTAAATATTCTTTCTTCCTCCATCCTTTTATTTCTCAAGTTTTCTGAAACTAATCCTTATTGTTTGTCTACTCTGTACTAGGAATAAAAAGATAGATTTTTTTTTCTTGAGGGCATCATCAACTTATTTCTATCTTCCACAAAAGATATATAAAGCAAAATTAAAAAGACTTAGCAATGGTGTATGAGAAGGTCATCAAGGCCAGGCGCGGTGGCTCATGCCTACAATCCTAGCACTTTGGGAGGCCGAGGTAGATGGAACGCCTGAGGTCAGGAGTTCGAGACCAGCCTGACCAACATGGAGGAACCCCCGTCTCAACTAAAAATACAAAATTAGCTGGGCATGGTGGCGCATGTCTGTAATCCCAGCTACTCAGGAGGCTGAGGCCTGAGAACCACTTGAACCCGAGAGACGGAGGTTGTGGTGAGCCGAGATTGTGCTCTTACACTCCAGCCTGGGCAACAAGAGTGAAACTCCATACCAAAAAATAAAATAAAATAAAATAAAATAAAATAAAATAAAATAAAACATCCTCAAAACTATAATCAGGAATTGCTCTCCAACTTATAAAAGCCAGTTCAAACTTACTTCTTCAGTACACATTTTTTGTGTGTATGAGTATGCCAAGCACGTGGTCAATTACCCTAATTTGCTCTTAAAGCCTTTGAGGGTAGGAGTCACATGTTAGAGCTGGGATGAGCCCTGGTGGTCAACTAGTCCATTCTCTTTCAGACACAGGACTCCAAGCAGCAGAATGCAGGGGGACAAATAACCACCTCAACCTTTACTATCTCTTTTCACAAAATGGTCATGGCTGAAAGAGGCTTTGGGATAGTGTGAGTGGACTCTGCTCATAGATAAGTTGCTTTGAGGAACAGGACTAAAATAGATGTTTCATGAGAGTGTCTTTTTTTTCCCCCTTCATTCAGATTATAAATTCATTGAATGCAGAAACTTTTTCTTTTTTTTGAGACAGAGTCTTACTCATTACCCAGGCTAGAGTACAGTAGTGTGATCTCGGCTCACTACAACCTCCACCTCCTGGGTTCAAGCAATTCTCCTGCCTCAGCCTCCCAAGTAGCTGGGACTACAGGCATGTGCCATCATGCCCAGCTAATTTTTGTATTTTTAGTAGAGATGGGGTTTCACCATGTTGCCCAGGCTTGTCTCGAACTCCAGACCTCAAGCGATCCTCTTGCCTCGGCTTCCCAAAGTGCTGGGATTACAGATGGGAGCCACTGCGCCGGTCCAGGAATTAATGTTTTTACATATGTTTATCTTTTCAAGGTTTTTTGGTATGATATTTTGTCTTCGTGAGCAAAAAAAAGCATTTTAGTTTTTGTTTGTTTTTGCTAAATTTATCTTAGAACCAACAATCTGGTTCAGTATCCCATCCTTTGATTATTTTTTGCAAAAGCAGAAGGATAAAATAAAGTATCAAAATACGCTCTTCGTATAACTGTGGTTTAGGTGAAATCTGAGTTTGATGCCATTAAATTCCATCTGGGAGTCCCTTGCTCTGTTCCATTCCCTCTGCTGTCAGTTATGAAGGCTTTGTATTTTCGTGGTTCTGTCTTGTGAGTGATGGAAGCAGATTATAGATGTCCACACACAAAAACATTGGTATGTTCTCTCTTTCCCCTGCTTTCTCACTGTTCTATATTTTACAAAATGAAAAGGAGGGCTGGGCACGGTGGCTCAAGCGGGTAATCCCAGCACTTTGGCAGACCGAGGTGGGCGGATCACGAGGGCAGGAGATCGAGACCATCCTGGCTAACACGGTGAAACCCCGTCTCTACTAAAAACACAAAAAACAATTAGCCGGGCGTGGTGAGGGGAGCATGTAGTCCCAGCTACTCGGGAGGCTGAGGCAGGAGAATGGCACGAACCTGGGAGGTGGAGCCGAGATCGCCCCACTGCACTCCAGTCTGGGAGACAGTGCGAGATTCTGTCTCAAAAAAAAAAAAAAAAAAAAGAAAAGAAAAGAGAAAAGAAAAGGAATAGGGAAAGGCAGTTAGTATCCCAAAGGAAGCGCAAATGGGGAAATGGCAGGCGAAAATGACGTGTTAGAATATTTTCTAGTCACAGTAGAGAGCTTCCCTGGGGTCGTCCATATTGTGCTTAAAATGGCCAACTCTTTCTACCTGTAAGGCCACCAACATTTCATACACATTGGTGGTCACATATGTAATGTGCATTTTTTTCTGTGTTTTTAAAATATAATTTTAAATGTAGGCCAGGGACAGTGGCTCATGCCCATCATGCCAGCACTTTGGAAGGCCAACGCGGGCAGATCACTTGAGCCCTGGATTTTGAGACCAGCCTGAACAACATAGTGAATCCTCATGTCTACAAAAAAAGTTATTTTTTTAATTAGCTCGGCATGGTGGCACACACCTGTAGTCCCAGCTACTCGGGAGGCTGATGTGGGAGGATTGCTTGAACCCAGGAGTTTGAGGTTTCAGTGAGCCATGATCGTACCACCGCACCCCAGCCTGGGTGACAGAGCAAGACCCTGTCTCCAAAAAAAAAGAAAAAAGAAAAAAGAAAAAACTAAGACAATAATTGAAATTTCAAAGAAAATCCTGAAACAAAAAGAAAGAGATGAAAAAAGAGATTATACTGAAATGAAAGAGCAAACATAGAGCACAGACTTTTGAAATGTGATTGCCAGGGAAAGCCGTGAATAATACTCTGGGCAAAGTCCTACCCTGACCACAATGTATTTGGCTTCTGGCACATTCAAGGCCCCACTGAATGCTTTACCTTGGCAAAGCAATTTTGGAACAGTGGTAATAAGACAGAAGAGATGTAATGGTAAATACAATTTTACCACCAACATCTAGTGGTAAAATGGAGCTGGAGCCATTAGTAACGAAAATTTACAGCAGATTTATAAAATGACTCCAGAGAAATCTTTAAAGGTCCTCAGAGAACGTCACTGTTGTCAGGAGTAAAAGGCACCTCCATGCTATCAGTTCCTTTTATAGGAATGTTTGCCCTTGCCCCTGAGAAAACATTGACTCACACATTTGTAACTTTTAGTAATTTAGGTGACAATTTTCTCTGGTGTTTGCTAAGACCAAAGCCTGTTGGTGAGATACAATACGTTGCAACTTCGTGCTCCTGTGTCACTGTTGTTTGGAGTTCCTTTCCAGGAAAGAGCACTTCATCTATCTTGAAACAACCAACGTAGATGTCCTTGAGCTTTCTTTACTTACAAAAGAACAAGGGGCCACGAAGGAAGAAAAACCACAGGTAAATCACAAGCAAAATCAAAGAGTTTTCTTCCCATCTCCATGAAAGACCTTTTTAAAAAAAAAGATTCAACAATGACTTTAACCACGAAAAAAGAAGACAGTGCTATTTATATATTTTTGAATGGATAACACGTGTGCATACAGGTACATAATTCAACAACTACAAAATGGAAGGCAGCGAACACTTTCTACCCATCCCCGAATCTTAGCTCAATGGAATATAGGTATGGAATATAATCAGTTTCTTTTTCTTTTATTTTTGAGACAGAGCTTTCGCTCTTGCCCAGGCTAGAGTGCAGGGGCACGATCTTGGCTCACTGCAACCACTGCCTCCCGTATTCTAGCGATTCTCCTGCCTCAGCCTCCCGAGTAGCTGGGATTACAGGCGTGCACCACCAGGACCGACTAGTAATAAAATCAGTTTCTGATCATCAGTCTAGAGCAGGGTTTCTCAACTTCAGCACAACTGATATTTTGGGCAGGATCATCCTGTGCTGTAAGAGGCTGTCAAGTATATTGTTGAATGTTTCGTAGCATTCCTGGCTTCCACCCATTAGACACCAGTAGCAGTTTCTCCCTCCCTCTCCAGATGTGACACCAAAAATGTTCCCCAGACATTCCCAAATGTCCTTTGGAGAGACATTTAACAATATTAAAAAAACTCCCTAACAATACACAAGGAGTGTTCTTACTGTTTTTTGGGGAGCTGCATAGTCATTCATTAAATGTATTGTAAGAATTTATTTAACCAGTAACTTATTGATGATCCTTTAGGGTTTTTTTTGTTTTGTTTTGTGTGTGTGTGTTATTTGCCACTACGTACAGGATTGCAATGAAAAATCTTATACATGGGTTACTTAAATATATGAAATTTTACCTTTAATATAAACTCCTAGAAGAAAAGTGGCTACGTCAAAGGCTACGTGTATTTGTAATTTTGATAGGTATTTCCAAACAGTCTTCCTTAGAGGCCATGGCAGTTTATATGCTCAGCAACCACATATTTTTGCCAATGTTGTATGTTACTAACATTTGGATTTTGCCAGTCTCATATGTGAAAAATGGGATCTCAGTGTCGGTTTAGTTTTCATTTCCACATTAAAAGATTAAGTAACTTTGGATTTATTTAGGATCTATTTATATATTGTCTGTTTAAATCCTTTACTCCTCTTTTAATCATTTTGATTGATTATTTTTTTTTAAGAGATACAGTCTTGCTCTGTCATCCAGGCTGGAGTGCTGTGATGTAATCATAGCTCACTGCAACTTCAAACTTGTGAGCTCAAGCAATCCTTCCGTCTCAGCCTCCCAGGTAGTTAAAGCTATGGGCACATGCCACCGTGCCCAGCTAATTTTTTATTTTTTGTAAAGACGAATCTTGCTAAGTTGCCAGGTTGGTATGAACTCCTTGCCTCAAGCGATCCTCCCATCTCAGCCTTCCAAAGTGTTGGAATTAGAGGCATGGGCCACCACACCAGGTTCAATGGATTTTTTAGACGTTATTTACATATTATACTCTGTCTATGATATGTATGGCAATTTTTTTTAATCTAGTTCATTGTATTTTGATTTGCCTATGAGATAGAATAGGGAGTTCAGAAAAAAAAAAAAAAAAAACCTAGATACATATGGGAATTTAAGAAGTGATACATGGTGGCATTTTTAATAAGTGTGGAATTATAGATTATACAATAAATGGTGTTGGGACAACTGACAAGTAATCTGTATAATACAAGGTTGGGCTAATGGCTCACAGTGCACCAGTACAAATTCCCCAGGGACCTAAGATATAACTGAAACAGAAAAGCATTAGAAGAAGCCATAGAAGAATTATTTTTTAAGATCATCTCGTTGTGGTGAAGGCCTTCCCAAGTGTGACATAAAACAAAGAAAGCCATACTAGATTGAAATGTGTTTATTTTTTGATGATCTTTCTTTTGCACGCTTTTTTCCTACTATGGTTTTCTGAACTACTTCCAAGACAAAAATAGTCATATCAGCAGGGCCTCAGCCCCTTTAGCACGAGCCCAAAGTGGCCTCATGATAATGATGTTGAAGCAATGGGATTTAACAGCTAGGCCAGTCGTGGAAAGCCCAGGGGCTTTGGGGTCAGGCAGGCCTAGTTCTCACCTCCTGTCCCAGCTACTGAGACACCATGACCTTGGGCAGTTCACACATTCACTCTGAGCCTTAGTTTTCTCTACTTCCTCAGGAACCTCAGCTACATTCGATGTGAATGTAAAGCACCTAGTGGGCGCAGGCCCTAAATGACTGGTACTCACTTCCTTTCTCTCCCTTCTCCCTTTAACACTGATTCTGTGCAAGCTTCTGACCATTTCCCGATGACACACTTACTGGGCAGGATATGTCCTAATTTCTTTCTTAAGATTTCTGAGCTGTGCCCAGTGCTGTGTCTCCATGTAGGGATTGTGCTGCAGGTAAGTCTACTGCTCCTTGCTTATCTTCTCTCTGGAGAGACAGGCAGCAAACCCTCAGGATGGATCTTAAGGCTCTCCTGGCTCTCAGCCTGGAACCATAAGGGGCTTTTCTGGAATGAAGGGAAATGGCGAGGGCTCTGCCTCTGCAACCTGTAATCCTCCTGGATTTGTTTTCTGTGCAGCCGTAGCAAAGGGCCACAAATTCAGTGGCTTAAAACTCCACAAAGGTAATTTCCTTTTTTTTCCCTAAACAGAGTGCTGGAGTACAGTGGCAACCAATCTTGTCTCACTGCAACCTCCACCTCCTGGGTTCAAGCGACTTTGGTGCCTCAGCCTCCTGAGCAGGTGGGATTACAGGTATGCACCACCATACCTGGCTAATTTTTGTATTTTCAGTAGAGATGGGGTTTCACCATGTTGGCCAGGTTCATCTTGAACTCGTGACTTCAAGTGATCCACCCCCCCTCGGCCTCCCAAAGTGCTGGGATTACAGGCGTGAGCCACCGCACCCCGCTCCAATCTTACTATCTTATAGTTCTGTCGGTTAGATATCTGATACAGGTCTCACTGGGCTGGAATCAAGATGTCAACAGGGATGTGTTTCTTTCTGGAAGTTCCAGGAGAGAATCATTTCCTTGCCTTTTCCTGCTTCTAGGGGTTGTATACATTGACTGGCTCCCGGTATTATTTCTCTATCTTCAAAGCCAACAACATTGCATCTCTCTGGCCATTCTTTGCAGCCACATCTCCTTCTGACCACAACCGAGAAAGGTACTCCTGCTTTAAGGAATCAAGTGTTTATATGGAGCCCGCCTGGATTACCCAGGATAATCTCTCCATTTTGAGGTCCTTATCACAACTACAAAGTCCCTTTGGCCAGGTTAGGTGACATATTCCCGGGTTCCAGGGATTAGGACGTGGGCATCTTTGGAGGGGAGCATTATTTTGTCTGCCACGCCTCTCTAACGTGATTCAGGGACCCAGGTGGTGGGCAATTCATCCCGAGACATTAGGAGTCTATTTCATAGTCGTATCATGACAGTAATTACAATGGATGGGTAGTTTGGGGGTGATTATTTTGTCAAAATTAAGGCGTTTCTTACAAACAGCACATAAGCTTAACATGCTGGTGTCTGCAGAAATCAAAGCAGCTCAGTCTTCACTGTGCCTTCAGCACTAATCCAGCGAGCATTTGAAGCTGTGTTCTCCCTGGCTTGCTCAGCCATCAAGGAGAGCCGTGGTGCAGCTGCTAGCCTCGGTGCCATGGCCGAGATCAGGTTACTCCTGCCTTCTTCTCTAACTTGGCTCTCTCCCAAGAAGTACTTTGATTTAAATATTCTATTACTGATCTCCCAGGCACTCTCTGACCCCCATCTGTCTTTGAGGCAATTCCAAATCTCCGTGCTTACGTGGACCTGCCTTCAAGAGCATCTAATAGACAGATGCACATTGTTCTTTTGCTGTTCCAAATTACAATGTTCCAAATTATGAAAAAAAAAAATCTGTGCTTCAGTGAAAGTCCTTCAATATTTACACTCAGCAAAAAATGGAATTTGGATGTTGCCAGGTTAAAACTTGCATTTCTAAATGACTTTTCTGAGCATATGAAGAGATGGCTTAAGGGCACTGGCTGGAGAGAAACTTGAACCTCTAGGATGGGGTCACTTATCTTGTTACCTTTTAACCCTATTAGCTGATGTTCTACCAGCTAAGCAATACTTACTAACAGCAATCTTCAAAGCCCAGACTAGGGAGATGGCTGAGAAGTAAAAGAAGAGAAACAGAAAGAGCTAATGAGCAGGAAAGAAGAATTAAGTCCACTTCGAGCAGAGGGTACATCTTCAATGTCAGCAATCTGTCTCCTTGACATGTTGATTAATCCTGTTCTAAATCTGGCAGTATGTTTTCTACTTCTCTCAGCAGCCCAGATATAAAATGTCATTAATTTTTATTAAAGACAGAGAAATTTAAGATAGATTTTACAAGATGTACAGTTTATCATCATGTATCACTCTGTATTAACTTGAAACCATTTATAGGACTCATTGGGAGTCTTTAAAATAATACTGCATAAAGATAATTAGGGCAATTTTATATCATTAAAGTAGATTAGTATTAATTTTAGTGTCTTTGCTTTTGAACCAACTTCTTAGTGTAAATACTCAGATTTTACAAAAATACCTTGTTTAAGGACAATCAAAGAGGACAGGGAGAAAATAAAAATATTTTATAATTCTGCTTCTCTGCTGACAGGAGAAAACATTTTGAATGTATGTGTTAGTGTGTTTATAAGAGGTCTGAGGATGGAGAGGGACAAGGGAGGTAGGTAGGTGTGACAGAAAAGGAAGAGGGAAGAAGGAATTTAGCTGAAACAAATTCTCATTTATTCAATGTGTATTCCACAGCTAGACTATAATGTTCATGATCTCTAATCTCTACCAGAGTACACAAATGCGGTACTGTTATCCCTACTTCGTATATAAGCACACAAAGTCTTTAATTACTTGTCTAAGGTCACACAGCCATGGTGATGTGAATACAAAACTCAAATCCAAGTGTCGTATTTCTATCTTTGTTTATTCCACCACACAGTATGTAAAATTACAAAACAAACAAACAAAAAATGTTATGGCCTCATGGTTGCGTTCTGGTTTTTTTAGCACCAGAGGAATATGAAATTATAGAAAGAAAACAAAAAAGGATTAAGTAGAAAATCCAGATAATAATTTTCAGAGATACAGAAAAGTTGGGTTAAAAAAAAACAATACTTATAATAGATAATCCTCAAAGCTAAGCTATGTGCCGGGCACTGTGCTAACATCTTGACACACATTATCTCATTTAACTGTCACAATAAAGTATGGTAAACTTCTTATTCCTTTGTTATATTTGAAAAGACAGAGGGTCACAGAAGTTTGAGATCCATTTAAATATCTATCTGAGTATCAAATTTTACTCAGAGGGATATAGTTACCTTTTAAATAATGAAATTTCCTATGGGACTTTGACTTTGCTTTTTTACTGTGCCTCAGAGACAAGTTCAAGGGACTTTGACATTTCTGGGGTTGGATTTTACTATGTGAATTTCATGAAGCAGATGCTCAATAATGTTTATTACATTAGTGCATTTGAAACCCCAAATGGCCATGATTCTCACCAGCCAGTCATTCATTATTCACCTGTCTCCAATCTCTAATATTTTAGAAACATTATTGGCCACAAGGAGAAAGTTGTATCTGGGTTGAAAAAAATGTATAGGTATTTTAGGAATGGTAGGTACTGTTTTCTGTGGATAAACCCATAAGCCACAAATCAACTGCATTGAATTATTTAATTACCTAAGTAATTAGTACCATGCCCATTCTCGCTGTGCTTGGTGAGTGGCTGAGACGAATCTGCACTTGAAAATGCTTCTCACTGGCCCCTCCAGTGCAGGTCCAAGCACTCTGGCTTCTCAGTTGCAGCCGTACCAAGGCCTTGCCAGGGAAATGATGAACAGCCTGCCTGCTGGGGTTTTATGAGTTTTCTAGCCTTAGAACAGTCCTTTATATCCGAGGAGAGCTTTGGTTTTAGCATCCAGCTTTGCCAGAGCCACATCAAGGATAATCGCTTCACCTGAGTGGTTTTCCATCTCTGTCTCCTACGTCCCCGAGAAAGGGCTCTCAGGGCTTTCTTGAAAGGAGGACTTCATGAGCCCCTGTGTTCCGCAGTCAGAGTTGCCCTAAAGGTGAAATACGATCAGAACTGTTTGGATTGTATCTGCTTGACTATCTGACCATTTCTGACGCTCACACGAAACTTCTAGACTTCATTCAGTAGGTCTATAAAGGCCTTGGGTAGGAATTTTTCTGCAGGATTTCCTGGTGAGGCTGGGAAGACACATGGATGAGCTCTTAGGAAGTTTGGACCCAATGATGTCATCAAAATCCATCTCGTACCTTCTTGTTGACTCATTTGAACCAGTGGATAGGATTTTTTTTTTTTAAACTGCCTGTGATTATGTTTTTTTTTTTCCTTATAAAGTTTGTTCAACTGGTGATTGCACATTTGCATCAAATAATTTAGGAAATGACAACACGGAATGGAAAGCTGGAACCATTTGAATGAACATAGATGATAACAGCTCATTTAACAAAATCTCGGTCTTCCCACGTTGTCATTCTCATGACCCCAGCTAAAGAACCATCTCACTGTGAAATGACTTCGTGGAAGAATAACTTATGTGGGTACCTACCCTCCAGCAAGCTAATATACATACATACCTGATATATCTGTTATACAATATGGCAAGTAAAGAGATATGTCAGATGAATAAAAAAACAAAAACAGAAACAACTTAAGTTTGCTCAAAAGCCTCTTAATCATGAAATTCCAAGATTATCAGAAAGTCCTATAAATACATTTTTAATGATTTTTAAAAATGGTAATGGGGTGAGCATATTAGTGCTGTAAATTGCCCTAAATTTTCTGAGAGTAGATGCTTTGCTATTATACTCCCAAGCAATGTCAGGGTATCCTTAATCCCTTCAGATTCCCAGGTTTATTTCATATAGTCTAGGACACTGACACTATCACTGCAGCTTGAATAAGAATGACTTATTTAATAAGCAAACACAGAGGCAGCCCTTACTTTCACCACTTGAGGACTTTGAAAAGGTATTCTTAGGACACCGGTTGTCCTGAAATTCTGGTTCACATTTCAGCTTTATGTATGAAATATTGGACTTGAAGTCAGAAGACTAGGGTTCTAGTCTTACATACTCATTGACCATTTGACAACCTCATTGGGCACCAGTTTTTCAACAAAAGGGAGTAGCTCAACATTCCCTAAAACATCAATCTCTAAATGCTAGTTTCGTGGAACAATAAGGAGTTCTATAACCGTACAAATTAAGTCAACCAGGGTTAAAAAGAGCTACAGAAGCCCGTTTTCTGGAAGACTTAGATGTGACTAATGTGGTATGAATCTCTAAAACAGTTATAATGCACAGATTTCCTGAATTCTCAGACAATGGAAACTGTGGAGAAGTATCTCACTGGACTAGCATTACAAGCAAGGGACATATTTTGGAACCTGCCAGACAAGATGATTTCTAAAAGCCTTTACTGCTTTGAATTCTCTCACCATTTTTGGTTCACACACAAAAAAACCAAGTTATTCTCCAGATACTTTCTACACACCTAGCTCTCAACATTTGTCTCTAAAATATACGACTCTGTTTACTAGTGTAAGGATCAAAAGAATCACATGTGGCTTCCATGAAAAGAAAGATCTTAAATTTGTAGTGCATAAAACATACAATTCAAAGGAAGCATTACATAGAGTTATAAATAATAATTATCATCACTAACCACTCTAAAATAGGACTATCGCAAATGAAACCATTATTTTAGGAACTAAAAAGATCAGTGATCCATAAGGTAATGCAATGATAAACCACCAAAAAGTCCTGAGATTCTTTCTACACTAGCCACGTATGAAGAACTCCAAGCCAAAGGCTATTCCTTCGGTTGTATTTTTCCTTGAATCTAAAGGACAAAGGGCCTCACAGTTTGAGAGAATCATTCACTTGGTCTAGCAATCAAATGTTTGTGAAAGATAGTAAAAAGTGAAGGAAATGAATGGAAAATCACAATGCTTTCTTGAGCTAACTTTTGCAGTTTTAGAGCAGAAGTAAACCGTCCTATGAACTTTCAAATGATGACAGACATTGAGAAGCCTGTGTTATTAAAGATTTTCTTTTATTCTGTTAAGTCTTCAATCAGATTTGGTGACAAATAATTGGGATAACTGAACTTATTGCCAAAATACTCATGGAATTAGAAAACTCCCTTAACCAAAGAAGACTCAGCCATTTGGATTCTCATAAGAGGAAGAAATATTCTCAGCCATATAGCTTTTTGCCCCCTTTCTGGCACAAACTGATATTTTTATTTCATGCTCTCTCCACTGTGTTCATCTCTATTTATATGAATTTTCTTTCTAACCCACTGGAGAAACAAATTGGTGACATAATTACAATTTTACATTTTTCTGGAAGATCAGTTAATAGGGGAAAAGCAGCACAGTCAAAGCTAGACAGAAATGTTGAAATTAAACATGATCAGAGCTGCATGTCAGCCTGGGAAATGTGTCCGTCTCAAGTTAAGGTTTACAGTTGCTGCAATTTTAATCAGATTTGTATGTAATAGTATTCAGAATTTTCCATTGAGTGCTTCTTCTTTTCATTGGAAAAGAAAAGCTTCCCAAACAAAGGGAATTAAGAAACAGAATAGTGGAGTTGGTGTGTGGTTATGTGGCAAGAGCACTGCTCTGCCCATTACCTGTAAGGCATCTGCCTGCTCCCTGACATGGACTCAGCTCTGAGTGCCCTCATTTTCCTTTTCTTTTTCTTTTTACTTTTTTTTTTTTTTTTTTTTTTTTTTTGAGACGGAGTTTTGCTCTTGTTGCCCAGGCTGGAGCGCAATGGTGTGATCTCGGCTCACTGCAACCTCCACCTCCCGGGTTCAAGCGATTCTCCTGCCTCAGCCTCCCAAGTAGCTGGTATTACAGGTGCACACCACCAGGCCCAGCTAGCTCTCATTTTTCTTAAAATATAATTGTCATGTGAGTTTCTTCAATCCAAACAACTGGAAACGATGGCCATTGGTAGACACTTGGTTTCCTGTCCAAGACAAGAAACAATTAGCCTCTAACAAGCTCTTTGACCTAGAACTTGATTTCCCTATATAAAAAGTGAGGATTTTGAACTAATTTTTTTTTTTTTTTAAAGACAGAGTCTCGCTCTTGTCTCCCAGGCTGCAGGCTAGAGTGCAGTGGCACGACCTCATCTCACTGCAACCTCCACCTCTCAGGTTCAAGTGATTCTCCTGCCTCAGTCTCCCGAGTAGCTGGGATTACAGGTGCACGTCACCATGCCCAGCTAACTTTTGTATTTTTAGTGGAGACGGGGTTTCACCATGTTGGTCAGGCTAGTCTTGAACTCCTGATATCAGGCAATCCACCCGCCTCGGTCTCCCAAAGTGCTGGGATTACAGGCGTGAGCCAGAGCCCCTGACCTTGAACTACATTATCTTAATTGTCCCTTCCATCTCTATAAATCTATGAGTCTCTAACTTAGTAACAATTTCCCAAAGTTAACCAAAGTTATGCAATTGGGTTTCATTCTTGCAATCATTTCTAACTAAAAGACTAATGAATATAAAAAGTGCAATTTAAAGCAATCTGCCAGATTTAAGGAAGAAGTAGAAGTGACATTCACTGAGAGCCAATCTTATGTCAAGTACTGGAATAACCACTTTATATAAGTTATATATATATAAGTGGCAAGAACCACCTCAGTTAAGCATCATCATTGTCATCATCATCACCATTTTATAGAGAAGAAATACTTAAGAGAAGTGAAGTCTCTATCTAAATATAGTTAATTAGTAAATAGCCAAGATAGGAGTCAAACCCAGTTTCTTTGTTTCCCAAAGTCATGCACAGAAGCTGTGCACTTTACTGGCTATAGCATTCTGCTTTAATGTGTACACTGTTTCGCTTCATACTCTTCATACTCTTCAAGTCATTTAAGTTTTCTGAGCTTTATTTACATTCGTTTATTCATTCAACCTGTAACAAGCAAGTCCTCATGTACAGCAGGCACTATGATTGATACTGCGATACAGAGGGGACTATGATCCAGAACCTACTCACAAAGAACTCAGCATTTTGTTGAGGAGTTGGACAGGAAAAGGAACACTTACAATACAATGTAGTCAGCATTATGAGATGTATGAGACAGGTATGCCTGAGGTATGAAGAAGGGGGATCTGAGAGTAGAGATTGGGAAAATGAAAATCAGTTCCTATGAGAATAATAAAAAGTGGAGGAATATCTGAATTGGCCCTTAAAGAACTAATAGAAATGAGCTAGCTGTGAAAAGGTTGGGAAAAGGAAAGTCATTCTAGGCAAAGAGAACAGATGAGTTTAGCGGTTTGTGAGGGCATTGCATGTTCTGAGAATTGAAAGTAGGTCTCTATAGCTAAAGAACACAAGGCATGATCAATACTTGGAGCTGAATCTGGAAAACTCTACAATTGAGAAGCCCTTGGTATCTCATGCTAACGTTATAGAACTCTATCCTGAAGAAACGAGGTAGTCCTTTGAGAATTTCAAGCATAATATATTTATGTAATAAGGAAGTCCCATTGGAAGCAGTGAGGAGGCACAAGTGGGGTAAGGGGAGTAGGTGGCTCTGCATAGTAGGACAAAGTGATTGGCATCTAGCAGTACACACAGCCCCCCACAAAGTCCAAGAAAGAATCAACAGTTGGGATATAGAGGAGCAGTTGGATCTGAGAGATATTTGGAGGGTGGGTGGGCAAGATAGAAAGGATTTTGGTGGTTGAACAGATATTGAGATACCATTGGCTGTGCCTCCAGGGTTTCCAGTGTGGCTGATAGAATGGATGGTGACTGCTTCCATTATTGGGAAACTAGTCTACAGAGAGAGGGGACAATTGTGATGAGAGGCTCAATTCCATCAGGAGCATGTCATTTTTGAGTTGCCTGTGAAGTTTAGTTCACATGGAAAAATGTTACTACTATTAAATATGTAAAGTAAGACCTGGTGCTACTTTTGGATGACATGTATTTGTTGGAAAGGCAGAGTTGCAAACAGATAAATTGAATCAAATGTGGAAAATGCACCAAAATAGTTATGAATGGGCTAGTCCTGAAATTGAAATCAATTTAACTTTATGGTGTTGAATAAGGAAGTAGGGGCAAGCCTGAGAAAGATCTTAGAGAATGTGCAGATGATGGACGATTCAGGAAGAGAGGGGTGAGGCATCTCAGGAGGAGAACAGCATGAGCAAAGAAATAGAACATACAAAATGTGAGAAAAACAATCAGTTTCCACTGAAACATAAAAGGCAAGGCAGGGACAAGGTCATGGAGAAATCTACATATGTGCTACTCAATAGATTGGGTTTTACGTCAACTATGAGGAATCATGGAAGGGTTTTGCTCTGAGAAGTGCAACACCACATCTGCAGTTAAGAGAGTGCAATAGTATGGAAGATGAACTGAAATGAGGAAAAGCTAAAATGCAGGAGACTAGTTAGGAGGCTACTGGAATCACTCCGGTAGGAGAAAATGAGGGCCTAAACAAGACGTTGGTGTATGGGTGGGAAGAAGAGAGAGAAATATGTTGAGAAAGCTAGGGTTTGGAAAATTTGGTGATGCCAGATACTTAGCTACCAACTGAGGGAAGAAACACAGCAGGATGAGTGGGTCTGGAGATGAAGAGACAGACGACCTCTCTGTTTCTGTACATTGCATCATTGAGGTACATCTGAGTAGACACCTATTTATTATAGAAATCTAAACTCTGAGAGGACTGTTTAAGATGGCAGATTTGAGTCTATAACATACAGCTATTAGTTGAATATAATTATAATATATAATTATATTATATTACATATTATATATTATAATATATAATATTATATTATATATTAAATAATTATATTATGTTATATAATTATATTACATTATATATTTATATATTATAACATAGAAAATAATTATATTATATATTATATATTATAATTATAACACTATAATATATTATTATAACACTATATAATATAACACTATAATATATTATAATATATAATATATATTATATATTATACATTTATTTATAATTTTATTTTTTATTTATAAGCCTAATTTATATTTATAATTTATTTATATACAATATATATAAAATATATAATTATAAAGACAATAACAATAATAAAACTATAGTTGTAAGCACTTACTAAGTACAGGCATTAATACTTTATATTACTGCATATGTTATATCCATTGTACCCATGATAAAAATCTGAGTTCATATGAACACTTCCCTTTACAGAGGTGACAACTAATACTTAAAGAGATAATGCAACTTATCCACAGTTGTGTTGTTAGTAAAAGTGAGTGGAGAGCTGAGCTTTGTTTAGGTTCTCAAAACCAGTTTTTTGTTTGTTTTTGTTTTTTTGACTACAACATTTCTGTGAATTTGTAAAGAAGAAAGATAGTACAAAGGAGAGATTGTGAAAAAAATTCTTAAAAGCCAGGAATGACATCCTTGGGAAACCAATGTTTAAAGGATGAATGTGAGAAAGAAATATTGGCTGGGCACGGTGGCTCATATCTGTAATCCCCACAGTTTGGGAGGCCAAGGCAGGGGGATCACTTGAGGTCAGGAGTTTGAGACCAGCCTGGCCAACTGGTGAAACCCTGTCTCTGTTAAAAATACAAAAATTAGCCAGGCGTGGTGGTGCATGCCTGTAATCCCAGCTACTCGGGAGGCTGAGGCAGGAGAATTGCTTGAACCTGGGAGGCGGAGGTTGTAGTGAGCTGAGATTGCTCCATTGCAATCCAGCCTGGATGACAGAGGGAGACTCCATCTAAAAAAAAGAAAGAAAGAAAAGAAAGAAAAAGAAATATTTATACCAGATAACCTGAGTAAAAAGAGAGAAAGCAAAGCCTAGTCAAGACTCCCATGAAAGCCTCAGAAAGACAGTTCCAAGAAGTAGGGAATGAGCCGGTGTCAGCTGAGTGAAGTGGAGTAAGATAATGACGGAAGCGAGCCCTCTGAGTCTGGGAACATGTAGGACCTGAGTGTGAGCAGGTTTCACTCTAGCAGGTGTCACAGAAGCCGACTTGCAAGGAGCTGAAGACTGGTAAGGACAAGAGAGGAAGTGGAACCATAGTACCTTCAATTTCAAGAAATTTGGTTAAGAAAAAAAGCCCTCAATTATGGTGGTTAGAAAGAAGGCAGCCCCAATGGAGAGAGTGTATTATGCATTCACTTATTTATTTGGATGGGACATATTTAAATATCTTTTTAAAGCTAAGGATGAACACCTAGCCTAAAACATTAAGTTTAAAACACATGAGTAAGGGAATATAACAAATCCTGGAGGTAGGTCTGATAATTAAATGGGAAGGAAGGGTCATGCAGCCAAGCACACAGGTGGATGCAGTGACCTTGAATTGGCCCATGGTTAATTTGTCTCTAACCCTAAAGAAAATGTGCAGGGATGGAAGAGTAAACTGGTATGAAGAGGGATGACAGTTGGTGTTCATACCTGGGCAATTTAAATTTTCTCAATCCCAGAGGGGGGTTGGTAATTGTTCCTAGGATGGGGAAACATGACATGTCAAAAATATGGGTCAGGAGTTGCAGACAAAATGGCAGCGGGGGCTGTAGATCTGGAAGCCATCTGTAGTTCTGTACATGAGGGTAAGATCTCCGAGGCATAGTGTGAGAGTTAAAAGAGGCAAACATTGAATCTTGAAGAACACTGATATTTGGGCTGAACAGAAGATAACAAACATTCAAAGAAGACCGGGAGGTTTGGAAGGAGGAGTACCACAGAATCCAAGCAAAGCAAGAATACCAAGCAACTAAATGCTGACCAAAGTGAGATGCCAACATACTAAAGAAGATAAACTGGAATGATCAATTAATTCCTAAGACTTAGATACGTTAGTGAAAGCACTTTTAGTTGTGCTGTAGTAAGATAAATTAAATACAGATTTTGTTCCCCAGAAGCCAGAATAGATCTTAGAAATGGTAGCCTCCCTTCCTCCCTTCCTTTACCTTTAAAAATTTTAAACTTAAAATGGAAGCTATTTGAATATATTTAAACACTGAGAGCAAACAAATAAATGAACAAAAGCAAAAAATAGGGGAAATGTAAAAGTAGAGAAAAGAAAGAAAATGCTGGACAAAATTAGATATCTTTCTTTGAGATAGAAAATAAAGAAAAAAATACAGTTAGTTGTGGAGGGAGATGAGTTTTAAGGAGCAAGGAATTCCTGCCTGGTAGCCTCCCTGTTCTCTGAAGGGTCTACCCAGAGAACACAGAGATGGACACTGAAAAAGTGCAGTAGATGCAAAAAACAGCACTGATAAAAAAAAAGAGGGGGAAAGGAGTTAATGCCTAAAGAAACAACAAAAGGAGTTCAGGCCAGGCGCGGTGGCTCATGCCTGTAATCCCAGCACTTTGGGAGGCTGAGGTGGGCGGATCACGAGGTCAAGAGATCGAGACCATCCTGGCCAACATGGTGAAACCGCATGCCTACTAAAAATACAAAAATTAGCTGGGTGTGGTGGTGTGTAGTCCCAGCTACTTGGGAGGCTGAGGCAGGAGAATCACTTGAACCGGGAGGCGGAGGTTGCACTTCAGCCTGGCAACAGGGCAAGACTCTGTCTTCCAAAAAAAAAAAAAAAAAAAAAGCTCAGCAAGCCCTGCAAAAAGTGAGGGTACATGACTCTGTTCTATAAATAGAAAATATTAATCATATAAGTCATGCAAAATATCCATTATTTAAACAATAACTTTCATAATCTCCTGGAGAACCTTGCTTCAGATGTTGAACCCTGAAAGTGATTGGCAGAATGCCATGCCCGTTTAAAAAACCTGAGGTTGGCTTTATTAAAACTAAAGAAACACTGA
Organism: Macaca nemestrina; assembly: GCF_043159975.1. Taxonomy (NCBI): domain Eukaryota; kingdom Metazoa; phylum Chordata; class Mammalia; order Primates; family Cercopithecidae; genus Macaca; species Macaca nemestrina. The sequence continues at coordinate 8,626,131 of NC_092125.1, read as the reverse complement.
AGCTCATTACATTTCATATGTTTGAAACAACAGAATTCAAAGTAATGACAGTCAATAAACAGAGGAACAAGTCAAAGTAGGATTGTCTAGAAAGCAAAATTTCTTGACTACTCTGATCTTAAATTTAGTCACCCTTATTATCTATAAGCTAACCTAAAACGTTCAGGAGTTCAGGTTAGATGCACCCCTCAAATGCAATGATGGGTGACTTTGTCTTGACTTGCACTTTTTATCCTCTTTAAACTTCCTTCTTAGCTCCTTCGTGATTGATTACTTATCTAACAAAGCCAACTCTTTCAGTAACCCGGGAAAAGGTTTAAAACAGCATGGAATCATCCAGTGATTTCACCTGCCTGCATTTGTATTAAAGACATGCAGAGACTTTTTAGAGGTCAGGTGCGATGGCTCACGCCTGTAATCCCAGCACTTTGGTAAGTGGAGGTGGGTGAATTACTTGAGCTCAGGAGTTCGAGACCAGCCTGGGCAACATAGTGAGACCCCTGTCTCTCCAAAATAATGATAATAGTAATAATAATAATAATACAAACATTAACCAGGCATGGTGGTGTGTACCTATAGTCCCAGCAACTTGCGAGGCTGAGGTGGGAGGATCCCTTGAGTCCAGGAGGCGGAAGTTGCAATGAGCCAAGATTGTGCCACTCACTGCCCTCCAGACTGGGCAACATAGCCAAATACTCTCCAAAAAAAAAAAGTAAACCAAAACAACAACAACAAAAAACTTTTTAGAACCATGTTTGGTAAACTGTATGTACTCGACTAATACTAGTCATTTACAAAACACTGAATTGAGTGAAATACTATGTGTGGGTGTCTCTCCCAAAATGAATCAGAAACTTGGCACATTGGCTACAAATGCTTTGAAATGTCTCTCAAATGAACAATTTCTAGATATTGCATTTTAGAAATGAAATAACAGCATCAGATAATTGGCAGCCAAGTCATTTTCCCAAGTACTGATGCCAAGTACATGGCAGACATCCACCATGGGTTGATGTAGATCAAAAGGGGCTGAGACACCATCTCATGCTTATAGAATTTCAGAATTAGAGACATCAGGAAGGGGAAAGTCAGCATCATTTGCCATGTTAAAGCCAAACCTTGTCCACTGAGCAACTTTTCCTCACTAACCAGGCCCCCGTCATCCCATTCTTATTTGCCATCCCTTATGGATTTCTTATAGTAACCCTACGCATGCCAAATTGGTCAAAACCAAGTGCCTCACTGCAGTTACAATGGCTGGCTTGGGGTCTTCCTGGTGGTGACAAGTCTCTTTGCTATGATGTGCCTAACCAGCCAGGATTTTGTCCCCTACTCAGGATCCACTCCCTGAGCTTGCATGAGTGACCCATCTATAAAATTAAACAAAAGAGAAAAATATGCACCTACTACTTTGAGATGAGAGGGGAGCCACACATCTCTTTCCCTTCCTGGACATCCCCTTCCCAAAGCCCTAATTTTTCTTCTGTTATTAGATTTTACTATACCCTCTGATCAGTCAGAACACCGAGCTTCTTAACAAAAGAAATTTCTGAGTTGAAATACAGTTTTTTAAATGCATGAGCATTTCTAGGACTTTGAAAGGCTCGAAATAACGTATCCAGGCTCTCTGGAACACATAATCCATATACCCATGAAGAAATGACTTGGAGCTAATGGTAGGTAGAAGGAGGAAAAGGGCAATTGACTCCTCATGTTCAACTCTGGGTAACACGGATGGAGTGGAGATTTTAAACTGCAATGTTATTGTAAATTTTCCAGTAATCTACATCTCTGAATTGCAAATACTGGAAACCAATTCTGCCTTCCTGCTTCACACTGACAGCAACACTTTGCTTGCCCACATCTGAGACCTTGTGGCTTTTGATTCATTCTGTTGTTGATGCCTCCTCTTTTGTTTTCTCAAAATGTAAATATTTGTTCTGTCTGCATTCTAATTGCTGGTCTTGGTGTCTTATTGAGTATGAGGGCTGCGGTAACTCAGATGCCTCAGGATCCCTTGCTATGTGCTGAGATTTTCTGTCTTATGACATTAGCTTGGCATAGCTGACAGCCCCTCTGTTCCTATGCTCCTGACTAAATTGCAGTTATGTCTTTAATTGAAACCCAGTATTATTTTATTCCTCTCTGCAGAGAGGAAACCCAGAACTATCATTCTGTACACACACCAAACCACAGGAGCCTGAGTGAGGGTCCGTAATGACAGAGCCTCCTACACAGCACATTTGCTAGCTTTCTACTAATTGCCCTAATTTTCTTTGTCTAGACTAACTTATTGCATTGAAGAGCTCCTTCTCCAAAAGGGGGGGATAAAGGAGCATCGTGAGTCCTTCAATTGCTGCCAAGTGAAGAGGGGAGAAAAACATGGCTAGGACCAAGAAAACAAACAAAACAGGATCAGGGGATTTGTCCTTGAACGGGCTGTTTCCTAGAGCACATATTGGTTTAAAACTGAACTGAGAGATTGTGTTCTAGTAAGACTAGAATCACTACCATTAACAGCAAGGAACACAAACAGCACATAAGCCAAAAGAAGAATGGTACTTTTTTTTTTTTTTTTTGAGATGGAGTCTCACTCTGTCGCCACTTTGGAGTGCTGTGGTGCGATCTTGGCTCACTGCAACCTCTGCCTCCCGGGTTCAAGCAATTCTCCTGCCTCAACGTCCCGAGTAGCTGGGACTACAGGCATGCGCCACCAAGCCCGGCTAATTTTTGTATTTTTAGTAGAGACAGGGTTTCACCATGTCGGCCAGGGTGGTCTTGATCTCCTGACCTCATGATCTGCCAGCCTCGGCCTCCCAAAGTGCTAGGAATACAGGCGTGAGCCACCACGCCCGCTGGATAGTACTTCTTAAAAGAAGATAGTTACTAAGGAGAGAGATGGCACTCATTAATCAGTTTGTCGCCTTCCAGCATTCTGGACCTTACCCAACAAGGACGAGAACTCTCCTGTTTGTTCTGCTTTTGTGGCATCTTCCTAGTTCGGCTTTCCAGATTGAAAGAATCTGGAATACCCTGGGAATACCCTGCCTTCTCTTTGGCTCACACCAGTGGTGAATACTAAGAGAAATGTAGTATCTTGGCCATAAACCCTTTTGCAACTTCCCTGGGATAAAAGGGTGGGATCAGCTTGAATAATAGCAGATTGCCTTTTCGCCGTTCTTAAAAGTCTGAGTTGAAATGAACGTTGATGCGTCCAGATCGCATGGCCTCAGAACTAAGGAGAGGAGCCCCACAGGGTCCATGGATTGACCCAGTGGATTGAAAGAACACAGGGCAAGGCTGGAGCTGCCCTTCAGTTCAACATGCCAAAGCCTTGGGAACAATGGGATTGGCCAGGGGCCTTAGAAAAAGGGCCAAGAGTCCTTTGCTTGTGGGACATTCTCTTTAGCCAAATTTTCCAGTGCCTTCTGGCTAACTCACTTCCCACTTCTCTTCTGTTCATTACCTTACATTTTCTCCTGTACTTGCCACGTTCAAAGACTGATTGGTTTCCTAGAATATGATGACGGGTTTCATTTTACTGCTGTCTTTTGCGTCAATCATGTTTCCCTTGATGGATCTACTTTTCCATTTGGTTGCACTAACTCTCAGTGGGCCAAAAATTTCAAGGGTTTTTTCCCTGGATTTTTTTTTTCATGTTTACACGTTGAACATGGTAAGAATTTTTTTTTTCTTTTTGGAGTAAGTATACTGATGAATTCTCAAACTGGGCATAAATTGAAGAACTGATGCAATGTATTCTTTCCAGCAAGACAAGGAAGTGGCTTGGATTTCTCTTTCTAAATCTGAGGGAACCACTCATGCAAAAGTCATAAAGGGCCAGTTTGTGTCACTGGTCCTAGGTTGGGTGCAGAGAATCCAGAATGGCAGTACACAGTTGGCTGTGAGCAATGCCATCGCTGTCTTTGTCACTCATATCTCCAGGTCTCTACTCTGGACTCCATTTCTGGGAGAGGAAATGATATATTGATGACATTAATGGTTTTTAACTGGTTGTGATTTTGCCCCTCAGGGGACATTTGTCAATGCTGGAAGGCATTTTTGGCCATCTGGCCAATATGAGGGCTGCTACTGAAACCTAGAAGGTTGAGGCCAGGGAGGATGCTGAACATCCTGCAATGCACAAGACAGTCCTCCACAACAAAACACCATCCTGTCCCTTGTCAATAACATCAAAATTGAGAAAACATAGATAAGATGTGCTACCTGATCACATCTCTCCAGACCTGTGGAATTCAGAGATATCTCTAACAAATCCACAGTAATTGATTCATCATTTTAATATCTAAGGAGCTGATATATTTTTCTCGGAAGGCTTGGTCACGCTTTGGATTTTTTTTTCACTCGGTTTTGACAGAATTTGAATTATCTGATGGTTTGGCATAAGAAGATTATGAATCAAGCTAATCTGCCGTGAAACTTTGCTATGCTTCTGATTTGAGACAAAGATACTGTAATATTTTGTGCTTATCAGGTTTTTATCTTGCAAGGTATATTAAAGCCTCCTCGTACATTGAAGGTTCTTGCAAAATTATTTGATCCTCTCTGAGAAAGAAAGCACTCTCTCCACTCTTAGAAGTTCTGTAAGAGCCCACCAAAAAATATCACCTTCTTTCTGAAGCCTCTTGTTTTCCTTCCTATCCATTGTCAAGATCCCACTAAAATATCAATTCCTCTGGGAAGCCTCCCAAAATGTCCTAGGCTGCTCTCCTTCTGAGGTTTCAAAAGCATTTCCTAGATCACTCGGTCATGATTATTTGACTATTATGTTTTATCCCCCATCAGATTGTGAATCACCTAAGGCTAGGGCCAGGCTTGCTTCACTTTGAGACTGCTCTACAGCCGAGGACAGTAATCAGAGAAAATGCACTGTAAGATGTGTTAGGTAATCTATTAGTCTGTCCTCATGCTGCTAATAAAAAGACATACCTGAAACTGTGTAATTTATAAAGGAAGGAGGTTTAATTGATCACAGTTCCACATGGCTGGGGAGGCCTCACAATCAAGGCAGAAGACAAATGAGGAGCAAAGTCACCTCTTACATGGTGGGAAGCAGGAGAATTTGTTCCAGGGAACTTCCATATATAAAACCATCAGATCTGGTGAGACTTATTCACTACCATGATAACACTGGGGGGGAACCGCCCTTATGATTCAATTATCTCTACCTGCCCTTGCCCTTGAAACATGGGGATTATTACAATTCAAGGTGAGATTTGGGAGGGTCACAGCCAAACCATACCAGGTAAGGAGTCTAACAATTCCCACAAAATATTCTATTTAGTTTTAGGAACAAGGCATACCTTCTAAAAAATTGATGTAAACACAAAATATACCATCAAGGGCAGCTTACTATATTAAACCTACCTTGACATAGATCTTTTTATAGAAATTACTAAGTAATTATATTTCAAAAGGGATTGATATATAGGTCTAACGCTTTTTTTGACACTTGATATCTTAAGAGAAATGCCCTATATAATATGAGACTATTATAATTTTAAAAGTACACTATTTGTTTTTCTTTTTTTTTTTGAGACGGAGTCTCGCTCTGTCGCCCAGGCTGGAGTGCAGTGGCCGGATCTCAGCTCACTGCAAGCTCCGCCTCCCGGGTTCAGGCCATTCTCCTGTCTCAGCCTCCTGAGTAGCTGGGACTACAGGCGCCCGCCACCTCGCCCGGCTAGTTTTTTGTATTTTTTAGTAGAGACGGGGTTTCACCGTGTTAGCCAGGATGGTCTTGATCTCCTGACCTAGTGATCTGCCCGTCTCGGCCTCCCAAAGTGCTGGGATTACAGGTTTGAGCCACCGCGCCCGGCCCACTATTTGTTTTTCAATGGAACAAGCACAGAACTAAAGGGTGACCCTCCATATCTACGGGTTCTGCATTCATGGGTTCAACCAACCTCAGATCAAAAATATTCAGGAAAATTCCACAGTTATAAAAAGCAAAACTTGAGTTTGCTGTGCATCAAGTACTACCTTGAATCCATGCAAATGAAGGGATGTATAGACACTGTGTTAGATATTATAAGTAATCTAGAGGTGATTTAAAGTAGAAGAAAGACTGTGCATAGCTTAGATGCAAATACTAGGCCATTTTATATGAAGGACTTGATAAGTCACTGATTTTGGTATCACTGAGAGATGAAGTCCTAGAACCAACCCCGATGGCTACAAAGGAACAAGTGTATTCAAAATACTCCAACTGTGTCTTGAAAAACTCTTTATATCAATCAAGGCTATGTGATTTCTATTTATAAGAAAAATTATTTCATTCCTCTGTTTTTAACCATTTTCCAAGCCATCCACACCTCTTCACACATCTCTTTCACTTCATTTCTTTTGTGATCTTTGGAGTTTCAAAATATGTGATTTTAGTATCTTGACTGCTACTACCCTGTTCCCTTTCTCTATCTACAAAGCCAATGTTGTTTTATGTATAATTTACATATATGTTACAAAGAACTCAACTATCAGGCCTCTCTGGATCTTCTCATTCTTTCAGTCTGTGAAAATTCTCAATTTTCAAAGTTCAAAACTCAAGTTACTCACACCAATTCATTTCATAAAGAGAAAAAATAAGATCAAATGTTATTGTGATATTGTGAAATACATATTTGCTCTTCCTCCTAGTTTCCTGATGCACAGCTCCTAAAATCCTTGGGCTCTCCAAAATGATAAGGATCTTTCTGTCTGCTGATGTTGTCTGATGGGTGGAGGATCCTGGATAGCTTCAGGATGGTGGCCGGTCAATGGAAAGACCACAGCAGGATTAGATGGTTGGGACTTTCAGCCCCATCCTCCAACCACTGGGAAGGGGAGAGAGGCTGAAGGTTAAGTTCATCAGCGATGACCAGTGACTTGATCAATCATGCGTATGTAATTAAGCCTCCACAAAATCCCCCAAAAGGGGTTCTTAGGGCTTCTGGATAGTTGGACATGTGGAGTTTCCTAGAGAGTGGCGCCCAGAGAGGGCATGGAAGCTCCACGCCTCTTCCTGCATGCCTTGTCCTAGATGTCTCTTCATCTACATCCTTTCAAATAAGCCAGTAAATGTAAATAAGGTGTTTCCCTGAGTTCTGTGTGCTGCTCTAGCAAAATTAGTTGACCCCCAATTTATAAATGATGGGTCAGGAGCACAGGTAAGACAACATAGGACTTAATGCTTGGCATCAGAAAGCGGGTATCGTCTTGTGGGACTGAGCCCTCACCCTGTGGGATCTGATGCGATCTCCAGGTGGATAGTGTCAGAATTGAATTGAGTTAGAGGGCACCCAGTTAGTGCTCACTGCAGAACTGATTGCTTGCTTGGTCTGTGGGGAAAAGCCCCACACGTCTGGCGTCAGAGTGCAACATTGAGCAACCGAGTGAGAGTAGAACAGGAAGAGCGTATTTCAGTTGATTTTTTCCCATATCCTCAGAATTATATATCCCTTTGGTGCATCCAGAGCACCGCTGCTTTGCATAAAATGAAACAAAAAATTCTAAGTTGTTTAATTAACCAAGTAATGCAGATTAGTTATTATTTTAAGGATGAATAAATAATGTTTAATACAGAATGGATTAACAACTGTTAATTTTCTTGCTAATTTCTCCACAAACTCTTCCAATTTCTCTAAGCAGAATTTATTGCTGGCCCAGCATGGTGGCTCATGCCTGTAATCCCAGCACTTTGGGAAGCTGAGGCAGGCGGATCACTTGAGCTTAGAAGTTCAAGACCAGCCTGGTCAACATGGTGAAACCCTATCTCTACTAAAAAATACAACAAAAATTAGCCAGGCGTGGTGGCACACACCTATAATCCCAGCTACTTGAAAGGCTGAGGCAGGAGAATCTCTTAAACCTGGGAGGCAGAGGTTGCAGTGAGCCAAGATCACGCCACTGCACCCCAGCCTGGTTGACAGAGTAAGTGAGGCTCCGTTTAAAAAAAAAGAAAGAAAGAAAGAAAATTTTGTTGCTTAATCATTTGCATTAACCACTTTGTGTATGTCTCACAACTCCACTCACACCCAGCGCTACACTCACATCCAGCACTAGAGGATGGGAACATGCGCATGTCACTACAAGGTCAAAACTCCTCAAGGGCAAGATTTCATCATATTATCTCTGCCTCCGCCATGTTCCTACCTAAACTTTTGCACATAACAAGCAATCTACACGTAGTTGTTAGATTGAACTAAATTCTGTAGAGGTATGGACTACAGAGAAGCTTGCAAATGATACTAATTGTATCTGTATTTGAAAGATATACCTTAGTTTCAGAGTTTTTAAAATGTACTGCAGCCGGGCGCGGTGACTCAAGACTTTAATCCTAGCACTTTGGGAAGCCGAGACGGGCGGATCACGAGGTCAGGAGATCGAGACCATCCTGGCTAACCCGGTGAAACCCCGTCTCTACTAAAAAATACAAAAAACTGGTCGGGCGTGGCGGCGGGCGCCTGTCGTCCCAGCTACTCGGGAGGCTGAGTCAGGAGAATGGCGGGAACCCGGGAGGCGGAGCTTGCAGTGAGCTGAGATCCGGCCACTGCACTCCAGCCTGGGCGACAGAGCGAGACTCCGTGGTAAAATGTACTGCAATGTGTTGACACTGTTCATAGTATCTTTTGGGAATGAGAGAGAAAATGAAATTTTTATCTGATTGAAAGAGTTGTCAACACAGGCAAGTGTATTAAACTTCACTAAATGTTAGCATCTCACATGTCAGTAACACGAAGAGGTAACTTGTTCTTCAAGGACTTATCATTTAGTTAAAAAAAAATGAGAATGTTTGCTTACATGTGTAAAAATACATAGCAACATTGGATATCACATGGAAATTGCTAATGGAAGAGAATAGACGATTAGTGCTGCAGGAATTCAGACAAGAGAGAAGACACTAAAGACTGAGAACATTGTAGGTGGCCTAATGAGGGATGTGGTGCCCAGCTTGGCCTTAACAGGAAGGAAGGGATTTACAGTAAAGGCTATGCTAGATGAAGAAGGGTATTCTTGGCAAGAAGGGTGAAGGAATGCTTTGGAAGTTTGAATGCACATAGCACAGTTACAAAAGAAGGAGTAGATAGGAGAAGAGTCTTTTGATGTAAAAATATGAATGGAGGCTGGGCACAGTGGTTCATGCCTGTAATCCCAGCGCTTTGGGAGGCTGAGGTGGGTGGATAACGAGGTCAGGAGATTGAGACCATTCTGGCTAACACCGTGAAACCCCATCTCTACTAAAAATACAAAAAATTAGCTGGGAATGGTGGCATTTGCCTGTAGTCCCAGCTACTCAACAGGCTGAGGCAGGAGAATCGCTTGAACCCAGGAGGTAGAGGTCGCAATGAGCTGAGATCATGCCACTGCACTCCAGCCCAGGTGACAGAGCAAGACTCCATCTCAAAAAAAAAAAAAAAAGAATAGAAGTTATAAAGATGGATGTGAAGAGGGAATAGAGGTGGAGAAGAGGGGATTCAAACTTTTAAGAATCTCCAATGCCAGACAAAGAAACTTGGATTTCAACTTGATAAATGAAAAGCTTTTTAGCGCAGCTTTGATGTGCATGAAGAGATGTCTTAAGAACATTAATATGGTAGTTTAGGGGGAAATCTGGGAACAGAAAGATCCTTGGGAGAAAACTAAATCTCTCCGCTTATTATATGTGTTAAAAACCACCCAGAAGAAGTCAGGCACAAGCAGAGAAAATGCTGACTCGCCAGCTATTGAAAAAGTAAGTAAATGCATGAGAGGATACTAAATATGTTATTTGATGAGAGAAGAAAGATAAAGGAAGGTAGCAGTGATAAATCAGCGTAGACAAAGACTCGGCTGGGCATGGTGGTTCACACCTATAATCCCAACACTGGGAGGCCGAGGTGGGTGGATCATCTGAACTCAGGAGTTTGAGACCAACCTGGTCAACATGTTGAAACCCCATCTCAACTAAAAATAAAAAATAAAAAAAAGAAAGAAAAAAAAAATTAGCCAGGTGTGGTGGTATGCACCTGTAAGCCTAGCTACTCAGGAGGCTGAGGCAGGAGAATCGCTTGAACCCAGGAAGCAGAGATTGCAGTGAGCCAAGATTGCGCCACTGCACTCCAGCATGGGCTGTAGAGTAAGACTCTGTCTCAGAAAAATAATAATAATAAATTAATTAATAAATAAATTGCATAGAAATAGGATCTTGGCTGCTCAATCTTAAAAGACTCAAAAGTTTCTTCTTAAACAACTCCCCATATCTTTTCCAATGCTTCAGATTTAACTTCTTAGTCAACCATATTTCTTAGAACTTTTGCACATAGTCCTCTTATCATACTTAAGTATATAATGTATTATTTTTGTGCAGAAAGACTTTGTTCAAAATCTTTAGGTTTGGGTTGATGGAACAATGATGTTTTCAGTTATATCTAAAAATTATAACCTGGTTTTGGCTAAAAATATGAGTCCAGTTTAAGATGCTAACAGTCTGAAGTAATCACAGGACTTTAGTAAGAGGTATCTAATTGCAGATAAAGAGTGAGTTCAAGACTGAAGATTTGGGAAAGGTGTTCTTTTGAGCCATGAAAAGAGATGAAATGCCTGAGGGAGAAAAAAAAGGGAGGTGGGGGAGGCTGTGAATAATGAACGCTCAGGTTGAAGGAAAGAATGAGGGAGAAAAAAAGGAAAATGAACAACCTTGGTTAGAAAGAAAAGTTCAAGGTAAAAAGAGAACTAGATCCATGTAGAATCCTAGAAACTTAATAAAGAAAAGGATTTTAGGAGAAGCTACTGAGTAATCCAGAAGAATAATGACTAAACAAAAAAAGATCTCTGGGTTTGGCATTTAAGAGGACATTGGTAACCACTGAAAACAGATCCAGTCAAGGAAGCACCCAAATTCAGATCAGACTGTTAAGAAGTATAGCAAAGCCGAGCTCAGTGGCTCACGCCTGTAATCCTAGCACTTTGGGAGGCCAAGACAGGCGGATCACCTGAGGTCGGGAGTTCGAGACCAGCCCGGCTAACATGGAGAAATTCCATCTCTACTAAAAATACAAAAATTAGCCAGGTGTGGTGGCACATGCATCTAATTCCAGCTACTCGAGAGGCTGATGCGGGAGAATTGCCTGAACCTGGGAGGCAGAGGTTGTGGTGAGCTGAGCTTGCACCATTACACTCTAGCCTGGGCAACAAGAGCGAAACTCCATCTCAAAAAAAAAAAAGAAAAGAAAGAAAGAAAGAAAGCAAAAAGTGATAGAGAACAGGAGTAGGGTGAAGACAATACATTAATTGGTTAAACTAAAAAGAGATAAATCCCAGCAGAGCCAAGGAAAGGGACTTTTTGTTTTTAGATAGAAGGTTTGAGCAGATTCACAAGGTAAAACCCAATACAGAATCAAAGGTTGAAGACACACACAAAAAACAGGTGCATCAGAAAGTGTAGAATTCAAAAGAAGGTGGGGGTTCCATGGAACTGAGACATCTGGAAAGGCCTTGGTCTTGGAGAAGAGGTGCTACAGCTTCTTCTCTGAGATAACACTGAAGAATGAGAGATCCCTGAAGCTATGGTGATGTGCTTGGAGACAGTGACAAAGATGTGGCTCTGATTCACACAGAGTTGGCAAGGCAGAAAGGGGAAGGTCCGGATCTCCATGTATGAAAAGCAGTGTGGCCATCAGGAGTGGATCACCTAGAACAGACTCTGTAGGCAACATAAGGAATGATTAAGGGATAAATTAGAATCACAAGCCAGGGCATAGACTGTTAGCCAGTTCCGGCACCTGCTTCTACCATGGATGAGGCAAGTAGGAGTAGAAAGGATGGAGGAAGAATTGTTTATTCGAGGGAATGTCATGTCAGGGGAACCGATTGTGTTTTTTTTTGTTTTTTTTGTTTTTTTTTTGAGACGGAATTTTGCTCTTGTTGCCCAGGCTGGAGTGCAATGGCGCAATCTTGGCTCGGCGTGATCTCGGCTCATCGCAATCTCCCACCTCCTGGGTTCAAGTGATTCTCCTGCCTCAGCCTCCCTAGTAGCTGGGATTACAAGCATGGGCCACCATGCCCAGACAATTTTGTATTTTAAGTAGAGATGGAGTTTCTCCATATTGGTCAGGCTGGTCTCAAACTCTTGACCTCAGGTGATCCACCCACCTCGGCCTCCTAAAGTGCTGGGATTACAGGTGTGAGCCACCACACCCAGCCAGGGGCACTGATTATTAGGGGAACTAGTCATTTGCCAAAACCCCCAATTAACTCAGGCGGATTTACAGATTAATGATTTGTTAAAACAAACAAACAAACAAACAAACTAACTAACTAACTAACTAACTCCTGGCACAATGTCCTGCTCTTCTCCAACAATGCTCAGAAGACTAAGTGAATGTGAGTGTGATCCGGGATGGAGGATAGCATAACAAAAGGTAAAATGATCAGATTCTGTGCAGTGGTACTTGGGGAGTAGTGGGGAAGTTAAATAGGACACAATGTAGCATCAATCGTTTTGCATTAAAAATGGCAGGTGGAAATAGAACTCTATTGAGTATCTTCAGTAGTCAATTTATACTCTGGTTTTCTTGCTTTATAATGACATTTCCTTTTCTATATTCGCATTGGCTACTGATCTGTTGGGACAGTCTGAAAAGATTTAAATAATGTTTTTGTTACAAGTTGACTAATTCAAAATGTCTTTCATTGAATATTGCTATTATGAATGATCAAAAGCAGATATTGTGCTGACATATGCAATAAATGGACATTTTCAAACATCCCCAGCCTACATTCTTTAAAATACATCCTTCATTATTTGGACAGATTGCAATTACTATAGCAAAATCATGAAGACCAATTAGGATGGAAACTTGGAATTAAAAGGAATAATTTTGGAAAAAGAACCTTTTATGGCCAGAAAGAACCCATTTAAAGTTTTCTGTCCTGGGCTAAGTATCTCTGGATGTTCTTAAATTTGATTTATACTGTTGCATTCTGAAATTGAGCTGGTTTCTCGTCTTCCCCATGCTTTCTGTGGAGCTGATCCAAGCACAGAGTCTACTTTAGCACTGAAATAGACTCTGCATTTGGATCTTCTCCATGAGGGTTCAAAGTAAGATGAAACACTGGTTCTTGGGAATGGAATGACTGTGGATCTCAAACCCCTGATATCTGAAAATGAAAATTGATTTGCATGGAAACTGAGTTCAGTGAAAACTACGCATTTTCAGAATTGAGGTCTAATTGCCATTAGGTTTACCTATCAAATAGGTTTACCTTGTTTGTTTGTTTTTTTTTTTTTTTTTGAGATAGAGTCTTGCTCTGTCGCCCAGACTGGTGTGCAATGGTGCAATCTTGGCCCACTGCAACCTGCGCCTCCTGGGTTCAAGCAGTTCTCCTGCCTCAGCCTCCCCAGTAGCTGGGACTACAGGCACATGCCACTACACTGGGCTAATTTTTGTATTTGTAGTAGAGACGGGGTTTCACATGTTGGCCAGGCTGGCCTCAAACTCCTGACCTTGGCCTCCCAAAGTGCTCAGACTTCAGGCATGAGCCACCATGCCCGGTCTAGTTTACTTCTTTTTTTTTTTTTTTTAGTTTACCTATTTTTTAAATGAACTATTGAATGAGGCACACTTAACATGTAAGCACAAATAAGAATGAAAAAACCCACAGAAATAAGATCTTCTGTTTCTTTTCTTTCTTTTTGCCTTCCTAAATGCTGAGTCCGGCTTTTGGTGAGGATATTGAAGACAAAAATGTGTTAAATTAATGGAGAAGGGAGGAGGAACCTCAGAAAGTCATAGTTTCTTAGAGAAAGAAGGGATCTTAGAGATTATGCCAACCTTCCTTACAAATTTTATAGAAAGGGAAAGTGTAACTTCTGCAAATAAGAGGGTGTGTCTAAGATTATACCTAATTTTAGTGAATAACCGAGGACTATGAAGCCAACACTCTCCACTGAACCACAGTGTCTGTCATAAATTTCTCTTACTCTACATACTTCATATACTGGATGACCTTCCATAGAGAACACAGATTTTTCTTGTAGCAGTAATATTATGATCCTTGGGTATAAGTGATGGTGAGATGATACCTAATTCAGTCCTCTGCCTTCAGCAATCAACTAAATCAAAGACACTCAACTAAAGGAATTTCTTATTGTTATCTTTGAAAGTCATATCCAATTTTTAGGGAGCTTTCATTTTCTAAAAAACACATTTCCCTATATACAAAGACAGTTTCAGCTGGGCACAGAAACTTGTGCCTGTAATCCCAGTGCTTTGGGAGGCTGAGGTGGGTGGGTCGCTTAAGGGCAGGAGTTTGAGACCAGCTGGGCAACATAGTGTGATGGTCTCTACAAAAAATAAAAAAGTAAACAAGTAAAAATTAGCCAGCCATGGTGGTATACGCTTACAGTCCTAGCTACTTGGGAAGCTGAGATGGGAGGACCGCTTGAGCCCAAGAGTTTGAGATTACAGTGAGCTGTGATCGGGCCACTGCACTCCAGCAGAGCAAGACCCTATCTTTAAAAATGTTTTAAATTGAAAGGCAGTTTTTGCTGGAGCATGAAAAGCTTTAGGGCAGGTGTCAGGAGATCTGGTCTTGTAGACCTGCTGTCTAGATACTCATGCAAGACTCAGCTTTTCTGAACCTCAGATTCATGAGGTATAAATGCAGAATGATAACGTCCTTCTAACCGATTTTGGTGCGGGGATGCATCTTAGAAGATGCTATAGTTGAAAGTTCTTGAAACATGCATATGTAAGGTGATATAACATTAAAACATTCTTTCTTTTTTTTTTTCTTTTTTTGAGACAGAGTCTTGCTCTATCGCCCAGACTGGAATGCAGTGTCATGATCTTGGTTCACTGCAAACTCCGCCTCCCAGGTTCACGCCATTGTCCTGCCTCAGCCTCCTGAGTAGCTGAGACTACAGGTGCCCGCCACCACGCCTGGCTAATCTGTTGTATTTTTAGTAGAGATGGGGTTTCACTGTGTTAGCCAGGATGGTCTCGATCTCCTGACCTCGTGATCCGTCCGCCTCGGCCTCCCAAAGTGCTTGAATTACAGGCGTGAGCCACCGTGCCCAGCCTAATTATTAAGCTCTTCTTCTCTTGTGTAGTGTTCTATAAATATTAAGAGTAGTTGATCACATTGTAAATATCTGAAGGCTCTTAATCTCATTTTAAGTCTTTCATCCCTTTCTTTCACATTACTTGCCTTAAGTACCAGGAAAGTATCTTTTAAGAAAGGAATTCAGTGGTATTTCTGGCAGAAACTCTGTACTGGAAATTGTATATGGCAACCTGATCTCAGCATGCTTTGATCGGGGCATCAGAAGTCTATCAGAAATCACAAAGACTTTGAAAGTAAACTCAGAATTAAAAGTGAGACAGCTGGTCTTTTCAGACACTGGGTGAAGCTACGCAAAGTCAATGGGTTTTATCGAGAGTGTTAGTATAAGCAGAAGAAAGGTATTTCCAGCCTCACCATTCTATTGCTTACAAGGGGAAGCTAGTCTGACTATGGGAAGCTAAGTTATTCTCTGAATCTCTTGCATTTGAGCTGTGTGCAGTTTTCAAGATCACAGGGCAAATAATACATGCAATTTTTATTGCCATTTCCTCACTTCCTAGGAGTCAAGTTATACGAATTTCTTTTGATATCCTCACTCATGGTCCCTACATACTCACCAACTTGTCAGATGCATAAAAATATCAACTCAGCATGAAATGTGGATGTTGACACAGCTTGACAGGTCTCCACATTTAATTAGGCACAAGATCCCAATTAACAATCATAGAGAAGCTCACACACTTTAAACGGTTAACACTTCATGTTTAATGCAGTGTGAGGTCTCCAGCTCGCCATGGCTCATTTATATAACGAATACTTCTGAGACCAATTGAGATGAAACATACATGGAGAAATATAATGAAACCCTGTGCATGCGTGTATAAATAATCCAAAGCAGAATTCATATTCCTCAATGGATAACAGCTGAACTCTTATCTTTACAGAGTTTGGTTATCTTAATTCTCCTCAGAAAGTTCCATGGAAAATACTCCACAGGTTCATGGAGAATGAGAATCTGATCTACAATACACAGACCAAGGAAACAAGAGTGAAAGTGAAAAGTAAATCCTAGGTATGTATGAAGGAAATCTCTACTCAAGAGTGAGCAATCAGCTGTGAGTGGCTGAGGGGCTTGTTGGCATTCTGCAACCTCAGCAAAGCCTCCAGCTTCTGGGGTTGCTTGGATCATCAACTCCTGACTTGGTTGCTGCTTGCATTAGGGTATTGCCTTCCACTCTGCATCATCCGGTTTTCCTCTTTTATTATTTATTTATTAGTAAAGATGAGGCCAGGTGCAGTGGCTCACACCTGTAATCTCAGCACTTTGGGAGGCTGAGGCGGGCGGATCACCTGAGCTCAGGAGTTCAAGACCAGCCTGGCCAACATGGTGAAGCCCTGTCTCTACTAAAAATACAAAAATTAGCCAGGTGGTGGCAGGAGACTGTAAGCCCAGTTACTCGGGAGGCTGAGGCACGAGAATCGCTTGAACCTGGGAGGTGGAGTTTGCAGAGAGCTGAGACCCTGCCACTGCACTCCAGCCTGGGTGACAAGAACAAAATTCCATCTCAAAAAAAAAAAAAAAAAAAGACAAGTTCTCACTATGTTGCCCAAATATTCATAGAAATAATATGTATATAGGTATTTTTTGGTGGAGTCTGCATTATTTGGTTGTAATAATTGTAGCTTCCAAACCCAGTGAATTTATCCAAGTAAGCAACGATTTTTCATAAGTAGGCGTTGACATGAACAAACACATTTTCACAAGCAGAGTACCAGCAATTATTAAATCGTTATTTTAAAATTGTGATTTTTACATTGTCACAAAATAAACAGAACTGGGATTTAAATTTCACAATTTGCACAATGGTTTTCACATATTGTTAACAGTTTTTATTCATTCCAATAATTACAGCATGTCTTCCTTCTTCGAGAATTTCAGCTGGCATATCTTGTGCCTTTTCCTCTACTTCTCCCCATTAATTATGCTAATGTTAAGATTCTATTGTAATTTAAGAATTGTGGATGGGCACGGTGGCTCACACCTGTAATTCCAGCACTTTGGGAGACTGAGGCAGGCGGATCACCTGAGGTTAGGAGTTTGAAACCAGCCCGGCCAACATGGTGAAACCCCATCTCTACTAAAAATACCAAAAATTGGCCGGGCATAGTGGCGGGTGCCTGTAATCTCAGCTACTCAGGAGGCTGAGACAGGAGAATCGCTTGAACCCGGGAGGCACAGGTTGCAGTGAGCCGAGATCGTACCATTGGACTCCAGCCTAGGCAACAAAAGAGAAACTCTATCTCAAGAAAAAAAAGAAAAGAAAAAGAAAGGAAGGAAAGGAAGGAAGGAAGGAGGGAAGGAAGGAAGGAAGGAAGGAAGGAAGGAAGGAAGGAAGGAAGGAAGGAAGGAAGGAAGGAAGGAAGGAAGGGAAAGAAAGAAAGAAAGAAAGAAAGAAAGAAAGAAAGAAAGAAAGAAAGAAAGAAAGAAAGAAAGAAAGAAAGAAAGAGAAAGAAAGAGAGAAAGAGAAAGAAAGAAAGAAAGAAAGAAAGAAAGAAAGAAAGAAAGAAAGAAAGAAAGAAAGAAAGAAAGGAAGGAAGGAAGGAAGGAAAGAAAGAGAAAGAAAGAAAGGGAAAGAAAGGAAAGAAAGAAAGGAAAGAAGAGAGAGAAAGAAAGAGAGAAAAAAAGAAAGAAAGAGAGAAAGAAAGAAAGAAAGAAAGAAAGAAAGAAAGAAAGAAAGAAAGAAAGAAAGAAAGAAAGAAAGAAAGAAAGAAAGAAAAGAAGGAAGGAAGGAAGGAAAAGAAAAGAATTGTGACCGTATTCTGGGAGGCCTTATTTTGTAATATTGAAGGATGAAGGATTTGGGGACAGTTTAAGTCCTGCTTTTATTACTGACTAACTAAATGACCTTGAGGAAGTTATTCTGCCTCCTTGGCCTTAGTTTTCACATCTGTAATATTGGATTGCTGTAAGGGTTGAATATAGTTAATATACATAAAACACTTAGCACAGGACCTGGTGCAAAGTATAAGGCCAAAAAGCATTAGCTATGATTATTGGCAATGTGGAAATGGATGAGTAGATTTGGTTTCTAAAATTGGTGTAAATAATTCAAATATTGGTAAAAAACAAAAAAATATTTAGGACAAAGAGCTGAATCAGATAAAATGAAAGTATAGCAGTGTTCAGTGTGCCCTCTGATCTGAGGATCAAAATGAAAATTGTGCATTAACTAGTATTGAGTGTTCACGCTGGGAATGTTGGTATCGTGCATATTTTGGATGTAGATGATATAGTTAAGAGAAATTTATCAGGAGATCAAGAGTGATAAGTGAAAAATGGACCTTCAATAATTTGAGAGTTTAAAAAATTTGTACTGGAAAGATATGTAAAGTATGTTATCCATTAGCCACTCACCCCAGCTATCCTTGGAGAATAGCTTGATTGGAAACAGATGCAAAAACTGTAGTCAATTCATAATTCCCACAGAGTAGGCAGATTTTAATTGCCAGGATATTTTAGTCACCTTTGATTTAATAGCCTTTGGCTCTTATTTTCCCTTTTGAATTTATTTTTCTAAGATATGACAAAAATTAGCTTTCTAACATCTCTTTACAGTTTTTAAGAGTTTCTAATAGAGCATATCCTAATAATGTGTACTCAGTAAATACTGAAAATAACGAGAGATTGATGTTAGCCATCATTTATTATCAAACTCCATTTCTTTCTATTACTAGATTCCAATACCCTCAAGTAGCTTTATAAAGAAAATTCACTTAGGCCGGGCACAGAGGAACATAGGACACCAGTTAAAAGTGAGGCCATGTGCTAAGGTAATGGAGCAAATGTTTGAATAGTGAAATCCCCAGACTTCCTCCCCAACTCAGCCCCCAGAACTCTGCAGCTAGGCAGAGGATGAGCCTTCCTTGGGAAATCTATTAGCACCATGAGGGGATAAAAAGGCCTAATGACACTGGCTTTGGAGCCTTCCCAAATAAAGAGCCAAATTAGATCACTCTGCAGTACGTTCCACAACCAGGAAGTCTACTTATTAGTCTTGCCCTTCAAGTAAGTTTTTCAGTGCTCTAATTTTGAATACAACCCACAAACTACCAGGCATCAATCAGCAAACATCTGAGGAAATCCTCTAAGATTAGAGACAAAGCTCCGAGCAAGCTAACCAAAAGGCAAAAAACTCAAAGAAAAGAGAAATACTGAGGCAGAAAAATACTTCAAAATCTCATAAGAGATAAGAGAAGCATTATTCCTATGAGAAAAAAGAAGACGATACTAAGAAAGCATTATTCAGAGAATAAGAAAGAGTTCTTTGAAATGAAAAAATAAAACAGCAAGGAATAAAAAATAACAAAAATTGGAAGATAAACTTGAAGAAATCTCCACAAACTAAAAACAAAATGACAAAAATGCAAAATAGGAGAAAAATGCTTTTTTAAAAAGTAAGGGACCACTGCAAAAGGTCCAATATCTGATTAAAAGAATCATGGGATGGCTGGGCGCGGTGGCTCAGGCCTGTAATACTAGCACGTTGGGAGGCCAAGGTGGGTGGATTGCCTGAGCTCAGGAATTCAAGACCAGCCTGGGTAACATGGTGAAACCCCGTCTCTACCAAAATACAAAAAATTAGCCAGGCATGGTGACGTGCCCCTGTAGTCCCAGCTACTTGGGAGGCTGAGGTAGGAGAATTGCTTGAACCCAGGAGGCAGAAGTTGCAGTGAGCCAGGATCACACCACTGCACTTCAGCCTGTGTGACAGTAAGACTCTGTCTCCATAAAAAAATAAAATAAAATAAAAATAAAAAATAAGATAAAATAAAATAAGTAAAAGGAATCATGGGAAGAGAGACCTGAGAAACTAGCAGGGAAGAAATCATCAGACAAAATAATTAAAGAAAATGTTTAGGTGCTGAAGAATTCACCAATATCCAGACAGTAAACTGAAATACATTCCCAAAGCACACTAATTTTTAGTAGTGGGGTCAAGGAGAAGATCTCAAAATTTTCCTGAAAAATAAAACCACCACCAAAACAGTTTTTGTACAAAGAACCAAGAATGAAAACAGCTTTGGTCCTCTCAACAGCCGTCCTGAAAGCAGAAGACAACAGAGCAAGGACTTTAAATTTCTGAAGTAAAACGATTTTCAAATGGAAATTCTCTTCCAAATTATGAAATCTATTTTTTTTTTGGTTTATTCATTTACAACGTATTAATCCATGTATTTTTAGGCATATACATCTGGGGAAGTTTAATCTTCCATGTACCCTTTTTGGGGAAGCTACTAGAGTGTGACTCATCAAACTAAGGCAAAAAACAAAAAAGAGAAGGACAAGGGGTCAGCACCAGAGGGTGAGTCCTGGTGAAGAGATCCAAGATGGCCACCACGGAGGTGCCTGGAGAGCAACCACCCAAACAGGGTGACTACCTCAGCAAGATGAAAACAAGAGAACAGCTAATGTGTTTACAATATCACCAGCAGATTATGCAAGTAAAGAAAAGTTTGAGGCTGAAAAAAAGTAAGCAGAAAGAAAATGAAAATTATTGATTTAGAGAAAACAAAAAAATTAAGAAAAACTGATGACTATGCAACATGGTTTTATTGTGAATCATGCATGCATAGTTGTCTAATAATGTATGCAGTTAAATTCTATCTAACTGAAATGTTGGTTCGGGGAGAATCAGGACATGAGGAGTGTTTGGAAAAGGAGAGGGCTGGTTTAGGGACCAGGAGGTGAAAGGAGCTCAATTCTCATCTTCCACTTGGGGAGTGAGTAGATAGCACGCTGACAATTGCAAAGTTAAGGCTTCATAGCATAGGTGTGTTATGGAAAGAGATAGAAGAAAATACCTGAAGAATCAGCTGGAAACTTTGACAGTAATTGCCTTTGGGGCTGAAAATTTGAGGGTGGGTTGGCAGCTGAGAGAGATCCAATTTCTCTGTCAAGTTTTGTAGAAAATTTGCCTCAAAACTACGCAAAAACAATTTTGATGAATTTTTCAAAAAATATTGAAAAGAAAAAAGCCTGCAAAGCATATATGACATTGAAATTAAATAAATAGAATGGAAAGGGAAATATATGACATAAAAATGGCAGAAGGAGGAAGCTTAGCAAATTCTGAGGAATAGCTGCACCCTGATAATTAGTGAGCTTCACTGATTTCTATTAATCAGAGGGTAAAGGAGTACCTGAAACATGGGAAAAGCCTTCCCTGGATGCCCTATGATTGGTTAGACCAGCAGTTCTCAAACTTGTTCGTGTCAGAATCCATTTTGCCCTTAAAACATTAATAAGGACCTCAAAGAACTTTAGTTTATGTTGGTTATATCTATCATATTAGGAATAAAAACTGAAAAATTTTTAAATATTTATTTATTTTAAAATAATGATAATAAACTCATTACATGTCTTATGAAAATAAACTATATTTCCCAAAACACCAAAAATATAAGTGAGAAGACTAGTTTTTTTTTTTGTTTTTTTTTTTTTTTTTTTACCTTTTGGCAAATCTCTTACATCTGGATTCCCCTAGCTGTCTCTGCATTTAAACTGTTGTATTGTTATTTTGGTTGAAGTATACAAAGAAAATGCGGCCTCCCACATACAGATGATGATCGTCCCTTTCTGTGTAATTATTGTGGGTATTCTTTGTTAGTACACCAAAATTTGACATAAAAAAGTTTTTTAAGGGTTGGTTAAAATGTGACCTTTAAAACTACATTAATGAATTTCTTGAACTTTGTTACATTGAAATTCACTGGTCTACAGTGCACTTGAAATGGGTCTTTTACTTAAGCATGATTTTATAACCTCATACATTGGCTTAATGAACGTGCAAATCTACAGAATGTTGACACATCTATTGTACAATACATACTTTTTAAAATTAGTCATTAGTATCACTGCCGATCTGATCAAAAAGTCTTTTTTTTTTTTTTTTTTTTTTGAGACAGAGTCTTGCTGTGTCGCCCAGTCTGGAGGGCAATGGAGCAATCTCGGCTCACTGCATCCTTTGCCTCATGAGTTCAAGAAATTCTCCTGCCTCAGCCTCCCAAGTAGCTGGGATTACAAGCACCCGCCATCAGGCCCGGCTAATTTTTGTATTTTTAGTAGAGATGGGATTTCGCCACGTTGACCCAGCTGGTCTTGAACTCCTGACCTTACATGATCCACCCGTCTCGGCCTCCCAAAGTCCTGGGATTACAGGCATGAGCCATTGCGCCTGGCCAAAAAGTCTTTAAGTATTTACAAGCTGAGAAGTTACTGGTGGCAAATAAATATTTCCAAAATTCTAATGTTTTCCTAAAAAGTTAAATTTTTTTAATTTGCAAATACTGTCAGTTGCATTTCTCAAAGTGATAGCTTCATTTTGTTAAATGTTGAGAACATTTCTCCCAGACGCTCATATTGGACTAACTGTAGTTTGGCATTTTAATTAAAATGTTCCCGGAAACATGCTGTTCAATGGTGCCCCAATATGTTCAACTCAAACAATGGCACAGGCGCCTTTAGCTTGAAACAGTCATCATGTTTCAGTGTGCGGCGGAAGTGCTTTATGCAGTGAGTCACAGGAAATATCAAAAAGACATCTGAGTCCCTGGACACGCCTGTTGTCCCAGCTACTTAAGAGGCTGAGGAGGTGGGAGGATCCCTTGAGTCCAAGAGTTCAAGACCAGCCTAGGCAACATAGTGAGACTTCACCTCATTTATTATTATTATTATTATTAAAAAGAGACATCTACTCAACTGTTAAAATTCAGTATGGTTAAGAATTTTTACCGTTGTATGGAGAACGTTCTTAAGTGAAATTGGCAATTTTTGTTTCTGCCATTGCCTGACAAAAGAATATGACAACCAGTACAGCTGGGTGACACTGCCGCCATGGGTGCTCAGGTGCCAGCAGTTGCACCCACCCCTGCTTTTGTGCTATCAGGGTTTATGGCAAAATGGCAAATAACATACTATCATGACCTTATGGACACCCAGAAAATGTCTCAGAACTTCCGCGCTACACTGTAAGCTCCTTGAGAGGGCGGATTGATTCTCACTTTGTTTCTTTAGGACTGTGTTTAGCACATGATAGGTGGTCAAAAAGTGTATGAATTGAACCAAACGAAGAGGACAGTTAAGTGAAACGCTTATTTGAGTGAGGAAGACAGTGGGTAAATTAATGGAAAAACAAGGCAAGAG
This sequence comes from Macaca nemestrina, assembly GCF_043159975.1. Taxonomy (NCBI): domain Eukaryota; kingdom Metazoa; phylum Chordata; class Mammalia; order Primates; family Cercopithecidae; genus Macaca; species Macaca nemestrina. The sequence continues at coordinate 8,602,886 of NC_092125.1, read as the reverse complement.
GTGAACCCTCGAAAAACAAGTTAAAATTTCTATATTGAATATTCTCTTATTGTGTTTACTACTTTCTTCTAAACCTCTTCCTTCCAATCCTCTTTCTGCTAACTGGCACCATAATGGCTTACAGAATGAAACAGCATAAAGCCCAGCCTCGTATTCAAGCCTTTCTCATCTAGCTAAAGGCAATGTCTCTAGCCACACCTTCTCCTCCCTGATCCCAAATTAATCATCCGGCCCCTTATAAATATCTGGTGACCAGACTGCCCACAAGTCACATACTTTCACTATTTCACAGTCACTCTTTTTTCCTCCTTGTCTTTAACATCCACCTAAAATGCAAACATTTCCATGATGTAACTCTTGGTGACCCCACCCCTAGTGATATATCCCATTTCTGGCCAACTGTTTAAGAAAGTTTAGGTCACACGACTTAATAAATAGATAAGCATCAATTGCTTGCTAATTGATTAAAGTGAGATAATCTTATTTCTCTAGATTTCAAGTTCCTAGAGTGTGGAAATTTTCTTTTTCAAGGTGAGACTAAGAGGTAAGGGGACATGTTCTACTTGTGGTTTGTGAACCACTAAGTACGATATAATCTGTCATCATTTACTTTTCTTGCATACCCCACAGTGTTTAATATGGCACAGTCTCAGTGGAAGTCTTTAATAAATACTTGTGGATTAATTGAATGCAGAAAGCTAGGGTTGTAATCTGGGAGAAAGATCACCAACAAGGGAGTTAAAAGACATGAAGGATTTTATGTGGTAAGTTTGAACAGAGCAAAGCCAAATAAAATTTGCCAAATTCCAATTTTTCCATTATTTTCCACTACATTTTATTTGCCCAACCTAACAGGCCCAAGCCAAATGTGGAAAACTAATAGAGAATTCAGTTAAAAAGAAGACCTTTTGATTCCATAAATAAGCTACTTCATATTACAGAGTTCTTTTAAGAATAATAAAATTAAATTTTCCCAGAATCAATCATTTTAATGCCTTGATAAGAGGCTTTCATGGAAAGAATTATTTGAGACCTTTGCTGAAAACTTAGGAAATTTTGTCATAAGTCACACAAAATAATCCTGCACACACACACACACAAAACTGCCATAGGAACTGTGAAATGGAAATATCTATTGTCTACTTATTATTTGCCAGATATATGGATAATAGTTATTGAATCCTCCCAACAAATCTCCAACAGAGATATTATTATTTCCATTTAGAGAAAAAGTAACTGATAGTTAGAAAGAATAAGAAGCTTTTCCAAAATTACAGAACCTTCAAATTGAGCGTTCAGCATTGGGAACTATTGTCATCTGAATCTGAAAGCCATACTCTTTCCTTTTCACCTTATAACGCCGCTTCTTGTTTCAACAAGATGTCAAGTAGGCCGATGAAGAATTGACCAATTAAATGCATTACAAGCTACTATGTGAATATTAAATAAAATACCATGCTGCTTCTGGTTACTTCAGAGGTTCTTTACACAAAGGGGAAAAAAATGAAACATTTTTGGGATGAAGTGTGTATTTGGGGTGATGTGGTTATTTGGAGGGCAGATGATGCAATTGCCTGCTTGTTGCTGACTCAGAAATGTAGAGAAATGGTCAATATAAACAGATGGCCCCAGGGCTCCATTCCTTTTGTGAATGATATGACCTGATTCAACAAATCTACAGTCGTGGCACTGGATGCCCTTTTACTAAAGTCCTTTTACCTTGTCAGCCTAGCAAAATGACTGAAATTAAAAACTGACAGGGTCACTTGTGAACTTTACTAGCAGTCCTGCCTCTGAGCCATTTTGTGCCCTCAGCGGTTACGATTCTTACACTAACAGGTGGTGTCAGAAATCAAAACCTAATCCTCCAGGGGCTGCCTTGGTGTTCAGTTTCACCTTTCACCAAAGGTGTAATCCATGACATTAGTTTAATATTTCTCTGTGGGAAAGACACCAAGACACACAATCTTGGAGAATGTCCTGGGAGTTCCAATATCTCCAGAGGAAATTATTTATATTTGACATAGGTTTTTCTCTTTAGCATTTACTATATAGAAATTTGGGGCACTACAGGATTGCCGTGTGTGTGTGTGTGTGTGTATGTGAGTGTGTACGTATGTGTGTGTGTATATGTGTGAGTGTGTGTGTGTATGCGTGTGAGTATGTGTGTGTATATGAGTGTATGTGTGTGTGTATATGTGTGAGTGTGTGTGTGTATGCGTGTGAGTGTGTGTGTGTATGAGTGTATGTGTGTGTGTGAGTGTGCATGTGTGTGTGTGTGACTGTGAGTGTGTGTTTGAGTGGGTGTGTGTATGCACAGGAACATATTTGTTTTTAATTTAGTGTCTCTTTGCAAACCCGCTGCAGTGTTCTAAAAAAATATGAAGACTTGTGACTAGAGAATGCAATGCTCCTCAGGCTAAGTTCATGGTGGACGGACTTCTCTCTGTTACTGCACATGAAAGGGCAAGAAGTAAGCAAAAATTGCTGTATGAATACATTCTGTAACATAATGGCATAACAAATTGATTTAGACAAGAACAGAATAGCTGAGGATGGAAAAAATGTTCCGTGCCCAGCTATTAATCCAAGCATGGGATAGGGTTGCTACCTTGTGTCTGAGTTTCCCAGGATGTTTAGTCAACGGCACCCATCCATGGTAACCTTAGGCGGTCTCCATAGCAACTGCTTAGGTGGTCAGTGACTGAGTCAGTGGATGGAGCTAAGAGGGCCAGGTAGACCTGGGATCCTGGGGCATATTGTAAATCTCTATGCTAGCAGGACCACATATCTAGATGACATTTCTAGTCCATCTCCCCATTTCTCACCCACTTGTTTCCTTTAACCTTCCTTTTTATGTTCCTGGTTAAATAAAACCTATAGGTAGACATGTACCCAATGGCCTTCGAACTTTCTGTGTTTAGGGATGTATTAAAGGCAAGATCCCCATGAGTGCCCAATGTTGAGGTTTTTAAAAGTTACTTGTTTAGACCTGGCCTGGGGGCTCACACCTGTGATCCCAGCACTTTGGGAGACGAAAGTGGAAGGATCACTTGAGCCCAGGAATTCAAGGCCAGCCTGGGCAATATAGTGAGACCCTGACTCTCCAAAAAAATTAAAAATTGGCTGGTCATGGTGGTGCACACCTGTAGTAACAGCTACTCAGGAGGCTGAGGCAGGAGGATCGCTTGACCCAGAATGTGAAGGCTGCAATGTGCTGTGACCATGCCACTGCACTCCAGCCTGGGGGACATAGTGAAACCCTGTTTCAAAAATAAATAAATAGGGCTGGGTGTGGTGGCTCACGCCTGTAATCCCAGCATTTTGGGAGGCTGAGGCAGGTAGATCACTTGAGGTCAGGAGTTTGAGACTAGCCTGGGCAACATGGTTAAAACCCCATCTCTACCAAAGAATATAAAAACTAGCCAGGTGCAGTCACATGTGCCTGTAGTCCCAGCTACTCAGGAGGCTGAGGCAGGAGGATCACTTGAGCCTGGGAGATGGAGGCTGCAAAGAGCCAAGATTGTGCCACTGCACTCCAGCCTGAGTGACAGAGCAAGATCCTGTCTCAAAAAAAAAATAATAATAAATAAAATTAATAAATAAATAATGAAGTTACTTGTTTGAAGAGAGATGATTTTAAGTTGTGTCAGTCTGTACTTCCATGAAGTGCCCTCCCTTCTTTTTCTCATAGGTGGGGTTAGGAGAAAGCTAATGAAGCATTACCTCAGGGACCCCAGGACCTAACACAATATGTGGTCGTATGGTTCCGTAACACCGGCAAAGGTAAGGTATATTAACTGCAATGGATTGATAGTGAATGTCTTTCCGTTCCCATTTGCCTTCCTGCACAGTTTTCCTTGTGTCAGGTGACACTGGTGTGGCCATGGACATATTTTGTACTTTTCATCTCGAGGAGACTTGAGTTTGAGCTACGTTTTGTTTGGGTTGGGTATGAGGTATTGATGTGGTTTATAGTTGCTCTTGAGGGTAGATCAGCCTTCCAGGACTGGAATACCTTTCAGGAATACTGTGTTGACTTTCTTTTTGTCAGAGTTACATATTTGAAATTTGGGATTGTGTTCCTTAGGGAAAACCTTCAAATTGTATATGTTTTAGGTTCCAGCAAATCTGGATCTACCCTTGAATTTGTTTTGTGTCTTGAGGTAACATATTTACCTATGTTAATATTTTATTTTACATGGATAGGGGATGCCCCTTATTGTTGAATGTGTGATTGTGGGGTTTGGAGATTAGCTTTATGGCACTTTCTGTCATTATTACACCTTTTCTTTTAGATCAGGACCAAGTTCTATTCAAGAGTTATGCATGGTTGTATACTATAATGTCATATCTTCACTTATGAAATGGTAACATCAAATTAGCAATATGAATCATTAAAATTGAGAGCACTCTCAATTTTCCAAACTTTGACTGTAATATTTTTTCAATGTACTTCATAAATTAATGCGAGTAAGGCTTCAGATAATAATATTTTACAAAATGGTTTTGTAGGCTATGTTTTTATCAACTCCGATAAGTATCATCAATTAAAGCAATGTTTTAGGGAATTCATACCTTTACTTTGATCTGTTGGGTACCATCATTCCAAATAAGTATTTAAGAAGTTATTCCTGACCAGCCCAGTAGCTCATGCATGTAATACTAGCACTTTAGGAGGCCGAGGTGGGCAGATTGCCTGAGCTCAGGATTTTGAGACCAGCCTGGGCAACATGATGAAACCCATCTCTACCAAAAAATACAAAAAATTAGCTGAGTGTGGTGGTGGGTGCCTGTGGTCCCGGCTACTCTGGAGGCTGAAGCAGGAGAATTGCTTGAACCTGGGAGGCGGAGGTTGGAGTGAGCCAAGATCGCGCCACTGCACTCCAACCTGGGTGACAAAGTGAGACTCCATCTCAAAAAAAAAAAAAAAAAGTTATTCCTATTTATTGTGTTTTCCATAAACTCAATTATTTTACAGTTTAGGGTACAGTCATCCTTACCTAAGAGAAGAGACCCCTGCATGGTCATATAAAATTTTTTTTGCAGTGGTTTGCATTAGGGTCACAGACAGACAATAAATCATTTAACCTCTTAGCTTTTGCGTATTTCTTTGAAACCAGAGGTCTTTATTTCCCCCATGTGATATTTGTACCATTAAGCTTTAAATTACTGTTTAAAATGCTGAGACATATAAGTATATAAAATCTTTCAAAAGAAAATGTAGACTAGTTTTAAAATAGGTTACAAATTAAATTGAGGACTTCTGTTTCTGGCCAAAGTGGAGTAAAGGGACTTAATTTATGCTCTTGACTGAAACAGCTAAAACCAATGCCGAAACCCAGACTAAACCAGAACAAACCACACAAAATATTTGAAACCATGGCTTTCAAGACACCAAACACCAGGAAAGAACAATGATCTTTGGAGGATGGAAAATAAAGTGAACCTTGTAATTTGCCCCCATCTTACTGCTTTGAGAGAGTTTCTAGGTTGCATTGCAGGGAGGGGAAACTCAGGTGGAGCCTGACAAACTTCTGAGTTGAGGAGATGAAACCAACTCTGGGGAGATCAAGGCAGCTGCAGTTCTCAGGACGGAATTTGTGAGATGAGAGAGAGCTGCGGCGATCTTCAGAAAGACTTCCTCTGGTATTCAGCTGAATCTGATCAAAGAATGCATGTGAGGAAACTATTCAAGGCCAGGGAAATAATTAATCCAATGGATGAGATACCTCGAAAGATCAAAATATTTTCACGTAATGTCACTGCTCCCCAGAACAAAACTCAAGAATATTTACAGGATTAAGGCCTGGTGCGGTGGCTCACGCCTGTAATACCAGCACTTTGGGAGGCCGAGGCGGGCAGATCACAAGGTCAGGAGATTGAGACCATCCTGGCTAACACGGTGAAACCCCATCTCTACTAAAAATACAAAAAAATTAGCCGGGCACGGTGGCGGGTGCCTGTAGTCCCAGCTGCTCAGGAGGCTGAGGCAGGAGAATGGTGTGAACCCGGGAGGCAGAGATTGCAGTGAGCCGAGATTGCGCCACTGCACTCCAGCCTGGGCGACAGAGTAAGACTCCGTCTCAAAAAAAACAAAAGAATATTTACAGGATTACAAAAATATCCAGTACCCAACGACAGGGTAAAATTCACAATATCTGGCATTCAATCACAGATTACCAGGCATGCAAAACAAAACAAAACAAAAACCCAGGAAAGTATGAACCATAGTGAAGAGACAGAACAATCAACTGAAATGAAATAAGAACTGACACAAATGATAAAATTAGCAGAGTACTACATTGAAAAGTTATTATAATGACATTCCATATATTCAGAAAGTTGAGACATGGAAAATATAAAAAGTCTCAAACTTCTAAAGATGAAAACTACAATAGCTGCGATTAAAAATACACTGGATGGATGAATAAGATTATGTATTGCAAAAGAAAAGTTTAATAAACTTGAAGACATAGCAACAGAAACTAAAAAGAAACACAGAGAAAAAGAATTAAAAAAAAATACAAAGATCATCAGTGAGATGTGGGATAACTTCATTTGATCTAATATATGTATAACTGAAATCCCCAAAGATATAGGAGAAGAAAAATAATTGAAAAACTAATAGCCTACTATTTCCAAATTTGGTAAAAATTATAAACCAAGAGATCCAAGAATTCCAATGAACCTCAAACACAAGAAAACTGAAACAAATCACATCAAAGAACACCATAATTGAATTACTCAAAATCAGCAACAAAAAATAAATCATGAAAGTAGCAAGATAAAAAAACACATTATATACAGAGAAACAAAGAAAAAAGTGCATTCTTCTTTGGAAAAAATTACAATGGAATAATGTCTTCAAAGTTTTGAAAGAAAAAACCCTATAAACCTAGAATTCAATACTCAACGAAATGATTTTTCTAGAAATAAAGCTCTCTATATATATCTTTTCAGATATACAAAATCTGAAAGAATTCATTAATAGTAGACTTACATAATAAGAAATGTTAAAGGAAATCCTTAAAGTGTAAGGGAAATGATATTAGGTAAAAATGTGCACTTGTACAGAGGAATGTAGAGCAACAGAAATGGTAACAAGTGAGTAAATATAGAAGACTTTTTTCTTATCATTTGAATCACTTTAAAAGATAACTGACCATTTAAATAAAAATAAAAACAGGCCAAGTGCGTCGGCTCAAGCCTGTAATCCTAGCACTTTGAGAGGTCCAGGCAGGCAGATCACTTGAGGCCAGGAGTTTGAGACCAGCCTGGCCAACAAGGTAAAACTCTGTTTCTACTAAAACTACAAAAATTAGCCAGATATGGTGGAGTGTGCCTATAATCCCAGCTACTTGGGAGGCTGAGGCATGAGAACCACTTGAACTTGGGAAGTGGAGGTTGCAGTGAGCTGTGATCACACCACTGCACTCCAGCCTGGGTGACAGAGGGAGACCCTGTCTCTAAAGAACAAATAAAAATAATGTATTGTAGCATTTATAACATATATATAAATACAATATATGACAATAATCACACAAAGGCCAGAAGGGATGAAATGAAAGTATACTTTTTTAGGGCTCTTATCTCATACACAGAGTTGTATACTATTGCTTGAAGATAGACTGTAATAAGTTTAAAATATGCACTATAAATTCTAAAGCAAATGCTAAAGCAATAACAAAGACTTATAGCAATATGCCAACAAAGGAGATAAATTGTATGCATAAAAAAATTCTCAATCCAAAGAAGACAGAAAATGAAGTAAAGTGGAACAAAGGAGAGATGGGAAAAATACGAAGTAAATTGTAGGATAATAGACTTATACCTAACTATATCAATAATCACATTAAATGTAAATGTCCTAAACAGCTCATTAAAAGAAAGATATTTCTTGACTGGATTAAAAAAAAAGCATATGCCATCTATAATAAGTAAACTCTGAATATAAAAACTAAAATAGGTTAAAAATAAACATACGAAAAACAGTATACAATGCTAACACTAATCAAAAGAAAGCTAGAGAGGCACCTAGCCTTTCTTTCTTGATTGAAAGAAAGCTAGATGAAGAATTAACACGTTGTTTATATTCTCAAACGAATGACATAATTGTCTATGCAGAAAATCTAACGGAATTTATAAAAAGATACTAGAAGTAACATATAAATTTAGCAAGGTTGCAGGATAAAAGGTCAATATGTAAACATAATTCTACTTTCATGTACTAGGAAGAAACATTTGGAAATAAAAATTTAAAAAGCAGCCAGGCACAGTAGCTCGCGCCTGTAATCCCAGCTACTTGGGAGGCTGAGGCAGGAGGATTGCTTGAGCCCAAAAGTTTGAGGCTGCAGTGAACTAGGATTGTGCCTCTTCTGCGCTCCAGTCTGGGTGATGGAGTGAAACCTCTTGAATTAAAAAAAAAAAAAGCAATATCACTTAACAATTACAACAGAAATATGAAACACTTTGGAAGAAAACTAGAAAACTGACGAACAATGTACAAATATGTACACTAAAAACTACAGAATATTGCTGAGAGAAATTAAAGAAGACTTAAATCAATGGAAAGAGACATATCTTGTTCATGAGCTGAAACACTCAGGATTGTTAAGATACCAATTGTCTCCAGATCGATCTACTGATTTGATTCAATTTCAATAAAAATTCCAGCAGTTTTTGGTAGACATTTACAAGATGATTCTAAAATTCGTGTGAAAAAAATGTAGAATAGCCAAAAACTGTTTTGAAAAAGAATAACAAAGTTGAAAGACTAACACTGCCTGATTTCAAAACTTCTTATAAGGCTACTATAATCAACAAAGTGTTTAATTAGTGTCAAGATATATAAATTCATCAAAGAAAAAGAATAGTTTGCCCAGAAGTAGAACTACACATACCTAGACAACTAATTTTTGACAAAGATGTAAAGCCAATTTGTTAGAGAAAGGATATATAGCCAACAAATAGTATTGGAACAGCTGGCTATCCATGCATGGGGAAAAAAATATGAACTCTGATCCATACCTCACACCACATACAAAAATTTACTCATGATGGGTAAGAGATATAAGCGTAAAACTTAAAAATATAAAACTCACATAAGAAAAATAAAGGAAAGGTTTGTGACCCTGTGTTAGGAGATTTCTTATATATGATACCCAAAGCACAAACTATGAAAGAAAAAATTGATAAATTTGACATCATCAAAATTTACAGCAAGGTGAAAACGGACTAATACACATAGTTTATTGTATGTCAATTATACTTCACTAAAATTTTTTAAATTGCAGTAGAAACTTGTGTTGATTCTGTATCGGGCTGTTATTTGCCTCCCGCTGGATTTTTGGTAGTTACATTGATGTCTGATCTCCTATGTTTTTACAGTTCAGTTGAAAATATCTTCTATTCCGTGGATGCTTTAAGTGGTTAATACATAAACAAAGACACTTGTTTGATTTTCATAGGCATTGAAATGTTTTTATTGGAAAGCTAGGTTGTTGGGTCCATGCTATTGTCTTTTTAAAACTAAATTAACAGCCGGGCACAGTGGCTCATGCCTGTAATCCTAGCACTTTGGGAGGCTGAGGCGGGCGATCACGAGGTCAAGAGACCAAGACCATCCTGGCCAACATGGTGAAAACCCCGTCTCTACTAAAAACACAAAAATTATCTGGGCATGGCGTGCCTGTACTCCCAGCTACTCAGGAGGCTGAGGCAAGAGAATTGCTTCAACCCAGGAGGTAGAGGTTGCAGTGAGCCAAGATCACACCACTGCACTCCGGCCTGGTGACAGAGCAAGACTCCGTCTCAAAAAAGGAAAACAAACAAACAACAACAACAACAACAAAAATTAAATTAACTAGAATATGGAAGGTTTGTGAACAAGTTTCAGAAAGCTGAAGAAACTAGCAAAAAACCAATATGCCCCCTTTTAATAAAAGGACTGAAACACTTATTGTCCACATATGACAATATGACAATATTCCTATGTAGACAATAAGAGAACCAATCAAATTGTGTTTTACACAAGGAGGGCTTTAAAGTGAGAAGAGAACTCACTTGGTATGGAGAATCCTGTTTTACAGTTTCACTACTTTGTTCATTACCCCCAATAAAGTCATTCCAGCAAAGACGGTATCAGGCAAACAAGATCCAAGTAATCAGGTATGTGTAGGCTGTCATGAATACTTTTACCATCACATACAATATTCAAGTCCTTTCTCTGTTTTTACATTAATCATCCCCGCACTGAGCTTAGTGCTGCTTACCTTGTGGACTGGAATGGAGAGAGACTGACTCTGTGACTTAGGCAGGAAACAGTGCATACAGGAGAGAACTGGCATATCCAGGTTAAATACCTACATATTGAAATCACATATTTCGGCCGGGCGCGGTGGCTCAAGCCTGTAATCCCAGCACTTTGGGAGGCCGAGACGGGCGGATCACGAGGTCAGGAGATCGAGACCATCCTGGCTAACACCGTGAAACCCCGTCTCTACTAAAAAATACAAAAAACTAGCCGGGCGAGGTGGCGGGCGCCTGTGGTCCCAGCTACTCAGGAGGCTGAGGCAGGAGAATGGCGTAAACCCGGGAGGCGGAGCTTGCAGTGAGCTGAGATCCGGCCACTGCACTCCAGCCCGGGCTACAGAGCAAGACTCCGTCTCAAAAAAAAAAAAAAAAAGAAATCACATATTTCAACATTTGGAACACTTTAAAATTATCTTTGATAGGAATTATTTTGAAATTTAACTAGTATGTCTATAACATAAACAACCCCAGGTACATTTTTCATCTCAAATTTTTCTACTTTGTGTAAAAAAATCTTCCAATTTTATTCCATAATATTCTAACTATATTCAACTTAACAAAGAACACTCCCTACAACAGGCAGAATCAAGTGGTAGAAATAACATCAGTCATTAATAGGAAGTCTATAAATCTAGGTTTATTCTAAAAGATTGGATGACCTCGAACAAGTTTCATTATCTGTAAAACAAGAAGGGTTTGAATTGGCCAATTTCTAAGTTTCCTCTAAAATAATTCTTTTTCTATAGAATATTTCTGCTTGGAACTACTCTATAGAAAAAGAGGCCGGACGTGGCGGCTCATGCCTGTAATCCCAGCATTTTGGGAGGCCGAGGTGGGTGGATCACCTCAGGTCAGGAGTTCGAGACCAAGCTGGCCAACATGGTGAAACCCCATCTCTGTCACAGAAAAAAAAAAAAGAAAAGATTTGGGTCAATTTCTTATCTGGCATGTATGGTAATTCCTGCCTTATGATAAACTTTTCAGGGGTGCTCAGTGAACCTTCAAATGCCATTACCAGTCACTTCCCAGCATTCAGATTGAGGAATTTGAAACTGCTGATTTTGTTTGAGCACCAAGGAAATAAAGAAGCCAAACGCCAGAGCTGGGCTGTCCATCAATTCTCCCATTTCGGAGACATTCTGACTGCCAGGACCAGCCACCTACGTCAGCATGACCACTTGGAATTGGCCAAGTCCAGCAGGGAGTTTGATTACACCCACAGGGCCTCATGAGGATTTTGGCACCTTTTGATCCAAGATGTAATTGACACTGAACGAATGATAAATAAGCATCTTTTTCCCTGTCTCTTGTTGTCTTCTCCAGCTTTAATTACAACTGGAATATTTCAACAGATTTATTAGGTCAAAGGAAGCCCAGCATTTTTTTTTTTTTTGTATTAAAAAGATGTGTTCATGTCTGAATATTCAGACAAATCCTTTACATTGCCCATGGTTTAGAAGGATAGAGTGATAGCTAATCATGGAATCAAATTTAATCCACTGGTGTGTTCCCTTCATTTTAATCACCTCTGAAGTGATACTGTAAGCCTGTATTCCTGGAACAATAATGAAAGTAGTTGTCATTACTTGACAGATAACACATAGAACGACTTTTCTAAGCCTTACTTGTTTGCATTCTATGAAATTAGACAAACCACTGGTAACTCAAATTACTTTAGAGAGTACAAAGTCTTCCCCAGCTGCTGACAAATTATGTCCCTATGTCAACAGAGGGGAAACACTCCCTGTAACTAGTCCGTTTTGTCCCCTGCTGGACTTGAAGCTAATGACTATAGGGAGTTAAAACCAAACTGTTTTCTTTCAGTTGTGAGATACACATCTTCCACAATTCTTGTTCCTTATAGATAATGTTCTAGTTTTCTTAGTGGATTTGTTGTTTGGGAAACCACCAGTTGAAAAATTTTGATGGAATCGCCTAAATATTTCAGGCAAGCAGTTGACTGAAGTGGCTAGTGGTTGAATAGTCATTGGATTAAGCACTTGTTTTAACTACTTGTCAGTAAGGAATATGCAGAGAGAGAGGGATGCTGAAAAGGGATGATCGTTGTGATAATGCAGCCAAAACTAACTCTCAACTGGCTTTATAGGTAAAATAAAATGTTTTCCTTACCTGAATAATAAACTCTTTACTCTTATAATAGAATTATTTATTGGCCTGTGGAATTAAAACTATCAAAATAATGCTAAATAGAGCTCAGACTGGAATGATGCAAAGTGAGGCAGTTGGCTTCAATTCAAATTTTAAGTGAGAGCAAAAAGTACTCAGTAATTAAGATAAATAACACTAATAAAATATTTTTAAAAGAAATGGCAAATCAATTTGGAAAAACAAAAATCGCAGTGAATAAAACATCAAAATTGGGCCAGGTGCAGTAGCTCATGGCTGTAATCTCAGCACTTTGGGAGGCCAAAGAGGGAGGATCACTTGAGCTCAGGAGTTAAGACCAGCCTGGGTAACAAAGGAGACCTCATCGCTATTTTCTTTTTCAACTATTAAAAACATAAAACAAAAGACATCACAATTGTAAATCAGGACAGGATCAGTATTACTGATTTTTTTTCTTTGGCTCAGGCTTCATATACAGAAATCTACACGGCATTATTGCTGCCACTGTCTTTATTTAAATTTTTGATATTTTGTTCACCATGGATTTTTTTGGCATTAATTTTGATTTTTTAAACCGTTGCATTTAGATGTTATTTATCTTCACGACTTAGGTTCTGACACCCTCTTAAGTCTTATGCCAAAGACGCTCTGGTCTTGCCCTGGCGTCCTACAATCTTGATGCCTAATTTGAGGTATAAAATTCCAGCCTAATTTGAGGTAGAAAATTCCAAAGTCACACAACCAATAAGTGGTGAAGTCTGGATTCAACACCAGTCCTCAGGAGGCCTTCCTTTGATGACTGTGCTATTAATGCTTTCCAAGTGGCTGTGGAATCTAACAGTTCTGAAAGAAGTTGCTTTATTCCTTTCCAGCCTGGGACCTTCCTTAGCCTGAATTGCGGGTAGAGAATGGTAAACTCTGAGCTAGGGGTCTCAGAGCTGGGACTGGGATCCAGGAATGAGTTAAGGGTTTCAAATAAGATAATAGAGGTAGGTTTGTTTTGTTTTGTTTTGACAAGCTCTCACACTCTCGCCCGGGCTGGAGTGCAGTGACTTGATCTTGGCTCACGGCAACCTCCGCCTCCCAGGTTCAAGCAATTCTCCTTGCCTCACCCTCCCAAGTAGCTGGGATTACAGGCACCCACCACCACGCCTGGCTAATTTTTTTGTATTTTTAGTAGAGACAGGATTTCACCATGCTGGCCAGGCTGGTCTCGAATTCCTGACCTTGTGATCTACCCACTTCGGCCTCCCAGGTGATGGGATTACAGGAGTGAGCCACCGCACCCAGTCTGAGATAGGTTTAAAATTTATTTTCTGTTGTATAGAATTCAGTATTAAAATGACCTCCCCACTCCTCAGAAAAGAAAGAAAAAAATCAGTAATTCAAAAAGGTATCATCTAAGAACTAAGTTCTTAGAAAAGAACCTACTAGTAATATAAAAATAACTTCTCTTACGTGGCACGTGTGCTTTTCTTACATAACCTCACCTATTTATTTATCTGATGCAATGGAGTTCTGCGACACAGATGTAGATCGTAGAAGAGGAAGGGTTGCTTTTCCTCTAAGAAGGGACAGAAGGAGGCCCTTGATAAAAGTAAGGAGAAATGTTTGTTTGCAGAAAAGAAGAGGAATATCAGGCATTTGCAGATGGGTCAAGTAAACTTAAAGGAGCTCTTGGTAATTAGCCTAGAACTCAGCAAAGTAGGACCCTGGAATTACTGGTGGGGACGTGGGGGTGTCGAGGGTGTGGAAGAAGAGGGCAAAAATGAGTGGGTGATTTTGGAACAGTCTTGGTGATCAGTATGGCCTGTAGTCAACAAGATACGGACACACACAGGAGGTTCTCTAAAATGCAACAAGATATATTGACAGACAAGTCCAAAATTAAAATAATATTTTGATCCTGGGCCAGGAGCGGTGTCTCACGCCTGTAATCCCAGCTCTTTGGGAGGCCGAGGTGGGCGGATCACAAGATCAAGAGAGCTAGACCATCCTACCCAACATAATGAAACCCCATCTCTACTAAAAATACAGAAATTAGCTGGGCGTGATGGCATGTGCCTGTAGTCCCAGGTACTCGGGAGGCTGAGGCAGGAGAATGGGTTGAACCTGGGAGGCGGAGGCTGCAGTGAGCCAAGATCACGCCACTGCATTCCAGCTTGGCGACAAGAGTGAGACTCCATCTCGGGGAAAAAAAAAAAAAAAAAATTGATCCTTACGCTGCTACCCAGCTCCACAATCTGTTCCTTGATGTGCCTTCTTTTTCTGTTTTATTTAACTGTGATAGTATTCAACCCTCAGCCTTAGCTAGTAGTAGTCTCGGGGTAAATGTTGGTTCTACCTCCTCTTTTATCTTTCACAGCTAAAAGCACCAAGTCTTGTCCCTTTTATTTCTAGAATGAGAATTGCAAAGCCAAATAGTTCTCAAGAATCAGGCAAGTAAAGCAGGCTAGGCTATGGCAGTGGGGGTTTCACTGTGTAAGGGTAACTCTCCTCTTATATTTAATGTGTTGCTGCATTTATATGATTAATATGTTGTTCATTCCAAATACCATTGTAGCAAGATCCACTTTTTAATTTTAATTTTTTTTTTTTTTGAGATTGAGTCTCACTCTTGCTCAGGCTGGAGTGTGGTGGCACGATCTCGGCTCACTGCAACCTCTGCCTCCCAGGTTGCAAGCGATTCTCCTGACTCAGTCTCCTGAGTAGCTGAGATTACAGGTGCGCACCACCAGCCTGACTAATTTTTGTATTTGTAGTAGAGACAGGGTTTCACTATGTTGGCCAGGCTGGTCTCGAACTCTTGACCTCAAGTGATCTGCCCACCTCAGCCTCTCAAAGTGCTGGGATTACAGGCGTGAGCCAACACGCCCAGCACAAGATTCACTTTTTAACAAAGCTTACATAGAAGGAGAATCAAGAACAACATCAGAGCTTGGGTGTTGTGTGCTCTGCTGGGGAAAAAAAAAAAAAAAGGTGGGGCGAGGGAAGAACAAAATCTTACCTGTTAAATTACAGAATGCTATCAATGGTAAAAACCCAAGAAAGAAAAGAGACGTGCCCGAAATAAGAAGAAAGATTAATTAAATTGCTATGCATCTTGTGAAAGTAACTTTAAAAATATTTTTTCCAACTTTCTCCTATGGCAAACAACCACATACCTTGTAGAAGATGAATTCTCTGGAGGATACGGGCAATAAAGGAAACCTGTGAGCTCAGTGATGTACACCAGCTGATTCATGGAGATAGCATACAAGCTTCGTTAGGAATTTAAATTCATAGATAATTCACTTTCATGAGCTAGGGCCAGCAATAGAATTGTCTATGTTTTCTTTGCAACTTGATTTGCTGCTCCACCTCCTTCCTCTCAAATGTAGCCTCTTACTAATCTTGTAAGGAGACCTTCCTTTCCTCTCTTGACGAAGCTTCCTGGTTTTGCTTAGGGTGTGAGGAAGTTTTTGTGACAGCTGCTCACGTTACTAGCATCACCAGTCCATATTTCCTGTTCAGATTTCAATCAAGCCACAAACCCTTGGGAATCATCGCTTTGGTTTGGTTTGGTTACAAAACTTTTTTTTAAGAAACCATAAAACCACACAAGGAGTCCATAATCCCAAAGGCTGTCAAACAACCCTGGTTGACCTAGTTAGTACTGTAGTGGGAAGTGGGGGAGGGGCAGTCAGATGACATTATTCTAATTAAAATATTCAGAAGACTCAAACTTTTTAAACTTAACTCTTTGTTTGGAGTAAAAACAACCAAATATTGAGGCCTGACAGACACTATATCAGAAATTAAAACAATTTTTTCTTTAAATTTCAGATACTCCAACTAGAATGAAATTAAACTCAATGAGTTTAAACTCTGAGTCGAGGTTTATTAAGCTCTGCCAGTTCCTTTTGCATTAGTTTACAGTATTTTATTTTTAAAATAACCACATAATTAATACTGCAGAAAGCAGTATATGATAAGAACTTACTTGGTAAGTTTTTAAATTTTGTTTCCGACGTGTATTTCTCAGTAAAGTGCTACATGGTGTCTCTTACAATTACTTATTTGAAAAGCAGATCAATGAGATTCATACTTGTAACATTTACACAAATTTTCCAAATTATTATTTGTCTCTGCTTACAGTGGGTGCCAAAATAAATCTTGGATCTTTATATTTTCCCTTACCAAGTCATGCAAAGCAAAGATCTCTTCTTTAACTGAGCTTTAAAACCATTGCTGGCAGTGTCAAGATCAAAATAAATAGAAGTTCCATTCCTGAAAACTGACATGGAATTGAGTCGACCATAAAAGTGATGTTGTCGCAACTTATTTCAACAAAGAAAAAGTCCTAAAATTAAAAACATGTTTCTTCTGTCATGTGTCATATAAGGAAAAAAAATGGAAAAAAAAAGGAAATCTTAGTGTGTTCCTAATTTAGATTCTTCTTCTTTACTATAAACATAACTTTCTCCAACAATGACACACACAAATATGTTGTGTGTATCTTGAGAATTGAGGGCATTTCTTTGTTCAGTTTGGGTTCTCACCATTTGGACATAAAAAGAATGGAAGTTATATATGCATGTAAGAGTGATTGATGACGGGAGGTGGGCCTACAATTTACGTGCATGTTTTCTGAACACAGTTCTGTTCTTAACTTAAAAACCTCAACTTGCGAAGTATCATGAAATGTATTTCTTTGGGAATTACGGTTTGGGATGTCAGTCTTAGTGTCAAGTTGAAGATGTTTTGGTTAATTCACAAATGAGTAAATTGCCTAGTTCACAGTATTAGCGATTTTTAAATCATAACTTATGGTTACTTGTATGTCTCTTCTGAATAAAATATTTTATAAGTTTAGCCAGTAGGTTTATGGAAATTCACAATGAAAATAAATCAGGCTCAGACACATCTACGTGAGCAAATCTGTATTTCTAGATAATTGAACTACATAAATCACTCATTAAAGACAAAATATCCAAGAGTTCAAAGTTACCCTTTCGTGAGAGCGGTTCATTAATCCTTGTAGCTATGTGGCAATAAACCCAAAAGTCAAGAAGCTGAAGGTGGGTCACAGGGCTGTTAGGTGTGGAGGCAATAGAAATACTGTTTTGTTGTTGTTGTTGTTGTTGTTGTTGTTGCTGTTTTCCAGACTGAGTCTCACTCTGTTGCCCAGGCTGGAGTACAGTGGTGCGATCTCAGCTCCCTGCAACCTCTGCCTCCTGGGTTCAAGCTATTCTCCTGCCTCAGCCTCCCGAGTAGCTGGGACTACAGGCACTCGCCACCTTGCCTGGCTACTTTTTGTATTTTTAGTAGAGATGGGGTTTCACTGTGTTGGCCAGGCTGGTCTTGAACTCCTGACCTCAAGTGATCTGCCCACCGTGGCCTCCCAAAATGCTGGGATTACAGGTGTGAGCCACCACACCCAGCCACAGCTTACTCTTTTTTACAGCTTCTTAACCACACGACCTTTGACAAGGCAATTCTCTTTTAGTTTGCTCATCTAAAAAATGGGTATAAGCTGGGCACGGTGGCTCAAGTCTATAATCCCAGCACTTTGTGAGTCTGAGGCGGGTGGATCACTTGAGGTCAGGAGTTCAAGATCAGCCTGGCCAACATGGTGAAACCCCATCTCTACTAAAAATACAAAACCTAGCCAGGTGTGTTGGTGGGTGCCTGTAATCCCTCTACTCGGGAGGCTGAGGCAAGAAAATCACTTGAACCCGCGAGGTGGAGGCTGCAGTGAGCCAAGATCACGCCACTGTACTCCAGCCTGGGTAACAAAGCAACACTCTGTCTCAAAAATAAAATAAAAATAGAAAAAAAAAAAAAGCAAATTCCAAGACTGTCCAGTAGACCCTAATGGATGAGAAGCCCTAGGGCCAAGATTGGGAATCTGCATTTTGGAACAGCTGCAGGCTCAGTGAATCTGATACTCTGCCTTATTAGAAAGATTGGGATTAAAAGGAAGACCCCTTCTCATTCAGGTGGGGGTTCCTCTGCGATTTGGCACTTTCTAGGTCAGAAGATTCTTTCTCTTTTCCCTTCAGACACTCATTGTCAGGTCATCCTCCTTAAACCTTTAGGGGATGGGAGATGAGTCCCCCAGGCCACATCTGTCTGATTCTACATGGCAGTTACATTCCACACCCATTCTCCCTGTCACCCCCGTCTGTGGGGAAGCTTGCAGATTTGTGGAGAAGTCTAGAAGGTTGTGGAGAAGCCATGGAAGGTTGTAACATCAACTTTGCAGTAGAATCCTTGATCCTCCCCAGAAATGATTAATTCATCTTTTAAATATGTCATTTCATTTAACAAATATGTGAAGGCAGATATGTACTAGAAGGAGCACAGATCTGGGGTCAGGAGACCCACAGTGGCATTATCCAAAATGCCTCCTCAATCTGACTCTCTGATTCTTCATCTGTAACAATGAGATAATAATCATTCTTGCTTCACAGGGTAGAGGTGAGGATAGAGTGAGAGTTTTAGTGAAGGCACTGTGTAAACCGTAACAACAGAGCAAGCTTTCTTATTTTCTTGTGCAACACGCTGTGATAGGAGCTATGGGAGCACAAAGGTGTTTCGTTCACTTCTCTCATGAATTTGCAGCCTCATAAGGGTGTGAACATCTATCTACATGAGTAACTACAATATGAATGTTGTGGGATTGGACAAAACGCTCAGGGAGTGCCCATGGATTCTGTCTGGGGTCATCAGGTAAAGGTTCATCAGAGCTTGAAGGCTTAGCATTTGGGCTTTGCGGTGTGATGGATTTCAATTGGTAAAGCTGAAACAACAGGGCATTTCTGGGGGAGAGAAGGACATGAGGAGTGGCATTAAGCATAAAAGATAGAAGATGTTCCTGGCAAAAGAGACCTAAGTAACTTTGCTCATGATTCTGTCTCTACCTTGGGCATCCCCTTGCATGGGGCAGTGTGAGGGAGCAGATATTAAAGTGGAGTGGCTGGTGTCAGACATATGTATGTGTTTGTCCTCTGTGATAGGCACATAAATCCAAAACCAGAACACCTGTAGAAATGTAGAATTCTCTCCTGGATGCTAAAATTGGAGCAACTTAAAACATGATAAAAAGTGCATGTCTGGCTGGGTGTGGTGGCTCATGTCTGTAAGCCCAGCACTTTGGGAGGTCAAGACAGGCAGATCACTTGAGCCCAGGAGTTCGAGACCAGCCTGGGTCACATAGGAAGACGTCGTTTCTTTTTAAATAAAAAATTGAAATCCAAATTTTTAAAAGTGCATGTTAATCCTGCACAGTAGTATGCACACAAAATGAAACATGAATAACTATTAGGCTTTTGTTAAATGTCTATTCTTAACCAGTTTACAATAAAAATGGTTTGAAACTTCCTAAGCTTTTCTCTTCATACCAATAATCAACTAATATTTTCATTTGCTGGCATGCCTAATCAAGATACAAGTTATTGTTTAAATAATTGATGACTTGCTTTAACAAAAGGTTTATGGAGACACTTGACTAAACTTGTTAATTACTGCTGGTAGACATTACCTTCTGTGCAACATTTAGCTGAAATATATCCAATATATCCTTCCTTCCTTCCTGACAGGGTCTCACTCTGTCACCCAGGTTGAACTGCAGTGGCACGATCATAGCTCACTGTAACCTCAAATTCCTGGGCTCAAACAATCCTCCTGCCTCGGCCTCTCGAG
The DNA here is from genome assembly GCF_043159975.1 of Macaca nemestrina. NCBI lineage: Eukaryota > Metazoa > Chordata > Mammalia > Primates > Cercopithecidae > Macaca > Macaca nemestrina. The sequence continues at coordinate 8,582,759 of NC_092125.1, read as the reverse complement.
TAGCTGAGACTACAGACAGGCCACCACGCCCAGTTACATTTAAATTTTTTGAAGAGATGGTGTCTCACTATTTTGCCCAGGCTGATCTTAAACTCCTCACCTCAAGCAGCCCTCCTGCCTTGGACTCCCCAGGTGCTGGGATTACAGGCATGCACCACCATGCCCAGCCTAGATATGCAATATATTGCCTATTTAATATGAACATTTGTGTTTAAGAAATTGTAATAATGGAGGGTGTAGCTTGTTAGTTAAGAGCACAAACTCAGCCCAGCATGGTGGCTCACGCCCGTAATCCCAGCACTTTGGGAGGCTGAGGCAGGTAGATCACTTGAGGTCAGAAGTTCGACACCAGCTTGGACAACACAGTGAAACACTGTCTCTACTAAAAATACAAAAATTAGCTGGGCATAGTGGCGCATGCCTGTAGTCCCAGCTACTCGGGAGGCTGAGGCAAGAGAATTGTTCAAATGGGGGAAGCGGAGGTTGCAGAGAGCCAAGATTGCGCCACTGCACTCCAGCCTGGGTGACAACAGTGAAACTCCATCTCAAAAAAAAAAAAAGAGCATAAACTCAAGAAACAGCCTAAGTTTGTCACCCAGCTCTGCCATTCAAGTAGCTGTGCAATCTTGAGTCGTTACTTAACCTCTCTGTCTCAGTTACCATCTGCAAAAATCAACTACTAGTACTCATCTTACATGGTTGTTATGAAGGCTAGCAGGGCCTGATATGTGGTAAAGTCTCATAGATGGTAGCTATTATTAAGTTCGAACATTTGAAGTTAAAATAACACCTATCTAAATATTTTTATAACTTTATAACAAAGTCATTAAAATCAAAATGAGTAACTTTTAGTTAATTTATACAAATCAATACATAATTTCTATCAAAAGTTTTCTGAATTGTATTGCTTTAGAATTCAGTAAAAAAATATTTTAGTATGAAATATTTTATCTAAGAATTGAGCTTTCTGTTCACTTGGAATTAAGCTTTTCTGTGCCTATTTATATATTTAAACAGCTGTTTTCTGAATATGGGTTCTAAAGTAAAATTTTTCATACAGATATTTCTGCCTTTTAAACTTAAAGAAATGTTGATTACATAATACATTATAGGTACACAGAATTTGATTTAGGTGGTTCTCCAAAATAAAGTAATATAAGTAACAGTTTAGTAAACTCTTCTTTGGTTTCTACTTAGAGGCAATTCTGTAATACAGTGGTTCTCAAACTTTAGGATCTCCTGAAGCCTTATTAATGCACAATTGCTGGGCCCCACCTTCAGAGTGTCTGATTCAGAAAGTCTGGGGTGGCAACTGAAAGGTGCCTTTCCAACAAGTGTTCAGGTGATGCTGGTGATGCCAGTCAGGGAACCACACTTTGAGAACTACTGCTATAATTCATTATAAGAGTTTAAGATGGCCGGGCTCGATGGCTAATGCCTGTAATCCCAGCACTTTGGGAGGCCAAGGCGTGTGGATCACAAGGTCAAGATATCAAGATGATCCTGGTCAACATGGCGAAACCCTGACTCTACTAAAAATATAAAAATTAGCCGAGCGTGGTGGCACATCACTGTAATCCCAACTATTCAGGAGGCTGAGGCAGGAGAATCATTTGAACCCGGGAGGCGGAGGTTGCAGTGAGCTGAGATGGTGCCGTTGCACTCCAGCCTGGGCAACAAGAGCGAAACTCCATCACAGAAAAAAAAAAAGAGTTTAAGATATTAAATTCTTATTTTCTGACTTGAATAAAATTTTATTAAGAAATTTGTTGCCCTGGCTTGGTGGCTCATACCTGTAACCCAGCACTTTGGGAGGCTGAGGCAGGTGAATCACCCGAGGTCAGGAATTCAAGACCAGCCTGTCCAACATGGTGAAACCCCATCTCTACTAAAAATACCAAAAATTAGCTGGGTGTGGTGACGTGCACCTGTAATCTCAGCTACTTGGGAGGCTGAGGTGGGAAAATCTCTTCAACCCAGGAGGGGGAGGTTGCAGTAAGCCAAGATCATGCCATTGCACTCCAGCCTGGGCAAGAAAAGTGAAACTCTGTCTCAAAAAAAAAAAAAAGAGAAATTTGTTATATATTTTTCTCCTCTTTGATCCAAGGAACAAAAATTTTTTCAAGTACATAGCTATTAGATTCCAAAAGACAAATAAAGTATAGGAAAATTTACTTCTCAGAAAACTATTTCTGGATTCCATGGCTGATTTAACTTTTTTCATGTTAGATTTGCTTGACTAAAACCTTTTGTATTTTCTTTCTCCTTTTTACCACACCTTCTTATTTTGATAGTGATGACGATCTTCTTTTGCGGGATTTTAGGATTCTGTTTTGCCTGGGTGAGTCCTAAAAAAATCATTTCCTGTATCTGTCCGTACAGTGCCTTGTAATCTGTAACTATATCGAATCATCATTTGAAAGTACAGTTTCTGAAATGTGACACTTTGGAAATAATCCTTAATTACAGAAAATGTTGCTTATGTGGCATATATACATTAATCTCATGGAGGAAAAAAGGGGGCGGAAAAATGCTCAGCCCAAGGAGACATCTAAATTATCCAACCACATAAACATGCAGACATGCAGACGTTATTTAGGAAAAATACAAAGATGTGACAAATAGCTAATGACAAATGGCCAATTTACTTATATAATTAAACTTTGCTACTAGAAACTTTCCATTCATGGAATAGCACCAAATGTACACGATGTCAGTACCTTTTTTCAAGGCAGGGCTGCATTCAGCCAGCTGGACTTGTCTTCTGTAATTTGCTCTGATGACCAAATATGCTCTATATAAATTCTAGTTTTCTAAATCACCTTCTTCTCTTCCCTTTCTCCCACTTTCTCCCTTCATCTTACTCATCTCTATCTTTTTTTTTTTTTTTAGACGAAATCTCACTCTGTCGCCAGGCTGGAGTGCAGTGGCACTATCTCGGCTCACTGCAAGCTCCACCTCCCAGGTTCAAGTGATTCTCCTGCCTCAGCCTCCCGACTAGCTGGGACTACAGGCATGCACTACCATGCCCAGCTAATTTTTTTGTAATTTTAGTAGAGATGGGGTTTCACCTTGTTGGCCAGGATGGTCTTAATCTCTTGACCTTGTGATCTTCCCACCTCGGCCTCCCAAAGTGCTGGGATTATGGGCGTGAGCCACCACACCCGGCCTTCATCTCTGTTTTATTCTGTGTTTTATCTATTTCTGAAATTAGCCTCTGCTAGTTGAATCCTTTAGAGAGGTTGCTGTCCCCTTCCACAGGCAGGGCTGGAAGAAGAATAAGTGATAAGAACTGTAGGGTTTGTCTTTACAGTTGAGCCTCTGTATCCTAATTTCTGCATCAATGGATTCAACCAAACTCCAATCAAAAATATTTGGAGAAAAAACAAAAAGAGCCGGGCGCGGTGGCTCAAGCCTGTAATCCCAGCACTTTGGGAGGCCGAGACGGGCGGATCACGAGGTCAGGAGATCGAGACCATCCTGGCTAACACGGTGAAACCCCGTCTCTATTAAAAAATACAAAAAAAAAAACTAGCCGGGCGAGGTGGCGGGCGCCTGTAGTCCCAGCTACTCGGGAGGCTGAGACAGGAGAATGGCGTGAACCCGGGAGGCGGAGCTTGCAGTGAGCCGAGATCGCGCCACTGCACTCCAGCCTGGGTGACAGAGCCAGACTCCGTCTCAAAAAAAAAAAACAAAACAAAACAAAACAAAAAGAAAGCAATGAATACAACAACAAAAATAATACAAATGAAAACAACGAGCCTGGGCAACACAGTAAGACCCCATCTCTACAAAAAAATTTTTTAAATGGCCAAACTCAGTGACTCATGCCTACAATCTCAGTACTTTGCGAGGCCGAGGCGGGTGGATCATCTGCGGTCAGGAGTTTGAGACCAGCCTTGACCAACATGATAAAACTCTGTCTCCCCCAAAAACACAAAAATTAGCCAGGGGTGGCGTGAGTGCCTGTAATCCCAGTTACTGGGGAGGCTGAGGCAGGAGAATCACTTGAACCCAGGAGGCAGAGGTTGCAGTGAGCTGAGATCGAGCCACTGGACTTCAGCCTGGGTGACAAAGCAAGACTCCATCTCAAAAAAAAAAAAAAACCAAAAAGTAGAATAATAAAAATTAAAATTAAAAAATAAAAAAAATTAGCTGGGCATAGTGGCGTGCACCTGTGGTACTAGCCCTAGCTACTTGGGAGGCTGGAGAAGGAGGATTGCTTGAGCCCAGGAGGACAAGGATGCAGTGAGCCACGATTTCACCATTGCCCTCTAGCTTGGGTGACAGAGTGATACCCTGTCTCAAAATAAAGAAATAAAAAGCAATGCAGTATAACAACTATTTACATAGCATTTATATTGTATTAGTATTATAAGTATCCTAGAGATTATTTAAAATATATGGGAGGAAGCTCGTAGGTTATATGAAAATACAACACCATTTTCTATCAGAGATGTAAGCATCCTCTGATTTTGGTATCCACAGAGGACCTGGAAACAATCCCTGACAGAAGCTGAGGGATGACCGTGCTGCCATCCTTTCTCTCCATCCCTTGCCATTTTTGTGGGTTCCCTTCCATTTGAGGGAGGAAAAAAAGAGCATAGTTTACTAGAGAGAAGGTGGCATTAAAATGAAGCTCTTGGTCCCAGTCCTGTTCCAAGACCATTACCTTGAAAATTCAGGCTCCTTATCAACTGGTGGGGAGGGATCCTTGTATTCACTTGATTTCCTCAGTTTGTAGTGAGAATCAGTTTAGGCAATGTAAGTAAAAGTACTTTGTGACCATAAGCACATGTCAGGGCCAAGACTAGTGTGAAAGAAGGTCCTGAGGGTGCGGCTTTGAAGGAGGCAGCCCCTCTCAGGACCTTGCCACCGTAGGGCACTGTGAGGACTACCACCTGTGACTGTTATGGTCGTCTGCAACTCAGCTGTGAACAAGGGTTAAAATCTGGCATTAAATAAATTAAATACCCTTATTTCTCTGATGGGAGATATACTCAACACAGACTGCAGTCTTGGGATTAAAGAAATAAAGTTCCGACTGGGCACGGTGGCTCACACCTGTAATCTTAGCGCTTTGGGAGGCCAAGGTGGGAGGATCACTTGAGGCCTGGAGTTCGAGACCAGCCTGGCCAACATGGTGAAAACCTGTCTCTACTATACACACAATAATTAGCTGGGCATGGTGGCGAGCGCCTGTAATCCCAGCTACTAAGGAGGCTGAGGCAGGAGAATCACTCGAACCTGGGAGGCAGTGGTTGCAGCGAGCCAAGATCATGCCACTGCATTCCAACCTGGGTGACAGAATGAGACTCCGTCTCAAAAAAAAAAAAAAAAGGAAAGAAAGAAAGTTCCAACCTGGTGGAGGGCCCCTCAGAAGTTCACAGTGGAGACATGGTAACCTACTCGACCTAGGAAGGCCAACCCTTGGTTTAAAGAACACTGAGTTAAGAGTATGAAGGGGAAGGAAGCTTGTGCATTTAAAAAGAACTTGCATCTGATGAGCTCTTTTTCAGAACAATTTTCCCACTTGGGCCCTCAAAATAAAGATTATTAAAAGAATCTTACTATATTTAATTCAGAACCCACAACAGGAAAAAAAAAAAAAAAGACAAAACTCACACACACAGCAGAAAAGTCCTTTCTGTGACTTCCTCTAGAAACTATTATGCTTCACAAGCAAATTTAAGAAAAATTTTTCTCTGCCTCAACATAAGATTAAGACAAAGGTTACTACATAGTGACAAAGCTAAGTCATCTCCGGAGGATAGAGTTACTTGCTCACTAATGACTATCATCTGCCAAGAACTAGTATGCTATTAATACTTGTAAAGCTCCCTGGACTAGAAATTCATTACTAGCAAAAGTACAAGTCCATTTTTATTCCAGGTAATTAATCTAATTTGACTTTCTCCTGATCACTGCTTAGCAGAAATGGATGCTGACTCCTTTCTCTGTGAAGAACAAATAGATCTTTAGAGAGACTTCTCACTGAGTGACCTTAAAGAAATAGTTCTCCCTCTTGTTCCTGCTGCTTCTGTGTAGTGAATACTCCTTGTCCAGGACTAAGCTTATTAGCAGAGAAGAGACCCAGTTCCTGATGCTGGTGTGTAAGGAAGGAAGTGGACCCTGGGAGAAGAGCCGAGGAGAGACGCATGAAGCAGGCTCCCAACCCCAACAGAAAATAACCAAACTGCATGTGCCCATGATGTTTGGACACAGAGAATACAGAATAGTGGTCAATCAGGTGTCACCCTGGTACCTCGGTTACTTCCTCCAAAGAGAGTTGAAAAAGGGTTTGTCTTGAAGAATGAAGTTCAAAAGTGTCGATTTCAGTTTTTTACCCAACCTCCACTTCAGGTGCCTTTGGCAAAGAAACTCCATGTTTAAAAATGCCTATCAGGGGTTCTAGTCAGTTCTACTTTTCTACCGAAAGTGAATTACACTGGAAAAGCGAGAGACTGCAGCAGAGAGAGGAGAGAACTTAATATACATGTCACCAAAGCAATCAGGAGAGAATTCTTGGAAATATATATAACACACATTGTAGACATTTCTGGATCAAATTGACTTGACCCTCTCAAAGGCTTTATTTGACTGATCCTACTCCTGGGTCTGATTATTTTTTCCCATTCTGAAGTTAAGTCTTTGTAAATCATACGGATCAATTAGAGAAAAATGAGAAACTATAGATCAGCAGAAAATTAAAATCACTAAGAAGCCTACCAGTCAAAGACAATCCTGTTAAAATACACACCATCTACATACATATGTACGCCCAGATTTTTAGGCATATTTATATAGACATGCTTTTAAAAAAAATGTAACTGGTATTTTCACTTTCTTTTTCTTTTTCTTTCTTTCTTTCTTTTTTTTTTTTTTGAGACAGATTCTTTCTTTGTTGCCCAGGCTGGAGGGCAATGGTGTGATCTTGGCACACTGCAACCTCAACCTCCCAGGTTCAAGTGGTTCTCATGCCTCAGCCCCCCAAGTAGCTGAGACTACAAGCATAAACCACCATGACTGGCTAATTTTTGTATTTTTAGTAGAGACAGAGTTTTGCCATGTTGCCCAGGCTGGTCTTGAACTCCTGGGCTCAAGTGATTCACCTGCTTCAGCCTCCCAAAGTGCTAGGATTATAGGCGTGAGCTACTGTGCCAGCCATTTTCACTTTCATGAGCATTTTTTCATGTAAATAGTTTTCATATATTATTCTTATTAGCTGCATTATGTTACATTGTGTAGATACAGTTTATGCATTGATTAGGTTGAAATGTACTATAATGAATGGCACTCTTAGCCATGCGGATAGACTACACAATGCTTAATTCTGTGTTTTCATTGTGAAAGAACACCCTACATGCTAGATTTTGATCCCACTGAGGTAGTATTATTCTCTTCGGCCTGATTTGTGGGCCTGTTGGGGCAGATGTTTTCAGAACTCTGCCCTATTCCCTCCAGTCCCTTACCATTTCTGTGCCCTCCAGCCTGGCTGGCAAGGGCCAGCTCATTGCTCTTTGATGGAAAACTGCTGTGAAAAGGCACCTGGAACCCACAGTGCCTGCAGGCACAGGGAGCTGGAAGTGCCTGGGAGTTCACGTCCTCACAGGGGTGCTCCTTAACCAATGACTGGCAGACGTGGAGTATAAATATCTTTGTTTTGTGACGTCCCAGCAGGGACAATTCTGAGATGTGTGTTTTGTACTGTTTTTCAGTGCTTTCCCATTGCACTAACAGTCATTTCCATTGAGATGACTGGCTTAGAATGCACCTTTTATTGACTATCTTCGCTTCCCTGGTGATTTCTTCCATCACCTACCCTTGTTCCTTGCACTTCTCACTACACCGCTTGTACTGGAATCCTTGACTCAGCGTTTGCTTCTGGGAATACCCAAATTCAGACACCTGTTAGTTATGGTCAATTCAACAGCAGTTTCGGAGGTTGTGGCCTGTCTATTGCTGCAGAGGTATTGGGGACTTGATCCAGTCCTCATATGGTGGTAACTCTTCTTACTCCTTATCACTGTAACATTTTGGACATTCACAGGAAAGCAGGCCAGCTAAGGTCATCTTTATTTTTCACATGGAAAAACTGTAGAGCCTTTTAGTCTCTAAGAGCTTTTTCGTGCAAGGTCATGCAACTAATTAGAAGTAAAGCCTGAACTGGAACGTATGTTTGCTGACCAGACAATTGTACCTCTACAAAATGACACTAATATGTCAAAAGTGAAGTTGAGTTGGGATGAATATGCTGCTCGAATTAAGTTTAGGAAGCCTAAACCTTAAAATGTAGTCTTTGAAGCATTTTCGAAACATAGTTATTTGTTTAGTAAGTTTGCTTCTGGCTGGGCTTGACGGCTCAAACCTACAACTCCAGAACTTTGGGTGGCTGAGGCAGGAGGATCCCCTGAGACCAAGAGTTCAAGACCAGCCTAGGCAACATAATGAGACCCACATCCCTATAAAAATTAAAATTAAAATTAAAAATCAGCTAGGCTGTGTGACATGCACCTGTGGTTCCAGCTACTCGAGAGGCTGAGGTGAGAGGATTGCTTGCACCCTAGAAGTCAAGGCCATAGTGAACTGTGATCACACCACTGCACACCAGCCTGGGCGACAGAGCAAGACCCTATCTCTTTAATTTAATTTTAAAATGAAATTAAATTAGGCCGAGTGCAGTGGCTCATGCCTGTAATCCCAGCACTTTGGGAGACCAAGGTGGGCAGATCACCTGAGGTCGAGAGTTCAAGACCAGCCTGACCAACATGGAGAAACCCCGTCTCTACTAAAAATACAAAATTAGCCGGGCATGGCGGCTCATGCTTGTAATCCCAGCTACTCGGGAGTCTGAGGCAGGAGAATCGCTTGAACCCGGGAGGCAGAAGTTGTGCTGAGCCGAGATCATGCCATTGCACTCCAGCCTGCCAACAAGAGCAAAACTCCGTCTCAATAAATAAATAAATAAATAAATAAATAAATAAATAAACAAACAAACAAATAAGAAATTAAATTAAATTTTTAAAATGTTCCTTCCTCATCCTACTCTTCACCTTTCATTGCCTTATGTTCCTTTCCCAGTATCTCTTCTACTTTCTTTGGTACCTAAGGGTGCCTTGTTCCTACGAGAACAAGGGGATCTCCTATGAGGAGGATCAATCCCATAGGAACAATGATCCTATGGGATCATAAACTGATCATTGCCACCTAGCTGAACTTGAGCGGGTTGTACTCAGGAGGGAAGGTAATGTGCGTAATAGGTATAGTTCAAGGCAGAGTGTGGTAAGCACTCTAAGAGAAGTACAAAGTCCTTTGGGAGGACAGAGGAAGGAAAGAAAAATTCTGGCAGAGACAGAAAGGCAAGGCTTGCTGGAACAGGTGGCCTTTAAGCCGGGTCTGGACGGATGGGTAGAATTTCAACAGGCGGATGTTGGAGTGGGGAAGGAGGAGAAAGGACCAGCATGAGCCTAGAAAAATGCAGTACGTGTTCAAGTGGAGGGTTGGTTGGCTCCCAGGACACATGGTGGGTGGTGGAAGAGATGTATGTACAGTGAGATGAAGAAAGACCCTTTCCTCAGTGCCTGGGAGTTTCCATTTTCTTTGAACAGGGATGTGTGAGCAGGAAAATGTTATAACTACATCTGTATTTTAAGAACGTTTATCTGAAGATGCACTTATTTTATTATTAGATGCTATTGTGTTGTGTTCAGCCATTCTTTTAATGTAGAATAACATTCACATAGACTAACATCAGAGCTCTTTACCTTGGCTGTGGCCCTAAAGTATCTTGATAGCTTGCCAGTTTTTGCACCTCAAATTGTTCCACTGTCATTTGCATACTAAGTTCTGAGCACAAGTGTCTTCTAGAAGTTCCTAGAAAACACCTGGTCCTGCTCTTTACGGGTTTGAGGATATTTTTTCTTTTTTTGGGGGGTGGGGTGGGACAGAGTTTCATTCTTGTGGTCTAGGCTGGAGTGTAATGGTGTGATCTTGGCTCACTGCAACCTCTGCCTCCTGGGTTCAAGCGATTCTCCTGCCTCAGTCTCCTGAGTAGCTGGGATTACAGGCGTGCGCCACCACACCCAGCTAATTTTGTATTTTTAGTAGAGACAGGGTTTCTCCAAGTTGGTCAGGCTGGTCTCAAACTCCTGACCTCAGGTGATCTATGCGCCTCAGCCTCCCAAAGTGCTGGGATTACAGCTGTGAGCCAGCCCACCTGGCCTTGTTTGAGAATTTTGTGCTTGTTCTTCCCCAAGTCTCATAATTGACTTTTTTTTTTTTTTTTTTTTTTGAGACAGAGTGTGTCGCCCAGGCTGGAGTGCAGTGGGGTGATCTCGGCTGACTGAAACCTCTGCCTCCCGGGCTCAAGCGATTCTCCTGCCTCAACCTCCTGAGTGGGATTACAGGCATGTGCCACCACACTCGGCTAATTTTTGTATTTTTAGTAGAGAAGGAGTTTCACCAGGTTGGCCAGGCTGGTCTCAAATGCCTGACCTTGTGATCTGCCCTCCTTGGCCTCCCAAAGTGCTGGGATTACAGGCGTGAGCCACCATGCCCAGCCAGAAATGACTTCCTAACTGCCTTCTCCTTAACCAACATTGATTTCCTCAAAGGAAATTTCCCTGTCCACCCAATCAAAAGAAACACTCACGCTGTTTTCTGTATAGCAACTAACACAATTATTTATTATTTCCTTGTTTACTTGTCACTATCTACCACTGTCATTGGCTCCATGAAGGCATGAATCATACAGTTATGATCCTCCAGGGTAGTCCCAGAGCTTGACAGTGACTAATACGTACAAGGGACTCAATAAACGCTTGTTGAAGGAACATATTGAATGAAGTGGAATTAATGTTGTTAGAAAACTGAGAAGAGATTATGTAGCTTAGCGATATACCTAAGTAAATTATTCAGTATTTGATGAAGGGGGCTGGTGTTGGGGAGGCCCATGTGTACAGAAAAACTTAGGTCTTTGGTATTCCTTCCTCCCTCATGTTAGTCGATGTTCATGTTTTGGTGGAATTTCCTCTTGGTACATTTATTCCTTCTTGCCCACATCTCCCACCTTCAACTTTTCTGGCCTTTATTTCAACCAAGTGCTAGGCTTGGTAATTTTCCTAATGATCTGGAAATGGATTGCTCTTTCACAGATGGCCACGGATTGGGTTGCCCAAGACCTGGTCATAAGTCACGACTTGCTGAAAAGTGAGGGAGTTTTTTGAAGTGAAAGGGGCCTTTGGAGGTCATCCAGCAGCTTTTGAAACAGCTCCAGCAGCCGAGCTAGTAGGCCCAGTACCTTCCCTGGCAATCTGGTTTCCTGATTTACTACAAGGTATGGAGCTGTTTATGATGCTTTTGATAGAAAATAAATGGCTCTTAATTCTACTGTAGGATGAAGTTTGTATTTGAAAGGTTTGAATAGGTTTTTCAGACCACGGTTCTACAATTGACTATAAAAGTTTACAGTCTTGTTCCAAGGAAATAAAAGTGTGTGACGGAGCCTCTACTCCAGGCTACAAGTAGAAGAATTCTAAAGGCTGTGGCTATAGCTGAGAGACACTCCATCTTGGCACTGGAACCAAAAATACATTTTACTAAAGAGTCAATGTAGACAGGTAGGCAAATTTGCTTTGAGACTACTTCTAAAATTTAATTTCACCTGGAAGGTGAATGAAATATTACTAATTATCACATCTCATGATTTTTAGAGTGAAATGCAATCAGACCTGTAAGGCACAACTCATTTGAAAGGTAAGTTTACACGTGAAGAGACTGACTTATAACTTTTTATCATGCCAGTGGACGCGACGAGATCCCATCATAACAGCGGCCTTTTGGGTAATTTGGGGAAATAAATAATAGTTTTTGAAAATATTTGCACCAAAAAAAATTTAAATGTTAAAAAAGCCATTAAAATGGTCCTTTTTAGTTGTCCTCAGAATTCACTTAGGTGGAACTCCAACATTTGATATCCTCTGACAAATACGGTTTGCTGAAGTCTTTCTTGACAGATTCCTTGACTGGATGTTTAACACAGACAGTCTACAATCCTGACATGTGCTAGAAACCACTTCCTAGGGACCATACAACTCTGCACGTGATTATGTATTTATGTGCCTCAAAAATCTTGTCAAGTTGGGGCCCTTTCCTGCTCACCATTGCAGAGATAGTCAGCCTTCAATATACAGGTCCATCACTGACCCTGACGCATTGGTGTTACAGAGGAGAAAATTGCTCCCCTGCCCCGTGTACTGGCCTGTGAGGCTTGGACTTGCCCTGGAATGTCTCCACTGCCTCTCTGCTCCCTGATGAAAGTCTAGGTAATCTTGGCCGGGCACGGTGGCTCAAGCTCGTAATCCCAGCATTTTGGGAGGCCAAGGCAGGCGGATCACCTGAGGACAGAAGCTCGAGACCAGCCTGGTCAACATAGTGAAACCCTGTCTCTACTAAAACTACAAAAAAAATATTAGCCGGGCATAGTAGTGGATGCCTGTAATCCTAGCTACTTGGGAGGCTGAGGCAGGACAGTCGCTCAAACCCAGGAGGCAGAGGTTGCAGTGAGCCAAGATCATGCCATTGCAATCCAGCCTGGGCAACAAGAGCAAAACTCCATCACAAGAAAAAAAAAAAGAAAAGAAAGTCTAGGTAATCTTTAAGGCCCATCTCAAATGTCATCTCCTTTGTAAAACTTTCCCTTCTCTTATGTTCCCCATGCATGACAGGAATGGGGAAGAGGCTGCTTTGCAGTCCACTATCACTTGGCTCCTATCTCTTCCATGACATTTATCTCAGTGTCCTGTGCAGGGAAGCAGCAAAGCACGGAGCTATGAGCTCAGGCCTTCAGATTCCACACACTGAGTCCTGAATCCTGTTTCCACCAGTTGTAAGTTGGGAGACCAGTGGAAGACCAACATACAACTTGCCTCTCCGAGTCTCAGTATCCAGATTTAAAAACCCAGCACAATGAGTCTACCTAGTTTGTAAGATTAGGTGAGGATTAAATGAGATCATGAACAAAAGGCAATCAGCAAAGTATGTGTCATGTGGAAAGTTCTCAATAAAAGTTGGTCAGTATCATTACTGTTGCTCGTGTAAGTCACCTTTGTGTCTTGCAGTAGACTCTGAGCTTCATGGAGGAATCCTTCACAGGGCCTAGCCTACGCCTGGCGCGTAGTAGTTTCCTAGTGTTTGTAAACGAATAGGCGCGATTGTTCTCAGTGTCTATTAAATGACATATGTGATTTGCAAGGACTATGTTACCTACAAGGGCTGACACGACCTTAGTGGCCAGACTTCACTCTTTCTCCTTGCTCTTTCTTTGCCCTGCAATGGCCTACCTTCTGCTTGCTATCCCGGTGTTCACAGCACCCTCTTTCAATGTGAAAAGCAGTCCGGTTTGGGTGATTTATTTTATGGTCATCTTAGTTCATTGGTTGGTTTGTTTTGAGACAGGGTCTCACTCTGTTTCCCAGGCTAGAGTGCAATGGCATGATCACAGTTCACTGCAGCCTTGAACTCCTGCGTTCAAGTAAATCCTCCTGCTGCAGCCTTTCAAGTAACTGGGACTACAGGCACACAACACTACATCCTGCTAATTTTTTGATTTTTTGTAGAGATTGGGTCTTGCCAAGTTGCCCAGGCTGGTCTTGAACTCCTGGGCTCCAGTCATCCTCCTGCCTTGGCCTCCCAGAGTGTTGGGATGACAGGCGTGGTATGAGTCGCCACTCCCGGCCTCATCCTGGTTTTGAGACTTTTCATCAGCTTGATTCCCATAAATTCAGTTCCTCACTACGCAATATTCAGACCACATTTGGCAGGCACTGTGGGGAGCATTCAGTCACTGCATGGAATTGATAAAAGAGTAAAAGGAGAAAAATGGATTCATTCTTTATTTGCTCTTTTCCCAGCAATAAACCAGGAAAGAATATTCGGTTGAACCTATGAAGATGGGAAAACTGGACTAAGAAACTCAACCATTTGGAGTAATGGGATAACCTTATATGGGTAGAACATTTGAGAATTTAGTAATAAATCCAAAAGAAGATACAAGAGAAAGAACCAAGAAAAACCAAATTGAGTTTATATATGTTCTTTGGCATAGATCTTATAAATAGTATCTTCAGGGAAATTCAAAGTGAAAATCAAAGCAAAACTACGTTGAGTAAAAAGTATATATTTTTATATATTAATATTTATATATATGTGTTATATATATGCAGTCGTGTCAATGACAGGGGACACATTCTAAAAATGTATTTTTAGGGATTTCATCCTTGTGCGAGCATCACAGAGCATACTTACGCAAGACACCTTGCCTATATGGTATAGCCTACTGCTCAGAGGTTACAAACCTGTTCAGAACATTGCTGTACTGAATAGTATAAGGAAATCAACACAGTGGTAAATATTTGTGTGGTAAGAATTTTTCAGCTCCATTATAATCGTATGGGACTATGTCATATATGCAGTTTGTGTTAACCAAAATGACATTATGTGGCACAGGATTGTATCATATATATAAACAAGGCAATTTAATACCCACTCTGTTAGCCCATATAAAAAAAGTAAAGTATGGCTGGGCACGGTGGCTCACGCCTGTAATCCCAGCACTTTGGGAGGCCGAGGCGAGTGGATCACCTGAGGTTGAGTGTTTGAGACCAGCCTGACCAACATGGAGATACTCTGTCTCTACTAAAAAATACACAATTAACCAGGCGTGGTGGCGCATACCTGTAATCCCAGCTATTTGGGAGGCTGAGGCAGGAGAATTGCTTGAACCTGGGAGGCGGAGGTTGTGTTGAGCAGAGATCGCGCCACTGCACTCCAGCCTGGGCAACAAGAGTGAAACTCTGTCTCAAAAAGAAAAAAAAAAAAAAAAGGCCGGGCCAGTGGCTCACGCCTGTAATCCCAGCACTTTGGGAGGCCAAGGCAGGTGGATCACGATGTCAAGAGATCGATCCCATCCTGGCCAACACGGTGAAACCCTGTCTCTACTAAAAATACAGAGATTAGCCAGGCGTGGTGGCAGACACCTGTAGTCCCAACTACTCGGGAGGCTGAGGCAGGAGAATCACTTGAACCCCGGAGGTGGAGGTTGCAGTGAGCTGAGATTATGCCACTGCACTCCAGCCTGGCGACAGAGCAAGACTTGGCCTTAAAAAAAAAAGTGAAGTATGTGCTTTCTTAATTACCTCCCAAGGCTTCTTTTCTTAAGTTCTTTTGCTCTCTTGGAGGCATAATTCACCCCCGCCTCCTGGGCAGCCCTTGGCAACCCAGAGTTCTTTGGGTCAATCTTCAAATACCCCAGCATGATTTTGCTTTTCCAGTTATATTCCAAATTATGGAATGGAAGGTGTTATTCCCTAATAAGGGAATTTCAGGGGGAAGAAAAGTCACTGGGAAGGCAATTCGGAATGAGGATAATGGCCTGGAAGCCATCTGGAGGCGGCATATTGAGTGGACAGAAAGCCTGGGCTTTGGAGTCAGGCCGAGTTGGGTCTGAATTCTGGCTCCTTGCTTTTGGCACTGCAGCTCTGGACTTTCATTTGTATGAAAAAGGACAATAATAATACCAGGCTTGTCTTGAGAATTAAATGAGACTGTGTTTACGAAACACCTAATAATGTGCCCAGGTCTTAGTCTAGCATGAAGGTTAAGAAGAAGTGTTTTGGAGGCAGACAGGAAAAGGGCCTACCTTTTCCTCAAGAGGAAGTGACCTGATGATCTGGTTTCTGGAGAATGGGGATAACAATGCTCTTGTCACAGGGCTGTCGTTAAGGCTTAAATGCTCTAGAGGATTTACCTGAGTCCTTGGCATATAACAATTCCTAAATAAGTTGTGATGAATATAATATCAGTTATTATAGTAGAATACTCCAAATAAGTGTTCTGCTATTGTGTAGGCTGAATGATCGGTAGACATTATTTTTGTTGTCATTATTATTATTGCATCATGAACATTCTTGAATTCATTTGGGAGATGAAGATCCTACTTGTTTAAATATAACTTAGAATCCTAAGTCTAACCAATCATCACATATAAGAAGTGTTATGTAGGTCTTAGTCAGTGTTTAAGAGATCCATTAGGATCTCTTAAAGTTAAGGAAAAGCAACTAGAGAGGAATGACTCAACTTTTCTGTCCTAATGACCATGGACCAAAGGTCAATGGTGTATGCAACCACCCTATGAAACAAGGTGGCTTGCCGGGCACGGTGGCTCACGCCTGTAATCCCAGCACTTTGGGAGGCCAAAGCAGATGGATCATCTGAGATAAGGAGTTTGAGACCAGCCTAACCAACATGGTGAAACCCCATCTCTACTGAAAATACAAAAATTTGCCTGGCATAGTGGTGCGCAACTGTAATTCCAGCTACTCGGGAGGCTGAGGCAGGAAAACTGGTTGAACCTGGAGGCAGAGGTTGCAGTGAGCTGAGATTGTGCCATTGCATTCCAGCCTGGGCAACAAGAAAAAAACTCTGTCAAAAACAAAAAAAACAAGGTGACTCAGTCTATTTTTAATGCCATCTCAGGCTGTTGAGAGCAGTTTAGAGCATTCCAGGTAAGCCTATGACATAGGATTTCAATTCAGTTGCTTTTAGTCACGTAGATGTACCCAAACGTATGCTCTGATAGAAAAACAAACATTTGGTTATCTCTTTGTGCATACTTAGGGGAGAGAAAAAAAAAAGGATCTGACCTTTTGATAGTCACTTTCTCCATCCTGCATTCTGGCCAGTGCACAAGTAAATAAAAGCTGGAAGCTACTGGCCTGCTCTGTCCTTCTTTCTCATGAACTGAAATTCAGCCAATGCCAGATATGAAACCAGAAACTAGAGTATTACTACTCTACTATGGCGCATTCCCTTCCTAGGATCATATTTTTCCAAAGAACTACACCTGAATGTGTCTTGCTTGGATTCCAAGAATCCATTTTAATGACCCTGGTTATGATACTTTAGAAGAAAGCCAGGAATGAGACCACTGTCTCTGGTGTGCAACAAAGCCTAGGAGCCAGGGCTCTCAGAGCACAGATTGCCAAAGGGCACTCCTGAGCTACAAGCAACAAATCAGCGGCGTGTTTAGATGCCACAAACTGTAGACCTGTCCTTGTAGTTCCAGGAGCTAGGAAAAAACTTCACAGCAGAACTGCTATGCCGTCACGACAACAAAACTAAACTGCTAAGAAGGTGATGTGAGAGCTGGGAACTGCTGAAAATAACAAGCACACCATCTCTTCTAGTACGATATGTGCTCCACAGTCCCTGCTGAGCAAAACCAGTGTTTCAAATGTCCCTTTCCGCCTTGCTCCGGCCTCATTTTGCTCAGAGGTCACCCTTAATATTGAATGTGGCTGTTTGTTTACATGTTTGTTTCTCCTAGTGACCTGGGAACTGCTGGGAGGCAGATCTTATTCTTTTTTATATTCCCAATGCCTGGCACGTTGTAGAAACTCAATAAATGTTTGTCGAATATACACAAATCAGAACTGACGAAATAGGACTAAAGTTCTAAGCAGATGGCTGATTTGTTGGTATTATCTGTGTCTTTGTTAGATTTTTTAAATTAACAGATCCTTACTTTCAAATCTCCATGCTGAAGTTACTCATTTTTTCATACACCCCCAAAACATTTTCTAAGCAACTACCCTCTGCCAGCTACTGAGGGGGTTACACAGATGGAAAATATATTTTCCCTTCCTTCAGTGAGATTACTGAGTGTGTCATAAACTACCCTCTATATATTCAGAAGCCACCCTGATAAATATTTTTGGATTTATTTGATAGTTTTGGCTGTCATTTGAAACAGAAAATCAGTTCAACACCACTGCAGTTAATATCGACTAAACAGCTCCAAACCTCAACTGGCCAATGTTTTAATCATATGGAGACAATTTGAATTTTACTGCCATCAAGAAATAACAGGAATATTTAATGCAAGAATTAGGAATGCATATTGGTTTTCACAGTGCAGCTTGGTAATTATGAAAGCACACTTTCTTCTTGTCATTAAAGGGACTTTTGGTAGCCAAACTATTGTTCTGGTGTGTGGTGAGTCGAAAGACCCCAATGGCCTCTGCCTTTGATCTTTTAAATGTCTGAAGCTGTGGGATTTTGCATGCTACACTGATAATCTGGGAAAATGTACAATCACTATAAAAGGAAATTTTTCTATTAGTCCAAGAGTAATCATTTATAGCAAAACCACCTGACAGAAGCATGTGGGTACATATCACCCTTATGAAGACCGAAGATATTTTTACAACTGAGGATTATTTTCTTCCCTTTTTACAAATCCATATGGTGCCTATTCAGACATCAGTCATCAGCAATCCTGTCTCATTCAACCCCAAGAATAGAGCTCATGAGTTTTGCTCCAAATTTGGATAAAAAGAACTTGGTATTAGGAGTTAGTTTTTTTATCTTCCCTGGCCTAATTACTCAAAGTCAGTGGCATGTGAACTGAACTGGAGTAGGATGGCAAGCATAAGTGAGTAGCCATGGAATATGGCTTTTCTGCCTTGGGCATACTCTGCTTGATCTATGCCCTGCACTGTGCTGCTTTCTCTTCTGGAGTCAAATGTCTGCTTGTCTCTCCAAAGGATAATACTTGCCCCATAGTGAATAGTCCATCTGGCTACTGACTTTCATAGTGCTCTCAAAGTACCACAGAAAAGAGTGACTGCATTTTATCCATTCACTTATCCACCCATCCATCCATCCACTGATTCATTCAATAAAGAGTTAAGTGGTCAGGTGTGGTGGCTCATGCCTGTAATCTCAGCATTTTGGGAGACCAAGGCAGGCGGATGACTTGAGGTCAGGAGTTTGAGGCCAGCCTGGTTAACATGGTGAAACCCCATATCTACTAATAACACAAAATTAGCTGGGTGTGGTGGTGCATGCCTGTAGTCCCAGCTACTTGGGAGGCTGAGGCAGGAGAATTGCTTGAATCCAAGAGGTGGAGGTTTCAGTAAGCCAAGATCATGCCACTCCACTTCAACCTGGGCGACAGAGTAAGACTCTGACTCCAAAAACAAACAAACCAACAAAAAAAGACCAACAACAACAGTAAGTGAGGGCTGTGTCTATTATTTATTGGGAAGTTTCTCATCCCAGGTTGCTGCCTGGTTCTGTGCATGTATGGCTCCAGATATAAAAAAGGGATGGGGTGAGCAGAGGAAGCATTGTGCCAACATGATCTGGCTAGAGAAGAACAGGATGTTTTCCTCCAGGGAGTGACCTTCCTCTGACAAACAGAAGGGAAAAAGCTCTGGATGGACACACTCATTTCTGTCCCTGAATCCAGTCCAGAAGCTGCCTTTGTTAGTTGAAAGTCTAAGCATGACCAAATAAACCAGTCCAAATGGCGCATTTGGACTAAAAGAAACACTAGTTTGGGGAAGGGGAAAAACCTGAGCATATATATCACAGAGAAGACCAATCTTTTGGTCCAGACAGAAGAGAAGAAGAGCCATAGCTATTACTTGGATAAGTCAAAATGTACCACAACACTTGAAAACCTGGGAAGGGTAGTCAGTGGCCAGAGCTGCTACTTTATCCATCACACCAGCTGAAGGCACCACTGGGCTTCTAGAAATGATAAGGACTGTTTCAGTGGACCTTAGCCTTGGAGCATCGAAGCTCCGGGATAATTTAGTGCCGCAGTGAGCACTAGGAAAAATGATCCAAATGAAACAACAACAACAAACTTTGTTGCATGTATATGAAATCCTTCTATTGCCCCCAAAGCAAAATGATTTCTCCCCCAATCTGGCACATATCCTGCAGCTGTACCTTGGACCTTTGTGTAATCTATCTTGCAACACTTCGTGTACTGTTGGTTTAGGCTCAGCCAAATGGTGGACGCTCAAAAGGGAGCATGGTGTAGTAGAAAGAAGGGTAGACTGGGAATGAGGGAACCTGGATTCAAGTGCTAATTTGACAACAAGCTAGTTTGCAATCTTAAAACACACAACTTTTTGGGCTATCACTTCCTTGTGTGTAAAACAAAGAGATTACATGTTTTCCTTTTATCTTGAGTTGGAAGGCATGAAACATCCAACATGTATCATGGAGTGGAGAAAGCAGAAAAAAATCGTGAAACGTGGCACAGTGTAATTTTCCCAGACCTTTACAGGAGCACTCAGACCATTTTCCTTTGAAATAACAATTCACTAATCCAACACTCAGGGTACCTTATATGTCCATGTCTTTACCAGTTCTATCCAGTTTTTACCTTGTGTTTTTATTGTTTTCTTTTCTTTTTTTTGAGACGGAGTTTTGCTCTTGTCACCCAGGCTGGAGTGCAATGGCATGATCTCCTCTCACTACAACCTCCACCGCCCGGGTTCCAGCAATTCTCCTACCTCAGCTTCCTGAATAGCTGGGATTACAGGTGCCCACCACCACACATGGCTAAGATTTGTATTTTTAGTAGAGACGGGGCTTCACCATGTTGGCCAGGTTGGTCTCGAACTCCTGACCTCAGGTGATCCACCTGCCTTGGCCTCCCAAAATGCTGGGATTACAGGCTTGAGTCACCATGCCTGGCCGTGTTTTAATTGTTGACATGCATGTCTTGCCTTCCCCGTGAACTATTAGCTCCTTGAAAACGTGGTCCCATCTTTTGATCTCCTGCTATTTCTAGCTCTGGTTCCATAAATAATTGTTGAATGAATCAGTGGTTTTGTTTAGAGTGCTTGATTAGCTCTTCCTCCAAATAATTATTATTTCCATTTCAAAGATAAAATTCAGGCCCAAATACTTTGTTTATCTCAGTTCACAAAATTAGATTTGAAGCCTCAATTCCAAAGTAGTAATAATAATAAACCGTTCTTCCAACCTTCACAGATAACATTCTGAAGACCTTTGCTTCTCAGCCCCAATTCACTAATATCAAAAGCCTGCAAAGTAATGATAGTAACAATAATAATAAAATTGAGTTTTTATGCCTGTGCGAAAAGCATTATCTCACATAATTCTTAAGACAGCACTGTACAACTTCAGATAAGGATTACTGATACAAAGTGATAGTTCCACACATATAGGAACAAAGCCAGGTTTATTTGACTTCAAAATTCATGCTCCAAACCAATGGTACACATCCCTCTGTTTGACTACCCACTCAACACAGCCTACATGGAGTCTTATGCCTGTGTCTCCAGTTTGAAGCCTAATATGATGTGAGGAGCTAGAACCAAAGTTATTAAGGGAAAAGGCTTCTGAAGCCCTCAGTCTGAATGCTTATTTAGCCTCTATAAAGAGGCTGCGTGAAGTTAGGAAATTTACTGGACCTCAGTGAGCTTCAGTTCTTTGTTGGTAAAGTGTGGACAACAGCATTTACCTCAAAAAGATGTTACAAAAGCTTATTAAGACACTGTGTGTTAGGCCGGGCACAGTGGCTCACACCTGTAATCTCAGCACTTTGGAAGGCCGAGGCGGGCAATCACCTGAGGTCAGGAGTTTGAGACCAGTCTGGCCAACATGGCGAAACCCCGTCTCTACTAAAAATACAAAAATTAGCTGGGCGTGATGATGGGCGCCTGTAATCCCAGCTACTCTGGAGGCTGAGGCAGGAGAATCGCTTGAACCCGGGAGGCAGAGGTTGCAGCGAGCCGAGGCCGAGATTGCACCATTGCACTCCAGCCTGGGCAACAGAGCAAGAATCCATCTCAAAAAATAAAAAATAAAAAAGATATTGTGTGTTAAAATACCTGGAACATATAGTAAGTGCTCAATAAATCCTCCCTTGCCCCCCTCCCTACTCTTCCTTTCAGCAAAAGCAATACCTTCCAAAACTATTTCCATAACCTTATGGATATGAAGGATACACTTATAGGACTATCTTGGCATCCTTTAATACAGAGAAGTTCTCAGCTTAGGTACCAAATAAAACACTTTGTTTACCTCCCTAGAAATTTTCAGAGCTTGCCTAGGCCCCAGCAATCCTAAAAGCTATTTTCTGTCAACACGTCCATTAAGTTGAACAGGGAGAGAGGTTGCTTGCCTTACCATTAACAGAATTATTTTCTGAGGTTTTTATTTGGGTACTTAGTGGGTCAGAATTTAACATTATGACCCCATCCCATGATACTTATGATGAGTAAAGTCAGAAGTATTCTTTCTTATATGTTTTTTCCTTAATTTATTTATTTTTTTTAATGGAGCCATTGGTTCTGTAACAATAGTGACCTCTACAGGGACATTTATTCATTTATTCACCAAACACTAAGCATTGTGAT
Organism: Macaca nemestrina; assembly: GCF_043159975.1. Lineage (NCBI taxonomy): Eukaryota > Metazoa > Chordata > Mammalia > Primates > Cercopithecidae > Macaca > Macaca nemestrina. Next base: position 8,560,515 of record NC_092125.1, on the reverse strand, counting down.
TCCCTGTAACATACAAGATAAAAATAATTATGACTCCTTAAAGAGCTCACATCACAGCAGAACAGAAAAGAGCATGAAAAGAGAATTCCGGCCTGTAATCCCAGCACTTTGGGAGGCCGAGGCAGGAGGATCACAAGGTCAAGAGATCAAGACCATCCTGGCCAACATGGTGAAAACCCGTCTCTAATAAAAATAAAAAATTAGCCAGGTGTGGTGGCAGGAGCCTGTAATCCCAGGTACTTGAGAGGCTTAGGCAGGAGAATTGCTTGAACCCAGGAGGCGGAGGCTGCAGTGAGCTGAGATGGCGCCATTGAACTACAGCCTGGTCACAGAGCCAGACTGATCTCAAAAAAAAAAAAAAAAAAAGGCAACAAAAAAAAGAGGAAGGGTGCGGTGGCTCATCGCCTGTAATCCCAGCACTTTGGGAGGCTGAGGCGGGTGGATCACGAGGTCAGGAGATCGAGACCATCCTGGCTAACACCGTGAAGCCCCGTCTCTACTAAATATACAAAAAATTAGCCGGGCGTGGTGGAGGCGCCTGTAGTCCCAGCTACTCGGGAGGCCGAGGCAGGAGAATGGCGGGAACCCGGGAGGCGGAGCTTGCAGTGAGCGGAGATCGCGCCACCGCGCTCCAGCCTGGGCGACAGAGCGAGACTCCGTCTCAAAAAAAGAAAAGAGAGAGAGAGAATTCCAATGGGGTGGGGAGCTATCAATGGGAACTCAGGCAGATAGGCTGTGGCTCCAGGGCACCAGCCACACCTGATCATCAACTGTGGCCTTGAGCCATTCAATTCACTCATCCAACAAGTAGTTACCGGTGCTTGAAACCATCCAGTTTCAAATCCAGTTTCAAATACAAAGAGAAGTGGCATAAGGTATGCCCTCAAGGACTCTTCCCTCCTTATAGAAGCCATTTGGCTCAAACTAGAGCAAATTCAAGTAGAGGAAAGAGATACACATCTCCTCTTCTCTTTCTCTTGAGCCTAAAGAGCCTCAGTGTTGGGTTTTACCATCAAGGCCCAACTCTATATCTGATGCATGACTCCTCTCACATCCATGTTCCCATTCACCACCCATCCATCTCTCCCTCCAGCACAAACTTCATTGGCTCACCTGGCGACCCATCCCATTTAAGACAGCTGAAGGTGTTAGAAGTTAGAAAGGTTGACTTCAAATTTACTGCCCTACTGCATGGGATTTTTTACCTGTTCTTCCCCATGGACTGCCTTAAAGTCTGATGAACCTTAATGACTCCTTCTCAGAATAATGGTTTTAAATTCAAAAAGTATATAACATTACAAGGGAAACTATATATACACATATTTACATATACACACATACATATGTTATTGTGTTATATATGTATTATATATATGCTATTGTGTTAGTCCATTTGCACTGCTCTCAAGGAATGCCTGAGGAGGCTGGGTAATTTATAAGAAAAAGAGGTTTATTGGACTCACAGCTCTGCAAGTGTGCAAGAAACATGGTGCTGGCATCTTCTGCTCCGCTTCTAATGAGGGCCTTAGGAGGCATCCACTCATGGCGAGAGGTTAAGGGGAGGCAGGGGTGTCACACGGTAAGAGAGGAAGCAGGAGAGAGAGAAGGGAGGTGCCAGGCTCTTTTTAAAGAACGAGCTTTCAAGTGAATGAATTGAGGGAGAACCCAGTCATTACTGTGGGGAGGGCACCAAGCCATTCATGAGGGATCCACCTCCAGGATCAAAACACCTCCCACCAGTCCCCACCTCCAGTATCAGGGGTCACATTTCAACATGCGATGTAGAGGGGACAAATATCCCAACCATAGCAGCTTTGTATAACTACACATGTATGTGTGTGTGTGTGTGTGTGTATATATATATAAAATGTATGATATACAATTGTCTGGTCTTCTTTATAAGGCCCTAAATAATGAGATCTAAAAGCACGTATGATAACTTCCATAATTTTCAAGTAGTTTTAAGTACTAGGTAAGTGCAAGTGATATTTTGAGACATTGGTATCAACTGTAACATGATATGAAAGCAATTCTAATTTCTATTGGTGCCAAAGCCATGATTCTATTAATATTACTGTGGTTTGTTACATTCATAACTAAAGAGAATGTGATATTTCAGTTACAAGTAAGTGGAAATCAGAAGCAATTTTTTCCCATCAAATTTCCCAGATTCCCCTCAATTCTTATAGAACACCAAAGTAGGCTGGGCATGGTGGCTCCCGCCTATAATCCCAGCACTCTGTGAGGCCAAGGCAGGAGGCTCGTTTGAGCCCACGAGTTCGGGACCAGCTTGGCAAACATGGTGAGACCCATCTCTACGTAAAAAGTGAAAATAGAGGTTCCTTTTCAAAGACTTTCCTCACCATCTAATTAGGAATAAATAGTAACTTCTCTTAGAAGCAAAATTTATTCAAAGACCTGTGCTCCTAAAACTTTGCCCTGGCATGCTTATACTGGTCCAAGCAAGCATTAGGTCATAGCCTGTTCCTATTCCTTATTTAAAAGTGTTTTTACCTTTCTCAGCATTCCACAAGTTACTTCCTCCTTCCTTTGTTCCCCTTTACCTTTGCCTCTTTTAAAAAGTTCTAAGTTGCTAGCCAAACGGGACAAATACAGAATGTGAGGTCCCTTTACAGCCAATGGAAACCGGACACAGCAGTAGGGGGGACACGTCAGGTTATAAATGACCCTGTCTCCTTTGTTCAGTGTACTCTCGTGGCAACACTGCTGGCGAGTGTACCCTTTCTGCAGGAAGTAAAAATGGTCTTACTAAATAAATTACATTTATGTTCAAGTGCTATTTCTTTATGGCACCAAGGAACAAGCATTTCAAACATCTACAAAAAATTGAAAAATTAGCCAGGCATGGTGACACATGCCTCTAGTCTCAGCTATTGGGAGGTTGAGGACAGGGGATCACTTGAGCGTGGGAGGTTGAGGCTGCAGTGATTCGAGATCATGCCACTGCACCACTGCACTCCAGCCTGGGCAACAGGGTGAGACCTTGTCTCAAAAAACAAACAAACAAAAAAGTCACCAAGGTAAAGTATCCTTACAGAGATTTTTTTAAAAATCTAACCTTTGAAAACCACATAGAACAAATTAGTCCTCTTAAAAACTCTCCTGCATCTCCTAAATTAAGTCTCCTAATCCAAAAATGACAGTGTTTCCAGAATTTTTAGTAATCTTATCATTTTCTTCTGCTTGAGCAAGAATTTGTTAATTTCCAAATGGAAGCAATGAGCCCAGAAGGTTAGCATGCATTCCAGGTTGCTATGACCAGCCCATCCCAGGGGAATGACAGATAAATTTACAGGACCACCTCGGCATTCTCTAATAATAAATAAATAAATTTTCTTTCACTTGGAAAAACAAAACCTGTCAAAATGGTTCATTTAGTATTTTAGTGTCTAAGTAGTAAATTTAAAAAACGTAATTGATTTTTCTTGACATTTTTATTTTCTCACTGCAGTGATCATTTTAAACAGTTAGGAGTCTGTAACATAAGGGATAAACAACACAAGACAAAATGAAAAAAAAACCAAAAAGTTCCCAGGACAAAAGACTGAGTCTGTCATTTGTCTAGCCTGTGATAGATGTGTGTTTAGAATTTTTTGAAGACTGTGCCTTTCAGCAGATAAGCAGCAGTCTCTGATCCTAACTCTAAATTAGCTGCAGCTGGATCTCAATAGAGTCAGATCAGAAATAGCTCCTTAAGCATCGATTTTGTGCTGAGAAATAAAAAGAGGAACAAGAAATAGCCTCTGCCCTCAGGGGAGCTTGAAAGTGAGTGAAAGATGTAAACATGTTACAAAAATAATTATACAAGGAAGATTAAAACCATATTAAACTCCAGTGGAAAAAATATCTGAAATGATGTAAAGAAAAAATTTGAGCTATTACAATGAAAAGACTTATATTGTCAAATGGCTTTGTCAGTAAGGCCGAAACAATGCCATAGATTTTCGGAGGATCCTGGTTATAATACCCAATAAACACCATTGTAATGATTAGGTTATTCTTGGTCTTTCGTACTAGTATTGAGCTCGTTAAGGTACCTTAACTGTCTTCTTCACTATTATACCCTATAATCTTGCACAGTGCTTTGCACATAGTATCTTCTCAGTACTTATAAGTGAATGAAGGCACAACATACTATAGGAAGTGTGGAAGAGATAGGATTGAAACAGTTCTTTTTTTTTTTTTTTTTTTGAGATGGAGTTTCGCTCTTGTTGCCCAGGCTGGAGTGCAATGGTGCGATCTCGGCTCACTGCAACCTCCACCTCCCAGGTTCAAGCAATTCTCCTGCCACAGGCGCCCAAGTAGCTGGGATTACAGGCATATGCCACCACGCCTAGCTAATTTTGTATTTTTAGTAGAGACAGGATTTCACCATGTTGGCCAGGCTGGTCTTGAACTCCTGACTTCAAGTGATCCACCCAACTCAGCCTCCCAAAGCGCTGGGATTACAGGCGTGAGCCACTGCGCCCGGCCAGATTGAAACGGTTCTACAGCATGCTTGACTGTGTCACTTTTTGAAAGCTCTAAGTCTTAGTAATGTCATCTGTAAATGAGGATGATAACACTATTAACTAAGATTTTTGTAAAGATTAGATGATACCTATAAAATGCTTAGCAAATAGTCATTCTTTAACTAACAACTGTCAGCCATTTCTCAGAGGGAAGCATGTAGAATTGATGTTTACAGCTGGAATGAAGCCCGAAGAGCCACTTCCGCCTTCTCAATGTAAAGAGTGAACTCAAGAGACAGTGTAGACTTTCCCCAAGGATGTGAAAAATGGAAACAGGTGCAAACCCAGGTCTCCTGAGTTTCTTAGGTTAATATTTTTTTTCAAAGTACCAGATAACTCTCTTCTAGGTGAAAAAAAGTCTTAGTACTATTTGACCCTCTAAAACAAAGTGATGCTTTTTGCCTGTTTGTTTCAAAGTTTACATTCTCTGAGTTCATAGAAATGGCATCGTAAGTGTATTTTCCATACCATTAGTCAAGCTGAAGTCTTAAATACATATGTTTGAAGATATATATTTCTGTATTGCTCCAAGTTTTCATAAGGAACAAGGAAAGGTGGTCTCTGCAGCCAGGGGATGCTGCCCCAGACACCGAGCACACTCTTAGCAGAGAAGTTAAAGTTTACACAGATCTATTTTGCTCTCAAGTAGTGGGTCTGAGGGTGAATATTTTCCATCTGTTTATCATCTATTAGATGGACGATAAACATCTGATCAAATCCACCCCCGTGGATCTGAAACTAAATCAATCAATATTCCATCATGAATGAAATCATATATGTAAATTCGATCATTTAGTGACGGGCTAGTGCTATAGAAGATGTTTGCTGTTATTGTTTTTGCATATGTGAATGACTGGCAGGAATTAAATGCAAGAATGTGTGAAATAAACACAAGAATGTATGTGAAATACATGAATTAAACGCAGGAATGTTTGTGAAAATATAATGTAAAGGACTATACTAGTAAAAGCAACTATACAATTGATGATTGTTATTCTCTTCTAATTATACAAAGGGACTCAATAGATATCTGTTGAATGCACCAATAGATATCTGTTGAATGCACGCCTGTAGGACTGACTAACTGAAGGGATATGTTCTCAGCTATCAGATGTTATGGTTATGAGAAATTCTCTTAATCGGTAAAACTTGCAGAAGATAAACTCCTGAGACTGTGGTGAAGACTGAATTAAATAATCTGTGGGATGTGTCTACTTTAATCTGGCACATGATATGCATTCAACAAATGTTAGAACAATCTCAATTTTTAAAAATTATTGATAAGAAAAAATTAAAGATTGTTTGAAATGCTGATGAGATTTAGATTCCCAGTAAAGGCAGGAAAATCTCATGACAGAGCTGCTGGATTTTTATTAACTCTATGTACAATGTCACACATCTATCAACTTTCCCAAAACACAGCTACTATAATTAGAAAATATAATGCATTATCCAGGGTTCATGTTATAATTGCATGAAAGCAGAGAGAGGTGGTTAGTTTTCCACAGATGATAAGATTAGCTTCCTCTCAGCCTTTAGAGTCGCAGCTGTAGAGCCAGGTTGAATAATATTTTTAATGCAGACAGTGTTTGTACTAGACAAAGTCAACTTAGCATTTCATAGGAGCTGGTCAAGTGTTCCCCTGCTCAGCGTTCTCTTTTTTCCCCCTCTCTCATTGTTTACATAAATTATAGGACAGAAGAATTTTAGCTTGGAATGGCTCCTCATCCATAACATGAAAGTGGCATTTGGGAATATTTGTGTTCTTGGCCTCCTGTCCTTCAAAAAGTGTCCTTTAAGAGGACTTTTCTACAAGTCATGTATTTCTTTTGTTTCCAAATCTCTTGCCTTCACAATGCAGACACGGTTTCTTAGTGAAACGTACCCTTCTAGTATGCCTTTTAATGAGGGTTGTGGTATCTGCTGGAGTCTCACTCATTCTATTATATCTCTCAATCAGGTAAGCACCTTCAAAGAGATTTCTCCTTCAGTTATTAGATTTTTTTTTTCAATTGGAAAGTAATCTGCAAAAGAGAGATGGAGCTTGGGGTTTTTCTGACTAAAAATAATCGGGATGTGCTACATTAAAATCTGCAAAATAGCAGCAGAAACTTGGTCTTAGACTTTGGGTGATAAATTTTACAATTCCTCCCCACCCTGGCCTCTATGGCTTATTTTTCCCCCTCATTTGTTAATACCTTACTATTATGGCATTGTGTTTGATTCCATGGAGACCCTAGGTGAACCTCTCACACTCACCCATGCTTTCCTTGCATCAGAGCACGACGTACTTCTAGGCAGCACATGGAAGTGCAGCAGAGGCTAATCTGGCTGAAAACGGAGGAGACAAACAGTGACCTCCCTGCTCCTCCCAGATGCCAAGAATCTTGCCTTTGTCCTTGAAAAAACCTTTGCTTTGATTCAAGGCCACCACACCTCCCAGCAGAGTATGGTGGCACGGGAAGGAAGTGGAGATCTGAGCTTTCAAGTCCTCATACATGCACATGAGTTGCTGAGCCCTCGATGGGCACAGCCTCTTGAGCCTCCTGGAATCCTCCGCACCCAAGCAGCAGAATCACTCTTTCCCCACACAGATGTCTTTACATCCTTGCCCCAATGCGTCCATCCCCAGCCCAACATCTCTCTTGCCTTCCGCTCTCTCAGGAGTAGCCACAGCGTTTTCCTCCAGAATGCTTTTACTCTGGCCCTCTCAGATGTTTAAAAAGCCCCTCTCTGAGCTTCCTCCTAGGTCCCTCATATGTAGTAGTGAGTTGTGCAGCAGCTGAACCAACGACAGTAAAGAGACAAGGTTGCTCCTGAAACTAACATCTCCGGCCTAGCGAAATTGTGACGAACCATTTGGAAGTCATCACTGCCAGTCACAGGACACCCACTTTAAGAGTGACTATTTCTCTCTTCTATGTGCAATTATAGTTTGTCCCTAGAAGATGACTCATCTCTGATGGTAGCAACTGCACAAGGATACAACTGATTAGCCATGAGCTTTAAAAAGTTTTAACTTGCTGGGCATGGTGGCTCACACCTGCAATAATCCTAGCACTTTGGGAGGCCAAGGCAGGTAGATTTGAGACCAAGAGTTTGAGACCAGCCTGGGCAATGTGGTGAAACCCTGTCTCTACAAAAAATACAAACATTAGCCAGGCATGGTGGCATGAGCATGTGGTCACAGCTACTGGAGAAGTTGAGGTGGGAGGATCCCTTGATCCCAGGAGGTCAAGACTGCAACGAGCTGAGATAGTGCCACTGCACTCCAGCCTGGAGGACAAAGTGAGACCCTGTCTCCAAAACAAAAAAGTTAGGCTAGGTTTATGATTGACTAGTTTTAATCGTTTTTGAACCTCTAAGAGGTGGATACGTAATTCTTATTTTTTAGCCTATGTCTTTTATTTATTTTATTTTTATTTTTATTTTTTTATTTTTTGAGATGGAGTCTTGCTCTGTCGCCCAGGCTGGAGTGCAATGGCACGATCTTGGCTCACTGCAACCTCCGCCTCTTGGGTTCAAGCGATTCTCCTGCCTCAGCCTCCTCAGTAGCTGGGATTATAGGCACCTGCCCTCATGCCCGGCTAATTTTTGTAGTTTTGTAGCGATGGCGTTTCACCATGTCGGCCAGGCTGGTCTTGAACTCCTGACCTCAGGTGATCTGCCCACCTTGGCCTCCCAAAGTGCTGGGATTAGAGGCGTGAGCCACCGCGCCCAGTCAGCATATGTCTTTTAGATTCTGGGTACAACCAAGAGAAGCTATTCCAGTTCTTTTGTTTTGAAACCAAATTTGCTAGGATTCTGATTGTCAGTGGACAAAATGGATCCCTGTGGCTCTGAACTTGTATTTGAGATATGCTTAAAACAAAGGCTGGGTCTACTGAGAAAGCAGCTCATAAACATTTCCCCTGGAGAACCAACTTGAGAAACCCCATTCTTTCTTGTCCTCTTTTCCCTGCATTCTCTTTCCCTTTCTCTCACCCATCTCCTAACAGATTCAAGATCAAGACTGCTTGAATAGGATCAAAGGGTAAAGCTAACTAAAAGAAAGGGAAATTGAGCTCACTGTGAAATACGCTGCTACTTTTCTGATTTTGCCAGGTAGCACCAATTTTGGAGGCCAAAATAGAAACGAACCTTTCTGGATGGTGTGCCTTTACTAAGAATCTAGAGTTGGTACTCCAAAGGGAAGAGGGTACTTCAAGTTGGAGAGACATTTTTTAGCCATTTGGAGACTGGAGTCTTCCTCATGGTCAAGAGGAGGTAGCAAATCACTTTTTCAGAGTTTGCATGCTGCCCTCTCCTGGCCTGTATGGACAGGAGTGTTACAGTACATCAAATGCATTTATTTTAATCCCACACCTGTGTGGGATATACCTAAGAACACAAGAGAGTTTATTTAAAATATTCAGGATGTCTCATCAAAAATGTATACTTGAAGCTAATCAAAAATGTATATCCGAAGCTAATTAGAGGAAATACATTCATTTTCATTTTCCTTTGGCTCCGGGATTTATACTGAAGCATGTCAATCTTTATGTCATCTCACTTTATACCCTTGTGGCTTCCACCCGCTCACTTTCCAACCTCTTAACACCCGTGTGGCTCTGGGACTCCGTTCTGCAAATCAGTGCCCCAACACTGTCTGCGTCCCGTCAATGCGCTGGCCACTTAAAGACATATTTCCAAGTAGAAGTGGTGGTGATAGGAAATCTGCTGAAGTCATTGGTCAGTGTTGAGTCTGAGGACCACATTTTAGCCTGACATGTGATCAAAATTAATTCTAGACATGATTAGATCTATTATACCGAATATTATTAGAAACAAAAGAACTATCAAGAAGCAGCTAATCCAAGAAGTGGATGGCACCATAGCTCTAATTTTTCACTGAACACCTTGTCCTTCAAAACAATGTCTTTCTTGTGGGTGCTTTATGTGACCCATTTAAGCCCAATGCCGGGCATGTTTTCCCTGGTTGAAATAATTCTTTTTTTTTCCCTAGATAGTTGAAGGGCCCTGATACTGAGAACACGCCTGCAACCTGGCACATCGCACAGGAGCAATTTGCTGTAGGAACACTGAAGTACAGCAGTGACTGAACTAATCTGTCATATGCCTGCGCCTCTGCAGTCTCTCAGTGTCTGCCCTTGACCCAGACAGGCCAATCCTCTCCATATCAATAAGAACTGAGAGTCTAATACCATTCCTTTGCATTAGAAAAAGGGGTGTTTACTTTAAAGAGATTTAAAGACATGTACCTTGTTTAAACTTTACCAAACTCATAACTCGAGGGTATGTAAAGCTCTGGCTGGCTCTAGTAAGATTCATGAACTGTTGATTACCTCTCTCAATGAAGAATGATAGCACAAAACAATGAATAATCACAGCATTGTTTATATTTATCTTTGAAAAGCCTTCAGTGTCTCCTAGTCTATACAAAGTGAATATAATCAGTCTCACACTCATAAAGTTGCTACCAACACGCCCAACATTGCTTTAGAGTTAGAAAGGTAAGAGGGAAATAGATCCCAACCTATTGCATCTATTCTATTTATAAAAGATTGACAAATACTCACAATCATACAAAACAACCCTTTACTGATAGAATGTAGTTGGGTCGATTAACTTATATTTATTTGAACAGCTAAATTATTTACAGTTTCTTTCTGATGTAAAAGGAAAAAAGTATTCATCTATAAAATCAAATGCCTTCTCCTAAACATAGTATTCACTTGCCCTGTCTATACTTTGACAGGATTTCAAAAAACACTCTATAAAATCATTCAGATCAGTCAATGGGCAAACACTATGAAGTTTTCCTGACTCCATGGGAGAGCTAAGCATGCATTTCCTTTAATGACAGAAAGAACATGTTCATCTGATAAGAAATAAAAAACAAACAAACAAAAAAGGTCGACATAAATTCTCCACTGTGATATACAACACAAATACCTTTCTTATAACTTCCTTATCTTCCTTGGCCGGGCACATGTCTTGGGACAAGGGCTACCTTGAAAACTAAGCACTGCTGAATGGTGAGTCGATTGCAAATTATCAGTGAATGGTTTGGATGTGATCGACTAAGACTCCACCGGGAAGAGTGTTACTTAGACAGAAGGTAAGGTATTTGATTGCCCCTGCACCGGCTGCAGAGCCATTCTCTGGCTGTACTGGAGTTCCAATCTGTTCCACTGCAGAAAAAGCGCTCTTCATAGGGATTCAAAGCCACATGAATACCAGCCAGCCCTTGAAGACTGCAAAGCAAGACCGATTTTTTAACTGAGACTTCATGCGGTCCCCTCTGGTTTTTCCCAGGAAAAATTGAACTCATTAAGCAATACTAATTTAATCACAAGTAATCAACGGGGCGGGGGAGGGGGGAGTTATATAACCATCTTTAAAATTTCAAACCAAACGTGATAAAATCTTAGGAAATAGATTTTTTTTAAACAAAACCCACACCTCAAAATTAAAAAAAAAAAAAAGAAATAGAAGTCTATGAGTTTTAGGATCAAATAAAATAAAATCAAACATCAATATTTTCTTACAACTATCACATCTACTAGATAGTTCCAATTCATGACTTTTTAATGTAGTAATACATGAGATCCTGGAACTGATCCTTCCTGGCGTGCAGAATACGAATGCATTTTTCAACTCGTAAGACAATGTAGAAATAAGTCAGGTACACAGGATCACTGACAATCACATTAAAAAATATCTACCTCCCTTCTCTCTTCTTCAACCACAGGATAGTGATAGTAGTGATATTTCACTCATGAGGCGAGTGCACCTTGGCCATATGTTTTTAAAAAATCAGAACTCTGCCGAAGTCCGCTGTGGTTCTTATTCCTGTAGGGTGGATATTAACCTGATAGGTAGGTGGGAGAGGTTCACAGCCCGCTTTCTAACAATCGGGTGGTGTTTGCCTCGCTATAGGCATAGTTAGAATGGCAGTCACCAAGAGGTATCTATTGGCGGTATGACAACATATTGGTATGGATGTTATTTAAAAGAGAAAGAAAGAGCGATCACGGTCAAGTTTGAAGGTCCTTATTTTACACCCCCGCATCATTCAATAGGTGACTAAACCTTGTGGCCCCAAAACACACGCCAACAGCTTGAATTACCCGGGGTGAAACCGGCGAGACCTTCACTCGGGGCTTTCCGTCCTGACCGGCCACGGAACAAACCACGTCAATTCATTCCAAGTGCCTAGTGAAGGTAGAAATCAGAAACCTTGTCTGTGTCACGTTAGTCGTGACAAGCTGCGTACCTGCAATGACGTGACGGAAGCCTCCTCCTCGGGTCCCTTCTCTCTCTCTCTCTCCCTCTCCCTCTGCCTTCTCTGAGTTCTCTAGCGCGCAGCGGGGTCTAAGTTTGGTCTCCCGCCGCCGCCTTCAGTTCCACCGCAGCCCGCCTGCAGCAGACGCCCATAAGAGAAGCGCGCCGGCCGAGGGTGCAGGAGAGGCGAGAGCGCGCCCCGCGCCGCGCGGTCCCAGGCTGGCTGCTCCTGCAGATGTGAAAGGAGCCCGGAGACTTAGCTCTGAATCCTCTCGGCGCTGCATGGGGATATTATCACAGTCTGGGATTTCTATTGGCTCTGAACACCAAACAAATCACACCAGCCACCCCCCTTCTCTGTTTCACTCAGCGCTTGTTTCTCATCTAACCCACAAACATTGCAGCCACACCACACACTTCAGTCGCTTGCAATGTTTCTCTTTTCCTCCTTCCAGTCAGTGGATTTACAACCCTGTGGTCAGCTCTAACATTTTTTTTAGCAGACTTCCAATTCTAACCTTCTTGTTTATGTGGAGAAATTCTCCCTCCATCCCCTAAACCAGAAAAAAAAAAAGCAAAAACAAAAATACTCATTCCCTTCAGATCTTCTTCCTTTTGTTGATGGATTTGCAATGTGAAGAATGTAGAAAGCCTGTGTGTGATATGTCTGACATTGTCACACACACACATACACGTGCGCTTACACACACACACACACACACACACACACACCAGGCTCCTTTTGTTTGCAATAACTGAGGCCAGTGAAATAAAAAGCAAGCTGAGCCTAATAACCTAAGTGAGACCTTAACTAATAAAATCTTGAATGAATTCAGTGCAAAACACTCATTGCTTGAGTTTGTTTTCTGTTCCAAATAGTACTTTGGTCATTATTATCCTGATTTTTGTTTATTGAATGCAGAGGTTTCTAATGCAAATCAGACTCTTCAACATCCAGAGAACATAAAACAATGACGCCAGACCAATTCTTGTGCTTCATGGGTTTGGTGCATTATATCAGAAGGGTACTGTGATGCCTGCGTGCTTGCTCTTTTTATTATTTTTTGAACTTCTCGCCACTGATCATCGCAGGACTGAGACTCCCTTAATGTGATTCACTAGCCAAAGAAGACTATTCAGACTCTGCTGATAGAGGTCCCTGGATGAAATTTTTTTCTCTGTATGTGTCAATAGAGATAAACCTTTGGCCCCTTGGCAGGGAAAGGGCCCAAGAAAAATCTGAGATCTTACAAACTTGGCTGGGGAAATTCAGAATAAAATAAAGTCTCACTGTGTCTTATAAAACAGACCCTCCCTTAGACTTTCCCCCAAAATCAATTTCACTGGTGCTTATGGAAATTTTAATGACAGTTATTCTTGACAGGAAGCCATTGCTTCTGAAATCTCTGAGCTCTGTTTTGATTTTTGACTTGAAATTTTTTTGTAGTGTTATTCCTCTTGTATACTATTTGGTATTTGATATTCTAGTTCCAACTCAACTCACAGAACGTTGTGTTGCAAATTCACAGGAAATAACAATTAGCTCTTGAAATATATTATCACCAAACAGACTACCTGCCTTCTTTTCTTACGTGGGCACATTCCAGGAATTGTGAAATGCAGCCTTATTTTCAGAATGGGTCAGCCTGAAATCAGCTGAAATTGACAAAGGAAATACAAAACAAAACCACATTTAGCTGTTGGTTCCTGCTAACCACAGTCTAACCTCAACTGGCATATCCTTATTACTTTAACAACTCCAGTTCATTCCCTTTCTTTAGGTAGGCAGCTAAAAAAAAAATACTGTCATAAATCTTTGAATGTGTAGAGTGTAGTTCTTCTGAAGATCTTGACAGTCTTAGAAAAAAAGGAGTTATAGGCATGATATTCCAGATTTTCCAGATGGAGAAACAGAGTGGAGGAATGATAAAGTGACTTGCTGAAGGCAGACAGCCACTAGAGCTGGGAGAGTGGATGACTGCCCCATTTATTCATACCAACTCTTCTACTCAAAGGAAAGCAAAGGGTTAACACAGCTGACTCTCATTCCTGCCTGCCTTTTCACAGAAGAGCTAACAATTCATGAAATCATCTGTCCAACTTGGTAAATAGTCATTTATGTTACTTCAGAACAGGTCATGATATTTTCAGATAAGTTACCAATAATTTGCCTTAGAATTGCCTTTCTAGAAAAGAGAGAAACAGTGACTGATAAAACCATTATATTTTCTGCTTGTTATTTTCAGGGCTCATTACAGCTCTTCATATCACTGAAAAGACAGTGTAAGTGAAATCGTGGATGACTTAAAGTCACAGATATATCTTAAACTTCATTTTAGATAATAATTCAAGCCCTCTGTCCTTCAGTTAAGGAAGAGCAAAACTGGATGATTTAAAGGACATCTCCTATACCCAACCAGTTGTGTGGTTAAGGGAAAATAAATCATCAGTGTTTATTCTTCTACATTTAGTCTTTTGGTCATTTTACTACCTTTAGAAGAGTTTTTCGAAGACATTTCTTAAATCCTTTATAAATGACCTAGACGTTGGTAATAATAAAAACTCTTGCATCTCTGCATGCACACTAGCGGACAGCCAGGCAGATTCGTGACAGAACCATCATTTTATTTTCCACTTATTCAGCCACATCAGGATCATCCTGCTTAGTTCAGCATGGCACTTTTTACAGGAGACATTCACAAACTGGCATGTATCCAAAGGAGTTGATAAGATGATGATTCTGAATATTATAATTTATAAGAAATGCAAGAGAGAATTAGGCATCTTGGAGCAGGAACTGAGGTGAAAATGATAACGTTTTCAAACAGTAAAGGTAAAAGAGGAAATATGTGTATTATTCATATAAGGCTTCAAATGTATTGTCATTTTCATAAACATTTTCTTTCTTGATTTTTTAAACAACTCTATGAGGAATGTAGGATAAATCCTACTAGGCTAATTTTACAGATTGAAAACGCTTGTATAGTAAAGTCACCCTGATGTAGTCGTAGTTATGATGCCAGAAGATGGGAATAAGTTGAAGTGGACCCGAAACCCAGTGCTGTTCTGGAGAGAAAATAAGGGTGGGCAAAACTCAGGATAGTGAAAGGCTTCTCAAAGTTAAAGCTTTCGGAAACTGAAAGAATTTTCTGGCAAATTGATGATTTGGAGATTTTGATTCAGGTCAATGAAGTGGTCAAGAAAAGGACTCTCAATTATTTGGGGAGATTATGAAGGGATTGTTATAAAGGTAAGACTAAGTAACCTAGGGTTTACTTCAGCTCGAAATAATCTTTGAAGCTATTATTGGCTTTTAATATATTACAGAATAATTTATAATTTTATTGAATAATTTTCACAGTATGTCATTAAATTTTTTAAAAGATTATGATTATGATCTAAGTATATTTCTGAACTATAGATGACCGCAGATGGCCTTTTATCCTTCTTTTGACATATCTGTGTGTTCTGTGATGAATATGTATAATTTGTAATAAGAAAAAAAGTAAAAAAAAAAAACAAAAAGAAAAAGTAGAAGAGCTTATAATTCTTCCTCTAGTATACAAAGATACAAGATTTCCATATGACTAGTTTGCTGAAGACTGACATTGCATTCCCAGTGTGATAAGCATAAGATCACATTCTTGATCTTGTCTGTACCTCTTCTAGCCTAGGTTGGACGGCATTCTAATGCTAATGTTTTCCCCTTGGTTATCTCTTTATTTATCTTAACAGCTTCCTTTTAACCTATGGATTTATTGATAAACCCATACATGCTTGTTTTGTCCTTTGATAGCTATAATTCTTTCTTAGATTATCATAGTCTACATTTTAAATTGTTAAAATGATTTTGATGCACGAAGTTTGTAAATTCTTCAATTTACTGATTATTAAATATTTATTCCTCCACCATACAAGAAACCTTTATTTTCTACAAAGTCATAAACTTTGTTTATTCATACTGTATGTCTACATCAAAACCTCAAAATGAAATCTATATTTATGATTCACTGATATATATGACTCTATGCTCTTACGGTTCACAAATTTCAACTGTTCACATGTATTAAATAACATTTATCTCTCTTGTGTCACGGTGATTCTACCCAGAATATATGAGTGATTTATAAGAGTTTTATAGCAAAATATATAGATCTCACTGTGTCTCAGAATAAACTCCTTGTCCATGAGAGTGCCATCTGTCATGTTTGTGTCACCCCAGTGGAGCAGAGAGCACAACCCACAGAGGAGCTGGGGAGATTAATAGGACAGGGAATGACCACGTATTCAGCTCAATCTCTACATTTTCCCTTAAGACCCAGGGAGCAGGTGGCTGTGGTTTTTTTTGATTCATTAGCCCATGCTTATTAGATGTCAGCAAGGCCTCTGCACTGTACTCTTACTTCTGAGATATGGATGGGAAGAGGTGAAGAGGGCAAAACGAGAGTGAAGAGAAGGCAGAGCCACCTTTGACCTGCAAGTGCTGATGACATCATATAAGCGGTGAACGCAGGAGATGGTTAAACTAAGATTCAGATTGACAAATGTAGCTGAAGGAGTGGCCAGAATGGCTCCACCATGGCACCTGCCACTTCCTTAGCTCTTTCCCAGACCCGATAGGCCAGATGAGGAAGGATACCTAGATAGTGTTATAGATAGCTGTAGAAGTATCACGTTCATCTGTCCCTACAGCTACAGACATCAGACTAGGAGAGCGTGCTGGACTCAAAGGGATCCAAGCTGCCACCCATGCAGAGATAATGGGAGTTGACTGTCCATCAGATTTCCCCTTTTGAGGAGATTGAACTAGGGTTATCTATCTGTCTATCTATCTATCTGCCTATCTATCTATCTATCTATCTATCTATCTATCTATCTATCATCTCTCTATCTGTATCTATCTAACTTTGTCATTTGATAGCAATAACATAAGCTTAAAGAGTCAGAAAATCAAGCCAGGCATGGTGGTTCACATCTGTAATCCCAGCACTTTGGGAGGCCAACGCCGATGGATCACAAGGTCAAGAGTTCAAGACCAGCCTGGCCAAGATGGTGAAGCCTCTTCTCTACTAAAAATACAAAAATTAGCTGGTGGTGGTGCACGCCTGTAATCCCAGCTACTCAGGAGGCTGAGGCAGCGAACTGCTTGAACTTAGGAGGTGGAGGTTGCAATGAGCCGAGATTGCACCACTGCACTCCGGAGCGAGACTCCGTCTCAAAAAAAAAAAAAAAAAAAGTCAGAAAATCAGAGAAGAGAGAGTATACTAGTTATGGTCATGGTTAGAATATGTCTATGAAGATCTAATAGACCTCTAATGTATGTCTTGCATATGAGCAAGAAAAAATGAGTTCCAGTTGTTTAATCATTTTGAGCTTCCACAGGCCCTGACTGTGTTTATTTCCCTTGTTTCTGTGTGTATCCATCACCAAATCTCTCAGTGTTTGAGGTCAGTTGTGCAACGTTCTCCTCCTTGAAGAGTACATGAGGAAAAAAGCCCAATAGAAAATCAAAGCAGGTACCATAATTTAAGAAATTTGAAAATTTAAGAAGTTTGAAAATTTATGAAGTTTCAAAAGTTTGAAAGCTCAGGCTAAGTTTCAGATGATGAACACTATTGCACTGTAGTTTGGTGCCTGGACTTCGATGTCAACATTGGGTTGAATCCTGAGTCACTTACTGCTTGGATATCCTTGCTTTTTTGTTGTTGTTGTTGGTGATGGTGGTGGTGTTTTTTTGGAGAGGGAGTCTCGCTCTGTCACCCAGGCTAGAGTACAGTGGCGCAATCTCAGCTCACTAATATCTCCACCTCCCGGATTCAAGCAGTTCTCCTGCCTCAGCCTCCTGAGTAACTGGGACTACAGGTGCACGCTGCCATGCTTAGTTAATTTTTTGTATTTTAGTAGAGACAGGATTTCACTGTGTTGCCCAGGCTGGTCTCGATCTTACGAGCTCAGGCAATCCGCCCACCTTGGCCTCCCAAAGTGTTAGGATTACAGGCATGAGCCACCATGCCTGGCCTCCTTGCTTTTTTCTGGAGTTTCAGTTTTTGCATATACAAAATAAAGTTTACCTGACAACGATGTAGGTTCTAGGAGGATTAAATTAGATTTTCGTTTAGAAGGATTACACAATGTCTGGCCCGGAGAAAATACTTTATAAAATTCAGGATCCAAGCTCAATAGAGCAGGCATTTCACATGCTGGGAATAGCAAAGGCTGCTGAAGGGAATAGCAAAGGTTGCTGAAGCTCACTAGCCAGCGTTTGAATGTGGAGGGAAGAATCTATGTGTTCAAGATAGTTTGGGGGAGTGTCCTCTCTGGGATTGTTTTGGGCACCCATAGAGTAGTATACTGATTTGGCTTTTAGAAATCAGCCCAAACCATTCAGAGCTATTCCTCACCAGGGAGATTAAACTGGCTATTTCCATTTTAGAGTACAATTAAAGTAATGTGATATGTGAAGAGTCTCTAAGTTCTCTAAGGGCAGAAACTGTATCTTATTCAACTTTTTCTAACCAGTGCTTGCCACTATTCTGGGTACAGAGCTGGCACTCAGTAAAGGTGAGTTGAATAACAATTTATAAATTAATTTATTAAAAAATTAACTACTGGGTGTGGTAGCTCATGCTTGTAATCCCAACAGTTTGGGAGGTCAAGGTGGGTAGATCACTTGAGGTCAGGAGTTTGAGACCAGCCTGGCCAACATGGTGAAACCCCACCTCTACTAAAAATACAAAAATTAGCCAGGCGTGGTGGTGGGCGCCTGTAGTCCCAGCTACTCGGGAGGCTGAGGCAGGAGAATGGCTTGAACCCAGGAGGCAGGGGTTGCAGTAAGCCGAGATCACACTACTGCACTCCAGCTTGGGTGACAGAGCGAGACTCCGTCTCACCAAAAAAAAAAAACAAACAAAAACAAAACAAAACAAAACAAAAAATTAACCAATTGATGATTTATTGAAGGAAAGATGACTTCCTTATATGGATTGTAAACTGGCACAGAACATAATTCTAAAGAAGGAATCCCAGTCTGTTTCATCCAATAGAAATATTGTTTGAATTAAATGTTTGATGGTGGTTGATTGTATTATTGTCCAAAATATTCACTTCCCTGCCCACAGGACCCATTCCTAAGCAAGGATAATATAGGCCTACTCCCCTGACTGAGGCTTGGCAATTTGGCTTATTGTAGCCATTAGAATATGTCCAAAAGTTCTGTGTGTGCTTCCAAAACAAAGCTTTAAAAGCCACTGTGTGGTCTACCACTTCTCTTTTTTCTCTTCCAGAAAACCAGTGAGGTCCATGGTTCCCTGAATAAGAATGGCGTGCAGCAAAGCCAGGTGATGTGAGGCAGATTCGTCATACAGGTGAGAGATAAAACCTAGCTGTCACAAGCCACAGGGATTTGAGGTCATTTCTTGACTGTAGCATAATACAATCTAAACTGACAGATGCTACGCATTTCTACAGTCACTATTGTGGAGACCAGAACTCTTATGCACAGATAAGATGAAGCAAGCTTGTTAATAGATACATGTACATTTATCTTAGTTATACTGGATATTGTATAATTATGAATGCTATGTTGTTAAATTCCCATCCATAAAGCCAACAAAAAACGTTTCAGGGTTGGCTCCTAGCTTCCTTTCATTCCCAGTTTGTCTTCACCCCAGTGCCTATTCTCTGAGTATAGAGTTCTTAAGAACCCAGGAATCACTTGGTGACTATGACCAAAGCTCATTTGCCAACAGGTGGCCACAGAGGACAAGGTGTGGGGGACACTGGAAGGAGCCCATGACTGACAGGCGTGTTGCCTGATGCTACAGAAGATCCACTGATCGCATCTCAAAGCTGTTTCTAGAGAAGCAGGAAGAATTTAAAATGCTTGGAGAAATTATTTTCACCATTTGTGCTTTTAAAGAATAGGACGTATTAATTTTTCATTAATTCTTGTTACCCATGGCAATACACAGTGCCATTATTTCTTAAACTCTGGGTCAGGTTATTTACAAAATAGGTCAGGTCACCCATTTCCATCCCAGAGCCAGAATTAAAATGAAACCACCCTCACTGCAGCTTCTGTTCTCCCCCGCACACATTCCTGCCGTCTGGAAGGACCCGGAGCAAACGTTCCTGATATATTTGGAAGGGAACAAAAGTTAGTACGGAACAGCATTTGACCTCTGTCTTGTATTAATGTGAATCTTAGGCTGCCCTGCACGCACTTCCGAAAGCGACATATCTCCCTGCGGGATCAGTGACAGGGAGACAGCTGGCCGGCCTCAGAACGAGCTCCGCCCCGTAAGGACTGCACGGCTGTCCTGTTAGAAAAGCAATGGTGAGGGGCTCCTCCCCAGCTGGTGCCTTTGTGAGGACTTTCTCATCAAGAGTCATTACACCGCCAGCGTGGTGCAGTTACATATCCATGGGGATTTGGTAACAACGAGATTCTGTACTGTAGGCTCATGAATTCAGGAATTCATGAATATTGAAGAAATGCACATGGTTCACTGCAAGAAAATATCGATTGAACTTCTTTACCCAAGTGTCAGCATATGAGGAGTTAATAAGGTGAACTAAATTGATAGGTAACATTGATCTCTGACTCAGGCAGTAGAATTAGACCTTGGGTGGGTAAATAAATCAAAGCTAGTAGAGGCACCTGATGTCCTTGTGAATAGCTCTGAAGTCAGTCTATTCTTTGGTTTCATATTATCAAGAAGACTCTTTAATTTAACTTTTATTTTATTTGAGATGGAGTTTCGCTCTTGTTGTTCAGGCTGGAGTGCAATGGCGTGATCTCCACTCACTGCAACCTCGCCTCCTGGGTTCAAACGATTCTCCAGCCTCAGTCTCCCTAGTAGCTGGGAATTACAGGCGTGCACCGCCACGCCCAGCTAATTTTTGTATTTTTAGTAGAGGCAGGGTTTCACCATGTTGGCCAGACTGCTCTAGAACTCCTGACATCAGGCAATTCGCCTGCCTCAGCCTCCCAAAGTGCTGGGATTACAGGCGTGTGCCACCGCGCCAGGCCTTTTATTTTATTTTATTTATTTATTTTTTGAGACGGAGTTTCACTCTTGTTGCCCAGGCTGGAGTGCAGTGGCATGATCTCTGCTCACTGCAACCTCTGCCTCCCAGGTTCAAGTGATTCTCCTACCTCAGCCTCTCAGGTAGCTGGAATTACAGGCATATGCAACCATACCCGGGTAATGTTTGTACTTTTAGTAGAGACAGGGTTTCACCATGTTGGGCAGGCTGGTCCCGAACTCCCAACCTCAGGTGACCCACCCGCCTTGGCCTCCCAAATCGCTGGGATTACAGGTGTGAGCCACCGCACCTGGCCTCTGCCTTTTAATATTTATTTATTTATCTATGTGTATGTATATGTATATGTATGTATTTATTAGAAATCACTTTTAAAGGATGCGAAACAGAGTCAAGCTTGGTGTGAGACCCTAAAGTCTTCATACAAATCACATTGTATAAGCCTGAGCACCTTGATCCTTTGTAATTCTCAATGGTTGCACCACTCCTCACCTTGTTCAACCAGAAGAAAACATTCTAGAGATTTTCTAAGCTTCACCTCATTCCCATGTAGACTTTCCTATCTATTTCAGGCCTTAGTGATCTCTCTTCATTATGTCCTGTCTTTTGGCATTACTTCATTTAAAAATACTTGGTATTACATAAACCTAATACTAGCATCCAACTCTGCCTGCCTTAGTATCCCAATATACCACGTGAAAGGCCGTGATCTCATGTGCCAGGTGGAGTCCTTAAGACACAAATTAATGAGTTATTTCCTAAATGTTATGTCTACCAGCTGCCATCAGATGTTGAATACCAGCCACACTAAGACAGTTCCAGGGACAGGTTTCATGATCTAGCTTCCTTTGGCCTATTTTACTTTCTTTAGTATATGAATTTCCTGGCACTGACATGACAAAATACATATCACAAACAGAGTGTCTTAGAACAACAGAAATTTCTTCTCACAGAGTTCCAGAGGCTAGAAGCTCATAATCAAGGGGTTGGTGGGGCAGTGCTCCCTCTGAAATCTTAGGGGAACCTTCCCTTGCCTCCTCCTGGCTTTGGGTGGTGGCTGCCAATCCTTGGCATCCTTGTCTTGCAGCTGCAGCATTTCCATCTCTGTCTCTGTGGTCACATGGCATTCTCCTCTCTGTGTGTTTCTGTCTCCTCCTCTTCTTACAAGGACGCCAATCTTATTAGATTAGGGTTCACTCTACTGACCTCATTTTAACCTGATTACATCTGCAAAGACCCTATTTCTAAATAAGTTCACATGCACAGAACCCAGGGGTTAGAACCTCAACACGTCCGGGGGAACATAATTTGACCTGTAACAAGCGGTAACTGATATTCTGTCACCGTATCTCCCTGGCTTTTCCCAAGGCCTTTTCCAATCCAATGAGCTCCCTTCACTCACTCATCTCTCTTCTTTTTTTTCTTTCTTTTTTTTTTTTTTTTTTTGAGACAAGGTCTCATGTCCATTGGAGTGCAGTGGCAGGATCATGCCTCAACTTCCTGGGGTCAGGTGATTCTCCCACGTCAGCCCCCAGAGTAGCTGAGTCTATAGGGATGCACCACCAAGCCTTTTCGTATTTTTAGTAGAGATGGGTTTTGCCATGTTGCCCAAACTGCTCTTCAACTCCTGGGCTCAAGTGATTCTCTCAACTCAGCCTCTCAAAGTGCTGGGATTACAGGCATGAGCCACCATGCCCCACCCACTCACTCATATCTGATCCCATACCTTCATCTTTGAGTCATACAGAAACCTTAGATCCACTAGTTGTTTCTTTAACTAGCTTGCCTCTGCTCAGATAGGGATGCTTCTTTTTTTTTTTTTTGAGACGGAGTCTCACTCTGTTGCCCAGGCTGGAGTGCAGTGGCTCAGCTCACTGCAACTTCCGCCTCCCAAGTTCAAGCGATTCTCCTTACTCAGTCTACTGAGTAGCTGGGATTATAGGCACTCTCCACCACACCAGGCTAATTTTTGTATTTTTAGTAGAGACGGGGTTTCACTATGTTGATCAGGCTGGTCTCAAACTCCTGACCTCATGATCTGCCTGCCTCAGCCTTCCAAAGTGCTGGGATTACAGGCGTGAGCCACCGCACCCGGCCTTGGAATGCATTTCTTTTACAAAATATGCTGCTGTTCTTCAATTTACTGGTTGAACAAGGCTCAGTTTCTTCACCTATAAAGTGTTGTTGTGAGACTCAATATGATGTAAGACATGATATAAGAACTGTGGGCCAGGTGCGGTGGCTCACACCTGTAATCTCAGTACTTTCAAAGGCCAAGGCAGGCGGATCACCTGAGGTCAGGAGTTTGAGACCAGCCTGGCCAACATGGAGAAACCCTGTCTTTACTAAAAAACACAAAATTAGCCGGGGGTGGTGGCACATGCCTGTGACCGCACCTACTTGGGAGGCTGGGGCCGGAGAATCTCTTGAACCCAGGAGGCGGAGGTTGTGGTGAGCCTAGATCGTGCCATTGCACTCCAGCCTGGGCAACAAAAGCAAATCTCTATCTCAAAAAAATAAAATAAAAAATAAGAAATAAAAAAAAAAGAACTGTGACAATGCAGACGTCTGCTGAATTTCAAGGTCAAATGCTGTCATGGAGCACCTCAAGCCGTCTGCTCAACTGTTGATGAAACTGGAGATATAACCCACAAACCACGCAAAACTCTTATGATGTTAAACATATTACATCGTATTACAATCTACACAGGACTGGCTAACCTAAAGTTTGCAATCTTTTGGGATTTCCTCCAAATAAAATAATCTCACAATATAACAGGTTTAGATGAAAGAAAATCATTCTCACACAAAAGATATATTCTAGGTGAAAAAAGAAAAAAAGGTAGATAAAAGAAATTATTAGACACAGCCAAAGTGCCAGGTGGAGTCCCTAAGACACAAATTAACCAATTATTCCTTAAGCATTATGTCTACCAGCATTTTTTACACCTCATTCTGATCTTTACGATATTTCAGTTCTTTGACTATGTGCTTAATAATAAAAACTAAAATCAGGAGATGCGTGAAATCTCGAAAATATACTGTAAAAAATGTACCTAAAAAGTGAGGTATAATTTAGGAATGTTACATGATTTTAGCTACATGGTAATAGAAACGTCCTCTCAGAACTATTTATTAGCATGGTGCCCTGTAGCCTGTCTGCCTCAGGATTACCTGGGGTGCTTTCCAAGAATGTAAATTCCTCTGCCTCAACAGGGATAAGGATTGGAACCAGAAATGGTATTTAAACAACTCTCAGAGGGACCTTAGCCACTTTAAAATTTAAGAACAATTGCCCTTAATATTTATTTTCCGAGGGGTCAGTCTTCATATGTCTGGCTTTTGAGTGGGTTTTCAGAAATGTGTAATAAACTCGAGGGATGTCTGTATAGTGCATAGCGTGATTAAAGGCTATTCACACACAGATTCAAATTGCTTGAAAATGTATTTTCCCACATTGCCATCCCATCATGTATGAGACGCCCACTAGTATCGTTCGTTGAAATGGAAGGTTTCCTCATTCGCCCAAGTTAGGGTTTGTTGTTGTGTTTGTCATAGTTGTTTTAATGAGAGTGACGTGACAATTACGGGTGTGTGTTTAAAAGAGAAACAGTGGTTGTGTTTTACCAGTAGATTTGCTTATGGATTCCTCTTGCCATCCACTCTTCCATCCTGCAGGAGTGACAGTGTGGATGCTGAGGTTCAGACGCACACTCTGACACCCCAAGGGAAGACCCTGGGCAAGCTGCCTCAAGTGAGCTGTGTGCATCCACATCCTTGGAGCATTTTCTGCAAAGTTTATCTTAGCCATCTGTTTGCTGTTCTGCAAACTGTTTACTTACTGTTTATTTGTGTGTGCTCTACTCCTTTAACTTTTAAGATCTTAGTATTTTTCCCGACTCTATGCAGCGGCTCTTTTTTTCTGAGACAGAGTCTCGCTCTATCGCCCAGGCTAGAGAGCAGTGGTGCGATCATGGCTCACTGCAGCCCAGAGCTCCTGGGTTCAAGCAGTCCTCCCACTCAGACTCTGAGTAGCTGAGGCTCTAGGTGCATGCCCCCATGTCCAGCTAATATTTTTATGTTTTGTAGAGACAAGGTCTCATTATGTTGCCAGGCTAGTCTCAAACTCCTGGGCTTAAGCAATCCGCCCACCTTGGCCTCCCCAAGTGCTGGGATTACAGGCGTGAGCCACCACTCCTGGCCATGCAACAGCTCTTTATATCATCATATTAACCTTTTGCCACATGTATTATATTTTCCCAGCATATTGCTTCTCTATGCATTTACCTATGCTGAAATGAAAAGATAGCATTCAGGTTTTAAAGCATATGTTGTCAATATATCAATATTTTTCTTTGTTGTTTATTTTATTATTTTACTATTTGCAATGAATTTCTCATCCAGGGTTGAAGTCAATTTGGGCCTATATTTTCTTCTATTTATTACTTTAATTATAGCATTTAACATTTTAATTTAATAAAAGTAATTTATTAAAGTAAAGTAGATTTTAAGTAATAGTTAGTAAAACATTGAATGAATCTGGCCAGGTGCAGTGTCTCACGCCTGTCATCCCAGCACTTTGGAACGCCAAGGTGGGTGGATCGCCTGAGGTCAGGAGTTCGAGACCAGCCAGGCCAACATGGTGAAACCCTGTCTCTACTAAAAATACAAAAAATTATTCGGGCGTGGTGGCACATGCTTGTAATCCCAGCTACTCAGGAGGCTGAGGCAGGAGAATCACTTGAACCTGGGAGGCGGAGGTTGCAGTGCGCCGAGATCATGCCATTGCACCCAGCCTGGGTGACAAGAGCAAAACTCCATCTCAAAAAAAAAAAAAAAAAAACTTGAATGAATTTAACTTAAGTGAAATGTGTTTTGTTACTTAGTATAAGGTAATAGTGTTGCATCCTGAATAACACTTAGCCACTGATTTATAGTTGATTAGATTTTTATATGTGTCCTAGATTATATATAGAATACGTATAGATTATTTTATACATATATATATATAGATTGATACAATTTCCCTGCTTTAATCAGCCCTTATCTAATCAAATACTGATCCTGATCCTACTGGCTATGAGGACTTTCACGTCTTCTTAGGACTGTGACATTAGTAAGCAGCTTTGGCTGTTTTCCTCCCGGTTTAACCGTAATGACTCATGACCACTAAATAGTGTTTCCCCCATTAAGTATAGAGTGGGCTCTTGGTTTCATATAATGGATATTTGTGAATTATCATAAGGCAACGTTCTGGTTTTGGGGGATAAGGGAATATTTTGAACATGTAGTCAGCGTGCTCTCTTTCTCACACTCATTCCGTAAGAGCCACCCCTGCTTTCGGGTAGAGTTGTAACAACAGGAAGAGGAGAGAAAGAATTTATTCAGAGCCCAGCTTTTGAGTTTCAAAATAGATCTTCATTTGTCTTCCAAACCAGAACACTTTTGATTGTGAAAGGAGGCACCATTAATAATTATGCTGGGACAACAGGCGTAAACCTGGCCTGAGAGACAGTCACCCTAGCCACAAACAACAGACCTGGAATAATGCATGAACATGCAAAAAGATGTTTTTCTTTCTAAAGAGAAAAAAATGATCAGAGCTGCGAGAGACAGAGTAGTCTGAGGGAAAGCAATGAAGTTGGGAACTGTTTAGCATCCCTCAGAACAGGCCCCGAGCAGATACTACAGTTGAACCCGTGCTTAGTCCTGGGGGGACTTAGGAAATGAAGCACCCTCTTGCAGTTGTTCTTATCCTGTTAGTATGAAGCTGACAGGGCTGAGGGTAAGTATTAGGCACAGGAGGCTCCAGCCTGCTCGAGGGCCAATCCCAGTACTGGGTGGCATCAGAAGCAACCAATGGAGAGAGGCCCAAGCAAGCCGGAAGACCTCCAGGAGGCTCTTTGGTTGGAGAACAGAAGGATGAGGTAGCAGATAAGCGTCTCTCCCTTGTTTCAGTAGTTCTTTATCTTTTGGTGGACCATGAACCCGTTTGAGAATCTTTTAAAATCTATAGACCTCGGTGCGGCGTGGTGGCTCACTCCTGTAATCCCAGCACCTTAGGAGGCCGAGGTGGGCAGATCACCTGAGGTCAGGAGTTCCTGACCAGCCTGGCCAACATCACAAAACCCTGTCTCTACTAAAAATACAAAAAATTAGCCAGGCATGGTGGCGCGCCTGCAATCCCAGTTACTCAGGAGACTGAGGCAGGAGAATTGCTTGAACCCAGAAGGCGGAGGTTGCAGTGAGCTGAGATTACACCACTGCACTCCAGCCTGGACAATAAGAGTGAAAACTCCATCAAAAAAAAAAAAAAAATGTATAGACCTCGGCTGAGCGTGGTTGCTGTCACCTGTAGGTCCCAGCAATTTGGGACGCCAAGGTGGGAAGATAGGTTGAACCCAGGAGTCTGTGACCAGCCTGAGCAACATAGGGAGACCCCATTTCTACAAACAAACAAAATGTATAGACCTGCACTGTCCAATATGTTAGCCACTAGCCACACGTGGCTCTAGGGCACTTGAATTGTGGCGGGTCCAAATTGAGATGTGCTGTAAGCGTAAGACGCACAGCTGATTTCAAAGACCACATACGAGGGGATAAAAAGAGAATGTAAAATGCATCTATTAATTTTTAAAATGTTGATTGCATGTTGAAATGATAATGTTTTGAATATATTGGGTTAAAGAAATTATTTAAATATTATTAAAATTTATTTCATCTGCTTCCTTTTTTTTCTTTTTTGAGACAGAGTCTTACTCTGTTGCCCAGGCTGGAGTGCAGTGGCACAATCTCTGCTCACTGTATCGTCTGCCTCCTGGGTTCAAGCGATTCTCCTGCCTCGGCCTCCAGAGTAGCTGGGACTATAGGCGCCCGCCACCATGCCTGGGTAATTTTTGTATTTTTAGTAGAGATGGGGTTTCACCATGTTGGTCAGGCTCGTCTAGAACTCCTAGCCTGAAGTGATTCACCCACCTTGGCCTCCCAAAGTGTTGGGATTATAGGCATGAGCCACCACGCCCAGCTGTTTCCTTTTATTTTTTAAGTAGCTACCAGAAAGTTTTAAACTACGTGTGTGGCTCACATTATATTTTTGTTGGACAGTGTCAGCCCAGACTCTTTCTTCAGATAAATGCACAGTCACATACACGACTTAAATTTATATCTAATTGTTGGTGTCCATGACTCTATTCGGAATTGTTGGAATGCAGGTAGAAAACCATAGCTCTCGTTTATTCTCCACAAAGCTTTCTGACAGGTTGTTCAAAAAACAAATATAAAAATGTCATGGCCGTGGCTTAAAATTTTGAATGAATACCTCATTGCCTACAAGACAAGGTATAAATTTCTGTAACATTATAGTCAGAGCTCTTCTCAACATTACTCTAATTCACTTTGCCAGCCTTCTTTCCTGACACGTCCTGACCGCACACACACATCTGTTCTCTAGCTCCTCCAAACAATTTGACCTCCTCTCAAACGGGCACACACACGGCTTCCGCCCTGTCCTCATCCTCTCCTCTCAGCCTAGGGATGCCCTCCTTCCAATTTTTCACCTGTCTAAATCCTCTTCATTCAACAACGCCCTGTTCAAATATCATTTCCTCTGTTAATCCCTTTCTGTCATCAAAGACTGAATTGATTCCTCCTCTCTAGTTTGTCCCAAGGCAGTTTGCTCAGATCACTGTTACGTCAATTTATTTCCTATTGCAGTTAAATATACACATGTCCACGGGTATTTCACATAGATGCACGTGCCTGTCTCCCATACTCCAATATGAACACTTTTAGACAATGACCTTATATGTTTTATGTTTGCTTCTCCAGTGCCTTGTATATGATGGGTATGCCAGAAAAGTTTGTTAGATGAATTTTTTAAAAAAAGAAATTATAGAGAAAGGATAACACATTAGATTCCTAGGTAAATCAGTAAGAACCTAGGCTGTGTCAATAGAAGAGTAGAATTGGAAAAGGGGAGAAATAAAGGAGATCTGTGGCATGGTTTGGATAGAGGAAATAAAAGAAATGGGACCCAGAAGACCTTGGGTGCCCGCGATGGGACTGAATGGTGGTACTGGAAACGGGAGAAATGGGAGAAGACGGGAAGAGCAGCATTGGCGAGAGGGTCGAGATGGAGTGGGCGGAGGTAGGTGTGGAGTTCTGCTGGGTCTCAGGTGACAGCAGGGCAGACAGAAGAGGTCCCAGCAGATATAACACATGTGAGTCAGGGGCTTGGGTGACACTGAGAGCTACCTACTTAAAATTTGTGCATGATATCCTGGGAGATGAACTCAAGAAAGACAACATGGGCCGGGCGCGGTGGCTCAAGCCTGTAATCCCAGCACTTTGGGAGGCCGAGGCGGGTGGATTACGAGGTCAGGAGATCGAGACCATCCTGGCTAACATGGTGAAACCCTGTCTCTACTAAAAATACAAAAAACTAGCCGGGCGTGGTGGCGGGCGCCTGTAGTCCCAGCTACTCGGAGGCTGAGGCAGGAGAATGGCATGAACCCGGGAGACGGAGCTTGCAGTGAGCCGAGATCGCGCCACTGCACTCCAGCCTGGGCGACACAGCGCGAGACTCCGTCTCAAAAAAAAAAAAAAAAAAAGACAACATGTGGGAAAAAAGAAGGGAATTGAAGCCAGAGACTTGGGTGATAACATTTAAGGGTTGGAAGGAAAAAGTAAACCCAACAAATAAGATAAAGACAAAAAATCAGAGGCAGAATTTCCTAAACTGTACCTAGAACTTTAATGATAAAGGATCCTGGAAATTCCAGTTTGTATCCTTTCATCCCTTGAAATACTGATTTAGGGGGATGTAGAAGGGGAAAGAATGGACACCAAATGCCAATTGACCTATTCAATGTTTTGGAATTCAGAGGTTACATGTGACCCATGACAGAGCAGTTTTAGTAATGTGGGAAGATGAAAAAGCAAGTTGAAAAGGTAAGAAATGAAGAGTAAGAAGGAAGAGAAGCACTGGGGGTAGACTGTCCTTTTGCAAAGGTTGCATCCCTTTTCTTGAAGAATCCATAGAATCTCCTAAGGATTAGGAGCACAGTCTGTGGATTTCTTTGTTGTTGTTTTTTGCTTGTTTGAGCTGGAGCTTTGCTCTTGTTGCCCAGGTTGGAGTGCAATGGCACAATCTCAGCTCACTGCAACCTCTGCCTCCCAGGTTCAAGCTACTCTCCTTCCTCAGCCTCCCGAGTAGTTGTGATTACAGGCACCCACCACCATGCCCAGCTAATGTTTTGTATTTTTAGTAGAGACGGGGTTTCACCATGTTGGCCAGGCTGGTCTTGAACTCCTGACCTCAGGTGATCCACCCGCCTCGGCCTCCCAAAGTGCTGGGATTGTAGACATGAGCCACTGCGGCCAGCCCCAGCTTATGGATTTCAATCTCAGCTCTGCCACTGATTAGCTGTGTGTTTCTTTTTTTTTTTTTTTTTTTTTTTTTTTTTTTTTTTTGAGACGGAGTCTCGCTCTGTCTCCCGGGCTGGAGTTGCAGTGGCCGGATCTCAGCTCACTGCAAGCTCCGCCTCCCGGGTTCACGCCATTCTCCTGCCTCAGCCTCACCTGTAGCTGGGACTACAGGCGCCGCCACCTCGCCCGGCTAGTTTTTTGTATTTTTTAGTAGAGACGGGGTTTCACCATGTTCACCAGGATGGTCTCGATCTCCTGACCTCGTGATCCACCCGTCTCGGCCTCCCAAAGTGCTGGGATTACAGGCTTGAGCCACCGCGCCCGGCCAGCTGTGTGTTTCCAAGCAAGTGCCACAAGCTCTTTGATTCTCTGTTTTCTCATTTATAAAATGAGAATAACAATACTGTCTGTAGGATTTACTATGAGGGTGAAATGATTCAATCCACGCTGAGTGCTCAGCACATTACTTGGCACCTTGCAACAGACTGAGGAGTTGTTGCTCTTGTCAATTTTGCTCCATGCCTTTTTGAGCAAGCATCCCTGGTTAAGCATCAATTTCTTTTCGTTTTTTGAGACATAGTCTTGCTCTGTCTCCCAGGCTGGAGTGCAGTGGCATGATCTCGGCTCACTGCTACCTCCGCCTCCCAGGTCAAACAATTCTCCTGCCTCAACCTCCTGAGTAGCTGGGATTACAGGTGTCCGCCACCACTCCCGGCTAATTTTTGTATTTTTAGTAGAGATGCAGTTTTAGTATGTTGGCCAGGCTGGTCTTGAACTCCTGACCTCGTGATCCACCTGCCTCGGCTTCCCAAAGTGCTGGGTATGAGCCACTGTACTCGGCTTTAAGCACCAATTTTTAAATTTGGTGTTGTATAAGTTTTATCTTAGTTTGGTGAGTTGTTGTATTAGTTGTATTAGTTTGCTGGGGCTGCCATAACAAAATACCACAGCTGAGTGGCTTCAGCAACAGAAATGTACTTTTTCACAGTTCTGGAGGCTAAAATCCGAGCTAACGGTGTCAGCACGGTTGGTTCCTTCGGAGGCCTCTCTCCTGGGCTTGGAGATGGCCATCTGCTCCCTGTGTCCTCACATGGTCTTTTCTTCTGTATCTGCCGGTGTTCTAATCTCCTTTTCATGTAAAGACATCAGTCATATTGGATTAGAACCCTAGTGACCTCATTGTAACCTCATTACCTCTTTAAAGACCAAATCCCCCAATATGGTCATATTCTGGGTACTGGGGGTGAGGATTTCTTCTTCTTCTTCTTTTTTTTTTTTTTTTTTTGAGACGGAGTCTTGCTCTGCCGCCCAGGCTGGAGTGCGTGGCCGGATCTCAGCTCACTGCAAGCTCCGCCTCCCGGGTTCCCGCCATTCTCCTGCCTCAGCCTCCCGAGTAGCTGGGACTACAGGCACCGCCACCATGCCCGGCTAGTTTTTTGTATTTTTTAGTAGAGACGGGGTTTCACCGTGTTAGCCAGGATGGTCTCGATCTCCTGACCTCGTGATCCACCCGTCTCAGCCTCCCAAAGTGCTGGGATTATAGGCGTGAGCCACCGTGCCCGGCCTTCTTCTTCTTTTTTTTTTTGAGACGGAATCTCACTCTGTTGCCCAGGCTGGAGTGCAATGGCACGATCTTGGCTCACTGCAGCCTCTGCCTCCCGGGTTCAAGTGATTCTCCTGCCTCAGCCTCCTGAGTCGCTGGGATTACAGGCACCCACCATCATGCCTGGCTAAATTTTGTATTTTTAGTAGAGATGGGCTTTCACCATGTTGGCCAGGCTGGTCTCAAGCTCTCGACCTAAAGTGATCCACCTGACTTGGCCTCCCAAAGTGCTAGGATTACAGGTGAGAGTCACCACACCTGGTCCCATGACAGGTGCTTTTGACAAAAAAAAGGCACCCTGTTTATATTTTATTCTTTAAGGCGGCAAATTTTGAGGCATGTTAAAGGACTAAGAGAAAAGTTTCCATTGGAGGAAAAACTCAGAAACTCAGAGTGGTGAAACCCAGATTTGCTTAGGTTTAGTTAGTTTGGTTGTTTGTTTTTTTTGTTTGTTTGTTTTGTTTTTTATGAAACAGAGTCTTGCTCTGTCGCCCAGGCTGGAGTGCAGTGGCGCGATCTTGGCTCACTGTAAACTCCACCTACCAGGCTCAAGCGATTCTCTTACCTCAGCCTCCCGAGTAGCTGGGATTACAGGCACAAGCCACCACATCCAAATGTTTGTATTTTTAATAGAGACAGGGTTTCACCATGTTGGCCAAGCTGGTCTTGAACTCCTGACCTCAGGCGATCTGCCTGCCTTGGCCTCCCAAAGTGCTGGGATGACAGGTGTGAGCCACCGCACTGGCCGCTTGCTAGGTTTAGATAGTTAATGAGTGGTAAGGGATTCTGCTGAGTTCTAACTCAACATTCGTATCTACTTCCCCCGACCCTGCCCCCATTCCCCAGCACCACTTCTGCGTGTCATTCTAAGTCTGCATGCCTCTTTGGATATGAGAATGATTCTTACAGCTTATGGTGATTGGATGCTTTATTAAATAGTGCTGTTATTTCCCTGGGACTGAAAGGCAGAGATATAGGCAGTTTTACAAGACAGACTGAAAAATACAACAACGACGCAAAAGGGTGGGGCTGTCCCAAGAGGACTGCTTGCTACTGTGTGCTTGCTCCAAATCTCCACCAACTCCTCATAAAACCTGGGACTGGAATTCTCCAGGCCCCACGGCTGCTATCACAGCCGCCTGTACCACACATGTGCCTCCCTGATGTGGCAAGGGTGGCCATATGTGGCTTATTAATGAACTTTCTCTGTCTTACAGATTGCCTCGAAGATGCCAGATTTCCCCAAAGATTCAGTTTGCTGGACTCTCTCCCTCATTAAGTCTCCAGTAGCTATAAACACAGCCATCTCTGTCTGAATTCTTAATGACTGGAGGTAAAAGATTCTGCTGCTCTAATGCATTCATTCTAAACAGGTGATCTGTTACTACAAAGGATTAAATTAAACAGTGTATCACTTTGATATGGTTTGGCTGTGTCCCCACCCAAATCTCATCTTGAATTATAGCTCACCTAATACCCTCGTGTTATAGGAGGGCCCCAGTGGGAGATAATTGAATCATGGGGGCGGTTTCCCCCATACTGTTCTCGTGGTAGTGAGTAAGTCTCATGAGATCTGATTTTTTTTTTTTTTGGCCCGGGAATCAGAAAATAACTTTATTTCATCGTGGGGAGCAGGCTGACGTCCAGCATCAGAGCTCCTGAACAGCTTCTTGGTGCTGGCGACCTTGGTGACCTTGAGCACATTGAAGCACACCATCTTGCTCAGGGGCTGGCACTCACCCACTGTGACGATGTCACTGATCTGGACATCCCTGAAGCAGGGGAACAGCTGTACGGACATGTTCTTGTGGCCCTTCTCAAAGCGGTTGTACTTGCAGATGCAGTGCAGTCTCGGCAGATGACAATGATCCTCTGCATCTTCATCTTGGTCACCACACCAGAGAAGACCTGCCCTCGAATGGAGACATTCCCAGTGAAGGGGCATTTCTTGTCAATGTAGGTGCCCTCAATAGCCTCTTGAAGCCCAGACCAATGTTCTTATAGTACCACGGGGGCTTCTCCTGGCTAGTTTCTGCCAGCAGGGTCCCTCTTCTTGTTTTGAAAGATGGTTGGCAGCTTTTAGTAGGCACCCACTGTCTGAATGTCTGCCATCTTCCTGGCCACCTGAAAAAAGGGTCTGATGGTTTTAAAACAGGAAAGTCCTTTCACTTGGCTCTCATTCTCTCTTGTCTGCCGCCATGTAAGATGTGCCTTTTGCCTTCCGCCATGACTGTGAGGCCTCCCCGGCCACGTGGAACTGTGAGTCCATTAAACCTCTTTTTCTTTATAAATTACCCAGTCTCGGGTATGCCTGTATCAGCCACGTGAAAATGGACTAACACACATTTCTTTCTTCATTGTCTTCTGTG
The DNA here is from genome assembly GCF_043159975.1 of Macaca nemestrina. NCBI lineage: Eukaryota > Metazoa > Chordata > Mammalia > Primates > Cercopithecidae > Macaca > Macaca nemestrina. The sequence goes on along the minus strand of NC_092125.1, from coordinate 8,526,253 downwards.
AGGCAGTAGATTTTGGAGGTTAAGAGAGTTTGATTTTGATTTTCGGCTCTGCCTGTTCTTACTAGGTATTAACTTTTTGCAAGTTACCTAGCCATCCTAATACTATTTTCCTTATCTCTGAAGTAAGGATAGTAACAGAGTCTTCTCCTGAAGGATATTGTGAGGATTAAGTGAAAAGATGTAGGTGACACTAGTTGTGTAGTCTGAGACATAATATGTACTCAATAAATGCTAGCTATTATCATTAGTATACATCTTGGAGGAGGATGGGAATGAACATGGGAAAAGTAACTAAGAATTAGTTTTGGTTCCCACCTACCAACTGGAGTTTGGGTCTTAAGTTTTCAACTTGGTATGTCATATGTAAAATTATTTTGTGAACCACCTATCAGGTACTATATTTACCACTTGGAAGACTGGATCATTAGAAGCACAGACTTCAACATCAAGCTATAGATTCATGTAATAAACCTACACATGTACCCCCTGAATCTAAAATTACAAAGCAAATAAATAATTAATTTTTTTTTTTTTTTGAGACAGAGTCTCACTCTGTCACCCAGGCTAGAGTGTAGTGATCTCAGCTCACTACAACCTCTGTCTCCTGGGTTCAACCGATTCTCCTGCCTCAGTCTCCTGAGTACCTGGGATTAACGGCACCCACCACCACATCTGGCTAATTTTTTTCTATTTTTGTTAGAGAAGGGGTTTCACCATGTTGATCAGGCTGGTCTCAAACTCCTGACCTCAGGTGATCCGCCCCCCTCAGCCTCCCAAAGTGCTGGGATTACGGGCGTGAGCCACTGCGCCCAGTCTAAAATTCTTTTTCAGATGGCGCATCTCCTTTCCTAGCTCATCCTTGTCATATGAATGTGTTTGATATTTCTTTCCCATTTTTGCCATTCTCTTTTTATTATTATGAAACAATTCTGGCATATAAAAAGTGTGGAGAACAGTACAATTAGTAAGCATGTACCCATAACCTACGTTACGGGTAGGTTGTGGGTACATGCTTTACAAAGCATTACAAAACATAGTTAAAACCTGAAAGTTTCTATACACGATCCCCTAAACCTCTCCCAGGTCATCAATCTAAAAAGTCCTGCACACTTTTATTCCACCTTAAAACGAAAATTCTGGCTGGAGCTTATCATTTGGACAAAACTTCAAAACGGTAGCTCTGTTTGAGAGCTAGTAAAGGAAGAAGGCAATGAGTAAAGGATAGAAAAATGTATAGCTGGGCCTCAAACTCTGAAAATTTTGTTTTCCTGATTGGGATTGTTCATCTGTTCACTAGCTCAGAGAGAAAACTGCAGCCACCATTTTTCTCTCATCTACGATATTCAGAGCAATGTTTTTCAAACTCTATTCCCTGACCCCTTAGTAAATCATGAAATCAATTTGGTGGATCAGGACCAGCAAGATTAAAAATAACAAAGCAGACAAAATAGAACAAAAGGAAGGATAAGCAAGGAGAAAATATCAAAGTGTGTAAGGGGGCCGGACGCGGTGACTCATGCCTGTAATCTCAGCACTTTGGGAGGCCGAGGCAGGTGGATCATCTGAGGTCAGGAGTTCAAGACCAGCCTAGCCAACATGGTGAAACCCTGTCTCTATTAAAAATACAAAAATTAACTGGGCATGGTGGTGGGCGCCTGTAATCCCAGCTGCTCAGGAGGCTGAAGCAGGAGAATCACTTGAGGAGAAATCACCGGGAGGCAGAGGTTGCAGTGAGCAGAGATTGCACCACTGCACTCCAGCCTGGGCAACAGAGGGAGACTGTCTCAAAAAAAAAAAAAAACACAAAAATATGTGTAAGGGTAGATTTTGTGGTGGAAGCTTTTGTTTACTATTTATATATGATTATGTATTTGTATATGTGCACACAGTTGCTATGTACTATTATATTCCTCTCCCGTGGGTTCTAGAGAAAAAACCCTGACACCTACTGTTGCGAAGACTTGACAATGTTCCAGAAGGCCTGATGTCCAGTCTCCAGCTTCTAGATGAGAAGGAAGCGATGAGGCAGGAGGGTAACATCAAGGCGTTGCTTCAAGGACCAAGGTTTCCACCTAGAAACATGCAGCATGAAATATACAACCTCAGCACTTCTCTCTCCCCACCTAAACCGTTTACTTCCTGGGGCTATACGTGGACAGAAGTACACCCTCTGACCAGAATGCTGAAAAATCTGACAGGCAAGCTTGAGTCTTAACTTATCCTTGTGTTCTCAATCCCTCCTACTGCCCAGTGATTTTCAAAGCCATATGCATAAAGTAGGTATTTCATTAAAGGTGTTTCAGGGATACTTGAAATGTGTCTGAATCAGGTATGGTAAAGCATGCAGACGTGGAAACGACTGTCATGAGGGAAGAAGTTATTTGTACTCACAGATCCCTGGAAACAGGGGCCACAGCAGGCCGCACAGGGCCACATGGGGAAGCACTGGGGTCTGTCGGGACACAGAGGGAGCAGGGGGGCAAACAGGGGCAAGAGACTCCACTGTGGCTCTGCAGGAAGGAACAGGCTGGGCAGGGGAAGTAGGCTGAGCAGGTGCAGGGCCAGCTGGTTTGAATAATTTCAGTGGGCCTTGGGGTTGGGGGTGATGCCCCTCATTTTGGTAACTGGTCCTGAGGTAAACAGGACACATGATGGATAATGGCCCTGAGTGTGAGAGCCTTGAGAGAGCCCGAGGAAGGAGGTGGCTGGGAGTCTGGGCTCTGGCTTGGTTGGTTTGCACGTGTGAGGTATGCTGAAAGGCAAATTGTTGCCTACCTCTAGGAATTTGCTAGCCCTGAGAGGAGGCCTCTTTCCAGGGTCAGTAAGGCCCCAAGATGTCAAAGCATCAAACATACAAAAAACGATCGCTTGAGGCCAGGAGTTCGAGACCAGCCTGGGCAACACAGTGAGGTCCCATCTACACAAAAAATAAAAACTAAAAGAAAGAAGACGTGATTAAAACAGTTTTTGAAATGGAGATAGAGTATCTGACTGATACAGTTTTTATGTGCTCGTTCTATTGTGAGGAAAAAGGTAGAATATTTAGGCCGGGTACAGTGGCTCATGCCTATAATCCCAGCACTTTGGGAGGCCAAGGTGGGTGGATCACCTGAGGTCGCGAGTTCGAGACCAACCTGACCAACATGGAGAAACCCTGTCTCTACTAAAAATACAAAATTAGCCAGGCGTAGTGGCACATGCCTGTAATCCCAGCTACTCAGGAGGCTGAGGTAGGAGAGTTGCTTGAACCCAGGAGGTAGAGTTGCAGTGAATCAAGGTTGTACCACTGCACTCCAGCCTGGGCAACAAGAGCAAAACTGTCTAAAAAAAAAAAATGTAGAATATTTGCTCATAATTCATGTTCTCTCTCTCTCCTTTTCTTTCCCCTCTTTACATGCCTAGTTTGGTGCTTGGTACACAGTGGGCATTCAAAAGTGTTCAATTTTCTTCCCTTTACATTTAAATATAATAATTTTGGCCAGGCACGGTGGCTCATGCCTGTGATCCCAGCACTTTGGGAGGCCGAGGCGGATAGATCACGAGGTCAGGAGTTCGAGACCAGCCTGACCAACATGAAGAAACCCTGTCTCTACTAAAAATGCAAAAATTAGCCGGATGTGGTGGCGCATGCCTGTAATCCCAGCTACTCAGGAGGCTGAGGCAGGAGAATCGCTTGAACCTGGGAGGCAGGATGCAATGAGTCAAGATCATGCCACTGCACTCCAGCCTAGGCAACAGAGTGAGACTTTATCTCAATAATAATAGTAATAATTTAGAATTAGTAGATATAAACTAAAGTAGTTTCTGTATAAAAGTGAATTCATTAGATCATATAACATTATTAAACGATTGTCTCTGCACATGTGGAAATTAGCATTTCTGGCATGCTAAAGCAAAGAAAGTGTGATAATAGTTGATTATATTTATTAGAGTTGTCAGGTAAAAATATGGAATGCTCAATTTGAATTTCAGGTAAACAACAAAAATGTTTATGTATGTCACAGATATTGCATGAGACATACTCAGGCTAAAAAATAATTGTTGTTTTCTTGAAATTCATATTTAACTGGAAATTCTGTACTTTTATTTACTGACGCCTTAATGTGGCAGGCAGAATTCTAAAAATAGCCCCCCAAGACTTCATATCCTAACCTCTGGAGGCTTTGGATCTGGAAAGCTACTACTCCCATGATTACATTCTTATATACAGGTCTGCAGGACACAGTTTACCTTAAGAGAGGAAGGTTTTCCAGTGGGCCTGCTCTAAGCAAATGGACCTTGAAAAGCAGAGAATTTGCCTTGGCTGACAGAAGAAGGGGGCAGAAACGAAGACCGAAGAGGAAATCACAGAGACTCAGAAAGTGAGGACTACACGCTCCATGGCTGACTTTGAAGATGGCAAAGGCTGCTGAGAAGAAATGTAAGCAACTTTGAGGAACCAAGAACAGCCCTCACCAACAGTTACCAAGCAAAAAAGGCACTTCGGCACATCAATGGCAAGAACTCAAATTCTACCAAAACCAGGCTGAACTTGGAATGGATTCTTCCCCAGGCTCCAGATAACAACTAACCCCAGCCAACACCTTGACTTTTGCCTTTGGATATTCTGTGCCTAGGACCCAGATGAGCCTGTCTGGACCTACAGAACTATGAGCTAATATTATGAGTATTATGAGTGTCGTTTTCAGCTGCTAAATTGGTGATACTTTTTTCTTTCTTTTTTCTTTTGTTTTTTGAGACAGGGTCTCTCTCTGTTGCCCAGGCTGGAGTGAAGTGGCGCAATCATAGGTCAGTACAGCCTCCAGTGCCTGGGCTCAAGTAATCCTTTTACCTCAGCCTCCTGCGTAGTTTATGGGCGTGCACCTCCACGCCTGGCTAGTTTTTAACTTTTTGATAGAGATGGGGGTCTCACTATGTTGCTAGGCTGGTCTCAGACTCCTGTCCTCAAGCAGTCCTCTTGCCTCAGCCTCCTGAGTAGTTAGGACTACTAGTGCCTATCACCATGCCCAGCTAATTTTTTCAATTTTTTTTTTTTTTTTTTTTCAAGAGACAGAGGTATCTTGCTGTGTTTCTCAGGCTGATCTTGAACTCATGGTCCCAACTGATCCTCCAGCCTTGTCCTCCAGAGTAGCTGGGAGTACAGGCACAAGCCACCCTGCCCAGGTATGCGGCACTTCCTCATGCAGCGAGAGAAGATGAATACACCTAGTATTTATATGTTTTTTTTTTCAAAGTTTGTCACATACTTTTTAAAAAAATTTGATTGTCAAATGTGTGAGAGAAATCAGTCCATCAGTAAGATTTATGGTGGCCAGGCGTGGTGGCTCACACCTGTAATGGCGCTTTGGGAGGCCAAGGCAGGCCGATCACTCGAGGCCAGGAGTTCTAGACCAGCCTGGCCAACATAGTGAAACTCTGTTGCTACTGAAAATACAAAAAAATTAGCCAGGCATGGTGGCACTCACCTGTAATCCCAGCTAGTCAGGAGCCTGAGACACAAGAATCCTCTGAACCCGGGAGGCAGAGGTTCAGTGAGCCAAGATCGTGCCACCGTACCCCAGCCTGGGTGACAGAGTAAAAAACAAATTTTTTTTTTGAAACCAACAAATGTTGAATAAAATACCTGAAGTAACACATGGATATTTTTGAAAACCTGCATTTTTCTGCTTTTTCCTTTATCTTTTCCTTCATATTCTGAATAAGGAAGCCATTCTTTTGGAGAGGGTTTCCCTCGCTCAGTACTACAGAAGACTTTTCAGAAGAAGTGAGCTTTCACAAAGGATTGAAAACTAAAGAGAGAGAGTAGTTTGAGGGCCTAAAGTTGATGAGATATAAACAATTAAAGGTCTTCATACAAGATACAGGAAGAATCGTTTCAAAATGATTCCATCACTTTGGCTATAGAGATCATGTAAAGCTTTGTGTGTGTTCCACAAACTCCTAAGTGAGTACATTTCTTTTTGTGTGTGTGTGTGAAGCAGGGCTAACCCATAGGCAGTGACTCCAGAGCCAGCCTATCTTTTTTTTGAGATGGAGTCTCACTCTGTGGCCCAGGCTGGAGAGCTGGAGTGCAGTCATGCGATCTCAGCTCACTACAACCTCTGACCACCCTTCCGGGTTCAAGTGATTCTCGTGCCTCAGCCTCCTGAGTAGCTGGGATTATAGGCGCGCACCACCATGCCATACTAATCTTTGTGCTTTTAGTAGAGATGGGGTTTTACCATGTTGACTAGGCTGGTCTCTAACCCCTGCCCTCAAGTGATCTGCCCACCTTGGCCTCCCAAAGTGCTGGGATTACAGGCGTGAGCCACCACGCCTGGCCATATCTAAGTAAATTTGAAAAGTAGCCTGCCCCATTCTGCAGTCTACATATTGAGGAATAGGATTATCAGGAGAGCTGCAGTCAATAATCTGGTCTATGGGGCTTCTTAAAAGAAAAATCTTAGACAAATTGACAGAGAGTAATTGAGCAAAGAACAATCTGAGAGTCAGGCAACCCCCAAGCCAGAATACCTTCAGAGAGGCTCCAACACAGCCACGTGATGGACAGAAAAAGGAAAGGACACACAGAAAACGGAAGTGAGGTGCAGAAACAGCCGGATCGGTTGCAGTTCAGCATTTGTCTTCTTTGAACCCAGTTCGAACAGTCAGTTCACTGACTGAAACTTAGTGATTGGCACAAGAGTAGGTGATAGCCTATTTACACTTCCATTTAGGGTATAGTTCACCATGTACAGAGAAACCTTTAGGCTGAATTTAAGATATGTAAGGAGGCAGCTTTAGACTAAACTTAATTTAACAGATTCTAAGAAATGTAAGGCTGGGCGCCATGGCTCACGCCTCTAATCCCAGCACTTTGGGAGGCCAAGGCGGGTGAATCACGAGGTCAGGAGCTCGAGACCAGACTGGCCAACATGGTGAAACCCCGTCTACACTAAAAAAACAAAAAATTAGCTGGGTGTAGTGGCAGGCGCCTATAATCCCAGCTACTCAGGAGGCTGAGGCAGGAGAATCACTTGAACCGGGAGGTGGAGGTTGTGGTGAGCTGAGATAGCGCCATTGCATTCCAGCTGGGGCAAAAAGAGTGAAGCTCCATCTCAAAAAATAATAATTAAAAAAAAAAAAAAAAGAAATGTAATCCATGTTTTCATGGAGAAGGAAGACAGTCTAGTGTAATCGTCCATTAGGTTCTTCTTGCCTGCTGCACAGATAAAACCAGTTTACTGAAACAGCATTACTGCACTAAAGAAATAGTTTAAGCCGGGCACGGTGGCTCAAGCCTGTAATCCCAGCACTTTGGGAGGCTGAGACGGGCGGATCACAAGGTCAGGAGATCGAGACCATCCTGGCTAACACGGTGAAACCCCGTCTCTACTAAAAAATACAAAAAACTAGCCGGGCGAGGTGGCGGGCGCCTGTGGTCCCAGCTACTCCGGAGGCTGAGGCAGGAGAATGGCGTAAACCCGGGAGGCGGAGCTTGCAGTGAGCTGAGATCCGGCCACTGCACTCCAGCCTGGGCGACAGAGCCAGACTCAGTCTCAAAAAAAAAAAAAAAAAAAGAAATAGTTTAATTGACACATGGCAGTCGAGTGGAAGCATGGGAGTTATTACTCAAATCTGTCTCCCCGAAGGTTCAGAGGTGAGGGTTTTTCAAGGATAGTTTGGTGGGTGCAGGGCCTAGGAAATGAGTGCTACTGATTGGTTACAAGTGAAATCATAGCCGGGCATAGTGGCCCATGCCTGTAATCCCAGCACTTTGGGAGACCAGGGTGGGCAGATCACTTGAGTCAGGAGTTCGTGACCAGCCTGGCCAACATGATGAAACCCCATCTCTACTAAAGATAAAAAATATTAGCCAGGCATGGTGGCATGTCCTATAATCCCAGCGACTTGGGAGGCTGAAGCAGGAGAATTGCTTGAACCCAGGAGGCAGAGGTTGTTGCGGTGAGCTGATATTGCACTCCAGCCTTGATGGACAGGGAGAGACTCCATCTCAAAAAAAAAAAAAAAGAAAAGAAAAAGAAAAAAGAGTGAAATCTTAGGCCTATGGAAAGGGAACGCTGTGTGCTGAGTCAGCCTCTGGATAGGGGCCACGGGACTGACTGAGCCAGGAGTCACAGGTCTGGGTGGGGTTGTCAGTTGCAAAAGTCTGAAAAACATCTCAAAAGAGCAACCTTAGGTTTCACAATAGTGATGTTATCTATAGGAACAATTGGAGAAGTCACAAATCTTGTGACCTCTGGCCACACGACTCCAGAGCAATAAGGGATTATGGAAAAACAGGCTAGGGCACATGACTGGTTATCACTTAGCTCCACCTACATTTTAGCAGAATTCAGGCTAATCCTAATCTTGTGGGCTTTCATTAGTCTTCCAAAGGCAGTTTCAGTCCCAGAGCAAGGAGGGGATCAGTTTTAGGGGGAGACGATGATCATCATTGCTTTAAAGTTAAATTATGGACTAAATTTCTCCCATGGTTAGCTTGGCCTATGCCCAGAAATGAGTGGGGCCAGCCAGCCTGTGAGACTAGAAGCAAGGTGAAATCAGCCACGCTAGACTTCTTTCACTGTTAGAATCTTTGCAAAGGTGTTTTCACTAGAGGCCTACTTGTGCTGGCCTGGGGACTCACACTGCTCAGAGATGGTGGAGACTGAGCCATGCTAGGTGGTTATCCACGCTGGCCGCCGAAGTGGCCCCTCCGAGGGAGGTTCACAGCATTTACGCCACCCAGCTTCTTTTGATTCCACAGGCAAATTCCCCCTTATTTCCATGATCCGGTTCGTGATCCAGGGAGTCAATACCCACTTTTCTCTGCGCTTTCTTTGACCTAGTAGTTAAAATCATAAGCTCTAGAGGCAGATAAACTTAGGTTTCCTGGTTCTGGAGTTAACTGCCTCTCTAATTTTCAGTAAGTTGTTTGATTTCTCTAAGCCTCAGTTTCCACATCTGTAAAACTGGAATTATAACCAAACTCAGAGTGTATTGTAAGCATTAAATAATGTAGGCTGGGCATGGTGGCTCAAACCTGTAACCCCAGCACTTTGGGAGGCTGAGGCGGGTGGATCACTTGAGGTGAAGAGTTCAAGACCAGCCTGGCCAACATGGCAAAACCCTGTCTCCACTAAAAATACAAAAATTAGCTGGGCATGGGCCGGGCACAGTGACTCAGGCCTGTAATCCCAGCACCTTGGGAGGCCGAGGCGGGCGGATCACGAGGTCAGGAGATCCAGACCATCCTGGCTAACACAGTGAAACCCCGCCTCTACTAAAAATACAAAGAATTAGCCGGGGGTGGTGGCAGGTGCCTGTAGTCCCAGCTACTCGAGAGGCTGAGGCAGGAGAATGGCATGAACCCGGGAGACGGAGCTTGCAGTGAGCCGAGATCGTGCCATTGCATTCCAGCATGGTGACACAGCGAGACTTCGTCTCAAAAAAAAAAAGGAGCCGGGTATAGTGGCATGTGCCTGTAATCTCAGCTACTCGGGAGGTTGAGGCAGGAGAATTGCTTCAATCTGGGAGACATAGGTTGCAGTGAGCCGAGATTGCACCAACTGCACTTCAGCCTGAGTGACAGAGTGAAGTCCAATCTCCAAAAAAAAAAAATTATTAAATAATGCATAAATGCAGTCAGCCTCATGCCTGGCATGTGTTACATTGGTTTTTTTGTTTTGTTTTGTTTTGTTTTTTGAGATGGATTCTGGCTCTGTCCCCCAGGCTGGAGTGCAGTGGCACAATCTCAGCTCACTGCAAGCTCTGCCTCCCGGGTTCACGCCATTCTCCTGCCTCAGCCTCCCGAGTAGCTGGGACTACAGGGGCCCGCCACTACGCCCAGCTAATTTTTTGTATTTTTTAGTAGAGACGGGGTTTCATCGTGTTAGCCAGGATGGTCTCGATCTCCTGACCTCGTGATCCGCCCGCCTCAGCCTCCCAGAGTGCTGGGATTACAGGCGTGAGCCACCGCGCCTGGCCAAGTGTTACATTTTTAATAATTGCTACCCAATATTATGATTGATATTATCATTACTTTGTTGTATTGTTACTGTGTTCCTTGGTATTTCTTTCCTATAAAGCTCTGGGCAGCTTTGGAGGGCAGGGACCATATTTTACTTTTATTAATTTTCCTGAACATTTACCATGATGTCTGGCACGTAATAGACACTCCATAATTGTGTGCTGAATGAATGGATCAATGAATCAGCAATTGCTTTGAAGTGTCCCTGCTGGAAAATGTGTTTGTATGCTTTTTAAAAAAAAAAGAAAAAAAAAAGGATAAATATGCAATGGGTTTGGGATAGGCCTGAGGTTTTTCTTTCATGTAGGTCTGGGACAACATGTTGTCAGCATCCCCGTGAACTTGGAGAGAGAGAACTGGATGACATCCCTTCCAGATATATCACATTAAGTGACAGAAAGCCAGCCACGCTTCATTCCTTTCCCTATGTACTTTTTAAACAACAAGTAATCGCTGTAATAACTACCTTGTCCTGTGTCTTGCCTTCTCTCTGCTCATGGTCTGTTTCCCTAATCCATCCCCACCACCAAAGCGAGAAGACTGCTCTCAGACTCCTGGCTCTGTGGACATGCCAGCATGGTGTTCGTTCACATTTTGCCTGAGGTGTTACAGCCATGTGGATTCACTTGAACAACAGGAAAGCCAAGTCGATTCCCGAAGGATTCCAGAAATGACTTTTTGGAAGCACATTTTAAAAAATTCCCAAATGGATGTGCCTGGAGTAAGAAAAGGCTGCAAACAAGTATATCCACCTTCACCGTGAAAATCTCTCCCATCTCAACTGCATTCTTTTAGGGTTGGTGCTTCCAAGTGTTGGGTAAGACCCCCTACATTATATGTATATTATCACATCTCTAAATATTTAAGCACAATTCTCTATCTAAAAAATTTCCACATTTTCCATGGAACTCTCCAGTTTTTCTAAATTCACATGTACTCTTTTTGTGTGTGTCTGTGACAGAGTCTCGCTCTGTCATCCAGGCTGGAGTGCAGTGGCGTGATCTCAATGCACTGCAACCTCTGTCTCCCAGGTTCAAGCGATTCTCTTGCCTCAGCCTCCCAAGTAGCTGGGATTACAGGCAGGCACCACCATGCCCGGCTAATTTTTTGCATTTTTAGTAGAGACAGGGTTTCAGCATGTTGCTCAGGCTGGTCTTGAACTCTTAAGCTCAGGTGATCCACCCACCTCGGCCTCCCAAATTGCTGGGATGACAGGCGTGAGCCACTGAGCCCGGTCCACATGTACTCTTTATGAGGTGAGGCTCCTACACTGTTACCCTCAGAAAGGAAGTGTATTTGTGTGTGCACGCACATGTGTATGAGAGGTGGGAAGGTAGCACTTACGGGGGAATTATCAAAAGATTTCACAGATTCTAGAAGTAGGTCATGTATCTCATGATCTTCATGTTGGAAAGATTTGTTTGGTTCCTGAAAAACCAATCACTTATGCCTATAGGGATATTTACTCACCAAATATTCACTGAGCACTGCTGTACACAGGACTCCACTAAACATTCCAGAAAATGGAAAAGGCTCTGAATGGGTAAGAGTCCAGTCGTGTACAATTATCCAAAATACAAGAAAAGGCAGAAATAATGCCGGCTATGGCGTTTAATAAAGAGTGATTATTTCTGGCTTGAGTGAGCTGGAAAGGCTTCAGAAGGAAGTGAAATCTGAACTCAGTCTTGAAGAATGGGTAGTTCTGTCATTAGTGGAATAGAAAGGATACAGTGGAAGAACATTCCCAGAAGGTAGATCAAGAAAGAACAAAGAACAGAGCTGGAAGGTGACTCAGGGATACACTCAGTCCTGTTTGTTCCAATAGAGCTTTTACACTGGGAAGTAACAGGAAGAAATTCTGCAAAGTGGACAAGAGTGTCCAAGAAAAGACCAGAATGGCAGTAGTATTAAACGGGACTCATTAGTTTGTAGTGGGTAAAGATAAAACGAATTAATGAATGACTTAGCATCTTTCAGGAAAGCAAAACAAAACAGAAACTCTCAAGCTTTAGGAAAGTAAGGGGAGGGGAGACTCATTTAGCTTGAAAACACATTGAGGCAGTTCAAGGTATCAAGAGGACCCTAAGAGAGGGTGTAATAGGGATTTAGTGGCTCTTATACTCCAAACTGCTATCTATTTCTTTTACTTTCTTTCCTTTGTTTATTTGTATTCTCTTCTAATATGCAAGTCTTTGCCTGTAGCCCCAACTTTTTAATTTTGTTTATTTTATTTTTAATATTTTATTATTTTATATTTTATTTGAGACAAAGTCTCACTATGTTGCCCAGCTTGTCTCAAACTCCTGAGCTCAAGCGATCCTCCCACCTTGGCCCCCTAAAGTGCTGTAACTAGACAGCCTCACCAGACAGCCCCAACTTCATAGTCCTCTATTATTGTGATTTCAGAGGCGAAATTGCCTCTTGTACAGCTCCACACAAAAAATACTAGGGTGAGCCAGGCGTGGTGGCTCACGCCTATAATCCCAGCACTTTGGGAGGCCGAGGCTGGAGGATCACCTGAGGTCGGGAGTTCAAGATCTGCCTGACCAACATGGAGAAACCCCATCTCACTAAAATTACAAAATTAGCCAGGGATTGTGGCGCATGCCTGTAATCCCAGCTACTCAGGAGGCTGAGGCAGGAGAATCACTTGAACATGGGAGGCAGAGGTTGCAGTGAGCTGAGATTGTGGGATTGCACTATAGCCTGGGCAAATAGGGCAAAACTCTGTCTCAAAAAAAAAAAAAAACAAAAAACCAGGGTGGAGCTCTGATTTCTGTGGCTTCAGTCACAGGACCACCCTAGTTGAATCACATGACTATGGGAAAGGGGCATTTTGATTGGCCAGCCCTGTGTCACATTCCTACTCTGTGAGTCATGAGAAAGCTTTGTGGACGGGCAGGTGCAATAACCACCAGCATTCATTGCACCATGCTAAGAGTTTTATTCTTTCATGAATTAATTCATTCCTTCATGTATTCATTCTTCAGATTTTTTTTTCTTTTGAAAAAGGGTCTCCTTTGTTGCCCAGGTTGGAGCACAGTGAGAAAATATGGCTCACTGCAGCCTTGAACTCCCAGGGTGAAGGGATCCTCCCACCTCAGCCTCCTGAATAGCTGGGCCCACAGGCGTGTGCCACCACTCTGGCTAATTTTTGTATTTTTTGTAGAAACAGGGTTTCACCCTGTTGCCCAGGCTGGTCTCAAACTTTTCAGCTCCTGCCTTGGCCTCCCAAAGAGCTGGGGTTACAGGTTTGAGCCATCACACCCAGCCTGACTTTCATCTTATAGATGATGGAGAATTATTACAAGATTTTTCATCTAGTAAGTGACAGAGATTGTAGTGGTCTCCAGGGTGCATTAGGATGGAGCCATGTAACAACCATATAAAAAGTGACGAAGCCTGAACCAAGGTGGGACAGAGAGGGAAGAAAGGAGGTGACAAATTGGGTATGTGAGAGGTAGGTCATCACGTCATGAGATGACCCAATAGCTCTTTCATCAGTGAAGGTCCCAAGTATTGCGTAAGATTACTGGAGCCTTTGCTGAACTCCAAAATTTGACCTCTGTACTAAGTTGTGTTAGGATCCAAAACATTATGTAGCAAGGAATGGAAAGCGTTTTATACAAATACTTTTTTAAATGTCCATGAATGTCCAATGCAGTGTACGGATTCATCAAATGTCAGCAAATTAGTGCTGACCTTGTAGCCACAACACCCATCTCCTATCCCCGTGCCAGGAATAGGCACAATCCTGGTTGGACTTTACCCAGCAGCGTAAGTGTAAGCTGAAATTCACCACCCTCGGTATGCCCACAATCAAGGATTTTGAGTTGTACTTGAGATGAGGCCAATATGATGGTGGAATTGTTAGGGAAACAGGAACATAGGAGAGCCAGGGTGACATCATTTTCAAATCAATTCCATCTTAAAACTAGCAAGACACATTTCTTGCCAGTCACGACCCACAGTCTTAAGATGTTTACCACCAAGGAAACAGCTTAATAACGCCTGCAAGGACAAACTCCTGTGACAGCAAAATGTCCACATGTCCCAATATTGCAAAACAATATGTGCTTTTAAGGTGACTATAGTCATGCTTTGATGTACTTACGCACTAAAATGCCAAGAATAACTTTCTTTAAATCAACAAAGTAATAAATGTTGTCATTTTTCCGGCTCACCCGCATGTAGACATAGCTTAGCTTTTACATAGATAAGATCCCTATATAAGAAGAGTTTAAAACAAAGATGGTGCATTCCTCGTTTTGCTTCTGAGAACATCCTTACTCTGTAACTGAGTAGCTTTCAATAAATCATCTCTTCTCATGGTACTCTGCAACCCACTTTGAATTCCTTCCTGCGAGAGATCCACGAACCCTCTCTTAAGGCCTGAATCGGGACCCTTTTTCCTGATCGAAATGTTTTCTCCAGATATGTGCATTTCCTTCATGAATGAAGAAATCCTTCCACAGCTTAAGCCTTCGGAGAATGAATGTCTCTAAGGCAGTTTCCTTCCATTTTTATTCATGTCATTAGAGAATTACACAATAGGGAGGTGAAGGCTTTCTCCTGAGTTTTCTGCAAAAAGAAATGGTTTGTTACCATTTGCAATGGTGAAAGTCCCACAGCAAATGGGCACACAGTCCTACTAGATGTGTGACTGGGTGAGTGAGTCACTTTCCTGCTCCAGCTTACAAGCATCTCTTATGGAAAGTGAGCATTAGATCGTTTCTGAGCAGGTTGACCATATAATTAACTTTCTAGAGTGAAAAGTGAGTGCCTTTGAAATTATACCAAGACAACAGGCATAAACTGGGACTCTCCTGGAGAAACTGGAACATCTCTCAGAAGCTTTGAAGCTCTAAAACTATATGGTTCTCAGGTTCATTGTCTGCACCCAGATCCAATCCTTGAGAGGGTCTTGATGTTATAAACTTCCCTTTGGGCAGGATATGCTTGTTCTGTTTTGGGGAATAGTTCAACCGAACAGAAATGTCCATCTATCCCTTAGCTAGAGCAGAGGTAAATACTTCAACTTGGGTCGCTGCTGGGGAATAGTCAGCTCTGCCATGTCTTATCTGAGTGAAATCCAACTCCAGACATAAGCTTCTCCCACAAGGGTTGATACTCGGGTCCTGAGAGAATACTTTTTCTCCACAACTGGGGACCTGGCTGATCATGAGTCAGTTCTAACACTTTGTTGTTCTAGGACTGATGTTCGCTGGGCATGGTGGCTCACGCCTGCAGTCCCAGCACTTTGGGAGGCTAAGGTGGGAGCATTGCTTGAGCCCAGGAGCTTGAGACCAGCCCTACCAACACAGGGAGACCCTGTCTCAACAACAACAACAAAAAACAAACAAACAAATGAAAAGTTATTTAAATATCAAATTTTTTTAAAAAAGTGTTTAAAAAGATTGTAGTGAAGACTGGTGCACATGTGTCATTGTCTTTCAGTTGTGGCAATGATAATAACCATGATCCTTGCTATCAGTTTGCTTCTCGTTGAAGGGATTATGGAAGTAAGCTATGAGCAGCTGTCTTTTTTACCTGCACATCGACGGCAGGAGGTGTAATTTTCAATTTAGGGCTATCCTATTTCACTGATTAATACATTCATTCAGCAACTATTTAATGATTATAAACTATGCACCAAACATTGTGTGGGAGACCCAGAATGAAGCGGGAAATGCAAGTGAAGTAAGTGGTTAATTGATGATTACAGCACAACATTATAATTGGTGGAACAGAAATCTCAACAAAACACTGAAAGAATACATATTTTGTGAGACAGTTGATTTCTGTCTTTAAATGGTTTTCCTGCCTACATCATTTAAAATTACCTTAATTCATGAAAATGCAGGGATATAGTTAACCATCTCGTCATCCAATTCTACTATGCTTTACAACCCAGAGGAGCTGGATTAAGATTGAATTTCTTGTTGATGGTACTGGAATGACATGCAATGTAGTCACACCAAAGTGACATCATATATGTATAAATCCCCTCTTGCTGGAGAGAATCTCAGTCTCATCCATATTTTGTATCCCTCCTCATTTATTTCATTTATTTTCCTTCTCTGTGTGTTCACACACACACTTAGTCACACATCTGGTGTCTTTCTGGGACACATATTCTTTCCTGCCTTCTTCACTGTCTCACACGCTCACTGTCCTGGGTGCATTTGCATCTCTATCAGTCATTCTGCCAAAGTCTCTTCCACACTGAGTTTCTCACTCTTAAATACACATGACCTCAAGTTTGTAATTTCCTACAGATGCTCTCTGTCCCGGGGGACAAATTCTCTCTGCTTTGAGCACAGGGCCATTCTCCAACAGTCTCGTTTTCAAAGGCACACACCCACATCTGCAGGCACTCACGCTTTTGTCGACAGCCCCTCCCACACCTCAGGCGTCTCACTGGTGATCGGAGTAGGGACAGGAGACAGGATGGGTGGAGGAGATACCAGTAAGTCATCTGTCCTCCACCCACATTTTCTTTCTTAATTTGTTTTCTTGAATTTCTTTCTTCCTTTCTGGTAAGCAGAGAGAGAACTCGCTGAACAGCATGGTAGAACTCTTTCCAAGTGTCATTGTGGTGCTAAGGATGAATGAAGGGGAGAAGGCATCGCTTAGAGGGATAATTGGAGGAGGCAGAGAAACATTTCACTGTCCCCAAAGAGAAAGACCAGTCTCACTGAACAGCTGCTCTTCTAAGAATTCTTACAACTGGGACATTTTGTTGACATAAGGCACTGTGTCTCTATGAAACAAATTGGACCTCTAGCAGAGAAAACATATCAAATTATTGGAAAGATTCTTGAGTATTGATTTATATCGGGGGTTGACAACCATTCTCTAAAGGGCCACATAGTAAACATTTTAGGCTTTGAAGGCCATATGATCTCTGCTGCAACTTCTCAACTTGGCCATTATAGCATGAAAGCAGCCATAGACAATACATAAGTCAATGTGTGTGGCTGTGTTCCAATAAAACTTTATTTATAATGCTCATTCTTTAGAACGAATACATTTTTTTGCCATTTACTCAAAGTTTCCAAGGAGAGCAACAGTGTGAGTTGATAACCAAATGTTTTGAGGTCTTGCTTGGGCAGGGCTAATAAAAAGTTTTTAAAAAAACTTTATTTAGGGCAGGCACATGGCTCATGCCTATAATCCTAGCACTATGGGAGGCTGAGGTGGGTGGATCACCTGAGGTCAGGAGTTTAAGACCAGCCTGGCCAACATGGTGAAACCCTGTCTCTACTAAAAATACAAAAATTAGCCGGGCGTAGTGGCACATGCCTGTAATCCCAGCTACTTGGGAGGCTGAGGCAAGAGAATTGCTTGAACCTGGGAGGCAGAGATTACAGTGAGCCAAGATTGTGCCACTGTACTCCAGCCTGTGCGACAGAGCAAGACTCTGTCTCAAACAAAACAAAACAAAACAAAACAAAAAACTTTATTTATAAAAACAGGCAACAGGCTGAATTTGGACCATGGTCTCTAATTTACAGACTCCCGATCTATGCAAATGACATCATATTTTGCTCTATTTTTTTTCTTTATTTGTGATTATGATTTAACTTGAAAATGACCAGATAACTTTTTCATCAAATTTGGAAGATTTATTTATGATTCTCAGACATAAAAACCTGGATATATACTTTGAGAAAAAATTCCCTTTTGGCTAGCCGTGATGAAAGATAATAGAGAGAATTGTCTGACCGAGTCACCTGACACCTGTCGTGGCTGCCTCCGAGGGCCGGGGTAGAACGAGTGCCAGGGTTCTGCTGTGGGCTGCCAGGGACACCTAGTGTAACAGACCCAGGAGCTCTTTAGGGTCCAGGGAAGTGTAGGCGCCGGCAACAGCCAGGAAAATTCAGGAGATAGGCTGATGTGCCAGGCAGGAAAGGAAGAGCCCAGCTGCCCCGAGCGGCCCAGGGATGTGGTGAACATGGTGTTTGTAGACCTGTCAAGCTAGGGGATCCTAGTGAGCTGCAGAGTCGGTGGACGATATTCTCCACCTGACCCAATGCCATGGGGTGAACCTGAAAGGCACCTGTGAAGCCTTCCTGGCTTGCTCCGCCTGCCATGTGCATGTGAGCAAAGACCAACTGGGCCTTCTGCCTCCTCCCGAAGAGAGGAAAGAGCGTGCTAGACGTGGCCTCCCTCCTCCAGGAGAACTCCCCGCTGGGCTGGCAGATCGTGCTGACACTAGACCTGGAAGGGGCAGAATTCAGTCTACCCTAGAACACCAGGAACTTCTACATGGACTGCCATGTCCCCAAGCCCCACTGACATGGACAGCTGGACCTTCCTGGATTGTCATGGCCTCAGGGCCAAGACTGAAGGAACAGCCGAGTGTCAGCCAAGCCCAGCTCAGAGCACATATAGTCTCAAGAGAGACTCCAAGGAAGCCTCCAAGAAGGACAAAGCCCCCTGCTTGAAAGAGATCCCATGTCCAAGCTCTGGTGAGGACAAGGTTCCTAGTGGGGTGGCCTTCCCCAAGCCCCTGAGAATAGAGTGTGAGTAGGGTAGAGTCAGATTGGAGCTACAGTAAAACTATGTCATGGGCCTAAAAAAAAAAGAGAGAGAGAGATTGTTTTCTGGAGTATATAGTGACTATCACACAACAGGCACAGATAAACAATTTATTCAGTTATGAGCCCCCGTTGGATTTTCATCAGCATCAGGCTGCCGCTTCTTAGGTGGGCAACTCTCCGTAGGATGCCCCCGGCGTGAAAGAAGATAATGTACCATGGGAACGAGCCCCAGGACAGAGGAGTTGGGGTGTTGGGAGTGGGTGAGACATCGCCAGTGTGCAAAGCAAGATTGAGGAGCAGCTATGGGTCTAGTTCTGACTCCAGCAATCGATGGTCCAATTAAGGTTTTTAATTTTTTTCTGCTCTGGGAAAATTTCATCTGAAAGTGTCTGCTTCTTGAGCCAACTAGCTGTAGGGTACAGAGATGGACACTAGAGAACAAACACACTAGAGATACACAATATAGGTAGTTTCAGATTTGCATGTTGTTCCACTCTTCATTAACTTTATTTTGCTCTTGAAATGATATTTAAGTTTGGTAACCATTTCTAAATAATAGAACATAGTGAAGCTCTTACAACGAACTGGGTAGCTATATGCATCATGAGATATTTAAACAAAATACTGTTAAATAAATGAGAAAAGCAGATTGCACAGAAGCCCTTATAAGAAAATCTCATGTTTGTGTGTGTCTATGTGTACATACTTAGACATACATATGCATTTGCCTAGAAGAAAGTTCGTAGAAATACATGCAAATTTTGAACAGTGATCATTTCTGGGTAGCATGGGACTACCAAGGAACTCTACTTTTTCCTTACCCATTTTTCTTTCTCTCTCTTTCTCTTCCCCTACATGAAGAGGTATTGGAATTATAATTCAAAAGGGCAATGAGGATTTTTCCATTTAAAATGTTTATGAAAAATTTGGTAGTTATGACTTCAATTCCAAAAGGAGGAATTATCCATATGTTGAGACTAGGGAAGAGAAAGTCTTACCCTACAGCATCTTCTTTGCTGTTTCTGCATGGGTTATTTGGGATACAGCACATTTTCTATGATGATTCAAAAAGTGTGTTTTATCAAGCAAAAGGATCACTTTCTGCTTGCAATATACATCAGCTATGAATGAACAGGAGACTCATCATTTAATTAAGGGTGAAAACAGATAGATTTTGAAAGCAGTGTCCTGTGCAGTTTTAGGCAAATTACTTAACCTTTCTGAAAGCCTGCTTCTTGTTTTCTGTAACAGGGTTAATAATACACACCTTCCAAATGTATGAGGATTAAATGACAGTATATGGAAAACACCTAGCTGAGCTTGACATCTGGTAAGTGCTAAAAAAAAAAAAAAAAGTTACCCTCTTTCCCATTCTTACTTTTTTTTTTCTCCTCCAGCAACAGCCTTCCCAAATAAGAAGAAAAAGCACTGGGTTATGCTGCCATCTTTGCTAAGTCCCATTGCGTATTCTTCCCCACATCCTAAGCCGTTTGCCTTCCCTTTCTTTCTCTGAGAAGGCAAATACCCAGACGGCAAGAATATGCTGGAGTAGGAAACAGATGGCAATCCAGTCTGTGCTTTGAGTGGCCAATATAATTTTATTTTAAAATGAAACTCTAGAAATAACATTTGAAATAATCCAATTACTCTTGATAATACCATGTTCGAAAAGGAAATGAGTCAGGGAGGTCCTATTTTAAATCCAAAATATGGCTTACTGCATGTAATAGCATTTCCCCATTATTCCCCAGTTTCCCACTGAATCACCACCCCCCTGCCAGGCGCTCCTATACCCAAAAGACTGCCAGGATTTATATAAAGTCCTATTTCTTTCTGTCAATGAAAGATTGCCATTTTGACGTGTGCATATTTCCTGATTCTCTCTTTACATGTCACTGTCTTACGATGTGCATTGGCATGTCATACCTCCCTACGAGGGATGATGGGACTTTAATTATAGACAAAGGTATTACTGTCAATTATGTGATGTTTCTTTTTTTTTTTTTTTTTTGAGACGAGTCTCGCTCTGTCGCCCAGGCTGGAGTGCAGTGGCCAGATCTCAGCTCACTGCAAGCTCCGCCTCCCGGGTTCCCACCATTCTCCTACTCTCCCGAGTAGCTGGGACTACAGGCACCACCACCTCGCCCGGCTAGTTTTTTGTATTTTTTAGTAGAGACAGGGTTTCACCGGGTTAGTGAGGATGGTCTCGATCTCCTGACCTCGTGATCCGCCCGTCTCGGCCTCCCAAAGTGCTGAGATTACAGGCTTGAGCCACCGCGCCCGGCCAATGTGATGTTTCTTATCAAAGGGGAGCAATTTCAACGTTAGCATAGCCCAAACTGAACTTAGAAACTTCCCCGATAATCTTTTTCTCCCCTCTACCTATTTTCTCTTGTGGTGCAATCACATTCCATCATATCACACAGTTGTGAAGCAGAACATTGTCCTTTATTCCTCCTTTGCTTTTCCCCATGTCCAAACAATCATCTAGTCCTCTCCATTCCTGACACCGAGGCCCTAATTCAGGCCTTTATCCTCTCTTACTTGATCATTGCAAGACCAGTTTTCCAACTAGAGTCCTTGCTTCTAACCTTTTTGCCCTCAGATCCATCCTCCATTCATTCTGTTACCAAATGCAAATTTGATGATGACATTTTTTTTGTTTGTTTATGGCACTCATTGGCTCCTCAGGACCTATAGGATCAACTTTAAGTGTTCTAATATAGCATTTAGGGCCCTTTGTAATACATTTCTAGATATATTTCCTGCCATTCTCTGCTTCCAATATTCCATTGCAGAAGCATTAAACTGATTCCAAATCGCAGCATACAGCATACTACCTCATGAATTCAGCTTTGGCCAATAACCGTTTCTTCCTTGGAATACATTTTATCTCCTCATTGACTGATTCTCCTTGTTCTGAAAGACACAATGTAAGTATAGTAGTTCTATGAAGCTTTACCAAACTCTCCTCGATAAACTTTCTCTTTTTGCGTGCTTTTTAACGTAACTTTTTCATTGCACTTACCAATTTGAATTTACACTATTTATGCATTTGTGTTCCAAATGGTTCTGTTAGCTCCTTGAGGAGATATATTGTTTTATTATGACTCTGAAGTGTGTTACAGAGATCGAAAGACCGTAGACTTTAACAGGTACTTGTTGAATAAATGAATTTGTAAATGAATGAATTCACGGGTAGTCTATTAGTTATCTATTGCTTCATAACAAATTACCGCAAAGCTGAAAGGGATAAAACAACAAATATTTATTATCTCGCATAGTTTCTGTGAATCAGGAATTCAGGAGGAGCTTAGCTGGGTGGTTCTGCTGCACGGTGTCCCAGGAGGTTGTAGTCAAGCTGACAACCAGGGCTACAGTAAACTGAGGGTTTGGCTGGACTGGAGCATCCAATTCCAAGCTCACTTGGGTGGCTGTCGGCAGGAGGTTTCAGTTCGTTTCCACAGTGGGCACTCATGACACGGCGGCTGGCTTCCCCAGAGGAAGCGATCTAAGAGACAAAAGAAAAGTGCAATCAAGAGCAAGCTGTGGTGTCTCTTATAACTTAATTTCAGACATGACATGTCATCACTTCTGCTGTATTCTCTTGGATACACTGACCAACCCTGTCCCAATATGGAAGGGAGTTATACCGGGTGTAAATATCAGAAAGTGGGGATCATTGGAGGTCATGTTGGAGGCTGGGTACTGCAGGCAAGTATTCTCAATGTTCCAAAAATCTTCCCAAGTAAATATTCTCTTTTAACTACTTATAAGGCCATTTCTGCTCATACAAGTTATTCAAAGAATGAACAAGAGTGAATCATGCAGGGTTTGGACAAAGTCTCTCTAATTTCTGTAAATTGTTTATTTTATAATTTTTTTTTTTTTATATAGACAGTCTCACTCTGTTGCCCCATTGCCCAGGCTGGAGTGCAGTGGCGTGATCTTGGCTTATGCTGCAGCCTCCCGAGTAGCTGGGACCACAGGTATGTGCCACCATGTCTGGCTAATTTTTGTACTTTTTTTGTAGAGACGGGGCTTTGCCATCTTAGCCAGGCTGGTCTTGAACTCCTGACCTCAAGTGATCCACCTACCTCAGCCTCCCAAAGTGCTGGGGTTACAGGCATGAGCCACGCTATCCGGTCCATTTATTTCGTAATTAATGAGGACAGTGAGAGACAGAGAAAGAGAGAGAGAGACAGAGAGAGATAATTTTCTTGGTGAAGGAGATTAAAAGAGGGAGAGACACATTTCTATTAGCAGTATTGATTTAGCGGCACTGGATGAATTGGTCCAACAATGAGGTATTTATTGTTGCTGGTTTTAAAGGCTCACACTTGATTATTTACGCATTTTTGCAATTTATGGATATCAGACATATAATCCAAGAATACCCTGAATGAACGGACAGGTAAGGAATGACCACTGCAACTAGGTTGATTGTTATAGTCAGGAAAGTGGGCAAGCAATGGAAATAACAACAACACAAACAGCCCAGTGAGGTTCCTAAATCAATGTTGCTCAGCCCAGGGCTAGAAAGGAATTCAGTCAAGAGCACAGCCCGCAGATACAGCTTGCAACAGGTTCTGCTGATAGCAGTTCTGCTAGTCAAGTTCCTTTGGCTTATTGATGCGGTTAAAATATGAATTAACCTCATTCAGATATACCCATAAGGCAAAGGTTTGAAATGGCTTCTTTTTTTTCTTTTGAGATGGAGTCTCACTCTGTCACTCAGGCTGCAGTGCAGTGGCATGATCTCAACTCACTGCAACCTCCGTCTCCCAGGTTCAGGCAATTCTCTGCCTCAGCCTCCCGAGTAGCTGAGATTATAAGCACCCACCATCACGCCCAGTTAATTTTTGTATTTTTAGTAGAGATGGGGTTTCACCTTCTTGGCCAGAGTGGTCTTGAACTCCTGACCTCGTGATCCACCCGCCTCAGCCTCCCAGAGTGCTGGGATTACAGGTGTGAGCCACAGCGCCTGGCCTGAAATGGCTTCTTAAAGGAGGATGCACTTGCTCAGGACAATGGCTCCCCATTTCCCACGTTTTACTTTCAAGCCTAAGCCTTCCTTCCTCCTCTAGACTCTCACTTTCTCTCTAGTCTTACTTCCTCTGCCAAGCTTATCTTTATCTTTCCAATCCCTTAATAGCTCTTAAATCTCGTCACTCAACCAAGCTACATTATAGTAAGATAATAAATGCCTTCCATTCGATATGGGTGAAACTTCCCACATCAGAAGATTTGCATAAATATCTCAAAGTATTTTCTTTTTCTGAACAGTTCTAGATTTGGGGTAAAAGAAATCTCAGTTCATTTATCAGGTAGTTTCCCTCAACTCAAAAATCTCTGGTTGATTTGGAGAAACCAATTCATTTATTCATCTGATTAATTTACGTATTCAGTGACCCAGAGTTTTAAAAAATCAGTATTATCTGATAACCATGAATACAAGAACATTTTAAAAGACTTGTAATGATCATTCTTTACAGTACCTATAAATAGTTGCTTGATGTGTGCCTCATTGTCTTCCACCATAGCATTCATTTATAAACACTGCATCAACCAAGGCACTGTTTCTAGTAGGATCTAGGAAAACAAAAATGAATAAGACAGGATTTTTCTTTTATTTATGGAGTATCTCTTTCCTTTCTCCTTCCATGGTTTTTTAAAATATACATTTCTCCTCATTTCCTCACAAGGTAGATCTGAAAAAATGTACCAGAACAAGTATCATTTAAAATTATTGTTTTTTAAATCGAGTGTGTTTCTGACGCCTAGAAAAGCCACAGTCTGCCGCGCCACCCCTCATGTCGGTTCTCGTATACTTTCCAGGGGTGGGTTTAGAGGTCGATTTCTCCCTGGCTACATGCGTATTTCCCGTGCCTCACAGGTCTAACAAGCGGTGGCACTCTCCCCTCCAGAAGAGAAGGATGTTTTTCACTCATTTGCTTTCTCTATTCCTTACCGGCTTCCCTTCACAGGGGAAGTAACTTAGCTGGTTGAAAACTTCGGGATAAGGATGAGTGAGTGTGCAACTCTCCACCTTCACTTTCTCTGGTGTTGCCGACCACCCACGGGCTACACCTGTTCTGGATTTCTACTTTCTTCAGGCAGCAAGCCCAACCCAGGGAACACTAATGGTTGAGCATCTCTGTTTCCACTGAGTGGCTAAATGTAACTTGTGATGAGCAGGAGGTGGAAGTCATTTTGCCTTTGGGTTCAAGCCACTTTCTCTGAACCATATCAGCAACAAGGCTGACATATTGAAACCTATTTGATTTCTGTGTCTATTTTTCAATTGGTCCCTAACACTCCAGAGAAGGCCAGGTTCCATTAGATTTTTCGGTTATACACTCTCATTACTGCCCAAGTCTTCATGACTCTCCTTTCACCATTCTTTTTCTTCTGCTGCTGCTATTCCCATTACACACACGTTGCATCTTTTGAAATTGTCCCACAGTTCTTGGATATTCTGTACGTTTTCCTTTTTTTTAAAATTTTTTCGGGTTTTTTTTTTTTCATTTTCCTTTTGCAAGTTTCTATTGACATCTTGTTAAGCTCACTGATTCTCTCCTCAGCTGTCTCTAGTCTACTGATGAGCCCAGGAAATGCATTCTCTCCAATTTTTTTTTTTTTTTTTTTTTTTGAGACAGAATTTTCACTCTTGTTGCCCAGGCTGGAGTACAATGGCATGATCTCGGCTCACTGCAATCTCCGCCTCCCAGATTCAAGCAATTCTCCTGCCTCAGCCTCCCGAGTAGCTGGGATGACAAGTATGCGCCATCATGCCCGGCTAATTTTTGTGTTTTTAGTAGAGATGTGGTTTCTCCATGTTGGCCAGGCTGGTCTCGAACTCCTGACCTCAGGTGATCCACCCGCCTCGGCCCCCCAAAGTGCTGGGATTACAGGCATGAGCCACCACACCCAACAAAATGCTTTGTTTCCATTACAGTTTTTGATTTGTGGCATTTCCTTTGGATTCTTTCTTAGAGTTTTCATTTTTCTGCTTCCAGGTTACCTCCCTTTCTGCATGTTGTCCACTTTTTCTATTCAAGCCTTTAGCATATTAATCATAGTTATTTTACATTTCCAGTCAGATAATTCCAGGATGTCTCCCGTACTGAATCTGGTCTGATGCTTGCTGTGCCTCTTGGGATGGTTTTTTGCTTTTCAGCATTCCTTGATATTTTTAGTTGCAAGCTGGACATAATACACCTGGTAAGAGGAACAGAGGTAGTGTGAGGGTTTGCGTTTTCATGCTTTTCTGGCTCGGAGTTAGTCTATGCATATTATTTCTTTAGCTCTGGTGTCAGAAGGTAAAATACCTTCCAGTGTCATTGTTTTTGTCTCCTCTGTTAGCTTTCGGTTTTTCTAGAGACTCTTTAAATATAGTTAGAGGCTTACAGTTATTTTAGCTGTAATCCTCTGTTATTACACTGGAACCCTATTGATATGGTGGTAGGGTGAAGAGGATAGAAAATATTTTGTAGTCTTACGATTAGATCTCAGTCTTTTGGGGAGTCTGAGTCGCTTATTTTTTTCCCCCATGTGGAAGTCAACAATGTACTAGAGTTCAATATATCCCTTGCTATAGATTGGTTAGGTTTTGGTAAAAATGCCAGTCAGAGGCTCTGGTAAAATAGTTTTCCTTTGAGGGTAGCCCCCTTTTTCAGGAGAATGGAGGTGTCTGGTCACATTTCAAAATGGCCCCTCTTCTTCCCCTGCTTTTTTCAGATCATCACCGCAAGAACCTGGTAGAGCTCCTGGAGATAAAACTCACCGAAGTGTGAAGGCTCCTTAAGACTGGGCTCCCTGGAAGCTTTAGGCCTCGGGTTAATCTACACCCAGCAATTCATTAATCACAGTTTTCAGTGTTCCTGCCATACTAGGTCTAGCTGTGGGGATTTGGCTGGAAAGCTGTGATTCTCTGTATCCACCTGTCTTTGTAGCTTTCAGGGCAGCAGTTTGCCCTGTTGCCTTAATTCTCCGATGGATCTAAGAAGAATTGTTGATTTTTAGTTTACTCAGCATTTTTTTCTTGTTAGGAGGATGGAAATAATAACTCCTAAGCTTCTTACATTTGGGAACAGAAACTGGAACTTCATTCAAGTTATGGTACTTTAACTTTTTTGTGTGTTTCATTTTCTTCATCTGTAAAATGAGGATAACTATAATATCTAACTCACAGGATTGATGTGATGCTTAAATCAGTTAAGTGATGTACAGTGATTGGAATGGACCCTGGCATGTAGTAAATTCACAATGAGTATTATTATTAAGAGGTGTCAGGGCAGGGGCCACATCTCTCTTGTTCATCGCTGCTCCCCACTGCATAGTAGGCCATGACTCAGTGATCTGAAAGCCTGGCTAAAATATCAGTAGTCTCTGTCATATCACAGACTTTCTCTGGCTGGTAGAATCAGGGCACTCTGCTCATGTTTGTGGGCCTTTCACTCTGAATCACAGGCATGTGGGGGTGATTCCATGATTGAGGACAGGGCCATCTTAGCTACTTTTTGTGTATGTTCATTAGGGATGAGGGATTCATAAATGACTCAAGAGACTTACATTGTGATATCATTTTATATTTCTCATGGATCCAATAGAACCTATGATACAGGTCTGAATCGGCTGTCAACCCACTGCATAGGATGATGGCTTCCGTCATCAACTTTGTCATCAGTCCCTCTGAGATCTTCGGTTGATCATTTTATCTTGCTGGTTTCTTATTTATCACCTGTAAGAAGGCAACATCACATGCTTCTTATGGGAATGTCTTGCCAGTCTAGGATGTCATGGACATGACAGAGAACATATCTAGAACTCCTTGCCTGAAAAAATTTGACCACGTCAGTGAGAACACTTTATGATAGAGGAAACTTGGGTAGCCTCACAATTTCAATACCAATTATATAGTTTTGGCTTTACTTCATCTAGTGGTTAAAACCAGAAGTATTTATTTATTTTCCAATTTTGTGTTTATTGATACATAATAGACGTACATATTTTCAGGGTAGAGTGATAATTTAATACATCCATGTAATTTGCACAGATCAAATCAATGTACTTGAGATATCAATCACCCTAAGTATTTGTCTTCTCCTTCTGCAAAAACATTCCAATTATTCTTTTCTAGCTGTTTTGAAATATGCAATAGATCATTGTCAACTACAGCCACCCTACTCATCTGACAATCACTAGGTCTTGTTTCTTCTGTGGAACTCTGTATTTGTACTCATTCATCAACCTCTCCAATCAGCAGTATTTAAATTTAAATTGGGTCTTTGCTCCTTCTCCTCTCCTTCCTTAGTTTTGTTCTAGTTTCTTTAACAACTTATTTTCTCTTAGTCTTATGTCATCCAGTCTCCTCTATAAACGGAGCAGTCATCTTCTGTAACAGTCATCCACCTTCTATAAATGGAAAGAGTTGTCTGAAGTTACAGATTTTTTGTTTTGCAACTGTTGGCCTTTTATTGGGACGCTTTCAAATGGTAGACAAAATAAATGAACAAACACAATTTATGCTGTTTTTAAAGACAGATTTTGCTCCTGTCAATTAAAAAAACAAAACAAAAACAAACCTATACTCATAGAGGGGAGGAAAGATTGGCTACAAGAAAAATAAATTAGCACTTGCCAGGCGTGGTGGCTCATGCCTGTAATCCTAGCACTTTGGGAGTTCGAGGCAGGTGGATCACAAGGTCAGGAGTTCAAGACCAGCCTGGCCATTATGGTGAAACCCTGTCTCTACTAAAAATATAAAAATTAGCCAGGCGTGGTGGTGCACGCCTGTAGTCCCAGCTACTTGAGAGGCTGAGGCAGAATAATCGCTTGAACCCAGGAGGCGGAGATTGCAGTGAGCCAAGATTGTCCCACTGTACTACAGCCTGGGTGATAGACTCCGAAAGAAAGAAAGAAAGAAGGAAAGAAGGAAAGAAGGAAGGAAGGAAGGAAAGAAAGAAAGAAAGAAAGAAAGAAAGAAAGAAAGAAAGAAAGAAAGAAAGAGAGAGAGAGAGAGAGAGAGAGAAAGAAAGAAAGAAAGAAAGAAAGAAAGAAAGAAAGAAAGAAAGAAAGAAAGAAAGAGAAAGAGAAAAGAAAGAAGGAAAGAAAGAAAGAAAATTAGCACTTATTCAGCATTTTATTCCATTTTCCTAATCCTACTGTTACTTGTTCTAGAAACTATTTAAGGTGGTTTACAAAGTCTTATAAACTTCAGTAATATCTCATGCAATAAACAGAGGAAAATTAAAAAGAAGAAAGAGAAAAGAGGCGAGAGCGTAACATGGAGGTTAACACACAAAAGTGATCAATCAACAAGGGCCACAGATTGGCTCTAAAGTTTCCAGCAGTAACTCCTAAAAGGGGAGCCTGATTAATCACAGATTTCATAATTAATAATCAAAAGAAAACAAATCAAATACTCTGAAGAAGCACAGCCATTACAAACATTCCTAAGAGACTGGAATGAGATGTCTGCCCAGGATTATCCTAAAAATCGTCCAATGTGATATAGCGAATCCCAGCAGCAGCACCGTTCTTAGCATCAGTGTGTCGATACAGGCCACAGAACTCTCCTTTGACACACCTTGCTGTCACTGGTGGTCTCACATGAACTGAAATTCAGTTAGTGCAATTCAGGCCAAGGTGATATAGCACGGAATCCTTATCTCCTGGCAACACTGCCTCCATAAAGGGGTGAATTTCAGAGTAACCAGAGAAATGACTGAGCATATAGTTTTTTTTTTTTTTTTTTTTTTTTTTTTTTTTTTTTTGAGACAGAGTCTTGCTCTGTTGCCCAGGCTAGAGCACAGTGGCGCAATCTTGGCTCACTGCAACCTCCGCCTCCTGGGTTCAAGCGATTCTCCTGCCTCAGTCTCCCAAGTAGCTGGGATTACAGGTGCACACCACCATGCCCAGCTAATTTTTGTGTTTTCAGTAGAGATGGAGTTTCACCATATTGGGCAGGCTGGTCTCAAACTCCTGACCTTGTGATCCGCCTGCCTCTGCCTCCCAAAGTGCTGGAATTACAGGCGTGAGCCACCGTGCCCAGCTGCGTATAGTATTAAAACTATGTATCTATCCTGAACCTTGCTTCTCTCCACGGTTGTTTATAGATGTTGTGTGAGCTGAGATCTCTCAGGAGTGGGGTGAAGTCAATGATGCAGTACCTAGTGCCTAGTGACAATGTAGTGGTCTCTGTACTCCTCGCCTTATGCACATGTCTGTTGCCACCACCACTATGGAGAGCCACCTCTTCACACTCACTCTGTTTCATTGGCTTTCTTGTGGGCATCTCTGCCTCCAACCTGTCTCACATACTCCTTCTGATGAGCCTCACAAAACTTCCCTTGATCATGCCACTTTCTGTTTATGGTGCTAAAGTAGTTTCCCTACTGCTTGAATAATAAAAAGCATCAATCTTACCTTAGTATTTAAGACCTCACCATTACAAACATACCTGTTGCATCTCCCTGCACAAATATTTGAATCCTCTGAGAATAAATGCCACTGTTGGAAGTTTTCTTTGCATCACAGTGTTATTCATTCTCTCACACACTATCATGGCCTACAGAAAACATATCATGCCTTCAAATCTCATCTTAAAATACCATCTCCTTAGACTGGGCGTGGTGGCTCATGCCTGTAATCCCAGCACTTTGGCAGGCTGAAGCGGGTGGATCATGAGGTCAGGAGTTCAAGACCAGCCTGGCCAAGAGGGTGAAACCCTGTCTCTACTAAAAAGGCAAAAATTAGCCAGACGTGGTGGCGTGCACCTGTAATTCCAGCTACTTGGGAGGCTGAGGCAAGAGAATCGCTTGAACATGGCAGGCAGAGGTTGTAGTGAGCCGCGATTGTGCCACTGCACTCCAGCCTGGGCAACAGAGTGAGACTCCATCTCAAACAAACAAACAAACAAAACCCACAAAAAGCAAAAAAACAAACAAAACAATAATAACAACAAAAACAAAACATTAATAACAACAACAACAAAACAAACACCATCTCCTCCGTAGTACCTTCTGACTCCTGCTTCATGCTTTGCCCTCTGCATTCTTGTGTAGCGTGCACCTCTCCAGTGCTGATCTCACTCCAGTTTTCCTTTCCTTTCAAGAGGTCTTTCCCACGTGCACTGTGCTCCAACCACACTGGCTTCCTTCCATCTACAGGAACACGGTGCTCCTTTGTGCCTTGGAGCCTTTGACCACCGTCCTCCCTCTGTCTCAGGAGCTGTCTCAGTCCTTGAGGGATGCCACACATAGGCCTCCTTTAATAAAGCTCATTTAAGCAGATGTCCTTCTTCCTTCTTCGTCTTCACCCTGTGTGACTCTTTTCCTAACGTGTAATTCAAGATGTCATTTGTTTGCCTACCTACTACGTCTGTCTCCTATAGATTGTGAATGTCAAAAGGTAGGCTTAGGAGAAAGTTTTGTTCAGTGAATGAATAACAGATACCATGCATGCTATTATATTACAATGTTGAAATTATTTTGTTTGTTTGTTTTGTTTTGTTTTGAGACCGAGTCTCGCTCTGTCACCCAGGCTGGAGTGCAGTGGCGCCATCTCGGCTCACTGCAAGCTCCACCTCCCGGGTTCATGCCATTCTCCTGCCTCAGCCACCCGAGTAACTGGGACTACAGGTGCCCGCCACCATGCCCGGCTAATTTTCTTTTGTATTTTTAGTAGAGATGGGGTTTCACCATGTTAGCCAGGTTGGTCTTGATCTCCGGACCTCGTGATCCATCCACCTCGGCCTCCCAAAGTGCTGGCATTACAGGCATGAGCCATTGTGCCCGGCCGAAATTGTTTTTATTAAGCATCACAACTCCTCTGTGCCTAGCCCCGTATGACAAATAGAAGATGGCTGGTAAATAAAGATGGTTGTTGAATTTAGTTGACTGTGTGGCTTGTTCCCCTTCATGATTTGTAAAACTCTTGCGGGCAACAGTGGTACTTTAAAAAAAAAAAAAAAAAAAAGTTTTATTTTGAGACAGGATCCTGTTCTGTCACTCAGATTGGAGTGCAGTAGTGTGATCGTAGCTCACTGCAAGCTTGAATTCTGGGGCTCAAGCGATCCTTCTGCCTCAGTCTTCTGAATGGGTTAGGACTATAGGCGCACACCACCAAACCCAGCTGATTTTTAATTTTTTTAGGGTTGGGGTCTCACTATGTTGCCAGGGCTGTTCTCGAACTCCTGACCTCAAATAGTACTTCCTCCTGGGCCTTCCAAAGTGTTGAGATGACAAGTGTGAGCCACTGCACCCACCCAGTAGTACTTTTTTTTTTTTTTTTTGAGACGGAGTTTCTCTCTTTGTTGCCCAGGCTGGAGTGTAGTGGCACGATCTCGGCTCACTGCAACCTCCGCCTCCTGGGTTCAAGCAATTCTCCTGTCTCAGCCTCCTGAGTGGCGTGGGATTACAGGCTTCTGCTACCACACCCTGCTAATTTTTTTTTTTTTTTTTTTGTATTTTTAGTAGAGACGGGGCTTCACCATGTTGGCCAGGTTGGTCTCGAACTACTGACTTCAGGTGATCAGCCTGCCTCGGCCTCCCAAAGTGCTGGGATTACAGGTGTGAACCACCGCGCCCGGTCCCCAGTGATATTTTTATGCTGTTCTATGTAACACGACTTTAACAAAATGGAACACATTGTAGTGCGTATTACCTTTATACACTCAATGGATAGAACATTGGATTATGGAAAATACTTAACTTTTATTTCTTCTGGGAAACTAGTAGATCAAATACATATAATTGAAATTATGGTATTTTAGGACAGATTATCACAGTGAGTAATTATACTATCACATATAATTAAAGCAACAAATTATAATGCGCTATAAATAATAGGCATGTTTATAGAATACTGTATATTTTTTTGGCCATTGCTTTAGTTTGCAATGTTGTCAGACCAGTCATCCTCATTTACTTCTAAAAGGAGCATGCTGTCATTTCTACTCTCTCTTTTCTGGGATCCAGTGAGTATTATACTTACCGGCTATATATAT
Organism: Macaca nemestrina; assembly: GCF_043159975.1. Lineage (NCBI taxonomy): Eukaryota > Metazoa > Chordata > Mammalia > Primates > Cercopithecidae > Macaca > Macaca nemestrina. The sequence goes on along the minus strand of NC_092125.1, from coordinate 8,493,684 downwards.
CATACCCACAAAAGCGTTTCTATAAAAGGTGTTATTTTGGTTATTGCAAGTTCCAAATTTGAACAGCAGCATGGTTCGTAGATCAGTAAAATGATGTATTGGAAAGAGCTTTGCCTTCAGCTTATGACTGACATAGCTTCAAGTTGTGGCTTCACAATAGATATGTTTTGTTTCTGTTTTTTTGGGGAAACGTGCAATTTGGTTACAAGCATAGATTGCATAGCGGCCAAGTCAGGGCTTTTAAGGTATGGATCATGCAAATAACACATTGCAGCCATCAACTAATTTCTCATAATCCTCCCCCTTCCACTCCCTCACCCTTCCGAGTCTCCATCGTCTATCATTCCACTCTCTATGTGCATGTGTACACATTTTTTTAGCACCCACTTAGAGTGAGAACAGGTGATGTTTGACTTTCTGTACCTGGCTTGTTTCACTTAAGATAATGACCTCCAGTTTCCTCCATGTTGTTGCAAAATACATGATTCCATTCTTTTTTCTGGCTGGATAGCTCTCCATTGTGTATATATACCACATTTTCTTTATCCATTCATCTGTTGATGGACATTTATGGTAAATATTGCTGTGATAAACAAGGAAATGCAGATGTCTCCTCCATATACGGAATTCCTTTATGTTGTGTGTATGTCCAGCAGTGGGATGTATGAATCCCTTGGTAGTTCTATTTTGAGTTTTTTGAGGAACCTCCATACTGTTTTACCATAATGGCTGTACTAATTTACATTCCCACTGACGGGGTGTAAGAGTTCCTGTTTCTTCACGTCTTCATTGGCATTTGTTATTTTTTGTCTTTTTGGTAACAGCCATTCTAACTGGGGTGAGATGACATCTTATTGTGGTTTTGATTTGCCTTTCTCTTAGTAGTGCTATTGAGCATTTATTCACATACTTGTTGGTCATTTCTATGTCTTCTTTTAAGAAATGTCTATTCAGGCTGGGCACGGTGGCACTTTGGGAGACCAAGGCCAGTGGATCACCTGAGGTCTGGAGTTCGAGACCAGCCTGGCCAATATGGTGAAACCCCATCTCTACTAAAAATACAAAAAAATTAACTGGGCATGGTGGCGGGTGCCTGTAATCCCAGCTACTTGGGAGGCTGAGGCAGGAGAATTGCTTCAACCCTGGGGGCAGAGGTTACAGTGAGCTGATATCATGCCACTGTACTCCAACCTGCACAGCAAGAGCGAAACTCTGTCTCAAAAAAAAAAAAAAAAAGAAAAGAAAAGAAAAAAGAAATGCTTATTCAAATCCTTTGTTCACTTTTTATTTTTCTATTGTTTTTATTTTTTATTTTTATTTCAGTAGTTTTTGGAGGTACAGGTGGTTTTTAATTACATGGATAAGTTCTTTTAGTGGTGATTTCTGATATTTTAGTGCACCAGTCATCCAAGCAGTGTATACTGCACCCCATATATAGTCTTTTATCCCTCACCCCTCTCAGCCTTTCCCCAAAGTCCTCAAAGTTCATTATGTGATTCTTATTCCTTTGCATCCTCATAGCTTAGCTCCCACTTATAAGTGAGAACATGCAATATTTGGTTTTCTGTTCCTGAGTTACTTCTCTTAGAATAATGGCCTCCAGTTCCATCCAAGTTGCTGCAAAAGATATTATTTTATTCCTTTTAATGGCCGAGTAGTATTCCATCGTGTATATAAACCACATTTTCTTTTTCTTTTCTTTTTTTTTTTTTTTTTTTTTTGAGACAGAGTCTCGCTTAGTCGCCCAGGCTGGAGTGCAATGGTGCCATCTCGGCTCACTGCAAGCTCCGCCTCCCAGGTTCACGCCATTCTCCTGCCTCAGCCTCCCGAGTAGCTGGGACTACAGGCGCCCGCCGCCTCGCCCGGCTAATTTTTTGCATTTTTAGTAGAGACGGGGTTTCACCGTGTTAGCCAGGATGGTCTCGATCTCCTGACCTCGTGATCCGCCCGCCTCGGCCTCCCAAAGTGCTGGGATTACAGGCGTGAGCCACCGCGACCGGCTGCCACATTTTCTTTATTCATTGGTTAATGGGCAACTAGGCTGGTTCCACATCTTTGCAATTGCTAATTGCGCTGCTATAAACATACATCTGCAAGCGTCGTTTCCATACAATGAATTCTTTTCCTTTGGGTACATACCCAGTAGTGGGATTTTAGATTAAATGGTAGTTCTACTTTTAGTTATTTAAGGAATCTCCACACTGTTTTGCATAGTGGTTGTACTAACTTACATTCCCACCATCAGTGTTCCCTTTACCTTTTTGTGTGTGTGTGTGTGTGACAGAGTTTCACTCTTGTTTTCCAGGCTGGAGTGTAGTGGGTGATCTTGGCTCACTGCAACCTCCACCTCCCAGGTTCAGGTGATTCTCCTGCCTCAGCCTCCTGAGTAGATAGGATTACAGGCACCTGCCACCACGCCCAGCTAATTTTTTGTATTTTTAGTAAAGACAGCATTTCCCATGTTGGGCAGGCTGGTCTCGAACTCCTGACCTCAGGTGATCTGCCCACCTCGGCCTCCCAAAGTGCTGGGATTACAGGCGTGAGCCACTGCAGCCGGCCTAAGTGTTCCCTTTTCACCACATCCATGTCAACATCTATAATAGACAAGTTTTGACCCCTAGAAAATAACTTGACTCTTTTCAACCATATTTCCCTTCGCATCTCTCTTAAGGTTGTAGAGAAGACTGTAATAGTAAATTATTAGGAAAACTTCAAAATAGGAGAATAAATTATTATCTTCTAACAATCTTCCCAATCATCAGAAACAAACCCATGTATATGGCTTCAGAAGTAACTCAATTATGTGCATGTTCATTTCTCACCTGAAGACATAGTTATTATCTGCTTAGGTCTTCTTACTCAAATCTTGCCTCTGGCAATATGTTTGAGCCTAGTACCTCCATTTTAAAGCAAATAATTCGAGTTTTGTTTTGTTTTGTTTTGTTTTGTTTGAGATGGAGTCTTGCTTTTGTTCCCCAGGCTGGAGTGAAATGGCCCGATCTCAACTCTCTACAACCTCTGCCTCCTGCGTTCAAGCAATTCTCCTGCCTCAGCCTCCCAAGTACCTGGGATTACAGGAATGCCCCCACCAGGCCTGGGCAAATTTTTGTATTTTTAGTAGAAATGGGGTTTCACCATGTTGGCCAGGCTGACCTCAGGTGATCCACCCGCCTTGGCCTCCCAAACTGCTGGGATTATAGGCGTGAGCCATCATGCCTGGCCAAATAATTTGATTATTAGATAAAACAATCATCAACGCCTCTGTTTTCATGTCTAGTGGACTCCATTCTTAGCCCATCAAATCCACATGGAGCAATGGTTTGATCTGCAAACAAAAAAGCTGCTTGATTTTAAAAAAAAAAGATAACTCCTTGTGATGTGACCATTATTCAAAATAGTCTGCAAATATCCGATGTGTGGTTCAAGCTCTAGTCAAGTGAAGTGAGTAATTTTCAGTCACTTGTCCAGTGGTTGAACCAGGAGATAGTAAATATTTATAGGTTTATCCTGGGGTGCTGGCTAACAGAGTGCCTGGACTGCCTTTTAGAGCAAATAAACAAGGATCTTCTGCAATGTTTAAACTCATCCAGTATTTCTCAGCCAGCTTCTCTCTTTCCTCTTCACAATGATTATACACCACTCGTTTCCAACCACATTTTGATTGTCCTGCTGTTAAATTATAACAATTAATTTACAGAGAACAAGAGTTGTTTTCTTTTTCTCTCGACCACATGTTTAGATTATATGAGCCAATGTGTTTATACCATTTTTTGCTCCTTACTTTGCTTATTTCATCTCAATAGGTCACCGCAATGTTTGCTTTTGTTCATTAAGCTTTTTGAACATCATGCAAAACATTGTAACAGACAAGAATTTAAACAGTAGAATACATAAACTGATCAAGTCATTTCATCTGAGATCAAATATCTAATTTTCAAGAGACTTGAATTTGAGAGAGAATGGATTTTATGAGATTCTGAGAACTCACAAAGAGTTTAACTTCCTGTTTAAATACTTCATTGATTATGTTAATAAAATCGTGTCTGTTGCAAGGATATTGCAACCAAGTGTCTTGTTTGTTTATTTTATTTTTTTAAAGTTTATGTGTGAGTCTTCAATACTAATCCTACAATTTTACAGCTGGGGGTGATCTAAGAATTCATCTTTCTAGCCCAAACTTCTTATTTTACAGATAAGGAAACCAAGGGTCTGGGAGGTTGTAAGGGTCATACTCTGGACTTAGAGACTGTTAGTGACAATGTGGTATGTTTTTCCAAGATGAGCCTCTTAGCTTTTCTGATAATATTTAAGTCTTTGGCCTCATGAGCACTGGGTTTATAATTTCAAAATAATTGGGGATGGAGAGGAAATGTTATTTTTTAAAATCCCTAAAGCATGGTGTTTAACCTTCTTTTTTTTTTTTTTTAGTGGTGTCTTGCTCTGTCTCCCAGGCTGGCAGGCTGGAGTGCAGTGGTGCGATCTCGGCTCACTGCAAGCTCTGCTTCCCAGGTTCACATCATTCTCCTGTTTCAGCCTCCGGAGTAGCTGGGACTACAGGCACCCGCCACCACACCCAGCTAATTTTTTGTATTTTTAGTAGAGACGGGGTTTCACAGTGTTAGCCAGGATGGTCTTGATCTCCTGACTTCGTGATCTGCCCGCCTCGGCCTCCCAAAGTGCTGGGATTACATGTGTGAGCCACCGCACCCAGTCTTTCTTTTGGTCATAATTGCTTTGAGAATCTGTTGGAAACTCAAACCCTCTTGATTCAAAAAAAACCTCACATACACTCAGAAATTCACAATCAATTTTATAGAATCCATAGACTCCCAAACCCTTAATTCTAGATTCATGTATGTGTTAACAAATGTTTATCAGAACAATGGTTGCCTAATTCTATTTCTATATTTGAATCAATTTAGATCATCAATAACATTTGAAGTAATGTGGTGGTTATTCAATAAATGATATCATTTGTTGAATACATTAAGATGTAGGAATACTAGGAAGATAATTATAATTGTTATAAAGTAAAATAACTGATTTACAATGAGTAAAATTAACACACTGCAAAATATTGTTTTTGATTCCATTACATCACTGTCAAAAATAATGCAGCTCTTCCTATCAATTTCTTTCTTTTTTTTTTTTTGAGACGGAGTCTCACTCTGTCACCTAGGCTGGAGGGCGGTATCATGACCTTGGCTCCTGCAACCTCTGCCTCCTGTGTTCAAGCGATTCTCTTGCTTCAGCCTCCCGAGTGGCTGGGATTACAGGTGCACGCCACACGTCACGACACCCAGCTAAGTTTTTGTATTTTTAGTAGAGATGGGATTTCACCATGTTGGCCAGGTTGATCTTGAACTCCTGACCTCAAGTGATCCGCCCGCCTCGGCCTCTCAAAGTGCTGGGATTACAGGCATGGGCCACCACACCCAGCCAATTTCTTTTCTTTCTTTTCATTTTTTTTGAGGCACAGTCGCACCCTGTTGCCCCAGGCTGGAGTGCAGTGGCATTATCTCGGTTCACTGCCACCTCCTTCTTTTAGGTTCAAGTGATTCTCCTGCCTCAGCCACCACGTAGCCGGAATCACAGCCATGCACTACCATGTCTGGCTAATTTTTGCATTTTTAGGAAAGACAGGGTTTTATCATGTTGGCCAGGGTGGTCTTGAACTCCTGAGCTCAAGTGATCTGTCCACCTTGGTCTCTCAAAGTGCTAGGATTACAGGCATGAGCCACTGTGCCTGGTCCTCTTTCTTATCAATTTGAATTCACTCATGTAAACAGGTTCTGTCTGACAAAATGGGATGCTTTATAGGTAACACAGAATATATATTCAGGAGATTCCCTAACATGTATCTGAGAAATTTCAATAGCAAATACTGCTGATCAACACTTAGGTACAGGAGTGCAACCGTAGATCATAGCAATGTGTCATCTGCTCTTCAGTGGCTAAACTGAAGCTGTTACCAGGTTGTGAGGAGACTTCTTTTGAGGTGGGGAGACTGGCTTGAATTTTTCATCATGAGGCTATTTCTATCAAATTTGCATTGATCAAATATTCCTGCTACAAATATCGGCTGTGGTATTGTCAGGGCAGTTATGAGGGAAAATGTTCACACTTAAACATAAGAAGAAAGGGCTGGACACAGTGGCTCATGCCTGTAGTCCCAGCACTTTGGGAGGCTGAGGCAGGCAGATCACCTGAGGTCAGAAGTTCAAGACTAGCCTGGCCAACACGGTGAAACCCTATCTCTACCAGAAATACAAGAAATTAGCCGGGCGCCGTGGTGGGTGCCTGTAATCCCAGCTATGCGGGAGGCTGAGGCAGAAGAATCACTTGAACCCAAGAGGTGGAGGTTGCAGTGAGCTACGATTGTGCCACCGCACTCCAGCCTGGATGACAGGAGCAAGAGTGTCTCAAAAACAAAACAAAACAAAAAAAAAAACAAAAAAAAACAACAAAAAAAAGAGAGGCCTTAGGTTAAAAGGACCTAAATTAGCAGTCTCTAATCCAGTTGCTCCTGACGGTCATCCCATCAAGATAACAAATAAGAGGGACAAATTACCATACAAAAAAATACAATTCTGGATGGAATTGCTACCTGAAAAATCAACTACATTAAATTAATTGAAAAATGTCTAATGAAAAACATGCGTTTGGGAGGCCTAGGTGGGTGGATCACTTGAAGCCAGGAGTTTGGGACCAGCCTGGCCAACACAGCAAAACCCCATCTCTACTAAAAATACAAAAAATTAGCTGGGCATAGTTTAGCATCTACATGCTTTTAATTTTTTGTTTTTATTTGTTTATTTTTTTGGAGACAGGGTCTCGCTGTATCACCCAGGCTGGAGTCCAGTGACATCTCAGCTCACTGCAACCTCCTCCTCCCGGGTACAAGCAATTCTCATGCCTCAGCCTCCACACGCCTGTAGTCCCAGCTACTCAGGAGGCTGAGGCACGAGAATTGCTTGTACCTGGGAGGTGGAGGTTGCAGTGAGCTGAGATGCCACTGCACTCCAGCCTGGGTGATAGAGCGAGGCTCTGTCTCCAAAAAGATAAATAAATAAAAATAAAAACTAAAAAGCATGCAGATGCTAGAGTTATTCCACCAAAACAGACCAATACTGATTGCCTGAAATTAGGTCGGGAAACATTTTATCTCTCTTTTTTAAAAACAATTAATTAATTTTTTACATTGTAATTAGGCATATTTATGAGGTATAACTTGATGTTTTGATCCATATATATTCTGTATAATGATCAAATTAGGGTACTTAGTATGTTCATCATCTCATGCATTTATCATTCCTTTATGGTGAGAACATTCAAAAGCCTCTCTTCTACCTGTTTGGTAATATGCTGTCTCTTCTCTCAGTTCCTTTCTCCTTACACCCAGCCAGGGACTCTCAGAGGAGAAGCAGGCAGAAAGATGAAGGCAGAGGAGACATCAGTGCATTAGGTTGCCTTGCAGGGGAAAGCCTCCCATGCCAAGAGCAAGAAGTAGATGAAGAAAGTGTTGGTGGATATACTTGTTGAGAATCATGGTTGTCAACAAGTACTTAGTGTTCTCTCAGGTCACCAGGCAACGTAATAGAAGATCCGCTGTCATTCCAGCTGAATGACAGTTTTCCAGAGTTTGGAGCTGGTTGGCAGATGCTCACGTCAACCCACCTTCCCTCAATAGATAGGAAAAGTGGATTCCTCCAGAATCAACATGAACAGAACGAGCCGAGAGTAATCCAGGCAGGCCGCCGACTTTGGAATGGTGAGATCTTTTGTCATTCTCGAGTTAAAAGGGATAAAAAAGGGGGGGATATGTGATAAAATGCTACAGAGTCAGGGACCAGAACTATTAGCATCTTACAGAATTTGATTAAGAGGCGACCTCAGAACAGGCCTTACTTTAGGCCCAGGAAAAGTTTTCGGAAAACAGCTGAACAGTTTGGCAGAATGTTAGAAGATATAACCTGTATGTAACAGAAGCAGAAAGCCATACGGAGAGAGTGATTTAAAATGAGCAGTTGCAGAATAAGATTAAAAAGCTGGGTGAGAGTACTAAGAGAGACAAGAAACTGAAGGTCCAATATTGGATTGAAATTTGTATTGCAGAGAGAAAGACAGAAATGAGACTCCAGAGAAACAAATCAATGATGCGGAGGACAAGCTTTTCCCTTCCATGAGGCAGAGAAAAATAAAATGTATGAAAATGATGAAAGAGAAGACATTGTGAGACAACGTACATGGAGATAGCTGGGAATTTTGAGCGGCTCTGAGGAAAATGCGCCCCTCCACTCCAAATTATAAGCAGTACTCAAAGATGTATTTGAGGAAATCATCTAACGTGATTGAAATCTGTGTATGTAGACTTTTCAGTCTGACTACGTTTCTAGGAAAAAAATACGTAAGAGAAACACACTAGACAAATTCAAGCAAATTGTTTGGAAATGAGACAAAGGGAAAAAATGGTAAATACTTAGGCAGAGAGAATAACATGTTTACTTTGAAAAGTGCTGTACGTGTATTAGACTGACCTCAAACTTCTCCACGCAATGGAAGGATTTATAAATGTTTAATTAAAACATACTGTGATTAGGCCGGGCGCGGTGGCTCAAGCCTGTAATCCCAGCACTTTGGGAGGCCGAGACGGGCGGATCACGAGGTCGGGAGATCGAGACCATCCTGGCTAACCCGGTGAAACCCCGTCTCTACTAAAAAATACAAAAAAAAAAAAAAAACTAGTCGGGCGCGGTGGCGGGCGCCTGTAGTCCCAGCTACTTTGGAGGCTGAGGCAGGAGAATGGCGTGAACCCGGGAGGCGGAGCTTGCAGTGAGCTGAGATCCGGCCCCTGCACTCCAGCCCGGGCGACAGAGCGAGACTCCGTCTCAAAAAAAAAAAAAAAAAAAAAAAAAAACATACTGTGATTTAGACGCCGGGCGCGGTGGCTCACGCCTGTAATTCCTGCACTTTGGGCGGCCGAGGCGGACACATCACTTGAGGCGAGGAGTTTGAGCGCAGCCTGGCCAACGTGGCAAAATTCCGTCCCTACTAAAAATACAAAAATTAGCAGGGAGTGGTAGTGTAGGCCTGTAATCCCAGCTACTAGGGAGGCTGAGGCAGGAGAATGGCTTGAACCCAGGGGGCGGAGGTTGCAGTGAGCCAAGATTGTACCACTGCACTCCAGCCTGGGCGACAGAGTGAGACTCTGTCTCAAAAAAAAAAAAAAAAAAAAAATTGTGATTTAGAATTTTATGACATTCATTCATTACATTCATTGACTTTTATGTGGGAGGAAACCTGAAATACATTTTCAAATATACTATTAGTGTATTTGAAGAATACCTTAAAAAATGATGTCATCAGGCCATGGCTTGAAAGGTTTTGAAGTGAGCATTGAAAACCACCAAGTCTAGATGATTACTGTACATTTCATTCCAAAAGGATATATCATACTATTCAAAAGTATGTAAGTATATATCGTAAGTATATATCAAAACTATACAGGTATTCTTGAAAGATAAACTATTTTGTTAAGATTATTTAAAAAATAATCTGCTTTCAGTGCCTTCAAAATTGTTATGAATAGAATTTGTGAACAAGACAAATAAAAATCTTTGTTACAGAAGACACACACACAAAGGAAACAGCAGAAAAACACCAAAAATCAGAAAATGTTAAATCACATATTAACATGTTCATGATATGATATTAAGTGTAAACATCAGAGCACAAGTCTATATACATGCTATGAACTTAATTTCATTTAAAAATTATATACATACATAGATACCTAAATATATACACAGATACTTAGATGATAAAGTTATAGATTGTTTTTAGTTTCACTGTATATTTTTATATATCTTTCAATAATTAACAGGTCTTGGCCGGGCGCGGTGGCTCAAGCCTGTAATCCCAGCACTTTGGGAGGCCGAGACGGGCGGATCATGAGGTCAGGAGATCGAGACCATCCTGGCTGACACAGTGAAACCCCGTCTCTACTAAAAAATACAAAAAAACTAGCCGGGCGAGGTGGCAGGCACCTGTAGTCCCAGCTACTCGGGAGGCTGAGGCAGGAGAATGGCGTGAACCCGGGAGGCGGAGCTTGCAGTGAGCCAAGACCACGCCACTGCACTCCAGCCTGGGTGGCAGAGCGAGACTCTGTCTCAAAAAAAAAAAAAAAAAATAATAATAATAATAATTAACAGGTCTTATTTTCATATCCAGAAAGTAGAAAAAAACCTTTTTTTTTTTTTGAGACAAGGTCTCGCTGTTACCCAAGCTGTAATGCTAGGCTCAGACAATCCTTCGAAGCCTTCCAAGGAGCTGGGACTCCACACCTACTCCACACGCGTACCACCACACCTAACTCATTTTTATATTTTTTGCAATGGCAGGTTTTTGCCATGTTGCCCAGGCTGGCCTTGAAGTCCTGGGCTCAAGTGATCTGCTCACCTCAGCCTCCCAAAGTGCTAGGATTATAGGCATGAGCCATAACACCTGGCTGAAAAAACAGCTTTTAAGAAAATTGATAAGAATATTAAGGAATTGGCTGAGGTAAAGAAACTTGATCTCCAGCCCAGTTTCAGCCCCCTTTCAGTCCTCTGAGTCTAAAGATAAAGGCTGTAAAAACTTTGTCTTATATTTGACATTTTGCCTTTTATTGCAGTTTGTATTGCACACAGGGTGAGTACATTAGCAGTTTGTTTCTTCTGAGTGCTTAGTAAAGAGCTGTTTTAAAATTCACTTTCAGGTTCGGTGCAGTGGCTCACGCCTATAATCTCAGCACTTTGGAGGTTGAGGCAGGAGGATTGCTTCAGTCCGGGAGTTCAAGACCAAACTGGCCAACATAAGGAGACCCTGTCTCTTATTAAAAAGTATAACCTTCATGAACATCAGTGCAAAAATCCTCAAAAAAGTACTGGCAAACCAAATCCAGCAGCACATTAAAAAGCTTATTCACCTCGATAAAGTAGGCTTAATTGATAAAGTAGGATGCAAGATTAGTTCAACATACGCAAATCAATAAATGTGACTTATCTCATAAGCAGAACTAAAGACAAAACCATGATTATCTCAATAGATGCAGAAAAGGCCTTTGATAAAATTCATCATCCCTTTATGTTAAAAACTTCCAGTAAATTAGATATTGAAGGAACATACCTTAAAATAATAAGAGCCAGATATGACAAACCCACAGCCAATATCATACTGAATGGGCAAAAGCTGGAAGCTTTCCCCTTGAAAACCTGCACAAGACAAGGATGCCCTCTCTCACCACTCCTATTTAACATAGTATTAGAAGTTCTGACCAGGGCAATCAGGCAAGAGAAAGAAATAAAGCGTATTCAGATAGGAAGAGAGGACATCAAACTATCTTTGTTTCAGATGACATGATCCAAAACCCCATCGTCTCAGCCCAAAAGCTTCTTAAGCTGATACACTTAAGCAAAATCTCAGGATACAAAATCAATGTGCAAAAATCACTAGCATTTCTATATACCAACAACAGCCAAGCAGAGGGTCAAATAATGAATGAACTCCCATTCACAATTGCTGCAAAAAGAATAAGATACCTTGGAATACAGCTAACAAGGGAAGTGAAGGACCTCTTCAAGGAGAACTACAACTCACTGCTCAAATAAATCAGAGAGGACACAAACAAATGGAAAAACATTCCCTGCTCATGGATAGGAAGAATCAATATTGTGAAAATGGCCATACTGCCCAAAGCAATTTATAGATTCAATGCTATTCCCATTAAACTACCATTGACATTCTTCACAGAATTATAAAAGCTACTCTAAAATTCATATGGAACCAAAAAAGAGCCCAAATAGCCAAGACAATCCTAAGCAAAAAGAGCAAGGCTGGAGGCATCACACAACCCAACTTCAAACTATGCTACAAGGGTACACTAACCAAAACAGCATGGTACTGGTACAAGAACAGACACATAGACCAATGGAACAGAATAGAGAACCCAGAAATAAGACCGAACACCTACAACCATCTGATCTTTGACAAGCCTGATAAAAATCAGCAATAGGTAAAAGATTCTCTATTTAATAAATGGTGTTGGGAGAAATGGCTAGCCATATGCAGAAAATTGAACCTGGATCCTTTCCTTAAACCATATACAAAAATCAACTCAAGATGGATTAAACCCTTAAATGTAAAACACAAAACTACAAAAAACCCTAGAAGAAAACTTAGGACATAGGCATGGGAAAATATTTCATGATGAAGATGGCAAAATCAATTGCAACAAAAGCAAAAATTGACAAATAGGATCTAATGAAACTAAAGAGCTTCTGCACAGCAAAAGAAACTATCATCAGAGTAAACAGACAACCTACAGAATGGGAGAAAATTTTTACAATTTACCCATTTGACAATGGTCTAATATCCAGGAACTTAAACAAATTTACAAGAAAAAAAAACCCATTAAAAAGTTAGCAAAAGACATAAACGGACACTTTTTCCTTCCTTCCTTCCCTTCCTTCCTTCTCTCCTTCCTTCCTTCTTTCCTTCCTTCCTTCCTACTTTCCTTCCTTCCTTCCTTCCTTCCTTCCTCCCTCCCTCCTTTTCTTTTCTTTTTCTCTTCTCTTCTTTTCTTCTCTTTTTGTCTTTCCTTCCTTCCTTCCTTCCTTTCTCTCTCTCTCTCTCTCTCTCTCTCTCTCTCTTTCATTTTTGCTTTTAGGCGGAGCCTTGCTCTGTCGCCCATGGAATGCAGTGGCGATCTCGGCTCACTGCAAGCTCTGCCTCCCGGGTTCACGCCATTCTCCTGCCTCAGCCTGCTAGGTAGCTGTGACTACAGGCACCTGCCACCACGCCCGGCTAATTTTTTGTATTTTTTTGTAGAGACAGGCAGGTTTCACCATGCTAGCCAGGATGGTTTGGATCTCCTGACCTCAGGTGATCTGCCTACCTCGGCCTCCCAAAGTGCTGGGATTGCAGGTGTGAGTCACTGCGCCCGGCCTCAGTATACACTTCTTAAAAGAAGACATACAGGCGGCCAACAGACATTCTAAAAGAAGCTCAACATCGTTGATCATTAGAGAAATGCAAATCAAAACCACAATGAGATACCATTTCACACTAGTCAGAATGGCTATTGTTAAAAAGTGAAAAAAAAATTGATGCTGGTGTGTTTGTGGAGAAAAAGGAATGCTTTTACAGTGTTGGTGGGAGTGTAAATTAAACCATTGTGGAAGACAATGTGGCGATTCCTCAAAGACCGAGAACCAGAAATACCACTTGACCCAGCAATCCCATTACTGGGTATATGCCCAAAGGAATATAAATCATTTTATTGTAAAGATGCATGCATGTGTGTGTTCATTGCAACACTGTTCACGATAACACGATAGCAAAGACATGTAATCAACCTAAATACCTATCAATGATAGATTGTAAAAAGAAAATGTGGTACATACATACCATGGAATACTATACGGCCATAAAAAGGAATAAGATTATGTCCTATGCAGGGACGGGGATGAAACTGTAAGCCATTATTCTCAGCAAACTAAGGCAAGAAGAGAAAATCAAAGCATGTTCTCACTTTTAATTGGGAGCAGAATGATAAGAACACATGGACACATGCAGTGGGGAACAATATACCCTGGGGTCTGTTGGGGTTGAGGGTGGGAGGAGAGAGAGCATGAGGAAGAATAGCTAATGGATGCTGGGCTTAATACCTAGATAATGGGATGATCTGTGCAGCGAATCCCCATGGCACACGTTTAACTATGTAACAAACCTGCACATCCGGCACATGTAACCCTGAAAATAAAAGTAGGAAATAAAGGAAATAAAAGTAATTTTAAAAATTAAAACATTCACTTTCAAAATGATCTTTATTATTTTATAACAAGAAATGTTTAAAACAAATTGACTATTAAATGTGCTTTATTTGCCCCCATCAAACAAACAACAAAAAGCTAAACCTATGTAGGCTTGTGTTTTATTGTTTGAATTTTTGTTTTTCGTAAGTCCAAACTCTTAGGATTCCTGTGGGCCTGTTTTGTATTTGAAATTTCATGCTTTGGCAAAAGCACTAGATTCCTTTGAGGAATACTGGGGCCTACTGTGAGCAATAATCTTTGTCAGAGATTCCATGATTGGCACATCTTGTCTTCAGCTAGGAGATTGTTACGGTGTTTGTGGAACCATTCAGTCTTTCCAATTCAAGAAACTACTAGAGGTAAAGTCCAGTAATACTGTGACCTTTTTTTACATATGCATATCATGCCAATGGTGCCCTGTGATTTCACTGGCTTGTAGGCAATTCACTATTTGCACTTATGAGAAACAACTGGATGTTTCAAGATAAGTCAGGCTATTCTCAGACATGCTATAAGCACGAGAATGTGTCCAGAGTTTTGGTTTGCATTTTTCCACATCAGTGGGCTAAAATTGGACTTGTGTTAACATAATTAATCTCTATACATGTGGAATAAGAATTTTCTTACAATGTTAGGACAATAACTCTTCTCTTTTCAAAGTCAGCAATACTAAAGATTGCCTTGTTGTCTTTTTATCCAACTCATTTATTTTTCTAGTGTTACATAGAACTAATGAATCTTGAATATTGAGTCCAGCTTTCCCCTTTTAGTGAGAACAAATTGATTAAAGTGTCTGTGTTAGTATTTGTGTCACTGGAATTTATGCTGCCAAAGAATAATGCTTTCCAGTATTAAGAGAGAGAGAGAGGAACTGAGTGTGGAGCTGTCAAACGTGCATGTACCCTTGACCTCACTGTCCTTTCCCTCTTTCTTTCTTTCTTTCTTTCTTTCTTTCTTTCTTTCTTTCTTTCTTTCTTTCTTTCTTTCTTTCTTTCTTTCTTTCTTTCTTTCTTTCTTTCTCTTTTTCTTTCTTTCTTTCTTTCTTTCTTTCTTTTTCCTTCCTTCCTTCCTTCCTTCCTTCCTTCCTTCCTTCCTTCCTTCCTTCCTTCCTTCCTTCCTTCCTTCCTTCCTTCCTTCCTTCTTTCTTTTTTCTTTCTTTCTTTGAGTCTTGCTCTGTCGCCAGGGCTGGAGTGCAATAGCGTGATCTCAGCTCACTGCAACCTCCACCTCCCAGATTCAAGCGATTCTCCTTCCTCAACCTCCCAAGTAAATGGGATTACAGACACCCACTGCCACACCCAGCTAATCAGCTAATTTTTTGTATTTTTAGTAGAGACAGGGTTTCATTATGTTGGCCAGGCTGGTCTCGAACTCCTGACCTCGTGATCTGCCCACCTTGACATCCCAAAGTTCTGGAATTACAGGCATGAGCCACTACACCTGGCCAACCCTCCCCATTTTCTCAGGTGATGGCTGATTATGCTGTAGGTGGGAGGGAGGGCAGTTATAAACTTTTAAAAGAGAAGTCCTGTGTATCAGTTAGTATTTTCATCTTATTGAAATAATGGTACATAACATACACTCCCAAAATCAGTGTCTTAAAGTCACGGTCATTTATTTCTTCAGGACATGCTGGTTGGCTATGGTGACTCTGAGTCTGTGGCTGAGCTCATTCATGAGTTTGTGAGAAGGCTTGAGTTTCTCGATTTAGCTGGGGCACAGCCAGGCAGTTCAGCTTTAAGCTTTAAGCTGTAGGTTTGTGGATTGGTCAGGAAGCGGCTCCACATGTTTCTCATCCTTCTTGGAGCAGCAGGCCAACTAGGCGAGCTCTTCCAATGGCATAACAAGAGATTATGAGCACGCTGAGCCAAGCAAATGCATCTAAAGTCCCTGCTTGCATCATGTCTGCTAATATCCCCCAAGCCAAAGAAAGCCACAAGGCCAAACTCAAGGCCAAGAAGGAAGGGAAGTAGCTTTCTGCCATAGTAGTTAGAAGGTTGAAAGCAGGAGAACTTTTTGAACAAGAATTGAATCTGTGACACTTCAGGAGGTTTAAATACTAGTTGAAGAAACTACTTCTGCCAGGCGTGGTGGCTCATGCCTGTAATTCCAGCACCTTGGGAGGCCGAGGTGGGTGGGTCATCTAAGATCAGATGTTCAAGACCAGCCTGGTCAATGTGGTGAAACTCCTTCTCTACTAAAAATACAAAAAATAGCCGGGTGTGGTGGCCCATACCTGTAAATCCCAGCTACTCAGGAGGCTGAGGCAGGAGAATTGCTTGAACCTGGGAGGCAGAGGTTGCAGTGAGCCAAGATTGTGCCACTGAACTCCAGCCTGGGCAACAGAGTGAGACTCTATCTCAAAAAAAAAAACCAAAACAAAATAAAACCAAAAATAGCAACAACAAGAACAAAAAACAAACAAACAAACAAAAACAGGAAGAAGAAGACTACTTCTAGCCATGTTGACATGGCTTCTATCAAACTAATTCCCATATTGGGAACCATCATAAAAACTGGATAAAATTAAAAAGAAAACAACTGGCCAGGTGTGGTGGCTTACACCTGTAATCCCAGCACTTCTGGGAGGCCGAGGTGGGCGGATCACTTGAGGTCAGGAGTTTGAGACCAGCCTGGTCAACATGGTGAAACCCCGTCTCTACCAACAATACAAAAATTAGCTGGGCACGGTGGCACATGCCTGTAATCCCAGCTACTCAGGAGGCTAAGACAGAAGAATCGCTTGAACCCAGGAGGCGGAGGTTGCAGTGAGCCAAGATTGTACCACTGCACTCTAGCCTGGGGGACAGAGTGAAACCCTGTCTCAAAAAAATAATAATAATAAATAAAAAATAATATCAGCAAATAAGAAAATATTTTGAAATGAATGATAATGAGAAATGGTACATAATGTGAGGGATGCACCTGAAGGCCTAGAGTGAAATATAAATGCACATATTAGAAAAGAAAAAAAATCTAAAAAATGTCTAATATTCAGCTGGGCGCCATGGCTCACACCTGTAATCCCAGCACTTTGGGAGGCCAAGATGGGTGGATCACAAGGTCAGGAGTTCGAGACCAGCCTGGCCAATATGGTGAAACCTGGTCTCTACCAAAAATACAAAAATTAGCCAGGCGTGGTGGCAGATGCCTGTAGTCCCAGCTCCTTGAGAGGCTGAGGCAGAAGAATCGCTTGAACCCGGGAGGCGGAGCTTGCAGTGAGCCAAGATCACACCTCTAAACTCCAGCATGGACAACAGAGCAAGAGTCTGTCTCAAAAAAAAAAAAAAAAAAAAAAAAAAGTCTAATATTCATCAAATAAGCTAGAAAAAGGATATTAAACTCAAAGAAAAATAAGAAATGAAATAATGCTGACAGCAGATATCAAAGAGCAAACATAATAAAAAGGAAATCAATAAAGCCAAAGTTGAGTTTGAAAATTCTAGTAAGATGTAAATTACTAGAGACTGGGCGTGGTGGCTCATGCCTATAATCCTAGCACTTTGGGAGGCCGAGGTGGGCGGATCACCTGAGGTCAAGAGTTCGAGACCAGCCTGACTAACATGGAGAAACCCTGCCTCTACTAAAAATACAAAATTAGCCTGGTGCGGTGGCACATGCCTGTAATCCCAGCTACTAGGGAGGCTGAGGCAGGAGAATCGCTTGAACCTGGGAGTCGGAGGTTGCAGTGAGCCGAGATCACGCCACTGCACTCCAGCCTGGGCAACAAGAGCAAAACTCCGTCTCAAAATAAAAAAAAGATATAAATTACTAGAAAAACTGATATCATAAAAATAGGAAAACACAAATTGACAGATTGACCACAAATCTTACAGATATTAAAGCAGTTAATAAAATAATCTAATGAGCAAGTTACACTAAAATTTAAAGAGTTATTGTCAAATGGACACGCTTCTTCGAACAAAAAGGATTACTGAATAAAATCAAAATAAGAAGAAAAATAAAATCTGGCATGTGTTTCCGTAAACTACTCCCATCTCTCCCTGCCACAAAATTCTAGGCCCAGATTTTTTTACTCATCAATTCTTCTAACATTTAAGGAAGAATCTCCTCCAGATAATAGAAAATGTGGGAACACTTCTCTTTTTCTCTCTTTTTTTTTTTTTTTTTGAGACAGAGTCTTGCTCTGTCGCCCAGGCTGGAGTGCAGTGGCACCATCTCGGTTCACTGCAAGCTCTGCCTCCCGGGTCACCCCATTCTCCTGCCTCAGTCTCCGGAGTAGCTTGGACTACAGGCACCCGCCACCAGGCCCCGCTAATTTTTTTTGTATTTTTAGTAGAGACGGGGTTTCACCATGTTAGTCAGCATGGTCTTGATCTCCCGACCTCATGATCCACCTGCCTCGGCCTCCCAAAGTGCCGGGATTACAGGCGTGAGCCACCGTGCGCCACCCACTTCTCTTTTTCTGTAGGGTAGTAAAGGTGAATAGACATGAGAAAGGTTTCAAAGGTGTTATTAACATTCTGTGTCTTGATCTGGGAGGTGGTTTTACAGGGGTATTCCCTTTGTAAAATTCAGTGAGCTCTGTATTGTACTTAACATTTGTGCACTTTGTGTGAGTTATATTTCATAAAATTTTGCCAAGATATGGGTAATGTAGTGATAAAATTCTATATAATATAATTTCATTGTATATATACAGATAACATTATTATATATTATGTATATGTGCATACATGTAATATAATCTGTATATCTGTGTGCATATATATAACATATAGCAACATATATCTGTACCTACAGACATAAAGCATTATTTTAATATGTTTTTAAAATATTATATATACACACATATATAATGTTCTAATAAATAGTAGCAGAGCCAACTTTTTTTCTTATGCTACTTCAAATGATGTGATTTTTGTTCCCTTATATGACATCACTGCTAACTTCAGGGCCAGTTCCTAAATAAATATATATATATTTTTATAATATATATATATTATACTTTT
The DNA here is from genome assembly GCF_043159975.1 of Macaca nemestrina. NCBI lineage: Eukaryota > Metazoa > Chordata > Mammalia > Primates > Cercopithecidae > Macaca > Macaca nemestrina. Next base: position 8,474,858 of record NC_092125.1, on the reverse strand, counting down.
TTTTAGAAATAGAGATGAGGTCGTGCTATGTTGCTGAGGCTGGCCTCAAACTCCTGGTCTCAAGTGATCTTCCTACCTTGGCCTCCCAAAGGGCTGGGGTTACAGGCATGAGCCATGACGCCCAGGCCAGTCCCTTAATTTGAAAGCACAGTTCTTCCTATAGTCATTAGATAATATGATTACTATCACACCTGTATAGTAACAAAGTATCCTCTAGAAATATTTTTTGATTATAGTCTGAACACAAAAATTTGATCCTATATTCTTAGACATAACTGAAATCAGTGATGAATATGGATGCTATTTCGCTTACCCATTTAATTTGTGCCCATGTGCAAATCAACTCAGGTGTTGGTAACGACTATTGTGTGGACAGGAGCTCCGAGATAAGTGCCGGTAACAATTAATGTACAGGATTGTATCAAAAAAACAAGTTGTCCACGCTATAAACTTCACTGGAACACAAAAGAACTATCGGAATTGTCTCTTATCGTCAAACACATCACTGTCCTTTGAAATCAAGGAGTTCATTGTTTAATACCTGAATTGTTTATTCACCTGTATAAAAAGCAGGTCACAAATTTTTTTTGTAGTTTTGCCAAGCAACCTAGGGTCACTAAATTTCATAAGTACAGATCACCGCTATGCTCTCTAAACAAGGCGGGGCAAGGCAGCCTCTCTGTAATACACAAAGGACATTCAGAGCTAAAATGATGCCCGCCCTCGTTACACTTTGGAATGAAATAAAATGTAAAAAAAAAGTCTCTATTCTGAAGGGGGTATACACACTTGGAATTCAGGTCAAATGTGTTAACCATTTTTATGTCTTCTGATAAACTGAATTTTTCACAATTTTGAATAGAATACTTTCCTTAGGTGGCACAAGGAGAAAAGACTGGGAAATATCTCAGTTGGCAGTCAGAACGAGTCTCTGAATTGGTCTGAAGGCCGTGCTTTTTTATATTTCCAGTCAAACAAAAGATTTGTTTTTGTGTGCAAGCAAGCCTATCCCAGCTATCCAGATCTACCACGCTACCTGTAGTTAGCCTTTGTCCTTAGTTTTAACTCCACAAAATGTCAAGGTAACAGGCATAGCTCTTTTGGTGTCAGTTTTAACGTGAAATCTATGCCCACAAAATGCCACTCTCAGATTTGTGTTATTAGCTGTTCTGAATCTATTCACCAATCTACGAATGATAAACACTCAGACCTAGTTTCCTTTCTTGGGTCAAAAAGCATTCCCCAAGTACCATTTACATTGAAATCTGGAAATGTGGCTAAAAGTCTTTGTGTGTGTGTGTGTGTGTGTGTGTGTGTGTGTGTGTGTGTATGTGTGACAGGTCTCGCTCTGTCACCCAGGCTGGAGTGCAGAGACCATTTGAGGCGTACTATAGCCTCAAACTCCTGGGCTCAGGTGATCCTCAGCCTCCCAGTGGTCTTTGTAGGCAACCTGATGGAGTCTCATGGCACAGGAGATTAATTAAGCAATGTCTTTTCATTTTAATAAATTTTTGCAATCCAAAAAAAAAAAAAAAAAGCCTCATTCGGCCAGGGTGAGGAAAGGATGACAGGATTGTTCAGCAGCGTTTCTACTTGACTTTGTCGGATAGTCATTTAGGCTAAGGAAACTTGGAGAATCAAACTACTGGTGTTAAATTGGCTAAGCATATCATTTTAGGACACTCCTTTCTGATCTTCATTAAGGAAACCAATATATCGATGGGGAACTCATTCAAAAGAGAGACGAGTGTTCAAGTATTTTATATTTTCAAGGATTTGGAGGCTGATGCCAACACTAGTGCATTAATTGCCTGACGTTCTGAGCTCAGGCCCACTACCTTTTGGTTCTGAGGTTTTGACTGATCTACATATTCTGGCTTTCAATAAAGGCCTGTCACAGCAGAAAAACAGAAAAGGGATGCTGAGTACGAAGTCAGTTGTAAGCTAAGTGGTTCTTCAGGCTTTTGCTGCTTTGCCATGAAATTTGCATCTTGCAAAAACTGGATCTGTGCTCTAGGCACAACAGATGTTTCAAATTTGCCAAATAAAGTTTCGGTACCTTTGCCTCTTGTTCACTGACTTCCTGTCTGTGACACACACCTCTTCCTTTTTCTCTGAACGACAGTAGTAAGTCACAGTGCTCTTCCTGTTCCGATTACCATCTTAAAGTGACTGGCACTCATGGCTTCAGAAATGCTATTTTTTTCCTCTTGCTTCTGGAATGTGACCAAATGAGATCATTCCTATGGCAAAATATGATTGAGAAATAATATTTTAGAAGCTAGGAGATATTGCTTCATGCCACATCAGGTAACTGTCTTAAGTAAAAGACATAAGAAAGACACAATGATGTGATGCTTTTCAAAGACCTTAATGATTGAAACAAATGCAACCAATAAGTAGAGATGCAAGAAAAATGTCCATGTGTTTACATGCCGGTTTACATTGAGGAGCATTAAGAGTTCACCATTATTTATTAGCTGGGTGTGGTGGTGGGCGCTTGTAGTCCCAGCTACTCGGGAGGCTGAGGCAGAAGAATGGCATGAATCCGGGAGGCAGAGCTTGCAGTGAGCTGAGATCACGCCACTGCACTCCAGCCTGGGTGACACAGCGAAACTCCGTCTCTTAAAAAAAAAAAAAAAAAGAATTCACCATTCTTGGTATGCCATTGTAATCGCTTATTTTGTTTATCCATATTTTTTCTTTGAAGTAGAATGGGAGGGAAATGATTCACCGTAACTACTATTTATTTAGGACACAGTTAATCACCTTTCCTCACCAATAACCTTGCCTCACACTACCTTCCCAAGGTTTGCAAAACCCATTACCAAACAAACAAACAAAAAAGATGAAAAACAAAACAAAGCAAAGCCAGAAACTCTATTCTGTGTACGAGTTATTAACCTGTCATACGTGCAAAATAATTATAAGTGAAATTTCATGAATGGAATGGAAAATTATGCATTTATATTTGGGGGAAGAGGATGCATAGCATTTTCCAGATTCTCAAGGCAATTCAATGCTCCCAAAAGGTTAAAAGCCACTACAATTGCAATTGCTTTTTCTTCAAACACCTCCAGTCTCCATTTTCCATGTAAAGTGTTGAAGTTTTAGGCTTCTGCTGCTTGCCTACACTGCAATCATTTCTTTTTATTCTCTAAATTATCAAAATAAAGGGATCATGTTGTTCTACATTGCTTGTTTTTACTTTATTCTTGTCTATGTCTGGGTGACTTTCAGAAAAGCAGAAATCCACGTCTGGCCTCTCAGCTGACTCTTTCAGGGCTGGCAGAGCGGTGTCTGCCCATCCCAGTTGTTAACAGGATTTTTCTTTTTCTTAACTCTTATCTGTTTCTGGGAAGCTTTTAAAATACATTTTCCCCCTTCTCTTTCAAATATCCTCAGCTTTCCTAGCTCAGGGGGATTCATGCAAATTGTGTGTTCTCTGGGGGGATGCATGCTGGTAGATTATAAAAAGTCTCAGCTTTTATCCTCCCATTGTCAAATACAATGATAATTTCAGGCTTATCTTAAAGGAGGTTTTGTTTCCATAACTCACTTCAGTTGTGGAACCAAAATATCCTTTAATGTAGAAAACATTAAATGTGCAGAGAATTTGCTCTGCATCTCCAGAGAAGTTTTTAGGATGTCAGTAATTGGAATTGCTATATTCCATCTACTAAAGAAAGATCTAGTCTCCTTACTCTATCCCCCGACTTTGATCGCATGAGACCACAAAGCCACCCAGATAGCCTACAGCCCGGCCATATTCGCCAAATGTATACTTGATTTAGCCAAAGATACCAGCCTAGGGCCACCCATGGTTTTCTCACCAGATCCCCTGTGGTGATGACTTGTCAACAACTGGGCAGGAGGACAATGGACTGGGATAAAATTCAAACTTTGAAAGTACAATTTTCAAAGTGTTTTAAAAACATTTTGAAAGACTACAGTGGAACATCTCTCAGTGACTGGAAATTTTTCTTTTCCCTTCTTTTTTTTTTTTTTTTTTTGCCAATAGGTTCACATTTTAAATTGGCAAAAATGTGTATAATGAGTATGATTTCATAATGTATGTATTAGAGCAGATGGAGATTAATGATTTAGCTAATCCTACTCATCTTCCTAATCAGTTAATGTTTGCTAGTGGGAAACCAGAGGCAGCCAAATGGCTCATCCTAACAATGAGGCAGAAAAGTTGCTTAAGAGAACGTTCTTGCTTACTCCCAAGTTGTGCTAAAACTTCAAGTGACTTTGAGCCCCTTAACTTTGCTCCGCTGGAAAATACATTTGAGGCTAGGCACGGTGGCTCATGCCTGTAATCCCAGTGTTTTTGGATGCTGAGGTGGGCAGATCCCTTGAGCCCAGGAATTTGAGACCAGCCTGACTGAGAAACATGGTGAAATCCTGTCTCTAGTAAAAATACAAAAATTAGTTGGGTGTGGTGGCATATGCCTGTGGTTCCAGCTATTTGGGAGGCTGAAATGGGAGGATTGCTTGAGCTCTTGAGCCCAAGAGGTCGAGGCTGCAGTGAGCCATGAGCGTGCCGCTGAACTCCAGCCTAGGCAACACAGTGAGACCCTGTCTGAAAAAAAAAAAAAAAAAAGAGAGAGAGAGAAAGGAAAAGAAAATACAAGTGAAAGTTCTTCTCAAAACCAGCGTTCTTTCTATGAACCCAACATTTGGAAATCTATTAGCCAGACTTTCGTTAAGGTGATTGCCCTGTTTCTGAGAAAGGACAGCCGATGATAGTCAAGAGTAATTGCCTGAAAGTCTGAACTCCATGTCAAAGAACCGCTGGGAGCATATAAAGCTTACAAATGCCGTTCAGTATTGAAGTTACTTTAACAATATTGAACTCAGGAAGTTAAAGTGTTAGGACCTGTGATCCTAATTTCTTATAGGACTGATTTCATGAAAAATACAAGTTTCCATAACCCAGCTTTGTAGTATTTGACCACAAAACTGAATGATCGGCATAAGTATAATTTACTGGTTATGAAACATAAACCAGGTTAACAATCTGTTGAATTATGGAAAACACAAAAGAACAGATACCTTTTAGGTTTTAGCACAAAAGAGAAAGAATACAAGTTATCTAATAACTCAAGAAGATAAGACCAGCTACCTCACCTCGCACCCTCTGTTCCTGTTAAGCCACTGGAAACCCAAACCTAATCAAATCCCCAAATCCCAACATCACTGACAGTGCTTACGGCTTACTGACTTCAACATAGATAAATGACCCCATTAATGTCAGGGTAGTTACTTTTGTCTGAAGAATATACGTCTGTATTTTAAATTGCATTATCCAGTTTATCCATGGGATAAGAGTTGTTTACCTTCACAAATTCCAGGCTTCTGAGCTGAACTAAACAGGGCAAGTTTAAAGCAGGAGCTCAGAGCAGTTCATAGCCTTTTGACAGCTCTGATGTGGTCTGCCAAGCCTGAATTGGTAAAATCCAGGCTTATCTCTCAGCACAACGCAGCTTGCCCTCAGGTCTTTTCTGCTACCTGCAGCCCCCATGAAGCCCCTACAAAGCTGGACGTTGCAAAATGGATGGAATAATTCTGCAAAATGTTGTTTGGTGTTGGATTAGCATTCACAGATGTGGGTCCAAGGAATTGCTCAACAGCCCATGGAGGCCAAGGAAGATCTGCCACGACATCAATGCCACGCCTGACTAGGTCACCTCAGGCTTGAGTCCAGTTCAGTGTGTCCCGCCAAGCCCCAGCTTTTCTCTCCTCCTCTTGTTTCCAGTTTGCTGTGCTTCTGTGAAATGAGGGGTTTGTTCATCACTGAGCAGGGCACAAAGGTAGGGACAGAACAAGAGATGGAGGATGGGGGACTCTAACAAATCAACATCCATCTTTGCCTCCATTCAACCTGACTGGTGCTGGCTTGAAAACAGTTGCTGACCAAGGTTTGGAAAATGCAGCAGCTGCTTGCTGCCATCTGCTGTACTTTCTGTTGCTAGCAAGCATGGGACCATGGCTGGCTGCAAAAGAGGGAAAAATGGAAAAGTGGTGGAAGCAAGAGATTGGCAGTCTCCTCTTTACCCAGGAAACCCCCACAATAATGCAGTTATGGATTCATGTCACAGAAGTGGCCACCTTTTTCAGTGTGAATAAACCACAGTGATTTTTCAGGACGTACAATATACTTTCCTTTACACTAAACGTGATTATGTCTTCCATGTTGTAACTATGGAGGGGAAAATTGTGTGTGCAAATAAATATAGATTAGGCTCGATGGAATTTAAGTTGTCTGCCCACTTGAACTACTTCTTAATCTTGAACTACTTCTGGATAAACACTGGATCAAAATAGAGGGTAAAGAATTACTGGTGTGGCCGGGCGTGGTGGCTCACACCTGTAATCCTAGCACTTTGGGAGGCTGAGGTGGGTGGATGACTTGAGGTCAGGAGTTCGAGACCAGCCTGGCCAACATGGTGAAACCCCATCTCTACTAAAAATGCAGAAAAATTAGCTGGACATGGTGGCGCACACCTGTAATCCCAGCTACTTGGGAGGCTGAGGTACAGGAACCGCTTGATTGCAGATCACGCCACTGCACTCCAGCCTGGGTGACAGAGTGAGACTCTATCTCAAAAAAAAAAAAAAAAAAAAAAAGAATTACTGTATAAAATTCTAGGAGTGAGTCTCTAAGATATACATCTAAAGATGATCAAGACTTTCTAAAGAAACCATCACATCATTCTTCCTTCCTTCCAATAGCTCAACCTCTTTATTTTCGCTCATTATTAGACTCCTTAAGTGACCCTATTTCCTTTTGGTGAACTAACTTCCAGATGCCCACTCTAATGTGTCTTCCAGTATCAATGCTCAGATGAAATGCATAAAATGAAATTCATCCATGGTCTACTTAGCTCTTGACTTGGAAATAGTCCCTTTGGACTCATTCCAAATCCAATTTCTGAAACAACATCTGTTGATGGTCTCTTCAAAACTCTTCCATTTTTCCTTTGAAGGGCTTTTCACTTCCCTCTTCCTACTAATTTTGGAAATTCAAAGGGAAGGCTCAATTTTTAGAAATTCTAATTGTAGGTAATAGGAATAAATCTGAGCTTGGCCATGTGTAATTTGCTTTTCTAACTCAGAGCTTGTTTTGCTTTTTCCATTCATTTATTCAATTTCAATGATAATGACTTTGCTAGTGATGTCCATAGGAAATCTTAATTTTGCCCTTCTCATTGTTGGGTTTCTCACTCCCTAGCACTGTTTGATGAGATAAAGACCTTTTGTCCCATAATGTGTACAGCATAAACCATACAAATTCCATAAGAGAGACTACAGAGTAAGTTGAAGAAAATAACCATGCAGTGGTAACATCTGACCTTTGGGGAATCATGATTTATATGACTTTTAGTGTTGGGTTAACATCCTCTGTCCACATACCCAGTATCTAGCAGCATCTGGCAGCACACTCCTAAAAGAATAATACCATTTTTAGATGTTTCACTTGCAGCGAGGATATGTTCTTTTTATTCTCAGTCTTCCATAGGATGGCATAAAATATTTCTCTCACTGCATGTGGGACAAACTGAGGACAAGACACCAGTAACGTAATGAGCAATGGATCTCTTTGTAAAATCTGGTAGACAGTGTTGTGAAGTGGAAATGAGAAACTGTGCTGGGACTGGCAGGCTCCTGCAACGTGAGTACTTAGTGATAAGAAGGTGAGCATGTGCCCCGAACTATCCACATATATTCAATATCCACATATATTCAATAATGTACATCTTTAAAGACAATCTTTGGAAACTGCATATTGGGTTTCTGCTTATTTCAAAAAGTGCCAGCAGTATAATAGGGACCAATGGGAAGAGAATGATAAAATCTAAACAGCTTTTCCTTCCTTTGTGAAACTTTTACGTCCTACTGCCATTTCACAGTACAAACACTTTCTCACTCTTCTGCGATCCCATTGCGCTCTGCATAGACTTCCACTGTGGATATGTAATGATTATCGAACTCTTTGTTTTCACTCTTCTCTCACAATTAGACTGTAAACTCATGGAGGTGAGAGACTGCTTTTGTCACTATGTATTTCCAGGTCCTATTAATTTGTATATAGCAGATGCTTAATACATGTCTATTGAATTAATAAATTAATGGTTTCCAACCTTAAACTAGATGGTCAGAAAAGATTCAAACACATAAATTATAATAGAGGACAGCAACTAAATGTGCCAAATTCCGCAGACTGTATGTGTCAAGATTGGAACCCCAAGGCAGTTGCTATTATATTTTTATCTCCTGTCTGAATGTCACTGAATCTTTTAGCAAGAAGTAATAATCTGGTCTAATATCTTTATTTCACAGAAAGAGAGAGAAAGGCAAGTAAATTTATTATTTCTTAAGTGCTAAATGTTATCACTGCATAGTTGTTCTTTATAAAGTTTAAAAGACTTATCCAAGATAAACAGATGCTTTATCTGTTTAGAGTTAAACAGATAAATGGAATTGACTCTTTCCATTCTTTTCTGGATGTCTGTATTTGAGTTTCTCCACCCATTATTATGCCATTTTCTTTTCTTTTCCTTTTCTTTTTTTTTTTTTGAGACGGAGTCTCGCTCAAGTTTCTTCATGCTTCAAAAATTCCATGTACTTTTCATGTTGCTAATTGTGTAATGTGTTATTTATTATAGCTTTACCTCTATGATTTATTCTTTATGAATTTGTGTGAAATGTGAATACATGTCATCATTAATTAAAATAATTACTAACTAATCATTAATTTAAAATTGTGGTTTTTATTAAATTAAATGAAAATAATAAAATTATTGCTATGACATTCTTTGACATAAAATAATCATCATAATAATTTATCTTATGGAAGGCTTACCTCTCACCATGTGCCAGGCACTCTTCTAAATGTTATATATATGTGTACATCTATAAATTTATTTAATCCTCCTAGCAACTACTCAAATATATAAAGAAGAGGAAACTGAGGCACAGAGCAGTTATGTGAATTGGCCGATATCACAATCTCATCAATGTCAGAAGAGGATTTGAATGGAAATCATCTAGCTCTGGAACCCAAAGAATTGACTCCGAGGATGTACCCTCCCTCAAATCAGACATAGTTTTCATCATCAAAATGGAGAAGCTGGTACATAAATGAACATAGTACAAGGCAACAAGTCCCAAAGTTTAGATATTTGGGAAGCCCAAGGAAGGAATAAATAGGTAATATTCATGAGGCTTGTAAAGGTGGCCATAAATCAGCATGGAGTTATGTATGCACTACCATTCATGAAACTCTTAGGGTAATGAAACCCCTCACTTGGCCACTGTCACTGGAGCCCACTCCTTCACCTCCTCTTCCACTTCACCAGGCTTGGTGTTGAAAATGTCACTAGGTCCTGAAAGAAATGCCACCTGTTGAGTGTGCCCTTTACTCTCTGCCATACAGATTGATGTTCACTAGTGAAGAGCTCTAGCGCTTGGAAACAAGGGGAAATTTGACTCTTTCCATTCTTTTCTGGATGTCTGTATTTGAGTTTCTCTACCCATTATTATGCCATTTTCTTTTCTTTTCCTTTTCTTTTTTTTTTTTTGAGACGGAGTCTCGCTCTGTCACCCAGGCTGGAGTGCAGTGGCGTGATCTCTGCTCACTGCAAGCTCCACCTTCCGGGTTCACGCCAGTCTCCTGCCTCAGCCTCCCGAGTAGCTGGGACTACAGGTGCCTGCCACCTCGCCCAGCTAATTTTTGTAATTTTGGTAGAGACGGGGTTTCACCGTGTTAGCCAGGATGGTCTCCATCTCCTGACCTCGTGATCCAACCGCCTCGGCCTCCCAAAGTGCTGGGATTACAGGCGTGAGCCACCGCGCCGGCCTCTTTTTTTTTTTTTTGAGATGGAGTCTCACTCTGTTGCTTAGGCTAGAGTGCAGTGGCGTGATCTAGGCTCACTGCAAGCTCCACCTCCTGGGTTCACGCCATTCTCCTGCCTCAGCCTCCCCAGTAGCTGGGACTACAGGTGCTCACCACCACGCCCGCTAATTCTTTGTATTTTTAGTGGAGACGGAGTTTCACCATGTTAGCCAGGATGGTCTCGATCTCCTGACCTTGTGATCAACCCACCTGGGCCTCCCAAAGTGCTGGGATAACAGGAGTGAGCCACCAAGCCTGGCCTATTATGCCATTTTCAAAACCGCCAACATATCACAGTGATTAAGAGGTCTTGTTGGCAGGAGATCAATCAATATTTATAGGATTTTGATTTAGTGTACATTGAATTTAGCATCAATACTAACGTATTCTAACACATCTCAGAATTACTCTGTTATATAGTTGAGGTCCCGGTAACCTATTTACCACGAGGTTGCTTTGAAATGTGTCCCTGAATTCTCCCACCAGGTGGTGTCACTGTCAATTCCCCCTTCATTTAAATTTGCCCATGGGAAATTGTAATTCCCTATCAGTGCAGTCAGCTGGGACATTTTTAAAAAAAGAAATTGTAATTCCCATGAAAACTTGAAATACATTGGTGAAATGACTTTATGTAACATAACTTTGCCTCTGTTGAAAGAACAAAGACAGGTTATTGAAAAACACATTATATGCTTGCTTGTTCTTCTGCTGTTCTCTATCCATCCCTGAGTGGAACAGTGACAGTAATAAGGTTGGGGTAAAGAGACTGGCCTTGTAGAAGTTGGGCTAAATGTATTCTAGATTAATGAGCTAAACTAAGAGCTGATATTGATATAGGAATCAAGGCATCCCATAGCAGACACAGTATGCTGATGTTAAACTCAGTGTGGTACTTAACCAATCAGATTAAATTGATTTACACCTCTAATTTTGCACTTTACAATAAAATAGCATCATGATACAATGGAAGAGCCACATAAATCTTTCTTAGCAATGCTACTCAGAGGTTATATGGCTTTGAATACATTATTTAACCTGGTTGTACATTATTTCCCTTTCCATCAGCTGAAGGTGTTGGTAAGGGATGATTTCTGAGGATTCTACTAGCTCTCAGATTCTGTATCAAAGGACATGGGGTGTTTAATAAAGCTTTCAGAGTAAAATATTAGGGAAATTATAAGGGTTCTGTTAAAGATCAATAAATCTACCAGGCCCGGTGATTCATACCTGTAATCCCAGCATTTTGGGAGGCTGATCACGAAGTCAGGAGTTCAAGGCCAACCTGGCCAACATGGTGAAACCCCGTCTCTACTAAAAATACAAACATTTGCTGGGCATGGTGATGTGTGCCTGTAATTCCAGCTACTCAGGAGGCTGAGGCAGAAGAATTGCTTGAGCCAGGGAGGCGGAAGTTGCAGTGAGCCGAGATCACGCCACTGCACTCCAGCCTGGGCGACAAAGCAAGACTCTGTCTCGGAAAAAAAAAAAAAAAAAAAAGAACAATAAATCAAATAATAGGGATATTGTTGCTGATTTTCAATAATCCAACAAGTAATCGAGGTGACAGAGTGACAGTAGTACAACTTTGATTCAAACAAAACTGCGTTTAAGCCCCATTCTGCCACTTCCTAAGTGTGTGAACTTAGACAACAAACTTCAAATTCCTGAGCCACAGATTCTTCTATAAAATAGAGTGAGTCCCTTACGCAACTCTATCGCCATGTATATTAAATAAAGAATGCACGCATAGTCATTAACACATATGGATCCGACATCTAATGAATTCCAAATAAACGATTGTTTCTCTTTTCTCATAAGCCCTTGAGCAAATTATTCTTCTTACAAATCTAACTAATTATAGAGTCATCAACTAAGAGTCCATATCATTAGGTTTTATTTCTAATGACTGGAATAGACTTAGGTATTCATGACTTTTGGTTATACAATTAATCCCATGACATCTGAACCAAGCAAGATATAATTAACACAAAACTGAAAACTGTTACATAAAGAATATCATATGGATTAATTTTATTAGAATTTATTTTTAAGTATTTTATTATGAAAAATTAAAGAAATAGAAATATTCAAATATTACAACTAACACTTAGATACCCACCACCCATGGTCTACACTGACATTTTAGGATATTTTAATATATTTGCTTCTTCACATTTCTATCTATCCATTTATCTCTTCACCCAACTGATGGCATTTACTGCTAAATTAAAGTAAGTTTACTTTCATCAAAATTCTAAGAACAAAAATAATAATAACTATTAGGTTGGTGCAAACGTAATAGTGGTTTTTGCCATTGGAAGTAATAACAAAAACATCAATTATTTTTGCACCAACCTAATAGAAATATGCTTCTCCCAAGAACCAGACAAACGAAATGTCAAGTTTTCAAAATCTTTGAAAATAATAATGATAATAATAATAATGTTTCATAAAATTTGTAAAAAATTTTTTTAACCTCTTTGATAACTACAATATATAGTAGGAGGATAGTGAGAATTGCAGAATTGAATGATATTGTAAAACGAGAGGGCTTAGTAGTCACAGCATAGCACACATGTGTGTCTTATTTTTCTAACTTGGGAATCAAGCTAATTAATTACATATTTTCTACGTTGTAAAAATTATCTCTAAAACGTATTCTTGTATGAATTGAAAGTATTATCTTCCAAATGACATATTTTGACACTTATGTAACACAAATATTGGGTGAAATGATCTTCTGGGAAAGCTTTCTCTGCCAAGTTCAAGTCCAGAGGGATCTTTCTGTTCAATCATCCTATTATAACCCTTTGAAACGAGTGCAGCTAATGAAAATTCCAATGGCCACTCTGTTAAGACATATAGTTGACCATGAAACTCTCCACATTTCAGTTGGTTTTATTAAAAAACCCAGCTTTTCAGCCTCCCTGTCACTCTCTTGAGTCAAATATTCAATGGCATTTTTTATTTTCATTAAAATTGTCTTTGTGCACACATTGTTTCTATACTACAATACTTCTTTTCTTTTTTTTTTTTCTTTTCTTTTCTCTTTTTTTTTTTTTTTTGAAATGAAGTGCTACTCTGTCACTCAGGCTGGAGTGCAGTGACGCGATCTTGGCTCACTGCAACCTCCACCTCCCGGGTTCAAGCGATTCTTGTGCCTCAGCCTCCCAAGTAGCTGGGACTGCAGGTGGACGCCACTATGCCTGATGAATTCTTGTATTTTTAGTACAAATGGGGTTTTACCATATTGGCCAGGCTGGTCTCGAACTTCTGACCTCAGATGATCTGCCAGTTAATATTTTGTATTTTTAGTAGAGATGGGGTTTCACCATCTTGGCCAGGCTGTTCTTGAACTCCTGACCTCGTAATCCACCTGCCTCGGCCTCCCAAAGTGCTGGGATTACAGGTGTAAGCCACCATGCCCGGCCATATACGATATTTCTATGTGAGCTCTGTCCATCTGCAAGTAAAATCTTTTGGCATCTGAGCCTTTCTCCAGCTAGTGTTAATTTCATGGGACATACTCTTCTCTTTCTCATCACAGCCACTGGGACCATTCCTTGCTTCCTTGCTGTCTTAGAAGTCTCTGCCATAGCAAAGTGTGGCTTCTGTTTCTCCAGAAAATGCTCATCCAGAATTGTTTTCCTTTGATTGTTTTCATCGTTTGCCTTCAGTGGGAAGATAATCTGTTGCAGTAGAAATAATAACACAGGCTTTTAGAGTCAATTACTCAGAAATGTCCACTGTGTTCCCGCAGAGTGCCAGGCACTGTCCAAAGAGCTTGGGTTACAGGAGTGAGAAGCATCCCTTACCCTTATGAAGCTTACTTTTATTCAAGTGGGAGAGATAAGAAGGGTGTAAAACTGGCCGGGCGTGGTGGCTCAGCACTTTGGTAGGCTGAGGCGGACAGATCACCTGAGGTCGGGAGTTCAAGACCAGCCTGACCAACATGGAGAAACCCCGTCTCTACTAAAAATACAAAAAAAAAAAAAAATAGTGCCTGTAGTCCCAGCTACTCGGAGGCTGAGGCAGGAGAATCACTTGAACCCGGGAGGCAGAGGTTTCGGTCAGCCGAGATCGTGCCACTGCACTCTAACCTGGGTGACAGAGTGAGACTCAGTGTAAAAAAAAAAAAAAAAAGAAGGGTGTAAAAAAATGGCTAAGATAACTGTTGGTGCTAATAACTGCAATGCAGGTGGTAAAGCAATGTGGGGAGGAAACTTCGGGATAGCAGGAGAAGCCTCTTTGAGAAGATAACGTTTGAATTTTTAGCTGAATGATGAGAAAATGCAGTTGTGGGAACATCTGGGAAAAGCACTTTTCGAACAGTTGAGGAGGGTAACAGTAGTCATGTGTCTTAAGAAGGTCATGTGGGCTCCAGTGTACAGAGCAGAGAGGTTGGCCTTAGACAGGGATGCTTATTGCTCTATAACAGGAGACAGACAGGAGACAGACAGGCGTGGCACTGACTGTGGTTTAAGGGATTGGATGGTGTAACAATGGAGGCATTCTGGATGAACTATGAGGTGTGGCCAACATCTGTTAGTAAGGTGAGTGGGGATACCGGAGTTTTTTTGTTTTTGTTTTTGAGACGGACTCTCGCTCTGTCGCCCAGGCTGGAGTGCAGTGGCACAATCTCAGCTCACTGCAACCTCCGCCTCCCGGGTTCAAGCGATTCTCCTGCCTCAGCCTCCCGAGTAGCTGGGATTACAGGCGATTACAGGTGCCCACCACCACACCCAGCTAATTTTTATGTTTTAAGTAGAGCTGGGGTTTCACCATGTTGGTCAGGCTGGTCTCGAACTCCTGACCTCGTGATCTGCCTGCCTCAGCCTCCCAAAGTGCTGGGATTACAAGCATGTGAGCCACCGTGCCCGGCCTGGTACTGGAGATTTGAGAAGAGGGCGAAAGAGAAGAGACCAGGGAAGCATGGAAGGATTATATGACTTTGTTGAATTCCTGTTTCATACTTGTGGTTTTACATTTGAGATGTATCCAGTTATCCTGGTTGTGTAACTTTTCTCAGACTATTTTCAGCTGCTCTGGGGAGGATATGGAGTAAGCAATATCTGGGAATTCTAGACAAATGTGATTGTGGGAAAGAGGAGCAACCTAAGAAAACGCTGTTTGCAAGGGAATGGATTTTGAGCTGTATCATGGAAGCTAGGCTGGCTAGGAAGGACATTCTTGGGGTGATAAATAGTAAAAAAGTGGTAGAGCAAATGAACCAGAGGGCTCAATGCAGGAGGATATTTGATATACGGTGAGAACTAGAGTAAATTAGATGAAATGAGTGGAAAGAGATGTTCAGACATGGACTTTTAAAATACAGGATTTAGGCTGGGCGCGGTGCCTCAAGCCTGTAATCCCAGCACTTTGGGAGGCCGAGACGGGCAGATCACGAGGTCAGGAGATCGAGACCAGCCTGGCTAACACAGTGAAACCCCATCTCTATTAAAAATACAAAAAATTAGCCGGGCGAGGTGGTGGTTGCCTATAGTCCCAGCTACTCGGGAGGCTGAGGCAGAAGAATGGCGTAAACCCGGGAGGCGGAGCTGGCAGTGAACTGAGATCCGGCCACTGCATCCAGCCTGGGTGACAGAGTGAGACTCTGTCTCAAAAAAATAAAATAAAATAAAATAGAGGATTTATAAGTGGTAATAGTAACCATAATAAGAATAACTGTTATTGAATATTTCAAACATGACAGGCAATGTCCTGGGAGGTTTATATTCATCAACTCATTCAAACTATACAACAGCTTTTGGAGTCAGAATCATAGATACACTCATTTTACAGAAGAAACTGCAGCAGAATGAGACGTTAACTAACTTAAGTCATAGAGAGAAAGCGTCTGGGTCACTTTACAAAATGATAAGCAGATCTAGAGTGTGACAAGATAGGTGAGTGGCTAAGGTGGAGTGTGAGAAAAGATTATTGCAGCAAAAGAAGAAGACGTGGACAGGAAAACAAGGGTGAAGAATAAATCATTCAAGTAGATTTTAACATTAACGAGAACTATGAGAGGCATTGCAGCAGTGGAAAGAAGGCTAGGTACTCATATTCATCAGTACTGAAGGCAATTAGCTAGGAGACTGACACATACCAATTAGAGGAGTAACAGGTGCAAACTTCTGATCACTTGAGTTTCAAGGGATCTAGGGGCTTTGAAGGACAGAGGAGAGATGATTTGGAAGCAGCAATGAAGGGCCAGGGGCCGTGGCTCACACCTGTAATTCCAGCACTTTGGGAGGCCGGGGCAGGCAGATCACGAGGTCAAGAGATTGAGACCATCCTGGCTAACACGGTGAAACCCCATCTCTACTAAAAATACAAAAATTAGCTCAGTATGGCGGCACACGCCTGTAATCCCAGCTACTCAGGAGGCTAAGGCAGGAGAATCACTTGAACCCAGTAGGCGGTGGTTGCAGTGAGCCCAGATCGCGCCACTGCACTCCAGCCTGGTCAACAGAGGGAGACTCCATCTCCAAAAAAAAAAAAAAAAAAAGAAGTAGCAATGAAGAACAAGGAAAACCTAGCCCACCTCTAGGATCTGAGGCATTTGGAGATGTGGGAACCAAACAACTTCCTCTTAAAAAGGCCATGAGAAAAGCAGGGACCTCAGGGTACAGCAAGGTGTTGGTTAGTGCTAGGAAGTGAGGAGAATGTTCAGAGAAGAGTTTGAAGATATTGGAGACTTCCTGGCACCAAGGAAAGATTTGGGAGGGTGACTGATGGGTCAGATTGGGGGAAGTATAGATGTGTGTGAATGAACTGGTGGGGACATCTGTGTAATGATACATGGCCTGAGACTTGGACTTCTTATGGGGTTCAGGAGAATGAGGATGGGGGTGTGATGGGGGGGATTGAGTCACTGGATGGAGACTGGGAATAGGGCTTGCTTATGGCTTGCGTCCCGGGCATAAATGTTGGTTCTACCATAGACCAAGTGGTTGACTTCGGCCAAGCCATTTAAACTCAGTTCTCTCATTTATACACTGTTTAATCATATCTACATTTCATGAGTGTAATTAGGATGAGAGATTATAAGTGACTAGCACAGATTGAGCACCCTAAAAGAATTCACTAGAACGGTGATGATGAGGATGATGATAGCGATGATGATAGTTTATGATGCAATATTCTAAAAACTCATCAACATCTCTTACTTTTTTTTTTTCTTTTGAGACAGAGTCTCGCTCTGTCACCCAGGCTGGAGTGCAATGGTGCAATCTCGGCTCACCGCAACCTCTGCCGCCTGGGTTCAAGCAATTCTCCTGCCTTGGCCTCCCAAGTAGCTGGGATTACAGGCATGCGCCACCATGCCCAGCTAATTTTGTATTTTCAGTAGAGATGGGGTTTCTCCATGTTGGTCAGGCTGGTCTCAAACTCCCGACCTCAGGTGATCCACCCGCCTTGGCCTCTCACAGTGCTAGAATTACAGGCGTGAGCCACCACGACCGGCCAACATCTCTTTATTTTCTACCATATTTCTTGCTAATATGTCCAACTTTATGGAACCACGCTGTGTTAGGATTTGGAGCTCTGGCAGCCTTAGAAAATATTTGGGGGAAAAATACAGTTGAGTTAAGCAGTAGGAGAGCAGCAATAGCAAATAATGTTTATATGAGAAAATAGTATGGTCATTCTAAGGGATGAGAAGCCAGACAAATGGAGCCGGGAAAGAACTTCATCTGGAATCAGAGTGGGCCGTGTTGAAAAGGTGGAAAAAATGGACTTGCACGTACCCATAACTTCTGGCGTCTCATGCCTGAAGCCTTCAGCTACAGAAATGCTAAGAAATAGCAATGAAAAGACGTGCAGGGCTTGAAGGATGAGTTACCCTCAGTGTTACTGCGGTCTTGCTTCTTCGTCTTCCCCAGTGCCAAGCACAAAGGAGAAACAGTCATGGACTGGCTTGAAAGATAGCCCTCAGCCCTCAGCACCCCTGCCCTCTCCTACACATACATGTTTTGTTTTCATAGGATTAAGTAGGCCAAAGAAGAAATAACTTTTTACTTTAAGAGATTACTGATATTTTTGCTAATATATTTTTAGCTCTTTTTCTCTCACACAAAGCTTTCCATCCTACATTACTTGAATGGCCCATTCAGCATGATGCTGATAACAGTATAAGTAGAAAAACAGAAGTAGAAAGATACTCGGGCTTAAAGGCAGGATGTCATGGTTTGAATTCTGGCTTTGCCATTTAGGAGATTGTGGTTCTTGAGAAAGTTTTTTTTTTTTTGAGACAGAGTTTCACCCTTGTCATCCAGGCTAGAGCGCTATGGCATGATCTCGGCTCACTGCAACCTCCACCTCCCGGGTTCAAGCAATTCTCCTGCCCTGGCCTCCCGAATAGCTGGGGCTACAGGCGTGTACCACCATGTCTGGCTAATTTTTGTATTTTTAGTAGAGATGGAGTTTCACGATGCTGGGCAGGCTGGTCTCGAACTCCTGACCTCAGGTGATCCACTACCTCAGCCTCCTAACGTGCTGGGAATACAGGTATGAGCCACCATGCCTGGCCTTGAGAAAGTTCTTTATCCCCTTTGTGCACTAATTCCTGTGAGTGGAAAATAACTATAAACCTCAGAGCCCGTCATATTAACAGAGAGAGTGGATAAGAGAGTGTCTATACATTTAAGAGTACATAATCAATATGTGAAAATGTTTATTTATTTATTTCTTTGTTTATTTATCTATTTATTTATTTTGAGACCGAGTCTCGCTCTGTCACCCAGGCTGGAGTGCAGTGGCGTGATCTCAGCTCACTGAGTAGTTGGGATTACAGGCGCCCGCCACCACACCCAGTTAATTTTTTGTATTTTTAGTAGAGATGGGGTTTCACCATCTTGGCCAGACTGGTCTTGAACTCCTCACCTCATGATCCACCCACCTCAGCCTCCCAAAGTGCTGGGATTACAGGCATGAGCCACCGTGCCTGGCACGAAAATGTTTATTTTTATACATGTGTATAAAGATGTATAAATACATATAATAATGTAATATAAATTATTGAATATAAAAATGACTAGTAATCACTGGCCACTGAAGTGCGGTGATTTCTATGTAGCTAAAGTGATGACAGAGTTGGTATTTTCTTTTCCAGTGGCACAGATAATAGGTTTCTTTGATATATAATGTATGTGCCAGAAGTAGAAATAGGAAAATACTTATACTTGCCAACAAAGTAACAATAAACAAGTTAGTATGAAGATGGAATTGGAGATCAAATAACTCAGAAAATAAGGAAAGGAGTAAATAGAGAAAAATCAGAATCCTGGGAAAATCCATGGAAAAACAGAACATTAATGGCAAAAGAAAAGAAGGAAGGAAATGCATACTGCAGAAAGAGGAGACCACAAAACAGTCTGGCACAAGGAGAGGAGAGAGCACGTCTAAGAGAAATGGAATGAAGCCAGTGGAAACGGGACTCATGAAAGAAAAACTACTGGAACAGAATAATTGGGTAAGAATAGGAAAACCAGTGAAAGCGGTTCAGAACAAGGATTTGAGGTAAAAAGACATTTTTAAAATAATGTGCTAATATAACAAACTGCCTTAAAGGTGGAAATTTAAATTTTTTTTTAAAACATAGGCTAAGTGTTCTTTTTACATTTTTCTTTTTTAAAGAAATTATCTAGAGCCCCTCTGATGATGTACCTGGATGAAAAGTTAGACATAGTATTGTCATCCGCAAACGTTGTTGCTATTTGGTGTTTGGACTCTCTTGAGGTCAGAGAGTTTCATCAATTTTTACATTTTCGTTTGATAATTTGGATGTCATTAGAGTATTGGGGATTACTTTAGATCAAGTTGGCCTGTTCTGATTTAATCTAGTTGCCAATGATTTCAAAAGTCCTTGACTGCCAAGAGGAGATGCCAGCACATTTTTCCTGTCTTGGCCTTTCCTGAGTTTATCCCTCTTTGTAGACATAAATCTGGGATGGAGCCAAGCACGTCAGAGAGTCACATCTCTTTGCTCTCCCTGTGCAATATTTAATCACTGGACTTAGTGAAATCACTAAGATGAACTTATTGCAGCCAAGATCCAGAGATGGATGGCCGCTCCAAAGGGCAGTGCTTTGAAACTGTTTTTGACATGATGTCAGAAAGCATTTTGACTAATGGTAGATTCTTAGGAAAGCATTCATTCCAGACTCTTTATAGCTCTTTACCTAATTTCCCCTCATCTTTCAAGTCTCAGTTTAAATGTCACTTTATCCAGGAAGGCTTTTCTGATCCCCTTCGACTAAGTTAGGACCACCTATTTTATGCTTCCTTAGCAGCCTGCTTTCTTAGTAATACACATCATTCTTATAATGACTGACTCAGCGTAGAACTTCCCAGCCCCGTTACAAGTTCCACTATAAGATGCGTAATATCAGATTCTGTGACATGTTCAATGCTGAAACCCCAGCACCTAACACATCTGATTGGCAGATGGTCAGTCCTTAGTAAGTATTGATTTAATGTATGAATTAGTAAGTGCATGAGCAGCTAAATGAATAGAACCAGAAGAAAGATTTAATAGTGCTATGAATTACAAGGAAAATCTCCCATGTCCTTTTAATCACTTGTCTTCCTGGCAGAGCTGTGAGGTTGATGAGATAGGCAATATATGTCAGTCTTACAAATAGGGACATGGTTAAATGACCACGTTTTTATGTGGATCATAGGTTTCCTACCTTTGTGAAAAGGAAAATGTTTATTTCACAGAATTCATGTCAGCTCGTTAGAATATATGATGACAGTAAACTCTGTATGTTCACTGTTTTTTTTTTTTTTGAGATGGAGTCTCGCTCTGTCACCCAGGCTGTTGTGCAGTGGTGCAATCTCTGCTCACTGCAAGCTCCGCCTCCTGGGTTCACACCATTCTCCTGCCTCAGCCTCCCGAGTTAACTGGGACTACAGGCGCCCACCACCACGCCTGGCTAATTTTTTTGTATTTTTAGTAGAGACGGGGTTTCACCGTGTTAGCCAGGATGGTCTCGATCTCCTGACCTCGTGATTCACCTGCCGTGGCCTCCCAAAATGCTGGGATTACAGGCATGAGCCACCGCGCCTGGCCATATGTTCACTTTTATTTGACTTCCAACATAAGAAAATCTCATATCAGTTCCTCATGATTCATTTCTCACTTCCTTTCTTTTTTTTTTTTTTTTTGGAGATGGAGTCTCACTCTGTCACCCAGGCTGGGGTGCAGTGGTGCAATTCCAGTTCGTTGCAACCTCCGCTTCCTGGGTTCAAGTGATTCTTCTGCCTCAGCCTCCTGAGTAGCTGGGATTACAGGCGTGCACCACCACCCCCAGCTAATTTTGTATTTTTAGCAGAAACGGGGTTTCACCATGTTAGCCAGGCTGATCTCCAACTCCTGCCTCAGATAATCCACCCACCTCAGCCTCCCAAAGTGCTAGGATTACAGGTGTGAGCCACCGCGCCCTGCCTGATTTCTCACTTTTTAAGTTTAGTTTGATGTTGTCAGGTATGCTGCCTTTTAACCAGCACACAGAGAAAAGATGGCTGAACTTTCATAAATCCCGAAGGATCCTGAGGACCTTCCAGATTGATACAAAGGACCAAGGTTTAGGATACTTGGGAAAAGCCAGAGTTTATTCAGTGAAGCTTCTTTGAACACGAACAGAAGAGAAAAAAATTGACCCCATGATGGAATAACAGACCCTAATTAGAGATCTTTCTTGGCACTCTAAACCTTGACTAGTAACATCTTGAGGTACTTAAAAGTGCTATAGCCAGGGACTTAGAGTTAAAAAAAAAAAAAAAATCTTGCCCCTTATTCCCTGGAAAGTCAGTGGCAACTTCCCAGGATGGCAACCTCAGGATCCCCCATGGTACTGAATCACCAGGTCCATAAGATCTCTAGATTTAAACCTAAAACCTCCCGATGACCCCTTAAAAATACGTAGCAACAAGTCTGAGAACAGATGTGTGTTACCCAAACACTCTCCTCCCCTCTCTGGACTTATTGCACAAAAACCCTATTTTATCTCGTGGATACGAAAGAGGGATTCAGGAGTCTCATTCAAGACCAGTCCTGTGGATTGAAAGTCTTTGGTGAGAGCATGACTGAGAGAAGCTGGTGTCTGCATGGACAGCTGGGTGCAAATCGCCATGTATCAAGCAATGAACTTCAGTTGTTACTGGTAACAGATTCCCTATCTCCAAGGCCAAAGTAAATTATGTTCACAAGATCAGAAAATCATCTAAGTCAACTATTAAACCCATCTCTAGGAGGAATAAGTTATCTGCAACAAGGTATTTCTTCTTTGGAAGTTTTTCTATCCTCAGAATAGACATGCAAGAAAAGCTTCATGTATTTTCACTTGATGGTGTCTTGAATCAAATGAACAAAAACAGACATAATTTTTAGAAGGCAAAATTTCCATTCCATTCCTTTCCAGACAGGCTTTTACTAAAAACATTGATCATGAAGGCACCAGACTTAGTTTTCTAAACTTCAGAATTTAAAATAAACAACTATCAGTCTCCTCTCTGTCTCTCTTTTCACCCTTCCGACTGAGGAAAGTTAAATAGCACATTCTTTCCCACTAAACCAGAAGCAACGTAACACAGAAATTCTACTCACAGCTTTAAAATAAATTACTGGATACAAAAATAACAACAATCCTTTGGTTCAGCCAACCAATCAAACGTTTTGCATGATTAAAACTTGCTCACTGCCAAATCCCAGATTTAAAAGAAAAATTTAGATGCTATTAGAATTTCCATTTCATAAAGTAAATCCAGTATACTAGCTTTTATCTTCAGCAACTGAAGCTTTTCTCAAGAGCCATTACTACGCCTTAGTGCAGGGTCAGCCTCTCATCATTTCATAACTAAAGTATTATTTTTTCATTCCAGTCTGGAGTACTGTCTCCAATCTTTCATCTTTTCCATTCTTTTTTTTTTTTTTTTTAAGAGACAAGATTTCTCTATGCTGCCCAGGCTGATTTTGAACTCCTGGGCTCAAGGAATCCTCCCGCTCAGCCTCCTGTGTAGCTGGGACTACAGGTTCATACCACCGGCCCTGGTTCCACTTCCACTCTTAGCTTGATTATTCAATACAGAACAATGGTTACCTACCTTAAATTTCATGAAGTCTGGATGTGAAGGCTGTTCATTCTCTACTCCTCATGCTGTTGAACGTCCTCACTCCGTGCCTCCAGCCCCCACACCTTCGTGTCCCCACACAGTGCCTTTCCACATATCTAGGGCATAATCACCTACACATTCCTGCTCATGACTTTCTCTGGTCCACCATGTCTGTAATGCTCAGGTGTGCTCTGCCTCCACTCAGAAGCCTTCCCTGGGAAAGAAAGCGATTCTGATCACTTCTTTCTTACTTCTTGTGCAATTGTTATTCATTCTTTTTTCTTATATTTCACTCAGTGTCAATGCTTTTCTTCTCTCTTCGAGTCACTTTATGCTTATGTTTGCCACATGAATTGGTTTCTAAAAGTTTTTGGTTTTCAGTTTGTGTGGGTACATAGTAGGTATATATATTTATGAGGTGCATGAGATGTTTTGACAGGCATGCAATTCATGATAATCACATCATGGAGAATGGGGTATCCATCCCTCAAGCATTTATAATTTGTGTTACAAACAATCCAATTATACTCTTTTAGTTATTTTTAAATGTATAATTAAACTATTATTGACTATAGTTACCCTGTTGTGCTATCAAATAGCAGGTCTAATTTATTCTTTCTAAGTATATGTTTTGTACCCATTAACCATCTCCACCTCCCCCTTTACCCCCACTCCCCTTCCCAGCCTCTGTAACAGTTGAGACCTATTGATTTCAAAATAGTTTTTTTTTCTAAATATATAGTATACCTTCTAAACATAAATTGGTTGATCGACTCCGGCTCTGTGGCGATCTCCAAAGCTCTTCTATGCCATTATTTTCAAACTTTACTGACGAACATCAAAGAACACCACAGACTAATTTTTCTCATCTCTCTTTTCCTATTATTCTCTAAAACAAACTTTAATAAGACAAATCAGATAAAAAGGAAGCACAACAACACACGGTGGAAACATTGAGGAGATGAGCTTTCCACATTCCATGTCCTAGGATAAATTAATCCATAAATATTGAGCTCTAAAAACAAACCTTAGTCATCAGCACATTTTCCATGTTCTGATCCTCTGGAGTAGAGACTCCCACTTCCAACAGCTCTCAGGTGGATTCTGTGATCACGCATCTTCACCCCGCCCTCTCTCCCTGCCATGTTTCTGCTTCCCGCCCGCCACCCTGGGCGCCTCCATCATGGCAACCTTATCTGTAGCTTTCTGCTGTGCGCAGTGCTCTCTGCTGCTTGTTCGGGGCTCTACCTGCAGCATACCCTGACCCCTCGCACTCTAAGGGCAGGCACAAGGGGCTTTTGCGGGACTTTTCTCTGTAGGGTTGAAAGGCAGTCAAGCATGGTATCAACTGAGAATGAGTTAAGCATTCTGCAGTCAACCTGGATAATTGACAAAGAAGAATCTATTGGATCTAGATTTTCTTTTGGGGGTTTGGAGACCACAAAACATATTTTTATATTGAGGGGCAGGAGCAGAAAAGAAAGCAGCCCCTATGGTGGGCCCTATTCAGTGGCAGCGTCTTGGTCCACAGGGTTAAGGAAGACTTTGAGGAAATAAAAGTTGTTTGGAAAAATCCTGGTGTGGTTGTTTTGCATGCCGTGATGGGTAGAAAGGATGAAGTGTGAAGGCCCCTTGCCCCCTGCAGCCTGCCTTAGATTATGTTCTGGAACCTTCGGGTGGAGAAAGCGCCATTTTCATTCCTGCTTCCTGGGATTGCTGGTGGCCACAGAGCGATAGAGAACCACAAAGGAGAAG
Organism: Macaca nemestrina; assembly: GCF_043159975.1. Classification (NCBI taxonomy): domain Eukaryota; kingdom Metazoa; phylum Chordata; class Mammalia; order Primates; family Cercopithecidae; genus Macaca; species Macaca nemestrina. The sequence continues at coordinate 8,450,083 of NC_092125.1, read as the reverse complement.
CGTGGCACGCCCGGCATGCTGGCCAAGATGGCGAGCTGTGCGTCCCTGGTCATCCTGATCTGCTTAGTGGGGCTCCATGCAGTCTGCGCACAAGCTCTCCATCTAGGTTTTCTAACCAGTCTCTCCATCACCTGGATGATGTCAAATAATTGTGTCCACATCAACTTGACTTTGACCGGGAGGCACATCACTAGGCTGTACAGAGAGAGATTCTAGTCTAGCAACAAAACCCACCGCCCTTCTCCAAATCAGACCAGCTTCTCTGTCCATCTGCAGCCTGTACTATTTCATCCATGTACCGGTATCACCGTGAAGTCATCATGATTTCCCATCCTCCCTATTCGTTTGTTAATTCTGGAAAACTAAAGGAAGGGCAGTCTTCTTTAAGAAAAAATTCTCACATTCTCTCCCTGGTCCTCCACAAACCCATGCTAATGGACCTCTGTGCAAGCTGCTTTTAATCATACTTCTCCCATTCCAAGCTTGCTTTATCACTTCCTTCCGTCTCCCAAACAACTTTCAATTTCAAACTTTCACCAGAAAACGTTCGGGTCAAACAAAAGATGTGATTACTTATTCTCATGCAATCTCATCCTGGTTCAATACATGCTACGCTTTCATCTGTTTTTTTTTTTTTTTTTCCTTTCCATAGAAGTTCTTTTACTTAGATATAAGTTAAGTGTAGTATTTATTTTTGTTATGTAATCCATTCATAGAGTTCACAGGGAATTCATCTGTTTCAATATCAGTTCCCTGTCTTAGGTTACTGCAGTCTCCCTAGAAAAAAAGGTATATGCTATAATAAATCTTGAAAAACTACTAAGTGCCAGGCACTGTACTGGCTGCTTTTTTATGTATGGTTATCACCTTGGTTTCTTCTTTTTCTTCTCCTTTTTTTTTTTTTTTTTTTTTTGAGTCATGGTCTTACTTCATCATCCAGGCTGGAGTTCAGTAGTGTCATCACAGCTTACTACAGCCTCAGGCTCCTGGGCTCAAGCAATCCTCCTGCCTCAGTCTCCTGAGTAGCTAGGTCTACAGGTTCGTGCTGCCATGTCCAAGTAACTTTCTAAAATTTTTTTTGTAGAGAATGGGTCTTGTTATGTCTCCCGGGCTTGTCTCAAACTTCTGGCCTCAAGCTATCTTCCTGCCTTGGCCTCCCAAAGTGCTGGGATTATAGGTGTGAGCAATCATGCCCTGCCCATGCATTTCTATTTACATGGTACCATGTTCAGTAAATCACTGAGGACACAAGTATACTCAATTCTCTTTTCGGGTAGAAAGATGATGATATGGTCAGGATGATGATACACTTCATTCAAGCAAAACTACCAACAACAGCAGTCAAAACACAGCAATAGATCATGCCTCCCAGAATAAAGGAAGCATCTTTCTAGAAAAAAACAGAAGTTCTTTTAAGTGACCAGGCTGTGAATATCCTCAGGGAATATTGTTTTGTTTACTTGTGACACAAGTAAAGCTGATAGAAGCCCTAAGCCCTCAGCCCTCACACACACACACACACACACACACACACACACTTTTTTGGAGTCTCGTTCTGGCGCCCAGGCTGCAGTACAGTGCCACAATCTCAGCTCACTGACACCTCTGCCTCTCAGGTTCAAGCAATTCTCCTGCCTCAGCTTCCGGAGTAGCTGGGATTACAGGTGTGCACCACCACGCCTGGCTAATCTTTATATTTTTAGTAGAGATGGGGTTTTGCCGTGTTGGCCAGGCTGGTCTCAAACTCTTGACTTCAAGTGATCCACCTGCATCAGCCTCCCAAAGTGCTGGGATTACAGGCATGAGCCGCTGCGCCCGGCCACATATATATCTTTTTAAGATGGGGGGTCTCCCTATGTTGCGCAGCCTAGTCTCAAACTCCTGGTCTCAAGGAATCCCTCTGCCTCAGCCTTCCAAGTAGCTGAGACTACAGGTGCCCAGCTTTCTTCCTTGTTTCATACTCCTCATTGCTTTAAGTGAAACACAGAAAGGAGAATGAACAGAGCAATAGGCCTCCATTTCTCAGGGGCCAGGTACCCTCAGAGCCCCTGCCTTTGTGTTTCAAGGCTAACAGAGAAATAGTTTTCCCCAAAGCCTTTGTTAATGGAATTATTTATGTCTTGTTCACTTTTTTTTTTTTTTCCCTGAGACGGAGTCTTGCTGTGTTGCCCAGGCTGGAGTGCAGTGGTGCGATCTCGGCTCACTGCAACCTCTGCCTCCCAGGTTCCAGTGATTCTCCTGCTTCAGCCTTCCGAGCAGCTGGGATTACAGGCATGTGCCACCATGCATGGCTAATTTTCGTATTTTTAGTAGAGACAAGGTTTCACCATATTGGTTAAGGTGGTCTTGAACTCCTGACCTCGTGATCCTCCTGCCTCAGCCTCCCAAAGTGCTGGGATTACAGGCGTGAGCCACTGCACCCGGCCTTGTCTTGTTCACCTTTCAACATGTCTTTCTTCTCCCTTTGCCTCTGCTTTCTCCCCCACTATCCTATTCACTCGTTTCTCTAAAGTTGGTCATAAAAGACTTTGCATCTTGGTTTTGGGGCCGGAGTCACATCAATTCCAAGCATAGCAGGCAGGCTCCAAGCCTATTGCCAAGGGGAGGCTGACAGAAGCAAGGCGGTCTCTATGCAGGAGACAAGCACACAAGGGGAAGTCAATATTTCAACCCTGGAGGGGCAAGAGTGTTGGCTCCAGGGTGACAGATGGCAGATTCCACAGCCTGCTAAACAACACGGAGCCGGGTAGAGATTGTACCTGCTGCTTGGAGATACACTTTGCATGTTTCAGCTGGACCTTCATTGTCCCCTTCTTTTGCCATTGAAGCCAGTGATTGATGGAGGGATCCAGATATTTGAAAGTTATGCAAGTGCTCTGTGGTCTCCGGGGAAACTGGTGCCAATTCAATCAAACCCATCATGTGATACTGAGCCTCTATGAGGCACTTGTGACTGAACTAGGTATATTGGAGAAGGGAAGACACAAAAGAAGCAAATGATGTCATCTCTAACTTTCAAGCTCACGATACAGATTACAGACAATATATTAAAATTCTGTGATATGTAAAAGACACTCAGTAAAAAAGAGTTTGAAAATCCCAATGGTATATATGTGGATACAGAGGTAAATATTGCCATGTGCCCTACAAAATGTGTAGGTAGAAAAAGAGGTATAGGCTGGGTGCAGTGACTCACGTCTGTAATCGCAGCACCCAGGGATGCCAAGGTGGGCGGATCACCTGAGGTCAGAAGTTTGAGACAAGCCCGGCAAACATGGTGAAACCCCATCTCTATTGAAAATACAAAACTTATCTGGGCATGGTGACATGCCTGCCTGTAATCCCCGCTACTTGGGAATCTGAGGCAGGAGAATCACTTGAACCTGGGAGGTGGAGGTTGCAGTGAGTTGAGATCACACCACTGCACTCCAGCCTGGTGACAGAGTGAGACTTCGTCTCAAAAAATAAATAAATAAATAAATAAAAATGAAAAGAAAAAGAGGTAAAGGGGTGGGAACTAAGTTTCGCTTCCCAAACATGGAGGTGTGACTATAAACTATAAGTACCTTTTAAAGAAAACCTTATTTCAGATAACCCAATGGGTAAATAACAGGTAAATGGGGAGGAGGCCTGATGGAATCACTTTCTGCCAACAGACATACTTGGGATCATAGGCTTTGAAGTCGAATACAATTGGCTTCCAGATTGTGTCTAAATTACTTCACCCCTCTGAGGTTGTTTCCTCATCTGTGAAACAGGCAATAACCATACCTCATCATGCTGCAGTGAGAATTAAATGAAATAAAGGCTGCGGGGTAGCCCATGGCTCGCCACACTGTGATTAGTCTAGCAGTAACGCAGCCCAGGAGTGAAAGAGGGGAGAGGAGAAGGCCAGTTTAAGATGCAGCACATCTAAAAATAGAGAGACCTGTGTTCAAGAGCTCACTTGGTGATCAGTGCATCGGGTGGTGGTGGGCAACTCACATCACCTCTCTGGGGATCAGTTTCTCATTCTGGAAAATATGGGATTAGTCTTATGGGATTAGCCTATAGGGAAGTGTCCTTTTTAGCTTCAACCTTCTGAGATTCTTCAAGTTGATGTCATTGTCCCTGAAATTCTCCCCTCCAGCCAGGTGTCAGTGGGTTTACTGGGGGAATCATTGAAACGTTTCAGAAATTGCAAGACTTCACTCATCTCCTGACTCTAATGAGAATTTAGTTCTGTTTTCCCAAGGGGAAGAAAACACTGCAGTCTTTCCTAATCTCCTCACATTCTGCTGTGTGACCAGGCAAGCATTATTATTATTATTCTTTGCTGTCTCTGCACATTATTAAACTGACGCCAAATTCAACTTGGCATTTCCAAAAAAAGGGTTTCTGAAATGCAGACTGCTTTGGGATGTAAGATTTTTATGCAAATACAAAACATTAATATATTTCAAAACTTAAAGCACTTTGGTCTCCAGGAGAGAAAGAAGCTTATTTTCAGATGCTCAATTCAGTGTTTACTTAATAAGTGTTTACTAGTTGTGAGGCAGATTCTTTAACTCCTCCCTTTCTGTATAATAGTAGGAAGTTAGGCGCCGACTGAATCAGTCTTCTTGAGATTTTGGTGGTGAATGAGAATAGAATTAGCTTTTTCTTTTTCTTTTCTTTTCTTTTTTTTTTTTTTTGAGACATTTTTGCTCTTGTTGCCCAGGCTGGAGTGTAGTGGTGTGATCTTGGCTCACTGCAACCTTCACTTCCTGGGTTCAAGTGAATCTCCTGCCTCAGCCTCCCCAGTAGCTGGGATTACAGCTGTGTGTCACCATGTCCAGCTAATTTTTGTATTTTTAGTAGAGACAGGGTTTTACCATGTTGGCCAGGCTGGTCTTGAACTCCTGACCTCAGGTGATCTGCCTGCCTCCACCTCCCAAAGTGCTGGGATTACAGGTGTGAGCCACTGCACTTGGCCTATTTAACTGATTTTGAAAATAATATATATTCATTAAAGAAGACTTCTATGAAATAGAAAAACAAAAAGAAAAAGGCACTGTGTAATCCCGACATCTCGAAATAACATTTCATTGATAGACTTCTGATATAATATACACATATATTTCAGATTATGATTAGATAATAGCTACAGCCCATATATTTAATATATATTTAAATTTACATTGTTTCTTTTTTCTTTTTTCTTTCTCTTCCTTTCTTCTTTTTTTTTCTTTCTCTCTCTTTCTCTCTTTCTCTCTTTTCCTTCCTTCCTTCCTTCCTTCCTTCCTTCCTTCCTTCCTTCCTTCCTTCCTTCCTTCCTTCCTTCTTCCTTCCTTTTTTTTTTTTTTTTGACAGAGTCTTGCTCTGTGGCCCAGGCTTGAGTGCAGAGGTAAAAATCTCAGTTCACTGCACATTCATCTCTGGGTTCAAGTGATTCTCCTGCCTCAGCCTCCTGAGTAGCTGGGATTACAGGTGCCTGCCACCATGCCTGGCTAAGTTTTTTGTATTTTTAGTAGAGACAGGGTTTCACTACGTTGGCCGGGCTGGTTTTGAACTCCTAACCTCAAGTGATCTGCCCACCTCGGCCTCCCAAAGTGCTGGGATTACAGGCGTGCGCCAGCACGCCCAGCTCTTTTTTCTATTTTGTATTCCACTTTAACAAATTTAATAATAAATTATGAACATTTACCCAGATACCAAATATTCTACTATAACATGGTCAGCAACTTTTCCTGCAAAGGCTCACATAATAAATATTTTTGGCTTTTAGAGCCACAAGGTTAGTCACAACTAGTTACCCCTGCTGTTGTCTTGAGAAAACCATCACAGATAGTGAGCTTGGCTGCATTCCAATAAAATTATATTTACTAAAACAGGCAGCAGGTCAGATTCGATCCTTCTACTAAAATATCATTTTAGATGACAGCATGATATTTTATTTTGTGGATGCACACTCATAAGAAAAAACACATAATCGCCTATTGTTGAGCACCAGACTTTTTCAGCATAGTAGCAATGTATATTTTTGTAAATAATGTCTTTGTGTGTCTATAAATTTCTTTCCTTAGAAAGGAAAGTGTAATTTTTTGGCATGGGGCTGTTCAAAACGCTTCTGATACACTCTGAAAGAGTGCCCTTCAGAAAGGCTGGGACACCTTTCCTGTCAGAAGAGAACAGTTTTGTAGAAGCCCAGGGTTGACAGAGTGTAGAGCATTTGATGCAAAGAAAGAGGCTCACTACGACACAATCAAAGAGATCAAGGGTGCAGAAATGTCAACACAGCTCACCACCAGCTGTGTCACTTTTGCTGCAAATATTTATTTGTGATGCTTTTTTTTTTTTTTTAAATGTGGGAAGCTTGCAAGTTTTATTTAGCCAAATGAATCAGTCTCTTCCTTCATTGATTCATGTTAAGAAAGTTGCCCCCAATATGAAAAACATACACTCTTATACTTTCTTCAAACTCTCTTTAGTTTGAGTTTTCTTTCCTTTCTCTCTCTCTCTCTCTCTTTTTTTTTTTTTTTTTTTGAGACAAAGCCTTACTCTGTTGACATGATCACGGCTCACTGCAGCCTTGAACTCCTGTACTCAAGCAATCCTCCTGCCTCAGCCTCCTGAGGAGCTGGGACTACAGGCATGTGCCATCACACTGGGCCTAGTTTTCGTTTGTACATTAAAAATGTGATTGCATCTTCTATTTACTTTATGGCTGATGTTAAAGTCAAACTTTCTTCTTTCTTCCTGTTCTCTCTCTTTCCTTCCTTCTTTCTCTATTTCTTCTTTTCCTCCTTTTCTCATTCTCATTCCTTTCCTTCTTCCCTCTTCTCTAATAGCCAGTAATTACACAACCAATGACTGAATAATTCCTCCTTTTTCTACTGCTAAGAAATGCCACTTGCTATGATCTGAACATTTGTGTCTCTCCAAAATTCATATGATGAAACCTAACCCTCAAGGTGATGGCATTAAGAGATGGGGCCTTTGGGAGGTCATTAGTGCCCTTATAAAAGTGCTTGAGAGAGCCTGTTTGCCCTTTCTGCCACATAAGGACACACAGAGGCACTATGTATGAGGAATGTGTCCTCACCAGACACTTAATCTATCAGAGCCTTGATCTTGGACTTCCTTCCCTCCAGAACTATGAGAAAATAGATTTCTGGTTTTGTAAATTACCCAGTCTAAGTTATTTTATTATGGCAGCCTGGAATGAACTAAGATACCATCTTTATCATTTCACATGATATTAAATATCATGGGTCTGTTTCTGAGTTATCCATGATATTTCATGAATTTCTGCCTGTATCAGCATCAGTACAATACTGAATACTGTCTTGATAATTATGGCTTTATTTATGTCTTTTAATATACATCAATCTTCCTTTGTGTAAGTTTCCTTTATTATCTTCGGGAATTTATTCTCCTGGAGTCTTGGCAAAATTAAGTTTAAAAACATATTCAGAATATTTATAATAATTGTATTAATTCATAGATTGATTAAGGAAGGCCTGCCATATTTCCAGGACTAGTTCATTATCTCTAATATATAGTATGCCTCTTCATTTAGGAATGTTATCTTTTAGGAAATATATTTTATTTTATTGTTGTTCTTATTTAATAAATATATTTTATTTCTAAAAGTTGTACGTATTTTTCTTAAATTTATTCACAAGAATTTGGTACTTTTTGTTATCCCTGTGAGTTGTATCACCTTGTCTTATATGCTCTATTTTTTTTTAATTGGAGCAGCAGTAAAGAAAAAAATCACTGAGATTTTAGCATTTTTTGTAATTAGCCAGCTTACTGAACCCTGTATTATTTATTATAATAATCTTTAGGCTGATTTTCATGGGCATTCTGTTACATTTCACTTCCTTTTGTATATAAATATTTTCATTTTTTTCTCATTGTATTATGACATGATTTTCAGCAAAATATTAAGGTAGCAATATCAAGAATTCTTGTGTTCTTCCTTATGCACTTAGGTTGGCTCTATTATTTTTACTATTCCATGGAGCTTGGCTATTCTTTAATTTCTTTTTTTTTTTTTTTTTTGAGACGGAGTCTCGCTCTGCCGCCCAGGCTGGAGTGCAGTGGCCGGATCTCAGCTCACTGCAAGCTCCGCCTCCCGGGTTCACGCCATTCTCCTGCCTCAGCCTCCCGAGTAGCTGGGACTACAGGCGCCCGCCACCGCGCCCGGCTATTCTTTAATTTCTTAATGCTTTATCATATTAAGAAAATATCCTTTTGTTATGGTTTATGAAGATATATTTTAGAATTATGAATGGATATTGAATTTAATCAAAAGAGTTTTTTCATCTTTCAGAGTGAGCATATGATTTGTCTGCTTTGATTTATTGATGTGATGGAAATAGGCATATACTAAATAATACTGAACCATCATTGTGTTTTTCATTAAATTATACTCACATTTTTTATTATAGTACCTAATCCTGATGTTTACATCTATGTTCATGAATAATGCATGGTTCTCAAACATTGTAATAAAGTTAAAATGGCTTTTGCTGCTACTATATTAAGTGAAGGAAAAGCAGATTGCAGGATTATTTATCTATTTATTATATGATCCCACTTTCCTTTTTAAAAAATCCCTATAACATGAATATATGTGCATAAATCTAGGAAAAAGTGGGGAAGGATGCATATCAAACCACTAATTTTGCTTACCTGCAAAATTAAGCAAATCTTAATTTTGCTTGCTAAGAGAGAATGAGAAAGTAGAAGGGGGAGTTTATTCATGCATTTCATATACTTCTATACTGTTTGAATTGAATGAACATGTGACATGTGACTTTGTGTACTAATTCTATAATAAAAAAAGCACAACATATTCATTTAAGAAGGATAAAATTAAGGCTGGACGGGGTGACTCACACCTATAATCCCAGCACTTTGAGAGGCCAAGGTGGGCAGATCATAAGGTCAGGAGATCAAGACCATCTTTGCCGACATGGCGAAACCCCATCTCTACTAAAAATACAAAAATTAGTCGGGCATGGTGGCACACTCCGTAATCCCAGTTACTTGGGAGACTGAGGCAGGAGAATTGCTTGAATCCGGGAGGCAGAGATTGCAGTGAGCCGAGAGTGTGACATTGCACTCCAGCCTGGCGACAGAGCGAGACTCTGTCTCAAAAAAAAAAAAAGGGTACAATTAAATAAAATACTCACAACGACTTCATTTCTCCCCACTAAAACATCGTTTTACAAGTCAAAAAAATGAATCGTTCCTTGTGTCTCCAGCCATAGATGTTGCTGGCATTTGTGTTCAAGGGTTTCCCATTGCAAATCCACTCTCTGCCACTCCACACCACCTAGATGGTCCTGTTGTGTTTCCCTCCACCATATGTAAGCCAGATTTTGTTTCTATTAACTTTCTATGACTGTCTTAGGTCTTTCTGTTTTATCTGTCTTTGACACCATGTTCTAATGGTTTCAATCAAACAATCATATCCAGCACTGTTTCATGGATAAAGGACAGAAAAGTAATCATTCTTTGCCTTCAGGACACACAGAAAAGCAGAATATCTGTCCACATAACAATAAGTAAATCATAGGGGGTTTTCATATTCCTGCTGTCTTACCTATCCCTGTTTTCTGAGACAGAAGTGATAACGTTAAACTATGAGGGATTTCCATTCTTTCCCCCGACCCCCTGCTCACTCTTTCCCCTACTCCACAGCTCCCAGGCTTTCCAGCGTGACCCTCCTTAATTGCTTTGACCTCACAATACCCCTCATTTGTCCCCTGGAGTATTGCCTTAGATCTGTAGATCACTTTGATTACTTCCACATCTGGGATTCGTCACATGCTTGTGTTAACCATGACCATGTGCAGAATTACCCAGCAGGATTTAGGAGACACTCAGTCAGAAGAATCACCCCTACTAAGAACAACATCTGGAGAGAATTAAGAGAAGATACTTTCTATTGAGAATCCTTTGGAAATATATTTATGATGTAGAGACAGACAGACACTAGTGCCCGGGCAGAAGTGGATGTCCCTTCTCTCCGGAAGGCTGAGGAAGAGTGATACATCTTCAGAAGATTCGCGAATTAATTATGCTCCATAAACATAAATGCCTGGCAAGTTCACTAATAAACAAGGGATTTTCTCACAGTCTTGTTTAGAAGCAGGCGTCGACTCCAATAGAAATGAACTTTTCTGATGCCATGTGTGTGAACAAATAAAGATTTTATGAAAAGGAGAGGGGAAGTGGGCCGTGTTTTCTTCAGTTGGGTCATTGAATGTCTCCAACTATTTTTCCAAAGCTTTGGGTTTCGCAAAAGCCAAAATTCGCTTTGCCAAATGTTTTTCCCTTAATTTTTAAATCCCTGTGCATTAACGAAAATTTAATCCGTATGTTTCTGATTCATTTACACTTAACTCATCGAAATATTGTGTGTTAGAGTCATTTGGCCCTCTCAACAAGACGTAGGAGTCCTCTTTGCAGTACACAAATACACACGTGGATTACATGAGCACACACACACGTTTTTGGTTCTTTAGACTCCAGAGTCACTTTCTCTCTCTAAACCCAGATCCAAGTGGCTATGTCTTAGTAAATCGTGAGCATTTAATTGCATTTAGTTACACAATTACATTTAGAGTTAGATAAATAAATGACTGTGCAATTATAAAACATATACTTCTTTGTATGATTTGGAATGAATCAGGAGTCCCTGCATTAGGTGCGTATCTTGACTATGGGTGATCGTCTCCTTTAAGGTGCTGATGTCAGCTGATGTTAGTTTTCTATGGTACTTCAGTGAAATATACAATAAATATTGCATTAATTTCTAAAAATTGAACTACAATCAGTTCAGAGGAGACTAATAATGATGATAAAGACATAAGGAAAGGCAGACATGAGCATCTCTGCAGAGACTGGGTTTGAGGGAAGATGGGTTATGTACATGAAGGCATAGAATTTGGGGAGGTTGTGGGAAGGTTTTGTTATCTTCCCAATGCCTGAGCATGAAGAAATGATTTACTTGCAGCCCTAGATCATGGTAAACATTTCAGTAGAATTCCTAACATTAAGAGTTGGAAAATAGCTGGGCACGGTGGTTCACACCTGTAATCCCAACATTTTGGGAGGTCAAGACAGGAGAATAGCTTGAGGCAGCCTGGGCAGCATGGTAAGACCCTGTCTCCACAAAAATAAAATTTAAAATTAACCAGCACAGTGGCACATGCCTGTAGTCCCAGCTACCTAGGAGGCTGAGGCAGGACCTTGCTTGAGCCCAGGAGTTCAAGACAAGAAAAAAGAAAAAAAAGAGTCGGAAAATATTAGAATGTATTTTTTTTTTTTTTTTTGACAGAGTCCCGCTCTGTCACCCAGCTGGAGTGCAATGGCACAATTTCAACTCACTGCAACCTCCACCTCCCAAGTTCAAGTGATTCTTGTGCATCAGCTTCCCAAGTAGCTGGGAGTACAAGCATGCACCACCATGCCTGGCTAGTTTTTGTATTTTTAGTAGAGATAGGGTTTGGCAAGTGTTGGCCAGGCTGGTCTCAAACTCTTGCCTCAGGTGATCTGCCCGCCTCAGCCTCCCACAGTGCTGGAATTACAGACATGAACCAACGTGCCCAGCCAGAATGTTTTTTTTTGTTTTTTGTTTTTCTTTGAGACAGAGTCTCGCTCTGTCACCCAGGCTGGAGTGCAGTGGTATAATCTCAGCTCACTGCAAACTCTGCCTCTCGGGTTCATGCCATTCTCCTGCCTCAGCCTCCAGAGTAGCTGGGACCACAGGGGCCTGCCACAATGCCCGGCTAATTTTTTTTGTATTTTTAGTAGAGACGAGGTTTCACCGTGTTAGCCAGGATGGTCTCGATCTCCTGACCTCGTGATCCGCCCACTTTAACCTCCCAAATTGCTGGGATTACAGGCGTGAGCCACCGCGCCCGGCCAGAATGTATTCTTAAGAGATGTAACAAAGTATGTGAGGCTACCTAACAAGCTGTGTCAAAGTGGTAGGATAAATTCCAGGACCTCTGAAGGCCTCGTCTCATCTGGTACGTATTTTTCATTAGCCTCTTTCTCTTATACGGCAGATGGGTTTGGAGTTGTAGTTCAGAAGGCAGAAGAGGGCTCAAATCGTTTCCTCTGCGGGAGAATGATGACCTTTAGTGTTGTTTTTTCTATTTTTTAGAAACAGGCTCTGGCTCTGTCATCCTGGCTGGAGCGTAGCGGCATGATCACAGCTCATTACAGCCTTGACCTCCTGCGCTCAAGCATTCCTCACTCTTTGGCCTCTCAAAGTACTGAGATTACAGGTGTGGGCCACCTCGCCCTGCCCCACGGCAACCACGAGAGATTTCGTGAGCTCGACTGTCATGTTTTGCAAATCCATATTGGAAGAAACAGTCTGTGACGGACAGCATTTTTTACAAAAGGACATGTCTTGCCTGTTGTTAACATGACGTCATCATTTGTTTTCCCTCACTTTTTCACGGTTACTAGTTTTCTCTTCTCAGGGAAGTATCAATGGTTTAATTGTAGTTTTCTAATTTGACAGCAGGTAATCTTCCTTCCCGAAGCTGCCTTTTCACTGTAGATGATTTTGTCAGACTAACAGATTTTACTTTTTTGAACGTTTGTAGGTATTTATTTTTCTAGGTATTTATTTCCAAATGAAATTACGCTAGTTTAATTTTGCTTAGGATGAGATACTATTTATATTTATCTTCCAAAGCTTTGAAACAGAGTACGACATAATGGGCTTTATAAAAGGAATATATTTAATAGCCAATTAGATTTAACTCTCAAATCTGTTTCTGGAAAAAAAAAAAAGAAATCTGGTAATGGTTTGATTTCACCAAACTACTTTGTATATTTTGATTTTCTTTAAAAAATCCTATTTCCTGAAGCTTAAGTTTTTCAAGTTTTTTTCCTCCGTTTAATTGAAACCACTATTTTCAAGGGAAATGGAATTAAAGAAAGATATTTTCTCACTCAGTGGAAACTTGCATTATATGAGTAACACAGATTATCTACTGATACAATTTTACGCTTATTTTTAGTGTGTGTGATTTTTTTTTGAAGCCATAGCATCCCCAAATCCCACCTTTCTTAAAGCAGAGATAATAAGAAATTCATTCAGTCTTTTTTTTTTTTTTTTTAGACGGAGTTTCACCCTTGTTGCCCAGGCTGGAGTGCAGTGGCACCATCTCGGCTCACTGCAATCTCCGCCTCCTGGGTTCAAATGATTCTTCTGCCTCAGCCTCCTGAGTAGCTGGGACTACAGGCGCGTGCCATCAAGCCTGGCTAATTTTTGTATTTTTAGTAGAGATGGGGTTTCACCATGTTGGCCAGGCTGGTCTTGAACTCCTGACCTCAGGTAATCTGCCCACCTTGGCCTACCAAAGTGCCGGGATTACAAGTGTGAGTCACCCTACCCGGCCTGTTTTTTTTTCCCCCCTGAGACAGAGTTTCACTCTTATTGCCCAGGCTGGAGTGCAACGGCGTAAGCCACCGTGCCTGGTCCAGTCTTTGCTTCTGATCTCCCACTTTTGCTCATCACCAGTTGAGACAGCTATTTCCCCTCTTGCTACACACCCGATGGCCTCAGGCAGCATGGCTGGGCAGTGGAACCTGCAATTTCTTCCTCTGCTTTTCCAACAGCAAGTATCTGCTTACCCTGTGAAGACTGGCTCAAAAAGTCTCACAAGACTTCTTTTCTCACCAGGCAGAACGATTCACTTGTTATTTCGTGATAAACAACCATAATATCAGCTACTATTTACAGAGTGCTCAGCACGCACCAGCAATTGAAGAAGTGGATAATAATGTTTAATGTTCACCCTCTAATGGTCGAATGCAACATATTTGTTAAATATATTTAAAATGGAACTATTTATGTCTGGATCTGTTTCCCCTAATAGATTTTGAACTCCATGTTTTCAGGGATGATATTTAATTCAAGGTTTTATACTTTGTTCTACTACACTGATATACTATCTATTTTATATACTTACCAAATATTAATTAAGTTTAGTTGTCATTATAAAACATACAGCCATTAAGTATTGAGATATTATCCTTTCAAAGTAGGGAAATTCATTCATAAGTCCAAGACAGATTGATTCAACTTCACACATCTATAATGTAGTAAATATTGGGTTCCATTGTTTCATTGAAGAATGTTTGACACTTTTGTGGCTCATACTTTCAGGAAATATAGTTGAGCACTGAACTAGGTGCCAAGCCCTGTTTTAGGAGCAAGAGAAACAGAGCAGAAGAACTCTTGGACTTCATGGATTTTACGTTCTACTGAGCATCAAGGGCAGGCACGGTGGCTCAGACCTGTAATTCCAGCACTTTGGGAGGCCAAGGCAGGAGGATTGCTTAAGCCAAGGAGTTGGAGACCAGCCTGGGCAAGATAGTGAGATTCCATCTCTACAAAAAGTTAAAAAAATAAAATTTAGCTGGGCTCAGTTGCGTGCACCTACAGTCCCAGCTACTAGGGAGGCTGAGGTGGGAGGATTGCTTGAGCCAGTAAGGTGGAGGCTGCAATGAGCCAAGATTGTGCCACTGCACTCCAGCCTGGGAGACAGAGCGAGATCCTGTTTCCAAATAAATAAATAAATAAAGAGTCTAATAATAAACAATTGGACGATAAATAAATTTGATGGGATATGATAGTTCCTGTAGAGAAAAATAAAACAGGGAAAGAAGGAAACTAAATGCAAGGGGCAGACGGCAGGGGCCTGCTTTACAGCAGACAAGGAAGGCCTCACTGATAAGGGAGATAACTGAGTAGAAGCATGGAGGGGCATCTGTCCTAGTATCTGAGGGCAACTGTTCCAGGCATAAGCACTGTGACAGTCGTAAGGTGAGAATATGCCTTCTGAGAAGGAGGAAGGAGAGAAGAGGATGAAACTGCCTTTGCAAAATTAAGACAATAAGAGAAATCTGACATAGTTGTCTATTTTGCTTCAAACCTCTAAGCTGTCCTTGGTCATTTCTGGGTGCAGGCCAAGCTAACTTTGGGAAGAATTTAGTTTATAGCTTAACCTTAAAGTAAGGATGATGATAGCTCTTCCCCAAACTAAACTGCCTTTGTAAAACTAATCAAAGACCAGGAGCTTAGGATTATGGGTGGAATCTAAATTCTGCTAAAACTCAGTCATAGTTTTTTTGTTTTGTTTTGTTTTTTGACGGAGTCTCACTTTGTCACCAGGCTGGAGTGCAGTGGCATGATCTCGACTCACTGCAACCTCCTGCCTCAGCCTCCTGAGTAGCTGGGATTAAGGGTGCACGCCACCATGCCCAGCTAATTTTTTTGTTGTTGTATTTTTAGTAGAGACAGGGTTTTGCCATGTTGGTCAGGCTGGTCTGGAACTCCTGACCTCATGATCCACCAGCCTTGGCCTCCCAAAGTGCTGGGATTACAGGCGTGAGCCACCACCCCTGGCCAATGCAGGCATAGTTTTTGTAATCCCTTACTGCTCAGGAGTCATGTGGCCAGAAGTCACAAGACTTGTGGCGCCTCCAATTGTTCCTGTAGATAACATCACCATTGTAGAAACTAAGGTTGGTCTTTCGAGATGTGTTTCAGACTTTTGCATTCTAGCAACTGATATACTCCACCCAGATCCTTGACTGATGACTCAACCAGTCCTGTGGACTCCCCAACCCAGAGGTGGACTCAGTGCACAACGACCATTTCCCACACCCTGACAATTGCATCCCCAGCCAATCAACAGCACCCATTCCCTTGTCCCCTGCCCACTAAACTGTCCTTCAAAAAAAATGTAACCTCCGGGAGACTGATTTGGGTAGTAGCGCCATTTCTAACAAAGCCAGCTTCATTCCAATTAAACTCTTTCTTTACTGAAATACCATGATCTTTGGTGAACTGGTTTTGTCTGTGTAGCAGGCAGGAAGAACCCATCAGGCAATTACAAGGTACAGAACAGTGGTTGCTGAGATCAGAGAGGACAGAGGCAAATCCCATAGAGATTTTTGATAGAATGTGAAGATGGAGAGATGTGAACAGGGCAAAGATAGCATGCTCTGACACTTTTTAAAAGAATCACCTTGGAAGGTGTCTGGAGAACAGATTGAAGCAGAAGGAGGAATAAGTTGGGAGATCACATAGGAAGCTCATGCAATCTTCCCGGGGAGAGAAACAGATGCCTGCAGTGGGGAATTGGACTGGAGATGGTGAGAAGTGGTCCAATTCTGGGTTTGTTTTGGAATTTGAGTCAATAGGATTTAGGATATATTGGAGAGTATGGACTGGGTGCGAAAAGGAGGAAGCAAAGATGACTCTAAACTTCTGGCCATTGAATGCTGGTATTACAATGTACTGAGATGGAGAAGACTGCAGAAGAAGGAGGCAGCAGGGAAAGTTGTCAAGGTCATAAGCCCAAGGCCGGCCAAGGTCAAGGCCTTGATTTGGCTGATCTTACTGGTAAAGATATGATGAGACACTTGCACAGCTTATTAAATACATAGGTAGTGAACAGAGGAGTAAGTCAAAGAGGCCAGTTCCCTCTCTGGTGCTTGTCTCACACACCGAAATAACGATCTGAAACAAAAAGGGCTGGGCGATGGCAGCAGGAATGCTGCCTCCTTGTTGCTGAGGAGCCAATTCTTGACTACAGTACTGTGGCCTCTGCAGCTCTCTTCTGAGGGTGGTTGGCAGGACACCCTACATTTCATCAGAACTAGAGAGCCGATGAGAACTTATCTCCTGATAGCATCCAAGGGAAGACAAGGAGGCAAGTGAGGGATGGTCTCATAGCTATAACTTGTAGACCTTCCATCCTCGTGTGTTCTGGGGAAATCACGAGGCATCTGCCAAAACTCAGATTTAGCTGTGGTTCAAGCCTTCGCCTACATGATGGATTCTGATAAGTGCAACGTCAACATGGTGCAGGTGTTGCCCTATGGGAATCAAGAGTATGGGTTTGGATATGTTAGACATCCACATAGATGGTTGAGATTGGGATTTAGGGCTGGGAGTCTGGGGAGTTTAACCAGGAATTCATATATTTGATTGTTACTGGATATACATTTTTTTTTAAGAGATGGGGCCTCGCTATGCTGTCCAGGCTATACTTGGAACTGCTGGGCACAAGCAATCCTCCCACCTCAGCCTCCTGAGTAGCTAGAACTACAGGCACACACCACCACGTACAGCTCGAATATACACTTCAAATGAACACCAGGAAACTCGGCTGGGCTTAGTGGCTCATGCCTGTAATCCCAGCACTTTAGGAAGCCAAGGCAGGAGGATTGCTTGAGCCCAGGAGTTTGAGACCAGACTGGACAACATAGCAAGTCCCTGTCTTTACAGAAAAAATTATAAAAAGATTAGCTAGATGTGGTGGCATGTGCCTGTGGTCCCAGCTACTCAGGAGGCTGAGGTCGGAGGATTGCTTGAGCGCAGATGGTTGAGGCTGCAGTGGGCCATGATGCTGCCTCTGCACTCCAGCCTGGGCAACAGAGCAAGACACTATCTGAAAAGAAAAAGCAGAAAAGAAAAGAGAAAAGAAAAGAAAAAAGCCAGGAAACCTGATGAAGTAGATCACTTAGAATGAAACAAAGAGAAGAGAAGAAGTGCTCAGTTCAAGGTTATTCACTGTTTTTTTTTTTTTTTTTTTTTTTTTTTTTTTTTTTTTTTGAGACAGAGTCTCACTCTGTTGTCACCAGGCTGGAGTAGAGTGGCATGATACATTTACTTTCCTTATCAAGGGATATAAAATAGGGTAAGATTCAAGCTGCCTAGATTCTGCAAATCTTAAATATTAGCTAGCAAAAATAGGAATTAATAAAACTTAGAATGTATAAAATGAAGCATGAAGAAGGAAACACAAGGTAAAAAAAAATGTGTTAAGGTCCTTTGTAGAAAGCAGAGGAAACTGGGGAGAAGTGGGAAGATAAATAAGACAAACCATCTACAAAGATCCAGACCATCTCATTTATACTGTACTGTCATTATAAAGAGGAAAAAGGGATTACACCACAAGGGAATTTTTCAATTTATCTGACTTTCTTCAAAGTATATGTTTCCAGCATTTAGTCAGGGCCAGGGTCAGACATGCATGCCTCAAGAATAAAGGAATATCCCTGGTACTTTAAAAGAATGAAAATCATTTTTAAAAGTCTCCAAGGAAGACAAATACATCTGGAGAAATATGTTTTATACTTGTATTCCCCTCTCCGGAAAAGTTACTAGAGTGAAAACTTCAGACCCTGGGATTTTAATTCCTATTCCTCACCCAAGTTGGAAGATAAATGGTGATTAGAGTTGAAAACCTTCTCAACTCTAGCTCTTCCGAGAGAGCGTATGGACACAGAAAGTTCAGAGAGGTGTCCGGGCACAGTGGCTCAGGCCTGTAATCCCAGCACTTTGGGAGGCAGACGCAGGCAGATCATGAGGTCAGGTGTTCGAGACCAGCCTGATCAACATGGAGAAACCCCATCTCTACTAAAATTACAAAATTAGCCGGGTATGGTGGTACATGCCTGTAGTCCCAGCTACTCAGGAGGCTGAGGTAGGAGAATTGGTTGAACCCAGGAGGCAGAGGTTGCAGTGAGCCGAGATCGCGCCACTGCACTCCAGCCTGGGGAACAAGAGCAAAACTCTGGGTTAAAAAAAAAAAAAAAAAAGGTTCAGAGAGGTGATATGTCAAAGTAATTGAATTTTTAACAGACACCTTGTAGGATTCTAACTAAAATCCCATTCACCCGCTTTAGGCATAAAATAAAACTTGCACCTACGTACATGGATATTTTTAAAGGATCAGTCCTAGGTGTTACCCATTTTATTGGAGCAACGTCAGTGCTTTCACTGTTGTGGCTGTTGTTGCCACGTGGTTTGCTGTTGAAACTATCTCTGGCAGGCTGGCGGAGTCATTGTCCCCCAGGTTAGGCTGCAGGTGACCTAATTACGATGCCATTAAGACTTGGCTTTCTAAGGTGCAGAGACCCGACTGCAGCTGAAAGCCTTGGACATGTTCTGACACTACTGGGCCAGCAATCAATTCTTAGCATTTAGCGGATTAAGAAGCCCCTTCCTGTTGGTATTAAACTTGGCCGACGCTCTTCATTGACTGCATGCCTGGGCTCCCAACTTTAGCATGTCTGCCTACCCAGCTCTTTGAGTACATAGACTTCAGTCTTTGTCTACAACGTACCACCCCGAGAGGCAGGTGGCTCTCCAGCATCCAGAGTTCAACTCTTGAGTGAACCAACATCCAGACCTTAGACAAGAGAGGAAATCTGATCCCAGGCCTGCCCATTTCCTGCTCGCCCTTTCTTTCAAGGACAAGTGGTCCTTTGTTAAATGGCCAATGACTGTTGTAAGCAGTGAGAGTGTGCCAGCTTCATGAATTTCTGTGTACCCACCCTGCCCCCCAGGCACCTCATTCATGTACATCACCATCCACTTTCTTCCTTGTTTTCATGCATAGGAACATTTTCTTTCTTTCTTTCTTTTTTTTTTTTTTGTGAGACAGAATCTCATTCTGTCACCCAGGCTAGAGTGCGGTGATGTGACCTCAGCTCACTGCAACCTCTGCCTCCTGGGTTCAAGTGATTCTCCTGCCTCAGCCTCCCAAGTAGCTGGGATTACAGGTGCATGTCACCACGCCTGGCTAATTTTTGTATTTTTACCAGAGACAAGGTTTCACCATGCTGGTCAGGCTGGTCTTGAACTCCTGACCTCATGATCCACCTGCCTTGGCCTCCCAAAGTGTTGGGATTACAGGCGTGAGCCACTGCGCCTGGCTGGACCATTTTCTAGGTCACTTGCTTGGTGTGTTTATGGATCACATTGCCCCTAGAACCCTTACCCTAGCTCAATTATAGTAGGGGTGTCTGACACAGATGGGGGCTCTGGGAGCTCTGGGTAAGTCCCTTGACATCTGGAGGATTCAGAGGAATTCTTCCAGAAATTATGAGGTACAAACTGAATAATGTCCTAAGATATTTAGAGTGACACAAAACTTAGCCCTACAAAGCAATGTAAAGTCCAGCCATGCTTATTGCCTGGGCCCTATAATCTCTAAATTTAAAAATCTTTGAGCAGGCCACTGAATTTCTGAAGGCTGGGTATTGGTTGGAAAGACACCTAAACCACTGTCCTTGGTTGAAAGGCTTCTCCAAGAGTGAAAGTTTGGCAGTGCTTCAAGCTATCCACGTCTATTGGGAATTTGTTCTCTGACCAGAAAATGGGGATATGGAGGGAGTAAAAATCTCTTTGATTGCCCTTTCTAGTCTAATATAATCTCCAGTTGGAAATTATAACATTCTAAAGGAAAAACAAAAGCAAACATGAAACAGGATCAAAGAAAGTCCAATATGATTCACACACACCAATTGAATAGCAAAAACACTCAAGAGCTCCGTATGATGCCTTTAAAAAATTTGTCTTCAATGTATGGATGAGTATGATGCCATAATAACTTACCAATTCAGAGAGAATAAATTGCTTTTGCTCTCTCTCTCTGCCTGTTGAATAATAGAGACAATATGGCGTGGCGGCCTAGTTGGAATGTAAAAGATTTAGGATCAGCCAGGCACTGTGGCTCACGCCTGTAATCCCAGCACTTGGGGAGGCCAAGGCGGGGGGATTTCTTGAGTCCAGGAGTTCAAGGCCAGCCTGGGCAACATGGCGAAACCCTGTCTCTACAAAAAATTAGCTAGGCATGGTGGTGTGCCCCTGTGGTCCCAGCTACATGGCAGACCGAGGTGGAAGTGTCACTTGAGCCCAGGAGGTCAAGGCTTCAGTGAGCTTTGTTTGTGCCACTGCCCTCCAGCATGGGTAAGACCCTGACTCACATTAAAACAAACAAACAAATGAATCTAAGATGGTGATTTGGCTCTACTGAGTCTTGTTTATAAGAATTTGGGCAACTCAGCAAGTCACTTTGCTCCTCAGTTTCATCATTGATGAAGTGGGAATTGCAATACTTGTTTTTCAAAGTTTCTGGAAAGACAGCAATGTATGAAAAGTGTAAGACCCATCGTACAGTATCATGTCAAATAGCTATTATTGTAATTATTAAGAAATATGCAAATATGCACTGCCTCGGGCTCATTCTTTTTATTTATTTATATTTTTTATTTTATTTTATTTTTTTGAGACGGAGTCTCACTCTGTCGCCAGGCTGGAGTGCAGTGGCGCGATCTTGGATCACTGCAACCTCTGTCTCCCAGGTTCAAGTGATTCTCCTGCCTCAGCCTCCTGAGTCGCTGAGACTACAAGCGCACGCCACCATGCCCAGCTAATTTTTTTTTGTATTTTTAGATCTCTTGACCTAGTGATCTGCCCACCTCGGCCTCCCAAAGTGCTGGGATTACAGGCGTGAGCCACTACGCCCGGCCTCATTCTTTTTTCTGTCTCCCTTTCCCTTGTGAAGTGACTGCTCAGAACTCCCGGCTCTTGGCCCACTTCAATTACGTTATCTTATCATAGACAGGTGGAACAAACATCTGAGTGACTTGCATAATAATTTCCATTCTTCCCTTTTAACCCAGTCTCACTGACTCCGATGTTCAGAAGTACACTTCCAGTATCTACACAATACTTCCATCACAATTAACTTGAATAAGGGCTGATCTGTCTCCTTTAGCTACCTTAGATACACCGGTTGACCACTAGATGTCAGGCTTGTTAAATAGTTAGGAATGTGTTACATCATCATCCTTAGGACTTGAAAACCACTTTTAGGCCAGGCTCGGTGGCTCAAGCCTGTAATCCCAGCACTTTGGGAGGCCGAGACGCGCGGATCACGAGGTCAGGAGGTCGAGACCAACCTGACTAACACGGTGAAACTCCGTCTCTACTAAAAAATATATAAAACTAGCCGGGGGAGGTGGCGGGCGCCTGTAGTACTAGCTGCTTTGGGAGGCTGAGGCAGGAGAATGGTGTGAACCCGGGAGGTGGAGCTTGCAGTGAGCTGAGATCCAGTCATTGCACTCCAGCCTGGGTGACAGAGCGAGACTCCGTCTCAAAAACAAACAAACAAAAAAAAAACCACTTTAATTTTTTTCTCTTCTCTTTTCTTTTCTTTTCTTCAACAGGGTCTCACTCTGTTGCCCAGGCTAGAGTGCGGTGATGCAATCATGACTCGCTGCAGCCTCGACCTCCGTGAGCTTAGGTGATCCTCCCACCTCAGCCTCCTGGGTAGCTAGCACTACATGCACGTGCCACCATGCCTGGCTAATTGTATTTTTTTGTAGAGATGGGGTCTCACTGTGTTGCTCAGGCTGGCCTCGAACTCCTAGGCTCAAGTATCTGCCCACCTCTACCTCCCATAGTGCTGGGACTACAGGTGTGAACCACCCTGCTTGGCTTTCTTTCTCCTTTGTAAGAAGCTTTCAGTGACTTTGGCAATGGTTCACGAGGGTCACATTACCACTGGTTTCGAATATGCTAATATGTGGGTCAACTTTGTCGGGAGTCTGTGATTCATAATTTGTTTTGTTCAAATATACATTTTTAAATTTTGTTTCTTATTGATACATAATACATGTACATATTTTGGGGGTACATGTGATATTTTAATACATCCATATAATGTGTAATGATCAAGTCAGAGTAGTTGGGATACCCATCACCTTAAATATTCGGAGATAACATCTGAAGGATAGATTGTGCGGTCTTTGCACCCATGTGATGGAACTGTGGGTACACACTTCTCCATGGATTCAGATTATATTGAAGAATAAACACAACTGTTAAGCCCTGAGGAAATCAAATGATGACAAGAGAAACCAGGCTTAGAGAATGGTCCAATAGCAGTGACTATCTGAGGCTACATCTAAAAGAAAACACTTATTAAGATTTTTTAAAAAGTCACCTAACTTGGCTGTAATCCCAGCACTTTGGGAGGCCAACGCGGGCATATCACTTGAGGTCAGGAGTTCGAGACCCGCCTGGCTAGCATGGTGAAAACCCGTCTCTACCCCAAAAAACCAAAACAAACAAACAAAAAAACCCCCAAAAATTAGCCGGGCATGGGGATGGGTGCCTGTAATCCCAGCTACTTGGAAGGCTGAGGCAGTAGAATTGCTTGAACCCAGGAGGTGGAGGTTGCATTGAGCTTAGATTGTGCCACTGCACGCCTGCCTGGGCGACAGAGTCAGACTCCATCAAAAAAAAAAAAAAAAAGTCACCTACCTTTGTGTCTTAGACATCAAGGCTCTCAGAATAAAAGATCTTTTATTTTCCTTTAATTGCATGGGGACTCTGAAGCTGGGCAGTGGGGATGTAAATTTGGAATCATGAAGGGGCTGGTTAAAGAATCGAGTCTCAAAGTGTTACTTACATAATTGCCTGTGCTTAGCTACTTTAGTGCCTCGTTCAGAAAATCATTTAAATGTGGACCCCCTCCACTGGTAACATGGGGACCAGCCTTATTAAGAGGATGGTATTTTCAGTTTCCCGTTTGCTTAAACAATGGCGCTTCAATGCTGATGCCCTATGAATTTGAGCTATTTAAATAAATTGCAATATTCTATCAAATTAATCAAATCACTGCACGTAGAACATTGTTACTATTTGCTTGCCATCTGAATTGGTTCATTTTATGTGTCAACTGCCTGGGCCAGGAGATGCCCAGGTTAAACGTCATTCCGTCATTCTGGATGTGAGGGTGTTTTGGATGAGATTAACGTTTAAATTGGCAGACTCAGTGAAGCAGATTGCTCTCCCTGATGCGAGAGGACCTCATCCAGTCAGTTGAAGGCCTGAGTAGAACAGAATTGCTGGTCATCCCCTGAGTGAGAGGGAATTCTTCCTGCCTGACGGCCTTTGAACTGCAGCATCAGCTTTCTTCCTGCCTTGGGAATGAAACTGAAGCATCCATTCTCCCTGGAGCCTTGAGCCTATCAGCCTTTGAGCTGGAATTTTATCATCAGCTCTCCTGATTCTCAAGTGTTCAGACTCAGACTGGAACTATTCTATTGGTTTTCCTGGTCTCCAGCTGGCTGACTCACCCCGCAAATCTCAGGACTTGTCAGCCTCTGTAATCGTGTGAACAAATTCTTTTTTGTTTGTTTTGTTACTTCTTTAATTTTTTATTTCCAAAGGTTATTGGGGAACAGGTGGTGTTTGGTTACATGAGTAACTTTTTTAGTGGTGATTTATGAGATTTTGGTGCACCCATCACCTGAGCAGTATACACTGAACCCAACTTGTAGTCTTTTATCTCTCACCCCCTTCTCACCATTTCTTCCTGAGTCCCCAAAGTGTCATTCTTATGCCTTTGCATCCTGATAGCTTAGGTCCCACTTATGAATGAGAACATACGATGTCTGGTTTTCCATTCCCGAGTTACTTCACTTAGAATCATAATCTTCAATCTCATCTAGGTTGCTGCACATGCCATTAATTCATTCCTTTTTATGGCTGAGTAGTATTCCACCGTGTATACATACCACAGTTTCTTTATCCACTCATTGACTGATGGGCATTTGGGTTGGCTCCACATTTTTGCAACTGCAAATTGTGCTGCTCTAAACATGCATGTGCAAGTATCTTTTTCATATAATGACTTCTTTTCCTCTGGGTAGATACCCAGTAGTGGGATTGTTGGATCCAATGGCAGTTCTAATCTTAGCTCTTTAAGGAATCTCCATGCTGTTTTCCATAGTGGTTGTACTAGTTTACATTCCCACCAGCAGTGTAGAAGTCATGTGAACAAATTCTTTAAAATAAATTTCTTTATAGATGCACTTTCCTATTGGTTCTGGTTTTTTGTTTTCCCTGGAGGACCCCGACTAATAATACACCATCTGGCATTTACTTTTTCTTCCTAACAGTAACCTAGTCTCTTTTTAGGAAATTACCTCATCCATAATACACACAGTCAATCACAGTGGGACTTCGGGTGCCTGCAATCCTATCACCGAGACTAAACTGGATGCTTTTTTTCATTAGATAATTGTAAAGGTAAAAACATTAACAAGATGAAAAATAATACCTACAAAACCCTGACTCTGGGCCAGGCACTATTCTGTGTTATTTGTATTCACTCTTTTAATCACACAGCAACCATTATGCTCATTTTATAAAAACTGAAATTGAGACTCAAAAAGTGAGATGCTAATGGTGGGGCCAGATTTGAGCCGTAAATATTCTGACTCCAGAGATTATGAAGAGCCAAATAAGAGTCTCGGATTTTTACCCAGAAAACAGCTAGAAACCATGAAGAGATTTATTTTAGGAACTTCATATAGTCAGATGAGGCATTTTTTGAAGCCTCCGATCTATATTTATGTGACTATGTTCACCTGAAGAGGTGGCCCAGAAGCAGTGAAGGCAGCCCAGACAAGGGATATTATATTCACTGCTTCTGGGCAGCCTTCTCTGGTCAACATAGTTAGATGAGATAGGAGTTGGATGACTGGGAGCAGTGGCTCACACCTGTAATCCCAGCACTTTGGGAGGCCGAGGTGGGCAGATCACTTGAAGTCAGGAGTTCGAGACCAGCCTGGCCAACATGGCGAAACCCTGTCTCTACTAAAAACACGAAAATTAGCCAGGTGTGGTAGCTGGTGTCTGTAGTCCCAGCTACTCAAGAGGCTGAGGCAGGAGAATCGCCTGAGCCTAGGAGGCAGAGGTTGCCGTATGCAGAGATCACACCACTGCACTCCAGCCTGGGCTGCAGAGTGAGACTCCGACTCAAAAAAAGAAAAGAAGAAAAGACTTGGAGGAGTCTTGACGGATTGGGACCACGACCTCATTTGGGCTGCTCGTTCTGGGAGATTTACCTCTTTATATCCAAAAACACTAATTAAAGCCTAGCACCCCAAATAAGTGCTTTCTCTCATTAGCTCCCAAATTGCCGACTGACAGTCTTGTGACTTCCACTCAGATTGTTGGAAACATTCTGCCAGGATCATGGTGCCGAGGGCCGGAGAGTGGGCAAATGGGTGGAGCTCTCTCTCATTGCCTTACAGCCAAGGTGCAGGGCCTGCGCTCCTGCTGTTGAGGCTGCCTGGTGGATTCAGATCCAACTTTATGTTCTAGTTTCCCTCAGGTGTGTGAGTCCCAACAGGCTTCCCAAATTCTTTTTTTGTGAGTTAACTAGAACGCGTTTCTTTGCTTGCAACTGAAGAATTCAAACTAATGTTCTGAGATATTTGTTTAAGACTTTAGGATATATGTTTAAATATAACACAATTGGCCCAGCATGGTGGCTTGCACCTGTAATCCCAGCACTTTGGGAGGCTGAGGCGGGCAGATCACTTGAGCTCAGGAGTTTGAGACCAGCCTGGCCAACATGACGAAACCCCATGTCTACCTGGGCATGGTGGCAGGCGCCTGTGATCCCAGCTACTCGGGAGGCTGAGGCAGGAGAACCTCTTGAACCCGGGAGGCAGAGGTTGCAGTGAGTTGAGATTAGCCACTGCACTCTAGCCAGGATGACAGAGTGAGACTGCCTCAAAAAAATAAAATAAAATAATAAATAAATAAATATATAAAACAATGGATGACTTCATATTTTTTCACGAATGACTTAGTGATTCATCTATATTTCTGTTTTCTCTGCTTTAAACAGAAAATTATTCTTAATATCAACTCCAACATTCAGCTGGCATAATGGGACTTACTTTCCTTTCCAGTGGCCCCACCAGTGGTTCCAAAATTCCTATCTAGGTGAAATAAATGAAAAAGGATTTGTCAAAGTATATTTAAATTTAATTTCCTGCACCAGAATAGAAAGTAAAAATCTAAAAAGTCTGTATCATTTTGTGAAGAGATACACCATTAACTTGGACAAATAATAACAAGGTAACTATCCATTCCTTGCAATTTATTTTTTAAAACTATCCTGATATTCTGATACCAGTGTAGTGTGAAACGGGAGGGAAAGCATCCCTGTATTCTGTTTTTGATATTCTAAAGCAGACTGTATTCTAACTTTCAAGTATACGAGATGATGATTCACTTTTACAAACAAAACCATTTGTGTTAGTATAACATTCTGCCAAGACACTTTTGAATATTTAGCCCATTTTGGTTGCAAGGGTGACAAGGTGGGTCTCACGAACAGGAGTTCATCTCTTTCTGACTCTTGCATGTGAATCACACAGCCAATTTTTGTAATAACGGATAGAGCAATGGAAACAAAGACAAAGACATAGTAATTCCTTGAAATATCCTGTATTTGCCTAGTGCTTTACATAGTGATTTCAAAATTCTGGCTAACTTGATACTCACTGAATAATTCTGTGGGTAGAGTAAGATAAATGTTATTATTATTCTCCGTATAATACACTTGAGGGAGCTCAGATTCAAAGATATTAAGTAATAAGAATAATAATATCTAAGATTCATTGAACTTTCTACTAGGTATCTGGAATTAATTTCTTACAAAGGTATTTTCAGTAACTTTGTATTTCCATTATCCTCATTTAACAGATGGAGAAATTGAATCCGTAGAAACTTGAACACGTCGCCCAAAGTCCCATAGCTAATGAGTCATAGGGCCAGGATTAAAATGTGGCTTTCTTCTCACTCCAAATTCAGGGCTCGAAACACTTTTGCTCTCCTGCCCAAGATGACACAAACAGAAAGCAGCAGATCCCAGCAAGGGCTCCAACACAGACATTTCCACCCATATTTACCTCTCTGAAATTGAGGCGCATCTTGCAATCACTATCTCATACCCTAGCTGGCCCTGCCTGTACATGCAGTCATTGGTTGCTATTCTGGTGCAAGACTAAACCACGTGCATACTTCAATGCTCAGGCCAATAGACCACTTGAGAACCATTTCAGGAAGGAATAAGAATATTGGTTGTTGCCTGAAAAACCTTCCACTGACACTTTCTGGAAGACAAAGAAGAGATGGCTAGGTGTGGTGGCTCCCACCTATAATTTCAGGACTTTGGGAGGCCGAGGTGGGAGGATCATTTGAGACCGGGAGTTCAAGACCAGCTTGGGCAACACAGTGAGACCCCATTTCTACAAAAAAAAATAATAATAAAAATTAGGGTGGGCATGGTGGCTCATGCCTGTAATCCCAGAACTTTGGGAGTCCAAGGCGGGTGGATCATTTGAGGCCAGGAGTTCGAGACCAGCCTGGCCAACATGGTGAAACCCTGTCTCTACTAAAATACAAAAATTAGCTGGGAGTGGTGGCGCACACCTGTACTGCCAGCTACTCAGGAGAATGAGGCAGGAGAATTGCTTGAACCCAGGAGGCGGAAGTTGCAGTGAGCCAAGATCACACCAGTGCACTCCAGCCTGGGCGACAAAGTGAGATCCTGTCTCAAAAATACATAAATTAATTAATTAATTAAATAAAGTAAAAAATAAAATTTAAAGTAAAATAAAAAATAAACTGGGCACAATTGCACACACCTGTGGTCTCAGCTACTTGGGAGGCTGAGGTGGGAGGATGACTTGAGCCCAGGAGGCCAAGGCTGCAGTGATCCATAACTGTGCCACTGCACTCCAGCCTGGGCAACAGAGTGAGACCCTGCCTCCCACCCCACAGGAAAAAAAGAGGCCAAAATCAAAACTTGTAAGATCAGTGCCAGTGTTCAATGACAACAACATTGCCATCTTCTAAGAAGCTCTGCCTTACCATGCTCTTGATAACATATATGGTGGGAAAACGAGGACGTCAAAGAGTCTGGGTTGCAAAATTGTTCTGAAGAATTCGATTCTGAACGAGAGGAAACATTTGGAAATCTTTCATTTATATCTCTCATGTTTCCCTTTTTAATGATTATGCAAGAATGAAATATGACAGAATTGTTTAAATATGTTCTAAAAAACGGTCTTTCAATAAGGCTAAGATAAAAATTCTGAATAATACAAAAGCACTGTGTTGGTTTAATTGGCAGTGATTTGGGGGCTTTTATCCCCCTTTTTTTATGATGGTGCATGATATAATGATTGATTTATGTTGATGCATCTTTGATGTGATGAAAAACAGAAGCATTCCAATGAGTCAGTTTTCTCTCCGTGGTACAAAGGCATTTGGCCTTACTTTTATATTGTATTTTCTTCACTTTAGAAAAAAGCTGGGGCTCAGAATATACGATCCAGAGTAGCAGTTAAACAAATGGCTCTTTAAAATATTACCAACCAATGAACAAGTGATCTTGGACATTCAGATGCAGCTCGGGATTACTTAGAGCTTTTTAACTCATTAGCTAGGGCCAGGTTTCAGCAGACCACTGAATCTGGCAAACATGAGCATGTAGAGACGCTTTCGTGGGTCCCAAAGAAGTCTTGTATACTTAGAGTTGCAGTTAACTTTAGATCCTAAAAAGCGGGAAGCATGGCCACACTCTCGAGATTGATTGATGCATTTTAAAGTTATGCAGGTGTTCCACAACAGGTAAGTAGTTTCAAAACCTTCTATGCAGCATTCAGGGTGTTCCAAGTTCTTTGCTTGATGCCGGATAGAGAAAGACAGATTAAATAGCAGTTCAAACAGAGAAACAGCACTGAAAATAAATAGTGATATAGTGTGCATCTATGATGCTAAGATGAAGGAATGCCAAGAGCTCATTGGGAAGGACTTCCAAGGCCCAAAATATGTGTTAAATCCTGATTTATGAGGAAACAAAGGGAAATTATTGTTTTAACCAGAAAAAAAATTTATTTCAGTAAGTTCTCCAGCATTCCTTTTTTTTTTTTTTTTTTTTGAGACAGAGTCTCGCTCTGTCGCCCAGGCTGGAGTGCAGTGGCGCCATCTCGGCTCACTGCAAGCTCCTGCCTCCCGGGTTCCCGCCATTCTCCTGCCTCAGCCTCCCGAGTAGCTGGGACTACAGGTGCCCGCCACCATGCCCGGCTAATTATCTTTGTATTTTAAGTAGAGACAGGTTTCACCGTGTTAGCCAGGATGGTCTCGATCTCGTGACCTCGTGATCCACCCACCTCTGCCTCCCAAAATGCTGGGGTTACAGGCGTGAGTCACCGTGCCTGGCCTCCTACATTCTTTAGCTGACCGAGTTGAACGTTAAATTTGCCTAGTGAAGATTTTTGCTTTCGTGAGAGTGATTTCCACTTGGAAGTGTGTATGTATTTTAAAGAAGCTGGCTGCCCTATCTGAAATATAAGACCTTAAAAAATCTATTGCATATAACCTTGGAAATTAACCAGTCTATAATCTTAAACATCTATTGGATAACAAACGAGCATACCATTTCTTTGAAATGTTAAATTGAGGCCAATTCATTAACTCTTCCCCAGACATCACCGCAAACTCAGTCTTGTAAATGTGAAGTGGCTATTAATGTCTGTGAGGTCAAATGCCTAGATAATGCTTGCTTCCCTATTTGAAGCTGTGTTTTAAATTCTGGGACTCCCATGAAGACCACATACTATTAAAAAAGTGATAATTCTCCAATCCGGATCTGTTCACTAGGATCTTACTCTTGGAATGCCTCTTGATTTACTGTATCTTATATGTTTCTCTTTCTCTTTCAATTTTAATTTTTATGAATTAAAAATTGTGATCTGTATTTTCTATATATATATTATTTAATTATTTATAAGGCCTCTAATGA
The DNA here is from genome assembly GCF_043159975.1 of Macaca nemestrina. Lineage (NCBI taxonomy): Eukaryota > Metazoa > Chordata > Mammalia > Primates > Cercopithecidae > Macaca > Macaca nemestrina. Next base: position 8,419,595 of record NC_092125.1, on the reverse strand, counting down.
AACTCTTTTAGATCATATATGTACGCTTGGGTTGCCTTCTATTTAATTTAGTAGTTATTCATACAATAACCATGTATTAAGCATATACCATGGGCAGGGACAGTGTCCAGTGCTATATAAGGAGCCTTGTCTGAGTAAGGTGAGGAACATGGGCTTTGGAGTCAGCCATACATTAATTTGAACCCTAACTTCTACCACTTGCTAGCTGTAAGGCTAGATTTACCAAGTAGCTAATAAAGCAAATATTTTCTCCCACTCTGACTTAACTTTTTATTCTTTTAACGATGTCTTTCAAAGAGCAGAAGTTTTTAATTTTGATGAAATGTAATTAACTAATTTGCCTGTTTGTGGATCTTGTTTTGGTGTCATATGTAAGGAATCCTTGCCTAACACAACGTCATAAACATTTTCTTCTTCGTTTAGTTCTAGATGTCCTATTGTGTTAGTTTTATGTTTAGGTCTATGAAGACTTTTGAGTTAATTTTTGTGTTTGAAGTTTCAGGGTTTTTTTTTCTCATGGATATCAAATTGTTATAGCATGTTTTGCTGAAAAGACAATACTTTCTTCATTGAATTATCATTGTGTCTTTGTTAAAAATCAGTTGTCATTGTATGTGAGTCTATTTTTTCCAACCCATGAACAAGGTATATCTCACCATTAAATTAGATGTTCCTGAATTTCTCTGTCATATTTGAAGCTATCACTGTCCAGATCTTTCACATATTTTGTTAAATTTATTCTTATTTCATCTCTTTTATGCTATTATAAATACTATTGATTTTAACATTCTAGTTTCTGATTACTGCTACTATAAAGAAATATAATTAATTTTAGTACAACTTTTTTTGAGATATAATTCACATATCATATTGTTTATCTTTTAAAGTATGACGAAGATCTAACACTTGTGAAACTTATCAAAATCATTTTTTTTTTCAAAACTCTGGAAATTAACCAAAGTCTTGCAACAATGGAAGGGCTTTTCCTTGAGAAGAGGCTCTGCCCAGAGGAGCTTATCACAGGTAGACAGAAAGCATAGGAATCCTGGTCCTTGCCTTGGAGCCAACGTAATATCTGCCGACAGTTTTAGTCTTTGTTTACCCTGATGCTCTTCTTCCCAGAGAATGAGGAGAAACTAAAGAGATCTGTCAGAAGCTGAAATTTCAATGATCCACACTTTGGACCAATTGAACCTACGTAAAAGCTACTGGTACCAATAAGTGAGTGTTGCAAGCTTTTAAACCTGAACTTCAATCCATACACAACAATTAACTTAAAACAAGTCATAGACCTAAATATGCAATTTCTAAATATACAACCAACACAATAACACTTCTAGAACTAAACATAGAAAAAAATTCTGTGACCTTGGGTTATGCGAAGATTTCTTAGGTTTGACAGACATGTCAGTTTAGCTATTGGTAGAATAGACAACTCGGAGTCTGCAATGAAGACCCAGGTCTTTTATAGACATGCTACAGTGTAAGTCCCATTTGGACTTTGAGTGTGGACTTACAATATCTTACTCTAGCCTAGGACTTTAGTCATTTTCTACATTCTATCATTTCTCTGAAATTCCTGATTGCAGAGAGTTTATAGGAGCTTTTCCTTGCTAATTTGTTGGCCGCTAATTCTTTTTTTTTTTTTTTTTTTTTTTTGAGATGGAGTCTCATTCTGTCACCCAGGCTGGAGTACAGTGGCACAATCTTGGCTCACTGCAACCTCTGCCTCCTGGTTTCGAGCGATTCTCATGTCTCAGCCTCGAAGTAGTTGGGATTACAGGTGCCAGCCACCACATCTGGCTAATTTTTGTATTTTTAATAGAGACAGGGTTTTGCTATGGCTAGTCTTGAACTCCTGGCCTCAGGTGATCCGTCCCCTTCAGCCTCCCAAAGTGTTGGGATTACAGACGTGAGCCATTGCGCCCAGCCCATTAGGTGTTACTTCTTAATAGGCAGTATTTGCTTTCTCTTGGCGTATATATAATATAATCCTTGCATTTATGTATTTTTTTACCCCCCCAGAACTCTGGAGGTGAGAACAAATGAGTCTTGTGATGAGATTATTGTGGGAACTTTCCTAAGCTAAAGATAAAAAATCCAGTTATTACTATTTTCCTGAGTCAGTGGTGCAATTTTTAATCCTACAATGACAACAAGAATGTTAGAAAGTCACATGGAAAAGTTTTGAATGTGTAATACCCTCATGTGTGGTCACAGGAGAACCCTTTAGAACCCACAGTTGAAGACAGAATTTTGACTTTATCATAGGGCCTTTCCAGTTCTACTTTCTTCACTTCAAAGCCTCAGAAGAACCGATGCAATGAGAGCTGCCAGTGAGCCCAAGTTAAAGGTAAGTTTTTCTAAGGGTCAGGTGCGCTGGCTCACAGTTGTAATCCCAGCACTTTTGATAATGTCAGGAGGCAGTGAAATGCCTAGGCAGATAGGGGCAGGTCCTGGGTGAAGCCCCACCTTCAAGCAAAAAACAGTTTAAAGCCTGAAAGCCAAGTTACAAGTCAAACCCACAGACCGGATTAAGAACCTGTCTTCCTGTTTGGCACGCCTTCCTCTGATTGATCCCCACCTTTCACCTATTTTACATATATCTACCCCTCCCTGATGAGTGGCTTTTTACATTGTCATGCCCACCACTGAGTGATGCCTTTGTTTTAACTTTTTCTGTATACTCACAAAACAGTGAGTACACACTTCTCATTCTGAGCCCATAAAAGCCCCAGACCTAGCCACACGGACAGACAAACCACCTGACTTCAGGTGGGTGACAAGCCTCACGTCCCCTCTCTACTGAGAGCTGTTTTGTTGCTTAACAAAATTCTTCTTTGCCCTCCTGACCTTTCAATTGTCAGCATATCCTCATTCTTCTTAGACATAGGACAAAAGCTTGGGACCCACTGAGTGTAGATACAGAGAAAGCTGTAACACCTTGGCACTCTGCCCTCTGCCGAGCTGCCCCACATGAGGAAGTAGTGGCAGGGCCAAGCTAGCCCCAAAGCTGCAGGCCTGAGTTGGGGAAGGTGCTGACAGAGCTGTTAACATGAAGCAGTGGCAGAGCCAAGCTAACCCCGAAGCTACAGGCCAGAGTCGGGCAAGGGGCTGACAGAGCTGTTAACATGCTGCTGTCCTCGGGCTGCAGACAGTGGGACTAAAAGAGCTAACTGGCACACGGTAACACCCCCTCTGGGGCTTTGGGGTGGTGGGCACCACTGCCTGGGCACCAGTGCATTCCCCTTGTCTAGACACTGGAGTCCACTGTGGAAGTGGCTTGCGACATGCCTGGTCCAACCGCAAGCACTGCACAGAACCTGCTTCTGTGTTGGCACTTGGAATAGCCAGTTGGACCCTGTGCTCACTTGCTCACTCACTTGCTCACATACCCGCTCCTGCTGGGGACTGAGTGCACAGTCACCACAGCAGCAGGATCCATGCTAGAATGCAGGCTGGGCATGGTCCAGCAGGCTGAGTGGATGGGGTGTCTCCTGCAGCAAACCCAGGCCCGAGCAAGGCCTGGGCAAGGGCATCACCTGCTGGGGGTCTCCAGCTGACATGTAACTTGAGAGAAATCCTGCCTCACTTTGAAAGGCTGTGGTTGGTCATTCACTTAAGTGTAAGAGTTTGAGACCAACCTGGGCAACACAGCAAGATCCTGTTTCTACAAACAAACAAACAAAAAATGCCAGGAGTGATGGTGCATATGCTTGTGGTCCCAGCTCGGGAGGCTGAGGTGGGAGCATTGCTTGAGCCAAGGAGGTTGAGGCTGCAGTGAGTCATGATTGTGCCACTGTACTCCAGCCTGGGCAACAGAGTGAGACCCTGCCTAAAAAAACAAAAAAGTTTCTTTGAAAACAGAGAAGACAAAGCCACATGCTTATGACTGGTTTTACGTCTGGTGCAGCTTGATACACTCCTCCAGGCATCTTTGACAGAGGAGATGATGGATCAGGGCTTTGAATCTTGAAGTCATTTTACAAACAGCAAATTGATAAAAGTTTACTCTGTTTTTGCTCAGTGTGTACAGCAGTTCACACACAGGCCATTTGATGGTCCTGACTTTTTGCCCGTAAATACAATATTAGAAACTTGTGCTTCAAATAGGTGGTGGGTGTTGATGACAGATAGGGGAAAATTAGATCTGTCTATATATAATATAATGTAGAATATATAATATAGAATACATATTGTTTGCACCCACAGATTTTGTGTTAGCAAGACCTGCCTAAGAAGCCCATGAGATTGATCCTTACCAGCACATATTCTCCCAGGAAGTATCACGTCTTCCAGTCTCTGTTCTATTTACTCGGTTGCCTGGATTTCATATACTCACAGTCAAAGTAGGTAAAGATGTCAGATGTTGTCCCTTCCTTATCTGCTGATCAGAACCACCAGCTCTTGGCTGGTTTGCTACATCATAAATACTACTTAGACATACAGCTTACGTGCAGGATTTTCAGTCCTTGGAGTCTAAATCTAAGCACACAGATCTGGAGCTTTCCATTTTGGGGATATTGTTTCCTCAGTCCGTAATCAGGGAACTCAGAATTCAGAGCTTTAGGCTTCGAATCTTAGGCAAACCCCACCAAGAGTTTTAAAAGGACCCTAGATTACTCTTAACTGACATGGCATCCCTGAGACTAATCTGCATTTGGATACACCAGGCTTTGTGAAGACCACAAGAGGCTCTGTGGCTTTCACAATTAGTTTGCCACTCTTCTTTCAGAGCTAGAAGCCAAGAGCAAAATGGGCATTAGATTACTCAAAGATTTAGTATATTAGGTACTCAAGTGCCAGGCATATGCTGTAAATGGAGTAAATAAACTTCAGGATACAATCCCCCCTTATCTTTACTAGTTTAATTTGCTCCTCTATAGAGAGTACAGTTAATAGATAATTGCCTCTATTCTCCTCCCCCAGTCCCTTGGAAATAGCATGCTTTCTTGCAGCAGCTGATGAATTATCTTTATTAGTAATAATAAAGAATTCTGCCTTTTCATTCTTATAACTCATCTGAAATGCAATATATTTGAACACTAACATTCAGGCTCAAATTGATCTTTAGTGGAAGCATATGATAGAAAAAAAGATCCAAGAGAAATGGAATCTGCTGGTAATTTAAACTTTTTGTTTAATGCCAGGACTCAGAGAAATTTTGGGTTTCTCAGGGCATGACAAAATTATAAAATTATTTGAAATCAATGAATAGTAGTACTTTTGTATTTCTAATATGAGAAACTTCACTCCTACTGGAATAGGTAAAAGATTTCATGTTGAAGTCAGACAAGAAAACTCATCCATATTGGCACCAGTTGGAATTAACTGGTGTTAAGATATTAGCATGTTGGCTTTTGTTTTTTGTATCACGTTTTAAAAAATTGCACAAGTTATACACGAATATAGATAATTTCTTTAAAAACTAGAATGTTATGGTTAGAAACGAACTATCACTTTGACATCTATCATAATCCATACTGACTCAACCTCCAAGCAGAACCAATCACTATTACCAGAGTTCTTTTATATACTTTCACCCCCACACACTCACACACATATAACCGGAGAAAATACTCTTTTTCTGGGGTTTTATACACATTGGTACATGTTATTTGACAGCTTACTTGTTTACTCAATGTTATTTTTGGAACTATATATATAGATACTTACAAATATAGCTCATTCTTGTAACTGTTGAATAATCACCCATGTGATTTTAAATCATTTGCTCACTTATTTGCTCATTCCCCTGTTGAATTATGTGGTTACTTCCTACCCTCCTCCATTCCTCTCTTATAAAGAATGCTGTATTGCTCATCTTTGCATATTTCCATATCCACGTATATTTGTTTAACCTAGAGACCGGAAAGAATCGCTGAGAAAGAGTATGTATATTTTCACATTTAATAGATACAATCAAATTGTCCTCCCCAATGGCTGTAGTGATTTCCATCAGCAACTCATCTGAACTTTATTTTGACCCCTCAACAATATGTAATATGTAGATCTTAAATTGTTGGCCAATCCAATGGATGAAAAACGGCATAGCATTTTTTTAATTTGTACTTTCCTGATTACTGGTGACTTTTATCATCTTTTCATATGTTTGTTGTGTACTTGGATAGAGTAATTTTTCCATTGAGTCATATTTGTCTCTGTAAATTTTAGTTATTTTGGTATCATATCTTTATTTATTTATTTATTTATTTGAGACAGAGTCTCGCTCTGTCACGAAGGCTGGAAGTGCAGGGGCATGATCTTGGCTCACTGCAACCTCCGACTCTCAAGTTCAAGCAATTCTCCTGCTTCAGCCTCTTGAGTAGCTGGGATTACAGGCACGTGCCACCACACTGGCTAATTTTTTTATATTTTTGGTAGAGTTGAGGTTTCACCATGTTGGCCAGGCTGGTCTCCAACTGCTGACCACAAGTGATCTGCCCTGCTCAGCCTCCTAAAGGGCTGGGATTACAGGTGTGAGCCACTGCACCTGGCCTGGTATCATATCATTAAAAGTAACTCTCCATTATATATGTTCTTCATCCTAGATGTTGTCTCATTTTTGTATATGCTGTTTCTGTTTAAGTAGAGGTGTAAAATTTTGATATAGCCGCATTTATGATTTTCTATTGTTCTTATTTTGGGCTAATATAATTAATATCTTTGTAACCCAAGGTCATAAACTTTTAAATTTTCTATGTGAAAGTGCTAACAGTCCCTCCCTACTTTGTATTTCTGTTTTCTTTCTTCTGAGGATACTCTACATTCTTGTGAACTGAGTTACGCATTTAAAATACTTTTAAAAAATGTTATCCAGCATTTCTAGGTGCATCAGATGAGGCTGTAGTTATGTGCTCTACCTGAATGCTCTGAATTATATTCCAGAAATTTATTCATTTTGCCCAGACATTAGAATTGCTATTTCTCTTTTTTCTAAAAAGTACTCCCAAATCTTATTTATCTCTATTTAAAACAATCATCTTTCTTTTCCTGTTTTTGTTGGAAACAATCTCAAATTGTTGCAAATAAACACACAGAACTTTTTCTCCATCATCTGAGAGTAATTTGTTAACATGAAACTTCATTACCCCTAAATAATTTAGTATGTATTTCCTACAAACAAGAACATTCTTTTACATACCAACAATCAAACCATAAACATTAGGACATTATCACTGATTTGTTATTACAATCTATTCCACAACACCCATCAAACTTTGCAAATCGCCCTTCGATGTGCTTTAGAGAAAAAGGATCCAGTCCAGAATCATGCATTGCATTTAGTTGTGTTGCTTTGGTCTCCTTCAATTTGGAACAGTTCCTCAGTTTTCTCTTGATGTTTTTGGACCTTGATATATTTGAAGGTTACAGGTCAGTAATTTGTAGAATGTTCTTCAATTTGAGTTTGATGTTTCCACATGATTAGATTCAGGTGTGCAACTTTATCAGGAATATCACAGAAATGATGCTGTGTTCTTCTATTGCAACCTGACAGATGGGAACCTGATTTTGGTTTGTCCTGTTGGGATTTGATTAAGGGAGTGTGATGGTCAATTTTATGTGTCAACTTGGCTGGGCTAAGGGATGCGCCAATAGCTGGTAAAACATTATTTCTGCGTGTGTCTGTGAGGATGTTTCTAGAAGAGATTGGCATTTGAATCAGTGGACTGAGTAAGGAGAATCTACTTTCACCAATGTGGTTGGGCGTTATCCAATCCATTGAGGACTGGAATAGAACAGATATAACAAGGAAGGGTGAATGCTCTCTTCCTTCCTGAGATGAGACATTCATCTTCTCTTACCCTCGACACTGGAGCTCCTGGTTCTCAGGGCCTTGGACTCTGGGGCTTTCACTAGCACACTTCTACTCTCATCTGCTGGTTTCCAGGTCTTCAGCCTTGAATTGTTGGCTCCTCTGGTTCTCAGGCCTTCAAGCTCAGAATGGATTACAGCACTAACCTTCCTGATTCTTCAGCTTGCAATGGCACAGCATGGGACTTCTCGGCCTCCGTTAGCTCATGAGCCAATTCCCATAATAAATCTCCTCTCCTATATTGAGATATATGGGTTCTCCAGAGAAGCAGCCCAATAGGATGTCTAGATATGTGAGACTAATGCAGGTGGTGTCTGTCAGGCTTATACATTGTAAGGTAATTAATTTTCTTTTTTAATTAATACTATTGTGTGAGGAGGTGCTTTGAGAGTGATCTGGTTTGGCTCTGTGTCCCCACCCAAAACTCATCTTGAATTGTAATTCAAACTGTAATTCCCAGGGGTTGAGGGTGGGTCCTGGTGGTCGGTAACTGGATCATAGGGGTGGTTCCCCCATGCTGTTCTCGTGATAGTGAGTGAATTCTCATGAGATCTAATGCTTTTCTATATGGCAGTTGCACCTGCTCACTTCTCTCCTGCCTTCTTGTGAAGAAGGTGCCTGGTTCCCCTTCTGCCATGATTGTAAGTTTTCTGAGGCCTCCCCCGCCATGTGGAACTGTGAGTCAGCTAAATGGCCTTTGTTTATAAATTACCCAGTCTCAGGTGGTATCTTTACAGCAGTGTGAAAACGGACTAATGGATCAATACAGAGAACATGTAAATATTGCATTCCTTATCAAACTTTCCATTTATGGATTCATTCGATTTATATTAATTTATACTCAATGATTGCTATTTGTTTGTTTGTTTAGAGATGGAGTTTCGCTCTTTCACCCAGGCTGGAGTGAAGTGGCATGATTTCGGCTCACTGCAACCTCTGCCCCCTGGGTTCAAGCAGTTCTTCTGCCTCAGTCTCCCAACTAGCTGGGTTTACAGGTGGCACCACACTTGGCTAATTTTTGTATTTTTAGTAGAGACGGGGTTTCCCCATGTAGGCCGGGCTGGTCTCGAACTCCTGACTCAGATGATCTGACAGCCTTGGCCTCCCAAAGTGCTAAGATTACAGGTGTGAACAACCACACCTGGCCTGAATGATTGCTATTTTATTCACTAGGTTTTAATTTGTTCATTAGGGAATCTGTTATTACCATTATTTATTCTGATGCTCAAACTGGCCAGTGAGACTGCCTTTAAATTGAGTTCTGTGTCCTTTTTCTCCACCTCTCTGGTTCAAATGATTCTAGTACCTCAGCCTCCCAGGTGGTAGGAATTACAGATACGCACTACCACGCCCAGCTAATTTTTGTATTTTTAGTAAAGACAGGGTTTCGCCATGTTGGCCAGGCTGGTCTCGAACTCCTGGCCCTATGTGATGCGCCCCCTCAACCTCCTAAAGAGTTGGGATTAGGGGTGTGAGCCACTGCACCCGGCCCCTCTCCATGTTTCTAAACAACTTCTCCAACAGTGAGAAGGCTGGCTGCCATTACTCTTAATGTATTTACTGACTGAATCCTGCATGCTACTCTTTTCATTGCCATTGCCGTTTCCTTTCTTTTTTCCTCCCTCCTTTAACCTGTGTTGATGTCTTTCTCACCTCTTTTGGGCTCCGCCACCCTGCTTACCCCTCTGCCTCGGCAAGAATGTCCTCCTCATCTGCCTTGGGCTGGGTCATTTCCTGCATGGAAGCGCTTCTCTCCCATCTTGGGCTCTGACATCCCACGCCAGCCCTCTCACTGGGTGGACACTATCTTTAACCTGCTCAGGCCCCTAGACCCCCTGATGGGCCTTCCTCCTAGACAGACACCCCCTGCTCCCACCACCAGCTTTCTTTTTTTTTTTAATTAATCAATGAAGTTTTTTATTTGAGATGGAGTCTTGCTCTGCCACCAGGCTGGAGTGCAGTGGCACGATCTCGGCTTACTGTAACTTCTGCCCCCCCAGGTTCAAGCGATTCTCCTGCCTCAACCTCCCAAGTTGCTGGGACTATAGGCACCCACCACCACACCAAACTAATTTTTGTATTTTTAATAGAGATGGGGTTTCACAATGTTGGCCAGGATGGTCTCGATCTCTTGACCTCATGATCTGCTCGCCTTGGCCTTCCAAAGTGCTGGATTTACAGGCATGAGTCACCATGCCTGGCCCACCCACCAACTTTCTCTGGCTCTGACACCCTGTGCACCCTCCTCTGGGATGTCCCTGAATAGAGGCCCTCTTCCCTCTGCTCAGTCTCCAGAAACCTGTACCTCAGACTCTGGCAATGTCCTCCTCAGTTGGCTTGGTTTCTGATGCCCTAGCTGTCTCTGGGTTATTGCAGATGGTGCCCCTCCTTGTGGACCCTCTTCTTGCCCTGCTCAGCCTTCGATAGGCCGTATCAGGCTGCCTCCCTATGGGGACACCTCCTCAGCCTTCGTGGTCTCTGACACTTCATGCAGCCTCTGTGGCTCTCCCCACAACACCTACCTTGTTCAGCCCCAGCTACTGGCTTGTGGTTTCCATTATTCAAGAAGGAAAGAAAAAGGAAAAGGAAGAAGAAAATAACATAGAAAAGAAAGCGCTGTTCTTTAATGTTGATTTTTTTCTACATTTTTCCTTTTTATGGCTTATCTCAAGATTTCTATTTCATTTGCCTTTTGTAAAAGTAATAGATTTGGTTTGTTGATTGGATCTGTTTTCCCCCAAATTAATCCATTTCTTCTTTGATCTTTATTTTCCCTTGTTCTTGCATTCTTTAGAGTTTACTTTGTTATCCTCTCTCTAGATTTCAATTGAACACTTTTATTTTCATCTTTTTTGTTTGTAATGAGTGAATTTAAGGTTATAAATTTTCCTTTATGTACCACTTTAGCATAATTCCATAAGTTTAATGGATAGGACTTTTGTTGACATTTGGTATCAAATATTATCATTTTGATTTCCTTTTTAGCCCATAAGTAGTATAACAGTTTGCTTTTTACATTCCTTTTATAATGGAGAAAAGTTATTTATGTGTCATTTTATTGTTGATTTCTACGTTTATTGTATTTTGGCAAATAGTATAATCCATAGGATACTAGTTTTCATAATTTATTAAGCCTAGTTTGCATATAGTATTTGACCAGTATTTTAAAACATATTTAAACTGGGCATGGTGGCTCACGCCTGTAATCCTAGCACTCTGTGAGGCCGAGGCAGGCAGATCACCTGAGGTCAGGAGTTCGAGACCAGCCTGGCCAACATGGTGAAACCCCATCTCTACTAAAAATACAAAAATATCCGGGCATGGTGGCACGCACCTGTAATCCCAGCTACTCAGGAGACTGAGGCAGGAGAATCACTTGAACCTGAGAGGCGGAGGTTGCAGTGAGCCGAGATTGTATCATTGCACTCCAGCCTGGGCAACAGAGCGAGACTCCATCTCAAAAAACAAACAAAAAAACCCTCCATATTTTGAAAGTGTTTGAAAATAAAGTTTATTCTCTCTCTATTGGGTATATTTGTGTGGTCACAAACGTGTGTGTAACATAAATGTGTGTGAATAACATGATTACCATGATATGTTAATCATGTTATTCACATATCGTGTAGCTTTAACAAGTTTTGTATTAGTTTTGGAAAGTTTTAGTTAATGTAAGTTTTGTATTAATATGTTAATTTCCAGCTGGGTTCGGTGGCTCACATCTGTAATTCCAGCACTTTGGGAGGCCAAGGCAGGTGGATCATGAGGTCAGGAGATCGAGATCATCCTGGCTAACACGGTGAAATACAAAAATACAAAAAATTAGCTGGGCGTGGTGGCAGGCGCCTGTAGTTCCAGCTACTCGGTAGGCTGAGGCAGGAGAATGGCATGAACCCAGGAGGCAGAGCTTGCAGTGAGACGAGATCTTGCCACTGCACTCCAGCCTGGGTGACACAGCAAGACTCTGCCTCAAAAAAAAAAAAAAAAAAAAAAAATTAGTTTCCCACTATAATTACATCAAATTTGACAACTTCATAATTTGAGGCTATATCACTGAGTACAGATTTATCATTGTTTTAGATTCTTGATGGATTTTTAAATCATTTTATCCATATGAATGACCCATTTGAGTTCAACGAATTCTTTTCATATTAAGTTGTTTTTTGGAGAGATATATAACTTTATTTTGCTCAGTATTTGTCTTATATCTCTTTTTCCAATTCTTTATGTTCCAATTTTTGGGGTAGTATTGTTTTAAGTGTCCCTTACATACTATATCTAGATATATTTTTAGTCTATTCTGCGAATTTTTAAGAGGCAGTTTAAAACCATTAGCTATATTACAACTGCAAATATACTTGAATTTATTTCTTTTATATTATTTTGTGTTTGCAGTTTAATATTATCTTCGCTTCTCTTCCTATTTCCAATTGCATAGGTGAAGTTTTCTTTGTTTCATTTCCCTCTATTTGTTTAAAAAGTTATATTTTCTGGCCTGGTGTGGTAGCTCACATGTGTAATCTCAGCACTTTGGGAGGCCACGGCAGGCAGATCACCTGAGGTCAGGAGTTTGAGATCAACCTGGCCAATGTGGTGAAACACTGTCTCTAGTAAAAATGTAAGAATTAGCTGGGCGTGGTGGCGAACACCTGTAATCCCAGCTACTCCTTTAGGCTGAGGACAAGAATCGCTTGAAAACAGGAGGAAGAGATTGCAGTGAGGTGATGCCACTGCTCTCCAGCCTGGGAGACAGGAGACTCTGTCTCAAAAAAAGTTATATTTTCCATTTCTATATTTATATTCTATGTTCTATAATTATAGAGTTAATGAAAATTTAAGATTTTTTTCTAGTTAAACATAAAGCTATTCTGTACCTCAATCTTCCTCAGAAATATGACAAAATAGTTGAAATACTTTATTTTTTTTTCACTCTCATCTTACCTTCTAACTTCCAAGTTTATTTCCCAGCTCATAACTAATGATACTCAATTTTGTAATAATTTTTAATAATGATACACATTAAGATTCACTAATATTTGTTTACTAATTTCTTTTCTTACCATTAATTCTTCACACACACACACACACTTTATTTTGACATGGGGTCTGACTCTGTTGCCCAGGCTGGAGTGCAGCGGCGTGATCTCAGCTCACTGCAGCATTCACTTCCAGGTCTCCAGCGATTCTCCCACCTCAGCCATCCCAGTAGCTGAGAGTAGAGGTGCGCACCACCGTGCCTGGCTAATTTTTGTATTTTTGGTAGAGACGGGGTTTTATCATGTTGGCCAGGCTGGTCTCAAACTCTGAGCTCAAAGAGATCTGCCTGCCTCTGCCTCCCAAAGTGCTGTGATTACAGGTGTGAGCCACCATGCCTGGCTACCACATATTAATTCATTCTTTAGACCTCTTTTTTTTTCTCTTGATAGAATCCATTCTAAGTTGTTCTGTCAATGCAACTCTGTTTAAAACATGGCCTGTATGAAGTTGTCAGGAATCTGCCCCAACACTTGGATGATTCTTCAGCTGGATATAAAATTCTAAAATCAGAGTAACCGTGTACTGACTTCCAACAGTCCACATTTCCAAAGGTACATGAAATCTCAATCAGATTTATGTTTTTTTGTGTGTGTTCTCTAATAACTTTCCGGATCTTTTCTCTATTCTGTACCCTTAATTTGAGAAGTTTCATTCTGTGTAGGTGTGAACCTAAAATATTTTTCCTGCTTCTTCTTGTTTTAATTTCCATTCTTTATCACTTTAAGAATTTTAAAGATACTTATCCTGGGATACTTTTCAGGTTGACTTCGTCTATTTCCTTTGGTGTAAACGCTTCCATTCGCTGTTATTCATAATGTTTATCTTCTTAAACATTTTTAGGATTCTTGTTTTGTGAGCTCACATTCTGTACATTTCTCCTGTGGTTGTCTTTCATGGAAAGTCGCAGCCTGTTTCCCACATCCACGCCAGGATGCATTTGGACGGTTATGCTCAGAAAATGCTCCTGCATAGTGATCTATTTCCTCCCCTGTGTCTGCTAATGGCGCGACCTCACTCACCTTCATGTACAGGGGATGATACCAGAAACCATGGCCACTGCAAACCATGGCCACCGTAGTTCCTTAGTGGCCTTGGGAATGGTGCAAGGCTGTCCAGTTAGTCTCTGTTTACAGGAGTACTGTGTTTCCACCCTGAGCTCCAGGAAGATAGTGTTTATTGGGACTGCATTCAAAGAGATCTAAGAGATCCTGGCTCTGGCTCCTGAACTTTCTGCTTGGGATCCATGCCGTTCTCCCAGGCGAAGTGATTTTAGTCTTTAACAATTACCAAATACCCCTTTGGTTATGTTCTTGTTAGAAAATAGTCACTTTTCTTCTTTTCCTAAGGAACTATGTGTTTGCTAGTCTTGAAATTTTAGAAATCATTCCCATTTGGAGAGTGGAGGGTTTAGAATATGTTTCATCTGCCTTTATAATTATATATATTTTTGTTTTATTATTATTATTATTTTATAGAGATGAGGTCTCACTATGTTGCCCAGGCTGGTCTCGAACTCCTGAGTTCAAGCAGTCTTCCCACTTTGGCCTCCCTGAGTGTTAACATTACAGGTGTGAGCCACCACACCTGGTCTGCCTTTATAAATATTATTATATAATGTCTTTAGCCTAGACGAAGCTGAAATTCTTTCCAGTGAATCTTGTGCTGTGGCTATTGAGGTTTACTGTGGAAAAAAAAGCAGAAAGACTTGCTCCTGTGCCTGAATACTGAAGAGGATTGCAAAAGCCAAAGGCAGGAAGAAGTTTAGGGGATAGGATGGAGAATGCGCATAGCAAATTGCTCCTGAACTTAGTCCTGTAATAAGTTTGCAGGGCAGAAGATGCCAGGGCAGGTAAACTAGGATAGGAACTGCTATCCTAGTTTATATGGAGTGGAGTGATTTAGTTTGTGTGGAGTGATATGGTAACTAGGTATATGAATACATTCCTCATAGCAACATCACTCCACACAGCCAATTCAAACTCTCTGGCCTGAAGGCAACAATTCTGAGTATATTCTCTATTCCCTGAATTCAGTCTTCCTCAGTCTGTGGATTGCAACCTCACCTACCAAATGTCCGCTACCACTTGAGTGGGACCATCACCAGCCTGGATTTGAGAGCTCACCTGGCAATTTCTCCAGCCATTATATCATGGAATCAATAGGTTACAGGGTCTCCAAGACCTCCCATGCCAAAGACTGAATGCAGTCTTTCTATGGGGTTATGAGTACCCCTTCCCTGTGTAGTCCAGGAGACGGCTGGAAACTTGGTGTGTGCATGGGTGCAGAGGGTGGGGAGAGAAGTTCCCATACTTGTAGGACAAAAATACTTTTGGAGCCAGAGGAAAATACCTTTGGACACCCTGGACTGGGAAAGATGGGATGATTCCATCCCTGCTACATTATCACTCTCTGTCATCTACTCTCTTCTTCACCTCCAGCTCATAACGGCTGGGTTCCCATAGGATTTTCCATTGTACACACCTTAGTCTGTTTTGTGTTGCTATAACTGAATGCACGAGACTGGGTTATTTACAAAGACAAGACACTTACTTCTTACAGTTTTGTAGGTTAGGAAGTCCAAGGTTGAGGGGCTGCATCTGATGGGGGCCTTCTTGCTGGTGGGGACTCTGTCCTAAGGCAGCTCAGGGTGTCACATGTCAAGAGGACAAGAAAATGCCAAACTGGCTTTTATAACAGATACACTCCTGTGATAACCCATTAGTCTACTAATCCACGAATAGGTTCTTCCATTCATGACAGAAGAGCAAATGTAACCCAATCACCTCTTAAATACCGAATCTTCAACATGACTCTTGGAGGAGGCAAACATTCACACCATAGCATGAGGCTGTAGATTTCTTCAAAACAACCTCTGCCTTTGTTTTCTAGAAGTGGAGTTTCCAGAACCCACTTATTCAAGGATGCTGTCTCCTTGACTTAGCCCAGTATCACCTTTTGGTCACCTTTTTCGTCCTGGTGCTTTATGGACTCTATCTGATTGGTTTGCAGCCCACTACCATATCTGACTCTGCTCTAGGTGTTTCCTGTGATCTCTGGGATCCTGATCCACACCACTCAGTTTTGGCCTCCTAAACTTCATCTCTGACCCCACCCCAGCTAGGAGGGATGTGTGGATATTTCTTTTATCTTTCTGCATTGATGACCTTTTGGAGAAAAAGGAAGCAGGTAAGACAAACATTGCTTTATCCATTATGTATCAAGAATTGTGCTTGATAATTTACATTATCTTTACCCTTTCAACCAATACTGGAGAAAGATGATATTAACCTTTAAAAGATATCAAACATGCTCGGCTTTATTTCCCAACAATTGTGAAATGATTAAGGTCCTATAACCTGATTAAGATATCAAGATTTATTAATCAAATTTTTAAAACAAAATTTGCATTTTATTTAGATTGAAATGAATTATACAAAGTTTATTTTCCTCACCAAAAATAACTGCAATATTTTCCACGTTTTTCTAGATAAGCCAAAACACTTCTATTTGTAGGTTTTCTGGGTTTTGCTTATAAATCAAGATGAGGCAGTAGGTAAGAGTCATGAAAAAAGACAAAAAAAAAAAAAAAAAGATAAATGAGTTGTCAGTATCCATAGCCTCTGATTCTGTCTTAACCATGAAACAGAAGTGTTCAACTTGTATTTACTAAAAAGCTTAGGAAGATGTAGGCTCCACAAAGGAATGTAAACAGTAATAACTAGATGTGGAACAACAGCAGGTTCTTCCATTCAACCTTTAACTGTCATTTGTTCCTTTAAGTTCATTTGTGAAAGACAAAAATCTACCCTGGAATCCTTGCTTGGCAAGCTCACAAGCTTCTCTTTCTCTGGTAATTTATTGTAACTGTCCAGTATAGATTTTTAACATACTTAAAACTCCTATTAGTCAAAGGTCAATTGCGGGCTTCAACACTTTATAAAATGTATTCCTTCCTCCCACACTTCTTCAAAATATGTTTCTTCAAAGAATTGGTAACTCAACACCTGAGCAGAGATCCACAGTGATAATAAATGCTATGTCTAAAATGACTTCAACAATTGCAGAGTGCCACCCGCAGAGATCATGCGGAAGTGAAAGATGGCACTTTCAATGTACTCTTCTGGAAGAACAGACAGGTCTTCAAAGCATGAGGGTTCAAACGGGCCGTTTAAACAGGTAGATTATCAATGGCTAATGTATTCAATGGAGGCCTATAGGCAAAGATATTAAGTAATTAAGACCTACATACACTTTAAGGCTTTTCTTCCAAATATCAAATACAAGAAAGACTATTTTTGAAAGTCTCTTAGGTATTTTCCATGGTTTCTAAATCATCTGTGGGAAACTCTGACTTACTTTTATAGAGTTTAATATATGTGTCCACCCAGGAGAATGGCGTGAACCCGGGAGGCGGAGCTTGCAGGGAGCCGAGATCACGCCACTTCACTCCAGCCTGGGCAACAGAGCGAGACTCCATCAAAAACAAACAAACAAAAAACCAAAAACGTGTCCACCAATAAATCCAGGTCATATTTTATATCAAAATTTATGTTAATCTAAGCCAAGTTACTTGACCTTTGGTCTGTCAAAGTATTCCTGAAGTACGCTTTAAGATGCTTTCATCCATTTTCATACTGCTCATTCTCAACCTTCATCACAGGAGGAATACACGGGACCTTTGGCAATAGGTCATTTAGCATACACATTAGGAAAGAACTTGATGTCAGGCAGGTGGAGGGCTTCATAAATGGTGGACAGAGCTCTGTGTCTTTCCCCGTTTCCATTTGATTCTCCAACAATGAAGCTCGGCTGAGAGCATGTCGGGATTGGGTAAGTCATTTCTATACATGTCAGCCTGGTGTTCCTCTGACGTATTGAATTGGAGGTGTCCCATGACTGAGGGTACCAGAGATAAGCATTTAAGAGCTCTGAGGTGCTGTTCTGAGATCACATCTTTAAGTTCCTGAATAATGTGCTCCACTGTTAGGACACTTAGGATTTCTTTTCTTTTCTTTTTTTTTTTTTTTTTGAGACGGAGTCTCGCTCTGTCGCCCAGGCTGGAGTGCAGTGGCTGGATCTCAGCTCACTGCAAGCTCTGCCTCCCGGGTTCACGCCATTCTCCTGCCTCAGCCTCCCGAGTAGCTGGGACTACAGGCGCCCGCCACCTCACCTGGCTAGTTTTTTGTATTTTTTAGTAGAGACAGGGTTTCACCGTGTTAGCCAGGATGGTCTCCATCTCCTGACCTCGTGATCCGCCCGTCTCGGCCTCCCAAAGTGCTGGGATTACAGGCTTGAGCCACCGCGCCCAGCCAGGATTTCTTTATAGTAACTCTCAGAGGTTAGCTGAGATTTCAAGTTACTCTGGTAAGCTCTGCAAAATTTCCCAGGGAGTTTCACTTGAATATCAAGTTTGGTTGCCAAATTTGTGACTTCCTCAAACCAAAATTCCTGACAAACTTCAATATTCTCCATCACTTCACTGAGTGAATGCAGTACTGCAGTCAAGCTATCGGCTGCAAAGAAGACATCAAAGGTTTGCCCCTGGAGATTTTTCCCAAAGGCTCTTGTAAAAGATAGGGTATTTTTAAGAACAACAATAGTAACAATGAAATCAAAATCTGTTACTGCACTGTAGAGTACAAATGCTCGGCCAGCTACACAGTTATTCCATCTAATATTTGTGTCACTATTTATACCATCTAAACATAAAACAAATGCTTGCAGAAGTTCCACTAAAATTTCAAAAACATCATGCCTGCCTGTCCACGAGAATGGCAGAGTTCCTTCAGTTCTTTATCCCTTTCTTTACTGTTCTGAAAAAAGAACAGAAATTACATTGTCAAATTCTAAAAGCAGTTGTGGTGATTGATGGAAAAAAAGAACAAACTCCCTCAATTGTACCTAACACAACAGATACTCCCATAACAGATACTGATTTTATCAATCACATATTTAAGACACAGGAAGAGCAGAGTGGGTAGATAGCTTGGGGATATATCTCTAAAAGTCTAGAAGGAACAACTTCCATTTTGGAAGAAAATTCAGTAGACACAACGTAAGCTTGGCCATGACAATACTCCATATTTAATCCCCACTTCTCAGCTATCGTAGTGTGAAATTTCACAGCCAAAATTTCTGCATCAGCTTCATAAGGCAGGAAGCCTGCAAATTACCCTCTTATTTTATGAGACTCATCAACAAACCTCAACGAGACTCATCAACAAACCTCACCGACACAGGTAGATGTCCTTCCCCTACCATGTCCATTACATCATCAGTGATAATGGAAAAGAAATGTGAGTCTCTCACTTCCCTTAGAGTTTATTCCCGAATACAGCTCTCACAGATCTCTACATCTGCCTCTGCTGTGTTTTTTAAACAAAACAACGTGTTAACTGCTCTTGTCTCAAAGCGCTTTCTCAGGACCCCTTGACCACAATTTATCCAGCACTCCAGCACTGCGTGAACGTTATCTGGAGCAAAGAGACCTTCTGGGATTTCATCGGCCTCATGTCCATCCAGAGGTATGTTTTGCTTTTCCATCAGAATCAAGATTTCAAACAGAGATTTTAGGTATCCTTTGTTTTCCTTCTCTTCAAGGGTTAGAGGTAAAATGTCCTCATCTGGCCCTTCACCCCCTTCTTTACTGGGGTTTTGAGCATTGCTGTTGTTGATTTCTTTATGTTTTTGTTCCTGTTCAGAAGGTTCATCAACAATTCTTTTATTCATTTTCTAGGTAGGTTGTTCAAATGACTGGTAAGAGCAAATATTGTTGGTATTGCATTATCTCATATAACTGTCCTATAAGGACTAGTTCTACAGACCCTAGACGTCTCAAAATGTTGGACCCCTCACCGGTCATGTTTATTTAGCTGATCAGGTGTTTCATCTTCTAAGTCTGCTCTCCTACAATTCACCCACTTCTGGCATCTGGTCGGGTCCCTCGGCAACCTGAAGAAGGCCAGGTCTGACTGCGTGCTCTTCCGCGTGCAGTTCGGCGGCGCGCAGAAGTTCTGCATGGTCGCCAGCCCGCCCGCCAGCCTGCCTGCCCAGCCCTTCCCTCCGTCGGGGCCGAGGAGAGCAGGCTTGCCGGCCATCGGGGCCGGGGAGGGCAGCCAGGACGGCCACCTGGCCGGGGAGAGCAAGCAGGTCAACCCTCCGGGCCCGGGAGGGGCGCCAGGCTAAGCCTCGAGGAGGGGCGCCGTGGTCAGAGGCCGGGCTGAGAACGCTGCTCTACAGCGCTCTGAGCGGCCGGGAGGGCTTACTGCTGCCATCGCCGTCTCTGGTGCATCATCCTACCCGCCCGGGACGCTGCCGCCTCCTTCCCTCAATGCCTGTTAATCAATTTTTAAATCAAGAAGTATTCATGTCTACCCAGCCTCTAATGACCTTTTTGAAAATGAAGTGGTAAACACATTACACATTTCAGCTCCAAAAACTCCTCAAAATATCTAAGGGCATCGGCAAGTTTTTCTTCTAATCTGATTTTTAAATGGAAGCATCTTATGTTTGATACATCATTTGATGTCTTTTAAAAAATGAGTGCTAGAGCACAACATTTTCAACAAAAAGTACACATGTATGGTTGTACAATAAAATGTATAAGATACCTATTTGTGTGTGTGTGTGTAATACATGAATATAGTTCCTCTCTATTCTTTATGTTCTTTAAATTCTTCATTATTATGCACTATTTCTTAAAATGGCTTAGGGGATGGATTGGTAGCTTTGGCTGTTTCCTGCTGACGTTTTAGAGGGTTACTAAAATGTGCAAAGAGGTAGTCACAGACCACAGTAAAACAACTAAATATTCAACGTGCTCTTTCAAATGTGTATTTAAGGACACAGAATCTTCTGTGTGGAGACAATCCGTGCATGCAACTAGACTAAATTCGTGCTAGCAGCCAAGACTTGCCTCTCTCAGTAGACCAGAATTATTCATAAACCATCATGTAAAGAGAAGTGAGCAGCCAACCAGGAGAACTAAGGGCACAGCTGTGAGTCCTGAGTAGCAAGATCAAGTCTCACACTGCTCATTACGAAGAGGAAGGGTTTCTGCCTTCGTTTATTTTCGGACACAGCTTAGATAAGGTTGCTGGCCATATTCCTGTTATTTTGATTCAAGCAGAAAATCCTGTGCAGATCCACGGAACACATTATTGTAACATCGCTCAGAGGAGAATTGGGTCAACGCAATTTAGAGGATGAAAATAGCTCTGCAGTGTGAGTGTAGAAACTCTGGTTTATTGGAGGATAACTTTTTTGATGGTCTCAAAGTTAAAAAATTTAAAACTTAAAAACAATTTTATTAAATAGAAACTTAAGGGATTTTTATTCTATGCCTTATAGATCAAATGGTTTTAGCATGGGGTGGGAGGCAGATGCCAAGGGCTTACTGGAGCGAACTGCAAGGAACTCCAGCACTTTTCTGTGCTTCTCCTGAAGCATCTGACAAACCTCAACGAGACTGAAGCAAGCTGTGTATCTGAGTCTTGTCTAGGCCACATTAAATGGAGTTATTAGGCTTGAGTAACTTGAGTAACTTTTTAAATTAGGAATTCTTGACTTGGGGATACTTGCCTGAGGGTTTCTCTTTTCTGCTGGTTTTTTTTTTTTTTCTATGATTAAAAATGCCAAGAAGGGCAAATTTTTCCATGATTTGGAATTACCAGGAAGGACGGACCTCTAAGGACTGATGGCTTGTGAAAGACAACCATTGAAACAACCAATTGTATTTGTGCAAGGCTTATTGTTTAAACACCATACTCTTCTTATAGGATTATTGTTTCCCTTAAAAGAATGTTTCTACTAACTAGAGTTTTAATCTAACTTCAGCGCTGTCTGTCCAAGACTGTCCTGAATTGAGTGATTTTAAGGGATACGGTCTATCAATTTAATTTACTTGCATTTTATGGATTCTTCTTCTTTTTAAACATGAGCATATAATTAAATATCTCCTATACTGTTTACAGTGTTTAGATTATAGCTTATATATAAATTTCTCCTATCAAGTCTCTTCCATTATGTGAGTTTTATTAAATAACCAACAGACTCCACTGCTGATTTATCATGAATGATAGTAAATTTTTTCAGAATTTAAATTTATCTATAGTAAGTAACAGGCATTAATAACTTGGTTTCTTTTTTAAATAACCAGAGTCTGCAATGCCTTGGTTTATGCAAAAGCAGACAAGTCAGGCCCATCTCCTGGCTGGGTAACCTTTTTTTGCCACTGATCCAGCCCTTAAAGTGAGTCATGTTGTTTACTTGGGGTCCATGGATGAGCTACAGAGATTAGTCTGTGAATGTCCTAAAATACAGTACAACTGTGAGTTTCTGTGAACTTTCACATACTTTTTATCAAAAGAAATTTGTGGTATAATGGATAGGTGGGCAGTATAGTGTGCCCTGCAATCAGACTGCCTGGGTTTATATGATGATGGGGTTTGTGAGTTCTATTCCACAATATTGAATATTTTAAGCTGAAGAAATTTGAGAAATGGCAGGTTCAGGAGGGACTCTCTGACCTTCCCTTGAAGCAGGTCATAAGACCCTCCTGTGAGAGATGCTGTCTTTATATCCAGAGAAATGGAGCATTCTTCTCCCTGAAGATGGAGGGGTGCTGAAGAGAATCTGAATGAACAGGACTTGCTGAGTTTCTCCCAGTTTACTGCCCTTAGGGCCTATCTCTCTGCCCTATCACATTTTCCCACGACTCTTCATCAAACCTAGTATAAAGAAACACTCAGGTTTAATCATTTTTTTAAGGTATTCATTTCTTAATGAAGCCTCCCATGTCACATAATACTTTTTTTTTTTTTTTTTGAGACCGAGTTTCACTCTTGTAGCGCAGGCTGGAATGCAATGGCACAATCTCAGCTCACTGCAATCTCCGCCTCCTGGGTTCAAGCGATTCTCATGCCTCCGCCTCCGAAGTAGCTAGGATTACAGGTGCCCGCTAATCATGCCCAGCTAATCTTTGGATTTTTAGTAGAGACGGGGGTTTCACCATGTTGGCCAGGCTGGCCTTGAACTCCCGACCTCAGATGATCCACCTGCCTCGGCCTCCCAAAGTGCTGGGATTACAGGCGTGAGCCACCGCACCTGGCACGTAATACTTCTATTACGTAAATTTGTATGCTTCTCTGTTGTTAATCTGTCTTTTGTTACAGAGCCACAGCTAAGCTCCTAGAAGGGTAGAAGCAAAGATTTTTATCCTTCCGTATGATCCCAATCCACTACTTAGCTCGGTGACTTCAAACAAGTTACTTAACCTCTCTCTGCTTCAGCGTTCTCAAAATTGCAGAAATGGTCTTACAGGACTGCTGCGATGATTAAATGCGAGAATTCTGATGGCATGGAAAACTCTTAATGAAGTGGCAGGCACTTAGTAAGCATCACTAAATTTTACTAATTACATCACACAGTCAGCCCTCCATATCCACAGGTTCCATAGCTTTAGATTTAAGCAACCTTGGATGGAAAATATTTGAAAAAAGTCAAAAATAAAAATAATAATTCAACAATTAAAGTTATATTAATTAAAAATACAGTACAACAACTATACAGCATTACATTGTATTAGATATTATAATAATCTAGAGATTATTTAGTATGTGGGAGGATTTACATAGGTTATATGCAAACACCACACCATTTTATATTAGTGACTTGAGCATCTGTGGATTTTGGTGTCTGAGGAGGTCCAGGAACCAATTTCCCAGGGATGCCAAGAGGTGAATGTATTCTCAAAATAATCTGTAACCTCCAAAAAGTTAAGAGGCACTGACCTATGATATTTTTAGAATTGTGTTTTAAAGAACAAATCAGTACCTGATTTAATAAGTCACACTTAAGCCTAATTCGAACAGAAATATTAGTTTGCAAAATGCACAGATACATATTCATCATGAGGCAGAAAGGCCTTTTAAATAGCTTTGAAAATGTGGAAAGTCAATTTGTGTTGTTCTTCCATGGGAGAAAAAGAATCTACCAAGTCCCAGGTGAGCCTCCAAAAAAAACTTCCATCTGCCCTTGGCTTCTGTACTATCCAAGCGTGTCTTGAAACCCTGAAATAAATTTCAAGGTGACAACCTAAATTTAACTCTGCAGTTGTGGGTTTGTGGATTTCTCAGCATTTTCTTTTTTAGTTAGCATAGAAGTCAAAAGTTACAAAAGCAATGAGATTCTGCATCTTTTAATGAAAGATAAAACAACAATATAAACATACACAAATTTACAGAGAAGGGAACAACTTTAATACATTTGGAGTAAAAGGTGTTTCTTCTTTAAATATGGTATAAAAATAAATGCAAGAAACATTAACGGAGAATGTACAGACAACAGACAAAGACAGGAGTTTCTTTCCGACTGTGGATACATTGGTGAAATGAAACTTTCTGTGCGAATTTACTGTTTAATAAATGTGAAGCCGTATGTATACTTATTGATATATACTTTTTTCTTTTACAGTTCTTCCAGTTTTTGACTGACTGAATTTTCAGTGAACTGTGTGTCTAGCTGAAGCTTTGAGAGAGAGAGAGAGAGAGAAGGAAAAAAAGAAAAGGTTTTACTTCACTTGAACTTGTTAAAAAGGAAAAGACACAGATCCAGGGTAAGTAGAGGGAGAAAGAAAGCAGACAACAGTTTGGAATGGAGGCATTGAGATGGAAGAGTCCACTGGAGATGGAATGTACACACACAAATAACAATTTAGGTCCTTTGCTCATGCAACATCTTGTTCTAATGTCCTCTGCTCCAGATCACAACAGCGAGCTACAAAGTATGTGCAGTGACTCCAGTCTGCATTCATGCTACAAGATGATCCGTTTAGTAAGACTGAACAAGGCTTGTTAACCTCTTGGACGTGAGAGATTTCCCCTGAGAAAATATATAAAACAAGAAAAAAGAAAGAAAATCAAGTATGATCACTGAAAACCTGCTTGGTAGTAGCAACTATTTACTGTAGCTGATTTGTGTGCAAGGGTCAAAACTGAACCCTTTAAGTCCATCTTAGTTCAAACTTCATGACCAACCTGCCTTCCCCGCTCCCTCCCTCCACTGACACGTCAAACAAAACTATCCTCCCTCCCTCCACCCTCCTACCCCTCCCAAATCCTTCCTCCCCACTGCAAACAGACTGATGGTTTCACAGCACAGATCAGCAAATCATAAAACATATCCATAAATGTTCCATCAAGGCTTAGCAATGAAGCAACATCTAGGTTCCCAACTGATTATAAACATGTTACAACAAATCTTAGTAAGCTGCTCTGAAAGATAATAATGTGAGTGCATTCTTGTTCAATGGCTGAAATTAATGTCACATTTATAAATATCTAGAAATGTAGAGGATATGATTGAATCAAACAAAATGCAGTTTTTGAGGGTGTGATTCATGAAACTCAAGATTGAGTGTGTCCCCTACCTTACATAATAATGGAGAAAAAGGTGAAAATTACACATCTGAAGATAAAAGTCTATTTGTTCCCTGTTTCCAGCTGTTGACGTCTTCCTATCCTTTCCTGACTTCTTCCAACCCTAATCCAAGAAAAAATCTGATCTATTCTGATTCCACATATACGATTACGTAAAGCACATACGTAGGTTTTAGAAATCTCATAAGTCAACATTGTTGCTGTTAATTACAAGTACTCTAGAGAGAGAAGAAATCTGAGGCCGGGCACAGTGGCTCACGCCTGTAAGCCCAGCACTTTGGGAGGCTGAGGTAGGCAGATCATCTGAGGTCAGGAGTTTGAAACCAGCCTGCCCAACATGGCAAAACTCCCTCTCTACTAAAAGTACAAAAATAAGTCGGGTGTGGTGGCGGGCACCTGTAATCGCAGCTACTCAGGATGCTGAAGCAGGAGAATCACTTGAACCCAGGAGGTGGAGGTTGCAATGAGCCGAGATCGCACCACTATACTCCAGCCTGGGTGACAAGAGCGAAACTATCTCCAAAAAAAAAAAAAAAAATTTGAAGTATTTGATCAGAATACAAAACTGGTGGTTCTCATTTCATGTCTTATTTTATATGTTCTATTAAAAAATTATGTGGGCCAGTTATTTAATGAATTTTTGTACATCTCAAGATAAAATAATAAGTAAAAATAAAAAATTGGAAACATATATTTTAGTAATAAATTACAGTCATAGCAATAGTCTTGATTTGCTACCTAATGTGGCTCCGTTTTAGAAAGGGGTTGGCGGTGATGGGAGATACATCATCACTCATGGTCATTGCCTTAGTCTGTTTGGGCTGCTATAACAGAAAACCATAGACTAAATGGCTTATAAACAACAGAAATTTATTTCTTATAGGCCTGGGAAGTCCAAGATCTAGACACTTATAGATTGTTTGTCTAGTGAGGGCCTTCTCCTTGGTTTATCAGTGGTGCATTCTTGTTGTGCCCTCAGATAATGGAAGAAGGAAATAAGCTCCCTGGGCTTATCTGATAAAGGCTCCTGCTCATAAGGGCTTCACCTTCATGATCTAATTACCTTCCAAAGGCCCTGTCTCCTAATACCGTCACCCTTGAGATTAGGATTTAACATGTGAACTTGAGTGGGGAGGGAACAGAAATATTCAGTTCATAGCAGCCACATTTTTGGAAAAAGACAGTATGTTTAAGAAAAGATTAATAATTCCATAATCAACCTTTCTTTACACACCACATAATTACTGATAAGGGGCCTTTGCTGATATGAACAGCAGCAATGAAAATCATGCACCATTTTCTCTTAGTTTTTTCTTAATTGGGAAAAGGGTCCACAACTTAGCTTTCAGCAACTGAGAGGGAAGATATTAAAGTGGTTTTTGTTTTGTTTTGTTTTGTTTTGAGACGGAGTCTCACTCTGTTGTCAGTCTGAAGTGCAGTGGCTAAATCTCGGCTCACTGCAACCTCCGCCTCCCGGATTCAAGCGATTCTCCTGCCTCAGCCTGCGGAGTAGCTGTGACTACAGGCACCCGCCACCACACCCAGCTAATTTTTTGTATTTTTAGTAGAGATAGGGTTTCACCATGTTGGCCAGGATGGTCTCAATCTCCTGACCTTGTGATCCGCCCGCCTCAGCCTCCCAAAGTGCTGGGATTATAGGCATGAGTCACCGCGCCTGGCTAATATCAAAATTTAATGTTGGTATTTTCCACTAGGCTTCTGTTTATTCACTTTATGGGAGAAACAACAATAAAAGAGAAAACAGTTTATTAACAAGAGACCCTGCTTTATAAATAAAATATGCATTCCTGCCTGCTCTGGTCTGAATGTCTGTCCCCCTCAAAGCTCACGTGTTCAAAGCCTACTCTCCTATGTGATGCTATTAGGAGGTGGGGGCTTTGGGAAGTGACCAGGTATGAGGGTGAAGCTGTCATTAATGGAATTAGTGCTATTTATGTCTGTCTGTGTGTCTGTGTGTGTGTGTGTGTGTGTGTGTGTGTGTGTGTGTGAGACAGTCTCACTCTATTGCCCAGGCTGGAGTGCAATGGTGCAGTCTCGGGTCCCTGCAATCTCCGCCTCCAAAGGCCCCAGTCACTGGGTTCAAGCGATTCTCCTGCCTCAGCCTCCTGAGTAGCTGGGATTACAGGCATAAGCCACTACGCCTGACTAATTTTGTATTTTTAGTAGAGCCGGATTTCGCCATTTTGGCCAGCCTGGTCCCAAACCCCTGACCTCAGGTGATCCACCCGCCTCGGCCTCCCAAAGTGCTGGGATTACAGGCATGAGCCACTGCGTCCGGCCTAGTGCTCTTATAAAAGAGGCCCCAGGAAGCTTGTTTGCCCCTCCCACCAGGTGAGGACACAGTGGGAAGATGGCTGTCTATGAATCAGGAAGGGGGCCCTCATCGGACACTGAACCTGCCAGCGTCTTGATCTTGGACTTCTCAGCTTCTAGAACTGTGAGAGATAAATTTATTTTGTTTATAAGCTACCCACCCAGTTTATGGCATTTTGTTATAGCTGGCTATAACGGACTGAAATGCTGCCTCCACTTCCATGCCTATTTCCTCATCCGTAAAATGAGGATAATAATAGTACTTACTTTCAAATCTTGTTCTGAAGACTGATACACGTAAATTGCTTAAAACTATTTATGGATCATTTTGTTCACTCAGTTTATGTTGGCTATTACCTTATACTATCATTATAATAATTAATACTATCATTATATGCTGTCTTCATTAAGATATCCAAACCCAGAGTCACTATTCTGACACTGAGGAGGACAGAAAGTTGTAAATTAAAAGCTAAAATCATAAAATCATACTGCTTTTCCACCCCAATCCTGGGCAACAAGTTAATCAAATGATGTTGAAATAAAAAAGATTCAGTTCTTAAATACAACGCTATTTCCTGTGTTTACTACTGTAGTCTCTGTGCTATGAATAGAATTATATACACATGTGCATATATACCTATTCTGAGACTAAAAAATTTATCTTTAAAACGTGCTTACTTGGCTGGGCATGGTGGCTCATACCTGTAATTCCAGCACTTTGGGAGGCCGAGATGGTTGGATCACTTGAGGCCAGGAGTTCAAGACCAGCCTGGCCAACATGGTGAAACCCCATGTCTACTAAAAATACAAAAATCAGCTGGGTGTGGTGGGGCACACCTGTAGTCCCAACTACTTGGGAGGCTGAGGTGGGAGAATCATTTGAACCTGGGAGTTGGAGGTTGCAGTGAGCCGAGATAGGCCACTGCATTCCAGCCTGGGCTACAGAGTGAGACTCTGTCTCAAAAAAAAAAAAAAAAAAAAAAAAAAGTGCTTACTCTTTGTGGGATAAAGGAAGGTACACATCAGTACACGTTGGTTGAGGCACAACAATTAATTCTTATATAGTAGAAGACTGGGGGAAAGATGCTAATATAAAACTGTTTCTTTTAAAACTACAGATTAATGTGATTTGGTTCAAAATTCTGGGAAGAGGAGTGGGCCAGGTGCAGTGGCTGATGCCTATAATCCCAGCACTTTGGGAGGCCTAGGCAGTGGATCATGAGGTCAAGAGATTGAGACCATCCTGGCCAATATGGTGAAACCCCGTATCTACTAAAAATACAAAAATTAGCTGGGCATGGTGGTACACGCCTGTAATCCCAGCTACTAAGGAGGCTGAGGTAGGAGAATCGCTTGAATCTGGGAGGCAGAGGTTGCAGTGAGTCGAGATCGCACTACTGCACTCCAACCTGGGTGACAGAGCGAGACTGTCTCAAAAAAAAAAAAAAAAAAAAAAAGTGAAATAGTTACATTGAAATTGGAAGCCATTTGAAACTCAGATACAGTCATTTTTTTATTTGAACGATTAAATCTACTGTTGTCCTTATCAATTTATAAAGAAAAAAAATGTGGTTCTCTTTCTACAGTTTTGTTTTTATTTTTTCAAATATCCTCAAATCCTCAAAGCTACTAGTACGTGGCCTGATACGGACTTCATTAAAAATTGGATATGATACAAGTTAAGCGTGACAAGCACTTGTCCCAGGAAATAATTAAAAAACACTTTTTCATAGAAGCCCGTAGAGAAATATAGGCCCACAGTAAACCTGGGGCTTTGTGATATTAGCATAACAATGGGCAGAAATGAGAAAACATACAGGTGTATTTTAACAACAAAACTCTGTGTGGACCAGGCGAGGTGGCGCAGGCCTGTAATCCCAACACTATGGGAGGCCGAGGCCAGCGGGTCACCTGAGGTCAGGAGTTCGAGACCAGTCTGGCCAACATGGTGAAACCCCATCTCTACTAAAATACGAAAATTAGCTGGGCGTGGTGGCGGTCGCCTGTAATCCCAGCTACTCGGGAGGCTGAGGCAGGAGAATTGCTTGAACCCAGGAGGTAGAGGTTGCAGTGAGCCGAGATCACACCATTGCACTCCAGCCTGGGCAGTAGAGTGAGATTCCATCTCAAAAAAAAAAAAAAAAAAAAAAAGATCTTAAGTGCAGCACTGAGGTCAAAGCAGACAGCATGGATGCCCAATGAGCCATCTGGATTGGAAGATTTAGATCACTTGGATCTATTTGCAAACCATATGCAAATCCTGCCTTATTCACATACTAGAAAGGAAAATACATAAGCCCTATTCTAGTGCACAAAGAAACTATTGTGTCTACACTTCTGGTTGCTCACTCTATTGCAATGTATTAAGTTAAAAAGAACACGGATCACTTCCAGGGAAGTATACATGGTACGATATTTGCATGTCAGCCGTTTTGGAACAATCAATTTCAGTGTAGTTCCTCGGATGCTGTATGGAACCAGCCCCTGCCAATGATCTTTTCCCAATTTTTCCAAATTGAAGAACCTGAGAAATGGTTTTACAAAATTATTTTTAAAATTTTTGAGACAGGGTCTTGCTCTATCACCCAAATCAGGGTGCAGTGGTGTGACCATGACTTACTGCAGCTTCGACCTCCCAGGCTCAAGCGACCTCCTGCCTCAGCCTCCCAAGTAGCTGAGACCACAGGTGTGCACCACCATGCCTTGCTGATTTTTTATTTTTAGTAGAGATGAGGTCTCATTATGTCGTCCAGTCTGATCTCAAACTCCTGGTCTCAAGTGATCCTCCCAGCTCAGTCTCCCAAAGTGCTTGGATTACAGGTATGAGACACTGTGCCTGACCAAATCTGAGAAATTTTTATATCTAAGTTTTAAAGTCTTAATTCCATAAATTAAAAGGGCTAACAAACCCTATCAATAGCATTTTTAAAAAACCAAATTGCTTACAATAATTCAATAATTTTATGTGAATAATACTTATTTTTAACCCCATGATTACATATGTGTTATGTGATTTACACTCTTCCTGTCAGATTCTAAAGGAAACAGATTATAGTGGAAACAGAAATCTATAGAGAAAGACAAATATACTTAGAACATAACAAAAACTCAAGATCTTATGACATTTTGTAACATCTAGTTAATGGTGATATGCTAGAAAAAGAAGCATATAATCAGTTTTGGGACAAAATAAACCTGGGACTTCAGCTGGCACGTAGGTGAATAGACAGCATCATCCTAGTCTATAATATGATAATTACATAAACAAAGAGAGTTCTCTAGTGTGTCACAATAAAACTTCCCCTCCACTAAACCAATTCCTTTCTGTCCTAAATGGTTTGGAGAGATTTTGTTATAATTAGGGACAACACCCTCAAAACAAAAATAACAACCTATGTATTTGTCCTTAACTTTTCCAAGTGAACTATCAAAGGTACAAATTTTAACTGACTTTTAAAACACCATCCTTGGCCTGGGCGCAGTGGCTCATGCTTGTAAACCTAGTACCTTGGGAGACTGAGATGGGTGGATCACTTGCGGTCAGGAGTTTGAGACCAGCATGGACAACATGGAAAAACCATGTATCTACTCAAAAAAAAAAAAAAAAAAAAAAAAAGCAGGGCATGGTGGTGCATGCCTGTAATTCCAGCTAACCAGAAGGCTGAGATAGGAGAATTGCTTGAATCCAGGAGACAGAGGTTGCAGTGAGCCGAGATTGCGTGCCACCCCACTCCAGTCTGGGTGACAGAGCGAGACTCTGTCTCAAAAAAAAAAAAAATCATTCTTAGTCTTAAAGTAGTAACAGAAAGTTGATGATAAGGAGCCCTGAGTCAGTAGGAATTGATGAAGGCCAGGCTCTTAGCTACAGCCTGACAGCCTGGGGCATTAGGGAGACGGAAGCAACTTTCTACATTCCTCTCCTGCAATCCAAGGAAGTAGAGAGAAGCTATGCCTGCTTGAGTTACTAAGCCCACTTATTTTATTGCTGTCATAAAAACACAAAGTATGGCCAGGCGTGGTGGCTCATGCCTGTAATCTCAGCACTTTGGGAGGCCGAGGCAGTGGATCATCTGAGGTCAGGAGTTCAAGACCAGTCTGGCCAACATAGTGAAACCCTGTTTCTACTAAAAAAATATATATATCACAAAATTAGGCAAGCGTCGTGGCAGGTGCCTGTAGTCCCAGCTACTCGGGAGGCTGAGGCAAGATAATCACTTGAACCTGGGAGGTGGAGGTTGCAGTGAGCTGAGATCACGCCATTGCACTCCAGCCTGGGCTACGAGAGTGAAACTCTGTCTAGAAGAAAAAACAAAAAACAAAACAAAACAAAAAAACACAGTAGTCTTTTTTTTTTTTGAGACGGAGTCTCGCTCTGCTGCCCAGGCTGGAGTGCAGTGGCGCGATCTCAGCTCATTGCAAGCTGCGCCTCCCGGGTTCCTGCCATTCTCCTGCCTCAGCCTCCCGAGTAGCTGGGACTGCAGGCGCCGCCACCTCGCCCGGCTAATTTTTTGTATGTTTAGGAGAGACGGGGTTTCACCGTGTTAGCCAGGATGGTCTCGATCTCCTGACCTCGTGATCCTCCCACCTTGGCCTCCCAAAGTGCTGGGATTACAGGCGTGAGCCACCGCGCCCGGCCCACAGTAGTCTTTTCTAGTCTACAGGACACTGAAGAGATTGAGCAGAAATAAAGGGGCAGAGTTTTAGAAGGTGGCTATGAAACAGCTTACAGAGAAGAGTAGAAAGTTATCAACATCTTTTAGATTTTTTTTTTGAGGCCAGGCGCAGTGGCTCACGTCTGTAATCCCAGCACTTTGGGAGGCCGAGGCGGGCGGATCACGAGGGAGATCGAGACCATCCTGGCTAACACGGTGAAACCGCGTCTCTACTAAAAACACAAAAAAACTAGCCGGGTGAGGTGGCGGCGCCTGTAGCCCCAGCTACACGGGAGGCTGAGGCAGGAGAATGGCGTGAACCCGGGAGGTGGAGTTTGCAGTGAGCCGAGATCGCGCCACCGCACTCCAGCCTGGGCGACAGAGCGAAACTCTGTCTCCAAAAAAAAAAAAAAAAAAGATTTTTTTGGAAAAAAATGTAACCTCCATTTTCGCTATCCTTTTACAATTCCTGCTTGTTTGTCTCCAGCCATTGCCTCCGAGTGTCTCCCATATGTTGCTGTAGACTCGGACGTATATTCTTGAGTGCTTTGTAGGCTGCAGAGACTATGGAGAGGAACTGGGAGTAAGAAAGGTAAAAATCTTGTCATTGCCTTTCCACTGGTTTATGTGATCCAACTGTCTCACCAGATGCTCAACCCCACAGCTCTGTTAATAAAAAGAGCTGACCATATGGTGGTAAAATGAGATGCTATTGGACCAGAGATAGGGAATGCTTTTAGGAGAGGCTGAGCTAAAAGACGTTATCCGTTTGTTATTTTACTCTCATGTTGAAAAAATACCCTTTTTTTCACACTTACTGAACCAGGGATGGGGAGTGCTCTTAGCAGAGTCTAAACTAAGGGATGTTAGATGTTTGTTATTTTACTCTCAAGTTGAAAATTCCTGTTTCACTTGTAAATATAAACATCTTTGCCTGGATTTCCAAATCCAGGTTTCGTGGGTTTCGTGGCCTGTCAGACTCTTTACTGTTACCCACGAAGTGGTTCTTTGGCTGGCCGTTGTGCCTGCTGCTCTCTCCGCTAGTCACCTGTTTGTGCATGTACCTGTTCAGACCCTATCCACTCTTCAAAGATGAACTTCTTATCTATGTCCTTGCTGAAGCCTTCTAACTACCCCTAAACTCCACCAGTTCCCTCTTTGAATTATTCATACTGGTAGAACCTGTATTAGTGCTTTTATATGCCTTCTTACATGGTTTTGTAAGTCATCTGGCCTGATGAAGTAATAACGGACAGCTGTTGAACGACATTAACATTACAGTAGTCTCCAAATAAGTACTTGATTATTTGCAAGAGTTGAGGTTCTTTGGCTGCAAATCTCATTAAGGGAATAAATTTCTAGAAATCAGGGTAATGAGATTCCAAGGTCTTGGGAGAATTAACTTTTAATTTGGGGGAGGAGAGCGTGGTGGAGAGAGGGATGAGGGTCACTGGTCACACCCTCAATATTAACAGATTGACTAATAGAATCAGAATCTTTTCAAGTAGGCAGGTGCCAAGAAGGAATTCAAGCTAGGCCAGGTGTTTGGGAAGCTCTTGCATGATTTAAATGAAATCAGTTTTTCCAGGTAAACTTACAAATGAGCTTACTGAAACACAATGAATAATTTTTATAAAACTGTGGAGAATGGGTGAGTTCCTAGAATGTTAAAGATAAGCTTGAATTCTTGAGATTTAAGATGGAAAGGACATGAGGAAGACAATTCTGTAGTTAGTTTTGGAACTGTCATATTTAACGCTGAATGCTGAAAAATATTCTAGTACTATGTACTAAAAGGAGATAGCTCATGAACACATATACATTTAAGTACTGGTCACTAGCTTCCTAAGAGAATTGAGAAGGAAAAAGTATAGCCAAATACTTTCATTTTCTTAGTTAAAAATTTTTTCCATAATAAAAGCAGTATATGTTCACTAAAGAAAATGGAGAAAACATAGAAAAACAGAGAAGAAATAAGTATTACTTGATATATGATCATTTACTTTCTATTATGTCCTTCTACCTTTTTATACACAGATACATGTTTAAAGAGATTACATTTTGTTCAATTACCCATGTTATAGATGTTTCTTCTAAAATAATACTGTTTTACCAACTAAATGAATTAGTTGGTAAGGAAATCAATTTAGAGAGATGCTACCAACACTTAGAAAAAAATTAAGTATAGAATATATTTTAAAAATCAGATTGCATTGCACATAAGGGAATGTATTGTTATGTTATTTCGGTTCTATGCACATATAAACACACACAAATACAGTTTATACAGTAACCATATATATGTACACACACACATATACAAATATGCACAAACACACGTATGTGTTGGTCAAATGTGGCTACTCCGGGCACACCGCCCATGGGTTAGCCCTGCTCTGCAAAGAGCAATAGAAAAATTAATATTTTAAAAAAATGTCAAATATGGGTATCATTAAAAGAAACAAAAGCCAATGCTTTAAAATCTAATTTTTAATATTTGTATAACATTCCAACAGTAGATATGTCTTGATATATTTAAGAAATTCACAATTGTTGTGCTTTCAGACTGTGTTCTATATTTGACAATTATATAATGCAACAAATATTTTTTATATGTGGGAACATCTGGGGTTTTTTTAGGATTAAATTACTAGAACTTGAATTACTGATTCAAAGTGAGAGATTTTTGACCTTTTGGCACATTCTGTCAAATTCTATTCGAAAAGTGATAGCAATTCAGACTTTTATGAACATTGTACAAGATCACCTATTTTCTTAACCCCTTTCTAATACTAGATGTTATCATATTAACAAAACAAACCTATTTGGAGGAAAAAGTGATTGTGCTGCCTTCTGAATTTTACTTAGGTATTAATAACAATAGGTTTTCTTTTTTGTTTTCTCATATATCGATATACTATTTGTATTTCTTTTGTTAAAATTTCCTAAGTCCCTCTCTCATTCTTCTAATGGTGTGTTGCTCTTACAACATTATATGTTTGCAAGGAACTCCCTGTAGACCCTATATTACATTTTTGTCTGTCATAGAGATGCTCATTTACTCATTTTAAAAAGGAGTTTGCCAGATTTGAGGACAGGAACTTGCTTTAAACAAAAGATCTTCGGCTAAGTAAGGCATGCAGCAGTGTTTGCAGTATCTCTGTGGTTGGAAAAGAGAAAGATGTGCTTCATAACTAAATAAACAACTATCTTCATGGTGTGCTATTAGGGCAGTGGAATTCTGTCTTCCTCCCTGTTCCTTATGACATTTTAATCAGTAATTTGAATGATTAAACTGATGAAATTCTGATAAAATGTATGTATGATCCGCTTATAACCTTGGTTAAAAGACTGAGTAACAAAGAAATGCTTCAAAAAATTATGTAAAGCTATACAAATGAACTAAAACTTACAAGATAAATTTAGTAGAAAGAAGGGTAAAGAACCAACGTACACTAAAGTGAAAAGTAAATAAATAATGAACAAAGAAACTTAGCAGCAAAAGACAAAATTAGGGACAACTAATCTCAGCACATGAGAAAAAAATCCAATTTTTAAAGTATTTTATTTTAAGCCCCAAATGACATTACATGTTGCTCTGGTTGGGGACTACAGTGGGGAAGTGGATGCAATTTTCAGGTTAGATTTTAAAAGTTATAGTATACAAAGCCAAGGAGGTGATATTCCCACTTTATGCTGGCTGGGCCATATCTCAAATACTATGTTCAGTTATGATTATGAGGCCTACTGGTGAACTGGAGCACATGTACAAAGTGAGCAACCAGGATGATGAAAGAACAGGAAATTATTAAATGGGAAAACATTAGAAGCTCACTTTCCCGTTATAAGTGTCACTCAGATTTAATTTGCTAGCAACATTTAAGACATCTTTATCAAGTCTTTTTGTCTTCAGCTTAGTTATCAAAGAAATATCTTTTTCTTTTTATACTCACATTTCAACAGGTTTATTTTAATAAAGTACTTACATGCAATATGCAATAAATTTAATTATAAACAGCTGTGGGAACAAATGGAACAAAACAAACAAAAATGGACTCTTACACAGTTCAACGGGTGGTTGCAGAAATGTGAGGACGTAATTGGAGAGCAGCCTCTCAGCTGTGACATTTGTGTGCTCTTGACATTCACCATGGAGAAAGTGGAGAGCATTGGTATGTCTAGGGCAGTGGTTTTCAGAGTGTGGCCTTAAAATCAGCAGCAGCAGCATCACTGAGAATTGGTTAAACATGAAAATTCTTGAATTGGATCCATCAGTAAATGACTTACGTAGACTTTCTGAAAGATGGAGTCCAGCAATCTGTGTTAGCATGGGCCCTCCAGGTGATTCTGATGCATCTCAAGTGAGAACCACGGATGTTTAGTAAGGAGAGATCAGCTGGGAATACTTCTATCTGTGTGATGATTTTTAAACGGTATGGTTTTGGGATGCTTGAAACCAATGTGGAGCAGAGAAAAAGAAGAGATCTAATGTAATCAGAGATGAGGTTACAGAATCTGCATTTGCCAAGCCCCTGGTGATTTTTGAGGTATGGATAGTTGGACCACACTTAGAAAAATAATGAAGTAGGCAAGGCACGGTGGCTCACGCCTGTAATCCCAGCACTTTGGGAGGCCAAGGTGGGTGGATCACTTGAGGTCAGGCGTTTGAGAACAGCCTTGCAACATGGTGAAACCTCCTCTCTACTAAAAATGCAAAAATTAGCTGAGTGTGGTGGCGCATGCCTGTAATCCAAGCTATTTGGGAGGCTGAAGCAGGAGAATCACTTGAGCCGGGGAGGCAGAGGCTGCGGGGAGCCAAGATTGCACCACTGCACTCCATCCTGGATGACAGAGCGAGACTCCGTCTCAAAAAACAAAAGAAAACAAACAAAAAACAAACAAACAAACAAACAAAAAACAGAAACAAAAAGGAAAGAAAGAAAAAAAGAAAATGAAGTAGAGTTTTTTTTTAAATTTATAAATTTGTTTTTTATAGAGACCAGATCTATTATGTTGCCCAGGATGATCCTGAACTCCTGGCCTTAAGTGATCCCCACAACCCCTGGCCTCGGCTTCCCAAAGTGCTGGGATTACAGGCACAAGCCACTGTGCCTGGCCGACGTAGAGATTTTAACTAAGGGAAAGAAAAAGAAAACTTGGGGGAGGTAATGTAAATCACACCTCAAGCAATTCACTAGTTGTCATCTAGAGGAAGGGCTTGTATTACTCTGTGGTGGCTTCAGGAAATAGAACTAGGATTAATAGTTGGAAGTTACAGAAAAGTGGATTATGGAAGGGATTTCTAAGAGATGAAATGATCTGCTGACTAAGGGTACCACATCTCAGATACTTAGGAGCTGCCAAATGCTGAATACCCATTTGTCACTGAGCCTACAGAAAAGATTCTTGCAATGGACTGAGGATTGGACCTGGGGAAATATGGACCTCTAAGTTCCTTTTCAATTCTGAAACTCCAAAAATTTTATCATTCCCAGTATCTCCTGAAAGTACCTTGAAGATTTACATTTTACAGTCAGAAAAGAGAAAGCTCTCCCAATAAACTTTTTTATCTCATGTTAGGAATATATTCTTGTTAGATATTAATAGGTCTATTTCAGGTGAACAGTGTTGAAAATAGGGGCTTGTTATTCTCCTTTGTAGTAACTGAGCCCATGTCCATTGGGGAATTCGGTTTTGGCTGATGAAATAGATGAAAAACTTCTTTAATACCAAAATAAAATCTGCATGACTCAAAGAGGCAAAAAACTGATGGATGAACTTTTTATTCCCCCAGAAATAATAGAGCATTCTAGAGAATGTGCTTTAAATTTCCAATAACTGCCACAGCCTATTTTAGTAATGGCCTCTGCTGGTTGAAATTACAGATATATGTGGCGTATTTAGGATTGTCCACTGTGTGTTCCTATTATTCTTAGATACTGGCCATTGACAAAAACAATGACAACAGCCATCAAAATATGGTGCACAATGAAGAGGGCATCAGATTTTGCCCAGTCTGGACTTGTGTTAAGTATCAGCCAAAAACATGAAAAATGCACCAAGGTTTCTGTAGCTATACACATAATACCTCCATGCTTATAGATGGATGCAATTTAGATAAAGATGTCTAATGTATCGCTATTTTAAATTGTCTATTTTAGTGTTACTGCTTTCTGGGTACTAGCAAAAATTATGGAAAAGAATAAATTAAAACCACAGCTTGTCATCAGTATAAAAATGGCTTTCTTTTCTGAAAGATGCTTCATAAAAGAATGCTAATGAATATATACGATGCTACATGTGTCTTTAGAATAAGCAAGAGAAAATGATTTTGAAAGAGATGACCTGTTGATGACCCAGGGCTGCCTAGTAAGTGACCTCACAACTAGAAATAATTAATATACGACTCCATTTTTGGTGGAAATTAAATTTGGACACCATAATAAATCCAAACTTTATATCAACTTAACTTCCATTCATCTTTTTCCTAGATACTTAAAACAAATTTATAAAAATAATGTGCAAGTATTACCCTTTAGAACATTGATGGAATTCTGCTTAACTCTTTTTCATTCTATTCAATGCTGTTTAATTCAATGACATAAATTGAGATTGAGAATTGGCCATCTGCAAGGCACTGTGCCAAATGTAGAAATGCTAAGAGTACATTACATGTAAGATATAAGTCCTATATCTCCTTGCTTTACTGAGCTACAATTTTGTACCCTAATATGAGATTCAGATCACTTTGAAAAATAATTCAAGTTCAAATATCAAGTTCAAATAATTCAAGTTCAAAAATCATCAAATAAAATCAAAGTGATAATGCAACATAATGAACTAATGGCCATATAACATGATTTCAAAGTGAGACAGTGCGACATTTATATTTCTGCTGTCAAATCTTCCAGTAAACTTGGTTCAAACATGTTCTAAAAAGTTTATTGGTGCTACAAGTCTTCTTCTGCTTTCATTTCTTCTACTTTACCACCCAAGTTTTTGTTGTTATCATCCAATGTGCAGATGGCTACAGTAGCTGCCGAGGCTGCAAACACACCCTCCTATGTCTAGATTCTTCTAGCTTGCCCTCATCTGCTGTGTAGATGATGATGGCCCATGTGTAAATCCAGAGCACAGAATATGTTCTTGATTACCTTCTTCTGTACTCTGCTTCTCTAACTGGAAACCTCCACAGTAGTCCTTGCCTGAATTTGCCATCTTCAGACCCTCTTTCTTGTGCCACCTTTGCTTTGTCTCTCTCTCTCTCCTGCAGGGCCCCACTGTTTAGTGGGCAAGTCTCTTGCTTAGGACTTAACTCTTCCTCTCTCTGCCTACTCTGCACTGCTTTAAGAGAAACTATCATGATTTATATTAAGGAGGTTAGTGGAAAACCAGATCTGTTCAATGAACAGTTAACTTGCATGAGCAGAATGAATCAACCTAGGTGCGCATGTTAGTACTATCCCCAAAGTAGTAATTTGTGTTCATATCTATCCTCTTGCAAAGTATAAGCTTCTTATGAGCAGGGGCTTTGTCTTACCTATCCATTCTCAGAACAAAGTGCCTGGCCCACAGTAGGTTCCCAATAACTGTTTTGCTGTTGTTGTTGGATAAAAGAATCTAGTAGTGCTTGAATACATGCATGCTCTTGGGCTGTAAACTTATCATACAGAGCACGCAGGATGGTCTCTGGCTGAAGCTTCATAGCTACTGGCATAAACCCAAGACTTCATGTTCATTGGAACACAATACTTTGGGAAATGCTGTAGAAACGTCTGCCCCTGGCATATGTAGCAGCAGGGGCGACATTTCCACTATGGGGAGTATCTACTTGGCAGTCCCACAGCATTCCTTAGGAAGCCCCAGGGCTGCATTGGACACTGACAAAAACCCATGATACGATTCAGAGCTCCTAGAACTCGAGCAGCAACTTAAGAACTAATGATGCTACCAGGGCAAAATGAAGATATATTGTCCGAACTCAATTAGGCTACGTGGTCTGATACATTGCACACCAATTGATTTACATCATGCTGCAGGGAGACTAAAATTGCTTCCTCAGGCAAGTTATCATCACCACCAGTTTCAATAAAATAAGATGGATAGCAATATCCGCCAACTACAAAATGACAAATGAGATGGTTTCAGGTCCATAGCAGAAGAAAGAGGAGAAAATAGTTCATCTTCGAGCAGACACACTTCATATGCTTGTTGGTAATATCTATGGTGGGGAAACTCAATGGCCAGTTTATAACTTATTTTCACTGAAGATGTAGTAGGAATATATTTATTTATTTATTTATTTATTTGGAGACAGAGTCTTGCACTGTCGCCCAGGCTGGAGTGCAGTGGTGTGATCTAAGCTCACTGCAAGCTCTGCCTCCTGGGTTCACGTCATTCTCCTGCCTCAGCCTCCCGAGTAGCTGGGACTACAGGTGCCTGTCACCACGCCCAGTTAATTTTTTTTTTTTTGTATTTTTAGTAGAGACGGGGTTTCACCGTGTTAGCCAGGATGGTCTCGATCTCCTGACCTTGTGATCAGCCCGCCTTGGCCTCCCAAAGTGCTGGGATTACAGGCGTCAGCCACTGTGCCCAGCCATGGTAGGAATTTTTAAGCATAGTTTACCTGTATTAGTGTATCTGTAATCCCAGGCAACAGAATCCATAGCACTCAACCCTAAAATAATACGCACAAAGTCTTTCTTTAAGGTAAATTCACAGGGGCAGAGATGTAAAATCAAAACCTTCCTTCTCGTAGGTTCCAAGTCTGCTTCTGTCCTATGATGGATGTTTTGCGAACCAGATAATCTGCTTCATTATGATGGGTGTTCATGTCAGTTGAGGATCTGACTCACTCTGTGGAGCTCTTACCATGCCTACAACTTCATTAATGGATATGTAATCTAGAAAATGACCTTTCTGAATACTCTAAGGCTTGTCTCTATGTTATTGTGGTAGAAATTGATATCAAGGGAAGTGAAAGTAAGGACAGCCAAGCTGTCTTTTTTAACCACAAAGAGTATCACATAACCCGACACTTAGTCAAAACTTAATAGCTGTTGATGAAAGAATGATTTAGAAACTAGTATAATGGTATCTAAAAGCAATGAAATAAACGTTGCAGATGCATGGATCCTAGGCCACCAGGTCAATTTTTTCTATTGGGATTATTTATGAGGAAAAAATCCAGTGGCAAGTTTATATGTTTTCCTTTTAGTTGTCCTAAGACCCTTTCCAAAATAGCCTGTTTACACTAATGTGCGTGTAGGTCCAATCAATAAAGTCCAGAGTGCTCAGCCTGGAGTGACATGGCTCAATCCTGAACAGAACCAAGGTCCATCCCAAACGTGCCAGGAATGGGCAGCCGAGGGACTGCCCAAGTACCTTCGACACTGCACTGCACCACACTGCTCCTACCCTAGCCCCATAGCTGGGCTGGGGCTGTGATTCCCAAAAGTGGCACCCGTATTATTCACAGGTTTATACTGCATGCAGAGGGTAGTTCCCAGCTTACAGTTTTATAAGTTTTATAGGTTATTAGAATATGGAGGGAAATCGCACACTAGATTTTACATTTAATAACATCCAAGTTAGGCTGGGCATGGTGGCTCATGCCTGTAATCCCAGCACTTTGGGAGGCCAAGGTGGGCAGATCACCTGAGGTCGGGAGTTTGAGACCAGCCTGACCACCATGGAGAAACCCTGTCTCTACTAAAAATACAAAAAATTAGCCTGGCCTGGTGGTGCACGCCTATAATCCCAGCTACTTGGAGGGTGAGGCAGGAGAATCACTTGAACCCGGGAGGCAGAGATTGCGGTTAGCCAAGATCACGCCATTGCCCTGTAGCCTGGGCAACAAAAGTGAAACTCCGTCTAAAAAACAGCAACAACAACAACAAAAAAAAACCCCAAAAAACAAACAAACAAAACCAAGTTAAAAATCATTTGACCAGGAACTAGAAACTATCCTTAGAGTCTTCCAGAGTGTTGAAAAAAAACAATATAAGTTTCCCAGAAAGTAGCTACAGTTCTTCACTGACTGAAGACTAATTGGCAGTGGAGGCCTGTCATTAATGTGTAACATGTTGGTGTCGGAAATCAGGAATACAACATCTGATTCCCACCTTCCAGAATAAGTTATTTTTCCCTCTAGTGTATGCTCTTGCATGAAGGAAAAAATAAAGATACAAAAAAGGGAAAAACAGATAAATAGATGCCTCTTCCCTTGTAAATTTACATTCCATTTAAGCAGTTCAATTTTTTTATGAAAAGAAAATCAATATATAACTTGGATTTTATTGTACTTTGACCTATAAAAGCAATGAATAAATAAATAACAACCTAAATGTCCATTCATAGATGATTAGAAAAATTACAGGGCATATCCATTCAAAG
Source organism: Macaca nemestrina (assembly GCF_043159975.1). Lineage (NCBI taxonomy): Eukaryota > Metazoa > Chordata > Mammalia > Primates > Cercopithecidae > Macaca > Macaca nemestrina. The sequence goes on along the minus strand of NC_092125.1, from coordinate 8,376,924 downwards.
GAATTTTGCATGGTTTATTAGAATCAGGTAGGAGAATACTTAATTATTTGGAAGACATTTACAATGCATTTTAAGTGAATAAAGAATGTTTCAAAAGAATATTTAAATATAATTCAAATTCTTAAATATTTATATTTATTTGTGCAAAATGCTAATTGGAGCTGTGTCTGGGTAGAGAGAGTTGTCTAGAGGTGAAGAAACTGAGGTTCAGTAGTTTAAATGATTTTTTCTTTTATTGTTATTATAATTATTATTATTTTTGTAGAGACAGGGTCTTGCCATGTTGCCCAGGTTGGTCTTGAACTCTTGGCCTAGAGCCATCCTCCCAAAGTGCTGAGATTACAGGCATGAGCCACTGCGCCCGGCCTTAAATGATTTTTTAAAATTCACATGGCTAGAATATATAGGACTAGGTTTCAAACCTAAATAGAAACACATCAAATTCCTTGGCCCAGGCTCTTTTTACCATGTTACCACTTATATATAATCTGTATAAGGCTGTATTAACCAGTGATTCCACAGTGGGCTTAGATAAATCATTTAATTTTATTTAATCAAAAGAACATTCTAAAAGAACTAAGTATTGTATCTTCTTTGTTTTATATTTCAAATAAGAGGATTTACATTTACATTTGCTCCTATCAACATTTAAACAATTGAGTTGCAGAGTTAAAAACAGATTTGGGCCAGGCACAGTGGCTCACACTTGTAACCCCAGTAGTTTGGGAGGCCGAGGTGGGCAGATCACTTGAGGTCAGGAGTTCGAGACCAGCCTGGTCAACATGGTGAAACCCCATTTCTACTAAAATACAAAAAATTAGCCAGGTGTGTTGGCGGGCACCTATAGTCCCAGCTATACTCAGTAGGTTGAGGCAGGAGAATTGTTTGAACCACGGAGGCAGAGGTTGCAGTGAGCCAAGATCGCACCACTGCACTGCAGCCTGGGTGACAGAGTGAAATTGTGTCTCAATGACAACAACAAAACAACAATGACAACAACAACAAAAAACCAGATTTGATCCTAAAGATCAACTGATTTCAGAGCCAACCCAGTCCTGTTAAATTTCTCTCACGGAGTCTCCACAACTTCTGGTCATTCCATCCAGTCTCCAGGGCACAGTTAGGAGCTCAAAGCCCCAGCACAAATATACCAGAACACAGGGAATGGGACAGCCAAGGAGGCATCATCTTTTTCTATTGATTCTTTTAAAGCCTCTACAGATAATTGTCTTCATTAAGATAGGATGAAAATATTTCCAAAAGGAGATTAGATTAGGTGAATCCCTGGGCGTTCAACATCAATACTCTCTAAAATTCATTTTTACTTTTCTACTTTTGTAGCCCAGAGCCAGACTGATTTAATTTCTACTTCACACAAAGACAAGACAGGAGGTGAGTCACACAGTTGGCAGTTGATTATGAATCTTGATTGAAGATGTGGCTAATCAGTCATCCTACCCTGCTTTTCCTTTGTTTTCTATCTGTTCCTTTTTAATGTTTGTGTAGCAGACAGATGCTATAGTTTATCTTATCCTATCATGTTATCTTTTCTTATTTTTTGAGACAGAGTTTCGCTTTTGTCACCCAGGTTGGAGTGCAATGGCATGATCTCTGCTCACTGCAACCTCCGCCTCCTGGGTTCAAGTGATTTTCCTGCCTCAGTATCCCAAGTAGCTGGGATTACAGGCGTGCACCACCATGCCTGGCTAATTTTTGTATTTTTAGTAGAGACAGGGTTTCACCATGTTGGCCAGGCTGGTCTCGAACTCCTGACCTCAGGTGATCCACCCGCCTCGGCCTCTCAAAGTGCTGGGATTACAGGCATGACCCACCATGCCCAGCAGATGCTGTGATATTTTAATGGCTGAAAAGTGGTGTCAGATTTGATGATGGTGATGAAGAAAATAATTTTCATAATTCTTAAAGCATATGAACTTTTTTGAAAGAGAATAAAGTCAACTTAGTAAGAATAACATTTAAAGGTATGAGAGGATATAGTAACCCTTGAAAGACCAACCTTAAGAGACTTCTCTGATAGCAAGAAAAATAAAGAAATAAAAGAGTAAACACCAAGAAGTGAAAAGGAGCTTTCCTGAGACAACAAACCACAATGCGGGCATTACACAAATGGGAGTTATTTTTATCCTACCCATTTTGGGATTGATGAAAATAATAAGAAAAATCTAAAAAGAGTAATGAATTTAAAGTAGAAGAAAAAGCTTGCTTCCAGCTCCGGCTCTAACACTCAACAACTGAGAGATACTGGTGAGGGTGGCCTCACCTCACTATGCCCCCAGTTTTTTGTCTGTGAAGAAAGGTGGTACCTGCCTGACTACCTCCCAGGATTGTTGTGCATGTAAACAATGACCAAAACAACAACAAAACAAACAAAAAAGAGTCTATATTTTTTGGAAGATTGAAAGTGCAATGCAATCCTCAGCTGTTTATTATAATTTTTCTCTAAAGTGCTCGTTAGTGTTTATGAGTCTGGGTAACTAACAAAAACTCCCCTGGAACAGCTGGCTAGCAAAATATTTTTGTCTCTGGGGTGAAACAAAAACAACAATGCCATTTTTCTAACCTCGGTTATAAAAACCCTAGGCTGGAACATGTAAATCAACTTACTAAAATAGACACGCATTGGAAATGGACTCAGACTGGGGAGGAGGGTATCATCAGGTGGCAAGATTTATTTATTTTTTGTCAGTTGGGAGAATGTCAAAGAGCAGGGTGGATCCATGGAAATAGCATTAGGGAACAAAATACATTTGGAGTCAGTCCCAGCTCCTTCGCTGACTATGTGACTCTGGGCAAACGATGCACCTCCTTTGACCCTTTAAATTTCTTACCTACAAAATGGGTAAAATAATGGATGTAATAATACCTACCTTACAGAGTCAGCACATGGATTAAATTAGATAATATTATGAAGCGCCCAGTGCAGAGCCTGGTAAATGGCAGAGACTCAATGAATGTGAGTTTTTCCCCATTAGTTTCCTAGACTACACACTTGTTTACTATTTTCACCTATTCCATTTCTTTCTGAGATACTGTTGACCTTGTAGCCTCCCTGTATGCACCAGAGCACCCTGCGTAGAGGATTCCTTTAAAATATTTACATAAATTCTGTCTTTACTCCATTAAGTCTATCTGATTATAATAAAATCACTCATTCTTTGTCTTATGTTAAATTATTTTATTGATCCTATAAAACTGTCTCATAAAATTTAGTAGGTAAAGATCTAAGATGCTTGATACAGCTGCTGACCCTTAAGTTGTAAATATGGAACACTAAACCAAGGGGAAATTCAGAGAACCTTTCCAATTGCTTACTCCATTTCTTCAGAATAACACCCAAATAAAAGTATTACATAAAAAAGATTGCATTTTATTTTCCTGGATGGGAAAGGATTAACACTAAGCAACAGTGCCTGAAAGTTATTATTATGGTTTGTGTGTATGTGTGTCTGTGTGTGTGTGTGTGTGTGTGTGTGTGTGTGTATGGATGGTACTCAACCTCTTTTCCTTCAGTAATTCCAGTTTTTTTTCCACTTTTTTTAAAGAAGGTAGTTGCTCTTCTTGGTCCAGTGAAATCCTCCAAATTCAGCTAAATGTAACTTCTGGGAATTCTCAGATTACATATGGGCCCTCCGTCCTCAACCTAACACCCAGCAGAAATTGTTTATCTTTCCCTTGTACATCCTAACATTTTGTCTATACCATTGGGTACCTTTGAAATCAAGCTGTACCAAGGATGTCCAACCTTTTGGCTTCTCTAGGCCACATTGCAAGAAGAATTATCTTGGGCCACACATAAAAAACACTAAACACTAACGACAAATAATCTCAAAAAAAAAAGTTCCAGGCATAATTTTTATAATATCCGCCACCACAGATAAGCAAAAAAATCCTTGCATTCAAAGGGTTGGACATGGCTATAAGTCTATACTTTCTACATGGTCCCAAGACATAGCACACAGTTTGGAACAGAGGTGGCATTTGTGTGAATTTTGGTTGAAGGTGTGGATGATCAGTCCTCTCTTCCCCTTATTTCCTGTTGGCCCTTTCTTAAAGTTTGCAGTGTGTGACCATATGGTGCTATTTTAAGAGTTTGAGAAGTGGGTTAGATATGATGTTGGCAGAAAGACAACCATTTGACTTCCCCTTTCCATCTTCCCTGGGTTGCATCACTGTTTTAAATTGTATCACAGAGATTTCCATTATAATTTCAAGAATAGTATATACTGTCAGCATTACATTTGAAAAGGATTAACTTGAAATGCTTCTTAAACAGTACACAGAGTACCTTATTATCTGATAGTCACTTTCTCCAGCAAAATCTTGGATAATTTTTTGACATTATCTTTGTTGCCCCATGGTGACTTACGAGGCATGCTCCAGAAAATTCTCTATTAAAGAACAGAGGTTCCAATAGTGCCAGCCAAAATTTCATAAAGTTTATTTACAATGTGATTCATTCCTGGAGTCCATCATTCTCTATCCATTTAACTCATGCAATCACATTGAATGTTCACAGTATATATTACTGTTCAAATTCTTTCAAATACTCTGTGTACCGTTGCAATGGAAATTCACAAGTAGAAGTGAATAACATTCCCCACCACAAGGATCCTTGAGGGAAACTGAAAACAAAAGCCATATCTTTGTTGAATCCAGTTTGCTCACATTTCAACACACATAACTCCACTGAACTGGCCATCACAGCAAAAGCCACAACACACACACACAGCAGCATGGAGCTTAACCACACAACTCAACAGACAATGCAGACAAACTTGAGTATAAACCAAGATTTTTCTACCTCTTTTCATAACAGGTTAGTGCTGGCCCTCAGTGTTGGTGTACAGTTTTTATGGCATGGGAAAATAGGGATGTTTCTGCCCTATAAAAATAAATGTGTTGAAGGCTTTAGTTTGAGCTTACACAATGTCAGAAAGTTCCAAAGGCACTGGCACAATACAAAAAAAAGAATCTTACAAACAAATATATATCATCAAAACACATGGCAAGATACTAAGAAAACACTGGTAGGAAAACTACTGGTTTCTCAGGTGATTTATGCAACAGTTTTCAATACCTTCCTGAAAAATAAGGAGTAAGAAAGGCAGGCTAGTGGGTCTTTGGTGGGGTATATCTTGTCACCAACCACCACTCATATAAAATCTTTAGCTTTAAACTGCTTAATAGATCATTTTCTCTCTGCAGAAGTAAAAAGCATAGAACCTTCATTGTTCTTAATATTTTAAGCCTCGGGAAGGGCTAAGGGAAGGAGCATAGAAATACATGCACTATCTTTAATAAAGAAAGGAATATGAGGAATAAAAATATAAAGAATAATTATTATTCCTTCCTTTTATATATCGTAATATAAACTTCTTTTCAAACTTTAGTTCTCTGCAGATACTTGTTCACATGTAACATCTTTTTCTTTTCTTTTTTTTTTTTTTTTTTTTTTTTGAGACGGAGTCTTGCTCTGCCGCCCAGGCTGGAGTGCAGTGGCCGGATCTCAGCTCACTGCAAGCTCCGCCTCCCGGGTTCACGCCATTCTCCTGCCTCAGCCTCCCGAGTAGCTGGGACTACAGGCGCCCGCCACCTCGCCCGGCTAGTTTTTTGTATATTTTAGTAGAGACGGGGTTTCACCATGTTAGCCAGGATGGTCTCGATCTCCTGACCTCGTGATCCGCCCGTCTCGGCCTCCCAAAGTGCTGGGATTACAGGCTTGAGCCACCGCGCCCGGCCCACATGTAACATCTTTTTCTACTCTGGAAAGGGATGGGACAGAAAGAGCAGAAAACATGAAGTTCTGAATTTGAATAAAAGAAACACTTTTGCTGTTACATCAAGAATGCAAGGTGGGCAACAGGGCTAGAAATAGGAAAATTGGAAAAATTTCATTGGACTTAATGATTCATAATTCCTCAAAAAATAAAACTTACCACATTCTGTGCAAATTTTTCAAAAGATGTTCTGCGATCCATTGAGTTTCCAGACTTACGTATGTGGGGTAGGATAGGGTGAAGGGAAATAAAGGAAGATTAAAAAAAAAAAAAAGCAAGGAAAACAGAGCAGAAAAAGACAGGATAATGAAATGATGCAACGCCAAATCCATGTTCTAAATCAGAAGGCCCATGGAGGTAGGAGAGCCGCCGAGGGAGGCTGCTTCTCATAGGACATGGGCTCTGCTTTCATTAGTGCTAACACCAAAAACTTGTCTTGTACAAACAAAATGGTGTGATTCAAGCAAAATCAAATTAAGCCGAAATGAAGTAGATATGGGAAGGCTTTATACTGACATTTGCAGAGCCTAAATATTTAAAAATCTAGCAGCATATCCTCAGAATTTCCTCAAAATTTTTATCAGAAAAAATTTCTGTTGACAACATCATTAATTCTATAGAGCATTAATGTCTAATAGAACTTTCCAAAAGGATGGAAATCTCATTCTATGCTGTCCAATACAGAAGTCTGTAGCTGTGGTTATTGAGCATTTGAAATTTGGCTAGAACGTTATATAATTTTAATTAACTAAGATTTAAACAGTCCCAAGTGGCTAGTGACTGCTGTACTGGATAGTGTTACTACGAAGTATCCATTTCCAGTTGTAAAGGCAATGGACTTAAAAAAATCTTATTAGCCTATATGATGATCATGAACTACACAAAATTATAATTTAAACTCAGAATTTCAAGAAGCTGTGAACTCTTTTAACGTTAAAAATAATGAATGGTGTTGATGTTTATGTCCAGGTTTTCTCTTCCCTGTTATATCGATTGCGTAAGGAGTTACAAACAGAGAGACATTGATTATTAACATTGTTGAATAATGAGGTCTACTACAATGCTCCCATAATGTGCTTGGCTACCATGCTAGGTGTATAAAATTCATCACAGGGATATTAAGTGATTCAGGATAAATGCCAAATGAAAATGTTCGGAAGCAAACATTCCTACCTTTTGTCACCTATTATTGAAAAAAGTGAGTCTACTTTCAGTTATGAGGCCTGTGGTTCAAAACATACATTCTAGCTTACTGAGCAAAGAAAACCCTCTTGAAATTTTTGACTAATGACTTTGTTACTTTCTTTTCTTTATTGTAATTTTGATTCCTTTAAACTAGGCATACAGAAGACTAACATGAAACATGAAAACAGCTTCTAATAAATTTTGCAAAGCATGAACATCTGCAGAAACAAACAAACAGAAAGTAATACAATAAGCAATAAACAAACAGAAACAACTTAAATGGCCCTTATAAAATGCAAAGGTTTGGGGGAGGGTCTTGGAGTATGTTCACTTACCATTAGTCCAATACCCTGGATTCAGCAGAGGTAATTACTCCAGATAATTATAACTGAGAACTAGGTCAAGAAAAAACAACTCACGAAAAAACCAATACCTTTTTCTTTGCCTGTAGAAGCTCCTGATAGGCACTGGATCTTATAAAACGTGGGTATGAATCACTTTTCATCAGTTTGTAAATGTGCTCCTAAAAAGAAATAATGGTTGAGGTGCTTCTTTATTATTTCTTGGGAAAAGTAAAATATTATGATGCCACACGTGGCTAAAGAACAAATCTAGTAGCAGCTAAAAATAGTAATAACAATGCTGATTAGAATACCTTCTATTTACAGGACATTTAGATCTTCAAATTCAATATCTCATTCATGGGATCATTGTTTAAATTGGTTTAGGAGCTACTGAGGAGGCAAATCACATCCAGTCATTAAAAAAATGGAATTTGTCAGAAAATAACCTCAGATCAAGTTGTTGACTTATATAGATCACTAGAGAATATAACTAAATTTGCTATCTCTTAAAATTACTCCAGGCCTGAAGTGAGTAATGTTAACTCAGACTGAGTAATCATCCTGGATACTTTTGGCCTCTACATTTACTGGAGGGGGGCCAACTGCCCAGATGAATCGGATCATCTCTTTGGTACAAATTGCATGGAAAATTGTCTTCCACGCCCACCTTGGGTCAGAGCACAAGTCCAAAAATAAATTTTGTGATATTTAATTGCTAAGTCTCCAAATTTGTGTGCTCTTTCTTATTACTTACTCAGTGACAGATTAGGTAAATATTTGATCATTCACCCCTAAGAAGTTTGCAAAATTCTGTTTTGATGATGAATTTTGGTAGACAAAGAAGTCAAAAAAAAGGAAAAAGTTACTCATTCAATTCAATCTTGACCCAATCTAGGGAGATTCTACTCTGGTCTACTGCAGCTCAGGGAGCTAACATGTGTCTTGATCTTCCTATTCTAGTGAAATACCAGTTAGGTGTAGAGCTTGGAACTATTGGAGAGTATTCTGAATGTCCAAATTTTCTTTCTTTTTTTTTTTTTCTTGAATAAAATACATGCTTCAAGAAATGACTCCAGTTCTCTAGTCTTAAACGTAACAGCAATAATTTGAAGTTACTTTAAACCCATTTAAAGACATTCAGGATTAAGTCTCCAGACCTAGCCCAAGGGTGATCTTCAAAGAATGTTAAGTTTGGAACTGTATGGGAATTTGTTTGAAAAGTAGAGCAATGGCTGGTTTTGGAATGAAGCATTTGGAAATTCAGATTCTACCTTGCTCAAGAACTACCTCTTACAAATAGGGTAAATTTAGGCCAACTTTTTCATCTCTCTGATCCTTAATGTTCTAATCTATAAAATAGCATTGCTGTGATGATTAAAGGAATAATAGATGTGTTGCAAAGCATGGGGTGTGGATAGTAAGTGCTCAAATATACTTGGGTATATGGCAGGTACTCTTTTAAGTGCTTTCCTCTATTAGTTAGTGTAAGCCTTACAAAACTCCTGTGGGCTTGGTAACCATTATGTCCATTTTACAAGTGAAGAAACGGAGGCATGGAGAAGTAGTCACAGAGCAGAGCTGAAATCAGAACCTAGGCAATTTAGCTAACGATAGGATTTTTTTTAAAACCACAGAAAAACTAGAATTAAATATCTGAGCTTAACTGAAAAATAAATCTAGGGCCAAGTGGTAATGTTTTCTATAGAAATTTCTTTTTTTCTATAAGAAAAGAGGATCCTCTTAGGCAAGAATATTTTTAAGTGACACCGATAACCAAAAAAAGTTCTTTTTTATACCTCGGGAAGGGCATTCCAAACATTTTACACATTGTTACCTCTAGAAAGATGCTTGACATTTTATCTTGGACTGAAAGAAAGAAAGATCACAGAGAAGTGAGCAGTAGGGCCAGAATTTCTGGTCTGCTCTCTGTCATGTTCTCTCTAGAGTGTAATTATTTCTACATCGGAGACCATGGCTGAACCACATGGGATAGGTATCCAGTTAGCTGTTAAAATTCATGTTAGTTTTCTACACAGTTGCTGATTTCTTTAAATGAAAGCCAAGGAGAAATGTATTTTCTATAGAGCATGGAAATAAGGAAGGATATTCGTGTATCTCATTCTTTGTCTTCTATATTTTATTTTAGTAATGTGTGTGTTTTAAAAAGGTACTTTTTAGAATGAATATTCTTCTCCAAAAGAAGTTTAAGAAATTATGCAGTATGCACGTTCTGATTTAAAAACCAACTTCAACACATCATTAGGGAGTGGGTGCAGTGGCTCATGCCTGTAATCCCAGCACTTTGAGAGGCTAAGGTGGGAGGACTGCTTGAGCCCAGGAGTCGGAGACCAGCCTGGGCAACATAGGGAGACCCACCCTGTCTCTACAAAAAAAAAAAAATTTTTTTTAATTAGCCAGGCATGGTGGTGCATGCCTGTGGTCCCAGCTACTTGGGAGGCTGAGGTAGGAGGATTGCTTAAACCTGGGAGGCCAAGGCTATAGTGAGCCATGATCATGCCAATATAGGGAACAGAAAGAGACCTTGTTTCCAAAAATAAAATAAAATAAAATAAAATAAAATACCACATTATCAGCAAACACTATCCCCTCATAAGAAGTTGATTTTTCTTCTTGAGTATCAATATTTTTTGAGAGAAGGCAGAAATTCAAGTTGTTTTTACAAAGGGAATTAAGATCCAGTTTGAGAAAAGATGACTAACAATTTGTCTTAGGAAATTAGAATCAGTTTTCTTTATTTTTTCTTTCTGTAGGCTAAAAAATTAACTTGAAAATTTAAGAAATGTCAGAATCTAATATTTGTTTTTTTTTCCACCAGAGATAAAACTGGTTTGAGTTTGACATAACTTTAAGCTAATTCAGTTTGAATAATTTATAATAATGAATAATTCAGGAATGTCAGAGTCTTGGAATCTCTACATTGAAGATGCCTTAAAGATTTTAAATCTTTTTAAAAAATGTTTTAAAAAATATTTTATTGAGATGGGGGCCATCACTAGATAGTGTTTGCTCACTTATTGGGGGAACAGAGTAGAAACTGAAGTAAAAGTTTTAAAATATTTCAAATATGTCCCTTCATATAAAAATATTCAAACTTAGAAAATATTCCCAGGTTTTAAAAAACTATTCAGTTTAATGTGTCTTTGTTCCTTCCTAGATCAGTTAGAGTTGTTTTACAGTTATCTAAATTGAAAATGTTAGAAATAGCTGCCATTTATAATGAAAATAAAATGAATATACCCAACGATCACCTTCTCAGAAGCACATTTGTGATGTGAGGCCCACCGTACACCCACCTGAGCATCTTCAAATGTGTATCGTCCAGGTTCCTTCACGTTCTGTGTGGTTTTGTCATAACTCTTGGAATCCAAGTTAATGGCACTGGGGGCTCCAGGAGCCAGAAACTCTTGCCATATTTCCTGAACTCTTGAGGGCACTTCTTTAATAGGCCTCTTTTTCAGGTCCTCCACTGCCAGCCAGAATCTATGCAAAATGTGAGATCAGGTGTTTACTCTGACGGCCCATCATCTGAAAATCCTTGTGATATTTACGGATCATGCAGTTCATCATGATGACTCACAGCCAACTCACTTTCTCAGAGGGCTTCCAGTATCAGGGTGGTACTGACTATATTCAAAGGTATAATCTTCTTTGGAAGGAATTATGAAAAACAATCTCTTTTAAGTGTTTGTTGTTAAAAGCAGATCTGTCAGAGCCCTGTATAACATTCATTTTAGCTAAGGAAAGCAGCACTGCTAACTGTTTATTGAAAACGAAGAGGAGTTTGAAGGGAATTAAAGGTGTAGGACATGGAGCCTCCAATTGGGAGACAAAGCCATGCACTGTGTTCTTTGGATCTTCTGTCCATTTGAGCAGTGGGGGCTAGTGTGGAGAGCCTTTTCTGTTCTAGCTTGTAAGGGAATTATAAAGAAGCTTCACTGAAGTTAAAAGAGGCCTGGACATAAGATCAGAAAATTCCCTGGCTGGAAAAATAAAAACAATTAACTAATGATAAGCTAATTTAATTGAGAGAGTTATGGAATGACCGAAGCAGCAAGCTTTCACATGGAATTACTTGAAAAGTTTCAATGTGTAGAGGCATCATTGCAATTCAGAAGCCACAGAAGAATATATACTGACTTACTTCTGAATATAGACTTCTGAATATAGACTATATTTATAGTATATATATACTGAAGGAACCTGGGAGTGTGTTTTGGTTGATAATAGCAAGTGGTAAAGTCTAGTGAGAAGGGGCCACATTGTATTAACTGGTTGCATTTCTTCAATATTGTGCTCTAGGTTAGAGCTTGCTGGTTAGATCTCCAGAAATAATGTTTAAAAGATAAATGACTATATCATAATTTGTTAATAGAAACAAACACTCTACGTGAAAAAGTTGCTGCTAGGACTGTGTTATCCTCTGTAAACACTCTTACTGCTCTAATAGCAGATGCAGTCAAGGAAAGGCAAAGACGGCCACAGAGTCTTAACAGAGGTGATCAGCAGTACCTTCGTAACTACTAAGCTTTAACTTGACCACTAATGAATAATCAGAAATCAGTAATGAAGTGCATGAGCTAGAATTAGAATATCAACTACTACTCAGGCTAGTGATTTTTGAGTTTTCATTTCCAGATTTTGTTTTTTAATAGATATATATAACAGAGGATAATCTAACTTTGACAACACCTCAAACAGGAAACTACCACCATGACTTTTAGAAAGGAAGGCTCAAGACCATTCCCTCTTAAAACACAGATTTAGACACTGTGCACTCTAATAGGAATACTATGCAAGCCTGGGCGTGGTGGCTCACGTCTGTAATCCCAGCACTTTGGTAGGTCGAGGCGGGCAGATCATCTGAGGTTGGGCATTTGAGATCAGCCTGGCCAACATGGTGAAACCCTGTCTCTACTAATAATAGAAAAATTAGCTGGGCATGGTGGTGAACGCCTGTAATCCCAGCTACTCGGGAGGCTGAGGCACGAGAATCACTTGAACCCGGGAGGTGGAGGTTGCGGTGAGCCAAGATCATGCCACTGCACTCCAGCCTGGGCAACAAGAGCAAAACTCTGTCTCAAAAAAACAAACAAACAAACAAACAAACAAACAAACAAAAAAAAAACGGAATGCTATGCGTAATCCGAGGGAGCAGGAGTTTTGAAATTAACATATGCTCAGTCAAGTTCATTCCAGCACACTTTGAACACATCAATCAAAACAAAGTCTCTGTCCTCAAAGAATGAGTAGAGGAAAAGATAAACCATTTAAATGGCCGTAACACCAGGAAGTACATGAATGGCTCTCCAGGAAGAGAATGAACTAGATAGTCTGGGAATGGCAAGCAGGAAAGAGTCCCTCTGCTGGGGCAAGTGCTGGATTGGAAAAGGGGGATCTAGAAAAAGCTCTTCTAAATCCAGTGACATCTGAAATGGGCCTGGAAATAAGCATAAAATATAAAAGGGTTGAGAAGTTAATAACCACACCTACACCAACATGTAGGTGCAGGCACTGCTCTAAGTGATTCACATATTAACTCATTTAATTCCCACAGTAACTCTATAAAGCAAGTTCTATTATTCCCCTCATTTTAGAGAAGAGGAAACTGAGCATATGAAGATGAAGTTGCTTATTTAAGGTTGCTCACTATCCCATCTCACTATTAGTGTCATGGCTGAGGTTTGCCCCCAGAAAGTCTACAGCAGATGACATGCCCACAAGCACTCCCTCACATGGTCTTTCTAACAGCATCGTTGCCTTTCTTAGTCTCACCATTACTGTAATTATTGTAATAGCTTAATAGCATGGAGGAGCCGGGTGCAATGCCGTGCACCTGTGGTCCCAGCTACTCAGGAGGCTGAGGTGGGAGGATCACTTGAGCCCAGGAGTTCAAGCCTGCTGTGAGCTATGACAGTGCCTCTGAACTGCAGCCTGGGTGTCAGAGAAAGATCCCATCTCTCTTAAAAAAAAAAAAAATCCTATATCCTTTATTTCCTGGTAGCTGGAACCTAAGTAAGTATTTTTAATGTCTTTGATTCTTGATTTCCTCATCAGTAAAATGGGATGATAATGCTTATTTCACTGGGTTTCCACTGGATTAATTGGTTTCCATTGGATTAGTTGATTAAATTAATTCCATTAATCTATACTAATGATATAAATTATATAGAAGGTTCTGAAAAGTACCTGGCATATTTTTAGTCACTCAAAGATAAAAACTCATGATATTACTACATTTTCTTAGCACTTGCTCATGCCATGTGTTTTGCTCGAAAAAAAGAATGAGGGAAATACATCATAAAATTTCAAGTTTCTTCTCCCTATTAGGGAGAGCAGAGGGTGTATTTGAAGCATAAGTAGTTATTGAGAAACAGTGCTTCTTATTTTTCTCCTGTCCTAATATTTGAAAAAAAAAAAAAGCTCAGGTGAGTGACACACTCTCACTGATAACAGGAGGGCAGCTGTTTGGTTAAGATGCACGGAGGGTTATTTTATTTTAAGTGCAATTCACAGCCCTGTTGACCACTGGACCGTTTTGTCTCCTTCAGTGTGTGACACAGATATGTCAGTGGAAGCAGAGTAGGGCTCAGATTTGGGGAGCAGTGGACAGTAGCTTGGTACTGGTTTGCAGGAAGCCAAGAATGCCACTTACATGCAATCTGACCTCCTTAGCCATACTTTCTTGGCTTAAGCTTCCTCAGTCATGCTTTTCTCATCTATAAAATGAGGCAATATTTACACTTTATGTTGGTTTTGGTGGTTAGATGTGTGATGATCAGAAATAATGAATGCAAAATATAACATAGCATATTATAAAAGTAGTAGATATAAATATATTCTGGTGTCTTGTAGGTATTCAATAATTAATCTAATCTACATCTTTCATTTATCTACTGATCTATACTTACTATGATAGGCATATAGTAGATACTCAAGAAATATATATATGTATATATATAATATGTGCATGTATATAAGATAATCTAATATTTCTTAAATATAATTACTTAGCCTAGAGTCTAGTACGGCATAGAATGATTAAGATAAGAAATGATTAAAGCTTGAACTAAGAAATTGGCAATAATTCAATTCATTCCTGAAACTGAGTATCCACATGCTCTTTTTCCAAAAGCATCTTCTCTCTTCCTGTTTTGATGGTTTATCTCCTCCCCATTGTCCAGCTTTTAGCCTAGAAGCAATTTCCCCTAGTATCCCTTTGCTGGTCTCTAACTCTGGGCTAGGCATCCCTCTGTGCTTTTCCCAACTAAACACCCAGGATTTTGTGCTGCAATTTGTTTTCTCGTCTGTATCTACTAACAGACTGTAATTTAATGAGAGAAGGAGATGTTTTTATTTGGCTAGGCAAGGCTGGTAAGGTTTATTACTTGTTTATTTACTCATCGTGATACAAATAATACCAGCATGTTTTCAAAAACTTAGAGAATGAGAGGAACATCCATCTCCCCAGCCACTAAAATGCCTCAAGTATCCTTTATCTCTGCTTTATTTTTAATGCATTCTTTTTTTTTTTCTTTTTTAGACAGAGTCTTGCTCTGTTGCCCGGGCTGGAGTGCAGTGGTGCAATCTTGGCTCACTGCAACCTCCACCTCCTGGGTTTAAGTGATTCTCATTCCTCAGCCTCCCCAGCAGCTGGCACTACAGGCATGTGCCATCATGCCCAGTTAATTTTAATTTTTATTTTTTGTAGAGATGGAGTTTGCCGTGTTGGCCAGGCTGGTCTCAAATTCCTGGCCTCAAGAGATCCACCTGCCTCAGCTCCCAAAGTGGTGGGATTACAGGCCTGAGCCCCGCGCCTAGCCTTTTAATGAATTCTTGCACTCAATCATTGACA
This sequence comes from Macaca nemestrina, assembly GCF_043159975.1. Lineage (NCBI taxonomy): Eukaryota > Metazoa > Chordata > Mammalia > Primates > Cercopithecidae > Macaca > Macaca nemestrina. Next base: position 8,361,724 of record NC_092125.1, on the reverse strand, counting down.
ATGTGACCTCAACATAGAAAATGTTATTAGTAGGCTCAATACAGAACTTTAGCAACTTTAGCAGCAAGATCTTGCAAAAGCCCAAGCATGAAGGATTCCCATAAACTGGAAGGAGAATAGGAAGCTGCATGCCAGCAATCCATGCTAGGCACACATAGAGAGTTACACTCCTCCAGGTTCTGCCTGTGGTCATCTTGCTTCATCCATGTGACATGTGTCAGCGTCCTACATCTTTCTGAATGGTTTGGGATTCCTGTTAAATCTCCTGAAAAGAACGTGACCATGCCTGGCACTACTTCGTTCCAATGAAAATGAATGAATGCAGAGAACTTTCAGCAAATGAATTTTGCAGGACTGCGTAAGTCATGGAAAAGTAAAAATTGGGCATCAGGTTTCAAAAGAATAATGAATGAAAAGCTCATGAAAAAACAGTCTTATATAGTGGAAAGTTATCACTCCCTTCAAAGATGTTAAATAGAGCTATTAAAATCCACTCTAATGTCTTATATTTAAAAATGCAATTTTCAGATCCTCCTTATGTTAGCAAATTTTAAAAATATATAAAGACGATGTTTACAACAGATGGGCAGAACGGGTGTTGCTGTCTCATGAACAGCTCAATGCTGTGCTGCTCTCAATTGCCCTGTGGCTATTATTTAAACATGCAAAGAGAATGAGACAGCCCAGTAGTGTGGTTTCAAGTTATTTGATACAGCTGCCCAGTCTCTTCTTCTCTAACTTGCTTGAGAAGTGATACGCAAAGATAGTCAACATTGACAAATAGATATTTTTATTGAACTTCATAAATGTTATTGGCCAATCTCCACTTTGCCAAACATTGCTCTTTGTACTGCATTTCTTTACAGAGTCCATTTCAAAGCCACCAAATTTGTATAGTTAAAACATCTGGAGGCACAGAGACGGCGTAAAAATAAGTTATAAGAAATTGATACGTGGGACAGCCTTTGCCTTGCTATCTTTTTTCCCTTCATTAGGTGGCAGAAATTCAGTGGGTTCATAACATCATTATGATGTTAGTGGAGGATCTATTACCTCCAGAATAACCAGATACATCACAGACAGTATTTCTCTGGCGTATAAGATCCAAGCAATGTGTCTTACCTTAAATTTTCCGAGCTGAATTCTGACTCTAGAAATTTAAGGAACTGTTCTCTCCCAACTGGGTCTTTCAATGCCTCGTCCATGCCGAAACCCCATCGTTTTACCCTCTGCTGGCTCGGTTCTTTGCTATAGAAGATAAAACAAAGGCAAACACATTCCTTTAATCAGAATTCCAATTTTTTTGTTATTACATTCTCCTTTAAAATCATGTGTGCCTCGAAGTTCCCATCTTTACCTTTTGTTTCAAAAAAATATACCTCTGATTAACGGCTCTGCATGAAATCATCATGTACATTAGTATTAATAATAAAGTCTAACATTTATTGAGCATTATGTGCTAAGGACTTTACAAAAATGGTCTCTTTTAGTTTCTGCCAGCCACTTTATGAGATAGGCACTATTAATCTTATTATTTACAGATGAGGAAATTGAGGCATAGAGTTATCACTTGCCAATGTCAGGCAAGTAATAAGGGGCAAAGATCCAGATGTTCTGACCTCAATGCCACACTTCTTTTCTTTCTTTTTTCTGAGACGGAGTTTCGCTCTTGTCAACCAGGCTGGAGTACAACGGTGCGATCTTGGCTCACTGCAACCTCTGCCTCCCGGGCTCAAGAGAGTCTCCTGCCTCAGCCTCCCGAGTAGCTGGGATTACAGGCGCCTGCCACCATGACCCACTACTTTTTATACTTTTAGTAGAGATGGGGTTTCACCACTTGGGCCAGGCTGGTCTCGAACTCCTGATCTCAGGTGATCCACCCACCTCAGCCTCCCAAAGTGCTGGGATTACAGGTGTGAGCCACCAGACCAGGCACACATTTCTTAACCACTATGCCACACAGTGCCATGCAGGTATATTGAACTGGGGAAAATGCATTGGTAACCAAAAGATCTCAATACTAGCTTATGACTCTGGTGTCAATTAAATCTGTGACCTAATCCTAGCTGAGTCACAATATTTTGGGGTTCCAGCTTTCTCATCTGTAAAATCTTTAATTTGTGGATGAAGAGTTCTGGGCATGTCCAGTGTTTAAGATTCATGGCTGGATGCAAAAGAAAGAGATAGTCCAGAAATGCAATCTAGAGAAGTGCTAGAAATATGACAGAGTGCCAAACTTTTCTTTGTAAAGTGATAAGCCATGATCTTTTTATGACTCTGTTAAGACTGATGATGCAATTCTTTCCCTATATAGCTCATGAAGGAAACCAGGGAGTCCTAAGTGGTGCTTTGCTTTTCTTAGGAAGTAAGTGTCTTGCCAGTTACTCTTACAGTGTTTATGGTAAGACCATTTTGTTTTAAAATTCAATTTATAAAGAAATACTTGTGTTGGGCTTAAGTATGCATGGCTTTAGCATTCATTTTACTTGAATACATGAGCCTTTGTGACTACGTGGGTTTTCCAGGAAGATAATAGCAATGAGCTAAATTTCAAGAACTGAAGATCCTAACTCTGAATAATTGCACCTCTAATTTTGGGTTGGTCTTTCCAGCAATGCAAATCTTAATGCAAATGTGAATGTCTAAGGTTCAAAAGCCATTATCTCAAACAAGAATGTTAGATATGAGCCAATGGAGACAAAGAACAAAATTACATTCACAATTAGCCAACAATAAATTCCTTCCCATTTCACTCAGACCCTGAAATACAGCAACATATTTGTGAGAAAGACAAAATGCCACCTACCTTGCTTCAAGCTCCCAGAAAGTGGTGTCATCGGACAGCCATGGGTTAGAAGGATCAGGTGGCAAGAGAAACGGGTCGTATTCTAAATACTGTTCCGTGTAACCTAGTAGACTAGGGAGAAAAAACATTTCCACTTTCTTTAGTTTTCTGACTGGGGTTACAGCCAGTCCAAAGCAAGGAAAACAATATAAAAATGTGGGACCAAGGAATTCTTGCTCACTTAAAGAATGAAATCCAATGGCAATCTTCATGTTTCAATAACTTTCATGCAACAACTTATTGTGCTTTTTGGCAGAAAACTGTGGCTAAAGATTCCATCTCTCCTCATGCCTAAGCTATATAAATCAATATCCCTTGTTTAACATGAAGCACTATGGAAGAGGTCAGTGTGTGAAGGGCACCGCTAAGAGTCAGTTCCGATCTTTGGTTAATCAGTCCACCCACAGCAGAACAGATTTTAGCTAACTTAGAGAAGGGCTTAAAAGGGAAATTCTGTCGAAAGTATTTACAGGAATTAAGTAAAATGGGAGCCACTGACAAGTTTTTTAAATGTATATACAAAATTTAAAAAGGGAGAAGGGAAAGAAGTTGGAGAGGCAGGAGCTGGCAATGCCCAAAAGTGAAGAATATGAATGGCATTAAGAACAGATTTAAATGAAGAAAGGGAAAATATCTAACATTTGAGTTTCATTCATATTCTGAAGTCAGGCAGGAACAGTGTCAATTGTTACTGTTAAAGTAAGTTTATAGAGAAGCTCCAAGTTGCCAAAAGGTAATCAATAAACGGAAAGTTTCATGTCTTCCGGCAGGAGTGAAAAGGCTAGACTCTGCAGAATTATCCGCTGTATCTGATTCTTAGTTGAACAAGGACTGGACGTCTAGGCATTTAAGACAATTATAATCATTCTGTCATTTAAACTACGTCAAAAGAGTTCTTTGAAAATTTTTCTATGTGCAAAAAGGAAAACAAAATCACATTACTTATAGGATTTTAATTATCTGTCCCAACAGCTGTCTTTCATTTTTAAACACATTTAATTGTCATAAGAAATTTTAAAATTTATGTAGACACTTTGAAATACTCACCTGTCAGCGACTTTTGACATTTTTAACCGATGTCTATCTAACTGTATTTGCCAATATTTTATCTGAAAAGAGGATGAGAGAAGGAGTTACATAAGTAATGACATGTTCACAATTTTCTACTCTAAATCATGATCGACTGGGCAATTCTGAACAAGAGTATATTCTATGTCAGTACAATTTCAAAGTTGGTTAAAAAAATAAAAGCAGAGGGCTTCTAAAGAGTTGACAAAATGAAATGTTGGAATGTGAACACAACTGATATCACTTTAGAACAGCAATGAGTTTGACCATTCTGCCTACTTTAATGAAATGTAATTTTATTTTAAAATTGTAGAGATTTTGCTGGGTGCAGTGGCTCACGCCTGTAATCCTAGCACTTTGGGAGGTCGAGGTGGGCGCATCACTTGAGCCCAGGAATTCGAGACCAGCCTGGCCAACATAGTGAGACCCTGTCTGTAAAAATATATACAAAAATTAGCAAGGTGTAGTGGTGCAGCTACTATAGTCCCAGCTACTCTGGGGGCTGAGGCAGGAGGATCACTTGGGACTTTGAAGCAGAGGTTGCAGTGAGCTGAGATCACACCACTGCACTACAGTCTGGGTGACAGAGCAAGACTCTGTTTCAAAAAAATAAAAAACAAAATTGTAGAGATTTTAAACATTCATTCATGGTGAATACCTAAATCCAGAATCATACTTCCCTCCAAATTTAGAAAATTATTTATTACTATAATTTCAAAATAAATCCTATCTCCTAATACCAAGAAAGCATCAATATGTGTTTTGAGAATAATTTTTATCAGCAATTCATGACAAATGCTCACATGGAATAATCACGCACAGAAAACTTTAATTAAAAACTCCCTGAATGACTTTTCCTTCCTGATTATTATAAATCTACTAGAAAAGTATATATTACACTCTTGATAAACCGTATTATAATAAAATATTAAGGGAAAAGAGTCAAAATGAGAATAAAGCCCCATGACTGAACCAGTCAAGAAATTTAACTATTATTTGATTTGAAATACTGGAGTTTGCTTTGAACTATTACTTGGATATTATTATAATATTACTTGGATAGTTTAGCATGACTCCATGACTGTACACCAGTGTTGATAAGAAAAAACTTCAAGAGGTAGAGAGAAATCACCACTGTGGAAAGGAAGAATAAGCACTCTTGTGAAGAAAATGTCCTATCATTGGATATGGGAAGTGTGACAATGTTCTCAACCTCTTGTCCTCTTACTCTTTAAAACAGAGCTTTGGGGTACAAAGTAACTATTGATGATGGAGTCACCTACAAATCAGCATAGGTGATTTTTACAACTGGTTAGAGGAACAAGGATTTGGGTAAATAAAGAGTGAGGGGTTTTGAAAATCATTACTATATATTGATACATTTTCAAGTAATTACAATACTTAAAATTAGAACATTTTATTATCTTTTAACTGCAAATCTTCCATATGAAACAGGCAATCATACAAATAACCTTTAAAAATACCCACTATTAACATTTACGCTTTGGTTTTCATAGCTGTTACTCTGTAAACCTTTAACAGGTCATCTCATAGGTTGACTCACCTGTTGTTGTAACTCATCTTCTGTTGGAGGTTTAGTTTCTGGTGTGGGTGTGTGGGTAGGACTGTGACTTCTAATATCATTTTGTAAACCATAGACAGACTATATTAAAATAAAAAATAAACATTTTAGGACAAAATATCATTTACAGTCACAGACTTTCTAAAAAGTAACTCTAGCATAAATTCAATAAGGTCTCTCAAAGCTTATTTGATTAAGCTTCTTATCAAAATTCAAAAGACACTGCTATGATAAATATATGCATATAAAATAGAAGCACATCTCTGAAAAAAATGTAGTTAGATTATTAACTTTGACAAAATAATTGATTATATGTAGAGAACAAGGTGCATGTGATAAACTTTGAGAGCAGGCTTGGAATACCAAGTTGGAGAATGTCAACACTAAGTAATGTTTCATAAGCATTCATTTAAGAAAATAGAGAGGTGGATGCAGAATAGAATAGAATAGAAATGTAATAACCCAAAAGAAGATTTAAAAATAACTTGATATTTTACATAGAAATTAAATGGAACACTGAGGAGACTGACAAGTCAAGAATTCTATTGCTGATTTGATTTCTGATGGTGCAATAGAAGACACCGGGGTACTCCTATTCTCTGTATCAACAGTGGGTTATTTACTTCACCACACTGGCCTTTCTATTGGGTGCCATTTGCAAACATCAGTGACCCCAGAGGCGTCATGCATCTTTGGAATTCTCAATACCCTTGTACTTTTTTATTAACTTGTCAAAAGGTGAGACCTACTACTTAGGAAGACTCTTTTTTGAGAAAGGTGCATTGCTTAGTAAGTATAAATAAAGATCTGGTGACTAAAGGGATGAAAAACTATCTGTAATTGAGTGTGAGACATCTCACATGTCAACTCAAGGAAGAAGCCAAATTATTTTTTCTTGAAAATTATACTATTCCTTTAAAATAAAGAATTTAATGGGTGTTACTGAGCACTTTTTCTTTGGACATGAGCAAGAAGAACAAGGGCATAATAAAACTGCATGAACTCCATAAAATTAGTACCAGATAAGGTTTGCAAAGACACTTTAGATGAGGTTAGATCCAGATGCCTAATGATGCCAATTTTCAGGCCAGTCACCAAGCTTGCCAATATCTCTAAATTCAATGTATTTTTGTTCCTGATCCACTTTCACTAGGACCTTACGTCCACTTACATTACCTCTTGACTCTGTATCTGCACCTTTCGGATGCGGTTTTGCCCTTGTGTCTCCCCCTGCTCCGTCCTTTTTTTTTATTTTATTTTTTGAGACAGAGTCTCATTCTGTCATCCAGGCTGGAGTGCAGTGGCATAATCTTGGCTCACCACAACCTCCTCCTGGGTTCAAGTGATTCTCTTGCCTCAGCCTCCCCAGTAGCTGAGATTACAGGCACATGCCACCACGCCTGGGTAATTTTTGCATTTTTAGTAGAGACAGGGTTTCACCATGTTGGTCAGGCTGGTCTTGAACTCCTGACCTCAGGTGACCCACCCGCCTTGGCCTCCCAAAGTGCTGGGATTACAGGCGTGAGCCACTGTGCCTGGCCTCCATCCTTTTTTTGGTGCTCTCATCCTTTCTTTAATAGATTTTAACTTGGATTTAATCATTGGGATTATCTGTTCCCAGACTATCTTGAGTAGGCCTCTTCAATGCCCTTCTCTTGCCCTAGCACCAGACCCTTGGGAACCCAATTCCCATTACTGAAGACATCCACTTCTGTTTTCTTTTTTTATAATGCCAAACAAGAGGCAGCAAATGGCCATCCATTTCAACACAAGGATTTGCTCATATGCTTTAAATTTACCCTGAACAGGATGGAGCTGAATGGCTTAAACTAGCCCTTTTATTTCACTTATTTTTTCACTCATTCATTCATTCAACATTTATTGAACACTTACTATATACTGGATATAGTGCTAAGCATTACGGAAATACAAATAAAATAGATGTGCTTCTTTCTGCACTGGAACTCACAACCCAGTGGAAGGGAAAGAAGTTACACAGGCAATTACACAAATAAATATATGACTAAAAATGCGGTAAGTATTATGAAACAGAAAAGAATAACAAGCATAGGGACTGGAATATAAAGTGATTTAATTTACACTGAAGGAATGGAAATGGCCCAAGCTGATACTAGCCATATTTGAACATGATTAAATAAAACAACCTTCTGAATTCTGAAATAACAGTAGAGGTTGATTTAAAAAAAAAATTATGTGGTGTATATACATAATGGAACACTATTTAGTCTTTATAGAACGAGAAATTCTGTCATTTGCAATAACACGGATGAGCCTAGAGGACATTATGTTTAGTTAAATAACCTAGGCAGAGAGGTATTTACCATAGAATTACACTTACATGTGGAATATAAAAAAGTCGAAGTAGAGAGTAGAGTGACAGTTACCAGAGGCTGGGATAGTGGGTGGGAAAAGAAAGATCTCGGTCAATGGGTATAAAGTCAGTTAGCTAGGAGGAATAAGCCCTAGTGTTCTATTGGACAGCAAGGTGACTATTGTTAATAATAATGTATTACATATTTCAAAGTAACTAAAAGAGAGGATTTTAAATGTTCTTGCCACAAAAAAGATAAATATTTGTGGTGACGAATATGTTGATTACTCTGATTTGTTCATTCCGTGGTATATATGTTTATTGAATATTACCTCATAAATATGTGCAATTATTATTTGTCAATTAAAATTAGGCAACAGAGAGATCACCAATTATATAATAGTTGTACCTTTCAGTATCTGCTATTTTTTCAATTGTATCACCTTATTTTTTGAAAACAAAAATAAAAAGACTCTGAGACTTGAAGTTTCCATTCTTTTTTAACTTGGTTTAATTATTTAAAGTTTTTAAGTAATAATCTACAGGTCATGTAAACACTGCTTATAAAAAATAGCTAATGGTTTAAACAGTAAGTTTTTGGGCTAAGAGAAAAAAATAAAAGACTGCTAGAAAAACACAGCAATTCGTGGTATCATGAAAGTAAAATGACCCATAATTTATCTTTTATCTCTACATTTCTATAATGATTTCAACATTTATGCATTTCCTGTAAACTCCGTAGAGGTCCCATAAGAGGTCGGGTATGGTGGCTCACGCCTGTGATCCCAGTAGTTTGGGAGGCCGAGGCGGGCATATCACAAGATCAGGAGATAGAGACCACCCTGGCCAACATGGTGAAACCCCATCTCTACTGAAAATACAAAATTAGCCGGGTATGGTGGCACATGCGTGTAGTCCCAGCTACTCAGGAGGCTGATGCAGGAGAATCACTTGAACCCGGGAGGCAGAGGTTGCAGTGAGCCAAGATTGCACCACTGCATTCCAGTCTGGTGACAGAGCAAGACTCTGTCTCAAAAACAACAACAACAACAACAACAACAAAAACCAGAGACCATGACCCAAACCATTGGGAAGTGTTGCTTAAAACATCTTCCAGGCACCTGGCTACTGGCTCTGAAGTTACTGCAGAGTTTCCATTTCTTGTCTTACATAAAATTCAACATCAGGAGGTCTCTCTTTCACCAATCTGAGCACTGTTCATTTCCTGGGGATAGTGATAGCTTTTAACTTTGATTGTTGGCTACAATGAAAACAGCCGAGAAGAATATAATTTTATATGTGGGGATTATTTTATGGACAAAGGGGGCAAAGAGATTAATCCTATTTTGGCAGGCAAGTTATGAAAATTATTTGCAATGTAAAAGGCTTTGCATGTTTTGGAAAAAAATGTATTCAAATTGTGGTACAGGGTGGGGTGGCATAGAGCTAGAAACAGGTAGGGTTAGAGAGGAAGAGAAATAAAATCTCTTAATGCAGCAGGGGGAAAATCAAAGTAACTAATTGAGATCCATTTTCAGTTTCAATAGCAAAATCATTTATTTGCAATACTTTGGCTTGATTAACATGTTCTTTTATTCCCTATGGTGCTAAGACAAGCACTTTTTCATATACAGTGCCATCTATTTATTCATTAAATAAAATAGATTTGGCTTCCTACATAAATCATAGGTGATTTCCCTTGACATTTTAGAAGATAACTAGAAAAATTATCCTTTTTTTTTTTAAGGTGGGGGGTGGGGGTTTGCTATGGTCTGAATGTTTGTGTCTCTCCAAAATTCATATGTTGAAATCCTCAACCCCTAATGTGATGGTATTAAAAGGTAGGGACTTTGGGAGATGACTAGGTATGAGGGTGAAGCCCTTGTGAATGGGATTAGTGCCCTTATAAAGAGGCCTGAGGGAGCTCATCTGCATATTCCACGATGTGAGGACACAGTGAGAAGGCAAGGCATCATCTTTGAAGCACAGAGTGAGCTCGTGAAAGATATGAAATCTGCTGGTGCCATGTTATTGGACTTCTCAGACTCCAGAATTGTGAGCAATACATTTCTGTTGTTTATAAATTACCCAGTCTAAGATATTTTGTCACAGCAACTCAAACAGACCAAGAACCAAGTCAGAGACTGTAAAATAGAAACCACAAAGTACAAGATGCCTTTCTGTGTTTCCATGTGAAATGTAATCACTGGGGCTTTTCTGACTGGCTGACGTGGTAATAGTTCTCTTTCTTTCAGGGTTGCTCAGTGGAACTGGAGAACAGACTCTGACCATATCTGACACAATATGGAGAAAGCCAGTACAGAGAAAGAAGCAGAGAGAAGGCGACCAGAGAGAGAGCGTGAGAGAGCTGGGTCCACTCACACCCCTGGGCCAGCTCGACCCCTGCCTGCCACAAGGTTTCAGACCATGAATCAGAAAAGTCCCCTCTTGGCCTGGTGTGGTGGCTCATGCCTGTAATCCCAGCACTTAGGGAGGCTGAGGCGAGTGGATCCCCTGAGGTCAGGAGTTTCAGACCAGTCTAGCCAACATGGTGAAACCCCATCTCTACTAAAAATACAAAATGAGCAGAGTGTGGTGGCACATGCCTGTAGTCCCAGCTACTTGGGAGGCTGAGACAGGAGAATCACTTGAACCTGAGAGGCAGAGGCTGCAGTGAGCCGAGGTTCCGCCACTACACTCCAGCCTGGGCAAGAGAGAGAGAGACTCCATTTCAAAAAAAAGTAAAGTCCCCTCTTTATTCATTCTCATTTAAGCAATTTTTATTGCCTGCACCTTTACTATACCCTGTACTCAACACACTTTTGTGTTGCTCTAAGATATGAGTAGTTTATTCTGTTCAGTAACACGTTAAAATGTAAATGTACACATGTTGTATATGGAGTTGAGGACACATCCATATTTTATGCAGAAACAGCTACAACCACTGGATTATTAATAGTGGGAAAACCAGACAGCTAATTATACATTTGCTGTTGTTCTTCTAGGATGTGCACATTAGCTTTTCACTGATGCTGTTAACTGTAATATTTAGTGCCATGATGTCCAAATGAAGGTGACAGAGGAAAAGGAGAACAGGATAGGAAATAGCTTACTGTTATTTTGAAATATGGGCGCTAACGTTACAGGACGGAGCCCAAAGTGTGGATTCAGTCACACACATGCAGATGCTCTTACCATTTCCCTCAGGCTTTGTGTCCTAGGACCCCTCTAGCTATTGTCCTACAGAAGGATACAGCCTGTGGTGGTGAATTTTGTGTCAACTTGGCTGGCTCATAGTACTCAGATATGTGGACAAATATTACTCTGGATGTTTCTGTGATGGTGTTTATTGGATGGGATTAACATTCAAATCAACGGACTTTAAGTAAAGCAGGTTGCCCTCCATAATGCAGGTGGGCCTCACCCAATCAGCTGAAGGCCTTAATAGAACAAAGGCTGACCTCCCCTGAGCAAGAAGGGATTCTGCCTCCAGACTGCCTTTTTTGTTGTTGCTTGTTGTTTTGAAGAAGAAGGATATTTACTCTTAAAAAAAAAAGTGTTATCCCACAAAAAGATGTACAGATTTGAAAAACACTTATTTTACTGTATTAAACAAACAGAAAAACAGGCAGAGGAGGTCCAGATGACAGAATTGAAGCAGCTCTGTACAAAAATAAAGATGGTACAATTATGTGACTTCAAAGAAAATGACTTAAAAAATTCACAAACATCTTCATGTTTCTAATAATATATTAATGCGCAAAATATCAAAAATACAAAGTCTAGGTGTATTCCATGCAGGTTTATGATAAACTATTGAACTTCTATTTAATGCATTTACTTTTATAAGCCTTCTCTGTCTAGAAGTACAAACTATACAAGTACATACATGTTGGTATTTTACCATGAAAATTTTAGTTTTCATCTCAAACTAGTGATTTGTCTTTTTACCCGTACTTATAATACATTTCACTTCCATTATAAGACATGTAATACCTTTCTAGTGATACATTTTAATCAATATATTTTTTAAATATTGATTTTTAAATGAATCTTTTTAGTGCTATGACATGATGGCCTTAATTTAACAGCTGAAGCATGATATGGTAACTATATTGTACTGTTTAATTCGCAGCTATAGGAAAATGTTTGAGTTTTAAAATATAACCAAGATGAGGCTAGATGGTAATAAACACTAAAATACTAGAAAACAGTGAATGAATAAATAATATGTTTTTTTCATCAGGGGCTGTTCATTATTTTGCTTTTAGAAACCTGGAAGAAATTGTCTTGAGTTTCAAATGTTCTGGTAAATCTAGTCGTTTCTTAGCCTCCTCAATGTCGCTGGGAATTGCTGAAATAAGTGACTCCAAAGAAAGTTCTTTTCTGGTTTGAGGTAGGCAACAACGGCCGCATTGGGGATTTCCCCATAGAATCCTCTTTGAAGGTATGCGGGATAAGCCTTTCCATGGACTTCTTCGTATTCTTGTGGTAGGGGTCCATCCTATGCTCACCACCACCTAAAGGCCATCTCCACTTCCAACCCTGGCCCAACCATAATAAATGACGATGGATACATCAACTGTAAGATTAGCTACTAAGCTTGTTCAGGAAGATTAGCTGCGGGGATGCCCAGCTGCCTGGAGCCACGGCCGAAGCCCCACACCACTTGGGCCCGGCAGAAGCGGCGCAGATGCCTCATGTTACAGTCCAGTCCGCTCAGGACATGGGCTGCAGCCGGGTCGAATGTTTTGCGGAGCCGCCATCGACGCAGTGCCCGGACCCTGGACCAGAGCGGGTGGGGCGAAGGCATGGCCGTGAGCTCTGCCTGCCGCTGGGGTGCACCAGGGGCTTGGCGACAAGACAACACGCTGAGGTGGGTCCCTGATGCCAGCAACCCAGCAAAAGCTTCCCGGCGACACAAGAGCTGTGTCTTTGGATTTGAACTGCTACTCTTCCCTAGGTCTCCAGCCTGTTGGCCTCCCACATCAGAGTTTGAACTCGCCAAGCCTCAATAATCCTGTGAGCCAATGCCTTAATATAAGTCTCTTTCTCCCCCTCTCCCGCCCCCCACTCTCTGTTTCTGGTTCGGTTTCTTTGGAGAACTCTGGCTAATACAGAATCTATTACAGTCAAAATTAATAGTATCAGACTCAAGAACATCAGGCAGACGGTTCCCCTTCAAACTTACCTAGATTAGGCTGATTTCTTTCTGGCTATGCTACATTATCATTCTTTCATAGATCCTTGAGAAAACACATTTTTACCTATTTTCTTATATTGTAGTATATTCTAATTAAAAAGAAAGACTTGAAAATGGACTAACTGTAGATTCTTAACATAGCTCAAATCATCCATACAGCAAAGTCTTTGCTTCTTATATTTGATAAACATGTCAAAAATTCAACAATTAGATACAACATTCCCAAATGAAATGTGGAATGACTCTGATATTCTTCAGGCACTTATGCTAGACTGTTAGTTGAGGGATTTACTGGGTCCTTTACTCTTGTTATGGCATGTAATCACAGGAAAATTGTTACAGCTCGCTCCCAAAGAAATGGACAGCAGCTCTCCTTGCTACGAGCATTATCTGCTTTCAAAGATTAAGCGTGTTCCGTAGGTTCCACTTCCTGAGCAGCCGCAGTATAAAGACTGGGGCCGACCACACAGCCGGGAGGACGCGCTACAGTGATAGCCCAATTATGGCGGAAGGGAAGGGTGGTTTCCAGGGGCGACTGGCTGGCCTCTGTGGCTTGGGATCTCACAGTGTCGCCTGCTCCGCAGACACAGAGCTGTGGACCTCTCAGGGGGGTGAAACAGCTTGCTGATTGCTGTCAAGATATTCACTGATAAAATGCAGTGGCAATTACAAGCACAAATCACTTAAATTCCCTTTGTCATATGTCACGGGTGGAGTTGTGTCCCCTCCCCCAAATTCTTACGTTGCATCCCTATCCCCCAACACAGCTGTATTTGGAGATCCGGCCTGTGAAGAGGAAATGGTTAGGTGGGGTTATAGGGTGGGAACTAATACAATAGAACTGATGTCCTTTTAAGAAGAAGAAGAGACCCAGAGTTGGTTGTTGTGTTTTGTTTTTCTCTCTGTCTCTATGCACACACAGGAAAAGCCACTGAGCATAGGAGAAGGCGGCCATCCCCAAGCCAGGAAGAGACACTCCACAGGAACTGAACTTGCCACCACCCTGATCTTGAACTTCTAGTTTCCGTAACTATGAGGTAACAAATTCCTACTCTTTAAACCACCTAGTTTGCGGTATTTTGTTAAGGCGGCCCCAGCAGACTACATAAAGCTTAACGAAATCATATACTTATATCCATGTACAGACATTTGTCTCCTTGCTCAATACCTGTACCCTTATGAGACCATGAATTAGGGGGAGCAAGGCCCTGACTGTCCCATTTACTGTGGAGTACCTAAAGCCCAGGACATGTCTGGCATAGAGCAGAGACTCCTTAATTTTGCTAATTCAGTGGATCATTACAGTTCCTAAACAACTATGAGCATATCATAGTTGTATACTTCATATCATATGAAGTATCAGTGGTGATACTTCTAAAACAAACATATTAGTATGTGGCTTGGAGTCGTACAACCTTCCATGCAAAATAACATTATCTTCTGTGAAGATTCTAGCAAATTGAACACTTCTGACTGTGAGAAACTATATGTATCAAAAGGTGAGAAAAATCAGTTTTCTCCAACGGTGGAAAATAAGGGCATACCTGTTAATTGCTGTCAGATTTTTCAGGACTTTTGTTTTCTCCTGGCAAATGTTAGCGCCAGACAGCTCTGGAGTGAGGCCCTGTCATTCTATCATTATTGATTCACAAGAAATGAGATGTTATCGAAACAAAGAGAGCTAGATCTCAATGATTCTTTTTTTTTTACAATATTTCACCTTGCAATGCCTCATTGGCTTTTCATCATTAAATGAGGGCTGATGGTATGTGAAGAACAACATTGTAAACGAATGCTTCTCAAATGTTCAAAAAGAAGGGTGCCATGTGAAACACGAGAAAGATGATCAATACTGAAGATGGTGCCGAAAAGAGAGTATAAATGATGCCTTTATTGTGTCTAAGTGCCATCTTGTCAATTCATGTGCTTTGTCTTCTGAATCACAGCATGTCTGGGTTAGTGTCTGTTGGGGGAAACAGGACACCCAATAAAGTATTTCGAAGAGTAATTTCACTATTCAGAAAGTGGAGAGAGGTGGCTTAATGCACTTTTTGGAGCGCTGATAGCATTTTTGAATCTTGTTCTGCAAAACTAGTTCTTGGTGCCCTCAGGCTGTGCTGTGAGCAGAAGATGAAAGCAATTAAGCAGGGCCAGCCACGAGAGACAGACCAGACAGGCTTGCTTTGGTCTGACTTCACCTCTCCCTCAGAGAGTTCCTAGGGGCAGATACATTTGAGCACCACATCTGAGTTGGTTTTGTGGTGCTTTGCTTCGGCTTGTTTATCCTAACATCAAGGTAAACTGCCTTAAAAGAAAGAAAAGGTACCTGGACCATACTGGGGCCTTTGAACATGAAGCTATATGTTTCTAGGGATAGGAGAAAAGGTAACATAAAATAAGACTAGAAAAAAAAATTGGGTGCTTACTGCAGGGACACAGACTCTGGTAAACACTATGGCTGAGGAAATACTAAGGAAATAGTCACAGAAAAGAAGACCTTGAAGTTTGTGGGATGTATTAATCCTGCAGGACCAATCAACAAGCTGTGTTCTCAAAGTGACTGCTACAGGCCAGAAATTCTTGTGTACATCAAGCACGTTTTATGGAATGAATAAAAATCCCTTCTAGTTGTACGTGTTGTTTTAAAAAATATGTAGAGACTATCGCTATGCGTTTTCAAAGGGTTATTTAAAATGTCACTGAACTTGGAATAGCTTCCCCTGCACCCTGCACACCGATATTCTCTCAGAAAACGAACACTGAAATACAACCACTGTCTTATGGTTGTGTTACAAAATTCTAGTGTTAAGAGGGGGTCCCTGCACTCTTTCTGTAATTAAATATCTTTTAGATGTCACCCTTTCCTCGGGTTTTAAAATGCCCTTCTCTCATTAGTGTCAGGTTTTCTAAGGATGATTTCCTTAGAAAAATCATCCTTAGATTTCCTTAGAAATCATCGTTAGAAAACCTCCATCTTCTTTTCCTCCTTTCCTGGGCTCTGAAGGCCACACCCTTCTCTGGGAGAGGGGAGGGGTCCTCCGCTTCCTGTTCCTCTCTTGTCAGTTAGTCAGTACCACCGCTCTGTCTTGGGACCCTGGTGTGCTTGAGCATCAGGATGGGGCTATTCTTGAGGAAGGGAGGGCTGTGGAAGGCTGGGAAGAGTGAGGAAGATACTCCATGACATGGGAAGAAAGTGTTCATGGCTGACGTCCTGTAAACAATGCAATCCATCACCAAGATCAGCACAACAGATGTCAGTTTTACCTTCCGTGTTTTGTGGGGGTTTCTCATTCTGGATGATTTCTTAATGTCCACTTCAGTTGTATTTACACATCCAGGCTGGAAATGGAAAAACAGAGAGACAAATGAATCTTTGGGTATGAAATTTCCGACCAGGACAATCATGAATGACTCGCTCTCCAGAGCCCAAGCAAATGCCACAATGACACAGATCAAGGGAAGTGTTTTCTGGATGGCCACAGCCAGTCCCATCAGCAGTGGCCAGTCATAAAAGACATGATACTTCTTAACTCTTAAAGGCCTTCAGATGCCATCTTCAAATAACTCCCAGAGAAACAGGAAAAAGAAATAGTTGGGCTGCACATGTGAAAGTGGTGTCAATATTTGTAGCCACAAACCCGACAGAAAGAGTGAGGCGCTCCTGGACAAACGGGCCGATCCCCCTTGCTGGTTATCTGCAGACAGCCTCTTGCAGAGTTCCCTCTTTATAAAAAGTGAGGCTGGGCCGGGCGCAGTAACTCATGCCTGTAATCCAAGCACTTTGGGAAGCTGAGGTGGGTGGATTGCCTGAGGTAAGGAGTTCGAGACCAGCCTGGCCAACGTGGTGAAACTGTCTCTCTACTAAAAATATAAAAAATTAGCTGGGCGTGGTGGTGGGCACCTGTAATCCCAGATACTCGGGAGGCTGAGGCAGGAGAATCACTTGAACATGGGAGGTGGAGGTTGCAGTGAACTGAGATCGCACCATTGCACTCCAGCCTGGGCGACAAGAGCGAAACTCATCGCAAAAAATTAAAAAAAAAAAAAAAGGCTGTTATTAGATGGGTGGCTTGCTTTTCCCAAGTTGGAAAGCTCAAATGGCATTTAGTTGAGCCAGCTCAACTCCCAGAATGAACTGTCTTACAGGGATTGTGAAACCCAGTGACTAGGAATCTTTGTTTGCCAGAGACAGAATATACAATGGTTAACATGTGAAAGATGGAGAAAGAAACTGGTAAATAAGATGCCATGCTGCTTCTGATAAATTCCCGACCTTCCTTTTCCTTAAGGGCAGGTGAACCCCTTTAAAGCAGAGGGGTTGGAGAAGTATCGGCAGCCTGCTGTTAGTTTCCTGACAACCTCAGGAGTCTCATCTTGTCGGATTTATTGTTCTGTTGCACAGAAACAAATAGCTGCAAGCTTCTTCTTGTATATTTGGAGGAGGAGTGGGAGGAAGGGGGAAGAAGAGGGGAAGGGAGAGAATATGAATCAGGAAACAGAGAAGACAGGAGATTCAAAAATACAGGGTAGCTTAAATGTAGAAAGGGCTTAGACATCACACATCCTTTAGAAGAGATGAGAAGTTAATGGCTGCATGGACTGTGTTTCCTTTACTTTCGGTGCAGGATTTAAGGATGTCTGGTATTAGTAAAAAACATCAGCCAGGCGCGGTGGCTCACGCCTGTAATCCCTGCACTTTGGGAGGCCGAGGTGGATGGATCATGAGGTCAGGAGTTCAAAACCAGCCTGGCCAACATGGTGAACCCCATCTCTACTGAAAATACAAAAATTAGCTGGACGTGGTGGCAGGCGCCTGTAGTCCCAGCTTCTCTGGAGGCTGAGGCAGGATAATCACTTGAACTCAGGAGACAGAGGTTGTGGTGAGCTGAGATCGCGCCACTGCACTCCAGCCTGTGCGACAAGAGCGAAACTCTATCTCAAAACAAACAAACAAACCATCAAGTTGCATGTCTCTGCTCAATTTCTCTGCTTCTTCCCACAGATTGCAAGAAATTAAAGCATTAGATGTCCTTAGAAGTGACTCCAGAGAAAGTGTGAATGCGGAAGTCTTCTGTGGAGTTGGGATGGGGTTGGGAAGGAAGGGCAAAAAGGCAGAGCTGCTGTGATTGGCAGAGTCAGCTGTTCACTACAGTAACAGGAATCAGCTCATTGTGTAATGAGGATAGAGGACACTTTCCTTAAAGAACCATCTCCTGCTAGCACAGCCGTTGGGCAAAAACTCCACCATAATATTATAATGGATAAGGAAGTAAATGAGGAAAACATTTTTTCTCTTTTTTTGTAGAATATGTATGTACTACACATACACACACACACACACTGTACTGCAAACATTAAACAAATTATGAGTTTGGTGTGCGTATCTATTTAGGAATAGAAATCACTGGTTCGGCACAGTGGTCGGCTTGGCCGTGTAGGAGGGAGGAAGGGCGCCCAGCTGGGTGGGACTAATTTCCTAAGCGACACCGAGCAATGCACTAAACTACCCCAGCATCTGGTTGCTGAGTATCTGATATTCTGGTTTGATTTTTTTTATGGTTGGCCTAGGCATTCGTTTTTTCAAAAGACCCCTGGGATTTTAATATGCAGCCAGAGTTTACAACCATTGATCTAGGTGTAACAAAGACAAGGTTTTTAAAACACTAAAGGATCGAGTTTTCATTTTCGATTCAATTTCTATTTCTTTGCAACCTTCCATCCCTAAGCCTGAGCCATAATGGAAAGGAAAGCAGTAAAATTCTTTAAACTCCTATCAACATATCAGGAGCCAAGCACAGTGCCAGGTGCAGTGGCTTATGCCTGTAATCTCAGCAGTTTGAGAGACTGAGGTGGGAGGATCACTTGCTTTGAGGAGTCTGAGGCTGCAGTGAGCTGTGACTGAGCCACCACACTCCAGCCTGAGTGACAGGGTGAGATTTTGTCTCTCTCTCTCTCTTGCTCTCTCTTTTTTTTTTAAAGAGCCAAGTATGATAAGATACGTCATGGAGATTGTTTTTCTATATGTTAAGGGATGGGAAAAATTAGGATATAATATCCAGGAAAAGGAAAGCATGTTTCTTCATGACCTGGAGGCAAAGAAAGAGAAAGGTAAGATACTGAGCTCAGCAGGTGCCTCATTTTTCTCCTCTGTGGAAGAAACTCGAAGAAGGAGAGGTAACAGGGAGGAATAAAAAATCCCACACAAGTATGAGGTAGCCTGTGAGGTAGTTAGTCCCATGCCCATAGAAGCAGCTCCACATGTGATCAGAGTCAACATGAATTTTATATCATATGGGTGGTAGCAAGAAAGATGAGCTTAAGGCAGTGCTTCCCAACCCTCTCATGTGGCAGTCGAGGCATCTGGAATTTCTTGCATGCCACAGTAGTAAAAGGCACAGAAGATCTAAGAATAGTGGGTGGATGGGAGACTGAGGTTGGGACAAAGGCCACAGCATGCAGGGATTTTATGCTGGAAGCAGATGTCTGAAACAGACTTCAGCAGTGAGTTCCAGGTGATGAGATGGTACCTGTTGCAGCTGTCCTGGGAGCAGCCCACACTAACCTGCCTATAGCAGAAATCGACAAGGATCTGGAAGATGTTCTGCAGGTGCTTGGCTCTCAGGCCCCACTGCACAAGATTGTAAAAACAAAGCCTCTGGACTCCAAACTCTCTTCCAAAACCAGTGTTGGATAGCAGCAGAGAAAGACTGAGAAAACTGAAAGTGTGATCATTTATCCACAAATGAGCGAGTCATCTAAACCAACTATTTCGATATGGTGGCATGCAGAGCACATGCATTGAAACCTATCCTTCAAAAAGGTTTCTGAGAAAACTATGTCAATTATAGAAAATACAGAAACTGTATTTTCTTTATACATCTGAGGAAGCTGAACTAATTTGAACTCTAAAACTCCTTCCATAACGAGCTAGGATTCCAAATCAATTTTACTTCACACCAGGGGGAATAATTAACAAATGGCCCTGGAAATTGTGTCAACCATTGAAGGCATAAAGTGGAAAGATCCCCTCCCCAGAGGAACATATCTGACTGTCAGTCCTGAAAGAAATTAGAAGTTTCATCCTCATGTTTAAAAGATGATGCCCTTTTAAATTTGATTAATGAACCATTAGCTTACATCTGACATTCCCACTTGAGCCAATTATTAACACCACTAATCAGCAAATTAATAAGAAAGCATTGATTTTAAAAGTAAATGTTATTAGAGACTGAACTGTAAGATATGTTTTATAACCCGGCTCCCATCCCAGGAAAATAAAATCTGCCAGTTCAAAATTTGTTACTAATGACTAAATGGTTAAAATAGTAATCTGGATCTGGGATGCTTGTCTCAGAGGCCTTGTAATTTCTAAGGAGGCCTCACGGGACAGCTAATGGTTCAACAGATCTATGATATCTAAGTCAACTAGGAAATTCTTGAAGATTAAAAAAGCTTAGAGGCCCAAAGTTGTCTGGTATACTTCTGAATAATTAAGGTCATGACTCAGTGCTGATAACCCCTGAATAACTGCTTTCAGAAGTCATGCACTGTGGTAAGTGAAATATGGCAATAATTTTTCTTGAATTCTCTTATGTATTCAATAAATATTTCTTTCTGCATCTAATTGTGAGATCTTGTGACACATGGTGAATTACAGAAACGAAGGCATGAGCCGTATCCCAGTAACTTCCTGATACAATAAGAACGACAGACACATGAATAATCAGAATATGGGAGCATAATGACTAAGTGGAAGTTGACACAGAGCATTATAGGACAACAGAACATTCCAGACATCCATTTTTTTTTTTTTTTTTTCTGAGACGGAGTTTCACTCTTGTGCCCAGGCTGGAGTGCAACAGTGCAATCTTGGCTCACTGCAACCTCCGCCTCCTGGGTTCAAGTGATCCTCTTGTCTCAGCCTCTCAAGTATCTGGGATTACAGGTGGGTGCCACCACGCCCAGCTAATTTTTTGTATTTTTAGTAGAGACAAGGTTTTGCCATGTTGGCCAGGCTGGTCTCGAACTCCTGACCTCAGGTGATCCTGAGGCCTCCCAAAGTGCTGGGATTACAGGTATGAGTCACTGCGCCCGGCCAAGACAGACATCCATTCTTACCCGCAGTCTGTTGGTTCTCCTCAACACGGCAAACAATATTCCTGTAAACGTTGTTTTTAAGCAATTTTTCAATCTCGATGAGACTATGTTGTTTTTGGTTACTTAAAAAAAATCAATTATCTTTTTGATGCATATATAATACGTACCACTAGCTGGCACCAGACCTTCATGAAATTCGTAAAATTAGTTTCTGCAGAGCTAAACATATCTATCTTCCCAATAAGATATAAATAACATTATCGTTACCAAGTAGACATTCCACTAAAATGTTCAAATATATACTATTTGCTGGATACAGTATTAAGCACATGGTATTGTAGGATGTAAGGAGTAATGAAATGCTATTTACATTAGCCTGGAAGAGAATTGTGTTATTTCTAGTGATTCAAAGATGAATTTCTTTTCAACCGAACTAAGCTGGGTTGTAACATTATTATAATGTTATTTATTATAAAGTAGGATTTAACACTGTAGAACCCATTCCTGAGGGAGTAAACGGAGCATATCATTGAGAAATATTACTGTCATAACGTTTACGTGAGTGTCCTCATGAGATGCAAAAGAGAAGCTGGAGTTTTTGGTTTCATTATTGATATTTTAAGTAAAAGCATCTAAATGCCATTTAGTTCCTTTCATGCGATAGTACATTTTTGTTAGTGATAGCAGAAGGCATACTTGTGTTCAGGACAAGTTGGCAAAACTTGTGGCGAAGAGCGACAGTGAGAGACAGGAATACAGAACAGCTGTCTTTAAGTTCCATCACTGCAGCTGATGTGTACCTGGGAGAACAGTGTCCTAAATGACAGGTGAGTGCAGGATTAGAAATGCACCGTCAAACAGAGCTGATAGCAAGACATCAAGTACACCTTAGAAAGTTTTAAAAAATCACAATTCTGGGAAAATTCAGGTTTGAAATATGCATAGTCCCCCCTTATCCTTGGGGGATATGTTTTACTACTGCCCACCCCCACAAAAGAGATGCCTGAAACCACAGATAGTACCAAAACCTATATATACTGTTTTTCTTACATATATACATGCTTATCATAAAGTTTAACTTATAAATTAGGACTAGTAAGAAATTAACAACAATAACTAATAATAAAATAGAAAACAACAATAACTAAGAATAAAATAATAAAATATGCCAAAACATGTGATGATGATGGCTTTGGGGTCATTCTGAAGTAAAGTAAAGGTGACTGCAATACCAGGACAGTCGATCTGATAACCTAGAAGGCTACTAAGTGCCTAACATGTGGGTACCATAGACAGCGTGGATCTGCTGGACAAAGGAGTGACTCATGTTCCAGCTGGGGCAGAAATGGGATAGATGAGATTTCATCATGCTACTCAGAATGGCACGAAATTGCAAACTTATGCATTGTTTCCTGAATTTTCCATTTAATATTTTTGGACTGCAGTTGACTATGGATAACTGAAACCGCAGACTGCAACCATAGATAAGGGGGAACTGCTGTATTTAGATGGTCCCTGACTTACTATGGCTCAACTTAAACATTTTCACCCTTACTGTGAGTTTATTAGAGTATTAAATGCATTTTTGACTTATAATATTTTTGGCTTACAATGTCTTTATTGGGACATGACCCCATTGTAGGTCAAAGAGCATCTGTATATATAATTATTAATTCAAATAGAAGCAAATTAATGAAAAAGAGTTGCCCCTTTGTAATACAGTACAAGTTTTAAAAATTGCATGCATGACCCATAGTACCCCAGTAAAAATGATCCCTTATTCTTACGTGAAGTAATTATAGATTTTAAAGTGTACACTTACATGAAGTAACTACAGATTTTAAAGTGTTCAATCTCAGGATTTTTTTTCTTTTTTTTTTGGCCCAGGCTGTAATGCGATGGTGCAACCACAGCTCACTATAGCCCCCACTTCCTGGGCTCAAGCAATCCTCTTGTCTCAGCCTCCTGAGTAGCTGGGACTACAGGTGAGTGTCACCATGTCTGGCTGATATTTTATTTTTAATTTTTAGTAGAGACAGGGTCTTGCTATGTTGCCCAGGCTGGTCTCAAACTCCTGGCCTCAAGCAGTCCTCCCATCTCAGCCTCCCAAAGCTCTGGTGTTACAGGTGCGAACCACTGTGCCTAGCCAGGATTCTTTTTTTAAAGACCCAGTTCAAGTTTTCTTCACTTTCTTAGGCAGTTGTCAGTTGATTCAGGCTCTGATTCTTTCAGCCCACCTCCTCCTGACCCATCTGCTTCCTACACACAAACTGAAGAAAGTTGTTTGAGGAAATTGCTCCAGATTTCTTCCATTCACTCTTCTCTATAGTATTTACTCATTTAATTGCTATTAGGTCTCATTTGCTAGCTACAGATTCTTGGGTATGATATCGTGCTTCAATGTATGCTATGAATGAACTCCATGTGTCCGAGAGGCAGAAGGAAATGGAATTATCTGAAGTCAGCCTGAAGCTGTGCAAAGTGGTCAGGTTGAGTAGAAATCACAGACCATGGTAAGGTGGTAAGCACTTTGGTTTAATTCTTTATTTTTATTTTTTAAGGTTTCTTTTTTGTTTTGTTTTGTTTTATTTTTTTGAGACGGAGTCTTGCTCTACCACCCAGGCTGGAGTGCAGTGGCGTGACCTCAGCTCACTGCAAGCTCCGCCTCCCGGGTTCACGCCATTCTCCTGTCTCAGCCTCCCGAGCAGCTGGGACTACAGGCGCCCACCACCACGCCTGGCTAATTTTTTGTATTTTTAGTAGAGACGGGGTTTCACCGTGTTACCAGGATGGTCTCGATTTCCTGACCTCGTGATCTGCCTGCCTCGGCCTCCCAAAGTGCTGAGATTACAGGCGTGAACCATTGCAACTGGCCCAACTTTGGCTTAATTCTAAACATAATTGGAAGCCACTGGAAAGTTTTAAACAGGAGAGTGACTTCATATGATTTATTTTTAAAAACTCATTCAGACCTTACACTCTATACACACACACACACACACACACACAAACTCAAAATGAATCATAAACCTAAATGTAAAATGCTAAATTATAAAATTTTTAGAAAATAACAGGAGAACGTGACCTTGAGTTGGGTGATTACTTTTTAGATACAACATCGAAGGCACAATCCATGAAAGAAATAATTGATAACTTGGATTTCATTAAAATTAAAAACTTCTGTTCTGTGAAAGATACTGTCAAGAGAATGAGAAGACAGGCCACAAAGTTGAAAAAAAAATATGCAAGGTTATTATCCAAAATAAGTAAAGAACTCTTAAAACCCAACCATAAGAAAATACCACAACCCCATTAACATATGGACAAATGATCTGAACAGACACCTCACCAAAGAAAACATACAGATGGCAAATACATTTGTACAAAGATGCTCCACGCTGTATGTCATTGGGAAAATGCAAATTGAAACAACGACGAGATACCCCTCCACACCTATTAGAATTGCCAAAATCCAGAACACTGAAAACACCAGTTGCTGGCAAGGATGTGCGGCCACAGAGATTCTCATTCATTGCCAGTGGGAATGCAAAATGGTTGAGCCACTTTGCAAGACAGTTTGGCAGTTTCTTACAAAACACTCTAACCACTCGATCCAGCAATCATCCTCATGGGCATTTACCCAAATTGAGTCGAAAACTTATGTTCACACAAAAACCTGTACATGGATGTTTCTAGCAGCTTTTTCTTCATAATTGCCAAAACTTTAAAGCAACTAAGATGTCCTTTAGTAGGTGAATGTATAAACTGTGGTACATCCAGACAATGGAATATTATTCAGCATTAAAAAGAAATGAGCTATTAAGCCACAAAAAGACACGGAGGAATCTTACATGCATATTACTAAGTGAAAGAAGCCAATCTGAAAAAGCTACAGATTATACGATTCCAACCATATGACATTCTGGAAAAGGCAAAACGATGGAGACAAATAGTTTTGCCTTTTCCAGATCAGTGGTTGCCAAGGGTTGGGAATAAATAGGCCCAGCACAGAGAAATTTTAGGGTAGTGAAACTATTTTATATGATACTACAACAATGAATACATATCATTATACATTTGTCAAAACCATAGACTGCACAACATCAAGAGTGAACGCTAAACTACAGAGTGCAGGTGATAATGATATATCAGGGTTATATCATTGATTAATCGATTATAACTAATGTACCACTCTGGTGGGGGGAGTGTTGATAATGGGGGTGGCTGTGGGCAGTGGGGGAGGTTGCTGGGGAATTCAGCACTTTCCACTCAATTTTGCTGTGAACCAAAACTGCTCTAAAAAAATAAAACTGATTAAAAACCAACCAACCAACCAAAGAACTCATTCAAGAATATTGAGTACTTTGAGAGTGGATTATCAGGGTGGGAACAGGGCAAAGCAGAAGCAAGGGGCCCAGTTTGAAGGTTACTGCAGTTATCCAGGCAAGAGATGATGGCGACGTGGATTTGCATGTCAGCGCTAGAGATGATGTGAAGTGGTTGCATCTGGGATGCATTTTGAAGGTATAATCAACAAAACTTGCTGATGGGTTGTGACTGCGGGCATGCTGAAGAAAACAGAATATCAAGGATGACTCCCATGCCATCTGCTGAGATGGGGAAGCCTGTGAAGAGAAGAGAGGAATCCAAAAGCGATTCCTGGGTTGTATTTACATACAATGTTTGTATTTGCTGAAGTCTCCAAATGGAACGTAGCTCTTTCTGCAGTCGCTATGAAGACCACGAATCAGGGCACTTCCAACACAAATGCCTGCGAAATCATCTGCCCTTGGCCTGTCCTTTCGTGCCACTGATTTTTGCATTATCATTGGTGGTGTGAACAAATCATTGAATATGCAACATGAAAACATGATGATCAATTCCTGAGAATTTGGTGGAGCTGTCTCTCATTACTCAGAGTCTCTGCTACACTTTCCTAAATTCTTCTTCTGTAGTCCTACCACATTCTGTTAATCTGCTCTAGTTGAAATCAGACCACTTCAGCCTCACATCTAGGAACTCTCTGTGCATCCTTCAATGATACTCCCTTTTTATAAACTAGGAATTGCCTTGCAGGTACCATTCTCGAAGAGCAACCAAGAGGACTCTAACCAGTACATTTGCCTATAACTTCTTTGTGGTCACTGGGATTACCTCTGTTTAATGTTCAGCTTTAAAATACTTAAAATGCTCCCAGCTAGAACTGCTTTGAAATTTAAAAAATCACTGGGTAGAAGCTAAGTTGCCGTAATTATCTTTAAAATAGGGGCTCCTGCAGGAAGAAACAAAAGGCCCGAGGCAAGTGTGCATGGACACTTTTCTGTGACACCTGGCCTGCTGTGCGCACATGAGCGATTGATCTCCTTCCCTTTCTATGATTATGTCCCTACAAAAAGCTGGCTGCTGTGTGAGGACATACAAAGATTTTCAGTTGGATGAGAAAAGTCCCTCTTAGGTTTGAGACTGAACATGTGTGCTCCAACTTGTCCTATGACCTGGGTTGGCATATTAGGTTCTTTTACACCCATAATTGAAGTGGCATTTTGATTCGCATTATACTGTTCCTCTGGTATTCCATTGGTGGGAGGGTGAGTAGCAACACAGAATTTTTGGGTTCCTGGTCTATGGGCTTAAATGGGTCATCAAACACCTTAAACATTTTTACTTTAACCCTTAATATGTTTCTTGAATGCAGAAATTAAGACATGAAGTCTAGACT
This sequence comes from Macaca nemestrina, assembly GCF_043159975.1. Lineage (NCBI taxonomy): Eukaryota > Metazoa > Chordata > Mammalia > Primates > Cercopithecidae > Macaca > Macaca nemestrina. Next base: position 8,334,878 of record NC_092125.1, on the reverse strand, counting down.
ATGTCTCTGGTGACAACATAAATTTCCCCAGTGTAAAAGTGAGGTGGCAAAAAGTAGGAAAATGAACTAGCTACTGAACTGGAGAAAACAATCTTTATCTTTTTACACGGTGCTATTGTTAGTACTGGTGACTTAAATGGTATGCTGTAAAGGCTAAAGAGAACCAAATAAAATTTCCTATAGCATAAATAACTCACAGTAAGTTCAAAGGCTTATAATAATTTTTACAGCAGATAGCAGTGGGACAACTGGGAAACGAGTTTGTGACAATCATCACATACTGGAATTAACCTTGAATTACAATAGCTGCCTTGAATTCAATAGCTTTGAATTACAAAGGACATGGGAGCTCCTAAATCATATGTTCCCAAATAGAAAAGGCGTGTACCTCCCTGTCTTAGTCTCTTCAGACTTCTGTAACAAAATACCATAAACCAGGTGGCTTGTAAACAATAGACATCTATTTCTCACAGTTCTGGAGGCTGGGAAGTTCAAGATCATGGCAGTGAAAGATTTTGGGTTGGGTGAGGGTCACTTCAGTTCACAGAAGGTTCCTTCTTGCCATTTCCTCACATGATGGAAGACATAATAGTTCTCTCTTGGCTTCTTCTATAAGGGCACTAATCCCATTCAGGAGGAAAGAACCTTCATGACCTAAGCACCTTCCAAAGATCCTACCTCCTAATACCACCACCTTGGAGATTAGGATTTCAACACATGGATTTGGGGAGGACACACATGTTCAGATCAGAGCCCTCCCTTTACAGGACACACATACAGAGAACGGCCACAACACACATACCTCGGTTTAGCAAAATCTCTGTAAAGAAGATTAATTTCAAAGATATACTCTGTTGCATTCAACTTGATTTCCAAAAAGAGAAAAAGATTTAGTAGTGTTAGAAAAGAGAGTTTTACATAAAGTTCTTTTCTAGATTTCATATTTATTGCTAAGAGCCCAAACTTTATTTTGTTTTCACTGCTAGGAAAAAAAAAATCTTTTAAAATAATTCCCATGCATCCTTGCATTCTTATATAATCATATCCAAAACAACAGTCTTTCCTTGATGATTCGAGGTCATGATTATTTGAGGACAATGTTATTTTGCTATCTTTAAGACAGCAATGCCTGTGAGGCTAGATGATCCCAACTCCTAATGCCTTTTGAGATTTTATGTGATTTTATGCCATTTTTAGTTCCTCTGCCTTATCCCAGTTAGCTGTCACTTTTTGCTGCTCTCAGCAACCTTGACTCCAGCCCATCTCATTATTCTCTAATTCGTTGCTTGGTTCTGATGTGGATCAGGAAACTATACAAATGCTCCTTTGCCACAGGGTCTCACATTTTAGCAAATGAACCAATGCACACAAGTTAGAGTGTGAGAGTTTAAACAACTACTTTGGTTGAGACTTTCTGAGTTTATGTCTTGGCTGAGTTTTGGATAGAAATAGACTTGGGGATATGAGAGGTAAGAAAAAGTCTAAAAACTGTAAAAAATAAAACGTGGACAAGTTCTCATGACATATTTAGGAAAACTTATCAGTACATAAATATCATAGAAACCAATTAAAGGGGGTCAGAAGTAGATGACATCAAACGTTTATCTGGAGTTCTAAGAAAGAGGGTGGCATACTGAGAGCTAGAAATTTGTTGTGTGCTCTGAGGGGTGGGGAGAAAAGCTAACTGAGGTGAAGGGCAGCATTCTTGGGTTGCATCTCCCCAGATTCTGAGTGAACAATGATGCGCTCTCTTGTCTACACCCAGATTCTTTTGGAAAAAGCCTGCCAGATTCAGTGCTAATTTTGGTTTAGTTTCCCAAAAAGGATAAAGTGTCCAAGCCAGAACTCTTAGTTTCTCTCCCCTCCTACCTATTCTTTTCTTGGTTTTCTGTCTTTCAGTGAGTGCCTCTAACCATCTATCAAGAGGCTCAAGCCATCATCAAGGAGGCGTCATGGAGCCCTCTTTTCCTCTTACTTCCCTCACTTGACATCAGCATATCTTGCAAACTTTACCTCCAAATATACCTCAAATCTACTGGCTTCTCTCTGCCCTCACTGTTACTACCCTGCTCCAAGCTGCCATTATCTCCCACCTGGACTATCACAACAGCCTTCTTATTTGTTCTAATTCCTTTCTTGCTTTCTCCTCCCTTTCCTCAAGTTATTCTCTACACAGTAGCCAGAGTCATGTTTTTAAACTATAGCAACATCACATCGCTCTCCTCTTCAAACCCCCAAAGGGCTCTCATCACGCTTAGGATAAAAGGCAAACACCTTGCCATGTTCTATCAGGTGTTATACTTTTTTTTAGACGGAGTCTCACACTGTCGCCCAGACTGGAGTGTTGTGGTACGAACTTGGCTCACTGCAACCTCCATCTCCCGAGTTCAAGCGATTCTCCTGCCTCAGCCTCCTGGGTAGGTGGGACTACAGGAATGCACCACCATGCCCAGATAATTTTTGTATTTTTAGTAGAGACAGGGTTTCACTCTGTTGGTCAGGCTGGTCTCGAACTCCTGACCTCGTGAACCGCCTGCCTCGGTGTCCCGGAGTGCTGGGATTACAGGCGTGAGCCACCGTGTCCGGCCAAGGTGCTACACTTGGCACCTCTCTGTTCTTGCTCACTTCACTCCAGCCTCACTGGCCTTCTTTCTGTACCACGCCGTTTCTCTGTGCTAGGTGCTACTTCTTTCTCCAAATACTGTGTGGTCCCTCTTGATCACATCACCTTGCTATTATTTTTATCACACCACTTACCTCCACCTGGAGGGTTTTTGCACATTACACTTGTTTGTTTTTTGTGTCTTTCACCACTGAGGGGTAAACTCCTCAAATGCAGGGACTTTATATGTCTTGTTTAGTATCTGTCACCGGAGTCTGAAATTTCCTGGTACCTAGTAGGTGCTCAATGAATGTTTACTGAATGAATGAATGTGAAAGACTTTTTGAACACTACTCGACTATTAAAAACACAAAATGAGTTTTATTCTCTGTTTGCTGGTGTGTGTGTGTGTGTGGGTACGCGCGCGCGCGCGCGCATTTGTGTGTGCTTGAGAATGTTCGCCCCTGTAGCTTAACCTCTTGGCCAACTGGTCATCACCTCTCATTATTATCATACATTTATTTAACAGGAAACAAATACTCCAATTCTTCGGTTAGCCTTAAAAGAAACATTTCTAGTGCAGAAAATTTTAGCTCAAATGTTCTTTTCCTGTGCAATGCAATTAGCCCATCGGTTGATAAGTGTAAATGGCTGATAGCAGATTGCTTCCAGATTTGATGGGGGTTAACTAATTAAAAAGCAGGAAGACACTGGGAACTTAGAAAGCCTCAGTTTTAGAGAGGTCAAGATGAGAATAGAGCAAGCTTCTCTGTCCCTGCCTTTATAACTTTGTTTAAAGCGGTTTCCATCTTGACCTACAAATAAATATCCAAGGACAGACAATAGCTGTGCATTTCTTTACCTGGGTGTGCAATGGCACAGCAGAGTTCAGACAACACAACTGAGCCATATTATACAACCAGCACATCTCCACTGGGCCGTATTATGGAGCTGAAGATTAAAACCCATATGAGAAAAACTTGGATTCAAGACACAAAGTAAGAAAAAATGAAGCTAATAATGGCTCTTCTATCGTGCAGTGTTTTGACATTTTTCAACTATAACCATCATCTAATATGAGTTTCATAAGCATTCTCTAAACTATATAGATTAGTCCACCATGAACCTAATTTTCACCGAAGCATATCAAAGACTCACGCCTTGGAAGAGAATATAAATATTATCTGGTCTAACCTAGCATTCAATTCATGATTTATTCTGGCAACTTCTACAAGAGTCATTCCACCTTAGCTCAGATGCTTGTTGCATACTTTCCCCAAAATAGCTCCATCTGCATCACACTTGAAAGAAAATTTCTGAGTAAGTCACTTATTTAAAGGACAATGCCATTTTTAAAACATGTTAATAATCATACCTAAAAAAGACAAATAACATGATGACAAAATAGTTAAGATTCTTGGAAAAGCAGCAACTTCTTTCAGCCTTGGTATCTCTTCTTTCAGAGCGAGTGCAATCAAAACAGTTCCAACCTCCTCAGTGTATGAAATACCACATGTAAAAGGGGTCAGCACAGTTCTCGACACACAGAATATGCAAAGCACATATTAGTTGCCTGTAGCATTAGTATTATTAGCGGTATAATTTGTTATAAATGAAATAATACCACAGAAGCAAGGGACTGGGTCTTCTATGCTTGTCAGGTTTTTTTTTTTTTTTTTTTTTTTTTAGACGGAGTCTCACTCTGTTGCCCAGGTTGGAGCGCAATGGCGAGATCTTGGCTCACTGCAACCTCCACCTCCTGGGTTCAAGCAATTCTCCTGCCTCAGCCTCCTGAGTAGCTGGGATTACAGACGTGCACCACCATGCCCAGCTAATTCATATATTTTTAGTAGATATGGGGTTTCACCATGTTGCCCAGGCCGGTCTCAAAATCCTGACTTCAGGTGATCCACCTGCCTCGGCCTCCCAAACTGCTAGGATTACAGGCATGAGCCACCGCACCTGACTGTCAGGATTTGAGGAAGTTGCTAATTGAAAATAAACAAGTTGAACTATACCAAATGGAGGAAAAGCAAAAAGTTAATAAACTTTAGTAATTTTAGGCCAAATATCAGATTTAATTTTAAAAGAATGAGCATTTTGGGGTGGAATAAATATAGGGTGAGCATGGAGGCAAGAGTGTAAAACTCAGTTCACTTCAAAGTTCTTCTGATCTATCAAGCCAGACCAATACATTGGAGTTCTGTTTTCTTCTCTTCCTTTTTTGTTTGTTTGTTTGTTTGTTTGTTTTTTGGAGTTCCATTTTCTTAATGGCAGTTTCCTTTTTTTCTTCTCATAAAGGATAACTGCTAACATTTGAAAATACGTGGCTGGGCGCGGTGGCTGATGCCTGTAAACTCAGCACTTTGGGAGGCTGAGGTGGGTGGATCACCTGAGGTCAGGAGTTCTAGAACAGCCTGGCCAATATGGTGAAACCCCATCTCTACTTAAAAAATACAAAAATTAGCTGGGCGTGATGGTGGGTGCCTTTAATCGCAGCTACTTGGGAGGGTGAGGCAGGAAAATCCCTTGAATCCAGGAGGCAGAGGTTGCAATGAGCCGAGATCATGCCGCGGCACAGAAGCCTGGGCCACAAGAGCGAAACTCTGTCTCAAAAAAATAAAAATAAAAATAAAAATAAAAAAAGAAAGAGAAAAAGAAAAAAGGAAGGAAGGAAGAGCGAGAGAGAGAGAGAGAGAGAAAAGAAAAGAAAAGAAAAAGAAAGAAAGAAAGAAAGAAAGAAAGAAAGAAAGAAAGAAAGAAAGAAAGAAAGAAAGAAAGAAAGAAAGAAAAGAAAAGAAAGAAAGAAAGAAAGAGAAAGAAAGGAAGGAAAATATGTAAGGACAAATATCTTTTTTTTTTCTTTTCTTTTCTTTTTTGAGACAGGGTCTTGCTCTGTTGCCCAGGCTGCAGTGCAGTGGTGTGATCTTGGCTCACTGTAACTTCAATTTCCCAGGCTTAGGTGATTCTATTGCCTCAGCCTCCCAAGCAGCTGAGACTACAGGTGTGTACCACCATGGCTGTCTGGTTTTTGTATTTTTTGTAGGGATGGGGTTTTGCTCTGTTGCCCAGCTGGTCTTGAACCCCTGACCTCAAGCAATTCTCCTGCCTTGGCTTCCCAGGGTGTCAGGATTACAGGCGTGAGCCACTAGGCCCGGCCTGACACATATCTTTATGTTGAGTTTTCTGTTAATGAAATGTAATTTGTTTTGAAAAAATCCAGTTATTGATTGTGAGGCAGTACATGAAATTATTGTGAGGGAAATAGCAGAGTTGAGGAAAAATCTAGAGTTTTTTTGTATTTGAGAGAGGATTTGCTATCTTTTAAATTAATCTAGATTGCTTTTAATTTTAATTTAATTGTCTTTCTTAGGAAAGAGAAAATTCATTTGAAGAAGATAGCTGATGTCCTATTAAGGGAAGATAGCCTATCTTTTCTTTCTTTTCTAAAAACACAATCTGTGCATCTGGGGAAAAGCAAATGAACAGGAAAAAAAACCAAAGCTCAAATAATGACTGCTGTCTATGAAATCAGAGTCCATGCTGGTTCCGTCATGGCAGATTGAGCCCCTGTTGTTAGCTCAGTCAGTCCCTCACAGCCTGTGTGCACTTGCATGCCTGAGTGTGTTTGTACACATTTTAAACCTCTTACTCTGCTTTGATATGATTTCAAACCTACAAGGATTGCAAAAGTGGTTTAAAGAACTCCCATAGACTCTTTATCCAGGTTCTCCAATTGTTAACACTTGGCCCCATTTTGTCTCCTTCCTTGTCTATGTTTAAAAGAATATCTATTAACCCTTTCTACTAGTAAGCAGAATTCAGCTATAGTAGGAATGATCCAAGAGGCCGGCTTCTCAATAGAGTATCAGGATTAGATGCTCCCCTTCCCTCCCTGACACCTGCCCAGACTCCCACAACTATGCAAGATACCATCAGTACTTGAGATCAATACTACCCTCTATCCATTTCCCTGAGAGTTAGTTGTTGGCTCTCAAGACCTTCCTGCTAGCATCACCCCAACCCCCATCCACATCCTCATCATTTCAGAAGAAACAGGACAGAAATCTGGTCTCATCATTTTGAAAAGTTGCCAATCCGCAAGCGATAAAAGCACCAACTTAATAATAGGGGAAGCAGTTTTTATTCTCATTCTACCCATGGCTCATATAAATAGCATCAGATATTACATAATAATAGGACACTGTATCTACAAATCTATTCAGGGATAGAAAGAGCAGACAGAAGATGAAAGATATAGCCAGGAAGCAAAAAAGAACAGTTTCACTCATAGCGGCTTGTGATAGCCAGATTGTCAAAATATTTTTCAATCCAAAGGAACAGATGGGAATAATAGACAGAAATGCTGTTCCATTTTCAGAGCACAAAAGAAATATTTAAATTTGGATGAACACATTTTGGACTTTCTAAAACAGTTCAAGGTATCAGTAATGAGATCATGGACTATTGATAGAAGAGGAAGCATCATGAGTATGGGCTGATTTGACCTTAAGAACAAAAAACTTGCACAGTTCCTACTAATTTCAACCTAATTTGTTTCTCATGAACACCACAAAACTGACAATGCCAAAGATAAAAATACGTATGTCACTGATGTCTTCCAAGGGGAATATTACAGAAAATATTAGGGTTCTGCTACAGCTTAAGCTCCAGATGAGCACATGAAATTATGCATATGCACTGCACATCAGTTACAAAATTAAAAAGCAACATCCCTGAAATCTATAGAATACTATACCTGCTGGCCCAAACCCAGAGGTAGACATGAACATTTCTAAGGGATATTTATACCTGTTGCCTCTACGTGACACAATCCATGCTGTGACTCCTTTCTAGCAGCCTAGCATGGTTGATAATATGTAGCCGCCTCTCAGAGATGTTGGGACAGTGGACATAGACTGCCCTTTGTCTGCCTCAGAGTTCAAGTAGACATGCAAGGTGCAGTAGACCATCTAATACATGAAAAAACTCAATCATTTCACTAATATGAAATGAAAACTAGTTAACATGCACAAAGCCGGTCCTGGCGCAATATAATATCCTGCTGTGCCTTATGAATTGACAAAGTTTGCATCTTATGCAACAGAGATTGCATAGGGTTTTGGAGCAAACGCTAGGTTTTTAGCCATCATTAGGGATTTGACTCTTAACCATATCAAAACCAACAAAACCCAACTCTTCAGAGTCTTGCTTTCTCTTATTTGTTAATTAAGGAAAATAGGTACTCACCCCATGAAGTTATTGTAAAGAATAAGTGGGATAATAAGTCTAAAAAGCTTTTGCCACCAGATACTGCTATACAGGCAATCAATGTCATCGATAGTAATCCACATGCATTACTGTTCTCTTACATTTTGTAGAAAGGAAATCCAGGTGGCATGCATTTAATATGTGTTTTAGAGTAGTGTAATCTGAACAGAGAAGTAGCTCGAACAGCAAAGGGACAATGCTGGAAAGTGACAAGCTTCTCGATAACTGACAAGGTCCTGTTGCCTTGTCTCTGGCCACTGGTGTCTTGGTTGGTTCAAATATTGGAGCCTCGTGGAAAAAAAAATCTGTGTGCTTTTGAAACTAAGTCAGTGTGTATTTAACGTCATCCAAAAGGATGTAGGCAGGGATGAGGGAAATCAAGAATTATTCATTTACTCATGAATTCAAAGTCTATCCATTGAGTGTCTGCTGTGTTCCTGGTACTTGACTGAGGTCTAAATACAGAGCCAGGGACCAGTGAAGCCTTGTCTCTGTCCTCTTATAGGGAATAGCTACTACTTCATATTTACCACCTCATTCCCAGCATAAAAATCATTTATAGAAAGTACTTGTATGTTCATCGCAAAAGTTTTTTTCCTCAATATTATGAAAGAGATGATTAGCTCTGCTTAAATATTGTGGAAGTTAACCTAAAATATAAATGAGTGGTGAGAGACATTCTGAGTTCAGGAGGGAGATTTGGCAAAGAAATCACAGGCCACAGCTGTGAGAAGTACACAGGATTATCCCCTTATTCCCCTCTTGATCTAGGGCTTTGTGTCTGTTCCTCCTGCTTACAGGTTACTGTAAGGTGCTTCCAACAGCATCTTCATGAGTCACCCTTTTCATTGGGAAAGGTTTCATTAATGCTAGGGCTTAACCTAGTTTTATTTTTTCCACCACCCTTTTCAAATTCTATTTTCCCAGATTCTACCGTGGTAGGTGCCCTCCATAACAGTGCCTATTGACCTCCTTCTCCTGGTATTCCCACTCTGTGTAGTCCCCTCCCTCACTGCACCAGGGTTGGTTTGTGTAACTAATAAACTATGACAGAAGTGATGACATACCACTTATGAGATTAGGCTAAAAAACATGAGGTTTTGACATGGGGCTCTTTCTATTTTGGGATGACAAGATGGAAATTCTGTCTGGACACCCTTATGGAGAGGTGCATGTGGCCAGGAACTGAAGCTGCCTGCAAACCACCATGTGAATGAAGTGAACCATCAGCCCCTTCAGATGACCACAGCCGTGGCCAACAGCTTGATTGACACCTCATGAAAGGACCTGAGCCTGCATTACCAGGAAAACCACTCCTGGATTCCTGACTCTCAATAGCTGTGTAAAATAGTGAATGTTTGTTGTTTTATTCTGCTAAATTTTGGGATAATTTGTTATATGGCAATAGATAACTAACATACTTAACCTTCAAACTTCAACTCCAACTCTTCTGATCCCCAAAAGTCTTTTTCCTGATTATACCGGGTCATAGCTCTCTGCTAACCTTTTTACCCACTGCCTCTTCATCTCCTTTCAAAAGCATGATTGCTAAAATAACTTCAGCTACCAATTACTGAACAATGGCTGTGTGCCAGGTACCGTCCTAAGCAATGTACATATATTATTTCCATGTGTTCTCAAGGGTCCTGTAGGGTAAGTATTTATTTTTCCCATTTCGAATGAGAAGTTTGAGACTTGGAGGCATTTAGTAAAATCTCACTCAAGAAAGAAGTCGGTGTTTGAGCCAAATCTTTTTAGCTGCAGTCGCATCCCTTGAACACTACATCACATAAAACTGTCACAGCTGTGTGAGTCCTCTTGAAGTCTTTGTATCTGAGACAGGGAAAATATAAATGGAGAGAAGCCACCATGTGTAGAGCTTATGCACAGTGGCAGGAGTGGGAAGAGAAGTGAGAAGTTTTATGTAATCCATCATTTGGGCATTTAGCTTATGACACAATGTTGCCCTCCCCAACTTATGTCTCATAGGATATCTTTAGATTAAAGAAATAACATGAAAATTAAAGAACTAACAATTCTGCATGAGGCTTTTCTAAATCATGGAAGAGTATGCCAAAACTCCATAACATTACCTTTCTTCATAGTAAAGTTTTTGTTATAGAAATCAATAAGAAGCCTAATACAAGCCAATTTCACCTTTGAATATGCATGTCAAAATTCTAAATCAACATAAACCAACAAAATCCAATAGCACATTAAGAAAATAACACAACATGATCAAATGGGGTTTATTTATTCCGGGATTTCAAGGATCACTCAACATTAGAACATCTATTCATAGAATTCACATATTACTATTAGATGTAAGGACAAAAATGTATAAAAAGCTTTAGAAACTAGTTTTATCAATCATTTCTACTTGTAAAAACAAATACACTACAACAGTGGTTCTTATTCAGGGGTTCTGCAAGATCAAAATTATTTCCATAAAGATAGGAAGACATCACTGCCATGTTCTCAGAAATATACAGTAGATTTTCCCAGATATTGTGATGACATGTATATAGCAAAGGAACCGAATGGAGAAAGAGACAGGTAAATGGAGCTGCCTTCTAGTAAGCTTAAGATTAAATTGATTTGCAAAAGTATAAAACAGTACCACTCTTCCCGCTAATTTTCCCTTGGAAAAGGTGCCAATTTTTCATTAAAATTATGCTGATTGTGTTATTTTTATTTATTTATTTTTTTTTTTTGAGATGGAGTCTGGCTTTGTCGCCCGGGCTGGAGTGCAGTGGCCGGATCTCAGCTCACTGCAAGCTCCGCCCCCCGGGTTCACGCCATTCTCCTGCCTCAGCCTCCCGAGTAGCTGGGACTACAGGCGCCCGCCGCCTCGCCCGGCTAGTTTTTTGTATTTTTTTAGTAGAGACGGGGTTTCACCGTGTTCGCCAGGATGGTCTCGATCTCCTGACCTCGTGATCCGCCCGTCTCGGCCTCCCAAAGTGCTGGGATTACAGGCTTGAGCCACCGCGCCCGGCCCTGATTGTGTTATTAAGTGATTGGTTTCCTATTGCTATCTTACATGAAAAAATAAATATTTAAAAATTCATTGGTTTTACTGTTGAGGCTGATAAAACCTGTATAAGCAAAGACACTTCAGGATACACAATGATTTTTAGGAGTGAAAAGAAATAATAAGACCAAAAAATAGTAAGACCATTTTCAAATTTTCAAAATTTGAAAATGATAGCTGTGTAAGATACAAATGTAAGGTTCCAGTTTCTTAATTCTATACATAGTTCCTTTAAAAAAGATACAACAGAAAAGGAAATCTCATGTATAACAAGAGTTTTTTTTTTTTTTTAAAAGAGCGAAACCTAACAAGAAATGCATGAAATATGCACAAGAAAAATCTAAGATGTTCCTGAATAACACAGAAGTCGGTAAGAACAAATGCTTAGGATGACTCAGCTTCAGAAAAAAACTCAATTCTCCCAAGTTTTCTATCAGTTTATAACATTCGAATGCCAAAAAGGGTTCTTTTCTGGTGTTAGACAATTGATTCCAAAGATCACATCGCAAAATAACTAGGAAAAACCTAAAATGAAGAGCAACAAGTAAAAGGGGTATTGGGATTGGGAGGGTCTAGACTTAGGAGACATAAAACACTAAAATCTAAACAGTGATGGGTGGAAGGTGGTATCTCCAACCCAGATGATGTCTTTGAACCATTTTGTTGCCTGTGTAAGGAACTCATCATCCATTTCCTAGTACAGGCCTCGCTAGCATATTTCAATGACAATTCCCTAAGTCTTCCCTCCTTTCTTTCATTCTAATTTTTTCAGAATAATTCTACCATGTGGTATGAGATTTCCAGAGAGGTGTATCTCTTAAACAGATCAATTCCATTTTGCCTTTAATTACATTTGTTTCATTCAACGAGTTATCCCCTTCGTTTTCCTTGGTTTATTGTAAGTTCTACCTTACTCATCCTAATGACTTTCCTCTGTGATCTGTCATGTTAACCTCAAGGCCTGGCTTTGAGCAGCATCCTGAGTTAGTGGAAGGAATCCTGAGCTGCAGTTCAGAACACCTGGGTTCATTCCTGGTACCTCTCAAAGAAAAACAAGTCCTAGGGGGAAATAAAACAAAACTCAGTATCTCTACACTTCAGTTTCCTTATTTATGAAATGAGGACAAAATTAATGCCAACTGATATGGTTTAGATATTTGTCCCCTCCAAATTTCATGTTGAAGTGGAATCCCCAGTGTTGGAGGTGGGGTCTGGTGGGAAGCGTTTGGATCATGGGGGTGGATCCGTCATGAATGGCTTAGCACCCTCCCCTTGGTGATGAGTGAGTTCCCCAGAGGTCTGGTTGTTTAAAAGTGTGTGGCATCTCCCCTTCTCTCTCTCGCTCCTGCTCTCACCATGTGATGTGCCTGCTTGCCCCGTTGCCTTCCACTATGATTGTAAGCTACCTGATGCCTCACCAGAAGCAGCTACTGGAGCCATGCTGCCACAACCTGCAGAACCATGAGCCAATTAAACCCCTTTTCTTTATAAAGGATTTAGTTTCATGTGTTCCTTTATAGCAATGCAAGAGTGGTAGAACACACCAACCTAACAGAGTAATGTGAAACTAAAAAGTGAGTTTACATATGATCACATTCCACACCAGTGCTGGATTTACCAAGCGGCAGGAGGGTGTTGTGATAAAGAGTATGGGTCCTGGGACCAGAACACCTGCCTTAAGTAACAGCTTCCTCGTTGAGTACTTGTGGAACTTTGCACAACTTACATGTGCCATGTCTGAGATTCCTTATCTGTAAAGAGAAAGGATAACAGTAAAGGCATATCTCATTTTTTTGTGCTCTGATTCATTGTTCTTCACAGATATTGTGGGTTTTCATTTTGTTCTTTTGACAGATTGAAGGTTTGTGACAACCCTGTGTCCAGCAAGTTGACTGGCCAAGGGCATATATCTGCTTTATATCTTTGAGTCACATTTTGGTAATTCTAGTAAATATTTCAGACCATTTCATTATTATTGTATCTGCCATGGTGCTCTGTGATCAGTGATGCTTGATGTTATCGTCATGATTGTTTTGGGGTGCCACAGGCCATTCCCATTCAAGATGGCAAACCTAGTTGATAAATATTGTGTGTGATCTGACTGCTGTGTCTTGCACTCTTCAGGCTTCCCTATTTTCTGAGCTACAACAATATCAAAATCAGGCCAATAAAAACCCTACAATGACTTCTAAGTGTTCAAGTGAAAGGAAGAGTCCCAAGTCTCTCATTTTAAATAAAAAACTAGAAAATATTAAGCTTAGTGAGGGAAGCATGTTGGAAGCTGAAACAGGATCAGAGCTAAGACTTTTGAGCCAAACAGCCACGTTGTGAATACAAAGAAAAAGTTCCTCAAAAGCACTTGAAAAGTGTTACTCTAGTGAACACACAAATGATAAGAAAGCAAAAGAGCCTTACTGTTGATAGGAAGAGGTTTGAGTGGGCTACATAGAAGATCAAAGCAGCCAAAACATTCCCTTAAACCAAACCCTAATCCAGAGCAAGGTCCTAAGTCATCAATTCTATGAAGGCTGAAAGAAATAAGGAAGCTGCAGAAGAAAAGTTGGAAACTAGCAGAGGTTGGTTCATGAGGTTTAAGAAAAGGAGCCATCTCCATAACATAAAAGTGCAAGATGGAAGCAGCAAGTGCTGATGGAGACGCTGCAGCAAGTTATCCAGATCTAGGTAGGATAACTGATTTTCGATGTAGACAAAAGAGCTTTCTATGGGAAGAAGATGCCATCTAAGACTTTCATAGCTAGAGAGGAGAAGTCAATGCCAGGCTTCAAAGCTTGGAAGGACAGGCTGACTCTCTTGTTATCGGGTAATGCAGCTGGTGATCGTAAGTTGAGGCTAATGTTCATTGATCGTTCTGAAAATTCTAGGGCCCATAAGAATTATGCTAAATCTACTGTGCCTGTGCTCTACAAATGAAACAGCAAAGCCTGGATGACAGCAGATCTGTTTACATCGTGATTTACTGAATATTTTAAGCCCAGTGTTGAGACCTACTGCTCAGAGAAAAAGATTCCTTTCAAAATACACTCACTCACTGATAATGCACCTGGTCACCCAAGAGTTCCGATGGAGATGTACCAGGAGATAATGTTGTTTTCATACCTGCTAACACAACATTTAATCTGTAGTCAATGGATGAAGGAGTAATTTTGACTTTCAGGTCTTATTACTTAAGAAATGCATTTGTAAGGCTACAGCTATTGTAGATGATCAGATTCCTCTGATGGAACAGGGCAAAGTAAATTGAAAACTTTCTGGAAAGGGGTCATCATTCTAGATGCCATTAGGAGCATTTATGATTCACGGGAGGAGTCAAAATCTTAACATTAACAGGAGTTTGGAAGAAGCTGATCCCAGCTCTTAGGGATGATTGAGGGATTCAAGACCTTGGAAGAAGTACTTGCAGATGTGGTGGAAATAGCAAGATAACTAGAATTAGAAGTGGAGGCTAAAGATTTGACTGAATCGTTGAACCTCATGATAAAGCTCGAACAAAGGGACAGTTGCTTCTTATGGAAGAGCAAAGAAAGTTGTTTCTTAAGATGAAATCTACTTCGGTGAAGATGGTGTGAACATTGTTGAAATGACAACAAAGAATTTAGAATATTATATAACCTTAGTTGATGAAACGAGGACAGGGTTTGAAAGGATGTATTCCAATTTTCAAAGAAGTTCTACTGTGGGTAAAATGCTATCAAACAGCGTCACATGCTACAGAGAAATCTTTTGTGAAAAAGAGTCAATTGATGTGGCAAAGTTTATTATTGTTTTATTTTAAGAAGTGGCTACAGCTACTCCAACCTTTAGCAACCACCACCCAGATCAGTCAGCAGCCATCAGCACTGAGGCAAGATCTCCCACCAACAAAAACGTTACAACTTGCTAAAGGCTCAAATGATTGTTATCATTTTTCAGTATTAAAGTATGTTTAAATTAAGGTATGTGCATTGTTTTTTAGATATAATGCTATTGCACACTTAACAGACTACAGTATAGTATAAACATAACTTTTATATGCACTAGGAAACCAAAAAATGTGTGTGATTTACTTTATTGTGATATTTGCTTTGTTTCTGTGGTCTGGAATTTAACCCCAAATATCTCCAAGGTATGCCTATACTTCCTGTAGTTGTTGTGATTATTATATGGTAATTTATATAAAGTGCCAGAAATAAAACCTGGTACCTGGTGAATGTTCTCTAGGCACGAATAAACTCATTGTTATTATCTACTGCCCATCTTTTTTCCCAACCTGGTGAAGACAGAGGTATTGATCCTCCAATGTTGCCTCTGCTCTGTGGAAAAGACCTTCAGGGACCCAAGACTATAGAACCTCACCCTTTCCTCTCACAACCAAAGGTAAGTAAGAGCCAAACAAGACACAAAGGAAATTATCAACATAAACATTACCTTTCCCTGGCTCTAAGGCACACAAGCAGCAACTCAGGCTCAGGGATTCCTGGCAGTTTTGTGTTGCTTTAAGTGGCAATTTTCTGGAAGGTGAGACTTGCTGAAGGAAAAGACCAATGTTAAGTCATCTGGATCACAAGCAACATTGTCTGTGATTGCCCTCGTCAGTGTGTGTTAAGAACTGGTGGTGAAATATCAAGTATTAATGAAGGTTGCTAAGTAATCACACAATTACACAAATCTTTTCAAGTGCATTTTTTAGTATTTTTAAATAATGAGGTAAAATGTAGGACATCATATGACTAACTAAGGTAACGTAACTACACGCATGTTTTAAGAGATTTCTAGGCGTGATTTTCTCAGAAAAAAATAAATATATCATTTCCCAGGGAAAATATTGCCTGTTTTGGAGAATGTATCAAAGTTGCAATCACTTCTCTTAAAGTAGTAAATAAAGAATAGCTTTCTCAGGAACTACTACAGTGGCATACAGACATTTTTAGGGGAATTGCTTCTTCAAGATAACCAAGCATGTTAGCAACATGCAATAATTATAGCAAAAATTATATTATTTATATTATGATAACACTCAACCATAAGATAAGATACAACTTCTTGGTCCAGATTAATACGAAAGCTACATACCCAACATTTGAGATAATGAAGCCAATGATGGGAATCAATTGAAAATTTAACACCACTCCTCACAGTAACAAGAGTCAGAAGCACAAACAATATCACTTGCAAAAATTGGTTCAATCTGTGAACTGATGAAAGGCAGCAGTCATTACATGTACTACCAGATTTCAAAGCATGCTCTGGCTGGGCGCGGTGGCTCACGCCTGAAACCCCAGCACTTTGGGAGGCCGAGGCGGGCAGATCACGAGGTCAGGAGATCAAGATCATCCTGGCTAACACGCTGAAACCCTGTCTTTACCAAAAATACAAAAAATTAGCCGGGCGAGGTGGCGGCGCCTGTAGTTCCAGCTACTCGGGAGGCTGAGGCAGGAGAATGGCGTGAACCTGGGAGGCGCAGCTTGCAGTGAGCCGAGATGGTGCCACTGCACTCCAGCCTGGGTGACAGAGCAAGACTCTGTCTCAAAATAAATAAATAAATAAATAAATAAATAAATATAAAAATAAAATAAAAAATAAAGCATATTCTTCATTTTAGAAATGGCAAATATGTGAAAATCCATGCTGATTATGAAACATACAAAAAACATTCAGGAATGTTCTCTTGAGAACACTTCTGGAACCTCCTTTCTGGAGCTATTTCAGAGAAACGTCACATATACATTTTTGAGGCTGAACAAAGATAATAATTGACAGAGACAATTTAGATGATTGCTTTCGCTGTGTGAAAATCACACCCTGGTCTTACTAAATACCACATCACTGGCTAAAAGAGAATCAGGCATTAATTGTACATGCAAAATCACGGACTCTGATCATGGGAAAAGATGGTCTACCAAGGAGGAAGCTGCACTCTTAATAATATAACTAGAATTAAAATCTCTAACTTTTTTTCCTCCCTCTTGGTCATCTATTCCCAGTTTGCTTAATTTCATATAAATCTGTAATGTATCTAATTTTAAAATTTGAATTCAGAAAACAAGCGTTATGCACCATCTCTTTTTATTAAGTTGGCTGGAATATAATGCTCTCAAATTTCAATCCGAGTTCCTTTAATCAATAACACTTCAATTTCACCCTCTCCTAATGCAAAGCACTGAATAGTAGGGGACAAGATCCAAGTAATGACTCAGGAGAGGAGACGCTACTCCTTGTCTGGACTTTTCAGATGGCAGAGATCTCCCTGCCATGTGATGCCATCCACTGGACAATTAGAAGGATGAAAACAGTTTTCATTCAGACAAAATCTGCCTCCTTTTATCCAAAGCAAAGCAGGCTAATCTTACTCCTTTTTTTTTCAATTATACTTTAAGTTCTAGGGTACATGTGCACAACGTGCAGGTTTGTTACATACGTATACATGTGCCATGTTGGTGTACTGCACCCATTAACTCATCATTTACATTAGGTATATCTCCTAATGCTATCCCTCCCCCCTCCCCCCACCCCATGACAGGCCCCGGTGTGTGATGTTCCCCTTCCTGTGTCCAAGTGTTCTCATTGTTCAGTTCCCACCTATGAGTGAGAACATGTGGTGTTTGATTTTTTTGTCCTTGTGATAGTTTGCTGAGAATGATGGTTTCCAGCTTCATCCATGTCCCTACAAAGGACATGAACTCATCTTTTTTTATGGCTGCATAGTATCCCATGGTGTATATGTGCCACATTTTCTTAATCCAGTCTATCATTGATGGACATTTGGGTTGGTTCCAGGTCTTTGCTATTGTGAATAGTGCCACAATAAACATACATGTGCATGTGTCTTTATAGCAGCAGGATTTATAATCCTTTGGGATACCATACACTCTGCATGTTCTGACTATTTCCAGGCACAGCAGAAGCATGCCTACCTTCATCTCAGATGTTATGGGCCAACCAGAGGATTTAAGGGTATTTTATCCACAATTTTTCAGAGTATAAATGTGATACCTTCTCTTTATAGAAAATTAAAATTGCCTATGATACCAAATATCCCAAAAGAGTTACAATCAATATTCAGTATATTATCTCTTAACTGTTTAGGTATCTACTTTTACAAACAAAATTGGGATCATATTACATATAATTTTATATTTAGATAATTTCTTCCTTTTCTTCTTTGTTTCTTCCTTTTTTTTTTTTTTTTTTTTTTTTGATGTGGTCTCACTCTGTCGCCCAGGCTGGAATGCAACGGTATGGTCACAGCTCACTGCAGCCTTGACTTCCCGGGCTCAAGTGATTTTATTTCACATTTTAGCATAGTTTTTCTCCACATCTTTCCAATTCTTTAAAATTCTCATTTCGAGTTATATAATTTACTATCTTGTGGATATATCTTATTTAACTACTCCAATAAGTTGAATAGTTATGCTGTTTCAAATGTTAGCTACCTGTTTAATCACTCTAATTTTATTGCATAGCTCTGGACAAGTTAATCTGCTTGTGAAAAAGATTTTAACTTTTTTATTCATACTGTCAAATTCATTTTTATACAGTAATACCAATGCTGACACCTACCATAGCATTTAGAAACACTTGTCTTTCTATTGTTCTTGCCAGGATTGCATACAATTAATTTGAGATTTTAAAATAAAATATATTGAAAAAAATTGTCATCTCTTTGTCTTAATTTATGACTAGAAAGGTTAAACTCTTTTCCCAATTTTTAATAGCCATTTATATATTTTCTTTTATAAGTGGTCAGTTTAAGTCTTTTGTCTATTTTATGTGAAATCACAATACTTCTGAATTGTTTAATTATTTTATACATTCAGAATATCAAAATATATTTGTTCTCTTGCTCCAAGTATTTTCAGATTATTTCCATGCCTTTCAATTATATTTTTAAACACAAAAGTGAGTTTTTAATAAAATGTATTAGCTGCTTATTTTGTGATTTATTCTGCTGTCTTTATGCGTGAAAAGTTCTCTAGATCCTAACATTAGCTCAATGTAAACCTCTATTTTAAAGCTCAATGTAAACTTCTATTTTAAAACAGCTATATTCATAGCTCTACTGTATATCTCATCATAGTATTTGTATAATAATTATACATTTAAGCCTCTGTTCTACTTATTCTGGACTCTGAGTATCTTAGTCAGTGGGGCAGTATTTCTCATCTTTTTGTCTTCAGCCTTTACTGTGCGAAACTATAAACGCTGGCTGAAAGTTATACTAAATGAATGAATCAACAGTGTAATGCACAGATTTTTTTTTTCAGTGAAAATCAAAGAAATGTATCACTTTACTTCCCTTATTCCATTTTTTTCTTGCCAAACTATTGTATTAATAGTATAGTTAGAAAAAAATGTATTCCACAGGAATAACGATATTTTACCATATACTTGTTTGTTTAAAGTACACTACTAATATACAATCATGCTTCAGAACAACATGTGGGGTGTCCACACAACCATGGTGCAACTAATCCTTCAAAAGGGAATTTTGAATTTTTAGCATTCTCTGAAGAAATATTTCGCATGTATTAATTGTTATCCAGGAGAAATCATTGGCAGGATTTCTCATCATAATATTCATAAGGAGAAAAATATTTCTCTTATGATTAGTATGATTTTTCAGAGAAAAAAATATCTGAGTCATTTTTGTGGGACTCTGCTTCTTTTCAAATCACATTGATCAAGTAAAGAATGAATCTACCAAATAAGACAGACAACGCCAAGCACACTGAGTAAAGGAGAGAACCAATACACGCGCTTTGTATTTTACTTCAAGGTCTTGTCTATACGGCATACAAAGACACACAATGAAACAACCATCAGCTTTTCTATATAGGTGGACCTGATGTTAGGTAAGTCAAATTCAGTTTTATCTGCTGATATCACCACATGACGCTGTTTTGTTCTCGGGGTCAGAGATTTTGTTGAGTTCATTATACTCTCCTACGATGTGCCCTCTGTTTCACTTTGTAAAAAAGTTATATCTGTATTTTTTTTTGTTATGTCATGGACTTTATTTTTGAGTAGTTTAGGTTTACAGAAAATTGAGTACAGAGTACAGAGAATTCCCGTAAGTCCCCTCATCCCACCCCAAAGTCCCCTGTATTAGCATCTTATATTGATGTGGTACATTTGTTTCAGTTGTTGAACCAATATTGATACATTAATAGTAATTAAATTCCAGAGCTTGCATTGGGGTTCACGCTTGGTGCTATATACATTGTATAGGCTGTGACAAACCTATAACAATATGTATCCACCATTAAGGTATCTTACAAAATATTTTCACTGTCCTAAAAATCTGTGCTCTCCCTCTTCATCACTCCCTGCTTTCCCTTCAACCCCTCATCTTTTTCCTGTCTCTGTAGTTTTGCCTTTTCCAAAATGTCATAGAGTTGGAATCATAACTAGCCTTCTAAAACTGGTTTCTTTCATTTAGTACGATGCATTTAAAGTCCTTCCATGTCTTTTTGTGGCTTGATAGCTCATCTCATTCTATCACTGAAAAACATTCTGATACGGTTTGGCTGTGTCCCTGCCCAAGCCTCATCTTGAATTGTAGTTCCCATAATCCCCATGTGTCGTGGGAGGGACCTGGTGGGAGGTCATTGAATAATGGGGGTGGTTACTCCCATGTTGTTCTCATGATAGTGAGTGAGTTCTGGAACTGTGAGTCAATTAAACCTGTTTCTTTTATAAATTACCCAGTCTCAGGTATGTCTTTATTAGCAGCATGAGAACGAACTAATACACGTTCCATTGTATGAATATACCATAGTCATTTTTTGAAGGATATCTTGATTGTTTCCATGTTTTGGCAACTACGAAAAAAGTTGTCATAAACATTTGTAGGTTTTTGTGTGGACATTAACTTTTCTATTCATTTGGGTAAATACCAAGGGGTGTGAATGCTATGTTGTGTAGTAACAGTTCATTTAGTTTTATAGGAAACTCCCAAATTATCTTTCAAAGTAGCTGTACCATTTTGCATTTCCACCAGCAGAGAATGAGAGTTCCCAATGCTCCACATCCTCACTGGCATTGGATGTTGCTAGTGTTTTGGATTTTAGTCATGCTAATAGGTGTGCAGTGGTATCCAATTGTTCTTTTAATGTAGCCTTAATGACATGTGCTGTTGAGCATCTTTTTGCTCTCCGTGTATGTTCTTTGGTGCAGTGTCTGTTTAGATCTTTTGCCCATTTTTAACTAGCTGTTTTATTACTATTGTTGAGTTTTAAGAGTTATTTTTATATTTTGGATACCAGTCCAAAATATCAGTTTTTTTTTTTTTTTTTGCTAATATTGTCCCAGTCTGTGGCTTGAATTCTCATTCTCATAACAACGTCTTTTATAGAGTAAAATATTTTAATTTTAATGAAGTCCAATTCATTCGTTTTTATAATATGGATTTATGATTTTTTCTTTTTAGCTTGTAAAAGTAATAGATTATATCAATTGATTTTCAAATGTTGAACCAGTCTTGAATACTTGGGATAATTCCTGCTTCACTGTGGTGTAAAATTCTTCTTGTACATCACTGGATGTGCTATCCTAATATTTTGATGAGGATTTTGCATCTTTGTTCATGAGAGACACTGGTGTGTAGTTTTCCTTGCGATGGCTTTGTTTGTTTTGGGTATTGGGGTAATGCTAGCCTCATAGAATGAGTTATGAGGTAGCCACTCTGCTATTTTCTGGAAAAGATTGTAAAGAATTGATATAATTTGTCCCTTAAATCTTTGCTAGAATTCATCAGTGAATCCATCTGGGCTGGTGTTTCCTGTCTTAGAAGGTTGTTAATTATTGTTTCAATTTCTTCATTTTATTTATTGTTTTTTAAATTTTTGAGACAGGGTCTTGCTGTGTTGCCCAGGTTGGTCTTAAACAACTGGGCTCAACTGATCCTCCTGCCTCAGCCTCCCAAAGTGCTAGGATTACAGGCATAAGCCATCACTCCTGGCCTAATTTCTTTAATTGAATAGACTAATATTTCATAATAGATGTTAAGATGTAGGCCTTCTCATTAATATATATAGACCCATATATATTATCTATTTTCTTGGTAAGCTTTGGTACATTGTGTTTTTCTTTCTTTCTTTCCTGTTTTTTTTTTTTTTTTTTTTCCCTTTTGGTCCATTTCATCTAGGCCCTCAAATTTCTGGGCATAGAGTTGTTTAGAATATTTCATTATTATGCTTTTAGTGTTCACAGAATCAGTAGATATAGACCCTTTTATATTTCTGATATTAGTAATTTGTGTCTTCTCCTTTTATTCCTTAGTTAACTTGGCTAGAGGTTTATTGACTTTATTGGTTTTTTCAAAAAAACAAGTTTTGATTATGTTGATTTTCTCTATATTCTCTTGCCATTCTCATTGATGTCTGCTTTAATTTTTATCATTTCTTCTCTTCTGCTTACTTTGGATTTAACTTGTTCTCCTATTCCTAGTTTCCAAATGTGGAAGTTTAGATTACTCATTTTAGATCTTTCTTTCTTCTAGTACATATACTCAATGATATAAATTTCCCTCTAAGCACTGCTTTCACTGGATCCTGAACATTTTGATGAAGTATATTTTTATTTTAAATTAGTTTGAAATGTTTTTATATTTCTCTTGAGACTGCTTCTATGACCCACGTGTTATGTAGAAGTGTGTTGTTTAATCTACTAGTATTTTGAGATATTCTAGCTGTTTTGATTTCTAGTTTTATATCATTTTGGTCTGAGAACATACTCTGTGTGATTTCTATTCTTCTAAATTTGTTAAGGTGTGTGTTTTGACCCAGAGTGCAATCTCTTCTCCCGTGTGCTGCATGGAGGCTTGAGAAGAACGTGTATTCTGCTGCTGTTGTGTGAAGTGTTCTATGGACGTCAGTCATATCCAGTTGATTGATGGTGTACTTCAGTTAAACCTTGTTCTTAGTTCCTTACTGATTTTCTGCCCGCTTGAACTGTAAATTACTGATAGAGGGGTATTAAAGTCTCAGAATATACTAGCGTATTTATCCATTTCTCCTTGCACTTCTTTCAGTGTTTGCCTCATACTTTGATGCTCTGTTGTTAAATGCATAGACATTAACTATTATTATGTCCTTATGAAGAATTGATCCTTTTGTCATTATGTAATCTTCCTCTTTATCTCTGATAATTTTCCTTGCTCTGAGGTTGGGTTTGTCTGAAATTAATCTATCTACTCCAGCTTTCTTTTGATCAGTGTTAGCATTTAACTTCATATTTAATGGATTTGTACACACACAGGCACACACATGCGCACGCACACACACATATACACACACACACTTGCTTTGCCAGGCTATTTTATACAAATTTATTTGAAGAAAAAAAGATATATAGGGACATTTATGGGACTATAAGCAAGATAGAAAGACAAGAGACCTTCCAAACAGATAACAAATCCTCTTTCACTCTCTATGCCTTGCTGTAACAAACTGTCCTTGTCTCAGGGTTTACCTATCACCTTTAGGTTAATGAGTTTCAGAATCAATTCTATATCCCAAAACACCCCTCAAATTTTGGTCTCATGTCTACAACTATTGACGAGATCTCTCTCCATCTGAATGTCATGTCATCACACTCAGCATGCCCTAAAACAAACTCACTGTTCCAAATCTGCTACGAACCCTTAGCAAAATCCTTTGCAAATTTCATATGTCCACCATTTTCTCAACTACTCAGACTCAATATTTTGCATTAAGTTGCATGCTACAAAATGTTAGCTTTAGGATAGGGAATTGAAGACAGACTCTCTGCTCTTCAAGAAATCATGGTCTGACAGACGTTAAAACAAGTGTTCTGGTCAGTGTCAACGAAAATGCTACAAAATGCTGATGACATATAGGTTTTAAAAAGCATAAGTAAATCAACTATTCTCACTACTTCGTGATTAGGATTTGCTTAAATTGAATTCAGGAAGAATTCAATGATTATTGTTTCTATATTGAATATTCTGATGAAGTATATTTCCATTTCTCTGCTTAAGCCTTTTTATCCATGACGTCTTTGTTGAATGCTTGGCATGCATTCAACCCTAAACTAACAGGCTTGGGAAGCAAAGAAGGTGATGTAGTTGTTGTTTCAGGAAAGAACTCTGAAAATTATGAATCTCATTCTCTATCCAGTGATTGCCTTTTCTCCATTCTATTTCTGGCTCATGACTTCTAATCTATACTTGAATTTATCATTTGCATCATTAGAAGTTGGCAATGACCTTTAGATAGCTTTGAGTATTAGGAAGCTTTTATGTTGAGATTTTATTTTCCAGTCATTTTCACAGTAGTCATACAGAACCCAATGTGTGATAAACTAATAAACTTTATTCCAAGTCTGCTTAGTAACATTTCAAAGTAGGAAGACACTTTCCATGGGACTTCGCATTCCTAGGGTCACTAATCTTATTAATAATTTCACAATTTTTTTTGTTCTTGCTTTTTTTAGTTTGCCTCCTTACCGCCCATCCATTCACATCTTAACTCCAGCTCGTCCACGTTCTTTTTAGAGTATGGTGTAGAGGATGGGGCACAAAATGCTAAAATTGAGTTTCTTCAGAACTTTGACAACTAGAAGTTTCACTCCAATTTAGCTAGATGTTAAAATCCTGTTAATACAGGCTACTAATGCATTATTCTTTGTGTGTGTGTGTGTATGTGTGGGGCTTCATTAAATTATTGAAGCATTAAATACACAAGTCAACTCAAATACTATATTATCTTTGTCCTGCTACAATCCGGTGTATTTCTCCCACTATATTCTTCAGTAGTTAGTTTCTGGCAATTCTGTCTGGAGTCCTTAGTAAGTGAAGAGTCCTTTTTAGTGTTATGACCTTAATTTTTTTTCTGGAGTAAACGCTGACATACTTAGGAGGCTAACTTTATTTTATAGAGACATTAAGTACTAGAATGATTATTCTGTGTCAATCTGACCTAAAAATGACCTCATGGTGTTTTGAAAGGTAAAAAATCATATTATGTATATATTCTACACTCTAGGTAAAATGCACATAATATATCATATTTCACATTAAACTGACTTTAAGTATATTTTAAAGATTCTGAACTGTTATTTCAAATTTCCCTTTCCCCACTACATTTCTGGCTAATGGCTTCCAATCCATTCTTGAGGTTGGAATAATAAATGCTCGTGTCAAATCGAATCAAATAAAAGTATTCAAAAGGTAAGGTAGCATATCACCTTTACTTGAATTAAAAGCTTCATAAGGATCAGCTGTTATCTGTTATATTTTTTATTGAGAGGTATAATAGCAGAACTGGGAAAGGGAAAGCAAAATGAAAAACATTCAACAAAAACGCTGTTAGGATAACTCCATTTCTGGCTTTTGAAAATAAAGATACTTTATATATTTACGAAGGCAAATCGATTCAGGAAAATATAATTACATAACTTAAAAGTCTTTCCGTTAGATCGCGTCACAGATCTGTGACATTTAAGTATAGAGCTTTTTATTCTAATGGGAATATCAATCTCAAGACTTTTAAAATTGATAGTGATTACTTCATATTTTCTCAATTAACCTTCTGAAAAACCATAACAAAATTTAGACCCTACTTTCTTATCTCTTTTTTGTACTAATAATTTCTGTACACTAAATATGTGTGTATGTGTTTGTGTGTGTATTTTAGAGACAGGGTTTCACTCTGTTACCCAGGCTGGAGTGCAATGGCATGATATAGCTCACTGCAACCTCAAACTCCTGGCCACAAGGAATCCTCTTAGCCTCAGCCTCCTGAGTAGCTAGGATTATAGGCATGCACCATCATACCTGGCTAATGTTTTGTAGAGATGGAATCTCACTATGTTGCCCAGGCTTAAATATAGTTTATATATTAAAAAAATTTTAGGCCAGGCATGGTGGCTCATGCCTGTGATCCCAGCACTCTGGGAGGCTGAGGTGGGAGGATCCCCTGAGGCCAGGAGTTCAAGACCAGCCTGGCCAACACAGTAAAACCCCGTCTCTACTAAAAATATAAAAAATTAGCCGGGCATGGTGGCACACACCTGTGATTCCAGCTATTCAGGAGGCTGAGGCAAGACAATTGCTTGAACCTGGGAGGTGAAGGTTGCAGTGAGGCAAGATTGCACCACTGCACTCCAGCCTGGGTGACAGAGCAAGGTTCTGTCTTTAAAAAATAAATAAATAAAAACAAAAATAAAAAATAAAAATTTAGATCCTTCTTGAAATAATAACATATGTAGGTTGTTACACAAGATCATCATAACTAAACATTGAAGATAGGACTTACCAGGCAGCCCTGTTGGCAATGGCCCTCTAGGGTGTACATTGTATACACATCCCTGGCAGGGCGTTCTACACGTGTTAGTTGGATTTCCCTAGGTCAGGGGTGTGTGGCCTATAATGTATGAAAGATGCCCTGAACTCTGGACTTTTAAAAACAGCAAAAAACATACGAAAACCATGATAAAATACAAAAGGATACCGATAAATACAACCATTTTGTAAAAAGCAAAAGGATATATGAAAACCATGAGTAAAATATAATAAGACACCTATAAACACAGCTATATCCTATGTGGACTATTGCGTTCTAACTATTTATTCTTTCTTTTTGCAGGATAGATATATAAAATCAGGATCTCATTCTTGCTGGAGCTACTTTCTCTGCCTGGATCCACACCACTCTTTAGTTCCAGGCCTGGCTCTCCCACTGCTAGCTCTGAACCTTAGCAAGTCCTATAAATAACATGAGCATCTGTATCTCCCTTCAGAAAACAAATAGTGCAGTCAAACTCACCCTGCTGTGTTTGTGTGACTACGTTCATAAAATGCGACACTGGACTACGAGTTTTAGTAATCAAGGAGTGTGTTTTAGTCCACTTTTTATGCCTGGCCTTAATATAATATCTGGCACATATTGATACAGAATAAAAGGTATCATTACGTGATACCTTTCCATATGTATCCACATGTATCCCATGTATCCCATGATCCATGTTCCATATTATGGGAAGGGTGGCAATGCCCTGTTTCATGAGTTTCAGATTCAACCTTTGAAGGAAACATGTTTTAGCCATTGCATTGGCAGACGGCTCCAGGACTTACATATTTAAATAACAAAAATGTTGGGGGTAAAAGCATTCCCCACACAGTTCAAAAAGTTCCATAGGTGGGTAAAGGAACAATCCCTTTGAAGAGGAAAGTCAACCCAGTCTGACTTATTTCAGGTAAACAGTTTGATAAAGACCAAGAAAGGCTGCTTTGTTCTAAGTCTTGCGTTCCTGCACCTAGAGGACAGATTCTACATTCCAGAATAAAGGCTTAAATAAAAATGCAAACATACAGGAAATAAAAGAGTTCACAAATAAAGGGTACTAAGAGAGAGGGCTCATAGATGAGCAATTAACACCACGGTGACCACATCAGCCTTAAGTCAAGGTCAGCCTATTTCATGCAAAGTATCCCTAAATGGAAGAGTGGAAAGGTAAGGCTGGAGGAAAAGGAGATGACTATGGGAGTGGTCTTCGGAGTTATTCTGGTTGGGACCTCAGAACCAAAGACAAAGGTTGTGATGCTCCTTGATTGTACTCTGCGAGATTCACAGATGTCATTAAAACCATGAAGTATAGGAGCTGCATCTGCATTATCTGTTTCCATATTCCATTTTTTTCTCTATCCTTTTTTGTGCTACTCTCTGTTTCTGTTCATGAAGGAAGCTGAAAATTTATTGTCTTTCACCTGTCAAGTGAGATTGCTAAAGTGATCTGCCAGCTGCTTTTACCCAGGTGATCTCATTTAATGTTCAATCAATAGTGCAAGGTAGGTAGATATAGTTCCATTTTATAAGTGAGACTGCTACATCTCAGAAAGGGCAAATCCCTGTGCACGGTGGGCCTCATAAATAACGGAGTCAGGTCTGTCTGATTCCCAAGCCCAGCTGCTTCTCACTCTGCCCAGGTCTCCCTATTCCCTTTTCTACTGGTCATTGGCTGACATAATAAAACTGGAAGTGGACACAATAGGACAGTCTCTTAGATATGGACATCTTCTGGTGAGGGGCGGTATGCAATATTAGGCCCCAGGCCATACCAGATTAAGCCTCTGGACGGTTTGAGATACTCTCTGGTATTTTCCTACACATGGTCTAGGATTCTAGGTTGCTCAGGTGGCAATAATTTGGTGTTAACATGCAAGGCCTAGCTTCCTAGCTTCACAGATCCTGTCTAGAAGACACTTTAATGTTACAGTGAATACTACAAGGTACAAAGAGTCTTTCATTACAGCCACAGACAGGACAGACTATGAAGAAGAAACTGAGCTATAGAAATACCTATTCACTTTAACTCTGGGATATAGGATTTAGGGTCTAAATATATTAGGATTGATTATGACAACTGCAGAATTCATTTCTAGGGACAAATGTGAAAGTGTAGACATTCTTAGAAAGTATCACAATATTGCTGTTTTCCCCTATGCCACTTTTTCTTCAGGGGGCCTAGTTACCTTAGAAAGTTGTTGTCATTGCTTAGCTAACACTACAGCCAGCGAATAGAGATACAGCTTATGTGTTTGGCTGAGAAAATAGCATTAGGAGCTCTCTTAGGAGAACCTTTCTTTTAATGTCCCTGTCATCATCATCTTTGTCTATTAACTCAGAGTAAGGACCCAAAAGACTAAAAACAAGATAAACACCAGCACCTGTATGGCAGACACAGCCTTTGGACAAGTGTCAGCATTTCACGAGTGCCTGAGATCACTTCCAAATGTTTAAATTTTAAAAATGCCAAGAGGGATTACCTCTAAAGTAATACAGGAAGTTATAATGTAAGAAAAAGAAATGGTTGAAGGTAGGATTGGTTTAGGTAAATGCCATTCTCAGAGGCTCATGACAACCCAAAGCTCTATTTTCCTCTAGAAAATAAGTGATGGCAGCCAGGTGCGGTGGCTCACGCCTGTCATCCCAGCACTTTGGAAGGCTGAGGCAGGCGGATCACAAGGTCAGGAGATCAACACTATCCTTGCTAACACGGTGAAACCCCGTCTCTACTAAAAATACAAAAGATTAACCAGGCGTGGTGGCGGGCACCTGTAGTCCCAGCTACTCAGGAGGCTGAGGCAGAAGAATGGTGTGAACCTGGGAGGCAGAGCTTGAAGTGAGCCGAGATCGTGCCCCTGCACTCCAGCCTGGGGGACAGAGCGAGACTCCGTCTCAAAAAAAAAAAAAAAAAAAAAATCAACCAGGGAGATGGAGCCAGTGGCTTCTGGGTGGTTTCTGCCTCCAGATCCTCCTTGGGATGACTTTCTAGTTGGAAGCCTAGTGAAGGGTGTGGTGAGGCCTCTTGGATAACACTCATACGTGCTCCTTGCTGGTGGGAGACAGGAAAGACTAGCGCCTGGCTTGCACTGGATAGAGGGAAAGACAACTGGGATCAGATTCTGCCTCCAACAGAAGCACACAGAGGCCTCAGGCAGTGGAGCAGGGGAGTGTCTGAGGTGGACTCATTTGTCATCTCTGCGAGCGCGGGTCTCAGAGCATGAAATAGACGTGGGCAGTGCAGGGGAGCGGGCATGGTGTGAGTCCTCCTGGGTTGCCAGGAGGAACCAGGCCATGGAAGCTAAACGAGGCTAGAGATGAGCCACTAGATGTCCAGGGGACAAAGTGGATAAGCATAGGAACATAACGCATTGACTGGTTTCTAGAGGTTGCTTAAAACAAACCAAAAAAATAAAAATCCTACTTAATGTCCCTGCAATAGCTATGCACCTGACCTCAAAATCCTTTTTCTTCATGAACAATAAAACTCACACTGAATTTTCAGTAGCAAAACCAGTTAATTCTCAATTCTAATCTTTTCAGAATTCAAAAGAGAGAACAAATTCAATATATCATTTAACAATTGCATTGCTATCTGAAGCTGAAATATGTACATATATAAACAAACCTTTGGAGACTTTCTCTTTTGGTCTGATTCTGAAGGTAGTTGAAGAGAAAATTGTAAGGTATTCTTATCAATCTCATTTGTCTTTCATGCTATGAACCTATTATTTATTCTAATAATACTTATATAAATATTATTCTCTACTGCCTTGTCTGTATTTAAATAAATCTACAGAAGAAAACGATATAGCATCAAAATAGAAAGAAATACATGAGGTTGTCTTATGGTTGCTGGTAACCACTGTTTAATTTCATCCATACAGTTTTCTGGTATTAATTAAGGATATTCATTAATGTTACTCTGAGGCACATAGTTTAACATTAATAAGGAAAAAGCCCAGCTAAGTTATTACATAGAGATCCAATATTGTGTCATTAAAAATGTGGGCTGATTTGAATTTGAGCCACAGGAAATGTTAGACTGTGAAAGTCAACAACCAAAGCAGGCTACTAATAGGTTTTAAGAAAAAATCAGGCTGGGCATGGTGGCTTATCCCTGTAATCCCAGAACTTTGGGAGGCTGAGGCAGGCAGATTACTTGAGCTCAGGAGTTCGAGACCAGCCTGGGCACCATGGTGAAACTCCATCTCTATCAAAAATACAAAAAATTAGCCAGGCTTGGTGGCACATGCCTGTCGTCCCAACTACTCGGGAGGCTGAGGTGGGAGGACAGCTTGAACTGGGAGGCAGAGGTTACAGTGAGCCAAGATCACACCACTGCACTCCAGCCACAGAGACAGATCCCATAAAAAAAAGAGAGTGAGAGTGAGAAAGAAAGAAAGAAAGAAAGAAAGAAAGGAAGAAAGAAAGAAAGAAAGAAAGAAAAAAAAGAGAAAGAAAGAGAGGGGAGGGAGGGAAGGAAGGAAGGAAGGAAGGAAGGAAGGAAGGAAGGAAGGGAGGGAAGGAAAATTAGGGCAGGAATAACATCTTGACTTGCACTTTTACTATAAAGCTAGAAAAATGTAAACAATAAAACATGAAAAACTGTTTTGTTGCAGTGGATTTTCTTTCAAATGTATACAGAAGCATTAGATACCTCAAATAGCAAGAGAGTAAGCAAGCGTTATCATGGTGGGAAAATGCGTGGTTTTATAAATTAAATCTGATGCTACTGAGGTCTGGTCATCCTACACAAAAGTGGTGATCTTTTCTTAACGAATTCACCAAGATACCCTGGGGAGTGCAAGGGGTCACTCCAGGCTTTCCCTTACTTTGGTAAGGCTCCCCTCTCTTCCCACAGAGAAGACGGATTCAAGATGAGAGTGTGACGCTTGCTTACCACAGGCCTGTGCACATCCCAGAACGCTCTCTCTTGGCTGTCAAGGATTTTCCTTTCAATCTTGTCTCTCTTCTTGTCCACTCTGTCAACACGGTAACAATGGATAACATTTAGTATTAATTGTAGTGCCTCTCTGGACAAAAAGGCCACAACTTGAACAAATCTTCCAAAAGACTCACAAGGACTCACTTTGCTTGTGCTTCTGCTTGCATGAAAATGAACTCCCACTTCCGGGCAAACGCTCTCTGCAGCCTGGCCAGGCTCTCCTGAAAAACATACCCCACGTGGCGACATTCAGTGCTCTTCTTCACTGCTCTCTTCTAGCTTAGTTACCACTTGTATTTGTCAAGGAAACAGAGAGTTTCTAAAGCCCTAAGTGTACTGTGGTTCTCAATGATAAGCCATGCTCCCTGAATTCAGCTCATCTTCATATTGTCAGTCTTACAGGAAGTAGAAAAACCTGTTACAAATATCAATTTTTTGAATTACTGACTTCGGAGAACAGGACTAAAAATCCAATATGTATCTGCAAAATACTAAAATTACCTGGTACATAAGGAGGTGCTCCAGATGAACCCGTTGGAATTTTCTGTACCCACTTTATAGAGGAACAGAACACATGCATACTACGCATGCAATCAGCCTATTCAGTTCCTCACAATACATGTAACACCCTGGCGGCCCACAACCTATTCCTACACAGTGCTTTGAATTCAGTAAATCTAACATAGCAACCATCTGCACAAATGACAGCAGATGACTTTTATCTGCTGATGATCACCGTCAGCAGATAAAATTTTGGCAAAACCCACTCTTTCCCAGGGTAAATGGTCTTTAATCCTCAGAGTTTGGATATCTTCACTATGTAGGATGTATCTGACATTTTGACAGTTAAGTCAATTTTAGAAAATAAGATATGCTTCCCTCTTATACTTTGAGTTTATGTATTTAGAGTTTTGCCACACGCAATGTGAATGAAGAGAGGAAGTAAGTAAACAGGAATTCATGAGCCCACTGTGATGCCAGATCCCTGGAAATCTGACCCTTCAGATCCATGAATGAGGCTGTGCGCGGTGGCTCACGCCTGTAATCCCAGCACTTTTAGGAGGCTGAGGCAGGTAGATCACCTGAGGTCAGGAGTTCAAGACCAGCCTGGCCAACATGGTGAAACCCAGTCTCTACTAAAAATATAAAAATTAGCTGCCAGGTGTGGTGGCTCATGCCTGTAATCCCCGCACTTTGGGAGGCTGAGGCAGGCAGATCACGAGGTCAGGAGATCGAGACCATTCTGGCTAACATGGTGAAACCCCGTCTCTACTAAAAATACAAAAATTAGCCAGGCGTGGTGGCGGGTACCTGTAATCCCAGTTACTCGGGAGGCTGAGGCAGGAGAATGGCGTGAACCCAGGAGGTGGAGCTTGCAGTGAGCCGAGGTCGCGCCACTGCACTCCAGCCTGGGTGACAGAGTGAGACTCCATCTCAAAAAAAAAAAAAAAAAAAAAATTAGCCGGGCGTGGTGTCGCACACCTGTAATCCCAGCTACTCCAGAGGCTGAAGCAGGAGAATCACTTGAACC
Source organism: Macaca nemestrina (assembly GCF_043159975.1). Lineage (NCBI taxonomy): Eukaryota > Metazoa > Chordata > Mammalia > Primates > Cercopithecidae > Macaca > Macaca nemestrina. The sequence goes on along the minus strand of NC_092125.1, from coordinate 8,302,193 downwards.
TGGGAGGCAGAGGTTGCAGTGAGCCAAGATCGTGCCACTGCACTGCAACCTGGGTGACAAGAGTGAAACTCCATCTCAAAAGAAAAGACAAGAAAAAAGATCCATGAATGGAGAGTTAACAGCCTGCCCAGAAAAGACTGTGGGCCTTACTGCTGTGTATCCTATGACTGTCCTTGCCAGAAGGTCCTTGGTACTTACAGCCTCATAGTCTGCGAGCTCCAGTCGTGCCTTGTTTTGCATTGTTCTCTTGCAGAGGTAAACGGCTGAAAAAAAAAAATCAATCATTTCTTGCCTGCTTATCAACACCATGGCACTATAAGTAAAAGTACAACATTACAAATCAAGACGATCGCACTTTTTTCCCAAGTTGTAATTTTTGATCATTTTCTTAGACAAAAAATAATTCTGTAATAACATTATTACTGAAATTCAAGCATCATGGTATTTATGGTATCCTAATAAATATGCTAAGAAACTTGGTAACTTTTTTTTTTAGAGATAGTCTTATTCTGTCACGCAGGCTGAAGCAAGTATAGTGGTAAGAGCCTTGTTCATTGCAGCCACAAACTCCTAGGCTCAATCGATCCTTTTGCCTCAGCCTCCCGAGTAGCTGGGACTATAGGCATGAGACACCAAACTAGCTAATTTTATTATTATTATTATTATTTGTAAAGAGGCTTCTTGCTTTGTTGCCCAGGCTGGTCTTCAACTCCTGGGCTCAAGTGATCCTTCCACCTCGGCCTCTCAAAGTGCTGAGATTATAGGCATGAGCCATAATCATTTAAACATTTTTATTAAATGGTAATCACAGTTTTTAGCATCTTCAACAAATAAGAGGAGAAAATAAAACCTTTTAAAAGGGTCACCAAATGAACTTAAAAATCTATATATACAAGTAAAATAATTTTGCAAAAAGGAAATTATGAATTATTGGCACATTCAATGATGTCCAGATTCTACTGTCAACTGAAACAATCTGTTCATGTACACTGAGGACTTCTCGGCATCTTCTTTGCTTCATTTCACAAGAGTCCATCTTTCATTGTTTGGTTACTAGGAGGAGGACATAACATCTTACCTACCTTCCATAGTATTTCCATTTTCCTGAGGAGTCAATGGCCTGGGCTGCCATGAAAAGTCCATCTGGGCAGCAGATTTATAGGAGAAGGTGGTGACAGCAGTGTTGCAATTGAGCACATTTCTTCAATTATTTCAGGGTATTCTAGTGACTCTCATGACAACCTCAAGGCATTTGCAGCCCTCTGGTAGAGTCCCAATTGCCAGAATATTTTTGTCATTGTTTTTCACTAAATATGCATGATATTTGAGTCTCATGAAACTCAAGATACGTTATATGTGTTGTAGATGTTGAGTAAATGCATTGGATGAGGACTGTCAAATATTACTTATTATAAGGCTACCTCGATGAGGTTGCCTTGGAAATATCACCTTTGCACTACATGGTGCCACCCTTAGTTTTGGATAATGACGTCCAGCTGGTATCATTAAGGAAACACACTACACAGAAAATTTGAGACCGGTGCAAACAGGGACACTATTTACTCAATTTCTGTAAGGTTTCCTGTATGAAAGTCAAGATGAAGCAGAGAGCCAACCACAGAATGATGCTGACATTCCTACAAAGGCTAAGAAGCCAGTATACTGTATTAGAACACATCTTTGTATAATCTACCATAATAATTTTATTGTTCTACTAATATTAGTAATTTCGAAAAGTCAGACTTCATAAACAAAAGCGACATGATGTGTTCATTTCCTAATTCGTCATAATTGATGCTCACTCCCAAAGGACCTCTTACTATAGAGGCCACTGTGACTTGAATAAAATATCTAAAATGTTCTAAGCAGTTGTAAAAGAAATTGAAGCGTATGTGAAATACCCCTGAGGGTGTCTCTTCATGAGAGAAAGATCGAATCTTCTTAAATATCTAATTGAATAATTTCAGCTTTCCTGCGGAATTACCTCTAATGAAATTTCAAGCCCCAGCTATGCCCTCCATCAGTCACACCTCCTGTGTCCTCCTGCATCAGCTTCTCCTTGCTTTATTGGTTCTGTCCATCTAATCTTTATTACTTGCAAAATCAGCTCCCTCTGGGGAAATGTTTCTCACCATTAGATACACTAATGCATTAAAATAAGAGTGGAATGATTTTGTTTTTTACATGACTCCTCACAAAGACATTATGCATCCTGTAATACAGGTGTCCTATGATGTGATTTTTCTTTAATTCCCTAGGAAACAAAATGAAGGTGTGGGCAGACAGTGCCAGGCATAAAGTAATGATATCACGAATATTTGTTGAATGAGTGAATTAATAAATGAATGAATAGGATATCTTCAGAAGGAGCTGTTTTGGGGTCAAATCAACTTAAGTGATAAAATTTCCCTAAATGTCTACTTGATTCTTTGGTATGAAGAAAGACAGGAAGCGGGGCCTGGTGGCTTATTTCTGTGGTCTTAGCTACATGTGGGAGGCTGAGGAAGGAGGATCATTTGAGACCAGTAGTTCGAGGCTGCAGTGAGCTATGATTGCACCACTGTACTCCAGACTGGGCAACAGAGCAAGACTCTGTCTCTTAAAAAAATAAAATAAAATAAGAAAGAAAGAGGCAAAAGGTACAAGTCTGAGTTAGCAGTGTAGAAAATAATCTGGTAACTGCTGAAGATAGAGCAAATATGCTCTTGACTGGATAGGCCCAGATCTCATCGGTCTAGTCCAGACACAAATGCTGTATGTTAACAGGTAGAGATAATACTTTTTATTCTGTATTAGCAGAGAGTACCAGCATTGGTCAAGAGGTGGATGAGGCAGAAGGTCCAAGTAGATCAAAGAGGATTCCAATTCAGGAAATTTCCCAATTCATTAAAGATTGACAAAATGAATGCACTTATGCATAGTCAAAACTACAGCTCAGGCCGGGCACATTGGCTCATGCCTGTAATCCCAGCACTTTGGGAGGCCGAGATGGGTGGATCACAAGGTCAGGAGTTCAAGACCAATGTGGCCAAGATGCTGAAACCACATCTCTACTAAAAATACAAAAAACATTAGCCAAGCATGGTGGCGTGCGGTTGTAGTCCCAGCTACTGGGGAAGCTGAGGCAGGAGAATCACTTGAACCCGGGAGGCAGAGGTTGCAGTGAGCCAAGATTGCGCCACTACACTCCAGCCTGGGTGACAGAGCAAGACTCCATTAAAAAAAAAAAAAAAAAAAAAAAAAAAAAAAAAAACCTACAGCTAAGGCCAAGTGCTTTTGTGCCAATCCTAATTATTTTGGCACTGAACATGCTCTATATTGTGCTATGTATAGACCTAGGCTCAGATCCAAAAGAGTGAATCTTTTTTAACATAACCCTGAATATTTTCTGCTGTGACAAAATATTGAAAATATCAACTAATGATGCCATTTTGGGGGTTCTATTTAAAATATTTTCTATTATTAAAGATGTAATTTCAATACCAAGTTTAAATATATCTCCTTGCAGTAGTTTGCTGGGAGATCATTAGGAGACAATTTGGAAGACTTGGGAGGTCAAACAAGTAATTTAACAGGAGGCTATGCCACTAAGTGGGAGGAAGTTTGGGGAGGCCGGAAGTGCTACTCTGGCTACAAAAGCTGCATAGATAAGGCATACATTTTGGCCTAAATGCAACTTAGAACTTAGATGGAAAAGTCAAAGTTTCTGGATCACATCTTTGAGTAGAAGCAGAATAGAGAGTGAGTGCTGACATCAGGTCTTCCCCTTTAATTTTATAAAGCTCTAGAGAAGCCGGAGCGGTCTCTTAGACAACACTGATGCCCATGACAAAGGTGTGAAGGCACATCACACAGGTCAGCGAGAAAATTACTAAAACCCCAGTGTCAAAATGTGGAAGGAGTAGGAATATATCATTCACCAAGACTGGAACTACAAAACTCCAATAAATATTTTAAAATTACGCAACTTACAACCCAGGTAATGCAAATTAACTTACATTGTCATGCTATTCTATTTTTTTTTTTTTTAATCTTTTAATGTTTAGTTTGTGGCTCATTCTTCCCTTGTTCCTGAATTTTAAACAGCCAGGCAGTTTGTACAATCTTCCTTCTCATGCTTGGGTAATTCAAAGAGTCCCAAGTTATCTGAGAGGTGATTGGCTCATGAGGATGGAGCCTTCCTTCATGAGATTCGTGCTCTTATTAACAGACTCGAAGGAGCTGGTTCACCCTTCTACCATGTGAGGACACAGCGAGACGGTGCCGTCTATGAACCAGAAAGTGGGCCCTCCCCAGACATCAAATCAGTTGGCACTTTAATATTGGACTGCTCAACCTCCAGCATTGTGAGAAATAAACGTTTGCTGTTTATAAACAAAACAGAAGGGTACCAAGTTATTAATGAGAATGTTCATCTCAAGTAATGATCAAATAATCAAGTGAATTGTGAGTGAGAAGAAGTGTGAGTGAGAAGAAGTGTGAGTGGCTTCTTTCTCCCCTCCTCGACTCCCTTTTGTGACTCTCACCATGAACTCTCACCTCTAATCCTCCTGGGGCTGGAGTGTAGGAGAGGAAAGGGGAACATGGAAGTTCAGGTTTCGCTTCAAAAGCGATATTTCATTGGAATAGAACTTTATTATATTTGATGGAGATTTTGAATTTTATTGCTGAGATAAAAAATTAAATCTGGTATGTAACAAAAATAAATATGTGCTTCACAGGAGCTTTCCTTTATTATTTTAACATTTAAAAAGAATTTTTAAATATTTTTAGTTGATAAATGAAAAATTGCATATATTTATGTTGTGCTATGTGATGTTTTAATATAGGTTATACACTGTGGTATGACTAAATCAAGCTAATTAACATTTCCATCACTTCACATTCTTACCACTTTTTGTGATGAAGACTTTGAAAATCTACTCTGGGCCAGGCGCAGTGGCTCATGCCTGTAACCTCAGCACTTTGGGAGGCCAAGGTGGGCGGATCACTTGAGCTCAGGAGCTCCAGACCAGCCTGGCCAACATGGTGAAACCCTATCTCTACTAAAAAGACCAAAATTAGCTGGGTGTCATGGCAGGTGCCTGTAATCTCAGCTACTCGGGAGGCTGAGGTAGGAGAGAATTGCTTGAACCCAGGAGGCGGGAGTTGCAGTGAGCCAAGATCCCACCATTGCACTCCAGTCGGGTGACAAGAGCGAAAATCCGTCTCAAATGAAAAACAAACAAACAAACAAACAAACAAACAAAACAAAAACTACTCTCTTGGCAATTTTCAAGTATTAATGGTAGCTATCATCATCCCGCTATACAACAGTCTCCCAGAACTTAATCCTCTAACTGAAACTTTGCACCCTTTAACCACTATCTCCCGGCTCCCTGCCCCCAGCCCCTGCTAATCACCATTCTACTCTCTGCTTCTGTGAGATAAACTTTTTTTAGATTCCACACGAGTGACATCATGCAGTATTTGTCTTTCAGTGGCGGACTTATTTCACTTAACATAATGTCCTCCAGGCACATCATGTTGCTGCAAATGGCAGGATTTTTTTCCATTTTTAAAGGCTGAATAGTATTTCATTGTGTTTCTGTCCCACATTTGCTTTATCCATTCACCGGCTGGTGCACACTTAGGTTGAGTTCATATCTTGGCTATTGTGAATAATGTAATGAACATGGAAGTTCAGGTATCGCTTTGAAATACTGATTTTATTTTATATAAAGTAAAAAATATACAGTAAGTATATAAAAAATATATAAAGCATTTATATATTTATATATGTAAAGTATTTATATAAATATATAAAGTATTTATATATTTATGTATGTAAAGTATTTATATATTTATATATGTAAAGTATTTATATAAGTATATAAAGTAAAAGATATACAGAAAAATATATAAAGTAAAAATTCATTATAATACCATTTCTGTCATTATTTGCTATATAGTCTTGATTTTTTCTTTTATATATACATCTGCTAATACATATATGAATATCTATTTATATACAAAATCTATATGCATATATTTATTTTAAGTGTGCTTAAAACTGTACCACATATGCTGTATTATAAACTTTTTTCTTTAATAGTCTATTGTGGCTAACTTTTCATATCGATAAGTGCTGGTCTATAATATTTTTTAAAAAACTATTTCGTGGTAATCCAGTGCTGAGATCTAATGTAATTTATTAAAATGAGTTCTTATTATTGGACATTTGGGTGACAGCTATTATTTTGCTATTATATGCTAACCGTTGTGCAAACATATACGCGTGTATGTGTATGTGTCTTTATGTACGTATCTTTACTTGTTTTTGAAATTGCCAGTTTCCTGAGAGGGTATTGCTGAGTCAGGGCCCACGTGCCTTTCAAGACTTGTGATCGTTATAACCAAATTTCACAAAGTTTAGACATGAGCATATCTCAGATGCTTTTCAACTCTGGAGAGTCTATTTCCAGCAAAGCCATCAGAGTTATTCTGTTAAGACATAAGTCAGATAGTCAGTGTACTCAAAACCCTCCCTTTTATCAACTACTTCCCATCTCATCTCTCTCTAGGAAAAGCCACAGTCCTTGTTTCCCCATTAAGTGACCCTCTGGACTTCCTTCCCGTTCATCTTCCATTGCCTGCCTGAGCCTCACACCAGATGTCCCCTAGGTCTTCTCTCCTTTCCGTCTCTGGAGAGCCCTACCCCAGAGCTGAACTGAATTCTCTCCAGAATATCTTCCCCCTTCTCCACCCAGCCCCTTTCCCAGTTTCCACATAACCTTTCATCTCCTAACATACAACTTATGCGTTCATTTATGTAGTAAACTTCTTAGTTTTTCTCCCCCTATTCTCCTTCCCTCCACTGACCCACCAGAATGTCAGCTCCACCAGGACAGAGGTTTGCATATTCTGTTCACCAATCAATCTGCATGGCTAGCAGTGTAGCTGGCACATAGTAGATGCTCAAAACATAGTTGGGGAGTGAAAACATTTGTCTACGGGTCATTCGAGGTTTTGTGTTTTCTTTTCTCTCTCTCTGTCTTTCTTCTTTCTTTTCTTCTTTCTTTTTTTTTTTTTTTTTTTTTGGCTTTGGTGAATTAACTAGAATTTGCTGATTTTTCTATTGGGATATTTAACATTTTTAAATTAAACTTAAGGCCCATTAATATATGAGAGAGAAAAACCAGTGTTAGGTATGTATGTAGGAAATACATATTTTCCCCAGGTTTTTGGAAAAACTTTACGAAACAACGCAGACAATATTCAGCATACTTAAGTAAACATTGATTTGGTGTACACACACACACACACACACACACACACACACACACACAGCATCGACAGTACATGGTCTGCAATCTGCTTTTTTTCACTTAAAATAACATTACTGAGATTTACTCAGGCTGTTTTCAATAGATGTAGCTCATTTCCCTTAACTGCTATAGTCTATCCTATAAATGTAGCTCATACTGATTAGTCATATTCCTATTACTAAATATGCAAGTTCTTTTTTCTTTTTCTTTTTTCCTTTTTCTATTACAAAGAATGATCCAGTGAAAGTTTCTCTAATCATATATCCCTAGAAATGGTATCAAGGGGTTGTGGCGATAAGCACAGTTTGAATTTTATGACACTGCCAAAATTGTCCCATAATACTTGTCCAGTAATGTATGAATATTCCTACCCTCATTCCAGACTTGAATTTGTGCCAATCTGGCTTGAGAGAGGTGTGCTACAGTCCAAGCCCTTCAGTAGATTTCTGTGTCTGTTTTCTTTTATCTCCAACAGTTTTCATATCACAGATTTTAATTTAAATAATGTCTACGAATCGATTGTCCCCTTCACTAATGTGGGCTCAATTTAATACATTTTACCCTGGATTATTTTTTACTTGACCAATATTGCAAGTTCAAATTTTGCTTTCTGTATGTATTTGCCTGGTATATCTTTGTCTCACCATTTATTTGAAATGAGTCAGTGTGTTTTACTTCTCTGTCCTCTGGAAAGATATTCGTGGATTTTATTTAGGATCAAACCTAAAGAGACTTGTTCTTTCTACAGATGAATTTAAAAATCCCCGTTCATTTTTGAAAGTTGTTTGGTATTCCTTTCCTCAGGTCTCCATCAGTCTCCCTCTCTCTGATGGTATTTCTTTTGTTTTCTACCTTTTGTTAGACGGAATGAGTTTTCTTTAATTCCTACTTTTATAATTGGAAAGGGACAAAATTTGTTACCATTCCATTAGTGGCCATTCTCATATCTTTGTACAAATGCTTAAATATGTATTTCTTGAATTTTAATCTCGGAAATGAAACACTGCTTATTATTGCTTCCCTCCATAAATGATGGAGAAATTAGCATATCTTCACTCCCTCTAGTCTTTCCGACTTTTTTAATTACTAGAATTTATCATAAACTCTGTCATAGTTTTAAAAAATAATTATAGCATTCACATTCCATTCAGGAAATATTTTTATCACGATTATTTAGATTCTGCAGGGCATGCAGAGAAAGCCGGTGTCTTGGAAAATTAAGGCCAGAAAAATTTGTCTTGGAACAGTGGTTTTTAAAAAAAGTCTACGTTTGCTGAAATTATTTTATCAAACCTCAGATGCTCCCAAATTGGGCATTTTCTATCTTATTTCATTTTATTATTTTATTTGAGACTGGGCATTTCCTATCTTATTTTATTTCATTTTATTATTTTATTTGAGACAGGGCCTCCCTCTGTCACCCAGACTGGAGTGCAGTGGTACGATCATTGTTCACTGCAGCTTTGGCCTCCTGGACTTCAGTAATCCTCCTGCCTTAGCCTCTCGAATAGCTGAGACTCACAGGCACATGCCACCATGCCTGGCTAATTAAAAAAAATTTTTTGTAGAGATGGGGTCTCACCACATTGCCCAGGCTGATCTTGAACTCCTGGGCTCAAGCAATTCTCCTGCTTCGGCCCCCCACAGTGCTGGGTTTACAGGCATGGGCCATCGCTCCTAGCACTATTTTAAGTTACTCTTATTTCTGGTCTTTGGAGTTTGCTTGCTCATTTCTAAGTGAGGCTGCTACACTGGTGAAGTTGAAATAGAGACAAGTGCTATTCATCTTGGGTTTCCCATGACAGCTGTTGACCAGCCACTGCAACAATCCTTCAAGGCCACGGCATTGCTTTCCTCCCAGTGTCTCCCCTCTACCCTTGAGCTTGCTCCCCAGTGTCTGAGAGAGCCTATGCTGCTCTGTAAACTGAGGTCTCAGACAAAGCTTTCTCTTCCGGTGCCACGTTCATGCCTGAGAAACCTTGCTCCAAGATGGGGAAAGCCTTTCTGTCTCCCGAGGACAACTTATTTCCAGCCCTCATGTATCCATATGGGGAATTCCTACTGGGGTTGGTCAGAATTCCATCCAATGCTAATTTCTCGAGAAAGTCTGACACCGCCATGTCCTTTCCATTTGGCTAAATTTTACCGATTCCAGAAAAATGTTAATTTTTCAAATGAGTAGTGTGTGGTACCATTCTAATTTCCACCTGTTCTAATAATTCATTTTCCTGTAGTTTTGTTTTCTTTTTATTCCTTGCAGGAAGAGGGAGGGAAAATTTTGGGTAAACTTCTGGAAAGTATGGTGTATTAGTCAATTGTTACTTGTAACATCAACCCCAAGACTCAAATATATTTTGTAATTATATTTATGCTGAATAGACATATGTTTAGAACCACAATGATTTTTGGATTTAAAAAAACACATACTGCAATTATTCTTATTTTCATGCTATAGAAAAAGATAATTATGTTCTTTAAAAACAGAGTTTTCATGGAATACTACGCAGGCGTGAAAAAGGATGAGTTCATGTCCTTTGTAGGGACATGGATGAAGCTGGAAACCATCATTCTGAGCAAACTATTGCAAGGACAGAAACCAAACACCATGTGTTCTCACTCATAGATGGGAATTGAACAATGAGAAGAAATGGACACAGGGAGGGGAACATCACACACTGGGGCCTCTCATGGGGTGGGGGGTGAGGGATAGTATTAGGAGAAATACCTAATGTAAATGATGAGTTAATGGGTGCAGCACACCAACATGGCACATGTATACATATGTAACAAACTTGCATGTTGTGCACATGTACCCTAGAACTTAAAGTATAATAATAAAAAAACCCCAAGGTTTTCAAAATAATTCTTCAAATAAAGTTATTTTAAATTTAATGTTAATAGAGTACTTTAAAATCTAACATTCATTTAAAGATTTAGACATTAGCAATGCACTTATAAGAATGAAGAGTTAAAGAATGATTTGGAGAATTTTATTTTTAAAATTTATGATTAAACAACAAAGGAAACATTTATTAAATGCAAGGGAAATTGAATCTTAAAACAACTAGAGATAATATTATAAAAATCATTTTTAATTATTTAATTTTCTGATACATAGTAATAATAAAGACTGTCATAAAGTAAGAGTTAACTACTATATGGGATCATATACCTTGATAAAAGAAGATTTACTAGGATAAGAAAGGTGTACTATGAACACTGAATACCTGGACTATAAAAACTTTTTGTTTTTTTTGAGACGGAGTCTTGCTCTGTCACCCAGGCTGGAGTATCATAGCGGCATCTTGGCTCACTCCACCTCCTGGGTTCAAGCGATTCTCCAGCCTCAGCCTCCCAAGTAGCTGGAATTAAAGGCATACACAGCCACGCCCAGCTAATTTTTGTGTTGTTAGTAGAGACAAGGTTTCACCATGTTGCCCAGGCCAGTCTCGAACCCCTGGGCTCAAGGGATCCACCAGCCTTGGCCTCCTAAACTGCTGGGATTACAAACATAAGCCACCGCTCCCGGCCTGTGAAAATCTTTAAATACCCTCCTGGGAGGTGGTGTCCCTAAGGAGAAAGAATTCCTTTAGGATAGTTCTGGAATAATGGCCAGGAACTATTAATATGAAAATAATTAGACCTGTGAATTTCTGTTTCTTCCGAAGGAAAGGGAAATGTCATTGAATGCTTCTACCGTGAGCCTGCTTATGATTCTGCTCTATCATAAGGTGGTTACATGTATTATCCAGAGCCTTAAAGTAACAATCCAAGAAAGAAGCTCTTGTCCTCTTTATTTAATTGATGGTGGTGATGAAACCCAGAGAGCCCAAGTCCTCTGTCGGGGCCACAAAGTATGTCGGCAAGTCGGAGGTTTTCGGGTCTCAGCGATCACAAAACAGACACAACACACGAAACGTGACAGCAGCGGCAATGAAGGAGACAATTCCACTCTGGCTCTCAGTGCTGAAAAGGGAGAAATACGCTTCTGTTCTTTGAAGCATCCATTTTTCTTGAGGTCTATGTTTCTTCATTTCTTAGAATATCGCTTCTCCTTGTAAGAACTGTTATTGTCATTCTAAATGTTTCCTGATTGAATTCAGCTCTCTGTGCATTCATCCCTAAACTACATTACAGATTGTATGTTACCCTTACTCCCACCATTGAAATTGCTGAAGAAACAAAATAAAGCCATTTAATTTACCCTTTTATGGTAAATATAACAAAGTCACTGTAACAAATCTGAAAGGTGTGGCTGCTTTTCTCACATTCATGCGTTTTGGAAACTTGTAGTTCCTTAAGGCATGGCGGATACTTTCTTCTTCCCAAATGTACTTTCTTCATCTCCTTTAAACCTCTCATTAAATCCTCATTATTTGCTGATCCCCTGTTTGGAAATTACCTACTTACTAAAATTTATTTGTAGCCCTCAAATCAATAACTCATGGAACTTGCATGGTTATTCACGGCCATTCACAGAGTGGCAAATTCTCGAGTCACCTGACGGTCAGTCACATGACCAGCTGATGTCAACCAAGACAATGCTTAGCCTCCTGTTCCAGCTCTCATACTGTAAACAAACATCCTTTTTGTGGGACATGTGGTGCCACATTTTTTGCATTTGTGCTTTTGGTTGATAATATTGCTATTTAAAATGGCCCCTGGGCATGGTGGCTCTTGCCCGTAATCCCAGCACTTTGGGAGGCCGAGGCGGGTGGATCACCTGAGGTCAGGAGTTCAAGACCAGCCTGGCTAACATGGTGAAACCCCGACTCTACTAAACATACAAAAATTAGCTGGGTGTGGTGGCAGATGCCTGTAATCCTAGTTACTCAGGAGGCTAAGGCAGAATTGCTTGAACCTGGGAGATGGAGGTTGTAGTAAGCCGAGATCGCACCATTGCACTCCAGCCTGGGCGACAAGAGCAAAACTCCATCTCAAAAAAAAAAAAAAAAAAAAAAAAAAATTGGCCCCGAGAGTAGTATTGAGGTGCTGTCTGTGTTTCTCAATCAGGGAAGTCTGTGGCGTGCCTTACAGAAAAATTAATGTGTTAGATAAGCTTCATTCAGGCATGAGTTACAGTGTTGTTGTCTGTGAGCTCAGTATTAATGAATCAACAACATATATTAAATAAGATGTCTTTAAACAGAAACACATATGCATGAAGATTGTGTGTTGATCCATTGACAAAAAAATGTGACCAGGGCCTTGCAGGAAACTTACCCTGTATTTCCCCCAGGATCGAGGATTCAGTATTCCCTAATTCAGTGTTCAAGGCAACTTTATAAAACATTGCCACTCTGCATAAGAAGAATCGAATATGTGTTTGTGTCTTATTCCCTCTGTTGGAGAACACTGATGCATGTTTTTGTGTACTGCAGGGCCACAGTAACCAAAACAGCATGGTATTGGTACAAAAACAGGCACACAGAGCAATGGAACAGAAGAGAGAGGCCGGAAATAAGGGAACACTCCTACAGCCATCTGATCTTCGACAAAGCTGACAAAAACAGGCAATGGGGAAGAGATTCCCTGTTCGGTAAATGGTGCGGGAGAACTGGCTAGCCATGTGCAGAAGACTGAAGCTAGACCCCTTCCTTACACCATACACAAAAATCAACTTAAGATGGATTAAAGACTTAAGTGTCAAACCCAAAACTATAAACTCTGGAAGACAACTTCGGCAGTACCATCCTGGACATAGGAATGGGCAAAGATTTTATGACAAAGACACCAAAAACAACTGCAACAAAAGCGAAAATTGACAAATAAGAGCTTCTGTACAGCAGAAGAAATTACCAACAGAGGCCGGGCGCGGTGGCTCAAGCCTGTAATCCCAGCACTTTGGGAGGCCGAGATGGGCGGATCACAAGGTCAGGAGATCGAGACCATCCTGGCTAACACGGTGAAACCCCGTCTCTACTAAAAACACAAAAAATTAGCCGGGCGAGGTGGCGGCGCCTGTGGTCCCAGCTACTCGGGAGGCTGAGGCAGGAGAATGGCGGGAACCCAGGAGGCGGAGCTTGCAGTGAGCTGAGATCTGGCCACTGCACTCCAGCCTGGGCGACAGAGCGAGACGCCGTCTCAAAAAAAAAAAAAAAAAAAAAAAAAAAAAGAAAGAAATTACCAACAGAGTAACGAGACAACCTACAGAATAGGAGAAAATATTTGCAAACTATGCATCTGACAAAGGTCTACTATCCAGCACCTATAAGGAACTTAAATTTACAAGAGCAAAACAAACAACCCCATTAAAGAGTGGGCAAAGGACATGAACAGACACCTTTCAAAAGAAGACATACATGTGGCCAACAATCATATGAAAAAAAGCTCAATATCACTGATCATTAGAGAAATGCAAATCAAAACCACAACGAGATACCATCTCATACCAGTCAGAATAGCTATTACTAAAAAGTCAAAAAACAACAGATGCTGGCGAGGTTGTAGAGAAAAGAGAACACTTGTACACTGTTGGTGGGAGTGTAAATTGTTCAACCATTGTGGAAAGCAGCATGGCAACTTCTCAAAGAGCTAGAAACAGAACTACCATTTGACCCAGAAATCCCATTACTGGGACTATACTGAGGAACAGAAATCATTCTACCGTAAAGATGCACACGAATGTTCACTGCAGCACTATTCACAATATCAAAGACTTAGAATCAGCCTAAATGCCCATCAATGACAGACTGGATAAAGAAAATGTGGTGCAGCTACATCATGGAATACGATGCAGTCATGAAAAAGAACGAGATCATGTCTTTCGAGGGAACATGGATGGAGCTGGAGGCCATTATCTTTAGTAAACTCATGCAGGAACAGAAAACCAAATACCACACGTTCTCAGTTATAAGTGGGAGCTAAATGATGAGAACTCATGGACACAAATAAGGGAACAACAGACACTGGGGTCCACTTGAGGGTGGAGGGTGGGAGGAGGAAGAGGAGCAGAAAAACAGAAGTATTAGGTACTAGGCTTAATACTGGGTGATGAAACAATCTGTACAGCAAACCCCTGTGACATGAGTTTATCTGTGTAACAAACCTGCACACATACACCCAAACCTAAGATGAAAGTTTTAAAAAAGGACGTTTTCTGTAACAATAACACATACAAAACTCTCATATTCTATAATAACTCCTAACTTCATTCTTTCATAGGTAACATTATTTGTTCTTTTGTTTATAGTATTATTTTAAACCAATGCAATATCTATTTTTAAAAATGTAATAGAGTAAGAAATACCATAATTTAACTATTATGATAATTATAATTCTGAGCCACTATTCCAAGCAAAATGGTTAAAATATTTTTGTGTAAATCTTCATGTAATATTTTCATGTAAATCTCCCACAATACTAGGTCAAGGGTTCTTAATGTCTCTATCTCTTATTTTAATGTATCAACCAAAGTGACAGGTTCTGAGAGTTTGCACCTTTTTAGAGTACCACAATAATCCATCCAGTGGAACTTGACACCCAATGGATAAGCCCAGCAGAGCCATGTGACTTTCAAAGGAAAGTTCTGTCATTCCAATCTGTGTTCATTGAATCTGTACTAAAAGAATCATGGTTGAATTATTTGTTGAATAATTTGACAAATGAGACACTAAATTAACTGTATCCAATCCTGTGGCATCTCACTTAATAAAATAACTGTATATAAAAATGTATACCCCAAATGATCTTCAAACGCATATTTCATTGAATACCTGAGCCTGTTTCCACTTGATTCCTTCCCATTCCCACTCCTCACCACTCTCTCTCCTTTTTTCTTCTTTCTCAAATAGAAAGAGAGAGACATAAGCAGAGTGTTAAAAATAAACGATGATCTAACCAATACAAGACTGAGAGTCCCAAACTACTGGCTAAATTACTCAGGACATTAGAGTCAGACTATGCCTAGAATAGAAAAAGGGTAGTTTTCAATCTTTTTCTCCCCAAAAGGCCCAGCAACATGGGGAATAAAATAGTGATCATTTGCTTAATTGTCTGATCCTCTCATCATTAATGTGGAAAGACACAGTCACAGATATTCTAGAATATGCCAAGTGGTGTAGTAGAAGGAACAATGGCCCATGAGTTTGAAGACCTTGGGTTCTGGCCGTCCTGTTAAGTGTGATTTTGGATGAGTCTCTTGACCATCCTGATTTGCTCACCTGTGTAATGAGAATAAAGACACCTGGTGTGTCTATTCCATAGGACTGAGGTAAGAGTTCTTGGAGATGATGTGTTGGAGAGTTCTGTGTTAACTACAGAGGGAAAATAATGTGTGGAATTACTAGATGTATTGTACTTTTAGGTCACTGCATAAGTTTCTACTCAAAAGAAAATTATAGCAAGTTCTTTTATAAATGAAATATCATGTTGAAGATCATTTTGGGTATATAGTTTTATATAGAGTTATTTTTTAAGTGAGATGCCACAGGGTTGGACATAGAGTTATTTTAGTGTCTTTTTGTCAGGTGTCTCTTCCTTGTAGAACTGCAATAAATTTGCACTAAACAATATCGATTAATTATATGTGTCTGTTGCATCTTGAATATAATGCAAATGATTTTTAAAAAAATTTTAAAAAATTATCTCAAAATATATTTCAATTTAAAATATATAACTAGTTTTATTAAGTGTTTAAGGGATACCTCAGTGTCATTAAATTATATTTTAAATTTTCTATTTAATTATTAATTCTTTCTGTTTCCTCATTCCTTTTATTTGTATTATCACTTATCTTGCTACCCAAACGTTGCATACAATTAAGCAAATGATCACTATTTTCTATCAGTAGCTTCCCCATGTTTCTGGGCCACTTGGGGATACAAAAGATTGAAAACTACTGTTTTTCTATGCTCGTATTTATTCAACAAACATGCACTGGGTGCCTACTATATTGGTGATGAGAAGACAAAGCTTCTATCCTCAGTGAGGTTACATTCTAGAGAAATCCTAAGCAAAAACTGTCTTGGACAGGGCAGAAAAGACAGCATTTCCAGTTGCCGCCGCACAGGTGATGTTCCCCAAGAACGCAGTTCCTGGAGCTGGGACCACGTTAATTCTTCTATCTACCTGCAGAGGGCGTCATTGCACCAGGCACTCTTTCAGTCTACCTGGTAAAACTAGAAGATGGCAGCTTTACAAAGCATTTTAAGAATCCTAAAACGGTAAAGGGGTCTTATGTGGGCTAATTGCATGAGGTGCTGAACTAAAGTATCTTCAGTTGCTGGAGAAAAGCAGAAATTCTGCCTTTAAGGGGAGAAAATGTAAGAAGGAGGAAAACTGAGATACGTGTGTGTGGATACTGGACGCATTCATTTGTTTCAACTTGTGACCGGCTTTTTCTAAGCCCTGGAGACCCGGCGATGAACGCAGTCGGCTATCGTTACTCTCAGAGGGCTTACTTTGTACTGTTCTGTGGTGTGACAATGTCGACTAATATGAGTAAAGTAATAACAATATCCAAAACTTATTGACTGCTTTCCATGAGCCAATAACTATTCAAGAATTTCACATGCGTTATCTTGTTTGAACTGCACAGCCGCGTTGAGAAGAGGTGCTATCAACTCTCCCATTTTGCTGATGGGGCAATTTAGGCAGAATGAGAGGATGAGATTGAGTACTTTCTTGGTGGAGGCAACAGTTAAAGCCAGGCATTAGACCAGAATCGACTCAGTTAACCACTAGGCTGTGTGTGTGACAGCTGGAGGTTAGGAAAAGGGGAGGCAGCGAGGGGGAGGCAGGGGGTGCAAAGGGCAGAGCTACTTCAGATTTTATGATGGTCAAAGGCCTCAATGAAGAAAGAGGGAACATTTGTTTTTGTTTTGTTTTGTTTTTGAGACAGAGTCCCACGCTATTGCCCAGGCTGGAGTGCAGTGGTGCAATCGCGGCTCACTGCAACCTCCACCTCCTGGGTTCGAGTGATTCTCCTGCCTCAGCCTCCCAAGCAGCTGGGACTACAGGTGCCCGCCACTACGCCCAGGTGATTTTTGTATTTTTAGTAGAGACGAGGTTTCACCATGTTGGCCAGGCTGGTCTTGAACTCCTGACCTCAGACGACCTGCCTGCCTGGGCCTCCCAAAGTGCTGGGATTACAGGCATGAGCCACCGCACCCGGCCAGAGGTAACTTTTGAATTGAAATCTAAATTGTAAGAGGGAACCAACTCCAGGAATATCTAGAGGCAGAGATCACCATCGGTACAGCAAGGGGGACTGCCCTGAACAGAAAATAAGCAGGAAATGTTTCAGAAAAAGTCCAGGGATAGGACACCAGCAGCAGGGTGGCTGCAGCTGGAGGGAAGGCAGAGGCTATGTCAGGGCTGAGCCGGGAGCCTAGGGCGCCCTGGCTAGGGGCTCAGGTTCTCATTGCAGTGGAAATTCCTGGGAGCTGTGAGAGCAGTGACATGATGGGATCTACATGTAATATATTTCTCCGCTTCTATGAGGCGAATGGATGGTAAAAGCAAGAGCAGGTAGCAGACTTTTAAATAACAATAATAATGGTAATGATACAATCGGAAAACAACACAGCATTGTTGTTATCTTGATCGGTGAAATACATTAGTTTTTTGTTGTTCCAAATCAGCCCACCTGGTTCTGTTACTTATCTAACTAGAGATCAATCTGATATGACGTGTGGTGATTTTGAAATTCCAGCGCAGAACATCCCCGAGATAACGGTGATCTGAACAGAGCCTTGGGCCTGTTCTTGCACTGTCCCCTCCTCCATCGCGTGTGCACACTGAAGGCTGGTGGTGGTTCACAGATGCTACCAAGAAGGTACAAAAAGCTGATTTTACAGGAATCTGTCTGACCCGTGTACAATTCTCTCTCAGAATTTCCGTCTCTTGTTTCTTCACTCCTGTTTGCCAAACAGTCACTGGTTTGCAGAGACTTCCCTCCCCACACCCTGCCCTCCCGTCCTCAGCCCTGCAAAACGGAGCCTGTATTAAATGAAACAATTAAATGAAACAAAAGCCTGTATTAAATGAAAGTGTTTCCTGGTGGACACACTTCCATGATCTCTGGGGCTTCTGCCCTTCGTTTTTTTTTTTTTTTTTTTTTTGAGACGGTGTCTCGCTCTGTCACCAGGCTGGAGTGCAGTGGGGCAATCTCGGCTCACTGCAACCTCCGCCTCTTGGGTTCAAGTGATCCTCCTGCCTCAGCCTCCCGAGTAGCTGGGCCTACAGGCATGCGCCACCACACCCAGCTAATTTTTGTATTTTTAGTAGAGATGGGGTTTCACTATGTTGGCCTGGATGGTCTCAATCTCTTGACCTTGTGATCCACCCGCCTTGGCCTCCAAAAGCGCTGGGATTACAGGCGTGAGCCACTGTACCTGGCCTTGTCCTCCTTTTTAGAAGAAGATTATGATAATACTAACAATAGCTTGAAGATAATAATGAGAATAATGAAAATAAATAATGCTTGAAGATAAAAATAATGAAAATAAATAATGCTTAAAGAGAATGATAAGGAAAATAATAACAGCAATAATAATAATAATAATAGTTAACATTTCACTAGCATTTGCCATGTGCCAGGCACTGATAGTACTTTATAGATTAAACAATTATTTCTCCAAACAACCCTGTGCGGTGGGTGTATTTTGTTACCTCTGCTTTTCAGATAAAGAAACTGAGGCACAGAGACTTTGCAGGACTTGTTCTTGTTGCACAGCTAATAAATGGCTGCGTTGGAATTTGAACCCAGTTCTCTGGGAAGAGCCATTCCAATTTGGAGAAATACTTGGTACAATCTCTGATCAAGGACAAATCCTAAAATGTAACTTGGAGAGCAGTTTAATATCCAATGGCAAGAACCGCCATGAATTTTGCACCAACCTAATATATTCTCCTGCTGAAAAAAAGAGGCCTACAGTATTCTTGAGAGTGCAAGGAAAGAATAGTGACATAGCCTGATCAACGCAGAAAGAAAGGATTATAGTGAGATGAAACTTTGCAAAACTCTTAAGAAACAGTTGCTTTAACTTTATCAAATTTGATACCTGCTCTTAGTTGGGTAAGAAGCAAGTCATCTGTCCGCTCTGAGCCAGATTCCTGAGAAACAGGGACTTTAATTATTTTCTTCCCAACATCACCGAGGTGGTTATGAAAATTGAAGGAAATTATCAATGTAAAAGCTTTTTGAAAGCTTGTAACGTATTATGCAAATGTCAGATTAACTATATCTGCAATGCAACTGATTATCAGCTCTTTAGTGAAGTGTAATGATAATTCTAAGTGTTACTTCAGATTCAAATGAACACATAATTTTAGAAATAAATTAGAATTTGGCCTCACGACCTTGGCCGTAACTTTCTTTTTTATAATAATCAACCATATATTTATGTTCAGAATCTATAATGCATCTATTTCTTCAAGCTATATTTAAAATACATTAAGTAAGAAATTAAAATGAAGTCTTTTTTTCAAATGTAGCAAGTAATTTTATATTAAATTTTAAAGCTAAATGCATTCATGCAGTGATCAATTTGTTTAATGTGCCAGGCAATATTCCAGGCACTAAGATAGAAATATATAATTCAGACCAACATTCCTAGTCTCCTAATTCCTTGTGTTAAATGGAGGAAACAAGTAGGTAGACAATAATTAATTTTAATAGTGTGCTATACATTTCACAGATAAGTGGATAACCCCCATGACTTTGCAATTCAAATTTTGTGTGTCAGACACTTCCACATATGTTACCTCCTGTGAAGTTCAGAGTAGCGATGTGAGTTAAAAGAACCATACATTTAATTTGTTGCTTTCTTACTAGATGTGAAATATAAGGCTCAGAATGGAAAAGGGTTTGGTGAAAGTTTTCAGAGCTAGAAAGTGACAGAGCCAGGGCTGGAATAGAGGTTTTAGGGCAAGAAGTTCTGAGAAGACCCAGAGACTCTGAGAGGATGGGAGGATCTTCATCATTGAGCAAGATACTGCCCCGGGGTGGCAGTTTATGGCTTTTATTCCTCACACTGCTTCCTTATTTAGTGTGCATGTAAGTTAATTAAATAAGAGTATGTATAATGTATCATATAACTCTATGCTAATGGTTCCCTTAGAATATCTTATGTTTCTCTTATTTACTTTGCTTGCATTCTCTTCTGAGGCCCCTAGCAATGATGTGTCCTTTTAGAATATGAAATTAAAACCAAGGATTCTAAATTGCTTTCATCATCTGGAAATTTTGATGTATTTTTGACATCTTACAATTATGTCCCTTGAAATTTCTCTAGAGGTTCTAGAACAAGGGCTATTTTTTTGTATGCTCACTTGACTGCAATTTTAAGCTATGGAAGTAAGTGGTCAATATTCTCCCAAGCCAAGAGCCCTGTAGGGCAAGCATAAAGCTCCTCAACGAAATTCAGAAATGGTCATCTAAAACGTTGCTTTTCACAGCCCTACGTTTTTTTTCTTACATCGTTGAGCCTAAAGCTGTCTTCTTATGTATTTTAAGTTGGGCCTAGAAGTTTCTCCATACATAATACACTGGAACCTAACTGTGTGTGTAAACAGACTGTAACCTGCTCTTGTACCAATCACTGAGTTCTGGTCAATCAAAGGCAGCTCACGGTTGAAACTGTGTCAAATGAGGCAAATGTCAAGCTGAACAAATCTGGCTGTTTCTTTTCTTCACTTCTGTTTTCCGTGAGCCGTATTCTGTTTTCTGTCTATAAATCTTTTTCAACCACAGTCTCTCTGAACCTGTTCTGATTTGGGGCTGTCTGATTTAGAAATCGTTCTTTGCTCAGTTAAACTCTGTTCAATTATTTTTCTAAGATTTTGCTTTTGACTATCAATTTGAATATAGATAGTTGGTGTCTCTAGAGCTAAATGTTTTGCAACTAGATCACATAATAAATTTCAAGAATCAAGAATATTCATTTATTCATTCACTCGATACATCTTTTTGAGTATTTAGTTAAGTGATAAATATTGTCCTGGGAACTGGGAACACTAAGATAAATAAGATGTAGTTCTTGAACTCCCAAGAGGATCAATCCAGTGAAACAGACAGCTGACTGACCCAGTCCTCATGACCACCATCTACTGTGGGGCCAGTGAAAGTCGAAGAAGGCTTTGCTAAACTGGCCATACGGTTGTTGAGTCTTAAAGGGGCTAGAGTGTTAACCTAGCCATAAACTTTCTACATGACTCAGTTTTTCTTTGACTGTCTTATCCATTGCATTATCAAGATAAATCCATTAATAACAGTGCAATAAAGAAATCTTTAAGAAAACAATTTCCTTTTAAGTAAAGCAGCAGGTGAGTTTTTATATGTAAGAGCTCGGCAGGAGTTAATTTTCTTTCTCTTCCCTGATTCATTTAGCTTATGTTAAACCAGGCATATTTCTCCCATAGTATTTAAAAAACAATATTTAACCATATTTCTCTGAAAATTATTTAGGAATAGGTCTTAATATCCTTCTATTTGAAATGATATGCAAGCCTTCCCTTAATAGAAAAATCTTCATGATGCTTAGAAAGACTGTATTAAAAAAAAAAAAAACCTCCAAAACTTGAGAATATGTAGTCCCTTAAATCTACCGTTCCACTGAACAACCTATAAAGTTCTGTGAATACCCACAGAGGAAAATAAAACCCAGTTCCATTTTGCAATTTCCATTGCAATTTCTTCCTTGAAATTTTTAATTATTTTGAGTGGGACTAAAAGTTATTAAGCATATGAGATTGAAGAGTTTTTCATAACTGATATATTATCGTTGTCTGTCATGTTAATTCCACTTTGACTTAAACTCTAAAATTAAGCATTTTAAAACAATCAATGCTTCTTTGGGCATTTATCAATTTCTTTTTTCTGAATTGCTTCTCGAATCTCATTCCTTTTTTCTTGGTTTAATTTCCTTCTTATAGAAGGCTATCTTTAGTAGTTCTCTTAGGGATGCTCTATGAATGGAAAACTCTTTCAATATTGGTTGTCAAATTTAAATAATATCATATCTGGCTATACAATTTTAGGTTAACTGATATTTTCTCTCAGTGCCTTGAAACTCTTCTTCATTTCTGACCTTCATGAGTGCTTATACACTTTTGAAGATAGGGTATGTATTTATTCTTTTGCTGCTTTAAACTCCTCCTTTATAAAAGTAAAATCTCTTTTTCCTTAAGTTTCTTCAGTTTGGGGAGATGCATCTATTGGCAGACTTTAAATTTTCACCAACTGTAACTAGCACTCAGCGTCTTTCAAAATTTGAGGATTATGTCCTTGTTCAGTTCTAAAAACTACCTCAACTATGATTTCAGTAAATACTGCTTGTTTCTTCTGCTCTCCTACTGAAACCCCTCTAATGTGTTCTCTTCTGGGTCTAACATCCTTTTCTCTATGCCTTTTAACCTCTCTCCCATGTTTTCCATCTCCTTATGCAACTGTGCAGCATTCTAGATCTTTCTTCCAATTTACTTGTGCATTGAGGTTTTAATTTTAATGACCATATTTATTTATATAATATTTGTATTATTACGAGGACTCTTTGGTTGTTTATCAAATCTTCCTGGAATTTTTCCTGATTTTTTTTTCTAATATTATCTAGCTCTCTTATATCATTTGGGGGGGGGGTTGTGGGTAATTTTATATCATTTCAATGGTCTAAAAATATTATTTAGATTATTCTAACATAAATTTCTTGTCCATCTGTTTACTTTTATTTATGATATAGTGTTTTCTTGGGTGGTTTCTCATTTTCGTTGCTAGCTCACCTTCATCAGAATAGGTTTTCTTATGGAATTCCATGTGCAGTGGACTAGGAAACAATGTTCTATAGCAATTCTAGCTTTACTTTCCCAAGTGATATAGTTTGGATATTTGTCCCCACCCAAATTTCATGTTGAATTGTAATCCTCAATGCCAGAGATGGGGCCTGGTGGGAGGTGTTTGGACTATGGGGATGGAACAATCCGTCATGGCTTGGGGCCATCACATGATAGTGAGTTCTTGTGAGATCTGGTCATCTAAAAGCGTGTAGCCCTTCCCCCTCACTCTCTCTCCCGCTTACTCCTGCACTATGTGACGTGCTTGTTCTGTTTTCACCTTCCACCATGATTGAAAGCTCCCTGAGGCTTCACCAGAAGCCAAGCAGATGCCAGCACCATGCTTCCTGTACAGCCTGCAGAACCATGAGCCAATTAAACCTCTTTTCTTCATAAATTGCCCAGTCTCAGGTATTTATAGCAATGCAGGAATAACCTACCACACCAAGTATTCCAAGGGCTCGAAAGCCTGAAGCCAGTTTTTATGTTTATTTATTGGCTTGTTGATTCCTGACATCATACTTATGCACACCACAAGCCTGGGGTTTTACTTCTCCTAAGATACTAACTTGTTTCTCTTTGCACTTCCTGATTGCTTCCCTGGCTTGGCTGGCATAGTTATAATGGCTTGAGGTTGAGGTCCTGTCTTTCTTCTGGGGTCTTAGTCACTGCTCCTCACTATCTATGGTCTCCAAGTCATGTTCACTGTCACTTTGGGAGCATTACTCCTCATCCCCACTCTTAGTGGAATATTAAATCCAGTATTCTCCCAGACCTCTGCAGGCTTTCAAACTTATCACTCTTCATTTAAATTCATTCTTTGTTTCTCACATCTAGTTATAGATTTTCTCTGATACGCCTAGTAATGTATTGTTACATTTTTAGCCACCATTTCTTTGTGTCTAAAGAAATAGGGCATTTGTTTTAGTTCTGACAACCCTTTATGTTAAGGGTCAATAGAGCCATTGAAATGTTTTTCTCTCCAGATTTTATTCATCAGAAAGGCTGCTTTCCCTTAGGAAGTTGTCCCACAAAATGGTTTCCATAAATTCAATCAATCGGTAAGACGGAGGTCTCAGGTGAAAACTATTTCAAATGCAAACTACTAAAAAACTCAGGGAGGTAAAAATCTAATATTTCTTGTCAACGATATAGAAAAGTATGTTTTTGTAAACAATTGGTTGAGTTTAAACTACAAAAAACTACAAATAGAAATACACATACAAATAAGAAGTATTACAACTGTTTAGATGTAGCTCTACTTACTACAGAAGCTTCGCTGTGAAGAGCTAGTCTCATGGTAATATTTTGCTAAAGATGCTAAAATAAAATGTTAATTTAAAATAAATATATTTTATTTGACTACTGTTGTTATTTCTTTTTTTTTTTTTTTCTCTGGAGTACACTATCATTACATTTCTTTGTACCTTTAACAGGGAAATTTTGGGACATGATTATATGCGTGAGCCCTGGGTCACATTTTAAGCCACAAAACCAGAAAGACAGATGTTTCTAATGTTTGATGCTGTCCCTTCTATTCAATTACCACATGTGCTCATATATTTTTATTTTTTAAAAATACAGACAAACTTCCACTATGTTGCCCAGGCTGGTGTTTAAATCAGACAAATGCAATTACTTGATTCCAAGATGGTCAATTACTGGTTTGTTTACAATGGGGAGAAACTAGGAAACAAAACTAAATATTTAAACAACTATGGGACATCTGAATGACAGAATGTTAAGCAACTATTAAAACAATGTTTTTGTAGAGAATTAAATGATATTAGTAACTTATCATAACATATTATCAAGCAAACAATAAGACATACAATTGTATTTTGAAAAATGTGTATATGTGTTTAAAAGTAGCAAAATGCAACATACTATAATTTTAGAAATGCTAATAATTCCTAGGTAATTTTAGGTTATCTTGTATTTTCTTTCTATACTTTGAAAATTTTCTACAGGGAATAAAAATTACTTTTTTAATAAAAATGTAAGAAAAACATGTTGGTGTTCCGATAGCAAAGTTTAAATAATCATAAAGGCAGAGTTAAAACTTTTTAAGACCATGCTGCATAGAATTATGAGTGATGAGAACATGGGTTATGCAACAAAGAATCAGCCGTCAAAAAGAAGAGGAAACAAATATATCAAAGTAGGCCAGAAAATTTGCTCATCAGTGCTGTCTGCTAGCACTTTCTGTGATAACGGAAATGTGGTATGTCTGTGCTGTCCAATATGGTAGCCATTAGCCACATGTGGCTATAGAGCACTTGAAATATGACTAGGAGATGAAGGAACATAATTTTTAATTTAATTTAAGTAATATTTAAATAGTCATATGTAATTAATGGCTTCCCTGTTGGACAGCACAAATCTACTTGGTCACTTAAGTGTTATTGCCTATTCATTAGTGGGAAGAATAATATACTTATATCAATGATATGTTAATTACATATTAAAAATAAATAATTATAGATAATTACAGTTGGCAGAACTGGCCTAGTTATTTTCCCCACAACAATGCTGATCTTCCTATGATGAGTCCAAGATTTTGCAATATTTGGCTTTTGCTATGGTTTGGATATCTGACCCCTTCAAGCCTCATGTTGAAATTTGATCCCCATGATGGTGGTGGGGCCTAATGGGAGGTGTTTGGCTCATGGGGGCAGATCCCTCACGAATGGCTTGGTGCTATCCTAGTGGTAATGACGGAGTTCTCTTTTTAGCAACGACGAGAGCTGGCTGTTAAAAAGAGCCTTGCACTTTCCCACCTCACTTGTGCTTCCTCTCTTGCAATGTGATCTCTGCACATGTCAGCTCCCCTTCACCTTCTACCATGAGAGGAAGCAGCCTGAGGCCCTCACCAGAAGCAGATGCTGGGTGCCATGCTTCTTGTACAGCCTGCAGAACTGTGAGCCAAATAAACCTCTTTTCTTTATAAATTACCCAGAGTCAGCTATTCCTTCGTAGCAACACTAAATGAACTAAGATAGCTTTTAATTACAAAGGTGGCATCTGTTACTACTCTGCATTCTCATCTTCATTTCAGGTAAGTAAATTTTAAGTTTTGGCTTCTCTTAGTTCCAAGACACAACATAAGTCATTCCCTGTTTTTGGGAGGACAGAGTCAGGATGGAGAAAAGAATAAAATTCATTGAAAATTTAAAATTAAGATAATTAAATATGTGAACTATAAGTGAGTAATATAATACCTTCTCCCAGAAAAGATCAGGACTGGGAGTGTTACGAAGCTTTGACATTTCTTAAAGTACACTCTGCTGTATTTTGTGTATGGTCTATGTGTAATAGCTCATCTTCAACACACACACACACACACACACACACACACAAAAAAAAAAAAAAAATGTGAGAATAAAATTACTTATTTTCTTATGCAGTTTTGGAGTAAGTTTATTTAGAGCCATAAGTTTTGTATTTTTATTGAAATATATGCTTGTCACCTGCAGTTTTGTAAAAGGATAGCATTTATTCTCTCTTTCTTCCTCGGTCTCTCTCAAATTGCCTAGAGGGATTAATCCACAGAAATCTACATTTTAGAAAACCTGCTTTAAAAGAGTACTTTTTCTCTATTTCGTGTTTATGGGATAAATGAAACTGTTCTTTCAATGGGTGTTGGCAAAGAAGGTCTGGAAATTTTATATGAATTGCCAAGGACAGAATATTGATCATTAGCCAATCAAACTGGATGATACTGGACATTATACTTAGTCCACAGAAGAAGAATATAGGTATATGCATATAAACATATTTTTAAAATGTTGAATAAGGGACAATTCAGATCTTTTTCAATTTCAGTTCACAACGCACAGTATTTTCAATGTTTCAGGCATGGCTAAATATACAAGCATCATACATGATTCTAAAGCATTATAGGCTGCTTGCCCTTAAAAATTACCAGTAGCTAACACTTTTGCCAGTTCAGGGTACAAAAAAAAAATAAAGACCAGGAGATGCTAAAATGATCCATGTCACTATGGTTATAAACTTTGAAACTTACAATGCACACCTTAAAATCAACTTAAAGTTTCCAAGGAAACCAATGAAGATATTTTAAGACAAGAATAATATGATTTGCAAATCAAAATCCATTTAAGACTGTTGCCACAGCACTATGTGTTAATTGGTTCTTGCCATATTTTTTTAGGAAGTCAGAAAAAAAAATCTTATGTTTCATGAATCCAGCAATAACTAAGACTGCAACCCTCATTTTCTTACCCGTCTGCCTCGTTAACATGATATATGTCAAACATAATGAAGAATAGGTAAAAAAAACCCTTGTTACTGACAAAGATTTTGCAATATCTTCAATAGAATAGAAGAACCAGAAAGAAGCAGCAATAGGTAGGCAGAGAGAGGAAGGGAGGAAACTATTGACTGAATAACTATGTGTGATTGAGTATAAAATGGGATCTCAAAATCAGATTCCATTTTACACCCAACCAAAACTGAGAAAACTGAGGCTCAAAAAAGTGAAGTCATTGACACAAGGTGTCGACTATTAATTGCTGAGCCAGGATATGAAGCCCAGTTAGTCTGATTCCAAAACTTATATTCTTCCCAGTGGATCAGACAGAAGGAATGGGAAAATGCTATGCACTCAGGGCACTAAGTGGACGGGTTGGAGCATAGAGCTCAAGTCCTGAGCAAATGTATTTCTGCATAAAGAATTAGTCATCGGGGAAGGTCATGCTGGAGCTACGCTGAAGTGTAAAGCTTAGTGTTTGGACTCTACCTGTTTCCTCTCCTTGGCTCTAAGATAACGTGGACCAGGGATCTTACCTCTACTCCCGCCACTGCATGAACAGAATGCCTTGCACATGACTAGATGCTCAACAAGTATTTGTAAATGTGCATTTTAAAAATTGGTCGTGTCAGTTATGATATAAAATTAATCAGTGAACATGCTAGTTGGGGCTTTGAATCTGGAGCTACTAATTTCCCAGGTTCCATCTCACACCATCCACCAGGCGTAGTCCTACCATCCATATTGCCACACTGGTTTTAGCAGGGCAATCCTCTGAAAGTATTTTCGCTACAGTGGCTTG
Organism: Macaca nemestrina; assembly: GCF_043159975.1. NCBI lineage: Eukaryota > Metazoa > Chordata > Mammalia > Primates > Cercopithecidae > Macaca > Macaca nemestrina. The sequence goes on along the minus strand of NC_092125.1, from coordinate 8,274,040 downwards.
AGGCATAGTAACACTGGATGGAGACTAGGAACTCTAAGCAAATATCTATGAAGTTCACAACAAGGCTGTATTAATCACTCTGGAAAGAGGTGGTGAAACTATTCTCTTTGATAACTCCTCCTGTGTCTGTGTGTCTGTGCTTTGGATAGCCTGCACAGGAACATCATTAAATGCCCTCCCGGGGTACTGCACCCGCCTTTGGGCAGGATTTAACCTTCAGTATGCACTCAGCAATTGCAACGCAGTGTGCTGATGACTCCATTCCCAGACGTCCCTCTTGACGCACTGAACTCTAGAGTGTTTCATCTGGTGGTTTGAACCAAGAATTGAAATAGTTACTTGGGCAGAGGAATTCTACGTCCTCTTGTACAACCTAAGCAAAGACATTTTTCTTTTCCAAGCTAGAAAAACAGGCCTAAAACAGAGATAGGTATAAGCAGTCTTTGCAAGCCTTGCCATTTCTACCTCCCTCCAGGGAATCCAACCTGTGGTATAGCACTGGACCTTGACAAATAGCACAGTGATCTAGGAGTACAATGTGTTATCATTGTTGCTTTTATTATAACAGCTGGAAGCCGGCCAAAGCTTTGCAAAGAAACCAGAAAGCAACAGCAGGGCACTGGGCTGCCTTAGAAAAACATGTCTTGGCTCAAAGAGGAACCTCTTTAACAAGAACCTGACACCTCAAACTTAGCAAAAAAGCATAGCTCAGGTCAATCACATAAAACACAGCTTCACAAAATTTGTCCCATAACAAAGCTAGAAATACAATGGTATAACACATTTGGTATACTTAAGAGCCTGAGGAAAGGTGCAGCCACTTAAGAATAAGTTATAGAAAATCTTTGTTAAATACTCTAAGGAAGGATTCAGGCATCTTCCTACTTATCTAACTTTTTAGTGTATTCTAAACTTGGCCAGGAAGGAGAGGTGTGATCTCGGCTTGGTGATTCCTGTAGTTCTCTGGACCTTGGCTGCCTCACCTTTACCTGAAACTGTTGAATGGGATGACCCCTTAGATTCCTTCCAGCTCTGACATTCCATGACTAAAGGAAGTCAAGGTTTAACACTGATCTTGACATCCTGGGACAACGTTTTAGTGTATGCAATTGTCATACCTGAAAAAATGTCAAGACATAGTTAGGGTTCCTCAGGTTTATTCTCCCTTGTTTGGGAGAATAAAATAGTATATTTAAAATATACTAGGATAAATCTTATAAACAAAATAGTATAAATCTCCCTTCTGTTAAGAGAATGCAGAAATAAAATACAAAAGTTCCCTCACTCCTTCTTTGCTCAAGGAAAAGATGAACTTAGATATGTGTTTGCTTTTAAGCAAGTTTTAATGAAAGAATTTTTTTGGCAGGTCACTTGAGCTTAAAAGCAGTATTGCTGTTTCAGAAATGGCACAAAAAGCTGTTCCCCAACAAGGGATGCAGCAGAGGTAGAATGTTTACCACCTAGGGTGTTAGTGAAAGGCCCTGTCTCTAAACATCCCACGTGGAGATAACTTCAATGTTTGATCAAAAACTAAATCTTATCCTGTCATAAGTGAGCAATGTTCTGTTTCCCCTCGCGCCTCAATACTGAACAATGAGAAGATAAGACCTCTCCTGTTGACACAGTTACCAAGTTAAACGTGGCATCTTGTCAGCCTTAACTGCTAGACTTGAGAAAATGGAATTTTCATGAAATAAGACTGCTGATTCACAACATACATGCCATTAGTTTTGATTTAAATTCTAAATAATCTTACCCATGGTCTTCTTTTATTTATTTTTTTAAACTTTCCCTTCCATTCTTTGATTTTTAAAGAATCTCCTGACAAAGAACAGTTTTTGTTTTTACCATGGCCACCATGGTTAACTTTTTCTTTAGAAAAACTTTCAACGAAATAAATGCACTTCCTCTAGTTCTTAAGCCCACATAAATGAATGAATGAATGTCTTTCCTGCAGTTCTTAAGCCTACATTTACATAAAGGGGAGTTTCGCTCTTATACTGACACGGTCAAAACCCTCTACCTCCCTTCCACTCCCTCCCTGCCAGGTAAAAGCTCCACCTAAGACAGAAGGCCACCCAGGTTCCAAAGTAATTTCTCCCACACCTGTGAACGACCAGAATTATTATCCTCTAAGTGCTTCCATTGTCACTTGAAAAAGGTACCTGCTTAACTGATTCAATTAATTCACAAGAAAACTAGGAGGACCACTTGGTTTACCCAAGGAATTGGGACTAGGAAAGTTTGTTAATGCAAACAAGCCACCTAAATCTGTGATTCTCAAAGAAAGACCTGAAGTCCTCTGCTCTTAGGACTAGAAAACAGCCCAGGGCTGCAGGTGTTTCCTTCAGGTAGTGGGGAGACAATATGCAGAAAGCTTATGCTAACATTTGGAACGCATGCACCAAATTCGCTTTGTTAATAAAATTTCCTGAGGCCTCTAATTCAGACTTTCCTAGAAAGTCTGACTGTCACGTCATACTCAGCAGAATCCCAAAGTTGTGAATGCATACGTCCTTGGATGATTGGGATGCCAGTCATCTCCTATTCCAAGAGGATGTTTTATTACTGCTCCTCAGTGTTGTTCTGAGTCGGTCATGATTTTCAGAGACTGATGTTCATGACTGTAAGTTGAATATTTATGTTTATGTCATCCTCATCAATGTAGTCTGCTACAAGTTGTTTGGTGAATCCCATACAGTGCCGTGAAGCATTGCATCAATGACATTTCTAGACTATAAACTTCCAATTATTTCACCAATAAAATATGTATACTTTACAGTACAAATGCAACTTATCCATACTCCATCTTCTGAAACTAATATGTCTGCTTTCCTTGTCTATTCTCACCCCTAGTCTACAATTTTGCCTGAAGCATATTTGCATCAATGACATTTCTAGACTATAAACTTCCAATTATTTCACCAATAAAATATGTATACTTAACAGTACAAATGCAACTTATCTATACTCCATCTTCTGAAACAAATATGTCTGCTTTCCTTGTCTATTCCCACCCCTAGTCTACAATTTTGCCTGTATGGTGTCACTTTATTATTATCACTAAGTTACTTTCTCTACCTAAAACTTACCTAGAGTAAGACAACACATGGAATCTTTTAGCCTACCTAAATGTGTCATAACCAGACGTCTTTGAAACTCAGCCGTAAATGACAGCATGGATGGAAAACGATGGTCCAGTTTGCAAGGCTGGCTTACAGAGCACAAGGAGATACAGTTATGAAAGGGCTGGACTACAATAGAAGTAGTAGGGCCAACAGATCTATATAGTCAGGTTTTTGTCGTGTAATGTATTAACTACGATAGAAATGCATTTAAGAATATCAAGTATTTCTCTGGCTCTTGACACAGTTGACTTGACCTTTTGCTGTCTAAACAATTGGGGTTTCCTGTTCCGGGTGCTACTGGCAAATGCTCTGGCACTTGCACTTGGGAAGCACAGCTTCGACCACCGCCTCCTCAGTGCAGCCACCTGTGTATTGCAACTGACCATTAAATTAAACACTGAGTCAGCTGGGTGTTCAGTGACCTCAGTGAGTGTATTAAGCATCGCTAGTTCTGCTTTATTAAAGTGCAGCAGACGTGCTCTTCTGTCCCTTCCGTTTGTGGTTCTTTCGGAAAGTTTTGATATCTGGTTTTGTTTTGTGTTTGCTTTTGTATTTTTATATCTTGTATTTATCCCTGAACATATTTTAAACATTTTTTAAGGAAAGAAATTCTTTTGTGTATATATAGATACTTGAGATTCAGTTCCTCAAAAGTTCTTGCTGCTGTCGCGTGTGACATACTCTATCCGTCAAAGTTCTATGGAACGTGGTTTGTATGTAAATCAATGTGGGGCATCTGGCCCTTGAAACCGGAGAACATTATGGCAGGTGAAATAAGCCAGAAACAGAAAGTTAAATAACACATGTTCTCACTCATATGTGGAAGCTAAAAAATAGTTGATCTTACAGAAGCAAAACGTAGAACAGAGGAAACTAGAGGCTGGGATAGGTAGGAGGAAGACGGGTTAGGGAGAGGTTTGTTAAAGGATAGAAATTTAGAGCTAGATAGGAGGAATAAGTTCAACAACAATACATGATTTCAAAGAGCTAGGAAGAGGATACTGAATGTTCCCAGCACAAAGAAATAATAGTGTTTGAGATAATGAATATGCTAATTACCCTGATCTAATCACCATACATTATATGTATTGCAACATCACTATGTACCCTATAAATAGGTACAACTATTATGTGTCAATCAATTTTGTTTTTGAGACAGAGTCTCACTCTGTCGCCCAGGCTGGAGTGCAGTGGTGTGATCTTGGCTCACTACAACCTCCGCCTCCCAGCTGCAAGGGGATTCTCATGCCTCAGCCTCCTGAGTAGCTGGAATTACAGGTGTGCACCACAATGCCCAACTAATTTTTGTATTTTTAGTAGAGATGGGGTTTTGCTGTGTTGGCCAGGCCAGAGTGTGATCCACCTGCCTTGACCTCCTAAAGTGCTGGGATTACAGGCCTGAGCCACTGTGCCCAGTCAATTAAAAAAATTTTTTAGGCCGGGCGCGGTGGCTCAAGCCTGTAATCCCAGCACTTTGGGAGGCCGAGACGGGCAGATCACGAGGTCAGGAGATCGAGACCATCCTGGCTAACACGGTGAAACCCCGTCTCTACTAAAAAATACAAAAAAACTAGCCGGCCGTGGTGGCGGGCGCCTGTAGTCCCAGCTACTCGGGAGGCTGAGGCAGGAGAATGGCGGGAACCCGGGAGGCGGAGCTTGCAGTGAGCTGAGATCCGGCCACTGCGCTCCAGCCTGGGCGACAGAGTGAGACTCCGTCTCAAAAAAAAAAAAAAAAAATTTAAAAAAAGAATTCTCTTGTTCATTCCTACTGTATCCTGGGCAAAAGCTAAACATCTATATCAGATGCACTGATTGTCTTTCTCTCTCTCAATCTCTCTCCTTTCATTGAAGCTTCCCTTTAATTCCCAAATAAATCCAACTCCCTTCCATACTGAACACCATACCACTGATTCAGCATCATTTCCATCCTATAAGCAGGTTCTTTCTCTCTCTTTTTTCCCCCTTATCCATCCATCCATCCATCCATCCATCCTTCCATCCATCCATCCATCCATCCATCCATCCATCCTTCCATCCATCCATCCATCCATCCATCCATCCATCCATCCATCCCTCTCTCATTTCATTGCCAAGTATTTGGGAAAGCAGTGCAAGCTTACCGCCACGTTGGCTTCTTCAGTTGTCATCCTCTCCCTGACATCTGATCTCCCTACATTTCTCGTTTTCTCTCATTGGTTCTTCTTCTGGTGATTTCTTCTTACATATTAAAGTTCTCTAGGTTCCAACTTGGGCCCTCTTTTTGTCTCAGTCTACATGTCCTCTCTGAATGATCTCATCCACAACCACGGCTTTAACTATAGCCTGACTCTAGTGACTCAAAAATCTTTCTGTCCAACACCGATATCTTGTCTTGTCTTTAGAATTGGATAGTCACTGCATACTGGGTGCATATAGCTAAAATTCCAGCTATCTATAAGTCTTGTAAACACAACAATGGTATGGAAATCCAACTGAAAAACACTCATGTCCAGTGGAGCATGAATGTAAAACAAGTCTGATGCAGTGAGAAAAGCATAAAACCCAGTCAGAAACCTTGGGTTCCAATCCCGGCTCTATTGTTTTTAGTCATAGGGTAGGCCCTCCATCTATCTGACTGTGATTTTCACTTGTAGAGTATGACTTACTGGACTTTAAAGATTTTCTGGCCGGGCGCGGTGGCTCACGCCTGTAATCCCAGCACTTTGGAAGGCAGATCACGAGGTCAGGAGATCGAGATCATCCTGGCTAACACAGTGAAACCCCATCTCTACTAAAAATAGAAAAAATTAGCCAAGCATGGTGGCGGGTGCCTGTAGTCCCAGCTACTCGGGAGGCTGAGGCAGGAGAATGGCGTGAACCTGGGAGGTGGAGGTTGCAGTGAGCTGAGATCGTGCCACTACACTCCAGCCTGGGCGACACAGTGAGACTCCGAGCGAGACTTCGTCACAAAAAAAAAAAACATTTTCTGTGCGGGATTAAATCAGATAATGCATGTAAAGGTGTGATGTAAGCTGTTAAGTATTATTCCAATTTCTGATATACTATTATTTAAAATGTAGTTGGACAAGCAGGAGTAACCATTTAAAATGAGTCAAAAAGTACAAACCACCAGAAATGCAAATATCAAATTAATTTGCCTGAGTAAGCTAAATATATAATGGTTTTTCCACTTTAATGTACATCTGGAAGAACTTATTAATAATGTCAATGCTTGAGCTCGAGCCCAGATTTAATTGGTTGAGAAAGAGGCCAGTAATCTGTACTTCAACATCATCCCCATCGTCATAGGCAAGTCAGGGCTACACTTCAAGAAATAGTGAACTATAATGCACGTGAGAGACGGGCAATCCTCAAAATATTCTAATGACTTGTAAAGGCTTCAGAACCAGTTCCTTCTTGGGAAGCACATTGCTTCTTTTGCTGAGTTCAAATTGTGATGAATTTCAAAGCTTCCAATTTTGGGCTTTATACATAAAGTAATCATTCCTCCTCACTCCCAACACACACAGGCACATAATTTTTTATATATAAATAAATATATATATTTACATATGCATATTCTGTTTTCATTAATGGATTTTTTTTTCCTGTATACTATATGAGTTATAATGTAAAGACACAAAATAATACAGATACTAATTAGGCATGTTTGAATATCTATTGCTATCAAATATTTTCTATTTCTCTTTTCATATCTTCACTGATGGGTTTAGATGAAAAGACTACAAGCCTGCATACTCATGGGGAGGAAGGTGCCAAACCAGAAATCAGTAGCACAGGTCGGTAGGAATTAATCTCAGCAGGCTTGCTTCAGCTTTGGAGAGACAACCAGCAAAACACTTCCAAGCTGGTAGCTCAGTTAATATGGGAAGCTATTTTTACTACAACAGAGAGCATTTCTAGAGAATGAGATTATAAACCAGGGATACATCCCAAACATATTAATATGGCTTTAATTTTATTTTACAGAAACCATGCTTCAGAATATTTTAATCTCCATGTGAATAACTGTTTTTATTTTGTATGTATGCATGATGCAAGTATGCATATAACACATTTATATGCACGTGCACTATTCATACACATACATACCTACAGGTAAAAATTTGGGTAAGACAGTAAATCAGATGTTTTAGTCCTTGTATAAATAAGGTAAAAGCCAGAACTTTTAATGACTTACACATTTCATCAGGAAGTTCTGCGTTTTGAAATGACAAAAACTTGGAATATTTTTGAAAGGAATAGAATACTTTGGGTCATCATTTTCATTTTTAAGATGCCTTAAATGTTTTAGTTCCTTTTAATAAATAGTCTTACACAATAATTTGGTTCTCACTGTCATATTAGGTAAATGGGTTTTGTTGTTGTTCGTTTTTGCTAAAATTAGTTTATGGTGAATATTTGTTTAAAACCTGTAATACCAATACCACCCTATGTAACTCCATCAGTAATCAAAAATAAATACAAAAAATACGGCTCTTCTTTTTATTAAGGAAGTTATATGAAAGCCCATCACTTTCACAAACTAGGAGACTACACTACTGCAATTTGGCTGAATCAGTGGATATTTTTAATGTTGCTTATTTTGTGCTTTAAAATTTCAGTTATCCCAGAGCATCTGTAATTTTGAATGATGATGAGATATTCCTGGTAAGATGTAATGTTTTATTTTTCTTCCTGGATCTATCTCTGATCTTGTTCCAGGGCACATCAATTTAGAAACTACTCATCGATTATGATAGCTTTGAGAATAAACATTGGAACATTAACATTCTAATTTTGTTCTTTATAGGTTGATGGTAGAAAATGTATAAAGTTTAAAAACATGCAAGTCTTATTAGCATTCTGCTTAGATAAATACAATCTTATTTTATTTCTCTCTCCTTTTATCCATGCCCTGCCAATTGAGAGTGCCAGGTTTCTCTCTTTTTCTGTTTCACAGCAGCTCCAAAGCTAAAGGGAAACCAAGGGGGAAAATAACTACCTCAAAAGAGACATTTTCCATGACACTAATGGCTGGATTTCAGATACTTTCCAAAGCTCATTGGAAAGGGAGAACTCATGGAGAAGACACAACCAGCTTTAAGTATCCTATTACTCTCAGAGGTTAACTCAGAGACTATTCCATGTAGAAATACTGAAGGGGTTGTAAAAAAGAAAGAAAAGCAGAAACAAAATAAATAAATAAAAACAACATAGTCATGTACTGTTTATCCTTTTCCCTTGCAAAAATCTGCTCTCTGGAGTCTGCTCTGGCATTTAAGGAGCTTGAAAGTCATCCCTCCCATCCAACCTCACAAAGAAAAAAGCTGAAGAAGTAAAAACCAACAATTCCTCTTAGATTCCCTCAGAGGATTGATGTCAGAGGGCAAACCATTGGCCCCATGATCGCAGAAAAAGACAGAAATGTACAGAGAATCATGACCTAGTGTAACAGAAAGCTTCGGGAAAACCAGCCTTGGGATAGAAAAACTTAAATTGCAACTGACTAGTTGTTCGAGGCTCAATGTGGATTAATTTGAGCATTAAAAACTCCTTTGAGGATCAGGGAGCAGTTTTAAGGGGGCTACCACACATTTGTGACTTTTACTTCCAGGAGCCCTACTAGGTTTGCACAGTGAGGTTCAGGGAGAAATTTCCTGATGCTTTCAACAAGGGAGAGGAAAATAGTAACCATTCTGAAATATACCCAGTCACTCTGCTCTTCTAAACAACGGCCTGTCTCAAAAGAAACTATATCACCCAGAGCCCAACAGACTGAGATTATAGCAGAGTCTATAGCACCTGGGAGTAGGTAAATACCCAACTCCAACCCCTCTATCCTTCCCACTGCACCTAAAGAGGAAAAGCCCCCAAAACCCAAGGAGCACGTGTGGAGATCACGGCCCAGGGGTGAAGCCTCACTGTGGGGCTGAGTCCTAATCATCAGATTACACAAAGCATCCCCCTTCCTCTGCACCCTTCCACAATGCCATAGGGCTCCTGTATAATAACAGATGAATGCGACGGAAAGAACTGCATGACCCATACCTTATTTAAGGAGAAGTTTCTAGGAAAACCCAAAGACAACAGCGGGGAATAAAAACAAGGACATCAGAGGGGATGTTAGCCTCTAAAGCCTCTAGCTACAGCAAACAGTAAACACAGCTCAGTTCCTAGCCAGATAAACATAAACCCTCACACTAATGACCTGTATGCCTCATTTATTTAGTATATCACATCCTACTGTCAACAACAACAAAAATTCCCAGGCACACTAAACGATGAAAAACACAGTTGGAAGAGTCAGAGCAAGCATGAGAACCAGACTAAATATGGAAAATATATGGGAATCATCAGACCTGAAATTAAAAGGAACTATGATGAAATTCAAGAAATCAAAACCATTGTAATAGAAATGCAGAATGAAAAATTAGTTCAATAGACTGGACACAACTGAGGAAAGAATCAGTAGAGTTTGGACATGTGTCAATAGAAACTTTCAAACTGAAATATAAAGAGAAAAAAATATATAAAAAAGAGAGGACGTGTCAGGCGCCGTGGCTCATGTTGTAATCCCAGCACTTTGGGAGGCCAAGGCGGGCTGATCACTTGAGGCCAGGAGTTCAAGACCAGTCTGGTCAACATGGTGAAACCCTATGTCTACTAAAAATATGAAAAAAAAAAAAATTAGTGCATGGTGGCGCATGCTTGTAATACCAGCTATGAAGGAGGCTGAGCATGAAAATTGCTAGAACTCGTGAGGCAGAGGTTGCAGTGAGCCAAGATCATGCCATTGCTCTTCAGCCTGGGTGATGGAGCGAGACACTGTCCAAAAAGTAAAATAGAGAGAGAGAGAGAGAAAGAGAGAGAGAGAGAGAGAGAGAGAGAGGAGACAGAACAGAATGTCTAAGAACTGTGGGGGTAATTTTAATATAAAAGGCATAACATACATGTAATGCGAAAATCAGAGAAGAAAGAGAGAAAAGAACAGAAGGCATATTTGAAGCAATAATAACTGAGATTTTTCCCCAGTTAACGATAGATAGACAGTGTTATGAGCTTAATTGTGCCCTCCTGTTCCCCCAACCTTAACTTATGTCAACGCCCTAACTCCCAGTAACCTCAGAATGTGGCTGTATTAAGTCATTAAAGAGGTAATTAAGGTCACATGAGATCATAAGGGTGAGGCCCTAATCCAATATGACTGATGTCCTTCTAAGAGGAAAAGATTCAGGAGATGGGCCTATACAGAGAAAAGGCCATGTGAGGACACAGGGGAAGGTGGCCTTCTGAAAGCCAAGGAGAGAGCCTTAAGAGAAATCAATCCTGCCAGCACCTTGTTCTTGCACTTCTAGTATCCATAGCACTTCTACCCTCACTTTTATTGATGAGAGAATAAATTTCTATTGCTTAAGCCATACAGTCTGTTATATTTTGTTATGGTGGCTCTAGTAAATGAATCCACCAAGACGTACAACCAGGAAACTCAAACAACACCAAACACGATAACTATCAGAGCAACCACAGACATATCATATTTTCACTTCAGAGAACCAAACATGAAGAGAAATCTTGAAAGGAGCAAGGGTGGATGGGGTGAGGGAAGCCTTACCTGGAGAGGAGAAAAATCTAATAACTGCTTTGAATTTCGCATCAGAAACCATACAAGCAAGAGAAGAGTGGGGTGATAGATTTAAAGTCTCTAAAGAAAAAACCCATTAACCTAGAATTCAGTATTTTGTGGAATTATCAAAAGTGAAGGGAAAATAAAGACTTTCTTAGACAAACAAAAACGGAGAGAATTTGTTGATAAAAGACCTGCCTTGAAAAGAATGTTTAAAAACAGTTCTTCAGAAAAAGGGAGAATGATAATAGGTTGAAACTACAGAAAGAAAGGAAGACTATTAGAGAAGGAATAAATGAAGGTCAAACAAAATCTCTTTATAAAAATTTCTTAATTGATCTGATGGATAAAAATGTATTCAGAATGATACCAGCAACAATGTATTCAGTTATAGCCTAAAGGAAAGGAATGACAGCAATATTATAAGAGATAAAAAGGAGAAAGTAGGAATACTCTGTTATGGGATGCTTGCATTATATGTTAAGTGTACAGTGTTATCTAAAAATGGACTTGGATTCATTGTGAATGTATAGTGCAAACTCTAGAAAAACCTTAAAACATTTAAAAGGAATTACTGATACTGGGCAAAAAGAGAAAACAGAATTATACATAATGTTCATTTAAAATCAGAGAAGGCAGAAAGAGACAGGAAGCCAAAAGGAAACTAATAAAAAACAGTTATAAACATTAATGTAACAGTTACAGATATTAAACCAACTATATCAATAATCACTTTAAATGTGAATGATATACATCAAGTAAAAGACAGGGACTATCAGAGTGGACATAAGAGAACCAACTATATTCTGTTCAGAAGAAACTCGCTTTAAATACAAAGACACAGATAGATTAAGTTAAAGAATGAGGAAAGAGATGCCGTGCTAAAATTAATCAAAATAAAGCTAGATTAGATAAATTAATTTCAGACAAAGGCTCTAAAAAAAATTTTCAGGGATAAAGTGATTTTATCGCATAACAATAGAGGGTTCAATTCTCCACAAAGACATAACAACCTTTAATGTGTATATGCTTAACAACAGATCATCAAAATACTTGAGGTAAAAACTGACAGATTACAAAGAGAAATGGATGAATAATTACTATCATTGGAGGCTTCAACACACATATATCTGTGGTTGACAGATCTAGTAGCAGAAAATCAGGAAGGACAGAATCAAACTGAGCAGCACCATCAATCAGCTGAATTTAATGGCCATTTATAGAATAATTAATGCAACGGCAGCAGAGTCTATAATCATCTCAAGTTCTCACGACATGCACCAAGATAGACCACATTCTGGGTCATAAGACACACCTTAAAAATATAAAAGAGTAGAAATCTTTCAAAGCATGATCTCAAACAACAGAATTAAACTAGAAATCAACAATAGAAAGATAGCTGGAAAATCTCAAAGTACCTAGAAATTAAACAATACACTTGTAAATAACACATGGACCAAAGAAGAAGTGTCAGGAGAAATGTTAAAGAATTTCAAGCTAAATGAAAATAAAAGCACATTTTATCAAAATTCACAGGATGTAGTGAAAGCAGCATCTTGAGGGAAATTCAATGCATACATTAGAATAAAGAAAGATCTAAAATCAATCATCTAAATTCCCATCTCAGAAAACTGGAAGAACAAAAGCAAATTAAATCTAAACCAAATAGAAGAAAACAAATAATAGAAATCAGAGCAGAAATCAATAAAATTGAAAATCAATGGAGAAATTAAATGAAACCAAAATCTGGTTGCTTAAAACAATTAATATTGATGAGGCTCTAGCCAGGCTAATTAAGAAAAAAAAAAAAAAAGAAGACACCAATTGCTAGTACAGTAACTGAAAAGGAGGCCATCACTACTGATGTTCTTTATCCTAAAAATAGTAAAAGAATATTATGAACAACTCTACCCCACAAATTTGATAACTTAGGTAAAATGAACCAAGTTTTTGAAAGAGACAATCTACCAAAACGCACACTAGGAGAAATAGATGATCTAAATAGGCTTGTACTTACTGACGAAATTGAATCAACAATAACAACTTGCCAAAACAAAAAGCCACCGAGCCCAGATAACTTCACTGGGGAATTCTACCAAACATTTGAGGAAGAAATAATACTCTGTACAACCTCTTCCAGAAAATAGAAGCGGAGGAATATTTTCTAACTAATTCTACAAGGCCAGCATTACTCTAATACCAAAACCATAAAAAGGAAGACTACAGACCAACACCCCTCATAAACATAGATGCAAAACCACCAACAAAATATTGGCATATTATATCCAACAATGCATAAAATATTTTACATCATGACCAGGTGATATTTTTTCCATGTATGCAGGGATGGTTGACAATTTGTACATCAATTAATGTAACCCATCACGTCAACAGGCTAAAGAAAAATCATGCAATCATATCAACACATGCAGAGAAATCATTTGACAAAATCTAGCACCGAGTCATGATAAAAACCCTTAGTAAACTAGCCATGTAGGGGAATGTTCCCAACTTGATAAAAAAAAAAAAAAAGCCTACAAAAAAACCTACAGCTAAAATAGTACAAAATGAAAAGTCTCTCTTCTCTCTGCCCTCATGCCTAAGTCAGTCTCCTAAAGAGCCCGAACAGCTGAGGAAGCTCTTCCTTGGAGGGCTGAGCTTTGAAACAACCCATGAGAGACTGAGGAGCCATTTTGAGCAATGGGGAATGCTCACGGACTGTGGGGTAATGAGAGATTCAAACACCAAGTGCTCCATGGGCTTTGGGTTTGTCACATAGGCCACCGTGGAGAATGGGGATGCGGCCATGAATGGAAGGCCACACAAGGTGGATGGGAGAGTTGTAGAACCAAAGAGAGCTGTCTCAAGAGAAGATTCTCAAAGACCAGGTGCCCACTTAACTGTGAAAAAGATATTTGTTGGTGGCATTAAAGAAGGCACAGAAGAACATCACCTAAGAGATTATTTTGAACAGGATGGAAAAATTGAAGGGATTGAAATCATGACTGACCGAGGCAGTGGCAAGAAAAGGGACTTTTGCCTTTGTAACCTTTGATGACCATGACTCCGTGGATAAGACCGTCATTCAGAAATACCATACTGTGAATGGCCGCAACTGTGAAGTTAGGAAAAGTCCTGTCAAAGCAAGAGATAGCTAGTGCTTCATCCAGCCAAAGAGGTTGAAGTGGTTCTGGAAACTTCGGTGGTGATCGTGGAGGTAGTTTCAGTGGGAATGACAACTTTGGTCATGGGGGAAACGTCAGTGGTCGTGGGGGAAATGTCAGTGGTCGTGGTGACTTTGGTGGCAGTGGTGGTGGTGGTAGATCTGGTGGCAGTGGGGATGGCTATAATGGATTTGGTAATGATGGAAGCAATTTTGGAGGTGGTGGAAGCTACAATGATTTTGGCAATTACAACAATCGGTCTTCACATTTTGGATCCCTGAAGGGAGGAAACTTTGGAGGTAGAAGCTCTGGCCTCTGTGGTGATGGAGGCCAATACTTTGTCAAACCACAAAACCAAGGTGGCTATGGCGGTTCCAGTAACAGCAGTAGTTACGGCAGTGGCAGAATATTTTAATTAGGAAACAAAGCTTAGCAGAAGAGGAGAGTCAGAGAAGTGACAGGGAAGCTACAGGTTACCAAAGATTTGTGAACTCGGCCAAGCACAGCGGGGGCAGGGCCTAGCTGCTACACAGAAGACGTGTTTTAGACAAATACTCACGTGTATGGGCAAAAAACTCGAGGACTGTATTTGTTACTAATTGTATTACAGGTTTCTTTAGTTTCTGTTCTGTGCAAAGTGTAAAGCATTTCAACAAAACGTTTTAATGTAGATTTTTTTTTTTTGCACCCACACTGTGGATTGCTAAATGTAATAGTCTGATCGTGACGCTGCATAAATGTCTTTTTTTTTTTTTTTTTATAATATGCTGTGTAAAGTTAGTCTGCTCTGAAGCCGTCTTGGTAAATTTCCCCCGACAGTGTGAAGTTAGAATTCCTTCAGGGTGATGCCAGGTTCTTTTTGGAATTTATATACAACCTGCTGGGGTGGAGAAGCCATTGTCTTCAGAAGCCTTGGTATAATTGAACTGATAGTTACTATTGTGACCTGAATGAAGTTCACCAGTAAAAAGGATGACCCAAGCAAAATCATGAAATTATTGGTTATAAAAATGAGTGTTGGCACATCTTATACAATATACTAAATAGAATAATGGTACCAGATAAAATTATAGATGGGAATGAAGCTTGTGTATCATCCATTATCATGTGTAATCAATAAACGATTTAATTCTCTTGAAAAGAAAAAGAAACTAGATGCTTTCCCACTAAAATCTGGAAAAATGCAAGAATGTCCCCTCTCACTACTCCTATTTGCCAGTACAATAAGACAAGAAAAAGAAATAAAAGGTATACAGTTTGAAAAGGATGAAATAAATCTTTGTTCAGGAAGACATGTTTATGTAGAAGATCCCAAAGAAACAACAACAAAAAAACTCTTAAAACTAAGTGATCATAGCAAAGTTGCAGAATACAAAAAAAGCGGTTTTCCTATGTACCAGCAATGAAAAATTGAAATATGAATTTCAAAACACAATACTATTTACATAAGCAGCAAAACTTAGGCATACACCTAACAAAGTATGTAGAAGATATATATTAATAAGAGTACAAAATTCTTTTAAAAGAAATCAAAGATCAAAATCAATGGAAAGATACACCAAATATGTGGATAAGAAGACTCAATATTGTAAATATGTGAGTTCTTTCCAACTTGACCTGTGAATTCAATGCAATCTCAATATAAATCCTAGCCTATTTTGAGGATATTGGCAAACTGATTCCAAAGTTTAAGTGGAAAGCAAAAGACCCAAATTAGACAACACAATACCGAAGAAATACAATGACAGAGAGTTGACACCATCAAACTTCAAAACTTACTATAAATCTATAATAATCGAAGTGGTGTGGTATTGGTCTTTTAAGTGGAAAGCAAAAGACCCAAATTAGACAACACAATACCAAAGAAATACGACGACAGAGAGTTGACACCATCAAACTTCAAAACTTACTATAAATCTATAATAATTGACGTGGTGTGGTATTGGCAAAAGATTAGAAAAAATTAATCAAGGAAGCAGAATACAGATTTCAGGAAGAGACTCGGACAAGGTAGAAAAGACAAGATCCATTTCAAAAAATGGTGCTGGAACAACTAGACCTCTACATGCAAAAAAATGAATATAGACTCCAGATTTTACAAATTTCACAAAAATTAACTTTTAGATTATAGACCTAAAAATAAAATGTGAAACTATAAAACCTTTAGAGTATAACACAGGAGAAAATCTAGGTGACCTTGAGTTTGGCAATGACTTTTTAGACACAACATCAAAAGCACAATCTATGAGAACAAATTGTAAGTCGGATTTTATTAAAATTTAAAATTTCGATTCTTTTAAATATACCATTAAGACAATGAAAGAC
This sequence comes from Macaca nemestrina, assembly GCF_043159975.1. Taxonomy (NCBI): domain Eukaryota; kingdom Metazoa; phylum Chordata; class Mammalia; order Primates; family Cercopithecidae; genus Macaca; species Macaca nemestrina. The sequence goes on along the minus strand of NC_092125.1, from coordinate 8,257,817 downwards.
AAACTACAGACTGGGGGAAAATTTTTGCAAAACATATCTGATAAAGCACTGGTGTCCACAATATACAAGGAACTGTTAGAATTCAACAATAAGAAAACAGCAACCCAATTAAAAAATAGGCAAAATATAATATCTGAACAGAAATCTCAGTGAAGAAGATATATACTTGGCAAATATGCATGTGAAAAGGTGCTCAATATCATATGTTATTAGAGAATTGTAAATTTAAATAACAATGAGATACCATATCTATTAAATGGCTAAAATCCAAAACATTGAAAACACTAAATGCTGGCGAGGATATGGAGCAAGAGGAACTTGCATTCATTGCTGGTGGGAATGCAAAATAGTGTAGCCACTTTGGAAGACTGGAAGTTTCTCACAAAGCTAAATATTCTCTTACCACATGATCCACTTTCCTAGGTATTTGCTCAAATGAATTGGAAACTTATGTCTTCAAAAAAAATCTGTACATGAAGGCTTATAGCAGCTCCATTTGTAATTGCCATATGTGGAATCAATTAAGATGTTCTTCAGTGGGTGACTGGATAAACTGTGGTATATTCATACAATGGAATATTCAGTGATAAAAAGCAATGAAATATCCTCCCATGCAAAGACATGGAGAAACTATAACGGATATTGTTAAGTGAAAGAAGAAAAGGTTCTACACGTGTAACTCCAACCCTATGACATTCTGTAAAAGGTAAAACTATGGAGATGGTAAAAATATAAGTGGTTGCCAGGGGTTGGGGTAGGGATATGGATAAATAGGCAGAACACAAATAATTTTTAGGGCAGTAAAACTAAATGGTGGATAAATGTTATACATTTCTGAACACCCACAGAATGTATAACACACAGAATTAACCCTAATATAAACTATGGAGTTTTGTTAACAATTATGTATTAATCTTGGCTCATTAATTGTAACAAATGTATCATATTATGGTAAGTTTTTCATTATAGGGGAAAGTATAGGTGGTATTGAGGCATTTTATTGGAACTCTCTGCATATTTTGTTTAATTTTCTGTAAACCTTGAGCTTCTCTAAAACACATGAAATCTATTAATTTTTAAGACTCTGTTCCCTAGAACATGATTTTAGGAGCCACTAACACCTGGCTTCAAAAACAGGCATGCAGGGATGGATTCATTAAAAGTGAATGACAAAGGCTTGGAAAGTTCTTCAGAGGACAATAAAACAGAACTGTAGAGGCCCTCTTAAAGCTCTTATAAAACACGTAACTGTCTAAATTAAATGCCAAAGGGAATCCAGATGAAAACACACACACACACACAACTTGTGTTGATGGAATGGATATATTTGAAAGCACTGCAATGTTTTAGATAAAAAAAAAATAATGTCTACTTTTAGAAAAATGAAGTTCTTTCATTTTTCCCAATATCTTAAATTCTCAGTTATCTAATATTATAGATAATGGAATTATTAATGGAGAATGCAGATATTTAAGGCACTGTTATTTTATCAGCTATTCAAGGTTCAAGACACAGTTCTAAAGTCATATAGGCTAATAATTTGGTTTTGTTTTGTGTGCTTATTTCAAAATTCTTTTAAATTAGTTCACCATGTATTTGATCTCTTTAGCTGATCCTAAGTTCCTTGTCATCTCTTCCCCAAAACAAAACTTTGGATACGGCAAGATTTCTACCAATGGTAACTGACCAACTTAAAATCAGTCCCTGAAGGAAAAAGTACTATTTACCCCAAAGCTGCTATAATTATTTTATGTCAGCCTACAATTGCTGTGGTTAGCCAACTAGAATACTTTCTTTTTGCTGGCCTCTTATTATCATGTATGAAAGATATATTCATTCTCAATATCCTTTTATTATTACTTTAGTATGGTTTTGGCAAGTAGAACTTCATCTTGTCTAGTTGTTTAGGGGCACTAAGTACGATCTCTCGCCATGGGTCTGAAAACCTTCACAACATACTAGAGAAAAGACAGGCCTTCGGTTGAATATTTACTGAGGCATAAATCATCACCCTACAAGATAATGCGATGTTTTGAATGACTTTAATTGTTTACATTGGGAGGTTCTTATGTGGGGAACAAATTTTTCCTTCTGCAACTGTCATATGTTGGTTTTGCCATACATACCAGAAAAGTCTGTATCCCTCCCACACACATCTCTCCCTTGCATACTAAATATATGTTTTTTCTGGCTAAATATTCTTTGTCCTTCAAATTCAAAATTTAATTCACTTCAAAAATTAATGTGGTTACCATGATCTTGACAAAATCTACATTGTCATTAAGGTCTTTTGAGATAGCCCAAGAACCAAATGTAATATTAATTGTCTTACCACTAGGATGGCGTGAGTGATGCAGTCACCTCAGGTGCAAAATCTATGGGAGTGTCAAAAAACTCAGTAATCAAAATAAATAATACCTTAATGCAATATTTGAAAAAAATAAAAATCAAAATAAATAATATTTTAGTGCAATATTTGAAAAAAGAAAAATCAATGCAAAAAGTTCAAATGGACAAAATATCAAATGAACTAGGAATTGGGTGTGATGGGTGAGATGAGTCATAAAAGTAAGTACAGGGGAGGCTCCTGTCTTTATTGGGCATTTCAATTTCTTGGAGTTAAAATCCTATTTGGACATTAGAGATTCAACCTTTGAAAGGAGCCAGCCTAAAGACATTGTTCCATTTGTTCTCATTTCTTTTTTTAAAATAATACTTTTAATGTTTAGTTTAGATTCAGGGGGTACATATGCAGGTCTGTTACATGGGTATATTGCATGATGCTGAGCTTTGGGGTATGACTGATCCCAACACCCAGGTAGTGAGCAAAGTCTCCAATAGGTACTTTTTCAGCCTTTGCACCTCTCCATCATTCCCCCCCACAGAACCCCCCATTGTCTACTGCTCTCATCCTTATGTCCACGTCTCCCTAATGTTTAGCTCCCTCTTATAAGTGAGAACATGTAGTATTTGGTTTCTTTTCTTGTGCTTATTTGCTTCGGATAATGGCCTCCAGCTGTATCTATGTTGCTGCAAAGGACATAATTTCATTCTTTTTCATGGCTGTGTAGTATTCCATGGTAAATTAAATGCCACTGTGTAAATTAAATGCCAAATTTTCTTTATTCAATATACCATTGATGGGCACCTAGGTTGATTTCATGTCTTTGCTGTTGTGAATAGTGCTGTGATAAACATACAAGTGCACATGTCCTTTTGGTAGAATGATTTGTTTTCCTTTGAATATATACCTAGTAATGGGATTGCTGGGATGAATGGTAGCTCTATTTTTAGTTCTTCGAGAAATCTCCAGACAACTTTCCCCAATGACTGAACTAATTTACATTCCCACTAACAGAGTATAAACATTCTGTTTTCTCCATAGCCTTGCCAGTATTTGTTATTTATTGACTTTTTAGTAATAGCCATTTTGACTGGTGTGACATGGTATATCATTGTGGTTTTGATTTACAGTTCTCTGATGATCAGAAATGTTGAGCATTTTCTTATATGTTTGCTGGCTGCTTGTATGTCTTCTTTTGAGAAGCGTCTGTCCACGTCCTTTGCCCACTTTTTAATGGGGTTGTTTCTTGCTTGTTGCATTAAGTTCCTTATAGATTTTTTTATTAGACCTTTGACAGATACATAGTTTGCAAATATTTTCTCCTATCCTCTAGGTTATCTGTTAATTCTGTGGATAGTTTCTTTTGCTGTGCAGAAGCTCTTTAGTTTAATTCATTAGTTTAATTTAGTTTAGGTTCCGCTTGTCAATTTTGGTTTCTGTTGCAATTGCTTTTGAGGACTTAGTGATGAATTATTTGCCAAGGCCATTGTCCAGAATGATATATCCTAGGTTTTCTTCTAGGATTTTTATATTTTGAGGTCTTATATTAATCTTTAATCCATTTTAATTTTTGTATTGGCATAAGGTAGGGGTCCAGCTTCATTCTTCTGAATGTGGCTAGCCAGTTATCCCAGAATCATTATTGAATAAGGAATCCTTTCTCCATTGCTTATTTTTGTTGACTTTGCCAAAGATCATATGGTTATAGATGTGCAGCTTTATTTTGGGGCTCTCGATTCTGTTTCATTGGCTTATGTGTCTGTTTTTGTAATGTGTACTACAATGGCTTTTTAATGTGTACTAAAATAGTCGTTTCTAGGACCTTTTGTGTGCAATGTGTGTGCCCAGAGGTACCAGTAAAACCCCTGCCTCGCCTTCTGTTTCAGTTTGCTACAACTGACGCTGTCTCTACTTCCTACCAAAGCTCTCTTGAGCTTTCCTGTGCCTTTGCCTGCAGCCCACACTGCAAGTCCTTAGTGCCGGATCTCTCTTGATGATGCAAATACATCTGGGGAAGCCCATTTCTGACTCCACTTTAACTGGCTGGAATTAGAATGCTTTTTGAACTTGTACACAAAATATCAGAAATCTTATCCAACTTGATTTTCAAAGAATGGAGTTTATAAAGATATAGACCTTTTAGTCCGTATTGGTTTGTCTTAGCTACTGAACAGAATCAAAACATTCCATTTTTCTATAAAACCAAGATAACTATGAAAAAGCAGTTTTTCATATCAACTGATCTATAGAGGCTTATGTTCAGCATAACCTACTTGGTAAGTTCAAACTGGGGATGGAAACAGGTCAGGATGCTAATAAAGTGAAATAAACTTTTTTTTTTTTTTTGAAATGGAGTCTCACTCTGTCGCCAGGCTGGAGTGCAGTGATGCAACCTCGGCTCACTGCAACCTTTGTCTCCCAGGTTCAAGTGATTCTCCTGCCTCAGCCTCCGGAGTAGCTGGGACTACAGGCACCCGCCGCCATGCCCAGCTAATTTCTAATTTTTGTATTGTTAGTAGAGACAGGGTTTCACCACGTTGGCCAGAATGGTATTGCTCTCTTAACCTTGTGATCTGCCTGCCTCGGCTTCCCAAAGTGCTGGGATTATAGGCGTGAGCCACCGCACCCAGCCAATAAACTCTTCGGTAATCTGCTTTATGCAATAGAGTCCCTGTGCCCTAAAGTTGTCTTAGAAAAGACAGCCTAAGTAGTTACTATACTTTGGACCTCACAGCCCAAGTACATCACACCATCAATATCCCCTTTAAAAGACAGGGGTGAGGTTTTATAAAAGTATGTTTTAAACAAATGCCAGTAGGAAATTCAAAGTTGGATAATTCATATTGCTGCTGTGACTTATTTTCACTTAAAAAGAAAAAATCATAGAAAATGGAGCATCATTGCCTGCAGGTACAGACATGTATGGTGTCTGAGATCATTGTTATTCTCTTCCTCTCATTTTTCTCCCATATCATCTTAATGGAATAATTACATTATTCTTTACTTGTACATAATTCAGGCAAGCTAAGCACAACCTCTAACATGTTTCTTCAGAGGGAAAAAACCCACACATAATGATTAAAGAATAAGTTACTGTAAGTAGCAAGTATTCCAGGTTTGGGGAGAAAGTGCAGGAGATGATCCCCTCGGAAATGGACACCGATGGGTGGTAACGTGTGTGGGAACAAGAGTGATTCCATCTTAGATGCTAGTCCGCCATGTTGACTCCTGACTAACCCTGAGTCTGGGAATGCCTCCAAGATGTCTAGTGATGATTTACTCTCTATGTAGAAACACTTATTTACTCTGAATTTCCCCTTTCCTCCACAACCACCTTTGATCTTGTTGCATACATCACCCGTAGCTGTGACACCCATAGCATTCTTTCAGCCACCCACTCATTCCTTCCAGAGCAAATACACTTTGCCCCCAGGATATAGCAACCCTGGATCTGGAAGGCTGTAGTGTGAAGGCCTACTTCTCTTGTGGCCACTCAAGACCATGCGTCTGTCTGTAAGTTCCCCAGTAAAGCACCCTTTGCCAACAAACTGGATTTTTCTGCTCTGTTCTTTGGTTTCTCGGCTCCTTCTGCATTTGATGGACACTTTGCATGTATGGCCCTTTCATGGAACAATGCGAAACTTATAACATTCAGTATTTTGGGACGATCTACTTTAAGAGATATTCTGTAAATGATTTGCTGTGTAGGCCATGACATTTCCTCAGGCTCACCACTGAAACATCAACCTACTATAAAATGATAAAACATGAGCTTTAAATGTGAGCACTCTAACATATTTATATGAAAGACACAACAGATGGGCAGAAAGAAACACTGAGAATGGGAATTTTTTTTCTTTTTAAATTCTTTTTTTTTTTTTTTTCAGATGGAGTCTCACTCTGTCACCCAGGCTAGAGTGCAGTGGCACGATCTCAGTTGACTGCAACCTCCATTTCCCAGGTTCAAGTGATTCTCCTGTCTCAGCCCCCCAGGTAAGCTGGGATTACGGGTGCGCCCTACCACACCCTGGCTAATTTTTGTATTTTTTTTTTTTTTTTGAGACGGAGTCTCACGCTGTTGCCCAGGCTGGAGTGCAGTGGCGCGATCTCGGCTCACTGCAAGCTCCGCCTCCCGGGTTCCCGCCATTCTCCTGCCTCAGCCTCCTGAGTAGCTGGGACTACAGGCGCCCGCCACCGCGCCCGGCTAATTTTTTTTTTTTTTTTTTTTTTTTGTATTTTTAGTAGAGACGGGGTTTCACTGTGGTCTCGATCTCCTGACGTTGTGATCCGCCCGCCTCGGCCTCCCAAAGTGCTGGGATTACAGGCTTGAGCCACCGCGCCCGGCCAATTTTTGTATTTTTAATAGAGATGGGGTTTTGTCATGTTGGCCAGGCTAGTCTCGAACTCTTGACCTCAGGTGATCCACCCGCCTCAGCCTCCCAAAGTGCTGGGATTATAGGCGTGAACCACTGTGCCCGGCTGGGAATTTGCTTTTCAACAGGGAAAAGAGGCAATGTATCTGCCAGGTAATAATGATGACAAGCACAAAACACTGATTTCAAGGTACTGAGTATGTGAGAGGACCAATACTAGTTTCCTTAGGTGTATTAATTTGAATTATTTTAACAACTTTAGAAAGTCAATATTATGATTTCTGTTTGAAAAGTGAGCAAACTGAGGCTCAGAGGTGTTGCATGCCTTGCCTAAAGTCACACAGTTGGTATGTGGTTATGACAGCATTTATGGTCAGGTCTGTCTGCCTCCAATGCCTGGGGTTTTCCTCTATGAGCTCCCTCTTAGCTGTTCCAGTGTTCCTCCTCTAGAATTTTATATTCTTTAGTGAGACAATCTCCAGGCATTATCCTAGGTTGAATAAAATGCTCCATAAAGTTCTCCAGCTCAGATCTACAAATCAGTAGTTGTTTTGTAAAATAACTTCTTTCTCCAAGGACCTCAGTTTTGAGGAATGTGTGCCCTGGACGAAGAAACTGGCATTCTCGCTACTGGAAAGAAATAATTTTGTCTCCATATTAATTTTTCGGTATTCTGGTTTTTAGACTTTTTTTTTCATGAGTTATGTTAGTTTTGACTCTTTTGACTAGAGCCTGACCATTCTTGGATGATCTACTAAATTCAAGTTTCTGAAACGACACACATGAGAGATAGCTTTATTGATTTTCTACGAATTTTCCTGTATTTTTTCTTCTTACAAAAATGTGTCTCCAGGAGGAATACCAAAGAAAGACAAGCTGCCGCGAAGCTTCTCACTGCCTTTGTATATTATGCTAGCTCCTCTGCCTCAAACACTTGCCCTGCCTTCTCATCTGAAAAATCATTCTTCTTAAAATCCAGCTCAAATGCTACCAGTTCTTTTATGAAATCATTCTGGAAGACCCTAGGGAAAGTCAATTTCTCATTCTTTTAAACATTTGTATAATTTTGCATATACCACTCTCCTAGTCACTTGACACTCTACAGTAACTCCTGTATAATTCTACTTTCCCATCTAGCCTATGAGCTACCCAATGGTGTCAAAGAACTCGGTCACCTTTGCGAACCTAGCATCTTCTACTGCACCTGGCACAGGAAGAAAAATACTCAATAAATACTTGCAGAAATGACATCTAAAAACCATGCAATCTTGTCTTTGAAAACTGTACTGTTCAGGAAGATCTAAGAAGATGAATACTTACTAGGGGCTCTTTTTCTCCTTGAAGCTTGACTGAAATAATGGTTGTTGAGCCAAGTTTGTTCTAAGTTCACTGAACTTGATTTATTAGCATTGAATTTCCTTTTTTAGCCTTTTTTTTTTTTTTTGCTTGTAATTGGCCTCTCCATGTTTAACACAATCCTCCACTTATAAAAATCATAGGATGCTTCATAGAACAGTGAGAAAAGTGGACCCTCGGGAAGTCAAGGGACTTACCAAAAATCACACAGCTAAGTGGGAGAGTTGAACTAGAACTTTGGTTCTATGCGCCTCTTTTTTATTCTTTCTAGTAGGTCAGGTTGCTCTGACAAAACAATAACCCCTTTAATCTTCTTTATAGCTCTTTGACTTAATCAGAAGGCTTTCTTTAATAGTTGCAGAGGGCACCACACCACAGAAAAAGTTGTCACGAGGTTTGGTAACTTTCCAAACAAAGTCGCTTATAAATTAAACGTTAAAAATATTGGCCCCATCCTGAGAATTGTGGTTTCCTTTTCTTAATGAAAAAAGCAATAAAATGCAAGTACACATCCATCTGGACATACAGGCTGTCAATAATAAAATAATGAGAGATGGCACTGACCATAATCTGTGTTTTCCGGCTCCCAACAATTTGATGGCCAAAAATAGGGCGTCTGTGGAATGAAAAGAAGTGGAACCCAGGTTAGACAAATAAAAAATTAGTGGAGTTTCTGGCTGGTGAACTGCATTTATCTTCCACAATTCTCTATTTGTTTGCTATATGTTTTATAATACAGAACATGTTCCAAGAGAGACATTGTAAACTCTTTGTCTACATTTACTTTGCTGACCAATTGCTCAGCTTCTAAATATGGGTAGCAAGCAGGTATTTAACACGTCATCCCTTTGCTGTAATTTTGCACCAACTGACATAAAGGCAAAAAGGTCTGATTGTATCATTCAAACAAAAAGTATTCATCCACAGAGAGGACTGAAAGAGTATTATGTTCAGCAAGACTCAGGATGAAATACATTTAAATATAACATTCTTTTCTGTGAATCATGTATCTCAACACTGCTTTTGGTAGCTCAAAAAAGTTCAACCAACCGATAGACTCTTTCTCTGAGATCTGACAATGATTTGCCTGGCTCCATTAGTCATATAATGCGGTTCTCAGCATTGTCCAATGAGATTAAAGCAACTTTTTACTCTCACTTTTAAAGACATTTCCTAAATTCCTCTTGTAACTAATTGCTACCATTTAGTAGTGCAACAGGGTGACTCCGGTCAACAGTACATTATACATTTGAAATTATACATTTTCATTATACATTTGAAAATAACTAAGAGTGTAACTGGATTGTTTGTAGCACAAACAATAAATGCTTGAGGAAACGGAGATCCCATTCTCCATGATGTGATGACTTCACGTTGCATCCTTGTATTAAAACACCTCCTGTGTTTCATAAATATATACGCCTATTATGTACCCATAAAAATTAAAATTAAAAAATTTAAATTAAACAACCCACAAAAAAGAAATAAAAATAAAAACATTTCCTTACAAAGACACCTATTGCTCTAAAGTTTTAAACTACACAAATCAGAGATCTTTTTTTAAAGGAATAGTGTCTTAATTGAGTGATATAATCTATAATAGACAGAATCTGGATTCTGTAGAATTCTAGAAACTGACTAAACTACAAAGAAAATGTCTGACTAAGAAAAACTTTATTATTATCATTAACATTTATATTTTCTAAAAGGACGTTCCTAGCCCTGCTAGTTGAACATTCCTGGCTCCTGACCACAAGGAAACTTGAGGATCACCTGTCTCCTTATCAACCTCCAGTCCCTGGAATGATGAGGCCTGTAGGACTCACTGTAACAGTGATGGCAAATATCAGAACTGTGGGCTTAATTCTATCTGTTAGCTAACTATACTAACTGGCCATGTGCAATGAGAATATTTGGAGTCATCTCTGATTATCTGATCATTTTCCCCTCTAGAAGAGAGACTCTAAGGAGGGAAAATGGGTAGATAGGAAGAACTGTTTGAATCTCTACAGAAAAGCCTTTCCAAACTGGCTCAGAGGCCCCCCGACCACCATCACCCAGGGATTTTGACTTACCCTCTGTTCTTTCTTGGAAATTATAGTAGTAAAATAAAGAAAGCTACTAATAGTAGTTTTGTGAACATGAGAACAAAATCATCGTAGGAATTTTGAAGAAAGAAGAAAAGATTGAACCGCTAGACAAAAGAGGATAATAAGACTTTATACGGGTCACCCTCAGCACCCCAATCTTACTTCACTCCATGGGAGATGAAGCTTCGAGAATTTGATTTCTTAAAAATAAAATTGAATCAGGATTCTAGGGGAGCCATAGGGGTCAAAGTAGTTAAAACTTTGCTTTCATGTAGGGTGTTACTTTTTGAGATGCTTCTTATGGAATGCGCAGTTCCCCGGGTCGTTTCTATATTTTGGGAGTATGTATGTGTATGTGTCGGTGTGTGTGCAGGTGTATCTATTTCTCTAAACTTAAAATACCTATTCTAGTCAGACCAGTCAGACATATACCTTTTCCACAAAAGCACAAAAAATATTCTCAACTGCATTCTTATACTTTTCTTCATTCTTCAACATTTATTTTCATGAGAATTTAATGACAGTAAAATTAAAGCATAAAGCAATTTTTTCTTGTGATATTATGTGGAAATGCCACTAAACCAATGTTCTTCACTAATATTGGAAGATTTTTTCTAAGAAGTAATGCTTTGATTTGTAGTAAAATGTAAGAGAACAACAAACTCATAGTTTTTTGGAATTTAAATACATACTTTTATAGTTCTACCATACATTAGGACAATTTAATGCATGAGTTTCTTGATTTTTCAATATTGGCTTCCTTAGCTAGGATGAAACTCATCCAAAACTGTTCAACTGTTGTTCAGTAACTGTTGGAGCATATACTAATATATTGAAAGTCACAAAAGAGAGCTAAAGAATCACAGCAGATCTCAATTTCAATTAGCTAAGAGAGGATATTAGACAATTGTGATTTTACAGTAAATTTTAAAAATTACATGATGAAGACATGTACTACAAATTTGAGACAAATATACAAATTGTCATGCCAGTGAAGTCAATATTTCTGTTTGTCTCAAACTAATGCTTTGAAGACTCAATTTTTTTTTGTTTGTTTGTTTTTTTAAATTTTGAGGCAGAGTCTCTTATTCTGTTGCAAGGCTGCAAGTGCAGTGGTGTGATCTCGGCTTATTGCAACCTCTGCCTCCCGGGTTCAAGTGATTCTCCCGCCTCAGCCTCCCAAGTAGCTGGGATTACAAGCATGCACCACCACGCCCAGCTAATTTTTGTATTTTTAGTAGAGACGGGGTTTCACCATGTTGGCCAGGATGGTGTCCATCTCTTGACCTCACGATCCACCTGCCTCGGCCTCCCAAAGTGCTGGGATCACAGGTGTGAGTCACTGTGCCTGGCCTAGATTCTTAATGATGGTTAGACTCTCAGTCATTCACTAGAGAATTTGTAAACACGGTATCCCAAGTTTTCTATTTGAATTTGTGATTTTAAAATATCCTTCTAAGGAGTTGAATTTCACTTCAGTATAATAAAGAACTTTCACTGTTTGGAACCAACATAAAAGTAGAAGTGAACACCTTGAATAATAATATGTGTTCCATCATTAGAGCTCTCCCAGTACAGACTGATTAATGACTTGGTAGACATTATAGTAGAAATCCAGTTACCTCTGACTTTCCTGGTGTTTTTTAAAACCTTGGTTTTAGAATTCTAATATTATTAGATTTACAAATGTGTTGTATTTAGACACTATTTCAAATATGGATGCATCATTAAAATAAGTAACATCTAATATTTAGCGCTAATGTCATTTTAATGTGTATATGTATGGATAATGTTTATTTTATATCTATCTATCTATCTGAGTACACTGAACTTGACAACTCTGTCTATCCCTAGCAGTTATGTAATTCATATGTCATTTGTACCCATTCCCTTGCTTTGTTCTAAAGCCCCTTTAAAAATTCCCTCCTTTTCTCCTGTGTGTATGGTGATCCCTTCTTTTACATGGGGTTTTTTTTTTTTTTTTTTTTTATAGAGTCCCACTCTGTCACCCAGGCTGGAGTGTGGTGGCACAATCTCAGCTCACTGCAACCTCTGCCTCCCAGGTTCAAGCTATTCTCCTGCCTCAGCCTCCCAAGTAGCTGGGATTACAGGCACAGGTATATGCCACCACACCCAGCTAATCCAGCTGATTTTTTTTTTTTCAGTAGAGATGGGGTTTCACCATGTTGGCCAGGCTGGTCTCGAGCTCCTAACCTCAAGTGATGAGTCTGCCTTGGCTTCCCAAAGTGCTGGGATTACAGGTATGAGCCACTGTGCCCGGCCTCATGTGAGATTTTAGACCCATGAGCATGACTAAGACACGTAAACCTCGTCTGCCTACTACCTTTTTTCTGGGAATAGAGATTTCTTTAAAAATCAGGAAGCATTAATCACATATAAACAATTTATTTGCCGATCACCAATAATTCCTAGTTGTTAAAAATTTAACTTTGGGACCACAAGTTACTTTAATAATACGCTATTTTAAGCTATCATTAGTGTAAGTTTAGCTGTATAAAGCATAAAGCTCCATTAATGTAAAGCTTTTGCAAGTTAAGTAATTTAACTAAGCGCTTGATAACTTAGGTCAGTATCACAGTTTCAGGAGATGGTTATATTTCCTTCTAGCTCTTAAGTGCAAAACTGTCCTACGATTATTTGCCTTGGGAGAACTGAGTCTTAAGGAAGGAGCAGTGAGACTGTTCTATGAGGACAATAATCTTTAAAATGATTTTTTAAAGCAAATGATTAAAGTGATTTTTAAAGCATATTTCCTCTTTGTTCTCGGTTTTCCCAAACAAATTTTAGGCACTCCGATTACTATTCAGTCATTTATGTAGACATAGAGCATTCAATAATATTTAGAACAAGTGAGAAGAAGGCTCTAAAGTCTGAAAGTTGGACCATGGGGAGAACCCTCCAGCAAATACCTGTTGGAAATGGGTTAGAGTTTGACATCTGGCATTTTATGTGCCTAAATTTTACAGTCTAGAATCTGCTAGTCAGTTATTAATGAGCCATAATGTCTACTGAAATGTAGATACACTTTAGGTAAATCAACGTGAACTCAAGTGTCAAATATACTTACGATGACTGAAATTAGAGTCCACAGTTATTGCCTGAAAGAATAATTGCATCTGTGTCATTTGCAAATGACCTAGAATGACTCTTATCAGTTTGCAAGTTATCTGAGGTGTCCTGTTGCAGTTGAGTGCACACACACAATATATCATCATGTCAGTCTTCACAGACTTGTAGAAGAGCCTGGATGCCAAGAGTTTATATAATTAGCTGAATCCTATCTGGAGCTTCAAGCAGTCCCATTAACATTTACTTGGGCTGAAGATGGTCTGGATCACAGGCAAGGGTCAGACACAGGAAGACTCTCTGGTCTTCCCAAATGCCATTAAGTCACTTTCTGAATTTCCCTTAAGCTTTTCATATAAAATAGAACTTCAATCATCACACCATTTAGCTTTCACACATCACCTTGACTAAGCATACTTTATCTTTCTCTGTGTTTATTGCTTTTCATGTCTTTAACGTTAATCAGTTTCTAACTAGCCTAAGTCAAAGTAAAATAAGTCATAGTTTTTAAAAGTTCTGTTCAAAAGAAACCTAATGAACAAGTGAAATGCAGGCTTCTAGTTTACTGTTAAAGAACGTTTCTATTAAACTTACTTGAAACCGGTAAAAGGTGCCATCATCCTTGAGTGTGAGGACATGATCTGAGATTGGAAAGAAGTAGCCATGGGCAGCCATTAATGTTCCCAAATGGAGCGCCTCCACTGTTTTATGAAAACAAACAAAGAACATAAAAAATCCTTTTAAATGTATTCATTTATAGGAATGTAACGTTTTTGTGTGGTTCCTTTTGTCAGATACAGTAAGTTCCTCTTCAAAGATTTAATTTCTGACTTCCTTGTTCTTTGTTCTCGAGATCAACTTCCTTGTCCCTTCTCCTGAGCTATCTACTCTGTAAACAACTTCTCCTACCAGTCCCAGTCTGTAACTCACATCTCTTCCTTATTTGGAAAGAGCCCTCTTTTACTCCTGGCTACCCATTCTGTAAACTGCCCCTCCCACTGAAACAGCTCTTCCCCCTGAAACTATGCTCAAACATGCCTTGTACCATAACGGACAGCCTCTCCCTTCCCACCTAATTAGCCATATTCAGTTTTAAACAGTAGCCAATTGGGTTAGTTTAGATTGTGCGGTACAACTCCAGCCAATGGGGACAGGACACAGGAGCAGGGACTAACAGTATTAGGGATAAAAACCCCTTCCCTCCTTTGTTCGGTGTGCTCTCACAGTGGCCAGAAGTGCAAGCAGCACCCTTCTGCAGAAGTAAATTTGCCTTGCTGAGAAATCCTTTGTTTGAGTGCTTGTTTTCCTTGTGACTCTGAGCTCTTGTTTCTAACACTTTAGAGCACATTCTTGGCATTCTGAAAACCTGACTTGGTGCTTTTACTTCTTTTTTCAGCTCTTTCATGCAAGATACTAACATGGTTCTAGTTCCTGGTAGCAAGTGCCATAACCAACCTCATCCCATGACAACCAGCCCATAAGAAGATAAAGTTAAGAGATGTTAAAATGGGGAGGCTCTTCTGAATCTGTAGAATCTGTCTCCCTGATTTTATAGACATGTGTTGGCCCTGTGTTAATGTTCTCTCACAGGCAGTTGCATTTTGGCACTTATATATCACTTTAAACTTTTAAAAGTTTTCAATTGCATCACCTCATTCTCCATATCATAGATATCTAGTACCATCAGTAATGTTTCTAATGATACGGACCATTATTTTGTGATGCTAACAGGGAATATTAAGGCATCAAGGACCACCTCTACTGCACTATTGAATCTACAGACTGGTGGTTGTAAAGATTGTTCTAGCTTTTACTACTCTATATAGTATTCTAAATATGGAGTGGGATAGAGTGGGAAGAGATTTATCGGACAATGGAAACATATAGTCTGAAAGTAAGGCTGTAATACTCATACTGTCTATAGCCGCCAACAATTTCTTCCAACAAAAGGGTTAATAAAATTTGGTCAATATTTACTACTGCATTGGTGCAGAGATGACATAAAGTTTTCTAACTTAAAGGCTAGAAAATATGAAACTATGCAAAATAGTTTTCTACCCCAACATAAAAATATATGTACAGTTGTCCCTTGGTATCCTCAGGGGATTGGTTTGAGGACCTTCACAGATACCAAACATCAGGGATGCTCAAGTTCTCCAGTTTGCCCTCCCACATCTGTGGATTTTTGATCATGGGTGGTTGAATCCACAGATGTGGAAGTCATAAAAGAGAGGGTCTACTATATTTAGAAAATATCAAAAAAGTTAGATTTATTTATCTGTTTATGTATCTTTACGTACAATTCATTTATAAATTTACTTCTGTTTCTTAGTCAAGAAGGTAGGATTCTTACAGCAGTTCCAGGATGACATGGATCTATCTATATCTCCAGTCATCAACCATGGGGAGCTTTTACACCTCAGTAAGAACTGAGTAACTAAGCAGCTAGCTATGGTACAGCAAAGCATAAGAATCCCATCCTTCTACCCCTCACACCTACATAAATAAACAACTTGTTGTTAAATTTTTATCTATTGTGGGGTACTATGATGCCCCTTGAAATTGTTATCTAGCATTTTGCAAACATTTCAATTGATAACTTCTACCTCTGATCTCTCCCTGCATTGTTCTTGCTGATAATAAAGAACAACTGCCAATTATTCTTCATTCTTTGCCCTGGCTTTGGAAGACTGTTACTAAGTGATCCAGCCATCACCTCCAAACTCCCAATCAAGTCTCTCTGTATAGAATGTTGTTTTTCTACAGAGGAGCATTTTTTCATCAATTGTGTGTGTGTGTGTGTGTGTATTTTCATCATTTCCACATCCTTTCAGTTCAAAGTCAAGGCCTTCTCAAAGCATGCATTGCTCATAGCAACATGCCTACCTATCCTTGTTAAAACTTTGGTGCCAGGGTGTCATTGTGGAAAGAACAAGAACTTTGGAGACACCCACTGTCTTCTGTTACTTTCATTCTCTGTGCCTCCCCCATCTATTAATAAAGGTCATAAACCCAACTGGCAGGATTGATGTGAGAATGACATAAGCCCACTCATAATGAAATTGGAATCGTGCTTCCAGCCTAGTAGATACTCTGTATATGGTAGCTACTGTGCTTCATTATTTACACAAAATAATTTTTATTTTTCTAGAAACCACTTTCAGAGAATCTACTTCCATACATTTGCCCTCCACTAGGTTGAGTGAATATTTCCAACACACAGAAAAATAAATGTTTGAAGTGATAGATATGTTAATTATTCTGATTTGATCATTGCACATTTCATGTACTGAAATATTACTCTGTACCCTTATAAATATGTAACAAAAGTTTTAAACAGCTAGGCTGAGTGAGGGAACCTGACAGTCCTAAACAGCCATGTTCATCAACATCATCTTATTCTTTTTTTTTTTTTTTGACTGTCTGTAAAATTAAAATGATAAGAGGATCTATAAGGATAGTGGGCCCATAACAAATGAGCAGGTGCTTATAGTTCTGGTTAAATTCTGAGTTCCTAAGTACCCCTGTGGATGAATGAAGAACATGCCATCCCAAAATACCCCAGATTGTTTCAAGTTGAAAACACTGGAGAAATTGTAGTTTCAGAAGCGGCTAGCTGGCCTATCCCTTCCTATATGCAGCAAGCCATAAAGATTCCTCTGGGAGGAGTATCTTCCCTTTGCCAGGGCAAGAAAATAGCTCTTATCACCAGACACTGGGAGTTGGGGGCTGCGATGAACCTGAATAAAGGGCTGGGTGCGATGGCTCATGCCTGTAATCCTAGCACTTTGGGAGGCCAAGGTGGATGGATCACTTGAGGCCAGGAGTTCAAGACCACCCTGGCCAACCTGGTGAACCCTGTCTCTACTAAAAAAAAATAAAAAATAAAAAAATTAGCTGGGCATGGTGGCAGACGTCTGTAGTCCCAGCTACTTGGGAGACTGAGGCATGAGAATCACTTGAATGTGGGAGGCAGAGGTTGTAATTAGTGGAGATCATACCACTGCACTCCAGTCTGGGCAACAGAGCAACACTGTCTCAAAAAATAAAATAAAATTAAATTAAAAAAAATTAAAATTAAGAAACTTAATCAAGTAACCCTTACTTTCCATTAGTTTTATACCCCCCATAAATCCCCTAGTGATTCTGCTAGAAAATTTACTGCCTTCAGCCAGATTTTGTTTGTTCTGTCATTTTTTTTCTTAAATTTATTATACTTTGTTTAAAAAGTATAGAAGTGTCTTGCTTTGGCCATTTCTTCAGACTTCACTCTCTTATGAAGATCCCCATGTGCGTGTAAAACTAATAAAATGTGTATGCTTTTCTCTATTAATCCTCTTGGTGTCCATTTGGTCTCCAGATCCACAGAAGAGCTTAGGGCAGTTGCAGGTGATCTCTGACTTCCTTACACCTGTCAGGTAATATGGGGTGAAGCAACATGTAACATCCTTTGCAGGTCTTCAAAGTCAGGTGGCCCATCTGTCTTCGTATAGCCATCTTTATTATTTTAGTCCCAGCAGTCTGTGATCTGGGAAGATAGTGTTAGCACACTTTCCCGGAAGAGAAATTAAGTTATGGCGCATAAGGAAATCTGCAGAGTATAGATACAAGAAGGGAAAACGGAGATGCCCAGGAAGATAGACAGTAAGAGGAGCTTCTGAGTTCTAAGCACAGGAAAGAGTATGACTAAAACCAAGCCAAGAAACAACAAAAAGCAGTTGGGTGTTAAAGTGTTGATGAGGATTAGAAAAATAGAGTGAAAGTAAATATAGGGATGCTACGAAAAAGAAAAACAGAAGTGAATGATCATAAGACTATTCTTGGCTCCTGCATCTCGTTAACTACTAATTTACAAGTTATATACTTCTAGAGTGTGACGTGTATGTTGGCAGGTTCTTCTTCCTGTGATACTACCATAATCAGGCATTAAGAAATGCTTGCAAATGAGAATGAGTGAATTAGTAAAATTCCTCTTCCTTTTTTGAGGTACAGTATTTTGGTTTGATTTGATGATATGCATTCTCATTTTATGCCTCTTCCGAGTGATACTTAATGTTCTATAACTTTATGATTAAGGAAAATTTGTTTTGATACTTTTGCATTATGTCATGAATTTAGTAGAAATATACTGGTGGTAATTTCTATATGAGTCACACATATTTCATATGTCAAAGTGAAATCAAACCTTCTGACTTAATGGTTAAGAGGACTGACCTTCTAACAATGCTTACAAATGGTTCTAAGGTTTTTGGTCAAATAATCATCTAGAGGTACTGAAATAATAATAGATATTTTGTGTTCGTTACAGGATCTCCAGAAAATATAGCTCCAGAGCAGGATAAATGCCTAGATGAAAAACCAGAAAGTTGGGGTGAATTTTTTTGCTTCATTTAGGATGACAAGTTTAGCACTCAGCATATCCATGGCAAAAGTAGCAAGTGAATCAATGTTTGCTGAATCAACGAACAAGGACATTTATGAGTAAATGACACACCAAGAATATTAAAATCCTAACATGCACAGAAAAACACCAGACTAATTATTGTGTCTGATAAGCTGTTGAGGTGGGGCTACTGTAGCTATTTTGTTGTGAGAAAAGATAATAGTGATATTAACATGATAAATGCCAGTAAGAGGTCTCAGAGTGGACTTGGGGCAGTATTCTCAAGAGAGACTTGTTTATTGTCACAGACAAACATGGCGCCACACTTCCCTGTGGTCCCACTGCTCCTAAATCTTAGCACCATCTTAATCGAATGAGAATCCATAACAATCTTGGAACAAAGTGTTGAAAGAGTTTCATGAGTAATCTATCAAGATCACTCTCCCAGTAACGGCACACCAGATGGCTCAGCAGCATCACGCTTCACGGCAAAATAATCGCTAATTAATCTTCTCGTACATGTGTTATTCTCTTCACCCACACAGCTAAAGTTCAGCGATAAACCTACTGAAAAATTCCAGTTTGTTTTTCTGTTTGGATATTCAAGCCATGAGCAAACTGAGAAACAAAAATCAGTCTCCAAACACCTCTGATTAGGTGAACAGCCTAGAATAGCTGTGTTAAGCCTGATGCCACCATAGGATGATTTCACCCCAAACTCTAAAGGAATGGTATTATCAACATCCTCTGAGAGCAAAGAGAATTCTCCACAGCATAATTTGCTTTTGACCACAACGACTTCAAAAAGTTAACAGGATGAAAACCATAGTATAAAAGAGGCTTGGGGAACTCCAGTGGTGCAATCGGTTAGCGCACAGTACTTATAAAAGAGGCTTGAGTACTTGAGTGTAAAGTACTCTAAGTTTACAATGTAATTTTAAAACTCATTAATGTTTTCCTTACCCAGAGGTCAACTTCTTGCAGCCTCCTCTTCTTCTAAATACAGCTCATAATTTTGAAATGATTAATAAAATGCCTCTGAGTCAAGAAAATGATAATTTAAAAACTTCATTGAATCCTATATTTTCTCACTATCATGTTATTTACTTGTATTTATGTGCATGTATTAAAATTTTTTTCATTTCCAACACAGTATAAGTATGATTAGTGTGTGGCGAGAAATATTTTAAAAGAAAATCTAAAGAGAAAAAACATGGCAACTGATTCTATTAAGGAAATAGAGATGCTAAAATGAAGACAAAGGTAAGTTACTTAATGATAAAATAACAGGCATTCATCAGGACAATTCTGAGCCATAAAAAGAAGATATGTTAGAATTGTCATTTTCTGTTTAAGAAGACATGGACGTGGTCATTCTAGAAATCCTTCAATATATTATGCTTTATTTTTTAGAACTGGCATTTGGAAAGGTAAGGTTAGTCATGTAGAAGAATCTCATATGCAGAACATTTTATTCTCCAGCAAAACCAAATAAAAATGGACTATTACCATATTTAGAAATTTCTGAAGTTAAGTTTATTTTCTCAATAGTAGGAGTCAGTGAAAGAAGTATCTGGGCTTTCATCTTTTTAAAAAAACATCATTTGCATGTAAAAAAAAATCAAGTGTCACTTTCTCAACAGCAACCATAATTTGGGATATAGAAGTGAATAATAAGGTGACATAGAATAGATAAGCTAAAATAGATTCTCCTTAGGAGAAAGAAAAACAGAATCATAATTTATATCAACATTGAGGAATGCAATAGGAAATTAATATAAGTAAATTCTATTTCCAAAAAAGGAGCAGAGTACAAAGGTTATGCCAGCCCCCTGCCTAGGTTCACATCCTGGGTCCCTCATTTGCTGACTGTGTGACTTGAGCAAGAGACTTGGATTCTCTGGGCCTTGGTGTCCTCATCCGTAAGAAGTTGATAAAATACTAGTGCGAAAGATTAGTGGCAAGGATCCATTGCGATAATATGCGCAATGCACTTAAAACACAGTATGCCACACGGACACGCTCCTGAGATGAGAGTTATTATCAGTTGATGCTTATGAAGCGTCACATTCAGGAGCACTTAATCTAGTTTAAGGGGCGATGGGAAACATGAGTAGCTAGTGTTGCTCTGGGCTTCCCAGTCATGTTAAACACTTCCAATTCAACTCTATTTTAACCGTCCCAAGTGACCAAACCAGAGTCTTTTGTGTGCTGAAGTTCAGTCTGCCCTGGAATATGCCTGTGTTTTTCCCTACAGCAAAGAACACTAACAAAATCCCAAAAAGAAGTATCACAGGAATAGCCGCAGATTTCCAAAGGCAGCATGCTCCACACACTAGGTTTGCAAAACCATACCGCGAAGATCAGACACCAATGAGAGACCGGCCTGCTTTAGAGGAGGACTGATGTGAGGACACCCTGAACCTGACAGTAGAAGAAGAACAGGGACAGAGAGAGCACGGGGACAGCAATCAGAATGGAGATGAATTCTTAGGGAAGCATAATATTTGCCTAGGACTAAAAAAAGAAAATTGACATTAAAATAACAAAGCAATTGGCAGTGAGAGCAACAGATAATCCAAAACCAATGATCTTTTTTACACACACAGAGTAGACCAGTCTAGCTGCCTAATGGCACTTACGACATCTTAGGCATTCTTCATGTATGAAAAATCACGCTGAAATTTGAAAAAATGATCCATGTAATACTGGTGTGAATAACTGGTTTCACATCTACATTATACAGCTTATATGATATTAGCATGTGCATTCCCCAGATTTAGATAGGTAGTTCCATCAGCCAATCCTTTAACAAGATTCTGTTATATTATATAGTTATATATGAAATATAAGTATATATTATAATATATAATATAATTATATTATATAAAAACGTAATTATATTATATAAATATATATTATATATTGCATATATAATATATAATATAAATAATATAAGCATATATACTATATATACTAATATGTATTGTATACTTATATCTATATATATGGGTTAGGTGCATAGAATAGTATTCAGATGAGATAAAAATTATGCTTACTTCATCTAAGTACAGTGTGAGGAAACCATCACAATCGCACAAGCCAGGGCAATAATAAATTACAGTGGAAAACAACATTCCATCTAAAATTCAGTATACATTCTGCAAAATTTCCATTAGTGAATGTGGCTGAATGAGCTGGAAGAAAGCAGGACACTGAATTAACTTTGTAATAGGCAGAGGAGTTTCTGCAGCATGAGTTTCTTCGAATCAGAGAGGGTACACGCTGCCCAGCAAGCACATGTGGGAATTGTGGAAAAAAAAAATGGCTCAACTGCAAGTCATGGGACTTAAATTCTAATCCTAGTGTCTGTAATTGCATGTCAGGAGTAAGTCACTTCCTTTCTTTTCTTGTTTTTTTTTTTTTTTTTTTTTTTTTGAGACAGAGTCTCACTTTGTCACCAGTCTGGAGGGCAGTGGTGTGATCTCAGCTCACTGTAACCTCTGCCTTCCAGGTTCAAGCAATTCTCCTGCCGCAGCCTCTCGAGTAGCTGGGACTACAGGCATGCGCCACCATGCTCAGCTAATGTTTGTATTTTAGTAGAGATGGCGTTTCATCATGTTGGCCAGGATGGTCTCGATCTCTTGACCTCATGATCCACCTGCCTCGGCCTCCAAAAGTGTTGGGATTACAGGTGTGTGCCACTGCGTCCAGCCAAGTCACTTCCTTTCTTAGAGTTGGCATCTGTAAATGCAGGGGAGATCACTAAAGACTTTTTAACTCTAAGTCCATGACAAGATGTGCAGTCAAAACACTAGCTAGAAGTTGTGGCAGAGCAGCCGCCATTCTTATTTTGCCTCCTTGTGTCAAAGGGAAATGGATTTTTCTTTATTTCTCAGACATTCTTGCCATTGCCCATGTCCCAATACTCTAACATGAAAGAGAAAAATAGCCCAATATGACACATAAGAGCAGATTTTAATTTCAGTTGCTTATAACTCAATCCTGATGATTCTCAAGGGTTGCTATAGCATAGAGTTTTGTGTGCACAGAGCAAAATGAATGCTCATTCCAAACAGGAACTGGTTTTATGCATGCGTTCTATTTATACATTTTCAAAAACTAGTTGTAAAAATGTACACATGCCTTGGGATTAGCCAATAATACATCCCATGTGCCAAAATATCTTGAATGCATTTTGTCTGAAAATCAAATGTCATTCCTAAGGAATAAGCAACATATTATTCTCATAATACCTGTTAATGGTATCTCTTTTAAAAATCACTATTCCTTAATATTTGAACCATAATAAATAAGTCTAAATTTCAAAGCCATAGTCTTGGTCACTGAAACAGTCACAGTTTTTATGAAATTTCAAAACAAAACCAATGGAATGCACTTTTATCTGTATTTTGCAGAAACAAATGCTTGAACTGAGTGAAGCATGTAGGACGTCAGGACTGATGTTTGCAACTTTTGAATAATCTTTACAGCATTGCATCATTAAAAAAATTCTAGTTTACATAGGCATATGTATTTATCAATTTTTATTTTTTAAGTCTCTGTGCGTATATGTTGGTGTATGTGTTTTAGTAACTAAAATAGTCTAAAAATAAGTAACTTCTAGGAATACCTAAAATCTAATACACAAGCATTCCGTGGACTGAGTGGATAGAGACTATCTTTCTCAAAATTAGTTTGGAAACTAGATATGGGTAAATTTGTTAAATAAGTTATATTAAAACATTTTTTCTGTTTGCTGTTTTAAAACCAGCACAATCTTTCATCAACAATTTGATTTTTAAATACCACAATTAAAATTATAACTACTGCCTAACAATAATGAGGCAGGTTCAGAACCCATAATGAGTAAATTCAGATGAGCTATTAAAAGTATTAACAACTCCCCCCAAAAATCCCCCCCTCTTTTTTTCACCATTCTGCTTGCCAATTTCACTATTTTGTGTAATGAGCCAGAATTTAAACGTCAGATGTTTTTAAAGAATTAAAATCAGTCTGGGCGTGGTGACTTATACCTGTAATCCCAGCATTTTTAAAGAATTAAAATCAGTCTGGGCGTGGTGACTTATACCTGTAATCCCAGCATTTTGGAAGGCCAAGTTAAGAGGATTGCTTGAGACTAGGAGTTCAAGACCAGTCTGGACAACATAGTGAGACTCCATCTCTACAAAAAGTTTCTTTAAAAATCAGTAGGGCATGGTGGTGCACGCCTGTGGTCCCAGGTACTTGGGAGGCTGAGGTGGGAGAATTGCTTGAGCCCAGGAATTTGAGGTTGCCATTAGCTATGATCATGCCACTGCACTGGGTGACAGAGCAAGACCCCCTCTTTAAAAAACAAAAATTATAAACAGAATTAAAATCAATTAGCCTCTAAGAAAATATGGTTTCATAAGGTTGTGTTAATAAAGTATGTAGTGAGACAGCTTTATTTCCAGAATTCAAATAAATTCTAGGGGAGGTGGGGGACTGGGGCAGGCTGGTCAATGGGTACAAAATTATACTTAGGCAGGAAGAATAACTTTTGGTGTTCTATTACACAGTAGGGTGACTATAGCAAATAATGTAGTGTATATTTCAGGATAGCTAGAAGAGGAGATTTTGAATGTTGTTACCACAAAGACACGATAAATGTTTAACGTGATGGATATGGTAATTGCCCTGATTTGTTCATTATATTATTATGTATATATATATACATGCATTGAAACATCACATCATACCTTATAAATATATAGATTATGTGCCAATTATAAATAAGAAAAGAAATTCTAGATGTAGTAGGTGATATTAATGAGAAGAAATGGCTGGAGCCTCAGTGGAGCAGTAATCTTGGTGGACAACACATACACGCCCCCTGGTGGAGAGAGTGCTGCATTATATGGGGCAATGGTTATGAGCCTGGCCTTTGAGCCGACTGCCCTGGCCCCGCTGCATCTTAGCAGTTCTTTAGTCTTCAATATTCAAGTTTTTACCATTTTCATTATGTAATAAACTTTCCTGTAGATATGATCATCATTCTTAGAACACGAATCTTCAGATTGGCTGCTCTCCTAAATTCCTGTGTTGTATTCTGAACAGCCTTTGTAACATCTCCACGTGAATATTGAATAAACATTTCAAATTCATCATGTCAAAATGGAATTGTTGGCTTTCCTCTGAACCCCACTCTTCTCACAGTCCTCCTCATCTGAGTTAATATCAGTGACTTTCATTCCACTGCTCAGACCAAAAAGCTTGGATCATCTTTGATGTATTTCTCCCATTCACCGACTCCAGTTCAGAAGCACATTCTGATGATCCTGCTTTGCTATATGTTCTTAGAATCTGCCCACTTATCAGCCACCCACCTCCACCACCTCCACCACCCCAGTCCAACCTTGTATCATCCTGTGGCTGAGTCACTGCAACAACATTCAAACTAATTTCATCCACACTTTGCCCTTTGCTATGTATGATGATTGTCTTAAAACATACATTAGATCATGTCCCTCCTCTGAAAGGCCTCAACAATTTTCCCTGTTTCTCATGATAGAAATAAAATTCCTTGTCATAAGCTTACACAATCTTATATGATCTGGCCACCCCAGTTACTTCTCTGTCTTCCTTTCCTGTTTCCTTGCCCATCTTTACACATCCTCCTCTAGTTCACAGACCTCCTTGTTGCTCCTCAAACATACTAAGCATGTGCA
This sequence comes from Macaca nemestrina, assembly GCF_043159975.1. Lineage (NCBI taxonomy): Eukaryota > Metazoa > Chordata > Mammalia > Primates > Cercopithecidae > Macaca > Macaca nemestrina. The sequence continues at coordinate 8,232,474 of NC_092125.1, read as the reverse complement.
GGTGCTGGGTTTTGCCAGTCTCTCTGCCTGGAATGCTCAGAACCCTTCCTCCAGAGAGCAGAATACCCCACTTCCTTCCTTCAGTTGGATTCTAGCCAAAGCCACCACATCAGAGACACCAGCCCCGACTACACTGGTGTAGACGTGCAGTAAAAGACCATATATCTTTTATTTGGCTTTCATAAAGATCATTTTTATTTAGTACTCATCACCACTTACCATATATAACATATTTACCTATTTTTTTATTGATTATTATCTTGCCTAGTGAATATTTTAAGCTCTAGGTAAGTATGGACATTTTTGTTTGTTTGCTTGGTTGGTTTCAGTAGTTTATTTGCTTGGTCTGCTCTCTGACCATGAATTAATTTCTGTGATATTGCAACCAACTAAAAAATACGACAGCGGAAATGGATAAAAGGATCTTATGTTATTTCATGGCACAAATTCTTAGAAATGAAATAGGGGAGCCAAAAGATGCACCTATTTTTTAAGTGTTGCTATTTTATTTGTTTGTTTATTTATTTATTTATTGAGATGAAGTCTGTGGTGCCCAGGCTGGAGTGCATTGGCACAATCTTGGCTCACTGCAACCTTCCCCTCCCTGGTTCAAGCGATTCTCTGACCTCAGCCTCCTGAGTAGCTAGGATTACAGGCACGTGCCACCACGCCTGGCTACGTTTTCTATTTTTAGTAGAGACTGGGTTCCACCATGTTGGCCAGGCTGGTCTCAAACTTCTGACCTCAGGTGATTCGCCTGCCTCAGCCTCCCAAAGTGCTGGGATTACAGGCACAAGCCACCGTGCCCAGCCTATGTATGTCTATGTTATTTAAATGTAATATTGTTCCATCTCCAGATGGTATTATTAGCAATAATACATATATATGTACAATATACAAATATATTATATATATATATATAATTTAAATTCTCACCAAAAGGGTATAAATGTGTTAGTATCCCTGTAAAGCAGCTAACCACCTGGAATTATTATTTATTTCCTCATTCTTCATTTGCTGGGAAGAAATGGTATTTTGCTTTAATTTGACTTAACTGGAGTTATATTATATTGAATTTTAGCTAAAGTGCACAGTCTTTTAATACACACCATGAGTGAAAGAAAAGACATTTAAAGTTGACAGGGAAGGTTTCACAAAAGGGTAGGTTAGACTAGGAATGGAAGGATTTTAGAATGTTGGTCAAGAGGGAGGTCCTTCAATTTCTCCCCAATTCTCCTAAAAATGCTCTTTTCTTATTTTCTCACCTTTCAATTTTGATTTGTTTCCTAGGCTTATCTTATGTAATTAATTAATAAAAATGCATTCCCTTTTTATTTTTCAAATTCTTTGCACCATTATTGACTCATATCAGGTTTTATTAATTTATCCTATCAGACATTTCTTCAGCCATTCATCCGTCATCCATCCACCCATCTGCTATCCATCTAACAGATAATTATTCACTGTCTGCTTGGTTTTTAGGTGCTTAATTACAAGCCACAGATACAAAAGTGAAGATGACACTCTCCCTCCCTCTACCCTCAAGAGACTCACAATGCCGTGGAGTATCTTGTCTTTAAAAAGCCAACGACGGGCCGGGTGCAGTGGGTCATGCCTGTAATCACAGCATTTTGGGAGGCCAAGGTGGCCAGATCACCTGAGGTCAGGAGTTTGAGACCAGCCTGGCCAACATGGTGAAACCTCATCTGTAGTAAAAATACAAAAATTAGCTGGGCATGGTGGTGCATGCCTGTAGTACCAGCTGCTTGGGAGGCTGGGGCAGGAGAATGGCTTGAACCCGGGAGACAGAGGTTGCAGTGAGCCAAGACTGGGCGACAGAACAAGACTCTGCCTCAAAAAAAAAAAAAAAAAAAGCCGACTACGACTTCTGGTTTTAACTGAGACATTTAAAGAGCTTAGAAGCTGTCACTCTCATCCTTTTGACAAAAGAAAACTGAACAAGCTGAAAACCAACTCTTTTTCCTGGACCATTCAGAGAAGTGAAGTTGTAGGACAAACCTCCATTCCAAAATCTGCACAGACAGGCTCATCCAGAGACATCACCAAGATCTACTTACTGGGAGCAGAAGCTTTTGGATCCACAAACTGATAGAAAAATGAAAATAGCTCTTCTGACAAAGAACTTGAGACTCAGTGTGAACTAACTTGACAGTGAGGAACTCGAGGGGCTCATAGCGTTGGTGGGGAACGGGGAACATGCCTTCATGAGCTACACTTCCAGAAATCCCACCAGATGCTCATGGGGAAGATCCAAGAAAGATCCCTCATGGCTCTGGCAGAGGAGGGAAAAGTAATCATTGCCAAAAATGCCCAGAGCCCTCTCTATAACCAGGCCTCTACCCCAAAGGAAAGACATCGTCAGACATTATTCTCACCAGGGAAAGGGCATTTCTCCAACTACAGTCCCCTCTAGACTTTGTGTCTCACCTAAGGGAGGAGAAAAAGCAAACAACATTAACAGGGGCAGAGCTTCTACCAAATAGTTTGGAAAAGCTACAGCTGGGAAAGGAAGATGGTGGTGGGAGACAGGGGATCTACACCACTAGGGAACACTTGCAAAGGTCACAGCTCCAAGAGACAGACTCTGAAATGCTGAGATTTCATTGAAATATTATATCATTCTCTCATTCCCTAACAACTATCCACCATACCTACAGGCTATGGTATAGTAACATTACAGCTGAAAGAGCTGTTAAGACACAAACATTCTCTGAGGTGAAATACTTACAGGAGCTCAAAGTCACAGAGGAATAAAAATAAAAGCACTAGAGGAATTTGAAGCTTCTATCATTTATAACCACAGCAAACATTAAGCACAGTCCAAGTACTAAACCATAAATTAGCACACTAAAGGCCTGAGTTCCCATTACCTAATACAACATGTTCAGCTTTCTTTCCTTTCTCTCTCTCTTTTTCTTTCTTTCTTTCTTTCTTTTTTTTTTTTTTTTTTTGAGATGGGGGTTTCACTCTGTTGCCCAGGTTGGAGTGCAGTAGTGTGATCATGGCTCACTGCAGCCTCGACCTCCCAGGCCCAAGCAATCCTCCCAACTCAGCCTTCTGAGTAGCTGAGACCACAGGCACGTGCAACCACACTTGGCTAACGTTTTTATTTGTACAGATGGGGTCTCACCACATTGCCCAGTCTGGTCTTGAACTCCTGGGGTTGAGCTATCTGCCTGCCTTGGCCTACCAAAGTGCTGGGATTAGAGGCATGAGCCACTCTACCCAGCCACGTTCAGCTTTCAATGTAAAATTATAAGGCAGGCAAAAAAGTAAGAAAAACACAGTGTGAAGAGGCAAAACAATCATGAGAACCAAATTCGAATATGACACAGAAATTGGAATTATCAGACAGGAAGTTTAAAGTAATTGTAATTAATATGTTAAGGACTCTAATAGAAGAAGTACAAAACCTGGAAGAGTAGATGAATTATGTAAGCAGAAAGGTTCTAAGGAAGATATTCTAAGCAAGAATCAAAATGAAATGTTAGAAATGGTACTAAAAAAGAGATAAAGAATACCTTGCTGGGCTCATTAGCAGGCTGCACAACTCTAAGGAAAGAATCAGTGAGCTTGAAGATTAGCAAATAGAAACCTAAAGAACTGAAATTCGAAGAAAAAAATAACAAGGAAAACAAAAAGAACAACAACAACAAAAGCACCTAAAAACTGTGGGACAGTATTTAAAAGTATAGCGTAACATAACTGGAATACCAGGAGGAGAACACAGACAGCGCAGCGAAGAAATATTGAAATGATAATGGCTGAGAACTTTCCAAAGTTAATAACAAATGCCACACCACACTCAAAGAGAAAGAAAAGTAAATAACAAAAAAACCTAAATCTACACATATCTTATTCTAACTGCAGAAAATCAATGAAAATATTCTTCAAAAAAGCCAGAAAAATATCCTTACCTATAGAGAAACAAAAATATGAATGACAGTGCACTTCTCATCAGAAACTATGCAGGCAAAAAAGAGAATGCAGTGAAATACGTAAAGTGTTGAAGGAAGAAAACCCACTAACCTAGAATTATACATCAAGTGAAATTACCCTTCAAAAGTAGAGGAGAAATAAATAGTTTCTCAGACAAACAACAACTGAAAGAATGCATCACCAGTGGGCTTGCCTTGCAAGAAATGTAACAAAGAAGTTCTTCACAGAGAAAAAAAGATAACATAAACCACAAACTTGTATATACATAAAGAAAGAAAGAACATCAGGGAAGAAATAAACATAAAACAAAATCTCTTATTTTTCTTATTGTTAGTTCATCTAAAATATAACTATTTGTTTAATAGCAGTAACAGAGTATGAGGTGATTATAAAATATGGATAAGTGAAATGAACAACAGCAGTGTTGTAAAGGAAGACAGGGATGAATTGGGAATATTCTGTTACAAGGTACCTATATGGCATATGAAACAGTATAGTGTAATTTGAACATGGAGTTAGATTAATTAAAATGTATATTGTAAACTCTAGAACAGCTGCTAAAAACTTGAAAAAATAAGTACAATTGATATGCTAAGAGAAGAGACAAAATGAAATTATTTAAACTGCTCAATTAAAACCAGAGTTGGCTGAAAAAGAAGGGGGGAAAAGACACAAATGAACAAATGCAATGGACAAAATGCATGTTTTGTCCAAATGCATTGCAATACAATGAATAAAATACATACAAATATGTAATAAGAATCCACATATATCAATAATCGCCTTAAATATAATGGTCTAAATACACCAATTGAAAAGCAGAGATTATCCAAGTGGATTAAAAGGAAAAAGACCTGACTATACATGTGTATAATAAACTAACTTTAAAGACTCATATATGTTAAAAGACGGAGGAAAAGAGGGAAAAAGAGATATCATGTCCACACTAATCAAAATCTTTTGAAATAGTATCTAATACAGAAGCAATATTAAGTTTAGGCAAGGCAGACTTCATAACAAGCAAGGTTAACAGGGATAATGGAAAGCATTATCTAAAAAGATCAATTCTTCAACAATAAACTGATTACAAAGATCAGTTTTCTATTACAATCCTAAATGTGTAAGCACTTAACAACAGAGTGATAAAATACATAAGGCAAAACTAGATAGAACTGAAAGGAAAAATAAACTCATTATTAAAGTTACAAACTTCAACACCACTCTTATTAATTGACAGACCAAATAAGCAGCAGAAAATCCAGCAGTCAGAATATAGTTGACCTGAAAAGTACTATCAATTACTTGATATAAATTGACATTTATATAATGTTCTAGCCAACAACAGCAGAGTAACATTATTCTAAAGCATACATGAAATATTAATAAAAATCAAACACATCTTGTGTCATAAAATAGATCTTAACCAATCTAAAAGAACAGAAATCAGACAAAGTATATTCTCAGACGCAAAGGAGTTAAACTAGAAATCAATAAAGAAAGGTAGTTGGAAAGTCTCCAACTATTTGGAAATTAAACAACATAATCTTTAATAACCCGTAGGTCAAAGAAAATGTCTAAAGAGAAACTGAAAATTATTTTTAACTAAATTAATATGTAAATGCTGTTGATCAAAACAGGTGGACTGCAGCAAAGACAGTGGTTAAAGGAAATTCACATCATTATTAAGCATTAATGCATTTATTAGAAGAAAGATATAAAATTAATAACCTAAGATTATATGCTAGCAATATTAGAACTTAGAGAAAGAAGAGCAATTTAAACCTAGAGTAATCAGAAAAAAAGAAATAATAAAATTACATCAGAAATCAATAAAATTGAGAATAGGAAAACGACAGAGAAAAATCAACAAAATTAAAAGCTGGTTCTTGTCAAAGGTCAACAAAATGGACAAATCTTTGCCCAGGCGAACCATGGGAAAAAGAAAGAAAACTCAAATTACCAATATCAGAAATTAGAGAGTGGTCATCATTAAGGATCCATATAATTAAAAAATAATAAAGGAACACCAAGAGCAATACTATGCCCATAAATTTGATAACTTAGATAAAAAATGAACAAATTACTTCAAAGACACAAACCATCAAAACTTACATAAGATGAAATGGGTAGCCTGAATAGTTCTATTTCTAGTAAATTATTGATTGAACCAATAATTAATAACTTCCCCCTCAAAAAAGCAATAGGCCCAGATAATTTTACTGGTGAATTCTATCAAACATTTAGGGAAGAGACGATTCCATTTCTCCACAATGTCTTCCAGAAAATTGAAGCAGAGGTATCCCTTCCTAGCTTACTCTAGAGCCAGCATTAACTTAATACTAAAGCCAGATAAATACACTACAAGAAAGAAAAATGACAGACCATTTTTTCTCATTGACAGAAACAAAAGTCCTTAACATATTACCAAATGGAATTTAACAGTTAATAAAAAGAATTATCCATCACAACCAAATGGACTTATTCCACATATGCAAGCCTGATACAGCATTTGAAAATCAATTACTGTAATTCATCATAGGACAAGCTAAAGGTGAAAATTTATATGATCATATCAATTTGTGCAAAGAAATCAGTTGACAAAATCCAAAACTCATTCATGTAAAAGAAAAAAAAACTCTTAGCAATCTAGGATCAGAGGAGAACTTTCTCAACTTGATGAAAACATCTACAAAAACACTACAGCTAACATCATTACTAATGGTAGAAACTGAACAGTTTCTCTCTAACATCAGAAATAAGGCAAGAGTGTCCTCTTTCATCCTTCATTTCAACATTGTATTAGAAGCTCTAGTTAGTTAAATAAGGCAAAGAAAAAATTTTATACACATTGGAAAAGAAGAAATAGTTAAAATTGCATTTGTTTGTAGATGACATAATTGTCTATGTAGAAAATCCCAAAGAATCTACAAAAACACTCCTGAAATTTAAAAGGTAGAATATCAAGTTTATAGGATATGAGCTCAATAAATAAAAGTTAATTGCTCTTTTATTTACCAAAAATCAACAACTGGAACTTGAATTTAACAATGCCATTCACAATAGCAGCAAAATTGGAAATAGTGATAAATCTAACAAAATATATACAAAATCTGTGAGAAAACCTACATAACACTGATTAAAGAAATAAAAGATTTAAAATGGAGAGAGTCCATGTTCATGGACTGGAGTGCTCACTGTTTTAAATATGCCAATTCATCACAACTAAACAACTGCGCTGTAGATTCAACGCTATACCAGTCCAAATCACAGAAAGCTATTTTATATATACTGAAAAAATGACTGTGGAATGCATATAAAAGGAAAAAGATCCAGAATAACCAACATAATAATGAAGGATAAAAACAAAGTTGGCTTTGGGAGGCCGAGGCAGGCGGATCACGAGGTCAGGAGATTGAGACCATCCTGGCTAACACGGTGAAACCTCGTCTCTACTAACAATACAAAAAATTAGCCAGGCGTGGTGTCCGGCACGTATAGTCTCAGCTCCTAGGAGGCTGAGGCAGGAGAATGGCGTGAACCCGGGAGGCAGAACTTGCAGTGAGCCGAGATCGCGCCACCGCACTCCAGCCTGGGCGGTGGAGAGACTCCATCTCAAAAAAAAAAAAAACCAACAAACAAAAAACCAAATTTGGAATATCCACACTGATTTCAAAACTTAGTTTAAGGCTGTGGTAATCAAGACAGTGAGTTCTGGCGAAAGAACAGATAAATATATAAGTAGAACAGAATAGAGAGTCCAGGGACAGACCCACAAAGTCAATTGATCTTAGACAAAAGAGCAGAAACAATTCAGTAGAAAAAGGACAGTGTTTTCTATCAGTATTTGTTGTTGTAATGAAACATAACCAATTGTTATGTAAAAAAGAAAACCCGACCCCACACACAGGACTTATTAGTTTTCGCAATAATTTACTCAAATTGTACTACAGACCTAAATGCAAAATGCAAAACCAGAACCCTACTAGAAGAAAACATAGGAGGGAATCTCTCTGACCTTGTAGCCCATGATGGGTTGTTAGGTATTGCACTGAAATCACTAGTGCAACATGACCTTGCATACCATGATGAGTTTTTAGAGATAGCACTAAGATTTAGAATTACCAGTATTACAAAATGAATCTTTATACATATGTATTTCATTCTTACCGGAACAGTGGAAACACTTGCACAAAAGCTAACACAATTGTCTTCATTTGACTTGATGCACGCACTTTCTACCTTTGGCTCCCTGATGAGTAAGCAAGGGCTGGAAACAAAAGCAACAATGGGTTGCCCTATCTGCCTTTCCTGGGGAAGAGAAGCAGGAGCCAACTCGAAGAGTTCCCAACGGCCAAAGATCAAATCATTTCAGAAAAAAAAAAATTGAACTAAGTAATTTTATACTTTGAGACTATATCCCAAAATACCAAAAAAACCCCACAAAACAAACAAACAAAAAAAAAACCATCATGGGTTCATGCTGACGTAAATAAATTTGAATACATAGATAGAAACATCTTCCCTGCGAAGAATTCCAAATAATTTATGTAGATACTTCACCCTGAATGAGGCGGAGCGTAACACTCCAGTCCTTCAGTGGGGGCCACATTTAGTAACTGTTTTTCCAAAAAGTGTACCATGACAAAGGGAAACATATGAGTCACTTTACGATATATTCTCCATCGACAGCGGTGTCATGTTTATAGTGTACACACTTAAATGTATATTATTAACTGGAAGAAGCCACTCTAAAAAGCCTGTGAAGTGTATGACTCCATTTACATGACACTCTGAAAAACGTTAAAAGAGATGGTAAAAGGATCCATGGTTTTCTGATGTGATGACAATAGCACTTTACCTCTGTGATTTTCCTCCCCCAAACCCATAACTTCAGTCTAGTCAGTAGAAGAAAAAAAAAACGTTAAACAAATCCTAATTCGGGGCATTTTACAAAATAACCAAGTCGTACTCTTCAAAACAGTCAAGGCCATCAAAAACAAGAAAAGTTTGAGAAACTGTCATAGTCTAGAGGACCAGAAGAAGTGTGATGGTTAATATTAAGTGTCACCTTGATTGGATTGAAGGATGCCAAGTATTGTTCCTGAGTGTGTCTGTGAGGGTGTTGCCAGAGGAGATTCACATTTGAGGCAGTGGACTGGGAGAGGTCGACCACCCTCAATCTGGGAGGGCACCATCCAATCGGCTGCTAGTGCTGCTAGAAAAAGCAGGTGGAAGAAGGTGGAAGAGCAGACTTGCTGAGTCTTCCGGCCTCCATCTTTCTCCCACGCCGGATGCTTCCTGCCCTCAAACATCAGACTCCAAATTCTTCAGCTTTTGGACTCTTGGACTTACCCCAGTGCTTTGCTAGGGGCTCTCAGGTCTTCGGCCACAGACTGAGGGCTGCACTGTCAGCTTCCCTACTTTTGAGGCTTTGGGACTCCAACTGAGCCACTACTGGCTTCCTTGCTCCTCAGCTTGCAGATGGCTTATGGTGAAACTTCACCTTGTGATCGTGTGAGTCCATTCTCCTTAATAGACTCCCTTTCATATATACATCTTGCTATTAGTCCTGTCCCTCTAGAGAACCCTGGCTAATACAAAAGGCATGACAACTAAATCTAATGTGATGTCTTGGATGGAACCCTGGGACAGAAAAAAGACATTGGGGTGAAAATAAAGGAAATCAGAAAGTATTGACTTCAGTTAATATTAATGTATGTTAACTTCTTTAATATTAACTGACTTAGCTAATATTAATATTAACCAGTACCACTATTGGTTCATTGGCTGTGACAAGTATATCGTACTAATGTAAGATGTCCAATAATGAGGGAAACTGGGGGGTGGGATATATGGAAACTTTTTGTACTATTTTGTGATTTTTCTGTAAGTATAAACTATTCTAAAATAAGATTTTTTTAAAGAGCAAATTACAATGAAAAAATCACTCTACTGCATAACCTGTAATGAAGATCTGTGCAGCACCTCAAAGAAACACATAGGATGAAGAAGCCAGAGATGATTTCACAGACCCGGTGACCCTTCTTCTCATGGAGACTTGAAGAATGAGCAGGAGTCCAACGAGGAAGAAGGCACTGAAAGGCAGAAGAAGGCACACAAAGGCCCCTAGGCATGTGGTGGCTGGGCACCCCTGATGAAGAGCAGTTCATCTGGCAGAACGACAAGTTGGGAAAGCCTCAGGCTGGAGAAGGATGCAGGGCTGTGTCCTTCCTGAAAGTCCTTATTGGTATTTGTTCCTCTGAGAAGGTGAAATTTTTGTGCCAGTTTAAGTGGGAAAGTGGCAAAACAATAAGCGCCTCATTCATCTCTGCTGTGTCTCAGATACTACGTTAGATTTTTCAGCTTTGCTATCTTTGATCATTATAAAGGATCCTTGTATTTACAAGGTTAGAGTTTGTTCTTTAGGAGATCATTCTCCAAATCTGGAGACTAGATTGAAAGGCAGGAAGGCCGGAGGCTCTTTGTGGAAGTAACTGACACATCTTTTCACTGCTTCTTGTCTGTTGCCTTTAGTCAGTGTGCTTGAAAATAATTTCAACTGCTCCATGTCATGGAATTAGATATGCTTCGATTAGTCTCTACTTTCTGTTTTTTTTTTTTTTTTTAGACGGAGTCTCACTCTGTCACCCAGGCTGGAGTGCAGTGGCCGTGGATCTCGGCTCACTGCAAGCTCCGCCTCCTGGGTTCAAGCCATTCTCCTGCCTCAGCCTCCCGAGTAGCTGGGACTACAGGCGCCTGCCACCTCGCCTGGCTAGTTTTTTTAATTTTTTAGTAGAGATGGGGTTTCACTGTGTTAGCCAGGATGGTCTCGATCTCCTGACCTCGTGATCCGCCTGTCTCGGCCTCCCAAAGTGCTGGGATTACAGGCTTCAGCCACCGCGCCCGGCCTTAGTCTCTGCTTTCTTGCCTTCATCCAACTCACTCCTTAGTGATGCTCCGCAGGACGACTTTTATTCTTCCTCTATAAAGAAGCTGCTCCTCTGAACTCACCTCCCCCAAGCCCTGCCTTTACATGATGTATACAAGTTCTTCCAGTCAAACTGGATCCCGTAGTGACCTGGAGCAGGTAGCACTCTCCCCTGGACCTTTCCTTTAACACTTATGTATAGGTGAAAAGCCTCCTTCTTGCTTTTCTTCACTGGGTATAATTCTGTCCAATTCCCTGGGTCACCCAAATACAGCCCTCCCTCCTGAGACCTTTTCTGACCTTCTAGAGCAATCTCTCCCTCCAATTAGCCCCAAATGCCTGATATCTTTAACTGGAGCTAACTGTGTGTTGTTACTAGTCTTTCCTATTCTTTTCACAAAGATCTCGAAAGACAGGCAGGCACTCTGCTTAAGCTCTGTTTCCCTGGCCATGCACACTTTACACCTGGTACAAGCAGAACGTATCATTTGAACTGAAAATAAAGTAAGAAACAGTTAATTAAACTTTAAAAGAAAACACGTATTTCAGAGTGGTTCTTCGATACTTATAATAAATGTTCACTTTGCTTTGATACCGGATATGACTAAAGTTTGTTTTATTTGGACTGGTGTATTACTTTTGACTCCTGAATTAAAAGAATCAATGCCTTGATTTAAGCTATGCAGCTAATAGTAGCTCTGAGAATAAACAAGAGGAAAATACAGCCATGCATCTCGTGCATGAGAGATGCATCTTAGGTGATTTCATCATTGTGCGAACTTCATGGAGTATACTTACACAAACCTAGATGGCACAGCCTACTACACACCTAGACTAGACAGTATAGCCTATTACTCCAAGACTACAAAGTGTGCAGCATGTGACTGTACCGAATGCTGTAGGCAACTGTAACACAATGGTATTTGTGTATCTCAACATATCTAAACGTAGAAAATGTAATGCATTACTCTACACCATTATGATAGTTACAAAATCACTAGGCACTAGGAAATTTTCAGCTCCATTATAATCTCAGTGCCTGGGCCACTGTCATACATGCTGTCCACTGCTGATCGAAACATTGTTACGGGATACATAACTATACATAATTTGTATGTATGAATTTTAAATTTATTTTCTATTTTAAAAAGGACACTGTTCACCATAACATCTTGATAATTTATTAAATTGCAAATACATAAGAGGATAAACAATTTCAAATGTCATCTTCTTTATTTTTAATTAATACCTAGTGACAGCATAAACATTATTTCAACCTACCAGTCCATATTTTAAAATACAAGTTCACACTTAAATACATTTGGAGTGAAAAATGTCTAAAACAGCCAGGGCATGGTGGCTCACACCTGCAATCCCAATACTTTGGGAGGCTGAGGTGGGCAGATCACCTGAGGTCAGGAATTTGAGACCAGCCTGGCCAACATGGTGAAACCTCATCTCTACTAAAAATACAAAAATTAGCTGGGTGTGGTGGCACGTGCCTGCAGTCCCAGTCACTACTTAGGCTGAGGCTTGAGCCTGGGAGGTGAAGATTGCAGTGAGCTGACATCACATCACAGCCCTCCTGCCTGGGCGAAAGAGTGAGTGAGACTCCATACCACCTTCAACCACCTCTCCCAAAAAAAAGTCTAAAATATTGATTTGCTTTTCTTCTTCTTCCTTTTTTTTTTTTTTTTTTTTTTTTGTTGTTGTTGTTTGGGTTCTTTTTGAGACAGGGTCTTGCTTTGTCACCCAGGCTGGAGTTCAGTGGTACAATCATGGCTCACTCCTGGGCTCAAGCCATCCTCCCACCTCAGCCTCCCAAGTGTCCGGGTCTACAGGGCACAGCACAATGCCCAGCTAATTTTTGTATTTTTTTGTAGAGATAGGGTTTCACCATGTCACAGGCTGGTCTTGAAGTCCTGAGCTCAAGTAATCTGCTGCCTCAGCCTTCCAAAGTGCTGGGATTATAGGCGTGAGCCACTGTGCCTGGGCTGTTCTTTTTTTTTTTTCAGGAGTTTTTGAATCTAACTTTAAAAGCCAAGTGAAAAGCTCAGAAAACAAATGAAGCCTGAGTGAGACTCACAGAACTTGAGTCCTTACCCAACCTACTTAGGTGACATTCCCTAACCTATGCACAGTCCCCTAATTCTGCCCATGAAAAGCATGCTGCATTTCCTCACAGCTGAAAACACTTTTAAAAGAAAGGAACTATAATAAATTCTGAAAGTGGAAACTTAATTTATAAAAGCAATAAAGCTTGAGACCTAACTTTGTGGGAAAAATAATGCAGGTATCTTTTTTCGCATTGAAAATGTTACTAATGAATTTCAGTCTGATTACAAAGCTATCTGAATGAAATCGCATGCCAAGTGCAATTATGAATATAGACAAGTTGGATACCAGAATCTGCTTTAATTAAATAAAATTATGAAAGTGGGATAAAAGGACAAAAGCTCTGAAAAACAAATGGTTGATTCCAGAAATTTTAATTCAGATAATCACTAAGACAGGTAATTATTTGGATCATTTAGTTCTTATTGATTAAAATGGTAAAAGTAACAAAAATGATCTGTAAAGTAGTGCATATAAATGTAGCCAATTAGGACAAAAAAGAGCAAAGTTGCTGGAAGATTATAATGGCATCAAAAAAATTAAAATATCACCATTTCTTTCAGCTAAACATTAAGCAATGGTAGATAAAGGCATCAAAAAAATTAAAATATCACCATTTCTTTCAGCTAAACATTAAGCAATGGTAGAAAAACATATTATAACCGAGAAATGAGTTTCACATCAATATTTTACTTCCTTTTTTAATCTCCTCTGCCACCACCTCCTCCTTATCAGATAATCCAAACTGATGTCATGCACGGGTGCTAGTTTGTACATATGGATGAATAACATCAACGTATCCACCTTAAGTAAAATAATCTATTATCAGGGAGCTCAGCTGAGCTTTAATGGGGTCTTTAGAAATTTACTATTAATACGTGCGTGTTTATTTTCACTTATGTCAAATGAAAATTGCTTTTCAAATTACTGAGGTGCCAAAATATACCAGAAACGGACCAGAAACGTGTGAAGCAATTTGCTACGTATTGTCGTACTCCAGCTAACTTTGAATTTCTAACAATCCCTGTGAGGTCTACAATGGCAATGCATAATGGGTAATGCAGAATGGCTTAAATGGCATTTGGCATTGAACTGGTATCTTTCTGAAGAAAACAGTTTATAGGAAGAAGAACATTTTCAAGGACATTAAAAGACAGCAGAGAGTTCCAAATTCAGAAGTTTTATCAATATTGATTCTGAGATTCCACATTCTATCTTTAATTGATGACTATATTGTCCAAAACTTTACACTTTATGCAAGCTCAGAGAGAAAAAGAGAGAAGAAAGTGAGTAAGGGAGAGAAAAAGGAAGAAAGGAAGGGAGGGAGGAAGGAAAAAAAAGAGAGAGAAGAAAGAGAGAAAGAGAAGAAAATAATCTGCCCTTAATTTTGCTACCTTCCTAAGTACGACCTTATTGCAATTTGCTCCCTTCCTTTTGAGTTCATGCTTCATGAAAGAGTATTACACACGTATGTCCCTTACTTTCAACTCCCAACCCCTTCCTTAGCTCACCGCACTTGTCTTCTTCCGGCAGAAGTCTACTGAATCTGTTCTCTCAAAGGTCACCAATGACTTCCTAGTAGAAAAATTCTACCACTTCCCCACTCTCTCCCAGTCTTCTCTGCTTAAGCTCCTACGAATCTCCCTTCCTGGAGCCCTCTATTTGGCTGCTGTCATGCTCTGTCTACTCTGCTATCCTTCTCTCTGGCTCCCGACCTACTTTTCCCTACCTTCTGACTCCTGCTCTCTATGGTTAAAAGTCTCTTAAAAATCTATCTCTGCTGTAGCTTCCCCCTTCCTTTGTTTCTTTCTATATTCTTTCTTCCTTGGCAAGTTCATCGAATGTAAAAGGTCTGCCACCAAATGTGTACTTCAGTCATAATTTATTCAATGTATGGGAGAACAAAACCCACTAGACAAGGTGCCAGCTCTGTCTATAAGAAGTCAGTAGTCTATTTAATAGGTGAAACTGGCAAATCAATAGACACTTAACTACACAGTCTAATAATTTCAACAGGGGAAAAATGCAGTGTGTTCCAGAAACACATTAAACGAAGATCCGATCTAATCTTGGGAGCTCAGGGAGGTTTCCTGGAGGAGTTGATATTTAATTCAAGTTCTAAGTAAAAAGACAGGAGTATGAAGCAAGAGAAGTTTCCAAGCAAAGAAAGCAGCATATGCAAATTATTGTGATTAGGGATATAATGTCATCCGAGAAACCACCATCAGTTGGGTGGGTTGAAGACACAGCATAGGTTGAAAAGTGATCTGAGCAGATGCAATGATATAAATATGGTTATATCAAAAAGGGTTTTAAATTTAAGCTAAAACATTTGTTTGAACTTTATTCTGAGGACAATGGGGGGATCTATTAGTTATTGAACTTCAGAAGAGACATGATTAGATCTGAGTTTTGGAAAAATCATTATAGATGCAGTGAAATGAATTTACTGGTGTGGGACAAGAGGAAAAGGAATATGAGGTAGAAAACAGTAGCAGTTCCCAGTGAGATGTGTCGATGGTTGGAATGAGGAGTGAGATAGTGGGAGTAGAGAGAGGTGAACAGATCTGATATTTTGGAGGCAAAGTCTGCACAGATTTGGGGATAGAAGAATTTAGTCCATTTAGATTTGTTCAATCTATGAGATGCCCATGAAACATCCAAGTAGAGATCTGTAGCAGACAAGACAGTTGGCCAGGGGCTCAGAAGAGAGTCCAGAGGTATATTTGTAGTGGTTATCAGACCAACAATGGGCAAAATAAGGAAGTGCATAAACTGTGAAGAGCCAAGAAATACGAAATCCCATGCCTGGGTCTCCAAAACCCTGAAAGTTAAGAGGCAAATAGAGAAATCTGTGAAAGGTACTAAGATGGAGGGTGGTGAACTTATTGCACAACAGAGAATAGAGTAATGGAAGTTAAAAAGGAGTGAAAAATGCTGCAGTGAGGCCACATTGAGGACTGAGAAGTAATCACTGAATTTAGCAACAATAAGAATATCAGTGATCACAGCAAATAAGGTTTCAGTGTATAAGTGGGGGATACACACCACATTCCAGTGAACTGAGAAACAAACTTGAGAGAGAGGAATTAGAGACAATAAATGCAGCTGAGTTTGTGAACACAGGAGAGACACAGGAGAATAGCTAGCATGGATCATGAATCAGTGTAAGAGTTTATTATGATGGGAGAGAACTGTGGTGCGTAAGCCTGTACAGATACGGCTGGTGAAGATATAAAAGTGAAATAAGAATGAAATGCTGGGCATGGTGACTCACGCCTGTAATCCTGCACTTTGGGAGGCCAAAGTGGGTGGATCACTTGAGGTCAGGAGTTTGTGACCAGCCTGGCCAACATGGTGAAACCCCATCTCTATTAAAAATACAAAAAAAAAAAAAAAAAATTAGCTGGGAGTAGTAGCAGGTACCTGTAATCCCAGCTACTCGGAAGGCTGAGGCAGGAGAATCACTTGAACCCAGGAGGTGGAGGTTGCAGTGAGCTGAGATCGTGCCACTGCACTCCAGCCTGGGCGACAGAGCCAAGACTCCATCTCAAACAAACAAACATAAAAAGTGAAAAATAAGGAATTGCATGCTGGGTGTGGTGGCTCATGCCCGTAATCCCAGCACTTTGGGAGGCTGACGCAGGAGGATGGCTTAAGCCCAGGAGTTTGAGATCAGCCTGGGCAACATGGTGAAATCC
Source organism: Macaca nemestrina (assembly GCF_043159975.1). NCBI lineage: Eukaryota > Metazoa > Chordata > Mammalia > Primates > Cercopithecidae > Macaca > Macaca nemestrina. Next base: position 8,215,770 of record NC_092125.1, on the reverse strand, counting down.
CATATCTACAGAAAATACAAAAATTAGCCAGGCATAGTGGTGTGTGCCTGTGGTCCTAGTTACTCAGGAGGCCGAGGTGGGAGGATCACTTGAGCCCAGGAGTTTAGGGCTGCAGTGAGCTGTGATTGTGCCACTGTACTTCAGCCTAGGTTATAGAGCGAGATCCTGTCTCACAACGAAAGTAAAAATAAAAAGGGATGAAACAATACTGAGGTGGGTGGTGAGAGGATGGGGTAAGAAGCACAGGGAAGCTCAACACAGACAGCAAGAGAAGCAAGAATGGGTGCACAAAGAGTCAAAGTATATTTGTAAAGCGGCGCGAGTTAAAACATTAGAGGGACATTTCCTCCTTGCTTTCTATTTCCCCTGAAAGATTATGGTCTGATGTCGAGAATGACTGAGAATGTAGCATGCTAGTAGAGGAAGTGGAGAAAGCTTTGAATAATCATCCCACTAAATAGGAGATAGATCCAATTACAGAAAGGATTGCCAGGAAGTCAGGAAGGCCTGATTGAGGTTGGGAACTATGACACCTTGGTAGCAAAAATTTATAGGATTGAGTGACTTTTCAACAGCGACGTGCACAATTTCAATAGACACAGGAATACAATAAGATTGATCCAGGATCAGAAACTCTCTTGGTGGATGCACTGGGAAACCAAGATTCAAGGAAGTTGAGAGCATTTGTGAGTGGTAGTGTCTGATCGTTTTTGCTGTTGGCGTAATGATTTCTTCGGTGTCCCTCTTGCCCGTAAGAGGGACAGTGATGTGTTTATTAATCATCACTGCACCTCCAGTGCAAGGATGGGGACATTTCGTGTGTGCATTAACAATTTATTAAACGCGTGACAGTCCTATCTGCAAACCTGATTTATTTTGTTACTATTTTATCACTCTATCATCTTGCAGAGAATTTCTAGATTATTTACCTCGTGACCAACCAAAAAGTGCATTTTATTCGAACTTAAGGCAAAACATTTTGACATCAGAGATGAAGAAATATCAAATCTATTTTTTAAAGAGGTCATGAAAAGAACATCCCTTTGTCTTTCCTGACACTCCATTTATATTAAATACATTTTCCTTTCAGACACTTGTTCTGTTCTCTTGGGTAAGTGTCATGTGTGGTTTAAACCCGGGGCTCTTCCTTCTTTGTGGAATTTTGTCAGATACGTTGATGGTGACTAATTAGACGTTTCAACTTCAAACAAGTTAATGTTTCAACTTCAAGTTGAAAAGATTATTGCATTGAACTGTACTCTTTACCTCTGCTTCTCTCAAGAAAATGTTTATAGCCCTATTTTCTTATTCTCATATGTTTGCTTCTTAACTCTTTAATGATGTGATGTCACTGCCTCTCAATCAACTCTCTCCTAGGCCTCTACTGTCCTGATTAATTGCAGAATATAATTCCACAGAGGCCCCGTTATGATGCTGGAGAATTTTCACATAATTTGTATGACAGAGTCTAAGTAATACACATGTTTCTGTCCCATCCTTTATTTTGAAATTTTGCACCTCCCTGCCAATTTGCTTGCATCTTTTTCTCTGACTTTGCAGGCTTGAAATTGATTATTTGGTAACATGCCTTACCTTCCAAGTATAGAAGTGTCCCCAACCACACAACATTATTTGACTTTTAGTAGTAGGTCCTTAAGACATGTCCCCAGTATTTCCTTAGAGCGAGTGCTCATGTAAAGCGAATGAATATTTGACAAAACCTGCAGGAGACACAGGTGGAGAGTGAACAAGGCTCACAAGTGGCTACCATCAGCCCTTCCTTCCAGGCAGCGGTGTGGAGGGGCCGTCTGCTGCCACACACTTCACTGTTTGCTCCCGTTTCTCTTGTACAGGGCTTGGTGGGACAGCAGGGGTGTGATGACATGATTCCCAGTGACAGAAATCTTAGCTCCTGTTGGCTCTAGGCTGGACGGACAAGACACTGGATAAAAATTCTTTTGATAATTTGTTTCCATTTACAGTACCACATCAGTGACCAAAAATTTATTAGGCTGCTCTTGGACATCTGTTAGTAAATCAGGCACATTCATCAAATGTGAGGCCCCAGATGGGAGCTGGAAAGCATTAACACAACACAGCAAATGTTCACGAAAAGGTAAGGCAGTGGAAATTTACCCATTGTAGAGGGAGGAGGTGCTTTCTGTCCTTAATGGCTGTTCATTGCATACCAGACTGAGCAGCAGTCTCTCAGTGGAGCAATTCCGGGATTTACGTGATGCAACCACCTACCATCTCTGTCTTTCCTCTTACTTTTCACAGGCATGAACCTGTCATTCTAGAAACACTAACCTACTCATTCTCCCTAAACTATTTTTTAAAAAGTCTAGAAATGCTATTTTTCTAAGCTGGAAGTAAATGATCTACCTTGAATTGTGATTAAAAAAAGATTATCTGCAGGATGTCATGACACTTTACAATGGCTTAAATTTTTGAAAAACTTAGGGGAAAAAAATCAAAGTGTAACCAAAAGCAGTTGTTTCAGTTAATGTGATATTATTTTAGGTTTAGAGATAAATTTCCAATGGAAGAATTTGTCTCTTTATGATTTGCATAAATTCTTGCTATGGCCTCGCTGTTCCTTTGCTTGGGTTTTCCAGAACGCCACACCATTTCAGTCAACAAATGATGGTTTGTTTCTAATGGGAGCTACTATTTGCTCATAAAACTCATTTTCCATGGAACAAAAGTAGCCTCTTTAGGCTGATTCAGAACCTTTAGAACATTTTCCTGTAGTTGGGCAACCACTCTCCTTGCTTTTACTTAGAAAAAAAATAGATTAATTGAAACCTGTGGATAATAGCTTTGGGAAGTTTCATTTTCTATTTGTAACTAAACATTTTCTGTGTCATGAAGGGTCATGGAAACCTAGGGTTTTTCACTTTACGGTAAACCTCCACTTATAGCTTAAAACTATAAATGTGGAAATATCTCATATATTGTTAAGTAAAATATGCAAGATAAAACAATCTATTTTTTTGATGTTAATTTTCTCTTTGTTAAGTGTGTTCAATTCAACAGTATTTATTGGTTACCCAGTATGTGTGAAACAGTATGTAGGGGTTAGAGACAAAACAAAGAACAAAGTCCTTCTACCTATAAAGCTCATATTCTAGTGAATATGTGGCTCAGACTTTGGGAAATGTCCTGAAGTCAGACCATGTTGTGTCAGTGTGGAACAGCTCATGCCCCTGTCACCAGGGGTGGTGTTTGTCGTGTCAAGATATCCTTGGAAGTGGTCAGTCTTAAAATGTACTGGGAGTACACCAATCTGAGAGTCGGATATGAGACTTTAGAAAGTGTGGCTAAGAGTAAAATGAAGACAGCGTTTACTCTTTTTCTTCGACTAGGAGTCAACTGAGCCCAGACTCTGGGCCTAAATATACCTAGACGATTTTAGTGATATTGGCCACTGTCCTGAGACATGAGAAGAGCCTCAGAGAAGTAGCTTCTAAAAGATGTAAGGATAGATCTGATCTGGGAAAGGGTCATAGTTATCTTGTGTGCTGTGTTTTTCTTCTTCTATCCCTGGTGCTCAACAAAACCTTGTGAAAAGTTAAGAGTCTGAGAGATCACAGGGTATGTCTGTGAAGTGGTACATAACTGCATAATATCCTGGGCACAAGCAGTGCCCTTGGCTAGGGTCAAAGTGATTGTGCCAAGTATGGGCCTCACAGGCCAGTGGGGGCAAAAGAGACATGAGATACTGGTTCACGAGAGGTCCAAGAAAACGATCACATATGGGGAGCAGAAAAGACACTGAGTGGGGCTCGCTCCAGTGATAAAGCCAGAGTGGGCTCAGACCTTCAAAGAAGACTATAGAGACAGATGTGCTAGAATTTTAGCTATGGCTATCTCAGAGAGCTTTTTATGAGTGCTTTTTATTGTCTTCTTTTTATTTTTCATGTTTCCCAAATTACCTATATTGAAGTTATTGCTTTTAAAGAATCCAAAATGTTTTAAGGAAAATGTGTGCATTATAAGTAACTACGGGTGCGCCCAAGATGGCCGAACAGGAACAGCTCCAGCCTCCAGCTCCCAGCGTGAGCGACATAGAAGATGGGTGGTTTCTGCATTTTCAACTGAGGTACTGGGTTCATCTCACTGGGCGTGTCGGACAGTTGGCACTGGTCCGTGGGTGCAGCCCGACCAGTGAGAGCTGAAGCAGGGCGAGGCACTGCCTCACCTGGGAAGCACAAGGGGGAAGGGAATTCCTTTTCCTAGCCAAAGGAAACTGAGACACACAACACCTGGAAAATCGGGTAACTCCCACCCTAATACTGTGCTTTACCAAGGGTCTTAGCAAACGGCACACTAGGAGATTATATCAAACACCTGGCCCAGGGGGTCCCATGCCCACGGAGCCTCCCTCATTGCTAGCACAGCAGTCTGAGATCTAACTGCAAGGCGGCATCAAGGTTGGGGGAGGGGCACCCACCATTGCTGAGGCTTAAGTAGGTAAACAAAGCTGCTGGGAAGCTCCAATTGGGTGCAGCCCACCGCAGCTCAATGAGGTTGGCCTGCCTCTGTAGACTCCTCCTCTGGGGACAGGGCATAGCTAAACAAAAAGCAGCAGAAACCCTGGCAGAGGTAAATGCCCCTGTCTGACAGCCTTGAAGAGAGCAGTGGATCTCCCAGCACAGAGGTTGAGATCTGAGAACGGACAGACTGCCTGCTCAAGTGGGTCCCTGACCCCTGAGTAGCCTAACTGGGAGACATCCCCCAGTAGGTGCAGACCGACACCTCATACCTCACACGGTGGGGTACATCCCTGAGACGAAGCTTCCAGAGCAAGAATCAGACAGCAACACTTGCTGTTCAGCAATATTCTATCTTCTGCAGCCTCCGCTGCTGATACCCAGGCAAACAGGGTCTGGAGTGGACCTCAAGCAAACTCCAACAGACCTACAGCTGGGGGTCCTGACTGTTAGAAGGAAAACTAACAAACAGAAAGGACACCCACACCAAAACCCCATCAGTACATCACCATCATCAAAGACCAAGGGCAGATAAAACCACAAAGATGGGGAAAAAGCAGTGCAGTAAAGCTGGAAATTCAAAAAATCAGAGCGCATCTCCCCCTCCAAAGGAATGCAGCTCATCGCCAGCAACGGAACAAAGCTGGACAGAGAATGACTTTGATGAGTCGAGAGAAAGCGGCTTCAGTCGATCAAACTTCTCAGAGCTAAAGGAGGAACTACATAACCAGCGCAAAGAAACTAAAAACCTTGAAAAAAGAATGGATGAATGGATAACTAGAATAATCAATGCAGAGAAGACCTTAAAAGAACTGATAGAGATGAAAACCATAACACAAGAAATACGTGACAAATGCACGAGCTACAGTAACCGACTCAATCAACTGGAAGAAAGAGTATCAGAGATTGAAGATCAAATGAATGACATGAAGTGAGAAGAGAAGTGTGGAGAAAAAAGAGTAAAAAGAAATGAACAAAACTCCAAGAAGTATGGGATTATGTGAAAAGACCAAATCTATGTCTGATTGGGGTGCCTGAAAGTGATGGGGAAAATGGAACCAAGTTGGAAAACACTCTGCAGGATATCATCCAGGAGAACTTCCCCAACCTAGTAGGGCAGGCCAACATTCAAATTCAGGAAATACAGAGAATGCCACAAAGATACTCCTCGAGAAGAGCAACTCCAAGACACATAATTGTCAGATTCACCAAAGTTAAAATGAAGGAAAAAATGTTAAGGGCAGCCAGAGAGAAAGATCGGGTTACCCACAAAGGGAAGTCCATCAGACTAACAGCAGATCTCTCCGCAGAAACTCTCCAAGCCAGAAGAGAGTGGGGGACATTATTCAACATTCTTTTTTTTTTTTTTTTTTTTTGAGACGGAGTCTTGCTCTGTCGCCGGAGCTGGAGTACAGTGGCCGGATCTCAGCTCACTGCAAGCTCCGCCTCCCGGGTTTCCGCCATTCTCCTGCCTCAGCCTCCCAAGTAGCTGGGACTACAGGCGCCCGCCACCTCGCCCGGCTAGTTTTTTGTATTTTTTTAGTAGAGACGGGGTTTCACCGTGTTAGCCAGGATGGTCTCGATCTCCTGACCTCGTGATCCGCCCGTCTCAGCCTCCCAAAGTGCTGGGATTACAGGCTTGAGCCACCGCGCCCGGCCTTCAACATTCTTAAAGAAAATAATTTTCAACACAGAATTTCATATCCAGCCAAACTAAGTTTCATAAGTGAAGGAGAAATAAAATCCTTTACAGACAAGCAAATGCTTAGAGATTTTTGTCACTACCAGGCCTGCCCTACAAGAGATCCTGAAGGAAGCACTAAACAAAGGAACAACAGGTACCAGCCATTGCAAAAACACGTCAAAATGTAAAGTCCATCGATGCTAGGAAGAAACTGCAACACAGGAAGGGGAACATCACACACTGGGTCCTATTGTGGGGAGGGGAGAGGGGAGGTATAGCATTAGGAGATATACCTAATGTAAATGATGAGATAATGGGTGCAGCACACCAACATGGCACATGTATACATATGTAACAAACCTGCACATTGTGCACATGTACCCTAGAACTTCAAGTATAATAAAACAAACAAACAAAAATAAGTAACTACATGGGACATTTGACTCCTGTCCCTAGGCAGGGGCTGTTGAAACATCTACCAACCAATATCCATATCCAAACATCCAATATGCAAACAACCAATATCCAATTTACCAGGAACACCTGGAGGATCCGTTCGTGAGGGTCAAGGGTTCACTGATGGTGCTGCCAGAAGTAAGAATAAAGACGGGGTGCACCCATCATTTCTCACGGCAGAAGCCCATGACTATCCAGACACACCCGTGTTCACAGATGAACCCCAGCAGAGGAAGAGGTGAATGTCATGTTTGCTAAAACAAATGAGTAAGCCTCAGTCCTTTGAAAACCAGACACTCCCTCTTCCAATGGGCATTCAGTAGAAGCAAAATGCTACTGATGCCTGGCAGATCCCTTCCAAAATTTGGTTCAAATCAAAAGAGCAGTTATTACCAGAAAATAACACAAATCACAATCTGAGCGTGTGCCTCCTGTGAAATGGAGATAATCAGAATTCAACATGGTGCCCATAATGTACTCTAATGGGTCTCAAAGCCCAGGTATTAGTGAGCACAGCAGGAAGCAGGAATGCTGGATAATTCAAGAGGCCCCAATCACTTGAATTTAATATAACTGCAAAATTCAAAAAAAAAAAAAAAAAAAAAGCATTTTAGTCTCATTAGACTTGCAGCCTCCCTCACTTAAAGGGGAATTTTCAAAATTTGAAAATCGCATCAGATGTTACAACTGAGGTTCTTAGACTCGTTATTTTTAAAAGGGTGGCCTTTTACTGTACAGCAGGAACCTGTCTGTGTGGTTTGGGACAAATGACAATGAAGAGATGGGTATGTTCCTAGGATCATATTTGGGCTATAAAACTTCTATCAGTGCCCTTATCACACTTTTGTACTGCTGTAGTTAGCATCTCCTATCATTATTAGCTGTGATAAAAGAAAATGCTTCATGAAATATGACATAGAAATAGAATAAGCAGCATTGTTCTCAACTCAAATATAGGAGGGGGAAAACCTAATTCGTTCCTCATCTGGGAAATAAGAAATACTGTGTTATCTTTAATAAAAGATAAAGGGACCTGACTTTTCAGAGAGCTCTTACACAACTATCTGTGGCCCCTTCTGGGTAACAGATATACTCGTACATTTCTCTGTCATTTTCTGAGCGGTTACCCTGATGAATAGGCATATCCTTAGATGATATCTTCTGCTCTAGGCCTTATTAGCTTTATCCAGTGCTTTTTACTTTTCTTTTCTTCTATTCTTCTTTTCTTCTTCCTTTTTTAGGAAAGTTGCTTATGTCCTGTTTCTTTGCCAAACAAAGTTCAAGTTGAGTTACAAAAGGAACACGTATTTGCAGAAAGGAAAGTGTGGCTCTAAAGAGAAGAAGACAGCAAAGAGGCCAGCCAGCTACTGGAAGAACCAGACAATGCCACAGGACAATTGTGCATCATCCATTTGGTCTGTGTAGTAGTCTTCATTTTTGTTTTTCTAGTGGATAGTGTAGAAATATCAAGCTCTGCTGTAATAGGAGATGTTCCTACATGTAATTAAACACATATTCAAATGTCCATTGAACCCTGGCCTCATTATGTTTGTTCAAGTTCTACAAGATAAAAGACAGAAATTCTAATTAGATTTCCAGCTGCCTTTAGTATTTTCCTTAATAGCTAACAACTCGAATAAACCATATATGTTTTAAAAGCCAATCAGATAAAAATGAGAGAGGTCACAAAACTCTGGGACTGGCATTTCTAGATGCATGTGCTGTCCAACAAAAACCAAAACTGGAATCAGGACAGACAGATCACCTGCTGGTCTCTAACAAACGTACTGTGTTGGCATGATGCCGACACACCAGGTACGAATCCCAGCTCTGCTCCTCAGCTCTGCTGGGAGTCTCAGGGGCTTCATGTGTGAAGTGAAGCTGACATCCCTTGCCTGGAGCAGAAAGTGTTCATGCTTGTAAATCAAACCTGTCTGGGTTTGAATACCGGTTCTCTCTCCTATTAGCTTCATGATCTGAGACTTATATTTTTAAAGGTACAGTCTATGTCTTCAAATTTTCTTTCTTTTCTCTCGGAGTTCAGAATAACACATATGAAGTTCTCAACATGATGTTCAGCACATAGTTGATGCTCAGTAAGTGTGAGCTTTCTTGCCCCCTTCCTACTTACAAGAACTAAATGAGAGGAAAACATCCAGCATGGTACCTGGGGGCACCCAATTGATTAATGCTCACGTGTGATAGTTCTTTTTTGCTGGAACTGCAATCTAGTGATAGAGGTAGGAAGTGAAGGCAGCCAGAAACTCAAACCTGAAAAAGTCTTTATCAGCAGGAAAGATGGTCTGAAATAATGGCAGACATCCTGGGGGAAATACCCCCTGCTTTGGCAATGAAAACTTCAACGTATGGACCTCATGACCTTTCAGTACATTCTAGGTTTGGAGATTTTGTTGGTAAATGTAACACCAAATCCGGACCAGCACGGTGGCTCACGCCTGTAATCCCAGCAGTTTGGGAGGCCGAGGCGGGAGGATCACCAGGTCAGGAAATCGAGACCATCCTGGCTAACATGGTGAAACCCCATCTCTACTAAAAATACAAAAAAAAAAAAAAAAATTAGCCGGGCGTGGTGGCGGGGGCCTACAGTCCCATCTACTAGGGAGGCTGAGGCAGGAGAATAGTGTGAACCCAGGAGGCAGAGCTTGCAGTGAGCCATGATCACGCCATTGCACTCCAGCCTGGGTGACAGAGCGAGACTCTGTCTCAAACAAAATAATAATATATATATGTGTGTGTGTGTGTGAGTGTGTGTGTGTGTGTGTGTGTGTGTATATATATATATAAAAAAAACACCAAATCCAGGGAAATACATTACTTTATTCCAAAAGACATTATGCAATGTGCTCTGGGTCAGTTGGGTCCATGGCTCTCTTATGGTTGCCAGCAATTTATGGAAAAGCAGAATCCAGGTCTGAAATAGTTGTTCAAAAAGGTGCAGGATTCTGGTGCCGTGGCTCATACCTGTAATCCCAGCACTTTGAGAGGCCAAGGCAGGGAGATCACTTGAGACCAGAGTTTGAGGCCAGCCTGGGCAACACAGTAAACCCTGCCTCTCAAAAAAAAAAAAAAATTAAAACCAACTAACTAAATAAATAAATATCAGCTGAGTGTGGTGATACATGCCTGTGGTCCCAGCTATTCAGGAAGGTTAGGCGGGAGGATCACCTGGGCCTGGGAGGTCAAGGCTGCAGTGGGCTGTGATTGTGCCACTGTGCTCCAGCCTAGAGAACAGAGAAGACTCCAATTGAAAAAAAAAAAAAAAAGGAGCAGGCACAAGGGTAGAGGTTGTGCCTACTGTGCTTTTATTTCAAGGTTTTTGTGACTTCAGATATTCCCAAGTTTCTCTCCTGTTAATTTTCCGGTTGTAAATTGATGAGATGTCTGCCTGGCTACTTCATGATATTGATGTGATAATCGATTAAATAATCGAATGAAGTCCAGAGGCCATGGCTCACGCCTGTAATTCCAGCGCTTTGGGAGGCCGAGGAGGGAGGATTACCTGAGGTCAGGAGTTTGAGACCAACTTGGCCAACATGGTGAAGCCCTGTCTCTAATAAAAATACAAAAATTAGCTGGGCGTGGTGGCTAATCCTGGCTACTCAGGAGGCTGAGGCAGGAGAATCGCTTGAACCCGGGAGGCTGAGGTTGCAGTGAGCCGAGACTGCGCCACTGTACTCCAGCCTGGGTGACAGAGCGAGGTTCACTCTCAAAAAAAAAAAAAAAAAAAAAAAAAAAAAAAAGCCGAATTGAATGATTTGGAAAAGCATGAAACACTGTGTAAGTCCGAAACATTATGAAAGATGACAGAGACATTCTTGACTTTCTCAGTTCTGATGCGCCCTCATGTTCCCAGGGTTGTAATTTCATTGGCAGTTTAACTAAATTCGTGGAATACAAAGGCCATTTGTAATGGAGTTTTATTAAATTAATTAACAGGATTTGGAGCACTTTCCTCTTCAGAAGACTTGTGGCAGGCTTGGGAGGCAGATGACAGACTCTATATAACGGTGTGCCCAGTGGATTGATTTAATTAACTCAGTGATAATTAAGTTACTTGATCCAGTTGTTTGATGGTGTGTAAGCAAAACATCTGGTTGATTTGCCTGAATCTTGATTTTCACTGGTATTTTTACAACAGATATTGCTTCTAGAGGAAGAAACTTTGCAGCTATTTGTCATTAAGTTTTTATCCTAGATAAATTATATTTATCCTTAATCTTATTCTTCTATCTGCATTTTAAACCATTTTGTTTACGCTGGGTTTAGTTTAGATAAAGAACAATTCATTTAAAATTTATTTCTCTTCACTTTCTCACATCCATTTAAGACAGCACAAACTGAATCATCAGTTACCATAAATCTGATGCCACTTCAGTGAGTTCCCATTAGTCAAAAAAATCAAGTGATTATTGAGAATTGATTGACCTTGGCACTTTGTTTGACGGCTGGAGAAGGTATGTGTCCTCTGCCATTATGTTGCTTAGATTAAACTGAAGTGATGAGACCAACATATGTAAAACAAAAAATAAAAGATAATTAAATTGAGCAATAGATGAAGTAGTATCAAATGCAAATATTCTTTCAGCTCATGGCAAAGAAAAGCCACTGGGAGCTGATTTATGGAAGAAAGGCTTCATGGAATAGGCTGTATTTGAAGACTAGTGTAACAATTGTATGCATTTTTTAAAAATTCGATTCCGTTAAATGTGTTTGCACATATTCAGAGTTTTAAAAATTTGGCCTATATAAAAATAAAATTAAGATTCTGGCCCACTTGCATATTGATTCATTTAAGTATCACAAAACATGGTATTAAAAGCACTTTTCAGAGGAAGAAAAAAAAAAAACAACAGAGACATTAACTTGCCCAATGCCTGTAACTAGTAAGTGCTTGAATCAGGATTAAAGCTCAAGCATGTCTGCAAAGCTCATGACCATCTTCAATGCCAGGATTCCTCTCAAGGAATGCTGAAAGCTCAAGAAGCATGGGATGATGGAGAGAAGGAAAAAAGATGGAGCAAATAGCCGCCACTCAAACAACACAGAAATGCGGCCGGGCGCAGTGGTTCACACCTGTAATCCCAGCATTTTGGGAGGCCGAGGAGGGCGGATCACAAGGTCAAGAGATCGAGATCATCCTGGCCAAAATGGTGAAACCCCGTCTCTACTAAAAATACAAAAATTAGCCAGGCGTGATGGCGTGCACCTGCAGTCCCAGCTACTCAGGAGGCTGAGGCAGAAGAATAGCTTGAACCTGGGAGATGTAGGTTGCAGTGAGCCAAGATCATGCCACCGCACTCCAGCCTGGGCAACAAAGCAAGACTTCTTCTAAAAAAAGGAAAAAAAAAAAAAAAAGAACACAGAAATGCATAACGTTCCTTGATACCCACAAGTGACAGCAAGACTCATTTCAAATCTTAGCCACTCATTAGACTGACAGTCTTAAAGTACTATTCACCCTGGTCAGCATCACTCCATGAGCTTGGTAAGGATGACTCTTACAGTGAGAGGCAGCAAGGGGCACAAATGAGCAAGTTGATGCCAAGGAATTATTGATATCTGTCAATAATTATGTGAAGGATCCAGACTTTCCTGAAGCTTTGTATTTTGATAAATTTGCTCAAAATATTATCCATAATTAATATGACATGATATTAGACATAAGGCATGTTTACTAAGAAAACAATAAATCTGTTCTGGAAGGCAAATTTTGCAAACTCAAACTGAAGGATAGTAGGATATATCACAGAAGGGCAGGTTCAAAAGGCAGAGGAAATACGAATGTGGAAGAATGTTACAGTAATGGCCCCAATTTGTTCACACAGCCCTGCGTCCATGTATTGTACAGTCCCTCCCTATGGTGGCTTTGGACTTGTCCAGGGGATTTGTCTTAGTGGATGAGGCAATAGCAAATGTGACACAAATAGAAACTCACATTGTGCTTATAACCCTGAGAATACCATCGTAAGAAGCCAGTGCTAGAGGCTGAAGGGTGAGAGAATGAAAAATATTTAGCTGACAGCTTACCAAGTGCCAGATATGCCAAAAATCTAAGGGAGCAGTGGAGTTACTTTCATGCAACTGAGAGTAAAATAGCAAAATAACACAGGGCTTTTGGAAGCACAGCACAGTTTCCTACTTTGAGGTCTGATTAGTTACTGTGCCCCCAGTAACTAATTTGCTAATTGCTAAAGCAAAGGGTGTCAATAGATGGGAAGGGGCTCTGCCAATGGGAACATGTAACAACGTGGAAGCAATGGGGTGGACTGTGAACAGAAGACATTGGTGGTGGATGGTATGCTTCCTAATGGGTGCTGTGATGATTAACTTTATATGTCAACCTGGCTAGGTCACTGTACCCTGATATTTGACCAAACAGCAGTCTAGATGTTGTTGTGAAGGTATTTTTGGATGAGATTAATATTTAAATTAGTAGACTTTGAGTAAAGCAGATTACTCTCCGTAATGTGGGGGGGCCTCAACCCATCAGCTGAAGGCCTTAAGAGAAAAGAAACGGATTTTCTCCAAGGAAGAGGGAATTCTGCCCCCAGACCTCCTTAAACGTGAATTCATGCCTAGGTCTCCAGCCTGCTGTCCTGCTCTATAAATTTCAGAAGTACCAGTTCTCAAAATTGTGTGAATAAATTCCTTAAAATCTCTATCTATCTATCATCTACCTATCTATCTATCATCTATCTATCATCCATCTATCTATATCTTCTATCATCTATCATTTATCTATCATCTATCATCCATCATCTATCATCTATCTACTTTTCTATCTATATCTTCTATCTATCATCTATCTATATCTTCTGTCATCTATCATTTACCTATCTATCATCTGTCTATCATCTATCTGTCTATCATCTATCTATCTCTATCTTCTATCTTCTATCATTTATCTATCATCTATCATTTATCTCTCTATCATTTATCTATCATCTATCATTTATCTATTTATATCTATCATCTATCCATCTGTACACACACAAACACACACGCACACACATACACACACACACACACACACACACACACACACACACACACTGCTTTGTCCTGTTTCTCTGGAGAACCTTGACTAGTACAGATTTCAACAATGTAGACGTATGTTCACCAAGGACTAAATTCTTCCTTCCAACCCCCCTGCCCTTATCCAATGATTGCTGCACATTAATTTTCCTCTCTATGAAATCAAAGTACCATTTTATTTAATCTGTCAGCCACAGTCCAATTGTAAGACTAATGCAATTTATTCTGTTTTGCATTTGCATATGTGAATTATATATATACACACATATGTGTGTGTGTGTGTGTATATATATATATAAAAAACACAAACACGCACATGTAAATACACATCTTTTAGATTCTTAGTGATATGATTGAAGGTACAAATCAAAATATCAACTTCTGGCATGATGGCAACATGAAGTTTAACTACCAATGCCACAAAAAAATGACACAAATAAAAATCTGCATTGGCACTATAAATTAGGGCAGCACATGTCTGAAAGTCTAACCAATATTCCACATATGAGACCAGACTGCAACATTCCCCTGAGACAGAACCACAGTACTAAGTAGAGAAGACTCTAGGAGATTACTCATAAAACCCTCAATGCTGGGTGGAAACATCAGAATATATGTGAGAAGGCAGCACAACACTTTGAATCCCATTCACTGTGGTAGATCAACAGCACCCCAAAACAGCCGCAGTGGGGCTGCACCAACCAAACCACTGCAAATATGGACAGCTTCTCTCCCTGCAGTGGAGGACAAACACCAAAGAAGAAATCAGCCATGGCCACGTCTTGGAGGCAGCTTGGCAATGGACAAGGTTGAATATAGGACAGAAGGTATTCCAATGAAGTAAGTCCATCACGCTCAGAGACAACATGATACCATGACATCTTGAGGCAAGGATTACTCACAGGTCCAGCTCACTCCCCACCATACTTAGTCTGTCAAAAAGCTAACTTATTAATGCAAATTTATATTAACCAGAATGCCAACTCCAGCTGCAAAGTGGAGACGATCCCACTGACATACACATATATTAAGTAATCTAAGGAGAATCCATCCACCTGTCAATAAGTTCCATGTAGAGTCCTTCATGCCAGAGACAAAGTAAATGAGAAAAATTCATAAAACAAATTCACAAATATTTCTTAGACATGCAATGACATGAAGTAAGATTATAACAGTATCTATATATACCTAAAATATTCAACTTAAACGACATGATGTAATAAAACAATCGATGAAAGATAACTTACAAAATAATTTTATGCTTAGAGTCTATGATTAGAAGATGACTTTCTAAAGGAAGGTAGAAATAGAGAACTAGAAAAAAAATAAAATGACGAAAAGTTAAACATGCAATGATAGATATATTCTCTATTAGCATCTGTAAAGGGCTGAATCGGCAGTGAAGAAAATTAGAATTAATGCTATGATGTGGAAACTTAAAAACTTAATCTGGAGTGGAGAAGGGAGAGAGAAAGCTAAAAAACGATTTTTAAAACAGAGAAAATAATAATTGAGATGTAGAATACAGTGAGGCATATCAGTAAATGTTGTTTCGAAACAGGAAATGAGAACAAATAAGCAGGCAAATAATTAGTTACAGTTATTATAAAAAGTACAAAAATACCTACAATCACCAATCAACATTTTCTGCACTATTATGTAAGAAATGTGGTAATAACTGCTTTCCACTGTATGTAATGTAATACTTATTAAATCCTCAGGAAAGCACTAAGCAGTAGACATTATTATTATATGCATTTTATAAATGTAGAAAATGCTTAAATAACAAAACAGAAAAAAAAATTTCTTCAACTAGGAAAAGCCTGAATCAACAGACTTAAATCAGTCACCAGATTTGTAAATACATCACAAAATAAACAATGAAATGGCAATGGCCCATTTATATTTTGAATTTCAAGGAAAGAAAAGGCATTACAGGTATCTAGGCAGGATAAAAATCAGTTTTAAAAAACCACATGTGGGCCAGGAGCGGTGGCTCACACTTGTAATCCCAGCACTTTGGGAGGCCGAGGCGGGCGGATCACAAGGTCAGAAGTTCAAGACCAGTCTGGTCAATATGGTGAGACCCCGTCTCTGCTAAAAATACAAAAAAAAAAAAAAAAAAAAAAAAATTAGCCAGGTGTGGTGGCAGGCACCTGTAGTCCCAGCTACTCGGGAGGCTGAGGCAGGAGAATCGCTTGAACCCGGGAGGCAGAGGTGGCAGTGAGCCGAGATCATGCCACTGCACTCCAGCCTGGGTGACAGAACAAGACTCTGTCACAAACAAACAAGCAAACCCAGCACGTGTATATATAGTCATCCTCCCTTCTCTGCAGTTTCACTTTTTGCAGTTTCACCTTCTGTCAACCTTGGTCTGAAAAGATGACAGTATTCTGACAGAGAGACAGCAAGAGGCCACATTCACATAACTTTTATTCTAGTATATTGTTATAACTATTTTATTAGTATTGTCAATCTCTTACTGTGCCTTATTTATAAATTAAACTTTATTAAAGATATGTATGTATAGGGAAAAATAGCCTATATAGGGTTCGGTACTATCTGTAGTTTCAGGTATCCACTGGGATTCTTGGAATACATTTTCCTTGAATAAGGGGAGGCTACTATGTGTGTATGTGTATATACTTATATGTATATATGTAAACCTGTATATGTGTGTGTATGTACTGACATAATAATATTAATATCTTCATATTTTACCAGAATATTAAAAGCATGGATGCAATAAGTCAATAACTATAGGATTTTAAAGAGGAAATTCTATCTCATCTACTTTATATCTAAGTAAGATATCAACACATGCGTAGGCAACAAAACATACTGCCAAATAATTAAAGGGTTTGAACGACTACATATAATCCTAATAAACTGCTGGGAAAAGTACTGTAGTTTCCCAGTAAGTTAGTTAAGATTTCTTTTAAAAAAGATAGTGTAGCAAAGAAATGACTATTAAATTAGCATATATAAATCAATCATTTTCATCTATGTAAACAATAAAAAGTTAGTATATACATAGGAAGAAAAGACCACATATAATAATAACATGTAATAAAATAACCCAAATAAGCTTAGTAAGAAATATGCAAAGTCTATATTTTAAAAACTTTGAAGTACTCCTGAAAGACCACATAACAAAATTGGAGACAGGAAAAGATGAGTGTATTCTTGACTAGAAGACTCAACTCTGTAACTGAGCTTGGGATTACAATAAGGAGTAGGTTTGAGAAGTGGAAAAACTGGGGTTCCATTTTGGTTGTGTTGAGTTTAACCTTTCGGGGAAGAGGCCTTAGGCACTGGAGAAGTGAGTGTGGAGCACTGTGGAGAGGTCAGTATGAAAGTTATGAATTGGAGCGTTTCAACATATGTCACTTAGCAACAGCGTGTAGATACAGAAAGAAGAGGAACCTGGAAGAGAAACCTGAACCTTCCAACATTTACGGATTAGCTGAGAGTGAAAAGTCACCACAGAAGACTGAGACCAAACCAAATGGCCAGTGAAAAAGAAGGAAGAGTGTGAATGTGATATTCTGGAAGCAAAGGACAATCAACTTGTCCAAGAGGGAATATTCATTCTATATTCCCAGTGCCTGGCCCATGGTAAGAACTCAATAAATATTTGCTAGATGAATGAAAGTCTGAAAGAAGAAATGGAATTTTCCTAGAAAGACGTATTTTGTAAAAATGTACTCACAAAGTAGAAGAAAAACATTTCAGACTAATTCTGTATATGTGTATTACACATACATGTAAACTAAGAAAAATCCTAAATTTTAACAAAAGGTTCAAATCCATCTGTATTTTAAAATAATAACAAAGTATGACTACAAGTCTAATGGTACCGAAACCTCTGGTAAAATATTCAGCCCAATGTGCCCTGGATTGCTGTAACAGAAATGAGTTATTAAGTGCTCATTGATAAAATACTGAACACTAAGTGTGCAAATAATATAGACTCATTGGTCTTAAGTATGGTCCTGAAGATCATTCAACCTTCTCCTCCTGTCTCCAAATGGGCCATCAGAACCTGCTCCCATACCCAGAATTAGTCTCTTCTTCCATCTTGCCACAAAACCCTCTTTCAGCAAATTACTGACTTCTAGAACATCAAACGATCCCTAGAGATCTTCAAATGACCACTTAGCTACCAAACAGCACGTAAGACAGAAACTAGGCATGGGTTTCTTTCTTATTTTTAAAAATCTTCAGGGAGTTTTTGATAGAGTTAAAACTAGACTTAGCATTATAACTACTTAGTCTCCCTTCATGACCAGTTTCAAAAGATATGATTGGTTTCACATAGGCAGCCGTCAAAGTAACTTTCATAGTATCAGCTACATTATTAACCACATCAAATTGCAATCAGAATAGCCACCAGATTGATTCATTTTCCATGTGCACAATCTGTTACATATTCAGAACAATCATTAATGTTTCTTAACTCTTCTTGAAAACAGTACAGAGCCTTGGATTTTGTCTAGGGTGAATTACTTCATTCAAAAAAACAAACCAACAAATCAGAAACTAATTTTTCAGCCTGTCATAAATATGACTAAAGAACATGTATGTTCCTTCCTGGATACATTTGGCTTTATCTCTTCATAACACCTTCTAACGAATCTTAAAAACTTCCTCAAAGTGTTGAGCAAGCAAATAAAATCAGTTTTCCATACACATTATACCTAAAATGAGATCCTACATGTAAATTATAAACAATGATTGTTTCTTACTAGCGTATGATATCTGTGAAGATGTTTTCTGTTTCTTAGATTTTTACTGAACTACACCTTCAGGTTTGTTTGCTTGTTTTGAGACCGAGTCGTGCTCTGTCGCCCAGGCTGGAGTGCAGTGGTACGATCTTGGCTCACTGCAACATCCACCTCCTGGCTTCAGGTGATTCTTCTGTCTCAGCCTCCCGAGTAACTGGGATTACAGGCACGTGCCACCACACCCAACTCATTTTTGTATTTTCAGTAGAGATGGGGTTTCACCATATTGGCCAGGCTGGTCTTGAACTCTTGAGCTCGTGATCCACCCACCTCAGCCTCCCAAACTGCTGGGATTATAGGCGTGAGCCACCGCATCCGACCCAGTCTTTACCTTACAGAAATAATAACTCTTTTAAATCTACTTCACCTCTGACCCTTAATAGTCTTTGCCAATCAGTAGTTTCCTGATTAGCCATGACTGTGTCAATCCATTTTTTAGCACTGGGATTATTTGTCTGGTCCTACAGTTTTAAAAAAACAGGCATGCCACTGAGGTGAGGCTGAAACGTGAACTTGGTAAGACTGTAGCTTCCTTTCCTATTAATTATCTCCCCTTTTCACCTGGTGATAATATGATGCTGGCAATAGCTGCTTTATCTTTACTTAATTGTTTTAATACCATTTGACCCGCAAAAATGAGTATTTTAAAAGCTCATGCAGCAAATGAGCTGGGGGTTTACACAGGTCTTTAGGGACAGAATTTGAGCTGCATCTTTTGATGGCATTGCTTTATAAAGCTAGTTTAAAATGAGAAAAAAATAAAACCTTGCATCTTCATGTACTGTTAATTCTAAACCATTTTAAGGCAATAATCACCAGAGGCAGGAACCAGAGCCATGCAAAGTTCTTCTCTATAGATGGAGGGGTGTGTTACCTAGGCTGGTATATCACTGACCTTTTCTGCAGTCACTGTAATGCCAGCTTTTCATAGCTATTGTTTTCTGTTTTCTCAGAATCTTCTCTGAACAATATGCATCTTATTTTCCTGCAGTGATGTGAAATGTTTGCCATGTGTGAAAGGTTTTACATATTTTTAAAAAGCCATTAAGTGTAGCCAGGCATGGTGGCTCACGCCTGTATTCCCAACACTTTGGGAGGCCGAGGCGGGTGGATCACCTGAGGTCAGGAGTTCGAGACCAGCCTGGCCAACATGGTAAAACCCTGACTCTACTAAAAATACAAAAAAAATTAGCCGGATGTGGTGGCACACGCCCATAATACCAGCTACTTGGGAGGCTGAGGCAGGAGAATCGCTTGAACCTGGGAGGCAGAGGTTGCAGTGAGCCGAGATTGTGCCTTTGCACTCCAGCCTGGGCAACAAGAGTGAAACTCCACTTCAAAAAAAAAAAAAAAAAAAAAAAAGTCATTAAATGCTTTGCATATGCAGGAACTTGTTCTAGGCAATGCAAAGTGTGAACTCATAAAAATTGTTCCCTTACTTTGGAAATTAAGTTTTCTGCTACAGAATAGACATAATGTTCAACACGGTGAACAGGTTCATGACTTAAATACAGCGTTTCTCTCTCTCTCTCTCTCTCTCTCACACACACACATACATCATGTAGGCATGATAAAAAAATCAGAATTACAAATAAAATACTGATTTCAAACTGCATTTAAAGATGTAGTTAAGGCAAAATTATAAGTTAATGAGATGTATGTGTCTGATAGAGGGAAAGTTCATTAATTCATAATCACTTGCCATAAATTATATGTACAATTATTTTATGGACATGTATACAAGCTGATCCAGTCTAACGATCACCAATGACCTGAATCAAATAATATGGCAGAATTAAGGATGTGAAAAATTGTAGAAATACGCTAACTTTAGTTAAATATGTTTTGACTACCATAAAATTTACATAAATGTTAAAAGCACAGTTCAAACTGAATTACAATTTTTCAGGAGGTTTGCTTGCATGCCATATTAAAATATCCCTGAGGAAACACAATTCTTAAAACCACTAAGAAAAATGTTCTTGTAATAGGAAAATGATTTATTTACCTGGATCTTCTATAGTTAAGTTCTTTATCAACCATTGAACAATGTCTGAACCTAGAAAAAGAAAAAAGAAAAACACAAACAGATGTGAACATTTTGTTTATACATATTAACTTCAAGAATTCTGCACCTTTGGTGCTCATATTAGAAGGAACTTTTTCTAATTGTTACAATGACAGGTTAAGGATCTACCCCAGATGGAATGTTGAAAACACACAGTATGAATACTTAGTTGTCCTTCAACAAACCAAGGTGTAAATTAGCAAATTATTAAATATGAAATATTTAAATGTAAATAAAATTTGCTATACTAGTAGAAAGTGATTTGTTTACTAAATAAGTGTTTATTAAGCATCTACTATATTTCAGGTACAAGTCTTAGCACAGCATAACCAGTACTTTATAAGACGGTTCCTGTCTCATTTCTGGTTATACCCACCTCATCCTTGTATCTCCTCTCAAGCCAAACCAAATTTGTTTCTGGTTTTCGAACCCTCCTATGTATTTCAAGCCTCTGTGTCTCCACAGCAGTGTTCTCCCTGACTGAAATATCTTCCCACTGTTTTTAAGACACTCAAGGGGCCGGGCGCGGTGGCTCAAGCCTGTCATCCCAGCACTTTGGGAGGCCGAGACGGGCGGATCACGAGGTCAGGAGATCAAGACCATCCTGGCTAACACGGTGAAACCCCGTCTCTACTAAAAAATACAAAAAAATTAGCCGGGCGAGGTGGCAGGCGCCTGTAGTCCCAGCTACTCGGGAGGCTGAGGCAGGAGAATGGTGTAAACTCGGGCGGCGGAGCTTGCAGTGAGCTGAGATCCGGCCACTGCACTCCAGCTTGGGCGACAGAGCGAGACTCCGTCTCAAAAAAAAAAAAAAAAAAAAAAAAAAAAAAAGACACTCAAGGTTCCCTGACATGACAGAACTTGCCTTGTCCCTTCCCCTTGTCCACTGAGTTTACAGAACTGTCCACGAATCCTCATTGGAACCCATGTAGTCTTTTACTGTCGTGTCGATCACACCGTTGCCCCAGCTGTTTATCTGATGAATGTCCCAAAGTAAGAACCTTGAGGCAGGGTGTCATATTCATCTTTGATTATTTGGAGCATAGTGAGTGCTTAACAATGTGTGATGAATACAAAGTATGAATGAATATGTTTCTACTGCACACAGAACAGACAAGAGAGGGTCTGCAGAACACATAATGTTTGAGCTAGATTTTGAAGGATATATTTTTATCTATGAATAAGAGAGAAACTGAGTTGCTGGAGGGGCCTATGTAGAAATTAAAAGGTGGAAAAACAGTCAACAGAAATAACTTACTGCACACTGTCTATATGTAAGTACTGGGAATAATAGAAATTTGAAAGTAATAATGGAGTGCACAGTATATTCAGCAGGTCTTGAATTCTAGGCTAAATAATTAAATTTTTTTCCCATAAGGAAAGCAGAGAAAGAGACATGCAATATTTTTGAGCAGAAGAATGACATTATCAAAGTAAGTTTAAGGAATATCACTGGCAATATATATGAAATGCCTTGTAGTCAAAAAGAAGGCAAGGCAGTCGACATGTCTACTAGTTGCAACCCAAGAATGAAGGGAAAAGGTCTTAGTTCAGTGACAAATGAACTTCTTAGAAATTACAGACTTGTTCCAGGACTTTATGACTAATTAGGTATAAAGGTTACAAGTCGGAGAGATTAAAAAAGAAGTCAAGGTTTCTAGCCCAGAAGCGTGGATGAATAGAATGATGAAAATAAGAGCAGAAATGGGAGATTTAGCAACTGATTTGCTTGAGACACTCATTTGTATTTAAAATTGGTTTTCTGCATAACTCTTTTCTACATAAAATAGGAAAAATATGTATGTGAATTTTTTGCATACATCGTAAACTGTGTTATGCCTGCAAGAATTGAATGAAACTTCAGGGTGAACCAAGATTCCATTTCAGCCGCTCCTGGATGCTGGCTAGAGTTGCTGTCTACCCACCTCAGAGATTTGGCAAATTAATTACATTAACATTGGCAAAGTAATTCTAGCTGCTTGAATTAAATCAGTTCAAAATCAATTTAAGAATAAATTTGATTACTAAACTTGACAATAAAGTCCCAAAAGTTATGAGAACATTCATACTCAATGCCAATTTCAGTATGCATGCATTTAAAAAATAACTCCAAGTACTGACTTGAACTTGCGTTCCTTTTACAGCGCCATTGATTTAAATCATTTGGGAAGACAGATTCATCCAGATCCTAAAGGAAGTTTTACTAAAACAGCTCAGAGTGTCGAAAGGAAAGGAGATCATTCTCCAGAAGGCAGTTGACCGCGTCCGGGTGTTGCGTTCTTCCTTATAGTCTAAGTTATCTTAAAGCACGATCTTCCCGTTGAAAAAGAAAAGGAGAACTCAGCTTTTCACATATGTATGTAGTGATCCTTGACCAATGTCGATTCCCAGATACACAAATCTTCTGCACAAGCCCCAGGCACTCTGCTCATTTTTCAGAGTTGAGCATCTATTTGTGGAACATATGTGAGCAGCCACTGGAAATTTTCCATTCTTTTGAAGACAGCCAAACATTCATTCCAGGACTATACATATTTTTTATTGTGAAAAATGACTTTAAAAATGCTCTCAAAGACTAAGTTTTTAAAAATATTCTGTTCTGTTATGCTTTCTTTCCTTTTCTTTTTTTTCTTTCTTTTTTTTTTTTTTTTTTCTGAGCAGAAAGAAATATAAAGAAGCCTAATTTAAAAGTATGTTTAATTCAGAGAATAGGAAACTTTCTTTCTTAGCCTACTTTTGAGTATTTCTGTCACAAATGTATTCTCAGTTCAGTGCTGAAGGAGTCAATTTAATTGGACTTGACCAACTGTTAGTGTCACTTAGCAGATGCTGTACTGGTTTTCTTATTGTGTGATCACCCCAACATATTTATGGCTTTAGGTTAAAACAGTATGGATTTTTAAATTATTAAATTCATACCCAGACTCACCAGGTTAACCTATGCTGCATCTGTAAGAGTAAGACCTCACCTCCTTGAAGAGATAAGTAGAGAGAGAAAGGAGGAAAAAATCCACTATCTTACTGGAACCAGAAGACCGAAAGAGAAACGTGCTCCTATAGAGTCACCTTGAGAAGCACGACTCAAATGTAAAACGGACCACTGCAGTCCAGAGAAGTGTAGTAGGAATGCCACCTTTACAGCAATTTCCCAGCTTTATATTAAATAAATAAATGGCTGGGTCTGCTAAAGCTTTTCACATATAATGTGTATGTAGAATATGGTAGCATTCTATTTATCTTGATTTTGGAGCCCTCAGAATAAGCTGTGGAATTTTTTGAAATCACACTTTGACTGTAGCCTATGGAAAGTTTAGCCCTGACCATACTCTTATTTTCAGTTCTTACAGGCAGGTGTCACTTTCAGAGGTGCAGAGCTTTGTACTCCCTCTGCTCAGCAGAAGCAGTAGAGGTTTTGATTATTGTCTAATCCTAGCAGTATATTATTTAAAATGAAAACAAGCAAAAACAAGTAGAATTCTTCCTCATCACACTGCTCATAGTTTTCCACCTGCTGTACTGTTTCTTCCTTCCACGATTTTGCTAATGCTATTCTATCTTCATCTCTTTTTCCTGTGGTGAATCCCAGCTGAGGCCACAAAGTTCCATTCAAACATTATCTACTTCAGGAAGCCTGTTCTGCCCACCCCACCCTATCTTACTGGGGAAAGTGTTTTTTATTTATGTTCTATTAACATCTTTATCATTCTTTTTACTTATCTATGGTTTTATCATCCTGTCTTTACTCTGTCTTCTTTTTTGCAGTATAAGTCCACTGAAGCCCAGGGGCATGTATTATTCATCTTTGGATCCCAAACACCAGACCAGTGCCTGACATGTAAAAGATGACCAGTAAATGCCAACAAAAGATTGGATGAATAAATAGCAAGACTCCCCTCCCCATATTCTATTTTGAGAGAGTTTAAAAAGAAAGGTATCCCTCATGCAAAGAATATTCTACTGGCGTGTAATTTAAACATCAATATTATTAAACATGATGTTAAATTGATCTTAAACTTCAACATCATTTTCTCACCCATGCCGTGGAACTGAATGGCAAACAAACGTCCTTACCTGTGCCCCCTGCAAAGTGCAAAGGCCTGGACCAGGCTCTCTCCTAAGCCTGTATTACTTCCATTAATGTTCACATCCCCCCCGCCCCACAGACTAGAGTACATCTGCAGCCACAAGTGTCACCTACAGCTATCCACAAACTGAATCTGAATTAGAGGTGCTCAAAAATATTAAGCATTCATGAAAAAAAATTGCAATGTATTTGTAAACGTAAGATATGAGGACTTTGTAAGGAAGCAAAATAGAACACATTTGATTTGTGTCCTTTACAAAACTAGTCTTTTCATAACTTTCAGCTAAAGCCATTAGTGAAAACTTTAGCTCTTAATCACCACAGAAGGTGCGCAAGTTATTCCTGAAGCAAAGACACTGACCTTTGCAATGTTTCTCTTTCAGGGAAATGGACAGGCTCTTTGCACTGCCCAAATACCTTTGCTGAAGCCTCAGAACCACATAGACACAGTGCTGACAATACGAATATTTTTTTATTTAGTGAATATCATAAATAATCCATAATCCATGATTTTTGATGTTATAACTATTCTTCTTCTTTTTTTTTCTTTTAAGACAGGATCTCACTCAGGCTGCAAGGCAGTGCAACAATCAGCTCATTGCAGCCTCAACTTCCTGGGCTCAAGAAATTCCCCCTGCCCCAGCCTCCCAAGTAGCTGGGATTACAGGTGTGAGCCACCATGCCTGGTAATTTTTTATTATTATTATTATTTAACGGATGGGGTCTCGCTATGTTGCCCAGACTTGTCTTGAAATCCTGGCCTCAAGTGATCCTCCTGCTTCAGCCTCCCAAAGCACTGAGATTACATGGCGTGAGCCACCATGCTCAGCCAACTATTCTTAGAACCTCTCACTGAATAGAAGACTTTCTATATACTAAAAATCATTTTTCCAACATTATTCTTGGTTCCTTGAAGTAGGCACAATAAATGTTTATTATTATTCAAATAGCATGTAATAAACATCTATTGCGTTTCTGTAGAAGCTGGGCTGAGGACCTGCAGTTTTAGGAACAAGAAAGAAAGAACGTTGAGGGAAGCAAATTATCTGATCTGTCAGTCCCTTGGGAGAAGAAACGGCATCATACTCATCACGTTTCCACCATTCTCTTCAAAGTGTCTCAACACAGATCATCGTTAAATGTTTACTGAAGGCATGAGTCACTATTTATGGACATATACTCTATACAGAAAAGACTCAAAATGCTGAAACAGTCAGCTCTAATGGTGATTCCATCTAGAATGTTACGACACCCCAGTGTGTCTCTCATTACCATAATTTTAAAAGTTCTGTAGGCAATTATAATTTTAACTTAATTTAATTTAAAGCACTGCAGAATTTCTTTAATTTAAATTAAACACAGTTTAATTTCTTTAATTGCAGAATTTCTGTAATTGAAAAGTGCAGAATTTCTGCAGAATTTCAGTTTAATTTAAAACACTGCAGAATTTCTGCTTCAGAAATGATTTGCTTAAAGCTCACATATTACCCTTTTGTAAAGCTGAATTGATGTACTGAATTTCTCCTCAATCTTTCAAATAAGTCATTGGGAACATCTAAGAATAACATTTTGTTTATTTGAGTACTTGTATCCTGTCCAGAGTCTTAAATATGAGTGCACAGCCACGGTCACATCTGAGGGTTCAACACAGCAACCAGCAACCAAAGGAGCAGGAGAGATGAACTCCAGCCCAGCTACAGACTACGTTCTCTAACTCCTTGATCTAAGAAATCTCAGCAGTGGTGAAAATCTGGATATCACCAATTAATGCCTATGTCCTGGTTCTGTCTGCTTTTGGCCAAAAGCAGGTACTGAAAAAAGAGGAAAGCAGCCACTGGCTTCCAGGAGCTGGCTGGGCACTCACAGCTATGTCTTGGTAAATATGAACAATTTGTCCCTAGTAAATATGAACAATTTCATGGAAGAACATCAACACTGGACAAGGCTGCTCTAGAACCCTCACGGGTCAAGACAAAAACAAGACCACTCTGTAAACAACAAAATTTAAGTTACACTAAGCATGGGAACATGATCTCAGCCATAAAATATCAAATTCCATCCCGGATAGCATGAGCGACTGCTGCTTATTTATCAATCCCATACTTAGTCTTGTCTAATCTGTCCTACTGTAGAAAAAAATGTATTAAGATACCCAATCAGGCGAGCCGCAGTGGCTCACGCCTGTAACCCCAGCACGTTGGGGGGCCAAGGCAGGCGGATCATGAGGTCAGGAGATGGAGACCATCCTGGCCAACATGGTGAAACCCCATCACTACTTAAAAAAAAAAAAAAAAATTAGCTGGGCATGGTGGTGCGTGCCTGTAATCCCAGCTACTCAGGAGGCTGAGGGAGGAGAATCAAACCAGGGAGCTCGAGGTTGCAGTGAACCAAGATGGCGCCACTGCACTCCAGCCTGGTGACAGAGCAAGACTCTGTCTCAAAAAAAAAAAGGATACCAGATCATAGAATTGTCCCTGCTTCCTGACAGTGTCCAATCTAGAGCAAAGGCCCACTTCCTCAGATCCTCTCCATGACTACCGATGCCCAAATCCTATAATAGATTCTTCCTAACATCCTATTACTGACACACCCCATGGTTCCCGATGGTGTGCATTCTCCCTACCTTCAAGAAAGAATAATTGACTTGTTCAACTACAGGCATGTTCCTGGTGGTTTTTGGCTAGAGGGCATTGACATTTTTTAATTTAAAAATTGCTAATATCTATTAAGATGAATACAACAACAACAACAACATTTAAGTTACTTCATCAGGGCACTTTTGGTTATAAAGAGCGATCTTTGACGAAGTATAAAAACATAAACTTATCAAAGAAGGAATTTGCAAAAAGGTACCCAGAACTAAAGGGAAAGGATGTATTTGAGCCTCAAGGACTCATGGAGGCAGAGACTGTCATCCTTGTTCCTTTCTGGACATCTTCATTTCTCTCTAGGAAACAATATTTGCTATTTTCCATCCATGAAGTGGGTCATGAAGGCTCACAGCTCCGGGGTTAAAAATCTCTGCCACTAAAGACAGCAAGTCATTTGCGGCTAAAATCTTGTAGTCCTAAGTTCTAATTCCTGATGGAGGATCTCAGCTGCAGGGAGGTACCCATTCCTGTATCAGCCAACTGTGGCAAGAAAAGATGGATCACCGTGCATAAAAATGGTCGTGCTGGCGAGACGTATAGATGGAGGTATTTTCCAGAAATAATGAGTGCTTTGCAGACGTAACAATGGGTGTAAACTACAGCTTCCTTCCAGTTTGTAAAGCTTTTATGCTTCCATCAGAAAAACACAGAAAAGAGAGGAAAAGTGGAATTCAAAAGCAAAATGTCAAATTTTGAATGAAATGAATATGCTATTTCTGCCTTGCTATGAATATAAATGGGTTTTGTTCTATGAACTTATTATAGTCCTGTAAAGCAGAGTAGGAATACATTGTTTTTGTGTATGTGAATGAAACCACACTTTATGTGCACTAAAATAGCTATTCAAAGAAACTTCGTGATGTGTATATGATTGTGTATTTTTATGAGTGTGTATCTTTTTATGCAAGTAATTCACTTTCTAAAATGAATAACATGTCATTGAGTATTGTTACTTCTGGATTTTTATACATCAGGTACATTTAGAGAAAATTATTCAGTTTTCATAGAATTAAAAAGTTAACTTCTGCTCACAGTTTGAAACTGGATAAAACTTATGATATAAAGTCCTTCTTCCAATATTCCATAGCTAATAACACCTATGAAATCTCAAAGGTCAATGGAAACAAAATAATCAAAACAGATATGTTTCCTTTCAGTAAATCTGAGATACATTTGAAGCATTTGCCTACCAGACTTTAAAAATGTTGTTTAGCAGTCATTTAAATGCATTTGCAGATGTCATGGCAAAAAGCAAATTATCTGGTTGATTACATTTTCTTTCTAGGTTGCTGCTCTTCAGAGTTCTATGCCCCTTGCCCTAAGAGCAGAGTCACAGAAAATGTTGGGTTTTGTTGATATAACCTGAATCTTCAAATCAATAGGATAGAAGCCTGATATTCATTGTAATTACTACTTGTGTGTTCTAAGGATAGGAAAAGTAAAAATATATTTCCCTACCCTCTGGCAAGGTGCAATGAAAACAAATCAGAGTTCTGAGATACAGCTCCTTGGCTGCTCCTTGAGCAGATATTTCATCAAGATCATGGGTATTTAACTAGATTTTTAATCTTTGTTGTGTAAGTTCCAGAAATCATAAAAATACCTCTTCAGACGCAAAGCAGGCATTTTGTCTCTCTTCAAAGCCTAAGAAGCTTTAAACATAGGCAGCAAAAACAGCAAGGCAGCAAAGATGACAATAATGAGGGGATAAAAGGCAATGGAGACCACCCTCAGGATTATTTCCTCCCCTCTACTGGAGCTCGGGAGGATTCCTTATCAACCAGAGACGCTTTTCCCAAATCGCATTCAGAGAAACATCACGTCTGCCTCTTGTGTGGGATGGTGACAGCAAGTGTGGGAAATGCGGAGTTAAGAGAAGGAAGGAAAATAGAGTTCCTTGATATGCAGCCTTTATTTTCATAAAGAACGTTGTAGAAAAATCAAGAGAAACTAAGTCCGCAGTGTTTCCTTAGGATGGGGATATTGGATCTCTTTTTAAAGACCATTTTATATTTTTATGTTTTAGTGGTATGGTTCTTTAGACTCAAAGAAAATAAAATAAGTAATAAATAAGTGTGTGAGATGTTCAGGTATAACTATGAATTTTGTGTCAGCTAATATATTGGAACACATTAAAAGAGAAGTATTTATTAATCGATTAATCAATTCCATATGCTAGCTGGTAGGCATAAAGAAAAGCCTAGGATCATTCTTGCCTTCAACACATATTTTTTTTCAGCTACACACAGGCCATGTCTAACTGTCTAACTGCCCCTATGAAGGACATATGAGATAAAGAAAATGTTTATTGACGGATAAATAAAAAACTTGCTCTAGACCTCATCAGTCTAGTCCAGATACAGTTGCTGTACGTTGACAGGTAGAGATAATACTTCTTATTCTGTATTAGCAGAGAGTACCAGCATTGGTCAAGAGGTGGATGAGGCAGAAGGTCCAAGTAGATCAAAGAGGATTCCAATTCAGGAAATTTCCCAATTCATTAAAGATTGACAAAATGAATGCACTTATGCATAGTCAAAACTACAGCTCAGGCCGGACACACTGGCTCATGCCTGTAATCCCAGCAGTTTGGGAGGCCGAGATGGGTGGATCATGAGGTCAGGAGTTCAAGACCAGTGTGGCCTAGATGCTGAAACCTCGTCTCTACTAAAAATACAAAAAAAAATTAGCCGGGCATGGTGGTGGGCACCTGTAGTCCCAGCTACTGGGGAAGTTGAGGCAGGAGAATCACTTGAACCTGGGAGGCAGAGGTTGCAGTGAGCCGAGATTGCACCACTGCACTCCAACCTGGGCGACAGAGCAAGACTCCATCTCAAAAAATAAAAACAAAAACAAAAACAAAAACTACAGCTAAGTCCAAGTGCTTTTGTGCCAATCCTAATTATTTTGGCACTGAACATGCTCTATATGGTGCTACATATAGACCTAGGCCCAGATTCAAGAGTGAATCTTTTTTAACCTAACCCTGAATATTTCCTGTTGTGACAAAATATTGAAAATACCAATTAATGATGCCATTTTTGGGGTTCTATTTAAAATGTTTTCTATTATTGAAGATGTAATTTCAATACCACGAGGTATTGAATGATCACGAGGTCACGAGTTCAAGACCAGCCTGGCCAAGATGCTGAAACCTTGTCTCTACTAAAAATACAAAAAAAAAAAAAAAA
Source organism: Macaca nemestrina (assembly GCF_043159975.1). NCBI lineage: Eukaryota > Metazoa > Chordata > Mammalia > Primates > Cercopithecidae > Macaca > Macaca nemestrina. The sequence continues at coordinate 8,185,297 of NC_092125.1, read as the reverse complement.
AAAAAATTAGCCGGGCATGGTGGCGTGCACCTGTAGGACCAGCTACTCAGGAGGCTAAGGCAAGAGAATTGCTTGAACCCGGAGGCAGAGGTTGCAGTGAGTCAAGACTGCACGACTGCATTCCAGCCTGGGTGAAAGAATGAAGCTCCATCTCAAAAAATAAAATGAAATTTAAAAAAAGAAAGAAAGAGGGAGGAGAGAGAGAAAGAAGGAAAGAAAGAGAGAGGGAAGAAAGGAAGGAAGGAAGGAAGGAAGGAAGGAAGGAAGGAAGGAAGGAAGGAAGGAAGGAAGGAAGGAAGGAAGGAGGGAAGGAAGGGAGGGAGGGAGGGAGGGAGGGAGGGAGGGAGGGAGGGAAGGAAAGAAGGAAGGAAGGAAGGGAAGGGAAGGGAAGGGAAGGGAAGGGAAGGAAAGGAAAGGAAAGGAAAGGAAAGGAAAGGAAAGGAAAGGAAAGGAAAGGAAAGGAAAGGAAAGGAAGAAAGGAAGAAAGGAAGAAAGGAAGAAGGAAAGAAAGAGAAAGAAAGAAAGAAAGAGAAAGGAAAGAAAGAAGGAAGGCAGGAAGGCAGGAAGGAAGGAAGGGAGGAAGGAAGGAAGGAAGGAAGGAAGGAAGGAAGGAAGGAAGGAAGGAAGGAAGGAAGGAAGGCAGGCAGGCAGGCAAACTATTTTCCAGAGGGCCTGAGCCATTTTACATTCCTACCAGCAATGTAGGAGTGATTCAGTTTCTTCCCATCGTTGTTAACATTAGTGTTACTATTTTTTAGTTTAACCATTCTGATAGTATGTGTTGATTTTCATTTGTGTCTGCCTGGTGGCTAATGGTATTGAACGTGTTTTCAAATGCTTTTTTGGTGTAGGTACATCCTTTTCTGTGAAACATCTCCTCATGTCTTTTGACAATTTTCTAATTAATTTTTTTTTGCTGTTGTTTTTTCAGAGTTCTTTTTATATTCTACATACTAGTCCTCTCTTGGATATGTGGTTTACAGATATTTTCTTTCACTCTGTAGCTTGTTGTTTCACCCTCTTAACAAGGTCTTTTTCAGAAAAAAAAAGTTCTTAATTTTGATGAGGTCCAATTTATCAACTTTTTATAGATTATAGTATTAAATCTAAGAACCCTTTGCCTAGACCAAGATATCCAATAATTTCTCCTACCATTTTTCTAAAATTTTTTTTGTTTTAATTTTCCATTTTGTATTAGTGTTTGTATAAGTTGTGAGACTTAGGTCGAACTTCCTTTTCGCCCATGAATGTCCAATAGCTCTAGCACCATTTCTTGACAAAGCTATCTTTTTTCAGTTGAATTGCTTTTCCATCTTTGTCAAAAATCCATTGTGTCTATTTGTGTGGATCTATTTCTGGATTCTCTATTCTGCTTTATTGATCTACATGTCTATTCTTCTACCAATATCATTCAGTTCTGTTTACCGCAGTTATAGAATGTCTTGAATATAAAATATAAACATATAATAAATTCCTCCTACATTATTTTTCTTTCAAAATTGTTTTACCTGTTCTATTTCATTTGCTTTCCCTATAAATTGTAGAATTATCTTGTCTATATCTATAAAAAAGTCTTGCTGGGGTTTTGAAAGGAATTTCATTAAACTTGTGTATCAATTTGGGGAGAATTAGCTTTTATACAAGGTTATTCTTCATGGATTTAAAGTATGTCTCTCCATTTATTTACATCTTCTTTTATTTCTTCACCAGCATTTTGCAGTTCTCAGCATACAAGTCCCAAACAAACTTTATTTGATTAACATCTATTTAATTTTTTAGCAATTTTAAATGGTATTGTGTTTTTGATTTCAGCATCCACATGTTCATTGTTAGTATATAAAAATGTAATTTACTTTTGTATATTTATTGCATATCCTGTAATCTTTCTGGACTCGATTCTTAGTTCTAGAAGGTTTTTTTTGCAGATATTTCAGGATTTAACAGGTAAATATAATATCATCTACAAAGAGGGGAAACTTTTAATTTCTTCCTTTCTGATCTGTGCATCTATTTCCTTTCCTTGCTTTATTGCCCTGACTAGAAATTTCAACATTATGTTAAATAAATCTTCACCTTGTTCTCAATTTTAGAGGAAAACATTCAGTCTTTTACAACTACATATAAAGTAAACTTATTATTATTATTATTTGAGACTGTGTCTCCCTCTACTGTCCTGTTTAGAGTACAGCAGTGCCATCATGGCTCACTGTGACCTCGGTCTCCTGGGCCTGAGCAGTCCTCCCACCTTAGCCTCCCAAGTAGCTGGGACTAAACGTGTGCGCCAGCATGCTTGGTTAATTTTTTTAACTTTTGTAGAAATAGTGTCTGACTATGTTGTCCAGCCGATGATCTCAAACTCCTGGTCTCTAAGTGATCCTCGCACCTCAGCCTCCCAAAGTGCTGAGATTAAAGGCATGAACCACGTGGCACCTGGTCTGAAGTTTTTTGTAGATGTTCTTTATCAAGTTGAAGAATTTCTCTTCCATTCCTGTTTTTTGAAAGTTTTTATTATGAATAAGTTTTGAATTTTGTCTACTAGCTTTTCTATATTGGCTAATATGATCATGTGATTTTTCTATTTTATCCTGTTAATTTGCTGGATTACAGAGTTAATTTTTCAATATTTAACCAGCCTGCATCTCTGAAATAAACCCACTTGGTTATGGTGTATAATTATTTTTATACGTTGCTAAATTCTATTTGTGATATTTTGCTAAGGAGCTTAACATCTTAATGAGGGATATTGGTTTGCTGTGTTCTTTTCCCTACTTTATTTTCCTAGTTTTGACATCAGGGTAATAATAGCTTCATAAAATGAATTGAGAGATATTCTCTCCTCTTCTGTTTTCTGGAAACAACTGTATAATTGAATTTTTAAAAAGTCTGGTAGACTTTTCCAGTGAAACCATGAACCTGGAGATTCCTTTTTAGAGATTTCTAAATTACGAATTTAATTTTCTTAATAGTCATTGGGCTATTCAAATTATTCATTTCACACAGGGTGAGTTGGAATAGTTTGTGGTTTTTAAGACACTGATCAGTTTGGTGTAAGATGTCAAATTATGTGTGTAAGTTTATGGTATTCTTGTATCCTTTAGATGTCTGCAGGTTTTGTAGACATTTCCCCTGCTTCATTCCCAAAAACGGCAATTTGTGTCTTTTCCTTTTTTTTCTGGTCTGTCTTGTTACAGAATTGTCAATTTATCAATTTTTATAAAGAAACAGCTCTTTGTTTCATTGGTTTTTAAATTACTCAAATGTTTCAATTCCATTGATTTATGCTCGTTATCTTTATTATTTCCTTACTCTTGCTTGCTTTGGGTTTATTTTGCTCTTCTATGTTCTAGAGTCTGGAGTTTAGATGATTAATTTGGAAATTTTCATCTTTTCTAATGTATACATTTGTGTTATAAATATTTCTCTCAACCCTGCTTAAGCAGTGTTCCACAAATTGACAAGTTACATTTTGTTTTTATTCTGTTTATTTTTTTTTTATTTTCCAGAGGATTCTTCAATGATTTTAAAGTGTGTTGTTTAATTTCCAAATGTTTGGAGATTTTCCTTTTAGCTTTTTGTTACTGATTTCTAATTTGATTCCATTATGATCAGAGAACATGCTTGGTATAATTTCTATTTTTTGAAACTTATTATGATGTGTTTAATGGCCCAAAATATGGTCTTAGTGAATGTTTCACATGAACTTGAGACCATGAAAGGCAAAACAGACCAAGCTTTTTGCTGTTAGTTGGAATATCCTGTAATCAGGTCAAGTTGATTGATCGTGTTGTTCAGGTCATCTACATCCTTACTGATTTTTCTGCCTGATTGATCTATCGATATATCAATTACTGATAGAGGAGTGTTAAAGTCTCAACTCTAATAATGGAATAGTCTAGTTCTTCTTTCGGTTCTATCCATTTGTCTCAGGCATTTTGAATCTCTGTTGTTAGATACATACACATTTAAGTTTGCTACGTCTTCTTGGAAAAATGAGCTCCTCATTATTATCTAATGACCCCCTTTATTGCTTCTACTTTTCCTTGTGGTGAAGTCTGCTTCATATAAAATTAATATACCTATTCTAGATTTCCTTTAATCAATTTTGAACAACACTTTTTTTTCTATTCTTTTACTTGTTATATTTGATGCAAGTTTCTTGAGGATAGCATGTCGTTGAGCCATGATTTTTATCCACTCTGCTGGCTTCTGTCTTTTAAATAGTATATTTAAAGTAATTACTTAGATTTAATGTAGTTACCTACATGTGATGGTATATTTAATGTAATACAGCTTAAGTATGCCACTTTATTTTTGGTGGGTTTTTTTTCTTGTTTCTGCCTTCCAGTGGATTGCATTAATATTTTTTAAAAATCCATTTCAATTTTCTAATTTTTTTTTTTGTTTTTTTTTTACAGTCTTGCTTTGTCACCCAGGCTGGAATGCATCGGCATGAAAATGGTTCACTGCAGCCTCAGCCTCCCGGGCTTAAGTGATCCTCCCAGCTCAGCCTCCTGAGGAGGAAACACAGATACATGCTACTATGCCTGACTAATGTTTTTATTATTATTATTATTATTATTATTATTATTATTATTATTTGTAGAGACAGGGTCTTCTTATGTTGCCCAGGCTGGTCTCAAACTCCTGGGCTCAAGTGATTTTCCTATTTCAGCCTCCCCAAGTGTTAAGTATGATTACAGGTGTGAGCCACCACACCTAGCTCTAAATATTTTTGAATGCATTATTTTGTAGCTGTTTTTAGTTGATAATAAAATTATATTCACACAACTTCTTACAGCCTCCTGGTGTAATCACCTTACCAATCTGAGTAAAGTGAAGTCTGGAGCCCTATGTCTCCTCCTGTTCCTTTACTCTCTCCAGTTTTTAATATTTTTTAGTTAATTCCTCTATGTACATTTAGAGTCACATCAGACATTGCTACACTTTTTCTTCAACAATCAAAACAATCAGAAACAAATTCAGAAGGCTGGGTGCAGCGGCTCACACCTGTAATCTCAGCACTTTGGGAGGCCGAGGTGGGCAGATCATTTGAGGTCAGGAGTTCGAGACCAGCCTGACCAACATGGGGAAACCCCATCTCTACTAAAAATACAAAAATTAGTCAAGAAGTGGGCATATGCCTGTAATCCCAGCTACTCGGGAGGCTGAGGCAGGAGAATCACTTGAATCCAGGAGACAGAGGTCGCAGTGAGTGGAGATCGTGCCACTGCACTCCAGCCTGGGCAACAGAGCAAGACTTTGTCTTAGAGGGGAAAAGAAAAAATTCAGAAAATCAAGAGAAGACAAGTCTATTGTATTTCTTACATGTTTGTTTACCACGTTTTGTTCTATTCTGATATTCCAAGGTTCCTTTTCTTATCGTTTCCCTTTTATTTAGAAAATTCCTTTTAGTCATTGAGTTCATCAGCTGGTGACAAATTCTCTTAGTTTTCCTTCATCTGAGAATGTTTTGATTTCCCCGTTATGCCTCAGGAAAATGTTTGCTGGGCAGAGGATTATGGATTGACAATTCTTTATTTCAACAGGAAAGGGAAAATTGTGTGGCACTTTCTTCTGGTATCCACGGTTTCTCATGAGAAGTATGCTGTGGTTGAATCATTTTTCTCTTCTAGTTAAGTTGTCATTTTTCCCTGACTGCTTTCAAGATGTTTGTTTTGTGGTTGTCTGCAGTTTTCAGATGTTTATTAAGTGGCTTGGTATGCATCTCGTTGGGTTTATTTATCCTGTTTGGGCTTCTCTCAGCTTCTTCAACTGAAGGTTTATGTCTTTGCTATGCTTGTGATGTTTTTAAGCCATTATTTCTTCAAGTACTTTTTTTTTTTTTTTAAGTTCAGCTTTCTATTGAACACATTATAAAAGAGGTTTGGTCAAAAAGACCAAAGCCCATGTCATCATCAGACTTCTCGGATTCTTCTTTCTTGGCTTCCACTTTCTTCTCCTCAGCTGGAGCAGCAGTAGCGGAGCGGGCAGAAGCCCCTGTTGGTGCAGAGCCAGCTGCTGGAGCAGGACCACCGGCCCCTACCTTGCAGAGGAGGCTCCCAATGTTGACGTTGGCCAGGCCTTTGCAAACAAGCCAGGCCAAAAAGGTTCGACATTTACGCCGGCTGCTTTAATGAGGGCATTGATCTTCTCTGTGACGGTCACCTCATCGTCGTGTGGAATGAGGGCCAGGTAGATGCAGGTGAGCTGGGAGACCGAGGCCATGGCGCTGGCGAGTGTGGGGCTGGCGCTGCCGGATGCGGATGGACCGAGCACCTTGGCGGCAGCTAGGAAAGATTCTTCAAGCACTTTTTTAGTCCCCATTATTTTTTTCCTATCCTTTCATACCTCCAGTGACACCAATGTTAGATGTTTTGTTGTAAACCCGCAAAAGATCTCCATCCCAGAGGCCGTGTTCCTTTTCACCAGTCTGTTGTCTCTCTGCTGTTCAGATGAGGTAATTTCTGTTGTTCTAGCTTCTGTTTCACCGATTTAGTGGTTTCTTCCGTCTTATCGATTTTGTCATTGAGCCCATCCACTGAGTTTTTCTTTTTGTTATTGTCCTTTTCAGTCCTAAAGTTTCAATTTTTTTTATATCTTCTATTTCTTTGCTGAGAATTTCAATTTATATCCTGAGGCCTTCTAGTTTTTAATATACTTAAAGCATATTACTACTATTATAAAATAATTTTTATCATACATCAGGGGTGTCCAATCTTTTTTGGCTTCCCTGGCCACCCTGGAAGAAGAATTACACACAAAATATACTAACACTAATGATAGCTGATGAGATTTTTAAGAATCACACAAAAAGTTATGAACTGCTTTTGGGCCATATTCAAAGACGTCCTGGGCCGCAAGCTGGACACGTTTGTCATGGATACTTAAAAATCTTTGTAAACTAATCTATTATCTCTACCATCTCAATTTTGACAACTATTGATATATATATTTTTTCCATTTAGTTTGAGGTCTTCCTGGTTCTTGGCATGATGAGTATTTGTTGTTGTTAATACAGCGTCTCACTCTGTCACCCAGGCTGGAGTGCAGTGGTGTGATCTTGTCTCACTGCAACCTCTACCTCCCAGGCCCAAATGATTCTTGTGTCTCGGCCTGCCAAGTAGCTGGGACTACAAGCATGTGCCACCACGCTCGGCTAATTTTTTTTTTTTTTTTTTTTTCAGTAGACACGGGGTTTCGCCACGTCGGCCAGGCTGTTCTCAAACTCTTGGCCTCAAACAATCCACCCACCTCAACCTCCCAAAGTGCTGGGACTACAGGCGTGAGCCACTGAGCCTGGACTGATGAATATTTTTTAAAATTGAAAGCTGGACATCTTTGTATTTTGTTATGTGATTCTGGATTTAATTTAAACCTCTGTTGTAGTTGGCTTTTGATGAACCCACTCTTCCACAAGAGGGAAATGCTGTTCCATGACCACCCAGTGAGGGTAGAAATTTGACACTGCAGCGGGGGTGGCCTGGTCACCACTGTTTGATGGCAGAAGTCTTGATGCTCCCTTAGGCTTCTTCTGACAGCACTCCAGGGTGGAGAAGTGGGGTGTTATTACCACCAGGTTGCTGTGGGATATCCAGTCTCCTCACATAATCTTTACTGAACTGTGGATGGGGGAAAGGAGGTCTCGTTCCTGACAAGAAGCAGACCAGTGGTGACTAGGGATGGGGTGGGGTGAGGGAAAATGAAGAAAAGTGGGTTTCAGAAAGGCACAAGGAAACTTTTGGGGAGAATAAAAATTTCTACTATTTTGATTATGGCTATGGTTTTAGGGATACACTCTTGTGTCAAAATGCATCAAAATTTTATACTTCACAGCTATCCAAGTTAGTGTGTATTAATTATCCCTTAATAGGTATAAAGCTCAAAACATCTGAAAACAAACAAAGAAGGAAATATGTTAAGTCTCCTTATTCATGTCTTTAATGTGAATTAGGTTGTAAGATGGAAAGACTTTCTTTTTTTCAACACTGAACGGTCCAGAACTGTATTGTTCCATATATTAGGCACTAGCCACATGTAGCTAATTAGTTCCTCATTTATTTCTTTTCTTTTTTAATTTTTATACAGAGTCTCCCTCTGTCACCCAGGCTGGAGTTTAGTGACGTGATCTCAGCTCACTGCAAACCTCTGCCTCTTGGGTTTAAGTGATTCTCATGCTTCAGCCTCCCGATTAGCTGGGATTACAGGTGTGTGCCACCACACCCAGCTAATTTTTGTATTTTTTTTTTTTTTTTTAGTAGAAACGTGGTTTCACTATGTTGGCCAGGCTGGTCTTGAACTCCTGACCTCAGGTGATCCACCTGCCTCAACCTTCCAAAGTGTTGGGTTTACAGGCAAGAGCCACTGCGCCTGGCTACTTCCTCATTTTCACTAGCTACACTTCAAGTGCTCATTACCCACATATGGCTAGTGACCACCTTATTGGACACTGCAGATACAGAACTCTTACATCATTAAGAAACTCTTGGATGGCATTGGTTCAGATATTACAATATTATGGGAATAATTATCTGGATATGTGTGTGTGTGTGCATGTGTGTTTGTGTTTTCACAGGCTAATTTTCACTTTTTCAAAATGAAATTATGAACGTGAAAGTGAATAGTACAGAATCTAACACAATATAGTCATACAGCAACAAAAAAAATGTTAGCATCTCTTCCATCAAGTTGGGAAAATCTTTTATTTGAAATAAGAGTAAGAAGTCAATTGAGAGAATTCCAAAAGGTGCCCCAAAGCAAAAACAAAAGATTAAGGTTTAAATGAACTGTACAGTATAAAAAAGGAAACAATTTAAAAAGTAAAATAGTAAGGATAAATAGTAAAATACTAAGGCTTTCTAATTAAGATACAACACCTAGCAGCCATAAAACAGATGGCTGATAAATATGAATTCACGTAAATTAAAAAATTTCTATACAGAAAAAAAGAAAAGGCACTATAAACAAAATAAAAATAAATAAATGACTGGTGCACCCAGACAACAAAACATCATTCCGTGCTAAAAAGAAATGAACTACCAAGCCATGAGGAGTCATGGCAGAACTTTAAGTGCATATTACTAAGTGAAAGAACTCAATCTGAAAAGGCCGTACACTGTACAACTCCAACAATGCAACTTTCTGGAAAAGGCAAAACTATGGAGACAGTAAAAAGATCACTGGTTGCCAGGGGTGGAAGAGATGAACAGGTAGAGCACAGAGGATTGTTAGGGCGCTGAAACACCTCTATATGATATTCCAGGAGTGGCTTCTTGTCATTATAACCCATGGAATGCACAATACCAACAATAAGCCCTAATGTATACTATGGACCCTGTGTGATAATGATGTGTCGGTGTAGGCTCACTGAACTGTAACAAATGTATTACTCTGGTTGGGAGGTGTTGCTAATGGAAGAGACGGAGGTATGTGGGAGGAAGAGGTATACAGGAAATCTCTTACCTTTCTTTCATTTTCCTCTGAACCTAAAACTGCTCTGAAAAGCATAGTCTTAAAAAAATAGGCCGGGCGGGGTGGCTCATGCCTGTAATGCCAGCACTTTGGGAGGCCTGGCGGGTGGATCACCTGAGGTCAGGAGTTCGAGACCAGCCTGACCAAGATGGTGAAACCCCGTCTCTACTAAAAATGCAAAAGAAATTAGCCGAGCTTGGTGGTGCATGCCTATAATCCCAGCTACTTGGGAGGCTGAGGCACGGGAATCGCTTGAACCCGGGAGGCGGAGGTTGCACTGAGCCGAAATTGAGCCATTGCACTCTACCCTGGGCAACAAGAGTGAAACTCCATCTCAAAAAAAAAAAAAAAAAAGGTACCACACTGTGAAGACATTTTTGCAATCAACTGCAAATGGAAAGCGTATTCTTTCATCTTGTCTCCCCAGTACTCATCATTTTGCTGTTACATTTTATATTTATTGACATTAGATTTTATGTATATTTGTTTTAATTGCCCACTTAGACACAGTTCATGAAAGCAGTGATTTCATTTGTCTTGCTTATGGCCATATCTTCAGTGCCTAAAGTAGTGCTTGGCATATGACAAGTATTCAATAAATGGTTGGTGAATGAATGGATGAACATAAAGGAAAAACTTTGAGAAACTGACAAAGAGACCAGCAAAGCAGGCAGAAATGTAAACAGGATGTTCACGTTAAAGTTAAATACAAATGATTCATATTAAATGATGAATAATCTCATTCATACTTCAATAAATTCTAATTAAAACATATGAATACAAGTTTTCACTCAATACATTGATAACATGAAAACAAAAATGTTGTAACATACCACTTTGAAGAAGAGATAGGGAACAAGAGCTTTCATACACTTGTTAGTTTCTTTGCAGGATAATTTTATAATATTTATAAATTTATGGTTATCACTTACATTATAACTGAGCCCATGCACTATTTAAAAAATTTGTCCTATTGGTATACTCATAAATACATGTGCACAAAGATATATACTCACACACATACACAAAGACACTTATTTTGTCATTGCTTATAATGACAAAAAAAAGTGCTGTGCCAATACAATGGATATCATGATATTCTGGTGATGTGAGCACTTCCCTAAGTGCCAACCTTACTATTAGAAGAGGACTTGGATGGAAGGATAATGGAATTCCATAAAGTGTTTTACCTTAACTAAGGATTTTGAGTTTGCATCAAAACCTAATTACTGCGAAAAGCATCATGACCCATTTCCAAACCCTCAGGAAGGGGCCCTCCCACTCCTGTATCTGCCTCCAGCAAAGCACTACTGGGATCCACTCACCTGATTATTTGTTTATTTATTTTTTGAGATGGAGTCTCGCTCTGTCACCAGGCTGGAGTGCAGTGGTACAATCTCAGCTCACTGCAACCTCCGCCTCCTGGGTTCAGGTCTCCTGCCTCAGTCTCCCAAGTGGCTGGAATTACAGGCATGTGCCACTATGCCCAGCTAATTTTGTATTTTTAGTAGAGACAGGGTTTCATCATGTTGGTCAGGCTGGTCTCGGCTTCCCAAAGTGCTAGGATTACAGGCGTGAGCCACCGTGCCCAGCCACTCCCCTGATTATTAAACCATTTAGGACTCTGCTGGGCACTGCGAGGAAATAATATAACAGAAGCATCATTTCTACCCAGAAGGATTTCACCGCCTACTAAGGCAAGCTGTATATAGAGGAGAAAGTTAAACCATTCTGACTCCTGCCTTTAATCTAAGACTAGGGCATGAAATCCTGAAGAATTTACATAATGCTTAGATCTCCATTATAAACTTGCAGTTGCCATCCCCAGCCTGTCTTACTGCTGCTTAGTCATTCCTTTTCCACCAATTTGTGCTCTCCTTTTGTTCATTCCACAGTAATGAGTATACATTGAGTAATAATGGGGGTACTGGCACTGTGGAGAGACATGGTAAAAAGAATGGAGGGGTCACCCCTAAGAAACCTATGTGAACAGTATCTGAAGCAATGAAACAGATAAATAGAGCATATAGGCATGAAGGAAAAGCTTCTCCTTTGCCTTCTGAAGGTTCATTGAAACTCATTGACAAGAGGCAGATTAATTGGAGAAAAAGCATACAAACTTAATGTGTATATGGAAGCCTTCAGGATGAAGACCCAAAGATATAGGGAAAATTGTCCATTTTTATGCTTCGATTCAACAAAGTCTGGAATATGACTGGACAAAAAGGGTATGATCTAATGCTACTAGACTGAGTGGGGAAGCCCGACAATGCCTGTCCCTCTAGATTCTTCTCGGCCTCTCTGAGCATCATTCCTTCTTTCTGGGTATGGGGCCGGGCTCTCTCTGGACTGGGGGTCTTACGACCTACAGTCCAACAAGGTAGGTCAGATAATTCCTTTATGACCAGTTTTATGGCTGGCTTTGAGGAGAAGGGGTTCTGATTTAGATGACCTGCCTTGGGGCAGAGGGATTCTAGTCTCTGGGGAGAATGGAACAGGTCAGGAGAAGGTCAGAGAAAAAGTTTGCTTCGGAGGCTGCTTCAGGGTATTGCATTCTTAGTTCCAACAATTTCAACTTGATAAGTGCTAGGGCAGACTTAATAACAGCCCCCTCCAGGCTCACATACATGAGGTGCCCAACACAGACTGAGAGAGAAGGAAAGAGAGGAAACACTCAGCAACTTGAGTTTTTGTTTAGCTTCCTCCCCCATTCTTTACGGTGACTGTTCCAATCTTTCACCATGGTTCAAATTTCTCAGTCATTTCTATGAAGTTGCTCAAAACAAAAGCAATCTACAGAAGTTTAATTTCACTAAAATTTATAGCCCTATTTGACAGAGGGATAATTTATATATACAGTTTTACACAGATTATATGCACAGAATTTTAGTGTAACACTTGCAAAGTTCTGACAAATGTATGCACCACCTCAATTAAGATATAAAACATTTTCATTGTGGTAATAACTTAAATGCCCTCCTGATCTGTTTGCACCAAGATTACCCCATGCCCTGACAGAAAAAACTAGGATTCTGATTTCTATCACCATGTTTTAGTTTTGCCTTTATCTAATGAAATCTCACAGTATGCACTTGCTAGCAACTGGCTTCTTTTTATTTATTTATTTATTTTGAGATGGAGCCTTGCATTGTCACCCAGGCTGGAGTGCACTGGCATGATCTCGGCTCAACACAACTCTGCCTTCCAGGTTCAAGCGATTCTCCTGCCTCCGCCTCCCGAGTAGCTGGGATTACAGGTGTCCGTCACCACGCCCAGCTAATTTTTTGTATTTTTAGTAGAGATGGGGTTTCACTGTGTTGGCCAGGCTGGTCTCAAACTCCTGACCTTGTGATCCACCCACCTCGTCCTCCCAAAGTGCGGAGATGACAGACATGAACCACCCCTCCCGGCCGCGTCTGGCTTCTTTTGCTCAACATACTGTTTTCGATAGTTGTCCATGTCCTTGCCTGTATTTGTGTTCCAAGTTGCTGAGTCACTTCCACTGTATGAATCTACTACAATTTGTATATAGACCTTTGAATTTTTTCCAGTTTATGGCTATTATAAAAAAATGCTATGAACATTCTTGCACAGACCTTATTACAGCCATATATTTTCATTTCCTTTGGTAAATCCCTTCCCTCTGTCTTTGGTAGACATAGAACATAGTATTCTGAGTCTTAAAAGTTAGAAGGTTAGAATAAAAAAAACCCAGTGGTAAAACTGGATCAATCATTCTCAATCTGATTTTTAAGTGACCTCAATTATAATCTTCCCTTGTCTCTCACTTCGATTAGAAAATGAAGGTTAGCAAATATTACCGCCATCAATACGTATACATTTATCTGCCTTTATAGCTCCTTGCTCCTGTTTTCTGTCGGACTTTGAGGAAAAGGTTTCTGTTTTCCGGTCCAAGGCAAATCCCTCTTCACCTTATTTTCTACCATCTCTTCAGGAGCTTTACTGTACTTTGCCCTCAAGTCTTTTTCATATTTAAAAAAAAGTCTATATCAAGCTCCCTAGATAAGAACAGGGCACACACGATCTGGTAAACAAGAAATATATAAATAATCCTACAAACAGTTACATAAAGTGAAAAGTTCTGTAATGGAAAACTAGAGGGAACAATGAAAGATTAAAACAACAGATCCTGATTTAGTCTGGAAGCTCAAGAGACTTCTCTGAACACTTGGATAGAAAATGTTGAAACTACAGATGAAAGAGAATTATAAAAAAGGAAAGTGCTTCATGAGACAGGACAGAATTAGAATCAGAGTATAGCTGCCGCTTGAACAACACAGGTTTGAACTACACGGGTTCCCTTATATGTGGATTTTCTTCCACCTCTACCACGAAAGACAGCAAGACCAACCCCTCCTCTTCGTCCTCCTCCTCAGCCTACTCAACCCGAAAATAATAATGAAGACCTTTATGATGATCCACTCCTACTTAATGCATAGGAAATGCACTTTCTCTTTCTTATGTTTTTTTGTTTTGTTTTGTTTTGTTTTGAGACGGAGTCTTGCTCTGTTGTTCAGGCTGGAGTGCAGTGGTATAATCTTGGCTCACTGCAACCCACATTTGCTGGGATCAAGCAATTCTCCTGTCTCAGCCTCCTGAGTAGTTGGGATTACAGGCACACGCCACCATGCCCAGCTATTTTTTGTATTTTTAGTAGAGACGGGGTTTTGGCCAGGCTGGTCTCAAACTCCTGACCTCAAGTGATCCGCCCATCTCAGCCTCCCAAAGTGCTGGGATTACAGGTGTGAGCCACTGCACCCAGCCTTCTTTCTTTCGATTTTCTTAACACTATTTTCTTTTCTCTAGCTTACTTTATTATTAGAACACGTTATTGTAAGAACACAGTGGTCCTTCATTACCACCTCAAGAATGTTGAATGCTCTCTTATTCTTGGATATATAATAATAGAGCATAATATATGTAACATACAAAATATATGTTCATCAACTATTTATGTTACTAGTGAAGCTTTTGGTCAACAATAGGTCATCAGTAATTAACTTTTTGGGGAAGTCGAAAGTTACAGATGGGTTTTTGACTGCAAGGGGGTTGGTGCCCCTAAACTCCACGTTGTTCAGGAGTCAACGGTGTAAGGAATTTGATTTAGGCAGAAACAGAGTCAAAGCCCTTTTCCTGAGATGGAAAGAAAGAATTTGACTAGCAAGTGACATCAGTTTAAAAGTGTGGTATGAGTACGTGTCTATTCCTTATTTTTCCTATGAACCAGGAGGTCTGACAATCTTTTGAGGCAGCTGAGGATGCCACTTGAAATTTGAAGGAAGTAGTGAGAAGTTAGAAGTGCTACTATAAGAAATGAGAGAGGCTGCTGGCAAGGAATTAGTGAAAGGTTTGCTGAGAAGTCCTGAGGGCCCGGGTGAGGGTGGAAAGCACCTGTGATTAAGGCTCTGCAGCTGGTACCTGCAACACCCAACTGTGTGGGCACATGCTCACAGGGGCAGCAGGTGGTTTTAAAGTGTGTCTGGCAAAGGCCCTGGAGGCTGTTCAGTGGGAGGGGAAGTAAGCAAATTGTTAAAAGAATGAGGACATTTAAAAGTCTTGAAGTGGAAATAATGTTAGGCAAATTCTGCCTTTTCTGCATCTACATCTCAAATATACAAAGATGTGACCTGTTTGCAAAGATCCGTCCCGGCTTTATATGGCAACAAAAGACAAACAAACAAAACCAAAAACAATAACAACAGAAACTGTCCTTTAAAAAGACCAAGTAAGGACAAAAATCTAAAAAAAATTTCTAAAAAGAGACTGAGCCCGTAAAAGAGTTTCTATATATAGCAAAGATTCAGCAACTGAGATAAAACTCTGTTTTCTCTCCTCTTAAAAAAAAAAAAATGGAGATGCCAGAACATTACCTAGACATGAACTTCTCACATTTCAATGTGCATATAAATGACATTGTTAAAATCTTGTTCAGATGCAGATTCTGATTCAGTAAACCTGAGTTGGGAGCCTGAGATTCTGCTGTTTAACAAGCTCCTGGGTAAGGCTGCCGCTGCTGGAAGGATTTAGATCACCCGAGGAGTGTAAATCAACTCTGAGTGACTCAGTGGGGCTTCTGTGTTTGAGAATTATAAAAACAAATAATTCAAAATCAAAGCTGTTGAAACTGTAAATTTTTTTCAGCCTTAATGGAATGTGGCCACGTGCAGTGGCTCACATCTGTAAACCCAGCACTTTGGGGGGCTGAGGTGGGCCAATCACTTGAGGCCAGGAGGTAGAGACCTGCCTGGTCAACATGGTGAAACCCCATCTCTACTAAAAATACAAAAATTAGCTGGGCATGGTCGCATATGCTTGTAATCCCACCTACTCAGTAGGCTGAGGCAGGAGCCTTGAACTTGAGAGGCAGGGGTTACAGTGAGCCGAGATTGTACCATTGCACTCCAGCCTGGGCAACAGAGCAAGACTCTGCCTCCAAAAAAAAAAGAAATGTGATTATGGGACCTGAGTCATATGACAGACAGCTGTAACCTAGGCAGCTGTAACCTTTATTTCTCTGATCATAGACTAGCCTTTTCTTTGCTTACATTGTTTTGCAAAATGTAGTAAAGGATTAAAGGGCACCAAAGACGACCCCTTGCCTCTTCACTGTTGATCTTCATTCTAGATTAACTTCCCTTTGGCCAGGCGCGGTGGCTCAAGCCTGTAATCCCAGCACTTTGGGAGGCCGAGACCCGCGGATCACGAGGTCAGGAGATCGAGACCATCCTGGCTAACTCAGTAAAACCCCGTCTCTACTAAAAAATAAAAAATAAAAAAACTAGCCGGGTGAGGTGGCAGCGCCTGCAGTCCTAGCTACTCGGGAGGCTGAGGCAGGAGAATGGCCGGAACCCGGGAGGCGGAGCTTGCAGTGAGCCGAGATCGCGCCACTGCACCCCAGCCTGGGCAACAGAGCAAGACTCCGTCTCAAAAAAACAAACAAAAAACTTCCTTTTACTTCTTTTTCTTTTTCTTTTTTTTTTTTTTTTTTTTGAGGCGGAGTCTCGCTCTGTCACCCAGGCTGGAGTGCGGTGGCGCGATCTCGGCTCACTGCAAGCTCTGCCTCCCGGGTTCCGGCCATTCTCCTGCCTCAACCTCCCGAGTAGCTGGGACTACAGGCGCCGCCGCCATGCCCAGCTAATTTTTTTGTATTTTTAGTAGAGACGGGGTTTTACCGTGTTAGCCAGGATGGTCTCGATCTCCTGACCTCGTGATCCGCCCGCCTTTTACTTCTTTTACACAAAGACCTCATGACTATTACACAGTCTGGAACATTAAATATACTATTCTAAATTGGAAAAGGGAAGAAAACAAGCTGTAACTAATCAAATTGCTGTAACTCATAAACGAGTCTTGTATGGAAGATATTATAATCCTGTTAAATTTCTTTGTTTCTGCCTGTATAAGCAACACCTTAACTTTTTGGCTTGGGAGCACTGACCCCATTCCTTCGGAATCTGGGTTACCTAGATGACCATTCTCAGCTTTGCACATGAATAAACACTTTTAACCTGGATTCTGCCTCTTTCATTTATTTCAGGCTGACAGAATGTAGGAAGAGAATCTGGCAGATCTCAGATAAACAGCAAAAAGAAGATAGAAGGTGCTTTGGGTCCCTGTGGTGAAGGAGTCTATAGCGATCTGAATTATGAAACTGCCCCATAGCCTTGGAGGTTAGAGCTCCAATAGCAGGTGCCATTCAGATTTTCCTAGCTATTAGTGAGTTGAAAATTGGTGGCATCAACTGGCACCCTGGAGATAAACTGACACACGACTGTAAACCCAGAAATTGGAAGTGAACACTTCTCTCACTGTTATACTTGAATGGGCATATTAGAAGGCATACCGTAAATTGTTGAAAGGAGAGTCAACAATGAAGGACAAACTAGAAAGCAGAAGAAATGGGTCAGATGAAAGTTCAATAACAAAGCATTAAGTCGAGATGGTATTTGGGGTAGTATCTAGAAAGACGACTTAAAAAACATGGATGAAGCTGGAAACCATCATTCTCAGCAAACTGTCGCAAGGACAGAAAACCAAACACTGCATGTTCTCACTCATGGGTGGGAGTTGAACAATGAGAACACACAGACACAGGGAGGCGAACATCACATACTAGGGCCTGTCAGTGGGTGTGGGGCGGGGGAGGGATAGCATTAGGAGAAACACCTAATGTAAATGACGAGTTGATGGGTGCAGCAAACCAACATGGCACATGTATGCCTGTGTAACAAACCTGCATGTTGTGCACATGTACCCTGGAACTTAAAGTATAATTTTAAAAAAAAGAAAGAAAGAAACATGGTACGACTTTCTGGGCTTGTGTATCTGAAGGAAACGGCTCTGAAGTGATGGGCGTGCTGGTGCTGTGCATGAACACCTGGTCATGGCACCAGTCCACAGTCTGGATGCTTGTGGTAGAACCAAAGAATTAGAATTTCTCTATGGATTGACATTTCCAACGTAATACACATGGATTTAAACAGTTAAGGCAAAAGCATTTAGCAACATATGCTTTCATGTCGCTAACCTAAATACACCAGGAGAAAGTCCCAAGTGGATCAGGAACTCCACTCTGAGATGATCTCTGCCTGACACATTCAGCCCACAGAAAGGAATGGCTGATCGTTTGTAACATGCCGAGGATGAAACTACATTTCAGGATACTCTATTTGGCTCTCCTCCTTAGAGGCCAAGAGAGAAATTAAATTAAAGTCCATAGATCAAAAGCATAACTTCTCAGCTAAAAATGCAGCTACACATTACTTAACATTCAGAAGACCAGGCCCTTTGTGGTTTTGTGACTTTCAACTTAACGTCTTCTCAGCCCATGCACTAATTTCCTGCTGATCCAATCAACGGGTCTCATTTGGGAATCACAGCACCTACAGTGTCAATGGGGAGAATGTGCAGATGTCTCTGGTGGAAGAAGTGATAAGCTCCTTCGAAGGCTTGATCCTCTCATCAGAAAGGTTGTCACCATTTTTCTTCCCACATGGGTTTTCCCCTCTGTCAATATGGCCCTGTGCCTGGTAAATCTGCATAATGAGATGATTTTCATAAATCGTGTGCAACCAACACACAGAGTTTTTTGGACCTCTAACCAAGACTCTATGTGTTTTATTTTAACTAAACTGAATACATAACTCTAGTGAAATAAAAAAAAAGTTTCTCTCCAGCAGAGAAAAGCCTTTAAAAGATGGCTGCAGGAGGGTGTTTCCCCAGAGAGCTCATCTGTCCTGGTGAGGATAAGAAATAAAATGATTTTGGTTTTTACATTTTTAAAAAAGTTCGTGTGCTTGCAATATTCAACAAAATGTACCACTGACTGCTTCTAATGGACAGTGCCTATTCTTCCGTTGGGGCTTGGGGGTTGAAAGTCAGAAGGACACACGTGCCCCTTCCTTCCTGGCAGCAGGGGAGGAAACGGCCTCGTGGAATGGCAGGCGTTACAGTAGAGCAGCCTCAGGAAAGAGGCCATGGATGCTGGCCACGCTTGCTGGAGGAGATGAAAGAGATCCAGAAGGTTCCCGTGGCCCCTTGAGTGTTAGAAATGAAAACCAAGTAAAAAGTAAAAATTGTCTGCTGGGGGCTCTCCACAGTGTGGATTGAGGGACCTTTAGATGATGCTGTCAAAGGCATTCGAACCACAGCGACTCCATCTTGAGTAAGGGCTAGGAAAAAATGAGGCTGGGACTTGTTGGGCTGTGTTCTCACAGAGTTATGTATTCCTAGCCTCTAGGTGCTTACTGTTAAGAAAACAGATTGATAACATTTACTAAACAGACCCAGACTTAGGAGTGTCCTGATATCCCCACACCTTGAGAACAGAAGCATTCCTAATTTTGCTTTAAAGATAATAATATCGATTCTTGCAAAACATAGTAACGAAGAAAATTAATCCTGTATCATGAACCCATGGAGCAGAACACATGATCTATATATATATTGTCAGGCCTCTGAGCCCAAGCCAAGCCATCGCATCCCCTGTGACTTGCACGGATACGCCCAGATGGCCTGAAGTAACTGAAGAATCACAAAAGAAGTGCAAATGCCCTTCCTCGCCTTAACCGATGACATTCCACCACAAAAGAAGTGAAAATGGCCGGTCCTTGCCTTAAGCGATGATATTATCTTGTGAAATTCCTTTTCCTGGCTCATCCTGGCTCAAAAACTCCCCCACTGAGCACCTTGTGACCCCCACTCCTGCCCGCCAGAGAACAACCCCCCTTTGACTATAATTTTCCTTTACCTACTCAAATCCTATAAAACAGCCCCACCCTTATCTCCCTTCGCTGACTCTCTTTTCCGACTCAGCCCGCCTGCACCCAGGTGATTAAAAAGCTTTATTTCTCACACAAAACCTGTTTGGTGGTCTCTTCACATGGATGCGCATGACATATACGTGTGTGTGTATATATATGTGTAGGTGTATATACACACACACACATACAAGCTAGTATTGTACCTAAGGTGGATGCGTTCCTCCCCTTACTTTTGGGAACGCCCTATTCTGTCTATGGAGTAGCTGTTCTGTCTTAATAAAGCTGATCTTTCTTAATAAACTTGCTTTTGCTTTGCACTGTGGTCTTGCCTGAATTCTTTTTTGTGTGAAATCCAAGAACCCTTTCTTGGGGTCTGGATTGGGGCCCCTTTCCGGTAACATCCGTAGCCAGTTGTAGAGAACAGTGTTAATGGGGTGGTGTGCAGGAAGGGAGACCTTACATTGACTATACCCAGAGAACAGACCGCGAGCTATATCAATGCAGGAATATTGAAGAGTGAATGCAAATAGGGCAGAGGGAAACATGCAGATACACACTAGGACATGACATCTCAGTGAAGATCGCTGAGACCAGAGGACGAAATGGGGACCAGAAGCCAGGGGAAGGTCCAAGGTCCCTCATGCAAAGACACGACGGCACACAACCACCTCCTTTACACCAGAGAGCTGTGCAAGAAAAGGAAGGCAGAGGGAAAGTGGATCTGGGAAGAAACTTTCCCCAGATGACAGTAAGTCACCAGACAGTGGCAGAATAGCCAGGAAGTGTTCAGTTATACGTAATAGGCAAGATTAAGCCACATTTCCAAAATCTCTCATTATCCCCCTTTCTGACCCTCCAAGAGTCCAGAACATAGGGCTCATGAGGACGCTCAGGTCAGTTATACAGTGAAGGGGACCAAAAATATGTCACCCAAATATACCTCTTTGGCCTGTTTCGAGATGGCTATTCCGAAAGGCTGCAGACAGGAATAGTCTTGCAAAGTTGCCTTTTGTGCTGGAGATTTGCATCTGTAGAGAAGATCTACATTGGTGAAATAAACACCCAGGCTCTCCCTGAGTCCCCCTTAACCAGCTCTAGGAAAGATCGACTCACAGTAAAAGGAGACTAAAAGTCTGGGACTTTTAAAGTTCTAGCAGAGGAACTTTGACCACTGGCTACCATCTGTTCTTTCTAATGGCTGGGCTGCTACCTGTGAGGTTTCATCTGCATAACAAGATAGCCTTTGCTTGCAATGCAGTCCTCTCTCACTCTTCTGTAACCTGTGATGCCACCTCCTTCCGGAAGCCCGAAGCCCCTCCTCTTTCTGTAACCTCAGGCTGGTATAAAAATGTCAGTCATCTGACCCCTCCAGTTTTTTTTTTTTTTTTTGAGACGGAGTCCCACTCTGTTGCCCAGGTTGGAGTGCAGTGGCGTGATCGTGGCTCACTACAACCTCCGCCTCCTGGGTTCAAGCGATTCTTGTGCCTCAGCCTCCCCAGTAGCTAGGATTACAGGTGTGCACCACCATGCTCAACTAATATTCGTATTTTTGGTAGAGATGGGTTTCACCGTGTTGGCCAGGCTGGTCTTGAACTCCAGACCTCAAGTGATCTGCCCACCTCAGCCTCCCAAAATGCTGGGATTACAGGCGTGAGCCACCATACCTGGCCCTGACCCCTGCTTTGAGTCTCACACATTGTGTATGGCTCCTGTGTCCATATGAATGTTAATACATTTGAATACCTTTTTCTTCCTGTGACTGTGTCTTTTCTTCCAAAGGTGTCCCAGCTAAGAACTTACGAGGGTTAAGAAAATAAATTATATATTTTTTCTCCCCTTCAACAGAAATAAAAAGATGTACCCTCTGCTAGTTTTCGTGGTGTGGCTGCGGTCAATTTTAAGCAAGCTGCACTAGGCATCTGAAAGGACCCCTCCTCCATTTTATAGCTCAGAAAGCTTGACTGTTGCCTTCTCTCTGCTGGTGAGAAAATCAGCTCAGCAAATATGTCTCTTCCCACTCAGGCAAAGCAAAAGGAAATGACCCTTGTCAATGAATTTAAAAAGTTGTTACCTAAAAGGGGAACAATGAGGACATTACCTATCTCCATTTTCTTAGTGTTAGGCTACATAATTAAAATGACTCCACCATATCATGTTAGTAAAAGACATAATGACAGGAGGGGACAAAGCAAGGTAATGTCGCTCCCAAGAGTCAGCATATTAACAGGGCCTTTCAGTTTGACAATGTAATTAACCTTCTTAAATCCTACTCTCAGTGAAATTCCAAGGAGCAGAAGCTACAAGAATAATGTCCTTTTCAAGTAACCTTAGTAGCATCAGGGCATTCACTTGAGAAATGGTGGTGATGGTCAATTCCTGATAAAAGACTTTAAAACACTGTTTCTAAAAAGGTCTGAGCTGTCAAATATCAGATTGACGTGACCAAGCCTATGTTTTCATCTTCTTCTCTTGATGAAAATAATTTCTCTTTTCTTTCACAACCTTTCATTTTCTACATTTTATTGAATTTGCAGTCTTGAAATGCAAAGACTAGAGAGTCCCACAGTCGAGTCTATAAAATCCAAATCATTTCCTTCATTGGATGCTTTATGTCTACAACCAGCCTTCAATACGTAAAACATGAGTCTGTCCAACAACCAGGTAGCATTAGTTAGTATCTCTATGTATTTACAATATTATTCCTTTTATACAATGTTATTTAAAAGTCAAATTTTAAACATTAATGGTTCAGACAGCACTTCATCAATTTTAAATCCATTGGTCTGAGGCACTCTGTGCTACTTGTCTACAGGTGTCTACAGAACTAAACTTTTGCAAGCTCTCTCCAGTCATTCTGACTGTGGCCCAATGATGTCACAGGACTGTTGAGACAGTAGAAGTTACTGGATCAGCCATGTAACTAACCAGCCATTCGCTAAACATGGAAACTGCTCAACTCATTTATTAATATCCTTTGAATATGTATTATGTTTCAGGAAGCACCATGATACTTACATACCTACAATCACAAGAGGGAAGTAAAATATTCCCATAAATAACCACAGTTAAAAGTTTCCATATAAGTGGCAGAAACAACTATGAATTTCTTGAGAACAAATACATCATTCCCGGATCTGGTGATTAGAAAAGGTATTTTAGCTGGCCATGAAGAATAGGTTGGTTTCCGTCAGACTGAGAGATGAGATCCTTACATAGAGAAAAGCATTCTCCATCACTTACATCAAAGGAAAAATTTTTCATGGGATTGACAAGTCATCCAGTTCAGCCTAGATACAGGGAAATAGTGTGAGGTAACACTAAAAAAGTTGCCAGGTTTCAGAAAACCCCTTTGGTCTCCACTGTGTTTATGAGCACTGAATCCCAAATTGAAAAATTCTCCCATTTCATATTCACAATTAAGGTACTTCTAAATCTAAAGTTTCAAAGTTTCAGAAAGCTTTATAGTTTTCATCTCCAGACTGTCAAAGAAAGTCCAAGATCTTCTAAGCTAATCCTTTCGAAGCTGATAAATAACTATAACTTTCAATGACAGATTTTTATTGTACTCGAAATTTCAAGTTTCATTATGTTCATCCGTCATGTACTTTCTGGGCTAATTGTTCTGCTGTAGCTTAGAACAAAAAACATAATGCAGAAATTATTCAATAAAACCTCTCATTCTCACAGTTAGGGTTCTTACCATTTTTTCTTGGTTGCTAAAGAAAATGTTTTCAATTTGCCCATTTGTTTAAATTTGCAATTTGTTAGTAATTTGCGTAACTTAAAAATCTAATATATAAACCTTTAACCTATTGACCATTATAGCTTGATTTCATAGAAGCATTTATAAACAAAGTACATACTAGAAGCTGAATTTGCTTCCCCAGAAGTTTATAGTCTTGTGCATTTTGGAGTAAATGATTGGTCTTGTACTGATTGATGGTACCAAATAAATATCAACCTCAATTTTTTATTACAATTTTAACAAAATTTTGGTACACTGCTTTCACCATTACTATCAAGTGAATTTATGTAAGTTAATCTAAGAAATGGCAATGTCCCAGCAGTTTGGGAGGCTGAGGCGGGCAGATCACAAGGTCAGGAGATCGAGACCATCCTGGCTAACACGGTGAAACCCCATCTCTACTAAAAACACAGAAAATTAGCCAGGCGTGATGGTGAGCACCTGTAGTCCCACCTACTCAGGAGGCTGAAGAAGGAGAATGGCATGAACCTGGGAGGCAGAGCTTGCAGTGAGCTGAGATCGCACCATTGCACTCCAGCCTGGGCGACAGAGCGAGACTCTGTCTCAGAAAAAAAAAAAAAAAAAGAAAAAGAGAAAGAAAAAAGAAATGACAATGATATTTTTAGGATAATTTCATTTAGATATTTTATTCTTTTAAAAACTAAGTATATTTTCTTTCCAGTGATCAATATAAGATAATACCTATTATAAGAATCACGTCAGATCAAAGTAAGGCTTTGACTTTTTTCTGATCTCCCACGTTTTAGTTGTCTAAGTTGAATATTTACCAAGCTCTGTGGCTTGCATTGCAGAACTATACTGCATTAAGATAACTCCCATTAAAAAAAATTCACTTTATCTAGTGTGTAATTTAGTCAAGCTATTTGTTCAGTTTGCATCCAGGTCTTAATTTGTTGTTTAATTCGTAGATTACTAGAAAAATGCTCACCTAAAAATAATTAACCTAGAATTGGGCAGACTTACCTCATAAGAATATTGGCAGAAATCACTTGGGGGGTGTGAGGTACGATGGGATAACATGGATACGAAAAATTATGAAGATTTGGAGCCTGCCTCACACCAAATCAGGTTTAAATTCCTCAGAAAAAATTTTACATAAAAACTCATGACCGGGTGCAGGGGCTCATGCCTTTAATCCCAGCACTTTGGGAGGCCAAGGCAGTGGATCATGAGGTCAAGAGATCAAGAGCATCCTGGCCAACATGGTGAAACCCTGTCTCTACTAAAAATACAAAAATTAGCTGGGCATGGTGGTGGGCACCTGTAGTCCCAGCTACTTGGGAGGCTGAGGCAGGAGAATCGCTTGAATCCGGGAGGCGGAGGTTGCAGTGAGCTGAGATCGCACCACTGCGCTCTAGCTGGGTGACAGAGCGAGACTCCATCTCAAAACCAACCAAACACACAAACCAAAACCCTAACAACGTGGAACAAATAAGAAAACAAGTCCCAGAAAAGTGACTGGTAATTTATATCAATTTAGGGAGAGAACTGGGCCTAGAGTACTACTGTCTCTACTGCAATACTTCTGTCATGTAGCATTTATCAGAGTCTAAATTTGAAGTGGGTTTTTTTGGAGACAGCATATTGTGGTCTAATTTTTTAGTGCAATCTGCCAGTCTCTACCTTTACGTAGCATGTTTATACTATCCACATTTAAATTGATTTTTCCTATATTCAGATCAAAATCTATAATCTTTGCACTTGTTTTCTACTCATTGCATTTGTTGTGCATTTTCCTTCTCTTTTACTGCCTTCTAGTGATTTACATTTTATATGATTCTATTTTGTCTCCTCTGTTGGTGTATAATTTATGCTGATTTTTATAACTTTTTAAGGAGTTGCCATAGATCAACAATACATATTTTTAGATGATCTAAATCTACCCTCAAATAACTCTGTACTCGTTTATTACAAGTGCAGGTACCTAATAACAAAGACTTCCTAATTCCTCCCTTCCCTTGCAGCATTGCTGTCATTTAGTTCACCCAATACATTGCTACTACTATGGCTTTAAACGAAGTTATATTTTAGATTAATTAAGTGGATTGCTTGAGGTTAGAAGTCTGAGACCAACCTGGCCAACACGGTGAAACCCCATCTCTACTAAAATACAAAAATTAGCTGGGTGTGGTGGCACACATCTGTAATCCCAGCTACCAGGGAGGCTGAGGCAGGAGAATTGCTTGAACCCAGGAGGTGGAGGTTGCAGTGAGACAAGATCACACCACTGCACTCCAGCCTGGGCGACAGAGCAAGGGTGTCTCAAAAAAAAAAAAAAAAAAAAAAAAAAGGTGAGAAAAAGAAAATATTTAACTTTACCTTCATTTATGCCTTTTTTTATGTTGCTTCTTTGTGTACATACAAGTTTAGTCTTTATTTCTCTGTCACATGCTAACATGTGTCACACTGAAACATGTTAGCCAGACATAGAATTACAGGTTGGAATATTTTTCTTTGAATACTTCAAAGATTTCTCTCCATTCTCTTCTTGAATGCATAGTTTCTGGTGAAAAGTCTTCTGTAATTCTTACGGATGTTCTTCTATAGTTGATTTCTATCCCCCTCTGGTTTTCTACAAGATTTTTATCTTTGTCTTGATATGTTATACTGTAGCTTGAATAGGACAAGCCTAAGTTTTTTGGTTTTATTTTGCTTTTAATCCTATTTACCCCTTTGGTCTTTTATGTTGTCTATATTTTTTCATCAGAGGCTTTAACATGGTAATTATAGTCATTTTAAGTTTCCTGTCTGTTAATTCCAACATCTGTTTCATATGTTAGTCCAGTTCTGATGACTGCTTTGTCTCTTTATTTATTTCTTTATTTTTTTGAAGTGGAGTCTCACTCTGTTGCCCAGGCTGGGGTGCAGTGGCACGATCTCGGCTCACTGCAACTTCCATCTCCCTGGTTCAAGTGATTGTCCTGCCTTGGCCTCCGGAGTAGCTGGGATTACAGGCATGTGCCATCACGCCCAACTCATTTTTTTTTTTCTCTGTATTTTTAGTAGACATGGTGTTTTACCATGTGGCCAGGCTGGTCTCAAACTCCTGACTCAAGTGATCTGCCCACCTTGGCCTACCAAAGTGCTGGCATTACAGTCATGAGCCACCACGCCCACCATCGCCTTGTCTCTTTAGACTGTGTTTTTTCCTCACGTTTTTGCATGCCTTGTAATTTTTTGTTGAAAGCCAGGTATATCATATCAGGGACTGAGGTAAATATACCTTTAGTATGAGATTACCTTTATTAATCTGGCTAGCAGTTGGGTCATGTCTAATGTCCGTTGCAGCTATAAGTACCAGAGGCTTTCAATTCCTCTAGTGTTTGGTTTGTTTTTGTTTTTGTTTCTATTTTTTGTCTTTTTTCTTGACTTGGGGGATATTCCTGGTACAAGTCTTCAAGGAAGTGTCTTGCAGGTCTTTCAGCTGTAATACATGTTACTCCACTGGAGGCTTACTGGTGTGATGGTGGGGTGTAGCAGATGTGGGGGGCATTCTATAAACTTCCATGTAAGTCTCATTTAGTGAGACTTTTTCTTGGGGCTGTGGCCTTCACAGGTGTTTCTGTCCCTCCCTCCTCAAGGGGTAGAGGATTTTCCTCTACTGTTCCTACTTCCATTCCTGACTTCAGTGTTCTCAATCCATTTCCTGGATGTCATATACCCTGATAATTAGGGTTTGTCTCTTTTCCTTAGGTGAGATATGCTCAAGTGGGGCAGAATTCCACTTCCCAAGCTGGGATAAGGTTTCAAAATTGCCCTTAGGAAAATTTATTCCCCTGGGGACTAGGCCTTTGTTAGGCACAAAGTATGGGACACATTCTCTTTCCTTTTCCCTGCCAAAGCCATGAGGGGAATTTTCTCAGAGCCTAACCATGAAAATCTGGTACTGTTTTTAAAGGGAAAGCATACAATATGTGAGGCTGTCCCATGACCAGGGCCCCCAGGAGTGACTCACTCTAATGCTGGTCTGCCCTCAGCCTCCAGAAATTCGTCACATTTACTATTTAAATGTTTCTGCTAACTTACGGTGTCTAGCATCTTCATTTAAATGTTCTTACTAACTTATGGTGTCTAGCATCTTCTGCTCCAAGTAAGCAATTCTTTCTGTACTGTATCTCTCTGAAGGAGTCTGTTGCTACAGACTTGTTTTTGGAAGGATTATAACTTTTTGTTATTTATTTATTTAAATTATACTTTAAGTTCTAGGGTACATGTGCACAATGTGCAGGTTTGTTGCATAGGTATACATGTGCCATGTTGGTTTGCTGCAACCATCAACCGGTCATCTACATTAGGTATTTCTCCTAATGCTACTCCTTCCCCAGCTCCCCACCCCCCAACAGGCCCCAGTGTGTGATGTTCCCCTCCCCGTGTCCATGTGTTCTCATTATTCAACTCCCACTTATGAGTGAAAACATGCGGTGTTTGGTTTTCTGTCCTTGTGATAGTTTGCTGAGAATGATGGTTTCCAGCTCATTCATGTCCCTGCAAAGGACATGAACTCATCCTTTTTTATGGGGGCATACTATTCCATGGTGTATATGTACCACATTTTCTTCATCCAGTCTATTATTGATGGACATTTGGGTTGGTTCCAAGTCTTTGCTATTGTGAATAGTGCCGCAATAAACATGCATGTGCATGTGTCTATAGTGTTGCTATAGATTTGAAAGTGATATGTTAACCTATGACTTCAGTTTTCTGATGGGTAGAAGAAAAGTCATTGAATTTTGGTTTGTCCAGATTTTTTCTTGTTGTAACAAAGACTTCTAAGTGATGACTTCAAAAGAGTGATGACTTCTAAGCTCTTTATATATTGGAAATAAAAGTGGAAGTCTCAGCTCTTTTAATCTATGAGAATCTTAGCAAGTTACTAAATCTCTATGTGGATTAGTTTTTATGATCTGAAAAAATGGGTATAAGATGCCTTACCCAATGAAGTTGCTATAGGGGATAACTTCTAAAAAACATCTACTACAAAGCCTGGTATGAAGTGGGGGCTCAATCAGTGCTATTTGTCTAATAAAACATGCAAGTATTAGTTTCCTAGGGCTGTCATAAAAATTATCGCAAACTTGGTGGATTAATAAACAGGAGTTTATTCTCTCAGAGTTCTGGAGTCCAGCAGTCCACAATCAAGGTGTTGACAGAGGCATACTCCCTTCAGAAGCTCTTGGGGAACACCCTCCTTGCTTTTACCAGCTTCTAGTGGCTGTAGACATTCCCCATGGCTGCATAACTCTCATCTCTGCCTCAGTCTTCACATGGCTTTCTCTGTCTTCTCCTTCTAAGATTTATGACCCACCCAGATAATCTAGGAAGATCTCATTTTGAGATCCTTAACTTAATTCCATCTGCAAAGATAGAATTTTCCAAATAGGTCACATTCACAGGTTCTCAAAATTAGGACATGAACATATTTTTTTCTT
Organism: Macaca nemestrina; assembly: GCF_043159975.1. Classification (NCBI taxonomy): domain Eukaryota; kingdom Metazoa; phylum Chordata; class Mammalia; order Primates; family Cercopithecidae; genus Macaca; species Macaca nemestrina. The sequence continues at coordinate 8,156,351 of NC_092125.1, read as the reverse complement.
TTTTGAGGGAAAGACCATTCAACCTTCTATAATGCATTAGTTAAGTTAGCTGTTGACTGAATCAAACTATCAGTTTGGCCAAACAATTAATCTTAAAGTTCCACATAATGTTCTATATTTCCCTAGAAGAATACAGAGTAGTGTTTTAATTTCTTTGTCCAATAGAATAGATTCCACAATGCAACCCTCAGTGCCAGGTACTCAAGAAAACATGATCAACTGTATCAACTTACTGTTTTTCCTTCAAGGAGATCACAATATTTTATCCACAAAAGCAATTTGAGATGATTCCTTTGAATAGCGAGGAAGCAAATAATATGGTTCTTATGTTGTAAATGGGAAATTAAGACAGAAGGGTAATCCAGTTAATGTTTATGGTTTAATTAAAAACGCTGACAGAAAGACTCGCAACATTGGTAGAGCTTCTTATTAGTGTTGTCAACATAGCTGTACTGCCTCATCTTCTTATTTTCTTTCTCAAATTTCAATCTCCAGAACCAAAGAGGCTCTATTTTGCATGCATCAGTAACAATGAGCAATTTACACTTAGCGATCCTCCTCTGTCACACAACAGCAGCTGCCTGTGAGTCCTCATTCTACTGTGAGAAGCAGGTTTGCTGTCTTACTCCTCTCTGATTCAGTGTATATGCAAGGGGTGGGGTGGAGGGCTGGGTAAAGAGGACAGCAAGGAGACAATAATATATTATTTCCAAGCAAACAACAAAGGTTGCTTCAAAAATCCAGCTTACTCTTCTTATTTTCATTCTGTAATTCATTTTCGAAATGTTTGGACATAACCCTTTGGCTTTGCTTCTGAGCATACACACGACATTTAGACAGCGAGCACATCTCTGGCTGGTGCACAGTTATGGGCATATGGCACAGCTTACTGGAAACATGGATTCACAAGAATACGTATCCACTTTCAGAACAAGAACCAAGTATTTGCTGACTGAGTGTCATGTGGACAGTTTAAAATTCCCTATCCATAACTTTCAAACCTATTCTGGGGGGCAGTCAAGGGGAGGAGGTGGAAGGGTAAACTGTTGACTGGATCTAATGTCTTTTCTTTACATTAAAAATCTATGTGAAAACATTCCTAATGAGTATGGTAATATACCACTTTTGTACCTTATAAAAATCTATTTACTTACTCAGTTTACAAACTGAGATTTGAAGCATTAATCACCGGGGGTCCTACCTTGATAGCCCTGGCTTACTTATCAATATAGGAGAATGTGTTCTATATAACCTGAGAAAAACGGTGGGAGAGGACCAGCAATTGAGCCCGTGGCCCATCTAAAGTGAGGATGGGCAAGAGTGATAAAGGAAGGTGACCAGTTGCCTCCTGGGTTCTCTGATCACTGCATGTTTAGCAGCGCTGTTAAGACAGCAGATTTAAATGCAGTACAAGGTCCTATGATGACAATATTATCTGCCATTGACTGAAAACTGATTATATACAAAGTGTTTACTATTCAAAACCTCATTATTCCTCACAATAGCCCTATTAGGTAGGCCTTTTCAATCTCACATCATGTATTAAAACCACCTTTGCAAAAATTATAACTGATAAAATTATTACAGTGAAAGAGGTCTGACCTAACCAACTTGGTCTTGCTTTTAACCTCCAAGCTGTCCTTGTTCATTCCTGGGTGTAGGGTGAACTAACTTTGGGAGCAACTTAGTTTATAGTTTAACTTTGAAACATACAATAACTCCTTTCCCACACCAATCCTCTTCTTGCCTGGGGACTAGACTGCCTTTGCAGTACTAACAAATTAGCCACAAGACTAGAAATTATAGTTTAGGAGTCACTGTTGTAAAACCTGAGATTAGTGTTTGAGATATTTTGCAGAGTCTACATTCCAATGCACCAGCTGACGCCACCCAGATCTATAAACTGCCTCATCTGGTCTTATGACCCCCATTCAGGAACTGATTCAGGGCAAGAAGAGAGCTTTGACTCCCTATGATCTCATCTTTGACTTGTCCAATCAGCACTCCCGACTTTCTGACCCCCTACCCACCAAATTATCCTTAAAAACCCTGATCCCTGAGTTTTCAGGAAAATTGATTAGAATAATAACTCCTTCTCCCACATAGCGTGGCTGGCATCACATCACTTAAACTCTTCCTTTACTGTAATGCCATGGTCTTAGTGAGTTGATTTTGTTTGTGCAGTGGGCAGGAAGAAGCCATTTAGTTACAATATGATCAAAGTGAGGCTTAAAAGGTTAGGTAAGTTGCTGGTGGACTCACTAAGCCTCACTAACTCCATGCTCTCTACCATGGAGATACTACTACCACTGATTAATAATAACTGATAACAACTATAGTCATTAAAATGACTGGGTAAAATCGTGTAAAATAACAACTATGAGATATAGTTGTTATAATGATTAAACAAGTAAAATCATGTAGAATAACAACTAAAGATACAGTTGTTATGATTAAATGAATAAAATCATGTAAAATAGGTAAAATCATGTAAAATAACAACTATGAGACATAGTTGTCATAATGATTAAATGGGTAAAATCGTGTAAAATGCTGACCAAAACAGCCTTACCATTTTCCTCAGTTTGACTAAACTTTAGATCAGCTTCTTCTGGACTCAGGCCCCTGACCTCCCTTGTTTTAGAGCGCTTACTTTAGAAAACTTGTAATTGTACATTTTCTCTCTGTTCCTTTAGGTGTAAATCTTTTTAAAAGCCTCTTGCCAGTTTTGTAACCTGGCACTGTCTTTCTCAAGGACCTGAGAACCATTCCTTTGAAAAGTCATCATCAAGGAAGATAATGCCTCCCAGTCTCCCAGGGAGGGTACAGGCTTAACTTGTTCCAGGTTGTAAAACTACCTCCAGTCACAAAGATATGAGAAAATTAACCTTGTTTTGGGGTCAGGCCAGTTGGCAAACTTGGATGCCCTGTGATATGCCCCACTCCAGTTCTTAAAACTCTAAAAACTCTACCATCCTTTATTCCTTGAGCTCTGTCTGAATTCTGATTTCTCTTCCCTATTGCAGTAACCTTAAATAACATCTTCCTTGCCTGTTTACGTTGTCAAGTGCCATTTTTGTTTTGACAATGCTTTTTATTTATTTATTGAGACAGAGCTTTGCTCTTGTTGCCCAGGATGGAGTGCAATGGCGCGATCTTGGCTCACCGCAACCTCAGCCCCCTAGGTTCAAGAGATTCTCCAGCCTCAGCCTCCTGAGTAGCTGAGATTACAGGTATGCGCCATGATGCCCGGCTAACTTCATAGTTTTAGTAGAGACGGGATTTCTCCATGTTGGTCAGGCTGGTCTTGAACTCCCAACATCAGATGTGGTTGACCTCCCATTCGCCTTGGCCTCCCAAATTGCTGGGATTACAGGCGTGAGCCACTGCACCCAGCCAACAATGCTTTCTAAATAACTGTTTCAAAGATGAGAAAACAGAGGCACAAAGAAATAAGCTAATTTATCCAGGACTGTAACCCAAGCTGCCTAGCTTTAGAGGTCATGTCTGAATCATCATACTTCAAAGGGAAGTAATGTATTCACACAGTGATAAGGAGGCGTGTGAAGCCTAGCACCTTCACTTAACAGGTGCTTAAAAGCTGGAAGCTGTGATAATGGAGAGGAAGGAGGAAAACAGGACTCAAGACAAGCAGATCTAATTTGGATCCAGGCAGTACCTCTTCGTGATCCTGTATCCTTGGGAGATCACAGTAATAGTATCTGAGATTTGTGCTTATGTTATTTCCCTGTAGCTGAATGGAAGTACAAGTGTTCTCATTGCCCAGGTGAATTTTGCACCCACTCTTGATTATCCCGCAGGAAGCGCAAACATCTTTGTAGGATGATGAGCTAGTATACCAGTGACATTCTGGAATAATATTTCATTATATTATTATTAAGGGCAAGAAAGAAATGTGAATTGACTCTTTTAAAGACAAATCAAATATAAATGCCATTAAATAGACTCAGGGACGCCGAATGGAAGAGTAAATTATGGAGCAGAAAGTCAAGGTTAGTCACAGAAACTAACACACATAAGGAGAACAAAGGAAATTGTGGAGAGAGATGTATATTGATGCTCAAAAAGACACTGCAGATCATTGATTTGAAATGCTTATGTATTAATTTTAACTAGGGATCATTTAGGCCTGCTTTGGATTGTGCCCACATTAGAAAAGCAGATGTGATTCTCCCACCCCTTTATCAAGAACGAGAGTATGTCAAAGAGATTGCTGATTGCAAATTAAAATGTTAATTTCTATCCATTTTAATTTTTGATAAATTCTTATTGAGAGCTACTAATTTTAGAAACTTCCAAGTACCGTAATAGCTTTCAGTCTATTGAGTCCCTGGGAATTTGCCTTTGGGGCCAATTGCTTTCTGCCTCCATTATAAAGAAATATTAAATGCTATCAGGAAGAGTAAAAGCCACCCTTGGTAGAGAGGACAAATTTCAATTTATGAAAGGCAAAGTATTTTAGGTTATGTAATATGGTCTCCAATGCAAACAAGGAGTTGAGGATACTAGCTTTCAAGGAAAGGACAAATACACAATGGTGTTGAAGAGGACAGGTCGGTGGTTAGCAGAAGTAGTGGCAGAAACATCAGTACGGGGTAGTGTAGTAATTAGATCGTGCTATCTAAGCTTTACTGAATGCTTATTAAGTTCTTATGACTGATCCACGGACTTTATATGTATTGGGCATTTTAATCCTTAAAAAATTATTTTAGATATTATCATTATCTCTGGTCTACAGCCAAGGAATATAAAACAAAGAGAAGTTCAGTCATTTGTCCACGGTCACAAAGCTGAGAAGCTGAGATCTGAAGCCACACTGTGAGCACCACCCCCAGATCCAAGCTCTAACTACTTGTCACGGCTACCGCCTAGGGGCTGTGCAGGCAGCTTTTCATATTCCACATTGCTGAGAATCAGTGAAACTAAATTTGGGGGAGGGAAGATTGTCTTTTTGCTTTATCTATGCCTCAAGAACCACAGAGATGAAACATGTACAAAAATGGGAAGTTCTAGAAGCTTTTTTTTTTAAACAGAGGATATTACAGTTCATAAGAACAAAGCTATCACAGGAATCATTTTCAATGGATTCAGTTACCTGATGAAGGTACTGGAGGGAAATGCAGAATCCAAGTTATCTAACAGATAATTCACAAAATATGATTGATAGTGGACTAACTTTCTGGAAGTTAGGGCAGGTTGGTGCTAAACTGAATCATAATGGAATGATATATTCCCTCAGGTGAAATACAGTCTAAATCTTCACGCTGTTTGTGCAGCACATAGCATTAATAGAACACAGTAATGCAGACATACTTTCTAAAGGCAGCAATATAAATGTATATTGGCAAATTGTCTCTTTAATATATTATTTAACTTCTCCATAGCACTCAGCAGAACATGTATAATTAACTGAACAATTATTTATTTAATGCCTGCCTCCAGCATTGGAATACAAGCTCTGCATGGGCAGCAACTACACATTTTTCTTATTATATTTTGCCTTCCCAGTGTCTAGTGGTGTGCCTCACATACAGAGGGAACTCAGTAACATTTGTTGACCCAATAAATGTAAGGTATTTTCTACATAATGCAGACTTGCTAATTTATTCTGCTATTAATAATTGTATTGCCGGCTGCGGTGGCTCCTGCCTGTATTTCCAGCACTTTGGGAAGCCGAGGCGGGTGGATCACCTGAGGTCAGGGGCTCGAGACCAGTCTGGTCCAACATGGTGAAACCCTGTCTCTACTAAAAATACAAAAATTAGCCAGATATGGTGGCACATGCCTGTAATTCCAGCTACTCAGGAGGCTGAGGTACAAGAATCGCTTGAACCTGGGAGGCGGAGGTTGCAGTGAGCCGAGATCGCATCACTGCACTCCAGCCTGGGTGACAGAGTGAGACTCTGTCTCAAAAATAAAAAAATTATTGAGTGCTGTTTATCTGCCAGGCACTACACTGGGCACTGGACAGCTAACAGTGAGCCGGGCAGGAAGGGCCATGCTCTGGGGGCACTTACATTACAGTAAGAGAGAGACACAACCTTGACCAATGCATAAATCAAATCATTCTAGGTATTGTTAAGTACTGTGTAGAAAATCAAACAGTCTAGTGAGTGAGAGGGACTACTGGGTGAGCGAGGTTTGGGACATCCAATGTTAAACTGAGTGGGCTTAGAAGATCTCTCAGAGTGATCATAAGAAGACATCCATGATGTCTTCAAAGGAATCTAAGGAAAGGGTTTTGTAGGCATAAGAAATGGTAAGAGGAGAGGTACTGAGGCTAGAATGAGCTTGGCATGTTTTAAGAAAAAACAAGGTTCCAGCCTCGGCAACATAGAAAGAGTTCATTTCTACTAGAAATTAAAAAAAAAAAAAAGAGAGAGAGAGAGAAATTAGCCAGGCGTGGTGGCACGCGCCTGTAGTTTCAGCTGCTCAGGAGGCTGAGGCAGGAGGCTCACTTGAGCCCAGGAGTTCCAGTCTGCAATTAGCTATGATTATGTCATTGCACTCCAGCCTGGGTGGCAGAGTGAGACCCTGTCTCAAACAAAAACAAAAGAAAAGAAGAAGAAAAAAAAGAAGGTTCCTGTAGAGTGTGGTGGCAGGGAGTGGGGAGGGAAACTGGAGGAGAAACTTGGGAAGTGAGCAGAGAGTCTGTAATAAGATCCTGTAATAAGAAAGATTCATAATAAGAAATTCATTTTAATTTTAACTGCAGTAGGAAGTTGGTGAGTGATCTTAAGTAGGGGAATAATGTGATGCGATTTGCATTTTTTAAAGATGACTTTGGCTGCTGTGTGGAGAATGGCTTGAGGAAGAAGAATGAAAGCCAGGAAACCCACTGGTGCCTAGGTTGCATGGTACATATACTCCAGGGGAAACATGCTGGTGGCTTAACCTAGTGTGATGAAAAGGGAGATGAGAATGAGCCTGGTTTTGAGATTCTTCTAGTGACAGAACCAATAGGACTTGATGATGGGTGAAGTGAGGGAAAAAGGGAGACAGATGGAGGAGACCCTAGGTTTGTATTTGCACAACCGAATGAGAGGAGGAGCCAGCAGTTGAGAAGGAGAAGTATGGAGGAGGAAACAGGTGGAGGAAATGGGAATCAAGAATTGGGCTTTGTGAAACTTAAATTTGAGGCACATGTTAGATAACCAAGTAGAAATGTCAAGTGTGCAGGAGAATATAGAAATATTGAAGTAACTAGCATCTAGATGGCATTTGAAGCTATAGGATTATATTACCTGTGACAGGAAATATGTGACTTATTAATTTAGTACAAGTGTAGGCTCATCTCAACTAAGATGAGAGGAAATAGTTTTACTTTGTAGAATCACTGGAGAGAAACGTGTATCAGCTCTATGAGCATGACTACTAGACATTGGCCATGTTGAGTGCTGGGCTTCAGAAAATGAAGATCAGGACAGCAGAGGACCAAGAAGCCGGTGATGTTCACTAAGCAGGCACCAGCCTTCCCTCCATTTCAATGTTTGGATGTTATAGTAACATACATTCCTGGCCATATAGATTCAACCACAGAGTTCTGAAGAGGATGCCGATGGAGACAGTTTTGAATTGGATTGGGAATCCAAATAAAAAATACAAGAAATCCGCTTGTGGATTGAATTTACCTGACAGTGTCAACATTAAGTTGTCTGCTAGGAAAGAATTTGGAACTCATAATCAGTTGGTAGAAATAAATACAATTATAGCTTGTGCCTATCCAAAGCTTTAATGTTGCAATGCTACGCCTATTATGCAGTGAGGGAGGACACAGAGTTAGAGACGAGACGCACAGTACACAGCCCCACGCCACTGGGTTCACTTCATCATTAGATGTTGTTGGAGAAAGAGACTGAGATGGTGGTGAAACAGGGAGGAGGAGAGCCAGGAGAGCACGGGATGTGAGAAGTCCATCAAAGAAAGTGTTTCAGCTGAGAGATGCTGCTGAAGAGGCAGGCAAGACGCAGGCAGAGCGATGGAGATCAGCGAGGGCCCAGGGAGGCGCAGGGACCGGAGCCGAGGGCACAGACACCCTTAGGATAGGTTGAAAAGCAAAGGAACAGTCAAGAGACACAAAATAATCAGCAACAATATTCTTTTGCTTGAGGGGAGATCACCATCTGGGTATTGAGGCAGGATGAGCTACATCATAATGACATAAATCATAAAATCAATGCAGTGATGACTGCCAAGGCCACCTGTTGACACAGAAGACCCAAAGGGAAAGCGAACTGGGGCAGCCAGAAAGGGCTTCAAAAGATACCGTGTTCGTATTTCAAAGAAACTAGGAATAAGATGAATGGTGAGAGGAAGAAAGGATGTTCCAGCCAAGAGACTGGACCAACGTGGGCAGGTGGGAGAAATCAATATGATTGAAGAGGCGAAAATCAAAGGGACAAAGATTTCTGGAGGCTGACTTGGTAGGGTTGTCGGTTGAGGCTGTTGATGGAAAAACAAAACAAAACAAAAACAGAAACTAGAGGAAGTCATTCCACAAAGCAGAGCAAATCCAAGTATTTCCTGATACAAAATTACCATGGTGGGAGGGGGAGGGAAGTAACCATCTAGCAAAATACATTACACCCACTTTCTTTTAGCTTCAGGCACAGCCACCAATACTTATTTTCAGCGCCCTTTTATAAAAATTTAAAACCCCATGTAATTATATTCATTCATTTTAAACATAACCCATCAAAATCTAGCTTTGTAATTAAAAAAAAAATCTGACTTGGGGTTTGGAATCGTGGTTATAGATGAGTTTGGTGACAAGTCAAACATTTTGGAAATGAGTTTCCACACACCTGCTAAAGAACCTGCTGTTGCCCTTTGAGCAGAATATTCTGAGTGCAGTGACATGTGCAAAATAAGAAATTTAATATTTTTAAGCCTTCAAGATGAATGTTACAACATCTGAACAAGAATAAATGCCATGATTATTCAATTACCTTGCATCCCAGGGTCTTATTTACCATCAGCTTTCTCAGCATGCCGATCTATTTACTGTGAAATTGAATAATTCCCCTAAAGGAGATAACATACTCTTACTGACAGCTTGTCCCTAAAATCCCAGATTTCACAACATCAGTACACAAATATACAATATAGAAATGGTTGCTTATGTGCATTAGATCCGATGTAAACAACAGCTGCCAAAAAGACTGAATTAGCCTGATCTTATTTCATTTCTCTTCTTATTTCATTTCTTTTCAGTGATATTTGCCTTTTTAAAAGTAATCAGTTGTGGCAATAAGTGAAGCAGAGAGGCACAGATAACAGGCACCTCCATCACATCCATGATGGTTCTGCAGTTTTCTCCTGAAGGCTTTCTAGAATAATGCACAACATATTATAACTTCTGTGTTTGTTTAAGATTATTTGATTAAACTATTACACTGAGAGTGAAGATTACTCTTGTTAGGTTGTCACCTTCTCACTGATGCTTGGCAATTTATTTAAAGGAATAAGCCAGGTGTAGGTTTGCACCCCTTGCTCTACCAAGACAATGGCAAACATTGATTGGTAGTAAGTAAGGCTTAGAGGTGGTTTCCTTTTCCTTTTAGATCAGCCATGGGCTGTTGAGATACAATAGGTGCAGCCAAAACTGACTGATAAATATGGATTTCTACCCTCCCACAGAGCTTGGAATAAAATGTTGCTTTGTTTTTTCCAGAGCTTACAGCATATATGTATATATATGTATATACACACACACATATATATAAAATATATAAATACATATGTACAATATATATACACATATACAAACATATATATGTATTGTATGTATATAGATGTATACACACACACACACACACATCCTTCTTAGATGGCTCCACTTCCCATCCAGTTGCTCAATCCCAAATATAGAATTGCCTTGATCTCTTTTCCTCTGTTACTCAAAGAATCTTAAAACTTGGCTCATTCTCATCTCCCCTGTCAACCATTCTAGTCTCAGCCACCACCATCTCTCCCCTGGACTATACCACTGCAATCTGGGAACCAATGGGTCTCCTGGCTTCCGTTCTTCCTCCTCAAGCTTTTCTCCATATAGCAGCCGAAGTAATCATTTTAAAATACCCCTCTTAAAAAAATCCTCTCCACATGGTATTACAGATGGAAAATGACAGTCCAAAGCTGTGATCAGGCTATGGTAGGCTCAACTGGGCCAGTCCAAGTGACATCCCTCTGTCACATAGTTTGCAAATACTTCCTTCTATTCTGCAGACTGTCTGTTCACTCTGTTGATTATCTCTTTTTCTATGCAGAAGCTTTTTAGTTTAAATGAATCTCATTTGTCTAAAATAGTTTTGTTACTTGTGCTTTTGAGGTCTCAGTCATGAATTCTTTGCCTATGGCAATATCCAGAAGAGTTCTCCCCAGGTTTACTTCTAGTATTTCTACAGTTTCAGGTCTTACATTTAAGTCTTTAATCTATCTTGAGGTGACTTTTGCATGGTGAGAGATAGAGATCCAGTTTCATCCTCTTGCATTTGGCAATCAAATTTTCCAGCACCATTTATTGAATAGGGTGTCCTTTCTCCAGTGCATGGTTTTGTCAACTTAGCCTAAGATCAGTTGACTGTATGTATGCAGCTTTATTTCCGGGTTCTCTACTCTGTTCCATTGACCTATGTGTCTATTTTTATACCAGTACTATGCTGCTTTGATTATTGTATCCTTGCAGTATAATTTGAAATCAGGTAACAGTGATGCCTCCAGCTTTGCTCTTTTTGCTTAGGATTAAATTTGGCTATTTGGGTTCTTTTTTGGTTCCACATGAATTTTAGAATTGTTTTCTCTAATTCTGTGAAAAATAATGTTGGGATTTTGATAGGAATTGCATTGAATCTGTAGATTGCTTTGGGAAGTATGGTCATTCAAACAATATTGATTCTTCCGATCTATGAGCATGGGATAGTTTTTCATTTGTTTGTGTCATTTACTTGTGTCAATTTCTTTCATCAGTGTTTCTAATTTCCCTTGCAGAGATCTTTCACGTCCTCGGTTACATATATTCCTAGTTATTTTATTTTTGTAGTTATTGTAAATGGGATTGACTTCTTCATGGGTTCTCAACTTCATCATTATTTGTGTATAGAAATGCTACTGAGTTTTGCGTGTTGATTTTGTGTTCCGCAACTTTACTGAATTCATTGATACAATCTAATAGTCTTTTAGAGACGTCTTTAGGATTTTATAGGTATAAGATCATATTGTCAGCAAGCAGAGATAATTTGACTTCCTCTTTTCCAATCTGGATGCATTTTATTTTTTTTTCTCTTGACTGATAGCTCTGGCTAGGACTTGTAGTACTATATTGATGAATTCTTCTTATGGAAAAGTGGAAGTTCTGCTATATCGAACAGAAAAGGGGGCCGGGTACGGTAGCTCACGCCTGTAACCCCAGCACTTTGGAGGGCCGGACAGATCATTTGAGGCCAGGAGTTTGAGACCAGCCTGGCCAACATGGTGAAAACCCATCTCTACTAAAAATACAAAAATTAACTGGGCGTGGTGGTGCACACCTGTGGTCCCACCTACCCGGGAGACTGAGGCAGGAGAATCTCTTGAACTGAAGAGGTGGAGGTTGCAGTGAGCCAAGACTGCCCCACTGCACTCCAGCCTGGGTGACAGAGAGATTTCATCTAAAAAAAAAGCTGGCGGGGGAGCGGGGGAGGAAAGTTCCATAGGCAAAAACAGTAAGTCCCTATTATATATTCATGATGAAATTCTCATTGGTCCAAAATGAAATGAAAAATATAAAAATGATACCTTAAAATTTTTATGAATCTAAATAGGCTTAATTTTTAAATGTTTATTTTTTACTGCCCTTTACCATTCTTTTTTTGTTTTGGTGATAAAATGTCCTTTCAATTAATATGTTATGGCGATACCAGTTTCCAGTTATCTTTTTATGTCTTTACTTGGCAAAATAAGGTTAACAACTTTATGACATTTCCTAATATATTGTTTAAATTTACTTGTTTACAATATCCAAACCTTTGGGAATCCTTAATCTAGAGCACATATTATCAAAATGCAACCTAAATTGCAATTGGAATTGCTTGCAAGAAAGAAGGGTGGATGAAGTTTACTGTCGAATATGCTCAGGATGCTGAGAGAAGAAACTTAAAAAAAAAAAAAAGAACCTTATCACAGGACTTCTCATAGCCTTAAACATGCTAATGTACATGGTGAATCTCCAGAATGAAGATACAGTATACAGCATATCCCACAATTATTTGACCAAGGTACTCTGGCATGAAGAAGCATCTTAGAGACTTGTCCTGGAAAGTATTAATCTAGAGACTCACAAAATACTTCATCACATATTGGAGATTGGCTGGCAAACAGAAATGCATAATTATACTTCTATAGAAAGAGGAATTCATGGGACATAAAAGAAATTAAGATGAGAATTCAGAGATTTGTGCCATGTCATCCTCGACTACAACCTTAGTGTTTTCCACTTACTCGTTTCTTAGCTCGGTCTGCATATTTCTGAAAGAATAAACCCCATTCATATGCTTATATTTTCCTAAATGACTTTGAAATGTCAAGCCATTGTGTGAATTTGAAATGGCATCTTTAGACCTTTACTGAAGTTATGTTACTGTTGCCGGAGTAACTGACAAGTATCACAGGGCAGGGGAAGGCAGAAAAATATCTTCTCAGTTATCGAGCACTGAATAAAGCAAGAGGCTTAGAAATGTGTGATGGAACACGATGTTACAAAGCTATTGTTCCGGTACCTGTAAGTTAGAGGTAACAAGGTCCATTTGATGACGAAGAGTCAGGAGACAGCTACACAGCTCCTCTTTAAAAGGAAACAATAAAAACTTTAAAAAATACCAAATAACATTACACTTCTTGCTCTAAAAGTATGCTGGTTATATAACAGAATGCAAGTAGATTTATAATTAGCATTTATTTATAGATGTCTTATACTGTGTTAGGAATGGAGGGGCCAAAGAGGTTCTGATGGGTATTCATTCAGATAGAAGTTATCAAGGCCATATGAAGAAGTGAGAGAGCCATCATACTAATGTTAAAAAGACTGAACAACGGGAAATTTACAAGCAGCACAAGGATGAATCAGTTGATGAATATCACATTGTTGATAGAAAATGATTTTGAGAGAGTGGAGCAAAACTTATTTAGGAAGTTAGAGGCATCCGTCCTATTCTTTTCTTCCAACCCTCCACTTCTTCTCATGTTTAACATTAATAGATAATTAGGGTAGAATGGATGCTCTTTAAAAGAGAAAGCACTGAACAAGAGAGACTGTGAAGGTACTTTCATGCTGTGGACTCAGGATGCGAGAAGGGCTGTAGGTCTCAGGATACAATGAGAAGAAGCATCATCCTTTCCGGTGTAACATTTGGCAGTATGGAGCTAGAATAGCAAGATTAAGGTTAGCAAGATTAACAGCAAGAATGCAGGGATCAGAAAGTCTGAAGCTCGAAAGCGATCTGAAATCAAGTGAAGTGATGTAAAGGGAATACCTAAGTTCATTTCCATAATTTCTAGGCCAGATTATTTGTTAAAATACGGAAGAAAGCAGGGGTGCAAAATTTCTCCAGGTACATAAGGAAGTAAAAAAAAAGGTACTCTGAGATAATTTCAAGGAAACTTCTATAGGAATTCAGAGAAGGGAATATCATTTGGGGTTGGGATCATTACAAAACATTTCAGAACTGGGATATAGCTCAAAATACACTCAAAATAATTATGTGGTGGGCTTTCTCAATGACATGTCTCAGAGAGGCTGAGAATTCCAAGATGTGTAAAAATTTTTTACTAAAATTTACGGCCAAATCAACTTATTTGATCACCAATACTGCCATTACCATCACCATCACCATTACCACCCCAACACTGCTATCACCATCATTACTACCACCACTTCCACCCTTATCAGCACCACTATCACCATTATCTCCATCATCACCACCACCTCCATCACCATGACCATCATTATCATCACTGTTACAGCTAACATTTATCGAATGCTTACTGTATGCTTAACATCATTCTAACCCCTTTACATGAATAATTAAATACAAGCTTTCTTCAAAATTCCGGATGAAATTATATTTTCTCTGGATATGCTCCACTTCATTGAATTATCTTCCCTTCAATGAAATTTTCTCTTTCTCTGTAGAGTTCTTTAATGGAAAAATCACTTTCCACATTACACTATAGATATAAGTTACTTATTTAGCTTCTTTAAGGACAGATTATGCCTGATTCCAATTCAAGCCTCTCAAAGCACCCAGCCCATTCCTTACTAATTGCTCAATAAACTTATTTGTGTTAATGAACAAATAAAAAGATAATTCCTAAGGATACAATATTTTTTGACTCTCATTTTTGAATACAAACACGACATTGTATACAAAGCAAGAGTTTAGTTACCTTCATTCATGTCAAACTATGTCTTTAGAATTCACAGAAAATAAAAGAAAGACAAGTCACATATAAACCTTATGTCAGTTGTGATGCAAAAATATCAGATGATCATTTACACATTGAAAGAAACACAAGTATAGAATAACTGCATTATCAAATATTTCTACAAAATATTCTTGATTTATAACATATTTTATTCATAAGTCCTGCCACTGCTGGTATAAAGGCAAAGAAATATCATCTAGGAAATATTTTGGCTACAGTTGTTGGTTGCTTGCTGTGGTGGTGGTTGTTGGCCTTAGCTACATTTATTACATCCAAAATACAGAGCGGTGCCAAGATCTGTCTAACTATAAGTCCCATGCTTACAAATTTAGTATGCTTCTCATTCTAAAAACACCTTTGCCCAGTGCTGTTTGAGAAACCAACAGAGTTTTTCTAATAATCTTGTTAAATTACATGATAAGTAATTCATTGCCTCACTTTACAAAGGGATAGTTAGGAACAGGGAGTAGATGGTTTGCTTAAGTATGCTGTAGTAGAGACTAGCTGAAACTGTCTTCTTGGATGCATAGGCCGCATATGCCTAGCTTGCCTTGCAGTTAGATGGGGCCATATGACTGAGTAGCAGCCAATGTAAGGTGAACAGAAATGTTTAGTCCCTCTCTATAAAAAAACCTCCAATGTGTCAGCCTCCAATCATTTGCCTGTTGCACTCCACTAACAAGAATGGTGATTGTGGGAGCTACGTACTTAAGTTGAAAGGATCCACAAGATGAAAAAAGCTTGTGTCCCTGAGTCACAATCTGGAAGAGAACTGACTAGGGACATAGGTTTAAGACTTCATATGAGTAAGAAATATGCTTCTGTCATAATAAATCACTAAGATTTGAGGATTTATCTATTAAAGTAGCTAAGGTATATTAACTAACACGGACATTATTCTCTTGAAGTGGAATGCTACTCTAATAAAAGCCTTCAATAAGCTTAGTCATTATGGAGTACATGGCTAGGAAATATGTATCAGAAGCTGATAAGATAGAGATGTGCTACTTGGAGACAAAATATTTGTTAAGTCTATCATCTGCAATACATGTTCCTACATGTATTGACCAACTAAATCTTCAATTAGCCTCTAACTCTGGGGGAAGTAGATAGGGAAAGTTAGAATATTCGTTTGTATGCATATTTATAACAGCACAATTCACAATGGCAAAAATATGGAAACAACCTAAAATGCCCATCAATCAACAAGTGGAAGCCAGGCCCGGCTTAGGTCTGCCAATTTGTACCAGCATGAGAAGTGGGCAATGAAAACAGGGTAGCCAGCCTGATCCACTCATGCCTGCGATCCTAGCACTTTGGGAAGCCAAGGTGGGAGGACTGCTTAAGACCAGCCTGGGCAATACAGTGAGACCCTGTCTCTACAAAAATAAAAAAGTAGTCGGGCATGCATTTGTAGTCCTAGCCACCCAGGAGGCTGAAGCAGGAGGATCACTTGAGCCCAGGAGTTTAAGGGTACTGTGAGCTGTGATCACACCATTGCACTTCAGCCTGGGAGACAGAGCAAGATCCTGTTGAAAAGAAATGGAAAGGAAAAAAAGAAAAGGAAAGAAGAAAAGAAAAGAGAATGAAAGTCAGGCAGCTCATGAGGAGAGAATGTACCACCATGCCCGCTTCTGATGTTGCGACCATAGAGAAGGACAGACAAAAGAATACATCTGCGTGTGAAGATCCAATCAACAGATTTCCCCCATTTCTGAAGTTAACACATTCAGGACACCTGTCCATAAAGAATCTGTAGTTGCACTGGTCTAGGGAATGCTGTCTGCCTCCCACTCTTCACTTTTCCTAATTGGAATTTATTAGAGTACTTAACCTTTCTCTACTGTGGGATCAAACACCGGGTGTGAGGTGTGAGGTGTGGGTTGCGAGGAGAGGGTAACTAACTTGTCTTTCTGTTTATAGATAAACCACAAGGAGCCATATCTCGTTCTGACAGACAGCTGTACGTCACTGGAAGGATCCTATCTGTTGAATTAGACACAGAAGCAGAATGGGATTTGGGGTTATCTTTGGCACATGGGTGGTTTACAGGTGTGTTCTACGTGTGAGAAGAAAAATAAAACAGATATATGGAAACCGGAAGGTAGACTTAGAAGAGACTGGTCAGTGGATCACTGAACTCATTTCTTTTTTTTCCCCTTGGCACGCAGCGAGACAGAATTTCTCACGCTCCTTCATAGTTAGTGTGATGTACAACTGAGTTTCAACTCTTGGAAGTAAGTGAAATGAAAGGGGCTGCTTTCTAGGCCTGGATAGTAAAATCCCCTGCCCATGATTCTCCGTGCTCTTTCCCTTTTTAGCTTGATGCAAACAAGCCAGAGACCTTGAAGGCTAGCTGGTGACAATGGCAGAGCCATAAGATGGAAGGATGTTTGATCTATGAATCATCACTTAGAGAACTGACTTGCTGTTCAGGAATACCCGCTTTGGAAATTACATGTTCAATAAGTAAACCTGTGTTAAGACACTAAGATTCAGGGACTTTGCTATTAGAGTTGATGGAATTACCTTAACCACACACCCATACCTGTGTTTTGTTGTTTTGTTTTGTTTTGTTTGTTGGTTTGAGACAGAGTCTCACTCTGTCACCCGGGCTGGAGTGCAGTGGCGTGATCTCGGCTCACTGCAACCTCCACCTCCCAGGTTCACGCCACTCTCCTGCCTCAGCCTCCTGAGTAGCTGGGACTACAGGTGCCCGCCACCACACCTGGCTAATTTTTTTGTATTTTTAGTAGAGATGGGGTTTCACTGTGTTAGTCAGAATGGTCTCAATCTCCTGACCTCATGATCCACCCGCCTCAGCCTCCTAAAGTGCTGGGATTACAGGCATGAGCCACCGCGCCCAGCCGACCCACACCTGTTTTAATAGAAGATTGAATGCAAAATCATTTCAAGTGCCCAACTGCTGAATTTCTGAATACGCTGTCCTAAGTCTCATTATGATGATACACTAGGAATGACAGAGATCAGTCATGTGGACACTTTAAGATAGTTTTCCCTTGCAGGAAAACTGTGACGGCTATAACCCGAGGTGGCCACATCTCCTTTAGACCCCTCTTGGCCTTTCAGTGTTTTCTGTAAATAAAGTCCATTCTTCAGAAAACTATCAACTAAACTTTGATGAGATAGAACCACCAGAAAAGAAAAATCATGTATGCTCTAACCACTAGACTAAAGTTCCTTTCCAAAGAGGTTTATTGATTTTGATAAACGTACTTCTAAATATATTTGACATACATAGGCATCGGGTGTTTAATGAACAGCTTCTTCTGCTAAACGCCATTTTTTCCAAGGTTCTCTTACAAGGAGCTTGACATGTGTAGATGATTATGAGAATATATGTAGACTCACTTTTTACTTCATATTTATTTATTTATGTATTTGAGACCGAGTTTCGCTCTTGTTGCCCAGGCCAGAGTGCAATAGCGTGATCCTAGCTCATGGCAACCTCCACCTCCCGGGTTCAAGCGATTCTCCTGCCTCAGCCTCCCAAGTAGCTGGGATTACAGGCGTGCGCCACCACACCTGGCTAATTTTGTATTTTTAGTAGAGACGGGGTTTCACCATCTTGGCCATGCTGGTATTGAACTCCCAACCTCAGGTGATCCACCCACCTCGGCCTCCCAAAGTGCTGGGATTACAGGCGGGAGCCACCGTATCCAGCCTACTTAAAAAAAGAAAGAAAAAAAAAACCCAAAACTTTCTATTCTCAGAAGTGTTCTTACCCTGGCTATTATAAATCTTCCCTGTTCTATCTAATCAAAAGAATATATTACTTTTCCATGGGAACATGCCCCTGCAATCCTCTTTTAAGTGAAAACTGCCATATTATCTAAGAAGAGTGTGTATGTGTGCATAATTCAATTAAATATGTAGTTCAGAGGCAAAAGTAAATATAAGATCGTGCTAAGGTTCATGAATTCAAAGTTTACATAGTGAGACTCTCAGAAACTGTAAAATGCTTTTAAACGTGTATTTTTATTCTGATTATTACCTTTTGAAAGTGAACTTTAAAAAAACCTACTTAGGAAATAGAAATACTTCTGAAATATTGACAAGGGGCTTATTATTTTTATTGTCTCAATTTTTTAGTTTTATGAATTACTCTCAACCACAAAATATTACTGGAAAGTAAGTTTTACTGCGATGATCTTTCACTAAAGTCAAACTAATTCCAATAATTTCAAAACTCAGAGTTTGGTGTTCCACGCTTTTTTTCTTCCTTGTCAGCTCATTTCATATATTACTTACCCAATAAGCTGAGGCTTGAAACAAATACTTGCAAAAGCTTGTCTGAACTTACGGCCCTGTGCAGGAGTACAGGCACTCTCTCTTGTGAGTATTTTACATAGGAATGATCCATAGAAGAGATGTGGTCCTGTCTCTACCTTAAGAGTAAGCTCCAAATGCTGACATTTTCTGAAGTCAAAATTCTCCCTGTCTAGTGGCAAAGGCGCCCCCATTCCTTTGACCCCAAAACTCCTGCTTCCCCCAATCTTCCCATGCAGATGTCGCCTGCAGAAATGAAGCCATGAGGCATCAGTCAGACCCCAAAGCAGACTTAGGTTGCATTTACACATATTCTATCACAAGCCAGGACAAGGAGGGATTCCAGTTACCCACTACATGTAGGACGTGGGGCTCTTAACACCCAGGCTCAGGGTTTTAACTCAGGACTCTTACAATGAACTAACTCAGTACTACCGTTAGTAGTACTACCTTTGAGAACTAGGTTCCCTGCTAGATTTTGAGCTTCTTGAGGATTGGGAGCATATCTTATTTGTTGTTGTGTCCCTAAAATCTGCCAAGTACTAAAGCATCGTGGGCTGACTGTAAATGTCTGTGGGATGACTTAGTCAATGAGGAAGGCGAGACATCCTTGACCAACCATAGTGACTAAGATACTGCAATGGAATGCCCACTATTCCTAAGTTAACTAAGTAAATATGGATTTCCCATAGTATGTAGAGAAAGAAAACCTCTAAGGAAGAAGGGGATAATGGCTGAGGTTTCTTCCAAAAGAACCCTGTCACGTGTGTGGGGGCCCTGCACATATGTATCATCTCTTAATGACAATGTATGCACGTAGTTTGTTTACAGAGATATTTCATGCATGCTGTAGAAAATTCAGGTGATATAAAAAGGGATTATAATAAAGCTAAAATCCCCCAAAAGCTCACCACTCAGAAAAACTCTCCCATCAACATTTGTGTGGGGGACCATCCAAGATCAATCTTTCTGGGTATGTCAGTGTTTATGCTTCCTATAGTTTATTTGGATTTCTGTTTTTGCTGTATCACTTGTTACTTCTCACCCTTTCTGACATGATGGAGATATGTCTCTTTTTTATTTTACTAGTAGTCACTTTTATAACTTTAAATAGCATATTTTAACAAAGTTCTTAATATATTAAGTACAGACATAAAATAATACATATAGAAAAAAAGGCACATAAAAGACCAGAAATAGTTTACTTTCTCTCATCTTCATTTTATTGGTTCATGCTTCAAGATTATGTCCCTTGGCTGGGCGTGGTGGCTCACATCTGTAATCCCAGCACTTTGTGAGGCTGAGGCAGGCAGATCACTGGTGGTCAGGAGTTTAAGTCTAGCTTGGCCAACGTGGTAAAACCCTGTCTCTACTAAAAATACAAAAATTAGCTGGGCATGGTAGCACATGCCTGTAATCCCACTGGAGGCTGAGGCAAGAGAATCTCTTGAACCCGGAAGGCGGAGGTTGCAGCGAGCCAAGATCACACCATTGCACTCCAGCCTGGGTGACAAAGCGAGACTCCGTCTCAAAAAAAAAAAAAAAAAAAAAAAAAAAAAAAAAAAGGATTATGTTCTTTTATCCTAGTGTAATTATTATTACTTTATATTGTATGCTATACTTTTTCTTTTGTATAGCCAATATTTCCAACAGATATTGTGAATAATTGTTTGCTCAAATGACTTTAATGCTCATTACTAGTCCATTCATTCTACACATGAGTTTTTAAAATTATTATCACTGTCCAGTTCAGTAGGGTATATCCGATATATTTCCTGAGTCTTTAAAATGTTCTGAATCGTTGACTATTTGTTCATGTATTTCTACTTTCTTTTTATGTGAGCTATAACTTAACTGGTTATATAATACTTCTGTTATACTATTTTGTCTCAAATTTTGTAGCTGTTGCTTCATTGTCTTTGGGACACAGTGCTGCTAAGGAAAAAGTCTGGATCCAGGCTAATTTTTTTCTCTATGATGTTGACCCTATATTGTTACTTTGTATTTTTATTATTTGCATTTTTCATTGTTGTGTTCTTATTTTTTCCCTAATATTTTCAATCCATGGTTGGTTGAAACCTGCAAATATGAAGGGTCAACTATGATATGGTATTAATATGTATATAAATATATATTATAATATTATATAGTTATATTTTATATAATACTTATTATAATATTTTATAGTTATATTATATATATTATATAAAATACAATGATATAATATAATGTATATTATACATTATATTATATATTTTATAGTTATATAAAATATAACTATAAAATATTATAATAAATATTATATAATACAATGTATATTTCATATTATACATTATATTATATCATTGTATTTTATATAGTACATATTATAATATATAGTTATATTTTATATTATTTACAATATTGTTATATTGTATATATATTATAGCTATATAGAGATATAAGAAAAAACAAAAAACAAGAACACAACAGTTAAAAAATATAAATACAAAAACACAGTACAGTATAACAACTATTTATGTAGCATTTACATTGTGTTAGGCATTATTAGTAATGTAGAGATGTTTTAATGTATAAGGGAGGATGTGTGTAGGTGATCCACACATATTATGCCATTTTATGAAAAGGACTTGAGCACCCACAGATATTGGTATCCACCGGGGTCCTAGACCCAATCCTGTGCAGATACTGAGGGACAATGTACATTCTTTTGCATGTATGCTTGTAGAAATATTTCTAAATCATTGCATTTCAACAACCTATTACAATCTTTGTGCTACTTGCTTTGTAATACACATGCTTGGAACGTCTTGCCTCATCTTGATCTGCAGATTTGGGTCTGAATTAATTTCTTTTGTTGTTGTTGTTGTTGAGGTGGAGTCTCACTCTGTTGCCCAGGTTGGAGTGCAGTGGTGCGATCTCAGCTCACTGCAACCCCTGCCTCCTCGGTTCAAGCGATTCTTGTGCCTCAGCCTCCCAAGTAGCTGGAATTACAAGTACACGCCACCACGCCCAGCTAATTTTTGTATTTTTAGAGATGGGTTTCACCTTGGTGGCCAGGCTGGTCTTGAACTCCTGACCTCAAGTGATCTGCCCCACTTCGCCTCCCAAAGTGCTGGGGTTACAGGCATGAGCCACCATGCCCTGCCCTGAATTCACTTGTTTGTCTGTCTGTTTTGTTATTGAGACAAAGTCTCACTTTATTGCCCTGGCTGGAGTGCAGTGGCACACTCATAGCTCACTGTAACCTCAAATTCCTGGGCTCAAGAATCCTCCCATCTCAGCCTCTTGAGTAGCTGAGACTACAGGTTATGCCACCACGCTCAGCTAATTTTAAAATTTATTAATTATTTTGTAGAGATAGAGTCTCACTGTATTGCTAAGGTTGATCTCGAACTACTGGCCTCAAGCAATCTTCCCACCTCAGCCACCCAAGGTTCTGGGAATACAGGTGGTAAGCCACCACACCCGGCTTGTTTCTGTTGTGGTTTTGATATTATCTTCAGGTATAACAATGAGCCATAAGCTTGATATTTATTTCTTGCCTCCATATCTATAATCTTCTCCCTTATTAAATAAGTTAACACAAGTAAAGAATTCAGAGCATTGCTTTACACAGAATAAATGTTCAAAATATAAATTATTATAATTGATTAATTGTTTTCACTCTTTTTTCCCTAAACTCTGGCTGATTTTCTCAGTCCTCTCCTTCCTATCACTGACTCAGCTCTATAGTGCTGATTCTGTACTTTGAGTTTCTAAAGAGCTTTTAATTTCTGTGATGGCAATTACTTTCTCTTCCGTTTCTTTCCCTAATATGGCTAGCTCCCCTTAAAGTGAATTCACTTACATTATCATCTCATCTTTGATCTCTTCATTCAGAACATTAGATGATACACTTTAAATTTTATTAAATTCTTCCATGTTGGAAAACACTTGTCTAAAATGTTCTTCTAATTCCTTGAGTGTGGTTTCCTCCAAAATGTGTTCTTGAATTAATCTTTTGCATGCTAGACTTTTTTCTTTTACTCTTGGGCTACCTTCTCTTTTGCATACATTTAACATAGACAAGATATTTTATGTCTAGGTGTCTTTGTATTTACTTATTTATTTTATTTTTTTTGAGACAGAGTCTCACTGTGTTGCCCAGGCTGGAGTGCAGTGGTGCGATCTCAGCTCACTGCAACCTCCGCCTCCCAGGTTCAAGAGATTCTCCTGCCTCAGCTTCCCAAGTAGCTGGGAATACAGGTGCCCGCAACCGTGCCAGGCTAATTTTCGTATTTTTAGTGGAGACGGGGTTTTCCTATGTTGGCCAGGCTAGTCTTGAACTCCTGATTTCATCCGATCCTCCTGTCTCAGTCTCCCAAAGTGCTGGGATTACAGGCGTGAGCCACCATGCCTGGCCTGTCTAGGTATCTTTGAACAGTGAACACTATTCTACGCAGGCTTGCCTTTTGCCCAAACATAAAATGGGTGGATTCTCCTTACAACTCCTTGTTTTCCTGCACCTTGCTTGAAAAATCTCATTTGAACAGGACCAGGAAGGCTCCCTGTGGTTTCTACTCTCTTTCAAGTATTTCAAGAGGGAGGCTGTCAGGGAAGGCAAAGGGGCCCTGGAGTTCTATTCAGGGGATTCCATCTCTTCTCTCCCCTCCATCAATTGGTCTGAATCCCCAGTACCATGGGCCAGCTCCACACAGTTGAAGGTGTGCCCTGGTCTATAGAAAGTACCTTTGGGATTTAGACTTTTTTCTCTTTGAAGAAGGGTTGTTATGCTTCCTGTGAGATCCTTGTGGTTTATGAGTTTAGGGGTTTTTTTGTTTGTTTTGTTTTTCATATTTCCCACCAAGCATTTTGTTTTCTGCTGAGATTCGGGGTAGAGTCATTTTTCAAAACATTTCAACTTTTATTTCAGGTTCAGTAGTACATGTGTGGGTTTGTTACGTGGGTATATTGTGTAACATTGAGGTGTGGGGTACAAATGATCCCGTCAACCAGGAAGTAAACAGAGTACCTAATAGGTAGTTTTTCAGCCCTGACCCCATCCTCCCTTTTCTAGTCATCCCCACTGTCTATTGTTCCCATCTTTATGTCCATGTGTACTTAATGTATAGCTCCCACTTCCAGAAAATCAAATATCACGTGTTGTCACTTATAACTGAGTAGGGCCATTGATCCTCAAAGATTTGTCTATTTCATTAGCCAAAGGGGAAAAGTGGCCATACTTTTGGTATCATTCAAGTGAAGGCCTTGAAAAACCATTTATCTTAAGCGGGAAAAAGAACTGCAAGGGGGTTGTTCTACATCTTTTTTTCAACTGCCGACACCTCCATTCTTGGTCTTAACAAATTCTGAGAATACCAGTCAGTGATGATGAGTGTCTGAATATATGTGACTCTCTCATGGGTAGGAACACACCCTGTGAATCTTTGTGCACTTGGTTCCTAGGTGCCATGTGTACAGATAAATTCTCCCTTACAGGGTAATTTGAATGCCGTATACATCATCTGCAGACGGAAGATTTTTCTTCTTGTCCTTAGCCACATAGGCTTTGTCTCTTCTTCTTCAATCTGGCAATTTCCTGTACATGAAATGTACACCAGCCAGTAGTGCAATTTCAATTCATAAATATTACATTTTACTACCCATAGATCCCCAGATGAGCTCATGAGGAACTTAGAGTGAAGGGAAATGCCAATGGTCCTACTCCAAAGGCTTGTTCCTCCGACAGCAGCAAATTTTGTGAGCGGTCCATGAACCCCAAGTCTGAGAGATCAGTCTCAGACCTACCTAATTGCAGGGGGCTGCAGAGACTTCAAACCTGTGTTTATTATCTTAATTACCTTTTGGCCAGGGCAAAAGGAGATGTGATTAAAATGGGCGATTTATGGGAAACATAGGACACTCCAAAGGTGATTTTAGCTTCAAAATATCCCCACAACCTTGCTGAAGTTTTCCTGGAGCTGTGCACAAATCTAAGACTCTTCCATCCCACTCCCCTTCTTTTCCTCCTTCTTTGTCTTTCCCTGCTTCCTGTCATCTTTCTTTCCTCCCACCTTTCTTCTCTCTTTCACTTGGGGTTAGAACTGCAGGATCATCCGTTAAACATGTTTGAACATGATTTTATGACAATAAAATTCAAATGCTTCTGATATCTACATTATATCCTTTATTATACTCTCTAATGTGCTTCAGCATTATGAAATACAACATAATGTACTTCAACAGGGAACTTTACGTTCAAATGTCACTATTAGTACTTACTTAATTGAAAGGAAATGCTCTCCTGTCAGCAAGTAAACTCAATACACTTGAATATTCATGCCATTGCAAGCACGCACTATTCAAATCTTCTCTGTCAAATAATTGTTTACAATTCTTTTTTTGTTTTGAGATGGAGTCTCACCCTGTTGCCCAGGCTGGAGCGCAGTGGCGCGATCTTGGCTCACTGCAACCTCCGCCTCCTGGGTTGTTCAAGCGATTCTTCTGTCTCAGCCCCCCTAGTAGCTGGGATTACAGGCATGCACCACCACGCCTGGCTAATTTTTGTATTTTTAGTAGAGATGGGGTTTCACCATGTTAGGCTGATCCTGAACTCCTGACCTCAGGCGACCTGTCTGCCTTGGCCTCTGAAAGTGCTGGGATTATAGGAGTGAGCCACTGCACCTGGCCTGTTTACAATTCTTAATTGCCTGTCAGTGGTGTAGATGTGTATACATGTGTGTATGGCGGGGTCATGGGCATTATTACTAAGTTTAAAAGGAAGGAGTCTAAAAATAGTTCCCAAGACTCAGGAGGAAAGTGTCCCTGTGTTGTCACCTTACTTTCCCTTTAGGTCCATCTAGGTTCATAACCCCGGGACAGGATCAATGATCTGCAAACCAGTCCCAGCCTCCCACTGGTGAGCCTAATGAGGCACAGAAAGAAAATATAAAGGTAAGTTCAATACCAAATCTTATACCCTCCGAAGAAATAGTAAGAGTTGGAAAAAATAAATACTCTTTTATAAAGAGTGAAATGAATCTGTTTTCTTCATATTTTCCCCACCCCTAACCTTTAGTAGAAGCTGGCATAAATCTGGGGAGAGAAGTCCTCCATGATACTGGGCCTTCCAGCCTGTCACCCACAGGCCACGGTGTCACTGTGACTATAGTTTTACTAATAATACTATGTGGTGGCTCATTTTTCTATTCAAACTCTCTGGAAGATATTAAATAAATCTGTTTTATTTAATAGACAAATCAGGGCTGTGATGTTCTCACCAACCAATTAAGAAGCTCAGGGAAAATACTGCTGCTCTTCCTCTGTGGTTCCTCTGTGCCTCCTGAGGATGGCGTATGTAAAGTTTTCTGTTTCCCTGGTCTTTTCACCCCATTCTTATGCACTGTACGAGCTTTCCAGGGTTGTCATGACAATGTGCCACCAACTGGGTGGCTTAAAACAACAGACATTTCTTGTCTCATGGTTCTGGAGGCTACAGGTCTGAGACTGATGTGTCAACAGGACCACAATGCCTCTGTATTCGGCAAGGTCGGTCTCCCTGCCTCTTTCTAGATTCACTGGGTTTGCTGACAATCGTTGACACTCTTCGGCTTGCAGCTGCAGCACTGCAGTGTCTCCCTTTGTCGTCACACAGGGTTCTCCCCTCTTCTGTCTGTGTCTTCGTCTCCTGTTTGAACAAGGACACTTAGCTGATTGTATTATGGTCCAGCTGGGTGATCTCGTCTTAACTTTGTTACGTCTTCAAAGACCCTATTTCCAAGCAAGGCCACACTCACAAGTGCCAGGGGTTAGATCTTTAACATATCTTTTTGGAGGACCAGTTCAACCCATAACACTAAGGTTGAAAACCTGGTAACACTGACTTAAACCTGGCAACACTGACTTAAACTCTGAGTGTGTTAGTGAAAACCTGGTTTTGGTGCTTTTTACATTAAATTGGACATGACTGGTGTTATCTCACACCCCACTTCACAGAGTTCTGAGCTGTCTTCATGAATTCTTACTTACAACATAGATGCATTAGACACACACAAAACACATTATTTCAGCCAGGCGTGGTGGCTCAAGCCTGTAATCCCAGCACTTTGGGTGGCTGAGGCGGGCGGATCATGAGGTCAGGAGATCGAGACCATCCTGGCTAACATGGTGAAACCCCGTCTCTACTAAAAATACAAAAAATTAGCCAGGTGTGGTGGCGGGCGCCTGTAGTCCCAGCTACTCGGGAGGCTGAGGCAGGAGAATGGCGGGAACCCGGGGGGCAGAGCTTGCAGTGAGCCGAGATCCGGCCACTGCACTCCAGCCTGGGCGACAGAGTGAAACTCTGTCTGAAAAAATAAAATAATAAATAAATAAATAAAACTTTATTTTGTTTGAAAATCCTTGACCTTTGGAATACATTTAAAGATGAAAGAACTATGTAGTCAACTCAAATCTCTAGAGACCTTGTAGTCCTCATCCTTTTGTTAAACTTTCCTCCTGACTTTGCTATAGTGGGTAGTCAAGAGAAAGGGCTTTCCCCTACCTTTAATCACAATTGTCTGTGGACAGCTTTTGTAATATATCCCAATGTTGTAGGAATCTCAGTTTGACCATAAATAAGATGCTAATGGGTATGTTGGACAAACTGTTGGTGCAGACCCACCAGGAACTAAGGGATCTTCCTGTAAGAAATTCTTGCAAGGAAAGATGGAATTTGGTATCATGGACTTACACAGAAATCAAGCTTTGGTCATGTAAAAGCTGAGGTGTTGAATGTCTCAATAAGTTTAATGTATCTGGTTTGTCTCCAGGCCCTTGGGACAGACGCGTGAAATCTATGGTAGTCAGGGTGGGTCACACTGTACTAACCCAAAAAGGTTACAGCTATTTTATAAACACCAAGAGATGCTCTACAAGACAATAAAACATAGGAAGTACTTATTATTTGAGTACCCCCAGTACTTTTCTCAAACCTGGCCAAGACCTACACTTTGTAGGGCCTTTTCTAGCTTCCTCTAGCTACAGCCTTCTCCAGAGGTTAAAAGTTCTACATAGCTAAGGGGCTGTGTCCACCTAGCATCTTTGCCCCCAATTCTCGCACACACTCTTGGAATTCAGAAATTTCCTTCCCTAAAGAACATGATCCCATTATAAAGAATCTCCACGTCCCTTCCCCAGGATTTTTATCCTGAAGATAGATGGCTCAGCCAGTATGGGTAGATCAGGATTAAGGGGTGACTGAGGGGTGGCTGTTAGTGGGGATGGCGTGAATAGAGCTTGGACATGCAGACTGGAGCATCCATACACTTATCCAAGAGGCTGCTGGGCATGCAAGGAAAATCCACAGGTGGAAAGGGAAACAGGAGTGGCCTAGAGGCTGGGGGCAAGGACTGTAGGCTGGCTCTCCCAGGCCACCATGTTCCATCATGGGACACTGAGGAGTCCAAGAATTCCAAATATGAATGTGGTCTTTCTTGTAATTATGAAGGTAGACTTGTTAAAGAGGGAAGATAGTACACACATTATTGAACATTTTCTTAGCTTGATTCATTACTTTGAAGTACAAGTGACCCTTGAATCACATAGGTTTGAACTGCACAGATCTACTTATCCCTGAATTTTCTCCCACCTCTGCCACTCCTGAGACAGCAACACCAACGCCGCCTCCTCCTCCTCTTTCTCTTCCTCCTCCTCCACAGCCTACTCAACATGAAAATGAAAAGGATTAAAACTGTTATGATGATCCACTTGTACTTAATGGATAGTAAATATATCTTCTCTTCCTTATGACTTTCTTAATTTTATTTTTTCTAGTTTACTTTATTGGGAGAATATAGTATATGATACATGTAACACATAAAATACGTGTCAATCAAATGTTTATATTATTGGTAAGGCTCCTGGTCAAAAGTAAGTTATTAGTAGTCAAGCTTTTGGGGAGTCAAAATTTATATGCAGATTTTTGATGGTGAGGGAGATTGGCACTTCCAACCCCCACATTGTTCAAAGGTCAACTGTAAAAACCTAGGTTATAAGGGTCTCTACTTGTACTCTTGCTCTACACACGTTGGGGGGGGGGGGTCTGGGTGCCTGTCCATCAAAGCATATTTCCAGAGACCAGGTGGGAGGGAGGCAGTAGCTGCAGATCCAAGGAAGCACAGGGAAGAATGGTAGAGAAGCAGCCAAGATGAGACAGTGGAAGTTCAACGAAGTTATGTCACTTATCTGTCTGAAACCTTAATTCTGCCTTGTCATGGAAACTGGCATATTCACAGGTTCTGGGGATTAGGAGGTAGACATTTTGGAGGGCCATTATTCTCTCTACTACAGGTTGTAATCACCTGCAACTTGGTTGTGAAAACTCATTTAGATGCTTTATCAGGTAGCAGTGACTTAAATGAATTACACTCTGTTGTTACCTCGAAAGGAACCCCCAAAAAAGGAATTGGAGAAGCCAACCAATTAATAGTAAAGCACAGACTTCATGTCCTAGCTTTTTCCCTTGACTTCTTTATTTGGTCAAAGAATCTCTCTCTCTCTCTCCCCCCACCACCACTCGCCCCCCCATCTCTCCTCTTCTCCTCTGCCTTTCCTCTCCTTCTCTTGCTTAACAACTGATTCACACTGTTTAAATAACTTTTGTGGGTAGAGAGAACTTGAAGTACAAAAACTGAATAGATTTTCTAAGTCACACACAAAAAATCTGAGAACCAAGATGCATGCATTTGCTTGCATCGACAGATAACAGCTAACTTGCACTGAGTGTTTCTCTGTCTGAGATACTATACTAAGCACTTGACATATGTTATCTTATTCACTCCTTCTAATTGCCTTATTCGGTAGGTGCTATAATTATTACTATCTCATTTCACAGATGAAAAAACTGAAGCTTGAAGAGATTAAAGAACTTGTCCACAACCATATACATATTATGTGGCTCAATCAGTCTTCAAACCTGGCCTCTATAGTTTTGCACCGAGCCTCTTCACCACTATGACCGTATCTAGGAATCCTTGCTAAGTTTCCCCAGGGATGTGAACACCTTCCATAAACATGTTCTACACAGCAGGCATGACCACAGCTTGTTCAAATCAGTTGAACATTTTCCAAGAGCCTAACATGTATTGGGTCCCGTATTCAACACTAGGGATACAAATACAAATAACAAAATGCCATGCCCTTCAGAATCTTAGTTTCCTGGGGAAAATGGAAATAGAAAGTGTTAACGCAGCAAGTGAAGAGCTATGGTAGAAGGCATTACAGAAGCCCAGTGGAAGGGGGCAAGTGATCAAGGTTGTTAAGGAGAAAAGAAACAGGCTAGGAGGGGAGGATTAAAACACTTGAGGCAGACATTAACAGATGAATGCAAATAAGCCAGATGAAGAAGGCAGGGAAAGTATTTCCAGGCAGGGATATGAGCAACATCAGGGCCAAGCAGTACGGGAAGGCATCGCCCATGCATAGTGTCATGTATCTGTCTACACTACACCCTTCTACTCTGAACTCTTTGCTGTAACACCCTGGAATGCTGTATGCCTTAGCTTGACCTTCTCTTCTCTTTTTCTATAAAAAGCGAAATCACTCCTCCCTCTGATGCTTCATGTCAAGGTTGAAAAACCGTCTACTTTATTTCAAAATTTTCTGAGTTGATTTAGCCTTAAGGATTCTCTAATAAGCCTGATAAATTCTTAACAATACCCCCCCAAAGTATTGAACTAATAGCTATTCCCTGATGCAAAGCAATTTTCTCAGAGGAAATGATCTTAGAATTTTTCTGCATAGCGTGGATGCTTTTTTTTTTTTTTGACAGAACACTGATTTCTGAAAATGAATAGAAAGCAGCTGTATAGCTAAGCTTAAATGTAGCCTAATCATGTCATCTGTCTGCCAGAACAAGATAATTTTTTCACCCTAATTCCCATCATCTCTGCTTGATTTGAAAGACACCTACATACACTTGACTAACTTCTGGGTGCTTCAAAAATGTATACTTTTTCTTCCTAAAGGAATATGAATTTGGAAGAGGAATCCCTTATCCTAAAGCAATCACACTGAAAATATCTCTTGACATACATTTAGACTTTCAGGAATAAAGTGAAGATTGATGTCACAGTGAAGTGGTTCACCAGAATCCAGTAAAACCTGGGGCCAGGGAAACTTTGCAATCAAAAAAGCCTATCCAGCTCGTCTTGTTCTTAGATGTCCCTCCTCATTTCTTGGCCATGCTAACCAAATCTCAACTGTTATCTCATATATCTGAACAGAGGTTATTCTGAACAGACACCCATGCTGTAGGGCAAGCAGGCCCTTACAGGCCATGCACTCTTCATTGTGGCCTTGTAGATCCTTGCTTAATTTGCTTTAGTAAATATTGTACATACTGACCCTCAGAGTAGGAGACTTTTCCTAGAGTTTCTCCTATGGAGTGGGAAAGTCATAAAGCTAATTTTGGCAATTTGAAAACAAAATTTTCATCACTATTAATGGGGAATGTGCACATTTTAATAATATTACATTGTGTTGTTTGACCACCTGTTAACTCTAGATGGTGAATACATTTAAATGATTCTACTTTCATGGATCTTACTTAGCAATAAGGTGCTCACTATTATCATTCTAAGATTTTTGGTGCAAAAAGTGTATACGAGGAATCTGACATGGTTTCACTGTGTCCCCACCCAAATCTTACCTTGAATTGTAGCTCCCATAATTCCCCCATGTTGTGGGAGGGGCCTGGTGGGAGGTAATTGGTTCATGGTGGGCAGTTTCTCCCACACTGTTCTCATGGTAGCGAATAAGTCTCACGAGATCTGATGGTTTCATGAGGGGTTTCCCTTTAAACGTGGTTCTCATTCTCTCTTGTCCTTCTGCCATAATTGTGAGGCCTCCTCAGCCATGTGGAACTGTGAGCCCATTAAACCTCTTTTTCTTTATATATTACCCAGTGTTGGGTATGTCTTTATCAGCAGTATGAGAATGGACTAATACAACATCTATTCCTCTGGTCAGACGTGCTCTATGACCTATAGGTGTCACACCCAATAAATATGCAAATATGCATTAAATGAATGACGTGACAGTAAGAAAAGAAATAGAATAGAGTCCCTGATCTCACTAGATTTATGATGACATTAAGGAGAGAACATATAACACCGAGAATTCATAAACAACCCCAGAACAATATTAAAGGCAACTAAGTGTTAAACTGTGATAGTTCAGCGGAGGAGAGCCGTGTGCAACAGAAGAGTCAGAGGGAGCTACACTGAGAGACGGTTTTGTCTAAAATGCAAATCTCATAACACAGAAGGCAGCCAAACTCCTGTGCATCTCCTTCCTTCTCAGACAGACTTTAAATAAAGGCTGGAGTTTCCCAGGGTTTGATTCTCATTTCATCTCCATCTCCATTGTCTCCTCAGGTGATGTTATCTCGTTCCATAGAGCTCATAGAATGAATGATTCCCAGTTAACGTCATGGATGCCAATCTTCCCTTTGAGTACCTAATATAAAGGTCCAACCACCTACTTGACAGCTCAACTTCCATATCTAATAGGTAATTCAAATGTATTACATTTCCAAAATAGAGATTTTATACCCTACTTCCTGACCTGCTACTTCCTCAATCAACCACACATTCATTAAGAATGCCAATATTCACTCAGGTGCTTGGACGAAATCCTAGGAATCATCCTTCACTCTTCCATTTTCTTTCCTGCCCATATTGATTTGTCAGCAAATCCAATCATGTCTTATCCTTTCCACTGTTTCCACCTTTGTACAAGCCAACATCCTTTTTCTCCTGACCAACAACTAGCTATCTTCCTAAAACTTATATCATTACTCTACTTAAAACACTCCAGTGGTCTCCCAGTGGTTTTTCAACACTAATGGAATAAAATCCAAACTTTCTTACTATGGTCTGAAAGACCCCAGTCTAGTAAATCAAGAACTATTAAATCATGCAGTTTGGTAGATCATGACAACATTAAAACAAATAGAGTGGAATAAAAATGCCACAGTATACCATATGTAGTAAGGGCAAGCATTTTGTGAAGCTTTTTAATTTTAAATATTAAGGTGTAAAAGACAGGAAAAACCAGCACGACTCAACACAGCACTACAGACACCAGATTCTCCAGCAGACATCAGCTGGATGTCCTTTCAATTCTGACACTATCTACCTGGTGGTAGCCTCAGAGCCCACAGGTTAATGACTCAGCCCACAAGACTGCCCCCCACTTCTGATGGCAATCACAAGTGCCAGGCTGTGACTTGGGCTTATGACTAATGGGTTATAAATTGGAGTTCCTACAACATTCTTCTTAGGTTTGATCAACTTGCTAGCACCGCTCACAGAATTCAGGGAAACACTTTCACTTATGTTCATTCATTATTATAAAGGATATTACAAAGGATAGAGATGAACTGTCTGAGGTAAGAGATGCATAAGGTGAGACAGGCAGGAAGGGGCATGGAGCTTCCACGGCCTCCCCAGGCATGCCACCATCCAGTAACCTCTGCATATTCAGCTATCCAGGAGCTACCCAAACTCAGTCCTTTCGGATTTTCTTTTTTTTTTTTTTTGACAGAGTCTCGCTCTGTTGCCCAGGCTGGAGTGCAGTGGCGCGATCTCCACTGACTGCAAGCTTCGCCTCCCGGGTTCACACCATTCTCCTGCCTCAGCCTCCCCAGTAGCTGGGGCTACAGGTGTCTGACACCACGCCCGGCTAATTTTTTTGTATTTTTAGTAGAGACGGCGTTTCACTGTGTTAGCCAGGATGGTCTCGATCTCCTGGTCTCGTGATCCGCCCGCCTCGGCCTCCCAAAGTGCTGGGATTACAGGCGTGAGCCACCGCGCCTGGCCAGTCCTTTTGGATTTTTATGGAGGCTTCATTACATAGGCTTGATTGATTACATCCCCCAGAAGTGGGGAGTGGAGATGAAAGTTCTAACTCTCTAAATACTTCTTCAGTTTCCCTGGAAACCAGTCCCTATCCTGAGGCTACCCAGGAGCCTCCAGCCACCAGTCATTTCTCTAGCAGACAAAAAGACACGTGCCACTTCGGAGAGTCCAAGAATTTTAGGAGCTGTGTGCCAGAAAACAAGAGGAATGCCAAATATATTTATCTTATCATAAATCACCATATTGAGTTAGGCTACGTGTGTATTTGTTTGCAACACAAAACATTTTTCTTAATACGAGTAATGTTCAAAAAATGTTTGCAAGCCCCTGACCTATATGATCTGGCCCATGACTACCTCTCTGATCTTTTCTAAAACCACACTATACTTTGTTCACTGTGCTACAACCTCGCTAACATTCACTCTAGCCCTCAAGCAGGCAAACTCACCCCTGTCTCAGGACCTTTGCATACACTATTTTCTCTTCTTGGAATAATTTATCCTTAGACATTTTGTATGTATGCTTCTTTCTTACCATTCATATCTCAATTCAAGTATTACCTCCTGCTCGGCATCTTATCTCTAAAGTAACACCTTCGGTACTGTTCATCTCACCACAGCTATCCCATCATCCTGTTTAAGCTTCTTCTTAGCAATGTACCCATCTCATTTCATTCATTTGCATTTTTGTGTGTGTCTTTATTTTCTACTTATTTCTCTTAGAATGTAAACCGCCACGAGTTCAGGGACCACATCTCTCTGGTTTACTACTGTATCTTCAGTGCAAAGAATAATGTTTATTACACAACAGGTGATCAGTAAGTATTTGTTGAATGAGTAAAGAAAATTGAAGACATAATTCCCCTCTGTTGAGGTATAATGGGAAATCTTTGGTCTCTCCTGGGCTTCTCAAGGCCCCATGTAGAAAAGTCAAAGTTGTAGAATTAGTATTCAAAACTCCTCCCTTCGGCTTTGTGTTTGGTCCAAGAGACCATTCATTTCAGCACATTAAACTGTTAATTATGGAGTCTGGCTTCTCCTTTCTTTATGTGGAAAGAATAAATAGTTATTACTAAATAGCCATTTAAAAGGCAGTGGTTTCTTTCAGGGCAACCATTATTAAAATTGCACAAACATGTACATAAATAAAGCCATTTATTTAAAATTAGGACAGATGGACTTAATGGAGTCCGCTTTTCTTACTGTCCTGGGTACTACCTGCTTGGAATACACAGTCTTTCATTGTCCTTCCTCTCACTTTAGTTCCTAGCTCTTGCCAATATGCACACCATTGATACATGATTCATATAACTTTTAAATTTATTCATGGTAATTTATTTCCAAGACAGTTATTTATTTCTTTTTCTGGCATTACTGATTTAGTTAATAGTATTTAAAACACAAAGTAATTTTTTTTTAGCTGGGGAGAGATAGCCAAATTGATAATTTTGTATTATGTATGCTGCATGAGTATGGTTTTCCTTGAATTTTCACTGAAGATAGATAGAACATAGTTTGGTAAGAAATAGGAACACCAGACTAGAAGTCAGTTATTTAATGTTCCAGTCCTACCTCTCACCTTAACCAGCTGAAATATTTGGATAAGTCATTTAAATTCCCTGAGACTTGGGTTTCTCATTTGCACAATAAGAGGGCCAGTTTAGGCTTTAAAAATTCCTGTTATGTATTCAGACTTATTACATTCCAAGCATTATTATAAATTAATTATCAGTTAATCTTTGCAAAAAACTTACAAAGTCGGTACTATTATTTCTCCTATTTTACATATGAGGAGAATGAGGCAGAGACAGAATAAATAATACGCATTGTAAGTGGTGGAGATGGTTTGAATCTAGGTAGTCTAAAGCCAGAATTCACACGCTTATTCACCTATCTTACTGTAGGATCTCTGTTCCTATTCATCTCTAAGAGTTACATTTATAGCCGGGCGCGGGGGCTCATGTCTGTAATCCCAGCACTCCAGGAGGCCAAGGCAGGTGGATCACTTGAGGTCAGGAGTTCGAGACCAGCCTGACTAATATGGTGAAATCCCGTCTCTACTAAAAATACAAAAAAATTAGCAGGGCACAGTGGCGTGTGCCAGTAGTCCCAGCTACAGTGAGCCAGGATCGCACCGCTGCACTCCGGCCTGGGCGACAGAACGAGATTCCATCTTAAAAGTAGTAATAACAACAAAAAAAAAGTTAAATGCATAGGTTGTGAATGCTTGGATCTCACGCTGTTACGGTAGGTAGCTAGTCAGGCATAAGTAGGGGAGGCGAGGCTTCCCCTTACCCCACTAGGAATGTCAGGCGACCATCGGGCGATGGTCACGCAGTTGTCACGCTGCCTCTCTTAAATGATAATTGGTCGCAGCTGGCACCAGGAAAAGTTCCCTATAGATAGAAAAAAACACCTGAAACTGGTGATCATCAGTTTCCTGATAAGATCTCAGGAGTTGGGCAAGTGGGCTCAGACATGTGCATTAAGAGGCAAAATGGCAGAGTTTCACTGGTATATGTCCTTCTGGGGGCGTCCCACCAGTAAAGGGAAGAATGCGTCAGGTAAGCATGCATACAACTCCAGTAAACACACTGCGCACGCTCACGTCCCACGTGCTTGCAGGCCACTGTGTATGTGGGCAGCTCACCCCAAGGGAAGAAGCAAGGGAAAAGGGATGCAGGACACCAGAAACATGCCAGCATGAAAACCCTAAGTCCAAGTCAAATAGGGCACTTGTCCTCCGAGATGCCCTCTTGGCCCTCTTCCAAGTGTACTTTGCTTTCTTTGAATTCTTTCTTCTGAGGAGGGAAGAACTGAGGTTGCTGCAAACCTGTATGGATTCACGGCCGGTAACTCAGGTACCTGCCGCCGCTAACATATTTTGTTGCCATGTGACTCGGATAACTTCCAGCTATAACAATGTTAGCTTGTCTGTATCTTATTTCACCAGCAGGCTGGAAAGTACTTAAGTGTAAAGACGATGTCCTTCTTTGAATAATCTGAGACAATTAGCTCCATGCCTTGCATGCAGTAGGCATTCAATATTTACTTTTAAAATGATGAGGAGTTGAGATGGATTCATGCAACAATTTTGACATTAACCAGGTGAAATCTAAGGTCCTTTCTGAGAGTGTGTGATTCAGGCATTGATTGAATACTCTTCTCGAAGGAATTGGCTGTGTCTACACAGATTCACCTCTGATTTGCTCCTCAATTTACTGCAATCTGATTTCAGCCCCACTGATGCCACTGAATCTCTGTTTGCCAAAGTCAACAACACACCTCAAAAGGCACTTGTCCTAATCTATTGCATCTCCTGAGAACATCTAATATTGTTAACTATCCCCTCTTCCTTAAAGCACTCATTTCCCTTGAACTGGGTAACACAGTGCTCCTGACTTCTCTCCATCCATCTCTCAGGGTGCTATGCTTGGTCTTCATTTTAGGATCTACTTTCCTTACCTAGATCTACAATACTGGGATCTCCCAAGGGTCCGTCACTGGTCCTTCTCTTCTCGCTTTCCACACTGTACTCCTTGGGCTTTACCATCCATATGGTAAGGATTTTTAAATCTATAGCTCCAGCCCAGATCTTTCTGTTGAGCTTCAGACTTGGTATAGTGGTAAAAAGTGATAACTTACTTTAAAATCCTTCCATATAAAGAGTATGTATGTGTAGAGCAGATTAGTCAGCATTTGAAATATCTAAATCT
Source organism: Macaca nemestrina (assembly GCF_043159975.1). Classification (NCBI taxonomy): domain Eukaryota; kingdom Metazoa; phylum Chordata; class Mammalia; order Primates; family Cercopithecidae; genus Macaca; species Macaca nemestrina. The sequence goes on along the minus strand of NC_092125.1, from coordinate 8,118,983 downwards.
GGAATCCGCACTCTAGGAATGGGTAGGAATTTGCAGTACCTAATCAGGGATCCATATTCAGAGGTAGCTTCAAAACTGCTTCCTACTGTGTTAACAGTCTCTCCCAGAAGGCCGAATTAGACAGCAATGGTAAACATAATTTTTCGTTTGTGGATGAGTGATGCATGAACTATATGTTTGGCTATAGGAAGGGGGTGTAAAGACTCAGGAAACCCAGCAGCCTCTGAAGCACCACTCAGTGCCTGGCTTCCTGGTTCTGTGTCTCTCTCTTCACAAAGAACTCTGCTACCTATGGTCAGTTGGTCCTACCACACGCAAAGCTCAAGTCTCATTGTATCTTGAACATCTATTGGATAGCACCTTACATGTCAAGTTCAATAGGTCCAAAATGGAACTGATCCTCTTTGCACAAAATTGATCCTCCTTCTATGTTCTTTTACACAGTAAATGGATCTACACTCACTCAATGGGCCAAGTCAGAAATCTGGACATTAGTCTTAACTTCTCCCATTCTCATCATATCCACAGTCAGTCAATTACCAAATTCCATCAACATCATCACCTAAATCATTCTCAAATTCACCCATTTCTCTCCCACTCCACGGGCACCTCCCAAACCTAGGCCACCAGCTCCTCTCTCCTGTCCCCAGTTGGACCCCTCCTACTCTATTCTCTATACATCAGCCAGAGTGTCTCAGGAAATGAGAATCTGTAGTCTAATTATTAATATATTGTTACTAATAGGAAAAAAAGGCTGATAGAGAAAATATCTAACAACTATTCAAATAGTACGGGTACCAACAAGTCAAAACAAATGCCAAGCCACTTACAGTGAAAAATAGTTATAAAACACCACTTTAAACAAGCCAGGTTATTGCTGCAATTATCCTAACTTTGTTATGTTGCAGACTGGGCATATCACTGTTAACCTTTGTTTCCTTTACACCAAGTAGTGCTTGACAGACAGCAGGCTCTTATTGAAAAAATGAAAGAATATCAATGGGAAAAAATTCAATCAATCAACCTTTTTTTTCCCCCACTTCCACTCCCAGTTTTCCTCTTAAGGATGGAGTATGCCTCAAACCAAGAAACTGAGAAGTTTCCCTGAATCCTATTGATTTGTAGCCCGGACTTATAAGCAACTGACTTCTTGGTTTTCTACCAGGGTTTAGTTAACTCCATATAGTATACTATATGAGACATATCATTGCTATAAGGTTAATGATAGTTACAGGGCCCAGTCAAACATCTCACAGGGCCTATACTCTGTGTCACTTAGCAGTATGATGCATCTTGGCCCAGAGATTTGCAACCTTGGCCTGGGGATTTCCAGGAGACAAGACCACCTCAGCACAGATGCAGTTCTCATAAACCTTAAAGCTTAGTGTTACAAGAATAGTTTCAACTCTCTTTGTGAAAGAAATACCTTGTAACTGACCCAGAAGGAATACAGGTATAAGGAAAGGGGAAGAATCCCCAAAGCTCTAAGAATGGTCTCTGGATGGAAGCTCTCCTGATCAATGGGTCACCTGCCCTTCAGACTGTGCCAGGCCCATGCCACCACCTGCTCCCACTACCTGTCTTGTAAGGGTTCTGCCAGAATAAACTGCATGGGCATCAGATGGTGCCTAAGACTCAGCTTTGATGGGAATCAAACCAATGGAAAGAAGTTTCCACTAGAAAATCTGGTTACCTAGAGTCAGCCAAGATCCCCAAGACTGACAGTCCAGCTCAACAGACGTTCATTGACAATCTCCAGCAATTATAATGATGAATGAGTCACGCCCTCTTTCTCTTGTAAAGGTCACTGTATTTTGGTGGAAATAAACATGCGTTTGAGTCATTTAAGTAAACAAATGTTGAAGCTGTGTTATCCAACAGGCAGACTAAACTCATATTTAGGATATCAGCATAGCAGGACACTGAGGACATCAAGAAAAATTTAGAAGACTTCAACAGAATTGATATAAAAAAACAAAACAATCACCAATGGACAAGTTCAGAGCTTTACGGATCTCCTTAACCTTATGTTGTAATTTAATATGATTTTTATTATGTGGGGTTATGCAATAGTTTGGTCTCCCCAATAAAAGGGACCTCTTAAATCTTAATCTATTTCTAGTAAGTGCTAAAATAGATACATAAATAGGGTGTTTGGGAGCACACAGGAGGACAATTAAATAGGCTGAGGCCGGGGAGAGTAGGGAACAGGCGAGGAGAAGGCAGTGTCAAAAGGAGGGATGCCTGAGCTAAGTCTTGAGGGGCGAGTTAACCAGGTGAAGGTTTGGAAAGCTAGGATAGGTATACTGTTCCTCTGGTGGGACCCACTCACTCCTCTAAGCTAGACCTCCCAATACTTCCTGCCAGCCAAGACCATCATCTGTTAACTCCCTATTATCTATGACATCTGCCCCATTGAACCTTCACTGTCTGTGAAATTCTGAGTCTGCACCTCCTAAGAGGTCTACCTAGCTCCGAGCACTATGCTTGGTCATATCTCAACATGCAAGAATCACAACATATTTGTTCCATTCCAATAAGGTTAATTGCTCATGGTTTCTCTTTTTGTTTTTCCTTCAGTGATCACCTACACTTGTTAGTCATTAAACAAACGGCAGCTGGCATCATCACCAACGTTCAAAACCTTATTCAAAAGTGATTTTCTACGGGAAATCTTTCCCAGTGGTTAGACACTCACATGGAAAGAGCTTCCTTCTCACGAAAAGCGACCAAAGCACTTTGCTTAGCAATGTGTATTCATAAATTTTTATCCATTAAAAACAGGCATCTGTATGGCAAGTCCCAAAAGGATGATTTAACCAAGACTGCAAACTCCTCAGCTGACCACGTCCCATCTCTCTTTGCTTCACATCACCCTGCTGTCCCCTCAAATGCTTGGCCGGCCAACACCCATACAGTACAGTCACAAAGATTCATGAAGTCCTCACTTCGTTTTTATTCAACCTTATTCCCTCACAATTTCTCACTAACATCAGATTACCAGTGAAAATGTGATCAGAGAAACTGAGGTAGGAGAGATGCAGATTATTTAAATCTCTCAATGGAAGTTAATAGTTTTGAAGAACTAGAGCATTTCATATGGGAGCGATATCAAAATAGATGACCTAGAACTGAAGTAGTTTTCCCCAGACTCTGCAGTTACTGAATTGACTCCCGAGGCTGCTCATATTTTCCAGCTATTTCTGAAAAGAAAAATAAACAAATGCAATACCCCCTTTTTTCCCCAAAGATCTTTGCTTCCTTATACATACTAAAGTGTGCTCCTCAACCCATTTATCCTGTGAGATGCCTAAAAATGGCTTCTCAGGTGAAATAACTTCAGGAAACGCTGTGGAGTATAGCCCTGCTTTGAAAATTCACAGTGAACACTACCATGTTAAAGACCCTATTACTTCCGTAAAGAGCCTAGTTTGACTTTGTTAACTCTTCCTTTCACAAGTGTATTTGGGCCCAGATCAAGTTTCCCCTTCCCACAGTATTATCAACAACACTCCATACAAAGGGGAGCTGGAAACAGCCATGTCACTCCTCCACTGAACTCACACACAGGGATACAACTATTGTGTAGTCTGAGGCGTTCATTTCAACCCTGGATATCATTCAAAGTAGCGAACAGCTTTTTGATGTTTGCTTTGTTTGGTTGCAGAAAATAAGCACAGGGTAGACAGTTCTTCAGTGATAGCTCTTTACTTGCATAAAGCCAGTATGGATTATCCCAACTTTTATAATGACAGCAGTTACCACTGGGATGCAAAAGAAGCAAAAAGCAAAATAGGAGTTCTAAGGAGCAGGAGCATTAGCATTGCACTCTAATGCTGCAGTCTAAGCAGGCATTCCATTACTGCGTTGATGGTGAACATAAAGTGGAGGTTCAATCACCACACACACTTACTCAATAGTCTCCTCTAAAAAAGGCAGTACACGTCGTGTTTTTGGCTTGGATGAAGGCCTATGAACCATCAGGGAAAGTGCAGGTTTCCACACAGAGATTCAGAGCAGAACCACAGCTTCTCAGCACGTGAATCCCAAGAGGCAGGTGATTTAGTCAATGGGCCCCAAAGCAGCTATTTTAAACACAGGGCCTGTTCTCTTTAAAGGTACAGGATTTATTTATTTACGGGCCATTTGAAATTTCCTGCTTTCACCAGCTTTTGATCTGGACGCAGGTACTGTGTCTTGTCCTATTTTCCAACATGTAACAATTCCTTGCAATTATAATATTCACCCATCCATCCATTTGGCTAACATTATTGACAACCTATTATGTGCCAAGCACGGCTCTGTTTTTTGATTGCATGTAAAAATGATGGTGATATTATAATGAATGAAATAAGCATTTATTTTTGCAATCCAAGTAAAATTTACCTGTACTGAAGAATGTAGAGGATCTTGTCAGGAAACTAAGGCCACTGCCACATCAAAGAAATCAAATAAAGCCAGGCACGGTGGCTCATGCTTTTAATCCCAGCACTTTGGGAGGCCGAGGCGGGTCGATCACCTGAGGTCAGGAGTTTGAGACCAGCCTGACCAACATGGAGAAACCCCGTGTCTACTAAAAATACAAAATTAGCCAGGCATGGTGGCGGGTGCCTATAATCCCAGCTACTTGGGAGGCTGAGGCAAGAGAATCGCTTGAACCCGGGAGGCAGAGGTTGCAGTGAGCTGAGATCGTGTCATTGCGCTCCAGCCTGGGCAACAAGAGTCAAACTCCGTCTCAAAAGAAAGAAAGAAAAAAATCAAATAAGAGAAAGGTGCTATGCTTTTTGTTGCTCACTGTTTTTCACAAGACACCTATACTGGAATCCCTGGAAGTACCTATTTAAAATGTAGATTCTGCTGGGTGTGGCGGCTCCCATCAGTAATCCCAGCACTTTGGGAGGCTGAGGTAGGAGGATTGCCTGAGCCCAGGAACTGGAGACCAGCCTGGGCAAGATAGAGAAACCCGGTCTCTACAAAAAAAAAAAAAATTAGCCAGGCTAATTTTAGCTCACACCTGTAGTCTCAACTACTGGGGAGGTTGAAGTGGGAGGATCTGCTTGATCCTGGGAGGTCAAGGCTGTAGTGACCGCACCACTGCATTCATACCTGGCAACAGAGTGAGACCCTGTCTCAAAAACAACAACAACAACAAAATACCAAAGATTTGGCTAGGTGAGGTGGCTCACGCCTGTAATCCCAGCACTTTGGGAGGCCAAGGCAGTAGGATGGCTTGAGCCCAGAAGTTCCAGACCAGTCAGGCAACAAGACCTCATTTAAAAAAAAGAGAGAGAGAAAGAAAGAAAAAAAGGTCAGAACCCAGGAATCTGCATTTTTAGCAGTGCTCTGGATGTTCCTTGTGCAATTCAGAGTGCCATATCCATCCCTTTCATGAAGGAGGTGAAAAGAGACACACATTCTCTCCAATAGAAACACCTCCACGTTCACGTCTTTTATTTATCGGGTTTCCTGTAGGATGTCTTCAAAAAAAAAGGATGCAAGAAAAATATCACTTCTTTTAAGTGTAGTATCATTAGAAAGTCACATCTATGAGACTCTTTAGCTGCCCCATCATTGTATTTTAAATGTGGCCTAGCAGAGAAACCATGGATTTTAGAATCAGAAAGATACACTTCCACCACTTACTAGTTATGTAAATTTGACAAGCTAATTTGTCTGTGTGAGACTTGATTTTCTCAGCTATAAAATGGGGACAATAGCAAAAAATACTGATAAGATAATCAGATTAAAAGATATATTATAGATACAGATATAATAGATATATTATCAACACCTGGCAAATGAGTGGGCTTACACTGGGTACTCCCCAAAATTTACCCCTCACCCCTTCTAAATTCTGCCAAATTTTATAGAACAGCTATATAAAAATTATTTGTATGTGTTTTCTTAAATGCTGTTCTTAAGACATTGGCCTTTATGTCATAGGAAACACCTCAATCCCAGGTTGAAGTTCAATACTTACGTTAACATGTTATCTTTATATTTTATATCAATGGGAGTTATTTAAACCACCATATTTCTTTTCAGCTTAAATTATCAGAAAATTTAGACGAGAAATTAATGCTCAAAATAAAAAATGTTTCTCCTCTCTATATTATTTATAGTTATTTTTAAAAACAAATCATCCATTTACTTATTCAACAAATCATTTTGACCATCCAAAAAATTTATTGACAGGGTATATCATCAAGAGGAAGAGCTAAGTCTTATTGCCTGCATGTAATACACTTTATTTATTGACTGAGTGATGATGGACAAGCTATTTTTTAGCCTCAAACTCCTCAAGTGTTAAATTAGGCTAATAATAGTATCTCACAAGATTGTTGTGGGGATTACACAAATCACACACTTAGAACAATACCTGGCATTTGGCATGCACTCTAGCAATGTTATTCAGTATTACTTACCAAAGCATAGTTACTGAAGATACACAGTAAAAAAGCGTCTTAGAAAGGTAAAAAGAGCATATAAACTTACCTCAGTGGAAGTGAGTGTAGCATAAAGTATACTTTATAAGTGAATAATGGAGTAAATGAAATTCTCATTTATCTCACCTAATGCAAGAAAACTCAACTACCAACATTATGGAATTTTGATTTGATGTCACTCCTAACTCTGTTTTCACTCTTCCTGAAGATTCCTCATTTTCCCTCCTTGAGTCTGTCTGTATGCAAGAATGGATGAGCAATCAGAAATGTGTGCTCACTGATACGTGGATATAGACCTCTGAAGCATCTACCCCATTCTTTTTTTTTTTTTTTTTTTTGAGACGGAGTCTCGCTCTGTCTCCCAGGCTGGAGTGCAGTGGCCGGATCTCAGCTCTCTGCAAGCTCCGCCTCCCGGGTTCCCGCCATTCTCCTGCCTCAGCCTCCCGAGTAGCTGGGACTACAGGCGCCCGCCACCTCGCCCAGCTAGTTTTTTTTGGTTTTTTTTGTTTTTGTTTTTTGCATTTTTTAGTAGAGACGGGGTTTCACCGTTTTAGCCTGGATGGTCTCGATCTCCTGACCTCATGATCCACCCGTCTCGGCCTCCCAAAGTGCTGGGATTACAGGCTTGAGCCACCGCCCCCGGCCAAGCATCTACCCCATTCTAAGATGGTCCCCACTCAAAGGGATCATGCTGAAGAAAGGAGACCCTTGCAGCTCAGGTTTGCTCTGATCTCCGTAGCATAAGCAACACAAATAAACTATAGTCACAGGACTTTCGTTAAATGCTAACTTGAAGATCTCAATTTCTGTTTGCTTCCTCTTAGCCATATTCCAGGTTTATTATCATTAAAAACAAAACAACGTGTAATCTTAATATATACAATTAGCAACACTGTGTGCTCAATGCATCTTTCTCAAGTTCTTGCAAACTTCTTTCTTTTTTCCTAAGAAACCCCACCACTTTAGATGAGCCCAACTCTTCACACTCTTTCCTCTTGCTCCTCAAATTATAATCACCATCATATCAAAGACCCAGTAAAAGGCACTCACTGAAGCTTTTAAATTAACGTACTTGAATGACTTAGGAATCGCAAAACAAATCTATTTAGATGCATTTGTGCAGAACCTTCCTAGATGTTCAGGCGACACTGACCTACTTGGCCCTTTAGCTCACTATGTGAGGAAATAAGATAGAATCTTCAAAGAAACTTGGTGGTCAAGAAGCCTCTGGGACCAGTGAAAGAAATAATTAATTTAGAGTGGAAAGAGGGGACAAGAAATGTTTCCCTCTGGGCCTGAAATACAGTGTGCCCTACTTTGCATCAGTTAGATTCGGGAGGTTTGAATTTTCCAAAGGGCTTAGTGGCTAATTAGCTGTGTGAAGTTGCCCATCATGTGTCGTTGAGCCTACACATTCCCATTTCTCATAAAAAGCTGTAATAGTTACATGCAGCAAAAGAAATGATCTCTACTATGTGTTTGGGGCTTGTCTTTCTCATGGCCTCCTTTTTACTTCTATTACGACACTTACGACACTGTGCTATGAAGATCAATTCTCTCTTCCCACTACAGTGGAAGCTTTTGAAGTATAAGGACTGTGCCCAACTTAACTCTGTATTCCATGGTCCTAGCTTGACGTATAGCAGGCATTCAATCAATAATCAGTGTTTGTCAGATAAGTGGGCTGGTATGAAGACCACCAACAGCTATCTTTCCAGGGCTTTAAACACTTCTATACTCAGCTAGTAGAACATCCAAGTAAAATACAGAAACTTACTGAATAATGAGTTGTTGTTGTTGTTGTTGTTGTTGTTTTTGAGATGGAGTCTCAATCTGTTGCCCAGGCTGGAGTGCACTGGCACGCTCTCGGCTCACTGCAACCTCCGCCTCCTATGTTCCAGTGATTCTCCTGCCTCAGCCTCCTGAATAGCTGGGACTACAGGTGTGTGCCACCACGTCCAGCTAATTTTTTATTTTTAGTAGAGATGGGATTTCACCATGTTGGCCAGGCTGGTCTCAAACTCCTGACCTCAGGTGATCTGCTCGCCTTGGCCTCCAAAAGTGCTGGGATTACAGGCATGAGCCACTGCACCCGGCCTACAATGAGATATTTTCTAAGAAGAATACCTGCAAATCGATTAATTACTATAGGCATAATTTTAATCAGAACACTAAAAATTTATGTTTTCTAACTAGTTTTGGGCCTAATAGTTTAGATGCATAAGGAATTGCTCCCATCAGAGTATGTGATGGGCTGAGTCCAAGAAAATGAAATCATGAAACCAAAGTCCTACATTTAAAAATTTAAAAAGCAGCAAGACAGAATGGAACAGAGCAACTGAAGCGCATGAGTTTTCCTGCTGATCACAAGCACCCTAGTAGTTAGAAGTGCGATGAAAGCTAATAACACAATACTCAGCTGCATTAATTCAGTGGGTCAGTATTTTTATCAGAGAGAGCAAACTTTACTTTGCTTTTGGGTTCCATCCACAAATTTTGTGCGTGTGTGTGTGTGTGTGTGTATATATATATATATAAAATATTTTATATATATAACATTACTTGTATAATCAAGTTTTAAAGACCCATATTTGGTTGCACTAAATAATCAAAGCTAAGGAAATCTGGACCTTGTGAATTTCCTCTAGCTTTTTCTCCTTATTCTGCTCTATGACAGCTCATAACCATAGCTAAAACATCCTGAATATCTTCCATCAGCAGTCAGGTACTATGGAAATACATTACCTAGATTAACTCATTTGAGATTTACAACAACTAGTATGAGTCTCTTTATTGCAGATGAAGAAACAGAAGCACCATAAAACTGGGGAACCAGTCCAAGGTCAAAAAGTTTATGAGTGGAGGAGCTGAGTTTGATCAAGGGAGTGTGGCTTCTGAGTCTGAATCCTGATCCCTGCCTCACATCATCTTTTCTCGAGAGACACTTGGAAATGGAAGACAGAGGGAAGCAGTGTACTTTATTTTAAAGTCTTGATGAGTGGGAGAAAGATGTTTAAAATACAGATGCAGCTTAGATGTTGATATAGTTCAGATGTTGTCCCTGCCCAAATCTCATGATGAAATGTGCTCCCCAATGTTGGAGGTGGGGCCTGGTGGGAGTTGACTGGATCATGAGGGTGGATTTCTCATGAGTGGCTTAGCATCATCCCCTTGGTACTGTTGTTGCAATAGGAAGGGAGTTCTCTCGAGATTTGGTTGTTTAAAAGTGTGTAGCACCTCCCCCTCCTCTTGCTCCTGCTTTTCACCTGTGTGTGTCTGTTCCTCTTTTGCCTTCTGCCATGACTGGAAGCTCCCTGAAGCCTCCCCAGAAGCAGATGTCTCCATGCTTCCTGTACAGCCTGCAGAACCGTGAGCCAATTAAACCTCTTTTCTTTACAAATTACCCAGTCTCGGGTATTTCTTTACAGCAAGAATGTCCTATAGAGATGTGGATACTTTTCTCCCCCAGTCTTGGCCACTATCATGTCCTTTAATTTTCAGAGATATATAGGTGTTTTCAAACTAGTAGTGTATTTTTGTATAAATAAGAAATTAGTAATTGATTCTCACTTATTCCATTTCTCCAGAGATACAATGCTGACACATCCCTAATTTAAAAACATTTTACCACCTAGTGGTGGGTACCTTGAGAAACTGCCAGATACTCCAATAGCTCAGAGCAATAAAGAAGAACGGGGGAAAATTTGCTAATATAAATTATAAGTGGAACCATTTACATCTTGGTAAATCTTCCCTATATAAGTCAATAAAAGAAAAATAAAAGCATTATATGAATGATAATCATAATGAGAGGAAATTATATAGTAATATCAATCTCCTTGGGGAGGGTGGATAGTAGTATATCACCCTTCTCATTTCTTTAATTTTTCATATGTGGCTTTTTGTACCACTGAAATGGTAAACCATCCATGAGGGTGTGGCTGAAAGGGATGTTTAGTGTATGTACAAAAATGCAGGAGAAGCACACTCTAGTCCTTTGCTGACATATTTCTGAAACATCAGAAAATATTCTAATCAAAACCGCTGTTGACTGGAACAGGATAGTAGAAAATTCAATTGAAACAAAAGTAAATGAAAGAAGAAAAACAATCAGAGTATCTATTAAGAAGAATTTATATATCATAAATTCCTTCTATTTTACTGGGTACCTTATTTGACCATTTATCCTTGCAACAATGTTGTGAGAAAGGTATTGGTATCCTCATTTTACTGATGAGAAAATGGGGTTTCAGATGCTGTAGGTGTCCAACGTCACACACAAGTTAGGCAGGTTTCAAAGAGGTTCAGATGACAAAGCCTCTGCCTAAGATGACACCTCACCTAAGTAGGACAGCAGTCACCTGCTCACAGGGAGGTGATCCACACTTCTGCTCTGATGCCAAGTCTCAGATCGACAGAGGTGAAGAGGACATAACATCTGGAAACATGAGTAGAAGAAAGTTCACCAGGGGCAGCGGAGCTGGTCACTTTCGTGAAAGATAAATGGACGGGTTGCTTGCTGATAGCTTGCAGTGCTATTCCAGATAGGCTGGTAACCCAAATAACTTGTGGAATTCTCCACAGCTGAAGAGAAATGGAAAAGAAAAAAAAAAAAAAAAAGGCACCAGCCGAGAAGTCATTCGATTATGCTAAACAGAATCAATTAGTTTATGACTTTTCACTTCCATAAGCTGGGGAATGAGCAGTTTCCTAATGTTCATCCAGCAATTGTTTTCTGGCCTCATTGCACGACTGCTTTTTAAGTTCACCTTGACCTAAAGGCAACCTTACAAAATGCTTTGCAAAGTTGTGAAAATGTTGCATTCCACATAGTTGTGAATAGAATGAGCTTCTTGAGACCTTGATTAGGGCTGGGTGGAGCTAAGCCTGAGACAGATGATGGCTACACTGCAGGCCCAGCTGCCCTGCCCATGGGCACAACAGCAAACCCAGAGACCATGCAGGGAGGCTGGGAACGGGCCAAGTTTAAATTAGGCATGGGATTCGGCAAGCCACTACATAAAAATACGACAGCCCAACAGAAGGCCACGTTTGGGTAGCCAGCCATCAAGTGCAACGTGGGAGGTGTCCTGTCTGGAAGAGAAAATGGGAGAGAATCCACCATAAGAACATGACTCAGAGGGGTCACTGATGGGCATAAAAATATGTCCATTGCTTCTCAGAAATCTTGCCAAGAGGACTGGGTTTCTAATCCAAGCAAACACCGTGAAACAGAATAAGAAGAACATGATTGTCCTCCTTTTTCTGATATTTACTAAACCTGTATTTTCTAACTATCTTGGTGGCAGGTAGCATTTTCTATAAAAACCTAGCTTTCTCTAGTACTTTTACTTTTTTTTTCTGTCTCTATAGAAATTTCACCTTAGTTTATAGCTGGAGGAACATACTCTTCATTTCATTTTCCTATCTGCCTTGCTGGGCAGGTGGTTTTGGACTGAACTGATTACATTTTAGGTAACAGGATATTTCTCAGAGCCAGCATGTCTTGCTGGGTATTTTGAGATTCACCAAAAATAAAAAGAAAAAATGAAAAGAAATCCATTCACCTTTCATGGCAGTAATTTAGTAGACATTCTGTGGTTTCTGTTAGGGATTGACCTGAATAGAAAGCTAGATTAGTCTTAAAAAAAAAGCAGAATCTGGTTTACCGAATTCCTCAGTTTCTGTTCTTATGCCTTAGAGAACATGTATGAGTTCAAATATAATCACAAATAAGTAAAAATATGTCAGGCCTATGTTTAAGTGGTTTTTTTTTTAATTTACTATCAGTGATGTTTTCGTCAACATTTTTATTCTCTGATCTTTAGTCACTTTACTGTAAAATGAAGATAAAGTCAGTTCTGTTTACCTCACAAGTCTTTTGAAAGACTCCAATAAAACACTGTGTAGAATCTTGGTGTTAAGCCTTAGGTGTTCAGTTAATTTTAAGGTATAATTTTACTATCTCTACAAAAAAATTTAAAAAATTTAGCTGGGCATAGTGGTATGTGCTTGTAGTCCCAGCTACTTGGGAGGCTGAGATGGGAGGATCCCTTGGGCCCAGGAGTTCAAGGCTATAGTGAGCTATGATCACACTATTGCACTCCAGCCTGACAGATGACAGAGTGAGACCCCTCCAAAAAATAAAACAAAAACAAACAAACAAAAAAACAAGAAACAAAAGGAAATAATATACTATGTGATAGTTGTTAATGAGAATTTTACTTTGTCTTATTGAAAAATTTCTTCTCACTTTCAAATTTACTAGAGCAAGTTGGAATTATTAGTTTTTCAGAAACAGAGACAGCTAGAAAGCCATCTTCATGACATCCCTCATTATAGATCAACAACCAAGTGATCTAACCGGTAGATATATCTTGAAAGACATCTGATAAACACATGATAAACACATAGCACATCTGATGAGTTAAGCCAGGTGCAGGTAAAAGCTACATTTTTCATTCAAATACCACAGTGCTAGAAATTTCTAAAAGACCTTGAGTGGTGATAGTTGTAGAGGATGGCCTGGCCAAAGTGCCCTGTGGCCTTGCATGCTCCCACAAAAGCCATGTAGGCAAGACTCAGTGGTGTTGGAGCCGTGTCTGGGCAGAATGTTCTGTGTTCCTTTCCGGAACATGGCACGATGAGCAAGCTATCCATGGCTGTCGCAGGCCATTTCACATCCACCTCCCTATCTTGCAGGAGGCTCTGTGTCCTACAGAAGGTTGTCATGAGGCTGTTTCCCATCAACCCACCTGGGAAAGGCATGGAATTTTCCACCTCTCCCTTCTTGGATACAGCTGCAGACTGTAAAACCATGCAGCTCTAGTATGAAATTGACTTCTCAACTACAGAGTGGCTCACTCCCTGTGTTGTGTGTCTTGCGGTCCCTCCAGGTTGATGGTGTCCTGTGGGAACAGGGATGTGACCCTGAAGAAGTATGTGCTGGGTTATTGAAGTTGAATCAATGCTTTTCTCCAGGTGTGTGTATTTATGCACCCGTCTTTTCTCAAGGGGACTCCCTAAACTCCCAGTCAGGTAGTATGCACATAATAGCGCCAGAGGCAGACTGGAGAGAGGGGGTCAAGCTCTCCAAGTTCAGTTATATAGGCATGCACTTACATGCCTTTTCTATCTCAGGTCTTGCCACTGTCTGGTGTTCTCAAGTCAGGAGCTTCTCAGTATTTTCAAATAATAAAGCTCTGTGGCCTTCCTGGGAGGCTGCATGGAGTAGGGGAAGACCCTGGAGATCTAGCTTCCTTTAGATCCATTCTTACCATAAATTCATCTCTTTCCAGCCCTGCTCCTCAATTTCATTTCTCATGGTGCTGCGCTCCATGGGGCAAACTGGTTGATTAATCACAGGGATCTCCATGTTGAGAGCTGGGTTGTAGCTCTATCCTTTCTGCTAAGGCAATTACTGCTCTTCCATCATTTGCCTTATTTAAAAAAAAAAAAAAAAAAAGAAAAATCCACATCTTTCATTCATTATTTCCTTCTGTCCTGTTCTCCTTGTCCTTGTGGATTACCACCTTTTGAACATTTCTTTGTTGTAGCTTCTATGGGTTTGGGGAAGAACAGGAGACTAATTCTATTGGCCAGTCTTCCATCTGTAATGAGAAATTCCCAGCGCAGGTGGGTGGAATATGCCTCCTTTTTGCATCCTTAGTGCATTTCACAGAATCTGACTATAGAAGGTGCTCAAAAAGAAATCAATATTGAAAAGGTGGCTACATACAACAAATGTACACTTTGACTACAAAGTTAGATAAACTAGTTTGTTCAGCAAGCATTTCCAGAGTATAGTATTCTATACTAGGACCCTTGACACCGCATGCAAGGGCAGATAAAACACAATTCTTATTCTTTATTGTCAGTAACATGGTGAAACTCCCTTGGAATGGGGTGAATCTGCAAAATTTCAGTGGGAACAAGAGCATGCACTACCCAGGCTTATGTCCTAGTCTTTCCAGTGTGTGGGAGTAAGAAAAAGTCACAGAAACCTGATTACAGTCATACAGTTAATAAGTTAACAGACAACACCCTGTGGAATTAATTCACCTTTCAATATCCATTATAAATGCCACCTTCCTTCTCGAATCTCTGCAATTGTGGCAAGCCAAGTTTATGCCATAGCTTAGTGATAAAAGTAGAGATGATTCACTGTCTTTCTGTCTTGGTCTCTTTGTTCTTTTTTTCTTTTCTTTTCTTTTCTTTTTTTGATAGAGTCTTGCTTTGTTAGAGTACTGTGGCACGATCTCAGCTCACTGTAACCTCCACCTCCCAGGTTCAAGTGATTCTCGTGCCTCAGCCTCTTAAGTAGCTGGGATTACAGGTATGTGCCACCATGCCTGGCTAATTTTTGTATTTTTAATAGAGATGGGGTTTTGCCAGGTTGGCCAGGCTGGCAAACTCCTGACCTGAAGTGACCCACCCATCTCAGCCTCCCAAAGTGCTGGGATTACAGGCTTGAGCCATCATGCCCTCCTGTCTCTTAGTTGGTTTTAATTTTAAGAGGAAAAATGGTGCTTTATTGTTTTTTTTTGCCGCCCAAATAAACAGAAGTATGCAACTTTAAAAGAAAATTTTCAACCAAGGGTAAAAAAATAAAAATACGGTGAAACCCCGTCTCTACTAAAAATACAAAAAACTAGCTGCGGGCGAGGTGGCGGGCACCTGTAGTCCCAGCTACTCAGGAGACTGAGGCAGGAGAATGGCGTAAACCCAGGAGGCGGAGCTTGCAGTGAGCCGAGATCGCGCCACTGCACTCCAGCCTGGGGGACAGAGCAAGACTCCGTCTCAAAAAAATAAATAAATAAATAAAAAATAAAAATAACCAAATTGGTGTCAGATGCAAAGAATCCCTTGAAAACAGGTGAGGATTGAGGAAGAGAGAAGGATACTTAAGAGGGAACTGTTATTCAAAACTCAATTACCAGAAACCCAAGTTAAACTAAAGGAAGTGGGAATTTAATGTCTCAGTAGCTGTAAAGCTTCAGGTACAGCTGGAGCCAGGTATTCAAATACAATTGTTAGGTTCTTCTCTTTTCTGTATTGGCTTCACTTTCAGACAAATTTCATTCTCATGTTCACACCTAACAGCTTAGCAATCAGTGCAGAGAGATTCTCTTTCCCCAACAGTTCTAGCAAAAGTACTGGCCACAAGTCTCTGACTTGCCAAACCTGAGTCACATTCCTTCTCCTCACCCTCACTACAGAGGATTGGGTTGCCTTGCTCAAACCATATGAACCGAGAGTCAGGTCAGGCCGTCACACAAAGGAAATCCAAGGAAATGATGCCAGGAAAAGGGGAGGCGGCTTTTAAGCCAGTAAGTACGATAGCTACAATTAGTGTAAGATAATATGGCCTTGGAGTTTTGACGGCATCACCACTCAAAAAAATATTTAAGTTTTGAGATAAGCCAAATTGCTTAGCACAGAGGGCTGGTTTGGAGTGTAGCTATTTTTGAATTATTTACTGAGCTTCCCACTGCATTGGCCCCCAGCAACTCTTAGCATCCATTTCTTGCTAAAAGGCCACCTGACCAGAAAGGTTAAGAGAAATATCCAATAGCCTCTACAGAAAGAGAAGAATATTTATTTTTAGCTTTATGATATTTGTTCTTAAATGCTTTCAGCCTGGAATGACTTCAATGAGATTTATGCATTTAAAGGCTGCCCAAAAAAGAAGGGGGAAAAGTCAAATATTAAAGAAAATCTCACATCCAAAAGTGGAAGATTCTTTAAACTTTTAAAGAAAATGTTAGTTCTATTTTTAACTCACTTTGGGTTGTCTAAGGCTTAAGACTAAGATAAGGAGAAATAGGTCAAGCAACAAAAAACTTGAAAACCAGAAGATTTTATACTTGGAAAAATCATTAACCTTTTATTAACCCTAACCCTAACCCTAACCTCCTTTGTGACGAGGAGAAAAAGAGAGAGAAAGGAGGCCCTTCTACATACAATCCAGGGCTCAGTCATCTCAGAATTTTCCAAATATGGGCCCTGGATCAGGGGTGTCCAATATTTTGGCTTCCCTGAGCCACACTGGAGGAAGAAGAATTGTCTTGGGCCACACATAAATCACACTAACACCAACGATATCTGATAAGAAAAAAAAATGCAAAAAAGTCTCATCATGTTTTAAGAAAGTTTACAAACGTGTGTTGGGCCACATTCAAAGTCATTCTGGGCCACATGCAGCCTGTGGGCCATGGGTTGGATAAGCTTGCCCTAGATGATTTTTCTAGAAGGAAATTTGTTCTGAAAGAGAGTAGTCAGTAATACCTTTACACAATTTCGTGAAGATGTCTGGGTTATGAGAATTGTCCTACTGGGAAGAGCTACCAAAATAGCTCCTCACCTTAAGGTACTGTGGCGTGAAAGTCACCAGGTGCTTTCCATCAAGTTTACACCAACCTTGGCTTTCTGAACTTTTAAAACCATCAGTACAACTCCTTTTGAATGTATCTTCTAGGTTGGCTGTCAGAGTGATACATCTGTCACCCCATTCTACTCCAAATTCATTTGAAATTGGCAGTTTTCAGGTTCCAACTTGCAATGGCTTAACACTCCAGGCCTCCCTAAGATGGCACTGAACATAGGGCAGCCTGCCTGGAGGACCCCACAGAGAGGCCGTGGAGCATGACAGTGAGCTGTACGTGGCATGGCGTATGCAACGTGGCTTATTCTATTTCATTCAGGTTTTACGTCTCTCGGATTGAGCCTCTTCTAGGATGCTATCCATTTACCTCCACGTCTCTCTTTCTCTTTGCCTTTTCCTGGTTGAGTCCTTTCCAGGTTAACCCAGCCCTCCCGATGGCTTCCCTTCACTTTGAAATCCACAGACAGGAGCAACTCTGCATTTAATGACAAACTGTCTTGCATTCCTCCCTAATTAGTTCAAATTGAAAGTCTGCTCTCACATCTGGAATTTTAGTATGTATGGCTATGATAAATACTTGTGGGCGGGGCACCTCACTCGGAGCAATCTCTGAACAGACGACCTGAAGCTAGATATACAGCATTCTCACAGAGCATTCAGGTTGAATCAATCAGAGTTTAAATTCCCAGTGACATTAATAAAAGAGGTGAGAATTCATTGCTCCTATCAATAAGAATTAGACCTAAAATCACACTAGTGATCTTTGGACTTAATGTAGTGTTCATTCATTTAGATACAAACTGAGTGTACAGTTTCTGTTTAAAGGAAGAGTATTTCGTCTGTGATCACTGGTGCACCCAATGGTCAATTGATTTCTGTTTACATTCTGATAATTCTTTGCTTCGATTATTTCATAAGAGAATCAAGCCCTCTGCAATAAGCAGTGGGAAAAATTTTAGTCAGTGAGGAACTCCAATGCCTCAAAAGAAAGAGTGTGGCTTTCAACATTGTCATTTTTGTTCTCATGGTAAAAATCTGACTTTGTGTCAATCATTCCCCAAATCTTCAGTTGAGGAAAGAGGTCATGCTCTACATTAATTACAGATGACAAGCTAGGGACAAAACTAAAAGTCCAACCTTACAACTTTGCTTTTCTGCCTCTCCCTGGTCAAAACAAACCCTCTTATACCAACTATTCCTTGTTATCACTTGAGTGCTATGTACAGGGTAAAAGTAGGATTACCTCAGAATAATAATTTTACACATAATTTTCGTAAGAAAAGGTTTCAAGATAATACATTTAAAAATAAACAACTAGCCCAAATATTCCTCCATAATAAAATGTGACAAAAAAGTTAAAATAAAATCTTAATTTACATAGAAAGTAAAACTGTTTCCCTGCAAACAAGCTGGGCAGTCATGCAAATGGATAAGGCTTCACAGAAATTTGACCCAAAGAATAAAGAATGAATGCAAAACACAAAAATGGCTCACTGGATACAAATATGTTCTGTGTGATCAATAATAAGTCTTCAAATCATGGTATTTGGAGAGAAGGGATGGGCATACTGCCATGGAATTCTGGACGTGTCAAGATCTGGCCTGGGTTGTGGGAACATTGGATCTTTTTGTTCCTCTCTCTGCTGTTCAGGGACAGTGGAAGGGGAGGAAAAAGGGATCGTGGTCCAGTGTACCTGGCTCAGGAATGGGGCCTCTGGAAGCCACAGGACCAGCGATAGTCACACTTCAGACCTCCAGCGATTGTTCTCTGTTTTTGTTCTGTTTTCACACTGTTGTCCTTCAGCACAGCTCTGTATGCTGTTTGCCTCTCCTCCAGTGACGGCTCCTCTCTGCTAAATAAGCATGCCACTTGTTCACTGGGTAAAGGGAAAAAGCTGTTGCTTGTAAAATATTTGAGTCTCCAAAGAAAAAAAAAATGCTTCTCGATCACTATCCATGTCACCCCTACCCTGAGAAGTCTCTTACTGGGCTGATTTCTCTTTAAAAGAAGAGTATTTTCCAAATTACGTGCAGAATGAAGCAAAAAAACAGTAAAGAACTCAGATTATTTTATGACGTCACATGATGCTGAATTACAGGGTGGAAAGAAACAGAAACACAGACCACTGACTTATTGGAGAGAGCGAAATATATACCATGTATATATAATATATATAATATAAGAATATATTTAATTATATACAATATATGTGTACAGATCTCTATGGCTTGTGCTTCTATGGAATCAGATTGTTGTGTGTGCATCTATGGGCATATATAGAAATACTATATCTTAATAACTAAATAATACATAATATGTTATTTAGATGGAGACAGACCAGAGGAGCACCGACCATGGAAATATAGATAATATACAATATATATAAAAACATATGTATATTCTGTGATATGTGCTTCTGGTCTGTGTGTGTGTGTGTGTGTGTGTGGCACAAACTGATACTATAAAAGCACAGATCACCAAAAGAGTATATATAAAATATATATATAGCATATTATATATTATATAATATGTGGTCCGTGGTCCTAGATAGCTATACACACACAACACACACACATATACACAAACATATAAATTATATGTGTGTGTAAATATATACACATATGTATGTGTGTGTGTATATATGTATATATATGTATGTATATACACATACACATATACAAATATACATATCCTAATCTGGTAGCACTTTTTTTGTTGTTTTTGTTTAGATTCAGGGGGTATATGTCAGGTAATCTATTCTTTTTTTTTTTCTTCTTTATGTTTTTATTTGGGTTCCACGGGAATGGGTTTCTGTGTAGGAGCTTTGATGCTGTAACTGCAGGAAAATATATGTGTTTTCTTTGGCAAATTTTAAAGAGAGCCATAGAAAGGCATCCAGGCAGATAGGGACAAATGTAGGAGTAAGAATACTGTAATGAATTTTATGTAAAACAAATAAGGTTTTTCTTCATTTTACATATAATTCTTTTTTTAAATTATACTTTAAGTTCTAGGGTACATGTGTACAACGTGCAGGTTTGTTACATATGTATACATGTGCTATGTTGGTGTGCTGCACCCATCAACTCGTCAGCACCTATATTCTTTATTCTTCCTTGTTCCATATATATTAGATTAACCTAGATTTAAATATCAGCTCTATTACTAACAGTAGCACCTGGAACAAGTTATTGAACTTCTCTTTACTTGTAAGACCATAAATATATAAATGAATACATTTAAGGAGAATACTTACTGAATGCTGGTAGAGTGCAAGCACTCAATAAATGCTAGTAGTTGCTGACAGCAGTTAGGACCAAAACACATTCACAATCATATATGCACCAGAGCCAGGGCTGCTGTTTAAAATATAATGTTCTCATTTGCAACATGAGAAATGGCATGAAAATCCAGGTCCCTCTACCACCAGTACGTACTCTTTCCACTACTCAGACAGAGGAATACTTACATTTGAATAAGAATATCCAATCTTCTAAAAATTAGCTGTAAACCAAACGATAACATTTAAATGGAGACTGTTTGGGGGGCTCTAGAGGAATTTGAAACTTGTATTTAATTTCCTGGCTCTTCGTCCTGAAATGCATCTAAGCTAGTAACAGACAGCAAAACCGAGTTGCTATCTTTCTAGTGTTCCCTGCTGAGATAAAAGCGATGTGCAGCACCGGATGCCAACAGAGCAAATAATTAGACTGAGTGCTCTTTCCACAGCCAATGAATCGGAAAGTGAAATTTGTTATGGATGCACCTGAGTGCTGGGGACATCAGCTGTCCTATGAGAAGTCATTAACATTTGCTGAATGTCTACTGTGTGCCAAACACTGAGTACTAAAGAGGATGCAAATTGAAATGAGAGATTATTCTTGTACTCCAGGTGCTTAAAGCCGCTATTAAGAATTATATCGTGTGTCCATCGAGAATAAAATGTCAGGTAAGATAAATTCCATGAAGAAGAACAGAGTGCTAGGAAAATGCAAGCAAAGGAATGATTAATGCAAGCTAGCTTGGTGAGGGGGCTATGATGAGAGCAAGGCTAAGGACAGGGACAGTGAGACAGGGACAGTTCTCTCTCCTGGAATTATTAGGACGTAAAAATTTGGAGCTCTTCTACTCGTGTTTAAAGAGAAAGAGGCATGAGGAGAAAACCAAATGATGTCATCAAAATAAAAAGGCAGTGCAAAATAGCAGATTGTACATGCACCTTGAATGTGCTGTGTGATAAATCAGCATTTTACAAAAACACATCCGGACTAGCAGTTCAGAAGAAAGCAATGTTAATGCATTAATTCAAAGAAAGCAAGTCATCCCCACCCTCACCCCATAGGCTTTTATTTATTTATTTATTTTAGCAGCCTATAATCTCTAGGATTTAAAAAAATAACTCACCAATGAACAGAATTAAACTTCTCAGGTCTGTTGCTTTAAAGGATAGCCAATATTTGTGAGAAACAATTTCAAGAGAAGATTACTACAAAATGAAAATGTAGTATGTCTGAATCTGTTAAATCTCCCAAAACAAATTTGTGATATTGCCTCTGACTTTGATGATTTTATTCTTTCAGTAACAGTCCAGATGGCATCCAATAAGTATTGACATCGTCATCACAAAAAAAAGGCTAAGAAAGTCAAAATGGGATTTATTTAAGACAAAATTAATATCAATAGATAATGATCTTAAATTTAAAGGATAAGGCATGAAAAGACCAATTAATAAACCTTTTATCTTCCTAGAAGATTTCCATTTGATATGTATAGTCATTTATTGTGAGGAATATTAAAAAAAAGATATTAAAGAGTGTAAAAGGCTATAAGGTACCTTGAGAATGTAGAAAATAATTATTATTTAATGAAAGTGATAGCTAAGAATTCAAAAAATCCCTTTTGGCTCTCTGATAAGAAAACCTGTGCCAAATGCTGTAGCACATCTAACATAAGTAATTTTTTGGCCTTGCAATAGATTAACTACCTAGCATATAAGAAAATGTCTAAATCTGGGCCTAATCCAAGCCTCTGGTGGTAGTAATAAACTCATTAATAACAATGGTGAAAACTATAATAATATTTTCAGTTTTTGCTCACCTACTAGGTGTTCCATATACCAGTTAGAAATACTGAATTGTCCGGTGACATCACCATAAAAAATAAGGATAAAGTCCAAATACACCATTTTTTTCTTGTTCATCTCTTGTGTATGCATTATCCAGAGTCACTTAACTCTTTTAGAACCATATATATTTTTAACATATGGCTGGTAACAAGTCCTACCTTTTAATTACATAAGGCTAAGTCTATTACTAACATCTGTTTTATGTTTGAAAGCTGCCTTTTCAAGGAATGCCGTCTTATGGAAACTCTCAAGCTCTATAAAGTCTTCCTGGAGACTGGATTTTAAAATAGCATAAAATGTCCTAATTTAATCTATGGTCTGAGAAGCCCATACTCACATGGTTTCAAATATGGGTAGGACTGTTTTCTGTTTCTGTCCAATATCCTCCTACCTCACTCAAGACTTTACGTGGCCTTATTGATTGCAGGAGCACACTGGAGCGGTAACTTTACGAACTAGGCTATCCTTGACCCTCGGGTCCCTTTAATGGGCCTTAACTGTTGGTGCTGAACCTGCCCTCCCAAAAGTCACCTTTGCATTATTTTTCAGAAATGTATTATTTTCTATGTGGGTCAATTGGATCTCTGGATAACTTTCTGTTCTTCACATATCTCAATGATCTCATCTTTTTTTCTTTCTTGGCTTAGATCCCCAGTTTTTAGTAGAGTCTGACATAATCTGCAAGTTTGAAAATTCCAGATGCCTATAAAGATAACATTTAAATGCTAACTAAGATAAAATTCAACACCAGCTGGGATTCCCCAGACTTCCAGAAAGTTGTTTGTTTATGCCTGCACTATGTTTGCTGCCTTTTATGTCACTCCTTAGCCATGCCAAAATAGTCCCAAACACGGCCATGGAGAGTCCTATTTGGGGTAGAAATGTATTAGTGGTTTGGGGAAACACTAAATAAAGTACGTCGATTTCCCCTTTCCTCAAAGTCAAGAAACAAAGTTACATCTTAGTGAAGTTCAGTATTTCTTCATAGCCTCTTGGCCTTGCACTTGCACAATGAATGGATCATGTCAGGTTCCCATGTAGGGACAAGAGAACAGGAAGTTCATTTCTATGGTTCTTGGAGTCTTTTTCAGAGAGTCCTTAAGGATAGGCAAATAGTATTCTGTAGGCACAGTGATATATGTTGCAGAAAAATGTGCATTTTGGTCTATCATTAATGATTCACTGTTAAGGACAGTTTAAAATCTTAAGTAAAATAATTCATCTCCAGAGATTTATTTACTGCTTTTGGCCACACAGCAATAAAATGATTTGGTTGTACTGAGAAGAATTTCCCTTTACCAAGGCCATCACAGGGAGAAGGTATGGTGTTCCAGGTAAAGGATAGTGTAATAGAACCATTTCGCGCCGGGCGCGGTGGCTCAAGCCTGTCATCCCAGCACTTTGGGAGGCCGAGACGGGCGGATCATGAGGTCAAGAAATCGAGACCATCCTGGCTAACACGGTGAAACCCCGTCTCTACTAAAAAATACAAAAAACTAGCCGGGCGAGGTGGCGGGCGCCTGTAGTCCCAGCTACTCGGGAGGCTGAGGCAGGAGAATGGCGGGAACCCGGGAGGCGGAGCTTGTAGTGAGCTGAGATCCGGCCACTGCACTCCAGCCTGGGCGACAGAGCGAGACTCCGTCTCAAAAAAAAAACAAAAACAAAAACAAAAAAAGGAACCATTTCAGCCAATCAACATAGTTGGTAGTCAGAAAGAAGGCTTCTTTGTAGATGTTGATAGACATATTTATGTATTTGGAAAGAATTTTCCCTTTGTGGAATAGAGTTATTCGGAAGACAAAGGGTACAGCTAAGTTTGGGAATAAGTCGATATACCTGAGTTACTTGCACAGAAATATCTTAAAGGAATTATTGTAATTATGTAATTATTGTAATTCTCTTGAGATACTGTAAGTCAATGGAAGCTGTGATGGTTTTATTTTCCCAGTCCAAAATCACCTCCAGTCCCAACAATATTCACTCCAAATATAAAACAGCAAATTCACATGTTCAGAAAGCACTACACAGAAGCAGCACCACAAGCGACAGCTATCTAGGAAGTGAAAACAGTCCCTGGGACTAGAATACATGGCTACAAAGAAAACCAAAGCTAAAATCAAAGCATTTAGATATTCCCAATTTTGTACTGTTCCTTTGAACATTCTGGTGAAAATAAATCAGAGTTTGTTTTTCATCTTGGTCATATCACACGGATCCAACCACATTTTAAAACAAATCATTTCTTTAATTAGTATTATGGCTACTAGAGGCTGGGAAGAGGGTGGTGATGAAGCAAAGTTTGTTAACGGGTACAAAAATACAGTTAGTTAGAAGGAATAAGTTCTACTATTCAATAGTACATTATCGAAATTAGAGTTAACAATAATTGTTGTGTATTTCAAAATAGTTAGAAGAATTGTAATGTTCCTGACACAAAGAAAAGATAAATGTTTAAAGTGATGGATATCCCAATTACCCTGATTTGATCATTGCCCACTTTATATATGTATCAATATATCGCATGTACTGCCAAAATACGTAAAATTATGATATAAGAT
This sequence comes from Macaca nemestrina, assembly GCF_043159975.1. NCBI lineage: Eukaryota > Metazoa > Chordata > Mammalia > Primates > Cercopithecidae > Macaca > Macaca nemestrina. The sequence continues at coordinate 8,094,469 of NC_092125.1, read as the reverse complement.
AAGATAAATTATTTCTCTACAAATACAATGAGAACTTTGTCATTGCCCAGTAGGATTTAGCTATTAGAAAAAGAATTATATTAGGCTGGGTGCAGTGGCTCATGCTTGTAATCCCAGCATTTTGGGAGGCCAAGGCAGGCGGATCACTTCAGGTCAGGAGTTCAAGACCAGCCTGGCCAACATGGTGAAACCCTGTCTCTACTAAAAATACAAAAATTAGCCAGGTGTGGTGATACATGCTTGTAATCCCAGCTACTTGGGAGGCTGAGGCAGAAGGATTGCTTGAATCTGGGAGGCAAGCGGTTGCAGTGAGCCAATATCACACCGGCGCACTCCAGCCTGGGCAACAGAGCAAGACTCTGTTAAAAAATAAATAAATAAATAAATAAATAAATAAATAAATAAATAAATAAACTGAAACAAAACAAAACAGAAAAGAAAAGAAAAACTATTATGTCAGAGCCCACGTGGTTGAGATTAACATTCTTTACTATTTCTAACCACTTCAAGGTCTAATTTACAATAAGGAAAGAGTAACAACCAATAGGGGAATATGGACTCTTTCATAGCAAAGTTAATTGAAGTGTCTATTTGACTATGTGACATGTCACTTTCTCCTATTGCTCCTCAGGTCGATGGGCTATGTAGTTATTATGTACTAGTTGCTTAGTTACTCAGTTCTGACACAGAGGATGTGTGAAGCAGATGAAAAAGAAAGGGCTAGCTTTTTGCAAATGGTCATGTCTCTTGCGGATCTAGTTAACATGTCCTGTTTTCTACAAGAATTAATTTTTTTGCTAATGAACTTTAAGAACTGCAAATATTTTTAGTCTACTTTTTCTTTCTTACTTATTTATACATTATCTATTTGTATCCTTGAACTTTCTCTGGGATGTTATAAAAGAAAAATATTACAAGCATAATTTCTGACACGATGTTTTATAACTGTTTTCAAAAGCAATCTACTTCTCTCTGAATTTCTATAGAACCCATTTTAGTCATTCCTATGATGAATTGAAAAAAGGTCTCACAATTATTTGTCAGTTTCAGAAAGGAGACTCTTATTAGAGTCTCGGAAGCATCTTAGAACTACCTAGGCGGTCTTACAGGCTTCAAAGAAAAATATTCCACCTTACTTATTCTTATCTTCTTCAAACTGACTCCAAATATAAGCAGGGTTAAGTCATATAAGGTTCCTTAAAAGTTGTTTTCAAAAAAAATTAAACACAGACTACATCCTTAGTAAAACTTGCATTGGCCCAGTCCATTTTACAAAGTTTGCTTTTGCTCCTTCTTACCTGGATGACTGCCCCATGACAAGTTTAAGTCTACATTAATTAATCATCTTTCCATGACACTGAGACATATTCATGCAACCCTGAGAAGGATAAGGGGTAACAGGCAAGATATGTTCAAATTGTGACATTTAAGGTCAACTTGACTTTAAAGCTCATATACTGCTCAGTTTTCATATACGTGGCTGAAAACAAGTCATCACAGAGAACTGTTCACACGGTTAGAGGACCAACATAATAAAATATGAATATTCTTCCATATTTAATGATATGAAACATAACAGGTCCTATGTCTATGCAACTGAAGTCAACATGTCACTAATTAGGGCTTCCTTTATTATCAAACTTGCTGAAAAGAATAGAACAGTGAGGAAAAAGTAGCAGGAATTGAACTCTAGAGAATTAAAGACATTCTTATGAACCTTAAGACTTAAGATCAGTCACACTCACACGACATTTGGACTATTAGACAATGCTTCTGACCACAAATTTTGCTCTTGCCAGTTGGTGATAATCCTTTGGTAAGACAGCATGTTAAAAGCAACCAAATCACATAAGGACTAGAAGTCAAATTTCAACAGAAGAGGGCAAAGAGACTCTGTGCCTTAATTATCAACATTTTTATGATGAAGAACCTTCCTAAACTAATGAAAGATATAAGACAGAAACAGATGAAACACAGGAATGACTGACAAGAACGCCCTATTAATTTCTGACTATTTTCTTCCCTATTAACAGTGCTTGATGATCTGGAGTGAACACCTGCCTTTTTGGCTCCTGCCAATTAGTTCAGGAAGTTCCATCTTCAAACACATTCAGTGACCTGATTTAACAGAGGCCTTTTTATTTGATTGCTGCCAACAGGCAGTCCTACAGACTTTTATAATCACAGTGGGCTGCTTTACAGGCAAGTCAAATTCAAGTTTAATGAAAACCTACATCATTACAAGGAATTGAGAAGGGAATTCTGGTTTCTTTTCTACTGTGGCTTACATTGGAAGCATAGTAACTTTCCAATGAATCCATGCAGGAGAATGGAATTCATCCAATAGAGAAAACCTCATTTTTCTCCATACTAGAATAGTAGAATTAATGAATATCAAGAACATGAGAACATTTTGTAGCTTGTAAGTACGTATCATTCCTAGCTAGGTTGATATGGATAGGTTGGGGGCAGTGGTGGTGGGTATTTCCAGAGATATTACCTGAAGTTTAACGAAACATTGGTTTTAAGTTTGTACATCATGAACTTAGGGACAGCTTCTCCCTCACACTTTATTTATTTATTTATTTATTTATTTATTTATTTACTTTTGAGACAGAGTCTCTCTGTCATTCAGACTGGAGTGCAGTGGCGTGATCTGGGCTTACTGCAACCTCCGTCTCACAGGATCAAGCAATTCTCCTACCTCAGCCTCCTGAGTAGCTGGGATTATAGGCACGCACACTGATACATGGATATAGACCTCTGAAGCATCTACCCCATTCTTTTTTTTTTTTTTTGAGACGGAGTCTCGCTCTGTCGCCCAGGCTGGAGTGCAGTGGCCGGATCTCAGCTCACTGCAAGCTCTGCCTCCCGGGTTCACACCATTCTCCTGCCTCAGCCTCCCGAGTAGCTGGGACTACAGGCACCCGCCACCCCGCCCAGCTAGCTTTTTGTATTTTTTTAGTGGAGACAGGGTTTCACCACATTAGTCAGGATGGTCTCCAGCTCCTGACCTCATGATCCGCCTGTCTCAGCCTCCCAAAGTGCTAGGATTACAGGCTTGAGCGACCGCGCCCAGCCGCCTGGCTAATTTTTTATATTTTTTAGTGGATATGGGGTTTTGCCATGTTGGCCAGGCCAGGCTGGTCTCGAACTCCTGACCTCAGGTGATCTGCCCACCTCAGCCTCCCAAAGTGCTGGGATTACAGGTGTGAGCCACCACACCCGGCCTCCCTCACACTTTTTATGCACCAATCATGGCCCATTTTGAACAAGGCAGACTGGTGGAACATTTGGACTTCATGTGCTGACTGGTTCTCTTTGTTAAGACTCAAATAAAACCACTGGAGTCCTATCCACTGAGTGCTAGATCTCAAGACACAGCACAACCGGATTCCTGGTTACTTACAAGCGGTCTTTTTGGTTCCCCAGAACATCTTCCCTTAAGCCTGCTTCCCTTGCTGCTCCAAGTGAACTAAGGCCAGAAACTAACAGCAAGCGCATAGGAACTGTGGGCTCTGTGCCCCCTCGGTGTTTCTGTTCCACAGAGCCCCATCATCTTTAGCGACTTGATTTTCTCATTCCACACACAACTCCAGCAGGAATCTCATGTATTCATTGGTTTCAAATATGCATGTGAATAAATTCCCCTAAATTTCAGACCTGTATATCCAACAGTTTCCAGGGCATCTCATCCGGTTGTTCTATGTACGTTGCCTGAAACTGAATATACCCAAAACATATCATGCCTTCGTCATTCTCGCCATGAAGAAAGAAAGGAAGAGAGAATATCTTGTGTTTCCCAATGTGAAAAGGCATAGTGGTGCATTCATTGTCAAAGTCATACATATGGGTGTCATTGTGGGTGGGGCCTTCTCCCTTAATTCACCTGCCCCCTCACTTCCCGTACCACCACCCCTAATCCTCCCATTGAATTAGTAATGAAGTCCTTCCTAAGTCCAGAAGGTCTCCCATGCATCCTATTTTTTTTTCAATCTTACTGGCCGGTTTTGGGTCAAGCCTTCATCATCCCTGTTCTAGACTGCAGCCACCGTCCCCGGCCTTGTCTCCCTTCTCTACAATCTGATGTTTGTTCTCTACATTTACCACCTACAGAGGAATCTGTTTGGAAAAAAAAAAAAAAAAGAAAAACAAATACTGCTATTTCCCTGCTCAAAATTTTTGATGGCTCTTTACTTTTTTCAGGATGAAATTTGAACTTCTCCGGATTCTAACTGTTGTCCTCTGCTTTCCTCTCTGGAGTCCTCTCTCTGCACTTTCCAACCACCTTATCCTGTGCAAAGGTCACGCTACAATATTTGGAGTTCCCAGAGCTTGCCAGACTCTTTCACACCTTCGAGCTGTTGCACAAGTGCTCCTCTTATGTCTGGCTAAGTCTGACTCAGGCTTCACAATGAAGCTCTGACGTCACCATCTCCAAGAAAAGCCTCTGAACCCAGGAACCTGAGTGAAATTCCACACACTCCTGCAGCCCTCTGGGTTTACCTCTATTGTGGAAATTATCTTGCTTTCTTGATTTGTCTCTCTTCTCCCTAGACTGTGATCCCCTCGAGGACAGACAGCATGCCTTAATTCTTAATCACTAGGCCTGACAAAACGCTCATACACAGTAGGCTCCTGAGGCATGTTTAATTTATTATGAACACATAGGATTCTACAGATCCTGAGGTACAGCCGACTTCACATACCCACTTCAAAGAAAACAAGGGAGTAATGCCTAGGTTCTTGTTCATATGATTTATACTGTGAATAAGATAATTTCAGAGAAGTTCCTTTATTCACTTGAACAATATTTAAAGGGCAAGAAAAAAATTAAGAAAAAGTCTTTTTAAAAATTCAAATAATTTACATTTGTTGATAAAGCCATACAATCACAACAGTGACCATATGAATGCAAATATTCCTTCTAAAAAGCATAATTATTATTCACCCATCTAACAAATATTAATGAACCCCTCCAATGTTAGATGCTCTTTGTGGTGCTGGGGTTAGCAGAGTGGGTACGTGGAAGTTTCCTGTAGTTTACACTATCATCTGGAAGGCGATTAATCACATAATACTGTTCATGAGTTTGTAATTATAAAATGGAGGGAAATACTCTGAAAGAGAAGAGCGTGGTTTTATAAAACCACATAAGAGGCTGGGTGCAGTGGCTCACGCCTGTAATCCCAGCACTTTGGGAGGCCGAAGTGGGCAGATCACTTGAGGTCAGGAGTTTGAGATCAGCCCGGGCAACATGGCAAAACCCCGTCTCTACTAAAAATACAAAAATTAGCTGGACGTGGTGGCGGGTGCCTGTAATCCCAGCTACTCAGGATGCTGAGGCAGGAGAGTCACTTGAACCCGGGAGGCAGAAGTTGCAGTGAGCTAAGATCACGCGACTGCACTCCAGCCTGGGCCACAGAGCAAGATGCCATGTCTCTGTCTGTCTCTCTCTCTCTCTCTTTCTCTCTCTCTCTCTCTATATATATATATTTATTTATTTATATAGAAACTGGCTTAGACCTGAGGTGAGTGGGTCTCAACTGGGCATAGGGGAAAAGGAGGGAAAGCATTTTAGATGGAGGAAAAAGCAGAGCAGTGAAAAGTCTCCATGACCAGAGTGGCCATGGAAAAGTGACTGCTATAGCTAGAATCAAGAGAGCAAGAGAGGAAGTGATACCAGGTGAGGTCTGAGAGGCAGGGAGGGACTGATCCAGGATGCTGCTTAAGAGTGAAGAGGATCAGAACATGCCACCAAAAAATATACCATTTTGGCATATTGATTATTCTGAGGTAAAGGCAATTGAGAAACAGAAAATACATGAAGGGCTCTCCACCTTTCCCTTTTCTGCCTAAAAGCAGGACATAAGTTAACGTGCCCTTACCAAACCCCAAAAACCAGAGACTAAAATGAAACCCAGTTAGAGCCCAGAAATCATATTTTAACCATGAACACCCCAACAGTTACCCCTCGATTGATGTAATTTTCCTAAAAATCTTAAGATCCTCCAACTAAAGTAATCCTCCATTTTGTATAACAAATATAATAACTAAACTTCCACCCTAATACTAATACCTTCAGCATATCCCTCTGAAAATGTGTATGTGTTTCTCCTGTTAATCTGTCTTGTGTTGTCTTAATTAGTAAGAACCACAAACAGACCATAAGAGAGAACAGGAACACTCTGGGAGGCTGAGGTGGGCAGATCACGATGTCAGGAGATTGAGACCATCCTGGCTAACATGGTGAAACCCCGTCTCTACTAAAAATACAAAAAATTAGCCGGGCGCCTGTAGTCCTAGCTACTCAGGAGGCTGAGGCAGGAGAATGGCGTGAACCCGGGAGGTGGAGCTTGCAGTGAGCCGAGATCGCGCCACTGCACTCCAGCCTGGGTGACAGAGCGAGACTCCATCTCAAAAAAAAAAGAAGAGGAAAGGTTTTTTTCTTCCATAGGGATCTTGTTTGGAATTTTGGTCTTAATCTTAATATCAAAGATGGATTTTAATTGGACAGATTTGCAATTTGAAAATAGTAGCGTGGCTGCCCTTTGGAGAAAGACAGGATGAGGTGCAGAGTGAATGCAAAGACTAGTTAGGAGTTAATGAGATAGTTCAGGTGAGTGGAGATAATATTTTGCAGTAGAAAAATACAAGCATACATGGTCCAAGCTAAGCTGACAGCACTGGTGGGTGGAGCAGATATGAGAAGACGGGGATAAGAAGAGTCAAGGTGACCCCAGCATTTCTGGCATGTGCAATTTTTACTGAGGCAGAAAACAGGGAAGGGGCTGAGGGTAAGACAATGACTCTCATCTTGGACATGTCCAGTTTGAGACTTCTTTGAGATATCCAAGCGAAAACACTGTATACAAAGTTGAATTTACTGGAGTTCAGAGAAACGGTCTGAATTAGTAACATACATTTAGAAATATTTAATTTAAGCCATGAGACCGATGGCATTGCCTTGAGAAAAAAAAGTAGAGTGAGATTTCCATTGATGTATTGCTATTTCAATTGCCTTGTAAATAGTCTAGCTTATTACTATCTTATCCTATTAATTATTCTTCCACTCTTTCTCCTTCACTGGGTTCTCTGATTTATAGAATTTATGCAGACAGCAAACTTGGAGATCATCAGATATAATCTCCAAATTTTACAGATGAAAAAACTATACTGGGTTACTCAGGGTCACACTGCTCCTTAAAGGTAAAACGAAGACAAAAGCTCAGGTGGTTTTGATGAGTACTCCATAGGGCTACATCTGGAATAGGAGTATGTTGGGAGATGAATGTAAGAGTCCTAGGTACCCAGAATCCTACCAATTCTGACATGTGTGTGCTTGTCATAAAGAAACAACACAGGACATTATGTGAAGGACAACCAACAGGGGGTTACCCATGGGGTGGTGAGAAACAGAATGGGATTTTGCCTCAAACCCACTGTGGTTTACATATTAGTAAACTGTTCAAAATGTGGCCCAAAGGCTTGAACTCTCTGACCCTCTATTACCTTCTCTAGGAAATGGAGAAAAACAATGATTATCTTGAAGTGTTGAAAGGACCAAAACTAATGCATTTAAAGCCACTAACCACATAGTAGGTTTCCAAATTACTAATATTTTCCTCCAAAGTAAAGAAAAAAAAATAGATGTCATCAAAATAATAAAGCTGGCCGGGCGCGGTGGCTCAGGCCTGTAATCCCAGCACTTTGGGAGGCTGAGACAGGCAGATCACAAGGTCGGGAAATCGAGACCATCCTGGCTAACACGGTGAAACTCCATCTCTACTAAATACAAAAAAACTAGCCGGGCATGGTGGCAGGCGCCTGTAGTCCCAGCTACTTGGGAGGCTGAGGTAGGAAGATTGCTTGAGACCAGGAATTTGAGGCTTTGAGTGCCACTGTGCTCCAGGTTGAATGACAGAATGAGACTCTGCCTCAAACAAACAAACCAAAAAACCAACTTTATTATTTAAAAAATTCTCAAGGGCTCATTGAAACTATTTGGAAACATTAAAATATTGTTTAAAATATTAAAAAAGCAATTATTCCGGTCATCAGGATTTAAAGCCTGTTTATTATGTAATGCATCTAAAATTTATAAAGCACACATGATTATGAATCAAAACATCTATATCCAAATAGTATCTGATATTATTACAATGTAATATATTTTCTAGAATAGAGCACACAAGAAACCATGCACTATTTCAGTATCTTGTGAAGCAACTGAAAACCTATGTTATCAGTTTAATTCATTCAAATATGCCTGCAGCCAAGGTAAACGGTATAGTTTAAAACAGTATCACAAATGGAGCAACTATCTTACAAATGTAAAATTGATCATTTCCTCTTTTATTCATAAACTTTTATGCTTCATCTGGATTTGGATCTCTATTCTTCTAAAATTTAGAGTTTTAAGTACAAAGGATTTTTAGCTGGTATGAGTATCATAGTTTGCTTTAACAAAGATTTTCAGATGAGAGAATGAATGAATAAACATTATAAGTTACAGGACATGAATTCCAGGGAAAGAGCTATCATGCGAGAATAAGACTTATGGATTTCATTTACAGAAAATCTTCAGCAAAATCTGCAAATATATTTTTAGCTATATAGTTATTTTTTTCAATTTGAAGACATAATGGTGTTAACAGTGACTGAGCACTTTCATGAAACTCTCATGGAATAATATTTGAACTTCATCTTTTATTTTCTATTGTGGTAGAGCACTTGTTCAAAGCCAAGATGTATCCCCACTTGAATGGGGCGGATTCCAGGCAAAACCACTGCTTAACACAAAGTAGACACTTCTCAGATGTCTCTTCAGGATTTATTCCTTACCTGCCTTCAAAATATAACTTGAAGCAATTTACAATATAGCCCCCAACAAACTTAAAAGAACAACGATAAAAGATAGAAAAAAAAAAAAAAAAACAATGAGAAGACAAAGAAAGGTAGATATGCCAGTGATGAATCACATGAGAAAAAGAAAGAATGGAACATTAAATTTAGCAGTGAACTTCTTGGCAACCACAGAAAAAAGGAAAAGGAAAATACAGGTTATATATTATTGTTTTTAAAAACGAATCTTCAAAGACATAATTTTTTCGTAGTTTATTATAAAAATACATTTATTTTATTGTTTTTTCATTAGAAACTTAGAGAACATGAAGGAAATGTCTTTTAGTACAATTTCGCAGAAATCACAAAATAAGAGACAAATAATATCTATCTGCCTGCTCTAAAGGTTTTGATACCATTACACTCAAACTTCTTAAAAGTATTTTTTGTGGTAGTTAAGGACAGACAATTCAAGTTCTTTGTTGAAGATGAGATTACAAAGTGATAGCCTTTAAACAGTTGTGATCCTACAACTGACTTTTTAAACCTCTGCTAAAGGAACTTACCTTGGTTCCTCATACAAGTTAAACATTTATTGCTAATGTATATGTAATCTATTTCCCCAGCAACGGTAAAATACTAGCCCACAAAACCCAGTATAGTTACCAGAACATAGTGAGTATTTGATCAATGTTCATCGAATTGAATTAAAAATATAAAGAAAAACGTAGTTAGCATGCATCTAAGACCAGCAGACACCAATCCTACATTTTTAAAATCAGCTTAAAAATACATATTTCTATAATCTGAGCTTAATATTTAATCAAGGGGAAAAAAGAAATAAAATAAAGTAAAATAAAAACAAAAAGTATAGATTCCATGGTTCCATCTCAGCACTAATGAATTAGAATAGCTGTGGTTTGCGTTTGAAATCTGCATTCCTAAGACCTTCCCCAGTGCATTTGTTGCAGCCATACTCCAGAGCGGCATAGATCAACCCCAAATATTCTCCTTTTATAACATTTTTTATGTACACTCCTTTTTTTTTTTTTTTTTTGCAACCATAAGTACTTTGTGTCCAATACATGTGCTATGGGGGATGACTCCTAGGTATAATTAGAAAAAATACAGAGATGGGAAAAGTTTAAACTAGAAAAGGGAAGTCGAAGTTGAAAACATAGTGAAACAAAAGGTCGATGTTTTACTGTGGAGGATTGAAGGAGATGAAGAAACCAGAAGGAAGTCTGTGGAGATTGCAGGACTGTGCCTGTGGATTTGGGCAAGAGCTGCAAAGCTACCGGTAACCCAGCGCTCTCTGCCTCATCTTCTCTGCTTCTCCTTCCTTACATGTTTCACTGTTCTCAACTGCAGACAGGCTTCCTTTGCTGCTCTCTGCACAGGGTCATTACCCAGCCTCTAGGTTTACATTGCCTCAGTGCCAGACACACATACACACACACACACCACACACACACACACACACACACACAGAGTCACACACACAGAGTCACACACACACTTCACCAAAGTTCTGGGAATCTCAACGGAATCCCAGGGAAGAGAGCTGTTAGCCAAGTTCTACAGTGTACGTACACCACTGATTTTACTCCCTGGCCCTGAGACACCAGGTCACATACGACCTGTGCAGCTGCCTGAGCTATCTCTGCAGCTGAGAAGGCACTTCTGGAGACAAAGGCAATGCTGTGATTGGATCCACTCAAGGACATTTCTCATCTCAGAGTTCAAGGAACTGGCATAGAGGAATTATCCAAAGATATTGTCCCATGGTCTTGGGACTATGGAAACCAGGAGGTTGAAATCAACAACTTTAAGACCAAACAAACAAACAAAAAACAAACAAACAAACAAATACAAAGAGAAAAGTCTTAGATGGTTCACTGGACAAAATGCATTTAGCAGGAAAAACAAAACACAAACCCTATTATTAGATAGATTATATTTGTCATAGCATTCTTTGACATGATTCTGGGTCTGGATTGCAGATGTTACAGGGGGAATTGGATTATAGCACCACTTGGTCAACACAGCTGTTTTCACTTGAGGTGGATATGGGCATTACTTGGCCACCACGACCGATGTTTTCCTTTGAAGCATGGGAGTTGTCTGGTGGAACTGAGTAGTGTTCATTCCGCCACAAAGCTGTTGACACCTATCAATCTTAGGGGCAACAGAGACTCTCAGTTTGGGAGTAAAGGAAGGAGAAAGAACTAGGTTATTCTTCCTAACCGCTTTTTCCTTCCCAAGTAAAATTTTTTTTAAAGCCGTTAGATAGACTGGGGTGGCCTTGATTGAGGCCAGACTGCCGAGATGATTAGAGCCCTTCAAAGAGAAAGATCGGCACAAGCAAGTAGCCACTGATCCCAGAGCCTTCAGGAAAACAAGGATGCTCCCCGGAGTTGCCCAGCTTCTCTGGGTGCATTTTAAGGCAGTACATCTTAAACTTCAGTGCTCAGATTGAGGTTCTCATTTAGTACATCTGGGGGTAGGTCCAGATACTACATTTTCTTTTAAAATTAACAAATAATAATTGTACACATTCATGGGATACATAGTGATGTTTTGATACAAATAATGTATGATAGCTGGGCTCATGCCTATAATCCCAGCACTTTGGGAGGCCAAGGCAGGAAGATCGTTGGAGACTAGGAGTTTGAGACTAGCCTGGGCAACATGGTGAGATCTTGTCTACTAAAAAAAAAAAAAAAATTACACATCAGCCAGGCATGGTGGCATGTGTCTGTGGTCCCAGCTAACTTGGGGTGTTGAGGCAGGAGGATCGCTTGAGCTCAGGGGGGTGAGGCTGCCATGTCTGCACCACTGCACTCCAGCCTGGGTGACAGAGCAAGACTGTCTCAAAACACAAAACAAGAAACAAATCATGTATGGTGATAAATAATGAAAAGTGTTTGAGAAATGATAAACATTTATCCTTTTTGAGTAATTAACATATCCATTATCTTAAATATTTATCATTTCTTTCTGTCAGGACGGTTCAATGTCCTCCCAGCTATTTGAAGCTACACAATATATTATTGTTAACTATAGTCATTCTACAGTGGCATAGAACACTGGAACTATCTGGCTGTAATTTTGCATTCTTTCACTCTTCTCTCCCTGTAAGTTTCCAAGTGATTCTGATACTAACGGTCCATGGAAGTAATGAGGCTTTAAGGAGCACAAATGGGTAACTTGAGAAAGTTAGATTTACAACATTTGAGATCCTTCCTTCCCTGTGGAACAGTCCATAGCAAGGATTGACTCCAGTCTGCAACGACTGTACTACCCTCCTTCCACATATGGCAGGCCTTCATCACGACTGGTTTCTGGTTCTACTAAGGGCAATAAAATCAGTGGATTCCTTGTTTCATTAGCAGCTCTGCAGCAGACCATGATACATGCTCAGGGAGAGAAGGGAGAAGCTGAAAGAGCTGGGAAAGCCAGCCAGTCGGTTGCAACTAGGGCCACAAAAGAACAGAGGAATTAACAACCCCCAGGGATTATAAGAAATATCTGGGGAGGGATATTACTAGAAAAGACTGAAAAGTTCTAGTAAAGTGGATGGAGCTTGAGTACATTATAATTTGGGAATATGAATCTAAAGAAGCTGATAAGTGCTAGACATAATACTAGATATACCAACTAAATCCACGACAAAGCAGTGAATTGAACCTATGAGACACAGCGTGCCTGCAGAGTTTCCAGGGAACATAAAATGATTACTTAGACCTAATTACATTAACGTGGAAAATGTCATTGATATTCTCTTTATTTAATAGCTACCACTGTTATTTTACAGCAGTGAACATTAAAACAATTATCAGAGATTCCCAGGTTAATTCTCAATCTATATGTCCAATCTTATTTTTCAATTAAAATCTTAATGTTGTCAACCAAGAAATCTTCCAACAGCTTGCTGTTGAGATATTTGCTATCTGAAGAACTTGATCAAAAATTTGAGACTCCAATAGAGTAGATATCCCAAAATTGCAGCCAAGCTTAATCAGATGAGCAAAGCTTTTTTGTTTGGCCTATGTATTTTCATAATTGCTGAATGCCCCTAAGCAGGTCGCACACAGTTGAACTGACCACAGTTCCCAGTGCAGGATGGCAATGTAGCGCATTGATCTGCCTGAATTCTAAAGAAGATAAGTTCATCCCTTTCATTAGCTCATCAATAAATATATGAATAACATTTTTACATGTGTGTTTAGATGTGGAGTTAACTCTCTGAATCATTGACCAAATGGAGCTGAAGGTTTAGCTAGGGATATAAGACATATGCAAAATAACTCTAAGACAGAGTGGAGCGTATAAGAGATGCAAAAATCAAGGTCTTTGAGAGCACAGAGACAAAAGGTTCGGGACAGCTTTCACCCAAGAGCTCTCTGAACTGATTGCTGAAGAATGGGTGGAATTTAACAGTCAGAATGGCCTGTAAGTGGGACAGTGAGGAGAGGAGAAATGGAGTGAAGCCACAGATGTAAAAAGTACAAGGCATCATTAAGAAAGAGCAAGAAACTAGAACGAAGTGGGCGTGAGAGGGAGTAACAGGGAAAAAAGAGGACACATTTTGTTAGAGCAAAATGTCATTGCACAGTAGCTCTCCTCAGCTCCAAGCTCCCTCTCTTCTCTCTGACAGCAACACAGCTCTCAAACCCCAACGCGGAGGCCTGCTGCCCTGTTATTCCTGTCCCGATCTCTGCCCTCTTTCCAGGCTTGACGGCCTCCTGATCATGAATCTTCTCTTGATCCTGGTCGTGAGGAGGCAGCCTGCAACCCTTGTACAGGAATCCCATGAAGCACCCTCTTCCCACCCATACTCAGCATCAGCCGCCGTCGCCTCCCTCCTCGCTGCTGAGGCTTCGGGCTGCCTGATCTCACCTCTTCCCTAAGCTGTGGTAGGCCATGCCCCAGCACATCCCAGGCCCCAAAACTAGCACTTTGACTGCCTCCTGTGTGCTCTGAGTCAGAGCACAGATGCTCAGCTTCTTACACTTCCTTTTGTCTTGGGTTTCTCTAGTCATTGCCAGTCAAACCCGGGGAGGTTCCCCATTTTGGATAATGATTCTTTTATCTCTCAGTCTCCCCATTTTAAAATAAACCACCACCACCACCACCAACAACAACAACAAAAACGAAATCCATTGGGCTATGTCTTTTATTCTGCATGCCTAGTTATTCACTAAACCCTCATGCTCTTTCCTCTCTATTCCTTTAGCCCTTGGATATCAGGACCTGGGCACCCAAACTATTCCTGCGAGAGCCTTACCCTTGTCACAGTGCTGTTGCCCTCACTGAATGCCAGTTTATCCCGAGCACTTTCATCACAATATCCTCTGCCAAAAATCTTAAATGTCTCCGTATTTTCCCTTTTCTCAGAATTAGATTCTTTTGGCTAGCTTTCACAGACCCTCATAACCTGACCCAAGGTCTCTACAGTTTGGTCACTGTCAAGTTGGGTGAACACAGCCGGTGGTGACAGTGGTCTTGAGTGAATACAGCTCTTCCTCATCTTTCAAACAGCTCACCACTGCTCTGTAGAAACCCTTTCCTGACTCCCCATCAGTCAGGAAAAAGAAATCATTGATTTTTTTCACCCTCCTAATTTCCATATACAACCTTCATAACATTGTTTTTTACATGTCTTTATTTATTTTAATATTGTTTTTTATTTCACATTCGTTCATTCTGTCTTTACAAACTAACCTAGAACAGGGTCATGATTTTTGGCGTTTTACTATCATCTCAAGTGTTTCACATGATAAACGTGCCACGGGCATTTTATAAGTGGTTATTGAATAATGGATTAGAGAGAGAGTTTCAATAGTGAACAGCTGGAATCAGTTTTTTAACGTTATCTAAGAGGTACAGGAGAAAACAGAGCTGTGCTCCATGCAGACTTACCAGAGAAGACGCTAGGTATCTTGGAAAGAAAGCTTTTGACCGTACGAATAGGAATTCCATTTTTTTCATCTTGCATACGTGCTATGACGTCTTCCATCTAAACAACAATTATAACATAATTAAAACCTTTACGAAGTTGAACTTTTTTGAAAAAAGAATCAGCTCTCGTAAAAATTTTGTATTCCAGTTTTGCCCAGCTAAGAACAATGCCGTATTCTTGCCTTTCTAGTTTTTGCCACATTAATAGTTTAAATTCTGTTAAAAACAGATGGAGGAAACAGCAAGAAAAACATACATTTTAGGGTCCATTAAGCTACCAATAGGAATTTTGTGCTTTGAATATTGCCTTTCTCCTGACTTCATGTACCCTGGTTATAAAGGTTAAGATGAAAGAGTGTTTATTTCACAAGTTTTTAGAAACCATTGTCATAGCACATTCATGCTTCATTAATGTTATCTCTACTGAAATCAGTGCAAAAGCAAGTAGAGCCTTAAAAGCATCTGCTTGAATTGCTTCTTCAAGCAAGAGAATTTCCGTGATTTTGTTTTACAGTGAATTTCTAAAACCTGCCTAGAAATCCAGGACTGATTGCCAACTACTATTACATCTCTTGCCCAGGTACTTACTGAAGTATGTTATGAAACAAATACACACACATACACACTCTCACACACATATACTCATGCATGTGCACATACACTCCACACATGCACATGTACACCCACATATATGCACACAAGTACACATACACATGCATGTATACACACACATATGCACGCACACACACATATATATACAATAAAATGAATGTAACACCACAGCCTTCTGCCCATTTACTAGATTCCCCTTTATCTTTGTTTCAATCTCGTTAGTACACTCTCTTTTACTTTTACAAATTGCTCATAATTCTAAAGGACTGTGTTTCACAAAGTCAATGTGGAATTTAGTTTTGAAGAACATGCCTCCATTCAAATCATAGCCATAGACTTTCCTCACATGCTTCTAAACCTGGGAGATGCAGAGACACACAAACATACGCAAGTGGTAGCATGGGACTTAAAATCCATTCATCCATTTACTCATTCCACAACCATTTATCACTAACTCTAGACCGGATATTCAACTGGGCACTGTGGATATGAAAATGCATACAATACAGTTCCTACCCTCAAAAAATTCAGTCAACAGTGACAACCAAGGTGAAATTTGAGTAAAGTATGTAGTTTAGCTAATAGTGTTGTACCAATGTTAATTTCTTATTTTGATAATTATGCCATGGTTAATATAAGATGTTAACATTAAGGGAAGCTGAGTAAAGGGTGTATGGGAATTCTGTTATCGTTTCTTCTTTTCTGTAAGCCTAAAATTATTTCAACGTAAACAGTTAAAAAAACACAGTCTAAACTTTATATTAATGAATTATTAAATTTCCATCAACACAGCTTTAGAATGGTTTTCAACTAAGAAATCTAATGTGCTTGATATCAATGGATGCATTGCTATGTTGTAATCACACTATCAACAGATGTATTACCATGACAAATAACTGGAGATGTGGAAAGAATGGGTTTTAATGAGACACAGGTTTGTATTTGACTCTTAGATCTTCTAATTATTATCTATGTTCTTTGAGTAGGTTAAATAACCTCTCTAAGACTCAGTTTTCTGATCCATAAAATGGTGATAATAACACTTGTAAAAATTTCTTCATAGCATTCTTCATGGGATTGCATTGGGCCTAGGGTGGGGTAAAGTATTTTAAGAGCAAACGACACAACATATACAAAGCCTGGTACATATATAGAACAACAAATATTAGACCAAATGTCCATGCACACCCATGATATCTGGGGATGCTTATTCTCCATCTTCGTGTTTGTTTCCATGTGGAAGGAGCACCATTACCCTAATCCACTTGCCTGTCTCTGTCCCCTAATTTACTCCAGGGGAGCTGAGCTGACTTATCAGATAGAAGAGCTGGGAATGAGAAATTGTCCTGCAGGGCCCATTCTTTTTCTCTTGGCTAGAAGCCCACATCCAACTCTGCTGATGTAGAGATGCCTGCCCTAGTGGGTGAGCAAGTCTATTCAGGATTGTGTTTCAGGATTAATGGTGACTTGTGCACAAACATTCTTCCATAATACCTTTATCAGCAATCAGGGCGATGCTGTGACCCCTATGTGCCTGTCTTTACGGTTATGGTTCTCAGTTGGCTCAGTATTCAAGTATAAAAAGAACATGAGGCTGGGTGCAGTGGCTCATGCCTGTAATCCTAGCACTTTGGGAGAACAAGGCGGGCAGATCACCTGTGGTCAAGAGTTTCAGACCAGCCGGCCAGCATGGTGCAACCCTGTCTCTACTAAAAATACAAAAATTAGCTGGGCGTGGTGGCAGGCGCCCGTAATCCCAGCTATTTGGGAGGCTGAGGCAGGAGAATTGCCTGAACCCCAGAGGCAGAGGTTTCAGTGAGCCAAGATCGTACCACTGCACTCCAGCCTGGGAGACAGAGTGAGACTTCGTCTCAAAAAAAAAAAAAAGAAAAAAGAAAAAAAAAATGCTTTTATCAGGCCTGTAAAAGACCCCAACAATAACCAAATACCAAATACCTCACTTCTCATGTAATAAAGATCTCTAAGTTTAGAAACATGAAAATAGATATACTCTCGTGACTTTTTATTTTGTTACTATTTGCTCATGATTGACCTGTCACAATGCTCTGCAGAATAAGCTGCTTTGTCCTGCCTCATATCAGCCTCTAAATCCTTGCATTATCTGCTTAATGGTTTAAAGCAGGGTGGATTAGAGGGACATGGAAACCTCTCTGACTCCCACTTTCTTCTCAGCACCTAGAGATGTGGCAACAATCACCTCTGGTTGGCGCTGAATTAAGGTACGTAGCTATGAGTGGCAGTATTTTCTTTGTACAGTCTCATCCCCTCTCAGTTCATTGGATCCCAAAGGAGTGAGAATAGGAAGCTGGAAAGTAAAAGTGATTTCTGTGGTTGTATTTCAAAATATTCCATTTTTCTGAGTCATAATTTGCACAAGAGAAAAAAATGTTAACTCTAAGTAAAAACAGGATTGGTGTTCTAGACTGAAAATGTGATCATGTACATGCACTCAGCTGTTTTTATCTTTATTCAGACATGGTTTATCCATGAACCTTGCCATGGCCTAGAATGAGGCAAAAACAAACAAAAGAAAACAAAACAACAACAACAAAAATGAAAAAAACAAAGACACATACAAAACAACAAAACCCTGCTTTCTAAAAACTAAAATCAATTAAGAAAGAAAAAGAAAATTCTAGCCCTCAAATGACTGAAGGGACCCACTCTTGGCTAAAGGGACCCCAGGCAAAGCCTGGAAGCTAAGTTCATGGCCATGATGGGATGGGGGGTGGGACACACCTCGCTGTAGCCCTTCCTCACTAACTACCATTCAGCTTGCTTCCCTAAGGGCTAAACAGACCCTTTTGAAAGACTCCACATTGGTAATGTTGATTAATGATTTATCTTCCCAGTACAGAACAAAGCTAAAATGAGATTAGTCATTCCTTCACTCCTCCCTGGGATGTCTGCTCCCTCCATTCCCTTTTTCTTCAAATGTTCACCTTATCTTATGTAAAATGTAAACTTACAGGGCACTAATGAAAGTCTCCCAGGTATGTAATCGTTCCTCTCACTGTTGCCTTCTCTTTTTTAAGGAAAATGTATAAATACTAAACCTCCTAAGAACCTCTTTGGGAAAAACAGCCACACAGGCATCCGTAACTTGTCCTCAAGCTGGCTCTCAATAAGCCTCAATGACTGAGATTTATGTCTCAATCACTCATTTTGGTTGTCACAGTGACCAAGGCCACATAAAAAAACACATCCATCTCATCTGTTGACATTTCCTCAAGCATTCATTCAGAGTCTATTAATTTTTATATTAAGCATGACTTGAACATGCTTGATGGTCTGTTTTCTCACTATTAGGAACAGCAATTGGATGAGAAGAAAAATGCTAAAAGCAAGCAAAAAAAAAATAGAGCAAGTTAGTTAGACAGTAAGAGGTATGAGGGATAGTAAAAAGCAACTCCAATAAATATGAAAATACTTGGGCAATTTAGTCTTAGACCAAAAGACTCAGGTACCTTAAGTATCCTATACATATATGCATGTGTGTTTGTGTATATATACATACATGCACGCATATATATGCATGTGTATATATGTGTATATATGTGTATACACACACATATATGCACATGCAAATATTCATTAAAATGCCATTGAGTTGTGTGTTTTCACTTTCATAAGCCTGTTTCTGAGGGTGAGGAAACTGGGCATTGGAGAAGAGAACACGAGATGATGGAAATGGACAGGAGAGCTGGGGTGCCTTGGGTCACCGAGGATTTTTCTGAAGGCTATTTTCTTTACTCTTAAGAAGTTCGAAGCAGGTGATCTGTAAGATTTCTCCTAGCTACAAAACGACTGAAGTCTGGAAATAATCATCAGCATTCAGAGGGAGGTAAGTTTCCACATTAGGTCAAAGAGCCAATTCTCTGTTGGAGACAAATAGATGAAGCTATTAAATTAAACAAGGCCAGGCCAGGCTTGGTGGCTCACGCCAGGAATCTCAGCACTTTGGGAAACCAACGCAGGATGACTTGAGCTCAGGAGTTTGAGACCAGCTTGGGCAACATGGCAAAACTCCAAACTCCATCTCTACAAAAAACAAACAAACAAACAAACAAAAATTAACTGGGTGCGGTGGCAAGCACCTGTGATCCCAGCTACTCAGGAGGCTGAAGTGAGAGGATCTCTTGAGTCTGGGAGGTCAAGGCTGCAGTGAGCTGTGGTCCTGCCACTGCACTCCAGCCTGGGCTACAGAATGAGACTCTGTCTCAAAAATAAATAAAATAAAATAATAAATCAAACAAGACCTTATACAAATGTATTTGCTTCCAATTATCAGCACATTTTAGTTTCAGTGCAAATTGTAGTTATTAAAAGCATGCACTTAGGCCAGTTAGACCTGAGTTTGAATCCTGACTACACTACTCAAAAGCTATCTAAACAGATGAGTTAACTTAACACTCAAAGATTCGGTTATCTCATCGGTAAAATGGAGATAATCATAAATTGTATACATCTTATCAAGGGTGAGAATTAGTGAAACAATGCTAATTAAATGTTTACTATAATGCCACCACCAACACCGTCATCACATCATCTTCAACATAACTTTCTTCCTTCGTCATCGTACTAGGAAGATACAGACCCTTTTTGTTTTATAATTCAGCTGGCAAAGATGCTGTAGTTAAGTGCAAATATTTATTAGATGCAATAAATTGTCAAGCAATAAGTAGTCAGATATGCCTATACATAAGTTCTGTCTTTGATTTCTTGTAGAAAACTGAGTTCATGTTGGCCCCTGCAAGACAGGAGATTCGATTTGAAGAAATGTCAGGGGAAATACTTGTGCATATAAGCAAAGGCTATGTAAGCTATGAAAAAATCATATTTAGAAGGGGAAATGAGATTGCATTCACTTTTAAAATGTCTTTGTTCTCATCTTTTCTTGACAAATTTGCCTCTTGAAGTTATTTAGAAGATTAAAAATTGAATTAAATTGAGTGCTCTTTGCAAGACTTAATTTTTTAATGCAAACTGATTCACTATGTGTGATAAAAGTAAAAGTTAAACAACTATATTTTGCAAAGTAATTTTGAGAATATGTACTGCTGAATTCATTCAAAACTTTTTTATGCTTGTATTTCAGAACCCTCCATATTTCATTAACTAGTAAAACTATCTGTTTTCCCCTAGATGTGAACTTCTGGAGGAAAAAATTCTTACCTTACTCATCTTTGCATTGTTAATATATAAAGTGCCTGGTCCATAATGGAGGCTCACTTTAAAAAAAGGAGAGGGGATTGGTGTATTTTTGTTTAAGGCATATGTTTGCTTTTTCTGAGAGCCTCAAAACAAAAGTGGAAGTTAATTTGAAATTTAGTCTTGAGATGTTTGATATGTTTTTCTTTGTATGCAACTTTTGTGAAAAAATATATTATCAGCGTCAGAAATAGTGACACAGGAATAGCTCAACATGGTAGTGCAGGTTAAAACACTCTTATCCCTCTTATTCTTTCTGCTCTATCTAATGCAGAGATTCTTCGGCTTACTTGTTAGAGGAATTTCTTCCTTTAATGCAAGAGAGTAAATCAGTGGCTGTTTATGAGGCTGTCTTCTTGCTTGTAGATGTGACACTCAAGTTCATTGCCATGTGTAAGCCCTCAAGATGAAAGGCGCTATTGAACTTCAGCACCCTGCTCTTTTCCCAGGAATTCATAATTAGCATTTCCTTTGGAATAGTTTCGATGTCACTTCAAGCTTGTGATGTATTTCAAACAAGGCTCAGGTTAAACAGTCCCCGCCTGAACACTTGGTGGAATGAAAGAAGGAGCATATTACGCAGGTACATCTTCTTTGAAGAGAGTTACTAATTCTTCAAGAGGGCTGCCAGACAGGGCTCCCACATATTGATGAAAACAAAATCACTGCCTTGAAACCTTTCCAGTTCTCTAATGTTCTAAACAATTATGGGAGTTTAATTAAATTAACTTGTAGCTATATTTGCTGGAACTTTACCACAATATCATTACTATTGATTTCATTAAGCCAATAGCTTTACAGAGACACCTTGACTGTAGGCAAAACATTTGTATGAAATAAAGCTAAAACATTTTGTACTCTGTAATTCTGAAAAAGAAATGAATCAATCAAAATTTCAAAAGAAGTTTTCCAACTCTGCATTACAACCACCATTAAGCACAGGCATTTGGAGATATAAATGGGAGACTAAATGGGCAGATTGAATGGCTTTTTTCTATGTGTACATACTTTCAAATTATGGCATGTACTGTCATTTTAAGTGCTAGCTATGAAAATGGGAGAAATGATCACTAAAGTGCTTATTGGATTTCTTGGGCAATTAGGTGGTGGCAGGTTTTCATAATTTAAATCCGCCTGTAATTCTTTTTACTTCAGAAAGCCTTACGAATGCAGAAAATCATTTACACTTCTGAATTCATCAGTGAAAACAGAGACAGTAGAGTCAGTCTCTAATGAAAGTTAAATAAGAATAATGAGATTAAAATTTGCAACACAAACTGTTTTCTTCTGTAATAATTCAATTAAAGCTGCTTCCAATTGATACAATTTTCCCCACGTTACAGTTGATTGCAGTCAGTATCTTAACCCAGAATTAATTACTCTTTTCATATAAAAAAAAACCCTGCCGTTTTCATGAATAATTGACTAAAAATAGAAACTAGTAAAATCTTATTGCATGTAAATCTGTCCTAGTTTATCTTAAATGTAGATTTATTTATTTAAAAAACAATAACTCAGCGAGGCACGGTGGCTCATGCCTGTAATCCCAGCACTTTGGGAAGCTGAGGCAAACGGATCGCCTGAGGTCAGGAGTTTGAGACCAGCCTGGCCAACATGGCGAAATTCCGTCTCTACTAAAAATACAAAAAAATTAGTCAGGTATGGTGGTGGGTGCCCGTAGTCCCAGCTAATCAGGAGGCTGAGGCAGGAGAATCCCTTGAACCCGGGAGGCAGAGGTTGCAGTGAGCCAAGATCATGCAACTGCACTCCAGCCTGGGTGACAGAGCAAGACTCTGTCTCCAAAAAAAAAAAAAAAAAAACACCACACACACACACACACACATAATGACATAACTCATTTGAAAGCTTAGAAGCTTAGAAATTTTATCCTTTTGTGATTTTGCAGAAATAAAGTAGAGGTATTTTTTTTCCAATTTATAGATGTTTCTGCTTTTTTTTTTTTTTAATAAAGCATTTCTCTCATTCATCTCAAGGAATATAACCTCTACTGAAAATAAACAAACAGATAAATAAATAACTATGCTCATTGTATTTGTTGAGATTACTTGGGTTGACAGAATCCCAAATTAAATTGTCATGAACAAAGAAATGTGTGGTAAGTACTGTGGGATGCTTTCTGGAACTCAAAGAGGGTCACATGAGTGGGTCTCACAGGCAGCCCGCCTTTAGGGCATGCTTACTGCCCCTCCGCTCTGCTCCTTGTGGTGATCCCACTATTTCTTCTCGGCCCAGAGTCCTCTCTTAGTTCTTCAATGCACAGAACAGCAAAAATGGCTGCCCTTACTGCTTGGCTTTATAGTTTGTAAAATTAAATAATTCAAACTTAAAGCTGTTGGGACTTTAAATTACGTGAGCTTTGAGAAAAATGTGACTATATGGCCTGAGTCACATAGCATGCAGCTGCAACTCCTGCTTCTCTGATTACAGATTACAGTATGTTACTCTTGCACTGTAGACGATTAGGAAAGGCTGAAAGATGCCATAAATAAGAGTCCATTACACCTCCTTTCAAAATGTCGAATCTGTCTTCCTTGGAATGTAGTAAACTATAATCAATCAAACTCCTGTAACATAATCTAAGAATTGGTCTTGCATGAAAAATGTTGCAACTCTGTTACATTTCTGTCTCTACCCATATAAGTGAAACCTCACCTCCACACTTGGATGCACTAACCCCATTCTTTTGGAGTCTGTGTCACCCAGGTGGTGACAGCCTCAAACTTTGTGCTCAAATAAATTCTAGACTTAATCATATTTTCTGAATCTCATTATTTAATGCTGACAAGTTTATATGAGCCCAAGGAGAAATTCCTTCTCTAATTTCCATACCTGAATTTGGGGGCAAAAACTTGGATTTATAACACTGGAGGTGGAGTTGGAAGGGGTGCTGGGTGGAGAAACCAAAGGCATTCGTTACCACCTTATTCAATGTGAAAACCTGTCGAACAATACATGGATAGAGTTATATAGCAGAAAAAAGTGTAAGAAAAGCAGCCTCAAAAAAATAAGAGTGGGTGGTTGCTGAATAATGAGAAAGAGCCCAAGGGCCGGGCGTGGTGGCTCACGCCTGTAATCGCAGCACTTTGGGAGGCTGAGGTGGGTGGATCACATGTCAGGAGTTCGAGACCAGTTTGGCTAACATGGTGAAACCCGTCTCTACTAAAAATACAAAAATTAGCTGGGCGTAGTGGTGTACACCTGTAATCCCAGCTACTCGGGAGGCTGAGGCAGAAGAATCACTTGAACCCGGGAGGCAGAGGTTGCAGTGAGCTGAGAACATGCCACTGCACTCCAGCTGGGTCAACACAGCGAGACTCCATCTCAAAAAATAAAAATAAAAATAAAAAAGAGCCAAAGAAAGACAAAAATTGATGCAGAAAAGAACATTGGACAGACAAGCCAAACAAGTGAATGAGATTTCACAGCTATGAAAGACAGAAAGAAGGAAGTATCATGACCAAATAAGTCACCTGGTTAATTACACCGTACTCTTTGGCCATGGTAAGTGTTTGCCCTAAGGTAGAAAATGCCAACAGTGCTAAATGTATGTGACAGAGTAACTTAGGTTTCCAGATTTCTCTTTTGTTCCTAGGAGGTATCACTTCTTTAACTCTCAAAAGGGGCCTCATGGCTAATTTTTATTGCAGTCAAAGTTCAGATAGGAGAGTTGTCAATGTCCCCTGAACGATTTGGAAAGGCTTCCTGGGAAAAGTAAGATTAAGCTGATCCTCGAGGGTAGGCAGGATAGAGAGTTATAAAGGAAAGGAGGAGGCAGAGCACATGAATACTTTAATCAATTGCTTCATCTTCGGCGTCAAGATGGGAATGAGTAAGTCTCTTGCACAGAATAATGAATTCTGTCAGAATCCTCCTTTCTGCCTCTCCAACTTGACAATTTTAACCTCTCTGGAAGGTGTCTCGGTAGTCATTCTCAAACACAATTCCACCTTTGCTATCAACTTAGTTCACATACTGCCTGCTTGAAATTCTCTCTTAAATGAACTCCTTACCTCCTGATCCCATTTGAGCTCACATCAGTTCGCTCAAGTAGCAAACCCTAGAATAAACTTGGGAACAAGCCTAAATATTTCATCTCTTGTTTAAAACTTGCATTGGCCTGACAACCCCACGAATTTTCTGTAAGCAAAATGACCAGTCAAATTTGTCCACGATATGACGCCCAACTGTCATTCTAGCCTTATAACTTGCTCCCCACACGCTCAACAATTGCTCCTGCCTGCCTCACCTTCTCACATACTCTTCCTCGCACCAGCTGCGCCCTTCCCTTTTCCATCTGTGCCTGTGGAAATTCAGTTATACTTCTAGGATCATTCCAAAGTGTAATTTCCTACTGACATCTGTCTTTACCTCTCCCCTTACCTCTCTCATCCCAACTGAATATGATCATAGTCCCTGTAAACTACTTGAGATCTTTATTGCTAGTTTACATTTTTTTACTCCACCTTACTTTATATGACTTACATATAAGTTATTTCTTAACAGAAATATCATTCCCTTTAGATTATAAAGGCTCTGGTAATTTGCATTAGTTTTGCTATCTGTGGCATGGTCCATGAGGAATTATCACCCTCCATTTTTTACTCTACATACTTCTTTGCTGTGTTTGTATGTTGTTGTTTTCCTTTTCACCAACAGGATGTATTACTTTTATATTTAATATTATTTTCTATTTGAAATAATTAAGAATTCCGTCCAGGTGCGGTGGCTCACGCCTGTAATCCCAGCACTTTGGGAGGCTGAGGCAGGTGGATCGCCTGAGGTCGGGAGTTTGAGACCAACCTGACGAACATGGTGAAATCCTCTCTGTATTAAAAATACAAAAATTAGCCGGGCTTAGTGTTGAGTGCCTGTTATCCCAGCCACTCAGGAGGCTGAGGCAGAAGAATCGCCTGAACCCGGGAGGCAGAGGTTGCACTGAGCTAAGATCATGCCACTGCACTCCAGTCTGGGCAACAACAGCTAAACTCCATCTCAAAAAAATAATAATAATAATTAAGAATTCCCACTTTAATAGTATTAAAAACTTAAACGTTCTTTATTCAAATGTCTGTTGTAACACATTTGGGGGTTAAATATCTCCAACTGCTCTTTATAATATACTCTCTGTAAACATTCTGTATAATTGCTATTGACTTTCAACAACTAAACTAGTCTACCCCTAAATTATCTCTTTTTTACAGTCTTTTAAATTCAGAGTTAATGAATGAAATTGTTTACATTCCTTTTCTTCTTAGTCACATCTCCAATAATCCTAGAAGTCTGAATCAATAGTTTTATCATCGGCCCCCTTTCAGATGGAGAGACCACAGTTCCTGATAAATGAAAGGCTTCTCTTGGGACTTTTTTTTATTGATGCAGGTGCTTGATTTCAGACAAGCCCTTCTATTCTAGCTTCTGGAATCAACTTGAAATTCAGCAACCTCTCTGTGTAACAAAAATGGACCAATCATTCCTCTAAAAAATAAATGAACAAGGAATACTTAACAAACAAAATAGCTAAAGACAGTCATTGATTTGAATGAAAGAAAAAGGCAGAGAATGCAGAAGATACCTGGGATTCAGCTCATCTCTGAGATTCTGGCAGGAAGGACATGAAAAAAGTCAAAGGGCTCTTGGCGGAGCTTGCCATTTTATTTTATTATTTCACTTTTTTAAATTTTGTTTGATTATTGAGACAGGGTCTCACTCACTTTTTTTTTTTTTTTTTAAGACAGAGTTTCGCTCTGTTTTCCAGGCTGGAGTACAATCATGCGATCTTGGTTTACTGCAGCCTCCACCTCCCGAGTTCAAGCGATTCTCCTGTCCCAGCCTCTTGAATAGCTGGGATTACAAGCGCCCGCCATCATGCCCAGCTAATTTTTGTATTTTTAGTAGAGACAGGGTTTCACCATGTTATCCAGGCTGGTCTCAAACTCCTGACCTCAAGTGATCCACCTGCCTCAGCCTCCCAAAGCTCTGGGGTTACAGGAGTGAGCCACCGCACTTGGCTGAGCTTGCCATTTTAAAACATTCTTACTAAAAGAAAGGGGTCTCACAATACCTCCACGGAGTACAATAGACTTAAAATAGCTTTGAAACGTAAGAATTACGCTAATGTCTCAATTCTTTGATTTAAATCCCAGGTTCTCCTTGTAGCCTTTTATGTCTTTGTTGTTTATAAATTCATACAAATATTTTGGAAGCCACTGAAGTTTCCCAGCATCTTGGGTAATAAATTCTGTATGTAAATTATCTGCTAGTTGAATCCATACCTAGTTCCTATTATTTAATTCATGCCTCATTCAAGCTCAAAAGAAGCCCCACCATCTTACAGTATGAGAATTTAGTGACTAACACCTTGTTTATCCTATTCATGGTATTCATACAACCATAAATGTTGATCCACACTGTCCCATCCTGCTTTTCACGAGCAGCAGACCCAGTCATTCTCATATTTCTGTATAGAGCACATCCTGCTACAATTGTCTGCCCCACTTGATATTTGTAAGGGAAACCTGGCCGAGCCCAGGTACCATGGTTTCCGCTGTAATCTCAGTGCTTTTGAAAGCTGAGGCAGAAGGATTGCTTGAGGCCAGGAGACCAGCCTGGACAACATAACAAGACCCCCATTCTCTACAAGAAAAAAAAAAAGAAAAGACAAGTGTAAAAACAACCCAGTCTATTGATGGCCACTGGGCATCACGGACCTGTTTCCAGATACCTGTGTTACAGATATTCTCCCTTCAACACCTTCACACAGCTCCAGGACTGATGGAGGGAAGAACAGCCTTATGCATGCTTATTTCCATCCTACTCCCACACTGCAAACCAGGGAGTAAGACTGAACATGCACTATGGACTAAAAGCATCTCCGTTAGTCCCATACACTGATTGAAAACAATAAACGTACCCATTGTTGAAAATACGGCTCTGTCATCATGTGTTCGGTGATGCAGAGCCTAGAACATTTCAGAGTATCATGTAGGTGATTCTTCTCTCAATTCTTCCAAGCCTGGTACAGGACTAGTGGCATTCCAAATGCACAGGAGAGAAGTTCATTTATTACACACAATGGATGCCTCAGGTCATTCGAGCTTAATATTCTCATGAAACCTGGGCAGGACCTGTCAGAGTATGAAATGCTCTTTTCAAAGCCACAAGAGACAGCAGTACTCTGCTTCCGCTGAGATGAAACATGAGGACTTTGGATTAAGTGTAGGTAGAAGGGCTAAAAATATATATTTTTAATAATGTGATATCAAGAAATGTTACTTACGTAATTTATTTTTATGGTAACGTACTTATAAAATGCAGCCCAGAGATGTCCCTGGGATGGTTTTAGTAGAGTTCTTGCAGGAGTAATTCAAGGGATGACTTCACAGCCATCACCACCTTATATATGATAGTGCTTTGCCTGGGTCCATCCAGCTGGCTTAGTTCATGAAACAATACCACGTTTCCATCATTTTCAAAATGAAATTAAAAACGGATTATAACCTGAAGGTAGGGCAAAAGCACTTTAAAAGGACAAAAGCATTCTCATGCCAATGAAGAAGATTTATTTCAGGTGTACATACTAAAAATAAATATAAGTATGATGATTTATTTGTCTCAGGTGTTTCATGGTTTTCAAAGTTTTAAAGTGGTTTCTGCAGCTGCTAAATCTGACCTTTTTCTCTGTATAACACTCTTGGTTTACTTATTTTGTACAATGATTTTGAAATTTCCAGTTCCTAGAATTCTTTTGAGATCAATGAGCAAACTGTAGAAGGACAAAAGGAAAAGATTTCTACTTTAATTGTACCCTTGCTAGTGTTGCCGATTCAACGCACTACAACGTTAAGATGGATTTTATTTTTCAGAAGTATCTGAACAGCGATATCGATCTTTCTAACCCACAGAACGGTTAGTTTTAAAGCAGGAAAAATTCAATGTGACTTTTCTGACTTGCCCTTTATATGGGGATTTGGAAGAAACACCTCCCTCTTGCTGGTCCATCTATGAAAGAAGTTTCCGCACAGGACCTAGTTTTAACTATTCATTCATTCCACACGGCTCTCAGGAGAGAAATTAGGGTGAATGGTGGACTACTTCATACAAAATCCCAAGGCAAAGTAAGTCCAAGCCTTGGCACACAAACATATAACTTCCAGTCCAATAACTGGCTCTTTTATATCCACCACAATTGTGTTTTCCCCATGAGTGCCAAGAAAATCAGAATATCTAGTTACCTTCTTCCTGACAATTCTCAATGATCCTATGAAGAAATGAATAAAAAATGAAAAAGTTTGCCTTACTTATTACTAGATGGACTATTATCTTATGGCTAGAACACGAACATCAGAAGGTCATGGCAGTGATGTTGAACTGTTTAAAACTATTTCCCCATTTGGTAAGTTTGGTGAGTGTTAAAGTCTCATAGAGACACCTAGATAGTTTGAAACGCCCTCCATTGAAAGCCAGCAATTTCTACGTGTCTCCACCAGCCAAGAGGACCCTGTAAAGCTTTGCTTTCTATAGCTGGAATAATGAAAAACAGTAGCTTTGTTTTTTATTGTTTGAAAGAAAAAATAAAAATACTGACTATATTTTTAAAACTGCACCTGCTCCCTTAACATTTTGATACTCACATGGATAAACAGCTTTGATAACCTCTGATGTAAAGAATGTGGCCTTTGTTGGCCATGTGCAAATCTCAGGTCTGTCATTTGATGAATGATGTTAGGCAAATAATTCAGCCTCTCCGGGCTGGGTCCTTGTACTCCTTCCTATAAAATGAGAATGCTACTTCCTTGATAAAACATGTACTTTACAGCATATGTTCCCCTTCCTTCTTTCTGTGCAAACTCTGAGATGACACTATTTCTGAGAGTGCAACACTCGGAAATGTGGTGTCTTCTTTTCTCTGTAGCTATTATGACTTTCTTTATTCCCTGCTTATGACACACTCTGTATCACATTGTAGTCATATGTGTATATGTCTTATTTCTTTTGTTCTCTTTTACTGAAAGTTTCTTCAGGATAAATATTGGTTTAATTATACTGGTTTAATCACTGTATCCTGAACAGTACCTTTTGGGAAACTGAGTATACAGAGACAATGGAGAGACCACGTCTGAGCACAGAACTCTGACCCACAGCCCCTGCAACCAGCCTGGGAAGCCAAACCACAGGCTCAGCAGCAGTAAGTCCAAAATGGTCAAGACTCAGGCAATGATAACAAGCTTCCCTAATTTTTGCCTCTGCCTATAACTCTGGATAAACCAGAGAAAGCTAGACACTCCTCAGTCTAGTTACATTAGAAACCCACTTTCAGCTTCCCCATGCAACAACCTCCAGCCAGAGCTCTGTCTCTCTTTCTCTCTCTCTCTCTCTCTGTCTTTTCATTACAGAGCTTTCCCATTCCTCTGCCTGCCTTTGAGTCTTTGCTAGACACAAGTGGTGGTGGATGATTACCTTGCTATAGCAAGTGCTGAATACATACCCTGTCTTTGTTTTCATTTTGGTGACCTTCATTTATTTCCACATTAAAAAAAGAATTCATGTACATCTCACTGCATTCCCAAGAAGAATCTGGGGTAAATCCTTGTCCAAAATTATGTCTTTTATAGAAGCAAAGTCTCTTTCCAGTTCTAATGTTCTGTGACTAATAGATGTTGAGGTCGAATAAAATGCTGATTTGGTAATTAGTTGAACAACTTTTCAGAAATAGATTATTCCTGTGTATACGAATTGTCAAAATAAGTAATTCAAAATCTAAACTGTTGAAACTCTCCCTTATTTTGAGCCCTAAAAGAATATGATTATGGGGCCTGAGTCATGTGACGGGCAGCTGTAACCTAGGCAGCTGTAACCTTTGTTTCTGTGATCATAGATTAGCCTTCTTCCTATATTGTTTTGTAAAATGTTGCAAATGACTGAAGGGCACCAGGGAAGACCCTTCCCCTCTACACTGCTGATCTTCATTACAGATTGACTTTCTTGCCTTTCTCACAGGAGGACTTCACTTGACCATCACATTGTCTAAGATGGAATGCCAAATATACTTTTAAGTTGGAAAGGAAATGAAAACAAGCTTTATAGAAAACAAACTGCGACCAGTCATTACATTGCTGTAACCCATAAACCAGCCTTGTATAGACAATGCTGTAATCCTGTTAAATTTGTTTTCTGCCTACATAAGCAAGACCTTAACTTTTTACTTCTAAGCACTGACCCCATTTCTCTGGAGTCTGTTTTCTGATGGCCATTCCCACCTTTTCACTGGAATAAACTCTTTAAACTAGATCTGATCCTTGCAGTTATTTCAGGTTGACAGAATGGTTTATGCTGAACCTCCGAATTAAGTTGTTGGTTTAAATCTTTATACCTTACAAGTTTTAAAAGACCAAATTAAACTCCCACCACATCATACCCAGCAATATTATACTGCCCAGTTAAGAGCCATAGGTATAAAATTACATTATTTCTTTCAGGAGACATTTATCCTTCTACTAAATATCAGTTCATTTTTTCAAAAATCTACTTGCTCAGCTTTGTGGGAACTGAACACTAAGAATTCTCAATAGGGGAAGAAACAATTGTCTCCCCCACTGTATGTGTATTGATTTGTAACATAATGTGGGGCGACTGGCTTGAGCCTGGCTTCTCCTTCTCTTCTTGCCCGCCCTGGTCCCTTGTTTTGGGATCTGTTTCCCTTGGAGAATATAAAGATTCTTTATCCCACTTCTTGAAAGGCCATCCTTCTCTTTCTAGTTGGTGTTAGGGATGAATTGACATGGACGACAATGACTATGACCTATGTAGGAAATCTGTGAACTGAGTAAGTAGTCATATGAATCCAAATCTTATGTGACCTATTGATACGGTTTAGATTTGTGTCCCCACCCAAATCTCATGTCGAACTGGAGGAGGGGCCTGGTGGGAGGTGATTGGACCATGGGAACGGATTTCCCCCTTGCTGTTCTTATGCCAGTGAGTGAGTTGTCACAAGATTTCATGGGTTAAAAGTGTGTGGCACTTCCTCCAACCCTCTCGGCTCTCTCTTGCCGCCATGTGAAGAAGATGCTTGCTTCCTCTTTGCCTTCTGCCATGACTGTAAGTTTCCTGAGGCCTCCCAGTCATACTTCCTGTGAAGCCTGTGGAACTGTGAGTCACCTAAATCTCTTTTCTTCATAAATTACCCAGTCTCAGGTAGTTCTTTACAGCAGTATGAGAATGGACTAATACATCTATATTTAGGCTACTCTAAAACTTGCATTATACATGTAATTTTAGAAATTTTTATTGTGGAAAATCTTAAACAGATACAAAAATAAATAGAATACACTGAGCCGCAGGTAGTCATCACCCACCTGTAAAAATCTTCAGTTTATTATGCCAATCTATGTTTTAAAAGGAATACCAACTCTCTCTATGAAAGGTATTACTTAGGAAAATGTACCATATATTGGTTTTTCTATTAGTGTGAATTTCCCATGTATACAGTGATTGCTCTCTCCTAGCAGGCTCCAGCTGCTGGCTTCCTGGCCTCCCTTAATGCTGTGGATACCTGTGGCACCAGACCTGGCTTTCCTTAAGGACTTTCTAACTTTTTTATTTCCTATGAGACTCCAAACTTATGAAAAAAAGAGGGTGAGAGACAACAGTTCATATACTAATAAAGTAAAATTTGACCTCTACTTTTACATACATTATTTTAAAAAATTTTTTAATTGACAAATAATAATTATACATAGTCATGGGCTACATAGTGATGTTTCAATACATGTAATGTATAGTGAGTGATCTGGGTAATTAGCATATCCATAATCTAAAACATGTATCAGTTTTTTTTGTGTTGGAAATGTTCAGTATCCTCCTTCTAGCTATTTAAAATTATATAATATATATTATTGTCAACTATAGTCATCTGTCAGTGGTATAGAACACTGTAACTTATTTCTCCCTATATACATTATTTAACACCTAACAACCATGTAATATAGATAATGCAACCATTGTTAATTCCTTTTTAGAGATAAGACAGCTAGGGTTCTGAGAATTAAACCGATAGATTTAAAGTTACACAGTTGCTAAGAAGGGGGCCCCCTATGAGGCAGTATACGGGGGCATATTTGCAAAGCATTACAATGGAAGATTATATTTCAAAAATCAATGCAAAAATGCATGTCAGCTTTCTTTTCAAATAAAATATAAATGTCCTTGAACACAGTCTCCTCTCAGGGGAAATTTGAGGAAAAGACTTATCATGCTGACTATGTTCCATTTGATTGTATAGAATGATACAATCCTTTACATTTCTACCAAGACATTGAAATGCTCCTACTTCAAGTTCTGACTGTTCACATGCATTCTCTGGGAACTGCTGCCTGGATTTACAGGATTTTTTAAACTATGCAGAACCTACATCATTCAATCTATATGGCAGTTATTGAAATAAACATTTAATGACTCTAAATACCTCACTAAAGTAGCTAGTATTTATTGTGAATCTGCCATGTAGAAGTGCTGAACGCCTACTGTGGATTGTGGATGGTGACGGGAAAGGAGATAAGGAATGACTTCCCCTGGAAGGGATCTTTGATTTGTGCTTTGAACACTGAGTGCAGATCAGATAAACTGAGTGGAGGGACGTAAGCAGAACTGCAGCAATGAGAAAACTCCAGGTTAATTTGACTAGAACAGATTGTTTGCAGAGTGGTATCTGTGGGATAAAGTGGAAGAATGTAATGTACAGGCTTGAGTGGAAATGGAACGTGGATAACAAAGAAGAAACAACCCTAGGAAAAAGTAAAGTTGCAATATAATTCATATCAGATTAATCTAAGATCAGTGTGGAGAAGCAAACAAAGACATAAAGGACCTTGTGTAAGAAATCAGACAATGGCACTGGGGACAATAGCCAGTGATGCAGAGAATCAAGGAATATAAGCGTGAAGTCAGAATCCAGGCATAGGCTGGAGTAACACAACCCTTTCCTGCAAAAGCTGTAAAACTTTTGATAGCAATCTGCACTAAAATAAACATTTTTCATCATGACCCAGCACATACATGTGTATTCCGACATACAGAGATTTAATTGAAACAAAAGTTTTACAAAACAATAGGTATTATTTCTATGGTAGTGAAGCCTACTATTTTTATTCTCTTCTATTAAATAAAAATTAAAATAGGTTTTACCACCTTCTTAAATGTTTTTACAACCCACAACTGGAACATGATTCAACCAACAGTTTGGAAGAGATTATTGGGTACATTCCATGAGGAAATAAACGTACGCAAGAAGTTTCCATCCTACATGGATGCAGCTGGAAACCATCATTCTCAGCAAACTATAGCAAGAACAGAAAACCAAACACCACATGTTCTCACTCGTAGGTGGGAATTGAACAATGAGATCGCTTGGATACAGAAAGGGGAAAATCACACACCAGGGCCTATTATGGGGATTGGAGAGGGGAGAGGGATAGCATTAGGAGATATACTTAATGTAAATGACGAGTTAATGGGTGCAGCACACCAACATGGCACATGTATACATATGTAACAAACCTGCATGTTGTGCACATGTACCCTAGAACTTAAAGTATAATAAAAATAAAATAAATAAATAAATAAATAAAAGAAGTTTCCATCCTTAAGATCCACCCAATTAAACAATTAAGCAAACCAACCAACTCCCAGTCCTCCTCTGGCAACCACCTTATCGCATTTTATTTAGTGCCAAACCCTTGCCTTCCGCAAAGAGTTGTCTAACCTCATAGTTCTAAAATGTTTTCATTTTAGGTTTACGCCTTTAAAAATTATTGAGACCTCCAAAGATATTTTTAAAAAATAAAATAGGCTATATCTATTAATATTTACCAATTTTGACTAAAAATAGAACTACCATTTGACCCTGCGGTCCTACTACTGGGTATTCACCCAAGGAAATCATGTTATAGTAGAAAAAAGACACTTGCACTCACAGGTTCATCACAGCACTATTTCCAATAGCAAAGTCACGGAACTAACTTAAGTGTTCATCAACTGAACTGAATAAAGAAAACGTGATATACAAACACCGTGGAATACTACACAGTCATAGAAAAGAATGAAATTACGTCCTTCACAGCAACATGGAAGAGAGGGGGCCATTATCCTAAGTGAACTAACTTAGAAACAGAAAACCAAATACCTTTTGTTCTCACTTATAAGTGAGAGCTCAACAATGGGTACACATAGACATAAAGATGAAAATATAATAGACACTAAGGACTCCAAAAGGAGGGGAGGAGGCTGAGGGTTGAAAAATTACCGATTGAATACAATGATCACTCTTTGAGCCAGGCGTACACTAGAAGCCTCCTCTCATCAGTACGCAATATACCCATTTAACAAACATGCACATGCTCCCCCAAAATGTAAAATAAAATAAAACAATTAAAAATGGAAAATTTACCAGCTATGAAATAAAGAATTAAAATAATCAGTAAAAATACATATTGTGTCATTAAAATTACAATAATAAGTACGTTACATGGTAACATGAATATCTATCACAAATAACTTTATTTCTCAAAACATATTTGGTAAGAGGGATGACGTTATTTTACAGTTTTGCAAGTCTCTTCAATGTTTGGCTTGGAAGACAGCTGGATTTTCACATCTATTTCTGCATTCAATCAGTTGCAATATGTTGCTTTAGTTGAAGAAAATCCATCCTTGCACAGAAAATGCTTTGAAAAGGGAGGGATTTTTAGTAACCTCATCAGACAATTAATGATACTCTTCTCTGCTACGATACCAAAACTCCACAAGTAGTAGTCAATGACTACCTGAGATGTAGAATCTGAAACTTTTAACAATGAACTTTTCATACTCCTACTGTATTAAAATTCCTTTGCCTATTTTGGACTTTGAATGGATCTTTTTACCCAGGAATGGCATGTACTGATGACTTGGAAAATACTGATTCACTGAATTATGCAGATCTCGTAAATGCTGACACAATTCATCATACAATATCCGAATGACATTTATTAATATCACCACTGATACATTGAAAAAAGCCTTTTGCTATTGGAAAGTTCCCAGGCTCATCATGACAATTACAAGAATTCCAAAATTATAACTTTCACTCAAAATGTGTTATTGGCAACTAATACTGTCAGTTGTTTTCCTTGAAATGACAGTCTTATTTTTTTTCCATTAAAAAAGTCTGCCAAATATTCATTTCTAAAACAGCAGAGCTTGTCTTTCAGTTATTCTCGCAAGTAACAATGACTAGCCCAGTTTGCAACTCAAATAATAGCACATCACACTTTCCTATGCAGCCTTGATCTCTTCAAAGCCATCTTCCACACTGTGGTCTGAGTGGTGTGTTGTAAGTAAATCTCCTCATTTTTCTCTCTTATTGAAAATACTTTTGATTTTCTCTTTTGTCTTTAGGATAAAGCTCAAAGTACGTGGCATATTATGAGGTCCTCCACATCCTCAATGCAATCCCCATCCTTCCCACACTGGAGTTTTTAATCATTTTCCCAGGTGAGCCATCCTCATGCCTGCCTACCTGGTGAACATGGGCTTACCCTGCAAGATTCTGCTCAAGTTCAGGGGCTTTGAGGAGCCTTTTCTCACACACCTTGATCTCTACATACCACTATCATCATAGGTCTATTATCAGTTAATGTTGTATTTGTATTTTTTTGTTGTTGTTTTGTTTTAGAGACAGAGTCTTGCTCTGTTGCCCAGGCTGGAGTGCAGTGGCACGATCACAGTTCACTACAGCCTGGAACTCCAGGATTCAAGCAATCTTCCCGCCTCAGTCTCTCGAGTAGCTGGGACTAGATGTGCACCACTATGCCTGGCTAATTCTTATCTTTTGTAGAGATGGAGTCTTGCTATGTTGCACAAGCTGGTCTCGAACTCCTGGGCTCAGGTGATCCACCTGCCTCATCTTCCCAGTGTGGGATTACAGGCATGAGCCACCGCGCCCGGCCTAAACTGTGAAATTCTTACGGGTGGAAATTGTGTACTGTACAAAGATCTTTTTACCAGTACACATATGTGTCCAAAATGATCTCAGGCCTAGAAAAACCAAGGCCTCTAGATAGAGAGGAAAATAGGGAAACAAGCTGACAAGGGTCACTCCTGATAGCCCAGCAGCAGGCTATGGAGTTTGGTGCCCATAGTTTAAGAAATGGAGGATAGAGGGTTTAGAGCAGAGGTGCACGAGTGAGGCACATTTTAAATAGGTTAAGTAAGCCTGCTTCACACTGCAATTTGGACTTTGGAGAAAGACTCAAGGCGAGGACACCATACCTATATTTAGACCCCAGAAGAAGGCTTTGCTCCAGGTCTAACAGGTTATCTCTCCATGAATACTTCTCTCCAGATTATGACCTCACTAACTCCTTACCCCATTACTCCCCCTGCCTGGGCTCCTGACTCTGAAGATTGCTTCACAGATTTTGACAGTAAATAGATGACATCAGGAAAAGGAATTCAGAGACCAAATTGTTTTTAAAATACTGGGTGAAAAAAAGTATTGGACAGATGTCAAAAACCTTCCAGAGGTTTTACATTTCTAACTTGCTCCAAATATCTCTAAAAAGGAATTACGGTTTGCAGTGCTTCCAAAACAGCATAGCTGCAGCAACTTGTTCTGCAGGAGAATTTCAAGGGCTAAGGTTTAGTGGTGTATACCTGGGAGAGACCTTGAGGTATGCATGGGTCTAGGTCGAGCGACGAAAGGACAACAAAAGGAAAAGGAACAAAAACAAAATGCCTAAAGAGCAGCAAAAACAAAATCATCACTTGAAAACTTGTTTGAATATGTATGTTATAACTGGTGTAGACTTACATAAAAGGTGACAAGCTATGGCTTGGCTTTCCAGTATAACATGTCTAGGAGTGAGGGTGGATGACAGAGTGTGTTGTTTGGAAGCTTATAGGAGAATATACGACTCTAAATTTCTTATCATGATAAACTTGCAACTTTGAGGTTTAGAGAAGAAAGAGTTTATATATATGCTAGTCTATCCACCTGTGCTGCAAGTGTTAATTCTTTTTTTTTTTTTTTTTTGAGACAGGGTTTCACTGCGTCACCCAAGCTAGAGTGCAGTGGCAAGATCATGGCTCACTGCAGCCTCAACCTCCCAGCTCAAGCAGATTCTCCTCCCTCGTAGCTGGGACCACAGGTGCGTGATACCACACCTGGCTAACTCTTAAATTTTTTGTAGAGATGAAGTCTTTGCTGCACAGGCTGGTTTCAAACTCCCGGGCTTAAGCAATTCTCCCGTCTTGGCCTCCCAAAATGCTGGGATTACAGGCATGAGCCACTGTGCCTGGCCTTAATTCTTTTTTTGAAGGTAATTATTAAGTTCTGTTCTAAGACAGCTTTATTACTTTTTTGAAAAATCACTTATACATTGCTTTTGTTATGCAAATGCAGCTGCCATCTTCAGTGAAATTGTTCAGTGGGTTCACATAAAAGTAATTCAACCCTTGGCACTTCATTCATCCTGCTGGCAAGCTGAAGGAGTAGAGAGTGAAAAAGTAAATGAATATGTGATCTGTAGTTAGTACTTATACCTTCTACTTAGCTTTCTCACTATTCTCTGCCATCTGGATGCCTAGTGTGTACCACAGATTCTCCTTGACTCGACCACAGGGTTATGTCCTGATAAACTCATCATAAGTTGAAAATATTGTAAGTAAAAATGCATGTAATACACCTAACTGGCTGGGCATGGTGTCTCATGCCTGTAATCCCAGCACTTTGGGAGGCTCAAGCTGGTGGATCACCTGAGATCAGGAGTTCGAGACCAGCTTGACTAACATGGTGAAACCCCATCTCTACTAAATACAAAAATTAGCCAGGCATGGTGGCACATGCCTGTAATCCTAGCTACTTGGGAGGCTGACACAGGAGACTTGCTTGAACCCGGGAGGCAGAGATTGCAGTGAGCTGAAATTGCGCCACTGCACTCTAGCCTGGGCAACAAGAGGAAACTCCATCACAAAGAAAAACAAAACAAAACAAAACAAAACAAACAAACAAAAAACACCTAACCTACCAAACATCATAGCTTAGCCTCGTCTCACCTTAACTGTGCTCAGAGCACTTACATTAGCCTACAGTTTGACAAAATAATCTAAGACAAAGCCTATTTTATAATAAAGTGTTGAATGTCCCACTTGATTTATTGACTCCTATGCTGAAAGTGAAAAACACAGTGATCATACGGGTAGTCAAAATATGGTTTCTACTGAATGTGTATCTCTTTCACACCGCGGTCTAGTTGAAAAATCCTAAGTGGAACCACATTAAGTTGGGGACCATCTGTAAACATTAGGTGCTTGATAAGTGATTGTCAGACATGTGAATAAATGAAGAAAAGTTCCTGCTTTACTGCAATCACAGAGAACTCTGGAATTCAACATAGCTACTCTCACAAGTGCTCAGGAACCCTAGAGGACATAAACAGGGGTGGTGTCAATCAGGGCTTTTTGATGACTTGCCCCAGAGCCTGCCCTGCTGCAGTCCCCAGATCCTTAGCCTCAGCAACACCCTTGGCTCTGAGGCCTTCCGTCTGGCTGGATTAACAGCTCCCTCTTTTTCATCACTCATTCATTATTTAATCAGCCTATCTACCTCACCAAGGCCTCCCCAACCCAGCTGCTCCTTTCTGTCTATAAAATAACTGCCTTAGTTCAGGCAGTTATGGCTGGATGAAACAGAGACAATGCCACTATTCCCACAATTCTAATTATGACCGACACCCTGGCAAGTGGATTCTCCCTTAGAAATAATCAACCAAAGCTCAGGGGCAATAAAATAGAACATGGGCCGGGCACGGTGGCTCACGCCTGTAATCCCAGCACTTTGGGATGCCAAGGCGGGTGGATCACCTGAGGTCGGGAGTTTGAGACCAGCCTGACCAACATGGTGAAATCCCGTCTCTACTAAAAATACAAAAATTAGCCGGATGTGGTGGTGCATGCCTGTAATCCCAGCTACTCGGGAGGCTAAAGGAGGAGACTTGCTTGAACCCGGGAGGTGGAGGTTGTGGAGCTGAGATTGCACCATTGCATTCCAGCCTGAGCAACAAGAGTGAAACTCCATTTCAAAAAAAGAAAAAAAAGAAAAGAAAAGAGGCTTTAGGTTTTAGCATCAAATAAGCCCAGAATAATGCTCAACCCAGAATGATGCAGACCTGTGCCCCAGTCGTGGTATCACGGGACTGGGCATCCCCCACCATGCTGTCCACCCTCATCTTAGAAGAGGGCCTGCCCCTGGAGAAGCAGGAGAACGTGTTCCCCTTGGGGAATGCTTGACCAAAAGAGGAAGAAAAATGAACCAAACATACTCAGATATTTTTCTGAAAGTTACTGATGAACTGAATCACTCCAATTTCCCAGGTCAAGGGTTAATAAAGGGGTGGGGCTAAGCCAGGGATGTGCTTAAAGTGTATCCCTCTTAAGAAGAACCAGGATGGCATGGTAGCTGAAGCCGCTGCTTCCAGCTCTTTGGGAGGCTGAGGCGGGAGGATTGCTTGAGACCAGGAGTTCAAGATCAGTCTGGGCAACATTAGTGAGACCCCATCTCCAGCAAAAAAAAAAAAAAAAATTAACCAGGCATAGTGCTGCACGCCTATAGTCCCAGCTACTTGGGAGGCTAAAGTGGGAGGATCGCTTGAGCCCAGGAGGTTGAGGCTGCAGTGAAGTCCATTGCACCACTGCACTCCAGCCTGGGTGACAGAGTGAGACCTTGTCTCTTTGAAAAAAATAAAAAAGAAAGAAAAGAAGAACCAGAAAATGCATTTTTGTTTTCCTCTATCAAGCTTTATAAAAGCATTAGTCAATAGATGGAAGAGTGGTTTTGAGGACAGCCCTATTCCCTCTTAAGGCTGGGATAGAGGGTTAGGGGTGGCGTTCAAAAGAAAACTTCTACCTTTAATACGAGGCAGCTGTATTGAAACTGTGGAGGCACTAGATGGAAGCCAGCAGTAATGCTTTGGAACCAATCTGGGCTTCCTGCAGAGTGGTGTCTGCTGGGACCTGAATCATGGCAGGAGATGCCCAGTGCATGGGGCCCATTTGGTCACCAGCAGAAAAAGGAAGGGCCCCCTGGGAGCTGAGCCTATTGTGTGGGCACCGCACGTGAGACATATCTCGGGACCTCCCAGGAGAGCTAGGGCAGTAGTGATTGGACACTGCAGGGGCTGCAGGTAGGCAGAGGTAAAGGCCAGCGAACTTGTTACTCATCAGTGGATTCTCTCTGTACTAACTGCTGAGGCCTCAAGAAACTTGGTTATATACAGAAGTGTGAGGCCTCCCTCGAAGCGTAAAGCATTTGCTCCCTCCCAAGACATTAGGCAGAAAATACCACTTGGGGCGGCAAATCGTTTTGCATGGTCATGCCTTTTTACTTCACGACTGTAACCCAGACGTCAGCTGGAGACTCCGTGTCCTCATGGTGTATGTAGGATTGCTTGGACCCTCCCATTGGACAGTGTGAAGAAGTCTTAAGCCAACTGGATATTTGTGGCCATTCTTTTCATGGCTCAGCTGTATCCACACAGGCAGTCATTTTCTGTGCCTGCACCTTGCAGAGTCCACACTCAGTTCTTCCACTAGTCTCTGTAACGACGCTACTAGCTCTAAGCATTCTATGAGGTTTCCTAGAATCCATGTAATATTTAAGGGGATAACAATGAGAGGGCTGTATCTCACTGCACAATATTCCAATTTCTCTAGGTCCTTGACCCCTTTTCCTCCAGTCATCCAGATACCTGACATGCACAAAGACATGGGGACACACACACACACACTGAACTCATCCTCCCCTCAATCCACAGAAAACCGAGGGTTCCTCCTCTGATCTCCCACAGCATCATCCCTCCCACTCAGCTTTCAGCTTCTATCCTAAATATGCTCTGCAAGGAATTTTCCCAACAAAGGCACTTCTCTAGTTAGACAAAATTATCATGCCAGTTGCTAAAAAAATAAAACACTCTCTTTGTCCAAACTAATTTAGACGCATAGTAGGTGCTTAGAAAATAATAAGTGTGTAAATATTTATTACTCTAAGTAAGGTCCTCTTCAGGGTGACCCCGACAGAAGCAGCCTGGGGCTGAGATACTCCCCATCTAGTTTATAAAGGATAAGGACAGGCATACATTAAATCCCTTTTTCTACCTCGATCTTATTTCCTCTTAGGAATTGAAAGTGCTTTCAGACATTATTTCAGTAATCCTTGCAGCTTCTCCCGATGAGAGGGAAAAATGCCCTTATCTCTAACGCGCAGAGGGAGCCAGGAGAGACAGAAGTTCAGTGACTCCGAAGGTTGCCCACGGGGAGCACAGAGAAGCAGCTAAGCTGGGACCTGGAGTCTTGGTGACCCCTTTCTAGGGTTACAAGATAATGTTGCCTTACAAAGAGTTTCAAATGTGGCTGCTTTTGCTCTTTAAAATGGGACTAATCGAGGTTTCCCATTTATATTTATCTATTTATTTATTTATTTATTTTTTGTTTATTATTATTTTGAGACAGAGTTTTGCTCTTGTTGCCAGGCTGGAGTGCAGTGGTGCGATCTTGGCTCACCACAACCTCCACCTCCTGGGTTCAAGTGATTCTCCTGCCTCAGCCTCCTGAGTAGCTGGGATTACAGGCATGCACCACCACGCCTGGCTAATTTTGTATTTTTAGTAGAGATGGGGTTTCTCCATGTTGGTCAGGCTGGTCTCGAACTCCCGACCTCAGGTGATCCACCCGCCTCGGCCTCCCAAAGTGCTGGGATTACAGGTACAAGCCACCATGCCCAGCTCCTTTACATTTATTGAGCAGTAATGGGGCACAGGAGTTCATGCAACGGGCTCTAGAGCAAGGCTGCTTGGGTCAAATGTACAGCTCTGCTACTCTCTAGTTTCTGACCTTGGGAAAGTTACTCAGCATTTTGTTGCCTCAGCCTCAGCATCTGAAAAATAGATGTGCTAAATACAACAGTATCCTTCTCATGGAGTTATTATGAGGATCAAATGAGTTTACCCCTCCTACCTCCAGCCCCCCATACACCCACTAGAGAGCGTAGGAAAGTGCCTGGTACAGAGAAATGCTACATAAATGTTAGCTATAATTATTTCTCCTTTTCAAATTGTGCATTCTTTATTTAGCAACCTTAGTTGATTTTTTTTTTTTTTCTTTTTGGTCTAGGTGACAGCATTGCCTAACTATAGAAACCAACCTTATAGAGTCCTAAGCATATAATTAAACCTAATATATCACCATACTATTGTTCACTTCTTCTTTCCTTCCTTCCTTCATTCCAGAAACATTTTCCAAGTGCCTACTATGTGAAAGGTACAGTATTAGATTAGGTACAGTAGTAAAGGTAATTTAGAAGATAAATTTGGCCTTAGCATCTTATGGTCTAAGGAGAATATGTACATAAATGTTTAAATTTCAATTCAATGTCAAGGTAATATCATAGAAAGAGTCTAGAAGAAGCAGCATCTAATTCTGCTTGATACTATCAGAACGCCTTACCTGAGGAAGTAACTGAGTCTTGAAGAATAAATAGGAGTTATTCTAACAAATAAAAAGTCCTTGAAATGTTTGGGCAATTTTTTCAGAATACATATTTTTTTAAGCTCACATACAACAATTATAAAAAGTAACCATATATTAGTCATAAAGCATGTCTCAACACATTTTAAAGATTGAAGTCATATAGAAAGCACAATTCTATTAAACTAAAAATAAACTACTAAATCAGTCAATAATCCCTACCTGACAGCCACTTACAAATAACTTT
This sequence comes from Macaca nemestrina, assembly GCF_043159975.1. NCBI lineage: Eukaryota > Metazoa > Chordata > Mammalia > Primates > Cercopithecidae > Macaca > Macaca nemestrina. The sequence goes on along the minus strand of NC_092125.1, from coordinate 8,050,995 downwards.
CCATTTTATCAGTTGAAATTAATAGAAGTTTAAATAGTGTTGACTACAAATATTAGTATATAGATATATGTATTTGATGTAAAAACATAGTTTTGGAGATTGTTCTCTACAAATGATGTAGCATATTTCAGAAAGATAAGAGGATGATAAATTTCAACCAAAAATAATAACATTGAGTTTTTAAAGTATACTTGAAAAAAAAGTACAGTTGAATAGATTTGAAGAGGAAATATAGAGCAGTATGTTATCTAAAAAGTTCAGAAAATGGGCCGGGCGTGTGGCTCATGCCTGTAATCCCAGCACTTTGGGAGGCCAAGGTGGGTGGATCACGAGGTCAAGAGATCAAGACCATCCTGGCTAACATGGTGAAACCCTGTCTCTACTAAAAACACAAAAAATTAGCCGGGTGTGGTGATGGGCGCCTAAAGGTCCTAGCTACTCAGGAGGCTGAGGCAGGAGAATGGTGTGAACTTGGGAGGTAGAGGTTGCAGTGAGCTGAGATCATGCCACTGCACTCCAGCCTGGGCCACAGAGCGAGATCTCACCTCAATAAAAAAGTTCAAAAAATGGCCAGGTGTGGTGGCTCACGCTTGTAATCCCAGCACTTTGGGAGGCCGAGGTGGGCAGATCACTTGACATCAGGAGTTTGAGACCAACCTGGCTAACATGGTAAAACCCTGTCTCTACTAAAAATACAAAAATTTACTTGGCATGGTGGCGGTGCTCGCATGTATGCATCTTATGGTCTAAGGAGAATATGTACATAAATGTTTAAATTTATGCTCGCATGTAGTCCTAGCTACTGGGGAGGCTAAGCCTCGAGAATCGCTTGAACCCGGGATGGAGGTTACAGTGAGCCGAGATCGTGCCACTGCACTCCAGCCTGGGTAACAGAGCGAGACTCCATCTCAAAATAAATAAATAAATTTTAAAAGTTCAGAAAATATTTTGTAATGTCAAAAATATAAATTACACAGTATATGTATATATGTAAATATATACAAATAATTTACATCTCTATAAAATATTTCAAAATTATTTTATAAAGCAACTTCCCAGAAATTGAGTATTTAAATGCTATTTGGATATGCAGAATAATAGGCAAAAAAGACCTCTTCAGAGGAATCAGTAGGGAATTTCATATAAAGGGTGATAACTCTTAAGATATTTTAGCTTTGGATTAATTTACATTTCCCTATCCCATAATGATATGCTCCTTTGGGGCTAGAAAGAAAGCAGACTAAATACCAGTTGAACAACTAAATTGATTGTTATATTGATATTCCTTCTTCAAAATGTTAACAGGACAACTACTATTTATACACAACTAGCATGGAGGAGAGACGTAATTAAACATAACTTTAGATAATTTCTCCAAATTATACTTCTCTAACATTTTGAAAAAGTTTTTAACACAGAAGTGATATAAAAACAGGTGAGCTTCTTACTCTCAGTCTCCATGCTATAAGTAACACTGAAATTCACCGTAAGATTTTCTTGCAAAATGCCATAAATGACCTTGTGTGTTCAAGTGTACCACTGAGGGGATATTGGCTGTTAGAAACAAACAACAAATAAAACGGAACTCAAAACACTTCAAGCAATAAAGGGTTTTTTGTTTGTTTTTAAATTTCACAAAATGAAGTAAAGTCCCGAGGCAGGATGATTTCAGATTTGGTTAAGTCAGATTCTTTCCGTATTTTGACTCTACATCACCGGCATGGGACCTTCCCAGCCACAACACTGACACATTTTTACATGCTTGTGCTCAAAGACAAAAATAGCGTCAATCTCTTACTTTTCCTTTCTTTAAGTAGCAAAAAAGCATTGCCAGCACCCTCACAGAAGAAATCTTTTTAGGTCACATCAGCTAGAGTTGGGTTAAGTATATTTTAGAAGCCAATAATCACTGGCAGAGAGAATAAAACAGACATAATCAACCCCCCAAAGAGCAGTAGTTCTCAAACTTGAGTGCACACCACAGTTACTTGGAGAGCTTATTAAAAGAGATGCCCCATGAGTTTGTATTTCCAAAAAAGTTCCAGGTATTACTGATGCTGCTGGTCCTTCTACAACCCCCCTGCACTGCCCTAAAGCACGTGGGAGCATCTTAGCAAAGGGGTGGGGGAGGTGACTCAGGTAATCAACCAAAGTGCATCTGAGATCTAACATTATTTTAAAATTACTTTTCAAGAATTCCTATTACATCAAATTAAAGATGTAACTGAGTGTCTTCTGAGTATTTTAGAATTGCAAATTTTGATATTCTATCATCACTATGCTCCACTTCTCTGAAGCTATTACTAGGGCAAGGATATAGTGAGAAAGTTTCTGTCACTGCTAAACAACTGCATCCTTCAGTTTGCAATGCGTCATTGTAGATGGAGCTATTAAACTTCTATGTGGCATGAAAATGGTTTGGCTAACTTTAAAAAGGAGAAAAAAATGGAAGTGGAGGTTAGAATTTTTCTAGCCCAGCAAGAACCCACTTGGTAACCACTTTTAGATAAAAAGCCCAAAAATAGTATACTTCACTAGATGTTCCTTTAATTTTCCAAGGATAATTTGAGAGTCAACTACCTATTTTAAGTGATTCACATCAATTTTTTTTTTTTTAATTTACTAGGCTCTGAACCAATGCTTTTAATTGTATGATGGACCATTGTTCATTTCCTCTTTTATAAGAACTAGGATGATTTTGACACATTAAAAAAATGTCCTGGAATGAATTTGCTATTCTGCTTGGCAACATTTAGGAAGTAAATACTGCTACAAATCCTTTAGGTAGCTTTCAATTGTCCATGTCTGTTAGTGAGAAGAGGGACAATAAGAAAAATTCTAAGGTCAAATTCACTCATCCTTTATGCCAAAAAAAAGTATTTCTGAGTTGATAACTCTAAAATCTTTTTCTAAGTAGGGACAAAAACTACTAATAACAAACAGTGGAAAACATACTGAACTAAAACACAAAATATCTGAATTTTACAGGTCACTTGACTTCCCTGAGCATTGCTTTCCTTATCTGAACCATTAAAGGTTAGATTTGGTGTTTGGGTTCCTTTTTATTTTTTTAACATCCCTTCCAGATATAATCTAAAGGTGACAACTCCTTTCTCTGTCCTATCCATCTTTGATGATATGCATTAATAACAGTTAAAGGCAAAATAATAGGATAAAAGGTTTAATTACAAAAAAAAAAGAAAAAAAAAAAACCACAAGAGGCCAGATAATTCTACTCTGGAAGAATTGGCTGTAACATCATGATGATGGCAGCAATTTAGAAAGCCACATTAACTTTGTTACAGATACTTATTTAATGCCGATTTGAAGAATGACGTCTTTATGCCAATGACATGATTCATTTTTTTTAAAATGAGTAAAATACATTTTTCTCCATTAGACTTTACTCTCTGTACCTTGAAAATAAAAATACCTTCCAGTGTCATGCATGAGTCATACTGATTCTCGAATTAAACTAAACACCATAGCACATAGGAAAAAAAAAAGCCAAATGACTATTTAGAAATGTGAGGGAATTTCAATGTCTACTCATTTACTTGAATCTAATCACTAAGATGAGGATGTTATTTCACTCTTTTTAGAACAATAGTTTTCCGACTTGAATTTGCATCAGAATTACCAACAGGGCTAGTAAAAACAGATAGCTGGACCCAACTTCCAGAGTTGCCAAGTCAGTAGGACCATGTAGAGCCTGAAAATTTGCATTTTTAACAATTTCTCAGGCTACACTGGCTGATGTTGCTGGTTCGGAACCACACTTTGAGAACTACTGTTTCTAGAAGACTGGTAAAAGTTGGTGGGTGTAAGAAAGATATTCATTTTAGACATATGTCTGGGAGTTGGGGGCAAAGTAGACAAGTATTTAAAAAGCAAAAATGAGAGGCACCTGAACTGTTATGCATTTACCAGAATTTTCTCTCATAACATTGCAGCTTTCACTGTCCTCTTTCCTTTTTACTATTCTAAATCAAAACATTACAAATGTACAAGCTGGAACTGATTATGCATAATAGCTGATGTTACTTCACTGATTAAAAAAAAAAAGAAAGCAATAAACTTTGGCTCCCTCTGCAAGTTGCCCATAATAAAATGCAGAGGAAATATTTATTAATCAAGCAGAGACTGAAAGACATTTTGTTAATGGTCTGCCTCATCACATCAGCTCGAATCACATTACACATCCTGTTAAGAAGAGATGATGCTTAAAAATACAGAAAACTAAATGTGGCATTATCATTCATCCCAACTGGAAAATGTGATGGATTGGCCTTAATAGAGAGAAAGACTGGTAGTCTATTAGTGTGGTATGTCCCTCAAAGGACCGCCAGGCTCCAAGAGCCAAGGATTCCGATCACTTTTTCGTTAATGAGAGGCTCCCATAAATACAATTTAATCCTCTTTGAAAGCCTGAAGGCAATTTTATACTTGTACTTAACGTGGCATACACAGAAATCATTAAAATATAAAAGAACTGGGCAGGGAGGTCTAATTTTTTTCCAGGTGGCCATGCATCAGAATTGTGTTAGAATTTAACATGGATTTGATTGAATGATTCTCCGGAGCCCAGAGAACTGTTTAATCATGTATCCACTCAATATTCATTTATGGAGCACCTATGCTGGGCCAGAGGTACCATGAGTGGGGATGACAGGATGGGACAGATAGGACCCCTGTCCCCATGCAGTTTACAGGCTATATCAGTAATTAACAAGAACTAAAACACTTGGCAAAGAGTGATGCTTCCATCAATGTTCGTTTAAATTAAAGGGAAAAAACAAATCGCACAATGAAATAATCAAACACAGTTGTCACAAGTGCAGGACACCATGAAAGCCCATGACACATATCTAGGAGAAGAGGTACTTCCATTTTTTTGAGGGGGGGATACATTAGCCTTAAAGTTCACAGAATAAATGCAATCTCAAAGTTAATAAATGGGTTTTACTGTTAAAGTCTGTCAATAATTCAACTTATTATTTATTTATTTATTTATTTATTTATTTATTTATTTATTTATTTTAGATGGAGTCTAGCTCTGTCACCCAGGCTGGAGTGCAGTGGCGCGATCTCCACTCACTGCAAACTCCGCCTCCCGGGTTCCCACCATTCTCCTGCCTCAGCCTCCGGAGTAGCTGGGACTATAGGCGCCGCCACCACATCCGGCTAATTATTTATATTTTTAGTAGAGATGGGGTTTCACCGTGTTAGCCAGAATGGTGTTGATCTCCTGACCTCATGATCCACCTGCCTCGGCCTCCCAAAGTGCTGGGATTATAAGCGTGAGCCACCGCACCCAGCAATTCAACTTATTAATACCAGAATACATTTTCTACAGAAAAAGTTGTGGAAAATAGTGATATAAGGGTATTGTAGTACATTGTAAAAATTACAATACAACTGAAATGCTTTTTATTTACATTCATAAAGAATAGAAAATGTAATTATAAGAAATAAAAGAGAAAAATAAACCATTTTTACATAAAATTGAATATAAACAGCAATAAATGAAATTAACTATATATCAATTTGATAAACCACAGAGAAAAAATAATTATTTCAAATAATTTTTGGAAATAGTTCTTTGACCCATTTTAGTGGGATGTATAAGTCTAAGGGCAAAAAAAAAAAGGTCTGAAAGCATACCTTAAATTTATTAATGGGTTTGTTAGTAGTGATATTCTAATTTTGAGAAAATATTGTAGAAAACTAAAGAGATACGTGGATAATATTAGCCACCATGATGTTTTTTCTAAGGGAAAGGAGATACAAATATAAAAAAAAGAAACCAAGAAAAAGAACACTCATAATATTAATTTTCTCCCACTTAATTTTTTTGTAATATTAAATTTGAATTGAAAAACACAGTGTGAACCAAAGATTATAAACGTAATTTCCCTTAGAGTTTCTACTGAAAGGGTTTAGAAACATTGACACAGTAGCAACAAGCAAATTTAGTTCCCTGATCCTGGTTTCTAAATACCATTCCTTACCAGAAACAACAAACAAGCAAAAAACAAACCAGTTAATACCAAGTCTAGGTTTGGTCAAGGTGAACTGGTGACAATTTGTTCTGCCAAAGACTAACTTAAATCAAACTATATCAAATAATTCAAAAACTAGCTTCAAAAAGCATTCATGAGTTCACAATAAGAAAGAGGGAGAGAGAGAGGAAGAGGAATAGAAAGAGAGAGAGAAAGAGGGAGATAGAGAATGAATGAGATACCATCCAGCAAAGGAAGGCAGTAAGTCCACGACGTCATCTATCCTTGCCAAAATCTCTATCCTGGAGTTAATAAAGCATCCCATCCTGCACTGCCCAATATGGCGGCCATTAGCCACATGTGACTATTTAGATTTAAATTTAGAATAATTTCAGTTAAATAAGTTAGCATTTCTTTTCCTCTATCACCCTAACCCTCTCACATATGGCTAGTGGCTACTGTATTGGGTAGCACCAATAAGGAACAGACATACAGCAAGATCTGTTGGGCAGTGCTGCTCCAGACCTAACTTCCAAATTATGTGGAAATCAAGAAAACAAGTTAAATGACACTACGGGGAAACCGTATGACAAATCCAGAATGACAGAATGCCGTGGGACTTCCACTAGACTATTAGTCTGAACTCCTCCAAAAGTAAATTTTGTGTGTGTGTGTGTGTGTGTGTGTGTGTGGTGTTTGAACATCTACCTATGTATGTAAAATGCAATTATTTTATACTACAAAGATGTAAGACATGGAACCACTAAATGTAAAGCGAGAATCTTGACTGAATACTGAATTAGGAGGAAATCTGGAGAAATCTGAGAGTAGAACGGATATCAGCTGACTATCCCCACACCTACTCCGTAGAAGCCGAAGTCACTCTCGTGTTTATGAAAGGCCCGCAGGGGAAAGCGCCCTGCTTTTTGCAAGAGAGGGGAGGGGCTTGCGGGAAATGAATGGGAGAGAGACGAAGCGCAGTGCTGAGAAGAGGGAAAGGTTTACCGTAACTAGAAAGGAAAAGGAGTTCTACCAGTTCCTCACTGAAAGATTCTCCCCGGGCCTGAAAGCTTGAAGGGATGAGTAACTCCTCCCTTTTCAGGTCCAGTCCCAAGGCGCAAGGCCACTCGTGTGAGCAGCGTGGGTCAGCAAGGGAGCAGAAGCAGGAGGACAGCCGGCCGGAAGACACCTACCCTGGCTGGAAGACGCGTACCGCTGAAGATGGAGAAGGAGGCCGTCAGGGCACTAGGCAGCGGTCACGTCCGACTGGGACATTTCCTGTTTAGAGAGGACTATAAAACCCCTGTCCCGTCCTCAGTTGAGGCTGACGCCATTTTAGGCCTCAGCCCGCCTGCACCCAGGCGCTCATTAAAACAGCATGTTGCGGCCGGGCGCGGTGGCTCACCTCTGCAATCCCAGCACTTTGGGAGGCCGAGATGGGTGGATCATGAGGTCAGGAGATCGAGACCATCCTGGCTCTATCTAACACGGTGAAACCCCGTCTCTACTAAAAACGCAAAAGATTAGTCAGGCGAGGTGGCGGGCGCCTGTAGTCCCAGCTATTCGGGAGGCTGAGGCAGGAGAATGGCATGAACCCGGGAGGCGGAGCTTGCAGTGAGCCGAGATCGTGCCACTGCACTCCAGCATGGGTGAGAGAGGGAGAGACCGTCTCAAAAAAAAAAAAAAAAAAAAAAAAAAACAGCATGTTTCTCCATACTGCCTCATGTTGTCTGTTGGCATTGGCGTGCTCTCGGGTTCCAGCGGAGAACCTTATATTCACCACTTCTGGGATGCCTCTCCTATCTTTTTGCAACCCTCTTTTGAGGGAATAATGGCACTGTGTTTACCTAGGGAAAAAGGATCCTAAACTCAGGCTCCCAGGTTTGGCAGACTCTTGTGGAAAAAACCTGAATAATGATTGAGAGGTGGTCAAACAATTCCACTGGCCTATTTCTGGGAGTCACTGTGGGAGCTGCATGGAAGCTGAGCTAGAACTCACTGACTGACCATTGCAACTTAAATGTGAATTTCAGGTCACATAAAGATGGTCCAACACAACAATGCCCACCTGCATATTCCATATGAAATGCCCAAAGTGGACACCCCATTCCTTTTCAATGGTCCATAAAATACATAAGCACCCTTCCCTAAATATGAAGTCAATTTTTGGAAAATCAATCAGAGGGCAGTGGAAATCAGTTTCACCATCTGAAGGAGACTCAACAATGGTAATCATCTACATTTTCTGTTTTAATTGACTTTTACATAAAATTATGTGTGTGTATTTGTTTTTGCATGATTGAAACCGCCTTCGCAAAAGTTATATTAGCGAGAAAATTATAACACTAAGCTAAGCTAACCCAACCTACACCTTGCCTTTCCCTTAATTATTCCTGGGCTATTGGGCCAAGCTAACTTCGGAAAACATTTAGACTACAGTTTACACGGTAATAGGCCTCACCCAAAACTCAACCACTTTTGTAAAGCTAATAGGAAGTGATCAGCCTGAGTTCTGCTAAGGTGCAGACATTATTCCAGGGGTTATAAGACATGCAACTTCCCCAATTACTCTTGCAAACAACACCACTATTGTAGATTGGCCTTTTGAGATATCTTTCCAGGTTTTTGGGTGTCTGACACTCATGGCTACAGCTGGACCAACAACCCCACTCCTGTGGCCCAACCCAGAAGTGATCTGGCCTGCAGGAGGACAGCTTCAGCCCCCTATGATTTCATCTTTGCCCAACCAATCAGCAGCAAGCACCTGTTACCTGGCCACCCCCACCCTTTCCCCGAAACTGCCCTTGAAAAACCCCTAACCAAAGAGCTTTGAGCAAGATGATCTGAGTGGGAACTCCATCTCCCAGGTGGTGTGGCCAGCCTCATGTCTATTAAACTCTCTACTACAATGCCAGTGGCCTTTTTTTTTAATTTTTTTTGACACGGAGTTGCCCAGGCGGGAGTACAATGGCGGGATATGGGCTCACTGCAACCTCCGCCTCCTGGGTTCAAGCAATTCTCCTGCCTCAGCCACCCGACCAGTGGCCTTTCTTTATGCAGTGGCAGGATGAACCCCTTGGGTGGCTACATGATAATGTCAAAAAAATAAACTAGTTTGGATTTCTAAAGAAAGACATATTTGAAGAATGAGAAAACTTGTTGACTGAGGACAATAAAAAAAGACAAACAGAGAGTGTTACAAACAATATATGAGTCTTTTTAGGGGAAATAAAATGCCAAATAAGATCTATTGTCCACCAAATCCCTTCACTAGCCAGAAAGTGAAGATGTTTCAAGTGGGTAAGGTTAGATGGTGGAGGAAAGATAAGTTTTGTTCAATTAAAAAACATGTCTAGACAGTCTGCAGTGTCAGATACTGTGCTAAGCTCCTCATTACTTTAGGAGCTTGATAAAAATACTGATTTCAAGGCCCAACTCCCAGAGATTCTGACTGAGCCTTTTTCTAAGGTGGGATCCAGGAATCCTCATCTTTGAACATCAGTCTTCATCCTCTCCACAAGTAATCACAGTGGAGACTTTTATTGGATGGCACCTTGGGAAAACCGGCTCTAGTGTTTTGAAGGTAAGGGGAGATGTTCGTGGCGTAGAGGGGAGTGTCAACCTGGAGCACTCTCCTGCCTTGTGTGGCCACAGCACAGTCCCACAGTGAGGTGCCACGCGAAGCACTGTGCACCAATCTTGAGCTACAGTCGCAAAGCTCCTAGGTAGCACCCAGGAAAGGCCGGGTGACGGCACAACGAAACCATCTGGAAACCTGAAGATGGCTATCCTCTCTTTCGTAGAGAACAAAGAAGATTATGTGTTTTGTTCCCACCTTGATTTCATTTTCAGTTCTTTCAGAGACTGCCTTAGTTCAGCTCAAGTGCATTTGTGATTTCACATGTAAAAAAAAATTACAAATGGGAATCATATTATTCTTGCTTAGTGTTCACGATGCTTTGGCATCCAGGCTCTGTTCCCCTTCCTTTGCCTTAAAAAATGTATAATTTTCATATGTCAGAGCTAGAAGGGCACCAAAGAAGCCATGAAGATGAGCTTTCTGTTAATCTGTTGGTGGCTTGTGTCATCATTGAATGATGCCTACTGAGGCAAAGGCAAAATTCTATTATAAAGCTAATTCTTAAACAATGTGCATTACATTCAGCTGTTGTGGCCACCTTAGCTGAGGAAGACATTTTTAAGGGATGTAGGGACGTATGGTCCCTGAAGACTCTGTTCAGGCATCGTGTCTTCAGGAAGTTCATCCTTATCTTTCCTACTCCTTCCTCTCTCCCCTCAACTCTGGGATCTATGTTGTTTAATGTTGTAATATCAAAGACTGTATTTTATTGGCATTTTTTTTCCTTTTCTTTTTTTCCTGCTGTGAGCTCCTTGAGGGAAATGTATGTTTCCCAGGTCTTTGCATTTCTAAGGCTTCAATCAGAAAGTGACACAAAGTATACATTAAACAACTTTAATGAATTATAACCAAATTAAAAACACTGAACCTATTATTGATTTAAGATATGTAGAATGTTATTGATACCTTTATTTATTGTGTTCCTTTTATTATTGTTTTAGGGAATATAAATATGTAAGAGCTTACCTGTGGTGTTTTATGACTTTGAGCTCCCAAATTTTATATTCATTATCAGATCCTGAATATTCAACTGCCACAACTTCCGACACAGGCCAACTCAGGCTGTCCCAGCAGGCTGCTGAACGCCAGTCACATTAAGCTCAATTCGGGATGCAGTATGTGCTGGAGCTGGCACACACCTGCTCAAAAGAGCTGGTTCTTAAATTTTCAGGAGTTATATGAGAACCTGTTAAACAAGTGATAGTTCGAAACTGGCAATGGCAGGAGTATCCATACCACAGCAACTGGCAAATACTACAAATCATATCACTGCTTCTAATGGGTTGCAAAAGTGTGTGCTTATATGCTATCCAAAAGGAATTTGAATGCGATCATGTGAAAAGATCATATGCATAAACACAAAGAAATTAGGGAATAATGGCCGGGCACCGTGGCTCACGCCTGTAATCCCAGCACTTTGGAAGACTGAAGTGGGCGGATCACCTGAGGTCAGGAGTTCAGGGTTAGCCTGGCCAACATGGTGAAACCCCATCTCTACAGAAAATACAAAAATTAGCCAGGCGTGGTGGTGCGTGCCTGTAAGGCCAGCCTACTTGGGAGAATCACTTGAACCCGGGAGGTGGAGGTTGCAATGAGCTGAGATCATGCCACTGCACTCCAGCCTGGGTAATAGAGCAAGACTCCATCTCAAAAAAAAAAAAAAAAAAAGAAAAGAAAAGAAATTAGGGAATAACAAGCTAAATTATAATCAATCCCTAAATTTAATATAATCAAGAACCAAAAGTTATAACACAGATAATAAGAGATACAGGTGTCAGAAATGGGAGATGTCACAGTCAACCAAAATTATGGGGGTATCTTCAGTGAGGAGTTGGAAAGGATGCAGGAAAGAGAGGAGAGGAATGTTTTCAGGATCAGGAGCCAGCTGAACACAGCTGGACACATGGAGGCAAGAACCTCCCATGTGTATAGGGGAGAGTAAAGAGGGCAACACGAATGCCACACAGCACACAGCATGCAGGGAGAGTCCAGTGCACACACGCCTGGCTTCTGTGGAACTTGGTTACTGGAAGTACCACATCTGTTGTCTTGGTCTAACTGTAGCAGAGCCATGGATACTTAGAGTTTGAGAATTAAGGTGATTACATAGGCGGTGCCTCCTCTATTTTACCTGTCTTGCTTATTGTCTGTATCCCCTGTTTAATCCTCATCTCGACCCTTTCCGCTTATGATTAGAAGTTCTCTTCAAAAATATCTCTTTAAAAGCTTTGGTGGCTATTTCCATTTTTTGCTATGTTCATTTTTGTTAACAGCTTTCCATGTTTTTCCTCATAATATATGTTTTTTTAAAAAAAATAACAAATCTCCATAATCCAGATTAAAGCTGAACAAACGCACCAGGCATTAAGCAAATTACAAAGTCCAGGCTTTTTTCTGTAATACATGATACAAAACAATCAGTAACACTCAACTCCAGGACCAAAGAGAAGGGAGACATTATAAAAAACTTAAAATGTCTCAAATTTCTGTCTCTACAAATTGGCCTTTTCTGGACATTTCATATAAATGGAACCATACAATATGTGTCTGGCTTCTTTTACTTGGCAGATTTTTTTTTTTTTAGTTCATCTCTGTTGTAGCATGTGTCAATAGACTGTTCCCTTCCTTATTCACACCAATCTTCCTCCTTCCTTGCTCTCTCCCTTCCTTCTTCTCTCTCTCTTTCCTTCCTTTCTTCCTCTCTTCCTGCTTCCATTTTCTTCCTCCCACTCTCCTTTCCTCCCCACCTTTCCTTCTTTCCTTCCTTCCTTCCTCCCTCCCTCCCTTCCTTCTTCCCTCCCTCCCTTCCTTCTTCCCTCCCTCCCTTCCTTCTTCCTTCCTTCCTTTTCTTCCTTCCTTCCTTTGTTCCTTCCTTCCTTCTATTCTTCCTCTATTTCTCTCTTTCCCAGATAGCATTCCATTGTTGAATGTACTACATTTTGTTTATCCATTTACCAGTTGTGACACATGTTAGGGTTGTTTCCACTTTAGAAATAACTGTGAAGAATGCTTCAGCCAACATTAATGTGCCATTATTTGGATAGAAATATGTTTTTATTTCCTTTGGGTAAATAGTGGATATTTGGAAGTGGAATCGTTGGATCAAATGGTCAACTTAGGTTGACGTTTTTAAGGAACTGCCAAACCATTCTCCAAAATGTCTGCACCATTTCATATTCCCATCAGCAAGTGTGAGGGGGTCTTAATTCACATCCTGGCCAACACTCCTTATTGTTGGTTTTTTTTTTTTTTTAATTATAACCATTGTTCTGAGTGTTCAGTGGTATCTCACTGTGGTTTTGATTTGCATTTCCCTAACGACGATTGATGTTCAATGTCTTTTCATGCATTTATGCCATGCTTTCTGATAAAGCATTTATTTCAAAATACATTCATTTGATTATTCTCAACTAATCTTTTCTTGTCACTATAAATCCCCAACTTAGAAAAAACTCTTCTTCTGATCTTAAGACTATTGTCTCAGTGTTTATAATCATCACCTTGGTGTCAGCCTGCATGGATTCTTTTAGAGAATGGCACCCAATAATTGTCCTGTTTCTGTGTGCTGCCCCTTTGTGTGACCAGCCCTGCAGAGGAAGAGCCTGCTGCATGTTCCTGCTGACCCTCCAGACCTGCTCTTCTCTCTTCTCTCCCCTAATCTGTGCTCTGGAGGCCGACTTTGTACCAGGATCCCTCGTGTCTGGCTTCAGATGGAGACACGAGCAGGAAGACAGCAGCACTGAAGAGCATTCCTCACTGTGGGCTGCAGCTTGGAAGTAGCCACTGCCTTTCCCTGCCTTGCCTTAGTTCTGGCCAAGCCGAAGCAGACCCTTTCCAGGGGCTAAATACCCTTGAAAGCTCCTACCAAGAGCTCCCTGCTCTCGTACCTTCAGGGTTAGAGATGGTAAGGGCTGTTTTGGGTGACTGGTCCCTTATTCTTCTCCACCCACTAACAGGTCCCTTATGCTTGTCAACCCTTCTGGAGAGAGCTTCTTTTTAATTATTTATTTATTTAAATAGAAGAGAGGTAGCATCTTGCTTTGTTGCCCAGGCTGGTCTCGAAGTCCTGGACTCAAGTGATGCTCCTGCCTTGGCCTGCTGAGTAGGTAGGACTACGGGCAAGGACCACCATGCCTGGCTAATTCTGAAATTTTTTGTAGAGACAGGGTCTTCCTACTTCTTATGTGACCTAGGCTGGTCTTGAACTCCTGAGCTCAAGCAATCCTCCTGCCTTGGCCTCTCAAAGTGCCGAGATTACAGGTATGAGCCACCATGCCCAGCCTGGGCACAGCATCTTTAACTCTCATTTTTCAAGTGTGTCTTCTTTTTGCTGGGACTGTGATTCATACAGGGGATAACCAAAACTCCTTTGTGAAACCTAAGACCAGCACTTTTACGCATAAAACAAAGGGTTAGTGCTAATCATTAACTTAAAGTAGTTTCTTCAGACATATTTGACACAACGTTACCCACCAGTGTCTGTTCACCTCTGATCTTGTAGCACCTTGGGCTTTTCAGGAGGACTTGTCACCCTCTACCTTGCTTTGTACTACTTGGAGTAGGAGACAGTTCCCACCACCTTCACCCCAAACAGCACAAAAATGTAAAAGCTTTTTTCAGTTTCCTTAAAGTCATCTGAGCAGCTCTCCCTAACCCAGAGGAGGGCAATGACTCTAAAATCCTGTCCATACAGGCGTTTTTTTAGTAGATGTTCTTTATTCAGATTGGAGTTATGAATTGCTAACTCTCTAAATTCTCTATTGATTTGGAGAATGAGATGAGGAGCGAGGGGAAGAAAGGAATAAAGACTCATGTAAAGCTTCCTAAGAAGGCCAGCCCAGGAGGAAATAGCCATGAGGCAGTTCAAATCTGCCTAGCCAAGCCAGGGACAAGGAGCTGGGAATCCCCAAGTGCTGTAACTGTCACAGATGCCACACTCAAATGCAGATCCCTGGGCCACTGCAGACTCACTGCATTAGTCCATTCTCACACTGCTATGAAGAAACACCTGAGACAGAGTAATTTATAAAGGAAAGAGGTTTAATTGATTTATGGTTCTGCATTGTTGGGGAAGCCTCAGGAAACTTACAGTCATGGTGGAAGACAAAGGAGAAGAAGGCACCTTCCTCACAGGGTGGCAGGACGGAGTGAGTGTCAAGCTAAGGGGGAAAAGTCTCTTACGAACCATCAAATCTTTTGAAAACTTACTCACTACACAAGAACAGCATGGGGGTAACCACCCCTATGATTCAATTACCTCTCATAGGCTCCCTCATACATGTGGGAATTATGAGAACTATAACTCAAGATGAGATTTGGGTGGGGATACAGACTAACCATATCATTAAGCCCCTGGTCCCTGGGAAATCTCATGCCCCACATTTCAAAACCAATCATGCCTTCCCAACAGTCCCCAAAGTTTAACCCATTTCAGCATTAACTCAAAAGTCCACCATCCAAAGTCTCATCCGAGATAAGGCAGGTCCCTTTCACTTATGAGCCTGTACAATCAAAAGCAGGTTAGCTACTTCCTAGACACTGTGGGGGTACAGGCACTGAGTAAAGACAGCTGTTCCAAATGGGAGAAATTGGCCAAAACAAAGGGGCTACAGGCCCCATGTAAGTCCAAAATCCAGTGGGGCAGTCAAATCTTAAAGCTCCAAAATGATCTCCTTTGACTCCATGTCTCACATCTAGGTCACACTGATGTAAGAGGTGAGTTCCCATGGTCTTGGGCAGCTCCACTCCTGTGGCTTTGCAGGGTACAGCCTCCCTCCTGGCTGCTTTCATGGGCTGGCACTGAGTGCCTGCAGTTTTTCCAGATGCACAGTGCAAGCTGTCAGTGGATCTACCATTCTGAGGTCTGAAGGATGGTGGCCTTCTCACAGCTCCACTACGCACTGCCCCAGTAGGGACTCTGTGTGGGGGCTCTAAACCTACATTTCCCTTTTGCACTACCCTAGCAGGGCTTCTCCATGAGAGCCCTGCCCCTGCAGTAGACTTCTGCCTGGACTTCCAGGCATTTCCATACACCTTCTGAAATCTAGGCAGAGGTTCCAAAACCTCAATTATTGACTTCTGTGGACTCTCAGGCTCAACACCATGTGGAAGCTGCCAAGGATTGAGGCTTTAACCCTCTAAAGCAATGAATTGAGCTCTATGTCAACCCTTTCAGCCATGGCTGGAGTGGCTGGGATGAAGGACAAGTCCCTAGGCTGCAGATAGCATGGGGATCCTGGGCCTGGCCCACGAAACCACTTTTTCCTCCTAGGCCTCCAGGCCTGTGATGGGAGGGGCTGCCATGAAGACCTCAGACATGCCCTGGAGACGTTTTCCCCATTGTCTTGGTGATTAATATTCAGCTCCTCATTACTTATGCAAATTTCTGCAGCCAGCTTGAATTTCTCCTCAGAAAATGGGATTTTCTTTTCTATCACATTGTCAGGCTGCAAATTTTCCAAACTTTTATGCTCTACTTCCATTATAAAACTGTATGCTTTTAACAACACCCAAGTCATCTCTCGAATGGTTTGCTACTTAGAAATTTCTTCTGCCAGATACCCTAAATCATCTCTCTCAAGTTCAAAGTTCCACAAATATCTAAAGCAGGAGCACAATGCTGCCAGTCTCTTTACTAAAATATAACAAGGGTCATCATTGCTCTAGTTCCCAACAAGTTCCTCAACAAGTTCCTCATCTCCATCTGAGACCACCTCAGCCTGGATCTGATTGTTCCTATCACTATCAGCATTTTTGTCAGAGCCATTCAACAAGTCTCTAGGGAGCTCCAAATTTTCTCACATTTTACTGTCTTCTTCCAAGCCCTCCAAACTATTCCAACCTCTGTCTGTTACCCAGTTGCAAAGTCATTTTCACATGTTTGTATATCTTTTCAGCAACACCCCACTTTACTGGTCAATTTACTGTATTAGTCCATTTTCATGCTACTGATAAAGACATACCCGAGACTGAGCAATTTACAAAAGAAAGAGGTTCAATTGGACGTGCAGTTCCATGTAACTGGGGAAGCCTTACAATCATGGCAAAACGCAAGGAGGAGCAAGTCATGTCTTACATGGATGGTGGCAGGCAAAGAGAGAGTTTGTACAGGGGAACTCCTCTTTCTAAAACCATCAGATCTCACAAGACTTGTTCACTTGCACAAGAACAGCACAGGAAAGACTTGCCCCTCATGATTCATTCACCTCCCACCAGGTCCCTCTCACAACACGTGGGAATTCAAGATGAGATTTGGGTGGAAACACAGCCAAACCATATCAGAGAGCAAGGAGGGATGTACCTTTAATAGAATTAAACCACTTATTTATGTGAAATACTACCACTGTTATGGTCTGAATGTTTGTCACCCCCAGAAATTCATATGCTGAAATGTAATCACCACTGTATTAAGAAGTGGGGGTTCAAGAGCTGATTAGATCATAAGGGCAAAGCCTCATGAACGAGATTAGTGCCCTTATAAAGGAGGCCTGAGGGAGATTGTCCTTTCTGCCATGAGAAAATATAGCGAGAAGGAAACATCTGTGAACCAGAGAATGAAACCTCACTGGTGACTAAATCTGCCAGTGCCTTGATCTTAGACTTGCCAGTCTCCAGGACTCGGAGGAATACATTTTTATTGTTTATAAGCCACTCAGTCTATGATATTTTGTTATAGCCGCCTGAGTGGACCAAGGCAGTAATGTAAAGATTTTACTAGATTTTATAGTAAAAATCTAGCTTTTCTAGTTTGTTCCTCATACATATATATATGAGCATTTTCAAACAGAGTAGTTCTGGAAGCTGAACAACAGTGTCTCCTGTTAAAAAAATTCAAATCCTCATCCAAACTGACATACATGTGCTGGCACATATGTTGTTTATTTCTCTGCTGTTTATACCAAACTTTTCCTGCAAACGCATCCATCACACACACATGTGGACGTGCACAGGCACACACATCCAAATACACTGTAGGTAAGACTCACTACTACTATTCTCACAGCTTCACAGCGACGTTGGGCCAAACACCTGACCATTATTACTTCTTGCGGTTCACGGAAGCAGCTTTGTGAACCTACATAAAGACTGCCCCTTCCTTGGGAAGCCATAAATGCGATGTTTCACTGAGCAGCATGGAGGCAGGGTGTTAACCCGCTGTGTGACTGCTTTCAAAGAGCCAGCACTCCTCAGCAGAAGCCTAATCATCTCTGTGGATGTGCTGTCCTGGGTCTGCTTCGAGAAGTGCTGTTTGTCTGGCTGTATTTTCAAGATAGCATGGAGGGATGCTAAACTTGGTATTTGAAATCTGTTTTTCCTCACGGCAGCAACAAGCCTACAGCACAGTGCTCACAGCCAGCTAGCCAACCCCACAGCCGCCTGTTGGGCAAAGGAACCCTGGAACGTGCTGAGGTTGCAGGAACACAGGGAAGATCATTTCTCCTCTTCATTTTCTTGCTGCCTTTTCTTTCTTAAAATCTTAACCTCCCAAAGGAACAACTGATGTGAATCAGTACATGTTGGCAGGGCAGGATGGTGTGTGTGTGTGTGTGTGTGTTCATTCTTCCTCCCTGTTCCTGCTTTCCCACCTCAGCCTTGGGTGTTGTTGACGAAACTTTTTTTATTTTTTCATTTTTTTATTTTTTGAGATGGAGGCTCGCACTGTCACCCGGGCTGAAATGCAGTGGCGCGACCTCGGCTCACTTCCACCTCTGCCTCCCAGGGTCAAGCGATTCTCCTGCCTCAGCCTCCCGAGTAGCTGGGATTACAGCTGCCTGCCACCACGCCTGGCTAACTTTTTTGTATTTTTAGTAGAGACGGAGTTTCACCATATTGTCTGGGCTGGTCTCGACCTCCTGACCTCGTGATTTTCCCACTTCAGCCACCCAAAGCGCTGAGATTACAGAAATGTTTTATATACCTATTTGCTCCAGGCAGAGTTTGAAGGCAGACACTTACATCAGTTAAAGATCCATAAAAGCCAGTGAGGTGACATGAACAAAAGCATTCCTACCAACACTGGAAGTATTCAAGCCAGATTTCAAACATGAGATTTCCACTTTAGGATCAAGGTTGGATCAGATGACCTTGAAGATCTCCCGCCATTTAAAAATTCTATGGGCCACATGTGATGACTCACGTCTGTAATCCCAGCACTTTGGGAGACTGAGGCGGGAAGATTACCTGAGGTCAGGATTTCAAAGCCAGCCTGGCCAAGGCTGTGGCACATGCCTGTGATCCCAGCTACTTTGAAGGCAGAGGCACGAGAATCACTTGAACCTGGGAGGTGTAGGTTGCAGTGAGCCAAGATCATGCCCCTGAATTCTAGCCTGGGCGACAGAGTGAGACTCTAAAATAAACAAACAAATAAATGAATATAATAATAAATACAAAAATAAATATTCTATGATGCCGTGATCTTACTCCCAGTTTAATGAACAGTTCTGATGGTGATTTTTAGAGTGAAACTCATAGTTTCCTTGAATATTTTCCTACTTTGCATATTTCTCAAGATGCTTTTTCCATTTTGAGGAAGATACAAAATACTTCTCACTGAAAGTTCTCCTTTAAGGGGAGAAGCAATAGCATCTGAATCTCAAAGTTTGGAAAAAATAAACCGTTTTTTATCTCTTGGCTGAAGGCAAAGTGGTGAAGTAACCACAGGTCAGCTCTGTGGAGAGTGAGGGTGGCAGATGGGAAGGTGAAGGAAGGAAAAGCAAACACAGCCCTCCCTCCACACTGGCATCCATGCACCCATGGATTCAACCAAGGACCAAAATATCCCCAAAATAAGAAATAAAATTAAATGACAGTACAATGAAAACAAAACAATACAATCTAATAAGACAATAGAGCGCAACAACTATTTCAATAACATTTACATTGTAAGAGGTATTATAGGTAATCTAGAGATGACTTAAAGTATATGGCAGTATGTGCATAGGTTATATGCAAATACTATGCCTATTTTATTTTTATATAAGAGACTTGAGCATCTCCAGATTTTGGTATCTGAGGGGAGTCCTGGAACCACTTCCCTGCAGATACTGAGAAACAATGCTATGCTCTGGGCAGAAGTACTTCCAGAAGAGTCACACGATTGTTCCCTTATCCTTGCTCAACAAAATGCCAGCATCAGAAGAAACAACGGAATAACCTGATTCCTGCAAGAGCTGACCTCTGACTATAAAAGATTTAGGGACAAGATTCCCAACCTACTCTATATGGCAAAGGAAGAAAATAACATATTATCTTCTTTCTCCCCAGAGGTCACTCATTGCTTTTCCTCTATAAAATATGCTTGTCTTAGTTCATTCAGCTGCTACAACAAAATACCATAGACTGAGTGTCTTATAAACAACAGGAATGTATTGCTCACAGTTCTGGAGGCTGGGAAGTCCAAGATCAAGGTGACAGTGGATTTATTGTCTGCTGAGGACCCACTTTCTGGTTCACAGAAGATGCTTTCTTGCTGTGTGGGCACGAATCTCATTCATGAGGGCTCTACCTTCATGACCTAATCATCTCCCCAAGCCCCAGTCTCCTAATACCATCATACTGGGGGTGAGGATTTCAACATGTGAATTTTGGGGACATAGAAACACTCGGATCATAGCAATGCTCTTTTTATTTTGCCTTACTGATAGCTAAGGTTTGCCACTCTGTGTGCACATGTATTTCACACTTGAAGTATCCCTGACGTTTATAATAATCACCTCCAGCCTGTCACATGAAATTAATCACACACACACACACACACACACACACACACACACACACACACACACACACAGACTCCATTTTTCATCAAGGCCATCTTCCAGAAAGAAATTACTCTCTGACTAGTCAGAGAAAGGTGTAGAGATTATTATAAAAATCAGGAGAGGCAATGAATAATATGAAGAAATTCAGCGTCCCAAGTTCTTTTCCTCCCACACTTATCTGTAGCCAGTGTGATCATTCCTTATGCACCTAAACTGCACTGTGGCCGTAGGGGATCAGGAGGGGTGAGTCCAGGGGAACAAAGCGGTAACATGCAAGTAGCAGCCGGAGGAGGACCTCAATGTCCAAGGTCAGGGGCTCTGAAATGAAAGAAAAGGCCAGCAAAAGCCAGGACTGTGCCCAGAGAAGGTGAAGTGATTAGAAAACTCTTGAAAATGAATCTGCTGTTGGGTTAGGGTGTCTCTCCGAATGTCGGGAAAACGGGCCAGAGGTCATTAAAATATTGCAGGTGCGAAATAATTAGAACCTAGCCTTGGGCAGTTATTACAGGTGCTAAAATCTGAAAACTCAAACTGAGGTAAAGTTGGCAGAGCTGGGAGACATACTGGATGACAAGGGCAAAGAGGAGAGAGAAATGACAGACAATTCAGGGTCACTGGCTGGTTTTCACCGTCAGTGGTGGCAGACATGGGAGGGGAGGCCGTCTAACAGATGATCATGTCTAGGGGTTATGTAGTCAACAGTGACAGCAACTTGCAAAAAAAAAAAAAATACTGTTCCAAGAGCCACTTTTTTTAAAAAAAAGGATGTCATGCAGACATGAAAAAGAAAATCAAAATAAAATTGAGAAAAGGGATTGTATTACAAACTCACTATTCTCAGGATAAACTGAAAAAGGCAAATTTCATTCTTAGTAATGAGAACAAAATAAACACTTTCAATTGGTTAATACTGCAATACAATCATTTTGATTATGTGTCTTTTTTTTATTTATTATTTTTCGAGTCAGGGTCTCACTGTGTTGCCCAGGCTAAAGTGCAGTGGCAACCTCTGCCTTCCAGTCCAAGCAATTCTCCCACCTCAGCTTCCTCAGTAGCTGGGATTACAGG
Source organism: Macaca nemestrina (assembly GCF_043159975.1). Taxonomy (NCBI): domain Eukaryota; kingdom Metazoa; phylum Chordata; class Mammalia; order Primates; family Cercopithecidae; genus Macaca; species Macaca nemestrina. The sequence continues at coordinate 8,029,525 of NC_092125.1, read as the reverse complement.
TGTGTACCCCTATGCCCCGTTAATTTTTCTATTTTTTGGTAGATATGGGTTTCACCATGTTGGCCAGGCTGGTGAACTCCTGACCTCAAATGATGTCCCCTCCTCTGCCTCCCAAAGTGTTGGGATTACAGGCGTGAGCCACCTCACCTGGCCAAATTACGTGTCTTTAAAAAATAAAAATGAAGACCTGCATAAATTAGTACAGTAGGAGAAAAGAGATACGACATCTTTTATCTTTTTTAGGGACCAATGAAAGGCCAAGAGATTTGAGAACTGTAAGAAAACCCTGAGAATCACATTGTTCAAAATTTATGCTCGTTTGAAAAAAAAAAAAAAAAAAAAGGAAATGACCTAGGCTGTTATGAAAGTTAAACCCAAATTGAGCACCTTTTAAATAAGGTTGTCAAAGATAAGTATGTTTGAAGTAAAAGTATTTCCCCAGTCTCAAAATGAAATTTCCAGTAGCCTTTTTCCAAAAAAAAAAATATGGAAAACATACATGAAGAAACTGAATTTTACAACTGAACACTGGATTTCAAGTAGAGTGATTTTTACAAATCTCATATTTAGATACTGTCTGGTTTTTAAAATAGGCCACATGGATCAGAATCAGAAATCCTTCTTTTGGGTTGTCTCTTCTCTGTAAGCCTCAAGTACTTCTTAGTCCTTTCTTTATGACTAAATAAAATTATAGTAACTACCACAGGGATTATGATTCCTAGTCAGACATCAATCACAGTTAGTCCTACACACAAATGATGTCAAGTGCTAGGCACTGTCTAGGTTCTATAATATTAGAGTTCCTAAATTTATACACACACACACACACTCTCTCTCTCTCTCTCTCTCTCTCTCTCTCGAGATGGAGGATAGAAAGATAAATGATTGATAGATAGATAGATAGATAGATAGATAGATAGATAGATAGATAGATAGATAGACAGACAGAGAGATAGAGAGATAGAGAGATAGAGAAAGATAGATGCTAGGTTGGGTGTGGTGGCTCACACTTGTAATTTCAGCCCTTTAGGAGGCTGAAGCTGGAGGATTGCTTGAGCCCAGGAGTTCAAGACCACCTGGGCAACAAAGCAAGACTCTGTCTCTACGAAAAACAAAAAAAAGAAATTAGCTGGACATGGTAACGCACACTTGTGGTCCCAGATACTAGGAAGGCTGAGGCAAGAGGATCACGGGAGCCCAGGAGGTCAAGGCTGCAGTGAGCCATGATTGTGCCACTGCACTCCAGCCTGGGCAACAGAGAGAGACTCTGTCTCAAAAAAAAAAAAAAAAAAAAAAGAAAGACAGATGTTAGATAGATGATAGATGGAAAGGGGAAGGGAAGGGAAAGGTGGGGAAGGGAAGAGAAAGGGGAGGGGAGGGGAGGGGAGGGGAAATCCCTTCATTGAAGACTTGTAGGTCAGGTCTCAAAGAGCAGCCAGCAGACGCCTTCAGCTGTCAACTACATCAGGGATTGACCCAGCTGCAGAGAACTGCCTCATACAAGGTCCCACTCCTTCCTGGGTGACTCACAATCAACTGACACAACCAATAAAATCTGTCTGTCTTGAGCCAAGTTGGCACAACTCTGAAGATCCATTCTGACTGTGGAGTGCCCTGTGAGGTCTGTGTGGTTGGGCCTGCATTGCAGCTCAATTTCTCCCCCTCCTCACTACTGTTTCCTCTCTTCCCTTCCAGATGCCATTACCAAGGATCCTTTTTAATTAGCATCCTATATTCCAAACTCTAACCACAGTCTGCTTCCTGTACATGCATACATGCATATGTGTGAGTGTACATATATATATTAAAAATCCCTAGCAAAAGTAAGCATGTTATTTGGTCAGTCAGCTGTTAAAACTCCCACTTTCTCCAGTTGTCTGGTGGAATTAAAAAAAAAGACTTTCACTTTTATTGGTGCAATTCATATCAATGTGCCACTGGTAGCTCTTAGAGGAGAAGGAAGAGACAGCTAATATGGAACCTGGAGACAAGCTCCACTCTGCTCCGGCCGAATGCCCTCCTCCTTTGCTTCTGCCTATCTCTAGGAGCACTGGCCACTGTCACCTCCTGAAAAGGCTGATGCTCTGACCTGTTTCAGTGAACGGGGAGAGGAATTGAGGCTGGGAAACCTTTGGAATAGGCAAGGGGTCCCCCCTACACAGCCTTCCCTCCATGACTCATAGTGTGTTCCTTGGTTCGCTCCCTCTGGTCAACGACCTGCTGCAAAAAGCAGTTCACTGCTGGTGTGAGAATCATTGTCATCTACACTTAAGTACAAATTTGTCTCAAAGGAATAGATGCTTCTCTTCCATGCAACCTGAACATATATCTATCAGGCGAATTCAGACAGCTATTCTAGATGCAGAGACCATCATCTCTGCTAGGGGTCAGCAAACACTGACCATGGCCCAAATCTGCCCTGCCATCAGATTTTGTTGGGCCCAGGAGCTAAGAATGTTTTCAGCCTTTTCAGTGGTTGAAAAAAAATAAAAATAAAAAGCATAATATTTAATATGTGAAAATTATATAAAATCTAATTTGTAGCCTCCATAAACTTTTTTATTTTTTTGAGACGGAGTCTCGCTCTGTCGCCCAGGCTAGAGAGCAGTGGCGCGATCTCAGCTCACTGTAAGCTCCGCCTCCCAGGTTCACGCCATTCTCCTGCCTCAGCCTCCCGAGTAGCTGGGACTACAGGCACCCGCCACCAGGCCTGGCTAGTTTTTTGTATTTTTAGTAGAGGCGGGATCACTGTGTTAGCCAGGATGGTCTCCATCTCCTGACCTCGTGATCCGCCTGCCTTGGCCTCCCAAAGTGCTAGGATTACAGGTGTGAGCCACCACGCCCGTCCCCATAAATAAACTTTTATTAGGATATAGCTATGCTCACTCATTACATATTGACTATAGCTGCTTTTGCTCCACAATAGCATAGTTGGGAAGTTGTGACAGATACCTGAAAGCCAAATATGTTCACTATCTGGCCCTTTGCAGAAAAACTTTGCCAACCACAGAGCTATGTGATTTAGGAATACACAACACAATATCACACGTCTGTTTATTGGGGAACATCCAATGTGTGAGTACTCACATAGATAGACTTGTTACCTACACGTGTCTGTAAGTATCTAGCCTCTCATAAAACACTAAACACCTCCCACAGAAGTGCACAATGATGTAGAGACCCCAGGTTATGCTCAAACCTAGTGCTATCTTTCTTCACATCTTTTTAGTTCAAAATAGCTGCCTTAAAACGAAACTCGAGAAACAACATTTGTCAAGCGCAGCCGCGTTGATGTTAAATAGATGAATGTATGGATGGATCTTTTAACATACAAGCAATAGAGAAAATATGCCAGCAATGATAATACTTGTTTTAGTGTGAAGGGTATTTTAGATCTGCCCCAAACTCAGGTAGAAAAAGTTTCCCTGACCTTTTCCCTACCAGTTCCAGAATTTTAATTCATCCCAGAGAGTCAGTGGCTTTGACACAATAGCACTTACTCTTCAGATGCCTAAAATTTTATGGTCAAAAATATCAAAAGATTGGAAATGTGATTCTCAATCCCAAAAGCCACATTAAAGTTCAATTAAACAAAAATGCCTGGGGTTTTCACATGCACTGAAAATCATAAAAATCAATTTTATTACAAATCTACCCATGAAACTGTCTATCTGTCTCTCCATCCATCAATTTATTTCTGCAATATGTCTCAAAATAGCACCCAAGAGTTTATGCCAATTCTTATTTTTCAAGATATATTGAGCTTTTTCAAGTTCACAAACTCCATAAACTTCACAAACTCCATATGGCGTTCACAAAGGAATGATAAATATTTTTTATCTTTTATATTGTTTATGAACACATAATTCATTTTTACTATATCAATTGCTTGCCTAAGAAGTTATAATGCTTCCTTTTCTGCTTATTCTGGCTTAAAACTCTTTCAGAATTTAATCTTACCTGATCTGTTCAATATTACATTCTACATTACACACCCAATTTCACTGTATCTCACCCACCTGTCTTCCTACACACTAAAGCCCTTACTCCTCCTAATCGCCATGTTTTCATTAGCTCCACGTCCCTTTTATGTGCTGTTCTTTCTACAAAGAAACCCCTTTTCTCCTCTTTTTGAAAAATACCTATTTGTCCTTCTAGAACAACCTAAATGCAGGAACTTTCCAATTTCTCCAGGGAGAAATAGCCCTTCCTTCCTTCCTTCCTTCCTTCCTTCCTTCCTTCCTTCCTTCCTTCCATTCACCCACTTACTAATTTATCCCTTACTGAACAAACATATTGAGCATCTATTACATGCTCAAAAATGTATAACAAATAAGCTATTTCTGTTTGGTTTATAAGGACACTGAGATATCAGCAAAGTGTTATGGGATCAAAGAAGAAGAAAATAGAAGAAAGACATCTAAGTCAAACTGGAAGTAGGACAGTTTGGAAAGCATTTCCCAGAAGAGGTAATACTGAGTTAAGTACACACAGGACAAGAATTATGCAGCCAGGTGGATGACGGATGGGAAGAGGAGAAAGGGATAGGGTGTTTTAAGCCAAAAACACAGCAGGTAAGAAACTGAGGCACCATTAGGAAAGTTGAATCAATGTGGCAGGAAGAAAACCTGCTCTTTGGGCCATTTTATCATACGTTTGGTAGAGCACTTATGACTTTATATTATCATTAAGTAATATGGACTTGAGTTTCCTGCTTTAGATAATACGGACTTGAGGTTCTTCTAACTTTTATTATCTGTTGGGAATAGGACTTCAATCTGGAAATATTTGGGGCTAAGTGTTGTCTTGAAAGGAACCTTGGAAAATAAATATTCCATTACAGTTGCTTTGTCATCTTGTGATACAGACTCAGCCCTTGGATCAACAAAATGCCTTCATTCTCAACAGTCCAAAGAGCTCTGGGTAGGATCTCACCTTCTTTATAAAATTCATGTCAGATATTGAATAATAGACATTATTCTCTTCCTCTTCCAAGTGAGAGACAATGAGTGGTTCATCCCCTGAACGGTGTGTGGAATAAGGTGAAACAGGTAGCAATCAAGAACTGGCTGCAGAATGTATGTTTGGATTTTGTAATTTTCATGCTTCCAAAACTCAGTCAGTTGTCTACATTGGTTCTTTCCCTGTATTATCAATTGTACCCTTCACATAAGAACTGTTTCATAATGGCAACCAATCAATTCAGAACTCAAATGGCGATTCGCCAATTTGATATCTACATTGCCCTGGAGTTATGGAGAAGTTGCACATTTTGGGGCACTGTTCCAGCTTATTAAATCTTTTTATTGAAATTTGATTCATATTTTCCTGACCTTATCAAACCATCCAGGCCTTGTCATCTATAGCGGGACTTTGCAAAGTGGACTCCTGTTGCTTGCTGCATTTTGCTGGTGTGAAATCAGAAGGAGTATGGTGGATAATGCATTTTGAAGCCGGTTAGATATGAATTATTAGGTTGGTGCAAAAGTGATAGTGTTTTTTGCCATTAAAAAACCATGATCACTTTTGCACCAACCTAATAACACCCAAATCACCTGTAGAAATCATTAAGAAATCTTCAACTCAAATGGCTTCTTTCACGAGGAGTTTTAAAATAGAAATTACATCATTCCAAAGTTGTGTCTGCATATGCAGTTGTATCAAAAAACTTAAATGTAAGTTTTGAGGGAACTAAGCCAGGAGAAAGGGCCACAGTGATGAATGTATCCAAAAGTAGCCATCAGAGAATCCGTGAGCTCTTACACTGACACAGGAAGACCCTTGTGTTTGACAGATGCAAAATGTCCATTCAGATCTGGCCAGCACTCTTTACCTAACTGGTGTTTTTAAGAGATGATTAAAACTGTTTGCACAATGGCACAGTCTATGACACATTAATTATAATAACTAATATTCAATTTAATTCTCATTTCCATAAGTGCCAGGAAATTTGCTAACATTGTATGTATACATGTAATACATGTACATTACATCTCATGTAATCATAACTGTTTTATTGCTTTTTTGTTTTGTTTCGTTTCTTGAGACAGAGTTTCGCTCTGTTGCCCAGGCTGGAGTGCAATGGCACCATCTTGGCTCACTGCAAACTCCGCCTCCCAGGTTCAAGTGGTTCTCCTGTCTCAGCCTCCCGAGTAGCTGGGATTACAGGCACCTGCTACCACGCCTGGCTAATTTTTGTATTTTTAGTAGAGATGAGATTTCACCACGTTAGCCAGGCTGGTTTCGAACTCCTGACCTCAGGTGATCCACCTGCCTCGGCCTCCCAAAGTGCTGGGATTACAGGCTTGAGCCACCGTGCCCAGCCAACTGTTCTCTTGTTAAAGTAGGTAGCTAGGCAGACATGAGCAGGGCAGGAGAGGCCCCCACCCCCTCCCCAGGAATGTCAGGTGACCATTAGGTAATGGTCAGGCGGTTGTTAAACTAGTTCGCTAAAATAATAATTGATTGCAGCTGGTGCCAAAGAACGACCCATCTCCCAATAGATAGAAAACACCTGAAACTGGGGATCAGCAGCTTCCGGGTAAGATCTCAGAAGTTGGACTAGCGGGCTAAGCATGCGCACTAAGAGGCAAAATGGTGGTGTTTAAGTGTTGTGTGACCTTCCTCCAGGAACACTCAACCGGTAAGGGAAAAACGCCTCAAGTGAGCATGCACACAACTTCAGTAAACACGCTGTGCACGCAGCCCCTTCCAAGTGCTGACAGGCCACTGTGCATGCGGACAGCCCGCTCCGAAGGAAGAATCAGAGGAGAAGAAATGTAAGCCCAAAAACCATGCCAAAGTATAAAACCCCAGTCAAGGACCGGATGGGGCACTGGATCTCTCAAGTCACCCACTTGGTCCTCTCGCAAGTGTATTTTGCTTCCTTTTGTTCCTGCCCTAACGCTTTTTAAAAAACTGACTCCTGCTCTAAAACTTGCCTCTATCTCTCTGACTGCCTCAAACCCACTTCTACCCCTTGGCCAAATTCTTTTCTTTGAGGAGGCAAGGATCGAGTTTCTGCAGACCCACACAGGTTCTCCACTGGTCCCACCATCAAGTAAGAATTATCATTATTATTCCCATTTTACAGAAAGGAAAACTGAGTCTTAAAGTTATAAGCTTTCTTCCCTGAGTTCACACAGCTAATAAATACAAGAGGAGAATTTGAAGTAAGGCAGTCTGACTGTGGTTCTAAACCACAGTTTCAGTCTATTGATAACTGCTGCCGTTGTTAAAGCCGGTGTCATATTTAGAATACAGATCCAGAGTTCGCACATTGGAAATGACAGTATTACTTTCAAAAATGTGTTGAAGATGGGATTTAAATTGTTTTGGAATTTGCCACTACATAAACTATATAGTTTATAATAGGGGCAGAGATGAGCAAAGTCAGATTAAACAGAGACAGGCTCCGTGGCCAGAAGGCATAACCATTTGCGGCTTAACACAGTCAACAGGACAGAAAGGGGGTTAATTAGAGGGAGCCAGGAAACAGGGGGCCTGAAGCAAGCCTTGGTAGTGACCTCCTAGCTTTGTCAGTGAAAAGAAGGTAATTTCACTCAGCCTGCTCAGTCCTAGGGCTAAGAGTAGCTTTTGTGGAGATCACTGCATAGCACCCCTCTTTTCAAATACAGGGTGAAGGAAATCAACATCTCTCACAGCAAAACATCCTTCTCGGACACATTTTGAGATGGATATTCAGAGGGCCAGCAAATAGAAGTAGCTATGCAGCGCTGTCTTTTGTCGGGGAGATTTGCATCTGCAGAGAAAATCTGTGTTGATGCAGCCAGGCTTTCTCCGAGTGCCTCCCTTCTCCTCTTCCAGATCTAGCTTTAAATGTCTGAAAGAAACATTTACCATCTGTTCTCTCTGAGGGCTGGTACCTGTGAGATTTCATCTACATAACAAGTGACCTTTGCTAGCCAGGGCTCCTCTTCTCTCCCTCTCATAATCAAAACCTGTTTTGCCACAATCCAAGCCCCCATTCTTTCTGCAACCTCAAGATGGTACATAAGCTTCTGAACCCCACTGGGGAGTTGGGATAATCACTCTGCGGTTTTCCCCCATGCGCGTGTTAAAAAATTTGTCCACTTTTCCTCGAATGAATCTGCCTTTTGTCCCTTGGGTTTTTTTAGCACACCTTCAGAGGGCAAGAAGGAAGTTTTCTCCTGGCCCCTAAAAGGGTCACCAACTGCTTTCTTCTTATGTGTTTTTTCTGCAGAGACAGTTTGGATTGACTGAAAGACACAAGTTTCTGGCACCCTTGCCAATTACTTTCTTTACTCCAAATTAATATGTTCTGCTCTGCTTTAGAGCAGAGCTGGGATGATATGATTATAAGCTGGGATGATGTGTATTTGCACGCTGAGGGATGGGATGACTCTCAGTGTGTTAACCAAATCAGGTGTCTGAGTCTGCAAGGCCAGGCCAGGCTGTGGAGCACTGCAGGTGGACCACAATGAAGCCACACTCACTAAATTCCTGGGAGGAAGACAAACCAGTCCCTGGCAGCCCCAGGCACTCCGCTCTGCCTCCCACTCAAATCTTCTGAAACCAATTCAAATCAAATTGGAACTTTATTTGAACAAGCCAGAATAGATATCTTGAAAGTCAATGATTTTTTTTTTTTTTTTTTTTTTTTTTTTACCAATGACTTTGCTATTATCTTGGCAGGGTTTGCTGAAGGCTTACCATTCTTTAAATAAAATGTCATTTTGGTCAGATACCAGTTACACGTGAAATGGATAACAGAACATCAAAGAATACTGTCTCCCTTGGAAATTTAAACACAATGGTCAATTCTAGTCATAACAATCCTTCCAGTGTGCTGACCATAAAAGAATGAAAAGCACAGGAGGACTTTGAACAATACACTCAATGGGATCTCCTTATCGGATTGACAGGCTCCGTGGTTCTCAGGGCACCCAGACACACCAGATATCACTAACTCTTAAAGCAATATGTTACACCAAATGAGTGCACACCGCTTTGAAAATGTTAAGCACGAAATAATGCTTGGTACCTTGTATTTTTCAAGAGCTTGACTTTCTAGAAATATTTGCCATACTTTTCTGAAGTTTTAAGGAATGTTCTCTACTGAACTGATAACAATCTAATAACAATATATATTTAATTTACTGGCCTTTATTCGATTCTTATTGTTGTCTTCTCACATAAGAAAAAAATGATTCTTTTTTATAAAGAAAAAGGGACATAAAGCAAAAATAACATAAGCATTCATGACCAAGAGAATCACTGGCTGAAGGTATAAACAATGATTAATGATGCAGGGAAGTTAAAAGAGAGATGCTTTCGTGCAGGGGGGTCTGAGGCACATGTAGTTAAGAAATGAGACATACAAAATCAAGAAGATGGCATGGATAGTCACTTTAAGAACACATCAAAATGCTTGGACCCTAGGAATTACACTTAATATCTTGTTTTCATTTTGGTAAAAATTCTCTGTTGGTGGGCCTGTTGATGAAAAGAGTCAAACTCTGTAAAATATTTTAAGAGATTTATTCTGAGCCAAATATGAGTGACCATGGCCCGTGACACAGCCCTCAGGAGGGTCTGAGAACATCTACCGAAGTTGGTCCAGGTACAGTTTGATTTTATATATTTTAGGGAGGCATGAGACATCAATCAAATCCATTTAAGAAATGCATTGGTTTCGTTCAGAAAGGCAGGACAACCCAAAGTGAAGGCTTCCAGGCCATAGGTAAATTTAAACATTTTCTGGTTGACAATTGGTTGAGTTTATCTGAAGAACTGGGATTAGAGGAAATGTTCAGATTAAGATAATGGATTGTGGAGACCAAGTTTTATTTTGTAGAGGAAGCTCTCAGATAGCAGACGTCAGAGAGAGCGGGTTGTAAAATGTTTCTTATCAGACTTAAAAGGGTGCTTGGCTCTTGGTTGATTATCTCCTGGATCTGGAAAGGAAGAAAGGAAAACAAAAGGGAAAGCAAATTCTCTATAGAACCTGGATTTTTCCCACAAGAGACTTTGCAGGGCAATTCCAAGGTATGGTAAGGAAATACATTTTGGGGTAAAACATTTTGATTTTTTCCCTTGCTATGCCAGAGTCAGATTGGAAAGTAAGTCACTATATAAAGGGTTAAATAAAACCCATCTGATGAGAATTTATAGTTCGTAGGGCATGACTTCCCAGACCCCTTAGAAAGGAATTCGGGCAAGATTTTGAAAAATCAGAGCTTAGTCCTCAGTTCCCTCTCTTGGCCAAAAAGCATTCCATAGAATGCATGTGCCGGCCAACAACAGCAGCACGTCCCACGGCGCTAGGAAGGCTCATTCCTAGAGCTGTCTGATTTGACCATCTGGTAGGGTCTCATGTGCTAGGAAGGCTTGTTCATAGAGTCCTCTGATTTGATGGTCATAGTTTTAGGTATTAGCAATTCGGATAATGCGGGGAGGACATTGACCTGATGTTTAAGGGGTGAGATGGAGTCAGGCCTAAGGTTTAGTCTAAGAAAAAACATCCCAGATCAGATCTATTTTCTGCGCTATCATGATCTGGGTCTTTAACTGTGCCTTTCCTTCTCCTGTATCTGGTATAATATTTACAGGAAATGTCTAATGTTAAATAGTAACAAATATCATAAAGATAGTGAAGATTTGGGCATCCAAGGTCATAGGTAGAATCAGAGGGCAGTGAACAATGCAATCAGCCAGAAAAAACAAAACAAAAAAAACGCCTGCATGCATCATCATATTCTTTGATCAGACCTGATGTGATTACCCTCCTTATTAAGGGTTATTTGAACCCTATGAAAAATCCTATTTGGAAATTGTGGGACCAACATTAAATTAGAATTTAATAAATGTAATCTTTTATGGCCATTTTATCTCTATAGGTATAGCATCCAGAGGAGGGTGTAAATTAAATGTGAGAAACACCTGGTCCTCAGTGTTTAACTTGTTATAAACTTGTTAACAATAGACAAATCTATTTTCCCACCACTTTCGTATTACACTATATGCTGGTATTTGGGAGAGAGGAGGTTTTGTCATAGGACAAGTCATCTAATTCTATAGTGTCATTTTTTTCCCCAGCAGGACTTCCTGGGGTTGAGGGCCGTCAGAGTCAAAAGACTTATAGCCAGTTAATTGTTCAAGGCCAGATAGGAATGGATGCAGATAGGCATTTGTAGTAACAGGAGTAATTAAAGCAAGAAGCACCTAAAATTATTATTTTAAGTAAGAAAACCAACAGAAAAACCAAAAGGAAAAGTTACAAGATCGACTTATTTTACCTTCTATGTGTTGAACTGCTGTAAGCTTGGTTTTTGTTACAGACTTAGAGCAATTAGCTATACAAAACATAAACATGGTTCCGAAAAATTAAAAAAAATAGACAGATTTATCTTCACAACTCATTATTGGGAGTATTATACCCAGGAGGCTTTGTTGCAAGGTATTTTATCCTGTTAGTAAATATTTTCCTTTAATTTTATAATAAACAGGAAATTTTTATGGTTGGGGTAGATGCAAAAGTGACACATAATAGTTCAGAAGGCAACTAAACTTGTTTTGCCAGCTGTTTAGGCATTTATTGTACCCCCGTCATGATTTTGAGGGTTTGATCCTGTCTTAACGTTATCCCTCAAAACTGGCCCTTACAATCTTACATGCCCACCTCTTCTGTGAGAGTCCCTGGGCCTAGAGGGAGGCAAAGCATTAGCAGTGAAACAGATCCGGGCCCAGTGGGATACCCAATGAGGGAGATTCACATCTCTGGTCTTCAAAATACCATGATTTTGGCTGCCTTGGAAGTATAACAAAAAGAAATAACTAGTATTTATACTTTGACAATTTTAAAAGTAGTTTGTACATCAGAACAGAAAAAGGAACCTACTCCATTTGGGCACCAACTAAAAATATGAAGAAAAATTATAATCCGGCACTTTCTAGAGGATTATTGTTTTTTTTTTTTTTTTTTTTTTTTTTTTTTTTGAGACGGAGTCTGGCTCTGTCGCCCAGGCTGGAGTGCAGTGGCCGGATCTCGGCTCACTGCAAGCTCCGCCTCCCGGGTTTACGCCATTCTCCTGCCTCAGCCTCCCGAGTAGCTGGGACTACAGGCGCCCGCCACCTCGCCCGGCTAATTTTTTTGTATTTTTAGTAGAGACGGGGTTTCATTGTGTTAGCCAGGATGGTCTCGATCTCCTGACCTTGTGATCCGCCCGTCTCGGCCTCCCAAAGTGCTGGGATTACAGGCTTGAGCCACCGCGCCCGGCCGAGGATTATTGTTGACAAGAAATAATGCTTTAATCTGCATTCAAAAAGTTAGGGCTGAAATCTAATATTAAGTGTTATGCTTTATCCTTGAAAGAATTGTTTTAGCTGTCTTTTTTATTAAAGAGAATATTATAGCAAGGTCAATTTGTGTGCAAGGTTAGTTTTAGGCTTATTATGCTTGCCTCATTATTTGCATAAAATGCAGCAAGAAACTGGCCATATAGATTCATTTTAAAGTCGGTTTTGCTGAAACTTTACCGAAACATAGGATATTTTAGTTTCAGTCTTGGTGAAATAACCAGTGTCTCCAATTGTTTAAAGAAACTATTATTGAACTTAGACAACTATATTGCCATAAAATTATAATCTGAATTTTGAAGGACTCAGAAAGGTGAATTTGCTTATAAAAGCATGCTTTACCCAAATAACTTAAAAAGATTTTCTTGACCCTTCTTTAACCAGAGCAGCAGCTTTTAAAACAAGATGTTTATTTACCTTGGAAATGCCATTCACTGTAGAATTTAGCAGCTCCTCACGATTAGTCTTACAAAAGAGGCTCTCTGCTTATTAGGTAGCAAGATTTTATGTAAACCATTTTTATTTTATCACGGAACCTTTTGGGAACCATTATTTCCATTAGTATAGGGGTAGCTGCAGTTAATATTCTGTAAAAAGGCAGTAGGTGCCCTGTCAAGTAGAACTTCTCTAGCTCAGTCTTTGTTATTGAAAAGCACTCACAGTTTTTGCCATCAGCCCTGATAAAAGCTCCACACAAAAGGCTATGCAGTGGAGGATTTACGTGAGCAGATTTACATGTTTTCAGTTTTATTGTACCAGAAAGGGGAAAGCCTCCCCCAGTTAGGTAGAGTACCCATTTTCATAAGACATTTAGGTAAGAGGGTTCACAACTACCTTGCGTAAAGCTTGTTTAAACATCTCACATTTTATCATTTTATTAACTTGAATGTTTTCATGTTCTGGTCCCAGGAAGCCTTTTTTTTTTTTAACCCCAAGACCATTTTACTTTTTTCTGGTGAAAAGAGTTTGGTTCCCAGCAGGAAGTTGTATCTGTACAACTGGGACAGCAGATTTGATAAAGCTTCTTAAACAGACCTGTGTTTCTATGGGAAGGGCACCCATGCGAAAGCGGCTCCCTTAACCTCCAAGTTCACTAGGACCTGGGTAATGGGCATTATTTGGTGGGAGTGTTCCTGGACCACACTGAGGGTTGGGCTGCTATTTCTTGTGGCCCAATAATGAGATGCAGATGAACTCAGGGAGGAAGAGAATTTTTGTTTTCTGCAACCAGCTACAGGGAGAAGGCCTGGAAATTATTGCCAGGCCAACTCAAAATTACATAGGCTTCCAGAGCTGATATATCGTCTAAGCTGTCTGTCTATGTGTAAGTGTGCATTCATCTGAAGACGTAAGTGATTAACTTCTTTTAATGTACGACTAAGGTCTGAGTCCTGAAGATCTTCTGGAGCCTCACTAAATTTACTTAATTTAAATGGGTCTAGTTGCTGGGGTGATTACCCTTATCTTGCTGCCTGCTGAATCATAAAAGTTTGGCGAATTCCTTTAGACCCCAATAAACTTGTTTGTGGAGGCCTGGGGAGTTTCTTCAGACCCCCAGTAAAACTTGTTTAATCCTAAAAGGGTCCTGTTATGAATTCCTTTGTTATCTTCTCATGCTACAAGGCCCAGGAAAAGCCGAGGCAAAACTCTTGGTGGTCTCTGTTACATTCCAGCCTTTGTATAAGGACACTGGCTCAGTCAGCTTTGAATGTTTAACCTAGCTGCCCAGTCAGTGCTGGGACAGTTGTAACGGAGGCCTGTGTTAATGAGGCCTGGCCTGCCACGGGAGGATATCCTAGTTATCGCAAAGCTAGGCCAACATGGCTTGCATATGAAACATGCATCACCTGTGGTACTTCGCTTGGTATTTTATAGGGAGAGTTGGGCAGTCCCCTTCACAGGGCAAACAGACCTTATAATGGCATTATCTGGCCCACCAGGCTGATTGCTTTCTCAGGGACAACCCCCTGCACATGTGGATCACATATACTCAGTGACTGTTTAGTAATGAGCCATGGGCCCTGCATTTATTCAAACAAGCTCTTAAATTCTGTAGTATTTAAAATTAAGAATTTTCTCCTTAAAGTGGTTATTTTTACAATCCACTATAATAAAGAATTTTTTAAATGAAGCTGAATGATACCAACCTACAAAATGGAGCAATTCCTTTACATTACACCCTTTGGTTTTAAATAGTTACTTGTTTTTACCCTTCCTCCATAGCGACTATTTTCTTGGTAACCACAGGGCTCAGAGTTAATTTCTGTTGCCGTAGCTTTTTTTTTTTTTTTTTTTTTTTTAATCCATTTAGGTTTCTTGGTATAATTTCCTTCATTATAAAGCAACTCTTAAATAGTTTCTTAACCAAAAACATTACATTTTTTTGAAAAGTGACATCTTTATGTTTTATAAAATGTTAACAAAACTCAATTTTATGCTTCTACTATTTTAACTTTTAGTAAGCCAAATTTCCAGTGAGGGGGTAAAACAAACAAACAAAAAAACTGAGGGTTTCAAACATGACTTTAAGATTTTTAAATTACTGGGGAGTTTTGAGATTAAGTTTACCAAATAACCGTTTACCAAAGATTACCAAGGCTATGTAAATTAAAAAGCATCTGAGCTAGCTTTTTCCAATCTGATAAGCACTTACACGTTCTAAGTTACTTGATTAGAGCTCTTTTATGTAGTTTAGTAGTAAAATGTCACTTCTACATGACACATATAAAGACAGATATAACAGGCATGCAGAATAAAAGGCATGTTCAAAAGATACTTTATTTTCCTGTTTTCAAAAACAGTTTTTCTCCCCTACTTTAGATAAGTAGTAAAAGTTACAGGAGCCAACAAAAGGTGAAGGAGAGAGCCATCATTTAAGGCCTTTTCAAAGGAGAAAGAGAGACACTTTTAAGATATCAACTGTAGAATGTTAAAGGAAACAGATTATAGATTTAAAAAATTTTAAAACATTTTGCATTAAAAATAAGTCAGTAGCCAGGCGCAGGGGCTCATGCCTGTAGTCCCAGTACTTTGGGAGACCGAGGCAGGTGGATCACCTGAGGTCAGGAGTTCGAGACCAGCCTGGCCTAGATGGCGAAACCCCATCTCTACTAAAAATACGAAAATTTGTCGGGCGTGGTGGCAAGCATCTGTAGTCCCAGCTACTAGGAAGGCTGAGGCAGGAGAATCGCTTGAACCCGGGAGGCTGAGGTTGCAGTGAGCTGAGATTACGCCGTTGCACTCCAGCCTGGGTAACAGAGTGCAACTCCGTCTAAAAAAAAACAAAAAACCTCAATATTTGTAATAAAATCTTGTTTTAGCCAATTATTTAGTTTTGTGTTAGTGCATTTTTTTAAATATTAAAGACCCATCTCCAGAAAGATTATGATTTCCTTTAATCATACCCAACCAAATTATACAACCCCTTTAAAAATTCCTTCTTGCTACTCTTATTATGACTTACATAGACCACTCACAATGGTTAGACTCTCTGTTTTACCTTAAATATCTCTCTTTCTTGAATAACCCAGTTATCTTATTTTAGGGCAAAAGTTCACTACACAAGATTCTTTCTTATATAAAATTACTTTTCTTTTACCTTCCTTACCAAAAATACCTCTTTATGTCTTTAACTTTCTTTACGTCTCTTATTTCCTGATTTCTTTACCTTGTTTTATATATAACACTTAAATAAGCTTTGAATTAGACAAAGATATTTTACCTTTAATAAGAACAGTTTTTTAAAAATGTTGTCCTGGCCGGGCGCGGTGGCTCATGCCTGTAATCCCAGCACTTTGGGAGGCCGAGGTGGGCGGATCACAAGGTCAGGAGATCGAGACCATACTGGCTAACACAGTGAAACCCCGTCTCACTAAAAACACAAAAAAATTAGCCCGGCGCGGTTGTGGGCGCCTGTAGTCCCAGCTACTCAGGAGGCTGAGGCAGGAGAATGGCGGGAACCCGGGAGGAGGAGCTTGCAGTGAGCTGAGATCGCGCCACTGCCCTCCAGCCAGGGGAACAGAGCGAGACTCCGTCTCAAAAAATAAAAATTAAAAAAAATAAAAAATAAAAATAAAAATAAAAATGTTTTCCTATAATTCTTAAATTGGAAATTGCCCAGATACTTACTATCAGTTAATAAACTTAGATCCTAAATTATAACAAGTTTGCTTACAAGCATTTATTGCATTACATTTACCTAATTAATTTAGTAGTTTACCTAGATTATTTGGGGGGAAAAAAAAACACACTGTGATAGCTGATATTTAAGGCTATTTTCCTAATTACCATTTTTATAGCTGGTAATTTCAGGTACTTAATAAAACTTATGGTCAAATTTAAGGGTACTTATACCAATAACTCAGTATTTAACTGTCTTCATTTAATCCAATAATATTTCATAAGCATATACAAGCGAAGATCATTCTGTCTTGGGCTGGGTTTTATAGTTTATAACCTTTATGGCAAATCGTATAGTATTCTGTGGGAATAAACATGAAACTACTTGATCAACAGATACAAACAAAATGCTAACAACTCTAAAGACATTGCTGATATTATTTTACCAATAATTTTAAAGCCAGCTTATTTAGTAAAGGTTTAACTTAAGTCACATGAATTTGAAAAAGCATTTGACGAGTCTTTTAAGTATCTCATTTTAAACGCTTTTATATTTATATATATATATGTATATATATTTATTATTTTTTTGTACTTTGTGTTCTAGGGTACTCCCTACAAAGGTCATGGATGCAGCTGGAAACCACCATTCTCACTTTTATATATTTTTAAGCCCATTATTTAGAGCTCTTTCTATATTTTTAGTATTGAAAATATTATGTACATGCACATAAACATACAGACATATTAAGCATGCCAATAGAAGCACATCACAGGGACTGATGAAGACCTTTTTTTTCCACTTTGTTTTAAATCTAGGCAGTTGTCAGCTAAATAGCCTTAAATTTGCATATTAAAGGCAACTCAGGTGAAAATCAGATAGCAAGATTACAGTAAGAAAAAGTCGGGTGCACTAGAGGGAAATTAAAATGAATTCAATTGCCAATTGAACATCAAATTACATACGTCTATTATAAAGGCCGTTAAATATACACACACATACACATACACGAAGTTCTCATAGCTATTACTTCAGTACTTCAGCGATGAGACAAATACCAGCTTGCAAAAAAAACCACTGTTAGATAACAGTGGTTTTTATCTCAGTAGAGAAGTAACAACAGATTTAAATCAGGCAGAAAAGAAAACAGAAAATAAATAGAACCTAGGAACTCTATAGTTTGCAGGTAGACCTTACGACTATTTTCCTTAATGTAAATGTGCACAAAGACCATATTATTTCCATTGCATATAAACTATGGCAAGTAGAGGTGCCATAAAACCTACAGAGTGCCTGAAAAGGGGACATTCTCCTTGTTTTCTCCTTATTCTTAGATTTCTTTCTAAGTAATGTCACTATTGTAAAACTTAAGATTGGTATTAGAAATATTTTTCAGACTCTATACTTGATGGATCGCCTGATGCCACCCAGATAGATAAACTGGCTTATCTGGTTTTGGGGTCCCCACCCAGGAACTGACTCAGCACAGGGGACAGCTTCCACTCCCTGTGAGTTCATCTCTGACCCAACCAGTCAGCACTCCCCACTCTCAGGCCCCCTACTCACCAAACTATGCTTGAAAAGCCCTAGTCTCCAAATTTGACTTGAGTAATAATAAAACTCTGTTCTCCTGTTCAGCTGGCTCTGCATTAATTAAATTCTTTCTCTCTTTCAATTCACCTGTCCCGCTACATCAGCTCTATCTGGGCGATGAGCAAAATAAACCCACTGGGTGGTTACACTACCATATTGCTCAAGATATCCTCAAGTAGAAAAATCTGTTTGCATAACATCCAAAGACTTTCAGTAGCCTGAGTACTTCTAAGTGATGGTTTTGGTGCTTCTTCCTTTTTCCATCAGTAACTCACGTAGATAATCAGGTGTATTATTCTAGAAGGTAATGACTATTCCTTTGGGCAGAGGTCAGAAGCAGAACAGAGTCTGATGATCATCCCAAATTACAGGCAGTTCTCCTATGTGTTCCTGTATGCACCAAATCATACATGAAATAATACTTCTGTCATAATTACCCAGGTATTTGTCATATTTCAAATATTCAGGTTAAAAACCACAGTCCTGAAAAGTGAAACAAAGAGTTGATGGAGTATCCTGTAGGTCAGACTCAGTTAAAACCAAAACAGTGTTGGCCAAATACAATTCTTATTGATGATGGTGGTGGTAGTGCTTTGTTTATTCAATTTTTAACATTATTTGTTTCTGTGACACTCATAAAGCAATAATCTGAAACAAAATAATGTATCATGTGCTCGACACCATGAAGAAAGAAAATAACAGAATTGATAGCCTTGTTATCTTATTACAATATCCATTGGTAAAGATAAAGGAGAGCAGAAACTAAACGTTTTCAATGTGCAAAATACCTACTTTTAAATAATTTTAAAATAATAAAGGAAAAGCCAAGTGGAAATCATGCACTTTGTTAAGACTCATTCTGTATTTTGTGTCTTCCCTCATATTTATGACATCTCATCTAAAAAAACATAAATCTTTGGATCATTTTTTTCTCTCCTGAGTCTCTGCAATAATTAGCAGTAACTTTTATAATACTTTATGCAAACCTCCATTATAGTGCTATTAACATTATAATTATTTGCTTCACTGCCTGTCTCTCCCAATAGACTATATGCTACTGGAGGGCTTGGAGTGTGTGTTTCTTTAGACTATAATTGAAAACAGAATATTGTTACTTTGACTTTACTGACGGCTAGTATAAGATGAGGTCATTTCTTAGTTATAAAATTAGGAATTTACCTATTAAATAGAAGAAATTCAATTGTATTTCATATATGTACTTGTTGCTTTGTAAGAAATTGGTTATGTTTCTTCCTATGTATGTTCATATGCATGTGTGAGTGCATTTATAACGAGCATCCTCAATGCTTAGGAGGGTTCTCAACCAGTCAGTTTCTCACATTACCTCAACTGAGAACAGACAGCTGCAGCAATAAAAGAATATACTCAAATTTCAGTGGGTCTCTTAGAGACACCCCTGATGAAATCTCACGGTGACTCTGGGATGGCCACCCTGGGCTCTCTTTTCAGAAGGGCCACCATCCATCAGCGTGGCGGGAGATCACTATGGCCATTGACTAATAGAGACAACAGCAGCAATCTCATATTCTGCTTTTGGAATTCTTGACATGCTAATTTCATATTATCGAATATATCACGGGTATCATTTAGACTTTTCTGTACAATGTGTTGCAGTCAACACTCTGACTTTTGCTTTCAATTATTTCCCAAATATTTGAAATAAGAAATAAAGTTAATTTTCATTTATATGCCTTTCTCTACTGCCTAGTTCCTTTTATTTGTCAAATGGATAATAACTCTTTAAAATTAAAAAAATACATATTTTAGAAGTAAAATCTGTATGAATCAACCTTGAGTTTTATAATAAAGTACAATCATGATTTAATATGTTTGGATTCTAGACAATTTCTCAATCCTCCTAAAGAGATACACATTAGCCTTATACAGAGACAGAAACAGAGAAAGAGGGCCTGCAAATCTCTTACACATTTATTTTTATAAACATATATTATAAACTTACTACGTATCTGAGGCATCGTGGAGGGGTGTATGGTCTCTGACCTCAAGGCTACCGTGTTGTCATGGAAGAGGCCGTCTGGTAGAGCAATGATGCAATTACAAGTGAGAGCTGATGTGCAAAAGGCTGATGAAGATCTGGGGGGAGCAGTGTGGAAAGTGACTTCCTGGGCAGTAGGAAAGATTTCACTCTATTTTTTGTAGCACAAACAGAGAATCACCCTGGTTCCTGGGGTAAAAATTATTTATGTTGCATTTTAGGTAAACCAATACTATCAACAGGCTTTGATTTCTGTTTTCTTTAAACTCTATTGCATCCAGGCCTACAGAGGACTCAATAGTAGAAGCAATAGTATCATTTTAGGATAGTGAGATGTGATTGGTGATAGGAATAATCTAATTAGACAGGCAAAACACCCCGGAGTCATTTAATGTTTGAGTGTAGGAGCCATCAGTCCTATAAACTTTAATCATCAAGCAAACAGTTATTGCTTTGCTGCATACTTTGTGATAACAGCCATGAGTCATTAAAATAAGGTTAAATTATGTTCATTATGTTCTATTTAAAATGGAAAGAAACATACCATATTTAGAAACGTTTCTGTCCAATGAGTTATCTTTAAATGCTACCTAAATAGGTGACCGTTTCAAAATTTCATTCATCAAATATGTCATTTGTTCATAATGTTGGAAAAATAAAATGCCAGTATGCTAAAAAAACATTCACATTACATTTAAATAGTTGATAGTGGTCTCCAAAGTTTTTTCCTAATTTCTCACCATAATTCCATAAGGCAGACATTGTTTCCATTATGCCATTGAAGCAACTGACACAGTCATTTAACCTTAGTCATGTAAGTCACCCAGTTCTTTTAACTCCTATAAATGCTCTTTCATTTATCCATCTATTAAGTCAATCAACTCATTTATCGAGCAGTCACATGACCCACGGTTTCATAAAATGGCAGACAGTTTAGGTATGCCTATAAATCTACAATTATACCATGATTCAAAATTTTTCTGGAGGTGGATTGTATAGTAACAAGTGATTCCGAGAGGACTTTAACTCACTTTGCAATGATATATTACCTGCCGTTGAATTACACCAGGGAATACTTTGGGTATTTTGAGAGACAGATGGATTAAGTCTGTACCTGTGAGTGACACAGGTCCACGAAATGGGAAGAACTCCAGCTTTCTATGTTCCTCACATAACCAGGTCCTTTAAACAACTTTGTAATTTTTTGTTCATCTCTCAGTTCAGCAGGTGAAAAAACAAAACAAAACAAAAAAATCAAATCAGTCAGAGCTAAAGCATCCTGTAGAGAAACAAAAGGACTGACTCTGTTTCTTTCTTCAGTGGGCTGTTTGATATTGTGTAGATTTAGTGTCTGTGTTCTTCTTAAAATATTCCACTTAACAACCCAAAAAGAAGAGCATTAATTTCACAATTTAATAAATTGTGGAATAGAAAGGTTAAGTGAGCTGATGTTGCTCAGACAAGTCCTTAGCAACACAGGATTCTCTCCCAGAGATGACACGAGAAGCTGCTTTTCCATGATGCTGTTGTTTATGCAGTCACTCCGTGTTGTCAAGGCACTTTTTGATTTTGTCTTCTGTTTCCTAATCTTGCCAAGTTTTTTTTTTTTTTTTAAAGGCACAGTACACGTGGCAATCTAAAATCCAGAGTTTTTCTTGGCATCACTGATTATGCTGTTGGATGAATGAACACACCGACTTGGACAAGGAAAATGCAAAAGAAAAATAATAATATGGTAAAATAAGGGAAGTATTATGTTCAATATTTGAAATAATTACAGTCACTCAGGAAAAAAATAAGAGCATCTTAAAATCCATTAGCTAACAGGACTAGGAGGGCAAAGAACAGTATGAAACAGCTATTGGAATTTGTACCTTTTTTTTAAACTCACAGACTAAACTAAGATACCATTCATAGTTTAAGGCTGGGGGATAGCAAATTGGACTCACATTAGAAAGAATTGTCCAGGCTTTAAACTGATAGCCCAAAGACAAAACAAATCTGGTTGTGTGTCTAAACTCAGCCTTGATTTTAATGTCAGTTAATTTGCTTGTGACTTCGAAAACTCTAAATTGTTGCCATCTTTAACCCTTGAGAAATGAGTCATCTGTTTCTGTAAAGTAGCAAAGGCCAAAATCAGCAAGAAAGAAAATTTTATTTTCAAAGTTCACAGAGAATGCAATAAGTAGTGGAGATGATTTACCAGTAACTGTGCTATTGTTTTTCTCAAGAGTTTGAAATACTCTCTTAAGGAACACAAAAAGCAAACAATTTTAAGAATATGGGTAGAAGTCAGATTTTCTTTCTCTCAAATTTTTGCAACAAGAGAAAGCTGAGGAATTTGCTTGGCATAACTAGAAAGGAAAGCACAGAGCAGCTATTGCAATTTTTTTTTAAGACATGATTAGACCACCTTGGTATCTTCAATATAGTTTCCAAATTATTTTCCTTGTAATAAATACTTCATGATGAATACTATTATCCTAATGTTTCAGGTGCATAAACTAAGGCCCATAGGTTTTTATATCACTTGCCAAAGTGACTGGTTTCCAAGGTGAGGGTCTAGGATCTGAGCACTACTCTGTGACTCTGTGAGCTCCATCCTTTGACCTCTACTCTAGCTCACTTCGTCCAGTGAATCTTCATAGTTTGATTGCCTGCATTGTACTTTTTCCTATACAAATAAAGATGCCTGTCTTACTCAGGTCATGGAGTTGTTACAAATATCAGATATCATAATGTATGTAAACATGGTTTAGGAATTGAATAGTGAAGAGTTTTTATTGTAATGCATATAGAAAGCAGATTGATTAGTCTGAAACGGGTTGTTTGGATTTAGAGCAGCTATTTTAGTGGTAATCTGAAAACTCCCTGCCAAACATGGTGGCTCACACCTGTAATCCTACAATTTTGGAAGATCAAGGCAGGAGGATTACTTGAGCCCAGGAGTTCAAGACCAGCCTGTGCAACACAGTGAGACCCTGGTCTTTACAAAAAAACAATTAGCTGGGCATGGTGCTATGTGCCTGTAGTCCCAGCTACTCAGGAAGCTGAGGCAGGAGGATCACTTGAGCCTAGGAATTTGAGGCTGCAGTGAGCCATGATAGCTCCATTGTACTCCAGCCTGGGCAAGTAGCAAGACCCTGTCTCTAAAAAAATAAAAATGAAAAGAAAATTACTAACCTTTGCTTCCTGCCCCCACCACCAATTACTGCCCTCGCGTAGTCAAGCTGGAGAATTCCAAAGATTTATAGTAAATCTTCCCTATATTCCCGTTCTTCCAGGACACACTCAGCCGCCACACCTACCCATATTTGCCTGGAATAAGGATGAGTGAGAAAGCACCATTCATGCTTTTGATTCCATTTTAACCTAACACTCATGATATACAGAGTTTGACCAGTCAAAGATGCAAATCATTCCCAAATGTGCTGGGTACCTATGTTTAATGAGAATTACAGGGCTTGCTATCCACCTTGAGGTCTGCTGGAGAGAAACCAAAGACAAATATGAGCAACAACTCTTTTTCATGAATAGGTTGAAAACTTGCCCAATATTTCTTAGCAGTTCTAGGACAAGACCCAGTTTTCAACTTGCAGCCTTGTCTGAGGTCCCAGGTTGAAAAAGTTAAAAATCAGATACTGAAGCACCCCACCGCCTTGATTCACAAATGCAGTTTCTATGTGTTACAACCAGAATCAGAATGTGAGAAACTTCAGGACAAGAAAACTTGTCTTTGTGCAAAGTGTGATTTTGTCAGTTAATGCTTCTGTTCCCAATAGGAAGTAAGAAATGGATTTGTTCAGATCCACAGAATGAGAATGAGGAGGCACTGATGCTGCTGAGAACTCAGTGCATTGCATGTCACACCTAAAGCACGCGTTTATTTTTAAAGATCTCAACTCGGTCATTCTATTTACCAGGCACTGGGCTGTGAGCTTTCTATGAAGTATTTTCATTAATCCTTAACAAACACTTTGTTATGTGGGGGTTATCATTTTACACACGAGGAAACAGCTAGTGGATCCAAAGCTAGAACACACCTCAACACTGGACTATTTGCAAAAAGTTAGCAAAAAAGTACGTACCTGGGGGCAACTTCTTCCTTCTCCCCTACGCGTTTGTGGTCAGAAGGAGTATTTCTATGAGAGGTGGTCCTATGAGTGTATGATGAACACTTAAAAGCAAACTATAAAGCTCCTTTTAGTGTATTCAGAAGGGAAAATGTTTTCTATGTGTTTCTAGACTCCAATTCACAGAATTTTTTTTTTTTCTTTTTTTTTTTTTTTTTTTTTGTGACAGAGTCCCGAACTGTCACCCGGGCTGGGGTGCAGTGGCACGATCTCGGCTCACTGCAACCTCTGCCTCCCAGGTTCAAGTGATTCTCCTGCCTCAGCCTCCTGAGTAGCTGGCATTACAGGTGTCCACCACCATGCTTGGCTAATTTTTTGCATTTTTAGTAAAGACAGGGTTTCACTATGTTGGCCAGGCTGGTCTCGAAGGCCTGACCTCATGATCCACCGGCCTTGGCTTCTCAAAGTGTTGGGATTACAGGTATGAGCCACTGTTCCCAGCTCACAGAAAATCTTAGAAGGGAGATATATGAGAAAAGAGAAGGGATCCTTGTCTCCTATTACACATGGGAAGCATATAACATTCTCTAGCATTTTTATATCATAACTGAAAGCAAAGCTCAGAAGTCAGTGGTGGGGAGATGAGTTCACTGCTACAGTGTAGATACTTTAGCCATCACAGATTTGGATGGGACTTGTCTGACTCTCTGGTGCCAGCTTCCTTGGCCAAGGCTCCATGAATAGGCTCCCAGGACTCCACACATACAGAAGAGGCCAACCACTGCAGAGGGAAGACCAGGCGTTAGTCCAAGGTTTGTGAGTTTTTGCAGGCCTCAAGGTGCTTGGAGACTAGGAAAGGAAGTGGCCATCTGTGTCAATGCCAGAATGCTAGCCAGACCATGATAAATACTGTAAGAGGGCACTAGGGAAATACAAGAATTTGCAGAAAGGAGTGTGCAGAGCCACGGTGGAGAGAAATCTACCACAGAGCAGGGAGAGGGGCTTCAGCTGAAACTCAAAGTTAAACCTGGAAAAATCAGATGTCTACAAAGACTTTATTTAGTGATGGGGTGGCAATAGTTGGGGAGGAGGAAAATGCATTGCGGGAAAAAGGAACCGCTGTGATCAAACACATCAAGATGGGAATGTATGCGGCAAGTGCAGAGGCCTATTTAGTTAAGAAGAATAGTGAATGAATAAGAACGACTAAAAATGTAAAGAGCAGTGATTCTTTTTGCAAGTAATTTACATGCAGTATCTTATTCGGTCTGCTATAGAGTAGGTGCTACCAGTATAAGGCAAGAGCTGTCACTATAGCCACTTTACAAATAGGACCTCAGACTTACCACTTTTCTATGAGAAATGGTCCTCTGAGTGTATGATTAAAACTTAAGTCAACTGGCCAATGTGCCTAAACAGTAACAGAGCAGTTGCAGCCTGTTTCCAGGTCCCCTTTGTTATTATGACTTCCTTTTAAGTACAATACAGGAGATAAAGTTGTGAAGGGGAGTTGTGGCCAGAAGTCAAGAGTCCGGGAACATTATCCTAAGATAGGATTGACAAGCATAGAGAGCCTTGAAAGTGTTCAGCAGGAGTTAGATATGATCAGAGCTGAGCTTTGGAAAGACTGAAGCTACCCATGACATTGTTTTAAAAACTGAGTTACTGGTTTGCTTGTTTGTTTAAGCACCCACTTCAAGGATGAAGGGAAAAGTGCTGATAGTCATTTCTGGGTCAGTGTCTTCTGAGCCAGAATCTTCAAGCTCATTTCCCCACTCCCTCTAGACTCATTTTAGTTGCCTAGAAGAGTCTTATAAAGTTTTCTCATTGGCTGAGGATCCTAAACCCAGAAACAATAAATGAAAGTCTAAGATTTGGGCTCAATCAATGTCACAGGAAACAAGGCACTGGGGCTTATATTTTTATATAAAGATGCTGCATTTGGGGTAGTCAAAGCTCACACATTCTGCAGTCACCCATTACAGGCAACGGTGGGCCTTGGATATGGCTGACTGAAATATTAACTTTATGAGGAAACAGACTCTGCTCTGAAGACTTATGACTTAAGGGAAAGATGGACAAACACAAGACTGAGGTCTCATGGTGGGTTCCTCTGATAGCCTCCTGTGCTGCCTTCCTCTTCAGAAATACTGAGGTTGGATGGGAGGCATTCTTCAGCAAAAGAACGTTTCTGCCTTTCCAGCACTAAAATGGCCATGAGTACAATTGATATGTCACCATCTCACCAAAGTGAAAGACTGAAGAGGACTCCTAAGGCCATGCATGGAGCGAAACTGTTTATGCAAGGAGCATTTACTGGGCACCTGGTGTGTGCTCTGCTTGATTGACTTGGAAGATAATCATCAACAATATGAACAAGTGCCCTGCCCTCAAGGGTCTTACATTCTAGTGCGGGAGGAAAGACACCTATAACAATCAAAAGACAATAAAATGCCTGCGAAAGCCAAATCAGATCAGGTCATAAAGTAACAGAGCAGTAGGTTACTCCACAGAGCTTGCCAAGGAAGGCCTCCCTGAAGAGGTGATGTATGAGTAGACACCAGAGTGATGAGAAGAAGCCAGCATGCAAACAGCCACAGAAGTGCATCTGATGGAGAGAGTTCAGCAAGTATAAAAGCCTCAAGGCAGGGAATATGTTTCCCATGTTCAAAGAAAATAAGCAACAGGAGCCTGGAGCTTAGACAGGAATGGAGTATACAACAGAAAATGGAAGTAAAGGGGGCCCCACTGGTCAGATCACCTAGGGACATATTTATAAATTTGGATTTTATTGTAAATATAACAAGCCCCTTGAGGGTTATAAACAGTGATGTAATTAATAGTATTAATAGTATTAAAATAGCACCGTGCATGTTGAGTGCAGAATGAATAGCACAGCAGCAAATGTGGACACAGAAAGAACACTCAATTGGGTACTGCAGAAGTTCAGGTGAAAAAGCCTGGTGGTTTGGACTAAAGGTGGCAATGCGCAGGTAGAGGAATGAGCAGATTCAAGATACATTTTTGGAGACAAAGACAACAAGACTTCCTGGTTGACTGAAAGGGAGGTAGGAATGGAGGAAGAGAGAGTGATTAAAGTCAATTACTAGGTCTTAGTCTTAAGCTTAAACAACTGATTGGAGAGTGTCATTTTCTGAGTCAGGGAAAAGTGGGGAGGAAAAGGAGGGTCGAGAAAAATCCAGAGGTCCAATTGAGTTGCCTTATGTTTGAAATGCTTACTGGTAAAAAGACAGAGATGTGGATTAGGTAGTTGGATACATAAGTCAAGAGTCAAGGACAGGAAAGTCATGGTGGCTCATTCCTGTAAGCCCAGCACTTTGGAAGGCCAAGGCAAGAGGATTGCTCGAGGTCAGGAGTTCAAGAAAAGCCTGGGCAATATAGTGAGACCCTGTCTCTACAAAAAAATAGAAAAAATTTGTTGGGTGTGGTGACAGGCATCTGTAGTCCCAGCTACTTAAGAGACTGAGGCAGGAGGATAACTTGAGCCCAGGAATTTGAGATTGCAGTAAGCTCTGATGGTGCCACTGCACTCCAGCCTGGGCAACAAAGCAAGACCCTGTCTCTAAAAAAGTTAAAAAAGAAAAAAAAAAAAAGAAAAGATTCTAGCAGATAGTTGAAATGGTTCAGGGTTAGAGATAAAAATTTGGGAATCATAAAAATGTGGGTGTATTTGAAGCCATAGAACCAGCTGTGATCACTCAGGGAGAGAGTAAACACAGAGAAACAACTAGGGCCCAAGAGCAAACCCAGGCAGTTCATTCAGCACCTGTAGGTTCATAGAAGGTGAACAGTCAGCGAGGGCCAAGAAAGTAGAAGGAAAACCAAAAGTGTACAAGAACACAGAGGCCAAGAGAAGAAAGTGTTGTTTCAGGAAGGAGGACATGGTCAACAGGGTAGAGACAATGATTAAAGCCAATTACTAGGTGACATGTTGCCTAAGATAAAGGCAGTTTTGGGCTCCTCCAAAGGTATCTGTTTCCTTTGTTTCGATATTGTTTCCAAAAACTACATATCAGGTTTGATCCGATACCAGAATCCAGTTAAAATGTAATCAGCTTATTTACTCAAGATGTGTGGGATTATAGACGGAAACATTTTATCAATTACCATTTCCATTTATAATTTGTGCATCAGTTATAGATCCTATTGTAAGACTGATATGCAGTCAAACTCTGCTCTATACCTTCAGTGTTCACTGTGTAAGATACTAAAGGGCTTATCACACTGTAGCCCAGCCTAAAGACACATGCTAATTATCTTCCATCATGGTGCCTGCACTGCCTGTACTTCTACTGAATTATAAGGTCTATCATGGTGGGGATGTGCCTGATATGTTCAATCTAAACAATAGTTTAATGTTTAGTAGATTTTTCTTTTCTTTTCTTTTTTTTTTTTTTTGAGACAGTCTCACTCTGTGGCCTAAACTGGAGTGCAGTGGCGCAATATCGACTTCCTACAACCTCCACCTCCCAGGTTCAAGTGATTCTCCTGCCTCAGCCTCCCCAGTAGCTGGGATTACAGGCATGCACCACCATGCCCAGTTAATTTTTGTGTGCATTTTAAATAGAGACGGGGTTTCACCATGTTGACCAGGCTGGTCTCGAACTCCTGACCTCAAGTGATCTGCCAACCTCAGCCCCCAAAGTGCTGGGATTACAGGTGTGAGCCACCATGCAGATTTTTAAAACCTTGGTTGATAAAGCGATTTAATAATTAATCAGTCAGTGTTAAGAGATCAGCCCTCCCATTGGACAAGCTGAAAAAAGGCAGCCGGCGACTAAGCGGAGTCTCACAGGCAGAACATCTCCACTAAATCACAGTCTAGCTCCAAGGATCCTTTGTTATTCATAATATTTACTGCATATTTAGTCCCCACAAGCACATGATTAATGACTGCACAGATTCAGATGGACAACATGTGACCTACAGTTTCCCTCTGCACAGTAATTGTAGAGGGAATGTAATAATACCCAGTCAATCTAAAAAGCCCGTTAGTCCAGTTCTCCACAAAATTCCATGAAAATATTACGTCACAGCCTGTTGACTCCCAAGAAATAATTTACCAAGAGTTTCCATAAACATGAGTACATTTTAGTTTTAGCGATAGGGTATTTGGCAAATATACATAAAATCATACACACATGAGGCACTTTGATAGGCACTGAAAAATATAAGACATATTTCCTGATCTTAAAGGGTCCAAAAATCTAGTTGGGTAGATGCTTTTCATAACATGAAAAGCTAATTAATAGTTAGACATTGAAATGAGAAAAACAAAATGTTATAAGGTTCTATAGAATTGAGAGCTCTTGATGTGGGCCAGGTATGAGGTGGATAAGAACCTTTAGTGGAATCTTTGATAAACACAGAAAGTGAAAGAATAAACAGAGTAACATAAAGTGTGTGTGTTTTGTTCTTCCTCAAAATAAAAAAGTATCAGTCCTAGATTATTGTATGTGAGAAACCCACCCCGACACCTGTTTCTCACCGTATGGCAACCACAAAGAAGTATAATGCTGAGAAGTGAATCTCTAGAGAACAGCTTCCACGTGGGACGGTGTTTCCAAACAGAGAATACATTTTCTATCCCTGTAATTACTCTTCTATTATAGTAACATGTCCTTTGACACACAGAATGGCATTGTAGAAGGAGCACTAGGTCAAGAGTCAAAGGGTTTCAGAACTCCTGACTGTTCTGTGAATTTGATGTGTGTCCTTGCTATGGATAGGACAGCAGGGCGTGGGAGTCAAGAGCTCTCCAGACATACTGGTCATTCACTATTTGTGTGATTGCGGGCAAGGCATTTTAGCTTTCTCAGACTTTATTTCATTATCTATAAATTGGGAAGAACAGTGTCTCTGGAAACTCAAATGCATGTGAGTAAGTGAAGGAAGCCAATCCAAAAAGGCTAGACACTGTATGATTCCAACTACAAAACATTCTGGATAAAGGCAAAAATATGGAGACAATAAAATGATTAGTGGTTGTCAGGGGTTAGAGGAGAAGGATGGATGAATAGGCAGAGCACAGAGGATTTTTAAGGCAATGAAACTACCTCGTATGATTCTATAATGGTGGACACATGTCAGTATAAATTTGCCCAAACCATAGAATGTACAACACCAAGAGGGAACCCTAATGTAAACCATGGGCCTTGGGTGGTAACGATGCCTCTATGTAGGTTCATTAATTGAAAAACGTGTACCTCTCTGGTGGAGGATGTTGGTAATGGGGGACATTATGTACGTACATGGATACGGGGTATAGGAGAAATCTTTATAATTTCTCCTGAATTGTATCGTGATCTTAAAATTGCTCTAAAAAATAAAATGCATGTAAAACAATCATAAAAGAACAGTACTTCAGCCATAGAGTAGTAATAATTAAATGAGATAAATATGTAAAGGACAGCACAGAGCCTCCTAAAGAGTCAATGTTCAATAAATGCCAGCTATTACTCTGCTCCTGTTTCTTAACCTACAGCAGATCAAAAGCTACTGATTGGAATTAAAGGTCAGAGCTGCTAGAAGAAGTTATGTTGACGGTGGCCAGATGTTACAGGAGGATACAGAAGAATGCTAGGAAGGAAGCATCAGAACTCAGGAAACGTTTCTTCCAAGCTACACAGGGAGGGAGCAAATAACGCCCTCTTTGTTTTTTGTTTTAGACACTGGGTCTGGCTCTGTCACCCAGGCTGGAGTGCAGTGGCATGATTATGACTCACTGCAACCTCCACCTACTGGACTCCAACGATCCTCTCACCTCAGCCTCCCAAGTAGCTGGGACTACAGGTGCACACCACTATGCCGAGCTAATATTTTAAATTTTTCTGTAGAGATAGGGTCTTGCTTTGTTGCCCAGGCTAGTCTCAAATTCCTGGCCTCAAACAATCCTCCTGCCCCCACCTCCCAAAGTGCTGGAATTACAGATGTGAGCCATTCCTGGCCTGCTCTCTAATTTAACAGATCAGGAAGCATTAGTACACCGCGGAGTCACAACCTATATCATTGTGATGTAAGAAAAGCCGGAATATTTGCCTAAGAAGGGCTGGGTTGGAATTCTTGCTCTCTGTTGGTCTCATGCTAATTTTGGGTCCTGGACTAAGTCCATTCATGTCCCTGAACTGGGTCCCTGCCATCACCATGCACAATAGGCACAGCTCAGCTACTGTCCACTCCATCCTCAGCAGACAGGATGAGGACCTTTCTGGCCCAGCCCATCCTGTTGTAAATAACTAAGCATGCCCCATAGGGCTCCAAAGAATAAAAAATCATACTCCATTTGTCACAGCTGTGATAATCACTCACTTTAACTCTAAAAACGGAGACAGCATGCGCCTCACCGGGCAACTGAGAGAACTGAATGAGGTCATGGCGTACAAAGCATTGGAGACACACAACCCCCACCTCCATCAATGTTAGTGTGACTATGAATGTGTTCTAAATGATAACTCACATGCTCAGGTGCCAGCAGAGAGCTACACTTGCCACTATTCTGACCTGGGTGTTGTGTCTCCGTTTTGAAAACTGAGTATTCATCCCATTCCATAGCCTTAGTTTTTCCAGGTCTTATGAATTGGCTTCTTCCTAACCCAGCATCTCACCCTTTTTTTTTTTTTTTTTTTTTTTTGAGACGGACTCTTGCTCTGTCACCAGGCTGGAGTGCAGTGACATGATCTTGGTTCAGTGCAACTTCCGCCTCATGGGTTCCAGTGATTCTCCTGCCTCAGCCTCCTGAGTAGCTGGGATGACAGGCACATGCTACCATGCCCGGCTAATTTTTCAGTTTATTTATTTTATTATTATTATTATTATTATTATTATTATTTAGTAGAGATGGGGTTTCACCATGTTGGCCAGGCTGGTCTCAAACTCCTGACATCAGGTGATCCACCTGCCTCAGCCTCCCAAACTTTTTTTCTTAAAGAAGGAATGGAAAAATGCATACATACTGTGCTCTGGTCCACATTTATATGCTTTCATTTTGGTAATCCTCTGGGTTCTGCCGTGTGCTTGCTTGTCCCTTATCCAGAGCCCAAAGCCCAGACTCAGAACAGAGTCTGCTGGCTGGGTTCTTCTCCTCATTAGAGATCGCCCAAATACTACTGTCATTGCTTGGACATAAAAGTAGACCATGTCCCACTTCTTCATCCTTGAACTTCGTTCGTGTGGTAAGTTACCCTATTACACTGTTTCTTCTGAAAATTTCCATTACTAATTGCTTCCCCGCATCGATAATTGCAGTATGATTTGGTTGCGTGCCTATCTGTGGCACTCAGTTTCCACTATCAGCACCTGCAAAAGGCTCAGCTCAGTCACCACGTGCTCCATCTGAACAGGCAGGAGAAGAACCTTTCTGGCCTGGCCCATACTATTGCAAATAACTAAACAAGCCCTGTAGATACCCAAAGTACAATAAATCTTGCTGTCTTACAGCTGACATGACCCCTGGAATTCAACAGTCTAGATACATCAAGTAAATGGGTGGGCCAGGTCTACAAGAAGTCTGTCTACATACATATGGTATTGAAAAGTCTCCTGTGCGGAAAAAATCACGCTCAAAGAAAAAGGAGTCAAACTTGGTCAAGTACAAAACTTACGCTATAGAGAAGAGAAATGCTTCTATGAGTTCAAATCTGTTTTCCAGCCTAGGCCTCCCACACATTCCCACCTGAATTCTAGTAAGGGAGTAAGAGAAAGAGGCTCTATGTAGTAAAACAGTGGAATGCACTGCAGGGCCACATGGGAAACATTTGGAAAAGTAAACAGTAGGGAGAGAGGGGTATTCCCTCTACTTCTGTACCGCCTTGGCACATGTAGGACATCAGAGAACCTGGCATTTCGTAGGCATTCAAAGCACACTGGTGGCATTATCATCAGGAAAGAGACAGCAGCAGCTAAAAGAAGTGACAGCAGTACCCTGTTGAGGCAAATGGACAGGAGTTGATGGGAGTGAGAACTACCCTCTGAGAGTAGCTCACCTGTGGATCCTGGAAGCAAAGGCAAAGCGTTGTCATGCAACTTTGCATCAATCAACAACAGAAAAAGGAAGATTATACCAGGAAAAGTGGAGAAATAATGAGTGTCACTTATTCAATGACTGCATTATTATTGCACTCAGTGATAATAAGCATCCTGCCTAATTGATCAGCAGAAAAAAAGATGTATTGAGTGAAGTAGTCTAGGGATCATGACTTCACGATTATTAAGTGAGGTCAAGAGCCAATAAAAACATAATTACCTGGCCACTCTGTTGACGATAGCAGAAAAATTATATTCATTTATTCATCTATTCATCATTTAAAAATAACCTGTAAGTACCTAACTGCACATCAGGTTGCTATGACAAGCAATGTCGAAACAAATGATGAAGTTATTCTTGGAAGGCATCTCATAGGTATTGAAATACAGGTTAAGCATCCCCAATTTGAAATTCCCAAATCGGAAATGCTCCAAAATCCAAAACTTTTTGAGTGCTGACATGAGGCCACAAGTAGAAAGTTCCACTATATTTCCTGTTTCACACATAAGTACTTCACACAAACTTTGTTTCCTAAGTATGTAACACAAACTTCATTTCCATTTATTTAAAATATTGTATAAAATGATTTTCTGGCTATGTGGGTAAGGTGTATACAAAACATCAACAAATTTTGCGTTTGGATTTAGGCGCCATCCCCAAGAAATCTCATTATGAATGTGCAAACATTCCAAAAAAAAAAATCCCAAATTCAAAACACTTTTGATCCAAAGCATTTTGGATAACAGATAAGCAACATGTACAATAGAACTTCAGGTTCCATGACAGAAATATATTTGAAGAGTTATAAAAGCTTGAATTAATCTACTAAAGAAAAAAGCAGTTCATAGAAGTTTGACTGAGGAAGTAACCTTTGAATTGGACAGTCTCAAGCAGAATAAAGGCAAAAGAAAATATTATGGAAATGGACTTTTGCAGGAGGTAATATTCTAAAGTATGTCCACAACAGAAAAATCAGGGAGAGTTAAGTTTATTCTGGTACATTCCTTAAATCACCCATGAAATATACATGAATTTGTGTGTATACCTTTATAGGATTTTTAACATTAAAATTTGAGAACCACTAGTCAGGTCTAAGGACATCACAAGAAACTGTGTCCACATGGTCTAGGTATAAAGATCATTCTGCTTTTAAGATAACTTCTTAACAAGAAATAAACAGAAATTTCTATTTCTATTTGTCTGAAGGATTTACTCTATTTTATTTTAATATGAAATCTCTATGACCACCTAACAACAGAGGTTCAAAATTCACGAAGCAAAAACTGATAGAACTGAAAAGAGAAACAGAAAAATCCAAAGTGATGACTGGAGATTTCAATTTCAACCACAATTTCTCTGTGGTTAGTAGAACAAACAAAAAATAGGTAAGGATATAGAAGACATGAACAACAGTACCAATCAAGTGGATTTAATATCTACAGAATATTCTACTCAACAAGAACAGAATATACATTTTTTCAAGTGCTTTTAGAACTTTCACCAAATTAGACCATATTCTGAGCTATAAAACAAACTTTCACAAATCATGAAAACTAAAAATCATACAAATTATGTTTCCTGCCTGAAAGATCAAAATAGAGCTCAATTACAGAACAATAGCTGGAAGGTCCTCAAATGTTGTGAAATTTAAAAACGTGCTTCTAAATAACCAGAAGCCAAAAAGAAGTCATGAAAAAAATTAGAAAATATTTTGAATTAAATAAACACAAAACCACATCATATTAAGTATTGTGGTATGCATTCAAGACACCACTTCGATGAAAATTAATACCACCAAATGCCTAAATTTTTAAAACAGCATCTCAGTTTCCATCTGAATAAACTAGAGAAAGAAAAATAGAAAAACAAATTAAACCCATAAACAAACAGAAGAAAAGAAATAACAGAGTTAACTGAAGATATCCATAAAATTGAAAGCAAAAAAAAAAAAAAAAAAAAAAAGACCAACAGGAAAATCAAAATCTGATTCTTAGAAACAAATGAATAAAACCGACAAACTTCTAGCCAGATTGACCAAGATAAACAGAGAGAAGTTACAAATTATCAATATCAGGGAAAAAATGGGAAACATCGCAAATACATCAATATTTAAGGGATAATAAAGGAATGTCACAAACGACATACTTAACCACACTGACTCACTCAAAAAAATTTGATGCTCACTCAAAAACCTGCTTATGAAAGTTTACAGAGGCTTTACTTATAATTTCCCAAATCTGAAAACAACCCAAGTATCCTCCACCTGGCAAACAGATAAACAAATACTGGTACATTCATAAAGTAACACGGTTTCAAATTTTGATTAAGTCCAATTTATCAACTGATGCAAAAGACCACAAGAAACATCATCTAAGATTTTTTTTTTCTAGCATCTTTACCTGATTATTATGGCTTTTCTTCAAACTTCTTTTCCCCCAAATTACATTTCCTAACCATAATTCTTCTTTTTTTTCTTTTTTTTTTTTTTTTTTTGAGATGGAGTTTTGCTCCCATTGCTTAGGCTGGAGTGCAGTGGTGCAATCTTGGCTCACCACAACCTCTGCCTCCGAGGTTCAAACAATTCTCCTGCCTCAGCCTCCCGAGTAGCTAGGATTACAGGCATGCACCACTACACCCGGCTAAATTTTTTTTATTTTTAGTAGAGACGGGGTTTCTCCATGTTGGAGTCTCGAACTCCCGACCTCAGGTGACCCGCCTCGGCCTCCCAAAGTGCTGGGATTACAGGCGTGAGCCACCATGCCCAGCCATCTAACCATTATTCTGATCCAGTACTAGCATATGGCTATGACAATGGATTCCATGTTGGATAAGACGGAAATGTAAGCAGATTATGGGTCAGCTCACTGCAACCTCCACCTCCTGGGCTCAAGCAATTCTCCTGCCTCAGCCTCTCAAGTAGCTGGGACGACAGGTACATGCCACCACACTCAGCTAATTTTTGTATTTCTAGTAGAGACAGGGTTTCACCATGTTGGCCAGGATTGTCTTGATCCCTTGACCTCGTGATCCACCTTCTTTGGTCTCCCAAAGGGCTGGGATTACAGGAGTGAGCCACCATGCCTGGCCTCCACTATTGTTATTTTTATGAGAATTTTTATCATAAATGAGTATTTAATTTTGTTAAATGCTTGTTCTGAATTAGTTGATATGATCATGTGAGTCTTTTTTTCTTTAGCCTGTTAATACAATTAAACACATTGAATTAAACACATTGAATCGATATGAATTTCTGGTACATTAAATAGGCCTAATCAAAAGATGAATATTTATCCATGAAACAAATTCCTTTTTGTGACATTTTTCCCTTGCCGGACCGATCTGCTATTCCCCATCAGAAAAGAGCCCAGGTGAGAGAAGAAGAAAATAGGAGAAAACAGAAAATGAGGAGGATTTTCTGTTTCTCACTCCTCACTTCATTCTTGCCTCACACTCAAGGCAAGTTCAGAACCCCACAGTAACAAGAGTTCAGGAAAATCCAAAGGCTGAATTCAACATCCATCTAGCCACTAGAGATATTTTAAAAATCACACATATATACCTACTTGAAAAAATATTTTAAGCACCTACTTTTTAAGTACTCTTATGCTAAACACAATGGAGAAAATTAAGGTACAGAAACATAGCCTCTTTCAGAAAACCCAAAAACCTGTATTCAAAGAACTATAATAATGGGCGGGTTCTGAAGAATGACATAGAATGGGCCACACATCTCTAGGATAGGATTTAAACATGTCATTTAAATATAACACAAACGTTTGTATTGAGAACTCTAAATTGTCCTTGTCTAGAGCCTTCTTGCTTCCTTTTCTTACAAGCTACAAGATCAGACTTAAGTAAACTCTTAAGCTAATTTTGAATCATTTGTCCTCCCTAAGCCCATAATCACATGGCTAAGCTAAGAATTATTCTAACCTAATTCTCCCTCAAAACCTCATCCATTGCTTACTGTACCTGAAGATGGTCCTGAGTATCCCCCTGGATCTGGGTCTCAGGCTCTCTTTGACACCCTCCTGTGTTAGCACATGGAGTTGGCCCCCACCATGTTTGGTCAGGTCTCTTAGAATGATAATTTCTAACATCCTGGTTCCTGAAAATTAGCTAATGTGATTCCAACTAGCGTGTCTCATCTAGCCAGTATTATCAATCAATTCATCCTGCCTGAATTTATAACACCAAATTTGGACAGAGTGTTTATTTGCTTAACATATGCTCAATAAGGATAAATTAAATACATACAGACAAATAGTCTAGAGCAGTCTTCAGCATACTTCTCCAGAAGGACCTAGAGTACTTACACAACTTAAGAAGATTGAGTTTCATACCAAGTAGGGACAGGGTCTGGAAACAGACAGTACACAAACACTTGAATGTGTGTTAAGAGTGAGACTTCTGCTACAGAAAGTCAGAGGAAAGAACATAACTTTCAGGTGAGATCAGCAAAGGATTAAAGAACTATTAATTTTCACTCTAGGAGATGAAGTATCTGAATGAATATTCCTGGAATATGCTTGGAACATGTGAATAAATCATGCTAGTTGATATGGAAGACAAATACAACATTGCTAACAATACTCTCTTAGGAGTTCCCTTGTCACCATTTAAATTGTTGATTTTCTATTCTTCTGTAGAAATCTCTAGTCCTGGATGAATATAAGCACTGTCTATATTCGTTAGACAGCACAATACATATTAGTCTTCAATTTATTTCACCTACACAGAACCTAAATTTTTTCTTCTTCTAACTTTATTTCCTAATTTTCTTTACTTAATTTTGTCTACATTTTCATCATCATTTTCCCTTAGATTTTTGTTCTGCTTTCCTTGAAACCCAACAAAGGCAAAAATTATATTGAGAAAAGACAAAATTTCACATCCCATATTCTACAGCTTGCTACTTCTGGGCACCAATGGACATTCAACGGAAACACGATTTTTTTAGAATTTTATCAGTATAATAGACTCTTGGACTTGAATTATGAAGCCTAACAACTGGTCCTAAATCAGATGAAATTGTAAAGAAATGTCTGCTGTGTAGCTCTAACCAAAAGCTATATTCTAACAAGTCAGCGATGGAGCCTCCAACTTTCTCATACCTCTAGATGTAACTATTCCCTAAACTCAGTAATGGAAATTTAAAATGAAGCCATTGACTTTCAGAAAGTGAATTAAAAAACTGCAAAGGCAAGGGTTTTGTTCTTTAAAAAAAAATGAAGCTAACTTCTGCTTATGGCAATGGAGATCAGTTTATTTTGTACCAATTTCCTACTGAAAATAACTATAAAGGCTGAACAAAAGGTACAAAGGTACAAAACCCATCTGTTTGAAGTCATCAGAGAGCCATCAAGGTAAAGAGGGGCTTTAGGGTAAATAATCTGAGAGAGGGAAGCCAAGAGATGTTCACCCCCAAAGCAGTTACTAAAGGCTTGGAGGTTGACAGGAGTATTTAAAAGTTGCACTGAGAAGGACAACACGAATTTGAGTTTAGTGCCTTCCAGGGACGAAAAATCCTTGGATAAAGACTTAGGATATCAGTCTGGAATCTACAGGACTTCACCCTGCGAGTGAGTGTAAACAGAAAATAGAATAGCCCTTATAAAGATTTAAGAAAAGTTTTAGGTCAGCTCAATTCCTAAAGGATTAAGGTGATTGGCATCTCACTTAGCTGCCTGATAGAAGAAAAACTAATAGCATATTAAAAAGATTTGACCAGCCAGGCACAGTGGCTCATGCCTGTAATCCCAGCTCTTTAGGAAGCCGAGGTGGACGGATCACCTGAGGTCAGGAGATCAAGACCAGACTGGCCAACGTGGCGAAACCCTCTCTACTGAAAATACAAAAATTAGCTGGGTGTGGTGGCGGGCCCCTGTAATCCCAGCTACTCAGGAGGCCAAGGCAGGAGAATCGCTCAAACCTGGGAGGCAGAGGTTGCAGTGAGCTAAGATCATGCCATTGCACTCCAGCCTGGGTGAAAAGAGCAAGACTCCATCTAAAACAAAACAAAACAAACAAACAAACAAAAAAATTTGACTAACAAGGGGGAAAGAAAACCAGACAGTGCAAAACTATCCATGAGAAATGCAGTTGTTGTATTTATCTGATAGAAACTTTAAGATAACAGTGATTAAAATGTTTAAAAGATTAAATAAGGTGATACAATTCAGTGAGGAACAAAAAATTATAAAAACAAAGAAAACATAAATTCTAGAACCGAAATTAAAAACTTTACAGATAGAGATAACAATAGGACATACAGGACTATTGAAAAAAGTAGTGAATTGGAAGATGGGTCAGAAGTAAATATTGAGAACAAAAGAGGGAGAAAAAAATGACAGAAAATAAAGAAAAGCACATGCAAAATTTATGGGACAGGCATAATGAAAAGATCTAATACACATGTAATTGAAATTTCAGTAAGACAGTGAAAAGAAAAATGGGGCACACGCAATATTTGAAAAGATAGTTACTAAGGATTTTTCCAAACTGAATTAACTGTTCTTAATTCAAGAAGTGCTGTGAGCCTTAAGAAGAATGAATACAAAGAAAACCACACAGATAGATGCATTATAGTTAAATTTCTGAAAACCAAAGTCAAAGAGAAATCTTTAAAAAAGAAAGAGATAGAGATAAAAGTGTATTAACTTCAAAGGGAGGACAAATAAGAATGACAGCTAATAGCTGACTTCTCCATTGAAACAATGGAAGCCAGAAGAGAGTATAAAGGTATCTTTAGAAAGGGGTAGGGGCAGAGGTCAACCTGTAATTACATATCAGTATGAAGTGCAATACAAAAGGTGACAAAATAAAGGCATTTTCATACAAATAAAAACTGAATGCACCAGCAGCAGATGAACAGAGAAAATACTAAAGGATATTCAAGAAGAAGTAAATTTGTACTAAAAAATCTGTATGAATCCCATCTGTTTGAAGTCATCAGAGAGCATGGAGAAACACATTCATTTAAGCCTGAAAATACCTTGCAAGTTTTCATCTAATATATATGACACTCAATGGAAAATTAATAACTTATTAAAAAGATTTGACCAGCTAGCAAGAGGGAAAGAAAACCAGACAGTGCACAAATATCCATGAGAAATGCAGTTGTTGTATTTATCTGATAGGAACTTTAAGATAACAGTGATTAAAATATTTAAAAGATTAAATGAGGTGATACAATTCAGTGAAGAACAAAAATTTGGCAATGCAGAAAGGAATGAAGAGTAACTAAAAGGAATAAATATGCAGATAAATAAAAGTGAATATTGACTATATAAAACAATAATACTAAAGTCTTACAGATTCTTAAGTGTTTAGAACATTGTAACACATGAAGACATAAATTAGAATATGGGTAAATGAGGATAAAGTGTACTCTAGCTTTTGCACTGAGTTGGTGTTGGTAAAAATAGTAATTTATGTTAGACTTGAATTTCAGAGATGTATTATATTTCATAAGCTAGGGTAAGCACTAATACAATGGTAAAAGAATGTGTACCTGACCAGCTAGTATTGGGAAGAAATGAAAAAGTAAATAATACTGAATCTATCCAAAAGAATGAAAAAAAAAAGAACAAATAAAGAGTATGCTAGGTTAATTAGAAAATAAATGTAAAACTCTAGATTTTAAACTTAATATATCAACAATAACATTAAATATAAATAGAC
This sequence comes from Macaca nemestrina, assembly GCF_043159975.1. Taxonomy (NCBI): domain Eukaryota; kingdom Metazoa; phylum Chordata; class Mammalia; order Primates; family Cercopithecidae; genus Macaca; species Macaca nemestrina. The sequence goes on along the minus strand of NC_092125.1, from coordinate 7,988,657 downwards.
TAAACACTACAATTAAATAACAAACATCAGGCTAGATTTAAAATATAATTATATGACACTTACAAGAGACTCATCTTAAATATAAGAATATAAAAAGTTGAAACTAAAAATAGAAAGTATATATACCATAAAAATACTAATCAAAGTATCCTAATCTCAAAGTAGATGGTATAGCAAGAAGCACCACTAGAGATAAAGACCACTTTCCATAATGATAAAAGTCAATCCACGAGGAAGACACATTTTAAAACTTGTACACAGTTAATAAATAGTGTCAGAATATACAAAGGTATATTATCAGAAGTAAAAGTAGATATATGTAAATTCACAATTGTAGTGAGAGATTTCCATACACATACTTAGCAAATGATGGACCAGGCAGACAAACAATCAGTAAAGAGATAAAAGACAAAAAAAAAAAAAAAAAAAAAAAAAAAAAAAGATTGCAAACTTGATCTAGTTGAAATATTCAAAACATTACAAGTGTATACTATTCTTCCCAAATACATAATTTACCAAAATTAAACATTATCTATCTGTCTATCTATCTATCTATCTATCTATCTATCTATCTATCTATCTATCTACCTACCTACCTACCTACCTACCTACCTACCTACCTATCTACCTAGTTTCAAAGCTTTGGAAATGTGAAGTATATGTTTCAACCTAAATGGAATTAACCTAGAAATGGGTAAGAAAAATAAGAAGAAAATATCATGGACTTGGAACATAGACTGTATTTTTTAGTAATTCAAGAGCAAGAGAAGAAATTACAAGGGAAATTAGAAAATAGTTTGAATGAAACAATAATGATAATGTAACATCTCAATACTTGTAAGGTTCAGATAAAGTCATGCTCAGAAAGAAATTTATATTTAAAATATACATGAGACAAAGGTTGAAAAATCAACGATTAAGCACCAAACTCAAAAAATTAAAAAATGAAGAGCAAATTATATGCAAAGGAAACGAAAACTAGAAAAAAATAAAAAATAAGAGTGGAAATCAATATAACTGAAGCAAACACATGATAGAGGAATAACAAAGAAAAAAGATGGTTCTTTGAAAAGACTAATATAGTTGATGATCACTTGTCAATACTGATCATAAAAAAGGCAGAAAAAATCCATAATGAGCAATGAGAGTTTTAGAGATCATATAGGCATTAAAAAGTTAATAGAATATTTTGAGTAGCTGTATGCCAACACATTTGAAAACTGAGATAAAATGAACAAATTTCTGAAAAAACACAAGCTAACCAAACTGACACAAGAAAACTTGTATCATTCCTAAGAATATGAATATTTCTATATTTGTGAAAGAAAATACATTTATAATTTAAAAACTTTTCATAGGAAAATTGATGACAGCAATGTTGTTACTGATAAATTTTTCTAAACACATTTGGAAAAAGAAAATACCAATCTTACATAAGTTCTCTCAGGAAACAGAAAAAACGGAACATTTTCCAGCTGTTTTTTTTTTTTTTTTTGAGGTTACCGTAATCTCCATAATAAACCTGACAAGGACTTTACAAGAAAAATCAAACACCAATCATTGTCATAAACCCATATGCAAAACCATTAAACATTTGTGCTAACCAAATCCACTAATATAGAAAAAAGGTAATATATCATAACCTAGTTTGGTTTAGTCCAAGAATGGAAAATTGGCATAACATGTAATATCAGTTAATGTAATTCACCATATGAAGAGAATAAAAGGAAACAATTATCTCAAGAAATGTAAAAAAAAGTCATCTGATTATTCATCTGATTTATTTATGATAAAAGCCCTTAGCAAACAAAGAATTAAAAAAGGACTTTATTGGCCAGGCTCATGTCTGTAATCCCAGCACTTTGAGAGGCCGAGGTGGGCGCATCATGAGGTCAAGAGATCAAGATCATCCTGGCCAACATGGTGAAACCTCATCTGTAGTTAAAAAAATAAATAAATAAATAAATAAATAAATAAATACAAAAATTAGCTGGGCGTGGTGGCTTGCCCCTGTAGTCCCAGCTACTTGGGAGGCTGAGGCAGGAGAATTGCTTGAACCTGGGAGGCAGAGATTGCAGTGAGCTGAGATCATGCTACTGCACTCCAGCCTGGCAACAGAGTGAGTCAAATAAAAGGACTTTATTTATTTAGTAAAGAGTATCTAGAAATATCTTCCAGCAAACATACTGAATGATAAAATATTAAAAATTTTTCCTCTAAAATCAAGAACAAAGTAAAAATGCCAGTGCTATTTATATTTGACATGTACTAGAGGTGCTAGTCAATGCAATAAGGCAAGAAAAATCCAAAATGTGTGAGGATTTTAACAGAACGAATGATAGAAGTCTAGTCCTCTTCCCTTTCAAAATAAGCTGTGGCTTCCAGAAAAAAAAAAGAGGAGAAAGGATAATGGGAATGAAAACAACAGCAGATATCTACTGTGTTTCTCTAGATGAAATAAATATAGTTACTCTGTTTTTAGCTGACAACTAGTCAGTTTCAGGATATTGATGAACCTCAGTCCATCAATCAGAAAAACCACTGCTATCATCACACAGAAGGGGTTAGAATTCAAGCTTTACTGCCTGCTAGCTATAGGACCTTTGGCAGGTCATATAGCATGTCTAGCATTTAGATCTTTCATCTGCAAAATGTGGGTGGCAGAAGTACTTGCTTCCTCTGCCTGTATGAAGATTAAATAAAATTATACAGTTTAATAACCCTAACATATAAATATAAAATACATGTTAGATGAATTTTATTGAAATTATTAGTAACAACTCCAAAGCCTTGGTTCCTTCAGTTAAAGTGACCACTGAAGTTAATCTCATGTGAAAATAAATTATACCCGAAATTTAACACAAACAACTGTAAGAAGTGATCTGGAACTGAAAATAATAACAAAAAATTAATGAAGCTTACATTAATGAGATATTCAAATATTACCTTTTTCACAAACTGTTCCTTTTTCTCTCTTTCCCATGATTTTTTTACAAAAGCTTTTAATTGCTGCATACTGGCAGAAAAATACTTATTTATATCTTACAGGTACAGCTCAATGATAAACATGTCCACATAACCAATACCCAGATCAAATTCTTCCCATGACTTGATCATTCAGAAAATCTTTGACAAAGAGGTTAACAAACTCAAGCTGGAGTCAGACAACCCAGATGCTAATTCTAGCTCTAATAGGGATGCACTGGTTGACTTAAATTAGCTCCTTCCCTACATCCTTTGCATCTTAATTTTTCTCATGTGGAAACTAAGAGCTCTAATAGGGATGCACTGGTTGACTTAAATTAGCTCCTTCCCTACATCCTTTGCATCTTAATTTTTCTCATGTGGAAACTAAGAGCAACACATTCCCCTGCCCCTCCAACCTCTTGACTCCCACTGGAGCTCCAGGACCATAACTGCAGGCAACCAAAGCCATCTTCCTAAAGCTCCCTCCCCTTCAGCTTCCATGACTCTAGACCTTCCTGAATTTCATCCACTCGCCCCAGATTATCGCTTAGTTTAGTTTCTGTTCATCTTTGAATGCAGACATTTCCCAGGATTCTATTCTGCCCCCAACTCTCCTCAATTTCTCATTAAATTTCTCACTGCACTTTCTTATTAAATTCCTGGTTAGTTTCATCTGATCACTTCAATGTCAAGACTTCCAAGTGTAAACTCCAACCCTAATTTTCCTCCCCAACTCCAGTCCAAGATTTTCAACTACCTGCTGATAATCTTCAAGTCCTGTTTCCAATCTATTAAAAGAGAAATCACCTTTCCTCCCCATACCTTCTCCCTATGTTATATTCTTTACTTTGATTACCACTTCTGGTTCCCTGTGTAAGACATCTGGGTATCATCAGCTTTCTCTGGTTCACTTGCCAAATCTCGCTAATTCTACCACCGCAATGTCCTTGGAAATGACCCTTTCCCACTATGCCTATTCCACTTCTCTAATTCAGCTCATCTTCTGCCTGAGGGATTCCAAGAGTTTCCTGGCTGATCTGCTACTCATGGATCGCACTTCTGCAATGCATCTTTCATTCTCTAATGGGCTTCTTTTCCTAAAGGTGTGTCAGATCGTGAAAATTTCCTGCTTTCAGTCATCCTATATAAAAGCAGAATAAAGAACAAACTCCTTTGCCTATCAAACTGAAAGGGCGGTTCCTTTCCAGAACCATCCACTATGAAAGAGCGTCATACTAATTACACTGGAGCCTCACCAGAGTGTGCACTGTTCCTGCATTTCCATAAACCCATGCTTTTCTCTCTAACTTTCTGCCCCTTCTGTACTCACCAAAGTGGTACGTATCCCTAAATTTCTTCCCTGGCCTTCACAATCAGAATAAATTAGTCCTTCATTTCAGAATCAACAGCACTTTTTAAAAAATACATATATAAGAACTTAAAAATAAAACTACTTTTGTCTACTTTGTGTCAAGCATTTGAATAGGCGCTTTATATGCTATAATTCATTTAATCCTCATTAGTTTAATCTTCATAGCAACTTAATCTTTATAGCAACTTTACAGTTTAGAGATGAGAAACTTGGTCTAATTAAGACTGAATGATTCACCCGAGGTCTTACTAAAGTGAAGTGAATGTAGGAGCCAGGATCAGAATTCAAGACTTTGGGATTCCAAAGTCAATTTTCTTTATACCTTTCAAAATAATTTCTATAGTTAATTGTTTATACGTGTCTCCCTAAAAGATTGCAAGCTCTCAGCTGGGAATGTGAATAATCCATTTCAGCCTACTATCTCAACCCTGCAAACACACACACACACACACACACACACACACACACATACACCCACGCACACCCTAATTGGGTTACTTCCACAACAATTTGACTCAGTAAATGTTGAGGAGGTGAATGAATAAATTATCAAGATTCTTACATTAATACCTACTCAGATCTTATGATAGATATTAATGACAAAAGAGGTATATCTGTACCTGTCTCTGTGGGACTTGCAAACATAGAAAAGAACAATGACAAAATAACATCAGTTGTAGAGTTTATTAGTCCAGAAATAGCTCACCTGTGAAAGAAATGCAATTTTAATTCATTTCCCCATCCCCTAATAGGAAAAAAGTTCTTTCTGTGGAGGCCAAGAGAAAATTTCCCTGTCACACTCTGAATGTTCACTGAAAATCACCGACAAAAGGCAGATTAACAGGAGAAAAGGCGTACAAATTTATTTGGTCATCGTTTTGCATGACATGGGAGGCTTCAGAATGAAGAGCCAAAGATACAGGAGAAATTGTCCATTTTATGCTTAGATTCAACAAAGGATGAACAGCTGTGTAGAAATACGACTGGGCAAAAAGGGAATGATCTGATGGTAATAGACCGAGCGGGGAAGCGCAGCAACAGCTCTCTGTTTAGGTTCCTCTGGGCCTCTCTGCAGCTTTCCTTCCTTCTGGGGAGGAGGCAGGCCCCTCTCTGGAATGCGGCTATTAGGACTTACAACCAAACAAGTCAGGTAAGTTCTTTACGGAAAGTTTTTATACAGAAGTGGGGAGGAGTGCGGGGGGCAGTTAGAGTAATATTTTTAGGTTTTATGGCTGGCTTTACGGGAAAGGGGTTCCGGTTTCTACGACCTGCCTTCAGGAAGGGGAATTCTAGTTTCTATGCCTAACCTCGGGGGAGAGTAAGAGGCCAGCGAGAGGAGGGAATGAGGTCAGAGAAACATGCTTCTGAGTCCCTCATATTGGGCTATCATTTTCTGAGATTTAACATTTCTGTAAGAATAATGACAACTAATTTGAGGTGTGGCACTAAAAATAGAAGGAATCTAGCAGCTCTTGAGGGGTCCATCCTGAGTTGCTTTGTTCTGATCACTTAGCATGTGATCTTGCTACCTAGAAAATTCTTTTACCTGTGATTTTTCTCATTGAAACCCAAGCCATAAATTCCATCCTGCAGTACTTTCCTTTCACTCGATCACATCTGCATTTTTTTGGCCACCACGAGACTTACCTTGAGTTCTCCTTCTTTTTTTATTTTTTATTCTTTTTTGAGGAGTCGTCTCGCTCTGTCACCAGGCTGGAGTGCAGTGGCGCAATCTCAGTTCACTGCAAGCTCCACCTCCCGGGTTCAAGCGATTCTCCTTCCTCAGCCTCCCGAGTAGCTGGGACTATAGGTGTGTGCCACCACGCCTGGCTAATTTTTGTATTTTTAGTAGAGACGGGGTTTCACCATGTTGGTCAGGATGGTCTCGATCTCCTGACCTCGTGATCTGCCTGCCTCGGCCGCTCAAAGTGCTGGGATGACAGGTGGGAGCCACCATGCCCGGCCTGAGTTCTGCTTCTTTCCAAGATAGATCCTCTGGTTTTCCGTTGATTCTGTGAGCACCAGGTACTCCAAAGAATATCATTTCTTTGGAAACAAAGAGTTTTCTGTTTAATCAAAGTAAGATCTTATGGCTTGAAATTAAGAATCCTGCCTGACATAATCCCAGTCTCTTGATAAACACAAACAGGCAATCACCCAAACCAGTGCCATAACCCCACAACGCAACGTTTAAAAATTAAAATATAATAAATCCCTGCTCTTTTCATTTATTCGTTCATTCATGGCAGGTACATTTCTAGATAATGAACATACAGTTATAAATTGTAATGGATTTTACAATTTTCATATCTTTGCTATTGGCAACCAAAGGATGCAACATGCACAATCCAGATAAGGAAGCTAATTGGAAACAGTTAAAACTTATCTTCCCGAAGTGATAACCTGAAGGTCAAATACAACAGGAGCTACTCTTGCCCTTTCGAATGGCCAACAATCTGAACATATCAACTAAATGCCAAATATTACCAAAAGTAAATACTATAGGAGTAGCCCAGTTTGTTAGGTGAGACTTTAAAGGAAACTTTAGAAAGAATGAGCCTGAAATGATGGGAGGAATAGAGATGTGTATAGAGGAGGAGGGATGGAACCATTTATGGCGAAATGTTCTCAGAAACGGCACAAAGAAAGGAGCTCAAGAATCACACAGTCAACACCCAAGGAGGAGGGTAATTCATTGGATTGGAAGGATCCCAGAGGAAGAAAAAGTTGTAGAAGAAAAGGCCAAACTGTTGCAATTTGCTCAGTTTTTTACCCTCTAGATCACAGAGATGGGCTGGGGGGCAGGTAGATGAGATGTGCTGTACAATTTCTTAAAATATGTACTGCATATCATACATTTTAGGTGGGTATTATACAATTTTCTTAGTGAATAAAGAGGAAACTCATTTAGCCAAAAATTAAAATTAAGGTAACTCTAGCATTCTTTTTCCTTTCTCTCTGGAAAGGTAATAATTGTGATGTCTGCCAATTTAGAATAGAAATGTTTAAAAACAAAAGAATTAAATTTAGAGAGTTCTCTGTAAAAGTCAGACAAATTTATCAACAAAAGAGAAGAAACCATTGTCTCAAGTGTCTTTTTGTTGTTTCTTTAGTCTTCTTATTTTCTGTAAAAAAAGAGAACGAGCCTATGAAAGGCAATGTTATTGATGGCACACTCTGGGGTTTTCACTAATGTTTTAAATAGGCTTTACATAGAGCAGCAATTATGTGAGATGATACAGTTAAACAGTATCAATAATAAAATATTCCATTTGAGCATTTCAAAATACTTTGGACTAATTCATATCTGAACATCTTGCTATCAGAACTGTTGAGTTTAAAATAATATATACATATGCATATGTATACTCATATATAAACACATAGTTACACAAAAGTAAAATTATTTATTAATAGATTCATTCCTTTTTATCTATGGTCATAAAATTGAAGAATCAGTAATAGAATCCATAGATCCCCTAAATTCATTTGTGACTTTTTTTTTTTTTTTTTTTTTGAGACGGAGTCTCACTCTGTCAACAGGCTGGAGTGCAATGGCACGATCCTGACTCACTGCAACCTCCACCTCCTGGGTTCAAGTGATTCTCATGCCTCAGCCTCCCAAGTAGCTGGGATTACAGGCGCACACCACCACGCCCAGCTATTTTTTTTTTTATTTTTATTTTTTTAGTAGAGACGGGGTTTCACCATGTTGGCCAGGATGGTCCCGATCTCTTGACCTCATGATCCGCTTGACTATGCCTCCCAAAGTGCTGGGATTACAGGCATGAGCCACTGTGCCCAACTGCACTTGTCACTATTTTTAAACATCTTTCTTATTCATAAACCAATTAGCTAGTGGGGAAAAAATTAAATAGCATTTGTAGGATATACTATCTTTTTTTGTGGGGGGGAGACAGGGTCTTGTTCTGTTGCCTAGGCTCGAGTGCACTGACACGACCTTGGCTCCCTGCAACCTCCACCTCCCAGGTTCAAGCGATTCTCCTACCTTAGCCTCCTGACTAGCTGGAACTATAGGCATACAACCACCACACCCAGCTAATTTTTGTATTTTTGTATTTTTAGTAGAGAGAGAGTTTCACCATTTTGCCCAGTCCAGTCTCGAACTCTAGACCTCAGGTGATCCACCTGCCTCAGCCTCCCAAAGTGCTGGGATTACAGGCGTGAGCCACTGCACCTGGCCAGGATATACTATCTTGATTCTTTTCCTAACCTTGACTTTAAAGATGCTCCTATGAATAATACTCATAAGGTCCCAGGTAATGAGAGAAAACAAAGGGTAAAGAGTCTTGGTAATTCCCAGGCTAGACAAATATTAATAGAACTATGGAGAAGTACAAGACAGCTGACTTGTTAGAGCTTTGCAGTTCGTTACTCAAGACAAAAATCTAGGCAGTAATTTCTAGACAGTAATTCCATAAGTGCTTTTTCTTTTTTTTTTTTTTACCCGTATGCCCTCATGTTTAATCCACTAGCAAATTCAGTTGACTCAGCCCCCAAAACACACCTGAAATAATCTATTTCTAGGCATCCCCATTATAATCACCCTGGTTGCATGGACCATTATCTCCAGCCTGAACTAATGCAACAGCTTCTTAACTGGTCTTTCTGTTGCCATTCTTACCCAGTTACGATCCATTTGCCCCATGACTTAAAGAATGAAATTTGTTTGTTTGTTTGTTTTTTTGAGATGGAGTTTTGCTCCGTCACCAGGCTGGAGTGCAGTGGCGCAATCTCGGTTCACTGCAGCCTTCATCTCCTGGGTTCAAGCGATTCTCCTGCCTCAGCCTCCTGAGTAGCTGGGATTACAGGTGCCCACCACCACACCTGGTTAATTTTTGCAGTTTTAGTAAAGATGGGGTTTCACCATGTTGGCCAGGATGGTCTCAGTCTCTTGACCTCGTGATCCACCCGCCTCGGCCTCCCAAAGGATGAACATTTAAATACTTAATCGGATGGCTTCATTCTTCTTTTAAAAGTTTATCGTTGGGTTTGCATTGCTATCAGTAAATTAGAAACTTCTTACGTTGGCATACAACACGAGAAGATGGAACTGCCATCTATGTGCCCAATCTTATTCTTTGTCACTGTCTTTTTCATGTACCATACTCCCAGCTGCCCTTCCTCCGTCCCTCAAACACACCAATCCCTTTTCCTTTTCCTCCTTAGAGCATTGGGACTAGCTCTCACCTGATTTGAAACTCTCTTCCTGCTCACCTCTCCATGTTGACCCTAACTTAAATGTCACTCCCTTTGGCCATGTGAACACCCAGTTTAACATAATTCTTCAGCCACATTATGTGGCTCAACTTTAATTCTCTCCATAGCACTCTCTATTTACCTTCTTTCTTCCTCCCTCCCTCCCTCTCCTTCCTTGCTTCCTTCCTTCTTTCCTTCCTTCCTTCCTTTCTCCTTCTCTCTCTTCCTTCCTTCCTTCCTTCCTTCCTTCCTTCCTTCCTTCCTTCCTTCCTTTCTTTCTTTCTTTCTTTCTTTCTTTCTTTCTTTCTTTCTTTCTTTCTTTCTTTCTTTCTTTCTTTCTTTCTTTTCTTCTCCCTTTCTTTCTTTGTCTCTCTCTCTCTTTCTACCTTTCCACCTTTCCCTTCTAAAGATCAAGAATTATGCACACTTTGTTCATCACTGTGCCAGGTACGGAGTATGCACTTTAAAAAGTGTGTGTGTGTATATATATATATTTATATATGCATATATATACAGGTATGTACATATAGTTTACATGTTGATATCATACAGACAGATAACTATGAAATCTGATTATTCATTCAGTGAAGGTTTGTTAAACACCTATATATTCCAGGCATTGGAATATGAGACAGACAAGACGACTGTCTTCATTCAGCCCACATTCAGCTCGGGGAGATAGAGAACTAACAAACAAATGAACAAACAAAAGAAAATTTCAGGCTATAATAACAGTAAGGAATAAAATTAAAAAGGTAATATCAAAGAGAGTTATAATGGGCTTGTTCAAAAAGCTCCATTAACCAAACCCACCAAAAGAATCAATTGAAATGTTCAAGTAGAAGACATTTTGCAATTTTTAAATATCTTATTCTCCAAGATCTTCCACCCATTTGGATGCAGTTGTCCATAAACTACCTTCAAATGAAACGCCCACTAAATTGCTGCCACTGGAAAAAGAAAAGAATGGCTCAATGCTCAAGATTAAAATGCAGGCCGACACTTTCTGCTTTATTTGTTTTGGGGTTGTGTGGAGAAATGCTGACATCTTTAACTTTTTTTTTTCTTTGAGATGGAGTCTAACTCTGTCACCCAGGCTGGAGTACAGTAGCGCGATCCCTGCTCATTCCAATCTCTGCCACCCAGGTTCAAGCGATTCTCCTTCCTCAACCTCCTGAGTAGCTGGGATTACAGGCGCCTACCACTGTGCCCGGCTAATTTTTGTAGTTTTAGTAGAGATGGAGTTTCACCATCTTGGCCAGGCTGTCTTGAACTCCTGACCTTGTGATCCACCTGCCTCATCCTCCCAATGTGCTGGGATTATAGGTGTGAGCCACCACACCTGGCCCATCTTTGTCTTTTTTAAAAATAGAAAGAATAGTAATTCTTTCATTGAGAATATGACATAATCCAAATCCTATACCATGCATCTAATGTCTGTGTCTGAGCCATGCCCTGACCACAGGGTTGGGATGACTATGCCAGGCTTAGTAATGCTTACGGACAGGAGGCATTTCGGAACCACACCACGATACCGCTGGCAAGAAAGATGGGAAAACGGCAGCAATTCTGTCTGCTGTGCTTTGTGTGTGAGTTCTACCTGGCTGATTGAATTTCCTCCCAACACCTACCTCAGATGTGTTGTCTAGGTGAAAATAAGCACTTCAATGAGCTGGTCTAATTTTAATCCTCAGCCCTAATTTTAATCCACTCAGCCCTACCCCCATGTAGTTACCTCCGTCTTGACGAAGAGGAACATCCCAGGTGCAAATCGAGAGCGGTTTCCCTATTTCACCTGTGTCCCCCTCCCCATCTTCATGCCAACATCAGAAACAAGAGTCCAAACATCCTCGGCCACACTGCAGAAGCTGTTCAAACAATCCTTGTGTTCTTTCCAATTTGCCGACGTGGTCTGGCAAACAGAGAGATTATAAACACAATGAACAGAGAGATGGCCAGGCAAGGTAAGAGAACGCTTGGCTGTTTTAACTGCTTATCCGGTGCTGTAAAAGCTTCACCCAAGAGATGTCAGAGGGACGGACAGAAACCTATCAGCGCTCGGGCAGGACAGGTGCTCCAGTGAGGCAAGGACTATGCCTTCATTAATGCTGCATCTGTCCATGCAGAAACTATCTTCTCATGGATATAGGCTGATGATAGTAAATTTGGGAGGGTTATTTACTGGCGGAGCGTCTGTTCCCAAAGAAAATTAATTATTAAATCAGTGTCAACTTAGAGAGATGTCTGGAGCGGTCTGCCGCAGGGCATTGTCTGCAGCACTGTCCACTCTGCCACTTTTAACAGTGCTTTGATGGCCTGGGGCACACAGATGACACACTTATCTGTGTGTGATAACGCTCAGCCTAGAGGGACACAGAATGTGGTGAATAAAAGGATCGGATTCAGAGAAGTAGGCATAATGGAAATTTAGCAAGGTGATATTTAATAGACCCCGAGCTTACCTTAAAAATAAAAACAAAATCCCCATGAGAATGGATGGGGAGAATGTAATAAACATTAGTACAAATAACACTTAGGAGTTTTACTTTACCATTAATAATAGTAATTATAATAATGATAATAGTAGGCAGCAATTATCAAGAGTTTATCACATACCAAGCACTGTTCTAATAATTTAAAACATATCATTAGAGGCTGGGTGTGGTGGCTCACATCTGTAATCCCAGCACTTTGGGACACTGAGGCAGGAGGATCACTTGAACCCAGGAATTTGAGACCAGCCTGGGCAACATAGCAAGACCATGTAAGTACAAAAAATTTTTTTAATTAGCTGGGAGGCCTGGCACGCACCTGTAGTCCCAGCTACTCAGGAGACTGAGGTGGGAGGATTTCTTGAGCCTGGGAGATTGAGGCTGCAGTGAGCTGTGTTCATGCCACTGCACTCCAGCCTGGGTGTCAGAGCCAGACCCTGTCCCCAAAAAATAAAATAATAAAATAAAGAAAATTAAAATGAAATATATTATTAACTCATTTAATCTCGACAAAATCTTTAAAGTACCTTATTGGCATCTCCATTCTATAGGTGAAGAACAGATGTAAAATAACTTAAAATGAATCAGTAATGTAATGTGATTGTCAAAAAGTATTAATGTGATCTTAGATGTTAGAGAATAGTGTCCAGAACATGAGAATTGATGAAGCTTCTCTAACCGCACTTAAATTATTGTATTCTGTTTTGAGCAAAATGGAGCCTTGAGGAAAAAGGTTAGCATGATCAGGAATGCAACCATATATATATTTTTTTCTTTTTGAGATGGACTCTGGCTCTGTTGCCCAGGTTGGAGTGCAGTGGTACTGTCTTGGTTCACTGCAACCTCTGCCTCCCAGGTTCAAGTGATTCTCCTGCCTCAGTCTCCTTAGTAGCTGGGCTTACAGGCTCATATCACCACGCCCAGGTAATTTTTGTATTTTTAGTAGAGACGGGGTTTCACCAAGTTGGCCAGGCTGGTCTCGAACTCCTGACCTCGTGATCTGTCCACCTCAGCCTCCCAAAGTGCTGGGATTACAGGCATGAGCCACCATGCCCGGCTCCAGGAATGCAACCATTTTTAAAGAGGAACAATGAATGTAAAAGTCCGATGAATTTATGGCTAAATTACAGAAAGAAAAGAAGAACATGAGAGTTTGAGTGAGGACTTCAAACCCTTAGTGATGTTCAGTTTAAATAGCATGAAACATACGCTCTGCTGCTTCGGAGTGTGGCCATGAAAATAATAGCAAACACATTCCATGGAATACTTACTATGACTTTCCCAGATTACAAAGTACAAGGAGTAGATGTGAAAACGAATAAATAGAAGCTCGATAAAAAGCAAAGCTTTCTAGTGGGATTGCTTTGTGAGATGGGAATCATGCCTTGCTGAGGACGTGCAGGCGGTGGCTGAAATCGGATGACACCGGGTGAAGGGACCTCCCCGGATCTCTACTCTGTGAGTCGACAAGGAATAAACTGCAGACACTATTTTGGTAACAGATCAACATAAGAAAATTTAAAGATAGAGGTCAATTGTGGTAACCAAACTAAATGTCCTCCAAAAAGGCCTCCACCTGTACTTCTAAGTGTTTCAATTAAATTTAATAAATATTGGCTGGGTGTGGGGCTCACTCCTATAATCCCAGCACTTTGGGAGGCTGTCGTGGGTGGATCACCTGAGGTCAGGAGTTCGAGACCAGCCTGGCCAACATGGTAAAACCCTGTCTCTAGTAAAAATACAAAAATTAATTGGGCATGGTGGCGCGTGCCTGTAATCCCAGCTACTTGGAAGGCTGAGGCAGGATAATCACTTGAACCCAGGAAGGGGAGGTTGTAGTGAGCTGAAATTGCACCATTGCACTCCAGCCGGGCGACGAGCACAAAATTCTGTCTCAAAAAAAAAAAAAACAACAACAACAAAAAAAAACACTTCATAAATATTTATTGACTTAGGTGCCAGGCTATCCAAAAGATGGATCATGCCTTATTTATAAGTTTACATCATATTTTCTCCAAAATAGGAATAATTATTTTAAAACAATTGTCCCCTATTATTTTGGAACACGATACGAATAGATATTTCAGGAGCGCATTGGCATAAAGCAAAATTATCATCAACTAAATCTGAACTTGCCACAAATTATCTTAACCTTATTTGTTTTCAACAATTTCTAAACTCCTTTTGCATTGTTTTAAATAAATTTTCAGTATAATGCAGTTCTGGGTCAATAAATTAATTGAAGATTATACTTTTTATTTTCTTGTATAAGCTGATATGGCTAATTGTACTTTTCTAAAGTTTATTTAAAGTATTTTTTGTCTTGAGTTTGCGTGCTGTTTGTCAGTTCCTTCATTAATGTCATTTCCCCCAGATTCAATTTTAACATTTTCCATTCATTTTTGTCATCTCGCTGTCTCCTCTATCCACCCTAGTTCACTGCCTGTTCCTGGATGGGCCATCATGCTGCTAACAAAAGCACTTTGGAAACATTTTTCTATCAACTCTTCAGTTTACCACCTTTTAAATATACATATATAATTGTCTGAGTTTTAGGGAACAAACTACATGGTTTACTTTTCTTTTTTAGTTAACATAATAATCCTTTCCAGGATTATTGGAATAAACATTTCCCCATATTTTAGAGGCACAGAGAGGTCAGGCACTTGTCTAAGATCACACAGGTAGTAAATTATGGAGCTGGAATCTGAACTCCAGGTCCTGTGTGTTTATTCACTAGCCTATCCCCTGCCCACCCACTAGCCTATCCCCTGCCCACCCAGACTCCATCATGAAACGAAAGGTAGGCATAGCATATTATCAGTCAGATGAGAGTCTCATATTATGTGGGAACCATGCCATTTTATTCCTGAAACAGCAACTTCATTGTGAGGTTTAGAAATCCCTGAGCTTTGTGGCAACTGAAGACCCGTCACCGTCACCCTAGCTCAAGCAGTGAGCAACACGAGGTGGTGGGACAAAAGCCATTCCTTTAAGTGTCCTCTGTAGCTGACAAAAGAAGACATCACCAAAGACCTAGTATACAGTTGGTACTCATAAAGGTTTGCTGCATTGAGGCTAGTTTTCTAGCGGCGACACCAGTCCTGTTTATAAAAACCAGTCAGATCAATCTTCTACGAGGAATTGCACTTCGAGCACTTTGAAGTTTCTAAATGAAGTCTATATGTTTCATCAAGCTTAAAAAAAAGTCCAAGGCATTGATGGGGCAGGGCATTATGGTATCATAGAAAGGAAACTGGACAAAGAGTTTTTTAAAAAACGGATTTGAATCATGGTCTGTCTCAGTGCCTCAGTTTCCTAATCTGGAAAACAATTTTATTTTTCATAAGATTCTAAAAATCCAATATAATTGTGTTAGGTGAAAAGCATTCTGTGTATGGTGGCAAGTTATACAAGTTTAATCAATATCATTACTAACAATTATGTTATTATTAATGAATAAGTGTATTCACCCATTAATCATTAATTATCAATCCATTATTATTACATGTGTATTATTAATATTCAATTATCACATGTATTCAATTATTATACATGTAGTAACTGAATATTATTAAATTATAATTAACAAATAATAATTGAATAATAATAATTAATAACAAATACACATGTAATAATTGGATACACTGAAGGAGGTGCATTCAATAATGGTTTATAAATATTCCAACATCAGATATGTAATATTTGCCTCTTTGTCATTTAGAATAATCTGAATCACTAGTCAAGTGTTTGTATCCAAAACCCAGGAGCAGGGTCAACTTCGTGGGTATGTCACCTGAGTGTCACAGGGTTCCAAGCTTAAAGGCCCTTGTGCTTTGTTTAATGTTCTGCTGTTCCTATCCTAAAGTTCTTATTAGCATATGAATAAGGGGCTCTGCATTTTTATTTTGTGCTGGACCTCACAAATTATGTACCCAGTCCTGCGGTGTGAATAAAAGCTGAATCTGAAGCTGACAGGGTAGGAGAATGGGAGAAAAAGGTGGGCTTACAGGAGGAAGCTCCTAGCTGTCCACACAGGAGGGTAGTACTCAGTTGCATCTGACTGCAGCACTGAATCAGAATCACAGGGACCTTGGATATCATTCAGACCCATCTCTCATTTCAACTGAAGAAATCGAGAGTCCCAGACTTTCGGCCATTTGCCCACGGTGCCCAGCTCACCAGCAGTGTGTCCTCTACATTCTGTCTAATGAATGAATGGCCTGCCCTGGAACATAAGTAGGGCTTACATGTTGTTGCAGGACTGCTTTGTGTTCCAGATCACAGATGTCTTTTTCACCATCAACACCTCCTCCCACTGCTGTGTGGGCCACAGCTCCAGTTAGATGGTAACTCTTTGACTTTTTCTCAAAGTCCCTGAAATCAGTCCCAGAGAAAACGGATGGATCCTTCACATCAGTCTGAGTGTCCTTGTGCATGTGTTTTGTTTTGCTTTCTATTCATCCTCAATGATTGCCAACCTGCTTGTGAAGTGTACCTGAGAATAACCTTCAGACAAAACGCTGTGGGCTCTGCATGGATGGTGCCGATTCAGAACACATTTGGGGTGTTGTGTCATCTGTCTATTAGAATGTTTCCAAAGGATGATGACTCACTGATAGACAATGTCTTGTTTACAAGCATGTCCTTGGGTATGAGACTCTGCAGTGTCATGGCTGACCGTAAATCTCACTGGCAGTAGCATAGCATATGAAATGCCTTCTGCTCTAGTCATTACTTTACGTTCATCGCAAACAAATCAGAATGAATTCTGAATGCGAATCTCCTTTCAAGTTAGCTGACTCAGGCTGTTAGAACTCATGTAAAAGCGAACCAAATATGACAGGAGGTGAAAGTTGGCCGTAGAATTGGAAACGGGAGAACATCATTGAAGTCTGCATAAGAACTAGTCAGCATCCCACCTGTTTGTTCACAGTCGTACTCAACATCTGTATGGAATTTTTAGTGCTCTTTTTTGTATTAGTCTTTCAGTTGTTACCCTAGTGACTGTGATATGCATTCCTAACTTATCACAGTTTACCTTGAATTAATATTAGACCACTTGATATATAATGTAAGAACTTCTTATAGTGTAATTTCATGTGCAGACTTCACAATCCTTTTGTTGTAGCTAAAGTTTACTTCTACCTAGATTATAAACTCCACAATACATTGTCATTAATGTACATTTTCATGTATGAACATTCAGTTAATTTTAAATAATGTTTTAACAACAAAAATTCTCTTTTTCACTCTGATGCCCAGGCTGGAGTGTAGCGGTGCAATCACAGCTGACTACAGCTTTGACTTCCCAAGCTTAAGTATCCTCCCACCTCAGCCTCCTCGTTAGCTGGGACTACAGGTGTGTGCCACCATGTCAGGGTAATTTTTTCTACTTTTAGTAGAGACAGGGTCTCACTATGTTGCTCAGGCTGGTCTCAAACTCCTGGGCTCAAGTGATCCACCCAGGCCTCCCAAAGTGCTGGAATTACAGGTGTGAGCTACCATGCCCAGCAAGAAAAATAGCTTTTATTTATCTATGTATTAACAATGTCTTTTACTTGCCTCTCCAGTAGATCTAATTTTTTATCTGGTATCATTTCCCTTCAGCCTGAAGATCCCCTCCTTGAGCATTTCTTATATTATAGACCTGTCAGCAACAAATTCTCTTAGTTTTTACTTATCTTAATTTTTTTATTATGTCTTCATTTTAAAAACGTTATTTTCTTTAATATAGAATTCAAGATTGACGAGGTATTTTTTTCAGCCCTAGAAACTTATCATTCCATGTTGTCTGGTCTTAACTATCCAATAACATGTCAATTGTAAAAGCTGAAACAATTCTTGTCATTTTTATTCAATATATAATGTGTCTTTTTTCTTTGGCTGACCTTTAGATTTTTCTTTCAAACTTTGGACTTCAGCAGATCTGGGCGTAGGCCTGGTTTTCTTTCTATTTACTGACTGAGATTCTTGAATCTGTAGGTGACTGTTTTAGACCAAATTTGGAAAATTTTCAGTCAAGATTTCTTCAACTATTTTTTTTCTTCTTCATTTTCTCTCTTCTCTTCATCAAGGACTACAGATAAAAGTATGTCAGATCACTTGATACTGTCCCTCAGATCATTGAGAATGTGTTCATTCTTAAAATCATTTTTAAAATTTGTGACTCATTTTAGGTAATATCTATTGATCTGTGACCAAATAAACTGCTTCTTTTGTTGTGTCTGGTCTGCTGTTAATCTTATCCAGTGCATTTTTTAAAACTTCACCTATTATGTATTTCAGTTCTTAGATTTCCGTTTGCTTAATTTTTGTATTTTTCTTATTTTTCTTGAAGTTCCCCAATTCTTTATCCTAACTATGGATACTATAACTTGATCCATTATATCTGTCTTTTCCTATGGATTCTTTATGTGCTTATCATAGTTAATTTAGAGTACTTGTCTGCTAACTCCAATATCAGAAATATTTCTATAAAACTATTTTTTCTTGACTATGTCTAATAATTTTTAGTGTGCCTTGGTCAAAATAACTTTTGATTGTATAGTGGCATTGCGGATGATTCACTGTAAAATTTTAGAATCCATTATCTTTCTCTGAAGAGTATTGAGTCTTGTACTAGCAGGCAATTAAATTATTAATAAATCACCCTATGTTGAGACTTGATATGTTTCAGGAGGATATGTCTGTTTTAGTTATGCCCTTCGTTTTAAGGCAAATCTCTCAGTCTTGATACATAATATTTATTCCTAGGAGTGACCCTTATAGGTTTTCAGTGAAAAGTTCAGCATAGTTATCAATGCCCTCTAACTTAATAGGACTCAAACTTCAAACGTTCTCTCCCAGCACCAGAAAGTAGTTGAAATCTCTGTCAGGCTCTTTCAACCTTCTGGACTGTTGGTTTCCTCTAGGGCTCCTTGAATATTTCGCCAACAAATGAGCAGGTCAGGAGTCAACCAAGGACTTCAGAGGAGTTTACATTCATATTTTGCAACCCCTCCTTCTATGTCTCTCTCTTTTCTAGTATTTCTTCCCCCAGTTTCCGGCTACTCCGGCTGTTCTAAACTTCTTTTCTGACTCCTCAGGCAAATAGGACTTCAAAATTATTTTTTGACCTCAGTTCTAGCCACCCAAGAGATATTATTTGGGAAGTCCTTGTAGGGGAAAACAATGTGAATCTTAACCAATGTTGTTCCCTTGTGTGAAGCATTAAATGCCCTCTGATTCCATCTGCGTTTGGTTGCTTTCAGTAACTTGAAAATTTTTTTCTATTTTTCCCCAGAGTTTATAATTGTTATCAGTAGAAGACTTAATCTTATACAAGCACTTCTACCATCTCCAAGACAAGAGTGCTCCATTGGCTGAATGTGTAACCATGAGTGAACAAAATTATTTCCAAAAGTAGACAAACCTCACTGAACCTCAATGAACACTGAAAAATAAAAATAAAGGCTGGGCATGGTGGTTCACCCACCTGTAACCCTAGCACTTTGGGAGGCCGAGGTGGGCGGATCATGAGATCAGGAGGTCAAGACCATCCTGGCCAACATGGTGAAACCCCATCTCTATTAATTTACAAAAAAACTTAGCTGGGCATGGTGGCATGTGCCTGTAGTCCCAACTACTCGGGAGGCTGAGGCAGGGGAATAGGCTGAACCTGGGAGGCGGAGGTTGCAGTGAGCCAAGATGGTGCCACTGCACTCCAGCCTGAGCAACAAAGCGAGACTCCGTCTCCAAAAAAAAAAAAAAAAAGAAAAAGAAAAATGAGAATAAAAAGGGGTAAAATATGGCATTTCATCTTATACATTTAAAATATACCTGATTTGATACTGAATGATTATAACTAAGTCTTTAAACAGTGTTCATAATGTGACTCTAAATGCAGCTCTTTTGGGAAAACATGTTTACCAACCAAACCAGTATCCTATCAACACCAGTTATAATTGTGGGAAGAGAGATTGAGTTTTCTGGGGAAAGGCCCAGTCTTCTAAGGAAACATATGGTTTTCTTTGCATTACTTTTCCTTGTTTATTCCCTGTTCATGCTATTAAACATGTCTATCCCAACCCTTTCTCTGGTCACATAATCCAGGTTTGACCACTTGGCCTTCTTCTCAATGTAATTCATTTAGGAATGAGTTTGTGGCCCAAATAAATGGAAAGAGACATAATCCTGGGAATCTGAGTGAAATAATTGGTAAGATAAAGCTTCCTTTTCACTGAGGTAGACGTTATAATATAATCTTGGAACTGGTAAGGCCATCTTGTCACCTCTTGAAGACAGCCTGCCTAAGAATGAAAATCAATGCTGAGAAATGTAGAAGGACAGAGTCCTGACAATGTCAGTTAAACCTGAATCCAGCAACTCTCATAGCTATCCCCGATTGCTTAGTTATGAATGATTTCATTACTGTTAATTGTCCTTACGGCATTTTCAGCTGAGTTGGTGTTGTAGAATGAACATTTGTGTACTACCACAAATTCATATGTAGAAGTCCTAACCTCCGGTGTGGCTGTATTTGGAGATGGGGCCTCTAGGGAAGTAATGGAGGTTAAATGAGGTCATAAGGGTGGGGCCCTGATCTGATAGGATTGGTGTTCTTATAGGAAGAGCCACTAGAGAGCTTGCTTTCTCTTTCCAGGCACACATATTGAGGAAAGACGATGTGAGGGCATAGTGAGTAGGCCACCTGCTATGAGCCAGGAAGGGACCCCCTCACCAGAAACAGAATTTTCTGGCTCCTTGATTATGGACTTCTAGCCTTCAGAACTGTGAGAAAATAAATGTCTGTTGTTGAAGCTACCCAACGTGTGGTTTTTGCTGTGGCAGCTGAGCAGAGTAATTCAGTTGGGGTCACTTAAAACTATGAGTCTCCAGTCATCCAGGAAGTAGGGGTGCAAAGGCAGATTTGTATTGTGACACTGTCATGGCAATTCACTCTACTGGCAAACCTTTCCCTCAGTTAAAACCCAAATGATTTCAGAACATCCCATAATAGGATCAGCAAGAGACTCCACCAAGACTGAAAATCCACTGTGCCAACAAAAGCCTTCTAAATGCACATTTTAGACTTGCCTTTTACCTTTTCAAGTGGCTCATTGGCAAAAATCAAGGTTCCAATTAAATCTAAAGGGCTATCCAATCACACAATTGGCACCAATTACTCATTTAACTGTGTATGTGTTAAGCATAAGCTAATTGTCTCTTTCTCAAACTAGAGCCAGTTCAGATCAGGCCATTCAAGAGCGTTTAAACTTGGCACAAGAGGGTAGCACTGAAAATGACAATAAAGAATTTTCTCCTGCAGCAAAAGCTTTCAGGAGGTTTTCAATCATTTTTTGCAAGTTCTAAACTCAAAGGAGCAAAGCTAACTATTTAGCTGGTGTATCCCTTTGTAGATCTTGAAGCATTAATAAAAAGATGGACTCACTTGGGAATGAAATATCTGGTGAGACTATACATAAATATATACATATGTTTGTGCGTCTGTGTTCATGTGTGTGATGTGGATGTGTGTGTGTGTGTATAATTCCGTGATGTTCTTCCTCACCCTCAAATTCTGACAGATTCTAAGGAGGAAGAGCACAGATGTGTTTCTTGCAAAAGAGCCCCGAGTATCTTTTTCCTTCCCTTCCTTCCCTTTGTCCAGATGAGATGCTTTGTTTTAAGGGAAATGGGATTTAATATGTAAAATTTATTCTCAGTGAGTTTCACCAAAATAGGAACCACATCTCTGACCTTATATTTTTATTATCTGTACAATACATGTCAAACGGACCCCCCAATAAATGGTAAAAACACTTCACACCCATTGGGAAGGTGAGTGCATTTCCCTAACACATTTTAGAGTGTAATTAACACACAGTGCCTAACAGAGAAAAATCATTTTTGTGTGTTCAGCTGAACACTCAACTCCACGTAAGTTGCATTTGATATGGGGTTCACTTGGAGAAATGGCTCTCACACTAGATCCTGTGTCAGAATCACCTAGAGGGGCTGTTGAAACAGACTGCTTCTCTGGGTCCTTTCCCCTTCCCCTGGGTTTCGGACTCCTTCAGCTTAAGGAGGGGGGGCAGAATTATAATTTTTGGTTTTTTTTTTTTTTTTTTTTTTTTTTGAGATGGAGTCACCTGGGCTGGAGTGCAATGACACGATCTCGGCTCACTGCAACCTCCACCTCCCAGGTTCACGTGATTCTCCTGCCTCAGTCTCCCCAGTAGCTGGGATTACAGGCACACACCACCACAGCTGGCTAATTTTTTTTTTTGTATTTTTTAGTATAGATGGGGTTTCACTATGTTGGCGAGACTGGTCTTGAACTCCCAGAATTAGAATGTTTAACAAGTTTTCCGAGATGCTGCTGCTGTTGGACTGGGGAACCACACTTTGAGAACCATTGGCTAAGAAGCTATAAGACAAGAGAGGCAGCTTGCCAGCAGGAAAGCATTAAGTGCTCTGATTTTGGGGGAGTTTTGCACTAGTTCACCCACTGTCAGGAGCTACAAGGCTCACATCCAGCTGGTGTGAGGGCATCATGACTTAAAAGCGACATCCTCACATCTCTTGTAATAACTTCATAGACATAGTGATGTGGTGTGGCTGTGTCCCCACCCAAATCTCATCTTGGATTCCCACATGCTGTGGGAGGGACCCGGTGGGAGGTAATTGAATCCTGGGGGCAAGTCTTTCCCATGCTGTTCTTATAGTCGTGAATAAGTCTCATGAGATCTGATGGTTTTAAAAAGAGTTTCCCTGCTCGAGCTCTCTCTCTTTGCCTGCCACCATCTATGTAAGACATGACGTGCTCCTCCTTGTCTTTTGCCTTGTGAGTCTTTCCCAGTCACGTGGAACTGTAAGTCCAATTAAACCTCTTTCTTTTGTAAATTGCCCAGCCTCAGGCGTGTCTTTATCAGCAGCATGAAAACGGACTAATAGCATAGCTTGCAGGGACCCCACTAGATACGTGCCAGTTACCTGAGTCACACTCTGGGACGGCCAGAGTTATGGCTTCCTTTCAGGTATTTATAGGTCACCCAGTACAGGAATGATACCCATTAGTACCAATCAGGGGTCACCTTACAATGTTGCCTAGTGACAAGGTTGAACCACACCACCTTTGTATGTTTGCAAAGAAACAGAGCTAGAAAGATAAGGTTGAATTTTCATGCAAAAGGAGAGAGAAAGCATTCCTTTGTTAAGCCTTTACTCACAAGGTACATATCGTTACTGACATTATGCCCCTATTTTAAAAGCTTAAGAAATGTAAAAATTATGTCAAAAACATCCTCAATTTTTTATTCTTGATTTAACTGAATCTCAAAGCTACCAGTTGCAAGGATCATGCCAATCAAGGAAGTAGATGGCTTGCTTTGGGCTTCTTCAAAAAATCACCTAGATCCTAAATTGCTGTTTATTGACAATCCATATTGTCTCTTTCTGTTGTACATGATACCACAGGACTTGCTAATTTCTAACCTAATTTGTAAATAGGAAGTAAATTTCTACTTCAGAGCTTCTATCATCTAGTTTTTCTTCACCTGACTGCTATATGGTCTGTTTCATTTTGTTATGTTGCTTACTTGAAAAGACCATGGAGAAAATGTATTTTTTATTTAAATAAATACCCAAATTGGCAACTCCAGATTTTAACTCTGCTAATAAAAGAAACTTTGAAAAGAAACAATCTTGGGCTAAATAAGGAATTCGTACCCTTGTTACATAAACCTAGAGATCTTAAAGAAGTAATTCTTAGCCCTGGTTGCATTCACTTAAAGATCTTTTTAAAAATACTGATGCCTGAACCATACTGCAGGCCAATTAAATCACAATGTTTAGAGAGAGAGAGTCCAGGCGCAGAATGTTCTTAAAACTCCCCAGGTAGTTCTAATGTAGAGCCAGTGTTGAGAACTTCTGAAACTAAAGTCTATCCCAGAGAGAAAATTCTTTCTCTCTCCTCTCACTCTTCCTCCCCTTGTCCCCTTTTTTTTTTTTAAGTAAGAAAGAAAATACTGGGAAAGAAATCCTATGCTGTAATTGTGTGTGTTGGTTACAGTTTTCTTTGCAAACACTCCTGGGTTATCAGAAGAACTGCCCTAACGTTGGGGCAGGTGGACTCTTCCTATAATGACATGTAATTATTAGTATTATTAATATTTTTACAATCATATTAATAATTAAGCTTCTTTTGCAATAAAAAAGAGACATGGGCCAGGCAAGTTGGCTCATGCCTATAATCCCAGCACTTTGGGAGGCTGATGCAGGAAGACTGGCTTGAGTCAAGAAGTTCGAGGCTGCAGTGAGCTATGTTTGCACCGCTGCACTCCAGCCTGGGTGACAGAAAGAGAGAAAGAAAAAGGAAGGAAAGGAAAGGAAAGGAAAGGAAAGGAAAGGAAAGGAAAGGAAAGGAAAGGAAAGGAAAGGAAAGGAAAGGAAAGGAAAGGAAAGGAAAGGAAAGGAAAGGAAAGGAAAGGAAAGGAAAGGAAAGGAAAGGAAAGGAAAGGAAAGGAAAGGAAGAAGGAAGAAGGAGAAAGGAGGAAACAGGAAGGAGGAAGGAGGAAGGAAAAAGGAAGGAAAGAAGGAAGGAAGGGAAAGAAAGATAAAGAGAAAGAAAAAGAAAAAGAGAAGATAAGAGACATTGAGCTAAAAAATTAGAGACAAAGATTAGGTTCTGCACTTCAGTTTAAAAAAGAAGAAATAAGTACACAAGTCTCTATCATTTAATAAGAGTGAACATTTATGTCTCCATGTCTTAAAAATGCAGATGTGGCATAGACTGGCTAGATGATCACCTGCCTGTTTCCTTTCTTCCTGAGCATGTGCCTGAGCATTTCCCAGCTTCCTTTGTCCATGGATGTAGGGATTTGACTGGGAAATAGTGAGTGGAATATGGGCAGATGTAAATGTCACATCCAGAGGTGGTCAATGAAGCCTACTCATATGTGACTGTGATGGTTAATATTATGTGTCAGCTTGGCTGGGCAACAATGCCCAGATAAGTAGGTAAACACTATTTTGGACATTTCTGTGAATGTACTTTTGAATCAGATCAACCTTCACATCAGTGGGCTTTGAATAAAACAGATTGCCTACAAGAAGGTACCTCATCCAATCAGTTGAAGGCCTGTATATAACAAAAGACTGACCACCCCCAAACAAAAAAGAATTCTGTAGGAGATAGCCTTTGAACTTCAATGGAAACATCTACTCTTCTCTGGGTTTCCAAAGTTCTGGCCTATTCTATAAATTATAGACTTGCTAGCTTCCATAAACATATGCCAACTCCTTAAAATAAATCTTCTCTTTCTCTCTCTCTCTCTCTCTCTCTCTACACACACATATATATTTTATACTCACACATACACACTTTATATACACACACATAGACATACTCGTATTCTATTGGTTCTGATTTTCTGGAGAACCCTGACTAATACAATGACTTTCTAAGAAGAACTCTAAAGAATGAGCAAAGAATTTGGGTTTCTTTGTTGGAAGTCGTCTTGCCAACCAGGGACATCCACATGGACTTAGCATGAATGGGAAATAAACTTTCATTGTGTTAAGCTACTGAAATTTGTGGTTGTGATTGTTACAGCTTCTAGCATCACTTGATCTAACTAAGATAGCAGATGTTGAATGAGATGGTTGTTAATTTCCCTTTATCACTGACATTCTAAAGTAGTAGTTCT
The DNA here is from genome assembly GCF_043159975.1 of Macaca nemestrina. NCBI lineage: Eukaryota > Metazoa > Chordata > Mammalia > Primates > Cercopithecidae > Macaca > Macaca nemestrina. The sequence continues at coordinate 7,962,915 of NC_092125.1, read as the reverse complement.
CAAACTTAGCTGTGCATAAAAATAATCTTAAAGCTTTAAAAAATACTCATACTTGGTCTTCACCCTGAAATTATGATTTCATTGATTTCTGAGGTATAGCCCAGGCACTAGAATTTCTAAATTCTCTCCAGGCAATTCTAATATGCTGAGAAGTTGAAGAACTACTGTTCTACAGGATGACTGAGACCAGACTTAAAAGTTCATGGATAAGAGAAACCAAGAGGGTTCTGTTGGTGAAAGCCTTCATCTGGATGAATGGCATGATTTTCTGGCCTCAAATCAGAGCACTTGAGCTATATAATTATTGTTATTATTAATAGGACCAAGAGGATACATGCATTATCTTACTACCTCGCTAAATTCTCACAACAAAACTGTTCCATAAATATTATGATTCTCACATTTTAAATGAGAGAACCAAAGCTCAGAGTTCAAGGTAACTTGCTCAAAGTCACACAGCTAAGGAGTAGAGCCCATGCTCTCAACTCTAAGCTGTACTATCTCCCATTAACCTAAAGAACATGTCCTGATCAAAATAAGTAAGAATCACATTGTGCAACTTGCTGCTCAGATACCTGAAATATTGCATTCAATTCCCACAGCCCCAGTTTAAAGAAGAAGATAGTAAAATTGTGTTCAGAGAGGAGCAAGTAGGTTGTTGGAAAGCCCGGCAAGCAGGGATAGGTGGAAGAGAAAGCAAGGGTTAGATCCCAGAAAGGCAATGCTAAAAAAAAGAAGAAATGATTAAAGAAAGAGAACATAATAGCGCCTTCAAAATTGTAAAGGTTGTCACGTGAAAGGGGAATTAGCCTGTTCTCCCTTTGTCCAGAGGGTTAAATCAGGATCATAAATTAGATATTGCCAAAAAAAAAAAAAAAAAAGAAAGAAAGTTCTGTTTGGTATAAAGAAGACCTTCGAATAATTAGAGCTTTTCTGAAAATTAGCACGGTTGCTAGGAGAATTTAATGAGAAAATACGTTCTGTAAATGCATAGAAAACACTGAGTATTTTTGTTGCTATTATGTTGGTGAGTGTTCCATTCATTGAAATGCTCAGGTACATATTGAAATGGTGGTTCTGCACAAGATAGGAATAAGTTAGATGGTCATTAAGGTCCATTCTAATCCTAAGATTTTATCCTCATATATCTGGGGTTCCTCCAAGAAAAAAAGTGTTTTATGAAATGCCTTGTCTAATGACTGGTGACCGATATATATGTATACCATATATTTAGTTTTAAAAATTTTTAAAAATTATACTTTAAGTTCTGGGGAACATGTGCAGAATGTGCAGGTTTGTTACATAGGTATACACATGCCTTGGTGGTTTGCTGCACCCATCAACCCGTCACCTACATTAGGTATTTCTCCTAATGCTATCCCTCCCCCAGCCCCCCAGCCCCCGACAGGCCCCAGTGTGTGATGTTCCCCTCCCTGTGTCCATGTGTTCTCATTGTTCATCTCCCACTTATGGGTGAGAACATGCAGTGTTTGGTTTTCTGTTCCTGTGTTAGTTTGCTGAGAATGATGGTTTCCAGCTTCATCCATGTCCCTGCAAAGGACATGAACTCGTCCTTTTTGATGGCTGCATAGTATTCCAAGGTGTATATGTGGCACATTTTCTTTATCTAGTCTATTATTGATGGATATCTAAATAATATACAGTTTCCCAAGCCATTTAGCAGGATATGCAGTCTGTTTCTTCCCACCATAAAAGTTAAAGAAAATCTATGACAATAATTGGGTCAATTGTGGTTTACTGAAAACTTACTAGGAGACTAACTTTACTTGAATATAAATATCACAAAGTACATATAGTGGATAGAGTACTTCATGAGATAGCACGAAGGCCCATGTCTGTCCCCTTTAGCCCCTCTCATAGTCAGTCATTCTGTTGAGTTGTTCAATCTGCATTGTCTCATCTTCTCCATGGCAAGCTTTTCTCAACAGGCCCACTATGGTTTGGCATTCTCTCCACAGTATAGCGCAGTGATTGCCACACTGTATGTAGATGCTCAACAGAAGTTTGATTTGGAGATGACCTAGACCCTACAAAAGTTGTTTGTGGTCCTGCACTCACCGCATGATAGATAACTGAGGGAAAATGTGCAAGGAAAATGTGGATTTTTTTTCTTTTTCAAAAATTTTGTATAAATATAAGGGGTACAAGCGTAGTTTTGTTACACGGATATATTGCCTAGTGATAAAGCCTGGGCTGTTAGTGTACCCGTCTCCCAAATAGTGGACATTGTACCCGTTAAGTAATTTCTCATTCCTCATCCCCCTTCCACCCTCCCACTTTTCCAGGTCTCCAATGACTATTATTCCACTCTCTGAATCCATATGTACACATTATTTCACTCCTATTTATAAGCGAGAACATGTGGTAAGAAAAATACATGTTAGATATATCTCTGTAATGAAAGGAAAAGTAAAAGAATCACCCTTAAATTACTGAAATAATTTATGCATTTCTCCCACATGTGGCAAATATATCAACTCTCTTCAGGTATAATAGACCTGACCTCATTGCTCATAGCATAAGAGCTTTAAACAAATATTTAAATTCAATACTTAGCTTTTTCTGTCTTAAAATGGAACAAGATATGCTAGGGTAAGGAGGACGCTTCTCACGTTCACGGCTATATCCTCAGCACTTGGTACATAGTGTTTGCATCACAAATACTGGCTGGATGAATCAGTGAATGAATGAATGAATGAATGAATGAATGAATGAATGAATGGGGAGTCTGTGGATGTGAAATGTTTGATATGCCTTTTAGAGAGATATTACAGGCCTTTGAGTGACTATGATATTTCCACCAAGCTTCTCTTTGAGCATATGACTTAGTAAGTATCTTAAAGTTCATGTTGACAGAGAGGGTGAAAGTATGAATACTTTCTTGAGCTTGGTTATTTCTAACTTGTTAGGTACAGTTATCAACAGTGATAACAGTCCAGCCTGAGCTAGATATAAACAAGAACTGTATGCCAGCTTTCAAATTGCAGTTTCCATGATAAGTTGGCTCTGTTTTGCTGCCACTGAACAGAGTGCCATTTAGCAGTGGTGAGAGTAAGAAAAAGTTGATCCTTTGGTACTAAACAGTTGAGACCTACTCAAGGGAGCTGACATTTTCAATACCACTCAAAACTTGGGCTTCGAGCCAGTAGAAAGTTTACACACAATCAAGAGGGCAATGCTGCATCTGCAAAAGCAGCTCCCTGTGGCTAGATAGTACACCAAGGGTGATGAAGATGAGAGCACCCAAGTTCATAAAAATTCCCTAATACGCTCATTTGTAAAAGAGGAGAACAACATTGGCCGAAGAAAGATGTTCTCCTAGAAAAAGGAAAAGAAAAAAAGGAAATCTATCTTACCCTCTAGGTGAAAAACACAAGTAAATTGTCTGCAGGAATATTAAATGCTTTTTCAAAATGTGCAAAACAGTAAGCTTCCTACTGTCATGGTGTGCAACCTTTGAGAGGAGGCTGGAGGAAGGAGCATCCTTGTCTATGAGCACTTGCTTCTGCCATGCTGGAGAGAAGGCAGATCTCAAAGGGTCTCATGGTTAGGATGATTGGATAGAGAGATAGTTCTATCTCAGTCTAAACGATTGAAAGTACTACACATTCTTCCTTCATACAGTCCACCTTTTCTGAGCAGCAGTTAGCAGCCAGGCAGTGTAGTAGGCATGAGGAGATAATCAGTTAGCCAGACCACCCCTGCACTGATGGATCTTATACAAAAACAGAGGTAAAAGACAATCAACAATGGACTGATTCCATTACAATGATGGTAAGTGTTAGAAGAAGAAATAGTACTAGGAAATCTGACCTACTTAATTCCATGAGCAGGTGACACTGAGCTGAACATTGATGCATAAGCAGAAATTGACAAAAGGAAGTCATTGCCACCATTGATAAGAATAAGAAATAACTATTTCCCAAACTCTTTATGTTATCAAATTACTCTCCACACAGGTATTTTGGCTTTGCTTTTTTAAATTCTGAAGTCTGGAGTTTCAGAAACTACATTGTAATTGAAAATAGGTTCTCCCCCTCTGCTTTTTTCTCTGGTGCCTTCATTAAAAATTCTCATGATTTTTTTTTTTTTTTTTTTTTTGAGACGGAGTCTTGCTGTCACTCAGGCTGGAGTGCAGTGGCGCGATCTTGGCTCACTGCAAGCTCCACCTGCCAGGAGCAGGTTCACACCCTTCTCCTGCCTCAGTCTCCCAAGTAGCTGGGACTACAGGAACCCGCCACCATGCCCAGCTAATTTTTTTTATTTTTATTTTTAGTAGAGATGTGGTTTCACTGTGTTAGCCAGGAATGATCTTTTTATGTTACTTATTTGGACCTTAAAATGTATAAGAATATGTGTGGTTTTTGCTTTCAGAAGGCAGACTTGGGATCTGAAGTGGCAATAATTATGAACTGACAATACAAAGGTTGGTTGGCTCTGATGAGGAACTCCAAGGACCTTAAAATTCACTTATATCAACTGGGGAAAAGGAGGAATCTGCCATAGGAAAATAAAACCCTTGTACAGGATACGCCCATGTGCACACGTGCACTGAGAGAATATGAGAGCTGTAGGAGGCCATAGGATCCCGACCATCTCATGCCTACAGTGAGAGGTTCATAAAGATTAAAGAGATTGCTCAGGTTGCCCAGCTTGGAAGTGACAAAGGCTGGGAGTGCTGCATATTAGAATGTAATGGAATCCATCTACAGGTAAAAAGCCTATGGCAGCAATTAGAGGGAGAGGTAAGGTCTCTGAGGTGGCAGGCAATTGGTATGGAGCCTGAAAGCCCAGGACAGAGTTTTATTTGCTTTCAAGAGCAAATAGGCTCATACCTATAATCCTAGCACTTTGAGAGGCTCAGATGGGAGGATGGTTTGAATCCAGAAGTTCAAAGCCAGCCTGGGACACACAGTGAGACTCTTTCTCTACAAAAAAAAAAAAAAAAAAAGAACAATTAGCTGGGCATGGTGGTGTGCACCTGTAGTCCCAGAGGTTGAGATGGGAGGTTTGCTTGAGCCCAGGAGGCTGAGGCTACAGTAAGCCGTGATTGCTCCACTACCCTCCTAGGTAACACAGCAAGACCTTGTGTCACCTCCAAAAAAAAAAGCCTTCACAAACAGAAGTGATTTGATGAACCAGGTACCCTGAGGGAATATTCTATTTGGCTGGGGACTCCTAATCATTATTTTACTTAGTGTTGTGGCAGATTGTGTTTTCTGAAGGTAGGTGTTCCCCCTCAATCTCTCTCATCTCAACAGCCCTTCTCCAATGTGACCTTGCCATTCCTCCATCAAGAGGGGAACTCTAACTCGCCTCGCCCTTTGGATCTAGGCTACCTTATGAGTCGCTGGTAGCCAACAGGAGGTGGTGGTGGAAGTGGCACTGAGTGACTTCTCAGGCTACGCCAGAAAAGCCATGGAGCTGGTGCTTGATTCTCTTGGGACACTGGCTCTGGGGAAGCCACTGACCATGTCAGCGGACTGACTAGTCTGACGCTGCTGTTTTGAAAAGGCCACATGTTGATGCTCTCGTCAACAGAGCATCAGGTGAGCCCAGTGTTGTGTCCACCCCTGCCACAATGCCAAAACATGTGAATGAGGTAACCATTGTAGAGGTGATCTCCTCCCAGCCATTTAAGTTTCCACCTGAGCCCCCAGAAGTCATGGAGCTGAAATAACATGCCCTGTCTAAATTGCTAACACACAGAAATGGTACGCATAACAAAATCACATAAATATAAATAAAATCCGCTAGGTTAAAAAGAATTTATTACATAGAAAAAAAATGACAGAAATAAATGTTATATTATCTTTCTATAAAGGTTATTGTGGGCATTGAGCCCGCTGAACAGATGAGAAACCCAAGGTATGGAGAGATAAACCCAATTAGATAATAGAATCATCAGCAGAATCTTATAAATGCAGCAATAAAATGATCATAAAAGTACATGTGAGGACACTGAGATCCACAGAAAAATGACTTGAATCCAGATGCACAGTTAATAAAGGCAGATCCAGGAAAAGAACTGGAGAGTTCCTGAAGAGTGCTGGAGTGTAAAGCTCTTTCCAAATATTCGATCAAGCACGGGGTAGTTAAAAAAAAAAAATCACATGCTTTGGCATCAGATCTGGGCTGATAATATCCCTGAAGTAAGTTTACTTTATGCCTGGGTGCCCCTATCTTTAAATAGAAAGAAAACAGCGAAAGAAAAATTTGAATAAAACAATGACATTTGGAACGGGCTTGTAGTTTAACAGGATCGTACTAAGGTTAATTTCCTGGTTTTGATTATTCAACTATGATTACATGAAATGCTAACAGCAGCAGCAGCTGAGTGAGAGGTAAACAGGAAACCTGTGTACTATTTTTGCAACTTTTTGTAAGTCTAAAATTCGATCAAAATAAAATAGTAAAAAGAAAAAACAAAAGAAGGAAAAACCATACTTAACTTGCGGGGTTTTAAAAAAGAAAGTTGGAAAATGCAATGCCTGGTACTTTAGAAAGACTTCAGATATAATTTTCCTCTGTTTCCCTCATTCCAGCTTTCTGATAAAGCCACAACAGATGGCCCATTGACTTCTGGTTCAGGCCGTGCTCCCCAAGGAAAAGTCCCCTCATTGCGCAGCTATATGCCAGCACTTCACAGCTAGAACACTTCTGAGAAAATGAATCTAGGAAAGAGACGATGGGAAACTTCCCACGGCAGTGAAATCTCTAAACCTCTTCTCTGACCTTGGAATTCTCGGCAGCCACAAGCTACGTTCTTGCCAAAAGTCGTCACGTTTGTAGCTTCCACATCTCCTCGCCCTCATTCAGAGGGTAGACTTCCTCCACACTCCAGTCATCCGGTGCCATCTGTCTGTGGCCATGAACTAGCTGAAAGCTCTCCGAAACCACCTTCTAAAGCTAATTGAGCTGCTCTAAATATTTGAAGAGACAGAAATGGGGTTGTACCAGAGATGGTTTAATAAAATATTGAAAGAGCTTTTTCTAATGGTGTAGTAGTCCGCTTCCTTCTTTCCTCTCCCAGGGGAATATGTATCTTATCAGTTTATCATCCGAATTGAACTTGACTGGTCTGGGAAAGGGAGAGTGAAGGAGAAATTTCCGGGAAATGATCAGAACTATTTTAAAATCATTTGCCAGTGTAAATCTTGAAATTCTGGGAACATTCATAAAACTTATCTATGAAGATAAAGACTGACCATAAAGAATAGCAATGGGCTTGGCCTCCTACCTTAAAACCATAGAGATTGACTGTGTTAAAATATATTGTTGAGGATCTATAATAGGAAATAGATAACTTCTGAAATTCAGTGTGAAGGGCTACTGCACCACAGTCAACTGCTGGCTACAAGAGGATGAGTCACAAAGTCAATGACTTCCATCAATTTATGTTTAAGGGTTTTTTTTCACTGAATAATTCTGTCCGTCTAATATGAATCTGACTTTTCTAACCTTGCCTTATACTTCTTGGAAATTCCTACTTAATATGAGTCCATATAATCAGAAAACATGATTAATTTAAGGGCACAAAAACTAATATCTATGTATTTATTTATTTATTTATTTATTTATTCATTTATTTATTTATTTGAGACAGAGTCTCACTCCATAGCCCAGGCTGAAGTGCAGTGGTGCTATCCCAGCTCACTGAAACCTCTGCCTCCCAGGTTCAAGCAATTCTTGTACCTCAGCCTCCTGAGTAGCTGGGACTATAGGTGTGTGCCACCACGCCTGGCTAATTTTTGTATTTTTAGTAGAGAGGGGGTTTTGCCACGTTAGCCAGTCTGGTCCTGAACTCCTGACTTCAACTGATCTGCCCACCTTAGCCTCCCAAAGTTCTGGGATTACTGGCATGAGCCACCGCACCTGGCCAGGGCACAAAAGCTAATTTTTCTACAAACAATTGCTGGGTATGCCACAGGGCCCATCAACAATGGAGCCCGCTTTGACTCACAGTTCTGTACTCTGAGAGAGCAAAAACATTAACCTCAAGGCCTATACAATGCCTGAGCATTTTTCTGAATCATTAAGTATAATTAAATTACATTTAATAAAGCCACAGGGTCGAATATGGTTTTCATTATCTTTGGTTTTGTATGAATATCTCCTCATCAGAATCATACATAAATAGAACTCCTTATTTTCCAATCATACTACATAAAGTAAGGTAGTTAGTTCTACAAACATTATCTATTCTTACTCATTTTCATTTCTTTATATTCTAGGATAAATTATTTCTCTCTCTTATACCTTTATTTAATCACTATATTATTTATAAAAGTAGATCACATCTTACTGTCTCACTAAGATGTGAAATAACTCTTAGAAGCCATATTCTTGGTCTACACTATAAACAATCATCCAATGAGGCTGCTCTGTTCTGATTTTCAATGATCTCTCAGGATTAGCATGAATCAAAATGTGTTCTTACCACTAGAGTTCCAGAAAATCATTAAGAGGAAGACACTCCCCATTTACAAAGATATTGTCATAATAAATATTTTTTTAATTCGAACTAGAGGGGGTACTATAAATTTTGATCAAATAGACTATTCTATGTCCTCAAAAGCCATAAATAGATGCTCTTTCATTTTGTAAAATGAAAAAACAGTAGCAGAGTCCTCCCCAGTGGGCTTCAAGGACTGTTTATATCATCTCTTGCCCAGTTACACAGCATATTGTATGAACAAATTAATCAGCTAGAAGTCATTTCAGATCTAGTTTCATCAAAGGCAACTTGAGAACATTTTGGACTAAAGAGAAGGAGAAAAGGGCAGAGAACTTAAGGAGGAGTGATTTCTAGACTAGTCAAGGGAAACAGGAGGCATGCGGCCAACAACCCGTAGAATTAACACGATCAGAGGTACAACTTGAAAAGAGGGGAGGAAATATAAATGTATACAGCACTAAGTTGCATCTCGATGTCCACTACAATGTCCCTCTTGGTAGACAAATTTGCTCTCTCCTTCTTAGAGCACCATGAGGGGCCCAGAACAATATGGGGAGAACCAAAGTGCCTGTTTCCTTCCCTAGCTTCCTTCCTCCTCCTGACCTACAAGCACACCTAAGACTGCAGCTGTACTCACGGTCCTAGGACAGAACACTACTGTGAAGGTGGCCTGGTCCCAGCCTTCTGCCTGTCCTCTCCTTCCCTGTGCCATCCGAACTCCTTGTTCCTTCTCCCTTATAGAGTTAATATTACCACTTTCATCTGATCACTCAAATCTACGTCTCTGATCCCTAGGCATCACCCAAACTGCTACTGCCAGTAATAATAATAATAATAACTGCAAATACTTATGCAGTACTGCGTGCCGGGAGCTAACCCTTGCACATATAAACTTATTTAATGCTCACAACAACTTTATGAAGTAAGGTCTAATAAAATGAAGTTATCATCCCCATTTCCCCATTTTATAGATGAGGAAATAGTCACTTTAGCTCCTCCCAATTGGGAACTTATCATTTTTTCCCTGAACAAGTGCGACAAGCTCCTAACAGAAAAAAGAAAAGAAAAAGAAAAAGAAAAAAACAACGAGGTGAAGTAGCAGCATGTATTAGTGGAAAAACTGCAGCAAGCTATCCCAAAGATCTAGCCAAGAGAACTGATGAAGGCAGTCAAACTAAATAACAGATTTTCAATGTAGATAAAACATCCTTCTATTGGAAGACGATGCCATTTAAGACTTTCACAGCTAGAGACAATAAGTCAAAGCCTGGCTTCAAAGCTTCCAAAGACAGGCTGACTCTCCTGTTAGAGGCTAACATTGAAGGCAATGTTCATTGGCCATTCAAATGAACACTTGAATTCATTTGCCATTCCAAAAATCCCAGCACTCTTTTAAGAATCATGCCAAATCTACTCCACCTGTGCTCTGCAAATGGAACAACAAAGCCTGGATGTCAGCACATCTGTTTATAGCATGGCTTACCAAAAATTTTAAGCCAAGTGTTGAGACCTGCTACTCAGAAAAAAAGATTCTTTTCAAAATATACCTGCTCATTGGTAATGCACCTGGTCATCCAACAGCTCCGATGGAGCTATATAAAGAGATTAATGTTGTTTGCATGCGAACACAACGTCCATCCTGCAAACCATGGATCAAGGAGTAATTTCTGCTTTCAAGGCTTAGTATTTAAGACATACATTTTGTAAGGCTATAGTTTTCATAGATAGTGATTCCTGTGATGGAAGTGGGCAAAGAAAACTGAAAATCTTCTAGAAAGGATTCACCATTCTAGATGCCATTAGGAAAATGTGTGATTCATGGAAGGAGGTCAAAATATCAACATTAACAGGAGTTTGGATGAAGTTGATTCCATCCCTCGTGGATGACTTTGAGGAGATCAGGTCTTCAGTAGTGCAAATAACTGTGGATGTGGTGGAAACGTAAGAGATCCAGAATTAGAAGTGGAGCCTGAAGATGTGACTAAATTGCTGCAATCTCATGATAAAATGTGAGTGGATGAGGAGTTGTTTCTTATGGATGAGCAGAGAAAGTGGTTTCTTGAGATAAAATTTACTCCTGGTGAAAATGCTGTAAAACATTTTGAAATTACAACAAAGGATTTAGAATATTACATCAACTTAGTGGATAAAGCACTGGCAAAATTTGAGTGAATGGACTCTAATCTTGAAAGAAGTTCTACTCTCAGTAAAACGATGCCAAACAGCATATCACATGCTACAGAGAGCAAACTTCATTTTTGTCTTATAAATCAGGCACAGTAAAAGATTTGCAACAATAACCAATAATACAAATAGAACAATTCTAATAATGTACTCTAATAAAAGTTATCAAAATGTGGTCTTTCCCTTTTATTTGTATAAATTCAAGGGGTACAAGTGCAATTTTGTTATGTGGCTATATAGCATAGAGGTGAAGTCTAGGTTTTTACTATATCCTTCACTTGAGTAAGGTACATTGTACCCATTAAGTAATTTATACTCACCCTTCTTCTTGGGATGATATAAGATGCCTACATAATGAGATGAAGTGAGATGAATTATGTAGGTATTATGATGTAGCATTAGGCTACGATTGCCTTTGAACATTGCTATGCTGTGATCATCAATCTGATAATGAAAAGGGTTACTAAGTGACTACAGGAAGGTAGCATATATAGTGTGGATATTCTGGACAAAGGGGTGATTCACATCTTAGGTAGGATGGAGCAGGACAGCGTGATATTTTGTTATGCTACTCAGAACAGTGCACAATTTAAAACTTATGAGTTGTTTATTTCTGAAATTTTCCATTTAATATTTTCAGACCACAGTTGACCACAGGTAACTGACACTGTCAAAAGCGAAAGTGCCAATAAGGGACTGGGGCTGTGGAGGGTCGGGGGGACTACTGTATCTGCTTTCTCTTCCTATAGCTTTGTCTGTTCTGGCCATTTCATATAAATGTAATAATGCAATATATAATCTACGAAGTCTGACTTCTTTCACTTAGAATTACATTTCTGAGGTTCCTTCATTTTGTAACTTCATTTTGTAGCACACCAGGTAGTTTGCTCTTTTTTGTTGTTGAATACTATTCTATTGTATGCATATGCCCCATTTTGTTTAGTCACTCAGCACTCGATGGACATTTGGATTGTTTGTATCTTTGGCGACTGTGAATAATTCTGCTATAAACATGTTGGTACATATATTGGGGTGGATATATATTTTCAATGCAGCTTAGGTAATGCCTTAAGGATACATTTTTCTCTACATCTTCACCCACATTTATCATTGCCTTTCTGACGATAGGTTTTCTAGCGGAGGTGAAGTGGTGTCTCACTATGGTCTTAATTTGTGACTCCTTAATGACAAATGATATTGAGCATCTTCTCATGCATTTATTTGTCATCTGTCTGTCTTCATTGGCTGGTATCTGTTCAGGTCTTTTCCCACTTTTTAAAAAAAGTTTGTTTGTTTCAGACACCATTTCACCCTGTCACCCAGGCTGGAGTGCAGTAACACGATCTTGGCTCACTGCAACCTCCACCTCTTGGGTTCAAGTGATTCTCCTGCCTCAGCCTCCTGAGTATCTGGGATTATAGGCACGCACCACCACGCCTGGCTAATTTTTGTATTTTTAGTAGAGACAGGGTTTTGCTGTGTTGGGCAGCCTGGTCTCGAACTCTATGGGCATGCACCACCATGCCTGGCTAATCTTTGTATTTTCAGTAGAGACAGGGTTTTGCCATGTTGGGTAGGCTTGTCTCGAACTCCTGACCTCAAGTGATCCACCCGCTTCGGCCTCTCAAAGTGCTGGGATTACAGGCGTGAGCCACCACGCCCAGCCTCTTTTCCCATTTTCTAGTTAATCGTTTGTATTATTGAGTTGTAAAATCCCTCTGTGTATTCTGAATACAAGTCTTTATCAGATAAATGATTTGCAAATATTTCCTCTCAAGATATGGCTTGGCTGTTTTCTTAACCGTATCTTTTGAAGAGCAAAAGGTTTTAATTTTGACACAGTTCAGTTTATCAATGTTTCTTTTATAGACTGCGGTTTTGGTGTTATATCTAAAAACTCATCGCCTAATTCAAGATCACAAAAATTTTCTACCATGCTTTCTTTTAGATGTATTATAACTTTTGCTCCTATGCTTAGTTCTATTATTCATTTTGAGGTAATTTTATGTATAGTGTAAGGTAAGGATTTAAATTCACTGCTTTTTGTATGGATATATAATTGCCCCAGCAATTATATATTTAAACTATTTGTTTAAAAAACAGCGCTTTCCCCCTTTGAATTGCCTTTACACCTATGTTGAAAACCAACTGACCATACATATAAGGGCTTATTTTGGGATCTCTTAATTCTGTTCCATTGTTGTATATGTCTATTTCTCTCTCTCTCTCTTTCTCTCTCTCTCTCTCTCTCACACACACACACACACACACACACACACTCTCTCTCTCTCTCTCTATTTCTCTTTCTCTTTTGAGATGCCAGAGTGCAGTGGTGAGACAATGGCTCACTGCACCCTTGGACTCCTGGGCTTAAGTGATCCTCCCACTTCAGCCTCTTGAGTAGCTAGGACCATAGACTTGAGACACTGTTCTCAGCTAATTCAGCTAATTTTTATTTTATTTTATTTTTGTAGAGAGGGGAATCTCATTTTATTGCCCAGACTGGTCTCAAACTCCTGGCCTCAAGCAATCCTCCTGTCTCAGCCTCACAAAGTGTTCGGATTACAGGTGTGAGCCACTGCACTGGGCTTATATGTCTATTCTTAAGCCAAAACCATGTTGCCTGATAAATGTAGGCTAGTCACAAGTTTTGAAATGAGTGGTGTAAATCTGCTAACTTTCTTCTTTTTCAAAGTTGCTTGGCTGTTCTAGGTCATTTCCATTTTCATATATATTTTAGGATCAGTTTGTCAATTTCTGGGGGAAAAAAAAAGGCCTGTGGGGACTTAGACAGGGATTGGGTTGAATCCACAGATCCACTGCAGAATGACAATCTTAACTACGTAGAATCTTCTATCCGTGAACATGTAATGTCTCTCCATTTCCATAGATCTTTAATTTTTCATATCCATGTTTGTAGTTTTCAGTGTGTACTTCTTGTACTTCTTTTGTTACATTTATTCCTAAGTGCTTTGTAGTTTTTGATGCTATTTTTATTGTTAAATTGTCCATTGCTAGCATATAGGATTACAATTATTGTAGTTTTGTAAGTCATTGGCTTATATAAAAAAAACTTATAATCTTTTTACAGGAATCATATGGTGACATGAAAAGGGTTCCATAATATAGTCCCCACCTGCTACTCCAGCATCACTCCCCAGCACCCGTAACTCAGAATGTATGTTTCGTTAGCACTGAACTTCTAAAAATTGATACATGTTAGATGTACATATTTTCAGGGTCCATGTGATAATATGATACATTTACATAATCAAATCAGGGTAACTTGGATATCCATCCCTTAATTATTTATCATTTCTTTATGCTAGGGACATTCAAATTATTATCTTACAGTTATTTTGAAATGTACAAAATCAGCTAATATTAACTCTAGTAACTTTACTGATCTGTGGAACACCAGGTGCTATGTCTTCTTTCAAGCTGTGTATCTGCACCCATTAATCAGCTTCTCTTCCCTCCTCCCCACTACCATTCCCAGCCTCTGGTAGCCACCAAGCTACTCTCTATCTTCATGAGATCCACCTGCTAGGTCTCACATAGTCTCACATATGAGTGAAAACATGTGATATTTTGTCTTTCTGTGCCTGACTCACTTCCCTTAACATCATGACCTCTAGTTCTATCCATGTTGCTGCAAAGGACAGGATTTCATTCTTTTTTTATGGCTGGGCAATATTCCATCGTGTACCTCTAACATATTTTTCTTATCCTTTCACCCACTGATGAACATTTAGGTTGACTCCACATCTGGGCTATTGTGAGCACTGCTGCAAAGTACATGTGAGTGAGGATATCATTTCAATATGTTGATGTCATTTCTTTTGGATATATACTTAGTAGTGGGATTGCTGGATCATACGGTAGTTCTATTTTTTAGGTTTTTTTTTTTTTTTTTTTAAGGAAACTCCACACTGTTTTCCACAGCGGCTGTACTAATTTACATTCCTACTAGCAACGTATGAGGGTTCCCCTTTCTCCACATCCTCACCACCATCTGTTATTCCCTATCTTTTTTATTTTAACTGGGATGAGATTATATCTCACTTTGGTTTTGATTTGCATTTCTTCAATCGTGAGCACTGAACTTTCGACAGTACCCGGCAACCTAAGGATGTTTTTTACTTAAATTTAATTTCGACCTCAAGTCTCAGTTTATGCATTACCTCATCCCAGAAGCCTTTCCCAATTTCCCTCTACTTGTGCTACGCCGCAGACACTGGGGAATGCATGTGTGCATGGACATTGTCATTTCTATACCAAATTTTAACTCATTACTTACATGTTCATCCCGAGAAACCTGTGTCACCATGTATAGCAAAAATCGCCAGTTATTTATTGATATCCATCTTCTCTTTCCAAAACAATAGAGCCCCTAATTTTTTGCCAGGCATAAAGCAAGAGAAAGAAAGACCATATTTCCAGCCCCCTTTGCCATTAGGTGCAGTGGTATGATTATCTTGCATCCAGTGAGAGAGGCTCCTCAGGCAGCTTCCAGAAACCTTCCCTCAAAAACAGCCAATGCACTGTAATCCCAGCACTTTGGGAGGCCGAGACGGGCAGATCACGAGGTCAGGAGATCGAGACCATCCCAGCTAACACGGTGAAACCCCGTCTCTACTAAAAAATACAAAAAACTAGCCAGGCAAGGTGGTGGGCGCCTGTAGTCCCAGCTACTCGAGAGGCTGAGGCAGGAGAATGGCATGAACCCAGGAGGCAGAGCTTGCAGTGAGCCAAGATCGCGCCACCGCACTCCAGCCTGGGTGACAGAGCGAGACTCTGTCTCAAAAAAAAAACAAAAAAAACCAGCCAATGCATAACTTTTTTTCTTTTTCTTTTTTTTCTCCTTCTTGCCATTAAACCAGATCAGCTAAATGAGGCTAGACCAGCCAACCTGAGTGGATGAAGTGAAGTTACTTTGGGAACAGAGATCCACACGGGGCAAAGCAACAGTTGGAGAGGCGCCTGGATCTCCATATCCCACCCTGGTCTGCCTATTTCTGGGCTTTCCATGAGAAAGACACACAGTTCTCCCTGCTTTAAGCTGTATTTTCTTGGGTCTCTATTACCTGTTGCCAAACTTAATTTGAAAGAGGTTTTCACCACATCCTATTGCATCCCCAGTACCTGGTGCTGTGTCCAACACATAGTAGTTACTTAATTGATATTTGCTAATTTACTGCAAAGGGATAGCAAAAGTTAAAAAAAAAAAGAAGAAGAAGAAGAAAAAAGCTTTATGGGATATTAGCTTCTAATCCATGCTGCTCCATATGCTTACCAAATCTCTTTCCAGGGTAATAAAAATCATAATATTTTAGGCATGCAGTTTGGCCTTCAAAGGCCTCTCAGCTTTTTAAATCTAATTTCTATTCTAATTTATTCATCATGATGTTAATAAGATGTTTGGTTTTTCATGTAGAAGGAAAAGCAAATTTATACAATGATTCCATGGATATTCAAGAGACAGAAGGCCTGTAATTGACTATAATAATAGATCTCACAAAATCATAAAACTGATAGTAACAATGGAGTTCAAGCAATTAAACAATTTTGATTCCACAAATGAAAAAGCTGATGTTCAGAGAGGTGACACAACTAATTCCAGGCCACGCAAACACTGAATAGCAGATCTGATGTCAGAACCCAGATGACCTGACTTCCAACGTGGTGCTCTCAGAATCAGTTAGAGTGCCTCTGGGTGTCAAGAGCAAACTAACTAACATGAGCAAAAATCCTTTTAAAATCTGAGAACTTTTTACAGGATCCAAAGGTTGGAACAGGAAGGAACCAGGCAGCTCTGTTCCTGCCTGGTTTCCATGGCAATATCAGCTACAGTGCTCATACTGATTTAGCCAACGGAACGAATGAATAAACTCCAACAATGGTTATTGTTCTGTTTTTCATTCCGATTGTAGAATGCTTGTTTTCCTTTCCTTTCCTTTCCTTTCCTCTCCTCTCCTCTCCTCTCCTCTCCTCCCCTCCCCCTCCCCCTCCCCTCCCCTCCTCTCCCTTCCCTTCCCTTCCTTTCCTTCCTCTTTCTTTCTTTCTTTCTTTCTTTCTTTCTTTCTTTCTTTCTTTCTTTCTTTCTTTCTTTCTTTCTTCCTTCCTTCCTTCCTTCCTTCCTTCCTTCTTTCCTTCCTTTCTTTCTTTTTTTCTTTCTTTCTTTCTTTTTCTGTCTTTCTCTTTCCTTTCTCTCTTTTTTCTTTCTTTCTCTCTCCCTTGCCTTCCCTTTTCCTTTCCCTTCCCTTTTCCCTTCCCTCCCCTCCCCTCCCCTCCCCTCCCTTTCCCTTCCCTTCCCCCCTTCCCTTCCCTAATTCCTTTCCACCATTATTCTTTGCTTACTGAATCTGCTTCCCAGAACAGTGGCTGATGAGAAACTCAGGCACCAATTTTCTCATTCCCATTTCCCTCAACCTAGTATAGGGAGTGAGATACAAGGGGTAATCCCTAGAAGATGCACTTTGAGAGACAGAGAGAGCGAAAGAGAAAGACAGACAGAGACAAAGGAGAGGAGAGTAAGAGTTAGTTATGTGGCTTTCCTGGCTCCCTCTCATTTTCTGTTTTTATATGCTTTTTGTTTGTATGTTTTTAAAGTCTGCAGATAGAGACCAGGTGACAAGCCAGAGAACTAAAAGCCAAACTTTTGAGAATACTTGAAGGGAAAGTTACAAAGGACCTGAGTCTTCTATGATATCACTGAGCAAATGCCTACCCGCCCCCCCGCCATTTTAGAAACAAATAACTGAATGCATGAATACCATAAAGCAAGACGAGTATACACATGTAAGTACTTAGAGAAATGAGAAGCCACCTTGTATTTTTAGCTGGAAACTAATAAAAAGCAAAATGCATCCAGGAATATTATATGACATGCAATGTCACAATTCAAGGTTTTTCTTTTTCAGTGTGTAGAGTTAGTCATAAAGCAAATTTACAGATACTGAATGACCTAGTTAAATCTTCCACGGATGCTAATATCTCCTGTTAACACCTTGTAGCTTGACCCCAAGGACTTCTGTGCACCCATCACATGTATAGTGTGGTGTTTATTTCTTGATTTTGTATTTTTTAATATATAAACACATTGGTTATAGACAAGAAAGGCCTTCTATCTTATTAAACGACTCACATGATTTACCTCCAAACTACAAGCTAAGTCAAACTTGTGCTAAGCGTGGTTTAATCGGACAGAATATAAAGATTCTAGGATGAATCAAACCCAAGTGAAAAGTTCCAGTTTTATTGTCACACCCAAGTTCGATAAAGAAGCAATATGAGCTTGAATTAAACTTGCCGCTGAGGAAGGTTAAAACTGGAATATAATATTGAGCAGAAAGAAAACTTTCCATGAATCAAGGACTCAACATAATACTACGATCTATAAAAAAAATCCATCTGCTCTCAATGTGTATACATTCTAGGAGTAAAACCTATGCTTTGTTAGTATCACAAAGTAAAGTAATCTTCTTTCTTCCCAACAGC
Organism: Macaca nemestrina; assembly: GCF_043159975.1. Lineage (NCBI taxonomy): Eukaryota > Metazoa > Chordata > Mammalia > Primates > Cercopithecidae > Macaca > Macaca nemestrina. The sequence continues at coordinate 7,944,752 of NC_092125.1, read as the reverse complement.
ATTGCTTTGCCCATTCTAGTCTGCTATGTAGCATTATCCATGAAGAGCAGGACAAGGGAAATGTACAGCAAACACTTGTTAATGGTCTTTGGAGAAAATGATGTAAGTGCACAGACAAATGCTGGGTCAAAGGTGATTGTGCAAATCAGAGAAGGAAGAAAAGAAAATATTTTTAAGAATTAGCCAATAATCCAATTATAAAGACAACAAAAAATAGTAGCTTAACGACTTTTTCCCATATTACTAAAACATGTAAGAATTACACTTGACTTCTGGAACACAGAATTCTTAATCACAGGTCAGAATAGTTAATTCAAAACTAATTTGTTTTCAGGGAACCTAACTGAGAAATAATAAAATGTAGGGTCTCAGCTCACATCCACCCTTGCTCAGATTAATGACCATAAAAATGGTCCTAGGCAGGCCATAGGGTCTGCTCTGCTAAGGGCTTCGTGCACAGGACAATATACCACGAGCGGTGAGTTATTTCAAACTCCAGCTATGGGACTGGAAACTCCTTAGGAGTCGCCACCAGAATGTCTAGAGGGGCAAGTATATTTAAGAAGCATATTTTACACTTCTACAAAGATTAACCACAGAAACTCAGATTCCACCAAACTTCCTTGATAGGAGGGAATACACAGAAGATACATTTTAAAAGTTTTATTGAAGGACTTAATTTTTTAAATTAAGCCATTTAATTTAAAAAATGAGACTTTTGAAATAATGTTGAGAAACACATCCTTCACCAGAAGAAGAAAGGGGAGTATGGCCAGGGAACCAGAGCAGTTCCACCTGTACCTGGTTTATGCAGTGCATTTCTGAATATTGTCTTCGAGGAAAGGTTAGGACAGGATAAAGCCTCCAGACACCACCATTCAAGAATAAATTGAGCCAGGAAATCTGTCAGCACAGCTTCTTACTGTGTTCTAGAATCCTTTGGGAAAGAAATCTTTTCTTGGGTTCCTCTAAGAATTCCGACTAAGGCAAAAACCAGATTTATCAGGGGTTTTGCAGATATCCTGAAATAAACAGTCTCTCAGCATGAGTCTAAAACGCCATCCGCCAAGACCATCCCTGGGACTAAGCCCGGAAGCTGAGTGATCACTTGCTTCCTCTGCTCCCCTCTCATAAGAATTCCTTCCCTCAAAGGCCTCACAGGCTAGACAGGGAGGCAGACACACCAGAGAAACAAGAGTGAAGCATGCTAAGTGCTGTGGGGAAGTGTTGTGCAGGTATTATAGAAGCTCAGATTGGGAGTGCCCAGGGCTGACCGACCCAGACGGTCTTTTATACTGGGCACGTGTGTGTACATGCATATAGAAATTTGGGGAGGAGAAGAAAAAGAAATAAAAGGAAGGCATAGTGGCTGCAACTTCTGCCTACAGATACTATGACCTTGTACAGGTAATGCTTTTGTGACCATCACTTGGTCTTGCTTGCAACCCAGCATCTGAGTCCTGCTAACTGAGGACGAACTACTTTGGAACAAGCTACACTGTGCCACCAAAACAGACCTCAACAACACCTTTATTACATACACAATTGCCCCAAGAATTTTTACAAATACTATTTTCCTTTGGGGCAACTTTACTCACCCTCTCTCTCTTTTTTCTTTTAAATTTTTTAAAGGAGTTTCACTCTGTCACCCAGGGCTGGAGTGCAGTGGTACAATTATAGCTCACTGTAGCCTCGAACTCCTGGGGTCAAGTGATCCTCCTGCCTCAGCCTCCTGAGTAGTCAGGATTACACGTGTGTGCCACCAGGCCCGGCTACTAACCATCTCTTAAATACAATCTACTAAATGTATTGAATGATCCAGGAAGAAACAATATTAAAAAAAAAAAAGAAAATTAAGAATTTCACAAAGGAAATATACGTATAATGTCTAGAAGAATCAAAGATGGAAAGCTAATATGGTAATTTGACACTAAAGAGCCTGATAAACTTTTTGATTTGTTATCAAACATTTTAAAATTTTCCTTCAAAATTTAATTGGCCAACAAATCTCCAAATAGCTATTGCCCCCCTCTCTCTCTTTTTTCTTTTGTTATTATTATTATTATTATTATTATTATTTGAGATAGAGTCTCGCTCTGTTGCCCAGGCTGGAGTGCAGTGGTGCGATCTCGGCTCACTGCAACCTCTGCCTCCCGGGTTCAAGCTATTCTCCTGCCTCAGCCTCCTAAGTAGCTGGGACTACAGGTGCCAACCACCACGCCCAGCTAATTTTGTGTATTTTTAGTAGGGATAGGTTTCACCATGTTAGCCAGGATGCTCTCGATCTCCAGACCTCGTGATCCACCCACCTCGGCCTCCCAAAGTGCTAGGATTGCAGGTGTGAGCCACCGCATCCAGCCCTCCCTCTCTGTAACTCTTAATCCACATTGCCATGCATTGGTTCCCTGCCATTAACCTCTTTGGTTCTAAGCTAGATGACGGCATCTGCTGGTCGGCGTCCTGGTCCATCGCGGGTCCCATCCAGCATGCTCTCCACCCTACATGTAGAACAGTCTTTGTAAATTACAAATCTCATCATGTCCCCGCTTCACTCAAATGCTTAGATATCTTCCCCAAACAGCCTTTTAGGATAAAGTCCAAACTTTTTAGCCCTCCATAATCTGACTCTTTCCTTGTTACTTGCTCAATTTGTGACATACACTCTGGACAAATGAACTATGTCATACCCCAAGCACTCCATGGTCTTGTGTGCCTTCATCTTTTTTACACTCCACTCCTTACCAGGGATGAACTGCCTCCCACTCTTAGTCCAGATCCGAGGTTCTCAAGGTTCTCAAGGGAACAGCGGCAACATCAGCAAATGGGACATGTCAGAAATGCAAATGATCAGGCTTCATCTCAGATCTCCTGAGTCAGAAATTCTGGAGAAGGGACCAGCCATCTGCAAATAAGGACTATAGATCTTATACCACAGAAAAGCTGAGCAGCGTGCAAAGAACTAGCGTGCCATCGATGACTTCATTGCCTGCAGTTCAGCAAATATGCAGCAGAAGTGAAGACCATTAGGTCACTTGGTCAAGCTATTAATAAAACAGAAGTAGCTCAAGGAGAATAAATGGATTATAAGCAGGGACCCCTGTAGCTTGAGGAGTCAGACAGACATTATAGAAACAGAGACTGTCAGTGTCCCAAGGGTCCAGGTCAAATAGTCCAATCTCATCATGTCACAGAGGATAAACAGGAGTCCTGGAAAGGTGAAATAACTTACTCAGTGTGAGACAGATGGCCAAGAGAACACTGAAACCAAAGTGTTTTAGAAGGAAAAAGCTGCATGGTAAAAACAGCTGAGTCATCTAACGGACACTGACACAGGCAAGTGCCTTGGTGGGCACCCAGGCAGAATGAGAAGCGTGACATGTTTGCTCTTAATAACTCAGTGCACTGATCCTACAGTCTAGGCACCCTGCTGACAGGTAGAAGCGACGCCTCAGTTAGACTTACGTGGATCTGACCAGTACTGGACGTCAGCAGTAGATAGGTTTGATGGAGCTGGAAAGTTTATCCTTTAAAAATGGCCACAACTATTACACTTATAAATATGTATGTGTGTGGGTGTAGAAACATTACTTGTGAAAAATGAAACCTGTTAGATTAGATCAAACTAGGTTGCCACTTCTAAGGTAGTGAACGTGTAAAAGAGTAAACCTCATAGAAACGTGAGGCTGCCAAATGCATGTGTACATGCTGGTGTTGTGTGCATGTATTTCCAATTATATGTATAATTTCCAATTCTATGTGTAATTAAAAAATAATCATTCAATTATAACATTAAACAGTGAAATTATTACATCAAAATATTAATCATAACATGGAGCAATTAAACTACAGTATTTTATGACATATAGTTGTAAATTATAACATTAAAAATATAGGTAAATGGCTAGGATCAGGGAGCAAATATTAAAGTAAACAAATCACTGCCCTCCTCCCTGAGCCCTTTCTGCTCATATTTTGCACTCTTCTGAGGACTGGGGTTGGCCTCCCTTGTTTCGGGACAACCTGACATTAAGATGCCTTTAGGTTCTTTCTGACAGCTGCTGTTGCTTCTTCTTCATCACAGAGAGTTCATTTGCTCTCCTCGGCAGACCAGAGCTAATTAAGAAGAGAACAGCCCAGGTTCACCCTCCCAACCTCCTCATCAGCTAGAACTACCTGTTTGCTGCCCTCCAGCTCTTCTGCCGTGAGACCCCCTGCTTTTCTCCAGAGAGTGAGAGACCATCACTAGAGGGGTGGGGTCTCAGCACAGACGTATTTGCCCATGAGGAGGAGAATGTTTCCATTTGACAATTCCTCCACAAGAAGCAGGTCTTCTTGGACCTCTTGTCCAACTTCTGGTCTTCTGATTCTAAGTAGAAGTTGTCATGTTTTCTATGACTACTACTAGGTTGCTGCAAATGTAACTGTGGTTTGTGCAATGAAAAGTAATGACAAAAACCACAATCACTTTGCACCAACTAGTGTTAGCAATGCCTTAAAAAATAAATTGGGCTCAAGATTTTTGAAAAAAAAAAGAAAATTAAGAATTTCACAAAGCAAATATATGTATAATGTCTAGAAGAATCAAAGATGGAAAGTTAATATGGTAATTTGACACTAAAGAGCCTGATGAACCCGGGAGGCAGAGGTTGCAGTGAGCTGAGATCGAACCACTGCACTCCAGCCTGGGCAACAGAGCGAGGCTCTATCTCAAAGATAGAGCAAAGGCAGCACGTGTCTGTGGAGCTACCCCCTTTCCAAGGAAGTTGCTTTGATCTTCACCTTCTGCCTCCTGGGAGTGTGTGATGATCCCATGGAATAGCAACCAGAGCTGTGCCACACCTCACAAAATACCTTGGGGACTTTGTGACCTTAAAGTATTCTCGTCACCTGGCAGGTGGCATGAGCCATGAGAGATCCCTACACTCCCAACTTTACTACCAATGACTCAGAGGGACACATGTATACATGTGTCCATGCACATTAATGGACCGCCACTAGCCATGTTTCTATGAGGCCTTTTCTTTTACATGATTACCACTTAAGAAGCAGCAGGTGAATCTAATCTACTTTGTTTTCTTACAAGTAACATTGTGTTCACTTTTTGAAATTTCTTTTCTGAACACCTGTAAAACCACTTGCTACTCTTTCACTCTCTTTTTGTTTTTTTTATTTTTTTTTTTCATGTTTATTTTCATAGATTTTGGGAAATAGGTGGTGTTTGGTTACATGAGTAAGTTCTTTAGGGGTGATTTCTGAGATTTTAGTGCACCCATCACCCAAGCAGTATACACCGTACCCAATTTGTAGTCTTTTATCCCTCACCCCTGTCCCACCCTTTCCCTTGAGTCCCCAAAGTCCATTGTATCATTCTTATGCCTTTGTGTCCTTATAGCTTAGCTCCCCCCACACACACACACACTATACATATATATACCACAATTTCTTTATCCACTTGTTGATTATATATACACACACACACACTATACATATATATACCACAATTTCTTTATCCACTTGTTGATTGATAGGCATTTGGGTTGGTTCCACATTTTTGCAGTTGTGAACTGTGCTGCTATAAACATGTGTGTACACGTATCTTTTTTGTAGAATGACTTCTTTTCCTCTGGGTAGATACCCAGTAGGGGGATTACTGGATCAAATGGTAGTTCTATTTTTAGTTCTTTAAGGAACCTCCACACTGTTTTCCATAGTGGTTGTACTAGTTCACATTCCCACCAGCAGCGTAGAAGGGTTCCCTTTTCACCACATCCTCCCAACATCTATTATGTTTTGATTTTCTGATTCTGGCCATTCTTGCAGGAGTAAGGTGGTATCACGTGGTGGTTCTGATTTGTATTTCCCTGATCATTAGTGATGTTGAGGATTTTTTTCATATGTTTGTTCGCCATTTCTATCTTCTTTTGAGAACTGTCTATTCATGTCCTTAGTCCACTTTTTGATGAGATTCTTTGTCTTTTCTTCCTAATTTTTTGGAGTTCCTTGTACATTCTGGGTATTAGTCCTTTGTCAGATGTATAGATTATGAAGATTTTCTCCCACTCTGTGGGTTGTCTGTTTATACTGCTGATTATTTCTTTTGCTGGGCAGATCTTTTTAGTTTAATTAAGTCCCATCTATTTATCTCTGTTTTTATTGCATTTGATTTGTTTTTTTTGTGTGTGTGTGTGTGTCTTTTGTTTTTCTCCTCCCCCACTCTTATTCCCCAGCCCAACTTTGATCTCTCTCTTTATTCTCTAGAATGTGAATTAACCAGAAGCCTGAACTTCACACTTAAACTGAAGAAGCAGAATTGATGAGTGTCACCTGAACTATCTTGAACATTTCATGTCACATTGCATGTCAGATATTTAATCTTGACACCTCCTCTCCCTCCAGAGCCAATAAGTCACCAAGGATGAAGAATTCTTTCTTCATCATACAGAATTTTGTAGGCCATGGAAAGCAATCTAGATATAATTCTAAGTGCTGTAGAAAACTATGTCTGAGTTTTGAGCAGAAAAGTGATATGATTTGAATTTCACTTAAAAACTCAGGCTTCTGGGAAATAGAAGAATGAAAGCAAAGAGACCAGTAAGAGAATTTACTGTAGGAATGACAGGGTCACATGACTATGGGGACGAGAAATGGATGAATTTGGGATACATTTTGTGTGCAGCCAACGAGACAAAAATTAATGGCTTGCAAGGAAGGGAAAAGAGGCATGAAGGGAAACAGATGGATCAAAGAAGATCCATAAGTTTTCACTTGAGCAACCAAATCCTTGTAGCTGCCCTTTAACAAAATGTGGTACAGAGGGATAAAGGAAATTTGGAGAGAGAAGGAATCAAAAGTTGTATTTTGGCCACATTATGTTTCAGATACCTACTAAACACACAAATAGAAATGAAGGAAAGCAGTCACTTTATTTTAATGGGAAGGCGGCAACCTGAAAACCTAGTCATCTCAGAGCATCCAGCAGAGAAAACTTCTCTTGCAAGAAGTAAACACTTGATTTTGCCTTACAGACAGATCATTTCATTATTCAGAGAATTTTTTTTCAGAAGGACCATGAGATATGCAAATAAATAGCAGAGATTTTTCAGGGTGCACAGGTGTTAGAAGCTGAAAGTAATGGAGCAAAGTGACAAAAAAGAGATCCTTTCTGGTGGGCAGTGAAATGCCTATATATTATTTTCTTTAGAGCAAGATTCCCTTTCCAAGTATGAACTTGCACTGACTTATCCAGGTACATATTATTACTTTCTTAGAAAATGTGTGTGTGTGTTCGGGCCGGGCGCGGTGGCTCATGCCTGTAATCCCAGCACTTTGAGAGGTCGAGGCGGGCGGATCACGAGGTCAGGAGTTCAAGACCAGTCTGACCAACATGGTGAAACCCCATCTCTACTAAAAATACAAAAATTAGCCGGGCTTGGTGGCACGTGCCTGTAATCCTAGGTACTCCAGAGGCTGAGGCAGGAGAATCACTTGATCCCGGGAGGCGGAGGTTGCAGTGAGCTGAGATCCGGCCACTGCACTCCAGCCTGGCGACAGAGCGAGACTCCGTCTCAAAAAAAAAAAAACAAAACCAAATAAAACAAAACCAAAAACAACAACAACAAAAAACAAAGACAAACCAACCAAACAAACAAAAAACCGAAAATGTGTGTGTGTCTATGATGATGGGGTGTGGATGAAGACTGGGCAAACTATCTCAAAAGCAAGCAGAAATTGATATTCGCCCCAAAATCCAAAAATAGCAGGAAAGGTATGTAGGCCACAGAGTGTGCTTGGGAGTGAGATGTAATTATAGAAGGGAAGGGAACCTGGACTGATAAAGCCTATCTGTCTTTTTCCACTTGTCCTATATACACCAATGCTTCACGACTAAGGTAGTGAACCATGACAGAGCACAGTTGTGAAATTGAAATCCTGGGACCAGACCATGTCCCTGAAGGTAGAAGGTAAAATACCTTCCAAAGGAAGTCGATATTTTTACTGTCTGTGTTCCAATGGAGAGATCCATCCCAGTACTAGCACAAGTTTAAGAAGGCATGTGTTAAACTAGAAAAAAAAGAAGATGAAAAGAACCCCTCTTCCTCCTCCTAAGAGACTTAGAGGAGGCATGGCTCTGGATTTTGATTGAGTACCGTCTACCTGTCCGTAGTCCTTTGGGGGTAGGCAAAGTGGATTCTGCCACAAGGCATTAGGCTAGAAGCTAAGGGTCTGGGCATATTGGCTTTCATAGTTACCATAGCTAGTTGCTATTATAAATTGTCCTCCAGAGCCATTTTTCTTCTATTATTGAACATACTGTAAACCTCGTGGAATTAGAGGCCCATACTTGGATCATGGAGGAGAGCAACAGCAACCCAAAGGGAGCCATTCCAGGAAGTGGGGGATATATGAATGCCAGCTGTGGCCGTCGCACAGAACTGGGAGTGCTGGCTAGCTGAGGAACACAGCAGCAAGGGAAGGAATTCATTTAACAGTTATCATCTCCTAGAAACTCCCAGAAATACATGGAAAGAAAATTTTGCAAAAGACTAAAATTACTGCATTCAAGCAGGAGGGAGGCTGGGACCATTGTACATACGTTCTTTAAAAGAGAATATGTTCCCATTTTATCTAAAAATGAGACACACCTGGTACATTTGTCTGCCTCCTTCTGTAGTCTCTAAACTCTTTCAAAACAAGGACCTATCATGTCAGAAAGACTTAATAATTATCTACAAATGAAAGAATAAGGGTATCCTTGATCAAGCCTTTTAATTTGAATAACTCAATTTATTTTACAGCAGCACCAAGTTATACTTCCTCATTTATATATTGTGAGTTACAATGATATTATTATTTGGAAGTAATGGCTTTTAAATGAGCCTGGAGTTTCAATAGTAGGAAGAAAGTAGTTCTGTGTACATAAATTATTTGGTTGATGAAGGGGGCCTGCCCCTCCACACCTGTGGGTATTTCTCGCAAGGTGAAGATGAGAGACTGAGGGGAGTCTGATCCCTCCTTCTTTCCCTCACAAGTTGAAAGAGATGGTTGCATTCTGTTGTTCTTTACCAGTAATGCCAGCGATAACTAGCCAAGGAGGGCCAAAGGGTAAGGCTTTGTAACAACTTTCTTAATGTAATGCAATCAGGTAGGTGGTATGCATGGCCACCAAGAAGGAGACTCAGATTGGATTTAACTAGAATAACCTGGGGACTAACCAAGGTTCCTTTACTCAACTGAAAAAAAAAAAAAAAAAAAAAGGTACAGTGATGCTAAATTTCTAAATTCCCTTAGAAAGATTAATAAGAAAACAATGATAAGATATCTGTCCTTGTGATGGAATTAAAAATGAATGTATTAATGTCTTGTATTAGTAGATTGTTTTATGACCCAGCATATAGGCTTTCCTGATAAATGCTTCATGTACGCATAAAATGAGTATGTAATCTGCAGTAATTGGATGATGTAAATAACTCTCCATGTGGTCAAGCTGATGGATAGTGTTTCTTGAGTTTTCTGAATCTTCACTAATGGTCCATCACTTGTTCTGTAAATTACCGAAAGAAGAATGTGAAAATGTCCAAATATCTTTGTGAAGGTATATCTTTTCTCCCTTCCTGTCAATTTTTGCTTCATGGATACTGAAGGTATGTTATTAGGTGCATAAACATTTAGGATTGCTGTCATTATGATTTTACCTTTTTTATGTCTGATAAGACTTCTTGTCTTGAAGTCTATTTTGATATTTATATAACCATATGCATCTTCTTCTTCTTAGTGTTTGCAATGATGTGCATTTTTCCATGAATTTACTTTCAATTTTTTAATTGGTGTGCATCTTTATATTTAAATTATATATGTGCAGATTCCTATGACTGGGTCCTGTTTTATATATATGCATATATACATATAATCAAATAATCTCTACCTTTTGGAAAAATATATTTTGTTCATTTACATTTAATGTAAGTATTGATATGACTGTGGTTAAGTCTCCCATCTTGCTGGGTTTTTTTTTAATATTTAGCATCTCTGATCTTCGTTACTTTGTCCCTTATTTCTTCCTTATTTCCTGTATTCTTTTGCGTGAAGTGATATTTAAAAAAAAAAATTCTTTCTATCTCCTCCATTGCATTTTAAGCTACATCTCTTTGTATTTTTAAATTCATTCCTTGAATGAACATATGCATCCTTAAATTGTCACAATCTACTTTCAGCACCAATACTAAATCTTAGGGATTCAAACATGAGCAAGGCATATCCCTCCTTTTCAGATGAGTTGGAGAAGACAGACATGTAAGTAATAACAGCAAAACCTCTCACTATTCAGAACACCTTTCAGATGGCCACAAGGCTCAACCTTATCATTCGATGAACTTGCTACCAGTATTTCTTGGTTGTACGGATTATTTTTTCCTCTTCAGTCATTGGATTTCATATTTGTTTGAAAACATTTTGCCCTGTTTTTAACTAGATTGTGTTGAGTCATTTGTATAGTCTATGTACAAATGCTTTGTTGGATATGTGTTTTGAAAAGATTTTCTCCCAATCTGTATCTTGTCTTTTCTTCCTCTTCACAGGGCCTTGCACAGAGCAAAAGTTTTTAATTTTCATGAGGTAAAACTTACTGACTTTTTTTGTTTATAGATTGTGCTTTTTACATTGCATGTAGGAAAACTTTGTCAAACCCAAGGACTCTAAGATTTTCTTCTATACTTTTATAGTTTTAGGTTTTGAGTTTCACTATATGATTCACTTGGAGTCAACTTTTGTATGTGGTTTATGGTAAGGGCCAAGATTTTTTTTTTTTTTTTGCATATGACTATACCTAATTGTTACAGCATAATTTGTTGTAACTATTTATCCTTTTCCCATTGAATTGTCCTAGCATTTTGTCAAAAGTCATTGCTCATATATGTGTCTTCTATTTCTAGACTACTGTTTCCTTGAATTATTGGTCTATTTTTATGCCAATACTAGACTGTTTTGCTCACTTTACAATAAGTCCTGAAATCAGTAGTATAAATTCCTTAACTTTGACCTTTGTTTTCAAAAGTATTTTGGCAATTCCAGGCCTTTTTCATTTCTATATGAACTTTATAATCAATTTGTCAGGTTCTCCCAAAAAAGTCTGCTGAGATTTCAATTGAGATTGCAATGAATTTACAGATCTTTTGGAGCAGCATTGACATACTAATAATATCATCTCTTCTGAACATATGCGTTCATTATGATCTAGCAATCTCTTTCTAAGTATGTCTTAGAAACTCTTGGACAAGTGAACAAGGAAATATACACAAGGATGCTTCCAGTACTGCTGCTTGTAACAGAAACACACCAGAACATTTTCCTTATCACTTGAGAAGATAGAAGAATGGTGGCATATTTATGCAGAAAAAAATTTTGGAATTTCATATGGCAGTTAACAGTGAGTTGACTCATAAACATAACAGTTACATTTTTAAAAAGGAATATATGTAGTATTATCCTATCAATATGACATTAAGAAATATGTAAAACCAATGACATCTTGTTTGAGAAAGCAAACATCTGTGTTAAGACTACACAGATGAGTTAGGAAATTATATATACAAAATTCATAATAAAATTCACAATGAGCTTTTTACTGGATGGGGAGAGCAATAAACTTGGGATGGCCACAAAGTTGCATTTCTTAATCTTGATGGCGAGTACATAGAATGTTATCGAAGTGTTATTCTATACAGCATACATGTATTTTACATTATCCTTTTCTATTTTATATTTAATATAAATCATTTTTAAAAGGAAAGAGTAGAGAATTTTATCGAGGGGGAGGAATAAGAGTAAACTTAAATCTTACACTAGTGAAACAGGGTACAAGCATTCATAGTTCAATTGTGTAATGATTCTTCATTTATACTATTCCACTTTCAGCTTATGAACTGCAAAACAGTGTCCCGAATAAATACTGGGAGTCACCAATGTAAAGCTGTTAATATTGTGGGGTTTTTGTGGTTTTTTTTTTTTGGACACTCACCTTCTACAAAGTAACTAAAGCCCTTTAAAATGTGAGAATAAATGTTGTTGATTGCAGAAGAATACCAGGGAAAATAGCATGGGCCATGCCTTTCTCTCTTATTCCTCCCATTGGGTTTGCAGGCCTTTCGCTTGCATGAGTCATCCATATTTAGCTAAGCACTGTGCCTTTATTCTTTATTGCACTAGGCCTCTTGACAAATGACTGTTTAAGGAGTGTTTGCACACCTGTCAATGGGTCCTGTCACTTGTCAAGTAACAAATAAAAAATCTGATAACTAAACAGGAGAAAACCTGTACAAACCAAGAAATATTGGTACCATAAGAAGTTCAACAGATGATACAGCTAAGCCCTGTGGCTCTCTTTTAGCCCCTCGGAATAGTGAGTGGTTCTGCTGTATTTGTTATTTACGTGTTTGTCTCCTCTGCTCATTTAAAAAGTGGGGACTATGCCTTGCTCATCTTAAAATCCCTAACACTTAGCATTGGTGCTCAATAAGTGTCCTTGATTGATGGAAACGCTGATATCTATTGACCCCAAATAAAAACAGGTTAAAGCCATCTTTCATGGTATATTTTCAAACCTTCTGTTTTTGCATTAAATCATGAATCTTTGGAAAGTATCTATACATTTTAAAAATATTTTGGAGGCATTATTCGAATAACTATTTTGATACTGAGAAACTACTACCAGTGGCATAGATACAAATTAACTCCTGGATGCTTTTAATTAATGTTTGCGTTTGGTGCTGATGAAAAAGTACCTGAAGTCTTTAAGTTTGAAGATCGGGCAGCAAAGACATGATTACTCAGATGTCTTGCTTTATTGTAGTTTAGCAAGACAAGAAACTCTCCTAAAACGTCTTACTATTATGTACTCACTGTAGAGAAAATATGATTGTGAGGAAGAAAGTAAAGAAGGAAAGCAATGTGAGAGTTAAGCACCTGAAGTTTGCCTGGAGTGAAGAAGGTCCTACCAGTTAAGTTCTTCAGATTTTTTTTTTCTTTTTCTTTTCTTTTCTTTTCTTTTCTTTTCTTTTCTTTTCTTTTCTTTTCTTTTCTTTTCTTTTCCTTTCTTTCTTTCTTTCTTTCTTTCTTTCTTTCTTTTTTTTTTTTTTTTTTTTTTTTTGGAGTCTTGCTCTGTCGCCCAGGCTGGAGTGCAGTGGTGTGATCTCGGCTCACTGCAACCTCCACCTCCCAGGTTCAAGCATTTCTCCTGCCTCAGCCTCCCAAGTAGCTGGGATTACAGGTGCACACCACCACTCCTGGCTAATTTTTGTATTTTTAGTGGAGATAGGGTTTCGCCTTGACCAGGCTGGTCTTGAACTCCTGACCTCAGGTGATCTGCCTGTCTCAGCCTCCCAAAGTGTTGGGATTACAGGCGTGAGCCACCATGCTGGGCTTTGACTTTCTTTCTTGATGACTGCAAAAGCAACTGAAACAGATGATGAAAAAAGAGCTCACTACCATGAGCCAGAGCCCATAGTTCTCAACAACTCACCTTGCCCCTGAGCTGACACCCTCCCACACCCTGCAACTAATACATGTGGCTTTCTTTCTTTGAAAAACATCACTATATTTGGGCAACATATCACACACAGCCCAGTGTATTCTCAGTTCCCCAAGTAACCTGTAGAGAAATTCTCTGATGTGACACCCTTTGTCCTGGAGGACCACAGAATTCAGAGGGAGAGGAGGCCTTGATACCATCCTCAGGTCTCCTGCCTGAATGTTGCTAAGCCTCAGGACTCCCCACACCCACATGCAACCACACTTAGCTTTTACAAATAAATTAAGAGTAAGTCTTTCGTGGGTAGGTATTATGGCATTTTCACCTCCTCTAGGCAGAAGCAGTGTGGTGCATTTGTAAGGAAGGGGAGGTTGCTTTGTATAGGCCTGGGGGCAGAAGATCCAGTCATCCATATCTCCCCAAACCACACTGCCCCCCTTATCCTTGGACTTGCTTCTAAGATTTGCTGTCTTGCTGAGAAGTGAGCAGTACTCATTCTCTGAAGAGTCTAGACTTTCCAGATATTTGGGGAAAGCTTATGTAATATATAGCATCCTAGGTCAGAAATATGCCTTGAGGTAGAATTCTACAGTGATTACATACTTTCTTCCTAGTCTGAGCAGCCAAATATCAACTATCAAGAAGGTTTCTACCTATTCTTGATGCTATGCCTATGTAGTTTAACTCCAGAATTTATGAGGACAAACAATACTGTTGACAGATTGGATAAGAACCATTATCATTTCCCCAGTATTATCTATAGGTACCATGCTATTAGTGGGAGATAAACAGTAGATTATGCTGTTGATCTGTTTATGTGTCTTCTCACTAAGAGAGGCGAGAAAAAAAAAGTCAGTGGGGATAGAAGACTGGTTTTGGTCTGGCTTAAATCTCCATATTGTGGGTTTTTATTCCATGGAGTTTGTTGTAAACGTGTGCCCACTTCTTGCTTCTTGAGGTCTCCCTGGTGGCTATAGATCTCTGTGACATGAAGCTCCTTGGAGTATTCTGATGATAAAAGGGAGAATTTCAATTCCATTTGACAGGAAGAGTCACTCCCTCCTTGAAGTGGAAATGAAAATGGATCCCTAACTGTGCAAGAGGCAGTGATGAAATAGCTCTCCCTGTGACCCTCCATTAAATGACAGCAGGCAGTAGAATTACTATTTGATATTTTATGCCTACCGTTGTGTCAGTTGTACACATGGGCCAACCACACATTTCTCTCCTTCCACAATTCTGACTCATGGTACATGGGCTTGAGAACAACAGATACTGTTTAAAAGCTCCCCCAGGATTTCTGATTCTAGGGTCCTCTCCCCTTTCCCTGGTATTCAACCAATGATTTAGAAGTTGTAAGTAGAGGAGGCTCTTCTTATTTCTGTCAAAGAGATCAAAAAGGAGCAGTCAGAGATAGATTAAGAAACCATGATTCTAGGAATGGAATGTCCCATTCTAGAAGGACAGTGTTCAATGTGGTGAAGAAATTGGGGAGGAGAGCAGTAAGTAGAGGTCGTTGGTTTTGATGGTGACAGATAACTGTTAAGAATTAGTGGTAAAATCCCAGCTAACATGGTGAAAACCCGTCTCTACTAAAAATACAAAAAATTAGCCGGGCGCGGTGGCGGCACCTGCAGTCCCAGCTACTCGGAAGGCTGAGGCAGGAGAATGGCGGGAACCCGGGAGGCGGAGCTTAAAGTAAGCCAAGATGGCGCCACTGCACTCCAGCCTGGGCGACAGAGCCAGACTCCATCTCATAAAAAAAAAAAAAAAAAGAAATTAGTGTAAAGTCATGCTGTAAAGGGGTTAGAAGAATATGGGAGTAGTTTGAAGATGTGGCAAGGTCATGTTTGTGAACAATGGAATTCATAGAGAAGAAGAGATTTTCTTGAGCTGTGATTTAGTCAGTTTGGGATGCTGAAATACCACAGACTGGGTGGCTTAAACAACAAAATTTATTTTTCACGGTTCTGGAGGCTGGAAAGTCCAAAGTCAAAGGTGCCATCATGGCTCTTCCTGGTTTGCAAATGGCATCTTCTTGTGGTGCCCTCACATGCTGGAGAGACAGAGAGCTCTGGTTCCTTCATCTCTTATAAGGATACTAATCCCATGACCTTATCCAAACTCAGTTACCTTCCAAAGGTCTTACCTCCAAATAACATCACCTTGGGGATAACAGTTTCAACATATAAATTTTGGAAGAGACGCAAACATTCAGTCGGTAGAAAGATTTTTTTTTTTGATGTTTAAATTGTATATTTTTTATGAATAAGTTATAAGATGTCAACTATTTAGTCTCAGAATAATGTTTAACTGAGTAAATTGCAAATACATAATGATATAGTAAAAAACACATTGTTTGGGATTCTACCACCTGGGTAGTGCTAGAAATCAACATTTCTGACATTTCCCAAGGAATATTTAATTTATTCGTGAGACTGATGCTAAAAGTCACCAACTCTATGCTGAAACACCCAATACATAGCATCACAGAATTTCAGAACTGGGCAAGTATCCCATCCAACCGTCTCTCCTTTTACAGATGAAGAAACACAGGCCTCATGGAGAACAGAAGATGACTGTTGAAGTCCTTTCTAACCCTGCAGATATATCATCTCAGAAACTAGCTTGCTAAAGTTCATACTATTCTTTTAAATAGTGAACACCATTCTCTGATCCTGAATTACTGTTACCTGAAAAACTACTGTTTTTTTTATTCATCTGGGTGATAAATGTGAAATAGTACAAGCAGACTATCGCCAGTTCTGCATCAGGTGAGTCCTAATTTATGAGGTAGAAATAAATGTATTTTGAGCTTCTCCTGGGAATGAGAGCCTATCTATAATGTTTCACTCCTGAAACCAGGTTTTATAGAAGAGAGACTGGCATTAATCTTCACCTACAATCCTTCCCACTCATCATTGACAGGTGTAGTTAGTGATACCCACGGCTTTTACACAATGTTGTTTTACCACGACCAAATAGAATTCTAGGAACTGATTGTCCATGACAGGAAATCCTACCTAAACAAAAGGCATTCTAAGGTCAGACAGAAAAATGAGCAGGCCTGAACTTGAGGGAACACAAGAATGACAACAACGGCTACATTTAAACCAAGTGAGGGGGGTAAAGAGAAACTGCTGTCAGCATTTAGGGAGCACACCATCCTGGGTGAAGCAGACAGGGCTTGATTCCTGAGAGGTTTGCAATGTGCTTCCTTCTTTAGATAGATGTGGAGAGAATTCTGAATTCATGTTCAACTGGAATTCTGAATTCTGAATTCATATTCGACTGGAAATACGGCGTTTCCTACCTCGATGTACTTTTCTAAAACTTCCAAATGGGTGTTGACTAAGTAAACATGCATTTCAAAACAGAACTTAGGTAATTCCCTTAGCAAGAGAAACCAGAAATTCGGACTGGGACTCCACAATATGTTTATGAAAATAATCTATATTTCTTGAAATTTTGGGACACCAGAGGTACAGAAAGAAATAGACTGAGAAGTCCTTGAAAAATGTCAAATTAGAAAGAGGAGAGATTTGGAACAATAATAAAACTGCACATAGATCAGGGAAAGTTTCAAGATCTTTGAGGATACCAGTTAACTAATTGGGAATCCCTGTTCTGTAATTCTATAGCCTCCCCCCACCACCAATAAAACAAATTCATTTCAACAAGACTGAACCATCAATTTCCTATTTATGTAAGAGGATATAGAAAATTAGGGTGTCAATATTTTAAAATTTATGCATAATTTAAAATTATACATTTTTAGAAAGGCTCTGGGTGGTTGTAAAAATTTAAATTCCCTCTCAAAAGATCTCTTTGGAAATCATTAAAAAGACTTCTATGCTCTGAAAAAAATGTTTGTCAACACCTGGCATGATTTCAAAGAGTGATCCTGCACAGAAAAGTACCAAACAGCTGATATCCACAGAAACACTTCACTGTTAATCATCGAGGATGAGCACCCATTGTAACTGTGAGGTATTCCTGTTGGTCACTTATTTACAATTTCTTCAAGCGACTGTCATAGTCAGCTCAGGTTGCCATAACAAGAATACCATAGACTGGGTGGCTGACACAACAGAAATTTATGTCTCACAGTTCCGAAGGCTGGAAATCCAAAATCAAGGCGTTGCCATATCTGGCGTGTGGTGAGGGGCCCCTTCCTAGCTGACCAATGGCTGCATTCTCACTGTCTCTTCATGTGGTGGAGAGCAGAGAAAGTGAGAACAAGGTCTTGTGTCTCTTCTTATAGGGGCACTAATCCCAACCAGGAGGGCTTCACGCTATGATCAATTTACCTCCCAAGGACCCCATTTCCTAATATCATCTCATTTTAACACATGAGTTTTGGGGAGATACAAATGTTCAATCCATAGCAAGGACATTTATCAACTTCTCCCATAGACCAACACCCCAGTTATTCTTAAACTACCACTAGAAATACACACACACACACACACACGTGTGTGTGTGTATATATGCATATTGTGTATATATATGTGTATATATACACTATATATGTTGTATATATACATATATATTGTTGTATATATACACATATATATACACACATATATATACACAATACATATATTGTGTGTATATATACACACACACACACATTGCTTTTCTAAGACTACTGTCTTAGTCCATTTGGGCTGCTATAACAAAGTATCTGAAATGGGATAATTTATAAACAACAGGAACTTATTTCTCATAGTCCTGGATGGTGGGAGGTCCGAGATCAAGGGGCCAGCAGATTCAGCGTCTGTCGAGGGTATGATCTCTGCTTCATAGATGGCACCTCTTTCTGTATTCTCTGACACAGTCCCCCATTTTCTTACAAGAAAAATTCTTATAAATTTTTCTTTTATAAGAAAATTAATGCCATTCATAAGGGTAGGGCCTTCATGATCTACTCACCACCTAAAGGCCCTACTTCTTAATATTACCGTATTGGGGATCAAGTTTCAACACAAATTTTGGAGGGACATAAATATTTAAACCATAGAAATTACTGTCTCCTAATAGACACTTTGGAATACCTTCCAATAAACTTAAACCAACCAAGATTGTGCTAAAATGAACCAGTCAATGAAATAAAAATTTGCAAACATTTGCAACACTGTGCCCAAAATGTTTTTATCTAATTTAAGGGGAAACAATGCATCTCCCTTTGGGGAATTAAATTCTGTCCAAAGTGTGAGTAAAATATCAAGTTTTAATTCAGAAGGCCAATGGTAAGGAGATTCTTTCTCCACCTTCTCTTTTCTCACCTCTCATTCGCCTACCCTCCTTGCAAGCACACACAAAGGAAAAAAAAAAAGTGGTCTACATTGCCTCATAGATAAGGAACCAGAGGCACAGAGAACTGAAACGCTTCACTGTATTTCACGCAGAAAGTGTTTGCTAGAATTAGAATTCACTTTTCACTCTACAAGACCAAACACGAAATAGACTATAGTTACTTTATTGTCATTGAAAATTTAAAATCTATAACACAATGCAGGTAGAATGATGTAAATTACATAAAGACAATCATATAGTATAAAGATATTATAATATAGTATGTAGACATTGTGAATTCCAACCTCCTAAAAATTTAGATCTGAAAACCTCAGATTAAAGAAAAGTCTACTGACTATATAATGAGACTATCTCGGATAATTCATAT
This sequence comes from Macaca nemestrina, assembly GCF_043159975.1. Lineage (NCBI taxonomy): Eukaryota > Metazoa > Chordata > Mammalia > Primates > Cercopithecidae > Macaca > Macaca nemestrina. The sequence goes on along the minus strand of NC_092125.1, from coordinate 7,925,544 downwards.
ATATAGTATTCTGGATTGGCAAGACGTTTATTTCTGTTTTTTATTTCATCACATTCATTTAGATTTATGGAAGCTGGAAAGATTTCCCTTCTCTTATGGAAATGGAATTAATTGCAGCACTTCAATAATCTCAGTGAAACCCATTTCCCCTGGGGAAATGAGGAAAGAGACCTAGACATAATATAGATAAAACAAATTGACATGGGACGTGAGTGGGAGAGAAATGAGAAAACCATTCTAGACTAAAGGTCTTACACATTTCAGGAATGAGAAGTAATAGAGGGATTTTTATTGGCAGAACTTATTGAATCACATAATTTATAATGTTTAAAGCTATTGGTGACCTTTTCCAAAGCAATTGATTCAGTTACATATTTAGTGGGAGCTACGTCAAGCTCTCAGTAGTCATGCCTACATACCGAGGTCTTTGAAGGAACAGAATTAAGTACATAAAAGAAGGAAATCATCAAATGTAACATTCTTTCCCAGGTAGCCACAGCTTGTGCTTATTCTGTGCTTCTATTAGCAAAGACCAAGGTCACACAAGTCAGACCACTCACAGTCCTAACAAGGAACAGACACCCTCGTAGGTTCCAATTGAACTGATTTGGGCTAGAAGCTCTATGAACATCACTGAAGCCTGAATTTTAACAAGCAAAAATTCAGGAGGGAAAAACAGATGATCTTCCTCGAGAGGCAAAATACAAGGAAACTTTTCTACACCAATGAAGTTTGCCTAGCAACATGATAATTCACAGAGTACTATCCTGCAGACTTGAACGACAACAGACAATTAGCCTAAAAGTTACACCTTTGCTTTTAAATTTCTTCATGTAACTAGGAATACTGGTGTACCAATGTCAATTACAGCAGGGGGCCATGTTTCACAAGCAGGAAAATGGTAGAGAGATAGAGGTATGCGCCCCAGTTCCTTCTCCACATTGGAAAGACCACCTTTCCCTTCTTTGCTCACTCCCCCATACTTCCGGTTAATATTAGTAGCATCAATTCCAAATACTGCTACAACTTTCTCATGTTCCAAAAAATTGACAAGTTCAATTTTTCTCTGGCAAATATTTATCAAGCAGCAAATAATGTGGCACCATGCCAGCCATGATATTAATTAGGCATTATCTTACCTTCAAGAAGTTCACTAGTTAATGGACCTTTGGGTGTGACATATAAAGGTATGATAAGTATAAGGGCCAAAAAGACACCACAAAGAACAAAATTAGGAACAAATTATACATTACTGGCCAGGCACAGTGGCTCACACCTGTAATCCCAGCACTTTGGGAGGCCGAGGAGGGTTGATCACCAGAGGTTGGTAGTTCAAGACCAGCCTGACCAACATGGAGAAACCCCATCTCTACTAAAAATACAAAATTAGTCAAGCGTGGTTGTGGGTGCCTGTAATCCCAGCTACTTGGGAGGCTGAGGCAGGAGAATCGCTTGAACCCAGGAGGTAGAGGTTGCAGTGAGCCGAGATCATGCCATTGCACTCCAGCCTGGGCAATAGGGTGAGACTCCGTCCCAAAAAAAAAAAAGAAAAAAAGAGGGCAATGATTTAGATGGTCACCCCAATCCTTTCCAGCTCTATCATCATATTCTACCCCTTCATACCAAGAAGACAGATGCTAAATAAGGATTAGGAGCCATAATGTTAATTTTAACCAAAAAACATATATATTCATCTAGTGATACTAGGGCTGAAGAAAACCATGATGATTAGTAAAGCAAGAAATAAAAAATGTTATTTCCCCAGACTTTTTATGGTTGGTTGCAGACAGAAAAACGAGGGAAATTTGCTGATTGAAATAAAAATAAAAATAAATATGTATTACTTATATACTTTGTGAGTGGCCCAGGAAAAACAATTTTTTTTGTTTTTGTTTTTGTTTTTGTTTTTACAGAACAGCTGCAAAAAAGGATTTTTGTTTTGAAGTGAAATGAAATTTTTATCATCAGGAAGACACAACTTACATGTATGTCCTCAGAGTCTGAATTTCAGACCCTCACACGCAAGGCTGGAACCGTTCTACCCTAGTCCATTCCCCATTCCCCCTTGCAAGGCCTTGGTGATTCACAGTGTGCCAGGCAAGGAAGAGAAGAAGGCCCCTCTGTATGGGTCCCAAATACTGCAGAGGCTACAGAAGACATCCATGTGTCTATGGCTAATACCCCATTGTTGTAATTCTTAAAATAGGTAGGGTCCCGTTTCAGCTGCTGGGGACCGAGGCATTCTGTGACACTTGGATGAGAATTGCAAAGTATCTCACTGTCAATCAAGTAAATGAATATGTCATCTTCATAGCATCATATCCAAGGCAGCAACAGCTTTCAACAAAAAAGATTCCAGAAGTTCATGGGCACTATCAATAATTCTCAATAAGCCTCATGAGAGAGGTGGTTTTACCTGTCCTTAATGCACAGCTCTGTGGGAACAGGGACTTGTTGGTGAGCTTTGAAGCAAAACGGAAAATTAGCTGAACCTCTGAATCAACAGTTCAGAATTGTGGCCACATCTCACATTGTTACTATTGTTCGTAGCAACATAATTATAAAATCACAGATATAATAATATAATATTGCATTCGGTATTCAGCAGACATTTATTTACAGGGTGCCTGGCATATGCAAAGTACTAAGGTTGTAACAGAGAATTTAAAATTGGTGTGTCAGTTATTCCCAAATGAACACTCCCTAAGTCTTTATTTCCCAGTTCCTAAACAGAGATACTGCACTTCTTCGAAAGAGTCATGGCTACAGGTAGTCTCTGCTTTTGGTGTTTCTATATGCATTTCACTAAGAAAATATCACAATACCTCATCTATTTAAAATATTATCAGCCAGGCATGGTGATTCATGCCTGTAATCCCAGTACTTTGGGAGGTCGAGGCGGGTGGATCACAAGGTCAGGAGTTCAAGAGCAGCCTGGCCAACATGGTGAAACACTGTCTCTACTAAAAATACAAAAATTAGCCAGGCATGGTTGCAGGCACCTGTAACCCCAGCTACTCAGGAGGCTGAGGCAACAGAATCCCTTAAAACCGGAAGGCTGAGGTTGCAGTGAGCCGAGATCGTGCCACTGCACTCCAGCCTGGGCGAAAGAGCGAAACTTCATCTCAAAACAACAAAACGAAACAAACAAACAAACAAACAAAAACAAAAATTAGCCAGGCACGGTGGCATGTACCTGTAATCCCGGCTACTCGGGAGGCTGAGGCAGGAGAATCGCTTGAAACCGGAAGGTGGAGGTTGCAGTGAGCCGCGATTGCATCACTGCACCCCAACCTGGGTGACAGAGCCAGACTCCGTTTCAAAAGAAAAAAAAAAAAAAAAAATATATATATATATATATATATATATATATATATAAAATAAAATATTATCAATAGCTTATAATGGGTACACTTCCTACAACTCCATCAATCTGCTTCCAGCCAACTTCCCTGTCTCTGAGAAACATGCAGTGCCTGCTTAGGAATTTACATTTTGAACTGCAATGGCTCCAAAGGGTACAACTATAGCATGTTGGATAAAACCAACAGGGCTTGTCTCTGGCACTTCTCTGGCTTATTTTGTAAGAGCTCAAAATAGAGTATCTCTGTTTATTTGTCAATATCTGTCAAGTACACAGGTATAGAAAAGACCATATTGATCTGAACTAGGTGGGCTCTAGATCGATTAGCCCAGGAACGAACTTTTGGCGACAGGTGGACCTGTGTGGAAACCACTCCCTATTGAGGCAGTATTCAGCAGACATTTATTTACAGGGTGCCTGGCATATGCAAAGTATTAAGGTTGTAGCAGAGAATAAATGATAAATGTATGAGGTGACAGACATGGTAAGTACCCTGACTTGATCATTATACACCATTTATAAGCATGAAAACATCAAATTGTATCCCATAAATATGTACAATTACAATGTGTCAACTTTAAAAATAATCAGATTTTTAAAAAAGAGTCCAAAATGCCAGCCTCATGAACCTTACATTTACCAAATTGTTGCGTATCCTGACATTGCAAACTCTGGGGACCAGAAAGAGAGAGCCAGGCCTGGGTGCTCTTACATCCCTGGAAACACAGCAGGAACTATTCAGAAGTCACAGAACTTCATGCCAGTGATTATGCAAATAAATGGCACCTCTGTGGTTTTAAATAGAAGGCAGGAAAATCACGGTCATTTCCAAATTGTAAGAAATAATTGATAATCCAAAAGTTGTTCATGTTGCTTAATAGTAACCACCGTGCACTACACTCTGAGTTTCTAGAGATCTTAAAAGCTCATCCAATATATAGCATTACTCACTGAGCAATTAATACTTTAACTTATGTTTGGGTAATTTTTAAATTTCCAAATAATTTGAACAAATAATTTCTCAAAAGAACATATCTCCTTTTAAAAATATGACATTAGGCCAGGGGTGGTGGCTCCTGCCTGTAATCCTAGCACTTTGGGAGGCCAAGGTGGGCAGATCATTTGAGGTCAGGAGTTCAAGACCAGCCTGGCCAACGTGGTGAAAGCCTCTCTCTACTAAAGATACAAAAATTAGCTGGCTATGGTGGCATGCACCTGTAATCCCAGCTACTTGCAGGCTGAAACAGGAGGATCGCTTGAACCTGGGAGGCAGAGGTTGCAGTGAGCTGAGACAGCGTCTCTGCACTCTAGCCTGGGCAACAGAGTGAGACCCTGTCTCAAAGAAAAAAAAAAGAAAAGACATTAATTCTATTTATTGATGAAAAACGTTTTTAAGAACGTTCTTTCTGGTCACAACTAGCTATGTGACTGGGCTCAGGGCATTCAATAACCTCAGCTTCCTCAGCTATGAAATGAACGTATTCAGGTGAATAATCATGACGTTTCCATTAGGCTATATGATCTTTTAATGCTAAGTAGATCAGTGCAGTGGGTGTGGATTGACTCTGCCCTATGATGCAGTAAGAGATGGAAGGCTAAATGCAGTGGTTGGAGCAGAAAAGGATGAGATAGATATAAACACACAAATGGGTCAGGAGATGGAGGACCTGTGGTATAAAGGCCTAAAATGAAGCCTCAATATCATATGTGCCTTGACATCTTGGAAAAACCGCCTAAGTGCAATTTTCCCTCCCCATGGGGCTCCTCTAGATCCCATAGCCAAACAACCCTCCTTATTAAGAAGTGCAGGCCCAGTTCCTGCTTTTCTCTGAGTGGCAGCCTTCCGTTCCCTTCCAGTCCATGAAATTATTCAAATAAGCCAGTCACATTCTCCCATGGAACCAGGGTTCACCTCAACCTCTTGTTACTACAAAGCCCACCTCCCACATCCCCTGCTTGTTCACCGTGTTCCCAAGTGCAGCCTCTGTGTGGATGTTCCCGGTGCAGTGGCTTCCTCCTGCAGGCTGTGAATGTATGTGATTACTAAACTGCTGTCAATGTTATCTGTCCAGCGGCAGGTGCCATTTACTTGGCCATCTCCATAATCCCTCCCTCCTTCAACCAATGGGATACAGAAAGGCAATCAAAACAAACTCGGTCATGGGTCAACTTAAAACACACCGTTGATTCTGAGTGTACAGAAAATACTAAGGTAAATGGTATCCAAGTGAGTGCAAGGCAGCAGAGAGACCAAGAAGATAGAGAGGGAGGTTTCTGTAGGCAGGTGGAGGAGAGCCACAGCGGGTATAGGTAGCCAGAGGCAGTCTTATGAGATCAACATCTAACCACAGGATGCAGCCTCCAAGCAAGACGGCTGGGGTTAGGGACAGGGCTCCAAAGTTTGCACAGGTCAGAGAAGCAAACTGAAGGAAGGAGTTGGACCCATTACCAAGACAAAGACTGAGTCACAGGGGGCAGATACAAATGAGTCAATGGATGCTCAATCTAAGGAAAAAAACAGAACTTTGATGACTCAGATTGAATCGTGGGATAAAATATTAGCAGCCAGGTCACCCTGATCTCAAGTTCCTTCCCTTTTCCTCCTCCCTATTTTTGTCTTTTTTTAGACAGAGTTTCGCTCTTGGAGTGCAATGGCGTAATCTCTGCTCACCACAACCTCCGCCTCCCAGGTTCAAGTGATTCTCCTGCCTCAGCCTCCCGAGTAGCTGGGATTACAGGCACGCACCACCATGCCCGGCTAATTTTATATTTTTAGTGGAGATGGGGTTTCTCCATGTGGGTCAGGCTGGTCTCGAACTCCCGACCTCAGGTGATCCACCTACCTCAGCCTCCCAAAATGCTGGGATTACGGGCATGAGCCACCGCGCCTGGTCTCCCTGCTTTTTAATATTCAAGACAGACTTGTTTCCAGAGGCCGAATAGAGCTGATCTCTCCAGGAAGTTTCAGAAGAGCTCAAGCGGAATTGTGAGTCACGAAAAAATTAGAACGAGGGCCACTTGCATTTTCATCTCATTTTAATCCTGTTATTGTTCCAAGGATTAACACCAAATTTTCAAGACTGTTATTCACCTATTTTTAAAACTATTTTGCAGCGTCTATGTGTAGCTCTGGCATCATGCCAGGTTTTTGTGATTTTTTTTTCAAAATAATTGGGTGCCTCATTAAATCTGTCAGCTAACCCCCTTAAGATCACGGAGTTAGGTATCGCCAAGATCACACACTTATTCCATTCTTTAATTTTTGAAAGTGGCTTTTATCAGGATTATCTTGGCTCTATAATTGGCTAAATCTCTCCGTTCTTTTTCCTTTAATTTAAAAACTCTATCCAGTTCTTAGTCACTATTGAACATATTCATTGCTTGAGCTTTTCCATTTGGGGCCAGGCCTATTTCACTTATATTAGCTTTCCTCAATGTATTTTATAAAGATTTCTGGAGGTCGTCCGTATTCTTCCACACTTTGTAGGACTAAGATACATATTTGAAATATTCATTCATTCAACTAACATTTATTTGTGGCACACCTGAAATTTGCTAAGCATTGGATAGAAACTTCAGGAGCCTGGTGAAGAACGCAGTTTTATTTTACAGAGTGTTAAGTATTCCTTTTGGATACAAAGTGTGACAACAAAACCAAGACAAATTCTTTTTCTTCCTTTCCCTAAAACCTCCTCAGATTCTGGATCTAGGATTGTACTTACAAGACCAATCCTATAATTCAGATATTTGGCCTCTGTGTGTACCATGATTAAGCAACTAAAGTCTGGGTCTGCCTGAGTTAAAAACCAGTGCTTTACTAGTCCCACAAATCCGGAAATCATTCAGATTCACTTTTCTTTCCTGGAGACCTCTGCCTCCTAACCTCTGCCTTTATCTCCAGGTGCACTCGCCAGGCTACCTGCACAGCTGCTCTGTACCTGTCCTCAGACGTGCCCTGAGATTGGGTGTCTTACTTCAGGATCCTAGCTCCATCTCTCTCAGTTTCTCCCCCTTCTGATATCCTCCTCAAAAAAGGATGCATACAAGGTAGATTTAGGTGCTCCTGGCTGCCTGAAATGTCTTTGTTGCTTCCTCACCTTGTATGGAGGGGTCTGAATAAGTGTAGAATCCGAGTTTAGATGACTGCAACTGGGTTACTCCATTGCTGTTACTCCATTGCCTGCTAGGGTACCAGGATGCTGCAGAGAAGCTGGAGCCCATTCCTATTTCCAATCCTTTGTTTGGGCTTATTTTTTCTCTTCGGTGTTCTAAAAATTCACAATAATTTGCCTTTTTTTTCCTCTCTCTTTCAATTTTTGGTGCTGGCTACTTGGCAGGCCTTTCCCTCTGGAGGTGCATATTCTTTGGTTTGGGGAATTATTCTTGCATTGTTTCCACTAATTTTCCCCCTTATTATCTCTCTATTTGTATAGAACTTCCAGTGATCACATGTCTGAGTCCCCCATTTTCTTATCTTTTCTCTCTTCTTGTCAATTTCCTTGTCTCTTATTTTACTCTCCAGGCAATTTCAACTTTATTGTTAAATTCTTCTATGTAGTAGTTCTATGTAGTTCTTTAGCACACACATTTTTTTTCTTCAAAGAGCATTTTTATTTTTATTCTATTATTTATTTATTTTTATCATTATTATACTTTAAGTTCTAGGGTACATGTGCACAACATGCAGGTTTGTTACATATGTATACATGGTAGCACACACATTTTTAATTTCACATACCACTATCCTGTCCTCTGATTTCTCTCTTTAGCATAGAATCTATTGAATGTTCTGTTATCTCTCCAAGGATATTAACTACAAGGTTTTTGAAGCATTCTTTTTTTCCTACCCGTTTCCCGCTATATACACTTCTGAAAATTTAACTTCAGCTGGTTTGTTTTAGAATATGCCTTTCCTTTTAGAGATTGTTCTAAAACGTCTGATTCTAGAATGTTTCTAAAATTCTTTCTCGTCATTCGTATTTAAAACGAAGCCATTAAAAAGCTGGCCGGACCGTTGAGCACACTAGGGGTCTTGCTAGCCAGTGGACCTTAATGTTGGATGACTGGGCAGTGAGAGCTTTTTTATTGAGACACACCCAAAGTCATTGTCTAGAGGACTTTTCTGCCTTCTGGTGGAAAAGAACTGCCCAAGCCCGCCTGCCATTCAGCATTCTGGGAGCAGAGCTGGGAAAGAACTGAAGCTTCCATAATTCAGTGCGTAGACTTCAGCTTCATCTCCCGCAGTCAGCCCTGTCTGTCTCCTCACCCTAGAGCAGGGTATCTCAACCGTGGCACTATTGGCATCCTAGGCTCTAGCCCTGTGGGAGACTGTTCTGTGCACTGTAGGATGTTTAGCAGATCCCTGACCTCTACCCACTACATGCCAGGAGCACACCCCCAAGTTGTGCCAATGAAAAATGTCTCTAGACATCTGCCAATGCTCCCTGGGGTGGGCTGCTGCCCAGCAGGGTGCTTGGGCTCCCTGAGGCCTGAGTTCTTCCAATTGTTCCTCCAGTTACAAAGTTCTAAGCTCCTCTAGAAGCAAAGGGTAGGTGTGGTTGCCCGAAGCTAGGAGATACGAGAGGGAAAGTGGGAGGTGTAAATGTCACAAATGAAGATTTTCCTGCAATTTTGCCTAGTGTTATCCTTGCTCTCCGTGGTACCTAGAGCCCCCAGTCATGTGCCATTATGGGACTCTAACAGTTGCTGCTCAATGACACCTGCAACCACTGAGTTCAGCTTTGCCCCTCTGCTGGATCAGTTTCCACTCCTCCAACCCCTACGTATTCCAAAAATGTGTGGACACCTCTAGCCCGCTCCTGACTCCTCACCTCTTCACTACTGACCTTGTCTTTTATGCCTTTCACTGGTATTCACATGGACTTGTGGAAGGGGGCAGAGAGAAGCCCCAGGCCCAATGCCCCATGTTTAACTAGAAATCTGTACTGTTACTTTACAAATGTGATTCCTCATTTATTTGTTTAGGTAAGTGTATAATGAATTTCTTCAGTAGTTATTCTAGAGATTCTGATTAATTATACAGAGCGATATTGATCACTTATATCATTTTTTCTTTTCCCAACTCAGATCAGATATCTCATGTTCCTGGGAGATTAGTTTTAACAGTTTAAGAAGTAAGGAAGAGTTGACAGACTCGTGGGTCTCTTTTTAAAAAATCTCTTTTGTAACCAGCCTAGAAGCCTTGGCTGAACACGATAGGAGGGCTGTGGAGGTGGCATAAGCTCCAGTCCAAGGCTCCCTTTTGTGGAAACGTGGGTAGACGCCTCCTGGCGGATGCCTACAGCAATACCTGGAGCATGCCAGCAAGTAAAAATAAACCTGGAAGAGCACTGGGTTCAAGCCCACGTTCCATCCATCCCAGAGGGCCCTCGAGCAAAGCCTCCTGCCCAATCGCATGTTTTAATCCTAATAGATTATTCCAGGTGGTAAGAGCAGTAATACAATCATCACACAGTTTGCCAAAGCATTTTCCAAGAATAATTGCCAGAAGTGTGCATTCAGCTTGTGCATCCATATGCTCCTGGTAAGATTTAGAAAGCAAGGAAAAGGGATGAGAAAAAGATTAAATCAGGAAAATTGAAAAAGAAGGCGACAAATTGAAAAGGGAAGAAATTGAAAGAGAAAGGTGATTCCACTGATGAGTGGGCGATCTGCTACTCTTTGAACCATAAACACATTTCCTCTATCTAAATGCATCAAAGGTATTCCCAATTCGATGCATTGGTTTTCCACAACCTAATCTATGAATTTTCAAGTATATTTGTACAATGCTGTCTGAACAACACAAGAGCAAGTCCTTCAGCATTGTACATCAGTGTAGCCATTTAGGACTGTGCACTCAAAATCGGTTGGCAAACACAGGGCATTATGAGGCTGAAATAACTGTAGCTCATTCTTCCTGAACCTCATTACTTTTGGCAGTGCCTCTATTGGTAAGTGAAATGAGTTGGATAGCACACAGGAACAGATATATGTTTTTAAAAATAAACTCAGGGACCTTGAGTATCACACAATCTTAGTAATCCACCTCTTTTCCTTTAGAACTCTGCTTAAGCCTCACCCCTCTGAGAGACCTGGTGCCAGCTCCGCCCACCTCCACTGGCTCCATTTATTAATGCTGGTCCCTGCATCCCTGATCCTCTCACTAATCCTAAGCTTAGAGTGGCTTTTCCTCTCCCATGGGGCCGATTCCTACTGAACTTCAGTTAGTCCAGATAGAGTGGGGCTCTCGGTCTAGAACACAAGCAAGCTCATGCCCTCGGTCTGACTAACACTATATTTTTTAATTGGACCCAAGAAACAATAGAAATACATTCCTTCCATTTACCTTGGGATGCAGAAATCCTCTCTCTTTTAATGATCTTGAGGTCATTTTGTTCCTTGCATTGCAAATCCTACAAGGATAAAACTTTTATCTTGAATCTACTTACTTAAACTTCCTTTTTTAACAAGACGAAATTTAAGCCATACTCCCATGGTGGAAACAAAAACTGAAGCGGTTTTCTCCATCCTAATGTCCTTGGAAATTGTACTTGTAATTCAGAGATCAATGATCTGTCTTCATTTAAAGAAAATAAGCACCAACTGGAGCTCTAGTAAGTTTTCTTTCCTGTCTCCAGGGGAGGTTTTTGTCCTATGTCATGAGAAACACAGAGTACCTGACACGTAGAACGACTGTGAAGCAGTGTTCATAGAAAGAAAACCCTCTGTGCAGACACATCCCATCCCTTTTTTTTTTTGAGACGGAGTCTCACTCTGTCGCCTAGGCTGGAGTGCAGTGTCACGATCTGGGCTCACTGCAAGCTCTGCCCCCTGGGTTCATGCCATTTTCCTGCCTCAGCCTCCCGAGTAGCTGGGACTACAGGCTCCCGCCACCATGCCTGGCTAATTTCTTGTATTTCTAGTAGAGACGGGGTGTCACCGTGTTAGCCAGGATGGTCTCAATTTCCTGACCTCATGATCCACCTGCCTTGGCCTCCCAAAGTGCTGGGATTACAGGTCCCATCCCTTTTAACTTCTGCATGGCTCCTATTTTAAGTATCGCTGCAGTGGCTGAAGCATTCATCATTTCTGACCTGTGTGGAACATGAACCTGAGTATTTTCTGTTGGCGGAACTTACGTGGCTAAAATGTCTCCTTTATAATGTGGAGTTAAAAAGTTCAAAATCTTGAACAGATCTAAAAAGTTCAAAATCTTGAACCTTTAAAGTATTATTTAATGTGATCCTCACCCAAGAATGACCTCCAAGTTTCCTGACATACTTGATGGGGGAGACTGGTGTCACACGAGGACCAGTAAAAAATCTGTACTGAATTGAAATTTGTATGCCTCAAAATTGTTTTACAAAAGGAAATCAAATGTGAAAATGTATCTGGATGCTCCATAGTTCAAACAATTCCCCTTAAATGCATTAAGGCTTTCCAGTGGCCTCCCATAGCAGGATTCGTCCAACACTTCTGTGATGGTTCATTTTATGTGTCAACTTGACTGTTTCGCAGGAGTGCCCAGGTATCCGGTTAAACATTATTTTTGGGTGTGTCTGTGAGGGGCTTTCTGGAAGAAATCAGCATTTGAATGGAGGACTGAGTAAAGCAGACTGCCCTCCCCACTGTGGGTGTGGCTTATCCAACCTGTTGAGGGTCTGAACAGAACAGAAAGGTGGAAGAAGTAAGGATTCTCTCTCTGCTGGAATGCTTGAGCTAGGACATTGGCCTTGGAGTGGGATGTACATCAGCATCGTTTCTGGTTCTCTGGATTTTGGAATCAGACTAATTACACCACCAACTTCCCTGCCTCCAGCTTGCAGATGGCAGATTATGGGACTTAACCTCCACAATCACGCAAGCCAATTCTTTATAACGTGTGTGTGTGTGTGTGTGTGTGTACACACACTACTGGTTCTGTTTCTCTGGAGAACCCTGACTACTAGAATTTCTTACAATGGCCTACCCAAGGTCACATATGATCTCACTCCTGCTGATCTCCCCAGATTATTTCCTACAGCTTCCCCCTCCCCAGCTTCCTGCTGTCCTCAAACAAGCCAGGATTACTACCAATTTAGGGCTTTTCCACTTATTTCTTAAGCCTAGAGTGCCTTCAACTGTATTTTATCATGGCTTTTGATTTCTGCCCAAATGACAGCATCTCATATAGGTTTTCCTTGAACAGCCAATCTGAAATGAAGTTCCTAACCCCATCTGTATCCAGGCTCTCTCTCGCTGTTTTCCAGTGGTTGAGGTCTTTCAGTTCTTACCCACTATCTCTTCAAATATTTCTTTGTTCTCAACTCCCATTCTCCTCTCCTCTAGACTCCAGTTACCTGTGATTAGATAATTTGATATTACTCTCAGGTCTCAACTAGCCTGTTTCATTTTTTCACTCTTTTCCTGTCTATTTTACAAATTGGATAATTTCTATTCACTTGTTCAAATTGACTAATCCCTTCCTCTGCTATGTCATGTTTGCTATTAAGCCCATCAAAAAAAATTCTCTATTTGTGATATTGCACTTTTTATTTCTAGCACAGCTATTTGGTTCTTTATCATTTCTATCTCTCTAAGATTTCCTTTCCTTTTTTATTCTTTTATTGTCCATTTTTCTGCTGAATCCCTTAACTTATATACATATGTATGTGGGTGTGTCTGTGTGTATGTGTGTCTGTGTGTGTGTTATCTGTCCAATAATTCCATCTGGTCCATCCCTTGGTCTGCTTCTGTTGACTATTTTCTCTGTTGATCTTATGTTTCTTCACATAATTCATCAATTTTTATTGTGGTTCAGATATTATAGGTAAAGTATTATTACAGACTAAAGTAAATAATAATGAATGACCCCCATCCCCCCAAAAAAAAGGATACACTCCTTCTTCTCTCAAGGCTGAGTTAGCTAATCTGCAGTTGAGATGGGTCTGAACTTAGTCTAGCTTTAGTTAGATTCAGTTGACTGCTAACTATGAAGTTTGAAGACATGATAGGACTTTCTCTTTAGCAAGATTGGGTATCTGCACATTGTCAAGACTCTGAAAATATTGTTCTCCTTAAAAGCCCAGCCACCAAATTCCTAAGCTCTGGAAATCTCTATCTACTTGTCAGTCCATCTGTCAGGTTTTTTTTTTTTTTTTTTTTTTTTTGAGGGAGATGGGGTTCTCAGAGAGTTGCTTTTTTGTTTGTTTGTTTGTTTTGTTTGTTTGGTTGATTTTGGTCCAGTATCACTTCTAGTTTTGTGTTCCTCCAAAGTAGTGTTCTCTCTTAGCATTACTCTCTGACTGCCAGCCTTTGGGGTCTCTAGGGTGTGTTCTGTGAAGACCAACATTACTTTGGTGGAATTATTCTCAGCTTTCCCGCCCAGCTCTAGCCCTCACAGGACTTCAGCAGCGTACTTGGTGAAGGCCCGAAGTGCCTCAAAGGGATTTCTTTCCTCTCTCCTGTTCTACCTCTAGACTTCAGCAGCCTTCTGGGTGTCCTTAAAAAAAAGTCCCTCATATCTCAGTGTAAATTGGTTCAGCAAACCTGCTCTGATTCCATCATTTGGCACTGTACCCCTGTGCATTTGGTGAAGGTCCCTGGAAAAGAGTGGGCAGACAGATGCAGACTCTTTGTGTCTGGAGCTCCTTGAGATTCTAATCCTTCCTGCCAGCTCACATGCAGCCACCAAAGTTGGGCTGGTTTCTCTTCTCCTATTAGTCCACCAGGAATAAAAGCAACTGTGGATTTCTTCTCTCATGGAAATGCCTTGCCACTTTCTGGAATTTAGTTTATTGTCTCTTTTTGCATACTCAGCTCTGATGGGTTTGAGATGTTACAATGCTGTAGAGTGTCTGGCTTGATACTAAGGTTAGAGTGGAAGTGATAGTCTCTTGTACTTCCTACATCTAGCCAGATAGAAAAGTTCCCACCACATCTTTGTCATCTTTAGATTTTCATCATCTGCACTGGTACTGGTACTTGTTAGTCACTCAATAAATGTTTTGTTGGATATGTAAAAAAGTAAACAGTGATATTAACTAGACCCTAATTGGTAGTATTAACCAGACACCTAACTGGTAAAAGATTAGTTCAACCTAAGTATGCCCAGAATTTTTTGAAGAGGCAAAGATTACACAAATAAAAGAATTTTTTTTTTTTTTTTGAGGCAGAGTCCCGCTCTGTCGCCCAAGCTGGAGTGCAGTGGTGCGATCTCAGCTCACTGCAAGCTCCGCCTCCCGGGTTCACGCCATTCTCCTGCCTCAGCCTCCCGAGTAGCTGGGACTACAGGCGCCTGCCACCACGCCCAGCTAATTTTTTGTATTTTTAGTGGAGACGGGGTTTCACCATGTTAGCCAGGATGGTCTTGATCTCCTGACCTCGTGATCCGCCCACCTCGGCCTCCCAAAGTGCTGAGATTACAGGCGTGAGTCACCGCGCCCGGCCAAATAAAAGAATTTTTAAGGTCGTTTATAGTAATGCTGCCACTCTAACACAACTATGTACATGGAACTAATATTATTTATTATGATCTTATAACACTGATGTCTGTCTGAATTGTGCAGATGAAGAAAAATAATATAATCTATGCAGATATAATTACAACATTAGCTGAGGTGGGAAAAGTAAACTCTAATGCATTTAAGTGGAAAACACACAAATTAAGTTGAAAATTTTTTTTAATGGAAGAGTAGAACTGGTTCATTAATCATGACTTTTCCAGGTTTAAAATGAATACAATTATATTACTAGTAAAACCTCATTACGGCCCATGGAAATGCCCTGTGGTTACACTCAGTATTTCCTCCCAATCTCATGATTGACTGTGGAAAACTGCAAGTCTAGGTTTTCCCTGGTTCGTATTAGGTTGAGAAATTAGACTGAATTATCTGTAACATCTCCCTTTTAAATATGTGCTTTCAGATAACATCACGACCACAATACTGAGGAGATATTTCCTTATCCAGGATGGAATGATTATTCAAATTAACTTTGGCAGAGCAAACATGCTTCTATATTATCTGAATAGCTACTTGGTTTTACTGACAGAAATGAGGAACACAGTAAGAGCAGTCAGTGTACTATGAGTGCACTTACGGCATCAAATACCACAAGCAAGCCAAGGCTGGCTCAGCAGAGCAATTTTTGAGACATCCCTCCCCATAAAGACCGAATATAGCTGGCCCCCATTCAGCTCTGGTTGGGGGAAAAGTAGATTATTAAGAAAACACTTCAGATGTGGCCACAGCCACATATTAATAGCCACAGTCCAGCAATAATGCTTTGACCTGAGGCTGATAAAACATGGTTGAGTACCTACTAATTTAGATTATGAGCTAAGAAAGTTGTCTATTTTTTCACTCTGAGGAAAGGTAATATTTAGTAGGAACAGTTTGTGCAATGAGTCATTTTCATCCATAAAAATATACACTATAGCACACCCCTAACAGGATACTTGTTTAGATGTTCTTAGACTTGGTCGCCCTGGCTTCCTTTTTGCATCCTATGGTAGGCTCCTATGATTTGATTCTTTAAAATCCTCTATGGTAGGAAACGTTGGTGACCCCTGAGGCTGTCTTTCTCTCTTTCATAGCAATTACGATCAACTGGTAGATCTTTAGTAATGGCCCCAGACAGAAAAACAGGAGCTAAAAGCAGGCAGGATATTTATTCATATAAGCATCTCAAGGAACTTCTTTCTCTAATGATTCCACAGATCCCTACTTTGAACAATAGCTGGGAGAGAATCAAGCAAGCTCTTTTAACAAGGCAGGGTGCGAGCACTGCCATTCCAGGAGACATGTTAGCTGCAACTATCCACTCATCTCAAACCATCACTTGCATGAACATTACTCAAAGAGATACAGCAACCAAAGAAATCAAACCAGTAAAAGAAAGATGTATTTGTTTAGTAGAGGTCTAGCAGCTGAGGCAAAACCTACCAATAATTCTGATGAAGACTCAGTCATTCATTTGGAGCGTCTAATGAATCTAAGCAGGTGCCTTATACAGGCGTGTGTGGGTTAAATCACAGCTGTAAAGTGCCATGCTAATAGATGAGAGAGTGTGTGATTGTAGCAGAGATACTAGGGCATCCAATTATATTTATCACCTGCCTCCTATTAAAGCTTTTTTCTGTTCTTAACTCTTGTGTTGGTAGTGGCAACATAGAGGTTACAGTGAGCTTCGTCCTAAAGAACCTGGAAATAATTGAAGTATGAGTCAGACTTCAGGAGATCAGCTCAGAATGGATCAGAGCTCAGAAGAACCTTGGGACCTCATTCGTCCAAGGTCCTAATACAGATCAACGATCAAAATAGTCTATCAAGGGTTCAGCCTAAACACAATTAACTTGGAGCAACTCTTGGCATTAGTATATTTAGCTCTTGATAAAGCCTGAGAGGTTAATATGATTCTAGACAACCATTCACAGGCAGAGATATATCTTTCCAGCCATAAAGAAAAAATATAGTTCTTAAAGAAGAGTAGGAAATGGCTTAGAAGTGATAGTTTTATTTCCAATTCTCAATTCCCCGTCTCATTTTGCTAAATGGGTTTAAGGAGCAACGATGACAATCTGCTAAGATTTGCATACTCAAGCAACAGTATGAATCATTGCAAGCATCCTCTTTTGTTGCTTCATTTTAGCTTAGTCAATGTCCAGACAATCAGGGTGTATTGAGCCTCTTCTCTGATAAAAGTATTTTGAAGAAAAACAAAAGAATGTAATGTTCTTTCTCTCCCAAGGGACTTAAAATGTACTACCCGGCATACAAGTATTTACATCTTAAAATGAAAAGCAGTGGGGCCGGGCGCGGTGGTTCCAGCCTGTAATCCCAGCACTTTGGGAGGCCGAGATGGGCGGATCACAAGGTCAGGAGATCGAGACCATCCTGGCTAACACGGTGAAACCCCGTTTCTACTAAAAAATACAAAAAACTAGCCAGGCGTGGTGGTGGGCGCCTGTAGTCCCAGCTACTCAGGAGGCTGAGGCAGGAGAATGGCGTGAACCCAGGTGGCGGAGCTTGCAGTGAGCTGAGATCCCGCCACTGTACTCCAGCCTGGGAGACAGAGCGAGACTCCGTCTCAAAAAAAACAAAAAAAAAAAGAGAAAAGCAGTGAATAAAATCAGAGACCGAAACTAATGGTGAATTTCCAGGCTCCAGTAAAGAATTTATCTTTAATACACAAGTCTATTTTATTTCTTTTTGCTCTTTTTAATTTCAGTAATATAGGCGACAGTTAAAAAAAAGAGAAAGAGAAAGAGAGAGAGAAAAAAATGGATTGACTGAGTCAGGTATCCTTCGTACCTCTGCCCTGAGACAATCTCCAAGATCAGCTTTTAAAATACATCCTAAGATACACATACAAAACAGCATCCTACTGCTTTTTACTTAAAATATATCTTTACTTAAAATACATTCCATATCATTCCTTTTAGAGTTGCTACATTTTAAAAATAGCTATGTACTCTCCTATTGTATGCATTGCTCCAATTTCTTCTATTTCTGCTCTACATAATTCTGTTGAAAGACCAAAGACTGGGCTCATCTTTTTCATCTTGTTATGCCTAACGAATTATTTTTTCATTTTTGAAGTCAAGTAAATTTACTGCAATATACATCTATATTTTGATCTTTATGTAAACATTAGTTTGGCACTCAAAATCCAGCATGCAGGCCAGGCACGGTGGCTCACGCATGTAATCCCAGCACTTTGGGAGGCAGAGGCGGGTGGATCATGAGGTCAGGAGATCAAGACCATCTTGGCTAACACCGTGAAACCCTGTCTCTACTAAAAAAAAAAAAAAAAAAAAAAAAAAAAAAAAAAATTCAGCCAGGCGAGGTGGCGGGCACCTTAGTCCCAGCTACTCGGGAGGCTGAGGCAGGAGAATGGCGTGAACCCAGGAGGCAGAGCTTGCAGTGAGCCAAGATAGGGCCACTGCACTCCAGCCTGGGCGACAGAGTGAGACTCCATCTCAAAAAAAAAAAAAAAAAAAATCAAGCATGCTCTTTGAACAAGCCAGGGTGTAAGCACTGCCATCCCAGGGGATATTTCAGTCGTGACTTTTCACTCATCTCTAACCATCACTTGTATGTACATTACTCAAAGAGATACAGCAACCAAAGAAATCAAACCAGAAAAAGATGCATTTGTTTAGTAGAGGTCTAGTAGCTGAGGCAAAACCTACCAATAATTCTGAAAGATACTTAGTCATTTATCTGAAACCTTTAATGAATCTTTTGGTTCTGAAAAGTTTTACTGAGTTGCATCTTCAGTTTTTTCTCCTTTTTGTTATTTGATTCTCTTCTTCAGGAATAGCAAATATTTGTTTGTTGATTCACTTTGTCTTCCATATTTAGCCTTAAAAAAATCATTTTAACTCTTTGCTCATGTTGTCTTTGTTTTGCTTGCTGTTCTCAATGCTGTCACAGTGATACTTCCTGCCATATTTTCAAAAATCTTTAATTTCCCTTGGGTTTTTTCCAAACAGGACTTTATATTTGATGTTTGTATTTTTTTCTTCTACTTATTGCCTGAGCTTGATCAGCTCATATTTCATCTTCTTCCATTGCTTCACATTTTTCACGACCTCTTATACGCATGGCTTAAGTTTTTGTTTTCTTGGAACTTGTTGCTTTCTTTAAAAAACGAACATAAGCCAATATTTTAAACACAGATATTTTGCATTGGGAAGATTTTTTAGGTGCACGTTTTCTATCTGCCATTTATTTTTGGTTTTTCTAATCTTTTCCACATTACTTCCCTGCAGAACCTGTTCTTTGTTCTCCTCACCCTACCCCACCACTCAATTTATCACTTGTCTTCACAGGAAGTGAGTTGTTTCAGGTGCAGCCATTTACAGGTTGTTAGTAGGTTCTTTGTGGTGTAGAATTGGGTGAAGGCAGCTACAGAGGGCTCAAGGGCAGATCCTCTTTCACCACAGAGCTCACAACTATGGCTACGGCTGTGTCATTTCTCATTCACCCAAACCCACTGAGTATCCCTTTTCCACCAGCCCACACGCCTCCCCACCGCTCCCAACAACGGGTGGCTGTTTTGCCCCTCCTGCTTCGCCACCAGCACTGAAGATCTACCTTCTGTCGGCTTTTTCTACGAAGTGCCGCGTGGCGCATCCTGACTAGGTGTCTCTGCACGCCTCCTTTTGACTTCTTTCACTGCACTTGTCCACTCTTGTTCAGACATCGGCATTTAGGATGGCACACGCCTTCTAGTTCCACTGAAAAGAAATCTTATGTTTCCTGTTTCTAATCTCCTTATTTTCTTAAGATAAGAATAGAAGCAGGATCCCTTTACTCCACCAGAAAAGGAACACATACCCACAGCTATTCATTTGGGGACTTCCAACCATGTACACACCTTCCCCATAGTCAAGTGCCCACTTTAAGCGGTTCCTTCGCCACTGAAGACAATAGGCAATGTGAAAGGCAGCAAGATCTCACAACTTCTTAATATAGTGTATATAATCTATACAATATAAAATATAACTTTATAATGTAATATAATATAATTACACAGCAATACACTGGAGAACGCGGAAAAGAATTAGGAAAAAAGATTTTACTTCTTTCAGTATCCAAGAGAGCTCACAGAGCATCATTTAGGGCCAAAAAGAGGAGCAGAGTTCGGTTACAGTGAAGAATGGGTGTTGGTTCCCCTTGATTTTCCTAATGTTTCTTTGTTCTTTGAGGGAAGGTAAAGAACAAATGAATTTTGTGTAAACACGCCCAGTGTTGAAATTGTATGACCAAAAAAATGGTCTTCTAACAAAGATAATAATAACATCTGCTGAGCACTTAGCTATGTATCATGTACCTATGTCCTATGTATTTTTTGTATTAAAGCTTTATTGTGACAAAACTATAGATCGGCATGCAGCTATAAGATATAATACAGCGGGAGCCTTTGTACTCTAGCCAACCTCTTCCAATGGTAACATCTTGCAAAAGTATAGTAAAATATCACAACCAGGATGCTGAAATTGGCATAGTAAAGACAGAACTTTTCCATTACTACAAAGATCCCATTTATTGCCCTTTGTATCACCATAGCCACCTTCCTCTACTTCATCCCTTACAACAGTCCTAAAAACCACTAATCTGTTCTCCATTTCTATAATTTTGTAATTTCAGGAATTTTACATAAATATAGAATTATATGATATGTAAACTTCTGAGATTAGTTTTTTCACTCAGCCCAATTTTCTAGAGATTCACCCAGGTTGCTGTGTGTATCAACAGTTTATCCCTTTTTATGGCTGAGTGGTATTCTATGGGATGGAGTTACCACAATGTGGTTAACCAATCCCCCATGGAAGAATATCTGAATTCCTTCCAGTTTGGGGTTTGTTGTGGGTTAAGTTGTGCACCAAGAATTTACATGGTGAAGTTCTGATTCCCAGTTTCTCTGAGAGATCACCTCAGAACATGATCTTACTTGGAAATAGAGTTGTTGCTTCTATCATTAGTTGAGATGAAGTCATACTGTAGTCAGGTGGGCCTCTAATCCAATATGACTGGCTTACATATAAAAAGGGTACATTTGGACATAGGTGGGCACACAGGGAAAATGTCATCTGAAAATAAAGGCAAAGATCATGGTGATGCACCTACAAGCCAAGGAATGCCAGTGATTGCTGGAATCTTTCCAGAAGCCAGAAGAGCGGCATGGAACACATTCTTCTTCAGGGCCTGCTGATACCTCAATCTCAGGTTTCTAGTCTGCAAAACTGTGGGGCAATAAATTTTCTGCTAATTAAGCCACCCAGTCTGCTGTACTTTAAGTAGTTCTAGCAAATGAACACAAAACTACTGCCATTAAAGCTGCCACACATTTGTGTACAAGTTTTTGGTTTTTGTTTCTTGAGATAGGGTCTTGCTCTGTCACCTAGACTGGAGTGCGGTGGTGCGATCACAGCTCACTGCAGCCTGGACCTCCCATGCTACAGCAATCCTCCTGTCTCAGCCCCCTGAGTAGCTAGGACTACAGGTGTACATCACCATGCTTGGCTATTTTTCTTTTCTTTCTTTTTTTTTTTTTTTTGATAGAGACAGGATTTCACTATGTTGCCCAGGCTGGTGTCGAACTCCTGGGCTCAAGGAATCTTCCTGCCTCAGCTTCCCAAAGTGCTAGGAGGGATTACAGGCATGAGCCACTGCACCTGGCATGTGTGCAAGATTTTTTGTAGATATATGTCTTCCGTTCTCTGGGATAAATGCCTAGGAGTGCAAATGCTCTGAGGACAAAATGATAGTTGCAAGTTTACTTTTCTAAGAAACTGCCAAACTACAGATGACTCTTGAAACACAAGGGTTTTAACTATTCAGGTCCATTCATATGCGGATTTTTTCAATAAATATACTACAAAGTTTGTTAGAGATTTGTGACAATTTGAAAGCTCACAGATGAACCACGTAGTCTAGAAATATCAAAAACAATTAAGAAAAAGTTAGGTATGTCATAAATGCATGAAATATATGTAGATACTAGTCTAATTTTATCACTTACTACCACAAAATATACACAAGTCTATTATAAAAAGTTAAAATTTATCAAAATTTGCCCACACAAACACTTACAGATGGTACGTGGCACCATTTTCAGTCAAAAGAAATGTAAACAAACTTAAAGATGCAGTATTAAATTATAATTGCATAAAATTAACTGTACTCCACACTGTACCGCTGTGATAATTTTGCAGCCACCTTCTGTTGCTATTGTGGTGAGCTCAAGTGTTGTATCCATTTAAAACGCTATTTATCCCCACAAGGCAGTTCGTCTCTCCAGCAAATTGCCTATCACAGCAAAAAGTGATATTTTCTGGTTCTTGTGTATTTTTCATCATGTTTAGTGCAAACTGGAAACCCTGAATAACACCATGGGACCCATATGAAATATCACTAGTGGTGTCAGAAGTGCTCCCAAGAAGCAGAGAAAAGTCACGTGAGTTGGTTGATATGTACCATAGATTGAGGCCTGCAGCTGCAGTTGCCCACCATTTCAAACAGGCAATTCATCTTGTAAGCAGACAACATAAACTTAAGGCATTGATATATACAGCATGGCACTGTAAATGTACTTTTTCTTAAGATTTTCTTAGTAACATTTTCTTTTCTCTAGCTTACTTTATTATAAGAATATCATATGTATTTATATACACAAAATACACTTTAATCAACTATTTATGTTATGAATTGCATTCAACTTACATGTCAGCTTGGAGAGAACTGACATCATTACTATGTTCTCAACCAATCCACGAACATGGCATGTCTCTCCATAGATTTATATATCGAGTTAAATATCCATATATTTAGTTAAACATTCAACTACTCATGTTATCAGTAAAATAACTGGTCTGTTAGTAGTTAAGGTTTGTGAGAGTCAATAGCTATACTCATATTTTCTTTTGTTTTCCCTCAAGGAGTACATGTGCAGGTTTGTTACACCAATAAATTATGTGTGCTGAGGTTTGGTATACAAATGATCCTGTCACACGAGTAGTGAGCACAGTACCCTATAAGTAGGTTTTCAACCCTTGTCTCTCTCCCATCCTCCTTCCCTAGGAGTCCTCATTGCCCAGTGTCTATCATCCCCATCTTTATGTCCAAGCATACACAATGTTTAGCTCCCACTTACAAGGGAGAATATGCAGTATTTCGTTTTCTGTGCCTGTATTAATTTGCTTAGGATAATGACCTCCAGCTGCATCCATATTGCTAAAAAAGACAATTGTAAGTGGTATGTATCTTTAATTTTGGTGTCTTCACATTCATTACTATAATATAGAAACAAAATTGATTTTTGGATATGTGTCTTGTGTTCTGTAACCTTGCTGGACTCATTCTTTAGTTCTAAGAGTTTTTATGTATATTTCTTGGAATTTTCTACGTAGACAGTCACGTCATCTGCAAATAAGGATCTCTTCCTTTCTGATCTAAATGTCCTTTCTTTTTCTTACCTTATTGCACTGGCTAAAACCTCTAGCACTCTGTTGAATAAGAGTGGTAAGGATAGACATAGTTGCCTTGTTCCCAAAATTAGGGGGAAAGCATTCAGTCTTTCACCATTAATCATCATGTTAGCTGTAGGGTTTCTGTAAATGTTCTTTATTAAGTTGAAGAAGTTTACTTCTATTCCTAGTTTCTTGAGAGTTTTTATCATAAATGGGTATTAAATTTTGTCACATGCCTCTTTTGTATAGATTGATATGATCATGAGCTTTTTCCTCTTTAGCTTTCTAAACAACACTTTTGTTTCCTTTAAGTAATATGTATATAAAATTTCATTTTCCATCATTCACCTTCTATCTGCTTATCATTATATTTGAAGTCAGTTCCTTATAGAAGTAATACTTTTGCTTTAGTTTTTACATTATATATACATAATTTATGACAATCTACTAGTGTCATCATTTTACCAGTTTGAGTGAAGTACAGAAATCTTACCTCCCTTTATGTCTTTTTATCCTGTCCTTTTTATAAAAAGCTGTCTTAAATATGTCCTTTACGTACATTTAGAGCCACATCAGACAGTGCTGTAGTTTTTGCTTCAACTGTCAAACATAAGTAAAAAACTCAAGAGGAGAAGGAAAAGTTATTGTATTTAACCACACTTTCACTTACCATAATATTTGCTCCTTTTTCATGTTCCAGGGTTCTGTCTTCTATCCCTTCCTTTCTGTTTGCAGAATTTCATTCAGCCATTCTCTCACAGCAGGTCTGCTGGCAGTATATTCTATTAGTTTTCCTCCATTTGAGAATGTCTTGATTCCTTCTTCTTTCCTGAATAATATTATTGCTGGATATAGTGTTCTGAGTTGTCAATTCTTTTCTTTTAACACTTAAAAAATGTGTCATTTCCTTCTGGCTCCCAAAGTTTCTGATGAAAAATCTAATATTTCCCCCAGGAGGTAAGATGTCACTTATTAATGAAAGTTTTTAAAATTTTTTCTTTAATATTCATAAGTTTAATTATGGTGTGTTTGACCTCAATTTCTTTGGGTTTCTTCTGTGGGAAGTTCACTCAGCTTCTTGAATCTGTAAGTTTAAGTCTTTTGCCAGATTCGTGAATTTTTCACTCATTATTTCTTTGAGTGTTTTTCTATCCAACCTCTTTCTTTTCCTCCTTACAGGACTCTAATGACATAAATGTTAGATCTTTAATTGTAGTCCCACAGATCCCTGAGTCTACTTATTTAATTTTAGTCTACTTATTTAATTTATTTAATAAATTTAGGAAATTTAATTTCCTATTTTTCAGATTGGATAACTTCTATCGTTCTACCTTCCAGTTCACTGATTCTTTCCTGTGCCTTCTTCATTCCACTGATGAGCCAATCCACTGAGCTTTTCCTTTTGTTATTGTATTGTTTAGTTCTTAGACTTATATTTGGTTCTTTTTTGTATCTTACATTTCTTTGATAAGACTTCGAATTTCTTTACTGAGTCTTTCTATTTTCTCTATTTTCTCATTTGTTTCAAGTGTGTTTGCATTGCATATTGAATCATTTTTTTCACGACTACTTTAAAATCTTTGTCAGGTAATTTTAGCATCTTTGTTATCTTGGTGTTGGCATCTATTGATGGTCTTTTCTCATTCTTTTTGAGATTTTTCTTGCCCTCATATAAGTGATTTTCAGTTGAAACCCAGACTTTTTTGGTCATATGTTATGAAACTTTGAAACTTATTTAAATCTTATGTATTAGTTGGCTTTTCTAATACTCCTTTGGCAGGGAAGAGAAGAGGAACCACCCCATGACTACCAGTTGGAGGTAGAAGTCTAGTTTTGCAACATGGCCTCCAATGTCACCTGGGGTGGGGGAAGTGTTTGGCAGGGGTGGTTGTTCTGGTTCCCTACCTGGTGTCCAGTGATACCACAGTGGTGATATCCTCCTTAACCTGGGCAATAAAGTCCTGACTCTCCACTAAGTAACACCCCAGGAACAATGGTGAAAGTTCTGACTTTTCTCTGACAACACCCCAGGAGGGAGAGAATGGGGCACCTTGCTACTGTCAGGTGGAGGTTCAAGTCCAGCTATCCACATGGTCTCTACTGACATTGTGGTGGAAAGTGAAGGGAGTCTCAATACCAGCGACAGGAACAAAAGTCCCAGCTCCCTACTTGGCCTCTCTGACATCACCCTAGTGAGAGTGCTGAGGAACCCCATTATACATTGTGAAGGTAGAAGTCTAGCCTCCCCACTCAGCCTTTGCTGATATGGGTGGGAGTGATGCTACAGTTTTTTCTGTGGTGTTTGGATGGAGTAAAGTGGTTATTATCTAGAAGTTTCTGTCTTTCTATGCTGCCCTTTTTCCAGGGCTTTGACTAGAGAGACCAGGCTTTTGCTGGGGACTTGTCTTGTCTGTGCCCAGTGGCATTGCTGGGTTGTTGGTTTCTACTACTCCAAATCTGGGATATGAGTGGAAAAAAACACAGGGAACTCATTAGCATGTTATTCCTCATGTCCTGAGTCCCTAGCTAATCTGCCTTCTTCTCTTCTCCTTTCATGGCCTTCTTACATTTGTTTTATGCAATACATAGAGTTTTTAATTATAATTAGAGGATCTAATAGGGAAAGCTATGCCTACTCCATCTTCTTGGAAACGAGAGTCTGTCTTAGATATTTTACACTTACTCATTTAATTCTCACAATAACCTTTTAAAGTGGAATTATTAAGGTCTCGATTTTACATTTGAGGAAACTGAGTTACAGAGAAGTTAAGTAGCTTCTCTATGGTGACATGCTAATAGTAGCAAGCCAGGTTTCAAACCCAAGAAGTCAAGATCCAGAGTCAGTGCTTTTGAAGAGTATATTAGAACTGTTTTCAAATAAGAAATGTTCACAACGAAGCTCCTCATTTGTCGTGGTTGGTCTCTCCCAGCAGGGCCGGACTCCTGATTTTTGTACAATAGTTGAGAGTGCCCTCTGTGGAACATAGTCCTCAGGTTACATGCCCCACCTTTTCCCCACTTCTTACCCACAAGTATATACACCTAGTTTTGAAGGTGCAGGGTTATAAGCATAACAATGATTAATTGTGATCAATCACATCCCATATTTGTGAAAGTCCATCATGAGTGCTCATAATAACCTCAAAATGAGAGCCGTGAACATAGTCACAGTCCCCGTGTGTATTGATCAGATCCTTTTGAATTCAACACCTTTTAACTTCTGCCAACTTCTTGCTGCATTATCTACAAGGGAATCATTCTTTCAAGGGATCTTCTTTAAGTCACTTCCATTCTCTCAGCCTTTAGCCCAAGTCACCTCCATCGCTTTCAATAAAACTTCACCGATTCTGTAATGTTCTGCTACACCAGAAGTCACAGAAGCATTGAGTGGAAAGAGCCTATAAGGACCACATTGCTGGTGATAAGAGAACTAAGTGACTTGGACAATGTTACACTGCTTCTTCGTGATAAACCTGAGACTAGAATACTACTACATATGACATCCTACGTACTGACTCCCTTCGTCAGCTCTGATAAAGGCATGAGAGATTCTTTCTTATTCTTACATATACATGCCACTTCCATTCCTTCCATCTAAACCTAATTCAGAAACACTGCTAAGAATTCCCACCATAAAAAAAAAAAAGTGGGGATGGCGGAAGAGAAGTGAACGGCGGTGTCATCCCATCAACAAGCCTGACTGCACAAACTATCTGCCTGTTCCATAACAAAGAGATTAGATCCAACCTACCTCACCAGGAATCAGTCTGATTCAACCTTGAACTCCTCCTTCTCCTTTCCATCTGTCCCATACTAGGGTTTTTCTCTCAGGTCTTTTGGGCTTTCTGAACAAGTGCCAGCACCCTGTGGCTTGCTGCTGCCAGCCCAACTATAGTAATTTTCCAGAAGTCTCTGGTTATGCCACATTGCTCAAGGAAGAGGAATACCATTAAAGTGACTTCACAGTCCCATAAACATGCCACTTGTGGGAATAAAACATGCCCTCTTATTCTATCCAGTGGCCTACACCACATACTACCATCAATAAGGGACATCTAGATTTCAGGGTCAAATCCCTGCAAAGACTCTGTCTGAACTTACTTTTGTGAAAGCCTGCATAATATAGATTTCTGTATGTCATAATGAAATAATCGGTCCTTAAAGCTCAAAGTACAACAGGCTGCAATATTTAAAAAGCCCATGGACACTGACAAATATAGACATCACAAAATTATTCTAAACGGATCAATGCTGAGAAAAGTCATGATGTGTCAGGGATCCCAGCTCCCAAGGTAGAGTCTCTGCCCTTTAACATAATGAATTTCAGTAAAAGTAGAAACCATTTCTGAGAGCATAATTGACAAGTGGCAATGAGGTCATCAGTAGAGTTTATGACATTTAAATCCCTTTGATATGGTTTGGCTGTGTCTTCACCCAAATCTCGTCTTGAATTGTAGCTCCCATAATTCCCATGTGTTGTAGGAGGGACCCAGTGGGAGGTAACAGAATCATGGGGGTGGGTCTTTCCTGTGCTGTTCCTGTGATAGTGAATGAGTCTCACGAGATACGATGGTTTTATAAAGCAGAGTTCCCCTGCACAAGCTCTCTCTTGCCTGCTGTCATTTAAGACATGACTTTACTCCTCCTTTGCCTTCTGCCACGATTGTGAGGCCTCCCCAGGCATGTGGAACTGTGAGTCAATTAAGCCTCTTTCCTTTATAAATTACCCACCCTCGGGTATGTCTTCATTAGCATTGTGAGAACAGACTAACACGCCCTGACTCTGCTTTTCCTGGTTTTACTTTTTTGAAACCCATAAGCTGTCCTGCCTCATGTAATGGTCTTAGGCAAAGGAAGACCTCTCTGGTTATCCGATACCTACTTCACACACACACATTCACACACATTCACATACACACACACACACGACAGAGGGACTTCTAAGTAAATATCATATATATTATGAGGAATCAAGATCTTGCCCTTTTCTAAAGCAAATAACTGTCAGGCTTGGGCAAATGTGGTCGCCATATTTTCTAATAAAAAAAATATGACACTGGAAAAATTATTGAAAATGGAGGTATACATTATAACTTCCTTTACTTTTGCTCACTGAAAGATAACCTTGGGCTCTCCAGCAAAGTAGTTTTCCCATCTGGACTACGTGGGGATCAGAGAGAAGATGCTTTTTCTTTCAAGGTGTCCTAGAAAGTTGGGGACACCTTGTAGCAAATCGATTAACATTTTATTTGATATAGAACCTTATGACAAATAGTGAGAATTTCCACAACGCAAAAATTGTGAAGTTTTGGCGATGCAGAAGAAATGAACATTGGCAGATCATATGTTTCACGTGGCCAAGAACTTGATGTTTCATCAGCCATGAGGTTGGTAGTGTCTCTATTTTACGCATGTGAAGCGTGGGCTAAGTGAGGTAAAGCAAGTTGCCTGAGATCACATGGCTTGTGATGAGAAGGTTCAGGATTCGACTCCAGGTTTGTGCTACTCCAAAGCTTCTGTTCTTTCTCACGTATCTAGTTCAGGCTCCTTCATCTCTGAGTGGGTGTGGAGACCAAGTGTGCCTGTTACTGTTCCTCAGAGAAGGCTTTCTGGAGGACATGAGTAGTCTGAATTGTTCAGCAAGTCCTTCAGCTTCCACCCAAATCTGATAAATGTGCTGACGTATGGGGCGCTGTTAACTATACAACATGGTGAGTAAAGGGAATCTTCTCTCTGATCCTCAGACACCTCAGATGGGAAAAGCTGCTTTGCTGCAGAGCCCAAGGCTATCTGTCTGGAAGCAAAAGTAAGGGAGGCCACGAGGTCTGCTTCCATTTTCAAACTGAGGGCGCCTAACAATTGCAATCCTGTAAAGAAATAAATTCATTTCTGGAAAGTTGAAAATGGTCTTCATTGTGCCCTGCCCAAAGCCTCTGGTCAAGAAATTGAGGACTTGCAGAAGTCCTCCTCATTGACTTCTCCTCAAACTCAAGCTCTTGTGTTCCACATTCGATGACAGATTCTGGCCACAGAAATGTTCCCTACCTGCTCCAGCAGGAACTAAGCCTTCCTGGAACACAATTATCACAAGGATCCCTCCCAGTGACCACATTTTCTGACATCTAGCCCAAACCAAAACAACTCGCCTGCTCAGTGATTAAACCCATTCAGTCTCTGCAAATGCCCAGGCCATTTGTTACTGCTCTTGCTGTTTTGGTTGTACAAGGCTTAAAATGCAAAGTAAGTCATGATACTAACCTTTGCCTCCAGTAAGGAATGCTCTTCTTGGAGCAGCCCCCATACCTGGGACAATGCAAGTCAGCCCTTCAATGAGATGCTTAGCACACAAACCTTCTGTGGTCCAGCTCCTGCCTCTCCATCACGCCTCAGCGTCTAACACTCTCTCTTCTTCAGTCAATTCAAACTATTTGTAGGTCCCTAAGCACATTTTCCCCTCTTTCTGCCCTGCAGACCTTCTTTATCTAGCAAATGCCCACTCATTCTTTATATTTAGTCCAATTATGCAGTCATCTGGGAAACTCCCCTTGATCCGCAAGCTTGATTTAGTGGTCTTCCCTTTGTGTTCCCTGAATAGCACGTCCACGCTTCTCTGATAGTGCTCACCACAGTTTCTAGTAACCGCTGATGTATCTACTTGTGTCCCCCCGACCAAAAATCAGGTTCTACATACCTTGAGGAAGTTTTCTCATTCAATTTTATATGAGAATTTGTGGAACTTCCAATTCTATAACACAGTTGTTAAATAAATGCTCAACAAAAAGGTACACCTGATTCACTCACCAAACAAATATTTACAAAGCAACTACACGGTGTATTTAGAAAGCACATGAGTTCCTGAGCACTGACCCTAAGGTGAAGAAACCGTCCTCACCTCAATCTCTTGGGCGCATGAGAGGTCTCCT
The DNA here is from genome assembly GCF_043159975.1 of Macaca nemestrina. Lineage (NCBI taxonomy): Eukaryota > Metazoa > Chordata > Mammalia > Primates > Cercopithecidae > Macaca > Macaca nemestrina. Next base: position 7,895,297 of record NC_092125.1, on the reverse strand, counting down.
CACAGACTCTCAAACAATTGGTGCTTGAAGAGAGGTAGGAAGCGGTATGAGGGAAGATGGAGGGAGAGCATGACTGCCTGCTGCTACCTGAGTGAGAAGAGGAAAGATGGAGGTGAGGACAAGCAGAACCACAGGGCCCCCAGCATCACCTGGCGCACCCATGTGGGAAGAGGAAAGTCTTGGTTCTATCACTCATTCCAGCTTAGAGTGAATCTTCTGTTGTAAACTTTCTTATCACTCTAAGAGAGAGATCATCAGAATTGATGCAAAGGCTAAAGCAATACTACACGTTCTATCTCAGTATTTTTATGTTCTGGTTAGTGGTATATGTGCATGCAAATCTCCCTTTAAATTCAAACGTCACATTAGAAAGTAGAGTTTATACATATAGGTGTTTGTAAATGAGTTTGTAATTTATGGAGTACATATGTAATAGTGTCTCACAGAACTGCTATGGGCAAGATGATCGGGAGGAAAACCAGCAGCAGCTAATGCCAAAATGTGTGATTCAGATGATTTGGAAATTAAGTGACATTCCAAAGAACATGTGCATATTTCCTTCAGACATAGTCTACTAGCTAACAGATTGAATTTTTAAAATATATGAATAACTTTTCTGACAAAAGCTTACCAAAATACAGCAATGACTTAGAAACTCAGCATGGTTGTATGTGATCCATATAACTCTCCCATCACCACTGTCTCAGAGTATGAAATAAAAGTCATTTGTTTCATTTTTATTTATGTTAAGTAGAAAGGAAATTGTGTCCTGTTCTCATTTCAAGTTAGGTTGCTTCTTGATTAAATAAGAGAATGAACTCACCTAGAATAATAAACAATCTTCTCAACTGCACATTAACTGAACACTCTAGCATAAATTAACGAAGCAGGGAGATCAGGTGGAAGTATAGCTAAAAGACTTTAAAATTGTCTTTGCATGGGTTTGGATATCAGTTTTGTCACTCTGTAGCCATGTAAGTTTGGACAAATTACATAAACTCTCCAAATCTCAATTTTCTCAACTGTGAAATGGCGAGACAAATTTCAAACTTGTCATTTACAAACACCTGTAAATACGAACTCTACTTTTTAATATGGCATTACAACTTACAAGATTTTTATGTATGAATGCAATTAACCATGATACAATGGCCGCATAAAATGGCACCAGTAAAATGTCAGGCACAAAGCCTACTGCAGAGTGAACACTCCCATTTTGTTTCCATGTGCCCCACCTCTTTTCCTGATTTAAAGAATTGCTACTGGGCAAATGATAAGAGAAACAAGACACTTTCCTGTCCTTAAGGAACTTAGACTGGTAAAGAGGATAAAATAAACACAGGCTAAGCCAGGCAGGATATACATTTTGAGAGCAGAATAAATCCAGGTGATATAAGAACACAAGGGAGAAAGACCATGTGCCAAGTTCCCTGAGGACATCAGGATCAGCCTCATGAAGAGACCATTTTAAACGGGTCTCACAGAATTGGTAGGGACTTGTCAATGTGTGGTTTTTATTTCCTAAGTAAGACTGCCAGTTAAAATACATATGTAAACACAGGAAAAGATAGAAGTTAAGGCAGATGATACTCTGGTTTAAAAATCCTTAGAGGAATTTTCACTGGTCACCAACTTTTAGAGCTACATTGAGGATGACAACTAGGATGGAAAACAGTATATTGTACAAATACACTACTAATATAAAATGGGGCAATGCTGCCTACTGAAGTGAAGGTAGGGACAAGCCTTATCTTTCCCTTTCTGGCTCAAAGAATTCCAAACCTTTTTTTGTTTTGTTTTTTTGAGATGGAATTTTGCTCTTGTCGCCCAGGCTGGAGTGCGGTGACGCAATCTTGGCTCACTGCAACCTCCGCATCCTGGGTTCAAGCGATTCTCCTGTCTCAGCCGCCCAAGTAGCTGGGACTACAGGTGCCTGCCATGACGCCCGGCTTTTTGTTTTTTTTGTAGAGACAGGGTTTTGCCATATTGGGCAGGCTGATCTCGAACTCCTGACCTCAGGTGATCTGCCCACCTCGGCCTCCCAAAGTGCTGGGATTACAGGCGTGAGCCACCACACGTGGCCAGAATTCACAACATTTTAACCAAAGCACTAGGAGCTTTCCATCTGTAGTACAATCACCGAACAAGCCAGAAACTGTGTCACGGCCTCTTTAATCCATACTATTCCTTCTACAGAGGCTAATTCCCAAAAATAAAAAGAGAGGACTCAAAGGGGATCATTTAGGAAATAAACTACTCCTGGGAAAGGGACACAATCTCAACAAGCAATAGGGCAGCTTGTGTAGTGTAGTGGGCTTTGGAGAAGAGCCCTGGTAGCAGTGGAGATTGGGAGTTGCGGTTTTCACGTACTTAGTCATTTAGTCAACCAGACAGACAAATAGTTGGGATAAAAGAGGATCCCATGAATCCAAAAGAAGAGTACAGAACACAGAGCTTAGGCTGTTCACAGCACCACCTCCTGGGAAAACACTGTGAGCACTCAGGTTAACAGTGGGTAGATCCATGCACAGCCATTTACTCTACTATGGCCAAGCAGCCTAATCTGTCATGAACATTCCTTTTCCCCCCAAAAAATAAAGAGGAAATAAAGAGAAGGAAGAAAGGGAGGGAAGAAGGAAACCATGAGTCTTAAAAAGATAGCACAGAAACAATTATTCTAGAGGAAAAGTACAGCTCTTTAAAATTATTTACAACACAAATCAGAAGAGTTCAAATAAATTACAATGCATTCATATATTCTGCAGATGTTCACTCTAGTTCTCAAACACCATTAAATACATCAGCAAATTCATAGACTGTAGTATGAAGTGAAAAGAGCTGGGTGCAAAACCTGTATATATCAACTTTACAAAACTTTGCACACGTGGTGCATATAAAGTCATGAAAAGCCTAACAACATTTCCGTCAATGATGGACTGCAGATATGACAATGGTTTCGTGAGATTATAATGGAGCTGAAAATTTCCTGTTGCCTAGCATCATTGTAGCTGTCATAATGTTGTAGCACAATGTATTACTCATTGTGGTAAACAAACACACTAAGCTGCTAGTTGCATAAAAGTGTAGCACATACAATTACATACAGTACATAACACTTAATAATGATAATGACTATGTTACTGGTTTATGTATTTACCATACTATACTTTTTATCCTTATTTAGAGTGTATTTTTACTTATGTAAGTAGAAGTATATACTAAGTTAATTATAAGACAGCTTCAGGAAGGTCCTTCGGGGGTATTCCAGAAGAAGGCATTGTTGTCATAGGAGATGACAGCTCCATGCATATTACTGCCTCTAAAGACCTTCCAGTGGGACAAGATGTAGAGGTGGGAACAGTGATATGGATGATCTGGACCCTGTGTAGGCTGAGGCTAAGGCTGCATTTGTGTCTTAGTTTTTAATTAAAAAAAAAGTTTTTAAAGTAAACAAAAATTAAAGCACAAAAAGGCTTATAGAATAAGAACATAAAAAAGAAAATATTTTTGTAAAGAAGAGTCAAAAAAGTTAAAAAATTTAAAAATGCTCATCATTGGTCATTAGAGAAATGCACATCAAAACCACAATAAGATACCATCTCACGCCAGTTAGAATGGCGATCATGAAAAAGTCTGGAAACAACAGATGCTGGCAAGGCTGTGAGAAATAGGAATGCGTTTACACTGTTGGTGGGAGTGTAAATTAGTTCAACCATTGTGAAAGACAGTGTGGTGATTCCTCAAGGATCTAGAATCAGAAATATCATTTGACCCAGCAATCCCATTGCTGGATATATACCTAGAGGATTATAAAGCGTTCTACTATAAAGACACATGCACACGTATGTTTATTGCAGCACTATTTACCATAGCAAACACTTGGAACTAACCCAAATGCCCATCAATGATAGACCGGATATAGAAAATGTGGCACATACACACCATGGAATACTATGCAGCCATAAAAAAGGATGAGTTCATGTCCTTTGCTGGGACATGGATGAAGCTGGAAACCATCATTCTCAGCAAACTAACACAGGAACAGAAAACCAAACACCACATGTTCTCACTCATAGGTAGGAATTGAACAATGAAAACACATGGGCAAAGGGAGGGGAACATCACACACTGGGGCCTGTCGGGGGTTGGAGGCAAGGGGAGGGAGAGCATTAAGACATGTGGGGCTTAAGACCTAGACAGTGGGTTGATAGGTGCAGCAAACCGCCATGGCACATGTATACCTATGTAACAAACCTGCACGTTCTGCACATGTATCCCAGAACTTAAACTAAAAAATAAAATAAAATAATTTTTAAAATGTAAAAGTCAAAAGCTACAGTAAGCTAAGGCTAATTTATTATTGAAGAAAAGGAAATTTAAAAAATAAATGTAGTATGGCCTAAGTGCAAGGGTTTATAGAGTCTACCGTAGGGTACAATAATGTCCTAGACCTTCACATTCACTCACTACTCACTCACCGACTCACCCAGAGCAACTCCCAGGCCTGCAAGCTCCATTCGTGGTAAGTGCCCTATATGGGTGTACCACATTTTTTCCTCTTCTATACCATCTTTTTACTGTACATTTGCTATGTTTGGATACACAAATACTTACCATGGTGTTCCAATTGCCTACCATAATCAAGAGAGCAATATGCTTACAGGTTTGTAGGCTAGGAGCAGGTTACACCATATAGTCCAGGTGTGCCGGAGGCTACACCATCTAGGTTTGTGTACGTACACGCTATGGTGTTAGGCAACTAAAGAAACAAATAGTGGGGAGAGAAGAGAAATCGCCTATAGGTGCACTTCTCGGAACATATTCTGGTTTTCAGCAATGTGTGACTATAAATCAGCAAAAATAAACGGAGGTGAAATAACAGTTCCCCTGAGTGATGAGATTATGTAAGAATTTTAGTTCCTTCTTACTATTTTTCTATTTTCTTCCAACCTTTCTGTGAAGTTATTTTCATAATTTAATTTTTATGTTTTATTAAAAATAGATGTTTACAAATATACAGCTATTAATAATGGAGGCTGAGGGTAAGAGCCTTCAAAGCAAAGGGGAAATGTCCCAAGAGACGAGTCGGTAAGAAAATGCGGGCCGTGTCTTAAAGGCATGGGAGAACTGGGATGTGTGAGAGCAAAGAAAGGGCCTTGAATGCCATATTTAGGGGCAGAGATTTTCTTTGAATTAGAAAGGGCTGTTGTTGGAGCTTTCTTTCTAGAGATTATTCTGGCAAATAGCATCTAAAATTAAATGGATTAGAGGTGAGCGACTATTGTGATAGTCCAAGTGTCAAGCAGTGTCAGCCTGACCATGTGGTCTCAGTGACAAAAGAGAGGATATGGTAGATGTGAGTGTTGAGTACAAGACTCAACCAATGGTTGGGTATAAACTGCCTAGGAGAGGATAGGACTGAAGAAGGCCTTAAAGGCTTGATTCTGGGTGATGAATCAGAGATCAGTGTTAGTCACAAAATTGGAGGAAGAATTTTGAACACGTTGACTTTAAAGTGTCCACGGAGTATCTTGAGAGGATTCTGAGAATTTGCAACTTAAAGGAGAAGTCTGGCCTGGCAGTATGGATTTGGGAATTATCTGTACAGACAGGAGATCTGGTCAGGTAATAAAAGAGGAAACCAGGAGAGGAAGAGCAGGAGAGGGAGGAGGAGGAAGAGAAGGAAGAAGGGACGCACATAAGACAGAAAGAGAAGATAGGAGAAGATACCGGAGGACCACACTACAGAAGATAAGTAGCTGCTGACACAGCCAGAAGCAGCAAACAGAAAGAAGAGTGCATATTTCAACACTGCAGACTAGGAACCAAACACCAACAAGAGAGTCACCCTCAATGTGAAATGTTGTGCAAAGTTCAAAGAGGCTGCACACTGACAGGTGGCTACTGGAAATAGTGATTAGGCGCTCAAGTGACATAAAAGAATTTTAAGTAAAAAATAAGAAATAAAATCAACCTGTCCAATGGCACTGGAATAGACATTTTCCTGTGGGAACTGCCATTTTAAAACACATCTGGAGTCCAATACCCTAAGCGTCAAGTCATTTCTCCTTTGTCCAGATGGACGGGAGACGTTCATCTCTTGAGTGCTAACAGTTTGAGGCCGTCACCACAGCAACCAACAGAGCAACTGTTGTACTTTAACTCTGCCCGGCACTAACTACGTTCCAGTCTGTGGCCTGCATGGAAATGAAGTTGTTCTTTCAGACACTGCTGTGTGGGACTCAGTCTGGCTGCAGGTGCCTGCAAGCACTGTCTGATTTGAGATATTTTCTATAATTACTGGAATGATGAAATCTGTCATGCAGTAAGGTAGCAGGCAGGAGAGACAAATTCATTCCTAGCTTCCTGAATTAAAAATAAATAGTCATCAAGTCCAACTGAATTTGTATTAATTAGCTGGGGTTTTTTTTTAAGTCACAATTTTAGCAGCTCCTTTATCAAACTGACTCTTCCTTAATATTAAAGAGGAAATTTTTCACACCTAAAATATTCCTGCAAAGACAAACCTGCTAGGTCTTGTTCATGTCCCTGTTGACCCCTAACTATATTTTATTTATTTGTCTCATCCATTGCCTCATGCCTTTCCAATGTGAACTCCATACAGAAAGTGATTTTTGTGCATGCAATAGACTGCTGTGTCCCCAGAACTTAAGTCAATGTCTGGCCCATAGAATGGGCTCAATGAATGCTTGTGGAATGAATTCATGGAAGAATGGATGGAAAGAAAATACACATTATGAGAATAAATCCTCAGACGGCTAGCAGCACCATTACAGAACCGGGTGAAGGTGAGTAGACTGAATATGAAGAAGGTATGATGAGTGCCCCACCTATGTGGGGGGAAGATGTGAATTGCTGTAATGAGATATAATTAATAATATAATTAATTGTCTGTCTTCATATGAAGCTTGGATGCAGCTTTGATTCTTCAGCATTACTGTGGGGGGTGGGGAGGGGCAAATCCACAATAAACTCTGTGATTCTACAAATTTCATTTCAGAAATTTAGAAATTTATTAAGCAAATAAGACAGGCCACGTCACCAGGGGAGCAGCATCAGGTAAAAACCCAGCAGTGCAATTGGCCAATGCTCAGTAGAATGACATAACAAAGCTTGGGGTTGCCATGAGATCTACATGAAAACAATTTCAGTGCTGAACCATAGATAGCTCTTGACTTTACAAACCCTCAAGTCTCCCATTAATCCAGTCTTCAATAACTGGCTGATTAGAGGAGTTACAGTATTTTTTAAAACCCTAATTCTGAGAGCTAAGTATTCAATCCATTTCTAAAGAAACATATCAAAGAAAGTAAAATCAAACAACCTGCCTCAAAATGGCAGCGTGTCCCCACACTGGATTCGGTCTGAAGGCATCTAATGATCTGGGCATCCTCTAGTATGTTGCAAAGTTTAATCACCACTAGATCTAAACGAAATACCAGAACACAGGTATGCTTCACTAAAAATGGCAAATCAATATATTAATACTTTTTTTAAAAGTCAGTGAGAAAACTACCAAAATCATTTATAAAAGGGAACTCAAGAGGTCCAGGAAGATCTTCAGACCAAGTCTCATTCATTTCCCATTAAATCTGCTACAAGAACCTTACACTGCTCCCCTCAAAGAAAAAGTTAGTTGGACAGCAACCAGTGAGATACAAAAGAAGAATCACCAATAATGCCCAACTACAAAAACCCAGGATGGTTTTTTAAAATATGAATCCCTTGATTGAAGGTTACCAGGGAAGACAGATATTAAATAATTGCAGAAAGGATTAATTAGAAGCTAGGAGGAGACCAGTATTCCAAGCCAAAGTAGTAATCTGTGTGAAGACTTTGCTGGAGCTTGTATTATGTCTGAAAGATTGAAATAAAGTGCCTTAATCCAAATTGGGGTTTTCCTGACTGACATCTACTAGTTCTTCAGGTCCCAGTTTATACGTGACCACTTCAGGGAGCCCTTCCCTACTTCATCATTTCAACTAAATCACGCCTTCTGACGCTACATTCCCTGATGGCACCTTCTACTGTTGCTTCATTGAACTCGAGAAATTTTCTGTTCCCTCAGGTATGATAATAGAGATGCTTAGTCTAAATGCAAACCAAGATACAACTGTAATGAAAATTCTGGAGCCTACATAGTATACCAGAGAAGCATCTCACAATGAATCCTCCCCAAATAAGTCTTATTCATTCTATATATGTCAAGCATTAAGCAAACACTTGAGCAACGCAAGTCACAAGAGATCCATGCTGGCCATTAATCGGCAGTGGCAGTATCAGTAGAGTCAACGCTCTTTCGGCATCTCCAGGACTAAGGTCAGTGTCCAGTGTTTTTATTGTTTTTCACAATATGTTGACTATCTCAAGATAAGCTTCTAGAGAAAAAAAATACAAAAACACATGTAGCAAGGTCAACTGAGCTGCGCCTGGTATGTCTGGAAACACATGTGCCATCACATAATTTAGCACCTAAAGAACAAGAGGCTGCAAAACTGCATCCCCAGGGAAGCCCAGAGCTGGCACAGTAATCTCTGTAGACATGAGGAACTCTGCTCACCCACTTTAATTTTAACACTACTGTGTACAGGCTTAAATATAGAATCAATCACAAGGAAATAATACATATTTAAGCAGACACAGGGCTAACAAATCTGAGCCAGTATAATTCTGAAAACTTTCAAGTTTCCCTTTCTCACTCTGGCACTTCTAGGCTTGCTAACAGTCCTCACAATGTCCAGGAAGATCCGTGTTTCCATTATTCCCTCCTGCTATCATACGCTGACCATATCTTGTGTGCCTCCTAGATGATTCACACAATTTCTTAGCTCTAAAAATACTACAGTTTTAGTGCTAGAATAAATGTAGAGAACTTAAAAGTAAAAAAAATGTTTTGAAGGTGAGATATGAAAAAGCCAACTATCTTGAACAATTCAAAAGACTTTCTTAGCAAATCTCATTTCTGAGAGCTTTGTATAGAAATTTCATCATCAGCTTTGGCTGCTATGGCAACTAGAATATTTCGGAAATGATTTGAAATGAGTATCACTACATATCCAGCATCTTTTGCAAGAAACAGAAAAGACTATGAAATCTAATCTACTGTAAATTTCAAAATATAGCGTTAGTTTTCATTTTTAAAATCTATTTATGCTTCTATTTGCAAATCAATAGATAACAACCTGGTACGATTACACATGAGCATGATGGAGGAGTCTTTCATTTTAGACCTTAAGTTGTCACATGAAAGCATCTTTTAGGTACTCTCTTCCCAGTTTTATTAGGCCTTAAAAGAAAAAAAAAAAGGCTGGGCACAGTTGCTCATGCCTGTAATCCTATGTCTTTGGGAGGTCATGGTGGGAAGACTGCTTGAGTCCAGGAGTTTGAGACCAGTCTAGGTACCTCGTTTCTACAAAAAAAAAAAGAAAAAAGAAAAAAAGTAACAATTCACCAGGAGTGGTGGTACACACTTGTAGTACCAGCCACTCGGTTGGCTGGGGTGGGAAGATTGCCTGAACCCAGGAGTTCAAGGTTGCAGTGAGCCGTGATCACACCACTGCACTCCAACCTGGGTGACAGAGCAAGAACATGTCTCAAAAAAAAAAAAAAAAGAAAACAATTTTTTGGGCAGTTTTAGGTTCACAGCAAAATTAAGTGGAACGTACAGTTTCTATATAATCCTTGTCCCCTCCCCAACCTACCCCACTATCAACACCCTGCATCTAAGTGGCACTTTTATTACAATCAACAAACCTACATTGCTACATCATAATCACCCGAAATTCATAGTTTACATTAGGGTTCACTCTTGGTGTTGTATATTCTATGGGTTTGGACAAACTTATAATGAGATATATCCACCCTTAGGGTATCAAAAGTCCTGTGTTTCATCTATTTATCCTTCCCACCCTCCTTAACCCTTGGCAACCACTAATCTTTTTACTATCTCCACAGTTTTGCCTTTTCCAGAATGTCAAGTAGTTGGAATCATATAGTATGTGGCCTTTTCAGATAGGCTTCTTTCACTTAGCATGCATTTAAGATTCCTCCATGTCTTTGCATAGCTTGATAGCTCGTTTCATTTTAGCACTGAATAATATTCCATTGTCTGGAGGTACCACAGTTTATCTATTCACCCACTAAAAGACATTTTGGTTGCTTCCAAGTTTTAGCAATTATTAACAAAGCTGCTATAAACATTTGGGCACAGGTATTTCTGTGGACATGTTTCCAACTCATTTGTGTTATACCAAGGATTGTAACGTCTTGACTGTACGGTAAGAGTATGTTTACTTTTGTAAGAAACTGCCAAATTTTCTTCCAAAGTGGCTGTACCATTTTGCATTTCCACCAACAATGAATGAGAGTTACTGTTGCTCTACACTCTTGCCAGCATTCAGTGTTGTCAATGTTTTGGAATTTGGCCATTCTAATAGGTATTAATGGTATTTCATTGCTACTTTAATTTTTAATTCCCTAGTGACATATATGTTGAGCACCCTTTCATATTCTTTTTGCCAAGCCTTTCCTTTTAGCCATATCTATGCCAAAGCCCAAGTCCCACTGACTCTTGTGCAACAGAATAAAAACAAGCCCTTCAATGATGAGTTAGCTGTGATTTAATCAATGAACCAGCCATGGTTTTCACATTCTACCCTGCAGAGCTACTATTCCTGGGTCAATGAAATAGGTCATAGCAAATAAATGCTAGAGCAATGAAAGCTGTGTGGAAATGTAAAGTAATGCAATGACTGGATAATTTAATACAGCATTTACACCCATGCACCTTAACTACATATATGAAAAGGCATCGAACGAGTTCTCAAATTCTCTGCTTAGGCCATGACATTGAGGGGTTCACATAGAATCATCAGTGTTTGCTTGAAAGTTCACAAAGTAAGGAAATGTATTATTGCTTGAAGTTTTCACAGCGTGTTACCCTGAATATTTAGGAATGATGGTTAAGGGTTATGGGGGTCAAGATGAACTGGTCGGGACAGCAGCATGTTAAGTTGTGTAAGTGTTTGCTGAAGGACAATGGGGAAATGGAGTGAGAGACATTCTGAAAGTATACTACAATTCAAAAGAACCAGCATCCTCATTAAAAATTGTGAAGTTATTAAAATAATGACAAAGTTATTTTGGAAGTAAACTGGCCAAACTGTAATTCTTTTTCCTCTTGAAACTTATCAATTTTAAGATACTTATGAGAGTACAATCTCTTAAAAGTTTTCTACCACTGCACTTAAGTGTAGAAACAAGCTTATGTTGACCTTTTGAATAGATTCTAAAGCAATGTGCACTACCTTTATCAATTCTAAAAGGCATTTCCAACAGCACAGTCTTCCAAAACTATACTTTAAATGTAGTAATTAGTGCAGATGATATATCAGAAGTATCAAGTAAAGAAAAATACTCTGACAGTCACAGATGTCAAATACGTTAGAAAATCATAAGCACTGTGGATCAGGAATTCTGGGCCAGAGCTGTGGGCAGAATGGGACATTAAATGGGGCCCTTATTAGGAAGTTGACATCTGAGCAAAGACTTGAAGAAAGTGAGGAAGTGATATTCATGGTTTATCTGGGGGAAAGCATTCTGAGCAGAGACAGCAGCCAGTGCAGAGGCCCTGAGGTGAGAGCAGGCCTAGCACATTGCAGGAACAGCAGGAGGGTGAGTGGAGCAAAGTGAAGGGAGAGAATCAGTTGCAGGCATCTTAAAACTTTGGCTTCTACTCAGATAGGGAGCACCTTAGGAATTTTCAGTAACATAAAGTACTTACTTTGAAAAATTTTTCTTATCATACAAAATTTTAAACATGTGCAAAGTAGAGAAAAATGATAATATACTCTAGTGTAGCTATGATTCAGTCTCAAAATTACTGATTCATGGGCAATACTGTTACATTTACACTCTCTACCCCACCCTCACTCCAAATCATTTTGAAGAAATTTTCCGACATCATGTCATTTCAACCATAAGTATTTCAGTAGGGATCTCTGAAGATAGGCATTCTTTTCTTTTCTTTCTTTCTTTTTTGTTTAACACCACTGTAATACTATTATCATGTCTGGTAGGGGTTAAAGCAGCTCATACCTGCTCAGCCAAAGAGAAACAGCACATGCCACTCTTCCCACTCAGGGATCCATGACTTCATGAACGTGGCTTGAAATTAACCATGAAGGGAGTGTATACACCATGAAAATCCACAAATACTAACATCAGGGCTTCTATTTCTAGTAATAAAATTGTTAATTCTTTACTATCTGATATGGTTTGGATTTGTGTCCCTGCCCAAAGTTCATGTCAAATTGCAATCCCCAGTGTTGGAAAAGGAGGCTGGTGAGAGGTGATTGGACCATGGGGGTGGATTTCCCCCTTGCTGTTCTTGCGATAATGAGTGAGTCTTCATGAGATCCAGTTGTTTAAAAATGTGTAGCGCCTCCCACTGCTCTCTCTTCCTCCTTCTCCAGCCACGTAAGATATGCCTACTCCTCCTTCCCCTTCCGCCATGATTGTAAGTTTCCTGAGGCCTCCCTAGCCACGCTTCCTGTATAGTCTGAAGAACTGTGAGTCAATTAAACCTCTTTTTCTAGGTAAACTACCCAGTCTCAGGTAGTTCTTTATAGCACTGCAAGAATGGACTAATGCACCATCACACCTCTGATTCACACGTAGAAGATTAACAATGCTTACCTAATACCATTAGATGTCTACTCTACACAATGGTCATATTTCCTTGGTAAGCCTTTTTTTTTTTTCAGTTTGTATGTCTGAATAGTGATCAAAATAAAATCTACACTCTGTGACTGTTTGATATCCCTTAAATCTCTTTTAATCCATAGGATCCCCAACATCTCTCTTTTTTCTGGCATTTGTTTTTATTGTTGTTAAGGGAACTGGGTTGTTTACCCTCTGGAGTTCTTCACAGTCTGCAATTGCTAATTGGATGCCTGTGGTTTCATTTAAGACGTCCCTCTGTTTCCTATAAATTGGTCATTAGATTTACTGGCTTGCTGAGATGCAGGATTTATTTTGAGGGACAAGACTCCTTCACAGGTGCAGGTGGTGCACATCCATCAGAAGGAACAGTCATGCAGGTCGTGTTTCATTTTTGTAGTAATAATAGCCTACCGATGATCCTTTCAAAACAGTATTTTGCATTCTATCACTTATTCTTCATTTACTATTTTAAATACATCTATAAGAGAAATCTATATTAATCAATTATTTGGCTAATTTACACGTTATTTTATTTATTTTTTGAGAGATGAGATTTTGCTATATTGCCCAGTCTGGGCTCAAACTTCTGAGCTTAAGTCATTCACTATTCTCCCCGGCTCAGACTCCCGAGTAACTAGGACTACAAGCGTGTGCCTAATTTATATTTTAACAGGATCACTCCGATTGCTGTGGTAGAAAAGACTCTAGAGGCAAGTGTGCAAGTGTGGAAATGGAGAAATAATCTAGGACTGTGTTATGGCTACCCGGGAGAGCTATGGTCATGACTAAAACCAGAGTATAACTCTGGAAGTAGGGAGAAGCAAGTAGGGAGGTCCAAGGACTGAGTTGATCACAGCCAGCAGGAATTGTGAGTGTACTGGAGTTAATAGATTTTTCTACTTGCAAGTGGCTCAGTAGGTCCCTGATGGTTAATAGGTTTTATCATAGCTGAAACAGGAATTTGGGCTCTGGGTGCTACAGCTGGGTATAAAAGCAAATCACTTAGCAGGAGGGTGAGGTAGGGGCTGGGAGTGGGTGTTGTGAAGAGAACCGATTATACATAAGAGTTTCCTGTCTTAACAAAGCTCTGAGTTATATACTTAAGCGAAATAGGCAGTTAGTTTAAAATTCCAGTTATGTACTTTTGAAAGTCAGCAGTGGACATTAATGATAGTTACTGTGCTGGCTTAAAAATAAAGAAAAAGTAAAGAAGTCTAAGAAAAAAATACGTATGTGAGGTTTAAGGAAGTCATGAGATGATCATGTTAAAGACCTACTTAACACATTTTTATCAGCACTCTATTATTACCTATATTTAGGTGGTTCATAATTAAATCACAATTACTAACTGTAGTGATTATAATCTATTGTCATGCCCTTGATCTGTCAAAAAAAGCTGTTGTATTATTTAACAAACTAATTTGACAATAAACCTCAGCTAGTATATTATTTCAAGGTTTTATAATTTTCAGACCATCTGTTTTTAAATGGTACAGTTGCTTGATTTCTCTGAAGACATTTCATATTTTCTCAGGTAGATTCTTCTAGGAGTTTTTAACTGTTTTCACTGGCTAATTTCTGTTCCCAAGTTTTTATGAAATAATTTACAAATGTATTTTCTTTTCCAGTGCTTCTAACTCCACTGACTAGTTTTCTCTAACTTACGAATAGAAAACATGTCAATGGAGAAACACATTCAGAAGAACACAAATTCTGAACTCCATATCATATTGAATCTCAGGTTTCTAGATGGAGTTTTATGTCATCGGTCACCCATGCCCTCGTGGGTTCAGGCATCAGCAAAGCCACTGTTGCTAATGAGCATGTCAGTTTCTTAGGGAAGGGATGCAGAGAATCGGAGGAGACGTCTCCCCTGAGACACTTGTAAAAAGAATAGCATCATCTTACAGCTGGGTGGGCCATGAAGGTTTTCCAACAAACTACTCTTCCCATCTTTTTTTTTTTTTTTTTTTCTGTAAAGGTCTTCTTATGCAGAGGGGACAGGTGCTCAGTCCCTGGCAGCTGCTTCCCTCAGGGCGGGGCCGGGACATCGCGCAGGCTCTCTCACTTTCTCTTGGTGGGGAGTGTGCCCCTGCCCTTTTCTTGACGAATTTGAGGGCCTGTTTGTCCTGGCAGAGCTTGAGTAACTCCACAGCACACCGCTCTATGGGACAAAGCCACACACCTCTCGGGGCACGTCTTGCGCGATTTTGGTGTTTGCTGAGGCGCCCACAGCCTTGGCTGGGCCTCGGTTTCCTCACGTTCTTGGTCACCTTGTGGCCCCTGTTGAGGCCCACGGCCATGGGGTAGTGCAGGGCCGTGGCTGCTGCTCTCCGAGGGCCGCCGCAGGGGACCCACCTTCTCTTTTGTAGAAGGAAAAAGGTGTAGAATGGTGAAGAGGCTTTCTCTAAAGTAGAGAGTAGCCAGTCGAAATGAATTTGGAGAGGCTTATGGGTGCTGAAGCACGGAATTCACATCAGAATAAAGAGAAAAGAGGTTAATATATTTTCCAAGAAACTATGAGTAGCTATATTCTTTCTCTCCTCTCTCTTTTTCTCACACACACACGTCCACACACATTCACACATCCTCCCATGCACAAATACATGTCCACACAACACATGCACACACTGTTACCCTCACACACACATATACACGCATGTCCTCACACATATGCACACCCTTACACACATACCCTCACATGTACATATATACCCATGGCCACACCCTTACACACACATGCTCACATGCACGTATACACACATGGCCACACACACATGCACACACCCTTAACCCTTACACCCTCACACGCACATACACACATGTCCACACACCCATTACACATCCTCACATGCCCATATGCACGTGTCAACTCACACACATGCACACACAGTTACACAAACACCCTTGCATGCCCATATACACACATGTCCACACACATATGCACACACCCTTGCACACATACACATATGTCCACACACACGTACAAACCTTTACACACACCTTCACAGGCATATATACACACATGTCCACACACATGCACACACCCTTTCATGCACAAATACATGTCCACACAACACATGCACACACTCTTACACACACATATACACATGCACACACCCTTATACACATACCCTCACACACTTATGCACACATGTCCCCACACTCGTACACATACACACACACCCTTACACATCCTCACACATAAACACACACCCACCTGTGTGCACACAGATACACACACATATATCCACTCACATACAAAACCCTAGATACCTAGTTTGGAACAGAAGCGGTTAACTGGCAAAACATGTTGTGTGACTGCTGTCCCAGTATTTTCTTTCAAAGCACACTAACAACCAGGAGAGAGAGTTTGCGAAGGAGAAAGGCTGTAAAAATGAAAGAAAAGTACCGGGCAGGCAAACCAGTATTTGTTCACCTGTTGAATGTGTGTTCTTTAAATAGATTTTTATTGAAAGATTCTATTGTGTTTCCCATGGTTTAGATATTTTTCCAGCTTTGCTCTAAATATGACCATAGAAAATACTCTTGTTCCTGCCCAATCTCTATTTGCAATTTAATGAATGAGTCATTTACAGAGAGGATCCTGAGACCATCCAAAATACTAGGAGTGGGCCCTGAAAACGCACTCTTTCTACTCCCTCCTAATGAATTGAAGTGTTTGAAGAAAAACTTACTAAATTCATGTGCCTATTAATAGTTCCACAATGAAGAAGAATCTAATGGGAGTTCAATGTAACTAATGATCATGGCAGAGAAATAACAAATGCATATTATATTTTTTAAAATCAGGCTGTTTTAAGTGCATCAATTATCCTGGTACTTCCCAGTTAGTAAAAGCAGTGAGTAGACCCTTTAAATATATTTATTAATTCACCGAGAGATCTCAACACACTGTTAAAAAAAGCTTTGGGTATTCATTCAAACCAACTAAAATACATAGGTATCCTTTAGAAAATTAAAATCTAGGTAAAGAGAGGATGAAAAAAAGATACTGATTATCGATCACCCGTTCTACGACGGGCCTTTCATTAGGCCCTATTTATAAGTGAGGTCAAGACATGAAGGTCTCTACCACAAAATAGAAATTTGACAGGAGTAAGAGCATTGTTTCTCTGATGTATCGCCCAGCACCTGCAGTATCTGACACACAACAGATGTTCAGCCAATACTTTCGAATGAATGACTGAATGAATGGGATGTCTTCCCAGAGCATTGGTTAGTCCCAGGATCCACAGCATTCGGTGGGTGTCCTCAGCCAGTTGAAAGAGGGTATGTGTATAAGGGTGTGCACATGTGTGTATGTGTGTGTAAGAGTGTGTGCATGTGTTGTGTGGACATGTGTGTATTTGTGCATGGAAGGGTGTGTGCATGTGTGTGGACATGTGTGTATACACGCCTGTGAAGGTGTGTGTGTAAAGGTTTGTACATGTGTGTGGACATATGTGTAAGTGTGTAAAGGTGTGTGCATCACCTCAGGGTACGAAATAAGAGACAATAAGGAAACATGTTTAACGAGGATTTCAGTTATATGTTGATACTCAGCTCTTCACCTCATCCCATTGACTGATTTCATTCTTACGATTTTATACTTAAAATGTCTGTGCATTTGGATGCAAACAGCCTTACCAAGGGGAAGTTAGGTATAACTCTGGAGACAATGATCTTTATTCTTTTTTAAGGGTCTGTTTCAGGCAATGATACCACTTAGAAACAGTGGCATTGCTGTCGCTAGGGAGATAGGGAGAATGTGGAGGGAATGACGGGGACATTGAGTGTTTTCTTTAGCCTGCAGGCCAGGGCGCAGTGACCAGAATGGAGAAACAGGGCCAGCCTGTTCTCTCAATGACATCCCTTACAGTCCATTGAGGGTGGAAGTAGTCATGATTACGTTTTGGTATTGAGCCTAGAACCACCAAAAATATCAGCCTAAAACAACTCTATTCCAAATACTTCCATGTTATTTAACTCGTCAATTGTAAGGGAGCATGGGGGCAATTTTGTGTTTTGACATGGATATGGATTAAGCACCTGGGAGAAGCATCTGCTCTGCAAGGTGACAGCAACAAGCCTGACAGAGAACCAGAGCAAACTGTCTTTTATCCGCTGGTCTATTACCTGAGAGACCCAGAGAAGACTGTGCTCAGCTGTGTGAACACTTCAGCGGGCTTGGGCTACACAGCTGCTAAGTCTTCTTTAAGGCTTCTGTCATGGCCTGGATACAAGTGCTCTTAATCTAGAAGATGTGACCATGAGTTTGGCTGCTTTTTCCCGCACGCTCTCCAGGCCTGTTCATTGATTCACACTGCAAGTACTTACAGTGAGTCTACTGTGCGGGGGGCCATCTTAGCTTAATACACACAGAAAAGACGCTTGGTTCAGCAAAGGAAAGAGAGGAGGATTCATTAACAGAAAGCTAGCTAATGCAGAGTTTTTTCCCCCAAAAATGTTTAAATTTTTAAAAAAAATTGCAGGAACTACTTCTTAGAACATCAGGTCTCACTTGTCTTTTTGCCCTCTGTCATCTCTAAACCGAGGACAGCGATCAGCTACATGAGAGTGGTATTCGTGAGTGAACGCATGGCCAAAAGAAGAACACGAAAACTGGTCATCGTATTTTCTTTGTATCTCTCACAATAACCTCTCCTGCAATATTCAAGGAATGCAAGTAGTCTATAGAAAATGACAAGAATAAGGCCGGACATGGTGGTTCACGCCTGTAATGCCAGCACTTTGGGAGGCCGAGGTGGGTGGATCACCTGAGGTCAGGAGTTCGAGACCAGCCTGGCCAATGTGGTGAAACCCCGTCTCTACTAAAAATACAAAATTAGCCGGGCGTGGTGGCGGGCACCTCTAATCCCAGCTACTCGGGGGGCATGAGAATTGCTTGAACCCAGGAGGCGGAGGTTGCAATGAGCCGAGATCACACCATTGCACTCCAGCCTGGGCAACAAGAGCAAAACTCCATCTCAAAAAAAGAAAAAGAAAAAGAAAAGAAAATGACAAGAATAAACAACATAAGGTGTCTATGAGAAACAGAAATAATCCAATTGCCCTGGCCATATTGTAGGCTGCTGTAAAGAAAGTTCACTACCAAAAGAAATTCTTCAAATGCTGTGGCATCTGGTGTTAAGATTCCAGGCATCTGACATTTGCCACTCGATACAAAAGATATAGACAATAAACTCATCCTTTAAAGTGTTACTAGAATGCTCTATGTAAACTTGGTAGAATGTACAGGTTTGAGGAACATTGTGTTATAATGTTACATTTCACAGTACCTTTTCCTGTAAAGGAGTCCTGGTTTACTGAAAATTTAGGAAAGGGATGCAGATTGTGACATTTGCTTCTCTGGCATAGGAAGCAAGGCAAAATGCAAATGTTAGAATTAATCTCATTTTACAGCATTGCACTTAACATGTGCATTGAAGTAGCACAGATTCAAGAATCACCATGATTGCCTTCGTTCAACAGCTTATGACACAGTGCCCAGATTCCTTTCAATTTAATTTAAAAGAATCAATTTGTCAAACTGGCAAAGTATCCTGAATAACTCTAGCAAGTGGCACTGTAACACTATGGTCGGTGCTATTCACAAGCTAGCATTCCAGAGCAGGATAAGAAATGTGTCAGCTCAAAAATGACATTGATGCTGTTCTGTAAGCAATATTCCATTACAATAAGGTATATTTCCCAGGAAGACAACATGTTTGCTACTTCTAGATGTCTAAAAGGTCATTTCTTTTCCAGTCAAACTTTCATTACAAGAAGACAATAAGCCAATACTTGTGGTCATTTTTCTCTTTATGGAAAAAAGTCAAGAACTTGAGAAACTGACTCTGAGTAGCGCCCTATCTTCTAATGTAGTCAAGTCTACCATGTTCTGTAAGAATATTTATCTTAGGAAACAGTGTATATGAAGACCTACAGAAGACAGGTGTGAGAGTGTGTGTTTGAGTGTGTGTGTGTGTGAGAGAGTGTGAGCTTGTGTCTGTGTGTGTGTGTCTGTGAGTGTATGAGTGTAAGAATGTGTGTGTCTGCCTGTGTGTGAGTGTGTCTGTGTGTGTGTGTGAGTGTGTTTGTGTGTGTGTGGTGAGAGAAAAAATTATGCAACACAAGAAGACAGGACTATGTCTTTTTTTTTTTTAACCAATGTACTGCCCACTACAGTCATGAAAGTGATAAAAATCCAGAACAATATGATGGGTATCATAAAATTACCAGGGAATCAATGACTGCCCATGTAAAGGAGCTTATAGCAGTGACTGATAAGTGAATCATTCTCAGCCTTAAATGCTTCTCTTACCTAATTCAGAACTGTCCTATTTCCTATTAAATGTGCTGTTAACCTGCAATTTTTAGATCCTTAATTTAAGTTCCTTGTGTTGCTTTTTAAAATTCACTATTCAATCAAAGGGGTTCACTTGGCTATCAGGAATATTTTTTCCCCAAAGAAGGCTACGCAATGCACATTTGCAAGACAGTGGTCAAAGAAATTAGCCAGGATCCTCTCATCTTGATCCCTGGAGTTGGTGGAATGCAATGGAAGACAGAGGATTGAGTCTGCCTACAGTTCTGACACGGACTAATTTTTGACCAACAAAGTTTTCATCTTCTGTCATCTTTTGATTCCTCGCGTATAAAATATCTTCCACAAAGCAGTTATAAAAATTTAAAAGAGATAAAAATGAAACTGAAGGTTGAAAAGCATAAGACAATTAAAAGTATTGCTACTGTTAGATATTTTGTTAGTATCCTTTGAAAACACAATTTGCTTTTCTATAACAACTTAGGCATTCCTGAAAATCACACACCACAGAAAATTGAGCAATAAAAACCTCAGAGCTTAAGAGAAAAGAAACATGGTGCAACACTCTAAAAATTTTATCTGTGTCACATATAAAACAAAGATAGAAACCAAATAAAAATGGCAGCACCGTGTTTCACCAATTGGCTAAGAAATACATACATACTACAATAGTTCTGTATTTTCAAGACAATACATAGTTTCTATCCTGACAAAGACCTGAAAGTTGGCTCATGGAAGTGAGCACTGCAAGAGCTAAAGCTTGTGAGTTACTGGAAAGTGGTAGAAAGAGGATTGTCTGAAGCTGGAGAGCTGTCATGCCAGTAGGAGGTGCTATGCTCATATTCAAGGCCTGAACTGTGAGGTAGCTGGTAGATGTTGGAGAAATGGGCATTTTACGTATTTCTATGGGACTCAATTCAGTTGGGTGCAGTTTTTTTCATTCACTCACAAGAGAAACCATGCAAAAACAATCATGAAATTCACATTGCTTGAGAATTGCTCCCTAAGATATCAATTGTGTTGGAAAAAATTTGTTTTCAAATGAGCATTATAGCAGAACTGACTGTATCGTGAACTGTGTCCCCAAATTGGAAAACAAATCCCAAAATAATTACCTGAAAATCAGCTGGTTCTCTTTGCTCCTGTTACTTAAAAGGAGTACATACACAGAAGAAACATATCAGCAAATAGATGAACATTTGACGGTTTGAAAAATTAATGGCTTCAAACATGAATTTCATCACACCTCTGTCTTCCTCAGCATATTATTTGAACCTCACAAAGGATATTTGATTAGGAAATTAAGATCAATAACCAGTGGATTACCAAATATGGGGAGATTTCACTTTCATTCTCCAATCATTCAACAAATTTTCATTTCCAATCTTGATTCACTCAGTAAATATTTATTGCACATTTGTAACGTGTCAGGTGCCATTCTAGGCATTGGAGATGCACTGGCGAACAAAACACAAAAAGGTAATCGTCTTCATGCAACTTACATTCTAGTGAGATAAACAGACTACAAACAATTGCACATTGATACATATACAGGCCTTGTGCTTGCTTTAATGCACTTTGTAGATATTACACTTTTTATAAACTGAAAGTGTGTGACAACCCTGCACTGAGCAAGGCCATCAGTGCCATTTTCCCAACAGGAGGCGCTCACTCTGTGTCTCTGTGTCAAATTTTGGTAGTTCTTCCAACAGTATTTCAAACTTGTTTGTATCTGTGATGGTGATCTGTGATCAGTGATCTTCGATGTTACCACCGAAATTGTTTTAGGGTACCAAAACCCACGCACCTTTAAAATGGTAAACTTCATCCATGAATGTTGTATGTGTTCTGACTGCTCCACCAACCAGCCATTGCCCTGTCTCTTTCCCTCTCCTCAGGCCTCTCTATTCCCTGAGACACGACAACATTAAATTTAGGCCAATTAAGTGTTCAAGTAAAAGGAATAGTCACACATTTCTCACTTGGAATCAAAAGCTAGAAGCATGAAGCTTCATGAGAAAGGCATGTCGAAAGCTAAGATAAGCCAAACAGCCAAGTTGCAAATGCAAAGGAAAAGTTATTGAAGAAAATTAAAAGTGCTACTCCAGTGAACACACAAATGATAAGAGAGTGAAATGGCCTTATTGCTGATATGGAGAAAGTTTTTGTGGTCTGGATAGAAGATCAAACCAGCCACAACATTCTCATAAGCCAAACCCTAATCCAGAACAAGGCCCTAACTCTCTTTAATCCTATGAAGGCTGAGAGGTGAGGAAGTCACAGGAGAAAATTTGACAGCTAGCAGAGGTTGGCTCATGAGGTTTAAGGAAAAAAGCCATCTCCGTAACATAAAAGTACGAAGTGAAGCAGCAAGTGCTGATGAAGAAGCTGCCGTAAGTTACCCAAAAGATCTAGCCAAGAGAACTGATGAAGGTAGTTACACTAAATAACAGATTTTCCGTGTAGATGAAACAGCCTTCTGTTGGGAAAAGATGCCAATTAGGACTTTCATAGCTAGAGAGGAGAAGTCATTGCCTGGCTTCAAAGGACAGGCTGACTCTTTTGTTAGAGGCTAATGAAGTTGGTGACTTTAATCCATCTTGAATTAATTTTCGTATAAGGAGTAAGGAAAGGATCCAGTTTCAGCTTTCTACTTATGGCTAGCCAATTTTCCCAGCACCATTTATTAAATAGGGAATCCTTACCCCATTTCTTGTTTCTCTCAGGTTTGTCAAAGATCAGATGGCTGTAGATGTGTGGTATTATTTCTGAGGACTCTGTTCTGTTCCATTGGTCTATATCTCTGTTTTGGTACCAGTACCATGCTGTTTTGGTTACTGTAGCCTTGTAGTATAGTTTGAAGTCAGGTAGCATGATGCCTCCAGCTTTGTTCTTTTGACTTAGGATTGTCTTGGAGATGCGGGCTCTTTTTTGGTTCCATATGAACTTTAAAGCAGTTTTTTCCAATTCTGTGAAGAAACTCATTGGTAGCTTGATGGGGATGGCATTGAATCTATAAATAACCTTGGGCAGTATGGCCATTTTCACGATATTGATTCTTCTTATCCATGAGCATGGTATGTTCTTCCATTTGTTTGTGTCCTCTTTTATTTCACTGAGCAGTGGTTTGTAGTTCTCCTTGAAGAGGTCCTTTACATCCCTTGTAAGTTGGATTCCTAGGTATTTTATTCTCTTTGAAGCAATTGTGAATGGAAGTTCATTCATGATTTGGCTCTCTGTTTGTCTGTTACTGGTGTATATGAATGCTTGTGATTTTTGCACATTAATTTTGTATCCTGAGACTTTGCTGAAGTTTCTTATCAGCTTAAGGAGATTTTGGGCTGAGACAATGGGGTTTTCTAAATATACAATCATGTCATCTGCAAAGAGGGACAATTTGACTTCTTCTTTTCCTAACTGAATACCCTTGATTTCTTTCTCTTGCCTGATTGCCCTAGCCAGAACTTCCAACACTATGTTGAATAGGAGTGGTGAGAGAGGGCATCCCTGTCTTGTGCCAGTTTTCAAAGGGAATTTTTCCAGTTTTCGCCCATTCAGTATGATATTGGCTGTGGGTTTGTCATAAATAGCTCTTATGATTTTGAGGTACGTTCCATCAATACCGAATTTATTGAGCGTTTTTAGCATGAAGGGCTGTTGAATTTTGTCAAAAGCCTTTTCTGCATCTATTGAGATAATCATGTGGTTCTTGTCTTTGGTTCTGTTTATATGCTGGATTATGTTTATTGATTTGCGAATGTTGAGCCAGCCTTGCATCCCAGGGATGAAGCCCACTTGATCATGGTGGATAAGCTTTTTGATGTGCTGCTGAATCCGGTTTGCCAGTATTTTGCTGACGAGTTGATGGGTGCAGCACAGCAACATGGCACAAGTATACATATGTAACAAACCTGCACGTTATGCACATGTACCCTAGAACTTAAAGTATAATAATAATAATAATAAAAAAGAAGTTGGTGACTTTAAGTTTATGCCAATGCTCATTGACCATTCCAAAAACCCTAGGACTCTTAAGAATTATGCTAAATCCACTCTGCCTGTGCTCTCAGTGGAGCAACAAAGCCCAGACAATGCTCACAGTCACCCAAGAACTCTGATGAAGATCTGTAAAAAGATCAACATTGTTTTCGTGCTAACACAACTTCTACTCTGCAGCCCATGGATCAAGGAGTTAATTTCTACTTTAAGTCTTATAAGTTTAAAAAATACATTTTGTAAGTCTATATGTAGATGGATGTATAATAACATCTATCTATGTAGACAGTGATTTCTCTGATGGATCGGGGCAAAGAAAATTGCAAACCTTCTGGAAAGGATTCACCTTTCTAGATGTTATTAAGAACTTTCATAATTCATGGAAAGAGGCCAAAATACCAATATTAACAGAAGTTTGCATGAAGTTGATTCCAAACCCCATGGATGACTTTGAGGAGTTCAAGACTTCAGCGGTGGAAGTCACTGCAGATGTGGTAGAAATAGCAAGAGAACTTGAATTCTAAGTGGAGGCTGAAGACGTGACTAAATTGTTGTAATCGCATGAAAAACCTTGAACAGATGAGGACTTGCTTCTTATGGATGTGCAAAAAAAGTGTTTTCTTCAGATGGAATCTACTCCTAGTGAAGATGCTATGAACATTTTTGAAATGACAAGAAAGGATTTAAAATACTACGTAAACTCAGTTAATAAAGCAGTAGTAGGGCTTGACAGAATTGACTTCAATCTTGAAAGTCCTACGGTGGATAAAATGCTCTCAAACAGCATAACAGGCAATGGAGAAATCTTTTGTGAAAGAAAGAGTCAATCAGTGCGGCTTACTTCATTGTCGTTTATTTTAAGAAATTGCCCCAGCCACTCCAACCTTCAGCAACTACCACCCTACTCAGTCAACAGCCATCAACATTGAGGCAAGATCCTCCACAAGGAAAAAGATTTGCTGAAGGCACAGAAAATTGTGAACAATTTTTAGAAATAAAGAACTTCTAAGTTAAGGTATGTACACTGGTTTTTTTTGTTTGTTTGTTTGTTTTTTTTAGCTGTAATGTTCCTTGACACTTATTAGACTACAGTGTAGTATAAACTTAACTTTTATATGCACTCAGAAACCAAAGAATTTGTGTGGCTCGCTTTATTGTGATATTCATTTATTGAGGTGATCTGGAACCAAATCTGCAATATATCCAAGCTATGCCTCTAATACATAAATTATATATACTGTTAGAAAGTAAAAAGTAGAGAGCAGTGGGAATCAGAAATATACAAATCCCCTTCCTTGCAGGGGATTTGGTAAGAGAAGCAGAGCAATGGGTGGGCCCAGACACCATAGGAATATGTAGGCCAGAGGAAGGGGAATTCACTGATGCTTTTGTGTAGGCTGTAGCGTGAGCTAACTCAAATGTTTAAAAGATCATTTTCACTGCACTGTGGGGAACAGATAGAAGGTAGGAACTATGAGAGCCACTTGGGAGCCCTTTGCAATAGTCTGTGCAAGAAATGATAGTAGTAGCAGTAGAAATGGTTTAAAGTGAGTAGAGTCGTGATATATTTTAAAGGTAGAACCAGGGGAACTTGTTGACGTTGAAGACAGAGTAAGAAAAAGGATGGCATCAAGAATGGCTTCAAGATATTTTATTTAAACAATGAAACAGTAGTAGCTTTTTTTTTTTTTTTTTTTTTTTTTCAGATGCAGAAAATGGCAAGATCTGACTTGGGGCTGAGGGAGACAGGAGTGCCAGAAATCAAGATAGTTTTAATAACAGCCGAAGATCAACCTAAGAATGAAAAGGGAAGCTTCACCTTGAATTATTTTAAGTTGAATAGTGGTCAATTTTTGTTTTTTGTAATTAACTTAAAGTGGACCTCCTACACCTTGCATTTTCCCCAGCAGTGTTCTCCTGTCAACAACTGTCTGATATCTGATAATAGCTAAGACCTATAGCCTTGAAATTTCAGAATTGGGGGAAAATACATTTTAAAAATTTAATGATTAAAAAAAGATAGTGATAACCAAGCCACTTTCTTGTGGTACTAAACATTTGAATGTAGTCTTTAATGTTATTCCTTTTTACTAATTTTAGCTAAATACATTCCATAATACGAAAAACTCCCACTTATTAATTTTCCTGCTCCAAGTTCTAACAATTTTTGTGGAGTCTCTGGGATCTTCTACATATAAGGTCACGTCATCTGTGAAAAGAGAGAATTTTATTCCTTCTTTTCTGATTTTGATGCATTGTATTTCCTTTTCTTCCCTAATTGCCCTGGCGTGGACTTCTAGTGCTATGCTGAATAGAAGTGTCAACAGTAGGCATCCTTGTCTTTTTCTGATCTTAGAGAAAAAGCTTTCAGTTTTTTACCATTGAGTACGATGTCAGCTGTGGCATTTTCATATACGGCCTTTATTATGAATTCTTTCTACACATATATTATTAAGCATTTTTATCAATAAAGTTTGTTACATTTTATAAAATGCTTTCTTTGTATCTTTTGAGATGATGGTGATTTTTTTTTCCCTTCAACCTGTTGATATACTGAATCACGTTAATTGGTCTGCAGGTGGCACAGAAGTAGAAAAACAAACTTAGTTTCTCCTACTCTACTTTCATAACATGCTTCTGACACTCATTGTGGGGGGTTCTTCCCCGCACATCAAGCAAGCAATCAATTCTTGAGCAGACACCAGCTGTCCTCCAGTACAATCCTGCCACTATCTACCTAGAGATAGTGTTTCCATGCCACCCTCCAGGAACCTCCAAGTGTTCACCTCTCTCTGAACCCAGGTTTTGGGAGTTTGTGGAGAGTGTTGTTACACAGTCATGATTGACTAAATCACTGGCCACTGAAAACCAGCTCAACCTTCAGCCCTTCTCCTCTCCCTGGAGGTGGGGGAGCAAGGATGGGGCTGAAAGTTCGTACGTTCTAATCATATCTTGGTCTTTCCAGTGACCAGTCCCCACATCCTAACGCTATATAGGGTAGCCAGCCATCAGTCAACTCATTAGCATAAAAAGATAATTAATACTTTGGAGATTCCAGGATTTGAGGAGCTGTATTCAGGAGACTGATGGAAGACCAAATGTATATATTTCACAGTACCAAACATGTGGTGAGGCATTCTTGCATCCCAACAATAAATCCCACTTGGTCATAGTGCATGATCCTTTTAATGTCCTGGTAAAGACGGTTTACTAGTATTGTTTTGAGAATCTTTGCATCCATATTTATCACAGCTATTGGCCTGTAGTTTTCTTTTTTTGTTATACCATTGTCTAGCTTTTGTACTGGGTTAATGCCGGCCTCATAAATTGAGTATAGAAGTGTCCCCTTTTCTTCAATTTTTCGGAAGATGAAAGTCAAAATTCCATTTGTTTATCAATGATGTGAGCCCCTTTTTTGTTGTTGAATCAGATAGTTTAATAGTTTTCAAATACAGAAAAATATATGTGTTCACTGCTGTGAAAAGTAATACATAATAGTGAAAGGCATTATGCACTTTTAAGTTTATATTTGCAATGTTAACATTTTCTCCATCACTTTCTGAAGTCTTAACAGCTAATAAAATAATCAATCAAGCACTGATTTGTAGTGTTTGCTGATTTCCCTGGGGTAAATACTAACAAAAGTATTTACACGTTCGGAAGCTGATCTCAAGCTGCCAGTGTTTGATATGGAACCCAGAGAGGGGAAGAAATGAGCAGTTTATTTACAAGATGTAAACAACCTCAAAAGCGCAGATAATTGTAAATGGAGTAAAAAACTAGAAAGATACAAGTTTTGACTATTACTTCCATTTAATACAATTTAATGAATTTATATAATTTATATAGTTTATATAATTGAATACTTAATACATGCTGTGTTTAACAGCCAACACATGAACTCTTAAGAATTTAGCAATTGGCTTCTGTGAAACAGTACAAGCCAGCTCCAACACACCATTGTAGCTTGGTCTCCAGAAAACAACTTGTTAGAATTATCTGGAGCCAAATATGGGGACAGGACCTTACCCTTACTTTCTGCATTCCTCTTTTCTTACATCTCCCTACGTGCATGAAGGAAGCTACTGCCAACTCTTCAGCTGAATCAAATCCCGAATCCTGAGGCAGGCTTCTTAAGGTCTCGCTGAGAACCCATGACAATCAGGACTCCATGCCCAGCCACCCAGGATTCCAGCAATGAATTTGGGGAGGAAAGATCATCAGTGGTTATCTGCACATCAAAATATGCACCCTTTTAAAATATCGTGGAATAAACATCTCTGTTGCTGACATCATTAGATGTATCTTTTTGGATTATCAAGGTTTCAGACTTCAGCTTCTTGGCCACTAATCAGTTGCCGCTGTTGGATATATTTTTAGGTTCTAAATATATCTTACAGGGACAATAATATCATCATCTCCTTTGCCAAAGCAGAAGATAACATTTGGCAGTAAACACTGAATCATATGCCTTCCCAGTTCTTCTGAGATTTCCTTTCAAGGCCTTGGCTTTTCCACATAAACAAAATCCTTTCTTGGGTTTTCCACGTAAAAACCATCTCTGGCCATCTTGGTGCCCCTCACTCACTTCACCTTCTCAACTGAGAGGTTGAGCATAATACTTACTCCTTGAATAGTACATTTGTCTATGTGTTATAGACATATCCCCTGTCACTCAGGAGGTCCTAACTAGAGAGTAATCATTCTGATAGAAATAGGCAAGTAAAGACATATATAGACAAAAGATTAAAATTGTTTGGTCAATACTGGAATCCAGCAATCACACACTAATGGAAGTATCTCAGTTTTTAAAATAATGATAAAATTATAGACATCGATAATATTTCACACTAAGTATAAAATGAGACTTGGTTGGAATCTATCATGTAGATGACATCAAAGAGCTCTCCACTTTAAAAAGTCATTTCTTATATGTGACATCATTTTAAAGTATTCTATGTGCATATATGCCCTTGCCAGTGTCTAAAAGGCTTCTATTCTGAGAAATTTCTTTTTTTTTTTTTTTCAAGATGGAGTTTCACTCTTGTTGTCCAGGCTGGAGTGCAAGGGTGCAATCTTGGCTCATCGCAACCTCCGCCTCCTGGTCTTCTGCCTCAGCCTCCCGAGTAGCTGGGATTACAGGCATGTGCCACCACACCTGGCTAATTTCTTTTTATCTTTTTCTTTTTCTTTTGTATTTTTAGTAGAGATGGGGTTTCTCCACGTTGGTCAGGCTGGTCTCGAACTCCCGACCTTAGGTGATCCACCTGCCTCAGCCTCCCAAAGTACTGGGATTACTGGCATAAGCCACCATGCCGAGCCTATCCTGAGAACTTTCAATGTAGAACTATTGTTTTATAAGCAAAAATGATTAACACTTATATTTTAATTATTATAAAGCAATACATATTCGATTTGCTTCATTTACAAAAGGCTTCCTGGACTTAACCTTTTAGAAACGCATGACACTTAACTTTTTTTACCAAGTAAAAAAGTAGAAAAAGGTGATCAAATGAAGGACTCTAATTGCAGTTGATGGCAATTACTCCTCAGGAAGACATGTGGATCATGTGTGATTTTTCAGATGTTTCACCAGATTGTTAAAATGATTAAATGAACAACCTGAACTGCAATCTGAAATCCATACAGATGTGATAGCACCATAACCATTTCTTACCCTCTAGACATTGTAGTGTGGTTGCCTCTGGCAGCTTTAACTTGGTTGACTGATAATATTTAATATAAAAATCCTCATGGGGTGTCAATAAATGTTAGTTTTCTTCTCCCTTTCTAAAATAAAAGTCATTAAATCATGATTGATTACGAAAATGTGACTTGACTGATTTTCCCATGTTATACATCCATGAAATGTAAACATGAAATGCTAATATAAAAGAAAAATACAAGAATATAGATTTTACTGTTAATAGTGCCTGTTAAATGTTGGTATAAAAATACTCTAAGAAAATACACCAATATATTAATAGTAGTAGTGCTTCTAAATGGGGGGATTAAAGGTGATGTTTCCAAAGTTTACATAATGATTGTGAAATACTCCTGGGATGAAGAAATAAAACTTCATTAATAATATTATTATTTTTAAGGTCAGGGTCTTGCTTTGTCATCCAGGCTGCAGTTCAGTGGCTCCATTGTAGTTCACCGTAATGTCAAAATCCTGGCCTTAAGCGATCCTCCTGCCTCAGCCTCCCAAAATGCTAGGATTACAGGCATGAACCACCATGCCTTACCCACCCAGAAGTTTATTCTTAAAAACATAAATTTTAAAAAGATAACATAATCATATCTCACTTTACTCATTAAACATATTCCAGAAAATGCTTTATAATTTAATTTTTGTTTTTAAAAAGTTTGAGGCTGGGCACGGTGGCTCACGCCTGTAATCCCAGCACTTTGGGAGGCAGAGGTGGGTGGGTCACAAGGTCAGGAGATTGAGACCATCCTGGCTAACACGGTGAAACCCCATCTCTACTAAAAAAAAATACAAAAAAACTTAGCCGGGCGCGGTGGCGGGCGCCTATAGTCCCAGCTACTCGGGAGGCTGAGGCAGGAGAATGGCATGAACCAGGGAGGCAGAGCTTGCAGTGAGCCGAGATGGCACCACTGCACTCCAGCCTGGGCCACAGAGCGAGACTCCATCTCAAAAAAAAAAAAAAAGAAGTTTGAAGGCCGGGTGCGGTGGCTCACGCCTGTAATCCCAGCACTTTGGGAGGCTGAGTTCCAGACCAGCCTGACCAACATGATGAAACCCCACCTCTATTAAAAATACAAAAATTAGCTGGGCCTGGTAGTGTGCACCGTTAATCCCACCTACTCAGGAGGCTGAGGCAGGAGAATTGCTTGAATCCGGGAGGTGGAGGTTGCAGTGAGCCGAGATTGTGCCACTGCACTCCAGCCTGGGTGGCACAGCGAGACTCCATGTTTAAAAAAAAAAAAAAAGTTTGAAAATGTCCAAAAGAAGCTAACTACTCTCCCTGTGTTTTCACAACCATGCTGAATTACTTGTAGTTCCCTGAAGCATCATGCTAATTCCAACTCTGTGTCCTAATAGGTGCTGTTGCTGATATATTAGGCCCCTTGCTCTATATTCATCACGTAACTATGAGTTTTCCTTCAAAACCTTCTCCAGGAACACTTTCTGAGTTCTCCGCTACAATACACATGCTCATCCTTAAGAGACAGCCCTCAATGCATTCATCAACAGTAAGCACTATCACACTATAATAACTGTGGAAAGTGATTTTGCAAAGCACAGTGCCTTCTGAATAAAGAAATGAATGAATGGATAAGCAACTTTGACATTTCCATCATTTCAACAAATAGTTGACCTCTTTGTTTTCTCTCACTTAAGTGACTGGCTGTTTGACTAGAGTAGTAAAAACAAAGTAGGTGTCTTGACACCCTAAAAAGGATGAGTGTTATCTACATAAATTCAATCTATACATTTATTTAAATAGTATCATTCAATAAGAATTAACTGATGGCATTGTACATGCCAGATTTGGTGTTAGGCACTAGAACATGGAAAGGAGGAACAGTGCTTCTTTCCTCAACAAACTGAGACTAACGGGAATAGTCAGGCAAATCCACCGCTGCAGTAGTGCTCTAAGTGCTACGTTGAAGCATGCACTTTCCGTAGCAGGAACGAAAAGGGGTGGTGTGGGGTGTGGGGACAAGCCTTCTTTGTTCCAACAATGTATTAAACTAAAATGTAGTTGTATTTACAACACAAAGCACAACAGAGGCTGCACTGGACAATTCCGTAATATCATCACTGTAAATAATCAATGTTACGTGATTAGAATGGGCATTAAAAAAAGAGCTAAACCTGCTGTTATGAACAAAGGTTCCCACTGGAATATTGGAAGACACACTGACTGTCACTCACTATAGTGAGTGTAGAATTGGAAAGTATAGAATTGGAAAAGATAATTTTATGAAGATTTTTATGAAGATTTAATAAACTTTTAAAACTGGTGTGAAAGTATTATTTCCCAAATTCAGTTTGTAGCTGGGGTAGGGGGAGTAGGTAGTATAAATTTCTTCTTAAATTGTATCATGACAGAGAAGTATCCTTTTGGATTCCACTCTTGTGGACTAACAAAGTCACTTTTTGACATCTCAACTTTGAACATAATTGCTCTTCCTATCTTCCAAAGAAATGAGCTGAAGAAATAAAATTGTCTCTCTATAGAAGAACCAATAAGCACAAGTAGTTATTTTTTTTATTTTTATTTTTATTTTATCCCCACAGCTTTCTGTTTTCGAGCAATTTGGAGTCCCCAGGTGGATTCAGACTCGATCCCCCTTCCACCTCACTCGGGCTCCATGCACTCCCACAGATATGAGGTTGGGTGAGCACATAAGATTCACTTTCCAAAGGCATACTGAAAAATCTTCATACAGATTAAAAGATTTTTTAACTATTTCAACTTTCAAATCTTTCAAACTTCTCTTTCTCAAACCATAGAACACTGTCATTTGTGCTGGGAGGTTATGGTTGCTTCAATTAGGTCTCAGAATTAAGACATACGTTATATATTTACTACCAACCATAAAGAATAAACTGTAGCTAGATCTAATAACTATAATCCTAAATAACCTTGTATAATCTATTATACACATAGTAGCCAGATAGACTTCTAAGGACATAGCTCAATCAGGGCTCAAAAATGTGGCACTGATTGACAGTGTATAATTCTCGCTCATGAGTTGTGGAATAAAGTCCAAACCGCCGTTCTCTAATTCAAGCTCCTCACAAACTGGCTCCAATCTGCCTTCATTGTTGATTAACCACATGTCCCTTGCAAAATCTATACTCCATCCCCAAGAAACTCTGTGTTATTCTCTGAGCATTTAGAGAACTCTTCCACCTCCGTGTCTGCCCTCTCATGGTTTTCCCCACTTGACTGACCTTCCTCTCATTTCACCTACTCAAACCTAACTCATCAAAAGCCCTCCTCTCTGAAGCCTGTCTAGATTACCCCATCTGAGAGCAATGTCTCTGTCCTCTACATTCTCACTTTGCTGGCATATATGTCTCTTGCCACCTCTACCACATCTTTCTCACCTTTATAAGTAAACCTCCCCAACAGTTAGCACATGCTAGGTGTACAATGCCAAACCTATAAGTCAGTGGCTGAATCTTTTTACAAAATGATTCAGAAGGCATCTCAGGATTATTTCATTTCTCCACATAATCACACATATCCACTACCATTATTTGGTAGATTCAGAGGTTGCAAGATATTGGTTAACTATATATTCACTCTTTGACTGATATTAAAAGTTGCTTTAGCAAGTTAATCTCTAATAGCAGCTTATCTGCCACTTATTTGATTCTCATATAAAGAAAGAGTATTAAAAATCTGATGTTTGAATATCCTACTTACATAAATTCAAGATAAGCAGGAGTTTAGCATATCTGCCACCCTGAATTCAATTATCTACTGCATGTGTTGCCCCTCATGTGTAACCTGGGCCTTGATGCTAAGCCACCCCTCAGAGATTCTCTAAGTTCCAACGTCAGAAAATTTGAGGGTCCTATGACACAGAATGATAAGTACCAACATGGCTACTACTGAAGGTGTTAGCTTGGAAATACTTTTAAATCATGGAGTGCTTAAGTGCTATACAGTTATATCACCAATAGCCTTACCTTTTGCACAAGATTTTTTAAACAAAATGTAAAATACAGGTACTGTAATTAATGAATTCTCACATAAAGGACAAATAAAAATAGGATCACGAATATTGCTCAGACTTTGAAGTTTTATACTGTAATCTAAGAATACTCTGAAGGACAGAAATCAAATTGGTAGGGCCAGGAAATATAATAATTTCTATATTCTACTAACAGTATAAAAGAGAAATATAAATCTTATTAAGGCAGAAAATAAAAAACAAGAGATTTTCATTATTTGGCTTAATCGTTTAAATATCACATTTATTATCATACACTACAAACTCCCCAAACTGCTTTGATATTTTCCCTTAAAAAGAAGAGAGAAAACATGAAGCATCTGATTTTGTGATAAGAGAAAATTTCTTGATAATATGTTTTTGTGGCTATAAGTGCCAACGAATATACCCAGTTCTAAATAATATGCAATGTTTTAAATACCGATGAATGTTGTGACAATGTCTTTCATTTAAATTGTGATGTATGTTTGCAAGATACAGTCTACCTCCTTTAAACTAGAGAGGCACCTGTCAGCGCCTGTGCCACCCACTGCCCTTGAAGGTGCAGACCTAAGAGGAGAAGGCTTACAACTGCAGTCTTCTCCTTCTTCCCTGACCCCATTATAGGAATAAGAAGTGAATCTTCACTCAGAGTCAGCCCATGCACAGACGAGCCAGTGGCAACCCTCTGCCCAAGTATTAAAGGATAAACTGGGCAATCAGATTCGAAGCTCAAAACTCTGGATTAGGAAATCAGAAGAATGAACTAGTGTAAGTCAATGATATGAACGAGTCCAAGAGACAAGTAGAGGGGGAAAGCTAATCAGTAGAAAAGAGGCAAATGAAGATGCCTGGAGAGAAGCAGAGCTGCCAACAGAGAACAGATCCGAGAGCTGTCCGAGGTTCTGATACCCTGAGGTTCTGATTCCAGTCAACCTGCAGGCTTACATCTATCCTGAAATGTAACCCAACTCCAATTCCACAGAGTCACAATGTACCTAAATGATTTGGACAGACACAGAAGTCATAATAATATCATTTAACCTACTGATAAGCTCCTGTGTCAAAAAGGCATACGCAAACATTAATTTTTAAAAGCCCAGGCTGTCTGAGACTGAAGCCCAGCTCTGTCATTTATTACCTGTGTGGCCCTAAGCGAGTTATTTAGTCTCTCTTAGTCTCCAATTTATCATGTTTAAAATAGATATAATAGTAGTGCCTCAAAGGGTTATTATGAGAAATGCGTGAGATGATGAATGTGTAGTGGTTAGCACAGACAGCTCCAATGTTAGACAATGATCGTGAGCGTGATGATGACAACAATGATGATAATTTCCTCTTCCACACTGGCATAGTAGTTCAATAGAGAAATAAATTAGCTTTAAATTTAAGCTAACTCTAGTTACTTATTACCAGCTTGTTCACTTAAAAAATAGGTAGACTATTATAGTTAAAATTTTAAACCTCAGATGTTTTGCCTTGGAGACAGTTTGGGATGAAAGAAAACTATATCAAAGTAAAAACAAAACAACTTTTTACTTAAAACCTAGATTGTTTATTTTTCTTTCTACCACCAAAATTGATTCTAAATTTCATGTGTAACCCATTTTCTCTGCAAAAAGTGTAACTCATGCACTCATTCCCCTCATGGAGATTTTATGAGGGCCTCATCATTGAACTTTCTGTTTTCTAATATGTGTACCCTTTTTGCATTGCATCATCAGAAGAAAAACTTCTAATTCACAGTCACCTCTAATTAAGTACTCTTCTGGAACACACCACTGTTCGCTGAATGAAGACCAGATTTCCTTAGAATGACCACTGCAACTTTTTATAATCTGATCTCAGTTCCTCGCTTCATCCGCTACTCATCTCCACCAGCTTTTCATGGTCCTTCCTCATATCTATTCATTTTCTCTGGCTTTTTCCTTGCCTAGGATCTTTTTCTAACTTACAGGTCTGGATAAAAACATAAGTTTTTGGCCTAAGTCTTAAGATTCAGTGCAAATGCTCTTTCTTAATAAAATGCCTCTTATCTTTATACTCTGACCTAATGATTTCTTTTCTTTGGTCATAGAGTGTTCCGTATTTCTATTAAAAGACATCACATTCTACTATAAAGCTATGGATACATCTTTCCAAAAAAGCAGTAGCTATATTTTAAATAAACAGTGACAAAAAATAATTGTGAAGTTCATAAACAAGGTAACCCTGATATGGGAAAATTGTTGGTAAACATATTTGAAAATATTCTTTAGGATATATTTTAATTCCTCCATGTCCCCATACACAACCTGACTCTAAGGAGATAAAACAGAATCTTGTTGCTAAGGGGGAAAAAAACAATTATTTAAACAACAAAGATTTTCTCCATTTCAAGGCGAAAAACTTTCCTAATAAGTTGGTGCTCTTGAGCACAAAAAGATGAAATTAGATATAAGGGGGAGGCACTGAAACCCTTTTCAAACCCACTGAATTCTTACTGAGTGATCACAGTGAGCCAAACTAGCAGAGGATCTTTGTGCCTATTAGTTACATAGAACTCATAAGCCAGGTACTATTTTACTGACTGAATCTGCAGTTTGGCTCTCCACAGTTACTCACACAAAGCTGTAAATATAAAAATGCAAAATGACCATAGGACATTAAAAAGGGCATTCATATTGATGATATGAGAGTATAAAGTAGGAGAAAATCAAAGGATTTGAACAACTTCAAGGCATCTTTCATGTATGCCTAACACACTGCCAGACACAGGTACACACTCTGAAACCTACTTCCAAATAAATCTCTGACTTTCACTTCATTCCTGTAGGAAAGGAGAAACATGTGTCTGTTGGCAAGAGGTTCTTGCTCCATTTGGGTTACTGGCAACCTTTATATGGAGACCATGTGGCAGACTCCATGACATCCTGCAGGGATTTTAGATGTGATATTTGCTGTGCATGTGTCTCTCATGTTTTAGGACAACATTCTGATCACAAACTATTCTCCTTTGTTTCAATTATCACCAAATATTGAGACACATACAGAGGGGAAGGCAGGAGGAGGAGGAGGAAGAGGAGGAGGAAATAGAATAAAATATCTGTAAGTCTCTTATAGGAGAATGTAATTTTTCTCACTTCTCCAGGCAAACAGGATGACTTGGAACAACCGTTACTTTTTCTTTTTTTCACTATGCTCCTCTGCTCTCTACTCTAGGGGCTACACTGTTAAATCAGC
Source organism: Macaca nemestrina (assembly GCF_043159975.1). NCBI lineage: Eukaryota > Metazoa > Chordata > Mammalia > Primates > Cercopithecidae > Macaca > Macaca nemestrina. Next base: position 7,858,306 of record NC_092125.1, on the reverse strand, counting down.
TAAAATACAGAGTGAACGGATCTACTGATAAAACAAAGTCAGCTCTTTGCTGCTTCACCCAGCAAAGGTCACCTTCCCAGTGGCTTTCAGCTTCCCCAGGAAAGTCACAACACTCTCCAAAGCACTCACGTTCCCCCCCCCCCCAGGATGTGTACACAAACTGAGGTGTCTCTAGGAACCTCATCTCCGGTTTCATCTCTAATTGGAAAAGACTGACGGACAGAAGAAATCCCTCAGCAGTTTCCTCCTGGGACCCTGGCTGTGTACATACATCAGCTCCTTAGTGAGAAGCAAAGGAAGACCACTGTTAACCTGGCTTCCTCTCAAGATCCTACAGAAAGAATTGGATAAACCATAGGCTACCTTCTTGCTCTAAATAAGCTCTTCTTCACGTTCACATCTGCTTATTAAATGTAGAGAATCCTCCAGCTGTATCACCTGCTTTCTTTGTTTTTCCGTGTATCCGTAGGCCTGTCTACAACAGCATTACCAAATTGTGTGTCTATTTATTGTCTGTACTTCACCTTGTTCTTTAAAAACTGTGTTTAATATTTACCTACACTATTTGCCTTATGTTTTATTTTTTAAAAACATGGAAGGCCAATTAGAAGGACACATTAAATGTCAACAATTAGCAAATTTCAGAGAATCAAAAATAACAGTAGAAAAAGTAGGATTAAGCCAGGTGTGGTGGATCACACCTGTAGTCCTAGCACTTTGGGAGGCAAAGGTGGGCAGATTGCTTGAGCTCTGGAGCTCAAGGCCAGCCTAGACAACATGGTGAAACCTATCTGGTGCACACTTCTAGTCCCAGCTACTCAGGAGACTGACGTGAGAGGATCACTTGGGCCCAGGAGGTTGAGGCTGCAGTGAGCTGTGATCATGGCACAGCTCCCCAGCCTGGGTGACAGAGTGAGACACTGTCATAAAAAAAGAAAAAAAAATTAAGAAAGAGAGAGAGAAATAAGAAGGAAGGAAGGAAGGAAGGAAGGAAGGAAGGAAGGAAGGAAGCAAGGAAGGAGAAAAAGAAAGGAAGGAAGGAGAAAAAGAAAGGAAGGAAGGAAGAAGGAAGAAGGAAGGAAGGAAGGAAGGAAGGAAGGAAGGAAGGAAGGAAGGAAGGAAGGAAGGAAGGAAGGAAGGAAGGAAGGAAGGAAGGAAAGAAAAAAAACTAAGATCAAGCCATAGGTACAGGCAGGTAATTAGAAATTAGAATACCTGCCATGTAGGCCCTTATACTCTGTTAGAAGCAGGCCATAGGTATCAACTTCTAAACCTCCTGGTGTTTAAGGAAAAATGCCTATAGGAAATATAGCACCTGAAATAAACTTCATCAAACTGTTTATTATGAATGTTTTCATATTACAATGATGAAGGCAATGAACTAAATAGCCTACAGAGTAAAAAAAAAATGTTCTTATGGGATTCCTTTTTAAATAATACATAACAGGCAAGAAGAAAAGCCAACAGTATAAGTTTTCATAATTCAACCAGGTATACGGACATCAGTTGTTACTAGAGTTCCATTATGTGTCATTATTGTAATGACAGAAGTAGCAGCATCAAGAACTAGATCACCACAATACATGTGTCTGAGAGCCTGTATCATTCATTGGAAAATGTGATAAGAATGCGAAAGAATGCTACATCGATAATACTTTTCATGGTGGAAAGAAAAGAAAAGCCACGACTCCAGAGCAAAAGTTAGAAATAATCTAGAATAATGTACGTAGGTATGTTAAGGTTTTATGAGTATACATTTATAGGTATTTTAAAACTCTTATTATTGAAATTCCTATAGGAAAAATAGCTATAATTACAGATCTAAAACTCTTTACTATCCTTTTTCCCAATAAATAATTATGCTTAAAACTCAATTTTTGATAGAAAAAGGTTTCTTAGAGTACAGCTACCACAATATAGTACAGACTGTAAAATAAAGTAACCATATTTTCAAAGCAGAAATAACATATGGCTTGAAAAATAATTATGAATTTGGAAGTTTATTTTTATAAAAGAGTACAATTTATGTACATATTAAATTACATTTGATTTTTACATTTAATGGCTTTTTGGAAAATTTTTATGAAGTCAGGATTGTTACAGAAAAATCTGGAATGTATATTTCACTAGGGGTGGATCCTCTTAAGGACTGTTAAAAAAATGTCTCACCCAAGTTTTTCGTAGGAATCTATTTCTGTTCACATTATTTTTTGATATGTGGTAAGGGATTGTATTTGGCTTCTTGGCTTTGCCACTCGCTAGCAAACTTGTTCCAATCATTTAGCTTCTAGAAAGTTTTATCTCCAAGTGTGCAAAATAAAGGATGACCTGGTCCATTGCATACCCTACACTTTTGTGACTGCGTGGGCTTTTGAGAAGAATACTGCTCACTTGTCCACTTTCAGCCACAGTACAGCTGCTTAGCTACAAGAAACTACAGGCCCAGCTCCACTCCTAACATGGCATTCATATCTGTCCTACTGGACTGGAAATCAGGTCTTCGTACCAATGCAAACTCACATAACCACACTCTGATGGTCAGCACTTTGACCAGGTTAATTTAATCTGTCTAAATTTTAACCTTCTGCCTGTTCACTCCAATAATTTTCACCTTCCCATGACCAGCTGGTATCACGGCTGTCTGTTTTGGTGATTGACAGCTAGGCACTCCAGCATGCTTTTTAATCTCCTAGGCACGGCTACTATCTGGGATGCTTGCTTTAATACTTCACACTGTCTTCTTGTAACACAGCTTCTTAAGGCTTGTGTCTCTATAGAAACATGTCAGAAAATGTTATCTTAACTTGTTACCCCTACCCCCAAATAGATCTACAGTGGGTCATTTCTTTTACAAAAATACTCTGGAAACAAAGTTGATGCTCAGGCAACTGGTCTACCAGGGATAGCATGAATTTTTTTTTTTCTTGTCTACAATACCTATGCACAAACTCGTATCTAGAAATCAACGATAAATGTGAAATGGAAGTCATTACCACTTATCTTCACAAATAATGCTTTCCTTCATTTCCCATATGGGCAACATAAAGGAGTGAAAATAACCATTGTTGTTACACACTTGGTAGGTTTCCATCTTATAAAAAGCCTTCGTATCTGTCAAATGCCAATAACATCCAGTCTATCCTTCCTCATTTCCAACTTTGAGGTCTCATTTATCCCCTACTGTTTTCAGGGGTTGACTGAACTTGTATCCACACCAAAACCTTCCATACCCAAGATACTAGAGAATTACAAACAACCAATAGGGTATTAAGAGAATTACAGAAATTTTGCATATTTACTTCGACAGGATACAAAGATACTATCATTAGAAAAGTGAGAAAAGTCCATTTGAGAGGGAAGAAAAGCATGCTGTCGATAAGATCAGAACGTGTACAATAGTTGATTGCTTATGGAGTTTAAAATTTCCAAAAGCTTTAGAGCCCAGTTATTGCTGCCTGGGAGTCTTCGTAGATGGGATGCCCATCACTAATATTCATATTGGTGGTGATAAAACCTGTCTCCTTCCAGCACTATCCTACACAAAATTGTTCTTCTTGTGATAATTCAACGAAGAGCTAATCCTCTACAAAGGGCTCATTGATATCAGAATACCATATGTTCCCTCTACTGTTATTCCATAAAGACCTTAAAGTGCCTAACCGTCAATAACCACTTAAGAAACAGGTTCTCTTGGGTCCTTAAGTGCTGGATAATGTGGTGCTGTCCTCAGTACTAGGTAAAAGGAAGTTGTGTTTTTTTTTGTTTTTTTTTTTTTTAGCTCTAGGAACTTAGGTGAAATCCTGGAAAACATTTGACAACGTTTCTTGTGTGCTGCTGGTGGATGGATTGTAGATGGATTATAGATATAAAATGTACATGATGGTTTATAACTGGCTTTCCCATTGTATAGCAGCAAGTGCTAATCAGTAAGTCAATAAAAACTTGATGGCAATTTTTCTTTGTTTTTTTCTTTTTTTGAGACGGAGTCTCGCTCTGTCGCCCAGGCTGGAGTGTAGTGGTGCAATTTCGACTCACTGCAAGCCCCGCCTCCTGGATTCAAGCCATTCTCCTGCCTCAGCCTCCCGAGTAGCTGGGACTATAGGCACCCATGCCCGGATAATTTTTTGTATTTTTAGTAGAGATGGAGTTTCACTGTGTTAGCCAGGATGGTCTCGATCTCCTGACCTCGTGATCCGCCTGCCTCGGCCTCCCAAAGTGCTGGGATTACAGGCGTGAGCTACCCCGCCCGGCCCTTGATGGCAATTTCTAATTCAAGTGAGGCCCTATAACTCTCTCAGGATATGATCTGCTGTAAGTGGTAGATGTCACACATCTGAGGGTGAAAGGGAATATATCACATGATCGATCAGATTCAAAAATCAACATGATGAAAAGCCAAATTGAATTTAATAACATGTAATTAAGTAGATTTATATATAAAGCCAGTGTGTGGGTTTAAATAACCCATCACCAACGTAGAACCTGAAGACATACCAGTTACACAGAAGCTTATCTGAAACAAGCCTGAAGTCTCCCATTGACTGCAAGCTCAGTGTGACCTAAAAGTGTAAAGGGGACGATAAAACAGTGAAGCTCTTGAAAATACTCACGCATTAACAGAATTATAGTATCCAGAAAGTGGGCTGTAAAAGTTCCACTGTACACTCTACTAGTCAAGCTACCCCTACAGTTATATTTGTTTATGGAAACTTTTTCACCCTAGAATCTAAAGGCATATATTCTTCCACACCACACAGCAAAACAAAAGCCTGTTTCTCAACAGAGTCTGTGGACTCCAAGAGCGCGGAGGGAGATGTCAGGGGCAAGGGTTGAAAAACTACCTCTTAGGTACTATGTTCACTATTTGAGTGATGCTTTCAATAAGAGCCCAAACCACAACATTATGCAATATGGTCATATAACAAACCTGCACACATACCCCCTAAATCTATTTTTTAAATCCTGTTGGTATTTACATGCAGCATTGATTTTCATTGATCCATTAGTACATCTCTATTTAGCTTGACTTTTCCATGATTCCTATATTAAAGGTGTTCTTCAGTAGAATTTTCCTTCTATTTCTTTAAACTGTTTGCTACAGCAAACATCAAAAGCCAACTAAGGAGGCACTTTAAAAATGCTGCCAACTTCAGATCCTCTCTATCAAAAATGGAAGAAAGACCAATTTAAGAAAGAAGGCATTTCCACTCACTCCCGCATTGCGCTGTTGATTATTGAACTGAAAGTAACCACAAGGTCTGCAAAACCTCTGAACTTCATTTTGAGGAAGAAGAAATGCTAATCGAAATTTACTTAGAATCTATCAAATTTAAAGCACTATTAGAATGATTGAGAGAATGGGCTTAAAAAAACATCTAGGTTTGAATCCTGGCTCTGCTACATGCAACTTAGCTTTGGCATGTTCCTTAACTTCTCCAAATCTGTGAGTAGTTTAAGGATTACGTTATTAATATATAGCATATGTAAAGTGATTAGCACCGTGACTCACATATGGTAAAGGGACAATATGGTTTCACTATTATGTTGCTGCCATTGATATTATATTATTATTACTTACTCATTTGCATACCGTGAGACAAAGTTCAGAATTGAGAGTTAGCAATTGTGTTTGTTATTCTAGTTCTGTATTTACTTACTGGTTACACCTAATGCGGTCTCTCTAACAGGAGAAATGTAAATAAGCCACTATTCAGAGGTAGAGCTTTTGGCAATTTTACTATCAGCTGGAAATGTGACCACGAATGTTTTAGAGAGAAGCAAAATGAGCAATACAGCTTCTATTCAGATATCCAGAGTTAGGGAGGCATAAGGTGATTATTCATTCATTCACAGCAGAAAGATGTATGGTAATGAAGAGATGAAAAATATCCGTGTCACTAGAGAAGCATCAATAACATGCTAAGGGATTTCAGCAGATGCAGGAGGAATTCTGCCGGCCTGGGAATGTTTAACTTGTAATGGACTAAGAGAACAATCAAGTTTCTAAACCTGTACTTTGGCTATTTTCATTGCTGAATCTCCTTTCCACCCACTGCCCCCTTGGCCTCTGTTACAGTCTTTACATTTTTATGAGGTTGACTTTCAAACATTTATTCCAAAGAGCACCGTATAGTTTTTAAAGGTAATCATGCAAGCAACAGTAATGGAAATTGTAAGCACAGGACTGGAGGTAAGTGAAGCATCAGCCAGTTAGGGGCTGTCTAGAGGAGGCCCACAGGAAGGATAATGGATCTGCAAACCACATCATGTGAGATATGATTAAATGAAACAGAAACATTAATCCTGGAAAAAGAAGGCTTAGGGAGGCCATGATTGATGTTTTGGTATAGGTGACGTGATCTTGTGTGAAAGGAGATTAGACACCCTATGTAAATCCAGAAATGTAAATTAGAACCACGGGAAAGAATGCCAGAAAAATAGATTTTATATTAATATAAGGAACTAATTTATAATCATTTGTGGTGTCCAACCAAAACTTCCTCCTGAGGATGTGGACTCCTTCCCACTAAAAGAAGTCATACAGAGGGAGAAAATTCTGGCATGCAGCAGAGGGAGGAGTGAATGAGAAAACTTCCACAGCCCTTTCACAGTCTAAGAGTCCATGAAGTATCTAACACAACGAAACATTTCCTTTTTAGAGAAAACCTAATTAATTGTGGAAAGCTGTTAGGAAAACTTGATTGTGTTTTCTATCTCCCATTTGCATATCTGGAAGCAAACCGAAAGCAGGAACTTACTGGCAGCTTCACCTTCCTTGGCGAGTTTAGTATTATCAATACAGTAAAGCCTCTCAATACTCCACGCAATTTGACATGAACGGAAGGAAGAAAAAAAATTAGAATTCCACCTTCAGAACCACCTAAGAGGGTGTCTGACATTGAACAGGCAATGAACAATGAACAGGCCCATTTCCCCAGCAGCCTTTGTTTTCCCTGCCACCTGCAAGGGATGGAGAGTTTTATTTCACAATGATGAACAGTGATGTGGGGCTGAGCCCTCCACTCTGTCTCCATTCACTCCCCGCCTGGAGGGAAAGGGAGAACAAATACAAGGTCTTATTTTGTTTCTGAAGGGTCTTTCACAGAGAGGAAACGCAGTTGTCGTAGTTCAGAACAGACTTCAAAAACAGATCAATAAACAGCCAGACCCAGGTGCTCCTTAAAGGCATCGACTGCTACAATATTGTCATTTACCCCCCTTAGCTTTTTCTACCACTTTCCTCTCAAGCCCTGCTAGACTACTGGTTTTGATAGAATAACACTCCGCTGGTGAAATGGGATTGTTAAAATGAGAGAAAGGTCACATGTGGAAATTTGCCGTGGGGAATCTAGCGGTAACTAGATGTGTCCCATTTGGGTAATTCCGATTTTTTATTTCGAGTCAGTTAGAAAAGATGTATGCAAAACGACATCCAGATAAGGCCGGGGGATAAGAAGAGACTTCAGCTGGGACAAGAACTACTTTGTGAGGTAGAAAATTGGGGCTGGGTGGGCGGATCATGAGGTCAGGAGATCGAGACCATCCTGGCTAACGCGGTAAAACCCTGTCTCTACTAAAAATACAAAAAACTAGCCGGGCGAGGTGGTGGGTGCCTGCAGTCCCAGCATTTTCGGAGGCAGAGGCGGGTGGATCACGAGGTCAGGAGATCGAGACCATCCTGGCTAACACGGTGAAACCCCGTCTCTACTAAAAATACAAAAAATTAGCCGGGCGAGGTGGCGGCGCCTGTAGTCCCAGCTACTCCGGAGGCTGAGGCAGGAGAATGGCGGGAACCCGGGAGGCGGAGCTTGCAGGGAGCTGAGATCACACCACTGCACTCCAGCCTGGGCGACAGAGCCAGACTCCGTCTCAAAAAAAAAAGTGGGTTCATGTTTCCATATTTATAATCTTGGCTAAGTCTGTAACTGATATTCCTCATTTACCATACACAATGATGATTGCTGTGAGGACTACAAAGAAATAATATCTCCGAAAACACTACGTAAAGTCCAAAACATTGCATAAGTCTTAGATATGGCACTCTTTTACTATGCATAATGGTCATGCTTTGACTGAAATCTCAACAATTTTACAGCGAATTAAGGGAATTCACTGTATTTTCTTATGTTCATTAAGGATATTAAAACTATTTGCATAGATAATATACTCTATTCGCAAGATTATTAAAAAGCAATTTTGAGCTTTAGATACCTTCTTCAGTAGAAAACTTTTCTCTTTATTTTTGCATCTTAGTTGTCTCTTCTTAACAGAAAAATGTTCCTTTGTATTTCCGTATGTTAATAAGTCTCTGTGAAAGTTAGATGACTTCCTTACAAACAGTAATTAATATTATTGTAATAGCAATTATAATATTATAGTTTTATAAACATTGTTTGGTTCTGTGATGTTAAACCAAACTGATATATTGATCTATATGTACATATATATAGTAGATACATACATACATATATGTATGTACGTATATGTACATGCATATGTACATGTATACCTTCAAAGTGTTTTAGTACTCCATCCCTTCCCCAGTAAGGTAAACTAGATATCAAATCCCTACCTAGGATAAGCAGAAAATGGACAAGAAAAGTAAAAGCTTTTTCACAATTCTTAGCTTCTGCACTGAAGTTATGAAGATCGTGGTTAATTAAAAAGTTAGAAATCTTTTTCCCATAAAGAGTAATCAAGATTTCCACTAATCACAAGGCCGGTGGTTGAAATAGCAAGATTCATCCTCAGGCTTGCACTTTCTTGTTGCTGGAGAGCAATGGGGATGGGGAAACTCTTAGTACTAGGGTCCTGGGATTGACTGGGTCATAAAGATCAATCCAGAACATGGGATTCTTTGATCATCTCAGGGATACTCCCCCAGCCTCAATTGCTCAGGGCCTCTGAGCCAGTCCACCTCTCAGAAGAGGAAACCTACTATCCTGCAGGGGCCCATTCCACAGTGAAAGGCTATTAGTTGGAAAGTTCTTTTTACCTTGCAGGGCAATACAGTTGGAAGGGACGACCCAGTAAAACTCCTCCAAAACAGTAGTACCCGCTCAATTCATGAAGTTCTCTTTCCATACTGCAGTTTTATAAAGTCACATAAAAATATCCATGGATTTTTCACCTTCCTTTGAATGCGGTGACCGCTCCTTACCTTTACTAAAGAAATTGCAAGAAAAAAAAATTAGAAAAAAAGAGCATCTCTTGGCAAAAGATCCCATCAGTAATTCTAGTTATAGAATCCCTTCAAGAATCATTAATTGTGTTACGCAAAGACTTTTTAAATAAACGCGAATACAGAATAAACCAAATATTTATTTCTGCAAGCATCATTACATTCTGACATATTAGAAGTCATTAACAATCAGCAGGCAAGGGCACTGGGTTCTGCCAGTTTAATGTTCTAAACAATCAAAAATAATATCCATGGGGCAATTAATTTGCTGCACATTGATTATTCCAATCTCCACACTAATAAGTGGGGCTAACCCAAGTAAAATCAAAACAGCACAGCAAGAAACTACAGACTGATCCCACTTGTAAAGGGGAGCCTGTAACCTTGAGAGATGAATTATATCTCCTAAGTTACATGGGAGAAGAGGAAGTTATTCCAGCACCCTAAATGGTATCTTAAGAACTTAGCATGATCCTTACATCCACTATACCCCTTTCACACACAGAGATACATGAACATTTCACAAAGTTAAGAATTAAGATTCAACAGAATGTCCAAATCAAGCCCCTAGTAATAATGTCAGGACCAGGCTCTTTGGATTAGTCCTATGTACTTTCCACTCTGTGGGCAATTAAATGGATGTTTAATGATCCTGGAATTGGAGAAAATAATTTCTATTAATTAAACAAGTTCCACAGCAAACTGCAAAACTGCCACTTTTCTCTGGATCTGAGGAACTACTTATTAATAAAATATTAGTGAACCAATGTATCAAATCTGTTGTTAAAATGTTATCCACAATTCTAACCCTTTCTCCCTTCATACATTCTTTAATCTGTCAGGCATTTAATAAATATCCACTAAATTTATCAAGTGATGTGTTGGTCCTATTGGAACACGCAAAAATCACAGAGAGATTCTGTTCTTAAAGAGCTCAAAAGATTTTCACACACACACACACACACACACACACACACACACACACACGCAGAGTGATGTGCTGGTAGATGCTCTTCATCAACCAGTTTTCCAGGGCCTGTGGAGGAGCCTTGATTTATAGCACTTGCCAATTCTCATGATATAAATACTCCTACCATGGCTAATTTCAATTTTTCAACATCAATGTGGGGTTGTGGATTCAGGGAGATATACAAAACTGTCTAAACTGGCTCTAGCGCACCACCACTGATATACTGCTGATATGAGAGTGTGTGTGTATGTGTATGTTTCACCATATAAAAGAACTAATCAAATATTTTAGAGTTGTTATGTTAGAGTAGTGTGATTGTGATTGCTTCTTTTTTTTATAGCATCCAACATTTTTTATGAAGATTTTTTTTAAAGATAAGTACTAGTAGCAAGATTCTTATCCCAGACCACTTTTTCTACATAGCCTTGGTATAACCAAAATTATCTGAGGAATAGAGAGGCTAAAATATTTTGATGGCACATCAGATTAGCTTTAGAGCCACATGTCACAGTAGAAGTAAGAAAGGAAATGCTGTACAGAGTGTCCAACTTCTAAGAGGCATCATCAGACTTCACTTAGCCCTAAGCCTTCCTGAGGCTATGTAACCATGTAACCATGTGACTACCTAAATCTTACAAAATATATTTGCAGAGCATGCCACCTCCACACATTCCTAATATTTTGAAATGTTCAATCATAGGATGTATGTGGAAGAAGGGGAGGAAGTAGAAACTAAGAGATGGATAATCCCTAAAATATAGGAATCCAGACAGAAATATTATTGCTTCTGCAGAAACCCTAGGACAGGATTGAATGACTCACCACCTGTTTGGTTTTATGGTTAAATTTCAACAGCGTCTGCAGCTGTAACTCGTGCTTCCTCCTTCGGCTTTCTTAACACACAGATGTACTTTGTTTTGGAACCAAATATCTTTGCCCCATTGCAGAAACTCTTTTCTTTCTTAGAATTATATAAATGATTAACCCTGTAATCTTCAATGTTATTTATTATCATTTTTAATGTAAAGAAGTGGAAGTTTTGTGGAGGGAAAATAAAACGCCTTATTGCTTGTATAATGTTTTAACATTTATGAAGCAATTGTATGTAACTCATCACAGTTGTCACAATAATTCTCTGGAATAGGATATTCCTGGCACCTTCATACGTGAAGTTAAAGAGGCTCAGAGAGTTTAAAAGACTCAATCAAGTTCACAAAGCCACACAGACTGGTCACTCACTGCCTTAAACACATGGGCTTCAGATTCCATATTCCAACCCAGTAGGGAAGTAGCTTGGTACAGCTTAGAGAAAAACAAGATGTGGAGTTAGGTAGGCTGGATTTCAAATCTTGACACCACCATTTTCCATCTGTGTGATCTTGGGCAAAATCCTTACACTTTCTAGGCCTCGTTTTCCTCATTTGTCGCATGGAGAGATGAAACTCACCTTACTGGACTGTTAGGAAAATCAAACAAAATAAAATCTGGCATCAGATGGGTTCTCAAAACATTTATCTTCCCTTTTCTACCATTCTGTACTCCATTGTTCATGCCTCTTGTCCTTGTACCATCCTTAGTTCAAACACACTCATTTTGTTTCTTGCCCTGTCTCGAACGGCCTCTCCAGTTGAACAACCAGAAGTTGGACAGTCGTTTAGTGCACAGTGTGTTCTACCAGAGTACAGTGCTGTAGCAAGAATTAGACCCCACACAATTGGGAAATCAGGGAATCACCGTAGTCCAACATGGAAGCCCCACTGGTTCCTGCACCATTTTTCTTGGCATACTGTATGTTGTGCCACCAAGACACAGCAGCTGAACACAAAACACACACAGCTAGGAGGATGGACAAGTCATACAGAGATACAGTACTGAACACGCTGCCCACTATACCACGCTCTTTCTCTTGGCTCCATCTCGCTAAATGCACGGTTTCAAAAGTATTTATTGCACATTTCAATGCACAAAACAAACAAGCAAACACTCAAGAAGGAGCCAGAACCATTTTATACTAAGCCTGTCACTGCTCCTCCACCTGCAAATTCTGGTGCCAATGCCCCTCTGACTTCGTTTTCATAATTCAGGTAACTCAGTACTTCCATACATACTCTTCCGCCAAGCTACCTTCGCCTTCAATTTCAAAGGTAAACTCTTTTATTTACTGGATTATTTATTTGTGGGGACACTAACATGTTCTTATAGTTGTGCTAGTATTTCTCATAAGCTCACTATTGTTTTGGTTAGTGCTTAATTATAACGTTAAATATTTTGAGTGTTTAAAGTGTTTTGAGTGATCTGTTCCAATTCTATTTTCCTCAAAACGTCAGTTATTTTTAGTGAGCGATTTTTCAGAATGTGAGATTTTAAAAAGGAATACATGCATTAAGTGATGGTAGAAATGCTCATATTTTGCTTTGTTGTGTGGATATCTTTTATATATTGAGGCACCACAAATTGATGTGCTTATTTGACTCTGTGAAAATCCAGCTCAGGAGGAACTCGTCTCCATGGTTAAGAATGTACAATTTCCACCAAAGATAGTACCAAGGGGAGAAATTCATACTGCTTTTCATAAATATGCTAAACCAAATGATTCTAAACATAAAATAGTGTATCCAATATAGCATTGAAATAAATCTATCCCGTACTGGCCTGTCTCTACAACTTTAAGCAGCTTTTGCTTTCTTATGTAAAAGCATTCCATTTTTAAATCAGCTAAACTTCCAAGCAAGCAAAGACATTACAAGAAAAGCTTCTTCAGCTACAGAACCTGTCACATGAGGAACCAATTTCCAGGGTAAGAAAATAAGCTCAAATATTTTTTTAAAAAAATGTTTCCTCTTACCCCTAGCATACTGAGCTGGCAGTATAATGAATCAGAACATTTTCATTTGCATTTATTCTTTGACATGGGCAAATGACAACCTTTCCAGGCTTTCACTGTAGGAAAATGGCAATTTTAAAAACTTGAATAACTATCCTATTAATTCTATGAGGTTGTTATAAGACATATATATAGTATATTATATACAAATATATGTTTATATCTTATATATTATATATACTGGAAATTACTTGTAAATCTGTTTGTCCTTCAATCTCGAGATTGTGCAGTACTCTGATAAAGAATATATTATCATCATCACTGATTCTTTATCCCCAGTTGCTTTTAGTAAATTGCCTTGCACATAATAATTTTTTTTAAGTTCTGGGATACACATGTAGGACGTGCAGATTTGTTACCCAGGTGAATGTGTGCCACGGTGGTTTGCTGCACCTATCAACCCATCACCTAGGTATTAAGCCCAATGTGCATTAGCTATTTATCCTGATGCTCTCTCTCCCCCAACCCCAACAGGCCCCAGTGTGTGTTGTTCCCCTCCCTGTGTCCACGTGTTCTCATTGTTCAGTCCCACTTATAAGTGAGAACATGCAATGTTTAGTTTTCTGTTCCTGTGTTAGTTTGCTGAGATTGATGGCTTCCAGCTCTGTCCATGCCCCTGCAAAGGACATGATCTCATTCATTTTGAAGGCTGCGTAGTATTCCATGGTGTATACATACCACATTTTCTTTATCCAGTCTATCACTGATGGGCATTTGGGTTGATTCCATGTCTTTGCTACTGTGAATAGGCCTTGCATACAATAATTATTCGATAAATGTTTGCTACATTAAATTGAACCATATGCATAATTAATCAAAGTCAGAGTCTCGCTGTTAAGTTGTTTAAAGGAAACATGAAAACCCATGATGCAATAAATACTTTTCAGTTGTTAAAGGAAATTTATTTCTAGAGAGCAAATAGATTGCTCTTAAAAGGCACTGGATATGGATGCTGAACTGGTTAAAATTCGTTTTGGATGCAAGTGACAGAAAACACACATTGTAATATCTTAAAGAAAATATAAGCAATTTTTCTGTAGCAAAGAAGTTTATGTAGGCAGGTCAGGTATGGTGACCCTGTAATCATCAGGGACCATTGTTGTTCTACCATCGTAAACTCTCAGCTTTTATATCCTGGCCAAGATGATTGCATTCTAGCCAGCAAAAAATACAAAAGAAAAAAAAAAAAAAAAAAGAAAGGTGCATGCCTTTTTTTTAAGAGCACTTTCTGAATATTACATTCCAGCTGTTCACATCCCATTGGCTGGAATATATCATCTTGCCATGCCTAGCTGTGTAGGAGCCTAGGAGATATAATCTTTATTCTGATGGCCATGTGCCTAGATAAATGGTGAGTGCCATTACTACAGAAAAAGAGGAAAAAAATACCAAGGACAGAAAGGTTTATAACAGTTTTATAAATTGACAGTGAGCTTTGAGTCAAATCAATACAGAGCAAGTAAATTAATTTGTTTCTAATAAACTTTCAGGGCAAGACCATCACATGTGTTTTAAGGATGTAGATAATTCTAGTTAATGAGGAGAGTTAGAACCTATTTCCAACAGATAAACTGCGCTTGTTGGAATCCATTCAAATTTCCATCCCTAATGATCTGTACTAAAACTTAACACTAAGCCACACCACATCGATTAAAAGAAATATGATGAAAAGAATGCATAACTGCCTAAGATTTCAGGTGAAAGGAGAGAGCTAGTTGAAATCATCTTTTCACACAAAACTAAGTGAATGATAACTTTTCTGGTTATAATCAAATACATCTCTCTTCTTATCCTCAGAAGAGAGGGAATGCTGTGTAGTCACTAATGCTGTCCAAACTTAAGTGCATTGGGAATAAAAGGATGGGGAGACTAAACAAAGCCAAAGAAAGAAAAAAATACTAAAATAATTCTGAGAGCATCTGGGATATTCCTTAAAGCATTTATAAGATTCTTCAGGAGCTACGGGTAGCTTCCCCCATCCGAAAACTCCAAAAGCAGTTATTTCATAGATCTAAAACAACTAAAACCGAATTTATTTTCACTGTACTCTTATTGTAATATTTTTCTTAATTAAGCTTCATCACTATCATCACCCAAAAGGGTCAATTATTGAGGTTTCATTCAAACTAAAACCCTGAAAGCTAAGGATGGAAAGATAAGAATAAGCAAAAGGTAAGAGAAACATTCAAATGGAAAGAAGATAAAAGAAAAATAAATTAGAAGAAAAAGAAAACAGTAGATAGTGACTCAGAGAAGTAGAGGCTGAATTTGGAGGAAAATAGAAGTAAGAAAGTAAAGGAGAGAGAGATGAAGCCAAGAGCAAAAGCACTAGTGACAGAAGGGGTTACATACAAAGAGAACGAAAGGCAAAGAGGCTATTTTAGCACGGAGTTGGAAATCCTCTTACAGGACTGGGACGGCCACGAAGGTCTCTGAAATGGGGGGCACCCTCTAGGCACATTATTCAGCAGGAGAAACTGTATTCAAATTTAACCATCATCTGGAGGACATCAAGCCCTATTTTTATGCGATCCTGATTTTCCATATTAAAACGCAAAAGCTCATGGAGGTATTCCACCCCAGTTACACAATCACGAAATGGTAGAAACGGTTTGGTTTCTTCTGTCATCGAATTTAATCCTTACAACATCATTGTGAAGCAGAAAGTATTATCCCTACTTCCCATGGAGGCTGAGAGAGAGAGAAACTGACTTGTCCAAGATTATCTTGAACAATGTGAGTCCCAGGTCTGCAACTTACTCGGTATGTTGTGGAAAAGTCACTGAGCCTCCATAAAAGTCATCTGTAAAGTGAAAATAATTAATAACAAGTCCACAGGTTTTCATATATAAATGGGAATATATATATACATAGATGTAAAATACTTGGTAAAATGAAAAACATAATTTGTCATATTTACTAAAACTAAAATGTTCAGTGTAAAAAGCTATATGGAGTTTACCTGCTTCTTGTCCTTTAAACTATTAAGACTGAAAATGGTGGAAAAGGGGAAGGAGAAGATGGAAAAGGAAGGAAGAAAGGAAGTAAAAGGGAAGGAAGGAGAAAGGGAAAGAGAGAGAAAGAGAGGAAGACAGGGAAACAGACAAACCCAGTAACAATGGCTAACACTGTGTATTTATTGTGTGCCAGGTCCTGTACTAAGCCTTTGCTCATTTAATCACCATAGTAACTCTAAGGCAGGTACTGTTATTATCCCAGTTTGCAAATAGGGAAAGTGAGCCTTGAAGAGGTTTAGTAACTTGACCAATTCATACAGCTGGTTAGTGAGAGAGCCTGGATTCAAATATTCAAATCCACACAGGTACAAGTAGATACTCTTCAACTCTGTTTGTTTGTTTGTTTGTTTGTTTGTTTGTTTTTCTTGAGACAGGGTCTCACTCTGTCACCCAGGCTAGAATGCAGTGGTGCAATCTCAGCTCACTGCAACTTCCACCACCCGGGTTCAAGCAATTCTTCTGCTTCAGAACCCTCCCGAGTAGCTGAAATTACAGGCACGTACCACCACGCCCGTCCAATTTTGTATTTTTTGTAAAGATGTGGCCTCACCATGTTGGCCAGGCTGGTCTCAAACTCCTGACCTCAAGTGATCTGCCCGCCCCAGCCTTCCAAAGTGCTGGGATTACAGGTATAAGCCACCACACCTGGTCTCTGGTACTCTTCAATTCTTATACTACCTGGATATTAGTCAGCTAGAAATAACAGTCCAATGGGAAAGAGGAAATATAAAAATCTCACTATAAAAGCAGGAATAGGAAAATATTAGGCCCATCAGCACACCAGCAGCTAAAAATATTATCCCTAGCCAGAGATTTAGCACATGTTATTTTAATGTCCAGTGGCAATGAAGGAGATCTCAGTAAATGAGAGTAACATTAGTTACCCTGATAAGGTCAAATGGGTGCTGCAAGAAGGGAAAAAACCTCCATGAGATTATTTCAATTGCTAATGAAATTGCATATCAGCCTTTGGAGCTGAGTTCATCTTTCCTCAGTGGATAGTGAGCTAATAAGCAAATGTAAAAAGCAATTACAAAATTTACAAAGACTTTAAAGACCTCCCCATGATCAAAAAGCTAGCTCAGAAATTTCAACAAAAATGTCAACAGAGTTTTGGATAGACAGAAATCTTAGTGGTTGTACGGTCCATAGACCAAAGCCCTTCCTAACTGCAGACAATCCGACCTGCCTTTAAAAGTTGATAGATTGTCCAAAGAATATATATAAATGCCAATGAGCACTTGAAAAAATGCTCCATCATTAGGGAAATGTGAATCAAAATCACAATGAGATACCACTTCACATCCATTAGGATGACTATTACCAAAGAAACAGAAAACAGCAAGTGTTGGTGAGCGTGTGGAGAAATCAGAACCTCTGTGTGCTGCTGGTGGAGATGTCAAACAGTGCAGCCACTGGAGAACACGGTATGGCAGTTCCTCAAAAAATTAAAAGTACAAGCTGGGCGCGGTGGCTCATGCCTGCAATCCCAGCACTTTGGGAGGCCAAGGCAAGCGGATCACAAGGTCAGGAGATCGAGACCATCCTGGCTAACACAGTGAAACCCCATCTCTATTAAAAATATAAAAAATTAGCTGGGCGTGGTGGCAGGCGCCTGCAGTCCCAGCTACTCGGGAGGCTGAGGCAGGAGAATGGCATGAACCTGGGAGGCGGAGCTTGCAGTGAGCCGAGACCGCGCCACTGCACTCCAGCCTGGGCTACAGAGCGAGACTCTGTCTCAAAAAAGTAAATAAATAAAATAAAATAAAATAAATAAAAATTAAAAGTACAATTACCAGGTGATCCAGCAATCCCACTTTTGGGTGTACACCAAAAGAACCGACAGCAGAGACTCAACACAGATATTTGTATATCCATATTCACTGCACTATTATATACAATAGTCAAGGGTAGAAGTATCCCAACTGCCCGTTGTTAAATGAATAAACAAAATGCAGTAAATACATTCAAAGGAATATTATTCAGCCTTTAAAAAGGAAAAAATTCTGGCACATGTTACAACATGGATGAACCTTGAGGATGTTACGCTAGGGAAATAAGCCAGAATAAAAGAAGAAATACTGCATATTTCTGCTTATATGAGGTACCTAGAGCAGTTTAATTCATAGGGACAGAAAGTCAAATGGTGATTGCAATGAGGATGGTAGGGGAATGGGAAATTACTGTCCAACAGGTACGGAGTTTCAGATTGGGAAGATTAAGTTCTGGAGATCGATGATGATAATGGTCGCACAAGAATGTGAAGTGTACTTAATGTCATTGAACTGTGCACTTAAATATAGCTAAAATGGTACGTCTTATGATATATATTTTTACCACAATAGAAAAACAAAAAAAGAAAAAGTAAAGAACAACAGACTTCTTTGTGTAAATATGAAAAAAAAATTAAAGCACATTGAGTAAGATGTGTCAGTAACCTAAGGACCCAAGACAAATCATAGAGTATTTTTATTTACCTTTTTATATAACTTTATCTTCTTTAAAAGTGCCTTACGTACATACTAAAAAAAATTTATATCCTAAATGATATATGGCATTTGCTTCAAAATAATCAACTGGGGCATAGAGGAAGTGGGAAAGCAGAAATGAAACAAGATTTACTTGTGGTGAATCATTGTTGACACCATGTGATAGATGTATGGAAGTTCTTTATATTCTTTTCTCCACTCTTGTATTTGTTTGAACTATGTCACAATGAAAAATTTTAAATACTGCTTTATATTTACCATATAAAACGGTTTTGAACAAAATATCAAGCCACTGGAGAGCAGCAAATTCTAAAATAAGATGAAGAAACTTTTTAAAAGAAAATATTCCTTAGATGTTATCACTTCCATTTGCAGGGAAATCCATGTCCCTTTTCTGGACAATTATAATGAACAGTTAACAGACGCTGAAGAAATGTTACTTATACAAGTTTTACATGCACTGTTCACGTAATACTAACAATATCCCATTTTACAGATGTGGAAACTCAGACTCAAAGAGGTAAAGTAACTGGATTCATGTTAAGTGCATTTTAATCCAGACAGTCTGGCTACAAGCCCTTCAGCTTAACAAGTACATTTCTTGAATTACAAGGGTATTTTTTTCTTCTTTCTTGCTAGCCAGTTTAGATAGCCTCAACAATCCTGAGTTGTCAGAATTAGAAAAGCCTGATTGAGAACCCATGAAAAGAGATATTTTGTTTTTTAAGGGATATGATCAATACCTTTGCCTCATCTGTCACAGTAAATCCCTGAGGAGTTTCAACATGAGCTTAGCTCAATTTAGTTCATTCACTAAGCACCTGCTAAGTGTCAGAGGCTGTTAAACCTTGGGTACTGTGCTACGTACTCAGATACCCAGAGGAATATAAATTATTCTATTATAAAGACGCATTCATGCGAATGTTCACTGCAGCACTGTTCACAATAACAAAGACACGGAATTAACCTAAATGCCCATTAATAACAGATTGGATAAAGAAAAATGTGGTATATACACACCATGGAATACTATGCAGCCACAACAAAGAACAAGATCATGTCTTTTGTGGGAACATGGAAGTAGCTGGAAGCCATTATCCTCAGCACACTAATGCAGCAGCAGAAAACCAAACAGTGTATATTCTTCCTTGTAAGTGGGAGTTAGATGATGAGAACACATGGACACATAGAAGGGAACAACACACATTGAGGCCGATCGGAGGGTGGAGGATGGGAGAGAGGAGAGGATCAGGAAAAGTAACTATTGGGTTATAACTATGCTTAATAACTGAGTGATGAAATAATCTGTACAACAAACCCCCATGACATGGGTTTACCTATATATCAAACCTGCACATGTGCCCCAGAACCTAAAATAAAAGTTTAAAAAGGTAGACAGTGAACTACGCCATGATACTGTATTGAAAACTAAAGTATAATCATGAAGGTGGAATACCAGAATTCCGTGAGAAGAGTTTTTATAAAGGTACAAACAAAAATATTAATGATTGTATATTTATCCGGAAATACCTACATTTCTTAATGCCTATTTTTCTATTATAAAAGTGAGTAAAATGAATATTGCTCCTACTTAAAAGATAAATTGAATTAGAGACTAATGAAATATAAACTGCAAGGCCTGGCATGGCATCTTGGGGAAGAAAAAATTCCAAATTCCAATTTCCAAATCAAAGAAGCAACAAATGACAATAAAAAATTTAATACTTAAGGCCAGGCACGTCGACTCACACCTGTAATCCCAGCACTTTGGGAGGCCGAGGTGGGCAGATTACGAGGTCAGGAGATCAAGACCATCCTGGCCAACATGGTGAAACCCCGTATCTACTAAAATATAAAAAATTAGCCAGGCATGGTGGTGCACGCCTGTAACCCCAGCTACTTGGGAGGCTGAGGCAGGAGAATCACTTGAACCCAGGAGGCAGAGATTGCAGTGAGCCGAGATCGTGCCACTGCACTCCAGCCTGGCAACGGAGCGAGACTCCATCTCAAAAATAAAAGAAAATAAATACTTAAATGTTTCTATTTTTCAACTTGCAGAGTTTGAATACAAATGTAAAACATACTTAAAATATGTGTTTCTATTACATTATGTGCTATCAGAGAGCAATAAAAATAAAATGTGATAAAAAAAGAACTGCCAACAGAAAATGGAGGTTAACGTAATATTTATTTTAGAAACCAGAAAACCAAAAATAAATAACTTATATCAGTCAGTTCTTCCTCTTTCATGGCATTAATCACCCTGTGATGAGTTGCTTGACATCTGTGTTTGCCATGGTAAACTAAGCCCCGTGATGGCTCAGACCTGTCTGCACCGTCCGAAACTCTATCATCAGTGCTTACCATATACATAGCTACCCCATACACAGCCAAGGCCAAATGCATATGTAATGAATGGACTTCAATTCTGAATGTCCTGTCCATTCACTCATTTATCTAGAGAGCAACACAGTAAAGAGGCAAGAGTAGGAACTTTGGACCAGGCATTCATTCACTATTTTATTCATTCATTCATGCATCTATGCAACCAATATTTGAGGACACCTATTTTGTGCCATTGTCCTGGGTCCTGAGACACTGCAGTGAAAAACAGGTGTTTCCAGCCTCATATAGCTCGACAGTTCTCCCACTAATCTTGGGAAGTCATTCAGTCTGCATAAGTTGGTTTTCAGCTGTTTTTTTTTTTTTTTTTTTAGAAAAATAGAATACTAATAACCAATGTGGAAGATTATTTTAAAGAAAACAAGTCATATACAAAATGGACCTGGCACATGGTAAGTAAACACTCAATAATTAACAATCAATCAAAAGCCTAAAAACAAAATATCAAATATAAAATGTAGAACCAGTGACAAATGACATTGATTTCCAGAGCAAATGCACCTAGAAAAGTTCAAAGAGAAAAAACATTGTAATAATATTAATTATGTGTTAATAGCCATATTAGTATGAATCTGTTCTCTCTATATGGTATCCAATTTCTTCAAAATCCTTTGGTGTACACCGTCTTAAGTATTAACAACGAAAAATGTCCATAGATTTCTGTACTAGAGAAAAAAATTTCTACGAAACCAGTTTGGCTGACATGGAGAGCTTTTGTGGACAATGAAGGTCATGTAGATTTGTATTGTTCTTGACATCTTCTAGCAATGAGTAAATGGGGGAAATCATGTCAGCTGGGCTTCTAAATGACCTACAGCCATGGGGACACACAGCAAGCAGAGGAAGACTTGGTCAGGAAGCATTTTGCAAAGATGGCTTTTGCAAGGACACTTAGGGAGGTTGAGACACATGCCCAGGCTTACGTAGCTACTCAGGGGTGGGGTCAGAATTCACATCCAGCTCTTCTGACTCGGAGTCCTTTGACCCTTCATGACTACTACCTCCGCATGGGCTATCGTCCTCCTTTAGAAGTTCAGATACATAGGTAACAGAAGGGAGCTTATAAAAAATAGATTCCTTTTATACCTCAATTTAAAATTCTCAGAAAGAGTTCTAAACACTTTAAATCCCTTTTACCCAGAAGCTTCCGGTTTTTGCTCAGTCTTGTTAGGAATTGGAGTGGCTGTGATACATCTCTGAGATGCTATGAAATAGAGATGAATTGAAATACTTTCAACATCAGCAAATCATCTGAGGCCCCATAAACACCCTGCACAGTACATTCATGGTACATGCAGGCCTTTGTCTTACTGAAAGACAACCTATGTCATCTGATGTTAGGAGAGCCACTCACTTCAGACCACTGAAAGTTTCAAAAAAAGAGAAAAAAAGTCATAAACCAAGTAAATATTCAGTGTCATTTACCATGATATCTACCATTTCCTTACGAGGCCATGGTCTGTGGTCTTCCTTTAAAACTTTTGTTGTATTCTCTCGGAAAAGAAATCATTTGTTGAGCTCTACTTTGTTTTAAGCACTGTATGCAATTTTTAAGCTAAGTATAGCATATTTTTTTGTCTCTTTTCTTGGACTTGATGCTATTTGTTCAAACTCCTTTACTTCCTATCACTGTGCTGTCCAATCCAATGGCCACTAGCCACCAAGACTATTTACAGTTAGATTTGAATTAACTAAAAGTAAATATAATTTAAAATCCAGGTCCTCAATAACACTCACCACATTTCAGGTGTTCAGTTACCTCACGTGGCGGGTGGCTACTATATTAGGCAGTGCGCACATAGAACATTTCTGTCATGATAGAAAGTTCTATTGGACTGCATCGCCATAGGGCATCAAATCTAGGACTTCCATCTAAGATCAGATATGAACAGAATGACCACCAGAATAGGTCAGACTAAGTTCCCAACCTTATCATTCCTGGGTTCCAAGAGCTAAACTACAGGTCAGAGGACAAAAGCATCTAATCTATTTAGAGTGGTTGACTAGACATCCTGGTATAATCCACGATGTCCGTGAAGCAACCAGGATGCTGATTATTTACTGACACTAAATTACAAACACAAAGTCTTAGTGAATTTATTGACAGAGAAAGAAAGAGAGGCCACAGAAAGATAAATACATAAAGACCTGAATTCAAGCTGTGTGACTTCAGGCAAATTGTGTTACTTCTCTGATCCTAAATTTCATAATCTGCAAAATGAAAAAGTAGATAAACTCTGAGTTTCCTTTCACCTCTGAAATTCCCAGATTCTAAGGCTTTATATAGCTTGCATAATATCCAAGGAACTGTGCAGACTTCCAAGATATATAAGACAAGACTCCAAAGACTTTCCCATTAATGAGTAGAGGAAGCTAGCTACATAGGACTAAACAATATAAGACAGGACATTGTAAGTATCATAAAAATGGTATTACCAACGCATCCTACAGAATCTCCCTCTTTATTCCACCAGAAAAAAAATGACTGGAGGTAGTGAAAACATTCACTTTTCTTTCATTATCAAAACATATGGTAGCATATGGTACCACACCTGGCAAGTACCTGATGTTTAACAATTTTTGTTATATAATAGTAATAAGATAATAATGATAATAATAATATTAATTATACCAGCAGTCATTTATTGGAAACCTAATATAGATTAGGTTCTATGCAAGACACTTTCCCCAGGCTATCCCATTTGAGCATCAAACAGCCCTATGAAGAAAAGATTAAAACATTTTTTATGTTTCATCACTTTATAGATTTAAAAAAACTGCAGAGAAACGAGTTAGGTCGCCACACCACAGCCACACAACGAAACAGTGGCAGAGCTGAGATTTAAAACCAAGACTTCCCAATTCTAGCACACATGCTTCCTCCATTTCCACCCATTGTCTCCTTAAGAAAACTTCTACTTGTTAATCACCAGAAAGGCTCAGAGATAAGAAGGCTCTCAAACTTTTTGGGAACCCAACTAATTTCATAAAATTGCCATTTCTTATATATTTTTCCAGAAGACAAAATAACAATTTATCTTTCTAGATAGGCCACTCGGCCAAAATATTTTCTAGTCGAGACCAGGTGGCAATTTCAATGGAGCTAGAATTGAGTTCACGATTGTCTGTTAGTGTTCCAAGGTCCTGAGACTTTTGTTAATTAGACACAAGACAAAAGGGTGTTAAAAAGAAGCCCAGTTACATTTGCATTGCTGTGGGCAAATGGCAGAAAGAAGCGGGCCTTTGTTTCCTAAGGAACTGGGCACCCACTCTATCATTTACAATCATTTTATAATTAGGTTGATATTTAGTAGGATAGAAGCCTGCATAACCCTCATATCCATAAGCCTCCTTATCATTGTCATGAAGTGGAAAGCGAGAGCCAATTATTTTTGCTGCTTGTTTTCCACAATCCTGTTTTCAAAGAGACTTAACATTAAAGTCACTAAACTGTCCAAATTCAAAATATTTCCACATTCTCCCCAGTGATCACATTCTGTCACCCACACTTCCTAAAAATACTCCGCTTTCCATCACTCACTAGAACCACAGAGGCTATTAGAAGGTAATAAAATCCCTCGAGGACTTCTCTTCTGCACATCCGCACTTTCCTCTGATCAATTAGATTCAGGGAGATTGGAAGTGGGAAACAAAAGAAATAAAATTCAGGCCACAAATCCTTATCGTAATCCCACAAATAGCACTGACAAACAACAACTGGTGAGGAAAGAGCTCAACCCTGGAAGACTCTCCGGCTCTAAACTCAATTATTATGCAAAATGCATCATTAAATTATTACTCATAAAATCCTTCTATCTACTTCTCATCAAGAAATATCATCATGGAAATATCAATGATGGTCCTATCTTATCTCAGGGCACATGTCAGTATTAGTATCACTGAGGAAAAAACAGGTCTGAATATGTTTAGGGTAGACAACATCCCTTGGTCCAGAAAGTTTCTTTCAAATAATCTGATTTACAAAAGACATTGCTTTTAAAACTTTTTCAAAAATGGCAAGATACTTCTCTCAGTGCCTGCCTCCCATCTGAGCCCTTAATTTAGAAATCTGAGGGCTTAAAAGGACCATGCCTTTCATAATGATCTTTTACACACATTCCTTCCTTTTCTAGGGGGTCTTTGTCTTGTTGTCCCTTGTACATATTCCTCACTCTGCTAACATGTAGTAAACCCAGACGGATTAAGACTACTAAGGTTCAAAAATATTAAAGATCAACTTAGGCATGGTGGTGCATGCCTATAATCCCAGCTACTCAGAAGGCTAAAGCAGGAGGATCACTTGAGCCCAAGAGTTCAAGACCAACCTGGCCAATATAATGAGAACCCATCTAAAAAAAAAAAAAAAAAGGTCAAAGATTATTTTTCACAACGGGGATTTAGGGGAGAAATATTGACACCCTCAGGGTTGACCAGATGGGCAGTACTGCACTGACAAATCCACTGAGTTAATGTAGAAAATGTCAGCTAGCTCAACGCTGAGAGACTACTAATGTCTGTGGCCCAGTCTCTTCCAAAGAAGAAATCAAGTCACTCCTCTTTCTGGCAAGTATGTCTCCTCTCACAGAACAGGCTGACTTCAGAAGAAGCTTTCAAAGACAATGCTTGGGTCAAGTCAATCAGCATTTAAGTACTCTTCCTGGTTGGGTGATAGCTCTCACTGTGACTTCATATAAGAAAAGCCAGTGGTCTCGCCTTGGTCTTCAAGAATGGAGCAGTCACGGCTGGGTGCTGTGGCTCATGCCTGTAATCTCAGCAGTATAGGAGGCTGAGGGAGGAGGATCACTTGAGCCCCGGAGTTCAAGACCACCCTGGGCAGCATAGTGAGACCCCATCTCTAGAAAAAAACAAAAAAATTAGCCAAGCATCATGGCACCCACCTGTAGTCCCAGCTACTCAGGAGGCTGAGGTGGGAAGATAGCTTGAGCCTAGGAGTTCAAGGTTAAAGTGAACTATGATTGCACCACTGCACTCCAGCCTGGCCAACAGAGCAAGACCCTGACTTTAAAAAAAAAAAAAAAACAGAATGGAGCCACCTTAACCCTAAAATAATAACCTTTTGCCACTACCACCATATGATACCATATTTGAAAGATTTATCCAGGCACCTGAGCTTCACAGGTAACAAGGCTGTCACCTCTTCTCTTCCCCAAAAGGCATTGTTTCCTCCTTTACGACTAAATAAACAGTGCAACTTATGTCTTCAACTTTAAGTCAGGTTTGAAATGAAAAAAATGAAAACAAACAAATGCAAAGCAAGCGACTATATAAGGATGAAGAGACAGGAGAGGAGAATGGAGGAGAGAATGGGAGTAGGAGAAAGGTAAGGGGAAGAAGGAGATGGGGGAGGAACAGTGAACTTGGTAAGTTTGCTATTTCCAAAACCATGTTTACTGCAGTAAGATAATGAATGAGGAAAACATTTTCATTTTCTTTTCTGACAGCTTGAGCATAAATGATTGCTGCAATAATATCAGAAATTTATGAGCATTTTGAGGAGTCTTACGAGTGAGAAGCTAGCAATCCAGCCAGTTTGAAGCTCTGGCTTCAAGGTGCCCTAGAAATTTTGTTTTTCAAACACAGGAATGTCAGCGGCTGGACTGAAAGTGATGTATACTGTCTAGTGGACAGCATGCTGGCCAGACACCAAATTCGGAGTCTCTCTCCCTGTACTCAGTTGTTCTTTACGGGCCAGTGCTGCCCCCACAAAGGAGAGTTTTGTCCAAAGCCGACCAAAAATGGGGGTATTGTTTAAGATCCATCAACACCAAGTCACACTGAGTTCTGACTTATCACCTCTAAAGATTCTTCAAGAAGCTGATCTGAATCCAGCACCTCTTGGAGTTAGTTGGGTCTCTTTTTCCCAAGGCGGTTGATGACTTCTAGTTGTAATCTAGTTAGGGGCCTGTCTGAAGGAGGCCTAAAAAGTGCCAGGAATAAAAGCAGTCAAGCCACAAGATTTTATGTGCTTTTAAATGAGACGTCCTCAAGTACATAAAACAACATAACCATTGTAATTTAATCACCTGCTTATGAAAAGACAGCCCTCTAAATAGAACTGAGAAGGCAAATACTTTGGCTATACGGACTTTTAGAATGTGTCTCTGACATCAGATGAACTCTACTGAGACTCCCTGTATTACGCCAAAAACCTACCAGCCAACATCCAAGACTGACTTGCAAGTAGCAACCCTAATTTGGATCATGAAGCAGCATTACCATCACCTGTGCCCTTCAATAGGGTGACATCCACTCTACCTTAACAGTCAGAGTTTTATCCACTGTACATTTTTTCCATAAGATTCCTATGAACTTCTCCATGGAAAACAGATCCCTGGAATTTTTCCGTGATTTGGAGGAACTCCTGTAATTTGTATGAGGATAGCAATAATGAGAGAGAGATCAAACAAACACAAGAAATTTACACATCCCAGCTTTTCTGTGTTTTCCACTTTGGAAACCAATAGCCTATGGAGATAAAATGGAAAGAGCACATACATATCTTGAGTGTTTGTAAATCCTCAGAGTCGTACGCAATAAGTAAACAGGAGGTGTCATGAGGAGGCAAAACACCACGAATGCTCCCAGTTCAGAACACACTTTCAAGAATGATGCTTCAATAGTGAAGTAGAAGGGAAAATGGGCATGAGTCGATAGAACAGCAATTCCTCTATCCTTTCTCTCCACTGTTACTAAGCAATGTCCTATTGGAACTGAAGTTTTTTTCTAAGTCTTTGATTGACTTCCTGACTAATAAGCATTGTAATCTAGTGTTTATTCTTTTATGAAGGCAGAGCAGTTGAAATATCCTAACACACATATTCAACCAACACCCCTCTCCAATTATTTTGTTGTTCTTCACATTGAAATTTGGCCTCTACTGAGAAGATATTGAATGGAAAGCCCATATAAGACAGAAAAAATAGAAGCATAATGGACACATGAAATATGTGATGTCCCGATCTACGTCTACACACAGATATAGACAGTTTGACCTGATAACTAGCAAATGACAAGCAAGGACACTGTGTCTCTTTACACATTATCTGATATTATTTATATATTATTATTTCTATCACAAAAAAACAAAAAACAAATGCTCAGAGAATACAAGAATAGACAGACAATCCATAGGTAAGCATTAAGAGTAAAATTTACTGAAATGAGTTATTTTTTCCAATAATGATTTATCAGGAAAATCTTTCTTTGAAAAGTAAGTTATATGTGGTCACTAATCCTAAGCAAGGAGCTAATAAAAGAAGGGAAAAATGAGTAGCACAAGCAGTTCTAAGCTTAATCAACAAAATAATCATGCTTTTAAAAAATGAAGTAGTACATTCTCTTCCTGAAATCATTACAGTCTGTTAACTTAAAAGTAAAATCAATGGCGATTTGATGCTATACAACACAGTATAGAGTAAACCCAAAATTACCAATGTGAGGCTCAGATACACTAAACAGTCAAATAACTATTTCTAAAAGCCCTGTCTTCTTATTTTATTTGTTCTCAAAACAACTAACTGACTGACACACACGGGTTGCTGCATATTTAGTTTATTTCTAATGAAGATAACTATTAGGTGTCCAATCTACTGAAACAGAGAGGGAATACAATTGTTTAGTCTAACAGAAATAGCTTACTACTATATTTTTCCAACCAATATTTTTCCAACCAAAAGTCTAACTCTTCACATTGTATACACCCATAAGATAGAATTCAAAATTCTCACAGCTTGCATATTACAATATTCAGAGTTTTACCAAAAATACAAAATATTATGACATTTAAAACCACCCAACTCCCCCCAAAATATTTCTTCTCAAAACCAACTCTAAATAGAATAGACAAGTATCCAGTTAATTCAATTAACTTAAAAATACAATACTAGTAATTTAAACTCAAGTGGATTATTTTCCTGATTTACGCACTTGGAATGCTTTAAGACTAACATAGACAACTAGGTTCTGATTTCTCTTTCCCATCATACTGTTTTATCTCACACACATGTAAATGCATTCATAAGTACACAATATAGTACTGTTTGCCAACGCTAGAGAATAAAACAGCTAGCATTGTACCAGGACGCCTGCGCATCTTTCCGTTAAAGCCATAGCAATACTCCCTCAAACACATATTCATCACTACCTTTTAATGATTCTGGGCTACACGGATGAAAAGTTTTGATTTAGTGGAGGTTAAAGTAGGACACAGTCTTTCATCTTTATTCATAATCAGTTCTGATCCTCTTACTGAAAAAGAGATAAATGCAAACATCTTGAACTCTTCAATGGGCTTCTCTCAAATTAAAACCTTTAACAATTTTGGGGTGTTTCAAAGTATGACTTCCTTTTTACCATGTGAGTGTTAACCAAAGAAATATTGCCCAATAAGCACTCCAGATAATATACTTTAAAAAATCATTTATAAAATGCAATACAAATGATTGGTGCAGAAGAATACTGCATCCTTAATTTTAGTAAGATTGTTGATGATAACCAGAGTGAAGTTGCCTAAGCAACCACTCGAAAGCACATGCAATATTTAAATGCACCTTTATTATGGTTGCTCAATGTCTAAAAGTTTGTTGCCGGTAGCATTGCTATTAAACGTATAAGGCTGCCAAACCTATTTGTGGCCAAAAAAAAAAAAAAAGCAACTCTGCAAGATAAATATTATTTAATGATTTAACAGGTATATGGCACTAGAATATAAATACACATAAATACCTCAAATCATAAAAGTAACAGAAAGTAAAAAATAATTTAGGCTAAGACAATAAAAGACTAGAATTGACTAGTCAAGAACAAAACTATTAAACCACATACATTTACACAGACACATTCTCTCTCTTGCCACAAAACTGCAAAGTGGTCTATTTTTATTTCTAAAATGTGATACGCTTACGCAATTATTATAACCTAAATGTTTAGAGGTGAGTATAAGAAAAAGCTTCTAAAATTATTCTGGATGCTACTAAATCATGTGTATAACAACCAAAATATCTGGAATGCCCAAATTTGCTGTTATTGCTCATGACAGAATAATCTATGCAAAACCAGCAGGGAACATGGGAGGAGGCCTTATTTACTTCAACGTGTTTCTCCACGTATGCATCACTGGAGAATGTTTCAGATCACTTTCACATATACAGTACGTAATCACTGATGATTTGGGGAATCCACAAGGCCACAAAGTTGATACATACTCTGATCTAGAAGGGGAAAAACATCGAGAAAGCCAGAAGTTTCCCGTTTTCCAAGAAACTGAAGACATTCTTACCTTTCTGTACACCAGCATGTTAGGTGATTCATCGGCCACCCCGTTGCTGGTCTGCCCGTAATTATTCCCCTGGGCCATGTCGCTCAAAACTTGGTCCGCTCTCAGATACGAGAATTCTCAGTGTGCCCTGCAAAGGGTTAGAGAGACTTCAGTGAGATCCCAGTGGTGGTGCTTAGGGGACTCCCCTGATTCATCGTCATCATTCACAACACCCACCCCACATGGCGCGTTCTTACAAACTGGGGCTGGCTGGAGAAAGTGACACAGGACATGGATTTTTAAAAAAATTAGTTGACACCTATAATACCCTCAAGGAATTATAAGAAATTACAATCTTCCAGGTAGAAATAGCCATTTGGTTATCGTTTGAGCTGACTTCATTTTCTGGATACTCATTTTGAGAAGTGTTTGATGCTCACCCTAAAAACTCATCGGTAGCATTTCCCTAGGACAGAGTTCTCTTCTCTCCCAATACTTGCACCTGCACTTAGTGATGTTTTCCCCAAAGGGTGGAAAGGCAACACCTGGGGGGCGGGAGCGGGGCGGGGCAGTACACTTTCTCCCAGGTATCTGTCTAGTGTCCCCACCTGCAGCGCATCAGAGAGGCCCATTCCCGGTGTCATTCTCCAGCACATGGTTTCCTCTCTATTCCCCCGGGTCTCCCACACAGAGCCAGAGTATGTGCTTCGCCTACTTTCACCTGCCTGCGCTGCCAGCCACCGGCTGCTCTCCTTTCTCCCCACTTGGCTTCGGAAGTCCGGAGGTAATCCTGCCTAATTTTTTTGCAAGAAGACACCAGAACATGTCCCGGCAACAAGAACTAGTGGGAGGTCAAGCCTTCAGGCCATTTCACCCGGGTCACTGTGGGTAAAAGTCTAACTGCAGAAGCCTCCAGAGCAACCAGCCAAAGAGGAGAAAACAGGCAAGCCCAGCTCCACTTGCTCGCTCTCACAGCAGCAGCAAATGGCAGGCGAGCCTGTGCCCCGCGCCGCGGCGGCCGCCGGAGCCGGGCAGCAGTTTCAGCACCGTGGACCGCGGGGTGCGCGCTGCGCCGGTAACACAGCCCCGGCGCGGGGCTCCCGGGGGCGGCCGCCTTGCGCCAGCCGACGCTCCCGCTGCGCAGAGCGAGGGCTGGGTGCGGGCCGGGGGCCGGGAGGGCTCTGGGTGGCGCTGCCTCCTCCCCGCCCGCCTCCCCTATTTACCTCCTCCGCCAAGGTCACGGCCCCGCGGCGTCTCCCCTCCCGGGCGGGCTGGGTGCAGGCGGTGTCAGCTGGCGGCAAGCGGAGCAGCGAGGCAGGGCAGCTTCATCACACTCGCGGCGGATGCGGATTCCGCGCCGCCCCGGCTGTCGCTGCTCAGGCGACCGCCACCCTCGCCTCGCCGCCGCCCGTGCACAGGCGGCTCCGGCAGCCGCCACTCGCGCCCGCTCCCCTGGGCCGCCTCGCTGGCTCGCTCCCTCCTCCGCTTCTTCTCCCGGGGACTGGGACCAGCCGAGCGCGCGCGGGAGTCGAGACGCCCGGCCCGTGCGCGCGACTGGGAGGAGGGAGGAGGGGACAGTCACGTGGGACAGGGGCGTCCGAAGGTGCCGGCTCGGATGGGCTCGGCTCGGCCGCCGCCACACCGCCCGCGCCTCCCGGGCCTCCCCGGCCTCCCAGCCCTCGCGCCCCTCGGGAGGCTGTAGTCCTGCCCCCGGCGCGGCCAGCCCGCCCTCCCGCACACCCCGCCCGCCCGCCCGCGCGTGTGTACGTGCGCCAGAGGCCTGGAGAGACCGGAGTTTAACGCCCAGTGTAAGCCGGAAAGGGAGAAAGGCTTTGCGATGGATGGGTGGGTGGTAGGTGGGTGGGTGGTCTAGTGAATGGTTGGACGGATGGACGGACGGATGAATGGATGAATGGAGCCCCGTGCAACCCAAGGTTTCATCACGTGCCTAACGACTCCGCTGAAAGTCCCAGGGAAGCTGATGATTTATTATTATTATTATTATTATTCTCAAATAACAGAGTAGATATTGAGACATCCTAGGAGTGAAGGAAATAGCCAGGACCAAATGAATCATTCATCCCCGTTTGCCTGCGGCTTTCACAGCTTCTTCCTAAGTTGGAGAAATGGGAAACGATTTGAAAGCTGCCAACCGGAGGTGAAAATCTTGCCACTTGTGAAACTGAAGGAACATCCCCAAGGCCCGGCTTCTCCTTTTCACAGAAGGTGCTCAGAGGAACTTTCCTCTTGCCCACTGCCCTCATCCTCTAGCAAGTTTCAAAGAGGTTCCGAGGTGCTGATCCTCCTAGCTATAGTCTTCGTATTGCTGCCACAAATTCTTCTGTAAGGATTAGAACGACATGAAGGAGACAAACTACTTTTGCCTCGGTGGTAGTAAAGCAACCTGCGCCTCTGACTTTCAGGGGAAGGGCTGGGCAGCTGTCAATCTAGTTTTCCTTCCTCTGCTGGGCCAGCTGTGGAGGAGAGGGAGGGACAGAGGGAGAAGATAATCAAGGTCAGCTGTCAAGCTAGTTTTCCTTCCTCTGCTGGGCCAGGTGTGGAGGAGAGGGAGGGACAGAAGGAGAAGATAATCAAGGTCAGCCTTTCCTGACCCCTTGGTGTAAGCAGAGTAGACCTTATTGGAGATGAACACTTCTACGCAAACAGGGGTCCATGTGGACCAATGTATTACCCCAGCCCCATGCAGGTCTTGTCAGGTTTCTCTCAAGGAACAAATATTTATCTAACCTAGCCCCTGTTCCAAGCAATACAGGAGAAATATCGTTGTCTCAAACTACACACACTCTAGTCTGACCTGTCTCCCACTCCAGCTCCCCACATCTTACCACTGTAGCCTCTGGAACTTAGAATCTTCTTCAGCAAAATTCTCTTCGTTTTCAACTTCTCGAAATATTTCTTTAACGTTCTTGCTCTCGCTGAAATCTACTTATCCCTCCTTTCACCCCTCTCTCTTCCCTTTTGCTCAGTCTGCTCCTGAGAAGTTGATGTGACTTGCGTGACTTGGATTAATACATTTGCAGATACAACTGGGCACGCTCACTCAGTTTGAACATTTTCCTCTTAAGAGAGAACCGCCTGAAGGAAGCAGTCTTCCTCCTCGTTTGCATCTCTGGGTAAAGGTTCCATCCTCATAGGAAGCTGCACCCAAGCTCTCTCTCTATATATATATACACACACACACACACATACGTATACTATATATATAAATTATACACACACATAAACATATATATATAATATCTCTTGACACCCTTCCCACTTGTTGCCACCCTATTTTCCTGCTTCCCTTTATGCCAAAATCTTTCCATTACGTTTTGAACCTGTTCCACTTTGGCAAATGACCTCCATGTGCTAAGCTGATGGTCAATTCTCAATTGTCATATGAATTGATCTTTCAGCATAAATTAACCTGGACACCACTCTCTATTAGTTCTCTTTCTGCCTTACTGGCTGCTTTTTCTCACCCTCTTTCCTTGTTCCTCTTTATCTTTTTGACCCCCAAATTCTGAAGTGTCTCGGATCTTAGACATTAAACCTCTTCTCCTCTCAATTTACATGTATTTTACCTAAGGTGACCTAATTCAGGCTCATACATTTTAGAGTTTCATTATTAAACACTAATAACTTCCAAATGTATGTTTTAAACCAGGGCCTATCCCCTGAAATCCAGTCTGTCAAATGCTCGCTTTACATCTCCACTTGAATATCTAATTATGTCTCATTCAGCTTGAAGGTAGCAAGGATATTGTCACTGCCTTGGATCCTAGGCATAGTATAGTTGCTGGTGCATAGTAGATGCACAATAAACATACATTAATGAAATGAATGGATGTATCTAGCAACAGTAATCTGATAAGTTCTTCTGTATTTTGTAATTTTTTTTTTTTGAGATGGAGTCTTGCTCTGTCACCCAGGCTGGAGGGTAGTAGCGTGATCTCCACTCACTGCATCCTCTGCCTCCCAGGTTCAAGTGATTCTCCTGCCCCAGCCTCCTGAGTAGCTGGGATTACAGGCATGCACCACTAGGCCTGGCCAATTTTTGTATTTTTAGTAGAGATGTTTGCCAGGCTGGTCTCGAACTTCTCCAGGTGATTCATCTACCTTGGCCTCCCAAAGTGCTGGGATTACAGGCATGAGCCACCGCAACCAGCTATGTATTTTGTAATGGATTTTTTTTGCATTATCTTATTTAATTCTTACTAATCACCCTATAAAGGTAGTTATAATAGTTATCTCATTTACATCAATACAATAATAAGGAAGGAGAGGATCAGAAAGGTTGGGTCAACTTCCCAGTACAACCAACATAGCCAAGAAGTGGCAGTGGTGGTTTGTACTCTATGGACTTCATTAGCTGGAACAGTGTTTCTCAGGTTCCTCTTGCCTGTATGCATGTGAGTACAGTTGGCCCAAAGAGGAATTTGTGCAAGATTTGGGAAGCAGAGTGAAACAGTATCTATTCCTCTCTCAAGGTCTTTGTAGTTTGCTGTGACAACACATGCGGAGACCTGGAGGGTTCTAGCATGTTCTGGCCCTCCCCCACTTCATACCCAGATCTTCCAAATTTCCAGCACAGCTGATCAACACACCCATCACAAGGGCCTTAACATGGATCCAAAGAGGCAGTAGCCAGGCAAAGACAAAAGCTTTTCACTGAGTATTCTTCCAGCTTTCTTTCAGGGCCCCCCTCCTGGATGTGGCGGGCCTCCCAGATTCCCCTGGCAGCTCTGACTTGCCCATCCACACGAGGACCTCATGGAACCCAATAGTGACTTTTCTCAGATCTGTGAATTCCTTCTTCTGGAAAATAACTTTCTCAACAATTGTGTAAGTTCTTATAATATATCCCTCATTCCATTATATTCATAAGGGTCCCACTTTCATGAAAGAGTGGCCGAGCTCAAATCCATGACTTCTGGGCTCTTTTCACTATTCCACAAGAAATCCAACTTAGGCAGATAAGATCTTGAAACAAATAGCTGCATGTAAGTGAAAAACTGAATGACAGTGTATGAACTACTGAAGGAGAGACTGACATTCAAACCGGGCTCTTCAAGGATTAGCAGGATATCTAGTATATGAAGGGTGAAGGCGTTTCTATTCAAACACAAAGGCAAGAAATGCTGAAACCCATTAGGAAAATTACTAGTAATAAAAATATCATGTATTGAATTCCTGCTATCTCTAACCATATTAAAAATAGTCTTACCATAGCTGACAAAACTTACCCTATAAGGTATGCAAAGACACCGATGTCCTAGTTAGGAAACTTGGCCATGGTCACACACCTTCTAAATATCAGAGTTTTGACTCAAATATGACGGTGTGTGACTGTAAAGCCCTGTGAAAAATTATGCACAAATGCCTCCTAGCAACAGTAGGAGTTTAAAAAAGCTAGAGTTCTCCCATCAAGGTGCCTCTCATTCTATTTTCTCCCTCATCTGCCATCCTTCCACACACCTACCTCTCACCGTGCTCTCTGGACAGTTATGACTCAAGATTGTTTGTGGCTAATTACTGTTGCCAAGCAAATATCAAGAAGGAAGATTCAAGAAATAACATATTTCACAATTCTTCTACTGTTATTTGTTAGGCCTCATTCGACAACTTAGAATTTGTGTTACGGTGTATTGGAAACAAAATTATGTCTATCACCTTAATGTTTCTACGACTGATATTTTTCAAATATAAACTTAGTGAATTAGACTAGATCATCTCCAAAAACCCATCATAAGATTTAACATGTTCTCTTTTGTGCTTTCTTTCTAGACAATGGAGAACTTTATGTTGTAAACAAGAATAAAAAAGAAAGTATAGATATTGCAGAGTGGTTTTTTTTTTGAGGGGGGAGGTTTCTTTCTTTAAAAACCATGTGAATATGTGATTCCCAATCATTATATCCAAAGCATTTTACTATTTTTCTTGTAAGCCCTGTATTTTATTAATATTTTCGTCAAACAAATTAAATGGTAATAATACATCCATTTTACATGCCAGGCAGAACTTCTAAATAGCAGATAAAAGACCTGTTACCTCATCAAGGTAATGAATTCCAGCCCAAACAAAGACATTTAAAGATGTTTTTTAGCTTCAATAGCGTTACCTTGGGGAAAATAGTCAATTTTTAAGATTTTTTGGAAATACAGGAAACAGCGTGTATTTTTGCAAATCATTATGGGCATAGGAACCCCAAGTCTATTGATACAGACTTGCTTTTTCCCTCCTTTTTTCATTTAACAAAAACTTAGTGATGTATTTATTGTATATGAAGCCTTCTCAGTTTCTATAAAGATCATAAAGAAATATAACAGGTGACTTTTGTCCTCAAGGAGCTCCCAGTCTCATTCAGAAGATAAGAGTCCTTCCTTTCTCTCACAGCTCACATGCAGTTCCATCAGTGAGTCCCACTGGGTCTGCCTAAAAACTGCATCCAGAATCTGGTCACTGCTCAACATCTCCTCTGCTTCCTCCCTGCTTGGAGGCACCGTTGAATCTCTCTCGGTTGAAGGCAGTGACTTTCTAACCGGTCTCTGCATCCCTTCCCACCTATGTCTGTTCTCAACATGGCCGCCTTCTCTACTTAAAATCCTCCAAAACATCCCACGTTGCATAAAGGGCAAGACGTCTTTAAAATGCCAAAAAGGCCCTTCTGGAACATTCTGCCGCCACATCTGATCTCAATTTGTGCCCCTTTCCGTCTTATTTACTCTGTCCCAGCCACACTGCCTTCCTGGGTTCCGTAAACACTCCGAGCATGCTGCCGCCTCCAGGCATTAGCGCTGGCCGATCCCCCTGCTTTGGATGCTCTTGCTTTACTCCAATGGCGTCCTCTCAGTGAGGGCTACTCTATCCACCTTACAGAAAACCATGTACCTTCCCTGCATTCCACTTTCTCCTTACACTGATTTACTTGCCTTTCAGAGCATTTATCTCCTTCTAACACACTGTACAATGTTATCTACTATGCTTGATGTCTGTCTCCTCCTAGAAAACTTCGAGTTCCATAAGGTCAGAGATTTTTCTTCTTCTGTTCACACTGCTCTATCCTCAATGTCTAGAACAGAGTCTAATATATAGTAGGTATCCAGTAATTATGTGCTGGTTTACTGGGTGATTGAGTCCATTAGCAAGATTCTGTTTGAAAACTGGGTATACTGGAAGAACCCAGTCAACAACCTTGAACCGAACTGAACTAGCATCAAGTTACCTGTGGATGGAAATGATCTGTTCTTCCAGGCTGTTTCCTGTGTGTCATAATGGGAAAGACTAATTCCTCTTCCTAACACACACCCACTTCACAGAGGAATGCTTTGAGACGTAATTAAATGGTAACGTGGAGAAAGCATTTTGATTTTCTAAGAGAAGCACTTTATTAATTTGAGGCTTTTATTGTGTGAAAGAATTCTAAGTGACACAGGGGCAAGTACAGAGAGGAGAACAATGTTAAAGGGATTATGTTGTTCACAATACTACATTGGAATTGTATGAGATAATTGAGTTAAGATTGATATAAGCAGCATGAAGAAAAGCAAAATAGTTTGGGAAATCTTACCCCAAATGACAAGTTTTAAAGAAATATCTTCTTTTTTGTAATCAACTCTCAATTATTTACAGCACAATATCCTCTTTAATGAATTATTCTTCACTTTTACTATCCTTTTGTCCATTTTGTGGCCATTTTTCTTCTAATTAGAAATTCCATATTAATGTCAGAGAGTTGATAAAGAAAAAAAAAGTAAAAACTAAGATTTGTCTTCATCATGAGTTCATTCCTCTCTTCTTCCAGTTGACATGTTTAAATTCTGATCGAGTATTTCCAAAATTGCCCAATTTTAAAATGTCATATACTTTTTAATTAACTGGCAAATTAATTGTGCACATTTTATTTATTTATTTATTTTGAGACAGAGTTTTGCTCTTGTTGCCCAGGCTGGGTGCAATGGTGTGATCTTGGCTCACTGCAACCTCTGCCTCCCAGGTTCAAGCAGTTCTCCTGCCTCAGCCTCCTGAGTAGCTGGGATTACAGGCATGCGCCACCACGCCGGCTAATTTTATATTTTTAGTAGAGACGGGGTTTCTCCATGTTGGTCAGGCTGGCCTCGAACTCCCAACCTCAAGTGATCTGCCCACCTCAGCTTCCCATAGTGCTGTGATTACAGGCGTGAGCCACTGCGCCTGGCCTAATTGAATACATATTACGAATGAGATGTGGTATAATGTTTGTGAAGTAATACCGAAAATGTTGAGACTGTTCCTGCCCTTTTGACTTGACAGAACACCACTAGAAAAGGTGTCAAAATGTCTGACTTTAGCCTGTCTCCACTGCTTAAAATCGAGGTAGCACCGGACAAGTAGTTTGACCATTTTAAGCCTCAGTTTCCTTAGCCATAAAACAAAATTTGTATTATCTGCCTTGTCTTGCTCTGCTGTGAAAATCTTTTTATTCCAAGGCAAATTAAATATTTGGAAAGATGGTCTGGCAGTAGTCATATTGCCCATATCAAGAGATGCAATAGCCTAGAAATTAACCACCAATTCTGTGGAGCAGATATTGGGAGCAGCTGTAGCTACAATGATGGAAAACAGTCCATCCAGCAAATAGTGTGTGGTTGTCCAGAGTATAGAAACAGGCCAGGTGACTGGATCTGAATTACACGGTAAGAGATGACAGAGGCAGTGTCCCCATAGGAGGGCAAGGCATAGCAAGAACAGGTCATACCTGAGGCTCTTACCATGCAGATTATGGGAGCAGAGCTCCAGCAGCCGGACGACAAGAGTCATTTCCCCGAAGGTGAAAAACCGCAGAGGAACTCATCTCTTATTTGGTTTCCAAATTCCTAGCCAAGGAGGACAGTCTACATTGAAGATGATCGAAGGCATAATTAGAATAATAAAATAATAAAAATGAAGGAGATTACCCTCAAATTACAATGAAGAAATTGGGCTTTGGTGAAGTGAATTTACTTTCTCCAGGTTACACACCGAGACAGAATTAGAGCCAGGACCTAACACCCTAGTCTTTAGATTGAGATACGGTGTTCCTCACATTATGTGAGAAGAGGCAACTCTCTAAGAGGCAGCTGAGACCCCAAATAAGGGAAGAAATAGTAAAAGGGTGCTCGATGGTGTTCATCACCAGCTTCAGAGCAGTCCCAGCCATTGGCACTGAGAGAATTTGGAAATGAAATCCTTAACAATTTTTAAAGCACGGTGGAGGAAAAAAGATGGCAAAATAGAGCCAATTTGCCTGAAATGAGGGAGAACATGGATGCACAAACTGGAGTGGTGCCCAGAACCCATCCACGGGAAAATTTTATAATAGAATTCAACAATGTTTACTGAGCTCCTGCACCACACCAAGCATCATGGTAGTCTTTGATGATGAATGAATGGACCTTTCCCATGGCAGAGGCAGGTAGGGGAGACAGATGTATAAATCACTGTAGTGCAATGTGTTAAGTGCATGTGCACACAAAGTGTTAGGAAAGTACATTTTCCATAAAAAGGGGACATTTTGGCAGGGTCTTTAAAAGTTGATGAGGGATCTTCCAGATGGACTATGAGGAGGAAGAGCACAGCAGCATTTCAGGTAGGTGGAATAACACATGCCAAATCACAGAAGCATGAATAAAGGCAAAGGTTTGATGGCCTGCAGAACTTTGGCATGGCTAACTTTGAAGAGAAGAAGTAACATTTGGGGATTGGGGGATGGAAATGAAGCTGGTCTATAGCTTGCGGACAGATTATGAAGAACCCGCAGTCTATGCTGGGAAGTTTGAGCCTTTTTTTTTTTTTTTTTTTTTGACAGAGTCTCATTCTGTCACCCAAGCTGGAGTGCAGTGGCGCAACTTTGGCTCACTGCAACCTCCACCTCCCAGGTTCTAGCAATTCTCCTGCCTCAGCCTCCCTAGTAGCTGGGACTACAGGCACACGCTGCCATGCCCAGCTAATTTTTTGTATTTTAGTAGAGACGGGGTTTCGCCGTGTTTCCCTGGCTGGTCTTGAACTCCTGAGCTCAGGCAATCCACCTGCCTTGGCGTCCCAAAGTGCTAGGATTACAGGCATGAGCCACTGTGCCCGGCTGGGAAGTATGAGCTTTAACCAGTCAGTAATTAGATGAGTTTTAAATCCTTACAGAGAAAAGTGGTGAACAATGAGCCACTGTGAATGCTCACCGACCACACCTCATGCCAGACTAGCCTCGTTTCCTCTTTAAATATGGTCTCTAAACTGTCAAATGAGGGCTATATTAAGGCAATATATATTATTCAGAAAGGCACTTGACAGTTTATTTTGCTTTAGCTTTGAAAACGTACTGGTAAAACAGGGTTGAGTAACAGTTCATTGGACTCATAACAGGCTGAGT
This sequence comes from Macaca nemestrina, assembly GCF_043159975.1. Lineage (NCBI taxonomy): Eukaryota > Metazoa > Chordata > Mammalia > Primates > Cercopithecidae > Macaca > Macaca nemestrina. Next base: position 7,817,698 of record NC_092125.1, on the reverse strand, counting down.
GAGGCTGGCAAAAACAGCACTGATGAACCGAGCAGGACCCACTGGAAAGGAGAGCTCCATGAGGAGGACTCAAAGCATTGCCCTCAGAATGCCCCTGTCCTATCTGGGCCTGGGCACAGTGAACTCACACGGTCAATCAGATGTATAAGTGGCACAAAGCTATGAGGAATAGCTGATGGCATGGAGACCCAGGAAGATCTGGGCAGGCTGAAAGATGAGCTGAAACAAGTAAGATGAAATTTAGCAAGAATAAAGAATAAAGACTTATGCTTCGGTGGGTGTGATGGTCTGAATGTTGTATCCTTACAAAAAGTATATGTTGAAATCCTAATTCCCAAAGTGACGGTATTAGGAGGTGGGACTTTTGGGAGGTAAGTAAGTCATGAGGGTGGTAACCTCATAAATGAGATTAGTGCTCTTGTAAAACAGACCCCAGAGAGCTCCCTTGTAACCTTTCTACCACATGACGACACAGCAAAGAGATGGTCATCTATGAACCAGACATTGGGCCCTCACCAGACACTGGATCTGCTGGCAGTCTGATCTTGGATTTCCCAGCCTCCACAATTGTGAAAAATAAATATTTGTTGTCTATAAACCACCCAGTCTACGGTATTTTGTTATAGCAGCTGGAACTGACTAAAACAAACAGAGAGGGCTGGATTAGCACTAAGAACAGCATGGACAAAATATAACTGAACATCAGTCTGAATGAGAAAAGATACTGGGTTTTTGCCTGTGGTTGAGAGCAAACTCAATATTGTTCAAAAAGAGCACACATCTTCCAAAATAAGATAACATAAGCACAAATGGCACTTCTAGAAATATAGTGATAGGGAAGTACCGATGCAATGAAGAGAGGTGTTAGAAAACGGGCCCGTCAATACTTTGGCAGACGTGTCTAAAACATCCTGGATGGCATGTGCCATGGCTCTAAATCCTTCATAAGCTCCAACCCCACCTCTGTGATGTAAGATCCGGGAGCACAGAGATTTTGTCTTGTTTCCACCTTTCTTGCACGTTCAGTGCCTAGATCAGTGCCAGGCACACAGCGGGAGCAAAGTAGATGTTCATTGAAGGAGTGACTTAATGAAGCTGAAGAAAAGCAATAAGGATGGCAAAGGTGCTTAAAGTCACTCTGATGACTGGAAGAAATAAAAGATATTTTGTCCCTGAAAGAGAAGACTTGGGTGATTTGCAATCATTTTCTTAAAACATTAAAAGACTCTTCTGTGGGAAAAGAATCAAACATAACAGCCAAGCCCCAGAGGACAAATTTTAATTTAATAGGTAGAAGTTTAAGGCAGACAGATTTCAGTTCAACAGAAGGAAGTACTTTCTAACAGTTAGGGCAGTTCAAAGTGGCCTTAGTTGAGGAGTGAACTGCACATCAGTGAAGGTGTCTGAGGGAAGTTGAATGGCCCCAGTTTGAAAGGTTGTAGAGGCGATGTTCTTATACTAAGGATGCTTGTCTAGGTGCCCGCAAAATAACTTCCAGTTCTTATGTTCTTTGACTACAAAATGAGATGACATACCAGGAAATCATTTGAAAACTGAATGCTATCAGCCGGGCATGGTGGCTCACACCTGTAATCCCAGCACTTTGGGAGGTCGAGGCAGGTGGATCGCTTGAGGTCAGGAGTTCGAGACAAACCTGGCCAACATGGTGAAACCCCATCTCTACTAAAAATACAAAAATTAGCTGGGCATGGCGTCACGTGCCTGTAGTCCCAGCTACTCGGGAGGTTGAGGCAGGAGAATTGCTTGAACCGAGACCCAGGAGGCGGAGGTAGCAGTGAGCGAGATCACACCACTGTGCTCCAGCCCGGACTACAGAGAGAGACTCTGTCTCAAAAAAAAAAAAAAGAAAAAGAAAAAGAAAAGTGAATGCTACCATTTTCCTAAGAGGACTTAAAATATGATTTTAATGTAAATTGGGGTAAGACTGGCATGAAATACGAAAAATGACAGAAAACTGACACCAGGAATAAGTTCCCTCATTGAATTCATTTTGAGTTATGGTGGTACCAGGGAAGAGCTCTGTGGCAGAGGGGACTTATTTAGCTTGGAACATTGGAGAGACAGAAGGGGCTATGGTGGTCATTGCTGAAGTGTGACTATGTGAAAAGCTGCTTTAGCCTTCATTGCACACCAAGAAACATTTAGTATGTATTATCATGGATTACCTATCACGAGAGAGGTCTTTGTCACATGGTGTCTTAAATGTATCTGCTGGTCAGCACCTTGAAGTTCCTCAGAAGAGGCAGAGTCTATCTTGTTTAAGGTAAGAGGGCATCCGCTCATGCCAAGAGAAGAATCATTTGTAGTTATTTTATTCTCCATTTATTTGATTATCCATCATTTCTACTTACAAATATTTCTGAGCCCTTCCAGTTAATCAAGCATTAGCACTACCAAATTTCCACAAACCTAACACTTGCTTTTAAAAAGAAACAAATAGAAAAAGGAAAAAAAAAAAAAAAGGAAGGAATAAAAAATGTTTACTTAAATTACTTAATTTATAGAATTCTGTAATTTATAGAAAAACATTTAGGAACTCGTTCCTGATTTAGCTAATTATGCCTATCAACTTTGAATTTTATAAGAACTCACCACCAACACATAATTCTGTAATTGAAAGGCTATACACAATTTATGGTAAAGAGCTTAGGAACTTAAATTAAGTTTCTGTCTGCACGGTGTAAGTTTTCTCTTATTGTACTTTATCCAACCATTCTGCAGCTTTCAATCTTCTTGACACAGGTGATGTTTTCCAATATCCTTAAATATTAGACTCTTGGAAAAAAACTTTTTTTCCTATGAGTAATTCCAGGGCTAATTTTTCAAGGTATAAAAATCAGTGTTATTTATCTTTCACCAATAGAACCAACCCATTAACAAGATATTTGGAAGAAAATATATCTTCTCAAGATTTGTTCAAGGTTCTCAGGCTAGCCTGGGAGTCAACCCTGCAGCATGCCAAAATCCTGGAGGTGTATCTTTTGATTATTTTGAGCAGCTAAACACATATCACTGAAGTCCCCCAAACACCCCAGCTCTTAAATCCAACATCTGTCTATTCCCTGATTGACAGAAAAGCTTTTGTTTTTGTTTTTGTTCAGCCAACCAGAATACTTCGTGTTGAGAAAGAGCTGAAAGCACCCGAAAGATCAGCGGGCAGAATATTGAGACTGATTAACAATCCCTGCCCTGGGTGAGGGAAATGATATTCAAGGCCTTCAGATTTGTCCTGGCCTGAGGCTGCCTCTCCCTCACAGGGCCTGTATGTGATGTGTACCAGATGCTATCCTGTTGAATACCCACTTCCTCATCCCACGGAAGCATGATATGGACTCCCAAACATGGATGACACAACTCTACCTTGAACACAAGCAGAACATTTAGGCCAGGATATACTTAAGGAAAGAGGACCTGACGTCTCCCGCACTGAGCCACTGCAGAGAGAGAGAGAGGCCAGAGAAGTTGTCTATAAGAGCTCCTGCTGATTCCAAAGCATCTGCCCCAGAAATAACAGTATTTTTTAGGAATCAATCAAACCTTTATTTATTAAGCATCAACACTGTGCCTAACAAAAGTAACAAGTTTCTGAATGCTCACAGCCCAAGTACGTGGAGAATCATCCAGACTCCAAATAGGAACACTAGAGAACAACTGAAGTCCCATGGAGGATAAGCTCTGTCTCTTGTTGGCTCACCTTCTTTTCCTGCCCCAGGGACCTCTTCTCTGTCACACCTCTCTCCTTCGGTGACCTCATCCAGTTCCATGGCTTTCAATGCCATCTATAGACCAATGATATCCTGATTTCTCTCCTAAGCTCCAAACTCAAATTTCCTTTAATAGCCATTTCTATTTATTCAGTTCTGAAACAGAACTACTGGTTTCTGTACCTACACTCCCACAATTATTCCTTTTCTAGAATTCTCCATATAAGTAATTAGGACATTCTCTACCCAGCTACACAGGTGAAAGCCTAGGTTTCATTCAAGCAAACTGTAATCTCTCCCTTTTCCTTACTCTTTTATATAATCCATTAACAAGGCTTGTCAATATATATTTAAATAAATATCACATCAAGGCAATTCAATTCTCCTACCTCCTCTGTCACCTCTTAGCCCAAGCCACTGTCATCTCTTACCTTGACTGCTTAAGTAGTCTAAATATTTCTGCTTTCATTGTTAACCACCTTAATACATTCTTCAGATAATGGACACAGTGATATATGATATTTTGGTCAACGACAGACTGCATATATGACAGTGGCCCCATTAGATTATAATACCATAGTTTTGCTGTAACTTTTCTGTGATTAGATACACAAGAACCTACCATTGTGTTATAATTGCCTACAGTATTCAGGAAAGTAACATGCTGTACAGGTTTGTAGTCTAGGATCAATAGGCTAGTCCATAAACCCTAGGTGTGTAGTAGACTGTACCATTTAGGTTTGCGTAACTATGTTCTATGATGCTTGCACAATGACAAAATTGCCTAACAATGCATTTCTCATAACATATCACTATCATTAAGCAATGTATGACTGTATTTAAAGTACGTAACAGAGCATAATGCTGTTAGCAGCTTAAGTCCTTCAATAGCTTCCCAATGTCATTAGAATAAAATGTGAAATTTTTACGGTAGCCTTCAAGATGCCTAAATTATCTGGCCCCTCCTCACCTCTCCAACTTCATTCTATGCTACAATTCCCCTTTGCTCAAAACTCAAGGAATAGGCCATCTCTATCTTAAGCAATCTGTTTCAGAGAATAGAAAATGAGGAAAGTTAGCTAATTTATGAATCTAGAATAACAGAATATCAAAATAGGATGAGAACACGACAAAAAAGCAAATGATAGACCAATCTCACTTGTAATCTTGGAGTCAAAAATAGATGAAATATTAGTTAAGTGTACTATATATACATATATATATCAAATACATCATATATATATTTCTACACCATAATATAATGGTTATCGCAAGAATGCAAGGATAACTCAACATCCGAAAATCTTATATTGTAATATAATAAATACATTAAGGGAGGAAAAAGTACATAATCATCTCAATAGGCACACGCACTATTTAGGACAGGCAGGTAATGCTATGATGCCTCAAAAATCTCACTGGCTTAAAATAAAAGAATTGATTTCTTGCTCAAGAACATTTCACATTAGTAAAAATAATATATGTAAAATAGATCATATATTAGATTGAAAAAAGAAAAATTATAAGCCATTTACCATTCCATAACCTTGAAATAATTGTGGTGTCATGGAAAGGGCATTGGACTAGAAGGGGGGAGTCTTAATTGCCTAACTTTGGGCAAGTCACTTTATCTCCAATGGCTCAATTTTTCCATCTGAGAAATGAATAGATTATGCAGGATGATCTCCAAGCTCCCTTCCAGCTCTGACAGCTGTGATGGGTCAGTCCCAGCACCATCAATGAAGCTGACATGATACAGCCATCAATTTCCAAGACAATTTCCAAGATACGCTTGACTTTCTGTCTTCTATTTTGACCTCAGCTCCTCCTGTATTGCTCTCTCCTACTCCCATTCTCTGATCATGCTTACAGAGCAGCAGAAAGCACAGCTTGTCCTTGAATGAACATTCTAGTCTGGGATCCATTTGTAAAGAGTGAAATGGCTCAAAAACACCATCTGCAAGTGATCCTTGGTAATCTCACTTATAACACGGGTTTCTGTCATGGTTAGCCTCTTCTGACAAAAGACCCATTTCCTGTGAACTTGGCTAGGAGTGTGAGAAATAAATAGCCTTTGTCCTAGAAAACATAAAGTTATTGAAAAGCATTTTCTAAAAACTTACAGGCAAAAACGGGCTCTTTGGCGTATCATAGAAGTGTGATTGTATGGACCAGGAGGGAAGAGGAGTCTCTTGGGCCAGCCAAACCTTATGCCACCTTTTGGGTATCCAGAGTTAGGCTCTTCATTCAGCCTCCATGAGGGTGGGCTAGTGAGTGTAGAAGAGGGTGTTCAGCCTATGAGTTGGACCAGGACTCAGAGCCCACTTCTGTTGTGTTAGAGCTGTGTGATCTTGATCTCACTGACCCTCAGTTTTCTTATTTTAAATAGGGGGAAATAATAAAACCTACCTCACAAGACTGCCATGAATCAAACTTGTGTTTGATGCCTGTTGACCATCCAGCACAGTGTCTGGCACGTAAGGGGATCTACACAGACGTTAGTTCCTTTCTTTCCTCAATTTCCTGAGAAAATAGCTGCATCCATACCTGAAGTAACTCTTTTTCTCTGAAACTACTAAACGGAAAATGCCTACAGAACATGGTTACCCAGAAATGCCAAATATCAGTACTCTCTGCCAATGATGCCAAAAACGCCATTAAAATACTTTTCTGAATTCGGTGCCACTTCTGAGTGATGCTGAGATGATTTGCAGTGACATGTATAAAGCTGGCCTCCTGTGGCCTCTTTAGGAGAAGATGTTAAATAAATATGAGGAAAATTTCGTTCATACCATTCTCCAGCAGAAATGCCACATTAAAGCTCTGTAATGTATGATTTTTTTCCTTATGGCATATCCCAAGGGAGGTCTTTAGCTCCATGTTCCGCAAGACTGTGCCTGTCACCAAAAATCATGATGGGACACCATCCAGGACAACACATACTAAAGAGGTGAGAGAGACTAGACAGATGCAAAACACGAGCCGCTCCCAGGGACAGATTTGAAGAGACAGCAGCAGGCTCTTAGAGCAAACTTGCTTAAAAAGCATGGTCATCTTACCTTGCTCATGAGTTGAATTTAATTATGCTGTAATGCCACTGCCTTTTTCATTTCTCTAATGCATTATCAAGGACAGTCAGAGCCATTTAGCAATCTACAGAGCCCTTCAGTGATCAAGAATTGAATAATGGCCACTGGCATGGAGAGCCAATTTGGAGTGGATGAAAATGGGCCCTTTGAGCACCCCAGGTGAATAGAATAAGATATCTTCGTATTTTGAACAAAAACCCTCAAAGGCCTGTATTTATAATCTCATTCCTACCATAGTTGAGAGAGCAGCAAAATCACTGACCATTGACCCTTGATCAGTATGCAAGATGGCTGCTATAGCTTGGCTATTCGTCACTCCCAAACCTCATGTTGAAATTTCATCCCCAATGTTACAGGTAGGGCTTAATGGGAGGTGTTTGGGTCCTGGGGAAGAATCCCTCATGAAAGATTAATGCCCTCCCCGGGTTAAAGGGATGAATGAATTCTCTATTAGTTCCCCTAGAGAGCTGGTTGTTAAGAAGAGCCTGGACCTCCTCCCTCTCTCTTGTCATGTGATCTCTGCACACACCAGCTCACCACCTCCTGCCATGAGTGAAAGCAGCCTGAGGCCCTCCCCAGAAGCAGATTCCTATGCCATGCTTCCTGCATAGTCTGCAGAACCATGAGCCAAATAAACTTCTTTTTAAAAATAAATGATCCAGTCTCAGGTATTCCTTTATAGCAACACAAAATGGATTAAGAAAGTGGTCCCTGTCTGTCATTGGATGCCCTTGTGGTGACACTTCATCCAGGAGCTATTTGCTTCTCTAACCAAGGCATGGCTACATACCTAAGCTATTTTCTTCCAAGAGACATGACCAGGCTAAATTTAAGACCTATAAATTAGAGGTAGAAAATTGGAAAATACAAGAGAAGCATAAATAATTGTAAGCTCATACTAGATAAGAAAAAGAGTGAGACAAAACACACAAAACTAAAGAAAATTCTTTCAAAACAGGGAGGACAAGAATTCTACAAATTATCTGCATGAAGAACAGGGAAATGAAACATCTGAAGAAAAATAATACTGACAGAAAAATATACATTAAGAATAAATTGATATATCTTGTGAAAGGACTTTCTTTCAAGGATGAGCTGTCTGGCTATTTTAAGGAAACTTATTTTGGAACATTTTTCAATCCATGGATATTTCAATAAATACCACTTTGTCTTCTGAGGAAAGGGAAAAAAAAGAGTAGAGTTTTTTTTTTTTTCCTGTTAATTTAAGTTAATTGCTTAGGTCTGGTTGTTTCAAACATAAATATTCTCTATCATAACACCAGTGCACCCAATCCTTTTGAGGGGATCATGGAGAAAAGTGTATATGAGTCAATATTCCAATATAGTTATGAAACATGCCCATCCCTCTAGTCTTGTTTCCAAACATAATTTGAGTGGTACAAGAACAGAACTGGAACTGACACCCACAAGAAAAGAGCCAAATATACATAAGTTCTTAGTTTAGAAAAAGAAAAGCAAATGGCCTTAAAAAATGTGTTTTACCTAATTCATAAATAGATACAGTTTAAAACTACACTGACTATAGATTCAACATAATTCCTATCAAAATCCCAGCTGCCTTTTGTGGAGAAATTTACAAGTTGATCTTAAAATTCATTTTGAAATTCAAGGGCCCCAGAATATCCTAAACAATCTTGAAAAAGAGAAACAAAGTTGGAGGACTCACACTTCCCTATTTTAACCTTACTACAAAGCTACAGAAATCAAGACAGCATGGCAAGGGCATAAGGATAAACACATAGACGAAGGAATTAGAATTGAGAGTCCAAAACAAAACCTATATCCCTATGGCCAGTTGATTTTTGGCCAGGGAACCAAGACCATTCACTGGGGAAAAAAAACGGTTTCTTCAACAAAGACAACTCACACAATGAAAGACAATGTTTCAAAATCATGTATCTGAAAAGGGATTGCTATCAAGAATATATAAACAGGCCAGGTGTGGTGACTCACACCTGTAATCCCAGTACTTGGGGAGGCCAAGGCAGGAGGATCACTTGAGGTCAGGAGTTCAAGACTAGCCTGGCCAACATGGCAAAACCCTGTCTCTACTAAAAATACAAAAATTAGCTGGATGTGGGGGTGCATGCTTGTAATCCCAGCTACTTGGGAGGCTGAGGCACGAGAATCACTTGAACCTGGGAGGCAGAGGTTGCAGTGAGCTGAAATGGCGCCACTACACTCCAGCCTGGGTGACAGAGCGAGACTCCATCTCAAACAAACAAACAAAAAAGAATATAAAACAACTTTTACAATTAAACAATGAAAAGACAAATAATTCAACTAAAAAGTGAAGAATAGATATTTGCCAAAGAATCTATGTCAATGGCCAATAAGCACGTGGAAAGATATGAAAATGATTCGCTCTAGAGAAATGCAAATCAAAGCCACTGTGAGATGCAACTTTGCATCCTCTAGGATGTCTGAAATTAAAAAGTATTGGTGAAGATGTGAAAAAATTGGAACCTTAATTTTTGCTGAGCGATTGTAAAATTGTGCTTCCACTCTGGAATACAGTGCATCAGTTCTTCAAATTGTTGGACATAGAATTAACAAATGACCCAGAATTCCACATCTAGGTATCTATCCAACAGAAATGAAAACATATGTCCACATAAACTTGTTTACAGATGTTCAGAGAAGCATTATTCATAATAGCCAAAAAGTGGAAACAACCTGTGTCCACCAATTGATGAATGGAGAAATAAAATGTTGTATGTTCATATAATGAAAAATTAGTAACATAAAGGAATAAACTACTGATACATGCCACAATGAGATTCAATAGATGAACCTTGAAAACAGTATGCAAAGTGAAAAAACCCAGGATACTTCATTCCAATTATGATGACATCTCCAGACTCTGCAAATTCAGAGACAAACGTAGATTCATGGCTACTGAGGGATAGGGGGAGCGAGAATGAAAAATTACTAATATGCATACAGGATTTTGGGGTGATGAAAATGCTCTGTAATTATATTGTGGTGATGGTTTCCCAACACTGTGAATATTCTAAGACCTACTGAGATGTACATATTAGAAAGGGTAAGTTTTATGATAAGTGAATTATATGCCAACATAACTGTGGTTAAAAAACAAAACAAAGTAATAAGAGTGACAGCATCAACACTGTGTTATTTTCCACCAGATTGGAAAAGATTCAAAACTGGGTAACACAGCGAGCTGGCAAAAATGTGGTGATATAAGCCCTTTCCCATACTGCTATTGGAGATGTGTAGGGATACAATGTCTATAGAGGAGAAATTTGTAATATTTAGCAAAATGAAATATCTGTCTTTGGAGCCAAAAATTCAACTTCAAGGAATTTATTTTGCAGATAGAACTTGCATTTATGCAAAATGATATATGTATGATATTAATCATTGCAGTAATATTTGTGACAGCCAAGTGCTAGATATGATCAAAATGTCCATCAACAAAGAACTGATTAGTTACACCGTAGACATCCATAAAATGAAATACTGCATAGTTATTAAAAAATTTAAGTGTTTATATACTAACAGACAAATATCTCCATGATATGTTAAATAAAAGTACAGAGTATATAGTTTGTAAGCCCATACTAAGTTAATAATCAGCATCATTAGCCATCAAATATTCACTCCTCAACTATGCCATGGGAGGAATATGCTTCTCTACCCCATTAACTCTTGACTGGGCCATGTGACCTGCTTTAAGCAATGACATGCAAGTAGAAATGAGAGTGTGCTAATTGCAAGGAAAGGATTTAGAAGCAGCATGTGTGTTTGCTAGTCCCTAGGGCACTCTCACCATCTGTTATGAGATGAGCATGACCACGTAGCTGCTGCTCCCTCAGTTTGGATCCCAGAAAAAACAGGTGGAGTAGACCTGACTCAAACACAACTGAGCCCAGCTGATTCCCACTGGACCCAGCAGAGCCACAGTCAATCCACAGACCCATGAGCAAAAGTACCTTGGTATCAGACATTGACATTGGAGGTCTTTATTGTCACAATAAAAGTTGTTACTATAAAGGGCGTTAAAAGAATATATAAAATGTATTTCCTTGTATATTCATAAAATACATCTGCAAAGCTACATGAGAATCTAATAACACAAGTAACCCGTAGGGAGGTGAATTGGGTAGCTGAGTGAGTGACAGGGTGGCATGGAATATCTTCGCAGGACAGTTTTCCACATGTTTTATTTCTAATTATTAAATATGAGAGCAAATTACTTCTTCAAAAAAGTATACAACAAGGCATCATCTCTAGGAATTCTTCTGAATAAAATAGTGTTATCAATTTGAGTCACTCACAGCATATGGCAGAACTGGTTCAAGAGGCTATTAAGAACATAAAATTAGGGAAAAACAAGAAGCTGATAGAAGAGGTAGAAACTTATGTAGCCACCCGAGAGCTGGTGTCACAGGCCAGGTGATAACAGGGTGGAAAACCCCAAACACAGCTTTCTGGTTCCCAGCCTCTCCACCAATCACAAACCAGCTGTGTATCTTTTGGTAAGCTGTTAACTACTTTGGGCCTACTATCTTCAATTGTTAAATAAATGGGAGTTTTAGATAAATTTTGAGAAAGTAGTCATCTCAAATTTTTTTAAAAAATTACACTGATAACTAAGTGATGGGAAATAAATTACCACAAAATTTATTTTAACTAAGATACATAGAGCTGAAGTCAACCTACAAAATTTCAGAAGTATTTATCCTGCGATCTCGTTGTAAGAAGATAATTTCACTAAGCTGCTTTCACAAGATGAGAATGTTGAGGTATTTTTCTTGGAATAATAATGAGTTTGCCTCACTTTTTGGTTTTTTGCCTTCAGGTTTCCCAGAAGCTATCATAAAATCATTAACAAAAATTCAATGGAAAACAATGCAATCAATGGAAACCGGTAGAATGCGTGCATTTGATACACTAGGCAGCAGCTGATAACGAGTTCTGAATATTGAGATTGCTTCTTTTTTTTCTTTTTTTTTTCTTTCTTTCTTTCTTTTTTTTTTTTTTTTTTTTAAATAGAGTCTTGCTCTGTTGCCCAGGCTGGAGTGCAGTGGCACAATCTTCGTTCACTGCAACCTCCATCTCCTGGGTTCAAGTGATTCTCCTGCCTCAGCCTCCAGAGTAGCTGGGATTACAGGTGCATGCCACCAGGCCTGGCTAATTTTTGTATTTTTAGTAGAGACGGAGTTTCACCATGTTGGTCAGGTTGGTCTCGAACTTCTGACCTCGTGATCTGCCCACCTCAGCCTCCCAAAGTGGTGGGATTACAGGCATGAGCCACTGCGCCCAGCCTGGGATTGCTTCTGAGTAACTTTTAGGCTTAGACAGTCAGCAACAACAACAAGAATTTTAAATCTACAAATGGCCTTCAATCATGCCAAGTTTTCCCTGCACCTAACCCCCATCCCCAACACCAATCTCCAGTAGCTCTCTCATTTACTCAGATCTTAAAAGCCGGGAATTGTTTTTCTCAAGGCAATGGCATTAAAATCAGACATTAACCTGACACTGAGAGCTATTTCAGTCATTTAGGACTATACTTTTTCCTGGTGAAGGAAACCAGAAAAGAGAGTTTCCATTGGTGAAGGGAAAGGAAAGAGAAGCAAGGGACCATAAATTCACTTCTTTCCACCTAGGGGAAGTGAGAGCAGGTGTCATGGCATCAAATCAGATCCATCTCCCACTCCCATATGTAACCCAAAACACAAATTCTCAAGACCAGTGAGCAAAGCTAGCTTTCCGTATACCAAGAGAAATTTGAAGGGCTACCAAGTACCAAAAATTCCATCGTCACAGAGGTTTTCCTTTGCACTGCCTTACCTTTAAATGTCTTTATAAGATAAACACTCTTAAAAGGCATTACCTATGGAGCAGCAGGAAACCTAAGTGAGCTCTCCTAATGGGAGGCTTCTCCAGTTGGATTCCTGCCACTTCTCTGAAATAACAATCTACTTCTACCCCCATGTCCCAAAGGACTCAATAGGATGAGATCATTAACATTTCCTGCCTGATCCTTTACACTGTCTTGTGGGATCCCCTCCTATATCTAGTCCAAAGCAGTTCTACACATTTAAACAACATGCATTCTTATCTTTCAAAGGGGTTTCATAACACAAGCAAAAATAATGAGGATATTACAAGTTTTGAAGTTTCATGTCATTCATTTGGTGTTATTAAAATTTACGGTATTTTAAAATCTATTCCATGTGTTATGTAGCTCTTTCTCTTTTCATTCAAAACAGTTTTCCTTGGACTCAGAGTCTGAGATCACTTTCCTTTCTTAAGTCAACTACTTCACCATTCATGCTCAAGTGTGCTTTCTTGGTCCTTAGGAAACACAAAGGCCTTCTTGAAAACATCCTAGATGGACATTTTTCACTTCAAACAAGGATAACCTGGGTTTCTGTTGCCACATCAGATAGGGTAGCTTGCAGCAGACTCATAGTCCCTATGAGAGTTACTAGAAAAATGCAATAAAATTTTCAAAATATTTAACCGCATGAGACAGTTGCCAAAGTGTCAGAGGCACTGGAAGAAGAACAACTCCATCTTGAATGAGGCTGGATAAAATAAGGCCGAGACCTACTGGGCTGCATTCCCAGACGGTTAAGGCATTCAAAGTCACAGGATGAGATCGGAGGTTGCCACAAGATACAGGTCATAAAGACCTTGCTGATAAAACAGTTTGCACTAAAGAAGCCGGCCAAAATCCACCAAAACCAAGATGGCGATGAGAGTGACCTCTGGTCGTCCTCACTGCTACACTCCCACCAGCGCCATGACAGTTTGCAAATGCCATGGCAACGTCAGGAAGTTACTTATATGGTCTAAAAAGGGAGGTATGAATAATCCACCCCTTGTTTAGTATATAATCAATGAACAGTCACAAAAAGGGGCAGCCAGCAGCCCTCCAGGCTGCTCTGCCTATGGAGTAGCCATTCTTTTATTCATTTACTTTCGTTTTTTTCTTTTCTTTTCTTTTCTTTTTTTTGAGACAGAATCTCGCTCTGTCGCCCAGGCTGGAGTGCGGTGGCGCGATCTCAGCTCACTGCAAGCTCCGCCTCCGGGGTTCCCGCCATTCTCCTGCCTCAGCCTCCCGAGTAGCTGGGACTACAGGCGCCGCCACCTCGCCCGGCTAGTTTTTTGTATTTTAGTAGAGATGGGGTTTTACCTTGTTAGCCAGGATATTAATTTCCTTTCTTAAAAATAAACTTGCTTTCACTTTACTCCGTGGACCCGCCTCAAATTCTTTACTGCGCAAGATCCGAGAACCCTCTCTCGGGGTCTGGATCGAGAACCCTTTCCGGTAACAAAATGAGCAGGCATTGAAGAAGCCAGGATTCTGGAAAGTAAAAAAACTGCAGAAAGGTAAGCTGATGTTTGGCAGCTTTACTTTGCAACTGAGAACGTTTGTCAACTCTATTTGCAAACTAAGAGGCTGAGAATGTGAACTTTTCCCAGGCAGAGGGCCACAGCTGGAGGACAGAAACCAGAGAGTGTGAAAGTCTCACAGGACTCGAGAGATATAATTGGAAATTTGAGGAGGTTTGCATTCCAGTGAAAAAGGAAGAGTAGAGGGTTGATCCTGGGGGACAGCCTTTGTTCTCTCTAAGGAATTTGCCTACTTCTGAAGCTGAATGACTTGGGAGGCTATACACCTCAGCACAGTCATCCTAAACGCAAAGCATTGCCTTCTGCAGTCCTACTGTGATATCGATATAAGAATTTGAGTTCAGGATTTGCCCAGGGTAAGACCCTCAGTGAACAGAAGAAAGCACTAACAATATATCCCAGGATTGGAGATGAACCAAAAGAAGACAGAGCCTTTCAAAAAGTAAAACATGCATATGTGGGAAAAATCAGTAAATAAAACATAGCTTTGATTCGGCACAGCTTCTGGGGTTAAATTACAAGCCCCTCTGTATATGCCCAGCAGAGAGAAAAGATAATGCCTCTGAAGAAATATTAACTGGAGCCTCCACAATTTTTTATATATAATGTCTACCTTTAAGTAAAAACGTTTACTAAGCATGCCAAGAGACAAGAACATACGATTGTAAGCCAAGAGAGGTAAAAAGACAATGAACAGATCCAAAGGCAATCGAGACAGTAAACTATCAAACAAGGATTTGAAAGTAACTAACACGTGCAAGAACATAGGCACATGAAGAAAATTCATTAAAAGATGAAGACTTTTATCAGAGAACTGTAGTTTATTTTAAAATTACATTTTATAACAGATCAATAAAATCACTAAAATTAAGAATTTTAACAGGTGTGTTAACAGCAGTTTTAACATGACAGAAGGCAAGATTACTGAACTGGAAGACATATCTACAGAAAATAATCAAATAAAAACACTGAGATGAAAATGAATAGGAAATACAGAAAAGAGTGGAAGATATTTGTAGAGTACAATGAAAAGAGGATGGAAAAAGATATACTATACTAACACAAATCAAAAGAAAGCTGGAGTCGCTATATTAATTTCAGACAAAGCAGTTTTCAAAGCAAGCAAAATTATCAGGAATAAAGGGAGGCATCACATAATGATAATCTTATGTATTCTTCTCTTCTCCAAGAAGACATAACAATTTTTGATATATATGCACCTATCAAGAGAGCATCAAACAGCATAAAACAAAAACTGATAGAATAGTAAGGAGAAATAGAAAAATCTATTGTTATAGTTGCAACTTTTACCCGCCTCTACCCGTAAATAACAGATCCAGCAGGCAGAAAATTAATAAGAATGGAGCTGAACCAAACAACATCATCAATCAACTGGATCTAACTGATGTTTACAGAATAATTCATCCAACAACAGCAGAATACACATTCTTTTCAAGCTCACGTGGAACATTCACCAAAGCAGATCACATCCTGGTCCATAAAACACACCTTCCCAAATTTAAAAAATAGAAATTATACAAAGTATTCTTTCAGACCACAATGAAAATAACAGAATGGGAGCTAGAAAATCCTAAAATATTTGGAGATTAAACAATCCACATATAAATAACACACAGGCCAAAGAAAATCCCTCAAGAGAAGTTTAAAGGTATTTTGGACTAAGTGAAAATGAAAACACAACTCATCTCATTTGTGGAATGCAGTAAAAGCAGTGACTAGAGGAAAATTTATAGCACAGAATGTATGTATTAGAAAAGAAGATCTAAAAATCATTATCTAAGTTTTCACTTTGGGAAATAAGAAAAAGGAGAGCATATTAAATCCAAAGTAAGCAGAAGAAAAATAGTAAATATCAAAACAGAAATCAGTGAAATTGAATATAGGAAATTAATAGAGAAAAACAACAAAACCAAAGCTGGTTCTTCGAAAAGATCAGTAAAACTGGAAAACTTCTAACCAGGCTAACCACAAAAAGAGAGGACACAAATTTCTAATATCAGAAATGAAAGGGGGACTGTCACTACTGATGCCATAAATATTTTAAAAAGGTAACAAAGAAATATTATGAACAATTCTAAGCCCACAAATGAAACAATTATTTGAAAGAAACAATCTACTAAAACTCATACAAGAAATAGATCATCTGAATAGGCCTGTATTTTATTTATTTATTTATTTATTTATTTATTTATTTATTTATTTATTTTGAGATAGAGTCTCTCTCTGTCATCCAGGCTGGAGTGCAGTGGCGCAATCTCACTCACTGCAAGTTCCGCCTCCCGGGTTCACGCCATTCTCCTGCCTCAGCCTCCTGACTAGCTGGGACTACAGGTGCCCACCACCACGCCGGGCTAATTTTTTATATTTTTGGTGAAGATGGGGTTTCACCATGTTAGCCAGGATGGTCTCGATCTCCTGACCTCATGATCTGCCCGCCTTGGCCTCCCAAAGTGCTGGGATTATAGGCGGAATAGGCCTGTATTTATTAATGAAATTGAATCAACAACGTATTCAAATAGATTGCAACCAAGCGCAGATAGTTTGACCAGTAAATTCTACCAAATATTTAAAAAATGATGCTGTTGATTATCTACGATATAGTCCAAAAAATAGAAGCAGTGGAATACTTCCTAACTCATTCTATGAGACCAGCATTACTCTAGCATCAAAACCACACAAACACATTACAATAAAGGACAATTAAACTAAATATAGAAATCCTTAATCAAACTGGGAGATTTTAACATATTCTTTTTTATAAGTGCTAGAATTAAGAAATAAAATAATAGTAACAATATGGAAAATGTGAACATTACATGCTTCACATACAGATAACACTAAACTCAAGAATGAGAGAATACACATATGCATCTACCAAAACTCTTCGTATGCTGCATCAGAAAGCAAGTCTTGGCACATTCCAAAAAACTGAAATCATTGAGATTATTTCTGTAATTATACAATAAAGATAAAAGCCATTTTTAAAAAGACAACCGGAAATCTCCAAATACTAAGAATATTAATCAACACACTTCTAAATAACATATAATTCAAAAAAGAAATTAAAATGAATATCAGAAAATATTCTGAATTTAACTTCAATGAAAATAGAACATGACAAAACTTGTGAGATAAAGCAGAAACAGTGCCTGCAGAATGAAAATATGTAGATTTAAATATATGTATTTAAATATACATTAAATATACATTAAATACATGTGTATTTAAATATCCCTAAAAACAAAGCCAGAAAATAATCTAAGAATTTATTACAATAAATAGAAAAACTAACAAATCAAAACAAATAAATAATAAATAGGCTGGGCGTGGTGGCTCAAGTCTGTAATCCCAATACTTTGGGAGGCCAAGGCAGGAGGATCACTTGAGCCCAAGAGTTCCAGACCAGCCTGGGCAACATGGCAAAAAAAACTCTTAAAAAAAAAAAAAACCACAAAAAATTGGCTGGGCATGGTGGCATGCTCCTGTGGTCCCAGCGACTTGGGAAGCTGAGGTGAGAGGATCACTTGAGCTGGAAGGTTGAGGCTGCAGTGAGCCATGATTTCACCACTGCACTCCAGCCTGGGTGACAGAAAGAGACTCTGTCTCAAAATTAATTTATTAATTTAAGAGCTAAAATCAATAAAATGAAATCCAATGTACAGCAGAAAGAAAATACAATTCAAACTACAGGGTCTGGCCAGGCGCCGTGGCTCATGCCTATAATCCCAGCACTTTGAGAGGCTGAGGCAGGAGGATTGCTTGAGGCCAGGAGTTTGAGATCAGCCTAGCCGATACGGCCAAACTCCGTCTCTACTAAAAATACAAAAATTAGCCAGGCATACTGGTGCACACCTGTAGTCACAGCTACTCGGGAGGCTGAGGCAGGAGAATCACTTGAACCCGGGAGGTGGAGGTTGCAGTGAGCCAAGATCCTGCCACTGAACTACAGCCTTGGTGACAGAATGACACTCTGTCTTGGAAAAAAAAAAAAAAAAAACACCTGAAGAGCCTCTAGTAAGACTGATGCAAAAAAAAAAAAAAAAAGAAAAAGAGAAAGAAAAAGGAGACAAAACATGAATTACCAATATCAGGAATAAAAAAGAAAACATTACTACAGATCTTATAGACAATAAAATAATAGTCTATTATTAACAGCTTAAACCTAAAAAATTTGATAATGAATTGAAAACAGTCCTTGGAAAAATAACAGCCACAATCATAAAACCATTACTAAAATTGAACTCATTATTAAATTTTTTCTCAGAAGAAATATACAGATGTAGATGGTTTCATTGAGGTTTTTCAAATATCCTTGTTCTATTAGTCCATTTTCACGCTGCTGATAAAGACATACCTGAGACTGAGCAATTTACAAAGGAAAAAGGTTTAACTGCATGTACAGTTCCATGTGGCTGGGGAAAAAGGTTTAACTGGACTTACTGACAGTTTCATGTGGGTGGGGAATCCTCACAATCATGGCAGAAGACAAGGAGAGCAAGTCACATATACATGGATGGCAGCTTCTGCAGGGAGACTTCCATTTTTAAAAATCAACAGATCTCATGAGACTTATTCACTATCATGAGAACAGCGTGGGAAAGACCTGCCCCCATATTCAATTACTTCCCACCGGATCCTTCCCACAACATGTGGAAATTCAAGATGAGATTTGGGTGGGGACACAGCCAAACTACATCAAATATGGATATGCCATATTTAAGGCATAAATATGAATTGCCATAATAACGCCAATCTCACACAAAATCTTTCAGAGATTAGAATAAAAGGAAAATGACACCCCCTCCCCCCCACTTTTTTGAGGTCAGCATTAACTGAATACCAAAATCTGACACAGACGTTACTAGAAAGGAAAGTTAGGGTCAGTGTTTCTCACGGATAGATATCAAATCGGTTTTTGTTGTTGTTGTTGTTTTGTTGTTGTTTGTTTGTTTTTGAGACAGAGTCTCGCTCTCTCATCCAGGCTGGAGTGCAGTGGTGCAATCTCAGCTTACTGCAATCCCTGCCTCCCAGGTTCAAGCGATTCTCCTGCCTCAGCCTCCTGAGTAGCTGGGATTACTACCACTACGCCTGGCTAATTTTTTTGTATTTTTAGTAGAGACAGGGTTTCACTATGTTGGCCGGGCTGATTTTGAAATCCTGACCTCAGGTGATCCGCCCGCATTGGCCTCTCAAAGTGCTAGGATTACAGGCGTGAACCACCATGCCTGGCCTAGATATCAAATCTTAAACAAATTAGGAAAATAAAGTCCAGTGATACAAAACAAAAATATATCACAAAAATATTGGGTTTATTACAGGAATGTAAAGGTGTTTCGAAGTTCAGAACACAATCAAGATAATTCACTACATTAACAGAAAAAAGAAAAATTAAATGATTTTGATAAAGTCAGAAAAATAATTAAAATTCCAACATCCATGAATAATAATGATGATAATAGTAATGATAAGAAGAAAAACTCAGCAAACTAGGAAGAGAGGGAACGTCCTTTAACCTGAAAGGATGTATCTACAAAAAATCTACAACGAACATCACAGTTAATTATGAAATATCAAAATATTTTCTCCTAAGATCAGGAGTGAGATGAAGACATTAGCTTTGTAAGAAAGGCCCAAGTTAAAGCAATAAGGCAACAAAAAGAAAGAATCCATATATAAAGACAATAAAGGAAGGAATATGCCTCTCATGATCTAGAGACAAGGTGATTATATATGTAAATACAAATGAATTCACAAACCATTAGAATTAATAAATGCATTTAGCAATATATAATTAATACATATATTTACTTCACTTCTGGGAGTTAAATGTTACACATGGTCTCTGACTTTCCAGAATCCTGTCATACCCATTGATAGAAAGGAAGTCAGTTCCATGCCAACATCTTCCACTCTCAAGCCTGGCCTCAGAAGAAAGCACCACCAAGGTTTGGAAAGATCCTGGTTCCTCCCCTCCTTCACCAGCACATTCTTGATTGCCTTGGCGAAAGGAGCCTCCCGCTGACTTTCCTTGGGAAACTGCCAGGTGGTGGGTTTTGGGTTTTACGTACAAATCCATCCTAACACTCTCCATTCATGAGCCACCTGACTCTTTCCTCAATCTTAGGCCAAGGAGATTCTGGCATCTCCATCCTATTAATTCTAGCCCATTGCTATGTCCACGGTTCAAGTTGTTCTAACAAAATTTAAGACCTAGTTTCAGGCAGGTGTTCTAGCTTAATTTCACAAACATGCCAGGCTCATGAATCTTCACCAGGTTTATATCCTACACATGTGTCTTTCCAGAGCAAAATATTAAATCCCAAGCCATGGGTGAGTCCTTCCCATGTCAATAAGTTCATCTCTACTCATCATGCTCCAGTATGCTCACCACCCAAGCCTAATATCCTCAGTATTCCCTTTCATACATCTTCTCCCACTTTCTACTGGCACATGTTAGTCTTGCCCTGCCATTCCTTTGGCCTATTTTGGCCACTTTTTTTTCTGAAACAGAGGTTGTATTTCCTTGCTCAGGCTGTGCTAACCCTGTATATTGGCCTGAAGTCAATGAGATGTCAAGAGAGTGGAACTTGGGACCTAACATCACATTGCAAGTGACCTCATTTATATCAGGTTTTGTACAATTTCCAGGCAAGGAAAATCTAGTCTTCTTCATCAAGGGGAAGAAGTTTGCTTTTCCTGCCAGAACGACTTGGAGTTAATTTATAGGCATGAGATTTAGGCTAGTCTTCCCGATGTCTCCACGCCAGGTCTCAGCGTCTACTATTTTCCCATCAGGGCCTTGACTTTGACATAGGAAACTTGTCAAAGCTATGCATTCAGCCTCCTTTGCAACTCAGCGACACTTATAATCAGATCATAAGTCTGAAATTTCAACAGAGCATGCCTTCAGGCTGCAGATGACAATACTTTCCTTTAAAGCTGCCACAGAAATCTCTAATTGTACAGTATTCCTTAATGTGGCAGTTAATGACGCTAGACTTACTGTTTTTTATATTTTTGCAGGATCTTCAGTACTGTCAAAAATACCCCATACCACAACTGTTAACATTATTCTTGCCCTTATACCAGTCTAGTGTGGTGCCCACTTAATCTCTCATCTCCTTCCATTTCACCCGCACCTTGCCCAATTAAACAAATGTGAAAGCTTTAGTATTTATCATGTTCTCTATGCCAGAGGGGTTTTGCCATCACACTTATTCCAGCTTTTTATTGCCTTTAGACAGATAGGAAAACCACTCTCAAAACCCCATGCTGAGAATCTGCTTTCTGGAACCACTCCTTGTACAAATTGTTATAACCTAAGTTCCCTGGAAAACAGAACCAAAGGAAAAAGCAGTCAGCCGATGCTTTGTTTAGGTAGGAGGCACAATCTGGGAGTCTAGAATGAAAGGAAAAGAAAAACAGGGAAAACAAATATTAAGTTTTACACATCGAAGTTGGCTACAGCCTCCAGGAAAGGGCAGCTCTTTTGTTCTCTCACACAGGATGTCTCCAGGCAGAATGCTGGCATCACTGTGCTGTGAAACAGTCAACAGTGAAGAAGAAAGGAAAATAGATCTACTGCCTCTCTCCATCTTCTTGTCTTTTATCAGTCAAATTTCACCACATAGAATGTTTACTTCACTGTGTTCCAGGATATGGGAGACTGTTGGGACAGCTAATCTCTCGGGGTGGCTCTTTATGAGTCCAGAAGTGATGGGAGAAGCCAGAGCCACTGGTTCCATTTAGGCCAGACTTGGAGGCCAGAACTGCAGTGACTTTCTCTGTGCTGGGGATAATGGAAAATGCGAGAGCCTGGTCTTCTCTAGAAGTGGCTGAGACTGCAAGTATTGTTGATAGTCAGGGTGGCAACAGTTGGGGCTGTCCACGAAGCAAGTGGCCAAGTGCTTGGAAGGTGGGAGTAGCCAAGCAAATCTGGAGAAACGCAAAAACAGGAGGGATTAATACATTTACCATTTAGACAACTGTCTACTGAAAACCTCCACAGGAATAGAGATAGAATTGGCATGTCCAAAACTGAATCCACCATCTGTACCCAAACATATGCCTCCTCCTGTGTTCCTCATCTAAGTGACTACCACCATCACATACTCATTTACCAAGACACGATGTAAATGTCATCTATCTCAACCCTCTATCTCCTGTATCTTCTATATCAACTTCATTTCCATATCTAACTTCCGTCTTCCTAATATTGCAATCCACTCCCTCTACAGTGCTACTCCTACCTTAATCCAGTATGAATTTTTTGCAATAAACAATAAAACAATTACAACAGTCTCTTAACTGGTTTCATTTTCTTTGTTCTTACTTCCAGCTACTCCATTCTGCAAATGGAGACACCATGGAAGTTGGGTAGGGATTAAGAACCCACACTTTGGGCGGAGTGCGGTGGCTCACGCCTGTAATCCCAGCACTTTGAGAGGCTGAGGCAGGCGGATCACGATGTCAGGAGATCGAGACCATTCCGGCTAACATGGTGAAACCCCATCTCTACTAAAAATACAAAAAAAAAAAAAAAAAAAAAAATTAAAAAATTAAAATTAAAATCAAAAATTAGCCGGGCATGGTGGCGGGTGTCTGTAGTCCCAGCTACTTGGAAGGCTGAAGCAGGAGAATGGTGTGAACCCGGGAGGCGGAGCTTGCAGTGAGCTGAGATCTTGCCACTGCACTCCAGCCTGGGCGACAGAGCATTTGGAGTCAGACCGCATTAAGTTTGGATCTAGCTCCTTTACTTTTTGTCTGGGTGAACTTGAGCAAGTTAACCTTTCTTTGCTTCAATTTCCTGTTGCCTTTAGGATTCCGTCATGGGCATCTTAAAAGGATCTCCAAAGGAAGGGAACATGATCCATGACTACATCCAGTTGTGAGATGACCGAGGAGCAAAGAATTTTAGGGGAAAAGTCTGCTTTACATTGTTTTAACTTTGCTGTTTCCATGATGAGAAGATGTTAGTCCCAGCCTTGTCTTGTGAAAGTTTAAAGGAAACCAATCACACAGGCATTGTCTCTGCTGTAAAAAGTGCTGCACTTTCTCAGCCTTTTTCAGGTGATTAATATGATCCTCCACTTCTGAGAGACACATTCTGTCTAGGGTCTAGACATTACTGACACAGACCATTGGGGGAAAAAATGACGAATTCAGGCAAATCTAAATGCTCGCATTAACCTCTGATGCTGTCATTTGTGCTCTCAGTGCCTGGCTCAGGAGGTGAACAAACAGCAAGAACAGATGAAGGGTACTTTCAAAATTGAAGTCACTTTAGACTGCATTTTATTTAAGATTTTTGTGGGAGAAAAGCCATTTTAAAAAGGCATATGTAGGAGCTGGGTAACTGCCTGGTCTTAACGAATGTGACAAAGAGAATGGCTGGCACCGAGACTGTGTTAGGGAATGGCATGATTTAGGATCAGACACTGACAAAGATGAAGGACTCCTAGATGTCGTGTAGACCAAAAGCTTCATTTTATAGAAGAAATTGGCCCTGAGAACAAGAAAGCCAATTGTTCCCAGTTTAGCCATTTCTATTTGCCTTATGTATTAATTTCCTAAGTCTGCCATAACAAATGACTGCAACTGTGATGGTTTAAGACCACAGAAACTCATTCTTACACAGTTCTGGAAGACAGAAGTCTGAAATCCAAGGGTAAGCAGGGCCACACGTTTTCTGGTCTTTAGGGAAGAACTCTGTTTTCAGCTTCTGGTGTTCCCAGGCCTTTCTTAACTTGTGGCTGCATCACTCCAGCCTCTGCCTTTATCGTCACATGGCCTTCCCTCCTGTCTATTTCTCTGTGTCCTCCACTAATCTTTTAAGAACACCAGTCACTGGATTTGGGGCTCACCCTAAATCCTGGATGACTTCATCTTAAAGCATATCTGCAAATACCCTATTTCCAATTAAATCACACTCTAAGGTTTCAGGTGGACATAAATTTGGGCGTACACTATTCAATCCTCTACAAACCCCATGGCTCCTCCTTAACGCAAAGGGGTCATTCCTGGGTCTAAGGGAGCAGGTATGGATTCTGCACCTCTCCCAATGCCTTAGACCATAATTTACGCATAGATGTTAAGAGTCATACTGCCTGGATTCAAAGCACGTTGACCCTCAATAAATAAATCCTTTCAAAGCTTCAGTTTTCTCAGTTACAAAATGGAGAAAATACAGCCGTCCACATGGGAGCCTCATCAGGTTGCAGTGAGAACAAGGTGGGGTAATCCACGTGCACCACTTAGCCCAGCATGTGACCCATGACTAGGGCTCAATAAATATCAGCTGCTACCAGTCAAAGCCAGCACTGATGCTTTGGAAGAGTTTGCGTATCACACAAAATAAAATTCAATCATCCTCCAGGCTACGTGGGAAGCACCGAATGGCAGCTAGGTAATTATTCCCACCCCCCCTCCCCCATCATGGGAAAAGCCCTGACCTCCATACCAACGCTTTCAGCGGGGCTTCCTTTGTAGGCTTCTACCTGAGCAGTCTGGCGATTGGCAATTTTTCAGATTTGAGCCAGATTCACATTTGGAGATTAAGCTCTAGCATCTAGACTAAGCAGAGATGAATATAATGGACAAAGGTGTCCAAGATAAACAACTCTAGAACCTGAGCTTGAAAAGCTGGTAGCTTTCAGGAAACGCTCCAAGTCTCTGAATTGAGTGACTGGGTCTTGCCTGAAATTCTAGCCGGGAAGGAAGCTGGGGCTGGGACCAGGGAGACAGAGGAAGCTGAGGGTGGACCCCGACAGTGGCAGCTTGAAGTCCAGTTGCAACATCTTAAGGAAAAGCATGAGACTCTGGAAAGTAGAGGTAAGGTGAGGAGGTATCTACTGAATCATGCAGTGGGGGGCATACCTGCTCTAGTGGACACTGTGGGGCACTGCCTAGATCCCCCTTCACAGCTGAAACATTCATTCCCCAAGCCCTTGGGGAATCAGCTCTCAGGGGATCTGCTTAAGCTAAGGAGAGCCACCCAACCCAAGTTCACACGGCCTCCCTGGAAGCAGCTCACATCCAATGTCTGGTCCATGGGGGAAAAGCATAAAGGCTTGGCCATAGGCAGGATAATCCTGAGGGCTCATCTCATCTCCAGAGCTCTTATAGCTTCAGATGAGGTTTCCGCTGTCACTGCATAATGAGCCTTAATTTTCCCCTCCCCTTGCAGGTGTCAATATTGAGAACAGCTCAATAAAACTCTTACATGCAAATTGCCATCTTATCATGTTTGCCAGAAAACCCATCCCAGACACCTACATTCACAAAATCCCTGAAAGATGCTGTTCTATCAATCTCATTTTCCTGATGAGAAAATTGAGCCTCGGAGATCAAGCAATGTCCCCAGAGACATACAGCTGGTAAGTGGCAAAGTCGGATTTTGAACTCAAGTATGTGCAGCCCCAAAGTCCATGGTCCTTTCACTGTAATCTCTGTCTTCATTGAGTCAGCCACTAATAATAAAGCAGAAATTAAACATTCTCAGGATGAGAAAATAGGAAGGCAACCACGATGTTATATGGTGAGATTCCCTTTATGCGCCCCCTGGCTTGCTTAAAGCCCTGTGATTATGGCTGTGGTTATTTTTCTTGTTATCTCATTCAGCGCCGGTTACTAAATGTTTGTTTTCTTTTATTAGCCCACTGTATGCTTAGGACCAGGCTTCAGTTTCCTAGTTGTGTTTGCCTAACTCCTTATAAGCTTGAGCCATCTGTTCCTCTCGAAGTGGACTGGACGACATTTTTCCCTAGAGATTTCCCTGCTTTGTATTTCATAAGGGAAGCCAAACTAGGTGATGCATTGTCCTTCTCCTCCTCTTCCTCCTCCTCCTCCTCCTCATCAGTAGGAAAACACTGAGAAGCAGCCTTAAGGAACAACATAGTGGCAATATCCAGGCCCTTGAATTTATGTCACGTGCTATCAGCAACCAATATATGATGTTTGGATTGAGAACTATGATCAAAGTGAAACAGTGGAACTTTGCAGTTAATTGAACGGGATTTTTGAGCCAAAAACCCACAAATGTGTTTCAGCACACTCGAGCTACATAATCTTGGGGGAGGGTGAGTTGCTAAACTGCTATGTGCAATTTTCTCACCTGTCAAAAGGGGCTAATATTAGACTTACTATTTTGTGTGTGAGGATTTGCTGATCTATATATAAAGGTTTTAGCACAGTGTTATAAATATAGCAAATACATACTTAAAGTTATCTGTTAATGCATGGAAATTAGAGGTGAACGAAGTTGGGCCCTTCATTTACAAAACATTCTATGATGTTTAGAGCAATTCAACCAGGGATAAGCTGAGTTCCAGAGGAAGACAGGTGTAAGAGAGCTTCTGACATGAACATTGCAGACAGGTAAGATAATCACTAGCATCCATTCCTTGTGGATATTATTATATTCCCTCAAAGGCTCTGACATAGTTAGATTTCTTGAAGTCTCTTCTCAGAGAGACAAGAACTTCGTTGTTTAAAATGATCCAACGAGATCAGCTTAAAAACAGCACCTGTAGTTTTGTGGTATCCGAAACTCTGAATCTGAACAGATCATTTATCAGGAAAGTCTAGAAAGATGGTTCATTTTGAAGTTTAAGGAGAAATTATTGAATTGGCCTCTGATATGGGTGACTGGCTGCTCAACTCAACAGGACTGGCTGTGTAAACATATAACATGCTTTCAGAATGTTTGTCCAGGGTGGGATAAAAGGGTAACTAATAAAGGGTAATTAATCCATCAATTCCTGTCCCCCAGTGGTCAAATTTTTACCCTAAAAGGTGGCAGCACCTTGCACTTCCAGGCTGCATATCTATGGGCACATTGTGACGTGGAGAGAGAAGTCCTGGGTCTGGACACATACAAAAAATGTATAAATAAATCCTGCAAATTATTAAGCAAACATCAAACAAGACTGCAGAAAACGTCAAACAAGACTGCAAATACTTGAATAGGCATTTCACAAAAGGAGACATTTAAATGGCCAGTAATCATAAGAAACAGTGTTCATCGTTGTTTGTCATCATGAAAATGAAAATTAAATCACAAAGAGATATGACTATACAACCGTCAGCATGCCAAAATTCATAAGTTGGGGTGGATGGATGTAGGGCAACTGAAACTCTCCTATGCTGGTGATGCTGAGTGTAAAATGGTAAAATCTTTTTGGAAAACTGTTTGGCCTTGTATTCTAAAGCTGAACATTACTGCCTATTCTATTACCCAGAAATTATATTTCTAAGTATGCATCCCAGAGAAATGCACATATAATTCACCAAAAAACACATACAACAGTGCTTGTGGGAGGATTACAGGAATTGTCCTAAACTAGGTTTCTCGACCACAGCACTATTGACATATTGGATTGAATAATTTTTGTTGTGGGGGATTTCCTGTGCTTTATAGGATGACTGGCATCATCGCTGGCCTCTATTCACTAGATTCCAGCAGCCTCCCCCAGTCATTACAACCAAACATGTTTCCAGACATTGCCACATATCCCCTGGGGGCAGAAAAATCACCCCCAGTTGAAAACCACTGTTCTAAATTGAAAAGAATCCAAAACATCTATCAACAGTAGTATGAAAAAATAATGGGAAGCATGTTCATTCATAATAATATTATAGAGCAGTGAAAATAAATACATGAACATTGTACTTCCCAACATGTACAAAAGAAGCCAAACACAGTAGGGCTCACACTACAACATTCTCACACATAAAGTTCAAAAGCAAGTACAACTGACTTCTGGCTGTAGGAGTCAGAATGGTAGCAAAGTTTTGGGGGAATGGTAGCTTGAAAGAGGCAAGGCATGAGAGAGGCTTCAAGGATGTCAATCATGTTCTTGATCATGGTATTATATTCAAAATACCAATTGTAAAAGCTTTAGAGCAATAGATTTACAGTTTGTGAACTTTTCTGCATATATATTACATTTCAACCAAGTGTTTCCCCAAAACAAGGCTGGACATGGTGGCTCACGCCTATAATCCCAGCGCTTTGGGAGGCCACCACGGGCAGATCACTTGAGACCAGGAGTTCGAGACCAGCCTGGCCAAGATGGTAAAACCTCATCTCTACTAAAAATACAAAAATTAGCAGGGTGTGGTGGCATGTGCCTGTAATCCCAGCTACTTGGGAGGCTGAGGCATCAGAATCGCTTGAACCTGGGAGGTGGAAGTTGTAGTGAGCCGAGATCTCGCCACTGCACTCCAGCCTGAGCAACAGAGAGACTCTGTCTCAAAAAAAAAAAATTTCCCCGAAACAGATGTTTTGTATACTTTTATTAGTTTTCTACTAGGAAGTTTTATATAGACATAATCTCTGATACATTGCCAAAAATGGAAAGTTTACAGATACCTGTTTTATATGGAAATATGTTACTTTTTCCACTTTCCAAAATAGCATCATGCTCCTTTCACTGAGTATGATCTCAGTCTCAGTCTCCTTTGCTCCTGATCAGCAGACAACCTAAATACACCATCACAGTGATCTCGGATATCATCCTCTTACTGTGGCCCCTCCCTAGAGTTTTCTCTTCTGAACAGTATCACAGGGCTTATATTTTTCAAGTTAAAATGTGTTTTTTGAGAATGTCACACACTGTTTGAGATAATTAGTACCTTCCTGGGTCTGCATTACTGCTCTAAAATAACCAATAAATTCTATCTCCATTAAAGCTGGCAATGGTTCAGTTGCATTTGATATTCTAGGGCCCAACTTTGTATAATTCTGTGTACTTAGAACATAATCCCCATATTTTGACCTTTCTACATGTAGTTAGCTACATCCTGTATGATTTCAGTCCTGTTAGACTTGTCTTTTCAAAAACATATTCTTCACAAAGCATTGTTCTTAAAAATTAAGAACTATTCAAGCTGTTCTTTGAGTTCTGAAAGTCCTCTGTAATATTTTGCTTTAGAGAAGCATCATATTCATTCATCAGGGTTCACTGAATTAGTTAAGAAAGAGTTCATTTATCAGTTAAAAGAGGAATGGAACACAAGGGGTATAAATTATGGATTACCTATAAGGGGGCGAGGGAGAGAGAAGGCAGTAAAATTGATGGGAAAGGTCACGTGGGAGTTTCAAGCCTTCTCCACAAATGTGTTGACATTGCTCTTATCGAAAGGTAGGGGCTATCTCTTCTCATCTTGAATCTAGGCTGATCTTAATGACTAACTCGTATCAATAAAATGCAGTGTAAGTGACTTCCAAGGTTGTGTGACTTTCAGTGCCAGGACCAAAAAAGCCCTGCAGTTTCCTCCTGGTTCTCTTGAGATGCTTGCTGGGGAACACCAGCCACCATGGATGATGTCTGGCTGTGCGGAGAACACCAGGCTGAAGAGGCAGCAGTTCTGTTGACGGTCCCAGCTGAGTTCCATCCATCCTACAGACAGCATCAGCTGTCAGCCATGTGAGAGCGCCATCTTGGATGGCCGTCCCAGTCAAGCCCTCAAATGACTGTAGTCGACATCTGACTACAATCACACAAGAGACTTTAAGCAAGAACAGCCTCACCTAACTTTTCCAGAATTATTGACTTACAAAATCATAAGGAAAATAGAATAGTTATTTTAGGCTTCTACTTTGGGGGATAATTTGTTATCCAGTGATTCCAAGAACACAACAATCATGAGTTTCTTCTAACGACACTAGTTCAGCCTAGTTGGACTCAACAAGCCTGTATTGAATTCTTACTATGTGTCATGCACTATGGCAGGATTGGAGATACCAAGATGGTAAAGTCACAGTCTCTTCCAGGTAGGATAGTGAGCCATGTCAGGAACAACTACAGCATCATGCCATAACAGGTGTAGTAAGAGAAACAGACCTGTACAAATGAGATGGTGATTAGATATTTCTTAGAGGCCTCAATGTGCAGTGGCTTTGGAGTTGTTCAGCCCAGATTCAGATTCCAACATTAATACTACTTAATGCTACGATCTTGCACATGTTACCTAATTGTCTGAGCCTAATATTTCCTTCCCCTGGGAAAGGGTTTCCTTGGTGTAACACTCACTCTTTCCCAAAACAGTAAAAGTCCCTTCATTTAATTGGCAAGTTTGGGACATAAGGAAGGTGTTTGCGCCAGCCTCTCCCTCTTTCCTTTTTCTTTGAGTTCTGACTGTTTGTAGGAGCCAGGAATTTCCACTACTGCCTGCTACATGGTGACAGAGGCCTTCCCCTTTTGATTTAGGGGTGGGAACTGCAGTGGACCAGCACGGTTTGTAAAGGCAAAAGTTGGTGTAACCATTATTAGAAGACCACAGGTTTATGCCGTATTATAAATAATAGCTTCACAAAACTGGTATGTGTTTCCCATAGACCCTTTTTTCCCCTCTCGATTAGTTTAATTAGTTCTCAGCTAGACAGGAGAGAAAATACTGTGTTCAGTATCCATCATGCTGGGCCAGAAATCTGAGAATGAGACTGAAATACCACACGGTGGGTCTTTACTTGAGGCCAGGATACAGGAATTTAGACTTCAGTAAGCACGTCGCTTTGACCTTGACAACCTAGAGAGGCTCCCTTGAGCTGCGCAGCTCTTGCTTACAGCTCGGTATTTATTTAGCTTTCAGCTGACCTTACCAAGGTAGTAGCTTTAGGCTTCAGGCACAGCCATATGGGATTTTTCACCTTGGTGGTTCACATCAGCTTATGGCAACTTTGTCCACAGTGAGCTGCTGTCTCTATAGAGACAGAGCTGCAAGCACGAGAGCTTGGGAAAAACAGTACAAATGCCTCAGGAAAAACACCGTGGGCTGCGGGGTGTTGGTCGCCACAGCTTGACCTTAAACTAGAAGGTATGATTTTTCTAAGCAGTTGTAGCTGAGGTAAGGATTCCATTTTAGGATAAACAGAACCGTTCCATACTCAGCCTGTTAAGGCACTGGTGGGCAAAAAAATCATAATCATTGTTTTTCAGATTTTGAGGCAGCTGCACTCTAGGTATGCTCAAGACACGAGGGAGAACTTGCCTTTAAATTATTCATGTCAAAGCTAGGTGAAAAGTGCAGGATCTGTTGCCCATGTTCTATCCTGTTTTCTGGACCAAGAAGCAAACTTGAATGATTTTGCTCATTGGATAGCCTTGAATATACGTAGTTTGTCCAAAGGCTAAAGTTTTAAAATACTTGAAGAGTTGCTGAATGAATTTCAAGGAGGTGTAGTCATCTTGGGAGCATTCAGGTACTTTCTATGCTAAAAGGGGGCTGTGAGTATTTTTTAAGAATGTCACACACCTTTTGAGATAATTAGTACCTTCCTAGTTCTGCATTACTGTACTAAAATAACCGATAAATTCTGTCTCCATTAAAGCAGGAATGGATAGCCTTGAATACATGTAGCTTGTCCAAAGGCTAAAGTTTTAAAATACTTGAAGAGTTGCTGAATGAATTTCAAGGAGGTGCAGTCATCTGAGGGGCATTCAGGTACTTTCTATGCTAAGAGGGACCTGTGAGTTTTAGAGAAAGAAAGGGACAGATTAAAGCAGTAAGTTAAAGCATTACAAAAACAGTGGATTGGTTGTAAAAAGAAAAGAGAAATGCCAGAGCTGTCTCCCACTCTTGCAAGAAAAGGCATAGCAGAAGGAAGTGCTACTTAGAGCTTGGGTTATTGAAGCAACACAGCAGAAAATTTGGTCCTTGTTATACTCCAGAACTTTGAAATCATCTACAGCAGCTGCTGAGCCATTTATTCTCCAGCGGAAATGAAAGACAGGGGACGGGGAAAAACCGTTGCACGGTGGGTGGGATTCACAGACTTAACTCCATAGAGAGAGGAGTGGCAGCAGCATGTGACAAGTGGCCGGAGACACCCCAATGAAGCCAGACCACTGAGCAGAGCCCACCCCTAGGTCAGCATTATGCTAAAAACCATGGGCTTCCAAAAGGAAATGAAAATGAAGACCTAGGGAATAGGCAAAATAGTAATAAAAGCACTTCAGATAAGACCTGGTTACTTGGTGGTCACCCTGGCAAATTGCTCAACTTTGCATAAACGTAGCAATACCTCAAATGCTACTCTCGCTGAGAGAGAAAAATGGCATGCACGGGGGTCTCCCTGTCCCAACCTCAGTCATGGTAAATGCCTTGGACCAAAATTAAACACTTGATGGGTAATTTCTTCCAACTCAGTTTAAATTTACCAGTTTGGGCTCTAAACAACTGGGATGTATGAAAAAGGCAAAATGTGAAATTGTTTCCTCCATGTACCTTCTTTTCTTTAGCAACTGTTGAGCATTTTCCCTGGTCTTTGACAACGCTGAGAATGGAGTTCTCAGAAAATAATTTTGTCTGGATTAACTCTTCTCCGAATTGGGGATTCTTGTTTCTAAATTTGGAGGTGTGCTGCAGAAGAGTGGACTTTGGAGCTGCCTGCGCTTGTTCCTAAACCAGTTGAAGCATCTTGGGCAAGTTCCTTAAATTCCAGGCTTCAATATTTTTTTTTCATTGAAAGTGAGAATAACACTATATAAAGAGTTAATGTAATTATAATTATAGTTCAATAGCATAATACATAGAAAAATGTCTAGAACAGAATTAGTGACTAGATACTACTATTATTACTGGATTTTTGTCCTCTTTAATAAGTAGGTACATCGAAGAACTGATGTAAAACTAATGTAGTTTCTGAGGCTTTAAAGGATTGAGTTCAGTAAGAGACAAGTCATTTTACAGCTGCTGAGGCTGTCCCAACCTTGCCTGAAGTCCCTCTAGCTGAGGCAGAGCAGAATAAGTGGTTGGGGAAAAGGGACTTTCGGCTTTTATTTTCTTGGCTTTTCACTTATCAGGGTAAGGGCAAGGAATCTATCAGCTTTAATTATGCCCTGCAAATGTGATAATGGAAGGCAAGTTATATCCATATGTAAGACATCCCTTTGTTGACATTTTGTCATTAAAGTGTGATAATACTGTCATCCAGTCTTACTGTAGAACTTTGAAAGTCTGTTTGAAGACATGGCTGGGCATGGTTTGGAATAGCAAATAGAGCAGGGAATAGAATACAGAATAGGGAATGGATTTTCTGCCTTAGAATGTGGGTTTAGAGTTAATTTGATTAACGATTTGTTCTGGTTCATTTCAAACTCCTTTGAAGTTAAATAATAAACTGTCCACTCATGATCCTAGGAGGATGCACAAGGGGACAGTGCTGAGAACACAACTGTCCTAAAAAGCCACTGATTTTCTGCCTGGAGATGGTCACTCATACACTGAGTTTTTAAGTTTTGTGGGTTTAGAAAATAAAAAACTAGAGAGGTTAGTGAACGAATGCTTCTTCTCTGCTCTTGGGGCCTCCCTTCTTGTGAAGGGAGCTCCACAGTGGGTCACCTCTGGCCTCTCACTCACCAACCAAGGGTGGTGAGCATGGGATAAAAAACTGGGAATGTGCCATCCAGACACATACTTATCTATTTCTCTTTGGAATGGGGTTGCCCGAAGAGCCATTTCTGCTCAATTTTCTGCCAGAAAGTGAAAGAGACCACTCTGGTGATCCCCCACTGCCTGTGACTGAGTAAGAAAATCTGGGCTGGGAGCAGTGGCTCACACCTGTAATGCCAACATTTTGGGAGTCCGAGGAGGGCTGATCACCTGAGGTCAGGAGTTTGAGACCAGCCTGGCCAACATAGTGAAATCCCATCTCTACTAAAAATACAAAATTACCCAGGTGGCCGGGCGCGGTGGCTCAAGCCTGTAATCCCAGCACTTTGGGAGGCCGAGACGGGCGGATCACGAGGTCAGGAGATCGAGACCATCCTGGCTGACACGGTGAAACCCCATCTCTACTAAAAAATACAAAAAACTAGCCGGGCGAGGTGGTGGGCGCCTGTAGTCCCAGCTACTCAGGAGGCTGAGGCAGGAGAATGGCGTGAACCCGGGAGGCAGAGCTTGCAGTGAGCCGAGATCTGGCCACTGCACTCCAGCCTGGGCGGCAGAGCGAGACTCCGTCTCAAAAAAAAAAAAAAAAAAAAAAAAAAATTACCCAGGTATGGTGATAGGTGCTTGTAATCCCAGCTACTCAGGAGGCTGAGGCTGGAGAGTCGCTTGAACCCAGGAGGCAGAGGTTGCAGTGAGTGGAGATCACGCCATTGCACTCCAGCCCGGGCGACCAGTGTAAAATTCCCTCTCAAAAAAAAAAGAAGTCAGCTGGGGTCCCAGCCATGACACCACATTACAGGCAGGACTCAGGGGACTGGGGCAGGGAGTAAAAACTGAAGGACAAGAAAGCTATGTTCCAGCCAGTTCCTGAGAAACTTTCCTGAGAGCCACACTTAACAAATTGCATGCCATGTCATTGACAACCCCTAGACACAAAGATAGCTGAAAACGTAGTCATTATGCTGAACACAGTGACACCCCAAATAAACTTGGGTTCCTAAAGGAGACTGTGGGAAAATAAATGTTGCATAAGCAACCATAAGTCTCTGCCAGGGAGCCCTTAGCGGAGCCTGAGGGAGGTTTTGAGAGGCTTTTGTTTTCCTCCTAAAGAAGAAAAGTTGCAGCCTGAAGAGAGGCCCTTGTCCTTTTCTCTCCTAGCTTTGAAGGTGGGTTGACACCAAGAGGTGGAATGGCCATCTTGCAACCCAAGGGAATGAGCATGGGGAGGAAGGATAAATGCCAAGTAAGTCACAGAGGTTTCTGGTCTTGCCATCGTTGAGCCATTAAGCCAACACTAACAGCTAATTGCTTTCAATGATCTTATTGTGTGAAAAACTTCTATGTGTTAGATCACTGGTGTATTAGTCCATTCTTGCATTGCTACAAAGAACTACCCAAGACTGGGTAATTTACAGAGAAAAGAGGTTTGATTGGCTCACGGTTCTGCAGGCTGGACAGGAAGCATGGCTGAGGAGGCATGTGGAAGGCCAAGGGGAAGGAGATTCATCCTCCAGGGCTGGAGCAGGAGGAAGAGAGCGAAGCGGGAGGAGCTACACACTTTTAAACAAGCAGATCTCATGAGAACTCACTCACTATTATGAGCACAGCAAGAGAGAAATCCATCACCCCCTACCAGGCCCCTCCTCCGATACTGGGGATTACAATTAGACACAAGATTTGGGTGAGGACACAAATCCAAACCATATCAACTGGAGTCACATGTTTTGCTGCCCTACAGGCAAATATATTCATAACTGATATAAATCTTAAATATCAGTCATTTGGTTTGGTTTTAGCTTCCTTTTTCCGTGTGTGTGTGCGTGTGTGTGTGTGTGTGTGTGTGTGTGTTGTTGGAATGTGGTGAAGGAATTAGAGCCTGTCATTTTTCTCACAGAAAAGATAGGACGTTTGTGAGATAATGTCAATATAAAAGTTTTCCAAAGGATCAAAAAGATTTCTAGAATTCACTTAATCCATTTCCATATCTATATTGTTCGTATTTTCTAAAGAAAATAGCCTCTTCAGACATACTTCCCATCACTTCAAAGCTCATATACATGACCAGAGATTTTTCGTATTTAATTAGCGTCTTGCTGAATTATAAGTCATTTCCCCTTTGTCCTGGCCTCATTGAATAGGGTGAACAGATGTTCTACTTCCCTTGACAAAATCTGCTCACTCCTCAATGGCTGTAATTAAGTGCCTCTTCAGTCTTCTCGTCTGGACAAATTAATTCAATTTCTTGAAATCTGGACCCTAGCGGACTAACACTTCCACCTTTTTGGTCACCACTGTTATACCTCTCTGGACTCATTTTAAGTCCAGTATATCTTACTTCTATAACTTGTCAGATGCCAGGAAGAAATATAAAAATAAAGGCCCAAGTTTGGAAGTGGGTCATCTCAATCTCCTTTCCTGATATTCTAGCCTTGAAAATATTCCTCACCCATCAGCGTTGCTGATAAGGTTAGATGTGTCTTATTGGTTTGAGGAAGTTCTAGCTATATACTGAAAATCTGGAGAACTTTTAGAGAATATTCATGCCTGGGTCCCATTCACAACAATTTTGATTTCACTGGCCTAGAGCAGGGTCTCAGCATTGTTGTTCCATGAAAGTTTTCCAAATGCAGCTAATGCACAGCCAGGTTTGAGAACCAGAGAGCTATTTCCTCTGGCTATTCTTTACATTTCATTATCTCCTATCTCCATTTTGTTTCTACTCCATAAATCCTCTCACAAGCTCTTAGGAACTTGCTCTCCATGTTTGATATATACAAAACACAATTGTTTTCTCCTCCACACCAAACCTACCTGGTCCTGTATTCTCTTGTCTTTAATTAATTCCATTGTCTTTATTAGTGGTACCAATAATTACCTAGAAACCCCAAGAATCATCTTCAACCTTCATTTGTGATCTCCTCCCATATGTTGGATACCAAGTCTCTTTAATTCTACTTCTAGATAATCTCTTGAAATTTCCCTCCACCGCTTATGCCTTAGTCCAAACTCTTAACTCAAAATTAACATATATAATAGTCTCTAATTTGTCTGTAATCCATTTCCACAGATGCTAGAATTATCTTCATAAAATAAAAATTTGATTACATTACAACCCAAAATAAAATACTTCAAATGCTCTTTATCTCTTGTAGTACATCATTCATTCATTCAGGAATTTGTGTAATTTAGCCTCCTCTTATCTTTTTATTTTCACCTTCTGCCCCTCTCCCAGGTGCACTGAAATTATTGGAGTTTTCTGAACAAATTCATGTCACCTATCTTAGCACATTATTATTCCAGTGCCAGGAATGTCATTAACCAACGTCTATCTAACAAACCCCTCCTTATCTTTTATGGATGATAAGCTCTCTCAGGGCCATCTCATCTTTACTGTACTTACAGCACTCTGCATAATATCTGGAACACAGTAGGTACCCACTAAATATTTACTGTGTGAAATATTTTCTGTCTGCCTACATCCCATTTCAAGCAGAGTTAGATCTAATAGCTATGGTCTCATAGCAACATGTACATACAGCTATAATATAATCGTGTTCATCCCATTAGATTGTAATTACTTATTTGTCTGAATCCCCTACTGAACGATGAGCTCTTTGATGGAAGAGGATGTGTTATGTTTGCTTTTGTATTTCTACCATTCAGCAGTGTCTACTATATTGCAGATACTGCTGATTTTTTGCAAATTCATTAATACATTCATAGAAGTGATGAGATGGGTAAATTGAATTGAGAACTTAAAAACTAAAGATTGTGCAACTTTCAAAAAGCGAACAGATACCCAGACATCAAACTATCTTTCTAATGTATGTATCATAAGGTTTGAGTATATACATATTAGAAAGATGAAAATTGTTTACAAAAAGAAAATTACAAGATAAATTTTCATTTACATATAATGGGTGTGAAAATATATTTCTGGTGTTCTAACAATATGTACCATCAATCTCTTTTTGTCTCTTATTTAGGAAGAGAAAGAAATAGTTTTATGACTCAATTTTGATGTAGCTCTATGAAGAAGTTTAGCAAATAGTTTCTGGAGTCAGAATTCCTGGGTTTGAATTCCAACTCTACCACTTACCATCTTGGGAAAATCATTTAATCTGAGCTTTAGTTTACTCATTTGTAAATTTAGAGTTATTATAAAGGTTAAGTAAGATTATGCACATAAAACATTTAGAACAGGGCCAGATAGAATTAGAACTTGAGTCTCTGATTCATAACAGCAACAGTCTATTTCTATAAATCATAAATTACTTTGTCTGCCACATGAAAGACATGTGACATATTGTTGGTATTAACAAACGGCCTTAGTTTGAGGGATCAAATTTATTTTCCAATAGAATTTACAGATTTTATAAGAAATACACAAGTGGTTTATCTACCTGAAATTTGTAAACAGGGTAACTGATCTAGTTATAACTATGTTGTTGGGACTCTGTATTTGTACATCACCACTGATATCAGTGTGCTGGCAGAGATTCGAATTTTCTGTTCTGTCTCCTGATGAGCCCCTGACTGACAGAACATTTGAATGCTGTGTTTATATGGACCCAGTGATCATATGGATCACTGGATTTGTTTCATTTTTATCATAAATAAATGAAAGAAAAGGGATCGTAGAACGTTAGGATCCTAGAAATCTAGAAGCCGTCTAGAACATTCTGTAAAATGTTCTCTTCATTTTACAGAAGAGAACATTGAGAATTTGAAAGGTTAGATAATTTCATCAGATCACGTGACTGGGAAGACAAGGTTGCAACGAGTCTCTGGCTGGACTAAAAGGAATTCACATAAACAGAGGAATTAACTAGACAAAGTGAAATTTAATTTGTCAGTGTTGCTGATGAGAAGGGGCTGCTTCTTAAAGCTTTGTGAGAAACCCCTCAGTTGCCTTCCTAAAGAGAAAGGCATTCCATTAGTGTAAGTAAAGGAAGATAAGATGTATCTTGTAAACTATAGAAGGTTTGTCACGAGAACATTTTGTAATGATAAAAGTTTCAGGTGATTAACAAGAAGTACTAGATAAAGTGAATAGAAAAATTAAGAATCAGTACATACATGGTCCCAGACTTGCTGTGGGATGGAGGTGGTCTGATTCACCTCCACAGGATGTGAGCTTTCTGCTCTGTCTTATGGCCAGGTGTATTTATGTGGTGGAGGCAAAGACATTCCAAGACCACAGGGAGGTAGCTCCTTTAAAGCACACGCTCCACTCTATTTTACCGCCTTACTCACCAAGTGAGTTTTTGATAGTTATTTTATTCTCCAAGAAAGACTTTCACTCTTTGAATAGCAGTATGTGATGAACTGACATAAGTATTTATTTCCTTTTCTTTTCTCTTTTTCTTTTATTTCATTTTTCTTTTGAGACAAGGTCTTGCTCTGTCACTCAGGCTGGAGTACAGTGGCCCAGTCACAGCTCACTGTAGCCTCAACCTCTTAGGCTCAAGTGATCCTCTCACTTCTCCATCTTCCGAGTAGCTGGGACCACAGGCTTGCACCACCACACTTGGCTAATTTATTTTTTTTTAGAGATGGGGTCTTACTGTGTTGCCCAGGCTGATCTCAAACTCCAGGACTCAAGCGATCCTCCCACCTTGGCCTCCCAAAGTGTTGAGATTACAGGCATGAGCGACTGCACCCAGCAATATTTGTTTTCCCTTACCAGTTATATGTCTGGGATGGAGTCATACATTATTGCAGTGGATGCTATGGCATGCTACCAAGACCTGCCCTCCACAGCAAAACCAAAGCAGTCATTCTCCCAGTTGCCAGGAATGTTGACAGCTGGCATCTCCCAGCTAAGTCATTCTTTGGGATTTTCTTTTATCGGAAGACAGTCTCCCTGCCCACTTCTTTTCTGGGAAACGTACAGGTAAAAGGAGAATATAAGGGCTTAGCCCCCACACATAAAGGAGCATCCTTGCTCCAGAGCTTCCTGTAACACCAGCTAAAGACCTTTTTTGGTGACTTCATTACATTCAAACTTTTTTTCTTCCCACTCTTACTTTCTTCATTCCTCCGCAAATTGTTGAGAGAACTCTTCAATAAATTTCTTACACACAAGTCTCTATTTCAGAGTCTGCTTCCTAGGAAGCCTGAGGCAAATATACAAATCAGTTTCCAAAAGGTTTACAGGGATTTAGAACCAATGGCGTGATCATCTCTGCAAATACTGTTTCTGAACCTATCAAAGTGAAGATCAGACCCTTAAAAGGTGGTGACTTTATCTAGTTGCAATAGATATTTATTGCATGAGACTCCCAAATATTTATTGTTTGAAGTTCTCTCCTGCCATTCACCTTTTTCCATTACTAGTACTCTAGCTTTTGTTTTGAGATCCACTACTATATCAGTGGGTGGGGCTGACCACCTGCAGTTCCAGGACCAGGAGTAAGAAACAGAGCTGAAACAATTATTATATTCTATTATTTGCAAGATGATTACTTCAAGGATAAACATCTTAGCCAAATTGGACCAATGGTATTCAGACCAAGAGCTTTCCTTCACTCACTTCGTAAAAGAGAAGTCCTTCTTTCCACTGCTGTTAAGCATGTAAGAATGCAGATTTTGGAAGCCATGCCACTTCCATGCAAAGCTTGAGACTAAAACCAACATAATGGAGACCAGATGAGAGATAGAAAAGATCACATTCAGAGATGGCTCTATTTACGTGCCTGAATCAAACTGTACAGATGAATCTTACCCTTAGCTTTCCAGTTGTGAAAGTCAATGAATTATTTTTGTTTCAGCTAGTTTGAGTGAGATTATTCTGTCACTTGTACTAAAGAGTCCCACTGATAGAGACGTTATAGATATTCTATGAGGTTTCGCTAGAAAGAGACAAGGAGTATTTTAGTTTACTATCTTTTCAATTTAACGTAAATCAGCTGAGCCACTTACAGACTGATCAGTCAATTGAAATATGATACATGATGTTTTGAGGTTTCATTTCACTTTCCCCAAGTAAGATAGACCAAAATTTAATGTATAATGATTTAGTTAAATGATGATAAATGCTTTCATTTCAATAACTGTGAAGACATTATGAAAAGTGAACATTTTTGATAATTGGAAAGACTCAGCCCATTCCAAATGTCTGATTAACTCATCATCTACACCAGAGATTGAAAATGCATATGTCTACAAACGCCAGGAAGATATCCTAAAAGAATGGAGTATGTCCGGTATCAAATAATAATAAGTGGATAGAGACTAGGGCAAACTGGAGATGAGATAGCCTATTAGAATCATCTGGAAATAAAAGCCCAACATTGCCCAATATTTCAAATGTTTTCAAGAGAAGACAAACCCATATTTTAGATAAATTCTCTCGATTTTTAAATGTTGGTAAGAGAAAGTGAAAAATGGCTCTGCTGACAACCAGACAACAATGTTCCCAAAAGATCACAAATAATGCTCAAAACAACACATAGATAAGGTCACTCCATAGCCATGTTTAGAGAAAGACATACATAAGGCCACCCTGTGACACAAACATGACTCAATATCCCCCTCTTCTGACTAATATCACCAGTGTGAGTGGCTACTGCTTCCGTAACAATACGTCGAAACCCACTTTAATACTCTCACTTCTTAGATAAAACTCATTATGACACCCAATCTCTGCATTGACCTACCTTCTTAGTGTAAGTAAAGGAAGATACAGCGTATCTTGGAAAGTATAGAAGGTTTGTCCTAAAAACATTTTGTAAAGATAGAAGTTTGGGGTGATTAACAAGAAATACTAGGTAAAGTGAGTAAAAAAATTAAGAATCAGTACCTATGTGATCCCAGACTTGCTATGGGAAGGAGGTGGTCTGATTCACCTCCTACCTTCTTAGCACTCTGAAATCTAATACAAGTCTCCCCGTCCTAATCCCTCCTCAAATCATCTAACATAAGCCCCAACGCTAAAAGACCCCTTTAACAACTCCCTCCTGAAATGCTCCTGGGGTTTCCCCAAAGTGAGACCACTCTTTCTGGAACAATATAAATAAAACTTTTTTTTTTTTCACTTCAGATGTGTTCCTGGCAGTCTCTGATACATTCGTTTGACAAGTAATTTAAAAATTTTTTTAAAACCACTGACCTCTGAGCTAGATCTAGGCTATGAACATCTACCTTTTCATCTCAGTTAAGGTGTGATGGTTAATTTTATGTATCAACTTGACTGGGCCATGAGGTGGCCAGATATTTGGTTGAACTTTATTCTGGGTGTGTCTGTGAGGCTGTTTCTGCATGCAGTGAACATTTACAGTGGACCGAGTAAAGCAGACAGGCCTCCCTTACATGAATGTGCCTCATCCAGTTAGTTGAAGGTTTGAATAGAATGAGAAAGTTGAGTATGGGGGAACTCCTTCTGACTAACTGCCTTCAAGCTGGGACACTGGTTTCCTCCTGTTTTTAGACTTGAACTAAAACATTGGCTCTTCCTGGGTTTTAAGACTGTTGGGTTTCAGACGGAACTATGTCATTGGCTCTCTTGGCCCACCAGCTTAATTGTGTGAGCCAATTTTCTACAATAAATCTCAATCTTTTTCTCTCTCTCTCTCTGTCTGTCTCTCTCTCTCTCTCTACGTGTATATATATATGTATATATGTATCTATAATTTAAAATATTTTAATTTATTTAATATGTTCATCAAATTTTAAAATATTCATATATATTTACATATTTCTGACATATATGACATCTATATGTCTACATTTATCTCTCTATAGCTATATCTCCCTATATGTCTATGTCCTATCAGTTCTGTTTCTCTAGAGAACTATGGCTAACACAGAAGCGAAAGGGTGATGTAACATCAATGAGCAGATTTTCCCATTTTCTTACATCATTTTGTGTTTTCTTTCTCAGTAGATTAAAGAGGGGTGGAAAATTACAAAATCCAGTGCATGCCACTTAAAGTAAAGGTTGTGATTATTTTTATTCGTGCCAGGAGAAAGGACTTTATTCTCCTTGATTTGAGCAAATCCATTATCAGACTTTTCAATTTCAGGGATTCCAAATTTAGGTCCACTTGGGGCTTGGATGACTGCTATGTCTGAGAGGGCTTCTTTCTTTGCAGTTTCTTAAAATGCAAGAACAGAAATCAGGAAACATTAGAGAGCCTAACAAAATGATTCAGATATTTATATAGGTAACTAAGATGCTGTTGCTTTTCTTGACTAGAATTTCATTATAGCTCATTAGGCAAAGAGACTCTATTCCTAATAGTGCATCTGATCGTCAGAAATGCAATTAGCAAATCAAAAAATGTATGAAAGACAAATAAATGGCTTCCCAGGCTGAGAAGAGCCAAACAGATTTAACTGTGGGTGATTTTGGAGGCCTGGATAGTGACTTCCCTGAATCCCTAAGCCTAACTTTTCTCTGATTTACCAGAAATGAGAAACAAATGCATACCCAGACAGCTCCTCTGAACAGCAGGCACCCAAGCCTAAACCCAGATGGTTCGTCACTATGAATGACTGTTCTCATGCTTGTTCAGTAAAAAGACAGAACAGGAGGCCCATGATATGATCAGCTGCACATCAACTCAGACATGCTTCTACATAGGATAACAGGAAGGGGAGGGAGTTGTCCTTCTGACTCTTCCATCTATGATTGCCAGTGTGCACTAAGGGATGCTTGCTAGAATGGAGCTGAGCTAAAGTAGAGCGTGTCTTGCTGGAGACAGGTCCTAGTCTGCCCTGAGGGTCTTTTAGCTAAGAGCACTACTGCCCCTCCTTGGCCTTATCTATCCTTTTGACCATCATTCTTGCCTCTCAATTGCCATTTTGACCCCAGACACAGTCACATTCTTCTGCCTCCTCAACTTGTCTAGGCACCGTACCCTCTACCTCTAAACCTCACATTTGCCTCCTGCACTACACACTGCCTTCTCCATCAATTCAGTTACTGCTTCCCAAAATAAGAATATTTGACCTTCTTCTCTTTTCCACAACCTCTGATTTTACTTGGCAACCAGCCACGGTTTGTTAGAATTTGGTCACGAACAGGTATTGACACAAAAATTCAACTTCAGGGAACTAAAAATGTTTTAGATGGCAAGGAATCTAGAAGTTGAGAATCAGTCCAGAGCTGATGAAACTGCTCAAGGAAGTCATCTGGAACCAGATTCCTTCTAGTTGCTTCTCCTCTCTCATTCTTGGCAAGTGGCTTCTGTTTTAACGATCCCCAGGATGACTACTCTGCATCCACGCAAATTTTAATTCCAT
Source organism: Macaca nemestrina (assembly GCF_043159975.1). Taxonomy (NCBI): domain Eukaryota; kingdom Metazoa; phylum Chordata; class Mammalia; order Primates; family Cercopithecidae; genus Macaca; species Macaca nemestrina. Next base: position 7,773,810 of record NC_092125.1, on the reverse strand, counting down.
AACAGAAAAAAGAAGAAGGGAAAGAAGAGAGAAAGGATGAAGGACAGGTAAATGAAGCAAATGCTACCTGGCTACCTGGCTGCACGTACTAATAATGCACTTATCCTGCTCCTTTGCAAGCATTATTTAGTATTTAATTAGGAGCAATACTAACCCCTACTCAGAAAGGAGAACAATGGAAGTCACACAGGAGAGACAGTGCCAAAGTCAACAGCAAACATTGCCAGGCAGGAAAACTCAGGACTCCTGTGCTCTGTCAGAGGTGCTGTTCTCGGGTACCCATTCTGGCATCCTCCCGTCCTGCTTCTGGAGAGATTCTTCCTTGTCTGTTTTCATCCATGGCCACATATGAAATGGGTGTCATAGAAGATCACTTCCTTTGAAGCCACAGATATTTTTGAGCCATTTCCTATTGGTCTTAATTTGAGGTAAGGAATAACCTTAGAGGTTTAACAATGACAGACTCTTATTAGCCTCCGGCAATACAATTCCCTCAAAAGGTTACAGAATTTCCAGTGTTGGAATAATTTCTCAATTAATTCCATATACAAGTAACCACAGACAAAGATTTCACTTAAACATGGTATTTAGCTGGAAAATTCCTTTCCTTTATCTTCTTCTGATATGGTTTGGCTGTGTCTTCACCCAAATGTCATCTTATATTGTAGCTCCCATAATCCCCATGTGTTGTGGGAGGGACCCGGTGGGAGGTAATTGAATCATGGGGGCAGGTTTTCCCTTGTTGTTCTCAGGACAGTGAATAAGTCTCATGAGATCTGATGGTTTTATAAAGGGGAGTTCCCCTGCACATGCTCTCTTTCCTGCCATTTAAGATGTGACTTTGCTTCTCCTTTGCCTTCTGCCGTGATTGTGAGGCCTTTCCAGTCATGTAGAAGTGTGTGAGTCCATTAAGTCTCCTTTTCTTTATAAATTACCCAGTCCTGGATATGTCTTTATTAGAAGCATGAGAACAAACTAACACACCTGCTGATCTCTGGGCTTTTCCCAGTCCTCTATTCCATAGCTTAATGGCCAATGCCTTGAGGTCATTCAAAATAATGATGGCGAGATAGCAAGTGTAATACCAATGTGCATTTGTCTGAAGAAATCCTCAGAGCCTGGATGGAAAAGTCTTAAGTTACCAATCTATGAAGGCTGCAGACTTCCTGTCACTGTCCCCGCCTGCTCAGTTTAGTAGGAATAAATTTCTTTTTAAAACTCAGCAGTATTGACAAATATAGGATTGTCAGTGAATTTAGAATGCAAGCCACAGATAAGGCATTGATCTCTCATTTCCACTTGCAGACTGGCTAACTTGGATCTAAGTACAGACCACTCCTTTAGAAAAAAAAAAAATCTATAGCCATATGCCAGGGTTCTGAATTTTTTCCACTCTTTATCCTAATAGCAAAGCTGCCACGGCACATGGTCTGTATCCCAAAGAACAGCGGGTGACAATCTGACCAAATGTTCGGCCACCACGTAAGAAGAGTCACCAGATTTGCAGCCTGAAATACCTGAGACCTCACTATCCAAAGCCCTGCCTCTTCCACTCAGCCAATTCCACATTTTAGAATCTTACTTGCTGTATCCCCTTTCAGGTAGAAAGTCTATTTCAGGTATAATGCATTCAGCTGCAGCTACTAAGTAAATCTGCCGGAATACAGTCCCCTGTAACCCAGCTCACAGAAATGGTGTTTGAATGCAGGTTTGCCACTGATAATGCTGTTGTTTCTTACACTCCAATCATGACACCCTCCATGAAGAATAGCTTAGGTACGTGATCTAATGTATTCCTCACAATATTGATATGGGATACGAATATGATAATATATGGGTATATGATACGATAACATAAGATATGGGTATATTATCATCCCCATTTTACAGATGAGTAAACTGAGGCTCAGAGCCTAGGTACTTTGCTCAGGTTCTCACATTTGCTAAGTTGTGGAGCTGAGATTTGAACCTAGATCTAGTGACACAGAAGTTGGTCCTTTGTATTATTTAATCACTTGAATCATTTAATCTATTATTGAGGTAAAAGTGCACCACAGAGGACCAAAAGGAGAACTACAGTACAAGTCCGGGTGCCTGTAGCCATGGCACTGCTGTGGCGTAGTGGTTCCAATGTGGCAACCAGAGGTGTCCTTCTGGTTGTCTTGGTATGGAGCCACAGCTCCAGCACTGAGTCAGTCACATGCAGAGGCCACCAAGGAACATGTGATATTTCAGATCTGAGTTGATGGTTTAACATGTAAACATTATCAGAAAACAATGAGTCAGGCTCTCCCAAGCCATATGCTTCATCTCAGAGCCAAGGCTGTGTCATCACTGCCAAATGCTCCTTCAGGCCACTAAATCACCACAGTAAGATCAGAGCTTCAGGACCTAAGTAGTGCCTGGGGATCTGAAAGAGACGACTGACTGAGGTGGTTGATGGGATTCTTACAGGTAAGTCCAATGGGATTTTTCACTTGTATCACCCTGGGGTGCCCTTGGTGGAGGCTGAGAGACCAGGTCCTCTAAAATTGTGACAGCTGCTCTCTTTGGAAATGAGGCACTCTCTCGGTTTAAATATTTTGTTCCTGTTTTCCCCCTACAATTCCCTTCAGTTAAAAGATGATGTATGACATTCATTGGATAAATGAAGTTGATGCATTGTGAGCATTTGGTGACCTCTGACACCCTGAGGGGTCCAAGCTGGGCTGGAAGTCTGCAGGGAGGCATACCTTTATTCAGGGCTGAGTCGTGTTGGTCGCAAGGGCCCTGGAACCGAGTGTGTTGAAGACACAGACACCTGAGCGGCCCTAGCCCTGCAGACACCTGGACTTGCTGGTGTATCTTTCAGAGGAGGAGCTAGGCAGGGTTGCTTCCTTCCAGATGAAGTAAAAGCATGAAAAAGAAGAAAGGGAAGTGTCTACTTCTGGACACTAGTGATAAAATTGGTTTGAGGGTATTGCTACTCGGAAATACCAAGACATCCAGGCACCTGCTCTCACCTGCTGTGCCCCGTGTCTTCTGTGTTTCGCAGACAGAGCAGCAGCTTTATCTGAATCTAGCCATGTCAAGTGATTAGATCATATATTTAGTTTTTGTCTCATCAATTGATGATACACTTGAAGAAGGCAAAGGGGGGTGTGTGTGTGCGCGCATGTGTGTGCATGTGTGTGCGCGTGCACGTACATGGTGTGTTTATTTCCTACAGTCTCTAGGACAGCAACAGCGGCTTTGCCATTTCATTTGTTGAAGTGCCCTGAAATATGATATATGGAAAAGTGGAAGAGATCCATAATAATATTTCACTTTTGAGGTGATTTATGCGTTACAACACTAGATTGCAGAGTGGGCTAGAATTAGAAATGGATAGATTTTTGGGTAAAATACATATCTTGAACAGAGTTTTTATGCTGTATATATACACAAAGAGATATCTACAGAAAAAGACAGATAATAGATGCAAATAGATAAAATTATGTATTAGTAACATTTACCACAAGTATGTTTATCTATTTCACACACAAAAATGAACGCAATCACAGAAAATAGGAGAGACGTTAAGAAAATACAATATCATCTAAAAGCTGTCCCCTTTGTTGAAGGAAGTGGAAAAGTACGGCTCCTTTTTCTTCACAGTGTGCCCTTGAGGAATGACAATGAATTTCTCCTTGTCTTCCTCTATTTGATACAATGCACTGCCTTCATTCTCTGTGATACGGATTTTATATTCATAGGATTCATAGAATCTTCAATTTCAACGCTGTTACCTTTTCACCTTGTAGAGCTAATACGAATTAATACTATATCCCAGGTATAACTGGACCTCTCTCTATACCTTCTTCCCTAAAGAGGCATGTGTCCTTTATGAATATTTAAAGGATTGAAACATATTTTTTAATACTTAAGAAGATCTTGTCTCAGAGTATTCATTTATGAATCTTTTGGAAAATGAATGATTAGTTATTGACTTATTACTTAAATATGGATTTGTATGTACTGGGTTTATTTGTAAATCTTTCAGATATGTAAGATAGTCCTGCAAGTTGAAATCCCAGTAGTGATTTTACAAGATCAGGATGACCACAAAAAGCCACCAAGAGTGAAAGGTGACTCCAAGCAATAATGTATCTAGACATGTACATATTTCCAAAGTCTTATTTCACCTATTCCTTAATACCAGTGCAACAAGGAGAGGTGGTTAATGCCCCTTTCATAGTCAGTTAACTCTGCAGGACCATGCTATAGGTTAAATAATTAGAAAATGCCTTTAACTAGAGTCCAGTGACAAAGTTCCCACTGGCGTGAGGTTACCACTGGCTTTGAGCTCTTTGAGCTCAGAGGGTATGCCTGCCAATGTTCTTATTTCTTTTCTTTTTCTTTCTTTCGTTTTTTTTTTTTTTTTTTTTTTTTTTGAGATGGGTTTTTCTCTGTTGCTCAGTCTGGTCTTGAACTCCTGAGCTCAAGCAATCCTCTTGCCTCACTCAGCCTCACAGGTAGCTGGGACTATAATGCGTGTCACCATCCCTGGCTCATGTTCATACTTCAATCCCAGTGTGGTGATTTAAATATAATGGGTGCTCATGAAATGTATTTTTCATTTATATTTAATAAATATAAACAAGATTCATCATTTAAATAAGAGGGAAACTAGCATCAAAGCAATATGCCTGGCTATTCAAGAGAGAAAAATCTCTTATTTCACTCTCTGAATTCTAAGCTGGAGGAAAGGGAACCGGTACCATCGAAAGAGGACAAGAGAGAAAATTCTCAGATTTATTTGCAAAGGGATTCTATTCATCTTGTCTCAGATTCTTTAAGTGAAACTAGTTAAGTGAAAAGAGAAGGAAAGCAGTGACTACAAGAGAATCAATCAGCAGATATTGAAAAACTTTCACGTAACTAATGGCATCTGCTTAGAAAATATGAATTGGACCCAAAGTGGTATTCTTTTTGGTCACTTATATTGGAATTTAAATGCGTAACTAAAAATGAAACCTTAGAGAAAATTTCATTTCTTAAGCTGAAATCTTTCCACAAGTTGGAGAAAAGAGAGATGTACATCCAGGAAATCAAACTTAAAAGACAGGCTGAGGTTATACATTGAGATTCCCCAGTCAGAGGCCACACTTTTCTTTCCTAATTACTGTTCTTTTCCTTGGGTCCTACATTCATCACGACATTAATTCTAGGCTTCACTTACAGTCAGCTCTTCTCTGTGGCCCATCTCAGCATAATGAACTTTTGCCATTATCTTGATCTTGTTAAATTCTCTCTAACCTTAACCTAATGAGATACAGTGAATGTGCAACCATAAATTAGATATTCAGACAATCTCAGTCTGTTCTCAGTGCAGCAATCCTTTTAACTTACATCCATCACTCTTTTGCTCCAGCACACTCAGTGGCTCCCTATTTTAGTAAAGTAAAAGGAAAAACCCTTTCAATGGCCTTCACAAGCCAGTGTCTCTGTATTACTCCCTGTCCCTCCCCCTAGCACACATGGCTCACTCTCCACACCAATGTCCTTGGGAAGTCTTCCACCAAGTCTTTGTTCAAATGACATCTTCTCAATCACCACTCTGTTTAGAAATAGAATCACCTCCTAACCCATACCCTTCTCTGCTCCAGTTCTTCTCTCCAGTCCATTTATCACCTTTCAATATACTATACAATTTTCTTTTTTATTATTGTGTTTATTGCTTATTTTCTATTCCTCACGCACTAGAATGTGAGCTTTGCAGGCATAGGGATTTCAGCCACGTTTTTCACTGATGTATTCCAAGTGCTTAGAACAATGCCTGACATATAGTTAATAGTTACTCAATAGATATTTGTTGAGTGAATGAATGAGGAAAGGAAAGAATATGCCCAATATTCATTATCATTTGTTAAGTGGTAACAAAAATAACGTGAAACGTAAGTTTAATTATATTTGCTTCTCTATACTTTGGACCACATGTCTGTATATTAGAATTAAGCGTTCTAATGAGGCACTGAGATAGAGAGGGAAGAAATAGGCTTGGGAATCAACTACAGTGATGTTCAAATTGTAGTTCTGCCCCTTGCTAGCTATGGAAGAGTTAAGTCAATTTCTGTGAGCTTCAGTTATCTCCTTTGTGAAATGGCGGTGTTATAAGTATTCAATGGAAAACAAGCACAGCTTTTGGTGCAACAGGCACGTGATAACTGTGAGTTTGTCCTTTTGTCTCTCAGCCCTTGTCAGGCTCCAATTTGCAAAGCTCCAGAGTGGATCCCCAAGTTCTCTATCAGGAAATTGTGCAGGAGACTGGGGGAAAGGTGAGGAGGCAGCTATCAAATATTTTCTAGTTCTTTGTTGGAGGCCCTGGCCAGTGGGCATACTTGAGAATGAGGATAAACGAAAAGAGCGCCTCTTACCCTTGATAATGGTGGCTGGAATCAGAGACCAGGCATGGACAAGAAGCCAGTAGAGAGTGCTGGAGAGTGAGAACCATGGACACCTGAGTAAACCTATCATCAAAGCAAAAACAGCCTGAACCTGGAGTCTAAAGCCAAGTACTAAATCAAAGGATTAGAAAGATAAAGAGATCAAGCACAAGAAGGTTGGAAATGGCTAGAGGGAACATGGACTTGGTGAAGGCCATTGCCAGTGGCCAAGTGGCTATGTCCTGTGGCTGGACTGAAAGAATAGGATGCCATAAGGTGCTTCTGGAAGTCCCCTAAAAGTCCTGCACAGAGGCCGGGCGTGGTGACTCACGCCTGTAATCCCAGCACTTTGGAAGGCCAAGGCGGACGGATCACCTAAGGCCAGGAATTCGAGACCAGCCTGGCCAACATGGTGAAATCCTGTCTCTACTAACAATATGAAAATTAGCTGGGCACAGTGGCACACACCTATAATCCCAGCTACTCGGGAGGCTGAGGCAGGAGAATCGCTTGAACCTGGGAGGCGGAAGTTGCAATGAGCTGAGATTGCACCACTGCATTCCAGCCTGGGAGACAGAGTGAGACTCCATCTCAAAAAAAAAAAAAAAAAAAAAAAAAAGTCCTGCGCAGAATGAACAGAAGCCGCTGTTGTCATGCCAGGGCCTTCTCTGGACGCCTGGGGACTTTTGCCTTGACTTACACTCTTCTGATAATTCTAAAGGAGGCTTCAGCTTGGGGAAATTGTGGAGGGCGGGGGAAGAGGCAGGACTGGGGAATATCACTTCTCCTCTTCCTCGAATCAGAGGGAGTATTACTTCATACTCTGAAGCCAGAATAAAAATTGAAGTGAAAAAATGTGTTAGCGTAAGTTTAAGCCGGTGCTTCACTATTTACATGAACACAGTGAACAATCAACAGCAAGTCAGTAAATGAGTGTTTACAAATGCTCTCAAGACGCGCAGCCATGCCGCCCACCTTTCATGCAAACAGCAGCACCAGCTTTGACCTCTCAACTTCCCCATAAGGACTGGTTTTGATTGAGAAATTCTCTCAAATTTTTAACAAACCAGTGGGATACGTGGGATACGTGGACTGCTACTAGATTTCTTTACCTTAGATATGAATAGAACCTCTTTCATATTTTAATAAGTAGCTGACCTGTTAAGTTCTCTTAAAGGCATTTACGAAATTTGCTCTCACAGGTGGTAAAACTGGGCACTGAGATGCTGAAAAGGTAGGGCTCATGATATGGTTTGGCTGTGTCGCCACCCAAATCTCATCATGAATTGTAGTTCCAACAATTTCCATGTGTTGTGGAAGGGACCTGATGAAAGGTAATTGAATCCTGGGGGTGGGGCTTTCCCGCGTTGTTCTCCTGTTAGTGAATAAGTCTCACGAGATCTGATGGTTTTATAAAGGGGAGTTTCCCCAGGCAAGTTCTCTTCTCTTGGTTGCCACCATGTGAGACTGTCTTTCACCCTCTGCCATGATTCTGAGGCCTCCCCAGCCACGTGGAACTGTGAGTCCCTTAAACCTCTTTCTTTTTCAAATTGCCCAGTCCCGGGTATGTCTTTATCAGCAGCACGAAAACAGACTAATACAGTTCATAAGGCACCAACGTGCTCTTCTGGAGCCACTGGGGCCCACAGCCTGGCTCTCATTTTGATTCCATAGGATCATTTGGTGACGTCTGATTTCTACTAAACAAGTTCATAATACAGACAAAACCAGACTTCCAGATTTGGAAAGAATCTTAAGAATGCTCTGAAACACGAGTTCCCCAGGATGTTAATCATTTTCCCTTGGGGGAAAATGTCCATGATCAGATAAGTTTAGGAAATGCTAGGATAAATAATATTAAGCATACTTTTCTTACTGCAGAATTTCCCAGTCATACCTAGTATTCTATATGAATCACAAAGAGAATCACAAACTATAGGAAGTATCTCCAAAAATTACTTGGCCATAAAATCGTTTATACATTGAACACCTTTTTAAAAAATTAATAGTGTGTGTATGTGCAGTTTTAGATTTACAGAAAGTTTGGACAAAAAGAACAGAATTTTCATATATCTTTTTTTTTTTTTTTTTTTGAGACAGGGTCTCACTCTGTCACCCCCAACTGGAGTGTAGTGGTGCAATCTCCGCTCACTGCAACCTCCACCTCCCAGGCTCAAATGATTCTCCTGCCTCAGCCTCCTGAGTAACTGGGATTACAGGTACATGCCACTACTGTCCGGCTAATTTTTGTATTTTTAGTAGAGGTGGGGCTTCAGTATGTTGGCCAGGCTGGTCTCAAACTCCTGACCTCAAATGATCCGCCCGCCTCAGCCTTCCAAAGTACTGGGATTACAGGGGTGAGCTACCACACCCCCAGCCTTAAGTTAAGAAGATAAGCCTATCTTCTTAACCTGCCACCACCCCTAGCTTCCCACTATTACTAACATTTTGCATTAATGTGGTACATTTGTTACAATTAATGAGCCAAGATTGATGCATTATTATTAACTAAAATTTCATAGTTTACATTAGGGTTCACTCTTTGGGTTATACATTCTATGGGTTCCGTCAGTTACATAATAACATGTATTTACCATTACAATATCATATAGAAACAGAATAGTCACATTGCTGAAGGTGGATGTCCAGTTATTCTAATAGACTGGGCACTTTGCTAAGACTTTTATTCTGAGAGGGACAGTTGGGGGAATACTGACCGAATTTCATGTTGTAATTGTACAAGAGAAGAAATTGATTTTCTTCACAGAGAATTGATTTTCTCAAGGTCACACAACTAATGCTAGCTAAATTGAGAGCAAACACTGATCTACAAATCAGAATTTCAATTGTAATTTTTAATGGAAGCTGTCTTTTCAGTGAGCAACGTACTTGTATGTGTTACCTGGTACCTTCTAAGTGAGAAGGTGATTTTTCCATACAGATTAAATAATCAGAGGGTTATTTGGTGAAACAAAGCAACGAGATTAAGAGAGTCTTGGAAGATATTTCATGTGGGTTGTGAGGTAACCTGAATATTTTTCCTACTTTACTATGTACTCCACTTTTCTAATAACATAAATGATCATATCTCTTAGGGATGGTGTTTTTTTTCAGTCACTAGATGGACACACATGCACACACATTCACTGTTTAATTTTCTTTGTCCTTGATTAAACATACCACAATACTTGTATATCGCTGTGCTGATAAATTCAACATTCAGTTCTAAGCTCTTGTTCTTTGACAGGCAGGTACTGTAAGAGGGGTGGAAATTTCAGGAACACCTGCCCTTTTCTTGATAAATGTTTCAGAGATTCTCCCATGCCTTTTATAAGCTTTTGGAAGCTTTTACAATTTTATCTTTTATGTTTGGTTATAGAGAGTTAGTATGTTTACTTTATGTTAATTTTTCTGACACTGTACCTAAATTCCAGAAGTTACTGCTGTTTGGGGCCGGGTAATCAATAGGGACTGTCAAAAGAAATGATTTACCCTTCCCTTGGTTGTAATCACTTTCCCCAAATACATTGTCTCTATCAAGTCTATGCATGTAATATCCCAAATGCCTTATTGTAGGTGATTCTATTTTCATAGGAAGCAGGTAATATAAAACATTCTAACTTTGGGAGGCCAAGGCGGGCGGATCACGAGGTTAGGAGATCAAGACCATCCTGGCTAACACGATGAAACCCTGTCTCTACTAAAAATACAAAAAAAAAAATTACCCGGGCGTGGTGGCGAGCGCCCGTAGTCCCAGCTACTTGGGAGGCTGAGGCAGGAGAACGGCATGAACCCAGGAGGTGGAGCTTGCAGTGAGCCAAGATTGTGGCACTGCACTCTAGCCTGGGTGACAGAGCGAGACTCTGTCTCAAAAAAAAAAAAAAAAAAAAAAAAAAAGAACCATTTTAACAGTTTCTCTTTCTTTCTATTCCATTCAAGATTTTCAAATAGGTGAAGCTACAATTAGGACTGGCTACTTCAGTGAGTATATTACCCTTTGAAGGGCAGGATTCACCCAGGTCATCTTAAGATAGAGTAAATCGGCCTTAGAAAGTGAGACCTTATTGTTACTCAGAGGGTAGCGTTGAGTTACTGTCCCTACTGGACATCACCTCGCGGGGCTCATTACTTTTCCCAGAACCCAATTATCTTACCACATCACAAAGTATTTTACTTAGTCATTAGATGTTTTGAATTACAGAGGTAAAATTTTCTATTATTTACAGGCAAAATATGGGAAGGGTAGACAATCTAGAAAGAGAGAACAGAATGTTTCTAAATTTATACTATTGACGATAATAAAACTTCAGAGAAAAAGAGCAAAAATCACCAAATTAAAAACAACAACATGAATATCTGCTCCAACCAATGAAGAAACGAAGAAACAAAAATATGTTAAGCGTCAAGACAAAACCCTGCCTATCGTTGATGCTCAATTAAAATTTGTGGAATTCAGTTGGCTTTGTTAATTCGTGGTTGATTTATCTAATGAGACACTGGAGGGCTGCTATTATGTCTCTGTAAAGAGAGGTAGTTACACTTTAGACAGCAGAAGTGTGGAAAATCAGGCTGATGTGGTTGTTTTGTTGTTGTTGTTGTTGTTCGGTTTTGAGACAGGGTCTTTCTCTGTCACCTAGACTGGAGTGCAATGGTGCAGTCACATCTCACTGCAGCCTCTAACACCTGAGCTGATCCTTCCGCCTCAGCCTCTAACACTGCAGCCTCTAACACTGCAGCCTCTAACACCTGAGGCTGATCCTTCCGCCTCAGCCTCCCGAGTAGCTGGGAGCATAGCTGCGTGCCATGATATCTGGCTAATTTTTATTTTTTAATATGGAGATGGGGTTTCACTATATTGCCAGGCTGGTCTCAAACTCCTGGGCTCAAGTGATTCCTCTGCCTTAATTTACCAAAGTGCTGAGATTACAGGTGTGAGCCACCATGCCCAAGGCTTTTGTTTTATCAATTTTGTTTTAATATTAAATTCTAATAAACTTTTTTCGTTATGAAAATATTCAGGCAGGCATAAATGTAGAAGAATTAGTAGAATGGGCCCACGTTGTAAATCAGCCAGCTTCAACAATTGTAAATACATCAATTTTGTTTCATCTATTCTGCCTCACCCACTACCCCTTACTGTTTTATATATACATATATAACTTTATTGAGCTAGAATTTACATACCATAAAATTCAGCCACTGCACTCCATAATTTAACGATTTTTAGTAAGTTTATAGTTATGCAGCTATCATGAAAATCTGACCTGAGAACCTTTCTATCATCTACCTAAAAGTTCCCTGTGTTCATTTGGAGTCAATCCCCCTTTTGACGCCATACCCAGGTAACCACTGCTCCGCCTTCCGTCTCTATATATTTGCCTTTTGGGGACATTTTATATGAATGCAATCATACAATATTTCCTGTTTTCCATATACCTTCGTTAATTTAGCATGTATCTGAGACTTATCATTTTCATAGCCTGCATTAGTAGTTCTATCATTGCCAGATAATCTCTCATTGTAAAATTAGGCTAGATTTGTTTATCTAGTTACCCATTACTGTACATTTGTTTCCACTTTTTGGCTATTATGAATAATGCTGCTAGAAACATTAATGCCTTTTTGTGGAAAAGTACTTTCGTTTCCCTTCTAGACACCTAGAAGTGGAGTGACTGTGTCCTGTGGATGGCAGCAGCAGGCAGTCCTGAGCGGCCGCTGTCGTCGCGCCGGCTGCAGCGGGAAGGCACAAGCGGTGGCGGCGGGAGAGGCTGTAGGAGCAGCAGTGGCGGCGGTGGGACCCCTGTGCCACGCGTCCCCTGTGCGCCGTGTCCCCAAGGCAGCTGACTGCACCGCCCCCACCCTCGTGCGGCAGGGTGGATCCCTCCTGGCGGTACCCCCTCCACTCCCCACCCCAGGCCCGGAGCCTTCTCCACCCTGGACCCTGGCCACTTGCCACCGGTGTGGCCCGCCGGCGCTGCGGGGGGGTGTACGGAGGCGGCAGACAGTCTCCGGAGCCCGCCGCCCTGGGGGCTGCAGTGATGGGGCCGGGCTGAGTCACCTGCCAGCGGGGTAGTAAGGCAGTCGGGCACGGAGGGGCGGGCCTCGAGGGGACGTCACGGGGAGCTGGGCCTGGGACGGTGCCGCACTTGCACATGGAGTGCGGGGGCCAGGCCGGGGACATGGATTGCGGGGGCCAGGCTGGAGACCTGGAGCTGGGGCCGGGCTTCGGGGCCGAGGCAGGAAGTGGGAGCTGCACCCTCTTCGCGAACCCAGCCAGCGGCCAGGCCACCGCGCCCACCCGGCGGATGGCACCAAGTTCCTGCGCCTCGGGAGGAGGCTCTGCGCGGGACTGCCCGGGTCCGCCCAGCATCGGAGTGATCGCTGAGCCTGACGCTCTGGAAGGCTGGGCCTGGGGCCCGCAATCTACTCCGGAGGCTTTCCCACTGGCCAGGGCTTCGAGCAGGGTGAGAGGAAGCCCCGGGCCACTCCCAAGTGCTGGCGCCACAGGAAGAACTTGTGGCGACATCACCCCTGCCCCAGGTGCCACCCGGGTGCAGTGAGGACCTGGAGCCCCTGCCCCAGGCTGTGAGGAGACTTGACCGGAGCTGCCTGAATGCTCCACGGAGCAGGTGGGAGCCCACCCTCCCAGGTGCAGGACCCTGGAGTCTCTGCACTCTGCACCCTCGGGGGCCCAGGGGCCTCCCCTTGCCCTTGCAGGCTCGTGGGTGTCTGCTCCTGCTGCCTAGCCTCTCCCCACTCCCGGTGCCTGCTTGGATCTCGGAGCAGGGTTGGGGCCGAGCCCCAGCCCTGACACAGCCCGGCTAGGTGTGTGCACACTCGGGGCAGTGCTGACATACCAGTCCCCTGCCACCTCGGCCCGCTTCGGACCTTGGGCACCAACAAGAACTTCAAAAAATATGCTTTAAATTCTGGGATTCATGTGCAGAATGTGCAGGTTTGTTGCATAGGTATACACGTGCCATGGTGGTTTGCTGCACCCATCAACCCGTCATCTACATTAGGCATTTCTCCTAATGCTATCCCTCCCCTAGCCCCCCACCCCCCAACAGGCCCCGGTATGTGATGTTCCCCTCCCTGTGTCCATGTGTTCTCAATGTTCAACTCCCACTTATGAGTGAGAACACGCAGTGTTTGGTTTTCTGTTCCTGTGTTAGTTTGCTGAGAATGATGGTTTCCAGCTTCATCCATGTCCCTGCAAAGGACATGAACTCATCCTTTTCTATGACTGCATAGTATTCCATGGGATATATGTGCCACATTTTCTTTACCCAGTTTATCATTGATGGGCATTTGGGTTGGTTCCAAGTCTTTGCTATTGTGAATAGTTCTGCAATAAACATACATGTACATGTGTCTTTATAGGAGAATGATTTATAATCCTTTGGGTATATACCCAGTAATGGGATTGCTAGATCAAATGATATTTCTGGTTCTAGATCCTTGAGGTATCACCACACTGTCTTCCACAATGGTTGAACTAATTTACACTCCTACCAACAGTGTAAAAGCATTCCTATTTCTCCACATCCTCTCCAGCATCTGTTGTTTCTTGACTTTCAAATGATCACCATTCTAATTGGTGTGAGATGGTATCTCATAGTGGATTTGATTTGCATTTCTCTAATGACCAGTGATGATGAGCTTTGTTTTCATATGTTTCTTGGCCACATAAATATCTTCTTTTGAGAAGTGTCTGTTCATATCCTTCATCCACTTTTTGATGGAGTTTTCTTCCTGTAAATTTGTTTAAGTTTCTTGTAGATTCTGTATATTAGCCGTTTGTCAAATGGATAGACTGCAAAAATGTTCTCCCATTCTGCAGGTTGCCTGTTCACTCTGATGATAGTTTCTTTTGCTGTGCAGAAGCTCTTTAGTTTAATTAGATCCAATTTGTCAATTTTGGTTTTTGTTGCCATTGCTTTTGGTGAATTAGTCATGAAGTCTTTGCCAGGACCTATGCCCTGAATGGTATTGTCTAGGTTTTCTTCTAGGGTTTTTATGGTTTTAGGTCTTATGTTTAAGTCCTTAATCCATCTTGAGTTAATTTTTGTATAAGGTGTAAGGAAGGGGTCAGGTTTCAGTTGTCTGCATATGGCTAGCCAGTTTTTCCAGCACCATGTATTAAATAGGGAATCCTTTCCCCATTGCTTGTTTTCGTCAGGTTTGTCAAAGATCAGATGATTGTAGATGTGCGGCATTATTTCTGAGGCCTCTTTTCTGTTCCATTGGTCTATATATCTGTTTTGGTACCAGTACCATGCTGTTTTGGTTACTGTGGCCTTGTAGTATAGTTTGAAGTCAAGTAGTGTGATGGCTCCAGCTTTATTCTTTTTGCTTAGGATTGTCTCGGCTATACAGGCTCTTTTTTGGTTCCATGTGAAATTTAAAGTAGTTTTTTCTAATTCTGTGAAGAAGTCAATGGTAGCTTGATGGGGCTAGCATTGAATCTATAAATTACTTTGAACAGTGTGGCCATTTTCAGGATATTGATTCTTCCTTTCTATGAGCATGGAATGTTTTTCCATTTGTTTGTGTCCTCTCTTATTTCCATGAGCAGTGGTTTGTAGTTCTCCTTGAAGAGGTCCTTCACATCCCTTGTAAGTTGTATTCCTAGGTATTTTGTTCTCTTTGTAGCAATTGTGAATGGGAGTTGGCTCTCTGTCTATCATTGGTGTAAAGGAATGCTTGTGATTTTTGCACATTGATTTTGCATACTGAGACTTTTCTGAAGTTGCTTGTCAGCTTAAGGGGATTTTGGGCTGAGACGATGGGGTTTTCTAAATATACAATCATGTCATCTGCAAACAGAGACAATTTGACTTCCTCTCTTTCTATTTGGATACCCTTTATTTCTTTCTCCTGCCTGATTGCCCTGGCCAGAACTTCCTATTTAACTTCCTATGTTAAATAGGAGTGGTGAGAGAGTGCATCCTTGTCTTGTGCTGGTTTTCAAATGGAATGCTTCCAGGTTTTGCCCATTCAGTATGATATTCGTTGTGGGTTTGTCATACATAGCTCTTATTATTGTGAGATACATCCCATCAATACCTAGTTTATTGAGAGTTTTTAGCACGAAGGGATGTTGAATTTTATCGAAGGCCTTTTCTGCATCTATTGAGATAATCACGTGGTTTTTGTCATTGGTTCTGTTTATGTGATGGATTACGTTTATTGATTTGTGTATGTTGAACCAGCCTTGCATCCTAGGGATGAAGCTGACTTGATCGTGATGGATAAGCTTTTTGATGTGCTCCTGGCTTCTGTTTGCCAGTATTTTACTGAGGATTTTCACATTGATGTTCATCAGGGATATTGGCTGGATATTTTCTTTTTTTGTTGTGTCTCTGCCAGGTTTTAGTATCAGGATAATGCTGGTCTCATAAAATGAGTTAGGGAAGAATCTCTCTTTTTCTATTGTTTGAAAAAGATATAACTGAACATTTCAGAAGGAATGGTACCAGCTCTTCTTTGTACCTCTGGTAGAATTCAGCTGTAAATCCATTTGGTCCTGGGCTTGTTGGTAGGCTATTATTACTGCCTCAATTTCAGAACTTGTTATTAGTCTATTCAGGGATTTGACTTCTTCCTGGTTTATTCTTGGGAGGGTGTATGTGTCCAGGAATTTATCGATTTCTTCTAGATTTTCTAGTTTATTTGCGTAGAGGTGTTTATAGTATTCTCTGAGGGTAGTTTGTATTTCTGTGGGATCAGTGGTGATATCCGCTTTATTTTTTATTGTGTCTATTTGATTCTTCCTTCTTTTCTTCTTTATTAGTCTGGCTAGCAGTCCAACTATTTTGTGAATCTTTTCCAAAAACCAGCTCCTGGTTTTATTGATTTTTTTGAAGTGTTTTTCATGTCTCTATCTCCTTCAGTTCTGCTCTGATCTTAGTTATTTCCTGTCTTCTGCTAGTTTTTGAATTAGTTTGCTCTTGCTTCTCTAGTTCTTTTCATTGTGATGTTACGGCGTTAATTTTTTATCTTTCTCACTTTCTCCCATGGACATTTAGTTCTATAAATTTCCCTCTAAACACTACTTTAGCTGTGTCCTAGAGATTCTGGTATGTTGTGTCTTTGTTCTCTTTGGTTTCAAAGAACTTATTTATTCCTGCCTTAATTTCGTTATTTACCCAGTAGTCATTCAGGAGCAGGTTGTTCAGTTTCCATGTAGTTGTGAGGTTTTGAGTGAGTTAATACTGAGTTCTAATTTGATTGCACTGTGATCTGAGAGACTTATTTTTATGGTTTCCCTTCTTTTGCATTTGCTGAGGAGTGTTTTACTTCCAATTATGTGGTCAATTTTAGAGGAAGTCTGATGTGGTGCTGAGAAGAATGTATATTCTGTTGATTTGAGGTGGAGAGTTCTGTAGATATCTATTAGGTCTGCTTGGTCCAAAGCTGAGTTCAGGTCCTGAATATCCTTTCTAATTTTTTGTCTTGTTGGTCTAATATTGACAGTGGGGTGTTAAAGTCTCCCACTATTATTGTGTGGGAGTCTGGGTCTCTTTGTAGGTCTCTAAGAACTTGCTTTATGAATCTGGGTGATCCTGTGTTGGGTGCATATATATTTAGGATAGGTAGCTCTTCTTGTTGCATTGATCCCTTTACCATTATGTAATGGCTTTCTTTGCCTTCTTTGACCTTTGTTGGTTTAAAGTCTGTTTTATCAGAGACTAGGATTGCAACCCCTGCTTTTTTTTTTTTTTTTTTCATTTGCTTGGTAAATCTTCCTCCATCCATTTATTTTGAGTCTGTGTGTGTCTTTGCACATGAGATGGGTCTCCTGAATATAACACACTGATGGGTCTTGACTCTTTATTCCATTTGCCAGTCTATGTCTTTTAGTTGGGGCATTTAGTCTGTTTACATTTAAGGTTAATATTGTTATGTGTGAATTCGATCCTGTCATTATGATGCTAGCTGGTTATTTTGCCCATTAGTTGTTGCAGTTTCTTCATAGTGTCAATGGTGTTTACAATTTGTTATGTTTATACAGTGGCTGGTACCAGTTTTTCCTTTCCATGTTTAGTGCTTCCTTCAGGTGCTCTTGTAAGGCAGGCCTAGTGGTGACAAAATCTCTCAGCATTTGCTTGTCTGTAAAGGATTTTATTTCTCCTTTGCTTATGAAGCTTAGTTTGGCAGGATATTAAATTCTGGGTTGAAAATTATTTTCTTTAAGAATGTTGAATATTGGCCCCCACTCTCTTCTGGCTTGTAGGGTTTCTGCAGAGAGATTCACTGTTAGTCTGATGGGCTTCCCTTTGTGGGTAACCCGACCTTTCTCTCTGGCTGCCCTTAACATTTTTTCCTTCATTTCAACCTTGGTAAATCTGACGATTATGTGTCTTGGGGTTGCTCTTCTCAAGGAGTATCTTTGTGGTGTTCTCTGTATTTTCTGAATTGAATGTTGGCCTGTCTAGCTAGGTTGGGGAAGTTCTCCTGGATAATATCTTGATGAGTGTTTTCCAAATTGATTCCATTCTCCCCATCACTTTAAGGTACACCAACCAAATATAGGTTCGCCTTTTCACATAGTCCCATATTTCTTGGAGGTTTTGTTTGTTCTTTTTCGCTTTTTTCTCTAATCTTGTCTTCACACTTTATTTCATTCAGTGATCTTCAATCTCTGATATTCTTTCTTCCAATTGATCGATTTGGCTATTGATACTTGCGTATGCTTCACGAAGTTCTCGTGCTGTGTTTTTCAGCTCCATCAGGTCATTTATGTTCTTCTCTATTCTGGTTATTCTAGTTAGCAATTTCTCTAACCTTTTTTCAAGGTTCTTGGCTTCCTTGCATTGGGTTAGAACAAGCTCCTTTAGCTCAGAGGAGTTTGTGATTATCCACCGTCTGAAGCCTACTTCTGTCAGTTCATCAAACTCATTCTCCATCCAGTTTTGTTCCCTTGCTGGTGATGAGTTGTAATCCTTTGGAGTAGAAGAGGCATTCTGGTTTTTGGAATTTTCAGCCTTTTTGAGCTGGGTTTTCCTCATCTTTATGGATTTATCTACCTTTGGTCTTTGATTTGGTGATCATTGGATGGGGTTTTTGTGTGAATGTCCTTTTCGTTGATGTTGATGCTATTCCTTTCTGTTTGTTAGTTTTCCTTCTAACAGGCCTCTCTGCTGCAGGTCTGCTGGAGTTTGCTGGAGGTCCATTCCAGACCCTGTTTGCCTGGGTATCACCAGTGGAGGCTGCAGAACAGCAAAGATTGCTCCCTGTTCCTTCCTCTGGAAACTTCTTCCCAGATGGGCACCTGCCAGATGCCAGCCAGAGCTCTCCTGTATGTGTCTGTCGACCCCTGCTGGGAGGTGTCTCCCAGTCAGGAGGCACGGGGCTCAGGGACCCACTTGAGGAGACAGTCTGTCCCTTAGCAGAGCTTCAGTGCTGTGCTAGGAGATTCACTGCTCTCTTCAGAGCCGGCAGGCTGGAACCTTTAAGTCTGCTGAAGCTGTGCCCACAGCCGCCTCTTCTCCCAGGTGCTCCATCCCAGGGAGATGGGAGTTTTATCTATAAGCCCCTGATGGGGGCTGCTGCCTTTCTTTCAGAGATGCCCTTCCCAGAGAGGAGGAATCTAGAAAGCCAGTCTGGCTACAGTGGCTTTGCGAGCTGTGGTGGGCTCCAGCCAGTTCGAACTTGCTGGCAGCTTTGTTTACACTGTGAGGGGAAAACTGCCTATTCAAGCCTCAGTAATGGCAGATGCCCCTCCTCGCACCTAGCTCAAGTGTCCCAGGTCAACTTCAGACTGCTGTGCTGGCAGCGAGAATTTCAAGCCAGTGAATCTTAGCTTGCTGGGTTCCATCAGGGTGGGATCCACTGAGCTAGACCACTTGGCTCCCTGGCTTCAGTCCCCTTTCCAAGGCAGTGAATGGTTCTGTCTTGCATTTCAGGTGCCACTGAGGTATGAAAAAAAACTCCTGCAGCTAGCTCAGTGTCTGCCCAAACGCCACCCAGTTTTGTGCTTGAAACCCAGGGCTCTGGTGGTGTAGGCACCCAATGGAATCTGCTGGTCTGCAGGTTCCGTTGCAGACCAGCAGATGGTCTATACTATGCTGTGGGAAAAGCATAGTATCTGGGCTGGAATGCACCGTTCCTCAGGGCACAGTCCCTCATGGCTTCCCTTGGCCCAGGGAGGGAGTTCCCCGACCCCTTGGACTTTCTGAGTTTGCTTTGGTTCACCCTCTGGGGGCTGTAGCCACTGTCTAACCAGTCCCGATGAAATGAGCCAGATACTTCTGTTGGAAATGCAGCAATCACCTGCCTTCTGTGTTGATCTTGCTGGGAGCTGTAGACCGGAGCTATTCCTATTCGGTCATCTTGTCAGCCACTTATATGACATTTTTTTTCCCAGTCATCCATTGATGGTTGATGGACCCTTAGGCTGATTCTATATTTTTGATAATGTAAATAGTGCTGTGCGAAACATATGAATGCAAGTATCTTCTGGATATGACCTCTTTTTAAAGAACTTGTATCTTTGTTTATCTTACTTTATCAAGAGCCAGATCTTTGATCGACCAAATTTATATTCTGACTGAAGTTATCTGATACTCCAAAACTGGTTACTTCAGTAACTAAAAGTTAGTAAAATTCATCATTTAGAGGAATGTAGACCAAATTTGACTCTTTCCATTTTTTAAAAAGTCAGTTTGTTGATCTCATGTAGGAATCTATACATTAATGTTAATAAATTAATTTACTGAGGCGGTTTATTGAGAGACACTAAAAGCTCTCTTCAGTGAAAGACACTTGTTTGCCCTCATAACGTCTGTGCATCTGTGCTTTCGGCACATAAACTCTATGAAAATTTTGTCCAAGCTTTTAATGAAGAGGCAAGACATTGTCTCCAAATGTGCCGTCTCTGAAACTGATCATCTTCTCTTTCTTGAGAGGAAGAGAAATCTTGAGTAGTATTAACTCAAGTTTTATCCCAAGCCACTTTAACACAGCAAGCAGTCATTGAGATCTCCAAGCATCAGGTTAATTTGCTTCCAAATCAACATACTTCCGGAGCTAAAAATTATGGAGACAAAAAGGTATTGTGGTTTGTTTTATCTAGTCTTAGTTATTTTAAATATATAGAGCAAATAGGATTTATCACCACACAGATGTAAACATAAGCAGTCATACACGCACCCTATTTATTGAATTATCTTAATAATAGTTTATAGCTTAAATGTCATGTTTACATTCTTTTTCTTATTTCTTGTCATAAAACATACTTTGAAGTCAAAAAGGAAAACATTCTTTTTTTTACTTTAAAAATCAGCACCTGAGTGAAACCCAGAGCAGTTTAGCAAGACATCCAAAGGCAGATAGCTGGTAAGTGGCAGAATGGAAATTCAGATTCAGATCTCTGAATCACCACATAACCTGGAAAGTTGTCATTCTAATAAATGAAAAATGTGACTCTGAATGTTTGTCATTATTTAGTCTGGCTCCTAAAATATAGATTCACTTTCTAATCCTAATAAAATGAATACCTTTAGACTGTTTATTAAGGAACCTTCAGGGGCATCTCAATAGTATCCTGGATTAGAAACAAGTTCCAGGAAGAATTATCTTACAGTCACAGGAGCCACAGCTTCAAGGAATGGGCAGCTCTTGCTGCTTTTGCTAAGTAGGTCTATGGAAGGCAGGTTGGGTTTCTTGAAGGAATGACTGCAGTTTACCCATTACCTCCCAACTGAGCATTATTATACAACAGTTTGCAGGAAAACAGACATATTTCTTCTCAGCTAAATTACTATTTGTATTTCCTATCAGCCTTAAAGTAAATAAATGCCATTTAGTGACTTTTCCTGAGTGACACTAATAATTTGGTTCACATAGTGAAAACAACATCATAAAAATAGAAGTCAACTCACTTGGAAGAGTAGAAAGAGGCTAGAGATGAAAACAGTGAAGATCCTCTTTGAAATGCTTGCAATGTAGTTATTGGTGATGAAGGAGTTAAGAATACGCCATCCCCAAAATATGCTGCTCTGGCATCATAATTATTGCTGTTCAAGGTACTTAAAAAACAGTAGGTGCAAAAAGATCCTTCTGACCATTTTTGTGTTTCTTAAAAGCAGGAGGTGGCATTCCCATTTGAAAGACGAGCTCCCTATAAAAGCAATGCTCTTATCATCAAGAACAGAAAGTTGAAGCCAAGAGAGGGCTCCACAAGTTGACCTTGTTAAACTAACCCTTATCTTCTTAGTCACTTCTTTACCCAATTAACTACCCTAGCCGAGGCCCCTTTGCCTCATTATATTTGCAACCGTGTTCGTTGTCCAATTCAGTATGCAAGTGAGTGGCTCTAGCTGCTTTTTTGGGGTCTTCATTTTCTTATGAAGGCTTCTGTGTCACGTAAACTTGTATTAAATAAATTTGTATGCTTTTCTCCTGTTAATCTGTCTATATCGACTGAACTTTAGCGTCCAGGCAGAACCCAAAGAGGATGGAGGTGGAGTTTTGACTCCCCTACAGCTAGCTGAATGATCACAATTGAAGATATTCCATGTTCTTTCTGAGTTTCTTTGAAATTAAAAACATAGACAACCACTCAACTAATATGTCAGCCAGATATGTTTTCTGTCCTTATTGCCTTACTGATGAAATTGCCTTTATTCGTAAAAGATAAATGTGGGAGTCTTTTTTATTTTTTTCTAATGATATTAACTTGACATTTACCTTGGTGCTCTTGGGAACCATAAATGGGCCCTGTACTACTTGTTACAGAATACAAATTCCCAGAACTACAAGAACATCATATTCCTCAAGTTGCTGAAGAATTTCATGATCCATGTAATACAAGGTTCTTGAGAACTTGGGCCTTTTTGACTTGATGGCCTGACTGATGAATGTCTCACTAGGAAGGAAAATTTGTTTAAGGCAGTTTTCCTGATCACATAAAAATATCAATAACCCCTGCTGGTAGTATGTTCTCCAAACTCAGCTGCCTCTGTGGGAACAGCTATTTATATGCCTTATAGGTAATTTGCTTTTTAAAGGGAGTGAAAATTATCCTTCTGATATGTGCAATTCTAATCCTTGGGCCTGGCAATCAAGAAGATGGTTCATGAGAAGTATCCCTTTCAGGTACATATTTATGACCAGAAATATCCCTTGGGAGATGTAAGATGTTGATGTGAAAATAATGGCTTTGCCAGTAGAAGGCTTTCACCCAGTCATCTCCTCTGCCACTTTCTTCTTGCTGAAACTCGAAGTGGAGTGTGGCACCTGAACTGTAGGTGTACCAGATACTCCAGATGGCGAAAAGGTACAGCTGATGTGGGAGGTGTTTTTGAGCCAGCCCCTCTTCAGCCACATAGACTAGGTAAGTGGGTGGTTCTATCTATGGCTCTAATGTGGTGTTTGTCACTGTTTGCCTTGTGTTCTTGTTCTTGGTAATATGTCTAGATTCCTTTTGTAAAGCAAAAGTTGTGTCCAGCAAATCTCTGTATTCCCCCAAACAGATAGGACAGAAGCACTATGGAATATGTTCAGGTCTATAGAAATGGAAGAAAGGAAAGGAGGAAAAGAGAGAAAGAGAGGTGAGGAAGGAGGGAGGGAGGGAGAGAGGAAGAGAAAGAAGGAAGGATTCTATTGCTGATAGAGCTAAAGTTCCACTTTGGTGCCCATACAAACAAATATTTCCCAGAATTTTTCTAACCTGTCATAATTCTGGGGTTCATAACTGAGAAATTAATATACTCCAGTGTGTTAGATTTTTAGTACATTTTAATAATTTTTAACATAGGTAAAAAGAAAAGATAGAAAACTATACTTCATTTCTACCAATATTTATAGAATGGCACTGTGTGGTGGATGCTGTACTAATAGTGCAAAGATACATTCAATCACAAAAAAATTTGACAAACATTTCTTGTGCATTTAATGTGTTTACTGCTCCTTTTGTGGGGAATACAGCAGTTAACAAAACAAAGTCCCCTCCTCACGGTCAGGCCATGTGGTTAGGCTCACCAATGCAGCCTTCAAGGAAGTGATGCATAGGGAAGTGGTTAAGATGCACATGTGCTCTCTACATCCTGTCTTCTCTCCCTACTGGATGTCAATGAGACATCAGAAGGCGTCTGTATCCAAGATGCAGACCATCTGTCAGCCTTGATCTCTCAATAACTTTAGGGACAGAGTCTCACACTCACCCTCTCAACAGAAATGTCTGCATCAAACTCTAACATGAACAACATATAAACTTTTACTATATTGGCTCCTGAACTTTGAGAGTTTATACATTACAGCATTTATTGACCCTTGTCTACTGTACTCACTCAACCCCACTCAACCCCACCCAGCCAGGTGAACTCCTTTGAGACTTAGTTTAGGCCTCCTCCAAGGAAACCTTCTGATCACTTTACCCCTTCACTCACCAGACTAGTTTTAGTACTCCATTTAACACTTCCATATTTTATTTATGAGTTGTGTGTGGTTTTAAAAAATTATGTGTATATTTTTTGTCTTCACTAAAATGTGACTCCTTGAAAGAATAGACTACTTTATTCGTCTTTGCCTCTCCAGAGCTTAGGACACAGACGGACACAAAGAGGTGCAGAAGAAATATTTGTATAAAATATAATAGGTTTTATTGAGGACATAGTTTATGCTGGAGGATATAGTTTAGAAGACAGATGACTGAAAGGCATGTCTGAAAATTTAGAAGTCTGTCCCCTAATACAAAAACAGGGAAATGCTGTTCTAAACTGAAATGTGGAAATAATAATTGCTTGGAAATTTCTTATGGATCTGAAGTTCCATGTAAGACTTGGAGGCCAAGATTAAAAGAATATTAAATAGTATGCATAGATTTGTCCAACCATACGATTTTGAAAGGTACATACTGTGACAAGAAGCCTACATTTCCAAGAGCTACCTAATGATAGTCATTTAAGTCAAGCAAACTTATCTTCAAATCCATCTGCTAACTACACCTTGGGCAAATTACATTCCTTCTCTGAGCATTAGTTTCCTCTTTTGTAAAAACAGATATAACCCATTGACCATGTATATTAAGCTATTCTTGCATTGCTATAAAGAAATACCTGAGACTGAGTAAGTTATAAAAAAAAGAGTTTTAATTGACTCATGGTTCTGTAGACTATACAGGAAGCATAATGCTGACATCTGCTTGGCTTCTGAGGAGGTGTCAGGAAACTTACAGTCAGGGCATGTATTAGTCTGTTCTCACATTGCTGTAAAAAAATACCTGAAATTGGGGAATTTATAAAGAAAAGAGGTTTCATTGGCTCACAGTTCTGCAGGCTGTCTATGAAGCATGGCAGCATCTGCTTGACTTCTGAGGAGGCCTCAGGAAACTTACAATCATGGTGAAGGCAAAGGGAGAGCCATCACTTCACATGACTGGAGCAGAAGGAAGGAGGCGTGGTGGTACATGTTTCTAAACAACCAGATCTCATCACTATCATGATGACAGCACCAAGGAAAATGGTGTTAAACCATGAAAAACTGCCCCAATGATCCAATCGCCTCCCACCAGGCCCCAGCTCCAACATTTGGGATTACAATTTGACATGAGATTTGGAGGGGGACTCAGATCCAAATCATATCATGGCAGAAGGATAAGGGGCAGCAAGCATGCTACATGGCAAAATCAGGAGCAAGAGAGAGCAAGGTGCTTCACACTTTTAAACATCCAGATCTCACAAGAAGTCATTCACCATCACAAGTGATGGTGGTCTCGAAAAGTGGTGGTCATTTTTGCAATATGTAACCATCAATCTGGTAGTAAAAACCACAACCACAAAGGAAGGATTGCATGAATGTGTCCACTGGCCTGTAAGTCACAGCCCAGCTGCCCACTCCATCACTCTGCATATACCACAGCAAGTGTCTTAGATTGTGTTTCCCAGAAGCCTGAAATGGGGATTTTTGTGCTGTGATTTACTGTGGGATCCCCCTCAAAAAGACCCTCTAAAGAAATGAGAGACAAAGGATTGGGCAGAGGAAAGAAGTTCAGTAAAGACATAGTTTCACCTAAGGTATAATCCCAGCCTGATCCCATGGGCAGACAGGCATATGAATGGCACCACAGAGCTGTCCAACTTGAGGCAATAGTACTAAACTTCTATTCCTGTCCCCTCACCATATCAATCAGTCAGTTCTCCTGGAAGTTGAAATGTGTGCATGCCTTGGCCTGAAGGACAGGCTTCTCCACTTGGTGTATTCATCCCAAGACCCAACCTTGGCAACCTTCAGCTCTGATCCTTTAACTGAGAAGTGATTCCTTTATAAAGCTGCATTTTCCACTCAAAACAGCATTTATTTTTGCAAGCACTTTTCTAACATAGATGGTAGGCTTTTCCAGCATTTTATATTGGTCTGTATTTATCACATAGCTGCCTATTTTCTCTTTCTAATTTGATTACCATTTATTACATAGAAAGATTAATATAAATAAAAAATTTTAAATACACTTATAAGAGAAACCAAGGCATGCTAGAGATACTCTTTTCTAGGTGCATACACTAGTAGTTGGGGAATTTGATGTAGAAGAGAGAGGAAAACGTGGCGTTCATGGTCTCACGTGAATGAGTAGGAGGTTTATTGTAAGGAAGAGGAACAATGAAAAGATAAAGAAATTTTGCAACTGCCATGTGGAAAGCACCTTTAAATAAAGAGCAAAAGTGGAATATTTTGTGCAATGTCCTTCTTCAAGTTCTTCCTTCGAACTTAAAAAAAGTTCCAATACTCTGACTGCTTTGAGACATAAACAGGGGTCACTGGGGAGTATGCAGTGGACAGAAGAGATGGGCAGTTAGGATGGGACAACAGCTAAAACTTAACCTAAATCAGGTGCTGGCAAGAGCAACAGCAAGTGTAAATGCACAGAGAGTCAGAGATACTTGGGTTATATATGCACAGGAAGAAAATCCAAATCACCCTTTCTCATAAACTCCAAGTTTTGCATTCCTAGTCTGGTCTACCTCTTTCACTTCTAAACGGAAATAAGTGGTAGAATAAAGTGTTCTGATAGAAGAGTAAATCACAATTCTGTGCTTTGAATATGTAACCAAGACAGATACTGGTACCAGAAGTAGGGTGTTATGTAGCAAACACCTGGAAATGCGGAGCAGCTTTGAAAGTGGGTAATGCATAGAGACTGAAAGAGTTTGAAGGTGCGCACTAGAAAAAGCCTAGATTGTTGTGAATGAAGGACAATTCTAATGAGGGCTTAGAAGGAGAGAGCTGTAGGAAGAGCCTAAATCATCTTAGAGATTTTCTAAATGGTCATGATCAGAATGTTGGTAGAAATACGGACAGTAAAGTTCATTCTGCTGAGGTTTTATTTGAAAATGAGGAATATCTTACTGGAAACTGGAGAAAAGGCCACTCTTTTTATAAAGTGGCAAATAACTTGGCTGAATTTTATCCATGTCCTGGTACTCTGTGGAAGGCAGAACCTAAGGACAATGAACTAGAATATTTGATGAAAAGTATCTCAACAAACCACTCAGGGTGCTGCATGGCTTCTCTTGACTGCTTATATATAGAAAAACGCAAAAAGAGCCTTTTGGCTCTCTAACCAGCACCATGGCGGTTGGCAAGAACAAGCGCCTTACAAAAGGCGGCAAAAAGGGAGCCAAGAAGAAAGTGGTTGGTCCATTTTCTAAGAAAGATTGGTGTGATGTGAAAGCACCTGCTATGTTCAATATAAGAAATATTGGAAAGACACTCGTCACCAGGACCCAAGGAACCAAAATTGTATCCGGTGGTCTCAAGGGTCACGTGTTTGAAGTGAGTCTTGCTGATTTGCAGAATGATTAAGTTGCATTTAGAAAATTCAAGCTGATTACTGAAGATGTTCAGGGCAAAAACTGCCCGACTAACTTCCATGGCATGGATCTTACCCATGACAAAATGTGTTCCATGGTCAAAAAGTGGCAGACAATGATTGAAGCTCATGTTGATGTCAAGACTACCGATGGTTACTTGCTTCGTCTGTTCTGTGTTGGTTTTACTAAAAAACGCAACAATCAGATACGGAAGACTTCTTATGCTCAGTACCAACAGGTCTGCCAAATCCGGAAGATGATGGAAATCATGACCCAAGAGGTGCAGACAAATGACTTGAAAGAAGTGGTCAATAAATTGATTCCAGACAGCATTGGAAAAGA
Source organism: Macaca nemestrina (assembly GCF_043159975.1). Classification (NCBI taxonomy): domain Eukaryota; kingdom Metazoa; phylum Chordata; class Mammalia; order Primates; family Cercopithecidae; genus Macaca; species Macaca nemestrina. The sequence goes on along the minus strand of NC_092125.1, from coordinate 7,746,248 downwards.
CATAGAAAAGGCTTGCCAATCTGTTTATCCTCTCCATGAAGTGTTCGTTAGAAAGTATAAGTGCTGAAGAAGCCAGGTTTGAATTGGGAAAGCTCACGAAGCTTCATGGTGAAGGCAGTAGTTCTGGAAAAGCCACTGGGGATGAGACAGGTGCTAAAGTTGAATGAGCTGATGGATATGAACCACCCGTCCAAGAATCTGTTTAAAGTTCAGACTTCAAATAGTGTCAAATAAAAAGTGCTATTTGTGAAAAAAAATGCAAAAAGACATAACTTAATTAAAGATGGAATTTATTATCAAAATAGAAATAGAACTTAAAGATTTGGAAAATTCTCAGCCTGGCCATGTAAAGAAAAAGAAAGTGTGTTTTGGAGTGAATATTAAGGGTGTGGCTAAGCAACTGTTTGAAACGGAGGTTAATATGGATAGAAGGAAGCCAGGTGCTATTCACTGAGACAATGAAAGAATAATCGCAAAGGTGTTTCTGAAATCTTTGTGGATACCCCACTCTCACAGGCCCAAAGTGCCATGGCCTCGCGGGCAGAACAGTTTCAAAAGAGGGACCCAAGGTGCCTGTGGCCTCACTGCCCAGGGCCACCTCAAATCTCTGCTCCCTGCATTCTGGTGCAGCGTTTCTTGGCTGCCCTAGCTGTTACTCAAGCCACTCAGCAGGGTACAAGCTGTATTACACGGTGGCATCCATGTGATGCTAACTCTGCAGGCACACAGAGTTCATGATCTGTGGAAACATGGCTACCTCCACCTAGATTTCAAAAGATGCCTTGGAGAGCCTTGGAGAACAGGCAGAGAACTTCTACCAGGAGAAGACTGCCACTGAAAATTCCCACCAGAGCAATGCCCAGAAGAGGCATGAGGTTGGAGCAACCTATGAGATCTGAGACATGTAGGACCACCAGTGTGCAGTGGCAGCCTGGGGGAGCCCCAGGCACTTGAGTCTAACCCATAACAGCTTCAGCATGAGCTGAGCTCAGGCAATCCATGGGAGTAGGATCCCTTGGAGTCTTGGGGACCCAACCCCTGCCCCAGTGTGTCTGGAATAAGGGACATGGAGTCAAAGAGTATTATTCTTAGATCTCAAGATTGAATGTTGTTTGCCTTGTTGAGTTTTAGACTCACTCAGGACCTATTACCCCTTTCTGCCTTTCCGTTACTTTTTCTTAGAATGGGAATGTCTATCTGATGCCTGTCCCACTACTGTATGTTAAAAGTACCTTGCTTTATTTCACAGGCTCACAGCTGGAAAAGGAATTTGAATCAGAGAGATCGTACCACAAGTTTTATCTGTACCTAATTTAGATGATATTTAGTTTAGATTTTGGACACAGATTTTTAAGTTGATGCTGGAATAAGTAAAGATTGGAGGGGCTATTGGAATGGAATGAATGTATTTCATATGTGAGAAGGACACAAATTTAGGGGAGACTGGGGCAGAATGCTATGGTTTGAATTTGCCTGTCTTTCAAAATTTATGGTAAAGTGTAGTCCTCATTGTCATAGTATTAAAAGATGGGTCCTATGGGGAAGTGATTGAGTCATGAGAGATCTGTCCTCACGAATGGATTAGTGCCTTGTCACAGGGGTGGAGAAAACTAACTTAGGTCCCTTTTGTCCTGCCATACAGAGCAACAAAGCACCATCTTGGAAGCAGAGAGCCGCCCTCACCAGAACTGAATGCAGGCACCATGACCTTGAACTTCCCAGCCTCCGGACCTGTGAGAAATAAATTTCTGTTCTTTATAACTCAGCCAGTCTCAGGTGTTTTGTCACTGCAACTCCAGTGTACTAAGTCACAGTCTCAGGAAGAAAGCATGCGTTCCTCTTTTCTCCCAGTTAGTGCTGCCAGGACCTCCAGAACTCCGGATGGATTCCCCTGGCTGACACTTGAAAAGATTTTTGCTCTAACTTAATAGATAGGACAGACTGGCAAAGCCATAGTTAAATCAGTTGGAGGAGCCACAAATCAAATCGTCTTCACAGAAGGGTACAAAGCTAACAAGTCCCAATGGTAATGAGGTTTGGGGAATTTTTTTTTTTTAGTTGGGGGGTGGGTATTGTTGTTGCTCTTTGGCTTTCTAGACCAGTAAGCCTGCCAGCAGGAATTGCTTACACACAGCTGTCATTTGGGTTCAGAGTGACTCAGAACACTCATAAAGAGATATAAACCACACGTGCCACCACATGCTTCTGGGCCACCCATGACACAGAGTATATCATTCATTTTCTGACACTTATTCACCATCTGCTCAGGGAAACCTCCAGAGCAAATTAGTGTAGCCCTCACTTTCAGACATTAAAATCTACAGTTATGGGCACAGTAGCTACCCTGTGACAAGCATAGTGTTGGGCATTTAACAAATGTTTTCTCATTTAATTCTCACTACGTCCTCAAGCAGTGCTCTCCCTTTATGCAGATAAGTTTGTCCAAAGGCATCAGGCACTAGTGGCCAGGGAGAATCTAATCTCAGATTTGTCTGGAGCCAAAATTCACACACTTTTGCAACATCATGCAGAGCTAAGGAGAAGTTTGCTCACAGGTCTCTCCCCCAGTCCCACCTCCTGGCATACCTTTCCCTGTCCTCTCTGCAGCTTTTCCCAAACACCCAAGGCCCAGGTGTCCACTTTTTGGGCCTTGACTTAGGTTTCTATAAAATAGAGTTTTTCCTAGTCCTGCCTTCTCTCATTAGGGATTTACCCCACAGACCATGACACTATGATATCAGTCTCTTCTGCATCCTTGCAGGTCTCTCTAGGTACATGAGATGAGTCACAGTAACCTGATTCATGTCATGGTCTTGATACTTAGCATAGCTTGACATTCAATGCCTACCAGAAAATCTCTTTGTATTTTAAGAGGAGCCATTATTAATAACTCAAAAGAATGAGTTATGAAAGCACAGCATTATCTAAAATTAATACACTATACATGAAGGAGGTACTACAAATGTAGACTTTTCCTCTTTCTATAATTTCTCTCATCCTAATCTGGAGGCCCTATCCTTACTTATAGCAGCTGGTAAGAAATCTTGGAATTTTCCAGTATAATGTAATTTTATTTTTTCTGGTAAATAGCACTTCATATCTCACAATCTAAGTTTTAACTTCTTACCTACAGTGTTTCTTTCCTCCAAAGTGTCTGCCTTCCTTATCTTTCCCCATAGATGTGCGTGCACATGGAAATTTATGGAGTCTCTCAGCATTGTAGAAGAGCCTTTGTTTCTTCTCACTGGTTCCTGTCCTCTTCAGATTGGCATACAATTCCTGAGGGCTGGACACCAGGTTGCTGAAGGATCCTGTCCCTGCCCTATAACCCAGGAAGAATTTCTACTTTCCCTTCCTGTCCAGAAGTAATATTCCCAGGGATCACCTTTTTCTCTCCTGCCCTATGGACTTCAGATATATCTCTCTACCTTTCACTATGGCAATAAATGTCACTGATTTGCTTTAATGGTAGTAAAGACTACAGAGAAACAGAGAGAGTAAAAATAAAAAATGCATTAATATGGGAGAAAAAACACCCAGAGGAATTTTTAAAAATAGTTTCTCCATGACAGAAGCAAAATTAGAGCTAGGTGGTTTATACTGGGTGATACAGTTTGACTGTGTCCCCACCCAAATCTCACCTTGAATTGTAATAATTCCCATGTGTCAAGTGTGGGACCAGGTGGAGATAATTGAATCATGGAGGTGGTTTTCCCCGTACTGTTCTCATGGTCATGAATAAGTTTCATGAGATCTGACGGTTTTATAAATGGGAGTTCCCCTGCACAAGCTGTCTTGCCTGCTGCCATGTAAGAAATGACTTTGCTCCTCATTTGCCTTCTGCCATGATTGTAAGGCTTCCCCAGTTACGTGGAACTATGAGTCAATTAAACTTCTTTCCTTTATAAATTACCTAGTCTCAGGTATGTCTTTATTAGCAGTGTGAGAACAGACTAATACTGTCTCCTCCTGTAGATAGCAAAGGAGTGATTCTACTGCATTAATATTAATCTCATGAATGTAGCATCATTTCAGTCCTGTTTTTAGCTCAAGTCTAATTGGAGGAGAGTAGATAGCAACCAGCTATAATACAAAAAGCAACCATTTGGAGTCAGAGCTAGATTCAAATCCAAGCCCGATCATCTCATACAATGTTACCTTTGGGCAAGTTATTCAATCTTTTTGTGCTTCAGGTGGCCTTTCAAAAATGTTATCTACATCATAAAAGTGTTGCTGATATTCAATGAAATATTCCATATGAAACCCCTCACAAAGGACCGGGAACATAGTAAGTCTAAATACATGTTTGTTTCCATTCCTCCACCATTTTCCTTTATAAGATGAAGTGAGAAATTATGTGCTCCCTGGGAAATGACTATCTGCAGAGGCTTGTGGCATTCTACTTTCTGGATATATTGCCTTATGCCTGGCAAACTGTACTGATTAAAAGTTCCAACAGAAGAAGAAAAAACTAATTTGGAAGGGCTAATCAAGACTCTCCATAGTCCAAAAAGGATGATTTCCCAGTTGTGCAGAGAACCAATAAACCTCCATCCTGAAGACAAAAGTAATTTTATGAAGCTGCATGAGGTTTCTCTAGAGAGAGTGATTTCACAAAGCCCAGTGGTCACAGCTGTGCAGTGGAACCAAACTACTTTGAATCTCTGCCATCAAAGGAAAGAATCTCAGGATTTTCTGTTACAGAAGCATGATCGTGTTTAAATTCTTAAAATGCTGCATTAGCAAGAATTCTCCACAGAAACAGACTCTCTCTCTAGAGTTGAGAGAGAGAGAAAGAGAGAGTTAATATAGGAATTGCCTCATGGGACAATGGAGGCCAAGAAGTTCCAGAATCTGACATCTGCAAGCCAGCAAACAAAGAAAGCCAATGATGTAATTTAGTCTGAATTCAAAGGCCCAAGAGTGGAGGTATAGATGGTGTAAGTCCTGATCTGAGTCTAAAGGCCCAATAACCAGGAACACTCATGTTAACAGAAGATGAATAGGCCAGGTGCGGTGGCTCACACCTTTAATCCCAGCACTTTGGGAGGCTGAGGCAGGCAGATCACTTGAGGCCAGGAGTTTGAGACCATCTTGATCAACATGGTGAAACCCTGTCTCACTAAAAATACAAAAATTAGCTAGACATGGTGGTGTGTGCCTGTAGTCCCAGCTACTCGGGAGGCTGAGCCACAAGAATGAACCTGAGAGGCAGAGGTTGCAGTGAACTGAGGTCGTGCCACTGCACTCCAGTGTGGGCAACAGAGCAAGAAGAAAAAAAAAGAGAGGAAGACGAATGTCTCGGCTCCATAAGGAAAGAGAAAATATATTGTTCTGAAGTTTTGTTCTATTTGTGTTCTCAATAAATTGGATGGTACCTACTCACATTGGTGAGGATGATCTTCTGTACTCAGTCTGATTCAAATGTTAATCTTTTCTGGAAACACCTTCACAAACACACCTAGAAATGATGTTTTACCAGCTACCTGGGCATCCGCTAGTCCAGTCAAGTTGACACATAAAATGACCACCATGATTCTACCTCTTATCAGTCAACTCATACACATCTTTTTAAACCACACTTAATCTTCAATTAAAGACACTAACAGGGTCATAATTCTGCCTAAAGTGATACAGCTATCCTGCATACAACCGAAGACACACTAATCCCTTCCCCAGAAGAGGAGGCAAAGTATTTGAGTGACTTTAACTCTTCCCATAGATATCTTACAACTTTACTTCTATGTAAGATTAATAATACTTAAATACTATGATATAAAGTCAATGCATTTTATGTTACATAAGGGAATAAGAGAATGAAAAATATTTGCTTAATTTATATAGATATAAATTAATTTATAAATATATAAGATATATTCCATATATATTCAAATATTATATATATATACACACACACATATATATACACACAAATATATTCATTACAAAACAAGGAGAAAATAATCATGATAGAAAATACTCATTTCTGTAACTGGTCACTTATTCTTAGCTGGTATTTATAAATATCTTCTTCTACTATTCATTCTGTATTCTCTTTGCCTTCAGCAAACACCTCAGCTGGTCATGGTTTTTCACCTGGCAGGGTGATCCAAATCTGAAGGTCCTGGTCATTAGTAGCCCTTGAGTCCTGGTCATTGAGTTGTTATGGTTTTATATTGACCATAATCACAGGGCATGGTGACACTAAAAGATACCTGAAGGATCTCCTGTTTTCTGGACTTACTCTTCTCTCTCTCCATTATGGAATAATAGTCCAATTCTTCTTGGTGGTCTGAATCAATCACCTCAGTCAACACCATACTTCCATTCTTTACCTGTTGATTCAAAACCACAAGGAGCCCAAACTGAGTGGGCAGCAGTCTTAACTTTCAGTTCAGTGGAATCATCATTATGTCTCCTGGTGAAAGCATTTCTCCCTCAGAACTAGAGACCTTTAGGCCAGCAGAGTATAAAGTCATAGAAATGGGAAGCAAAAATTTTGCTAGGGTAATGGTGAGTGGTTCCACTTCCATTTCCACTCTTTGATTCTTCGACCCATGAATCCAGTCTATGGAAAAGACAACACCATGTATTGGACACTGATTTAGAGCACAGAGAACCTTACCCCAGCACTCAAGGTATAGCTACCTAACTGGCACTATAACTGACTCCTCAAAAAGCTATTGCACCATTTTATCAAGCCATCCGCTTCAGAATAGTGGGGAACATGGTTAAACCAGCAAATTACATGACCGTGCATTTATTGCTGCACTTCTTTTGCTGTGGAGTGAGTTCCTTAATCACACGCAATGCTGTGAGGCATGCCATGATGGTGGATAAAGCATTCTGTAAGTCCACAGATGGTAGTTTTGGCAAAAGCACTGTGTACAGGGAAGGCAAAGAGAAGTGTCTAGTCCAGAATAAAACACTGCCCCTTTCATAATGGAAGCAGGCCAATGTAATAAACATGACTCCAGGTAGCTGGCTGATCACCTAGGGATGCTACCACATTGGAAGCTCAGTGTTGGTCTCTGCTACTGGCAGACTGGACCTTTGGCAGTGACCATAGTTAGGTCAGCCTTGGTGAGTGCAAGTCCATGATTCTGATCCTATGAATAACCTCCATTTCTGCCACCAAGGACACTTTGGTCGTGAACCCATTGGGCAGTGACAGGGGTGGCTGGGGAAACAGGCCAAGTAGCATTCACAGGAAGGGTTATCCTATCTACTTGATTATTAAAGTTCTCCTCTGCTGTGGTCGCCTTTTGGTGATCATTCACATGAAACATAAACACCTTCACAAGTTTTGCTGATTTGGAGATGTCTATCCACATTTCTGTCTCCTAAATTTGTCACCAAATTTTCCAATTATGTTCCTTCCAAGTTCCTGACCATCCGGCCAAACCACCATTGGCTACAGCCTATACATAAGGATTTAATCACACATCTTGCCATTTCTCCTTCTAAGCAAAGGGAACAGCCAGGTGCCCTGCCCGAATTTTCATCTTCTGGGAGGAGTTCCCTTCATAACTGTCCTTCAGGGATGTCCCAGAGAGTGGTTGTAGTGCTACAGCTGTCCACTTCTGGGTGGTGCTGCATATCATGCAGAAACATCTGTAAACCAGGCCTAATTCTTCTCTTCCTCTGCCAACTGATCATAGGGAACTCTCCATGAAGCCATAGGTACAGTCTGGGAGAGAGAAAGCAGTGCAGCAGAAGGCAGGAGCATGGGCAATTGGGCAACTTCTTCATGTAAGTTACTTATGCTTTCAGAGACTGTTACGAGCTGGATCACATACATACCACTTCCATTGATGATGAAGAGCTGCGTGCGTGCCTAACTTTATTGCTTGGTGGTCAGATAACACCCAGTTTATTATGGGCAGCTCAGGTCACATGGTAACTTGGTGCCACATGGTTGAGCATTCAGTCTCTACTGATGCCCAATAGCAGGCCAAGAACTGTCTCTCAAAAGGAGAGTAGTTATTTGGAGAAGATGCAGGGACTTACTCCAAAACCCGAAAGGCCTGCACTTCAATCCACTTATAAGGACCTGCCAAAGGCTTCAAACAGCATCTCTATTCACCACTAATATATCAGTCACCATTGGATATGTTAGATCTTATGGCTCAAGTAACAGAGCAGCTTGCACAGTAACCTGGACCTATTGCAGAGCCTTGCTTTGTTCTAGACTGCAGTCAAAACTAGAAACTTTTCAGGTCATTTTGTAAATGGCCCAGCATAACACAGCCAAATGTGGAATATGTTGCCTCCAAAGTCCAAAGAGGCCCAACACGTGCTGTGTCTCTTCCTTGGTTGCAGGTGGTGCCAGATGCAACAATTTAACCTTCACCTTAGAAGGGATATCTCTATATGCCCCACACCATTGGACACATAGAAATTGCATTGAGTTAGAAAGCCCTTGAATTTTTGTCTGATTTATTTCCCAACCTCTGACAGTTAAAGGTCTTATCAATAAGTCTAGAGTGGTTGCTAATTCTCATTCACCAGGTCCAATCAGCAAAATGTGATTAATGTAATGGGCCAGTGTGATATCTTGTGGAAAAGAAAGGTCATCAAGATCCATGAAAACTAAATTATGACATAGAACTGTAGAGTTGACATACCCTTGAGGTAGGAGAGTGAAAGTATATTGCTGGCCTCGCCAGCTAAAAGCAAACTGCTTCTGCTGGTCCCTTCTGCTGGTCCCTATGGACAGGGATGATGAAAAAGCCATTTCCCAGGTCAATAGCTGCATATCAGTGCCAGGAGATAGTTGATTTTCTCAATAAATGGAACCATATCTGGTACAGAATCTGCAATTAGAGTCATCACTTGGTTAGGTTTATGATAATCCACTGTCTTTCTCCAAGACCTGTCTATCACAGGCCAAACAGGATAGTTGAATGGAGATAGGGTGGAAATCACCATGCCTGCATCTTTTAAGTTCCTGAGGGTGGCACTAATTTCTGCATGTAGAATTGCTTTTGATTTGCTATTTTTCTAAGTAGAGGCAGTTCTAATGACTTCCATTTGGCCTTTTCTATCATAACAGCCCTCACTTCACAGGTCAGGGAATGAATGGAGGAATTCTGCCTGCTGCTAAATATGTCTATTTTAATTACACATTCCAGAACTGGAGGGGAAAAAAAAAAAAAAAAAAAAAAAACACCACGGGATAGGTTCAACAATCCATTGGACTCACTGTGAGACAAATCTGAGCTAAAACTTTATTGATCATCTGACTTCCACAAGTCCCTACTCTAATGAGAAGACTACTGTGATGTTTTACGTCCCTGTAATCAGCGGATAGACAAAGCCAGTGTCCAGCAGACCCAAAAGGTCTGATTATTTGCTTTTCCCCAGTGTACAATTATCCTTGTAAAAGGCCATAGGTCCCTTTGGAGAAGGATAGGAGAAAGATTTAACAGTATAAATTTTTAGTATTATACCGTGGTTCTTCCAGGGGACCTGACCTCTTCTTCACTCATGGGGTTCCAGGTCTGTAAACTGGCTCATCTGGGAATTGATTGAGGGGCCACATCTCTCTGTTTTTATGATTTGAGTTAGACTTTTGTTTTTTGGTCTAGAAATGTTCTGCTTATACAGATCAGTTAAGATTTTAGTAGGCTTCCTATCTATTTCACTTTGAGAAACATCATGATTAACTAGCCAACCACCATACGTCTCCTGGAGTCAGACTATTCTGGCGCTGCTTTGACTCTGCTGTTCATTATAATAACCATGCCTACATTGCCTTTGGTGGTTAAGTGCCACCGCCACCACTTGACTCCTGCCATATTCTGGGATCTAATTATTCCCATTGCATTTAGGTTTTCCAATCAAATGACTGTGGTTCCCATTGTAAGGTGGGGCCTACAAAAAAGAGCAACCACAAAGCTCGACAAAGATGGTGGGTATCCCCTCAACATTTATTTATTTATCCAAAGTATTTCTCAAAGTATTGGTGAAAGGTATGTCTTCTGGATTCTTCCGTCATAGGTGAGTAAGGTAAATGACAAGTCCACTCTAATCTTCCAGTCTCCTTAAGACTTTGAATTTCTTCCTCTCTATTAAACTAAGTAAGGTCAGGCATTTCTAGTTCATTTATGGTGGGCCATCTTTTTATCTTTGTCTCACCCAGCCAGCTAGAGTCCTTTCTGCCAAGCCATAACACTGAATGCAGAATCTCTGCTTATTGAGCCCATATCAATAAATTCAGCCTGATCCAATTTTATGTTCCTTCTACCATTTTTCCACACCCTTAATTCCCACACATGTTCCACATCCATAATTCCCATACATGTTTCTGGGATTTCTGCTTGTATGAACTAATAACCCCAAGTAGTTTTTTTGGAATTCAGTGCACCCTGTTATGGGTCATACTTTGTACCTCACCTTTAGGGCCCTGCTGGGACTTGAGTCCAGTCATAGGTCTAGAAACAAAGAGGGGTGGTCAGGATGAGTCCTGAGGAGAATCAGAATTGTCTTGCATGGCAGTTCTCTCAGGGGAGATCATTACCATTTCCTCAAGCAATGCAGGGTTAAACCCCTCAGACAGAGGTGGACAGGCCAATACCACTGACACTGGGGAGGCTGCTGTCAGGAGGGTTGGGGAGGCCTCTTCTACTGGGGCTGGGGAGACTTCTCCCTCTGGAAATGAAGGTTCATCAGAATTTAGGGGCTGAGTATCTCCAGATTCATCAGGGTCTTCCCACATGGCCCCATTTCAAATTGCAGGATTCCATTCTTTCCCAATCAATGCCCTCACTTTAACAGTAGACACCCTGGGAGGCTGGAATTTCAACTTGTGCTGTAATTTAGCCAATCATCAGATGAGGTTCTGCATTCAGCCTTCAGCATTCTCAGCCCTGAAACTACTGGAGATAAGGCTGTCCTTCAGGGCACACCTGGAAGCTCTTAGGCCATTTGTGATTCTTCACCTGGAAATTCAGCTCCCTGAATTGAACTCATTTCTCTTTTTCCACCACACATCCAGTAACATTTGGAGAAACCAACCAGCATCATTATATTCCCTATTTTTCCATAAATGTTCAAAAGTATCATATAGAGAGTCACTTAGTTCACAACAAAATATCTACTAATGAACAGTCTTTAGCACCATGTACAGTACAGAAGATCCTGCTTCACCTCTGGCCTCACACATTGGACAGGGAAAGGAAGAGCGTGCTTCGTCCACTGGAAGCCAGTTTATAGATTGAAAAGCTTGCTCAAAAAGGAGAGCTGTCCAATAAAGGTCTTTCTCCACAGATCCTGAATAAAGAAAAAGGAAACAGTCAGGTAGCCACAGGAAATAAATGTGATGGGTATTTGGGAAAATATAATTAAAAAGAAAACTTTCTCCTTATCGAGAAATCTTCTCCCTAAAGAGAGTTGAAGCGCAAAAAAATAGCGCTTTTATTATTGAATAAGTTTTGGCAAAAAACAGAACTTCAACAAATTTAGTTTAAAGATTGAATTGGCTTTTATTAGCAATTCATGAATCAGGCAGCATCCTGTCTAAAAATAGAGGGAGCTCTGTTAGGTAAGGTGAAACAGTTAGTTTTTGTAAGGTGCTATCTTGCCGAATAAGGAAACAGTATAATACAAAAAAGTGGATTGGTTAACATCAGGTTACTTTAGGTTACTTTCATTCTTTCCTGTAGTGCTGGCTCAGGTTGGCTGAGCCCTTTCTGATTGGTCGTTGTGAATCTCTTGTTTGACTATGTGACACTTAGCATGAATGACTCCATTTTGGTTTGGTCTGTAGAGGCCCAATACAGGAGCTCAATCCAAACCTACAGCCTTCCATAAATTTTATTTAATAGCATTAAACCAGAATGTAATGTGCACCACTACGAGATTGCAAAGACAGAAAGAAATCTCACATTTTTAGATAGCCAAGCAGCCACAATCCATTACATACGTGTTTTCAAGGTAAGCAATAACTAGTCCTCGAATAAAAGGCCTTGACAGCACCAACTGTCACACAAAGTTCTTCCTAACTTTACCTAGGCATGGGGCTGACCACCTGTATTAGCTAATTGGTTTTATCCAAAGGAAGAAGCCAACTTCTCATATCTTATATTGGGGAGCAGTTTTGCAACTTGGAGCAAGATACTTACTGAAGTCAGACTTCTACCCTGACACAGAAACTGGGAGATGGGGGTGCTATGTCCTTTGATGTTTACATTTCAACGAGATGGTTGCCAGGTCCTTGGGAAGACATTCCAGGGTAACAAAGCTGAGGAAAGTCCTACCTAATCTTCAAAAGGATTTAAATACATTTCAAAGAGAGAAGAAAATACTTACAACTAGAAGTTTTCTAAGGTAAATGCTTAAAGAAAGAGAGGAAAATCTCTTTTTGTATTTTCAAGAGGAATAATTAAGCCTTTTAATTTTAGTTTGCACATAATAAGTCCTCAATTAATATAGTGGATAGGTTCTTGGAAACTGACTTTAAGCAAAATGATAATGAAACCAATTTTACCATAGGCTAACTAATATAAAAAAAGAGTTAAGTTTCTGTAACATTTCTGGTCACAAAAACGTTACCAAACCTCTAACAAAAGACTGAAAAATACTTCTAATATTAAACCTTGAAATAAATGAGAGCTGCACATACATTTAAGATCAATAAAAACAAGTAAGATAATTATTTACCCAATTTCGGAATCAGTGAGTGAAGGCAGCCATAGGTAGGTTCAATCAAGGAATAAATGTTTTCACAGCTAAAATCATAAGGAACACCCCCAATCACCATGTGGCTTAAAAAACCAACAATCGCACATATGGCGGCTCACTGAGTGCTTTCTTCCTGCATCCTTTATTGTTGTGCCTTTGCATGATTATTGTATACTTTACACATTCTTATTTGACAATGATTTATGTTTACTCATTCACTCATTTTCCAACCCACTCATTCCAGTTCAGGGTCATGGGTGGCCGTGCAGCCTATCCCAGCAACTTAGGGCAAGGCCAGAACCAGCTCAGGACAGGACACCATCCCACTGCAGGGTGCACTCACACTGGGACCACATAAACACACGTTTCATTCCATGTGCACAGCTTTGGGATGTGAGAGGAAACCCGAGTATCCAGAGCAAACCCATACCGACATGCGGAGAACGTGTAAACTCCACACAGAGAGTGGCCCCAGATGGGAATCTATTTTTTTCCTCCAATGTTAAAATGAAACAAAGTTATGCTAGGACCCACTGTATTTTCATGAAAAGGTTCTGTTGTAGAGGCTGGAGGAATCATGAGAAACCTGTGTGAGCTGGAGTTACGTGGTAACACAAACAATGAATAAGCAGAAGCTATAAGGTAGATAGAAGACACCTATCTCAAGATTCATATAAAAATCTATAACTGAGAGAGTGCTAATAGAGATGAGTGAGAAGCAGGCATGTGGCAAGCAACTGAGACTATCTGAGCAAATCCACCACTTTGCTGTTGCAGTTGCCTTCAATACGGAACCACCACTTTCCAGGCTTGGCTGTCCAGATTTCCCTGAGCTCCCCTGTGTATATATTATTACAACCACCACCACTCCCTTCCTCCGTATACACACCATTACTTGAAGTAGCATGAGGGGGGTCTTCATTTCACGGCTAAAATAGTGCTTGCTTAAAACATGATGGAAATAGTTGTTCCTGAAGGGCTTTCTGGAAAACCTGGGATGCCACCGTGCTGAACACACTGTCATCCAGATAAAATGGACTCTTCTTGGGGAGCCTTGACACCTGGAACATGGGAAGGTCATTCTGTGGATTCAGGGTCACTCTGACAACACTAAAAAGGGCCTACACAGTGTTATACGCATGCAAATAAATGTCCTCAGGTGAATGAAGAATCGCAAATATAGTAGCTCTGGTTTGTGAAAGGTAAGATTTGATTGTCTTAAACAAAGGGCTTTTTTTCTGTTGTTGTTTTTTGTTTTGTACGATTCTTGGAGTCTGCAACTTTAAGCAAAATGACATGTAATGACCTTGACTGTATGTCGTTGGTAAGACCTCCTTGGTAAGAATTTAATAGAATTAGTCTTTGTGCAAGATATTCATCTGTTCATCTGTTGCTCTGCTTATTTGTTCAACCAACCAACAATTACCAGGCCATGCAGGGTTCTATGAACTGAGAACACAACAGCTGATAAGCTAGACCAGGGCCCTGCTGTTGAGGCACTTATATCCCACTGGGAGACAGAGAACAAGCAGAGGCATATGAAGACATAATATATCAGCTGCAAAGTTCAGGGAGAAATAAAGCAAGGGAGGGTGGATACTATCTCAGACACTGTTCAGGGAGATCACATATTATCTTGTGTTCATTATCACTTAGGCCAGCAGTATGAGCTAAAATATGGCAAATAACATTTTTCCAAGGGTCAGAAAGAAAGAAAGCACTGTAGATGACTGGAGTTGGAGGCTCTAAAGAAGTAAATATGAAAATTTTCTTTCTGGGCTACAGAGGTGTGGCAGCTTTTAAGAACCTTTTCTCTAGCTTCCCTCAGAGATCACTTAAAGAAGCCAAGTGAGGTATCTGGTGTTTGCCATTCCTATTAAAGATTTCATCACTGAAGGACCCCTGACACATTTTCACAAGTGATCCAATCATAATGCCCTATAGGAGGGCAGTGCTGCCAAATGGGGAGAGCATCAGTCTAGCTACCCAGAGACCCCAGTCCTATTCCAGATTGATGCCAGATACTTATTTTTATCCTTGTATGATGTGTCTAGTCCACCTGAAGTCTCAGTACCAGTCTCAAGTAGATGAGATAATGGAGTTAAATGCTGTGCTTTGTGTAAATTTCAATATAGCGAACACAAAGCCACTTCTGGGGTTGTAATGCAGCTGATTTCACGCATGCCTTCTCTCCTCTTCCAGACCAGAAGCTCCAGAAGGACGGAGACCTTGTCTTGCTCATTGGTTTTATACTCCAACTCATAGCACTATACTTGGCATATAGTGGCACTTCATACATGTCTGCTTAATAAGTAAGATCAAACCAAATCAAATCAAATTATTTGTAACAGCACTGACTACCTTGTCCTTGATAGGTTTCTCTTTGAAGCAAACAAAGTAGGAGAAATAGTGATATAATTTCTGTTATTATCTGTCTTGTACTATATTTGGTGAAAGTGAACTGCTTTTTATAAAATAAGTGGCTAGGGCTGGGGAGTTTTAAAATAACTCTTCAAGGTAAAGGTTTTGAGTCCCTGGAATGAAATGCTCAATAAAGCAATTACTCCCCTTGGTGGCTTTCCAGAGTCCTGTACCTTTGGGATTAACTTTCCCTTTTCTGTGTTTGCACAGTAGTCCCTAGGGGGACTCTTGCTGAGGACACTTAGTGATGAGACATTGCTTGTTCAGGCTCATACTCCCTTCTGGGAGAAACGCTATACCAGGCTTCCAACTCCATCTCATCTCACACACGGAGGCTTCACCATCCTGGCAACTTTACTGTGCTACCTTTGACCACAAAACAGGTAAGCGCTCAGGGTCAGACATAATAAATCTTGTATGGTGAGGATATCTACAATGTTTGGCACAATCACATTGTTTGAATTTATAAATGATTACAGCAACAGTTTGTATTGTTCATATTAAAGTGAACTCACAGAATCATTGGAAGTTAGCAAAAAATAAAACAAACCCCAAGTAAAGTGATAAATATTAAATTTTGGAGTGTCCAGACACCAAATGTGAGTACAGTCAAATGCAAACTCTAGTAAAGAAAATAGGCCAAGTGTGGTGGTTCACGCTTATAATCCCAACACTTTGGAAGCCGAGGCGGGCAGATCACCTGAGGTCAGGAGTTCAAGACCAGCCTGGGCAAAGTGGTGAAACTCCATCTCTACTAAAAATACAGAAATTAGCTAAGCATGGTGGCAGGCGCTGGTAATCTTAGCTACTCAAGAGGCAGAGGCAGGAGAATCTCTTGAACCTGGGAGGTGGAGTTTGCAGTGAGCCAAGATCACACCATTGCACTCCAGCATGGGTAACAAGAGTGAAACTCTGTCTCAAAAAAAAAAAAAAAAAAAGGAAGAAAGAAAAAGAGAAAAGAAAATACATCTATGTTGAATTGTGTGAAACAAGCAGCCCTCTATGGCATCAAATGAGTGGGGGTTGGTAACAATTGTCCAATGAAAGCAGATCTTCTCTGTCAAGAAAAATAGAGATTAAACAGGATTTGGGCCTGATTCATCCAAACAATTGCAATAGCTAGAGCACTAATTTCTCATACTCTGTCTTAGTCCATTTTCTACTGCTATAACAGAATACCACAGACCGAGTAATTAAAAAAATAAAAATAAAAATGTATTTGGCTCACAGTTCTGGAGGCTGGGAAGTCCAAGAGCATGATGCTGGCACCTGGCAAGTGTCATCCTATACCAGAAGAATGGAAGGAGGAAGCAAGCTTGCAAGACTTGCAAGAGAGAGAAAATTGGGCCAACTCACCCATTTGTGGGGAACCCACTCCCATGACAATTAACCTGCTCCCACAATAATGGCATTAATTCATTCATGAGGGGATCTGCCTAATCACCTCTTTATGGTCCCACCTCTTAACATGGTACAGATTAGGACACCAAAGCCCATTGTGTCTTGGCAACTTGTCTATAATCACACAATCAATAAAGGATTCAGTGAGACTCTCCACTCTCCTCTGATGCTTTCCAACGCCATTCTACTGCCTCTCGGGCAGCCTCCAACCACCACATTCTATATCACATTGATATCATGCTCTTGGCTAGAACCCCAAGCCTGGTTGCAAAGACCTACCCCTCTCAACAGTAATATCATCCTCAGACTGGTGAAGAGTGATATGGTTTGAATGTTCCCTCCAAAACTCAAGCTGAAATTTGGTTGCCATTTGCACAGTGCATAGAGGGTAATAACTTAGAAGAGTCATCAGCAAGATTAAGTTTATGGGATGTAGAAGATATTCTATTAGAGTATGAGAGAAATAATTTATATTTATATTTATATTTTTATCTTGTTCTCTTTTAATATCTATTTATATATATATTAATGTACATAGTAGTACCGTGGTACATAGATAAGTTAAAAATTGTGTGGCCAAAATAGTGTGAAGACCACTGGTTTAGAGCATTATGAGTTGGAAAAGCATGTTCAGATTTCTACTCTATTACTTACTTATTGCCTAAACCTAGGCAAAATCTTCAAATTTCCTGAGCCTCACTCAATGTATGTATTACAAGGACAATGATAGCACATATATCATCAGAGTGGTGCAAGGATCAAATGAGTGCTTACTATGGTGCCTGGCAAGAAGTAAGTGTGAAATAGATAATAGCTTTTATTACTTATCAACAAAATGGAGATTTTCATTTCTTTCTTGCCAAATTATTGTGAAATTTAATGACATGGTATATTTAAAAGCATATTGTAAAGTATAAATTCCAGACAAACGTAAGACACTATTTCTTACTGTTTGCTGAAAAACAGTTATTTTCAGGGCTAGAGTATGAAACCATTTCAATTTAACTTTTGTTTTGTGGGACTACCTTAGTTTTCTTCATACCTCAGGATGATCACAGGGATACCTGGGAAAAAATGTTCCTAGGGCTAGTACCCTGAGATTTTTCTCTATAAACAGAGAATTTGGACATTGTCTGGGTTGCTGAGTGTGGGCTCTCTAAGGTCCTTCTGCTACAAATGTTAGCATTTTCCAGCTAAGACCAATATATTCTAGTATTCCCCAAAGTTCTTGTCCTTTAAAATCAGAGTAAGAACTTGAGGTGGTTTGTTCATATAAAGCTGTGCTTTAGAATAAACAAGATTTATGTATTTAATAAGATCTACACAATACTGGAATTCAGTACCAGAGCAGGTCTAGGAAACATAACAGGCTCCCAGAGCAAGCTATTTAAATGAAAGAAAACATAACCAACTTAATTCTAACCTTCTTTGAGGATAGTAAATTATTTATAACTGAAATCATTTCTGTTTCATTTCTAGTAATATCATATTATGTTGGCTGGCACAACAATGAATAAAGTAAGAACCCATATATTCTGACTTTCCCTATTGAACCACCTTTAATCTCTCTCTGTTTCAATGACCCAGAGGAACAGTGACAACGTGAGATTCAAGACTCTGTGAGCTGGACAGCAGATGGAGGCACACTGGGACGTAATCCTGGCAGTTAAGAGACGTGTGAATGGGCTGATGGGGAATGATCTTTTTGTGAAGTTGTTGTTGGCAACACCTTGTGGCAGAAGAAACAGCTAAGTGATGGTCCCCACAGCTGCCATTCTCCAGTCTTGAAGTTGGTGGATGACCTCCCTGTGACCGACCCCCTGTGGGCTAACAATGTGGAAAACAGTAATGGTCAAGAAACCCTCCCTGTCCTTTTGTGTTCCAGGCAGAGAGCCACCCATCCCCATGTGACTAAGAGAAGACTCATGGATGAGCTCCTTGAGAACCTATGACAAAGCCAGACACAACCCCTCCTAGGGTCTGAATGTTTGTGTCCTTCCAAATTCGTATGTTGAAATCCTAAGCCCCGAGGTGTTGGTATCAGGAAGTGGGTCCTTTGGGAGGTGGTTAGGTCATAAGACTGGAGCTCTTATGTATGGAATTAGAGATCTGACATTTTTAAAAGGCCCCCGAGAGTGGCTTTGCTCCTTAAGCCATGTGAGGATACAGCAAGAAGGTGCTGTCCATGAGAAAGCTGGCCCTCACCAGACACCAATCCTACAGATGCCTTGATCTTGGACTTCACAGCCTCCAGCACTATGAGCAATAAGTTTTTGTTGTTCTAAGCCACCTAGTCTATGATATTATCTTATGGCAGCTTGAACAGACTAAGCCAACCCTCCAAATTTTCATTCTTTGGTTCTCACTGACTAATCTGAACAAATTGCTCATCAACATAACTTGTTCAAACTTAATGAGGCTTCTCTCCTTCCCCCAGGCCATTGAACTTTGTCTTGCCCCTGAGCTTAACCAAGCACTAAAACACAGAACATCTCTCCTCAGTGATCCTTCCCTGTTCAAATTGTCTGTTCACACCACCTGCTCATCCCACTCCCACACAGCCACTCCTCTCTAGGATTCTCTACGCCTCCGTATAAAAAGAGAAACCCTTGGCCAGGCACAGTGGCTCACGCTTGTAATCCCAACACTTTGGGAGGCCCAGGTGGGTGGATCACCTGAGGTCAAGAGTTCGAGAACAGCCTGGCCAACAAGGCGAAACCCTGTCTCTACTAAAAATACAAAAAAAAAAAAAAAATTAGCCAGGCATGGTGGTGTGTGCCTGTAAACTCCAGCTACTTGAGAGACTGAGGCGGGAGAATCGCTTGAACACAGGAGTTGGAGGTTGCAGTGAGCCGAGATTGCGCCACTGTACTCCAGCCTGGGTGACAGAGTGGGACTCTGTCTCAAAAAAACAAAAAAGGAGAATCCCTTTTCTGCCTGAGCTTTCAGACACTTGCAGATGCTATGGTCAGAGCATTCTCCTTAAGACAACAGTGACCCTCTTCCTTTTGCAATAGAACTTATGAATGGAGTATCTCTTGACTGAAGTCCAGATTTGTTTTTTCACTTGACAAAGGAAAGCTACACATTTTATTCTGTCTTTAGTCTTAGGATTCTAAGTGTGATTTTGTTCTTGTGTTCATCTATTAAATGCCTACATATCAATATATATCAAGCTCACTCTTGGTGCTGGAGATAAAATAAGAACAAGCTTTCTCTTCCATGGACCAATACCCTGTTAGGGGAGTGGGTGGGAGACAGATAAGGAAAAAATAAACATCAAATGATATGAAGTGCTTTGGAGAAAAGTAAGCAAAGTACAGTGGTGCCCCCTATCCATGGTGGATACATTCCAAGACCCACAGTGGCTGCCTGAAACTGTGGATAGTGTTAAACTCTCTCTATATATATTCTGTTTTTTCCTACACGTTTTTTTTGTGATAAAGTTGATTATATGATAAACTTGGTAAGATTCACCAGACAATTGCTTTTTTTTTTTTTTTTTTTTTTTTTGAGACGGAGTTTCACTTTTGTTTCCCAGGCTGTAGTGCAATGGCACCATCTCGGCTCACTGCAACCTCTGCCTCCCGTGTTCAAGCGATTCTCCTGCCTCAGCCTCCCAAGTAGCTGGGATTACAGGCATGTGCCACCACGCCCAGCTAATTTTGTATTTTTAGTAGAGACGGGGTTTCTCCATGTTGGTCAGGCTGGTCTCGAACTCCCAACCTCAAGTGATCCACCCTCCTCGGCCTCCCAAAGTGTTGGAATTACAGACATGAGCCACTATGCCCGGCCACAATTTCTTTTCTTTCCTTAAGTCGAAGATTTTCACTTTTTCACTGAATGGAAGCAATTTATGGCTTTTCTTTGCATGTCCTGATTGTCAGCATCTCTACTGTTGCACTTTGGGGACATCATGAAGTAAAATAAGGATAACTTACCACAATCACTGCAACAATGTGAAAGTCAGTCTGATAACCTGGCAAACTATGAAGTGACTAATGGACAGGTAACAAAGACATCGTGAACATACTGGACGAAGGGATGATTCACATCCTGGGGGGACAAAGCAGAAAAGTGTGAGTGTCATCATGCTGCACAGAACGGCACCAAATTTAAAAGTTATGCATTGTTTGTTTCTTCTTTCTTTGTTGAGACAGGATCTTGCTCTGTTGCCCAGGCTGGAGTGCAGTGGCACAATCTTGGCTCACTGCAGCATCAACCTTCCAGGCTCAAGCAATCCTCCCACCTCAGTCCCCCAAGTAGCTGGGACTACAGGTGCACACCACCAAACAAGGCTAATTTTTTTATTTTTTGTAGAGACAGGGTTTTGCCATATTGCCCAGGCTGGTGTCGAATTCATGAGCTCAAGCAATCTACCTGCCTTGGCCTCCCAAAGTACTGGGATTACAGGTGTGAGCCACTGCACCTGGGCTGAATTCTTGATTTCTAAAATTTTTCATGTACTATTTTCAGACCACAGTTGACTGCAGGTAACTGAAATCATGGAAACAAAAACCCATAGTGGATAAGGGGGTACCACTGTAAGAAGGGGTATCTGGGCTTGGGGATGAGTTGGTATTGTATATATGGTAATCAGATAAGATTTTGTGAACACCAAAGACCTTGTATTAGTCTATTCTTGCACTGCTATAAAGAAATGCCTGAGACTGGATAGTTTATAAAGAAAAGAGGTTTAATTGGCTAACGGTTCTGCAGGCTGTACAGGAAGCATGGTGGCTTTTGCTTCTGGGGAGGCCTCAGGAAACTTACAATCATGGTGGAAAGCAAAGGGGAAGCAGGCACATCTTACATGGCCAGAGTAGAAGGAAGAGAGAGAGGGAGGGAGAAGGTGCTACACACTTTTAAACAACCAGCTCTCACAGGAATTCACTCACTATCATAGGAACAGCACCAAGGGGGAACGTGTTAAACCATTCAGGAGAAACCGCCCCCATGATTGGATAATCACCTTCCACCAGGCCCCACCTCCAACACTGGAGATTACAATTCGACATGAGATTTGGGCAGGGACACAGATCCAAAACATATCAGGCCTAAAAGCAGTCATGGAGACAACTAAGTGCAAAGCCCCTGAGATGTGTGTTTGGGGTGTTCACAAAAGAGTAAAGAGCCGATGTGGCTGGAAGATAGTAAGCAGGGGATATGAGATAAAATCAGAGAGGCAGCGTGTTCTAGGTCGTGCAGGGCTTGTGGGCTATCGTAAAGACTTCAGCTTTTACTCTGAATGAGATGGAAACCTAATAAGCATTTTGAGTAGTAGTGCTATGATCTGACTAACATTTTAAAAGATCTACTCTTGATTCTACATCGAGAATAGGCGAGGGAAAGAGCAAGGACAGAAGCACAGAGGCCATTTGGGAATCTGCTGCAACAATATGTGCAAGAGAAGATGGTGACCAGGACCAAGGTGGTGGCAGATTGCCGTGCGGAAGGGCACGCTGTGGGAGATCAGAATCAGGACTTGAGTTTGGAGCACATTTTGCTTTTTATGCTTATTACACATCAAAGTGGAGCTTTCTAGTTGGAAATCAGATAGATGAGAGAGAGAGAAGTTGTGATTTGGGGAGGGAGATCTTTACAGATTTTTGATGTTAATATCTCTGAAAGGAATCTTTCTAAGTATTTAAACAATTAAGACAATGAGCTAAGTCAAATGATTATTTCATGAATGATTGACTATTGTTAAGTTGAATATAATTACTTAGCTTTGTCTGCTTGGTCTGTGTTGCCTGATATGCTGACTACGCTTTTGCCTCAACCTTTTGCACTTTGTTCCCTCTGTCTACCAGAGTTACTCAAAGTGCAACCAGATAAAAAGCAAGAGCCAGGCTGGGCATTGTGGCTCATGCCTGTAATCCCGGCACTTTGGGAGGCCGAGGTGGGAGGATCACGAGGTCAGGAGTTCAGGAGCAGCCTGGCCAATGTGGTGAAACCCCATCTCTACTAAAAATACAAAAAAAAAAAAAATTAGCTGGCCATGCTGGCACATGCCCATAGTCCCAGCTACTCGGGAGGCTGAGGCAGGAGAATCGCTTGAACCCGGGAGGTGGAGGCTGCAGTGAGCCAAGATCATGCCATTGCACTCCAGTCTGGGTGATAGAGCGAGACTTTGTCTCAAAAAACAAACAAACAAACAAAAAGCAAGAGCCAGAGTGCAAATGAACACAGTGCTTCCTTCATCAAGAAAGTCTTGCAATAAAAGAGAAAAATGTCAACTGCAGTGAATAGTGTCCTTAATGACAGAGCTGGTTTGCATTCTGGGGAAATTGCAATCTCCTCATCACTAACTGGAAGAAACATACCACAGACCATACTTTGAGAAGGAAAATTCTAGAGCATCACTGAAGCAACCCCAAATAACTACATGGCTCTTCTTCATTCCATTCAGGAATGAATGAATGTCATGTCCTCAGAGAAGCATTCCCTTCTAAAACAGCTGGCTCCAGTCTCTCTCTCTTTTAGTTTTCTTTGTAGCATGTATTATTATTTGACTTTATATTATGTAATTATTTGTTTAATATCTCTCCAATAAAGCAAACTCAATTAGAGTTGGAACTTGCTCTGTTTCATTCAGTTATATCCCCAGCACCTAGAAAATTGCCTGGCACCTAGGAGGTATATAATAATGAAAACAAATAAATAGTAATAAAAAGGATGAATATAGGTATACTAATATCAATGTCCCTGCTGTTTAAAATTTTGTCTTCATCTAATAAATCTGTGACCTTCTTTAACAGCTCATTTTCCTTATTTTAGGTTTATTCCTTATAAATAATATAGTATGGGATTTGGGGCTATTTGGTTTTGTTTTTAACCAATTTAAAAATTTTTCTGCAGTCATGGAATGTAATCCATTTACACTGTCAAAATGATATGTTTAAGTTAGGCCAGTTATTATACTTTTTGCCTTCTTTCTTTTTGAAAACAATGTCTACACTCTTGTCTTTTTCATATACTGCTATATGGACTGTGATTTGAAAACTGTTTCTGCCTCAGACATTCTATAGTTTTTTTTTTCCTAATTCTCACATCAGAGATGGAAGACTAACGTGGTTTCTCTCCTTATTATCTATAATTAATAAATTAGCAGTTTTTAGTTTGTCGATGTTCTAACCACCTTTTGGTTTTCAATATTTGTGTTTTTCATATCCATGTAATCCTTCCTGTCCTAAAAACATCTTCACTCCACCAATACTTATTATAAAACCATACATGCAATGAGTTCATCATTTTGTTAGGAGTCAGAATTTCTTTTCTCAATCAGGCAGACACTCTTCTTCAGAAGAAGGCCATGGATATAATGATTTTTCCATGATCCATTTTATGTGAACTGCATATTTTCAGAGCCCCTACAATATTTCAGTGTAACTCATCTCATGGTGAAATTTTGAGTCAAGCAGGAATTAGGATGAATTATTTCAGTCCCAGTCCAAACTATTTACTGCACAGTCTACAGATTCAAACCATTTTCATTATCTAATTGCCTGGGGCATGGATAGAGAACATTAATGATAGATTCTCCCTCAGTGCACATTCGTCTATGCCACCAATATTGTCAGGTCACTAGAGAGAAGTCCCTGTCATTTTTCTCCTCATAGTCTCCTGAGTTTTAAGGAGCAAATTTAAACTGTATCTGCTCTCTACTTCCAAGGCCCCATGAAACAAAAGTTAATCGGGGGACCTATGGGCTTACTAGTGGAGTCCAAATATCGTTGGTGGGAAATGGTAAGAGGGCACTTAAAGCCTCAGGGCCCAATTCTGCCTCCAGTTCTTGAACTTTCTAACTTGTCAGGGAACTCTTTAAGGCTTTCTTCTCATTGACTTCCTTAACATTCTGATCTCTGAAAAGCAGACAATCAGGTTAGCTTTCCTCCAAACCGAAATGTATAGTGCATGGATGATATTCATCTCTAGTTTTCAGCTGTTTTAAAGATATATTTGAATATTTTACTGGTCATTTAAGGGAAATTTGAGAGGAGAAACAAAAATTTTTTTCCCTCATGCCACTACCTTGCTGAAAAGTAATTTCTATGTATTTTACTCACTGGCAAGCATGCTAGAAAAAAAAAAAACTTGAAGAAACAATTCTGGTAGCCAGTTAACTAGTGGATGCTTAACATGTTTATTGAATGCTGTTGTCAAATTGATTTGGGTTGTTGTGAATGCACAAATATCATGACATGCTTATTGGAATCTCTATAATTATCTGAATCTAAGGGAGTAATTATGGATATGGACCAGATGATGGGAAAGAAAGAAGGAAAATTAGAGAGAAGTGAGTGATCATAGTTTATCTGTTTAAACTGTCAAGGGCTAGGAGTGCGGGAGATCTGAAAGTAGAAATAATAAATAAATTAATAATAAATAACTTCCCTTAATATCTATTGTCCTCCAAAAACCAAGATGGTCATATGCATGAGATTTATAAAAGTAATAATAATAAGCTGAAGAAGAGGCAAATCTGTGTATCTATCCTCAAGTTCTGATGAGAAAGAGAATGGCAGGCTTTTGTGTCTTTGGTATTTTACATCATGTATTAATTTTTGTGTCACACCATATGTGGGCAATTCAGCAAAGCAAAAGTGGTATAATTTAAATTGTCCTAAATTTCCTCTTTTGATGCCTATTCATTATGTTACTTCTCTTCATTTCTGGCCAGAACTGTGGGGAGACAGCACCTCAGCAAAGTAAACAACAGTTCTGTGTCATATAGACAGCTGTTAGGTTTCAGTGATGGGTGAACTGATTGATGTGTAGAGATAACTCTGGCCACTTAATGAATAGATCTAGGCAAAATTAAAGGCTAAACTAATGACCTTGTGGAGTTCATCTGAAAGAACAATCTTTCATTACCATAATAAAATACATGATTATCATTAACAAATAATACAGTTAACGTTATTAACAACATGCTCATACAGGCAAGAAGCAAAGATTAGCAGCCCTTCTGGGTCTGTTAATTTGCTCGCCAATCACAACTATTGGAAACATAAAACCCAGGCTTTCAAAATCAGCCCTAAATGTGGCTCACTGGCTTATGACATTAGCTACTGTGTTGTGTTTGGAGTGTAATTTGCAAGCTTACATGGAGTATTCAGAAGGTTGGAGTCTACAGTGGCTTTGCGTGGCAAAGGTAGTTTGTGGCTTACAGACCTGTATGCAGAGACTAGAGCCTTGGGGAGATGCCCATAGGAACAAGAGCCAGTGGGTACCGCTGGTGGAATAGGCGCGCAGAAGGTGGTGGGGAGGCACGGGGGTGAGCAGGCAGATGGAGGGTTGGAGGGTGTCTTGGAGATTTAGCTAATTTTCCCATATTCCTAAGTATAATTCAGAGGCAAATCAAATCTGAAGCATTTTACTTTCAGAAACTAAAAAGTCTTTCGTTTCTATTCATATGAAAGTCCGAGGTGGTGCCAAATATATAAAATGTGCGATCGCGGAGCCCGAGTCTTGCGATTCTGCTGCTATTTCCTCACTAAGCTTGGCTGGGACACTTCTTGCTCACAACAATCACTAAGCTGCATTTTCTATTTGGAAACAGCCCAGGTGCTTCACAGAGAGAGAAGAGCAATTCAATTTCATTTGTATTACCCAGCACCCTCCCTGCCCTATTCTACCAAGGTGGCCTAGATTCAAATGTTGAGTTAGTGAGAACCTAAGGGACTTTTAAACTTCTACCATTGTACAGATAATGAAACTTGGAATCAGAACAGTTAATGGCCATGGCCAAGGTCAATATCCAGTTAATGAGAAAGCCAAGACTAGGAGCCTGCTCTCCCAGATCTTTGAACAGCTCTCTTTTAGTTGGAAGAGAAAGCTCACTTCTAAGAGACTACAAGAAGCAGACGTATTTTATTGAATTCCAGGATGTCATATATTTTATGTACCACTAAGAAAAAAAGTTGCCAATTATAAAATGCCATTGATTTAAAAATGCATACAATTGTAGACATGCTAAATAATATATTTTAATTGTAAATGTATATAATTTTAATCTTAAAAATATGTATTTTTAAATCTTAGAATTGAGAAAATGTGGTAATAAAATTTTTCATTGCTCCTAAATAAATTGGAAGCTTATCCAGGCAAGATTTTTTTTTTTTCCCCCAGATGGAGTCTCCCTCTGTCACCCAGGCTGGAGTGCAGTGGTGCGATCTCGGCTCACTGCAACCTCCAAATCCTGGGTTCAAGCGATTCTCCTGTCTCAGCTTCCTGAATAGCTGGGATTACAGGCACACACCATCACGCCCGGCTAATTTTTGTATTTTTAGTAGAAATGGGGTTTCACCATATTGGTCAGGCTGGTCTCGAACTCCTGACCTCAGGTGATCCACCCGCCTCGGCATCCCAAAGTGCTGGGATTACAGGTGTGAGCCACTGCGCCTGGCCAAGATATTTTTTCTTACTCTCAGATGATATCAAACACCATGCCAAGCTCAATAGCTTTGATCACCTCCTTTAATTAGTTGCTTATTCTACAGTAAGTCTTCTATATTAAGCTTAGTCTATAGTTAATGATTCTATAGTATTTGTGATAATCCATTAATATAATCCATTTATATTTCATGAACTTATCTATATTTTTGATTAAAATATTAAACTGCTCCATTTTTAGAGCATCCCCATGCTCATTGTTTACCCTAATTAACATGGTGCATTGGTGTGGTACATTTGTTACAATTGATGAGATAATGTTGATATATTATCATTAACTAAGGTCTATAGTTTACATTACAGTTCACTCTTGGTGCTATACATTCTATGGGTTTTTTAAGATGTCCTGTATCCACCACTACAGTATCATATAGAGTAGTCTCACTCCATAAAAATGCACTTGCCCTCAGACTATTTGTCCCTTCCTCCCCACAAATCCTGGGAAACCACTGATCCTTTTATTGTCTTCATAGTTCTGCCTTTTCCAGAATGACACATAGTTGGATTCATATAGTATGTGGTATTTTCAGACTGGCTTCTTTTACTTAGCAATGTGCACTTAAGATTGTCCTGAGTCTTTGCATGCCTTGATAGCTCATTTCTTTTTTGTCATTAAATAATATTCCATTGCATAGATGTACTAGAGTTTGTGTATCCTATTGAAGGACATCTTGGTTGTTTCCAATTTTTGGAAATTATGAATAAAGCTGCTGTGGACATTTGTGTGCAGACTTTTGTGTAGACGTAAGTTTTCCTTTGATTTGGAGAAATATGAAAGAGTGCAATTACTGGACCACATGGAAATAGTTATGTCTAGCTTTGTAAGAAACTGCCAAACTGTCTTCCAAAGTGGCTGTACCATTCTGCATTTCCACCAGCAATGAATCAGAGTTCCT
This sequence comes from Macaca nemestrina, assembly GCF_043159975.1. Taxonomy (NCBI): domain Eukaryota; kingdom Metazoa; phylum Chordata; class Mammalia; order Primates; family Cercopithecidae; genus Macaca; species Macaca nemestrina. The sequence goes on along the minus strand of NC_092125.1, from coordinate 7,718,388 downwards.
GTTGCTCCACATCCTTACCAGCAACTGGTGTGTCAATGTTTTGTATTGCCACCATTCTAACAGGTATGCAGTGGTATCTCATTGTTGTTTCAGTTTGTGATTCCCTAATGATGGTACTATATGATGTTGAGCATCTTGTCATAATTTCCCACCTGTGTATCTTCTTTGTTGAGGTGTCTGTCCAGGCCTTTGCTTACTTTTCAGTTGGGCTGTTTGCTTTCTTATGGTTGGATGTTTACAGTTCTATATATTTTAATTTTCAAATTTTTCAGGGTATGTAAAAACATTTTAAATAATTCACAAAATGGTATAAATCATTCACAAATGAAAATGTGTAAATAATTTTTATCAGAATCAGAAATTTCCATTACAAATAAAAATAAAATCTCTAAATTTTAAAAATTTCTGTTTTCTCTACTGTAAAATAATATTGATTTAGATAAGATTTTCTCAAGCACCATAAAACTTCTTATAATATTAAGTAGAGACTTAACCAGTCAGATAAATTATTTTCCTCCCTCCAACTTTATCTGCTAAGCTTAATAATCAGAACTAAGCAAAACAATACTTGCTCATTAACAATTTATACACAAAAATGGAAAGAATTTTGAGACGTGCATGCAGATAAACAGGTAGAAAGTTCCATTTTATGTGTCATAATGGTATATCTACAAAAAGGTCAAAGCAGTTGGCAGATTCGGTCAATTTCCTGAAAAAAAATGAAAACTGATCAAGTGAACTAATTGTTTAATTGGATTACATGGTGAGTTTTTTTTCTAGATAGCCTGTCTTGGGGGTCTTTTTCAATCTCTCTACGTGCAATTTATGTAGAATAGCACTAACTGTTCTTTGTAGAGTTTTGATGAGGACTTTTAACAGTTTCTAAAGCTCTTTAGTAAATTAAAATGTTAATTCTAATAAAATAGAAAAATCTACATAGATAAATTTCTGAATAACACAGGCCATACTTCTTAATCCACCTAAAACTAAAATATTGCAACAGATAATACCAAAACTAAGATTATTTCAAAGCCCAAAGTAATGTTAACCAAGACATCTGACACCACCAGTCTGCAGATACAGGGGCGGGAATGTGGACCTCCTGTTTGATGGAGCAAAGTGAAAGTGCATATACCACCTCCTTCCCACCACCAACCCTGCAGATGCAGATGGAGGTCAGGGATGAGCTGGGGTTTCATTTTACACATATTTCTTGGTTATAAAATAAAACGAAGGACATATGGCTTATTTCTTAGGCAGCTTCGAATACCCATGAATCAAAATATTATGTATCAAATATGACTATGTGAGTAATATTGTTTGAGGTTATTTCAATTGTTTGTGAAAGGTAATTAAAAGCAAGTAAAACAACAGAAATTATAGTAGATATTTTACTATTTAATTTTCTTTTTATAAAGTGAAGTTCAGAAAAATGATAGCATGCACTGGCTTTCATCCTAAGGCAGTTGCCTCTTTCTTGCCCCTCTGGCTTCATTTCCCTGTGCCAAGCTCAGCCACTGGGATTCTTCCCAGAGCTCCAGAGACTATAGTTAAGCTGACCGAGTTGCCTACATAATTTCTGGGTCCTGTCACCCTTTTCTTTGACCTAAGTCTTCAGATCTGGCAATCTCTGAGTTGGTGGGAACCCTTCCATCTTCTTCGCCCTTAGAAGCAAGCTTTGAGTCCCTTTCCTCTGGGACAAACTGTATTAACTCTTTAAAATGTCTAGATCTTGGAAAACAAGGATCTGTATAAGATTCATCTTTGGGATGGTTTAGTCCCACCTCTCTGCTTTTCTTTGTTAGGCTTTCGTCCACAAAAAGACTGTTTCAGCTCTGGGATCAAAGTTAGCCTAGAAATTGAGAGCACAAAGCCTGGCTATTCTTTATTAGCTGGGCACAACGGATACAATTGGTTTACTTAGTCACATTACTATCTAACTGGATTCATTAATCTTGTTGACTCCAACCACCGTACACATTTTGTATAATCAGCAACTCTTTTATGATCATTACTACCAATAACTAGCAACTGTTGTCTAATACCACCAACAAAATTTCTTTAAAAATGAAAACCACCACCATCACCACCACCCTAATCACCATGATCACCACTCACACAGCTGAATCGCCCAGCCCCATGATGCATTATGTTACCCTACCTTACAACCTCGGCTCAAGAAAAGCATCTCTTTTGCTGTACTGTGCATCGTTCATATCAGTGCCACAGTAGGATCATGGAACTCAACCTCAGTTGGGCTGTCATTAGTCCTCTGAAATGTTTGGCATCTCCTATTTTGTCCTTTTCCCATCCTCCTCAGCAGGTTTTCTAAAATTTTGCCACTCTTCTCAAACCAATTTCCCCAGAGCAGCCCCAGAGCCTCATGACCAAGGTGCCTCTTTCACAGAGATAATTCTTTCATTTTAGCAGGTGAGAAATTCCACAGTTTTTCATACTCATCGAAACAAATTTGTGTATTCTGCATCCAGCCCCACCACTTTTGCACTAATCACAGAGAAAGGGTTTTTCCAAGGGTTATTCCTCTGTTGAGCTTTTGAACAGTCCCCCTTCCATCTCCATTCACCATCAGTTACTCTGCCTCTGCCTGGCATCTCCCTTCACTTTCTCCACCTCTTCCTCCTCTCCTTCCTGTCTCCTTCCTCCTTCTTGATCTTTGCCCGCATATTTCCTGCCTGCCTCCCCACAACGTTCCTCCTTCTCCCATTTCCCTCCCTATCTGACTCCCATCTTTCTGTGTTTAACCATTCAGTATCCACTGGTTGGTTCCTTCCCTGTAAGAACATTATGCTCACGTCTCACCATGTTCTCTTTTTAGCCCATACTAAATTGTGTTCCTGCCCTATCACCTTCCCTCCTTTGGCAACTAAGGTCCTCAAAATAATGGCTTATTGTTTCTACTCTACCCATATCTGCCGCACTCACATACACACTGAAACTGCATTTTCTGGGGTCATTTAAGGTCATATTTGTCAAATTCAATAAATTATATTAAGTGCTAATACTTTAAGTCTACACTGATAAGGTTTGGCTGTGTCCTCACCCCAATCTCATATTGTAGCTCCTGTAATACCCACGTGTCGTGGAAGGGACCTGGTGGGAGGTAATTGAATCATGAGGGAGGGGTCTTTACTGTGCTGTTCTCACGATAGTGAATAAGTCTCATGAGATCTGACGGTTTTATAAAGGGGAGTTCCCCTACACATGCTCTCTCTCTTGCCTGCTGCCATGAAAGACGTGACTTTGCTCCTCCTTTGACTTCCGCCATGATTGTGAGGCCTCCCCAGCCATGTGGAACTGTGAGTCCATGAAACGTCTTTCCTTTATAAATTACCCAGTCTCAGGTACGTCTTTATTAGCAGTGTGAGAACAGACTAATACATATACTTTGTGAGGAATCTAATACCATTGAAAATTCCTTTCTCTTAAAACCCTCTTTCCATTTGCTTTCTAAGATGCCACTTTTTCTCAGTGTTCCCCGACTCCTCTCTGGTCTCTATCAGCTCCTTTGCTGGCTCCTCCGACCTGCCTCTCTGATGCCTGTGCTCCAAGGAAGCTCTGGGCTTCTCTTTTCTCCTGGTGCAATCTCCAGGCAACCTCTTCCACTTTTTTTGGTTTTTGTTACCACCCACATATGACTGATCCTCAAATCTCTCTCCCCAACCCTGACCAAGTCTCAGGCTTACACATACCTAATTTTCTGTAGAACGTCTTCACCTGAATTTCCCCAAAACCCTTATGCTCATCATGTTCAAAATAGAACACGTTCAGCAAGGTTACAGGAGACAAGATCAACACATACACACACAAATATTAATCACATTTTACATGTTAACAATGAACATGCAGAAACTGAAGTTACAAACACAATACTAGTTACAATTGGTTCCAAAGAAAATGAAATACTTAAGTATACATTTAACAAAACATGTGCAGGATCTTGAGATATAAATTACAAGATGCTGATGAAAGAAATCAAAGAACACTTTAATAGATGTAGAGATATACCAATTCCCTGCATTGGAAAAAAAACAATGAATATAAAAATTCTGCCAAAATTTACCTATAGATTTAATGCAATTGTTATAAAATCCCAGTAAGGTGTTTTGTGCACAGAGAAAAATTTATTCTAAAATTTATATGAGGCTTAGCATAGTGGCTCATTCCTGTAATCCCAGCACTTTGGGAGGCTGAGGTGGGCGGATCACCTGAAGTCAGGAGTTCAAGACCAGGCTGGCCAAAATGGTGAAAACCCATCTCTACTAAAAATACAAAAAAAAAAAAAAAAAAAAAAAATTAGCTGGGCGTGGTGGGGGGCGCCTGTAGTCCCAGTTACTCAGGAGGCTGAGGCAAGAGAATTGCTTGAACCCCGGAGGTGGAGGTTGCAGTGAGCTGAGATCGCGCCATTGCACTCCTGCCTGGGCAACAAGAGTGAAACTCCATCTCAAATAAATAAATAAATAAATAAAACAGAATAAAATAAAATTTATATGAGAGATCACACACTCTGGAGTAGTTAAAACGATCTAGACAAAGGAGGAGCCATTCCACCTGATGTTAAGCCTTACAAGATACCTACAGTGAACAAGGCAGTATGGTATTCGTGGAAGGAAAGACACATAGATCAATGGAACAAAATAGAGAATCCATAAATAGACCCATGAAAACAAGCTCAACTGATTTTTAACAAAGGCGTTAAAGCAGTTCAAATGGATAGCGTGTCCTACAAATGGTGCTAAAGTAATTGAACACTGAACATCCACAAGCAAAAACAAGAACCTTAAGCTAAACCTCACAACCTGAACAAAAATTAACTCAAAATAGATCATAGATTTAAATGTAAGACATAAACAATAAAAATATTTTTAAAATAATAGAATATCATTGGAATTGGGATCTAGCGCTAGGCAAAGTGTGCTTGGATTTGACACAATCACAACTCATAAAGATGCACAACTCACAAGCACAACTGATAAACAGAATCCTTTATAAATTATAGGGCTTCATCAAAAGTTAAGACTTTTGCCGTGCTAAAGACCATATTCAGAGGATGAAAGGATAAGCTACACATTGGGAAAAAATATTTGCTAACCACATATACAAAAAGGACTAGGCATCAGGAAGGAGGAAACTGTTCAATTTACACTTTAAATAGGTACCAGAAGAAATAGATGCTAACTCAGAATTCTATAACCATAAAAAAATATTGGCCAGGTGTGGTAGCTCGTGCTTGTAATCCCAGCACTTTGGGAGGCAGAAGCAGGCAGATCTCTTGAGCCCAGGAATTCAAGACCAGCCTGGGCAACATAGTGAAACCTCATCTTTACAAAATGTAAAAAAAAAAAAAAAAAATTAGCCAAGCATGGTGGCATGCACCTGTAGTCCCAGCTACTTGGGAGGGTGAGGCAGGAGGATCACTTGAGCACGGGAGGTGAAGGCTGCAGTGAACCATGATTGCACCCCTCCACTCCAGCCTGGGTAACAGAGCAAGACTCTGTCTCAAAAAAAAAAAAAAAAATTTTTCAAAATTGAAGATAAAATGAACACATTTTCAGAAAAACAAATGCTGAAAAAATTCATCACCAAGAGACTTACGAGAAATGCTAAAGAATCTTCCTGAGACTGAAAAGAGATGATAGAAGATGAAAAGTGAAATCTACAGGAAATAAAGGAAAGTGCCAGTCAGTCAATAAATTGATTAATATCACAAAAAGCTGTTGCCTTATTCTCTTAAAAGACAATTTCTTAAAAGGCAATTCACTGTTTAAATCAAAGTAGGATTTATAATACATGTAGAAGTGAAATTTAAGACATAGCATGAAGCATAGAGAAATGAAATTGAGTTATACTCTTCTAAGGTTGCTTTATTTGGGAAGTGAAAAATGGGAAGTGCATGGTGGTAGAAGTGAGGTGAGAAATTAGCAATATGAAGTAGGAAGTGTCAGGTGAGAAGTGTGAAGTGGTAGGAATTGATTCTAAAGAGACTTTGATAGATTAAAGATGCATATTATTAGCCCCAGAGCAGCCATTACAAACACAGGAAGAGATATGGGTAAGAATTCAGCAGAAGAAATACCATGAGATGCTAAAATATCCAAACAACCCAAAAGCACACAAGAAATGAAAAACAGAGCAACAAAAAATGGAAAAGAGAAATTTAAAAAACAGTGAGATGGAAGAATTAAACCATGCCATATCAATAGTTACAATGCATATAAGTGAACTAAAACACTAAGGAAAAGGCAGAGAGTAGCTAATTTAAAAAGGCAGGATGCATCTCTATGTTGCCTACAAGAGATGCTCTTTGAATCAAATAACACAAATAAGTTTGAAAGCATACGAATGGAAAAAATATACCACGCAGAAAATAAGAAAGCTGGAATAGACTTCAAGACAAGGAATATTACAAGAGATAAATGGGATGTTTGATAATAAGCAAAGGAGAAATTCATCAAGAAGACATAAGGACTCTAATGCATGTAATAATATAGTTTAAACATGAGAAAAAAACTGAGAAAACTGAAGGAAGAAATAAATTCATAATCAAAGTTGGAAACTAAAATCTTGAACAAATAGACAAGTAGACAAGAATAGATGAAAGTATTCGTAAGGCTACAAAATGTCTGAATACTGTTATCAACCAACTTGACCTGACCGACATTTCCAGAACACTACACCAAATTACAGCAGAATATATTTCTTAAAGTTTTTTTTCTTTTAACTTTTACTTAAGGTTCAGGAGTACGTGTGCCTTAGGTATGGTATATAGGTAAACTTGCGTCACAGGGGTTTGATATATAGATTATTTCCTCATCCATGTACTAAGCATAGTACCTGATAGGCATTTCATCTGATCCTCTTTCTCCTCCCACCCTCCACCCTCAATAGACCCTAGCATCTGTTGTTCCTCTCTGTCTTCACGTGTTCTTGTCATTTAGCTCCCATTTACAAGTGAGAACATGCAATATTTTGTTTTCTGTTCCTGCATTAGTTTACTTAGGATAATGGCCTCCAGCTCCATTCATGTTGTTGCAAAGGATGGAGATGGATGATCTCGGTCTTTTTTATGGCTGCATAGTATTCCCTGGTGTTTATGTACCACATTTTCTTTATTCTGAATAAAGAATTTAGGGTGATTCCAGGTCTTTGCTATTATGAATAGTGCTGCCATGAACATACTCATGCAAGTTGCTTTCTGGCAGAATGATTTGTATTTTAGGGGATATATACTCAATAATGGGATTGCTGGGTCAAATGGTAATTCTGTTTTTCATTCTTTGAGAAATCATCACACTGCTTTTTTTTTTTCATGTACACATGGAAGTTCACCAAATTGCCTATAGATGAGGCAATAAATTTCAAACAATTGAGGGGAAAATAAATTTGCCTTGTCTTGTCTTCTCTGCACATCTAAAAAGTTCTACAAATGGGTAGCAAGATATGGACAGGTGGTACTTTGTCCCACCCATTTTCTGCCCATCTTTTCAAACTGCAATAAGCCCAAGAGTCACTACTCCCATGAAGCCCTGATAAACACCACCCAAAACTGGCCCCTCGATTGGTGCCTACCTTCAACCTTCCATATTCTTTATGACACCCACAACGCCTTATCACACTTTTTTTTGCACATTTTTCTGAGTATTGGTCTCCCTTTCCTAGACCACTAGTCCCAAGAACAGGGATCACATACAATTTGTGTGTGCAGACCCAGTCCCTAGCACAGTGCCTGTCGCAGAATAGGCATTTAATAGTTGTTCGTCAATGAATGTTATTCTTAGTAATGGTTGGGTCCATTTTAAAGCAAGTAGACTGGCTTCTGTGCCCATCACCTGCCCGCCTCAAATAAAGGAAAAGTCCCAGGGAAAGACAGCACGATGAAAAATAGGCCTGAAGGAAAAGATTAAAGGAAGCACATTTTGACTGACAAGAAGAAAGAGAAGTTTCCTTACGAATGATTTTCTGTGCCAGCAGAAGATATTGCTTAGTGACAAAGTCAGAGTGAATGACCTTAGATCACCAAAACAATTCAGAGAGAAATAAGAAAGAAGTCCCTGTACAAAATAGACGGAAGCAGCAGGCTCTGCCGAAAAGCTGTGGAATTTTGATACTTGATAGTTTAATAAAGCCAGCAAAGATCAGTTATTTGGAGCAGTTAAATGTGGGTCCAGCAGAAGGATGACCTATTTGAGGATTCCCAAACAACAATTTTACCTATGAGTAAATGGAGACACTGCAGGGAAATGTGAAAACGATTATTAGTGTATTCTTTGCCAGGAATATTTTCCCATCACTGTTTTTGTGTCTTATGATTCCCTGACCATTCTTTTAGACTTTAGATCGAGGCTGTCTCTTTTATCTTTTGAACCTTAGGCCTAATGGAGAGCCAAAGACAAAGTAAAGACTAAATCCTTATTGTTGAAAGAATGTTTGTTAAATAGCATAGATATTATTCACCAGTTTCTTTGGGTTTGAATTTGTTTATTAATAAAGGAGACAAGTTTGCAGCATTCACCATTCAGGTCATCTTTCTTACCCATTGTCAAATCCTCGGCCACCCAATTCTGTGAAATAGTGAAAAAAAAAATAGCCAGTTCTATGTGTTGTTCCACTTGTAACTCGTTGTCACACTGAAAAGTGAAAGTCACAATACTGTATTATATTTTGATGTGTTGTAACATCACTAGGAAAGCTACCTCCTTTAATTCGTACGCAAGAACTTTCGATTATTTATCATATTTCTTACATATATTGTTTCTTATATATCCTATCTTCCTACACATGAACTATTTGATTTATACGTCATATTTGAAAACAGATCTTTTATTTAGACTTTTCAACAGTATGCAGTGCTTTACCAATGCAAATGCCTTACTGATCAACCAATATTCAGTGTCTGTCTCCTCCATGTGAAAGTTTGTAAGAGCATTTTTATTATGTGTTTATACTTCAGCTAAGGACTGAACCACATAGCCTGCAGAGGTGCTCTATCTTCATGTTTCTATGGTACAACAGAGCACATCTGGACTTACATCAGTGGCTGCACTCAGTTCCTGTAGAATAATACTCCTAGTCCTCATTCACCATGATTATAAAAAGAAAATTCAATTACGAAGCCACAGCATCCAAACTACTCATGCCTGCAGCCCCAAGACCTCATTCATCTGGAGACAGGCTAATGACAGGGCAACTAAGCATTGGAAAATTTGAAAATTTACTTCAAAATAAATTTGCTTTAAAAATGTGGGTAACAATTGCAACTGTAAGATTAAGCCAGGTTTGTCTCATTGTGTAGATTTCTTCCCATATCCTGTCCCCTTACTTTATGACAGTAATGATTTTGTGACTAAGACTGGTGTCACTATAATATTCTTGGGACAGAATGATAGTCCAGTGACTCATCAGACAGTACAAAGGGAAAATATTCAAGAAATTTAACATCATTGGTATTTGAAATATTTCAATACTGTGAATCTCTTCCTAAAAATAAGGACAACTAAATAACTTTCTTCATTAATAAAAAGCCACAATCAAAACAACTGTGACAGAGTGTAGAACAAATTATAATTACTTAAAGAATCATCATGATGATGACTCATAAAAACCTTAACATTTGCCAACCAATTTTTCTTGTCAAAATACATTGTTTCTTCTGGGGTTCATATCCTCAATTTGCCCAATTACTCTCCATTATTTTTATTTTCATTTTTTGGTGGCTGAGACACAAAATAGTATTCAGATTCTAAAGACTTCTATCTGTAGGAACAATATTTGAGAAGCAGATGAGTACCTTTCGAAGACAAATGTTGAGATTTGTGAGTGGGACAGATAGGGAAAAAAGAGTTACATGAGGACTTTGGCCTATGCCGAGAAGTTTTTGAGTCGATTGGGAGCTCTGGAAAACCAATGACGTGAACTCTCAGCGTTGCTGGTGTCTCATTTTTCTCTTTCTCTCTCTTTTCACGCTTCTCTTCTTCTTCCCTGGATCCATGTGCCTGTCATTTACCTTCCTCCACTCCCTCTCCTCTGTCTCCCTTTTCCTGTGCTGCTGTCTGCACACAGCAGCTGTCCGAAGACTGTCCAGCCTTCAGAGATAACTGCGTTTGGAGTCTGCAAAAATGGGTGTCTGTCCCTTTCTGTAGCACCTCTAGGAAACATGAACCATGTCCAAGATACAATTAATTCCATCACATCTTATCCTCAGCAAGATACAGATTCATTTACATTAAAAGTTGTATAGGCACAGAACTCGTCCTTAGGAAGTTGTCCATGTTTGTTTTAAGTGACCATATTCATAAGCCCTCTCATAGGTTTCAGTGTTTCCCTCCCAGTGCATTTAACCTCTTCTGACCCCCCACTGGCTGTTTGGTGACCACCTGCCCCAGCACCTTAGCTTTCCTTACTCAACAATATCCCATGCTCTAAACCTCCTTTCATCAAAATTATGCCCCATTCCCTTACTGCTAAGTGAAGTTAATTTGATTGATTACTATCAATCAAGACACTAATGATTTAATATATATTTGAATTTATCAGGGATTGTTTGATGAGAACACTTAACATGAGATCTATCCTCTTAACAAATTTTCAAGTGCACAGCATAGCAGTGCTGACTCTAGGCACAATGTTGTACATAGAGATCTAGAACTTACCTTCCATAAATGCGTTTAGTTGAGGTTTTCTCAAAGAAGTGGTTCAAATAATGTCTTTATATAGTACCTACTCTATGTCAGGTACCCTGGAAAATCTTGGATATTCAGAAGTAGACAAAATACATGCAGTCCTTATCTTCTTGGAGCATTATAATGTAGTGGATCTTTGAGTGAACATTGCAGAGTGGCTGTCTCCATACCATTCCAATCACATCATCCTGCATGCAAACCTCCCTGTAGGGAGATCTTCTATCATGACATCACACAGACTGTAAACAATCTATAAAAGTTCATTCTGGGTAGCATTTGTTTTCTGAGACTCAGGATGTAATGCTGTTGGTGTTATTCTAGCACCAACAATAACCACGTGAGACAGTTCTATTCCCATTTTGCAGAGAAGACTGGCTTTACAGAATTAAATCCTCTACCTATGGGTCATGGGACAAGCAAATAACAGTATCAGGATCTGGAGATGACTTTGAACTCCAAGTCCAACATTGTCCACTCCACCACAGGTGCCACCTCAGATTCTCCCCAAGTCCCCATGGATATGGAGTGAGTAGATAATCAGGATTTGCATGCCATCTTCAGCTTCTCACTGGATGCCCACATGGTGGGAGGAATGTAACTGTAACACAGGTTTTAAGGTCTTACTACCATAATAGTCCTATGCTAATAACGTATCATTCTTACTGTGTAAATCAAGACACTTATTGGATGCCCACATGGTGGGAGGAATAGAATTGTAAGGCCAGTTTTAAGATCTTACTATTGTAATAGTCCTATGCTAATAACGTATCATTCTTACTGCGTAAATCAAGATTGACAAGCTGTTCAGCCATCCAGCTCACTTTTAATAATGATTCATTACATTCATGAAACTGAGAGTTGATGTAGCATGAAAAATCATAGTGCTACTTTATGAATATTATATAAACGAGTCAACAATGGCATCTGTGTATTGGGCCCTAGATGGTTCATTTCTTCACTGCAGGCAGAGACCCACTAACTCAAAAGTCTGATAGCTCCAAACTCAAATTTTTACACATCCAATTGTTAAATCGGTCCAAATAAGCAGATAGTCCAAATTAGCATATTTGTAGCCACTTAGAGCCCGTGTGTATTGTGTACTCAGTAAAACTGCTCCAAACATCTGCTAGCAACAGACAAGTTCTGGGCCCTACAGACCCCAAGCTGCTGCCGCCCTTTGGAGCCGTCTGAGTCAGACTCTTGCCATGCTGCTAATGACGTTATTGAGACACATAGCCCTCTATCAAATTCCCCTCTTCCCTGGAAGTTCCCTTGCCCTCCACTCCTTCTGAGTGGTCATTCCCTGTACTTTAAACTCTGGAAGATCTCATGCTATGAGGGACTTCTCCTGCATGCAAACCTGTCAAAGGGAAATAAAACTTATCTGTGTTATTGCCACCTTATGGTCATGTATTCTTTTTAAAAATCAGCCCCCATATCCCTCAAAGCATCTACAATAATCTAAAATGTCCTTGTTTCATTTGAAGACACACAACATACATACTCCCCAAGCAAAAGCATGAAGTCAGCTTATTTTCATTTGTGCGTGGTATTTGGTAAATATTCAGCCACAACTAGTATTATGGAACGGTAGTAGGCACAGGTGATTCTTATTTGACAGTTGTGTCACTTGTGACATAGAAGTGAACTAATTCACAGAGTAGATACTACCAGTCACATGAACTCAGTAGCTCACTGCTTCAAAGTTAATAGAGTGCCCTCATGAGATCAGTCCTATTTTGGAAATGTTTGGGGGTCATAGGAATAGAAAGTAAAGAACATCTTGTGGTCCCAGAAAATAAAAGGAAACACTAAAAAATAAAATAAAATAAAATAAAATAAAATAAAATAAAATAAAATAAAATAAAATAAAATAAAATAAAATAAAATAAAATAAAATAAAATAAGGCTTGTTTAAGTACAAGGGCCCACTTGACTGGTTAACGTTAGAGCAAATTGAGTCACTAAGTAAATAATGGTAGTACTGAACACACAGAATAAAATAAATATCTATGGTTCCAAATTGTTATAAATAATAAAATAAGCAAACAAACAGGGAAAGAAATGGCTCTTCCTCATAGTAGAATTTAAATAAATGGAGAAGATAAAAAACCATAATCGCCATTAGGCAACTACCACAATAGTAATTATCACAGACAGACAAGGTGCTCTCATGACTCTCGTGGATGCAAAAATTTATGAAAGTTTGAGAATAGAATTTGCAAGTTTCAATGTATTTCCCCAAGATACATATTAACTACAAAGGGAAAAATGTAACTTTACAGTAAAAAACATGGCAGACACCCACCTAACCAAAGCAATCAAAGTAAATATCAATGATAAGACACAGAGATTATCAACCCCTTAGTATGATGCCCTGAGGACACCACAACACCATTTCTGTGGCATTCTTGCCAAAAATCTGTAACTTCATTCCAATTATGAGAAAGTATCAGAAGAATTCAGATTGACAGACATTCTATAGAACAACTGATCCAGCCAGGCATATTGCACTCTGTGGTCCCAGCTATTTAGGAGGCTGAGGCAGGAAGATGTCTTGAGGCCAGGAGTTTGAGGCTGCAGTGAGCTATGATCAAACCTGTCACTAGTCTCTGCACTCCAGCCTGGGCACCATAGCAAGACCTGATCTCTAAAACAAAACAACACATCAATACTCTTCATAAGTGTCAAGTGATAAAAGATAAAACCAAGGACTAAAAAAATGTTACAGACAGGAGGAGACTAAGGAGAATTAACTAAATGCAATGTGGGATCCCAGGTAGCATCTTGGAACAGAGAAAGGATGATAATGGAAAAAACGGTGAAATTTGGGAAAACATCTATAATTAATATTATACTGATGTTAGTTTTCTGTTCTTGACCATCGTGCTATGGTTATGATGTAAGATGTTCACATAAGGGTAAGTAAGCTGGTGAGACATAAAGGAATTTTTTGTACAATTTTTCCAACTTTTCTGTAAGTCAAAAATAGGTCAAAATAAAACGTTTAACAAAATGAATTAATATTTAAAAAGTGGTTGGTCAGTGAGGCAAACACTAGGTGCTAGCCTCATAGCTAGGAAAAAAAAAAAAGAAAAAAAAACCCTGAAATTAGGTGACAGGGTCTTTAATCCAGTTTTTTGGTTCAAACAAATTGAGAAAGAGAAATGTTCCATAATTTAACAAAAGCAACCCAGACACAAACCACACCCTAGTTTTCAGCTCAGATTGTCTTCCTAGACTTCTTAGTATATCCTAAAGTCATAGGCAGGAAGTCCAATGTCAAGGACAATTACACAGAATGGGAAATCTTATGTGACATATTTATGGTTTTTTAGTTTTTGAACTTATACAGTCAGGATAATTTTCTGAAATGCATGCTCATTTAGGATCAGGGAATATTGAAAGGGATATTGATGAATAATCAATAAAATTACATCCAATGATTATGAAAGTATAAAGTATAAATGTTGCTTACATTAAAATCAGAATGTCAGTAGAGAATATTTGCTAACAGTATGTATGTTGAAGGAGGGTTTTATTATTTTGGGGAAAATGACACAAAATTCCAGGAAATTACGATCTTACTATTCTCGCCACAGGTGAAACAGGAAAATCACTTTTGAAACAAATATTTGATTATTAGGATAAAATAGCAACGAAGTTTTTCCTTCTTAATAATCAAAGTTTTTTTAAGACTTCAAGGAAATAACGCAGAAATAACTAGAGAACTTAAAAGAACAGAAGAGACTGATAATGTGAAATCCTGCCCAGATGATCTAAACAGCTTTGTAATAAGAATGATACAATGTACATTCATGAGATGTACCAAAAATGGTTACCGTTTTATCTTGAATACAGTGAATTGCTAATTTATGTATTAAAAATTACCATTGTGTTACACAGATTACTGGTTCCCAATCCTGGCTACACCACATAAAAACCACTTGGGGAGTTTTTTATAAAAATGCCAATAGCTGGTCCCTTCCCTCAGAAATTCTAACTTAATTCATGAGAAGTGAAGCTGAGCATCAACGTTTTAAAAGTTCCCAAAGGGATTCTAGTGTGTCCTTCTCCAACAACTAGGGTGAGAATTACTGTTACAGGTCCTTTTTATTCAAATATATGTCATTGGATATACAAGATAAATATTATAAGCAAAATTACATTTTTGCACGATATATCATAATTCAGTCCTTGAAGCAGCATTCTTAAACTTTAATAGAAATGGATGCCAGAAAATATGCTAACTAAATTGAATCTAAATAATGATAATTATAAATATAACAAAATAACAAAATCAGAAGGATTTAGTTTATTGGCATCTCATCCCAAGTAGAATGAAATTCATCTAATTTCATTTAAGATTATTTTGGTGTAAGAAATGTTCTTGGTTTAATTTTTCTTTCCCCCTAAAAAGATGACTAAAAGGTGTAACTCTAAACCTTATTTTTGTTTTGTGTGTCTACTCACATACCAAATGAAACCATATAGAGCTGTATCATCAAAAATCAAAAATTTGTAAGTTACCCTGGTAATTTTCTTGATTAATGCGTCAATGGTTTAAAAAGCAAATAAAAACCAATCCTCTATTGAGATACTTTCTGGTAAAGCACTTTCCACCTTGTTAAAACTGTGAAATGCGTTTGAAGTAGTCCTAATTGAAATTAACACATCTTGGAATCACGAGGTCAGGAGTTGGAGACCAGCCTGACCAACATGGTGAAACCCCATCTCTACTAAAAATATAAAAATTAGCTGGGCATGGTGGCACGCATCTGTAATCCCAGCTACTCGGGAGGCTGAGGCAGGGGAATTGCTTGAACCTGGGAGGTGGAGGTTGCAGTGAGCCAAGACTGCGCCACTGTACTCTAGCCTAGGCGACAGAGCGAGACTCCGTCTCAAAAACAAACAAACAAAAAAACCCCCACATTTTTAGCTACTATTGTGAGAAGCTGACTATTTCTATCACCTTCACTGGTTGGTTTGACAATCACAAGAACATACAAGTTTTATTCAAACAAACATCCTCCCTGTACACCACAAAGCGTTGGTTGGTATGGTAAGTCAATCTGGCCTGCTCCAGAATAATTCTGGGTTGTGGTTTTCTCGGCAATTCAATCTTCAATACAGTTTTCAACATAAAATTGAAGTTCTTTAAGTTAGTTTCTGACAGGAAAGGCAGTTAACTTTCTGCCATTGAGCAGACATGGCCTAAATAAAAGTGTTTTCCTTTCATTCTTGATTTCTAAAGAAAATTTTAGGGGATAACAGTAGAGACCAAGACTCTTCGTATCACTGGGCTAAAGGTGTATCTACCTATTATTATGTTGTTTCAATCAGAAAAATATTCTTTCAAATGTGTACCAGTAAGGCATGGTACTCAAAGAAACTAAACGTTCATTGTAGCACATTTTTAAAAAAAGTGTAAGAAGAGAGGTTTGTCTGTTTTGAGACAGAGTCTCACTGTCATCCAGGCTGGAGTGCAGTGGCACAATCTCAGCTCACTGCAACCTCCCCCTCCCAGGTTCAAGCAATTCTCCTGCCTCAGCCTCCCAAGAAGAGAGTTCTTGATCATGATCCTAGCTATGCCTCCAAATGTCAGCTACTGAAGAACTGTTGAGCATCCTCCACACACCAGACTCTCTGAGGCACAGAAACTACAGAAGATAACAAAATACCTATCTTTAGGTCACTTCATTGCACCTTACTTCAGCATCCCCAGTTTAAAATAAAAGTCATGCTTCTTGCTGAATTGAAGTTAAGCTCTCTGTGGTAATCATTCTTGTTTCTTCTGGGACATACTTCATCAAACATCCTTTCTCTTGTATCTTCGGTCTATTTTCACTTCAAGTCTCTTTGTCAGTAAAAAGTTCAGAGTTTAGTATCTTTTTGAAAAAGGAAGAGAAGGAAGAAAGGAAGGGAAGAGGAAAAACAAGCAGAAATAAAACTTTCCTGGACTTTCCTAGTCCCTCAAGCAAAAGACCGGCCTCTTTCCTTTCTTTCCAAATATAATGAAAGAGCTTAAGGAAAAATTTGATGGATTTGAGAATGCTACAAAAAAATGCAAATTTTCTGCATGCCAAAACATTCTGCAGACCCAGTTATAAGCCAAACAGAAAACTGGGAAAAAAATATTTACACGAAATATGTCATAGGGTCCACGAACTTGATATATACAAAATTCATTCAAATGCATATAAACACACTCACATCCTAAGAGAAAAATAAATTTAAGGAACAGGAAATTTATAGAAAAACAAATGACTGATAAATATGTAAATAACTTGTCACTACAATAGTAGTCAAAGAAATTCAAACAAAAACCATAAGGTACTTAAAATTTTAGTTCAGCAATTTTTTGAAATGACAATGATAATTGTTGGCTGAAAAAGAATCCTCATACAATTGCTAGTAGCACCATCGATTTATACCTGTTTCTTGGAAAAGAGCTCAGTAACACAACCAATCATCAAAATTTGCAGGTTCCGTATTTGCTAATTCACTTACAAAAATCTGTTACCCCAAAATCAGTATTTCTGGCGGTTTTGCAGTCATTTGTGAACATGCACAGAGTGGCAAAAAACGTGGGTCATTTGATGTGCACATTCCCAGCCAGGGTCAAGCAAGGTGAGGCTCTGCCTTTTCATGTCAGCTTTTAGACTATAAATACATGTCCTGTTCATGGTCTAATTCATGATGTTTTACTCATTAGTAGAAGAGTTAAATAATGCCATCTTTGTATCAGTTATCACATGTTTCAAATATAAAGTCAACTATTTCCAGTAATAGCTGGAAGTTATTTTTGTTGAGGTGTTGAAGGTGAAACAATATCGTGAATGTTATTGTTAAGTTCTATTAAAAACCTCAACACCGAAGATAAAGTAATTTGATACAGAAGTAATACAGAGACTTATTTTGGTGGAGTACACAGTTGTGGTAAAAGCAATGTTTTTACTAAATTAAGAAGCCGGTGGAACAAAAGTGTATTTGGAGCTGGTTTTGGTCCAAACACAATTCAAACAAGCTGTGATATTTTCCCAATTGAAATAGGGACTGTCTTTGTCAATGTGTATAACTATTTTTACATGCAATTTTAGAGGAACTGAATCAAAAAGCTTTGTGATAAAGCTGATGTCAAAAACAAAATAGGTTGGTGGTACACACGTTTTCTCCAGCTCTTAAGAGTTACCTCATAAATCATCTTAAGCATCCTACAGTGGAATATTTTTGTGAATATATCTTCTAAATTTTAGTTTTCTGTTTTGTTTTGTTTCGTTTTTTTCTGAGACAGAGTCTCGCTCTGTTGCCCAGACTGGACTACAGTGGTGCAATCTTGCCTGACTGCAACTTCTGCCTCCCGGGTTCAAGCAATTCTTGTGCCTCAGCCTCCCAAGTAGCTGACTACAGACTACAGGTGCACACCACCATGCCCGAGAAATTTTTTGTATTTTAGTAGAGGTGGGGTTTCACCATGTTTTCCAGGCTGGTCTTGAACTCCTGAGCTCAGGCAATCCACCCGCCTCGGCCTTCCAAAGTGCTAGGATCATAGACGCGAGCCACTGCACCCAGCAGTAATTTGTTTAATATTATTTAGTGTTTTGGGCTAAATAATGGCTGTCAAAGATATATAAGTCCTAACTCCTAAAAACTGTGAATGTTACTTTGTATGGCCAAAAAGGACTTCACAGATGTGATTAAGGATCTTGAGACTGGGCAGTTGTCCTGTATTATCCTAGTGGACCCTAAATGCCATCACATGTGTCCATATTCTTATAAGGGAGACAGGAAAATTTGACACAGGCTGAAGAGGAGGCAATGTGACCATGAGATCAGAGACTGGAGTTATGTAGCCGTGGGTGAAGGATTGCCGCAAGCACCAGTCCTATGCAACTGATTTCAGCCTTTTGCCCTCCAGGACTTGTGAGATAATAAATTTCTGTTGTTTTAAGCCATCAGATTTGTGGTGATGTGTATGGTAGCCACAGGAAACTAATACAGTGAGAAATCTTTAATCTAGGTATTTAATAAATGTAGCACCAAAATTTCAGGGGTTCTTACCTCTTAAATTTGAATTGCAATGATTGAGAAAAAGCTTGCAAGCAGGAAGACACTGAAATCTGTCTCAACAAAAACAAGAACTGAACAAAGTAAACGATGAGAGGTCAAATCATGCATGAGGTTTAACTTGAAAAATCTCGGCCGAATAGGAACAGCTCCAGTCTCCAGCTCCCAGCGCAAGCGACACAGAAGACAGGTGATTTCTGCATTATCAACTGAGGTACTGGGTTCATCTCACTGGGGAGTGCCGGACGATCGGTGCTGGTCAGCTGTTGCAGCCCGATCAGCGAGAGCTGAAGCAGGGCGAGGCATCGCCTCACCTGGGAAGCACAAGGGGGAAGGGAATCCCTTCTCCTAGCCAGGGGAACTGAGACACACAACACCTGGAAAATCGGGTAACTCCCACCCCAATACTGCGCTTTAAGCAAAGTGGCACACAAGGAGATTATATCCCACACCTGGCCGGGAGGGTCCCACGCCCACGGAGCCTTCCTTATTGCTAGCACAGCAGTCTGCGATCTAACCGCAAGGCAGCAGCGAGGCTGGGCGAGGGGCACCCGCCATTGCTGAGGCTTAAGTAGGTAAACAAAGCCCTGGGAAGATCGAACTGGGTAGAGCTCACAGCAGTTCAAGGAGGCCTGCCAGTCTCTGTAGACACCACCTCTGGGGACAGGGCACAGCTACACAACAACAACAACAACAACAAAAAGCAGCAGAAACCTCTGCAGACGCAAGCGACTCTGTCTGACAGCTTTGAAGAGAGCGGTGGATCTCCCAACACGGAGGTTGAGATCTGAGAACGGACAGACTGCCTGCTCAAGTGGGTCCCTGACCCCTGAGTAGCCTAACTGGGAGACATCCTCCACTAGGGGCAGACCGACACCCCACACCTCACACGGTGGAGTACACCCCTGAGAGGAAGCTTCCAAAGCAAGAATCAGACAGGTACACTCACTGTTCAGCAGTATTCTATCATCTGCAGCTTCTGCTGCTGACACCCAGGCAAACAGGGTCTGGAGTGGACCTCAAGCAATCTCCAACAGACCTACAGCTGAGGGTCCTGACTGTTAGAAGGAAAACTAACAAAGAGGAAGGACACCCACACCAAAACCCCATCAGTACGTCACCATCATCAAAGACCAGAGGCAGATAAAACCACAAAGATGGGGAAAAAGCAGGGCAGAAAAGCTGGAAATTCAAAAAATAAGAGCGCATCTCCCCCTCCAAAGGAACGCAGCTCATCGCCAGCAACGGATCAAAGCTGGACAGAGAATGACTTTGATGAGATGAGAGAAGAAGGCTTCAGTCCATCAAACTTCTCAGAGCTAAAGGAGGAATTACGTACCCAGCGCAAAGAAACTAAAAATCTTGAAAAAAGGGTGGAAGAATTGATAACCAGAATAATTAATGCAGAGAAGGCCATAAACGAACGGACAGAGATGAAAACCATGACACGAGAAATACATGACAAATGCACAAGCTTCAGTAACCGACTCGATCAACTGGAAGAAAGAGTATCAGCGATTGAGGATCAAATGAATGAAATGAAGCGAGAAGAGAAATCTAAAGAAAAAAGAAGAAAAAGAAATGAACAAAGCCTGCAAGAAGTATGGGATTATGTAAAAAGACCAAATCTATGTCTGATTGGGGTGCCTGAAAGTGAGGGGGAAAATGGAACCAAGTTGGAAAACACTCTTCAGGATATCATCCAGGAGAACTTCCACAACCTAGCAGGGCAGGCCAACATTCAAATTCAGGAAATACAGAGAACGCCACAAAGATACTCCTCGAGAAGAGCAACTCCAAGACACATAATTGCCAGATACACCAAAGTTGAAATGAAGGAAAAAATCTTAAGGGCAGCCAGAGAGAAAGGTCGAGTTACCCACAAAGGGAAGCCCATCAGACTAACAGCAGATCTCTCGGCAGAAACTCTACAAGCCAGAAGAGAGTGGGGGCCAATATTCAGCATTCTTAAAGAAAAGAATTTTAAACCCAGAATTTCATATCCAGCCAAACTAAGTTTCATAAGTGAAGGAGAAATAAAATCCTTTACAGACAAGCAAATGCTTAGAGATTTTGTCACCACCAGGCCTGCCTTACAAGAGGCCCTGAAGGGAAGCACTAAACATGGAAAGGAACAACCGGTACCAGCCATTGCAAAAACATGCCAAAATGTAAAGACCATCGAGGCTAGGAAGAAACTGCATCAACTAACGAGCAAAACAACCAGTTAATATCATAATGGCAGGATCAAGTTCACACATAACAATATTAACCTTAAATGTAAATGGACTAAATGCTCCAATTAAAAGACACAGACTGGCAAACTGGACAAAGAGTCAAGACCCATCAGTCTACTGTATTCAGGAGACCCATCTCACATGCAGAGACACACATAGGCTCAAAATAAAGGGATGGAGGAAGATCTACCAAGCAAATGGAGAACAGAAAAAAGCAGGGGTTGCAATACTAGTCTCTGATAAAACAGACTTTAAACCATCAAAGAGCAAAAGAGACAAAGAAGGCCATTACATAATGGTAAAGGGATCAATTCAACAGGAAGAGCTAACTATCCTAAATATATATGCACCCAATACAGGAGCACCCAGATTCATAAAGCAAGTCCTTAGAGACTTACAAAGAGACTTAGACTCCCATACAATAATAATGGGAGACTTCAACACCCCCACTGTCAACATTAGACAGATCTACGAGACAGAAAGTTAACAAGGATATCCAGGAATTGAACTCATCTCTGCAACAAGCAGACCTAATAGACATCTACAGAACTCTCCACCCCAAATCAACAGAATATACATTCTTCTCAGCACCACATCGCACTTATTCCAAAATTGACCACATAATTGGAAGTAAAGCACTCCTCAGCAAATGTACAAGAACAGAAATTATAACAAACTGTCTCTCAGACCACAGTGCAATCAAACTAGAACTCAGGACTAAGAAACTCAATCAAAACCGCTCAACCACATGGAAACTAAATAACCTGCTCCTGAATGACTACTGGGTACACAACGAAATGAAGGCAGAAATAAGGATGTTCTTTGAAACCAATGAGAACAAAGATACAACATACCAGAATCTCTGGGACACATTTAAAGCAGTGTGTAGAGGGAAATTTATAGCACTAAATGCCCACAAGACAAAGCTGGAAAGATCTAAAATTGACACTCCAACATCACAATTAAAAGAACTAGAGAAGCAAGAGCAAACACATTCAAAAGCTAGCAGAAGGCAAGAAATAACTAAGATCAGAGCAGAACTGAAGGAGATAGAGACACAAAAAACTCTCCAAAAAATCAATGAATCCAGGAGTTGGTTTTTTGAAAAGATCAACAAAATTGAAAGACCGCTAGCAAGACTAATAAAGAAGAAAAGAGAGAAGAATCAAATCGACGCAATGAAAAAATGATAAAGGGGATATCACCACCAACCCCACAGAAATACAAACTACCATCAGAGAATACTATAAACACCTCTACGCAAATAAACTGGAAAATCTAGAAGAAATGGGTAATTTCCTGGACACTTACACTCTCCCAAGACTAAACCAGGAAGAAGCTGAATCCCTGAATAGACCAATAGCAGACTCTGAAATTGAGGCAATAATTAATAGCCTACCAACCAAAAAAAGTCCAGGACCAGATGGATTCACAGCTGAATTCTACCAGAGGTACAAGGAGGAGCTGGTACCACTTCTTCTGAAACTATTCCAATCAATAGAAAAAGACGGAATCCTCCCTAACTCATTTTATGAGGCCAACATCATCCTGATACCAAAGCCTGGCAGAGACACAACAAAAAAAGAGAATTTTAGACCAATATCCCTGATGAACATCGATGCAAAAATCCTCAATAAAATACTGGCAAACCGGATCCAGCAGCACATCGAAAAGTTTATCCACCATGATCAAGTTGGCTTCATCCCTGGGATGCAAGGCTGGTTCAACATACGCAAATCAATAAACATAATCCAGCATATAAACAGAACCAAAGACAACCACATGATTATCTCAATAGATGCAGAAAAGGCTTTTGACAAAATTCAACAGCCCTTCATGCTAAAAACGCTCAATAAATTCGGTATTGATGGAACGTATCTCAAAATAATAAGAGCTATTTATGACAAACCCACAACGAATATCATACTGAATGGGCAAAAACTGGAAAAATTCCCTTTGAAAACTGGAACAAGACAGGGATGCCCTCTCTCACCACTCCTATTCAACATAGTGTTGGAAGTTCTGGCTAGGGCAATCAGGCAAGAGAAAGAAATCAAGGGTATTCAGTTAGGAAAAGAAGAAGTCAAATTGTCCCTCTTTGCAGATGACATGATTGTATATTTAGAAAACCCCATTGTCTCAGCCCAAAATCTCCTTAAGCTGATAAGCAACTTCAGCAAAGTCTCAGGATACAAAATTAATGTGCAAAAATCACAAGCATTCTTACACACCAGTAACAGACAAACAGAGAGCCAAATCATGAATGAACTTCCATTCACAATTGCTTCAAAGAGAATAAAATACCTAGGAATCCAACTTACAAGGGATGTAAAGGACCTCTTCAAGGAGAACTACCAACCACTGCTCAGTGAAATAAAAGAGGACATAAACAAATGGAAGAACATACCATGCTCATGGATAGGAAGAATCAATATCGTGAAAATGGCCATACTGCCCAAGGTAATTTATAGATTCAATGCCATCCCCATCAAGCTACCAATGAGTTTCTTCACAGAATTGGAAAAAACTGCTTTAAAGTTCATATGGAACCAAAAAAGAGCCCGCATCTCCAAGACAATCCTAAGTCAAAAGAACAAAGCTGGAGGCATCATGCTACCTGACTTCAAACTATACTACAAGGCTACAGTAACCAAAACAGCCTTTTGGTACTGGTACCAAAACAGAGATATAGACCAATGGAACAGAACAGAGTCCTCAGAAATAATACCACACATCTACAGCCATCTGATCTTTGATAAACCTGAGAAAAACAAGAAATGGAGAAAGGATTCCCTATTTAATAAATGGTGCTGGGAAAATTGGCTAGTCATAAGTAGAAAGCTGAAACTGGATCCTTTCCTTACTCCTTATACGAAAATTAATTCAAGATGGATTAGAGACTTAAATGTTAGACCTAATACCATAAAAACCCTAGAAAAAAACCTAGGTAATACCATTCAGGACATAGGCATGGGCAAGGACTTCATGTCTAAAACACCAAAAGCAACGGCAACAAAAGCCAAAATTGACAAATGGGATCTAATTAAACTAAAGAGCTTCTGCACAGCAAAAGAAACTACCATCAGAGTGAACAGGCAACCTACAGAATTGGAGAAAATGTTTGCAATCTACTCATCAAAGGGCTAATATCCAGAACCTACAAAGAACTCAAACAAATTTAGAAGTAAAAAACAAACAACCCCATGAAAAAGTGGGCAAAGGATATGAACAGACATTTCTCAAAAGAGGACATTCATACAGCCAACAGACACATGAAAAAATGTGTCTATATAATTCTTCAAGAGAATTATAGTTAGGCCGGGCGCGGTGGCTCAAGCCTGTAATCCCAGCACTTTGGGAGGCCGAGGCGGGTGGATCACGAGGTCAGGAGATCGAGACTATCCTGGCTAACATGGTGAAACCCCGTCTCTACTAAAAATACAAAAAACTAGCCGGGCGTGGTGGCGGGCGCCTGTAGTCTGAGCTACTTGGGAGGCTGAGGCGGGAGAATGGCGTGAACCCGGGAGGCGGAGCTTGCAGTGAGCCGAGATCACGCCACTGCACTCCAGCCTGGGAGACACAGCGAGACTCCGTCTCAAAAAAAAACAAAAAAAAAACAAAAAAAAAACAAAGAGAATTATAGTTATATTACTTAACTATATAATTTATCATCCAAACTTGAAGCCTTTGAAGAATAAAAAAAGAATAAAATAATTCAAGTTTTATAATTTTGGAAACTTTTATTGACCAAAAAATTGGGTTTATCACATTAGTGGTGCTCTAAATAGTGCTACTGAAGAGCTAATTTCAAAAATAATTATCTCCAGGTTGAGGTGGGAGGGTTGCCTGAGCCCAGGAGTTGGAGGCTGCAGTGAGCCATGATCACGCCACTGCACTCCAACCTGGGTGACAGAGGGAGACTTTGTCTCTAAAAATAACAACAAAAAGCACCAGTTTTCTCTCCAGTAGGGTCTTAGTATTTTCACATGAAAAAATGCTCATCATCACTGGCCATCAGAGAAATGCAAATCAAAACCACAGTGAGATACCATCTCACACCAGTTAGAATGGCAATCATTAAAAAGTCAGGAAACAACAGGTGCTGGAGAGGATGTGGAGAAATAGGAACACTTTTACACTGTTGGTGGGATTGTAAACTAGTTCAACCATTATGGAAAACAGTATGGCGATTCCTCAAGGATCTAGAACTAGAAGTACCATGTGACCCAGCCATCCCATTACTGGGTATATACCCAAAGGATTATAAATCATGCTGCTATAAAGACACATGCACACGTATGTTTACTGCAGCACTATTCACAATAGCAAAGACTTGGAATCAACCCAAATGTCCTTCAGTGACAGACTGGATTAAGAAAATGTGGCACATATACACCATGGAATACTATGCAGCCATAAAAAAGGATGAGTTGTGCCCTTTGTAGGGACATGGATGCAGCTGGAAACCATCATTCTCAGCAAACTATCGCAAGAACAGAAAACCAAACACCGCATGTTCTCACTCATAGGTGGGAACTGAACAATGAGATCACTTGGACTCGGGAAGGGGAACATCACACACCAGGGCCTATTAAGGTGGGGGGCGGGGGGAGGGATTGCATTGGGAGTTATACCTGATGTAAATGACGAGTTGATGGGTGCTGACAAGTTCATGGGTGCAGCACACCAACATAGCACAAGTATACATATGTAACAAACCTGCACGTTATGCACATGTACCCTAGAACTTAAAGTATAATTTAAAAAAAAAAATACAATAAGGAAGGAAAAAAAAGAAAAATCTTTACATTTGAAAAAAATTATCTGATGAAATTCTGACTTATAATGTTGTACAAATTTGTATTCTCTATTGGAATAAATCACTTGAGAAGCCCTACGATTTTGCAGCATCTCAATATGGCAAATTAACCATAAATAGGAACATTTTATTTGACAAGTGCTGGGTTTTTTTTTTTTTTTTTTTAATCATCAAATTAAGTTAGTCTGAGTGGAAGCAAAAAGAGAGTATTATTTATACATTTCAGTACAAAAAAATGGTATTGGAAGTATCTTTCATTTAGTAGAATTTTCTCTGAAGTTTTCAGGTACATCAGCAACTGTAGAGACTAATTGCCCAGTGAAAAATATTGTAGAACTCTGTAGAACACAGTTCATTGGAAATATCAACATTTTACATTTATTAACCATAAATGCAACTTAAAGAAGATTGTAGGCAGTTTTATGGAAAAAGTGAAAATACTCTGGCCTGTGGCTGGGAACCCAGTGTTAGTCTTTTGGGGAAAGCCCTGAAGAGCAAGGTGAAATCTCAGCAGGTATCTCCGGGATGATCAGATGATACCAAAACAAAGGTCTCTCACCGACCTGGCTTGACACACATGATCTCAGCGCTCTGCTTCTTAACGTCATAAATGGCAGATGACAATCAGCAGTTTCTTTCTCCTGACCCATATTGCATGTGGAAGCTCTAGGTCAATTGCTCAAAAATTAATTGCTGCGTGGTCAATTCAATAAATTTACTCCTAAAAGAAAAATAATTCACTTTAACAGCTTTAATCTTGTCTTTATAATACCACCCCTTTTCTATTATTACATTTGTCTCTCCCAGATTTCTTTCTGCTGCAAAGACCACTGAGGAGGAAGAAGAGAAAAGTAAAACATAGCCATGCATAATCTTGAGAATGAAATATTCTCAAAAAATTTTGTGTATATATATATATATATTAGTTGCTTTTACGAAATTGAACCATTAAAAGAAAGAGTAAATTTGGCTGGTGGCTTTCTATGAATTCCCTGCTGCTTGTGTTGAGCTGGGTGTAGTCCCAGACCAACCAGTTCATTCATAAGTCCCAGGACTTTCCCCATTTGAAATCTGTCTGCTTAGGGAAGCCCCCGGTCCTTCAGGTTTGCTTATAGGGATCGGTGAATTATTTTTGTCTCCATCTTTAGTGTGACATTTTTGCAAGGCGTTGACCCCCATGGAGTTTATCTGGCACACATCTTTGGACACCTTGCTGGGAATAAGTCATTCTAAGACATGAGCACCATGATCAGCTAATATTTCACTTTCTTGCTCTTGCTCATTTCTAAGACACCTTAGAATTTCAATGAATAAAGTCACAGCAACCCCAGCACACTCCCCTTGTCCCTATTCTCCCTACAAGTAGTGAAGCCTAACTGAATGGCAAGCATTTACAGAGACATACTTTTTGGTTTTAAGTTTCTCAATCTTGGCTTTATTGACACCTTGAGCCAGAAAAGTCTTTGCTGTGGGCGGGGTGGTGAGGGGCTCTCCTGTGCATTAACGTTTAGTGGCATCTCTGGCTTCTGCCCAATTAGAGCCAGTAGCACCTCCCTCCTCTGCGATGACAACCAAACATGTCTCCAGACATCGCCAAATGTCCCCTGGGAGACAAAATTGCCCCTAGTGAAAAACATGGAAGTTGACTTTTGGTACAACCCTTCAGCAGGGAATTCTAAAAGCCTTATTTAGATTGCATCATAAAGCAGTTTCACTTCACTAACATCACACAAAGATGATTGCCAACTCAAAGGATTCCATGATAGCCTATAATATGCTGGGATATATCAGACAGCTGTGCAAAGACCGTCTGAGGCTAGGAACTTGATCTGCTGTAATCTTTATTACATAAGTCATTGTGTCTCTAGTGACCCTCAAATGACAGCCTATTTAGACTGAGAATGCCTGCTAAGGCAAAACATTCAGCATCATAGTGGATACATTGTTTCACAACTACAGATCAGATGCCAGTTTGGTTGTTGGGGTCCAGGCACTGCTATTCAATCTAGCTGATTTTATTTTCCAATAAAAATCTTTTTTAAAAAAACAAACAGAATGGGCCAAGGGAAAGCATGCTTTGTTTTAAAGCTACACAAGCATCATCGCATCACCCTCTGAAAAACACTGGCAGAGACAGTATTGCACGAGCTAAAAAGTAGATCCTATAGGTTCTCTATAGTTCAGTTTTCAAAGTTTGAACCGCCTTTTAATAGTGACCATTCACGCTTAAGAAATCAGAAACATATAAATTTCATCTTTCATCACAATGTTTCTAAAACTTTTTAAATTACTTTTAAATTCTATATAAAGCAACTACTTCAAACTAAGACAGAGGAGCTGGTGTTAATGTGGCTGATTTTCCAAGAATATTAGGGGTAAGTATCCTATTTTTTTAAAAATGTACCTGATAGACTACTACTTATAGATGAGATGTTTTAGTTAATGAGAGTTTCTCTTATGATCCTGTTACTTATTATATGAGGAAGAAAAAATAAACTAAATGCCTGTTCCAACTCCCTGCATAGTAGAGGTTGGTTCTATTTTAAATACGTTCCTTAGCTTTGGATTTGGGTCACCCTATTCTGCAACTCCCTATAACTGCTAATTCAAAATCCCCTAAGGTTGTTTCAAATGAATTTCTGCTAAAAAATCTCAGCACTTGAGATGATGAACAAGACGCACTTTCAGGACATCTTTCCTTTCTTTCCAATCTTCCCTTTATCTTTCTAACCCTTGTCCTATAATTCTTAACCCAATGTCTTTTTGTTGTTTTTTTCTTTTGAGACAGGGTCTCATCTGTCACCCAGGCTGGAGTGTAGTGGTGCGATCTTGGCTCACTGCAGCCTCGACTTCCTGGGCTCAAGGAATCCTACCACCTTAGCCTCCTGAGTAGCTGGGATTACAGGCGTACACTACCAAGCCTGGCTAATTTTTGTTTTATTTTTTGTAGAGACAGGGATCTCACTATGTTGTCCAGGCTGGTCTCAAACTCCTAGGCTCAAGTGATCTTTCTGCCTCAGTTTCCCAAAGCGCAGTCTCCCAAAGTCAGTGTCCCTGAGCCACCATGCCTGGCCTTGATCTGGTCTCTCTGTGGTAACAGAAATAAGGTTGGAGGGATAGATGTGTGTGTTTTAACACACGGGATAGGTATGTACCAATTTTCTTAACCTATCCTATTATACACACACACACACATATACATCCCCACTCAGAAGGGCTTGGTCACCAAATCAAAGGAAAATAAAGGTAGCTAAGGACATGGTTTGGGAATGAGATAAGATATAATCGGGCAATTTTTTAAACCACCAATAACCCCCAAAATTGAAACGCTTTAGAAATTGGTAACTTATGAAGTCATAAAGACAACATGCACAAATATCATAGATTCAACTGTAATACAAGTCAATTAACATAGGAGAAAATTTAAGTCTGTTTTCCTTATTTTATAAATGTATTTTATTTTACACTTGTTTAATCCACCTTGGACCTAGCACATCCCAGGGTTTTATACACTGATCAAATTGCTCTGCCAGAGATACTTACGTTCAATAGCAGTCTCCTTTCAAACTTATCCATTTTTAAGAAATGGGAGTCTGTTTTTTTAAATTGTATACATGTTTATTTTCATTATAAATTTATTTAAATCACTTTGGACCCAGCATGTCCTTAGGTTTTACCCATTCGTCAAACTGCTCTGCTGTGAGATAGCCAAGTTCAATAGCAGTTTCCTTTAAGGTTGATCCATTTTTGTGTGCTGTCTTAGCAATCTTTGCTGCCTTGTCATACCCTGAAGAAAAAAATAAAAAGATGACATATGGGTTAGTAGTGACATTTGGTTTTCTAAAGCAGAAGGTGACATAATTGTTTACTTGATATTGATGCTATATGGGCCTCTTAAATGACATGTTTTTGTTTTTAAAAATAGTTAACAGTGATTATCTCAATAATCATTTTTTATATAGAATTGAACATTTACTTTTCTTAAGAGATAAACACTTAAACATGCCTCACTTTCTCCAACAGATTTGTTCCTAAGTTGAAATTTTCCACTAACTTAGATATATAAGGGGAAAAAAGTAGAAATTATAGCACCAAGACATAAAAATATACATCTGGGTATATTTTTCAAACAACATATTTAACTAGAAACAATTATCTTTCTAAAGAAACATTAACAAACTAAATGCTCTAGTCCAGCAGAAAATACAGCACTGCACATCTGGCAACTGTGGTGAGTGGCTCTGAGAGGGGAGAAGTCCTCGCAGTGAGGCAAGGGCAGGCAGGGCCTGGGGAGAGGCGTTTCCAGAGCTGCTTCCAATGGCTCTTCTCTACATGGCTCTCCACTGCAATGGCTTCTATCCCCTGGCCTCCTCCCAGACGTTACAGGAACACAAATAGGGAGTCTGGGCAGAAATACAGACTGCATAAAAGATCGCAAGCATACTGTTTACTTCAGAGTTATTTGCTTTTCAAATTAATAAAAGTGGGGGCAGGCCAGTTCTGCAAGCTGTCTTGTCTTAATATATACATATTTTAAGTCAAGAAGAAAAAGCAGGAATAAAAATGAAACCAATGAGGGAGAGAAAATAAAAAAACAAGATCAGAGAAATATGACCAAAAGGAAGAAGCTTGCTGAGGCAGTACAGATCATCAACAAGATGGCATGTGTCAATACACAATTATTAACCAGCTATAAAAGAAAGTATGGGCATAGTTACTTTTATTACTTAACTGAATTTATGAATGCTAAATATGTTGAAAAGGGCATTTACTGATCTGAAAGGGCATTTATTGATGCCATT
Organism: Macaca nemestrina; assembly: GCF_043159975.1. Taxonomy (NCBI): domain Eukaryota; kingdom Metazoa; phylum Chordata; class Mammalia; order Primates; family Cercopithecidae; genus Macaca; species Macaca nemestrina. Next base: position 7,687,766 of record NC_092125.1, on the reverse strand, counting down.
TACTGAAAAGGGCATCTTTCTTAAAGCAGAAATGCTTTGAGAAAGAATTTATAGGTTAAACTCTTGTGATCAATATATATCCAGTACTTTTATTTTAATAATAGCTTTAAAGTCTAAGCATTTCTGTTGTCAAGTCCAACAAGACATTATTAACAACCAGCTTGGTACATAATGAGAATATAAGGAACCCATGATTCAGAGGGTTGTAAGGCTCACACCAAGTCAACTAGTGACGTGGTGTTGACCCATCTCATTCTCATATGGCCTCTAACAATTCTTTTTATGCCACAATAAGTTGATTCCAAGAAAGATTTACCAGTCATTCAACTTTAGGAGACACCTCTAATTTAAAAGTTTTGGCAACACGTTCTGAAGTAAAGATCTGATGAAAACTGCTCACACGAGCCCCTGGGTTACCCTTTGGGTTTTTCCAGATGTAGCTGATGTATCATAATTTTAAATGGATCAAACATTATTACCAATCTCAATACCATACCAAAAAACCGATATCATACTGGGCTCAGAGCTACCTAAAAGAGTCAAGTGAGCTCTAATTTTAAAACACTGAAATTATAGCTTGATGTGAAACCAGGAATATAAAATTTGCCTTGAAAGTTCAAGATTATAGAAGCAGTAGCCATATTATGCCAAATAAGTGAATCATAACTTGTTCTATAATAGAAAGTCAGAAAATATATTAACCTCTGCTTAGCAGAAAAGAGGAATGAGAAAAAGGCTTTTAACACATCATAATATAATGCAACATAATGCCTCAAAATCTACGAAAGTGAAAATAGTTTATTTAATGGGGATCTCTATGGTCAGTCTACTACCCAAATCTGTATGTTTGATTCTACATAATGAAATATTTATAGTTCCAAAAAAGGCTTATGATATAATAGCATGGTTTTAGACAAAATATTTGCATTTTCCTCCCTCCCTTTCACTATAAGCAATGAATACATAAACTTTTTCTTTTAATTGTAACTTTCCATTTCTGAATTGAATAAAACAACAAATTTAAAGCATTGCAGAGATCTAGGGAAGGTAGAAAAATGAGTTCATTCAATATTGCTAATCAGCAGTGCCACCTAGTGACATTACCCACTGAAGGTCTTACAAATAACCTTCCCCAAGGGTCTGCATAGAATATTTGGCATCTGAATTCCATTAAATTTAAAATAAGTTTGAACTACTACTTCTCAATATATTTCAAATAAAATGAGGCATAATAGATCAAGTTTTGAAAGAACTATGACACCATACAAGTCATATAGTATCTTTCCACACAATTTCAAATATTTTAAGATTTTACTAAAACCATATTAAAAGAAATTTGCTGTTCTCAAACATTGATCCACTTGTCTCTTAAAAATGTTTCAGCTTTTTAATTTTGCATTCAAAATGATATTATTATTCCTTAAACACTTACCTATATGAGGATTGAGAGCTGTCACCAACATTAGAGACTCATTCATCAGCTTGTTGATCCTTTCTGTATTGGCCTGGATTCCCACCACGCAGTTTTCTGTAAAGGAAACTGAAGCATCCCCCAGCAGCCTGGCTGAGTGTAACACATTTTTAATCTTTGAGTGAGTGAGAGTGTGTGAGAGAGAGAGAGAGAGAGAGAGAGAGAGAAACATTACTAAGGCAACATGTTTTTTATCCAATAACATATTATTTGCTGGTTGATAGTAAATACACAATTCAATAAACATATAGAACTCTTACAAATTTTAAGGCACTATACCCAAGGAAACAAATGTGAAAGAAAGTATGAACATTTGAAGGCACAGAAATCTAAAAAAGGTGAAAAAGACATAAATACAAAATGACTAAAACACAAAATAGCCCATAGCAAGTATTTAAAACAGAGGTCTGAAGTGTTAGAGAACATAGAGAAAGAGAAATTAACTCCAGTTGTTGGAACTGGTGAAATCCTGTTTTATGGAGAGGACTTGGCCAGAGAAGGAAAAAGAATCTTTCACGTAGAAGGAAGAGCAGCAAAGATGCAGAGGTTCGAAAGTTCAGCATGAGTGTGAGGCAATTAGTAATGTTAGGGCATAATCTAATAATCACCAAAATTCCAGGTTTTCTATGCTTTAACCAAACAAATACTCCAGTCACTGTAAAATAACTTTTCATATAATGTTAAAAAAAAAAAAAAAAAAAAGGATAAAATCAATTAGTTTGTTTTGACCTTTTTTTTTTTTGTTTTTGGCAACATTTCCAAAATTTTTTATTAACATATATCCACATCCTAATATCCTCTGGTCTAAAACTCCACAGTCTGAAAACTAGACTTCCAACAATGGATGCTAAGACACAATAATCTAAGTTTTAATTTGCTACTAATGACCTTATAATAAGGCAAATATTGATTATCCTTATTTTATATTAAAAATAAATTTTTACAAAGATTAACAAGGCATTTATTGTTATGCACCTATAAATGCTGGGTATCCAGTGTTAACTGTTTGGAATCTGACCTGAGAGCAAAATTAAGTCTGAATTCTGCTTTGGCCTGCGTTTTTTTTTTTTTGAGACGGAGTCTCGCTCTGTCGCCCACGCTGGAGTGCAGTGGCCGGATCTCAGCTCACTGCAAGTTCCGCCTCCTGGGTTTACGCCATTCTCCTGCCTCAGCCTCCCGAGTAGCTGGGACTACAGGCGCCCGTCACCTTGTCCAGTTAGTTTTTTGTATTTTTTAGTAGAGACGGGGTTTCACCGTGTTAGCCAGGAGGGTCTCGATCTCCTGACCTCGTGATCTGCCTGTCTTGGCCTCCCAAAGTGTGGCCTGCGTTTTTATTTATCACTAGAACACACATTCCATGAGGGCAAGAAATCTGTCTTGTTCATTGCTCTATCTCTATTATGTATCCAGTACAGTGCCTGATAGAAAGTGGTACTCAATAAACATTTAGTGAATATATTAAATATACTCAATATTTGTCATTTGTGTATTCTTATCAAATTAAAATTAGAATTTACAACATATTCCAAGAGAAAGTAAGCCCCTAATAAACTTTAGCTGTAACACTTTGTCCAGATGAAAGACTCTAAATGATGGCAACAGCTCCACTATCTGAAGCTGAGGAAACTACATGAGAAATGACGTGATGCATCTATGATCTTTGTAAAGATGAAAGAAAAAGAACAGTTTGGGTGGACACAATGTTTTCAAGTATGTGGAAAGGTAAAGCCAAACAATGAAAGAAAGTCTGACAGGGAGCAGAAAGAGAACTGGTGAAAAAACATTCAAGAAACCAGGGATGAAGAATGTTTCAAGGAGGGACAGTCAACATCAACTATTAGTAAAGGAAGAACTAACTGTGCAATGCCAGCTGGACTGAGGTAGTCACCAATGACTGGAAGAATAATTCAAGCGTGGAGTGGCTATGCTGGGCTGTGGTGACTATAGCATAAATGAAAGTGAGTAGTGTTATCCTTTTAAGAAGACTGAATTTGAAAGAAGAAAGCAGCAACATGAGAAGGAGACAGGCATACAGGGAGGCGTTTTATTTTTCTTAAATTGGGGCTATTAAAAAAAACATCAAATCGCTTAGGTTAAAAATCAACTAATTTCTAATATCTAGGGTTATTCTGGTAACTTAATAAACGCTTGACTTCCAACTGCTACTTATGTCACCCAACTACCCAATGTGGAATCACTAGAAGTCTTTATGAAATACAAAACCAAGATAATAAGCCAAACACATTAAAACACATTGGTCAAAACACATTAAAAATCAGATTTAAAGCTTACCATCATTGGCTTGAAAACATTCAACTCAAAATGTCCATTGCTGCCTCCGACAGTGACAGCAACATGGTTCCCCATGACTTGGGCTGCAACCATGGTCATTGCTTCACACTGAGTAGGGTTCACCTTGCCTTCAAGAAAACCAACAATGACAGAGTAAGACTAGAATTTACGCAAATAATCAGGGAATAAAGAAATCTAATTTCATTAAATAAAGTAAGATATACAATAAAGCAAGGCCCAACCATCAGTGTAATTAAATGAAACAAACCAACCAGGGAAAGCAGGATGGGTAGCCACAAACTGAATCATTCAATGGCTAACGAGAAGCCACAACTACACATTAAATATAGTTCTCCGCCTTCATGATTTTCATTCATTCTATATGTATTTATGGAGCCAGACATTCAATACACTACAGTGAATAAGAAACATGCAGGCCCTGCCCTCGCAGAACTTGGAGGCTAGGGAGGAAGAGCTGGCAATTATGGGGGGTAAATACAGAGAAGTACATGCTGCTATCAGAACACTTATAAAAGCAACCCTTCACTAACACTTGGGAGGCTTCCTAGGGAAAGGCGAGGCTAAGCTACAATTTCCCTATTTATCACATGAGTCTCCGGAACCCCACTTCCCTGCTCATACTCCCTGGACAAGCTCCCAGTTTGAATCAACCCAGATTCCTCTGACCAGTGCAAGCTAACACACTGCAAAGATTATTGGGCAGATTACTTCCTTTATCTGTGACTCCCCATGTCTCTTTCTTTTGGCAATCACCTTGGATTTGCAATCAACTAAACCCTTATGTCATTTTTCAACATGAAGTACTTTAAAACAAAATTTCATCTCTTCTTATTCTACAGATCCATAATTTTTATAAAAATCTAGAGTCAGGCCTTTCCTTCTCACTATTAAAAGTCACATTGTCAGTTTTAGCCCAAGCTACAATGGCCTTTATGGCACTCAGTTCTGTCATCCATAGTACTGCTGTCTCAACTCTTTTAACTGCTAATATGATTAGCATTTATTCTCTTCCTTCACCCTCAGTCACCAGTAAAGTGTTGAAGGGCAGAGCCCTTCAGCTTGTTACCAATATATTCTTCTAGACTAAAGTCACTTCATTAGTCACTTCTGAAATGTCACTGTTCACCCAGCTACATTCATCTGCCAGCACTGCCCACGCTTCTCCACTGGAATCAATGACTATCATGCGAATCTATCAAATGACTTGCTGAAATCCAGACATACACTGTTGTGTCACTTGCTATATCTAACAAGCACATAACGCAATGCAAAAAATGAAATAAGATAAGTTTGGTATGACTTCTTTTTATTCAATCCATGCTGATCACTTTAACAGCCTGTTTGAATGTGGGATTCAAACTACTTGCTGCTAAGTCAGATTCTTTTTTCCTATCTTGTTAGGTGATGTGGCCAGAAGTCCTGATCAGAGGACCACAGACATGCTGAAACAGCATGCCTTGCGTATCCAGCTTTGGGATAACTTTAAACAAAAAGAGACATGTTCCATAGCTAAGAATGCCTAGGATCTAGTCAAGTTCTAGCTCCAACATTTACTAGCTATGTGATTACCTGGCATGATACTGCTTCCTGGTTCATTTTCAGGCAAGATCAGTTCTCCCAGACCTGACCGAGGACCAGAGCCCAGAAAACGAATATCATTTGCTATCTTCATCAGACTGCAGGCAGCAGTGTTCATGGCTCCACTGAGCTCAACCAGAGCATCATGAGCAGCCAGAGCTTCAAATTTATTTGGAGCAGTGACAAAAGGCAAGCCTAAAGAAAAGAAAAAATATCCTATATGGGTGAACAAGTTAAACATTTTTCTACTGTTAGCAAGTTAAACAGAAAGTTCCAATAATGAAAAAATAAAAATTTTACTTCAGAAAAAAATGTTTACTTAAGACTCAAATTTTGTCTACATTTTTAAAAAAGTCCTAAAGGAGTAGAAAGAATCTGGTATTACATTTTTTAAGTTTTTTCAGACAGAGTCTCACTCTGTTGCCCAGGCTGGAGTGCAGTGTGGCTCAGTCACAGCTCACTGCAGCCTCAACCTCCAAGGCTCAGGCAATCCTCCCACCTCAGCCTCCAGAGTAGCTAAGACTACAGATGCATAGCACCACGCCCAGCTAATTCTTTAATTTTTAGCAGAGATGGGGTTTCGCCACGCTGCCTAGGCTAGTCTCAAACTCCTAGGCTCAAGTGATCTTCCCACCTTGGTCTCCTGAAGTGCTGGAATTATAGGTGTGTAATTCCACTGTGCTTGGCCAGGCACTACATTTAAAAGATTAAATAACAAGCACAATAAATGTACTGAAAAAAAAAACACAATCCTACTGCAAACACATGTATATGATGCCTGACCATGCTTAAGATAAAAAGTATGTGGGAATTCATTCTAGTTTATTCCATACTCCTTTCCTAACACTTTTGTTTTTTTTTGAGACAGAGTCTTGCTCTGTTACCCAGGCTGGAGTGCAGTGGTACAATCTTGGTTCATTGCAACCTCCTCCTGTATGGTTTAAGCGAGTCTCCTGCCTCAGCCTCCCGAGTAGCTGGGATTACAGGTGCCCGCGAACATGCCCGGCTAATTTTTTTTTATTTTTACTAGAGACAGGGTTTCGCCATGTTGGCCAGGCTGGTCTCGAACTCCTGACCTCAAGTGATCTGCCCACCTTGGCCTCCCAAAGTCCTAGGATTACAGGTGTGAGCTACCATGTCCGGCCCCTAGTACAATTTTTAAAAGTTTTTTTGTCCACTTTACTGTGCTTTATCCTCTTCACTAGCCAGGAGCCCACAAGATCCCCTGTAAAAACAGGGTGCTAAAATGAGTTAGATGTTCTCAGTTAATAATCCCCATGTTAAAAATTTTATAAATCTACATTTGCCAAACCCTAAAAGTAGAGTTCTCTTCTATTAAAATTTGCTTTAAAGACAAATCAGCTGGTAAACTATCACGTGCAGTGTATAATTATCTCTACCCTAACTCTCTGGTAACATCTGCATCTTAATAAGAGTTTTCTGAAGATGACAACTTGGCCCTAATAATAGTTATCATTATCTAAAGTATAGTACTCTCTCTACTAAAGAAAAGACATGGTTCAAAAAGGTCAATAATTCAAAGAATTATCACAGCATGACATAAGAAAAAAAAGAAGTCTGTCTACAATATATTTACTATTCAAATAGCTTACTCAACACTCAGTTTTTTCTGTCTATTTTGAAAACTGCTATTCAAAACTTCAAAGGGAAACTAATTGAAAACTAGTAAAAAAAGCTAACACTGGTAGATTTTAATGGCATGCTGTATACACTTCTATAAGGAACATTTTTTAAAAGCCAAAGAATTAACATTATAACTTCAGAAACAGAATTGAAACACATGTTTGATGGAAAAATATTATTTCTATCTTTAAATTCACAAGAATTCAAGACAGGAACACTCAGAAAATATAGAGACCAAGTATAATGAGAAACGAAAATGAGAAATAATTCACGTGATCACTAACCTGTAAGTGCAGCCACTTTTGCAGCAACCTTTTCTGCAAAGCCAATTCTAGTATTTAAACCTGTACCAACAGCAGTGCCTCCAGCTGCGAGCTCATAGATTCTTGGCATGGCAGCTTTTATTCTTGTCACTGCATATTTTACTTGTTGAACATAACCACTAAATTCCTGAAAAGAAAATTAAGGTAAGAATAAGTAATTCCTAATAGCTTACAAGTTACTCTAACTGCATTAAATAGAAATTTTTAAAAATACCTTTCAGAATACTAAATTACAAGCTAATCAAGTTTTATTTATACTACTTCAAATCTTATGATGAGCAAAGTATAGGAAAGGATGAGGGTTTGTAGAACCGTAAGGAACAACAATGCCACTGATAACATGCAGCCTATTTATTATCATCTAGTCTTTTAATAGAAAGCAAAGAAAAACAGCACAGGAAATACACTTTAAAAAGAACAACTTTACTACACTAAATTATTGGTTTACTTGCAGTCTACTAAAGAAAATGAAGTCATTTCTTATTTTTGGGGGATGTCTCAGACAACTTTGGTAGAAGAAAAAATAGTAACTCATCTCCCCCCAAAAAATGCAAACATAGAAATACTCTCTAGACAATTTCAGTGTATCAACCTTACAGGAAATATGAAGACATTCTACAGAGACTTGGGAAGCTAAGGACTCACTGAATAGCACAGGAAGGTAACAGTTTGCATTCAAAGACCTTCCAAAAAGAATAGGAGGTAACAGTAGAGTCAAATCATAGCATCAATGTGCCAGTGTCGGCACTGGTTCCCAAATTATGACATGCCTTAATTAAGGCAACTATAGAATTTATGTTTTGAACACAGAAAGGGCTCTATTAATAGTTATGCAGAAACAAAAGGCATAAACTGGGAGTTAACTGGGCAAGCCAAGATATATGGTTACACTAAATCTATCCTTTTTTCCTGCCTGAAAACACTAAAAAACCATAAGTCCTAGGATTTCATGCTGTTCTAAAGATAACATTTCAAAAGATATAACTCTTTATAGGTAGACCTGATGCATCTGATATAACATCACTCATATACAGTCATGCACCACATAATGATGTTTCAGCCAAAGAAAGATCACATAAACAGTGGTACCCTAAGATTATAAAACCATATTTTTACTGTACCTTTTCTACATTTAGATATGTTTAGATACACAAATACTGACCATTGTGTTATGATTGCCTATTGTATCCAATGCAGTAACATGCTGCACAGGTTTGTAGCGCAGGAGGAAAAGGCTATACCATATAGCCTAGGTGTATAGAAGGCCCTACCATCTAGGTTTGTGTGAGTATACTCTGTGATGTTCACACAACTATGAAATCGCCTAAGAATGTATTTTTCAGAACATACCCCCTTTGTTAAGCAACACATAACTGTGTGTATACACACACACTCACACACATGAACACAACAGATTCACTTATAAAATACACTTTGATGGGGAACAACGCACGAACTTACAATCCCAATAAAAGCAAGTATAAATGCTTCTGATAAAGTCAAACAGAAAAATATAACTTTTTGTCATAACAGGAAGAATGATGATTTTACACAGGAGGTTGAGTCATGGCCCAAATGGTATTTAGTACTGTGGTTTTCAACACCAAAAAAAGGTTAAAATTAGAAACCTGAGGAATATTCAAAAGTTGCAAAACACACATACTGTTCCTCCTTAGAAATTATGCATGGTCCTAAGTACTGATGACGCAAAGAGAAATGAGACACGGCCTTAAGAAGCAACTTAATCCAGTGAGTTCAGTTCAGTCCCATCATTTGTTTTTCAATTACTCATTTCAAGTTTTCATCATTCCTTAATTTCCTCATAAGGAAATTAAGCTACCCCAATTGGACTGTGAGTTTACTAAGACAAAGGTCATTCCCCGTATTTCCTTACATTTCCTTCACAATATATACTATTAGATATTCCTTAAGGTATTGATAAAGAAACATGAAAATACTTTCTAATATCTTGGAGAAGAGAGTAGTATCTCCTTCGCATGTGGCCAGAACCATCTTAAAAAGATCTACCTTACTTAATCACTTTAAGATTAAATTTTAAATAATCTACTAATTTAGGTAAGAAAGACAAAAGAAAAACCATAATGATACTGATGGAGATGACAATGACGACGGTGGTGATGATGGTAGCTAACATAAACGGGTACTTACTATGTGTCAGGCATGTTTCTAAGCACTCTACATGAATAAATGTATTAGAGCTTCACAACTATCCTATGAAAGACAAATTATTTTCCTCATTTTGTAGCTCAGAAAACTGAGGCACAGAAAGGCTAAATGACTTTCCTGTGGTCCCATAGCTTGTACACGGCAAAGCTAAGATTTGAACCCGAGCAGTCTGACTGAATCTGACTTACAGCCAGTACACTCTGCTTTTCTTCTAAGTGGATGTCAATAAAAATTACTGATTGGTTGAACAGAACAACTTCTGTCACTGAAGTTGACGGTTACAAATTTGGCCTTTTAAGCCAGGCAGATTTCAAGGATGACACATTGGCCATTTGTACCAAGCTCTAAATTGAATAAAATTAGTCAAACTCCTATACCTGCCCAAGAGTAAGTGGAACAGCATCCTGAGTATGAGTACGTCCAATCTTGATGATCTGCGCAAACTCTTTGGATTTGGCATCAAGAGCATCATGTAACTTCTGCAGTCCTGGTAACAGTACTTCATGAACTTCTATTGCAGCAGCAATGTGCATTGCTGTGGGAAAAGTATCATTTGAGCTCTGTTGGAAATTTTTCAAAAGAAATATAAAATGTTAAATCAGAGGCAACGAAAACAAACTTCTGTATTAAACTTCTCAATTAAGAAACTCTCCAAGTAACTACTCAAAACCCAGCTCAGTTACATTTATGTGTGGCAGGTCATAGGTAAGTTATTATAGAATCAAATAAGCAGCATCCTGGTTTCTAACACATACTCAGAATTGTATTATACACATTAAGTATACTGAATGTATTATGTATTACATAGAATAAGTATTGTATCTGCCTGCTAATAAATGACAGCAAAATACAGAGAAGTATAGTTAACAACTACACTTGAAGAGAGCAGTAATAACTTCAATGTAGTTGAATATCTTGTAATTATATCAAATTACATCAATGATTGAATTATATATCTTATAACTGAATATACAGTGCATACAGTCTTTCAGAAACAGCTCTTTATTTATCACGTTTAGAAAAATGCTGTGAGGTAGATCACCACTTTAAAAATAGGAAAGACAAGCCCTCAAAGAGATGTATAGATGCCAAAATATTTAGCAACTGGCAAACCTAAGACCTAAGCAGGCAGTATACACTCAGTGCTCTTTCTTCAACTGTTGACCCTGTACTTTTAAAACATAATATCAAGTTGGGTGCAGTGGCTCATGCCTATAATCTCAGCACTTTGGGAGGCTGAGGCAGGAGGATCAATTGAGGCCAGGAATTTAAGACCAGCCTGGGCAACACAGAGCAATACCCTGTCTCTAAAAAAACTTTTAAAGTAGCCAGGCATGATGGTGTGTGACTGTGGTCCCAGTTGCTCAGGAAGCTAAGGCATGAGGATCGCGGGAGCTCAGCATTTTGAGGCTGCAGTGAGCTATGCTCACGCTACTGCACTCCAGTCTGGGTGATAGAGTGAAGCACCATCTCTGAACACACATACACACACGCACACACATACACACACACATACACACACATATATATATAAAAGTATGCTGTCATTTAAAAAGATACATTATTTATATATTTTGACATTTACTATGCAAAATATAAAGCACTTACAAAAGAAGTAGGATGAATGGTGTAATAAACACTTATGTACCTGTCACCTGAATTCAAATAGTTTAAATAATTATCAACATGTAGCCAATCACGTTTCATCTATAACTATATCCTTCTGAGGCAGACTTCAGACTTCGGTATACATAAAACATAAATTCATATTTAAAGGCAAGTATTAGATCGGGAAAATCCTTTATACAATGAATGTATATGAAAAAACTTCTTCCTTACTACTTAAAAATATATTAAAGTACACCTAGCACCCAGATCTGTTTCTAAATATCATTTTCTAATAAAAATTCTCCAACAGTTCCTTGAAAAATGACTGTTTCTAGGGCTGGGGCAGAAACAATACAAGACAATGAGTTTGGAGCATCTTGAAGTACCAGAAAGTCAGAACACACTTAAGAAAAGTAAAAGGATGGCGGCATGCCTAAAAGGACACAAGAGCCAAAATGAATTGGGTTCCCAGAGCTGAAAGAGTTTAAGCAACAAAAGTATGGGATTATAACCTGAAGAATAAAATAAATAACCATGAATCCATACTGCTATACACAAATAATTGAATAAACAAATAAATGGGACAGGGAGAACAAATCTTCCTTGCAGAAAAATTCAACCAACAAATGTAGAACAAATAAAGAAAACTGAAAATCACTACTGAAACACCACAGAAGGAACTGCTGTAGACAAGATTCCCTGATGGATGCTAAAAATAGTGCGAAAAAGTTTAAGGAAAAAGAAGATGTTTGCCTAGCCTCAAGATAGCGCTATTAATTACTACAGTGATTTTAACGTAAGCCCCAAAACTTTTTGATACTCCTCCTTCTAGAAACTGAAATATAGTGCCTGGAATGCAGGCAGGGTTTAGTGACCTATTTCTAAGGAACAGGGTATAGAAGAGGAAAAAGTATAATTTTACCATGGAGAAACCTGGCAAGCACCAGGTTAACCAAGTGATGAAGGTTAACATCACCAGTAACAAGTCATGTTGCTATCATAAACCCCTGATATGATGCAATGAGAAGGGCCCTTTATTTCTGTGATAGTTTTCTCAAAAATTCAGAAGTCTCAGTCTAATGAGAAAACATTAGACACACCAGGATTGAGGGACATTCTACAAAATACCCCGCCACTACTTTCAAAAGTGTCAAGGTCACTGCTATGTGAAATCCTAACCCCTAGGGTAATCGTACTAGGAGATGGAGCCTTTGCAAGGTGATTAGGTCATAGGGCAAAGCTCTCATGAATGGAATTACTGCCCTTACGAAGAAGAGACCCCATAGAGCTCCCTTGTCCCTTCCAGCATGTGAGGACACAGAAAAGATGGCCATCTACAAACCAAAAAGTGGGCCCCCACCAAGCCAATGAAATGGCCAGTAGCCTGACCTCGGACTTCTAGCTGCCAGAACTGTGACAAATTAATTTCTATTGTTTATAAACCACTCAATCTATCGTATTTTATTATTGCAGCCCCAAAGGACTGAGACAATCACAAAAGACCAAGAAACTGTCACAGATTGGAAGAAACTAAGGGACATGTGACTAAAAGTAACGTATGGCCTTGACTGAATACTGAAAAAGAACCTGAGTGGAAAAACTGAGGAAATCCTCAGTTTTTTTTTAAAGTCTGTCGTTTAGCTAAGAGTACTGTATCAATGTTAATTTCTTAGTTTTGATAAATGTACTATGGTTACATAAGATATTAACATTAAGGGAAGCTGAGTGAAGGGATATAGAAACTATTTGAACTATCTTTGCAATTCTCTTACAAATCTAAAATTATTTCAAAATAGAATTTTAAACAATAAAAAAATACATATATACTAAATTCAGGTGTCCTAAAAGTAATTTTTATAAGGATTGAAACATAAAGCCAAGATTCTTAAAAGAAGTAACAACCATAATAAACCTTATCCATTAAATAATGAACTCTTCTTGTCAAAAAGTGAAAGCTTGTTTTACAAGAAAAATCTCAGGTATGCTTTTCAATTTATAACAAAAAAAAGAAAAGCTCGCATACTGACCTGGCTTTTATTAACATGATCATTGGGATGCACAGGTATCTTGCTGCCAAGTTCACCTCCTAACATTTCAATTGCCCTATTGCTAATGACTTCATTTACATTCATATTTGTCTGAGTTCCTGATCCAGTCTGCCATACCACGAGAGGAAAATGATCATTTAATTTACCTTCAGCTACCTGCAGAAAAAAATGTTAAAAATGAGCTTTTTAAAAAAGGAAATAATAGTCATTCCACTACTTTAATCAACCATAATTAAGTTCTATTTATAAAACTATTTTAAATATGTTCATTGTTTCCATATGCTAAATGACCTGCTGATTATGACACAGAGTTTGAATACAGTTGACCCACAGATCTAAGCTTCTGATGCGTCACTTGCTCCAACCACAGATACTTTAAAAAGTGAAATATTATCTATACTGAATAGTATGACAATTCACTGGTTTCAAATGGAAAGGGAATCAAAGCTTTCTTATTTTTCTCCAACAGCCTCTTCTAATAGAGGGCCACCTGTTCAGGCTGGCAAATATGTTTAGTCTTTAGATGTATTTGTTGGTGGTGCTCAGCAGGAATATCCAACAGATGTTACTGCCAGAGTCAGCATGATAATGAGCTAGTGACTTGAAACTGTGAGTTCACTAATAGCTACTTCATTGCACAGATGTCCAATGAGCAGTAATCACCAAATGTAGAAATAAACACTGCCCAGATTTGCCCCTATTTTTGTTGTATTTTTATACGTTCAGCTTATGTGTTAGATTTTGGATGGTGTGCTTTGTAAAGTGTGGGTGCTTAACAGTCTTCTGGAATGATTTTAGCTTAAAAAATCAGAAAGTACTTGAGAAATCTATTACCTTGAACAACTGGTCCACTTTAAAATAAAACTTTTTTCTAGTTATATAAAAATATGTGATTAGTGTAGAAAATTTTGAGAACTGAGAAAAGTAAAACAGTCACTGCAGTTCTACTGCTCAGTAATTATGACTATTAGCATGCTGGCATTCCCAGTCTCTACCTCATGCAATCAGGGGTGTGTGGGTGGGTGGGGGGGGGTGTGTGTGTGTGTAAACACACATTTTCTGTTCATTCCCAGTCTCTACCTCATGCAATCAGGGGTGTGTGTGTGTGTGTGTGTGTGTGTGTGTGTGAAAACACACGTTTTCTGTTCATTTTTTCCTAAACAAAATTAGGATCATAAAATACACGTATTTTTGCAAACCTTCCTCCCTATTTCTCATAGGCTAGGCTTTGTTCAGTCCAATCTTCAAAAAATAATTTTCTATAATTTACAATGTAAATATAATTTATATTTATATCATATAAATATAATTTATATAAGTAGCTGCTATAGTTACGTAGTCTACTTTGTTTTCGTTATTATAAATAGTGCTGTAATTAACACTATATATACAGTTGTTACCTCTGATTGCTTCTTTTATTATTAGCACATTAGTGAAATTACATTCTCAATATGCATTATCAAATAATCAACTGGTTTTAAAAAGATTTATATATAAAACAAGAAATCAAATAAAGTTCAAACGATATCTTTTCAAAAAATTTTCTTAAAACTAAACACATTAAGGAAAGTCAAAAGGCTTAAAAACAAAAGGTATAAAAATCATCCAGAAATTTTGTCACAATGTAACATTTTAAGCACCATATTAATATTATCACTACAAATAATGCTACCACCTACCCTGAAATTCATTAATCCAAGAGTTCCCAGTTCCCCTTTCCTCCTGCCAGAGCATATCACCATCCAGAGTATGGCATGGGTCTGATGTTATTAAGTAAACACACTATCACCTCCTACCTCGTCTGCTGCCTTCATGATTGCATTAGCAATCTTTGGATCAAGACCATAATCCTGGTTTACTTCAGCAGCCGCTCGCTTCAAGATGCCAAAAGCTTTAATAACTCGGGTCTAAAATTAATCAGAAAAATATTTCAAATTTGCTATTTTACTTAAGCTTGAAAGTTTATTATTTTGGCAGATGCAAAAGCTATACATAAAACAATAACTTACGTAACACTATAGCTCTAAAATGTTTAGGTTATAGAGAAAGATTATAGACAGGAATTCATGAACCAAGAATCAACATTATCATAGATCTATTTGTTTAAGGAACCAAATAAAAACAAACACATTGACTCTTCATATATATGTGTGTATGTCTCCCACATACATATACATACACATATTCACATGTATACAATGCTATGCACACATACACACAATTATATGTGTTTATTTCATACACTATATATAAAAACAAATCGTACTCAATCTTTTCACCAGCAAGAGCCAGTATTTTCTCTCACTGGATCCCACGTTACATTATAATTATTTCCTTCCCCTCTTAAAAAAATAAATAAATAAATAAGGGACACATTTAACTGCCATTCAGTATGAGACTACCAGTTACTGACTGGGTTATCATTTTACCCCAAGGCCAAAAAGCAATATACTCTACCTAGCTACTAAAGTCTTAATACTCAGTAACTCCCTTGACATTTCGCTCAGAAGAATTTTTTTTTTAAAACCCAAGATTCTCCAGACCTAAAGGTGACAGCTTAAGATACATATAAAACCCCGCTAGTGCAGATCTTTTCATTGTCGATCCCAAATCACCTCACCAAGCTTGAAAAGGATAAACTGAAATGAAAACCTAGTTTTTACAAGACAAGTGAATCGTGAGTTCTTGTCAAAATTAATAATACGGATTGTTGTATAGATCCCACACCAGGTTTGAATGGGCCAAGAGCAGAAGGGAGAAAGGGAGGAAAGGAAGAGAATGATGAATGTGGAAGAGAGACCTGTCAGCTCTGGAATCAAAGCAGAAAAAAAAAAGAAAAGTAAGAAATAAGACACATTAAACAGATAAACCTGGACCAGAGTAAGTATAAGCTGAGGGGCAAATAGAAAAGGAAAACCAGAAAATTTTTAAATTTCAATTTTAAGTAACTAAAACATTAGAAATGTTTTACTCAAACAAAATGGGGACAGATGGAACACAGGATTAGAAACTTAAAAACTGTAAACATGAAAACAAATGGGAATTTAAATCTCCACAGTAACAAACACTGCGGTAGTGGGCTGAACCACTACCAAGGGCAAAGGTGAACGCCAATCAACGCTGGCCATCTGAATGGAGTGAATGACCCCCAGTGTTTATGGACCATGAAAATAAAAAAGGGTCATTCACAGCAGAAAGAGGTTCAACGAACACCATAAAATGGCAAAATGTATCGCTGGAAAGAAAAAACAGGTCACCTTATTCTTATTTTATTCACATTAGACATTCATAATCATTTTTAGCTTTGTTTTCCTTTGGACCTCAAGTAAAAAGGGTTGAGTTTAATCATACTACTCAGTTTAGAGTACATACAGACTGTTTTACACGTAATAAAGTTCAGGAAACTAATCCACTTGAAGTCAAATATGACAAAATCGAGACCCCAGGTGTCGGCCTTTCACAGGTGTGCAATCCCAATGGCTGTGCTGTCTCTGGAGCAGCAGCAGCAGGAACCATGCCCCCCCCAGAACCACAAAACATGCTGGGTGACACAGATCAATGAAAACAGCAGCCACGCTCACTGCCACCAACACTGGCTGGGGCTGACCTCCTCCTTAGTCTCTGGAGTTGAATAATATGAGATTATTTTAGGATTGGTCAGTACCCTTTTTCACCCAACCATGTAGCCAAACTATGTTTACCTCACCACCAAGAAGGCTGTGGATGGCAATGACAAAGATATTTCCTTCAAAGATTCAGCTGCCTGTTGTAAAGTTCTATATACCTGTCAAGAGGCAGTCTTGAAGGCTTAGGAATGACTTAAAATTATTGAAAATAAAAGCATATTTATAAGATAACTGTTAAACAATATCTCACCGGATGAAGCCTGGCTACTTCTAGGCTTACTAGCCTATCCTGTATTGACTATTTTTCATACTCCGGTTGGGCTCCAGTAGAATATGTTATGTGTTTCTCAATTCTTTTCACACTTTAACATCTCTGAAATCAAGACGCATCTTGTAATCAATGGTAAGTCACAACCTTAATTGGCAGCATTTTTCTTTCTTAGTGGTACCTATTGGTGCATCTTCTAATTGATGGCATCTTAAATTTAACTGAATGTGGTAGACAGTTTTCTCATCATTTAATCATTCATATGGCATTGAATAAATACTTATATATTATCTATTATATGTCAGACATGGTTAAGAGTAATACTTTGATGTGTCTGTGTACTATACACTTTTTTGGAAACTGAAACCAAAATAGAAAGTGTAATTTTTAAAAATCTCAGTTTTAAATTAGTGGGGGAAAAAAAGAATGAATATTGAAATAAAAATGTTTACAAACTGTAAAATCCTAGTAAAAATCTGTAAATACCCAGCAAGAATGAAAAGACAATCTTTAGTTCTGTCAAATAAAAATCCAAAATAACTATTCACAATAGCAAAGACATGGAATCAACCCAAATGTCCATCAATAAAGGATAAAGAAAAAGTGGTACATATCCACCATGGAACACTATGCAGCCAAAAAAAAGAATGAGATCATGTCCTTTGCAGACGTATGGATGGAGCTGGAAGCTGTGACCCTCAGCAAACTAACAGAGGAACAGAAAACCAAACGCCGCATGTTCTCACTTACAAGTGTGAGCTGAACAATGAGAACACATGGACACAAGGAGGGGAACAAAGCACAGGGGACCTGGGGGGGAAGGGTAAGGACCAGAATAAATAGCTAATGCGGGGCTTAATACCTAGGTGATGGGTTGAGAGGTGCAGCAAACCACCACGGCACACATTTACCTATGCACCAAACCTGCATATCCTGCACGTGTATCCCAGAACTTAAAATAAAAATAATTTTTTTTTTTTTTTGAAACGTAGGCTCACTCTGTTGCCAGGCTGGAGTGTAGTGGCATGATCTCAGCTCACTGCAACCTCAGCCTCCCGGGTTCAAGCGGTTCTCCTGTCTCAGCCTCCCGAGTAACTGGGACTACAGGCGCGTGCCACCATGCCCAGCTAATTTTTGTATTTTCAGTAGAGACAGAGTTTCACCATGTTGGCTAGGATGGTCTCGATCTCTTGACCTCGTGATCCACCTGCCTCGGCCTCCCAAAGTGCTGGGATTACAGGCATAAGCCACCGTGCCCGGCCTTAAATTTTTAAAAAATCCCACATATTCAAAGCGATGGCTCAAAATAATAGCATGCTAAACTTCAAAAAGTTCTTTAACATTTTAGTGAAAGAGAACATCTTACTACTCATGAAGACACTTTTCTAATAACTTTACATTTTAACTCTGAAAAATACTTATTTATAAAGTAAAATCACTCATGAATATAGCCTACTTCATCCAAAATAAGCCAACATTTCCACAAATGCCACTTACTGGCATGCGTTCTGTCACACCTCCAATCTTAAAGTTCATCGTAGATCTCACGGTTTGCGCGCCATAATACTTATCATTTGGCACCTTTAGTTCACCAAAGGTATCATATTCTATCCGGAAGGAATTTTGGCTAGCCTAAAGACAAGAATAAAACACTGTCACAAGTTGAAAAGAAACCAAGTATCAAAAGCAATTGCACCTTATCAGTCGTCAAAGAGAAAGAAACCTTAAGAAGTATCACAAAGACGAAAAAATACTATTTGGATTCTCATTCTCTTCCTCACTTTCAGGTCTTTCCTTGAGAACCCTTTGTCACACAAACTTATTAAATCAGGTGTTAAAGACAGATTGTAGAACTAATATACTATGCTGGTGATAAGCATAAAGACTTTGAAATACAAATAGTAATCTTTTCCATTTCAAGAGTATGCTTATTATTGGTCAAGATTTGGCTAATTCAGTGTACTTAGTTTATTTTACTGAGAACTTTTGAAAATGGTCTAAGAATGATGATTTGAAATTTATAAACATTATTTATATATAAACATTATTCATATATATTAATTACATATGTATATTCATATATGTAAGAAATTTATAAGCATTATATATATATATATAAACACTATATATATGCCATCATGCTACCAAGTCAGTACCACACATGGTCTGCCTGTTAAATATTCTCATTCTCAATGCACTTTTTCTCTTCTGTAGTATTGATCACACTAATTATTCATGTGTGATTTATTTGCTTATTTAACTGCTTTGCTTATTTAATCTCCCCTAAAGACAAGAATGAAACACTGTTTGTAAAACTCTATCCCCATAGGGACTGTCTTATTTACAGGGCCTGATAAGTGGAAGGCACTCAATGAACACTGTCTTTCTACTGAAGGTATTCGTATGTGTTCTTTTAAATAAAAGGTACCTTAGGGCATCAAGGGTTATGTGAAATTCTCAACATTAGCAACAGGAAGAACTTTTAACAAAACCAACGGAGATTTTGGACCTGAGAATGGTTAGAGGGCAAAAAATATCAGAACTAGAAAAAACAAAAACTACCTCCATCTGATTTTAGCTAACATTACAATTCTAAGAGCAAGGCAGTGCTATTTTTTGACATTTGCATCAACAGGATAGATTCAGAAGTTCTCCAGTCTGCTTCCCTTTACAAAACACTAAATAAATAAAAAATAAATTTAAAAAATATGTAAAGGTTCTAAAATGCCCTAAAATTATTAGAGCAGAGAGTTTGAGGAATGCAAAACATCTCTGATTCTGTAGTATAGTGGTATATAGTAGGTATAGTGACCCAAACAAATTATCTTCAAGCTTAAAGTCCGGAAAAAGTACTGGCCCTTTGAAATACCCTAGATGGAGCATTGATTTAATCAGCACTCACTACACGGTATTTTCACATGTGCAATTTTGCTGAGTAGCTGTATTTCAACTTTGCATACGGAAACCGAGACACAAAGACAACTTGTCCAAAGTCTCAAAGGAAAAGCAGAGATTTGAAATTACATCTTAGATTGCAAACCTCATGCTACACCAGAGTGCAGAGTTATAACTCTTCCTCAACTATTTCTCAAACGTTTCCTAACAATATACATATGTATTTGAAGCTTTTTAAAAGCCTGCATCCCTAAAGGTGGCTCTAAAGAGCAAAAGGGCTTACGTAAGCATGTCATAACCTGAACTTGGATCTTTAAGTTCTTAGCTGTCTTTCTGAATAAAAAGTACTGATTCAGCTATCGTTAGGTCCTAGCCAATCTGCTCAAACATGCTTCAGAATACTATGCCCGTGGTAATCGGAATTTAAGTGTTTTACAAAAGGTATGGGGGAAACCACAGTCAGCCCAACAAACTGAACAGGCAATTTCAAAAGAAGTAAAATCTTCGAAGAACCTTCTACCCCATCTGGAGGGCCTGAAAGCAGTGCAGCGCCCCTTGGCGAAAGAAACCACAATTCAGAAACCACAGGCGGCCAGTGTCCGGCCAGCAAGGCCCAGCTACTGGGCAGGACAGTGCGGGAGCTGCCCCTCTCCCAGCACCCTCCGCCCACGCCGGCACTGTACTTGATGGCAGCGTCCCAGGGCCAGGGGCCTGCGCGCCAGCAGGAGCTAAGTTACCCCAAAACGCCCCGGCCTCGGCCCGCCAGGGAGGGCTCCGAGGAGGCGCCGGGAGTGGGCCCGGTAGGACCCTCTCTGCCAGCCGCCGTCCCTCCCCAAGCGCTCTCCCGAGCTGCGGCTCCATCCCTGCGCTGGAAGAGGCGTCCGGAGGCCGGGAGGCCAGCCACGCCGGCGCAGGCGCTGAGCCCAGAGTCTGGCGCGCCCGGACGCCCGGGGAATCTCTCCCGCCAAGTCGCGGGTGCCGGGACCGACAGGCAGGAGGGCTGAAGGTCACCGCGGGGAGGCCGGGGGTTGGCGGCCTACGCTCACCATTCGAGCCGCGTTCGGGGGCCAAAACGAGGGCACGGCAGCGCCACTCAAGCCGGGAGCCGAGGCTGAGGCTGAGGCTGGAGGCCGCACAAGGCGACGCGAGCGCGCGAGGAGCCAGAGTGCTCGGTACATGGTGCTGAGGCAGCCTGGGTAGAAGTTCTGGGAGGCTGTGGCCACGCCTCCACGCCGGCTGTCAGAAGCCGTTCCGCCCACCGGCCTCCGCTCTCATCCAATCAACAGCTTCACACCAACAGGTGGGGCGGGATCAATCGTGAATGGCCAGTAAAGAATGAGGGGGCGGGTTAACTTTCTAGTAGTAGCGTGGGGTTTAAAGCCCTCGGATTCATGGGAAACTAGAAAGAAGGGAATTATGGGAAAGGAAGTCCGGTTATTTTTGTAGCCGGTTTGGTTTTTATGTGTGGCTGTTAGAAGGCGGGAGTATTAGCTGGTCAATCAGGTTGTGTTTGGTTGGTGAAATATACTAGAAATAAATATTTATTCTTTTATTTATCATGTAGTCAATCATTACACGTTCTTGCTACTGAAATCCTTTTTCATTTCTTCCAGATTGTATCTTCTGTGTAGAAATTTTGGAAAGTGCAGCAAAATGTAGAGAATGAAATAGTAATTATTCATAATCCCACAACTGACAAATAAGATAATTACTTATTTCTTTTAACTTATCATTTTGAGATCTCTACAGTTTCCTTTCTCTTCTTAGCCTGTACCCTCAGAACTCTTTTTTTTTTTTTAACGTATTGTGGAAGATGTACACAATTATAGGTAACCTCAGAGTTTTTATTATTTGCAGTTCTCCCAGTTTTTTGCATAGCTAATTTATACATTTTCAAATTAAACGCATATTGTTTTAATATAATAGTTGATTACAGGAAAGCAGGAATTGATATAAAATTACATCTGAACCACAGTTTTCTCTTTTCTCTTTTCTATTGCCTGAAACCAGACGACAGTAAAGAGAGAGCGATCGGATGGTCTTGAGGTCAAAAGTTCAGAACCTGTAAAGCCAAATTTATGAGTCAAACTTATAAACTTGCCAAACCTTTTGGAAACATTATGCTATTTTGTGACTTATAAATTTGACACATATTTAAAATATAAAAATTCAAATGAGATTGTAATAGTTGAACTACAATCAAAACACACTAGAAAACTGAATGCAAATTCTTTAAAACATTGCTAATAATGCAGTGACATTTTGTTTTCATTCTCCACCTTCCCAGCAGGTATCATTATTTTGTATATCATTATTTTGATGCATCCTTTCAGTCCTGTGTATTTTTTGCTTCACACACTAATATGCAAAAAATGGTTTTAATATTTTACTTTAAAGTTTTGCTGTTGTATAATTGAACTCTATGCTTTTAAGATATAGCCATGATCTCTTAAAATTAATCATATTGCATCACATGAATATGAAATATGTTATTTATCCAGTTTCTTAAGAACATTTTTATTTGCTGTTACACATAAGTCTTTAATGAACATATGTCTATCATTTCTTCATAGATCATCTCTTCATTGAGTAATGCTCCTCTTTATTGTTATTGTTGCTTGTCATTTTAAACTTTTTGAAATATTGATATTTCTCCACCAATTTTGTATTGGCTATTGTTTGCCTGATGTATATTTCTCATTTTATTTTATTTTTTGTTTCATTTTTGTTTCAAGCATGTTTCTTATTTTTACCATACAGTTGAACTTTTCAAAATTCAAATTAATAGCCTTTTATAAATAGGTTATTTTAATCCCGTTTAAAAATCACCTATGACACATATTATGTTCTAGAATTTTTCAAAGCACTTTACATGTATTAATTCTTTGAACATTGAAAACCCTATGTGATAGGTCTTATTATTATTCCTGTACATAGAAGAGAAAAATTGATGCCCAGGAACATCCAAGTGTTTATTTGTGTGTTTTACTTCAATGTATTAGTGAAACTGATTTTCTATCTGCAGCAGTAATATAAAGTTCCATTTTTAATTAAATATTCATTTTATTTAAAGTAAAATATTAAGTATATTAGGAAGATGCTATTAAATGACTAAAATTTGGGAAATGTTAATTTATTTTTGTTAATTAGTAATAAAATTACATAAAGCCTTTAAATTAACAAAGGCTAGACATCTTAATTTAGAATGACTCATTTTATCTATTTGAAATAATGTTTTTACTTTGCTTAGAGTTTGGGGTTTTTTTTTTAACTTTGGACTTGTCTGATAATAATATTGACCAGCTTTCTTCTTGTTGACACTTGCCTGGTTTGTTCTTGTTCTTGTTTTACTTTGCTTTCTGTTTAAGGTGGGGAATGTGACTGGTGTCCTGCTGTGACGGACAAAGGAACAGTGCAATGGTTTTCTCTTGCCTCTGTTCTAAATCTCATCACCTGGCTGACAAAATTGATAGCAAGGTACAAAAATGTTCTCATTATTCAAAATACTTTTGCAAATTCTAATTTAGGATACCTCCCAGCCTGGGAGGTTACCAGATGGTTTCCTAGAGGAAGCTTAATGGAAAGTTTGGAGATACAGCCATAAAAGTCTCCCAGAAAGTAGAGTAAATATTCAAAGAGAAGAAAAATAAAAGAAGTAAATAAAATTAGAGAAACAGTTCAGTATGTCCAACATGTGAATAATGTAGGGGAAACATTAGAAAAAATGGAAGAAACCTTAAAAAATTCAAAAAAAATGTTGTAGAACTAGCAGATATGAACTAGCCAGAATGAGTTATGTCAGCAAGAAATGTTAGAATACCAAGGGCAAAGAGAAGAGACTGGAATCTTTCAGAGAGAAAAATAAATAACTCCCATACAAAGGATTAGAAATCCTTAGACTTCTCAATGACAATATCGGAAGCGAGACAAGAGCTGAATGATGTCTTCAAATTTTTGAAGGAAAATTATTTCCAGCTTTATATTCTGTCCCCAGAGAAATCAAGTGTGTGAATAGAATTAAAATGTTTTCACATGGTCAAGATCTCAAAAAATTTACTTCTCATCTACACTTTTCAAGAAAACGCCTCAAGTAAGTGCTCCACCATAACTAGGAGTAAACAAAGGAAGAGGAAATTACAAACTTAGAAAATAGGGTCTTCAACACAAGAGACACATGTGGCATATTGCCTGGATGAGGCTATATGGCTGTGCACTTACCATAGAGAGCAACCATCTCAGATGGAAGCAGGTCACAGCCTCCAGAATAGATTTACTCAAAAAGATAAAAGTGCTAATGCCTTGAATATATTGAGAAGGAATTTAGCTGACTGGCGGAGAGTTTGAGGGTTAAATTTATGGTAAGTCTTAGAAAGGTAACCAAAGGGAAAAAGCATGACAGTTATTATACCGACAAATAAAGATAGTTGTATTTTGCAGGAAAGGAAAAATAATCATTATCAAATTTGAATGGCCATAGTTATAATAAATCAAACGTTGAATATTGATCTAATTGAAATATTGATGTAACTACACTGAAAGGATGGGAAGATGGAAAGAATGTGAAGGTTTGGAGATATTCGGACATGGTGATGAAAAAACATTAATCTTCGTCTTCAGTATTGAGAAGTCATGATCTAATACCTAAAACCATAAACTGAAAACACAGAAACAAAAACCAAGAAGTAATCTTCAGAGATGTGGAAGTATATACCCAGGAACTGTGCAAGGATAAATGGCAGAGAGGTAGCAAGGGCGATGACTGTTTAGGTTGGATGTCTTGCAGAACTTTTTTTATTCCTAAGACTATGTGCATGTACAGAAACTTTGCAAAACACTAAAATTACCAACTAAAAAAGTTAACCAACCTCTCTCTCCATTCTCCAGAAAAAGATCAATTCCTCAATGTGCTGGATTCCATTCCCCCTCAAAGACAGTACCTACTCTTTTTCTTACTTCCTCCAGTTATTTCTCTTAATTGACCCATACTGTAAGTTAATATTGTAACTCTGCTGTCTCAGCTCTCATGTTAAAAACAAACAAAAGCTGCCCTGACTTTGCATCCCACTTCAACTCTCTCCTCATTTCCAGGACATATTTGATCACCATCTTCACTTCACTTCTCATTCTTTCTTCATCCTATTACAATCTGCCTTCAGTACATGTCACTCCATTGATACTGTCTTTCCCAGGGTCACCGTTGACCTGCGAGGTGCAAATACCATGCACAGTTAGTTTCCTATGTTTTCAGCAGCATTGACACAATTGACACCCCTTCTCCTTGGAAATACCTCTTTCTCGCTCTTTGAAATATCAAACTCTCCTTATTTCCCTCTCCCAAACTTCCACTTTGTTTCACTAGCTACTCCTTCACAGTGTTCTTTGACAGATTTTCACTTATAAATAGGGAAGGGCCTCAGGGCTCACTCCTAAATAGTCTTTCCTTTTTAATTCCTTTTAAAAAATGTAGTGGGACCTCGGCTACAGAGGAGTAAATACACTGACCTTGTGATATTTTATGGAGTATAAGATCCATTCTTGTTTTATTTAAATATTTCTTTTCTATTCCTATTTTCTATTCCTATTCTTACTCTCTTTTTTTATTTCAGTAGTTTTGGGGAAACAGGTGGTTTTTGGCTACATGGATAAGTTCTTTAGTGGTGATTTCTGAGATTTTGGTGCACCCACCACCTAAGCACTGTACACTGTACCTAATGTGTAGTTTTTCATCCCTCACCCCCTCCCATCCTTCCCCCTGAGTCCCCAAAGTCCTTTATATGGTTCTTATGACTTTGTGTCCTCATAGCTTAGCTTCGCTTAGCTTCTTATTCTCCTATACCCTTTCTCCTTTCAGACCCCTAGAAAACTATTATAATGTGTTTATTTTGTATCCTTTTGTTTAGATGTATTCCTGTAAAATTTGTACAGTTGTTTTGCGCAGTTTAAATTTTTATGTAAATGGTATTGAATTATGCATGCTATTCCCTTTGTTAATGATCTTCTCAATCAGTTATCTTTCCATAGGTGAGATCTTCATTCCCATGATTTTCAATACCATCTTTATGTTGATATACTGATGATGCCAAACTTATTTTTCCAACCTAGGTTTCTCCTAGCTCCAGATTTACATTTCCAACTGTGTGCTTAGTATCTCTGTTTATCTAACTCAATACTCACATCTCAAACTTAATATACCCTAAATGATAAATCTTAGTTGGCACCCCGCCCTAGTCTTTCATGCTCAGTAAACTACCACCAGTTAGTCAAGCTAGAAACCTGCGCGTCTTCCATGATTCCTGAACTCTGTCCCCTTTTCCCAAACATATGCCTACACTATGCCAAATTTACTACACTATGCAGATCCTGGTCATTTTACCACAAATTTATGTCTTGAATCCATTCACTTTCCTCTCTTTTTACTTTCACCAATATCTATTTGTTAATAAAACAAGTAAACTAATAAGCCGGGTAGTTTCCTAGAATAGTGAACACAATAAAGGAAACAAGATGTTTAGAGAATGATTGAGAGGTTGCTTCTTTTAGGTAAGGTGATCAAGCTAAGGATATCGTATCTTAGCTGAGAACTAAGCAATGAGAGCAAGCTCTACAGTGATAGAAGAGTATTCTAGGCAGACAGCTGCAAGTACAAAGGGCTTGGTTGAATGAATAAACAATTGTTGAGCAAGCTGATGTCGTCAAAGGGAGATAATATTCTGTCAATTTCAACAGTCTGAGAATGATGAAAACATCAGAGTAAATATTGTTTTAATTAATCCTTTGCTAAATTTTAATTTCTTTTTGTAAATTTTTATTATTTCCAATAACGCTGATTTGTTAAATATATAAATATGTGTAGAATAAAGTGGAAATATTCAGTGTCTGAGGTAAAGTATTCTCCTCTTGGAGTCATTCTATTGTAAAAGTGCCAGTTTTAGGGATTAACAAATAGCTGAATCCCAACGAGGATGAATTGCTTACTGCTATTGACACAAATTACTCTATAAATCCCTACTTATCCTACACGCTCAAGTTCTTCAGGCTCAGAGAATGGGGGAAGCTAGTCTATCAGTTCTTCTCTCCCTCAAGAATATCATCCAGAGAAAGAAGTGATTGTGATCTTGAACCTTCTTGAAGCTCCTCCAATGCAATGCTTTCTACCTGACTTTTAGGAGGAACAGCGGGATAAGTAGCCATGGTCAAAATTGTAAGTTTATAATAATTAAGCTTTGTTCAAGCTTTTGCTGCCCTTTCTCTTTCAGGCACTCTGGACTCTCATGTTATCCTTCAATTTCTAAAAGTCATCAGCTGGATCATTTCACTCAGATCTGTTTTCTCCTGCCTAAGCTGATACAAAAGTTGATTACCTCTTCCTTCCTCTTCCAACTCAAAGATCATCAAATCCAAATTATTCAGATGTTATTATAAAATGTAACTCTCCACAGACATGGAATCAACACATCAGTAGCAGATTGGATAAAGAAAATATGGTGCATATACACCATGGAATACTCTGCATCCATAAGAAAGCATGAGATCATGTCCTTTGCAGGAACATGGATGGAGCTGGAGGCCATTATCCTTAGCAAACTAACGCAGGAACAGAAAATCAAATACTGCATGTTCTCACTTATAAGTGGGACCTAAATTATGAGAACACACGGATACAAAGAGGGGAACGACAGACACTGGGGCCTACTTGAACGTGGAGGATGGGAGGAGGGAGAGGCTCAGAAAAAAATACCTATTTGGTACTAGGTTTAGTACCTAAGTGATGAAATAATCTGTACAACAAACCCCTGTGACACAAGTTTACCTATGTAACAAACCTGCAGATGTATCCCTGAACCTAAAAGTTAAGATAAAATAAAGTTAAAAAATAAAATATATCTATCAATTTAAGTTTCCTTTAGTTTGGATTGTCAAAAAAAATAAAAGCAACATGAGATATGAAAATTGGCACTTTTTTTTAGAGTAACAGTCATTTATTACTGACTCTCCCTGTAACAGAAATTGAGGACATTTCTGAGAGGTAATAACAAAATTATCCATTCTAAGAATGAACCGAGAAAACTGGGACTTACTATCAAAGTAATAATAATCATTATTTATCAGTTTATTAGCATATTGTTTACATGCTGCATAGATGTCGTGATTCATTATTAGTCTCTTTTATCTCAACTATTGACTTGACATAAAATTTTTTGGCCCATAAATGGAGAGTTATTTGACTCACCTGATAAGTGATGTAGAAACATCATAGAACAATAGTTATCAGCATCCTTATAGTCAGTTTTAATGTCATAAAACACTATTTTAGCCAGATTATTTGTGAGACGGTCACAATTTGTTATATATAGGAGCTAAAGTATCAACATTTGAAAATTATTTTAAAAATAAGTAAAGCAGGTGCAATACTTTTTTACTCAGATAATATAGTATTAATATGTGCACTTCTTTGAGTCAAAGAAAAAGGGTATGTGTCTAGCTATTAAGCAGAGAATTGTATGTAAACTTCAGATTGTATGTATCTGTGCCCAAACTGCTAATATTAGTACTTCCATGAGAGTTCACCTTTCAGATGAATAACATTTAAAATGAATGTGTCGTGTGTTGTGGAAAAGGGTTTTGAACTTCTAGGCTTAAAGAGAGCAAGTAGCCTGACGATCTCTAGTTTTGTCCCATATGGGCTATGTAGATACCGAAAGAAGAGCTATTCCTAAGATGGACCTCACTGATACTGCACACGGAGTGAGTGCTGAATCACCAGAAGCACAAGGCAGAAGCAAAAATAAATCTTCTCTAAAGCAATACACTGATGCCTGAAGCCTCAAACTACTTGCAAGTTGTTTTGTTTTTTTTTTTTTCAACTACCATTTTGAGCACTCAAAGTTTAAAATGCTCACAGGGAAATTAGATAACATAAGTATCTACAAAAGATAAATAACCATCAAAACAAAGCCACAGTAGAAATTATCAGACACAGACCATAAGACATTCATGTTTATTATGTTAAGTAATAAACATAAGCTTGAAGATTTTGACAAGGGTGCTGGAAACTAAAAATATTGTAGTATATATGAAAAAAAACAAATAAAAATTCCAGAACTAAAAATTTATAATAATCAAAGTTAGGAACATAATGGATTAGTTTATCAGCTGACTAGACAGCAGAAACAAGAACTGGGAAATTGAATAATACATTAAAATACATAATACATTAAAATAACTATCCATAGTGAAGCACAAAAGGACAAGCGATGAAAATACAGATAAAAGGATAAGAGACAAGGAAAGAAACCAATCTCTACTTAAGCAACCCAATGATTTCCTACTAGGATCTACAAAAATAAATTTTTATCTAGATACATCTTAGTGAAATAACAGAAAGCCAAAGACTCAAGTTAAAAGATAAAGATTAAAGACAAGACTGGATTTTAAAATGTTCAACAGAATGATGTTTACAAAGGCCACATAAGAATAAAGGAAAGTTGAAACCAAAAGGTTGGAAATGATATAATATGCATATGCTAACCAAATATAAAAGCTAATAGTAATATCAAGTAAACTCTGAGGCAAAAATAATTATTTGCTTCATAATAATAAAAGCTTTAGTTTACCAGTAATGGATAACAGCTTTAAATGTGGATTGTTCAATATAGATAGGAATACTGAAGAAATAGACAAATACCAATCACAGCATGAGATTAGTTAACATACCCTTTTCAGTAACTGACAAAACAAGCATACCAAAAGTTAGAGAGAGTACAAAAGTTTTGAGCACATGATTAATAAACTTGACCTAATGGATATGTGTGGGAAAATATATACACTAATTTCAGAAAATATATATATATATTTCAAGTACACACAAAGCATTTACACAAATTTACCACTTTATGGCCATACAGTTAGTCTTAACCAGTTTCACATGTTTGAAAATCTACAGCACTTATTAGCTGGCCTCACTGGAATTTTGCTAAAAACCAATAACAATAAGAAAACTAGGATGTCCCAGCATTTGGAACTTAAGAAATAAACCTCTATTCCACCCTGTACTGAAGGTACTAGCCAGCACAGAAGGGAATTATTCAATCAGTCAGTGGGGGAGGAGTTGGGGGGAGAGAGAGAGAGAGAAACTACCATGATTGTGGTGAAGAGAAAAATCCACCATTCCGTCAATAGGAAAGAAAGACAAAAAAGGAAGGAAGGGAGGGAGGGAGGGAAGGAAGAACAATCATTGTGATTGGGTTAAAAAAAAATCAAAAAAATTTGCAGACAAAATTAATAGAATTAATAACTTTTGCAGTGTTGCTGGATACAAGCTCACAAAATGGAAAATAATGTGTTTCTAAATACTATTAATAGTAGAAAATGAAATAAAAGATATTATTTGCAATAAAATTTAAAAAATCAATTACCTAAACATAATAATAAGGGACCAAACCTCTACAGGGAAAGAATATAACTTTGTAAGCCTTGGAGATGACAAATAGATGGTGGGGAGGGGCACATCATATTCTGATTGGAAAGACACAGTAGTCAAAATAGTTATTCTTTTCAGATAGATATATAACTTCAAAGCAATCCCAGTCAAAAATCCCAACAATGTTTTTATTTTAGGGTTTTAAAAATGGAATTAACAGACTGATTCTAAAACAGATGGAAATACAAAGCACCAAGAATAGCCAATAAATTATTAATGAAGGGCAAGGTGGGTGAATTGATCAAGACATTAAGTATTCTATTAAAGCTATTGTAATTTGGCGTTGGAACTGGCATTAGTATAGGCAGTATAGACTATATGGAATGAAATAGAATAGAAACCTAGAACAAGACCCACACATATATGAACACTGGACCTACACCGAAGGCAATGCGTGAAAAGGAAAGTCTTTTCATTTAGTGGTACTGGGAATATTGGGTATTCATTTGGAAAACAAATAAAATTTTAACATCTATATCACAGCATTCTAAAAACAAAAAAGCTAACTCCATGTTGATCATAGACCTAAAAAATGAAAGGCAAATTATAAGTATTTTAGAA
Organism: Macaca nemestrina; assembly: GCF_043159975.1. NCBI lineage: Eukaryota > Metazoa > Chordata > Mammalia > Primates > Cercopithecidae > Macaca > Macaca nemestrina. The sequence goes on along the minus strand of NC_092125.1, from coordinate 7,656,764 downwards.
GACAACATGGAAGAATATCCTCATGACCTCAAGGTTATAAAAAAAAAAAAAGTGATAAAACATGACATGAAAAACTCTAACCACAAGGGAAAAGAATGTATTAAATGAAGAATATTCTTTCATCAAAAGACACCACTAGGAAAGCGAAAAGGCAAGCCACAGAGTGAATGAAATGTTATTTGTGACATATATAAATACTAAAGTTCATATGCAATGGAACTCAAAAAAAAAAAAAACTTCCCACTGCCCCCGCCCCCCGCAAAATTAACACTATCTGTACAGAGGAAGAAAAATAAGTTGTGAATGAACAGGTAAAAATGTGCTCAACTTCACTAATAATCAAAGGACTGCAAATTAAAAGAATAATGAAATATAGAGCACATCTACCAGACCGGCAAAAATTAAAAATTCTTGGCAATACATACATTGGTGAGGATAGAGCGGAAGACAAATTGTACACATTGCATCAAGTAAAAGCTAATGCACTATTTGGAATGTAACTTTCGTTTATTCAGAAAGGTTAAAAATATGCATAAACATGGCTGGATGCAGTCGCTCACATCTGTAATCCCAGCACTTTGGGAGGCCGAGGCAGGTGGACCACTTGAGGCCAGGAGTTCAAGACCCGCCTAGTCAACATGGTGAAACCCCATCTTTACTAAAAAAATACAAAAATTAGCAAGGTGTGGTAGCAGGCACCTGTAATCCCAGCTACTCGGGAGGCTGAGGCAGGAGAATCACTTGAACCTGGGAGGCAGAGGTTGCAGTGAGCTGAGATTGCACCATTGCACTCCAGCCTGGGTGACAGAGTGAGACTGTGTCTCAAAAAAAACCCCCAAAACCAAAAAACAAACAAACAAAAAAGCACAAACAGCATATGAAACCTAGAGATACTCATACATATGTACATGACATTGTATACACAAGAGTGTTTATGGCAACACCATTGTTCATGATATTAAAAATTTGAAAACACCCCAAATGTCCATCAACAGTAGAATGAATAAATAATATATGACAATAAAAATGAATGAACTGGAAAAACATGCAACAACACAAATGGATCTTAAGAAATATAATATTGAGAAAAAGAAGCAAGTTATAAAAACATAAACAGTATAAGTTCATTTATAGGAAAGTTCAAAAAAGTCAACAGTAAACTGTTTTAGAGATGCATCTATGATAGTACAATTATATATAAAAGCAAAGGAAGTTGGTATGGCAGTTACCTCTATGAAGGAGGGGTGATTAACAAGGGGCACGTAGACTTCTGGGATTCTGGCAATGTTCTCTCTCTGCACCTAAATGGTAGTTACATGGATGCTTGCTTTACAGTAACTTATTATACTGTTCATTTGTGTGATAGTTCGTAATTTTTAAAATATTTTTGACAATGATACAGTTTTCTACGTATTGATATTGAAGAATTCTGAAGCTATATGTTGTACAGTGAGACATATGGTGTGGAAAAATTTTAAAATGAATGTTTAAAAGGAAAGGAAGGAAGGGAATGAGGGAGAGAGTGAGAGAAAGAGAGAGAAAAAAGGAGAGAGAGAGAGGGAGAAGATAGGAAACAAGGAAAGAACAAGAAAGACATAATCAACTTGTAGAAGATTACGGTAACCCACACACCAAAACAATTCTTGTCTTTGGGCAGGAGGAACAGGCGGCCAAGGGTCAAGGTTAGCAGGATTACTGTTCACTGTGTACTCTTTTGTGTCTTTTTAATTTCATACCGTGTTAATGTATTACCTATTCAAAATAAAAAAAATACCTAATCATGCTTATCCACAAGGGGTCACTATTGAATACCATTTAGCTCTAGTTCTAACAAGGGGAAAAAACGTTCTGAATTCTTTATGTGCTTAACAGGAAGTGAAGAAACAACTTCATTTATGTTCTTATTTTACTTTACACCACATCATGTTCCAGAAAACAATGGCAATTCGCAAATCATGCACAAAAGTATGACATTTAAAATGGAGTGAAAAAGACAAAACAGTGAATAGATAATATGAAGTCAGGAAAGAGTTTACAGAAGCATTGTGTCAGTCATCTCCCCTAGTGGTAATCATATTCTAAATTTTCGATTCTAAAATTAGATTCTAAATTTTCAAGCATCTGGGCTGGAGAAAAAAAAAAAGGGAAGTATGGTCAGTTACACAATTCAAAATGTTGATCAGGAGAATATGAAAACCTTGCAAAAACTTTTCCCTGGTAGAGCCTATTAAAAATAATCCATGAGGACCCTTTAGATGAAATTCTTGATTGGTCTTAATCACAAAAATGATCCACAGATGAATTATGAAGCCATGTCATCTTACTCTCTAAGGGAGGTATGAGATGTTTTTGGACTTCAGATGAGAAAGGTTCCATGCATGGTTAATCATGAATGAAAATGAAACTAAGAATATATGCTGTAGAAAAAGAAGAAGAAAAGCCATAAGACTGCTTAAAAATTTCCGTGTCTTACACAGAAGATAGAAAAAATAGAGTGTCTCCAATTGGATGGATTTTTTTAAAATTTGGTTATTGTAATGATTTTTTTTTTTTTAGAGCTGAGCTGAGTGTACTTTGGCCAACTAATGGGTTAATACTCTCAAGGGAAATTAGCCCTGACTAAACATTGCCGCTGGCTCATAAATGCACTGGGCTTTGGGTGGTATAAAAACTGAGAGAAATCAGTGTGTCAGAGAGACACAAATCAGTGTCCCTCAGTGACAGAAGCAACAATAATTGTGAAAAATACTTCAGCAGTTATGGACTCATCTGTCATTCAAAGGAAAAAAGTAGCTGTCATTGGTGGTGGCTTGGTAAGAATTTTCACATGGATTATTGTTGGTGGTGGTATTATGTTAACTATTATCACTCGTAATTATTATTCATCACCTCTACAAGTTGTTAATTTTCTTGTGAAAACTTATCTGATATTTAAATACAGCTTTTTAAATTTTTTTATTTTCATATATTTAATATAGTATGGGTTTTAATCTGTTCTTTTTCAGGAAAGGTATTTTATAGCCATTAAATACAAAGGTTTCTGTTTTCCCTCATCATTTTGGTTAAGGATTTGTTAAAAAGCAAAAATAATGCAAATCGAATTTGATTTTATCCCCAAATTGACTATGTTTTTAGGAACAGGAATTAGTCTTAATATTCATTTTAATAAAAACATTTGTCCCGCTTTGTTTAATAACTCAGTTAATGCTGTCTAATGAGAATAAAAGGGTCAAGAAACATGAAGCTAACGTCAAAGTATCATGCTGAATGTTCACTAGTTATATGAGTAATTGGGAATAAGATTATGTGGTTGCCTGACTTACTTGACTCTTCCAGTGGAGCACCTACGGCAGTGGAGTGTGGTGTTTACCTTTCACTGAGCAAGTGACGTAAAGGTGCTGGGACTTGCCCCACACCTAGCAAGACAGAAGGAGAGGTCCCTCTCTGCTTTCATAGTTATGGTGCCAAAGGTAGTTCTGTTTAACATGGGTCTGCTTCGATTTAACTTTGCTTTTTCCCCTCTCAGCAGAATTTCTGTTTCAGAATACAAACATCCCAATTAGTCAAGGTTAAATCATTTCCCTATCACCTTTGGTCAAATCATTTGGAGACTTTTAATTAATTCATTCATGTATCCACTCAACAAAAAAATTTATTGAAGGTGTAACACTGTTCTAGGCTGAATATAGATGGTATCTTTTATGCCACATATGTATTTATATAGTATATGCTAACTGTCTTTTGTTCTGCCTTCCTTAGTGTCTTTTCCCCAAAGTGCTAGAAAGTTCTTTGAACATTTACGATTCTAAATTTTCATTTAGAAATGCTATCACATGATGTGTCGGTCACTGGTTGGGACATGTGTTGTGACTGCTTCATACTAGGCTTGTGTCCAATTCTCTCCTATAAAAATGTTGCACAAAATAAGAATTAATGTGTTCAACAAAATCTTATTACTTACTATGTGCCAACATTGTTTTAGGTAGTAGGGATGCAAGGGTGAGAATTCCAGAGAAGAAAAAGACAAGGAAGAAGAAAACAAACAAGATAATTTCAGTTAAAGTGAAGCACTATGAAAGAAATGAAAACAGACTAATGCTGTAGAGAGTCGCTTTGAGAGTACCTGTCTAGAATGTGGTCAGGGACAGCTGCTCTGCTGGAGGGACATATTCAGCAGGGGCTGGAAACCTGAATGATCAGATAGGACTTACCACGTGAAGATCTTGAGAAAGAACATTTCAGGCAGAGGGAACAGCAGGAAGAGAAATTCTCGGGCAATAATGAGCTGCCCAAGTTCAAGGAGCAGAAAGAAAGGCAGGAACTGAACGAGGCCAGAGAAGAGTAGCTGATGAGGCCAGAGAAGCTGACAGAGCCAGATCTTGTAGGATCTTAGAGGTACAGGCAAGAAGATCAGATTTTGTTCAAATTACAATGGGAAGCTATTGGAGGATTTTAGGCAGGAAATTAAGTTGTGATTTTAGAAGGTCCCTTGGACCATTATGTGGAGAATGACTAGGAAAATTTTAAGAAGACAAGATAGACCAGTTAGGAGGCTGTTACTTTAGTTCAAGACTTGGACTAAAGTGGCAGCAGTGATGTCTCATTTTAAAAATTGTCTCTTAGAAATCCAAGGGAGAGATAACAAATATGTGATTGGATATATGGTTTTGGGGGGCATAAAATGTGGGTGTCATCCATGGATTTCTCCCTGAATAACATGAGATCATCATCATGTAACCACGTCATACATATGCTGGAAAATAGGAGACAAAAATTACTACTTGTGTATTAGGAAGCAACTAAAATTCCTCTGCGAAAGAATTCTATCCATCCCATTGCTCAGGTCCATGCTTAGGCATCATATTTGATTCCTTTTTTCATTTTATGCAAATGCTTATTCTTCTTTCACTCCATCAGTAAGCCTTGAGGCTCTATATCCAAAATACATTTAAATTCTAGCCCTTACAACCATCCTGGCCCAAGCCATTATCATCTCCCGTCCATATTCTTGCAACAACCTCCAAATTAGTCTCCCAGCTTTAACTCCTATTCCCTTATAGTCTGTACTACACACCACAGCCAGAAACACCTTTTTAAAACATGAGTCTGATCATTATCATGCCCTGCTTAAAATCTTCCAATGATCTCCCATTACAAATAAAAAAACCCCAAACTCTTTACCAAAGGTCCTGTCTGAACTGAGCCTATCTTCCTTTCTGACTTCACCCCTTTCCCTTTTTATTTTTTAATTTTATCTACTAGTATCAGAAATTACACACTTTGAGGTTTTATTTTTACCTGTTTCTTAAATATCTACTCCAACTAGGATATAAACTCTTACTGACCAATGTATTCCAGAGGCTGGAATTACGCCTAACATTATGTATTGGGTGGATGAATAAATGAGAGGAATGAGAAAACTTAATGATACAAAGGTGAAAAAATAATAACAGATGCATATTTGAATATTGAGAATATTATTTTTAAAAGTATTGACTAAATAGAGCAATTCAAGAAGGTTAATGTCTTTACATAGAGGACAAGATTACATTTTTGCCCATCTTCTTCTGTTTTTTTTTTTCCACCCTCCCTTCCCATCTCCTCCTTTCCATAAACCATATCCCAGTACCTTATACTGTCTAACACATTAAAGGCTCTCCCTTGGCCCCTAGAAAAAAAAGTAAGAGTTGAGAACCTTTACTTAGACATCCAAAAAATATAGTGAACTTCCCTCAATTCTTATCAGTGGTAGCCTACCGTGTCTAGTAACCTTGCCTAGTGAAAAGTCACCCTGAGAAGTTGTTCTTGCTCTGATGTAGTGATCGTCTGATCTTGGGTTAATCCAGTTGATTTCCTTTCTTTGAAGACACGTTCAGTCAAAGAGATCAACAAATCAGTAAAGAAACTCCTACTGAGAAACAAAAGGTAAAAGAAACTAAACCATAATCATAAACCAGGTAAAGTTTAAATATTGAAAAAAGAGTGGGAAAAGATATTAAAATAGCATTTCAAGAACATTGACCTAAATATTTAGAAAAACCACTGTATTGACCGATATTTTCCTCCTTGTGTGAATTACAACTCCCCTATCCCTTCTCCAGCCAATGGGATTACCTCCTGCTAGTTCCAGAAGGTAACTGCAGGAGAATCAACCTGTGAAGACTTCTCCTCTCTTTAAATGCCTACAGGGCTTTGTTTGCCATTATCAAATGCTGCCTTCTGCTAAAATTTTGTTATGCATAGTTTATTCCCCATAGAAGCTTTTTACTTCATAGATCTAAAGATTATTTTATCTTTGGCTCCTGCTACCTTTATAAAGGTTTCCCAGTGCCTTATAATGTGAACCACACTAAAATATTTTCTGTACATGAGTTCGATTTCAGAACAAAGTGGAGAATCAGTCTTTTAGAAGTTATGGGGAAATTTTTTAATGGTTTTTTTTAACACAATTATGGCATAAGGAATGTAGTCCTTTCAGAGAGTAACTTAAAAAAGGATTTGGAAAATAATCTCAATTTTGCAGGCTGGAAGGAGTTCTACAGGTGTAGCTTTTCAATTCTAGCACATCAGTTCAGGAAAAACCTACGTTACCAAAAAACTGCCTTACAAACTGCCTTACTTCATGTTAGAGTGATATGTTTTCCTTTCTTTATGAAGTGGGAGAGAAGCAGACAAGCCAGAGAAGTAAACAAAGGCCATGTAACCTAAACAGGTGTCCTTAATCCATGTCTGAATGCAGTCCTTGAGAGTCAGAAAATACTGCTTTTGATAACTATTTTCAGTGTTTACAGGTATGATGAAAGTGATCAGAGCAAAAAAGCACCATTTCAGTGACAGCTAAAGCTACTCAAGACCTCATTTTTTGACGGAAGCCAAGAGCCTTGGCTAAGAGTACTATTAAGCATTCCAGTCTCAGCTGCCTCCTGCTGTTGCAATGTATGTCGACTATTCTAGCATATATTTTGGAGATGTATTTTAGGATATCATTCAAATATTTCTTCTCTTCCTTTCTGCATAAAAGAAATCCCACCGTAGAGGGTTTTGTGATCTACTCTCCCTATGTTCGACCCAGCAAAGTTGTCCATTTAGTAGTATTTAGAGGGTGAGGAGATTTGTACATGTTTCGACTTATTGTTGATAATTGTGCCCTGCCCCCTGGAATTCAAGTCAAGTCAGTGGCCTCTGCTGATGAAATTGCCTTTGAGGCACTTTGACCTTGACTCTATGAGAGTTTATGTCTCACAGCTATAGATGTTAAATCCTGTTGTGGATTTATAGGCTCAAAATGGTCTTGATGCTAAACTGTCCCCAAATGGTGTTTCTGTTCTGTTCTCACGATTTTTCCACCTCACCCCTTACTTTTCACTCAGCTTCATGGGATGGAAACTGTTATTCAGTGAGGAGACTTGGAATAGCAGAGTTTGCAACCAGCTGGACGCTCAGGAAATCTTACCCTATGGGTCTTAATTTCTTCCTCTTGGGCTAAAACTAGATTGCTAGTCTTTTAATGCTAAGATTCTACTGCTTCTTTTTCACACCTTCTCGCTCACAGATCTCTAGCTTTGTTCTCAACCTACTCCTTTCTAAAAGCAGAAATCAAATGTCACCCAGAATTTTCACTTTCCCTGAAGTAAACATCCTCAGCACAGATGAACCATCAAATGGCTTATAATCCTGGGTTGAGGTCTACACAGAATTGGATTCAAGTGTATGCTTTTTATTTTTAGCAAATATTAATGAGCTACACCATGAAAAAGACCTAATTACTGTTAACCTTTATTGTTATTATTTTATCAATATGAAAATAAACTAAGCTCTATTCACTCTACTTTTGTTTTGATACCAAACCGGGCTTGTTCTGCCAGCATGCAGTAAGTCAGTTACTGAGATAACAAGTGTATTAGTCCGTTTTCATGCTGCTGATAAAGACCTACCTGAGACTGGGCAATTTATAAAGAAAAAGAGGTCTAATGGACTCACAGTTCCATGTGACTGGGGAGGCCTCACGATCATGGCAAAAGGCAAAAGGCATGTCTTACATGGTGGCAGGCAAGAGAGGGCGTGCAGGGGAACTCCCTTTTATAAAATCATCAGATTTCATGAGACTCATTCACTGTCACAAGAACAGCATGGGAAGGACCCAATCCCATGATTCAATTACCTCCCGCTGGGTCCCTCCCACAACACATGGGGATTATGGGAGCTACAATTCAAGATGAGATTTGGGTGGGGACACAGCCAAACCATATCAACAAGTTTTGCAGTAAAGAGAAGATTTTATTCACAGGACAGCCCAGCAAGGAGATGGAAGAACAGCTTTCAAATCCACCTCTCCGAAGATAGGGCTTAGAGATATTTATGGGGTAAAGAAGCGGAGTTGTTTAAGGTATGGGGAGAGGTGATTAGCAGTGGGGAAAATGAAGTAATAGGTGGTCTGAGCACACATAATCGAGGTTCACAAGTCTTCATAGGACACATGTTCAGAAAATGGTGGCATTAGCATGCTCTGAAGGTGAAGTTTTTGGCCTTCTGGTGTCAGAAAGTCAATTCTTGGGCATTTGTGCAGGCCCAGTTGAAGGGCCTGCAACTCTCTTCTTTCCTTCTTCTATCTGCTTTCTCATTCTCCTATTAGCCTTATTCCACGGTAATAAGGTCCAGGAGTCAATGGGGGAGGTGGAAAGAGGGTTGGTGGCCTCTCTCAAGTAGTTTAAACTGGATAAGAGCTGCCAGCCTAGTTCTTGAAAACAAAAAACAAAAAAACCCTTTAAGCAACCATTACCATAGTGACTTATGCCAGAGATGTTGTCTATGAGGAAGCTAGTGACAGATTAGATGTATATTGTTTGGCTACATGACTTTTAGCTCTATGGGCTTTGAGATCAACTAGAAGTAAGCAGTAAAAAGCAAGCAAGGCAGGCTAAGTTTGGTGGGCCTCACCATGTTAGCCCTGGGTTTCAGTTTTCTATTTCATAGGCTCTGAGCCTTCTTAAATATGAAAAACTCTCATTAGTGCCCCATATCTAGCACCTTCTTAAAACAGAGATGGAGTGGATTTCTTTGTGGCTGTGCGTTATAAATCCCACTCTCCCCTCAGGGAATTCATCCCTCAGAGATTCCTTCATTTGCTATCTGGTGAGAAGTATCTGGAATGGAACCAACAACTTTAGATAGCTCCAAACTTTGTTAAGTACCTGCAAAGAGTGTGTCTTTCGTTCCTTCTCATTTGGCCTATCCTCCTCCCAAATACTCTCAGATTATTTCCCTTCTGTCCATATTCACTCAGGCATTTATCTAGTCCTCTATCTGTCCACTCAAAGAAAAAACAAAAAGCAGCACCCTCATACACTGTTGATGGTAATCTAAGCTGGTATTTTTTTCCTGGAAAAGAACTTGAAAATATACACATCTGTAGTCTCACAAATATGGAGGATTTGGCCAGGCATGGTGGCTCATGCCTGTAATCCTAGCACTTTGGGAGGCCTAGGCGGGTAGATCACCTGAGCTCAGGAGTTCAAGACCAGCCTGGGCAACACGGTGAAAACTTGTTTCTACCAAAACACACAAAACATAAACCAAGTGTGGTGGCACGTGCCTGTATTCCCAGCTACTCAGGAGGCTGAGACAGGAGAATCACGTGAACCTGGGAGGTGGAGGTTGCAGTGAGCCCAGATCATGCCACTGCACTCCAGCCTGGGTGACAGAGCAAGACCCTGTCTCAAACAAACAAACAAACAAACAAACAAAAAAGGTCGGGGGCAGGGATTTGCAGAAAGCAGCAATAGCTACCTCACCCTTGAAGTTGACCTAAGCATGACATTGCATTCAGAGAAACAATTGGCCTTCAGCCAATGAGAAATTAAAAGCAAATAGAAACTAATGTGGGCTCTCAAAAACACCAAATCTGGAGTGTATTCAAAACTCGCAACAAAACCTTCTGAATAATCTTGCCCCACTCAATCTGAAACTTTTTCATGTGCTTTGCAGTTATTCCAAAAGCAAGACAAAAGAAGATGGAGCAGGCTCCTCTTACACTCTAGACCATCAACATTCTCTCCCCAGCTCACTTCAGACTCTCTTCTTTAGCGCTTTGTTTTCTCATTCCCCTGTTATCCTTACTCCATTCCCCCACTAGTAACAAGGCCCAGGAGCCAACGGGGCAGAGAGAAAGAGGGTGTTAGAGCTCAGGATTTGCCAGTGTTTCAATCCCTTTTATTCAAAATTGCCCTTTGGTGGCCATTTCATTAGTGAGATTTTATCAAAAGACATGTGTATGCGTCATACAATCATTTATAATGCTAAAGAATTAAAATAACTTGAGTATCCAAATATAAGCATACAATAAAATGTAAGGCAAGTATTAAATACTTTTTCTTCAGACATCTTTTGACATGGAAACGTATTTAGAGTACACTTTTTATTTTTTGAAAAAAATTATGAAAGAAAATATACAACCTGTTACCATTTTGAAAAGAAATGTCATGTATTTTACATACATAGAAAATGTTAATATTGGTTGCCACTGGTGGTAAAATTGTGAGAAATTACTCTTTTCTTCACATTTACCTGTATTTTCTAATTCATTAGAATTTGTGGTTTGTATCAGAGATAAAAAGATAGACAAAACACAAGCCATACAAATATTATTCCTCTCTGGGAATTTACTGCCTGGTGAAGTCAGACAAGACTATAAATAAATAATTCAAGGTACTTGAGACATTAAAACACATCTATACATATATATGTAAAATTACAGAAGAAAAGGCAAACAAGTCTTTTGGAGGAGTAGAGGTATCAGGAAAAACTACACTGAGGATATGAGTCTTAAAGGAAAGGTAGACATTTTCCAAAAACTGAAGGATAGTATTCAAAGGCATGGAAGAATAAAAGTGCATGGCATATTCAGAAAACATATAGTAAATTCAGTATGCCTATTACAGATGGTGCATGAGAATAGTGCATCATGAACTGGAGAAAGGTAGGGATCACATGTAAGAATCTATTATGTCATGTTGAAAATTTGGAATTTTATCCTGAAAAGATGAGGAGCTAATAAACAACAGTAAGACGAAAATACATCATTCAATGTCTGATTTAGAAGATAATTAGTGAGGCGGGGCGCGGTGGCTCACGCCTGTAATCCCAGCACTTTGGGAGGCCGAGGCGGGCAGATTATGAGGTCAGGAGATCGAGACCATCCTGGCTAACACAGTGAAACCCCGTCTCTACTAAAAATACAAAATATTAGCTGGGCGTGGTGGTGGGCACCTATAGTCCCAGCTACTTGGGAAGCTGAGGCAGGAGAATGGTGTGAACCCAGGAGGCAGAGCTTGCAGTGAGCAGAGATCACGCCACTGCTCTCCAGCCTGGGTGGTGACAGAGCGAGACTCCGTCTCAAAAAAAAAGAAGAAGAAAAAAAAAAAAGAAGAAGAAGATAATTAGTGATTGGGCATGATGGCTCATGTCTATAATACCAGCACTTTGGGAGGCTGAGGCAGAAGGATCACATGAGCCCAGGGTTTTGAGACCAACCTTGGCAACATAGCAAGATCCTGTCTCTACAAAAATTTAAAAAATTAGCCAGGCATAGCAGCACACCTGTAATCACAGCTATTTGGGAGGCCAAGGCAGGAGATCACTTGAGCCCAGGACTTCAAGGTTGCAGTAAACTATGATCCCAGCCTTGTATGCCTGCCTGGGTGACAGAACAAGACCCTGTCTAAAAAGGAAAAAAAAAAAGATGACTAGTTCTAGTGCAGAGTGCAGACTGAATGCATAGAGACTGGGAAAGAGGGTTATTAGAAAACTGTTGCAGTAGCCTGGTAAAAGCTAATGAGGGACCCATGTAAGGACAGAGCTGTGGGTGGCAGAAGATCTGTTGTGAGAGAGACTGAAGAGGAACAATCAGTAGGACATATTGCCTAATTTCATGTACACTAGTAGGTAGAGATGGGTGTTAAATGTTCACCGAGCTATCCTGGTTGGGTGAATTAGTGAGTGCAATTGCTAGTCTCTAAGATATGAAATATATAAGGAGGAAGAAAGTTTATGGAATACAGAATACAGAAGAAGGAGAAAGAGAGGGTTGAGGAATGGGAATAAGTCAAATTTTAGCTATGTTGAGAGGGAGATGCCTATAGACAGGTTCAGTAGTCACAGATGGAGTTCAGGACAAAGATCAAGACTAGAGTAAGTCATAAATTTTCTTAAGAGCACTCATGGAATGTGAGTCATTCACCTTCTCATAAGAGGGAAAATCAAGACCACTGCTTGGCTTTAAAGACCAATTCCAGATGACACAGATTAGAGAACTCAGAGTAAGGATAAAATAATAAAACAATATTTGGCATAACATATGCACTTCTGGAAGATGTAATAGTTACTAACAAAGTATGAAGACACTTTGATGTGCTTATTGCATTGTAAGTAGAGTTAACAGTCTGATTCTTCTCATTGCATTGATATACCCAAAGATCAATTTCTTGAGACAGTAAACTATAGTTTCATGACCAAATATGGATTTCAAAAACTATTAGCAAGTTTTTTAAAAGTCAGATAGACAGAAAACTCAGAAACATTCATGATTCTTAAGGATTAGGGAAGGTGTTATATGCTTCATCAAGTCAAAAGTAGTTGACACATGTTTAATATTGCACTATCAGATTAATTTCAAACACATTATATGAAAAGACATAAAATGTATGGAAGTTTTATAATCCTGTTTCCCCTTCGTGTTTTATTTGTTGTTGTTGCGTATCAGTTCAATGTAAGATTCAAGGGTCAACATTTATCAATTTAAATGGTTTACCGTTTTCTCATGATCACTGGCTACTTGAACAATTGCTGCTACAGGGGTCACATGGGAACTGACAGAAAACCTAAGCAACGGAAGACAGGAGAAGCATACCTCACCATTTACAGAAAGGAAATATTCAAATAGTATTTTTAAGTGGTAGGTTAGGCATCCCTTTAATGGACCGAGATGGGGTCAAAAGCACACGACCTGTAAATAAGGAAGTATGAAGAGACAGAAGAAGAAAGTGGAGAAGCGAGAGAATGACAAATTGGGTAAATCCGTAATTGTGTAACCAAGGAATGTCCTCAGAGTCTTGTACACACAAACAGACTAGACTGGTTATTCATAAAATGTTTAATTTGCAAAATTATTTTGTGAGCAAACATCTCACTCTTGTGAACGTTTAGTGTTTCAAAACAAACACAGAAACTTTTCATAATTGTTCGTGTCCTTACTGGGAACTGTCCTGTCTCTATTAAGGTTTTACCCTCAGAACCAGAATCAAAAAATCTGTTTTATTTCTCTCAGCTGTCTAACTCTGTCCAATTTCTTCTCTCATGTGCCATCCTCCTTGACTATTTATGTTCAGGAATCCAGCTGTGCCTTAACCAAGAGTTTGTGGTGGGCTTAGCAAGCTTTACACACCACATTTCCTTTCCACTTATATATTTGTGTCTTAGTCCTTCTTGCCAGCATAACAACTCAAGATGGCACTGACAGTTATTCCCAATTAAGCACTTTTTACAGAAAGTGAGAGGGGAAAGAAAATTACAGTCTGAAAGCTTTATTGTTAGCCACACACATTACTACCTCTTCCGGCTGAACCGACATAACACCTACCAATGTATTTTTTCCTTAAATTTATTTGAACTTCAGTTACACAGAATTGGGATCATATTCATACAAGCTTTTATTACACACTATTATGACGGGTCTTGGAGAAAACACTTTTACTTCTTTGTTTGTTTATTAATAATAATAATAGTAAGCACTCATGAATCTACTACTCAACACAAGAAGTGGTAGATTGCTCTGTACTTCTCCCCCACCCATTAGAAGCATTATGCCAAATCTTATTTATCACTCCTTTGCCTTTTTATATATCATTTTATCATATATTATTTACATATTTATCTCATATATACATGTACATATAAATACTAGCTATGTGTTTAAAAAATTATATATTTGCATATATCTATAGTTTAGTCCTGATTATTTTTATTTTGTATCATGCGGTATAAAATCATCTGAGTCTTATTTTTTCACATATAGTATTGCTAATATATTCATATCATATTTCATTGTGTGGATATGCCATAATGTGTTCATCCATTCCTCTCTGATAGTCATTTGGGCTATTTCCAGCTTTTTTACTTGTCTGTTTTAGCTATGAAAGGCACTACATTGAACAGCCTGGCACATGTCACCTGACATACATATAGCAAAAGTTTCTCTTGTGTATATGCCTTTAAGAGGAATTGCTGATTTGTTCAATATGTGAATATTCAACTTGAAAAGATAATTACAAGCCATGTGTAAGAGATCCCATTAGGCCTTATCCTCTCTAGCACTTAATATTTTCATGAGCCTAAGTTAGATTTAATCTTACTGTGCCCACACTACCTGAGATCCCTTATTCTCCCATAAAAACCATTAATACATGTTCAACTGGCAAACACATAAGTGTTGGAAAGGTATGAATTGGCACCTTCCAACCTTAGAATGATTGAGGCAGAATCTCCACCCAGGTTATCCCTCCTTTTCTGAGATCCTGCAATCAATTTTCATCAAAGAAAAGGAACATAACAAACCCATGCAACCAGACCATTGGCCCATCATTGGCTTGGAGCTGATCCTTTTCCACCACGGTTACTGAGAGCTTTGTTTGCAGCATTATATATTGTAGCTCCTTTACTGTGGTTGAATTTTTAGGAGATGGGTGAATGGATTTCTTGCTTCTGAATCTCAGTCTCTCTCCTTTTAGGCCATTTCCCTACATTAGATTTTCACTGATCACTTGATGTTTAGATTGTGGCTTTAGCATCCTACTTGCCTTCCTCCCTACCTGTTTTCTCAGTAAGAGAGATTCATTTCTATTAGGCTGATGCAAAAGTAATTGTGGTGAATGGTAAAAACTGCGATTCCTTTTGCACCAATCTAATAAATGAACCTCCTGTGTCTTCATTCCAACTCTCCTGACCCTGTTGTCTTTTGTGATAATTGACTTCCTAAAAGAAAGAAGCAGAAACTTCTGGACCAGTTAAGGACTATGCTTGAAAATAACTCAAGGGTAATTTCTACTGCATTTGTTTTGGTCAAAGCGATCACAGGCCCTTCTAGATTTAAGAGATTGTAGAAATAAACCCCATGTGTTGATGAAGGAGTATCAAGATCACACTGGAGAACAGTATGTAGGATAAGGGATATCATCATGACCATCTTTGAAAAATACAATTTGCCACAATCGTCAAGGCAAAAAATAATCTTTTTCATGTGTGTTTTCTAGGACCTCACTTATTCTTTTCGTTCTTTACATTGATTTTTACCTGTGAGCCCAGAACTATTTTGCAAGGGGTCTGTGAAATAACATGCATACAAAATTTTGAGTAAGTAGGATAAAATAATATGACTTAAACACATAATTATTTTTAAAGTATATGTAGATGATTTGTGATGAAATTTATTATATGTTTTTAAATAATACATGTTAGAAATTCAAATAATATAAAAGAATCTGCAAATTTTTAATGTAAGAAGTGGGCTTCCATACTCAAACGTGGTTCATTAAGCATTGATACGTTTTTATGTTTGTCTCTTTTTACTAAATAGGGTGTTTACTGGGCACAAGGACTTATCCTGGTAACCTTTGACTCCCTAAAATTTAGCAGATTAAGTTATATTTAGTAGGTGCTCAATAAATTTTGGCTTCACTTGGTTACAAATTTTACTTAAAAATGTAATCTCTACCATTATTTTTACACTGAACAAATACATATAAAGCACTTACTATGTTACAAACACAATGGTAGATGCTAGGAATAAAATGGTGAGCAAAATCTGTTGATAGCTTAAAAGGATAGACAGATATTGATTACAGAAGCACTCTAAAGATGTAAATTTTCCATTGTGGTAAGCTCTTTGTATTAGTATGCTAGGCTTGCCAAAATGAATTACCACAAACCGGGTAGCTCAAGAAACAGAAATGTATTGTCTCACAGTTCTGGTGCTAGAAGTCCAAAATCAAGGTGTCGGCAGGGTTGGTTCCTTCCGAGAGCTATGAGGGAAAGATCTGTTCCAGGTCCCTCTCCATGGCTTGTAGATGGAAGTCTTCTCTCTGTGTCTCTTCACATCATCTTTCCTCAATGCATGTCTGATTCCCCTTTTTATAAAGACACAAGTCATATTGGACTAAGGCCCACCCTAATGATATCATCTTAACTTGATTACCTATATTAGGATCCTATCTCCAAATAATGTCACATTCTTACAGTACTGGGGGTTAGGACTTGAACATATGAAGTTGGAAGGATGCAATTTACCCCAAAGATAAAGTTCAAAGCACTGTGA
Source organism: Macaca nemestrina (assembly GCF_043159975.1). Classification (NCBI taxonomy): domain Eukaryota; kingdom Metazoa; phylum Chordata; class Mammalia; order Primates; family Cercopithecidae; genus Macaca; species Macaca nemestrina. The sequence goes on along the minus strand of NC_092125.1, from coordinate 7,640,401 downwards.
GAACTCATAGTTGTGAGATTTGAGGTAGGGTGGCCCAGGAAGTCTTTTTTTAGGGAGTGAAACTGAGTGGAGACCTGGAGGATGAATGGAAGTTTACTATGTAAAGAGGAAAGATAACATTTCTGGCCATGGATATAATACACGCTAAACCCCTCAGTGAAGGGCAGTATGGTGAATACAATGGCTAAAAGAAAGATAGCAAGGCTGGGGCAGAAGGGTGACATGATTAGATTTGTATATTTTAAAACATGGGGAAAATCTGAGGCCTATGGTGATGTCATTTTTTTTCCAGAGAGGATTTATGTTTGTTTCTTTTGGGTGGCTGTGATTACCAGTAATCAAAAATTAATGCAATCTGATCAGGACTAGAGATGATTTCCAGACAGGCCCTTGGACTACTGGTTTCCTTCCAGTTTGTCCTTCTCCTGGGATGTACCTGTTTAGGGTCCTGATCTAAAACCTAAGGGGTTTATCAGAACCTGCCCTCCTGAGCAAGGGGTGTGGGAGTGTCCCAGACTCCAAATATTGTACTTCTAGTTTCATGAGTCTGTCAAAAATTCTACTAAAGTCCTCAGCCTCTCTTGCATTCGTAGATGCCTATAGGCATGGCTCCAAATGCCAAGTTCATCTCTCTGCATCTCCTTTTCCTCTCAGTAGAGGTATTAGTTCAAATGACCTATTACACCATCACCCTAAATGACTGCTTGTGGAAAATAAATTGGAAAGAGGCAAGATAAATGCTGGTAGAATCACAGAAAATTTGATATTAGTCAAGCATAATGATTCCAATAACTAGAGGCAGAAAGGTGAAAATGAAAAGAGATGAGTAGATGGAAAAACATTTTTAGGTAGAATTGGCAGAACTGGGAGTGGAGTATCAAGGAGAAACGGTGACTCCTAGCTTTCTAGTTTGTGCAACTGGATGGATGGCATATCATTCACTTACATAGGGAATATGTGGAGAGAACTGATGAGATGGGAGGGGATGATTCCAAGTTTCAATTAGGATCTGTTGATTTTGAGGTGCTTTGAGATATACCACAAGCTATATCACTTAAATATTTGTATGCATGAGCTCGAAAAACAGATCTGGATAGGAGATATAAATTTTCATATCATCATGGATGGAGAAGACAGACTTGGATGGAGATTTGAGAAACTCCAATATTTGTCTGTCTTTGCAATGGCGAAAGAGGAAAAGTGGGACTGGCCAGAGATGTATGAAGAAAACCAGAAAATGAGAGAAGGTTAGTGTTTCCAGAACGTCTAGTTAACAGTATTGATTACTGTTGAAAATTCAAGTATGACAATTATATACAGATGACTTTACCAAATATAAGTTGCTAGTGATGAGGTAGTAAACTACGACAACCTATATAAAGCTACTGGGAAGACAACACTATAAAGCTTTAAGAAGACAATAGATCAGAAAAAATTCTTTATGATCTCAGAATAGGCAAAGATCTCTTGAACAAGACATTTGTAATTGCATTAAAAATAAAATGACAATTGTAATTGCATTAATAATAAAAGATGGCTGAATATGGTTACATTAAAATAAACAGCTTCTCATCCTCAAAATAGACTATAGCATTTAAGAAGCAAAGCACAGAATGGAAGAAGATATTTTTCATGTTTAAAAATGACAAAGACTCTATATTCAGACTCTATGAACAACTAAAAAAAGAAAAGAAAAAAGAAAAAGAAAGAAAAGAAAAAAGATAGGCAATCCAGTAGAAAATGGGCAAAAGACCTAAACAGATGCTTGGTAAAAGAGGAGATCCAAACAGCCAATCAATATACGAAAAAGTGCTCACTGCACTCCAGCCTCAGTGACAGAGCGAAACTCTGTCTCAAAACAAAACAAAACAAAACAAAAGTGCTCAACTTCCCTAGTAATTAAGCATATGCAAATTAAAACTACATTCCTCTCCGACTTACCAGGTTGCACCCTCCCACTCCACAATAATGAAAAGTTTGAGAACATCAAGTGCTGGCAAAGATAAATTCTGAGAAGCTGCTGGTGGGAAAACACATTACGAACAAATTTTGAAACAGTTTGGCATCATAAAAGTAAAGGCACATAAACTTTTGACCGGATATTCCATTTCCATGCATAGAACCCTCGAAAAAAATATCATCATATATGTACCAGAATTCCTGCACACAAAAAAATGTTCTTTGAAGCATTGTTAACATATTCCCAGACCAGAAACAACTGAAGTGTCCTTTGACAGTAGAATGGATGATCTGTGATCTTTCATGTAATGAAGAATCATACGGTAATAAAAAAAATGGATGACCTTAAGTTTACATGTAATCATGTAAATGAATCCCATAATGTTGCCTTAAAGAAGCAAGATGCAAAAACAAACCACACACACACACACACACACACACACACACACACACACGGTAATTCTAACTATATGGTTAAAAAATGGGTAAATGGCTGAGCACAGTGGCTCATGCCTATAATTCTAGCACTTTGAGAGGCCAAGGTGGGAGAATCACTTGAGCCCACAAGTTTGAGACCAGCCTGGGCAGTATAGTGAGACCCCATCTCTAAAAAAAAAAACTTTAAAAAATTTTAATGGGTAAAATTAAAGTATATTGCTTAGAAATATGTACACCTAAAGGCTAAAATATAAAAAAGCAAGAATGGGTTATTACAAAAGTCAGAATAATATTTACCTCTTTGTGAGAGGAAGGGGACTACAACTGGGGAGGAGGTGAGGGGAGTTTTGGAGGAATGACGCTATTCTACTTTTTGACCAGAGTAGTGGTTATAACGGATGTAAGGTTATAAAGAATTGCTTTCTAATTATTCTGTAAGCTATATATGTTTTATGTTCTTTCTGTTTGAAAATTATCTCACTATAAAAAAGTAAAAAAAAAAAGACTTCTAAAATTGTATTACTTAATCTTGAATAATATTGCTATTTTTGCCACTGATGCTTTTCAGCAGAAATTGAGTAAATCAATGTGATAAATGAGGCTAGTAAAATATGACCACACATGATGTGAGGCTAGTAAAATATAGCCACACATGATGCTTCATTTTGCTGCTAAAAATTCCCTATATTTGTGGAATCAGATAAATATTTAATTTTTTTTTGTTAATTTCTAGGTCGGCTCATTACAAGCATGCTTTCTTGCAAAGAGGAATTTCCAGATTGATGTATATGAAGCTAGGGAAGGTACGTCCATAGTGAAAAATGCAGGATGAAGGCTTGGCATGGTGGCTCCTGGCACTGTGGGAGGCCAGGGCAGGTGGATCGCTTGAGGCCAGGAGTTTGAGACCAGCCTGGGCAACATGGCAAAACTCCATCTCTACAAAAAATACAATAATTAGCTTGGTGTGGTGGTGTGTGGTAGGAGGATTGCTTGAACCCAGGAGGCGGAGGTTGCAATGAGGCAAGATTGTGCCACTGTGCTCCAGCGTGGCGGAAGGAAGGAAGGAAGGAAGGAAGGAAGGAAGGAAGGAAGGAAGGAAGGAAGGAAAAAAGAAAGAGAAAGAAAGAAAGAAGGAAGGAAGGAAGGAAGGAAGGAAGGAAGGAAGGAAGGGAAAGAATGGAAGGAGGGAAGGAAGGAGGGAAGGAAGGAAGGAAGGAAGGAAGGAAGGAAGGAAGGAAGGAAGGAAGGAAGGAAGGAAGGAAGGAAGGGAGAGAAAGAATTAATTGCAGGATGTGGTTCTAATTCTTTGACTTATTTTTCTTTAGATTTTCTGAACTTAAAAAGTTTCTTTAATAAAACAATTTTTTTAGAAAAACTAGTTTTTTTAAAAAAACACCAACTATCTAAATTTAATTTAATATAAATTTACTGCTGTTAGCATTTTCTTTAGAAGAATTAAGAAGGTCTTTAATTTGGTTCTGAATGAACCAATTGTTCAGGTGCGGTAATTTTGCTTATCCTGGACTAGGATATAAAGAGTGTATAACATGGAGTCTGCTTCCAATGTCTCAGATCCTCGAGTGGCTGACTTCACACGTGGAAGAAGCATTAACTTAGCCCTTTCTCATAGAGGACGACAAGCCTTGAAAGCTGTTGGCCTGGAAGATCAGGTACTTAATGTATCTTTCTTATAGAAGATAATACCTGGTATTTTTCAACAATTGCGTGGATTTGATTTCATCCTGGCTTAAAAAGTACCATTTAATACCAAGAATCTCTGCATGAAAACTCATTCTACTAAAGCTTTTAATATTTGAAATTTGGCAAGAGGGTGAACATTGGACACTTGAAGCACCCGAGGGGGCCCCTGCAACCGGATGATTGCTTCCGATACTGGGTTCTCAACAGGATGGTGCATCAATGCCTGTAGAAAGTGAGAGTCAAGATGGCATCCAGGATAAGAGGAGCCAAATTCCTTTTTTTTCCCAATTGCACAGGCCCATAATCTCTTATCCACAATTTTACACTCCAAAAAACTCTGAAAACAGAAAGCTTCTCGTCACTCATTGAGTAGCAAAACCTGACCTGACATGAGACTCTTTGTAGTCTTTTAAAAATCTCATTTAGCAGAAATATGTTTTGCTACAGAAATTTTGTGTTCGATTATGGGATGGGTTTATGTGATATCAGCATATGGGTACTACACTACTTTTTAAAATTGAAAAATTCTGAATTCTGAAACCATGAAGCCCCATGGGTTTGGATAAAGAATGGTGGGCCGATAGCAGATTTTCATCATATGAGCTTAATGTTGTCGACCTTTTCACTGTCTACGTGTAGCTTGGTAATATACACAGATGTGATATATGTATTTTTCTTGATACTACTTTCAGTGACAATGTGTCTTTGAGCTGATAATACAAGTAAATATGAGTGTTATTTGCATTCCTATTATTTTCTCCCAGATAGCAGCAGCCATGTGTAAGAAAACACTTTGCATTGAATGTTAGGAGCCCTGGGTTTTACTCCTTATAATCTCCCTTTTTGTCATGATGGGAAAATCACTTAACCTCTGTAACAACAAATCACTTTCCTCAATCTGTGATATTTGATTTAGATCAGATAAATTTTAAGCCAGTTCTAAGATCTAAGATTAAAAAAAAAACTAAAAGCTTCATGATCACCATTTTCATTGAAGGAGTTTCTACCACGTTGGGCTTCTATGGCCTTTCACAATTTTTAAAATGTCTTGGAGAATACTTGAAATTACATTTAAAAATCAACTTCTATCTTTCTCGCATAATGCCATGTTACTGTCAGTGAACTCAATATTTCTGGTTTCATTTCAGATTGTATCCCAAGGTATTCCCATGAGAGCAAGAATGATCCACTCTCTTTCAGGAAAAAAGTCTGCAGTTCCCTATGGGACAAAGTCTCAGGTAGGTTTACCCCAGAGATCATTGTTCGTGCACTGATTATAAGGAAGTCAACGTCTGGAACTTGCCTCTTGCTTGATGGCCCCTCTCTCTCCAGTCCTATCTCTTACATTGCTTGGCTTAGTCTAGACCCCAGGAATACAATACTAGTTAGCAAGTTTATTCAGAGGAGATGCTCAAAACAAGCCCCAGATCAGAATAAACATTCAAAAAGAATTAGCTGTTACTGTTCTTATTGTGCCGTTTCTTGCCTTTGTGCTGCCCTGCTACCTGGGACACCCTTTCCCTCTTTTCTCCTTTTCAATTAGATGGAGAAGATGACTATCTTATTTGTCGTCAAACATAATGTACAAGAACAATCTAGAAGCTTTCATGATGTTGTTGCCCTTCCCTAACTCACCCTCTTTCTCAAAATTGGGCTTATAATAGAATATATAGAATGATCCAGAAATGCTTTCGGTACTACACGATTTCTGAAACAACAGAGGCCAGATGAAGATGGAGAGTTTATGAAAGCAGACTTATTATCCTGCTGTGTGCTTTCCTTATCTTTCACACAGTAACACACAGAACAGGGGGAAATCTGTATTTCATCTAATTAGACCTTCTGATTCTGTTCTTGAGAGATAATGAATGCACCAAACATCCATCGACAAGAGGAAAACTCCAACTTGCTTTATTTTTATCCAGCTATGCCTCCTTTTACGAAGTGCAGAGTCTGAGTGAGATTCATATTCTTCGAAGTCTCTGACCCTCAGCAGAGCTCTCATTGAAAGTAGACCTGTGCTTCTCAAACTCACCTGGGATCCTGTTAAAATGCAGAGTCTGACTCATTAGGACTGGGGTGGAGGCGGAGGTTCTACAATTCTAACCAGCTTCCGGGTGTTTATTTGTTTCACTGAGTTGAGAGTGAAATCAACGCAATCCTCTCACTGTTCACTTGTATTAACAAGGAACGTCCGGAGGAAGGCCAAGTCACCATAGCAGTCCCCGCTTCAGAGACTGAACCGGTAATGTATCCATAGATAAGATACGGTTCAGGTATCAGAAAAGCTAAATGAGGAGAGGGACTTGGACCTGACACCATCACCCCCACCACCGTGTCTGTGTGTGTGTGTGTGTGTGAGCGAGAGAGACAGTGTGCATACATTCCCCAAGAGAGTGAACGTGTTGGTGTGAGTTCCCATTTTGCGGCCTTCAATGCATTACAAGGAGGAAACGGCCCCTCCCGCATCATTCCTGCTACTTCTCAATTCTTAAGAATTGAGTTTATGCAAAATTTACAGGGGCCCCACATACTTCAGTTTTTCTTTATCGTCACTTTTATATCTCAGTCAAATATGGCGGCCTCCTTGCCCTTTAAGAACTGCATAAAATTGCTTTACCTGGTCAGTTCCACAGCCCGTGGGAGCACAACGCCATTCCCATGACTCTGGGATTTCTTCACATCCCCGGGGAGCCCACCTTCTCTTGGCCTCGCAAAGTGTTACGATTATAGGCGTGACCGGGCGCGGTGGCTCAAGCCTGTAATCCCGGCACTTTGGGAGGCCGAGGCGGGCGGATCATAAGGTCGGAAGATCGAGACCATCTGGCCAATATGGTGAAACCCCGTCTCTACTAAAAATACAAAAAACCAGCCGGGCGAGGTGGCGGCGCCTGTAGTCCCAGCTACACGGGAGGCTGAGGCAGGAGAATGGCGGGAACCCGGGAGGCGGAGCTTGCAGTGAGCCGAGATCGAGCCACTGCACTCCAGCCTGGGCGACAGAGCGAGTCTCTGTTTCAACAAAAAAAAAGAAAAAAGAAAGAAAGAAAGGGACACTCTGGTGTTCCTGCAGGGCTGACAAGTCTATCAGTTCCCAGTTGACTGAGGTGGAAAGAAAATATCTTCCCCATGTAAATTAATCTTCATAATTTGGGCCAAGCACGGTGGCTGACACCTGTAATCCCAGAACTTTGGGAGGCCAAGGTAGATGGATTGTTTGAGCCCAGGAGTTCAAAACCAGCCTGGGCAACATGGCAAGACCCTGTATCTACATAAAAAATTTAAAAATTAGCCGGGCATGGTGGTGGGCACCTGTAGTCTCAGCTACTTGGGAGACTAAGGTGGGAAGATCGCTTGAGCCCGGGAGGTTGAGGCTGCAGTAAGCCATGATCAAGCCACCACACTCCAGCCTGGGCAACAGCAAGACCCTGTCTCAAAAATTAAAAAAAAAAAAAAAAAAATTAAAAATTAAAAAACCTTTATAATTTGAATGTTTCCTAACATAATTTAAATGACAAGTTTGATTTCTGTCGAAATACAGTCTATTAATAACTTAGCTTTGAGGAAGAGAATGAAGATGTTTCTGTTCATTTTAAATTATACAAAGACAGGAATTTCTTCTTCAGTCATTGCCACTGACCAAGTTATTTTTACACTAAGTATAGATTTAGCTGTTAATGTATACTTCTATTTTTGGATGAGGTGAAGATTCATAAATTAGTATATATGTGTTAAAAATATTTGTTATGTCCCATAATTTGGGAAATTATATGCTTTAAAATTTTAAAGAATAGATTCACCATGAATTACCAGCTTGCATTATGACTTTAATGGGCCCCAAGTGGCACTTTGGCCTCCATGGGCTCCTTTTCTAGAAAAATAATAAATATTAAAAATTAGATTTTATGGGTTCATTGGTATAAAGATTAATAAAATCCATGCTGGATTTATTATTACATATTTGTTATTATATAATACTTAACATTTTTCTTTTTTTCCTTTTATTTCTTTATTCCTTTCTTTTTTTTTTTTTTTTTTTTTTTTGAGATAGAGTCTTACTCTGTCATCCAGGCTGAAGTGCAGTGGCATGATCTTGGCTCACCGCAACTTCTGCCTCTCGGGTTCAAGCAGTTCTTCTGCCTCAGCTTCCTGTGACTACAGGCACGTGCCACCACGCCCAGCTAATTTTTGTATTTTTAGTAGAGACGGGGTTTTGCCATGTTGGCCAGGTTGGTCTTAAACTCCTGACCTCAATTGATCGGCCAGGTTGGTCTTAAACTCCTGACCTCAATTGATCGGCCTGCCTCAGCCTCCCAAAGTGCTGGGATTACAGGGATGAGCCACCATGCCCGGCCACTTTTTTCCTTCTGATTTAAAAATAAACTAAAATCAAAACATTTTTATAATACTTTTAAGAGTCCTTAAAAATGTTTTGATTTAGTTTATTTTTAAATCAGTAGGAAAAAAGTGGCCTGGTGATGTGGCTCATCCCTGTAATCCCAGCACTTTGGGTGGCCATGGTCGGTGGATCACCTGAGGTTAGGAGTTCGAGACCAGGCTGGCCAACATGGCAAAACCCCATTTCTACTAAAAATAAAAAAAAAAAAATTGGCTGGGTGTGGTGGCGGGCACCTGTAATCCCAGCTACTTGGGAAGCTGAGGCAGGAGAATCGCTTGAACCCGGAAGGTGGAGGTTGCAGTGAGCTGAGATCTCGCCATTGCACTCCAACGTGGGCAACAGCACAAGACTCTGTTTCAAAAAAAAAAAAAGTATTGTAGGCCCATAGGCACTGTGCCTACCTTGCCTCAGGGGAGGGTCAGCTTTGCTGAATTGTCCTATAAAGTTAGAAACAACCAACACATGTTCCATGCAAGGACTGGTCCTATTCCTATCAACCTTCATCCCTACCACAACCAACATACACACACACACACCCCTTTTACATTGAAATGAAAGCCTTCAAAGTTGTCTCTTCAGGAAATAACACTTTGATTCTAGTGATACTGTCATGACTGAAGTTTTTCTAAGAGCTAAATTTGGAGACCTAAGCTGAAAATATTACATTTATGATTTGTTTTTGATATAGAACTCTCTTGAGGAAAATTATATTTTAGCTACAAGAGAAGGATTTGATTTTTAAAGTATTAAACTTTGAAAAAGCCTAAGTGTAAACTTGGATATTGTATTATATGTGTTTGGCTAAAGCGTTCTTTTTTAAACAAAAAAAAACAAAGGTCATTTAGCGAAATGGTTACAAAATTAAGCTTGCAACCCTCTGCTAAATAATAAATATGTTTTATTGCTGAGTGAATAACTTAGAATTATATTTGTCCATTCACCAGAAACAAACAGTATCTACCCTACTTTTCTTGCAGTATATCCTTTCTGTAAGCAGAGAAAATCTAAACAAGGATCTATTGACTGGTAAGTCTAATGCTTTCATTTACCAGTTGTCATTTTGAGTAAAGCACATGACACTAATCTTGTCATATGATTTACTGGATTTGTTTGCTGCTCCTTTCCATGGGTTATGAAGAGCAAGACTATGTACATTACAAAGTCCTTCTTGAAGTTAGGTATGATAGCTCATGCCTGTAATCCCAGCACTCTGAGAGGGTGAGGCCAGGATCGCTTGAGCCCAGGAATTTGAGACCAGCCTGGGCAACATGGAGAGACCCTATCTCTACGAAGAATGAAAAATTAGCTGGGTGTGGAAGCGTGTACCTATAGTCCCGGCTACTCAAGAGCCTGAGGTGGAAGGATCACTTGAGCCAGGGAGGTCGAGGCTACAGTGAGATGTGAGTGATGCGATTGTACCACTGCACTCCACCCTGGGCAACAGAGGGAGACCCCGTCTCAAAAAAAGAAATAAATAAACGAAGTCCTTCTTGAAAATATCAATTGCCTAAAGTTTTTAGAGATGAGGTCTTGCTGTCACCCAGAGTGGTGTGCAGTGGTGCAATCATGGCTCACTGCAACTTCGAACTCCTGTGCTCAAGCTATCTTCCCACCTTGGCCACCCGAGAAGCTGGGACTACAGCACATGCTACCACATACGACTAATTTTTAAATTTGTTTTGAAGGTAGAGTCTTTCTATGTTGTCCAGGTTGGTCTTGAACTCCTGACTCAAGTGATTCTCCCACCTCAGACTCCAGAGTAGCTGGGATTACAGGTGCTAGCACCCACTTCACTGACTATTCTCTGAACTGAAATCATTTGTTTAACATGTACTGAATCCCCATGGTCTCCTAGGCACCAAGTGAATGAGTGTTCACGCTGATAAAGAACTCACACTCTAATGGAATGATAGATAAACTCAAACAATTCGCAAAGTGACACAATTAGATTTGCCTTTTGGGCCAGGCACGGTGGCTCACGCCTGTAATCCCAGCACTTTGGGAGGCTGAGGCAGGTGGATCACAAGGTCAGGAGTTCGAGACCAGTCTGGCCAATATGGTGAAACTCTGTCTCTATTAAAAATACAAAAATTAAAAAAAAAAAATTAGCTGAATGTGGTGGCACATGCCTGTAATCCCAGCTACGTTGGAGGCTGAGGCAGGAGAATTGCTTGAACCCAGAAGGCAGAGATTGCAGCAAGCCGAGATCATGCCATTGCACTCCAGCCTGGGTGATAGAGGGAGACTCAGTCTCAATAATAAAATAATAATAATAATAATAATAATAATAATAAAGATTTGCCTGTTAGAGAGATGAAAAGCCGTAGTGTGAAGACTGAGAAGGGGTTGCAATCTTCAAGGGGTTTCCATAATCCCTGGGCACAAAAGGGCCCAAGAATAAAGCTATAGTAATGTGGTTGGAAAGTAGGGTGTAGATTCATGATATTTGTAACACAATAAATCGATAGATAGGGGATATAGAAAGTTGAGAAAGAGAAAGGTGTAAAATAGAACCCTGAAGTTTTAAATTTGTGTAACTAAAAAAGGCCTACCTATTCATGGAAAAGCCACTGGATTAAAAATTAAATTTGTAGCTTGGATAGTCAATCCAATCACACCCCATGTATCCCTTACTAAGTTTAAGCCTACATTGTAGTTGCTTTTCCTCCCCTCAGCATTTGTATTAAACAGATTTATTCCCAGCAAAGCATGCCACTTAATATTTCTACTGTCTTTTAAACTAGTCCCTCGTGATGGAGCCCAGTAGACTCTGATTTTTAAATAGAGGCTGTACATGATTTATCTTTGTTTCTCCACAATCCCCTCAATACATCTACTGAATGTAACTGAATCTAATGGGATTAAACTGGGAGGGGAGGGCTATGAGAAATTTCACTTTAGTTGATTCACTAGATATAAGAGAGAGGGTTTAGTATTATTCTTAATTGTATTTCTTTAGTTATATTTGTCAGACTGCCTTTTGGATGGGTAGATGGGTGGAGTGGAGGCAGTTTGCTAGGTATATTCAAGTTGATATCAAGAAAGCAAATGAACCAGCCAGGTGCAGTGGCTCACATCTGTAATCCCAGCACCTTGGTAGGCTGAGGAGGGACGATGGCTTGAGCCCAGGAGTATAATTGCACCACTGCATTCCAGCCCTGGGCCACAGAGCAAGTCGTCAACTCAAAAAAATCAAAACAAAACAACAACAAGAAAAACCCACAAAACAGCTGTTACAAAAAGCAGTATAGCAGACCTAAGACACCGTCTTTCTAAAATCCTCTCAATTTATCAAGATAAAAATAACAGCAAACATCCATTGAGGCACCAAGCTCTATGTTAAGTGTTTTACATGCAGAGATTTGCATAACCCTTCCAACAACTCTATGAGGGGGAAATTACTTTTATTTCAGTTTCACAGATGGTGAAATGGAGGCTTAGAGAGCTTGGATCACACTGTTAATAAGTGGTAGAATCTGGATTTAAATTTGAGTCTGTTTATCCCAAAGTCCATGCTTTTAACTATTATGACTTCTGCCTCCGATATTATATATAAAACATCTGTTAATACTAAGGAACTTAAAACATGGGAAAGGTACAATCTTAGTGTACACATCAGAAGTTCCCCAAATTGTTTTTCATTAGGAATGTGCTGCATGGCACACAATTTCATAAATGCCATAAATACATCAATAAAATGAATGCTGAATCTCTTCACTCTTTGTTGGGCATATAAAGTTTGTTCTTTGTTTACAGGGCATCAAATGTGGGAGGTTTTCATTCCACATATTTAATCAATTATAAATGCTCACTTCTCCCTAACTGCACAAGCTCGCCTCTGACAACATTGTCTTTCCATGATTTCCCTACATTGGCATTTCATGCGGGATTGTTTCATGGTTCATCCACTGTTCTGTGAGATGTTAATAATTGTTAAGCCAAAGCAAACAGACAAAGGATGTGTGGCCAAACAAGTTTGACAAATCCTGCATCAAACAAGTGTTCAGCCTTTTTTCTTACAGTACGTCTCAGGGCTTTTGTTATATTCTTGGTCTGCATTGCGGATCTTCCAGAGCAGCACAGTCCAACATGTGGCCACAAATACCAGGCACGTGTGTACTTTTCAAATTTATACTAACCGTGTTAAAAAAATAAAAAAAAAAAAGGAAGGTGGTGTTATTTTTAATAAGATACTTTAACTTAGGCCGGGCACAGTGGCTCACACCTGTAATCCCAGCACTTTGGAAGGCTTAGGTGGGTGGATCACCTGAGGCCAGGAGTTTGAGACCAGCCTGGTCAACATGGTGAAATCCCACCTCTACTAAAAATATAAAAATTAGCTGGGTGTGTTGGTGGGCACCTGTAATCCCAGCTACTCAGGAGAATCTCTGGAATCCGGGAGGTAAGCCAGGAGAATCTCTGGAATCCGGGAGGTGGAGGGTGCAGTGAGCTGAGATTGCGCCATTGCACTCCAACCTGGGCAACAAGAGTGAAAATCTGTCTCAAAAAAATATACATATATTTTAACCTAATATATCCAAAATATTATCATTTCAATATGTAATCAATATCAGAAAGTCATTCACTGTCATTCTTTTTATATATGCTTTTTGTTCTAATTTGCCAAAATGTAATGCAGGCAACACATCTCAATTTAGGATAGCCACATTCCAAGCACTCAAATGCTACATGTGGCTGGACGCTAGGACAGCACAGCCCAAGACAGAGTATTCGGCATTACTCTTCTGTCTTTGACAACAGAACAGTTTTTTTGAGGGAGTATATCCCAGAACTAACGTTCTATAAAAAATTATTTAGGATGTAATACTATACACTTATGTAAAACATAAACATAATTTTGTTAAAAGTTTATGTCACCAACACATGTTATGTTTCTAAAATATATCCTTGGCATATCAGGTCAACTCTGATTACTTCAAAGTTATTTGACAAACTACTTATACATAGATGAATTTCTTTGGTTTAGGGTCTGTCAGATTTTGCAAGAAAGTTAAAATCTTCAAACCCCAAATCAAACTGAAACAAAACAGAGTAAAATAAGACAAGATTGACATGAAGAGGGGAGATAAGTACAGGCAGGAATAGAACTCCTGCCTTATTTTCCCCATTTTTTTTCAAATTCAACATTCTTTTTATGTACTTTTTTGACATACAAAAAACTGTACGTAATTAATGTATACAGCTTGATGAGCTTGGTCTTTAATTTTTTCACTTTGTGTGACCTCAAGCATTTGACCTTTACTTCCAGAATCTTGGTTACTCCCTTTTTAAGATGAAGGATTTTGAACTAAATCATCTCTGAGGTCTAGTCCAGCTCTGACACCTGTATTCTGATTTGTGCCTTTAAGAACAGTAAATAGGCTATATTTATAGATGAATACATGAGCATTAATAGGGACAAAATCATATTTTCCTGTTGTAACAAGGACATAATTAATAGTTCATAAACTGAAATTCACTCAATTCTCTAGAGTGCTAGCAGGCAAAACAGAAAATTCTGAAAATAATTTGTTTCAGTTTATTGAGAGGTTTCAAAGCTTCTTACTCATTTTCCCCCTAACTATTCCAGTGTTTGATTTCAAAGAGATTTAAAGTCAACAATCTCTATTTGTGACAACTTCAATCGGAATTCCGGAAAACTAGCTAAAAAGAGATATAGAGACATGCAGAATATGAGGAAAGGAGCTTGGCTGAATATTTCCAATCACAGCAAAACCTTAGATTAGAGGCGACGTCTGAAATATGAGATGCTTGCTTCTTTCCCAGGGTGCTAATAATTACAGCAATGCAAGGGTTTGCACAGTGGAATCAGTTGGATGTTTCCTTTTTGAGATGAGAATAATTGGTTTTTATTCATCTGTTTTACTAGCAAATTATACTGAAATAGTTACCAAACAGTTGTCAAATTCCATTTAAGTGAACTTATTTTAACATTGTTATGAATAAAATTCTCTACCATACTGTTCCCAGAAAACAATTAATATTTCAGTTTCATTAAGCGAAATGAGAATTGAAATTTCATTCTGTTTGCCTCTTTCTCCATTTCCTCAGCTGCTGAGAAAAACCCCGGTGTGAAAATGCACTTTAACCACAAGCTGTTGAAATGTAATCCAGAGGAAGGAATGATCACAGTGCTTGGGTAACTATGGGTCAGGTTTTGGACTTCAGAGGTGAAAGCTGGGAGTGGAGAATTGTATCCATAAACTTTGTTCTTTGGCTCTTTTGAAAGAGTTAAAAGATTATTGAAAGGATCATCCAAATAGTTTCTAGATTCAAGGAATTTTAGATTGAAAATAGGCCCTGATCCATCTGAATACCAATGCCAATAATTCTTAATTCTCATACTCGCTCACCTTCCTACTGTACTGTATTCCACACTGGTGACTCTAATGTGCTTCAAACTCTCTCCTCTCTCACAAATACGTGACCCTCCACTGCTGTCCTGTTCTCTTTCCAGGTGCTATTTCTCTGCCTTTCCTCGGATGATTCTATTTCCTCTAAGGTTCCAAGCCTCATATCCCACTCTTGTGATATGCTATGGATCCACATGCATGGCTTCAACAACCACATCTCTAAGATGAATATTTCCAGTCCAAGCCTCTTTCTTCATTCTAAATCCTTATAGAAGCTCTAATCAATTTATGTTAATTTCCCATCACACATCCTTGCTGGAACATCTTGCCATTATCTCAAACACATCTAAAACCTTGATCACCTGCTTCTCCCAGATCACATTCCATTCCTGACTTCCCCAGAACTAATGCCCGAATAATTAGAATCATTCATGATGTGTTCTTCCCCCTGTCCTCTCCCATTAAATCTAGAACACTCCTCAGTATCTCCTACTTTCTACCAGCTTCAGAGTCTGTCTTCCTCCTTCTAGCTGCAGGACAGTACTTCTGGCTGTCATCCCTGCACATGTACTATAATATGTTTCCATCACCTCATCCCTGTTTTCTGCTCCCTTTGGCATTCTGCCTTCACTTCAAACTGCCAAGGAAGTTTTCTTAAATTGCAACTCTTCATACATCATTCCCCTAATAGAAAAGTTCAGTTTCCCTTTTGCCAGAATAATGTTTTCAAATCTTTTATCTTAACATTCAAGATTCTCTTCTTTTCCTCTTCCTTTCTCTCCCTACCTTGTATTCTTTTCTTAAGCTTTTCTTCTGATACCTCTGCTCAAGCCAAATGTATTGTTAGAAAATCCTGGTCACATCCTTGTGGTTGTACATACATTCATTTGTACACTTGGAACACTTGCCCTGTTTTCAAGATTCTCCTTCTTCATGCAAAAATCTCAAATCCTGTCACACTTCTGTGGCCTACCATGTCTTTATTAATCAGTGGGGTGTTGTGCTATTCTCATAAGCAAATGTATGACTGGGACAAGTGTTTTCATCTAAATGTTACATCTATTAACTCAAAGCTCCAAATCAAACATGCAAAAGTGAGCTTTCTAAGTTATCTGTGGAGCCACTACTTCTCACACCCAGAGGTACATCATCATTTTCACCACTAGACATATTTTTCTTTTGGATGTTTTGTTCTGTTTTTCAGATCTGACAAAGTTCCCAAAGATGTCACTTGTGACCTTATTGTAGGATGTGATGGAGCCTATTCAACTGTCAGATCTCACCTGATGAAGAAACCTCGCTTTGATTACAGTCAGCAGTACATTCCTCATGGGTACATGGAGTTGACTATTCCACCTAAGAACGGAGATGTGAGTCCTTGCCCTTTCTCAACGCCTTCGCACAACCCTTGCACCATGAGTGCAAATGCATATTCTAGTGCAGTCGTTCTCAGCAACATGTCTTGATCCATTTTGAGGCCTATCACAAGAACTTTGTAATTAATAATAAATTGGATGCATAGGTATCTTTTTAATAATACAATTCTCAGTCCTTTCTTTTTCGATATGCTTTCTTGAGTGAAAAAGAAAGGAGAAGGCTGGGCATAGTGGCTCAGGCCTGTAATCCTGGCAATTTGGGAGGCCAAGGTAGGAGGATGGCTTGAACCCAAGAGATCAACACCAGCCTGGGCAGCATAGGGAGACCCTGTTCTTGGTAAAAATTACAAAAATCAGCCAGGGATGGTGGCACACCCTGTGGTCCCAGCTACTTGTGAGGCTGAGATGGAAGGATTGCTTGAGCCTAGGAGGTCAAGGCTACAGTGAGTTGAGATCATGTCACTGCACTCTATCCTGAGCAACATAGCCCAATCCTGTCTTCACGGAAGGAAGGAAGGAAGGAAGGAAGGAAGGAAGGAAGGAAGGAAGGAAGGAAGGAAGGAGGGAGGGAGGGAGGGAGGGAGGGAGGGAGGGAGGGAAGGAAGGAAAAGGGAAGGGAAGGGAAGGGAAGGGGAAGGGGAAGGGGAAGGGGAAGAAGAGGGGGAAGGGGAAGGGGAAGGGGAAGGGAGAAGTTACAACCCTCCTACTGGAAACACATAAAGGATTTGAATAATACCATTTGTCTATGTTCTCTTGGGAGAAAAAAACAGGTTGATGATGAATCCTTCAGTATACTGACAATCCAGGGTTCTTATAACCATGATTAAATCAAATAATAGTTATTAGATAAAATGACTAGAAAATGGTTGCAAAGTGATTTCTATTGTGTTTTTCTCATTTCCTGGTTAAACCGTATGTGACCACAGGCAAATAAGTGGTATGTAATTTTTGATGTTGTCATAAGCAAGTAAGTATAGGAACTTGTTAAGGAAAAAAATGCTAACAGAAACAGTAAGGATATTGGCTTATAAGTATGGATATGCAAACAACATTAAATACTTGATTTGCATATAAAGCATACATTTTTAAGATGCTGATTTCATCTATCCTTGGAAATCCAGACAACTGTAAAACAGCTAGTCAATATGGGATAGTGTTGTTAAATACTAAATATCTGCCAGTAAAATCCATATTTTCACATTTCCTTACCTTTCTATTTCATCCTCATGGTCAAAATGCATTCGCTAATTTTTTAGTGCTTTTTGTACTGGTTTTCAGATAGCTTCAGTTCTCATGGCCTAGAATCTGTAACTCTGGATTATAGGATAACAGAATTCTGCTGAAAAATTGTTCCACACTTAAGAAGAACTGTGCTTGCTAGATTTAAGTAAGCCCTTTATTTTCTAGGTATACATAATAAATAGTAATAATTGATGGTTTTAAAAAATGTCTCCACTCTTTTAAGAACACTGTTTAGGCATAGCAATGTGACTCAGACATGGGAACATTTTGCCATGGCCCAAAAACAATCTTATGAGACTCTCTATTTTTCTTTGTGTCTTTTTTTTTCTTTTGTTCTTAATGTAATGCATGAAATAGGCACTTGCACTCCTCTGATGGTTGGAGTGGGGGCAAGAGATTGGGTAAATGGCTTTCTACCACTAGTATTACTGTTAAAAAGAAGTAATTGTTTTTCATATGTATTCCTGTTGCCTATTCGACTGCACTGTAAGGTCAAGAGTTATGTACGTATTCATTTCTGTGTCTGTGTGTTGGGCTTTCTTTGGGAGTCCGAGGCTAAAAAAGCGAGAAAGGCACAGTCCCTTCAGCTAAGACACAAATAACTATGATACAGTGTAAAAATGTTTGCTGCAAGACTATGCTGTTTTTTCGGTATTCTTACTATGTAAGATATACATGGAAGGTGCTCTCGAAACATCTGTAGAAAAATAATACAAATTTGAAATAATTGGAAAATTGTTTGCATATTTCCATGTATATAATACCCCTGGGAACCTTCAAAAATTTGGGTCACTTGGGTCTTTGGGTCAATTGATCTACCCAAGCAACTAATACTTATTCAGGCTGTTATTGTATTAATAGTAATTACAGAGGACTTACTAAAGAGATAAGACTCTTCTCTATTATTTATGTGATAGGAAACAAACGATAAGAAGCTTGTTTCTAAAATTTTGGTTTGGCTCATGAAATTTAAATGTAAGACGTTTCTGTCCAGTATAGATAAGTTCTGAAATAAGGCAAAAGATAAAGTAAAAAAAAATTATATAAATATATACATAATGTGTGTGCATACCTTATACATGTGTGCATATACACACATGTACACATCTAGATATGTGTATGTATGTGTGCTTATATACCAGGTATAATTATACCAGGTGTGATTCAAGATTTGAGAACATAAGATGTTCCCTCTCTCTCTGTCTTTTTCCTTACATACACACACACACACACACACACACACGCATGTATTCCGAAATTTTGAATTATACCTGGTGTCAAAAAAACCTATCTAAGGTTGAGTTTATAAAGACAGAATACAAAGTGTTTTCTAAGACAACTTCTATTTTATGTAGCAGTAGATGTGCATATCATCATATATATGGTACTGGTTTTAATTACTGTGGAAACTATTATAAAGCTGAGTCTGTTTTATAGGTTTGCTATATAATTGCACTAATCAATCATATATTCTTTTTTCTGCAGTATGCCATGGAACCTAATTATCTGCATATTTGGCCTAGAAATACCTTTATGATGATTGCACTTCCTAACATGGTAGTATAGAATTTTTTATCAACTGTAATTTTGCATCTGTAATTAATGTTGTTTATTACTTACGTTTGTACTTAGAATGTATATACCTAATTGATCTCTTCATTGTTTAATCTATTTAGTGATTGTAGCTTTGAAACTTTGGGATGACTGAGGAAAAATCTGAAGGATTTCCAGCTATTTACTTTGGAAAGGAGATTTAACTTAAATGAATGGGAAACGAGAGTTTATGTGTGGTGGTGCCTGTCATCTCCACTAAAGACAATTTAGGAAGAAATGGCCCTCCCAGAAAAGCCAAAGAGATTAGGTTGTCTATTAGGAAGCGATTCAGCCTTTAAGGTCTGTAGTACATTGGAATATGCATTATCAAAAGAGAGCATGGGGCTGGGCGCAGCAGCTCACACCTGTGTTCCCAGCACTTTGGGAGGCCAAAGCAGGAGGATTGCTTGAGCTCGGGAGTTCGAGACTGGTGTGGCCAACATAGCAAGACCTTGCCTCTATCAAAAAAAAAAAAAAAATTGCCAGGCATGGTGAAATGCGCATCCCCAAGTACTCAGGAGGCTGAGGTGGGAGAACTGCTTGAGCCCCGAAGGTGGAGGCTGCAGTAAGCCGTGATCATCCCATTGCACTCCAGCCTGGAAAGCAAAGCAAGACCCTGTTTCAAAAAAAAAAAAAAAGAGAGCATGGCTTTTCTTTCATTAGACCCTAGAGACTTTTTTCCTAGGTAGATATCGCTGTTTCCCAGGTTGGGGTCTTTTTCTTTCTGTTGGTATCTGTCCTGGGGTCCAGGGCCTAGTAATACTATCTTAAAAGGAAGAAAAAGAGATGTCAAATCTAACCAACCTATTAGTTATTTAAAGAATGTAGGTTGGGCATGGTGGCTCATGCCTGTAATCCCAGCACTTTGGGAGGCCGAGGTGGGTGGATCACCTGAGGTCAGGAGTTCCAGACCAACCTGCCAACATGGAGAAACACCGTCTCTACTAAAAATACAAAAAATTAGCAGGGTGCGTGCCTGTAATCCCAGTTACTTGGAGGCTGAGTCAGGAGAATCGCCTGAACCCGGAAGGCGGAGCTTGCAGTGAGCTGAGATCACCCCATTGTAATCTGGGCGACAGAGCAAGACGCTATCTCAGAAAAAAAAAAAAAAAAAAAGAGTGTAGTATTTGCTGTGTGAAAATGGAGAGTTTACAATATAGAAATTGTCCTAATAATCAAAGAAGCTGGAGAGCACCCCTGGGACTTGGCAGAGCTTTTCTTTGGGAGCAGTGGAACAAAGTGACAGTGCCTTTCCTGTCTGCTTGGACATTCCTTCCAAAAGCTCCCTCATCACAGCAAGAAGTCCTGTGATTTCGGGATCCACCTACAGTGTCAGCATCACTTGGCCTCTATCCCCTTTCACTCTGTTTCTCTTCTTCTCACAGAGCAAATCATTCACATGTACTCTGTTCATGCCCTTTGATGAGTTTGATAAACTTCTAACCAGTAATGATGTGATAGATTTCTTCCAGAAATACTTTCCGGATGCCATCCCTCTAATTGGAGAGTAAGTTGCAAGATGTGCCTTTTGCTGCACTTGTTTGAATTATTCCAAATTCAAATAAAGGTTATGCACCTGATTTCAGTTTGGGTTAAACATGATGGATCATGCAGTAACCTGGACAGAAACCCATATTAGAGCAAAAGTCTAAGTAGATATTGTGCTGTGAGCAGGAATACTGAAAAACACCCATGCCGTGGCCAGTTCCTCCAGGAAAGATGAGTCACCAATGTCCCGAGGCTTTTGTGCATCTTATGCAGGTTCCTCAGGCTCCTTAGGGCTTGATGTGCCACAGGAACTGGCTGAACTTTTTTCTACTGGTAGATACACAAATCTTTGGCCCAGCAGATACATCTGGCAGCCTCAGGTCTTGGATCCTACACCTACTAGCCACGTAAGCTTTCCCATATTCCACTCATGGTAAAAGGTTGATAAATAGTAGAACCTATCCCAAAGGGTTGTTACAAGGGCTAAATGAGATCATGTCTATAAATCATTCAACACAAGGCTTGGTGCATATTAAGTTGGCTATCTAGACACCTCCAATGATGTCTTCATGAAGGCAGCGCAGTGCTACAGAGAGTATGCCTTAGTCAGTTCAGTGAGCCATAATAAAACTACCATAGACTCGGTGGCTTATAAATGACAGAAATGTATCGCTTACAGTTCTAACGGCTGAGAAGTGTAAGATCAAGGCACTAGCAGATTCGGTGTCTGGTGACGCCCCACCTCGTGGTTCATAGATGAGACTTTTTGCTGTGTCTTCACATGCTGGAGGGGGCATGGGATCACTCTGGGGTCCCTTTTATAAAAGCACTAATCCCATTAATAGGGGGCCACTCCCAGGACCTCATCACCACCCAAAGGCCCCATCTCCAAATACTATCACATTGGAGGTTAGGATTCCAACCTATGAATGTTAGGGGAGCATAAACATTCAGTCTATAGCAGAGCAAGATTTTAATACAACTTCCGCCCCTTACTTCCCTGAGTTTCACCTTTAAAATGGGTATCTACCATAGGGCATTTGTGAAAATTAAATGAGCTAATTATGTAAAAGGGATAACCCACTGCTGGCCCATACCGGGTCTTTTAAAAATTGCTAGTCACTTTCTTTCCTGAAGACTCATTTAGTCTCTATGGATCCCTCCTTCTCCAGCTGTGAAGAGAAATCTCTGCACACCAGAATTAGCCCTTGTGTACTTTCAAACTGGTTTCATGGCTATTTTTTGCCTTTCCAGCCAGATTTAAGATTCTTGAGGCTAGGTACTATTTGTCGACTTAGAGCTTCCTCAACACTTCTACAGATGCTTTACAAATACTAGGTTTTTTGTTTGTTTTTCATTATAAGGACCATGTTGTACAACAGATCTCTTGAACTTATTCTTTTTTTTTTTTTTTTGAGACGGAGTCTCGCTCTGTAGCCCAGGCTGGAGTGCAGTGGCCGGATCTCAGCTCACTGCAAGCTCCGCCTTCCGGGTTCCCGCCATTCTCCGGCCTCAGCCTCCCGAGTAGCTGGGACTACAGGCGCCCGCCACCTCGCCCGGCTAGTTTTTTTTTTATATTTCTTAGTAGAGACGGGGTTTCACCGTGTTAGCCAGGATGGTCTCGATCGCCTGACCTCGTGATCCACCCGTCTCGGCCTCCCAAAGTGCTGGGATTACAGGCTTGAGCCACCGCGCCCGGCCTCTTGAACTTATTCTTCCTGTCCAACTTAAAGTTTGTACCATTTCACCAAATGATTCCCATCCCCCAAATGCTAGTTTTATTACTATTATCCATTTCCAAATACATAAAGATTCACATTAATTTCAATTTTGGTTTATTGTCTTCTAATCAAATGCACAGCAGCATTTGCTCAATTTTTTTATGGAAACCTAAAATACACTGCTGTATTTGAAAATCTCATGGCCCATGTGCATGATAATAAAGTTTTAATAACATATGATACAGAAATATTTAAATTATTCAAATGCAGCCAAACTCTTATTTTTAATGTGATGAACGTTGTTGCAGACCAAGAAGGTAATTAGAATAATGGAATTTTAGGACTGGAAGACTTCATTTTTTCCCTTTTCTGTTTTCTTGTTGGCATTCTTGTGTATTTTTCAACAAAACTTCGTGATAGTTAATTTAGTAAATCTGAAAGAATTTAGCAGGATTTAATACCTGATTTGATGTCTTTACATTTGGATTATTTTCCTTTGAAGGAAACTCCTGGTGCAAGATTTCTTCCTGTTGCCTGCCCAGCCCATGATATCTGTAAAGTGCTCTTCTTTTCACTTTCAATCTCACTGTGTACTGCTGGGGGATGCAGCTCATGCTATAGTGCCGTTTTTTGGGCAAGGAATGAATGCGGTAAGTTCTTTTTCCCTAGGTAAGTCCCTGAAATATTTCTGGGTCAGTCTCAGCTAACAAGTCTTAAATAAAAAACATGTCTAAGACTATCCCCACATAATCCCTGAAAGCACAGTCAATTCAGCAATCATACCAGCTGTGTAGCTAGATTGATCACCAACTCTAATCAGAATTTGGATTACTCAATCCAGTAATCCATAGTAGAAAAAAGCAGAAAGCATAATGCACTCATCCATTGGTATCACCAAGGGATCAGCTCCAGGACCCCGGGGATACAAAAATCCATGGATGCTCAGGTCCCTGGTGTAAAATGGTAGAGTTTTTGCATATAATCTACAGAGAATCTCCCGTATGCATTTTTACTTCTAATGTTTTTAATTTTTAATTATTATGGATATATACTAGTTTTATATATTTATGTGATACATGCAATATTTTGATTCAGGCGTACAATGTATATGACCATATCAGGGTAATTGGGGTATCTGTCACCTCAAGCATTTGTCATTTATTTGTATTAGAAACACCCCAATTCCTCTCTTTTAGTTATTTTGAAATATACAATAAATTATTGTTAACCACATTCACCCTATTATGATGCCAAATACTAGATCTTATTCATTCTATCTAACTATTTTTGTATCCATTAACTATCTCCACTTTATACTTCCACCCTACTACCATTCCCAGTCTCTGGGGAGCATCATTCTATCTCCATTAGTTTAGTTGTTTTTAGCTCCCTCATATGAGTAAAAAATAATGTGATAATTTTCTTTATGTGCCTGGTTTATTTCACTAACATCTTCCGGTTCCATCCATGTTGTTGCAAATGATGGTATTTCATTCTTTTTTTTTATAGCTGAATAATATTCCCTTGTGAATACGTACTACATTTTCTTTATCCATTCATTCATTGATGGACACTTAGGTTGATTCCATATCTTTGCTATTGTGAATAGTGCTGCAATAAACATGGGAGTGCAGATATCTCTTTATCTTACTGATGCTCTTTCTTTTTGGATATTTACCCAGCAGTGGGATTGCTGCCATATATGGTAGTTTTATCTTTAGTTTGTTGAGGAACCTCCATGCTGTTCTCCATAGTGGTTGTACTAATTTATATTCCCACCAAATGAGAGTTCTCGTTTGTCCACATTTTCACCAGCATTTGTTGTCACTTGTCTTTCAGATCAAAACCATTATAACAGAAGTGAGATAATATTTCATTGTAGATTTGATTTGCATTTCACTGATAATTAGTGAAGTTTAGCAATTTTTCATATACCCACTGGCCATTTATATGTCTTCTTTTGAGAAATGCCTACTCAAATATTATGCCCATTTTTAAATTGGATTATTCATTATTTTCTGACTGAGTTATTTGAGCTTCTTACGGATGGGTAGTTTGCAAATATTTTACTTTGTTCTGTGGGTTGTCTCTTTACTTTGTTGATTGTTTCTTTTGCTTTGCAGAAATATTTTTTAGCTTGATATGATCCCATTCGTCCTATTTATTTCTGATTTCTCTATTCTGTTCCAAAGGTCTATGTGTCTGTTTTATTCTTTGGCTGCCTGTGTTTTTGAGATCTTACTTAGAAAATCTTTGCCCAGACCACTGTCTCGGACTGTTTCTTCAATGTTTTCCTCTATTAGTTTCACAGTTTCCAGTCTTAGATTTGTCTTTAATCCACTTTCATTTTATTTTTGTATATGGTGAAAGATAGGGGTCTAGTTTCATTCTTCTGCATGTGGTTATCTAGTTTTCTCAGCACCATTTATTGAAGAGACTGACTTTTCCCCAATGTATGTTCTTGGCACCTTTGCTAAAATTGAATGTGGATATATTACTGGGTTCTCTATTCTGTTCCACTGGTCAATGTGTCTGTCTTTATGCCAATACCATGATGTTTTGGTTACTTTAGTATTGTAGCATAATTGAAATCAGGTAATGTGATGCCTCCAGTTTTGTTCTTTTTGCTCAGGATGGCTTTGGCTATTCTGTGTCTTTTGTGATTTCATATAAATTTTAGGATTATACTTTCTATTTCTGTGAAGAATGACATTGCTATTTTTATAGGTATTGCATTAAGTCTGTAGATTGCCTTGGGTAATATGGACATTTTAACAATATTGATCCTTCCAATCCATGAGCATGGAATATCTTTCCATTTTTTTGTGTCCTCTTCAATTTCTTTCATCAATGTTTTATAGTTTTCATTGTAGAGATCTTTCACTTCCCTGGTTAATTCCTGGGTGTCTTATTTTATGTGTAACTATTGTAAATGGGATTACCTTGTTGGTTTCTTTTTCAGATTGTTTGCTCTTGGCATATAGAATTGCTATTTATTTTTGTATGTTGATTTTGTATCCTGTAACTTTACTAAATTTGTTTATCAGTTCTAATAGTGTTTTTGGTGGAGTCTTTAGGTTTTTGTAAACATAAGGTCATATTTTCTGCAAACTAGGATAATTTGACTTCTTCTTTTCCAATTTGGATGTTCCTTATTTCTTTCTCTTGTCTAAATGCTCTGGCTAGGACTTTCAGTACTACGTTGCATAAAAATGGTGAAAATGGTCATCCTTGTCTTGTTCCATATTTTAGAGGAAAGGAAAGATTTTCTGTTTTTCCTCATTTCGTATGATACTAGCTGTGGGGTTGTCATATACAGCTTTTATCATGTTGAGATATATTCCTTCTATACCCAGTTTTTTGAGAATTTTTATCCTGAAGGGATGTTGAATTCTACAGAATGCATTTTCAGCATCAATTGAAATGATCATATGGTTTTTGTCTTTTGCACTGTTTTGATTTTGCACTGATGTTCTTCAGACATGTTGGTTGGTAGTTTTCTTTCTTTGTTATGTCCTTTCCAGGTTTTGGTATCGGGGTGATACTGACTTCATAGAATGAGTTAGGGAGAATTCCCTCTGTCTCAATCTTTTGGAATAGTTTCAGTAGGATTGGTGCCAACTCTTTGAATATCTGGTAAAATGCAACTGGGAGTCCTTCTGGGCTTTTATTTTTTGTTGACAATTGTTTTGATTACTGATTCAATCTCACTGCTAGTTATTGGTCCTTTCAGGGTTTCTATTTCTTCCTTATTTAATCTAGAAGTTTTGTACATGTCCAGAAATTTAGCCTTTTTCTCTAGGTTTTCTAGTATGTGTGCAAAAAGGTGTTCCTAGTAGTCTCAAAAGATCTTTTGTATTTTTGTGGTGTCCGTTGTAACGTCTCCAGTTTCATTTCTAATTGAGCTTGTTTGAATCTTCTCTTATACCTTCTTGGTTAAACTAGCTAATGTTCTATTGATTTTGAGTCTTTTTTCAAATAGTCAACTTTTTGTCTTGTTGATCTTTTGTATTTTTTTGTTTCAAATTCATTTGGTTCTCCTCTGATCTTTGTTATTTCTTTTCTTCTGCTGACTTTGGGTTTAGTTTGTTCTTGTTTTTCTAGTTCCTTGAGGTGTGACATAATGATGTCAATTTGTGATTTTTTGAACGTTTTTATGTAGGCATTTAATGCTATAAACTTTCCTCTTAGCATTGTTTTTGCTGTAACCCAGAGGTTTTGGTATGTTGTGTCACTATTATCATTCATTTCGAAGGATTTTTAAATTTCCATCTTGATTTCATTGTTAACCTCAAAATCATTCAGGAGAAGATTGTTTAATTTCCATGTATTTGTATAGTTTAGAGATTTCCTTGTGGAATTAATCTTGAGTTTAATTTTCCACTGTGGGCTGAGAAGATAACTGGATATGATTTTGATTTTTAAAAATTTACTGATACTTGTTTAATGACCTATCATATGGTTTATCTTGAAGAATGTTCCATGTGCTGATGAGAAGAACGTACATTCTGCAGTTCTTGGATAGAATGTTCTGTAAATATTTGTTAGATCTATATTTTCTAGAGTGTGGTTTAATCCATTGACAGCACTTAGACAGATCATTGAGACTTCTGTCTCAATGTAGTTTTAAAGTCCCCACTATTACTGTGTTAATTTCTATCTAATTTCTTAGATTGGGTAGTAATTGTTTTATAAATTTAGGAGCTCCAGTGTTAGGTGTATATAAATTCAGGATTGTAATATCTACTTGTGGGATCAATCCTTTTATCATTATGTAATGGCCTTCTTTGTCTTTTTTTTTTAACTGTTGTTTTAAAGTCTGTTTTATCTGATATAATAGCTACTCCTCCTTGCTTTCAGTTTCTATTTGCATGGAATATCTTTTTACACCCCTCTACCTTGAGTTTGTATGAATCCTTATGTGTTAGGTGAGTCTCTTGAAGACAGCAGACACTTGGTTTCTTATGTTTTTATCCATTCTTACAATCTGTATTTTTTAAGAGGAGCATTTAGAGCATTTATGTTCAGCATTAGTATTGAGATGTGAGGTGCTGTTTCAGTCATCATGTTAATTGTTACCTAGATACTTTGTTTTCTTCATTGTGTTATGTTTTATAGACTCTGTGAGTTTTATACTTTCAAGAGTTTCTATACTGGTGCATATCAACCTTTTGTTTCAAGATTTAGAGCTCCTTTTAGCATTTCTTGTATGGCTCATTAGGTAGTAAAAGACTCCTTCAGCATTTGTCTGAAAATGACTTTATCTCTCCTTCGTTTATGAAACTAAGTTTTGCTGGATATAAAATTCTTGGGTGACAGTTATTCTGTTTAAGGAGGCTGAAGGCAGGACCCCAATCCTTGCTGACTCGTAAGATTTCTGCTGAGAAGTCTGCTGTTAGTTTTCCTTTAAAAGTTACCTGTTGCTCTTGCCTCACTGCTCTTAGAATTATTTCCTTCATGTTGACTTTAGATAACTTGATAACTATATGCCTTGGGAATGTTCTTTTTGTAATGAGTCTCCCAGGACTTCTTTGAGCTTCTTGGATTTGCATATCTCAATCTGTAGCAGGGTCAGAAAAGTATTTCCTCAAATTAGTTTCCAAACTTTTTACTTTCTCTTCTCCCTCAAGAATATCAATTATTCTCAGATTTGGCCATTTTACATAATCCCATATTTCTTTGAGGCTTTGTTCACTTCTTTTGATTATATTTTCTTTATTTTTGTTTGATTGGGTTAATCCAAAAGCCTTGTCTTTGGGCTCTGAAATTCTTTCTTCTACTTTGTCTAGTCTATTGTTAAAATGCTCCACTGCCTTTTGTAATTCTTTGTGTCTTCCATTTCTAGAAGTTCTGATTGGGTTTTCTGTAAAATATCTATCTCTTTAGAAAATTTTTCATTCATATTTTGAATGTTTTAAATTTCTTCATGTTGTGTTTGACCTTTCTCTGGCATCTTCTTGAGTAACTTAATAATGTTTTGACATCTTTATCTGGTATTTCAAAGATTTCATCTTGGTGTGGATCTATTGCTGGACAGCCAGTGTGATCTTCTGGGGTTGTTATAGAACCCTGTTTTGTCATATTACTGGAATTATTTTTCTGGTTCCATCTAATTTGGGTAGACTATTTCTTCTAATTATTTTTAAATTTATTTTTGATTCAACTGTGTTTTTCTTTAATTTCCTTTTTACCCTTTAAGGATGTGATTTTAATGGTTATAGTTTATTGTAGCCTAATTCAGCTCTTGCTGTTTCAGGGTTGAAGAGTCTGTGTGAGTTCCTTGGTTATGGAGAGTCTTTGTTTGATGACTGGCTTTCTCAGATGCTGGTTGTAGTAGCAATGTCCTTGGTGTGCGTACAAGTTCACTTTCTCCTATGGGGTTGGAATGGTAGAGATATTTTGAAGCTCATCTCATTTTCCATGATGTGCACTTATTTATTTATTTATTTTTTCCCCAATATTTTATTTACTGGGTTGAATAGTTCAGGTTTCAGGCCAGTAGAGAAGGTGTCCTGGGCAGAAACTATTTATGGCTAAAGCAGGTGGATAAATGCAATATGAAATGGTGGGCAGAGGTCCCAGCCTTGACATAGGTGGTTGGGGGAGCTCTCAGTGAAACACACTGAAGTCTTTTCAGGGGAAAGGGTGAGAGCCACCTCTCCTCCCTTTTTCCTTCTGGCCTCCCCTGCCAGGCCAGCTGGAAAGTGATCCACCTCCCAGATACATCCCTGACCCAGTGTTCTGGCTATTCAGATCAGACAGGCACCTTTTTTCACTGCAGAAATGTTGATATTCCACGTAGAGAAGAGTTGTGACTCTACCTCTTGTGCAAGCCTGAGCCTGAAGGGTGCTCCCTCATGTGGGGCTGCAGTCACCCTGAAGTGTTCCAGAATGGCTGTCTGTAGGACACCCTTACCAAACTTCCATGGGAGAAGCCCATCCCCACTGTGTTTGCAGTGGTGGATGAGAAGGAAAAGAAGTTCTCTTTTCCAAGACTCTTCATGAGCACCAGGGCTGCTTGACTATTGGGTTAGAACTGCAGACTTTTCTTGCTGAGCCCAGCACTGCAAACATGACTCTGATGAAATAAACTTCCCACCAGCAGAAAGATCTGGGACTCCAGGCCTGCTCTCCAGATTCTTTTGTCCCATTGCGTGTTTCATTGATGTGGTACACTCCTCTTTCCCCTGGGACTAGGAGTCCCTGAGAGGTAGACTACTGTGAATACTGTTGCTCCTCTAGGTCCACCCACACAGTGGGGCTGCCACACTTGAGGCCACCGTGGGGAATGTCTGCAAGGGATCCAGTAATGTGACCTGTCTTCTAGCAGTGGGTACCAGTACCAGCTCTGATGGAGGTGGCAGGAGAGTGACACAGACTCTGTGATTCCTTGGCTATAAATAGGCTTAGTGTGTTGGCTATTTCAAATGCAGGTTGTAGGAGTAATTAACTGGTCATGTAGACAGACTTAGGACTTCCTGGTTAGCCAGGGTGGTGCAGATGATGGTGTGTATTAATCCGTTTTCATGCTGCTGATAAAGATATACCCAAGATTGGGTCATTCATAAAGAAATAGAGGTTTGATGGATGCACAGTTTCATGTGGCTGGGGAGGCCTCACAATTATGGTGGAGGGTAAAAGGTACTTCTCACATGGTAGCAGACAAGAGAAGAGTGAGAGCCAAGTGGAAGGGGTTTCCCCTTATAAAACCATCAGCTCTCATGAGACTTACTACCACAAGAACTGTCTGGGGGAAACTGCCCCCATGATTCCATTATCTCCCACCAGGTCCCTCCCACAACGTGTGGGAATTACAGGAGATACAATTCAAGATGAGATTTGGGTGGGGACACAGCCAAACCATATCACGGTGATAGCTGAGGTCACACACAAATTTTCTCCTTCCTGGGTGCAGGTTATTCTACCTGCAGATGCTGTAATGGACTGTGTCAGTTGGCTTCCAGCCAGGTGGTGGTACTTGCAAAAGAGCACCAGCTGTGGTGGTGGCAGTGCGATTTCTGCTTGCCTTATGTTACCTGGGGGAGGTACTCTGGTTTCTTATGTGAGGTGCCCGTCACGTAATCAAGCTCCCAAAAGTGTCTGTGCTTTGTGTTAAGCTACCAGGGTAGGTGGAGGGGCGAAGCCTGGTCAGGGTTGTGTTGGGCAGGTCCATACAAGCAGCACAAGCAGCATTCCCTGTGGGGGCCAGGGGACAGTTCTCTGGCCACTAGGGTAACGATTCAGGGACGAGGACAACTGCCTCTGCTTCACTGAAGAGTTTGCACAGCATTTAGGGAGTAGCAGGCAGCAGTAAGCTCCACCCAGCTTCCATGCACTTGGCAAGGCAGGCCTTACTTCCACAGTGTTCTGCTAGCAACAGCTAGCTAAGTTCCAGGAAGTCTGCGCTCAGAGCTCAAAACTGTCCTAGGCCATAAGCCTTCCCCTCAGAGACAGCAACTGTGACTTTCAGGCCACTCCCCTCCCAATCCACCCACAAATCCACGGCACCCAGCTTCTGCACTCGTGGCTGTGGTACACTTCCCATTCACCCCCTAGTTCCGGCCAAGGGAGTTCATCCCCACTTGAGATTATATCATAGATTTTAGTTGGGAACTTCTCTCAACCTGTGACTGCTGCCTGAGTTAGCTTGCAGACTTCCATGAGGTTCCCAGTGATGTAGAATCAGCAATAACCTCCCTTGGTCTGTACTGGAGACCGGGAATGTCCGCAAGTCTCTTCCAGCTGGTGCTCCTGCTTTTATATTCCCCACTGCTCACTAAATCAGTTCCAGTGCTTGGTAGGGTTAACGCCTTCCCCCATGGGCTGGATTGCCAGGTTCCCCAGTGGGGATTTATATCCTGGAGGCAGGCTCTCACCCTCTCACACTTTGAGGACTTACAATTTTTCACCTGGCTTATAGTATAGATTGCAACCTACCTCTTCTTTTAAAGGGTCTTATGGTTTCCTTCCATTTTCCTGTTAAGTTCCTGTGTTGCCTCCTGGAAAAAAGTTCACAGTGTGTATCTCTACATATTCTCTACATATATCTCTGCATATCTCTACACCACATCTTATCTTTCCAAGTGGGAGAGGCATGCTAACATTGCCTCCAATTCACTGTCTTAGGGGGAAAACTTTTTTTTTTTTTCCTACAACTAATTTTGGATTCAGTTTGCTCTTGCTTTTCTAGCTCTTTAGGGCACAATTGTTAGGTTGTTTATTTGAAGGTTTTCTTTTTTGATGTAGGTATTTATTGCTATGCACTTTAACTTTAGTACTGCTTTGGCTGTATCCCATAGGTTTTGGTATGTTCTGTTTCCATTTTCATTTGTTTCAAGAAATCTTTACATTCCCTCATTGGTCAATTTCTTCATTGACCCAGTGGTCAATCAGGAGCATATTGTTTAATTTCCATGTGTTTGTATAATTTACAAAGTTTCTCTTGTTATTTATTTATAGTTTCATCTCATTGTGGTCAGAAAAGATACTGGATGTGATTTCAGTTTTTAAAATTTTTTTGAGATTTTTTTTGTGACCTAACATATAATCTATCTTTGAGAACGTTTCATGTGCTAAGGAAAAGAAACTGTATTCTGCCTTTTTTGGATAATATGTTCTGTAAATACATATTAGGTCCATTTCTTATAGACTGTTTCTTTATTTTATGTCTTGATGATCTGTCCAAAGGTGAAACTAGGGTGTTGAGGTACCCAGCTATTATTGTATTGGGGTCTATCACTCTCTTTAGTTCTAATAATATTTGCTTTCTATATCTGGGTGGTCCTATGTTGGATGCATAGATATTTACAATTATATTCTCTTACTGAATTGAACTTTTTGTCATTATATAATGACCTCGTTTGTTTGTTTTTAGAGTTTTTGTCTTGAAATCCATTTTATCTCATATAAGTATAGCAACTCCTGCTCTTTTATGATTTCCATTTTCTTGGAATATCTTTTTCCATCCCTTTATTTTCAGTTGATGTGTGTCTTTATAGGTGATGTGAATTTCTTGTAGGCAGAATATAGTTGAGTCTTATCTTTTTGCACATTCAACTGCTATATGTATTTTGATTAGGGAATTTCTTCCATTTAGTTTCAGAATTATTAATGATAGGTATGGACTGACTACTGCCCTACTGTTATTTCTTTTCTGCTTGTTTTGTTGGTCCTCTTCTTCCTTCCTTCCTTCTTGTTTTTCTTTGTGTAAAAGTGATATTCTCTGGTAGTATGTTTTAAGTTTTTGCTTATTATTTTTTGTGCATTTACCATAGGTTTTTGTTTTGTGGTTACCATGAGGCTTGCAAATAACATCTTACAACCAAGTATTTTAAACTGATGACAACTTAACCCTGATTAGAAAAGAAGAAAAAAAAAAGAAAAAAGAGAAAAGAAAAGAAAAGACAAAGAGAAAACTAAACAACTCTACACTTTAACTCCATCCCCTTGGCATTTTGAGGTTTTGTTGTCTCTATATTTATCTTTTTATACTACCTCTAAAAAGTTCTTGTAATTATTTTTTTTAATAAATATGTCTTTTGGTCTTTCTACTAAAGATACATACATACTGCAGTTACAGTGTTAAGAGTATATTGTATTTGTCTGTATACTTACTATTACCAGTGAATTAGATACCTTCAGGTGATTTTTTTTCTCATTTGTTAACATCCTTTTCTTTCATATTGAAGATCTCCCTTGCGTATTTTTTGTAAGACGGATCTGGTGTTGATGAAATCTCTCAGCTTTTGTTTGTCTGTGAAAGTATTTTCTCCTTCATGTCTGTAGAATAATTTTGCTGCATACAATATTCTAAATTGGAAGCTTTTATTCCTTTAGCAATTTGAATATGCCAATCCGTTCTCTTTTGTCCTATAAGGTTTCTGCTGCAAAGTCTGCTGCCAGACATATTGGAGCTCCTTTTGGTTATTTGCTTATATTCACTAGTTGCTTTCAGGATCCTTTCTTCAAACTCGACCTTTGAGAGTTTCATTAATATGTGCCTTGATGTAGCCTTATTTGGCTTGAATCTGTTTAGTGTTCTATGATCTTCTTGTACCTGGATATTCATATCTTTCTCTAGGTTTGGGAAGTTTTCATTATTATTTCTTCGAATAAACTTTCTACCATGATGTCTCTCTTTATACATGTTCTCTTTAAGGCCAACAATATTAGATTTGCCCTTGTCAGTCTATTTCCTGGATCTTACATGTATGCTTAATTTTTTTTATTCTTATTGTTTCCCTCTGACTGTATTTTTATATGGACTGTCTTCCAGCTCACTAATTTTTTCTTCTGTTTGGTCAGTTCTGCTATTGAGAGACTCTGATGCATTTTTCAATTGAATTTTTCAGCTCCAACATGTCTACTTGATTTTTAAAAATTATTTCAATCTCTTTGTTAAATTTATCTGATACAATTCTGAATTCCTTCTCTGTATTATCTTGACGTTTGTTGAACTTCTGCAAGACAAGTATTTTGAATTATCTATTTGAAAGGTCATATATCTTTGTCACTCCAGGACTGGTCACTGGTGCCTTATTTAGTTCGTTTGGTAAGGCCATGTTCCTTGGATGTTCTTGATGCTTGTGGATGTTTGTTGATGTCTGGGCTTTGAAGAGTTAGGTGTCTATTTTGTCTATTTTGTCTTCACAGTCTGGGCTTGTTTGTGCCTGTCCTTCTTGAGATAGCTTTCCAGGTATTCCAAGGGGAATGAGCGTTGTGATCTAAGCTTGTGGTCACTGCAGCTGTATCAGTACTAGGAGGTGCCCTAAGCCCAGGAATGTTACAACTCTTGCCAAGTCATAGAGGCACAATGATGCTTCTAGATGAAACATTGCCCTAAAGGGAGAATTCCTTGGGTTACTAGGCAAAGTATCTCAGTCTCTTCTCTTTTGTTCCTTGAACCACAAGAAGTTTTTCTCCCCATGCTGGGCTGCCTGGAGTTGGGGGAGGAGTGACACAAGCACTCCTGTGGCCACCACAGCTGGCACTGTGCTGGGTCATACCTGAAGCTAGCACAGTACTGTGCCTTGCCTAATGCTCACGGTGACTACTGCCTGGCTACCACTGATGGTTATTCAAGGCCCAAGGGCTCGTTAGTTAGCGGGTGGTGAACCCTGCCAGGACTCAGTCATTGCCTTCAAGGAAGAAAATTCCCTTCTGGCCCAGGGTGGGACTAGAAATGCCATCCAGGAGCTAAGGCCTGGAATCAGGGACTTCAGGAATCTAGTTGGTGCTTTATTTTATTGTGGCTTAGATGGTACCTAAGCAGTAAGACAAAGACCTCTATATTTTTCTTCTCCTTTCCCCAAGTGAAGGGAGTTTTTCCCCAAGCTGCACTGCCTGGAGTTGAAGAAAAGGGTCCCATGTTCTTTAAATCATCTCTAGATTACTTATAATACCAACACCTAATACAATAGAAATGCCGTGTGTATAACCGTTATACCGTATTCAATACCTAATACAATAGAAATGCCATGTATATAACCAAATGCCATGTATATAACCGTTATACTGTATTTTTATTTGTATTCTTTTTATTGTTACATTATTTTTATTTTTATTTTTTGAATATTTCCAATCCAGACTTGATCGAATCCATATATCCAGAACTTGGGTATATGCGGCTGACCATATAGTATTCTGTTCAGTTAGAGAAAAAATGTACCAGTAGCTCAAAATTTGGAAACTTGGCTATCAGCAATTCAAGACTTAATGTAAAAAATTTTTTTTTCTAGGTACTATGTATAAATATGTAACATTAGCCTCAAAGAAAGAAAATAATCCAAAATTATCTTTCTTTTATTTATTTACTTATTTTTTCTTTTTTTAATTATACTTTAAGTTCGAGGGTACATGTGCACAACGTGCAGATTTGTTACATGTGTATACATGTGCCGTGTTGGTTCGCTGCACCCATAACTCATCATTTACATTAGATATTTCTCTTAATACTATCCCTCCCCCAGCCCCCCACACCCTGACAGGCCCTGGTGTGTTATGTTCCCCACCCTGTGTCCAAGTGTTCTCATTGTTCAGTTCCCACCTATGAGTGAGAACATGCGGTGTTTGATTTTCTGACCTTGCAACTCATCATCACTGGCCATCAGAGAAATGCACATCAAAACCACAGTGAGATACCATCTCACACCAGTTAGAAAAGCGATCGTTGGGGGAAGGGGGAGGGATAGCATTAGGAGATATACCTAACGTAAATGACGAGTTAATGGGTGCAGCACACCAACATGGCACATGTATACATATGTAACAAACCTGCACATTGTGCACATGTACCCTAGAACTTAAAGTATAATAATAAAAAAAAAAACCCTAAAAAAAAAAGAAACGCGATCATTAAAAAAACAACAGGTGCTGGAAAGAATGTGGAGAAATAGGAACACTTTTACACTGTTGGTGGGACTGTAAACTAGTTCAACCATTGTGGAAGACAGTGTGGCGATTCCTCAAGGATCTCTTTCTTTTCTACTTTTTCTTTCCAAAGGAAAGGGAAACCTGAGTGACAAGGTTAAGTAAAACTATGAGCTGATTAGATGTTGAACACTACTGCCTTCATGGAAATTTTACTATTTTGGCTAGAAAAAGAATTCAGAAAAGAAATAGTGTTTAAAAGTTGAACATTCATTTCAAGGAATCCTAAACTAATTTGTGTGTGTGTGTATGTGTGTGTATATGTGTGTGTGTATGTGCTAATAGCTTCATAATCATTAATCATATATTATTTTGGTTATTGGCATATATTCCAAGTAAAAATAGCTTGTGAATCTAATCAATTATATTTTCCACAAAGCAGCGGTAAACATTTTGTTTTATAAAAACATAAGAAGACATTAATTGTAGCACAGTGGATAAGTGCCTCGGAGGCATTAGAACACTTGGTTTTAAATCTTGGCCCCAGAATTTACTGCAAATATATTCTTGCGCAATTTACTTACCTTATCTTTACTTCCTCATCTATAAAATTGAAATTTTAGGCTGGGCGCGGTGGCTCATGCCTGTAATCCCAGCATTTTGGGAGACTGAGGCAGGTGGATCACTTGAGGTCAGAAGGTTGAGACCAGCCTGGTCAACATGGCAAAACCCCGTCTCTATTAAAAATACAAAAAAATTAGTCAGGTGTGGTGGCAGGTGCCTGTAGTCCCAACTACTTGGGAGGCTGAGGCAGGAGAACTTGGCTTGAACTTGGCAGGTGGAGGTTGCAGTGAGCCGAGATCGTGCTACTGCACTCCTGCCTGGGCGACAGATCAAGACTGCATTTCAAAATAAATTTTAAAAAATCAATAATTAAATTTAATTAAATTGGAATTTTAATAGTGTCTACCTCAGAGAGTTGTGAAGAGTAAATGAATTAACTTAAACAAAAGAATATAAAACTGTTATCTCAGCCCTATATGGTACCTCTCACTTCTATAGTATTGAGACTATATAATTGATTTGACAAATAAATCTGCTTGTCTCAGATGTAATCTTTATAATTGATGTGAAAAATATTTTATTTAAAAAATATCTTTAGGCCAGGCACAGTGGCTTATGCCTGTAATCCCAGCACTTTGGGAGGCCAAGATGGGCAGATCACTTGAGGTCAAGAGTTCGAGACCAGTCTGGCCAATGTGGTGAAATGCCATCTCTATAAAAATACAAAAATTAGCTGGACATGGTGGCGCATGCCTGTAATCCTGGCTACTTGGGAGGCTGAGGAAGGAGAATCATTTGAACCTAACAGGTGGAGATTGAAGTGAGCCGAGATTGCGCCACTGCACTTCGGCCTCAACAACAGAGCGAGACTCCATCTAAAATAATAATAAAAAAGAACAGAAAAAGAACAAAAAGAAAAAAAAATCTTTATACTACCTTTAAAGCTGTAGCTTGAATTCCTAGGAAGCAGGAAACATTGTTTTCAATTCTCTATCCTCTCTGTATTTAGCATAGTACATTATTAATTTTGTGGACTTCTTAATATTGCTTTAATCTTGAGTTATAGGAACTAAATTAGTATGTAAGCAGTTTTATCCTATCATTAAATTGCTCTAAATGTGAATCTTAAAGACTTGAATAGTTTAAGTATAATTTTAAAACTTATGGTAGAGCAATATAATGATTTCTTCTTCTCAAAGAAGTAATGGAATCTATCAAAATTAAAACAGTAATGTAAAATCTTGGTCGAATTTCAAATTGCTATATCATATATATGTAAATTGGACAAAGATAACACAATCAAGCATGAAGTCTATTTTTTTTTCTTTTTTCTTTTTTCTTTTTTTTTTTTTTTAGACAGGGTCTTGCTCTGTCACCCAGGCTGGAGTGCAGTGGAGCGATCTCAGCTCACTGCAACCTCCATCTCCCAGGTTCAAGTGATCCTCTCACCTTAGCCTCCCGAGTAGCTGGGACCACAGCCACACACCACCACACCCAGCTATTTTTTTGTATTTTTAGTAGATACAGGGTCTCCTCATCTTGCCCAGACTGATCTCAAACTCCTGAGCTCAAGCGATCTGCTCACCTCGGCCTCCCAAAGTACTGGGATTACAGGTGTGAGCCATCACGCCCAGGCCCAGTGGTCATTTTTAACCATAATTCAATATCATGTGACAACTCAACTGCTATGTACTAGTTGAGGATAAACAGTCTGTGAATTATCTTCACCAGTGGAAGGTCTGTTCAAAATCAGTAATAAGGGTTTTTAAAAATTATTATTTCTAGTTTCTTATTTCCCATTTGTTTTCTTGTTTCAGGGCTTTGAAGACTGCTTGGTATTTGATGAGTTAATGGATAAATTCAATAATGACCTCAGTAAGTAAGGTCAATTTCTCAACTGGACGTGGACTAGCTCTTCTGACTAATGTTGGACTTATTTCTGATCCTCAGTGATCACAGACCTCTGATGTATAATGTAAATTCTCTCCCCGGGATTACGTATTGTTCTACTAACAGTCTATGCCACCGTTCTCCCGGAGCAACAACTAGCACCCAGAAAAAGAAACATAGTTTGCTTTGAAGTTTCTATGTGGAGGTCCACAAAGTGATTCACTCAAAGATAAAAGCTCGGAGTACCCATGCTTGGCAGAGATACGCTGCTCTCTCTCCCTTGTCAGCCTAGGTAACACCCTCTGCCTGCATCTCCCAGCAGCAGTCCCAACGTTCTGGCACCAGGGATGGGTTTCATGGAAGACAATGTTTCCACAGACGGGGGCGTTGGAGGAGACGGTTCCGGGATGAAACTGTTCCTGCTCTGATCATCAGGCATTAGTCAGATTCTCATAAGGAGCGTGCAAGCTA
The DNA here is from genome assembly GCF_043159975.1 of Macaca nemestrina. Classification (NCBI taxonomy): domain Eukaryota; kingdom Metazoa; phylum Chordata; class Mammalia; order Primates; family Cercopithecidae; genus Macaca; species Macaca nemestrina. The sequence continues at coordinate 7,601,820 of NC_092125.1, read as the reverse complement.
GATGCCTGGCCTGTGCAGTTCACAACAGGGTTCACGCTCCTATGAGAAGCTAATGCCACTGCTGATCTGACAGGAGGCGGAGCTCAGGCGGGAATGCGGTGTCACCTGCCACTCACCTCCTGCTGTGCGCCCGGTTCCTAACAGGCCATGGACAGAGGGCTGGGGACATTTACCCTACAACACATCCTCAGAAACATTCTTAGAAGCTCCAGTGTTTTTTGCCCTGTCAAAGATTGCATCTAACTCTTTTTTTTTTTTTTTTTTTTTTTTGAGACGGAGTTCTGCTCTTGTTACCCAGGCTGGAGTGCAATGGCGATCTCAGCTCACTGCAACCTCCGCCTCCTGGGTTCAAGCGATTCTCCTGCCTCAGCCTCCCGAGTAGCTGGGATTACAGACATGCGCCCCCACACCCGGCTAATTTTTTGTATTTTTAATAGAGACGGGGTTTCTCCATGTTGGTCAGGTTGGTCTCCAACTCCCGACCTCAGGTGATCCTCCCGCCTCGGCCTCCCAAAGTGCAGGGATTACAGGCGTGAGCCACCATGCTGGGTCATGCATCTGATACTTTCATTTGCCTTCTGATTAAAATCGATTCAGCCAATACATTAATTTTACAGATAATGAACTTTTAAGTATTTATATGTAATTCTGGAAGTAATTTAAATTAAATGTGTCCAATTATATATATTATGTATATAGTATAAATACATAATATGCCTGATGTGCCTGGGTCTGAAGAGATTATAGCATTCCATGTCAAATTTCTTCTTTTTTTTTTTTGGAGACGAAGTCACTCCATTGCCCAGGCTGAAGTTCAGTGGCTGCAATCTTGGCTCACTGCAACTTCTGCCTCCTGGGTTGAAGCAATTCTCCTGCCTCAGCCTCCAGATTAGCTGGGATTATAGGCATACACCACCACACCCGGCTAATTTTTGTATTTTTAGTAGAGATGAGGTTTTGTCATGTTGGCCTGGCTGGTCTCAAACTCCTGATCTCAAGCGATCCACCCACCTTGGCCTCCCAAAGTGCTGGGATTATAGGCGTGAGCCACCGTGCCTGGCATCAATTCCTTTATGATTTTTTTTTTTCATTATTTTTCAGTCGTCTCTGTCAAACGCTCAGGAGCCAGAGGCCTTTGTTCCCTCTCTTCCTTCCTAGCCCTCGTGTGACTGATTTGCACATGACCACGGAGGTGGCTGGAGGGCTTGTATATTACATATATAAAACAAGGTGCAAACAATAGCCTGAGAACTGGATAACCTTTTCCTGCTTCCCAGCATCATGTGCTTTCAAAAGCCACCTCTGATTTTACACTTGTTTCAGGTAAAGGATAGACTAGAGGACTGACCTTAAATTACACCCAGTTTCAAGTCCTGACTTGCCAACTTATTAACTGTGTGATCTTGAGCACATCACTTCATCTTTCTAAAGCCTCCGTTCTTTTTCATCTGTAAAGTGGAGATAATACTCTCAACTTCAGAGTTGTAAACATTGAATAATTCCTATAAAGTTTTAAAAAGAAAAAAAAAAGCCTGTCATAAAGTAAGTTGAGAGTAAATGTTTGCTGTGGTGTTTTAGGAAGTCCAAGGACACTGATGCCTGGGTCTGAAGAGATTATAGAGTTCCAGGACAAATTTTCTCATCTTTTTTTTTTTTTTTTGGTTATTTCCCCGTCAAGTCTCTCAGATGCTCAGGAGCCAGAGATATTTTGTTTCCTCCTTTCCTAGCACTCGTGTGTCTGGTTTACACATGACGTTGGAGGTGGATAGAGGGTTTATGCATAAGAACACACTGTCAACGCTGGTTTGGGGCACTAGAGAACAAAGATAAAACAATAGTATAGATTAACTGTTGTAATTTTTATTTAATCACGACAGGAAATGTTCTATGTGTATTATCAATAGTCATAGATTGTTGGTTATACAGTGTGGGGAAAAGAAAGACATCAGCCTGTTACTGTGTCTATATAGAAAGAAGTAGACATAAGAGACTCCATTTTGTTCTGTATTTGAGATGCTGTTAATCTGTGACCCTACCCCCAACCTTGTCCTTGCAAGAGACATGTGCTGTGGTAACTCAAGGTTTAATGGATTTTGGGCGTGCAGGGTGTGACTTTGTTCCTAGAAAAGCTAGGTATTGTCCAAGGTTTATCCCCATGTGATAGGATGAAACAATGTTGCTAAAAGGTTTATCTCAAGGCACAGGATTTTCCTTTAAACTTATTCATGTCACAGATCCTTGTTCTTATGTCTTACTGCTAATTTCCTCCCTAAAAACGATCCTATTGTCCTGCCACTCCCTTATCTTTAAGATGGTAAAGATAATTATAAATACTAAGGGAACTCAGAGGCCGGTGCCAGCGTGGGTCCTCTGTAAGCTGAGCGCCGGTCCCCTGGGCCCCCGCTTTTCTTTCTCTATACTTTGTCTCTGTGTCTTATTTCTTTTCTCAAGTCTCTCGTTCCACCTTACGAGAAACACCCACAGGTGTGGAGGGGCAGGCCACCCCTTCAATACAGAATGGTTATTTATAGTTTAAAAAAAATAGCAAGAGCATTGGTGGTGAACACACTGTTTAATTTGACCTGTGAAGAGTTCAGCACATTTTTATAGAAGGTTTTAGAAAGATGTATTATTTAACTTCCAGGTTTGTGTCTTCCTGTGTTCTCAAGATTGAGAATCCCAGATAGTCACGCGATTTCAGACCTATCCATGTACAATTACATAGAGGTGAGTGACAAGGTTTGGCTTTATTCCATGAGACGGTTCGCTGATATTCTAACAAATGTTCTTTTCTTTTTCTTTGCTTCAGCCTCCATCTCATGCATGCTATATAAGAATACCTACAGATAAGAACACACACACACACACACACACACACAGAGCATTCCTTAGACTTGGGTGGATTGTGACTCTGTGGCCAGTGACAATGACCCACACACAATATCTCTATCTACACTTTAAGGACATTTAGGAGGTAACAAAACCTCTGATAATTCACATGCTTTTATCTTAGATATTTAGTAATATGTTAATTTAATGAAAGGACAACTTTCAGATGTGTTAACATATTTAGAAAATCTAAGAAATGTTGAATGGCCTTTTCACTCATAACATTATAACTTACATATTTAGAGTAGCATTGATTATCCTTTGGAACCTTATGTACTAGAAAGAAAATGCATAATACCAAAAAGAAATTCATGTTCAGGAAGATTAGTACTTTGAAGAAAAACACATTAATTCCATTTTGAACCACTCACACGAAAAGTTCACAATAAGTGATTGTGATTATAGTTTTAAAATAATAAAATGAAAGGATTTACAAGACAAATTTAAAGCAGAGTGACCAGCTATTTTCCATCTCTCCTGAAGATAGAAAGAAACTGGACTTCAGCTTGAGCAAAATTGCATCAGATGTGGTAGAGGACGTCCTACAAGATATTGGAGGATTTATTGATGTATCTTGTCCCATCCTTTAAAAACAGGCTGGCTATGACACAGTATCTGTCCTAAAAAAAAGAGTAGGTCCAGACAAACAAAGCTTTAAACAATCTCTTTTTGCCATAAACAATATTACAAACCAATCAGGAAGCAACAGAAAATTAGACAAACCTGGCCGGGCGCGGTGGCTCAAGCCACCCAGTAATCCCAGCACTTTGGGAGGCCGAGACGGGCGGATCACGAGGTCAGGAGATCGAGACCATCCTGGCGAACACGGTGAAACCCCGTCTCTACTAAAAAATACAAAGAAACTAGCCGGACGAGGTGGCGGGCGCCTGTAGTCCCAGCTCTTCCGGAGGCTGAGACAGGAGAATGGCATAAACCCGGGAGGCGGAGCTTGCAGTGAGCTGAGATCCGGCCACTGCACTCCAGCCTGGGCGACAGAGCGAGACTCCATCTCAAAAAAAAAAAAAAAAAAAGAAAAGAAAATTAGACAAACCTTTGAGCTCACAGATTACCTGCAGATCTGGTTAAACAAACCCTCTACTGAAATAGACTTCCTGTATTGACTCCTGAGCAAAATAAACTTCCCTAGCAGGCTTCATGTATTTGCTGTACATTTTCAAGGCAATGTCCTATATGACCGACATTTACTAAAATGGATTGGGAATAACATTACGGAAACAAAAAATTATTTGACTACTTTGTGTTTGGCATTGCGATGAGTGGGAATGAAGAATAATACTAAGTCACAGTAAGAAATGAATGTGTTCGTTCAAAAGCATTCTTTAAGACTCTCATTATTGCAGATGCGAGCACATGTCAACTCAAGCTGGTTCATTTTTCAGAAGAATATGGGGAGATTTCTTCATGCTATTATGCCATCGACCTTCATCCCTCTCTACACCATGGTAAGGTCTGGACTGAAGACTTTTCCTCATTTTAATTTTCTGTTTAGCTGTTACGGAATATACAAGAATACTTTTTAAACTTTCCTGCAGGTCTCTTTTTCCAGAATAAGATACCATGAGGCTGTGCAGCGTTGGCATTGGCAAAAAAAGGTTGGAACAGATTACATTTTATGAATTTTTTAATATAATGTGTGAAAATGTCATAGTATTATGATTATGTTTGTTTCAGACAAATACGGAAATAATGGGACACCAACTGTTTGCCTTCCAAACAGAAACTGCCCTGAATACAGAGAGGGAAGAGTGCTTACTGAACAACATTACAAGGAGGTGGCAAAGAAAGAGAGCTTTTGAAGGGAAGAGTCTCAGGAAAGAAGCTGATGCTAATATTTCTCAACTTTTTACTTTATTTTAGCAAGATGTACTGTTCTTGATTTTTGCTTCGTGCAATATTCTTATGAGTTTAATTTGTAAAGTTGGACAGAACTGAATCACTTTTAAAACACCTATTCCAATGGAATGCTATAATACATTCATTTTGGGCAGTTGGCCTAGAGATGCCATTAAATGGAATTCTGATTCCCTAGTCTTCCACTTTGGGGATTTTACAACGTCCATTTATTCAACAGACAGTTTTATTTAGTACACAGCACTGAGCTGTCGTGGTGATGAACGCGACCAGTTCACACCTTTCACCAAGCTCAGAGGCTAGTGGGGGATAGAGACAGTTGCACTGGAGAGGGATACAATGCCCCCGAGGAGGACAGGAGGGGCCAGGACGGGGGAAGGCGGAAGACACATGAGAAACATAGTTCAGTGGAGCTGGAAGGCGGCACTAGCGTGTGAGAATGGTCAGAGGGTGGAGGCAGGGCTTTAAACACCTGGAATATTATCTTGAGAGAAACAGGGAGGCCAACAGCCTCAGGTCTGAATTTTAGAAAGATGTCTATATGGAGAATGGATTGGAAGAAATCAAGATGTATCTAAACAAGATGAATAAAATAGGGCCTCCACCCTTCAGGAGCTGAAAGTCTAAAAGGGGAAAAGATGCCAGCAGGCAGTTAGGATGCAGGACACTAAGTGCGGGGAGAGAAACAGGCCAGGATGCCGTGGGAAAGCACCTGACTCAGGCTGGAAAGAGTCTCAGGCCACTGTTCACAGCTAGTGTTTAGTCTCCATGTGAGTCTTAGTCACAGAGGCCACCAGGCCACCACTCTTCTCCTGGAGACTTTTGGGAAGCTTCTGAGAAGGAACCAATGATGTGCGGCTCCAGCACAGTGGTACTCTTCTTAGAATTCACAGCTCTTTTTCTAAACTGCACAGGTTTTTTAATGACTGGACAAAAGCTGACTGCTAAATTTTTTTCATACAGAAGACCTTGATTCATGAGTTTCTTGGGAGAGAGGGAGAAGGGCGACTCCCAATCCTTGACTTTATCTTGATCTTATCGATTCCTGACCTGGTGGTCATGCAATTAAATTGTTGTTTCAGGTTAAAGAACAAAGAGGACATTGTTTACCCCTTTGTTGTTAAAAAAAATGAAGTCTATTTTCAGATTTGAATCTCTGGACAAATGAAATGAGAGTTCTTGCTGTCTTACAGGTGATATACAAAGGACTCCTTTTCTTGGGATCACTGATAGCCATCAGCAGTACTTACCTACTTATGCACTACATGTCACCACGACCTTTCCACTACTTCAGAAGACCATGGAACTGAACAGCTCACTTCTGGAATACAAAACATGTTTCCCTACAAAGGCCATGGACTTCCTAGAACAAATTTATCTCATTAGCAGGTGATAGAAAGGTTTTGAGGTTACAAATGCTTGATTTCTCTGTGACCAAAATTAAGCACGAAAAGTTTCCATTGCCATATTTTATTCACTAATGGAAGATAGTGATCTGCTTATAATTAAACTGAATGTAGTATATCTCTGTGTGTTAATTGCAATTACTCGGGGTGGGGGACATTTTAAAAGTTGAAACATGCAACTTCCTCTACATTATACACACTCAGGTTGAGTCATTCTAACTATAAAAGTGCAATGACTAAGATCTTTCGCTTCTCAGAAAGTAAGGCCCAAGATGCCTCAGGGAAGACCGTAATCATGCCTTTTCTTTAAAAGACACAATAGGACTCACAATAGCATTGCCCCAACACCTGGGACTAAAAATCACAACTTGCCTAGCATGTTAACTGCACTTTTCATTACCTGAATGGAACTTACCTAACCACAGGGCTCAGATGTACCAGATAAAAGCAGAAATGTAAATAATGAATTCAGGGGAGTTCCAGAGACTTACAAAATGAACTCATTTTATTTTCCCAGCTTCAAATACAAGTCTTACCGTCTGTTTATCTATCATCTATCATCTAATCTATCTATCTCTATTTATTTATGTATTAGAGATCAGGTCTCACTCTGTCGTCCAGGCTGGAGTGCAGTGGCATGGTCTTGCTTCACTGCAACCTCTGCCTCCTGGGCTCAAGCAATCCTCCCAATTCAGCCTCCCAAATAGCTGGGGCTACCAGGCTCAGCTAATTTTTTGGTATTTTTCAGTAGAGACCGGGTCTTGCCATTGCTGCCCAGGCCAGTCTCAAACTCCTGGCCTCATGTGATCTGCCCACCTCAGCCTCCCAAAGTGCAGGGATTAGAGGTGTGAGCCACCACTGCCAGCCCAGAGTTACCCTCTAAAGATAAGAAGAAGGCTATTAATATCATACTAAGCAAAGGACGGGAAAGGGTTTTATTCATAAATTAAATGTCTACATACGCAAAAGTGGAAAGGAAACAAGGGGAGACAACTTTTACAGAAATACAAAGCCATTATTTTATTCAATTTCAGACCCTCAGAAGCAATTTACTAATTACTCTTGGACTACATACTGCAGCAGAACCAGCAATACACTTGATTTTTAAAAGCACATTTAGTGAAAACATTTTCTTTGGTTCATCCTTCTTTAACAGGCTGCTGAGTCACTGAGAAGTCCTTCAAACATGATTATGAAGATGAAACACTAGAGTCATATAAGCAATAAAAATTGGGCAATGGGCCAGGCGCAGTGGCTCAAGCCTGTAATCCCAGCACTTTGGGAGGCCGAGACGGGCGGATCACGAGGTCAGGAGATCGAGACCATCCTGGCTAACACGGTGAAACCCCGTCTCTACTAAAAATACAAAAAATTAGCCGGGCGTGGTGGCAGGTGCCTGTAGTCCCAGCTACTCGGGAGGCTGAGGCAGGAGAATGGTATGAACCCAGGAGGCGGAGCTTGCAGTGAGCCGAGATCGCGCCACTGCACTCCAGCCTGGGCGACAGAGCGCGACTCCATCTCAAAAAAAAAAAAAAAAAATTGGGCAATAAGATGATTCAGTGTTTCTTTTCTTTATTGTCAATGAAATCCTTGAGTTCTAATAATCCATGTTTAGTTTGTAGGGAAAGAAAAAATAATTTTTCCTTCTACCCACTTTAGGTTCCTTTGCTGGGGCCCCTATAACAAAAGACAGATTAACAAGAGAAAAACAAACATAAGTTTATTAGCAGATATATATAATATATGTGGAAAATACAGGTGGAAATACAGGGGAATGAGCAAATCTCAAAGAGCTGGCATCTTAGAACTCCCTGGCTTATACAGCATCAACAAAGAACAGTAAATGTTTAGAAAAACAACAAAACAAAGAAAAAGAGCTTTGAGTCTGTAGGGGCAGCAATTTGGGGGAAGCAAATATATGGGAGTTTGCCTTGTAGATTCCTCTGGTGCTGGTCTCCAGGCTGACGAGGATTCAAAGACGTATCTGAAACTCCTCTTTGTCATAGTGCACATGTAAAAAGTCTTTTGTTTCCAACAAGAGGATTTTCTTTTTCATTCTAGAATTATCTCCTTGATAACTTCAACAGACATAGGACATGACACTGAATAGAGTCCAACAGTACAAAAAAATTCAGTATGTTCTAGCTACTTCACGCATGTGTATGCGACAGTTATTTTTACAGTAAGGTATTTTCGAGAAAAATGTATTACGTGATTTGGAAAATAGAGTAATTTAAAAAATATATTTGAAATGAAAATCTCCAACACATTAGAAGATGATGTTAGATGCCCATCGTCTGCCACAAGTGGTTTTTTCATTATGTAAAGCACCCGTTGAATTAAAATAATTTATTTTTGTTCAACCTCTTCCTGAGGCCCAAGAGCACATGGGCAATTCGGATTTCCTGCTGGACCACAAAGTTCTGTTGATATTATATAGAACGGGTATTCCAGACACTTCTTACGATGGAAGTCTAAAAGTGGCATCCAATTTAAGGCCCCCTCTTTTGTTGCCATTCTTCATTCCTACAAAGGACGAACTTGGATCACATCAACTTTGGACCCATTGGTTTTGTCGCTGTCGTCAACTGACAGTGATTCATCACTGGTGATAATAAAAATGATGGAAGAAGAGTTGAAAGTCACTTTTTTCTTTGGCCTGTCCCCATCTTTCTGTGACATCACAATAGGTCTGATCTGCATTTCACTCCCAGCTGCTGGTAGGTCTTTAGCAGGCCGCTGGCACCTCAGCAGTCGGAGGCACAGGAGCTGCAAAAGGGATCTTCGAAACTGGGCAGAGACAAAATAAAGGGGAATATGAAGTAAAAGTTGGGCACTTATCTGGATTAATAGTCAAGGAAATCAGTTGAGCTGAATTTCAGTTGTTTCTTGTTTGTTAGCTGGTGTGGATGAGGGGTTATGTGGTCATGCTCAGATCTACCTAAATCACCCCAGAGCTTTATGTCTTTTCTTCATTCTAATTCTTATTAACCAGAATATGTAGGACCATTTCAGTACCTTGTAATCCTCCAAGCTTCAATCTGCACACACTTTCTATGAGGACAGGTACAACTATTAAGAGATTTTGAACATTAAGTCAGTCCACAGATATTCAGTGGGTATCTACTAGGTGACAGTCACTGTGCTATAATTAGAGATTTTTTACTGTAAGCAACAAAAACAGACAAGGCTCTTCCTGGCAGAGTTTAGAGCCTGGTGTACTTGCTAATGTTTCTTTAATTAGGTGAAGAATTTTTTCTATCGAAATTACTAATAAGTTGGGGGAAAAATACTATGGCAGACAGCACTAATGTCATCAACAAACATAATTCTTCTCCGTGTCCTGGGTACAACATCAAATAATATTTCTTGGTCTCCTTTCGGCTTCTCCTCTCTGCTGTTCCTCTCGACAGGAAACTGGGAGGCCAACGTGTAAAGATCATAACATCGCACAATGGAAGGGACCTAGATCCCTAAATGACTGCACAGGACAGATCCCATCTCCTCCACCCAATACATTATTAGACTGTGAACTGTGACCTGAATGAGCAATCAACTCCGTTTGAATTCACTGAAATGTTGGGGTTGCTTGTTATAGTAGTCAGTCCATCATGACCAGTAAAACATACATCAAAAGTTAATGCAATTGTTATCCCCATTATTTACAGTGAAATAAATGGTGAATATATGGACTTTCTCAGATCAGGAAATACCAATTAAAAATATAATAGCTACATTGATTTCTGTCTTTTTTGTTTGTTTTTTGCTTGGTTTTGTTTTACAGCAAACACTGCCTGATAATGTCTTCTTTAAGTCCCAATCTTATGCAAGTTAGCATTTAGTTTATACTCATATTTAAAAATTTTTATTTTTTCTATCTGATTCAAAAATTTAAAAAATAAAAATATTTACTTGTTTGAGACTTTATTCACTAAACCATTGTTTGGTTAAATGTTAAAGAAACATGATGATAAAAGTTAAATAGAGTATGTATGCCAAAAAAAAAATGCTTTTCCATATAAATGGTAAGCTCTTTGAGGACAACGACTGTTGTTTTTATGTATTGGTTTTTGTTTGTATCTTTTAGACTTCCTGTTTAAAGTATGCCCCTAGGAGCCAGAAACATCGGGACCATGTGGGAGCTTGTTAGACGTGCAGAATATTGGGCAGCCATGCATACTGAAGGAGAATATTCATTTATTACAAGATCTCCAGGTGTGGGGTACGCACATGAAAGTTCTAGAAGCAGTAATTTATAGCCCATTGGCTGACAGAAAGAGTGCAACAAATAATTGTTAATGTATTTTTATTTTGCCTGTTGAGAGGGTGGTCCCTAAAATACCTTATTCTCTGATAGAAAATTAAAGTTATAAACCATCTCACTAGAAAAATTCATATGTGTGCATACTAAAAAGTTATTATAAACAATTTCCAGGGTTGCAATGGCTCTTCTGAGGCCAACTCAAGGAATGTTTAGGTCCTGTGGACTCCAAGTTTAAAATCTCTGGGTTAAAGGAAATAGACCAGTTGAAGGCAACAAAAAACGGAAAGAAACACTGTCAGTGAGAGGAGAATAAGGCACGTGGAAGTGAGTTTATGGAGAGTGTAAGCCAATAATGTTCAAAGAAAAGGAAAGGCAAAAGAAGAGGCAGAGGGATTTAGCACTGAACATAATAAAGTTACTACAAAAGTGCCCGCTTCTTCCATATTCTTGAGCATTAGAAGTCACAGTGATTATTATTGCCCTTTATTATTATGACTTGTTATCTTTAAAATTCCAATGGAGTAATTAAGCATTATTTTTAACTTTTAAATTCTCTGAAACTTAGAGGCTCAGCTTTATAATAATCATTTTGTGGGCTCTCCCAGCCATGACTCATAGCCATCAAGTCAAAACCTTTCAACTACAGAAACAGATGATAAGGAAGTTCCTCTTCTTTTTGAGACAGGGTCTCGCTCTGTCACCCAGGCTGGAACACAGTGGTGTGATCATGGGTCACTGTAGCCCTGACCTCCTGGGCTCAAGAGATCCTTTCACCTCAGGCTCCTGAGTAGCTGGGACTACAGGCACATGCCACCACGCCCAGCTATTTTTATTTTTTTTGAGAGAGAGAGAGGGGCGTCTCATTATGTTGCCCAGGTTGGTCTTGAACTCTTAGCTCAAGCAATCCTTCTGCCTCAGCATCCCAAAGTGCTGGGTTTACCGGCTTGAGCCACCACATCAGGCCCAGGAAGTTTCTTGAACCAAATTAATTTAGGCTAGACATTTGCTGTGGCATGTGAATAACAACCCAGACCAATTGCTACAAGTATCTATAACCCCAAGTGAGGAGTTATAAGCACTGGATTTGGGGACTTGAGCAAACTAGGTTCAAATCCTGGCACCAATACTTCCTAGATTAGGCAAGTTATTTAACCTCTCTGAACCTATTCACAACCCATAAAGAAAACAAGGAATAATATTAGTGTCTATTTTGTGGAGTTTCGTAAACTTGCTAGTAACTTGTTCGTGACTTGCTTGTAACTTGCTCGTTGCAGTAAGAATTTTAAATGTATTATTAACTTCGTCGCTGTTATTACTCGGCATAAACTATTTTCTGATGAATTAAATATTAATTTTACTAGAATTCTACCTAACAAGTGTGAATCCCTATGGGTAGTTCTTAGAATTGTTATGATTTTCTTTGGAAATATTCTACATTTCTTCCTGATCCCTTTACATTCTGACAAAATTCTTGATTTGGTTTTTTTAATTGAATCGACTCTGAATCACCTCTGTAAAAGTATTACACTGTCATTTCCAACTCTATCTTCAGGGTGAAAGCAATCAGTTAATTGCAAAGCGTACCTTTCTGATCATGAAGACATAAATCACTGGATTGTATACAGTGTTGGATTTAGCAAAGAGGTACGAAACAATAGATATTGTTGGAGTGACCAGGTGACCATGACCATTAACCACCAAGAAGCAGATCACGATATAAGGCATCCAACAGACCAGGAAGGTGAATATCATTAAAAAGCACATTTTGGCCAGTTTCTTTTCATATTTTAAAATCTTGATCACTTGAATTGTCTGAAGATCTTCCACGCAACGAAGCTGCCGAAAGGAGAAAGAAAGGAAAGGGCTTTAAAAAAATAAAAGAATGGCTTTCTTTTGTTATTTTTATAACAGATATTCAGACACTATTCTTGGCCCCACCTAAATGGAAAGAGAACTGAATAGGACCTTGGGAGGCTGACTTCTGATCCGAGACTCGTAGCTGAGTCCAGCTTTAACCTTGCCGGGCCTCAGTCTCCCCACTCACAACATAGGGTGGTTGAGCTACATAGCCTCCTACATCCTTCAGTGTTTTTTTAATGTTCTCGAATTTACTTAATAAGAAATAAGATGATTTTGCCTAGATCTTCAAATCTCTAAAAGACAATTGGAAAGAGTCACGATAAAATGGAAACAATTTCCCCACGATCCTGGAAACTCTAGAGTGCTAGTTCTGGAGTTCTCAAAGCAGACTGCATACCCATGTCATGTCAGTTCTGCACGATGAAGCCTGCAGCTGGCCTTGATGAGAATTTAATCCCCAAGTGCATTCTTACGGAAAACCAGTTTTTCAATTCACTACTAATGACTATAAAGTAGAATTTCAGGATAAATTTGTTTGCGATTGGCTTCATTAGGGGCTCACTTGCAGAGAACAGCACTTGGTAAAACTCCTTCCTCTAAAATCAGCCTGTCTACTCCCAGTCTGTTCCCATTAAAGGGATGGACGAGTAACGATGTACAGTCTGAAAGTTCTTTGAGTTTCTTGAATATAAATTTCTTTTTGCTGTTTCTCCTAGTATTATAAATGTGTTATAATAATACACGGGCAAAGAATATTTCTGCACACCAAAAATACGTTCCTAAATAAAAATAATTCTCTCTAAACATTGTAATAAGTTATACGACTTTTACTACAAAAATACAAGTACTTTATATATTGATTTTTTTAAGTAGTTAGCATATTGTTGATACTTAGTATTGATTACTTTATGCTGGGAAATTGACTGCATTTCAATGAACTCTAAGTGTACCATTTAGTTCTAGCATTATCATAAAAATTAAGAGGGCGGGGAGCGGTGGCTCACGCCTGTAATCCCAACACTTTGGGAAGCCGAGGCGGGCGGATCATGATGTCAGGAGATCGAGACTATCGTGGCTAACACAGTGAAACCCGTCTCTACTAAAAATGCAAAAAATTAGCCGTGGTGGCGGGCGCCTGTAGTCCCAGCTACTACTCGGGAGGCTGAGGCAGGAGAATGGCATGAACCCGGGAGGCGGAGGTTGCAGTGAGCCGAGATCACGCCACTGCACTCCTGTGGCAGTGCCTGGGAGACAGAGTGAGACTCCGAGACTTCGTCTCAAAAAAAAACAAATAAAAATAAAAATAACAAAATTAAGAGAAAGAATTTCCAAAGAAATCATTTAGAACATGTGCTTACAGTATTTCCAAATATATTTTAATTAAAATTCCCAAATTACTGGTATCCAAAATTATATTTAAGAAACTATATTCTTATCAAAATCATGTATTCAGATTAGCAAAGAATAGAGAGAAATAGGGAAAATTTAAGTCGTTTTTTTAGGGTAGAGAGACTATGTGTGGGGAAAAGTGGGTATTAAATTTCTAGTATTCAGTTGGTGCAAAAGTAATTGTGGTTTTTGCCATTAAAGGTAAACCTTTGAAGGTAACCTAATTTAAAGGTAAATAATATTCCTTTACTAGTATGCCAATTACTTTAAAAAATCAATATATAAAGTATTTGTATTTTTGTAGTAAAATTAGTATAACTTATTACAATGTTCAGAGATAAAGATTTTTATTTAGGAACATATTTTTGGTGTGCAGAAAGGTAAATAATTTACCTTTAAATAAGGTTACCTTTAAAGGTTTACCTTTAATAGCAAAAAACGCAATTGCTTTTGCACCAACCGAATACTACTATTCTGTGTGCGCAATTCTATTTTAAAAGAAACTCTTTCATTTAATGTGATATAATATTATTCTATTTTCAAAACATCATTTTGGGGGAGCTTCCCTAGAGTTTATAGGAAGGCTGTGGAGTTTTGATAAAAGCTCTAGATTTGGAATTAGAAGATCTAAGTTTATATCCCAGATTCACCACTTTTGCTCGCAGTGTGATATTGGGCAAGTCAATAACCTCCTTTAAGAGTAAAGAAGAAAGGAGGTTAAACAAAAAAACCTATTAGAATTAACAGAACTTGAGTTCCATTTCCACATGTATGACTTTGTGGGGTGGTTTTTGAGGTTAAGTAGTTATTTATATTTGAACTAGATATGAAACGAACACACTCGTATGTATATGTACCTTTATGATACTATAGGATATTTGGAATCATTATTGACTCTTCAGAGTTTCCACTAACAAGTAACATGACCACATCTCAGTTAACTGCCTCCCAAACCTCCGGTATCTAGGTCCAATAGTTTTATCTGTACCATTTTCTGGGCAAGTCAGTCTTTATCCCCTCTCACCATTTATCAAAGCAGAGCACTCATTTATCCATCTTGGAATTACATGCATGCTGGAGAAATTAATTGAAATAAATGTTGGTCTATAGTCCCCAGTGCCTCTTTGGTAGAAGGAGAAGATCTTGACTAATGTTTTAGATTATTTGGGTTTATATATGTGAAGTTTTCATGATTATTTTTTATTTATCTCTTTCAGGCCTCTTTGTTTCATTACTTTCTATTCCTTCATTCTGCTCATTAAATATTTTCCAAATAAAAAATTCTATTTCATGCCTCACCCTCTTTATTCAATCATTTGAGGATAGTTTTCAAAATTGCTATGGATGAAGCAATTTTGAAATGATTGGCACAGGCACAAATTTGTCCTAAAGAATGAACCACCTAAAACAGATTCTTCAGAATTCTCTATTAAAGTGTTCTTTGGCTGTATAAATGGCTGCTGCCTAGTACTCATTAATCCAAGACATCTGTAGATTTTCAAAGAATTTCACTGTGAATCTTCATTCTCAAGTGTGTAGCTATGTCTCCATCGCGGTTATGAGTCATCTCTCTCTGAATAAGGAAACGGAGGCAAATTACTTGCAGTGAGCTCTCTGTTTAGGTAGCAGCTAAAGTCAAATCTCTTCACACTTTCACCCCTTCTCCTGTCTTCCCCTTTCTATGCCCTCTGCTTGTAACTCATTCCAAAAATAGTGACTGATCACCTACTCATGCAGACACTATACCAACTACAGGTGAGAAAATACATAAGACCCAGTCTCTGCTCTTGAGGAATTCATGATTTGGTGAGGGTGACGCACACTGAGCAGGTAGAAGCCATGAGGGAGGTAAACAGGGAGGATATGGTAGTACACAGGATCCTGAGGGCTAGAGCAACAAAATCCTGCTGTTAGCCTTGTGAGGGAAGGAGGAATTAGTCAAGTAAGGAGGAGAGACAGAATGTTCCAGAGAAAGAAAATGTGCTAAGACGAGAGGTAAAATAACAAGCCAGTGTCTGAAAACAAGAAATATTACCATTGGCCGCATCCCGAGGTGGCAAGAGGAGGGGAGTGTCAAGAAATGAGGCTGGACAGGTAGACAGGAGATGCCATACAGGACCGGCCGACCGCACCCAGGGGCTTTATTTTAATCACAAAGACAGTGGAACTTCTGAAGGTAATACTTGAGAACAACTACTCTGGTGGCAGTGTGCAAAGAATGGAATAGAGGAAAGCAAAATTTTCAAAAAGAAGAACTAAGTTGTTTTTTTTAACTGAGTCCGTGGCAGTGGGAGAGGAAAAAATGTATATACTAAAAAATATAGGGCTGGGCACAGTGACTCACACCTGTAATCCTAGCACTTTGGGAGGCCAAGGCGGGCGGATCATGAGGTCAGGAGTTCAAAACCAGCCTGGCCAACATGGTGAAACCCCACATCCACTAAAAATATTTTAAAAATTAGCCAGGCATGGTGGTGGGCACCTGTAATCCCAGCTACTCAGGAGGCTGAGGCAGGAGAATTGCTTGAACCTGAGAGGCAGAGGTTGCAGTGAGCCAAGGTTCTGCCCTTGCACTCCAGCCTGGGCAATAAGAGTGAAACTTTGTCTCAAAACAAAACAAAACAAAAAAACATTTAAGTGGTATGGATAAGAACTGATCAATAGTTGGGTGTTGGGGGAGACATGGATGACACTCAATAAAGATTACTCCTTAATTTCTGGTCTTGGTAGCTAGGAATGATGACTATTCAATGAGAAAGCAAATGGAGGAGTAGAGGATTTTAGGGAAAATACGACAAATTAATCTTTACATTTGTTAAATTTGATGAGTCTGTGGACCATCCAAGTGGAGGTGTTCAATAGGCAATTGACTACCAGGATCTGTTAGAGGCTGGAAGATAGACCTGAACTGGAAATAGAGATGTTACCAAGCTTGTGTCAGAAGGAGAAATCCTGGCCGTATGAAAGACCACTCAAGGCCAGTGTGTAGCATGGGACAAGAGCTAAACATAGGATGCTGGGGAGGCCCAAAGAAGAGAAGCTCTTGGAAGACATAAGAAGATGGGGCCAGAGAGTCAGCAACAAAGACAGCAGAGAAAGGCGCCCTAGAATCGATGGCAGGAGAACATCACAAGAAAGTAGAAGTTGTCAACAGTCTCAAACACCGAGGATGCTAGAAAGGAATAAAAATGTGTCCATGGGATCACATATCTGGGAGCTCATCAATGACTTGAAATGAGGGCTGTATTAGTGGCAGTGCGGTAGAGGAAGGAGTCACCAGTTTGCCTTAAGTTGAGGAATAAGTGCTAGATAAACTTACTAAACTACCAACTCCCTAAACTACAACAGAAATTTATTCTCACAGTTCTGGAGGCTGGGAAGTCCCAGGTAGAGTAGCTGACAAGATAGGTATCATTCTGAGGCCTCCTCTCTTGGCTGTTATCTCACTGTGTGCTTCCATGATCTCTTATTTATGCACACGTGGGAAGACAGAAAGAGAGACAGAGAGAGAGACAGAGACAGACAAAGAGAGAGACAGAGAGAGAGAGAGAGAGAGAGAGACAGAGACAGAGAGAGAGAGAAAGACAGAGACAGAGAGAGAGAGAAAGACAGAGAGAGAGAGAGAGACAGAGAGAGCAAGCTCTCTGGTGTCTCTTCTTACAAGGACACTAATCCCCTAATCCCATCAGACTAGAGCCCCATCCTCATGACCTCCTCTGACCCTAATTACCTCCCAAGGCCCCATCCCCAAATACTGTCACATTGGTGGTTAGAGATTCCACATAGGAATCTGAGAGGGACACAAACATTCAGTCTATTAACAGGAAGAAATTGGCACATTTTATATGCTCAATAAATACTGGGTAAATGCATGCTTACTGAGTGACAATGTGGCACCAAGAGTCACCAAAGGTTCTTTGAGTTAGCAGTGACAAAAAGGAGAAAAATAAGTGATAGCTAGAGGGAGCTGAGAGTAGATTGTGATTAAAAAAAAAAAATAGCCTGGTAATATGCTAAAGGGAAAGGACCAGTGGTAAGGGAGAGTGTGAAGATACAAGTGAAAGAGAAAATTATTAAGAGGTGTCTCTGGGGCACGGAAGGGGGTGGGGGAGCAATCAGAATACAGAATCGAGTTGGTCCTGGGAGACCTCTCCTGTCGCCCTGTAACCGGAGAGAGAGGTCTAAGAATCAGTGGTTTGTGTAAAGAGAGGTAAGGAGTCAAAGGAACCCTTGATAATGGCTTTGTTTTGTCCGATAAATCAGAAGCAGGCTTATTCGATAAGAATGAGAGGAGACAGTAAGGCGAGAGATTAAAATGAGAAGTGAGGTTGTGTAATAGTCAGAGTGTGGAGACACTAGACCACACACACAGGCATAGAAAGGTTGCTAGAACAAGGCTGAGAGGACATCTAAGTGTGGACAGATGTGTTTTGTTTTGTTTTTTCCAGCTCCTCTTTGCAGTTTGACTACAGGCATGGAGAAAATAGATGATTGAACTGATCTAGGGATTTTGTCTTTAACAAAGTTGGCATATGTAAAGAAATTTGAAACAAATTATTTAAAGTGATGCATGTAGCTAAGTCAGATTTTAAAAACAGGTGAAAGTTAGAGGGGTTTGACGGAGTGAGCAAGAGACTAGAGACGGAAGCAGAGAACAGAGTTGGAAGAATCAGTGAATGGGGAAGGAAACATCCATGGCTGAAAATAGAGACTGGGAAATGGAGCCTGCTCCACACTGGGTTTGAGTTCAAACTGGAAAGTTCTTGTTGGCACCCAACGTGAAGTTGTTTGTGGTCAGTTCTTACCCTTTATGACTCTGCTGTGATTGCCGAACAAAACATCCATGCTGTTCTCTAGTCAAATTCGTATGACCTTTGAATAAACAAAGTTATGGGAAGTGTGGAACTCCCTTTTTTAAATTCTTAAATTTTAAGAGTGTTCGATAATGTAGGGTTTTTTGGTTGCTGATTCCTTCTTTTGGTTGAGAGAGGGATGTAGAGAGAGTAAATGCTATTCCGCATTGATCTTCCCAGAGAGTGGCTCATAGCATAAAATTCAACCAAATGGGAAGTCTCCTAGAACTGCTCTACCTCTGGGCAACTACTGATGACACAGGAAGACTTCCATTATTTTCCACACAAAATTTTCTACCCTGGATGTGGTTTGGGAGGGGGGCATCTGTAGTCTTCAACTCACCATTCGAATGGAATACAGAATATGGCCATAGCAATGGGCTATGACGCCCAGAGGCACCACCAAGCAGCCAAGAAATAAGAAAAGCACAAAGGAGGAATCGTTGGCATCCTTGGATTTCCAGTCCACAGTGCAGCCTAGTCCGTGTACGTCCAGGATGTACCTGTTCCAGCCCAGGAGAGGTGCTCCTGCCCATGCCAGTGAGTAGAGCCAGATGTAGGTAATGGCCCTCCAGGCCCAGGAAAAATTGATCACTCTGGCATGGACCACGCGAATGTAACGTTCATAGGCCAGCACCGTTAGGGTGGCAATGGAAACAATCCCTGCAAGAAGAGAAAGTGGAAAAGTATAGCATGGTGCCGGGGGAACCAGGCATAAGAGACGTGATACATTCTCCACCGGAAATACCTTACAGAGCATCTGAGACTGAGAGAGTGCTAACAGTGTCTTATAGTCCCAAGGAAATTCTATTGAAAACAGCTATCCATAAAAGGAACCATAGAAGGGCAGTCAGTGGCTCACGCCTGTAATCCTAACACTTTGGGAGGCTGAGGTGGGAGGATTTCTTGAGCCTAGGAGTTCAAGACCAGCCTGGACAGCACGGCAAGCCCTGTCTTTACAAAAAATACAAAAATTAGCCAGATGTGGTGCCACACGCCTGTGGTCCCAGCTGCTTAGGAGGCTGAGGCTGGAGGGTTGCTGGAGGCCAGAGAGGTCGAGGTTGCAGTGAGCTGAGATCGTGCCACTGCACACCAGCCTGGGCGATAGCACCAGACCTTGTCTCAAAAAAAAAAAAAAAAAAAAAAAGAAAAGAAAGAAAACATAAAATGGAAAACGCCATGCAGATTAAAACAAAGATTAGACAAAAATTAAAAGCCCTAAATCAGCCCCACCCCAAAGATGCTCCTATTGCATTAAACTTTCTCCTGAAGAGAAATTCCAGAATGAGTAAGGGAGAGTCACTAGAGCAAGTGTCTCTTTTAGTTTACCTTCTCTTGGCTGTCTCTGACTCAGCCTTTAAAGTCAAAGGGGGTTGCAAAAGCGCAAACTGAATGACGTCGCAGTAAAATGATGGGGAGGATGGCCATAACCTGCCTACTACCAGTAGATGTCAGCATACAAACTGTTCACACGCAAGGATTGTTGACAAGGGTCGGGGTGCTTCTGGGCTTCCATGGTCTTCACGTATACCGCTATTTTGCAACAAGTCCTCTTTAATGATGCTGTTTGTATATTTCTTTGTCACCTTCAGACAGTAAGGTACTCACTTAACAAGCACCTACTATGTGCCAGCCACTGTGCAGTGGATGTCCAATGGTGACTAAGAGACAGAACTCTAGATGTCTGAAGGGACCGTGTGTGTGTAAACACTGACAATGACCATGCAATGTGTGGATGCTACAATTGCCACACAATGGACTGGAGACACAGAAAGGGAAGCATTTGCGCACAAGGCAGAAGCACATTCCAGGAACAGTGAAGAACGATATACTGGGGCATGGGGACGTAAAAGGACACAAAGGGGTCTACAAACGATGATTCAAAGACACCAGGGCTCATAGGACATGGAAAGAGAAATTTAGAGAGAGTCACATTGACAAAGGCTTTTAATTTTTAGCTAATATTTGTGTTATTTTAATTTTTTTTGGTTTTTTAACCTTTTCCTCTATGAAATAATAAATTATAAATCTGTTACTCTCTTGTCCTTTTACACAATTAAATTCCCCTTGTCCTCCTCCTCCTTTTTCTTCTGAAATGGATGCTCATTCTAGCAGTAGTAGAGAATTTAAAACACGATTGGAGGCCATGGAAACCAGCTTGAAGGCTATTGCAACCGCAGGCAAGACATGATGGGACCTCAACTAGGATGACATTAAAAGGCATGAACAACAAAGTCTGGATTCCAGAAACATTTAGCAACTTGTATCAACAGAATCTGTCTGTTTATCGAATGTGAGGCATGAGGGGAGAGAGGAGTTAAAAATAACTTTGAGGTTTTTGGCTGGGCATGGTGGCTCATACCTGTAATCTCAGCACTTCAGGAGGCTGACGCAGGTGGATCACCTGAGGTCAGGAGTTTAAGACCAGCCTGGCCAACATAGCGAAACCCTGTCTCTACTAAAAATACAAAATATTAGCTGGGCATAGTGGCAGAAGCCTGTAATCCTGGCTACTTGGGAGGCTGAGGCAGGAAAACTGTATGAACCAGGGAGGCGGAGGTTGCAGTGAGCCGAGTTCGTGCCATGGCACTCCAGCCTGGGCAACAGAGTGAGACTCTGATTCTAAATAAATAAATAAATAAATAAATAAATAAATAAATAAAATAACTTGGAGGTTTCTAACCTGCCTAAGGAACAGTGAGTGATTACATGAACTGAAGTAAAAACCACAAGGTGTATGAACAGATGTGGGGAAGACAATAAAATTGTGAGCTTCCTGGAGCATAAATATTTGTTTAATGAGTGGACGCAGAGAGATGGAAAGAAAAGCAGTTCAAATGAAGAATGAAAATAAGACTGGTCTCCTGAGAAGGGAGAAAAGGGTGTGGGTGGCAAACAGGTTAAGAGGCCCGGAGGCAAGTCCCAGCTCCCCATGAAGTAGCCCTGTAACTTTCAGCAAATCAAACAATCTCTTAGACCTTTTTGTTTTCATAAAATTTAAAATCCCTTCACATTTTAACATTTAGTGAGTCTGCAATTATGTAAGTATGAAATACAGAGGCCCTGGACTCAGAAAGCAATTGGCATAACATAGTTAATATTAATTTATCTCATGACGGGTTTGTTCTTCTGTGGGATTTGGAGGGTGTGGAGCAGTATGATTCCCAGTGTCTCATATACATGGCATCCAATAAATGTTCACTGAATAAAAAAGTGAATATTTACTACATACTCAAGCGATTGGAAGAAGATTGGGCTTTGGAACAGAGTGGAAGAAAATACTTGAGAGAGTAATGGTATAAGGCTGAGTGTGGTGGCTCACACCTGTAATCCCAACACTTTGGGAGGCTGAGGCGGGCAGACCACCTGAGGTCAGGAGTTCAAGACTAGCCTGGCCAACGTGGTGAAAACCCATCTCTACTAAAAATACAAAACTTAAACAGGCACAGTGGCATGCATCTGTAATCCCAGCTACTCGGAGGCTGAGACAGGAGAATTGCTTGAACCTCAGAGACGGAGGTTGCAGTGAGCTGATATTGTGCCACTGCACTCCAGCCTGGGTGATGGAGCAAGACTCCATCAAAGGAAGGAAGGAAGGAAGTGATGGAGGGAGGGAGGGAGGAAGGAAGGAAGGAAGGAAGGAGAAAAAAAGAAAAGAAAAGAAAGTAACAATATAATAGCAAATAATGGATTTAAATTCAAATCACAGTAGTGGTTATTGGGGCAATGAGAGTATCAAGGTGGATGACTTTCATATTCAGAAGTCTATTTTTACCTTATTAAATTCTTATCTAAAAAGTGATATTATCATTTATTTACCTGATATTATTCCTAGAAAAATATCTAAAAACCTAAAGATAATGACATAAGTTGATGCTAATGAAATACTGTTGGTTTTATGTAGTTTACAAACTTTCTTATTAAGTATAATGGTATTTACTTTTATAACTGCCTTTATGTGTTCAAACATAGTTTGGCCTTCAACTTTTAGTTAATTTACACTGAATATGATTTACTCTTTTATAGGCAAGAAGACTCAGTAAAAATAATTACACTGTTGTAAATTAGTAAGTTTCAATGTACCTTAGAGAGGAATTAATGAGTTCTTATGGTGAAAGCAATAAGCTGGTAAAATAAACTGGTATGAGTATACCATGTTCATATATTCATTCATTCATTTAGTCATTACTTATTGCTTGTGATGTTTCAGTCACTGTGCTAGAAAATACACAGAAAGACGTGAGTGAAACCAACCCTCACGGCCTTAAGGTCCAGTGGGTAAGAGAGACAATAGAAAAACAAATCAAACAAGCAAATCAGGGCAGTGCTATGAAGAATAGAGAGTGCAGGAAGAGAGAATAACGTGAGGCATGGTGGGAAGGATACAGAAAGGGATGCAGCTGGTATTGGCAGGGTGTCAGGAAAAGACCCATTGCACTCAGAGCTGAAGTACGAAAAACCCCAGCCTTGTGACAAGTCAGGGTGCAAGAGGTTAGTAACATTTTCCTTCTGGTTATGTTGGTCAAAGAGACTTTAACATTTACTAATACAGTTTTTGACCATGCCTGTGTCTTAGCAAGCACAATGACTTTCAGGTGCCTGATTTCAGTCGTTATGTACCTTGACATGTTTGCACAGACCTAGCGAACTTTGTATTTCCTAAGTCTTCCCTGATAGCATGAGCGTATCACTGAGTGGCAGCGTCAGTCAGACTGACTTCGTCTTCGACGGTCACCCAACTGAAATGATCTAATCTACATCTTCCTTGCAAAATATGCAGCTCTTCTCCCACCAATGCTTTATTTACTAACAAATTTTGGTCTTGAGTTGGAATTAATTGCTGTATTCTATTTGATTCCCACAACACTCTCCCAGGAGGATGAGAATGAAAGGACTGTTTTACAATTACTTTAGACCTTTAACTGATGTTAAGCCTAATTTATTAATGGAAATAAAAACTACATGGTATATGAGCAGATATGAGGAAGACAACCAAATTCTAACTTCAAATGGTGCATCCATTTCCGTGGACACTGAAAAGCAATGGGAATGATGAGTGCTGCAAACTAGGTGCCAGTTATGCACCAGCTCCCATGATCATCACTCCACATATGATATGCACTCTTTTGGAAAGAAGGTCTGTGGCTCCAAGGGTTAAGTAATTGATGTCTACACCAACAAATGGTGGAGACAGTTTTGAGAACCCAAGACTTACTCCAAATCCCGCGATTTTGTCTTAATACCACCTGCTGCCACTAGAGGGTGACTTCTACCTCTCCACAAACTCTACCAGTGGTGAAGTGATGTCTGTGCCTTCACTGCAAAGCTGCAGATTGATCAGGTATGTGCCCGTCACTGTGCTGAGTAGGTCTTTTGGAGAAACCAGATACGCGTGGTCCCTACTCTCAAGAAGACTGCAATACTGTATTTTTATATCACACACAACACTGAGAACCATGTAAGATGATACGCGATCATATGTCAAAGTTATGGTGCAAAAACAAACCAGAAAAAGTAAAATCCCAGTGGACTACTGGCTTCATTCAGAGATAAAGCTTAACTTGGGTCCTAAAAGACGGAATAGGTGTTAAGGAACAGAAAGGAATGAAATGGGCATTTCTAAAACTGAAGCCTCTTTGAATTATTGCAAGAGTGCCTTGGACTCTGGTTGTGGAGCCAGGACCAAGAGGTGGGAAGGTCAGTCACTACAGGGGATGGCGCAAAGCTGAATCTGCCTTCCGTGGCTATCCATGGGCCACAGCAGGGATCTTCCATCTTTTTCTTACTCTTTTCCCTAACAGAATTTTGAAAAACCATGTATACAACCATATTTAAACTGTGACATCTACATTTTTTGTCTTAAGTTTAAAGAATTGTGTAATATAAACTTTTCAAAGTTGGAACCATTGGAAAGGGCTTATGTACCCCCAGCGGTTTTGAAGACAGCAGTCTGTAAAATCAAATCTCATTGGCATATCATTAGGCTTTGCCTAAGCTTGCTGCATCGGGATACACACCACGCCCAGGCTGCAAACTGCCCGGCATGTTCACTCAGCTGGCAGCTTTGATACCGCCATTCCTTCTGCCTGAATTGCTGCCAAAGATCTCAGTCTGGAGAAGACAGATGTGTAAGCAAATAATTACAGGAATGTGATAAGAGTTAAACAAAGCTGTGTTGGGGATCTGGAGAATGCAGTGTAGGAAGTACTTATCTCTGGCTGGGGAACCACTGGCGAAGGTTTTAAGGGAAAGCAACATTTGAATTGATGAATGGGAGTATTTTATCAAGTTGACAAGAGTGAGGATATTTCAAGGCCAAGGATACAGTATGTGTGAAAGCATAGAAGTGAAAAAATATATTTACATGTCTACTCTGTGCTTCAGTTTGAGTCAAATAGTTCTTTCCGATATAACTTAATGATTATACACTCATTTGCAATATTTATCAAAAAACACATGTCATACACATACTGTGTGTCAGGCACTGTGCTAGGCAATAAGAAAAAATGATGAATTATAAACAGAGAACTAAACTACTATAAAACAATGTGATAAATTAAATAATAGAGAAATGTGTTCGAGGCCAAAAGTCCTGTATTCAATTCCAGTTTTCTCCATATTACCTAATGAATAAGTCATCTGACTTCAGATCAGTTTCATTTTTTTTCACATAATTACTATGTGACCATGGGAAAATTAATTAATGTCCTGGAATCTCAATTTTCTCACCAGTAAAATAGGGATAATAGTACCAAAATGCTGTCTCATCGTGTGGGTGTGGGCGTGTATTGAGAATATAAATATGTTTAGTAAAGTGGTAATGCATAAGGTATTATTATTACTGAATAGTTGAATATCTGGGAGCAAAATTGCTTTAAGTAGTAGAAAGTGGGTGGAAGGCATGGGAGTGGACAGGACTCTGGAGCTTAAATATTAATACAAGGTGTGTCTATCAATGTACAACTATCCAATAATATAGTTATTTTCTCACTTTGGTCACTAGATGGCCACATTGAA
This sequence comes from Macaca nemestrina, assembly GCF_043159975.1. NCBI lineage: Eukaryota > Metazoa > Chordata > Mammalia > Primates > Cercopithecidae > Macaca > Macaca nemestrina. The sequence continues at coordinate 7,576,270 of NC_092125.1, read as the reverse complement.
TAGCTTATTTATAGTTCAAGTATCTAGACTGGGGTAAGCAAGTTCACACTAAACAGAAGAGCGTGCTTCAAAAAAGGCCATGACCCAGACTTGTTAATCCTTGTCTGTTAGATTAAAAAGTTTAATATAACAAAACTTATGCCTTCAAGGAGCACACAATCCAGAGAAAGTGGTGGAAGGAGAAACTCTGCCTATAGTGGGAGGAGGAATACCCAACTCAGGAGATTTTCTGTGGGAAGCAGGTACCAACTGAGTAAGTCTTAGATATTAAGCACACTTTAACGAGGTTAAAAAAAAAAAAAATTGATGGGGAAGAGGCAGCCAATCCTCTTATCCTATTCTAGGAAGAGAAAACAGCTTATGTAAATACATGGAGACCTGACAGAGCTTGCACGATTTGGGTGCCTGCAAATAATTCCAAATGGTAGGACGGAATTCTAAACAGAGAATGAAAAGACTAAGGACTCTCCTAGGAAAACCCTTAAATGCCATGCGTGGAGCTTGGAATATGTCCCGAGGGCTCTGAGGAGCCATTAAGTCATTTTTATTCACTTCCATCACTGTACAATTCTAGAGAATTTTATTGTCTTTTGATTTTGCTTTTGGAGATTTTCCTCATGGGAAGTTCCCTTGGACTGCAATGAGGAAAACAGATTGTGCGCCAAGCCTGGTTCTAGGGAAACCTAGTGGAGAAACACGGTTACTGTGATAAGGAATGAAACCGATGCAGTGGCACTACGGAAGGAGAGACGAGGAAGGTCCACCATATTTAAGGAAGTTAATCTTTGTTGGCTGTGGGAATGAATGAAGAAGAATCAAAGGAAGTCTTGGGTTACTGGTTTGTTATAATTAATAGATGATGTTGCATTGACTTAGAAAAGAAATGAGAGAGAAGTAAATTTGGAAGTGAAGATGATTAGGGGATAACTTACGTCATCATAGATTCTCTGGATCATTTTGAAGAGTATCTGGATGGACTGTATTTCAGATTCTCTACCTATAAAATGGGGCAATTGTAAATACCTGTCTTGTGGTTTTGAGAGCTGGCAGGGTGGATGAGCACACAGTAAAATTTCCAAACTAAGTGCATACATTTTTCTCAAATTAATGAAAATTTTGCTCATTCAAAAATATATCGATTTATAGCAATTTTAAAAGATGCAGTTTAACTATTTGTGTTCACAGAGAGTAACGGAAACAAAACTCTATGAAGATTGCTTAATAAAGATGCTACTTTACTAAGAAGTGGTCTTTATGAAACCATCCCTAGAAGCTTTATAAAATTAATCAAGGAAAAAGGGACAAGGGGAATGTAAAATAAACCAAGCCTGCGGTACATTCTCCCTGGATTATGAGGCCAGCTTGCTCTCTGACCTGCTTCCTTATAGTTGTTTGCCTCTTGTCCCAGAATCACGCAGACCCTGTGACAAAATTATAATTCCCCTTAACTGCTCTATAGATAACAGCTTGAACATTATATAATGTTAAGTTTTCTGTTTGAGATATTCTTTCAGGTCCTACGTACCAGTGAAACTACTGACATCAGCTTGCTGAAGGATCCCACGAGAAGCTGACTCACCAAAGAATGCAGTTTCCACATCCTGATGATTTCATCCCCATGTACCCCAACCAATCAATGACCCCAATTTCCCATCCCCTTTCTCCTCATGGTCCCCTTAAAAATCCCAGCCCAGAACCCCCCAGGGAGATGAATTTCAGGGTCTCCTCCCATCTTCTCGCTCAGCACCCACTCAATCATGGCTGTTACCATGTAGCTGGCCTACCATCCTGTTGATCCTATAATATCTACTCATATTTGAACAATATTAAAGAAAACCGGTAAATTTAGTATTCCTGAAAAAGCTTGTTCTTTTAAGCAAGTAACCAATTCTTCTTTGAAATCTTGTTTATAGTGCTTATTTGTTGAGATAGTTTCCCTCCTCCTTTTTATTTAATTGACAATAGTAATTTCAGTCCACTAACACTTATAGAGAGTACTTACTATGAGTCAGGGACTGTTCTAAGTAGTTTGCCTGTGTTATCTCATTTAATCTTCATAACAACTCTGTGAGACATGTAGAAATTATAATTATAATTCCCATTTTACAGATGAAGAAACTGAGGCAAAAATGGTTTAGTCATTTGCCAAGGTCACAAGCTAAAAAATAAAAGAGCCAAGACTCGAATCACACAGTCTGCTTCCAAAGTCCATGCTGTGCTATGCTTGTTTTCTAATTCTCCTTTGAGAATTATCAAAAATTTTATATTAGTGATGTAGAGTCTCTACAGAAAGCATATTTAATCCATTATCTGCTACATATGTTCTGTAACCATGTCCACCTTTGATATCAAACGAAGTCATTTTTTAAACTCAATATTCTTAAATTGAAGAATTTTAGAGAAAATGAAAGACTACCTTCATTTGAATAATATCTCTCAGCTGTCAGAATGAGTGCTTTCCATTTGACCAATAAAAGCAGTTTGCTACAACAACCAAAATGATGGTTGGTTTTTATTATATATGTTTTTAGGCATTTACTAGATGTCTATTAAATTTTTCATGTTCAGTAGTCTTCATGTTTAGTGCACAATGACTCAGTTCCAAAGGAAACCCAGCACAACATCAAAGTTCAAACCCTTTCCATGGGTTAAAAAACTATGATTTCAGGCCCAGTGTGGTGGCTCACGCCTGTAATCCCAGCACTTTGGGAGGCCAAGGCGGGCAGATCACCTGAGGTCAGGAGTTTGAGACCAGCCTGGCCAACATGGTGAAACCCTGTTTCTACATAAAAATGCAAAAATTAGCCGGGCTTGGTGGTGTGCACTTGTAGTCCCAGCTACTTGGGAGGCTGAAGCAGAAGAATCGCTGGAACACATGAGGTGGAGGTTGCAGTCAGCCGAGATCACGCCAGTGCACTCCAGCCTGGGTGACAGAGTGAAACTCCACCTCAAAATTTAAAAAAAAATATGATTTCAGGTAATTAACTTACACAGAAATTTATTTCTGACCATTGTGTGTCATAACTACCCAAATGCTTGCAGTGCGTTTAAAACTGAGAGCCCCCTTAAGAGAGGGCCAGTGACTACCAGAAGAGAACAATTGTATGAGGCAGGCCGCATGCTGTGGTCTGTGGCTAGCTGCTCACAGTTTACAATGCTGCACTGTTGTTTCCGTTGTGGTCAGTCATGCTATCCTTCAATGGTATTTCACATGCGTTGAATCTTTTTTTCTATTAAACTTAGTGACTTTTTTTTTTTCTAATAGGGGACACAGGGGCAAATAGTTGATGTAGTTGTTAAAGCATACGGACTTTTTTCGCCATGAGCATCTTCTCCTAGGCTACAATGGGCACCTGTGCAGTGACTTGGAAATCATTCTGGGCTTATCTTCCCTCTGTTATCTTTGGTTCTTTTCATATCTGTTCCCCTTGTCCTCTGACCATTCTGGCTTCAAACTTGGCTTATTTTCTGCCTATAGTCCCATTTGGACAGATATCCTAGCCTTAGACTCTTTGACTTGCCTCTGATTTGACAAAGTTTTAGGTGTTCGTTTCCTCCCAGTAACTGCCTAAACTTCACATACCGTAACCAAGGAAAAGGAGTGCCCTATCTTGGAATAGGACCTCATTAGAACTCTTTCCACACTTACGTCTCTGTTCGGCAGGAAAGGATATGGAACAAGATGGTTAACAATGAAAAAAAAGATCATTATTACACTAAGAGACCCAAGAAATATCCATTATGACCAGACTCTATGGGCTGAGTGGGAAAAAACAGTTTGAATATAAAGTAACTTATCTGTGGAATTAATTCAGGTTCAGAAGAATCACAAACATAAGCACAATGAGGCCAAAGTCTAAAACACACACACACACACACACACACACACACACACACACACAGAACCAGTTGGATGAAAGCACTTAACAGGAACTGAGAATTCTAAATTCTATTCCTAAATCAACTGCACTCATAGAATAAAAGTGTGAAGTTGTGGTACCACAGATAAAATGGGAGGCATACACTTTGTTTCCAACACTTAAAATTATTTCGCGAACACAGCAATCTAGGTTTTATGATAACCCACCACAGTATGCTCAAGAAAACGGCATCAGACTCTGATCCGCTTTAGGAACACATTGCTCTGCTTAGTCTTCCCATTCCTCTCTCCCCTATCTCGTATGTGCTTTTAAAACCAACAGAAAACCTTTCTTGGGAAACATTTCTAAATTCATTTCTGTGCCTCATACCATTCCCACTATTCTAGTGCAGGTTCATATTCCACAAATGATTGCTGTCACCCATCTATGACTAAATTTCTTTTGTTTGTGCAGCCTTTGTCATCCTCCTGGGAACCACATACCAGATTAATCATTGACTGGACTCTATTTATGTGCCATCCCAGATCTCCGTGACCCCACTCACAAGCTCCCACTCCCAACTGTGGGCTTTATTTGCCTTGCTTCCCAGCAGCGGTGGCTCTGTGACTATAGTTACAAAGCTTCAGCTGCTGCCACTGTCACCACCAATGCATACCTACATGCAAATAGTGCCTCGCTGCACTGGACCCACAGAGAATCTGGCCTCCCTACTGGCTGGCTGCCTGAAGCTGGCTGATCCAACCTAGAAGCAAAGGGACATTAACACCTCATGGAGCAGAGCTGGACCAACGGTCAGGAGACAGGAAGAAGCCAGAGATTAGATTGCTTGCACTCTCCTCTCATCCCGTGGGTTGTTTCAAGCTGCATTAGTATCAGGTAGTTTCTCTGAAGACGTCCTGCAAGACCCAGTGATCCTCTGTGGTCAGCTCAGTGGTGCATCCTCTCTCTGATTTGGCCTTCTCCCTTCCCTTCCCTGCCTCTTCCTCTATTCCCTTACTCTTGATTCCCTGGGATTATGCTCCCCAATAAATCAGTAGCATATATGCTTTGCCTTAGGCTTTATATGTGGGGAACGTGTGCTAAGATAATCATCTTATTACTTTCACAAAGCCCTTTCTAGAATAATGACCTGCAAAGCTCCCTTCATGTAGCATGCTGGCTATTAAGAAACTGTGTATTTCTTGCACTACCTAGTCAACCTTCTCTTTCACCATTTATAACTTCCTTAGTGCATACCTCACTCTGTCCATCCACGACACAAACAGACTATCTTCATGGCTGCTATTTCCTACTTAACTGTATTTTGGTACAATTCTGTGTACCATGTCTTACCTCTCCAATTAAATTGTAAACTTAAGTATGACATACTTAAATATGTCTTTGTATTTTGACATCATTTTGGCACCTAGAATAGTACAAGGGATTATCATGTATTTGCTGCTGATAAAAGTTATATACACATGACCGACCATGTTTCTTCCCAAATAACAAGGAAAAATCCTGGAGTAAACATGGTCATCCCCGTAATTAACCAAACTCAGGTGAAACATTGCTTAGAAATAGCCACAGTGACATTTCAATGAAAAATTTTTTTTTCCTTAGGAAACTAGCAATACACAGGTTAGAAGAACATAAAACGAGGCCAACTCCCTATTTTACCTAAAGGATCTATTTTTCAACCCAAAACATGATTTGACAGTCCTTACATGATAATTTTTGACTATTAAAAAATCTATAAAACATTCATTTTATGAGTGTTGTAAAGTCAAATGACAATCCTGTTAGATCATCTCTTATTCTCTAATCAAGATAATACATTATAATAACTTTGTTTCATATGATATTTTATAATTTTCAAAGTACTTTTAAATGTATTTTTCTAGTTAGATCTTTCCAGACATGTCAGGCAGGAAAGTCTCATTGTCCCCATTTGATGCGAGGGTGAAAAAAGGGGCTGATATCCGTGACTAGCCTAAGGTCACAAGACTAAGAAGGTTCTGTTTGAATGAGAACCCAGATCTTCTGACTGCGAGCGTGGAGCTCTATTTGGATTTTCCCCAAAAAGATTACACAAAGCAAGTTGTTTCTCAGCAATGGTGAAGCTTGAGGTCTCTTTAATTCTATGGAAACATTCAATACATGAATAAATTGTGGAACAGCTCTGTGACCTGCAATGATGAGTCTAGTTTCTAGGTGTTCCTTCCTAGATTATGAACCTGGCAGCGAATGAAAAAAATCCGATATCCCAAAGGAGCAAATTAAAAATATGAGGGAATCTCACAGGCACCGAATTAAATCTTCATTGCGTCATTTATGATTTACATAGCTCTCAAGGGAGCTCAGGGGTTAGGTTTTAGAGCAGGTGATAACAACACTGACTCCATTTAAGTCATTTTCTATTACCCTGCTGCTGATGCAAATGGAGAGTACGGAAACACAGAGGTGAGTGTGACTCTTCTCTCCAGAATGAATATCACGGGCTCTACTATAATTGTGTGTAAGTAATTAATCAACCAGAAAATGTGATATGATCTCTCAGGACCATATGAGGAGAATGAGAGAAGCAGCTTGTCATATATAACATGCTAAGGAAAAACAAAATTGCTATATAGCCTGTGCAGTTCTATACTTGGGCAAAATGCTTTAAGTTTAAAACAAACTTGTGAGGTGGAGGCGTTGGAGTATAAAGCAAAACCCACATTGGTGACCAGTGTGGAACAATTTGGATAGGCAAGAAAAATCTCATTTCCTTGAAAGTCTTAGTCATCCTGATCTGAGAATGTCATGTAACGAAGAACTAAAAAAAAATTTTTTTTAAATTATGAAGGTGGGAGAAGGAAACTTCACAATACGAGATATTTTCCCCAAGACCACAAAGTAGGTGTTAGAACAAGGCTAGTTCCCAGACCCATTCACATTCTACTGTTTCAAGCTTCTCTTCCACACTGTCAAATTGGGGTTAACATTAACTTAACTCTCCTCTTTGATGTTCAATTTAACACCTTCTGGATCAGAGCAGCATGTCTCTTTCCCTTCATAAGAATGCTGTTTCCGAATGCCAGCTTTTGAAATAGCTATACACAAAACTCTTGAGGAGACTGTTTAAAATGCTGATTCCAAGGCTCTGCCCTTGAAAATACTTGATCTAGTAGGCCTGGGTCAGAACCTGAATATCTGTATGTTTAAAAGTTACCACTGATGATTCTGACTTTCAGAACAATGGGTCAAGATTAAAATCAGATTTCCTTTAATATAATCTCTCTGACTATTCGCTCATTCCCCAGGTTCTCCTCAATTCCCATCACTGGTGCAGGAGCAGAAGAAACCACTCTAGATGCCTCTGAATCCTTCAGTCTCAATCCCACACCAAGAGGTGCACGGCAGAGCGGTGCCCCTCTCTCCCGTCTCCGACAGATTCTGCAGCCAGCCCATTTCTGGTCCATACTGACCTCCATTGTTTTCAGCAAAGCAACACCACCATCATTCTGTCTCTGTCCAGGCAGCAGCACAGAATTCAGAATATATTTAAGGACTTTAACGTTCTATGGAATAGTTCTCTTCAATGAGAAGACTTTCACGTGTATGCTAGGGTTTCAGCAGTTTAAGGCTTTCTTCTTTGCTCATTGTATCGTATTTTTTTGCATACCCACTTTTGTATTTATTTATTTTTACTTATTTCATCTTATCTAAGAATCCTTCTACATCTTTAAGAAACAGAGAATAAAGAGATATACCTCAAGCCTCCAGTGGACAGACTAGTTTATATACATATATTTCAGATATAAATGAGGATCACTCCAGGCAAGGAAACAGTACATACTTACAATTCAGTGCTATGGTGCCTTCTATGTGTGAAATGCTTCATTCTTCAGAGATCTTTCTATATCAACACTCCTTCATCCTTTGGAACTAGAGAACTTTCAGGAAAACCTTCTGATTGTTTCATACTGGGCTCTAAAACTTGCTTGCCTTTGTCCCTATCTGCTGCTCAGTGGTTCCATATTAGGAATTTGGAAATTGCCCCAACAGAAGAACTGAACCATTCATTTGCATTAACATTTCACAAAACAGTACCGCACAGGACACCAAAAGCAATGCTATGCACAAGGCTCCCTAGTTGAGAGGGTCAGTATGGATGTCCAGGTACCAGGCTGAGCCAGCCCTGAGGAAAGGGCATCTTTTCTAGTTTATATAGGCAGCTCTGATTTTTGTACTTTACTCATTTCTAGCTTTTATTCCTCTTTACCTATCTCCTTGTCTTTTGCAATTCTGCTGCTTCTTATAGTCCAATAAACTATAATAATGCCATATTTTATAGAACCTGGCACAGCATATCATAAAATGGCTGAAAGTGATGTCATATGAAAAGCTCTTAAAAATCGAACTAAACACCCTTGAGGTTCACCCTGGCTTCGCCAGTTCCCTAGACTCCAGAACCCATCAGGAAGTGAGAAGCTTGTTGGGGAGACATGGGCAGCTTCATCATGAAACAGACTGATGTTACTTCCTAGGGAATTCTCTCACACTATGGAGAGCAGAAGCCTGGATGTACAAGAAACTTGCGGCATATTCTAAGTAAACCAGATAAAATTGTTCCAGGACAAATCGCAGTCTAACAGCAGACAGTCACCAGGCTGGTGTGTCTACATCTTCTTTAAATATTTGAGTGGCTCTAACGTATAGGGCCCTGAGCTTAGTTCTGGAGAAGCAAAGTCATAAAATATGGTCCCTGATGTAAAGGGGAAAACGCAATAGGAAAGAACAAACTAAAATACAAAATTGTGTATTTGAAATGCCAAACGAGACATACAGATGTTAAGTGCCAGAGGAGCCCAGACAGAGCAAAGTTCACCAAGTACTGGGGAACTACGGGGGGGGGGGGGGCGCGGGTGGGGGTGGAGGTGTTAAATAAAGGGGTGGGACTGAGGGAAGTTGAAAATAATCAATCTGAAAATTTACCCAGCATGTACATGCCTAGCAGTTTCAGGTTTAATTATAAACCCTAGAGGAGCATTGTTCAGTAGAAATATAATGTCAGCCACAAACATTATTTAACTTTTTAAAAGGCAAAAAGAAACAGATACAATTAACTTTAATAACATATTTTATTGTACCCAAATGGTATGGACTGGATGTTTGTGTCCCCCCAAATGCATGTGCTGAAATCCTAACCCCCCAAGTGATGGTATGAGGTGACATCTTTGGAAGGTGATTAGGCCATGAAGGCAGAGCCCTCGTGAATGGGATTAGTGCTGTTATAAGAGGCCGGAGAGCTAACTCTAGTTCTCTTTCTGCCACGTGAGGATAACACAAGTAAGCACACTAACCTGGAAGAGAGCCCTCACCAGAACCCAACCATGCTGGTACCCTGATCTCAGACTTCCAACTTCCAGAACTGTGAAATATGAATTTCTGTGTTTATAAGCCACCTACTTTACAGTATTTTGTTATAGCAGCTCAAACTAAGACACTAACATATGCAAAATATTTCAATTTGTAATCAATATAAAATTATTGAGATATTTTATATTTTTCTCATACAAAGTCTTGGAAATCTAATGAATATGTTCCACTTACATCTCAGTATAAACTAGCTACATTTCAAGAGCTCAAGAGACACATGTGACTAGTAGTTATCATATTAGACAGCATGGCCCTAGAGAAACTCTGTGCATTGGGCAGGAAGAAATGTGTATAAATATATACTCCGAAGCATTATATTATAGTGAAAAACAGGAAATGGACCTCCATCAAACAGGAGAAATGTGTAAATAAACCATGAACAAAAGGATGGAAGCATTGCTTGGATTCACCTTAAATTCATGTTGGTGACTTCTGGGAGGAAGGAGGTAAAATGGAACGGAGGAAATACATAGGTGTGAATTTTATCTGCAATATTTTAATTCTTTAGATTAAAACAAATACAGAAATACTAGTCTTTGCTCAATGGGCAGAAGATACATGGACTCTTACTGTATTATTCTTTGTATTTTTCTGTATTTAAAAGCTTTTAAGAAAATTACAAAATAAAATTCACTGAGGATATGGAGGTGCAAGTAGTAGACAATCAAAAGACTGGCTCTTTGAAGAAAGAATACAGTCATAAGTCAAGGGACAACTGGGGATGGTGGCTTGGTTTGTCAACTGATGGGAATGATCCAGAAAGGAGAGTTAAGGCTGTGAACGAGAGGTGACAGCTAAAGTTTTATATTCCCTGCACATGTGTGTGACAAATGTGAGTTCAATTTTGCAACCTCACGTTGGGAGAGTGTTGATGAAGCAGAGGGTTTTATAGAATGAGGGAGTAATGCTCCAAAAGCAGCAGTGATACTTAATGAGTCACCTATTCCACTACCTGGCCCTGGGGCATACCTGGTGTTAAGGAAAACACAGCTGGGAGAGGTGGGAAAGTAGGGTTCTTGGGGGCAGCCAGGGTTAAGTTAAAGTAAGGAGGCAGAGAAATGTGCAAAGATGTGGAAGTTATAGGGGAGTGTACTGCTCATGAAGGGAGGATCCAGGGGGTGTACATTGGAAGCTCAGGATTGGAACAGATCAATAAATATAATGGGTCATAAAGAGATGTGAGCCCAGGCATGGCCAACTGGAGAGGTTTTTCCCTTCTGGCATCAGCTGATTTTCACAGGAATGTGAGGTACTACGGGATCAGTTCTGATCATCTTCTGGGGAGAGGCAGGGTAAAGAGTGTTTCCAGCGTGTAGGTCCTGAATGATTTGCTTGGTGGTATGTTGATTTCTGGAATATGTGCTCTCTCAGGCTTCAAACTGAGGACTTTTGAATTTCTTTCAATGTTTCACTCCTCTAACAGTGCTGTGGGAAGACAGAGTGAGACATAGTAATCAAGGGCACTGGGTTTAGGTTCCATATCCTCCACTTTTTGTGTCACCTTGAACAAATTAATCTCCTGGTGCTTTAATTTTCTAAATGTAAAATGGAGTGCTGATATATCTATTTACCTCACCGAGTTGAGAGAAAAATAAAGAGTTCATTAATATGCATAAAGCTCTTATCACAGTACCTAACACTAAGTGTTAGCTATGGACATTATAATCAGTGTAGCTATATATTTATATGCATTCATGATTATCTCCTTAGGTTAAATTCTTGACAATATAATTGTTAGGTAAGAAGGTGTGCAAAATTTTAATGCTTTCATGTAACTTGCCAAAATACTCACCAGAAGAGAAATTAAATCTCGCTACCATATCATCTGATACTTGTTTGATTCCCTCTTATTTATGTCACAATGCATGACAACCCACTACCCACTCAGGAATCGGTTACGATAGTCCTCTGTGTACCTACTGACCCACAACGCAGGAGTGCGGCCTGGTGATCCGCATTTTAAAGAGGTGCCCATTCAATTCATTAGCAGTCTTCAGTTTAAAACCATTGTTCTAGAATTTCATCAATTGATAAATCAACTGCTAAAACATTGGTTTTACCCAGTCTCTTTGCAATGTTAACACTTTGGCCCACGCTCTTGCTGAAATTCCTCTTGGCTTCTATAACACTTCTCTCTTCTGCATCATCTGCTATTTCCATACCGCATGCTTTTTCCCTTTAAGGAGCAAGTAAGTGGGTAATCTTACGTAACTGGCAAGTCCAAAGTGGCACTGGCTTTAAGCATAGTGTCCAGTACAGAAATATGTGGGCCGTGTCATCTAGGGGCCTGAAGCAATGCCATCAGGGCTTTGGCTCTCTCCTCCCATCACTGGCTTAGTTTCTTTGTATTTGGACAGACTCCCTGGCAATCAAAGTACTGGCACACTCTGACTCAAATCCCTGAGCTTTCAGAAGCCCAGGAGGATTTTTTTTTTTTTATGTCTATACCTAGAAATCTTAAAAAAAAAAAAAAAAAAAAGGACAATCTTTATGGCTCAGGACTAATCCAGGGGTGGGAGTCACTATGCCAAATCAGACAGGGTACCATGTTTGCATTACCAAGTCCACAGCTATTAATTTTCTTCTGATTTCTCTTCCATTTTTGCAGTACTCCCATTCAGTCAATCACTAAGTCAGGCTAATTTATCTCAACAGTTCTCAAATCTGTCCTTTGCTGTCCTGACTACTATTGCCCTAATTCAGACTCTCACCATCTCTTGCCAAACTATTTTAATAGCCTTCTGTCTGATCACCCTTCTCCATTCTTGCCTCTCCTTGATTCGTCTTCCATACAGACACAAAGAAAAGCAAATGCAATCTATTTCCTTATTTAATACCATTAGGTGCTTCTCCACTAGGATAAAGTAGTCAGAATTCCTTAGAATGGCATAGAAAGCCCTCCAAGATCTTCCAGAGCTATCTACTGATCACCCTGTATGACCAAAACTAATCCATTTGCTTTTCCTCAAACCGTTTCCAGTTAAACGAATTACATACATTCAGATACCAAAGCTGAAATTTTAGACATTCTCGATTCCTTTCCCTCTCTACCTAACTTGTAGACATTTTCTAGATCCTGTATTTCTGTCTTTAAATTGTTCTCTGCCTCTTTCATTCCCTTCATTCTGCCCTCTCCAGGCCTTATTACATTCTTCCTCGTTGCCAGTCACTTGCCTCCAGTATCCACACCTTTCTCCCAGCCTCCTCTCCCCTGTCACCAGGCTAACCTTTGAAACATGTCTTATCAAGAAAAACCTTCCATAGTACCTCATCCACTGAATAAAAGTCCTCAAATCTTAGCAAGTTATTCAAGGTTACAGACACTGTGGACCCTCTTCGACCTGTCCTACCTCTCCACGCCAGGCCGGGCACTCCATGCTCCAGACACTGTGGACCCTCTTCCACCTGTCCTGCCTCTCCACGCCAGGCCAGGCACTCCACGTTCCTGACACTGTGGACCCTCTTCCACCTGTCCTGCCTCTCCACGCCAGGCCAGGCACTCCACGCTCCAGACACTGTGGACCCTCTTCCACCCGTCCTACCTCTCCACGCCAGGCCGGGCACTCCATGCTCCAGACACTGTGGACCCTCTTCCACCTGTCCTGCCTCTCCACGCCAGGCCGGGCACTCCACGCTCCCAACACTGTGGACCCTCTTCCACCTGTCCTGCCTCCCCATGCCAGGCCAGGCACTCCACGCTCCAGACACTGTGGACCCTCTTCCACCTGTCCTGCCTCTCCACGCCAGGCCGGGCACTCCACGCTCCCGACACTGTGGACCCTCTTCCACCTGTCCTGCCTCCCCATGCCAGGTCCGGCACTCCATGCTCCTGCCATGCAGACTGTGTCCTCAATGCCTCCATGCCTGTTTCTGCTATTCTTCCTACACGGAGTGTTGTTCCTCGTATCAGCCCACGGAAATCCTTCTCAACCACCAGAAAAAACCATTTTTCTTTTTTGAAGCATTCCTAGATTTCCCTAGTAGGACTACTCTGTTTATATACTGTAAAAATGATCACAGCCTGATTAATATAGTGGTTAATTGTGCATCAATGTCAGGCCCAATAGCTTGGGCGTTCCAGTACTTACAGATTCTGACTTTCAGAGAGTTACTGAGCCTTATTTCTCATCTACATATGGAAATGTTAATACCTACCTCACAGAGTTGCTTTAAAAATGGAGACAAAATGTGTGAAGAAATCAGAACAGTTCCTGGCACATAAACAGTTACTAGTGTTCCTGGACTTCACCAGACACCTCCAAAGGCACCATATCACATCTCAGTATAGCATGTGCACTAAGCTTAGGGGTGATGGAATCAAACTGCCTGGGTTTGAAGCCCACTTCTACCACTTACCAGCTGTGTGATCTTGGTCAAGCTCTTTGTCTTCACATTGTTTACCCGTCTGCAAAATGGGGATAATAAAATACCTACCCAATTGGGTTTTCATGAGGATAACATAAAATAAATATAGCAAGCAAGAACAGCACTTGGCATCCAGTTAGTGCTAAGTGTTAGTTACAATTTCATCTCTGTATCCCAGAGTCTAGCACAGAAACTGGGACATGGTTCTTGCTCAACAAATACTACATTGTATTGAACCCTATGCTTCACTTGGCAGTGTCTAGTTAAAGTTCTTACCTGTGTTAAGCATACTGACTCATTCCATTGCAATTAAGTATTTTCTATAGTTAATACCCATCTACAAAATGCCAAGCTGCTGCCTATCTCATTGCTTGGTGAACCACCAGTGAGTGCAAATGTGTGTACAATTATGGATGGTTTGTTTAGTCTTGAATAGGCTTCTCTGAAGCCATAATATTGTTATATATGTGTAATTTGATTAATATGCCAATAGTCTGTCAAGTGAATAGCACACCTTCCAAAAACAGTATACTAAAATGTTTTTACATTGATTTTGAGGTAGTTGCCATGCATAGAAAGATTGCTTCTTATTTCTACTAATATAATTGCTTTGCAGAGGAACTGTATTTCTGGATAAAAGTATTTTAAAAATACAAAAATTTGCAAATTTCTAACCTATACCAAACTGGGGCAGGATGAAAAATATTCTCTAATTCTCCGACTTTTGTTTTGGAATCTGTGTTATAATAAACCACCAGAAGGAAGCCACTGTGGATTGGTGAGGGAAGGGAGTGGGGACCTGGGGGACCTATATGGGAGCAGCAAAGACAGCAGTTTCCATCAACAATGACCCTGTTGAAGAAGCACTGATAGGGGTCAGAAAACCTAAGGAGGAAAGCAGACTCCTTATGAATAATCAACACTTGCTCTAGTGCAGTTTTTCTCAACTTGGCACTTATCGATATTTGGGGCTGGATAGTTCTTTGTTATGAGGGAGCTGACCTGCACATTGCAGAATGTTGAACAACACCCCTGCCCTCTACCCACTAAATGCCAGTAGCATCTGATTCCCAGACGTGAAAACCAGAATGTCTCCAGACTTTGCCAATAAAAGGCCAAACACTCTGGTATGAGAATCACTGCCTTGATGGGAGAAAATTAGCAAAATCATCTAGATGGAACCTCTTATATTTAAATGTGCACTATTTTTAAGTAGCTTTATTGACTCATATAGACTTACCCTAAAACTAATGATCTGTACTAATAATACAAGAAGCCAGGACTATGATTGCAATATATTTTACCAGAGATGGGTCCTAGCAGTCCTCTGTTCCTCAGGTTGGAACCTAGAAGAGTGTGAAGGCAAGAGGATGACATAGAAGAAAAGAGCCACTGGAAACTGCTAGCTGGTCTTTCAATTAGCAAATCGTTTTGGAGATACCTGTGATATATAGGCAATTGCAGGGAATGCAGAGGTACCATACACATAGACTTTGTTTGAAAGGAGATTACAATCTCCTGACAAACTATTTCCAGTGCAATTCTCATCTTTTGCTTTTTTACTTTTAGTATCTGGTTGGTACTTACGTTTTAACAGCAGGGGCCATTACAAATAATGTTATGTAGTTATAAAATGAGAACAGAACAATGTACAGCTCGTTTCTCCATAATACTTCGCTTAAATCATTTTAGGAAATTAACTGTATTATTAATTGCCTAAAAACAAGACTCCAAGCACCTTCTCAGCCAGTACATTCCCCCAAATGTTTCCTTTATAGTTGGTAAAATACTGCAATGGTTACACAAGCTTTAACTGTAAATTTAACTTACAAATATAGTAAAATTAACTTAATGATAGAAAATAAAGTTTCCCCATACTGGGTAATACTTATTTTTATGTCAGAGATGAATAAGCAACAGGTAGAAGTCTCAAATGAGCAGAAATAGAGAACTCAAGGGCTTTAATTATATGATGTGTAATAAAAAGAACTGGCATAAAACACACTGTACTAGTATCCTGAAGGATTATTTAAAACTATAAAATGCCTACATATGTATCTCATTCTGACTGAATTATAATCAGGTATTCATCTTCCTGCTACACTCTGTCAACCCTGCACCTCTGAATCCAGTCACTCCTCTGATATGTATGCCTTTATTATTAAATAGCTGTCCAGAGTGTATTAGAATTAAATATATATTTAGCAACAAGCAAATGCCAGGAATCATAGGACATCAGCAGGGACCAATGAAGGTATTATATATAAAGATTTTAAGCTCTTGACATATCAGAATAAAGAAACTGTTTTTCTGATTTCAGGAGTGAACTTAGTAACTCCCTTCTCCTCTCTCAATCACAGTTGGCCCATTTGATTATAATTATACAAATTGTAATTTATAGGATTATTTTGCTATCTGTTGAAAAGTCAATCTATTCTAAAGTTCCAGAAGCCGCCGCTTTTTAAATAGTGCTTTATGTGTTATATATTCTTACATGTAATAAATCACTCTTGAGATGGAAGCAAAGCAAAACAGTAGCATTTCATTTCCCATTAATGGGTCTAAATACAAAGTAGGAGAGTCCAGGTAAGTCACTTAACTCCTCCAGGTTTTATCTACAAAGAAAACTGGTACAAATACCTGCCCTTTCTTACCTTACACGGTTGTCCTGAGGATCACATAAGAAAATGTAGTTGTCAGGAAGAAAGCATACCCACAAATGCTGGAGCAGAACTGTGGTCACATATTTTTGTTACAGCCAAATTCTTTCAGGTGAATCACTCAGCTTCTGTACTGTTTGTGCCTTACAGAAAGCCGGAAGTACTGTGTCCCCTGCTGTTGAAATGTGAATACATCTGGTTGTTGGTTAAAACGAAATGAACTACACTACAAATGCCTCTTTATAATGGAGGTAAAAATACTAAAATAAAAATCTGAAAATCTTCAGAGGAAGCAGCTACCTCCATGCAATAGGAGCATGACTTTCACTTAATCCATCGAGATGAAGGCAAATAAAATTAATCTTAATCAGAATTTCTTGGTATTGAAACTTTATGTTCTAATTTCTTTATACTTCCTCTCCCTAAGCCCTTGATGTCCTGGGCTCCTGGACTCAATCCCCTGGAGTTTGTCTTGGCTCCTTCTCCAGGAAAGAGAAAAAATTTCCGATTAATCTGAAAAACTTAACTCACTGAATGTCATCCGAAATAGATTTCGGAGAGTGTTAAATGATTCGGCTTTTAACCTTTAAGCCACCTGTTTTCAACTGTGTAGTAAGTTTTGGCACCTTTTAAAAGGGATGCCATGCGCAAGGCAGAGACTTGTTTTGTTTTTTCTTTTGCCAGGAAACAGGAAGTGCTAGTTACAGTGGGGAGTGAGATAGATAAAAAATGTCTTAAATGCTCATTAAGGTAAAATGACCTTACCTTAAGGTAAACATTCCAACAGAATGCTTGTCAGGTACAGAGCACTTATTTTTATATTTCTAATTTCCCAGAATAATGCCAATTCATAACCCCCAGTAGGTGTTCAATGGATGTTTATTAAATTAAATCACCTTGATTTGGATCTCTCAGGCTGACTGGAAGAAAGGGTCTGTCACATCCTCAGTCCCCTGAGATCTGGCCTTCGCACAGGTCTCTCTGCAAACAAGGTTTGGTCACATCTACGAATCCATGGCTTTTAAGATTCCCAAGTGACATGTCTGCATTTAGGGGCATATTTTAATTAGTATATGATGTCTTCATGCCTGTGTCCTAGAATGTATTACTAATATTTCTATTACTATTCCTCAATGGTGATCAACTAAGAAAAAATAAATTATGAAGTCCATCTTGACCAAGAATTCCCTCCCACCAAGATTTGTAAAACTTTCTGCCACACATATTTGAAGATGATCTTTTTTAACACCTAGAAATGTATATTTTAACTTAAAATAGAATTTCAGAAACTTCTAAGAAATCAGTAATTTTCTCACCAGTTCAGTAAACCACTTTACCAATTAATCTTTTATTTTTTATTGCATACATCAATATTTGACAGAAGAAAAATAAAGAATCCCTAATGTTAAACTGAAGTGAATTACATGTTATCTTCTGGTTCTTTTCAATGTAGACCTAAATTTTCACACATATCAGTAAACATAATTTATGTTCTTATTAACATTTTTGAATCTCACACTTTTTTGCATACAATTTTACATATATCAATATTATTTAATGGCTATATAACATTCTGTGATAGCACTAGCAATACACCCAAATTTACTTAACCATTTCCCAGTTGTTGGGCTTTTTCCCCCTTAAAGTTATCTGAGTGAGGCCGGGCGCGGTGGCTCACGCCTGTAATCCCAGCACTTTGGGAGGCAGAAGCGGGAGGATCACAAGGTCAGGAGATCGAGACCATCCTGGCCAACACAGTGAAACCCCGTCTCTACTAAAAATACAAAA
This sequence comes from Macaca nemestrina, assembly GCF_043159975.1. NCBI lineage: Eukaryota > Metazoa > Chordata > Mammalia > Primates > Cercopithecidae > Macaca > Macaca nemestrina. The sequence continues at coordinate 7,558,173 of NC_092125.1, read as the reverse complement.
AATTAGCCAGGCGAGGTGGTGGCACCTATAGTCCCAGCTACTCGGGAGGCTGAGGCAGGAGAATGGCGTGAACCCGGAAGGCAGAGCTTGCAGTGAGCCGAGATCACACCACTGCACTCCAGCCTGGGTGAGAGAGCGAGACTCTGTCTCAAAACAAACAAACAAAAAAAACGGTTATCTGACTGGAATTGCTAGAAACCTTTGTACAAATAGCTTTTCTTTCTTTTAAATATTTTCCCAGGCATATGCCACTCAAAGTGAGTATGTCAAAAGATAGATCGGTTGTAAAGCCCTTTTTATATTATAGTCTTCTACATAGTTCTCTTAAAAGGCTACTAATATACAATGCTGCTGCTATGAGGACACATGCAATTAAAACAATTTTGCTAATACAATAGCATGAACTAAGTCAAAGTTGCATTTTTAATATTAAGAAATTTGAATACCATTCAAAGAATTTTTTGTATCATGTATACATGATCTCTTTATAAATTTGCCTAAAAGTACAAACCCTTATGGATATGTATATAGTTTTACAAACATTGAGTGCACCCATGTGTAATGCAAATAGCTTCTTTTAAATTTCATCTTGTTTTGTCTTTTTCCTATTTACTACACATTTAAAATTTTTTCTCTTAGTTCATCCACCTTATCAATTGCCATGGTACATGTTCCTTTGTACCACTATTGGTGTGAGACTCATAGTCTTTATTTTTCTTTTTATACTTAACATTTAATTTATTTGGAATATCATACGTAAAGTGGATCTAATCTTTCCACACTGGCATCTAGCTAGTCTTTTCACCAGCAGTTATTAATATTTCTTTCTTTCCATTGGTTTATTAGTTTTAGTTAAACTTTATTCTTGGCACCACAGAATATTCAGAAAGGTTGCTTAATAGCATGTATTAAGGATTTGGAGGCAAGACTCCCATTTTTTCCCCCTAAATTAAAAAAACTTACATCTTTGCTTGCTTTCCTAAATAATTTATTACAATTATGCCACATTACACACAGCAACCAGTTGGAATGTTAAATGAACTGTAGTAAATTTCATACTAATGTCACATATTGGCATTCCTTTGGATGTAGCTTTGTATTTTAATACACACTATCTAACTTAATCCTCACAATAATTCTGTGAAGTATTTCTATTCTGTAGATGGTGAAATAGATACTAAGAGTGACTTTCCCAAGAGTATACAACTGCTAAGTAGTGAAATGAGAACTGTAATTCTGGTTTTCAAAAAACTCCCCATCTCCCCATGTACTACTTTTCCATTACACCAGCATGGCTCCCATGGGAGTTTGCTCATTTTTAAAAATATAGCTCCTTAAACTTGCTTCTATTTAGGTATCTTTCTTAATTTATCTCAATATAGTTATATAACTTTCTTTAAAAGTCTCATATATATTAATAACCAAACACTTTTTAAGTTGCAGTTTGTCACTGTTGAGATGTAGAAATGATATTTTAAAAAATTTTATATCCTGCAACTTCTTGAATTAGTCTTTTATTGTGAGTATATTTCTATAAGTTTAAGCAGTTGTAAAGCCATGTTAATAGAAAATATTTACGCTACTTTCCTTCCTTATCTTCCTTATTTTGTGAATGCTGGCTTTTACTGCAATGACAGGTTTCTTTAACCATATATAAAAATGGTGCCAACACTGTTTACATTCCACCTGAGGAATGTTTGTTTTCCCAGTAGGAATAGTAGTAGTTCTTGGTTTAAGTACTTAACAGACTCCAAGAAGTCTATGAAATCATTGCCAGAAATAATTGAATCAAGGGTGAATGATCAATTTTTGAAAAGTTATCTGTAGTTAATACTTTGGATTTTTACCATGTGTTCTGTTGATGCTGATTTAATGGCTGTTCTGCTGAACACCAGCCTTATAATCCTGAGTGATAGTAAATTATTTGCTCTATTGTTTGCCAATATTTCATTCTGCATTTTGCATGTTGAGAATAAAATCCTTCTAAAAATGTCTTTTAGTATTCAGAACATATTTGCCTCAAAAGACAATCTGAAGCATATTGTCTTTCATGATAGATGGATAGACATTATTTAAACATTTTTAAAAGTTCACCAGCAGGCCAGGTGCGGTGGTTCAAGCCTGTAATCCCAGCACTTTGGGAGGCCGAGACGGGCGGATCACGAGGTCAGGAGATCGAGACCATCCTGCCTAACCCGGTGAAACCCCGTCTCTACTAAAAAATACAAAAAACTAGCCGGGCGAGGTGGCAGGTGCCTGTAGTCCCAGCTACTCCGGAGGCTGAGGCAGGAGAATGGCATAAACCCGGGAGACGGAGCTTGCAGTGAGCTGAGATCCGGCCACTGCACTCCAGCCTGGGGGACAGAGCAAGACTCCGTCTCAAAAAAAAAAAAAAAAAAAAAGTTCACCAGCAAGTCCATTAGGGTCAAAATCCAACCTGTCAGAAAATTATACTGAGTTGTGATATCCCCTAAATTTTTAAATGTTTTTATTGGTATAACTTCTCATTTCCCATTTATTTTGTATTCAGTAAGAAGTATATTCATTTTCTTCATTTTTAAATCAACCTTTATTTTGGACTAATTTTTCCTATTTCTATTATATTCAGCTATACCATCTTTTGCAACTTCTCATTGTTCCTTTCCTTGATTTCTTATGAATAATGTGTGATACTGAAAATCTTTTCGGTAGATCTGGAATACCTTCACCGTCATTTTATTTATCATCTTATGTATTTCTCATTTTAATTACTATTTTATAGGTCTATTTCAAGTATTTCAGTTGTTTTGATAGATTTAAACTTTAGGATAAAATTTAAATATGACTTTACTATATTTTAAAAGTCAATACAATCCATGACTTTACTACTTTAAGTAAGTTGTCAATTACTTAAATCTGTCTGGTCTCATTTTCTTCACATATAGAGGAGCAAAAAATGAGTGTATTCCGAACAAATTTTGGCCTGGTAATATTTTTTATAACACGATCTTCAGATCAAGAGATGTGTTACTGAAGAACATTTTCTTAAACCTTAGCCAAATTCTGCTTCAATGAGATCCATGCTCTAAAATACATTTGTTTAGTTCATCTTAATCTTCACATTTCTCCGATTCAATAAGCTGCAGGACCAGTGTGTGCTTTTCCACCCCGGGAATGCTCGACTAATTTTCGTGGGCACTTTTTCTTTCTCCTGTAGTGCCTACACTCTTCTAACAGTGAATGTTAGTAGAAAGATCAAAGGTTTTAGAATCACAAAAGACTGGGTCCCCATGTTGGCTCTTCCACATACCAGATTCTGAGCAAATTACTAATAATTCTCTATTTCTTCTTTGAAGGTGATATGGTTTGGCTGTGTCCTCACTCAAATCTCATCTTGAATTGCAGCTCCTATAATTCCCACGTATTGTGGGAGGAACCTTGTGGGAGATAACTGAATCATGGGGTTGTTTCCCCCATACTGTTCTCATGGTAGTAAATAAGTCTCATGGTATCTGATGGTTTTAAAAGGGGTTTCCCTTTTCATTTAGTTCTCATTCTCTCTTGTCCACTGCCATGTAAGACATGCCTTTCACCTTCCACCATGATTGTGAGGTCTCCCCAGCCACATGGAACTGTGAGTCCATTAAACCTTTTTCTTTATAAATTACCATCTCAGGTATGTCTTCATCAGCAGCATGAGAACAGACTAATACAGAAGGTATATGCAAATCTGCCTCACAGGATTGCTGAGAAACTGTCATGAGAAAGCGTAATACTAAGTACCAAGCACATGATAAATGCTGTTTCAGAGCAAAAACTGTCACAAGGATCCATCATTCTCTGCCTGAGGAATGGAAACTGGACTAGACGAAAAGCAAGTTCATGTTTTCTGACAGCTCCACAGGTTTTTACCATTAGAGTACTACCAGTTTTATGATGTTGGGTGGTTCTGGGAGAAAAAAAGTTTCTATACTCTAGATAACAGCTAAGAGGCAAGAGAGATTACAGAAGGTTGTTGCTTCACAATTTGTGAAGTGGGACACAACCAAAAGGGCATGGTAAATCTTCCTTTGATTCATTCCTATCAGTTATGTTAGTAATATTAATTAAAGTGGTAGAGCCAACAAGGTGGTAGGTTTCATTCTCACTGAAAAACCTTGGGTAATCTATTTATAGAGGGTTTTATAACTATCTGTAATCCCAGGTTAAAAAGGCTTCACTCTGTTTCTCCTTAGGAATTTCAGAACAGCCCTTCTGAAGTATCTTCTCCTGGGGCACTTCATTTTTCCTTTTGGTCTAAGTTACTTGTTGGAAGCTCTTTAAGTGCCAAAGCAGGGCTCTGCAGAAATTTTCTGAAGTATTAAATGAGAATAAATCTTATCCTTCAAATTTTCTTTGCAATTAACCTCCCCAAAATGAGTTTTTCAACTACTAATTGAACTCCAATTCTTTTTGTAAATTAGAACACTGTGGTGGCGTCATTGCCTCATCAGTTACAAGAGTGAAGTGGGTATTATAAACTTCAGACCTTCACAATGAATAAAGGATCATGCAAAGCTAATCTTTTAACGATTATAGACAAACGTATTTTATTATCATATTGGCATTTGTATTAGTTGCTATTCCTACCACCATGTCTATACATTTATATTATATGCAAAAGATCCACATAATTTACCATTTGTGTGTGTTTCACTATTCGAACAGGCCGCAGCAACTATAATAGCTGTGAAAGTAATTAAAATATTACTTGGGTATTACTAATTGTTCTGTAGACAAAGATAAAATCTGAAGATCATTAGCAAATACAACATTACCTTTAAGCTGAGTTGTTAATATGGAACCCTTACATACATACCCAATACTAAAATACAGCTAACTCTGTTTTAAGATTATGGGTCATGTAGCCCATTCTAAACAAAATGTTCAATAATCAATAAATCACTCATTGATAGGTTAACAAAGATATTCAATGCTGAATGTCTGAGAGTTAAAGACAACATCTGCATAGCATTCAACATATATAACCACTTCTAATTACTCATATGGGAAACTGTCCTTTAAATGAGAATATTCTGATGCCATGAAGGAGGTCCAAAACAGCATTTCCAGATTGCTCTTTTCTAATTTTGAAGGTGCTTCTCTGGGCTTTCTTGGTTTTTGCCTTCCTCAGAGGACTCTAGTTTGGCCACTATTACATTATTGGTTCCAGAAGACTCTGGCTGCTTATCATCGCCATCAAAGATAATGTCTTCTGGATTTGGAGGTGGAGGGCAGAATTCTTCAGTTGGAAAGATCTCCTGGAAAAGTGTTTCAGCTTGCTTGACGGCATGCTCATTTCCCAGGCCACAGTCAGGCCCAGAGCAGACATAAACATTGGAAGGCAAGCCATTATATGAGCTTCTGCTGATTCCCGAGGAATCTCTCATATTAAAATAAAGAGCCCACAAGAGTCTTGGCTTTGTAAGTTCTTCCTTGTTTATTTCTGTTTCAGTATATGGAGTGAATAATTTCTTCACCACTGATTCTAAGTCTTCTCTTGCTGTTTTAGAAGATGAACATGTCAAATGTACCAGATAGGTGTCCTTCATGCATGTCATGGTTGAAGAACATAATTCAGTGACCCGTACAGCACAAGCTCCTGGCTCTGCTGGAGGAACTATCAGAATGGAAGTCTGCTGATCTGAATCTGTCTTTAGTATAGACTGATCTGTAATGAGTACTGCCCTAGAGATCTGCTTATACTGCACATTTGAGCATGTTTCCTCAGAAAGGTAACTGTCTTCCACAATAAAATATTTAGCATTTATTCTCTGACCAAAGTGATCTATAATTGCTTTACATCGTCCAGATTCTTTGTCGACTACAAAGCATTGTACTTTATGACGAAGACAATAGATTCCACCAAAAACTGCACACATCCTACAGAAACACTGGGGAATTTCTCCTTGGCCATACAAGGGAAATAAAAAGGGAGTGTTGCCAAACCGTCCGAGACACTGAAGGAAGTTTTTAATTGCGTTAAGGCCATCTATTGTAGTGCAAGATGATTCTGATGTCATTGCAATTGAGTGCAGTACAAAATGTTGAAGGTTGGGAGTTAGTTTTTTAGTTTTTAAGTATTCTGAAAATGAACACTGCCTGAAAGCTTGGTATTCATCAGGATGTTGTTCATACTCTAAACAAAATGTGAGAAATTTCATTAGCATCCTCTTTTCAACCATGGTGAGTTCCTTGCTATTAAAGACATCTGCTCTGGAACAAGGCACTTGTTCTACCTTTCCTTCCCGAAATGCAAGAATCCTAGTGACATTTTTGAATTCTACATAACGACTAACATCTGATTTGATTAAAAGATCAATTAGCAATCCTTGAGAATATAGCAGTTTTGATACCAAATCAATATTAAACCTCCTCCCTTCTTTAACTATTTGAAGGTAAGTAATCCTATTTCTAATTGGTTGATTGGCATTATCTTCTACTGTAGATTTGCTTTCATCTTTATTTCCATCTTTATTTGAAACTGTGTGCATACAAGTTTTATCTCCACAATACTTTTCCTTCTCCACTGATTCCTCTACATCAGTTACTTCTAGTGAAATCTCTCTATCACTTTTCTGAGTGTGTTTGGCAGACATTTCATCGCTATTAAAATTTGATGACTGGCTGTCTTCAGGCAAGCCTGCGGAATCCAGAACTTCAGTGAAGGTACTAGACACCCCTGAAGAAGGATTTTTCTGCAGAGCACCAACCTCTTCAACATTGTCCTCCATATCCTGACTGGCATAACAAAAAGCTTCTGTGTGTTGGATAGTTTCATCCTTCTTGCGAAGAGAGATGGCTTCTTCTGTTTCATGGATCAGGTCCTGCCATTCAACAGTACTTTCTTCCCCAATGTCATTGTTTTGCTGATGCTCCTTCAACCAGGTTAGCAATCCTGAAAAGCTGAAACTAGCCCAGTTGCCTCCATAGTAACTTCTTGAATCAATATGCAGAACCCTCTGACCAATTCTTGAACATGCAGCTGCAAGGATGGATTCGGGCAAACCTGTCCCTATTATAACCACATCAAACTCTGTGGGAAGACTGTCCGCCATTCTAGGAAGTAAAAGTGTCTGGTGACAGTTGCTGATGAAAGAAATGAGGTGTGATTATGCTGTAATAAAATCTGTCCTTCTGATGTTCCAGTTTATCCCAGAAGCAATGAAGTTGCAGGTCCTAGCTGTTTTAACAGTTACCCTTTTAAAATATATTTTTTTCCTTATAAGTCAGTAGCATAAAAACATGAGCAAGTACATCTAATCACATCTGAGAATACTAAAATGGATGTGTGGTTTCATTTCTGTATTTCATCTTAGCAGTAAATGTCAAAATGCATCATATATGCATTTGTGACTGGAACTCTTCTCTGAAAGAAGAAAATTCAAGAAAGAATACATTGTAAACAATATAAGAGAAAAATAATTTCATGCAACAATGACAATCCATTGGAGTATGACTTCTTATTTGGACATAAACCTCCACTAAAGCATGTCTTAAATGCTTTCTCACATATTTTCTAATTTCTTGAAAATGGACAATAGAGATATAACAGCCCTCCCAAGAATCAGGCAACATAGTAATAGAGAATGAACATAATGTTCCACAAAAATAAAGAAGAAATAACATAATACAATTCTCTAACTTTAGCTTTTAAGAAAACTATCATGTGAATAAATCTATACACAGCTGTGAGCTTAGACTAAAAGGAACGTATGGCTCCATTGTTTATAGAAACAGATTATACATTAGGTACATACTGCCATGATTAAAAATATTTCTGTGGCCATTACAGTCTGTGTGTGATCCCCGAATAGCTGAATATAAGACCTTTTCATGCCACAACCACCTTAGGATCTCATGATAGCAACATGAGACTATTTCTACTCAATTACTAGTAAGATTATAATAAAAGGATTAATTCAGTAAAACAACTGGCCATTTAAAAATATTTAGGCTCATAACAGAATAGGCCTGAGGAGGAAAACCTATATATTAAAAATATGTATATGAATGTACACATGTATATAAGTGTAAGTAAAAAAGGAAAAAAGTATGTAAGTAAAAAAGGAAAAAAAGTGTGTAAGTAAAAAAGGAAAACTCCTGGTTTCATATTAAAATATCTTAACATAAATAATGCCTACTTATTTAGGCTTGTGTAAATAAGGCTTGTCTCTGCAACCCTGAATCTCTATCCCAAGCAAAAGGTCTATGTAAACATCCTCTGCCAAGACTAATGTTGTTTGTTCTTATTTTTGAAGGGTCAGTAAAGAAAAAAAAAAGGCTCTCCTGCTAACTTTGAGCATAATGCTGGTTACACTCCATGTGCAGAAGGCATCTGTGTGATGCCACGTGTGGCCAGAGGCAGAACGGCCAAGGTACTGAAGAGCATACTCACCGGAAAGTCTTTAGGCTAAAGTATTACATACACCTTACTGCTAAACTTTATAACATTCATCACTGCACTGGTTTGGGCTCTGGTTTTCGCTACTGTTAAACCTACTGAAATATAAATCAGTACAAGCTAGACCTGTCTAGGCCAAGATGACTAATAATCCTGGATATTGGTAAAACAGGCCATTCAATTGGAACTTAAATTGCGTAGGGCACAGACCTTTAGTTTAACTAAAACGGCAATCCTAACAGTCCTGTCTAGTCAAAGCCTCTGTCTCAAAAATATCAAGGATTCCACTCATTTTTGGCATTCCCTAAGAAGCCAGGAACTAAGTACAGAATGAAACAGTTGCCTGGCCCACTCAAGTATAAATTTAAGTATGTCTGAATTACTTATTCTGCTTCTTCCAGCAGGGTGTGAAGAGGGAGACTGAATCTATGATGGTATCTGAAGAGGTGTAACCATAGTATATGCTGCTTCTTGGCTTAGAAAGATAGGGCTCAGGGTAGGAGTAAGAGCAGAAGACACAGTCAATAAGCCCTAACATCAGGCACGCTCTAACCTACAAAGAAGTCATCAAAATGCAAAGCAAGTAGGATGACCTTACAGAGCATTAAGCTGAACTACCCAATAATAGAGATGAGAGAACTGATGGCTGGAGAGATTAAGTGACTTGGGAAAGCCCACACAATACATGAGCCGCATGATCAGGAACAGGACCCACTCTTGTGCCATCAGGCCAATGGTCTTTCCAACAGATAGGGCAAGCCTCTCCAAAAGCCTCTGCATCAAGAAACTACTTCCCTCATTTTTAAATGTCCTCCCCTTCAATACTCCACTGTTAGGTAGTTCTAGCTCAGGGATAACTATGCAGGAAGTGCCCTCCTTTTCTTCATCCTTAACCTGGATCTAGAAGCACAAACTCTGGAATTCACTCCAGGCAAAGGAATTGTCTTTGCTAAAAACTTTTTAAACTCTGTAGTAACTTCACTACTAACTTGCCCCCCAGGGCTTAAAAGTCTCTGAATCTCTTATCCCAGGGTTTCCACCTCTACATTAAAAACAGGGAGAAAGTCATGGTTGAAAGCACTAAATGCCCTGAAAAACAGGGCAGCACTTAGGCAAAAACCTAGGTGAACTTAGAAAATCACTGGGTTGGGACCCTAAGAGGGATGGTGAAGAAGAAAAACAGGAAGGGAGAAGTGACTAGGAGACACACGAGGGTGGGGTCAGCAGAGGAAAGAGGTGAGGAAGAGGGTGGATGACAGCTAGCATTTATAAAGAACTCAGTACACCCTTGTGTTCAAACTCCCGGGAACGAAAATAGAATTTTCCAGCACAGAAAAGGCACTTCGAGGAAAAAAGAACTTTGATGTCTGAACAAACACCTGTTGACTACCCCGGAGAACACTACTGATGATACTTTAGGCTTGGGCTTGAATAACCTTCTTAGCATTGCCAAATAAATTGCCTGATAGGTATTTTTAAATTAATATAAGGAGTGTAATCCCATAGCCATCCATATCACAACCTACATACACTTACAGTCCCCCTCCCTAAATTTCAAATGTTTGTTCAAATGAAATTATCAGATTAAAGCTTATGAGGGGCAGGGAGGAAAATATAACCTCTGAAGCAATCAAATAAATCTACATTTTCTATTTCCTTCAAAACTCCAAAAAATGAATCATTACAAATATAATATTTGGGTTTGTCATAGCATAGAGGTTACTGAATAAGAAAATACTTTTGATAATTCTACGAAGATTTTGTTCTTCCAAACCTACCAATATAAAAGCAATAAAGTATCAATGGATTTCCGGATTTAAAAAAGGAACTTTAAGCCTTGAGAAATACACATTTCTATTTCAAATCTCCCTACAAATGAAATTCCTGAGGCATGCAAAAAATAATTTCTTTCCTACGCTTTCTTCAATGATTTGCTGAGTTGTTGATCATCCTTCAAAACATCATGTCTCAGTGAAACTTAAATCTTCCATAAGAAGAGTATTGTCGAAATAAATCTTCAACAATCAAGTTCTACTTTAATGAAATCTACCGACTGCAGAGCTAATTACAGTATTTGTTCACCTGAGATGGTACTGGCTGAACCATTTGTAATCTCACCCGAGATTGTGGTGCGCTGGAACCCATCTATAAGAAGGAAAATAGTAAAAATAGCTTATAGGGCACATGCCAATTTGCATTCTGAGGACCTGAATGAAACTGTCCCTCTCCCTAGAAAGCATTCAAAGGTTTACAAGTACTAATGAGAAATTTTTTTTTACACATTGCTATTTTAGTTTTCCACTCTCATTTTAGAAAACAAATAGTAGTATATGAATCTAATCTCATCACCCCCTCCAACTTTAACGAGTTAATCACTTTTTTTTCTTGAATCTCTTAACTCTACAGGCCCTCGTCTCATTCCTCAAAGTGTAAAAAAGCCGTGGTTTCGTGCCTTGTTGAGTGATCTTAGGAGGTAAAAACAGATGACAAGAAAGGAGACGGGTTGGGGTCTGGAGTCAATGATGAGCAGATGAGACCACAGGAATGGAGTCGTGGACAGCGTGGGGCGGGAGGGGGCGGAGGAAGAGGAAGGCACCGGACATGCGGCTGGGGTCGAGCAGCGTCAGGAGGCGAGCGGGGAGCGGGGCGGGGTCGGACGGGGGGCGCCGGGCCGAGCGGATAGCCGTGCGGGGCGGGCTGGGGGCAGGCGGACGCACGGAGCGGGCGGCGGGGCGGGGAGTGGAAGTTTGCAGAGGGGAGGCTGCCTTCTCCTCCCAGTCCAACTCACCGAAGAGGCTGCCGCTAAACCCGTCCCACACGCAGCCCACGGTGTCCCACACCCAGCCGTTCCTCAGGCAGGACACGAAGGTAAAGGTGACCCCGAAGAGGGACACCAGCAGGTCGCTGAGGCTGATGTTGACCAGGAGGAGGTGAGTGGGAGTGCGGAGCCGCTGGAACTTGTAGTAGAGGACGAGCACCAGCAGGTTGTTGCCGACGCCCAGCAGCCCAATGGAGCCCAGCAGCAGCGCCAGGCGCTCGTAGGTGCCGGGGCTGAAGAGCGGCGCGGGGCTCAGCGTCCCCGCCGGCGCCGGCCCCTCAGCGCCCGCGGCCCCGCCGCCGTCCCAGTAGCCCTGGCCGCCGCTGCGGTTCCCCGAGTACATGGCCCGGCGCCGGCGCGCTTGGCGGGCGGAGGCGCTCAGCGTGCGACGGGGCTCGCGGCGCGCTCCGCACTGGGTGGGGCTCGGGCTCCGCCGCCGGCTCTGGCCATTGTGCACTGAGGGGCCCGCGCTACCGCGCGCCGGGCCCGCCCTCTCCCCGCCCCTTCCGCTCGGCGCGCTCCGTGGCCCCGCCCCTCCCCGCGGCGCGTCCTCGCTGCTCAGCTGCTCCCGGGGCGTCATCTTAGCCCCAACCCCGCGGGCGCGCTCTCGTGGCTAGCTCGCCCCGCCGCCCACTGGCCGGACCCCCTCCGCTGGTCGGCGTGGACGCGTGTCGCGGGATAGCCCGGGGGCCAGGGCCGCAGGGTAGCCTCGATGGCTCGTCACATCCCCACCTCCCTGCACCCAGCTTGAAAGCTTCGTGTCCACTGACATATTCATTCACTCACTTATGCATTCATTTATTCCTAAGTATAAGCGCCTGCGCCCACCACGTGCTGGCAGGAATTGGGCTTCTCCCCTTCCTGGGAAGCTGTAATAACCCACCACCAGCCTACGAAGCCCATCCCACCTCATACACTTAATGTAAACAAAAGCAACACATTGAAGAGCTCGGGGTAGTCTTACAAACCGGAAAACTGAGAAGAAAAACAACAAATTGATATACAGGTGCCTGCCTAACTACCCGACTGCTAGAGGACACATGTCCCAGGGCTGATGCAAGAGCCTGCCACCCTCGGAGAGTTAGGGATGAAAACTCTCTGAAAATGGCATTCTAGTGGAACTGACTTTAAGCCCTGGGCTGACCCCAAGGCCTTCCAATACCGTCCTTCCTGTGCTTGAAAGTGTGGATAGATCTTTCTGGTCACCGAGGCCTGCTAAAGTCCTTCACAGGCAGTGAAAGATTCAACCTAAATCTAGCAGGTATAGGAGGCAGGTGCTATATTTAGAACAGCACACATTTCCCACTGGGCTCTTCCCCTGTAGTGATGAGAATATAGTACAAGTCAAATATAGGTTGTGAACGTCATCACACTCTGCAAGAGCTGCTTCTGCCTTTGTGGTTGCACAGTCCCTAAGGAGGCCCTACAAGAAGATCACAGTCCCCAGCCACACCTGAAGACTGTCCCGGACACTGGTAATGAACACAAGGTTTGTGCAAGCTAAAGAAATTGCTCCCCATGGGGGCGTTTACCCCCCTCACCCCTGTTTGAAAGATCAGTAGGGAATGACTAGCTTGGATCAATCCACATTCCGAATTCCCTGCAGAGAGGATCTAATAGGCTGGCAGCAGCTCTCCACCCTGGTGCATTGAGCAATAGCTAAGGGGCAGTGTGCTCTGCCTTTGACACCTTGATTTTCCTTCAAGGCTTGTGCTCTGGACTTGCCATCTGTGAGACTTCCTACCTACCCACTCCTTAAAAACACACACACACACATATTTAATTGTTAATTTTAGATTTGTACAACTGTTGAACAAAACATAACTAACAAGTTCTATATGTTTAATGTCCACTGTGTTTTCTGTGTCTAGTCTACAGTAAGTTCTCAATAAATAGTAATTTGAATGAATGAAGAACTCACTATATTTTTTCCTATTCATTCTTCATTGCTGAGTCATTGCCCTTATAAAGTTTACATTCCAGTAGTGTTTGGAGAACAGACAAAAATTAGATAAATACATACATAGGGTGTCAGCCACTGTCAAATGCCATAAAGAACTAAGGGTCAGGCATGGTAGCTCATTCCTGCAACCCCAGCACTTTGGGAGGCCGAGGCGGTAGGATTGCTTAAGCCCAGGAGTTCAAGACGAGACTGGGCAACAAAGTGAGAACTGCCCCCCAACTCTTCAAAAAATAAAAAATTAGCCAGGCAAGATAGTACATGTCCGTAGTGCCAGCTACTTAGGAGGCTGAGCAAGGAGCTATGGGAGATGGTCGAAGGGGTTTGTAACAGTTAAAGAAAGAGGAAAGAAACACAAATAGCAGCTCAACAGTCAGACAGGGTTATTTGGGAGAATAAACCTAAGAGGGGCTTCTGGCCGATTTCGGTCAGGAGCACTCTCTTACAGACTAAGAGTATTTAAAGGTTTTAGAGTGAGAGAGCTTATCACCGGCATGGAGGAGAAGTTTATTGCGGAGTTGGAATGTCTTTGTCGGAGGGGAGGTTATCTCGAGACTGGCATGTCTCAGGTCAGGGAGGGGTTTATCTTAGGATTGGAATGTTTCTGGTCGGAGATGCCATTTGTGGTTTATGGTCATGCTGACCTTAGCCATTAGGCTGATGCCGTTTGGATTTAGGTGGTTTTTGATCAAGGAGAACTTTAAAATAGCAGTGCTTGTCCAAGATGGTGATGCCCCTGCTCTGTCAAGGTTGTTATTTAGACATGGTGGTTATGGGCAGGAGGACTGTGGTTGGTACATTGGAGGAACAATAAGGAAACAAGAATGAGAATCAGGAAATGCGGCCAGTCAGGTTGGTGGGCAGTGAATGGCCAGGATACGCAGGACCTTGACCATTTCATTAGAAGGACTTTGGCTTTTACTCAATCAGAGTAAAGTCCAGGGCAATGCCTACTAGCAGTGAATGCAAAGGAGGAGTAAGAGGACTTTGACAAATGTTTAAGAATTTTTGATACAGTAATTTTATAATACTATAAACTGTTAAGGGCATTTATTGAGCTTGACAGAAACAGGCAATGATAAGGATATGTTTCTTTTTAATTTTAGAATTATGTAATGATAGGATAATGGCAAAACGTTACAATCTTTTATAAAAAAAAAAACATACACACACACAAACAAACAACAAAAAAAGCACCAGCGTGATCGCATGATACGGTTTGGATATTTGTCCCCACCCAAATCTCATGTTGAAATGTAATCCCCAATATTGGAGGTGGGTCCTAGTGGGAGGTGTTTGGGTCATAGGGGGAGGTTCCCTCATGAATGCCCTGGGCCATCCCCTTTGTGTTAAGTGAGCTATAGCTCTGAGTTCACACGAGATCTGGTCATCTAAAAGTGTGTGGCAACTCCCCCATCCCACTCTCTCTCTCTATTTGGTTGTCGCCATGTGAGATGCCTACTCTCATGTTGCCTTCCACTATGAGTAAAAGCTCCCTGAGGCCTCCCCAGAAGCTGAGCAGATGCCAACACCATGCTTCCTGTACAGCCTGCAGAACTGTGAGCCAATTAAACCTCTTTTCTTTATAAATTACGCAGTCTCAGATATTTATAGCAGTGCAAGAACAGCCTAATACGTAGCCTAAGGACAAACATGTAGACCAATGAAATAGAATAGACAGCCAAGATATAAACTCTTACATATATGGTCAATTGATTTTTGACAAGGATGCCAAGGCCATTCAATGGGGAAAGGAGGAAAGAACAGTCTTTTCAACAAATGATGCTGGGAAAGCTGCACATCCATGTGTAAATGAATGAAATTGGAGCCTTACATTATATCATATATAAAAATTAACTTGAAATTGATTGGAGACCTACATGTAAAAGCTAAAACTATAAAACTCTTAGAAGAAAACTCCTTGGGTATGACACACCAAAAGCACAGGCAACAGGAGAAAAATAGATAAATTGGACTTTATCAAAATTAAAAACTGTTATGCATCAAAGGGCACTATCAAAAGAGTGAAAAGACAGCCCAGCAAATGGGAGAAATATTTGCAAATCATGTATCTGATAATGCATTAATATCTAGACTACATAAAGAACCCCTACAACTCAACAACAACAAAAAACTCCACACAACCCAATTCAGAAATAGGAAAAGGATCTGAGTAGACATTACTCCAGTAATATACTAATGGCCTAAAAGCACATGGAAAGAAACTCACCATGATTAGTCATTAGGGAAATGCAAATCAAAGCCACAATGACATACCACTTCATACCTACTAGAAGGGCTATCATCAAAAAACAAAACAAAACACAAAAACAAGTGATAGTGAAGATGTGGAGAAAGTAGAACCCTGTTGTACTGCTGATGGGAATGTGAAATGGTGTGGCCACTGTGGAAAGCAATTTGGTAGTTCCACAAAAAGTTAAACATAGAATTATTGTGAGCTCATGCCTGTAATCCCAGTGCTTTGGGAAGCTTAAGCAGGATGATCACTTGAGGCCAAGAGTACAATGACCAGCCTGGGCAACATAGTAAGACCCCATCTCTACAGAAAAAAATTTAAAAATTAGCTGGGTGTGGTGGCACATACCTGTAGTCTCACCCAACTACTCAGGAGGCTGAGGCAGAAGGATCCCTTGAGCCCAGAAGTTTGAGGTTGCAGTGAGCTGTGATCATGTCACCGTGCTCCACCCTGGGCAACAGAGTGAGAGAGACCCTGTCTCAAAACAAAAAACTAAAAATAATTGCCGTATGATCTAGTAATCTATTCCTAGGTATATACACAAAAGAATTGAAAGTAGGGACTCAAACAGATATTTGTATGCTAATGTTCATAATAGGATTATTCAAAATAGCCAAAAAGTAGAAACAACTCAAATGCCCATCAACAGATGAATGATACATGGAATGTGGTATATACATACAATAGAATATTATACAGGCATATTTTGAAAGAAATGAAATTCTAGTACATGCTACAACAGGGATGAACCTTGAAAACATTACGATAAGTGAAATAAGCCAAGCACAAAAGGACAAATATTATATGATCCCAATGATAAGAGGTACCTATAATAGGCAAATTCATAGAGACAGAAAGTAGAATGGTGGTTACCAGAAGCTGAGAAGAGGGAAGAATGAGAAGTTAGTGTTTAATGGGTAGAGATTTCCGTTTAAGATGATGAAAAAATTCTGGAGACGAATAGTAGTAACGGTTGCACAACACTGTAAATGTACCCAATGCCACTGAATGGTACCCTTAAAAATGGTTAGAAAGGAAAATTTTCTGTTATATATATTTTACCACATTTTTGTCAAAAAAGAAAAAAGCATGTGCGAGTTGTGCTTGCATCTCACTCTCTCAAGAGTGGGAGAAGTAAACTACTGTAACCAGCTGATGAAGCAAGCTGAACTCAGTATGCTGCAACCAAAAAGCAACTTGTTCTCGCTACTCATTTCAAATGTTTTCTGACCACCTGCTCCTTCCTGCCCTTAGATGGGATTTTGGCAGCTTCCAAAGCTTTTCTGCTCCCTTGCAGTTGACATCAAGGCCAGAACATTGTAAAAGATGAAAAGCTAAAACTCACGTAAAACTCGCTTGTCCACCCTCCAAGATAGAGCCAGCGTCAGGCCTGTAGAACTTCTGTGAGTGGAGGTGGGAAGGATAACAAGTTTAGCTTCCTCCATTTTCTTGATCCACTACCTGTAGATGCTGCTCTGGGCCCCTTTGAGATTGTGAGGGGAAAAAAATCTTCCTTGATTGGTAAAGTTGTAGTCTGATATTGGTGCTCTCTGCCAGGCACGGTGGCTCATGCCTGTAATCCCAGCACTTTGAGAGGCTGAGATGAGTTCAAGACCAGCCTGGCCAACATGGTGAAATCCTGTCTCTACTAAAAATACGAAAATTAGCTAGGTGAGGTGGCATGTACCTGTAATCCCAGCTACTCGGGAGGCTGAGGCAGGAGATTCACTTGAACCCAGGAGACAGTAATCCAGCCTGGGCAACAGATTGCGACTTTGTCTTAAAAAAAAAAAAATGATAGTGGTACTCTCTAATTGTAGCAAATTTTAAATGCTGGGTTTTTGTCTTCTAGGGTGATTTGCAGGTTCTCTAGAGAAACTGAGATCTCTGGCATCTTTCTCACACAACTCTCTCGACAGAGGCAATGCCTTTCATAGCTGGCTGCTGGGATCTCGCTCTCTGCCCCTCCTTGGGGACCCTCCCAAGTTGACCCAGTCTGGCCCCTCTACTGAGAGTCTAGCATCTGGGCCTCTGTACATATGTATGCATCTTTTACCCTGCCAAATTCTGGAAGTGGTCTACTGCAGAGAGCTGGCCAGCCCCAGGCTCTCCCTGTCAGTGCCCCTGGGATGGAAAGAAATGGGGAGATGTCATGGCTCCTCCATGACTCTGAAAATTCTCTCTCTGTGGGAGTGCTCATTAAGGAGATCCTTGAGCTCCTAATGAACTCGTTGCCTTCTCTTAAATAGTCTGAAGGTGAGCAGGAGCTAATGCTTGCGGAACTGGTTCCCAGTGCCTACACACATCCTCCTCCATGGGCCATCTAGCCCTGTCCTTTAGACAGAAAGAGGTTCATTTAAAACCCTCTAAACACCCTCTTACATTGGAACATTAAGTTATCACAATACATATATGCCAAGGAAGTCCTTTGCAAAGTATAGGGGAGCGAGGAATGGAGACATGTTTCATTTGACATTCTTGTTTGGAAACTGATAACCCCTAGCCTTTTGCATCGTAACGTGATGGCAGAGAGGGAACTTCAATCAAGCATTATTTTTTCCCAGGGTTGAGACACATTCTTCCCTGGCCCCTCTAACCTTGGTCTCTGGTGAGCAGCAGAAGAGCCCTTACTGAAAATCTTGCGAAACACGTGTGCACCTTTCCTACCTTAGGAAATGCAATTTGGTGAATGTGATTGAACTTTTTTTAAAAAACAGGAGAATCTAGCATGCCTTAAGGTTCTGAATGTCAATGCTTCTGGTGCATACAGCTCCTCAGATGGTGAGATGTAGGGATCAGCTTAATACATAAACTGTGTATCTGTCCACATCCCTTCAACCCCCAAATACATACATTTGTTTTTAAAATAAAATCTCACGTTACATTGCTGTTAAAAAATGGAGTTTACGGCCAGGCGCGGTGGCTCACGCCTGTAATCCCAGCACTTTGGGAGGCCGAGGCGGGCGGATCACGAGGTTAGGAGATCAAGACCATCCTGGATAACATGGTGAAACACTGTCTCTACTAAAATTACAAAAAATTAGCCGGGCGCGGTGGCGGGCGCCTGTAATCTCAGCTACACGGGAGACTGAGGCAGGAGAATGGCGTGAACCCGGGAGGTGGAGCCTGCAGTGAGCCAAGATGGCACCACTGCACTCCAGCCTGGGTGACAGAGTAAGACTCCGTCTCAAAAAAATAAATAAATAAAATGCAGTTTACATGACAGAGGAGGAGGTAGGGAAGAGTAAACATTTAATTTCCAGAAGAAACTGGTGGTTAGTGAAGTTAGTTATGATTAATTTACATATATATATCTCCACACCAACACCCATTATAGTGAAAGTTCGGTACAGTGGGGTCAAAGAGAACATTTATAAGTTTCCTGAGGGAGGAAAATTAAAACAAGCTGTATACAAAGCATCAAGGATCAGAATAGCTTATAATCAGCAACAGAAGCTGATCAGAATACAGTCCTTATAACAGCAATACTAGAAGCAAAAAGACAATGGAGTAATATCTTCGAAATATTTAAAGAAAATAATTTCCAGCCTAAAATTCTGTACTCAACCAAATGTCAACAAAGTGCAAGGAAAGATCAGGATATTTTCAGATATGCAACTATCAAAAACATATCTATCTTCCAGGCCCTATTTCTGAATATGAGTCACCAAAATGAGGGAATAAACCATGGTGAAGAAAGACATAGTATATAAGCTTGAGGATGAGGGAGTTCCCAAAATGATGATGAAGGGGGATGGTAGCAGGACAGCCATGCCCCTGTGTCTATAACGCATCAGTCCAGACTGCAGGGGTATGACTCAAGAGAAAGCCGTGTTGAGGAGTGTGGTCACCAAGATGCCTTCTGCTCTTCTGTCATCTTTTTATTCTGAAAACGTAAGGGTGAGCCTGGCCCAGAGTCTTAACAGTACCTGGTCACCAAGGGCCATGTACTGTTGAAGCTCCTGCCTACCTCTTTGTCCCCTGCCATAGGCATTAGCTGAGTATACTCATTTCACCTCAAAGGAGTTCTTCATAGATTTATGCTGGAAACTGAAGTTGGCCATCATGAATCCAGAAGCAGAAAATGCACAGCAACCTATTGCTCCAACAGCATTTCCGCCAGATGACTGGTACCAGGCCTACATGTCAGACCGGCTGAGGACCCAACCATGGGCCTTGTGTCATGGTAGCACTCCTTCCACATATGGACCCTTATAATATTCATGGAAGCTGAAGCCAAACTAACTCACAGCAATTATTCCACCTGCTTTTTTCTAGAGTCTTTTTCCGACAGTGCCAATATCATTTCTTTGCTTATACAGCTAGGTGTGTGTTTGCTTTTGACTTTTTATAATGATTGCCTTTCATGGGTCATTTATATGTAAAAAATAATAAAATAGCAAAATACTTCCTTGAGAAAAATAGGTAGATAAGAAAGACATAAATACACTTATGAAGGACATTAGAAACACGGGGACAGGTTTATGAAGTTGTACATTAAAATTTAAGTAATGTGCATAGTTCTGTTGAAACTAAAATTATCAAAGTATGTGGTCTGGGTTTAGAAGGCAATTTTCTAAAATTATTAGTTTTGTAAGAGTGTAGGAACATGAGTGATTTTCAATGTTGTTTGAATCTGTTGCCATATCATTTCTGCAACTGAGAAAATGTAAGTACAAATGCATCCGGTAGCTCTATAAATGACCATAATAGCTGTGACTTACTCCTGCGTATAACAACTAAGATGTTCCCAAAAGCTTCTGCCATAATGTGCATTTATACCTATTATCAATACTTCTCCTCCTCCTACTCTCTGTTTAGCCCACCATTCCACTGAGGTAGCCTTTCTCAAGGTCGCTAGCATCCACGTTCCGATGGTTAATTTTCAGTCCTCATCTTAAGTAGGCCCTCACCAGTACTTGGCAAGGTTGACTGCTCCTTCATACTTTAATGCTTATTCATAGATATTTCAGTATCTAGTTCTAAAATACTACATCACATAAATAACAGTGCTATGGTCCAAATGTTTATGTCCCCCCGAAATTCATATGTTGAAACCTAACTCCAAGGTGATGGTACTAAGAGTTGGAACCTTTGGGAGGTCATTAGGTCATGAGGGTTCCACCCCCATAAATGGGATTAGTGCCTTCATGACAGGGCTTGAGGGAACCTGTTTGTCCCTTCCACCATGTGAGGGCACCTAAAAGGCACCATCTATGAGGAACAGGCCCTCACTAGATACTGGATCTTGCCAGAACCTTGATTTTGGACTTCCCAGCCTTCAGAACTGTGAGAAATTTCCATTGTTGATAAATTACCCAGTCCAAGGCATTTTGGTATAGCAGCAGGAATGGACTAAGACAAACAATATAACATAAAATATAATTACTAAATCTAAACACTGGACAATAATTTCTTTTTTCTTTTTTTTTTTTGTGAGACAGTCTCGCTCTGTCGCCCAGGCTGGAGTGCAGTGGTGCAATCTCGGCTCACTGCAACCTCCACCTCCTGGGTTCATGCCATTCTCCTGCCTCAGCCTCCCGAGTAGCTGGGACTACAGGCACCCACCACCACGCCCGGCTAATTTTTTGTATTTTTAGTAGAGACGGGGTTTCACTGTGTTAGCCAGGATGGTCTCGATCTCCTGACCTCGTGATCTGCCCGCCTTGGCCTCCCAAAGTGCTGGGATTTACAGGCGCGAGCCACTGTGCCCAGCCAATAATTTCTTTTTATCATCAAATATCTACTTGGCATCCAATTTACAATTTTCTCATGCATTTTAAATTATTTTTGAGTTTGGTTGTTGAGTCAAGATCTAAATACAGTCCACACACTGTGGTTGGATGGTGTTTCTTTAAAGTCCTTTTAAGCTATAGCTCTCCTCCTCCTTCCTTTTTTCTTCCTAGGCAATTTCTTTATTGAATAAACTGGATTGTCCATCCAATGGCTCTTTCCTTTTCAAAACAGCTTTTTTTCTTGGCTTCTAGGTTGATCCTTTCTCTTGGCTCTCCTCCTGCCTCACTAGCCGCTCATATTTAGTCAGTGGTTCTTCTTGATCACTCTGACCTCCCAGCTCTGGCATGTTCAGGGTTTGATCCTCACCTTGCCTTCTTCTTTATCTGCATTGATTCCCAGGTGAGCTCGTCCAGCCTAATGACTTGAAATACAACACCGTCTGAATGCTGATGACTCCCGAGCTGTGCCCTGAATCCTGGACTCTTACGTCTGGTTATTCAACATCCACAATTGTTTATCTAATAGAATTCTCAAGCTTAACATACCCTGAACTGACTCCTAATTTCCCCCCACCCCAAAATCTGCTCCTTCTATTGGCTTCCTCCCAAACATAGTACATGATAATTCCATCTTTTTTATTTCTTAGGGCCAGAATCCCTGGAGTTATCCTTGATCCTTCTCTTGCTCTCATACCCCCATCTAATCTATTAGGACATCTGTCAGTCACATCTACCTTCACACAATCTGACCACTTCGCACAACCTCTGTCACTAGCGCCCTAATCTAAACCACTGTCATCTCTTACTTGCATGACTGAAATTGCTATTTAACTGCCTTCCTGGCTTCTACTCTCTTTCCCTTTCAGTTTATTCTCCTCAAAGCAGCTGGAATGAGTCTTTTCAAATGCACATCAGATCATGTCACTATTCTGCTCAAAAACTTCCCATCTCAGAGTAAAAGCCAAAGTCCTAAAGCAGCCTATAAGATCCTACATGATCTGGACACCACCCCCTGACTCTCTTGCCTTCTCTCTCTACCTCTCTCTCTCATCCCACGCCACCTCAGTCACACTGGTCTCGGTTGTTTCTCAGATATGTGAAGCACACACTGATCTCAGGACTTTGCACCTGCTGTCCCTGGAACATCCTCCTACCATTTATCCACATGACTTGCTGCCTCACTTCTTTCAGGTTTCTGCCTAGAAATCTTTCTGTTAATGGGGAATTCCCTCATCTCCCTGCCTCTTTTACTTTGATTTTTACCCCCAACTCTAATACACACACAATTCCTCTCTCTTTATAGCACAGTTGCCCACTGATACATTATTTATTTGTTTGTTTGTCTGTCTTCTGCCTTAGTCTATAAACTTGAGAAGCTATTTTATTCACTGCTGTATCCTCAGTGTCTAAAACAGCCTCTAGCATGAAGTATGTGTTCAGTAAATATTTGCTAGATGAATTGATGGTGAATGCAATAATACATACATTAGACTTGTAGGAAAAGTGGTTCTCCAGATATCACTGTACAGTGGTTTGAAAGCTTTAAAGGAAAAAGGAGGAGAAACAAATGGGGTTGGGGGATTTTTCTTTAAATAATATCATACTGCGCTCTCCTAACAGATAGTTAGAGGTGGACACCAAGAAGACAGTACTGGAATTGGAGGTGCTCTGAAATGCCATCTGCTTCATCTCTGAATGCAAGTTCTTGAAGAATGTTTTAAAAGGTGGACTACCAAGAAATAGGAAATTTATCTAACTCACCTAAGCCATAGGAAGTTAACTAATTGTTGAGAAACATTAAACAACTTCTCCTTCCCATAAAAAGCTGAAAATTGGAAACCCTGAGTCAATAGCAGTTGGATTAAATGGGATTGGAGATTGCAATGACTGGGAAGGAGATGTGCAGAAAGGCACCTTCTAATTCAACTGACCCCTCACCTTGAAAAGCTGTCCTCATAATCAGGAGCCACTCCTTCCTTATCCTTGGCTCACCTTATTATTTCAATCGAAGGACAATGCACAAAGGAAGAAGAGCATTTGTATTCCCTATGACCTCTAAAAATGTTTGTGGTAGAAATGACAGGTGCTGAAATACATTTCATTTTTAGAAGTTCAAATTTCCATATCCAGTACAGTGGCAAGAATAAGTGTGACATTACTTTTTTTTTTTTTTTTTTTGAGAAGGAGTCTCACTTTATCACCCAGGCTGGAGTGTAGTGGTGTGATCTCAGCTCACTGTAACCTCCGACTCCCAGGTTCAAGTGATTCTCCTGCCTCAGCCTCCCAAGTAGCTGAGATCACAGGCGCCCACCACCACATCCAGCTAATTTTCATATTTTAGTAGAGACAGGGTTTTGCCATGTTGGCCAGGCTGGTCTTGAACTCCTGACCTCAGGTGGTCCACCCGCCTCGGCCTCCCAAAGTGCTGGGATTACAAGCGTGAGCCACCGTGCCAGGCCAAACTTTACTTTCCGTGGCATTGTGAAGAAGGCAAAAAAGGTTTGAGGTGAGAAGAGGCACAAGAGGGAGAAAATATTACCCAGTTTTCTTATTTGGTCTCTACTCATTCCTTTTCCCTCTCAAGCAGTATACACAACACACACATGTGCACGTGCACACACACACACACACAGTCTGTGGGGAAAAAAATCTCAATCTCCTCCTTATGAAGGAAGTAGGATGTTACAGAGATATTATGATGCAATGAGGACCCTATGAAGGACACTGATAACATTGTGAGGTCAGGATTTTTACTGAAATGTTTGTCTATATGAAATGTATCAGACCTAAATCAGCTTTCCTACCTGCCAGCATCCTGGTGGCAAGTCTTACTCCTACCCGCAGCATGGGATTTTAAGATCAAAGGAATTAGACCTAGGGCAAAAACTGAGACAGCAGGGAGGCACTGTAACAACTGGAAAGTTTTCCAAATTGGTAAACTTGCAGTATTCTTTCTGTACAGAAGTAAAAGATCCCCTATGTCCCTATGGATATCAGCAAGGAAAAGCATTTCAACATGGCACTTCAAATCAGCAATTTCAAAAAGGCTTTGAACGGGTTTGAAAAATTGGTTGAACAAACAGCAACCCAGAAAAGAGATGAAAGAGCAGGCTTATTTATCCATAAAGAAGGTAAGATCAGTGATGATACGATAGTCCAATTGGGTCTGTTGGTTAGAAGTGAAAAATGTTTTAAGCCATCAGAGAGAAGCATCAGAGCTTAATGTGAAAGAATGGGTGCTGAGAGGGGATGAAGACCTGGGTTCTTGTTCTTTCTGTGTCCCTAAATAACAAAGTGGACATGAGGAAGCTTTTGTTTTGTTTTTGTTTTTGTTTTTTCTTCTCTGAACCTAAGTTGCTTCGATTGTAAAACTATGGGATTGGATTAAGTGACGTCCAGTGGTGCTCTGTAGACACTGCCATTTGATGGCTCACTGGTTGACCTGGGATCCTCAGTAGTGTATAGCACTGCTCTTTCTTAGCCCAAAGATACCATGAGACCATAAAGAGTTTCATAAGAAGTGCAGCTTCCTGCCTCACCATGATTCCATTGTCTTGGCCACGCTCCATATCTCTAGGCAGGAATGATCTTGAGGATGCAAGCTATGGGGAATATGGTGGACAGTGGTCTCACAGGAGGATTTGCAGCAGAGATACCAGTGCATAGACAAGATTCAAGGGGAGTGGTGTAGTGTACAGCTTTGGCATATTGAGGACAGCTGTGAAAAATAAAGCTAAATGGCAGAGTGGAAGACTAACAGAACAAACCCTGCTGTTGCAATGAAAGGAGCAGAGCCCATATAATTGCTAAAGGGATAGTATAGCCAGCCTCAGAGTGTGCCAGGCTGCATAGTAATATGTAAGTGAAAATCTTGACTTTGGGTGTTCAAACCCAAATTGGTATTAATTGAATAGTATTTAATACTTTATAGTTATGTTAATCAATGTAATTATATTCATTTTATTTGTGGAAAAAATGGGAGCTGAAGATAAATCATTTGCTCAAGTTATCCAACTTCTTTTCTTTTCTTTTTTTTTTTATTTTGAGACGGAGTTTCATTCTTGTTGCCCAGGCTGGAGTGAAATGGTGTGATCTCAGCTCACTGCAACCTCCGCCTCCCAGGTTCAAGCGATTCTCCTGCCTCAGCCTCCCAAGTAGCTGGGATTACAGGCACCCACCACGCCCGGCTAATTTTTTGTATTTTTAGTAGAGCCGGGGTTTCACCAAGTTGGCCAGGCTGGTCTTGAACTCCCGACCTCAGGTGATCCACCCGCCATGGCCTCCCAAAGTGCTGGGATTACACGCATGAGCCACCGTGCCCAGCCAAAGTCACCCAACTTCTAAGTGTTAAAGCTAAGACTTGGACCTTTTGGGTATGCTTTTTTGGTGATTGGGAACTTGACTGGGCTTTCTAAACTACTCAACAAAACTTGCATTCTTTCCTAGTCAGTTTGTTTTACCTCTCTTTAATTGGTTTTTCAAATCCTTGACACTTTTTCTGAATTCTCTGTGGGATGTCTGCTTCTCTCAGCCAAGTTTTCTATGTCATAAAAGAAAGCAAGGCCAAAAGACAAGAATTCTCTCAAACCCCCTTTTTCCACTTCTGAATCACTGAAAGCAGCAGCTGTCCTTTCTATTTCTCCTTCCCTTCAAGGCTATCAGTTTGCTGCAGCAGCTTCAAAATCTCCTTTTCTACTGGATTTGTCCTCTCAATCTAAAAATATACTCAAGCTTCATGACCTTGACTTTCTCTTTTCTTTAAGCTACCTCTGTATGCCTCTCCTTTCCTTCTGCACTGAATTTCCTGACAATATCTCCACTTAACTTTCAATCTACTCAGGTCTGGCTTCTCTGGTCACTTTGCTGAAAATGCTCTAACCAAGCTATCTGATAACCTAATATAGTTGCCAAATTCAATAAATTGTTTTCATTTTCCAGCCGACTTGGCCATTGTACTAGATTAACAGTGTTAGCTGCCTCTGCTTCAAGAAACTTCCTTGTCCTGCATCTTTCATCATATCATTCTTATTTTTCCCGTCTCAATTCTTTCTTTGCTTCTTTTTCTCCTTGAGCTTTGCCTACTGTGTTCTCTCTCAGTCTTAGAGCATAGCTACCATTTAACTAGTTTCCTAAGCCAGATATCTTGGTACAAGCTGAGCATCCCTAATCCAAAAATCCAAAATCTAAAACGCTCCAAAATTCAAAACTTCTTGAGAGCTGACATGAGATAGGGGTGTATTAATATTTGCTTTCTGATGATTCAATGCACACAAACTTTGTTTCATGCACAGAATTATTAAAACTATTGTGTAAAATTACCTGCAGGCTCTATGTATAAGGTGTATATCAAATGTAAATAAATTTCGTGTTTAAAGTTGTGTCCTATTCCCAAGACCTCTCACTATGTACAGTACAGTTTATAAATATCCCAAAGTCTGAAAAAAATCCATAATCTGAAATACTTCCAGTTCCAAGTATTTTGGATAATGGATACTCAACTTCTGCAACCTTTCACTATGTCATGGTATCTATCTCTTGGCTTATTACAATAGCCTATTACTGTAATAGTCTTCTTGGCCAGGCGTGGTGGCTCACGCCTCTAATGTTAGCACTTTGGGAGGCCAAGGCAGGTGGATCACGAAGTCAGGAGTTCAAGACCAGCCTTGCAAACATGGGGAAACCCTGTTTCTACTGAAAATACAAAAATTAGCTGGCCATGGTGACACATGCCTGTAGTCCCACTTACTCGGGAGGCTGAGCCAGGAGAATTGCTTGAACCAGGACCCGGGAAGCAGAGGTTGCAGTGAGCCAAGATCACACCATTGCACTCCAGCTTGGGCTACAGAGTAAGACTCTGTCCCCCTTCACCCCCCAAAAACTAGTCTTTTTGCCGAGTTAATCATTTATCTATACTTCTGCCAAGAGTTTTTCATTTTAAAAATTATTGATCTGCCATATTCCTGGTTTATTACTCACCTCTAAAATCCATATATACTAACATAGCATGCAAGGCCATTCACAGCTTGCCTCAGCCCAGCTTTTTAGTCTCAACTCCTGGCATTTCCTTTCATGCGCCTTCTGCCCTAAAACAAACTTTTTGCCATTTCCAAACATGCTCCTTTTTTTTTTTTTTCGAGACGCAGCTTCGCTCTTTGTGCCCAGGCTGGAGTGCAATGGCGCGATCTCAGCTCACAGCAACCTCCGCCTCCTGGGTTCAAGCAATTCTCCTGCCTCAGCCTCCCGAGTAGCTGGGATTACAGGCACGTGCCACCACGCCTGGCTAATTTTTTGTATTTTTAGTAGAGATGGGGTTTCTCCATGTTGGTCAGGCTGGTCTTGAACTCCCGACCTCAGGTGATCCACCCGCCTCGGCCTCCCAAAGTGCTGGGATTACAGGCGTGAGCCACTGCGCCCGGCCCAAATGTGCTCTTAATGACTCTGATTTTGCGCATGCCATTCCCCAATATGGAGTGCTTTTTTTTTGTTTGTTTGTTTTTTGTTTTTTGTTTTTGGTGCCTGTAAACTCTTGCTCATCTTTCAAGACCCAAGTCAAATGTCACCTCTTCGTAAAAACTTCCAAACTTTCCCTAAGCAAAGCCATCCTCAGCACTGTTAATGTACTTTATTGCCATCTTAGGGAACTTACCTGCTGCATTTAACCTGCTGAAATTGATATTAATGTGTTCATTCGTTCCTGCCCCTTCTCCTCCACCGTTGGCCTGTGGTTGTTGTGAAGGTTTGTGAACCTCAGGCTGGCACAGGGTCTGGTGTCCAGAAGGTACTCCTTCAATGTGTTCTAAATGCATAAGTTGACTTTGCTCTCATTAAGAAACTTGCAATCACAAAGCCACATTGAAAATTTCCTTTCTCTATAGTTGTTAAGATTTGATGAAAACTACATACTGCTAGACAAGTTACCTTCTATCACAGAGTCTGCTAGACAAGTTACCTTCTATCACAGAGTCTGCTAGACAAGTTACCTTCTATCACAGAGTCTGCTAGACAAGTTACCTTCTATCACAGAGTCTGCTAGACAAGTTACCTTCTATCACAGAGTCTGCTAGACAAGTTACCTTCTATCACAGAGTCTGCTAGACAAGTTACCTTCTATCACAGAGTCTGCTAGACAAGTTACCTTCTATCACAGAGTCTGCTAGACAAGTTACCTTCTATCACAGAGTCTGCTAGACAAGTTACCTTCTATCACAGAGTCTGCTAGACAAGTTACCTTCTATCACAGAGTCTGCTAGACAAGTTACCTTCTATCACAGAGTCTGCTAGACAAGTTACCTTCTATCACAGAGTCTGCTAGACAAGTTACCTTCTATCACAGAGTCTGCTAGACAAGTTACCTTCTATCACAGAGTCTGCTAGACAAGTTACCTTCTATCACAGAGTCTGCTAGACAAGTTACCTTCTATCACAGAGTCTGCTAGACAAGTTACCTTCTATCACAGAGTCTGCTAGACAAGTTACTTTCTATCACAGAGTCTGCTAGACAAGTTACCTTCTATCACGGAGTCTGCTAGACAAGTTACCTTCTATCACGGAGTCTGCTAGACAAGTTACTTTCTATCACAGAGTCTGCTAGACAAGTTACCTTCTATCACAGAGTGGCCTAAGAAACAGTGAGGAGAAGGGACAGATGTAATCTTAACTTTTGTCAGGCTGTTAATACTGTCTGCCACAAATTCATATTTATTAACAAATATTGGAAAATAAAGTCTACCGCTCACTATTACAGGCAAGGAACTAAGAACTAGAGAGAGTGTTTTTAATGGAACAGGGTCTACCTCAGAAATGATGTCAAGTAGATTGAAGGAATTTGTTCAAAAGTAATGCCCTTAGATCTTATGAATGACCTGGTGGAATTAATTTTATCCCAGGACAAAAAAGTCTCATTGTCCTCATCCAGTGATATTTACAATGAAATTCATATATTGTACAAGTTGGTGTAAATAAATATAAAGCAGCTAAGTAACTGTTTAGATTCCTCATAAGAATTTCTGACTCAGTATTACCAAAATAGAGTGCTTTATTTTCCCCGACAATCTTTTTCCCATTGCCCTGCTTTTGGTAAATAGACCAACATTTGCTGAGATTTGAAACCGGAAACCTGAGTGTCATTCTAGAACCAGGTATCTTAACCTTGGCACTATTGATGTTTTGGCTAAATAGTTAGTTGTGTATGTGTGCATGTGTGGAGTTGCGGGGGTAGGGTGGGGGCTGTCTTGTGCACTATAGGATGTTAAGCAGCATCCTTGGCCTCTACTCACTAGATGCCAGTAGCACACTTAATCCTAGTTGTGACAGTCAAAAATGTCTCCAGTCTTTGCCAAATGTTGTGTGTGTGTGTGTGTGTGTGTGTGTGTGTGTGTGTGTTTGGGGATGGAGGTGAGGTGCAAAGTCTCCCCTGGATAAGAACCACTGCTCTAGATTCCTGCCTTTCCTTCACTTACCACTTCTGCCCCCCAAACTTCCAAACCATTAGCATATCTTTACTATTCTACTACTTCCAACCATATATTACCATCTCCACTACTATCTCTAGGGTACCTGTATCCTCGGGTGCCACTTACCATCCAACTGGGGACACTTTCAAGATTGAAAGGGAGTGTTATTAATAATTTTAAAAAGAGGCATAAATGAGACTTTCCATGGCAGCCCAGATGTGCATTCACCCTCAGTGTTATCCTGGCCCAAACCTCCAATTTCTGAAGCCTACACTAATGCAATTGCCCTCTACTAGTTTTATGTCTTTCCATCTGGCCTCCTTGCAGCAGCCAGTGTGCTTTAAATTTTTTTAAAGGCATATTGTATCATTTTGCCCCATAAAACACCCCAATGACATCTTACCATCATGCTTAAAAGAAAATACCAGCTTCTGACTCTAGCTCTGCCCTCCTTGGCCCCTAGTCTCACCTCAGCACTTTCCGCAGTCCTCACTGTAGGTACTTCATACCTACTGACCTTCTTGGAACATGCTAAGCCTGTGCAGCAACAGGCCCTCGTGTTGATCAGCCTATGCCTAAAAGGCTTTTGTCTAGCTTTCTATGTGGCTGACTTTTTTTTTTTTGCTCATCAGGTCTCAGCTTAACTCTTTTACCCACCTCCTTAGAGAGGCCTTCCCTGAGGTCTACCCCAACCTGCCACCACCATACACCCACAGTTCCATACTGCTTTCCTCTTATGTGCTTATTCTATGACAACTTGTTTATTTTAACTGTGTTACTGAGCTTGACATACGTACAATAAAGCCCATAAAATGTACTCTTCTTAAGGAGGTAGCTCTGTAAATTTGAACCTTGGTAAACACACCTTTAGCCACCATCCAGATCAAGACAGGGAACATTTCTAGCATCCCAGAAAGTTCCCTCATGCCCTCTTGCAGCAATACTGCTTTTCACCATATACACAGGTAACCACTCATGTAATGTCTATCTTTATTAATTAGCCTTACCTGTCACAATCTGTAAATAGTTTGTTCACTTGTTACTTTTCTGATTTCCCACTATAATATAAGCTTCCTGAGGGCAGGGATCTTGCTTATCTAATTTTCTGTTCTAAGCCCAATGTCTAGCTCAGTTCTTACACATAAGAGATACTAGTTATATTTTTAACTAAATAAAACCATCTGATCTTCTCTATTCAGTTTGAGAAAGCCTCACATCTAATTCCTTCTTGTCCTTAGATTCAATAGTCTTACCCCACGGAATCACCAAATTTGACAAAATCAAGATTCAAGCAATGGGGTGTGTGTGTGTGGGGGGTGTGTGTGTGTGTGTTTACATGGAGTTCAAGAACCAGTTAAGAATTGCTTGCCAGGCACAGTGGCTTCACACCTGTAATCCCAGAACTTTGAGAGGCTGAAGTGGGAGGATCGCTTGAAGCTGGGAGTCTGAGACCAGTCTGGGCAACATAGTGAGACTCTGTCTCTACAAAAAATAAAATATTAGCTGGGCGTGGTGGTGCGTGCCTGTAGTCCCAGCTACTTGGGGGGTTGAGCTGGGAGGATCACTTGATCCCGGGAGGTAAAAGCTGCAGTGAGTCATGATGGCACCACTGCACTCCAGCCTTAGTGACAGAGCAAGACCCTGTCTCAAAAAATAAAAAAAATAAAATAAAAGAATTGCTATTTGCTCACTTCCATCTTCCACTCAAGATGAATTCTAGCAAAGACTCCAATGGTGAAACTGTTTGCATTCCTGAACAAAACTCCTAAAATATCTTAAACAGAAATCATGGAGAATGTATCAAACGCAATAGTAAAATATTTCTTTTTATTTAGTAATACTTTAGCCAAAGGCCTGGTTATGTCTGCAAAGACAAGATCTTTTTTTTTTTTTTTCTTTTAAGTTCAGGGGTATGTGTGCAGGATGTGCAGCTTTGTTACATAGGTAAACGTGTGCCATGGTGGTTTGCCACACAGATCATCCCATCACCCAGGTATCAAGCCCAACATCCATTAGCTATTCTTCCTCTTGCTCTCCCTCCACACCCCCACAACCTTATGACAGGTCCTAATGGGTGTTGTTAGCCACCATGTGTCCTTGTGTTCTCATCATTCAGCTCTTACATATAAGTGAGAACATGTGGTATTTGGTTTTCTGTTCCTGCGTTAGTTTGCTAAAGATAATGGCCTCCAGCTCCATCCATGTCCCTGTAAAGGACATGATCTCCTTCCTTTTCATGGCTGCATAGTATTCCATGGTATGTATATACCACATTTTCTTTATCCAGTCTATCATTAACGGGCATTTGTATTGATTCCATATCGTTGCTATTGGGAACAGTGCTGCAATGTGCATATGCATGCATGTATCTTTATAATAGAATGATTTATGTTCCTTTGGGTATATAGTCAGTAATGCGATTGCTGGGTCAAATGGTATTTATGCCTCTAAGTCTTTGAGGAATTGCCACACTGTCTTCCACAATGGTTGAACTAATTTACACTCCCATCAACAGTGTAAAAGCCTTCCTTTTTCTCCCCAACCTCACCAACATCTGTTGTATTTTGACTTTTCAATAGTAGCGATTCTGACTGATAGGAGATGTTATCTCATTGTGATTTTGATTTGCATTTGTGTAATGACCAGTGATGATGAGCTTTTTTTCATATGTTTGTTGGCCACATGAATGTCTTATTTGAGAAGTGTGTGTTCATGTCCTTTGCCCACTTTTTAATGGGGTTGTTTGGTTTTTTTTCTTGTAAATTTGCTTACATTCCTTATAGATTCTGGATAGCAGACCTTTGTCAGATGGATAGATTGCAAAAATTTTCTCCCATTCTGTAGGTTGTCTGTTCACTCCGATCATAGTTTCTTTTGCTGTGCAGAAGCTCTTAAGTTTAATTAGATCCCATTTGTCTATTTTTGCTTTTGTTGCAATTGCTTTTGGTATCTTCATCATGAAATATTTGCCTATGCCTCTGTCCTGAATGATATTGCCTGGATTTTCTTCTAGAGTTTTTATAGTTTTGGGTTTTACATTTAAGCCTTTAATCCATCTTGAGTTGATTTTTGTAAATGGTATAAGGAAGGGGTCCAGTTTCAATTTTCTACATATGGCTATTCAGTCCTCCCAGCATCATTTGTTAAATAGGGAATCCTTTCCCCATTTCTTGTTTTCATCAGGTTTGTAGAAAATCAGATGGTTGTAGGTGTGTGGTCTTATTTTTGGGTTCTCTATTCTGTTCCATTGGTCTTTGTGTGTATTCTCGCACCAGTACTATGCTTTGAGTTACTCCAGCCTTGTAATATAGTTTGAAGTCAGGTAGTATGATGCCTCCAACTTTGTTCTTTTTGCTTAGTATTGTGCAAAGACAAGGTCTTTAAAATGCAAATAAATCCAGTTTTTATAGATTGAGATAAGAAAATAGAAGGTTAGGAAATAAAAATTGTAGCTGACATACAAAAGGTAGTCCTTGGAATTTGATGAAAATGTACTGTACTTTTTTCAATGCAGATGCAATTGATTATGACAAGTTTTATGCATCAGTACAGAAGCTCTTTGGTCCAGATGTGAAGGATCAAGATTTGAAACGCTTTTACAGGAAACTGTGCAACAACACGGACGCATTTGCAGACTGGTGTGAGGTAGATTCATTTCATGTTCATAATATGAAATCTAGGTATTATTTTTCTAGCTTTGGAATAAATAATTCAAACAAAGTGTTACTCCCACAGGGGTTGAACCACAATGTGCATGTGCCATGTTTCAATAAATGAAAGTGGGTAAAGTAGGTAACGATGTAACTGTATTATTAATAAACAACTCTTAAATCCTTTCAGACCAAGCTGCCAGTTGGAAGAGCTATACATGCCTCTAACAACAACCAGGATTTTAATGGTCTTCATTTCACTTTATAGGAGATATTTCTTTTCAATGGGTTCAATGTACACAAATTTTCAGTGTATCCGAGTTATTAATATAAGAGAAGAGGCTACAATTCACTACCTGTTATATTCCCTGAGTTGTTTTCTGATCACCATGGTATTTATTGTTAAAAAATTACATATATCCATACAGAGAAATTAAATAATTTTTACAGATTATCTGGTTCCTTAAAAAAATAAATGGAAATAGTAGACAAAAGAAAAAGCAAGAATCTAAGGGATCTGAATACCACATTTTATAAAATGTGGCTTATAAGCCGATGGATATGTAGAAGGAGAATTTAAACCCAAGACGCAGGAAAAATACGTCTCTCTCAAATATATATGGAGCTATCTCAAAATTGACCGCATTAGGCTAAAAAGAAAATATTAATAAATTGTGATATAATACATTAGAAGCCTAAAATAAAAGATAGCCAATCCCCCACATCACCCAAATAAAAACCAAATTAATTGATTTTAGAAAAAAATTGCAAAAAAAAAAAAAAAAGATTTCTACAAAGCCTTTGAGGAATATATAATTCCCATGTTGTATGTATGTTTCTATAATGTAGGAAAAGCTGAAAAGCTATCCAGGTCATTTTATGACGTTAAAATAACACTGAATTGAACATAGGCAAAATGTCAGGGAACTATAAGCCAATATTACTTATAAATATAAATTCTAAACTCCTAAATAAAATGTTAACAAGTTGAATCCAGTAGTGCATTAAAAATCATTTCTAAGTACAATTTACCCCAGCAAAGTAAGAGTGGTTCAATATTAGAAAAGCCAGAAACATACCTCATTTAACAAGTCAGGAGAGAAAAAATAATATGCTAATCTCAATCTAAAGTCAGCAAACTAAGGCCTATGGGCCAAATCTGGATAGACAGCCACCTTTGTTGTAAATAAAGTTTACTGGAACACAGGAATGCTCACTCATTTACAAATTGGCCACGGTTGCTTCTGTGCTACAATAGAAGAATTATGTAGTTTTGACAGAGGCTGAACGGCCTGCAGGCCGAAAATACTTACTACCTAGCCCTTTTCGAAAAATGTTTGCAGACTTCTAACCTGAAAGTAAAGTAAAATTAAAAGTAAAAAAGATGTCTAATAAGAACTCAATAGCCATCCTTGCTTTAAAAAGAAAAATAATCTTAGTGGAATAGCAATAATAGAAAATTCCATTAATTTGAGAAAGGAAACTGACTGTATTAGTATTCTATTGCTACTCTACTAAATTATCATAAATTTAGCCATGGGAAGAAATACATATCATAGTTTGCATGGATCAGGAGTCTGGGACAGCTTCACTGGGTCCTCTGCTTGGGGTATCATAAAGCTGCAATCCACTGTGGGCAAGGCTGGGTTCTCGTTTGGAAGCTCCGCTAGGGAAGGATCTGCTTCCAAGCTCATTCAGGTTGTTGGCAGAATTCAGTGCCTTGCTGTTGTAAGTCTGAGGACCTCAGCTTCCTGTTGACTGGAGGCTGCAGGCTTCCCTCTTGTCCTAGAAGCTGCCTGCAGCCCCCACCATGTGGCCCTCTATACTGGCAGTTCACAACTTTGCATCTTCAAGGCCAGCGGGAGAATTTTTCCCTCCATAGTCTGATAAGAGGAAATTTTATATAATGTAACATAATCATAGGAGAAACAGCTCATCATATTTGTCATATTCTCTTAGTTAGAAGTAAGTCACAGTTTCCACCATATTTAAGGGATAGAGATGATACAAAAGTGTGACTTGTGTGTGGGGGAGGGAAGAGGAGGTCATTTTAGAATAGGTCCACCATAATAGACTTACCAAAAACATATTTAAGTAAGGATCATATTTACTGCTGAAATACTAGACACAACCTCATTAAAGTCGAGAACAAGAAAAGGATGCCTATTCACCACTAATCTTCAACACTTTATTGGAGGTTGTAAGCCATGCAAAGAAAGGGGAAAAGGGCAAGAAATAGAATTGATATGTAATCAATTATTTAAAAAGACAAAATTCTCATTATTTGTGGATATTCTACCAAGAATGTCCAAGAGAATTATATGGCAAACTATCAGAACTGAGAGGGTTCAAGAGAGTTCGAAAAAGATACACACGGCAGAATCAGTAATTTCCACAAACACCAGCAATAACCACCCCTCTCTCACCACAACTAACTAGAAAATAAAAAGATTCCATTCACAAAAGCAACACATAGGAGAAAGTATCATGGGATGATGCTATTGAAAAAAGATAGTAGAATAATAATTGAGAGGCTCAGTTTGTAAAGATACCAAGTGTTCCTGAATTGACTTAAAATTTAATCTCACGCTCCTTGCCATTTCACGCTGAAACATGAAGACAAAGGGAAAGCTGGGCCCGACCCCCCGTCCCTTCTTTTGCCATTACTGGCTCCATCTTCTACCATGAGGGGCCTTCTACCATGGGCACCCCAGCCCACACGTCTAAGCTCTTCCATACCTTCACCTCCACAAATACTATCCCTTGGCCACTCCTCAGAGCTAGCGGTGTACATACCAATGGTATGCAACCCTTTCTCATATGGTGGATAAGAGGCTTCACAGGCCCGAAAGTAGACTTGGCCCCTTTGGGGAGAGAATTCTGGGGTTCGAGGAATCTAGGGCATGGTTTAAAAGCATTGTTACGGACCCCTGGTAGACAAGGGGCCATTAGCTTCCACAGAAAAGACTAGAGTGGGGCCGTGTAAAGCTGTGCTGTCCAACAAAGTGGCCGCTAGCCACATGTGCTACTTACATGTAAATTAAGTTAGAAATTCAGCTCCACAGTTGCACTAGTTACATTTCAAGTGCTCAGGATTCACATGTGGCTAGTGGCTATTGTATTATACAGGACAGATTATAGCATATGTCCATCATTACAGGAAGTTCAACTGGACAGCACCACTCTAAAGGCATAGGCCCCTTGCCCTGGGCCTACAAGCAACACTGCAAATGGAATCATGGCTATTTTTTTTTTAATATACTGATTCAATAAAGTAGAAGACATATATGTATTTAACAAGAACTCTTAGCCACCCAAAGATTTTGAGAAATCAAATGAAAAGTGAAACAGCTACTTTGCAGCCACACAGAAATGACCATTTTTTCCCTAAATCGTGTAAGTGTACAACATGAATGCATTGTTTTGTGCTTTTGTTCCAGGATCTAATCTCTATCACACTTTCTAAACCCTGTGGATATTCCCCCATAGATGGGTAACTTGAATGTAATGTCATTAAACTTGGGATAGATGTGATTCTGAGAATCACATTTTCTCATTGTTCTCTATTTTCTTATGAATATTTCTCACACACTCAATGGTTTATGTGCATGAATTTCTAATGCAATCATTTTGGACCACTTAAAATGTGAAAATGTGTGTCTAACAAATGTTTCGTGTCAATATAAAAAAAATTATGCACATTTGGAAATTAGAAAAGTCTGTTCATATTTTATTACACACTTAGATTCAGAAAAGCAATGCTCTAAAGATAGTTCATAAATGCCAACAAATGAGACAAAGCACTCTGTGATAAATCCGTTTACATGGAATTCTACAGTAACTGAGAATTTGGTCTCTGAGTGAAATACTACTCTAAAGTAAATCCGATTTTTTGTTTGTTTTACAGATGAGGAAGTCAAGCCTCATTCTCTCTGATATCTACTCCTTCTCTTTCCCTTTCTACTTAGAACTTCCTTCTAACTTAATCTTCCTTCATTTGTAAAATGTGTTCTTTTTTTCAAGAACCTTCTTTTCAGTTTCTCATTTAATCTTCACAACAGCTGCACAATGTAGATTATGGAGGATATGTTATTGAAATGATAAAGATGAGAAAAATCGCAAAAAGCTTAATTGACTTATCCAAAGCTGCACAGAAAGCTTAATTGACTTATCCAAAGCTGTTTTGGTCTTGGGGCTGAGATTTTTCTCCCTCTTTATGTAGTAAGTTCATCTGACATTATCCTGGGGCCAGGTGCGGTATCTAATGCCTGTAATCCCAGCACTTTGGGAGGCTAAGGCAGGAGGATTGCTTGAGCCCAGGAGTTTGAGACCAGGCTGAGCAACATGGTAAGACCCTGTCTCTATGAAGAAGAAGGAGAAGGAGAAGGAGAGAAGAAGAAGAAGGCTTTAAAAAAACAAAACATATGACATTATTCTGTTACATCACTTGGGTTCCTATAAATTGTATGCAATTTTAATAGAAAAACTCATGGCCAGCCTCTGGCACACTGTATGTATATAAAGAATCACTTGAGGTTTTAAAAAAAAATAGGGCAGGAAGGTTCTTCTTTTATTGTCCTGTCATTTTTCTCACAAACTATTTGTGTCAATGCTCCTAAGGGGCATTTCTATTTCAAGCCATGTGACCTAACCTTTCTGGGCTTCAGAGCCATCATCTGTAAAATGGAAATTCAATTCAAGGAGACTAACTTCATTTTGGTATGGATTACCTAGTGTTTTCTTAATCAGTTAATATATCAGGTAGTAAAAACAAGATTTATTCTTTTAAACTCAGGCACAGACATACCAATCTTATTCCAAATATAAATCTCTTTGTGGTAGAAATGCCACAAAAAGTTACACTTTCTTTTTCAAGATTTTTTGATGCAAAGACACTTGGAGAATTTGAAATTCATAGAATAATGAAATCTTATTACTCACCTAAACATTATCTAGACCTGCCCCTTCAATTTATAATGGAAAAAATTTAATGTAAGGAGATCAAAAGAAATATGACTGCCTTAAGTTTATAAAGCTAGTTCATGGAAGAGTCTGGGGCAGACACGGTCTACTTTTCTTACAATGGCATGTTAGTCTGGGTTTCCAGTGGGCAACTTATAAACACATTTTTTTTAGGAGCACACTACAAATTAATCCAAAGAAGAGGCATACGACACCATATGGAATGCCTATAATTGTGTTCCCTCCCAAAAGTGAATTTAAAGTGAATTATTATAAATCTAAAATTATATTTGCTAACTTCAAAAATGTTAAAAGAATATTCCAGGATAGGTTGAAAAATAAGCTGCATGCAGGTTTTTATTTTCTTCTATTGGCTTTTTTATTTTCTCCATATGTTCTACAATGAACATATGTTCCTTATATAATCAGATAAAAATGAAGTTAAAAATGAATCACTTAAAGCATGGAGCAAGACTTTTAAATAGCATAGTTAAAATAAAATTAACATTCTAATAGTCATAATATATATATAAGTGATAAAATACTCAAATCTTGTCACAGGCAAAATTACTACACTGAAACTGAAAAGGTCGAAGGAGAAATTTGAGATCTTAGAAGCTATGGCTCATCACGGGAAAAAGGGGTATTTGCTGCTCTTTAACAACATTATTTGCTTGAAACATTTCCTTTCAAAATGTAAAACTTTCACTGTTGTTTCTGAAGGAGTTTATCTGGTATAATACCTAAATTTTTCTCAATAAATTCAAATAATTTGATATTTTTCATATCCTTTGGAAGTTATTTTTTGGTAAGCATTGTAATAGTGTGTTATTTACAAGTGAGAGTAACAAAATTTATTATTTTCATAAGAGCATATGTCTACAATCTGCCATCTACCTACATGCAGATGTGATTATAAAATATATGCATGGTAAAATGCATAAGTGATGTGTTGTTTGGGTAAGTAACAAAAATGCTTAGTGCGCAGTTTTAAATTAGCAAGGAAGATACTTGAATTCTGTTTCCTGTACTGTCTCTGGAAAAATTAGGAATTATAGTTACTCAAATGTTGACATTGATTGAGCTCCTTCCTGGCAATTGGTGCAATCTAAGTACTTGCTAATCTCCCTCATTACGAAGTAATCTAATCATGCACTTCCTCAGTTAATCCTTACAACAGGGCATAATACGGGGATTATTACTGATTATCCTTATTTTACACATGGGAAAGACTCAAGTACAGAGAAATTAAGGATCTTGCATGAGGTCATGTGACTAGTAGACAGTAGAACCAAGATTTGGACCCGTGACCAATTCCTAAAGCACTGAATACTTCCTCGCATAGGACATTGCTCCTGAATTTCTTCTCACATCTGTTCTTAGACACTTGATGCCTTGGCACTATCCCCACAACAATTAAAATAAAGTTAAATGACTGACTGCAAACTGCTCTTTGAGTATGGGTATCATTGATGTAGGAGACATAATTTCAAATTAGATGACAGCATATATGATGTGGAGTTCTCTCATCTCCAATAAACACTGAAATTCATTAATGTAGAAACAAAGAATCATCATCACCATTATCATTACACATTCTCTGAAAATTATTATTTCACACTATTCTCTGAGGTTAAATTTGCTGCCAACATTTATCAATTGTCTACTTTGCATAAGTCATTTAAATTGTACCAAGTTGTGTTTATAAAACGAGGGCAGGAGAATTGCTTGAACCTGGGAGGCGGAGGTTGCAGTGAGTCGAGATCACACCACTGCACTGCAGCCTGGGTGACAGGGCAAGACTCCATCTCAAAAAAAAAAAAAAACCCAAAACACAAAAACTACCCTTAAAGACAAGCTACTGTTCTCATTAGAGGCTGTGGTCTGGATATCATGTGTCATTTATTTTTCTCTCTCCCATGAGGCCTTCTCAGTGTAGGCTTTCCAATGATAACAATAGCTAATGTTTTAAAACGATTACTATATGCCAGGCACGGTGCAAAATGCTCATTTTGACATGACATGATGTCATCCATTATGTCATTTAAACCTCAATAAAACAAAACAAAAACAAAATTCAGAAGTTTGTTCTTTTGTTCTACCGATGAGGAAGTTAAGACTTCAGAAGGTGAAGGTATTTTTCCAAGTAATGACTATCAATTCCTTGTATAGTCTGAACCCTGACCCTGGACCACCTGACTCAGCAGCACACGCTCTTTGCCATAAAGTGGTATCGTGGGTTTGAATGATACAGGGCTGAGGTACAGATCGATACGTAGTTGTTAACTGAATAATGCATCAATGAATGATGACAAAGATTGCAGTAAGAAAACCTTCCTGTCCCCTCCAACAGAGATCTATTCATTTTCCTTTTCTTTTCTCAGTCATTCAGAGGGAAGTTGATATTAAACCTAGAGGTTTCTGTGCCCATAAAAAATGAGCGATGATTTCTGAGAAGAGAACAAGTTAAGTTTTTAGGGAGTGCTAATTTTGCTGGTGGGTAAAAGGGAAAATACAAGCAAGTCTCGATGAGCCTGATTTTCCCACAGAAAGGAATCTAACTGTGGGGAATAATTAGGGCAATTGTATGTTGGGAGGTTTGAAGGTGGGGGAATGTAAATGAAGAAGTAGTAACATTTGTGAAGCAACATGATAGGACGTATATTAAAATATTTATATAATGTTAAGCCATCATCTAGCATCTAAATCAATATTATTAAAACAAACTGGCATATTGCTGGTTTTGATTTATTTCCAATTCAATCATTAGTCACTAGTTCCTTTAAACTCAAAGTATGGTCTCTCATGAAAAGCTTGTTAGAAATGCAGATTCTTAGACTCACCCCAGACCTACTGAAGTCAAATCTGCATTTTAACAAGATCCCGGGTGGTTAGTGTGCACACTGAAATTTCAAAAGGACTCCTCAGTTCATTTCGTGCATTCAACTTTATGGGAAATACTGATATACTAATTATATGACTTTTATAAGCATTTTATTAATTAAAAAATGTAACTACATAATTATTTTTAAGTTCGCTCATTATAAGAATTTTACTTCTGTTGGTTGATTAATATGACAATTGAAGAACAGCTATCTTATTTTCTTCATTTTTCAGTTATATAATTTGACAGTTTATTCACAAATAAGAACTCTTTTCTTCTTCATGATGTTTTATTTTTTATTTTTTTTCATAGTAATTTATTCTCATGCAATGCCTAGACATAGGATTTGGAACACTTAAATAAAGAAACTCTTAAATTCCCACCAACAGGGATAAAGAAAAAAAAAAATCTAGCCCTGAAAATTTCATGGCAAATGGGTAAGATAGTCATTTGAGAGTGGCCAAACTCAGTGTCACAGTTCTTAGTAGGACCCTGCATGATGAAGACTGATTTCATTTCCAAATAAGTGCCAGCTCCGAGTAGACCTATCAGTCTGAGCGTCAGATCTATTGAAAAGAAAAATGAGTAACTGCTCAAAAATCATGCATTATCAGTATACAGTTTGTTGAATATATCAAACCAGGGGTCCTCAACCCCAACAGTCAGTGGCCTGTTAGGAATTGTGCTGCACAGCAGGAGGTGATCAGTGCAGGAGTGAGCGTCACTGCCTGAGCTCCGTCTCCTCTCAGATCAGCAGTGGCACTGGATTCTCACAGAGCGTGAACCCTGTTGTGAAGTGTGCATGCAAGTGATCTAGACTGCGTGCTCCTTATGAGAATCTAGTGCCTAATGATCCGAGGTGGAAGAGTTTCATCCTGAAACCATCCCTTGCCCTGGTCTGTGGAAAAAGAGTCTTCCATGAAACTGGTGCCTAGCGTCAAGAAGGTTGGGGACCGCTGTAGTAAATGTCTCCTGGTATAGGGAACCCCTGACAGTCACAAAGCAAGGTGCTGGCTGTTAATACTAATTAGACTTTAAATTCAGCCAACATGAAATCTTGTTACTTTACAGTTAATTCTGAGGCATGGTGCATATTTATACGTGCTGTTTGGGATTTCAGATCTTTGGATACTTCTCCTCTGAAGAAGATCCTATTACTTCCCAGTTGGATGAAGAAAATTTGGTTTTCTTTGTGTCTAGAAAACGGCGAATTTTAATTTCAGGTGACATTTTAATTTTCTCTTCCAAATTAGTACGAGTTTTAATATTTTTCTCAAGAATAAATATTGGGACTATATGTTTCCATAGAATCACTTTTCATTTTATGTATTTGTTCAATGTTTTATCACTGGGTGTCGGGGTGGTGAAGAAACTCTATGACTATTGAAATTGAAATATTATAATTGCTTTGAAGGACACTAAATAGAGAATGTGATGGGAGAAAATTCACATTTTCCTGAAAAAGACTCAGACTTCCAGTGAAAACTCTCTGCAATGATGTCACAATAATGCATGCTCCAGGAAAAGAAGTCACGTTTCTTTTAAAGTATTCTTCAAATTAAGTTTTTGAGTTTTCACTAAACGTGACTCTTCCATTCACTCTCATCTACCCGTGATTATCTTAAAGAAGTTTAATCTGACATCTCTGGAGAGCTTGGGCCAGTCACGGAGGGGCATTGTCCCCAATCTGGGAAGTCTCCAATGTATGTGTTCTTCATTTTCAACTTTGAGCCTGGGACCCAGGACCCCCCATCCCTCTCCACTCTTAACACCTTGGGTTTTCTTCTCCTTCTTCCCTTCATGGTGGGAGGAGGTCAGGAAGAGGGAAGACAAACCTTCAAACCTACTCCTGTTTTCCAGCATTTCCTCCCATATTCTGAAATGAAGGTCAAATGTGATGTCTCTTAAAAAAGCACCTGGAGGCTGGGCACGGTGGGTCACGGCTGTAATCCTGGCACTTTGAGAGGTCAAGGTGGGTGGATCACCTGAGGTCAGGAGTTCAAGACCAGCCTGGCCAACACGGTGAAACCTCATCTCTACTAAAAATGCAAAAATTAGCCAGCCATGGTGGTGCGCACCTGTAGTCCCAGCTACTCGGGAGGTTGAGGCAGGAGAATCGCTTGAACCCCAGAGGTGGAGGTTGCAGTGAGCTGAGATGGCACCACTGCACTCCAGCCTCAGTGACAGGGCAAGACTCTGTCTCAATCAAACAAACAAACAAAGCACCTGGAATGCTTTCTGAGCCAAACCCATCTTCATCCTTGACTTTTCCTTAGCCCAACCACAGACCTCAAAAGAGCCTGGCCTCTGGCC
The DNA here is from genome assembly GCF_043159975.1 of Macaca nemestrina. Lineage (NCBI taxonomy): Eukaryota > Metazoa > Chordata > Mammalia > Primates > Cercopithecidae > Macaca > Macaca nemestrina. The sequence continues at coordinate 7,514,719 of NC_092125.1, read as the reverse complement.
ATGGGAACTAGAAAGCAAAAACGAAAACAAAAACACAGACACAAAAGGGCTATCCCTTCTGCGACCACACTGAGCTAAGGAGGGGTCCCAGAGCAGGGGAGAAGTGTTGCTGGCACCCTACGTTAGAGCTTTGAAAGTCTTTTTCTAGATGACAGTTGCATTCTATAATTCATTTATCATTCAACAAATATTTGTTAAAGTCTACTATGGAGGCCAGATACCTTTCCAAATGCTAGAGACACAGCAGTGAACAAACAGACACAAATCCCTGGCTTCATGGAGTTTACATTCCAATAGGGAGAGGCAGACAACCACAAACATTAAACAAGTGAAATGTACAGTATGTCAGATGGGAATACATGCTATAGGACAAAAAGTAAGCAGGTTGTGGGGAAAATAAAGCAGGAATGTGGGAAGCAGAAGGTGGTCTGAGAGCGGGAGCATGGTGTTCGATAGGGTGGTCAGGGAAGTCCCCACTGAGAAGGTGAAAAAGATCCGTAGAAAGTGAGAGAGAAAACCATGTATTTCAGGTAGTGGGGACAGTGGTGGAAGCTAAGGTTGGAGAGGCAACAATGGGAGTGGGGACAGATGTATTGGGACTTGTAAGACGTGCTGAAGACTTCTGAATGAGGCAGAAAGCTACAAGGGGGCTGTGGATAGAGGAGAGGAGTAACCTGAGTTATCCTTTATATTCTATTCTAGCTTCTGCATTTAAAATAGTCTGTAGTGTGGACGGGGTGGAAGCAAAGAGAATGATGGTGGCTTGCAATAGGGCAGTGTTTCTCCATCTTTATTTTTTAAATTACTGACCCCTACGGAGCCTCTTTAGACTTTTTGCTCCTAATTGCCTTCCCCTCTGCCTTATCTTGCTCTATGCCATTTTAATGCCTCAGGTATTAATTATTAAGTGAATCCAATTATATACTACATGCATATCTGCACTTTCTACACAAAAAGAGTAAAATGTATTCATGTTCCCTCCAAGAACTAATTTGTACCCATTTGGGGGCAATATCTTCTCTGTTGAGATACACGGATGAGGGTGGTAATACTAGGGTATGACACCTGTTCACTTGCCTTTCTTTCCTAAGAGTTTGCAATTATAAAAATTAAGTACCCTGGAAGAAATTCTATATATATGGCTTTATCATTCAGGACATGGCCATAGAAACATGAAAGTGTCTAGCTAGTCTTTTTTTTTTTTTTTTTTGTCAAAAGGCACTTTTTTTTTAAAGCCTTAATGACAGCTCTAGTTTCATTCTTTTATACTGAAAAGCCTGAGATAGTATTAAGTTTTTATCATGTGTAAACCACAATGGTGCGAGTTCAAAGAAAGGAGTCCTAAGAGATGTGAAATATCTCAAAAAAGAAATGATTCCAAATGATGTTTAGAAAACGTGTTCTCTGTGAAATATGCACATGCACGTGTATGTGTGGGGGGTGGGTGGGTGTGTGTCTTGCATTTTCTCTGGGAATTAATGCACCACATTTAGTTAGAAAGCTCTATATATGCAAATTAGTATCTCTGAGGATCATTAAAACACAATGGTTGCTGGGTTTTATGGTTTTACTCTAATTTTTAAGTAACTTGGGGCTTTCTAGCAAAAAAGCTGTTTATCTTTTGTTGTTGTTGTTGTTGTGTTTTTTGAGACAGGGTCTCGCTCTGTCACCCAGGCTGGAGTGCAGTGGTGCGATCACAACTCACTGCACCTCAACCTCCTGGGCTCCAGAGATCCTCCCACCTCAGCTTCCCGAGGAGCTGGGACTACAGGCATGACCAACCACACTCAGCTAATTTTGTATTTTTGGTAGAAATGAGTTTTGTCATGCTGCCCAGGCTGGTATCAAACTCCTGGACTTGAACAATCCACCTTCCTCAGCCTCTCAAAATTCTGGGATTATAGGAGTGAGCCACTTGTGTCTGGCCATATCATTTTTTTTTTAAACAAACCTAATGAGTTTCAGCATCTTTACTGCTGAAAGTTGAAATTAATATTATGCTGTTGACAGGTAGTAGAAGACGAGATGTGATTAAGAGCATTGTCAAGGTACCTCACCTGGATTTACTAATAACAGCTACTCAGAAAGGATTAATAACAGTTTTTAATAACCAGGTAATTTCTTTTTCTTTTTCTAACTGAAGGATTCATTTTACAATAACCAGGTAATTTAAAAGCTTGGATTTCTGTCTCCCTCCCTCTTTCCCTCCCTTCCTCCCTCCTTCCCTTCCTTCCTTCCTTCCTTCTTTCCTTCCTTCCTCTCTCCCTCCTCTCTTCTTTCCTTCCTCCCTCCCTTCTTTCCTTCCTTCCTTCCTCCCTCCCTCCCTTCCTCCCTCCCTCTCTTTCTTCCTTCCTTCCTCCCTCCCTCCCTCCTTCCTTTTCTCCCTTCCTCCTTCCCTTCCTCCTTCCTTCTTTCCTCTCTTCCTTCCTCCCTCGCTTCTTCCTTCTTTCCCCCCTCCCTTCTTTCCTTTCTCCCTTCCTCCTTCCCTACTTCCTTCCTCCCTTCTTCCTTCCTTCCTTCCTCCCTCCCTCCGTCCCTCTCTCTCTTTCCTTCCTTCCTTCCTTCCTTCCTTCCTTCCTCCCTCTCTTCCTCCCCTCCTCCCTTCTTCCCTCCTCCCTCCTCCCTTCCTTTTCTCTCTCTTGGTTTGTCTCTGCATTATATATATGTATCAGGTACAGTGGAAACCATAAATTGTATTTTAGAGTTATTCCAAAAAAAAAAAAAAACCCAAATATTTAGTAATGAGGAGGCTGCTGTGCCCTGTGGCAATTCTTTGGAACTGGTGACTGCATTTGGCATTGTTCCCTCAGGGTGTCATATGGAACCATGTGGCATCAACACAATTAAAAGATGCTCCTGGATAATGTCTCGGTTAAAATCAGAAACACTCATGAGCCGAGTGATTAATAAAAGGTCCCATCAGGAACTTTGGACTTGAAATAAAAATGAATTGCTCAAATTCCAGCCCCGCTGTTTTACTAATTATGTAATTAAGTAGGGAGCTTAGCGAGTCACTAACATCTTTCACATCTCTCTTTTTACATCTGTAGAATGAGGACAATAAAACCTGTCCTCCCTCAAAGGGTTGTAGTGAAGGTCAAATGAGAGAATGGGTGTAGAAACACTTTATGAACAATACATCCCTACATGAATGTAAGGCTTTGCTATTATCAATGTCATTTCTAAATTTGTAAGTTTTGGACTTTCACTTTAATGGAATATGTTACAATATACCCTACATAATATTTTGCTATGAAAATAAAAGGTAAATCTTTGGTGTTATTTTAAAAATCCTAATGATTAGTTCATTTCCAACTAGAAACAAGCTTTATGCAAGTAAAATATCTTTGAAATAATCACTATGTGATTAAAATTTTTCACATAATTTTCAGTTCTTCAGTAATCTCCAGTTCAGGGAATCTTTCCGAAGCTGAAGTCACAGACAGCCAGATTCTGTCAGAGGTGGGGGCTGTGTGGCCCTGGAGGCGGTGCAGTGAGGGATGCAGAGTGTGGGCGTGGAGTCTGGGCTCCAGCCTCGCACTAACACTTAGAGCTGTGTGTGTTATTTAATATCTGCATGCCCTGGTTCCTCATCCAAAATCATAGACCTTCCTTCTTGCTCTTTGAGTTAATACTAATGAAGTGCTAGCATCATTAGAGTTCCTCAGTAAATGTTGGCAATTGCTGTAATAAACAAATAATGTGAAAACAAAAATGAATTTGCCTCATTTAAATATAAAAACCTTCTCGATCTTTTTCTCTTGGTGCATTATTTACCTTCTCTTTTGTTACCTCAAAAATAGAACTAAGATGGTATCTAAAAAATAATAGGAGAAGGAAAATAATTATATGCATACTAAAATATTCAGAATGACGTGAAATAAGTCAGGTGACATTATCACATTTCCACAGATGCTTTACAAACATGCACATACACGCAAAAGCTTATAGATGGGCACGTGCATACTCACAAATGTGCAAACACATATGTTTTTTATAAGATAATGTAACAGGAGAAAAAGATGGCTAAGAAATTAATGGTTTTGTTTTGTTTTTGTTTTTTGTAGAAACAGGGTCTCGCTGTGTTGTCCAGGCTAGTCTCGAACTTGTGGTCTCAAGCCATCCTCCCACCTCATGGCCTCCTAAATTGCTGGGATTATGGGAGTGAGCCATGTCCAGCCCAAAATTAATTATTTTGAGATTTGATACAGCAGGAATAAATATTGTTTTGATTGTTGCAAGCCTTACAAATATGACGTATCATGTGAGAAAAGTTAAGCTGAAAGTGTAGGTCACAGGAGTGATTTATTAAAAGGTAGCCCTTAACAACTCCAAATATCTTGGATTAATTCACAATTTAGGCTGTATCTGAAGTACAATAAATATAGTTCAGGATTTTCTTGATGATATAAACATTAAATGTTATTAATAAAAATTCAAAATATATCTATAAGGATTATGAAACTTTTAAAGCAGCTGAGAGGACTTTAAATAGGTGACTTCCACTAAAGATATATATAGAGAAAGAGAAGCAGAAACCACAGGTGTTCTGGTCCGCTACTCACCGGTTTTCTTACCGCGATGTATTTTCCCATCTAGAAGTCAGTCCCGGGTTAGAAAAGCCTTTTTGAACTCTTCAGATGAAAGGCAGCCTGTGGGTAGCCATGACTAACAGCTTTAGTGATCTCTCTGATCTACTTTCTCTGTTTCACATCATCCGTTTCTTCTGGGCCACTGTTTCCTAGATATTTCTCAAGGCCATCTGAGCATGTAAAAGAAACAAGGTCATTGAAATACTTCAACTACTTGCCTTCATCTTGGGAGCAATTTCCATGCCACAAGAGTAGGAAAGGCTGCTCATGTATACACTAGCTCTCTGCATGGGATAAAGCTGTGGTTCTTAACTGGTGTAGTACCCAGTGCATATATATTCACTCAACAGGTGCTTATTGAATAAAAGAGGAGGCCCACTGGGTAAAATGTTCTTTTAAGTCTCAACTTGGACAGAGTTAACTTCAAATGAAAAATGGTGGTTTTTCTCAATCACTCTATTTAGTAACTACTCTTGCCATTGCTGTTAGATTATTTTGCATTCCTATTTTTTGGCATCAAATGTTGCTCCAAACAACTTAAAAAAAAAAGAGATGTACTTTGCATAAAGGAAGAAAATGATTAGTGAAGTGTAAGACTCTTAACAGCGCAGTCACCAGGTTTAACAACAAGCCACAGAGGGATAAGCCTGGTTCACAGCAAACAGTCCGTATCATTCCACAGAGCTAGCTGTTCCAGGAGAAGGAGAGACGGAGGAGACTTACAGAGGGCAGAATGACAGCTGAGATGAAACCAAGAAGATTCTGTGTTGTTTTAGAGTCAGCATTTTCATCTTTAATTGTAGTGTCAACTAGATTTCATTACTCTTTTCCTTTTTCATAGATGAGAGTTCAGACCAGCACCAATGTTACAGTAAGTACACTTAAAAAATTCCTAATTAAGTCAAGGTTAGGGCTGTGATGATGGTTCCTTCACAATTACTTAAAATCTCAATGAAGTAATGAATAGACTCTGGATATATATTTCATATATTATAAATTTATGTTTACTGACTAGGATCAAAACTAAGCCTTGAGCAACAGCAAAGAGGACCCAGGTCTTGCTTTCTGGAGTTAAACTGACTGCAGAGAATTGCTTGGAAACTGGTTACTCCTTGGAAGCTTCAATTTAAAAGCTTCTCAGTTTTTCTGAGCATCTGTTATCGGAGAATGTAAAGAATGGATACAACCCAAGTTGTGAGAACAAGGAGGTAGCCCATGGAAATAATTAGAAAATATTTTTATTTTAAAGTTGAATACAACATTAAAAGTTTGAGTACAATTTTGTAATTTATTTAATCCACATCACTAATCGGAATAGTAATTGCAGCAGATGTTGTAAAGCTATAGTGACTTGCTTGCAGAATCTCATTATGGATTTACGAGAGCTGGGAGAATGCTTGACTCTTTCATTGCTTGCACGCACTGAGTACCCTGAACTACAAAGGAGGCTGCCATGCTTCCTGGCAAAGGAGTCTGGATTCTCTGTAAACTTCTGAACCTCCATTTTTTTATTATTATACTTTATGTTCTAGGGTACATGTGCACAATGTGCAGGTTTGTTACATATGTATACATGTGCCATGTTGGTGTGCTGCACCCATTAACTCGTCATTTACATTAGGTGTATCTCCTAATGCTATCCTTCCCCGCTCCCCCCACCCCACAACAGGCCCTGGTGTGTGATGTTCCCCTTCCTGTGTCCAAATGTTCTCATTGTTCCATTTCCTAAACTGGAAAAAAAAAAAAAAAAAGCCAACCCTGGAATTTCTAACAGGTTTTACAGAATGTTGGAGGCCATGCCTGAAATGCATGTAGCACTCATAAATGGAAGCTTCTGTTTCTGTTAAGGAGTGTGTTGTTGATATTACAGCTCCTAGCCATGCCAGCTTGGTGTCTTTAGGTAGGACACAAGAAAGTCTCCTTGGTCTCCACTTATCATGGACCAGGTCATTACTAAGGTCTTTGTTTTCTAGCATGGGGACAGGGCTGGAGAGCTCGCTTAATCAGCGCCCTAAATCTAGTCTCCTAGTGCCCATGTGAAGAAGCGGCCTCACAGCAGTGAATAGTGCACAAAGATGCTCCACGAACTGCTGTGTGCTTCCAGGGAGCAATCCCATCGCTAACTGAATCATTCTCCAGCTGATAGTACTGAGACGCTCAGGGTAAGGGTGAAAGGGGAAAAGATGGGAGCCTGTATTCAAGATGCTCAGACAGGATGTACTGCAAGGCTTCTCTGTAACAAGGCAGCAAAATGGGGCTTTTAGTGTGACTAACCTGCCCTTTGTTAACCATCGCCAGGTCATGGAAGGAAATGCATTATATCCCCCACTTCTCTGCTTTTCTGTCAGGACACCTCCTGGATTACAGGGTGTGATTACCTCTTGCAGCTGAAACGAATCGTAGCCACAACAGAAAGGACCATTATTGTCTGGGATTATAAAGCTCAAGGGAGCAGCCAGGTATTGTGCCAAAGAAATGAGATTGTCTTTTCAGTAGTGGTACAGTATGAGCAATCCACTTTCTCTATCGAACATCAGTTTCTTCATCTATAAGATGAGAGGATTTAAGTAAGTAGTCTCTTAGATCAAGTTCAGCATGTATATTCTGTAATTAAAAGGGACTATTCTTTCCATTTAGTGTATATTTAGTTCAGTGGGGTTGGGTTGTTTTTGAGTGAGGGAGTAATTCCTTTCTTCTTTTATGCCCTTCTCTGAATCCATGTATTATCTTTCTTTGGGTATACTCATGTTATCAAGTTCAAATCTTTTCTCCCAAGTCCAGCTTCATTAGGTGAGAAAATTACTAAAATCAAATGTCTAAGTCTGGCAAAAACATCTAATGAGGCAGCCCTTCAGTGGCTGAGATGTTACCGCTTAACCAATCTATCGTATTTATTGAGCATTTGCAGACATTTAGAAGTAAGGATTATGTTCTCTGCACTCAAACAAAACTCAGTCTTGAAGTTCCTCATGAATAAGCATAATATATAATATGATGATACAGCAAATTATATGGTGCAACAGGGACTCAGGGAGCATGAGATCACTGAGCACCGAGGTTGTTTAAAAATATCTTCAGGAAGCAGACTGACTTTGAAGGACATGGATGATTAAGAAATAAATTAACCTTCCTTCATGCCTTGCTTGTTCCTAGCCTTGGTAAAAAACTAACTTTCTTTTGCTATTTGTTCACAATGTTGTAACCAACTAGTGATGCCAGAGTAATTTTAAAGATGGCAGCTTCTTGGTCAACGTTACTTTATGATGTGCTGTGTTATAGACCAGGTTTATTAATTTCCAAACCCCTAAACTCCAAGATCCTGAACTTTGATCATAACCTCTTCTCCTAACGCTGTTCTGTTTCCACTCTTGCTTTTCAATCCCATAGAAGCCTCTAGTTCCTTGAAAACATCATGTTCCAGTCTTCACTCCCTCTCAACTCTTCTCTTCTTCCCTTCTGGTCTGCACCCTCTGGGGGTGTCATCTGAGCTGGTCAGCCTCACCCTTCATTCTCTTCAATATTTGTCCTTCAACCTGGAGAGATGCCCTAGCCCTTCTCTGCTCCTTTACAGTGGCTAAGCACTGATGGAAAAGAACCAAACAGTGCTATTTGGCACAATTACAAACTTGGGGTCTGCAGACTCAGCTGGGCTCTCAGTGGCTCCATCAATCTCTTTCTGGCCCTAACCAACTCACTGGCCCATTTCTTGTAAGTCATCCACAATTTCAATATTCTTCTCAGGCTTCTCCCGTAGTATAAGGACTTGTTCTCTATTTTCCTGCAAAAAACTGAGTCTACTATCAGACTTGTCCTCTTTCAAATTCCAGTGCTTTCACCTACAGATTTAACTGGAAACCACATCCTTACTTTCGTCCTCTCTCTGAAGGCAAAATATCCTTGCATTTGACATGCCCTCCCCTCCTGTCTCGGCCATGACATGGCTCTACAGCCTCCTCTCTCTCTCTTTCTTTAAAAATTGTTTAAACTTTTTTATTTCCATAGGTTTGGGGATCACAGGTGGTATCTGGTTACATGAGTAAGCTCTTTAGTGGTGATTTGTGAGATTTTGGTGTACCCATCTCCCAAACAGTATGTACTGAACCCAATTTGTAGTCTTTTATCCCTTACCCCCTTCCCACCCTTTTCCCCGGAGTCCCCAAAGTCCATTGTGTCATTTTTATGCCTTTGCATCCTCATAGCTTAGCTCCCTCTTATGAGTGAGAATATATGATGTTTGATTTTCCACTCCTGAGTTACTTCACTTACAATAATAGTCTCCAGTTCCATTCAGGTTGCTGTGAATGCCATTAATTCATCCATTTTTATGGCTAAGTAGTATTCCATTGTGTATACATATATACCACAGTTTCTTTATCCACTCGTTGACTGATGGGCATTTGGGTTGGTTTCACATTTTTGCAGTTGCGAATTGTGCTGCTAGAAATATGAGCGAGCAAGTAGCTTTTACATATAAGGACTTCTTTTCCTCTGAGTAGATATCTAGTAGTGGGACTGCTGGAACCAATGGTAGTTCTACTTTTAGTTCTTTAAGGAATCTCCACACTGTTTTCCATAGTGGTTGTACTAGTTTACATTCCCACCAGCAGTGTAGAAGTGTTCCCTTTTCACTGCATCCACACCAACATCTATTATTTTTTGAGTTTTTGATTACAGCCATTCTTTCAGGGGTAAGATGGTATCGTATTGTGGTTTTGATTTGCATTTTCCTGATCATTAATGATGCTATGCATTTTTTTCCATGTTTTTGTTGGCCATTTGTATATCTTCTTTTGAGAACTGTCTATTCATGTCCTTAGCCCACTTTTTGATGGGATTGTTTGTTTTTTCTTGCTAATTTGTTTTAGTTCCTTGTAGATTCTGGATATTAGTCCTTTGCCAGATGTATAGATTGTGAAGATTTTCTCTCACTCTGCGGGTTGTCTGTTTACTCTGCTGGCTTCTTTTTGCCGTGCAAAAGCTCCTTAGTTTAATTAATTCCCAGCTATTTATCTTTCTTTTTATTGCATTTGCTCTTGGATTCTTGGTCATGAAATCCTTGCCTAAGCCAATGTCTAGAAAGGTTTTTCCAATGTTATCTTCTAGAATTTTTATAGTTTCAGGTCTTAGATTTAAGTCCTTGATCCATCTTGAGTTGATTTTTGTATAAGATGAGGGATGAGGATCCAGTTTCATTCTCCTACGTGTGACTTGCCAATTATCCCAGCACCATTTGTTGAATAGGGTGTCCTTTTCCCACTTAATGTTTTTGTTTGCTTTGTTGAAGATAAGTTGGCTGTAAGTATTTGGGTTTATTTCTGGGTTCTCTACTCTGTTCCATTGGTCTATGTGCCTATTTTTATACCAGCACCATGCTATTTTTGGTGACTATGGCCTTATAGTATAGTTTGAAAAGAGAGAGTGTGATGCCTCCAGATTTGTTCTTTTTGCTTAGTTTTGCTTTGGCTATGCAGGCTCTTTTTTGGGTCCATATGAATTTTAGGAATTTTTTTTCTAGTTTGGTGAAGACTGATTTCACTCTCCTGCTAGACTCCTTCCTCTCAACCTCCTCTTAATCTTCCTCTCAACCTCCTCTTAATCTTCCTCTCAACCAATTCAAGCCCCAGATCAAATGTCACTTTCTTTGGCCATGGGACCTGTTGTGGCCTTCTCAGTCACTGTGTATCAGAGCACTGTGATTTGTTTCCTTAAATGCACTTCTACCAGAATGGTAGCTCTACAAAGTCAGAAACTGTCCTGTTCACCATTGCACAGTCGTGCTGCAGTAGTTCTTGGCACACAGAAGGAAATATATAGATAAATGTTTGTTGACTGAACAAATTTATAGAGATTGAATCACGGAAGAGCAATAGCTGTATAGCTTAGTGGCCCCATTCAATAGTACAAAATCAGCTTGACACATGCTAAATATTTCTGAATAAACTTGGATGGTAGGATAATTTTTCTTCTGGTGACTCCTTGGGACTTTGATATTTGATTTTCCTGTTTGCCACCCAGTTTTATGTCAATAGTCTGGTAACACCTGAATCTTGTTATGCTTACTTTAATATTTTCTTATAAATCCAAATAAGGGTCATTTACAGTCACGCATCAGAAAAATCTCATTACTTATTGGCCCAGGGGTAGGCACTCTACTCCTTTCTCCACAAAACACCCAAAATAACAGCGAGTGTTCTATAACTTTTATTTGGTTAACTGTTTTTTTTTTCCTCTCTCAAATTATCTTATATGATAGGAGTATCTACAATAAAAAACATTGGAAAGTGAAATTTTTGTCAAATAATAGGGGAGATATTTATTGAATAGAGCAAAGTAGCAATTCATTAAAGTCATTTTTCTGTTTCTAGGAAAATTATTTTGTCATAAAGCCAATGGATCACTGCCTCCTGTGTGTGTGTGTGGTGCCTTTGCCTGACCATCTCTGCCGAGATGACATCCTCTTGGGGGATGATGGGGGTTTTGTGAACAGATTCACAGTTAACAGTGACGACTTTGGAATAAAGCAGGCAAAATCCAAAAGAAAATTACAAAATCAGGTCTTAGACTCAAAGAACTTTAAAAGGTAAGGGTATCATATGGCTAATTTAATTCTTTTAATAATTACAGTCTTTTGCAAGTAAGCTTTATGGTAAAAAGTGAAAAATGAGATTTAAATTATAGAAAATGAGAAATTAAGAAAAATTAAAGTAATATAAAAAATTAATTATAGTCATTGTTCATATATACACACGCACATGCACACACACACAGTGAAATGCTTCTGGCCCCAAGAAACTGTCAGTGTAATAGCTCCTAATTTAAGTGCTATTGACAACTAAAACTTACAGATACTTGAGTAGATTGAAAAGTTAAATGAAAAAATTAAATCATGAAAAAAACTATAAAAATATATGTGACTAATTGCTAGCGCTTGAATATGGGAAACATTCTAAATATAAAAGCAATGGATATAGAATTCAAAGAAAAAGTGTCATAGATTTGACTATATACAAAATAAAACCTCTGGACATCAAAAGATAATATTTTAAAAGCAAACTGGAATAAATATTTGTGACAAATATGACAGACAATGGGTTGATATTTGTATTGGGTCGCAGAGTTCAATTAAAAGATATAATCCTCCAAGAGAAAAATGAGCAAAGGTCATGAACATGTAACTCACAAACGTGCGCACAGTACAAATGGTCAATAAACATTTCAAAGTGATCATCACAAAAAAATGCTAACAATAGTTATCCCCAACTGATAATTATTGTCTTCCTTATAACGGCAATGTCTTTAAACTTTTTGAGAAAGGTACATATTACTTTTATTAGCTGAAAAACCTAAATTTTATGTTAAATGGTCTTCCTTATTTATCAAAGAAGTACAACTTAAAATCAGATACAATTTTTCACTTATAAAATCAGAAATGATTAAAAATGGGGAAGATGCTGTGACCTGGGCATTCTCACACTGTTGGTGGTAAAAGTATGAATTGGATCCACCTTTCCGGAAAGAATCTGGGAAGCTGCATCAAGTGCCTTCATAACCATTTATACACTAGGACCTGGTATCCCTATCTTCAAAAATCTTAAGAATGGTTATCACAGCTTCCCCCTCCCCTCCCCTCCCCTTCCATCCCTTCCCCTCCCCTCCCCTCCCCTCTCCTCTCTTTCCTTTCCTTTTTTGATGGAGTCTCACTCTGTTGCCCAGGCTGGAGTGCAGTGGCGCAGTGTCAGCTCACTGCAAACTCCGCCTCCTGGGTTCAAGCGATTCTCCTGCCTCAGCCTTCTGAGTAGCTGATTACAGGTACATGCCACCACACCCGGCTAATTTTTGTATTTTTAGTAGCAACGGGGTTTCACCATACTGGTCAGGCTGGTCTCAAACTCCTGACCTCGTGATCTGCCCGCCTCGGCCTCCCAAAGTGCTGGGATTACAGGTTTGAGCCACCGCACCCGGCCCACAGCATTATTTCTGATGGTAAGTTATCTAGTGTCCAACAAAAGGGGAATGATTAATTTAGATGATTAATCATTTACATAAATAATTCAGATATATAAATATATAATAAAAACATAAATGATATGTAATATATTTATATATAAAATACATTTTTTGTCTGACACCTAAAATACATTCAGATTTCAAGGATGTTCAGCAAATCATAGTATAACCATATGTCATGTACCCATTTAATTGTTTTGAAAAATATTTAATAGTATGAAAAGGGTTTATGACATAATGTCAAGTAAAAATGATTTATCTTTCAACATATGAATTTGAAGTATAAAAAATTTTAATTTAATTAATTTTTATGTATATATGAATTCAGTCTTATAAATGTATATATGTGTATTTCTACTTAGAAAAATATTGATTATAAACAGGCACTTCTCAAAAGAAGACATTTATGCAGCCAACAGATACATGAAAAAATGCTCATCATCACTCACCATTAGAGAAATGCAAATCAAAATCACAGTGAGATACCATCTCACACCAGTTACAATGGCAATCATTAAAAAGTCAGGAAACAACAGGTGCTGGAGAGGATGTGGAGAAATAGAAACACTTTTACACTCTTGGTGGGACTGTAAACTAGTTCAACCATTGTGGAAAACAGTGTGGTGATTCCTCAAGGATCTAGAACTAGAAATACCATTTGACCCAGCCATGCCATTACTGGGTATATTTCTAAAGGATTGTAAGTCATGCTGCTATAAAGACACATGCACACGTATGTTTATTGCAGCACTATTCACAATAGCAAAGACTTGGAATCAACCCAAATGTCTATCAATGACAGACTGGATTAAGAAAATGTGGCACATATACACCATGGAATACTATGCAGCCATAAAAAAGGATGAGTTAGTATCCTTTGTAGGGACATGGATGCAGCTGGAAACCATCATTCTCAGCAAACTATCGCAAGAACAGAAAACCAAACACCGCATGTTCTCACTCATAGGTGAGAACTGAACAATGAGATCACCTGGACACAGGAAGGGGAACATCAGACACTGGGGCCTATTGTGGGGTAGGGGGAAGGGAGGAAGGATAGCATTAGGAGATATACCTAATGTAAATGACGAGTTAATGGGTGCAGCATACCAACATGGCACATGTATACATATGTAACAAACCTGCACGTAGTGCACATGTACCCTAGAACATAAAGTGTAATTTTAAAAAATAATTAATTAATAAAAAAAGAAAAATATTGAGTACAAATATCCAAAAGTTTAATAAATAATTTCTATAGGACTTCAAAGAGGTGATTTTAAAAATTTTATTTGCTTTCTAAATTTTGTACAATGAATGTTTTTTCTTTATAAAGACATTAAAAAATGGATTATACTTTGTTATGTAACAAATACTTATCCCAGAGTTAGAATATGCAATTAAAAGCTCATTACAACTGATACTCCATGGAATTAAGACTAGTCCCATTGCTGAAACCCTAAGAATGATACAATAAAATTAACTGGCTCCATTTTCCATCCTTCACATATAAGCAGTATTACCTAGTCCCAACAGAGAATTAGACCTGATGGAGGGCTTCCCCAATATGTGACGTGCTGCTCTATATACTATTAAGCATTTCATTCTAGTTATGCTAGACTCATAGAACAGATGCTGAGACATGAATCTGCTTTTTATTAATATGTGTGCCACCTGTCAGAAAATTCCATGGCTCGTTTTTCAATCCCTGTTTTCATTAGATAGACATGTGAAAAATGAGGTTGAGAAATCTGAGGAAGTTAAGGAATCTGGGTACAGTTAAAGGAATGCTAATTCACGTTAGTTCTTGTGGTTATTATATTCATGCAGATGATTTAATCATGCAGATGATTCAAATCATTCAAGACTGTGGTGCATGTATAGGCTGAGTGTTGCAGCATTTTCTTACACCAAGAGATCTTCAAACCTCACCAGAATGAAAAGTATTAAGGCCAAAGAGATAATTAAATTCTGGTGCTATCATACAAGTTTTCCTGCAGCTGACATCTGTAGAATTCATTCTTGTTGAATGGGTGGATGTGGGGGTAGTAAACACTGATATGCAAACCATTATACAAATTGAAGAAAGAAGCAGCCAGCATCCAGAGTTCAAACATATCTGGCATGAGAACAGAAAGCTCCCTCTCCACTCGGTTTAATGTCATATTGCAGAACGTTCATGCCTTGAGCTATAAACATTTCTATTCCTCAACTAGAATTTAAGCAACTTGGTGACACTACTTTTTACCTTAATCATCCTTGTGTCCTTAGTACCTGGGAGGCAACAGGTGTTCAATAAATTTGAATGAGGAGACAAGCCATTAAATATGGGTAAATATAATACCATGAAGACAAGAATTTTGAGGCAGAGGTTTTGTCTGTAACCTTAAGCCCCACATTCAAATGTTTTGTGAACTGATGGCCAACACTCTGATAAGGAATATGATCACTATCCCCCACTCAGCTTCACCAGTGAACTGAGATTATATATTTCCCAGTACTTCAGTTTGAAAAGTATTAATGGAAAATATAAATATATTTTCAAATGAATTGATTCAAATAAGATATAAAAGAATATGAAGCATACTGCTCCATTTGGATGATTAGAAATTTTCTAGTAAAATAAAATAGTGCCATTATTGAATTGGGATTCTTCTAGATTATTCTTTTAATTCTGAATTCACAGCTCAAATTTTGATGAGTCTTTTAAAGTTACTTTTCCATTTTAAGTATGCTTGATTATAAATAAACAGTTAAAAGTGGGCCGGGTGCAATGGCTCACGCCTGTAATCCCAGTATTTTGGGAGGCCGAGGCAGGCAGATCACCTGAGGTCAGGAGTTTGAGACCAGCCTAGCAAACATCATGAAATCCTGTCTCTGCTAAAAATACAAAATTAGCCAGGCATGGTGGTGCACACCTGTAATTCCAGCTACTTGGAAGGCTGAGGCAAGACAATTGCTTGAACCCAGGAGGTAGAGGTTGCAGTGAGCTGAGATCACACCACTGCATACTCCAGCCTAGGTGAGAGAGCAAGACTCCGTCTCTAACTAACTAACTAACTAACTAAATAAAAATAAAAAGTGTTATAATGCATTGGGCTGTATTCTACATTCGGGTTTAGCACAATTCAGTTACAATTCAGTTAAAGTCAAAATAAATTGCTGAATAGAAACTTACATTATACATTTGTGTGTCTAACATAAATCTCCCCTGCCTTTTCTTAATCCCCAGTGTTAAAAGGAAGCTACATAATGACTGGGTCATGAAAATTAGATATATTTCAGCCCTAAATTGTTTTGGATCCTGCTCCTTAGACAGTAATCATTCATTAGTTTTGGAATCCTTGAAGAGACTCGAGGATAATTTGTAAGTACAGTAATTTATATACATGAACAGTCTGTGAATTTCAAACTTTTTACAATGATAAAACCATGACAGCTTTGGAACTTTCAAACTGGCTTTAAGAAAAATCAGACATTAACTATTCAATTTGTTTGGGAAGGTTAATTAGATTTATCAGGAAGAAACTGAAGCCACTTATGCAAATTTGAACATGATGTGTCCTAACATCAACTGTGCTTATTTGTTGTTTATTTCTATCATCTACTGAAATTAATCAATATGAGTGTGTCTATAACATATTTCAAAATATAGTTCTGTTGGTAAAACTTTATAATTTTAAAATCACTCTTACAGGTCAGTTGGCTAACCAAGAGTTTGTGAGTATGATCTGTAGACCAGTCATCACGTTTCATGTGTAATAGACAAGTTGGCATTCTCATAGAAAGGTTCATTTGAATATTGTCTTATTTCCAATCTGGTTAAATATGTATTAATAACTAGAAAGCAGTTATTGTATCTTGATTTGGGGTTTTAAAATTGCATTGAGATGTATGCTACAACGCGAATAAATATCAAAAACATTAAGCTGAATAACAGAAGCCAGACAAAAAGACTGCATATTGTATGATTCCATTTATATGTAATATCCCAAAAAGGGGCACATTTATAGAGACAGAAAGTACATCGGTGGTTGCCTAGGACTGGTGGTAGAAGCAGGGATCCCAAATGCGCCCAAAGGGACTTTCTGGGATGATGAAAATGTTCTAAGCTTCTTGTGGCGACTGTTGGTTGTTACACAATTCTCTAAATTTACTAAAAAGTATTGAGTTGTCCACTTACAATGGGTGAATTTTATGAGACGCAAACGTTACGGTACCTACTGGGGTATTACATACCCTAATACAGATGTCTCAGAAAAGTGCACTGAGACTCCTGGCTGCCTTCCAGCCTGGCATGTAAAGAGCTTGGAAGTTGCCATTCCATCCTAACAAGTAAAAATGTAACAAACTAAAAAAATGAATGATTTTTCTTAGATCCATCAGAGAAGTAAGGTCACAAGGCAGCTTTGTTGCCCCCATATTGGAGAGAGAGAGGGGCAAACGCTGAGAATCACAACTTACTGGAGCAGAAATTCACAGGCAGGAACCCCTTGAGTAACCAGCATAGGGCAGGAAAGCCTAAACTGTAATGGACAAGTGCTCAGCATGGACAGTTTTAGAGTTAAAAATTCCAGGGGTGCCCAGTCATAGGGGCCCCTATGCTTTTGTGAGTTTTACTTCCCGGAGTTCAACAGATTCTTAAAGTATCAGTGAAAAATCCACTCTTGCTTCTGGCAGAGGGGAAGGAAAAGGAACCACTTGGAAATGTGCCAGAACATGTTGTTCTTTCCAAGGCCTGCCCTCAAGAGACACTATGTTATCAGAGTCTAAGCTATTGGAACTTTGTCTGGGAATAACTCACAGAAGGAAGGAAAATATCCACTCTAACTTCTGGTCGTACCTAAGAGGGAGGGTGAGGAAGACTGAGAAGCACCTGTGAAATTCACAATCCAGACACACAGGCTCATCAAAAGAATGAGACTTCCTCACAGGATTCACCTTCCCCCACAGCTTACCAACATGTTACTAATGGTCTGTTTACAGCAGTTCCCTTTACCCAGTAAATCATGTCCAGCTATCAAGAAAAAAATTACAAGGCATACTAAAAGGCACAAAACAAACTGTCAGAGTGATCAAAAAACAAGACCCAACTATATGCTGTCTATGAGAAACACACTTTAAATGTAAAGCCACATATAGGCTAAAAATAAAAAGATGCAGAAAGATATACCATACTAAAACTTATCAAAGGAAAGCAGAAGAAGCTATGCTAGTTCTATATAGAACAGATATCAGTGCAAGGAAAATTATCAGGGATAAAGAAGGGCATTACATAATGGTAAAGGGGTCAATTCTTAAAGATGCCCTAACAATCCTCAATGTGTTTGCACCTAACAACACAACATCAAAATTAATGAGGCAAAAACTACAACTGCAAGAGACAGAGCAAGCATCAGAATCAGATTCAGACATGGCAAGGAAGTTGGAATTATCAGAATGGGAATGTAAAACAACTATAATTAGCAGGCTAAGGGCTCAGATAATGCAGGCAGCATACAAGAACAGACGGGCATTATAAACAGAGAGATGAAAATTCTAAAAGAATAAAAAATTCTAAAGATCAAAAACACTGATATAAATGAATAACGCCTTTGATGGACTCATTAGTATACTGGACATAGCTGAGGAAATAATTTATAAAAGATTCAAAAACAGAAACCAAAGGGGAAAAAAACGGAAAAACAAAAACAAAAACAAAAAAAACCGTAGGCTATCCAAAAACTGTGGACAACTGTGAAAGGTGTAACATATGTGTGATGAGAACACCAGAAGAAGAAAGGGAGAAAGGAAGAAAAGGAACATTTGAAGTAATGACTAAGAATGTCCACAAATTAAAATGAGACACCAAACCCCAGATCCAGCAATATCAGAAAACACCAACAAGGATAAATGCCAAAAAATAACTATACCTAGGCATATCATATTCAAACAGCAGAAAAGTAAACATAAAGAAAAAAACTGGCCGGGCGCAGTGGTTCACACCTGTAATCCCAGGACTTTGGGAGGACAAGGCGGGTGAATCACAAGGTCAGGAGTTAGAGAGCAGCCTGACCAAAATGGTAAAACCCCATCTCTACTAAAAATACAAAAATTAGCCGGGCATGGTGGCGCGCACCTGTAATACCAGCTACTCAGGAGGCTGAGGCAGGAGGCGGAGGTTGTAGTGAGCTGAGATCGCACCACTGCACTCCAGCCTGGGCGATGGAGACTGTCTCAAAAAAACAAAACAAAACAAAACAAAACAAAAACAAAAACTTGAAACAAGCCAGAGGGGAAAAACAAACAAACAACTTGTCGTAGAAAAGCAAAGATAAAAATTACTTGTGATTTTTCCTCAAAAATCATAAGCAAGAAGGGCAGAGTGAAATATTTAAAGTGTTAGAAGACCTACCAGCCTAGAATTCTGTATACTGTGAAATTATCCTTTAAAACTGAAGGAGAAATAAAACTTTCTCAGACAAAGAGAAATTGAGGAAATATGCTGTCAGTAGACCTGCCTTCCAAGAAAGGTTAAAAGAAGTTCTTCAGAGAGAAAGAAAAGCCGTAAGTCAGAAACTTGCATCTATATAAAGAAAAGAACAGCATCAGAGGAAGAAAAAGTAAAGGTAAAATAAAAATTGTTATTTTTGTTATTCTTAACTTTTCTAACAGATAATTTGTTCAAATAATAATGACAACAATGTATTCAATTATATGCACAATATACACATGTATAAACATACATGTATGTATATATGGTATATTTGCTATGTGTAAGCAAAATAAATGACAGCAATAATACAAATAATGGAAGGAATTAGGGTTTTTGTTTATTTTAATATACTTGTCCTGCCTGGGCAGTGCAGTGTTACTTGAAAGTGAACTTGGATTAGTTGTAAATGTGTATTGCAAATGATAGGTCAACCATGAAAAATTGTTTTAAAAAATGTGTAACTGATATTCTAAGAAAATAGAGAAAATGAAATCATGTAACTTGTTTATTTTAAAACACGAAAGGCAGAAAAAGAGTAAAAGACAAAAATAGAAACAAAGAAAAGGAACAATTAATAGAAAACAGTTACAAACATAGTAGATGTTAATCCAACTATGTCAATAATTACTTTAAAAGTCAATGGTCTAAATACACTAGTTAAGAGCAGAGATTGTCAGAGTGGGCACAAAACAAGACCCAATTCTATGTTGTCTATAAGAAACCCACTTTAAATATAATGACACATATAGATTAAAAGTACAGGGATAGGGTAAGACATACCATGCTAACACTTATCAAAAGAAAACAGGAGGCCGGGCGCGGTGGCTCATCGCCTGTAATCCCAGCACTTTGGGAGGCCGAGACGGGCGGATCACGAGGTCAGGAGATAGAGACCATACTGGCTAACACAGTGAAACCCCGTCTCTACTAAAAAATACAAAAAAATTAGCCGGGCGAGATGGCGGGCGCCTGTAGTCCCAGCTACTCAGGAGGCTGAGGCAGGAGAATGGCGGGAACCTGGGAGGCGGAGCTTGCAGTGAGCTGAGATCCAGCCACTGCACTCCAGCCTGGGTGACAGAGCAAGGCTCCGTCTCAAAAAAAAAAAAAAAAAAAAGAAAACAGGAGTTACTATGCTAATTTTAGACAGAACAGACATCAGTGCAAGGAAAGTTATCAGGGATAAAGGGGGACATTATATAAAGACAAAGGACCCAATTCTTCAAGAAGCCATAACAATCCTTAATGTGTATGCCACCTAATAACAAAGCATCAAAATTAATGAGACAAAAACTTATAAAACTGCAAAGAGAAATACATAAATCCACGATTTAGTTAGAGACTCCAACACCCCTCTATCAGACCCAGCAAGGAGAAAATCAGTTAAGGACAGTTGAACTCAGCAGCACTATCCGTCAACTGGATAGAACTAACATCTGTAGGCTAC
The DNA here is from genome assembly GCF_043159975.1 of Macaca nemestrina. Classification (NCBI taxonomy): domain Eukaryota; kingdom Metazoa; phylum Chordata; class Mammalia; order Primates; family Cercopithecidae; genus Macaca; species Macaca nemestrina. The sequence continues at coordinate 7,494,201 of NC_092125.1, read as the reverse complement.
TTTATCCAAAAGCAGCAGAATACACATTATTCTCAAGCTCATATAAAATATTCTCCAGGATAGATTGCATTCTTGGCCATAAAACACACCTTAACAAATGTAAGAGAAGAGAAATCACACAATATGTGTTCTCAGACCACAAACAAATTAAACTAGAAATCAGTAACAGAAAGATAACTGGAAAATCCCAGTAGGTGTGAAGATTAAACAACACACTTCTAAGTAACATGTGGGTCAAGGAAGAAACTTCAAGAGAAATTAAAACTTGTTTTACAGTCTTTTTCAGAGGATGGAAACAGAGGTAATACTTTCTAACTCTATTTTATTAGTTATTATTATTACTGTTTAGAGACAGGGCCTCACTCTGTTGCCCAGGCTGGAGCGTGATCATGTGATCATAGCTCTCTGCAGCCTTGAATTCCTAGGCTCAAGTGATCCTAGAGACAAAAACTGATAGCTGATAAACTACTCTAGTTTCCCAACTAGCCAGTATTGTAGGCACATGTCACCATGCTCAGCTAAATGAGATCTTGCCATGTTATGCATGCTGGTCTCAAACTCCTGGCTTCAAGAGATCCTTTCACTTCAGCCTCCAAGGTATGGAATTACAGGAGGGAGCCACCATGCCTGGCCTATTATTATTAGTAGTATTTTAGAGATAGGGTCTTGCTATGTTGCCCAAGCTGGTGTCAAACTCCTGACTTCAAGTGATCTTCCCATCTCAGACTTCTGAGTAGCTGGTACTATAGGAATGAGCCACCATGCTCAGCCTAACTCACACTGTGAGTCCAACATTACCCCAATACCAAAATCAGACAAAGTCATTACAAGAAATAACTACAGACCAATATCTCTCATTGACATAAATGCAAAAATCATTAGTGAAATGTTAGTAAATCAAATCCAATAGGGTGTAAAAAGAATTATGCACCATGACTGATATGAACTAAATGTTTGTGGACCCCTCAAATTTATATTTCCTACCCCACGAAAATTATGGTATTAGAGGTGAGGCCCTTGGGAGACAATTTAGGTCATGAAGGTAGATCTTTCAGAAATAGAATTAATGCCTTTGTAAAAGAGACCCCAAAGAGTTCTCTAGTTCTCTTTCTGCCATGTGAGGTTACCACAAGGAAACAGTCATTTGCAATGTAAAAGATGGCCCTTGACAGACCCTGACCATGTTGGCACCTTAGTCTCAAGTCTTCAGAACTGAGAAAAAAAAGTTTATTGTTTAAGCCACATAGTCTATGATACTTTGTTACAGCAGCATGAACTGACTAAAACTATGACCAAGTGGGATTTATTCCAAGAATGCGAAGCTGGATCAACATTCAAAAATCAATTAATCTAATTCATCGCATAAACAAGCTAAAGAAGTAAAATCACATAATCATATCAATAGACGCAGACACAGCATTTGACAAAATCCAATGACACTTTTATAAAAAGACTTAGCAAAGTAAGAATAGAGGGAACATCATCAACTTGTAAAAACATCTACAAAAAACCTCCGATTAACATTATCTACAGTACTGGACAAACAGTTTTCCCACTAAGATCAGGTATAGCATGTTTGCGCAATACAAGGTTATTGTATAAAAGTCAATAACTTTCCTATATCCTAACAATTAACAAGTGGCATTTTAAATTAAAAACATAGGCCAGGCACAGTGGCTCATGCCTGTAATCCCCACTTTGGAAGGCCAAGGTGGGTAGATCACCTGTGGTCAGGAGTTCAAGATCAGCCTGGCCAACATGGTGAAATCCTATCTCTACAAAAATACAGAAATTAGCCAGGCATGATGGCAGGTGCCTGTGATCCCAGCTACTTGGAAGGCTGAGGCGAGAGAATTGCTTGAACCCAGGAGGCAGAAGTTGCCATGAGCCGAGATCGCACCATTGCACTCCAGCCTGGGCAACAGAGCAAGACTCCGTCTCAAAAAAAAAAAAAAAAAAAAAAAAGAAGAAGAAGAAGAAGAAGAAAACAAAACAGAAACACAATGCCATCTACATTAGCATTTGAGAATGAAATACTTAGGTATAAATCTAACAAAATATGCAAGATCCATATGAGGACAACCACAAAACTCCAATTAAAGAAATCAAGGAATTAAATGAAGAGATATTCCATGTTTATGAATAGGAAGACTCAATATTGTCAAGATACCAGTTTTTCCCAACTTGATATATAGATTTAATGCTATCTCACCCAAAATTCAGCAAGTTATTTTGTGAATCTTGACAAGTTCATTTTAACATTTATATGGAAAAGCAAAAGGTCTCGAGTATTCAACACAACAATGAAGAGGAAGAAAAAAAATCACAGGACTGACAAGCCAAGACATAAAGCTATAGTAATAAAGATAGTGCGGTATTGTAAAACAATGGAAAAAATAGATCAATAAAGCAGAAATAGACCCACATAAATATAGTCAACTGCTCTTTGACAAAGGAGCAATACAATGGAGCAAGATATTCTTTTTAACAAATGGTTCTGGAACAAAGAAATAATTGATAAGCTGTACTTCATTAAAATTGAAACCTTCTGCTCTGCAAAAGACACTGCCAAGAGAATGAGAAGACAAGACACAGACTGGAAGAAAGTATTTGCAAGAGACATATCTAATAAAGGACTGTTATCCAAAATATCCAAAAAATTATTTCAACTTAATAATAAGTAAACAAACCACCACCCAATTGAAAAATAGACAAAAGATCTGAATAAATACTAAGATACACAGATGGGAAATAAGCATAAGAAAGGATGCTAAACACTTTAAGTCATGAAGGAGATGTAAATTAAAATAAGATACCAGTACATACATATTAGAGTTGTCAAAATCCAGAACACTAACAGCACCAAATGCCGGTGGGGTGTGGAGCAAAAGGGACTCTCATTCATTGCTGATGGGAATGCAAAGTGGTGCAGCGACTTTAGAATTCCGCTTGACAGTTTCTTAAGAAAATGAAACACACCCTTACCACATGATCCAGCAGTCATACTATCCGGTATTTACCCAAAGAAGTTGAAAACTTATATTCACACAAAAATCTGTACGTGGATGTTCATAGCGGCTTTATTCTTCATTGCCAAAACTTGGAGGCAACAAAGAAATCTTCAGTAGCTGAATGGATAAACCGACTCTGGTAATCCAGATGATGGAATGTTAGTCAGTGCTAAAAGGAAATGAGCTTTCAAGCCATAAAAAGACATGGAAGACCCTTAAATGCATATTCCTAAGTTAAAGAAGCCAAGGTGAAAAGGCGACATACGTATGATTCCAACTATACGACATTCTGGAAAATGTAAAACTGTGGAGATAGTAAAAAGATCAGTGGTTTCCCAGGCTTTGAGGGGAGGGAGGGAGCATAGCGATTTTTAGGGCACTGAAACTACTTTGTATGATACTATAATAGGGGATAATGTCATTACACATTTTTCAAAACCTATGGAGTGTACAACACCAATTGTGAACCCTCATGTAAACTATGGACTTTGGTTTATAATCACGTGTCCTTTATTATAACCAATGTACCACTGTTGTGTGGGATTTTGATTTCGGGAGAGACTCTGCATGTGTGGGGACAGGAAGTATACAGGAAATCTCTGTGCCTTCCCTTCACTTCTGCTGTGAATCTAAAACTGTTCTGAAAAATAAAATCTATTTTAAAAATGTGCTGAGCTACAAACAAGAATCTGACTTGTTGCAACAACAACAGTCATATTATTCAGATTTGGCTTTAAGAATGAGCATAAACCTATCTAAAAAGCAATTGGTTAAAACATACAACCCTTCTCTGGTGATTTGGTTCCATTCTTAAAAATTTATTTTCAAAACCCTAATAATTTTTTCTAAATTTCAGCTTTTTAATCTAAAAAATGGGTGAGTCGAAATGAGACTGATTGTTAGCCACAGAACCTGGTTTCCTTCCCCACCTTTACACTTAGAGTACAACTAAAAGTAGTGCTAGGAAAAATGGTGAGTAGCCTGTCCCCCTAACAAAATGCATGATGTCCTTTAGGTTCTCTTGAACTGTTTAAATGAAATTCACACACACAAAAAAGAGACACAAAAAATAGCCTCTGCATATACAGAGCTAGAATTCCTTTAAATTCTGAGGTTTTTAATTTAAGCAATGAAATAACAGAATTAGAAATTTAATGGAAGAATAGACTATCACATCTCTGAGATGTGATTTTTTTTCTAAGATGTGATTTTCTTGAAAGTTGTAGACTTCATGAAAGATACTTTTTTTTTTCACTCATTTAGAAAGGACGAAATGTTTATTTTGGTGTATAACATATTGCACTGAGAGACAAATTAAAAACCCTTCACAGCACATTAAAAACAATTTCATTTCTTGACACCAGATTGGATTCCACAAATATCATTTATATGGCATAATTAATTGCATAGTTTCATTTAGTTTCTGTAATATAATTAACTGCTAGTGATTATACTCTTGCATTTTAAAGGAGTGCATTTCTGAAACATTTAATTAAGAAATAGATGCAAGTTTATATCCCATTTGATTGTATACTATGCTGGCAATTCATGATACATTCATAACCATAAAGGAACACTGTGAAAACATATGCAGATTAATATGCCCTTGTAGTCCTACAGAAGACATATTCTACTTCAACATCCAGAGAAAACATATTCATTTCCAAGATACACAAATCTTGGAACATTTCCAGCACATTTACCAGGGTGATTACAGCAACTAATGTAGCAACCAGAAACTTATACAGGTCATATATCGCTTTTAGTCCAGAAATATATCTGTTATCCAACAACTATTTAGAATAAGTCACTATGGGCTAAGCACTATGGACAATACAAATATATTTAAGCCATGACCCCTGCCTCTACATGCTTAAAATTTAAGTGGTAAGATAAAGAATACAGACATAAAGTCAGTGGTATGTTGGAGCCAGTTCATATTAGCTTATGAGAATTGATTGTTAAAATTTCAGGAATTAGGCAAAGCCTGTTGTAAAACATTGTCATCTTGGGATGTCAAACCTAAGCCAAAAACAATCAACCAAACAAATGATCACTGTCATCGTTCAAAATTGAATTATATAAGCTAGTGATTCAATTATATAAAGAACAAAGGCAGTAAATACTCAAAATACATCACTTCTTTTTTATTTATTACGATTTAGCACTGTCTATGTTCTTGAGGGTTTTTTTTTTAATATCCTCAGAAAATACTACACAGTACAATGGAGCACAACTCTATGTTTTTTCCTAACTCCATGTTTAGAGACGTCACATTGGTAATTTGGAAGCAGCCATGCTACTATATCTATAGCATGGAAAACAGCAAACTCTAAAAATCAATCGACCTACCCCGCTTTCCCTGGCTGCAGCTGAATATTACACATTTACCAGCACACCATTGCATGGGATGATAATTATCAATGCAAAGCAGGATATGTCAAAGACCAGTTGAATGGTTTAGAATTATAGGCATAGCAGAAGTTAAGAAAACGGAGTGATAAATGATAGTCCTCAGCAAGCCTAAAGATAAGAACAAGAAATCTTATTTAGAGGACTATAAAAATAAACTTGGCAGTGATTTCATTAACAAGAAATGTTACAGCAGCCACAATAAACATACCAACTCTACATTTGGAGGGATGAAGTGGCTTATTTCTACTTTCTTAAAGAGTATCTTTACACTGGTGCATTTAATTGCCTATTGCCAGTGCTAAGATTATAAAATAGAAATCAAGGCATTAGTCTGAGACCAGGCATAGTGGCTCAGCCTGTAATCCGAGTACTTCAGGAGGCCAAGGTGGGAGAATCACTCGAGCCCAGGAGTTCAAGACCAATTTGGGCAACATAGGGAGATCCTGTCGCTACAAATAATTTAAAATTAGCCAGGTGTGGTGGCACGTGCCTGTGGTCCCAGCTACTTGGGAGGCTGAGATGGGAGGATCACTTTAGCCTGGGAGGTCAGGGCTGCAGTGAGTGATAATCACACCACTGTACTCCAGCCTGGAGGATGGAATGAGACCCTGTATCAAAAAAAAAAAAAAAGAAAAAAGAAAAAGAAAAAGAAAAGAAAAAGAAAAAAGAAAGTATTAGTCCGAATAGCACTGATAAGACCCTAACTTATAGCACCTGGAATTTTTTCTTTCAGAAAAAGTTCTCTTTAGAGAAAGTTCCTTTCTCTGACCTCCTCTTTTATTTTATCAGCTCTTGAACACTCTAACTGCCACTATAGCTACTCAATGACCTCACTGAAGTCTCAGATATTTTTGTTGTTGGCAAGGGATCCTGATCCTGACCCCAAGAAAAGGTTCTTGGACCTCACGCAAGAAAGAATTTGGGGCGAGTCCATAAAGTGGAAGCGAGTTTGTTAAGAAAGTAAAGGAATAAAAGAATGGTTACTCCATAGGCCAGGCAGCAACATGGGCTGCTTGACTGAATACACTTATAGTTACTCCTTAATTATATGCTAAACAAGGGGTGGATTATTTCTGAGTTTTCTGGGAGAGGGGTGGGCAATTCCTGGAACTGAGGGCGTCTCCCTTTTTTAGACCATATAGGGTAACTTCCTGACGTTGTCCTGGTGTTTGCAAACTCTCATGGCACTGGTAGGAGTGTCTCTTAGCCTGCTACTGCATTATAATCTATGTATAATGATGAGCAGTGAGGATGACCAGAGGTCACTTTCATTGCCATCTTGGTTTTGGTGGGTTTTGGCTGGCTTCTTTACTGCAACCTGTTTTATGAGCAAGGTCTTTGGGACCTGTATCTTATGCTGACCTCCTATCCCATCCTGTGACTAAGAATGCCTAACCTCCTGTAAATGCAGCCCAGCAGGTCTCAGCCTTATTTTACCCAGCCCCTATTCAAGATGGAGTTGTTGTGGTTCAAATGCCTCTGACACCTTGATCTCTTCATTATCTCAAATTTTGTCAGCCCTCTCCTCTACTTGCTTCCCTTCCTATTGAGCTGGACCCCAGGTTGATCATCTGAGATAATATCTCACCAGCATTTTCTTGGCCTTATGTCCCTATCTGATCACTGCATCTGATTGCAGAACCCCAACCCTTCTGTTAGCAGAGCCCTTAGCCTAGACTCCTAATCCCTTTACGTGCCTTTACTCTACTTCCTGTCTCATTTTCTCCAGTGACTATTCCAGACTTCTGCCCCTTTCACTCTTCACTGATGTCCTGTCCTCCTATATGATGACAAAACCCGGAGCCTCAAGGGGAATTCTTCAACACATCATACCTTTCAAAATTATCTCTGGCCATACCTTCTTTTCTTTTTGTTTCAGAGGTTAAAGTATCAAACCTTCCATTGGTGACCTTATGCTCAACTCCTTCCATCTTCTCCAGGACCTTGCTGTCTCAGTTCTTCCACTGTCTCCTTACTTTCTTTCTCTATTTTTAGAGACAGGGTCTCACTGTGTCACCCAGACTGGAGTGCAGTGGTGCAATCATAGCTCACTCCTCCAGCATCGAACAGGCTAGTTGGGACTACAGGCAGGAGCCACCATGCCCAGTTTAAACTCTTATTTTCAAACTATAATACTGAAGTCTCTATCGATATGAGTAACCCTTCCTTTGACCTACATTTTCCTCCTAACAATCATCCTACACCTTTTCTTTCCTTCTTATTTTAATTTCCCAGAAGAGTACTCTGCATTCACTGCCTCTGGTTCCTTGATGTTAGTCATTCCCTCTATAATCCTCTCTAATGTAGCTTCTTCCCTATCTACTCTGTGGAATCAGAAAGCCTCAGGACATTCAGCATTACTGATCTCACCCACTCTGAAACTATTCTCCTGGTTTCTGGGAAGCCAGAGTTTTCTCCCAGTATCTTACTGTTGGTTCCTCTTTCTTGTGATTCTTCTTTTCATGCCTTCTCTTAGTGGTGGCTTTCTCTAGCATCTGGTCCTTAGCCAACTTTTCTTCTTACATTCTATCCTCTTCTTGGGCGATAGCTGTATTCTTCAATACACTGATACCTGTGTACTGATGAAACCCAAGGTATCTTGAATTTGGGACTTATTCTTGCTCAACATCTACACTTGGATGATATCTCATAGCCCCTCAGATTCATATGACCATATCTGAGCTTAACTCCCCCCACTCTAAAATATATACCTGTCACCTCACATGATTCTTTTCCCTTCCTTGATCCCCACAAACCAGTAATCACCAAATATGTCTATATTGCCTCATAACCACTCATGGAATCTGTCCTATCTCCTTTATCTCTATTCCTTTCACTCTCCTGGCCTTTATCTCCAACTGCCCTCTTGCCTCAATATTATCCTTGTCAAAACTATTGTTCATTAATCTTCCCGGGTATTCTCCTGAAGATGACATCCAAACATCTGAATACTTTTCACAGTTCTCTGTCCCCTCCCCACAGCACTTCCATGATCTAGCCCCCCACATACCCCTTACCTCATCCCCTTCAGTGCCCTTCACTGCCTTGTACTTAGCTTCCTGTAAATCTGAACTGCTTGCTGCTCCCTTGAAACCCCCATGCTGGAACTTTGTACATGTTTTGAGCCTGAAATACTCTCCCCATTCTTTCTCTTCTTTCTGTCCTCCAACCTCCAGGAATCTTTAAGGATCAGATGGTACCTACTCCAAGGAATTTTCCTGACCATTCCCCAGCACCTTTCTTCCAAGATAGGTTAAATACCCTTTTCATGCTGTATTAGTCCATTCTCCTGCTGCTATAAGGACATACCCAAGACTGGGTAATTTATAAAGGAAAGAAGTTTAATTGGCTCTTCAGGCTTCCTGAAGATGTCACAAATGCCGAGTTTTGAAGAATTGGTAAAAATTAGTCAGGCAAAACAATTGAGAGGTAGCAGAGTGGATAAACAGACACAATACAGAAGTGGTGTTCACAAAGATATGGAAGAGAAAGAGAAGATGGTGAGTTCTCAAAATTGCAAATGATCCAATATAATTGGAGAATTGAGTGAGAGAAGAATTGGGGAAGATGAGGCTAGATAATCCAAACATGAAAAGACCTGCATACGATGCTAAAGAGTTGAGATTTTAACCTGAAAGCTATTGGAAGCCATCTAATGCTTTAAACAAGAGAGTGAAAAAAAATATGTTTTTGACAGATCACCCTAACAGCAGAGTGGAGAATGGATTGGGGAAGGGCAAGCTCAAAGCAGGGAGACCAATTGAGGAAGATATGACAATACTACTTTAGAAGAGAAATGATGAGCGTTTGGGCTTAACCAGGGGAAGTAGGGACAGAGAGAGAACAGATATTCTTGCATAACTTACAAGAATTGGTGGCCTACTGGATGAGAATAAAGGAGAGAGAGGAATCTGTTTCTTTTTTTTATCCTTAACATATTTATGGCATACCTATTTTAGACCAAAAACTAACTGTTCCAGGTAGTCATATAATATAGTGGTATGCAAAAGAGACTAACAGCTCTCATGGAGCTCCTCTTCTAGTGGAGAGACAGATAATAAACAATTAAATAAATAGTACAAATTGAAGGGAGAGGATAGATGGTGAGGGGAGGCAGTATGTTTGACAGGATGGTCAGGAGAGACTGCTCTGAAGAGACAACATTTGAGCAGAGATCTGAATGTGGTGAAGATCAAATCATACAAATATTTAGAGGAAGAAGGTTTGAGAACAGGTGACTGTCAGGCTTCTGGCTGGGAGGGCTGTTTACATGGCACTATTTACTATTATTAATAGAATATAAGTGAGCAAGGCAGCACTTTGCTCACTTGCTTCAAGGGAGCAAAAGAATTCTAATATAACCTCTGCCAACTTATTTGTTGGCCATGTGGTCTTGCGCATGTTACTGAAATTATTTGAACCTCAATAACCTCCTTTATGAATGGAAATAGCACTAACTTTCTCATCTCACAGGATTTTTCTGATGGTCAAATAAGCTGAGATGGGTGAAGGTGCTTTGGAAATTGTAAAATGCAGTACAAATTGAAAGTATTATTATTTGCTTACAGTCATTTAAGCCTTCCTGAAGAATGGACTTTTAAAGAAGACTTTGATTTCCGTGTGCTGTCAAAATCCACGAAAATAATAAATACCCCAACACCAGAGAAAAGGAAAGGCACTCATATCTTCCTCTGGGAACCAATTATGATGATGCCAACATTCCCTTTGTTCAAGCATTAGGATCTGTCAATCAGGTTGTGAAGTTTGTGTTAGGCTTTAAATGAGGAGTAATCTATTTTTATGTAAAGACTGGACATCATCTTCTTTTTGTCAAGAAAAATATGACCTTCAACTAGCATGATTCTAATCAAATATAATACCTTTCGCGGGGAGTAACCTCAAGAGCAAAGTTGAGTTAGGCATATTTTCACAATCTCCTTCTCTTAATTCATCCACTCCATTTATACACACACACACACGTGCACGCACACACGCACACAGATCCTCAGCCATTCTTTGGGTTTAAAGCAACTTTTTTGTTTTTTATATGTTTTTGTCAAAATGTATATTTGTAGATATTTGTAAGTTACGTAATGGTATTTGTAGGGGCATTAAATTCCTACTCTCCATCGTGTTCCACAGGTTTGGTAGTTAGTAGTTGTGAACACTTAGATTATCTAGAAAGTTTTACTTTTCTGATTAACCAGTGCAATCTGATCTTTGCTCTGAACAATATCTACTTTGCAATAGTCAGAAGTTTGTCTCTGAGCCCAGTTCTGGGGTTCCTGGAATTTGGTTGGTAATGTATTCGTCTGAGAAGTAGTCAAGAAATCAGTTGAGTAGTAATGATAACCTCAGCAAACAGTCGTCATTGATCTGTTCAGTCAAAGTCTGGATGAGCTTTTCAACTACTTTCTCACTTGGGCCATGCTCCTAAATCTAGAAGCTGAAGAGGCTTCTCAAGTGAGATAGTGTAATCATGTTTTCCTGAACAGCCACTGACATTGGAGAGTCATCTCAACAGACTGAGAGTTGGGTCTCCTCCATCCCTAGACTCAACATATTCCTATTTCTGTAATTTCCTATAATGAATCTTAAGTTGAACCAGATACAGCTGCATTTATACAATACATAATTGGCCTGCTGTTAAAATGGGAGCCAACAGCTCCCAAAAAGGCAGGAAAAAAATCCTCTCAAAAAAATTTCCATTTCAGAAGTGATTACCATTCTGTTTGTAATTTTGTATGGTAATTTCACAAATGGAGTTCTGTACTAGCAAGAAGATAAACATCTGCAATTAATTATGCCATGCAAAGCATGTTGCCTGTTGCGAGACATAAGCTGAATCTTTAAACCCTTTGATAGCTTGACAGTTTCCAAGAGATAAGCAACTAACTACTCAGCATTACTTTTTATTAGTTACCAACTCAGAGGTAGCGTATCATATTAGAAAGAGTATAGTGCCCCCTCGGTAACGTTGCTGTGGAGATACACAGAAGTGGTTTTTGTCCTAGCATTCACTAACTCTGTGACCATTGAACACTTTACCATTAGTTCTTACCTCAATTTCCCCATCTTTAAATGGTAATGAACATACCTACATGATAGTCTTATAAAAATTACTTAATTCATGTAAAGTGCCTTGTTTAATGCCTGACACAAAGTATTCAATAAATATTGGTTCCTTTTCTTGTTCCCCTAAGAAAGATACTGAAAAGATTTAAAGGAGAAAAAAAAGAACTTGAAATACAAAGGAGAATAGATGAAGCTATCATAGATTGGTTTGTGCACTGGTTTAAGCTTCCTGTTACTGCATCTAAAGCAGGGGTTAGCAAACTGTAGCCCAAGGCCAGATCCAATGAGTCACTTGTTTTTATAACATCCTCAAACTAAGAATGGTTTTTACATTTTTCAATGACTGAAACAAAAATTTTTAAAAATGATATCTTATGACCCATAAAATTGATATGAAATTTAAATTTCATTGCTCATGAATAGAGTTGTAAGGGAAACACGGCCATACTTCTTTGTGTTATCTATGATTGTTTTCATTCTACAGTGGCAGAGTTGAGTAGATGTGACAACAGAGACTTTATGGCAAAATCTACAATATTTGTTATCTTATTCTTCATGGAAAAAGTTTGCCAATGTCTGATCTAGAATTTTCTATTGCACCCTCCCTAGCCCCTTGGGAATGGGCACACTATGGATCAATAAGAGGCAATAATACAGAGTTAGGGCCATTTTTAAAAAATGCCTTACCTGAGGCATTCTGAAATTTCTTACCTCTTATAAAGGGGAAGAGAGAAATGCCTTATTCCTTGTTTCCTGCCTTCATTCCCCACCAACTACCTCACAGTCACCAGGAGAAAATATTGAGGGACTCTGCTTACTCAGTAGCCCTGCTTCTTCAGCAATCACACAGTTCCCCTGGGATGCTTCCTATCTGCAGCATTGCCTTCCATTCAGTAAACAACCGCAATCGTGTAACTCATGGCCCCTGAAAAGAGTCACCCCTTTACCTTCTACCTGATTACTCTGTTTCTCTCCCTGTATCATGCTCATTAATTCATGGAACAACAGGAGAAAAGTCTGAGATGAAGCATGTGGCAATTCAGCCAGGGTCTTTTGATAGGGGACTCTTACCAAAAGCTTTTTTTTTTTTTTTCCTGTCTTGAAGAAACTGTCAGAAAATGTTTCTCTTTAAAAATGCTATCATTTCAGGGGGATCAGGGAAAAATTCAGGATGAACTTCCCAGAATCAATACATTTCTGTTCTGTGTGACTCTGGGAAGTGGTTATTGTCAATCAGGTATTTGTCCCTGAAGGATATTCAAACAAATGTTGATTGGGAGCCTTCTGTATTCAAAGAACCATTGTGTATTAATCCATTTTCACACTGCTATAAAGATACTATCTGAGACTGGGTAATTTATAAAGGAAAGAGGTTTAATTGACTCACAGTTCCACATGGCTGGGGAGGCTTCAGGAAACTTACAATCATGGCGGAAGGTGAAGGGGAAGCCAGGACCTTCATATGACGGCAGGAGAGAGAAAAGTGAGCAAAAGAGGAAGTTGCCAAACACTTATAAAATCATCAGATCTCATGAGAACTCACTAACACAAGAACAGCCTGGGAGAAACTGCCCTTATGATCCAATCACCTCCCACTAGGTTCCTTGCTCAATACTTGGGGATTACAATTCAAGATGAGATTTGGGTTGGGACACAAAGCCTAACCATATCACATGGTATCTACATTTTATTTTGTTATGAATGAACATCATGGGCCCACATTGTACATGAAACTGTGAGTCTGGTGCCCCTCTGCTATGGGTAGTGTTTACAGGTGGGGCTTACTAAGGTGCCCTGGCCAAGAGGACAGTCTCCTTCCTTCCCAATGCCACCCCTGCCATCCTGAGAAGGGAGTATGGTGTGGTGGACCTGGGCTCAAGTCCAAACACCAAACTGATATCTCAATGCACTGGAAAGTATATGAGAAAACGCTCTTCACTCTTAAAGTGCGATCGAAATGCTTGTTAATATCATGACAGATTTCTCACCAAACGTTTGATTTTTTTACGCACACTAGTTAGAATAAGATACTTCTAGTAACAGAATGAAAAAGCAATCTTTCAAAGAATATGCAGCTGAATATGAATATGAAATACTGGAAAGCAGGCCATCTTTCATTTTCCAAATTGACATCAATTATATGAGCCTTTCTACTTGAAAGAAGTTTTATTTAAAGGCCCAGTTCACTTATTTGTAATTCATTTAATTGTGTGGGCTCCTATAATTATTTTTTATAGGAAAATAGAGTAATTACATCTAAAGGGCAAATATCCTTAAGAAACTGAAGTTTTTAAAATGGGAAGTATGAACACAATTCCATATGCTGAGAAATTCAAGTAAAAAGGTTGTTAGATTTGTTCATAATCAGTTAATAGGGTATTAAATGGCTCTTCTCCTGCTGTCTTAGAATTCCAGCTAATGCCATTCTAAAGAGAGGTATAGTAGACCATCCTCAAGAATTATTGGAGTGGATTGTTCTAGATCCATGACCTTTACACCATCATCCCTTGCCAGCAAATATGAATATGATACAACCAGCAATTCTAAAATAATTGAAAAGAGGGATTAAGGTACATAGTTGTGGGCCAGTGGGGGAATGCAGGGGCATTTTGTCTGCCTTCCCCAAAATGGGAGTGGAGGTTGGGGTGACAGCTTCTGCTGCTACAAAGCAAGTGCTGGTAGATCCAGGAAGACCTACTCCAGAAGAGCCTGAAGTGGGGAAACGTATCTAGCTCCCCAGTAGCTAGTTGCTGAGGCTCAGAACTCACAGGCTCACCTTGGGCAAGCTTGACATGTGACACATGTACGTGATGACCACTACTCGCTTCCTCATGGAGAATTTATTTTTTTTTCTTTTTAGAGACAAGGTCGGTCTTGGCCTGGCGCGGTGGCTCATGCCTGTAATCCCAGCACTTTGGGAGGCCGAGACGGGCGGATCACGAGGTCAGGAGATCGAGACCATCCTGGCTAACATGGTGAAACCCCGTCTCTACTAAAAATACAAAAAATTAGCCGGGCGTGGTGGCGGGCGCCTGTAGTCCCAGCTATTCAGGAGGCTGAGGCAGGAGAATGGCGTGAACCCGGGAGGCGGAGCCTTGGAGACAGAGTGAGACTCCATCTCAAAATAAACAAACAAACAAACAAAAAGAGACAAGGTCTTAATGTTACCCCGTCACCTGGACTGGAGGGAAGGGGCATGATTATAGCTCACTGCACCTTTGCGTTCCTGGAATCAAGCAATCCTCCTGCCTCAGCCTCCTGAGTGGCTAGGGACACAGATGTGTGCCACCATGCCTGGCTAATTTTTCTTAATTTTGGTAGAGATGGGGTCTTGTTATGTTGCCCAGACTGATCTCAGACTCTTGACTTCAAATGATCCTCTACCTTGGCTTCCCGAAGTGCTGAGATTACAGGTGTGAGCCACCATGCCCGGCCCTCATGGAGAATTCTGAGGGCTGCAGGCCAGGCCACATTCTGACTTTCCTGGCCCTGGGCATTTTTGCCTTTATAGGTCCCTCCCATCATAACACTATCAATCTTACACATGATTTTTCATATACTTTTATGTCTTCAACATTTTTCTTCTGTCTTAGGAAAAATTTAGTATGTTTTCGTGGGCCCTAAAAATTCTAATTTTGGGATGTGAAAAAAAAAAAAAAATGTTCTATGACCCTAAGCTTTTATTTTTGCCTTCTGACTTTAAAGTACAATCAGAGTATTTCCACGGGCACCTAAAAGTACTTTGGGCTCCAGGCCTTGTGCCAGCTGTGCCTAAGGATCAGGTTGACCCTGGCTGGAGGAACCCGCCACAGAGTGGCAAGGCTGCATTCACACTGGTACTGCCAGCATCCTGTGAATTCCCTTTGGGCCACAGAAGGTAGCTTCGCTGCAGCCATCCTAATGGGCATTGGCCCCAGAAGATCTGCTGCTGGGGTGAGGTGACATGATAAGACAGGGTGGAGGAAAATAAGGCCCTTCGTAGTTTGTACTACATCCAGCTCAGTCCATTCAGCCAACCAGCTGTGGTGACAAAGTATGTCACTGGCAAACCTGTAAATGAGTCATCACTTGGAACTTAACTACTTCGCATCTGGGACATTTAAGCATTTTCAAAAGTGTAAATACTGACTTTTGATTTATGTTACTAAATTGAGACTCCTTTTATGAACTTCGCATTTGATAGAAGAATAACTACTTACAAAGTAGATTTAAATTAGTTCAAAAAACTGTTTTAAATATTTTGGAAGTATTCTTTCACATAAAGATAATACTATCTGTTCTTCCATTTAGTAAAGCTTTCTACCTAGCAGTGAATTTGGTTATTTTGCATTATTTTTTATTAAAATTTAAAAAGTCACATTTTTTTCAGGTGATTATTCTCACCCATTAAGACATTTTAACAAATTTTATTTAATTAATTGATTTTTAATTGTAGTGTCTATTTCAAAAAATATGAGAGCTATTCCTGTAAACTGGTAGCCTGTTAGCTAAATGCAGCTACAAAATGTGTTTGGGGGATCACTTATTTCTCTCATCTTTGCTTGTGGTGAGCCTGCCCTTCCTGTTGTGCATGTTTGCTGGCTCTGGGCCTGGGCTCCCCCTTTTCACGGGCATGCAGTCTCAGTTCACCACAGCCCCCCTTCTCCCTGTGGTGTCACACCCAACCCCTCCTCCCAGCTAGTTTACCTGCCTGGCCGCTGCAGACTTTGAGTTTGTGACCCTCAACCGATGGACACTCTCACCTCTGTTCTTGTAGTTCACTGATGTATCTATCCCCTAGGGCAGTGTTGGGTGTACAGCTGGCACTCATAAATGCTGACTCACTGACTGAGGACCCACTGAGTAGGCCCTAAAAACTCTACTTCCTTCATAGGCCTCACTGCCCCTGGCAACCTTCCTACCTTGAGTATTTCCCTTTTGGAGTGCACTTGGAGTCAACTGTCCTCTCTTCTTAACTCCCTAACGAGCCCTAGACATTCTTTGATATGAGAAACTAATTTTTTAGCAATCTTAGACACAGCAGAACTTTTCAAACATCTTACAAGCCTAAGCATTCCCAATATAAAATTTTATAGCCAGCAACCTGCAAAGAATCCCCAAATCAAGATCTCTCACCACCCACCAGCCTGTTCTGATTTTGCTTCTTCCTCCACATCTAGGTGCATTGCTGCTCAGAAAGCATGATGAATTATGAGAATCCTTATTCATGTACGTCTACCCCAACCAGGGACCACTGCGATTGGCTGTGCAGGCTGTGCCCCCACAGCTCTGGGACGCCATCCACAAAACCTGTGCAGTTGCCCTGCTTGACCCCTGCCCCAGCTGAAGCTATAGGGGAAGGACAAAATCTAAGATTTTAAGAATGGAAGAAACTATTTAGGTCATAGTCAATCCTTGGTTTCATAAGTGGGAACACTGTAGCTCAGCAAGATTAAGTGACTTTTCTAAAGTCATATATTTAGCAACAGAACACAGCCAGAATCTAGGTCTCCTGACCTCACGTCCACAGTACATTCTAAGTTGACTTTACCAGTCGGCCCTGTCCTGCTCCACCCACTTTATGGCAGGGTCCTACAGAAGTCTGCCCATCCCACCTCTTCCTTTTACTGGGGCTCCCATAAGAAGAGCCAAAGAGTGCGCGTTCTTTCTTCAAACTGTGTCAGGAGCCAGCCCATATCCTGTGAGGTCTGCAAAGCAGGGCAAATATACTCCAGGGGGTATGCAAGATGATCCATCACAATGGGGGTAGAAAACTCTAGAAGTTTTCTTTCCTTTAAATTATTATCTCATTATTGTTGTCTGTTTCATGATGTTTATACAATTTTAATTCAGTAATACATGTACATAATTTGCAAGTAAATGTCAGTGGTGTGCATGAAAAACAATTGTAAGAATTTTTTATTTTTTTGAGACAGACTTCCCCAGGCCAGAG
Organism: Macaca nemestrina; assembly: GCF_043159975.1. Classification (NCBI taxonomy): domain Eukaryota; kingdom Metazoa; phylum Chordata; class Mammalia; order Primates; family Cercopithecidae; genus Macaca; species Macaca nemestrina. The sequence continues at coordinate 7,476,768 of NC_092125.1, read as the reverse complement.
TACAGTGGCACAGTTTTGGCTCACTGGAACCTCCCCTTCAAGGGTCCAGTATATCCTGTCTCAGCCTTCTGATTAGCTGGGATTACAAGTGTGCACCACCACGCCTGGCTAATTTTTGTATTCTTAGTAGAGACAGGGTTTCACCATGTTGGCCAGACTGGTCTCGAACTCCTGACTTCACATGATGCACCCATCTTGGCCTCCCAAAGTGCTGGGATTACAGGCATCAGCCACTGCACCCAGCCTTTAAGAAAAATTTTTAAAGACATTTATGACTCCACCCTTGGAGAGTCTGATTTATCAAGTTAGGGCTGAGGTCCATGATTTTTTTTTTTTTTTGTAAGGATGGGGTTTCACTATTTGCCCAGGCTCGTCTGGAATTTCTGGGCTCAAGCAATCCTCCTACCTCGGCCTCCCAAAGTATTTGGATGACAGGCGTGAGCCACTGCACCCAGCCTAGGAATTTCTTTTTTAATATCCAAAGTTATTCTGATGCACAACCAGATTTTGGAACGACTACGCTAAGGTCTTGAGCATTCTGACCTAGGTAAAGTTAAGATGTTGATGAAGTTGTATATACAGGTCTAAGGATAACTACTTACTTTAGGCTTAAGGAAGAATAAAGTAATTTAATTGGAAAAGCTACATATGACCCATGGTATCCAGTATAGACTCAGATAAATGCCTGAACTGCTGAGTATGGATCTCTCGTTTGTGAGGCTCAAATTTAGTTGAGCAAACTCTTTTTTTTACATCTTTTTCTGACCTTAAACTAATAAGATATGTTTCAGCTAAATCATAAATCTGCATCCTCCTAAAGTTTGCAATTCAGACTTTATTTCCATGCTGTCTCATTGATTTTGTGACTGTGCTCTGAACACTCTACGGGCTTTTGTTTAATTTGCATCCATTTGTTTCATATTGAGATATATGAAAGTTCAATAGTTGGGCAGCTTTGGCAAGAATTCATTCTTGCCTGAGGTCTAGGGTGATAATTGCAATGGAAGATATTTCTGGTTATTACCCCTTAGGTTCGATATCTCAAACATGACTCCAAAATATAAACTACTTTAAAGCTAGGCTTTGGCCAGGTGCAGTGGCTCATACCTATGGTTCCAGCTACTTGGGCGGCTGAGGCAGGAGGATCGCTTGAACCCAAGAATTTGAGGCTGCAGTGAGCTATGATCATGCCATTGCACTCCAGCCTGGGCAACAGAGGAAGACTCTGTCTCTGCTTAAAAAAGAAAGAAAATTAGGCTTTGTGAGACCCAGTTTTTGTAAAGAGATACATTTTTAAAAGTATAGTCCAGTGGGTAAAGGGAATTAAAAAGGAACGGCAGTATCTTTCAATATTATAAATACACATACATTTTGACTTGCAATACTATTTCTAGAAATTCATCTTATACATATATATACACAAAAATGGCCCTTTCACAAGTGACTGTTTATTACAATATTATTTGTAATCACAAGAAATTTGAGACAGGCGGGTTCCCCTCAGACATTAAATAAGTGCTAATTTAGTGATACAAAGGAGTATCTGGTGGCAATAAAAAAAGAGAACATTTAAAAAATATGATTTAGACAGCTCTTCAACATACATTATTAAGTGAAAAAGCAATGAACAGAATGGTATATGCTACCCTTTGTATTTTTTTTTAAAAAAAGAAAAACAGATACATACACAGCAAGAAGGCCAGGTTTCTTCTCTGCACCTTCCCTGCTTGTGTGTCTCAGATCTGCAAGTGCCTCCTCCCAGACCTCCTTGTCTGGGCATCTTGTCTAGGGTCCTTCTGGGTGGCCCCTCTTTTCCAATAACCCTGTTTCCTCTTGTTACGCTATCTGATCAATGGAAGTAACAGCTTTCAGCTGTTGCTAGTCTCTGAGGTCGGTATTATTGTCCATTGTCCCGTCCACTAAGGGAGGAAATTGAAGCACGGTGATGGAGCCAGGATGGAAGCCCACACATTGTCACTCAAGCTCGAGCTTTTTTAACTGTGGCACAATACCACTCACAGATACTAACACCCCAAACATACATGTGAATATTACGGTAGATGCTACATGCTTTAAGGGAGAATAAGACAAAAGACAGAGTTTCATTGGTGGAGGTGAGTGGGAGGGTGATGTCCAGGAGAGGCCTAAGAAAGTTACATTTAAGCTGACGCCCAAAGGAGGATGGTTGTTAGTGAGGCTGGAGTCTGGGAGATGAACATCTTTGGCCTGTGCAAAAGCTCTTGAGGAGAGAAAGAGCTCAGTATGTCCAGAAGGGAGGCTGATGAGAGAGACTAGTATACCTGGATTAGAATCCAGCACAGGGGGAAGAGGAGGGCATGGGGTGAGCCTGGAAGAGTGATAGGGATCACTCAGGGCCAGACCAGCCAGGTAAAAGAAATGAAGTCTTCTTAGAGCACCAGGGAGCCACTGGAGAGAAGTGATGTGATCTAATTTATATTTTACAAGGGTCACTCTGTCTGCAACATGACAATGGGATTTGGGTTGGGAATGAGGAAAGAAGAACGGGCAATAGTGGAAGCAGGCTGGGCGCGGTGGCTCACGCCTGTAATCCTAGCACTTTGGGAGGTCGAAGCAGGTGGATCACCTGAGGTCAGGAGTTTGAGACCAGCCTGTCCAACATGGTTAAACACTATCTCTACTAAAAATACAAAGATTACCCGGGTGTGGTGGCACACGCCTGTGATCCCAGCTACTCAGGAGGCTGAGGCAGGAAAATTGCTTGAGCCTGGGAGACAGAGGTTACAGTGAGCCAAGATTGTGCCACTACACTCCAGTCTGGGTGACAAAACGAGACCTTGTCTCAAAATAAATAAATAAATAAATAAAAATAATAGAAGCAAAGAAATTACCAGTTTATTGCAGTAGTTCTGGTGAGAGAGGATGGAGAGTTGACCCAACATGTTGCAGTAGGAGTGGGAAGAAGTGGTCAGATTTCAGGTATATTGCAGAGGAAAAATTAACAAGACTTGACAGCAGATTGGATGTGGCTGGTGAGCAAGGGAGAAGTGTCCAAAAGGGTTCCTGGCATTATGTGCTACCCAACAGACTCACTTAGCCACCCAATATCCTTTCTGGATTAAGACCTTATATAGGTTGACCCATCCTCACCACAAGCAAAACCACAAACCCAGCATGGAGGGCTGGATTTTCTTTTAAACAGGAACAATACAAAGTACTATGCAAATATCACCAATTAATGGAATAAGTACATTCTTACTGTTAATCACGACTTAATCATTACTTATAATATTGCCTGTGGGCAAATGGATTTACAACCAACTTAGAAATGAGCCTATTAAACATAATCAATGTATAACACATAATTAACTTGATAAAGAAAAATATAGGCTGGGTGCAGTGGTTCACGCCTGTAATCCCAGCACTTTGGGAGGCCGAGAGGGGCGGATCATGAGGTCAGGAGATCGAGACCATCCTGGCTAACATGGTGAAACTCCGTCTCTACTAAAAATACAAAAAATTAGCCGGGCGTGGTGGCGGTGCCTGTAGTCCCAGCTATTCAGGAGGCTGAGGCAGGGGAATGGCGTGAACCCAGGAGGCGGAGCTTGCAGTGAGCCGAGATCACGCCACTGCACTCCAGCCTGGGTGATACAGCGAGACTCTGTCTCAGAAAAAAAAAAAAGAAAAGAAAAGAAAAAAAGAAAAATATATACGTTTTACATCTAATTTGTGTTTTCCAGGCCCGTCCGAGAGTTTTCCATGCCAAGAGGAGCGAACACTTTTTGCTACTGTGTTAAAGCAAATGTGATTGTCACTGGAGGTGAGAGGATGGTTCACATTACACAGGGGTTTTCTACTTTGCAAACATCGTTCTCTTTGAGTTTTGGTGCTGGGAAAAACACATTAGGGAATTTACAAATTGGTGTCAACTCAAATCTGTCTGCCTTTTTCTTTCTGGTGTCCGGATTTGATAACATACTTAGAAAAGCCTTCTTCAGCCCAAGAATGCGTGAGACAAATTTTCCTGTTTTTCCTAGAATTTGTTCTTATTGTTTTGTTTTCTGTTTTACCTTTAGAGCTTTAATCCATCTAGAGCTTATTTTTATGTGTGAGAACATGAGTTCCTAGGTGTCCCAGGAGACCTGGAGCCCCCGAAGCAGAATGGCACTTATGTGTGTGTGTGTGCCTTTTTCTGGAGAAAAATTTCAAAATTTTATCAGATCCTCCAAAGGAGATCATGACCAAAAAGGTCAAGAGCCAGTGATTTAGAGTTAACAGATGAGAGGGCCAAGAAGAGAATCTTGAAGAATACCAACATTTAAGGGATAGGTTAGGTAGAAATTGAGAAAAAAGGTTATCTGCTATGAGGAAAGAAAAAGGTGACACAATAAGTTTCGGGAGGAAGGTAAAGGACGGAAATGATCGTTGAGACTCAGACTCCTTATTTATAATACTGGGGTTTTAATAGCCATAGGGTGGCCTTGAGCCTGGGCCCTGGAGTCAGACTGTGTGGGTACAACTCCTGGCTCTCTCACTTGTGAGCTATGTGGTAGGGGGCAGGTTGTTCATTCCTGTAAGCTTCAACCTCATTTGTAAGTGGAGTTGATAATAGTTACCTACCCATAAGGTTATTATAAGAATTAAACTGACTGGGCTCCATGGTTTACACCTGTAATCCCAGCACTTTCGGAGGCCGAGGCAGGAAGACTGCTTGAGCCTAGCAGTTCAAGACCGGCCTAGACAACATGAAAAGACTGCTAGTTCCAGCTACTCAAGAGGCTGAGGCAGAGGATCACGTGAGCCCAGGAGGTTGAGGCTGCAGTGGGCCATGTTTGCGCCATTGCACTCCAGCCTAGGCAACAGCAAGAGCCTGTCTCAAAACAGCAACGACAATAACGACAAAACTAACTAATTCAAAGTGCTCAATACAAATTTGTTATTAATAATACAAACAATAAGAAAATAATACCTGGCCAGGCGCAGTGGCTCGCACCAGTAATCCCAGCACTTTGGGAGGCTGAGGCGGGAAGATTGCTTGAGCCCAGGAGCTCAAGACTAGCCTGGGTAATACAGTGACATCCTATCACTACAAAAAAAAAATTTAAAAATTAGCTGAGCATTTGGTGTGTACCTGTAGCCCCAACTACTAGGGAGGCTGAGGTGTGAGGATTGCTGGAACCCAGGATGTTGAGGCTGCAGTGAGCCGTGACTGTGCCATTGCACTCCATCCTGGATGACAGAGCAAGACCCTGTCTCAAAAAGAAAGAAGGAAAGAAGAAAGGAAGGAAAGAAGCAAAGAAGCAAAGAAGGAAGGAAGGAAGGAAGGAAGGAAGGAAGGAAGGAAGGAAAGAAAACAAAAGAAAAGAAAAGAAAGCAAGGGAGGAAAGGAGGAAGGAAGGGAGGGAGGAAGGAAGGAAGGAAGGAAGGAAGGAAGGGAGGAAGAAGGAAGGGAGGAAGAAGGAAGGGAGGAAGAAGGAAGGGAGGAAGAAAGAAGGAAGGAAGGAAGAAGGAAGGGAGGAAGAAGGAAGGAAGGAAGAAGAAGGGAGGAAGAAGGAAGGAAGGAAGGAGGGAGGGAGGGAAGGAAGGAAGGAAAGATACCTACTTCATAGGATGGTGTTTAAGATTAATTGAGATAATTTATGCTTGGTGCATAATAGGTTCTCAATAAATATTAATTCTCTCTGTTTAAACACATTGGCAAAATCACTTTGGCAAATGTGGAGATTTTGTCAGAATAAAATGAAATTTGCTATTCCAGCTAGGAGACTGTTAGAGAAGACATGAGTGAGATGGAGAAGGTCTGAATTACTGTAGGTGCTATTATTTAAAAAAAGACTCAATCTCAAAGACATGGGAAATTAATTATTCCTAAGACTTGGAGATGCAATGCTTTTGGGAATTAGTAAGAGAAATCAACCAGCTCCACGTTTGTAAGGCAGGAGAAATGAAAAAGTAGCAATTGTGTTGATAGTTATACAGAAATGAGGCAGTGGGTGCTTACCTGGGGAAGGAGAACAAAAGAAAGCTCAATTGTGAACTTAAATGTCAAGTGTTGATTAGACATCCAAGAGAAGATTCCTTTTGGTGACAGGAAAAGATCTGGTTGGAGATGAATGACGTCAGGGCTCCTAGGCTACCTGAATGGGGGAGGAGATGAGCTCCCACAGGTTCCTCAAGGAGGCCAGGGTGGCCTTGCAAGAGACAGGAGGCATGTAGGCTTGCAAGACTTCAATGAGCAAAACAGAAACACAAACAAACAAATATCAAGAAAGTGACTTGTATTGCAAACCCAAACTTTAAAAAGGGAAGAAACAACAAATTTTTTTTAAAAAAAGAAGAAACTGTCATCAAGAAAAAAAATCAATAAATACATCATTGGTAAAAGAGTTTACGGCAAAAATATCTATTAAAGGAGCCATGATGTTTAATGAGTAAATGCTATTGACTCTGTCAATAGTAAGATTTCTCCAAATTTTTCACTCTCAAACATACACAGCAGGCAGTTTGGTTTCCTATCTAAAGTGTCCTGCCTCATCCCTGAAGTGCCTTTACTGCTAAATATAAAGACAGCTGAGCTCCTATTTCATGGCTGGGGAATCTCCCCTAAGGGCATAAAGTTAATTTTTTTTTCAAGTACACTGTGCATTCAAAATTTATATTTAAATCTATGCTCAGCTTTGGGCCTTCTACAACACTAAATTGAAATTAGCTTATGGTTCCAACAGTATTACAAAATGATATAGTAGTCTATTGGCAAGCACAACAAATAAAAACAATGCACTGGAAGTTAGAATAGCTGGGTTTAGCCATCACCTGGCCAATCACCAACTCTGATTCTTCAGCAATCACTTAATGGTTCCCTTTTGCTCATTTTCCTTATCTGGTAAAATGAGGAAGTGGGACTAAATACATTTCAAGATCCCTCTGAGCCTAAAATACTGTGATTCTATTTTTTAAAGAACTGCCTGTTCACAGGGAAATAAACTAAAAACGTCCTTTGGAAAATTTGGAACCCAGTTTGCCAATTAGATGCTACTCAATATATAATTACAGCTTTGTGCTCTCAGAAAAACCAAAGCATTAATTGTCCACAAACCTCTAAAACTCAAGTGAGGACATGAAGAAAAGAAAGGAAGGCATATGGATAAGAAGTCTGTAAAGCAGTGTGTGGGAGTCATGGCTTGGGTAGGGAGCAAGTTTCTTGATACTTGGTAGTGATGATTCTAAGAAAAACAGGAATCCAAGTCTCTCAACCAAACTAATTACAGTTATTTAAAGAGCTCCATACTGAGGTCTAGAACACATCAAGAAACAAATGCTAGAATCAGAAAAAGAAGTGGGATACTTTCAGAAAAAGACGTGGGTTACTTATATCCCAATTGCCTGATCCCCTTTGCCCCTTCCTGAGTTAACGACGGTCTTGGCTTATTACTTCCAATGGAAATGGGCACAGATTTTGGTCTGGACCACACATCCGAAGGAGGATGCAAGAGTTGAGGGAGGGAGAGCCCTTTGGTATGAGAGAGAAAGCAGCAAACGTGTCTGAGAATCAAACTGCAATGAATGCTCCTCTCTCCATTGCATGTCTTTAGTTAGGCAAAAATATTAGCCCTCTTCCTCTTTCAATGCAAACCCTGCACATGAAACCCTTTGAAAAAGCAGTACCTAAATACATGGCTAATGTAAAATTTGATTCTAAAATCTGATTGTCACATTATGCTGTCACATTAATCTTAACCAACTCCTCTGAACAGCCCTTTGTCCTCACACACAAAAGAATACAAAATGTTAAGAATTGACCGGTTTTTATAGGCTTTGTAATCTTAGTATTTTAATCATTTCTGGGGGGAAAATGTGTTTGGTAAAGTTTTAGGACTTAAACCATTTCAGTGTTTTGGATCAAGTCATCTGACTCTCATTAACCTCAGTGTTCATTATATTATAAGATCCTCATCTACAGCTTTGAAAGCGTATTAATTATAGGTTTTCTAGCTTTCTCACAGAGGGAAGAAAACACTTAGTAGTATGACCGACAAGCAACTAATACTTTTTATCATGTGTAATTTATTGAATTGTTACAGTTATGGAGCCTCTATTAGTAGAAAATGCAAATTCCCAGGAACTGAAAACACATTTTTCTCGGGAGAGTACTCTTGTTGATTAGTGACTCAGTCAAGCACCGTTGCTAAATGTACCGTATGTACCGGCTGACGACTCAAAATATACAATAAAGGCAGCTTTGCTAGGCTTAGTCGAATGTGTTAAATGTGCAGGGGCATTTGATGAGCTTCAAAAAAGCACAAACCTTTGCTGGAAAAAAAAAAAAAAAGCCAAACCAGGACAGAGTGTTTACCAAGAAAACCTAAAAATTTCCTGAGCATTATTTTGGTGACCATCAAGAATGTTTTTGCTGAATAGTGTTTGCACTAGCCTTTTTAGGAATTAAGTTCCTAGTATGGAAGGTTCAGAGTAGAAACACAATTAACCTACCAAAAAGATATTTTGCGGGCTCTGCATGCATTTTTTTTCATGTTTTGTTTAACAAATATTTTCTGCACAATTGCTATAGATTAGGCTATTAACCTTATAAAGGTCAGATTGTATTCCTAACCTGTGAACATTTAAAGTCTAATAGTATAAATAAGACAAGTTTATAGATAACTACAAAGTATAGCATGAATCAACATATGATGATGATGATGATGGTGATGGTGATGGTGATAATAATACAGATGAAATAATATACGCTTTGAGAGCTTAGAATCTGTCTCTGTCTGCTCATTCTGCCTCCACAAAGCCACCATGTATGATTGCACTCCTAGCAACAAAGGCAAGCAGAGCTGGAGGACATCTGGGATCAGGCAATAGGGAACCTCCAGAAGACTGGGTTTTCTTCACAACGCATAATGGACAAAGCCATTAGTTTAAGAGGCGTAGATATTTCTCAGGTGGCAGTTCTCTATTGCATTCTTCTTCATGTGATACACAAGTTACAGATGTTCTTCTGGGGATATAGCCTATTGCCTAGCCTCATCATCCAGGAATGCTAATGCCCATTTCAGGGGATGTCCCACCAGCATGATGTAAGATTGCGTGTGGGTGCAAGGCTTAGGTTCTGAACATGTCTGAAGAGCGTGATACATCTTGGCCATCGCCAGTGAAAAGCAAATGCAGGCAAGATACTGCGTTATTGGAATTATTCAGTTTGAATCGTGTAACCGAATATCTGGTGAGTTTCTTACTAGCTATAAAAATTCCAGATTGCCCTCTGCTTTAACTGTAGTGATCTCTCCCTCCGGAGCACATAATCATGAAATTTTAGAGCTGGATGGAGCCTTGAAGATTATTATTTTACATGAGGAAATTGAGGCCCCAGAGGAGTCACACAACTAGTTAGCTGGCAGAGCTGAGTCTGAGTCAGTTCTCTTTGCACCCACTCAGCCCTGTGTTCTTCCTGGACCACAGAAATCTGGTTTACTAGACACTCTCTCTCTCCTGCTTTTTTGTGTGAACTGAGCCCGCTCATCTCATCAAGAGTGATGCACTTGGATAAAGTGACTCACCAACTGAGAGAATAATCTGCTAAAGGAAAGAAAATCCTCTCTTTGATATGTGACTTTATCTAAATTCCGGCTTCACACACACACATACACCACACACACACACACACGCACAAAAGAAAGAAAGAAAAAAATAGAAAGCAACAAAAAAACATGGAATTAACTCTTTATGAACCATAATATTTATACTATAAAGACCTATCTTCAGATTTGACATACTCTTTACAAATACTTGTTTACCCTCTATATCTCCTTACCTTATTGCTACTACCTACTAGATTGTAAACTCTCAAGAGCAGGGATCATATTTCATATATCTGTGTATCAGTTCTTCTCCCCTAAATATAATCTAAATGCATTGTAGGAACTTAGAATAATAGTAATAGTAATTGTTAGTTTATGGTCCAGAAACTATTCAGTTATACATGTGTAACTCCACTCAATCTTCACAATACAACTATGATGTAAGTTCCATTTATCCCCATTTTATAGATAAGAAAACTCAGATGCAGAGAGGCAAAGCAACTTACTCAAAGTCATAAATTTAATTAAGTGACAGAGCCAGGTTTCAAATCAAATATTACTCACTCAAAATATGAGTCCTTAACCACTTCATGAGTGACTCTACCAGCCAGCTCATTTACTTAGCAAATATGTATTAAGTGCTTACTACTTGCCAAACACTGCTATGAATGAGAACTACTAGGCTCACCGGATAATGGGTAAACAGATAGGTAAACAAATAATTATTTGTGCTGTAAAAGAAAGCTGAAGAAAACACAGTAAAAACACAGAAGGAGTCTGAACTCCATTTAGGGCAGAGAAAGGTGACTAGGGAAGGCACTGGGGAGAGTAATAATCAAACTAAGTCTAAAAGGGTATAAACTTGGGTCTCTGAAAAAGTAGACCTTAGGCAGGAACAATATCTAGAATTTCTTTGTATCCTTCACATCTTGCAAAATACTAAGGGCACAAAGGTATCAGAAGAGAAGGGGGAGCATAGATTGAAAAAAAAAAACAGTAAGTGCACAGTTAACTTCTCAAGAGATTTTCTTTCTTGTTGTTAATAAGGGCATCATGGAAGTTTTAAATTTAAGAAAATATTCCACTTGTTCATCAACCACAGCCCCTAAAATATCTTGGTTGATGTTTTAGCCAGCTTGAGCTGCCTTAACAAAATACCATAAACAGAAAGGTTTAAGCAACAGAAATTTTCTGGAGGCTAGAAGTCCACGATCAAGGTGCCAGCATTGTCAGTTTCTGGCGAGGGCTCTCTTCCTGGCTTGTAGACACCTGCCTTCTCTCCATGTTCTCAAATGGCAGGGAGAAAGAGGGGAGAGAGGGTGGGCTGGGGCAGCAGGATCTGGTGTCTCTTCTAATAAGGACATTAATCCCATCATGAGGGCCCACCTTCATTACCTCATCTGAACCTAATTATCTCCTAAAGGCCCCCCCCATTTCCAAACACTATCGTGTTGGGGCTAGGGCTTCAATATATAAATCTGGGAGGGAATGAATTCACTCCATTGCAATTCTTAAGAAATGGAAACCAAGAATCAGCTATGCAATGAGGTTTTTTTTTTCAGCCTGCCTGTAATAACACTCCAAGAAGTGAGAGCCTCTGAAATGAACAAATGACCTTCCAAAAATATTAGATGAACATTCAATGAAGATCCATTTTTTTGTTTGAACACGTTTTTCCCCTTTTTTGGCACTTGATAGTTAAACCTCTCAGCTGTGATTCACCATGCCAACAATGAAGTTATTGAAGTGGTTCAAAAAATATCTTTTGAATTCTTACTATAGATTATATGTGACAGTAAACAAGAACAAGTCCTGTTCTCAAGGCATGTGGAGTCTAATAGTGGTCCAGACAAATAATTAACTATGAAGGATGATGGGGATGAAGGAGGCACATAGGTAGAGCACTCAGGTTTGAAGAATATGGAAGCATTCTGGAATATTACTGGAGGAAAAGCTATGCTGAGACTTGATGGATGGATTGGGATACTCAAAGAAGAGAAAAAAGGTAGAGAAAATACTAAGCTTTTTCATGAGGCCCAATAAAATAATCATAGAATTATGGAAGCATCTATCAAATGTGCCTGGTTTGTAAATATCCAACGAACAAGTGACCTAATTATCCCTCCATACCTGACTGGCTCTTTCAGTGTGGATAATCTATCAAAATAAAAATCCGATATACATCAGGAAATACATCCTAATGGGTGGCCCAATATATAATACCAGATTAACTAGAATGACTATTTTGGGTTTTCAAAATTTATTTATTTTCTTTTTTTCTTCAAATTTATTTTAAGTTCCAGGGTACATGTGAAGGATGTGCCGATTTGTTACAAAGGTAAACATGTGCCATGGTGGTTTGCTGCCCAGATCAATCTATCACCTGGATATTAAGCCCAGCAGCCATTAGCTATTCTTCCTTATCCTCTCTCTTCCTCACCACCCAGTGAGTGTGAGTTGTTCCCCACCATGTGTCCATGTGTCCATTCTCGAGGTTCAGCCCCCACTTACAAGTGAGACCATGCAGTGTTTGGTTTTCTGTTCCTGTGTTAGTTTGCTGAGGATAACAGCTTTCAGCTCCATCTGTGTCCTTGCAAAGGACATGATCTTGCTCTTTTTTATGGCTGCACAGTTTCATGGTGTATATGTACATTTTCTTTATCCAATCTATCATCAGTGGGCATTTGGGTTGATTCCATGTCTTTGCTATTGTGAATAGTGTTGCAATTACATAAACAGCCATGTATCTTTATAATCGAATTATTTGTATTCCTTTGGGTATATAGCCAGTAATGGGATTGCTGGGTCAAATGATATTTCTGTCCCTAGATATGTGAGGAATTGCTACACTGCCTTCCACAGTGGTTGAATTAATTTGCACTCCTACCAACACTGTAAAAACATTTCTTTTTCTCTGCAACTTTGCCAGCATCTGTTGCTTCTGGACTTTTTAATAATCACCATTCTGACTGGCATGAGATGGTATCTCATTGTGGTTTTGATTTGCATTTCTCCAATGACCAATTGATGTTGAGCTTTTTTTAATATGTTTTTTGGCTGCATAAATATCTTCTTTTCAGGAATATCTGTTCATGTCTTTTGCCATTTTAATGGGGTAGTTTTTTTCTTGTAAATTGGTTTAAGTTCCTTATAGACTTTGGATATTAGACCTTTGTCAGATGGATAGATTGCAAAAATTTTCTCCGATTCTTTAGGTTGTCTGTTCACTCTGATGATAGTTTATTTTGCTGTGCAGAAGTTCCTTAGTTTAATTAGATCCCATTTGTCAGTTTTTGCTTTTGTTGCTATTGCCTTTGGTGTTTTCGTCATGAAATCTTTGCCCGTGCCTATGTCCTGAATGGTATTGCCTAGGTTTTCTTCTAGGGCTTTTATAGTTTTGGGGTTTACATTCAAGTCTTTAATCCATCTTGAGTTAATTTTTGTATAAGGTGTAAGGAAAGGGTCCAGTTTCAGTTTTCTGCATGTGGCTAGCCAGTTCTCCCAGCACCATTTATTAAATAGGGAATCCTTTTCCCGTTGCTTGTTTTGGTCAGGTTTGTTGACAATCAGCTGGTTGTAGATGTGTGGTTTTATTTCTGAGATCTCTATTCTGTTCCATTGATCTATGTGTCTGTTTTTGTACCAGTACCATGCTGTTTTGGTTATGGGAGCCTTGTTTTATTTCTGAGATCTCTATTCTGTTCCATTGATCTATGTGTCTGTTTTTGTACCAGTACCATGCTGTTTTGGTTATGGGAGCCTTGTAGTATAGTTTGAAGTGGGGTAGCATGATGCCATCAGCTTTGTTCTTTTTGCTTAGGACTGTCTTTGCTATTCAGGCTCTTTTTTGGTTCCACTTGAATTTTAAAATAGTTTCTTCTAATTCTGTGAAGAATGTAAAATGACTATTTTGAATTTTAGGCTTTTTATATGTAAATTATGACTGTTAATAATTTAGGTTATATGTAAATTGTAACTTAGGTTATAATGCCTTTATACAGCCTCTTTGTCTAGTAGCCTAAAGGTCCTTGGTAATATGTAAGGTGCTTAGGAATGCTTTGTTGTATAACTAACTCAATTCCATTTTCTGAGATGTACAAATCACATTTAAATAATTAAATTAATTCATTCAATTAAAACTACTTAAACTTTGGGAGTTAGTTTCTTTCTTTTGTGAGATAAGAAAGTTGGATTATGCAACTTCTAGGATCCCAGTTTGAAGTTCTTTGATGTTTTTATGACTCAGTTTCCAAGATGACATTTAAAGAATTATTTGTGAAACATAAAATTTAATATCTTAAAAAATATTCTATATTTTGTAAACAATTACAGTTTTTATTCTTTTTGGAAACATAATTAGATTATAGCTGCACATTTGTTTAAGTAATGATGGCTGCGGTAAAAAATAACCCCCACAATGTGAATGGGTCCGACACAATGAAAATGTAAAGTTTAACGTCAGCTCTCAGAATTCACTGGCTAAAACTCAGTAACCTGACCACACCTAACTGCAAAGGAGCCTGGAAATGTGTACCCAGGAAGAGAGGATATGGGTTTGGTGAACACGTAGCCAGGTTTTTCATGAAACTGTGTGTGTGTGTGTGTGTGTGTGTGTGTGTGTGTGTACATATGATAATACATGCCTGGTTCAACTTTTAGTTTTAGTGCTATCAAAATTCCAATAGATCATGGCTAAAGGATATAGTCAAAAAATTTACAGAAGAAGAAGATACAATTAGCAGATATATTTGGGGAAAAATACCCAACAGCATTAGCTATCATAAAATGTAATTAAAAATAAGGTACCATTTAGACCTATTAACATAGCAAACATTTTAAATCATGACAATATTCATATGCTGGCCAGAATTTAATGAAACTGGCAGAATATATCGTTGATGGCCTTGGGATTTAGTACAGTCATTTTGGAAAGTAAGCTAGCAATACGTTTGAAAGTGATAAAAATGTTTATAGCCTTTAACATAATGATGCCACACCTGCGACTTTATCCACAGTAAATAATCCAAAAGGAAAAAAAAGACCACAGAAGTACAATAACCATTCATTACAGTATTGTTGAATAAAGTAAAAAACTAGAATTAGTGGACTAATCAATGGACAAGGGGTTAAGAAATTGAGAAATAGTAACTAAAAGGATAATTATGAGGGCATGAGCTCATGGTCTTTCATAAATATAAAAAAGTAGTGGGTATAAATATGTATCTAGAAATGTATCTAATTTATATTTTTTAAAAGTTAACAGTGATTTCCTACAGGGAGTTAAATTAGAGATTATGAAGGAAAAGACATTTTTATAAAAATTATACCCTTCTATGATGTTTTAGCAATTAAAAAATCATATTTATTCTATGGTAGTAACTACACATAAATGATATATGCCTATGAATACATGCTAGAAGGGAAGATGGAAAAATGACAACAGTTGATTTGTTATAATGGTGAAGATTAAATGCAGTTTCCTCTTTCCTTGATTTCTTTCATTATTATAATGTTTGCTTAATTTAAGAATGAAAACAAAAGAGCAGCTGCCTTAAATATTTTTGGAAGTAAATAAAGTATAAATAATACATTAATGCATGAAAGTATAGGAAAGGATTGAATCAAGAAAAGAACTCATAAAATATTTATGAGAATTCACATTTGTGTATGTAAATACAGTCTTTACAAAACAGCCTTCACAAGAAGCGGCAGATCCAAACCAAGGCCAGCCCCTTAGCACATCAATCACGGAATAATGCATCCCGCCAGAAACAGACTGCGATTTGCTGTTAGAAGAAAGATATGGGTATGATACAGTGAGAGATACATTTGAAACTCTGACCACCTGAGAAAACAAACAATCTTTCCCTGTCCTCCTTTTCAGGAGACGATAAAGTCATCCGGTTGTGGCACCCCAATATCAGCACCAAGCCCGTGGGGAAACTTGTGGGACACATGTTCAGTATCACTGAGATCGTAACCAATGAAAAAGACCAACATATCGTCAGCCTTTCCTCTGCAAAGGTAACAAAAAGAAAATAACAAAACAAAACTAGTTTTTTCCTTAAAATTATCTGTTGGAAGGCATAGCGGTTATACAATTTTTGACTGAAATAAATGATAGTCATTGAATCATTGAGAAAAATATTGTCAGGATGGAAAAGGAAATGATAAGCCAATGTTCTCTGTTTCTATTGATTATAGCATAAGAAAGAACACAAGTTTAAAAAC
The DNA here is from genome assembly GCF_043159975.1 of Macaca nemestrina. NCBI lineage: Eukaryota > Metazoa > Chordata > Mammalia > Primates > Cercopithecidae > Macaca > Macaca nemestrina. The sequence goes on along the minus strand of NC_092125.1, from coordinate 7,460,974 downwards.
AAGTGTAAAAGAAAAACAGTATTGAAAAGATAGCAAATATTATCCTCAAAAGTAAAACGTAAGAGGCCTTTCAATAGATAGGAACATTAGGAAAAAATGAGGAGTTCTGTTATTGTTGCTGTTATTAAACAGTGTTTGAAACGTTCTAACCAATGTAGTAAAACAAAAAAAAATGAGTTACAAATATTAGAAGTTAGGAGACTGAATTATATTTGCAAATAATGGGATCGTCTGCTTGAAAAAAATCAATAACATCAACTTTCAGTGTAGGAATAGGTAAATTCAATAAAGTGGCTAGTTGCAATAGCAACTTAAAAATAAAATAAAATAAATTTCTAAAAAATAAAAAAGGAAAGAGATAAATTTCTATATAAGAACAATAATTAGTGAGGAAAAAAGGTCAAAGAGATAGCATTCACAAGAGTAAAAAATATTAAATACCTAGGAATAAACTTAATAAGCAATATTCACTACTAACATTAAGATAACTGTGAAGTTTTACTGAGGCACTTTTATTTAAGAACACAAATTAAGGTACATGCTATGTTCCTTCATGGAAATGTTGTGCTGTAAAAGATATTCTCCATCAGATTAATCTATTTATTTATTCCTAGTCAGAATTATTTAAGTATCAGCTTGCCAAGTTTAAAGTTAATGTAAAAATACTGGTATATGGGAATATCCTAGAAACTTTGGAAGATATAATTATGAGATGGCACTTTCCCTGTCCAATATTAAGCATGTCATAAAGTCAAAATCAATAAAACAGAGCAGTAGTCAATGCAGAAATAAACACATCTATGAAGCAAAGGAGAAAATGCAGGAATTATCTTATGTCTATGGGGGAATTTTGTATAGAACAGAAATAATGTTTCAAATATGTGAGCAAAGGATGGTTTATTAAATAAGTGTTGGGAAAACTGATTAGCCATAAAGAAAGAAAGATGTAATCAGATCATCATTTCATAATATACAGCACAATTCATTACATATGAATTAAAGATTTTAAATTTAAAATACAAAACCATAGAAATTCTAGATTTCCAGAAGAAAATATAGGTGAATAGTCTTACAACTTTTGGGTAATTCCTCAGCATAGCACCTACGACTAAGGAGAAAATAAATATGACTAAATAAACATTCAAACTTTCTGTAAATTATAACCATCATTTGTTGAGTGCTTAAGTGCCAGGCACTGTGCTAAGTATTTTATATATGCAACTCTTTGATGCTAATAACGACCCTATAAAGTAATTATCCCCGTTTTACACCAGGGAAAATGACATCTAAATCACTTGCACAAGGTCACAGAGCTATCTGGTGCCGAAGTGTGGCCAATCCCATATTTGCCCTTCCTCAGCCTGCCTCCCTATACCCATAAACAAAGTTAAAGGCAGACGGCGGGGGCAGGGGCGCAAAAATGCAATAAAAAGCAGAGAAATTGGAATAATATCCTTGAACAAATATCAAACATCTCTAGCAAATCAGTAGGGGAAAGAAAGAGGAGAGAAGGGCAAAGGTTTAAGAACACAGACAGGTTTACATACTGCTGTGTGGAAATAAAACTGGCAAAAACTTCCTGAGTATTTATTCTAATAAAATAGCTAGATGAGTGCACAAAGATCTGTATAAAAGGATGCTCATTGCACTATTGCTTATATTGATTTAAGAAGGAAAAAAGAAAAACAAAAGAGAAGAGGGAGGAAACAAGAAATACAGAAAGGATATGAAAGAGGGAAGGGAGGGGAAAGAAGAAAACCCGGATGCTTTCCCTCTTTGCACCATGTCCCCCACCCCCGCACCTCCCTCCTCGCATACACCCCCTACCCGTCACACACCCTCTACCCAATGCAAAACCCTTCGATGGAAGCAATCAGATCTCCAAGGCCCAGTAGTTCCCTCCATGCTCGTGGAACTATGTGAATCTCCCTGGAGCCCGTGCTTGCCATGTGGAACCATAAGGGAAAGACTCTAAGGGCCTTTGAGGGGTTCCTCCCAGGCCAGAGAGGAAAATGCACCCGGCACCTGCCTCCTCCAGCTCATAGCTGAGGACGTGACCTCCTGACCTGCAGCCTTCACCAGCAGGGCCAGCAGCCCTCACCTGCCAATATGGTAGCCACAAATTCTTAAAACATGACTAGTCCGAATTGAGGTCTGCTGTGAGTGTAAAATACACAAGACTTCAAAGATTCAGTATCCCCCCCACCCGCCAAAAAAAAACTCCTCAATTTTTTTGAGACAGGATCTTGCTCTGTCGTCCAGGCTAGAGTACACTGGCATGGCGCAATGGGGCTCACTGCAGCCTCGAGGCTGTCTGCTGCCTTGACCTACAGGGCTGGAGGGATCCTCCCACCTCAGCCTCCCCAGGAGCTGGGACTACAGGTGGGGGCCACCATACAAAGCTAATTATTTTTATTTTTTGTAGAGAGCTCTCTTATTTTTTGTAGGTCTCTCTAATTTGCTAATTTTTAAATTTTGGTAGAGATGGGGTCTTGTTATGTTGCTGGAACTCCTGGGCTCAAGTGATCCTCCTGCCTCAAAGCACTAGTATAGGCCTGAGCCATGGCACTGGGTCAATCGTTTTTACATTGATTATATGTTGAAGTGATAATAATTTGGCTATATAGGGTTTAAAAATACATTAATAAAATTAATTTTTAAAAAAGAGTAAGGGGCTGCACATAGTGGCTCATGCTTGTAATCCTGGCACTTTGGGAGGTCAAGGCGGGAGGATCGCTTGAGGCCAGGAGTTCGAGACCAACCTGGGCAACATAGTGAGACACCATCTTTAAAAAAAAAAGATTATGGGCCGGGCGCGGTGGCTCAAGCCTGTAATCCCAGCACTTTGGGAGGCCGAGACGGGCGGATCACGAGGTCAGGAGATCGAGACCATCCTGGCTAACATGGTGAAACCCCGTCTCTACTAAAAAATACAAAAAACTAGCCGGGCGAGGTGGCGGGTGCCTGTAGTCCCAGCTACTCGGGAGGCTGAGGCAGGAGAATGGCGTGAACCCGGGAGGCGGAGCTTGCAGTGAGCCGAGATCGCGCCACTGCACTCCAGCCTGGGTGACAGAGCCAGACTCCGTCTCAAAAAAAAAAAAAAAAAAAAAAAAAAAAAGATTATGATAATGGTTGCACAATTATTTAAATTGACTAAAACTCACAGAACCTTACACTAAAAACGGGTGAGTTTTAAGGTAAATAGATTACACCTCAATAATGAAAGATAGTTAGGGTGATGTACCAATAAAGTAAAATTCAAGAGGAAAAAAGGCTTTGATTCAGTAAATTATGCTGTATCCTCATATATAATAACCACATAGACATTCAACATTATGTAAATGAATAGTGATATGAAAATATCTAAATAATATATAAAATACAATAATATATAAGTAATCAATTTTAAAACATAACATGTCTATCATATGTTATTGGAGATGATTAAAAGCAAGATGTTTTAGTGAGGCTAACAAGTTTATGGATATACATGAATGGATTTTTTTTCTTTTGTTTTCTCTTCGTTTTTTAAATAGTAAATATACATTACTTTGTAATAAGGAAACTTTTTTTTTGAGATGAAGTTTCACTCTTGTTGCCCAGGCTGGAGTGCAATGGCATCATCTCAGCTCACTGCAACCTCTGTCTCCCAGGTTCAAGCTATTCTCCCGCCTCAGCCTCCCAAGTAGCTGGGATTACAGGCTCCTGCCACCATGCCCAGCTGATTTTTGTATTTTTAGTAGAGACGGGGTTTTGTCATGTTGGCCAGGCTGGTCTCGAACTCCTGACCTCAGGTGATCCACCTGACTCAGCCCCTCAAAGTGCTGGGATTACAGGTGTGAGCCACCATGCCCAGCTTAGGAAACTTTAATTTTTTTAAGCAGTACTGGAAAAACAGTGAAGATTTTGAGACACTAAAACTAAAAACATGTTATGATTGAGATCTGGAGTCTCCTACAGATAATTTAAAGAGAAATAAGATATCTTTCTAGCAAAAGTTGAGATCACTCACGCTCAGAGATGAAGAGACAAAAGAGGGAACTTCTCCTATTTCTTTTAAATGTAATGAGTGTATTAAAATGATACTCATTCATGCATCTCCGTAGCACCACTGGAAAATTACTTAATATCTTTCCACTTGGTTTCTTCATCTGTAAATGTAAGAATGTTTAGCCTAGAGGGCCATCATAAAGATGAAAGAAGGTCATTCATTTGGTTATTTAGCAAATATTTATTTATTTCTTGAGTGTCTATTGTGTTAGATACTGTTCTGAGTTCTGAGTTCTAGAGACAAAGCATTGAACAAGGAGGACCAGGGCCCTGCAATGAGAAAGTTGACATGCTAGGGGAAGAGAGAGACAAACAAGCAAAGTAACAAATACACGAGAAAACAGTATGATAACTATGGTAAGAAATAGGAAAACAGGGCTGGATGTAACGGCTCATGCCTGTAATCCCAGCACTTTGAGACAGGAGGAGTGCTTGAGGCCAGAAGTTCAAAACCAGCCTAGGCAAAATAGCAAGACCCCATCTCTACAAAAACAAAGAAAAGAAATAGAAAACATAGTGGTGCAGTGTGACTGAATCTCACCTGTGAGGAGGTGACATAAAAGCTGAAGCCTGAATGATCGGGCAAACCAGCCCCATGAAGAGCTAGGAAAAGGAAAAGGGCGATTTAGGCAGAAAGAAGAGCGAACTAGTCTGGGTGCAATAGTTCATGCCTGTAATCCCAGCACTTTGGGAGGCCGAGGTGCGTGGATTATTTGAGGTTAGGAGTTCAAGATCAGCCTGGCCAACATGGCGAAACCCCATCACTACTAAAAATACAAAAATTAGCCGGGCATGGTGGTATGCACCTGTAACCCCAGCTACTTGGGAGGCTGAGGCAGGAGAATCGCTTGAACCTGGGAGGTGGAGGTTGCAATGAGCCGAGATTGCACCACTGCACTCCAGCCTGGGCAACAGGATGAGACTCGGTCTCAAAAAGGAAAAAAAAAAAAAAAAAAGCAAACTAGGCACATACATGTTTTTGGTTTTTTTATCGAAGCTATATTATTATTTTTTACAGAAAAGGGAACAGACAACATCCCTTCAAACTATTTCATATAAATTAGCTTTCATCACATTAAGCAGAAAGCACATAAATCACCATGTGTAGTTGTGTACCCACTACATGCCTTTTCCTAAGCTCTTAAAATAGCAAGATTTTCTTTCTTTCTTCTAATTTTGCAGTCTTTCCACCAGGATATTATTTTCTTCCCCAACTGCTAAAATTGTATGTCTAGTCACAGAACCCAAGTATTGAACAGATATGCCACATCTATTACACCTGAAGAATAATTGACAAATGTTGAAAAATGCAGAGACAAATATAATCTTCACTTACTTTCATTTCATCAGCAAAACCAATGGGAGCAATGGTTGGAAACCTTCTCAAGCACAGTTCTACTGACCAAAAGGCTGATTCTCTTCTTTTTTTTTTTTTTTTTTTCTGTGAAGGGGAGAAATTTACCAACTTTGATGACTTGTAACAGATTATAAATGTGTGTAAAACTTGCTGTTTTTTATACATTTTCACTTTGGAAGTGGTATGTAGAAACCTGAGAAAAGGCAGTTTGACTAGATTGTGAGTGTGCATATCTTCAAAGGCAGTTATCTTTAAAAAAAATTCTGCATACCTAAAAGTGAATTTATTTTCTACTTCAAGTCTTCTCTTCCTTACTTCTGATTTTCCTCTGTTAATGGTATCATTTGTTTCCCAGTGAGCCGTGATCCAACTTCAAAGTCACCTTTGATCCTTCTGTCTCCATAAGCCTTGCCACTGGTCAGTTTGAAGTCTCTAAAATGTGTCTCCTATAAATTACCTCATTCTTCTTCCCAGTCATGGCCTTGGTTCAGACCCATGCACCAAGGGGATCCCAGTTGCAGGTGGCCCATTAGAAAGCACTTGTAGACAGACCTCTTATCTTCAGTTTCTTCTCTCCCCAAACCATCCAGATATTGTATGGCCATGTTGATCCTCCTCCAACCCATTTATAACCTTGTCATTCCCTTCTCACATATATTCAAAGGCCCCTCATGCCTTACAAATAAAGTTCAAATTATTTTTTCTAGTTCTTAAGGTTCTCTAGGGTCTGGAACCAGAATATCTTTTCAGCTTTGTTTGGCTTCAGAAAATTCAAGCTTCACTAAATGCTTCTCCAAAGGCTTTATGCATTCCCGTCTTTGTCTGAAACAATTCTCGTCCCATTCCCAGCCATCCTATCTATCCTTCACATCTAAGTGAAATATCGAGTCATGCACAAAGCCTTCACTAAGACAAAAATGGAGGGGTTTTTTTCCCTTTTCGTGAGTAAGAAATGTGTAAATTTCAAATAAACCTGGAGATAGAAAGAAAAACTAACAATTTAAAATGTAACCTTTAAGTTTTAAAAATTTGAAATCTTTCCTTGCTTTGGTTCCCTGTGCTTTCTGTTTGTATGGGATTATCGTAAATGACGTAAGTTCAAAAGTTTATTTTTCTTGTTTTTTTGATAATTGGAAACATCCATGATTGAGAACCTGGTTTCACTGCCTTCATATTTTACTACCTTGTGTCCTCATTCTGTGGCTTGGGACATTCCCTTTTGAGTAAACTGTTTGCAACGTTCTTAAGAGTAAGACTTGTTTGAAAACCTTCCTGAGTGACTGTAGGAAAATTTTCTGGGGAAGACAAATTATGTATTAGGAAACATAAAATGTGAGTGGCCATCTAGGAAGAAAAAATAAAAACTAAGGAAAAGGGGCAAGGGCACATGCTTTGGAATTCAGTTCTCAACTTGCAACACTTTTTGCTTCTGTGCAGGTCTTGTTGCTTTTTCTTTAGTTCATCACCCAGGATGGCTCCTTGACAACCTTCAAAGGAAGACGCTGTGGAGGGCTCTGAGTCCTGGGGGCAAACATGCCTACCAAGACCAGGAAGCAGTCCCTACATGAGGCTTCCTTCTGAGTGTGGCTATCACACTTCTATAACCCGGAGCTCTTAGCTATGATTGCACATTTACTTAAGATGAGGCAGGCTGTTTGTGATTGCTGCCCTTTGGGACTCTTTCCTTTGTTAATTCTTATTGTGTTTCTGAGTATCTTTATTTTATCCTCTAGACTTTCTCTAGACACTTCTACCAGCTTTCAGAACCTCTGCACACACACATACACATATTCACTACAGCCTCCCTAAGGTAACTATCTGGGTATTCTATTGACATTAATCTTTTCTCTCTCACAAAATGTGGTTCCCTCGCATTGTTTCTTGACTGGTAAACTGTGTCTCAGGGCTGTATAACTAGGAATCCCAACTTTCTACTGCATTAATATGTCAACCAATATATGACCCCCTGCTAAATGCCTGAGAGTGCATTAGGCTCTGTGCCTATTTACATTTTGATGTAATCTTTGTCCAAAAGAAGCTAAAAATCTACTTGAGTAAATAAAGCATAGCTGCCCCAAATCTTTGATGACCAAACCTAGGAATGGCACAGACATCAAGTTCAATTTTCCCATTAAACTGGACCAGGAAAATTGAACTTGATTGTGCAACTTGAAATCAGGAAGTTATCAAACTACCTGGAATCTTCTCAAAAGGCAAGGCTGATCTGGTATATCTCTCAAAACTCAAAATATTCACACCCTTTGACACAAACATTCTATTTGTAGGAATTTATCATTCAGCTATATCTATATTGCTTTACAAAGCCAGTGTACTTTACAAAAATATATGTGCAAAGAGGTTCACTACTGCTTTAATAGAAAATAAAGAAATATAATACATATGAACAGGGAACTAACTACAAGAAACTATGGAGCATTCACAAACAGAATATTATTCAGCCACTAAAAGAATGAGATAAAGCCAGGCACAGTGGTGCATCCTGCAGTCCCAGCTATGCAGGAGGCTGAAGCGGAAGGATCACTTGAGCTCATGAGTTCAAGACCAACCTGGGCAACATAGAGAGACCTCGTCTCTTAAAAAAAAAAAAAAAAAAAGAAAGAGGTAAATCTAAGTACATAAATATGTCCCAACATAGATGTAAGCTCTTCATATATATGAACTCATTTAATGTTCATAACAACCCTATGAGATAGGTTGAGATAGGTACTGGTATTATTCTCCCTACAAGTGTGATAACTAAGGCTCAGAGAAGTTAAGAGATTTGCCCAAGTGCACACAGTTATTGGAGGTGAATCAGGATTCAACTGAGATAGTCTGCCTCCCAAAGTGGTATCTTCCAGCAATTATTACCTAAGCAGTGGGATTGAGGAGTACAGCGTTAAGTGGTAGGTGGGAAGGAGAACTCTGGTTTTGTACTGTTTGAATCTGTTTACTAGGAACATTAGTTTGGTAATTAAAAAGTTAATTTTTAAAGACATGCTGGATGTCTTCATTTTCTATTTGCTGGTTATCACACAGGTAAAATGTGAAAACAAGAAGATAAAATTAACAGGTTTGGTTCTACCTACAGTGCTAAAAATATTTTTTCTTATTAAGTAATGTGTAAGAACTTAATAAATACATTTAGCATTGAATTTCCTAAACAGTGTTGAATGCCTGCCATTTATACTGTACTGTCATACATACCCTGATTTTCAAATGCACCATTTGTCTGTAGTACTGTGTTAACTCTCGAAAGAGTTTCATAAGCTCATATATCTTCAGGCTCCTTAACGTAAAATCATGTAATCAATTGAGTGACCCTGATTTGATTCATTTGGGGACTAAAAATCTCATTAGCCTCTTGTAGCCATTGGGTAAAATTAGGAAGGCAGGCTACATTCTGATTTTCCTTTACAATCAGAAAATGGTGAATTCCCCAGACCCCTTGCTCTATCTAAATGATACTGTGGTTCTAATTCTAAAGATTTCTACTGGTACAATTGTCATTATAGAATAATGTTCAAACTTCCATTCAAGTGTTTCTCACAATGCAGTGTCACCATTTTCATCTATCTACTCTCCTGGCGAGACTTAGATCTACTCAAGAACAACGGAGCTTCTATTAATCTTTGTACCTGTAACACCTAGGCTAGAATTTCATAATTATTTGATGTATAATGAATTTTGTATGACTTGTTAGTGTTGCATCTTCTTATAAATCAGACATCCTGCTCTAGTCACTCTATAATAAACACCCATCTAAAAACAGATACCTGGATGGGTGCGGTGGCTCACACCTGTAATCCCAGCACTTTGGGAGGTTGAGGTGGGTGGATAACTTGAAGTCAGGAGTTTGAGATCAGCCTGGCCAACATGGTGAAACCCCATCTCTACTAAAAATACAAAAGTTAGCCAGGCGTGGTGGTGGGCTCCTGTAACCCCAGCTACATGGGAAGCTGAGGCAGGAGAATCACTTGAACCTGCGAGGCAGAGGTTGCAGTGAGCCGAGATAGTGCCATTGCACTCCAGCCTAAGGAACCAAGAGTGAAACTCTGTCTCAAAACAAAAACAAAAACAAAAACAACGACAACAACAACAAACCCACTTACTTTATTAATACATTTGGACAATAATAGTTGGCATAAAGTTTGCAGGAAGAAATGCCAGGAAATGTAGTTGAATCAAAACAATCCTCACTTTGGGTACACACATGTATATATTTTTAAACTTCTTCCACTTCATCAGTATTTATTAGTTAATTCTTACAAAAGGCTCCAGGAGAAGTCTTTCTCTTGTCCTTTTCTTTGGTATTTTATGATAAGTGACTTCAATTACCAAATTACCCTCAAAACACTCAACCTTATAGTTGAATGTTTTTCCCAATGTTAAAAAAAATTCCTCCATCTCACTCCATTCCCAATGCATCTGAAAATCATTATTGGCCGGGCACAGTGGCTCACACCTGTAATCCCAGCACTTTGGGAGGCCAAGGTGGATGGATCACCTCAGGTCAGGAGTTCGAGACCAGCCTGGCCAACAAGGTGAAACCTCATCTCTACTAAAAATACAAAATTTAGCCGGGTGTGGTGGCAGGTGCCTGTAATCCCAGGCATGCGGGAAGCTGAGGCTGGAAAATTGCTTGAACCCAGGAGGCGGAGGTTGCAGTGAGCTGAGATCATGTCATTGCACTCCAGCCTGGGCAATAGAGTGAGACTCTGTCTCAAAAAAGAGAAGAGAAGAGAAGAGAAGATCATCATTATTATTTTTACTACAACTAGAAGATACATTTTTAAAATAATTTCAATTTATATGCATACAATTCATATATTATATATAATGCATATATACATATATGTATATAATATTTAATTTATAACTTATAAATGTTCCATTCTGCCCTGGCCTCTTTAGTAGAAGCCACCTGTCCTCCTTGATTTTCTCTACAAGTCTTAACGACATTTCCCTGACGTAAAGCCACTCAGTCTCCTTTTATACCAACTTAGTCTGCTTCTGCCATGTTTTGCCCCTTGTTTTCTTCCTAAACCCCCTCAGTGCTGACCTGGCTCCATTTCTGTCCTCCCAAGCTTTGCGTCACTAATACCTGCCATGAGAACACTGACAACCTCCAGGGGAATAAGTGAAAGAAGACTAGAGCCTAATTAACACGTGAAAGGAAAGTAAGCCTTGGGGGCCGAAAATCACTAAGCTAAAGGGAAAAGTCAATCTGGGAGCTGCTTAGGGCAAACCTGCCTCCCATTCTATGCAATTCTCCCTCTGCTCCCTGAGATAAATGCACATCTGATTGCCCTCCTTGGAAAGGCTAATCAGAAAGTTAAAAGGATGCAACCGTGTGTCTCTCACCTACCTGTGACCTGAGAGCCCCTCCCTGCTTGAGCTGTCCTGCCTGTCCGGACTTAACCAACGTACATCTTACATCTATTAACTGATCTCTCGTGTCTCCCTACAATGCACAAAACCAAGCTGTACCCCGACCACCGTGGGCACATGTCCTGAGTACCTCCTGAGTGAGGCTATGTCACGGGCGTGTGTCCTCAACCTTGGCAAAACAAACTTTCTGAATTCACCTCTCTCAGATATTTGGGCTTCACAAATATCACTACTCTCTTTCCCCAAAGCAACTAATATCTTGTGATCACCTAAGAATAAAGTAGATTATGTTTTCTGAGGTTGTCCTATTTATTAATGGATTTATTAAATTTAAAATGTATTGTCTGTATAGTGTGAAGCCATATAAATTCCTATTTGACCAAGACAGAGAATAAGACCAAAAACTGACTAACCAATCAAGCTAAACAGAATACATAAGACATTGGGGAAAAAAGAGTCAAATAGACTGTGGCTCCTCCCCCCACGAGAGTTATAGTCTAGTAGAGAAGGCCACCGAATGAGTCATCGTATTATAATTGCTAATTGCTATTAATATAGACAGGTAGTAATGTGCTGCATAACCATGTTTCTGTCAATGATGGACTGCATATATGATGGTGACCATATAACTATACCATATAGCCTGGGTGTCTGGTAGGCTATACCTGCTAGGTTTGTGTAAGTATACTCTGATGTTCACACAATGACAAAATCGCCTAAGGACACATTTCTCAGAACATATCCCTGTCCTTAAGCAGCACATGGCTATATTGTAGGCATCTAGAGAAAGAACATCTAATTGGAAGGGTGTCCAATGAAAGTTGTTTAAAGATTAATTTGAGTTTTTGTTAATTTTTAACCAGCACCCTGTTTTTTTACACCATTAGTGCAAGTGTCCCGGATATAGTTTTATTTTGCATGTTTTATATAATATTTATAGTATAAATATTATAATGAATGCACCCTACTGCAGTTTTTCCCTCAGCACTCTATTTTGATATTTATTCATGCTGTTACATATAGCTCCAGTTCATTGGTTTTAACTGCTGATGGAATCCTGTTGTATGAATGCAGCACATATTATTTGTTTAAGTTGGTCAATGAACATTTGAGTAGTTTCTACACTTTGTATCTTTGTGCTTGTTGCTTTGGTTGAACAGAAGTTTTTAATTTTAATTTTTAAAGTGTTTATGGCTTATGCTTTTTGTGTTTATTTAAGAAATCCCTTCCAACTCTGAAGTTCTTGAAGATACCCCCTATATTTTTTCTAAAAAGTATAGTCTCATTTTTATATTTAGTTCCCTAGTTCTCTATCTGTCTCTCTCTCTTTCTTTCTCTCTCTCTTTTTTTTTTTTTTTTTGATATGGAATCTCGCTCTGTCGTCCAGGCTGGAGTGCTGTGGCGCAATCTTGGCTCACTGCAACTTCCACCTCCTGGGTTCAAGCAATTCTCCTATCTCAGCCTCCTGAGTAGCTGGGATTACAGGCGTGCACCATCATGCTTGGCTAATTTTTGTATTTTTAGTAGAAACAGAGTCTTACCTTGTTGGCCAGGCTGGTCTCGAACTCCTGACCTCAAGTGATCCGCCCGCCTTGGCCTACCAAAGGGCTGGGATTACAGATGTGAGCCACTGCTCCCAGCCTCTCTCTCTCTCTCTCTGTGTGTGTGTGTGCATGTGTGTGTGTGTGTGTGTGTCTGGGATTACAGATGTGAGCCACTGCTCCCAGTCTCTCTCTCTCTCTCTCTCTCTCTCTCTCTCTGTGTGTGTGTGTGTGTGTGTGTGTGTGTGTGTGTGTGTGTGTCTGGGATTACAGATGTGAGCCACTGCTCCCAGTCCATCTCTCTCTCTCTCTCTCTCTCTCTGTGTGTCTATATGCTCACTCCTTTCAATCTATACTTTCCTCTACCTGGCCCTTTAGGTCCCAGTTCAGAAATAGTTCTCGTCCCTGAGCCAGAGGTTACCTTGCTTTAGTTCCTAGTCAAAAAGTGATGTGCCCCACCCTCACTGGTCTCATATCTTTGAAAAAGCTACACATCCAGGTAAGGACAGAGCACAGGCTGCTGCTTTTCTGAACTGGAAGACCTGCTGCTCCCTCGGCCGTGGAGCCCAGGCATGGAGGTCTTCTGGTCCTGTCTGTCTGCAGAAGCTGCTCGGCTGCCATTGCCTGCTCCAGACCAAGCACCCAGGTCTGAGGCTTCAGCCCATCCATTGCTTTATGCGTCTCTCTTGTTTGGATCTAGAGAGATCTAGAGAGATCTAGATAGATGTATCTTGCTTTGGAGCCCTGCTGTTTCTTTTTGCTTTTTTGAATATATATTTTCTGTGTGTTTAGAGAAGAAATAGCTCATCAAAGCAAAAACTTTTAGCACTATTCTGACCTGAACTCTTTAGTTGTCTTTATGGAAGAGTTTTTTAAAAAAGAGTAGGAGTTAGCTAGATAGAGAAGGCCTTTGAGAGGAAATCGCAGATGAAAGGAAGAGTTTGTGTGAATGCACAGAGACCAGAATAAGAAGCTTTTTGGAAATGCAAAACACTTTGGAATGACAGTAGCAAAGAAGGCATACAGGGAGAGGGGCAGCAAAAAAGCCCAGAGGGTAGGAGCAGTATGACGCAGAAGGTTTTTGTGCCTCCCACAGCCCAACAACTGCCACTTCCCTAAAACACACAGGGAAGACCCAAAGAACTGCACACTGAAGAAGGGGAAGAAGACAAAAGCAAACATGATAACTCTACAGAGAACATCACAGATTTCAAAACATAATCACATCAATTAAATAAGGTGAATGGTGCTGATGTCATCACGGCCATTCAAGAAACAAGAAAACTGAGACTCAAGGAGTTTAAGTGATGAACTAGAATTGAAACCCTAATCCTCCTTTGCCTAGTCTCTTGTTCTTTTTGTCAATTACAATTCAGAATGTATATACATACAGCAGAAAGACTGCCCACCATGAACATACCTTAGCCAAGGCAATAAAATAAAAAACAGTTTGCATAGAAACACATTTTTTGGCGAACTCCTTGAATCCACTTTTGTGTCTCTTCCTCTACTTGTCTCTCATTCTATGCTCTGGATTGAAATCCATATAATCCATTATACTTGTTTACTTTATGATGCAAAAGCCTGAAAAGGCTCAATGTTCTAGCTAGTCTTTCAAAATTGGCATTTTCACTAGAACAAATAAAATAAATATCAACAGTACAAGTTCTGAGTGATACTAGCCTACGGAGGGTTTACATTTGAGCAAAAGCTCCTCACCAATGTTCGCCAAGTCACAAGACCTAGACGATTTTGTGTTCTTACATGTCAGGACTAACCTGCCTTAGTAATAGTGAAGATTTGAACCTAATTAACTTATAATGAACTCAATTATAAGTGCCTCTAATTAGAAGTTAGTAGCTCTCTTAACTAAACGACTTACTAAAGTTTTATATGTAGTTCTGTTAATGGTCACCCATTTACTCAACAAATACTCCAATTTAATAGGTTAATAAATTTACTATAACGTGAAAATATTATTTAAGGGCTGATGTATAGCTAGAAAATGTAATCTCCCCCCAGCTTCTATAACTGAAGAAATGTAATTATTGATCAGTCAACACTGATTTCTGAAATTCAATAACACTAACTTACTAAAAAAGCAGAATAATAAAGAAGCTAAGACCAGTTCTTTCAGATCACAAACTTAATTTAACCTAATTTAACCTTAATTGAACCTAATTTTGCTAAATTTGTGCTTCATTGTTCTTTCTATTCTCTGATATCAACTCAAGTTCTATTTGAGTAATTATAGAGTAATCTTTCCTCCCTCAAAGGATAGTTTTAAAAACCTATATTCTCATACTCCTAGTATGTCTACACCATCCCTAAAAACTGCTTTTATAATTCTTACATCTCTGGGCAAGTGGAGAGGGAGGTTTTTAGTAACTTCACTTAGTAAGATGTTTCCATTGTCATAAGAGAGCAATTTGAAAGCTTCCACTTAAAATATGTCTTCTCCCTATTTTCTCATCCATACTACAAAGAGAAATGTGACTTTAATTCAACTGTAAGTCATGATCTTTAATTATTCCTCCATGTTCTTTTTTTTTTTTTTTTTTTTTTGGAGACAGAGTCTCGCTCTGTTGCCCAGGCTGGAGTGCAGTGGCCGGATCTCAGCTCACTGCAAGCTCCGCCTCCCGGGTCTACGCCATTCTCCTGCCTCAGCCTCCCGAGTAGCTGGGACTACAGGCGCCCGCCACCTCGCCCGGCTAGTTTTTTGTATTTTTTAGTAGAGACGGGGTTTCACTGTGTTAGCCAGGATGGTCTCGATCTCCTGACCTCGTGATCCGCCCGTCTCGGCCTCCCAAAGTGCTGGGATTACAGGCTTGAGCCACCGCGCCCGGCCTCCATGTTCTTAAAGAGTAATAAATACTATGTTCCTCCCCTATAATGATAGAAAAATCCAATTCCTAAAGGTTTACCTTTAAGCAAAGTTTTAATCACTGCTGCCATTTTCCTCTGATATTAATGGACAATAATCCAACCCAGAACGAAATTGGAGTTTAGCAAATTTATGTTCATCATATAATACTTTGGTATAAGTTTATAAGAGCATATTTCAGATTGAAAGTGATTCACCTAAATATCTTGGGTGGGAAAAGTGAGTATAAATAGTGGTGAACTGTGTTTGTTATTCTTCCAGGTTTTCAGGGTGTGGGATATACAAACTCTCTCACTGTTACAAGTCTTCCATGACAGCCAGGGAGGGCCAGGAGACATGCAGATTTACTCCATGATATATGATGCCAATCACGGCATGCTTATTACGGGTAAGTGTATACAATTAATGCCAAGTGAAACTCATGTCTTGATTTTTCACCTTTTTTAAACTAGCACTGGAGCACTAACTAGAACAAAAACAAAACTTGAAGGGTAACTTATAAAACCATGATTCATGACAGTAGATATTCAATTCAATTCTGCTCTTTCCTATATATTTCTGTGGCTGGGTGAATGAAATGTGCAACTGCACTTTTCTGAAAATACCAGGCTGGTTATTGCTTTCAGTTCTTGAACCTAGGAATAAAGTTCTATTTGAGTAATTCTATAGTTATCTTTCCTCCCTGGAAGGATAGTTTTAATAATCTGAAAACACCAGGTGATTGCTTTAAGTTCTTGGACCTAGGAAGAAGGGCCTGGGTTAAGCAAAGAAGTGGGATGTATATAACTTGTTGCTATGTAGAGGGCAAATCCAGCCCCCACACCCAGCTCTGTTTTGACTCTGAAGCAGGAGTATGATCCTATCTTACAGTGGCTGCACCAGCGTGCCGAGTCAATGCCCCTCTTCTGCAGCGAGGAAATTTGGGCCCATGCCATTCTAATGATGAGTCATTACTCAGCAGGAAAAGTGCTGACACCTTCACCAGCCTTTGCCTCTTGACGAAGACCAATGGAGAGTGAGGATGGAGTCCCAGTGCTGATGCCAAGAGATTTGTTGCTGATTTTTCTTGTAGCCTCTTAGAAAGTCATGCCTACTAAAGAAACAAGGGGCCCTGCTAGACATCTAGGGAGCACTTTTTATATGCACACCTTTATGCTTCAGGATAAAAATGAATTATATTAATAGTAGGTCCTCCTTCTAGAACATAAAACTAGAGTGAATTTCCTAAGCATTTTCCCACTGGCCACCTGCTCTGAGTTCCTGTGGGATTAATTAAGGCAGGGAAGAGGTTGGTGCTGTCTCTGCTGATGGAGAATGTAATTATTTTTGACATTCAGTGTTTTTATTTCCTGGATTAGGAGTGAACTAGCACTTCATACTTGATAAAGAACTTTCCACATTATAAAACAGGACTTAGTTTTAGTTTAAACACCTATTCTTTGTTTTACCTCCTCTAAAAGGAACATACTAATGACTATAAGTAAATTTTCCCTCTTAGTGCCCCAATTTGCATGTTTGATTACTAGGCTTAGCATTCCCATCCCATTTATCATCATAGTCACTAAGGATTCAAATAGTAAGGCAAAGAAAAAGAAGACAGAAAAATCAAGATTTCTTCCCAATTTTATACCATTCTGATAGCACCTCTGTTTGCAAAAATGTAAAGCTCTGTGTATTGTTTAATCACCAAAATTGCAGACACTTACTGCGACCATGAACTTGACATCAGAATTACATGAAGCTTATGTCTAGGATTTTAATTCATTCTTTGATTCAAATGAAGTAGCCATCAGTCCTCTAAACCCCAATGACAGCAGTACCACGTTCTAGAAATGCTTTGTAGAATATGTCATTGCTGCTGTCACTGTTGTTATCATTATTACTTTTATTAAGACAACCACCATTAGAATCATATATTTTTTCATTTGATCTGTACAGCCACCATATGAGGTAGTAATCATTTTTTCTATTTTATAAATGGTGAAACTGAATCTCAAACAGCCCAACTGACTAGTGGCAGGACACAAGGTTAAAATACTGAGCTGAGATTCAATATCAGAGCTTCTAACTCTTGACTCCACATTCTTTCTTGGCACTGCATCATTTCTTTTCTTTTCTTTTTTTTCTTTTTTGAGACGGAGTTTCGCTCTGTGGCCCAGGCTGGAGTGCAGTGGCGCAATCTCGGCTCACTGCAAGTTCCGCCTCCCGGGTTTACGCCATTCTCCTGCCTCAGCCTCCCAGGTAGCTGGGACTAGAGGCACCCGCCACCACGCCCGGCTAATTTTTTTGTATTTTTAGTAGAGACGGGGTTTCACCGTGTTAGCCAGGATGGTCTCGACATCATTTCTATAGCAGTAGTGTAACTAGCCAAAAAATAGAAGATTGCCAGGTTTCCATAAGCATATCAAGATTTGTTGACATCCATTCTGAATGAAGTCAGTTACCATTGCTATAATGAAAAGGATCTACCAAAAGGTCCAAGTATAATTTGACTATCTGGTTACCATATTCTGCTCACATTTCCATATTAAGGTATATGAACTGAGAAATACAACCAGATGAGCCATCTCAGTCCGTATCTACACATGAACAGATTTTATCTTAAAATTTAAACACTTCGGAGGGTGTTTAGTAACTCCTGGTGAAACTTCTCCTAAAGTTGAGAATTCTTTGGAGAAACTTGAGAAACTCAATGCAAAATCTGCCTTTTATTAACTTAATCTTTACATCAATAAAATCAGGAAGAAGTTTCAGTTTTGCTTAAGCCACAGGAATGCTCTGAGATTCTTATTTTTTTTATCTTAATTTTTATTTTTTTGAGATGGAGTCTCACTCTGTCGCCCAGGCTGGAGTGCAGTGGCATGACCTCAGCTCACTGCAACCTCCCTTCCGGGTTCAAGTGATTCTCCTGCCTCAGCCTCTCGAGTAGCTGGGATTACAGGCACCCACCACCACACCAGGCTAATTGAGATTCTTATTAATATTTCTAGACATTACACTAAAACAGAGCCACAGTTAATTTTGATACTTAAATCATACTTAGAAAAACACAAGTAAAGCATACCTGCTCCTCATCTACTTCTACTTTACAGTGGTGATTTAGAAATTAACCTTATTTTATATTGATGTTGCAAGCACTGGCTTGTGATCATTCTCGTTCATTATACTTAATAAGACCATGTTTTCAGAGTGCTTTATCAATTTATTGGTTGAAAGGGGCTCTCTAACCATAAATTTCCACCACTAAGTGGAGGCTAACCTTCAGCAGAAAGCTGGTCATCACCATTATTACTGTGCAACAGATGGAGAGGCACACTGCAGGCATAATAAAGAAGGAGAGAAGTAGACTATAAAATATAGGAAAATGAGGTTCACTAAAAAGGATATCAAGGAAGTCCAAATGGCCTGCACTTGAAAAATAATCCAGTCCAAAAAGAATGCTTTTCTGTGGCTGAATCATATGTGCTTTATCTGTCAAAAATGTTCTAGAATAAATGAAAATATTCTCACCTCATTAAATTTCCTAGGCATTGATCGATATTGCTAATCTCACTGTTTGGCTGTTTCCAAACCCAACTGCTTGGCTGAAACCCTTCGTGATGAGAAACTTCAAATATTGGGTATTTATGAGATTCTTACTTCTGTTCCAGGATCTAGTGTTATGGACATGTATCCTTTGACTAGGATGATACAAGACACCAAACAGGTTCCTCACACTCATGAACGAGAAATCAATGTCATGCTTTACAACAAATATCTTCACCAAGTACTCACTATCTGCTCTGAATCCATAATTAGGGTAAGTACCTATTGGCTTTTCAAACAGAAAAAAGGCAAAGCAGATACAATTTTCTCTTCTTAAAATAAATCGTTGAGTGATTAAGCAAATGTAGCGGCACATATGATGAGACCATACATTAGAGTGATTTTTAAGCTTTCATGAGTAGGTGAAAAACAAGCATTTTAATTAAGCCAGTTCAGACTGGTTGCTGTCAACCCACATGCTCCACTGAATAAACATGGCTAGTTTTCACTATCAAAATAGGAATTTTAAAGGAAATATATCAAGGAGATAGAACTAGTCTGCATTTTTATTTTTATTTTTTTAACGGAGTATGGCAAGAGGATTTATGTTAAGAAGGAAGGGGAATAAATTTATAGGTGTTTACTGTAACCCCTGTAGATTCAGAATACTTGCCAAGAGCCTTAAGTCTCTGTGATCTTATTTAATCTTCACAACAGTTCTCTGTGGACAGATAGTTTCATTTTAAAGATGAGGAAACTAGGGCTCAGACAGATCAAGCAACATAGCTGGGATAAGCATGAGGGCTGGAATATGAACCCAAGTTTTTTTGATGTAAGTACTCATGCCCTTTCTGCCGCATTCCTCCAGCCTAGCTGCCAGAGGCATTTGAACCAGAGCAACCCCATCTTGAATAAGGCTGGGTAAAATGAGGCTGAGACCTACTGGGCTGCATTCCCAGACGGTTAAGGCATTCTAAGTCACAGGATGAGATAGGAGGTCGGCACAAGATACAGGTCATAAAGACCTTGCTGATAAAACAAGTCGCAGTAAAGAAGCCGGCCATATCCCACCAAACCCAAGATGGCAATGAGAGTGACCTCTGATCTTCCTCACTGCTACACTCCCACCAGCGCCATGACAGTTTACAAATGCCATGGCAACGTCAGGAAGTTACCCTATATGGTCTAAATAGGGGAGGCATGAATAATTCACCCCTTGTTTAGCATATCATCAAGAAGTAACCATAAAAATGGACAACCAGCAGCCCTAAGGGGTTGTTTATGGAGTAACCGTTCTTTATTCCTTTACTTTTTTCATAAACTTGCTTTCGCTTTACTCTGTGGACTTGCCCTGAATTCTTTTTTGTGTGAGATCCAAGAACCCTTTCTTGGGAGTCTGGATCAGGACCCCTTTCCTGTAACATGGCCATCACAGCATTTCCTAGAGGCCAGGGCTTGTGGCCATGCTAACTGTGTCCATCATTATGACCACTGAAGTCATCTGGCAGTGATGGCTGGAGGTGTGTGCTTCAGGTGTTTGTCCCTTCATTTCATGCATGCTCTCCAAAAGGAGACGTTTAGACTAGCAGACAGCATTCCTCTGGGGACCCTTCAAATTACCTCTCAGTCTCTGACTTCTGTGATCGTTTGCTGGAGATTTTCTCAAGTGAGCATCTCCTGAGTTCATGATATTAGTGCATTTCTGGTAATGCCTAAAGAGAGAGGTAGAGGAAAACGAAAACTGAAACCTGTCCTGCTTTCGTGCAATCAGTATTTCATGCAGTCACCTCTTACGGGGAAAATGTCATCCCTGTGTGGGATAAAAGAGTGGAAAGGAATACATGAAGGTGAGTTTTCATGCCAGGTTGGTTGGAGAGAGATCACACTGCAGGCCAGGAGATGGGTGACCCCTGAGACCCATTCATGCAATGACTCACATTCCTCTTTCTCCCTTAAGAACCTCGTCTATAACCAGGGACACGCAGAAGTTAAAAGCACGGACTCTAGGGCCAGACTGACTTCACTCAAATCCCAGCTCTACCACTTCCCCACAAGTGGCCCTTCATTATCTGGCCCCCAGACTATCTCATCAGCTCCATCCCCTCCACACTCCCTCTTTCACCCAGCTACAGTGGCTTTCTTTCCATTCCCTGGAGGAAAGATGAACTGTCTCACCCCTGGCACTTTGTATATGCTGTCCTCTCTGCCACAATACCTACAGTGCAATCATTCTGTGTTGCCGGTTCAGTGCTGGCACGTTATGGCAGTGCAATTTACATCTGAGCACGGCAACTCCATGAAGGAGAGACTCAGACAGATAATCTGCAGGTCTAAGGCCTCTACTGTGTTTCCAGAGAGAGATAATGATGACTCTTGAGTCTTGACATGTCTCTAGATTTTCTGATTACACCCATCCTAATTACACAGATGGCTTCTCTGAGGTCAGTCTCTTTCTCTCTGTCTCTCTCTTTCTCTCTGTATATGTCTCTCTCTCTCCCATTCTCTCTCTCGCTGGGCCCATGTCTCTAGTCACAACATTCCTAGGAAAGGTCAATGAGCTCTTTCCTCAGGATTCTTCTCTCAGGTCCCATGCTATTAACCACACATCCTGTCCCATGATCCCTGGCTAACTAGGATGAGTGTCACCAGGGAATAAATCCAGTTCATATTTCTTTTGTCGCTGAGCTTGCAATTGTTCCATTTCTAACCTTGCTTCAGGCTTACAGTACCAACTGACCACTTCTTCCATGGCCCGGGGCTGCCTGGAATAGAGTCCCTGCCTGTCTCAGCCCTCCATTTGCAGCAGACACAGTCCGGGAGAGCACAGTAACTATTAAACGCACTTTATCTTTCAGAACTATCTTTGATCAAACCAACACTCAGGGCAGAGTGCTAGGAAATGTGTTAGATGTACAGAGTTCCATCTGTGAGGCTGTTGTGAATATGGTGTAATTCTGATGAGAATTGAAGGGCTTATTCCAAGGGATTATTTGATATTTTTGTTCTTTCCCATAGGTATGGGAACTCGAGACTGGGCTCCAAGTATACCAGATTTTAGACCCTCATGGTTTCAATATTGAAGTGACTTCTGCAGCTGTCGATGAAAGTGGATTTTTTTTTGCCACAGGAGCATATAACGGTCAGACTAACATCCAGAATGTGGCGTCTCTGCTTTAGGGTCCTGAGAATTTCTGCCGAAAACTCTTTCATTCTTTGGGGTAGAAGGAGAGCATGAAGCAGGCTGGAATATGTCTGGGTGCCAGTGAAATTCCTGTGCCTGGGTGAATAGTGGTAGAGTCCCTTATCTAACAGGCATCAATGTCTTGATATGGATGTTAAAAATGATTCCTCACATTGCATTTACATAGTCGCTTTAACAGTTTGCAGAAGTCTTTCGCATATGACATCTCATCTAATCCGTGTTGCACTGACTCATCCTATCGTTCCACTTTTGGGTACCATCAGCTGAGAGACAGACATTGGATTCAGTGCTTGCTAACAATAGTTTTACCGACAGTAGATTTCTGGACCAGACAAAACACCCAGCCAACTTTTTCACATTACTCCTAGAGTTCTATATTGGAGTTGTTCACATGTCTAGCCTTGCGGAGGGCATGTGCCATGCCAAACTTGAGAGGATGCCAGGCCCAGGTTGGGGTGGGCTGTTTGATGTGCCTTACACTATGCAGCACTGGTGGGACTTCCAGGAACTAAAGAGCTACAGACTGCCCTGCCTTTCACCCCACTCACCACGTACTAAATGAAAGAACTGCTTTATCTAGACCATATGACCAATTGCATGCACTACTCTGAATGTATTTACCCTAGGCCTACACGCATAAGCCAATTGATGAATTGAGTGAGCATCTCGATGTGTGAAAGTCTGACTTTTTAAAGTGTGAGCAGATGACAACACCATGTGAAATAAAATCATGAATACTGAGTCGATGGGGTATGAATAAATGCAACTGCCCTTCACGTGGACCAGTTCTTGAGAAAGCAGTCTTAACTGTTCCATAAGCACACCCTGCATAGACACGAAATGTAGTTGTTGAAATTCTGAGCAATGTACACAACTATTATCATGCAGAAGCATTAAGCAATTCAATATATGACTGACAATAGTATTGTTTATATGTGAGCAAGCCATATCTTATGTTGTTAGTTCTAGAACCTAGAATTCTTCCAGATATTGAGTTTGTCCTTCTCAAAGGTACATATGTTAAATTTATTTTATTGTGTTTATTTATTTGGAGTCGGAGTCTCACTGTGTTGCCCAGGCTGGTCTCAACCTCCTGGCTTCAAGTGATCTTTCCTCCTTGGCCTCCCAAGTAGCTGGGGTTACAGAAGTGAGCCACTGTGCCAGGCCCTCTTGGTTAAATTGACAGAGATCCAGGACACCCTGGGAAGTGAGATTCTCTGACTCCCAGTGAAGTTCAAACCACAAGCCACTGGTCTCCTCTCATTACCACCCATCACCTGGGAAAAGCTGAGGAGTACATCTTCCTGCTCTCTGCTCCACTAAATCTGACTGCCCAAGTCCCAAGGTAGCAGGAAATTTGGACAAGGAGACTGGCCTCTGCATAACCCAGGAATGTCTGAGAACACGATAATGTCTTTTAATTGTTTGTGTGACTGTTTTCCTATAATGCCACAGAGTCCTTGAGGGTGGGCACTATGATTATTCATTAAGTACCCCCAGCTCCTACCACAGTGCTGGGTATACAGGGAGTATTTAATCGACGTTTAATGATGTTGTTAGTGGCCAGCAAACAAATATTGGGGGTGTGAGTGTTGCTGATGGAGAGAACCTGGTGTAGGGGAAGGAAAACAGTGCAGTGAAAACACTCTGGGTGTCGAGCAGGATTCGAGCTGAGGGATAAGAAAGGGGGTAGGGTTAAAGGAGGAGAGAAAAAGACCTGTGGTTCACTAGAGTCTGAACTTGAGGTGACCACTATAAAAGCCCATGTGAGAAGAGAATTCTCTCCTCTGAGCAATGACCTAGAAATAGGCATTCCACAACTATACTGTTTATCATCCCTCTGGCCCCTTCTTCCAGGTCCCCCAAAGCAAATGAATGAAGTTAACCATAAAGAAAGTATCTCCATCCATTTGAACTGCTACAATGGAATGCCATAGAGTGGGTGGTGTTTAAAAAAACAGTTTATAGCAGATTGATAATAACCAAAAACTGAAAAACAAACCATTTTTCAACATATGACTGGTTAGACAAACTGCAGTACATCAATACAGTGGAATACTACAGTTATTACAAGTAATACAAAGAAACAAACTAGTTATATTTGCAGCAGTTTGAATGTATCTGAAAGACACTAACAAAAGACAAGAGTCAATCTCATCCATTTCAGTTCTTTTTTTTTTTTTTTTTTTTGAGATGGAGTCTTGCTTTGTTGCCTAGGCTGGAATGCAGTGGTGCAGGGTCTCGGCTCACTGAAACCTCTGCCTTCTGGGTTCAAGCGATTCTCCTGCCTCAGCCTTCTGAGTAGCTGGGGCTACAGGCGCCTTCCACCATGCTCGGCTAATTTTTGTATTTTTAGTAGAGACAGGGTTTTGCTATGTTGCCCAGGCTGGTCTCGGAACTCCTGACCTCAAATGATCTGCCCGCTTCGGCCTCCCAAAGTGCTGGGATTACAGGCATGAGCCACCGCGCCCAGCCAATAACATTCTTGAAATAACAAAATAAAATGTCTTCAAAATGACAAACTTTTAGATAAGTAAAACAGCTTACTGATTACCAAATAGTGACGGTGGGGGTTGTGGTGACTATGAAGGTTAACACGAAAGTTCCTGTGGATTGATGGAACATTTCTGTATACTGGTTGTGCAAATTTATACACACAGTAAAATTGTGAAGAACTAGACACATACACACGAGAGTGCATGCAAAAAACTGGTCAAATCTGGACAAGGTCTGTCGTCTAGTTAATGGGATTTTCTAACGTCAATTTGCTTGTTTTAGGACTACACCGTAGTCACACGGGCTGGAAGCAATGGGGGAAGTTGGGACAAGATACACAGGACTTTACTATTTTTGCAACTTTCTGTTTCTTTTTATTTTTCAAAGTTCAAAACAATGTAGAAGGCTAACAAATTTTGCCAAACACTGAAACACTGATATAAATCTTTAAATTTTTACATTAGTTGAGGTCTCAAATGTCATATATCAGATTAATTAAAATGCTTTAAGCACTATCAGAATTGGAGCTGACAGTGTCTCCTTGGTACGTAATAAGATGGAAAGAGTGTTGGGCCCACACTGACATCTATAAAAAAGCAAACTGATCTATGAAATCAGAACTTTTCTTGAACCTATGTGAGAATCAATGTTGCAGGCAAATAGCCTGAAATAGAAGGAAAGACACAGGCACTTCCAGGAACAGATAGGACACAGTTACTGGCTAACCTAGGGCAGTGATGAGAAGGAAATGGGGCTGGCATTCAGATGGGTGAGAATGTAGTCAGATTTGTAAGAACTGCTGAGATCTGAGTGTAGGATAGCATGAGAGTACAGCGCTTCTAAAAGCCAGAAACACAAAGGGAGTATGCGTCCATTCCCATGCTCCTCACACGGCTTGTCACATGTCACACAGGGCTGGCCTCCCTCATGGTACAGATCTGGTAGACAGGAACGGCCTACACTGTGGAGCCACAGAAAGTCCCACCAGCATCCGTCTTACCGACAAAGCAAATGCCTAAGCCACTGAGGGAAGGGCGGCAAACCCTCCTGCTGATATTGTAGATGAAGACCTACTGTAAGGGAGACAGAGCTGAGCAAGTTGTTCTCTACCTCTTGAGGGGAGGTAGGAAAACCTCCTGGGCTCAGCCCATTTGACATGCTTTACCACTCAGGGCAGGAGGACTGGGTGTTTTCCAACAACAGAAATCGATTTCTCTCAGTTCTGGAGGCTGGGAAGTTCGAGATCAAGGCGCTGGCAGATCTGGCGTCTGGCAAGGGCCCACCTCCTGGTTTATAGATGGTGCCTTCTCACTGTGTTCCCACATGACAAAGGGGTAAGGCAGATCCTTGGGGCCCATTTTATTACTTACTTTTCTTTTTTCATCTGAGTCACAGCAGATCTGAATTTGGGGCCTTTTTTATAAAGGCACTAATCCCATTCATGAGGGTTCTACCCCCATGACCTAATCATCTCCAAATACCATCATATTGAGGATTAGGTTTCAAACAGAAAGTATAATTTTAAACGTAAGAAAAACACTCGGTCAGGCACAGTGGCTCCCGCCTGTAATCCCAGCACTTTGGGAGGCCGAGGCGGGTGGATCACAATGTCAGGAGATCGAGACCATCCTGGCTAACACGGTGAAACCCCGTCCCTACTAAAAATACAAAAACAGGCCAGGCGCTGTGGCTCAAGCCTGTAATCCCAGCACTTTGGGAGGCCGAGACGGGCGGATCATGAGGTCAGGAGATCGAGACCATCCTGGCTAACAAGGTGAAACCCCATCTCAACTAAAAAATACAAAAAATAACTAGCCGGGCGAGGTGGCGGGCGCCTGTAGTCCCAGCTACTCGGGAGGCTGAGGCAGGAGAATGGCGTAAACCCGGGAGGTGGAGCTTGCAGTGAGCTGAGATCCGGCCACTGCATCCCAGCCTGGGCGACAGAGCGAGACTCCCTCTCAAAAAAAAAAAAAAAAATACAAAAACATTAGCCGGGCGTGGTAGCGGGCGCCTGTAGTCCCAGCTACTCGGGAGGCTGAGGCAGCAGAATGGCATGAACCCGGGAGGCAGAGCTTGCAGTGAGCCCAGACCCTGCACCACTGCACTCCAGCCTGGGTGACAGAGTGAGACTCCGTCTCAAAAAAAAAAAAAAAAAAAAAAAAAAAAAGGAAAAAGAAAAACACTCCATACTTTTCTTTCACTTTCCTCCCATGTAACCAACAAAACCAATCTCCAAGCTTGGCAGATTCTTACCGACTGGGATTCCCTCCAACTTTTTATTATCTAATAAGAGCTAACGTCCTAAAACATGTCAGCACATTAAGAAACGTGATAGATTACTGGAATGATCTTTCGCTGTGAATAATAATTGTGGCATGGTAGCGAACATTCCCGTGTTCGGGACGGCGTTTTTAGCACACTGAAAAGCGTTGGGAGAATAAAAACAGAAGAGACTCACTTAAGAGCAAAAGCTTAGTAGGAGAGCCTGAGGGTAGATTTCAAGGCGTTGCCTGGTCCTGTTTATTTTTATTTTTTCAGCCTGTGAGAAATCAAGGCATATAGGAATAAATTTCATGCACAGCAAGCCTGGGAAGACTCACCCATCTGAGTAGGGAATAAATATAGGATAAATTGTTGGCAGAAAGCTTTCAATCGGATGAATTTTCTCTGAGCAAAAAGCCAAGCTTTCTCTAAGTCACTTTTACCTACGTAATCTTTTTCTCTGTATGCTCAGGAACAGTCAGAATCTGGGACTTTGGCAGTGGGCAGGAGATGAAAGTGTTGCCGGAGGGGAAAGACTGGAAGGAGGAGGAGCACTGCCTACAACGCCTCGTTTTCCTCAAAGCCCAAGAAAAACACCAGCACCTGGTCCTGGCCTTGGAGCGCAACGGGACTATCAAAATGATCCAGGTTTATAATCCCATTTCATATTCGCACTGCAGGTGCCCTTTTCGGGAAAATCAAATGAGTCCGTGGATAATCCCCACCCATGTAACGCCTCTCTTGGTAGCCAGCTGAAGATAGTGTTTATCCTCAACCTTCTCGTGATGCTCCTCATTAACTTGGCCCAGGTTCAAGCAGAGAGCAAAAAAGAATCCCTGCCCAGTCACCGCATGTTGCCCATCAAGCTTCTGCTGAAGAGTTAGTCAGGGTCTCCTAAGGCGGGTGTCAAGAAGGTTAAATTTATACTCAGCTGCCACCTCGGACATGCTTTACACCCTCATATGGGGATAATTCACTGCAGAATTGCTTTCCGGCAGGCTCTGTCCCTTATCACCCATAATGCATTCAGGGATGCTCAAGTCACTTTTCCAGCTTGTCACCAAAATCGCTTTGTTTATTTTAAGGTTAATGATGCAATCTGCCCAGGGCTGTTTGGGGAGGATTGAGGTAGGCTAATTTATTTTACCTATGACTCTATTACCACCTCGGAATGCTAATGCCCTCTTCAAATTTATAATGAAGACTAGATCATCTATCCTGGCTATCGAGCGGATCTCACCCCGTCACCTCGAACTCAAGGACTCACTGCCTTTATTATTCCCCTTCTGAAAGCTAAGACCAGAAAAAGAAAAGTCTTGAATAGCACAGCAATCATGAAGCACCAGCTTAAGATGACTGATGACCTAAGAACTGGAAAAAAGGAGTAAAAAACTTCCCTGATGTAATATACTCTTCTCTCGTCTGAGCAATCCAAAATGGCACTGTAGAAAGGCATTTCTTAGTAATGCACTCTAAAACAAAACGAAATGTTGATTTTTGCTTTATAAAGTGCCACTGTTCATCAAGATGCCCTTCCTACCAGACAATGTCTGTTGTCACAAATGCTCCTTTTTTGAGGGCTGCAACAAGTAGCATGGAACTATTCACTCACCAAAATTGTTTTTAGTTCTACTGTAGCATTTTTTGCTTTGATTATTCTGGTTCTGCATTTAGAACCTGCAGATGGATCTTGGTAAGAACTGAAAACCTCTCTTATTTATATTTGTATTCTTGGCCATGCCCAGAGCAGGTGCTCATTAAGGATAGAAAGAATAAAAATAAATAAAGAAAGAACCTCTTCCAAGGTAGACAACAGTAAATTTATGAGCGGTATTTGGAGAACTTTTACCAGTGTTGGAGTGGGCAGCTTTATAATATAATGTTGAAAGTATACTTATTTGCTTATTATTAGTTTATTATTATTATTATCTACTAAATCTGCCTATTAGAAATAACATAATTTGATTTACATACTTATTTTCTAGAATACTTTCATTCATTCATTTGTTTCAATGACCATTTACCAAATATTTACCATGTTCCAGAAGGATATTCCCTTTCACCATGAAATTCATAATTTAATAGGAGTTGCACTGATCCCCCTATTACAAGTGTTGTGAGTGTTTTCACAAAGTGCCTCAGAAACTTGTGTGGTGGGATGGTTGTCAGACTAATCGGGTAGCCAGGACATTTTTTTTTTCCAGCTAAAAACAGAACAAGCTTTATAATAAATTTTTTTCCCTAAATTCCAAACCCCGCTTCTCTGTTTGCACCAGAAACTGGAAGGTGGACAGGTGGAAGTTGGAGCTGAGAGTGGAATGGAGGAAAGATAAACCAAACCTCTATCTTCCTAGACTCCCAGCTGCCTTAAAAACAAAAACAAAAACAAACAAACAAAAAAGCAAACAACCCCCCCCCACCCCCCAGCAAACCAAAAAGCCAAAATCTGCTTCAGTAATCACATTCAGTTATTCAGGAAACATTGCTGATGCATTATGAGCTGTATGAGCTGAGAAGGGTCTCCAAAGTCTCATGTACTTTTAAAAGTGTTCAAACAGTCCTTAATGGCTTAAATACAATATCTCTCTTACACTTCTGTTCTTGGTTTTATTTTCTCAAGTCTCAGAAAAATGCTTGTACAACTGCCCGCTCTGGGCACAAATCATGGCCGTGCTGAATATTCTGGGCATGATTTCCTAAGCCGTGTAACAAGAGGGCAGACTGTAAATTGACTGGTCTATTAATACAACTTCATAGACTACAAGAGAAGAAAACAATGATTCTTCTCATCATCTCAGTTTTAAGGGGATAGAACTGCATTCTGCCTATATGAAACCTTTGGCAAATTTGAGAGAAATTTGCCCCCAAGTCATTGTTGACAAAACCATAGGTTGGTGAGAGATTACTGTTCTAACATAATAAACAAAGCACTGTGGGGGTTTCCAGGAAGATGATTAATTGATCTCAAAATCATTCAAATTCTAAAGACCCACTTACTTACCCTCCTTTTATCCACAGTACTTTAGATCTACTCATATAGTTATATTTGTGTGTCCTTTAAAGTAAATTATTTTTCTTTATGAAGCAATTAACATAATAGTGCTCTTAGCATTATATGAACTGCTGTTTTCCTAGATAACTGATTCCTAAAGACTTACCAGCCAATTCCAATATAAGATAAAAGATTTCACCAAGTAGAGATGAAATGTAGAAAAAAAGGGTAACTTTTGACAAAGCTACTTTTACTTCCTTTAAATTTTAAGATTGTATCTTTCCTACTGTTTTGTATTACTATAGCCTTTCTTTTCATAAAATAATGTTAGTAGGGTTTCCCATCTCCTTCTCCCTCACGTCCTCATATGGTAAAATTGAATGTGAGTGACTCTAGGTCAATCTTCAAAAGGTATTTTGTAAATTCTACTGCTCTGTGAATTCAGAAAGTCTGAGAGCCACTGTCATAGGAGATTCTATTGAAACCCGATTCTATTGAAACCCGTTAAGCCCGTTAAAAATGACTGTCGGGCCGGGTGTGGTGGCTCATGCCTGTGATCTCAGCACTTTGGGAGGCCAAGGCAGGAGGATCGCTTGAGGCTAGGAGTTTGAGACCAGCCTGGGCAACATAGTGAGACGCCATCTCTACCAAAAAAATATAAAAATTAGCCAGGCATGGTGTCACACACCTGTAGTCTCAGCTACTTGGGGAGCTGAGGTGGGAGGATTGCTCGATCCTGGGAAGTCAAGGCTGCAGTGAGCCATGATTGCACCACTGTACTCCAGTCTGGGCGACAGAGCAAGACTCTGCCTCAAAAAGTCACAAAAAAACTAAACCACTGTCACTAACTCATACCACCAGGTAGGCACATAAATCTAACTAAGCGATTACTCAGTGTAAATATCTGGTCACTCTTGAGATACTGCTGAGATTCATTCCTTCTGTCCCACAATGGCACAAACTCTAAACAAAGACTCCACCAGTACGCAGGAGTACTATTGGCCCATACTTTTAAATTAACATGGATATGAAATAACAGAGGCCTTAGGGCAACACCTAAAGTCAAAGTTTAAAAAATGGAAGGACTTTTATCCATCAACTAGCTAAAGTCCTCATTTTGCAAATAAGAAAATTAGGGCCAAAGAAAAATAGGGCCAAAGAAGGTATGTACCTTGCCCGAGGTCCTACAAGAACTAAGACTAGAAACCGGCTGTCTTCACTCCTAGGCCAATATTCTCTCCACTTTTCCATAACTGCTCGTCAACATAGAAAGAGTCCTGTTCTGGCCGGGCGCGGTGGCTCAAGCCTGTAATCCCAGCACTTTGGGAGGCCGAGACGGGCGGATCACGAGGTCAGGAGATCGAGACCATCCTGGCTGACACTGTGAAACCCCGTCTCTACTCAAAACTACAAAAAACTAGCCGGGCGAGGTGGCGGGCGCCTGTAGTCCCAGCTACTAGGGAGGCTGAGGCAGGAGAATGGCGTGAACCCGGGAGGCGGAGCTTGCAGTGAGCTGAGATCCGGCCACTGAACTCCAGCCTGGGTGGCAGAGCGAGACTCCGTCTCAAAAAAAAAAAAAAAAAAAAAAAGAAAGAGTCCTGTTCTGCAAGCAAAATAATTGACCTTAAAATTTTGACTTTTATTCCCATATAACAATTCAAACATTAAAAATTAATGGCCTCTCATCAATAATAACCAGTTATAAAATACAAATATGGCCCAGCACAGTGGCTCACGCCTGTAATCTCAGCAGTTTGTAAGGCCAAGGCAGGCAGATTGCTTGAGGCCAGGAGTTCAAGACTATCCTGGCCAATATAGCAAAACCCCATCTCTATAAAAAATACAAAAATGAGCTGGATGTAGTGGTGTGTGCCTGTAGTCCCACCTACTTGGGAGGCTGAGGTGGGAGGATCACCTGAGCCTGGGAGGCAGAGATTGCAGTGAGCCAAAATAGCACCACTACACTGTAGACTGGGCGACAGAGCAAGACACTGTCACACACACTCACGAAAGAAAACATAAACATAGTACAGGTGGAATAAATGATCACATCACAATAGCAAACAAAAGTATAAGGTACCTAAAATAAACATAGCAAGAACTATGCAAAAGTTTTGTGGAAATACATCTTAAAGGATGTGAAAAGAATCTGAATAAATGGAGAGATATACCACATCCACAGATGGGATATGGCAAAGGTATCATGATTATGTTCAAATTAAAAATAAAAGCTGGTCTTAAAAAACAAAGTGAAAAGACAAGTCACAAACAGTGAAAAGACAAGTCACAAACAGTGAAAAGGCCATTGCACTCCAGCTAACTGAAGAAGAGTTAGAAACCAGAATATGTAAAGAACCCCGCAAACTGCAGGAAAAAAAAAACCCACAAATAGCCCAATAGAAAAATGAACAAAGGACAGGTAAGGAAATCCAGATGGCTCGCAGACACATGAAAAAATGTTCAACTCACAACAGTCAGGGAAATATTATTAATGGTTAATATAACTAATATGTTTAAAAAATAGTTTAAAAAAATTTTTAATAGTGGTAGTTTTCATTTTTAGTATCTCATTTTATACACTTTATAAAAGGTCTGGGATATATGTGCAGAACGTGCAGGTTTTTTTCTTTTTTTTTCTTTTTTTTTTTCTCGAGATGGAGTCTCGCTCTGTCACCAGGCTGGAGTGCAGTGGCATGATCATGACTCATTGCAACCTCTGCTTCCCGGGTTCAAGCGATTCTCCTCTTGCAACCTCAGCCTCCCGAGTAGCTGGGACTACAAGTGCATGCTTGGTAGCCCAGCTAATTTTTGTATTTTTAGTAGAGACGGGGTTTCACCATGTTGGCCACGACAGTCTCGATCTCTTGACCTCGTGATCCACCCGTCTTAGCCTCCCAAAGTGCTGGGATTACAGGTGTGAGCCACCACACCTGGCCCGTGCAGGTTTGTTACATAGGTATACACGTGCCATGGTGGTTTGCTGCACCCATCAACCCGTCACCTACATTAGGTATTTCTCCTAATGCCATCCCTCCCCTATTCCTCACCCTCTGAAAGGCCCTGGTGTGTGATGTTCCCCTCCCTGTGTCCATGTGTTCTCATTTTTCAGCTCCCACTTATGAGTGAGAACATGTGGTATTTGGTTTTCTGTTCCTGTGTTGTTTCCTGAGACTAATGGTTTCCAGCTTCATCCATTTCCCTGCAAAGGACATGAACTCATCCTTTTTTATGGCTGCATAGTATTCCATAGTGTGTATGTGCCACAGTTTCTTTATCCAGTCTATCATTGATGGGCATTTGGGTTGGTTCCAAGTCTTTGCTATTGTGAATAGTGCTGCAATAAACATACGTGTGCATGTGTCTTTATGGTAGAATGATTTATAATCCTTTGGGTATATACCCAGTAATGGGATGGCTGGGTCAAATGGTATTTCTGGTTCTAGATCCTTGAGGAATTGCCACACTGTCTTCTACAATGGTTGAACTAGTTTACACTCCCACCAACAGTGTAAAAGCGTTCCTATTTCTCCAAATCCTCTCCAGAATCTGTTGTTTCCTGACTTTTTAATGATCGCCACTCTAACTGACATGAGATGGTATCTCATTGTGGTTTTGATTTGAATTTCTCTAATGACCTGTGATGATGAGCTTTTTTTCATATGTTTGTTGGCCGCATAAATGTCTTCTTTTGAGAAGTGTCTGTTCATATCCTTTGCCCACTTTTTAATGGGGTTGTTTTTTTCTTGTAAATTTAAGTTCCTTCTAGATTCTGCATATTACCCCTTTGACAGATAGATAGACTGCAAAAATTTTGTCCCATTCTGTGGGTTGCCTGTTCACACTGTTGATAGTTTCTTCTGCTGTGCAGAAGCTCTTTAGTTTAATTAGCTCTTATTTGTCAATTTTGGCTTTTGTTGCCATTGCTTTTGGTATTTTAGTCATGAAGTCTTTGCCCATGCCTATTTCCTGAATGGTATTGCCTAGGTTTTCTTCTAGGGTTTTTATGGTTTTAGGTCTTACATTTAAGTCTTTAATCCATCTTGACTTAATTTTGTATAAGGTGTAAGGAAGGGGTCCAGTTTCAGTTTTCTGCATATATGGCTAACCAGTTTTCCCAACACAATTTATTAAATAGTGAATCACTTCCCCATTGCTTGTTTTTGTCAGGTTTGTCAAAGTTCAGATGGTTGTAAATGTGTGGCATTATTTCTGAGGCCTCTGCTCTAATCGATTTGTCTACATGTCTGTTTTGGTACCAGTACCATGCTGTTTTGGTTACTGTAGCCTTGTAGTGTAGTTCAGAGTCAGGGAGTGTGATGCCTCCAGCTTTGTTCTTTTTGCTTAGGATTGTCATGACTGTATGGACTCTTTTTGGTTCCATATGAAATCTAAAGTGGTTGTTTCTAATTCTGTGAAGAAAGTCAATGGTAGCTTGATGGGGATAGCATTGAATCTATAAATTACTTTGGGTAGTATGGCCATTTTCACAATATTGATCTTCCTATCCATGAGCATGTAATGCTTTTCCATTTGTTTGTGTCCTCTCTTATTTCCTTGAGCAGTGGTTTGTAGTTCTCCGTGAAGAGGTCTTTCATATCCCTTGTAAGTTATATTCCTAGGTATTTTATTCTCTTTGTAGTAATTGTGAATAGGACTTCACTCATGATTTGGTTCTCTGTTTGTCTGTTGTTGGTGTATAGGAATGCTTGTGATTTTTTAACATTTATTTTGTATCCTGAGACTTTGCTGAAGGTGCTTATCAGCTTAAGGAGATTTTGGGCTGAGACCATGGGGTTTTCTAAATATACAATTGTGTCATCTACAAATAGAGACAATTTGACTTCCTGTCTTCCTATTTGAAAGGGTATTAAAAATTAGTTTTAAAATGTTCCATTTCATACTCATCAGGCAAAACATTAAGAAAATCAAATAATACCAAGTGTTAGCAAGAATATGAAGAAAGGGGAACTCTCATCTACTCCTGGTGAGAGTGAACATAGCTAAACACTACCTAGAGAAGTTGTTAGGTGATAGCTAGTTAAGTTGAAGATGTGCATATCTTATAGTTAGGTAATTTTACCCCAGATATATGCTGTAGAAACTGTGCCGCCTGTCTGTAAAGAAAAGCAGTACCAAATTGGCACTCTGAACATCCGTCAATGGGGGAATGGATAAATATATTGTAGTATGTTTATATAATATGATAAAGCAGTTTAAAATAAATAAACTGGAGTTCCATGAAATAACTTGTATAAATCTCAAAAGCATCCTATTGAGTGAAATAAGAAAGTTGAAGAAGAATCCATATAGTTGGACAGCATTCCAACATAGAAATATTAAAACTTTCATGACTAACATCATATTCACATTACTGGTTACTCTAGGGAGGGAAGAAAGAGGAATTATATTAATAAGCAAGGAAGAGATGGGGCTGAAGATTTGGTAAAGCTAGATGGTGGATACATCAGTGTAGGTTCTATTTTCTCTATCTCTTTAAAACAGTTCAAAATAAAATAATTAATTGAACTTTTCATGTACTCACTGGATTTCTATTAAAGGGCAAGGAAGATGATATTTACCTCACGGTGATCTGGGAGCTGCCCGATGTTGTGCCTTTCCTACAAGATGGGAAACATGCTGTGCATCTGAGAGTGTCTACTAGAGATAGGAACATGGCTATTCCTTTCCCAGATGTCGAGTTAATAGTTGAGAGGAATGCTTCTCAACCTTCTAATGTAAGTTTCCTCTCTTAGTTTCTTTTTAACTTTTGCTTTTTGTTATGGAAATTTACAAACATATATAAAGGTATAGAAAATAATACAAAGAGCTTCTATGCGTTATCGCTCAGCTTCAAAAATTTTCTGTGTATGGCCAAACTTATTCTTTATTCCCAGCTCTTCACCATGACCACCACCAATGGATTTTTTTTTTTTTTGAGACCGGGTCCTGCTCTGTTGCCCATGCTAAAGTGCAGTGGTGTGATCATAGTTCACTGCAGACCCCAACACCTGGGCTCAAATGACTCTCCTGCCCCAGCCCCCCAAAACGCTGGGATTATAGGCATAAGACACCGTGTCTGGCCCACCACCAATGGATTTTGAAGCAAATCTCAAACATTATGTCATTTCATCCCTTTATATTTCAGTATATATGTCTAAACAATAATGACTATTTCAAAAATAATACCATTATTTTCTAAAATATATTAAAAATAATTTGTAAGAAGTTGTTAATCTCATCACATATTCATTCAGTGTTCAAATTTTCCAGATATCCTTATAATTTCTTTCTTATAATTGGTTTCAACAACCAAGATCCAAACAAGGTCTATTTGTTGAATTTGGTTGGAAAAATCTGTTAAATATCTTTTTTTTCTCTCTCCTTGCAATTTATGTCCTGAAGAAGCTGGACAGTTGACGCCATAGTTTTCCACTTTCTAGATTTTGCTGATTGCACCCTCGTGGTGTTATTTAAGAAGTTCCGCTGTACTTCCTGCAATCTGGTAGTTAATCTGGTGGCTTAATTGACTACAACATGGATTTTTTTTTTTTTTTTTTTTGGTTAGCAATACTCCTTCATAGGTGCTGCCCTGTATTCCATCAAGATTCTCACAATGACCAGTTGTCTTTTTTTTTTTTTTTTATCTCAGCAGTCATTGATGATTATTACCTAGGTCTATTATTTTCATTCAAAGTTTTCATGCTGCCTTTCTGCTTCAATTACTACTGGAACGTGTCTTTAAAGAAAACCTCTCCTTTATCAAATACTTGGTTACACTGAGGTACAGTTTATATAGAAAAGCAAACTAATTCACGATTTGCTCCTTATATTTATCAGTTTTAAAGTGGAGAATAGGTTTCCTAGCATCTTCCAAAGGTGGTCCGTGAATTTTGTTTATTTAATATCATTATTGACTCACAAATTTAAATGTTCTTGATGTGTTTCAGTCCATTTAATTTGTTATTATTATTGATGCTCAAACTGTCCCATCTGAAACTGGTTGGAGCCTCTTCAGGCTCCTGAGTTCCTCTGATGTGACCTCAGAAGCTCTGGATAGCTTCTAGGTATGACAAGATGATCCAGGCTCATCTTGTACATTTCTTTCCAGATCTAAAATCCACTATTTCTCCAATATATTCTACTTCTTTTCAGTGAGAAATAGTATCTTAAAAAACCACAACCTGGGTTCTAGAGCTGCCCACTGCCACTAGGTTGGTTCTTCTTTTTAGACTTTTTCAATAGACAGCTAAGAAAACACATTAAGAGAAAATGCACTACTATTTTGCACTGATATTCCCAATTCAAATGTAAGGTTATATGGCTTTTACTAATTTTATTTTAATTTATACCTTTCTCTCAGAAAATTTTGATTTCTAATGATACAAGCATCATTACTTATTTGCTTTATGCTATTATTTATATAATGTATTCTTCTACATAATATACAGGTTCTTTATGTCATTTTATATGTTATCATTGTACATTACATTATATTCTAGTTTCAGAAAACAATAAAAGTTCTAGGAACATGATACCTGACACAGCTCAGAATCTTGCTTTTTTTGCAGTTCTTTTTGTCCTTAGGGTGTATAGCATGTGGAATGTGCTGTCAAATTACTGTGCTTTAAAATTACTTAAAATAATTCCTTGTACCACCAACTCTATATATGGTTAAGTTTGCTTCATTTTTCAAATGTATTGCATTTTTAAAATTCAGTTTTGTTTTATTGTTATGTAAAACATTTCCATACTTCTAAGATTAAATTACAAAACAAGTTCTATTCTGAGCTACAAAACAAAGTCTATTGTATTCATGTCTTTTCCACCTTGTTCTCTCCTTAACCTATAGTTAACTTTTTGTTTTTAAGTTTTTGGTTTATGTTTCCATGCTGTTTTTAAAAAATATAATCAAATACTTGGTTCCCTCTCCACCTTCTTAAGCAAATGATAGAATACAATTTACATCCCTGTATTCCCTGCTTTATTTAATAATCTATTTGAGACCATTATAAGCTGTACATAGAGATCTTCATCTTCCTTTTATTTTAAATTGTGGTAAAATACACGTAAAGTAATATTTACCACTTAGACTATTTTTAGGTGTACCGTTAGCGACATTAAATACATTCACATTGTTGTGCAACCTTCATCACCCAGCCATCTCCAGACGCTTTCATCTTGCAAAACTGAATCTCTGTTTATTAAACAATAACCCCCTATTTCCCCTTCCCTCCAGCTCCTAACAACCAGCATTCTAATTTCCATCTCTATGAATTAACTTACACTGGGTATATCATATAAGCAGAAACATATGGTATTCGTCCTTTGTGATTGGTTCGTTTCACTTAGCATGATGTCCTCAAGGCTCGTCTATGTGTAGCGTATGTCACAGCATCCTTCCTTTTAAAGGCTGAACATTATTCCATTGTATGTATAGAACACATGTTGTTTACCCATTCATCCATCAATGGATAATTGGGTTGCTTTCACTTTTTTGCTATTAATAGCAATGCTGCCACGAACATGGGTGTACACATATTCATTTTTCTTTTCTTTTCTTTTTTTTTTTATTATACTTTATATTCTAGGGTACCTGTGCACAACGTGCAGGTTTGTTACATATGTATACTTGTGTCATATTGGTGTGCTGCACCCATTAACTCGTCATTTACATTAGGTATATCTCCTAATGCTATCCCTCCCCACTCCCCCCACCCCACAATAGGCCCTGGTGTGTGATGTTCCCCTTCCTGTGTCCAGGTGATCTCATTGTTCAATTCCCACCTGTGAGTGAGAACATAAGGTGTTTGGTTTTCTGTTCTTGCAATAGTTTGCTGAGAATGATGGTTTCCAGCTGCATCCATGTCCCTACAAAGGACACTAACTCATCCTTTTTTGTGGCTGCATAGTATTCCATGGTGTATATGTGCCACATTTTCTTAATTCAGTCTGTCATTGATGGACATTTGGGTTGATTCCAAGTCTTTGCTATTGTGAATAGTGCCTCAATAAACATACGTGTGCATGTGTCTTTATATCAGCATGATTTATAATCCTTTGGGTATATACCCAGTAATGGGATGGCTGGGTCAAATGGTATTTCTGGTTCTAGATCCTTGAGGAATCACCACACTGTTTTCCACAATGGTTGAACTAGTTTACAGTCCCACCAACAGTGTAAAAGTGTTTCTATTTCTCCACATCCTCTCCAGCACCTGTTGTTTCCTGACTTTTTAATGGTCACCATTCTAACTGGTGTGACTTGGTATCTCATTGTGGTTTTGATTTGCATTTCTCTGATGGCTAGTGATGATGAGCATTTTTTCATGTGTCTGTTGGCTGCATAAATGTCATCTTTTGAGAAGTGTCTGTTCATATCCTTTGCCCACTTTTTGATGGGGTTGTTTTTTTCTTGTAAATTTGTTTGAGTTCTTTGTAGGTTCTGGATATTAGCCCTTTGTCAGATGAGTAGATTGCAAAAATTTTCTCCCATTCTGTAGGTTGCCTGTTCACTCTGATGGTAGTTTCTTCTGCTGTGCAGAAGCTCTTTAGTTTAATTAGATCCCATTTGTCAATTTTGGCTTCTGTTGCCATTGCTTTTGGTGCTTTAGATATGAAGTCCTTGCCCATGCCTATATCCTGAATGGTATTGCCTAGGTTTTCTTCTAGGGTTTTTATGGTTTTTAGGTCTAACATTTAAGTCTCTAATCCATCTTGAATTAATTTTTGTATAAGGAGTAAGGAAGGGATCCAGTTTCAGCTTTCTACTTATGGCTAGCCAGTTTTCCCAGCACCATTTATTAAATAGGGAATCCTTTCCCCATTTCTTGTTTTTGTCAGGTTTGTCAAAGATCAGATGGTTGTAGATGTGTGGTATTATTTCTGAGGGCTCCGTTCTTTTCCACTGGTCTATATCTCTATTTTGGTACCAGTACCATGCTGTTTTGGTTACTGTAGCCTTTTAGTATAGTTTGAAGTCAGGTAGTGTGATGCCTCCAGCTTTGTTCTTTTGACTTAGGATTGTCTTGGCAATATGGGCTCTTTTTGGTTCCATATGAACTTTAAAGTAGTTTTTTCCAATTATGTGAAGAAAGTCATTGGTAGCTTAATGGGAATGGTATTGAATCTATAAATTACCTTGGGCAGTATGGCCATTTTCACGATATTGATTCTTCCTATCCATGAGCATGGAATGTTCTTCCATTTGTTTGTGTCCCCTTTTATTGCATTGAGCAGTGGTTTGTAGTTCTCCTTGAAGAGGTCCTTCACATCCCTTGTAAGTTGTATTTTATTCTCTTTGAAGCAATTGTGAATGAGAGTTCATTCATGATTTGGCTCTCTGTTTGTCTGTTATTGGTGTATAAGAATGCTTGTGATTTTTGCACATTGATTTTGTATCCTGAGACTTTGCTGAAGTTGCTTATCAGCTTAAGGAGATTTTGGGCTGAGACAATGTGGTTAAGTATTTCATGTGAATGGATGTACCATTGTTTATTCAACTAATCCCCTGTAGGTAAGCATTTGGGTTGTTTTTAATCTTTTCCAATTAAAAGTAGTGCTGCAACATATATATATATGAAAAAGACTTGTGATTATTTCCAAGAAGTAGTTCCTGATAACCAGAAACCTCATCTACACCCAGATTCCCAGAACTTAGCATTGCCATGGCAAAAAAGGCCACACACAAAATGAACACACTAATAAGAAACTGGAAAAAATATGTGGAACTTATATCACAAAGGACTAATATCTATAATATATCTTCCTAATTATCTATATATACATATTGTATGTATGTATATCTATATATACATATCTATGTGTACATAGATATATATTTCTAATATATCTAATATACAACAAACTTTTAAAACATTAGAAGGAAAAGGACAACCTAGATAGAAAATTGACGAAAGATATGAAGAAATAGTCCATACATGTACTAGCAAGGTGCTCCACTCATTATAAGATAAATGCAAAGTAAAGTGTGTATATATATACTTTATGAAATATATACTTTATGAAATACATATATACTTTATGAAATATATATATAGAGAGAGTTGGTTTCCATTGTTGACAGTGTGTCTTTGGGATAGATTCAAGAAGAGGGATTGGGTTACTGGGTCAAAAAGTAAATGCTAATATAATCTTCCTAGACATTACCAAACTCCCCTCCACAGAAGTTACAGAGCTCTGCATTGCCACTAATATGTGAGACTGCCTATTTCCCCACAGTCTTACCAACAGTGTATATTATAGTCAAACTTTGGAACTTTTTCTAATCTAGATGAGAAATCAAAACAAGTGCCTTTTTACTTGAACAAGTGAGAGCAAAATGAGAAGTGTTTTTAAAAAGATAAAAACCTATGAAAAGAGAAAGCTGCAATTTTATTAGCTGACATTGAAAAATCTAGTTAAAATTACATGATGTAAAAATAGTGAAATAACAATTGGCCAGAAAAGAATGAACAACCATTCTGTGACCTTTTAATACAGCCCCAAACTTAGCCTTCCTGTTAAAATATAATTTGGTATACTTTAATTTGCATTTATCTTATCATGAGTGAGGGGCGCATCTTTTTAATACACATATGGACTATTTGTTCGTATCTTTTGTTAATTTTTCTATCTAGGTTGTTGTTCTTTTCCTTCTAATGTTTTAAAAGCTTTTTGTATACGAGATACATTAGGAATATATACATATATGTATATATAAATAATTAAGAAGATATATTATGGATATTTGTCCTTTGTGATAAGTTCCACATATTTTTTCCAGTTTCTTATTAGTGTTTTCATTTTGTGTATGGCCTTCTTTGCCATGGCAATGCTAAGTTCTGGGAAGCTGGGTGTAGATGAGGTTTCTCGTTATCAGGAACTACTTCTTGGATATAATCATAAGTCTTCTTCAGGCTTTGTTCAGGTAATCCATTCGTCTATCTAAAAATAGGCTGGTGCAGTGGCTCACGCCTGTAATCACAGCACTTGGGAGGCTGAGGTGGGTGGATCATTAGGTCAAGAGATCGAAACCATCCTGGCCAATAAGATGAAACCCCTTATCTACCAAAAAAACAAAAATTAGCTGGGCATGGTGGCACGTGCCTATAGTCCCAGCTACTCAGGAGGCTGAGGCAGGAGAATCGCTCGAACCCAGGAGGAGGAGGTTGCAGTGAGCTGAGATCACACCACTGCACTCTAGCCTGGCGACAGAGTAAGACTCCGTCTCAAAAAAAAAATAAAAATAATAAAAATAATAATTTTAAAAAACACATCTATCTAAAAATAACTCGTCTCTCTAAAAATAGGCAGCTCTTTTAAATTCTCTGAGATTTTAAGGACAAGTTTGTGATACCAAAAACATCACAAAATGGTCGGTCACTGTTTCTAGCCAATTACTAATTTGATCATTTT
Organism: Macaca nemestrina; assembly: GCF_043159975.1. Taxonomy (NCBI): domain Eukaryota; kingdom Metazoa; phylum Chordata; class Mammalia; order Primates; family Cercopithecidae; genus Macaca; species Macaca nemestrina. The sequence goes on along the minus strand of NC_092125.1, from coordinate 7,418,860 downwards.
TACATCATAAGATTTTAACTAGATTTTTCAGGGTCAGTTAATAAAATTCCAGCTTTCTATTTTTATAGGCTTTTTTAAAATTTTTTAATTTTTTTTAAAGCTTCCCTTCTTGCTCTAGCAGCATCACTTGGTCAACTGTAAAGGCACCTGTTTTGTTGTAATTTTTTTTTTAATGGTTATTTTAAAACCTAAATAAGGAAAGTATATCATCAGATTATTTTTTTCAGGATATTCTCTGAATTCCAAAATTGTAATTAGTCTTAAAATAGCCAGCCTTAATTTCTCATAATAAAGGAATATTAAAGTACTTGCCCCTGATAAGTTCTTAGTGATAGAACTTCAAAAGTTATACACCCACAGTTTTTAACCTGCAATCCACTGGCTCTCTGTCCATGGGTAGACTTTGGGGGTCTAAAAAGCCTCCAAAATTGTATGCAAAACTTTTTTTCTGAAGAGTGCAAGGTTCACAGCTTTTTCTTTCTCAACATTTTATTATGAAAATTTCTAGACATTAGAAAAGTTGAAAAATTTAGAGCGGACATCCATATATTCGTCCACTTAAATTTTACTATTAACATTTTGCGGTCTTTGCTTTATCATATATTTATTCATCGGTTCATCTTCTACTCACCCTTACATCCATCTTATTTTAAAAATATATTTCAAAGTAAGCCGAAGGCATTGATACATATCACCCCTAAACACTTCAGTGTATGCATCATTAACTAGAGTTCACTGTTTATGGTTTTGCTTTTAGTAAAATGTACATAAAATAAAATGCACAAAATTGAAGCCGCTATTCAATGAGTTTGAAGAGAAACATAAACAACCAGAACCCCTAGCAAGATAAAGAACTTCACCATCACCCCAGAAAGTTCCTTCATGTCTCTGCCTATTCAATATCTGCTCTTTACCCAAAGGCAAACACTGTTCTAATGTTTTTCACCAAACATTTGTTTTTTTCCTATTCTAGAATGTCACATAGTGGAGTAATATAGTATACAGTTAAGGTTTTGTTCATTTAGCATAATGCTTTTGAGATTTGTCTATGTTGCTGCATGAATCAGTAGCTAACTCACTTTTATGCCTCAGTAGTATTCAACTGTAGCTTTTTTTTTTCTTTCTTTCTTTTTTTTTTTTTTTTTTTTAAGATTCTTGAAGTGTTTGTGACCAAGAAATGTTAATAACAACAGGTACGACTGGGAAATTTTGACGGTTCAGTTCCAGACCATGACAATAAAGCAAATATCGCAAAGCAAGAAATTGTGGGTTTCCCAGTGCACACATAAAAGTTATATTTAGGCCGGGTGTGGTGGCTCATGCCTGTAATCCTAGCACTTTGGGAGGCTGAGGCGGGCGGGATCACTTGAGATCAGGAGTTCCAGACCAGCCTGGCCAACATGGTGAAACCCCATCTCTACTAAAAATACAAAAATTAGCTGGGCGTGGTGACATGTGCCTGTAATCCCAGCTACTCAGGAGGCTGAGGCAGGAGAATGACTTGAACCTGGGAGATAGAGGTTGCAGTGAGCCAAGGTCACGCCACTGCACTCCAGCCTGGGTGACAGAGTGAGTCTCTGTCTCAAAAAAAAAAAAAAAAAAAAAAAAAAAAAGTTGGCCGGGTGCAGTGGCTCACGCCTGTAATCCCAGCACTTTGGGAGGCTGAGGCGGGAGGATCACAAGGTCAGGAGATTGAGACCATCCTGGCTAACCCGGTGAAACTCCGTCTCTACTAAACATACAAAAAATTAACCGGGCGCGGTGGCGGGCGCCTGTAGTCTCAGCTACTCGGGAGGCTGAGGCAGGAGAATGGCGGGAACCTGGGAGGCGGAGCTTGCAGTGAGCCTAGATCGTGCCACTGCACTCCAGCCTGGGCGATAGAGCGAGACTCCGTATCAAAAAAAAAAAAAAAAAAGTTGTATTTATATTATACTGTAGTCTATTATGTATGCAATAGCATTATGCCTAAAAAATGTATATACTTTAATTTAAAATACTTTATTGCTAAAAATTGCTAATAATCATCTAAACCTTCAGCAAGTCCTAATCTTTTTGCTGGTGGAGGGTCTTGACTCGATGTTGATAGATCCGGGCTTATCAGGGAGGTGGTTGCTGAAGGCTGGGGTGGCTGTGGCAATTTTTAAAAATAAGACAGCAATGAAGTTGCCGCATGGATTGCCTTTTCCTTTCAGGAAAAATTTCTCAGTAGCATGTGATGCTGTTTGATAGCATTTTACCTACAATAAAATTTCTTTCAAAATTGGTGTCAATTCTCTTAAACCCTGCCCCTGCCCAGTCATCTAAGTCCTTCGTTGTCATTTCAGCAGTGTTCACAGTATCTTCATCAGGAGCAGATTCTATCTCAAGAAACAACTTTCTTTGCTCATCCATGAGAAGCAACTCCTCATCCATTCAAGTTTTATCACGAGATTGCAGCAAGTTAGGCCTCACTCCTAATTCTAGTTCTCTTCCTATTTCTACCACATCTTCAGTTACTTCCTCCACTGAAGTCTTGAACCCTTCCAAGTATCTTTGAGGGTTAGAATCCTTTTCTTCCAAATTCCTGTTCATGTTGCTATTTTGACCTCCTCCCACGAATCACAAATGTTCTTAATGGCATCTAGAATGGTGAATTCTGGCCGGGCGTGGTGGCTCACGCCTGTAATCCCAGCACTTTGGGAGGCCGAGGTGGGCGGATCACAAGGTCAGGAGATCGAGACCATGGTGAAACCCCGTCTCTACTAAAAATAGAAAAAATTAGCCGGGCGCAGGGGCGGGCGCCTGTAGTCCCAGCTACTCGGGAGGCTGAGGCAGGAGAATGGCAGGAACCCGGGAGGCGGAGCTTGCAGTGAGCCGAGATTGCGCCACTGCACTCCAGCCTGGGCGACGGAGCGAGACTCCCTCTCAAAAAAAAAAAAAAAAAAAAAAAAAGAATGGTGAATTCTTTCTGGAAAGTTTTCAATTTGAGCAACCAGATTCATCATAGGAATCACTATCTATGGCAGCTATAGCCTTACAACATGTATTTCTTAAATAATAAGTCTTGAAAGTCAGAATTTCCCCTTGATCCATGGGCTGCAGAAGGAATATTGTATTCACCAGCATGAAAACGACATTCACGCCGTACATCTCCATCAGAGCTCCCGGATGCATTTTCAATGAGCAGTGATACTTTGAAAGGAATCTTTTTTTTTTTTTTTTCTGAGTAAAGTAGCTGTATATGTTGAATTCAATAACTTAATTTACCATCTCTTTAGAAAGCTATTTTTGTGATATGCTTACACCTCCTCAGCAAGGCAGACGCACGTGTGCATGTCTGAGGGATGAAGTGTTGGGGGCACATGTTTGAGGCTGAAGAATGGAGAAAAAGAAAACTACACCTTTGTGTTCCTATAGAAATTTAAACTAATTGTTTTTTTAATGAGGATCTTGATTAACTTTATTGATTTACTCTGATATTAGAGTCCTCTAATCAAACCATTTGCACTTTTCAGCTTTCAGAGAGATAAGTGGTCAGACACTAAAGAATGGAGGAAAACTGCAAGTTACAGCCAGAGCAACTGAGAAAAGTCTTCAGTTTTTTTCTCCCTGACCTTAGCAAAACAACCATAATATAATTTATTTCCTTTTTATTATTATTAACCATAAAGCTTCCTTGCAAAAAAAAATAGAATAATATAGATGGTTTTATGGAATTTGGAAACAATTATTTTATCACAGAATGGAGAGAAACTGTATTAGTTTTCCTCATACTGAAACAAATGTCAGTTTGGAACTGCAATTTGAATGTCATTCATTGCTAGTTTAAATGATAAGTAGGTTTTTTCTTAGCTAAAAGTCCTTTGAAATCAATATATATAGTGACTATGTCATAATAACGTTACCATGTAATGTGCACAAAAGACAGAACAAAATGCATGTCCTCATAAAGTCTAGCCTACTTCCCTTTTCAACTCCACATATCATTGGAAGCACTAGGTTCAATTATATGTATCTGATATATGAAATCTTACTTATAGCCAATACAAACAGAAAGAAGATGCCTCTAGAGTGAGTCAGAACCAGGCAGTTAGCAAATAATTGCATAGGTACCAAAAAATGATTGCTCAGAAAAAAAAGAAAAGGAAAACTACTATGATAAATTATAAAATAAACTATTGAAGCACAATAAAGTGCCTTTTGGGCTTTTAATGTAAATGTAAATTATCTCCAATTTTGAAACCTTTATTTTTTGTACTTATCATAATTATCATTATAGCACTTCTTTTTTGCAACAGACTTTAAAATTATAGATTGAAAGTTTGCAAAAGTCAGCCAGGCACGGTGGCTCACACCTGTAATCCCAGCACTTTGGGAGGCCGAGGCGGGCAGATAACTTGAGGTCAGGAGTTCGAGACCAGCCTGGCCAGCATGGTGAAGCCCCATCTCTACTAAAAATACAAAAGTTAGCCGGGTGTGGTGGTGCATGCCTGTGATCCTAGCTACTGGGGAGGCTGAGGCACGAGAATCACTTGAACCCGGAAGGTGGAGGATGTAGTGAGCTGAGATCGTGCCACTGCACTCCCACCTGGGCAACAGAGTGAGACTCGGTCTCAAAGAAAAGTTTGCAAAAGTCACTTAGGAAAAAAATTTGATTGTGCATGGAAATTCTCTCCCTAAAACTCTTTTATTTAGGAAGCACTTTTTATTGAATACCTGCCACGTATCACGCACTGTTCTTAGCACTGGGGATGTCAAGATTAATGAGGTATAGTACCTGCACTATAGAAGTACAGCAGAGATCCTGGAGTGCTGGGGAGAGGGGGAGGTTTTTGAAGAGGATAATTGCCGAATTATAGCTAAAGAACTCTCAGGAGTTAGCTTGGCTCAGATAGGCAGTTTCTAGAGGGTAGTGAAAAGACAGTGAATCTCAAGTAGAAGAGGTAATGTGAACAAAATAATGGAGGTAACATATTGCATGGTTTGTGAAGAATAACTACAAGTATCTCAGTGTGGTTACAGTAATACTGGGAGTAGTAAAAAATGAAGACAAATAGGTAGGGACCAGACCATGCTTACAAGAATAAGGAGCTTGAGTATCCTGTAACAAATGGAAGGCCTTTGAAGGGCTTTAAATGAGAAATGACACGATCAGGTTTGTGTTGTGGGCAGCTCATCTTTGATACTGTTTGGATGACAGATTTGAAAGGGCCAAGACTAAAGGCAGAAGATTCAGGCAACAGGCTACTTCCTGTTTTAGTTAAAAGTACAAAGATGACCAGGCTCAGTGGCTCACACCTGTAATCTCAGCACTTTGGGAGGCCAAGGTGGGAGGATCACTAGAGGCCAGGAATTCGAGACCAGCCTGGGCAACATAGACCCCGTCTCTACAAAAAAAAATTTTTTTAATTTTTAAAAATTAGTTGGGCACAGTGGCGTGCACCTTTAGTCGAGCTATTTGGGAGGCTGTGGTGGGAGGAATGCTTGAGCCCAGGAGTTCGAGGTTGTAGTGAGCTATGATTGCACCACTGCAGACCAGCTTGAGTGACAGATCAAGATTCTGTCTCTAAACAAATTTACAATTAAAAAATAATAAAATATATAAGGTCATGACAATGGAGGTAGTGCAGAAGAAAAGGTTTTGGTTTCGGAAAATATCTAGCAGTAAAAGTAGCACAACTTGCAATTGATACCATGCAGTTGGGAGAGGAGGGTACTGAGAGAAAGGAAGGAAAGAAGGACAATTCCAGGATTTCTAACTTGAATGATGAATTGAAAAACAGTGCTAACCAATGAAATTAAGAATAGAGGACCGGGCACGATGGCTGATGCCTATAATCCCAGAACTTTGGGAGGCGGAGGCAGGAGGATTACTTGAGCTCAGGAATTCGAGACCAGCCTGGCAACACAGTGAGACCTTGTCTCCACAAAAAAAATCAAAACATTAGCCAGGCATGGTGGCAGCCACCTGTGGTCCCAGCTATTCCAGAGCCCAAGGTGGGAGGGTCGCTTGAGCCCTGGAGGTCAAGGCTGCAGTAAACTGTGATCATTTCACTGTACTCTAGTCTGGGCAACAGAGGGAGATCTGTCTCTGAAAAAAAGAATAGAATAAAGAAACATTCTTAAAGGAGGTGATAAGTTATATATATTAACACTGAGATACCTGTAAAATGTCTAAGTAATTAAATGTATAAGCCTGAAGCTTGTAGGAGAGGACTGGACTAGATAATTAGGTCATTAGCATTGAGATATTTGAAACATAATCTGAGATTCCTCAGAAAGAGTTGAAAAAAAAAAAAAGAAAAAGAAAATGAATTTGAGATAAACCTCCAAAGTATTAATATTTAAAAGGCTGGCAAGGGTACCAAGTAGGAAACAGAAAAATAAAAGTCGCAGAAACACAGCAAAACCAGCAAAGCCTGGAGTCGAGGACATCAGGAGAGTAAGGAGTTTCAGGAAGGGGAGAGCAACTGAGAGTGGTAATTGACAGTGGTAATAGACCTCTCCTCTTATTTAAATGTCACTCTTCTATGCTCCTGTGAAGTCTTATGCGTGCCTCCCTCGGATACAGCACTTTCACATTGCACCATAATCAACACTTTATCTGAGTACTTTAAACTATTATAAGTTTCTCTAGATCACAGATGTCCTACTTGACTTTGTATTGCAAGTATCTAACATAGTAGATATCTAACAAATATTTGAGGCAAGACAATTGAAAAATATCTTAATGATAAATAGGAAAAGCTATCACAGAGTGTTACAGAGCAGAAGCCAATGAAATTTGCTGAGTGAAAGAAAAGTCAGTAAGTGGAAATGATGAATGTAGAATATTCTTTCAAAAAGTTTGAAGGGAAGAGGGTGATGGGAAGTTAATCTAATAGTCGGTAAGAAAGAATAAATAAGGCTGAGAAAAAGCAGCCGGTAAACAGGAAGAGTATATTTTTGTTGCTTTGATGAATTCTGCCAGTTAAAAATTTTCGTGCAAGAAAAATAAGATTTTACTAAATTTCATGCTCTGATATTAAATATATATATATAAAATAAAGCATTTTGTTTTAAGTTGATGACAATTACAAAGTGTACACATGGCATTTATACCGCGAATCATGAATACTCTATTCATAGTGTTCTGTTTCCTTCGTTCTTCAGAATCCCGCCATGGATTCATTACGAGTGAACTGCATTGATTTACTACAAGTAGAAGGGTATAATTTGATAGCAGCTGGAACCTTAAATGGTGTGATCTTATGGAATTTTGTGACGTCTACTGTCAAAAAAGTGTAAGTTGTGTATTATCCTTAAACAATGTAAAAACTTTACCGCAGAAGAGCCAAGTAACATGCAACACTCAGGGAAGGGCTGGGTGCAGTGGCTCAGGTCTGTAAACCCAGAACTTTGGGAGGAGGATCACTCAAGGCCAGGAGTTTGAGACCAGCCTTACCAACATGGTGAAACCCTGTCTCTACTAAAAATACAAAAATTAGCGGGGTGCAGTGGTGCCTGCCTGTAAACCTAGCTAATGGAGAGGGTGAGGCATGAGAATTGCTTGAACTTGGGAGGTGGAGGTAGCAGTGAGCTGAGATCACACCACTGCACTACAGCCTGGGCGACAGAGTGAGTGAAACTCAGGAAAAAAAAAAAAAAATACCACCACCACCAACAAAAAACCTCAGGGGACAAAAAAGCAATACATAAAAATGGTGATAACTTTCAAGGCAGGCCTTCCTGGAAGTTACATTCATGAACGGACTATGTTCTAAGTTTCTGAATCCCAGGATGATATAAGTAAGGTGAATTGTAAGCATCTATATTTCCAAGAGCTTTGATCTTTACTATTCTCACCAAGTATATGCTTTTCATGTGTGATCTTGCCCAAATTTATGACCTCAACAAATAATTGAAGTACATAACAACTTCAAACACTAATCTCTCTAGAGCTTCAAACACACATAACCAACTGCCTACTGGCAATTTTCATCTGATCGCTACCATCTGATCACTACCAAGACCCTCAAAGCTAAAACATCTTCCCAACCTACTCCCCACTCCCAAACTTCTCCCATTCCCGTATCCCCAGTGCCACCACCATCCACTCAGCCACCAAAGTCAAATGGTGAGAAGACTCCTGGGTAGCATGTCCTTCTCATTCACCACCTCAACACGTCTGATTTATTACAGGTTGGGGCTAACAAGGGCCAATGTGGTAGATGCAATTATTCCTCTCAACCAGTTAGATTTACTCTGGACTATGGCCAAGATCTTACCCTTCCCATACCATCCACTTTTCAATTTTTTTTTTCCATTTGTTGCAAAGGAACTAAAGTAACACTGAAAGATTTGTTTGGATGGATTGTAAATAATAAGTTCTCCCCAGCTGTGTAATTGGAATCTATGCAAGGGCCATGTGTGGCCACCCTATGGCAAGGGGGTTTGGAAAATTTTACTTGCAGATACAAGACGGCCAAGAACCTTAACGATGAATGAAAATAAAATCAAGTTTATCTAAGCATTTGGGGGACGGGAAGATGTATAAAAGAGGAGAGAAGGGGGAATTGGAAAGGACAAGAGAAAAGAAGAGGAAAATACAAAAGAAATGTCTGCCCCTCTATTTACAGTATTTAACATACTGCTGGTCTGTCTGCTCCTTCCCATCCAAGTCTGAGTCATTCCTTTTAGCCAGTTTTTGAGAGGAAATAATCATTTCTTCTTTGGACTATGGACTTCTTCTCTTTGAACCTTTAATTGAAATAGCTGTTTCTGCAGAACCCCCTTTCTGCCCCTCAGTCCATATACTCCTGGATCCTGCCCCTGGAATTCCTGTCATCCTTCTGTTCCTTCACTTCAGCCCATGCCCCCAGCCTTTCCTCACACACTGTGTACCTGCCACTTGATACCTACACCTGTCTGCACTGCAAACTTCCTCTCCTTCTTGCCAATGCTTTCACGCTGTGTCAGCTTATGTATGACTCCTTCCTAAGAAGGGAAGGCAGATAGACTGAGAAGACCATTATCTCGATGCCACACCCTAAAGAGGGAGGCAACACTCGTGATAATAAGCCCACTTTAAAGGTGAAGATCCTCCTTATTAAAGTGCCTTGTTATTTTGCCAAGGGATGCATGCATATCCAACATCCAATCAGAGGAAAACAACCAAGTATAGTGTGGGTCATACACAGTCTCCCTTTCCTATAGGTAGATGATTATATAAGACAATTGACTTCGAATCAGTGCAGTATTTTGCAAAATATATGATTTAGCACAGATCTGTGGAAGGTCATTTAGACCCAGCTTTAAAGGTTCTGAAACTGAAAATGGTTTCCATATTTGCAGTAGAGTCCATCTCTTTGTCTACCTCAAACTTCGCCTAAGACCCCTTCACCAGTCAGAGGACATAACTCTTCTCTTCCTGCTCTAAGCGTCAGGCTTTTTGAGCCCAGACTTAATATTATTCTTGCTAATTAATAATCCACTTCATGATTCAGCTCATCTGCACAATAGAAATCTCTAAAAAAATTTGAGCTCAACAAGTCATCAAGCTCGTAGACTTCTCTTTTGAGCTTGGGTTCACTTACCAGAAGTAATTTCCACTGAAGAAAAAGGGGAAATTTGGCTGTAAGATCTATTTGCTATAACGAATGTTAAATGCAGCTTTAAGAGCCAAGCATGATGTTTCAGTGCAGGCATTTAGGGACTATTCCCCTGTTCCTAGGATGGTGCCTAGAAAGTTCAATGTTGACCTTGGAATCTGGGTCAACAGGAGACTGGAGCAGCAAGAGCAGTGTCTTTACTGGACTACCTGTTCTTCTCCACTCCATTATAAGCTCTTCAAGGGTAATAATATTTTATTCAAATTTATTACTCCACTTATTTAAAAAATATTAGAACTCTACTATTTAAACTGTATGAGACCAGCCAGGCGTGGTGGCTCCCATCGGTAATCCCAGCACTTTGGGAGGCCAAGGCAGGAGGATCGCTTGAGCCCAGGAGTTCAAGACCAGTCTGGGCAACATAGTGGGCCCCTATCTCTAAAAGTAAAATAAAATAGAGTTTTATCCACGGGATTTTATAGAAGTCCATTCTCTGATCTAAAGGTAGGAAGACAAGACCGGTTAGTTGAACTAAAATACTTTTAAACCGCTAATGATCATGATTTAACAGAACCTTGTTAAAAATGTATGTTCAAACTCTACTTCCATGCATTTTCTTTTCGTGTTCAATAATATTAGCATTTGAGGAATTGTTTAGCTCTGCAGGGGATATACAATCTTAGTACTGTAAGCTCCATAATTTGTAATTTCTTACCATATAAATATATACTTGCTTCCAGGTGCCGACTTGAAGATTGCTTCCCTGTAAACCCGGACTTGCATCCCAAGCACTTTAAAATTAATGACATACTGTTCCTCTTTCGTACCCCTGAATGTGCAAGGTAACTCAGTACTTACTGAACCAGTAATACTGTCTGGGACTTAGGTGGCTGGTACATTAGGTTGATGCAAAATTAATTATGGTTTTTGCTATTGAAAGTAACAGAGTTTACTTCATCCCAACTTTGAGGGGACACCTAAAAAAAGACATCAGTTGGGTTGACACGTGGCTTTAGCTTTCTTCCCATTACTGTCATTTTGGAGGCGAGGTTCTCCTCAGGGATTTGAAGTGTTGTGTGGTCCCCTCACCATGTCAGCCTCACAGCACCCTTTATCCCAGTAGCAGAGATGGAAAATGCTAACTTGGCCGTACTTTTCGCCAGAATCTAACACTGCTGTGAAACAGAAGGAAGGACTTGCAAGGTAGGTATGGAAGGTCATATGGCCGGAGGTTTCATCCACCATCCACTATAACTGAGCAATTGTCATCCATTTCTGAGAGAGCAGGGGATTTAAGAAAAAGTGTTTTTCCTATTTGCGTGAGAGCCCTGGTTTGCAGGCAACAGACAATGCCACACATAGCTTTGGAGAGAAATCAGAAGCTTCTGTGCTGGTTTGGGGTCACCCAGAGGTCAGCCAGAATGTAACCCCTTCCCTACCCCTTGGCATGAAATTTCATCAAAACTGTTCTGAGAATATTTTGAGGACTTATTCCGTAGACATCTGCACCAGACCTTAAGCCACTTTCAGCCGATTTCAGTGGAGTGCCACAGACTAGGATCCGGTTAGAACTAGACATTGTCAAGCAGGAAGTTAGACAGGCTTGTAAGGTCCTCCCACCGCCACCCTACCCCCTGCCATTTCAGTGTAAGAGCCTCTGGGACTAAATCTGGCCTTTGCAGTGGGATAGCCAAGACTTTTATTTTCTGACCCAGGGAGCAACAAACCTTATTTCCTGAGGTTCCCCAATAGTCTCCACCAATATCATAGTGGTCAACATTTATTACACAAAATATAAGGCATGATTTGTTTCCTGAGTGGCTCAGTATCCACAGATGATGAAAGAAGCAATCAGCTAAAATTAAAGCAGAGAAGCACACCCTTTGAGTATGGCAGAATATCTTAACATTTATCCTTGGGCTTCCCCCCTCCCCTTACAGGAGATCAAGTCAGGATTCCATATGTTCTTCGTCCCAGTGTGAATCCAGCAAAGGTCCACAGAGCAGTAAGGTAAGCAAGACACAGAGAGAGTCTATCTTCCTGTCACAACGTTGGCTCAAAAATAGTGCTATTGCGCATTTGAGCCCCTCCTTTGACAGAAGGTAACAGTGGAAGAATTCTGTGTGTGCATGCATATGTGTAAAAACGCATTGTTTTGCCAAAAAAATGCGCTATCTAAGTTGTTTTTTCAATTTTATATATTTTTCAATTTTTATATATTTTTTCAAAGCTTTATATCTGTGAATAATCAATATACAATCACAAATAAAATAAATCATGCATGTTATTTTGATACTTACAAAGTAATGAAGTAATTTTAGACTATCTCTTTTGCTAAAAAGTACACATGTCACAGGGAGAAGAGACAGCAGGTAATATAATTACATTACAACATGTACTGTAATGCAGTGGTTTTCAAACTGTGTTCTCAGTTTCAATTTTATATGTTTTTATGCTTTACATTTCTAGTTAGAATTGTGTTCGAAGGAAAGTTGTCACTGAAAAAATTGTTTTTAAATCACCAGCATAGTGGAAAGAATAAACTTATATGGCAGCAAAAGTCAGACAGATTGTACTTGAACCCAAGTCCTTCTTTTAATATCTGATTAGCTTTAGAGCTGTCACTTAATCTGAGTTTCTGTTTCTGTTTCAGTAAAAAGGGAATAATAAAGATGAAGTTGCATGGTTGTGAATACAATTAGAGATCATGTCAACCAAGAACCAGGCCTGCATTAGGCATTTTTAATTACTCTCGTTACTATGCTGGTACCTCAACCACTAGACGAATGTTGTGTTATGAATTCTCTATTTCTGGACATGAAAATGTCTGCAATACAATTTTTTTCAAAAAAAATTTTAAGTATAATTTTAAAATTAATGCTTAGAAATGAAAATTCAACTGTCTGGAGAATTTACTCACCCAGTATATCTCATTTTCTTACAATGTCATAGAAATATTTTCTCTTTTCCTCCCATAATTCAGGGAAGCAAGCAAAGCATACATGACAGTGAGGTTAAAGGTCAGTATGAAATCACCTCTCTTCTTTATAATAAAGCAACTCCTTTGCAACAGGGCATTTAGGTGACAGAGTATTTTTATGAATATATATATTCCTCAATATATGAATGCATTATATATATTCATATATATTCATTATATATGTATATATAATACACACACACCCACATACATATACATATATACGTGTGTGTGTGTGTGTGTGTGTGTGTGTGTATATGCAAAGAATATACATATTCTTTTTGGAACCAAATGTTGAGGTGCTATAGGATTCAGTAGCCTAAATGGCAGAATTTTCATTATGATGATGCCTTCTTAAATACTAATTATTGATTTTAAGAATCCAGAATATTACCGAACTTCTTAGTCTCCAGCCATTTTTCTAAAACTTATACTGCATTTATGAACCATTCTGTATGTGTAAGATTTGTGAATAAATACCTTGTGTGAGCTGTTATGTATAGTATAGAAGCTTTTGCAATATGATCAAAATAAGCTTTTTATATTTTTTCAGTGATCCAGGATTCAATTTTTTAATGCTTTTTTTGTCCTTTGCCCCGACTGAAGTTCTCTGCGTTAAAAAAAAAAAAAAAAGAAGAAAAAAAAAATGTGTTGCTTTTGCTATTTTCTTGTCTGCCTTCTGTTTTACATTCCATAAAAATTTGGAATTCCAAGTATTGCAAATTCCATGATAGCTCTTTTTTTTTTTTTTTTTTTTTTTTTTGAGACAGAGTTTCACTGTGTCCCCCAGGCTGGAGTGCAGTGGTGCCATCTCAGCTCACTGCAACCTCTACCTCCCGGGTTCAAGCAATTCTCCTGCCTCAGCCTCCCAAGTAGCTGGGATTACAGGTGCCCACCACCAAACCCAGCTAATTTTTGTATTTTTAGTAGAGACGGGGTTTCACCATGTTGGCCAGGCTGATCTCAACTCCTGACCTCAAGTGATCCACCTGCCTTGGCCTCCCAAAGTGCTGGGATTACAGGCATGAGCCACCGCGCCTGGCCTCATGATAGTTCATTAATTTCTCGAATAGGTGAACAAACAGATGTCACGGTGGGAGAACAACAGCCAGTGGACAAAAAACACCCTGGAAGTGCCAATTTACCAGAAGCCCAGCCGCCTATCCTTGTCACTGCTCATGAGGACGGACACCTCCGCTTGTGGACTCTGGAGGTAATGGAACCCAGCAAGTCTGGGAATAGGAAAGAATGGGAAAGATAAAAAGAATCATTAAATGAATCTTAACGTTCTTCCATATGGCATCCAATTCTAATATTTTTTCAACTTTCTAGCCAAATTGCTGATTTTGCAGCCTGTTTGTTGATAATGCTACCCAAACTTTACGAGAGAAGGGTTTTGTAACTCCAAAGATCAAATCATCAAAACTGCTAACTTAGCTATTTCAAACCGCTCCCTCTTTTTGGAAGCCCTTCTACTTCTCTATCAAACACATTACAGATAGATACCCACACTGGGATAGATACCTGCACACAGATAGATACTCGTATTGAGAGAAGAATGTTCAACCAGTCACGCAAGCCTCACAGTCAGGAATTTCCGGGAAGGCCTTCACCTTTGGCACACTGCTTCAGTCTCATCCCTTATGTCCCTAATAGAAGCAGGAAAGGTGAATCCGGCATGAAGATTTACTAGAAAAATCAGTTGAGTCTGCTTGTAATTCTTTTACTTGGGGGGAAGAGGGCATTAGTTTCTGTTTTCTTTTGTTTTGTTTTTGAGACGGAGTCTCTCTCTGTTGCCCAGGCTGGAGTACAGGGGCATGATCTCGGCTCACCACAACCTCCACCTCCTGGGTTCAAGCAATTCTTCTGCCTAAGACTCCCGAGTAGCTGGGGCTATAGGCAGGTGCCACCACACCTGGCTAATTTTTGTATTTTTAGTAGAGACAGGGTTTCACCATGTTGGGCAGGCTGGTCTCGAACTCCTGACCTCGCGATCCGCCAGCCTCGGCCTCCCAAAGTGCTCGGATTACGGGTGTGAGCCACTGTACCCGGCCGAGGGCATTAGTTTTGATGGGTTCATGCATTCAAAATATTCAAATCTTTCTTTTAAATTGAGCTATGAATATATGCCACTAAATATCTTATTGGATATTTAAATAATATTAGAGGATATTACTTGTGTATTAGAGTAGAAGAATACAAGAACACTGAGATGTTGAGTGTACAATAAGTTCTTAGTTTACCAGACAGTTGAAAGAAGGTATTGCATCGTATTGAGTGTCCTTCAACATTTTACAAAGAAAAATGTCACTTTCATTTACCAGAAGATTGAAAATGATTTAGGGTGGAATTAAGAGGACAGAAGATGATGAAAGGAACGATCCTGAGTAGCCTGAGGACGATGACAATGAAATCCTTAGAAAAGCAGAGGAGGTGACCTCGCTTGTGATAAGGCTCCTTCCTACAGAGAAACTCAGAAAACACAACTGTTTTATGTGGCAGATAATGGGATCCAACAACACAGAACTGCAAGGCTTTCTGCCAGATAAAACTCTAAGTCTACCAGTAGATCCTAACTTATTCGTGAAAACAACCCTGGTTTCAAAATATAAAGTATTCTAACAATAACTTTCCTTGAGATGATCTTGGTATTACAACAATGCCCCCTTTTATTTTTCTAATACAGAAATGAAAGAGTAAAAGAAATAGCAGAAGAGATTATGTCCAAGCAGTCTAAGGAAAGGAGTAGCATATTTGAACTCTTCACAAGCTTTGAAGTTGATGATGTTTATTCTCTAAGCAAGATAATACGTGTGAAAGTCTTTCCCAGGGCTGGCTTATACTGAGCACTGAAAAACAACCTGTTTGAATTTAAACCTCTTAACAATTCTTTGTCTTGCACCAATATTAAAAAATAAAGATTTCTGAAAAGGCAAATATTTCTGTTTAAAACAACTGACATATACTTAAAAGTGTATCTCCCTTCTCAAAAGAATGTCTAAAAAGAAAATATGTCAATGCCTGCTTGAGTTAAATTTAAAAAGAAGAAATAAAAAGAAAATATGTAATTGGAAAGAAAGTCTGAGGAATTACATAAAAAGGGTCATGAGGTATGCAAAAACAACCCCAACTGTACAGACAGTCTATAATACTCAGAGTCTAGATCCTTCTAATTAACAGTTGTTCACACCTTTAGAATATTTAATTTTGAGGAAATAAGTCCGTATGGATAGTTTCAAATGATTTTCATTACGAACAGGGGGATCGTGGTTCAGTAGTAGAGAGAACTCTTGAGATGCATTATTTACATAGAAAAATCAATTTCAATATTAAGATTTTATAAGATTTACTAGCATAGAAAAAGTTTTATTTACATTTTACTTTATTTAGGGAAGGCTACTGAAAGATATGCTACCTTTCACAAAACATTCTGCCATTTCTCTGACATCGCTGTATACTGATTCATGTACGAGGATACTACTGGCTGGAAATGTGGGTGAGTCATTATTACTCTTATATATCCAGCCACAGGCATCTTAATAATGTACATGATACAAAAAATGACTTTAGGAAAAATACATGGTATATATTGAGACAAAAGAGAGACTAAGAGGTATGCTCAAGCCTGAGAAAGTGTTATGAATAGCCTGGTGAATAAATAGAATAAATGAGTGTCAGGAGAACCTGTTTCATTCCTAGCTCTCCATTTAGAGCAAGGCATTGTCTTCTTCTGTGTTTAAAATGAGTATGCGTCTACCCATCTGTGTAGCTTACTTTTTTGGACAAAAAATATAAAGTTTTAATTTTTAACATTGAAAGTGTATGTTTCATTAATCTTAATTATTAAAGGAAGTCGTGCCATAAATTAGAGAAAAAAATGAATGATTTTTTCTCAGTAGGGGACTTTATTTTTTATATTTATTATAATTAATATGGTCAGTCTTACTTCTTTCATCTAACAAAATTCTTTTTTACATTCTTCCTTTATGCTTCTCTTCTGTCATTTGAATTAATCCTAAATTTTCTTTGCTTTCCTCTCTCCTATACTTTGAAAGATTATGTGTGTATGTGAATGCAGATGCATGTGTAAAAAACAGTTTTTTATTTTACTAGCATTTATCTTTAAGTTTTTCAAAACAATTAATCAGTTAGAATTAGAATAAAACAGCATATTTTCAGTTAAAAAGCTTAGCCCCCTTTCACTTTCCCTTTTCTCTATATCTACCCCTTTGCTTATTGTTGTTTTGCTAATGCAATTGTAAGATTTGCATCTAGATTAGATCTGCTTAAATGCTTACATTTCACATTTACTTATTTTTCATACTTAAGTTTTCATATTCTCTTTTATAAACACTTTTCTCATTTCAAAATTTGTTTTAATTTTTTTTTTTTTTCAATTTGAGACAGAGTCTATCTCTGTTGCCCAGACTGGAGTGCAGTAGTGCAATCCTGGCTCACTGCAACCCCCGCCTCCTAGATTCAAGTGATTCTCCTGCCTCAGCCTGCTGACTAGCTGGGATTACAGGCATGTACCACCATGCCCAGCTAATTTTTGTAGTTTTAGTAGAGATGGGGTTTCGCCATGTTGGCCAGGCTGGTCTTGAACTCCTGACCTCAAGTGATCTGCCTGCCTCGGCCTCCCAAAGTGCTGAGATTACAGGCGTGAGCCACCGTGCCAGCCTCAAAATTTATTTCATAAAAAAGTTACAACAAACCATTTCGTACTGTCAACTGAGTCGTCTGGACCTTGTTGAAAATAATGTCTACATTCGTATATAGTATTATAAATAAATTTTAAGGTTTTTTAAAAAGGTATTTAAGGTATTTAAGGTTATCCCTGTTTTTCCTGGAGTTTTTTGGTGTTTGTTTGTTTTTGCTTACCACCAATCCTTTTACATTCTGATATTCTTACACTTCTGATTTTCACTTATCTATCTGTATAATTTATATAGACACTAATTCTTTTTACAGAAAACTTGTAGAGAAAGCTAAGATCAAATTTTGTTTCTTTCTAAAAACAGCCTGCTTATTCTTGCATTAACTTTGCCTACTATGTGGCAAGCCTTTTCTGACAAATACAGAGAATTAAAATTTGAAACTGTCTATAGAATTCCCAGCACGGACCTCTATTAGGGTTAGTCCTCTCTTTGCCTATGCCTAGGATACTTTACTATTATATAGCCCATTCTCATCCTGAAATTTGTGGTTTCTGCTTGTGATCCAAAAAATAGAGTGGGTTCAGGATCCAATCTGTCCTCATCTACATTATAACTAAAGTGGACTGCTCCTAGATTCTGCTATTAGGCTTTCTTTTTCTCTGCCTCAGTAGATGTTAAAAGAATTTCTTTGAAGTCTGCTATCTATTCACTAGATTAAATCGGATATCCTCAGGCATCATTACATCATTAGTTGCCTTTAAAAAAAAAAAAAAAAAAAGACAGAGAGACAAGGTCTGACTGTGGCCCAGGCTGGAGTGCAGTGGTGTGCTCATAGTTCACTGTAACTACCAACTCCTGGGTGCACGTGATCCTTCCACCTCAGCCTCCTGAGTAGCTGAGACTACAGGTGTATGCTTTTTTTTTTTTTTCCCCCTGTAGAGACAGGTCTTACTTCTTTTTCTATTTTCCTAAAGTAGAAGCTTAGATTGTTGATTTTGGATCTTTCTTCCTTTCTAATATATGCACTGAATGCTATAAATTTCCATGTGAGCAATGCTCTCGCTGCATACCACAAATTTTGATAAGTTGCAATTTCACTTTTTTCTTTTTTAATTAAGACAGAGTCTTGCTCTATTGCCCAGGTTGGAGTGCAGTGGCACAATCTCGGCTCACTGCAATCTTCGCCTCCCAAGTTCAAGCAATTTTCCAACCTCAGCCTCCCAAGTAGCTGGGATTACAGGCACCTGATACCATGACTGGCTAATTTTTGTATTTTTAGTAGAGACAGGGTTTCACCATGTTCGCCAGGCTGGTTTCGAACTCCTGACCTCAGGTGATCCACCTACCTCAGCCTCCCAACGTGCTGTGATTACAGGAATGAGCCACCATGCCTGGTCTCACCTTTATTTAATAAAAAATACTTTTAAATTTCCCTTGAGATTTATTCTTTGACCCAAAGAATTTAGAAATATTCTACCTAATCTCCAAGTACTTTGGGATTTTCCAGTTGTCTTTCTGTTACTGGTTTCTACTGGCCTGAAAACATACATTGTATGATGTCTCTTCTTTTAAAGTTGTTCAGGTGTGTTCTGTCGCCCAGAACATGGTCTATCTTGAGGAATGTCTACATGATTTTCAGAAGAATGTGTGTTCTGAATGTGTGTGTATGAAGTAATCCACAGATGTCAATTATATTCAGTTTATCGATGGTGCCATTGATTTTAACTATATTGTTAATGATTTTCTACCTGCTTGACCTGCCCATTTTTGATAGAGGGGTGTTGAAGTCTCCAACTATAATAATGGATTAATCTATTTCAACTTTCTGTCCTATAAGTATGTTGATATCTATTATTAGGGGCATATACATTAAGGATGGTCAAATCTTCTTGGAGAATTGACCCTTTTATCATTAGGTAATGCCCTCTGTTTATCCCTGATAAGTTTTATCACTCTGAAGTCCGCTCTGTCTGAAATTAATACAGCTACACTTGTTTTCTTTTGATTAGTGTTAGCGTGGTATATCTTTTTCTATTCCTTTGCTTTTAATCTATATGTATCCATATTTAAAGTAGGTTTTTTTATACACAACATATAGTTGGGTCATGTTTTTAATTCACTCTGACACTCTCTTTGTTTTAATTGGTGTATTTAGATTGTTGGCATCTAAAGTAATTGATTATTGACACAATTGAATTAGTATCTACCATATTTGTTACTATTCTTAATTTGTTGCCCTGGCTCTTTATTCCTGTTTTTGTCTTCCAGTCTTTTTCTGCCTTTTGAGGTTTTAACTGAGCATTTTGTGTGAATCTATTTTCTCTCCTTTCTTAGCATATTTATTATACTTCCTTTTAAACTTTTTTTTAGTGGTTGCCCTAGAGTTTATAATGTATATTCAAAATTAGCCTGTGCCTATTTTCAAATAACATTATGCCACTTTGTATCTTATAATACCAAAGTATTCCTAATGTCTTTTATCTCCTGTATAATTACTATCATTCATTTCAAGTATTTATGAGTTATAATTATCAAATACATTGTTGCTGTCATTATTTTTAACAAACCATTATCTGGTAGATCAATTAAGATTAACAAAAATAAAAGTTTTTATTTTATCTTCACTTATTCCTTGTCTTATGTTCTTACTTTCTTTATGTAGATCTGAGTTTTTTTTACCTATATCATTTTTCTTTTTTCTGAACTTCTTTTAACACTTCTTGAAAGGCAGGCCTATTAGTGACAAATTCTCTCAATTTTTGTTTGTCTGAGAAAGTCTTTATTTCTCCTTTACTTTTGAAGGTTAATTTTGCAAAGTACAGAATTCTAGGTTGGTCAATTTTTTCTCTCAACATGTTAAATATTTCATTCCACTCTTCTTGCTTGCATTGCTTCTGATAAGAAGTTTGATGTCATTCTTATGTTTGTGCTCATTTTTTTTTCCTCCATGTGGCTTCTTTCAAGACTCTTTTTTATACCTTTGTTTTCCTGCAGTGTAAATAGTTTAAACGTTGAGGTGTAGTCGTTGTTGCTCTTTGATATGTAGTTTTTGAAACTATCATTTAAATTGCAGGCTGAATATCTCTGTAACAGTTTGGATTCTGTTTGGTGGTATATTCATTTCCATTACCCTGATCTCTAAAAGAACTCTAAGTGGGTGAAGCAATCTCATTAAGACTTACCAAGACAGAAACAAAATAATTTCTACACATAAAAATGAATATGGGCCAGGTGCGGAGGCCCATGCCTGTAATCCTAGCACTTCAGGAGGCCAAGGCAGGTGGATCGTCTGAGGTCAGGAGTTCAAGACCAGTCTGTCCAACATGGTGAAACCCTTCTCTACTAAAAATACAAACAAACAAACAAAAATTAGCCGGGCATGGTGGCAGGCATCTGTAATCCCAGCTACTCAGGAGGCTGAGGCAGGAGAATTGCTTGAACTTAAGAGGCAGAGGTTGCAGTGGGCCAAGACCATGCCTTTGCACTCCATCCTGGGCTACAGAGTTAGGCTCTGTCTCAAAAAAAAAATACATAAATAAAAATGAATATGAAATTTCTACTTTCATTTCTGTTTTCTCAGATTCTGTTTTATTCAGCATTATAAATGCCTAAATCAAAATAACTTTTGGATAGTATTGATTCAGATAACATGATATCTAATTAAAGATTCCAATGTTTAAATTTTATACAGAAGGACATGTTATCCTTTGCAATATTAGCTCTTTCCTGGATCCACCTCATGATGAAAAGGTAAGAACTTCAGTTCTCCACTTTAATTTATGAGTCAGCACATATTTATTGAGCATTTTTCTGTGCTAGACACCATAAAGGATAGAAGTAAAAGACTCTCTGTTGTCAAGGCACATACACTGTTGAAATTTGAGCTACATGACAAATAGCAATGGTCTGCTGGTGAAAAAGGATGAAGAAGTGAGTGCGGGAGAGGGAGTATGCCAGCCACTGGTCACTTCTCATCTTCTTCATGTTTTGACTTATTTGTGAGAATTTATATAGCAACCCAGAGTTAGAAAGAGTTCATAGATTATATAGTCCTCCACAGTCAGTTTCTATATCTTATTCTTTATAAGATATTCCATGACCTTCCTTGCAAATCTAGGGCAGAACCATTTAAGAATTTTTTTCTTATTTCTAGTCTAAATTCTCCCTAACATTAAAGCACATTTTATTCTATTTTTTAAAATATTATAGCAAGGAACAGCTATTTTAGCATAGCCCTATTTTTCTTTAACACATCAGATCAAAAGCTAAATATTAGCTTAAATAGATACATTTCATTTTTGGATCACAAGTATTAACAAGGGGTTTATGTTTATTAGGATTTGATTCCTTGCAGAGTGTCTCAGAATAGTTATTGTTTCAAATATTGTTTCATTTGATTAACAGAGTTTTCTTTTTGTTTCAGAGAATCTATTCTAACTCTTTTAAGGTTTCGGTATTCAACTTTAGTTTGACTATCTCCACCTGCAGAGGGTAAATCAGAGAATAGCTTGCCTAGGGGCACGTAGACAGTGATGAAGTCAGGGCCAGGACCAGGGTTCTGCTTGCTAGTCCAATATTCTCTCCGTATATAATACTTATGCTATCAAACGAAAAATAATAAGGTTCAAACAACTTGGGAAACATGAAGTTTCATTTACCAGTAACTATAAATCGCTTATAATCAACGCATGCTGTAAGCTGAACAAAAACAAACTGTATGCTTGAACCATATATAGGTGAAAAGTTATGTAATTGTTTTATCCTACTGTTGATGATTATTATTGTATTATTAATTTCAACAGATAAAATATCATTCAAAGCCTAAAGTTTTGCAAATGGAATTGCTATAAACTAGCAACCGAGATCTTTCAAAATTTAGAGAAAATCTTCAAAACAAAGTTATAGAATATTGAGTTACAATAATAGTAGAAATAATTTTAAAGCATTTTCACAAATTTAAAATTAGGGAATCTTTAGTAACTTATTTTAAGTTCTTTCGTATTCAACTTCATTTCAACCTTTTCTGTACTCAGACAATGGGATCATGCCATTTGTACATGGCTGCCTATTTATAAATATACAACAAAACCATAGAACCTGGCTATAAAATGCCTCATTATTACATAGATCAACATATACCAATGCTTAAACCAGGTCTGGCTATAGATTACAACTGCAGTGAATACCTAAAAGGTCAGTCTAGAAAAAAAGATCAATCTTGTTCTCTCCCGATATTACTGATAAAAAAAGAAGCTCCATGGTATACAGATATTCTAAAAGATAAGATAGTCAAAACCTCTCCACAGAAAGAGAGACCACACATATAATTACATATATACACACATACAGAAAGGACAATCTTAGTTTCTAATTGCAGGTTTCAATCCATTACGGGGTCATGAAATCATTAAATTAGTCGTAACCAGTATTTTTATAAAAATAGAAGAGAATGGAATGCAGTAGAACAGAATAGATCATATTGATGTACATTACACATAGGTGAAGTATCCTTTCATGAAACTTGTTTCAGACACATGTGTAAGTATATGTATATATTCACTGGGTCATGAAGCAAAATGTGTATCTTACTATAAATACAGTCTGTGTTAGAGAACGCCATCCTAAGGCAGAGAAAGAAACCTTGGATGACCAGATATTCTTGAATAGCTTTGAGATAATAAGAAATAGGTCAGGCACAGTGGCTCACACCTGTAATCCTAGCACTTTGGGAGGCTGAGGCAGGCAGATCACAAAGTCAAGAAATTGAGACCATCTTGGCCAACATGGTGAAACCCCGTCTCTACTAAAAATACAAAAAAAAAATTAGCTGGGCATGGTGGCACACGCCTGTAGTCACAGCTACTCAGGAGGCTGAGGCAGGAGAATCACTTGAACCCAGGAGGCAGAGGTTGCAGTGAGCCGAGATCGCGCCACTGCACGGCAGCCTGGCAACAGAGCGAGACTCCGTCTCAAAAGAAAAAAAAAAGAAATGGGAGAGTCCAGATTTTACTTTGGCTCTCTAAAAACCACCAGAGGGAATTCAGTCAGAAGGTCTGCAAATTTAGGAGGAATTGTGCCTAGCCTTTGTTAAAGCCTAAATGAATAGAAGAGTCATAGGAGAACTCTAAACTGCCAGGACTGTCATCACATCACACTTCTAGGTAAATGACCCAGGACAAAGTAAGGTGTTAGTCCAGGCTTATCAGTGATAAAGAGGGAATATATTCACAGGGGGTGTGACTGCAGAGCAAACTCTCCAGTTAACAACTCTAGTTCACACAATTTGGAATGTCTCCCGAGGCCCATGAGAGGCCCTAAACTTGAGTATAACCACACCCTGAAGAAACATAAAAAATCAAGCCTCGTGATTTTTTTCTTTTCTACTCCTGTGACAGATGATTCATGATGTTTTTGAAAGAGAATGAGCTGAGTTTTATTCTTTTCATTAATTACTTATAGCCTATATCTCCTATCCCACACTCCCCCAAAAAGAACAAAACAGCCAGTTCTATCTCTAGACAAAATCTGAACATAGGAAAAGTCTTTTTGCCAATCTCCCCTTTAGCTTTTACCTTCCAGCTCTGTTTCCTTCTATTCTTGATTATATTTACTTTCAGTCCCCCTCCAACCTTCTCCTAAAGCATGTCTTTCCTCTAGTCATCTGCTCATCATCAATTAAATGAATCACTAATTCTCAGTTACATGATAAATTGCCAGAGACATAAGATACTTCCTCTCCCAGGGAGATGTACGAATTAATAAGTCTTTAAAAACAGGACTTCTGGTACCCCAACAAGCAAGAGAAGAGCTAATTGAGGCAAGGACTTAATCATCTAGCACAGATGTCTACATCATCCACTCATAAGCCTCGCTCAATGAAAAATGCTTTTGTTGAAGATTACATTTTGACTAGCATGTACTTACTCCAAGGAATATGCCTTGTTGTTGCTATCTAGAAATTCAAGCAGCTGCTTTCCTGGCGTGCGCATTCTTTGGAAATTATTCAAGTAATCTATGTAGAAGAAAAACAAGTGGTAATTACTGCCTCCATCGATGGCTCAGTAAGGTAGGCCAAGATGGCATCATATTGTGAATTCAGTACTGTGAGCATGAAAGGTAAAGGTTTTAAACTAAAGTTGAAGTCTATAGTTCAAATGCAATCTTGGTAAACTGATTTAAATAAATAAGTAAATAGATGACACAAAAGGACTTTGAAAAGATGGCCACTGATTTGGAGTTCTTTTTCATGACCAAGGAAATGTGATGTCATGTTCATCGATGTTAAAAGGTATCACAAATGCTTTTGATAAAAGTGAAGCTTTTTTGGTAGAATTATTTCAAAGAATTAAGCAAGACAGGTATCTCAGAGAGTTAGATCCAAGTCACAGAGGGGGACTCAGAATCAGAAGTCATAGAAAAGTCATAGAAAAGAGAGCAACTGATGCTGAGAAAACTGGGTAAGCTCATTATTTCATTGACACTGTGATGGATTTTGCAAAGCCTATTGTTTTCAGTTACCTAGATAATGCTAAGTACCTATACACAAAATGCTAAAGACACACACACATACAAAGAGAAAGAAAGGAAATATCATGGCATTTCTAGAAACAAATTTCTACATATTGAAATGTCTTAAAATCATGGTAATGAATTATCCCCTTAAAAGAATGAAGTTAGGTAAGATTAAGAGAGGTAGAGAGGCTTTGAAGTACATTAGAGAATTTCAATGTAATCAAAACAAAAAGGAAGGAATATTTTATGTTGCATAAAAGCTGCTGGACTGAAATTCAAGAGAGCCTAGCTAACTGTGTGGGCTTGAGGCTAGAGAGTTAGACAGACCAAAGTCATACAGTGTCCAGGAGGCACTGATAAGAATGTGGATCTTTGCCCTGAAAGAAATAGCCTCTGCACAGAATTTTACGTGGGGGAGTAATATGACCTGATTTATATTTTTGGAAGGTAATGGGTGGGGAATAGATTGCAGGGCAACAAAAGTGGGAGCAAAGAGATCAGTTTAAAGTCCAGGGTGAATGTAATGGCTTGGATTAGAGGAGCGGTAACAGTCTGGAAATAAGTGGTTTAGATTTGATGATAGCTATCCAGGAGGTAAAATCAAGAAGACACGAACTTTAATTCAAAGGGGAGCTAAGTGATAAATGTCAAGAATGACACCTGGTTTATGCAACTAGGTGAATGTTAGAACCACTCATTAAGCTACAGGGCTCTAAAAGAGGAAAATGTTTAGAATGTGGAAGGATAAAGAGCTTTACAATGTTGAACTCAAGGTGAATCTTTAGGAGTAAGGTCCTATTTGGAGGCAAAAGGTTAGAGTTACTTCCTCTGTAAGAAAGGACATCTGGGCTGAGTGTGGTGGCTCATGCCTGTAATCCCAGCACTTTGGGAGGCCAACGCGGGTGGATCACGAGGTCAGGAGTTGGAGACCAGCCTGACCAACATGGTGAAACCCTGTCTCTACTAAAAATACAAAAATTAGCCGGGCGTGGTGGCACGTGCCTGTAAGCCCAGCTACTTGGGAGGCTGAGGTAGGAGAATCACTTGAACCTGGGAGGTGGAGATTGTAGTGAGCCGAGATCGCATCACTGCACTCCAGTCTGGGCAACAGAGCGAGACTCCATCTCAAAAAAAAAAGAAAGGACATCTGCTGTTTTATTTGCAGGAAAGAGTAAGAACATTAAATGTCATTATTATAGATGTTTTTAACAACTCAGTCCCTTGGTCTCTGCTCCAGTTTATTTTCAGCTGCCTGTAAGCAGAAGTGTTCATTTGAGTTTGTAACATACACACAGACGCACACACACGGCACAACCACATATGTACACGCCACTGTTGTTGTAAGGTATTCCTTGCCTGTCTTGGTCTGTTCCGGCAGCTGTAACAAAATACCTTAGATTGGGTGATTTATAAACAACAGAAATGTATTGCTCACTGTTCTGAAGTCTGGGATGGCCAAGATGAAGGTGCTGGCAGATTCAGAGTCTGCTGAGGGCTTGCTCTCTGCTTCATAAATGACGCCCTCTAGCTGTGTCCTTACATGGCGGAAGAGGCAGACAAGCTTCCTTGGGCCTCTTTTTAAAAGACACTAATTCCATTCGTGAAGGCTGAGTCCTTGTGACCTAAGCATGTCCCATTTCACATCAATATCACCACTTTGGGGATTAAGTTTCAACATATGAATTTGGCAGGGGAGCAAAAACATTCACGCCATAGCACTGCTCACTCCAGTTATCCTTGGCATGGAGAAATTAATTTTATGGTTTCTTACAGTGAAAATCTCCCTAGATACTCAGTTCAAAGCGCCTAGATGCCAGCCATGTCCCTTTGCTAATACTCGCTGCCACTCTCTAAAGACTTAGGCAGTTTCAACGTTCTAAATCTTGTTTGTCAAAAAGATTAGATTTTAAAATATGAAACAAACATAACTGCGGCTGAACTCTGGGATACAGGACGGGTGATCCGTCTTTGGACAAAAGTTCAGGGAGGCAAAGTGGGGCTGGGCTCAAGGTAGCTAAGGTTCTATATCTGAGGCCCAGGAAATCAAGCTGAGAAGCAGGATCAGTTATTTGGGAGAGCTCCATGCATAGCAGGAAACACTGAAACAAGGAGACTACAATCTCTTCAGTCCTGCCTAAAGCAAAATAAATTTAGAATTGTTCTGAAGTTAGTCCCTCACCCTTCTAACTTTTACTATTAAAGGGCTGGTCTATTTCTCTTTGGTAAAGGCTCTGGCCAGGCCACGACATTTTTATAGGGCTGGAAAATTAATACATAGAAGGGATAGAAGATGCTCATGTTAATCAGGACACTGTCAAGTGGCAGAAGTCCCAAATTGATACCTCTGTTTCTGCCTCTTTCTCAGCATCTACCTCTGTGAGGTGGGAGGCTATTCAGACTTTGCAGAATCTACTCTTAGTTTCTTTAGCTTGCTTGCCTCCTCCTCCTTTTAGGTCACTGCTGCAGGGCTCATGATGATTAATTCCATCATTTGCCACTCTGAGGTTGAAATCAAGAAATAGAAGGAAGACCTTCCAAATACTATTTTATGTTCTCATATGGCCTAGGGCACACTCCAGTTAATAATACTCTGTATTACTTTCAACCACATGGGCTATTTAGAGGGACCTCTTGGAATGAAGTGATAGTGAAACAAGGCATGTGGATAACGAGTCACTTCTCTTGCTGTCCTATTTCAGAACTCAGTTGTAAACATTAGCAGGGTATTTGCACAATAGTAGCAGTTGTGGATGGAGGTTGAGGAGAATTTGATAGTAGTAAAAGCATCATGAGATCTCTCCTCTCTGAAGTTCGGTTGATGCTGATTTGAAAAGTAGCCAGCTGAGACACAGCCCATTCTAAGACCTAATTCAACGAATACACTGTTAGTCAACAAGGGTTCTGATTAGCTTGAATGGGCAGTGTTGTTTTCCCAAAAGAAAATAGAAAGAAAGCAAATGTGGTGTACATACACCATGGAATGCTAAGCAGCCATAAAAGAGAACGAGATCATGTCTTTTGCAGGGACATGGATGGAGCTAGAGGCCATTACCCTTAGCAACCAAATGCAGTTTTATTATCTTGAAATAACACTGCCCATTTGTTTTCTAGCTTTGACAAATGGGTGTCATAAGTACAGATTCAAACTAATATTTCCCAAAAAGTTTGCAGACTACAGTCTAACTGATAAAAATGTTGGCCGGAGGCTGGACACAGTGGCTCACACCTATTAATCCCAGCATTTTGGGAGGCCGAGGCGGGTGGATCACAAGGTCAGGAGATCGAGACCATCCTGGCTAACACAGTGAAACCCCATCTCTACTAAAAATACAAAAAAAAAAAAAAAAAAAAGATTAGCCAGGCGTGGTGGTGGGCACCTGTAGTCCCAGCTACTCCGGAGACTGAGGCAGGAGAATGGCGTGAGCCCGGGAGGTGGAGCTTGCAGTGAGCCGAGATTGCGCCACTGCACTCCAGCCTGGGCGACAGAGCGAGACTCCTTCTCAAAAAAAAAAGTTGGCCGGACATGGTGGCTCATGCCTATAATCCCAGCACTTTGGGAGGCCAAGGTGGGCAGATCATGTAAGGTCAGGAGTTCGAGACCAGCCTGGCCAATGTGGTGAAACCCCATCTCTACTAAAAATACAAGAATTAGCCAAGTATGGTGGTGGGCTTCTGTAATCTCAGCTACTCGGGAAGCTGAGGCAGGAGAATCACTCGAACCCAGGAGGCAGAGGTTGCAGTGAGCTGAGATTGTGCCATTGGCACTCCGGCCTGGGTGACAAGAGCAAAACTCCATCTCAAAAAAAAAAAAAAGTTTACATTTTGATTAGCTCCACAGTATTTAATAGACAGGGTGTTGAACTCAAGTAAGAAATCCTTGATGGACCAGCACAAATTTACATAAATGATCTAATGAACAGAATAACTTTGACCGAATTTTCCAGTTACTTTTTCCTCCCTTCCTTTTCCTTCCCTCAGGCTCTGGCATGCCCTCAACGGACATTATTGTGGCTATTTTGGACAGCGAAGGCTCTTTGAATTATCACAGACAAGTGATTTCATTTTGCCTTGTGATGTTACTGAATATCCCATTGAAATAAAAGAAGAAAGCAAGTTCACAGAGAAGCAAAAATATGAATATCCTCTGATATTTGACCGGGAAAAGTAAGATCATTAGCTCTTCTTTAGATAAGTGTACAAGAATCAAACCGTTGAGATGCTGTGGCACTGTCCTTGAGGTGGAGGATTCAAGGCAAGAGGCCCAGAACTTTTCAATAATTTTGTAATCCAGTGGAAGGGAGATGTATTGTTTCTAAACAAAGCTATAATTCATAGTACTTCTGGGAACATCTGATTCTTAAGATAGTAACAGAAGGGCAAATAGGATTTAACCAAAGAAGACCAAAGGTGCAATAACTCAGTGGGGGTAATCTGACCATGCTTAAAGGCACAGGGGAGGAAGGACAGAGCACAGAATGTGAGAGAGAAGCTATTTTCCGCTTTTGCAATCTTCAATCCTGGTTTTAGATGTGGTTAGGCCTTTGTCACAATGGAAGAGTTCAGGACTCTAAGGTTTCAGTATCAGCGGAGCTTAGCCCTAGATGGTGAATGTCAAAATATCTAGCCCTCAGTGGACCAGACCTGCCTGGACTGGTTACACCTCACAGACCAGCACTAAGGGAGCCAAGGAAGATGAGTCCAAATGGAAAGAATCAGAGAGGGATGTCAAAGCTAAAGTCCTTTAGGGAAATCCCAAGTGCACTCAAGGCTGGAAAGACCCAAGGTCATTACCTAATTCAAAAGATGGTAGAAGGGTTCTAAATAGGAATTGAAGCTAAAAATCAGAAGCCACACAGGATTTGGATCAAAGCAGGAACAACTTGAAAACAATCAAGAAGGGTTCCAGGTGATCCCTTCAGAGTGTTCAAGGACTACTTTGGCCGGCCAGTAAGGAGCACTGGAGAAGAGGCTGGCTAAGATGGAAGAGGTGGTGTAGTAAGCCAAGCTTCAAGATGCAGCAAAGTTTACCAAGCAAAGTTGCTCAGTTTTACTTTGGGCAATTGCTTAGCCTTGAATGTTCATATATCCTAGTACTTAAGACAGGATTCCAATTTGTCCATATGTGTCTTCTTCCCTACACTGTGAGTTCCTTGAAGACTAGGACCTTGTTTTATACATCTTTGTATAAAACAGTTCATAGCTGAGTGCTCACCACACAGCAGGCACTCAAAAGACATTTGTGGAACTAATAAAGAATGACTAATGGAGAATATCACAAGCAGAGGGAGCAGATGTGAATGGTAGATCCTGAAGCATGAAAAGGCATGGTATATATGGGACAGCTTTAGCGTAGGACATGTGCTCATGTTATGTTGTTGTTGCTAAATAATATTGGCTTATCTGTAGCAAAATGGGCCTTGTTCTGTAGAATGACTTCATCTCAGGACATAGTATTTCTTGTCTTTTGAAAATGTTAAACAGAAATATCATTCAACCCAGCAATCTCTTTACTTGGTATAAACCCAAAGGAATACAAATCATTCTACCATAAAGATACATGCATGTGTATGTTCATTGCAGCACTATTCACAATAGCAAAGACATGCAATCAACCTAGGTGTGCATCAGTGGTAGACTGGATAAAGAAAGTGTGGTACACATACACCATGAAATACCATGCACCCACAAAAAAAGAATGAGATCATGTCCTTTGCAGGAACGTGAATGGAGCTGGAGGCTATTATCCTTAGCAAACTAATGCAGGAACAGAAAACCTAATACTGCATGTTCTCACTCATAAGTGGGAGCTAAATGATGAGAACACGTGGACACATAGAGGGGAATAACACACACTGGGGCCTACTTGAGGGTGGAGGGTGGGAGGAGGGAGAGGATCAGGAAAAATAACTAACGGGTACTAGACTTAATACCTGGGTGATGAAATATCTGTGTAACAAACCCCCATGACACGAGTTTACCAAAATAACAAACCTGCACATGTACCACTGAACTTAAATAAAAGTTAAAAAAAATAGTTATGACTTTCTAAATATATACATAATTAAGTTTTGACTATAGGGGAAGCTTCCTTGAACTATACAAAAGTCAAGCACTGGTCTTGTAAAAGAGGTTTCCTAGTCCCTAATATACAGTTTCCCCTCCCACTCCCCAAGTGCTATTAGTGAATTTAAATACATGAAATGGCCGGGCACAGTGGCTCAGGCCTGTAATCCCAGCACTTTAGGAGGATGACATGGGCAGATCACTTGAGGTCAGGAGTTCGAGACCAGCCTGGCTAACAGGGCAAAACCCCATCTTTAGTAAAAATATAAAAAGTAGTTGGGCGTGGTGACGTGCACCTGTAATCCCAGCTATTTGAGAGGCTGAGGCACAAGGATCACTTGAACCTGGGAGGTGGAGGTTGCAGTGAGCCAAGACTGCACTACTACACTCCATACTGGGTGACAGAGCGAGACTCTGTCTCAAAAAATATAAAAATAAATAAATAAATAAATGGAATGTTCTGGCTGAGTGGGAGTTGCTGTGGTTTCTTTAGAGGAATATTTGGGAAACCAAGTGGAATAAGAGTTGGGTTCAGAGATATTGTCACTGGGACTGATGCCATAGGAACCAAGAAATGTGGGCACCAGAGGAGGACATAATGGATCTTTGTTTAGTTGGCACAGAATAAAAAGCATGGGTATGTACTTATTCTTGTCTCTATATGCAGATGGAGAAAAATGAGCTCAATGTCTTTGCTTTTCAAACGCACACCTCCCAAGGCCTTTGAAGTGGAACAGGACTTCAAGTTTTTCAGGTCTCTTTCTTCTCCTAAGGTAGCTTAAAAAAAAGAAAAAGAAAAAACAGCAACAACAACAAAAACCTTGCTTTTGTTTTTCTGAATTCAAATATGTCTAGTAATATAACATATTAATTTTTTTACCACAAACCGAGTGGCTTAAGCAATATAAATTAATTATCTTACAATTTTGGAGGCCAAAAGTTCTACATGGGGGCTACACTGAGGTGCCGTCACCTGAGCTGAGTTTCTTTCTGGAGGCTGTAAGAGAGAAGCCCGTATTCCTTAGCTTGTGGCTCCCTTCCTTCATCTTCAAAGCCAGAAATGGACCCGACATGGTGGCTCACCCCTGTAATCTCAGAACTTTGGGAGTCCAAGGTGCGTGGATCCCCTGAGGTCAGGAGTTCGAGACCAGCCTGGTCAACATGGCGAAAAGTAAAAGTAAAAAATCTCTACTAAAAGTAAAAAAATCAGCCAGGCATGGTGACAAGCACCTATAGTCCCAGCTACTCGGGAGGCTGAGGCATGAGAATCGCTTGAACCCAGGAGGCGGAGGTTGCAGTGTGCTGAGATCACACCACTGCACTCCTGCCTGGGTGACAGAGTGAGACTCTGTCTCAAAAAAAAAGAAAAAAAAAAAAAAAGCCAGAAATGTGTCCTCTCTCTGACTATAACTCTCTGACCCAGCAGGAAAAATTCTCTGCTTTTAAATATTTATGTGGGCTGGGCGCAGTGGCCTGTAAACCCATCATGTTGGGAGGTCAAGGTGGAAAGATATCTTGAGTCCAGGAGTTCAAGACCAGTCTAGACAACATAGTGAGACTAGGTCTCTATTAAAAATTTGTTTTAAAAGTAGCTGAGCATGGTGACAGTGCACCTGTGGTCCCAGCTAGTTGGGAGGCTGAGGTGGGAGGATCACTCGAGCTCAGGAATTTGAGGTTACAGTGAGCTATGATCCCACCACTTCACTCTAGCTTGGGCGAAAGAGTGAGACCCTGTCTGGAAAAAAAAAAAAAAAAAAAAAAAAAAAAAGAAAAGAAAAAACAACAAAAGATTAAAGTGATTAGACTTGGCTTACCTAGAGAATATAGCATAATCTCCTTGTCTCAAGGTTCTTAACATTAATCATATCTGCAAAGTCTCTTTTGCCAAGTAAGGCAATATATTCACAAGTTAGGAAGTAGGAGAAAAGGATGTAGACATCTTTGGTAGCTGTTCTTCTACCTTTCACAGACAGACACGTTTTCCTTCAGTGCAGAATTAAGAGATAAAAGTGTACTATTGTTCATTCTATTTCTAATTTTAACACTTCTAGAGAACAGATATAAAATGATTCTTTAGGCTAAGGTCTAGCATTAATTGATTTCCTCAAGGTTTTCCACAAAAGAAACCAAATGAACCTTTCTAAATGTATCTCCCATTACTAACCTACAGTTACCCCACCCTCTACAAATCAAACTAATTACTGTTTCCTGAGCATTCCTCTCTGTCTTCTGCCCTACAATTCAGTTCCCCTGGGATGTCCTTGCCACATCTATAACCTCTTCCATCTGTCCAAGTCCACCCTCTCTTTGTAACACATAGAAAGGTTAGTATACAGGGGCCGGGCACGGTGGCCCGTGCCTGTAATCCCGGCATTTTGGGAGGCCGAGGTGCGTGGATCATGAGGTCAGGAGATTGAGACCATCCTGAGCAACACGGTGAAACCCCATCTCTACTAAAAATATAAAAAATCAGCGGGACGTGGTGGTGTGCACCTACCCCAGCTACTCAGGAGGCTGAGGCAGGAGAATCGCTTGAACCCAGGAGGCGGAGGTTGCAGTGAGCTGAGATGGCACCACTGCACTCCAGCCTGGGTGACAAGAGTGATACTCCATCTCAAAAAATAAAATAAAATAAAAATAAAAAGAATAATTAAAAAAATAACAGAAAAAGGTTACTGTACAGGATATGGAAAGAACTCCTAAAATCAGTGAGGAAAAAAGAGACAATTCAACAAAATGGTTTAAAATAAGGGGCTGGGCAAGATGGCAGAGGGGGACTCCATAGGAGCCCTTCCTCCACAGAAGCCAGATTGACAAATACCAAAAAGTCTGAAAAGATCAAGGGTTGGTGTTTTGTGGCACAGTCAGAACACTAATATGCTGATGGTAGTGGTGTAAATTGGTAGAACCACTGTGGAAAGCAATGTGGCATTATCTAGTAAAGATGAAAACAGGCCTATCCCATTAAATGTATACCTTGGGGAAACTTGAACTTCTCCTTAGGAAACAGGTACCAGGAGGCTCAGAGAAGTGCAGTTTGCAATAGCAACCCCACTGAAAGCAGCCTAAGTGCTCATCAACAGGATAATGGGCAAATAAATTATGGCATATTCGTAAATTGGAATACTATAGGCCTGTGAAAATAAATGAATGAGAGTAACGCTCATCTGTAAGACTGAAGGTTTGAAGCAACCATTGAATGAGCACAATTTTGCACAAGTATATCCATAACAATTTCATTTATGTAACAGTCAAAAACAGGTAAAACGAAACAAAATGTTGTTTGGGCAAGAAGCATGTATTAGGTAAAATTATATAAACAAAAGCAAGATAATTAAAAACGCAAAATTCTGGATTGTCATTTATGTCTGAGGGTAGATGAGCAGGAGTGAGGTGAGGGAGAGCTTCACATACGGAGAAGCTCAAAGTTGGGGGTGTTGTTCCAATTTGTAAAACAGACAGCAGATCCACAAGCGTCCACTGAATGTTCAGTATGTCATTATTTTTTAACAGTATCTACCTCACATTTAATAAATATTTAATCTTCAATTCTTTTCAAATGAAACAATTTTCTAAAGCTTTACCTTTCTGTCCAAATGGAGCTGTGGTACCTTCTTTTCCCTCAAGACAGGGTGATAAGGAGGGAAGCCACAGGATGTGGAGTCTAACAGACTTAGATTTAATTTTAGATAAGTTCCTTCTTTCTTTCCTCATCTGAAAATCCTTCAAAGGGTTTTTGTGAGAATTAAATGAGAAAATACATACTAGGTACATTTTAGTTTCTCAATAAACATTAGTTCCACTTTCACCAAAGGCCCCATGTCTCCCTGCTTCATGCCTCATAACATGTTCTATCATCGTGTTCTACATTAAGATAGAATTATTCCCATCCTGGCTAACTCGGTGAAACCCCGTCTCTACTAAAAACACAAAAAATTAGCCGGGTGTGGTGGCGGGCGCCTGTAGTCCCAGCTACTTGGGAGGCTGAGGCAGGAGAATGGCGTGAACCCGGGAGGTGGAGCTTGCAGTGAGCCAAGATCCTGCCACTGCACTCCAGCCTGGGTGACAGAGCGAGACTCCGTCTCAAAAAAAAAAAAAAAAACAAAGATAGAATTATTCAGCTGGGTGCAGTGGCTCATGCCTGTAATCTCAACACTTTGGGAGGCTGAGACAGGTGGATCACCTGAGGTCAGGAGTTTGAGACCAGCCTGGCCACCATGGTGAAACCTGTCTCTACTACAAACACAAAAATTAGCTGGGCATAGTGGCGGCCGCCTGTAATCCTAGCTACTCGGGAGGCTGAGGCAGGAGAATCCCTTGAACTCAGGAGGCAGAGGTTGTAGTGAGCCGAGGTTGCACCATTGCACTCCAGCCTGGACAACAAGAGCAAAACTCTTTCTCAAGAAAAAAAAAAAAAAAGGAATTATTTGTATAATTACCTCTACTTCCCATCCCTACCACTAAATCATAAGCTTTTTATGAGCAAAGATACATGCATAGCCTGTAACAGATACTCAATTTTGTTGAATAGGCCTAAAATAGTACAACCTAGAAATAAAGACTGGAATTCACTTTTAACATTCTCTTTCAATTTAGAGATAAGAAATCATTTTTTAAGTAACTTAACTGAAACATTAAGTAAATTTGGAGAAATCTTTATAATGGATTTTAGAGCCCTTGAAATGAAATAATTGAATGCCCCACATATCATAAGCTTTACTCTTTTTTTTTTTTTTTTTTTTTGAGACAGAGTCTCACTGTGTTACCCAGGCTGGAGTGCAGTGGTGTGATCTCAGTTCATTGCAACCTCCGCCACCCATGTTCAAGCGATTCTGCTGCCTCAGCCTCCCAAGTAGCTGGGACTACAGGCGCATGCCACCACGCCCAGCTAATTTTTGTATTTTTAGTAGAGACGGGGTTTCACCATGTTGGTCAGGATGGTCTTGATCTTTTGACCTCATGATCTGCCCACCTTGGCCTCCGAAAGCGCTGGGATTCCAGGCATGAGCCACTGTGCCCGGCTGCTTTATTCTCTTTTTACCTCAGTTGGTTGGTAAAACAACAAAAGTTGAATGCTAAAGTTAAATTAAAATGCCTTTCCCTTAGGACTCTGATTTTCACCAGCAGTCTTATTTTGCCCATTCCTTTTCATTCTGAATTATGTAATATTTATCTATTCACTTCTTCTGTTAATTTCTTTTTTGATGTATTGTGACCATGAATGATGATACAGCGGTACTAAACCTTACAATTGAATAGCACCTTACTTTACATATGATTTCATTTGATTCTCATAACGAGGTAACAGGGAACGCCCTTGTCTAAGATCACACATCTAATAAGTGACAGAGTCAGGATTTGAACCCAGGTATTTTACCAGTGATAGGATGTGCCCCTTTCATTAAACATTCATCCCTTTGTTTTGCAGATTCGAAGATATCCCTTGGAAGGTTTTGTGACTGAAAACAGAGAGGCAGGGATTGTTTTTGGCTCTCTGCCTATATACAGGGTGAGTTGGAGTTTCTAGGAGTAGAGGGGTCACAGAACAGTAGGGAATCTGCCATCTCATTCCTGGGCTACCAAGCAAGGTTGGAGAAAATCATACAGTCAAGTGGACCGTTGCCTCTAAAAATGTATCATGTGCAGTCCCAGAAAAGTCTTGGGCTGTGTGTGTCAATGACCGGGTCCCTTATCTCTGCCATACCACATGGTGATTATTTTGAACGTTACTCTGGTGGCTCATCAACTACAGGGTAAAATCCAAATGCCTTTGCTTGGCTTATACAACCTCCAGGATCCACCCTCTTTTTTCACCACCTTCTCCTCATACTCTGCCTATATTCCAACCATATGAAATTACTTTCCATGCCTTAACCATCACTGGTCTCTCCCACACCTCTGAAACTGTGCCTGTGCTGCCCCCCTGCCCAGGATTCATTCATTTCTTGTTTCCCTCCAAATCCCTACTCATCCTTTAAGTCTCTATCCCAGGTAACCTTGGTTAGACAACTAGTTAATTAACCCAAGAAATAATAAGCCAGAGAGCAAATATTTCAAATTAACTTACATCTTAAATGTTACCTTTCCTAAGAACATGTTGTGATAGGTATCACACATAAGCTAACAGATGATGCTAAAGGCTGAACTATCAAGATTTAATAGTGAATTTCTAAAGGGTAGACTGAATGCAGTGTCTCACATCTGTAACCCCGGAATGTTGGGAGGCAGAGGCAAGGAGATTGCTTGAGCCCAGAAATTCGAGACCAGCCTGGGCAACGTAATGGGACCCTGTCTCTATTTTAAAAATAAAAAATAAAATAAAGGTTTAATATTGAGCAACTGGGAAGAAGGGGGCTGTGTATTTTGAAGCAGCTGAGCCTTCTCATTCCTCATCCCAATTCCTGAAATCATATTACAGAAGTCATCACTTTGAGTGTGTCTCACTGACTAATTTATGGCTTCCAGATATCAAGCCCCACTAGTCTGAGATTTCTTCCACTGATTGGTGTAGAAGCCCAAAAGGACTCTTCAGATGGCATTACAGGAAAGAAGAAGGGAGGTCATGTTCAACATGAAAAAGTAAGTTAGTACTAATTCCACAGTTAACTCCAATTTCAGTGTATCCTATTTCTGGTTTTTTTTTTTTTTTTAATATGTCTCTGCTTTCAGAAACATTCTGAACCTAAAATCATTTCAGTTCATAATTTTTTTTTTTGAGGCGGAGTTTCACTCTTGTTGCCCAGGCTGGAGTGCAGTGGCACGAACTCAGCTCACCGCAACCTCCGCCTCCCAGGTTCAAGCGATTCTTCTGCCTCAGCCTCCCAAGTAGCTGGGATTACAGGCATGTGCCACTGTGTCCGGCTAATTTTGTATTTTTTTTAGTAGAGACGGGGTTTTTCCATGTTGGTCAGGCTGGTCTCGAACTCCTGACCTCAGGTGATCCACCCACCTCAGCCTCCCAAAGTGTTGCGATTACAGGCGTGAGGCACTGATCCCAGCCTCAGTTCATACTTTTTATGAATATTCCAGATGTGTGTGTTTTAGCTCAGTGAGATGAAAATCATGAATTTTCTGGACATAGAGAGAGAGAAAAATCAAATAAGATCAATAAGCCTCAGCTAATGAAGCTTATCTAGAGCTTTATGACTGAAATTCACCGAGCTGTTCTAGAAACCAGGAGATTTGACATGACATAGAGGAGGGCTGTGTAAGCATCCCTGCGTCTTAATTTGGTTGCACCTACAGAGTAAAGCCATGACATTGATCAGTTTCTGTCTGAGCTGCAAGAATTTCTCTGAAGTATTAATAAAAATAACGAACATGCAGTGCTTTATAGTTTGCAGTGATTTCATAAATGATTTATTTGATTTTCACAGTAAGTACAAAGAAAATATTATACTCTCTTAGAGCTGGGAAAAAATGGAGTCTAAAGTAAGGTCAAGTGCCTTACCAAAGATCACATACAAA
This sequence comes from Macaca nemestrina, assembly GCF_043159975.1. Lineage (NCBI taxonomy): Eukaryota > Metazoa > Chordata > Mammalia > Primates > Cercopithecidae > Macaca > Macaca nemestrina. Next base: position 7,380,611 of record NC_092125.1, on the reverse strand, counting down.
TGAAGTGATAAGCTGAGATCCACTTTTGACTCCAAATTCCATGCTCATTCAATTAAACCATGATAGCCTACACTGCTATCACTATATAACCTATCACTCTTCTACTAGTTCTAGAAGCTTTCAGGGGCCTAACTTAACCCGTGGCCATTTATCCAGTCTTTAAAATAGATCAAACATTAGGAGGAAGATATAGCACATTGTAATTTCTTATAAGTCTCCTTTCTATGAAGTCAGATTAAAATTAAAAAGGAGTTGGCCTTTATTGATTGTGCCTAATTCAGTAATAGATAAATACTGATAACAACAACAATGATATTCAAAGCTGCTTTGTTTAATATTGAAAATTTGCCATAATATTGTTAGCTTGTGCACTTAAGGAGAATATGAATAATTTCTGTTAATCAACTCTGACAATTATTTGAGTAAGAATTTTTGGTATTAGAAGAGTTTTCTGGTAAAAAAAAAATATCATTTACTTTTAATCGTTTTATGTAACTGATGAAACACAGTTGTATAAATAATCCAAAACCTTGTCTAGAGACGTGGAAATGAAAAAAAAAAATCCAAAACTAAAAGGTAATAAAGAAAGTATTTGTATTTTTTTCCTGCACGACTCTGTGAATATATGCATTATGTTTTATAATTCATGTATTTTATGCCTATTTGCACTCTTAAATTTTATCTCATCTGATGTTATATAATTTACATTCTTTAAGTAAATACTAAGTGACAGAAAGAAGATGGCTAAATATGTCTTAGGTACTGGGGGAAAACAATATGGAATTAAAAATTATTCACAGTTAATCTACATGAAGACTAATCTACACTCCAATAACCAGAGTTTGACTCTACTATAATCAATTTTATTAGAGATAACAAAGAATGATAAATTATCCAAACATAAAGACATTTTTAAGATGTCTAATAACCTGATGTTTTGACAGATCCTTTATTTTCTCTTAATCACTCTGACAGATTGTTGATCACGCCGGAAAGACAAAAGGAATAGATGTCTGCCTTTGGTTATAGAAAATAGATGCCTTAATTTGCTTACATTGAAAAATCCTCACATAAAACTCTCTTCAGGTTTACTAAAGGAAATAGTCAAGTCCGGGCGTCAAAATTGGTTTCCAATATAAAATTAAGACCCTGTTAAAAATTGTGCACTTAGTAAGATGACAAAATCTGGAAACTGGGATGGATTGAAGCACCACTATGCTACCTGTCTATAATTTTAGAACTCCAAAGAGCCTAAATGGAAAAATAAGGGATGAAATAAAACCAATAGTTAGACACCAAATGCCTATTTTCATAAAAACACTTCCAAAATTGTGGGCATAAAACGACCCCAGAAATTTAGGCGGAGAAATTTCACTTCAATGAAACAAATATTTATGGAACACCTTAAAATATTCATCATGTCCCCTGCACTGTTCCGAGCACCAGGAATCCATTTATAGATTAAGGAACTTAAAGTACAGTTGGAAGAAAGTCCTTTGAGTAAAAGGTTCAATAACAGATATCTTAGTCTCTTTTGACTTATTATTTTTAAATATAGAAATGCTAATTCTGAATGTGAACTTCTTTAAATCATGTATACATCTCTTTAGAATTAAACAACACATTATAAAATATTAATCATGGTACAACAAAAGATAAATCAGAACATGAGTTTATATTTCCTTTTCCGTCTAAATGTAGGAAGAGAAGGGAAGAAAGTGAACTTTGGAAAGTGTAACCCATTTTCAAAATTGTGGAAACATGTCCAATCATGCAAAAATGGCTAAGTGAAAGATGGTATATGTGATAACATACTCCATAGTTTTTCCAAAGTATTTAATGACAAGCCAGGCACAATGGCTCATGCCTGTAATCCCAGCACTTTGGGAGGCTGAGGCAGTTGGATTGATTGAATCCAGGAGTTTGAGATCACTCTCGGAAACATAGTGAGACCTTGTCTCTCCAGAAAAAGAAATACAAAAATTAGCCAGGTGTGGTGGTGTGCACCTGTAGTCCCAGCTACTTGGGAGGCTGAGGTGAGAAGATCACTTGAGCCTGGAAAGTGACCGTTGCAGTGAGCCAAGATCGTGCCAAAGCATTTCAGCCTGGGTGACAGAACAAAACTCTGTCTCAAAAAAAAAAAAAAAAAAAAAGTATTTAATAACAGATAAATTCTCAAAATTTTATTTTAGGTGAAAAGAATATATAAACCGTAACTCAGTAATATTTCTAACGATAACAGCAAACCTTTGTTTTCAAATCAATGTTGCCCAGTATGATACTGTGCACTTGCTATGCCCTCTTTCATTTCATCTTTGCAATAACACTTTGAGATAGTTGCAATGATCATCCTCCTGTTACAATTAAGAAAACTGAAACACAGAGGATAAGTGATTCCTCTGAGATTCCAAAAGAAGCAAGTCATAGAGCTGGGATAAACTCAGTCACTTAACTTCAGAGCCTGGACACTTAAATGCAATGCAGTATAATTCAGAGATGGGTGAGCTGCTAGGTCTCTCCTGGTCAGAATAACCTTATGAGAATTAACAATTAATGAACATTAGAGAGCCCCACCCTTCCCATCTTTTTCAGTCTCCTCACTGATTTAATTTTTTTCACAACTCTGATCACTACATGACATTATATCATATAAAAATTCATTTTTTCCAAAAGTATGTTTCATACAGCTTCATTGTTCCCCTAAAAAGTCATTTTTATTGCCTTTATCCCACTAGAATGTAAGATCCACGAAGGCAGAAACTTTGCCTGACTTACTCTCTGCTGCAGTGCCAATGTCTAGAACATAAGAGACACTGCAGAAACATTTGCTGAATGAAATAGTGGATTAGGGTTTTTTTTTTTAGACGCAGTCTCGCTCTGTCGCCCAGGCTGGAGTGCAGTGGCGCGATCTCGGCTCACTGCAAGCTCTGCCTCCCGGGTTCACGCCATTCTCCTGCCTCAGCCTCCCGAGTAGCTGGGACTACAGGCGTGAATTAGCTTTCAAAACAAGTAGAAAAAGAAAAAGAGAAAATAAAAGAAAGATCTGTGCAGCCTGAGAAGTTCCCTCTGCTGGGGTTTAGCAGGTTGATCAGGGAGCTAAGCCTCCTACCTTGTCTGTGGGAGAAAGAGGAGTAGTCATGTGACCTGTTAATGTTCAAGCTTAAAGGATCCTACTGTAAGTGTTTGTGTGCTGGTCCCATCAGCCCCCGTCATGTGGTCCTGGCAGTCCTGTTTGGCCTGCAGGAAGTGCCTGTTGTTTCATCTCAGAATGGCTGCCTCTAGGATGCTTGAGTTGCTGTTTATTAACCTGGGCCCTGTAAGTGGTTGAATATTGACCTTAGGAGCTCACTCTTCTCCCTTTCCTTATAACTCTCTACGTCTCCTCTTCCCTTTTTCTTCTTTCTTTCTTCTTCCCCATCATAGACCATAAAATCAAATTAACATGTATTAGGAATATTGGTTGAACATTACTGATATGAATTTTTAAACCAAATTAGTTTAAATTTTATACCTATTTCTTCCAAAAATAATCAATGCAAAACAAACTTTTATTAGCTGGATGCGGTGACACATGCCTGTGGTCCCAGTTACTTGGGAGGTTAAGATGGGAGGACTGCTTGAGCCCAGGGGTTGAGGCTGCAGTGAGCTGTGATGGTGCCACTGCACTCCAGCCTGGGTGACAGAGCAAGACCCTGTCTCAGAACAAAGTAGAACACAACAAAAACCAACCTTTTAGTCCTCATTTGTGTGACTGATAATTACTTGATTTTATTTTCCTACGAGCCAATGGACTCTGATGTTATTAATCTACAATATTAATTATTAATTGTGCTTGCTTCGGCAGGACATACACAATATTAATTATTAATTAACCAAGTCTTGTTTTGTTGTGACCCAACCCCTTCCACACTGCAGCTGCGTCCCAGAATGGTTAACTGTCCAGTTAAGTAGCTCTTCAGCTTCGGCTTGTCCACCGCATCCTTCAGGAGCCCCACCTCCTACTTTTAACACACTTTCATCCTGAAGTCCCCTAGGATTGTTAAGTAAATAACTATTCATTTTTTTCTAGGAGGATTAAAATCTCTATGTAAATAAGCAATACGACTTGGCTCTGGAAAACTGTGTTTGTCGGTACAATGCCAGTTACTAACTGACATGCTCTTTATTTCACAGGTATCACGAAGAAGAAGTTTGAAAAAAAATTTAGTTCCACAAATAAATCTGGCTTCTTCCTTCTTCCCAGCTATACCCAAGTAAGAAGAAAAAATCAGAAATGGCTGCTGCACATAAAATGGCAACGTTTGGATGATACCTTCTCTTTATTTCAGGATGAGAGGGAGAAACCAGCAGACACTATCTGCTGTCATTTCTGGTGTCATTCACCAGTCATTTCTGGTGTCAGGCCATCCTACTGATGGGGAAGATTCTTTAGGGAGTTCTGGTGACCTGAATACCAAGCAAGGAGCAAGCAGCCAGAAGTTTAGGCAGTGTTTCTCATTTACTATCAGCAGACTGACACATAAGAAAACAAATGAAATCAACCGCATTGGTAGGTCTAAAATCATATGCTTATCAATGTTTAGCTTTCCACTTCCTCCCACCGGTCACCTTACTCCAGAGCCAGAATGACTGTCAGGACATGTGCAGTAAGACGCACTTTCAGGTCATGCTATGTGTTGTGCCAAGAGAATGATTATTAAAAAGAAAAATACGCCAGTCAGATCTCTAGATGTTTGTCTTCTTCAAACATTATCTTCAAACATCATTTAGAGAAATATTATCTGGAAGAAAATGTCCTAAGTTTATTCACACGTAGTCCAGACATGACTCCAGATAAATATAAAAGGCGGCAAAGAAAGGAAGAAAAATGGGTCAAGAAATAGAGAAAGCATAGTAACATGGTAGATTTAACCTTAAATATATCAATAATTATGAAACCTTTAATACGTTAAGTATGCAAATTTAAAAGGTTGCCAGAATGGATTAAAACACAAAATCCCAACTAAATGTTGTTTATAATAAACACATTTAACATACAAGGACACCAAAATCTTAAAAGAATGAAAAAAGATAGATGATGCAAAATCTAACCTAAGAAAATCAATATAGTCATATTAATATTAAAATACACTTTAAGAAAATAAAGTAAACAAGAGTCTTTATAACAGTTTTATTAATAATAACTCAAAATTGGAAAAGGACTAGCTTCCACAACAGAAGAATGACTAAACAAACTATGGTAGGGTAGGACAACGGAATCCTCAGCAATTAAAAGGAATAAAATGCTAATGCATGCATTAACATAGACCAATCTCAAGAATATGTTAAGTCAAAAGAACTTTTCAGAAAGAATACATGTTGTATGATTCCATGTTTATAAAATTCTACAACAGGGAAGACTAATATTCAGTTTAAAAAATTAAAACAATGCTGGCCTCTGGGAGAGAGGGCAAATGTCACAGACAGATTTAGAGATTTAGAAGGGGTACGAAAGAACTTTCTGGGTTGAATGGTAATGTTCTTCATTTTAATAATGTTTGGGTTATACAGCTAGGTGTGCATTTCAAAATTTATTGAATGATATTTCCGCATTTCATTGTATGTGAATTTTTTCAAAAAATTAAGAGCTGTAAACTAATATTCTCATTGATATGCATGCTAATAGGATTACTAGTGTCTTCAACTTACTTTGAAATGAATCAAAAAAATAAGATGAACTAATGGATAGAGGGATGGGCTGATAGATGGATATGTGTTAGAGCATATCTAAAACCACATTAATTATGGAATCTAGGTGATGGGAATATAGGTATTCATTATGGAATTCTCTGTTTTCATTTTTTCCATATTAAAAGAGAGGAGGGGAAAAAGTCTAATGAAGAAATCAATATAACATTTTAGAGAAAACTTTGAGGAATTCTATCTAAATGCAAAGGTATATTTATGTTCATGGCTTTGAGGATTCAATATTGTAAAGATGTAAGTTCTTTCTATACTAGTCATGTATTGGTGCATAACAATCAAAAAAATTGAGTGGCTTGAAACAGCAATCATTTATTTGCTCATAACTCTGTGGGTTAGCAATTTGGGTTGGCCCCACCTGGGCATTTCTTCTGGTCTCATCTGGTGCCACTCACACAACTGCAGTGAGTGTCTAAATGGTCTAAGATGGCCTCCTTGTGTTCGATGCTGACTGCTGACTGGACTTCTCTTTCTGTGTGATCTCTCCTCTCCAAAGAGCCAAGGGGCCAGATTACAGTGCTCGCACCTGTAATTCCAGAACTTGGGGAGGCTGTAGTGGAAGGATCACTCGAGCTCAGAAGTTTGAGACCAGCCTAGGCAACATAGCAAAACTCTGTCTCTACAGTAAATACACAAATTACCCTGGTGTTGTGGCACAGGCCTATAGTTCCAGCTGCTGGAGATGCTGAGGTGGGAGGATCACTTGGGCCTGGGGTGTCAAGGCTGCAGTGAGCTGAGATTGCACCACTGCATACCAGCCTGAGTGAGTCAGCGAAACCCTGTCTCAAACACAAAACAAAAACACAAAGAGGCGAGACCACAGTTCTTCACATAATGATCTGATGGTTTCAAGAAGGTAAAAACAGAAGCAACAATATCTCTTGAACCACTGAGTACAAAAGAAAGATAGGTTAATTGAATTATATTACAGTTTAAAATTCCTGTTTACCAAAGAGAGACTATTAAGAAAGAAAAAAGGCAAGCTGTAGAATGGCAGAGATTTTTGTTACGTGTAACAAAGAAAGGACTTATATCTAAAATATATAAAGAACTCCAACAAATCAATAAGAAAAATCAAGGCAATCCACTAGGATAGGCAAAAAAAAACCAAAAAACAAAAAACAAAAAACATGAACTGACACTTCAGAGAAGAGGCTATACAAATAGCCAATACATGTATTAAAAAGTGCTCAACTTTCTTAACAATAATCAAGGTAATGCTAATCAGAACCATATTAGATTAAATAATCAACGAAAAACAAAAACAAACTCCTGGGACTAATAATCAATTATACCCAAGGTTGTAGGATACAAGATTAATACGCAAAAGTCAATTGCTTCCCTATTTACCAGCAATGAACACGTGGAATTGAAATTAAAAACACGATACTTAGGCAAAAACCTAACAAAATATGTAGAAGAACTATATGAGGAAAACCCCAAAACTCTGATGAAAGAAATCAAGTAACTAAATAAAGGAGAAATAGTCCATGTTCATGGGTAAGAAGATTCAATATCATCAAGATGTCAGTTTTTCCCAACTTGATCTAAAAATTCAATGCAATCCCAACCAAAACTCCAGAAAATTACTCTAGGGATATTGAGAAACTGGTTCTAAAGCTAATATGGAGAAGGAAAAGACACAGAATAGAAAACACAATATTGAAGAAGAAGAAAGAAGTTGGGGGACTGATATCAAGACTTAGTATAAAGCTATCATGATCAAGACAGTGTGGTACTGGCAACAGACTTAAGAAATAGATCAGGCCGGGCACGGTGGCTCACGCCTGTAATCCCAGCATTTTGAGAGGCCGAGGCCAAGACGGGCGGATCACGAGGTCAGGAGATCGAGACCATCCTGGCTAACATGGTAAAACCCCATCTCTACTAAAAACACAAAAATTAGCCGGGCACGGTGGCGGGCACCTGTAGTCCCAGCTACACAGGAGGCTGAGGCAGGAGAATGGCGTGAACCCGGGAGGCAGAGCTTGCAGTGAGTGGAGATCGCGCCACTGCACTCCAGCCTGGGGGACAGAGACTCCGTCTCAAAAAAAAAAAAAAAAGAAATAGATCAATGGGACAGAATAGAGAGCCCAGAACCAGACCCACATAAATACAGTCAACTGATCTTTGACAAAGAAGCAAAGATAACACAATGGAGAAAAAGATAGACTTCCACACATAGTGCTGGAACAACTGGACATCCACGCGCAAAAAATGAATTCAGATGCAACCTTACATCCTTCCCAAAAATTAGCTCAAAATGGATTATAAGCCTAATTGTAAGATGTAAAACTGTAAAACTCCTAGAAGGTAACAGGAGAAATTTTAAATTTCCTTCAATTTGATAATGATGTTTTAGATACAACACCAAAGACACAATCTATGAAATAAGGAATTGATAAACCGTACCTCATAAATAGATTCTTTTTTTTTTTTTTTGGAGACAGAGTCTTGCTGTGTCGCCTGGCTGGAGTGCAATAGCACCATCTCGGCTCACTGCAACCTCCACTTCCTGGATTCAAGCAATTCTTGTGCCTCAGCCTCCTAAGTAGCTGGGACTATAGACGTATGCCACCACACCCTGCTACTTCTTTGCATTTTAGTAGAGACAGGGTTTCGCCACGTTGCCCAGGCTGGTCTCAAACTCCTGAGCTCAGGCAATCTGTCTGCCTTGGCCTCCCAAAGTGCTAGGATTATAGGCATAAGCCACCATGCCTGGCTTTGTAAACTGCACTTCATTAAGATTAAAATTATCTGCTCTGTAAGAGACACTGTCAAGAGAACGAAAAGACAAGACAAAGACTGGGAGAAAATATTTGCAAAAGACACTTCTGATAAAGAACTGTTATGTAATATACAAGAAGAACTATTAAAACTCCACAGTGCCAGTCATGGTGGCTTAGGCCTGTAATCCCAGCACTTTGGGAGGCCAACATGGATGGATCACTTAAGGCCAGGAGTTTGAGACCAGCCTGGCCAACATGGTGACCCTATCTCTACTAAAAATACAAAAATTACCAGTTATGGTGACACATGCCTGTAGTCCCAGCTACTCGGCAGGCTGAGGCAGGAGAACTACTTGAATCTGGAAGACACAGGCTGCAGTGACAGTGAGCCAAGATTGCACTGCTGCACTCCAGCTTGGGTAACCAAGCAAGACTCTGTCTCAAAATAAATACATATAAATAATATAATTCTACAGTGTGCTTGGCATGGTGGCTCACACCTGTAATCTCAGCACTTTGGGAGGCCAAGGTGGGCAGCTCACCTGAGGTCAAGTGTTCAAATCTAGCCTGGTCAACATGGTGAAACCCCATCTCTCCTAAAAATACAAAAATTAGCCAGGCATGGTGGTGCATCCCTGTAGTCTCAGCTACTTGGGAGGCTGAGGCAGGAGAATCACTTGAACCTGGGAGGCGGAGGTTGCAGTGGCAGTGAGCTGAGATCGCACTACTGCATTCCAGCCTGGGTGACAGAGTTAGACTCCATCTCAAAACAGACAAACAAAAAACCCAACAGTAAGAAAACAAACAACTCAATTTTAAAATGAGCCAAAGACTTTAACAGACATCTCATCAAGGAAGATATACGGTTGGCAAACGAGCAAATGAAAAGATGCTCAACATCGTATGTCATCAATGAAATAATAATTAAAACAATGAGATAGCATTATACATGTATTGGAAGGACCAAAATCCAGAACACTGATACCACCAAATGCTAGTGGGGATGTAAAGCAACAAGAACTCTGATTCATTGCTGCCGGGAACGCAAAATGGTACAACCACTTTGGAAGACGATTTGGCAGTTTTTTAGAAAACTAAACATACTCTCACCACATGATACAGCAATTACACTTCTTGTTATTTACCCAAAAGAGCTGAAAACTTATGCCCACACAAAAACCTGCATGTTGATGTTTATAGCAGCTTTATCCATAACTGCCATAATTTGGAAGCAACGAAAATGTCCTTCAGTAGGTGAACAGATAAACCAGTACAACCAGACAATGAAATATTATTCTCCACTAAAAATAAATGAACTATCAAGCCATAAAAAGATAGGAGGAAATGTAAATGCATATAAGTAAGTGAAAGAAGCCACTCTGAAAAGGCTGCACGCTGTATGATTCCAACTATCTGGCATTCTGGAAAAGGCAAAAGTATGGAAACAGTCAAAAGATCAAGGGTAGCCAGAAGTCAGGGAGTGAGGGAGTGACGAACAGCTGAAGCACAGATTGTTAGGGCAGTGAAACTACTCTGCATCATGCTACAATGGTGAATACAAATATTTCATACATGTCCAAATTCAGAATGTACAACACCAAGTGTGAACCTCAACATAGAGACTATGGACTTTGGATAATAAAGACGTGTCAGTGTAGGTTCATCACTTGGAACAAATGTATCACTCTGGTAGAAGATGCTGATATTGGGAAAGGCTACGCACTAAAATTGTTCTAAAAAATAAAGTCTGTTAAAAAAAATAACTACACACACACACACACACACACACACACACACACACACACACTACCACTACAAAACCCTCAGAATTATTTAAAAGGACAAACAATACCAAATGTCAGCAAGGATGTGCAACAACAGCAATTCTTGTGTACTTCTGGCGGACCTGTAAATTGGTTGAGTCATTTTGGGAAACAATTTGATATTATCTACTAACATTGTCAAACAAACATTCTGCGACTCAGCAGTTCCACTCCTAGGTGTATATCTAACAGAAATATGTGCACATGTATACCAAGAGACATGTAAGAGAATGTTTCTAGCTACATTATTCACAACAGCTCAGAACTGGAAACAATCTCAATGTCCACCAGCTGTGGAATGGCTAAACAACTCTTGGTATATTCATATTACAGAATACAATAAAAATGAATAAATTAATTATGCATAAAAATGGGTAAATCTCAAAAATACCGTGTTGAACAGAACGCAGACACAAATTAACCCAAGCTAAAGGATTCCACTTAAATTTTTTAAAAAATAGAAAACTAAACTAAAGTGTTTAGGAATAAATAATTATGCATTGTGAAAGAAAGAAAAGGAAAGAAAAGAGAAGGAAGGAAGGAAGAAAAGAAAAGAGAGAGAAGATGGGGGGAGAGAGGGAGGGGGAGAGAGAAAGAAAGAGAGAGAGAAAGGAAGGAATGAAGGTAAGGAATGAAGGGAGGGAAGGAAGGAAGGAAGGAAGGAAGGAAGGAAGGAAGGAAGGAAGGAAGGAAGGAAGGAAGGAAGGAAGGAAGGAAGGAAGGAGAGAGATGGACGAAACCACAAGGAAGTGGTTTCCATAAGAACTGGGATAAGGCCAGGCGCAGTGGCTCACGCCTGTAATCCCAGCACCTTGGGAGGCTGAGGTGCGTGGATCACCCGTCAGGAGTTCGAGACCAGCCTGGCCAATGTGGTGAAACCCCATCTCTACTAAAAACACAAAAATTAGCCAGACATGGTGTCAGGTGCCTGTAATCCCAGGCTGAGGCAGGAGAATCACTTGAACCTGGGAGGCGGAGGTTGCAGTGAGCCGAGATTGCACCATTGCACTCCAGCCTGGGCGACAAGAGTGAAATGCTGTCTCAAAAAATAATAATAATAATAATAAATAAGAATTGGGATAGTGGTTTTCTTTTCAGCAGAAGGAAAGTGTAGTTATTGGGAGGTGGTATGGTAGATTTGTACTGTGTCAACTTAGCTTAGCTGTAACTAACTACTTTATCCAGAATTTTCTTCCATGTAATTCTAAGTTAGCATAGGCTACCTGAACCTGGGTATAACACAGAAGGCAGAAGTGAAACAGCAGCTGTATGTTTTTGTGCACAAAAGGCAGGTGCAAAGTACTACTGCATTTAGTGGATGTTGTCCCCGATTTCCTGAATCACCTGGGAATGAGGCAATCCCTGCTCTTACAACTACCCCAGACCTTCTTCTCTAGCTTTTCCAACTTCTGGGCCAGATTGCCTGCCCTGATTTCAGAGCCAGCATAAGACCCAGAAGCAACAGCTGTATATAAACTGTTCACCAAGCCACCACGATTGTGTAAGGTGAAACTCTCTTAAGAAATCCCACATTCTGTAGCAGCCCTCACTGTTTCCTCTGATGGAAACTGACTGATAAACAAGGGGCATGGAAGAGGCCTCCTGGCCACGGGGAACATTCTATTTCTTGACTTGCTGATGGCTACAGTGATGTTCCCTTGGTGATGATAAATTAAGCTTTGCATCTATGTTTTGTTCCAATTATCTGTAGCTATGCTATATTTACCAATGAAAGTTTTAAAAAAAACCCTCAAAACTACATGTTACAGCATTAAAAATAGAACGAAACGGCTCTCATGACCTGATGTTTAGAATTACTGCATGTTGTACCTTTAAAAAAATAGACTAGTTTCTCTTATTAATTTTGTGTTTTATTTCTAAATAATGAGCTACAAGAGAAGGATGAAGGCTGCCAAAGAGTGACTTGGTGATGTCCTAAACTGGACTGGTTTGGGGCCAGGCAAAAAATGTCATGTGACATTTCATTCCTCTTGGCATTTGAGTGGTACTTAGTACACAGTCGTGAAGATTAAATGAGTTAATAAATAAAAAAATGCTCGGTGCCCTACCCATAGGAAGCACTAGTCACGTGCTTGCCATTATCATTATTCTTAACGTTGTTGTTAGTATTATGTCCTCTTGCATCAATAGATAAGAAAAACATAAGAATTGTATAGATTCTGCATATCAACTAAGGCAATGATCCTCAAATAGCTGAACACTGCAATCACGAGGGGAAATTTCACAAAATCACATTTCCTGTGTGTTGGCGGGGAGGGGGTGAGGGGATGCACAGAATAATTTCTCCCAAATATGTCCACATCTAATCCCCAGAATATGTGCATGTGTTACCTTACATGGAAGAGGGGGCTTTGCAGATGTGGTTAAATTAAGGATTTTGAGGTGGGGAGATTATCCTGGATGAGTCAGGTGAGCCCAAGGCAATCCCAAAAGTGTAAGAAGGAGGAGAGAGAGTTAAAGTCAAATAGAGATTTGGTGACGGAAGGAAGGGTTGGAGTGAGGTGCTTTGAAGCTAGAAGAAACCACACAGGAATGTAGGCTTCCTCTAAAGCTGGAAAAGCAAGAAAACAGATTCTCCCTGGGGCCTCCAGCAGGAACACGGTCTGGCCCACACCTTGCATTTACCCCCGAGACACTTATTTCAGACTTCTGGCCTCAAGAATTCTAGGATAATAAGTTCATGTTGTGTTAAGCCATTAAGATTGTGTTAATTTTTAATAGCAGCAGGAAAAAACTAATGGGGGCCAGGGATTAGAGTTACATTTCAATCTCAGGGATGAGGTGTAGGCATCGTTTTTTTGTTACTGTTTTAATCTCTCCAGGTGAGGGCTCCTCACTTACCGCCAGGGTTAAGAAGTACTGAACTAGGAGCGTGAAGGAGAGGGTAAAATATTTTGAGACCAAAGGAGGTGCATATCATCACTGGGTAGCTCTGTGTAACACAGAAATTCAAGATTACAGAATAAGGGATTTTTTTTTAATACTGGGGCGAAATAAGGAAGAAATATTAACTAGACCCTGAGTGCTTGAGCAGAGTGGCCAAGAGTCTCCTAATTCCCAGTGAAGATTAAGTAACTTATCTGCTGTCCCACAGCTTGTGAGTTGGAACAGGCTGGACAATGAACCTCGGCTATACACCATGTGTTATTTAATCTATTTATATGTTCGAGTGCTTTGCTTTGTTCTTTTGTTTGTTTTTAGTGAAACTACATTATAAACCTTTTGAAAGCAGGGAAATTGTATACTTTTAGAAATCTGATGAAACTGAGTTACTGAATTAAATCTAGCAGAAGATTCAATGTTGGCCATAAAACCCCGGCTATCTTTATTCTATAATATCCTGAAACCCCATCTGCTATTTAATTCAGCCCAATTTTGAGGCCAAGCCCACCCACCTGTCAGTGTGTGGCCTCAACATTTGGTGCCATGTCTTATTATATGTTAGGATGACATAATTAGATTTAGTCTACCAGATTTAACTCCCACCAAGCTGGAAACAGTTCATAATAATTACCAATGTGATAATAATCACCAATGATAATTTTTACATGAGACCAAAAAACTCTAAAATATATAGGACAAAGCATGTACTTTCAATATAAGCCACGTATCAGAAAAGATAGTTACATACTTCGGCCAGCAGATCTGGTATAAAACAAGAACATTTTCCCCCAGGGCACTTCTCCACTTCCTTTAGATCTCTGTTCAAATGTCACTTTATAAGAGAATCCTTATGTGACCATCTCTATTTGAAATGGCACCTTCCACACCTGCCTCTCCACATGCACCCATAAGCTTTCAGTCCTTCTTACTTGCCCTTTATAGTACTTAGCACCAGTTCATAACGTGGTTTGCTTATTTTTCTTATTATCTGTTACTCCTGCCTAGAAGACAAGCTCTCTGAGAGTAGGAACTCTGGTTAGATCATGCGCTATGTCCCCAAGGTCTAGAACAGTGCCTACACAGAGTAGGCACCTGTAAGTATCAGCAGAATGGCAGCTTGATATATATGATTTAGCGGGAACATCACCAGGCTTGGAATTAGGACATCACCGTTCATTGTCCAGCCTGTTCTGACTCACAAGCTGTGTGACAGCAGAGAACTTACTTAATCGTCTTGATCCTCAGTTTTCTTATCTGGAAATAGGAGTGTCACCTGCCCTGTTTACCTCAGTGTCTTAAAAATCACAAAGTGATGTGCTGATCTCATGTGTTTTTTTTCTTGTACGTGGCATGGTGTGGCTGCTCATTTAGAGCTGTCCTGTCTCATGACTTTTATCCTACAACCATTGCATTACAGTTGAAGAAACGGGAAATGAAATTATTTGTGTGTCACTAGTTAGCCCATTGACACTGTATTTTTGTGGTGAGTAAAGGCAGTGGAGAGGGAAGAACAGAGAGACTATTGGAGTTACTAATGACCGCCTTTTTTTTTTTTTTTTTTTTTTTGAGACGGAGTTTTACTCTTTTTGCCTAGGCTGGAGTGCAAATGGCATGATCTTGGCTCACTGCAACCTCTGCCTCCCAGGTCCAAGTGATTCTCCTGCCTCAGCCTCCCGAGTAGCTGGGATTACAGGCACCTACCGCCATGCCCAGCTAATTTTTTGTATTTTCAGTGGAGACGGGGTTTCACCACATTGGCCAGGCTGGTCTTGAACTCCTGACCTCAGGTGATCCACCCGCCTCGGCCACCCAAAGCACTGGGATTACAGGCATGACCCACCACACCCGGTCGACAGTCTTTTAATTCAGCAACACATCCACCACCTGTAATGAGGGCTATAGAGCTCCCAGCCTCTTCAGTTCCCCTGCCTATTCCCTCTTGCCTAGGCTAAGAAGAAACTGAATATGCCTACCAGTCACCTCTTCAAAAGCTCTGCATCAGCAGCCAAATTGATTACCAAGTGTTAACAACACATAGAAAAAAGTACAATATTGGGTCTTTGGAGTTTGATGCCTGTGCTGAGCTCCATATTATGGAGAACATCCTAACCCATTATCTTCTCAATGGCTTTTGCTTTCTTTCAGCGAGTTATACATTATTCCAGTGACATAAGGACGAAAACAAAGCTATAATTTTGTACAGCATACAGGAGGCTATTTCTTATGTTACTCTTCTATGTAGCTTTCTATTATAACTTAATTTTTCCCATTTCATTCCTTAATAGGACAATTCAACATATGGGAAAGGCAATTCAGTGTGGTTTGTCTCTTGAATTATATTATTCTGTTTGAAAGCTGAATACTTGGATTATCTTATTTTGGTAACTTATTGAACTGCATTTACTAAATTTTACTTCAGCTTTGTTGAACCTAAATGGAAGGACATTGTAATGAACAGCCAAACAGAACCTGCTGTTGTACTTAATACAAGGATACAATGCTGATTACATCATCCCTAGATCACTCAGAGTCTTTTTAAAAATTATTATTATTATTTTTGAAACAAGGTCTCACTTTGTTGCCCAGCCTGGGGTGCAGTGGCACCATCCACAGCTCACTGCAGCCTGCTGGGCTCAAGCAATCCTTCTGCCTCAGCTCCCAAGCCTGGGACTAAGGGGATGGGCTAGCATGACAGGGTAATTTTTTTATTTTGTAAAAGCAGAATCTCACTATGTTGCTGAGGGTGGTCTCAAACGCCTGTCATCAAGCGATCCTGCTGCCTTGGTCTCCCAAAGTGCTGGGATTACAGACATGAGCCACCACAACTGGACAACTCAGAGTCTTCACAAAAACTCAAAAATCCTCCCTTAGGTCTCAGGGTTAAGAAATGTTGTGCTTTGTCTAGAGAACTAATCTGCTTTGATCTTATGGACACCATAATTACTATAACTGGATGTTGTTTCCTCTTTTCTCTGAAAACTTAGAAAATGCAGATCCAAATTTATATCTTCCCCTCAGCAACGCTTTTAGAACATGATTATGTTTTATATTCTTGCACAGATATTCCTCTGGCCCAGATTACACAAGTAATTTATTATATTCTTTTGTATTACATGCATTTTTGTAAATTAACATAGTTTTTTGGGGATAAGGTTTATATGGATGGATGATTACATACATATATATATATACACACACACACATTGTAATAGACTTTATTTCTCAGAGCAGTTTTAGGTTCACAGCAAAATAGAGCAGAGAAAGTACAGAGATTTTTCCATTTACTCCTACCCCTACACATGCATAGCCCCCATTATCATAAACAATCCCCCACCAGAGTGTACATTTGTTATAACTAATGAACTTGTGTTGACACATTATTATCAACCAGAGTCCACAGCATACATTAGGGTTCACTCTTGGTGTTGTACATTCTATGGGTTTGCACGAATGTATGAGAACATGTATCCACCATTATAGTGTTATACAGAGTAGTTTAACTGCCCTAAACATTATCTGGATATTTATTTATTTATTTATTTATTTATTTATTTATTTATTTGTGTATTTATTTATTTATTGTAGAGACAAGGTCTCACTATGTTGCCCCCAGTCTGGTCTTGAACTCTTGGCCTCAAGCAATCCTGCTGCCTCTGCATCCAAAAGTGCTGGGATTACAGATGCCAGACACTACACCAAAACCCACAAATTTTTTCCAAATTTTATTCCAAGTTTCCAGTTTCTTTTCATGAATGATTGTGTCTGAATAAGCTTCCTTTCATGAATGATTGTGTCAGCTTCTCTCAAAGCTGACCCATTTTTATAAAGTACAACCAAAATAAAACAAAGTCTACTTGCAAATCCAAATTTCAGTGGCCGGACTGGGTCTGGTGGTTCACACCTATAATCCTAGCACTTTGAGAGGCCAAGGCGGGCGGATAACTTGAGGTCAGGGGTTCCAGACCAGTCTGACCAACATGGTGAAACCCCATCTCCACTAAAAATACAAAAATATCCAGGTGTGATGGCAAACATAACCCTGTAATCCCAGCTACTCGGAAGGCTGGGACACGAGAATCGCCTGAACCCGGGAAGCAGAGGTTGCAGTGAGCCGAGATCGCGCCATTGCACTCCAGCCTGGGCGACAGAGTGAGACTCTGTCTCAAAACAAACAAACAAACAAACAAACAAACAAACAAAACAGATTGCAGTGGCAAGTGTTTACTTGCCACTGAAGAAGTAATAAGAAGTCTCTTTACAAAATGAGACTAATAAAACCTCAAGAGTTTTAAAAAACAAACTCAGACCTTTCAACATAAATAAGCATACAGAGTAAACGGATGAGATTTCAAAACCTTTTCTTTTTTTCATTCCTAAAACCATGATAAGCAAAAAAAAAAAAAAAAAAAAAAAAAAAAAAAAAAAAAAGTTGGGGAATGAATAACATTTGTCATAATATCATGAATTATTTTTTGTTAATACAATCCCCCTGAATTATTTTGAAAGATAGATTACTAATAAAGGAGAATGTGTTATTACTAAGTCACTTAAGAGGGCTACAATAAATATGCAACCATTAGAAAATACCCCAAAATAAATATTTTATTATGTTTATAGGAGTAAGTTTCCTTTAGATTTATTTGCTACTACATAAGAATTTTCTGGAGTTTGGGCTGCTATGTTGAAAACCTAACCATACAATTAATTTACTCTTTAAAAATATAGGAAGGGTTATGAAACGTCTAAATTGTTCTCAATTAAAATGTCAAAATTGTCTGTT
This sequence comes from Macaca nemestrina, assembly GCF_043159975.1. Lineage (NCBI taxonomy): Eukaryota > Metazoa > Chordata > Mammalia > Primates > Cercopithecidae > Macaca > Macaca nemestrina. Next base: position 7,362,633 of record NC_092125.1, on the reverse strand, counting down.
GATTGGTACTGAAGAGGGAGAAAGTTAATCTGCTTTCAGACACTTAAAATATCAAGGTCTCACCCCTTTCCAATTCCTTCCCCTACCCCATCGACTTCAAAGAGTACCATATCTTTCTAGATTCTAGAACATCAGTATAGAATACCATTGTGAATTCCAAGTATCATTTTCTTTCACCCTCCTTTAAAGACACTCCATTTCCCCCACACACCATGACTTATACCAAAATCAACTCATTTATTCCTCTTACTCCTCTACCCCTCCCCATACCTCATCTCTGGCCAAAGGAGTACTTTAAATTTTGCTCCTGGGTTAATTGTCATGGATCAACATTCTGACCTTCAATTCTTTACTATTTCACCTCTATATTATCTTAGCTGCTTTGGAACTTAGTAAATTTATTTTCCTAAGTGTATTAATCGGGGTTCTCCTGAGAAACAGCACCCCAAAGGTGTATACCTAGAAAGAGATTTATTATGACAGATTGGTTCATGCAATTAAATTATGGAAGCTGAGAATCTGCATCTGTAAGCTGGAGACCCAGGAAAGCTACTGGTGTAGTTCCCATCCAGCCTTGAAGGCCTGAGATCAGTAGGGGCAACGGTATAAGTTCCACTTAGAGTCCAAAGGTCCATGAGCTAGGAGTGTTGATGTCCCAGTTTAAGCACAGAGGGAATTGCCCTTCTTCTGCATTTTTGTTCTAAATCAGCCCTCAAAGGATTGAAAAATGTCAATTCACATTGGTGTGGGTGATCTTTACTTAGTCTACTGATTCAAATGCTAATTTCTAAAGAAAACTCCCTCACAGATATACCTAGAAATAATGTTTTCCTAGTTATCTGGGTATCCCTTAGCCCAGTCAAGTTGACATATTAAAATTAACCATCGCACTGAGTACTGAAAACTAATGAACACTCTGCTAAATGAATGCATCTCTAGAAGATCTTTGAGTTCATTTTGATGAATAGTAAAGAAATGAAATTAATAACGCCAAAATCAATGGTATTAGCGTGAATACTACAGACTTAATTCCATTTGCCCTTTATTGAATCACAGGGATTATGATAATCACTCCAATATTACGCTACTACTTATAAATCATTGCTTTTCCATGGTGTCACTTTTTAAATAGCTCATTTCCTCTTAAGAAATTTTTTTTCTGTTTCGTACACTATGCCTGGTACACAGTAGGCACTTGATAATATTTGTCGTTTGACTTTAATTTCATGATTACTATAACTAATTCTATTCCAATATGCCAGATGCTCTTCCTATTAGCACTCATTAGCAAAACTGAATCATGAATGACTCCAGTATAATAAGTAAATTGTATATAAATCACGAAAGAAAAAAACAGACATTGCATTTAGGATAAAATAAATGCACTGACATTTTTCTTTTCTCTGAGGTTTTACTTTCCAAAATTATAAACTACAAATTTGCCTAAATTTCTAAAAATTGGGTCACTAAAAATGTAGACATAAATTAACATGGTTCTTTTGGTGTTGCCATATCCAATATCTCAACAGGATTTTACCTAGATAAAATCTGAACCAGTGATTCCATTGGCTGCATTAGAACCAGCTGAGAATTGGGTTTTTAAAAAACACAATACATATTTTCTGGCCCAGTCCCCTAAAAATGCTAATTCAGCTGTGTCTGGTGTGGTGCTAATGCATCTTTATTATTTTAAAGATATCAAGGGGATTATGATGTGCAGACAGCTTTAGGTGGTTAGGACTAACTTAGATTATTACATAACATGTGATCAAATTCTAAATGAGTCAACATGCAGACATTCTAAAAAACCACCACCACGTTTTTTCTTCATTTGATTACCCACTATGTTAATGTAATGCTTTGCTCACTCTAGGAGCTTAATCAATGCTTATTGATGGATTGACTATAGGGAGAAATACCCGCTTAATTATATCTTATCCAACTCAGTTTTATTCCATAAAAGACTAAGAAAGGCAGGCATGGTGGCTCACGCCTGTAATCCCAGCACTATGGGAGGCTGAGGTGAATGGATTACCTGAGGTCAGGAGTTTGAGATCAGCCTGACCAACATGGTGAAACCCTGTCTCCACTAAAAATACAAAAATTAGCCGGGTGTCATGGCAGGCACCTATAATCCCAGCTACTCAGGGGGCTGAGACAGGAGAACCGCTTGAACCCAGGAAGAGGAGGTTGCAGTGAGCCAAGATCATGCCATTGCACTCCAGCCTGGGCAACAAGAGTGAAACTCCATCTCAAACAAAAAAAAGAAAGAAAGAAAGAAAGAAAAAACAAAGGCTAAAAAAAATCCCTGTAATAGTCATACTTTTGTTTGAGAAATGGGGTTGTAAAGAAATACAAATCTTGAAGGCTACTCCTAGGCCTAAGAGCTTTCTGACTTAACAGAGTGATGCCACACAGACTGAGTCAAATCTACTGGGGATAGTTATAACATGAATCCAGGGTTGAGAGGAGAAAAGGCAGGTGTCATGGACAGCAAAGCTGGAGTGAAGGCTTCTGCAATGCTTTTACTCCATTTATTAGTAAAATCATGATAAGCCAAAAACAAAACAAAACAAAACAAAACGACAATGGAACTTGGGGAATGAATCGCATTTGTCCTAACCTTAGGTTTCTGTGGTCAGCATGCTTGAGCACTGGGACTGAACTGATGGACCTTTCTGGTGGGCTTTGGTATGGAGTCATTGTGGTCAAAGCTAAGCTTATTTAATTTTTGTCATTGGGATGAGATCTTGAGACCAACTTCTGTCAATAACTGCACAATGTTCCTCAGTGACATACTTAAATATTCAACAAAAGTGGCCCATATTTTCATCTCAGGAATTCAGGTTATCCTCATAGATCACAGAAAACTGAGCTGTGAAGGACAGTTTTATTATTGTGCTTCCGGATTTGTTCCACAACGATTCCACTGATTCTGTAAAGACCTACCTGCAGTATTAGTCACTTATCCAATAAACATTCACTGAACTACTTTAGGCCAGAAACTATGCTAAAATGGAAGAAACCATTATAAACATGGAACATGAGCTTTTTTGTGGCTAATCAACCACAGAAGGTGAAGATGTGTAAATAAATCATCAAAATGCATGAAGTAATAAAGGAGGAATCTGAAAGTATTATATTATTGCCTCGTACACAGCAATCAACTTTGGGGGCTGGGGGAGGGTGCTGAGCAAGGCAATGGGAAGGGAGCTAGTGTGTTGGGAATGTGGTGTCTTGAGACACACACTGAGATGTACTTTCAAATGAAGTCTGGAACTGCAGATATATTTAGCGAGTTGAGACTGTGGCAAGGGCAAGACTTCATAGAGAAAATAAATGGAACAGAATGAGAAAAAGAGAAGTGGGGAAAGTGAAAGGGCAGAAAACTCTAAGAAATTTCTGACATGCAAGGAGAAGATGAAACAACAAGAGGTAGTGAAAAAGTGTGGGGATGAGTGGGGACAAGACAGGTGCCGGGCAAAAAGAGAACCAGAGAGACAACAACTCACAGGAATGAGGAAAGAGCGGGTTTCAAGAAGGAAGGAATGGTTAACACTGTTGATTTTCCAAGGTCAAATATGTAAGAGCAGAAAGCTGTCCTTTAAGTTCCGAGAACTAAGGAGTGGAGTGTCCGTGGAGGCAGAAGTAAGCTGCAGGGACCCAGGAGGACAACAGAAGGTGAGCAAGCAGAGACGTCGACTCCTCCAAGCTGCTCTACCATAAAGAGAAAGAAAGAAACGGGACTGCAAGAGTGATGGGCACAGAAGATGCAGAGAGTGGGTTCTTTCTTGCTTGCTTTGGTTTTGGAACAGGCGGAGAGGTGGCAGCCATCCTGTATCTCATGGAAAGAATTGTGGAACAGAGGTTCCCAGAAAGTCCGTGCAGAGTGGAGATGCCGACTACCATGAAGTACTGAAAGAGGAAGCATCAGATAGTAGAGAGAACAGAGCTGGAAGGACCTGGCTTCAAATCCTGAGTGGCTCCATTGCTAGCTGTGTGACAGAGCACGTAACTCAGCCTTTGCAAGAGTCAGGTTCCCTGTGGATATCCTCAGAACAAAATCTGCCTCCTATGTTTATGGGAAGATTAAATAAATTAAGGTACATACAGTGCCTGCTGTGGTACCAGCCAGTTAGAGATGTTTCTCTCCTTTTTCTTTCACCCTAAGCAAAAATCTTTTTTTTTTTTTTTTGAGGCGGAGTCTGGCTCTCTTGCCCAGGCTGGAGCGCAGTGGCCAGATCTCAGCTCAGTGCAAGCTCTGCCTCCTGGGTTCACGCCATTCTCCTGCCTCAGCCTCCCGAGTAGCTGGGACTACAGGCGCCCGCCACCTCACCCGGCTAGTTTTTTGTATTTTTTAGTAGAGACGGGGTTTCACTGTGTTAGCCAGGATGGTCTCGATCTCCTGACCTCGTGATCCGCCCGTCTCGGCCTCCCAAAGTGCTGGGATTACAGGCTTGAGCCACCGCGCCTGGCCGCAAAAATCTTAAAATATCTAATAGGAGCATGTATTTACTTACCGTGAAATAAATATGTATATGGTGATTGAAATTTACATAGGCACCAAACCAATAAATTTGTTCTAACCAATAATTTTAGATTTGAAAGGTAATAATGAAAACCATACGTGTTATATTCAGAAAACTACATGAAACAATAAAAACATATGTAATAGGTAACTGTAAATTTGATGAACAAATAATGCAACTATAACTTCTACGTGACATATTAGTACACAGATAAATATGTACTACGTGACATATTAGTACACAGATAAATCGTTTTGTGAAAGATGATGTGTTAATACTTAATCTTGATCAAGGAAGTATATTAGGCTCTACTTAAACTGACAGGAAATATTCCTTGCTGTTATATTCTGGTCTCTGGTTGGCAGATTATTAGTGTTCAAGGAGAAGAGCTGTAGAGGTGGTCCCATGTGGACTATGGTTTTATTGCACGATCTGTGAAGTGAGTTTCAAGCCAAAGGCTCTATGCCATGGCAGTCCTTGAGGTCTGAATTTGGACCTCACTCGACCTCCCTGACCATAAAAGAAAAGCTGATGATGGACATCTCATGGATAATTCAGAATGTGCTCTTTGTCAGCAAAAACATCACCTGTTGAAATGACTATTCAGACTCCCTGTCAGGATACAGTCAAGACAAGAGGGCCTCAGTCACAATGCATGTGAACGGTGTCTGCAGTGAGCACAGTCCTCATCAATCAAATAAATGGATGTTCCTATTTATAAAGCTGTGCAGTATTATTCCAGCCTGTTAGTCTTCCAGTATCAATCATGTCATTCCTGAATCCAGACATTCAACCCTACCTATATGTTAAGAAAATAATCTTCCATAGTGGCATTTGAGGGGTTCCTCCACTAGACTCCTACCTGAAAAATTATCCCTGAATAGCACCCTCCTGGATCATCCAGTGAAAACATTGTTTCTGAATGCCTAAGTGTTGAAACTGATATATGCCTTGACATAGAACCTTCGTCCCTGTCCTGTGAACACATACAGAAGGATTAGTTTGTCAGACTATCCGATACTGCAAAAGGCTGAAAAGAAAGTATAAAGCACAGTAAAGTTAGGTGAGAGAATGGAGTGGGAAAGTAAGTGGTGTGTGTGTGTGTGTGTGTGTGTGTGTGTGTGTGTGTGTGTGTAAAGAGCTGAAAAAGAAAACACAGAAAGAACAGAGCAGAAAATTTTAAAAGCTCTTGGGAGCAATGGTAAGGAAGGAAAAGCTTCGAATTCAGGTCAGATTACAATTAGCCAAGTTATCCTGGTAAGTAGGGTACAGAGAATCTGATATTCCATACACTATTTTTATTTGACACTGAAAAATATATATTATGTTTTATAATGGATACACTTTCTGAATTATGTTATAGGTTAACACCGAAGACATGTTTCATCTACTAAACATATAACTGCTGGATAGTTGGGGGAAAATGGCTAGAAGTTTGCTAGGTAGCAGTAGAAAATCTAGGTGGGATTCAAAATATCTCAGGAATAACACATGATACAAATATTGCCTACTTAATTGTGAAACAGACTGCATTTGTATGGCTTGTGTTTTTGTACAGGATGGCTGTAGTTATTTTGGTAAACAGATACTCATACATTGTGTACACATGTGCTTTTGAGCCCTCTCTTTTCATTATTCTAGAAGTACCTTAAAGAAAGGAACCATGTCTAGTGTTTTCTTTATACCTCCTTTAACTATCAGTAGTATTATACTGTGGATGCCCCAAAATGTTAACTTACCTATTTATGAGTTGCTTACATTTATATTTTTCTTAGAGACATCAGTTTTTTCCTCAATGTATAAATAACTAGGTAAGGAATGGGATGGGACATTAATTTTCTCAACAAATATTGTGTAAAAAACTAGAAATACACAGGAAAAAAAAACAACAAAAAAGATGAACTCTGCCCTCAGGTACTTAATGCCTGAGAAAGGAAACAAAGAATCAGACATAGACAACCACATGCTACAGGTGCGATGATGGAAGTCAGTACAAGCACCATGTGGGCATTGGAAACGTTCCAGTTCTAACAAATCTATGCCTCTTCTTGCCAGTCACAGGCATCGTCTGCATAGGATTCAGAAAGAAAGATTTGTCTTAAGCTGAATGAAAGCAAATCTGCACTTTTTGTAGGAAACTCACATGACATTAAAGACAGGAAAACAAAAACAACGCATACAGGGTCTACAAGATTTAGAAATACAGATCGGTAGAGATGAAAGGGATCAACTAAAAGGATTCATGTTTATATAACCAGTCCCAGTCCCCATTTTTCTATTATTAAATAATAGATGATTGCATGTGGTATCTAAGTCAGAATAAACTTGAATTTACAGCTATACCATCTGTACTACTTACTATTTCTATTACGGCAACTTCTTTGAAGAAGGCATTTGATTTTAAAAGGAATGGCATATCTACTTTTAGAATTTTTTTTTTTCTACAAAAAAAGGCCATAGACTGGAAGAAAGCACAGAGGCACAGGTGGCTAAATAAAATTTTTCAATGAATAGAAATGAGCTAAAAGGCTCTAACATTTCCTTAAAATGTCTTATGATGTCAGAACAAATTGAACAAATAAGTTTATGTATTGCTCATGCATGCACATAATTTATTTGTGGTATAATGACTCAGATGCAGTGTTTGGCTAGTCAATTCCACTTCTGCATTTCTGTTCATTGCCTGGAAATATTATTGTTCTGCCATACTGACTTAATTATTCGTAGACAAAAAGCGATACATATTTGGAAGAAGGCAAAAACGAAAGATTTTTACAATGTGAAACAAACGATCTTGATATTAGGTGCATCTTATAGATAGCTGGCCATGTATGGGGAAAATTATATGCTGAAGCAAGAGTTAAAATAAAGGGGTTTATTAATTTTACTACTTTATGTTCTTGTGAAGATAAGAGCAGAATGGTAAGGAATACTGCCAGTGGTTGTTTATAAAACTGGATCAGAAATCAGACCAATAGAAAAAAATATATGCTTCATACTTACCAGTGCCATGTGACGATTTTATGGTGTCCACAAAACAGTCCAATTGATAGACTCTCTCTTCTGTTCAAATGGTCAGATCAATTTAATTCAGAACCAGAATTTGTTTTAGATCTGGGTTTCCAGGACTGTCTCTGGTTCGTCCATAGGTTTTTCTAGAGGGGACTGACCAACTGGATCTACTTTCATTTGAAGATCATACTAGCCACCCACACTTACCTCAAGTGGTGCTGAATCCTCAAGGAAATTCCCTGCCCTCTCACTCCTCACCATCCACAGAGCTAAATCAGACTTATCTTTGTGGTAAAGAATGCAAGGTCTAGAATTAGCCTCTCCAGATTAAAATTCTGACTCCGGGCCGGGCGCGGTGGGTCATGCCTGTAATCCTAGCACTTTGGGAGGCTGAGGCCGGTGGTCAGGAGTTTGAGACCAGCCTGGCCAATATGGTGAAACCCCGTCTCTACTAAAAAATACAAAAATTAGATAGGTGTGGTGGCGTGTGCCTGCAGTCCCAACTACTCAGGAGGCTGAGGCAGGAGAATTACTTGAACCTGGGAGGCGGAGGCTGCAGTGAGCCAAGATCATGCCACTGCACTCCAGCCTTCTTGAGACTCTGTCTCAAAAATGAAACAAAACAAAACAAAACAAAAAAACAATTCTGGCTCCAAACATACATGGTTTTCGGAAAGTTATTTAAGTTCTCTGCGCACAAGTTGACTCATCTACAATATGAAAATCATACTAGTACCTGCATCTTAGGGTTTTCAATGAAGATTAAATAGTGCATGTAGAAATGCTTAGCAATATATGTATATATATTTGTATAGTGTATATTTATGTGTCTAAATAAATATAAATATACATATATATATATCTGCATCTGTATTGTTCACCTTCTTTGCACATAGGCATTCACACGACTTTGTTCTTACCTTGCAAATGTTATATACAAAACATTTTCTAACATTTTCCCCATCCTTCTTCTCCATTATATGCTGCCCTTTGCCAAGTGAACACAACTAGCCTAACCAGAAAGAGAGAAAAAAACAAACCTCACATCCCAGCAACTGTCAATTTTTTGCCCATATTCATTCTTCTGACATTTCTTCCACTCTTGCAGTAGCAAAGAGAAAATTAAAAACAGGTTGGGCAACTGATAATGTGCTTTTTGCATCACCAATTAGAATTTTGGGTCATAAGGTAGGAACAGCTTCAGATGTGTTTTCAGAAAACAGAAACAAACCCACATAGCACTCTGCCTGGGGAGAAAATCATTCCTCCCATGAATACTGATTCAGTTCAAAGGCACACCTAACTCTAATCCATAACAGAAGAAGAGAAAAGTTTATTCGAAGAGAATCTACACATGGAATTGAGAGGGGGAAGGAAAATAGTCACACATAGAAAATTTATTCTGGGCCAGGTATGGTAGCTTATGCCTGTAATCCCAGCACTTTGGGAGGCCAAGGCAAGAGGATCGCTCGAGCTGAGGAGTTCGAGAGCAGTCTGGGCAACAAAGTGGGAATCTATCTCTACAAAAAATAAAAATAAATCAATTAGGCAGGGGTAGTGGTGTGCCTACAGTGTCAGCTACTTGGGAGGCTGAGGTGGGAGGATCACTTGAGCCCAGGAGACGGAGGCTGCAGTGAGCCGTGATCAGGCCACTACACTCCAACCTGAGTAACAGAGACCTTGTCTCAAAATAAATAATAAATAAAAAAAAAAATAAAGTTTACTCTTACGTGTATGCTTCCACCTTCCTAAGAAAGAATCACTACCTCTCTATCAGAGTTGAATGAAAAGAATCATTACTAGCTGAATGGGAAAGGCAAAAATGGAGCTACACCTGAGGCCTCCTAAATTTGCATTCAGTTCAGTCAATCTTCACTGTAGCCACTTCTGGATCATCAAAGCCCACAGTAGGGCTGAATATCCTTAGCAAGGCAGGGCCTGTAATGTGATGTGGTAAGTGGGGATAGGCCTGGTGGCCATTTTGTTTGCTTATTGGTCTAGCCTCAAAAATAAGACAAGGATTGGATGTCTTAGGGCTAACGGCTGGTTCTAAAGGCAAAACAGCCCTTGCAGGACACTTAGGAAATAACAGTCCTTCCTCCCCTCAACACTGTGTAGTGTATCAGGAAGCCACTCATTCAGGTGAAAGAGGGTCTAGGGCATTCCAGGAACGGAGAGGACAGGGCATCTGTGAGAGACATTTTTTAGTGCTGCACATCCAGTGTCACTCAAATTGTCTCCCACCCTAGCCCCAGGGAGTTGTGCTCCCTCAGTTCCTCCTTACAGTTGCTGGGTAAAGGAGGCTGCATGGATTCTAAAAAGCAAGTCAAGAGGAAGAGCTGCTGACCTAAAAGTACTGTAGAAAACTGAGAGCAAAGGCTAAGGAAAAGGATGGCAGTATTTAACACAGATAGAAAAGGATACTTCCTGCCTTTTTCCCAGCTCACATGTGACTCTGACATGAAGTTTTGGACTGAGTGATTCTGCCCAGAAGCACGCCATCAGAGGACATGTCAAGGAGCCAGTGAAAGAGAAGCGATGACCCAGTGTGGGAGAAAGCAGTGACACATTCACATGTCCTCTTCTCCTCTTTACTGAGGCGGCAGTAAACCAGTGGCACCAGGAGCTGGGATTTGAGGGGCTGGAACTAGGTTGTGACCGGCCTGAAGAAGCAAAAGTCAGGAAAGCTTAGAAGGTCAAGTCCAAGCCACTGTCCCTTCGAGAGGGTAAGAATCCAGCTCAGGGAAGATAAATACCAGCAAGGGGTAGAGGCACTCCTGGAGCCACAGCTCAAAGATGGAGCAAGAGGGCAAAACAAGGCAGGAGCAAACAAGAATGAGGCAGGGTGACAGCTAGAAAACAGCCCGCCTCCCTTTCCAAGCAAACAAACCACACAAGGCTTCTATGCCCAGTGAAAGTTCAAGATGAAGGGAAGGGACAGGAGGTGGGGATGTGGGAGAGGGGTAAGGACCCAGGATCAGCTGGCCAGCCACAGGGTATAAAGCCAACAGATACCCAGGAATCCAAGACAATTCAAATCAAACATCACATTCAAAGGGTGCATTGAGATGATGTCTGAGGTTTGCTTTGAAATAATGGAAGGAGGACCCACATGTATATATTAAACAAAACTAGACCTTTAACTTCAAACACTGGTATAAAAAGCTATTTTTTTGCTGGGCATGGTGGCGGGCGCCTGTAATCCCAGCTACATGGGAGACTGAGGCAGGAGAATTGCTTGAACCTGGGAGGCGGAGGTTGCAGTGAGTCAAGATCGTGCCATTACACTCCAGTCTGGGTGACAAAAGCAAGACTCCATCTCCAAAACAAAACAAAAAAAGCTATTTTTAAAATTCAGAACACTTCCTTCTAAATGGAGATGACAACGGCTAGAAATTGAAAATGATTTTCATGAAACATATCAGTTAGTGTGGTTAGTGAAGAAGGACACTTCTCATTCTGTAGTTCAAATTTTTCTCTCAATTTATATCTAAATAGAAGTAAGAGAATATTCAAGAAAGAGAGATGTGGTAGCAGAGCATCCTTTATGCAGTGTTTGAGAGCAAAATCAAATGATGTTTCTTTCCCAACATTAACATGTTTAAATAAAGGATAATTCTATCCTTATAGCCTAGGATCTCCTCTTTATAGCTTTTATTATCAATATTTTACTTATATTATCTTACAACACCCCTGGGGGAGAAGCAGAGCAATACTACTATGCTTATTGTATTGAAGAAAATAAGGCCAAATGAGATTGGAAGAACCTGGCCAAAATCCAACGGCCATAGTGAGTGGAAGAAAGTGAAAGTCAGAACTTCAAACCCAGGTCTTCTGACTCCAAATCCAGGCCCTTTTCACTATCGTGGGCAACTTAGTCCCATCTCCTGGGTTTCCTCCAGTTGCCAGCTTGGTGTTTCACACTGGTAATTTGCCTGTTAGTCTGTGCAACCTTGACTTAACGAATGATTGAAATGTAGTCTTGTGGTGTTCTGGTATTCCAGAATATGATGCTATTTTTAAAGAACTAAGTATTCTTTTGGTATTTTTCTTGATGTAGTGCCATTATTTTGGTATTTAAAAATCTAAACTCTGAATTATGTGCATTATGATATATATTCAGAGAGCTATATACCACATTTAAATTTCATATCAAATAAAGCTGCTTTTAAATAGAAAGCATTCTGACTACACCACTTCCCTTTTAAAACTTGTTCAAAATGTTATCTGGCATTAATTCCAGTTTCCTAAATGACTAGTAAGACTGAGTGTGTTAATCCATTTTCTTTGTTATAAAGGAATACCTGAGACTGGGTGATTTATAAAGAAAAGAGGTTTATTTTGGCTCACAGTTTTACAGACTGTATAGGAAGAAGGGTGGCAGCATCTGCTTCCGGTGAGGCCTCCAAAAGCTTCCAATCATGGTGGAAGGTGAAGGGAGAGCAGGCATATTAAATGCTGGGAGAGGAAGACAGGGAGGGAGGTTCCAGGCTCTTTTAAACAATCAGGTCTCAGGTGAACTAACAGAGCAAGAACCCACTCATTACCAGGGGGATGCCACCAAGCCACTCAAGAAGAATCTGCCTAAGTCCCACCTCCAACACTGGGGATCACATTTCAACATAAGATTCAGAAGGCACAGATCTCCAAACCATATCCAAACCATATCACTGAACATTCTTTTTTTTTTTTTTTTGAGATAGAGTCTTGCTCTGTCACCCAGGCTGGAGTGCAATGACATGATCTCGGCTCACTGCAACCTCTGTTCCCGGGTTCAAGGGATTCTCCTGCCTCAGCCTGCTGAGTAGCTGGGGTTACAGGCGTGTGCCACCACGCCCGGATAACTTTTGTATTTTCAGTAGAGACGGGGTTTCGCCACGTTTTCCAGGGTGGTTTTGAACTCCTGACCTCAGGTGATCTGCCCATCTCAGCCTCCCAAAGTGCTGGGATTACAGGCGTGAGCCACCATGCCCGGCCTCTTTTTTGATTTGTAGTATTTCTATTTTCCTCAGAGTCAGTTTTAGCCTAATCAATTCCCAGAAACCTCAGATGGAATTTGATTGTTGTGGGGGTAGTGGGTGAGGAAAGGGCCTTAAGGAAAATGTAGAAGGATAGAAGTATTAGGGAGAAGAGGGGAAGAAAAGACAAAGAAATGTCCAGATTAGTGGTTTTTCTTCTCTTATTTCCTGAGAGCACCAAATTCATTTTCTTAAAAATAGACTGTTCTCTCCTAAGATAATTTATTTTAACTTCTTCACCAATTTATCCTTTTTAGAGAGATTTAGGCTGGCAGGGCAGAAGAACAACAGTCCTTGGTCTGGCTGTCTCTCAGGTTCATTATTCTCTCAGAACAAAGTGCAGAAAATGATGGCACCATGCTGATGGTATCTTTTCGTAAAATACTGCTAGTAATATCAGCATTAGTGCTAGTATTTCAGGGTTATGAAAATAAATATGACCAGTTTTGTCATTTTGTTCCAATGTTGCAGCTACTAAACCTGACTGCTGGAAGTTCCAAACCAAGTACCATGGCTTCTCTCCAGGCCTCTTGTGTCAGACCAGTCACCAAAGCTGCCAAAGCCGCCAAAGCCAAACACGTATGGCCCTTACCAGAGCTCCCAATCCAACGGCCACAGGGTGACTCCTGCTCTACTGTGACGGATTCTTGCTCTGGCTGGGGGAGACTCAAATTCTGGCATTACTATCCTCATTCTCAATTCTGGACACTTTCATAAGTTAAAGAGAGTTAAGGCTGGGCGCGGTGGCTCACACCTGTAATCCCAGCACTTTGGGAGGCCGAGGCAGGTGGATCACCTGAGGTCAGGAGTTCGAGACCAGCCTGGCCTACATGATGAAACCCCAAATCTACTAAAAATACAAAATCAGCCCGGCATGGTGGTGGATGCCTGTAATTCCAGCTACTTGGGAGGCTGAGGCAGGAGAATTGCTTGAACCTGGAAGGTGGAAGTTGCAGTGAGCCAAGACCACGTCACTGCACTCCAGCCTGGATGACAAAAGCAGAACTCATCTCAACAACAACAAAAATTAATAAATAAATAAAGTAAAGGGAGTTAAATATAGTGCAATAAATTTTGACAGAACAACCCAAATTTTCATCAGTAAGGGACTGGTACATATTGCAGACATTGTAATTGTAAGTCATTAAAAGAGTGAGTTCCATACCTGGTTGATCCTGAAATAAAAAAGAAATAAAGAAAAAAAAAGAGCAAGTTCCATTTACATGTACTGACATCAAAAGTCAAGATGGGTTGTTAAAATGAAAAGGACAAGTCTACAGTAAATGAGGCAGTTTTCTTTCTTTCTTTTTTTTTTTTTTTTGAGACAGAGTCTCGCTCTGTCGCCCAGGCTGGAGTGCAGTGGCCAGATCTCAGCTCACTGCAAGCTCCGCCTCCCGGGTTCACGCCATTCTCCTGCCTCAGCCTCCTGAATAGCTGGGACTACAGGCGCCTGCCACCTCGCCCAGCTAGTTTTTTTGTATTTTTTTACTAGAGACAGGGTTTCACCGTGTTAGCCAGGATGGTCTCCATCTCCTGACCTCGTGATCCGCCCGTCTCGGCCTCCCAAAGTGCTGGGATTACAGGCTTGAGCCACCGCGCCTGGCCAGTAGTTTTCTTGATTTCTTTCTTAGATAGCTATTAGTGTATAGAAATGTCACTGATTTTGTATGTTGATTTTATATCCTGCAACTTGGTTGAATTTGTTGATTAGTTTTAACTCATTTTTTTTAGTGGAATCTTTGGAGCTTTCTGTATATAAGATCATGTCATCTGCAAACAAGGATAATTTATGTAACTAAAACTCTATCACTGGTATCTGTCTGTCTTCTATCTAGTTGGTTGAAAATGAATAAAAAGAGGGCTGGAGGAGTTATTGGACTAACAGAAAAGCTTAAATGCACATAAAATGAATTTAGCATATAAATAGACATATTTAGCATCCAAGTTTTTAGAAATGTAAAAATAAATTTGGAAGCAAAACGTGAATGGAATGTAAAATACTTTCAGATAGGGGGAGCAGGCAGCCTGCCAGTGCAGCAATACCAGTGTAAAGCAAGCCAGCTGAGTTAGGAGGGGCCTCCAACAGAGTGAGGCAAACTGCCTGGCCCATTAGAAGGTGACTCTTCCCAACAGTGATGACATGCTCAGCATTCTCCACCTTGACAATAGCAAAAGGTTTGTCATCTTTTGCTGACAGTCAGTTCATTACTGAGTCATATTGTATTACATCCAGTGGTGCTCTCATACCTTTTTTCCCCTTCCTTTTATTAAGAGACAGTGAGAGTTCTTTCATCTCCGGCCGGGGGGAAATCAGAAGCAGGCAAGCGTGATCACTGTCCATTAGCAGCAGCGTCTGCTGGCAGCAAGAGGGGCAGGGGCCCTCTGCCTTCCTGAGCTGCTGCAGCTGTGGGCTTAAGGGACATGCCCACATAACTTGATTGATCATGTCAGTCACAATTTTAAGATTTTAGCCAGGAAGTTCAATGTAGGTGCCATCATCGAAAAGATTTAACAGATGTTAATATCCATAATGTTCATGTTCATTGTATGTATTTGACTCTTAACTAGGTTTTCTAATTTTCCTTTTTAAGGTAGTCTAGATATTAATCTCTTGGGTTTCTTTTAACTTTTAAGTGCAGGGGTCCAAGTACAAGTTTGTTACACAGGTAAACTTGTGTCATGGAGATTTGTCGTACAGATTATTTCATCACCCTGCTAATTTTCTTAATAACCACCAAGAGCTCGCTGTTCTTTTTTTCTGATAATCTCTCTCTCTCTCTTTCTTTCCCCTCTCTTCCTCACCCCCAACTCTGACTATTTTAATATATACCCAACCTTTACTCTGATTCCAAATGTTTATTCTATAAATAATGGTTCTAGGTACAACAAAGATAACTTTTGCAACTTTACTCTTAGTATATTCTTACTTCTTAAAAATGAAGACAGAAAAAGTTTTAAATGCTATTATTATCACATGATGTGACTGTAATACCTGGAAATCCCAAGAGAAGTAACTCAAAAGCATTATAAATAAGAAAAAAATTCAGTAAACTGGCTAGGTACAAAGTTAGTGTAAAATAAAGTAGTAGCTTTCCAATACACAAAGAACAATCAAATAATAGATATAATGTAATAAAAGATGTATATAACAGTGACTAAAATATTCTTAGGAATATACTTAACAATAAACATGCAAGATCTGTATTAAATAATTTTAATCCTGTATAAAATTTTAAAATCTGCATTTTTTTTTTTTTTTAATTTAAAAGGTAAAGTGAGAGGCCAGATATGGTGGCTTATGCCTATAATCCCAGCACTTTGGGAGGCTGAATCGAGTGAATCACCTGAGGTCAGGTGTTCAAGACCAGCCTGGTCGATATGGTGAAACCCCATCTCTACTAAAAATACAAAATTTAGCCAGGCATGGTGGCACAGGCCTGTAGTCCCAGCTACTCAGAGGCTAAGGCAAGAGAATAGCTTGAACCCAGGAGGCAGAGGTTACAGTGAGCCGAGATCGTGTCACTGCACTTCAGACAACAGAGCAAGACTCCGTCTCAAAATAAAATAAAATAAAATAAAATAAAATAAAATAAAATAAAATTGAACAGAGATAAAAAAGACTTAAATAGAACTCAATTTGGTTTTGACTCAGGAGTCTTAGTATTATTATATAATGACAAACATCCTCCCTAAACTAATATATACATTTCAAGTGATCAATAAAAATAACAACAAACCTTTAAATATAAGCTGTGTTAAAGTTCATAGGAGAATAATAATAATAATATTTATGTTTTACAGAACAAAAAAATTCTAAAAAAGAAGGTACTAGTCCTTTCAGAAAGTTAAACATATTACAAAGCAATAGTAGCCAAAATGTCTAGTGTATCAATAGATATAAAGACCAATCAACAGGCCGGACACAGTGGCTCACACCTGTAATCCAAGCACTTTGGGATGCCTATGCAGGCAGATCACCTGAGGCCAGGAGTTCAAGACCAGCCTGGCCAACTAAAAATACAAAAAAATTAGCTGGGCATGGTGTCACGTGTCTGTAATCCCAGCTACTGGGAAGTGCTGAGGCAGGAGGATTACTTGAGCCCAGGAGGCTGAAGTTGCAAGAAGCACGATCTTCGTGCAACTGCATACTGGCCTGGGCAACAGTGAGACTCCATTGCCACAAAAAAAAAAAAAAAAAAAAAAAAACTAACAAAAGAGTCTAGACCGACATACATGCATACAGGAAGGCAGATTATGAGAAATGGCCCCTTTGAATCAATGGGAAAGATGAACTGTCAAAACCTACATTGGATATTATTGAGGAACCGTCTGGAGAAAGAAAATAATTCTAGATATCAACTTCATTTCTTACATTAAAATGAATTTTAGTTGCATCAAAGATTTAAAAGTAAAATAAAAATTGGCTACTTAAAACTTTTAAATTCCTGCTAATAAACTCAGGAAAATAATTTTTGTACCACATAAAACAGACAATGGGCTAATTTCTATGTTACATAAGGATCTACAAATACTTTTTGTAAGTTTTACAAGCAAAATAGGTAAACAGGAAAATGGGCAAAAGCACGATAATCCAT
The DNA here is from genome assembly GCF_043159975.1 of Macaca nemestrina. Taxonomy (NCBI): domain Eukaryota; kingdom Metazoa; phylum Chordata; class Mammalia; order Primates; family Cercopithecidae; genus Macaca; species Macaca nemestrina. Next base: position 7,345,479 of record NC_092125.1, on the reverse strand, counting down.
TCACAAAAAATACAAATAGTTTTAAAATAGAAAGATGTCAAACTTTTACCCACAATAGGAGAAATGCAAATTAAAACCACAAGATTCTTTTTTTTTTTTCTCCCATCAGATTGGAAAAGAACAAAATATTTGATTAAAAGCAATCTTGCGGAGAATGTGGTGGGAAAGGCATTCCCCTTGGGAATACAGACTGGTCCTATCCCAGGGAAGGGCCATTTTGGCAGTATCTGTACACATTAAAATGTTCATGCCAGACCAGGTGTGGTGCCTCATGCCTGTAATCCCAGCACTTTGGGAGGCCAAGGCAGGCAGATCACCTGAGGTCGGGAGTTCAAGACCAGCCTGGCCAAGATGGTGAAACCCCATCTCTACAGAAAATACAAAAATTAGCTGGGCATGGTGGTGGGCACCTGTAATCCCAGTTACTCAGGAGGCTGACGCAGGAGAATCACTTGGAGGGAGAGGTTGCAATGAGCCAATATCGTGCCATTGCACTCCAGCCTGGGCAACAAGAGCAAAACTCCGTTTCATGAAAACAAAAACAAAAACAAAAAAACTCTCTTTCCCATCTTGCAAGATGGCAGGTGAACAAGTTGAAAGCCAGATACCCAAGAGAAGAAACCCGAAGCCAAGAAGGCTGATGCTGGTGGCAAGGTGAAAAAGGGTCACCTCAAGGCTAAAAAGCCTAAGAAGGGGAAGCCCCATTGCAGTACAATCCTGTCCTTGTCAGAGGAACTGGCAGGTATTCTCGACCTGCCGTGTATTCCAGAAAGACCATGTAGAAGAGGAAGTACTCAGCCGCTAAATCCAAGGTTGAAAAGAAAAAGAAGGAGAAGGTTCTTGCAACTGTTACAAAACCGGTTGGTGGTGACAAGAACGGTGGTACCCGGGTGGTTAAACTTCACAAAATGCCTAGATATCATCCCACTAAAGATGTGCCTGGAAAGCTGCTGAGCCATGGCAACAAACCCTTCAGTCAGCACGTGAGAAAGCTGCGAGCCAGCACTGCCCCAGGACCATTCTGACCCTCCTCACTGGAGGCCGCTGGGGCAAGGCGGTGGTTTTCCTGAGGCAGCTGGCTAGTGGCTTGTTACTTGTGACTGGACCTCTGGCCCTCAATCGAGTTCCTCTATGAAGAAAACACCAGAAATTTGTCATTGCCACCTCAACCAAAATGGATATCAGCAACGTAAAAGTCCCCGAACATCTTACTGATGCTTACTTCAAGAAGCAGCTGCGGAAGCCCAGACCAGGAAGGTGAGATCTTCGACACAGAAAGAGAAATAGAAGATTACAGGGCAGTGCAAGATCGATCAGAAAGCTGCGGACTCACACCTTTTACGAAAAATCAAAGCTATTCCTTAGCTCCAGGGCCACCTGCGACCTGTGTTTGCTCTGACGAATGGAATTTATCCTCACAAATTGGCGTTCTAAATGCCTTAAGAACCTAATTAAATAGCTGACTACAAAAAAACAAAAACAAACAAAACAAACAAAAACAAACAAACAAACGCTCATACCTTTGACCCATCAATTTCTCTTCTAGGTTTCCATTCCTAAATCATATTTCCACAAAGAAAATAGAAGTTCACAGAAAATCACTGGATTATTGTTTTTATAGCCAAGGACTGAAAATAATCTAAATGTCTTTCAGTAGGAGACTAGACAAATCAACTACGATACCTTCATCTGGTGGAATACTTTGTAACTTAGAATAAAGCATACCTCCTTCTGACCTAACTGACCTGAGTTGAAGAGCAAATCATGTCATGTTAAGTGCTTACTGGTGATGGTTGTGGCATCTTTAGGCAAGATGTGGAACAATTTGTATGGCATATTAGCATTTTTGTAAAAAAAAAAAAATCAGACATACTGATGGCAAGAAAGTGGCAATGACAGTTAACTGTGGATGGTGACACTGGTAGATCAGGGAATGGGAATGGGTTTAGGAGAGCAGAGTGCTTTCCAATGAAACCCCTTCGTTGTGTGTGCATTTTCTATCTTGTGCACATACTTCTTATAAATGAACATAAATTCATTAAAAGTTAAATAACTAAACTTTGTGAAATAACATATGGTATTTTTTAGTCCATCCTTGTAAATGTGACCTTCCTCTTGTACGTACTCAGTTTTTATAGGTATTAAATCAAAAGCCAGCAGAAAACATATTCATTTGGAAGTTCTTTATATTAACTTGGCGTGTCTGAGATGAGTTTCCATTTGATTTTTAAAAATTGTACCTTGTCTTCAATACAAACGTAAATCTTTTATGCATTTATTTCGATTGATGTAAAAATAACTTCTTTTTATAGCATCGGCTTTCATATTTGATATGACGTAGCTGCCCTACTTATGAAAGGGCACCCAGAAGCCAAGATCCCTGCTGGCAGATGCACCTTTGTAATCATAATAATAGTACCTTGCTTTTTAGAGTGTGTTGCATGTGGGCTATCATTTGAGCTTGATCATTTTTTTCCAGGTCTAAATTATAAGCACCTCTGTCTATATGGAAAGAACTGTTTTTCACAGTTCTTTATGTTTTCATAGATAAGAGAATTCCATTCTTGGTACTGGTCCGCCCTTCCTCTTTCCCTCCTTCCTTCTTTCCCTGCTTCTCTTCATCCCTCCCTCTGCAGATGTGTCTGCTTTTGAGTGATAAACATGATTTTAAGAATAAGCCTCAGAGAGGAATCACTTTTCAGTGTCTGCTTGTAAGCCAGCTTGGTTCTTATACAGGGTTATTTCCTACAGATCACCTCATTGGAATTAAAACAATGGATTTTTTTCAGTTTGGGGATTGTTTTCCACCCAGTTATCTGTGCAGGAACCCTACAGAATGGGAGGCAGGTTAGCCCTATCTCCTGGTTTTTCAGAGCATAGAGGAAAAGGGAGAAAAAGCCATTATTGTTTGCTGTTTCTTGTCACCTACTTTTTTTTTTTTTTAATGGAATCTCGCTCTGTCACCCAGGCTGGAGTGCAGCGATGCAATCTCGGCTCACTGCAGCCTCTGCCTCCCAGGTTCAAGTGATTCTCCTGCCTCAGCCTCCCAAGTAGCTGGGACTACAGGCGCCCACCACCACGCCTGGCTAAGTGTTTGTATTTTTAGTAGAGACAGGGTTTCACCATGTTGGCCAGGATGGTCTCAATCTCTTGACCTCGTGATCCATCTGCCTTGGCCTCCCAAAGTGTTGGGATTACAGGCATGAGCCACTGCGCCCAGCTTCTTGTCACCTACTTCTTATTTAATGACACTAAATGTGTATTTTGAGTAGAAGCTGGACCTTTTTTATTTCTATTTTAGTTTTCTCTTTCTTCTAAGTTAAATTTTTAAAACATTTGAAACTGTTTTATTTGGATTTTCTGCTTTCATTTTTTTCCCACTAAAAACAGCTTTGAATCCTCTTTATATAACTTGTTGCCTTTGAAAATAGCCTTTCCTTTTTGTGCAGATTCTTCTTTCTATATCATTTCTAGACATCTAATTTAAATAGAAATTAGTTATTTTCTGTAAGGCTTTATTTCAGCCACTTTCTTCCCATTCAGAGAGCAAAAAAATATGAGATTTAGGAAGGCATGCCAGTTTCTTTCAAGCAAGTGTTGGCCTCTAGTGGATCAAAAGTGCAACACACACTTTCTGTCTACTTGAGCATTCCGTGAAGAACTCTGTATTTGGGGGAAACAATAAAACAGGTTGCTACTACTGAAGAAAAAAAAAAGGAAAATATACTTCCTTTTGCCAAATAGCATAAATTCATAGATACAATGACAAAATAGCATTAACAGAATTTGCTACCTGATAAATTTAAAACTTAGAAGTGTAAAAATACATCATAAATAATTCTAAGTCAAATAACAAACTGGAAAATACTTCTAATAAATATGACCTACAGATAGCAAAATACTTTTAATATATTAAGAGTTTTTACAGATCAACAAACTATAAGAATGGATAAGCTTTCGCATGGTTTCCACTCATAAGACCAACTTACAAAAGTCATAGCATTTCTCTGTAGCAGCAATAATCAACTAGAAAACTTTAAAAGGAGATACAATCTACAGAAATAAAACAATAAAATATATGGGGACTAACCGAACCAGAATATACAACATCTCTGGGGTGGGGGAAGCTTCTAAATGCCAATAAAGGACACAGATGAGTATATAAATATATGGTTTAAAACAGGCTGATTTAATTATCCAAGATGTCAAAGTTTTTCGAGTTAGACTTAATTCGCCTAAATAGAATTCAATCTCATTCAAACTTCCAGTTTTCTTTTAGATAAACTAAAATAAATGTATTCTAAAATTTACCTGGAAGAATAAATGTCCACAAATAGGTCAACCCTTTAAAAAGAAGAGTATAAAAACAGGATGTGTCCTGTCAGATACTAAGACATAGAACAATGTCAATAATAAAAAGTATGAATTTTGAAGAACAAATAACTAGACCAATGAAACAGAAGACAGAGTTCAGAAACAGATCCATACACTCATGGGAACTTATATGTAATAAAAATAGCACCACTAATCAATGGAGAAAAGACATAGATTTTAAAACAGACAATGCTGGTGAAACTTATTCATGTATGGAAAAAATAAAACTAGATTTCTACCTAACACCAAATAACAAAGGTGAACTTCAACAGACTGAAAATCTAAATGTAAAAGGTTAGAAACTATAAAAATTAATGGAAGGTAACATAACAGAATATACTGGTGATCTAGGGTTGGAAAAGACTTCTTAAACAAAATTTGCAAAGCACAAATCATAAGGGTAACAATAAATGTATTTACCTCAAACTTGGAGACTTCTATACAATAGAGGAACAATGGGCAAATTTAGCAGACACATGACAGAACAGGAGAAGACATCTCAAGGTCTACAATTGATCTGCATCTCATATCTAGAATAGTTTTCTCCAATGGAGCTTTCTACAATAAAGAAAATGTTCCAAATCTACACAGTCCAATATAGTCGCCACTAACCACATGTGGCTATTGAGCACTAAATGAAAATAAGAAGTAGAATTAAATGTAATACACAGTACCATTTGATTTATGTAAATTGAAAACGCATGTTTACAATAACACACATTTAATAAGAATTCATATAACTGAAAGAGTATTCATTGAACACACTAGGAAGCTTGCATATGTGTGTCTGTGGGGCAGAGGGAGAGGAAAATGGGAATCAGGAATCAGGATAAAAGGGAATGATGCTAATAATTTCCATGAAAAGAGGAGTATCATTTAACTCAATCCTCTGTAGCTGAGGTCTAACAAAAATGAAAAGAAGGAAAAGCCTTAAGAATCTAGTAGGAAAAAAAAATGAACAGAATAGAAAGAATTAACACACAAAATATATGTAAATAAGAAAAAAACACATGAAAGTCAATGTTTAATTTCTTATTATCCAAAGAAATAAAACGGAAAAGAAGAGTGAATAACATTTTCACCCATCATATAGAGAAATAAAATTAGTAAAAATATCGTTCATTTTGGGGAGAATTTTCAAAGAAGCAGGCGTAAGAGCTGGTATTTAAATTGACAATCCCTTCCTGGAGGGCAATCTGTCAGTATATATCAAGAACATTAAGATAAAAACAAAGCTTTTAACTCTGCAATTCCTCTTCAAGGAATTAATCCTAAGTAGATTATTGGATAAGAAAATAAAGATATAAATATGCCCACCACTAACAATAAAAGATAAATACAAGCCAAACACCCAATGATAGGTGCAGAGTTAAATCATTATGATTCATTCATAATGAAGGAATATATAATAGGACATGTTCAAAGAAAATGTACTGCACAGGAAAACACTCATGAAGTACTGACATATGAGAAAACACGCAACATTTTATTTATATCTATTATAAAGCCAAGTTTATTTTTTAAATATGCATACACACAGGCATTAAAAGCAACAGTGCCAGGAAACACAGAAGATGTTAATGGTAGTTATTTCTGGATATAACAGTAGTATTACTGGAGATTTTTGTTTTCTTCTCGATACATTTCTGTATTTTCCTGTGGTCACTACCAAAAAATATGTGTTTCTATTATAATTAGAAGATACACATTGATTTAGGAGGCATGGAGGTATCTTAACTTGCAATAAGTGGGTAATTCGAGAAAGAAGGATGTGACATTTTGTCTAAGCACAGATGCTACCTAAGGGTGACAAAGTAAGTCCTAGCATCAGTAGGAGCCAGCCCTTTACAAAATACACAGGACAAAAGAAAGGTGGGCAGGACCCGTGGTCCATGAGGACTCCCACTGCAACAGCCAGATCTTTCAATGGGGCTGCAACGTGCCAGCAAAACCTAAGCTGCAGATGGTCTGCGTTCTGCTCACGTTCACTCTCAAAAGGTCACCTAAACTGAGGATTTTTTGATGAATAGAGCCAGTGCCCTTTTCAAGAATAAAGGTGCTTTATATATAACTACAATTTCTACCCCAAACAAGATTTCTAGGTAGTTCTGATCATTTCTAGGAAGCTGTATAGTGGCATTTCACCAGTATGAGTTACAGACACCTGAAGGTTACCTGAAGGTTTGAAAAGTCATTATAATAGTTGCAGAGTTATTGAAGATCGGCTTATAAAGATAAAATGGCAATGAGATTAAGGGACTTATATCTGAGCTACGCAAGCCCAGAAATGCTTTTGCCAAAAAGAATTTACAGAATTTCACACTGCCTTACAGGAATTTTGATATGAAAAATCTAAGTTCATGCCTAAGGGAGACAGATACACAGTGGAATGTAGTGGGTTCACTGTGACTAAGACATTTCTTGACCCAAGCCTCTGTAGCTGATGATCTGGTCTCCAGTGAGCAGAAATATCTCAGCCTAGAGAGACCAGCTATAGGTGGCATGTGTAGAAAAGGAATACAATTCCTAAACAACTCTCAATGAGCTCAAATTTTCATTTTGGAAGAGTAACTGGGTTTATCAGCCGTAGTGGACAAAGGTCCTACCAACAAGGATACTGGACATCATAAAGGTACTCATAAAACAGTAGTGGAGGCCAGGCGTGGTGGCTCAGGTCTGTAATCCCAGCACTTTGGGAGGCCGAGATGGGAGGATCACTTGAGGCCAGGAGTTCGGTACTAACCTGGTCAACACAGCCAGTACCCCATCCTTTTAAATTTTTGACTCTCTCTCTCTCTCTCTCTCTCTCTCTCTCTCTATATATATATATATATACACACACACACACACACACACATATATATATATATATATACACACACACTGAGCATATCTTAGGTGGAAAAGGGAGATTCCAGAAACTAGGGGAGGGAACACAGCAAGGAAGACCAGAGGGCATCAGTGTGAGAATAAGTCAGCTACCCGTCCTTGTCTTGTGATAAAACTTGATCATAAAAAATTAGTAGAATAAATGAGATTTGCTTCTAGTTTCATTTTAAAAAAGAAAAAAAATCAACAGAATAGAAATTAAAAATACATATCACTTTCTTATAGACTGAGACACAAAGATTTATGAAAACTTACATATTTTATAAAATTACATTTTTTTTAGTTTATGAAAACAAAGCAGAGTAAAAGTGAGCTCTATCACAACCTGGTAAAATTTTTTTAAAGTTACATGAAACCAATGTTTAGAAAACAAATGTTTATTAATATAGGGAGATGATTCATAATGAAACAGCTCAAACAAGCAGAAGAATGTTGCTCAAAGTTCAGAGGAAAAGACAGCGGGAACTTGAGAGCTATGAGTCCCTCTGTTTGCAAATCTGGAGCAAAATGGCACCCTTAGATATCCTGACTGTCCACAAAGCTGGAGGCCCAGGACCTGTAAAGCAAGATCACGTCCAGTGACTTTTAGTTTCATTGAGTAAGACCTACTTAATCCTTGTAATCACTCACTCTGTAGCTGTCTAATAAACACTATCCATGTACCGGGCCCTTTGCAAGGTTTAACAAGATCACTGTTTCCCAGTGCTCTGCTGTTGGAATTTGCCACAAGTGTAAGAAAGGTGTTTTTAGCGTGTGAAGAAAACCTTTTCCAACGCCCGCTTCCATACTGGGTCTCCCCTCCTGCCGAAGCAGACTTAATCGTTTTCACAGCACTATGTTCCCATTTCTGTTGTGGTACCCTTTTATTTCATAGTGAGCTGTTTGGTGCTTTGGGTCTATCTCCCCTCTAGGCTGAGCTCCTCAGGCACAAGGACAATATTCATCCTTGTATTTGTAGACCTCAGGGGGCGTCTTGCAGATTGCAAGCCCTCTGTAACCATTTGGCAATATTCAGCTCTGCCTATAGGTCTGTGGCTCTTCGAGCCTCAGTTTCCTGATGAATGAAGTGGATCTGACAATACCTCCTGCTTCACAGAGTTGTCATGAGAAACAAGCAAGAGTCCTGTGGCAGCCCTTGGCACAGGCAGGTACTTGTGGTGACACAGGTCTTCTGGGCATTCAGTCCTTCCTCTTCTGGTAAAAGCACTTTGTTTTCTTTTGGGAAATCCCCTTTTGACCATTCTTAGGCCATGTGGTTTCAGTGTCCTGAAGTCTACCTGCCCCTCCCCCAACCTGCTTTCCAGGGTTGAGTATGTGCAAAGCCAGGTCACTTATGACCAGTGAACATTTGCTCAGGGCCTTCTGCTGAAACAATTGGGAAAAGGTTCTCTGGAGTCACTGAGTAACTTAGATATTAAGCTTTGAGCTGCAAATTTGCCCCCATAAATAGCCTGCCTGTGAACACTCTAAGGTTTCCTAAGATGCCGTTAATTACAAGATAAACCATTATTTTCTACACTACTAACAATAAAGAAATGTAAGAAGAAATTGTACATTGCATTTTGATTTCAGACATGTGAAAAAGAAAAGGAAAACATGCATTTTTAAATTGATGAGATATGGCAAAACCAGCACAGAAGAAAAAGACATGAAGAGTCGCCAGTCCTGATAATATCGTTTGATCCCTCAAGTCCATCTGAGCCTAAATTCTTGAGTTATTCCTGAACTTTTCAGGAACAAGAGAGTGTATTTGTTTGTTAGGGCTGCTAACAACCACAAACTGACTGGCGTAAACAATCAGAATGTATTGCTTCATAGTTCTGGAGGCTAGAAGTCCCAGATCAAGGTGCAGGGTTTGTTTCTCCCGAGGGCTGTGAGGAAAGGATCTGTTCAAGGCTTCTCTCCCCGGCTTGTAAATGGTTGTCTTCTCCCTGTGTTATCTCACAGCTTCCCTCCATGTGTATCTTTGCCCAAATTTTTCCTTCTCATAGAAACATCAGTCAGATTGGATTAGCTCCTCACCCCCAACCCTCCAATAATGACCTTATTTTAACTTGATTACCTCTGCAAAGACCCTATCTCCAAATAAGGTCACATTCTGAGGTACTGCGTTTGTTATATAGCCTATAATAGAGGGAATGCATTCCCTTTATACAAAAACCAAGTTGAGGTGGGTTTCTGTCATTGGCCACCAAGACTTCTGCCCAGTAAAATTTAATTTCCTTCCCTTAGGTAACTAAAAGTTCTTTAAAATCCCAGCAAGTTTTCAGAAATGAATGATAACATGCATGAGCAAAATTTTAATTTAATCAGTTCCGTTCCTTCTGAGTCATTCCTGAGGGAGACCAGAGGTTCAGGACGAGACACTGCAGGACCAGACCCGGGCTCTAATTTTGATTCTTCCATTACAAATGAAGTTGGCCAAATCAATTACAAAAAAGAACAGCAATTTCATTTTAAAGGAAAGTAGTATGAGATTGTGAAGAGGACATTAATCTAAGGATGAAAATATCTCCTTTAGATAAAAGGTTCTGACTCTACCACTTGTTCTGTGATATTAGGTGAGCCACTGAATGATCCAGGCCTCGTCTTCTGACGACCAAATGGAAATGCATGTGAAAGCTCTTGACAAACTACACATTGCTGTCCATGACTACGTTTTGGAGTTTTTTTCTCACTTCACTATTGAGTGTCACAACCCAGACACTAGACTCTATACAATTTAAATAGATTATCTCATTTAATCTTCACGATCTTATGAAGCAGTTCAATTAGGTCTATTGTTCCTCCCAGTTTTCAAAGAAGGAAAATGGAAAATAACTTATTTATTTTCGTTTTATTCTGTTGATCAAATTATTGGGCCAATGTGCAATGGCTCACTTAGATTAGTGTGGTCTTGGTTTAAGTTGTTTCAGAGGTTGCATTATGCTCCGAGGTCACCCCAATCAAATGAAGAGATGGGGAACTTTTTCTAAAGTCAGCAAATTAACAGCTAATACATTACACAGCCCAGATTTGAATTCAAGCAAGGTAGGCTAGAGATTAAGCTCTTAACTGAGCTGGTATATAAGGGATAATGGAAGCTATCTATGGAGATATACTGATAGATGTATATATAGAGATACAAAAGAACAATGGAAAAACTGGCCACAGATGTTTGTTAAAAATACTTATTAGATTTTAAATTATGGAATTAAAGCATGTGTTTTTCCTCTGCTTCCGAAAATAGAACTGCTGGCTGAGTAAGTCCCCCGGAGGCTGAAAGACCAATAAGTGGACAGAAATTCATTACTCTTTGATTCTGAGACCAGCTGCTTCATGCAGAATCTGGCACTTACCACACAAGGACCACTCTTAGCTTTATAATCAATGTGACGCCTTTGTTTAGCTGAGCCTCTCCGTCTTGTATTTCTCCTCACTAAGCATTCTGTTGCTGGTTGTTTTTCTCACTGTGTTGACGTATTGATGTCTGTTTCATTGTTCCAGATTATATTTCACTGAGTTTTCAATAGAAATGTCCCTTTTTGCTACCTAGTGAGTGGGTGTCCTTCAGCAGCTTACCACTTTGGAACTATTATTCTGATATCCCATTGCAAGTCACACTTTGTCATTAAAGTCAAAAGAGCAATATCCATTTCACACCTATGACTAAGTCCCAAGTTCACCAAGAAATTGGATAGTATTCTCTGAACGTTTTGTATTTTTAATTTTTTTAAAAAACAAAAGCAAAAAGTTGAAGCATGAAGATAAACGAATTCACTTGGGCCATGAGAAAGTCGTGGTAACACTGAAAATCGTGAGAGGCAAGTGCGGCTCCAACAGTAAGAAGAGGAGCTTCCTCAGTCTGAACCACTGGGCCCAGGATGTATGATTTATTGAAGATCTCATACAAGAATGAAGAATTAGCCTGGCCGTGATTGCAGAGGCCCTCTCCCGCTCATTCACCTTGAGCTCACCTGGGAGTAGTTTTGAAGGCCAAGGTCAGAAAAATGTATTGTTGGATCCAAACATTCTCAGTTAGGATTGTGCCTATTGTCTTTTTGATTCCACAACTCCATGACAGCCTGCTACCAGCTGGAACTATGTATTCCTCCTCCTCTCTGGTTCTTCGCTATTCACCGGGTACATTCTTCCCACTATGTGTCATAGTGAGGAATACAGCCATTTGGAGTCAGACAGACACCAGCCTGAATCACATTTGAATCACATCACATAAAAGCTTTAGGTCTATGACACTATTACCTGCTTCTCTCTGCTTCCGTTTTTTTTTTCTGTAAATGAGGGCAGCAATAGTTATCTTCCAGAGCTATTATGAGGATTACATGAGGTAGCACATGCAAAACACAGTAGATTCTAAAAAAAGTTGTTCCTTTTCTCTCTTTTTCCCGAATCATCCAAAGGGAATTTAGTCAACTGGTAACTTTGAAAATGTTAACATAATATCTATCTCTCCACAGATATATGCATATGCTAACCATCCAAAAGTAAGTTAAAAGCACAGATTCTACAGCCAAACTACATAGGGTTCAGATCCCTTTGTACTTCAGTTGTCTCACTTGTAAAATGGGGATAACAAACGTGCCATCCTCATAGTATTGTTATGAGTGGTAAATAAATTAAGGATGTAAACATATACAACTAACCTGAAAAATACTAATTGTTCCCTAAATATTATAATTCAAGACTCTAATAGTAACACTTATTATTTAGACAGATATATAATGTCAATGCTAATATATCAATCACCTCCAAGAGAGCTTTGCCAAAGACCTATGCCAGTTTCCCTAAAATGTATATTTTTGGAGCCAGAGATAATATTTTTTAGAAGTGTCATTCTGCGTAAACGCTTTTCGTAGTTTATTGTGGTGAAGGACAAAAACAGAGGCTATTTAAAATCATTTTCCCTCTGCAGTAGGGAATGAGGACGGCATTTATTCTTTCCGCATTCTCCGTTCTAGATTACTCCAATAATACTCATCATTTATTCTTTCCGCATTCTCCATCCTAGATTATTCCAATAATACTCATCCTGATAACTTTGGAGTCATTTAATTTCACTGTAAAACAGCTTTGAAAATAGCTATATTGCCCAAACGTCTAAGTTCTAAAAACATCAGTGTCTATTTTAGATCCAGGCTGTTAGCAAATTTCAATATTCATTTGTCGATTCAACCAGAGTTTAGTGGAGTTTACTATGTGCCAGACAATGTTATAGAAGATAGGCAAAAATTCCTGCCCTTATAGAGCTTTCATTATAGTGAGGTGAGAGGTGCTCGATAAACAGATAACTAGAATATGTAATTTGTCCAATTATGGTATGTATCATGGAGAAAAATAAATCAGGGAAAGGAAAATTAGGTATCCTAAAGTAGAGACAGGAATTGCAATTCTAAATAGCATAATTGGAGATTATCTCACTGAGAAGAAACCTATCTGTATGACTGAGAGAAGTAAAGGACCAAGCTATGGGGCTATCTGTTGGAAGAGCATTCTAGGAAGAAGGAACAGTGTATGCAAAGCCCTAGAGGTGGGAGTGTACCTGGCATATTCAAGGAATGGCACACAGGCTGGATGGCTAGAGTGGGCAAGAGCAAGAAGAGTGGGAGTGGAAGTCACATGCACATGAAGTTATAAGAATGTTCATAGAAGCAGTAGTAATAGAATCTTGAAACCACTCCGATATCTATCAATAGTAGAATGCATAAATTATAATGTACTTATATAATGGAATTCCACATTGAAATGCAAACAAAAAACAAACTATAGGTGCTCTCGATAATACAGATGAATCTCACAAACATGATGTTGAGTAAGAGAGGCCAAATGCTAAAGGATAAAACTGCATCATTTCTTTTACATAAATTTCACAAACAAGGCAACCCTTGCAGTAATAAGGCAGATTAGTAGTTAGGACAGAGATATGTGATTAGAAATGAGCTACAAAGTGTCTTCTGGGAGGGACCGAGTGGAAGTAATATATGTTCATTTTGTGATAATTTGCTTAGGAGGTAATATATGTTCATTTTGTGATAATTTGCTTAGGAGGTAATATATGTTCATTTTGTGATAATTTGCTTAGGAGTTATGCCTTCCATATGTCTGTTTTACATATATAATATAATGTAATAGTAATATAATATTACTATTTATAATAGTAAATGGAGGAGTTTTTGAGATAGCAAGTACAGGCATTTTTTTCAAAAAGTTTTACTGTAATGGGAGCAGAGAAATGAGGTGAAAGCTGAAGGACTATTTTAAAGATGGGAGAAATGACTGTTTCGGAAGGTTCACTTACTCATATTTACCACTGTTGCAAAACACCTGTTCCATTGTTTACTTAAAGGTTTTCAACTTAAATTTACTTAAAAAGCAAATTTCATGTTAACATTGTGTCACCTGCCATAATAGAAATAACTGTAAAAATACAATGCACACAAGAATTCTTCGATTGAAATAATTTAAAAAAATAAACATAATTGAATGCAAATCAAAATCAATCAAACTGAGCTACAAAAATGAGTGCCTAAAAATAAGTTACTTAAACAGAAAAACAGAGCTGTTGATGATCAGTCAGAAAAAAAAGGATATTCTGTTCTATGTTTATGTAACAGTCACCAGCACTGTGCACAGTCCCTTCATCATCTGAACCTTTGCACTGCATACATACTGTTTTGAACACCTATCCATATTCATTTCAACAGAGGAGCAAAAGAAAAACCTCGTCACACGTGAGGTGACAAGAGGATGCTGACTTGCCCAGCACTTGAGGTTGTCCCGTTCCCATGTCTCTGATTTGGAGGGAAGTTGAGCTTTAGAAAAAGCCTCCTCATGCTGCTGACTAAAAAGAACCCCCACTCCTATGTCCGGTTTTAGAAATAACTGGTGTATGCGTGTGTGTGTGTGTGTGTGTGTGTGTGTGTGTGTGTCTGTCTGTCTGTCTGTCTGTCTGTGGTGGGGAAGGTGCTGCTCAGCTGTGGTTCTAGCAACCCTGCCTGAAATCAGGCAAAGGCAGGAGGCCATCAGAGGGCACCTGCAACTGTCACTAGGCCCCAACTCATTGTCTATGTTCCATACTTTAGAAAACACTGACCTATAACAATGGAGACGATATTTTCCAAATTAAAAATCAGGCAACCTGATATTTCAACAAGATACAGTATTTAAAGGTAAGAGCTGGCGGGGCATGCTGGCTCACACCTGTAATCCCAGCACTCCGGGAGGCCGAGGTGGGCAGATCACCTGAGGTCAGGAGTTCGAGACCAGCCTGACCAACATGGAGAAACCCCGTCTCTACTTAAAATACAAAATTAGCCAGGCGTAGTGGCACATGCCTGTAATCCCAGCTACTCGGGAGACTGAGGCAGGAGAATCACTTGAACCCAGGAGGCGGAGGTTGCAGTGAGCTGAGATCACACCATCATACTCCAGCCTGGGCAACAAGAGCAAAACTCTGTCTAAAAAAAAAAAAATTAAAAAAATAAAGAAAAGAGCAGCAAAATTGACAAATGGGATTTAATTAAACTAGAGAGCTTCTGCACAGCAAAAGAAACTACCATCGGAGTGAACAGGCAACCTACAGAATGGGAGAAAATTTTTGCAATCTACTCATCTGACAAAGGGCTAATATCCAGAACCTACAAAGAACTCAAAAAATTTACAAGAAAAAAACAAACAACCCCATCAAAAAGTGGGCAAAGGATATGAACAGACACTTCTCAAAAGACGACATTCATACAGCCAACAGACACATGAAAAAATGCTCATCATCACTCGCCATCAGAGAAACGCAAATCAAAACCACAATGAGATACCATCTCACACCAGTTAGAATGGCAATCATTAAAAAGTCAGGAAACAACAGGTGCTGGAGAGGATGTGGAGAAATAGGAACACTTTTCCACTGTTGGTGGGACTGTAAACTAGTTCGACCATTGTGGAAGACAGTGTGGCGATTCCTCAAGGATCTGGAACTAGAAATACCATTTGACCCAGCCATCTCATTACTGGGTATATACCCAAAGGATTATAAATCATGCTGCTATAAAGACACATGCACACGTATGTTTACTGAGGCACTCTTCACAATAGCAAAGACTTGGAATCAACCCAAATGTCCATCAATGACAGACTGAATTAAGAAAATGTGGCACATATACACCACGGAATACTATGCAGCCATAAAAAAGGATGAGCTCATGTCCTTTGTAGGGACATGGATGCAGCTGGAAACCATCATTCTCAGCAAACTACTGCAAGAACAGAAAACCAAACACCACATGTTCTCACTCACAGGTGGGAATTGAACAATGAGATCACTTGGACACAGGGCAGGGAACATCACACACCCGGGCCTATTGGGGGGAGAGGGAGGTGGGAGGGATAGCATTAGGAGATATACCTAATGTAAATGACGAGTTAATGGGTGCAGCACACCAACATGGCACATGTATACATATGTAACAAACCTGTATGTTGTGCACATGTACCCTAGAACTTAAAGTATAATAATAATAATAAAAAGAAAAAATATATATGAGGTCCATAATTAACAGAATAACTCACAAAGAAATACTAATTGACATTAAAAAAAAAAAAAAGTAAGAGCAGCCCAGAAAACCCATAATAATAGCGCCATACCTAGGACACTCATGTATTACTCCATACATTTGAAATGTTTAAAATCAACACTAATGCTACTTGGATGTGAAAATTCATAGACATAATCCCTGCCCTCGAAGTAAGGTTGCCAGACAAAATTACAGAATGCCCAGATAAATTTAAGTTTCAGATAAATGGGGACTTCTTGTAGTGTATGTCTCAAATATTGCATTAGATACATTAAAATTTATCTGCTGTTCATCTGAAATTCAAATTTCTGGGTGTCCTACATTATTATTTGCTAAATCTGGCAACCCTACCTCAAAAGGTTTTCAGGCTATTGAAGGGCAAAGGCAATTCAAACACAGCAAGAGTATGAGAAGCGTCAGGGCAAAAGAGCCATCACAGACTGCGTGTGCATATCAAACAAATATCCACCTAAGGGAAGACATTTGGAAACTGGTAACATTGGAACTGAGTCTTAAGCTGGAAACGTATGGGATACACCATTTATTTCAGCATTTAATAACATGCCATCACGATTTGTGACTTAACTGTTTGATAAACATGTGTTTTGTCTACAGAACTAGACCTTCAGTTCCTTGGAGACACAAGTCATCTCTTTATGTCCCCCATGCCACCTGGAACTGACAGGCACACTTAGGCAGTAGTAAATTACTGCACACATTGACGCAAATGGTTTTGTCCTCCCAAAGAGTAAAAATATTCTGTTAGTGAAACGTATTGTAACTAGCGTTTCTTTTTCAATTTTAGTCTTTGAACACTGCAGCCAAGAATCCAGTTTGAAACCTTGGGAATCAAATTCATAGTAAATACAAGAGCCGTTCACAGTGCAGCAAACTCTCATGTTAGTTTTATGACAGATTCAGTGACACTGGAATGGACACCTTTTTGATTTTGGGGTTCCTTCCTAAGACCCCCATGTGTGACATATTCATGGCTGGATTCTAGATACTGAAGCAGTTACTGCAGCTGGATAGTCCAATGATTATAAATAAGAAGGCTTTTCTACAAACACACGCTGCCCACATCGAAGTTCCTCCTTAATCTACTGCAGTTTGAAACTGTCCCCCACTTTCCCCAAGAGTCCACTCCAAGCTAGTTTAGGGTGAGTCTACCACAGCCTTTGGAAGAGGGAGGGAAGATAACTTTTCTCATCTCTCCTAGTCCCAGCTCTAAAGACCAGAACCAGGGAGGAAGCAACACTACTCTTCCAAACACATTCCCCAAACGTGGCACCTTTTCAACAATTTTAGTAACAAATTTAAGGCATCAAAGATGTCTTAAAAATTGGCATGATAGCCGGGCGCGGTGGCTCAAGCCTGTAATCCCAGCACTTTGGGAGGCCGAGACGGGCGGATCACGAGGTCAGGAGATCGAGACCATCCTGGCTAACACAGTGAAACCCCGTCTCTACTAAAAAATACAAAAAACTAGCCGGGCGAGGTGGCGGGCGCCTGTAGTCCCAGCTACTCGGGAGGCTGAGGCAGGAGAATGGCGTAAACCCGGGAGGCGGAGCTTGCAGTGAGCGAGATCCGGCCACTGCACTCCAGCCTGGGCGACAGAGTAAGACTCCGTCTCAAAAAAAAAAAAAAAAAATTGGCATGATAGATGTTACATTGATCATGAAAAGACTTTAAAAGAAGGGAGAAAGATGTAAAGAAGGTAATCAAATGGGGAGCATTTTTTAACAATGTGCTCACTTCTTCCCCTTCAATTCCTTGAATTGAGTCTGAATTATCACACCTATTGATCTCTGAGCCCAGAACATTACTTTGTGGTCTGGCCTCAGGTTTCTTCCAATTTTTAAAATCACAATATTCCTAAGAGGGCAGCGACGAGGTCTGGGGTATTATGAGGACTGGAAATTTAGCCACAAGTGACCATGAAAGTTCAAAATGCCTTTAAAGTCTTTGTCTCTAAGGCCCATTTTCAAGGTCTTGTTATATACTTAATTTTCCCCCGACTTATGTCAAAAATAAACGAAGCTGTGTTCTAGGTAAAATGGTAGGGACAGATTTTAATCACTACTACTACTGCAATGGGGAAAAGAGCCCAGCGTGAACTGAATTCAATTGCGATTTGTACAGAGGCGACCGGGCGTTTTGAAGAGAATGAAGGAATTAGGATGGGACTCTTGACGCCAAGGGGGACTGAGCAACTTTTCCAGGTTTGAAAAACCTCAACACAAACGCGCGACGGCGCTCTATCAACGTCAGCCTCCCGAACCGGGGCTGTACCCAGGAGAGAACTACAACGCCCAGCAGCCCCGACGGGCGTAAAGACTCCCAACTTCCGGGGCGTTGCTCACCATCGGCCAGCAGCGCCAGTGCCACTCGGTCCCTCAAGAAGCCGCAGGGGTTCGGGCCGGCAGCAGAAGCTGGAGTCGTAGGCCAGTGGGCCGCTGTCTGCCCAGCGAGACTGAGGGCTCAGGACGCGACGCTATCTGTTGGAAGCCGCAGGAGGCGGAGCCGGGTTGCGGGGTACGCGTTGACGTCACATCCGCTGGGCGGGGCCGCAAGCAACGCGCGCAAATTGAAAGGTCAGCCTTTCGCGCGCAGTGTAGCCAGGTTGCTAGTGTTCTGTGTCGCTGGCCGTGAGTGCTCCGGCTACAGTGAGTTAGGGGCGTCGGGGCGGGTTTCTCCAACCCCAATCGGCTCCGTTCAAGGGGAGGAGGAGAGTCCCTTCTTGGAAGGTGAGAGGAGCGGGCTGTGCGGAGGCTAATGGGTGGGTTCCCTTGGGGGTCGACCTGCGCGTCACCTCCGACCCTCCTCTCGGGATTCGGGGTCTTCCAGGAGGGGAAGGAGAGAGTCTGGTGTGATCTTCCCATCCCGACAGCAGAGCCCTTAGCCTGAGCGGAGTATGTGTTGTTTTGTTCCGAGGGGACGTCTGGCTACGAGAGGTCTGCAACTCAGTGAATGGAGGGAGAGAGAGAGCAGATGATTCCGGGCTGGAGCAGGTGCCGGGGTTGCCAGACTTCTCTCATTTTCCCGCAGAAGCTGGCAGTCCGGGTTTTACATGCAGTCTCTGCACCTTTAAATGTTGACAAGTACATTTTCCCATAATGTTGTGCAGACCTAAGGAAACGTGTCGTCTGGAATGGGCTTGGGGGCCACGCCTGCACATCTCCGCGAGACCGAGGGATAAAGTGAAGATGGGGCTGTTATTACCGCGAGTGCCACATGCGATCTCTTTGAGATATGTACTCCGTCATTCTTACTGTTGCACGCAGCCATTCTTACTACGCTAAAGAAGAAATACTTATTCGAGGATATTTGCCTGGCCCCGAAGAAAGTTATGTAAATTTCATGAACTATTATATCCGTTTTCCTCGGAGTGAGAGAAAACTCTCTTTAGATAGCATCTTGAGAGGTAAGAGACTTTTTCTGAAACTGTGGCTTGAGGACCACCTGCATCCAGATTAGCTGCTTTGTTTAAAATTTATTCACAGGCTGGGCGCGGTGGCTCAAGCCTGTAATCCCAGCACTTTGGGAGGCCGAGGCGGGCGGATCACGAGGTCAGGAGATCGAGATCATCCTGACTAACACGGTGAAACCCCGTCTCTGCTAAAAATATAAAAATTAGCCGGGCGTGGTAGCGGGCGCCTGTAGTCCCCGTTTATCGGGAGGCTGAGGCAGGAGAATGGCGTGAACCCGGAATGAGGAGCTTGCAGTGAGCCGAGATCCAGCCAGTGCACTCCAGCCTGGGCGACAGAGCGAGACTCCGTCTCAAAAAAAAGAAAAAGAAAAAATTCATTCATAGCAGAACTAGTGAATCCCAGTCACAGAGTGGAGTTGAGAGTCTAAGAACCTCTGAAATTTGAGAACTGGACTAGAACCTTTAGAGCTCTGATAAGGTGTCAACAGGGTAAAGCTGACTCCTGATCCTGTACTTTCTTTCTTCCCTTCCTTCCAAACTTAACGTTTGGTAGGAGAGATTTGTATTACAAAATGCTAAGCAACTGCTCAGTGCCCGTTACTAACTTTTTATTGTAGAGTTGTGGAGGGGAGGTCGTTTCTTCAGAAAGGGCTGTGACAGTTCCAGAATCTCTGTATAGAAAGGGCTTAGGGGCCTGGAATGGAAGGGGGTGGAAAGTTAAAGCATTTGTCTTGAAGCTGTATTTGCATAGCAGACGCAGTTTCACAATTCTTTGGGGTAGCTTTCAGAGAGACTGATGGAGTTGCCCCTAGACACCACCACTGTTTATTACCAGAATGTTCGTGCTTAGAATAATGCATTCTACTAGCAGTGAATTTCAGTCCTAAACAAGTACAGGATCATTTCTGTAATCCTTTTTGAATTTTTCCTTTGTTTTTTCATTGAAATGCTTACGTTCCTACAAACTGTTTTGAGTTTCTGCTCCTATTTGAATTTGCATGTTGACCCTTATAATTAATACCCTTTGTAGAGGCAATGTGATGCCATCCCACGCATGGTTTTTTTTGTGCCTGGCTCCTTGAAGCGTGTGTTAGGAGTGAAAGTGCCAAAGCGCTTTGGAAAGAATAAACAAACATTAAGCAAATGTCAAGTGGCATTAGAGGTAGTATTAGTGATTAATGTAAATTCTACCCTATGGAAATTGTTTGACAGGGAGGAGCCCAGCTAAAATACTAAAGAGCAGTGATTATTGAATATCTGAACAATTTCTGCCTTGGACTCCAAGCTTTCTCTTTATTTGTCTAAAATGTTTTGATAAATATTTTTCTTTAAATATTACTGTTCTCCCTGTGTCTCTTCATATCAGGTAGTTAATTTGGCACCATGGGGATACACGGATTGCTACAATTTATCAAAGAAGCTTCTGAACCCATCCATGTGAGGAAGTATAAAGGGCAGGTAGTAGCTGTGGATACATATTGCTGGCTTCACAAAGGAGCTATTGCTTGTGCTGAAAAACTAGCCAAAGGTGAACCTACTGATAGGTAAGTCTAGACCTTATATTAATTCTTTGACAATTAAGAATGAGACCTACAGTACCTTTTTTTCCCCCAGAAACGGATTGTTTTCACTCAATGCCAGAACTTATCAGGAAGTGAAAGTTGTATGTTTTAGAATATTCCCAAATCAGGGATGACTGCCTTCTGTGATAATAGGCCTAGTTTTCTTTCTTTATAATAAGCCGGAGTATCAAGACACTGATGGACAAAGACTATTCATATCTCCTTTATTTTATTTATATATATTTATATTTATTTATTTATTTTTTTGAGACGCAATTTCTGTTGCCCAGGCTGGAGTGCAGTGGCACAATCTCGGCTCACTGCAACCTCCGCCTCCCAGGTTCAAGCAATTCTCCTGTCTCAACCTCCCAAGTAGCTGGGATTATAGGCACGCACCACCACGCCGGGCTAATTTTTGTATTTTTAGTAGAGACAGGGTTTCACCATGTTGGCCAGGCAGGTCTCGAACTCCTGACCTCAAGTGATCCACCTGCTTTGGCCTCCCAAAGTGCTGAGATTACAGGCATGAGCCACCATGCCTGGCCCAATTCTTAACCTAAGATAAATGTTTTAACAAATGCTTTGAAATCCATGATAATTTCTGACTCCCACATTCTTGGGTACAGAAAACATACTGCTAATCCTGGTTAGCAAAGAAACAAATGTGTTATAAATTTCATTATTATTTCTTATTTGCTTTCTTCTAAATTTTGCTTTATGATCAGCAGGTCCCAATCATTGTTCCATGCCAATGCAAGTTCACTGTCACTGATCTACAACAAATAGAAAAAATAAGGATAACAATGTAGTGAATCTTTCATCAAGATGACTATATATGATTTAAAAGGTCATCTTTTATTTTCTTTATTTTAGCTGCTAAGTTTGTGTTATGCAAAAAGATTACCTTTAAAGATTGTTTTCCCCTTCCTGTTTTTGAGCTAAAATGTCCTTTTCTTTATAAAATGATAGAAGTTGTAAATGCAGTTGTTTTTGTTCCAATACCTAATGTAATACCTGACCCTCGATTGGATCCTGGATTTGGAAAAAATAGTAGCAGTGGTGTCCTGGAGCCAACTCATATGGGCTCTTTATACACCATGTCTTCTCAGCTCAGCATTCATTGAGTTCACCTAGGTAGCTCATCTGCCATTGAGGAATATTTATCTCAGGGAAATCAGGCACCTCTTCCCCGAGAACTGGTTGTTAAACATTTACCAGGACACCACTGAATACAAGAAACATTACTGAGACAATTGTACCAATTATAATATAAATAGTATTAAATAGTATTATATCACTATTAAATTACTTAGCCATGATGTGGTATTGTTGGAAGAATCCAGTGTTTACTGTACTGTTCTTTCAACTTTTCAATAGATTTGACATTTTTTAACATAAAAAAATGAGGGGAAAAGACCAGATTTGAAACCAAAGATGTGAGAATTAGAAGGGATATCAAAGCTTTTTAATTCACTGGTAAGGAAACCAAGGCTTGGAGGATCAAGTAGTTCACCAGACATCACTTGGCTCATAAGTATCCAAGGCAGGATTTGAATCCAAGTCTAGTAAGTTAGAGTTCCAATTCCTACGAAAACATTTGCTTAAAATAACAAAATAAAAAACTTTCTCTTTTCATAGTTTTCTCATCTGGCTTAAAATAGGGCAGAAGTATTACCTTAAGAAAGGCGAAGCACTGAAATGTATTTTTCTTTTTTTCCATAGGTATGTAGGATTTTGTATGAAATTTGTAAATATGTTACTATCTCATGGGATCAAGCCTATTCTCGTATTTGATGGATGTACTTTACCTTCTAAAAAGGAAGTAGAGAGATCTAGAAGAGAGTAAGTTAATTCTCTACTTAATCTCTAACTTAATTGCACTAAGATCAGACACTATAGTCTATATGATACCAATTTTTAAAATTTTAAGCCAGGCTCAGTGGCTTGCACCTATTGTCCTAGGTACTCAGGAGGTTGGGGCAAGAGGATCACTTGAGCCCAGGAGTTAAACACTTTAGTGCTCTATGATCACCTCTGTGAACAGCCACTGTACTCCAGCCTGGGCAACATAGTGAGACCCAGTCACTAAAAATTTTCTTTTTCTTTTTATTTTTTGACAGTCTCACTCTATCGCCCAGTCTAGAGTGCAGTGGTGCAATCTTGGCTCGCTGGGACCTCCACCTCCCAGATTCAAGAAATTCTTGTATCTCAGCCTCCCAAGTAGCTGGGACTACAGGCACGTGCCACCACGCCCGGCTAATTTTTGAATTTTTAGTAGAGATGGGGTTTTGCCATGTTGGCCAGGCTGGTCTCAAACTCCTGGCCTCAAGTGATCTACCCGCCTTGGCCTCCCAAAGTGCTAGAATTACAGGCATGAGCCACTGTGCCTGGCCTAAAAAAAAATTAATAAATAAAATTTTAATTTGTTGAGGCTTATTTTATAGCCTAGTATGTGAACAGATTCCCTTAAATGTTATGCATCTGCTACATTATTATCACTTTTGTTTAAAAGTATCTTAGTTACTGTATTTTCTTTGACATAAAGAATTGCTGTGGAAAAGTGTAATGGTAATCTTGTGTGTGTGTGTGCATATGGTCATTCTAAATCACTTGTTCTTTTTGCCTTAGAAGCCCAAAACATCTGGGTTAATGTTCTCAAGGACCTGGTGTGTACTTTCTAATGAGTCAAAAATTTTTTCAATTCTAGGAAAGCTTCTTGAATTATAGTTTTGTTACAGTTTCTTGAGTCAGCGTCTTAAATGTTTTATATTTTAAAAATGTTCTTCCCTTGCAGAAGACGACAAGCCAATCTTCTTAAGGGAAAGCAGCTTCTTCGTGAGGGGAAAGTCTCGGAAGCCCGAGAGTGTTTCACCCGGTCTGTCAATATCACCCATGCCATGGCCCACAAAGTAATTAAAGTAAGCCACTGGAAAATGAAGACAAAGGGGCAGATGGGCAGGTTCACCAAAGCTAGTTACAACTTGTTTATTAATGGGAGAGGAAGAAAATCAAGGGTGGAAAATTGTTCTAGGCCTAACTTCAAGTAAAGGGCAGATGTCAGAAGAAGACGGGAACAGCATCATTAGTTAGAGAAGACTTCAACAATTTCCGAGGAGAAATCCTAAGGCATAAGTAAGGCTCTCTCTTTAGTCATATTGTTCCATAGCAGTGGAAGGAACAGGGCCAGACACAGTGGCTCACACCTGTAATCCCAGCACTTTGGGACGCTGAGGCAGGAGGATCATTTGAGCTCAGGAGTTTGAGACCATCCTGGGCAACATGATGAGACCCTGTCTCTATTTAAAATAAAAAAATAAAGAGATGGAAGGAACAAATTCCTGGAGGCGTCGGTCTCACCCAACTCACCTATAGTCTTCAACACTTACTGTAACTGGCACTCCTGAATGACAGATCTGTGATTTAGTTTTGTTGCCCCAGGCACCCTACAGACTTCTGTTCCCTTTTGCCTCCTCCTTGCAGCAGCTTCTTTCCTTATTCCTGTACATCTTAGTGTCAAGGTGCCCACAGTCCCAGCCCTCACTTTCCCCTTTTTAGAGCCTACTTGGTAAAGGCGTTGTGGTTTTATTGTTCGTTTGCTTGTTTTGAGGCAGAGTTTCACTCTCGTTGCCCAGGCTGGAGCGCGATGGCACGATCTCGGTTCACTGCAACCTCCACCTCCTGGGTTCAAGCGATTCTCCTGCCTCAGCCTCCCAAGTAGCTGGGGTTACAGGCATGCGCCATCATGCCTGGCTAATTTTGTATTTTTAGTAGAGACGGGTTTCACCATGTTGGTCACGCTGGTCTCAAACTCCCAACCTCAGGTGATCCGCCCACCTCGGCCTCCCAAAGTGCTCGGATTACAAGGTTGAGCCACCGTGCCCGGCCTGTTAAAGGTATGATGATAAAGGTGGAGTCAGCTTTTTCTAGCTTACAGTTCTGACGTCCAGTTCCTGAGCTAAAATGGGCACTACAGTTCCGATTTTGGCTTTGTCATTTGAGTCTCTGGCTCTTTCTGTATGGGTGAAGCTAGAAGGAAAGGGTGGGATGCAAGAGAGAGAGAGTGTGATGTATAGGGAAATGTGTGCTCTGTGTAGTCGGGAGAAGAGAGGCTGCATCGTGTGCGGAAGTAGAGGAGAAACCCTGATTGGACATAAATAGTGGTGTAAAAGGATGAGAGTAGGACTATTGCTGGACAAAAAAAGAAAAAAAAATGAGAAAAATAGCAAATTGCAAATTGTCACCAAAATTGATAGCAGCAGGATCTTGATACCTCTTTCCTCCTCTTTTTTTCTTCCCTTTTTTTTTTTTTTTTTTTTAAACTTCCCAAAGCCTCTCTTCAGGCCTTGGGAACCATTTTCCCATAATTTAGAACATGGAAGTTCCAGTTCCAACTGGTTAGATTTTGACACAGAGGCTATGATAGGGACTGTTTTTCTTAGCAAGGTTATTTTAAAAGTATTTTTTCATAATGCATTGGTTTAAATATAGTGCTATAGTCTATAATATATATGTAAGATATATTATTAGAGGAGAGTTGTATTTGTGTGTATACATATACACATACGTGTATATATTTTCCCCTAAGACATTGCTGAATATGGTCTATAATTTTATCAATACTATGTCAGTACACTGATTTTCATAGCCTGACAGGACAACCTGTTATTTTTATGGGGAACATATATTCAAAACTCCAAACAAATGTATATTTTTGGAACATAGCCATTCTTAAGATGGAAGCTTTCTATAATATAAAATAATTGGGCCAGGCACAATGGCTTAACTCTTACAATGCCAACACTTTGGGAAACTGAAGCGAGTGGATCACTTGTGTCCAGGAGTTTGAGACCAGCCTAGACAACATGGCAAAACCTTGTCTCCACAAAAAATACAAAAAAATTAGCTGGGCATGGTGGCATGCACCTGTAGTCCCACCTACTTGGGAGGCTGAGGTGGGAAGCCCAGGAGGTCAAAGCTGCAGTCCACCCTGCTGGCTGGCACTACTGCACTCCAGCCTGGGTGACAGAGCCAGAACCTAGCTCCAAAAAATAACATAATTACTTGTGTAACTTGTAGGATTCTTTTTTCCTCTGGCTGTGTAGCAGTATTTCTTTTCTCCAAATTCTATAAATTGAGTTTTAAAAAATGTCTTAGTGGCTATATAATTAGTTCAACATATACTGAAACTTATAGTAGAAAAACTCTACTTCAAAGGAAATGATTTCTCAAAGTAATATTAGCATGTGTGTGCTGAGGCTAGTCATAAAGTGGGTTTGAAACAGGAAGTTGTTTAGTACTTTCCAAATGCCGTGCTAGAGATTCACTTTGATTCTCTTCCAGGCTGCCCGGTCTCAGGGCGTAGATTGCCTCGTGGCTCCCTATGAAGCTGATGCGCAGTTGGCCTATCTTAACAAAGCGGGAATTGTACAAGCCATAATTACAGAGGACTCGGATCTCCTAGCTTTTGGCTGTAAAAAGGTACTCAACTCTGACTACTGTGTATTACTTTTCTATGTAGATAGAGGTAGTGTAAATCAAGAAGCTGAAGTTTTTCCTGTCCAGGAAATTATTATAATTTATAATATTTATAATACTTACAAAGTTTTATAAAATAAATTATTTTAATAGAATATTTGCAACTGACATCTATTTTTATAATGTTAATAATTATTTAAAATGAAAAGAAGGGTTTTGCTGCTTGATGTTTGTGTACTCTGGATACTTTTTCAAAGTAAGCCCTTAAGGTTGGAGGGGTTTGTTATTGTTTTATGCAAATTCTTTAGTAGAATGTGGACCTATCAGTTTTATTTTTTAATAATAACAACATATGCTTTATATTTCTTGATTAGGTTAGGTATACTAACGTATGTACTAATGGGTTGCGATGCAGTTATTTAGAATTATGTATAAAACTATTTCATGGAAAACTTTAGGGGAGAATTAAGATACAAAACTACAGGATGTTCTCATTTTTGTTAATGCCTATATTTATGACTAGAAGGGTGTCTATCAAAAGGTTAATTAATGCTAGGCTACAGTGATGAATGAGGGAATATGGATGACTTGTTTTCTTCCTGAATTTCTATGTTTTCCAAATTTTCTACAATAAACATGTATTGTTTCAACAATAAGGAAAAAGATTACTGAAAAGGTACAAGTGACAGAGAAAGAGAAAATGTTTTTTGTATGCATTACTGTTTGATTATCATGTCAACCCTGTAACATAAGTAGGAAATAAAGAGATGCAAAAAGAGCTTTCTTTATACCAGAATTGTGACAATTGAGTCCTGGCTGTATAGCCTTGTCTAGTCATATCCTGTGCTTCAGCATAATTTATTTGTAAACTTTGTAGTCATCAGCCTGTCTATCTGTGTCTCCTCTCTTTCAGTGTTATGGTGAAGAACAAGAAAGATTTCTTAAAATTATTGCAGTGGCTTAGATAATGACAAATAAAAGTGGCCCTTCTAGGTATTAACAATTTCTCTTCCTTTTGAAGGTGATTTTAAAGATGGACCAGTTTGGAAATGGACTTGAAATTGATCAAGCTCGGCTAGGAATGTGCAGACAACTTGGGGATATATTCACAGAAGAGAAGTTTCGTTACATGTGTATTCTTTCAGGCTGTGACTACCTTTCATCACTGCGTGGGATTGGATTGGCAAAAGCATGCAAAGTCCTAAGACTAGCCAATAATCCAGATATAGTAAAGGTAAGAGTGAATTGCTAAGTGTCATATTCAGTTTCTGAAGCATTTCCTTAATAAAATAATAAATCAGAATATGGATTTAAATATTCTGTTATGTGAATCACCTATATTACATTACTAAAAGGAGCAAATGACTGAGGCACTAGAACTTTGCTTTAGCAACTAACATATATTGGGAAAATCATGTTTTCTGCAATTGGCAAAAAAGTAGTGATTTTTAAAATAAAGACTAGTATAAAGAGTCTCAAGGGCAAAATATTATAGGGTAAAATTAAACTCAGAGTCTTTTGACTTCTGTGCTATAACTCTATAGTAGTGGTTCTCAAACTTTTTGGTCTCAAGATCCATTTACCCTCCTCAACCTCTTTATGGTAATATTTTTTGTTTATGTAGGCAATAGCTATTGATACCTACTGAATTAAAAAAAACAAATTTAAATGTTTATCAATTCACTTAAACTTTATAATAAACTCATTACTTGTTAGCATAAATAGCATGCTTTTATGAAAAATAAAAATTATGAGAGAGGAATCATGCATTTATGCAAATCTCTTTAATGTGGCCTAATAGTAAGACAGCTGTGTTTGTATACAAGTTGAACATCCCTAATCCAAAAATCTGAAATGTTCAAAAATCCAAAACTTTTTGAGTCCTGGCATGGCAAGTGAAAAATTCCACATCTCATCTCATGTGAAGGGTACACAAAATTATTAAAAATACTGTATAAAGTTACCTTCAGTCTATGTGTGTAAGGCTTATATGAAACATAAGGCCGGGCGCGGTGGCTCAAGCCTGTAATCCCAGCACTTTGGGAGGCCGAGACGGGCGGATCACGAGGTCAGGAGATCGAGACCATCCTGGCTAACACGGTGAAACCCCGTCTCTACTAAAAAATACAAAAAAAAAAAAACTAGCCGGGCGAGGTGGCGGGCGCCTGTAGTCCCAGCTACTCAGGAGGCTGAGGCAGGAGAATAGCGTGAACCCGGGAGGCAGAGCTTGCAGTGAGCCGAGATCTGGCCACTGCACTCCAGCCTGGGCGGCAGAGCGAGACTCCATCTCCAAAAAAAAAAAAAGAAACATAAATTGAGTTTTTTTTCCTTCACCCTCTTGCTGTCAGTGTGTAGAAATGTAAATGGATTTTATGTTTAGACTTGGGTCCCATCCCCAAGTTATCTCATAATGTGTATATGCAAATATTCCACAATCTGAAAAAATTGAAAATCTGAAATACTTCTGGTGCCGAGCATTTTGGATAATGTGTACCCAACCTGTATCTGCTGCCTCATTAAGTCTCATTTGATATCATGTGTCATATATCCTCTGGAAAATTCTGAGACTCTGGACATCACTACTTTGTAGTTTCTCTTAAAAAATAAACATCAAAGAAGCTCATTTTCCCCCTTGGATATTCTCTAAAGCCCTTACAGTTTGCAGAGCAGAAATTCCATTTTTCTGTTTCCAAGAGTACAAGGCATGAGTCCTCAGGGCTAAGAGTGATGTAATGTAATGGAAAGATCTCTAGGTTGGAAGATAGTGTCCCAAGTGGGAATAGGACCACATGCCTTAACTAGCCTGTGACTCCAGGATCCCTTTGGTTCTCTGGGTCTTCCCTTTTTCATCTATGAATTTCCTGTGCAGTGTTTAGGATCCTTTCCAGTTTTAAGCATCCATGACTATCACAGAAATCAGAATGTCAACTTGGTTTAAACATATGATCTCGGAATATTTGGATTTTTTTTAATTTTCAGGTTTTGGATGTTCTTTGTTTTTTCCTTTCTTGATAAAAAGGACTTTGAAGTTGAATGAATAATGTATCTCAGAGTTACACCTAGAAACACAAACTTGATGTATTATATAACTGTATGTTTTTATCCCTCAAATTAGTAATAGAAAAAACAAAGAAAATACTAGTTATGAGACTTAGAATTTTAAGTGATACAACATGGTTGTGTTAGCTGGTGGAATTTTTTAACGTAGATGAAAGCAGTGAATGTTTCAATCCCTCTTCATGACCCTGTAATGTAAATCAGTCAGCCTTGAGGATAATATGTTCCCTGTTCTTTAGTTGCAGATAAAATATTTTTGCATGTATTGTTAGGTTATCAAGAAAATTGGACATTATCTCAAGATGAATATCATGGTACCAGAGGATTACATCAAAGGATTTATTCGGGCCAACAATACCTTCCTCTATCAGCTAGTT
Source organism: Macaca nemestrina (assembly GCF_043159975.1). Lineage (NCBI taxonomy): Eukaryota > Metazoa > Chordata > Mammalia > Primates > Cercopithecidae > Macaca > Macaca nemestrina. The sequence goes on along the minus strand of NC_092125.1, from coordinate 7,315,748 downwards.
TTTGATCCCATCAAAAGGAAACTTATTCCTCTGAACGCCTATGAAGATGATGTTGATCCTGAAACACTAAGCTATGCTGGGCAGTATCCTTTCTGAACCAGAATGGTAGAATTTGAGTATTTTTCTTCAATATTTTTATCGTGATATTTTTTGTGAGGCCTTTAGTAAAAAGCTTGCACATTATTTTTTGCTTTTTTTTTATAGTGAAATCTGTATATTGTTCATTTAAATTACCATGCTAGTAAAAATTTAGAACAACTTTTTGTTCATAAACCAAAGACTCATCCACTATGCATTCTCCTTAGATTGACTGACAGGAGCATACACAGGGTCCGTCACTTACGGTACACATTCCAAAGGTGGCTCTTGAGAGGACCTCCTTGTGGCAAGCAAGCTCAACTTATCAGGAGGAGCATTCTGGGCATTTGAGTGCACCAGGAGAGGATGCCCTTCCCATAGCCACCGGCCATGTGCGTGCAGGCTGATTCGGAGCCCTGAGTCACTTAGGTGGTGGCTAGGACTTTCCCCTCTGTTTCCCTTGAAAGGGAGGGAGTCAATGATGGCATAGGCCCTCGTCAGAAGACACCAACTCCTGCAGGAACAGATAGAGACTAGCAAACTGTGTCTTTGCTTTCAGTGATGCAGATGCATAAAGTAAGGAGACTCCATTTAAGTCATAAACGTATGGATTTTCTGTGACAATAGACAACATTTTTCCATCTAAGTTTAGTATCATTTGGTTGGTTGTTAATAAATACCTTTTTCCTTAATCTTACTAACCTAGATATGTTGATGATTCCATAGCTCTTCAAATAGCACTTGGAAATAAAGATATAAATACTTTTGAACAGATTGATGACTACAATCCGGACACTGCTATGGTAACGTTTTGATGACCGCTCTATGAAAACACATTTTAGTTATGTCTCAAGAGCTGTGATGAAAGGCAAATCTTCATACACTAAAGCGTCTTTTAAGCGTTTCTATATCCAGGCTCTGTGCAGAGTGTACATTAAAAACAACTTGATCCTAGAGAAATTACATCTATTAGAGCATAGGGATAGTGGTTAATTTTTTAAAATTAAAGAAGTGACTGTTATTTATTATCAAACCCTTATCCTTGAGCATTTCTTTGACTATACCAAGCATTTGATGCCTTTTTTTCTCATCTCACTCCGTTCAGCTTCTGTGGCATTTGGCTTTATTGAAGACCCAAAGCTAGGAATGCTCAGGAGTTAAAGCTGTGTTTTCACCCATGCACAATTTAACAAATATTTAATGCATGCCCTGCTGTTTCTTTAAACAATTTGCTGTTTTCTTTTCTTTTCTTTTCTTTTTTTCTTTTCTTTTTTTTTTTTTTGAGACAGCATTTCACTCTTGTTGCTCAGGCTGGAGTGCAGTGGTGTGATCTCAGCTCACCACAACCTCCACCTCCCAGGTTCAAGCTATTCTGCCTCAGCCTCCCGAGTAGCTGGGATTACAGGCATGCACCACCACGCCCGGCTAATTTTGTATTTTTAGTAGAGATGTGGTTTCTCTATTTTGCCCTGGCTGGTCTGGAACTCCCAACCTCAGATGATCCACCTGCCTTGGTCTGGGATTACAGGCATGAACCACCGCGCCTGGCCACAATTTGCTGTTTTCTTCTGTTTCTTCAGTATTGTATGTATTCCTTAAGATACTGTCTCCCATCATTCTCTTTCTCTTTGTATTCCTATTTATCCTCTGTTCTCTTTTCTGTTTACATTTCTTCCTTAGGTAAATCCATAGGGCTTTAATCCCATTTACGTAAAGAACTCACATCTCCATCTTTACTCCAGTCTCTTTCCTGTCCACCAACCACAGAATTCTCTCACCGTCTCTTGCAGCTCTGATTTCCTCAAGTCTATTCATAGGCAAAACTAAACTCTTCATGTTTTTAATCAACTTTTAATCACATTTCTCTTTTATGTTTCTACTTAGCACTTACTACTGTACAACATTATGCTTCTTTTCTGATTCTTTGCAATAGAATGTGGTCTTCATAAAGGCAGAACTTGGTGGTCCTCACTGCTGTATGATGTTTACTATGTTTATATGTTGAGTGAATGAGTGTCACCTATAGGTCTCACACCAGAAAACTTGGAAATAAACTTTGGCTTCCATTTCGTTGCTACAACCTCTTGCCTCTTTGAGTTGTCCTTCTGGTTAACATTTGCTTCTTTCCGCAAGCTTCCAGTTTAATTCTTGCTCACTACTTTATCACTTTACTAAACATTTATCAAGCACCGAAACAATGTAATTAGGTTAGCTAGGGTTCTGGAATATGAAGAAAAATAAGAAATATAGGAAAAGTAAGATCCTTGCCAGTCAAATGCCCATTGCCTAAATAGGAAGGAGATGTGATTCTATAGAGAGAAATGCGGTAAGTGCTATACTAAAGGTGTATTCTAGGCTCTGTGGAAACAAAAAGCATGTCCCTCACTCCACCTAAGTGGCAAACATTTTCATAATAATAATGGCAAACATTTTCTGAGCATTTACTATGTTCCAGGTGCTCTTTTAAGCACCTTAGACATAGTAACTCATTTACTCTTCAGAAAGCCGCTGAAGTCAGCACCGTTCTCATTTTACAGATGAGGAAACAGCTAGAAGACACTTAAGTAACTTTTCCAGCTCACCATTTTAATAAATAGGGAAGCTGTGATTCCAAGCCAAGCTCTCTACTGTCTGCTTAAGGAGAAACTGATGTGTATCCTCAGTTTGCAAGGATTAGTAGAGTTTTTCAAGATGGGTGAGTGATTTCAGGCTAAAAAACAAAAACAAAAAAGCAGTGTATGTAGAAAAAGTGATATATTAAGGGAATTCTTAGATTGTTCGTTATGGATGGACTAAGAATGTCTTAATGTTTACCATAGGGAACTAGATCTTGAGAAAAAAAGAAGTAAGCCTGGAAAAGATGACCCCTAACAAACTGGTGATCCACTGAGCACTGAAAGTAACCATTACTGTAAGTGGAAATAAGCCAGGCCTACCAAGAGAGCACAAATCCATAACAACACTAAAAATGAACTTTATCAACTTCAGTTATGTAAACCTTCCACTCAGGTTGCCATTTCCCTAGTTTCTCATCTTGCCCCGTCTAATATGGTAGCCACTGGCCGTGTGTGGCTATTTAAATTTGTTAAAATTAAATAAAATTGCTATTTTAGTTCTTCAGTTAGAGTAGCCACCTTTCAAGTGCTTAGTGGCTAACACTGGACAACACAGAGCTGTTCTATCAGTGCAGGAAATTCTGTTGAATTGTTTACTTCTATCATATTTTTATATCTAGGGACTCTAATTGTCTGTTTTTTGAAGATTTGGATCTCATCTCTTACCTTTCTCTCAGAATATGATAATGTTTTGAGTTTTCTTCCACTCTCTGTAACTGCTGTGTATTTTTCTCCTGTGTTGATATTTCCTCCCTCATGGTGGAAACTTCTGTGCAGCCATATTCGAAGGGGCCCCGAAAAGCTCCTGGGGAGCGCTGTGTGAGTGCGTGGGGCTTCTGATGTTGGACTTCATTCTCGGGTGACGTGGTTGGTAACACATTAGATTTGATTTGTGAATTCTCCAGTGTTGGAGTGTTCTCTACACAGTTACGTTTTTCCAAAAAGAGATGTCTGCCAAGGGTGTCTAAACTTTGGCTGGCTGTATTTTGAGAGCAGGATAGGGAAAGTGAGTTGGGACAGGCCAGGAAAGGGTAGCATGCATGGTTCCTTGCCATTCAATATTTAGCCTTTTGTTTCATCTCTGTTTTCAGACAAATGAATCTCTCTACCTTCAGAAATGCCTGCTACAGAGTCTGTTACTCTCTGTGGCTTTCAATGGTTCTAGTTCTGAAGGCAGGTAGATGTTTGTTGACTTGGCTGTGTAGTCAGGTTGGAGATGGGGACAAGGGGTCAAATAATCCTCTCTTTAGTGAGTTATCCCTCCACCGGGGGCTTCTGTAATTCCCAGGCTTTAATTCTCAAGCCTTTCTCCAGGTTTCTGTAGGTGGAATTGGCTTCTCTTTGATATTCTCTTCTGCCAACAAAGTCTTTTAATTTCTTCCATCTATATTCTCTCTTCACTGTGGTTTAGAAGTTACAGATTATCTCCTAATTTTATTGCAGATGAAGTTTGTGTTTCTTATTGCTTTGAGGAATGATTATGGAAAGAAGGAGACTGAAAAGTCCTATCTTTACACACCTGAACTATTGATAGTATTTAGCATTTCTTTCTTTTTTTTTTTTTTATTTGAGGCAGGGTCTCTTTCTCTGTCCTCCAGGCTGGAGTGCAGTGGCACCATCAGAGCTCCTGGGCTCAAGCGATCTTCAGTAACTGGCATCAGCCTCCTGAGTAGCTGCAACTGCAGGCACATGCCACTATGCCTGGCTGATTTTGTGTGTGTGTCTGTGGGGTCTCGCTATGTTGCCCAGGCTAGTCTTGAACTCCTGGCCTGAAGCAGTCATTCTGCCTTGGCCTCCAAAACTGCTGAGGTCACACATGTGGAGCCACCACACCTGGCCACAGCATTATAATTTTTTTGTTTTTGAGTTGGAGTCTCGCTCTGTCACCCAGGCTGGAGCGCAGTGGCATGATTTTAGCTCACTGCAACCTCTGCCTCTGAGTTTCAAGTGATTCTCCTGCCTCAGACTCCCAACTAGCTAGAATTACAAGCGTGTGCCACCACGCCCTACTGATTTTTGTATTTTCAGTAGAGATGGGGTTTCACCATATTAGCCAGGCTGGTCTTGAACTGACCTCAGGTGATCCGCCCACCTCAGCCTCCCAAAGTGCTAGGATTACAAGTGTGAGCCACCACACTCAGCCTATAATTTCATTAAGAATGATTCTTAAGCTTTTCCTTTGTCTCAGAAACTCAAATATAGTTGGGTATGTTGAGTATGTCCCATTACCAATGGCAATGTTACGGAACGCTAAGATGGCCGTCCTTCATCAGCTCAAATCCCTGTCAGATTTTTATCCTTCTCAGAGAAATTTCTGTAGGAACCATAATTGTACACCAAATGAATTTTTTTAATCTAAAATTTATTTTTCCCAGTCTGGTTTTCTACTTGTCTATTTCTCTTTTATTTAGTAAAACCATCAGTGGGATCTAATGCCATGAGCCATACTGATAAAGCTATTTTTTTATATTCATTCCCTCAATTAAATTACCTTCCTTATTAATTCTCAAAGGGTATTCTGAATAATGTCATCTGTTTTATTTATTTTTATTTTTCCCTTTCTTTAAGTGAAAGGCTTAGATTAGATTCTGAGTTCATGTGGGATTTTTGTCAGGTGGGATTGTAATGATTTTTTTTTCCCTTTCGCTGTCCTTCTCTATTAGGATATCATTGACATCCTCTTAGATCCTTGTCTTCCAAAATATGTAGTAATTGTGAATAACTTATTTTTTTTTTGAAACGGAGTCTCCCTCTCGGCTCACTGCAACCTCCACCATCTGGGTTCAAGTGATTCTCCTGCCTCAGCCTCCCAAGTAGCTGGGATTAGAGGTGCACGCCACCACACCTGGCTAGTTTTTGTACTTTTAGTAGTGGCGGGGTTTCACACTGTTGGCCAGGCTGGTCTCAAGCTCCTGACCTCAAGTGATCTGCCTGCCTCGGCCTCCCAAAATGAAGGGATTGTAGGCATGAGCCACCGTGCCTGGCTGCTTTCCATTTTAAAGACACCTTTTTCCTGACCACATTTCTTCAGTTGCAGTCTTATGTTTTGCACCATTTGTATTAGGAAGATTTTTATTTATTTGTTTGCTTTTAATCTTTTTTTCTACGCCTGCTCACGCTCTTGATTTTTTTTTTTTTGAAATGAGCTAACAAAGTTGCTTGACTCTCATCAGAAGAAAAACAGGCCTAGGAATATAAGAAATATTTAATGGAAAAGTATAGGACCAGCAAAGTAGGAAATGTTATTCAAGGACAGCTGTTTCATCAACAGCTGTTCTTTTTAAGGGTAACTTAAGATGTTTATTTATAATTTATGTTGATACAGAATGAAATAAATTGATTATTTTCTTTCTGCAAATAACCTTTTTCCTTTTCCTTTTCTAGCCTGCTCATTCAAGAAGTCGTAGTTGGGATGACAAAACATGTCAAAAGTCAGCTAATGTTAGCAGCATTTGGCATAGGAATTACTCTCCCAGACCAGAGTCGGGTATTGTTTCAGATGCCCCACGATTGAAGGAAAATCCAAGTACTGTGGGAGTGGAACGAGTGATTAGTACCAAAGGGTTAAATCTCCCAAGGAAATCATCCATTGTGAAAAGACCAAGAAGTGGTACGTATTTCAGTTTTGCAAAACGCTGGTGAATATGTGTCATATTTAAGAAATCATTGCCCAATGCAAAGTCGTGAAGATTTTCTCCTGTTTTCTTCTAGAAGTTTTATGGTTGTATTAGTCCATTTTCACCCTGCTGATAAAAACATACCTAGACTGGGCAATTTACAATAGAAAGAGGTTTAATGGACGCACAGTTCCATGTGACTGGGGAGGCCTCACAATTATGGTGGAAGGTGAAAGGCACGTCTCACATGGCGGCAAACGAGAAGAGTGAGAGCCCAGTGAAAGGGGTTTCCCCTCATAAAACCATCAGATCTCATGAGACTTATTCACTACCATGAGAACAGTATGGGGGAAACAGCCACTATGATTCAATTACCTCCCACCAGGTCCCTCCCACAACACATAGGAATTATGGGAGATACAATTCAAGATGAGATTTGGGTGGGAACACAGCCAAGCATCATCATTAGTTTTAGCTCTTACATTTTACAGTTTTAGCCTGTGAGCCATTTTGAGTTAGTTTTTTTTTTTTTAAATATGATGTGATGTAAGGATTATGGCTTTTTTTTTTACCTTGTATATATGGCTGTCCATATATTGTTCCAGCAATATATGTTCCAGCACCGTTTGTTAAAAAGTTTTCCTTTCCCCGTTTAATTGCCTTGGCACATCTGTTTAAAATCAGCTGACCACATATATGTGGATCTTTTTCTGAACTCTGTTATTCTATACCATTGCTCTCCATACCTATCTTTGCATCAAACTTTTGATTACTGTGGCTTTATAGGAAATCTTGAAGTGGGACAGTGTAAGTCTCTTAAGTTTGTTTTCTTTTGAAAAGTTGTTTTGGCCATTCCATGTTTTTCAGATTTCCATGTACATTTTAGAATTTAGCTTTTTAATTTCTATTAAAAAAAGGCCAGGCATAGTGGTTTGCACCTACTTAACTGCAACGTTTTGGGAGGCCAAGGCAGGTGGATTGCTTGAGCCTGGGAGTTCAGGACCAGGCTTGGCAACATACTGAGACCCTGTCTCTACAAAAAAAATTTTTAAGGCCGGGTGCAGTGGCTCACACCTATAATCCCAGCACTTTGGGAGGCCGAGGCAGGCAGATCACTTGAGATCAGGTGCTCCAAGACCAGCCTGGCCAACATGGCAAAACCCCATCTCTACTAAAAATACAAAAAATTAGCCGGGCATGGTGGCACACATCTGTAATCCCAGCTACTTGTGAGGCTGAGACAGGGGAATCACTGGAAGGCAGAGGAAATTAAGAAAGTTGTCAGCTGGTTATTCTCCAAAGCTGCAGCTTCCCTGCTCAAAGGGTCTTACTAGTTCAGAATACATTATCGTAAAACAAAAAATAAAAACAAAAGAAATTTTTAAAAAATTAGCCGAATATGGTGATGCGTGTCTGTAGTCCCGTCTATTTAGGAGGCTGAGGTGGGAGGATCACTTGAGCCTCTGAGTTCGAGGCTGCAGTGAGCCGTGGTCACATCACTGCACCCCAGCCTGAGTGACAGAACAAGACACTGTCTCAAAACAGATAAAAAATAAAAAAAAGTCTATTGAGATTTAGTTGAATCCATACATCAATTTGGAGAAAGTTGACATTTTAACAATACTGAGTTTTCTGATTCATTCATTTAAGTCTTTAATGCTTTGTAGTTTTCATTGTACAGATCTTAACATATCTGTTGTCAAATTTATCTTTATATATCAGATTTTTGATGCTGCTGTAAATAGTGTTTTCAGTTTTGTTTTCTAGTTGTTAATTGATAGTATATAGAAATACCGTTGATTTTTGTACATTAATCATATATTTGCAACTTTGCTCACATCACATATTAGTTCTAGTATCTCTTTTATGGAATATATAGGATTTTCTATATAAATTACTATGTCTCCTGTGAATAAGGACAATCTTGCTTCTCCTTTTCCAGTTTAAATACCTTTTATTTATTTTTCTTAGTATAGGAATCTAAGCTTGTTTTCTTTTGAACTGCCTGACCTCAGGATTTCCTATAAACCACAGTGTGTGATGTAACAGTGTGTCTGATGTAAAGATAGGTAAGGAGAGCTTTGGTGCAGAATAATAGAGTTCAGAAAAAGATCCACATATATGGTCAGCTGATTTTGAACAGATGTGCCAAGACAATTAAATGGGAAAAGGAAACTAGAATCTCTAGTACAATATTGAACAGAAGTGCTGAGAGTAATATACTAGGTATTGGGGAAACATGGGAATATTTTCACCATAGAGGATGTTTAACATGGAAAGAATGATTATAATTGCTTCCTTCTCTCTTAACTTCCTTCCCTCAGACATCTACATCAGTGAATGAAATAGCAACAATTAAAGTAAAGACTTGCAGATTTTAATTCATGCTTTTATTTTTCAAATTTAAATATAGATTATACATATTCAGCTGAAATATCCTGATTCCTTATGAACCTAAATGATTTTCATGATAATTATCTCTGAACCTTTGTTTCTTCATATGAAATAAAAGGTTTTTGTGTATGTTATATAAGATAATATATACTTGTTATAGAAGAAGTACACTGTACATATATGTTCTTTCCTTCCTTCCTTCCTCCCTCCCTCCCTCTCTCCCTTCCTCCCTTCCTTCCTTCCTTCCTTCCTTCCTCCCTTCTTTCAACAGAGTGTGGCCTGTGTCACCCAGGCTGGAGTGCAGTGGCGTGTTCTCAGCTCACTGCAGCCTCCACCTCCTGGGCTCAAGGAATTCTCTACCTCAGCCTCCCGAGTAGCCGGGATACAAGTGTCCACCACCACACCTGGCTAATTTTTGTATTTTTAGTAGAGATGGGGTTTCACCATGTTGGCCAGGCTGGTCTTGAACTCCTGACATCATGATCCACCTGCCTCGGCCTTCCAAAGTGCTGGGAATGCGGGTGTGAGCCACTGCACCTGGCCTGTACATGTTCTTTCATTTTCTTCTGCTACAATCAAGATATGCTGTCCAATAGCTCACTATCAGCAAGTTTACAAGACTAAGTCTGCTTTTTTGTAACTACAACTTATCAATAGGTTTTATCCCCTTTCTACACTCACAAACACAAAAACAAAACAAAAGAACTAGAGCAAGTTTAATTCCTATTTTATGTACCAGCCCCTCAGATGATTTAAAGATGGACATTGTGACCCTCCTAAATTTCTCTTCCAGGCTATTATGTTCCTTGGACATTCAGGTTGTGCTCTGGATATAATACAGGTTTTTAATAATAGCATAATTGTTAAAGTGAGTATGATTATTGAAATGTGGTCTGCTTACCACAGAATAAATATTTAGAATTGTGGCACTATTTCAGTCCTGCGCTTGTATTATTGCAAACTAAGATTGCATTCACATTCTTGCAATCTGGCATTTTGCTGGAATTTGCTGAGTTGATAATTGATATTTGCCAGTTGCTGTTAAGCCAGGTCTAGTTACATTTTAAACTTAATGTGGGTTAACTCATTCCTCTTACAATAATCTTAATTCATTTTAGTTCATTGTTCTGCCTGTTGATTTTTTTTGTTTGAATCTTTGTATTTTCTAACAAATGGGTATTATCTATGTCATCTGGAAATTGATGAGTCTAAAAGTTTTGGTTGCAGTATGTCTGCTTTTATAATGTTTAACTGAATCAGAGCAAGTACAGAAATCTGGAGCATATGAGACAGACTTCCTTTTGACTGACAGTTGCCAGTAGTAGTCTTCTAGGCCTGCGCAGCTTGCTGCAAATCCCCATAACTAATATACAGCAGGTAGCGCTTTGCATCGTCTGCTAGGATGATGTGAGGGACGCTCAAGTGTCTTGCCAAATTCAAGACATGCTTAACTTACGGAGTCCCCAAACAGCTATGCTAATAACCTTACTGAGAAAAAAAATGAGGTTAATCTGGTGTGGCTTCTGAAAGCCTTGTTGGGGAGCCTGGAACACTTGTTTTTCTTCTTCTGCAAGGACTCACAATTCCCTGCATAATAAACAGATTTCACTTTTGCCAGGAATCAACATCTAATTTGCTGATACAGCTTTTCAAAAATCTGTGCCTTAAAAATATGAGACATCTTGTTTCTGGTATTTTGGTAGCCCCAACCTATCTTATCAACTTCACAAAGCTTATGGTAGTGTGCACTTACACCTCTGTGGAGAAGAAGCTGTACAGACTCAGAATCAGTCAAAGTGATTCAAAGAACCTTAGTGCTGACTCTATGTACTTACCTATCTCAGACTTTAAACTTTTGTTATTATTTAGTCTTAGGATTTATTTTAGTACCACAGAATATATTTGACACACAGCAATCTTCTTGGGCCTCATAGTGAAGTAATGAGGATCAGAGCTACAGCACAAATTACTTAGGACTATTTGACAGTCACAATGTACATCAAAACCCAGAACACATAAACCGTATGTATCAATAGCTGCTGGTTTTATTGGAACATTTTAACGATTGATCATTAACCATATATTTACATATAAATTTTCCTGGAGAATTTTTTATATTCAAAATTAGACCCTTAGTATAATGAATAGATCGCCACACAGGATTGATTATGCTCTGAAATTTTGATTTGGGTAATTTTAACATGAAATCGTATAAACAGCTGATATTAAACTAATGTGTGAAATTATAAAACAGAGCTAAGGGAATTTTTTTGAATCATCCTTATCCTTATGTTTTCTTTTATGAGGCATGGTTTTTTAAAAAAAAATAAGTCCTTATTTTTAGGACAATGTGATGTAGACTAAAGTTAAGGCCAAATCTCTAAGTACATGTGAAACAAAGATTTACAGATAATTTTGTTTTTATTTAGAAGAGTTGTCAGAAGATGACCTGTTGAGTCAGTATTCTCTTTCATTTACAAAGAAGACCAAGAGAAATAGCTATGAAGGCAATAAATCATTGAGTTCTTCTGAAGTGTTTGTGCCTGACCTGGTAAATGGACCTACTAACACAAAGAGCGTAAGCACTCCACCTAGGACGAGAAATAAATTCGCAACATTTTTACAAAGGAAAAATGAAGAAAGTGGTGCAGTTGTGGTTCCAGGGACCAGAAGCAGGTATAGTTATATCTCCAGAATGTTGATTGTCTGTTGTATTATGTACTCTGTTGGTATTTATTTTGTCTTTTTTAAAAATTAATTTATTATACGTTAAGCTCTGGGGTACATGTGCAGAACGTGCAGTTTTGTTGCATGGGTATACACGTGCCATGGTGGTTTGCTGCACCCATCAACTCATCACCTACATTAGGTATTTCTCCCAGTGTTATCCCTCCCCTAGCCCTCCATCCCCTGACAGGCCGGGGTGTGTGATGTTCCCCTCCCTGTGTCCATGTGTTCTCATTGTTCAACTCCCACTTATAAATGAGAACATGCAGTGTTTGGTTTTCTGTTCCTGTGTTAGTTTGCTGAGAATGATGGTTTCCAGCTTCATCCACGTCCCTGCAAAGGACATGAACTCATCCTTTTTTATGACTGCATAGTATTCCATGGTGTATATGTGCCACATTTTCTGTATCCAGTCTATCATTGATGGGCATTTGGGTTGGTTCCAAGTCTTTGCTATTGTAAATAGTGATGCAATAAACATACATGTGCATGTGTCTTTATAGCAGCATGATTTATAATCCTTTGGGTATATGCCCACTAATGGGATTGCTGGGTCAAATGGTATTTCTAGTTCTAGATCCTTGAGGAGTCGCCACACTGTCTTCCACAATGGTTGAACTAATGTACACTCCCACCAACAGTGTAAAAGCTTTCCTATTTCTCCACATCCTCTCCAGCATCTGTTGTTTCCTGACTTTTTAATGATTCCCATTGTAACTGGCGTGAGATGGTATCTCGTTGTGGTTTTGATTTGCATTTCTCTAGTGACCAGTGATGATGAGCCTTGAATAAGCATTGAGTCTAGAGGGAAGCAGGTGTAGACCCTGCCTTAATCTGATTACAGTTTTATCATGTATTGTCTTAGTTCTGACATAAACCCCTTTAACTTCTAGTACTTTTGTGATCTCTCTGTACAGAATCAGAATAAAAGAGGAGTGTAGCCCCTATTATTAATTTTGCATTACAGACATTCTGTTTTTTTGTGGAGTTCCCTTCCCCCCTCCTTTTTTTTCTACTTTTTTTGTTTCTTTGAGGGCTTAATACAATTTTGCAAAGTATTTTCAGAAATATATTCTAATGTAGATGACTGGAGCTGTAATATTAATTGAGAACCTGATACCATGCCAGGTGCTATAGTTCACAAATGAGAAAGACAGTTTTTGTTTTCCAGAAGCTTGTAGTTCAGTTGGAAAAATAAATACATAAACAAAAATCTTTCCATACAGTATGGTGAGTACAGAGATAAAGGCATGAATACAGTGTTTTGAGGGCATTCAAGGGGCATCTAATGCTGGGGCAGCGGTTGGAAAGGGTGAGAGGGAAGGGATGAGTGTTGGGTGTCCCTGCCTGGGTTTAAATGACAGGTGAAGCAGGCAAAGTGCCTTCCCAGTAGAGTCAGACGGCTTGAGGAAAGGTGTAAAGATGGAGAGCAGCATGGGACGCAGGACAACTCCTTGCTGTCCATCAGTGCTGTGATGACCTCTGCCAGAATTCAAACTGGGGAAAGGTGGGTGGTGAGGGGGGCAGAAATAGGCAGGAGACCATTCACTGAAGGCTTGTATGCCAATGTGGGAACTTTTAGTCTTCTTTAGAGGCAATAGAAACATTGAGAGGGTCGCCGGGCACGGTGGCTCACGCCTATAATCCCAGCACTTTGGGAGGCCGAGGTGGATGGAGTTTGAGACTAGCCTGACGAAATGGTGAAACCCTGTCCTTACTAAAAGTACAAAAATTAGCTGGACGTGGTGGTGTGCACCTAGTCCCAGCTACTTGGGAGACTGAGACACGAGAATTGCTTGAACCCGGGAGGAGGTTGCAGTGAACCATCACGCCACTGCAGTCCGGCCTGGGTGAGACAGAGCAAGACTCTGTCTCCAGAAAAAAAGAAAAGAAAAGAAACTTTCAGAGGGTTTTAGTCAGGGGAGGTGGTGTATGATTTGATCTCTGTTTTAGGTCAACCATTCTGAGTACCCGTGAAGAGTGGGTTCAAGAGGGCCACAGGTGGGGCACAAGGATCAGGTGGACTGTTGCCGTAGTCCCTGGGAGCAATGAGATTGTGAAGAATCAGTTTCATTTGTGGGTTAGGAATTTAGAACCTGGAGTCAGGCTCCCTGGATTTGAATCCCGTTGTGTTCATTATGAGATGTGTGACTTGACAAGTTAACTTCTGGGCACTTCAGTTTTCTCCTATTTGTTTTGGTTTTTTTTTTTTTTTTTTTTTTTTTTTTTTTGAGACGGAGTCTCGCTCTGTCGCCCAGGCTGGAGTGCAGTGGGGTGATCTCGGCTCACTGCAAGCTCCACCTCCCGGGTTCACGCCATTCTCCTGCCTCAGCCTCCCGAGTAGCTGGGACTACAGGCGCCCACCACCTCGCCCGGCTAGTTTTTTTGTATTTTTAGTAGAGACGGGGTTTCACCTTGTTAGCCAGGATAGTCTTGATCTCCTGACCTCGTGATCCGCCCGTCTCGGCCTCCCAAAGTGCTGGGATTACAGGCTTGAGCCACCGCGCCCGGCCTAGTTTTCTCCTTTTAAAAATGGGGGCTAACAATTATGACAGCCTTAGGACCAATGAGAGGAGTAAATGAGTTACTATTAGCAGTGCACCTAAGGCATTGCCTTACAGGTAGATGATAAACATACAGTAAGTAACTCTTATTATGTTGACTTTAGATGGTGGTGCCACAACATGAAAAAGGAAATATAAGTGTCAGAAGTGATCTAGGCATGATAGAGTAACACGAAGAGAGAAAAGTTACTGGCTGCTGTATTCCACTAGAAGACTTTGAATGAGTAGTCTTTGTTTTTCAAGTTTATTTTTAATTTTAATTTTTATTTTTATTTGAGACGAAATTCCACTCTTGTCACTCAGGCTGGAGTACAGTGGCGCCATCTTGGTTCACTGCAACCTCCACCTCCCAGGTTCAAGCAATTCTCCTGCCTCAGCCTCCCGAGTAGCTGGGACTACAGGCACCCGCCACCACGCCTAGCCAATTTTTATGTTTTTAGAAGAACAGGGTTTCACCATTTTGGCCAGGCTGATCTTGAACTCCTGACCTCAAGTGGTCCACACACCTTGGCCTCGCAAAGTGCTGGGATTACAGGTGTGAGTCACCACACCCTGCCCTGTTTTTCAAGTTTAATCAATCAGGCAGCAATCAGCTTTGTCTAAACCATCATGATGGGAGATGAGCATGAAGGAATGAACCACTGGTAGTTTCTTAGTCTCACCTCAGGTGATGTTTCAAACCCTTCTCCCATGGAGTCTTCTCAAGGAAACAGTTGCAATACAATATGATTAAATAATAGTTTTGATTCTACTTTTGCTACTCACCCTCATTAAAGGTGCTTGTTAACAGTGGAATGAAAAATTGGCCACAAAAATGGAACAGTGTTCTAGATAATATGCACTGATTGGGCTGGCCACGGTGGCTCACACCTGTAATCCCAGCACTTTGGGAGGCTGAGGTGGGTGGATCATGAGGTCAGGAGATCGAGACCATCCTGGCTAACATGGTAAAACCCCGTCTCTACTAAAAATACAAAAAATTAGCCAGGTGTGGTGGCAGGCGCCTGTAATCCCAGCTATTTGGGAGGCTGAGGCGGGAGAATTGCTTGAACCCGGGCGGCAGAGGTTGCAGTGAGCCAAAATCACACCACTGCACTCCAGCCTGGGTGACAGAGCAAGACTTCGTCTCAAAAGAAAAAAAAAAAAAAAAAAACACTAATTAAAAAGTTCTAGAAAGTTGACTTCTCTCACTTGGAACAATTTTTCTAGCTTGGTTTTGCTTTTCCGCTGGGGTGAGAGTAGAGTTTCCCTGTGCTGCTGCTTCACGTTGAGCTCTTCTTTGGAGACAACAAATGAGAATGTGTGTCTCTACAGGGCTTGCCTATTTAGTCATTGTAGAAACTTAAGGAATATCTTCTAGTTTGAGACTGTACATGGCTGCTTTATGTAGTTTAGATGTTTCACTAGCAACTTGTTCAGAGGGTACGTTAAGAAATACCTAGAGAAATAATTTTTTTCTCTATCAGCTTTCTGTGAGAAATAATTATCAGGAGTAAGTCAGTCTTTGATGTATCATTTTATGGCTTATGTTATATAGCAACATTTAATAATGACTAGATAGGACTAGGCTCACGCCTCTAATCTCAGCACTTTGGGAGGACAAGGAGGATAGATCACCTGAAGTCAGGAGTTTGAGACCAGCCTGGCCAACATAGTGAAACCCCATCTCTACTAAGTATACAAAAATTAGCTGGGCGTAGTGGCAGGCGCCTGTAATCCCAGTTTCTCTGGGGGCTGAGGCAGGAGAATTGCTTGAACACAGAAGGAGGAGGTTGCAGAGAGTTGAGATCGCACTCCTGCACTCCAGCCTGGGTAACAGAGCGAGATTCCATCTCAAAAAAAAATTTTTTTTAATTAACTGGATATTATTAAATTAGTTTTCAAAGTTAATTTTCAAAGTAATTTTACATGTTTTTCTATTTCTCACAAAAATATTATGAGATACACAGGATTGATGCTATCTTCACTATTTGGGGTTAAGAAACTGAGGCTCTGAGAGGTTAAGCGTTCTCAAGGTTGTATATTAGTACTGGTGGTAGGAAAATTCCTAGTCACAGTTGATATAATGGATTGGAAGCAGCATACAATCCAATAGGCCTGGATTTGAATTCTCACTCTCATCTTTTTAGTTGAGTCATCTTTCACACACTGTTCACCTCCCTGAGCCTATTTCTTCATAAAAAATGGATGATTATACACATAAGTCTGTTGAGAAGGTAAATAGAAACTCTGCGTATCAAGCACCTGGCATAATGCCTAGTCATTAACATATGTGCAAGCATTACCACTCCTCTCTTTTTAATAGAATGCAAGTAAAAGGAGATATCAAACATGTAAAACGTTGTCACCAATTTGCCTGCATTTGGGAAGCCTGTTTTAAGTCTTAATTATTTTTATTTTGTAGGTAGTTATCACAGAAACATGCCAGTTTTATCTTTCGAGATCTGGAAATACAAGTCAATTAAGTAACAGTATAGGCCAGTTGGGAGGAAAGTTCTGAGTTTTAATTCTGTTTGTTGCTAGCCAATTAATTTTATAACCCTGGCGTTGTCACTATCACTTCTCTTTACCTGTGAAATGATATGTGGAAGAATAGTTGGGCATCACAGGAATTACTGTTGATTTAAAAATGAATTTGCAGTCGTATCTAGGAGCTCATGTTTTTTGCTTACTGAAAAGCCTAGTAAGAGCTTTTCTTCCATGTACTGCTTCCTGCCCCCTCCCCATACAACTAATCTAGGGATTTGGTGAAAGGATAGAAAGGATTTTTACTCTCTAGCATTTAGTAAATATTCTGTTCATTATCTTGGATTTGAACTAATGCTTACTAAGGAGGTAAATTCTCTTTAAGTTTTATGTTTTATCTGATCATGTACACTAGGATTTTTTTTTAAACCTAAAAACTCCTTGCCTCCTCAATAATACTGATCTTTCATTTTTATTGGAATTTTTTTTTTAAAGCTGCTATACTAAATAGTGACACCTCTTTAGTAATATGGATTTTAATAATTGATTTGAAAGAAAGTCTTAACCTGTATATTTAAAAGAGTGTAGAAGTGTATAGGGTATATAACATGCTGGTAGATTAGTATACTATTACAAATTCCCAGATGGTATAATGCTAGGAGCAAAGCTAAGATGAAGGGTAAATAGCTAATTTCTTTAATTTTGCTTCCTACAAAATATGAGAGAATAGTTGTAAATTATCCTTTTGGTTGCATATTTCTACATCTGTTCATATGTTTGACCATCTTTTAGCCCCATCCTAGGTACTGTGGAAGATACAAAGACGTGGGAAGTACCTGCCCTCAAAGAGTTTATCTTCTATTTGAGAGTCCATAAGTTTAGGGAAAGAACACCTATATAATGATTAGGCATAAATAAAGTACAGAAGTTTCAGGTACATGTGTATATAGAAGACTGCTTTTAGAAGGTCCTCTCTAGACCGGGCGCGTTGGCTCACGCCTGTAATCCAAACACTTTGGGAGGCCGAGGTGGGCGGATCACCTGAGATTGGGAGTTTGAGACCAGCCTGACCAACATGGAGAAACCCGTCTCTACTAAAATGCAAAATTAGCCGGCGTGGTGGCGCGAGCCTGTAATCCCAGCTACTCAGGAGGCTGAGGCAGGAGAATCACTGGAGCCCGGGAGGCGGAGGTTGCAGTGAGCCGAGATCGTGCCACTGCACTCCAGCCTGGCGACAGAGAGAGACTCCATCTCAAAAAAAAAGAAAGTCCTGTCTAAAAATTCATTGCATAAATAGAATTCTAAATGTGTGAATGTTGGCATAATCAAAATTTGAATTTTGACTAAAATTTAAGATTTTTTATGCCTTTATGAAATTATGTATTTATGAGACTTTTTTCAAAAAGCAACTAATTATTCCATTTTTAATCTTGACACCCCTTGAGAAAACTCTAAAATACTTATACTTATTGTTTCTATTCCTTTTTTCCGGTTAGGTTTTTTTGCAGTTCTCCAGATTCTATTGACTGTGTATCAAACAAAGTGAGCAGCCAGCCTCTGGATGAAACTTCTGTCACAGATAAAGAGAACAATCTGCATGAATCAGAGTATGGAGACCAAGAAGGCAAGAGGCTGGTTGACACAAACGTAGCACATAATTCAAGTGATGACATGCCGAATAATCATATTCCAAGTGATCATATTCCAGACAAGGCAACAGTGTTTACAGATGAAGAGTCTCACTCTTTTAAGAGCAGCAAATTCACAAGGACCATTTCACCACCCACTTTGGGAACGCTAAGAAGTTGTTTTAGTTGGACTGGAGGTCTTGGAGATTTTTCAAGAACGCCGAGCCCCTCTCCAAGCACAGCATTGCAGCAATTCCGAAGAAAAAGCGATTCCCCCACCTCTCTGCCTGAGATTAGTATGTCTGACGTGTCTCAGTTAAAGAGCGAGGAGTCCAGTGATGATGAGGCTCATCCCTTACGAGAAGGGGCGTGTTCTTCACAGTCCCAGGAAAGTGGAGAATTCTCCCTGCAGAGTTCAAATGCATCCGAGCTTTCTCAGTGTTCCAGTAAAGACTCCGATTTAGAGGTAAGTCAAATCCTGAAGGCTTCCTTTTCAAATTTACATGTAAGAAAAAATAGATTGTTACTCAAATCATTGAGGAAATTTTTCCTACACGTAAATGACGAGCTATATTAATTTTTTTCATTCTAAATTCTACTGTGCAGAAAGTTCACATTTTATGCATGTGAAGGACTTCTCTGTATCTTTCACATTTTAAACTCCAATACATGTAAATTAACTCTGTGTATTTCCTGAATCACTGTGTGTTCCACTGGTGGGTACGTCAAGGTGTGCCACAGTTCAAACCTAGGCAGAGTGATAATCTGTGAAATGAAACATTATTATCAGTTTATTGTTCAAATCCTTAATATGCTCTTGAATTCAGATAACATTTAAGACCGTATAAGGGGCCAAGTGCGATGGCTCATGCCTGTAATCCCAGCACTTTGGGAGGCCGGGGTGAGTGGATCACTTGAGTTCAGGAGTTTGAGACCAGCCTGGCCAGCATGGTGAAACCCTGTCTCTACTGAAAATACAAAAATATTAGGCAGGCATGGTGATGGGCGCCTGTGATCCCAGCTATTCGGGAGGCTGAGGCAGGATAATCGCTTGAACCTGGGATGCGGAGGTTGCAGTGAGCCGAGATTGAGCCACTGCACTCCAGCCTGGGGGACAGAGCCAGGCTGTCTCAAAAAAAAAAAGAAAAAGAAAAAAAAAAGAGAGAGACCTTATAAGGAAGTGGCCCTGTTAATGCAATGGTATCCATCTTAAGTTTTAGTACTTCAGAAATGTATTTTCATTTACTCTTCTTATTCCTGCTAAACACCTTATGACAAGACAAAACAGTAATACAAGTGATGTTGTAATTCTGTTTTAAATTAATAAAAGCATCCTAACCAGTTTTTTCTTCTAGTAATATATAATGTATCTTGTATTCTGACATAAAACTCCAAACAAGTACAGTCGTGTGTTACTTAACTATATGTTCTGAGACATGCATTGTTAGGTGATCTGATTTGGTCGTTGTACAAACATCATAGAGTGAACGTACACAAACCTAGATGGTCTAGCCTACTACACACCTAGGCTAGATGCTAAAGCCTTATTGCTCTGAGGCTACAACCTGTACAGCACATTACTGAACTGAACATTGTAGGCAACTATAACACAATGGTAAGTATTTGTGTGTCACACATAGAAAGTTATAGTGAAAATACTGAATATACAATCCAAATATGCAGACCACCGGATACATGGTCTGCTGTTCAATGAAACATGGTTACGCAGTACGTGACTGTACTGCTCATAAGATCCAGTGATATATTTTTAAATGACATGTTGGCAGTAGCTTTTTTTAAACCTGAGTTATCTCAAATTAACCAATATAACATTCCTTCTTTATCTTTATGAACTGTAATAACTGACCAAGTTGTAGGAACAATTATAGCCATGGTACTATTTGACAGAATTTTGACACCTGATAATTCCAAATATTGAACAGCATCTAATAAATCAGTGTAGCTTTATGTATTAAAGAAGAAAATATTTTATTCAAGTTCCCAAAGGAAACTAGAGATATACTGGACTGAAATTGAAGAAAAAAGCCAAATTAAAATGTGTAAATAAGTTGTTTTCGTTTGGAGAAAGCTGAAATGTATTCATATATTTGAACCCAAAATCTGTCCCCTGTGCCTTTTTTTACATTTTTTTTTTCCCCCAAATCGGGCAGCCTCCTGAGCCAGAGTAGGCTCAGAGACTTCCTTCTTATGTTTGTTGTTGTTGTTGTTGTTGTTGTTGTTTTGCGACAGAGTCTCACTGTGTCGCCCAGGCTGGAGTGCAGTGGCACAGTCTCGGCTCACTGCAACCTCCGCCTCCTGGGTTCAAGTGATTCTCCTATCTCAGCCTCCTGAATATTTGGGATTACAGGTGTACACCACCATGCCTGGCTAATTTTTGTTTTTTTGGTAGAGATGGGGTTTCACCATATTGGTCAGGCTGGTCTCGAACTCCTGACCTCAGGTGATCCACCCCCACCTCAGCCTCCCAAAATGCTGGGACTACAGACATGAGCCACCTCACTCGGCCCTTCTTACGTTTTTCAGAGGCTGCCGAGCCATACCCTTGGCCGCCTTGGACGCTTCTGCTTTTCTTTTCCCTTTCTTTCACTTTGCCTTCGGCTGGTCCATCCTGAGTACTGTGCACCCTGGACTAGAAGAGTGTTTCTTTTACTGTGAACCTCCATCTTTATCTCGTCTTTGTCATTTCTACTTCGCACTGCATCTTCTCTTACTGCCACTTGGGTACCACAGCATTGGCTGTCTTGAACATCTTTCATAAAAACATCACTGTTAATTTGTGAGGATATTAAGTCTGCTGAGTTCCTTTGGGGTTGTCTTTTTTGTATTTCCAGCATGCATCTTACTATTTCATTTACTTTGGAAGCGTTTAGCCAGGTTTTCCTGGGAAGCCTTACCGGCTCCCACTGTAGGCTGGTCATACTAATAGAATTCCTCATTTTGTCTTCCGGGCTAACCTTTTTTAATACACTAATGGTTACAGAAATATGAATCCTCCTCCCCTAGCCACACCCCCCCGAAAGTTAAGAAACTAAACAAAACTAGGAATCATTCATTAAGTCATCTCTTTTGCTGTCAGATGTAGTAAACTCTTATTAGAATAAATAGTTAATTCTCAAAGAATTTGATGCTGACAGTTAACGTAAAATGATATAATCTTTCTTTGATTCAGAAATGTTTCAGAAAGCTGTGATGCCCTTGGGGCATCATTTTGAATATCAGTTTTTATCCTATAGTTCAGAAGAAAATGCTCCAATATTAGAGCCTTCTGTTGGTAGTTCACTGTGAAAAGCAACACTCATAGATTCTGTGTTGAGTTCCTTGACCATATTTGAGGTTGAAGTCATCTTAGGACCTTCCTTGTGATCTTCAGGAAATGATTTAGCCCAGAGTCACAATACTGTTAGCTATGAGCAAGGAATGTTAGGGTTTCTGTAAGGTATAACACAAGTTAATGGGGTGCTTTTCACTATTCGGTTTTTTATTGCCCTTTTTTTTTTGTTTTTTGTTTTTCGTTTTTTGTTTTTTTGAGTCTGTTCTGTTGCATAGGCTGGATTGCAGAAGTACAATCTTGGCTCACTGCAACCTCCACTTCGCACGTTCAAGCGATTTTCCCCACCTCAGCCTCCCAAGTAGCTGAGATAACAGGCATGTGCCACCACGCCCGCCTAATTTTTGTATTTTTAGTAGAGATGGCCAGACTGGTCTCGAACTCCTGACCTCAAGTGGTCTGCCCAAAGTACTGGGCATTGGCCTCCCAAAGTACTGGGATTACAGGCATGAGCCTCCACACCTGGTCTCATTGTCCTCTTTTATTTGACTTTCATGGGAATGCAGATTATAAGAGAACTCTCCATCTATAGAAAAGTCTTATCTGATAGAAAATTGGGGGCAGAGGGTAGGTCTGAAAGTCGTAGGTAAAGGTGAAGTGCATCGAATACAATACTATACTCCACTTGAAAGCGGATACCTTTTTTCTCTTTAAAGTTAAACATGTTACTTGATTAAAAGAAGGGATGGAGCTGCACCTGTTCAACTTATTTTAGCTAGTAAGATGAAAACTGTTAACCACACATGTGTAACTCAACATTTTTACAGTAGCAGACTCGTGTTTTATCTGACTCAGCATTTTTACATCCTCTTCTAACAGTTCATAAAAGACTTTAATTTTAAGATATTTTATGTAATTGACCTCTCCAGCTGAAACATCTTGCTAGCTTCTTCCATGAAATTGGCAGACATCATCCTTTCCATATTAGATTCGTTTTCTTTTATTGATTCTCTCCCATGGTCTTATTTATTTTCCATTTTGTTGAATATTGGTTTGTTGTCATAAAAATTCTATAGTAAAAATATTATTTTATTTTATTTTTTGATCTGGGGACTCAAGGAATCTGATTGCAATGCTAAGTTACTTGACAGTCAAAGTGAACAGACCTCCAAGCTACGTTTATCTCATTTCTCAAAAGACACACCTCTAAGGAACAAGGTAAAACATTTAATTTTTTTTTTAATTTCAGAAGCAGTGTATGCTTACAACTAAAAAATGAGAAATACAAGCAGAATTAAAAATAGAAATACCTGTAGTCTCTCATTTATATAAAAATGTCTGCTTTAAAACTTCATGCTTGACTGTAGGTGTTTAAGCAGTGAAACTTACTTTCTCTTGCAGTGTGTATGAAAGATCATTTTCCATGTACTTTTAGTCATTAATGTGATGACTTTATAATATGCAGTTGTATGGGTTTGGCCAATCCTCTTATTTTTGTCATTTACCCTAAATTGTTTTGCTCTAGCAAATAATACTGCAACCAAGATATTGTGGATAAATATTTGAGGACATGTTCTTGATTAGTCTGTAAGGATTCATTCCATGGAGTGGTGTTACTGGTCCCAAGGCATGTATGATTTAGCATTGATACGTAGTCCCAAGGCGTGTGTGATTTAGCATTGATACGTAGTCCCAAGGCGTGTGTGATTTAGCATTGATACGTACTGCCAAAAGGCCGCCTAGAAACTGTGTACCCATGGTTTTTTAAATCCAAATATGTAGATATTTGTGTTACTACATAGCGAAGCATATTTTATATATTAAGCACAAATTAAAGCATATTTTATGTATTAAGTGTTCTTGTTCATCAGTATAAAAACACTATTTCCTAACTTAAAAGATGGATAAAGGTCATAAACAGGTCACAAAAGGAAAAGTACCAATGGTTGATTAATATATGTTTAACCTCATTTGTTTAACCATATGTTTAACCTCATTAGTAATCAAATAGTGCAAATTAAAATAATAAAATCATTTCTTGCCTCTTCATATTTCCAAAAAATGTTTTTAATTATGCTCATTTTTTATGAGATTATAGAATCACATATTTTAAAAGGTAAGTATTTGTCTGCCATTTCTAGAAAAAAATTTGAAAGAGTTCAAATAATTCAAACCAGTAAGTGCATTCTAGAACTTTAGCCTAAGGAAACATTGAGAATTTAAATACAAGAATACTTAATACTGCATTGGTTATAATAGTGAAAAATTGGAAATAATCTAAATAACAATAAGGGAGTGAATTATTAAATAATCTTTGGTTTTAGCTCTTAGTGGTAGAAATATAGGTGAACTTTTTTGTGTTCTTTTTCTTGTGTTTTTCTACCATGAGCATATATTATGTTTCTAGTACCATAAAAACTTTTTAAAATTGTAATGCAGGCCCTGCTTATCCATTTGAAAGAAGATGTCCGTCTCACACAATATAAATATCAATTCTACCATAGTCAATATGGGTTGCTATAACAGAATACCAGAAACTGGATTTGCTTAAATGATAAATATTTATTTCTCACAATTCTAAAGGCTGGGAAGTCCCCGGTCTAGGCACCAGCAGATTTGGTGTCTGGTGAGAGCCCACTTCCTGGTTTGCAGACAGATGCCTTCTTGCTGTGTCCTTACATGGTAGAGGGAGAGAGCATCTCCTTTGTACCTCTTCTTACAAGGGCACTAATCTTATTCCTGAGGGCTCCACTCTCATGATCTAATCACCTCTCAAAAATCCCACCATCACATTAGGATTTAAAGGGTCAGGACTTCAACATGAATGTGGGGGGCACACAACGTTCAGTCCATAGCAAATTCCAATACATTAAAGATACAAATATAAAATATGTAAATAAGAGATTTTTTTTAAATTTTTGAGCAAGAAGGCTTTTGCAGTCATATCTACTAACTTGAAAAGACATTCATTATTATTGAAAAGGAAAAATATGTTAATATGTATAGTGGTGTTTTGTTTAAATACTTTAAAATATTCATGTGCACATTTGCATGTTTGTAGTATCATATTAAGAAGTCTGGAAAGATACATGCAGAATAATTTACAATGATGGATATGACTGGAGATGTAGAAAGTACTTTTCCAAAAGGAGTTATGTCTAGATAGTAAAGCATCATATTATTATTATTATTCTCAGAGATTTGCCTCGTCAGGCATTTAACTACCACTTCTGTTTTGGTGACCCTCCAGCTGAGCTTTCCCTGATACCCGTCTTTAATACCTAAAATCAAACTCGTGCCTTTTCCCTCTATTTCTTCTCAGAATGTTTTTTATCTATTAAATAAAATTATATTATCTGCCACTTAGTTTCAAAATCCTAAGGTTGTCCTTTTCCTTCATAATTGTCAGTTTGATCCTTCTACAGCAGTTAGAGAAAAACAACCATTGATACCTCTCCAAATTCTAACGTTTCTTTCTTTGTCTTCTTTTTTTCTCCCCATCACCAACACATATTTAAGGATTTCATCTTTACTGTGTGAAACTTTAACTTTTCCATTCTTTATACACACACTGCCAGATTCATATTATAAACCTTTTTTAATATACCTCATTCTTACTATCCTGAGAAGCAATAACAAAACTTCATTGTCTCCATTCTATCCACAGGGTAAAAATCAACCCTTAGTAGAAACAGCCTAAATGTCAATAGAGGTTTGTTTAAGTAAGTTATGGCATATATATACAATGGAAGAACAGGCAACCTATTCCAAATAAAATTCTATTTCCTGTGAACTGAAAAAAATATCTAAGATACATCATTAAGTGGAATCAAGATACATTAAGTGAGAAAAATGAAGTGCACAACAGCGTGTATTATGCTGCCAGTGTGTGTGTGTGTGTGTGTGTGTGTGTGTGCGCGCGCACACGTGAGTCTGGATGCACAGGAAGCTGGGAATGCACAGGAAGCCAGGAGCAGCAATTGCCTCTGGAAAGGGAGGCAGTGAGAGAGATTCTTTTTGTTCTCTGTTCCTTTACAAAAGAGAGAACTTTTAAATTTTATGCCAGGTTTACTGTTACCTGTTAAAATAATTCATGATGACTTCTGTACTAGACGTTTATAAATAGCACATTTTTACCATTGCTTATGGGTTATTTTGTTCTTATGTATAAAGAATAGTTTGACCGGTCGCAATGGCTCATGCCTGTAATCTCAGCACTTTGGGAGGCCGAGGCGGGTGGATCACGAGGTCAGGAGATCAAGACCATCCTGGCTAACACAGGGAAACCCCGTCTCTACTAAAAATATAAAAAAATAGCTGGGCATGGTGGCAGGCGCCTGTAGTCCCAGCTACTCAGGAGACTGAGGCAAAAGAATGGCGTGAACCCGGGAATTGGAGGTTGCAGTGAGCTGAGATCGCGCCACTGCACTCCAGACTGGGCAACAGAGCGACACTCCGTCTCAATAAATAAGAATAGTTTGAAATTAAAGTGAGTTGCTTTAACAGAATGGCCTTAAAATGGGTGTTTAATCTTCAGGTTCCTGGGCTATATAAATCCAGTTCTGCAGACTCTCTTTCTACAACCAAGATCAAACCTCTAGGACCTGCCAGAGCCAGTGGGCTGAGCAAGAAGCCAGCAAGCATCCAGAAGAGAAAGCATCATAATGCCGAGAACAAGCCGGGATTACAGATCAAACTCAATGAGCTCTGGAAAAACTTTGGATTTAAAAAGTGAGTTGCCTTGTTTCTTATTCTGAAACAAGATAAACTGTTATTTTCTGTAATTTCCATCCCTTTCTCCCAACTCTTTCTAGTTTCGTATGAGTCAAGTTTTGTTTCTCTCACTATAAAATAATTATTTTTCTCTCTTCCCTTTAACTGATTCTTTATACTTAATTTCAATTTCTATACCTTCTTTTCATAAAAAGACGGCAAACTAAAAAAAACCAGTTTTCAGTCTGGTTTTGGGGGCTCTCCGATGTTAAGCAAATTGCTTTCCTAGGCCTTAAGTCTCTTGCCTTCCTTTTTTTATCTCTCAGGATTGTAAAGAGAAAAAAATTTTATTTTATTTTATTTTATTTTATTTTATTTTGTTTTGAGACAGAGTTTCGCTCTTGTTACCCAGACTGGAATGCAATGGTGCAATCTCCGCTCACTACAACCTCCGCCTCCCAAGTAGCTGGGATTACAGGCCTGCGCCACCATGCCCGGCTAATTTTGTATTTTTAGTAGACACAGGGTTTCTCCATGTTGGTCAGGCTGGTCTCGAACTCCCAACCTCAGGTGATCTGCCTGCCTCGGCCTCCCAAAGTGCTGAGATTACAGGCATGAGCCACTGCACCTGGCTGAAAATAAGATTTTTAAAGAAGGGGTAGAAGTACAGTGCTATATCATACTTCTCTAATTTATCAATCTTAAAATGGGGAGACTCATTGGATTTATATGATGAATTTGCCAGATTTGCAGTGTATGTGGCCAGCACTGCTTTAAAAGAATTCATCCTCTATATAGTTAAATTTTTGTTAACCATAATACTTCCTTCTGTTAGACCACAAAATTAGCCGCAGAGTAGCATTACCTTATAGCTATTTTCTCATTCTCAATAAAAGAAATGTGCTAAGTTTAATAAAAGATTTTTTTTAATTATATGGAATGATAGGATTAAACCTTACCTAATAGAAATATTGTCATAGATGAGGTGGTATGAGTAGGAAACACTTTGTAAATAAGTAAGAGCTGGACAATCGTTTCTTATTTTCCATTGTGCAAAGTCTAGGATTAAACCATATGACAGCAGTTTTCAAACGTTTTATTTTCAGGAATGCTTTATACTCTTAAAAATTATTAAAGGCCCCAAAACACTTTGGTTTATGTAGGTTATATTTGTCAACACTTACCCTCATAGAAATTGAAATGAACGTTTAAAAATATTAATTTTAAAATAACGATAAGCCTATTACATATGAATGTAGATAGTACATTTAAAAAATAAATAGCTGTATTTTCCAAATCCCCCTAAAAGGTAAAAAAAGTGGCACGGTTTTACATTTTGCAAATCTTTACTGTCTAGTTTGCAAATCTTTACTGTCTGGCTTAATAGAACTCAGCTGGATTCTTTTTTTTTTTTTTTTTTTTTTTGAGACGGAGTCTCATTCTGTCACCCAGGCTGGAGTGCAGTGGCCGGATCTCAGCTCACTGCAAGCTCCGCCTCCCAGGTTCACGCCATTCTCCTGCCTCAGCCTCCGGAGTAGCTGGGACTACAGGCGCCCGCCACCTCGCCCGGCTAGTTTTTTGTATTTCTTAATAGAGACGAGGTTTCACCGTGTTAGCCAGGATGGTCAGCTGGATTCTTATATCTGCTTCTACATTTGATCTGTTATGATTTGGTGTTTTGGTTGAGTATATGAAGGAAATAGACATATTTGTAGTTAGAAAATATATATTTTGATAGCCCTTTTAGATAATGGTAAATTTTCTTCTCTGCTGTTATGTCTAAATTCAACAACTTGTAGTTTCTTAAGGTTAGTTGTAGTGTAGAATATGAAACCATATCGACTGACTTTTTGTACTCTGTTATATTACAGTCCACTGGTGTACCTTTCTTCTGTTGCCTAGGGTGGAATGGCACAATCATGGCTCACTGTAAGCTCAAGCAGTCCTCCTGCCTCAGCCTCCTGAGTAGCTGGGACTACAGGCGTATGCCACCACCCCCAGTTAATTATTTAATTTTTTATTGCAGGTGTGAGCCACTTTGCCTAGCCTACACTGGTGCACTTTTAATGCATCCTTTACATGTAACATCATGAGTTGGTCATTTGGAAAATATTGGGTCATTGAGATGTACTTGCAAATATTGATATATTTTATTATACAATATAAGAAAAAAGTCGCAATCAACGAAGCCTTTAACATTGGAAAACCATTGTGTGGCAGATATGTTTTCCAAAATTTTAATTTTCATTTGAAAATCATTAGCAACAAATACTGTTATTTATTTTTCTTTAAAGTAACAGACTCTCTTTGTTCATTTTATTTGTTTGTTTGTTTGTTTGTTTATTTATTTTGAGACAGAGTCTCTCTTTGTCACCCAGGCTGGAGTTCAGTGGCGCAATCTCAGTTCACTGCAGCCTCCGCCTCCTGGGTTCAAGTGATTCACCTGTCTCAGCCTCCCAAGTAACTGGGATTACAGGCACCTGCCACCATGCCCTGCTAATTTTTTATTTTTTGTAGAGATCAGGTTTCGCTGTGTTGGCCAGGCTGGTTTCGAACTCCTGACTTCAAGTGATCCACCTGCTTGAGCCTCCCAAAGTGCTGGGATTACAGACATGAGCCAGCACGCCTGGCCCCTTTTTGTTCATTTTAGAGAAGTCCTGAATGACCTTAGTGTCACATGCTTTTACTTGAGATAAACTATCATACTTCTATACACAATAGAAGTGTTGTGTTTGTGCTTTCCATTTTGCCACAGAATATTAAGAAGCATACCAAAAAATTAGCCGAGCGTGGTGGCATGTGCCTATCGTCCCAGCTTCTCAGGAGGCTGAAGTGGCAGAATTGCTTGAGCCCAGGAGGTGGAGGTTGCAGTGAGCTGAGATTGAGGCACTGCACTCCAGCCAGAGTGCAACAGAACGAGACCCTGTCTCAAAAAAATTTAAAAAAAAAATTTGAAGTATACCAAAGGGTTGAGATTTAATGAAATTAGTAATTTTTACGGCTTCCATCAAGAACATTTTTGAGACTTTTCTTTAACTGCAAGTGCACGGAGGTGGAGAATACAAATAGTCCTGGTATGACTTGTACAGTGTGATGCCACCGTCTTGATTGACACCGAGTTGTCAGCAGTTTCACTCAGTTCTGCTTTAGCAACATCCATACAAGTGTCAGCACAGTGGAAAGGAGGAACAAAGTCTGAATATTGTAAGAATAGTTTTGATCTTGGAAACCTGTTGAAAGGATCTTGGGACTCTCCAGGGGTCATGGAACATGCTTTGAAAACTGTTGCTAGAGAGAAATTAAGGGTGCAACAGTATTCTTAAATACCTTTGAGAAAAAAAGACTTACTGGTGTTTAATTTTTGTTGACAGGAGATAGAATTACCTGTAATATCTTCATAACAGGATTAATTTTTATAGATAGCTTCCTTCCAGAAAAGAAAAAAGAAAAAACAACTGAGAGGAGAATAAAAGATAGGGCTTAGGCCGGGCACGGTGGCTCACGCCTGTAATCCCAGCACTTTGGGAGGCTGAGGCAGGCTGATCACTTGAGGTCAGGAGTATGAGACTAGCCTGACCAGCATGGTGAAACCCCATCTGTAGTAAAAATACAAAAATCAGCCAGACGTGGTGGTGCAGGCCTGTAGTTCCAGCTACTTGGACTGAGGCAAGATAATCGCTTGAACCCGGGAGGTGGAGGTTGCAGTGAGCCAAGATCGTGACACTGCACTCCAGCCTGGATGACAGAGCAAGCCTGTCTCAAAAAAGAAAAAAAAAAAAAAAAGGTAGGGCTTCACCAGGGCTTAACCATTTGTTCCTGCTTCACTTATATTGGTTCTTAACCATACTTGAGAAGGGCACTAAGGAGAAAAGAATTAAAGTATTGGAATCATTCTGCCTTAGCTAATATATCAAGTGGTGGCCCAGCACCTACACTGAATGGTGATTTTGAAAGCAAGAAGAGGCACTAAGAAGTGAGACTCCGAATGTATGGGGAGTGCTCACAGGAGAAGCTGATTGTGTTATATAATGAATTGAACAACATTATACAGTAAACGGTCTTATCCTCTTCATATTCCTCTATTTTGTCCAGGTAGAATATTTCTTCTCTCATAATCAGTACCCTAAAAATACTAAATTTATTTTATTGTATTTTGCAGAGATTCCGAAAAGCTTCCTTCTTGTAAGAAGCCCCTGTCCCCAGTCAGAGATAACATCCAACTAACTCCAGAAGCGGAAGAGGATATATTTAACAAACCTGAGTGTGTGCGTGTTCAAAGAGCGATATTCCAGTAAATCAGACTGCTGCTATGCTTTTGCCTGCAAGAGAATCTGATCAATTTGAAGTCCCTGTTTGGGAATGAGGCACTTATCAGCCTGAAGAATTTTTTTTCATTCTGTGCCATTTTAAGAATAGAATACATTTTGCCGGGCGCGGTGGCTCAAGCCTATAATCCCAGCACTTTGGGAGGCCGAGACGGGAGGATCACGAGGTCAGGAGTTCCAGAACATCCTGGCTAACCCGGTGAAACCCCCTCTCTACTAAAAAATACAAAAAAACTAGCCGGGCGAGGTGGCGGACGCCTGTAGTCCCAGCTACTCGGGAGGCTGAGGCCGGAGAATGGCGTGAATCCGGGAGGCGGAGCTTGCAGTGAGCTGAGATCCCACCACTGCACTCCAGCCTGGGCGACAGAGCGAGACTCTGTCTCAAAAAAAAAAAAAAAAAAGGAATAGAATACATTTTGTATATTAACTTTATAATTGGGTTGTGGTTTTTTTGCTCAGCTTTTTATATTTTTATAAGAAGCTAAATAGAAGAATAATTGTATCTCTGACAAGTTTTTGGAAGTTTTAATGTTAATTGGGAAAATCCCGTGGGGTTTATAAAAATCTACTCTAAATATTTCTGTAATGTTGTCAAGTAGAAAGATAGTAAATGGAGAAACTACAGTCCTAGAGGAAATCACTATTTCTCCAGGCTTTAAAGTTTTCCCGGTGGCTCAAGCCTGTAATCCCAGCACTTTGGGAGGCCGAGACGGGCGAATCACAAGGTCAGGAGATCGAGACCATCCTGGCTAACACGGTGAAACCCCGTCTCTACTAAAAAGTACAAAAAACCAGCCGGGCGAGGTGGCGGGCGCCTGTAGTCCCAGCTACTCGGGAGGCTGAGGCAGGAGAATGGCATAAACCCGGGAGGCGGAGCTTGTAGTGAGCTGAGATCTGGCCACTGCACTCCAGCCTGGGCGACAGAGCGAGACTCCGTCTCAAAAAAAAAAAAAAAAAAAAAAAAGGTTTTCCACTTGCCTTTCCCATCTGTCCTTCAGGGTTGAATTGAAAATAAAGTTGAGCCGGGCGCGGTGGCTCAAGCCTGTAATCCCAGCACTTTGGGAGGCCGAGACGGGCGGATCACGAGGTCAGGAGATCGAGACCATCCTGGCTAACATGGTGAAACCCCGTCTCTACTAAAAAATACAAAAAACTAGCCGGGCGAGGTGGCTGGCGCCTGTAGTCCCAGCTACTCGGGAGGCTGCGGCAGGAGAATAGCGTGAACCCGGGAGGCGGAGCTTGCAGTGAGCTGAGATCCGGCCACTGCACTCTAGCCTGGGCGACAGAGCGAGACTCCGTCTCAAAAAAAAAAAAAAAAAAAAAAAGAAAATAAAGTTGAGATGGGAGGGGTAATTGGAAGGGTTAAAGATCATTACACAAATGAGACAGGGCTCTCTTATCCCTGAAGGTTTTGGTTGGATTATAGGTTGACACTGAAGGAAAATTTTCAGCATCATATGAAAGGAAGTACTTCTTATATCATTAATATTTTTAAACTTCAAAATAGCCTCAGTTTTAATATATATTTTTTGAAGTGTGGGCTAAAGCTTCCTTAACATATATTTAAAACTAGTCCCCTGAACGCTGCATAAGATACTAAATCTGCAAGGTCTGTGACACGTACTCTCTGCAAAGAAACGGGCAGATGCATGGAAAGAGAACCAGCTGCTAACTGAGGATCTGAAGTGACAGGAATTAAAGGAATTCTAAAAGTATTTGTGATACAGAGGATAAAGGAAAGAGCCAGAGTATTTATATTTTTAAGTGAGACTCGGTAGAGGACTCTAGGAAAATGAGATCAGAGTGGAATAAAAGCTAACTAAAGCTATTACAAAAGAAAAACTAAAACCCAAAAAGGCCCAATCTGAAAAAGACCTAATCCAAAGAACAAAAGCAGATTTGAATTCTCCATGCATGTTTCCTGTTATAAAACAAATTAGGAATGTGAATCAAACATTGTCTACAAATATTTATCCCCTCACTCACTAAAAATGCTACTTAAATGACAGAAAAGGAATAAGACAAATCCACAAGGGTTAACAGAATGGAAGAAGAGACATCAGGCAAGGAAACTGATGGATGAGTAGTAAGTGATTTAACAAAGAAATGATCATTGTCAGTGGCAGAAGACTAGAAGAGGTAAAAGTCTGATAAGCTTGACAAATGGAGACATGCAGATTCCTCTAAAGCCAGAGGTGCAGAGTAAGACTGGAAATAGGATTGGTTTTGGAAATCTTTAAAAATAGTGTGGGAGAAGGGGCAGATGGCAGCAGTGCCAGTTTCCAATCTCCAAATCACCATATAATAGCAACTGGATAGCAAAATAAAAATCCATGAGCAACGTAAGTGGGTGAAGATAGCCACAAGACCACAAGCTGGCATTGGCATCAGTTCAGGCGAAGCAGAGTGAGGAAATGGCATCTAATGACCTGAGGACTGTACAGCAGGCCAGGTTGAAAACAGCACTCAAGTGGGAGAGGCTTTGCCCATTTTGAAGGTGGGTGAGTCCAAGAGGCTTGTATTAAGGTCTGAAGGACTGAAGCAAACTAGCCCCTAGGAAGTATTAGAACTGATTCACTGAGTTCACCAAGGTTCTCTTCCAGGACAGCGTTCCCCACAGAAGAGAAACTGCTGGGGGGAAGCCAAATCGAAGAAGAGAAAGATGAAGAGAAGGTCCAAATACAAGTAGAATAGGGAATCGTCAACCAAAATCTCTCAGCAGAATACTGGTTTTGAACACTTAAAAAGAAACTTAGAGAAGTTCCCATGAATCATGTTTCCTTCTCAAAGTTTAGGAAACAGAATTTTACTTAAAAAGAAACTAAGGAAAGTTTTTAGATGAATCTCATACAAAGTTATTTTAATGAAAAGAAAGAGTAGAGAAGATTTCTGGACAATGAAGATGTATCAGGAAGATAGGTCCACAGAGCAGAGCAAAACTCGTTTGTTTAAAATGTGCTAAAAGATATTAGAAAGATGATATAAAATATGACAAATTTAGGATTACAAGAATCAGAAATAAGCTCAAGAAAACATTGTAAATAAAAACATCAGAGATGCAATATAAACACTATGGATAATGTCTTTTAAAAGAGGTAAAAATAAAAAGGAATAAAAAATCGATTTTTGTTTAATTAGAAAATGACAAAGAAGACCCAACATACAGATAATGGGAATTTGAAACAACAAAACCCTATAATTTTAGAAAATGTTTTATTTAAATATATAAAACAATATTTTAAAAGTGAACTCTGGCACCTAAGCAGCAGCTAACACCAAGACAAATAATATACTTTAAAGGAAGAAAACTTTGGCTAGGCAAAACCAGGTGAAATGTAAGATGATGATCCGACTTTCTTCACAATTATACTTTATGCCTGAAGAAAATGGAGTGATCATTTTTGAATACCCAAAGAAAAATGTGAGCTGAGGTTTTCATATCTAATAAAATTGTAAGTATGAAAGGCTGGCACAAACATATCCAACACAGAAAAATTTGGGAAATGGGAAATGTCGTTCCCTTAAGCGGTTTATCAGGAAGTTCAGAAAATGAGCTCCAGATAACCAAAATGACTAGAGAAATAGTGACAGACTGGCGGTGAGTAGTAAACGTATGTTGCTTATCCACTTAAAACTAAGAGTTAAAGCATCGTATATAAAAGCATATGCAAAAACATTTGGTTTAGCTAGTGGTAGTCTGATATTTTGGGACTGTGTGTATACTGTGGATTAGAATAATTACTATTTATAGGATATTTGAAATCCTGTTTTCTTGAGAATCAGGGTCCTTTTTTTTTTTTTTTCAAGATGGAGTCTTGCTGTGTCATAATCTCAGCTCACTACAACCTCTGCCTCTCAGGTTCAAGTGATTCTCCTGCCTCAGTCTCCCAAGTAGCTGGGATTACAGGTGTGTGCCACCACGCCCAGCTTCATTTTTGTATTTTTAGTAGAGATGGGGTTTCAATATGTTGGCCAGACTGGTCTCAACCTCAGGTGATCCACCCACCTCAGCCTCCCAGAGTGCTGGGATGGCAGGCATAAGCCACTGCACCCAGCCTAGAACCAGGGATTTTTAATGTGAGAAAAAGGAGAAAGAGAATACAGAACATGTAATTTTTTGGGGGGGGGGGGAATCCCATGGCTATGAATTTGAATTGGACTTAGTTGTATAAATTCATGAATGTATATTGAATACATTTAGATACGTGTGAATACACACATTCATCAGTTTGTACCAGTATGTTCAATACAAATTCATAACTATCAGGATGTTTAGCACATCAGCTTGTGGTTTTAAAGTACCTTTTGCTTTTTTCATTAAAACGAGGATTTGGGGAAAATAGTCTGGCAGGAAATGTAAAAGATAAGCCTAGGATATCTTGTCACAACAAATAGAGGGGCTGGGTGTAGTGTGTCGTGCCTGTAATCCCAGGACTTTGGGAGGCCAAGGTGGGTGGATCACCTGAGGTCAGGAGTTGGAGACCAGCCTGGACAACATGGTGAAACCCAGCCTACTAAAAATACAAAATTAGCCGAGAGTGGTGGTGCATGCCTGTAATCCCAGCTACCTGGGAGGCTGAAGCAGGAGACTTACTTGAAACCCGGAGGCGGAGGTTGTAGTGAGCCGAGATCGCACCATCGCACTCCAGCCTGGGCAACAAGGCGAAGCTCGGTCTCAAAAATCCAAAACAAGGCCAGGCGCGGTGGCTCATGCCTGTAATCCCAGCACTTTGGGAGGCCGAGGCGGGCGGATCACGAGGTCAGGAGATCGAGACCATCCTGGCTAACACGGTGAAACCCCGTATCTACTAAAAATACAAAAAACTTAGCCAGGCGTGGTGGCGGGTGCCTGTAGTCCCAGCTACTGGGGAGGCCGAGGTAGGAGAATGGCGTGAACCTGGGAGGCGGAGCTTGCAGTGAGCCGAGATCGCACCACTAACTCCAGCCTGGGCGAAAGAGCCAGACTCCGTCTCAAAAAATAAATAAATAAATAAACAAAACAAAACAAAAATAGAGATTAACAATTTACAAAAGATTCAAGAACACCAGCTTAAAGGGGCCCCCACTGTGCAAATGTGGGAAACTTTGGTCTTCAAAGAAGATAATTGCAATTTATTAAAACCCCTCATAAACATTAAGAATAATTGGTCACCTTGTAGGATGATGGAGTATTCATTGTCTTGAAAACTTGAAGCAAGCCGGGCGCGGTGGCTCAAGCCTGTAATCCCAGCACTTTGGGAGGCCGAGACAGGCGGATCACGAGGTCAGGAGATCGAGACCATCCTGGCTAACACGGTGAAACCCCGTCTCTACTAAAAAATACAAAAAACTAGCCGGGTGAGGTGGCGGGCGCCTGTAGTCCCAGCTACTCGGGAGGCTGAGGCAGGAGAATGGTCTAAACCCGGGAGGCAGAGCTTGCAGTGAGCTGAGATCCGGCCACTGCACCCCAGCCTGGGCGACAGAGCAAGACTCTGTCTCAAAAAAAAAAAAAAAGAAAAAAAGAAAACTTGAAGCAAAAAAAACATTTTTCCTTTCTTTCCTCTATGAACAG
Organism: Macaca nemestrina; assembly: GCF_043159975.1. Lineage (NCBI taxonomy): Eukaryota > Metazoa > Chordata > Mammalia > Primates > Cercopithecidae > Macaca > Macaca nemestrina. Next base: position 7,279,781 of record NC_092125.1, on the reverse strand, counting down.
TACAACTGGATAACTAAATGGCAGATGAAGGAACTATCTCTTTCTAGTGTTCTAATAATTAAGAAAAGATCATATCATTTTTCATTACCCAGTGGATCAATAAATTTGGATTTTGTGCATCAATTGCTATAACATCACAAAAAGGCCGGGCACGGTGGCTCACGCCTCTAATCCTACCACTTTGTGAGGTCAAGGTGGGAGGACTGCTTGATCTCAGGAGTTTGAGACCAGCTTGGGTAGCATACTGAGATCTCATCTCTACCAAAAAAAAAAAAAAAAAAGTTTTAATTAGCCAGGCCTCCTGGCATGTGCCTGTATTCCCAGCTACTCCCATGGCTAAGATGGGAGGATCGCTTAAGCCCACCAGACTGAGGCTGCAGTGAGCTGTGATTGTGCCACTGCACTCCAGCCTGGATGACATAGCAAGACCCTGTCTCAAAAAACAAGAAAAAAAAAAAGACAACCAGATATTTTATGCCTGCTAATGAAAGAACTCAATATCACCTATCACCTATTTTTGCTACAGAAATTAGAAATGAGTCCGATGGTGCCTCTGGGTTCGGCTGCCTGCTACACTGCAGGAGATCCAGAGGACAGTGGAACGTGTTGAACTGAAGCATGAGTGTACAACTAGCAAAATTCACACTTGGGAGGCTCAGGTGGGAGGATCTCTTGAGCCCAGGAGGTCAAGGCTGCAGTAAGTTGTGATTGCATCACTCAACTCCAAACCGGGTAATAGAGTGAGACCCTGTCTCAAAACAAAAACGAAACAAAGCAAAAAAACTCTAGTTAAATTCTTACTCTGTTATACAGAGGCCCCGTCTTCCTTCCATGCTGTGTCCCAGATAAGCCAGTGCTAGCATTGTGGCTGTCCTTGGGCCCTCCCATCTATCCTTAGAATTCAGGCTACTTTTGCCCTGCAGTCTTAACCCTCTAATGTTGTTTTTTGTTTGTTTGTTTGTTTTGAGATGGAGTCTCACTCTGTCACCTGGGCTGCAGTGCAGTGACATATCTCAGCTCACTGCAACCTCTGACTCCCGGGCTCAACCTATTCTGCCTTAGCCTCCCAAGTAGCTGGGATTACAGGCGCCTGCCACTATGTCTGGCTGATCTTTGTATTTTTAGTAGAGACAGGGTTTCACTATGTTGGCCACGCTGCTCTTGAACTCCTTACCTCAAGTGATCTGCCCAACTCAGCCTCCCAAAGTGCTGAGATTACAGGCCACCACACCCAGACCAGCCCTCTAACGATTTAAAGGAAAGTTATTATTTTGTAGATTATCTGGTTTTTATTGTTATTAATGTGAGAATGAATCTTTTTTCCAGCTTCGTCCATCCTAGGTAGAAATAAAGTCCCAAATCTTTGTTTTTTAACTGGTCATAGAGGATGAATCGCCATCCTTTATTCATTCCTTGATCATCTCAGGCTAGAGAAGTCTAGGGATAGAGCTGTCTATAACAGGACCAGAAAAATTAAGTGGGCTGTAGCATAATCACATATTTGAAACAGGTAAGTGAGTCATCTGTGGCTAGAGTCAAGTCCTGGTCACTTCCCTATTCTACCCCAATACTCAACTTACTGCATTCAGATGTTGCTTAATGGCTAGATATGGCTTTGAGGTTTATGCTTTTATTAAATATGTCAGTTCAATTTTACAATGGAAAATTCTGAAGATGGATGGTGGTGATGGTTGCACAATATGAATGTACTTAATGCCACTTAATCATCCACTTAAAATTGTTAAGATGATAAGAATTATGTATATTTTACCCCTACAAAAAGATTTTCAAAGGCCGGGCGTGGTGGCTCATGCCTGTAATCTCAGCACTTTGGGAGGCTGAGGTAGGCGGATCACCTGAGGTCAGAAGTTCGAGACCAGCCTGGCCAACATGGTGAAACCCCATTGTGTTTTATTTATTTATTTAAGATGGAGTCTTGCTCTGTCACCAGGCTGGAGTGCAGTGGCGTGATCTCGGCTCACTGCAATCTCCACCTCCGGGGTTCAAGGAATTTCCCTTGCCTCAGCCTCCCGAGTAGCTGGGACTACAGGAGCGCGCCATCATGCCCAGCTAATTTTTTGTATTTTAGTAGAGACAGCGTTTCACCATGTTGGTGAGGATAGTCTCGATCTCCTGACTTCGTGATCCGTCCGCCTCGGCCTCCCAAGTGCTGGGATTGCAGGTGTGAGCCACCACCGCGCCTAGCCACAGTGGGTTTTCTTTAACACTCACTGGCTCATGGTTTAGGGGAGGCAGAATAGCTGAAAGAACTCCAGGCCGGGCGCGGTGGCTCAAGCCTGTAATCCCAGCACTTTGGGAGGCCGAGACGGGCGGATCACGAGGTCAGGAGATCGAGACCATCCTGGCTGACAGTGAAACCCCGACTCTACTAAAAAATACAAAAAACTAGCCGGGCGAGGTGGCGGGCGCCTGTAGTCCCAGCTACTCGGGAGGCTGAGGCAGGAGAATGGCGTGAACCCGGGAGGCGGAGCTTGCAGTGAGCCAAGATCACGCCACTGCACTCCAGCCTGGGCGGCAGAGCGAGACTCTGTCTCAAAAAAAAAAAAAAAAAAAAAGAACTCCAGCTAGGGATCAGAAGACTTGGTCTGTAATTGTGACTTGCCTAAAACTCTAAGTGACTTTTGGAAAGCCACTAAACCTTTACTGTCTTTTTTCTCACAGGATAATCATGAGAGATTAATCTCTAACTCTGAAATTGGCACTCCAGTGTTCTGTGAATGAAAACACAGTAAATTCTTTGATTCAGGAGTAAAAACTACTCCAAAAACTCCACAAGAGGGCAGCTCCTCCACACCTGAATGGCTTCAGAGACCTTCCAGGCACCTTTGAGGTCATTATAAAACCACTTTTTATACACTGTTTTATTTTTATTTATTTTAATTATACAAGAAGCACACAAATAAATTCCCACATAAAAAGTCCAACATTAGAGATCAATTTCAAGTCTCTTTTGATTAGTCCCCCTAATCCTAGTTTCCTCCCCTGTTACCAGGTTGTTTTCTGAGACTTTTGAAAAACACAACTTCTGCAACTAATTTTTTCAATCTGCATATAATTTGAACATCATTAACATCTATGTCTGCATAAGAAATACATAGATATTAATATACTTCTCTTTACTCTCCTTTAAATGCATGTGTTGGCCGGGCGCGGTGGCTCAAGCCTGTAATCCCAGCACTTTGGGAGGCCGAGGCGGGCGGATCACAAGGTCAGGAGATCGAGACCACAGTGAAACCCCGTCTCTACTAAAAAATACAAAAAATTAGCCGGGCGCGGTGGCGGGCGCCTGTAGTCCCAGCTACTCAGGAGGCTGAGGCAGGAGAATGGCGGGAACCCGGGAGGCGGAGCTTGCAGTGAGCCGAGATCGCGCCACTGCACTCCAGCCTGGGCAACAGCGTGAGACTCCGTCTCAAAAAAAAATAATAAAATAAAAAAAAAATAAATGCATGTGTTGTAATTTACTTGTTTCTTAATGACATTTAGATTGCCTTTTTTCAGTATTCAAACAATGCTGCATTGAATATTTCAGTACTGTACTTTGAAAAAAGTGAAGAGCCTCACAAGACTTCATGTAATTAATATTTTATTTAATTAATTAATTAGTTTTAAATTTTACTAATTTTTGAGACTCCACCCAGGCTGGAGAGCAGCGGCGTGATTTCAGCTCACTGCAACCTCCACCTCCCAGGTTCAAGCGATTCTCTTGCCTCAGCCTCCTGAGTAGCTAGGAGTACAGATGCATGCCACCACGACTGGCTAATTTTTTGTATTTTTAGTAGAGAAGGAGTTTTGCTATGTTGACCAGGCTGGTCTGGAACTCCTGACCTCAAGTCATCCACGCACCTCGGCCTCCCAAAGTGCAGGGATTACAAGCATGACCCACTGTGCCCAGTGGTAATTAAGATTTTAAAGCTAATTTATTAAGCCAAAGGAGGAATGTTTTAATAATTTTACTAGCCAGAAAAAAATATATAAAGTCAATTCATAGAAAGAGGGGAAGATGCTTGGCAGTTTTCCTTGGTAGCATTAGGTTACTCCATTCCATGATGTAAATCATTCTGGGATACCATTTCCTGCTACGGCATTTTACCAGGTATGCTTTTGACTTAGATCAAATTAGACACAAGTAGCAAATGGCTCAGCTAATGCAGATAACAGAAACAAGAAAAGAATGATCCAGTGTTGCCACCCAGGAAGGGTAGATGCTGTGTTCTGGTTACCTTTTTTTTTTTTTTGAGACGGAGTCTCGCTGTTGTTGCCCGGGCTGCTGGAGTGCAGTGGCGCCATCTCAGCTCACTGCAACCTCACCTTCTGGGTTCAAGCGATTCTCCTGCCTCAGCTTCCCAAGTAGCTGGAATTACAGGCGCCTGCCACCATGCCTGGCTAATTTTGTATGTTTAGTAGAGACGGGGTTTCTCCATGTTGGTCAGGCTGGTCTCAAACTCCCAACCTCGGGTGATCTGCCCGCATCAACCTCCCAAAGTACTGGGATTACAGGCATGAGCCACCACGCCCGGCCTCCTGGTTACTTCTGTGTACCCCACAGTGGAAACGAAATGTTGGCAGGTAATGAGCCAGAGCAATTCAGATTTCATGTGTAGAAGAAAAGTTCAACATAAAAATGTATGACAATGTTAATGTAAAATATGGTCAGCCTTCCACGTTCTTATTATGCAAAATAAAACTTTCATCTATTGTGGACGGCAAGCCACCCAGGTGCCGAGGCAAGAGACCGAGGGCACGAGCTGTTTCAGTGTAATAAAACATATAAAATAACAAGCGTTATACTAGATATAGATCATAGATATGATTATATATGGACATCATTAATCATTAGTTTGTAGCAGTTACTCTTTATTCCAAAATTATAATAATCCTCACTCTACAATCATAACTTAGGAAAAGCCAGACCATACAGAGATAGGAGCTGAGGGGACATAGTGAGAAGTGACCAGAAGACAAGTGTGAGCCTTCTGTTATGCCCAGACAGGGCCACCAGAGGGCTCCTTGGTCTAGTGGTAACGCCAGCGTCTGGGAAGACGCCCGTTGCCAAGCGGACCGTGGTCTAACCGTAGCGTCAGTGCCAAGGAAAAACACCTGCTACTTAGCAGACCTGGAAAGGGAGTCCCCCTTTCCCCGGGGGAGTTTTAGAGAAGACTCTACTCCTCCACCTCTTGTGGAGGGCCTGACATCAGTCAAGCCCGCCTGCAGTTATCCGGAGACCTAACTGTCTCCCTGTGATGCTGTGCTTCAGTGGTCACACTCCTAGTCCACCTTCATGTTCCGTCCTGTACACCTGGCTCTGCCTTTTAGATAGCAGTAGCAAAATTAGCGAGAGTACTAAAAGTCTCTGATATGCAGAAATAATGGCGTAAGCTCTCTCTCTCTCTCTCTCTCTCTCTCTCTCTCTCTCTCTCTCTCTCTCCCCGCCTCGGCTGCCAAACAGGGAAGGGACCCCCGTCCAGTGGACACGTGACTCAGGTGACATTACCTATCATTGGAGATGACTCACACTCCTTACCCTGCCCCCTTGTCTTGTATCCAATCAATAGCAGCACAGCCAGGCATTCGGGGCCACTACCAGTCTCTGCGTCTTGGTGGTCGTGGTCCCCCGGGCCCAGCTGTCTTTTCTTTTATCTCTTTGTCTTGCGTCTTTATTTCTACAACCTCTTGTCTCTGCACACGGGGAGAAAAATCCACCGACCCTGTGGGGCTGGTCCCTACAATCAATAACAAATGTTCCTGAAGAACATTTGGATTTTTTCAGAATCCAAATGTTGAATGTCCCATTCAAGCTGTCAGGTTCCAAATCCTGTGTTTCCTGAAGAGACGGGTCTGGGATCCAGCTGCAAAAATTCCCAAGGTGCCAACCTTCAGGTCATGGTGCCTGACTGGTGCTGTGTTCTCCTTCTAGCCTTGAAGATTCTGAAAGTGGAGGTTTCTTAAGCAGATACAGAGCTAATGGCCAGGTTTCTTGGGGGTACATTACAATAAATGCAAGAGGTGCAGAAAGCAAGAAATTGCTCAGGATCTTAGAAAAATGGGCTTGGAACTCCATTTGTGTCTGCTACCTTCTGCAACTCAGATTCCAAATTGTTTTCCAGACTTGTGTTAGAGTTATTGGTGACAGAAAATATTTTTTCATCCCCAAGGATAAGACACAAACACCTGCAAAGCTGACTCATGAAAGGAGACAAGGCACTACTATGATAGTGGATTGCGGGAGCTGTGAGGTAGGACCTTAAATTTTTCAGTTTTTTTGAGTCTCTCTCTGCTGCCTAGGCTGAAGTGTAGTGGAGCGATCTCGAAAGATTTGCCAGGACACGTTTTGGACTTCAGCATTTAGCCACGCCGGCCAAGCCTGGTGCAGAGCTTTATGAAACAACTTAAGTCACTGCCCTAGCTCACTCCGCTGTGCCTAGGCAGAGTCAGGGAAGACACTCTTCATGGTGGAGTGGTCTGGGATATAGAAGCCTACTAAGAAATCCTTCTGCAGAGGCCAAGTTCTCTCCATTCCCTGGGAGCTCAAGGACTCGGAGTTGGCTCAGAAACCATTGGCCCAGCTTCCTAGGCAGGAGGAAATGCAAAATTAAACAAAAAAATGAGTTGTTTTTTTTTTAAATAGGTAAAAATCAGGAAACTACTATTTTTCCTTCTGTCCCTCAGCAGACCTGGAAATGTTTGGCCATTTTCCCCTCCATCATCCTCATTTGACTGAAGACTCTTCAGATGTCAAATAACTCAGCATGGAATGGTCCCAGAGCAGTCCCCACAGCAGTGAGACCCCTAAAGATCATGGGCCATCTAGTAACAATAGAACAGATGCTAATGGTCCTGTTTATTTGATTTGTTTCTTCATTTGCTTAGAGACAGGGCCTTGCTCTATTGCCAGGCTGGAGTGCAATGGCAAGATGGTGGCTCGCTACAACCTCAACCTCCTGGACTCAAGCGACCCTCCTGCCTCAGCCTCCTGAGTAGCTGGGACTACAGTGCATGCCACCACGCCAGCTAATTTAAAAAAATTTTTTTTGTATTGATGGAATCTCACTATACAAGCTAGTCTCAGTCTCCTGGCCTCAATCAATCCTCCTGCTTCAGCCTCCGAAAGTGCTGGGATTACAGGTGCGAGCCAATGTGCCTAGCCTGATCCTGTTTATTCTCAGGAAAAGGATGGGTGTGGATCATGGAAGGACCACTGCGCTCCTGGATCTGGGGCAAGGAAGTGGTCAGCGTCAAGAGCAGCATCTTTTTCTAGACAGGAAAGCTAAGTCCTAAAACCATCCTGCGTAAAAGAAGTGCACTAGGCTAGAATATCCTGGTCTGGGAACAAAGAACTGGGTCAGTCTAAGCATCTGTTTGGTCCTAGGCAAGTAAGTTCATTTCTATGGACCTCAGTTTCATCATCTATTAAACACCAAATCTTAGTTATGATAATGGTCCTACCCACATTCCTGAAACTGCAGAAGTATGACAGAATATGCTGGAAAACTGCAGAGTGCAATGATACTTTGATAACACACCAGGATTTTAACGCTAGTTTCACCTCTTTTTATCTGGGCAAATTACTCAACCTTTCTATTGCTCACTATGAAAAATGGCAACACATTTCAGGGTAAGGCGACCCAATCTTCTATCTGCTTTATAACTGTGGTATTCAAATGTCCTCACTTGAGAATCACTTGAACCCGTGAGGCGAAGGTTGCAGTGAGCCGAGATCGCGCCACTGCACTGCAGCCCGGGTGACAGAGCGAGACCCCATCTCAAAAAAAAGTCCTCACTTGAGACTAATTCTGTCAGAGCTCCTGAGCTAAGGCCTATGAGACCATATTATAGTGCAGACTAGTATTACAGTGCTCCATTGCAAACCTTAATTTCTTTGGCAAAGATAAATTCTTTACTAATAGTGAGCAAAGTGACTTTCTCTGACCAATATACAGATGGTCATTTCATTTCCAACCTCAGAACTGACCTCCTACTGCCCACGGAGGGGGAGTGGGAAGAGGGGAGGGAGAGAAGGGGCCTGATGTCACTCAGCCCTACAGAGGGGCCTCTTCAGGCTCCTACAGGCCGTTTGGAAGCTGCTGGAAGAATGAGTTAGGTCCTGGTTGCAGGACTTTTTTTTTTTTTTTCTTTTTTAAGTCAGACACAGACACAGCTGTTAAGTAAAACGCTGCCTCCACTGAAAATCCCAAGCCTCAGATCTTTCAAGCAGAGGGAGAATTTAGTAAACTTCTAGAGGTACCTTTCTGGCTGACCAGGGGGAAAAAAGAAGAGAAGCTATGGCTCGCTTAGCCATTTGCTTATTCTTTTATACTTGAAATAGTCACAGCAACCAGACAAGAGGAAATTGCTGGAATCTGGGCAAAGTTCCCAAACAAGGTCCCAGTGAGACACCGTTGTACTTCTGTTAGGGGGACCTCTGATCCTATTCTTTGAAAAAACAAAAAGCGCCCAATGGTCTCTCTGTTCCAGGTTCCTAAGACACATAGAACTCTGAGTCACATTCTTAGGCACTTGTATCAGAAGAAATTTATGCCGAAATTCTTGACAGGTGATAGTGGAGCGCTACCCCCAGAGAGACATTCCTGCCACTGCTGGACAAAAACTAAGTTCCTGGTCCCACGGGAGGTTACCGTGGTTTAGTCCCTCAGCACCATTCGACAGGTGACACAGTGTACGTGTGCATGTGCTGTGAGCACCTGGGCCTTTTGGAAGGACAGGATCTGGCAGAGAAGGAATGAGAAGAATTTATGTTTTACTTTTCCCTTCACTTGTGCCTTTAAAGAGGATGATCTCATAAATCACCTATTTTAAACAAGCGGTAAGTATCTCACTAGCAAGCCTAAAGCAAATGAACTCACACCTCTAATCCCAGCACTTTGGGAGGCCAAGGCGGGCGGGCCTTTTAGTGCAGGAGTTCAGGACCAGCCTGGGGAACATGGTGAAACCCTGTCTCTACAAAAAATACAAAAATTAGCGAAGTGTGGTGGCGTGTGCCTGTAGTACAGCTACTTGGGAGGCTGAGGTGGGAGGGTCACTTGAGCCCGAGAGGTGGAGGCTGCAGTGAGTTTTGATCATGCCACTGCATTCCAGCCTGGGCAGCAGGGCGAGACTCTATCTCAAAAAAAAAAAAAAAAAAGAAAGTGAGAGCTCCCAATGTTGCTGTAACAGCAGGTTCTCTGTGTTATTCTAACGTTTTACTGGCACTGTATTTCAATTATTAAATTTCTCTAATAAGTTTCCAAAATAACCTTTGGAAACTAGTCCAGATAACTTTGTTTCCAGGTATTTGTGAAGCCCACTGACAGCATTTTGCCCCTGAGTGGTTCTTTCCCCCTGATGTCAGGGAGGAAATTTTCAGGAGGAAACGCTCAGTCCACCTGCGAGAATCATCGAGCGGAGGAACCAGGCCTTTCCCTCACCCAGCTTCCACCTACACAGGACAACACAAGGCAGGCCAGATGCTGATAACTGACAGATAAAGCTGAAGGGATTGAAGTTGTCACCTGCCAGCTGAACTCAATAAAAATGATATGCAACTCAAAATAGCTGATAGGGGCTCAGTAAATAAACTTGGCTCATCTGGGCACGGTGGCTCACACCTGTAATCCCAGCACTTTGGGAAGCTGAGGCGGGCAGATCACTTGAGGTCAGGAGTTAAAGACCAGCCTGGCCAACATGGCAAAACCCCATCTCTATTAAAAATATAAAAATTAGCTGGGCGTGTTGGCACGCACCTGTAGTCCCAGCTACTCAGAGGCTGAGGCACGAGAATCACTTGAACCTGGGAGGTGGAGGTTGCAGTAAGCAAAGATCATGCCACTACACTCCAGCCTGGGTGACAGAGTGAGACTCCATCTCAAAATAATAATAATAGTAATAATAATAATAATAATAAACTTGGCTGGTCAGTCTCCCTGAACTACATACAACCTCTCGAAGGTTTTGGCTGATGCAGATAGCTTCTTCAGAACATCTATTACAATATTTTAATGAACTCTTACAGAACACTCTGCATTCTCAGAACTGCTAAGGTTAATGGAGTGGAGACTAAGGACGACTAAAGGAAAACCAAAGTCAGGCTTAGATCCCAATTCCTGTCAGACTTCAGATGCTGTGGGGGCTCGAGTGACTTCACCGAAAAGTGAGTCTTCATTTGTTTATTTATTTATTCATTCGTTTGTTTGATACGGAGTCTCACTCTGTTGCCCAGGCTGGAGTGTAGTGGTGCGATCTCGGCTCACTGCAAGCTCTGCCTCTCGGGTTCATGACATTCTCCTGCCTCAGCCTCCCGAGTAGCTGGGACTACAGGTGGCCGCCACCATGCCTGGCTAATTTTTTGTATTGTTAGTAGAGACAGGGTTTCACTGTGTTAGCCAGGATGGTCTCGATCTCCTGACCTCGTGATCCACCTGCCTCAGCCTCCCAAAGTGCTGGGATTACAGGCGTGAGCCACCACACCTGGCCCCGAAAAGTGAGTCTTAATACAACTTCCCCCTTTGTTCCCAATAGGTGCACCCCAAACTCCATGCACTCCCCATTCTTCAGCCCAGTAAGATGAATTTCTACATTAATTCATTTAAAAATAGTTAATAATCTCTAATTAGCAATAATTAGAAAGCATTAAGAAGCATCCATTATGTATCAGCCACTGTGCTGGGCTATGTGCATAAATATCCACCAAACCGCAGAGTTTTTACTCTTGGGGACTCACCAACCTTTAATAAATGAGAGTCTGGGCCGGGCGCGGTGGCTCACGCCTGTAATCCCAGCACTTTGGGAGGCCAAGATGGGTGGATCACAAGGTCAGGAGATCAAGACCATCCTGGCTAACACAGTGAAACCCCGTCTCTACTAAAAATACAAAAAATTAGCCGGGCATGGTGGCAGGCACCTATAGTCCCAGCTACTCAGGAGGCTGAGGCAGGAGAATGGCGTGAACCCGGGAGGCAGAGCTTGCAGTGAGCCAAGATCGCGCCACTGCACTCCAGCCTGGATGACAAAGCGAGACTCCGTCTCAAAAAAAAAAAAAAAAAAAAAAAAAAATTAGAGCCTGGTAGAGGAAGAAAGGAAATAAAGGTGCAGTTTCTGGACACAGGAGCCGACTGCGACAGCCGGTCTTCAGCTGCCCCCTTTCCCGTGCAGGACCAGCAAGGGCTCACCACAGAGCATAACCATGGTCAGGGCTCCATCCTGGATTAGCCAGTGTTCATTAACCAGGTTCTGAAATTATTTTTCCTCCACCCATCACAGAACTTAACCCCTTCAGTCCTAGTAGCTGGCACAGGGAGTGCGCTGGATGTACCCTCACCCACACAGTGTGTGGAGGATTGGTTGTTTAGGTTGAGGATGCTTAAAGAGAGGATTAGCCATTCCCAACAGGCTTCACCTGCTATGCTAATGAAATGACTCAGAGTCCCTACGAAGTCCAGCCAAATGTGGCTACTCCTCTGTATCTTGAATCCAAGGGGAAGGATTTTAGACTTCTGCTCAGTAATTCTCCTTCCCAGTTGTCACCCCAAGGTGCTTAAGTGATATGTCAGAACATGTGACATAATGCATTTTCTTCATCCCATATAGGAAATTCTTAACTTTAAACTCATGGTGAACAGAGATGTACTTGCTTAGTGTTTTTGAGCTGTATTATTTCTAGCTAATGATGGGAGGGCCTTCCATGTTGAGCTCGACTGAGAATACTGGGGCATTTCAAATCTCCAGGAAAGTGTATATAGTTACCATCACACTGGGGATTAAATAAAAAGAACAAAAGAATGAAAGAATGAAAAGAAAGAAGAGGAAGAAGAAGAAGGAGAAGAAGAAGAAGGAGGAGAAGGAGGAGGAGGAGGGAAGAAGGAAGGAAGAAGGAAGGAAGGAAGGAAGGAAGGAAGGAAGGAAGGAAGGAAGGAGAAAGAAGGAAAAGGAAAGAGGAGAAAGAGAAAGAAAGAGAGAAAGAGAAGAAGGAAAAAGAAAGAAAAGAAAGAAAGAGAGAGGAAGGAAGGAAGGAAGGAAGGAAGGAAGGAAGGAAGGAAGGAAGGAAGGAAGGAAGGAAGGAAGGAAGGAAGGAAGGAAGGAAAGAAAGAAGCCAGGCGTGGTGGCTCAAGCCTGTAATCCCAGCACTTTGGGAGGCCGAGACAGGCGGATCATGAGGTCAGGAGATCGAGACCATCCTGGCTAACACGGTAAAACCCCGTCTCTACTAAAAAAATACAAAAACTAGCCAGGCACGGTGGCGGCGCCTGTAGTCCCAGCTACTCGGGAGGCTGAGGCAGGAGAATGGCGTGAACCCGGGAGGCGGAGCTTGCAGTGAGCTGAGATCGCACCACTGCACTCCAGCCTGGGCGACAGAGCGAGACTCCGTCTCAAAAAAAAAAGAAAGAAAGGAAAGCAAGCAAAAAAGGAAGCTTCTAATAAACCCAGGGCTACTGCAGACAGGTAGAATGCCACTTAGGTTCATTGATGTCTTTTATCTTTATTAGTAGTAGTAGTATTTTAGTTAGGATAAAATACACCTAACACGAAGTTGACCATCTTAACCACTGTTAGATGTGCAGTTCAGTGGCATTAAGTACATCTACGTTGTTGTGCTACTATCACCATCATTCAACTTCACAACTTTTCCATCTTCCCAAACTGAAACTCGGTACTCATTAAATAATAATTCCCCATTTCCTTCTCCCTTCAGTCCCTAGAAACCACTGTTCTGGCCGGATGCAGTGGCTCACACCTGTAATCCCAGAACTCTGGGAGATCGAGGCAGGTAGATCACCTGAGGTCAGGAGTTCGAGATCAGCCTGGCCAACATGGTGAAACCCCGTCTCTACTAAAAGTACCAAAAATTAGCTGGGTGTGGTGGCGCACGCCTGCAATCCCACCAAGTCAGGAGGCTGAGGCAGGAGAATTGCTTGAACCGGGGAGGCAGGGGTTGCAGTGAGCCGAGATTATGCCACTGCACTCCAGCCTGGGCAACAAGAGCAACACTCCATCAAAAAAAAGAAGGAAGGAAAGAAAGACAGAGAGAGAGAGAGAGAGAGAGAGAGAGGGAGGGAGGGAAGGAGGGAGGGAGGGAGGGAGGAAGGAAGGAAGGAAGGAAAGAGAAACCACTGTTCTATTTCTGTCTGTATGATTTTGACTAAGTGCCTCATGTGAGTGGCATCATACAGTATTTGTCCTCTTGTGACTGCCTTATTTCACGTCTCATAGTGTCCTCAAGGTTGGTCCGTGTTGTAGCATGTGTCAGAATGTCCTTTCTTCTGGAAGCTGAATAATATTCCATTGTGTGTGTCCACCACATTTTGTTTCTCCATTCGTCATTGATGGACACTCGGGTTGCTTCTACCATATCCTTTAACTTCTGTGCCTTGGTTTCTTTACCTGGAAATGGAGAATCAAGTGGGATAAGGGCTGAGGTTTTGTATAAACACTTAAGCAGTGACCAGATTTAAATGACTCTTTCTGCAGGGTAGGCAGGCAGATAGATATAAATGAGACTTTGAAAGACCACTAGCAAATCCGGGTGTGGTGGCTCACGCCTGGAATCCCAGCACTTTGGGAGGCTGAGGTGGGCAGATCATGAGGTCAGGAGTTCGAGACCAGCCTAGTCAATATGGTGAAACCCCGTCTCTAAAAATACAAAAATTAGCCGGGCGTGATGGTCCACACCTGTCATCCCAGCTATTCGGGAGGCTGAGGCAGGAGAATCGCTTGAACGCAGGAGGCAGAGTTTGCAGTGAGCCGAGATCGTACTGCTGCGTTCCAGCCTGGACGACACAGCAAGACTCTGTCTCAAAAGAAGAAAGAAAAAACAGAGCACTGGCAAGGATGCAGCGGCAGGAGGGCTTCCTGCACTTCTGCAGCCGTGCTTTTCACAGTGCAATCTACCGCTTCGCAGTCACGCATGTTCCCGAGCTGCTTCCCAGATCTGCCAAGTCAACCCCTGCAGCATGGTGCTCAGGAATCTGCACTTTCTTTTTTTTTTTTTTTTTTTTTTGAGATGGAGTCTGGCTCTGTCGCCCAGGCTGGAGTGAGCAGCGCCATCTTGGCTTACTTTAAGCTCCGCCCCCCGGGTTCCCGCCATTCTCCTGCCTCAGCCTCCCGAGTAGCTGGGACTACAGGCGCAGCCACCGCGCCCGGCTAGTTTTTTGTATTTTTTAGTAGAGACGGGGTTTCACCGTGTTAGCCAGGATGGTCTCGATCTCCTGACCTCGTGATCCGCCCGTCTCGGCCTCCCAAAGTGCTGGGATTACAGGCTTGAGCCACTGCGCCCGGCCAGGAATCTGCACTTTCAATACTTCATCTTCTAGGGAATTCTAATATATGCTGGAGTCTGAGGACCACTGCCTTTAGTTTGGGAGATAGGGCTTCTCATCCGGTGGAAAAACACTGGCCAGACAGAGGTAAGTGGAAAAAAAAAAGCCTTTGTCTCTGCCCCACCTCGCCACCCTCCGCCTCCCGGTTCTCCTGCCTCAGCCTCCCTAGTGGCTGAGACTACAGGTGCATGTCACCGTGCCCAGCTAATTTTTGTATTTTTAGTACAGACTGGATTTTACCATGTTGGCCAGGATGGCCTCTATCTCTTGACCTCGTGATCTGCCCGCCTCGACCTCCCAAAGTGCTGGGATTATAGGCGTGAGCCACTGCACCCAGCCCAATAGATTGAATTTCATAACAAACAGAAGTTATTTGCTTAGCATTTTTGTGTTGTCATGTTTCCTCGTCCTGTTTGTGTTCTCATATTTCATCCATGGAATGGCCTCACCCTTTTGACCCAAATGGGAAGCTTATAGTTCCTAAATCTCAGGGAAGAAGGAGGGAGCAATTCAGTCTTCTTGAGTGTCATGAGGCTGCAGATCCCTGGGCTGTCTCGCAGGTCACCCCCTCACCACCCTCCTGCCCATCCCAGGAGCCGCATGGTCCTGAGAGCCACGGAAGCCTTTTACTTGCTGGTGAACAACAAGAGCCTGGTCAGCACGAGCGTAACCATGGCAGAGATCTACAGAGACTACAAGGATGAGGATGGCTTCGTGTACATGACCTACGCCTCCCAGGAGACGTTTGGCTGCCTGGAGTCAGCAGCCCCCAGGGATGGGAGCAGCCTTGAGGACAGACCCTGCAGTCCTCTCTAGCCCGTGTCGGGAAGGATGTGTGCTCTGACAGACGCGTCAGACGCTGGCAGAAGGGATGGCTCTGCAGTGCTGGCTTTTAAAGGGGCGCAGGGTGGTGAGGATGGCCTAGAGAGGCAGCCTCAGGTAAGGACACTGAAGCTATTTCTGCTTGGTTTCTCTTTTTATGCTCTTTCTTGACAAGACAGGTTTTGATTGCTCTTGAAAATTTTTTAAGTACTAACTTTTTTTTGAGCAAGAAATGGTTAGTTAACCTGTGTGATGGTTTCGTGTGATGAACTGGAGATCTATTTTACTGTCTTCTGTGGTAGATGTGGGCAGGTCCTTGAGGAGTTTGATTTCACCCCCTGCGTGTGGGCGGGAGTCCTGGATATGGCTCTCATCCTCCCGTAGGCTAGAAAAGCTACTTATAAGGTGGTTTCAGGGCTGCATTCCAAGGGGGCAAAGTGGAGGGTACAAGTTATCTTGTGACCTTGGCTCTGGACGTGCCCGATACCTTTTTTTTTTTTTTTTTTTGAGATGGAGTCTCACTCTGTTGCCCAGGCTGGAGTGCAGTGATATGATCTCCACTCACTGCAACCTCCACCTCCTGAGTTCAAGCAATTCTCCTGCCTCAGCCTCCCAAATAGCTGGGACTACAGGCACCCACCACCACACCCAATTTTTTTATATTTTTAATGGAGATGCAGTTTCACCATGTTGGCCAGGCTGGTCTCAAACTCCTGAATTCAGGTGATCCACCTGCCTCAGCTTCCCAAAGTGCTGGGATTACAGGCGTGAGCCACCACGCCCAGCCGGATATCAGTCCTACTACATTCTTTGGTCAAGCCCAGATTCAAGGGGTAGGCAAATAGACATCACCTTTTCAAAGAAAAAGCTTCAAAGACTTCGTGGCCCTATTTCATCTAGCTCATCTTCTAGCAGACACACCTAGCTATTCCTCCACCAGCCACAACCTACACTTCCTGTGGTCTAGCTCCACCTGTAAATGCATAACTCCCACGTTCCACCTTCCTTTCCCTGCCTTCTCCCAACCCTCTGCCTCCCTCAGCCAAGGTTGGGGGTGTGGGCAGCCCTGGCCTCCCACCTTCACTCTGCTTCCGGCTGGACTCGGGAGAATGCCCTGTGACTCTCCACCCTCACTGTGTTCTCTGACTCTAGGCAGAACTTATTCTGTTCCTATGAGGTATACAGCGGTTTAGTCCTTACCCTGTGACCCACCTCAACATCCTCAGAGACCAGACCTCGGAAGGTTTCTGCTTTGGAGTAAGTGTGCGCCCAATATAGTACTTACCTACACACACACAGTGTATATCTGTACACACGTCAGTGTTATGTAGAAAGTGGCATACCATAGATGCATAGTAAAATACACATTTCCAAACTTTATCTCCTTCATTAAACAGGTTTGGGCTGGGTACGGTGGCTCATGCCTGTAATCCCAGCACTTTGGGAGGTCGAGGCGGGCGGATCACCTGAGGTCAGGAGTTTGAGACCAGTCTGTCCAGCGTGGTGAAACTCCGTCTCTACTAAAAATACAAAAATTAGCCGGGCGTGGTGGCACATGCCTGTAATCCCATCTGCTTGAGAGGCTGAGGCAGGAGAATTGCTTGAGCCCGGGAGGTGGAGGTGGAGGTGGAGGTGGAGGCTACGGTGAGCCAAGATCGCACCACTGCCCTCCAGCCTGACCAACAGAGTGAGACTTTGTCTCAAAAAAAAAAAAAAAAAAAAAAAAAGGCAGGTTTCTATTGTATGCTCACAATAGGTCAGCACGATGTGATAAGGGCATACAGTACTCTAGATAGCACTTAAGGCATCTAACTCAGATTTGAAGTCCAGGAATAACTCCTGAAGGTAGTGACGTCTAAGCAAATATATGGTGAGAAATAATTAGCCAGACCAAGAAGACAAGGAAGAATATTCTAGGCACAGCAAACAGGATGGATTGTTTGGAAAGCTATAATAGTTTCGGTGTGGCTGGAGCTTTGAGAAGCGAAACAGATAAGGAGCAGTGACATATGAGGCTGGAGGGGCATAAGGACCTTGAGGGACAGTTAGGAAGAGTGGACTTTATCCTGAGAAGAATGGAAGGGACAGTAAATGCTTCTTTCTGACGCATATATTGTTAAAGCAAACTAAATATGACCTGAGAAGGACTTCGTACTTTTATATTTGAGTCCTTGTGGATGAACTCTAACCTAGCTTAATAGGCAGACAAGATTAAAAACCTAACCCAGGGCCAGGCTCAGTGGCTCACGCCTGTAATCCCCACACTTTGGGAGGCCAAGGTGTGTGGATCACTTGAGGTCATGGGTTCAAGACCAGCTTGACCAACACGGTGAAAACCCGTCTCTACTAAAAAAATGAAAAATTAGCCAGGTGTAGTGGCACACACCTGTAATCCCAGCTACTTGGGAGACTGAGGCAGGAGAATTGCTTGAACCCAGGAGGCGGAGGTTGCAGTGAGCCAAGATTGCACCATTTTACTCCAGCCTGGGCAACAAGAGCAAAATTCCAACTCAAACAAAAAAAGAAAGAAAGAAAAAAAAGAAAACCTAACTTAAGAGTATGTGCCTGAAACAATAGCTGAGTCTCGGCCAATCCCAGCAGCCATACTTCAGCCAGTTATAGACTGCTGAGGGTTCAAACTGTGTCCAAATAAGGCAAACACTGAGCTGTAACCCAATCCAGCTCTTTCTATACCTCACTTCCGATTTCTGTACATCATTTCCCTTGTTTTATCTGTAAATCTTCTTCCACCGCGTGGCTGCACTGGAGTCTCTCTGAATCTGCTCTGATTCTGGGGGCTCCCCAATTTGTGAATTGTTCATTGCTCAATTAAACTCCTTTGAAGTTAACTTGGCTGAAGTTTTTATTTTAATAATATATATTTGCAGTTGGCTGGGCATGGTGGCTCATGCCTGTAATCCCAATCCTTTGGGAGGACAAGGCGGGTGGATCACTTGAGGTCAGGAGTTTGAGACCAGTCAGGGCAACATGGTGAAACCCCATCTCTACTAAAAATACAAAAGTAGCCAGGCATGGTGGCAGGTGCCTGTAATCCCAGCTACTTGGGAGGCTGAGGCAGGAGAATCATTTGAATCTGAGAGGCGGAAGTTGCAGTGAACGAGGTTGTGCCATTGCACTCCAGCCTGGGCGACAAGAGCAAAACTCTGTCCCCCCACCCCCCCCCCCCAAAAAAAAACAAACCCTGTGGTCTCATCTCCATTTTAGAAAGATCACTCTGCCTGAGACAGCCATTGGAAGTTTTTTTATTTCCTTTTTAGAAAGGCCACTGTCTGCACACGACTGAAGATGTTATATGAAAATATGGAAACAGGTCACTGGAAGGTCTTAAGGAGGAGAGTGATAAAATGAGATTTGCATTCTAGAGCTTTGATGTTCTAGAAGAAGCTTAAGAGAGCATAAAAAGATTAGGAGCTGAGGAGCTGGAGGAGCTTTGGAATGGAGATAAGCCTTCAAGCCTCAGGAGCTCTGTGTCCTCCATGGGATTCATTGGGGGCAGTACTTCAGCCAGTCCCCAAAACTGGACAAGTTCATGGAGACGCTGGACTCCGGCACTACCTGGAGCCCGGCAGTTCCACTGTGCCCCACAGCTCAGGTGAAACCTAGGAGGAAGGCAAAATGCTGATTGGCTACAGGAAGAGATGCCTATGGCTCCTCCCCCAAATGTGGGATACTGGCTACAGAATGTCCCAATAGTTCAGGCCGGGTGCGGTGGCTCACACCTGTAATCTCAGCACTTTGGGAGGCCCAGGCGGGTGGATCACTTGGGGTCAGGAGTTCAAGACTAGCCTGGTCAACATGATGAAACCTCATCTCTACTAAAAATACAAAAATTAGTCAGGTGTGGTGGCACACACCTATAATCCCAGCTACTCCAGAAGCTGAGGCAGGAGAATCTCTTGAACCCAGGAGGTGGAGGTTGCAGTGAGCTGAGATCGCACCACTGCACTCCAGCTTAGTGGCAGAACGAGACTCTGTCTCATAAACAAAGAATGTCCCAGTAGTGCTATCCTGATTGAAGAGGTTTCCTTCAGAGAAACCTGAAGAACACTGGGGACCTTTTTTAGATGCTCTCAGTGCAAAAAGACCTCTGTGTGAGGAGCGCACGTGTGACCTTTTGGAGTGCCTGGGCACTCCTCTCTGCTACAGAACTACAAATGCTGTTTGGAGACCAGGAGCAGGTGAATGAGGACAAGACAGAGGTGCTGCACGTGAGGCTGCAGGCCTGGGGCTGGGAGGAGGTAAGGATGATCCAGGAAGCAGTGGTGTGGAGGAGATCCCTGAAAGAGCCACACGGAGTCACGAAGCAGCGAGGACACAGAAACCACTCTAGGTGCGACAATCAGGGGCATTTAATGCAGGGAATTTGTTATAAGATGTTGAAAAGCTGAAGGAACAACACAGAAAATGGGGTAGCTGAAAGACAAAAGGGGGTAAAAGAGGGATACCCAGAGATCAGAAAGAGAAAGAAAGAGAGAAAGATTAAGGTGTGGGCTGGGCATGGTGGCTCACGCCTGTAATCACAGCACTTTGGGAGGCCGAGGCGAGTGGATCACAACATCAGGAGTTCGAGACTAGCCCAACCAACATAGTGAAACCCTGGATCTACTAAAAATATAAACAATTAGCCAAGCATGGTGGCAGGCGCCTGTAATCCCAGCTACTCAGGAGGCTGAGGCAGGAGAATTAGTTGAACCTGGGAGGCGGAGGTTGCAGTGAGCTGAGATTGTGTCACTGCACTCTAGTCTGGGTGACAGAGCGAGATTCCGTCTCAAAAAAAAAAAAAAGATTAAGATATGGAAAAAAGGGTTGTAGCCTCCAAGCCAGCGTCTATTGTTGCATTTATTTTAGGGAGATCCACAGAAGCTGAAAGTGCTTCTCTCCTTCCGTCCTCTCAACCTTCCATCACTGCACTGCTGTGGCTAAAAGGAGACCAAAAGACTGACACCAGGTGGCAAAGGGAATCTAGGAGACGTAGCATTCTGTGCCCCAGCCCTCTCAGTATTTAACAGCACACAGAAGGGAGCAGAGGGAAAAAACAGGTAAATGAGTGGTACCTTCCCATTTGCTCCAGCTTATGTGTTTTATTGTCACAAAGTATTTAAATTTTTTTAAGTTCCAGCAGACATTAATTTTAGTGCCTGATGAAATCAGAATTCATATACAGCTATCCATAAGTGTACTATTTTCTTTATTATTATTTTTTTTTTGAGATTTGCTGGCAATGAACTTGTTTTTTTCTTTATCTGAATATGTCTGTATTTACCTTCAATTCTTACGGATCATTTTATTCAGTGTATAATTTTAGCTTTGCAATTACTTTCTTTCAATGTATTAATGGATCTTTCTGTATTCTATTTGTGTAGCCATGCTGTTTGTCTTGTTGTTTTGTTTTTTTGTTTTGTTTTGTTTTTCTTTTTGAGACAGAATCTCGCTCTGTTACCCAGGATGGAGTGCAGTGGTGTGATCACACTGCAACCTCTGCCTCCCAGGTTCAACTGGTTCTCCTGCCTCAGCCTCCAGAGTTGCTGGGACTACAGGCACACACGACCATGCCTGGCTAATTTTTGTATTTTTAGTAGAGACGGGGTTTCACCATGTTGGCCAGGCTGGTCTCGAACTCCTGACCTCAAGCGATCCACCCACCTTGGCCTCCCAAAGTGCTGGGATTACAGGCTGAGCCACTGTACCTGGCCATCATGGCTGCTTTAATGTAACCTCTCTCTCCCTCTCTTTCTCTCCATCTCTCCTCTCCTTTCTTTCTCCCCATTTGTCTCCTGTCTCTCTCTTCTTTCTCTCCCTCCTTCTCTCCTCTTTCTCTTCATTTCTCTCTTTCTCTCTCTCCATCTTTCTCTCTACCCACCCCCATTGTTTCTCTCTTTTTCCCTCTTTCTCTCAATATTTTAACATATTCTTTGTCTTTGATTATCTACAGTTTTACTGTAATTTTTTCGGTATGATTTACTTTTCATTTATCTTTCTTGGCATTCATTGGGCCTCCTGAATCTGTAAATTAGTGCTGTGGGCCATGCGTGGTGGCTCATGCCTATAATCCCAGCACTTTGGGAGACTGAGGCGGGAGGATCACCTAAGGTTGGGAATTCGAGACCAGCCTAACCAACATGGAGAAATCTGGTCTCTACTAAAAATACAAAGTTAGCTGGGCATGGTGGCACAAGCCTGTAATCCTAGCTACTTGGGAGGCTGAGGTAGGAGAATCTCTTGAACCTGGGAGGGGGAGGTCGCAGTGAGCTGAGATCACGCCATTGCATTCCAGCCTGGGCAACAAGAACGAAACTCTGTCTCAAAAAATAATGAATAAATAAATAAATAAATAAATACTGTCCACCCCCTTTCTGTAGAACTTTCCAACATTATCCCTTCAAATACCACCTCTGCCAATGCTCCCTCCTCTCCTTCTGGAACCTTCCAATTCTGTCCTCCGAGTCTCTTATTCTCTCTTCCCTGTTCTCCATCTTTCTCTCTCTCATTCTATGTAATATCTTCTGGTCTACCTTCCAAATCTGTTATTTTTCTCTTCTGTGTTCAATCTGCTTTAAAGCCTCATTTTGCTGAGTTATTAATTTGGGTTATTTTATTTTTTCGTGGGTAGAAGTTTTATTTGGTTTGTTTACAAATCTGTTATATCTCATGTCATCATCTCCTATTTACCAAGAATTTTTTAAAGCCTGTCATATGTTTCAAATAATAATCATTACATATAATCTTTTCTAATAATTCTAGCATATGAAGTCTGGGGGGGTCTGTTATCTGCTGGGTTTTTGTTAGTTCTTGTTCATTGCATCTTATTTTTTTGTTGTACTAATTTATTTTTGATTTAGTGCTACCTTTGCCCTTGAAAACATATTTGTGAGGTCTTTCAGAGGCCTGGGATGAAGATGCCTTTATCCAGAGAGGTTTTGCATTTACGACTGCCAAGCACCTGGGTACTAGGAATCTGTAACCATGTTTAAGTAAACATGTCCCCTATACCTAATACTGTGAATTTGGTCTGTGAGCACTCACCAGGGTCAGCATTTGTTTTTCAAGTTCAGGGATCAGCCTTTTCCCCACTCAACCCCAAATTCTTCCCATTCAAGAGGGACCAGGAAAAGAGGGCTGGGTATACTTGTGGTTCAGTCCATCCTTCTGGGTCTCAGCTCAGTTTCCCAGCTGCCTCCAGGCAGATGCTCTTAGCGCAGGAGTGGGCTGTGCTGTTCCCACTCTCTTGTTTCTTGACCTCCAAATTTCGAACTCTATTTTTATATATAATTTATGCTTCTAAGAAGTTTTCCATACTCTCTCATTTTAACTTGTCTTCCCATAGGAATGTGGCCCAAATAACAGCCTGCTGTCATCAAAAATGGAAGGTCCCCCTCATCATCTTTATACTTTTTTTTCTTTTCTATTAAATGTTGGATCAACCCAATGTCAGTTAGAGGCCAAGAAAATGTTTGCGTTTCCATAATTCTAATCACTTCCACCTTTTACACACAGTCCGTGTGAAAGTCAAATAAGATACTATAGGTAAAAGTTCCCCTTTCTTTAAATTTGTAAATACTGTCTTTCCAAAGAGAATATAAATTCCTTTACATATAATTTAGCTTTGTTTCTCGTATCACACATAGCACTATTTCTTGCAAATAATAAGGAATCTAAAAATATATTTCATATGTGGTTGTGAGAGATGTGAGTAGAAAATTATCTATTTGGCTGGGCGCAGTGGCTCACGCCTGTAATCCCAGCACTTTGGAAGGCTGAGGCAGGCAGATCACGAGGTCAGGAGATCGAGACCATCCTGGCTAACACAGTGAAACCCTGTCTGTACTAAAAATGCAAAAAATTAGCCGGGTGCGGCGGCGGGCGCCTGTAGTCCCAGCTACTTGGGAGGCTGAGGCAGGAGAATGGCGTGAACCCGGGAGGTGGAGCTTGCAGTGAGCCAAGATTGCGCCACTGCACTCTAGCCTGGGCGACTGAGCGAGACTCCGTCTCAAAAAAAAAGAAAGAAAGAAAGAAAGAAAATTATCTATTTGTCCCAGGTAATATGGTAAACCCTCACTTAACATCATTGATAGGTTCTTGGAAACTGTGACTTTCAGCAAAATGACTTACAACGAAACCATTGTTTTTCTTCATAAACGATGTTATTATGAAACATTATTTGAGGACCTGCTATATGTCATTTTTCTTAAAGTCACACTTTTCAAGAATCTATTGAGAATGTTCAGTGAAGGCATACTTATTATACTAGTGTCACAGCTCTTAAAATAATAATCAGGCCAGGCACCATGGCTCATGCCTTTGGGAGGCTGAGATGGGCGGGTCATTTGAGGAAGCCGAGGTGGGCGGATCACTTGAGGTCAGAAGTTTGGGAGGCCAAGTTGGGTCGATCACTTGAGGTCAGGAGTTTGAGACCAGCCTGGCCAACATGGTGAAACCCCGTCTCTACTAAAAATACAAAAATAAGTGGGCATGGTGGCTGGCGCCTAATCCCAGCTACTCAGGAGGCTGAAGCAGGAGAATTGCTTGAACCCAGGAGGAGGAGGTTACAGTGAGCTGGGACCACGCCACTGCATTCCTGGGTGACAGAGCGAGACTCCATTCAAAAATACATACATAAAAATTAAAATTAAAATACCCTCCAAAACAATAGTGGATTGATTAAATAAATTACGTGTTAATTATATAATGGAATAAATTATAAGCCACTAAAAATGACATTGGAGAAGACTATTTAATGGCATGGTAAAATAATTTTGATACATTAAATAAGAAAAAGTAAGTTACAAACAGTATGTATGCTCTACATGTCCTCAGACATGTGTCCAGACTCAGAGAATGTACACACCAAGAGTGAATCCTATTGTGAACTCTGGACTCTGGATGATAATGATGTGTCAGTGTTGGTTCACAGGTTGTAACAAATGTCACTTCTGGTGAGGGATGTTGGTAGTGGGAGAGGCTGCATGTGTGGGGATGGGGGCTATGTGGGAAATCTCTGTACCTTCTGCTCAACATTGCTGTCAACACAAAACCACTCTTTAAAAAAGCCTTTTTAAAATCATGTAATTTAAAGAAATTAGGGGCTGGGCATGATGGCTCCTGCCTGTAATTCTAGCACTTTGGGAGGCCAAGGCGGGTGGATCAATTGAGGCCAGGAGTTCAAGACCAGCCTGGCCAAAATGGTGAAACCCTGTCTCCACTAAAAACACAAAAAATTAGCCGGGTGTGGTGTCACACACCTGTAATCCCAACTACTCGGGAGGCTGAGACAGGAAAATCTCTTGAACCTGGGAGGCGGAGGTTGCAGTGAGCCAAGATCGTGCCATTGCACTCCAACCTGTGCGACAAAACGAGACTTCATTTCAAGAAACGGAAAACAAACAAACAAAAAATTAGCCAGGCATGGTGGTGGTGCCTGTAATCCCAGCTACTCAGGGGGCTGAGGCAGGAGGATTGCTTGAACCCTGGAGATGGAGGCTGCAGTGAGCTGAGATCGCACTCCAGTCTAGGCAACAAGAGCAAAACTCCATCTAACAACAACAACAAAAAGAATTTAGGGAATTATTTATGGGGAAATTATATTCCTGAACACTTTGTATTCAAAAAATAAGACAAAAAATGAAGGCAGCATTGTTTTCCTGGGATGTGTGTGTGCGTGCATGCATGTACATGTGTGTGCATGTGTGTGTCTAAAAAAGTTAAGTGAAAGGTGCTTATCACTGCATTTTACTATTTTTTTCCCTCTGTTCCTGTGACATATTATATCACTACATTTTGGAGATGGAGGCTGCAGTGAGCTGAGATCGCACTCCAGTCTAGGCAACAAGAGCAAAACTCCATCTAACAACAACAACAAAAAGAATTTAGGGAATTATTTATGGGGAAATTATATTCCTGAACACTTTGTATTCAAAAAATAAGACAAAAAATGAAGGCAGCATTGTTTTCCTGGGATGTGTGTGTGCGTGCATGCATGTACATGTGTGTGCATGTGTGTGTCTAAAAAAGTTAAGTGAAAGGTGCTTATCACTGCATTTTACTATTTTTTTCCCTCTGTTCCTGTGACATATTATATCACTACATTTTAAACAGTGTCTCTGTTTTCTCCAAGTTTCGAATCTAATTTCTCCAAGAATTAGATCATTCTAAGGATAGGAAATGATGTATCCAACGCAGCAGAGGTTCTCTCTTGCTGTTACTCTGCTGCAGACATCTGCTATTTCCTTCAGTCTAATGCAAAGACAAGTGGCCAGGGCTATGACCATGGCCTGAAGACTTTGAGCGGAAATATGATTGGTTAGGTGATGAAGTCCTGGTTACTAAATATTTGGATGCAGTAGGTTCCAATATGTGAAAATGGAATATAAAAGAAAGCTATAACAGAGCTTAGCTTTTTATAACCTTAGGTGGCTTTAGTATAGGTTTCAACATTTGTGGAAAAAGTATAGGTTTCAACACTTTTTTCTACTTGGGGAATAAAATAAGTTTGCAAAGAAAAAAAAATAAGACAGTAAGTGCCACATAAACCTAAGATTGTCAAAGAAAAATTAGCATGGAAGGGAACACATCAAAGTATCACCAACCTTGCTCATACATTGCTGGCTGAAGTGTTATTTGGTAAAAACTCCATTAAAAACAATTTGGCAATACCTATCAAAATTATAAATTCACGTACCCTTGGATGCAGCAAATCTGTTTATATGGGTATCTTATGATATGCTCACACATTTGAAGATAATATATGTGTGAGCTTACTAATACAATTTAGTGTGAAAAAGTTTGAAAGTAAATTTAAAACATCTATCAGGGAGAACTTGTCAAGTAATTATGATATTTGACTAAATATTATGGAATTATAAGACAGAAAGAGGAAACTTCTTGAACTTTTGGAATAATTTCTAAAGTATATTCAGAGTGAAAAAAACTTAGATGCATATATATTAAATGGTTTGTATTTTCTATGCTACTGTATTAGTATGTTGTTGAATTGCTATCAAAAAAAAAAAAAATACTTGAGGCCGAGTGCAGTGGCTCACGCCTGTAATCCCAGCACTTTGGGAGGCTGAGGAGGGTGGATCATTTGAGGTGAGGAGTTCGAGACCAGCCTGGCCAACATGGTGAAACCTCATCTCTACTAAAAATACAAAAATTAGCCAGGTGTGGTGGCGCATGTCTGTAGTACCAGCTACTCAGGAGGCTGAGGCAGGGGAACCACTTGAACCTGGGAGGCAGAGGTTGCAGTGAGCTGAGATCCCGCTACTGCACTCCAGCCTGGGTGACAGAGCAAGACTCCATCTCAGAAAAAAAAAAAAAAAAAGAAAGAAAGAAAGAAGGAAGGGAGGGAGGGAGGGAGGGAGGGAGGGAGGGAAAGAAAATACCTGAGACTGAGTAACTTATAAAGAAAAGAGGTTTAATCGGTTCAGAGTTCCACAGGCTGTACAGGAAGCATGATGCTGGCATCCACTCAGCTTCTGGTGATGTCTCAGGAAGCTTCCAATCACGGTGGAAAGCAAAGGAGGAGTGTGGGCAGGCCACATGGTGAAAGCAGGAGCAAGAGAGAGATGGGGGCAGTGCCACATACTTGTAAACACACAGATCTCTGCCAGAACCAACTTACTATCACAAGGACAGCATCAAGGGTATGGTACTAAACCATTCATGAGAAATCCACCCCCACTACTCAATCACCTCCTGCCAGGCCTCATCTCCAACACTGGGGAGTGTATTTTAACATGAGGTTTGGGCAGGGAAACAGATCCAAACCCTATCAGCTACTATTTGCTTTAAATAAAAGGAAGTCCTGGCTAGGTGCAGTGGCTCACGCCTGTAATCCCAGCATTTTGAGAGACCAAGGCGGGTGGATCATGAGGTCAGGAGTTCAAGACCAGGCTGGCCAAGATGGTGAAATCTTGTCTCTACTAAAAATACGAAAATTAGCCAGGCATGGTGGTGGGCGCCTGTAATCCCAGCAACTGGGGAGGCAGAGAATTGCTTGAACCCAGGAGGCAGAGGTTGCAGTGAGCCAAGATCGCGCCACTGCACTCCAGCCTGGGCGATAGAGCAAGACTGAGTCTCAAAAATAAATAAAAATGGCTGGGCGCGGTGGCTCATGCCTGTAATCCCAGCACTTTGGGAGGCTGAGGTGGACGGACCATGAGGTCCAGAGTTTGAGACCAGCCTGGCCAATATGGTGACACCCCGTCTCTACCAAAAATACAAAAAAATTAGCTGGGGATGGTGGTGCCTGTAGTCCCAGCTACTCAGCTCAGAAGGCTGAGGCAGGAGAATCGCTTGAATCCGGGAGGCAGAGGTTGCAGTGAGCCGAGATCACGCCACTGAACTCCAGCCTAGGCAACAGAGTGAGACTCCGTCTAAAAATAAATAAATAAATAAATAAAAGGGAATTCTTTGTGCAAGATGGCGTGGAAGGCAAAGAAGGAAGCTCCTGCCCCCTCCTAAAGCCGAAGCCAAAGTGAAGGCTTTGAAGGCCAAGAAGGCAGTGCTGAAAGCCGTGCATAGCCACACACAAAAAGGAATGTCCACACGCCACCCACCTTCCTGTGGCCAGACACTGCAGCTCCCGAAGACAGCCCAGATATCCTCGGACAAGCGCCTCCAGGAGGAGCAGGGCTGACTGCTGTGCCATCATCGAATTCCCGCAGACCACTGAGTCAGCCGTGAAGAAGACAGAAGACAACACATTTGTGTACGTTGTGGATGTTAAAGTCAACAAGTGCCAGATCAAGCAGGCTGTGAGAAAGCTCTACAATACCGGTGTGGCCAAGGTCCACACCCTGATCAGGCTGATGGAGAGAAGAAGGCGTATGTTTAACTGGATCCTAATTACGATGCTTTGGATATTGTCAACAAAATTGGGATCATCTAAACTAAGTCTGGCTGGCTAATTCTAACGATATATATATATGTATGAGAGAGAGATATATAAAAGTGGGTCAGAGGGAACACACACACACACGCACACACATATATATATATCTCTTTAGAATTAGCCAGCCAGACTTAGTTATATATATCAGTTATATACATATATTTTTTCCACTGGGAAAAAATAATAGAATAAAATAAATAAAAGGGGTCAGAAGAAATATGCCTTCTTTCCAGTGTACTTTATCATATACATAAATGTAATTATGTTTTGGGAGAGAAAAGAGGTGGGTGAATTTTTTTTTTTTTTTTTTGAGAGAGGGTCTCACTCTTTTGCCCAGGCTGGAGTGCAGTGACTCAAGTGATCTCGGCTCACTGCAACCTCTGCCTCCTGGGTTCAAGCGATTCCCTTGCCTCAGCCTCCCGAGTAGCTGGAACTACAGGCATGCGCCACCATGCCTGGCTCATTTTTTTGTATTTTTAGTACAGAAGGGGTTTTACCATGTTGGCCAGGCTGGTCTCAAACTCCTGACCTCAAATTATCCACCTGCCTCAGCCTCCCAAAATGCTGAGATTACAGGTGTGAGCCTCAGTTTTATCATTTATAAAGTGAACACTAACAATAGTACAGCTGGCCCTTGAACAACACGGGTTTGAACTGCGTGGGTTCATTTGCACTTGGATTTTCTTCTGCCTCTGCCAACCCTGACACAGCAAGACCAACCCCTCCGCTTCCTCTTCCTCCTCAGCCTACTTAATGTGAAGATGATGAGGATGAAGACCTTTATGATGACCCAATTCTACTTACTTAATAGGAAATATATTTTCTCTTCCTTGTGGTTCTCTTAGTAACATCTTCTTTTCTCTAGCGTACTTTATTGAGAATACAGTATGTAATACATATAACATACAAAATGTAAGTTCATTGACTGCTTATGTTATCAGCAAAGCTTCCAGTCAACAATAGGCTATTAGTAGTTAAGTTTTGGGGAAGTCAAAAGTTAAACTTGGATTTTCAACAGATGGGGGGTTCATCACCCCTAACTCCCATGTTATTCAAGGGTGAACTACACATTGCTTTAGTGGCGGTGAGAATTAAATGATGCTAAAGTATTGTACATAGACCCTGTCATAAAGCAAGCCTAGACTCATAACATTGATTGTGAATGTCATCTCTGTGCCTTTGTATAGATTGTTTGTTGTTGTTGTTGTTATTGTTGAGACAGGGTCTTACTCTGTCGCCCAGGCTGGAGTGCAATGGCTTAATCATGGCTCACTGTAGCCTCAACCTCCCAGGCTCAAGCAATTCCCCCACCTCAGCCTCCCAAGTAGCTAGGACTACAGGCACACGCCACCACTCCCAGCTAATTGTTGTGTTTTTTTCTAAAGACGAGGTTTCACCTTGTTGCCCAGGCTGGTCTCAAACTCGTGGGCTCAAGTGATGCTCCTGCCAGCCTCCCAGAGTGCTGGGATTATAGACATAAGCCGCTGCATCTAGCCTCTTCAGGGATTTGTATTGGGATTGCTTTGGAATAAGTTTCTAGAAAAGGTGGAAGTGCTGGGTAAAGGATATGAACATTTTAAAGCACGATAAATATGACTGACTCTACAAAACTGTTGCACTTTATACTCACATCAAAAGTGCCTATCCCTCATTTTATCATCTACACCGGAGATGGAAATCTTTACAAATATTTATCAGTCTAGCAGGTGGAAAATTGCCCACTACTGTTTTATTCTGTATGTCTTTTGTTTTCCAGCATCTTGTCAAGCGTCTGTTGGCAATTCACACTTTCTCTTTAGCGATTTCTGCTTCTTTGGGGTTGGGAGGGCATTCGTCATTTTTCCACAGATTTGCAAGAGTCTTTTTATGTTACAGAAATTCCTCTGCCATGGCTGCTGCAGAAAAAGTACCTTTTCTTTTGATTTTGTTTATGGTTTGCTTTTTACAAAGACATTTTAAAATTTACATGACATTAACCTTTTCAGCCTTTTCCCTTCTTGCTTCTGGGATTCATGCTCCTCTTAGAAAACCTGTTCTATTTTGTGATTACACTAATGCTTTGTGGTTTTGCTACTACTGTTAAGATTGTGTTCATTTTACATTTAAATATTCCATCCATCTGGAATTTACTTTAGTATAATAAGAGAGGGAAGGATCAGCTTCCAAATGCTTGAACACCTACGTTTCCAAGCCACGTATTGAGGAATTCATCTCTTGGCCTCGCTACTCCAACCTGAATCTCTGATTGCTGCATTCAGCTGTCCCAGCTGGAGAGCAGCACTGAACTCTTCGAGGGCAAAAGCCAAGGTTTGACTTCGCTCTCTCTGATCCCTGCTCGTGTACCTAGCAGCGTGCTGAGCACATAACAACTGCCCACAGGACGAGACGGTAAACTGGAGAACTTGCTTGGCAATCACGAGAAACAGGGCAGTGCTGGTGAGATCTGGAGTGTGTGCTTTCACAGTGACGGCATCATGGAGGGAAACCACGTTTATCCTGTGCTTGCTTCCTTGCATGTGTCACCCCTTCCCTTTTCCCTCTGCCTTCCCACAAGTCACACAGTGAGGAACCAAAAACACAGCAACTTTTGGCGTTTGGTACAGCGAGGCTGGGGTCCCCAGCTGCCCTTGGTCTCACTGAGTGTTGGACTTAGAACAACAGTCCTGACATCAAGATATTCTGTGGGAAACCGACTGAGAGGGTGGGAGGGGAGGGTGGAATCACAAATAAAGTTTTGGTTTTGTTCGTTAAGAGTTGAAAAGAAAGTTGTTCATAGCCTCCGGCTTGCTCGTTGATTTCATGGGGCCAAGTGTCCCACTGGGGGAGTTTGCAGGTACATGGATTTTTGGGGGGTCATTCCCTGTCTGCGTTCTCTTCTCTCGCTGGTCTGTAAGTTGGGCATGTTAGATTTCTTTTTTTTTTCTTTGAGACAGAGTCTCACTCCGTCGCCCAGGCTGGAGTGCAGTGGTGTGATCTTGGCTCACTGCAACCTCCACCTCCTGGCTTCAAGCAATTCTCCTGCCTCAGTCTCCTTAGTAGCTGGAATGACAGGCGTACACCACCACATCTAGCTAAATTTTGTATTTTTAGTAGAGATGGGGTTTCACCATGTTGGCCAGGCTGGTCTCAAACTCCTGACCTTGTGACCCACCTGCCTCGGCCTCCCAGTGTGTAGGGATTATAGCCATCATGCCTGGCTGGGCATGTTAGGTTTCTAAGTGTGTATACCATGCTCTTCAACCAACAAAGAGGTACTTGGTTCTCCATCATTTTCTCCAAAACTCTCCAGGGTTAGACAGCCTGAGTTTCTCTCATAGTAGATGAGCCCAAGGTACCTGAGTTCTAGAGTCCAGAGGCCTGGGCAGTAAGACCACTCTGCTTTTCCTTCCCCTCCCTTGGAAAAGTTCGCTGTTTATACTTCTCCTTCCATCCTGCTTCCAGCGCAAGTTACGATCAATTCCACTAGGATGATTTGAGCACATACATAAGCCTGCCGGCACCATATGAAGAGATGGTGTGCAGTCTTGCAAAGAATCCACAGATGCTTAATAATCAGACAGACCTAGGTTCAAAGGTCGGGTCTGCCTCTGTGCTCTAGGCAGAGTTACTTAACCTCTCTGTGTCAATTTCTTTATTAGTTAAAATTGTAGACCATGTCCCAATACTTTAAGCCCAGGGCTGACTTCATGAGTATATGACCTGGGCAGTCACACGGGACCTGCCCTTACAAGAGCCCCTTACTTTAACACTCTGCTGTTGCTGTCTTGAAATTCATAATAATTTTTTTTTTTTTTTTAAGATAGAGTCTTGCCCTTTCGCCCAGGCTGGAGTGCAGTGGCGTGACCTTGGCTTACTGCAACCTCCACCTCCCAGGTTCAAACGATCCTCCTGCCTCAGCCTCCCAAGTAGCTGTGATTACAGGCACCTGCCACCATGCCTGGCTAATTTTTGTACTTTTAGTAGAGACAGGGTTTGCCATATTGGCCAGGCTGGTCTTGAACTCCTGGCCTCAGGTGATCCTCCTGCCTTGGCCTCCCAAAGTGCTGAGATTACCGGTGTGAGCCACCTTGCCCGGCCCAGAATAATTTTGTCACCAACAGCCATGCATTTTCAGTTTGCACCGGGCTCTACACCTTATGTCACTGGCTCTGCCTAAGCGGAGTCTTATCGTGAAAAGAGCCACATGCAAGCGAGTGAGGTCAGTCCCTTGTGAGGGAAGTTACTACAATCTGTAAATGAGAAGACTCAGAATCTCATCCCATCGTGCAGACAGATGGGAGTTTCTATCAACTCACCATGCACGAAGGGTCACACTGCCCTTTCCCATCCGTGCGACTTTAGAAAATCTCAGTGTCTCTGGTGCCTGAGGTTTATCCTTTATAAGAGTAAATGATAAAAATATTTATCCTGCGAGGCTCCGTGATCTGCCTGTTTGTGTCCCCCCAAATTTGTATGTTGAAACCTAACCCCCAGGGATGGTATTAGGAGGTTGAGGCCTTTGGGAAGTGATTAAAGATGGAACCCACCATGAATGAGATTAGTACTCTTATAAAAGAGACCCCAGAGAGCTAGCCAGCCCCTCCATCATGTGCAGGTACAGTGAGCAGACGTCCGTCTGTGAACCAGGACGTGAGCCCTCACCAGACACCGAATCTGCTGGCACCTTGACCTTGGATTCCCCAGCCTCCAAAGCTGTGAGAAATATTTGTTGTTGAAGCCACCCAGTCTGGTATTTATGTTATAGCAACCCAAATGGACTCAGATGTGGGTTTGGGAGAGGATTAAATGAGGTAATACATGGAACGTTCTTAGAACAGTGTTTAGCACATAGTAAGCTATACATATTCTCAGTATCATATATTTTAAAGTTATGTTGCCTAAAGGTGTGTTTTAGGTTAAGTATTATACTACGAATACAGAGTAATAGTTGTACACCTTTTAGGTTAGGAAACTTTAAGAGGTCGGGCATGGTGGCACACATCTGTAATCCCAGCATTTTGAGAGGCCAAGGTGGGGGCATAGCTTGAACCCAAGAGTTTGAGGTCAGCCTGGGCAACATAGGGAGACCCCGTCTCTACAAAAAGGTACAAAAGTTAGCGTGGAGTGATGGTGGTGCATACCTGTAGTCCCATCTACTCGGGAGGCTGAGGTGGGAGCATCGCTGGAGCCTGGAATGTCAAGGCTGCAGTAAGCCATAGTTGCACACTGCACTTCAGCTTAGGCAATAGAGTGAGACCATGTCTTACAAAAACGAGAAAAGATACTTTCAGGCCGGGTGCAGTGCCTCACACCTGTAATCCCAGCACTTTGGGAGGCTGAGACAGGCGGATCACTTGAGGTCAGGAGTTCAAGACCAGCCTGGCCAACATGGTGAAACCCCATCTTTACTAAAAATACAAAAATTAGCTGGACATGGTGGCAAGTGCCTGTAATCTCAGCTACTCAGGAGGCTGATGCAGGAGAATCACTTCAATCCAGGAGGCGGAGGTTGCAGTGAGCTGAGATCACACCACTGCACTCCAGCCTGGGTGATGAGCACGACTCAGTCTCGGGGAAAAAAAAAAAAGAAAGAAATTTCCAGAATATGATAGCATAGGAACAGACAATTGACAGAAAAACAAATCCAAATGGCCAATAAAGATCTGAAAAGTTGTTAAGACAGTGTGATATGAAAAAGGAAAAAAAAACAAAAATTTTTTTTAAAATGTGGAAAGATGTTTCACATTTTATATAACTAAAGGAATTAAAAGTTAAAATGGCTGTGAGATCATTATTTTTCACTTGTTTCACTTGGGAAAAAAATTAAAGGATAATTAATATTCAGTGTTAGCTGGGGTGTGGAAGGCAGGTACTCTCAAGCATCACTGAAGAGGAGTACAAACTTGTTCGTCATTTTAGAAGAATAATATGGCAGTGCTTATCTAAATTTTATGCCAATAATCTCAATCCAAAGAGAACAGACATCCTTACAGTGGTTGTAAAAATATATTAATTCACTCATTCACTCATTCATCAAATATGTATTGGACAGTGTAACAAACAACCATTAATAAAGGAATGAGGCGGGGGGTGGTGGCTCATGCTGTAATCCCAGCACTTTGGGAGGTGGAGGCGGGAGGATCACCTGAGGTCAGGAGTTCGAGACCAGACTAGACAACATGGTGAAGCCCCGTCTCTACTAAAAATACAAAAATTAGCCTGATGTAGTGGCGGGCACTTGTAATCCTAGCTACTCAGAAGGCTGAGGCATAAGAATTGCTTGGACCTGGGAGGCAGAGGTTGCAGTGAGCTGAGACCATGCCACTGCACTCCAGCCTGGGAGACAGAGTGAGACTCTATCTGCAGAAAAAAAAAAAAAAAGAAGAAGAAAGAAAGAGAGAGAGAGAGAGAGAGACAGAAAGAAAGAAAGAAAGAAAGAAAGAAAGAAAGAAAGAAAGAAAGAAAGAAAGAAAGAAAGAAAGAAAGAGAAAGAAAGAAAGAAAGAAAGAAAGAAAGAAAGAAAGAAAGAAAGAAAGAAAGAAAGAAAGAAAGAAAGAAAGAAAGAAAGAAAGAAAGAAAAAAGGAATAAGGCTGGGCACTGTGGCTCACACCAGGAATCCCAGCACTTTGGGAGGCCAAGGTGGGAGGATCACTTGAGCCCAGGAGCTCAAGACCAGCTTGGGCTACATAGCGAGGCCCCATCTCTAAGCATATAAATAATTAAATTAAGGAATAAAATGTTTTTTCTTGTTATCATCTGTGTACTGGAGTATTCCAGATCTGCAAAGAAGTGAGACGATCTACATGGATCTTCTCTGGAACCTGATATACCTGGTGTTTTAAGTGGAAATAAAATGGCATAAGTGTATATATTAATGTTCTCATTTTTATAATAAACAAAGGCTAAAATGTATGTATGTATTTTTGCATGAACATTTGGAAAAATCTGGAGATACACAACCAAGTGTTATGCATGGTTGTGGCAAGGGGATTGGAAAGCCAAACAATGGTTTAAATGGGAAAAGAGAATGTAATAGGTCAGTGGATTTCCAGTGTTTTTCCCAAGGTTTCAGAGAGCAGAAGTATTCTGGTTCTCTCCACAGGGTAATTCTAAGGTACTAATCGTGGAATCTGCAAGCAATCTTCTGGTTATAAAGTTGTTTCCCATATAAATAGGTCTGTAGGGAGAGAATGTTCTATCACAATGATGATTTGATTGTTTTTATTCATGTAGTGTTTTGTGTTGTGGTTTTGACATCGGCTTACTGTGAGCTCTGAAGGCAAATGCATGAGTCCATCAATGAATAATGGAATATGAAATAAAATGCCATATGTGGCCGGGCGCGGTGGCTCACACCTGTAATCCCAGCACTTTGGGAGGCCAAGGCAGGCAGATCACGAGGTCAGGAGATCGAGACCATCCTGGCTAACACGGTGAAACCCCGTCTCTACCAAAAATACAAAAAATTAGCCGGGCGCCGTGGCGGGCGCCTGTAGTCCCAGCTACTCGGGAGGTTGAGGCAGGAGAATGGTATGAACCCAGGAGGCGGAGCTTGCAGTGAGCCGAGATCATGCCACTGCACTCCAGCCTGGGCGACAGAGCGAGACTCCATCTCAAAAATAAATAAATAAATAAATAAAGAAGCCTTTAAATAATTGCAAGCAACGAGGTGAAATAATCCAAATGACACATTGACACATTAAGGACATTGTTGTCACTGTGCAAGAAAGGATAGAAGGCAGGGGTGGATGGAGGAGTCCAGGCTGCACTGGGCTTGGGGAAGCCAGCAGCAGGGGAGGAGTGGGCCAATTCCACGTCCGATTTGGAGTTAAATTTTCAGGGCTTGCTGAGGGAGGGACTGTGGGTCTGGGGAAAAGCAAGAAATCCAGGGTGAAGCGCTGCGTAAGGTCAGACCCACTGCTTTAATGGACTCCGCTGTCATGCCTAAGGCAGAAAAACCTGTAGGACAGCGGGTGGGAGGTCTAAATTCCAGAGGGAAAACCAACAGTTTCTTTTTGGACCTCCTAGGTTTAAATATCTGTGCAACATCCAAGTGAGGCTGCCATGTAAGCCACTGGATTTAAGAGTACTGAGCTGCCGGGCACGGTGGCTCACGCCTGTAATCCCAGCACTTTGGGAGGCCAAGGTGGGCAGATCACTTGAGGTCGGGAGTTCGAGACCAGTCTGACCAAAATGGTGAAACCTCATCTGTGCAAAACTACAAAAATTAGCTGAGCATCATGGTGGGCGCCTGTAATCTGAGCTACTCAGGAGGCTGAGGCAGGAGAATCACTTGAACCCAGGAGCGGAGGTTGCAGTGAGCCAAGATTGTGCCATTACACTCCAGCCTAAGCAACAGAGCAAGACTCTTTCTCAAAAAAAAAAAAAAAAAAAAAAACCCACAATCCAAGAACTAGTAGGGAGGTAGGAGTTAAGGAAAGTAGAAATAGGAGGAAGAAAAATGACAAGAATCCACTGAGACACACAGATCTCCAAGCAATTATTTGAATTCAAATATAACACAGTTGGAGACTGACTCCCGCTCTCTGCCAAGGCCTGTCCTCAAATAGATGTAGGCTAAAGCAACATCACCTTTAGACCTGGGCAAGATGAGCCCCTGCCCTGGGCCCTTGATTTAGAGGCCACTGCTCTGGGCACCCCCAGAATATGCCTCCGTCCCCATCAAGCTGAGTGATAGGCCCACCCAGAAGCTGTGCCCCTTCTGAACAATGCCAGGGTACTGTGACCCCAGAATGACCTACCAAAATAGGCACAGCCCACTTCCAGGGCCTACGTGGGCCCGTTCCCTGCCTGAGCAAGGCACGTGATTCTGTGCTACAGCTGAAAGCCGAAATGACAGGGTGGGTAGGGGGACCACATCTGTGAACCCGGAAGAGCTCCTCCCACCACCCACTACCACACCCCGATGCAGAAAACCCAGGACTCCAAGAATTCTCAATTCAAACCTGGCCTTCCAGGTTTTTATGAAGGTATATTATTCAAAGCAGAAGCATAGAACATTCTATTTAAATGTCTCTTTTGATTTAAAGTATTAACTATAGTTATTAAATGCAGGCTGTTATTTAATTCCTAGTTTCAAGCATTCCATCCCACCTCAGCCTCCTGAGTAGCTGGGATTATAGGCATGAGCTACCAGGTGCTCATTCCTACTTTTTTTTTTCTTTTGAGACAGAGTCTCGCTCTGTTGCCCAGGCTGGAGTGCAGTGGCGTGATCTCAGCTCACTTCAACCTCTGCCTCCCGGGTTCAAGCAATTCTCATGCCTCAGCCTCCCAAGTAGGGGGGACTACAGGTACCTGCCACCATGCCCGGCTAATTTTTGTATTTCTTTAGTAGAGTCGAGGTTCTACCAGTTGGCAAGGCTGGTCTCGAGCTCCCAACCTCAAATGATCCCCCAACCTTGGCCTCCCAAAGTGCTGGGATTATAGGCGTGAGCCACCACTCCCAGCCTCATTCTTACCCTTAACCTGGGAATTATCATGCTGGGATCGGGACTAACACTCTTAAAATCCTTATCTCGGTCAAACAGTAGAACATAGAGGAACGTCAGGACAGGTCTGAGAAAGAGCAGGCAGCCAGTCTTGGAAATCAGGAAGGACTAGGCTCCAAAGTTCCCTGAGTTTCCATCCTCACTCTCCCTAGAGTCAGTGCAGCCATCTAGAAAGTTCCAACCAGTAACAGGAATCCAGAGTTTTCTCCATGAGTAAACTACAGTGAACCAGGTGGTGCCCACCCAGCATTTGAGGGTCCAGACACGGGCCAGCCGTGGATTGTTTGTCAATAAACATGTAAAAGCCCTAACAACTTTAAAACTCCGAATGAATGTATCTGAATCTTCTGAAAAGCCAGCACGGAGGGCAGGGGGTTAGGTGGAGATGTGGAGAGAAACGTGGCTGGGAAAATGAGAATCTCTTTGATGTGAATGCTAACCAAAAAGATCCCGAATCAGTCACCCCAGAGCTGCCGAGACCTTGGAAGCAACAAAACCACAGAAAGGAAAGCACATGCCTCCAAACTCCAGGTGCTGCCATGGCAACTGGAGGGCTGAATGAGGTCATCCCAAAGCGGGGCAAGTGGCCCAGGTGGACCACGGGAGCGGAGACTGGGCGTGAGGACTCGAACCACCAGGAGGGAAATGAAAGCCACGGCAGCGAAAAGGATGGAATTGCCGGTAACAGAATAAAAGTATTCACAGCTGTGAAGCTACAGCCACAACATTTTAGCAGAGCTTTTGGCTAGAAAAGTTGGAAAAAGGCACTGAATTGATTTTACTGCTGCATGTGTCTTTCATCAGTGGATATGAAAACACTTTACTCACATCAAGCACCTTGTTCAGGAAGCAGTTGCCTTCATTTTGAGGAGTGTCACAGCGGAGTCAGTGATTCATGCTAATGGGGAACATGGAATATGTGAATAAAGACATTTCATGGGAAACAGCCCTAGTGCTAAACATTTGCAAACTCATTTGAGTCCCCAAAATCAAACCCTCTGTTTTACCAAACATGTTTCTGATCTCATAAATAAAAATAGAAGGTCAAAGAAAAATTACCTCTCAAAAGCCACACTGATTGTGCAAACCCAAAACATTTAAATTAAAACTGAAGAATCTTAGCAAGGGAACGGTTGGAAACCCGGCTTAGCTAAGGTAGAGGGGCGAAGGCAGGAACAACTACAGACAAGCACGTCACGTCCACTCTGCAGCTGAAATCACTCGGTTTCTTGGAAGGCTCACAAGACTGAAGTTGCCTTCCCTGACAACTCGGTCGGTCTGCTGAAGGGCAAACGACTCTCCTGGACAGTGTTAAGCCTGAAAACGAGGAAAGCAGCCCCTGATACCAAGAGCTGGCCTGGCACACACAGCCAGGCTGTGGCGTTCTCCAAACAAACACTATAATTTCATAGAACACTGACATCAGGCAAGATCACTCTGTCACAGAGGTGGATCAAGACGAAACCAAGACTACTCTGTCAGCAAGTTGGAACGCAGACAGAAATGCAAGAATGTCATCCAGACCACAAAAGACCAAGTAGCTTCTTATCCTGGCTAATGAGTGATTGCTCTGACTGGCTACAGCTTCAGCCACAATATGTTATTCCCATCTTCTAGATAAGAATTACTATTATTATTACTATTATTATTTAAGATGGAGTTTCACTCTTGTTGCCCAGGCTGGAGTGCAATGGCATGATCTTGGCTCACCTCAACCTCCGCCTCCCGGATTCAAGCTATTCTCCTGCCTCAGCCTCTCGAGTAGCTGGGATTACAGGCATGTGCCACTACGCCCGGCTAATTTTGTATTTTTAGTAGAGATGAGGTTTCTCCATGTTGGTCAGGCTAGTCTCGAACTCCTGACCTCAGGTGATCTGCCCACCTCGGACTCCCAAAGGTCTGGGATTACAGGCATGAGCCACCATGCCCAGCAGATAAAAATTATTAAGAGGCCGGGCGCGGTGGCTCAAGCCTGTAATCCCAGCACTTTGGGAGGCCGAGGCGGGTGGATCACAAGGTCAGGAGATCGAGACCACAGTGAAACCCCGTCTCAGGCCGGGTGCGGTGGCTCAAGCCTGTAATCCCAGCACTTTGGGAGGCCGAGATGGGCGGATCACGAGGTCAGGAGATCGAGACCATCCTGGCTAACACGGTGAAACCCCGTCTCTACTAAAAAAATACAAAAAAACTAGCCGGGCAAGGTGGAGGGCGCCTGTAGTCCCAGCTACTCGGGAGGCTGAGGCAGGAGAATGGCGTGAACCCGGGAGGCGGAGCTTGCAGTGAGCTGAGATCCGGCCACTGCACTCCAGCCTGGGTGACAGAGCGAGACTCCGTCTCAAAAAAAAAAAAAAAAAAAAAAAAAAAGAAACCCCGTCTCTACTAAAAATACAAAAAAAATTAGCCGGGCGCGGTGGCGGGCGCCTGTAGTCCCAGCTACTCAGGAGGCTGAGGCAGGAGAATGGCGTGAACCCAGGAGGCGGAGCTTGCAGTGAGCCGAGATCGCGCCACTGCACTCCAGCCTGGGCAACAGCGAGACTCAGTCTCAAAAAAAAAAAAAAAAAAAAAAATTATTAAGATACCCAGTTATAGGCGGGGCTCCTTGGCTCACTCCTATAATATCAGCACTTTGGGAGGCCTAGGTGAGCGGATCATCTAAGGTCAGCAGTTCGAGACCAGCCTGGCCAACATGGTGAAACACCATCTCTATTAAAAATACAAAAATTAGCCGGGCGTGGTGGTGGGCACCTGTAATCCCAGCTACTCGGGAGGCTAAGACAGGAGAATCACTTGAACCTGGTAGATGGAGGTTGCAGTGAGCTGAGATTGTACCATTGCACTCCAGCCTTGGTGACAGAGTGAAGCCCTGTCTCAATTAAAAAATTAATTAATTAATTAAAATAAGAGAAAAATGTATTACTGTCATTATTTCTTCATATATTGACTCTGTCAATTCTCTCTTTGCTTTAATTGGAACTTTGATTAAATGTATGTTAGACCATCTTATTCTATTATTGACATCTTTTAATCTAGGTACCATATTTTTCATGTTTTTATCTGTGTGGTATTATAGACAACTCCTTCTGACCTATCTTCTAAATCTGTAACTTTCTCTTCAACTATGTTCAATTGGTTTCCAAACTCATCCATTACTTTGAAGTTTTAATTTCAGTTATTAAACTTTTCCTTCATAGAAATTCCTTTTTAGCCAGGTGTGGCGGCTCATGCCTGTAATCCCAGCATTTTGAGAGGCCAAGGTTGGAGGACTGCTTGAGACCAGGCGTTCAAAACCAGCTCGGCCAACAGAAAGAGACTCTGTCTCTACAAAAATAAAATAAGTTATTTTTTGTTTCCTTTTCAAATCGGCTGTGATCCAATTTATAATATCTTTACTCATATTTTTTATTGTCTTATGCTTTAAAATACAATTGTCATTCTTTATAATAATCTATGTCTGATAATTCCAATTTTCAAAGTCATTGGAGGTCAGTTATGTCATCTGTTATTTTGCCGGTTCTCATTCAAACTGTGATTAGCATCTTTGACTGTATGCTTTTCATTGCCCTTGAACAATTTTTAGGGTTCCCAGAAGCTCAGGTTCTTTCCTCTATTGAGATTTTGCATTTGCATTTACTAAATTCCTGGGACACTGCTGGTATCAAACCACTTTAAATTCAATTCCTAGCAAGGGTGGGCACTAGGTTTATAAAATCAAAGATGCCCTTTTTTTTCTTCATGCCTTCTCCATCTCTTAGCAACAAGACAAGTCTCCCTACAACTGTAGAAAGATGGGAAATGGGGAATGGTTGACTTCTGGTTTCCCCTGATTGTGAGGGAAACATTTGCTGTCTTTTCTCTATGTAGAGTGCCTTGGGCCTTCACCTCTGCTAGCCTCTCCCCACGTCTCAGTTAAGCAGCTGATTCATCCAGGTCAGCAAATGCTCACAGGGCAAAAGTAAGCTGTGAAGTTTCTGCGCACCTTTCTGTGTTCTTGCCTTCTCCTAGACACTGGCCTTGTCATTCCTCACGATATTTTAGTCCCTCTATACTTTAAGAAGTTTTTCATATTTCTTCCAGCATTTTTACCCATTTTCAGGGTGGTCACTAATATGAATAAAAATCGCCCTACTCCCACCTGAAATGAAAGTCCCTCAAATGATCTTTCTTCCTCTCTCCCACTTCTTTTGTGTCCTGGCACGTCTCAATACCAGCAGCTGCCAAAGTCACTGAGCTTCAATGGCTTCAGTTTCCTCAACTATAAAATAGGATTAATGATTTTCATGACCTCACAGAATCATTTTGGAACTCAAAATAACTCAGATAAAAGCTCTCAACAAACTATAAAGTACCAACTTTATATACATATATGTCACACATCTATAATAAATTATATAAATGATAAATACTATATTTATATATGTGTATATGAACAACTATTTTAACAGCAGTAATGATAAACATAGTAGGAGATATGTAAACAGAGAGTTTTGTTTTGTTTTGTTTTGTTTTTGAGACAAGATCTTGCTCTATTGCCCAGGGTGGAAGGCAGTGGTATGATCTCGGCTCACTACAACCTCAAACTCTTGGACTCAAGCAATCCTCCCACCTCAGCCTCCTGAGTAGCTGGAACTACGGGGATGTACCAGCTACTAGCCAGGGATGCCTGGCTATTTTTACTTTTGTAGAAACAGGGTCTTGTGGCCGGGCACAGTGGCTCATGTCTGTAATCCCAGCACTTTGGGAGGCCAAGGTGGGCAGATCACGAGGTCAGGAGATGGAGACCATCTTGGCTAACATGGTGTGAACCTGGGAGGTAGAGGTTGCAGTGAGCCAAGATCGCGCCACTGCACTCCAGCCTGGTCAACAGAGGGAGATTCTGTCTCAAAAGAAAAAAAAAAAAGAAATAAAGAAATAGGGTCTTGCTAGGTTTCGGTTTCCCAGGCTAGCCTCAAACTCCTGGCTTCAAGCAGTCCTTCCACCTCAGCTTTGCTGGGATCACAGGCATGAACCATCACACCTGGCCTAATAATTTTTGTGGTTACTTTCAGTTCTAAAATTACAAGATTCCATGCCCGTGCATAAGTAGCTCCCATCTCTATCTGCTTAACTATCTGACTGCTGTTCTTATGTTCTCATGTCCATTCAGAATATTTTATCCCTCTTTTATTTCCGTGTGAATCTACAGATATTTCAAGACCCAGTGCAAGTACATCTTCTATCTTCTGGTTCTCAACTTTGAATTACTCTGGGTCAGCCAGGGAGCTTAAGAAAATACTGATTCACTGTCTCAAGCTAAAGTAATTAAATTAGAATCTAGCAAAGTCAGGGCAGATTTTTGTTTTGTTTTGTTTTGTTTTTTGACGGAGTCTCTCTCTATTATCCAGGCTGGAGTGCAGTGGCATGATCTTGGCTCACTGCAACCTCCACCTCTGGGTTCAAGCAATTCTCATGCCTCCACCTACTGAGTAGCTGGGATACAGGCGCCCACCACCACGCCTGGCTAATTTTTGTATTTTTAGTAGAGATGGAGTTTCGCCATGTTGGTCAGGCTGGTCTTGAACTCTTGACCTCAAGTGACCTGCCTGCCTCAGCCTCCCAAAGTGGTGGGATTACAGGTGTGAATCTCTGTACCCGGCCAACACAGAAATCTATTATATGTTAGGTACTATGATTAAGCATCCACAGAGGACAGGTGATTGAAAATTTTAATAGGACTCTCAAGGAAAAATCATGTGTTTTTGATAA
This sequence comes from Macaca nemestrina, assembly GCF_043159975.1. Classification (NCBI taxonomy): domain Eukaryota; kingdom Metazoa; phylum Chordata; class Mammalia; order Primates; family Cercopithecidae; genus Macaca; species Macaca nemestrina. The sequence goes on along the minus strand of NC_092125.1, from coordinate 7,236,491 downwards.
CATTCCTCACTGAAATCCTGCTAGCAAATTTATATAGGATGGGATCTAAGATTGGTGCTGGTCAGGACATCAGAGTAGAAAAAGAACTACTTGATGAATGAGCTTTTCAAAATATCCTTAAGTCAAAAGACACCCCAAGAAATGACAGAGGAAGAAAAAGACTGAAAGTACTTTTGGGGGCATTTTGTCTAAAGACTTGTGTTAGATTTGGCAAGTCCGAGTATCTACCTTGCAGCAGAGACAGTGAATCTGCACACTGCTCAGTGATCCCGCAGAAATAAACCAGAGAGGTCACAAATAGTCAGGATTAGGAAGACGTCAAAAATTTTTCTTGGCTGGGTGTGGTGGCTCAAGCCTGTAATCCCAACATCTTTGGGAGGCCGAGGTGGGAAGATGGCTTGAGTGCAGGAGTTCGAGGTTACAGTGAGCCATGATCACACTATTGCCCTCCAGCCTGGGCAACAGAGCAAGACCCTGTCTCTAAAACAAACAAACAAAAATGGTTTCTTACCATCTCTCGATCTCCCACTATTTCAAATTCAGCTCAGCCTGTGTCAGCACTGCTTGGGGAGACTGAGGACCCCCAGCCCGAAACTGCTGGTTAGTGCATTTATGAGCCCCAGGAAGTAAAGAAGCACTGAAGTAGGCTTTTATTTAATATGAATTTCCTCTCTCTCTCTCTCTCTCTCTCTCTCTATATATATATATATATATATATATTTTTTTTTTTTTTTTTTTTTTTTTAGACGGAGTTTCGCTCTTTTTGCCCAGGCCAGAGTGCAATGGTGCGATCTCGGCTCACCACAACCTCCGCCTCCCGGGTTCAAGCGATTCTCCTGCCTCAGCCTCCCGAGTAGCTGGGATTACAGGCATGTGCCACCATGCCTGGCTAATATTGTATTTTTAGTAGAGATGGGGTTTCTCCATGTTGGTCAGGCTGGTCTTGAACTCTCAACCTCAGGTGATCTACCCGCCTCGGCCTCCCAAAGTGCTGGGATTACAGGCATGAGCCACCGCGCCCGACTTCCTCTATATTAAGGATTAAACACTTTGCTAAATTGTGAATTATCAATCCTTAGAGTGAGTTTCTGATGAGAGAAAATTACAAAATAATAATACAGTAAAATGAACTTGTGTCTCAACAGTCCAAATCAGCTGTGGAAGCTAAAGCAACTCCATCTTGGATGCTAATCCGCCACAACGACTTCTGATTAACTCTCGTTCCGGGAACACCTCTACGATTTCTACTTTCACTTTCACATACTTTCAGTAAATCTTACCCTTAGGCAAACTCCCTATGTATATGAGCCCTGGGCCTGGAGGTAAGCGTGGAGTTCCACTATCTTATCTTGTAACCACCTGAGTCATCATTTCTGTTTGTAAGCGCCTATTAATTGTTTCTTTCCCAGAAACTGGATTTGTCAGCCTCTTTCTTTGGCTTCTCAGTTTCCTTGACCTTTGGGGGTAGATTTGCATAGACCTGCTCACTATGGAACACCAGCTTCCATTACCCTTTATTCAGGGAAGCAGCCAATCTTGGTAAATTCTGTTTTAGGATGATAGAACTAATTGCGAAATATCAGAAAGAGATAAACCATAAATGCTTGCCTACCTTATGTTAGTTTTCCACCCAGAGAACACTGGTGGAAAAAATCGTGGTTCATCTGTAACAAGCACTATGAGAAGTGCTTACTACAGCAATGACTGGGAAGATTCCAGTCATTGTTAAAGAAAAATAAAACTCATTTATATTAAAGGATATCTCTGTATGTACACAGATGTGTAATAGCAGAGAAAGGAAAAGGCTAGAGAAAAGAGAACAAGAACATTTGCAAGTGGTTGCCTCTTGTGGGCTGTTACTGTCTTCCATTTCTTTCTTTTTTTTTTTTTTTTGAGACAGAGTCTTGCTCTGTCGCCCAGGCTGGAGTGCACTGGCGCAATCTTGGCTCACTGCAAGCTCCGCCTCCCGGGTTCACGCCATTCTCCTGCCTCAGTCTCCCGAGTAGCTGAGACTACAGGCACCTGCCACCACGCCCGGCTAATTTTTTTTTTTATTTTTTTTTTCAGTAGAGATGGGGTTTCTCCATGTTGGCCAGAATGGTCTCGATCTCTCGACCTCGTGATCCACCCACCTCGGCCTCCGAAAGTGCTGGGATTACAGGCATGAGCCACCACGCCCAGCCCTGTTTTTCATTTCTTTAGAAGTGTTTCAATCTCAGCTGGGCGCGGTGGCTCACACCTGTAATCCTAGCACTTTGGGAGGCCAAGGCCAGGGGATCACAAAGTCAGAAGTTTGAGACCAGCCTGACCAACGTGGTGAAACCCCATCTCTACTAAAAATACAAAAATTAGCTGGGTGTGGTGGCATGCATCTGTAGTCTCAGCTACTCGGGAGGCTGAGGCAGGAGAATTGCTTGAACCCAGGAAGCAGAGGTCGCAGTGAGCCGAGACGTCTCCAACACTGCACTCCAGCCTGGGGGTGACAGGAGAGACTCCAACTCAAAAAAGAAAAGAAAAGAAAAGTGCTTGAATCTTCTGCAAATCTTCATATATGGCTTAGGTGATACAATTAAAGCAACATTCTAAAAGAAAAGTCTAGATGGATTTCAGCAGTTAAGAGCAAAACTATACTTGCCTTTCAGAGTTGATATGAGGAGGCACTCATTCATTCATTCACATGCATTCATTCAAGTCACTCATTGTCAAGCTCATAAGGGGCCAGGCATAATAAGACAAATGCAGTCCCTGGCTTGACGGAGCTCACATCCTAATGGAAAGACAGATGATAAACAACTGAGCAACAACTAACGACAGATGGTGACCGGTTTGGTAAAGGTGCTCTAACAGAGAGTACCTGGGAAGACCCACTTACACAGAATGGTCAGTTAACGCCCCCTCAAGCAAGTGAAGTTTCAGCTGGGGCCTGAAGGGTGAGAAAGAGCCAATGGGAGGCTGAATGAGCTTGAAGAGCTTTCCAGGAAAAGGAAGAAACAGACTCAATGAGAGAGCTCCATATGTTCTAGAGAGGAGAAGAAACTCCCAAATTTTGCGCAGCTAAGAACAAACATTCTGAGCCTACCAACCTGAGTGGCTGGGCCAGGCTGGGTGAATTCCCAAGGCACCAGAGCAGCAGGGCCCTGGTAGAGGTTGACCCTTCCTCCACTCCCTGACCTACCAGAGAAGTTTCTCAGGAGGCTCCAGGGCCACATTCCACGGCCCAAGGGACCAGGCTGACCCTGATGTGGTAAATATGAAAAAGTGAAAAATTACTCAGGATCTTTGAAAAAATATATTTGAACTACCTTTTCTGGCTGACTCCATGCAGGTCTGCTGTCCTTCCCAAACCAATTCCCAAACTGTCTTTCCATCCTGTTAGCTGTTTTTCCCTTTCCTACTTTCCGGTGTTAAGGGATTAGTAAGCCCCGCAGTGCTTCTCCATGCCAGAGCATCATTTTTCATCCCCGAGGGTCCTACACAAACACCTGCGAGGTTGACTCATGAAAGGACAGGAGCCAGGGCTTTCTGGCGGAGGAGTGCAGGAGTGTGAGACAAGGTCATAGTTGTTTTTACTTTCTCCAAAGCTATTGCAAGCAGCCTGGTCATCTTCACTCTGGGATGCTGGTTTGTCACTAACTACGCTATGTATGTGAAAGTACATAGGAAAGAAGGAGCTCTCGGCAGCTGACCATTTGCATCCTGGGGGCATCTGAGGCTGATTTGTTGATGTAGGACTCCTATTATGAGATCTGTTCAGCAGGAGGGTCTGATAATTTTTTTTTTTTTTTTTTTTGGAGACAGTTTTGCTCTGTCACCCAGGCTGGAATGCAGTGTCTCAATCTTGGCTCACGGCCACCTCTGCCTCCCGGGTTCACGCCATTCTCTGGCCTCAGCCTCCCAAGTAGCTGGGACTACAGGCGTGCACCACAACGCCTGGCTAATTTTTCATATTTTTAGTAGAGATGGGGTTTCACTATGTTGGCCAGGCTGGTCTTGAACTCCTGACATCAGGTGATCCGCCTGCCTCAGTCTCCCAAAGTGCTGGGATTACAGGCATAAGCCACGCGCCCGGCCAAGAATCATGTAACTAGGGCAACCGCAGTAATATTCAGTTAGCATTTCTCTAAGGTCACTGTTTTATTCTATCAACTTTTGCTTTACTCATCAAATCCCAGAGTTGTCATGTTCTCATAGAAAGCACAAAACTTTCAATGTCAAATATACGTGGGTTCAAATCCTAGAACCTGGGAGTCCCTGATGTTCAGCATTCCAAAATCCTTTTGCCTGTTTCAAAATTAAAATGAGAAAATATATGTAAGGTAATTGTATCTATTAGTCAGCCTTTGCTGTGATAATAAGCCTCAGTTTCAGTGGTTTATGATCCAAGCATTTATTTCTCAGAGTTTTGCAGGCTGGCCTTGGCTGCACTGGGCTGGGCTCTAGGTGTCTTCTCATTTGGAGAATGAGGCTGAAGGAGCAGTGGCTACATGGGGTATGAAGCTCTCGTGGAATACAGCAGGACAAGAGGACTAGATGAAAGGTGGCTTTGGAACTAGCCTGCTGTCACCTCAGTCTAGTCCATTGTCCAAAATAAGTTCCCACGTAGAGGGAAGGAAGGGTGAACGTGTGCTTAATGATAATGCAATTGTCACATTAAGGCCGGGAGCATGTTAGGTGCTTAACAGATATTAGCCTCCACCCCTTCCCCAATGCCTACAGTAGAATTTAATAAATGAATAGTAATGACCAGAAGCCAACTCTGTTGCCAGCCCATGTCTTTGCTTTAATGACAGTCTAAGAGCCTGTATTCACCTTCCTCAGCTTCCTCACCATTCCCAGATCCATTTCTGAATTCCTTATTCTACACCCTTGCCTCACTTTCCTTTGCAGCACCTCACTTGGCCTTGTGCCCTGACACCTGGTGATGCCCTTGTGCCCTGACACCTGGTGATGCCCACATACTTTCCACCTTCATGGTAACCCTAATAAGCCCCAGGACCACATGGCTTCCTGCTGTTCTGGTCCTCCCTGGTCTCTGTTGGCTAGGCTCACTGTGACTTTGTTAATCGAGTATGGCATCAATCACCAACTTTTTTTTTATATTTATTTTTTATTTTACTTTAAGTTCTGGGATACATGTGCAGAATGTACAGGGGTATTACATAGGTATACGTGTGCCATGGTGGTTTGCTGCACCTATTGACCTGCCCTGTAAGTTCCCTCTCCTTGCCCCTGACCCCCCAACTGGTGTGGTGTGTGTTCTTCCCCTCCCTGTGTCCGTATGTTCTCATTGTTCACCTCCCACTTATGAGTGAGAACATGCAGTGTTTTGGTTTTCTGTTCCCATGTTAGTTTTTTTTTTTTTTTTTTGAGACAGAGTTTTGCTCTTGTTGCTCATGCTGGAGTGCAATGGCACGATCTCGGCTCACCGCAACCTCTGCCTCCTGGGTTCAAGCAATTCTCCTGCCTCAGCCTCCTGAGTAGCTGGGACTACAGGCCCCTGCCACCATGCCTGGCTAATTTTTTGAGTGCAGTCATGGTGCCTAGAAGTCCTTCCATAGGAAGGAAGGGAAAAAAAAGAAAGAATGAAATAGATGTGGAGGATACAAGATGTTTTTCAACAATGTCCTCAAGAGGTGCACAGGCCAGATTGAGTGGCTCGCACCTGTAATCCCAGTGCTTTGGGAGGCAGAGGTGGGAGGATAGCTTGAGCCCAGGAGTTCAAGTCCTCAGTAAACTCTGATCATGACACTGCACTCCAGCCTGGGTGACAGAGCAAGATTCTATCTCTAAAAAAATTTTTTTTAATTAAAAAAAAGGCACACAGTCCAGTGGATGGGTGGACATACAACAGATACCATCTGCTGATATTAAGAGACACACGTGCAAGCGCATTAGTGAAAGTGCTGTCAACCCAGGGCTGGGCGCAGTGGCTCACGCCTGTAATCCCAGAACTTTGGGAGGCCAAGGCGAGCGGATCACGAGGTCAGGAGATCGAGACCATCCTGGCTAACATGGTGAAACCTCGTCTCTACTAAAAATACAGAAAATTAGCTGGGCGTGTTTGTGGGCACCTGTAGTCCCAGCTACTCGGGAGGCTAAGGCAGGAGAATGGCGTGAACCCGGGAGGCGGAGCTTGCAGTGAGCCAAGATCGCGCCACTGCACTCCAGCCTGGGCGACAGAGCGAGAATCCGTCTCAAAAAAACAAAAGAAAGAAAAGAAAGTGGTGTCAACCTTCACAGGTTTGATTGGCTTGCAAGAAGTTTCCGACCTTCATTTGGCATTAGCTCCCAACATTTCAACATTGATCATAAATAGTTAATGATCTAGAATACACACTAATCAAAGATCCATTTGTAGAAATTCTGTGAATCCTTTTGTAAATAGATCGTATTTGTTTTATGTGTATGATTTCCCTAAGTTAGCGCTGTTGTACATTTATATTTTATTTTTATGGCATAGTATTAGCTAGAAATGAGTGCTCTGGGAAGAGGCGGGAGCTCCGTGCCTTTAGGCTGAGGGCTTCTAAGCATTAGTCACGGCATGTGGAATCAATCAATCATCTACTGAACACTTACTTTACACCACCCACTGTGCCACATACTGAGGAGCAACATGTATGTGGCCTTGCCCGCGTTTCTTATTGTGAGCAACACTTAATTGCTAGCATTAAACCCATTTCACAGAGATTAACTAAGCAGACTGCGAGCTTAAATGACTCCCTACATCAGCAGCTGAGTTGGGACAAAAAGAATCTTGGCTCTTTTGATAGTTTGAGCCTTGAAAAAATACTCTCCTTCCAGCTTGATCCAATTAACTCATCCACAGTCTTTTGGCAAAGAGAATCTGAAAGGATACCTGGTTAGGCTGAAACAAAACAAGATAAAACAATGCTTGACATTCCTTTTTAACTTTTTTTTTTTTTTCCCCGAGATAGAGTCTTGCTCTGTCTCCCGGGCTGGAATGCAATGGCGTGATCTTGGCTCACTGCACCTTCTACCTCCCGGGTTTAAGGGATTCATATGCCTCAACCTCCCGAGTAGCTGCGATTACAGGCTCCTGCCACCATGCCCAGCTAATTTTTGTATTTTTAGTAGAGACGCGGTTTCACCAGGCTGGTCTCAAACTCCTAACCTCAGGTGATCTGCCCGCCTCGGCCTCCCAAAGCTCTAGGATTACAGGCATGAGCCACCATGCCCAGCCTCCTTTTTGACTTTTTTTACATGAACCACAAAGCTGAGCATCCCGTTTTTAGGAGCATAGTCTTCCCAAGCTGTGTGTAGGCGTATCTGCCCTAGGTTTCTGGCCTCTGCAGCAGCAGAAGTCCTTCCTCAGATACCTGACATCTCTCACACTGAACTCTGTGAAGCTGCAGGCAAAGTCCGCAAAGGTTTACAAAAGAAGCAGGGGATACTCTCAGGCCCAAAAGCCAGGGGAGCCTGAAGGTTTTTTAAAATTGTTGTATGAGGCCAGGTGCGGTGTCTCACACCTGTAATCTCAGCACTTTGGGCGGCCGAGGTGGGCGGATCACCTGAGGTCAGCAATTTGAGACCAGTCTCACCAACATGGTGAAACCCTGTCTTTACCAAAAATACAAAAATTAGCTGGGCGTGGTGGTGCACGCCTGTGGTCCTAGCTACTTGGGAGGCTGACTGAGGACAATTACTTGTACTCGGGATGCAGAGTTTGCAGTACGCTGAGATTACACCACTACACTCCAGCCTGGGTGACAGAGCGAGACTCTGTCTTGAAAATTAATAAATGAATAAATAATAAAATAAAAATTGTCATATGATATACATTGGCTCGGCACGGTGCCTCCCACCTACAATCCCAGCACTTTGGAAAGTTGACTTTGGCAATTGGAGGCAGGAAGTTCACTTGAGCCCAGGAGTTTGAGGCCAGCCTGGGCAACATAGTGAGACCCCATCTCTAAAAAAAATTGTAGTATACATAAAATGTACCACTGTAACCACTTTTAAGTGTGCAGTCCAGTGGCATTAAGTGCCTTCACAATGTTGTGCAGCCACGTCACTATCTGTCCCCAGGACTTTTCATCTTCCCAAACTTCAACTCTGTACCTATTAAACATTAACTTCCATCCTCCCTTCACCCCAGCTCCTGGAAACTTCTGTCCTGCTCTCCGTCTCTGTGAATTTGAGACAAGTGGAATGAGACAGTATTTGTCTTTCTGTGAGTGACACACTTCAGGTAGCATAAGGTCCATCAGATTCATCCACGACCTATTGTTGATCCATTCATGCATTGATGGGTATATGGGCTGCTTCCATGTTTTAGATATTGTGTTTTATTGTGGTTTTTTGTTTGTTTGTTTGTTTGTTTGGTTTTTTGAGACAGAGTCTCGCTGTGTCGCCCAGGCTGGAGTGCAGTGGCCGGATCTCAGCTCACTGCAAGCTCTGCCTCCCGGGTTTTTACGCCATTCTCCTGCCTCAGGCTCCCGAGTAGCCGGGACTACAGGCGCCCGCCACCTCGCCCAGCTAGTTTTTTGTATTTTTTAGTAGAGACGGGGTTTCACCGTGTTAGCCAGGATGGTCTCAAACTCCTGACCTCATGATCCGCCCGTCTCGGCCTCCCAAAGTGCTGGGATTACAGGCTTGAGCCACCGCGCCCGGCCTGTTTTTTTTTTTTTTTTGAGACAGAGTTTCACTCTCGTTGCCCAGGCTGGAGTGCAATGGCATTATCTCAGCTCACCAAAACCTCTCCCGGGTTCAAGCGATTCTCCTGCCTCAGCCTCCCGAGTAGCTGGGATTACAGGCGTGTGCCACCACACCTGGCTAATTTTGTATTTTTAGTAGAGATGGGGTTTCTTCATGTTGATCAGGCTAGTCTCGAACTCCTGACCTCAGGTGATCCTCCCGCCTCGGCCTCCCAAAGTGCTGGGATTACAGGCGTGAGCCACTGCACCTGGCCTAGATATTGTGTTTTTGTTAGTTTGTTTGTTTCTTTTTAGAAACAGAGTTTCGCTCTTGTTGTCCAGGCTGGAGTGCAATGGCACGATCTCGGCTCACTGCAGCCTCCGCCTCCCAGGTTCAAGCGATTCTCCTGTCTCAGTCTCCTGAGTAGCTGGGATTACAGGTGCACGCCACCACACCCAGCTAATTTTTGTATTTTTAGTAGAGATGGGGTTTCATCATATTGGTCAGGCTGGTCTTAAACTCCTGACCTCAGGTGATCCACCCACCTCGGCTTCCCAAAGTGCTGGGATTACAGGCGTGAGCCACGGCGCCCAGCCAGATATTGTTGAATAATACTACTATAAGCATGAGCGTACACAATCTTGAATTATCTTATTTATTTATTTATTATTTTTAAATTTCAATTAATTTTTTTATGCCTAAACTACGAACAACATAGCCTTGACTTTTTAATGGAAGCTTTTATTCACATTTTGCAAGCTGCAGGAAAAGAGGAGCTTGAGAGCAGCCTGACCAACATGGCGAAACCATGTCTCTACTAAAAATACAAACATTAGCTGGGTGTGGTGGCCCACCTGGAATCCCAGTTACTAGGAAACTGAGAGGGGAGAATCACCTGAGCCCTGACGGTTAAGGCTGCAATGAGCCAAGATAGCACCACTGCACTCCAGCCTGGGCAACAGAGCGACACCCTGTCAAAACAAACAAACAAACAAAAAACAAACAAAAAAAAATTGTCCATATCAGAGCTAGCTTTTTGGGGGGCTGAGTGTGACGGCTTACATCTGTAACCCCAGTGCTGGGGAGGCCAAGGCGGGAGGGTTACTTGAGCCTAGGAGTTTGAGATCACCCTGGGCAACAAAGTGAGACCCCTATCTCTACAAAAAAAAAAAAAAAAAAAAAAAATAGCCAGTTGTGGTGGCACGCACCTATAGTCTTAGCTACTCAGGAGGCTGAGTCAGGAGGATTACTGGAGCCCAGGAGTTTTAGGTTGCGGTGATCTATGAGTGTGCCACTGCACTCCAGCCTGGGTGACACTGGGTAACAGAGACAAGACCCTGTTTAAATCAATAAATTTAAAAATATATACAGATTTGAGAGTTTTTTTAAAATGCATAATCTGTTGACCAGATAAGGAGGGAGAGCCAGTGGGTCAAAATGGAAGCTCAGAGATCTAGAAGAATCTGAAGCAGCTATTCTCTGGAATCCAAATAAGAGTATCTCCCCTCCCCTCCCTTCCCCTCCCCTTTCCTCCCCTCCCTTCTCTTTTCTGAGACTTTATTTTGAGACAGGGTCTCCCTCTATGACCCAGGCCAGGGTGCAGTGGCACAATTTCACCTCACTGCAGTCTTGACCTCCGGGCTCAAGCAATCCTCCCACCTCAGCCTCGCAAGTAGCTGGGACTACAGGTCTGTGCCACCACACCCAGCTAATATGTTTGTTGTATTTTTTGTAGAGACAGGGTTTCACCATGTTGCCCAAGCTCAGTCCTCTTCTTAATTGACTTTTCATTCTTTTTGTTTGTTTGTTTGAGACGGAGTCTCGCTTTGTCACCCAGGCTGAAGTGCAGTGGCATGATCTCAGCTCACTGCCAGCTCTGCCTACTGGGTTCACGCCATTCTCCTGCCTCAACCTTCCGAGTAGCTGGGACTACAGGCGCCTGCCACCACGCCCGGCTAATTTTTTGTATTTTTTTAGTAGAGACAGGGTTTCACCGTGTTAGCCAGGATGGTCTCGATCTCCTGACCTCGTGATCTGCCCCCCTCAGCCTCCCAAAGTGCTGGGGTTACAGGCGTGAGCCACTGTGCCCGGCCGGCTTTTCATTCTTAAACATTGTAAATGATTGCCATTCTCTCCTCATTTAAAAAAAAAAAAAAAAAGAAAGAAAAGAAGGCAGTCAGCCTTCCTACTCATCCCCTGCTTCTACCTCCTCCTTCCGAGTCTCCCTGGTTTAGTCTGGCTTGCTGGGCAACATTCACGCAGTTGATTGTGGCTGCACACCCACTCCTGACAGCAAGTCGCATATGGACGTTTCCACCTGACCAGCAACCATCCTGCCTCTCTAATCCCTTCACTCTCCTAGGTAACTGTCACACGTGGTCTCTCTTCCCCACCCTTACTTCTAGCTGAAGACCTTGCTTCCTAGTCCACCGAGAAAGTTAACAACATGGACAGCATATGTGACCTTAGTAAGAGGGGTTTCCATGGAGTGGTGAGGATAAAGACGGATTAGGTGGATTTAAGAGGGAATGTGCGGCCGGGTGCGGAGGCTTATGCCTGTAATCCCAGCACTTTGGGAGGCCAAGGCGGGCAGATCACTTGAGGACAGGAGTTCAAGATCAGCCTGGCCATCATGGCAAAACCCCATCTCTACTAAAAATACAAAAATTAGCTAGGTGTGGTGGCGTGCACCTGTAATCTCAGCTACTGAAGAGGCTGAGGCAGAAGAATCACTTAGACCTGGGAGGTGGAGGTTGCAGTGAACCAAGATTACTCCACTGCACTCCAGCCTGGGCAACTGAGTGAGACTCCATTTCAAAAAAAAAAAAAAAAAAGAGGAAACGTGCAGAGAGGAATTGGAGACAGTAAGTATAGACAAATCCCTCCCAGGGTTTTGTGGCAAAGGAACCCAAGGAAATAAGTGAAGTGTGGAAGGAGAGTTGAGGGTCAAGATAATTCACCTAAGTGCTGGCAACACAGTAGTGCACAAAAGCCCTGGCCCACATACACTTTGATCCAAAGAATTCTCCCTCTCGGCTTCCCCAACCCCTCAAGAATGAGATCTTGGGCCGGGCATGGCGGCTCATGCCTGTAATCCCAGCACTTTGGGAGGCCTAGGCGGGTGGATCACCTGAGGTCAGGAGCTCGAGACCAGCCTGGCCAACATGGTGAAACCCTGTCTCTACAAAAAATACCAAAATTAGCTGGGCATGGTGGTGCATGCCTGTAATCCCAGTTACTCAGGAAGCTGAGGCAGAAGAATTGCTTGAACCCAGGAGGCGGAGGTTGCAGTGAGCTGAAATCACGCCACTGCACTCCAGCCTGGACAACAAGAGGGAAACTCTGTCAAAAATAAATAAATAAATAAATAAATAAATAAATAAATAAATAAAACAATGAGATCTTGGAAACAGAAGGCAGGCATTGATGCCTATGGCCATACCACCGTGAATGCACCCGATCTTGTGAGAAGGAAGGAATTGAAGGGGGAAATCTCCAGAAATAAGAAGGGATTTCCTTTCCAACTGAGAGCAACGCTTCATTCAGCTCCACTGATTCCCTTCTCCACTGAAGAAGGGCTCTACAGATAGATTTTGGAGTATCCTAGAGGCATTATTCAGTTGGATAACCTAGAGTCAGAAAGAATTCCCACTCCCCTTCCCCACCATATTCCCTTAGCCTGTGGCATTGTCCCTCTGGGCTGACTCCAGCTCAAAAGCCCTGTGGCTCCATTTTTGTTTGGTTTTCATGAAAGCATAATTAAAATAAGGCATAGCCATTACCAGTGAATTCACTTTGCCATTCTACTTCCGGGGAATGAATCAGGACTCAGAACTGACCACGGCATTGAAAGCAGTTTCAACCTCATTCTGCTGCTCGTCAACCCTGTAGGGAGAAGTGTCAGGGTGAGGAAAGACAGATTCTGTGAGGATCCTTTCCAACTTTGACCCCAGGGGCCGGGCGCAGTGGCTCACGCCTGTAATCCCAGCACTCTGGGAGGCTGAGGTGGGAGAATCACTTGAGGCCAAGAGTTCGAGACCAGCCTGGCCAACATGGTTGAAACCCCCTCTCTACTAAAAATACAAAAATTAGCTGGGCGTGGTGGCGGGTGCCTGTAGTCCCAGCTACTCCAAAGGCTGAGGCAGGAGAATCACTTGAACTCAGGAGGCAGAGGTTGCAGTGAGCTGAGATCATGCCACTGCACTCTGGCCTGGGTGACAGAGCAAGACTCTGTCTCAAAAAATAAAATAAAAATGTGACCCCAAGGCTAACACCCAGAGGGCACCATGCCCCCCTTTGCAGTACTGTGCAACCCTTGTTGCTAAATTCATAGCAAACGGAGGATTATTGCTGTAAGCTTTTGCAGCAATTGAGCTGTCTCCTGATCGATTATGGAGTAGCCTCACTGGATCCACTCGACAGTTTCTGTGGAATAGTGAATGACCCGGACAGAGGTGGGGGACTCTGTAGTCAACTTCTAGAGGATGCTCTGACTCTGGGGCATTTCTGAGCGGTCAGGAGGGCTAGAGAGACTCTGTAGTCAACTTCTAGAGGATGCTACTGACTCCGGGGCATTTCTGAGCGGTCAGGAGGGCTAGAGAGACATTATGACTAATTGTTTACTTTCTCTACACCTTAGTTTCCTTACTAGAAAGTAGGGATGTACTGTCTACCTTCCCGCCTCCCAGTGGTTTTGAGGTTCAGGTATAATACTGGGTGAGAAAGCAATTTAAAAAAAGAGAAACAAACAAAAGAGAATACTGAGTGAGAGATCACAGGAAGGACCAAGTGGTAACAGATGTAGATTGATAGGCCAGGGGCAGTGGCTCACGCCTGTAAACCCAGCATTTTGGGAGGCCAAAGTGAGCGGATCACTTGAGGTCAGGAGTCGGAGACCAGTCTTGGTCAATATGTCTAAACCTCATCTCTACTAAAAAAAAAAAAAAAAAAAAAAATACAAAAATTACCTGGGTGTAGTGATGGGCGCCTGTAATCCCAGCTACTCGGGAGGCTGAGACAGAAAAATCGCTTGAACCCGGGAGGCGGAGGTTGCAGTGAGCCGAGATCACACCACTGCACTCCAGCCTGGGCAACGGAGTGAGACTCTGTCTGCCAAAAAAAAACAAAAACAAAAAACAAAAAAGAAGTAAACTGATGCTGCTGCCATGTTGGGAATGTGGATTAAATGGGGTTTGAAGACTACAGTAAAGGGTGGCCAGTAGAGACTGTTTCCTTGACATGTTTTCCTTCCACATTTTCCTCCATGTGTGGTTCAATGTAGCACAACCGCCTGATGTGCTGAAACGTGTGGAGTCCAGGGCCACTCCCCAGTGAATGTGAAGGATGGCTTCCTGCCTTCCCTCAGCCCACAGAGCCTCCTCCTGCCAGAATAATAGATGTTACTGGCAGGCTGCCTCCTGCTGGACTCTAGGAGGAGTAACTAACTTTTCACCCCCTACTGTGGTTTCCTGCAGATGAGGAATGTGGATCCTTCTGTGTGTGTTTATTTTATGCACTACCCCACCACGTCAATAACTACAGGTTAGAGGCTCCTAGGTTTTTGCTTAAAGCAAGTACTTGGCCAAGTGCTCATGCCTGTAATCCCAGTGCTTTGGGAGGTTGAGGTGAGGGAAGATTGCTTGAGGCCAGTTCGAGACTAGCCCTGGCAACATAGCAAGGTCCCATCTTAACAACAACAGCAACAAAAATTAAAAAAACAAAATGAACCCAGTGTGGTGACATTGCCTGTAGTCTCAAGTACTCGGGATACTGAGGTGGGAGGATCGCTGGAGTCTGGGAGGTGGAGACTGCAGTGAGCAGTGATTGTGCCACTGTACCCCAACCTGGGTAACACAGTGAGACTGCATCTAAACAAAACAATTGAAAAAATAGGGCCGGGCGCGGTGGCTCAAGCCTGTAATCCCAGCACTTTGGGAGGCCGAGACGGGCGGATCACGAGGTCAGGAGATCGAGACCATCCTGGGTAACACAGTGAAACCCCGTCTCTACTAAAAATACAAAAAAACTTAGCCGGGCGAGGTGGCAGGCGCCTGTAGTCCCAGCTACTCGGGAGGCTGAGGCAGGAGAATGGCGTGAACCCGGAAGGCGGAGCTTGCAGTGAGCTGAGATCCGGCCACTGCACTCCAGCCTGGGTGACAGAGCGAGACTCCGTCTCAAAAAAAAAAAAAAAAAAGAAAAGAAAAAATAGGCTGGGCGAGGTGGCTTATGCCTATAATCCCAGCACTCTGGGATGATGTCAAGGCGGGCAGAACATTTGAGGCCAGGAGTTCGAGACTAGCCTGGCCAACTTGGTGAAACCCTGTCTCTACTGAAAATACAAACATTAGCCAGGCGTGGTGGCGTGTGCCTGTAATCCAAGATACTCGGGAGGCTGAGGCAGGAGAATCGCTTGAACCCCAAGGTGGAGTTTGCAGTGAGCCAATAATTACACCACTGCACTCCAGCCTGGGTGACAGAGGGAGACTGTCTAAAAAAAAAACAAAAAAAACAAAAAAGAAGTTAAGTGTGGCCAGGTGTGCAGTGGCTCATGCCTGTAATCCCAGCACTTTGGGAGGCCAAGGCAGGAGGATCACTTGAGGTCAACAGTTCTACAAGCCTGGGCAAAATGGCAAAAGCCCAGCTCTACTAAAAATACAAAAATTAGCCGGGTGGGGTGGTACACGCCCGTAGTCCCAGCTACTCAGGAGGCTGAGATACAAGAATCACTTGAACCCTGGACACGAAGGTTACAGTGAGTGGAGATTGTGCCACTGCACCCCAGCCTGCATGACAGAGAGAGACTCCATCTGGGAAAAAAAAAAAGTTTGTCACAGAGCAGACAGCCTTAGATTGGGGGCCAGAGAAGGTTCTTGGAGAAAATGTCCTCTCTGAAATATTCCTGAATCAATAACAGAAGCATCCTCTAGCAGTTGACTGCAGAGCCCCTACCCCTTTTCAGATCCTTCATTATTCCCTAGAACCTCCTCGTGGGCCAAACATGAGAGGCAACCACAATCGATTAGGAGACAGATCAATTGTTCAAAAAACATAAAACAATAATCTACTGTTCACTGTGGATTTAGCAATTAATCAGCCCTAGAGGATGAGTGACTCGGCCACGTGGAGAGGGGAAGGAAGAGTGTTCCAGTCAGAGGGAACAAAGTTACATGCTGGATAGAACCGAAATGCAACTAGCATGCAGGAACACAGAGGAGCCCATGGCTCAGGAGAGCAGGAAATGGGGAGAGAAGAAGCCAGGAAGACGGGCCCCCGCATTGGTGTTAGGTTAAAATGATTGAACTTTCCCTTTTTTTTTGAGACGGAGTTTCTCTCTGTCACCCAGGCTGGAGTAAAGTAGTGTGATCTTGGCTCACTGCAACCTCCACCTCCTGGGTTCCAGCGATTCTCCTGCCTCAGCCTCCTGAGTAGCTGGGATTACAGGCACCTGTCACCATGCCTGACTAATTTTTGTATTTTTAGTAGAGACGGGATTTCACAATATTGGCCAGGATGGTCTCCAACTCCTGACTTCAGGTGATCCACCCACTTCGGCCTCCCAAAGTGCTGGGATTACAGGTGTGAGCCACCTCGCCCAGCCTGAACTTTTATTTTCTTTTAAGAGTGTGTGTGTGTGTGTGTGTGTGTGTGTGTGTGTGTGTAAAGGGGGCATGGGGATGAGGGGGTCGGGGTTGGGGACAGGGTCTCACTCTGTTGCCCAGGTGGGAGTGGAGTGGACCGTAGCTCACTGCAACCTCAAGCTCTGAAGCAATCCTCCCACCTCACCCTTTTAAGTAGCTGGGACTGTAAGCAGCCACCCCACCTGGTTAATTTTTTCACTTTTTGTAGAGAAGGGGTCTGCCTATGTAGCCCAGGGTATTCTGGGACTACTGGCCTCCAGCGATCCTTCCGCCTCGGCCTCCCGGTGTACCGGGATTACAGGCATGAGCCAACGCCCTCGGCCAAAGTTGATTGGACTTGATCTTAAGGTTAGATAAGAGTGTTAAACACTGTAAGGACGGCAGTGCCATGATGAGATTTTAGTTCTGGCAAGATTACTCTTAAGGCGTGCCTTGGACGTGGTACAGGAGGAAAAGGAGGTGATCAGATTTTCCTTTTGGAAATAATCCCGGGCCTGTAAGGAGCTGAAGGGGGTCTACAGGTACCGAGGGAGGGTACCATTGTAGGATTTTCAGTAGGAGAGTGACAAGACGACATGTGCATTTTAAAAGGATCACTCTTCTAGAAAGACCTGAAAAGCTATAAAATGATAAGCAACTGGGAGCCTCAGGAAAATTAGACTCAAGGCAGGAGTCAGTCCCTCCGCCATGACTTCCATCCGCTTCCTGTGCCAGCGCTGCCACCAGGCTCTAAGGCTGAGTTGCTCCTCGGAGTCCGGGAGCCTCCCTGCAGCCGCGGCGCCCACCTCCGGGCAGGCTGGGCCCGGAGACACCCCGGAGCCCGGCGCCACCACCAGCGAGGTGACAGATGCTGAGGAACCACAGGACGGCGCCTCCAGCAGACCCCTTCCAGGTGATGGCAGTGTGTCCAAGGACCAGGCCAACGTCTTCACGCTGCTGGGGGAGCTTGGCGCCATGCAAACGCTCAGTAGCATCCAGAAGGCAGCTGGTGACATTTTTGACATCGTCTCTGGCCAAGAAGATGTGGACCATCCCCTGTGTGAAGAGTGCACCGACAGTCTTCTAGAGCAGCTGGACATCCAGCTCGCTCTCACAGAAGCTGAGAGTCAGAACTACCAACGCTGCCTGGAGACCGGGATGCTGGCGACCAGCGAGGACCAGACGGCGGCGCTGCGGGCGGAGCTGCGGGACCTGGAGCTGGAGGAGGCCAGGCTGGTGCAGGAGCTGGAGGATGTGGACAGGAGCAATGCAAGAGCAGCCACGGATCTCGAGGCAGCCCAGGCAGAGGCTGCGGAGCTGGGTCAGCAGGAGAGGCGGTACTACAGGGAGTACAGTGCCTTGAAGTGGCAGCAGCTGGAACTGCTTGACCAGCTGGGGAACGTGGAGAACCAGCTGCAATATGCCAGGGTCCAGATGGACCGGTTGAAGGAAATCAACTGTTTCACTGCCACGTTTGAGATCTGGGTGGAGGGCTCCTTGGGCGTCATCAATAACTTCAGGTTGGGCTGCCTCCCCACTGTCCCTGTGGGCTGGAATGAGATTAACGCTGCCTGGGGACAGGCGGCTTTGCTGCTCCTTGCCCTGGCCAATACAATTGGACTGCAGTTTCAGAGGTATCGACTCATCCCCTGCGGAAACCATTCCTATCTGAAGTCTTTAACAGATGAGGGCACTGAGCTCCCCTTGTTCTCTTACGGGGGGCAGGATGTTTTCCTCAATAACAAGTTCGACCGCGCGATGATGGCCTTCCTGGACTGCATGCAGCAGTTCAAGGAAGAGGCTGAGAAGGGTGAGCTGGGCCTCTGTCTGCCCTACAGGATCCAGGTGGAGACGGGCCTGATGGAGGACGCTGGCGGCCGAGGGGAATGCTATTCCATCAGAACCCATCTGAACACGCAGGAGCTGTGGACAAAGGCACTCAAGTTCTTGCTTATAAATTTAAAGCGGAGTCTCATCTGGGTTGCCTCAAGGTATCAAAAGTAGCTTTCTTGAGTCTTGCTCTGTCACCCAGGCTGGAGTGCAGTGGTGCCATCTTGGCTCACTGCAACCTCGGCTTCCTGGGTTCAAGCAATTCTCCTGCCTCAGCCTCCCGAGTAGCTGGGATTACAAGCGCCTGCCATCACACATGGCTAATTTTTGTATTTTTAGTAGAGACGGGGTTTCGCCATGTTGACCAGGTTGGCCTTGAACTCAGGTGATCCACCTGCCTCGGCCTCTCAAAATGCTGGGATTACAGGTGTGAGCCACCACACCTGGCCTTTTTTGAGACAGAGCCACACTCTGTGGCCCGGGCTGGAGTGCAGTGACACGATCTCGGCTCACTGCAGCCTCTACCTCCTGGGTTCAGGCAATTCTCCTGCCTCAGCCTCCCAAGTAGCTGGGATTACAGGTGCGCACCACCACACCCAGCTAATTTTTGTATTTTTAGTAGAGACAGGGTTTCGTCATGTTGGCCAGGCTGGTCTCAACCTCCTGATCTCAGGGGATCCGCCTACCTCAGACTCCCAAACTGCTAGGATTACAGGCATGAGCCACCCCGCCCAGCCTACTTTCTTTTTTTCTAAAGTACTGTAAATATATTATCAGATAAGTCTTCCCCAACACACTTTTGTCCCTTCTTCCTTGTAACTTCCACTCCCCTTCTCCACCCGAACATTCAAAATGACAGGAAAAATTAAATCACAAGAGGCTAAGATTACTTCTGCATAAAGGGATAAAGGGACACAGAGGGCAAGGACTAAGGGTGGGGAGGAAAGAGGGCATGGTGAGGAGCAAGGTGGAGGTTTTCAATTTTTTAATTTAAAGATATTTTGGGCCATGGATGTATGTAATGGAACATTGGAGTCGGGGGCAGGGGAAAGAATACTCAAAAATTTCGTTTTTGTTATGATGCCCCTCCTCTTCATCCCTGTTGTGTAAGCCTCTCCTCTTCATCCCTGAGAAACTTTCAATAAATTTCGACTGTTCTTTAATGATTTAAAGTGAGAGGTGAGTCTTACTGGACTGTGTCATGATGTTGAGATTAACTGTGAGGTGAGGGGCTGAGGTGGCCAGGAAGTGACTGGTAACATTGGCTGGTAGATAAATTAAAGGGTCTTGAGGTGAACCCTTCCAGAAAGCTGAAGATTGAATCCTAGCACTTTGAGAGGTGGAGGAGGGAGAATTGCTTGAGCCCAGAAGTTCCGAGACCAGCCTGGGCAACCTAGAGCAACCCCATCTTAACAAAAATTTTTAAATTAATTTTATTTTATTATTATTAATTTTTTGAGACAGAGTTTCGCTCTTGTCTCCCAGGCTGGAGTGCAGTGGTGCCATCTCAGCCCACGGCAACCTCTGCCTCCCAGGTTCAAGCAATTCTCCTGCCTCAGCCTACCTTAAGTAGCTAGGATTACAGACATCCACCACCACACCCAGCTGATTTTTTTTTTTTTTTTTTTTGAGACAAAATCTCACTCTGTCATCCAGGCTGGAGTGCAGTGGCACAATCTCAGCTCACTGAAACCTCTGCCTCCCAGGTTCATGATTCTCCTGCCTCAGCCTCCCGAGAAGCTGGGATTACAGGTTTGTGCCACCACGCCTAGCTAATTTTTATATTATTTTAGTAGAGACGGGGGTTTCACCATGTTAGCCAGGCTGGTCTCGAACTCCTGACCTCAGGTGACAGGCCCAACTTGGCTTCCTAAAATGCTGGAATTACAGGCGTGAGCCACCTTACCTGGCCTACAAAATATTTTTTAAAAATTAGCCTGGTTGGCCGGGCGCGGTGGCTCAAGCCTGTAATCCCAGCACTTTGGGAGGCCGAGGCGGGCGGATCACAAGGTCAGGAGATCGAGACCACAGTGAAACCCCGTCTCTACTAAAAATACAAAAAACTAGCCGGGCGCAGTGGCGGGTGCCTGTAGTCCCAGCTACTCAGGAGGCTGAGGCAGGAGAATGGCGGGAACCCGGGAGGCGGAGCTTGCAGTGAGCCGAGATCGCGCCACTGCACTCCAGCCTGGGCAACAGCGTGAGACTCCGTCTCAAAAAAAAAAAAAAAAAAATTAGCCTGGCGTGATGTGGTGTGCACCTGTAGTCCTAGCTAGCCTGGAGGCTGAGGTGGGAGGATCACTTGAGCCTGGGAGGTCCAGGTTGTGGTGAGCTGTGACTGAGCCACTGAACTCGAGCCTGGGCCACAGAGTGAGACCTCATCTCTAAAAAATAAAAAGTAAAATAAGCAAACCAGAGAAAGTTTTAAAAATGCAAATTGTATCATGCCATTCTCCAGCTTCTCCATTGCCCTCATAAAATCTCAAATCCTGACCACAACTTTCAGCCCCAGAAGATCTGTTCCTGCTGCCTCTCCAGGCCCAGATTATACTTCTCCCAGTTCCTTTCTGTGCCAAAATGTGCCAAGCCTATCACTCTCCACCTTTGTCTGTGCTCTTCCCTGTGTCAATGTCTTCTTTTTTATGTATTTATTTTTTTGAGACGTAGTCTCCCTCTGTCACCCAGGCTTGAGTGCAGTGGCTCAATCTAAACTCACTGCAACCTCCACCTCCCGGATTCATGTGATTCTCCTGCCTCAGCCTCCTGAGTAGTTGAGATTACAGGCACCTGCTGCCACGCCCGGCTAATACGTGTATTTTTAGTAGACATGGGGTTTCGCCATTTTGGCTAGGTTGGTCTTGAACTCCTGACCTCAGGTGATCTGCCCACCTTGGCCTACCAAATTGCTGGACTTACAGGCATGAGTCACTGCTCATGCCTGTGTGTCAATGTCTTCTAACCAAACTATAAACTACTTCTGGAGGGCTAATTTAACTCTGTCATGCAGATGTACTTAGAATAACCCCTACATATTAAGCATTCTATAATATGTAAAGTACAAAGATTAGATTATAAAATATGCAGTTTCAAAACTCAGAAAAGTATTTAGAAGGAAAATGGGGGGCTGGGCGCAGTGGCTCACGCCTGTAATCCCAGCACTTTGGGACGCCAAGGCGGGAGGATCACAAGGTCAGGAGATGGAGACCATCCTGACTAACACAGTGAAACCCAGTCTCTACTAAAAACACAAAAAATTAGCCGGGCGTGGTGGCGAGCACCTGTAGTCTCAGCTACTGGGGAGGCTGAAGCAGGAGAATAGCGTGAACCTGGGAGGCGGAGCTTGCAGTGAGCTGAGATTGCACCACTGCACTGCACTCCAGCCTGGGCGACAGAGTGAGACTCCGTCTCAAAAAAAAAAAAAAAGGAAAATGTTCCCAATAATATGTATTCCTTCGATATACATGAAGGCATTTCCATGAAAATTTTATACTTAAAAATAAGCCAGGGTTGGACACAGTGGCTCACGCCTCTAATTTCAGCACATTAGGAGGCCGAGGTGGGAGGATTGCTTGAAACCAGGAGCTTGAGAACCCCCTGGGCAATATAGTGAGACCTAATCTCTACAAAAAAATTTAAAATGTTAAAATATTAGCCAGGAGTGGTAGCATGTGCCTGTAGTCCCAGATATTCTGGAGGCTGAAGTGGGAGAATCGCTTAAGCCCAGGAAGTCAAGGTTACAGTGAGGTGTGAGGGTGCCAGTGCACTCCAGCTGAGAAGCCAAATAGAAACCCTGTCTCCAAAAAAAAAAAAAAAAAAAAAAAAATCTAGTGAGATGGCACATGCCTGCAGTTCCAGCTACTTAGGAGGCTGAGGCAGGAAGATCACTTGAGACCGAGAATTCAAAGCCATAGTGGGTAATGAATGTGCCTGTGAATAGCGTTATAAAAACTGTACTCCAGTCTGAGCAACACAGTGAGACCGTGTCTCCAAAAAACCTAAAAAACAAATTAAAGCTTTCTGCCTGAGATTAAGAAAGACACAGGATACTGGCTATCAGCATTTCTATTTAATAATCCTAGCTAATGCTATAAATAAAAAATAAAAAGTATAATAATTAGAGGGGAATAAATAAAACTGTTATTTGCATATGACATGATCATATAACAATATCCAAAAAATTCAAATGAAATGATTAGAATTAATAGATTAATTAAGAAAGATATTGGCTAGGATGTTAATACAAGAATCAAATGTAATTTTTTTTTTTTTTTTTTTTGGCACAGAGTTTCGCTCTTATTGTCCAGGCTGGAATGCAATGGCGTGATCTCGGCTCACTGCAACCTCCATCTCCCAGGTTCAAGCGATTCTCCTGCCTTAGCCTCCCAAGTAACTAGGATTACAGGCACCCGCCACCATGCCTAGCTAATTTTTGTATTTTTAGTAGTGATGGAGTTTCGCCATGTTGGCCAGGCTGGTCTCGAACTCCTGACCTCAGGTGATCCACCCGCCTCGGCCTCCCAAAGTGTTGAGCCACCATGCCCAGCCTCAAATGTATTTCTTTATATAAGCAACAACTAGAAAAAAAAATTTTTAATAGCTTAAATTTTTATTTATTTATTTTTATTTATTTATTTCTTTTTTTGAGAGAGTCTTGCTCTGCCACCAAGGCTGTACTGCAGTGGCATTATCTCTCAGCTCATTGCAACCTCCGCCTCCCAGGCTCAGGAGATTCTCACACTTCAGCCTCCCAAGTAGCTGGGATCATAGGCGCATGCCACCATGCCATGTTAACTTTTGTGTTTTCGGTGGAGATGGGGTTTCACCATGTTGGCCAGGCTGGTCTCGAACTCCTGGCCTCAAATGATTCACCCTCCTTGGCCTTCCAAAGTGATGGGATTAAAGGCATGAGCCACTGGTGTGTAGCCTAAAATGGCTTAAATTACTAAGTAACTAAGAATAATCTGACAAAATTAGTGACCAATTGCCTCTAAACAAGGGATTGGCAAACTTTTTCAATAAAAGGCCAAATGGTAAATATTTTAGGATTTTGGGTCCATGTGGTCTCTGTTGTAACTACTCAATTGTGCCATTACAGTGTAAAAAGCAGTCATTATATTTACCACCTCTTTTGGTGGGTAGGATTTGGCCAATGGGTCATCATTTGCTGACTCCTGCTTTAAATGATAGAGCATATCAGGTCGTGGACTCTTGTTTGCAATCAGGTCCCTAACAGCCTGCACAGCGCCTCCTGCAGAGTAGACATTCAAGTAATAGTTGAAAGAATAAATCACTAAATTATACTGACTGGTGGAATTCTGGGAAATTTTATTGTCTTCCTTTTGGCTTATTAAATACTCTCTAGTACTTAATAGTAGATTAGGAGCACTTAATTAAGAGTATTTAATATTCTTAATTTCTTTTACCTTTTTTTTTTTTTTTTTTTTTTTGAGATGCAGTCTTGCTCTTGTCACCCAGGCTGGAGTGCAATGGCACGATCTCGGCTCACTGCAACCTCCACCTCCCGGACGCAATTCCCCTGCCTCAGCCTCCCGAGTAGCTGGGATCACAGGCATGTGCCACGGGTGATTTTTTTGTTTTAGCAGAGATGGGGCTTCACCATGTTGGCCAGGCTGGTCTTGAACTCCTGACCTCAGGTGATCCACCCACTGTGGCCTCCCAAAGTGCTGGGATTACAGGCGTGAGCCACTGTGCCTGGCCTCTTTTATCTTAATAAAATATATATATATTTTAAAATAAAAGAGATTAAGAGGTGTGAATAGATGCCAAGTTAGGCAGCTGTTACATCATTCTGTTTCATTTTAAGACTACCTTCATCTCCTGACCCATCCCCAAATTTCTCACATAGGCACACATTTTCCACTGAAATCACGTGAATGGCAGAAACTACTGGGCCAAGAGATTTTAGGTGCATGAAATAAAAGAGAAGTCAGTAATCAGTTTTACAAAAGAGAAGTTCAGCTGAGGCTGGAGCACTGTGTTGCAATCAGAGCTCACTGCAGCCTTGAACTCCTGGGCTCTAGCAAACCTTCCACCTCAGCCTCCAGAGTAGCTAGGACCACAGGCATGCACCACCACACCTAAATTTTTTTTTTTTTTAATCTTGTACAGACAGGGTCTCCATATATTACCTAGGCTGGCATCAAACTACTGGCCTCAAGTGATCCTCTGCCTAAGCCTCCCAAAGGGCTGAGATTGCAAGTATGAACCACCACACCCGTGTAGGATTGTGTTTCTTAGCACTAGGCTGGATGAGATCATGTGACTAGTTCTGGTCGTTGTAGGGTAAGCAGAAGTGACACATGTTACTTCCTGGTCAGGGAATTTCATTGTTGATGTGAGACCCTCCAGTGATCTTGTTCCCCCCTGGCATGGTGAAAATACTGGTTACGCTGGGTAAGGTGGCTGATGCCTATAATCCCAGCACTTTGGGAGGCCGAGGTGGGCAGATCACCTGAGGTCAAGAGTTTGAGACCAGCCTGGCCAACATGGTGAAATCCTGTCTCTACTTAAAAATACAAAATTAGCCGGGCGTGTAGTTTTAGCTACTCGGGAGACTGAGGCAGGAAAATCGCTTGAACACAGGAGGCGGAGGTTGAGGTGAGCCGAGATTGCACCATTGCACTTCAGCCTGGGCAACAAGAGCGAAACTCCATCTCAAAAAAAAAAGAAAGAAAGAAAGAAAGAAAGAAAAAAAAAAAGAAAATTCTGGTTGCTCTTTATGGAATAAGTGAATTAAAGAGAAGGAGGATCCCTGATTTTTGGAGGTGGGGAACTGGAGCATTTGATCTCTAGTAGTCTTTCATTTGGTCTTCAAACAGCGACCTGCAATAAGTAACATAAAACTCTTAGATTTCATTAAATATTTCTTTCTATAAAAAAGTTAGTATTAATTTTAATTGAACATCAGATACAGAGGGTATGAATCATTTTTCTGAGGTTTTGTTTTTTTTTTTTCATTTTTATTTGTTTATTTATTTTTGAGACAGATTTTTGCTCTTGTTGCCCAGGCTGCTATGCAATGGCGAGATCTTGGCTCACTGAAACCTCTGCCTCCTCGGTTCAAGAGATTCTTCTGGGCCGGGCGCGGTGGCTCAAGCCTGTAATCCCAGCACTTTGGGAGGCCGAGGCGGGCGGATCACAAGGTCAGGAGATCGAGACCACAGTGAAACCCCGTCTCTACTAAAAATACAAAAAATTAGCCGGGCGCGATGGCGGGCGCCTGTAGTCCTAGCTACTCAGGAGGCTGAGGCAGGAGAATGGCGTGAACCCAGGAGGCGGAGCTTGCAGTGAGCCGAGATCGCGCCACTGCACTCCAGCCTGGGCAACAGCGTGAGACTCCGTCTCAAAAAAAAAAAAAAAAAAAAAAAAAAAAAAAAAAAAAAGAGATTCTTCTGCCTCAGTCTCCCAAGTAGCTGGGATTACAGGTGCCTGCCACCATGCCCAGTTAATTTTTTAACTTTTTTTTTTTTGAGACGGAGTCTTGCTCTGTCACCCAGGCTAGAGTGCAGTGGTGCCATCTGAGCTCACTGCAATCTCCGCCTTCTGGGTTCAAGCAATTCTCCCACCTCAGCCTTCTGAGTAGCTGGGATTACAGGTGCCCACCACTGCACCTGGCTAATTTTTGTATTTTTAGTAGAGACGGAGTTTCACCATCTTGGCCAGGCTGGTCTCGAACTCCTGACCTTGTGATCCACCCACCTCGGCCTCCCAAAGTGCTGGGATTACAGGCATGAGCCACCGCGCCCAGCCCTAATTTTTTAATTTTTAGTAGAGACGAGGTTTCACCATGTTGGCCATGCTGGTCTTGAATTCCTGACCTCAGGTTATCGACCTGCCTTGGCCTCCCAAAGTGCTGAGTTTACAGGCATAAGCCACTGCGCCCGGCCCTGAGTTTATTTTTTAGATGAGATCAGGGAACATTGACCCTATTTCTCAGGAATCTGTGTCTCTCCTAAATAAAAACTTGTTGTTTGTTTGTTTGTTTGTTTGTTTTGAGACAGCCTCGCTTTGTCTCCCAGGCTGGAGTGCAGTGGTATGATCTCGGTTCACTGCAACCTCCACCTCTCCGGTTCAAGCGATTCTCCCTTCACCTCAACCTCCCGAGTAGCTGGGATTACAGGCTCGCGCCAGCACACCCGGTTAATTTTTGTGTTTTTAGTAGAGATGGGGTTCACCTTGTTGGCCAGGGTGGTCTCAAACTCCTGACCTCTGGTGATCCACCCGATCACCAGATGGTCCAAAAATATTAAAGGGGAGACATTGTTAACGTTTTGGTTCAGAGACTCCTTTAAGAATGGGATTATTTGGCTGGGTGTGGGGGAAGGTAGATAAAAACCAAAACCATCTTAAACTGTGATGAAGTTGATAAAGAAAACTAATACAGCCTCCCAAAGTGCTGGGATTACAGGCATGAGCCACGGCACCCGGCCCCAGATAAAAACTTTTAAAATGAGTGTCTGCATTCACTGAGATGAAAATCTAATACACAAACTTTTCCTCTTTAAAAGACATGTTTTAATGAACATGTTAAAGCATGCTAAACAATAGAAAAATAGTATATGCAAGGAGCCTCAATAAACCATTACATAAATTGAACAGTTATTAATATTTTCATTTATTTTATTTTATTTTATTTTATTTTATTTTTTGAGACAGAGTCTCACTCTGTCACCCAGGCTGGAGTACAGTGGAGCGATCTCAGCTCACTGCAAGCTCCACCTCCTGGGTTCACACCATCCTCCTGCCTCAGCCTCCCGAGTAGCTGGGACTACAGGTGCCCGCTGCCATGCCTGGCTAATATTTTGTAATTTTAGTAGAGACAGGGTTTCACTGTGTTAGCCAGGATGGTCCAAAAATGTTAAAGGAGAGAAATAGTTGTTAACCTTTTTGGTTCAGAGACTCCTTTAAGAATGAGATAATTGGTCGGGTGCGGGAGAAGGTAAATTAAAACCAAAACCATCTTAAATTGTGATGAAGTCGATAAAGAAAACTAACACAACAAAGCAGAGACCAGACGCGGTGGCTCACACCTGTAATCCCAGCACGTTGGGAGGCCGAGGCGGGCGCATCACCTAAGGTCAGGAGTTTGAGACCTCATCTCCTCTAAAACTACAACAAGTTAGTCGGGTATGGTGGCAGACACATCTGGTCCCAGTTACTTGGGAGGCTGAAGCATGAGAATCACTGGAACCCAAGAGGCAGAGGTTGTAGTGAGCAGAGATTGGGTGACCGAGCGAGACTCCATTTCAAATAACAACAACAAAACAAAACCTAGGTTGGGGGAAAAGGAAGAGAATGGAACCAATTTTGTGACTTTTCTTTTTCTCTTTTTTCTTTCCTTTTTTTTTTTTTTTGAGACAGGGTCTCACTCTGTGGCCCAGGCTGGAAAGCAGTGGCACAATCATAGCTCACTGTAACCTCAAGTGATCCACTTCAGCCTCCCCAAAGTGCTGAGATTACAGGCAGGCACCACCACGTCAGGTCTATTTTGTAACCTTTTATTATGGAGTATTTCAAACATACACAGAAGTTTCTAGAAGGATAATAAATACCCACCATGCATCTTTAACAGTCTTCAATAAGTAGCTAATTTTGTACTATCTACAACCCACTAATTTACTCCTCTCCAATTATTTTGAAGCAAATCCATATGATTTCACCCATAAAGATTTTAGTATGAGCTGGGTGTGGTTATTCACATCTGTAATCTCAGCACTTTGGGAATCTGAGGCAAGAGATTCGCTTGAGCCCAGGAGTTTGAGGCCAGCCTGGGCAATATAGCAAGACTCTGTCTCTATTTTTAAAAAAGATTTTCATGCGTATATTCTGAGACCTAGACACAAAGCCATTATCATACCAGAAACAGAAACAAACTCCTCTTTTCCTCATCAGTGATTGAACCTGCTTTTGATATATTGGCTCAGGAACACCTCTTTAAGGAGGTGGCGTTAGATCTGAGACACAGGGCAAGGCTTCCTAAATTATACGTTGTAGGGATTGGTTTTTCTGTTTTTAAACATTTCTAATCTGATGTGAAATACATGAAATGCGATCACAATTGCCTCAAGTAATTTTTTTTTTTTTTGAGACGGAGTCTCGCTCTGTGGCCCAGGCTGGAGTGCAGTGGCCGGATCTCAGCTCACTGCAAGCTCTGCCTCCCGGGTTCACACCATTCTCTTGCCTCAGCCTCCTGCGTAGCTGGCACTACAGGCGCCCACCACGCCCGGCTAACTTTTTGTATTTTTAGTGGAGACGGGGTTTCACCATGTTAGCCAGAATGGTCTCGATCTCATGACCTCATGATCCGCTCACCTTGGCCTCCCAGAGTGCTGGGATTACAGGCGTGAGCCACCACACCCCGCGCCTCAAGTAAAATTTTTAAAGTTACACAGAGCAGATATTACATAACCAACAATGTCCCTGGACCCAAATCAAGTCTACAGTCTGATTGTTTATAGCTTATAAGCTTAGAATGTTTTCACATTTTAATGTAGTTGGTACAAAATAAAAAGATTTCATGACATGTAAGAATGATGTGAAATTCAGTCCGGGTGCAGTGGTTCACACCTCCAGCACTTTGGGAGGCTGAGGCAGGAGGATCACTTGAGACCAGGAGTTTGCTGCGGCAATGAGCTGTGGTCGCGCCACTGCACTCAAGCCTGGGCTACAGAGCAAGTCCCTGTCTCAAAAAAAATTCAAACATCAGTCATCATACATAGTTTTATTGGAACATAGCCACACTTGCTTGTTCATATTATGCTCAATTTCATATGTTTCTCACTGCAACAGCAGAGCTGGATACGACAAAGACCATGTGGCCCTCAAGCCTAAAATATTTGCTGTCTGGTATTTTACAGAAAATTGTTGACTCATAATAAATCCAAGACCCAATTTTATATTATCATATTCAAGAGACAAAACTACTCTGTCAAATAACTATCAACTTTGCTCTCAATTTCTTTTTTTTTTTTTTGAGATGGAGTCTTGCTCTGTCACCCAGGCTGGAGTGCAGTGGTACCATCTCCGCTCACTGCAAACTCCGCCTCCCGGGCTCATGCCATTCTCCTGCCTCAGCCTCCCAAGTAGCTGGGACTACAGGCGCTGCCACCACACCTGGATAATCTTTGTATTTTTAGTAGAGATGGGGTCTTGCCATGTTAGCTAAGCTGGTCTCGAACCCCTGACTTCACGTGATCCATGCACCTCGGCCTCCCAAAGTTCTGGGATTACAGGTGTGAGTCACCACGCCCAACCTATTTTTGTACTTCTTTGTACAACAGTGGGTGCAAAATTATGGTGGTGGGAAAGATCTTGTGGTGGCCTAGGCCAGAAGATGCAGACTGGACTTCCAGAGACAGTGTCCCCTTAAACAGGTGTCTTTTGGCCTCATGGTGTTTTAAAATGAATTAGTATTCTTTGCCAGCGTTTTTTTTTTGCATGAGTAATTTCTTTTAAAAGCTGGAGTACTGACTTATGAAAAATCTGAAAATGTGACCACTATGGAATCACACAGGGACTCATCAGTCTCCTGGGGCTAAGCAGCATCTTCCCATCGGAAACAGGGTGTATGGGTGCACAACTTCACCCAGTCCCTCCAACACTCATTGGCAAGGGCTGCCCTGTAGACATCCGAGTTTGTGATCTCTGTTTTATGGCTCTCAGGAAGTCAGGGGGTCTGGAACATAGTAAGCAAGAGTGCAGGCAAGGGAACTATTTGGAGAGGCAAGTGGGGACCAGATCTCTCAAGATCAAGAGTCCCTGAGAAAGGGATTAGATGGGGTGCCCTGGAGGAGTGTTTAGTAAGGGGATGCATAAGGTTGTGTGGATAACAGATTGAGGCCACATGTGCCCCTAGGAGAAATGGTAGGAAACTGCCCAGAGGTCAGGGAAGAGATGGCAGAGACGGGACTAGAGACCACCTGGGGAACTGTGGAAATCAAGACGTATTTTGGAGAAAAAAATTGATAGGATTTGTTGACAGATTTGAGGTGGCACTGGGAAAAGTGAGAAATCCAGAATGGGGTTTCTTATTTTATTTTATTTTATTTTATTTTTTTATTTGAGACAGAGTCTCACTCTGTCACTTAGGCTGGAGTGCAGTAGTGCAATCTTGGCTCACTGCAACCTCCGCCTCCTGGGTTCAGGTGATTCTCATGCCTCAGCCTCCTGAGTAGCTGGGACTACAGGCGTGAGCCACCACACCTGGCTAATTTTTGTATTTTTAGTAGAGATGGGGTCTCATCACGTTGGCCAGGCTGGTCTCAAACTCCTGACCTCAAATGATCCACCTGCCTTGGCCTCCCAAAGTGCTGGGATTACAAGGCGTGAGCCACCACCCCTGGCCCTAAGTTTCTGACTTCATCCACTGTCTGGTCGTTCAACGGTGTCATTTATGATGGGGAAGTACTGGCAGAAGAAGAAGGCTGGAGACGATGCTCAGGAAGACGCCCAGAGTACCATTGCGGACCCAGTGTGAACTGTGTGAAATTCAGCAGTGAAGCTGCCATGTGGGTAGTTGACTAGAAGCATGTAAAGGTTGGTAGAGAGGAATTCCTCTCATTTAGTCTTAGAGGAGTAAACGTACAACTTTCTAAGATCACCACCCTCTGCCCCTCGCTGCCTTATCACCTTCAACACCCATGGCCACAAAGGCGATAAGCATTCATGGAAGACCTCTTTCTATGAGGCAATCTCTGATGAGGTCCACAAGATGCAAAGATCCCCGTCCTTCCAAATCCCCCGGTCTGAGGAATGACTTCCAGGCTTTTAACCATGCATGGTACTATTCTGAGTATCACAGCTCAGCTAACTCCATTACACATAAATGGAAGCTATGCCCTAGGAGGATGGGAACTTGTGTTGGAGGATGGAAGGCTGTGTGTGTGTGTATATATAATCTCTACATTAAACTGGAATATAAGTAAAAAGTAATAGATGACGTTACTATATATATATATATATTTATTTATTTATTTATAAATTTTTTTTTTTTTTTTTTTTTTTTTTTTGAGACAGTCTCGCTCCATAGCCCAGGCTAGGGTGCAGTGGTGCCATCTCCAATCTCGGCTCATTGCAACTTCTGCCTCCCTGGTTCAAGCAATTCTCCTGCCTCAACCTCCGGAATAGCTGGGACTACAGGCGGGTACCACCATGACCGGCTAATTTTTGTATTTTTAGTAGAGACGAGGTTTCACCTTGGTCAGGCTGGTCTCAAACTCCTGACCTCAGGAGTTTCCACCAGGCGCCATCTCCAACACGGAGGATCAAATTTCAACATGAGACTTGGCAGGGCCAAACAAACCGTATCCAAATCCTAACACTGAGTCAAGACAAAAACAAGACCACTCCATAATCATGTCTGAACACAGACAGAAACACGAACATTGTCCAAGCCACAAAAATGACCAAACAGCCCCCATCCTGGCTAGAATGAGTGACTGCTGCTTCTTTTCTTTCTTTCTTTTTTTTTTTGTTTTTTGTTTTTTGAGACAGAGTTTCCCTCTGTTGCCCAGGCTGGAGTGCAGTGGCACAATCTCTGCTCACTGCCAGCTCCAGCTCCACCTCCACCTCCCGGGTTCACGCCATTCTCCTGCCTCAGCCTGCCGAGTAGCTGGGACTACAGGTGCCTGCCACCACACCTGACTAATTTTGTTTTTGTATTTTTAGCAGACAGGGTTTCACTGTGTTAGCCAGGATGGTCTTGATCTCACCTCATGATCCACCTGCCTCGGCCTCCCAAATTGCTGGGATTACAGGCATGAGCCACTGCACCCTGCCCTTTTTCTTTCTTTTTCTTTTTTGAGAGGGAGTCTCACTCTTGTTGCCCAGGCTGGAGTCCAGTGATGTGACCTCAGCTCACTGTAACCTCCGCCTCCTAGGTTCAAGCGATTCTCCTGCCTCAGCCTCTTGGGTAGCTGGGACTACAGGCACACACCACCATGCCTGGCTTATTTTTGTATTTTTTAGTAGAGATAGAGTTTTTCCATGATGGCCAGGCTGGTCTCAAACTCCCGACCTCAGGTGATCCACCCACCTCGGCCTCCCAAAGTGTTGGGATTACAGGCATGAGCCACTGCTCCCAGCCTGCCGCTTCTTTTCAGTTGAAGCCTTTACCTCCCTTTATTTTTCTTCTCTTATAGATAGAAGTATTAATATATCTAATTACCCCTGCTTCCTGACAGCATCCAATCCAGAGCAAAATCATTTCTCCAAGCCCTCCCAAAATTACCTAATATAGACCCAAACCCTGTACCACCTTTCTATCTCCCATTTCCTGTAGCCTCTTGTGTGTATTCTCCCTCACTGTAATGGGTAATACACCCAACTTATTCAACTGTAGATGCATTGCTGGTGGCCTTTGGCAGGAGAGTATTAACACATGTAGTTCTGTTTTTTCTTTAGAGACAGGGTCTCACTCTGTCACCCAGGCTGGAGTGCAGTGGGAAGATCATAGCTCACTGCAGCATCAAACTCCTGGGCTAAAGCGATCCTTCTGCATCAGCCTTCTGATTAGCTGGGATCACAGGTGCACACCACCTCATCTGGCTAATTTATTATGTTTTTGTAGAGATAGGGTCTTGCCATGTTGCCCAGGCTAGCCTCAACTCCTGGGTGCAAGTGATCCTCCTACCTTGGCTTCCCAAAGCACTGCAATTACAGGTGTGGGCCACCATGCCCAGCTGCAATAACACACTTAAAGCTAAACTCTTCTTAGGAAAATGAACGAAATGGCCAATTGCAAATGTTTTTTTGTCTCTTACCAAGAAGCTTTCTTGAAGTAGAATACAGTTACCTGGATCCTTGTGCAAATGTAGACCATTTAACTCAGCATCTTAAAGTTTAGAGATTCCCTGTGTGTTGTCCAATACACATCATAAAGCCTAACATTTAAAAAAACAACAAACCTAAATGAGTGATTCTGAATTGTCTGAAAAGACATCCATCAGTCTGGGGATGGGCGTCGGTTTGAGAGGGCAGCAGGGTGCAGCACTCGAGAAAGAGCACTGCACAATCTGGAGCCTCCACTTCCACTGACCACGATGAGAATAGAAACCCCTGGTTTGGACATGGTGGCTCACGCCTGTAATCCCAGCCTTTTGGGAGGCCAAGGCGGGCAGATCACTTGAGGCCAGGAGTTCGAGACCAGTCTGGCCAACATGGTGAAACCCTGTCTCTACTAAAAATACAAAAATTAGCCAGATGTGCTGGCGGGCGCCTGTAGTCCCAACTACTTGGGAGGCTGAGGCAGGAGAATCACTTGAACCTGGGAAACAGAGGTTGCAATGAGCCGAGATGGTGCCCCTGCACTCCAGCCTAGGCGACAGAGCGAGACTCCATCTCAAAAAAAAATTAAAAAAAAAAAAAAAAAAAAAAGGAATAGAAACCTCATATTGTCTCTCCTAAATGAGACAAAAGAATTAGATGATACATGTCTGGTGCTTCATGAGGTGAGGGCTTTCTGGCCGCTGTGTCCCTTGCATTGTGCAACATGGCTCTCCTGAATGAGACAAAATGCTGGGGGAAAAAGTAGCTAGGCAAATTAAAAGAATTCCAATAGGACATGAATATTAACCAAAGGGCATCAAATTGTCCGTCAGTTCAGAAAGCTGAACCGCTGAGATGAGGAATGCAGCCACCTTCATGGAGGGAAACAGCCACCAAACCCCTCATGCTGCCATGGCAACGGGAGCTCACACATGATGCAATTGCAAAGGCAGCTGGACACTCGCGCGTGTGACTGTTGGAAGCTGGGGCTGGGGGTGGAGGGGAGAGTGAGGGCAAGATCCCACCATGAGGGAAGTGGAAACCAGGC
Source organism: Macaca nemestrina (assembly GCF_043159975.1). Lineage (NCBI taxonomy): Eukaryota > Metazoa > Chordata > Mammalia > Primates > Cercopithecidae > Macaca > Macaca nemestrina. The sequence goes on along the minus strand of NC_092125.1, from coordinate 7,202,561 downwards.
AAGGAAAATGTACGCTAATCCTGGTAATGAAAATAAAATTGGTCACAGCTGTGAGCTGTGAGAGAAGGGAAAAGGGAGTAAGCACATTTCATTTGTGCATGATGTCTTTCACCAAATATTATTAAAATACACTTCACTATCATTAATTCATTCCCCTAGCACCATGCTCAGGGTGCAGTCACCCCATTTTATAGGCAATATGGTCAGCTCAGTGACTCATAATTAGGTAGAAAAGGAATTATATGAATAAAACATTCCACAGCAACTGGCCACAGTACTAAATATTGCTAACTCATTTAAACCCCCAAAGTTTTCCTTACCAAAATTTCTCTAAACTCGTTCATTAAAATTTAACATTAGAAGGAAAATTTTCTCTCAAAATGGAGCAAAATAAAATTCATTTGTGAATCTTAGGGAAGGGCATGGGGAAGTTCCTTGTACTAATCTTGCAGTTCACCTCTGAGTTGGAGATTCTATCAAAATGCAAAGTAACAACAAAATAATTAGAGTATGAATGCCTGGCGCTTCATGAGGTGAGAGCTTTCTGGCCATTGTGTCCATTGCTGTGGCTAGTGCTGTTCCAGGAAAGGGGTCCTGATCCAGACCCCCAAGTGAGGGTTCTTGGATCTTGTGCAGGAAAGAATTCAGGGCGAGTCCATATAGAAAAGTGAAAGCACGTTTATTAGGAAAGTAAAGGAATAAGAAAATGGCTCCTCCATAGAGCAGCCCTGAGGGCTGCTGGTTGCCCATTTTAATGGTTATTTCTTAATGATATGCCAAACAAAGGTGGATTATTCATTCTTCCCCTTTTTAGACCATATAGGGTAACTTCCTGATGTTGCCACGGCATTTGTAAACTGTCATGGCGCTGGTGGGAGTGTAGCAGTGAGGATGACCAGAGGTCACTCTCGTCGCCATCTTGGTTTTGGTGGATTTTGGCCGGCTTCTTTACTGCAACATGTTTTATCAGCAAGGTCTTTATGACCTGTGTCTTGTGCTGACCTCCGATCTCATCCTGTGACTTGGAATGCCTTAACTGTCTGGGAATGCAGCCCAGTAGGTCTCAGCCCCATTTTACCCAGCCTCATTCAAGATGGAGTTGCTCTGGTTTACATGCCTCTGACAATGCCAAGCTCGGGGGACTGGCCACAGTGGTGTTTAATCAATGCTTGTTGAGTGATAACAGGCACAGTGAGTGGTAAGAACTATTAGTAAAGCCAGCTTGCCAATGCCTTCTCAGTAAAGTACCAGCTAAGCAACCTCAACAAGCCTGCAGTATGGGAAATTCTCCAATGACTTGTTTGGTCACTCATATTCTTTCATTCATTCTGCATGTATTTTCCAAGAGCCTACAGGTGCTAGGAGCTGCGCCAGATGCCGAGTGTTCAGGGTTGGTGAATATTCAGCACACAAACTTGTTTAGTCTGGTAGAAGAAACAGAGGTTGAACAAACAGCTCAAAAATTAAAATTGACCTATAGTGGTGATAAAGACTACAGGAAAGCCTGGGCCTGAGAAAAAGAAGAGAAGAGTAAGAACAAGTTGGCCGGGCGCGGTGGCTCACGCCTGTAATCCCAGCACTTTGGGAGGCCGAGGTGGGCGGATCACGAGGTCAGGAGATCGAGACCATCCTGGCTAACACGGTGAAACCCCGTCTCTACTAAAAATACAAAAAACTAGCCGGGCGTGGTGGCAGCGCCTGTAGTCCCAGCTACTCGGGAGGCTGAGGCAGGAGAATGGCGTGAACCCGGGAGGCGGAGCTTGCAGTGAGCTGAGATCGCGCCACTGCACTCCAGCCTGGGCGACAGAGTGAGACTCCGTCTCAAAAAAAAAAAAAAAAAAAAAAAGAGTAAGAACAAGTCACAGATACTGAGCAAAGCAGACGATGGTGTAAGGTGAAGCTAGAGGAGTGAATGGAACAGGCCATGCCAGGACTTGTGGCTGGAGTCACGGATTTGAGCTATATTGTACATATTTAAGGTACACAACATGATGCTTGTCTATGCATATGCATAGTTTAAATGATTATTACAGTAATTTACTCTCTTAGCAAATTTCCAGCATATAATGCAATGTCAACAATAGTCCTTAAGCTGTACACTAGATTCCTAGACATCCATTCAACATAACTGCAACTTTGTACCCCTTGATCTACAGTTCCCCATTCTTCCCCCAAATCCCAGTCCTGCCATTATACTGGTAACCACCATTCATTCTATTCTTTTTCTATGTATGAAACTTCTTTCACATGCCACGTATAAAAGAAATCATGTAGGCCGGGCGCAGTGGCTCAAGCCTGTAATCCCAGCACTTTGGGAGGCCGAGACGGGCGGATCACTAGGTCAGGAGATCGAGACCATCCTGGCTAACACGGTGAAACCCCGTCTCTACTAAAAAATACAAAAAACTAGCCGGGCGAGGTGGCGGGTGCCTGTAGTCCCAGCTACTTGGGAGGCTGAGGCAGGAGAATGGCGTAAACCCGGGGGGCGGAGCTTGCAGTGAGCTGAGATCCGGCCACTGCACTCCAGCCTGGGCGACAGAGCCAGACTCCGTCTCAAAAAAAAAAAAAAAAAAGAAATCATGTAGTATTTTATTTTATTTTATTATTTATTGAGACTGAGTCTCGCTCTATCGCCAGGCTGGAGTGGTATGATCTGGGCTCACAGCAACTTCCGACTCCCTGATTCAAGTGATCCTCCTGCCTCAGCCTCCCGAGTAGCTGGGATTACAGGCACATGCCACCAAACCTTGCTAATTTTTGTATTTTTAGCAGAGACAGGGTTTCACCATATTGGCCAGGATGGTCTCGAGCTCCTAACCTCATGATCCGCCCACCTCGGCCTCCCAAAGTGCTGGAGTTCAAGGCTTGAGCCACCGCGCCTGGCCAAATCATGCAGTATTTTTATTTCTGTGTCTGGCTTATTTAACTCAGCATAATGTCTTCTAGGTTAATTCATGTTATGCATAGCAGGATCTCCTTCTTTTTAAGGCTAATATTCCACTGTGTACGTATAAAGAAAAAAATCTATACACATATACATATACATCCCACATTTTTAAATCTAATCTGTCAGTGAACACAAGTTGTTGTATTTTGGCTATGGAAGTAATGCTGCCATGAATGTGGGAGTGCAGATATCTCTTTGAGATGCTGATTTCATTCCCTTTGAGTATATGATTTATTTATTTATTTATTTTTATTTTTGATACAGAGTTTCACTCTTGTTGCCCAGGCTGGAGTACAATGGTGCGAACTCAGCTCACTGCAACCTCTGTCTCCTGGGTTCAAGCAATCCTCCTGCCTCAGCCTCCCTGGTAGCTGGGATTACAGGGGCCTGCCACCACGCCCGGCTAATTTTTGTATTTTTACTAGAGACAGGGTTTCACTATGTTAGTCAGGCTGGTTTTGAACTCCTGACCTCAGGTGATCCACCCACCTCAACCTCCCAAATTGCTGGGATTACAGGCATGAGTCACCACACTGGCTGAGTACATAATTTTTTTTTTCTTTTTTTGAGACAGAGTTTCACTCTGTTTCCCAGACTGGAGTGCAGTGGTGTGATCTTGGCTCACTGCAACCTCCACATCCTGTGTTCAAGCAGTTCTCCTGCCTCAGCCTCCCAAGTAGCTGGGACTATGAGCATGCACCACCACGCCCAGCTAATTTTTGTGTTTTTAGTAGAAATGGGGTTTCACCATGTTGGCCAGGCTGGTCTGCAACACCTGACCTCATCATCCACCTGCCTTGGTTTCCCAAAGTGCTGGGATTACAGACGTGAGCCACCCGGGTTCTGAGGCATATAGGATGTTAAGTAACTTTACCAAAGGCACAGAGGGAGTGGGGAAAATAGTATTCATGTCCCAGCCAATTCCCAAACCAGTGATGATGGGAATGAAGGGGCTTAGGATACGTCGCCCCCAAATACACTGCCTCAGCATAAGGATTATTCTGAGTTGAAGGCACTTGAGAATTAACAGATGGAGGAAGAGTTCTTTGCCCTTCCCTTATCTACCTAAAAGCAGGGCATACATTTCTATGTGTGATGGCGCTTCCCCCGCCCCTCCCCGAAGAGCTACTCTCTCCACTGGAGAAAAAGAGTCAACACTGAGGTAAATATGCATAAAAAGAAATACCTTACTAGAATAGCCTTTGTCTTTCACTGGCCTCCCCATTTATTTCCTAGTCACTTCCCCGTAATTTATTTTCTGTCAAATCCCAAACTCTTTTTCTTTCTTTCTTTTTTTTTTTCCCCCAGAGAGGGACTTGCTCTGTCATCTAGACTGGATTGAGGTGGTGTGATTATAGCTCACTGCAACCTCTAACTCCTGGGCTCAGGGGATCCTCCCACCTCAGCCTCCTGAGTAGCTGGGACTACAGGCACACTGACTGTGAGCCTGGTTAATTTCTTTTTCTTGTTTTTGGTAGAAGTAAGATCTTGCTGTGCTGGTCGGGTGCAGTGGCTAACGCTTGTAATCCCAGCACTTTGGGAGGCAAAGGTGGGGGGGGGGGTGGATCACAAGGTCAGAAGTTCAAGACCAGCTTGGCCAAAATGGTGAAACCCTGTCTCTACAAAAAATACAAAAATTAGCCAGGTGTGCTGGCTTGTGCCTGTAGTCCCACCTACTTGGGAGGCTGAGGCACAAGAATTGCTTGAACCCAGGAGGTGGAGGTTGCAGTGAGCTGAGATCACACCATTGCACTCCAGCCTGGCCAACAGAGTGAGACTCTGTCTCAAAAAAAAAAAAAAAAAAGAGAGAGAGATCTTGCTGTGTTGTCCAGGTTGATCTCAACCTCCTGGGCTGACACAGTTCTCTCACCTCAGCCTCCCAAAGTGCTGAGATTACAGGCATGAACCACTCACTGCACCTGGATCTCCTTTCTTTTGATAAAATGGCATAAAATTCCCAGAGCCTAATTGCTTTTTCAAGTTTCATTTCTTTTTGTGAACTTTCATGCAGTACTTGTAAACATTAATAAAAATGATGTTATTTTTCTCCTGTTGAGCTGTTATTTTTGGTTAATTTCTTTGCAGATCCCCAGACTCTGGACCTAAGAAAGCAGAGGAAACGTTTTTCCTCCCTAATAATAGTAATGGGAGCCTGGATCATGGAGGGATTGGTCAGGTCCCACCGCCACGTGGCTGCCCTGAGAATCAGATACACAGAGCCCTGGCTCCCATACCACTGTGAAAGCACTTTTGCAACACAAAATGATCATGAAGTAAAGCATACATCGAACACAATTTACCTTTGGTTTTTTGTTTGTTTATTTGTTTGACTCAGAGTCTTGCTCTGTCACCCAGGCTAGAGTGTAATGGCTGGATTTCAGCTCACTGCAAACTCCGCTTCCTGGGTTCAAGCGATTCTCCTGCCTCAGCTTCTCAAGTAGCTGGGATTATAGGCACCCACCACCATGCCCAGTTAACTTTTTTTTTTTAAACAACAAACACAATTTAAAAACAATCTTGGCCAGGTGCGGTGGCTCATGCCTGTAATTCCAACACTTTGGGAGGCCGAGGCAGGCAGATCACCTGAGGTCAGGAGTTCAAGACCAGCCTGACCAATGTGGAAAAACCCCATCTCTACTACAAATACAAAATTAGCACACACCTGTAATCCCAGCTACTTGGAAAGCTGAGGCAGGAGAATCGCTTGAACCTAGGAGGCGGAGGTTGCAGTGAGCCGAGATCACACCATTGCATTCCAGCCTGGGCGCAATTGTGAAACTCCACTTAGATTCTGTTTTCACAATCTTGGTTTTCCTTGTCTCTGGTGAAGAAAGTTTTTGCAAAGGTCATGGAGAGATTGTTCCTGGCCCCACACATATCCCAGGCGCTCCCCTTACAGAGCCTGCTCCTGACCCTCCAGTGCATTGAGCTGAGGCTGCCTTGAACCCAGAGCCAGGACCCAATCCCAGGCCAGAGTTAGGTGGTTGATTCACTGGCATTCCTAGAGGACTCAAGCTGCTCCAGCACTGACTTCTTATTCTCTTTCTGGACCTGCTGCTTGCCTGGATGGGAATACTTCTTTTTGTCTGGCTTCCCTCTTGCTCCAAGGCCCCTCTGATGGAGGCCCAGCCTTGACTTTCTATACCACAGCCACAGCTGATGAAGGATCATTCCTTATGCAACGTGACTGTCATTGCGGCTGGAACCTCAAGCTGTTGAATGAAACAAGACAGCAGTCTTTGTAGAGGTCTAGGCCAGGCCGGGCACAGTGGCTCATGCCTATAATCCTAGCACTTTGGGAGGCAAAGCCAGGTGGATTGTCTGAGCTCAGGAGTTTGAGACCATCCTGGGCAACAAGGCGAAACCTCATCTCTACTAAAATACAAAGAATAAACCGGGCATCATGGCAGGTGCCTGTAGTTCCCCCTACCTGGGAGGCTGAGGCATGAGAATTGCTTGAACCTGGGAGGCAGAGGTTGCAGTGAGCCAAGATCCCACCACTGCACTCCAGCCTGGGCAACGGAGTGAGACTGTCTCAAAAAAAAAAGAAGAGTTCTAGGACAGGCCTGTAGCAACAGGTCACCTGGAACTGTGTTAAAAATGTTCAGGCCTGGCCGGGCGCGGTGGCTCAAGCCTGTAATCCCAGCACTTTGGGAGGCCGAGGCGGGCGGATCACAAGGTCAGGAGATCGAGACCACAGTGAAACCCCGTCTCTACTAAAAATACAAAAAATTAGCCGGGCGCGGTGGCGGGCGCCTGTAGTCCTAGCTACTCAGGAGGCTGAGGCAGGAGAATGGCAGGAACCCGGGAGGCGGAGCTTGCAGTGAGCCGAGATCGCACCACTGCACTCCAGCCTGGGCAACAGCGTGAGACTCCGTCTCAAAAAAAAAAAAAAAAAAAAAAAAATGTTCAGGCCCTTGATGCTGTGAATGAAATGGTTATGGGGGCGGTGGCAGGAATGTCGTTCCAGCTCCACCCTACACCCTAAATCAGTGACCCCCAACCTTTTCGACACCAGGGCCAGTTCTGTGGAAGACAAAATCCGGTCCGAGGGCAGAGGTGGTGGGATGGGGGATGGTTTGGGGATGAAATTGCTCCCCCTGAGATCATCAGGCATCAGAATCTCACGAGGAGCGCGTAGCCTAGATCCTTCGCATTGCAGTTCAAGATAGGATTCGCGCTCCTGTGAGAATGTAATGCCGCCCCTGGTCTGACCGGAGCTCTGGCCACAATGCTCACTCGCCTGCCACTCACCTCCCGCGGTCCGGCCTGGTTCCTAACAGGACACTCACGGTTACAGGTCTGTGGCCTGGGGGTTGGGGACTTGTGTCTTAGACATTCTGACTCAGAAAGTCACCCTTAGGGTGAGGCCTGGCAATCTTGATTAAAATAAGTCCTCTAGGCCGGGCGCGGTGGCTCAAGCCTGTAATCCCAGCACTTTGGGAGGCCGAGACGGGCGGATCACGAGGTCAGGAGATCGAGACCATCCTGGCTAACACGGTGAAACCCCGTCTCTACTAAAAAATACAAAAAAAACTAGCCGGGCGAGGTGGCGGGCACCTGTAGTCCCAGCTACTCGGGAGGCTGAGGCAGGAGAATGGCATAAACCCGGGGGGCGGAGCTTGCAGTGAGCTGAGATCCGGCCACTGCACTCCAGCCTGGGCGACAGAGCCAGACTCCGTCTCAAAAAAAAAAAAAAAAAAAGTCCTCCAGTTCTATGAGTTTAGGCTTCAAATAAATAAATGAAATAAGCCCTCCAAGCGGGTGCTGATGAGTGCTGATGTTTCAGAGTCATCATTGATCCAGTTGAGGTCAGCAAACTGTGGCCCACAGGCCCAAATCCACCCGTTACATATTTCTGTACAGCTCTCTAAGAATGCTTTTTGCATTTTCAAATGATTGGTAAAAAACAAAGGAAAAATAACATTTCAGGACACGTGAGAAAGTTTAAATTCCAATTTCGGTATTCATAAAGATAATTTGATCCCACAGCCATTTATTTACTTATTGTCTCTGGCTGCTTTTGAACTACAATGGCAGAGTTGGTGAATGGTGGCAGACAACTTTGAGTCTAAAATATTTACGATTTTGCCCTTTCCAGAAAAATTTTCGGACCTCTGCTCTGGGCAAAGCTGTTTTGAATTCTCAGTATTTGCGGAGGTGCAGCAGCTGTCAGCTGCACCCCAAATACAGGCCAATTCCACGGAGGGAAATCAGTCATCCCAGGCTCTGCCATGTATAATCCATTTCTGTGCCACCAAGTGAAATTAGTTTGCATCTCTAAAAGATGCTAAAAATGGCACTGAGGTTTAGAAAAATTTCCAAAGGCCCATCCAGTCTCATATCCAAATAAATAAATCTGGTTTTCACAACGCAAACTTTTGTTTTTATTGCTGAAAATGTTGCCAGATATGCCCAGCTGGTGTTTACCTATTTCTCTACAGAGCAAATATGGGGCAGGGAGCTTAATTTTCTTAGGCTCATTGGGAATGTCCTTGGAAGAGGGCTAGTTAGAACAGGAATTCTCAGGGTTTCATCTGAGGAATTTTTTTTTTTTAATTGAGACAAGGTCTCCATATGTTGTCCAGGCTGGTCTCAAGCTCCTGAACTCAAGCAATCCTCCCATCTCAGCCTCCTAAAGTGCTGGGATTACAGACGTGCGCCACCATGCCCAGCCTCTGAAGAACGTTAAGTACAAAAAAAGAAAAGCCACATGAAGAAGCAGCAGTCACTAAAACATGCTACAGACACAACATACCAGGTGAACTTGAGGAGAGTCCTTAAACACAGATAAAATCTGCCTGTCGCTTTGGCATAAGAAGTAGAGTCCTAAGAAATGAGTCCAGACAGGTAGTTCATTGAGGACCTCACATAACATACCATGGATGCTAGTGATTATCCAGTGTACAACTGGGAATCATAAAAGAGCTTTGGCCGAGTGCGGTAGCTCACACCTGGAATCCTGGCACTTTGGGAAGCTGAGGTAGGAGGATCATTTGAGCCCAAGAGTTCAAGACCTGACTGGGCAACACCATAAAACCCCATCTCTTAAAAGAGAGAAAAAAAAGAAGTGTTTCAAGAATAGGGGAGTAGTATTTATTTACTTTTATTATTTATTTATTTATTTATTTATTTTGCAGAGACAAGTGAGCATTTACTTTCATGGCTTTCTTCCTATGTGTATTTCAAATTTTTTTCAAAACAAGGCCCAGGACTTTCCAGATTCAGTTATGTCCTTGGGCTTGGTCAGCTGCTGCAGGAGTCTTAGGGAGCCTTGTGTACATGCTAGAGTGACTCATTTACTGACATTAAACCCTAGGATAGATGCAACAAAGCGGGACCCTTCCTCCACGGAATGTGCTGATTTCAGACGACGCAGCACCCAATGTAGAAAACACTGGAATTTTTCCTTGGAACTGGACTGTGATGAGAGGTGCTTGCCATAAACGTAAGCTACTGTCTTTTCTTTTCTTTGAGATGGACTTTCGCTTGTTGCCCAGGCTGGAGTGTAATGGCGTGATCTCAGCTCACTGCAACCTCCGCCTGGCAATTCTCCTGCCTCAGCCTCCCGAGTAGCTGGGATAACAGGCACACGCCACCATGCCTGGCTAATTTTTGTATTTTTAGTAGAGACGGCATTTCTCCCTGTTGGTCAGGCTGGTCTTCAACTCCCAACCTCAGGTGATCCGCCCGCCTCAGCCTCCCAAAGTGTTGGGATTACAGGCATGAGCCATCACGCCCAGCCAGCTACTGTCTTTTCTTTGACCCTTCCTTTCCAGTTTTTGAAGATAAAGCAGGAAATAATCTTCTCTGAAGATACTTGATAAAAATTCCCCAAACAACAAAACACATGCTTCCACTTCATTGATAAAAATTTACCGCAGTTTGACACCTGGGTCTAGTTCAGCTGGTGGATGTGCTGATTGATGCCTTCACTCTGATAGCCACGTGTGCCGATCTCCTTGAGGAAGTCCACTCTATTTTTGGTAGCATGACGGGCCACTGAGAGGTGGAAAGGGCGCAAGAACCATGAGATCTCCTGGAAATGCTTCCCTGGGAAGGCAATTTCATGAATGAGGTCTTCCAAGCAAATGACACCAAACTTCCCCAGGTTCTCCTCGATCACTGTGTTGTCTGTCAGAGGGATGGTCTTATTCTTGACCTTGGCTTGATCACGTTTCAAAACCAATTCTCGGACAGACTTCAGATTTGGAAATCCCCAGGTCACATAACGTTCCACTATACGCATCATTTTTAGGTTCTGGGGGGTGACTTTTACAAAGACTCCACTAAATATTTTCTTTAGGCGAAGTCTTGCAGTGGTTCTCTGCACCAGTAAACTCACGCCATCAATCCTTTCGATGTGTACAACAAAGACCCAGGAATGTTTCTCTGGCAATTCCAAGGCATGAGGTTTCACTTCTAGTGATCTGAGACGCACCTTGTCGCGTTTCTGCCACCAGGAATCATGTGGGAATGATTCCAGTCGCTTAAACCTGGCCCTTTTCCTTTCCTCTGCTCCTTCTTTGCTAAAAGTGCCTGCTTTGCCGGGGTGGCTTTGAGGGCTTGATAGACCTTCCTCTTTTTTAACAGATTTTCTGGAACCAAAGGGATTTTTCTTCGCTCTTGCTCTGCCATCTTTCTAGTGGTGCAGCTACTGTCATGTGCAACCCCACCCTCTTATTTATTTTTTGAGACGGAGTCTCGCTCTGTTGCCCACGCTGGAGTGCAGTGGTGCAATCTTGTCTCACTGCAACCTCTGCCTCTCAGGTTCAGGGGATTTTTGTGCCTCAGTCTCCTGAGTAGCTGGGATTACAGGCATGCGCCACCATGCCTGGCTAATTTTTATATTTTTAGTAGAGATGGGATTTCACCATGTTGGCCAAGTTGGCCTTGAACTCCTGATCTCAGGTGATCCACCTGCCTCAGCCTCCCAAAGTGCTCGGATTACAGGCATGAGCCACCATGCCAGGCCAAAGAGGGATGCTTCTGGTTTCCACTTAAACTCAACCTGCTTTGTTGTCCATGTCGGGGATCACACAGTAAGGGGTAAAATTGTGTATTCTTCCATCCTTTGCCCTTGAGAACTAAAAACTTTATGTTAAAAGTAAACCAGGCTGGGCGCGGTGGCTCACGCCTATAATCCCAGCACTTTGGGAGGCCAAGGTGGGTGGATCACGAGGTCAGGAGATCGAGACCATCCTGGCTAACACGATGAAACCCCGTCTCTACTAAAAATACAAAAAATTAGCCGGGCGTGGTGGTGGGGGCCTGTAGTCCCAGCTACTCGGGAGGCTGAGGCAGTAGAATGACGTGAAACCGGGAGGCGGAGCTTGCAGTGAGCTGAGATCCGGCCACTGCACTCCAGCCTGGGTGACAGCGAGACTCCGTCTCAAAAAAAAAAAAAAAAAAAAAGTAAACCAGAGGCCACGCGCGGTGCCTCACACCTGTAATCCCTACACTTTGGGAGGCTGAGGCGGGTGGATCACCTAAGGTCAGGAGTTGGAGTTCAGCCTGGCCAACATGATGAAACTCCATTTCTACTAAAAATACAAAAAATTAGCTGGGTGTGGTGGCATGCACCTGTAATCCCAGGTACTCAGGAGGCTGAGGCAAGAGAATCACTTGAACCCAGGAGGCGGAGGTTGCAGTGAGCTAACATCATGCCACTGCACTCCAACCTGGGCCACAAGAGCAAAATTCCATCTCAAAAAATAAAAATATGTAAAAAAAATGGAAAGGTAAACCATATAGAGGGCCAGGCAGGGTGGCTCATGCCTGTAATCCCAGCACTTTGGGCAGTGGAAGCAGGCGGATCACATGAGGCCAGAAGTTCAAAACCAGCCTGGCCAGCATGGTGAAACCCCATCTCTACTATAATAAAAATACAAAAATTAGCCAGGCATAGTGGTGTGCTTCTGTAATTCCAGCTACTCATGAGGCTGAGACAGGAGAATCACTTGAATCCGGGAGGTGGAGTTTGCAGTGAGCTGAGATCGCACCACTGCACTCCAGCCTGGGTAACAGAGCAAGACCCTGTCTCAAAAGAAAAAAATTTAAAACAAAAAGAAAATCTCTTTACATTTGTGCAAAAGCTCTATACTCTGAGATTTGACTTCTCTTAAAGAAGGGATTTGGAGTTTACCTAATACCCGATAATAATGTAATTAGTCCTGAAAAAAAAAAAAAAAGTTGCGGGTAGGGGCGGTGCAGGCTGGGCGCAGTGGCTCACACCTGTAATCCCAGCACTTTGGGAAGCCAAGACAGGTGGATCACGAGGTCAGGGGTTCAAGACCAGCCTGGCCAAGATGGTGAAACCCCATCTCTACTAAAAATACAAAAAATTAGCCAGGCGTGGTGACAGGTGCCTGTAATCCCAGCTACTCGGAAGGCTGAGGCAGAGAATGGCTTGAACCCAGGAGGTGGAGGTTGCACTGAGCTGAGATCATGCCACTGCACTCCAGCCTGAATGACAGAGCGAGACTCAGTCTCAAAAAAAAAGAAAAAAAAAAAAAAAAAAGGAAGGGCAGCTCTGCCCTCTTCTACTTCGCTACACCCACAGCCCTCCACTCTGGGAGCCACACCCTTGCCCCACCCCACATTTGCATGGGTAATTTATTTAGGTTCCAACCTGAAAGCCACATTTTCTGAAAGATCTTCAGAACTGGCTCAGAAAATCTGAGCATGTTATCACCAGCAACATTGTTCTTAGTCGTTACTTTGCTCTTTTATTTGTTCTAATTTCATGATCTACATTATCTGTTTTATGTTTGTTGTCTGAAGGATGTGGGGAAAAGAAAGAGAGATCAGCCTGTTACTGTGTCTATATAGAAAGAAGTAGACATAAGAGATTCCATTTTGTTCTGTATTTGAGATGCTCTTAATCTGTGACCCTACCCCCAACCTTGTCCTTGCAAGAGACATGTGCTGCGGTGACTCAAGGTTTAATGGATTTTGGGCTGTGCAAAATGTGTCTTTGTTAAACAAGTGCCTGAAGGCAGCTTGCTGGTTAAAAGTCATCACCATTCTCTTAATTTCAACTACCCAGGGACACGTACACGGCCAAAGGTCGCAGGGACCTCTGCCTAGGAAAGCTAGGTATTGTCCAAGGTTTCTCCCCATGTGATAGGCTGAAACAATGCTGCTAAAAGGTTTATGGAGATGTTTGCATATGCATCTCAAGGCACAGCATTTTCCTTTAAACTTATTCATGTCACAGAGGTTTTTGTTCATATGTCTTACTACTGATTTCCTCCCTACAATGATCCTATTGTCCTGCCACTCCCTTATCTTTAAGATGGTAAAGATAATTATCAATAAATACTAAGGGAACTCAGAGACCGGTGCCGGTGTGGGTCCTCTGTAAGCTGAGCGCTGGTCCCCTGGGCCCACTTTTTCTTTCTCTATACTTTGTCTCTGTGTCTCATTTCTTTTCTCAAGTCTCTTGTTCCACCTAATGAGAAACACCCACAGGTGTGGAGGGGCAGGCCACCCCTTCAAAGGAGCTTTGATCCCAAGTCTTGGTCTATGAGTTATGACATCTGCATTGTTTCTCGGTTTCTTCACCTGTGTTTTTCTATTTTAGCAAGCTCCTTGTTATCTGCATATAAACAAGAATCTGTTTGGAAAAATAGATGTGAAGAAGTCAAGAAAAATATGTTTACTATCTTTTGTTTTTGTTTTGAGACATAGTCTCTCTCTGTCACACAGGCTACAGGGCAGTGGTGTGATCCCCGCTCACTGCATCCTCCATCTCCCAGGTTCAAGCAATTATCCTGCCTCAGTCTCCCAAGTCGCTGGGATTACAGGCACGAGCCACTGTGCCTGACTAATTTTTGTATTTTTAGTAGAGATGGGGTTTCACCATGTTGGCCAGGCTGATCTTGAACTCCTGGCCTCAAGTGATCTGCCCACCTCAGTCTCCCTAAGTGCTGAGATTACAGGCGTGAGCCACCGTGCCCAGCCTGTTTACTGTGCTATAATAATTATTTGCTGTTTATCTAAAATTTAAATAAGGACCCAAAAGTTAGGTGTATATTTTCATTTGTTTTTTGTTTGTTTTTGTTTTGTTTTGTTTTGTTTTGAAATAGTCTCGCTCTGTTGCCCAGGCTGGAGTGCAGTAGCCAGATCTCAGCTCACTGCAAGCTGCGCCTCCCGGGTTTATGCCATTCTCCTGCCTCAGCCTCCCGAGTAGATGGGACTACAGGCGCCTGCCACCTCGCCTGGCTAGTTTTTTTGTATTTTTTAGTAGAGACAGGGTTTCACCGTGTTAGCCAGGATGGTCTCGATCTCCTGACCTCGTGATCCGCCCATCTTGGCCTCCCAAAGTGCTGGGATTACAGGCTTGAGGCACCACGCCTGGCCTGGTTTTGTTTTGTTTTTTTTGAGACAGTCTCACTCTGTTGCCCAGGCTAGAGGGCAATGGTGCAATCACCACTCACTGCAACCTCTGCCTCCCAGGTTCAAGTGATTCTTGTGCCTCAGCCTCCCGAGTAGCTGGGATTACGGGTGCCTACCACCAGCCCAGCTAATTTTTGTATTTTTAGTAGAGATGGGGTTTCACCATGTTGGCCAGGCTGGTCTTGAACTCCTGACCTCAAGTGATCCACCTGCTTTAGCCTCCCAAAGTGCTGAGATGACAGGCATGAGCCACCTCACCTGGCAATTTCATCTGTTTAAAAATTTGTATAAGGAAGAGTTAGACTCCTAAGGGATGGGGCCATCCACAGCCTACTCTTGGGCACACACAGAGTTGCCAGATTTAAAAAGTAAAAATACAGGACACCCTAGTTCAATTCAAATTTCAGATAAACAACAAATAATCTTTTTTGGTGTCTGGCCTACATGGTATTTGGCACGTAGGATGATACAAGTCTGAATCTCATCTGCAGGATTACTGATTTTGTGCCTTTAGGAAAATTACTTGGCTTTTTTAAATCTCAGGTTTTTTGTCTTTAAAATTTTGAATAATAATAATATTAATAAATATTTTTGAGACCAGGCATGGAGGCTCACGCCTACAATCTCAACACTTTGGAAGGCTGAGGCAGAAAGATCTCTTGAGTCTTGGAGTTCAAGACCAGCCTGGGGCAACAAAGTGAGGCTCCCATCTCTGGTTTTTTTTTTAGACTGAGTCTCACTCTGTCACCCAGGCTGGAGTGCAATGGCACGATATCGGCTCATTGCAACCTCTGCCTCCCGGGTTCAAGCGATTCTCCTGCCTCAGCCTCCTAAGTAGCTGGGACTATAGGCATCTGCCACCACGCCTGGCTAATTTTTGTATTTTTAGTAGAGACGGGGTTTCACCGTGTTGGCCAGGCTGTTCCCAAACCCATGACCTCAAGTGATGCACCTGCTTCGGCCTCCCAAAGTGCCGGTATTACAGGTGTGGGCCACCACACCCGACCCCTGTCTCTAAAAATACATACATACAAACAAACGTACATAAACTCTTTCAAGGACTTAGTGAACATTGACTAAGAGTTCGAGGGCCATTGTAGATCCTAAATAAACACTGAGTAAAATGGAAGGAGCACGTAACCAAGCCAAGTCAGTGCCTTGAACCTTGAAAAACTAGTGGAAGGAGCTCATCCCTAGAGGGAGCACACTCTAGGCAAGAGAGGAAGCATCTTGAGCAATGACGTCAAAATGTGAGGGAAACAGGCCATGGGCCAGACAGAATGAGCCACCGAGTAGGGCCAGCTCGTGAAATGTCAGGATGTGGCATGCAAAGCCATTGCAACATCTTTGAGGGCCAAAGCAAGGGGCGGTTCCCAGAAAATATGGCACTTAGAAGGGACCATGTCATTTAAATCCACAAGATACTGTCCATTTTGTTTTACATCTGGGGCTGGTCATTTTTAGTATTTGAAACCTTCTGTCTCCTATTGAGAGCATCCCTCTCCTTTTAAAACTTTTTTTAAATAATTTTTTTTTTCTTTAGAGATGGGGTCTCACTATGTTGCCCAGGCTGGTCTTGAACTCCTAGCCTCAAGCAATCCTCCTGCCTCTGCCTCCCAAAGTGCTGGGATTACAGCCATGAGTCACCATGCCCAGCCTGCATCCTTCTCTTAATATCAAGTCACTTTTTCATTGAGATGGAGTTTCGCTCTTGTCACCTAGGCTGGAGAGCAATAGCTCTCTGTTCTTGGCTCACTGCAACCTCCACCCTCCAGGGGTCAAGCAATTCTCCTGCCTCAGGCTCCCAAGTAGCTGGGATTACAGGTATGCATCACCATGCCTAGCTAATTTTTGTATTTTTGGTAGAGATGAGTTTCACCATGTTGGCTAGGCTGGTCTCGAACTTCTGACCTCAAGTAATTGGCCCTCCTTGGCCTCTCAAAGTGCTGGGATTACAGGTGTGAGCCACTGGGCCCAGCCTGAACTAGCTTCTTTTGTCTGTGAAAGAAAACAATAGACACTTAGAAATCTCCCATACAGGCAAGGTGTGGTGGGCTCATGCCTGTAATCTCAGCACTTTGGGAGGCAGAGCAGGAGGATTTCTTGAGGCCAGGAGTTCAAGACAAACCTGGGCAATATAGCAAGACCTCAACTCTATACTTTTTTTTTTTTTTTTTAAATTCGCTGGGCATAGTTGCACACACTTGTAGTCCTAGCTATTCAGGAGGCTGAGGTGGGAGAATCACCTGAGTCCAGGAAGCTGAGGCTGCAGTAAGCTATGATTGTGCCACTGCATTCCAGCCTGGATAACAAAGTGAGACCCTGTCTCTAAAAAGAATAATAATAGGGGCCAGGCGCGGTGGCTCAAGCCTGTAATCCCAGCACTTTGGGAGGCCGAGACGGGTGGATCACGAGGTCAGGAGATCGAGACCATCCTGGCTAACACGGTGAAACCCCGTCTCTACTAAAAAATACAAAAAACTAGCCGGGCGAGGTGGCGGGTGCCTGTAGTCCCAGCTACTCGGGAGGCTGAGGCAGGAGAATGGCGTGAACCTGGAAGGCAGAGCTTGCAGTGAGCCGAGATTGCACCACTGCACTCCAGCCTGGGTGACAGAGCGAGACTCTGTCTCAAAAAAGAAATAAAAAATAAAATAATAATAATAATAATAAACAAAAAATTTAAAAACTTGGCCAAGTGCAGTGGCTCATGCCTGTAATCCTAGCACTTTGGTGGGCGGATTGCCTGAGCTCAGGAGTTTGAGACTAGCCTGGCCAACATGGCGAAACCCTGTCTCTACTAAAAATACAAAAAATTAGCTGAGTGTGGTGGTGCATGCGTGTAATCCCAGCTACTCAGGAGGCTGAGGCATGAGAATCACTTGAATCCAGGAAGCAGAGGTTGCAGTGAGCCAAGATTGTGCCACTGCACTCCAAACTGGGCGACAGAGTGAGACTCTGGCTCTAAAAAAAATTTTTAATAAAAAAAATAAAAAATAAAAACCCTCTCGCCAGGTGCAGTGGCTCATGCCTGTAATCCTGGCACTTTGGGAGGCCAAGGTGGGAGAATCACTTGAGTCCAGGAGTTCAAGACCAGCCTGGGCACATGGCAAAACCTTGTCTCTACAAAAAAAAAAAAAAAAAAAAAAAAAAAGTTAGCTGGGCGTTGTGGTATGCACCTGTAGTCCCAGCACGGAGCTGTGATCCCACCACTGCACTGCAGCCTGGGTGACAGTGTGAGACCCTATCTCAAAAAAGAAAAAAAAAAGATGAAATACAATATAGCCAACATAACTGACACATCAACTTATAAAAAAACACCTACAGCTGGGTGCGGTGGCTCACGCCTGTAATCCCAGCACTTTAGGAGGCCAAGGCAGGTGGATCATGAGGTCTGGAGATTGAGACCATCCTGGCTAACACAGTGAAACCCCATGTCTACTAAAAAATACAAAAAATTAGTTAGGCATGGTAGTGGGCACCTGTAGTCCCAGCTACTTAGCAGGCTGAGGCAGGAGAATGGCGTGAACCCAGGAGGCAGACCTTGCAGTGAACCATGATCACGCCACTGCACTCCAGCCTGGGCAACAGAGTGAGACTCCATGTCAAACAAACAAACAAACTAACAAAAAAACAAAAACACCTACATAAAAGACCCTCCCGTATGTAGTTTAGCAGCAAAGGAAAGGTGAGGGGATATTGAAGATACTTGTGAGACTAAGAAGGCCTTTTGAGTTGTGAAGAACTCTGCCTGTATTAACTCCTCCAGGCAAGGGCTTGGCAGTACAGAAGTCGGCAAGCCCAGTAGATTTGGCAATGCTTTTCTTCTGATCTCATGCGGGACCAAAACAACAACACAAAGACTCTTTTTTTCTTCCTTTCTTTCCTTCTTTTCTTTTCTTTTCTTTTTTTTCTCCTTTCCTTTCCTTTCCTTTCTCTCTCTCTCTCTCCTTATCTCTCTTTTTTTTTTCTTTTTCTTTTTTTTTTTTTTTTTTTTGACAGAGTCTAGCTCTGTCGCCCAGGCTGGAGTGCAGTGGCGCAATCTCAGCTCACTGCAACCTCCACCTTCCAGGTTAAAGTGATTCTACTGCCTCAGCTTCCAAGTAGCTGAGATTACAGGCACATGCCACCATGCCCGGTTATTTTTTGTATTTTTAGTGGAGATGGGGTTTTGCCATGTTGGCCAGGCTAGTCTCGAACTCCTGACCTCAGGTGATCCACCTGCCTCGGCCTCCCAAAGTGCTGGGATTACAGGTATGAGCCACTGTGTCCAGCCCTAAAAGACTCTTTCTATTGTGATTTATTCCCCAGGATATCTTGATAGAACTATTACTGTAAACCTAGAACAGAGGTCAGCAATCTTTTTCTGTAAAAGGTCAGATAGTAAATATCTTAGGCTTTGCAGATTTTTATGGTCTCTGTGGCAGCTACTCAACGCTATCACTGTAGCACAAAAGCAGCCAGAGACAATAGTTACCCAGTGGGTCTGGCTACATTCCAGTAATACTTTATTTATAAAAATAGACCCCAAGGCAAATGGCCCGTAGGCAGTAGTTTGCTGACCTCCAGTCTAGGCACTGAAGTGAATCTGGGGCCGGCTGTAGATCCCATGTTAGCAGTGACATAAGCAGCTCGCCCCCATTTATTTTAGGGGGTGGGGAGAGAGTGACTAATACATTGCAACAAGCCAACTGCCCGCAAAAAAAATACTGGCTTCCCAGCTTGACCCAATGACTAAAAACAGCCACTCACACCACCGAAATTCAATATAAGTAGTTCTGTTTTTTCCCTCTGAAGTTGACACTGCAGGTGCTCTAATTTATCACAAAGTATTAATTAACTACGTAAGATGTACTTAGCATTTCTGGGAGCCATGAGGAATGAAAAAACATGTCACAGCCCATGTTCTTAAGCAGTTTCCTTGGTGTTACTATGGTGCTAAGACACAGACACACAATCACAGCACTTTCAAACACCCACGGAGAGATTATTCAGTAAATGTGCGTGAGAAATTGGTTAGGCATTTGGAAAAAGATGAAACCTGGTTGGGAGGCTGAGGTGGGTGGATCACATCAGGAGTTCAAGACCAGCCTGGCCAACATGGCAAAACCCCGTCTCTACTAAAAATACAAAAATTAGCCAGGTGTGGTGGCGCATGCCTGTAATCCCAGCTACTCAGGAGACTGAGGCAGGAGAATTGCTTAAGCCCAGGAGGCAAAAGGCTACAGTGAGCCGAAACGTGCCACTGCACTCCAG
Organism: Macaca nemestrina; assembly: GCF_043159975.1. Taxonomy (NCBI): domain Eukaryota; kingdom Metazoa; phylum Chordata; class Mammalia; order Primates; family Cercopithecidae; genus Macaca; species Macaca nemestrina. The sequence goes on along the minus strand of NC_092125.1, from coordinate 7,182,961 downwards.
CCTGGGCGACAGAGTGAGACTCCGTCTCCAAAAAAAGTAAAATAAAATAAAAACAACTATGTGAGAAAATTTGTATAAACAAGATCAAAATAAATGGAGCAATTCTTTTTAATATATATGACGCATAATGAGTTAATCAACTACAACAATCAATAGAAAATTATGAAAAGCCTAAAGAAAAGTGATACTTCACAGAAGTACAAATCACTGATTAATTTTAAGTACCTGAGTAGATGCTTTAAAAAAAAAAAAAAAATCCAGACTAAAAACAATTGAAAAAATCCATCCCTTATGGACAGATGAGCATGTGTCGGGGTTTTGGGTCACGTGCTCTCTGGCCACTCCTTCCGAGCCTGCTCCCCCCTGGAACCCAGCCACCTGCAGGGAGTCACTCCAGTCTTCAATCCCAGCCAGCACCAGCCTTGAGTCGTCCCAGCCCAGGGGCTGGACTTGCGAATGAAGAAGCCTCTGGATGATGTCAGCTCCCAGCCATTTTTATTTGTTTGTTTGTTTGTTTGTTTGTTTTTGAGATAGAGTCTCGCTCTGTCGCCCAGGCTGGAGTGCAGTGGCCGGATCTCGGCTCACTGCAAGCTCCGCCTCCCAGGTTCCCGCCATTCTCCTGCCTCAGCCTCCCGAGTAGCTGGGACTACAGGCGCCGCCACCGCGCCCGGCTAGTTTTTTGTATTTTTTAGTAGAGACGGGGTTTCACCGTGTTAGCCAGGATGGTCTCGATCTCCTGACCTCGTGATCCGCCCGTCTCGGCCTCCCAAAGTGCTGGGATGACAGGCGTGAGCCACCGCGCCCGGCCGCCATTTTTTTTTTAAACATCTCACTCTGTCGCCCAGGCTGGCGTTCAATGGCGCGATCTTGGCTCACCGCAACCTCCACCTCCCGGGTTCAGGCAATTCTCCTGCCTCAGCCTCCCGAGTAGCTGAGAATACAGGCACATGCCACCATGCCAGGCTAATATTTTGTATTTTTAGTAGAGACGGGGTTTCACCGTGTTGGCCAGGATGGTCTCGATCTCCTGACCTCATGATCCACCCGCCTCGGCCTCCCAAAGTGTTGGGATTACAGGCATGAGCTACTGTGCCCAGCAGCTCCCAGTCATTTAAGTTACTCCCCAACCTTCAGGTCTTTCCAGCTGAGTCCCCAGGCACCGTGGAGCATAGAGAAGCTGCGCCCTGTAGGCTTTCTGAAGTCCCCTTATCCATCGACACCATGAGCATAAAACATGGGTGGTTGTTTTATGCAGAGTTTTTACTGGTTACTAAACAATGCCCACCCTCAACAAGGCAGCCGAAGTCATCCTTCACCTCTCTGATGAATGTAGGAGGGGGAGCCACATCAGGAAGGATCTTGGAGGGCAAAGAGAACTTGAGAGCTCACCCAGATGCATATCCAGGGGAGGACCTTGCATCTGCAGCATGGTGACAACCTACACTGCTGTGATCCAGGAAAGACCAAGGAAGTGGAGAAGGCTGGGAGCAGGAGAAGCAGCACTGGGCATAGGCAGTTAGGTGAGTGTCCAAGGCCAAAGATGGCTTCTCCAGTTCAAAGTCCACTTTAGAATGGCTCACACCTGTAATCCCAGCACTTTGGGAGGCCGAGGCGGGTGGATCACTTGAGGCCAGGAGTTCGAGACCAGCCTGTCCAACACGGTGAAACCCCATCTCTGCTAAAAATGCAAAAATTAGCCAGGCATGGTGGTGGGTGTCTGTAGTCCTAGCTACTCAGGAGGCTGAGGCAGGAGAATCACTTGAACCTGGGAGGTGGAAGTTGCAGTGAGCTGAGATCAAGCTGCTGTACTCCCGCCTGGGAAACAGAACAAGGCTCCACCTCAAAAAAAAAAAAAAAAAAGAATTTCACTCCAGAAAGTAGATTTATTTGGGAAGAATATTCATTGATCCAGGCTAAACAATAAGAGTATGTCCGGAGAAGGAACCGAGGAGTCAGGGTTTTTACTTGGCATATGGCACAGATGACTTGAAGGACATATTAGAGGAACTGACTAGAGCAGACAAGCCAGGGAGGGTAAGGACAGCCACAGGCAGGAGAGATGGTGAGCAGCCACCTGGGAGTGGGGGAAGTAGCCTGGAAGAGGAAACAGCAGGCCCCAGAGGGAGTGAGCCCAGGAGATCCGCCAGGCCCAGCACTGTTGAGGGACTTTAGGGAGCTCACACCTTCTCTGAGTCCCAGTTTCTAGAACAAATACTCTCTCTTAGCTGGGCACGGTGGCTCACGCCTGTAATCCCAGCACTTTGGGAGGCTGAGGCGGGTAAATCCTTTGAAGCCAGGAGTTCAAGACCAGCCTGGCCAATATGGTGAAACCCCATCTCTACTAAAAATGCAAAAATCAGCCGGGTGTGGTGGTGCACACCTGTAATCCCAGCTACTCGGGAGGTTGAGGCATAAGAATCGCTTGAACCTGGGAGGGTAGAGGTTGCAGTGAACCAACATTACGCCACTGCACTCCAGCCTGGGTGATGGAGCAAGACTCTGCCTCAAAAAACAAAAACAAAAACAGAAACAAAAACAAAAAAACAACTCTCTCTCTCCCATTAGGATGCTTCCTCTTTCTCATGATGCATCTTTTAATAAAAGTCCGAACACCTTAACAAAATTTACAGGGCCCTGAAGACCTGCCTAGTCCTTTCTCCCTGTCACTGGCTGCAGACACCCTGGAATCCTGTTTGTAAAACGCTTAAACAGTAGGACCCTTTTCTCAATCACGCCTTCCTCTGCCTGGTGTGTTCCATCTCCACCATTGGCTCCGTCCCGTCATTCTGGCCCAAGTGAAAATTATTCCCCCTCTGATCACCTGGAAAATGCATTCCATCTGCCAATCACTGAGTTTTTTTCTTCTTTTTTATTGTACTTATAAATATCTGAATGCTTTCTTCCTTCCCTTGCTAGCATTAAACTGGGCTCCATGAGGGCCAGGACCTTGCCTACCTTGTTCAATGAGGTATTTTCAGGACCCAACATAGTGCTAGTAGATAGTCAGTAAATGCTCCTTAAATGTTTGCTGAATATCAATCAAAACTCCTTCCTAGATAAACTCTCATCCACACTTTAAAACCCTGTTCACAAACCCAGGAATTTGAGGCTGCAGTATCTCCTGTGACCATACTCTCCAAGCACTTGTTCTTGTTGTACTGTTGATGAATGAAACACCGTATTTTTTTTGTTGTTTTTGAGACAGGGTCTCATTTTCCCACCCAGGCTGGAGTGCAATGGTGAGATCTCAGCTCACTGCAACCTCTGTCTCTCAGGCTCAAGCAATCCTCCTGCTTCAGCCATGTAGCTGGAACTACAGGTGTGCACACCACCACCCGGGTAATGTTTGTATTTTTTGTAGAAACGGGGTTTTGCCATGTTGCCCAGGCTGGTCTCAAACTCCTGAGCTCAAGCAATCCACCTGCCTCGGCCTCCCAAAATGCTGGGATTACAGGTGTGAGCCACAACGCCCGGCCTTGAAACACCCTATTGTTAATGCATTCATGGAGCTCCACTGTACCTCCTGTTCCCTCTGTAGGTTGTGTTAGTGTCACTCAACACTGTAGCTCAAGGATCCCGTATTTGTCAAGTAAAGTAACTTCCACTTAGATAGGGAGCCCAACAGAGAGCTAGCAGCCTGGCTTATAAAAGTGGCTGCCCAACCTCAAGTCCTGATGAGACAATGTTGTGTGAAAATGGAAAATATTCTTGGCCTTTCTGGGCCTGTTTCCTTATCTGTAAAATGCCCAGGGTCGCTAGTTTGTTGGGTATGCACTGTGAAAATGTATCCACTTGTGACCTGCTGCACCTTAAGTTCTTGTTTCCAAAAGTGACAGGAAGAAGCTCAGCCCCAGGAAAACACAAAAACCAGTTGGATCCAGAGAGGCCTGAGTTGGAGCTGAACTTTGGCGAACTCTCTTCATTACCACACTAAAAATCCCCTCTCTGGCCTGTGTGGTGACTAATGCCTGTGATCCTAGCACTTTAGGAGGCTTAGATGGGCGGATCACTTGAGCCTAGGAGTTTGAGACCAGCCTGGGTAACATAGCAAGACCCCGTATCAACAAAAAATTTGAAAAATTGACTGGGCGTGGTGGTGCACACCCCCATAGTCCCAGCCACTCTGGAGGCTGAGGCAGGAGAATTGCTTGAGCCGGGAGGTGGAGTTGCAGGGAGCTGCGATTGCACTACTGCACTCCAGCCTGGGAGACAGAGTGAGACCTTATCTCAAAAACAAAACAAAAAAAGTTTCAGTCATCTCTGATGGTGTCATCAAGGTGTTCAACGACCTGAAGGTGTGTAAGTCTTTGACGCCAGAGAAAGTGAAGAAGCACAGGAAGGCGGTGCTCTTCTGCCTGAGTGAGGACAAGAAGAACATCATCCTGGGGGAAGGCAATGAGACCCTGGCGGGTGACGTGGGACAGACCATCCATGACCCCTACACCACCTTTGTCGAGATGCTGCCAGATAAGAACTGCCGCTATGCTCTCTATGCCACAATCTACGAGACAAAGAGAGCAAGGAGGAGGACCTGGTGTCTATCTTCTGGGCCCCTGAACCTGCACCCCTTATAAGCAAAATGATCTAAGCCAGCTCCAAAAATGCCATCAAGAAGAAGCTGACAGGGAGCAAGCATGAATTACAAGCAAACTGCTTCGAGGAGGTCAAGGACTGCTGCACCCTGGCAGAGAAGCTGGGGGGCATTGCCTTCATCCCCCTGGAGGGTAAGCCTTTGTCAGCTCTTTCTGGCTCCCTGCCTGGAGCATCTGGCAGCCCCACCCCTGCCCTCAGGGGTTGCAGGCTGCCCCCTTCCTGCCAGACCAGAGGGGCTGGGGGGACCCCAGTAGGGGGAGGGCAATCCCTTCACCCCAGTTGCCAAACAGATCCCCCACCCCTGGGTTTTCCTCCTCCCTCCATCCCTGAGGGTTCTGGCCTTCCCAAACTGCTTTGGATCTTCTGATTCCTCTTGGGTCAAAGCAGATCAAGTTACCCCAGGCACCCCAGTTGTGAGGGAGACTGTAGTTTTTTTTAACAACACCCCCACTCCCCACCTGTTTCTCCCCCTTCCCATGCTGTCAACTTTTTTTTTTTTTTTTTTTTTTTTTTTTTTTTTTGAGACAGATTCTCACTCTGTTGCCCAGGCTGGAGTGCAGTGGCACAATCACAGCTCACTGCAACCTCCACCTCCTGGATTCAAGCAATTTTCCTGCTTCAACCTCTCCAATAGCTGGGACTACAGGTGTGCACTGCCATACCCGGCTAATTTTTTGTATTTAGGTAGAGATGGGGTTTCACCGTGTTGTCCAGGCTGGTCTCGAACTCCTGAGTTCAGGCAATCTGCCCACCTCAGCCTCCCAGAGTGCTGGGATTACAGGCGTGAACCACCACGCCCAGCCTCATGCTGCCAACTTCTGTGTTTTTTGCTTTTTTTTTGTTGAGATGGAGTCTCACTGTGTCGCCCAGGCTGGAGTGCAGTGGTGCGATCTCGGCTCACTGCAAGCTCCGCCTCCTGGGTTCACACCATTCTCCTGCCTCAGCCTCCTGAGTAGCTGGGACTAGAGGCGCCTGCCACCACGCCCGGCTAATTTTTTGTATTTTTAGTAGAGACGGGGTTTCACCGTGTTAGCCAGGATGGTCTCGATCTCCTGACCTCGTGATCTGCCCGTCTTGGCCTCCCAAAGTGCTGGGATTACAGGCGTGAGCCACCGCACCCAGCCTTTGCTGCCAACTTCTAACCACAATAGTGACTCTGTGCTTGCCTAGTTCTGTGTATAAATGGAATGTTGTGGAGATGACCCCTCCCTGTGCCAGCTGGTTCCTCTCGCTTTTCCCCTGGTCACAGCCATTCATGGAAGCAGAACCAGTAATAAACCTACCATTTAAGTCCGGGCGTGGTGGCTCACGCCTGTAATCCCAGCACTTTGAGAGGCCGAGGCGGGCAGATCACGAGGTCAGGAGATCAAGACCATCCTGGCTACGGTGAAACCCCTTCTCTATTAAAAAAAAAAAAAAAAAAAAAAAAAGCAAAAAATTAGCCAGGTGTGGTGGTAGGCGCCTATAGTCCCAGCTACTCGGGAGGCTAAGGCAGGAGAATGGCATGAACCCGGGAGGCAGAGCTTGCAGTGAGTGGAGACCGTGCCACTGCTCTTCAGCCTGGGCAACAGAGCGAGACTCTGTCTCAAAAAAAAAAAAAAAAAAAAAAAAAAAAAAAGGCCGGGCACAGTGGCTCACACCTGTAATCCCAATACTTTGGGAGGCCGAGGTGGGCAGATCACCCGAGGTCAGGAGTTCAAGATCAGCCTGTCCAACTGTCCAACCTGGAGAAACTACTAAAAATACAAAATCTCTACTAAAAATACAAAATTAGCTGGGCGTGGTGGTGCATGCCTGTAATCCCAGCTACTCGGGAGGCTGAGGCAGGGGAATCTCTTGAACCCAGGAGGCAGAGGTTGCAGTGAGCTGAGATAGCACCACGGCACCCCAGCCTGGGTGACAGAGCAAGACTGTCTCAAACAAACCAACAAAAAAGACAATAATAGAAAGGCTCATTAATGGTGAAAAACAAACCCCCTCCTAGGGGGCTTATTCACAATTTTCTACACATGCGACCTATGTAGAAGCATGCCCAGTGACTGTGCCTGCACTCCTTGACTCTACCTCTGCACACAATGACTCAGCTAACCAACACAATAAATGCCCTGCGTTCACTTTTGTTCAGGGAGGCACTGCTTTGGGAACTATCCCCAGTATCCTCCTTACTTGTTAGAATTAATAAAATCCCCTTTTAAATTCCTCCTTGGGTCATTGGACCGTCACCCACCAAGCGATCAAACCCACCCATTGTGTGGGTTAACTGTAACAATAGTTAGCCATAGAGAGTTGTGATAAGAAGCCAAATAATAAAGCTCCTTTAAAATAAAGAATATTTATTTTAGAATACAGCTTGGCACATAGTAAATATGCACATGGTTTAAATGACTTTATGTTGAGAAGTTACAGCTTTGGCATAAATATGTATGGTATAGAAGGACAAAAAGAGAATGACAGAAAATAACCAAATAGAGTGAATGCTGGGGAAATCGAATAATTTCTCTAATGACACGGATATGGGCACCTCCAGATGAGCTTACCATGGTTCACGCTGGCTTCACTGGGTTCCATAGAGACAGCCTACAGGCCAGAGGTTCTCTAGGACCGAGCCCTAGATGGGACACCTGCCCACAGGCAGGGAGTGAAACCCACTCCTCAATGGCCCTCCCACATATACCACAGAAGACACTTAAAATATTGTCTCCAGCTCATCACACAACACCATCACACAAGCCAACCATTTCTTATTGAGAATATGGTTATATAGCTGGATGTGGTGGCTCATGCCTGTAATCCCAGCACTTTGGGAGGCTGAGGTGGGTGGATCACCTGAGGTCAGGAGTTGGAGACCAGCCTGGCCAACATGGTAAAACCCCATCTCTACTAAAAATACAAAAATTAGCCTGGTGTGGTGGTACATGCTTGTAATAACAGCCACTCAGGCAGTGGAGGCAGAAGAATCACTTGAACCCGGGAGGCAGAGGTTGCAGTGAGCCAAGATCATGCCACTGCACTCCAGCCTGGGCAATAGAGCAAGACCTTGCCTGAAAAAATAAAAAAAAAAAGGTGATAATTACATAACTTTCAAGAGCAGCCCACATTTTTCTTAGAACACAAGAGCATGGAGCACAAAAAGTAAACTAGGAAGAGCCACCACTCTGCTGACACTGGTTGGAGCTGATCACCCCAGGCATCCCTGCTTCTCAGACTCCTCCAGCGTACACACAGGAGAAAACCAATCCCTTCTGCCAGTGTCTGACATGTCTGTCAGAGCACACATCCTTCCCGATGTGGGCAAGGCTGCTCCCATCCCTGGGGGCTGCTGACTCCAGGCAGCCAAACGTCTCCTGGGAGGCGTAGGTCATGTACACGAAGCCATCCTCATCCTTGTAGTCTCTGTAGATCTCTGCCATGGTTACGCTCGTGCTGACCAGGCTCTTGTTGTTCACCAGCAAGTAAAAGGCTTCCGTGGCTCTCAGGACCATGCGGCTCCTGGGATGGGCAGGAGGGTGGTGAGGGGGTGACCTGCGAGACAGCCCAGGGATCTGCAGCCTTGTGACACTCAAGAAGACTGAATTGCTCCCTCCTTCTTCCCTGAGATTTAACTATAAGCTTCCCATTTGGGTCAAAAGGGTGAGGCCATTCCATGGATGAAATATGAGAACACAAACAGGACGAGGAAACATGACAACACAAAAATGCTAAGCAAATAACTTCTGTTTGTTATGAAATTCAATCTATTGGGCTGGGTGCAGTGGCTCACGCCTATAATCCCAGCACTTTGGGAGGTCGAGGCGGGCAGATCACGAGGTCAAGAGATAGAGGCCATCCTGGCCAACATGGTAAAATCCAGTCTGTACTAAAAATACAAAAATTTGCTGGGCATGGTGGCGTGCACCTGTAGTCTCAGCCACTAGGGAGGCTGAGGCAGGAGAACCGGGAGGCGGAGATTGCACCACTGCACTCCAGCCTGGTGACAGAGCAAGACTGCATCTCAAAAAAAAAAAAAAAAAAAAAAAGAAAGAAAGAAAGAAAGAAAGAAAGAAAAGAAATTAAAGCTATTTCCCTAGAGGTACAAAGGTGATGCACAGTCTCTCTGACATTTCACTTTTTTTTTTTTTTTTTTTTTGATTCCCCTGCCTCAGCCTCCCAAGTAGCTGGCACGCAACACCACAGCTGGGTAATTTTTGTATTTTTAGTAGAGACGGGGTTTTGCCATGTTGGCCAGGCTGGTCTTGAACTCCTGACCTCAGGTAATCCACCTGCCTTGGCCTCCCAAATTGCTGGTATTACAGTGTGAGCCATCGTGCTCAGCCCTAATCCTAACTTTCATTCTCCCTTGGCCACCTTCCATTCACACTGAACTGACCTTAACATGTAAGCTTGCCTAGAGAGAGGAAATCAGAATGCTCTTAAACAATTCAGTAAAACAAAATAAAAAGAGGCCTGGGCAACATGGTGAGATCCGCATCTCTACAAAACATTTTTAAAATTAGCCAGGCACAGTGGTGCTTGCCTGTAGTCCCAGCTACTCAGGAGGCTGAGATGGGAGGATCACCTGAGCCCAGGAGGTCAAGGCTGCAGTAAACTAGGATCACGCCACTGCACTCCAGCCTGGGCGAAAGAGCTAAATAAAGCAAAATAAAAAGACACTCATTCATCGTGTGTTCTCAAAGAAACAGGCTGCAACAGCGACGCAGTTTCCCAGCCCTTTTCAACCCTGTTGAAAACTTACTCATCGGGTCTATTTACTTTACTCCCAGATCATTTTTTACTGAATCCATGTGTCAAGTGACATCCTTTAAGCTTCAAGAATAGCTGCCTGTTCTTTGCTGTACCTCTGGCTTAACCAAGGGAGGAGTGTGTTTGTTCTGAACAGGGAACGTTTCTTTCGGGGAAAAGTCCCCACCCCCAGGCGCACATACACTTGGAAAAGGTACTGTTCTCTGCAAGGGACGCGCAGACTCCGTTTCAGACAGGATCTGAAACAAAGGATCTGCTGGACTAGCTTGAGAGCCAAGACTACTTTAGGAAATTCTTAGAAATGTTGGCAGCTCTTTTTTGTTGTTGTTGTTGTCTGAGAGATTCTCCTTACCTATTTAAAATGGAGTAATTCTTTTTTTTTTTTTTTTTTTTTTGAGACAGAGTTTCACTCTTGTCGCCCAGGCCAGACTGCAGTGGCACGATCTCGGCTCACTGGGACCTCTGCCTCCCAGGTTCAAGCGATTCTCCTGCCTCAGCCTCCCAAGTAGCTGGGATTACAGGCACCTGCCACCACCACGCCCGGCTAATTTTCGTATATTTAGTAGAGACGGGGTTTCACCACGTTGCCCAGGCTGGTCTCGAACCCCTAACCTCAGGCAATCCACCTGCCTCAGCCTTCCTAAGTGCTGGGATTACAGGCGTGAGCCACTGCGCCCGGATTTAAAATAGAGTCATTCTAAGAGCATCTTTTCAGGGTACTAGTGAATCCAAAAGATGACTTCAGAAAAATCCCTTTCTTCTGCCGCCCCGACATACCCCTATCGCCAGAATAAAACCGTCAGAGGACGAAAGCGAACAGCCCGGCACACCCCGCGCACCTTCCTCCCCGGCGTGCTCTGCGCCACCTACCGGATGATGCTGAGGAACTGGGTCATGGTCAGCTCCTGCGGGACCAGGAACTTGGTTTTGTCCAGCAGGGGCAGGAACGTCTCCCTGGGGTAGCGCTCCACTACCACCTGTCAAGAGTGTCCATCCTTAAGAATGTGACTCAGCGTGAGTCTTAGGAACTTGGAACGGAGAGAGGGAAGCTGTTGGCTGCTCTTGGTTTCCTCAAAGAACAGGCTCGGAACCCCACCCCCACGCCCCCCAGCGGAAGTCCAATGGTGTCTTACCGGGATCTTGTTGGGGAACTTTGCCCGGATTCCAGCAACTTCCTCTTGTCTGATTGCTGTGAATGTTTCAAGCACAAGGGAAGAAGCAAAGATCAAGAGAAGGCCAGATCCTCTCCTCTCTTTCCAGTAACCCAGAAAACTACCCCAAGAAATTTACCCAAGCTCTTCCTCTGCTTGAAAGGTCTGACGCCTGGGATTCTCTGTGGAGGCGGCATTTCACTCAACAGCTGTGTCTGTTTTAAAAAAGAAAAAAAAATGTCCGGCAACCAGGAACCTAACTCATTCGTCCAGCTGCTTCCAAACTGCCTGCAGGAGCTTGAAGGAGGCCCTTATGTAGGGCTGAGTGACATCAGGCCTCTCCTCTCCTCCCCTCTCCCCACTCCCCCTCCCTGGGCAGCAGGAGGTCAGTTCTGATGGAAATGGAATCGCCACCTGCTTGCTGGTCAGAGAAAGCCACTTTGTTCATGACCAGTTCAAGATGTTTCCTTGCAAAAGAAATTAGGGTTTGTAATAAAATCATTGGCTGGGCAGCGGACTGTGGAGAGGTAAAACTGCCTTGTGCTGGGACGTTTTTGTACTTCAGTAGCAAGGGGAGTCCAAGCTGGATCCACCTCAGCCTGAAGTGTGCTGTGTAATTCTCTCAATGGTCCATGCCCTTTTTCACAGAAGGAAACCTATACTAAGAAAGGTGAAGTGATTTGCCCGAGGGCACACAGCTAGTAAGAGAGGGAGTATGGATTAAAACCTAGAGTTGTATGCCGGGTGCAGTGGGCCATACCTGTAATCCCAGCACCTGGGAGGCCGAGGCGGGTGGATCACCTGGCCAACATGCTGAAATCCCATCTTTACTAAAAATACAAAAATTAGCCGGGTGTGGAGGCGGGCACCTGTAATCCCAGCTACTCAGGAGGCTGAGGCAGGAGAATGGCTTGAACCCAGGAGGCAGAGGTTGCAGTGAGCCAAGATCACACCATTGCGCTCCAGCCTGGGCAACAAGAGCGAAACTTCATCTCAAACAAACAAACAAACAAACAAACCCAGAGTTGTTACAAGGAAGTCCAAGTACTTCCAGTGTGCTCCGGTATACTCCAAGTCCAATATACTCTGGTATACTCCAAGTCCAATATACTCCAGTATATTCTGTCACTTAGTTTTCTCTAGGATAAAAGAAGAAAGGAAGGACAATTGTCCCCAAGATCTTGCTTTTGGAGTTAAGAAACTGGGCCTCTGGTCATACATAGGGGAAACCAAACTCTATTTCTCCTATATTCTCACAACACAGATCACTTTTGACACTAGATGTGTGTGTGTGTGGGTTGGGGAGATTCCCTATACACCGAGCAATGAGTCCTGCAGTGGACACCAGCTCGGTCTCCTCCAATCCAGCTCTGACACTGCCTACCTGGAGACAGTGTCAGATCCCACGGGCTGCGGGCTCTGTCCCACAAGACTGTCCCCCATTTGCAATGCCAGTTGCAAGCCCCAAGTTGTGTTTGTTGTTTGTTCATTTTTTTGAAACAGAGTCTTGCTCTGTTGCCCAGGCTGGAGTGTAGTGGCACGATCTCAGCTCACTGCAATCTCTGCCTCCTGAGTTCAAGTGATTTCTCCTAAGTAGCTGGGATTACAGGCACGTGACACCACGCCTGGCTAATTTTTGTATTTTTAGTAGAGAGGGGGTTTCACCATGTTGGCTAGGCTGGTCTCAAACTCCTGACCTGATGATCCTCCTGCCTTGGCCTCCCAAAGAGCTGGGATTACAGGCATGAGCCGCCGTGCCCGGACCCTAGCTTGTTTTCCCCGTGCTTCTGATCTATGGGATATACGTCAGGCTTCCAATAGCCCCCGCCTTGGGTTTCATTAATTGGCTAGAATGACTCACAGAACTCAGGGAAACACATTTACCGGCTTCTTACAGAGGATATCATGAAGGATACAGATGAAGAGATGCATAGGGCGAGGTGTGGGGGAAGGGCATGCCACCCTCCAGGAACCTCCACATGTTCAGCTACCAGAACCTAGGCCTTTTGGGTTTTTATGAAGGCTTCATTATGTAGGCAAGATTGATTAAACCGTTGGCCACTGGTAATCAATTTGACTTGCAACCCCTCTACCCTCCCCAGAGGCTGGAGGTGGGGCTAAAAATTCCAACCCTCTAATCTCACTTTTGTCTTTCTGGCGCCCAGCCCCCATCCAGAAGCCACCCAGGGGCTGCCAGCCATCAGTCCACTGATGAGCTAAAAAAGACACTTACTGCTGGGAGCAGTGGCTCACGCCTGTAATCCCAGCACTTTGGGAGGCCAAGGTGGGTGGATCACTTGAGGTCAGGAGTTTGAGACCAGCTTGGCCAACATGGCGACCCTGTCTCTACTAAAATACAAAAAAATTAGCTGGGCATGGTGGTGGTTGCCTGTAATCCCAACTACTCAGGAGACCGAGGTAGGAGAATCACTTGAACCCGGGAGGCAGAGCTTGCAGTGAGCCGAGTTTGTGCCACTGCATTTCAGCCTGGGCAACGGAGCGAGACTCTGCCTCAGAAAAAAAAAAATAATAAAAATTAAAAAAAAGAGACACCTATCACTTTGAAAATTCCGAGGATTCCACCGGGCACAGTGGCTCACACCTGTAATCCCAGCACTTTAGGAGGCCGAGGTGGGCAGATCACCTGACGTCAGGAGTTCGAGACCCACTTGGCCATCATAGTGAAACCCCTCTCTTCACTAAAAATACAAAAATTTGCCAGGCATGGTGGTGGGTGCCTGTACTCCCAGCTACTCAGGATCCTGAGGCAGGAGAATCACTTGAAGCCAGGAGGCGGAGGTTGAAATAAGCCAAGATTGCACCACTGCACTCCAACCTGGGCAAAAAAGTGAGGCTTCGTCTCAGAAACAAAAAACAGAAACAAACAAAAAAAGAAAATTCCAAGAGTTTTTAGAAGTTGTATGCCAGGAAATTGAATGAAAACTAAACATGTATTTCTCAATATCACAGGGCCTGAGATATTAATCCCTTGCCTGGGATCAAAGGGACTATGAAGGGCAAGACACAGCTCTTCCAGTTCCCGGGGCCGGGGGTTGCTTTGCGGTACTTACGCCCATCCAGGTAGCCTTTCAGACTCTGCACAGCCAAAAGGCTTGCGTTTCCTTTGTCAGCAGTGTATGCCAGGATTTTCTGTAGGCTTTCAGCAGTGAAGAGTCTTAAAGTGAACAAAATGTGACAAAGGAGAAGGAGATAGTACATTTGCTGGGTGAACTGAAGGGCCTGACTCTTGGGGCTTTAGGTCAATGATAAGAAATAGATGTCAAGAGATTAAATGATGGCATCATTCAAGAGATAAGTGGCCTCATCCTCTTTCTCTGTCTTAAAAAAGAAGGCATCCCATCAGGTGTGAATAGTAAGAGCAGGTGTGCAGTGCTCTGCGCCAAAGTACCTCTCAAATCTGCAACCGCACGTAAACTTTCCCAGCTGCCTTGCAGGTGGGACGGGCAGGCGGGATGCTCACACTGCTCAGGTCTAGATCATTCAGCCAGAATGCAAACTGAGCCGGGATCCAACCCAGACTGGCCAATCTCCAGGGGCAGCCCAGACTCTAAGACCAGGCAAAGTTGGTTCCAAGCCAGGCCCTCTCACCTATGCACCTTAATTTCTGATCTTGGATACATGGCTTCACTTTACTAAATATGGCTTTTAATGGTTATGGTCATCTGTAACTCAGAATAGTTATGTGAGGCTTAAATGAACTGGTTTCTGTAAAGCAGCTAGCATAGTGCCTGCCACTGTTCCTCAGTATATGCATCTTCCCCTCACTTCCCCAAGCCATGGTTCCCCCAAATCTTTATAATCCCAAGAAACTTTATGTGCATTCAGGTCTGAATGCTGAAGGCAGAGGTAGGAGGAAATAGCGCTCAGCTGGGGCCAGGAGAAAATAAATCCCAGCTGTGGTGTTTGGTCAATGATTATAAGGGCTTTGAGATGCTTCCTAACCTTGTGTTTGGCTTTCTGGGCTGAGGCATGAGGATTGCTATCTAGTCCAAGCAGCTTGCCTCTCAGATGGAAGGGCGATGAAGGAGGTAATAGAATGAAGCACTGGGAAAAAACAAAATGCGGCAACACTTCCGAATCCATCATCTTCCAGGCAGAGGAATGGGCTGGATCTTTTTTCACTTTTATTTTTTTTCTTTTTTTGGCGGGGGAGGGGTGGTGGAGACGGAGTTTGGCTCTTGTTGCCTAGGCTGGGGTGCAATGGCACAATCTCGGCTCACCGCAACCTCTGCCTTCCAGATTCAAGTGATTCACCTGCCTCAGCCTCCCGAGTAGCTGGGATTACAGGCATGCGCCACCACGCCCAGCTAATTTTGTATTTTTAGTAGAGATGGGGTTTCTCCATGTTGGTCAGGCTGGTCTCAAACTCCCGACCTCAGGTGATCCACCCGCCTTGGCCTCCCAAAGTGCTGGGATTACAGGTGTAAGTCATGGTGCCTGGCCCGTTTTTGTCTTTTGTTTTTTTGGAGGGGGGGAGTTGAAAGCCATATTTTGAGGGGAGCAGTGTCTGGTGTGTCATCTGATGGCATCGTGCTCCTGGCTAGTGCTCCTCTGGCAGTGGAGTGAGACCTAGGTGGCTGGGAGGTGACCAAAGCCACATACTACGGATGCTACGTGGATCATGGGGAAGGAAATAGGAACGGTCCTGTGGAGAACAGCTGAAGCAAGAGTGCCCTCGCTTGATTAGGAGGTCTGTCTATCAAGATTTTAATTTCATTTTTGTTTTGTTTTGATTTTTTGAGACAGGGTCTTACTCTGTTGCCCAGACTGGAGTAGAGTGGGATGATCACAGGTCAGTGCAGCATCAACCTTCTGGCTCAGGTGATCCTCTTGGCTCAGCCTCCCAAGTAGCTGAGACCGTAGGCTCACACCACCATGCCTGGCTAATTTTTTTTTTTTTTTTTTTTTTTTTGAGACGGAGTCTCGCTCTGTCGCCCAGGCTGAAGTGCAGTGGCCGGATCTCAGCTCACTGCAAGCTCCGCCTCCCGGGTTCACGCCATTCTCCTGCCTCAGCCTCCTGAGTAGCTGGGACTACAGGCGCCCGCCACCGCGCCCGGCTATTTTTTTTTTTTTGTATTTTTAGTAGAGACGGGGTTTCACCGTGTTAGCCAGGATGGTCTCGATCTCCTGACCTCGTGATCCACCCGTCTCGGCCTCCCAAAGTGCTGCGATTACAGGCTTGAGCCACTGCGCCCGGCCCTGGCTAATTTTTAAAAATTATTTGTAGAGATGAGGTCTCCCTATGTTGCAGAGGTAGAAGGTAATAGCGCTCAGTTGGGGCCAGGAGAAAATAAATCCCAGCTGTGGTGTTTGGTCAATGATTATAAGGGCTTTGAGATGCTTCCTAACCTTGCGTTTGGCTTTCTGGGCTGAGGCATGGGGATTGCTATCTAGTCCAAGCAGGCTTGCCTCTCCGATGGAAGGGAGATGAAGGAGGTAATAGAATGAAGCACTGGGAAAAAGCAAAATGTTTTTTCCCTATGCTGCCTAGGCTGGCCTCATACTCCTGGACTCAAACAGTCCTTCTGCCTCAGCCTCCCAAAGTGCTGGGATTACAGGCATGAGCCACCATGTCCAGTCTACTAATATTTTAGTAAACACAAACCTGGCCAGGTGCAGTGGCTCATGACTGTAATCCCAGCACTTTGGGAGGCTGAACTGAGAAGATTGCTTCAAGACAGGAGTTTGAGACTGGTCTGGGCAACAAGAGCGAAATGTTGTCCAAAAAAAAAAAAGACTGGGAGTGGTGGCTTACGCCTGTAATCCCAGCACACTTTGGGAGGCTGAGGCAGGTGGATCACAAGGTCAGGAGTTTGAGACCAGCCTGGCCAGCATGGTGAAACCCCTTCTCTACTGAAAATACAAAAAATTAGCTGGGCATGATGGCACCTGCCTGTAGTCCCAGCTACTTGGGAGGCTGAGGCAAGATAATTGCTTGAACGCGGCAGGTGGAGGTTGCAGTGAGCCGAGATCATGCCATTGCACTCCAACCTGAGTGACAGAGCGAGACTCTATCTCAATTAAAAAAAAAAAAAGTTCACAAAACTTGTCTGTATTCTTATCTGTAGTAAGCAATCTTGTGAATATGCAACAGACTTGATATGAAAATGGAGCTTTAAGATGAGGTTCTGAAAGGATTACCAGTCCTTGCCACCATCGCCGCAGCCAGCCCTTACTATGTATAGATTTGAGAGCCACGAGTGGCCTGTCCGACTCTTGATGTTGGCTTTGCCCTGGTTCCCCCACAATTCTCTCCTTGCTCTCTTTGCTTTTCTGGGATGATTTTTAATCATTCCTGAGGAGTTTCCTAAGGTGACTCAGCTTTTGCAATGTGATTAAAAATAAGATTGCCTCTTGGCAAGTGTGGATGTCTGGGGCTCAGGGAGTGACTGGGATAGATCGAGTTTGCTCCCTGTGGCTGCTGTCATTCATCCTTCCTGGCTACAAGCTCTGATATAGGCAGAAACAAGTTTGGGAGCTCTAACGACATGGAAGTGAGATGTGTACACCTAAAATAAGAGGTTGGCTGGGCGTGGTGGCTCATGCCTATAGTCCCAGCACTTTGGGAAGCCAAGGCAGAAGGATTGCTTGAGCCCAGGAGTTCAAGACTAGCCTGGGCAACATAGCAAGACCCTGTCTCTACAAAAAAAATTTAAAATGAGCCAGGCGTGGGGGCACGTGCCTGTGGTCCCAGCTACTTGGGAGGCTGAGGAGGGAGGATTGCTTGAGCCTGGAAGGTTAAGGTTGAAATGAGCCATGAACACACTGCTGCACTCCAGCCTGGGCGACAGAGCAAGATCCTGTCTCAAAACTAAAATAATAAAAATAAAATAGACTGCTGCAGGTTAGAGAGATGTGTCTATTTTATAGAGGAGAGAGATTATCAAACCAGCTTCCGAATGTTGCCTGACTCCTTTGTTAAACCTTCCCTGGGCTTTGTGGCTTCTCAAAGTAGGGGAGATCTGAGATTCGGGACAGTGGGGGGATCCTACTGCTGCAGAGAGTTCCGAAACCTCCCAGTCTTGATCACACTCGCAGGATAGGAAGGCACTGCTCACAAGCTCCAGGTAGACAGCAAAAATCAAACTTTATTTCATTCCATTTTATTTTTACTTTTATTGTCACATGCCCTTTAAGATGCTACTTACTGGCTGGGCGCAGTGGCTCACGCCTGTAATCCCAATACTTTGGGAGGCCAAGGCAGGTAGATTGCTTGAGGTCAGGAGTTCAAGACCAGTCTGACCAACATGGTGAAACCCCGCCCCTATTAAAAAACATATATACAAAAATTAGCCAGGCATGGTGGCGCACACCTGTAATCCCAGCCACTCGGGAGGCTGAGGCAGGAGAATCACTTGAAGTCAGGCAGTGGAGGCTGAAGTGAGCCGAGATCGCACTATTGCACTCCAGCCTGGGTGACAGAGCAAGACTCTATCTCAAAAAACAAACAAACAAACAAAGATGCTACTTACCCATAATACTTATGTATCTGATCAACATGGGATAAAAACATTTTATTTAAGAGTCAGGCCATCCAATGAAATAAATGATTCTGGTTCCCAGTCCCAAATGAGCCACAGAATCATGAAGTCACATGAGCTCAAAATCTGCTTAGTTAACTTGTGAAATGGTTTTAGAACTGGCAATTTTGCTATCCTACCCCAAGGCAGGATTTTAAAAAGTCCGTAATAGCTATTACATGGCTGAGGGCAACCCTTCATCTGTGCATCCCCAGTAGCTAGCACAGAGCCTGGCACACAGTACACGCTTATAGAAGTTGAATAGATCTATCTGCATGCAAATTGCTAACAGGGAAAAGTGCCCAGCTATAGAGTGATGTTGCTTGTGAAGTCCAGCAAGCAGGAAAGGCAAACTCATATCCAGAATACATGTTGATTACACGCAAAATGAATTGCAACCCCTCATACTGGGTAGAATGAGGCCCAAGTTGTCTACATGTAACTGAGTTGTTTCCTCGAGGACTGTGCTATGTCAAGGCCTCAGCACTGGTCTCTGTTGTTGAGTGATTGGACATTTGGCAACAGTGTAGCTACATCAGGCCCGGGGAGTTGGGGTCCATACCGCTAAGCTCATGCATAACCTCTATCCCTGCCACCATGGATACTCCCTCTTTCATTTCTTGTTCCAGTCTTGGGAGAAGTAGGGGATGGTGGCCAAAGTCAACTGATCAACTAGACAAACTGTAGTGCCTCCTCCATGTGGGCATGAACGTGTGACACATAGATCTTTACATTTCATGTCTATGCCCACAGATCCATACTTATGCCCCTTCCCCAGACCTTTGTTTTTGAAATCTCTGATCTTCAAGTTTTTCTTCTTTAAGCCCCTGACCAACAATCAAGTCATCTGCCAGAGCCCATGAATCTGTATTTACCCAAGTAAAGCGCTGGGTGTACTGCCCAAAGTTCTGCCCATCGGGAGGGTTTCCCCTCAACGCTGTCTCTCAGGGCCACCCTTGGTGCAGGTGCAGCCCATTTTTGGCTTGTACCACTGACTAAGCTATTCATCTGTAAAATTGAGTTTAGCCTTTTTCTTCCTCTGTCAGTTGATCACAAGTGACCCTCCCCTACAATGGCCAGTAGTGAACAAAGGAAGGGATATGGGTGCAACAGTGGTAGATTTCCTGGGGCTCTGGGCCACCTGATCATGCAGTTTACTTATGCCCTTGGCTTTGCACATGTCTGATCCTACAAACACCACTTCCATTTTATGATGTGTTGCTGCCACTAATGACTTCATGAGGCAGACAAAATATAGTTCATTATGGCCAGTTCTGGCCACGTTGTCTCTAAGTGGCTCATGGTCAACTAATTTTTGAAAGATAAATCATTCTCTGCTGCAAATGGCATAACTATGTTTCTGAACCCTAGTGAGCTACATTGTGAATCATAGATTGAAATTTACCATAGACCCACCCAGCGTCTTTTCCCACCATACCTCCCTCTGTACCATAAGGTCTGCCTGGTCATAGGGTACAAGTGGCGGGGGTGCTTTCAATAGAACTCTTCCTTACTCTGGCCCAACTTAAAGCTGGCAACCTTTGTGTCCTCTAGAATATGAGTTGAGGCAGAATTCTCAAATGTGGCTATCTTTAGAACCCAAAGAAGCCGATCAGGCATTGCCTTTTCTTCTTCGTGGTGAAAGATGTGGCTGGGCGCGGTGGTTCACACCTGTAATCCTAGCACTTTGGGAAGCCGAGGAGGGTGGATCACCTGAGGTCAGGAGTTTGAGACCATCCTGGTCAACATGGTGAAACCCCGTCTCTACTAAATATACAAAAATTAGCCAGGCGTGATGGTGTGTACCTGTGGTTTCAACTACTTGGGAGGCTGATGCAAGGGAATCGCTTGAACCAGGGAGGCGGAGGTTGCAGTGAGCCGAGATTGTGACACTGCACTCCAGCCTGAGCAACAGAGCAAGATTCTCAAAAAAAAAAAAAAAAAAAAAAAAAAAGAAAAAAGAAAAAAAAAAAAAAGAAAAAGAAAGAAAAGAAAAGAGAAAGATGTGTAATGCAATAATTTTTTTCATTACTTTGGAGAGGATGTCCTGGCATGCACAGACCACTGAATCTCTGAAGCTTCACTGATTTTGCAGCCCCCTGAGTCACTGGAAAATGTATGTCCCACCTCTGGGGTGCATGTGTCTTATCAAGGCTTCCAAGGTCCTTTTCACTCCTTGCTCATCTGATTAGATCAAATGATCATTGAAAGAGTGAACTAATGCCATGTTATTTGGGTTGTCCAGACAATCTATTTTTCTTTGGACTAAAATATTACAAAGGATGGGAGAATTGGCCGGGCGTGGTGGCTCAAGCCTGTAATCCCAGCACTTTGGGAGGCCGAGGCGGGCGGATCACGAGGTCAGGAGATCGAGACCACAGTGAAACCCCGTCTCTACTAAAAATACAAAAAAAATTAGCCGGGCGCGGTGGCGGGCGCCTGTAGTCCCAGCTACTCAGGAGGCTGAGGCAAGAGAATGGCGGGAACCCGGGAGGCGGAGCTTGCAGTGAGCCGAGATCGCGCCACTGCACTCCAGCCTGGGCAACAGTGTGAGACTCCGTCTCAAAAAAAAAAAAAAAAAAAAAAAAAAAAAAAAAAAAAAAGGATGGGAGAATTAACATGGTCTTGGAGCAAGTCTGTTAATTTATATAATTATCTGTCCTAAGTAAATGCAAACTGTTTTTAGTTCTTTTTGATAGTGATGCAAAAGAATCCATTTGCAAGATAAAGAACCAGATGCCACGCATCTGAGCCCATGTTAATATTTGCCAGCAGATGTTCTACATCTGGCAGAAGCAGCTGCAATTGGTGCTGCTGCTTGGCTGAGATTCCAAGAACTACGCTCGCGTAACAGCAGAATCTTCCAAATTCCTTGCCAGGATCTAAAATCCATATAATGGGAAAATACTTTTTTTTTTTTTTCTTTTTCTGAGATGGAGTCTTGCTCTGCCACCCAGGCTGGAGTGCACTGGAGTGATCTTGGCTCACTGCAACCTCTGCCTCCCAGGTTCAAGCGATTCTCTTGTCTCAGCCTCCTGAGTAGCTGGGATTACAGGCACATGCCGCCATACCTGGCTAATTTTTTTATATTTTTAGTAGAAACGGGGTTTCACCATGTTGCCCAGGCTCATCTCAAACTCCTGAGCTCAGGTGATCCACTCTCCTCAGCCTCCCAAAGTGATAGGATTACAGGCGTGAGCCACCATGCCCAGCCAGGAAAATGCTCTTATATCAATAATTTCTCCCTTCACCTTACTTTATGTTCCATGCCTTCCCACCCCACTTTTGCCTCCCTTCCAGGGCATTCAGAATCCAGGTCCACATGTTCTCTTCTGGATCCTGGGGGTACATAGTGGCTCCATCCAGCATCTCCTCTGAGAAGAAGACAGGCACCACCTCTACTGCTGGCCATTATGCAAATGACCAAATAGAGGTCACAATTTATGCAGCAAGTTATGTCATAACCGAAACCTAGTTATTAGCATAATGGCCAGCAGAAGAGGTAAGGCTTATCTTCTGTTGTCTTGGAAGGCAAATGAGTCCACATAATCTTCAGGCAAGAGGGAAAATACCTTTCCCTGGCAAAAACAGGCCAGGTCTTTCAAGGGGTTCAAGATTTTCAAGTGCATTGACCCAGATTTATCCACCCCAAATGTATAGGTTCCAATACTTCCCAACCAGTGCCCTGACCTTGGCATAGCAGACATGCCTAGACTGACAGTTCAACCTTCTCTGGTGTTCTATTACTCCTGTAACTGTGCTTTGGCCCTAATCTTTTTTCTGTCCTGTAGATAATGGATATGAGTCTCAGCCAAGGAGGCCCTCAGGGTTTCATGTCCTACCTCTGGGGTGCGTATGTCTTACCAAGGCTTCCAAAAGACATCTCACTCCTTGCTCACCTGATCAAATCAACATAATGTCATTGATTAGATCAATATGATGTCATCAATTAAAGAATTGATGATCAGGGCTGCATGTGGTGGCTAACGCCGGTAATCCCAGCACTTTGGGAAGCCAAAGCAGGTGGATCACATGAGGCCAGGAGTTTGAGACCAGCTTGACCAACATGGTGAAACCTCGTCTCTACTAAAAATACAAAAATTAGATGGGTGTGGTGGTGCATGTCTGTAATCTCACCTACTTGGGAGGCTGAGACAGGAGAATCACTTGAGCCCAGGAGGAGGAGGTTGCAGTGAGCCGATATCATGTCACTGCACTCCAGCCTGGGTGACTGAGTGAGACTGTCTCAAAAAAAAAAAAAAAAGAATTGATGATTAATCATTTTCAGCCTTTCATTAACTTTCTGGAAAGCATCAATAGCCCCTGGTAATAGCTATGTGACTCTATAGTCTTTATAGTTACTTTTTCTTCAATTCTCAAGCCACCAATGACTTCCTTCACCATTTACCACCCAGTTCACCAATACCCCCACAGCTGGGCAATCAGTGCTTCAGTTCCGGACAAGGGATCTGGGCACCCTAACTCTGCATCCACCACAGTCTTCACCATCACTGTCATTATCTTCATTTGTTAAATTTTATCATGTACGGTCATTGCGCTAGGGGTGGAAACTAATCTTTATGGAGCACATACACATGTTAAGCATTGAGATATTATTATTCTACCTTCTTTTTTTTTTTTTTTTTTTTTTTGAGACAGAGTCTTGCTCTGTCGCCCAGGCTGGGGTGCAGTGGCCGGATCTCAGCTCACTGCAAGCTCCGCCTCCCGGGTTTAGACCATTCTCCTGCCTCAGCCTCCCGAGTAGCTGGGACTACAGGCGCCCGCCACCTCGCCCGGCTAGTTTTTTGTATTTTTTAGTAGAGACGGGGTTTCACTGTGTTAGCCAGGATGGTCTCGATCTCCTGACCTCATGATCCGCCCGTCTCAGCCTCCCAAAGTGCTGGGATTACAGGCTTGAGCCACCGCGCCCGGCCTATTATTCTACCTTCTTATGTAATCTTTCTGGAAAAGAAAAAGATACGTGAAACTCAGAGAGTTGAGGTAATTTGCTCAAGATCACTCAGTTGGTGAGAGTTGAGCCTACAACTTTATGTCGCTGAAACCCGTTACGACATAATGCTTTCCATTCTAGAATTCATTTTTATTATTTATTTTGTTTATTATTATTATTTCTTGAGATGTAGTCTTGCTCTCTCGCCCAGGGTGGAGTGCAGTGGCACGATCTTGGCTCACTGCAACCTCTGCCTCCTGCGTTCAAGCAATTCTCCTGCCTCAGCCTCCCGAGTAGCTGGGATTATAGGAGCCCACCACCACGCCTGGCTAATTTTTGTATTTTTAGTAGAGATGGGGTTTCATCATGTTGGTCAGGCTGGTCCCGAACTACTGATCTCAGGCGATCCACCCGCCTTGGCCTCCCAAAGTGCTGGGATTACAGGCGTGAGCCACTGCACCTGGCCTCTGTTCTAGAATTTTCAAAGTTGGCTTAAAATAGAACCATCACCATCATAAGGAAAGTGCTTCCTGAAACATTCCCCCAGCAGCTCCAGTGTTAGGGCCCTACGTGCACAAAACCTCTATCCTTTATGCTGGAGGGACCCCCAACATCTTATTAAAACAGACTCTGCGCCTGAGATTCCCCCAAAGTACAAATAACCCAGCTCCCAACCCCTTTTCTCACAGGTACAACCATTGGAAAAAAAGGCCAAGAGGCCCAGACTGTGGCCGGGCAGGCTGTTTCCAGATCCTTGCCTGCCAGAGGGAATGAGCTGTGGCCTTTTTCCCAGCTCCCGCCATACACTGCCAGAAAGCCCAGCTTCTCCTGCTCTGTGACTCAGCCTTGCAGGTGTTTGCATCTCACCCCCACGCCACCACCCGGGATGAAGAATGATGTGCTCACATCAGGAGGCATTAACGGCTTAGTAATTCCTTAGACACAGGAAAGTAGAAAAAGGGAGGGGGGGAAATCTAATGTGATAGGTGAGGGAGTCTGGAAGCTGGCTGGGGAAGGACTGCAGGCCTTCCTAGAGGTAGCCAGCTGTCAAATTCCTTTTTTCAAGAGCTAGAGGCATTTCTTGTTTTCAGCATCTGTTGCGCTCAGGATCTGCCTGGACCTGAAGGAAACTGGGCATTAGTCCTGTTGTCTACTAGGAAACCCACTTCTAGCACCTTTAGAGGTTGGAGGAGGTTGCAGCAGTGACCTCCCACAAGAGTCTGCTGCTCTGAAGCCCTGGGAATGTATCAGCTTTGACTCCAGCCTTAATGCAAGATGAGGCAGACACGTCTCAGCTCCCTGATGCTGGGAGTTTACTTCTTGCCAGTGAACTTCAGCTTTCTAACTGTAAAAATGAAGACATGTTATTGTCCAGCCTGGGCAGCATAGCAAGATCTCATCTCTTAAAAAATGGAGACAATTATTTTGGCTTCACAACAATATAAATTTTATTTGTTTATTTATTTATTTTTTGAGACAGAGTCTTGCTCCGTCATCCAGGCTGGATTGCAATGGCATGATCTCGGCTCACTGCAACTTCGACTGCCTGGGTTCAAGCGATTCTCCTGCTGCAGCCTCCCAAGTAGCTGGGATTACAGGTGTGTGCCTGTGCCACCACGTCCAGCTAATTTTTGTATTTTTAGTAGAGATGGGGCTTTGCCATGTTGGTCAGACTGGTCTCAAACTCCTGACCTCAGGTGATCCGCCTGCCTCAGCCTCCTAAGGATTACAGATGTGAGCCACCATGCCCGGCAACAATATTCATTCATTCTTAATTCCCCAAATATTTATTGTATCTAACATGTGATAAGTGTACTAGTATGTTATAGGGATACAACAGAAAAGTAAAAACTAGACCAGGCCTGGTGGCTCCTGCCTGTAATACCAGCACTTTGGGAGGCCAAGGCGGGTGGATCACCTGAGTTCAGGAGTTTGAGGCCAGCCTGGCCAACATGGTGAAACCCCCATCTCTACTAAAAAAATAACAAAAATTAGCCGGGTATGGTGGCAGGCACCTGTAATTCCGACTACTCGGGAGGCAGAGGCAGGACAATTGCTTGAACCCGGGAGGCAGAGGTTGCAGTGAGCCACGATCACACCATTGCACTCCAGCCTGGGTGGCAAGAGCAAAACTCTAAAAAAAAAAAAGAAAAAAATACCCACAGCATCTCTTATGTCAAGCTACAGCTTAGTGGGGTAGCAGAGAGCTCAACTGTGCCACATGTGATGAAGGTCCATGGTGCTGGGAGAGAGTTTCTTTTTTTTTTTTTCTTTTTTTTTTTTTGAGACTGAGTCTGGCTCTGTCGCCCAGGCTGGAGTGCAGTGGCCGGATCTCAGCTCACTGCAAGCTCCGCCTCCCGGGTTTACGCCATTCTCCTGCCTCAGCCTCCGGAGTAGCTGGGACCACAGGTGCCCGCCACCTCGCCCGGCTAGTTTTTTGTATTTTTTAGTAGAGACGGGGTTTCACCGTGTTAGCCAGGATGGTCTCGATCTCCTGACCTTGTGATCCGCCCGTCTCAGCCTCCCAAAGTGCTGGGATTACAGGCTTGAGCCACCGCACCCGGCTAGGGAGAGAGTTTCTTAGGGGATCTGACTCAGTTGATGTAGAGGAAGGTCAAGGAAGTTTTCCTAAAGTGATATTTGAGCTCATGTGGTGTTAACCAGGCAAAGCAAGGCAATGGCATGAGGTGGGAAGAGGGGGCAGGGCAGTGTTTGAGGCAATGGTAATAGCTTTGGAAAGAGGGAATATGGTTTGTTTAAGAAAGTGCTAGAAGCCAGCGTGCTGGCATGTGACTGTAGTCTCAACCACTGAGGAGGCCAAGGTAGGATGATTGCCTGAACCCAGGAGTTTAAAGCCAGCCTGGGCAACATAGGCCCCATCTGTTAAAGAAAAAAAAAAGAGAGAGAAGGGAAGAAAGTACTGGAGGCCACTGTGTCTGGGACCTCCAGGAGGAAAACCATGCGGAATGGGGCTGAGGTCTCAGGGGCCCTGCAGTGTGATTTTTATTATAAAGTCCATGCAAACCACTGAAACCACCTAAGCAGAGAATAATGGATTCAATTTTCAGTTTAAAAAAATTGCTCGGGGAGGACTGTGGAGAATAGACTGGAGGTGGGGCTATTGTTGTTTAGCGGAGAAAAGTTGGAAGTTTGGCTTAAGAAGATCAATGGCACAGAATGAAATGTCTCTAAGTTTATGGCTTAAGCAACTGGAGTTCATGTTGAAGAGAGCTGAAGACATGGGTGTTGCTGAGCTGCCTGGGGAGAAAATATCTAGTAAGAAAAGAGGGGAGATAGGTCGGAGCCTATAGCAATTCTAATCATCAAAGACGGTAGAGAAGAGGCTGAGCCTGCCAATGAGACAGAAGTGAATTCTGTCAGAATTCTTCTGTCAGAAGAAGAGACAGGGGGTGAAACCAGAGGCTGTGTCTGATGGAATCAAGGTGTATGCCTCAAAGGAGGGACTGTCCCTCAAATCTTGCTGAGGGAAAATGCTATTTTTTTCTTTCTTTTTTTTTCCCCAGACAGGGTCTTGCTCTGTTGCTCAGGCTGGACTGCAGTGGCATGATCACAGCTCACTGCAACCTCAACTTCCCAGGCTCCAGTGATCCTCCCAACTCAGCCTCCCACGTAACTGGGACCACAGTTGCACACCATCATGGCTGGCCAACTTTTGTGTTTTTGGTAGAGACAGGGTTTTACCATGTTTCCCAGGCTGGTCTGGAATCCCTGAGCGCAAGCCATCCACCCACCTCGACCTCCCAAAGTGTTAGGATTACAGCTATAAGCCACTATGCCTGGCCGCCCTTTTGTTCTTTTTTTTTTTTTTTTACACATGCAGGTCATTTAAGTACTGAGAAGGAGCTGATGTGTTTGGGTGATATTTGCAGATTGAATGGAATAAGGCATGGCTTCTTAAACTTCAATCATTTGTATATTATGCTAAGGGCATCTATAATAGCCCTGTAATACTATTACTTAACAGTTTTTCCCGGCCGGGTGCGGTGGCTCACGCCTGTAATCCCAGCACTTTGGGAGGCCAAGGAGGGTGTATCACGGGATCAGGAGATGAGACCATCCTGGCTAACACAGTGAAACCCTGTTTCTACTAAAAATAGAAAAAAACTAGCCGGGCGAGGTGGCGGCGCCTGTAGTCCCAGCTACTCGGGAGGCTGAGGCAGGAGAATGGCGGGAACCCGGGAGGCGGAGCTTGCAGTGAGCCGAGATCGCGCCACTGCACTCCAGCCTGGGCGACAGAGCGAGACTCCGTCTTAAAAAAAAAAAAAAAAAAAAAAAGTTTTGCCTTAAATTACTTAATTTCTTTTTAACATGGCACATTTATTTTGAAAGTTTTTTTTTTTTTTTTTTTTTTTTTTTTGAGACAGAGTCTGGCTCTGTCGCCCAGGCTGGAGTGCGGTGGCCGGATCTCAGCTCACTGCAAGCTCCGCCCCCCGGGTTCCCGCCATTCTCCTGCCTCAGCCTCCCGAGTAGCTGGGACTACAGGCGCCGCCACCTCGCCCGGCGAATTTTTTGTATTTTTAGTAGAGACGGGGTTTCACCGTATTAGCCAGGATGGTCTCGATCTCCTGACCTCGTGATCCGCCCACCTCGGCCTTCCAAAGTGCTGGGATTACAGGCGTGAGCCACTGCGTCCAGCCAAATAAATATTATTTTTAAATAAAAGCACCACTGGTTACTTTAGATACCATATTGTTGTCCCAGTTGACAAAGACCCCCATAACCTGGCCTGTGTCTAACTCTCTTCTGTTCCTGTGTACCCTTTCTAAAATAACAAGGAGGTTCACAGTCTGCAGACTATGATATGGGGAATGAAAGATAGCTTAGGAATGGAGAAAAAGGGGAAGGCAGGAGAGGTTGTGGAAAAGGTTTATGTTTTTTTTTTTTACATTTATTTTTGTAGAGACAGCATCTTGCTATGTTGCCCAGGCTGGTCTTGAACTCCTAGGCTCAAGTTATTCTCTTGACTTGGCCTCCCATAGTGCTGGGATTATAGGTGTGAGTCACTGCACCTGAGTGGAAAACGGTTTTTCTTCAGTCATTGACATCGTCAGCATGTCCTGTTTGGCCTTGTCTGGTTCACTGGGAGCCTCCAAGATTCTCTCTATGACAAGGAAAGGATTAGATGTAAAGAGGAGAGATTCAGAGATATATGTCCTATCTACTCAGACTGGGCCATCCCTATCTAAACCTTCCTGCTCATCACACATAGTCATTGACCCCTGGAACAGGAAATTGAGGGACGGAGAAATCTAAGGAAAAAACAGAACTCCTAAATATGACTCCTCACATCTAAGGTCAAGTGCAAATCCCAGGCAGGACTCTTCGTGGTCTGACCTCAAGCCCTCTAACTCTGTGTCTCATCCTGCACAACACACCCTCCAGCCCAGCTCCTCCTTGCCCCACTAGCACCCATTCCAATTTCTTCCTCCAAACCTTGAATTTTTATCCTTGCATCTTAGATGCTCTTGGTGTTTCCTTTCCATCTTGCACGGATCTTACTCCAGGGAATATCTTTTATCCTAAAATATCTCCTGTAGTTATGGCATTGACAGGTGCATTTATATTTAACTTTGAATGTGCTCATGGGCTCAGTGAATATGAATGGATTTGGCTTACTCTCAACCAATAATTAGTGAGGATTGTGCGATATGCAAAGATGTGCTTGATAGAGCCGCTTCGCTCATTGGGGAGGTATGAGTGGATCGTTTCTTCTCTGTTTATGTTCTCAATTGTGCATCAACTGGGTTATTTGTTTCCAGCCTCTGGAGCTCTGTTTAAGCCAAGAACACAGCTGGGAATGTTCCTCTCCTGGGTGGCAAGTGTTACAGAATGATTCAAATCATGGAATAGCACGTACTTAGAACCATCCAAGGGCTGCCAGGCCACCTTTAAATCTCTCTCTTTAAAGTGTTAGCTTTTTGGTATACGGATTTTTGGTGTTTTGGTGAATAAAATTACTAATACAATCTACTTTGGAGATATACATACATATATATACAATATATATTTAGACAGAGTCTTGCTCTGTTGCCCACTTGCTCTGTCTCCCAGGCTGGAGTGCAGTGGTGCAATCTTGATTCACTGCAACCTCCACCTC
The DNA here is from genome assembly GCF_043159975.1 of Macaca nemestrina. NCBI lineage: Eukaryota > Metazoa > Chordata > Mammalia > Primates > Cercopithecidae > Macaca > Macaca nemestrina. Next base: position 7,153,867 of record NC_092125.1, on the reverse strand, counting down.
CCGGGTTCAAGCAATTCTCCTGTCTCAGCCTCCCAAGTAGCTGGGACTACAGGTGCGTGCCACCATGCCTGGATAATTTTTGTATTTTTATTAGAGACAGGGTTTTACCATATTGGCCAGGCTGGTCTCGAACTCCTAACCTCAGGTGATCCACCCATCTGGGCCTCCCAAAGTGCTGGGATTATGGGCATGAGCCACTGTGCCCAGCCTGGACTGATATATTGGATTAAAAATTTGAATTATAGGCTGGTCATGGTGGCTCATGCCTGTAATCCCAGAACTTTGGGAGGCCAAGGCGGGCGGATCATGAGGTCAGAAGATCGAGACCATCCTGGCTAACATAGTGAAACCCCATCTCTACTAAAAATACAAAAAATTAGCCAGGTGTGGCATGCATCTGTAGTCCCAGCTACTTGGGAGGCTGAGGCAGGAGAATCACTTGAACCAAGGAGGCAGAGGTTGCAGTGAGCCGAGATGGCGCCACTGTACTCCAACTGGATGACAGGGTGAGACTTTGTCTCATAAAACAAACAAGCAAGCAAAAAAACCGCCTGGGCGACAGAGTGAGACTTTGTCTCAAAAATAAACAAACAAAAACACTTAAAAAATAAAAATTTGAATTATCTTCAAATGTGATGGGGCTATGTGCTTACCAAAAATAAAATAAAATAAAATAATAAAATAAAATAAAATAAAATAAAATAAAATACTACCGAGGTACACAAAGACTAAACTGCCCCTTGGACATGTGCATAATGGGTGAAATGTGCCCCCTCCCGCCCCTGCCCGGCTTCCTACCAAGGCCGCTGACTCTTCGTTGCCCTCTGCTGTTCCTCGTGTTGGCTACATCGAGTTACTGCAAATAGAAACAACTCTGCAAACTGACCAAGTGACAAATAATCACATTGAACAAATTTCCTGACTGGTTTTAACAGCATCGACATGAATGTTCCATTCTCAGTTACTGAAGATGAAATTCTAAACATTAACTAAAGTTAATACTTTCCAAAATTTCTCCCAAAATTGGTAAAAATTCGAATCAAAAATTCTGTTATGAAATAAAATACTTCTATTGCATTTCCCAGCCTAAAATTTGGCATTTCATATGATAGAATTAATTCTAGATAGTTCTTATTTCTTTTAAAATATTTGAAATATTATTTCTAATTTTTTCCAGAACACAAACTTTTTTTTTTTTTGTCACCCGTGCTGGAGTGCAGTGGCACAATCTCGGCTCACTACAACCTCCGCCTCCTGGGTTTAAGCGATTCTCCTGTCTCAGCCTCCCAAGTAGCTGAGATTACAGGCATGTGCCACCATGCCTGGCTAATTTTTTTTTTTTTTTTTTGTATTTTTAGTAGAAAAGGTTTCACCATGTTGGCCAGGCTGGTCTCGAACTCCTGACCTCAGGTGATCTACCTGACTAGGCCTCCCAAAGTGCTGAGATTACAGGCATGAGCCACTGCACCCGGTCTGAACTTACAAAATATATTAAAAATTCAGCAAGAAATACTCAAAATTGACAAGAGTTTAAAAAGCCATTTTTGATATGGTGATACATTTGAATGAGATGATTTTCCTGTGTAGCCTCATTTTGGGTTATGATTTGATGTATTTAAGCATTTCCTTTTTGTGCACTAAGCCTCCTGGCTGCTCACTTAATGCAGGCACTTCATGTGAGTTTAGTAGTTTATGGCTTAAAAATCTTTCTCCTCTTTTCTGAGTGCAGTGGTACAATCTTGGCTCACTGCAACCTACAATTCCAGAGTTCAAGTGATCCTCCCACCTCAGCCTCCTGATTAGCTGGGATTACAGGCGTGCGTCACCACACCTGGCTAATTGTTTTGTGTTTTTAGTGGAGACAAGGTTTTGCCATGTTGGTTAGGCTGGTCTTGAACTCCTGACTTCAAGTGATCTGCCCCCTTCAACCTCCCAAATTGTTGGGATTACAGGCATGAGCCATCATGCCTGGTCTCTTAAAAATGTTTTTGACACATTATCTCAGTTGATCTGCACAGAATTTCTGAGAGATGGTGTTTTTGTCTTTCAACCAGTTAGGCAGGTACCTCCGAGAAGATGAGCAATTTCCCCTAAGGAACTCAACTTAGAATATTAGAAACCCCCAAAATTTATATAATTCAGCTTTAATGCAATGTGTATTGGCTAGCATCGGTGATTTAACACTATTATTTTATCAAGCCCGGGCATTTCCATATAGTAGTACTTGGAACTCTCCCATGGGTCCTCCTCTTGCAATCACAGCATTTGACACTTTTGACTGGATGCTTTTTCATGGTAGCGAATATTTATTGAGCAACTGTTCTATACCAGTCCCAGTGCTAAGTGTTCCTGTGTATCCTCCACACTTAAGTCTCAGCGGTAACCTGCTCACTAATGGATCTCAAATCTATGTCTCCAGCCCAGGGCTCCCCCATTCCCATTTGGTTGCCTAACACCTGCTAGAAGGTGGAGAAAGAGTCATAGCAAGTACTGCAATCATCTGCCCACTATTAGAATATCTAAATACAAGGCCGGGCGCAGTGGCTCACGCCTGTAATCCCAGCACTTTGGGAGGCCGAGGCTGGCGGATCACAAGGTCAGGAGATCAAGACCATCCTGGCTAACATGGTGAAACCCTGTCTCTACTAAAAATACAAAAAATTAGCTGGGCGTGGTGGCAGGCGCCTGTAGTCCGAGTTACTGGGGAGGTTGAGGCAGGAGAATGGCGTGAACCAGGGAGGTGGAGCTTGCAGTGAGCTGAGATGGTGCCACTGTACTCCAGCCTGGGCCTCAGGGTGAGATTCCGTCTCAAAAAAAAAAAAAAAAGAATATCTAAATACTTGTCTTTCCACCTTTTACTGAGTCTGCAAGCTCCAAGAGAATCAGAGGCAGCACATTTTTCATTTGGCTATCCCTACAGTCAATTTAACTTTTAACACAGTGGTTTCTCAATGTTTATTGGCCTCAAGGTACATTGTATCTAGTATGTTTAAATCAAGCCAAGAAGGAAGAAATAAAATTGGTAACTTTGGCCACTAGATGTCACACCACACTTGATGGTCAACAGAAAATTCCTGGCCTATGTTATTCCAAATTTCACCTCGATTTTAGTATGAAAGCAAATCTTGTGTTACTGTATTCATTAATCTCAACTATTTGGAACAAAGTATCAATGAGACTTTTCTTGGTATTAGTGTCTTTTAATTACTCATTTTTATGGGAGGAGAGAATGTCTGGGGATAATGTACAAATAATTTGTAGTTGACTTAGGAATTTATCATGTGACATTTTCCCAGTCTGTTTGCCTTTTTAATTGTCTATCGTTAATATTAATTTGCATTCTGAGTACTGTGTGAGATAAATTAGGTGTAGTGAGGTAGGGATTAATCTGAAATTAACAATTTTATTAAGCAAAATTTTGCTGATGCCATCCTTGAAATTGAGTCCTTCAGTGGATTCTCGTTGCTTTTGTTTTTAAATTAAAATAATTTTTTTTGAGATAAAGTCTTGCTATGTTGCCCAGACTGGTCTCGAATTCCTGGGCTCTCCTGCCTCACTCTCCTGAGTGGCTGGTATTACAGGTGTGTGTCACCGTGCCCAGCTTCTGTTGCTTTTAGAAGGGCTGGCCAGGTGTGCTAGCTCATTCCTGTAATCACAGCACTTTGGGAGGTTGAGGCAGGAGGATCACTTGAGGCCAGGATTTCAAGATCAGCCTGGGCAACACAACAAGACTCCATCTCTAGAAAAAAAAAAAAAAAGGAGGACCAATATACTGAATGTGGCCTACCTGGCCCTGCCTGCTTGAAAACCTACAGAGCTCCTCCACCTCTCTCCTAGGACATGCCTCCTCCAGCTGTGCCAACCTTACCTGCCAAATGTGTTGGACCCTTCCCTCGTATTCCATCAGATTTCAGTTCAAGAGCCATTGCCTGATGGAAGATTTCCATGACCTGCCACTGTGCTATTGTCTTATGACTGCTGTAACAAATCACCCCAAATTAGCAGCTTAAGACAACACACCTTCTCTTATAGTTCTGGAGATCAGAAGTCTCAATGAACCCCACCAGGTTAAAATCAAGGTGTCAGCCTTTGGGAGGCTCTAGGGGAAGGTCTGTTTTCTTTTCTTTTTCTTTTTTTCTTCTTCTTTTTTTTTTTTTTTGAGATGGAGTCACATTCTGTCACCCAGGCTGGAGTGCAGTGGCACAATCTCGGCTCACTGCAAGCTCCGCCTCCCGGGTTCACGCCATTCTCCTGCCTCCGCCTCCAGAGTACTTGGGACTACAGGCGCCCATCACCATGCCCGGCTAATTTTTTGTATTTTCGGTAGAGATGGGGTTTCACTGTGTTAGCCAGGATGGTCTCGATCTCCTGACCTCGTGATCTGCCAGCCTCGGCCTCCCAAAGTGCTGGGATTACAGGCGTGAGCCACCGTGCCCGGCCTTTTTTTTTTTTTTTTGAGACAGAGTCTCACTCTGTTGCCCAGGCTGGACTGCAGTGCCATGATCTTGGCTCACTGCAACCTCTGCGTCCCGGGTTCAAGCGATTCTCCTGCCTAAGCCTCCTGAGTAGCTGGGATTACAGGTGCATACCATCACGCCCAACTAATTTTTATGTTTTTAGTAGAGATGGGTTTTCACCATTTTGGTCAGGCTGGTCTCGAACTCCTGACCTCGTGATCTGCCCACCTTCGCCTCCCAGAGTGCTGGGATTAGAGGCATGAGCCACCACACCCAGCTAGAAAGTCTGTTTTCTTGTCATCTCATTTCCAGAGGCTGCCTGCATTCCTTAGCTTGTGGCTTCTTTACATCTTCAAGACCAACAATCATTTCACTCCAGCCTCTGACTTCTGCTTCTGTGGTCTCATTCCCTTCCCTGACTCTCCTGATTCTTCATCATTTAAGAATCCTCGTGATTACATTAGGCACAGCCAGATAATCCAGGATCATTTCCCTATTTTAAGGTCAGCAGATTAGCATTCCTCTATTTTATTTTATTTTTTGTTTATTCACTCTATTTATTTATTTATTTATTGAGACAGAGTCTCGCTCTGTCGCCCAATCTGAAGTGCAGTGGTGCGATCTCGGCTCACTGCAACCTCTGCCTCCTGGGTTCATGTGATTCTCCTGCCTCAGCCTCCCGAGTAGCTGGGACTACAGGCATCCGCCACCATACCTGGCTAATTTTTGTACTTTAGGTAGAGACGGAGTGTCACCATATTGACCAGGCTGGTCTCGAACTCCTGACCACATGATCCACCTGTCTCAGCCTCCTAAAGTGCTGGGATTACAGGTGTGAGCCACCACACCCAGTCTATTTTATTTTTTAGAAATGGGGTCTCACTATGTTGCCCAGTCTAGTCTCGAACTCCTGGGCTCAAGCGATCCTCCTGCCTCAGCCTTCCAAATTCTGGGATTACAAGCATGAGCTACCATGTTTGGCCAGATGAGCATTCCTAATTCCATCTAGAATCCCAGTTCCCCCTTACCACATAATGTAACATATTGACAAGTTTTGGGGATTTGGATGTGAACATCTTTGGGGGCCATCATTCTGCCTACCATAGCTACCTAAGTTAAACACAAGATTTTAAGTTCTTGTAACTAACTGTTACAATTAATTTCATTTTTTTTCTCACCACTGTATCTCCACCCTCTAGCACTTTGCTCAGATAAATGCAAAATACAGGGTTGGCCAGTGAGAGATACATGGTGATTGTGATAGTATTTTCTTTTTTTTTTTTTTGGCCATTCTATTTTTGGCACATCATGTGTTTTTACATTTCTTTTTAACTTTTAGGTTTGGGGGTGCATGTGAAGGTTTGTTACATAGGTAAACACGTGTCATGGACATTGTTCTACAGGCTCTTTCATCATCCAGGGATTAACCCAGTACGCAATAGTCATCTCTTCTGCTCCTCTCTCTCCTCCCACTCTCTACTCGCAAGTAGACCCCCGTGTCTATTGTTTCCTTCTTTGTGTTTGTTCGTAAGTTCTTATCATTTAGTCTCCACTTATAAGCGAGAACACGTAGTATTTGGTTTTCTGTTTCTCTGCTAGTTTACTGAGGATAATAGCCACCACCAGCTCCATCCACGTTTCCACAAAAGACATGATCTTGTTCTTTTCTATGGCTGCCTAGTATTCCATGGTGTATCTGTACCCCTTCTCTTCTCTTCTCTTCTCTTCTCTTCTCTTCTCTTCTCTTCTCTTCTCTTCTCTTCTCTTCTCTTCTCTTCTCTTCTCTTTATTGATGGAGTTTCACTCTTGTTGCCCAGGCTGGAGTGCAGTGGCATGATCTCAGCTCACTGCAACCTCCGCCTCCCGGGTTCAAGTGATTCTTCTACCACAGCCTCTCGAGTAGCTGGGATTACAGGCATGCACCACCACGCCCAGCTAATTTTGTAGTTTTTAGTAGAGACAGGGTTTCTCCATGTTGGTCAGGCTGGTCTCAAACTCCCGACCTCAGGTGATCTGCCCGCCTCAGCCTCCTAAAGTGCTGGAATTACAGACGTGAGCCACCAGACCCAGCCACCACATTTTCTGTATCCATCTGCCATTGATTTACATTGATTCCGTGTCTTTGCTGTTGTGAACAGTGCTGCAGTGAACATTCGCATGCATGTGTCTTTATGGGAGAATGACTTACGTTGCTCTGGGTATATACCCAGTAATGGGATTGCTGGGTCGATGGTAGTTCTGCTTTTAGCTCTTTGAGGAATGACACTTCATGAATTGGCATGTCATCCTTGTGTGGGGCCATACTAGTCTTCTCTGTATTGTTCCAATTTCAGTATATGTGCTGCCAAAGACAGCACGTGATAACATTTTCTTTTCCTTTTTTTGAAACAGGGTCTTGCTCCATTGCCCAGGCTGGAGTGCAGTGGTATAATCAGAGCTCACTGCAACCTTCCTTTTGGGCTCAAGCAATCTTCTGCCCCAGGTTCCTGAGTATCGGGACTACAGACACTCACCATCACTGCTCAGATATTTTTTTTTTTTGGATATGGAGTTTTGATCTTGTTGCCCAGCCTGCAGTGCAATGGCTTGATCTCAGCTCACTGCAACCTCTGCCTCCCGGGTTCAAGCAATTCTCCTGCCTCAGCCTCCCAAGTAGCTGGGATTACAGGCATGCGCCACCAGCCCAGCTAATGTTGTACTTTTAGTAGAGAAGGGGTTTCTCCATGTTGGTCAGGTTGGTCTTGAACTCCCGACCTCAGATGATCTGCCAGCCTCGGCCATCCCAAGTGCTGGGATTACAGACGTGAGTCACCACGCCCACCATGCTCAGTTAATTTTTAAAAAGATTTTCTTTTTAGGCCAGATGCAGTGGCTCACGCCTGTAATCCCAGCACTTTGGGAGACCGAGGCGGGAGGATCACAAGGTCAGGATCACAAGGTCAGGAGATCGAGACCATCCTGGCTAACACAGTGACACCCCGTCTCTACTAAAAATACAAAAAATTAGCCGGGCGTGGTGGCGGGCACCTGTAGTCCCAGGTACTCGGAGGCTGAGGCAGGAGAATGGCATGCTCCCCTGGGAAGCGGAGCTTGCAGTGAGCCGAGATCATGCCACTGCACTCCAGCCTGGGTGACAGAGCGAGACTCCGTCTCAAAAAAAAAAAAATTTTTTTTCTTTTTGTGGAGACGGGGGTCTTGCTATGTTGACTGGCTGGTCTCGAACTCCTGGCCCCAAGTGATCCTCTCATCTTGGCCTCCCAAAGTGTTGGATTACAGGTGTGAGCCACTGCACCCGACTATAATGAAAAATAAAATAGGAAATATATGTAGCTTATTTACTTTGACTCCCTTTCCCCTCATTTCTTAGTGCAGTGGACTCCCCAAAGCTCCTTCAAGTCTTGGGGAGCCCTGTCTTTGCAGTTCTCTGGCAGGCTGCCTTGCTGCCTCTCCCACGTCACATGCAGAAGTCAGATAAGCCTGCTATCAACACGACCTCCTCCACCTCTTACCTGCATAACCTTGAGCGGTAACTTCACCTTTGTCAGTCTCCATTTTTTTTTTTTTTTTTTTTTTTTTTTTTTGAGACGGAGTCTTGCTCTGTCGCCCAGGCTGGAGTACAGTGGCACAATCTTGGCTCACCACAACCTCTGCCTCCTGGGTTCAAGCAATTCTCCTGTCTCAGCCTCCCAAGTAGCTGGGATTACTAGGTGTCCACCACCATGCCTGGCTAATTTTTTGTATTTTTAGTAGGATGAAGTTTCACCATGGGATGGGGTTTCTCCATGTTGGCCAGGCTGGTCTCGAACTCCCGACTTCAGGTCATCCTCCTGCCTTGGCCTCCTAAAGTGCTAGGATTACCATGCCCAGCCTATTATCTTTTTATTCTCAGGCTCTAGAACGATAACTTGTGGATAGGCTCTTGAAGGGCTGATTGGATTAAAGAAGTCTCCACGATTAGCCTGGGGAGTATCCAGGAATTTGAGAGTTAACTGTGAAAATGAGAAGGGAGTTAACACCAGCTCCATCATAAGGCTCTGGGACCCCAAAGAAATGGGTAACAGCATGTCACAAGGCACTGCGAGGGGCTGGCTGCCCTGGGATGAGTGTGCATCACCTGTGTTGCCTCCGAAACACCCACACAATCTGTATTGATAGAGAGCTTAAGTTTCTCTGCCTATGTCCATTTATTAAGGTTAGTGTTGTGGATGCTGTCAACTCCCGAAGCCTGGGCTTTCAGAGCCCATTAAGGGGAGATGCACAGGGCGCCTTTCATTTCAGACTACAGAAAGCACTTTTCCACTGTGGGGGCCAGGCAGGGTCACTACTGTGGTAGCTTTTGCCCGAAAGCACAGTCCCTTTCTCTCTGGCCCAGACATCCCCTAGGGAACACAGCGTTTTCTACAGAGAACTAATAGATCAAAGCCCACACAATTCATTCTTCCACTCTGAAGCACAGGAACTCGCCAGCGTTTCATCAGACCCTCTGCCGAAGTGGTGTGAGTTCTTGCAGAACACCAATGATTACTTTAATGGAGAAGACTAGACTAACGTCACATATCACTTAATGACTATTAAATAATTTTTCATTTCATTTTTGCAAAGACTTAAAATTAGATCTTGTGACTTTCTTCTTCACAAAAGCAATATACATCTATCGTAAAAACCTTTTAGAAATAATACCCGGGTGGGCGCAGTGGCTCACGCCTGTAATCCCAGCACTTTGGGAGGCTGAGGCGGGCAGATCACAAGGTCAGGAGTTCTAGACCAGCCTGACCAACATGGTGAAACCCATCTGTACTAAAAATACAAAAATTAGCCAGGTGTGGTGGCTTGCGCCTGTAGCCCCAGCTACTTGGGAGGCTGAGGTAGGAGATTGATTGAACCCAGGTGGCAGAGGTTGCACTGAGCTGAGATAGCATTACTGCACTCCAACCTGGGCAACAGAGCAAGACTCTGTCTCAAAAAAAAAAAAAAGGTAATATCCAAACTACTATTTAGAAGTAACCACCATTAGAGTTTTTTGTGTATAATCTTTTGTCTCTGCACAAAGATGTTTATTTTAATGTAACAAAACTAAGATCACAAGGCATATATTATATTTCATTTCCTTTTAGTTTCTGGTAAACAGTATGCTATGAATATCTTTCTTTTTTAAAATTCTATTTATTTTTTATTTTTATTTTTTTGAGACAAAGTCTTGCTCTGTCACCCTGGCTGGAGTGCAGAGGCAGGAGCAGAGATCACTGCAGCCTTGGCCTCCTGGGCTCAGGCAATCCTCTTACCTCAGCCTCTCTGAGTAGTTGGGACTACTCGGCCCATGACACTATGCCTGGCTAATTTTTTGTAGAGACCACGTTTCAAACTCCTGTGCTCAAGCAATCCTCCTGCCTCAGCCTCCCGAAGTGTTGGGATTATAGGCGTGAGCCATCACGCCTGACTGATTTTTCTATGTTGATAATATTTTTTAAAACAATATCTGTTATACGGGTGGCTTAGAGATTCCACAGTTTATTTAATCACCACTCTATGATCCGAGTGGCTTTTTAATTCTCTTGATTAAAAACAACACTGTGATCAACATTTTGAAGACTTTTTAGTAGCAATCCAAATAATTTCCATGAGCTAAATTCCTGGAACTGAATCATTAGGTCAAAATGTACTTGCATGTTAAACCCATTGATACAGCAGCTGCCCAGAAAGGTTGCCCCAACATGCACTTCTGCGACGTTTCTCCTGCAGCCTTACCAACACTGATTTTAGTTGTATGTTAAAAGTTTCTGAGTTGGAAGGGATCATCTATTGTAAACCCTTCATGTTGGCGTGTGTATCTGGCCCCAGTGAGGGGAAGGGGATAGGAACTAACATTTTTTGAGCTTGATGCCTATCTATGTAGGCACTGTCATAAACATCATTTACCTTTATAGATACAGGTTCTTGTTGTTGTTGTTTTTGTTGACACGGGCTCTCACCATGTTACCTAAGCTGGTCTTGCACTCCTAGGCTCAAGTGATCATCCCGCCTTGGCCTCCCAAAGTGCTGAGATTACAGACGTGAGCCACTTTGCCTCACCCATCATCTCATTTACTCTTCACATCACCACTCGGAGGAAAATTACGACTTCTGTCTTATAAACAAATACACCAAAGCTCATAGAAATTAAGGGGCATGCACAAGTCTGCATGTCTCAATAGTGTGGAAGCCAGTATTAAATTTTGTTCACCTGAAGGGCCACTCAATATCATGTTATTAACCACAGTGGTTCTCTGTGTTTTAGGCTATTGCAGCAACAGAACACCAGGTCCTTTCAGATCTATAAAAATGACCCACTGGCCTGTCTGAGGGTCTGAATAGGTAGGATTGGTAAAACAATTTTTACCAATAGGAAGATCTTCAAGATTGCCATAAATTGCATTTCTTGACTGGGCGTGGTGGCGCACACCTATAATCCTAGTTACTCAGGAGGCTGAGGGAGGAGAATCGCTTGAAACCGGGAGGCAGAGGTTGCAGTGAGCTAAAATGGAACCACTACATTCCAGCCTGGGTGACAGACCAAGACTGTCTCAAATAATAAATAAATAAATTGCATTTCTAGAGTAAGATTTTATTTTTAATTCTCCAAAGCTTGAGAGTATCATCCCACTGTCAGCTTCAGAAATGGAAGTCTTATGGCCATTTATTTATTTATACTTTTAAAATATAAAAATAGAGATGGGGTCTTGCTACATTGACCAGGCCGGTCTTGAACTCCTGGCCTCAAGTGATCTTCCCATCTCAGCCTCCCAGTGTGCTAGGATTATAGGCATGAGCCACCATGCCTAGACTGGCTGTTTATTTACACTTGGCTACGTTTTCTAAAATATGCTAACCCAAAAACATATTACAGACAAATATAAAGCTTTTGGAGTAGTTAGCTTATGGATTATTGCCTATCAGGAGACCTCTGAGCTCACCATCCAGTATTAACATGATCCCTCTATATTTTCTGTTTTTTTTTGTTTTGGTTTGTTTGTTTGTTTGAGGCAGAGTTTTGCTCGTCACCCAGGCTGGAGTGCAGTGGCACGATCTCAGCTCACTGTAACCTCCTCCTCGCAGGTTCAAGTGCTGGGATTACAGGTGCCCACCACCATGTCCAGCTAACTTTTTGTATTTTTATTAGAGATAGGGTTTCACCATGTTGGCCAGGCTGTCTTGAACTCCTGACCTCAGGTGATCCACCCACCTCAGCCTCTCAAAGTGCTGAGATTACAGGCTTGAGCCACTGGGCCTGGCTGAATAATTTCTTTTTTTTAATTTAATAATAGAGATGGGTCTCACTTTGTTGCTCAGGCTAGTCTTGAACTCCTGGGCTTAAGCGATACTCCTGCCTCAGCCTCCCAAAGTGCTCCCAAAGTCCTGGTATTACAGGCGTGAACCACTGTGCTCAGCCAACATGAATAATTTCTAAGATCTTACGTAGAAGAAACAAAATAGAAAGCGGAGGTAAACTACAAACTATGGAAAATTGCCACAAATACTAATAGCTTCACTATATAAAGATCCTGTACTGACTTATAAGAAAGATATTAAGACTCCGTAAAACTGCCAAGCATATGAGAAGATAATTTACAGATGGAATAAAATGGTTAATAGGCAATAAAATATATGCAACTTCATTAATAATAAAACAAATGCAAGTTTTAAAATTAAGACAATTTTTGCCAAACTAACAAAGATTTTTAAGAATTTTAGACATCAAGAAATACTGAGTAAAGGCATTCAGGAGCTATAAGTGGACATAAAACATTTTCCCCAAACCATCCCATAATGTGGGTTGAATGGTGTAATCCCTAGAAGATACGTCCATCCCAAACTTCAGAATGCGATCTTATTTAGAATAAGGGTCTTTAATTTTTTATTTTATTTCTTTTTAAAAATTTTTGTTTTTGAGAGTCTCACTCTCTTGCCCATGGTGGAGTGCAGTGGCACAATCATGGCAGCCTTGACCTCCCCAGGCTCAGATGATCCTCCCACCTCAGCCTCCATCAGCCTCCTGAGTAGCTGAGACTACAGGTATGCGCCACCATGCCCAGCTAATTTTTTTTTTTTTTTTTTTTAGACGGAGTCTCACTCTGTCGCCCGGGCTGGAGTGCAGTGGCCGGATCTCAGCTCACTGCAAGCTCCGCCTCCCGGGTTCCCGCCATTCTCCTGCCTCAGCCTCCCAAGTAGCTGGGACTACAGGCGCCCGCCACCTCGCCCGGCTAGTTTTTTGTATTTTTTAGTAGAGACGGGGTTTCACCGTGTTAGCCAGGATGGTCTCGATCTCCTGACCTCGTGATCCGCCCGTCTCAGCCTCCCAAAGTGCTGGGATTACAGGCTTGAGCCACCGCGCCCGGCCAATTTTTCTATTTTTTGTAGAGATGGGGTTTTGCCACGTCGTCCAGGCTGGTCTTGAACTCTGCGGTTCAACCCTTCCACCCACCTTGGCCTCCCAAAGTGCTGGGATTATAGGCATGATTTACCACACCTGACCTTATTTTTAAAATGTTTTTTATTTTTTATATTTTCCTAGGTTCGGTAACTTGCCCAGGAATAAAGATCTTCACAGATATCATAAGTAAGGATCCTGAGCTGAGGTCATCCTGGCTTAGGAAGGGCCATAAATCCAGTGGAGGGCATCCTTGTAAGAGAGAGGAGGCACAGAGAGATGGGGGAAAGCCAGTCTGAAGACAGAAGCAGAGATGGAGGTGATGTGTCCACAAGCTGAGAAGACCAAGCATTGCCGATGCCCCAAAACTAGGAGAGGGACATGGAGCTGAATCACCCTTTGAGACTCTGGCAGGAACTTACCCTGCCAACACCTTGATTTTGAACTTCTGCCTTCCATAATTGTGAGAGAATCCATTTTTGTTGATTAAGCCACTCAATTTGTGGTACAGGGTTACAGCAGCCACAGGACACCAAGACACTTAAAGTCCGTTTGCCTGACTGAGCAGGAAGGGATTGAATCAAGGGTGTCTCATGATCAGACCTGGTAGTGTTAGTCATAGGCCGACTATGAACCTGGTCATGGAGATCCAAGAAGGAGTAAGACACATTTGATGGGAAAAGAATGAAGTGGAGTAGGAAGAGACAGGAGAGGCTGCAGCGGCCAGATCTGGAATGGGCCTGGAAGACATGTTAGGGTCTAATATTTATTCCTGGGCAGCTTAAGGGACCACTGAAGGTATTAAGTAAGGGAGTTGTTTTGAAAAGGTCATGATGGCTGTGGCATGGAGAATTAATTTTTTTTTTTTTTTGAGATGGAGTCTCGCTCTGTCGCCCAGGCTGGAGTGCAGTGGCGCAATCTCAGCTCACTGCAGGCTCTGCCCCCTGGGTTCACGCCATTCTCTTGCCTTAGCCTCCCGAGTAGATGGGACTACAGGCGCCTGCCACCACGCCCGGCTAATTTTTTGTATTTTTAGTAGAGGCGGGGTTTCACCGTGTTAGCCAGGATGGTCTTATCTCCTGAACTCGTGATCCGCCCACCTCAACTTCCCAAAGTGCTGGGATTACAGGCATGAGCCACCGCGCCCAGCCCTGGAGAATTAATCTGAAGGTGTAAGGCCAGAGGCATGGGGCCAGCTAAGAAAGTATTGGAATAATTTGGGTGATGGATGATGGTGGAATTACACTATGGTTGTAGATGTAGTTAAGAAGAGAAGTGAGGAGATTGAGATAATTTGAGAAAGGAGGATCAATAGAACTTAATGATTGATTGAAAGTTTGGGGGAGGAGGAGGGATGAGGGGTTGAGGAAGATATGCACATTTCTTTTTTCTCTCTCTCTCTCTCTTTTTTTTATTTTCCTAGACAGAGTTTTGCTCTGTCGCCCAGGCTGGAGTGCAATGGTGAGATCTTGTCTCACTGCAAACTCCACCTCCAGGGCTCAAGCGATTCTCCTGCCTCAGCCTCCAAATAGCTGGGATTACGGGCACCCACCACCACACCCGGCTGATTTTTGTATTTTTAGTAGAGGTGAGGTTTCACCATGTTGGCCAGGCTGGCGCGAACTCCTGACCTCAGGCGATCCGTCCGCCTTGGCCTCGCAAAGTGCTGGGATTACAGGTGTGAGCCACTGCACCCGGCTGATATGCACATTTCTAAGTCGACAATTAAGTAGGGATGGGGAAGGGAGCCAAGGAGAAGGAGCAGGATATGAGGGGTGGGGAGGGAAATTCACTTTTGGAGGTTTGAGGTGAATGTGGAACATTCAAGTGGAAATATTCAAAAGGAAGTGGAATGTGAAGGTCTGGAAATATTGTTGAACACAGGGGAGTACAGTATGTAATATTGCCTAGAGAGAGTGGGCAAAGTGAGAGAGGAGTGGTGAGGGGAAGAGAGCGCCAAAAGGAGAACCCTGAGAAACATCAACATCTTTAGGAGAAAGGAAGTTCAGCTTGCAGGGAGCCTGAGACGAATTAACCACAGTGCCAGGAAGAAATCCAGGAACCTGTGTAGTGGATCGGGCGCAAGATAAATCAAGAGAACAGAGTGTTTCAAAGGAGACGGTAGTGGATTTTGTCAATGCCAACAATAATTTAAGTAAGATAAAGCCTTAGAAAGGGAGGTGTTTCGTGAAACCGGTGCCAGCAGTCTCAGTGGAGTGGCCAAGATTGGAAAGACACATTACAGTGGCTGGAGAAGCTAGAGGATGGTGAGGAAGTGTGTCTTTAGAAATTTGGCTGGAAAATGAAGAGACGCGCTAGGGTAATCAATAGACAGAAGACGGAGTTGAGAAATGAAGTGAATCTGTGTATGTTTAAATGCCAAAGGAGGAGTCAGTGGAGAGGAAGAGGATGAAGACAGAGGAGAGATGGGGCAAACATTTGAGATACACGAGGAGGATGGACAGAGTCCTGCACACTGATGGGTGTTGGTCTCGGTGTGAGTGAGATGAAGAGGTGGGCTTAGAATTCTAGGAGAGCAGAAGAGGTTTGAAACGGTACTGTGGAGAACAGGTGCAGTCTAACTGCCAAGGATCATTAAGGATGCAGCACTGCTCCTAATCCAACCTTGTGAAGTATGTAGCGACTTTGTCCTAAACTCTTGTTTGGGGTTCACTTTTTTTCTGGCTCTGTGTCTTAGTCAGTCTGGGCTGCTATAACAAAGATCTTAAACTGGGTGGTTTACACAACAGACATTGATTTCTCACAGTTCTAGAGGTTCGGGCCGGGCTCAGTGGCTCACACCTGTAATCCCAGCACTTTGGGAGGCCGAGGCAGGCAGATCACCTGAGGTCAGGAGTTCGAGACCAGCCTGGCCAACATGGTGAAATCTTGTCTCTACTAAAGATACAAAAATTAGCCAGGCATGGTGGTGGGTGCCTGTAATCCCAGCTACTTGGGAGGCTGAGGCAAGAGAATTGCTTGAACCTGGGAGACGGCCATTGCAGTGAGCCAAGATCACACCACTGCATTCCAGCCTGGGTGACAGAGCGAAACTCCATCTCGAACAAAGAAAAAAGAAATATACATATCCTCCTCAACTCCTCATTCCTCCTCCTCCTCCCCCAGGCTTTCAATTAAAAAAAAAATTAGAGGCTGGAAGACCAAGGTCAGGGTGCCAGCCTGGTTGGGTCCTGGCAAGAGTCCTCATTCTGGTTATGGCCCCCACGTGGCCTTCCTTGGTGCAAGCACACAGAGAAGGCATGCGCTCTAATCTCTCCAAACCAACGGGGTGCTACACTCATAACCTCATCGAACCCTGATTATCTTCCAAAGCCCCCACTTCCTAAAACCATCCATCGGGGTTGGGGTTTCAACATAGGAATTTGGGGGCACATGAGCATGCAGTCCATAAAACACTTTGAACACATTTTCTTCATTTTGTTCAGTGCATTTCAAAGTCTGTCTATAATGACAGCAGGTTTTGACTTGAGCTGGAGAGAGGAGCATGTGATAACTCAGGGGTCAGCTGGGGTGGCCTTATCTTGCCCAACTGCTGCAACCTCTTTCAAAGTGCTCTCCAAGACTCCCTTCGATTCCCCAAGGGCTTGTTCTCAAGGTCACCTCTGGCTTTAGGCTCTAGCTCACAGAATTGGATTGTCTCAGCACCTTCATTTATGAGTGTAGATGATTTACTGACAACTGAAGGTTGCAGAGAGATTGATGTTACAGCAACAAAAACAACTGAAAACGCACTGTTAGCTATTTCTCTTTGGAAATCCTTCAGTGATTTCTGAAATCATGGCCCGTGCCAATTTCTGTGTGCTTCAGCCCTCGTCTCTCAGATCTCCTTCTCACTCACAAATTCCTGCTTATTTCCCACGTGGAGAAGTTTATGGCTCTCTTTTGTTGCCTCCACCTCTGCTGAACCATGTCATCAGGGTTCCACCTACCTCTGTGCTACTTATTAAGGTATTTTCCTGGCTGGGCACCATGGCTCACACCTGTAATCCCAGTGTTTTGGGAGGCTGAGGCCAGAGGATCCCTTGTGGTCAGGAGTTCAAGACCAGCCTGGGCAACATAGTGAGACCCTATCTCTACAAACATAAATAAATAATTTTTTTTAAAGGGGAAAAAAGGATTTTTTCTAAACAAAAGTGGTTAGTTGCCCCGCAAGGGAAATTTCAGCTCCAGGTGCTGATATAATACATTTGTCGTTGGCTGGGTTCAGTGGCTCATGCCTGTAATCCCAGCACTTTGGGAGGCCAAGATGGGCAGATTACCTGAGGTCAGGAGTTCAAGACCAGCCTGGCCAATGTGGTGAAAATGTGTCTCTACTAAAAATACAAAAAAATGAGCCGTGCATGATGGCGTGCACCTGTAATCCCAGCTACTTGCGAGGCTGAGGCAGGAGAATCACTTGAACCTGGGAGGTGGAGGTTGCAGTGAGCTGAGATTGCGCCATTGCACTCCAGCCTGGGTGACAAGAGTGAAATTCCGTCCCAAAATAATAATAATAATAATAATAATAATAATAATAATAATACATTTGTCATCTAGAAGCACACTTTTGAGAAAGGCTAAATACTCTGGACTCTCCCCGCTGTGGACGCAGCATCAACATATACCTTAGCCCTCGTCACCTGAAGGCATGATCATGGGCAAAATTCCCATCCGCCATCTGTACAGACGATGTGACTTTTCTACCCTCCTGGCCCTGTGCCTTTTTTCAGTTTATGATAAATAACATTTGTTTTGAATTTTCAAATGCATCATCTCATTTGATTTGCACAAGATCTCGATGCCGGGTAACCCAGGCTTTACTTCCGCCGTGCAGTGAAGTGACTGGGGCTCAGAGAGAACTGACTTGCCATTGGCACCCCGCTGAAAACCAGCCAGCGGAGCTTCCAGCCGGAGTGGTGATCCGCGGCCCCTCCTCTTGCCACTGTGACAGAATGCCTGTTTCGTGTCAGGGTTCTGTTTCACAAACCCAGGTATTTCCAGTACTGTTGCTTCATTTTTGATGATTTCATGGGATCCTTCCCTGTAGAACCACACTGTGATGCTTGCCTCCTTACCTGCAGTGGGGTAATGCTTCTTCTCATTAATGATTTGGGTTGACATTTTGGGTTTTCTAGATTTCCTGTCTAAAATTCACAAACACTGTGAAATAGCCACTGCTCTTCAGCTTGGGGAACATAGCGAGACCTTGTCTTTATTTTTATTTATTTATTTATCTTTTTATTTTATTTTGAGACGGAGTCTCGCTCTGTTGCCCAAGCTGGAGTGCAGTGACACCGTCTCAGCTCACTGCAACCTCAGCCTCCCAAGTTCAAGCAATTTTCATGCCTCAGTCTCCTGAGTAGCTGGGAGTACAGGCACCTGCCGCCACAGCTGGTTAATTTTTGTACTTTTAGTAGAGATGCGGTTTCGCTATGTTGGCCAGGCTGGTCTCAAACTCCTGGCCTCAAGTGATCCACCAGCCTCAGCCTCTCAAAATGCTGGGATTCCAGGTGCGAACCACTATGCCTGTCTGATACCTTCTTTAAAAACAAAACAAAAACAAAATAACACGCCCAAACCAAACCATTACAAACAAACAACTACACAAATAAAGAAAATGCATAAATGCTCATCAATCCTGCAGGTTCTACTTTCAGGTATTTTTTGGGGGTGGGGTGAAGTTGGGACAGCCTGGTAGGAGGATCTTTCACTCACTTCCCGTTTCTTAAATAATGGATTTTCAGGAACAGCACTGATCAATACTAGCAGAGTTCGGAATCTGTATTTCACCAAGCACAGGTTTCCTTTGCTGACTCACCCCCGGGATGCAGCACACAGACCCTAGTCTTCCCTACAGAGGGAGGACTCCAAGTACAGAAGCCAAGTGCATTTCAACATTCTTCTGCCAGCCCTAATGTACTGGCCTTTGTGTCATCCATCTTTGTTAGTGATCAGGCAAGACATCATACACTATTTCTGTTCTAATATATTTTTTTCTTTAAATAACATAATGAATATTGATGCAGGCAAGAGTTCAGTGAGTAGGGGATGGATAGTTACTAGGAGTGAAAAAAAAATCAGTGTAGTATAACCTCCAGATTCAATCTGAATTCCACTTTGGGAACCTGTTTTGTGGTTTGGAAAGAAAGGAATTCAGTATCAGCTGTTTATGACTTGACAAGATAAAGAGATCTGACAGTTCTGTTCAAAGGATGAAATTTCCGACATTGGAAGGTGGAAATAGTTCAATCTCACTGAAACCTGGATGGGGATGCAGCAGCATTTGGGACAGATGTTTCCTCCTGCAATGCCAGATCCTCCTAGTAGTGAGAGGAGTCATGGTAGGAAGCTGCGTTTCAGGGGACAAAGCTTGGGCTTGGAAGTTAAAGCTGGATTTGAATCCAGCATTGCAAATTGTAACCATGGGCACTGCGTGGAATCATTCTGAACCTCACTTTTTAATCTCTAAAATGGGGATAATGATGTCTGCCTTGCTGGTAAATACTAGCAATAATACATATGCTGTCTGACATATGCATGTGCTTAGTTGAGAGTAGCAATTTGTTGTTGTTGTTGTTTATTAAGATGGGATCTCCCTATGTTGCTCAGGCTGGTCTCAAACTCCTGGCCTCAAGTGATCCACCCATCCTGGCCTTCGAAAGTGCTGGGATTATAGGCATGAGCCACCATGTCCAGCCAAGCAATTATTTTATACTTTATGCCATGGGATTGTTTTGTAGTGAGATAAATTATAAGATTTTTTTTTCACACCTGAATATTTTTGAATATGATTTACTCAAGAGTGAATAGTGGTATAAAATTCCCACATTCTGCCTGTAATCCCAGCACTTTGGGAGGCTGAGGCAGGTGGATCACTAGGTTAGGAGTTCAAGACCATCCTGGATAAGATGGTGAAACCCTGTCTCTACTAAAAATACAAAAAATTATCCAGGCATGGTGGCACGTGCCTGTAGTCCCAGCTGCTCGGGAGGTTGAGGCAGGAGAATTACTTGAACCAGGGAGGCGGAGGTTGCAGTGAGCCAAGATTGCACCACTGCACCCCAGCCTGGGTGACAGAGTGAGACTCTGTTTCAAAAAAAAAAAAAAAAAAAATCCCACATTCTTCCTCTTAATTAACTTGGTCTCAATATGGAAAACAGTAAGGCTAATGCTAATAGTAATATCTGCCTGTAAATATACACTGTATATTGCTATGAGAACAACTGAGATGAACTGTGTGAAAATACTTTGCAAGATATAAAATGTGTTACAGTGGTATTTTTAGGCTTCTTTTCCCTAGTCTTGAATATTAATATGCTTAGGAGACTCAACCTTCTGTAACACGTATAGCAAAGCAGATACGCCCTTTCCTTTTTTTTTTTATTTTTTATTTTTTTAATTTTTATTTATTTATTTATTTATTTTTTTTTTGAGACGGAGTCTTGCTCTGTCGCCCGGGCTGGAGTGCAGTGGCCAGATCTCAGCTCACTGCAAGCTCCGCCTCCCAGGTTCACGCCATTCTCCTGCCTCAGCCTCCCGTGTAGCTGGGACTACAGGCGCCCGCCACCACGCCCGGCTAGTTTTTTGTATTTTTTAGTAGAGACGGGGTTTCACCGTGTTAGCCAGGATGGTCTCGATCTCCTGACCTCGTGATCCGCCCATCTCGGCCTCCCAAAGTGCTGGGATTACAGGCTTGAGCCACCGCGCGCGGCCCCAGATATGCCCTTTCTTACATGCATGCTGCATAGCCAACCCCAAACCAGTATAGATGATGGACAGGAAAAGGCATTCCTTGTGGGAATTTGTCATATCTGACAACCAGGCTTTCTTTTCTCATTTGTCTTCTCGTCACTCTAAGTATACAGCTGTTGCACACCATTAAGCAGTGGAGGTAAAAATCTTCCATGAGAATAGCTAATAATAATTTGGGTTGCTGATGACGGAGAATGTCATGCAAAAAGCCACAGGAGCAGAGTGGCCACTTCCTTCTCTTTAACCAGCACCTTACAGGTGTGGGGCTTTTATTTTTTAAGGAGTATGGAAGTGGTGGGGATGGGTATCATATATACTTGTTATAATAAGCCAAATAATACAAAGGTGCATAGGAAAAAAAAATATTCTTCCCTTCTCTGTCTTTTGTATTCCCAGCTTTCAGAGGTACACAATGTTGACAGTTTGATGCGGGTTCTTTCAGGTATGAATGCGTTTTTCAGCCATGAACGATATAGTGAAACCTGTTAGTGGAACGACTTTGAAAGTCCATTTGAAAGTCCAATCAATATCTGTATCCTTGAGAGATAGAACCTCCTGCTATCAGGCTTTCCAGAGAATCATAAGCAGGTTATCTGGGAGATAATTTCTTGGAAACTGTTTATTAAAATGTATTTTTTATGCTAATGGCAGAGTCCCACTGATACATGCAAATGGAAAATAATTTAGAATCTGATCATGGAATGGCAGGAAAAATGAGTTGAAGATTCCCTACCCTTTCTTCTGATTTAATCCAAAACTCCTTTTCTAGTTTCTTTTCCATCCACACACACAAAATCCTACGTTTGGGAATTTCAAAGAGCATTCTTTCAAGGTGCTATTTCTCCATCTGTAACATTTGTTACACCTGGGGATGTTTAAACATGGATTTTTTTTTTTCTTTGTTTTGTTTTGTTTTTTGTTTTTGTTTTTTTTGGAGACACTGTCTCACTCTGTCGCCAGGCTGGAGTGCAGTGGTGAGATCTCAGCTCACTGCAACCTCTGCCTCCCAGGTTCAAGTGATTATCCTGCCTCAGCCTCCTGAGTAGCTGGGACTACAGGTTCCTGCCAAGACGCCCAGCTAATTTTTGTGTTTTTAGTAGAGATGGGATTTCGACATGTTGGCCAGGCTGGTCTTGAACTCCTGACCACCTCGGCCTCCCAAAGTTGAGAACTTACTGTGTAAGTGCTGGGATTACAGGCGTGAGCCACCGCGCCCAGCCTAAATGCGGATTTCCAATTTAGTAGCCTGGGGTGAAGCCTGAGTTTCTTTATTTCTAACAAGTCCCCAGGTCTACACTCCACACACTGAGTAACAAGGATCTCCTTCTGATGTTGTCTCTGTCAGTTCCCTGCCACATTTGTGTCCAGACCATATCTGAAGATCTCTTAGCACAGTGCCTTTTACTTTGTAAAATATACTTTATTTTTTAGAACAAATTTAGAATCACAGAAATATTGAGCAGACGATACAGAGATTCCCCATATATCTCCTGCTAACACATGCATTATCTCCCCCATTATCAAAGTGCCCCACCAGAGTAGTACATTTGCTACAACCCCTGAACCTACATGGACACATCGTTGTCATCTGAAGTCCATAGTTTACATATGGTTCACTCTTGGTGGTATACGTTCCACGGGTTTTAACAAATGTATAATGACATGTACCTACCATGATGGTATTATACAGAGTAGTTTCAATGCCCTAAAAATCCTCTGTGCTTGGCCTGTTCATCCTTCTCTGCCCCCAATCCATGGCAACGACTGATTTTTTTTTTTTTTTACTGTTTCCATAGTTTTGTTCTTCGCAGAACGTCTTGTAGTTGCAATCATACAGTATACCGCATTTTCAGATTGGTTTATTTCACTTTGTAATGTAAGTTTAAAATTTCTCCATGGAGGCTGGGTGTGGTGGCTCACGTTTGTAATCTCAACACTTTCGGAGGCTGAGGGGGGGCGGATCTTTTGAAGTCAGAAGTTCAAGACCAGCCTGGCCAACATGGTGAAACCCCGTCTCTATTAAAAATACAAAAAAAAAAAAAAAAAAAAAAAAAAAATTAGCTGGGTGTGGTGGCAGGCGCCTGTAATCCCAGTTACTCTGAAGGCTGAGGTGTAGGAATCACTTGAATCCAGGAGGTGGAGGTTGCAGTGAGCCAAAATGGTGCCAAGGCACTCCAGCCTGGGTGACACAGAGAGACTCCACCTCAAAAAAAAAAAAAAAGTCTTTCACGGTTGTATAACTCATTTATTTTTAGTACTGACTGTACCACTGCTTATTTTTCATTCACTTACTGAAAAACATCTTGGTTGTTTCCAAGTTTTGGCAATTATAAACAAAGCTGCTCTAAACATTCGTGTGCTGGTTGTTGTGTGGACATAAGTTTTCAACTCCTTTGGGTAAACTCCAAAGAGTGCAATTGTTGGATCCTATGGTAAGAATATATTTAGTTTTCGGGCCGGGTGCGGTGGCTCAAGCCTGTAATCCCAGCACTTTGGGAGGCCGAGACGGGCGGATCACAAGGTCAGGAGATCGAGACCATCCTGGCTAACACGGTGAAACCCCGTCTCTACTAAAAAATACAAAAACCTAGCCGGGCGTGGTGGCGGGCGCCTGTAGTCCCAGCTACTCAGGAGGCTGAGGCAGGAGAATGGCGTGAACCTGGGAGGCGGAGCTTGCAGTGAGCTGAGATCCGGCCACTGCACTCTAGGCTGGGCGACAAAGCAAGACTCTGTCTCAACAACAACAACAAAAAAGAATATATTTAGTTTTCTAAGAAACAGCCAAACTGTCTTCTAAAGTAGCTGAACCATTTTGCATTCCCACTAACAATGAATGAGAGAGTTCCTGCTGTTCCACATTCTGCTCAGTCTTTGGTGTTGCCAGTGTTCCAGATTTTGGTCAATATCACAGATGTGTAGTGGTAGTTCATTGCTGTTTTCAATTGCATTTCCCTGACGACACATGATATGGGGTATCTTTTCAGATGCTTTCTGCTCCCTGTATATCTTCTTTGGTGAGGTGTTTATTAAGGTCTTCTGCAAGTTTCTTTTTTCTGAAAAGTAACTTAACACCATTTTCAGTGGGGTGGTCTGACTTCTTTTTTGAGACAGAGACAGTCTCACTCTGTTGCTCAGGCTGGAATGCGGTGGTGCGATCTAGGCTCACTGCAACCTCCACCTCCCGGGTTCAAGTAATTCTCGTGTCTCAGCCTCCTAAGTAGCTGGGATTTCAGGCACCTGCCACCACCTCTGGCTAATTTTTATATTTTTAGTAGAGACGGGGTTTCACCAAGTTGACCAGGCTTGTCTCAAACTAGTGGCCTTCAAGTGATCCACCTGCCTCAGCCTCCCAAAGTTGGTGGGATTACAGGCATGAGCCATCATGCCCCGCCTGTCTGATTTCTTATTGTTGAGTTTTAAGAGTTTTTTTTATACTTTGAATGACATTCCTTTATCAGATGTGTCTTTTGCAAATATTTTCTCTAGTCTATGACTTGTCTTTTCATTCTGTTGACAGTGTCTGTCATAAAGCAAAATTTTTCATTTGATAAAGTATAGCTTATCAGTTCTTTCATGAATTGTGATTTTGGTATTGTGCCTAACAAGTCTTCACCAAGGGCTAGGCATGGTGACTCACGCCTGTAATCGCAGGACTTTGGAAGGCCGAGGCAGACAGATCACAAGATCAGGAGGTCGAGACCAGCCTGACCAACATGGCAAAACTTAGTCTCTACTAAAAATAGAAAAATTAGAGGGGCATGATGGCACGTTCCTGTAATCACAGCTACTTGGGAGGCTGAGGCAGGAGAATCACTTGAACCCGGGAGGCGGAGGTTGCAGTGAGCAGAGGTGACACCACCGCACTCCAACCTGGGCGACAGAGCAAGACTCCATCTCAAAAAAAAATAAAAAAAAAAAAAGTCATTACCAAACACCAAGGCCATCTAGATTTTCTCCTATATTATCTTCTAGGAGTTTTATGGTTTTACATTTTACAATTAGACCTATTATTCATTTTGAGTTAACTTTTATAAAGAATGTAGGTCTGTGTCTAGATTTTTGCATGTGGGTGTTCAGTTGTTCCAGTACCATTTGTTGAAAAGACAATCTGTTCTTCACTGTACTGCCTTTGCTTCTTTGTTAAAGATTAGTTAACTCTATTTATGTGGATCTATTTCTGAGCTCTCTATTCTGTTTCATTGATGTTTTTGTCTGTTTCTTCACAAATACCACACTGTCTTGATTAAGGTGCCTTTTTTTTTTTAATTTAGGAAAAAGGGACTTTATTATTATTATTATTATTATTATTTTTGAGACAAAGTCTTGCTCTGTCTCCCAGGCTGGAGTGCCGTGGCACCATATTGGCTCACTGCAACCTCTACCTCCTGGATTCAAGCGATTCTCATGCCTCAACCTCCCGAGTAACTGGGATTACAGGCATGCTTCACCAAGCCCAGCTAATTTTGTATTTTTAGTGGAGATGAGGTTTCACCATGTTGGCCATGCTGGTCTCAAACTTCTGACCTCATGATCTGCCTACCTTGGCCTCCCAGAGTGTTGGGATTACAGATGTGAGCCACTGCGCCCGCCTCTTTTTTTTTTTTTTTCCCCTTTAATCAATAATAGGACATCTTGGTCGTGAATGTTTTCTTCTAGGATTGCTTGGCATCACTCAGCACCCTCTCTGAAGCAGCATGGATTAATTTATGATGGGTTTCGAAGCTTTAGACATGTTACCTTTGGCTTAGCTATTAGGCATGTAAGCATGCACGTGGTGTAAGCAGGCCCATAGTTCAATGGAGGGGTCTGGTCAGAAGACACATTGTGGGGAGTCAGTAGCATATCACCGCATACCATAGAAGAGTGAACATAGAAAGGAAAAAGAAGAGAGCCAAGATCTGAGCTCTGGAGCTTTCTGAAATGAAGAGACTGGTGAAATGAGAAGGAACCATAAAGAAGTCTGAGAAGGAGAAAAACCAAATGATGGTAGTAACCCAAAAGCCCAAAGGTGACAGTGTTTTCAGAGGAGGGAGTGGTTGGCAGGGGCACATGCTTCTGCAAGATCATGTGAAATGTGGCTGAGAATTGAACATGAACTCTAACAATGTGCAAGTCACTATGAGCCTTCCAAGAGCTGTCTGGTTGGAGTGGAGAGGATAACAGACTGATTAGGGTCTGTTGAAGGGAGAATCGGAGGAGAAAAATTACAGATGAAATAGGAAATTCTCTGGAAGAGTTTTGCAATCAAAGGAAACAGTGAAATGAGGGAGATACCTGGCTGAGGCTGTGGGTAGGAGAGACGGTCTTTCTGTTGTTGCTCGTTTTCTTTTTTCCTATTCCTTTTACCTTTTTACAGTTTCTTTTTTCTTTGCCTAAACACTGCTGATAAAGTGTCTGTTTTCTTAAGAATGAATTATTACAGCATATATATATATATGTGTGTGTAGATATATGTGTGTGTGTGTATATATATATATATATATATGTATGCTTTTTTCTCTTTTTATTTTCCTTTCTTTTATTTTTTTGAGACAGAGTTTCACACTGTCACCTGGGCTGGAGTGTAATGGCGTGATCTCAGCTCACTGCAACCTCTGCCTCCTGGGTTCAAGTGATTCTCTTGCCTCAGCCTCCCAAGTAGCTGGGATTACAGGCACCTGCCACCACACCCAGCTAATTTTTTGTATTTTTAGTAGAGACGGGTTTCACATGTTAGCCAGGCTGGTCTCAAACTCCTGACCTCGTGATCCTCCTATCTCGGCCTCCCAAAGTGCTAGGATTACAGGCGTGAGCGACCATGCCTGGCCTATTACAGCATATTTTAATGCTAATGGGAGTGTTACAGTAAAGAGAGGGAAACTGATATGGAAAGTGGTGAGAACAAATCTTGGAGTGATGTTCTTGAGACAGAAGGAAGGAATTGCGATCTTGCTCACAAGTGGATATTTTTTTTTTTTATTAAAATAATTCTTTTTTGGCTGGGCATGGTGGCTCACACCTGTAATCCCAGCACTTTGGGAGGCTGAAGCGGGTGGATCACCTGAAGTCAGGAGTTTGACACCAGCCTGGCCAACATGGTGAACACTGTCTCTACTAAAAATACAAAAATTAGCCAGGTGTGGTGGTGGGAGCCTGTAATCCCAGCTACTTGGGAGGCTGAGACAGGAAAATTGCTTGAACCCAGGAGATGGAGGTTGCAGTGAGCCGAGATCATGCCATTGCACTACCGTCTGGGTGACAAGAGCAAAACTCCGCCTCAAAAAAAAAAATTCTGTTTTTGAGATGGAGTTTCATTGTATAGCCCAGGCTTGTCTCAAATGCCTGGGCTTAATTGATTCTGCTGCCTCAGCCTCCCAAGTAGTTGGTTTTCAATAAGAACATAATTTACCCGTAGAAAAGGAGGGAATGCAGAACATATGAACACAATGCAAGTGGGTGCATGAGTCGATTTAGTGGTAAGAGTGCGTAAAACTTTTTTGTTGTTTCTATTTTTCTCAGTGAAATAAGAAGAAGCAATTGTCTCGTAGTGAGCTGTTCCAACTGTAGTTCACAGAACAGTAACACCAGCATCATGTGGGAGCTTGTTAAAAATGTAGAATCTTCAGAATGAATTGTCTTCCAGCAAAAAAACAAAACAAAACAAAAAAAGGTAGAATCTTAAAGAATAAAAAATGCAGAATCTCAGGCTAGACCTCTTCATCATATGCAGACACTACCACCTGATGTAAAGACTAAAATATTCTTTTCCAATCCCATATTGCCATGTTTGTACAACAGACAGACCTCCTTTCTTGAAGGAATAGGAAAGACAGTTTGGTGAAGCATGGAGGGCAAGGGCAGAGAGCCTGCTGGCAGAGAGATGCAGGTCATGGGAGGAAATGCCTCGGGGCCTCATGCGTTGTGGGTGCTGTTGCCTGAGCAGAGCATTTCTTCCCAAATTTGTCATCAGTTTGAACAGTTCATCCTGTAAATTATAGTTAAATTTTAAATATCTTTCAATGAAAGAAATAGAGTCTACATTTCATAATTGGCAAACTAAATTTAAAATACCACACATCGTAACATGGTCCTATTGCCCATATCTGGGGCATAACTTGTACCACATGTGATTTACCTCTCGAGTTCTATGACATTCAAAGTGGTCTATGTTCTGTTCAGTAAGATGAGCTCTGTGAGCACATGCTCCAATATCACAGGAATATGGAATTTCCCTCCCTTCCTTCCTTCCTTCCTCCCTTCCTCCCTCCCTCCCTTTTCTCTCTTTCTTTCTTTCTTTCTTTCTTTCTTTCTTTCTTTCTTTCTTTCTTTCTTTCTTTCTTTCTTTCTTTCTTTCTTTCTTTCTTTCTTTCTTTCTTTCTTTCTCTTTCTTTCCCTCTTTCCCTCCCTCCCTCCCTTCCTTTTCTCTTCCTTCCTTCCTTTTCTCTCTCTCTTTCCTTTTCTTTCTCTCTCTCCCTCCCTCCCTTTTTCCTTCCTTTCTCTTTTCTTTTCTTTCTTTCTTTCCCTCTCTCCCTCCCTCCTTTCCTTTCCTCTTCCTTCCTTCCTTTTCTCTCTCTTTCCTTTTCTCTTCTTTCTTTCTTTCTTTCTTTCTTTCTTTCTTTCTTTCTTTCTTTCTTTCTTTCTTTCTTTCCTTTCTTTCTTTCTTTCTTTCTTTCTTTCTTTCTTTCTTTCTTTCTTTCTTTCTTTCTTTCTTTCTTTCTTTCTTTCTTTCTCTCTCTTTCTTTCTTTTTCTTTCTCTCTCCCTCCCTCCCTTTTTCCTTCCTTTCTCTTTCTTTTCTCTCTTTCTTTCTTTCTTTCTCTCCTCCTCCTCCTCCTCCTTCTTTTCTCTCTCTCTCTCTTTCTCTCTTCTTTCTGATGGAGTCTTGCTCTGTCATCCAGGCTGGAATGCAGTGGCGTGATCTCAGCTGACTGCAACCTCCTCCTCTGGGGTTCAAGTGATTCTCCTGCCTCAGCCTCTCAAGCAGCTGGGATTATAAGTGCCTGCCACTATGCCAGGCTAATTTTTGTATTTTTAGTAGAGATGGAGTTACAGCATGTTGGCTGAGCTGGTCTCAAACTCCTGACCTCAAGTAATCTGTCTGCCTCGGCCTCCCAAAGTGCTGGGATTACAGGTGTGAGTTTTGGAGCTCAGAAGAAGATAGAAAAATGAGGTGAAGTTGAGATTTTCTTAGAGACTGGTTGAATAGCTGTGACCAAAATACTGATAGTGATCTGGAGAGTGAAGGCTGGGCTGAGGAGGTCTCAGATGAAAATGAGAAACTTATTGGGACTGAAGCAAAGGTCATGCCTGTTATGTCTTATCAAAGTTGTTGGATGAATTGCTTTCATGCCCTAGGGATATATAAAAGTTTGAATTTGAAAGTGATGATTTAGGGTTTCTGATGGAAGAAATGTCTAAGCAGCAAAGCATTCGAGATGTGGCCTAACTGCTTCTAACAATCTATGCTCACATCTTGAAGCAAAAAAATAAGCTGTAACTTGTATTTACAAGGGAACCATAGTGTAAAAGCTTGAACACTTTGCAGCCTAGCCATGTGGCAGAAAAATAAAAAGCTTTTATAAGAGAGGAACTCAAGCAGGCTGTGGAACAACCACTTGTTACAGATATTTGCATAATTAAACAAAAGCAAGTGTTGATAGCCAAGACAATGGGAAAGAGGACTCAAGGCATTTTAGAAATCTAGAGGCAGCCCCCCATCACAGGCCCTGAGGCCTAAAAGAAGAGAATAATTTCCGGGATCAGGGCTAGGACCCTGCTGCATTGGGTAGCCTTGGGACATGGCTCCCTGCATCCTGGTCACTGCTCCAGCTCCAGATATAGGTCAAATTGGCCCAGTTACAACTCCAGTCACTGCTTCAGAGGGTGCAAGCCATAAGCCTTGATAGCTTCCATGTGGTGTTAGGCCTATGGGTGTACAAAATACAAGAGTTGAGACTTGGGAGCCTCCACCTTTATTCAAAGGATGTAGGCAAAAGCCTGGGTGTCCAGGCAGAAGCATGCTGCAGGGATGCTCTCATGGAGCTCTCATGGAGAACCTCTACTAAAACAATGCAGAGAAGAAATGTGGGGTTATAGCCCCCACACAGGCTTCCCACTGGGGCATGGCCTAGTAGATCTATGAGGAGAGAATCATAGTCCTCTAGACCCCAGAATGGTGGGTCTAGCTACAGCTTGCACCCTGCACCTAGAAAAACCAGAGGCACACAATACCAGCCCATGAGAGCAGCTGTGGGGGCTGAACCATGCAGAGCCACAAGGTCAGACCTTCCCAAGGCATTAGTGTACCCTGGAAATGGGACAAAGAGAAAAATATAACTATTTTGGAGCCTTATAATTCAATAACTGCCCTTCTGGGTTTCAGACTTGCATGGGTCCTGCGGCCTCTTTCTTTTGGCTGATTTCTTCCTTTTAGAATAGGAGTATTTACCCAATGTCTATACTCCCTTTATATCTTGGAAGTACCTAACTTGTTTTTCATTTTCCAGGCTTATAGGAGGAAGAAACTAGCTTTGTCTTAGATGAGACTTTCAACTTTTGAGTAAAGGCTGAAAGGAGTTAAGACTTTGGGGATTATTAGGAGGTCATGATTGTAGTTTGAAAAATGAGAAGGATATGAGATTTGGAATGGCCGGGGGCAAAATGATATAGTTTGGGTGTGTGTTCCCACCAAAATCTCATATTGCAATGTAATCTTCAATGTTGGAGGTGGGTTAAGTGGGGAGGTGATTGAATCATGAGGACAGGATTTCTGCGAACTGTTTGGTATCATTTCCTTTGGTGACACCTCACAATAGTAAGTTTTCATGAGAGCTGGTCATTTAAAAGTGTGTAGGACTCCCCACCTCTGGCCCTCTCACTTACCATGTGATGTGCAAACACCAGATTTATCTTTCGCCTTGATTGTCAGCTGTCAGAGGCTTCCCCAGAAGCAGAAACCAGTGCTATGCTTTCTGTACAGTCTGTAGAACTATGAGCCAGTAAAACCTCTTTTCTTTATAAATTACCCAGTCTCAGATTATTTCTTTATAAGAGTGCGACAATGGCCTAATATATCTACCAAAAAAACTATTAGAACTAATAAATTGAGTAAATTTGCAGATTACAAAATCAACATATACAAATCAGTAGGATTTCTATCTGCTGACAGTCAACAAACTGAAAAAGAATTAAAAAAAAGTAATCCTATTTGCAATAACCACAAATAAAATGTGTGGGAATTAACCAAAGAAATGAAAGTTCTCAACAATTAAAACTAAAAAACACTAATAAAAGAAATGAAAGAGGATACAAAAAATGAAAAGATATTTCCATGTTCACAGATTGGAAGAATCAGTATTTTAAAAATGTCCATACAATTCAAAGCAATCTATAGATTTCATGCCATCCTTATCAAAATAACAATGGCATTCCTCACAGAAATAGAAAAAAGAATTCTGAAATTTATATGGAACCACAAAACACCATAATAGCCAAAGCTATGCTGAGTAAATAAAACAAAACTGGAGGAATCCCATTACCTGGCTTCAAATTATACTACTGAGCTACAGTAATTAAAACGTCATGACACTAGCATAAAAACAGACATAAAGACAATTTCAGTGGACTAGAGAACCCAGAAACAAACCCAAACACCTACAGTAAACTTTTCAACAAAAGTGCCAAGAACATACAATGAAAAATAAGACAGTTTCTTCACTATAAATAGGGCTGGAAAAACTGGCAAGCCATAGGCAGAAGAATGAAACTAGAACCCTATTTTTTGCCACATAAAAAAAATGAAATTAAAATAGATTAAAGACTTAAACCTAACACCTCAAACTATCAAACTTTTACAAGAAAACACTGGGAAAGCCCTCTAGGGCACAGGTTTGGGCAAACGTTTCTTAAATAATGCCCCATAAACACAGACAACCAAAGCAAACATGGACAAATGGGATTACAGCAAGTCAGAAAGCCTTTTTTTTTTTTTTTTTTTTTTTTTTTTTTTTAACAGTGAAGGAAACAATCAACAAAGTGAAGAGAAAACCCCAAAAATGGGAGAAAATATTTGTAAATTACTCATCTGAAAAGGGATTAATAGCTACATGATATGGTTACGCTTTGTGTCCCCACTCAAATCTCATATTGACCCCTCTACCCCTCTGGCTGGTTGACCTCTTACTGGGGAGAGATTTATTGACTCAGGTGTCCAAGCCATGGTGACCTTCACAGATTATAAAGCAGAGAAAGTGTTACTTTTGTTCCTGACCCCTCAGGGGAAAAAAATAAGTTAAGAATGAGCTGTCACATTTACCACCTGAGGTGTTGTCTCAAGTAAATTCTGAGGTTTGGGCCACGCCGGCTCTGGGAAATGCACTAACACCTCCCCCATTCAAATCCAACTTCAGCCTAGTGCTCCTTAACATCAGAAGAGACAGTACACTTTAAGGTAAGAAGCATGAGGGGCAATTCAACCCCTCATTGCCAAATTTTTGCCATATGACTTATTAAGGCCATGAGAGTCTCCTTATAATACTCCCATGTTACCAGATTAAAAGCCTAATGGCAAGTACAGATTTGTCAGAAATCTCAGAGGATTAATAAATGCAGTTGTTGTCTCCATACACCTCATTGTCCCCAATCCTTACCCAAGTCCCAGGGATGTGAAAACTGGTTTACATTCTTAGATGTGAAGAATGCATTTTTCTGCGTCTCAATGCATCCAGATTCACAATATGTTTGCCTTTGAATGGACTGATCCAGATACTCATTCAGCCTCAAAACGCACCTGGACAGTCCTCTCTGAAGGGTTCTGGGATAGCCCCCACTTATTTGAAAATGCTCTAGCTAAGGACTTAAGAAATCTACACTGCAAAGGGGCACAATTATTCAGTATGTAGATGACTTGGTCATTGCTAGCCCAACTAAAGAAGACTTGGATAATAATACTGTTAAACTGATAAATTTCCTGGGAACTAGGAGATATAGGGTATCGCATACAGGGCTCAGATTTTTACTCAAAGACTCAAACACTTGGAATTTGTCTTAACCCCTGGAACTGATCAACATCCCTAGAAGGAAAAAAAAGTCTTTTAGTCATCCAGGAGTCCCAGTCCAACAAATGACTGTGGACCTTTTTAGGGGATGGCTGGGTACTGCTGCTTATGGGTGCCCAGATCTGGACATGTAGCCAAGCCTTTATATAATACACTAAAAGGGAAAGATTTAGAGATTCTTGAACGTAATGAGAACTGCAAGCAAACCTTCGACACTCTCAAAGAGAAATTGGGCTCTGCTACAGCCTTGGGAGTCCCCAAGTTGGATGAACCATTTTTTCTTTATGTGGCCAAAAAGCAAGGCATAGGCCTTGGGTAATCTTGTCCCCAAACGGGGGAACATTCCAAGGCCAGCAGCCTCCTTTTCTAAGCAGATAGACCAGGTGGCCTCAGAGTGACCTAGATGTCTTAGAGCTGTTGCTGCTACAACTTTCCTAGTAGGCAAAGCTAACAAACTAACATCAGGATAGCCCCTAAAGGTTTTGGACCCCACACCAAGGGAAGGTGGTCCTAGAAGCTAAAGGGCACCAGTGGATAATAGGGGAACATTTATTAAAGTATCAGGCCTTATTGCTAGACACTCCAGACATAACCCTTAAAGTCTGCCAAACCATAAACCCAGCCACTTATCTGCCAGAGTCCATAGGTGCTCCCAGCCTTTCTGGCACACAGGTTGTATTAGTCTGTTCTCATGCTGCTAATAAAGACAAATGAGGCTGGGTAATTTATAAAGGAAAGAGATTTAATTGACTCACAGTTTCACATGGCTGGGGAGGCCTCACAATCACGGCAGAAGGCAAATGGGGAACAAAGTCACATCTTAGATGGCAGCAGGCACAAGAGTTTGTGTAGGGAAACTCCCCTTCCGGGGCCTATTATGGGGAGGGGGGAGGGGGGAGGGGTTGCATTGGGAGTTATACCTGATGTAAATGACAAGTTGATGGGTGCAGCACACCAACATGGCACAAGTATACATATGTAACAAACCTGCACGTTATGAACATGTACCCTAGGACTTAAAGTATAATAAAAAAAATAAATAAATAAAAAGGCAAAACTGCATTATCTCTACTTTAGAATAAAAGTAACTAAATTCTACAATAATAAAGAGACTTAAAGCAAAAAAACATAAATAAATAAATAAATAAATAAATAAAATAAAATAAAACCATCAGCTGTAATCCCAGCACTCTGGGAGGCCGAGGAGGGTGGGTCACCTGAAGTCAGGAGTTCGAGACCAGCCTGGCCAACATGGTGAAACCCTGTCTCCACTGAAAATACAAAAATTAGCTAGGCATGGTGGTGGCGCCTGTAATCCCAGCTACTCGGGGGACTGAGACAGGAGAATCACTTGAACCCAGGAGACAGATAGCATTAAGCTGAGATGGCACCACTGCACACCAGCCTGGGCAACAGAGCAAGATTGTGTCTCAAAAAAGCAAAACAAAGCAAAACAAAAAAACCATCGGATCTCATGAGGCTTATTCACTGTCGTGAGGCCAGCATGGGAAAGACCCACCCCCGATTCAATGACCTCCCACTGGGTCCCCCCCACAATGCATGGGGATTACGGGAGCTACAACCGAACATAAGATTTGAATGGGGACACGGCCAAACCATGTCACAGGTTATGAAACAAAGTTATTCTAGCAGGCCAGACTGAAGAGAGATGAGCCCCTTGACCATCCCAAGGAAGAGTGGTTAACAGATGCAAGCTGTTTTATGCATCGGGGAAACAGGAGCGCTAGATATGCTATCATTAGTCAGCACAAGAGAATCAAGACACAAACCTTGCTGGCCTCTACGTCAGCTCAAAAACCTGAGTTAATTGAACTTACTAGAGCCCTGCAGTTGGGAAGGGATTTAAAAGTTAACATTCACACTGATTCCAAGTGTGATATTTTAGCGTTTCGTGCTTATGCTGCAATTTGGAATGGGTAGGGACTCCTGACCACTGAGGGCTTTTCCAGACAATATCACTCAGGTTTTGAGTTTGTTAGAATGCTGCTTTGCTTTCAAAAAAAAAAAAAAAAAAAAAGTGACTACAATTCGCTGCAGATGACATCAAAAGAGAGACTGACCATGTAAAAGGAAATGCTCTCACGGATGCGGCAGCCAAGGCCACTGCACTGAAAGGGGCAATGAAGCTGATGGGCACACTGCTCAGCACACATAGAGCTGGGCCAGAATTCTCTGAAGAACTAAGCCGGGCCAGGGATTGCAGTTTAGTCCAGGGCCCCTCTGGCTGGCTGACTGATGGTAATAAATTACTAATGCCGAGTACCAATCATAGGAAAGTAATTCACCACTTTCATGATGCTTTTCACCCTAGAAGGATTCTTTGTTTCAGTGAATGTCTCATTCGTTTGTGGGGATAAATCTTTTCAAGACACTAAAACAGATGACTCAGCCCTGTAAGCTCTGTGCCTGAAACAACCCAAACAGCCAGCAATTTTCTACTCCTCCAGTTAAACCTGTCCAATACTGAGGAACCTAGCCAGGTGAGGACTGGCAACTCTAATTTACTCACAACCCTTTCTGCAGGGGATTCAAATATTTGCTAATGCTCACTGATACCTTCACTGGTTAGATCGAGGCATTCCCCACCCTATCTGAAAAGTGTTTACTGGAAGAAATAATTCCTCAGTTTGGGTCATCTAAAAGCCTGCAAAGTGACAGTGGCCCATCTTTCACAGCAGGTGTATCCCAACACCTATCCTCAGCTTTAGGAATCCAATATCACCTTCACTCTTCGTGGAGACCACGGCCCTCTGGACAGGTGAAAGTACTAGTCATACTCTAAAGACTCTAGCTAAGTCAGAGGCCTGACTATCCCTAACACCCATAGCTTACTGCAGGTTTGAACTGCTCCAAAGGAAAACTTATATAAGTCCTGTTGAGTCATATGGAAGGCCTTTTCTAACCACAGATCTAATAGATGAAAGGATTCATCAATTACAAAATACGTCCTCAGTCTAGGACAGGTGCGAAGGCAATCTGTGAATATGGAAACACGAGGCTTCCCCTCCCACAGGAGAGGAAAATTCAGTTTCAGCTCAGCTAGGGATGTAGTCTTACTAAAGACGTGGGAGGAAGTTCTCCAGCTGACCCGCTTTCCCCAGCCTGGAAAGGACCAGGGCAAGGTCACCTGAGCTCTCCAACAGACATTAAACGCTAAGGGATTCACAGGTGTGTGGAAGTAAAGCTGCTGCTTATTCTGGGAGCCCACCCCGAGGCTGGGGGAGGTGGGCGCGGGGCTATTTCAGCGTTGGTGGAACACAGGCCCTGTCATTGCGCTTGTCTGTCTGCTCCTCCTTCTCGCGTTTCTCCTGCCACCCTAGTCCCGCCTTGGCCATGAGGCAGACCGGGCAGTGCGGGAACCAAATCGGCGTCAAGGTTGGCGGCGGGCGGGGTGGGGGGGACCTGACAGGTGGCCCGGGAAGCTGCTGGCAGTGGCGGGGCGGCGCCCCTGCATTGCCACCCCTGGGCTCCCTGCCCCGGACCCGGTGGAGCTGGGAGGCTGGCCTGGTGGCCAGGGCGGACCCCCAGGGACCCAGTGGCCTGGGGAGGGGGTGGGAGAGGGGCTGGGGAGCCTCCAGCTCTCTGTCCTGACTCAGCCCCGGCCTGTCTGGCCCCTCGTGTCTCTTGCAGTTCTGGGAGGTGATCTCTGATGAACATGCCATCGACTCCGCTGGCACCTACCACGGGGACAGGGACCTGCTGCTGTAGTGTATCAACGTACGAGGCCAGCGGTGATACCCCAGTCCTTCCCCCACTGCCCTCCTGGGCACAGTGGCCCTCCCCTCGCTGATGCCCTTCTGCCCCCCCCTCAGGTGGCAGGTAAGTGCCTCGCGCTGTGCTAGTTGATCTGGAACCGAGCACTCTGAACTCTGTGCGCTCCGGGCCCTTCAGGCGGATCTTCAGGCTGGACAACTTCGTTTTCGGTGAGTTGTGGGTAGAGACTGGGGTGTGGCTCCTTAGCCAGGGCAGCTCAGAGTCAAGGAGTGCCCCAAGGTCATGGCTGTGAGAACTGTGGAGCCAGGGCCCCTCAACACCCTCCTATCCTCTGAGTCCTCAATCTCCCTCTCCTCAACGGGCTTTGGGAGGAAGGCCCAGGTGTCTGCCCGAGGAGAGGAGCTGCTGATGTAACCTCCCTGCAGGGAGCTGAGTGGGGGCCGTGGCTGCTGCTTTCCTTGGGAATGATGTAACCTCCCTGCAGGGAGGTCTGTTGTTAGGCTGTCTCAGGTTTGGCTCCTGACTTAATTTCTTTCCTTTTTTTTATTTTTATTTTTTATTATACTTTAAGTTCTGGGATACAGGTGCAGAACGTGCAGGTTTGTTACATTGGTACACATGTGCCATGGTGGTTTGCTGCACTCATCAACCCGTCATCTACATTAGGTATTTCTCCTAATGCTATCCCTCTCCCCTTTCCCCACCCCCTGACAGGCCCCTGTGCGTTATGTTTCCCTCCCTGCGTCCATGTGTTCTCATTGTTCAACTCCCACTTATGAGTGAGAATATGCAGTGTTCGGTTTTCTGTTCTTGTGTTAGTTTGCTGAGCATGGTTTTCAGCTTCATGTCCCTGCAAAGGATATGAACTCATCGTTTTTTATGGCTGCATAGTATTCCGTGGTGTATATGTGCCACATTCTTTATCCAGTCTATCACTGATGGGCATTTGGGTTGGTTCTAAGTCTTTGCTATTGTGAACAGTGCCGCAATAAACATGTGTGCATGTGTCTTTATAGCAGCATGATTTATAATCCTTTGGGTATATACCCAGTAATGGGATTGCTGGGTCAAATGGTATTTTCTGGTTCTAGATGCTTGAGGAATCGCCACACTGTCATTCACAATGGTTGAACTCCTTTACAGTCCCACCAACAGTGTAAAAGTGTTCCTATTTCTCCACATCCTCTCCAGCACCTGTTGTTTCCTGACTTTTTAATGATTGCCATTCTAACTGGCGTGAGATGGTGTCTCATTGTGGTTTTGATTTGCATTTCTCTGACCAGTGATGATCATTTTTTCATGTTTGTTGGCTGCATAAATGTCTTGAGAAGTGTCTGTTCATATCCTTTACCCACTTTTTGATGGGGTTGTTTTTTTCTTGTAAACTTAAATTCTTTGTAGATTCTGGATATTAGCCCTTTGTCAGATGGATAGATTGTAAAAATGTTCTCCCATTCTGTAGGTT
This sequence comes from Macaca nemestrina, assembly GCF_043159975.1. Taxonomy (NCBI): domain Eukaryota; kingdom Metazoa; phylum Chordata; class Mammalia; order Primates; family Cercopithecidae; genus Macaca; species Macaca nemestrina. Next base: position 7,116,021 of record NC_092125.1, on the reverse strand, counting down.
GTCTGCTCACTCTGACAGTTTCTTCTGTGCAGCAGCTCTTTAGTTTAATCAGATCCCATTTGTCAGTTTTGGCTCTTGTTGCTATTGCTTTTGGTGCTTTACTGGCTTAATTTCCAACAGGGGAGGCTGCTGTCCTGTAACTTTGGGGGAGGGGGTCCACCTGCTCCATGTGTACGGTGAATGGTGCTTTCACCTCACGCATGACACTTGGCCTTTTTTGCATTGTGGCAGTGACCACTGCTGAGCGTATACCTGGCCGTCGAGTGACTGGCTATACTGTCTTACAGGTCAGAGTGTGGCCGGGAACAACTGGGCCACGGGGTACTATCCAGAAAGTGAGCAGCTGATGGAGTCAGGGATGGACACTGAGGCGGGAGGCTGAGAGCTGTGACTGCCTGCAGGGTTTCCAGCTGGCCCACTCCCTGGGTGGGGGATGGGTTCCCTTCTGCTCAGTAAGATGCAGGAAGTAACCAGATAGGATCAGCATCCTGCCCTCGCCCAAGGTGTCAGACAGCGTGGTGGGGCCCTACAATGCCATCCTCTCAATCCACCAGCTCATAGAAAATGCACATGGAACCTTTTGTATTGATAACAAAGCAGCGTACAATATTTGTTCCAGAACCCCTACAACTGCCCACACCCTGTGGTGACTTGAATCACCTGGTAGCTGCTACCATGAGTGGGGTCACCACATGCCTGCGCTTCCCAGGCCAGCTGAATGCTGACCTGCACAAGCTGGCCAAGAACATGGTCCCATTTCCCCGGCTGCTCTTCTTCATGCCTAGCTTTGCTCCACTGACCAACTGGGGCAGCCGGCAGTACCAGGCCCTGACGGTGGTTGAACTTATTCAGCAGATGTTTGATGCTAAGAATGTGATGGCTGCCTGTGACCCCCGTCATGGCTGCTACCTAACGGTGGCTGCCATTTTCAGAGATAGCATGTCCATGAAGGAAGTAGATGAGCAGATGCTCAATCTTCAAAAGAACAGCAGCCACTGTGCTCATCGGCTCCCTCACAATGTACAAACAGCCGCCTGTGACACCCCACCCAAAGGGCTAGAAATATCAGCCACTGGTATCAACAACACCATGGCCATCCGGGAGCTTTTCAAGCGTATTATGGAGAAGTTCACAGTAATGTTTAGGTGCAAGGCCTTTCTCCACTGGTACACATACGAGGGCATGGATGAGATGGAATTTATCGAGGCCGAGAGCAACGTGAAAAATCTTATGGCAGAGTACCAGCAGTGCCAGGACACCACGCCGAGGAGGAGGAGTTCGAGCAGTCTGCTGAGGAGGAGGTGGCCTAGAAGCTTCTTTTCTGGGTAAAGGGGGGAAGCGGTGTGGATTCTTTAGTGTGTTCTGATAGCCATGTGTCACTACGCACTTTTTCTTTGTGTCTTTATATCTCTTCCTGTTGCACTTTAAAGCATTTTCATAGAATGTGATTTTACCTGATAAAGCATCCTTACAGCATCTGGTTTCACCTCCTACTTCTTTCTATTGGCCCTCTGGGTGCCGCTGCCAGATGGGCAGAGTGGTCCTGTAAGGCTGCAGCTGTCTTGGGCTTATCACATGCCCAGGAACAAGCATTCCAGTGGCTCCAGGAGGGGTCAGCATGGGCTGTGGACATGGCAGGAAGGCTTCATGTGAACCTGAGGCTGCCCTGGGCTTTGGGCAGCTACGTGGTAGGAAACCTGTTCCTGAAGGCGAGCCTTGGCTTATCCCACGTACTGAACTTCCAGGGGACCAGTTGGCCCTCTGTTTCTGGAACTTTAGAAGTGGCCGGTGAGCCCAGTGGACAATGTCCTCAACGTCCCACCTTAGGGTAGGAATGTGGCCAGACAGCTGGCCCTGAGCCGGCAATGAAGAGAGTGAGCAAGTAGGGCCCCAGGCACCCCTCACCATGATGGCCTGTGTGTGTCCGTGTGGCCTCATTCTCTTAATGAGGTGGGCATGGGGTGTCTGGCAGGGACTGGAGGGCAGGAATCAAGCCCCCTGTGTACTCACAGGCACTGAACCCCATGGAGAAGGGGGGGATTAAGCCCTGGAGGCCACAGATGCAGTTGCTGGGGCTGTGTTCGGGGCAGTCTCTCTCCAAAGGCACAGGTGGGGTTTCCGGGCAGGACCTGAGGAGACGGGCAGGTGCTCACAAGTGCTGTTTCCCCCACATGGCAACCAGTGAGGAGAAAAATGCCCAGTGGAGGTCTGACCCGCCCCAGTCTGGAGGGCCGATGCTCTCTGGAAAGTTGGCTACTGACACTGTCTCTTGTCTCCCTGTCCCCCACTCCAAAATCTCAGGGCAAGAATAACCCAAGACTGTCAGGATGAGACTGGTGAGGGCGGCACCTTTGGGGATAGGCCCTTTAGCCCTGCAAAATCTCCTCCCCAGGCTTCTCAAGGAGCCTGGACTTCAAGGCCTGCTTTGGGGAAGCTGTCAAATAAGAGATGTGTGTGAGCTGGGTGCTGGGCACCACCAGGACAGTGCTCTTCTACCTGGCTCTTGCAGAACTCATCCATGGCCTGTGTGATGTTCTTTTGGTAATTCCCCCCACCCCCATCACACAAAGATGAAGCCAGCATAGCCTGGGGATGGGCAGACATTATGGGTTCCACCCCAGGTCCCCTGGGCCTATCCACCTGCCTCTGGTGTGTCAGGGAAAACGGGTGAGGCTCCTTTTTGTTCTCTGAATGTTTGCAATGGCCCATTGGGCCAAACGGGAACAGGCAGGCAGGGGAGTATCTCATCTTGAAGTAGCTCCTGGAAGCAGCTGGGAGGTGGGGGAGATTCCCCTCTACTCCCCCAACCTGTTCTCAGAACAGGAAAATGGGCCTCTGTGACCGCCTTCCTCAGTGGCTGTCACCCTCCGAGGGGTGTCCTTGCCCAGCCCAGCCCAGGCGTACCCCCGCCTGAGATGGCATTGCGTGGATCTGGTTGGGAAGGTTCACCTGCAGTGACCACTGGACTCTGCCCACACCCAGTGTCTCCACTCTCACATGGGGCCCGATGTTCCCCCTCCAGTGGTACAGCCAGAGTGGCAGAGAGGGCGTCACTGCTGCGGTTCCTACCTGGGTCTGAGTGGGGGTCAGGCTTGGCATCCATGTATTTCCCGATTACTTGGTTCCATCTGGGGGCTTCACGGACGGTAATGATGTTCTTCCAGGCATCTTTTTCATATGCCAGCTGCAGGCCCGGGCTTCCCAAGTTTCTGGAGTCCCCCTTGCAGCCTGGCAACCATGGCGGCTAGTGGGGGAAGGACACTAAGCCTACAGGCTCTGGGTATGTTCTCTACCCCTGCTGGCCCCTGGTTGCCCCTGGTTGTTTACCACCTTGGGTGAGAGTCGGCTTAGGATCTCAACATTCTTATAGGACTTCAGAACTGTATAGACAGGGGCCCAGGAGGGAGCAGGGACTGGGACTGGCAGCTAACCAGTATAGTGGGGGTCATAGGGCTCAGTTTGGTCCCAGCAGGGATTTCAGGGAGGCTTGGATTTGCTGAAGGCCTTGAACAAGCTTGGGCTTGGATATAGGAACAACGTGGAGCAGGGGCCCTTACGCACGCTGGAGTCTTTGAGTAGTTGCACCCTGGTGCGTCCATAGGTGTTCCCCACCTGGAGCGCAGCTATGGATAGAAGCTGGTATAGCTGTGGAGGGAAGAGGAGGAGGTGGCAGGATGAGTCTCCAGGGCAGCCCCAGCAGCCAGGCAGGGCCTCTGCAAGTGAGACACAGATCCAGCCTGTGGCCACTTAGCAGCTGTTTGGCCGGCTGCAGATCACCTGACCTCTGCTCACCAGGACGTGGGGGTTGCAGTTGCACTTACCTTCTGGGACTTCTGCGGCTTGAGGAGGCAGCACACACCACAGGCTGAGAATGTACCCGACTCAGGCAAGCTTCTCCAACAGTACCACATCAGATTAACATCCAACCTGTAGAGGACACCATCAATCTCCCCATCCCTCATTCCAACTGTAAGAAAAGGGAGTGTCTGTCCTGGGGGAGTAAGCACAGGTATGTTTATCCAATGGGCACATGGCCCAGGTTGGGGAAAGGTCCTTGGATACATGCTGGTTTCACCAGGAATCTGGGGTGGGTTTGGCCAGGACCCCTGTGTGCCAGGAGGCCAGTAGCCCCCTGCATGGGACAGGACTGGGAGGTGGGTGGGAGGGCTGAGCTTTGAAGGGAGTCATTAGTTGGCCTCATGGGAAGTGGTGCAGGTGGTTAGTGGTGGTTCAGTCTTGCGGGGCCTGTGTGATCACCCAAGGAGTACAAATTGCCTGTTTAAAAAAAAATTGCCAAAACTGATGCAAGCTCATCAGTTGAAAAGGTGAGTAATGCTGACAGTCGGCTTCACCTGCCCCTTCCCCAGAAGTAACTGGTGTTCAGAGGTGGATTTGGTTCCTTCCCAGCCTTTCCCTTTTGCATGTAGCTGTGTGCATGTACTTAGATGTGTGCACACACATGTTCCCTGGAGGGGTAACTTCTTTTATTTGGGAGGATAACTAGTGAGGCAGCCTGGCATTTGCTTATTTTGTCTTTTAAGCGTGGAGCGCTCTATGAAAAGGGCATCGGGTACTTCCTAGCTGGCCTCTGCCAGCTATTTGGCTGTCCCGTTTCTGCCCTTCACAGGCATGGTGGCCACCTGGTGTGACATTCAGCAGCCTTGTTTGCAGCTAGTATGATGAGATGAGTGGATCAGATACCTTATAAAATTGAAAAGTGCACAACATGCAGAGAAAGGATAAACAACCATGTGTGTACTGCTCTGCTAAAGTCCACATCACATGACTCAGATGACAAACTTTTTTCACCTAACATTTGGGCTCTGAGAAAGGGCGTTTATGTTTTACTTTTACTTTTTTTTTGAGATGGAGTCTCACTTTGTTGCCCAGGCTGGAGTGCAGTAGTACGATCTCGGCTCACTTCAACCTCCGCCTCCTGGGTTCAAGCGATTCTCCTGCCTCAGCCTCCCGAGTAGCTGGGACTATAGGCTCCTGCCACCATGCCCAGCTAATTTTTTGTATTTTTAGTCAAGACAGGGTTTCACTATGTTAGCCAGGATGGTCTCGATCTCCTGACCTCATCATTCACCCGCACCCGCCTCAGCCTCCCAAAGTGTTGGGATTACAGGCGTGAGCCACCGCGCCTGGCCTTACTTTTTATTTATAACAGAGTTAGAAGAAATACTACCATGCTTTCTATTCCATTATCCTCAACTTGCACTGTACCCCCTCTACTATACCTACCTCAGAGAGAAACAGGAGCTGGCCTGGTTAATGACAACCTGGAATTATTTGAGCCAGGTCACTGTGTAAAGGTAACACTGATTCTGTCCTCTTGTGGATCACTTGTTCGGCTCAGATATTTCATGGCTCCCTGTATACAGGGGGATGTGTTACCCTCCTAGCCTGCTTTCTTGGTTTGATACATGCCTGAGAGCATGTGAGAGCACTTACGGTCTAGGCCCATGGCGGACTGTTCTGCCACCCCCATCTCATCGCTCCAGGTCAGCCTGCATGCACGCCTTCCTCCATCTGGTTCAAGAGTAGGGGATGGGAGGTCTCACACTGACCTCAAGTTTATGTGACATTTTCCACCTCTGCTTTCCCAGACAGCCTCTGCTGCAGGGCTTGTGAGGTGCCATGGAGATTTATGAAGTCCATATTTTCTTATGTGGGTGTTTTATTCCCCCTCCAGGGCTCTAATTTATAAATGTTAGAAGTACTCCAAACCCCTAACATGTAAACATCTAAGCCTGGTCCTTTTTTGGTGGTAGAATATACATATCGTAAAATTTACCGTTTTAACTATGTTTAAATGCACAGTTCAGCGGCATACAGTATATTCACAGTGTTGTACAACCATTCCCTTTATCCATATCTACAACTTCTTTATCATCCTAAACTGGAACACCATACCCATGACGAAGTCATTGAATAGAAGACTGATGCATTTGACTCCGTAAAAATGAAAACTTTCTATGACAGAAAAATCCCTCAGTCAAAAGTCAACGGACAGGGGAAATAGATCTGCAACATACATGACAAAAAGCTAATTTGGGTAATATATATATAAAATATAATATATTATCTATAATATAATATATAGATAATATATAATATATAATATAACATAATATATAGTGGTAAAATATATAATATATACTATCATACAGTATTATATATAATATGTAATATATATTACATATAGTATATAATATATAATATACTATATACACTGTTTATAATTATACACATTATATACTGTATATAATTATATACAGTATACAGTATATACACATATACTGTATAATATATATGTGTATATAATTTATTACATATATACTGTATTATATATACTGTATACTGTATAATTACTGTATACACATATACTGTATATAACTATATACAGTATATAATATACAGCATATTGTATATAATATATACAGTATATTGTGTATAATATATATAAAGCTATCCTAAATTATTAAAAGACCAGAAACCAAATTGAAAAATGGACAAAGGATGTAAAGAAACAGTTCAAAGAAAAATGTAGATTTTAAAATATTTGCTTTTTTTAATATTGTGGTAAAATATGTGTAACAGAAAACTTACCATTTTAACCATTTTGAGGTGTACAATTCAGTGGCATTAAGTACAAATACATTGTTTTGCAACTATCACCACTTTCCATTTCCAAACCCATTTTATCCCAAAGTGAAACTCTGTATCCGTGGAACAATAGCTCTCCGTTTCCCTTCCCCCCATTCCCTGGCAACCACCATCCTACTTTTTGTGTCTATGAATTTAACTGCTCTAGCTACGTCATAAAAATGGAAGCGTATGGTATTTGCTTTTTTTGTGTCTGGCTTATTGTACTTAATCTTTTCAAAGTTTATCTGTGTTGTAGGATGTATTAGAATTTCTTTTCTTTTTAACACTGAATATCATTGTGTGTATTGACCATATTTGCTTACCCATTCATTCATCTGTGGATGGACATTTGGGCTTTTTCTACCCTTTGGCTATTGTGAATGCTGCTATAAACATGGGTATCTGTGCAAATTCCCACTTTTAATTCTTTTGGGTATATACCCACAAGTGGAATTACTGGCTTGTATGCTGATTACTGTTCTCCACAGTGGCTGTGCCATCTTACTTTCCCACCAGCAGTGTGCAAGAGTTCTGACTTCTCCACATCCAGCATTTGCTGTTTTCTGGGTTTTTGTTGTTTGTTCTGGTTTGTTGTTGGTTTTTTTGATGGTGGCCATACTTATATGTGTCAGTTGGTATTGCATTGTGGTTTTGATTTGCATTTTCATGATTAGTGATGCTGAGCACTTTATCCTGTGCTTAGTGGTCATTTGCATATCTTCTGTAAAGGAATGTATATTTTAAAAGCTTTGCTTATGTTTAAATTTGATTATTTTGTTGTCGTTGCTGAGGCCTTTATATAGCCTGGATATTGATTACTTATCAGATATATAATGTGTGGATATTTTCTCCCCCTCTCTGAATATTGTATTTCAGTCTATTGATTGTATCCTCAGACACATAAAAGTTTTTAACTTTGGTGAAGTTTATGTATTTTCGTTGTTCGTCATTGTGCTTTCACTGTCGTATCCAAGAAATTATTGCCAGATTCTATGTTATGAAACTTTTGCCCTATGTTTTCTTCTAAGGGTTTTATAGTTTTAGCTCTTACAATTAGATGTTTGGTCCACTTTGAATAAAGTTTTTTATATGGTGTAAAGTAAGGGTCCAACTTCATTATTTTCCATGTGAATATCTATTTTTTTTCTAACACTATTTAAAAAATGCTGTCCTTTCCCCCATTGAATAGTGTTGGCTCCTTTGTTAAATATCATGACCATAATTTTTGGTTCTTTATTTCTGTTGCATTGGTCTTTATGTCTGTCTCTATGCTGGTACAACATTGTTTTGGGTACTGAAGCATTGCAGTAAGTTTGAAACCAGGAGGTCTTAGTCCTCTAACTGTTCATTTTTAAGATTGATTTGGCTACTTGGGTTTTTTTTTTTTTTGAGACTTCATCTGTATTTTAGAATAGGTTTTTCTATTTTTGCAAATACTGGGATTTTTATAGGGATTTTATTGAATCCATAGATGACTATAGATAACAATGGCATCTTGACAAGGTTTTATCTTCAGTCCATAAACACATGATGTCTTTTCATTTATTTGTGTCATGTTTAATATCTTTCTGCAATGTTTATAGTTTTCACCGTACAGGTTTTTCATTTCCTTGATTAAGTTGGTTTCTAAGTATTCTTTGATGCTATCATAAATGATACTGTTTTCTTGATTTCTTCTTCAGATAGTTTATAGAAATACAACTATTTTTTGTATATTGATTTTGTATCCCACAGCTTTGCTGAATTTTATTTATTGCATCTGACAGTTTATTTCACAGAAACTAAGTTGGTTTTTTTTTTTTTTTTTTTTTTTGAGATGGAGTCTCGTCTTGCTACCCAGGCTGGAGACCAGTCGTGTGATCTCGGTTTCCTGTAACCTCCGCTTCCCAGGTTCAAACGATTCTCTTGCCTTGGCCTCCCGAGTAGCTAGGATTACAGGCGCCTGCTACCATGCGCAGCTATTTTTTGTATTTTTAGTAGAGATGGGGTTTCATCATGTTGACCAGGCTGGTCTCAAACTCCTGACCTTGTGATCCGCCCGCCTTGGCCTCCCAAAGTGCTGGGGTTACAGGCGTGAGCCACCACACCTGGCCAAGATTTTTAATATATAAGATTTATGTCATCTGCAAATAGATAATTTTACTTTTTAAAAAATTGGAATATCTTTTATTCTTTTACTTGCCTTATCTTTATAACTAACTAGAACCTTCAGGACTATATTAAATAGAAGTGGCAAAAGCAGGCATCCTTGTTTTAGCTCTTAGGGTAAAAGCTTTCGGTTTTTCACCATAATTTTAGCTGTCTTGTTATTGTTTTTTTTTTTTTAATATAACATATTATGTTAAGGTGTTTTCTTTCTTTTTATAGTTTATAAGTATCTTTTATCATGAACATGGGTTAAATTTTGACAAGTGCTTTTTCTTTAAGATGATCACAGATTTTTTTCTTAATGTGGTATTACACTGATTTTCATGTGTTGCAATGTGCTTTTATTTCAGGAGTCAATTCTACTCATTCATGGTGTATAATCTTTTTAATGTGCTGCTAAATTTGAATTGCTGGTATCTTGTTGAGGATTTTTGCATCAGCATTTGTAAGGGATGTTTGTTGGTAGTTTTCTTATGGTGTCTTTGGCTTGGTGTCAGAGTACTGGCTTCATAGAATGTTAGAAAATATTACCCCCTCTTCAACATTCTGAAGGAGTTTGAGGAAAACTGGTGTTAATTCTGCTTTAAACATTGGGTAGAATTCAACAGTGAAGCCATCTGGTCCATGGCTCTTCTTTGTTGCTGGGTTTTTGGTTACTGATGAATCTTCTTGCTGACTCTCCTTGCTCAATAGGTTTATTCAGCTTTTCTGATTCAGTCTTAGTAGGTGTTTTGTTTCTAGGAATTTGTTCATTTTTATTTAGGTTATTCAATTTTTTTGGTGTACAGTTCTTTATGGTACTCTTACATCCTTTTTTAACTGTAAATTTAGTAGTAACGTACCCATTTTGTTTCTGAGTCAGTAATTTGAGTATCCTCCTTTGTTGTCAATCTAGTTAAAGATTTGTCAGTTTTGTTGATGTTTTTCAGAGAATAAACTCGGTTTTGTTGATTTTTTTTTTTTAAATACTGTTTTTCTATTCTCTTATTTCACTTATTTCCACTGCTATCTTTATTTTTTCTCTTGTGCTAACTTTTAGTTGTTCTGTCTTTTCCCCTCTGTTTTTAGTTCCTTAGGTGTAAAGTTAAGTTACTGATTTGATATCTTATTTTTTAATCATTTATAGCTATAAATGATTTTCTTGTAGTACAGCTTTTGATTTATCTCTTAACTTTTGGTACTTCATATTTTTAATTTGTCTCTAGATATTTTCTATTTTCTCTTGCGATTTCTTCTTTTATGCAACCTTGAGTGTTTAATACCTGTATTTTTGGACCTAAAATGTGTAGCCTACAGAATTTTCCTGATTTGTTACAATTTCATTTGTTGTAAGTTTTTATTTCAGAATTAAATGTATCAATATTTGTTATGTTCTCATAAACTTTGTAATACATGGAGATTCCTGGTCCACATACATAAGCCTCTACATAAATATTATTTTGAAGCATTTAACCTTTTAATATTCCAAATGTCTAAAAGAAATTGAGATTTGGGTTTCTGGGATGAAATCGTGGTAGTTGACTGAGAAATGCTTAAAAATTAGACAAAACTTTAAGTTAAATTTTACCTTCAACATTCAACCTGAATGAGTTGCCCTGTATTGCTGTTAATAAAAAATAAGTCTTATAAAAGCAAACTTCAGAGAATGTTCCTCCCACCCTGCAGTTGACATCTCAATTAAAAGCTGCACAAAATCTTTATGGCCTTCTGCACTTATTACTTTAGAATTCCAACTTTTTCTAGTTAAAAATTTTCTAAACAGAATCCTGTGTATTTAAAAGACAAATGAGTTTTTAGTTGAAATGCTTAAGCAGCTTTGGAGAAGTTAAAACACTTGTGCTTATTCTTGCCTTAACTAGTTTCTTTAACATAACTACATTTTAAGAGTTTGATTTAATGTTAAATTCCTCTAAACTTTGGTTAAGAAGCAGAAAGCATTACATGAGATGCTTGTTGACATATGCTTTCAAGGAATCTCTTTTAAAAATGTTAAAGGTGGAACTATTTAACATAAAATTAAATCTTTATGTGTTTGCATTATTTGAAAAATTATGTCTCACAGCTTTTTAAATGCCCAAGTATGATACATATTTTCCCTTTGTAATATGAGGATAAATAATTGTAGTTACCATGAGCTAACTACATGCCACATGACATGCTAAACTTTTTCTGCATATTTATCTCCTAATCTTCAGAATTGTCTAATAAGTTTGGCAGTTTTATTATCTTCATTTTTATAACCATTCTTGATTCATTAGTCTCATCATTTTTCTGTTCTTGATACTTTACATATGTTTATGTTTGTTCATGTGCTTTTATTTCTAATAATAAACATTTAGAAATTAGAAAACTGAGATTTTTATAGTGGAATAAATTGTCCATGGGACACTCAGCTATAAGACGCGGAGCCAGGATTAAAACTGGTGCCTATCTGATTCTAAAACCTACGATGGTAACTACTATAATTGCAGAAAAACTTACTTGATCATTCTCCGTGAATTAACTTATCTGTCTCTTTCTCCTCTCACTCTTCATTTTTTTCTTTTCTTTCTTTCTTTTTTTTTTTTTTGAGACAGAGTCTTGCTTTGTCACCCAGGCTGTAGTGCAGTGGCACCATCTCAGCTCACTGCAAGCTCCGCCTCCCGGGTTCAAGCGATTCTCCTGCCTCAGCCTCCCAAGTAGCTGGGACTACAGGCATCTGCCACCACGCCCGGCTAACTTTTTGTATTTTTTAGTAGAGACGGGGTTTCACAGTGTTAGCCAGGATGGTCTCGATCTCCTGACCTCATGATCCACCTGCCTCAGCCTTCCAAAGTGCCGGGATTACAGGCGTGAGCCACTGCGCCTGGCCATCATTTTTTCTTAGTACTCATTACTACTTGGGGGGTGTGTGTAGCTTTTTCTTTTTTTTTAAATAGAGATGGGGTCTTGCCGTGATAATCATGCATGTATATTTTTAACTTGCTGTCTCTCTTGCTCTTTTGTTCACTGTTCTCCTCAAAGAGTTAAGGCATTTGTATGTGGTTTGTAGGTACTGGTTGATACTTGAATGAATGAATGTAATTAGTGTATTCTGTATACTATCAGGGCGTATATTATTAAAGATGTGATACATTTCATGATTTCCTCTCTTTATGTTGTTATTCCTATATTGCAGCAGTCCCCAATCTTCTCGGCACCAGGGACTGGTTTCATGGAAGACAACCTTTCCATTAACCGGGCAGGGGGATGGTTTCAGGATGATTCAAGTACATTACATTTATTGCATACTTTATTTCTATTATTATTGCATTGTAATATATAATGAAATAATTATACAACTCACTATAATGTAGAATCAGTGGGAGCCCTGAGCTCGTTTTCCTGTGAGTAGACAGTTCCATCAGGGGTGATGGGAGACAGTGACACCCAAAATGTAGTGTTTATATCCAGTCTACTCCCTAATCTTATTTTGGTTGCTGTCACTGCAAAAAACGCTGTTTCACAAAGACAGGATGTTGGAAATGGAAGCAGGTGTTTCAGTGATACTATTGACAAGGAAATGTCAGTGCTCCTATGGAGAACAGAAATGGCTTCCCTGTCCTTAAGTTTTACATAATAACATTTGCTATTATTGGTCCTTCTCTGTGTTCTTTTTTTTTCCCCCCTGATATCTCTTCTCTCTTCTTCCTCCTCTTAAATGGTACATATAATCCTGTTCTTTTATTTCTAAATTTGTAAATGCTTTTCAATGCCTGCAGGTCTTTACTGATACCTCTACAATCATTTAACTCCAATTCCATTTCAGTAGCTAAGCTGCCTATCTGGAATTTCCATTGGTTGTTATACTTACCACAAGGTTGATAAATCTGAAATTCGGTGCTATAGATAATTTTCTTGCGGTAGTCTAAAAATATGTTCAAAATTATTTGAAACTCAAAAAGCATGAGGGATCTTCAAAAAGTACATGGGAAATGCATATTTTTGCATAGATTTCAAAAATATTTTGCACTCGTACTAACTTGTTATAACATGTCTGAACAGGATCTAATTTGAGGAATTATAATAAGAAAACTAAAACATCAATTTGAAAAGAGGTCCCATTAGAGGAACATGAATTCTGCTAAAATTAAAGCTAGAATAAACATCAAATTTATGGCGATTTGGGGTGAAAGAATCGTAAAATCACTGATTCTTTGTGACAAGTTTATGAGGACAATGCCCCCCAACATTTGCAAGTTTACAAATAAGTCACTCATTTGAAGAAGCGATAATAAGATATTGAAGATAAAGCCTGCAGTGGCAGACAATTCACATTAATTCACCAGAAAAAAAAAATCAATCTTGTTCATGCCCTGCTTTAGAAATGACAACAGCATAAACAGCCAACACCATAGCCATCTCAATTGGTTAAATTTACACAATTTTGAAAAATTTTCCACTCAATAGATTTGAAAATTCTTGTTCCCAGGTCAGTTGCAGACAAGAGCAGAGCTTTCAACTGAAATTTTACATAAGTGGAATCAAGATCTTGAAGCTTCTCTTCAAATAATTGTAAGAGGAGGTCAAACACAGCTGTTCCAGTGAAATCTTCAAGACAAAACACAGTCAAAGCGATGACTACGAAGAGGTGAAAGTGGTCTAGTCACAGCAAAAGGTGACTGGTTTAGAACAAAGCTCATAGCAACAGTGTCTTAGGATGCTCAAGGCGTTTTGCTTGTTGACTTTCCAGAGGGCCCAAAACAAAAAACCCCAGTAACAGGTGTTATGAGAGTATTTTGAGAAAGTTAGCCAAAGCTTTAGAAGAAAAGCTTCCAGGAAACTTCACCAGAGAATTCTTCTCTGCCACAACAATGTTCCTTCTCATTTCTCTTATCAAAAAAAAAAAAAAAAAAAAAAAAAGAAATTTTGCCAGAGTTTCAATGGGAAATTATTAAGCTTCCATCTTTTAGCCCTGATTTGGCTGCCACTAACTTCTTTTTCTTTCCTGATTTTTAAAAAACTTGAAAGGACACCCATTTTTCTTCAGTTAATAATGTAAAAAAGACTGTCTTGACATGGTGAAATTCCCAGGACCTTAGTTTTTGTAGGGCCGGTATTACTGCTTATAAAAGTGTCTTCAACTTGATGAAGCTTATGTTGAGAAATAAAGTCTCTATATTTTTGCGTTTTGTTTTCATATTTCACAAACTTATTGAAGTCTTTTCATAGACCCTAATTCTCTTCTTCCTGAAAGTATATCCAGCTTAATCATCCTTTCTGGTGAATAGAATATGTTGGAAATCACCATGTATGGCTTCTGAGTCTCGGTCATAAAAGATTTTACCACTCACGCTTTGCTTTTTCCGAAGTCACTCATTCTGGAAGATACCAGTAACTATTTGGTGAGAACAATCAACACAGGCATATTCATAGTGTACTACAACCTTCAACCCCTGGGCTCAAATGACCCTCCAGCCTCAGCGTCCTGAGTAGCTGGGACGACAGGTGCATGCCACCACGTTTGGCTCTACGCTTCTTAACTCAGACCCATCCTACCAGTGCTTCTAGTGTCCTAACATTTGCTGAATTCCACTTAAGTGGCCTATGAGGATTTGCATTCTTGGTTTTCCTGAGCCTTATTTGAGTTGGACAGAAGTGAGAGGGAAGGGGACAAAAGACAGCAAAGAGGCCAGAGAGTCTCTCTCTGCACATGTCCCTAGTCCCCCGACACCCCACTTTCATAGGAAAGAAAAGGGAGCAGGGCATGAAAAGAGGAAAAAAGACCAGGATGGAAAATAAGGCAGTGCTTATGGAGGCTGCTCTGTAGTGACCATCGCCCTCCTGAGGTGAGGAGGACAGGAGCTCACATTTCAAGCACTCGGATCGTAGATTTTAGGTGACGGATGACACCAGGGATTCTGTCAGTGATACAGCCCTGAAGGTGGGGAAAAGCCTGTCCACAGCCCTTGCTACAGGAGCTGAGGCTTCAATATGCCTTTATGTATGTTTGTGAAAATGATGTTCAAAACCCAATCTATTCCAGTGAAGATCATACTTTTAGTCAATTGGAGGCCAACGTGAAGTGAGGAGCAATTATTTGGAAATAAATTATCTGCTGGAAAAGAGTAGCAAAACTGATCACAGAATGTGTGACTATCCGTTTGTGGATGTCACCAAGACACTGAATAATTGTAAAGGTCTTGGCAGGCCGAGGCAGGAGGATAACTTGAGGCCAGGAGTTTAGGACTGTGGTGAGCTGTGATTGCTTCACCACACTCCAGCCTGGGTGACAGAATGAGACCCCATCTCGAAGAAAAAAAAAAAAAGGCAAAGAATAATCATGAAGGGAATTTAAGACTATTGCCGTGCCATCATGGTGACTCTAGCGTGTGGTCTCAGGGAGGCCTGGTTGCACCACACAAGCGACACTGTGTCCTAAGACCTTTCAGGTGCACGACTGAAGATGGACACAATTAAGCCTCTAATGAATCTCCTATGATGCCTTTGTTTCAGGTGAAGAAAGAGGTTCTGAGAGATTGACATACCCAAGGTCACACAGCTAATAAGTGGCAGAACTAATATTCAAATCTGTATTTCTCTAATACCATAGTTCTAGAATAGCTTTCACTATAATGGGCACACTTATTTATTAATTTATTTTCCAATATTTATTGAGCTTTGGGCAAGCAGGGATAAGACAGTGCTGCTTTCAAAGACCACCCCCAGTCTGCTGGGGTCCTGAAGCACACTACTCATGTTGTAGTGAGCCAGGTGGTAAAGGCTAGGACTGGGGACTCCAGACCCAGCACGAAGAATGTGGAAGGAGGTCAAGGCAGAGGAGAGGATGCCTGGGACAAATTCTAAAGACAAGTAGGCGTCGGCCGGCAGTAACAGTGAAAGGGGGCTTCAGCTGAGGAAACAGCATGGAAATTCATGAATGGGAGAAAGATCCAGGGAAGAACAAGTAGCTATGGAGGCCAGGGGTGTGTGCAGTATGGGAGGCCTCTGGAGAAGGCACAGGATGAGTGGGAGAGGAGCTGAGACTAGGTCTGAACTCTTGATGTGTCAGGCTAGGGAAATGAGAATTTATCCTGCCACAAATTGGGGCACCAGCAAAATATGTTTAGAGCGGTCAGTCTGTGGTTAAATGAGTATGTTGGGAAGAGCTCTCGAGTCGTCTTGGATGCAGGCAATATTGGAGGCAAGAAGATTGTTTCAGAAACCAGAAGAAAAGATGATAGGCATGAGAGGTGCTACACAAAAGCACTGGGGGTGTACAGGATGAATATATTTGGAAATAATTTAGAGGGAGCAGTAAAAATTGTTGCCTGTTGGGTGATGGGGAGACAATGGTAACTCACAGGTTTCTGGGGTGGGTGATTAGCGGGTTGGAAGGGTGGTCCCACCATTGTGAAAGTAGGTACAAGGTAGTGGATGGAAGAGGTAGTTAAGGGGGTTGAACTAATTTACACTCCCACTAACACTGCAGAAGCGTTCCTATTCTCCACATCCTCGCCAGCCTCTGTTGTCTCCTGTTTTTATGATCGCCATTCTAACTGGCGTGAGATGGTATCCCGCGGTGGTTTTGATTTGCATTTCTCTAATGACCCGGGATAGTCCTGGCACATTTTCAATCTCTTTTTTTTTCAATTTTTAAAAAGTTTTATTTTTAATTGACATACAGTGGTACATATTTATGGAGGTACAAAGGGATGTTTTGACACATAGAGAGGGTTTTAAATTGTCAATACATGTTTGAGAAATATTTTCAGCTTGGGCCCAAAGGTAGAATATTTCCTGAGTCCTTACATATCTGATAATGATTATCTATTTCTTCATAAGTTGAACAAACAAGATTTCAGGGTAAAAGAAAAATTCTTCGGTCATAACATTTCCACTCAAAACTCTATAGTCATTAATACATCAATTTGATTTTTAATGTAATAAAGAATAAATATGAATCAGAGTTTTAAAATATCATTTTCTATTTCTCTGGTCAAGATTTTTTTTTTATTACTATACTTTAAGTTCTAGGGTACAGGTGCACAACGTGCAGATTTGTTATATATGTATACATATGCCATGTTGGTGTACTGCACCCATTAACTCGTCATTTACATTAGGTATATCTCCTAATGCTATCAATCCCCCCTCCCCCCTCCCCCACACAATAGGCCCTGGTGTGTGATGTTCCCCTTCCTGTGTCCAAGTGATCTCATTGTTCAGTTCCCACCTATGAGTGAGAACATGCGGTGTTTGGTTTTCTGTTCTTGTGATAGTTTGCTGAGAATGATGGTTTCCAGCTGCATCCATGTCCCTACAAAGGACATGAACTCATCCTTTTTTATGGCTGCATAATATTCCGTGGTGTTTATGTGCTACATTTTCTTAATCCAGTCTGTCACTGATGGACATTTAGGTTGATTTCAAGTCTTTGCTGTTGTGAATAGTGCCGCAATAAACATACGTGTGCATGTGTCTTTATAGCAGCATGATTTATAATCCTTTGGGTATATACCCAGTAATGGGATGGCTGGGTCAAATGGTATTTCTAGTTCTAGATCCTTGAGGGATCGCCACACTGTCTTCCACAATGGTCGAACTAGTTTACAGTCCCACCAACAGTGTAAAAGTGTTCCTATTTCTCCACATCCTCTCCAGCACCTGTTGTTTCCTGACTTTTTAATGATTGCCATTCTAACTGGTGTGAGATGGTATCTCATTGTGGTTTTGATTTGCATTTCTCTGATGGTGAGTGATGAGCATTTTTTCATGTGTCTGTTGGCTATATAAATGTCTTCTTTTGAGAAGTGTCTGTTCATATCCTTTGTCCACTTTTTGATGGGGTTGTTTGTTTTTTTCTTGTAAATTTGTTTGAGTTCTTTGTAGGTTCTGGATATTAGCCCTTTGTCAGATGAGTAGATTGCAAAAATTTTCTCCCATTCTGTAGGTTGCCTGTTCACTCCGATGGTAGTTTCTTTTGCTGTGCAGAAGCTCTTTAGTTTAATTAGATCCCATTAGTCAATTTTAGCTTTTGCTGCCGTTGCTTTTGGTGTTTTAGACATGAAGTCTTTGCCCATACCTATGTCCTGAATGGTACTACCTAGGTTTTCCTCTAGGGTTTTTATGGTATTAGGTCTAACATTTAAGTCTCTAATCCATCTTGAATTAATTTTCGTATAAGGAGTAAGGAAAGGATCCAGTTTCAGCTTTCTACTTTTGGCTAGCCAATTTTCCCAGCACCATTTATTAAATAGGGAATCCTTTCCCCGTTTCTTGTTTTTGTCAGGTTTGTCAAAGATCAGATGGCTGTAGATATGTGGTATTATTTCTGAGGTCTCTGTTCTGTTCTATTGGTCTATATCTCTGTTTTGGTACCAGTACCATACTGTTTTGGTTACTGTAGCCTTGTAGTATAGTTTGAAGTCAGGTAGCATGATGCCTCCAGCTTTGTCCTTTTGGCTTAGGATTGTCTTGACAATGTGGGGTCTTTTTTGGTTCCATAAGAACTTTAAAGCAGTTTTTTCCAATTCTGTGAAGAAAGTCATTGGTAGCTTCATGGGGATGACATTGAATCTATAAATTACCTTGGGCAGTATGGCCATTTTCATAATATTGATTCTTCCTATCCATAAGCATGGAATGTTTTTCCATTTGTTTGTGTCCTCTCTTATTTCCTTGGGCAGTAGTTTGTAGTTCTCCATGAAGAGGTCCTTCACATCCCTTGTAAGTTGGATTCCTAGGTATTTTATTCTCTTTGAAGCTATTATGAATGGGAGTTCATTCATGATTTGTCTCTCTGTTTGTCTGTTATCAGTGTATAAGGATGCTTGTGATTTTTGCACATTGATTTTGTATCCTGAGACTTTGCTGAAGTTTCTTATCAGCTTAAGGAGATTTGGGGCTGAGACAATGGGGTTTTCTAAATATACAATCATGTCATCTGCAAACAGGGACAATTTGACTTCTTCTTTTCCTAATCGAATACACTTGATTTCTTTCTCTTGCCTGATTGCCCTAGCCAGAACTTCCAACACTATGTTGAATAGGAGTGGTGAGAGAGGGCATCCCTGTGTTGTGCCAGTTTTCAAGGGGAATGCTTCCAGTTTTTGCCCATTCAGTATGATATTGGCTGTGGGTTTGTCATAAATAGCTCTTATTATTTTGAGATACATTCCATCAATACCAAATTTATTGAGTGTTTTTAGCATGAAGGGCTGCTGAATTTTGTCAAAGGCCTTTTCTGCATCTATTGAGATAATCATGTGGTTTTTGTCTTTGGTTCTGTTTATATGCTGGATTATGTTTATTGATTTGCGAATGTTGAACCAGCCTTGCAACCCAGGGATGAAGCCCACTTGATCGTGGTGGATAAGCTTTTTGATGTGTTGCTGGATTCGGTTTGCCAGTATTTTATTGAGGATTTTTGCATTGATGTTCATCAGGGATATTGGCCTAAAATTCTCTTTTTTTGTTGTCTCTGCCAGGCTTTGATATCAGGATGATGTTGGCCTCATAAAATGAGTTAGGGAAGATTCCCTCTTTTTCTATTGATAGGAATAGTTTCAGAAGGAATGGTACCAGCTCCTCCTTGTACCTCTGGTAGAATTCAGCTGTGAATACATCTGGTCCTGGACCTTTTTTGGTTGGTAGGCTATTAATTATTGCCTCAATTTCAGAGCCTGCTATTGGTCTATTCAGGGATTCAACTTCTTCCTGGTTTAGTCTTGGAAGAGTGTAAGTGTCCAGGAAATTATCCATTTCTTCTAGATTTTCTAGTTTATTTGCGTAGAGGTGTTTATAGTATTCTCTGATGGTAGTTTGTATTTCTGTGGGGTTGGTGGTGATATCCCCTTTATCATTTTTTATTGCGTCGATTTGATTCTTCTCTCTTTTCTTCTTTATTAGTCTTGCTAGCTATCTATCAATTTTGTTGATCTTTTCAAAAAACCAGCTCCCAGATTCATTGATTTTTTGAAGGGTTTTTTGTGTCTCTATCTCCTTCATTTCTGCTTGATCTTAGTTATTTATTGCCTTCTGCTAGCTTTTGAATGTGTTTGCTCTTGCTTCTCTAGTTCTTTTAATTGTGGTGTTAGGGTGTCAATTTTAGATCTTTTCTGCTTTCTCTTGTGGGCATTTAGTGCTATAAATTTCCCTCTACACACTGCTTTAAATGTGTCCCAGAGATTCTGGTATGTTGTATCTTTGTTCTCATTGGTTTCAAAGAACATCTTTATTTCTGCCTTTATTTTGTTATGTACCCAGTAGTCATTCAGGAGCAAGTTGTTCAGTTTCCATGTATTTGAGTGGTTTTCATTGAGTTTCTTGGTCCTGAGTTCTAGTTTGATTGTACTGTGGTCTGAGAGACAGTTTGTTATAATTTCTGTTCTTGTACATTTGCTGAGGAGTGCTTTACTTCCAACTATGTGGTCAATTTTGGAGTAAGTGTGATGTGGTGCTGAGAAGAATGTATATTCTGTTGATTTGGGGTGGAGAGTTCTGTAGATGTCTATTAGGTCCACTTGGTGCAGAGTTGAGTTCAATTCCTGGATATCCTTGTTAACTTCCTGTCTCACTGATCTGTCTAATGTTGACAGTGGGTTGTTAAAGTCTCCCATTATTATTGTATGGGAGTCTTAGTCTCTTTGTAAGTCTCTAAGGACTTGCTTTATGAATGTGGGTGCTCCTGTATTGGGTGCATATATATTTAGGATAGTTAGCTCTTCTTGTTGAATTGATCCCTTTATCATTATGTAATGGCCTTCTTTGTCTCTTTGATCTTTGATGGTTTAAAGTCTGTTTTGTCAGAGACTAGGATTGCAACCCCTGCCTTTTTTTGTTTTCCGTTTGCTTGGTAGATCTTAATCCATCCCTTTATTTTGAGCCTATGTGTGTCTCTGCATGTGAGATGGGTCTCCTGAATACAGAAAACTGATGGGTCTTGACTCTTTATCCAATTTGCCAGTCTGTGTCTTTTAATTGGACCATTTAGTCCATTTACATTTAAGGTTAATATTGTTATGTGTGAACTTGATCCTGTCATTATGATATTAGCTGGTTATTTTGCTCGTTAGTTGATGCAGTTTCTTCCTAGCATTGATGTTCTTTACATTTTGGCATGTTTTTGCAATGGCTGGTACCGGTTGTTCCTTTCCATGTTTAGTGCTTCCCTTCAGGATCTCTTGTAGGGCAGGCCTGGTGGTGACAAAATCTCTCAGCATTTGCTTGTCTGTAAAGGATTTTATTTTTCCTTCACTTATGAAACTTAGTTTGGCTGGATATGAAATTCTGGGTTGAAAATTCTTTTCCTTAAGAATGTTGAATATTGGCCCCCACTCTCTTCTGGCTTGTAGAGGTTCTGCCACGAGATCTGCTGTTAGTCTGATGGGCTTCCCTTTGTGGATAACCCAACCTTTCTCTCTGGCTGCCCTTAACATTTTTTCCTTTATTTCAACTTTGGTGAATCTGACAATTATGTGTCTTGGAGTTGCTCTTCTCGAGGAGTATCTTTGTGGTGTTCTCTGTATTCCCTGAATTTGAATGTTGGCCTGCCTTACTAGGTTGGGGAAGTTCTCCTGGATAATATCCTGCAGAGCATTTTCCAACTTGGTTCCATTCTCCCCGTCACTTTCAGGCACACCAATCAGACGTAGATTTGGTCTTTTCACATAATCCCATATTTCTTGGAGGCTTTGTTCATTTCTTTTTACTCTTTTTTCTCTAAAGTTCTCTTCTCTCTTCATTTCATTCATTTGATCTTCAATCACTGATACTCTTTCTTCCAGTTGATTGAGTCGGTTACTGAAGCTTGTGCATTTGTGTCATGGTTTTCATCTCTCTCAGTTCATTTATGGACTTCTCTGCATTGGATTCTAGTTATCCATTCATCCATTCTTTTTTCAAGGTTTTTAGTTTGTTTGCGCTGGGTACATAGTTCCTCCTTTAGCTCTCAGAAGTTTGATCTACTGAAGCCTTCTTCTCTCAACTCATCAAAGTCATTCTCCACCCAGCTTTGTTCTGTTGCTGGCGATGAGCTGCATTCCTTTGGAGGGGGAGATGTGCTCTGATTTTTTGAATTTCTGGCTTTTCTGTACTGCTTTTTCCCCATCTTTGTGGTTTTATCTGCCTTTGGTCTTTGATGATGGTACTGATGGGGTTTTATGTGGTTGTCCTTTCTGTTTGTTAGTTTTCCTTCTAACAGTCAGGACCCTCAGCTGCAAGTCTGTTGGAGTTTGCTTGATGTCCACTCCAGACCCTGTTTGCCTGGGTATCAGCAGCGGAGGCTGCAGAAGACAGAATATTGCTGAACAGCAAGTATTGCTGTCTGATTCTTGCTCTGGAAGCTTTGTCTGAGAGGTGTACCCAGCCATGTGAGGTGTGAGGTGTCAATCTGCACCAAGTGAGGGATGTCTCCCAGTTAGGCTACTCAGGGGTCAGGGACCCACTTTAGCAGGCAGTCTGTCCATTCTCAGATCTCAGCCTCCATGCTGGGATAATCACTGTTCTCTTCAAAGCTGTCAGACAGGGACATTTACCTCTGCCGAGGTTTCTGCTGCTTTTTATTTAGCTATGCCCTGTCCCCAGAGGTGGAGTCTACAGAGGCAGGCAAGCCTCCTTGAGCTGCAGTGGGCTCCACCCAGTTCGAGCTTCCTGGCGGCTTTGTTTACCTACTTAAGCCTCAGCAATGGCGGGTGCCCCTCCCGCAGCCTCGCTGCTGCCTTGCAGTTAGATCTCAGACTGCTGTGCTAGCAATGAGGGAGGCTGCATGGGAGTGGGACCCTCTGGGCCAGGCGTGGGATATAATCTCCTGGTGTGCTGTTTGCTAAGACCCTTGGTAAAGAGCAGTATTAGGGTGGGAGTTACCCTATTTTCCAGGTGTTGTGTGTCTCAGTTTCCCTTGGCTAGGAAAAGGAATTCCCTTCCCCTTTGCACTTCCTGGGTGAGGCTATGCCTGCCCTGTTTCACCTCTTGCTGGTTGGGCTGCACCCACTGACCAGCACCGACTGTCCAACACGCCCCAGTGAGATGAACCTGGTACCTCAGTTGAAAATGCAGAAATCACCCATCTTCTGTGTTGCTCACACTGGGAGCTGGAGGCTGGAGCTGTTCCTGTTCGGCCATCTTGGGTGCCCCCCCACCCTCCATTTTCAATCTTTATACTCAAGCAAGACCTAGGGGTTTACACCACAGGATTTAGAAAGGGTATTATGGGAAAGAAGAAACAACATGTTCCATACTCACTTTTCAGAGGAGACCTTGCTTTAGGTCAACACTCTAAAGCAACATCCTTCTTTTATACTTTAGAAATGGAGTCTCACTATTGTTGCCTGGGCTGGAGGGCAGTGCCATCACAGGCATATTCATAGTGCACTACAACCTTCAGTTTCTGCGCTCAAGTGATCCTCCAGCCTCAGCCTCTTGAGTAGCTGGGACGACAGGTGCATGCCACCACACTTGCCTATATCCTTGTTGATTTAGGGATTACGAAGGAGGGGTGGAGGAGGAGGATTCTCTACACACCTTGATTTGAACTGCCTCAAGTTCAGAAAAATAGCCTTGCTCAACTCTAACCAAAGTCCTACCTGGAAAAAGGCAGTAGAAATAAAAGAGAAGCCCAATGAGTAAGACCTTGTAAGTATATTTATGCCACCATTCAAGAGTGGGAAACAGCTCCAGCCAGTAAGTAGGGTGCTTGGATTCCTTGGCATGTTCCTATGTCTGCATGACTCCCTTGACTTGGATTTCCAAACTTACCAAGCAAGCTTATGATTCTTCCAGACTTTCCAGGTAGCCTTCCCTATAAAGAGAGAATACGCAGATGGGCTGATGTCAGAAGTCGAATTTCTCATTGTAAATGAGTTGGTAGTTTAGCTTATACATTAATCACTTGAGTATCGTTATTCTGGATGAATCTTCCTTAAGCCCAATCATTGCAAGGTGTCCCGAAAAAGGGGATCCAAACCTTGGTGTCAACCCAGATATGGCAGCCAGCTGGTCTTTCTAGTCCCTAAATTCAACTAATTTCAACAACATCCACTGAGGCCAAGCCATGAGAACCAGGAAACTCTGCAGGCATCACATGCTGGAGTAGAAACTGCCTGTGTCCCTTCAGGAGGTTTCATCTGGAAGAGTGTGTGCAGTGGCACAGCTTTGTGGTTTCAAACCTCAGCTGATCAGGAATCTGTAAAATCCTGCAAGGATTGGTCCTAGTGCACATAAGTGGGTTAGCCAAAACCACATCATGGTTGAAAGGGCGGCTTCATGTGTGGACAATTCATATGGAAAGGCATGTCCTTTCAATTTGCACATCAGAAAATGGCCGTGAGAGCAACACATTAGCAAAATGAATTAGGCTCATTCATTCATTCATTCATTCATTCAACAACTGTTGATGATATACCTAGTATGAGCCTCCTGTTGTGCTCAGTGCTGGGGACACAGCAATCTATGACTGTCTCTGTCTTGGTGGCGCCTCTCGCCATGGTGAGTGAGGTCAGGGTTTCACCTGGCACCACCCCCTACTCAGGATGGAAGGGAGGACAAGGAGGGTGATGTTGTGAGATGGTTACTGATTCCTCTAAAGACTCTTAATCAGGATCTGTAGTTTTTCCAGAAAGGGATTTTTCCATGTAAGTTATAGGAACCAAATGCTGACACTCAAGATTTACCTTCTGGAACCAAGAAACATCTCACTGCTCTGTATATTCGTTTTCAAAAATGTCAACTCAAGTTCATGTTTTCTAAGTGCAGTCATGTCCGTGTAAGTGCCACTTTGAAACTTCACAGCTCAGCTACTTTATCAGGCAGGAGAGGGGATAATTGCTGGGGTAAAAATAATATTCCAAACCGCTGTCTAGATTGGAGGCTGATTTTTTGACTTAGGACTTTTTATCGTTGACTCTTACAAAAGAATAAAAAGAGTGGCCCAGGTATGGTCAGTGTTTTTATTTAAAAACAAGCATATTCCTATAGTCTATATAGCAAGAGAAAATAAATGAATAAATAAAAATATGTATAGCTTGGTTGAAAGCTAGCTTATAACTAAATGAAAAACATGTGACCTGAGATTTGGCTCAGTCATCCCCACATCCATTTGTTTCACACCTTCTGCAGCTTGGATGGTCCTCACCCATTTTCTTTTCCAAAACACTTATATTTCATTTCTTGCGTCTTAGTCACCCATGTTTTCTTTACAATTTTGAGGTGTTAAAAATTTTTTTCAGGCCAAATGTGGTGGCTCATGCCTATAATCCCAGCACTTTGGGAGGCTGAGGTTGGGGGGGATCACTTGAGGTCAGGAGTTCAAAATCAGCTTGGCCAACATGGTGAAACCCTGTCTCTACTAAAATTACAAAAATTAGCTGAGAGTGGTGGTGGGTATCTGTAATCCCAGCTACTCATCTATTGTTTCTTGACTTTTTAATAATTGCTGTTCTGACTGGTGTGAGGTGATATCTCATTGTGGTTTTGATTTGCATTTCTCTAATGACCAGTGATGATGAGCTTTTTTTCATATGCTTGTTGGCCACATGAATGTCTTCTTTTGAGAAGTGTTGGTTCATGTCCTTTGCCCACTTTTTAATGGTGGTTTTTTTTTCTTGTAAATTTAAGTTCCTTAAAGATGCTAGATATTAGACCTTTGTCAGATGCATAGTTTGCAAAAATTTTCTTCCATTTTGTAGGTTGTATATTCACTCTGATGATAGTTTCTTTTGCTGTGCAGATGTTCTTTAGCTTAATTAGATCCCCTTTATCAATTTTGGCTTTTGTTGCAATTGCTTTTGGCATTTTTGTCATGAAATCCTTGCACATGCCTATGTCCTGAATGATATTGCCTAGGTTTGTCTTCTAGGGTTTTTATAATTTTGGGTTTTATAGTTTTATAGTTTTGGGTTTTATGGTTTTAGGTAAGTCTTCAATCCATCTTGAGTTAATTTTTGTATTAAATAGATTCTTTTCATTGAGTACCAAACAGTATATTCAAAAAATAAGATCATTTGAATGTTATAGTCCCTCAGAAGATTTGTTTGCTTCTTGTAGATGGCTAAGCCCATGTCATCTTTTATTGTTTGTTTTGTCACCCAGGCTGGAGTGCAGTGGTGTGTTCATAGCTCACTGCAGCCTCAAACTCCTGGGCTCAAGCGACCTTCCTGCTCCAGCCTCCCAAGTAGCTAGGACTACAGGTGTGTGCCACCACACCTATCCAGCCAATTTTTTAATTTTTATTTTAATTTCGTAGAGATAATTTTTATTTTGTAGAGGGGTCTCACTATGTTGACCAGGCTGGTCTCAAACTCCTGGCCTCAAGCAATCCTCCTGCCTTTGCCTCCTGAAGTGTGAGGATTACAAGCATGAACTACTGCACCTGGCCTTACCCCACATCATCTTAATTCAACAGGAGATACACATGATTTGAAGCTTTCTGATAGGGCTTCTCTATTTCTTACTGATCTGTACTTCTCATGTATTATTCATCAGAGTCCCAACCCAAAGCCTGGGGTCTTATAAGGACCCATCTCCCCTAGTAGTCTGATTTCCAGTATTGTATTTCCAATCCCTTGCATCTGTTGAAAGCTCTGTTTAGCATTTGTGCTTCTGAAATCAGTAGATAGCTCTGAGGAAAAGTGGCTGCATTTTTATTTTTTTTTCCTCGAGATGGAGTCTTGCTCTATCGCCCAGGCTGGAGTACAGTGGTGCGATCTCAGCTCACTGCAACCTCTGCCTCCTGGGTTCAAGCAATTCTCCTGCCTCATCCTCCCAAGTAGCTGGGATTACAGACATGTGCCACCACACCTGGCTCAATGTTTTTGTATTTTTAGTAGAGACAGGGTTTCACCATGTTGGCCAGGCTCATCTTGAACTCCTGACCCCGTGATCTGTCCACCTCAGCCTCCCAAAGTGCTGGGATTACAGGTGTGAGCCACCACGCCTGGCCCTTGGCTGCAAATTTTTGACTCACCTCTCAATGCGCATCTCTCTGATTTTGACCATGCAGTTTTCCTCCCTACCTTGGTGTATCTCTGATGCATTCAAACAAATGTAGGGTTAAAATGTTAATCCAACTTTTCTAGTTGTTTTCAGCAAATGGATTGATTGACATTACCTACTTCATCATTGTAGGAAGGGAAATATTATTTAAATTTTTAACATAGCATCCCACTTTTTTTGTTTCCTTTTCCCCTAAACTCTGAGGTCCGTGAGAGGAGGAGCTATCTTATTCATCTTGATGTGCCCAGGACTCAGCACAGAACTTGAAATACAATATATCATTATTAAATATTTGCTAAATCAGTGCATTCTTTTTCTTTTCTTTTCTTTTCTTTTCTTTTTTTTTTTTTGAGACAGAGCCTCTCTCTGTCTCCCAGGCTGGAGTGCAGTGGCATGATCTCGGCTCACTGCAACCTCCTCCTCCTCCTGGGTTTAAGCAATTCTCTTGCCTCCGCCTCTCAAGTAGCTGGGATTACAGGCACCCGCCACCATGCCTGGCTAATTTTTTTTTTTTTTGTATTTTTAATAGAGTCAGGGTTTTACCATGTTGGCCAGGCTGATCTCAAACTCCTGACCTCAGGTGATCCACCCGCCTAGGCTTCCCAAAGTGTTGGGATTACAGGTATGAGCCAGTGCACCCAGCCTCTCCTTGGGATTTCTGGTAAATAATGTAATTTTTTTTTACCCTTTCCAGAAACCAAAAACTGTCACTTGTGCATAGTAGTATGCCAAGGGCAGGGCAATGACAGCTGTCCTCTCTGGGTGTGGTCAATTGGTTAATACACAGACCAACAAAATTTTTTTCCCTGAGGGGTATTTTATCACTGACATTGTTTAGAATTGCTGGTAGATGGTGATAGTAAGAAGTAGATGACTTTTAGTGATTTTACTGTTTTTAAAATTCTCACCATAAAATGTGCTGCTATTGCCTGCAGTCTAGGATGGACTGCTCCCACTCCCTAACCCTTGATACGCACAGCTCATGACAATGGAGGCAAGGTTTTGGGGGACAACCTAGCTGGGTTCATAAAAAAGTGTGTGCCCCTGTAGTGAGCGGCCCAGCTGGTTTTGACACATTGCATTATTCCTGACCGTTCCATCCTCTCCTGGCTCTCTGGAGAAACATTTATCTGCACTAAATTGCTTTAAACCACACTTCTACTGATGAGATTGGTCAGGACACGGTGGCAGGCAAGTGCTAGAATATTATTTACTCAAACTGCATAGTCATGTTGGGGTTTGCTTTTCATACTAGATGCCCCTTGAGGACAGGGGCAGGTCTCGTTCATTATTGCCTGTTCCAAAGCAACAACTCCAGGATTGCACAGAACTGGAGTTCAATCAATATTAGTGACATTGAATGGTTCTCCCCTGTATGTCATTTCACACATAAACACAATATTATTTGTTATGTGCTTGATTCTTTAAAACCAGCATGCATGAAAGATAAGCTTTTTGGAGAATATATGACATCTTGTTAAAAAGCCCTTCTGCTTCCAGGGATATAATTTTAAGATAAATTGGTAATGCACAAGTAAGAAACACATTATTTGTTAAAAGGGGGTGGGAAACACGGATTAAAGAAATAGGTTTGGCTGGGCGCGGTGACTCACGCCTGTAACCCCAGCACTTTGGGAGGCCAAGGCGGGCAGATCATGAGGTCAGGAGATCAAGACCACCCTGGCTAATATGGTGAAACCCTGTCTCTACTAAAAATACAAAACATTAGCCTGGTGTGGTGGCGGGCGCCTGTAGTCCCAGCTACTTGGGAGGCTGAGGCAGGAGAATGGCATGAACCCGGGACGTGGAGCTTGCAGTGAGCTGAGATCATGCCACTGCACTCCAGCCTGGGCAACAAAGCAAGACTCTTTCTCAAAAAACAACAACAACAACAAAAAACAAAAAAAATTAAATAAATAAAAAATAAGTTTTATATTATAAAGAAAATAAAGATTCATGACCAGGAAACCTACATAGTAAAGGGAAATACTATACATTAAAAGATGAGTTCATGAAAGTCAAAGGCAAACTGAGGTTCCTTGTATAGAAAGACTTTCAATAAGCCTACAAAACTCAGTTGAGAATATTCCTCTTTGGTTATGCTCTTATTTATCTGTTATTTTAGAGGTTGATAGGCACTGAAGTTCACCTATCTAGATATCTGGAACCCAGGACCACCTTAAAGAAAGTTATCTGAACTTACATTCGTGACTTTTTTTTTACTTGCTTAAGCATTAAGTCAACTGGTTGACATCTCAGTAAATTTTCAGAGCGTGGCATTTATTTTTTTAATGCTACTAACAGCAAACCTTACGGAACTGTTACATTTATTCATTCTTCTTCAGTGAGTCACTTTGATCTTGGAATTCTTTTATTCCTAATCATTCTTAAACATTTCTTTTTGTCCTCATGAATTTGTCTTTAAATGAGAAGCTCATTGATAAGTTTGTTTTTTGAAATTAACTGTTAGTCATTAATACTATACACTAGTATAGTGTTGGTTTCTCCACCATTCCAGAAATGCTGGTGGGACTGTATTTCTCAACATTAGGCTAGGTAAAATGATGTGACTAGCTCTGGCCATTGTGTTGTAAACAGAAGTGACATGTGTTACTTCCTGGTCAGAGAATTTAATAGTTCATGTAAGACGCTCCAGCAATCTCTTTTCCCTCTGGCATGGTGACCAGCAACATTTGCTCTGTCAACTTGGATCTTTAAATGGCCAGGATGAGCTGAGCACCCCTGCTGACCCGCAATGAATATGTAGTGTGAACAACAACAAAAATCCTTTGTGGTTTTAAACCACTAAGATTTGGGGATTATTTATTACTATTCGTATCAGAATTCTACTGTAGACATAGAACCAGTATATACATACACACACACACACACACACACACACACACACACACACACACACACATAAATTGATTTATTGAAAGGAATTTGCTTACGTGATTGTGGGGGTTGCTAGGCAAGTCCACAATCCATTGGCAGCTCACCAGGAAGGGTGAGCCGGAACTCAGGCAGGAGCTGATGCTGTAGTCTACAAGTATAATTTCTTCTTCAGGGAAGCCTCAGTTCTGCTCTTAAGACCTTTTGAGGCCCACTGAAGATTATCGAGGAAAATCTTTCTTAGTGAAAAAATCTGATTATAGACTTTAATGACATCCACAGAAAGCCTTCACAGCAACACCTGGCTCAGTTTGTGTGTCACTGAGTAACGGGGGACAGTAGCCTAGTCAATTTGACACATACAATTGACCATCACACTATGGCATAACATAACTAGGCTCCCCAAATTGCATGATCATAGGAACAATTCAGCAATATATCACTGTCTGCAGACCTTAGACTCCTTAAATGTTCCAGCTCTTGTATCCTTTTTATATAAATAACTACAAACTGACTGGCTGAGTGACAAACTCCAAAATACAGAATTTTGTTTTCAACCCATATGCTAAATGGTAGCTTATGACATTCTTTTTACTTTTGAATGAGTGTCCACCACAGGCTAAATGTGAAACAAAATATCTAACACACCACCACCAAAGTAAATAAATAATCTTAAAAATCATCTCACCCTAGACCTTCTGATATTACTTATCTCTACTTAAATTGAGCTGGGAGCCATGCAGGATAAACGTGTCTTGATACTACCCCCACTTCCTCCATTTCCTCCTATGACATTTCAATAGACCCACCTTGCTTCATCGGACCCCCAGGAGTGATTTCGCTTCTGTCTTCTACACATTTCTGTAAACTACCTCCTTACACCAAATATTCAGCATACTATTAGCAACTTTTGCACTTGTTAAGTCAATCATTAGACTGTGTATTTTAAAACATTATCTAACTTTATAACACATCTGTCTCTACTTAACTCTGTGTATTCTACGCCTCATTTTCCTCATATAGAGAAATAGTGGGTCTGGGCTTCGAGAGTTTTAATTCACTCTCCAGCTCTAACAACCTCTATGTCTATCATGTAGTCATTTCCTAACTTTTGCATTTCCATGCTCAATGTTTCAAACATACTTTGTGAGTCGAACACATTTGATTACTATTGATTTGATATTTAACCCTCATGGCATGGATCCACATGCTTCACCATGGAGATCTCTGACATGAGTCTCCGTCCGACCCAAAAGGTATACTACAGTGTTTCTTTTTCTTTCCTCTTTTCCTTCCAAGCTACTTAAAAATGAGGACGGCTTTCACTTTGTCGTGTTAGTTAGGCCCTTCCAGGTTTCAAAGAGCAGACACACAGTCAGGTTACTTCAGCTAACGTGAGTTTATTTATGTCAATACATAGGAAGAAAAAAAAGCAACCCAGGAACTACAAAGTCCAGACTCATTGTTCAGGAATCAAGTATTTCTCCAGTAACCTAAGAGCAGAAATGGCGAATCAACAAGAACTCAAATTGTCTTGACTGCAGAAGTAACTGCTGTCACTGCTCTCAGAGGCACCATTGCGGTGACTGTGTCTATTTTGGCTGCGCTTCCTACTCATCATTTACTTTCTGGTATTCAAACTCCCTAAAAGAGGGCTGTGACTGGTTGGGCCAGGTGCCATCAAAAAAGAATACCACTGCTAGGTACACTTTCATTCCTTAGGCCACCCTCTGGCCTGCAAATGAGTCTCTTTGGGTCAGGTACTGAACCTTGGTACAATCAGCTGTGGCCAGTGTAGAGAGCTCACATGGCAGAAAATACAGTTTTGCTCCTGCAGGAGCTGTGGAGGTAGGGTCTCTCCAAGACACCAGGAAAACTATAGATCCACCTATGAAATATGAATAAGAGATAGCTTTATCACTGGGGACAAACCCGCCTTTGTTTCTCAATGACATTTGCCTACAGAGGATTTTCAAAGTGCTTTATCAGTACTATAACTTTGCTGAAAATAAGGTGTTGCCTTCTTTGTATTCCATTTTCTAGGATGTTGCCTTTAGTAACTCGCCCCTTTTAAAGAAGCAGCTAGTCTTCGCTTTTAAGTAATGACAAGTGAAATTGTAGATCACGCTCTGATTTGAATGTTACTGGATATTTTCTGAGTTGTCTTTAAAGATCTTCATCCTCCACTTACATTGGAAAGTAACATATAATTTCAATGTTTTTAATCCTGGGAATTGAGGTCACATTTCCAAGATTTGTTGTGCATTTGTGTGGGAAAACTCTAAATTAGAAACCACCTGTGTTTGTCTTGCAGGGGGCTCAGAATGTCTCATCTGTTTTTCAGAATTTTCTGCCCATGGGGAATAGGAGAGTCCGTAAGGGAATTAATAATTTTTTAACATCTGAGCCAAAAGGAATGGGTTTGAGAGCCAGATATCCACTTCATAAAAAGAGATCTTTTCTCCTTACTAATTTATCTCTCAAAACTAAATCACAAATAATCTTCACCCTTACTATGATTTAATTGGACTCCTTGTACATGACTGTCATCAAACAGCCCAATTTTTAAAAAACCACAAAATTGTAGCATTCAGAAATGCCGATAAAAATCAGAATACTATTGACTATTGCAGACTCAAAGTTCACTTCTAAGCCTTTGCTAACCTCTCAAATGATAGTTTTTTTTAAAAAAAAATCTGCCTCTCATATTGATTCTCTTTATGAAAAGAGTACCCACCTTATTACATATTGTGCATATCCTTTCAGAGATAAGACTGCCTCAAATCCAAATTACTTTAGTAAATCAACACATCTTATCCTGTGTGGGTCTTGAGAAAGGAACCATATAAAGCACTCCAAGTTGTCTGGCTCAAGTAGGTTGTCAGCGTCTCACCCTGAGCCTGGCGCCTCAGACCACTCGGCCATCCTGAGACTCTAGGTTGTCAACTTCTAAGTGCCCCAGTGGGAAGGGAATTTACACACTGGGGGAGCTGGCTGAGATGGCTGTCAAGGTGTGCTCTACACCTGAGATTCAATGTGGGTTTGTTGAGCAAACACTAGGTTCTGTAGTGGGGTCTCTATGATTGTTTTTTTTTTTTTCACTAAAAGATAATTTACTCAGAATGAACATTTATTGGAATTTTTTTTTTTTTTGTAAGAGATAGGCATAGTGTTTCAAAGATGCCTCCTTGTGTGAATATACAAAACAGTGGGCCCATTGGACCAGTCGCATCTACCTTCTTCAGAATTCACCACAGTACAGTTTGGTTACTGATGAGAGACTGATTTGTTTCTGAGATCAGCTTGAGGAGAAAAAGAAATGCCTCATCTCACAGTATGAAAAAGCCATCTAATATTTACTTCTGAAAAAACTGAGCATCTGGTTATACGAAAGGTTTGAGAATTTTAATGATTCCCCCAAATTCAACCCTTTATCGAACCAATTTATTTAGGGATCTTAAGGTTAATAATATAGTTATATCCAGGTACAAGTTTATCCTATGTACATAAACGAACATTAAAAAATTCAAGATACCTTTTGTAACAGAATTAGAAGTTTAGTAGTTGAACATAGCAAAAGAAAATGTGGAATAGTCTATTAAATATAACTTCTTTTTTTCAAATTGCCAAAAGAAGCGTAAATGACCAGCGAAGTTTTAGAACTCTGTAAGTACAAGACTGCTAATGGGTCAAAAATAAGAAAATTTCATTTTTACGTCTTCGAGAAACTTCTGAGGAATACCCACTGAGTCACTGTAAAAAGCAGCATCTTCATAATTCAGCCAAAGATGGGAGTTCTCTCAAATGAGAAAGATAAGCTGCGAACTGGGGTTGACCTCAGGGCTGTTCAAAAGCCTCCGTTGATTTAAGTCAATAAGGTGAAAATGGTAAGCAGCTGTTTTGTTAACAACATAGAAAAGGAAAATGAAAGATGCTGATTCAAATCAAATTGGAAAATGTTGAAAATAGGTTAATTTATCTACCTTGGAAATAAATGGAAGTTATATTAATTCCGCCTTTAAAAGGTGTATAATAAAGCACACCAGATCATTGGGAATAAATACAGAAAGATAAAGGAATGAAACATTTGTCCAGGATATGTGGGGCTGTTTGTAAGGACTGAGTTTGAATAAACAATAACAAAGTATCTTTCATTATAGGAAGTGACTGTTCTATGCAAGTAATGGCAGCATTTTGCATTCCTAAAGTTAAAAATAATGAAATGAATTTTGGACACAGAAACACACACCAGTGGTCATTCGTATGGAGAAAAAAAAAAAAAAAAGTGAATTGTAGGATAGAATTCCTGAGACAGATAGACCCTGGATCTGATCTTATCAAGAAATTCTTATGGTCTTTCCCCCCACCTCGTCCTGGAATTTAGTTCAATAAAAGTTCCTAAAAACAAACAGAATGAATCAGAGTCACTGAGTATAGCCACAGGCTGGCGGGAAATGAGCTTCTATCAATCCCAGGTTCATCGAGGCACTTGTAACAAACCATTAACTGCATTTCAAAAAAAACCCCACATTTTTCGAAGGGTGAGATCAACCAAAAATGTGATCAGACCCCTCTCACTAAGAACTGCATCGGACATGAGACAAGCAGTAGCACAGAGAGAGCCCGAACGGGAAAAGTGGTGCCCAGAGTTACACAGATGCAAACGGTGTCCGCAGACCTTTCGTTTCTTTGTCTGCTTCGACTTGTTAAAGACGCTAGTTTTCATTCTCTATGCCACGGGACCTAGGAAGTCTGTGCAGCATCTCTTGACAGGATTCTTTTAAGTCAGTGGGGACATTTCCGGCATTCCTTGTTTCTATCAGGTTCAGGTACCTAAAGCTTGTTGTTTACAGAGCATGGATGTCATCTCACTGTTCCACTTCCTCTCCAATGGTTGGATAAGCAGTGATTCAATTATTTGATAGGCTAGTGGCCAGTGGCAATGCAGTGGAGGCCCACAGTATTGATCTTTGATGGTGTGTGCAATGATTTGATTTGGGGGGATATGGTGATGGGGCTTGGGAAGAGAGCAGGCAGCATAAAAACTGTCCGTGCTCTAATGGCAGTTTTCAACTGGTAGGCCCATGGGAAGGTCATCTTGAATTCCACAGGAGAGAGAAGTGTTCTCATAGAATAAATTATTGTTTAAAATCAACACTTGAGGATAAATAAGGCACTAAGTTAGTGTTAGTGGTACTGAAATCCAAAGTATAGTCTCTAATTGTGTTTGTTTTCCTTTTTGCCTCTTGGGAAATAAATCTGGGAATGTTAATGGGGAGTAGTCACCCTGCTCTTCGTAATTTCTGGCATGGACATGGACATCCATCAGAAGGTGTCAGATTAACATGTTTTTTTGTTTTGCATTCTTTTCCTCCTGAAAAGTAATTCCTGGGATATTTGGGGGGTGGGAGGAATGGAGGTTGATAGTTTGTTTAGCACAGACACCAAGTCTAAAAGAAAGGAAAGCCATCTCTAGAGGGATAGATAAAGCATCCAAATGAAAGAGAAAGTTCTGCAGAATGAAATGTTCTCTTGGGAGACATGAACCCATTTCGGACACTATTGGTATGGGGGCCACTTTCCTGGCTGCCACAGAGGGACAGTGTGGCCCCGTGGAGTCACCACCGCTGCCCAGACTCCCCTGATTAGGGGCTTGCTGTGTCTGGTAGGCATCTGCTGCTGCTGCTTGGCAGAAAAGCCTGGGATGCAGCTCCTGGTGGTGGCATTTTGCGAGGCCTCAAAAGGTAATGGCAATGCTGGTCATTCCATAAAGGAGGACATTCTCTTCTCGTAGCACATACAGCAGATAAGTGACAGTGAAGAGGCCCCATGACACCAAGCCTATGAGTGTCCCATGGCTGTGGATGAATACTTCAGGGGACAACTTGAGAACTAACAAGTTTTGGTTCTTGTGGTTGTTTTTTTCTCCCTTTAGACATCCTTTTTAAAACCAACCCAGGTTGCTTTTGTTTGTCTGAGTGTGAACTTGGTAGGTTTGTCTCCACTCCTACTCTGATTCCTTCTTTCCTTTATTTCTTTATTATTTTTTTAGAGGCAGAGTCTTACTATGCTACTCAGGCTGGTCTCAAACTCCTGGCCTCAAGCAGTCCTCCTGCCTTGGCCTCCCAAAGCGCTGGGATTACAGGCGTAAGCCACTGCACCCAGCCTACTTTCTTTTTAAAATCATCACCAAAACCACGTTTACTTTATTGGGATAACTGGCAGAGTTATAACTCCCAACTCAAACATGGATTGTGTATATGGCAAATATTTAGAGTCTTATGGGCTGGCTATTATTGATGAGGAATTTCAGTGAGAATCTCCCAGTTAGTCATAAAAACATTCTACCCTTAAAAATACAGCTTCCTTCCAGCTCTCCTGATCAACTGGTTAAATATCTAGTGAAGCAATACTTGCAAATAACAAGAAGGGAAGTTATCATAGCCCTTCTATATTAAGTAAATCCATTGGGTAAGATTCATAGGCTCCTCGATCACTTTTTTGGCATTTAGAAATCAAGTCTCCAGAAATGAAAAAGAATAATTGAATGTTTCCTTGCTCTGAAAATACATGTATATTATGGTCCTGAAGAACAAGCTCTAGCACGATGTCTAGTGTTGTGTTGATGTTATTCCTGCCAAAGCGGCCCAACACAATGTTCCATTGAAATGTTGACAATCCAGAGCTCTACCAGGGTTTCTGTGGTGCCGTGTTCTTTTCACCCACATTTGCAACTGCAAGCTGTGAATTTATTTTTCTTTGTGGATTCTTGGGGAGGACCTGGTGTTGATTCTATCAAGATATGACAAAGATTATTTCAAGAAAAAGATTATATATTGTAATGCTTAGCATTTATATAGGTTCTTTTGATTTCAAAACAAGTTATAAATATTTCCTACCGTGACAACATCCTTGCGAGGTAGGTGAGTATTACTATCTACATTACCAAGAGAAGCCCGAGGCCAAGCAGTGAGAAGCTCTGCTTTGAGTCACAGAGTCGGGAACAACATTGGAACTGGACATCCCGGCCACCTGCTGTGGGCTCTGAAGAGGCCATGCCTCTCCCTAGTGTAGCAATGGTCTTCATTAATACAGGGGTATATATTGTATAGATATAAAACAACAACACACAATTACATTATAGAACAATAATTCAATATTTCTGTTTCTTAGTAAAATATGTTAAGCACAGTATTTAAATTGCATTTCTCTGAAAAGCATTTGGTATATTAAATAGCACAAGGTATATTAAATAGCTCTATAAATGTTTGCTGGCATACTCTTAACAGCATAATGATTCTAAAGAAATTAAAATCCACTGAAGCATAGAGATCTTTCCTTTATAATACCATAAACTGAACAAAAATGTGAAAAACTACTTTATTCCCAAAATGCAGACTTGATAGCTTGCTGGATATAAGCAGGTGGCCACATAATTTCGTAATTTATCTGAGCTTGAGAGAAAGGACATATATTGCTGACTGTCGTTTTTTTAAAATACCAATTCGGTAGGGGAAAAAAGGATTCAGTTGAAAGGTAAAAATGAAAGACCGCTATTTCCACGTAGTATCCACTCTGAGAAATTTGTAGGTTTTCAAAAGATGTTATCATAGTTAGAAGTAATGTTGAGGTTGAATACAGAATATGATAGGAACATTTTGTGAGAAGAGAAAATGATACCAAATAAAATCCATGGTATAAGAAGAAAATGAGCAAGACAGAAAAGGATATTTTTCAAGGGTGTTGAAGGCTGGCATGAGATGTAAGCTGTTCACGCTTAGCTGACTGTGTAGGTCTTGGAGACGATTTACAAGGATCAACACTGGTTTTATCAGTCTCTTCTCCAAGGCAAAAATCCTCACCTCTCTCTCTAAATTAGCAGTTCTCAGAATGGTGTTAAAGAGCCCATCTCATGCTAAGCTTCCTAACAACTGACCGGGTAGGTCAGCAGAAAAAGTTCTCAAACTAGAAAGAAGCAGGAATGAAAGTCTTAACATTTGTATGCAAATGTAAAAACTAACTTCTACGCCAGAATGACATTCTCTGTCAGAGGTAACAAATACAAAAGTCTTAATTTCAGTGTACACAACGCTAAGATATTGTTAGATAGGTATTATGTGTCGTTCAGAGAATATTTTTTATAAGTGTGCTTTTTCCCTAAAAAAAGAGACATATTAAAGTGTTTTTTTCTCTCCTCAAGTCCTTTATGTATAAATATGAAATATGGAACTGTCCTATCAGTTTGTTTATTCACGTTATACGTTCCAGGGATCCTTTCCGCCTGCATCGTCTGTGGCAGTTTTGTTGGAGGGCGGTTTGAGTTTGAACAGGCTTGAGCAGTTCGGCTGTTTGGTTGGCTGTAAGGTTTTGGCATACGGTGAATACCAGTCCCTTTCAAACACATCTTTAAGTTGCTTAATGATGCTTCTGTTGTTCCTCACATCTGCCTGGTTGATAACAAGGCCCGTTCCAGCATTCTGTGTGAAATCATTCCCTACCCAATCAAAATTTCCTGCAAACAAACAAAGAAATAATGTTGAGGAGTTAGAGTCCACTGGGAACATACCCAATATAATGAAATTCAGAGTGGATTCTATTAAAAATCATCAACACCCAGAAATAACAACGGAGAGGCTGAATTGTGTTGACAGCTCCGAAAAAAAAAAAATCCAGGAAGCCTTACATATGGCATATTAATATTTGCATATTATTTTGGCGTTTTCTTCAGCTTTGCTCCGGTGGAAACTCAAAACAAGGAATCTGCTGTTCTTTCTTGTAAATGTTATTTCTTATTGACATTCTAGATACAGCGAGCCAAGCCACACTAAATACAGCAACATTTAAAATATATAGGGATTCATTTAAAAATCCTGTGAGTAATTACTACCTTCTCAAAGAGACAACATCTAATCCCTGTGAACAAATGAGGGATTCTAATTAAAAGTCCCTGAAGCCACACTAAATACAGCAACATTTAAAATATATAGGGATTCATTTAAAAATCCTGTGAGTAATTACTACCTTCTCAAAGAGACAACATCTAATCCCTGTGAACAAATGAGGGATTCTAATTAAAAGTCCCTGAAGCTTTCACATCAAAGAAAACGCTCAAGCCAGAGAAGGAGACTCAGTTTCTAACAAACACCCGACTGGACTAGAAATCATTTCCCAGATCCAGGATCCAGCCTCTTGGCCCAGGAAGTGGGGCAGGTGCTATGAGAACAGCCTCTCAAGGATGACTGCCCGTGTTACGTGGTGTATTCATGTTTTCAGGGCTGCCATAGCAAAGTTCCACAAATTGTGTGGATGAAACTAGAAATGAATTGTCTCATGCTTCTGAAGACAAAATCCAGGTGTTGGGAGGGTTGATTCCTTCTGAGAACTGTGAGCAGGGATCTGTTCCAGACCTTTTTCTGTGGCTTGTAGATGGGCATTTTCTATTTTCTTTCTATTTATTTATTTATTTATTTATTTATTTATTTTTTAAATTTTTAAATAGAGATGGGGTCTTGCTATGTTGCTCAGGCTGGTCTTGAACTCCTGGGTTCAAGTGATCGTCCCACCTCAGCCTCCCAACATGTTGTCTGCCCTCTATGCATGCCTCTGTCCAAATTTCCCCTTTTGACAAGGACATCGTTCATATTAGATTAAGGCCACACTAATGATCTCATTTTAACTTGACAATTTCTCTAAAGATCCGCCTCTCAATAGAGTTACATTCTGAGGTACTGGGGTTAGGACTTCAACATATGACTTTTGGAGGGACACGATTCAGCTCATACAAAGGAGTAAGCCTGGGATCTGCCCTAGAAGAGACTAATGTGTAAGCCACTCCCGTGCAGTCCATCTTCGAGGTGTAGGGGAAGCAGTGGCGCCTGAGAGCTAGAGTAATGCCATTTTCAGTTCAGCTCCATCTTGAGACTAACAAGGCATGTTCCTTGCCAGTCACAACCATGGTCATCGATGTTTACAGCTGAGAAAACAAAGATACCCCAAAGGATACAGTCCTACAGCGGTGGAAAGTCCAGATGTCCCAATACCCATAACAGTATGTGCTTTCAGGATAGCTATAGTTACGCTTTATGTACTTACACACTAGAATGTCATTACACATAAGAATGTTTTCTTTAAATTGATAGAATAATACATTTTGTCATGCTGTCAGCTTACTCACACATAGACACAGCTTAGCTTAGCTTTTACACAGATAAGACTCCTATATAAGAAAAACACACCACATCCCTCCACTTGCTTTCTGTGGACACTCTACTCTGTAGTTGAGTAGCTTCTTTTTCTTTTCTTTCTTTCTTTTTTTTTTTTTTTTTTTTTTTTCTTGAGATAGTCTTGCTCTGTTGCCCAGGCTGGAGTGTGGTGGTACAATCTTGGCTCACTGCAACCTCTGGCTCATGGGTTCAAGCAATTCTCTGCCTCAGCCCCCTGAGTAACTGGGGTTACAGGAGCCCACCACAATGCCCCCACTAATTTTTTGTATTTTTATAGAGACGGGGTTTCACCATATTGTCCAGGCTGGTCTCGAACTCCTGACCTCAACTGATCCACCCATCTCGGCCTTCTAAAGTGCTGGGATTACAGGTGTGAGCCACTGTGCCGGGCCTGATTGATTTATTTTTAGAGGCGGGATCTCTCTCTGTTGCCCAGGCTAGAGTGCAGGGGCCTGATCATAGCTCATGGTAGCCTTGAACTCTTGAGCTCGAGCAATCCTCCCACCTCAGCCTCTTAAGCAGCTGTGAGTACACGTGCAACCACCGGAACCAGCTGCTGCTTGGTATTTCTATATATTATTTGTAGGGTTGGTGGGACTTACTTCCACTCAAAGGGGTGAATAAATTTGCCTAATCACATGGCTAATCAATGGTGCACCCAGGTCTGCCAGACTGTATGATAAACCAGGAATTATTCCCATTAAAAGATATCTAGCCATGTCAAGGTGGACAAAATTATCTTCAAAATTACCACCAGGCCAGGTCTGATCTAAGCTCCCAGTTTTGTTCTCTTCTTTGGGTAAGAGCTGATTCCATAAAGGGAACTGACAGGTTTTAGGTGGAGATATTGGCCTTCCATCCCCTCTGCAGCAACTCAGCTTCCGCTGCAGAGATCACTAAGATGCTGAGATCATCCGTCTCCCTGGGCACCCCTGGCCCAAGGGCCTGCAGTCATCTGTGGGAGAAGCGGCTGGAAGAAAGCACATCTATGGAGACAGCCAGTATCTCTTCCTTTGTAGCTTTTGTATTTTGGTCTTTGCTCTGTATTCTGGAGCCCTCAAACATACCAAGTCCCTTTTCCATTTGGCACCCCCAGGAACATCAGAAGGTGGTTTCTTGTCTCTCATTTTACTCCTAAAGTTTATTCCTCAGAGCCTACGAACACCGAGTCCCTAAACCAAATATCGGCAGAGAGAAGGACCTGCCCCCTTTTGCTTTATCCTTCTCCCCTCATCCCTACCCATCATCTGCCCCCTGGATAAACAGCACAATGGTACTATCAGTGGCTTCATGATAGACATAGCTTTGGATGAATTTTTTGAAATAAATTAGTGAACTGTCCCCCAAGTGGTACATAATACTGTGCTGGTGTCTCTGCACAGAGACCCCCGTGGCTAATGTGGTGGTCCTGGCCGTTCCTCTGAGACACGGGACTATGCGCAGAGGCCGCAGTTCTGTGCAAATGCTCAGCGCCAGGTAAATACAAGACTGGATCTCTAAACTGGGGATTAGTAGCTTCTGTGGGTTGAGCATTGCTCAAGTGTCCCTTGCCAGGCAGTATCTTCTATTCATTCTGTAAGCAAAAGGCTCCTGTGGTCTTGTGTGTCCTTTAAGGACTTTTGGATATGAGACTAAAATCTCGTCCCCACAGCCGTTGCCAGGCACTGTAACAAGGGCAGTGAATATATCATCTCATTACATTATTTCTTCAATTTTCACTGCTGTCCTGAGGTGGTAATATGAACTCCATCGTATCGATGAGGAAATCAAGGCACGGAAAGGTTAAGTAATTTGTCCAAAGCAGGAATAGAAAAACATCAGAGCTGAGGTTCAAAGCCAGGTCTGA
This sequence comes from Macaca nemestrina, assembly GCF_043159975.1. Taxonomy (NCBI): domain Eukaryota; kingdom Metazoa; phylum Chordata; class Mammalia; order Primates; family Cercopithecidae; genus Macaca; species Macaca nemestrina. The sequence continues at coordinate 7,074,309 of NC_092125.1, read as the reverse complement.
CTCCAGGGTCCACACTTTACTTGTACTCCATGTTGCCTCTGATCCTAAAGGCATCCTTTGTGCCAGGAATTGTGTGCTTCACCCTGGACTACAACGTCAACCTCCCGAGGTCAGGAGCATCACAGCCATGTTGAGAATTCTACTCCGTGCATGTGCGGACGATACTCTCTGAAGGAAATATACATAGAAATATGCTTTGGGGGCAGCCTGGGGTGGGGGGAAAATGAGGGAGAGAGGTTACGAGATTTTGAAGGCTTATTCTATAAAATACAGCTTTGTTTTCCTTCGACTTCAATGGATTGAGCCAAGATCCGGCATCTTTACTGATACTCAAAAGCTTTAATTAGGCTCGCCTCAGGAATCATGGCTCTGGGAAGCTTCCACAGGCTGATAAAGGAATTCCTGCGCCCTTGTGATTGTGCTCTTCTACCTTTCACTTCCTGACAGTCTGGATTGACTTCAGAATCACATATATGCTTCAGTGTTTTTTTAATTGGGAGGCAATTTCATCCAGCTTTTTTTGAGACTGCCACTGCAGCTTCCAAAAATGCATGCTGAGCCCCCAGTTGCCAGAACTGTAGTGTCACCCAGAGGGACATGACGATGAGGTTGCAGGAGAGCTCGCTGGGAAGGTTCATGGGCCTTCGGGTGCCTTCCCTCCACCCACCACATCCTTGTCAGCCCTCCAATCCTTCAAACCATCTCCTAGACAAGTTTGCAGAGCTTAACTCAAATGTGCCCTGGAGATTTCAAAATTAGAGAGATGACACTGTTTGGGGATTCTTCTGTGAGTCTTGTGAAAACTTAATGGAGTGGTGATTCCGTTCCAGGTCCACTGTGGAGTTTGCTCAACTCCGCGTTCTCAGCAAGTATCTCAGTGACGACTTAGGAGATCAGAACATGCTGATAATTATTTAAATTATTGATGGATTTTTTTCTCCTAAGGTTCTTTGAGTATTTTTATACTAGAACTATGCTTCAGTCTAGGGAATTAACGTTGTGATAAAATATTATGTGTAAAATTCACTCATTTAAAAATGTATTATAGAGGGAAGAAGAAAGGGGAGAGCCAGGAATCAATATTTCCTAAAGATATGGACAGATCAGAGACAGTGTTAGGAGCTCTTCATATACTATCTTGTTTAAGCCTCGTAGTACCACTGAAGGGCGGGTGCTATTATCCCCACTTTACAGATTAGAAAATAGAGGCTTACAGAGATTATGTGACTTTCTACCATTTTTCAGCATGTAAGTGTCAGTGCTGGAATTCAAATATAGGTTTGTCTCACTCTAAAATATTTATTATTTTTTAATATTTTATTGAGAAAGGAGTCTCATTCTGTTGCCCAGGCTGGAGTGCCGTGGCACAATCTTGGGTCACAGCAACCTCTGCCTCCCAGGTTCTAGTGATCCTCCTGCCTCAGCCTCCTGAGTAGCTGGGACTACAGGTGCATGCCACCACACCTAGCTAATATTTTGTATTTTTAGTAGAGATGGGGTTTCACCGTGTTACCAGGATGGTCTCGATCTTCTGACCTTGTGATCCACCCACCTCAGCCTCCCAAAGTGCTGGAATTACAGGTGTGAGCCACAGTGTCCGGTCTATTTATTTATTTAGAGATGGAGTCTCACTCCGTCTCGCCCAGGCTGGGGTGCAGTGGTGGGATCTCGGCTCACTGCAGCCTCTGTCTCCCGGGTTCAAGTGATTCTCCTGTCTCAGCCTCCCGAGTAGCTGGGAGGACAGGCGTGTGCCACAATACCCTGCTAATTTTGTATTTTTAGTACAGACAAGGTTTCACTATGTTGGCCAGGCTGGTCTCCAACTCCTGACCTTAGGTGATCCACCTGCCTCAGTCTCTCAAAGTGCTGGGATTACAGGTGTGAGCCACCGTGCTCGACCTAAAACACTTAATTCATCAAAAGTACATTTTAAAAAAATCCCTAGTTTCAGGTATTTATTTTTTTAATTTTAATTTTTAAGCCCTCCCCTCCTTTTAAAAAAAATTTCCCACAAAAGAACATTTAGATACAGGTACAAGTCACTGCTGAATGGACATACAACATCTCACTTTAAGTAAATTCCACATGTAAAATGTCCGGATTTGAGTCCCTCAGTCCTGTTGTGCCTAAAACCTGAACCATCCCTGGGTTCCCTGATGATTAAGCCAAAAGTTCCCATTTTTTATTAAATGGGTTTGAGGTTGTTTTTAATCACTTGCAGCTGATTTCGTATTACTCTCCATAAGTTGGTGCAAGTGAGAAAAATCAAAATAATCACATTTTGGGTCACTGAGAGTGACAACAGGAATGAAATAATATTTTCTTTTTTCTTTTTTTTTTTTTTTTTTGAGACAGAGGAGTCTTGCTCTGTTGCCCAGGCTGGAGTGCAGTGGTGTGATCTCGGCTCACTGTGAGCTCCGCCTCCCGGGTTCATGCCATTCTCCTGCCTCAGCCTCCCAAGTAGCTGGGACTACAGGTGCCCGCCACCACGCCCGGCTGACTTTTTGTATTTTTAGTAGAGACGGGGTTTCACCGTGTTAGCCAGGATGGTCTTGATCTCCTGACCTTGTGATCTGCCCACCTCGGTCTCCCAAAGTGCTGGGATTACAGGCGTGAGCCACCACACCTAGCCAATAGTCTCATATTCCAGCACCACCGGAAGGCCAGAAGGATCAATCTCTCCCTCTCTTTCTTGAGACGGAGTCTTGCCCTGCCGCCCAAGCTGGAGTGCAGTGGTGCAGTCTTGGCTCACTGCAACCTCTGCCTCCCGGGCTCAAGCGATTCTCCTGCCTCAGCCTCCCTAGTAGCTGGGATTACAGGCATGTGTCACCGCACCCAGCTAATTTTTGTATTTTTAGTAGAGACGGGGTTTCACCATGTTGCCCAGGCTGGTCTTGAACTCCTGGCCTCAGGTGATCCACCTGCCTTGACCTCCCAAAGTGCTGGGATTACAACAGTGAGCCACGGTACCCGGCCTATTTAGTTTTTTTTTTTTTTTTGAGAAGGAGTCCCACCCTGTCACCCAGGCTGGAGTGCAGTGGCATCTCAGCTCACTGCAACCTCCGCCTTCCAGATTCAAGCAATTCTCCCTGCCTCAGCCTCCCAAGTAGCTGGGATTACAGACACCCATCACCATGTCCAGCTAGTTTTTTTGGTATTTTTTAGTAAGGACAGGTTTTCACCATGTTGGCCAAGCTGGTCTTGAACTCCTGACCTCACATGATCCATCTGCCTCACCCTCCAAAGTGGCTGGGATTACCGCGTAAGCCACTGCGCCCAGCCAGATACACATCTTTAAAATATTCCAATACTCTCTTCTAATGTGATATTGAAAATGGAAAAAGAAAAATATGTTCACACTGAGCCTGGGAGTTAGTGACTCCCCACATGGCCAGTGGCAGTGTCTGCCGGGGCCGGTGGCAGGGGGTGAGAGGACTGGGGGCCCTGGATGCCAGACCCGGCTCCATCCCTGTAATGTCTGTATTTCTGAGTCTTAGGGTCCAAGTTTCCTCATTTGTAAACTGCAGATGATAAAAGCTGCCCTCCCTATTGATGATGTTGCCAAGAGAAATGAATCAAGTGCTTTACAAAGTTAAAAGGGTCTACTTTTTACTCACTGAATTTGAAAAAAATTGATACAGATTTTGTATTTCTATATTCCATGAACATTTTTTTTCTGCTTCGAGACTGCCGTTTCGTCTGTACAATGTAATTACTGCACTGCTGTTTTTGGATTTATGTACCTTCTTATAGATCATTTTAACTGCCTGTGATGGTACTAGTTAAAAGGTTACCATGGACTCATATATATCATGGAAAATTAGAATAATTTGATATATTAATAATTACACCATTATAGAATGATTTCAGCACCTGGGTCTCTTACCTTAATAATAATAGCTGGTATTAATTGGGTATTATCTATGTGCCAGGTACTTTGCACATTTTATCTCTTCTACACTTCATCCAATGAAGTAGTTGCTATTATTAGCCCCATCTTACAGATGAGAAAACTGAGGTTTGAAGAGTTCAAGTTAAATTGTACAAAGTGGGACATTTGGAAGATGGCAGGGATGGGATAATTGGCTGGGCACTGAGAGTTTCAGCGCTGTCTGCCTCCCTATCACTCATGTCAGGCTGGCTTGTGGTGCTGTGCGCAGGGGGATGACACTGCTCGTTCCAGTGCCAGGACACACCTTTGATGAGCCATTCTCATCCCTGCCTATACAATGAGGCAAAGGGACCAGAAAATTTCTGTAAAACATTTATGGAAAGGTGTCCTCTATGTCTTCTAGTATATAACTCAGGCCATGAAACAGGTATTTGAGTGATGAGCCTCCCTGTCTTCACCATCCTGCTTCCTGATCTCCATTTCCCCCCATTCACCAGCAGTGGTTCCCAAGGCCTTGCTTCCTCCCCAGGGCATACCGTGGAGCACAGCTGGACTACCACTGCCTGGGTGACCCCCACCCAAGGAGCCTCACAGCCCTGACACCTACCAATATAAGCCGCTCCATCTGTCACCATGTACTTGTTGCGATTTAACCTAGGAAAGGTGTGATTCTTTTGTTCTTTTGTAGCACAAGCATTCTCTCTTTCCAGATCAAAAAATTTCTGTAAGACAAAAACAGGTAAATAAGAGGAACATTTCTGGTCTTGTCCAAGAGCACAAAAGAATGTATTATCCAAATATCAACAATAGACCTCATGATGGGTTATTAAAGCCATAATCTTATTACCTCACATAGATGAAGCTATTTTTGTTCTCAAATCTAAATAGGCAACAAGAGAAAATTAGCATGCTCAACGAGGTATATAATTAACACTTTTAAGCTACAAAATGAACACAAAATTCCTTTTCTTTTTTCAGCAGGATAAGGGCCGGAAGGTTGTTTAATTCGCATTGTCTTATTCATCAGGGTGCGCTGGCATTTGAAGCATGCCTCAGGGTGCTTTCTGTCAAGCATGGCAATGAACTGAATGAGTATTCTTACATGTTGCATACATTACGTCAATGACTAGCTGATTAAACTAGGGATTTGCAAAGGTCAAAAGAGACTTTACCATAGGAACAAATACTTTTCCATCTGAACACCTAAGTCTAGGAGCTCTTTTGATAGGCAACTGAAAAAAAAAAATCACAATTTCAAACCGTGAATTCTGAATTTCAACTTTTATTGACTCAGAAGGCAACCTTCCAGTTCACCCATGGCCAGGAATGGGGCAGCTAAAAGAAGGGGTATGACTGCAGGAACGGCCAGGCTATGCCTTAGGGGTCTGCGGAATTTGCTAAATTCTCAGACAAGGCTTAAACTGTGGCTAAACTCATGGAACTCCATGACTCAGCTCACTGGAAGACATAGTCAAAGGTGAAAATATCAGTTATCCCCTATATGGGAAAATGGTGAGTATTTTCAGAACTGCCTGGAACCTTTTGGAATGTCCACAGCTATAGAATCATGTGTATTTAAAGGAAAGAAGAGGCAGGGAGGAAAATGGCATGATACCTAGAAAAGGAGATGTCATTTGCAGTTTTAAAACCGTAAGTGTTCACATTTGGCTTGAGGAAATAATGAGAGTTGGACTCCCCTCCCCTAGCGTGGTAGAACGGTGACAAGCTCGATGATCGCTAAGATCCCTTCTAGCCACAGAAGTTCTATTTTGAGTTTTTGTAAAACCCTCGAGGCCCACGGTGCAGAGATCAAAATCTACCTAAAAACTGTCTATTCCACAACGCAGGTAAGCATGTAATCTGTGTGGCTCTCAGGGCCACATCCCCACGGTTATAGACAGCGATACCTGGGTCACCCAGTGTCCTCAGTTCCTGTCTTCTGCAAAATCTGCATTGGTTTCTGGACTCTTCAAAGTGACCTAATAAGCTATGAATGTTCTTAAGTCACAGTTTTATGTTTATGAGGTCACACAAATACTGAGCGCATCACCACCAATAACAGCCAGAAGTTACCTCGCTTGGACATTCTATCACCACACATGGCCACACGTGTGACTGTTTCCTTTTGGGAAAGATATTATTGTAGAATCAAGATGGATTTCAAAAAGAATAAAATATACATCTTGAGTTAAGTCAAGGATAGAGTCACAGCTTGAGGCTTCAGTAGAAACCCATTTGCTCTAGAAAGTCAAAGATGGCCCTTAAGAGGGGAAACAGCTTTCTCTGGAAGACTAAAACGACAGCAGAAATCAGGTTTTATTTACTGGTATTATTCGACACCTAATACACTGTGGGTGACAGCAAAGACATTTCAAAATTGATTTATTAGTTTGTTAAAAAAAAAAAAACTCTAAAAAAATCAGCTGACTAGGACAATTTTGTGCTTCGCAGTCTTTTCTCTTTCCATGAGCCCCTCATGGAGACAAATCCACATCAGGGCTGGAGGTGGTTGGAGGTGGGGGTGCCCACTCCTTTAAGGACAGAGATTCCCTACCTAGTTCCCAGGCCATGTGCTTTATCAGCACTACCAGGCTCCTGAAGACACGCTCTATGCAATATTCCAATCCCCACTTTTCTTGGAAGAGTTTATCACCCATCTGTGTTCTAGACATTAGGGCCATAAGCTTCTTGCTCATCTAGGCTTGTATTGATGCTTAGAAGTGTATGTCCTCTGTTTTATACAATGGCTATGTGTGAACTATTAATGTTTGGTTTATTCAAGAAAAGTGACCATCTGTGTTCAAAAATATCAAAAAGAGGAAGCTGATTAAGTACTATAAAAGTTGCAATGATGGATTCTACTTTCCTTGTAATTTTTGGTAATTCTTAGAGCAGCTGACACTTCACGCCCTGGAAGTTTCAACTGCAGGTGCCCTAGTGGCAGGTGTGCTGTGGGGCGGGGGGGGGGTCAAGAAACAGCGGGTGGGCATGGACCCGTGACTTGGCAAGAGGAGAATTTGGAAAAGGAGATTGGAGCAAATGCACCATATGGTATACCGAAAGCTCCAGACTGTCCTCTCTGCTCCTGCTAGACCTCGCGAATAACAGGGGCTCCTCTGAGTGCGGCTGTACTGACCTCCAGAGTGCACGACTTCACTGGGCAGCCTCTTCACCCGTGGTCACCCTTCCCCAGCACACGCCTGCAGAAAATGGCTAACCACACCTTGGACTCAGGCACTGTCCTGGGTTCTGCCCTGTCCCCTCACTGGCTTGCAGAATCTTTCTTATCACTCTGCCTTTATTAGCTCCCTTCTTTGACTTCATATGTCATGCATGCACTCATTCAACATGTGTGTTTTGAAAACTCCACCAAGCGTCATGTGAGTCATTGGTGAACAAGACACCTGTTCTTTTTCTCACTTCCTTTTTCCTGGAGCTCCATATGCCACTGTAATTATCTGGAAAAAGCTGTTTCTGAGCTGAATCAATCCCAAGAGTTCTCTTGTCTGTGAAAAGGTATTGAATACAATTAGACTCCATTCTCCTGTGTCTCTGACTCCCTGGGACTGCACCTGCTTCTCCTCTGATCCTGGGTACCTGATTCCAAACCCAGGTTGGCGCCCTGATCCAACTCCTGGTTATTTCATTTATTTGAAAATCTGGCCTGGAAAACAGATATGTGGTAGTAATCACAGTCAAGTTTTTATTTCTAATACTTATACTGATTTGTGACTACACAGATGTGTGCATGATTTCCTCAGTTTACAAAAACCAGTTAAATAGAGATCAGAATTTCCATTATCCATCAAAGTTACCAGACTATTAGGGAAATGAAGATGAAAACACAGGAGAGAAGCATTATTTTTGGAAATTTACAGTAAATTCTACATTTTTATGAATTTAAGTTAATAATTTCATGAAAAATAAAATTTAAAATATCTTACTGGCATGAATGAGTTACAAACATCTGACCTTTTTTTGATCCTCAGGGATATAATTTGGATGTGTAGCTTCTTGTATCTTTGGGCAGATGCAGTAGATGATGTTTTGTTTTTGCTTTGAGACAGAGTCTTGCTCTGTCCCCAGGCTGAAGTGCAGTGGCAATCATAGGTCACTGCAGCCTTGAACTCCTAAGCTAAAGTGATCCCCTGGCCTCTACCTGCTGAGTCCTGAGTCCCTAGGACTACAGATGTGCACCACCACACCTGGCTAGTTTTTTTTTTTTTCATTTTTTTTCCTTTTATGTAGAAATAGGGTGTTGCCATGTTGTCCAGGCTGGTCTTGAACTCTTGGCCTCAAGGGATCCACTTGTCTTGGCCTCCCAAAGTGTTGGGATTACAAGCGTGAGCCACTGCACCTTGGTGTATATGACGTTTCTGAATATAGATAAGAAAGATTAAAAAGGGCTTTGTGACTGCAATGATCTCTTCTACATGCTGGGGCCTTGGAGACATGTTTAAGAGTTCAGGTTCTGGAGTTCAAAAGACTTAGGTTTGAGTCTTGCCCCATTACTCATGAGTGTCCTGGAGAGAGGTTATCTAATGTAAGCTTCAGTTCCCATGTCTATAAAATAGGGAAAGTACCTGTTTCACAGGGTATTGTAAATATTATTTCTCTTAAATGTTTTTGTAGAGATGGGGTCTCCCTACGTTGCCCAGGCAGGTCTTGAACTTGTGGCCTCAAGTGAACCTCCTGCCTTGGACTCCCAAAGCACTGAGATTACAGGCATAAGCCACATGTCTGCCTGTCTGGTTGTGGATATTACATAATCTATATAAGGCATTTAACTCAGTGCCTGGATAACGGTATATACTAATGAATATTCATGAATATAACACATTTCTTCACTTATTTAAAAAGTATTAAGTACTTACTAAGTTCAGGCAATGTGAAGTGCGTGTTGCTATAACAGCAACACAACAAAAACTTAATAAATGATGTAGCACTGGTTTACTCATTGGGCAGCGGGCAGCAAGTAAATTGGTATTGTAGGATGGAAAGATGAAATCTCATGTTATATAGTGACAAACTATTTGGTAAAACCATAACCGGCATTTGTTTGGAAGGCATACCAAGTACCACCGAACCTTTGGCTAATAGGGCTTTGGCTGTAGGGACTGGGGAAATGAATTGTTTGTACTGTGTGTGGTTATTTGTGGGTTTTTTTTTTTTTTTTTTTTTTTGAGACAGGGTCTTGCTCTGTCTGGAATGCAGTGGCGCAATCTCGGCTCACTGCAACCTCTGCCTCCCGGGTTCCAGGTAATGCTTGTGCCTCAGCCTCCCAAGTAGCTGGGATTTCAGGCGTGCACCACCACGCCCAGCTAATTTTTGTATTTTTACTAGAGATGGGGTTTCACCATGTTGTCCAGGCTGGTCTTGAACTCCTGACCTCAAGTGATCCACCTGCCTTGGCCTCCCAAAGGGCTGGGATTATAGGCGTGAGCCACTGTGCCTGGCCTGTCAGTTGTGCTTTTAAAAAGCTTATGAGAGGAGATAAATAGGCTCAGGGAAGGAATGGCTAGTTTACAAGTGGAAATGATAGAGAGCAGATAGATCAGAAATTTGGTATTTCACAGGGTTAGAAAGCTGATTGTACCTAGAACTCAATAGAAAATAAGTATGAAAAATCTTTTAAGTGGCCAGTGAAGACTGAGCCCTGTAGAAAAGATGAAATAATTGGTGTAATTTTAATAGGGGTAATCTTCCTACCTGTGTCTGATGGTCTTGAATGAACCCTATCATTAGAGAGAGAGAGAAGTCTATGAAGTAGAAAGCATAATTCATCAAGTTAGGGAATTATGTACAACAAGAAACTTTGGACATGGCTATGGATACATGGAAATAACTAGAAGCAAGTACATCAGAACCTGCTACATTTCTGAGAAACTTGCATTGCCCAAGAAACCAACCAGCTCATGCTAGGACCACAAACTCCTTTAACTGTTCATGCCTTAAAACAACCTTGGGGCTGGGCGCGGTGGCTCACGCCTGTAATCCCAGCACTTTGGGAGGCTGAGACGGGCGGATCACGAGGTCAGGAGATGGAGACCATCCTGGCTAACACGGTGAAACCCCGTCTCTACTAAAAAATGCAAAAAAACTAGCCGGGCGAGGTGGCGGGCGCCTGTGGTCCCAGCTACTCTGGAGGTTGAGGCAGGAGAATGGCGTGAACCCGGGAGGCGGAGCTTGCAGTGAGCTGAGATCCAGCCACGGCACTCCAGCCTGGGCGACAGAGCGAGACTCCGTCTCAAAAAAAAAAAAAAACAAAAAAACAAAAAACAACCTTGGGTCCTGGGTCTGAACCAGCAGGCCTATGAGGACTTCACAATACCTTCCCAGAAGAGCTTTATAATTGCTGTGGACCAGGGACCGCCATGGGCCTCCGAACCTTCCCTTTCTAATGGCGGTTTTCCTTGTGCTTATCCTGTTTCTGTACTCAGGAAGGGAGATAGCCTTAACCTGATTTTGGGTATTTTTTGGTGAGTGGTGGGGAATTCTTACTGTTCTGTTTTAGTTTTTACATTGACAAACTATGATGTACCGCTTTCAGGCTCGATGTCCAGAAATGCACATCACTGGAAGACTGTGCAGTGACTGCGTGAAACTTTGCGTTTTCTCCCCTGTGGGAGGTGGGAATGAGGGTTCTCTAAGAGGGAAGAGGAGTGAAATGGATCCTGTGTACCAGGAACTTCAGATCATGATGATTCACAAACCTGTTCCTTTGTCACCCTGGAAACACAGTTGGCTTTCTGAACAGGGTCATAAGCCTCCCTGGCTATTAGGCATGGCCATGTGAAAGCTATCCAGGCAGTGGAATGAAGGCTAAAGGGACGTTCCCTACCTCCAGGCCTAATCCAAAAGTGCCTCTCACACAGCCCTCCAGTTCTGCTCTTCTCCTGTCTGGCCTTGGGATATTCAGGGTCAGGGCGATCATGGAAGCCATGTGTCAAAGTTAACTGCACAGCCCTTGATACCCTGGGTCCCTAAATCAAGGGATGCAGCTTGGTTACCTAGAAGAGAGCCTGCCACAGGCCAGATTCTCAGTGCGTGTTTGTTGAATGACTGCAATGGGGTTGAGGAAAGCTGAGACCTATAGGATTAGTGGTTATGAAGTGGGTAAACATGGAGAAGAAGAGTGTTGTAGGCAGAGGGAATAGCTCGCACCAAGTCTGGAGCGGAGGAAGAGGGCGATGAGGATTGGAGTAGAGTCAAAGACGTGCTAGAGAATTAACACATTTCAGATCTATTCCCAATTCCCAATCTTACCTCCCTCAAGGTCTCCAGAGGTGGATTAGTATGTGGCCCGAGGGACCCGCAGCAAGCATGGGGACCCAGACTAGGAGGCTTTGGGCTGGGGGAGTCTGTGCTGGTGCACGCACCAGTGCTCTGTTGGTCACAGTCTTACAAGTAAGAACAGTAGGTGAATGGGGTAGTTCAAGCAAAATAGAGAGGGCCAGGCGCGGTGGCTCATGTCGGTAGTCCCAGCACTTTGGAAGGCCAAGGTGGGCAGATTGCTTGAGCCCAGGAGTTCAACACCAGCCTGGGCAACATGGTGAAGCCCCATCTCTACCAAAAATGCAAAATTAGCTAAGCCCAGGGATCAAGGCTGCAGTGAGCCGGGATTGTGCTACTGCACTCCAGCCTGGGTGAAGAGCAAAACACTGTCTCAAGAAAAAAAAAAAAGAAAAGAAAAAAGAAAATGGAAAGGATGCAACAGAAAGGGAGAAGAGGGCTGGACAGAGAAGGTATCAGGAAACATGAGCTCTACTCTCCTTTTTTTGTATGTGATTGTTTTGAAAAAATTAACGTGTTTTTTGAAGATTGTCATCCTGGTTCTCACTGTAAGTTTACACGTAGGTGTATGCTTGCAGCTTTCACACACATGCAGAGGGCATTCACTTTTTATTTAGTAACACAGTCAACACAATACTTACGACTTTCAAACTGCAGTTGGCTATTTCGGTGCAAATCGCTTTAAGAGATGAAATAAAGTTAAACGTAAGGGGATCAGTTTCCTTCCAGAAGCTTATAAGGAGTCGAACTCTAACGCTTCGTAAAACTAATGCTTCTCTTATTTTTGCATCCAAGTCTGGCCAGTAAGTCCTGCAGAAATCATATCCAAATAGTAAAAATAAATTAAGTTAGTTTGGGGAAAGAAGTTTACTAGACAGCACAGAACATTGATATTACTCTGATCATTACTTTATCCTGTAATATATAAACAACCTCATCGGAGAGGTTGAAAAACATACAAGCCTCTTAGCTTAGGCACCAGGAAATGATGATTTGCTGGGACCTGCCCCTGCCTAAAAGGAGGTTTCCTGCCACCAGGTCCTTGGGCTGTGTGGGCTGGGGTGAGGACAGGCTGACTGCCACCACAGGCCACCTTTACTACATCTCTGATGCTACCTGGGCCTCAGTCCACTAAGAACTGATTATCCAATAGAATTCCAGTTAGGAACCCTGAGCACCCCCTCAGTGCCCAAATGCCACTAAAACTTCTCTTTGGTGATTGTCCCCGAAATGAACTTCTGCTCTGGTCATCTGAGCTTCCCCACACTTTCCATTCCCGACTGTCCTTGCCGTGGTCTCTCCTGACCAAGACGCCCACTACTCCCCTACCTTCCACATTTTCTGCAGGGCTTTTGGAATCTTCCAACAGGCAAAGTTTCCCCAACAGGCTCGACCTTTCTCTGAATCCTTAAGCCTTTGCCTTAACTGAATCCTGATTCCTCCCTGAGGCCGCAGCTTCTCCTGGAATCCTGCGTGCATCTCCTACCATGACCTGGCCGCTTGGTTTATGATGCTGGGCAGCCTCCTGCTCTGCCTCTGCCGGCCCCCAACACACGCCGTCACTTCCAGAACTGTCATTTAATTCTTATGTTAAAACAAAAAGCTTTCCTGTCTTAAGGACCAAGCCTTAAATCATTCTCCCTCCCCTTGGCCCTGACATTTGTAGACCTTTTGTTTACTCATCAAACTCTTACCCTATATCCTGGGCCAATTCAGTATTTGAACTAATGATATATTATTTGAAACTGTAGCCTGCCAGTGTCATGATCATTGCACCTCTAAAGGCCTCCTGTCCTGATTCCCCACTCTCTTAACCACTCTTTCGTCACATGCAGGCTGCAGATTCATGATGCCTTCAATCAGCCCGGTCCATCAGCCTCTCCTGTCTCCCTTGCCTGCCCAGCCTCATCTCAGTTCTGATCACTTGAATAATACTTGCCTCTCTACCTTCCTCTTGCTCTCGGCAAAAATCTAGATCCTGGATCCACACTACAGTTCTCTTTGTCTGGTTTTATACCCATGAAGCTGAGGAAAGACCGTCTCAGCCTTGTGCTGGAACTTGGTTTCTCTGCCTCCAGTCAGGCACTTCCTCGATGACCACCACAGTGATCATCTAAGGCAGACCTGGTGAGGCTACTTCTTGAATTAAAACAGTGGGGCCGGCGTGGTGGCTCACACCTGTCATCCCAGCACTTTGGGAGGCCAAGGTGCATGGATCACTTGAGGTCGGGAGTTTGAGACCAGCGTGGCCAACATGGTGAAACCCCATCTCTAATAAAAATACAAAAATTAGCCGGACATGGTGGTATGCGCCTGTAGTTCCAGCTACTCGGGAAGCTGAGGCAGGAGAATCACTTGAACCCAGGAGGTGGATGTTGCAGTGAGCCGAGATCGTGCCACTGCACTCCAGCCTGGGTGACAGAGGAAGACTCCACCTCAAACAAAACCAAAACAAAACAAAACCCACCCCTCCACAAAAATCCATCAAGTGGAACCGCCACAAAGTCACAAGACTCCCCCAGTGGTTGGGATCTCTGGTTTCTGGCCCTTGCCCCCTCTTCAATTAGATCTCTCACCACTTTACCTTGAGCTCTTTTTTTCTCCATCTGAAACTTGGCTCATGCTGTCCCTTCCACTGGGAAAATTTTTCACCCTTTCTGACAAATTCCTGAGTTTTAAAAAGTTTTTTTCAAGAAATTTTTGTGGAGAAACTGAATATTTTGAATTGTAAGTCAGTGAGCATCTCCTCCAATGGGCTGCTTCTAACCCTGAAGCTGCACGGCGGGGGCTCTTTTACCTAGCGTCTGTAATATTCTCTAGAGACGTTCACTGTACCAGTCACACCTCTGTTTTACGTAGCGTCTGTAATATTCTCTACAGACGTTCACTGTACCAGTCACACCTCTGTTCTAACAGTCTCTTTCCTGTCCTGTTAGATGGAGGTTGAGATCATATGCTCCTCATGCTTTAATCACTAGTCACAGTGCTCAATAAATATTTGTTGAATGAGGCTGGGCGTGGTGGCTCACGCCTGTAATCCTAGCATTTGGGAAGCCAAGGCTGGTGGATCACCTGAGGTCAGGAGATCGAGACCAGCCTGGCCAACATGGTGAAACCCCATCTCTACTAAAAATACTAAAATTAGCCCAGTGTGGTGGCATGTGCCTGTAGTCCCAGCTACTACTCGGGAAGCTGAGGCAGGAGAATCACCTGAACCTGGGAGGCTGGGAGGCAGAGGTTGCAGTGAGCCGAGATCTTGCCATTGCACTCAGCCTGGGTGACAAGAGTAAAACTCTGTCTCACAAAAAAAAAAAAAAAAAAATTGTTGAATGAATACATAAAAAGCATTAATACTTGAAAGACTAATCAGGCTACATTTTTATTATTCCTTTACACACTTACTGATTTCCTTGTGAAAGATGTATTTTATGTGACTGAAGAAATAAATAATGAACAACTCCAAACTGAGACCTAAATAATTAAGTGACTTGCTTAAGAAAGAGAGCTTGATTGCTAAATCAGGAAGAAGTGAAATAGGGCTTCTGAATTTTTTTTTTTTTTTAAATGGAGTTTCACTCTTGTTGCCCAGGCTGGAGTGCAATGGCGTGATCTCGGCTCACTGCAACCTTGGCTTCCCAGGTAAGTGATTCTCCTGCCTCAGCCTCTCAAGTAGCTGGGATTACAGGTGCCTGCCACCATGCCCAGCTAATTTTTGTACTTTTAGTAGAGATGGGGTTTCACCATGTTGGTTGGGACAGTCTATAACTCCTGACCTCAGGTGATCCGCCCACCTTGGCCTCCCAGAGTGGTGGGATTACAGGCGTGAGCCACTGTGCCTGGCTGGCTTCTGAATTTTTACTGTAGGATTTATTTAGTCACAGAACATTGCTCCATTCCCTTCCTACTATCTTGAAAAGTAGAAGTTATTTCTAACACTATGGCTAAATAATAGTGTGTGTTTTTTATACATGCTGTTAATCATTTCTGATTTGAGAGTGTATGATTTTTTTCTCTTTCATTTGGATGGTTGGCAATATATAGACTAAAAGTTAAGTCTGAAAGATTAATTCCATTAACATACTGAAATTTGATAGTATTTACCTATTTATTAAAGTTGAATTCACTCCTGAAAAGCTTTTCTGGGACTAGATAAAGACGAGTCACCAGTCTGAATTTATACAAATAATTAATTTATCTGATTGAGAAGAATTTAATTATAATCTTGATGCTTGGACAACTACTTATGTCTCTTTGATGATCTTTCAATTTAGAAAGTTAAAAGCATTTACAGGTTTAAAATTTTAAAAATACAATAAAAGAAGTTTCATTTAATAGCTGAAATGGTAGATTTATAACCAAAATGCAAAATTTCAAGTGAGCCTCTGATTCTTTAACATTCTTTTCGTTTTTTCTGGATTTCTAAAATATTTTAGATCCTCCATGCTAATTATTTACCCCTTCACCATAAAGAATCTCAATTTTGTTCATAGAACTTCAGGGAACAAAGGTTTTGTCAATCCTGAGAAATCATCATGCCATCCTAACATGTAACTCCCTGAACTTGACCTTATTCTCCTTCTCAATAACAGGAAAATCAGGTAAAACCCCTATTATGTTTTGAAATGTTCCCAAAGTGGAGGTAAAATCTAAAACTAAATCTAAAACCAAGTGAACAACAAAGGGAGGAAAAATAAAAAGGAGGGATAGAAAAGGTGTGGAAGTGTGTCGGGAAGAAAATCCATGAATGTCCAAAGGATGCTCTGTGTGTGTGTGTGTGTGTGTGTGTGTGTGTGTGTGTGTGTGTGTGTGTGTGTGTATTGAGATGGAGTCTCACTCTGTTGCCCGGGCTGGAGTACAGTGATGTGATCTTGGCTCACTGCAACCTCTACCTCCTGGGTTCAAGTGATTCTCCTGCCTCAGCCACCTGAGTAGCTGGGATTACAGGCGTGTGCCACCACACACAGCTAATTTTTGTAAAGATGCACAATATTTTAAAATAAAAGTGTTTAAATAAATGCATCTTGCAGCTAAAAGTGCTTTTCTACTAACTGTTATAAGAAACAATCATTTTCTTGGAAAAAGACTCTTTCTGTAATCCTATGGTTATTTGCACAAAGAAGCTACATATTATGCATCATGTAGGGTTGGTGATGTAAAAATTATTCAAGCAATATAGGGCATACTTAATCATTTAGCCTCAGTAAATGGTTATTTTGAAACTGTAATATTCCAAATTAAAAAGGCCTTGGGTCACCCTCCGAAAAATATGCACTTTGAAAACATTTCCTGGATCAAACTAATTATTCAAGCACCTCTGCATTCCAGCAAGAAAGCAAAAGTGGAAATACCTAAGCATGGCCATGCATTTATGCATGCAATGATTTTCCAAAGAGTTTGTCATAAATTCCATCCCTGAATTTATTCCATGTTTGCATGCTTGAACAATGATGAATTATTGAAAAGCATTGCATTTTTAAACTGTTCTCTTTTCACAGAGAAGGATGGATTGACTGAGAACATATATAAGTTTCTCTTTTTTTTTTGAGGTGGAGTCTCTGTCTGTTGCCCAGACTGGAGTGAGTGGCGCAATCTCGACTTACTGCAAACTCCACCTCCCTGGTTCACGCCATTCTCCCGCCTCAGCCTCCCAAGTAGCTGGTACTACAGGCACCTGCTACCATGCCCGGCTAATTTTGTTTTTGTATTTCTAGTAGAGACAGGGTTTCAGCGTGTTAGCCAGGATGGTCTCGATCTCCTGACCTCGTGATCCACCCGCCTCGGCCTCCCAAAGTTCTGTGATTACAGGCATGAGCCACTGCGCCCGGCCTCTTTCTCCTTTACATTGAGAAGATATTATGAGAATTTGGCATTAAATGAAGACTGCTGTGAATATAAAACAACAATGCTTCCCTTAAGGAAAGTCTGGCAAGACTACTCAGTTTCAATACACCCTTTTCAGGTATATCCTTGTTAATAATTTTCAAAGGATATTTTTTTTTCATATAATATTTTATCTTTTATCCTTTCAAATAATTTTCAAGTTGAGAGCAACCTAATTTTCTTTAGAAAGTTACTCTCATTTCCTTAATGTAAACTACTGAGGTACTTCTGTAGGGTGAGACCCTAAGCCTTTAAAATGGACTCACTTTAGGAAGAGGTCCATAATGAGTAAATTGCCAGTGCACACTAAAGAGCGCTGAATGGTGTACTCTTCCTAAGGCAACCCAATGGCATCTCCATTTCCAGGCTGGCTTCTCCTGTGGTGCCCAGTTTAGTGCCTGGTCTTAGGGACGGGGTTCTCACCAGAGGCTGGGCATTCACTGACCTTTTGGTGCTCGTGCTGGAGATAGGCAGGTAGTCCATGACAGCGATGTACACGTACTGCTTGGCGTCGTCTATCACACTGTAGATGGCATCTATGTCAAAACTTCTGTTTTTAGGGCAAAAGAGTTTTGGAGAATTCTGTGAAGACACAAAAGCCGAACGTTTAGCGAACTACTTTTTGGCAGCCAGGGATTTCTTTATTTCCTTTGTTCCCATGGACCTTGGCTTCTAACTATATTTTTGCCAACCTAATTTCTGCTTCATCAAATTAGACAAAGCTATTTTTAATCTTATCAAAGTTGAATAAAGATCAAAGTGTGGTGGGATGGGTCCCAAGTCTGTTTTGGAGAGAATTCTTTCATTATCTGACACATTTTGATTTTCAATTTTTATGTATTAAAAATTTAATTGATACATAATTGTATATATTTGTGGGGTACATAGTGACATGATTCATATAATGTATAGTGATGAGATGGTAATCAGCATATCTGTCATCTCAAACTTTATCATTTATTTGTATTGGAAACATTCAATATCTTCCTTCTAACTATCTGAAACTAATATATCATTGTTAAGTATAGTCGTAGTTAACTACAGTCCTCTAGAACAAGGGTCTCCATTCCCCAGGCCAGGGACCAGTGCTGGGCAGCAGAGCAGGTGAAAGACAGGCAAGCAAAGCTTTGTCTGTATTTACAGCCACTCCCTTGCTGGCATCACCGCCTGAGCTCCGCCTCCTGTCAGACCAGTGGGGGCATTAGATTCTCATAGGAGCGTGAGCCCTACTGTGAACTGCACATGTGAGGGATCTAGGTTGTGCGATCTCCTTATGAGATTCTAATGCCTGGTGATCTGTCACTGCCTGCCATCACCCCCAGAGGAGAACATCTAGTTGCACAAAAATGACTCAGGGTTCTCACTAATTCAACAATGTAGTGAGTTGTATAATTATTTCATTATATATTACAATGTAATAGTAATAGAAATAAAGAGCACAGCCAGGGGTGGTAGCTCAAGCCTGTAATCCCAGCACCTTGGGAGCCCAAGGTGGCCAGATCGCTTGAGGTCAGGAGTTCAAGACCAGCCTGGCCAACATGGTGAAACCCCGTCCCTAGTAAAAATACAAAAAGTTAACTAGGCATGGTGGTGGACACCTGTAGTCCCAGCTACTTGGGAGGCTGAGGCAGGAGAATCGCTTGAACCCGGGAGGCAGAGGTTGCAGTGAGCCGAGATCGCACCACTGCACTCCAGCCTGGGCAACAGAGCAAGATGCTGTCTCAAAAGAAAAAAGAAAAAAAGTGCACAATAAATGTAATGCCCTTCGATCATCCCAAAAGCATCCCTGCTGACCCTGGTCCATGGAAAATCTGTCTTCCATGAAACCAGTCTGTGGTGCCAAAAAGGTTGAGGACCACTGCTATAGAACAATGGAACTTATTCTTCCTATCTTGCTGTTATTTTTATATCCATTAACAAATCTTTCCCCATCCCCTCTTTTCCCAGTCTCTAGTATCCTCTGTTTTACTTTTTACTTAGGAGATAATTCTTGCTTTCCATGCACACACTTCTTTTTGGAGGAGCGCTCCACCTCCAACCTTACACAATTTGGTCATACATAGCTATAATTTTCTCAGGTGCTACTACACATGCACACATACTGCACATAGCAAGCCATTTACCCCAGCATTTTCATTTCATCTGAAATGTGATGATGTGGGCATGAAAATGTTTCAAACTCAAAATCGAAACAAAAACAAACTGAAAAATCTTGGGAGTTTTTTTTCGTTTCTCCAAAATCTTTCATTGAGTTAGGAGAAGTGTTGATCGTTGAGAAAAGGTCATCGATAACAGTGCAGGAAAATCTGAGGGAGCTATTAAGATGCCCAAATTCAGCAGGAGAGCCAGAGAAGAAGGACGTTCTGAGAGATTTAAGCAAAATGAAAAAAGAGGCAAATTCTGCTGGAGGCATTTTTCTCATGTTGCTTAAGGTGGTTTTCATTTTATAAAAATACAGTGTTTGTAGATGCAGTTGCTGTAGAAAAGGAAAGATGTGCTTGGTTTTCTCATCATTTTTCCACTGGACAGGACTGAAAATAGTGTTTCTCATAGTTCCTGTTTTCCTTTGACAAGCAATACGCTGTGACAAGTATCACATAAATAATGCCAGGGGCATTATAATGGGACATAAATAATGCCAGGATGTTTAATACCAAAAGGCTGAATAAACTGATTTTTGGAACTGCCTGGAATGAATGGTAGTATTGGGCGGTCAGAGTTCCTCCTCACCAATTATGTCTGGAACAACTCCCTACACTGCACAGTAGGAGTCCCCACCCCAGCTTAGAGGGTTGTGAGATGGAGCTGTTGGACTGGATGCCCACCTTAGGAGGGGCATAGGGGTAAGGAAGGAGCATGCTGAGGATAACACACCTTCCAGGTTTCCTCACACAGAAAGCCCTCTTGGCAGGTGATCATGAGCAGGATGAGTTGGTTTTTTAAAAAACAATTTCAACTTTTATTTGAGATACAGGTGCAGGTTTGTTACATGGATATATACTGCATGATGCTGAGGTTTGAGGCACAACTGATCCCATCACCCAGGTAGTGAGAATAGTACTCAGTAGTTTTTCCACCCGTGCCCCCTTCATTCCCCCCTGTGCTAGTGGTCCTCAGTGTTTAGTGTTGCCATCTTTTTGTCCATGAGTACCCAATGTTAACTCCCACTTATAAGTGAGATCATGGTATTTGGTTTTCTGTTCCTGCATTGATTTGCTTAGAATAATGGCCCCTAGCTGCAACCATGTTGCTGCAAAAGACATGATTTTATTCTTGTTTATGGTTGCGTAGTATTCCATGGTGTATATGTACCGTATTTTCTTTACAGGTTGAGTTTTTGATCGTTTATGTTTTTCTTTTGGAATGAGGATGAACTTCAATCCTGTTTTTTAAAGGTAGTCCTACACTCCTCTGTCATCAGCACACAGATATACAGACACTCCATCTGTCACCAAGACAGAAAGCCTGTGCCTCTGCAGGGTTTCCTGGGTCTTGATCGCTCAGTAAGTTTCCCTCACTCGGGCACTAGTGCTGCTTGCAGGGATGTTCTAACATCTTTCTAACTAACTGGCTTATCTCTGGGATGTTTAAAAACAAATATACATCACTCCCAGGATGAACTGACTCCTGGTTTCTCAGAATTCAGCTTGAACTCATTGGGAGGGGTGTATCCATGGTCCTGTGTCTCTGCCTCCTTCATTTACCAACTCCCATCCTGTCTGTGACCCCAAATGCAAGTAATTACCAGTCCACAGCTGTGCCCTCATCATGTCTGACTCCAGGCATCTCTGCTCATGCTGGCTTCTCTGGCTGATGTGTCTTTATTTTTGTCTATCAAAGTCCTACACTAATTCTGTTCTCTAAATTCCAGCTCAAATGTGATCTCCTCCATTAATTTTTTTTTTAAATCGAGTCTTGCTCTGTTGCCCAGGCTGGACTGCAGTGGCACAATCTCAGCTCACTGCAAACTCCACCTCCTGGGTTCAAGCAATTCTATTGCCTCAGCCTCCCGAGTAGCTGGCATTATAGGCGCCCGCCACTACACCTGGTTAATTTTCGCATTTTAGTAGAAATGGGGTTTCATCATCTTGGCCAGGCTGGTCTTGACTACCTGACCTCATGATCCACCTGCCTCAGCCTTCCAAAGTGCTGGGATTACAGGTATGAGCCACCACACCCAACAGTTAAGTTGTTTTTAAATCTCCAAAGGTTGCTTTTCCTAACCCTGTACTCCCATATTATTTATTTCTTTTGCTTTTTCTTTTTTACCATTTTTAAGTGTACAGTTCAGTGGATTTTAGGGATTGTATGTTACACATTTTCCTATGCCATTAAAAATATTCAAATTATTTAATTCCCTTAGCCTGTCGGCTCTGCTTTAAAGGTTCTTTGGTTAGCGTGGAGAAGCTGAAGGTCTTTGCTCCAGATGGGCGCTTAGGCCAACTCTGAAATGTGTCCGAACGCTCACATTTGTGTTTCAGTTAGGAACTCCCTGAATTTCACTGCTTGTTCCAAAACCAGATTTTGGTTTTGGGGAGGAAGAAATGTAGGCAGAGTTGTTTGTGGTCTCTTTACATTTGCTATTATCTTACAAATATGGACACTGTGGCCATAATTTAGAGGAAAGACCATGGGCTTTGGTGATACGGGCCAGACTCCAGCACTTAGAACCTGGGGCATCTTGGTGTGTCCCTTACACTTTTTGAGCCTCTGTTTCCTAATGGGGTTAATGACAATAACACACCTTTCATACTGGTTTGCCTTGCAACTCAAATACATGAATGGCCTGTTCGCTGGCTGGGTTCCATGCCCCTCTTCTGTGCGAGCTTTCATTCAATCAGCAAATATTCCCAGGCTCTGGTCTAGGAAGGGGACATACATCAGTGACCAAGACAAGATCCTTGCTTTGTGGAGCTTCATTCTAGCACATGTTACATGGAATTGCATTCATCTGTCTATGTGTTTAGCCACTTGCTTGTGAGCTGCCTGGTTGTGTAGCTCTGGCATCTTGTGCCATGCACATATTACATGCTCAATACATACTTGTGGAACGAATGTGAAAGTGCTTCATAAATGCATAAACATTGGAGGTTTGTCTGTGGGAGTCTGTTGCTTCAATCTGGGTATTTCCAAACCTGCGTCAACAGATCTTTATAAGCACTTACCTGCCCTATTGCTTCCTGTGTTCCCACTGCCTGACACAATGGCAGGTGCTCGAGCTCCATGTGTTTATGAAGGAAATGCATATATGCATATTTGTATCAGTCCCCATGCACCTCCGGGCTGGGTGGTACTCCGCTATGTGTTCTAGAGTCTTCTACCTTTAAAAATAGTGCCTGGATAGACTAGTGGCTTTAAAATGTTTGCCCAGAATAGAAATGAATAAACAATAACACAAAAGAATGAGCTGGCAGAGGAAGTTAACTAGTTCCAACTGTTTAATTAAAGAGAGGGCTAAGTTTCCCTCTCATCACTCCTGAATTAATTTTCTGAGCCTTGTGCCGTGCACTTCTTTGTTCCATAGTAAAGTAGAAGGAGAGGGAAAATACAGATCCTCTTCAATATTCCAGCTCTGTGGCAGTCTTTTACCAGTCAAGACCTCTTGAGGGACCTGACTTCTAGGTTAATCTGGGTTTGTCTCTTAGATCAATAGGTGCCATATGAATGTAACTTATTTTGCATACTCATTGTGTAATCACCTTGTACAGACCTTAGCAGGTTTTTAATTGTTTTATTAACAGTTTCATGGTTTTTAAAAAGTATATACTCTATTTGTAGAATATACATGTTCAAATATAATTAAATATGAAAAGACAACCCATGGAATGAAAGAAATAAAATACTGGCAAATCATATATTTAAACCAGACACCTAAACCCAGGAATTTTAGGCCAACCCCAACAACATAGTAAGACCTTGTCTCTATAACCAATCATATTTCTGTTTAAGGGACTTGTATACAGACTGTATAAAGAACTCTGATAACACAAATTTTTAAATAACCTAATTTAAATAGGCAAAATATTTCATATTTGATAGATATTTGTATCTCTTCTCCAAAGGAGAGATACAAATGGCCGATAAGCATGTTAAAAGATTTAAATCAAAACAAAAATAAGATTACATTTTATACCCTCTAGTAGAGCTAAAATAAGACAGAAAATAACAAGTGTTGCCAAGGATGTGGAGAAATCAAAACCCTCCTATGCTGCTGGTGGGATTATAAAATGGTGCCACCAATTTGGCAAACAGTTTGGTAGTGTCTCAAAATGTTCAACATAGAGTTACCACATTATCCAGTAAATCCACTCCTATGTACAAACTCGAATTACAAACAGCTATTCACATCAAAACCTGTACATGAATATAGCAGCACTATTTACAAAAGCCAAGAAATAGTAGTAATACAAATGCCCATCAGTTGATAGATGGGTAAACAAAGTGTGGCACATCCATACAATAGAATTATTTAGCCATAAAAAGGAATAAAGGCAGTACTGGTCCATGCTACAATATGGATAAACCTTGAAAGCATTATGTTAGGTGAAAGAAGCAATCACAAAAAAATTACACAGTGTATGATTCTATTTATATAAAACATCCAGAAGAAGGCAGATCCATAAAGAAAAAGTAGATTGGTGGGTGCCAGGGACTGACAGAAAGGAAAATAGTGACTGCTAATCAGTATGGGGTTTTTTCTTTGTGGTGGAAAGAAGTTCTAAAATTAGATTGTAGAAATTGTTGCAAAACTGTGACTATACTCAACTCCACTATATTGTATACTTCATTTTTTAATTTTAATTATTTTTATTTTTTAATTTTTATTACTTTTATTTTTTATTTTTTGTATGTTTAGTAGAGATGGGGTTTCACCATGTTGGCAAGGTTGGTCTTGAGGTCAGCAGCTCAAGTGATCAGCCAGCCTCGGCCTCTCAAAGTGCAGGGATTACAGGCGTGAGCCACCATGCCCGGCCTGAATTGTATACTTTAAAAGGGTAAATTTTATGGTGTGTAAATTACATCTCTGTAATGCTGTTAAACCAATTAACAATATACACCGAAGGTTCTAAAGAGGAATGTGAGGTGGTATTTTTCCATAACAGCATCAAGTTCTATTTAATGTCAGCCCTCACTCACTAAATATATCTCAGTACACATGACTGATAGGTGAATTAACTGAACAGTAAACAAGAAGTGAAATCTGTCTAACATCAATAAAAACAGACCTGGAACTAATCTTTTATCTTGGAAAGCAATTGCTTAAGCTTAAAGACTCCAGAAAGAAATCTACAAGACAGAAACAGCCAACTATTGTTCCCATCCTCAAATTTCAATGGGAAATGCAAGAAAATTAGAATTATCTGGCTCAAGTTACTAGAAATCACACAGTTAAATCTATTTGTGTTCCGGGAAAAAATTGGAAATAATCTATATTTGCATCATAAGTTAAAATTTATATCTATCTATGCTGTTATCAATTATCTAAAATCTAACTTTGAGAATGGTTACAAAGGTCTTCAAATACTGTTTGTGTTCAACTTAGCCGTGAGACAATCAGCTTATAAAAATATACTATTTTAAGATACAACAAATATATTGAATTAAATTTGTCTTGGCATTTGTCTGGCATAGATTACTGAGAAAACTGTATGCATTCTGGAGCTTTCTATTAATATTACTACTAATAAAACCTACCCAACATTTATTGCTGCTTTTAGCCAGTACCAAGTGAAATGCTGGGAATGCCAGTGATGAAGAGAATATATTAATAGGAGATGATCTTCAGAGTCTAACAAAATGGTGGGAAAGATGATTATAAATCAATAGTTCTAAAAATGTGACAAATGTTATAACAGAAGGGAGTTTCAGGAACTCTGTCTGAATGATACCAATTCCAATTGCAGGGTTTTCTGACTGTTTTTATACCTGTAAGATCTTACAACTCTCCAGAAATGGTGTTCAGTCAATATCTGTTGAATTGAAACTCAAAGGCAGGCTTGACATTATTAAAAAACAGAAAATAAAACAGGAAATTAAAAATAGAAAGCAAACTAGAAATACCATTTGACCCAGCCATCCCATTACTGGGGATATACCCAAAGGGTTATAAATCATGCTGCTATAAAGACACATGCACACGTATGTTTATTGTGGCACTATTCACAATAGCAAAGACTTGGAACCAACCCAAATGCCCATCAATGACAGACTGGATTAAGAAAATGTGGCACATGTACACCACGGAATACTATGCAGCCATGAAAAAGGAGGAGTTCATGTCCTTTGTAGGGACATGGATGAAGCTGGAAACTAACATTCTGAGCAAACTATTGCAAGGACAGAAAACCAAACACCGCATGTTCTCACTCATAGGTGGGAACTGAACAATGAGAACACTTGGACACAGGAAGGGGAACATCACACACCAGGGCCTGTCATGGGGTGGGGAGATGGGGGAGGGATAGCATTAGGAGATATACCTAATGTAAATGATGAGTTAATGGGTGCAGCACACCAGCATGGCACATGTATACATATGTAACAAACCTGCACGTTGTGCACATGTACCCTAGAACTTAAAGTATAATAATAAAAAAAAGAAAAACTATATATAGTTTAAAAAACTACCCAAAGAAATGTCTCACAACTCATTTTGTGGTGAACTCTTTAAGAAAAAGCCACTTATGAATTTGCCCTAGAAAATAACAAAGGTATCGAATTGTAGTAGATTTTACTAAAGCCCTGAGACCACTCTCTCTGGGAAATATGTTAACTTTAGAATCAACAAAAACTGACTCTCCCTGTTTAAGGGTTAGTCTGTAAATGTATGCAACAACCATATTCACTTATCTCTAAGGTTGAAACTGTAAATTCAAAATCCAGTGATTATTCAAAATTTGTTCATTAATTCATCTGTTTTTTGCCATTTCCAATTTGTTTTTCTACTGGACCTGATCAAGTGATCCATGCTTGGCATGTAATGTCACTCTGCGACCCTCTGGATTAAAGGTTCCTTGGCAAATTTTGTATTGCACATTGGGAATTCTCCTTGGCCTCCTGGTCTTACAGGGTCATCTTGAGATGAATTGAAAATGTCTATATAATTTATATTTTGTTAGTAAAATGCCCTATAATATGCTACTTGCTACTCCATTCTTGACCTCCTCCATACAAAAAAGTTATTTTAGCTCTAGCCGATCAACATCCTTCATAGTCTATTTTCTGCTCTTCACATTTATGTGAATTTGTTATTTAAGACAACTTGAACTTTGTCTTTTCTATTGTTACACTTCTAAATTTTCTGCTGGGGCCTTCATTTGAACAGGCAAAAAGGATAAAATTCACTTTAATTTATCTTCAATAAAATGCTCTTTAGTGACATAAAAGTTGTTGGCCTAAAAGCACTGATATCAACCAAGGTCGAAATAGCAATATTAAATTGGGAGCATTACTTAGAGAAGTTGATCTGAACATCAGGAGAATTTCAGAAGCTTGCTTCAAATAAAAATTGTAAGATCT
Organism: Macaca nemestrina; assembly: GCF_043159975.1. Lineage (NCBI taxonomy): Eukaryota > Metazoa > Chordata > Mammalia > Primates > Cercopithecidae > Macaca > Macaca nemestrina. The sequence goes on along the minus strand of NC_092125.1, from coordinate 7,047,725 downwards.
CATCTCAGATCCAGTGGATAAGATCCTGGGTGGGGACAGGGGACACTGTAAATCTGTACTGTAAACAGGCTTCCTAGCCAATTTTTTTTTTTGAGACGGAGTCTCCCTCTGTCACCCAGTCTGGAGTGCAGCGGTGCGATCTTGGCTCACTGCAAGTTCCGCCTCCTGGGTTCAGGTCATTCTCCTGCCTCAGCCTCCCGAGTAGCGGGGACTACAGGTGCCCGCCACCATGTCCGGCTAATTCTTTTTTGTATTTTTAGTAGAGTCGGGGTTTCACCATGTTTGCCAGGATGGTCTCCATCTCCTGACCTTGTAATCCGCCCTCCTTAGCCTCCCAAAGTGCTGGGATTACAGGCGTGAGCCACCATGCCCAGCCCCTAGCCGATTTTTAAGTACAGTAAGTCCTCACTTAATGACATCAACAGGTTCTTGAATACTAAGACTTTAAGTGAACTGATGTATGATGAAAACAATTTTACCATAGGCTAATTGATATAAATGAGAGTTAAGTTACTATGGCTTATTTCTGGTCACAAAAACAGCATCAAAATTCTAAAGACCAAAACACTTTGAATATTAAACATTGAAACAAATGTGAGCTATACATACATTTAAGAAAGACTAATAAAAACAAGTAAAATAATTATTTACCTTCTTACTCCAGTTCAGGGTCATAGGTGGCTGGAGCCCCTCGCAGCCGAGAGCCCCATGCACAGGATGACATCCCATCGCAGGGCACTCACACTCACTCACACTGGGACCACACACAGATCTGCCAGTTCGTTTAACTTGCACAGCTTTGAGATGTGGGAGGAAACAGGAGTACCCGGCAAAAACCAACACAGACAGGTGGAGAATGTGCAGACTCCACACACACAGTGGCCCCAGCCAGAAATCAATTGGTTTTTTTTCTTATCAACATGATAACGAATGGGCATTGAACAAAACAATGTTGTTGAAGGATCTACTGTACTACAGTTTGAGGACTAGGACTGTAGGCCCAGATATTTACATTGCCCCTTTCCAGTAACATCTCTGGATAGCTGTGGCATGTGCCCAGCTGGGTGGTGGACTGGGAAGGTGAGGGTGGGTGGAGGGTGTGGCTAATGGTTCTTAGCAGAGTCAGAGGCCTGAAGCTGTTCAGGGAGCACTGTCCTGTTGTGTGGGCCTCTTGCCCACTTGCCCCAACCAGGTACAGCAGCTCTGCTTTTGTCTGATCTATACACTGAGATTACCTCAGATTTATCTCATCAAAGGGTTCTGCTAAAAACAAATCTGAAAAATCAATGTAGGGCATTGAAAATAGGCTAATAGGCTCTGGTGTCAGAAGAGCTGGGTGCTGGCGCCTCTCTTGGCATGCCTCATCTGATGGGTTTTTTGCTAGTAGGTAAGGTCGATACCTTCATTGGCAAAATGGTTACAACCCCATACCTAGCTTACAGGGTGATTGAGGGAATCAAATCAGATAACTCAAGGTATCTGACACAAGGAATGATAATCAAGATTTATTATGTTTGAGGGTACGACTGCGCATAAGGGTAGACACATTTTAACTCTTCGCGTTATGGGACAGAACCACTGTAATTCATTTTTGCCCAATACAAGATCACACTTAAACATTCCAACTTAATAAAGAGCCTTTGGAGGAAGAAGGAGAAGGGGAGGAGAAAGGGAAAACAACTCACCGATACAAATGCTTGAGATTTGGTTTCATTCAACTGAAGTTGCAATTTCTTTTCATTGTCATAGACCCCATAGAGTCTTTTGGACCAGGTTTGAGGCACTCTGCTTTTGAATTTTAATGAACTATATAGAGCAAATATCCTTTGTAAGTCTAGGACCAGGCAGCTGCAGTTGTAGAAGATGACACCGAGTTCTTTCATCTGTGAAATTAAAATTGAAAGCATCAATGCCACATGTGTCTTACGCTGTTATTTTCAGAAAAAAAATGAATGCATAAGAATGAGGTAGTTATGACATCTCTTTTCTTGCATTTGAAGTAAGTAGATGTGGTTACATTATGATACATAGAGGTGATATGTTACAAAAATGCTAAATATTTAAAATTTTGCTGGTTTTTTTTTGTAGTAGGTCTCTTGCAGATAATTTTCTTATATTCATCTATACTTTTCATATCATAAAAAAATAGTGTTGTTTCCTTAACACTATTTTGTTTTGTATGAATCATTAAATCAGGTGGCAAGAAAAAGGTCGATTTTAATTGCAACATAACAGAATGGCTGGAATCATGGATTCTGGAGTCAGACTGCCTGGATTTAGGTTCTGTTAATAGCTCCACAACTTTCTAGCTGTGCGACTTTGAACAACATACTTAATTTCTGGGCCTCAGCTGCTTCTTCCGTAAAATAGAGATAATAGTATTTATTTCATATGTTGCTATGAGAATTAAAGTGGTTAATACATATAAGAAGCTAAGAACAGTGTCTATCACATGGTAATCACTAGCAGTATGTTAGTAATTATTATTCTTATTAACGTTCCACAAGCCTTAAGAGTAATAGACCAATAGAATCTTAAAAGACCACAGAGATCATTTTGTCCACCTCTCTCAAGGGATGGATGAGGAAAGTAAAGCTCACACAAATAAATAAAAATATTAGCCCCAAGTTAGAGATTTAGTCAGTGGTAAATTAAGAATTGAGTGCAGGTTTTCTGACCCCTAATCAAATACACTCAGGAACACAGCTATACTGGCTTCAGCTGAGTCCAGTATCGCTTTGCAAAAATTACAGATGATTTTTAATTTAGTCAATGAAACTATACAATGTGAAATTTTGGTCATTAAGGAACAGCACACAAAAATACATGCTTTCTATGACTTGAACACCCAGTGAGGGGTTATTAGGGAAACCTTGGCTCTCTCAAGTCCTGGGGTCCACTGATAGTAAATTCCCTTTTTACCCCTTCCTTAAGCCCCTCGCCAAGACTCTTTACTCAGGATGATAGGAGAGGCCATCTACCATGTATGAACCTATCTCTCTTTGCTCTGAGGACTTCCCAGTACAACATGCCCTGAGATCTTTCCATGTTCCTCTGTACAGATCTGTCATCCTTTTCCAGCTCCCCGGTAACCACAGGATAGATGGACACAAGTTGTTTAACCCACTGATGGACTTCATCCCTATACTTTCCCTAATGCAAAAAATAAAACAATGAGCATCCCGTATACCTTTGTGTGCCTTTAATAGAGACTCCTAGAATGAAATGTACAGACACATTAAGGACTATTCGTGGTTAAGTGAAAGGAGATAGAGCAGGTAGGACATATCAGGCATGTGCAAAGGCACGGAGGCTAACCAAGGAGGTGAAAGACCTCTACAAAATACTGCCAAAAGAATAGATGACACAAACAAATGGAAACACATCCCACGCTCATGGATGGATAGAATCAATATCGTGAAAATGACCATACTGCCAAAAGTAATCTACAGATTCAATGCAATTCCCATCAAAATACCACCATCCTTCTTCACAGAACTAGGAAAAACAATTATAAAATTCATATGGAACCAAAAACAGCCCGCATAGCCAAAGCAAGACTAAGCAAAAAGAACAAATCTGGAGACATCACATTACCTGATTTCAAACTATACTATAAGGCCATAGTCACCAAAACAGCATGTTACTGTTATAAAAATAGGTGCATAGACCAATGGAACAGAATAGAGAACCCAGAAATAAGCCCAAATACTTACAGCCAACTGATCTTTGACAAAGCAAACAAAAACATAAAGCGGGGAAAGGACACCCTATTCAACAAATGGTGCTGGGATAATTGGCAAGACTGTAGGAAAATGAAACTGGATCCTCATTTCTCACCTTGTACAAAAATCAACTCAAGGTGGATCAAGGACTTAAATCTAAGACCTGAAACCATAAAGATTCTAGAACATAACATTGGAAAACCCCTTCTAGACATTGGCTTAGGCAAAGATTTCGTGACCAAGAACCCAAAAGCAAATGCAATAAAAACAAAAATAAATAGCTGGGAGTTAATTAAACTAAAGAGCCTTTGCACGGCAAAAGGAACAGTCAGAAGAATAAACAGACAACTCACAGACTGGGGGAAAATCTTCACAATCTATACATCTGACAATGGACTAATATCAAGAATCTACAATGAACTCAAATTAGCAAGAAGAAAACAAACCCCATAAAAAAGTAGGCTAAGGACATGGATAGACAATTCTCAAAAGAAGGTATGCAAATGTCCAACAAACATATGAAGGAATGCTCAACATCACTAATGATCAGGGAAATGCAAACCAAAACCACAATGTGATACCACCTTACTCCTGCAAGAATGGCCATAATCAAAAAATCAGAAAATAATAGATGTTGGTGTGGATGTGGTGAACAGGGAACCCTTCTACACTGCTGGTGGGAATGTAAACCAGTACAACTACTATGGAAAACTGTGGAGATTCCTTAAAGAACTAAAGTAGAACTACCATTGGATTCAGCAATCCCTCTACTGGTATCTACCCAGAGGAAAAGAAATCATTATACGAAAAAGATTCTTGCACATGCATGTTTATAGCAGCACTGTTTGCAACTGCAAAAATGTGGAGCCAACCCAAATGCCCATCAATCAACGAGTGGATAAAGAAACTGTGGTATATATGCATATGTTGGAATACTACTCAGCCATAAAAAGGAATGAACTAATGGTATTCACAGCAACCTGGATGGGATTGGGGCCTATTATTCTAATGGAAGCAGCTCAGGAGTGGAAAACCAAACATCATATGTTCTCACTCGTAAGTGGGAGCCAAACTATGAGGATGCAAAGGCATAAGAATGATACAACAGATTTTGGGGACTAGCGAGAAATGGGGGAAAGGAAGGGGGTGAGGGACCAAGGGTTACAAATTGGGTTCAATGTACACTGCTTGGGTGATGAGTGCACCAAAATCTCACAAATCACCACTAAAGAACTTGTGTAATCAAATACCACCAGTTGCTCAAAGACTTATGGAATATAAATAAATAAATAATATAACTAAATCAATGCTATTCAAGCCTAGTAGAGCCAGAGATAGGCTCCCATGAAAGTAGATATCAAGGGAATCATTTGACTTTTGAGTCCAAAAGGCAAATTCAGTGGCCATAATTCACTTTTACTATGTTCAGATCTCTTTGATTTCCTTTGGTGTCTCCACATCAGACCCGTGGTGTTTTCAGGTTGTTTGCTCGCACATGGCAAACATTAATGCTTGGAAAACTATTCAAAGCTTGGATGAGAATATGCTATTTAAAGTCGGGCATGGGAGGATTGTTTGTTCAAAAGCAGTCTGGGCAACAGAGTGAGACCCTATCTCTACAAAAAAAAAAAAAAAAAAAAAGAGCTTGGTGTGGAGGCACAAAACTGTAATCCCAGCCACTTGGGAGACCAAGGTGGGAGGATCTCTTGAGCTCAGGAGTTCAAGGCTGCAGTGAACAGTGATTGCCCTACTGCACTCTAGCCTGGACAATAGAGCAAGATCCTGTCAGAAAGGAAAGAAAGAAAGAGAAAGAAATAAAACCATGCTATTTCCCTATCCACCTTGTTTCTCAGGAGTATTTGTCTGCTAATCTTCATGTGGACGTTTGCCCTCTCTACTGAGGCTGGGGCAAATGAAAGCCAAAGGCAGTGGCTGTGGATCAAAGCAGCTGCCCCTCCCACACTCCCTGCTGACTTTCTCCTGATGTGTAGAATGATATTAAATGAAGTAGTCACAGCACGTTCAGGCTGCTGTTGAAGACGAAAATCAAGCAAACAAAAACAACTATTGCAAGCTCCACCGATCTGAAGAAAGACACCTGCTCTTCAATATGATAGGACGCGATTATTCTGGATAACTTTTATTTTGAAAATTGACACCCAGAAGAGTACCAGGATGCCAACTCTGATAGCTCCTCCCTGGCCAGGGGGCACAGGAACTAGAGAGAGACCATTATGGCCTAGTTAGGACATAGCAAGTCACCTATGGAGCAGGCTGTGGAGACAGACTAGGCAAGGCACTTCAGCTCTTCACTTTCTCCATCCAAAGATTGGTATATTTCATAAGATTGCTGTGAAGAATAAATGAAAAGGTGCAGGCAAATATTAGCTCAGTGCCTGGCTCAAACCATATTAGCTAATGGAAAATTGGGAAAAGTAACATAAAAATGCTTCTGTAATGGCACCATAATTCTGAGTGATGTTTGACCCTTTAGGTAGGATCAGATGGAGGGAAGAATATGAACATTCTCACCATGTGTCTACCCCAAGACTCTCCTTATAAACCACTGATCACCATCAAGATGCAAGTGGGCACCGTCTCCCTGGGCACTGCCTAGATTTTCTCCGGTTTTTAATAACTTTATTCTAAACAAAGATTTAGTGTTGCATTTCCCCTGTCGCATAAACTAAGCTGCAGGCTTGCTGTGAGGTTTTATTTGCAACCCCTGACATCATTCCATTCTGTGGCTACATTACAGCTTTAGGAGCTGGAGGAAGGGAGGAGGCCAACCACTGCCTTCTAGAGACGTAAAGAGAATTAAATTTCCTCCGAATATCTTCCTCTCTACCCTAGAATGACTCAAGCCCATTTCTAGTTTTACTTATTAGTTCAGGCTGCTGTTGACGATGGAAAACAAACAAACAAACAAAACAGAACAAAACTGGCTTTTGTTTTGCAGCTTTTTCACCCAGAGCAAGAAATTCAGGACAGATTTATGACAAATTTTAAAATGCTGGCAATGGGAAAAATAATATAGAGTTCTGGGCTTCTGATGAATTTCTATGTCTAGATTATCAAAGGGAAAAGAAGCTGAAGGTCTGATTGATTTGCTGACAAATTCTTAATTTTTAAAAATAAATGTAAGGGGTACGAGGCAGTTTCGTCACGTGGATATTTTGCTCAGTGGTGAAGTGGGGACTTTTATCGTAACCATCATCACCTGGATATTGTACTCATTAAGTAATTTCTCATCCTTCATCCCGCTCCCATGCTCTCACCCTTCTGAATCTCCAATGTCGATTATTCCACTATGTCCATGTGTACACACTATTTAGCTTCCACTTATAAGCGATAATGTGTGGTGCTTGATTTTGCATTTCTAAGTTGTTTCACTTAAGATAATGGCCTCCAGTTCCATCCATGTTGCTACAAAAGACATTATTTCATTGTTTTTCGTGGCTAAATAGTATTCCATTGTGTATATATACCATATTTTCTTTATCCAGTCATCTGTTGATGAACATCTTTTTTTCGTTTTGTTTTTTATTTTGAGATGGAGTCTCGCTTTGTCGCCCAGGCTGGATTGCAATGGAGTGATCTTGGCTCACTGCAAACTCTGCCTCCCAGGTTCAAGTGATTCTCCTGCCTCGGCCTCCCTAGTAGCTGTGACTACAGGCTCCCGCCACCACATGTAGCTGATCTTTGTATTTTCAGTAGAGAGACGGGGTTTCACCACGTTGGCCAGGCTGGTCTCAAACTCCTAACCTCAGGTGATCCACCCACCTTGGCCTCCCAAAGTGCTGGGATTACAGGCATGAGCCACTGCACCAGGCCTGTTGATGAACACTTTGATTCCACATCTTTGCTACTGTGAATTGTGCTATGAAAAACATACAAAGGCACCTGTCTTTTTGATATAATGACTTCTTTTGCTTTGTGTAGATACACAGTAGTGGGATTGCTGCATCCAATGGTAATTCTATTTTTAGCTCTTTGAGAAATCTCCACACTGTTTCCATAGAGGTTGTATTAACTTAAATTCCCACCAACAGTGTATAAGGATTCCCTTTTCTCCATACCCTCACAAACATTTATTTTTTTTATTTTTTTTTTTTTTGAGACGGAGTCTCGCTCTGTCGCCCAGGCTGGAGTGCAGTGGCCGGATCTCGGCTCACTGCAAGCTCCGCCTCCCGGGTTCCCGCCATTCTCCTGCCTCAGCCTCCCGAGTAGCTGGGACTACAGGCGCCCGCCACCTCGCCCGGCTAGTTTTTTTGTATTTTTTAGTAGAGACGGGGTTTCACGGTGTTCGCCCTGATGGTCTCAATCTCCTGACCTCGTGATCCACCCGTCTCGGCCTCCCAAAGTGCTGGGATTACAGGCTTGAGCCACCGCGCCCGGCCACATCTATTATTTTTTGAATTTTAAATAGTTATCTGAGGACTTGCCAGGGATCAGCCCTCTGCCTGGTGATAGGTTGCTCAGCCCTGTCCAGCCTCCGTGGCCGACCACACGCCAGAGAGCATCCTGATGGGCTGCTCTGACTTCCTAGTTCAATCACACAGTTGATTTATGCAGTCAAAAATAAGTTAAATGATTGACTGGTTCAACCGTTTGAATAAAATCATCCTGAAAAAGCTGGATATTTATACCTAATTATTCTTTTATTTATTTATTTATTTTTTTTTTTGAGACGGAGTCTTGCTCTGTCGCCCAGGCTGGAGTGCAGTGGCCGGATCTCAGCTCACTGCAAGCTCCATCTCCCGGGTTCACGCCATTCTCCTGCCTCAGCCTCCCGAGTAGCTGGGACTACAGGTGCCCGCCACCGCGCCCGGCTAGTTTTTTGTATTTTTTAGTAGAGACGGGGTTTCACCGTGTTAGCCAGGATGGTCTCGACCTCCTGACCTCGTGATCCGCCCGTCTCGGCCTCCCAAAGTGCTGGGATTACAGGCTTGAGCCACCGCGCCCGGCCTATACCTAATTATTCTTTAGAAGAGATCGATTTCTTTTCTTACAAAGTGGGCATATTGTTAGTGATGAACCCATGGAGCAGAGACAGGCTTAATTAAGGTCTCAACAACTGTAGTCCACTGTCAAGAAGCTGTTATCAGCATAGTTATTTTATTGAAAACTCAAGTTATGGCCGGGCGCGGTGGCTCACCCCTGTAATCCCAGCACTTCGGGAGGCCAAGGTGGGCAGATCACTAGATCAAGAGATGGAGACCATCCTGGCCAACATGGTGAAATCTCATCTCTACTAAAAATACAAAAAGATTAGCTGGTTGTGGTGGCACATGCCTGTAGTCCCAGCTACTCGGGAGGCTGAAGCAGAAGAATCGCTTGGACCCGGGAGGCAGAAATTGCAGTGAACTGAGATCGTACCACTGCACTCCAGCCTGGCAACAGAGTGAGACTCCGCCTCAAAAACAACAACAACAAAAAAACTCAAGTTATGTCAGTGGTTCCATTCTCTCTCTTGCACTATGACATTTTGAAGTACGGGGGACTTTGGTGGAAGTGTTTGGGTTTCATACAATCCAAGGAGATGTTATCAATCTACTACATAGGGAGAACTAACAAGAGAAGCAATGCTAATTAATTATAGTGCTTGATGTGTGCACCAGGTACTGTTCTCAAGGCTTCATATGTCTACATGCATTTAAACCTCACAGTCCATTTCACAGTAAGAAAACCGAGGTACAAAGAGATTAAGGATCTTCAAGAAAACTGAAAGAATACTCAAAAACTAGTTTAATGTTTCATCTTCAGGAAGGATTATTTGCCAAGTGAAGCACTGGCAAGTCTAGGCATTCCCTGTGGGTGGGGGCCAGGTCCTACTTGCCATGTGCTTGTCCTCCTCTTTCTGCCCAGGTGTTTTGGGTTTCAAAATAGGAATTAGGAGATACACGTAATTACACCAGAAAAATATGTTTCTTTTTCTTTTTTTTTTGAGATGGAGTCTCACTCTGTCACCCAGGCTGGAGTGCAGTGGCACAATCTCGGCTCACTGCAACCTTTGCCTCCTGGGTTCAAGCAATTCTCCTGCCTCAGCCTCCCGAGTAGCTGGGATTACAGGAGCCCGCCACCATGCCTGGCTAATTTTTTATTTTTAGTAGAGATGGGGTTTCACCATCTTGGCCAGGATGGTCTCGAACTCCTGACCTCAGGTGATCTGCCCACCATGGCCTCCCAAAGTGCTGGGATTACAGGCGTGAGCCACCACACCCAGACTTTTATTTCTTATTTTGTCAAAATTAGCGAAAGGTGGTCATCAAAGAGAACGCAGTAAGTGGGGGGAAAGCAATCATTTTTAGCTGGGTCATGAGAGGCAGCACAAAGGGAGACAGAGTTGGTTTGGTGGGTTTTACTGGTAATGCAGAAACCAGTGCGGGTGTCTGATGGATGCTGTTGTCATCAGAATGGAGAGAGGAGAGGTATTAGCACCGTTCTTTGCTGTAATTCAGAATGATTAATACAAGTTAGCTCAAGCACAGCTCCATTTATCATTTACAGATGCCCAGTTTGTTGTTTCCATGATTTTATAGAAAGGTGAACAAGTATTTCTTTAATTTTCTCGACAAAGACCAAAGAACTTGCAACTGGGAGCAGCTCACATGCATCCAGTTAGCTGCTGATTTATATTCTGAGTTACTACAGGAAATTTAATTACTAGGAGCTCTAAATTGATTTTGTTTCTGCCCTTGAGGTGAAATTTTTGTTACGGGGGATAGAAAATCAAGAATTGAATCTTGGGAGCTGAAAGCAGCCTCCTGCTCAGAAATGTGCTTACTCTCCCGCCCCTTCATTCCCACAGTGGGTGGTTTATACCACTTAACTTCTTGATGTCTTATTTTCTATGTCTACCACATGGGAATCATAATGCCTGCCAGAAGGAACATGACTAATTGAAGAGACAGGGGAGGATGTTAGAATCTTAGAGAACAGTTAGCTCAACCTTATTTCAAAATTAGGGATACTGATGAGGCAGCAGAATAGGGTCTGGAGGAAGGGAACCTAAGGCTGATTTGAATCGAAAGGAAAACTCCACCTCTGCACTCCCAAGTAACAAAAGGATCAGAGGCTATTCCCTTTGCAACTGCCCTTCCTTCCCACCCCTGCTTCTTCCCAACCCCCCACCCCCCACCCCCCACACCTTTTCTCTATATCACACAAGAGAAATGGAAAGTACCTCTGACTGGCCCCCTCCCACAACCAATCACACGGGTCAGCAGCCTAGTCTTCATTTGAATAGGGGTCTAACTTTGTGACTTCACTTCAGCCTCTGATTGGTCACCTTCCCCAACCAATCAGACATTTGCATAGGGTGTAACTTTGTAACTTCCCTTTAGCTGCTGATTGGTTGTGGGCCACTACTTCATTTATGTAGGGTGTAAACATATAACCAATGGGAAACCTCTAGAGGGTATTTATACCCCAGAAAATTCTGTAACCAGCACTCTTGAGCTGCTTGCTTGAGCCCGCTCCTACTTTGTGGAGTATACTTTTGTTTCAATAAATCTGTGGTTTTTCTTTCATTGCTTTGTTTGTGCATTTTGTCCAATTCTTTGTTCAAAACACCAAGAACCTGGACACCCTCTACTGGTAACATTGAGACGACGAAAGGGGAAGCGACTAGCAAGATCACAGAATAATGTCCCTTCATTCTTCCTTTCCTTGTTTTTTTCTTTCTTCCTTCCTTCCTTCCTTCCTTCCTTCCTTCCTTCCTTCCTTCCTTCCTTCCTTCCTTCCTTCCTTCCTTCCTTCCTTCCTTCCTTCCTTCCCTTTCTTCCCTTTCTTCCTTCCCTTTCTTCCCTTTCTTCCTCCCTTTCACTTTAGTCAATTCTTCATCTTTTATAAGGATCTAAAAACGTTCTAAAGGACAATTATTCACTTGGCATCTTTGAATTCTAGCTAGAAGGAATTCACACAACAATTCTTGGCTTTATCTAGGCAAAGGAAAATCAATAGATAAAACCTTGAGTAGAGTAACTGGAGAATATTAATGGGAGGCATCTTAAAGGAATGGGGCCTGAGAGTGAAATGAGATGAAGCAAATTGGAAACGCATATCAGTTATTTCTTGCAGTACTTTAATTTCATCATACTTTTTTAAGACAGTTGAAAATGATGCCAAAATGCCATCAAGGCTCCTCCTGACCTTTCTGCTTTCTGTCTTCTTAGCTTCTTAACGAGCAGTGAGGAAGTTGAGGTCATTCCAGTTTCAGTGGGTTGTATTTGATTCCCTTTTCAAACCCCTCAAAGAATCTATTCTTTTGACAAAATACTGGGCAACCCTTTCAGGTTTGTAAAATAAATGCCCCACCCCACTTATGCACAGGATATTAACAGAAATGTGCGTATTACCCATTAAGCTTGTTTTTATTTAGGACAAGATGAAATAATGGGTAGAACAAATATTTCCTAATGGAAAATTTGCCACAGCCGTACTATGCTGAACATGGCTGATCTCTGAAGCTAAGCAGGGTCGGGCCTGGTTAGCCCTTGGATGGGAAGCTGACTGGGGAAGACTGGGTGATGTAGGCTTCAGGTTTTTGTTTTTTTTTTTTAATAATTAGAAAAAGAAAATTTTAAAAAGTATAAATCTCAGGCTACTTTCCTTTACAGCCAAGTCATCAAATAATGGGAGGCATGGACACATGGATGGAATTTAGTGGGTTTCCATTTGTAGATTATAATTCATAAGACACGTTTATAGTCTTCAGAGTCTAGGAGAGACCTTGAAGCAGAGAAATGCTGTAAAAATATTCAGAAAAGGGGGCTCTTCCTCTTGCCCCAGAGAAATGTTTTTACTTCTGTGTGTTGCTTCTGATTCATTCCTCTGTGATTCAGAGCATTGCTCACTGGACTTCTCCTCCTCGACAATGCCCTCCGTAGCAGCACTGCTTTTCCCACACTTACGCCCCAGCAGTGGGAGCAACAAGGGCAGGTCTAGCCTTTTGAAAGGAAACCTGGCATCTAGATTCCCAGCACCATTGGTTCTCATAGCTTCCCTGTCCGTGAAGTTCCAGAAACATTGCAGAATGATGAAAGAAGACAGTGCTTCTCCTCTGGTCTGGATGACCACTGGGTTAGCCTGCAACCCTGAGTGCAATCGCTGTCCATCCAGAAAGTTTTATCTGTCTTAGTGGCTAGAGCAAGGACTCAGGATTCAATTCCAGTTCTCCAGCCTTCTTGACTTTAGACAAGTCCCTTAATCTTTTGTGTTTGTAACTGACAAATTCCTTAGCATTTCTGTAAAGTGGGGTAGTAATAAAATTCACAGGGTTGTTGGGATAATTAGACAATTTATTGTGTGTGTGTATGTATACAGACACATGTATATATACACATATGTACATATACAGACGTTTATATCTGGACATAAGTATATATGTATATATGTACAATCCGCTTAGGACAATGTCTGCAAATGTAACAGCATTTGCAGTTATTAACAGCAGCAATATTATTATAACCAACCAGACATCAGGAGTTACACTGAGGCACAAGAGCTGGAGTGCACACTTTTGCCATACCTTCTGCCGTACCTACACTCTCCAGGAAAAGGGTCATGGACATGCAGTGACCTGCTGCACCCTGCATATGAAAATTACAAATGCACTTGCCATTGTCTGTTGCTGCCTGACTCAAACAGATTTCCCTTCCTTCTCTTTCTAATTTCAAGCAGGAAACTTGCCCATCTACCTGTTTTCCATTTTTCAGCGTTGGATGCTAGGAAAACACATGCAGAGAGGCTTCATAGGATTATTGATGGAAAGATACCAGAGGTGTAAAGTTATCTTCACTTGTAATGAAAATAGTTAATAAGGCTGTCCCAAATACAATCTAGGGTCATGACTGAATCTCAATTCATGTTGTAACTTGGTCTTCCTTGTCTCCATCGTGACTTTGAGATCCACCCTCTCCCTCTCTCGGGGTTTCTACTTTGCCCAGGGCTTTGGCCCAAAGATTAAGTACTTCTACCGTTTTGGAAGCATTAAAAAGCATGACTTGCTCCTCCTTTCTACTTCTCACTGACTTACTCCTCCTGTGGCAGGAAGATTAACCTCCCTGGCGAGACTAAGGAATGAATTTAGCATGCAGAGCATTGGCTCTCCTTCTTTAGAGCAGCCTGTTTCCCTGAATGTGTTCGTCGGGGGTGGGAAGGAGGGTGGGGGAAGAAAGAGCAGCCTGGTCTTTGATTGTTTTGTCCCTGCCCTCTGTGGGGACATGCACAACCTGCAGATTTGCAGCTGTGACTCCTTCCACTTTGGCAAGTTCAATTCTGGAAATAGGAGGCACAATTTGACCACACATCTAAACTGCGTTTTCCATTCTGGCTTCATGAGTAATGAACTGACAGTTTGTTCCCATGAATTTGAATCAGGTGTGAACACTCCAAGGTACTTCCATAAGCAAAACATTCAGTTAGAATTTTATAAAGGCGATATTGACCTTTGTGCTGTATCATAATGTACTCTTGAATGACACCTGTTGCTTGTAGACTGGTCGTATTTTTCGTTTTCGTTTTTACCATACCCTCCCCATAGTGCTTTGCATGGAGCAGCTGCTCAAGGTGTTCCAACATCGTTTGAGAAATTGATATTCTAAACTCACAGTATGGGCCTGAGTTTAGAAATACAACTGAGATGAACTGAATCCTTGTCTAATCCTTTTGTTAATTTCTAGAGCTAAACTCCCACAAAACACCCAAAGCACTACTCTGTTGAGCCTATGGTACCATGTTTGTGTTTCTGTGGTGCATCTGACTCCTTTCAATATATATCCAACCAACATCTCTTTCAAACTTGATATGGGAATGCTTTAGAAAGTGTCAATATCTGGCCAGGCATGGTGGCTCATGCCTGTAATCCCAGCACTTTGGGAGGCCGAGGCAGGTGGATCACGAGGTCAGGAGATCGAGACCATACTGGCTAACACGGTGAAACCCCATCTCTACCGAAAATACAAAAAATTAGCCGGGCGTGGTGGCGGCGCCTGTAGTCCCAGCTACTCGGGAGGCTGAGGCAGGAGAATGGCGGGAACCCGGGGGTCGGACCTTGCAGCGAGGGGAGGTCGTGCCACTGCACTCCAGCCTGGGCGACAGAGCGGGACTCCGTCTCAAAAAAAGAAAAAGAAAGTGTCAATATTCAAAAACAGGGTAAGATTTGAAATCTGGGAACCTTATGCAACAATTTCCCATTAAAGGGATCAATATACTTGCAAAGTGATTGTCTCAAATCAATGTTTCAGTTAATGGAAGGAAGTCATCTTATGTATCCGGAATGGGAGACAGTCCAGTAGCTGCTTGGCAACTGGTTGGTCAAAGGCTACAAAATACAGAACATTTCACTGGGCTCGAACAGGGATAGGTGTGTGGGGCTGAGAAGACTTACACAAACAGTTTACTGTTTCCCCATGAATATAACCTGTGGAGTCCTAATGAGGAAAAAGAAGTCAGGCTGGCAGCAGCAGGGGAAAACAGAAAGAAAAAGGAGATAAGCTACAAATCTGCCTTTCTTCATGGCCCAGGACACATGGCCCTCCTGGGCAAATAACTCACAATCCTCCTGTACCCTGCTATCATCAGACACTCAGCTGATCGGGAAATGCAAGTTAGCTCACCGTAACTTTGGCATTATCATTGCTGTATGAAGCCCTCTCCAGCACACAGCACAAGTACCATCCTATAAAATCCCCAGTAACCCTTTCTCTCATTACAGTCAGCTCCTCTCTTGCTGGCCTGCCCACTGCTTCCTTGCAACATACTTTCCTACTTTCTCTAATAAATCTGCCTTTCTTTACCTACAACGGTCTTGGTAAATTCTTATTCCCTCCCATGCTACCAGCCCCAGATAGTCGCTACCTGTGACACAACCAATGTTGTCTTAAAAAACAGCCACAATAATAACACATTTTAGGGACATCTTATTTGGAACCAGACTGACAATCTGATGGGGTGGAAATGTTCCCGGCAATCTTGTAGGAGGAAATTTCTTGAAGATTTTCCATTAGGCAGCCCAGTGTGGTTTGAACTTGCAAGATTCTTTGGGGAGAACCATCCTATAAAGTACAGCCAAGTGTACCATGAGCAGCAGGGCAATAGGATCCCATTGATCATAAACCTGGGCTGAGAGCATCTTCAAAATTGCATCAAAGCCACAGAGACACTAAATACCAATGGCAGAGAAAGCTGCTCCTTAAGTATCACCTGATGGAAAAAATGAAAGTAATGCCACTGAATGTGGGGGGGAAAAAAAAGAAAAGGCCAGATGCTTTGTTTGCCCATTTGAAAATTCTCATTTGGACTGAAAAATGAAAGTTTAATTATTCAGTTCTTTCCACATGCTTATGGGTTACTAAGATATGGCTGTCATCAATAATTGAAATGAATTAGCTGTCTGAGGGTAGTTATAGCACAGAAAGCAGTCTGGCAACCAAACATTACCAGAACAATGTGTGCATCCCACGTCTAATTATAAAATGATAATTTTGCCAATCTTACAAGCAATGCAATTTTTATATGAAGGTGACAACTGCTTAGTTCATAGACTGGTATCCCGGATTTATAAATAATTCAGTTTAATCCAATAACTAAATACTGAGCATCTCTCACATACAAGGCACTGTATTAAGAAGCAGGATAAACAATGAGCATGTCCTGATCCCTGAAATATATGGGTGTGCGTGGGTGGTTGGGGGATGCAAGAGTGACGGCAGTTGGGAAAGGAGATTAAAAAAACAAGCATAAAATGAGCTATAAAACAAAGTAGAATCTGATAAGCAGCTTAGGGAAAACAGCACCAACATTGCAGGATTCAAGTAAGGGAAATACTATATTAGATTAGCAGGGTTTTTTTTTGTTTTTTTTTTTTTTCGAGTCACATTCTTTATTAGAAATTCCCTTGAAGAACATTGGAAGAAAATATATGATACAAAACAGTTTTTCAGGTAGAATACTATCCATCACCGACTGCAGTAATTGCAAGAGATATTATGAAGGTCCAATGCAGACATAAAGCACACGTTTTTCTTTTTTTTTTTTTTTTTTGAGACAGAGTCTCGCTCTGTCGCCCGGGCTGGAGTGCAGTGGCCGGATCTCAGCTCACTGCAAGCTCCGCCTCCCGGGTTCACGCCATTCTCCTGCCTCAGCCTCCCGAGTAGCTGGGACTACAGGCGCCCACCACCGCGCCCGGCTAATTTTTTTTTTGTATTTTTTAGTAGAGACGGGGTTTCACCGTGTTAACCAGGATGGTCTCGATCTCCTGACCTCGTGATCCGCCCGTCTCGGCCTCCCAAAGTGCTGGGGTTACAGGCTTGAGCCACCGCGCCCGGCCAAAGCACACATTTTTCTGTAAATATATCAGCAATAGTCAACAAATATGATCCCGCATGCAAATTATAAAATGAAACTTCTTTCAACTCGTGGTCTGGAGAGAGGCCAATCTGCTGACATGGGGCTACATCCCATATCCTCCAACAATTACTCCATTGCTGGAATGACTATCTTTTTCTTGGGGACGGTGCTGTATGAGCATCTCTGGGGAGAGTCTTGACGCACACTGAAGGACCACACACCTGTGCCTCTTGCTCCTACCTGCCAGTGTTAAACCTCTCAGGAACCACAACCGTGTAAGAACTAAATGGTTTGATATTATGAGCAAAGTTTGGTTTCCCTATCTCAAATTTCCTACGTTTTCTATTTTTCATGCTAATACATTTAGGGTAGGCAGTTTTAGGACCTACTGTCAAATTTGACTCAAGCATGCTGGTCACTTTTTGCACACCTGAATGCTGGAGAGGGACACTGAAAATCTCATTGTTTGATTCATATGACAATACTGCAAGGGTTTTCAGGTTTTCATGCTTATTGTGGACATTTTCAAAACTTGTCAGCAACCCCAGGTCCGCCTGCAAATACGTCTGTGTTATTTCACAACGCAGATTTTTCTAAGGTGAAAATATGGTCTCAATTTCTGCTTTTGTTTCACTTAGTTTTTAGTTTTTTTTTTTTTTTAATTTTTCTTTTTCAATTAGTAGCCTGCTATGAATTGCAACTTGTTTCATTCTTGAGAAATGCTTATATTGTTCCAATTCAGAAAGTAAGTTTCTCCTCTGCTTTTCCTCCTTCCTGGTCACCGCAAAAGATTCTGAGATGTGCATTTCATACCCCATGGCAGCATCTTCAACTTGCTTTTCCAAGAGTTCAAAGTAGTTTTTTTTTTTTTTGAGACAGAGTCTCGCTCTGTCACCCAGGCTGGAGTGCAGTTGTGCCATCTCGGATCACTGCAAACTCCGCCTCCTGGGTTCACACCACTCTCCTGCCTCAGCCTCCCGAGTAGCTGGGACTACAGGCACCCGCCACCACGCCCTGATAATTTTTTGTATTTTTAGTAGAGACGGGGTTTCACCGTGTTAGCCAGGGTGGTCTCGATCTCCTGACCTCATGATCCGCCCACCTCGGCCTCCCAAAGTGCTGGAATTACAGGCGTGAGCCACCGTGCCCAGCCTCAACGTAGCTCTTGAGCTGCTTCCTGTGCTTAGCTGCAGCTTGCTCAATGGGCATCAGGGGATGATCTCAGTGGTCGGGGGAGACCCTGCACTGGGGACACAGTAGCTCAGGATCCTTCTCACAGAACAGGGCCACATCTGACTGCACTTCCTGCACACGGGCTCCTCTCCCTGCAGTTTCCTCTTGTGCCTTGCAGTGGCGAGAAGCTGCTGAGCAGTATCGGTCATGTGGCATAACTGGAAGTTCCTCCTGAGGTTCTTGTCAGGACAGTGGTGGAGGCAGACAGGACAGGGAGAGATGTTCTGTAGACCTTACTAGCACTGCGGGATGCAGGCGCCTCAGATGTAGTGCCTGCAGTCAGTGGTCACTGGGTTTCTCAGGCAGTCCAGACAGATGGAGCATCTGGCCTCTGCTTGCTGCCACTTGTCCAGGGATGCTGCAGCGGCCATCGGGGCAGGGAGGATTCTGTCCGAGGAGACTCTTCTGTAGGTGTGATTCTCCTGCAGCGTAGGGTCTTAGGATCTCTTGCAACTAGGAAAAGTGGAAGCTGATGACTCCTTGGTCTTTTCTTGCCCTCCTGGCAAGCAGTACCTAGGAAGGTACAGTCCCTACATGTGCTTCTGCATTGTAGGAAAACAACCTATTCCATGGCCAGTGTGATGCCATCTTGAAGTAAAACCACCATGAGGACCAACGTGTTCGGCACCAGGTCTTTTGCAGCAAGGTCTTGAAACAATGCCCATATCATAGATAATCCTGCATAGATAACCCCTCATAAAGATGTTATCTAACCTCCACAGTGGTTACAAGTTTTTGCAAGAAAGTCTAAGAGTTCTTGCAGCTTTCAACTGAACATATTATATCCCAAAACCTTGCTACATCAGGGATACTTTCTGAGGCTGGGCACGGTGGCTCATGCCTGTAATCCCAACACTTGGGGAGGCTGAGGCAGGTGGGTCGCTTGAGCCCAGGAGTTCAAGACCAGCCTGGGTTTGGTAGCCTTCTCTACTAAAAATACAAAAATTAGCCAGGCATGGTGGCATGTACTTGTAGTCCCAGCTACTCAGGTGGCTGAAATGGGAGGATTGCTTGAGCCCAGGGGGTTGAGGTTGCAGTGGGCCAGGATCACACCACTGCACTCCAGCCTGAGTAACAGAGCAAGACACTGTCTCCAAAAATAAATAAATAAATCAATAAAGGATATTTTCCGGAAGGTGGTGCAAGGACCCGCCACCCTGGGGCCAACTGATACATTGTTTCTGTTTCTACATCCCTATTATTATTGTTATTATTATTATTATTATTTTCTGAGAAACTGCGTTTTTCAGCCTTTTTCTTTAGCCTCTCAGCCCCCTTGGCCTTAGAGGATAGGCTGCATTGACCTGATCACTGGGGAACATGCTTCCTTCCTGTTAGTTCCAGAGGGAGCCTCCAAGAGGAGTCACAGCCCACAGGTGATGGCAGGCTTTGCTGTCATCATCTTTTCCTGTATGTGATGATCCACCAGAATTGAAGGTCAGCTGTGCAGCCCTTGTGGTCAGGAAAGAAGCACAATTCCAAGTCCCTCTGTGGTGTCTGTGAACACTCTGCTAAGGCCTTGGCTCTGCGCTGGATGAGGAACTGCCCTGTGTCTTTGAGGCTTGGCTCATGCTATCAGCACTGTCCACCCTGAACTGCTGGCTCCTTCCTTTCTCACAGAGATGACTTGTCTTCGTAGATCCAGATCTGAAGACACAACACAGCCTAAGTTCTCCATTCCCTGCTATGGTCAGAACCTGCTTGGTTTGGAATTGTAATCCTGCAGGGAGGTTCCTTTCAAGGTCCCATTGGACAGACTCCAAATGCAACCACCCGTTGTAAAATGACAGGCTCCCGATGACATTTTCCATCTTCCTTTCTGATAGCATCTTCTGTAAGGGACATTCAAGATTTGACTCCTTGTCCCTGATTCCCAACTCCTCCTACTTTTCCGTTGAAACTCCTCTATCATTGATCTGATTTCTGATGCCATTGAATACTTTGAAAAGTCCGCATCTTGTCTTTCTTAAGCAGGTAGATGTGTGCTTTGGGGACTGGTCTTGACCTCCTCCTTCTCAGGCAGTTTTAATTCCTTCTATTCTCTAAAGAGGATATTTTCAGAATGTGTTTTTACTTCTGTTTTGTGAGTATACAAACTTATCCTGTAGTTGTCACCCTCCACAAGCTCACGTGAAGCAAGCAAGCTCTCAGTAGCAACATCTCTCCTTCGTCTGACCTCATTCTGGAAGTGGGGCCTCTGCAGAAATTTGGGAGAAGGGAAAGGGAAAGCTATGACTGAGCAATGCCAAGGCAGGTACCAGAGCAGCCTCCCCTAGAATGAATCAGAATTCTGCTTTTAAGGAGGATTAGACATGTAGTTTACATAAATCTACCTGCTGCCTCTGACATTTTGTGAGTTCCTCAATAATCTTACATCTCCACTTCCAGATTTGATCTTTCTTAGGATCTTTGTATTTATACATATAACATCTATTTCACTTCCCATTCAATGACAACTCATCCACTCATACATTCAATCAACAAAGTCACTGAGTGCTCACTGTCAATCAAGTCTGACCAGAAGCCTGGATCACAAGGATAGCAGCACAATCCTCACCAACTGGGAGCTATGGCACAGAGGGGAGAGAGAGGAGCAACAGAAAGGTTTTGACCTCCTCTTCATGGAGACTTTATCTCCTCAGAGGACAGCTTGAGGCTTTTTCTTTTGTCAGGAGTATAAATGCCACCTGTAGTCCAGAATTATCTGCTGTAAAAGGTTTTGACAAGTGAAATGAGATGCGCTCTGTAAGAAAGAAAAGCCTTCTATGGTAGGATGGTTATGAGGTGACTTCTCTGTTTGCCTTTCTAAGGAAATATTTTCTTTTTCTTTTTCTTTTTTTTTCTTTTTTTTTTTTTTTTGAGACCGAGTCCTGCTCTGTCGCCAGGCTGGAGTGCAGTGGCGTGATCTTGGCTTATTGCAATCTCCACCTCCTGGGTTTAAGCAATTCCCCTGCCTCAGACTCCCAAGTAGCTGGGACTCAGGTGTGTACGACCACACTAGGCTAATTTTTTGTATTTTAGTAGAGATGGGTTTTCACCATGTTGGCCACGATGGTCTCAAGCTCCTGACCTCATGATCCACCCACGTTGGCCTCCCAGAGTCCCAGGATTACAGGCATGAGCCACCGTGCCTAGGCCAATAAATTCTTCTTAATGGCTTTTTGATGAACCTTCTCAAATAGTCTACATAGATAAGAGCAGTCATTTATCTGACTTATATGTGGACCTGTACAAAACATTCTCCTTAGTATTTCCAAATGGGAACAACTTACATATTCTACAACTGCCTATTTTTCCACTTAACTTTGTCCTATATCAGCACATATATTTTATATATTCTAAAGATGTATTGTCAGTGCTAAGAAAAAGACTGAGTGGGAAATCGTTAAATAGGATGGATGTTTTCTAAGAACCTATAGCTACCCACTTCTTTACACTAATGTTTCCCTAGAAAGGATTTTTAACCTCTGGACCATGCATGGAATACCAAGGGTATACTGTAGAGCTGCGTGTTTCTTTTCTTTTCTTTTTTTTGTTGAGACAGAGTCTCGCTCTGTCACCCAGGTTGGAGTGCAATGGCATGATCTCAGCTCACTGCAACCTCCGCCTCTCAGGTTCAAGTGATTCTCCTGCCTCAGCCTCCCAAGTAGCTGGAATTACAGGCACCCACTACCACGTCTGGCTAAATTTTTGTATTTTTTAGTAGAGACAGGGTTTCACCATATTGGCCAGGCTGCTCTTGAACTCCTGACCTCAAGTGATCTGCCCACCTCAGCCTCCCAAAGTGCTGGGATTACAGGTGTGAGCTACCGCACCTGTCCTCTTTATTTTTTCTTTTCGAGGTAGAGTCTCCCCTGGTTACCCAGGCTGGAGTGCGTTGGCATGATCTCGGCTCACTGCAACCTCCCCTCCTGGGTTCAAGCAATTCTCATCCCTCAGCCTCCTGAGTAGCTGGGATTACAGGTGTGTGCGACCACACCCAGCTAATTTTTGGATATTTAGTAGAGACGGGGTTTCACCATGTTGGCCAGGCTGGTCTTGAACTCCTGGCCTTAAGGGATCTGCCCCCCTTGGCCTCCCAAAATGCTGGGATTACAGGCATGAGCCACCGCACCCAGCCTTAATTTTTTTTTTTTTTTACATATTGTTAAACAAACCGAAACTTGTGTAGGCTGGGTTGGCCCTCATACCATGTCAGCTTGGGGTATTAAGTGAAATAACATTACTCAATTTCTCTGAGACTGAATTAGAAACGAAAGAAACTAGAAGCAGAGCATGGGAGAGACAATGAAGTCCTGAACCACAGAGACATGAGGTAATTATGGTAGCACCTGGGGAATGATGGCTATGTGGGGACAGAGAATGGAAAGAGGTTGGGTGCATGGCTCATGCCTGTGATCCCAGCACCTTGCGAGGCCGAGGCGGGAGGATCACTTGAGGTCAGGAGTTCGAGACTCGCCTGGCCAACAAGGTGAAACCCCATCTCTTCTAAAAATACAAAAATTAGCTGGGTGTGGTGGCACACGACTGTGGTCCTGGCTATTCAGGAGGCTGAGGCAAGAGGATCACTTGAAACTGGGAGGCAGAGGTTGAAGTGAGCCGAGATTGTGCCACTGTACCCCAGGTTAGAGATGGAAAGTGGGGAGTCCCAGATGAATTCATCCAGCCTGGGTGACAGAGTGAAACCCTGTCTCAAAAAAGTAAATAAACAAACAAATATAAATAGAATGGAAAGAGACAAAACTGACTCCTGGGTTTCTCAAGTCGGTGGCCTGAGTGAACAATGGACATAGCGAATCTGATGCAGACATGGTGAGTTGTAGTACATTTGAGAAATCCAAATAGTGATATGAATATTAATGATAGTAAAAAGAGTTAACGAGAATTTGGGCTCTTACTGTTTTATAAGTTTTCTATGTATTAACTCACTTAGCCCTCAGAACAACCATGTTAGGTAGCTATTAAAACTATTAACCCACACCTAACACATGGTGCAACTGTGGCCCAGAGCAGTTAACACCAAATGCTTAGTAAAGGATGGTACTAGGATGTGAATACAGACAGAGCAGCTCCAGGATCCACATCCTCAACCACGATGCTCTGTATCCCCCTGGGTGTGTTGGTGACCCTGAATTTAGGAGTTCGAGGGAGGGATCAGAGATGGTGACATAAACATGAGAACCACGTCACAGAAATAAAGGCTGTCACTTCAAGAGTAGACAGTTCCTTCAGGAAGAATAGGTAGGCTCTTCAGGATGTTATTAGCACATTTGTTTATTAATATACGTCCCTCATAGAGGACAGTGACCTTGTTTGTCTTGCTGACTGCTGTATTTCCAGTACCTAGTATGTCGTGGATGTTTGATAAATATATGTTGAATTAAGGGAATGAAATCCCAGAGAACACCATTATCTGAGGGAAGAACTCAGTACTTAAGAACCCACAACAGGAAACAAAGAAGAACTATTGAAAAGGATAGGAGATGAATCCAAAGATTCAGTGTCATAGTTGATAAGAACATTTTTTTTTAATTTTTAAAAATGGAGGACGATTTCAAGAAGAGAGTAACATGGGCCATCCAACAGGAAGTCTCATAAGATGAGAGTTGAAGAGTCCACTTTTCTGTCTCGCCCTGTCACCCAGGTTGGAGTACAGTGGCACGATCTCGCGTCACTGCAACCTCCGCCTCCTGGGTTCAAGTGATTCTCCTGCCTCAGCTTCCCAAGTAGCTGGGATTATAGGCGCACATCAGCACCACACCCAGCTAATTTTTATATTTTTAGTAGAGACAGGGTTTTGCCACATTGGCCAGGCTGGTCTCGAACTCCTGGTCTCAAGTGATCTGCTCGCCTTGGCCTCCCAAAGTGTTGGGATTATAGGCGTGAGCCACCACACCCTGCCGTTTGCCAATTTATTAAAAGTATGTAGGAAAGTTTTCTGTGTTTCTAAGAGGCTGTTCTTAAAGTGGAGCAGGGGTTAGAGATGGAAAGTGGGGAGTCCCAGATGAATTCATCAATCAAGCCGATTGATCATGATGTCATGATTATCAGTGTTGCTTACCAAGCTCAAGAGGGAAGGTGGAGCCCAGAAGGGAAAGTGAATTTTTAAAGACTTCTTATTTGTGTGTTGTTACCCTTTGCTCACAGTTCACTTTCTTTTCTTCTTCCTGACGTTAAACATTTGTCTTCACTCAGTTTTTAGCAATTCAATAGATTTCATTTGCTGATTCAAATGACCTTTTTTATTTGTAAGTTAATAAAAAGATAATACAACCAGTAAGTAGCCTATGCCTGAACATTTAGATGAAAAGGCAGTGTAATTTTTCTATTGTTGATACATTATATTAGTACAAATACAGATAATATAATAGTGAATACATCAAAGTCTATTTACCTAAAAAAACCCTACCTTAATTTTTATAGGAGAGATAGCTTCAATTTCTCCGTCTCAAATAATTTTAGTTTTTTTTTTTTTCACAGCATGCAATACACTTGAAGAAATTTTTACAGAATGCCACAATTTGATAAGCACTAACAGGAACACTTCAGATGCTTTTTTCTAGAGTTATTTTTATGACTCAGAAAAACAAAGATTCTATATATTAAAAAGTTCTTAGGTTAAAATGACAGGAAGAGCTGTGTCAGAAACGTGGAGTAATTTATAAGAGCAGCTCATCAATATTCACTGAGGTTACTCAAGCTTCGTGCAAAAGAATGCTGAAAACCAGCCACTTTTTGTCCTGTTCCTGGTTTCATTTTCTCCATGGGAATCACGGACTCACAGGAAGCCTTTTCTAAAATTCTGTGCTGGATAATTCAGAACCAACAGAGGCTTTGCATTACTAAACAGTTAATGTGTTCAAAACTAATGTTTAGGTGAGTGACAGTTTTTAAATCCAATACCATTAGAAAACCACAGGTTTTAAGAAACTTTTATTTTCCATTTATATTGAGGTACAATCGACATATAGTAAAATTCACCCTTCTAAGCACACAGTTCTTAGAATTTTGAAATACAGTCGTGTAACCACCATCACAATCAAGATACACAACAGTGCCATCAGCCCCCAAGATTCCCCCATGCCTCTTTTGTAACCAGTCCCTCTTCAAACCCCGGCCCTTGGCAACCACTGATCTGTTTTCCTTCCCACAGTTTGGCTCTTGTAAGAATATCATATAAACTGAGTCACGGAGTACGTAGCCCTTGGTATCCTGCTTCTTTCAGCTAGCATAATTCATGTGAGACCCATCCATGCAGTTGCACGAAACAGTAGTTTGTTTCTTTTTATTGTTGAGTAAGTATTTTATTGTATGGAATGTACCAGTTTTTTATCCATTCTCCAGTTGAGAAACATTTGCGTAGTTTTTAGTTCCTGGTGATGACAGATAAAGCTGCTGCAAACATTCATGTGCATGTTTTTGTGAGGATGTAGTTTTCATTTCACAGTGAGATTGCTGGGTCATGTAGTAAGTACATGTTTAACTTCATAAGAATTTGTCAAACTGTTTTCCAGGATGTCTGCACCATTTCCATTTCCACCAGCAGGTATATGTGAGTTTAAGTTGCTTGGTATACTTGCTGGAACTTAGTCTTTTAATTTTTTTATGTTTTGAATATTTTAGTTATTCTAATAGCTGTGCATTGGTGCCACATTGTGGGTTTAATTTGCATTTCTTTAATGACTAATTTTGTTGAAGGTATTTATACACTGACTTGCTGTCTATGTGGGATGTGTCTGTTCACATAGTTGGCATAGTTCTATTGGATTGTCTCTTTTCCTGTTAAATTTTGAGGGTTTCATTGAGTTTGAGAATCTTACGTATTCTGGATACAAACCCTTGACTAGAGATGTGACTTACAAATATTGCTGCTCAACCTTTGGCTTTTATTTTCATTTTCTTAGCAATTTATTCCAACACACAGTTCTTAATTTTGATAAAATTCAATTTATCCATCCTTCCCCTTATAGATCATGTTTTGAAAATTTTAGCTAAGGAATCTTTGCCTAAGCCATGATCACAAATATTTTTCTCTTTGTTTTCTTCTGGAAATTATATAGTTTTAGTACTTGTATTTAAGTCTATGGTTCATTTTGAATTGATTTTTGCATAAAGTATGAATCTAGATCATTTTCTTGCATATGTATATTCAATCGTTCTAGTACCACTTGTTGAAAATCAGCTGACTTTGCACCTTTGTTAAAAATCAATTGGCCATGTATGTGTGGGTCTATTTCTGGACTCTATTTGCTTTCATTGGTCCATATGCCTGTTCTTTCTATAGTATGACACTGTCTAAACTTACTATAGTACATCAGAAAATCACGTAGTATGAGTCCTCTGCCTTTCTTCCTCTATTTCAAAATTGTTGTAGCTGTTCTAATTCTTTGGTCTTTCTAAATAAATGTTAGAATCCATTTGTCAATTTCTATGAAAGTCCTGAAGGGATTTCAGTTGGAATTGCATTGAACCCATTGATCAGTTTGAGGGTAAGTAACATTATAACAATATGGTATTTTCTAAATGACAAATATCTCCATTTTAAAGTCTTTTAAAAATTAATTTGATGAGTGCTTTGTGGTCTTTAACATACTTTGTAAGATTAATACCTAAATATTTCATAGTTTTGATATTATTGTAAATAATACTGTCTTTTTAATTTCTAATTGTTCATGCTGTTGGATAGGAATATTGATTTTTGTCTGTAGAAACACTGTATACAGAAAACATTTCCACATATAGAAACATTAATTTTTGTATACTGATCTTATATCATAAAACTGTTCTAAACATACTTAGTTTCAGTAACTTTTTAATAGATTCTTTGGGAATTTTTACACAATCATGTCATCTGCAAATAGAGAGTTTTATTTCATCCTTTCCAAGTCTATGCCTTCTATTTCTTTTTCTTGCCTTACTGCACTAGCTATGACTTCCAGTACAATGTGCAATAGGATTAGTGAGAATATTGTTGCTGACTTTAAGGGGAAACCATTTAGTCTTTTCCTATTAAATATAATGCTAACTGTAGGCTTTCTGCAGACACTCTTTATCAGGTCAACAAAGATTCCTTTTAACCCTAGTTTTCTGAGAATACCAAAAATGAATGTTGAATTTTGCCGGAGTCTTTATTTGAACTCAATGTGATAATTTTTCGGTTTTGCTTCTTTAGTCTTTTGATACAGCATTTTACATTGATTGATTGTTCAATACTGAACTAGCCTTTCATTCCTGAGATAAACTCTACTTGATCATATTTTTTTATACGTTGTTGCATTTAATTTGCTAGCATGTTATTGAGAACTTCCCATCTATGTTTATGAAAGATACTCATCTTTCTTATAATGTGTTTGTCTCATTTTGGTATTTGGGAAATGCTGGCATAAGATGAGTTGAAAAGTGTTTTACTTTTTTAAAAAAAATATTCTGGAAGAGTTTGTGGAGAATTGTTACTGTTTCTTTCTTAAATATTTAGAATTCACCAGTGAAACCATCTGAACCTGGAGTATTTATTAATAGGAAGTATTTACTACATATTCAGTTCCTTCA
Organism: Macaca nemestrina; assembly: GCF_043159975.1. NCBI lineage: Eukaryota > Metazoa > Chordata > Mammalia > Primates > Cercopithecidae > Macaca > Macaca nemestrina. Next base: position 7,019,865 of record NC_092125.1, on the reverse strand, counting down.
GAAGACTTAAATTTTACACACACACACATACACACACAGATTTAGTAGTTGATGTCTGAAAAAATTTATCTGTTTCATCTAAATCATCAAAGTTATGGCCATATAGTTATTCATGGTTTCTCCTCTTATTTTTTCAATGTCCTTAGGGTCTGTAGTGATGTCCCTTCTTGTATTCCTGATGTTTGTGATGTATGTCTTCTCTCTTTTTCTTTGGTCAGTCTGGCTATATGTTTGTAACAGTGTTAATTTGTTCAAGAACTAGATTTTTATTTTATTATTTGGACCTTCTTCCTAACAAAAGCATCTCGTGTTATAAACTTCTTTCAAGGTGCTGCTTCAGTTGCAACCAAAATTTTTGATAGGCTCTATTTTTCTTTTCACTCAAATCAAAATATTCAATTTCCCTAAAATTTCCTCTTCACACAATGAATATATGGGATATTTTTCCAGATTTTAAAAATTGGTTTCTAGTTTATTCATAAATTCATAGATTATATTCATAAGTACTTTTTATAATTTCAATTTTTGAAATGTGTAACATTTTATGACCAACAATATTGGCTCTCTTGAGACATGTTCCATATGCACTTAAATATAATAACTGTTGTACTGTTTTGGGATACAGTGTTCTATAAACATTGGTTAGGTCAAGTTGTTGACAGTGTTTTCAAGTTTTCTATATCCTTACTGATTTTCTCTCTACTTGCTATCAATTACTATAAACTGAATGGTGAAGTCTTCAGTTATAATTGTGGGTTTATTTCTCCCTATACTATTATTAGTTTTTGCTCTATATATTTTAAAGCTCTCTTGTTAGATGCATATACATTTAGTAGTATTATGGATTCTGGGAGAAATGACCCTTTTATCATCACGTAATGTTGCTCTTTATTCCTGGTAATAGTCACTTTTCTGATGTCTATTTTGATACTGTTACAGCTATTCCAACTTTCTTTCAACAAGTGGTAGCATGATAAATTTTTAGAATCTTTTCATTTTTAGCCTATTTGCATATTTATATTTAAAGTGGCTTTTTTGTGGACCATGCATAGTTGGGCCTCGCTTTTTTATCCAATCTCTCAATCTTTTTATTTTATGTGGTATGTTTACACCAATTATGTTTAATGTATTAATGACATGATTAGATTAAAATGTACCATTTGAGGACTCTCTTCCATTTTTCCTCATCTATTTGTTGTTTCTTTTTAAGGTTTTTCTCCCTTCATTTAGATTTAGTATATTATTCATTATTCCATATCTATCCCTATCCTCAGCTCATTCTTTATGCATTATATAAAATTTTTAGTGGTGTGAGTTGTTGCCCTAGACTTTACAATATAGATTTTTAAATAATCAGAGTTCCTTCAAATAACACATACCACTTTATATATAATATAAGGACCTCACAACAATATGCTTTCAATTCCTCCCTCCCATCCTTGGTATTATTGTCATATTTTACTTTTATGTATGCTAAAACATACAATATATTCTTATGTTTTCCTATAGACATCAGTTATCTTTTATAACAATTAAAATAAAAATATTTACTTTCATTTATTCTGTTTCCAGCGCTCTTCATTTTAACATTCAAGCTTCTTTCTGTGATCATATTCTTTATGCCTAAGGAACTTCCTTTAACATCTTATATAGTGCAGTTCTGTTGGTAATACATTGTCTCAATTTTTCTTAGAGAAAATTTTTGTTTCTCCCTCATAACTTTTTTTCTAATTTTGGAAGAGATTTTCACCAATGGTAAAATTTGGGGTGGACAAGGAGTTTTCCCCCAGCACTCTAAAGATGTTGCTTCATTGTTTTCTGGTTTGCAGAGTGTCCCAAACGTAGGCTCCTCTAACTCTTGTCAATGTTCCTATATTAATATATTTTTTTCAGTTTTCCTCGTTGTCTTTGGATCTTTGGTTTTCAGCAGTTTGAATATGCCTAGTATTTGTTTGCTTACTTGTTTGCTTTTATGTATTCTAATGCTTGATGGTTTCTGAGCTTCTTGGATCTATGGTTTGGTGTCCATCATTAATTTTTTGGAACATTTTTGGCTATTCAGACATTTCTTCTAAGTTACATAAATTACTCAGGTATACCAATTTTAATATTTTTTACATGGTCTTTCAGCTTTGAATTCTGTTCTTCTATTTTTTCTTTTTCTTTTCAAGTTAAATATTTTGAGATAATTTTAGACTCACAGGAAGCTGTAAGAAACAGCACAGAGAGATTCCTTGTACTTTTTACCCAGTTTCTCCCAGTGGTAACAACTTGAAAATCTATAGTATAAAATCCACACCTAGAATATTGATGTTCACACATTCAATATGTAGAACCTTTTGTTTTTCAGTGCTGCAAAGGTACAAAAATGTATTATCATGCAGTTCGTAGTTCAAAAGTTCGAGACTCATCTCCCTGGGATAAAATCAAGGTGTCAGCAGAATGGAATTCATTTCTGGAGGCTCTAGGAGATAATCCGTTTTCTTGCCATTTCTGACTTCTAGAGGCTGCTCACCTTCCTTGTCTCATGGCCTCTTCCTCCATCTTCAAAGTCAGCAGTAATGGGTTTAGTTCTCATGCTGCCGTTTGTCTGGTCCTTTTTATCTAATTCCCTCTCCCAGTTTTAAGAACCCCTGTGATTCCATTGGACCCATCTGGATAATTAGGATAATGTCCCTATTTTTTTTCTCATTATACTTTAACTTCTGGGGTACATGTACAGAATGTGCAGTATTGTTACATAGGTATACATGTGCCATGGTGGTTTGCTGCAGCCATCAACCTGACACCTACATTAGGCATTTCTCCTAATGCTATCCCTCCCCTAGCCCCCCACCCCTTGACAGGCCCCAGTGTGTGATGTTCCACTCCCTGTGTCCATATGTTCTCATTGTTCAACTCCCAGTTATGAGTGAGAACATGCGGTGTTTGGTTTTCTGTTCTTGTGTTTGTTGAGAATGGTGGTTTCCAGTTTCATCCATGTCCCTGCAAACGACATGAACTCATCCTTTTTCTGTGTCTGCATAGAATTCCGTGGTATATGTGTGCCACATTTTCTTTATTCAGTCTATCATTGATGGACACTTGGGTTGGTTCCAAGTCTTTGCTATTGTGAATAGTGCCACAATAAACATACATATGTATATGTCTTTATAGTAGAATGATTTATAATCCTTTGGGTATATACCCAGTAATGGGCTGGCTGGGTCAAATGGTATTTCTGGTTCTGGATCCTTGAGGAATCGCCACACTGTCGTCCACAATGGTTGAACTACTTTACACTCCCACCAACTGTGTAAAAGTGTTCCTATTTCTCCACATCCTCTCCAGCATCTGTTGTTTCCCGACTTTTTAATGATCGCCATTCTAACTGGCATGAGATGGTATCTCATTGTGGTTTTGATTTGTATGTCTCTAATGACCAGAGATGATGAGCATTTATTCATATGGTTGTTGGCTGCATAGATGTCTTCTTTTGAGAAGTGTCTGTTCATATCCTTTGTCTACTTTTTGATGTTTTTTTTTTCTTGTAAATATGTTTAAGTTCTTTGTAGATTCTGGATATTAGCCCTTCATCAGGTGGATAGATTGCAAAATTTTCTCCCACTCTGTAGGTTGCCTGTTCACTCTGATGATAGTTTCTTTTGCTGTGCAGGAGCTCTTCAGTTTAATTAGATCCCACTTGTCAATTTTGGCTTTTGTTTCCATTGCTTTTGGTATTTTAGACATAAAGTCTTTGCCCGTGCCTATGTCCTAAATGGTATTGCCTAGGTTTTCTTCTAGGGTTTTTATGGTTTTAGGTCTGATGTTTAACTCTTTAATCCATCTGGAGTTAATTTCTGTATAAGGTGTAAGGAAGGGGTCCAGTTTCAGTTTTCTGCATATATGGCTAGCCGGTTTTCCCAACACCATTTATTAAATAGGGAATCCTTTCCCCATTGCTTCTTTGGGTCAGGTTTGTCAAAGACCAGATGGTTGTAGATGTGTGGTGTTTTTCTGAGGCCTCTGTTCAGTCCCATTGTTCTATATCTCTGTTTTTGTACCAGTACCGTGCTGTTTTGGTTACTGTACCCTTGTAGTATAGTTTGAAGTCAGGTAGCATGATGCCTTCAGCTTTATTCTTTTTGCTTAGGGTTGTCTCAGCTATGCAGGCTCTTTTTTGGTTCTATATGAACTTTAAAGTAGTTTTTTCCAATTCTGTGAAGAAAATCAAGATTGATGGGGATAGCATTGAATCTATACATTACTTTGGGCAGTATGGTCATTTTCATGATATTGATTCTTCCTATCCATGAGCATGGAATGTTTTTCCATTTGTGTGTGTCCTCTCTTATTTCCTTGAGCAGTGATTTGTAGTTCTCCTTGAAGAGGTCCTTCACATCCCTTGTAAGTTGGATTCCCAGGTATTTAATTCTCTTTGTAGCAATTGTGAATGGGAGTTCACTCATGATTTGGCTGTTTGTCTGTTACTGGTGTATAGGAATGCTTGTGATTTTTGCACATTGATTTTCTATCCTGAGACTTTGCAGTAGTTATCAGCTTAAGGAGATTTTGGGCTGAGAAAATGGGGTTTTCCAAAGATACAATCATGTCATCTGTAAACAGAGACAATTTGACTTCCTCTCTTCCTATTTGAATACCCTTATTTCTTTTCTTGCCTGATTGCCCTGGCCAGGACTTCCAATACCATGTTGAATAGGAGTAGTGAGTGAGGGCATTCTTGTATTGTGCCAGTTTTCAAAGGAAATGCTTCCAGTTTTTGCCCATTCAGAATGATATTGGCTGTGGGTTTGTCATAAATAGCTCTTCTTATTTTGAGATACTTTCCATCAATACCTAGTTTATTTAGAGTTTGTTAGCATGAAGCAGTGTTAAATTTTGTCAAAGGCCTTTTCTGCATCTATTGAGATAATCATGTGGTTTCTGTCATCTATTCTGTTTATGTGGTGGATTACATTGATTGATTCGTGTATGTTGAACCAGACTTGCATCTCAGGGATGAAGCCGACTTGATCACAGTGGATAAGCTTTTTGATGTGCTGTTGGATTCGGTTTGCTAGTAATCTATTGAGGATTTTCACCTCGATGTTCATCAGGCATATTGGCCTGAAATTTTCCTTTTTTTGTTTTGTCTATGCCAGGTTTTCATACGAGGATGATGCTGGCCTCATAAAATGAGTTAGGGAGGATTCCCTCTTTTTCTACTGTTTGGAATAGTTTCAGAAGGAATGGTACCAGCAACTCTTTGTACGTCTGGTAGAATTTGGCTGTGAATCCATCTGGTCATGGACATTTTTTGGTTGGGTAGGCTATTAATTTTTGCCTCAATTTCAGAACTCGTTATTGGTCTATTCAGGGATTTGACTTCTTCCTAGTTTAGCCTTGGGAGGGTGTATGTGTCCAGCAATTTATCCATTTCTTCTACATTTTCTACTTTATTTGTGTAGAGGTGTTTATAGTATTCTCTGATGGTAACTTGTATTTGTGAGATCTGTGGTGATATCTCCTATATCATTTTTTTTGTGTCTATTTGACTCTTCCCTTTCTTCTTTATTAGTCTGGCTAGTGGTCTATCTATTTTGTTGGTCTTTTCAAACCAACTCCTGGATTCACTGATTTTTTGATGAGTTTTTCATGTCTCCATCTCCTTCAGTTCTGCTCTGATCATAGTTATTTATTATCTTCTGCTAGCTTTTGAATTTGTTTGCTCTTGCTTCTCCAGTTCTTTTAATTGTGATGTTAGGGTGTCGATTTTAGATACTTCCTGCTTTTTCCTGTGGGCATTTAGTGCTATAAATTTTTCTCTCCATGCTGCTTTCAATGTGTCCCAGAGATTCTGGTACCTTGTGTCTTTGTTCTTATTGGTTTCCAAGACCATCTTTATTTCTGCCTTCATTTTGTTATGTACCCAGTAGTCATTCAGGAGCAGGTTGTTCAGTTTCTATGTAGTTGTGTGGTTTTGAGTGAATTTCTTAATCCTGAGTTCTAATTTGATTGCACTGTTGTCTGAGAGACTGTTATGATTTCCATTCTTTTTCATTTGCTGAGGAGTGTTTTCCTTCTGTTTATGTGGTCAATTTTAGAATAAGTGCGATGAGGTGCTGAGAAGAATGTATATTCTGTTGATTGGGGGTGGAGAGTTCTGTAGATGTCTAAGTCTGCTTGGTCCAGAACTGAGTTCAAGTTCTGAATATCCTTGTTAATTTTGTCTCGTTGATCTAATTTTGACAGTGGGATGTTAAAGTCTCCCACTATTATTGTGTAGGAGTCTAAGTCTCTCTGTAGGTCTCTAAGAACTTGCTTTATGAATCTGAGTCCTCTTGTATTGGTTGCATATATATTTAGGGTAGTTAGCTCTTCTTGTTGCATTGATCCCTTTACCATTATGTAATGCCCTTTGTCTTTTTTGATCTTTGTTGGTTTAAAGTCTGTTTTACTAGAGATTAGGATTGCAACTCCTGCTTTTTTTTTTTTGCTTTCCATTTACTTGGTAAATATTCCTCCATCTTTTTATTTTGAGCCTATGTGTGTCTTTTCACATGAGATGGGTCTCCTGAATACAGCATGCTGATGGGTCTTGACTCTTTATCCAATTTGCCAGTCTGTGTCTTTTAATTGGGCATTTAGCCCATTTACATTTAAGGTTAATATGTTATGTTTAGTTTGATCTTGTCATTATGATGCTAGCTGGTTAGTTTGTTCATTAGTTGATGCAATGTCTTCATAGTGGTGATGGTCTTTACAATTTGGTATGTTTTTGCAGTGACTGGTACTGGGTGTTCCTTTCCTTGTTTAGTGCTTCTTGCAGGAGCTCCTGTAAGGCAGGCCTGGTGGTGACAAAATCTCTCAGCATTTGCTTGTCTGTAAAGGATTTTATTTCTCCTTTGCTTATGAAGCTTAGTTTGGCTAGATATGAAATTCTGGGTTGAAAATTATTTTCTTTAAGAATGTTGAATATTAGTCCCTACTCTCTTCTGGTTTGTAGGGTTTCTGCAGAGAGATCTGCTGTTAGTCTATGGGCTTCCCTTTGTGGGTAACCCAACCTTTCTCTCTGGCTGCCCTTAACATTTTTTCTTTCATTTCAACCTTGGTTGAATGTGACAATTATGTGTCTTGTGTTCGCTCTGCTTGAGGAGTATCTTTGTGGTATTCTCTGTATTTCCTGAATTTGAATGTTGGCCTGTCTTGCTAGGCTGGGGAAGTTCTCCTGGATGATATCCTGAAGAGTGTTTTCCAACTTGGTTCCATTCTCCCCATCACTTTCAGGCACACCAAACAAACGTCAATTTGGTCTTTTCACATAGTTCCATATTTCTTGCAGGCTTTGTTCAATCCTTTTCATTCTTTTTTCTCTAATATTTATTTCATTAAGTTGATCTTCAATCTCTGATCTCCTTTCTTCCACTGGATTGATTCGGCTATTGATACTGTGTATCCTTCAGAAAGTTCTCGTGCTATGTTTTTCAGCTCCGTCAGGTCATTTATGTTCTCTAAACTGGATATTCTAGTTAGCAATTCGTCTAACCTTTTTTCAAGGTTCTTAGCTTCATTAGAACATGCTCCTGTAGCTCGGAGGAGTTTGTTATTACCCACCTTCTGAAGCCTACTTATGTCAGTTCATCAAGCTCATTCTCTGTCCAGTTTTGCTCCCTTGCTGTTGAGGAGTTGTGATCCTTTGGAGGAGAAGAGGCGAGAAGAGGCATTCTGGTTTTTGGAATTCTCAGCCTTTTTGGACTGATTTCTTCCCAACTTGGTGGATTTATCTAAATTTGGTCTTTGATGTTGGTGACCTTTGGATGGGGTCTCTGAGTGGATGTGCTATTCCTTTCTGTTTTTTAGTTTTCCTTCTAACAGGCCCCCCTGCTGCAGGTCTGCTGGAGTTTGCTGGAGGTCCACACCAGACCCTGTTTGCCTGGGTATCACTAGCAGAGGCTGCAGAACAGCGAAGATTGCTGCCTGTTCTTTCCTCTGGAAGCTTCATCCCTAAAGGCTACCTGCCAGCCAGAGCTCTCCTGGATGAGGTGTCTGTCGGCCCCTCCTGGGAGGTGTCTCCCAGTCAGGATACACGGGGGTCAGGGACCTACTTGAGGAGGCAGTCTGACCCTTAGCAGAGCTCCAACGCTGTGCTGGGGGATCCGCTGCTCTCTTCAGAGCTGTCAGGCAGGGAGGTTTAAGTCTGCTGAAGCTGCGACCGCAGCTGCCCCTTCCCCCAGGTACCCTGTCCCAGGGAGATGGGGGTTTTATCTATAAGTTTCTGACTGGGGCTGCTGCCTTTTTTTCAGAGATACCCTTCCCGGAGGAGAAATCTGGCAGTCTGGCCACAGCGGCCTTCCTGAGCTCTGGTGGGCTCCGCCTGGTTGGAACTTCGGACAGGACAGCTTTGTTTGTTTACACTGTGAGGGTAAAACCACCTACTCAAGCCTCAGCAATGGGGGACGCCCCTTCCCCCTCCAAGCTCAAGCATCCCAGGTGGATCTCAGCCTCCTGGCGTGCCGGAAGTGAGAATTTCAAGGCATTGGATCTTAGTTTACTTGGTGTTGTTGTGTGGGACCTGCTGAGCCAGACCACTTGGCTCCTTGGCTTCAACCCGCCTTCCAGGGGAGTGAACGGTTCTGTCTCGCTGGCCTTCCAGGTGCCACTGGGGTATGGAAAAAAAGTCTCCTGCAGCTAGTTCAGTGTCTGCTGGAATGGCTGCCCAGGTTTCTGCATGAAACCCAGGGCCCTGGTGGGGTAGGCACCAGAGGGAATCTCCTGGTCTGCGGGCTGCGAAGACCATGGGAAATGCACAGTATCTGGGCCAGAGTGCATGGTTCCTCAGGCTCAGTCCCCCACAGCTTCCCTTGGGTAGAGGAGAAAATTCCCCAACCTCTTGCACTTCCCGGGTGAGACAATGCCCCACCCTGCTTCTGCTCGCCCTCTGTGGGCCGCACCCACTGTCCAAGCAGTCCCAATGAGATGAACTGGGTACCTCAGTTGGAAATGCGGAAATCACCTGCTTTCTGTGTCAATCTCACTGGGAGCTGCAGACCAGAGCAGTTCCTATTCAACTGTCTTGCCACCAAGCTCCTATTTTTGCTTTGTCCTTTCAGTTTGAGTCATTTCTATTGACCTACCTTCAAGGTTTTTGATTCTTCCCTCAGCTGTGCCCACTCTACTGATAAACCTATTGTGAAAAAATCTTTTCTTTTTCATTTGTTGCATTTCCATTTAATCCTTTCTCATATGTTCTACATCTCTACTAAAATTAAGCATCAGTTTTAGCATGTTATCCACCTCGGCTATTAAAATCTTTAATATATTGTAGTTAAACTTTCTTGGATGCTAGCTTCAATATCTGTTTAATATTTGAGTCTAGATGTGCTAACTGCTTTGTGTTTTTCTTAATATATTGATATGCCCCATAACTTTTTAAAGGAAAGATGGACATCTTGTGTATAAGACAGTATAGACGAAGGTTTTTACGCTTGATAATAAGAATTTATTTCTTCTAGGTGTTGGATATGGAAAGGTAAAGGTCATCTAGTTAAGATTTCAGTTGGGTTTGGGATTTGTTGCTGCTATGCTTACCGTTAGTAAACCAAGGATTTTAAATTACCCTAGTGTTGACTTTGTGTTTAGGATGAGACATGGTTTGCAAGGTGGATGTTGTCAGTGTCTGCTCCACCCTCAGGTTAGGTCTCCCCTTTGCACTGCACCTCAATGGTGGTCTAGTAATGTGTTTGCTCCTTTTCTGGCAAGAAAATGCTATGGATTTGTTATAGAAAAATCTTTGTTTTTCTGATTAAGCTTTGATGTTAGGCAGCCACTGTGTTTATGGTTCTCCGAGGTGGGACTTTCTCCGTGATCCTGCCCCAGACCTCCACCTGTAATTAGGTCTGTGATCACTGGGTATATCTGTCCCTACCCTCCAGGGTTGGAGGGCTTTCCGTGTCCTGCCCCAAGCTTCAATGGGTTTCTACCAGCAGCTTAATGTCAACAGACTTTGTTGTTCTTTACAGTGAAGAAAAGTCCAAGTAGGATTTCATGCCTTTTCTGCAGCAGCTGCTATCCTTCAACCCCAAGTTTATGCAATGGAGATGGCTTTTGTAGAAATCTTACCAATTATTTTTGTGACAACTTGGTGAGGTCCATGGAGAAAACTCTAAGATTGGGTGCTATTTCTCCTTATGTCTATATTCCAGAGAGGCTGCATATTCTCTTGGCAGACAACACTTGCTTTTAGCAATTCATTAAAAATATTAGCTGAATTCCTTTTTTTTTTTTTTTTTTTTTTTTGAGATAGGGTCTTGCTTTGTCACCCAGGCAGTGACACAATCATGGTTCACTGTAGCCTCAACCTCCTGGGCTCAAGCAATACTCTTGCCTCAGCCTCCCAAGTAGCAAGGACCACAGGCATGTGCCACCACATCTGGCTAATTTTTGTCTATTTTTTATTTTATTTTTTTATTATTTTATTTATTTATTTATTTTTTAAATTTATTTATTATTACTATACTTTAAGTTGTAGGGTACATGTGCACAACGTGCAGGTTTGTTACATATGTATACTTGTGCCTTGTTGGTGTGCTGCACCCATCAACTCGTCATTTACATCAGGTATAACTCCCAATGCAATCCCTCCCCCCTCCCCCCTCCCCATGATAGGCCCCGGTGTGTGATGTTCCCCTTCCCGAGTCCAAGTGATCTCATTGTTCAGTTCCCACCTATGAGTGAGAACATGCGGTGTTTGGTTTTCTGTTCTTGTGATAGTTTGCTAAGAATGATGGTTTCCAGCTGCATCCATGTCCCTACAAAGGACACAAACTCATCCTTTTTTATGGCTGCATAGTATTCCATGGTGTATATGTGCCACATTTTCTTAATCCAATCTGTCACTGATGGACATTTGGGTTGATTCCAAGTCTTTGCTATTGTGAATAGTGCCGCAATAAACATACGTGTGCATGTGTCTTTATAGCAGCATGATTTATAATCCTTTGGGTATATAGCCAGTAATGGGATGGCTGGGTCATATGGTACATCTAGTTCTAGATCCTTGAGGAATCGCCATACTGTTTTCCATAATGGTTGAACTAGTTTACAATCCCACCAACAGTGTAAAAGTGTTCCTATTTCTCCACATCCTCTCCAGCACCTGTTGTTTCCTGACTTTTTAATGATCACCATTCTAACTGGTGTGAGATGGTATCTCATTGTGGTTTTGATTTGCATTTCTCTGATGGCCAGTGATGATGAGCATTTTTTCATGTGTCTGTTGGCTGTATGAATGTCTTCTTTTGAGAAATGTCTGTTCATATCCTTTGCCCACTTTTTGATGGGGTTGTTTGTTTTTTTCTTGTAAATTTGTTTGAGTTCTTTGTAGGTTCTGGATATTAGCCCTTTGTCAGATGAGTAGCTTGCAAAAATTTTCTTCCATTCTGTAGGTTGCCTGTTCACTCTGATGGTAGTTTCTTTTGCTGTGCAGAAGCTCTTTAGTTTAATTAGATCCCATTTGTCAATTTTGGCTTTTGCTGCTGTTGCTTTTGGTGTTTTAGACATGAAGTCTTTGCCCATGCCTATGTCCTGAATGGTACTACCTAGGTTTTCCTCTAGGATTTTTATGGTATTAGGTCTAACATTTAAGTCTCTAATCCATCTTGAATTAATTTTCGTATAAGGAGTAAGGAAAGGATCCAGTTTCAGCTTTCTACTTATGGCTAGCCAATTTTCCCAGCACCATTTATTAAATAGGGAATCCTTTCCCCATTTCTTGTTTCTCTCAGGTTTGTCAAAGATCAGATGGCTGTAGATGTGTGGTATTATTTCTGAGGACTCTGTTCTGTTCCATTGGTCTATATCTCTGTTTTGGTACCAGTACCATGCTGTTTTGGTTACTGTAGCCTTATAGTATAGTTTGAAGTCAGGTAGAGTGATGCCTCCAGCTTTGTTCTTTTGACTTAGGATTGTCTTGGAGATGCGGGCTCTTTTTTGGTTCCATATGAACTTTAAAGCAGTTTTTTCCAATTCTGCGAAGAAACTCGTTGGTAGCTTAATGGGAATGGCATTGAATCTATAAATAACCTTGGGCAGTATGGCCATTTTCACGATATTGATTCTTCCTATCCATGAGCATGGTATGTTCTTCCATTTGTTTGTGTCCTCTTTGATTTCACTGAGCAGTGGTTTGTAGTTCTCCTTGAAGAGGTCCTTCACATCCCTTGTAAGTTGGATTCCTAGGTATTTTATTCTCTTTGAAGCAATTGTGAATGGAAGTTCATTCCTGATTTGGCTCTCTGTTTGTCTGTTACTGGTGTATAAGAATGCTTGTGATTTTTGCACATTAATTTTGTATCCTGAGACTTTGCTGAAGTTGCTTATCAGCTTAAGGAGATTTTGGGCTGAGACAATGGGGTTTTCTAAATATACAATCATGTCATCTGCAAACAGGGACAATTTGACTTCTTCTTTTCCTAACTGAATACCCTTGATTTCTTTCTCTTGCCTAATTGCCCTAGCCAGAACTTCCAACACTATGTTGAATAGGAGTGGTGAGAGAGGGCATCCCTGTCTTGTGCCAGTTTTCAAAGGGAATTTTTCCAGTTTTTGCCCATTCAGTATGATATTGGCTGTGGGTTTGTCATAGATAGCTCTTATTATTTTGAGGTACGTTCCATCAATACCGAATTTATTGAGCGTTTTTAGCATGAAGGGCTGTTGAATTTTGTCAAAAGCCTTTTCTGCATCTATTGAGATAATCATGTGGTTCTTGTCTTTGGTTCTGTTTATATGCTGGATTATGTTTATTGATTTGCGAATGTTGAACCAGCCTTGCATCCCAGGGATGAAGCCCACTTGATCGTGGTGGATAAGCTTTTTGATGTGTTGCTGAATCCGGTTTGCCAGTATTTTATTGAGGATTTTTGCATCGATGTTCATCAGGGATATTGGTCTAAAATTCTCTTTTTTTGTTGTGTCTCTGCCAGGCTTTGGTATCAGGATGATGTTGGCCTCATAAAATGAGTTAGGGAGGATTCCCTCTTTTTCTATTGATTGGAATAGTTTCAGAAGGAATGGTACCAACTCCTCCTTGTACCTCTGGTAGAATTCAGCTGTGAATCCATCTGGTCCTGGACTTTTTTTGGTTGGTAGGCTATTAATTATTGCCTCAATTTCAGAGCCTGCTATTGGTCTATTCAGGGATTCAACTTCTTCCTGGTTTAGTCTTGGAAGAGTGTAAGTGTCCAGGAAATTACCCATTTCTTCTAGATTTTCCAGTTTATTCGCGTAGAGGTGTTTATAGTATTCTCTGATGGTAGTTTGTATTTCTGTGGGGTTGGTGGTGATATCCCCTTTATCATTTTTAATTGCGTCGATTTGATTCTTCTCTCTTTTCTTCTTTATTAGTCTTGCTAGTGGTCTGTCAATTTTGTTGATCTTTTCAAAAAACCAACTCCTGGATTCATTGATTTTTTGGAGGGTTTTTTGTGTCTCTATCTCCTTCAGTTCTGCTCTGATCTTAGTTATTTCTTGCCTTCTGCTAGCTTTCGAATGTGTTTGCTCTTGCTTCTCTAGTTCTTTTAATTGCGATGTTAGAATGTCAATTTTAGATCTTTCCTGCTTTCTCTTGTGGGCATTTAGTGCTATAAATTTCCCTCTACACACTGCTTTAAATGTGTCCCAGAGATTCTGGTATGTTGTATCTTTGTTCTCATTGGAGAGGGACTCATTATGTTGCCTAGGCTGGTCTCAAACTCCTGGGATGAAATGACTCTCCCACCTCAGCCTCTCAAAGCATTGGGATTATAGGCATAAGCCACTGTCCTCAACCTGAATTCTTTTCACCTATGTGTGGCAGTGTCTTCCTCAGATGAGTAAATGCTTATGTCCTGTCTCTTTATCCTTAGGTTTTGGATTAGTTTGTTACTCGGCAACATCAACTCTATGGTTGTGTTCAAGAAAAGTTGTGAATTTGGAGATATAGAATTTTTCTTCTTTCTAGCTTTCTCCATCCTATACCGATGGCCCACAGGCTTTTAAAATCAGAAGTTAGTATTTAGAAATAACTATTTGAAATCTCTCATATTAAAGAAGTTGAGACCTAGAGAGATCACACCCCTAACTCAACTATCACTGAGTTGTTCAACATAACAGGTGCATGTTAGAAGGGCAGAAAATTGGAAACAACCTAAATCACCCCTAGGATGTGGTTAAATAAATGACAATATGTCCACGTAAGTGAATGTTATTGAGCCTTTCATGATTTTATAGATAACTTTATTGACACTGGAAAATGTGTATTTTGGCCGGGTGTGGTGGCTCTCGCCTGTTATCCCAGCACTTTGGGAACCCGAGGCAGGTGGATCACAAGGTCAGGAGTCTGAGACCAGCCTGGCCAACATGGCGAAACATCATCTCTACTAAAAATACAAAAACTAGCCAAGTGTGGTGGCACGCGCTTGTAGTCCCAGCTACTCTGGAGGCTGAGGCAGGAGAGTCACTTGAATCCGGGAGATGGAGGTTGCCGTGAGCTGAGATTGAGCCACTGCACTCCAGACTGGGCAAGAGTGAGAATTCATCTCAAAAAATAATAAGTAAAAAAATGTTTATTTCATGAAGAAAATGTAAACAGGAGATTATAAGATACTAGATACAATATGATTGCTTTTTATTGTAAGAAAAAAGTAATCAATGGCAGCATATGGGGACTTATGGTATCTTGTTTTTATCGGTACAGTAATATTTACTGCATTGTAAATCATAATAGATAATTTTATGCATTCTAGGTATAATCTATTGTATTAGTCTGTTCTCACACTGCTAATAATTATAGACATACCTGAGACTGGGTAATTTATAAAGAAAAAGGCATTTAATGGACTCATAGTTCCACATGGCTGGGGAGTCCACACAATCATGGCACAAGGCAGAGGAGGAGAAAGGCATGTCTTACATGGCAGCAGGCAAGAGCGTGTGCAGGGGAACTCCCCTTTATAAAAACCATCAGATCGCGTGAGACTTATTCACTATCATGAGAACAGCATGGGAAAGACCCGCCCTCCCATGAATTGTGGGAGCTACAATATGAGATTTGGGTGGGGACACAGACAAACCATATCATCTATTTACAGCTATATAGAAGTATATGTACCTCTAGGAACAGGAAAAAAAAATAGTATTAAAGTGGTTGAATTTGCAATGTATGTTTCTCTTTAAGTTACCTATATTGTAAAAATGAACATAATGTTTTGAGGAAAATATTCATTGTGAATATTTAAGTTTTGTCCAGAGGTCCTGAGTTGGATATGTGAGGTAAGATGCTCGTGAACACTGCAGATAAACTGATGCACACACAGTCACAGCAGCTGATTCTGACTTAGGAACATTTCACTCTCCTTTTCCTTGGTTCATTTTGGTGGTTAAGATCTCTTCCAGAAGTAACATACATCAAGAAAGAAGAGATTATACATGTCTAGCAAGGCCTGTCAGAAATATATTTGGTGCCCTTGATAATTTCTCAATCAAGACAGAGAACACCAAGGTACAACCACATCGGGCATCGGAGCTGGTACGGCAAAGGGGAAGGAGAGATTCCTACTTCTGTTGATGACACTGGAACCTTGCAAGCTGGACATCTTGGAACAATAGACACAGCTGCTCGACCTCAAAGGTGGAGCAAACACTTCTGCATGTTGCAAAGGCTAGTTATTGCCTATTTGGTAGGCAAAAAAATTTAAATATTTGGCATAAAAGTATAAAATGAATTGAGTCAAGAATTTGACATTTATTCAATTAACAAGTTGGGGTTGGAAGCTAAATTTAAATCTTACACAAAATGAAACTTCCAATTAAAATGTCAAAAGATTGACATCACAGAATGAAAGAACCAGGAACACTGGAAGCAGGGACCTTTGTTGTTTTCATTCAATAGGAAGGAACATTTCTTTCTTCTCCATATAAACTGGATGTTCTTTGTTGAGCATTGTCACTGCTAAAGTGCTTTTTCATTGTTACACTGCATCAATCATTTCCCTGTGGCAGGGTACTAATTTATCAGTTGAAAAGCCACTAGGCAATGACTACAAACATTACAGGAAGCAGGTCAATATGATTATCGTCACTCTGTAACCGAGAAACCTAAAATGCAAAGAAAATTATGTAGCCTCAAGTCCCCAGGAAGCCAGCGTCTGCATTTATTGCCTAGATTTAGCTATTTTATTATCTCAGTCCTTCAGACAACCTTAACGTATTATAGAAATTGCCTAGGGATGAGATCTTAGTGATTGTCTACACAGAATGTATGTGTGTGTGTGGTTATTTCCCATAAACATTGAGTTCTAGTTTCTCTTTCACGGTCAAGGCCGTGATGCTAAAAAGCTGCAAGAAGTTTTTCCCTGGCTCAGTTATGCTTTTACAAATTTTGCAAAATGGTTCTCTGCTAAATTAGAATAGACAGCTCAAGCCGTGCCAGAATCATAAAGCCATGTGCATTATTATTCTTAGGTTAGAAATATTTGGGGTGGAGGGTAGATGGTAGCATGGCAGCAAAATATTCTCTAACTCACCAAGATGGTGAATGTAAAAAAGAATGTCAGCAATAATCAACACCATTCTTCACAAAAATAGTAGGCAGAGATCCCGCAGCTTTCATACCCAGTTCATACTAATATCTACAGGTGTGTATTAGTTTGTTCTGGTTCTGAATGTCATAAACATCTCAGGACTAGGTAAAGAATCAAGAAATTCATGGAAATATATGTGAAGCAAAAGAGAGAAAATACTTCCCTCAAGTCTTACTTGCTGCGAAGAGAGAAATCCTGTGTGGATTTTATTTTAATTGAATTAGAATTCAAAGAACAAGGGAGGGAAGGAAAGAGGTGGAAAGGATGCTTAATCATCATGTCCAGAAAAGAAATTCTTTCTAATAAATGTGAAATAGGACAATGATGTCATTGCTGTCCATTCATTCTATCTCCCAGCATTTTCTCTGTCTTTTTGGGTCTCAAGAATTTGGGCTGGGTTGACTAGGAATTCACCATTCAGCAAAGTGGGGAGTGAAAGAAAAAGGTGAACGGAGATGGAAAAAGAAAAGGGAAAGGAAAAAAGTAGAAGAGAAGATGATCAAAGAGCAGGATGAGCAGAGAGAGATGGGCAAAAGAGTCAGTCTCTTCACTGGAGAAAGGAAATAGTATCCTTTATTTCTTTTGGGTCTCCTAAAGAGAGAGATATAAAATGTGTTGTGTGTGTATTTATATATATTCCAGCAGATGTGAATAAGCCTCCAGCTGTCTATAAGTAATTTCGTCCTTCAATTCCTTAATTTTGGCAAAGTTTGAGGCTTTTTAGGGAGTCAATTTTGAAGACCATGTATGTGCAAAGGATAAGTGACTGTCTGTGAAAGTCATTATCTTTATTTTTAAAGAGGCATTTGGGTAAAGGAAGTCAAACTCCTAATACCCAGCCATAGGTCATGCATCTGAAAGCACAAAAAAAAAAAAGAAAAAAAAAAAAGGGAAATTCATGCAGTTGTATGCAATTATGGAAAGTGCAGAAAAACCATCTGTTCTTGGAAATAAAATCTTCCTCAATCCCCTGGATGTCAGAAGCCCAAGTGAATGTGGGGGAAGTGACTGTTAAAACTAATTTTGTATGTGAAAAGTATGTATGCTTTATCCAAACGGAACTGCACACCCCTGGAAGGTTTATTAAATTTTTTCCAGTGAATTGACAAATGTTTTTACAAAACTATCTCCAGTATTGTTCTTGAAGCATGACTAGTCTCCAGATTCACTGATGGGCCATGTCAATCATCAGTACATGCACATGTTATTTGCAAATGGAATTCAGTTCAAGAGCAAGACACTGTAAGCTTAAAAGGAAAGTTTTTGAAATGCAATGTTATTTATCTGTTTTAACCTGTAAAAAGCAGATCAAGCATCCAGTGAGTTAACAAACTGACACTGACAGATGCAATGGGTTGAGGATGGGTGTGGACAGAAAGGCTCCTCCCACCTCTACATTACCCCAGGAGTCTTCAATTACACTACTTTTGGGAAGCACTGCCTAAGTTATCTCACTGGAGCCTCCAATTATTTCTACAACTTAGTACACAGTTGCTTAGCACTTCTATACTTGATTTATATGTGATTAATTTCAAAGTATGTACATGTTACTTGTAAATCTTTGAGGGCGCTTTTCTGAGTTTCCTGCTGCTCTGCCTAAAATGCAAATTGTTTATAACCTTCCACGTGACTGTTTTCCCACCTGCCAGTATCGACCTGGCTTTACTAGAAAATTTATTATCTTACAAAAGCTTTTCCCTAAGGTGGAATAAAAACTCCACAGGGGACGATATAGTGGGGGTGAGAGGTCTCTCTCAGCTGAAATAGCTTCCCACCTCTCCTCTCTTCATTCTCCTTTTTACTTACATTCCTTTCACAGAAGAAATCGTTCTTTTTTGAGAGGGAGCAAGAACAGGGCTTGATATTTTACTTAAGAAAAAAAACTCAAATGATCAAGGTTTGAACTGTGATTATCATTATGCAGCCATATTTCTAGAACAAGCTGCTTTTACCATCTTGAGATTTCAATGACCTTTTGAAAGAAAGCATCCTCTCCAGTACAAGTTGTAACTTTTATTTATGGGAAATTTAAAAAAGACTGTCACATCCTTAGTCTGATAAATAGGTTGTGTGTGGCTTTAAAGGAAATGAGAAAAAGCCTGCCAGCAACCAGTGGGATGTAAAACATAGACTGTGAAAAAAAGCATGTCTCAAACCTTCACAATGGTAAACACTTGGAAACCAATGAACAACCCTTAGATTCTATTCTGACTGATAGGTGTGATTAAGGAAAAGACGAAAGCTGATGCTATTCTAAAATACAGTTGTAGTAAATTCTTATAATTTTATGTTGTTTTGGCATCCCTTTTAAATGTAGGTTTCACTTTCTCATACCAAAAGCAGGGCTCAGTCACCCTTGATGCAATTTCCGGTGCTATACCACACCCAAATGGCTCAAGCTGGTGGCCAGAGATAAGAACTCAGAAGCATCTCTGCCACCTGCCTGACTGGATTCCTCGTGTTCCCAGCGTGCCCTTTAAGTGGGCCATCAGGCGTTTACCTGGGAATTTAAAGTGACACACACCCTGTTCCCTTGTACAAACTACTAGCTGCCATGCATTCTCCATCTCTGCCTGACTTTTCAGTCCTTCGCATAACCCAGGGATGAAGCACTTCTCCGCGTCGCACCCTGACTCATTATGCTGTCCTTGTCCAGGATCTGTAAGTAAAAGTCTTTGAATTTGCTTCCTGTTGTGGTGGTATATTGAATTTGCACCATCTGAAGAACCAGGGGCTGTCCCAGGCTGGGTTTTCCCTGGGAAACAGGGGAGAACACAAGGTTGGGCTCCCAGTGCCACAGCAATGGTCAGGGAGGCATAAACTGGACATGGGTCAGACAAGAGCCACAAGGGCATCTGCCAGCATAAACAAGCTGCCTGTATGAGAGACCCTCCTGGTCACAGGTGGGACAACTGGGCACCAGACTGTCCTCCAGTCAAAAGCAGCATCCCATAAGAGGCACACAGCAAACATCCACGTTCAGCTCCCCTTCATTTCCTGTTAAGACAGGGTGGCTAGCCACTCTGGTGCTGAAACCCCAAGTTTGCTGGGCCCTCTCAAAACAACACTTGCCTCTATTTACCCATGTTCATGCACATGTGTGTGTGTGTGTACACACACACACACAGACACACACACACCCTGATGGGAGCCACTGCATACCACTAGACTTTTCTCTTTGACACAGATGCATCGTTCAACTCCCAAGCCCGAAACAAATCCCAAGATTATTAAAAGTGAATATGTCAGGGAAGACACTGATTTTATTCAGCAAGTGATTTTCCACCTCTTAGGTACTGACTCATTATGCTCTCCTTGCATATCACTAATAGTTATGGAACTTTTTTCTAAGTAATTCACATATGTGACATCTCCTACATTTTACTTGAAGTTATTGACCAAATAGATGCTGACTGATAACATAGTTTTTCAGGAAGGAAGTTAACTTGGGGAAAATGAAGAAATTAATCCTTCTTTAAAATTCACAGACTAGTGATATATCTTATGAGCCACTGTAGTTAGTGGTATGATATGCTTGAATGTTCACTGAGTTGAGTTGTACATGTAATTCTGTTACTGATAAAATGAAAGGTCCAAAGAATGAAGCCTAATTTGCCTTTATAAATTAGATTTACCATTATTCCTACTATAAAGTCATAGTCACTTGCTTTCTGGTAGCCTTTTGAGAGTGACAGACATAATAATGATAGTAATAATAACAATGATAAATAGTAGCCATGTTGGCTATAACAGGATCCTGGGTAGACACAGTGACTGATAGCAGCATTCACAGTGACAACTATAATAACTGACTATATTAGTTTGTTCTCATGCTGCTAATAAAGACATATCTGAGACTGGGTAATTGATAAAGAAAAAGAGGTTTAATGGACTCACAGTTCCACATGGCTGGGAAGGCCTCACAATCATGGCAGAAGGCAAAGGAGGAGCAAGGGCACATCTTACATGGCAGCAGGCAAGAGAGAGCATGTGCAGGGGAACTGCCCTTTATGAAAGCATCAGATCTCATGAGACTTACTCATTATCATGAGAACAGCATGGGAAAAACCCATCTCCATGATTCAATTACCTCCCACCAGGTCCCTTCCATGACATGTGGGGATTATGGGAGCTACAATTCAAGATGAGATTTGGGTGGGGACACAGTCAAACCGTATCACTAACATTTATGGAACCTTTAATAACTGCCTGATGAAGTTCCAAGTATTTCACATACGTGATATTGTTAAGTCCTCACAAAAACACTGAGTATCAGGCTTTCATCTCCATGTTACAAAAGAGGCAACCAAGGCACAGAGAGGTACAGAAACTTATCCCAAATCACACATCCAGTAAATATATCCATAGATGTGGATTGCCTATGTGAAAACAATGTGTGTCGTGCATCATGGTACATGTAAAAACAAAATAATTTGGCATACATTAGATACCCTTTTGTGCAGAGATTTAGGTGGGCAATTTGCTCATTCACATGTGTTTACATTGCTGCATATAAATGAATGTTTGCTTGAGGAGGAAGTGGTTCCTCACCAGGTTGCACAACCAAATATTATACTGAGCAAGTATTTTCAAAATGCACATGCTGAGGTGCCACTGCAAACCAATGGAACCAGAATCTCCAGCATTTACAAAAACAAACACCCAGTGAGAATGATGCATCTTGATTAAGAACAGCTGGTCTTTTAGTAATCTTATAGATGTTTGTTTCTCCATGTCATCATAATGGTTAACAATCGCCTTTAAAGAAAGTCTTTGATTGAACACAAATAATACATTAATTGGACTAACAAATCAAACATGCCTTTCTTTATACTACCAGGGTAATATGAACATGTCACCAGTGAAATTTTTTGTTTTCATTTAAGGAATACTTTTTTGATTATTTAGTCTGGTAACTATCAGCATATCAAAGAAGATGTGAAAAGAAGCACTTTGAAGCTACAAGAACTCCACTGCAGCCTAGGCAGAGGTGAGATGACAAAAATGTTTGGCTAAAATAGTTTTGGCAATGAGAGCTTTTCTGAAGTCAAAGTTTATAGTAATAAGTAAGAATATATATAATAATTCCTTATTAAACAACACAAATTTAAGATTACAGTAATTTGGGGTTACAGAATACATTTCCACTATTTATGAAGTGAGAGCCTCTTAAAAGTTTTGGAGCATTCATCTTTAACTCAGTGAAAGGTACCAATATATTTTGAGTAACACTGATGATAAGCAAACCAAGCTTGTTAGGAATGAGTTATTGGCTCATTAAAACAACAGTCTGCTGCTAAACATCTGTTTGACAATTGGCTCTGAGGCTGCTTTGATGTGGTATATGAAGTATGCATTTTAAAACACTAAAATACCACTCTTTAAAGGTATTCTATATGTCAGACTTCACTCATCCACACAGCTTATCCATAAGATTTTAATGAATGAAGTTTTTTTTTTTTTGTACCACCCCCCATGATTCCATTACTGAATGTTCATAATGAACTTCTGGAACTCTGCTACTTACAAAGACAAAGAAAAGGGAGAAGAGAGAAGGCCCTAATGAATTTATGCCCATAAGTAATTAAGAATTTCAAATGACTCCATGGGGCTGGGAGTGCTTTAATTCCCCCATAAACAATGTATATTAATACTGAAAGGCCTTTCTTAATACACATGAAGGCTACCTTTCTCGGGCAACCATTAGTATCCCCCAAAACATGAAAAAAGGGTATGGCTGGAAAGATGGCTAAATAGGAAGAGCTCCGGTCTGCAGCTCCCAGCAAGATTGACACAGAAGGCAGGTGATTTCTGCATTTCCAACTGAGGTACCAGGTTCATCTCATTGGGAATGGCTTGACAGTGGGTGCAGCCCATGGAGGGTGAGCCGAACCAGGGTGGGGTGTCACCTCACCTGGGAAGTGCAAGGGGTCAGGGAATTTTCTCCCCTACCCAAGGGAAGCCGTGAGGCACTAAGCCTGAGGAACCATGCACCTCAGCCCTGATACTGCACTTTTCCCACAGTCTTCAAAACCCATAGACCAGGAGGTACCCTCCAGTGCCTACCCCACTAGGGCCCTGGGTTTCAAGCACAAAACTGGGTGACCATTCGGGCAGACACTGAACTAGCTGCAGTTTTTTTTCCATACCCCAGTGGCACCTGGAATGCCAGCGAGACAGAACTGGAAAGGAAGCTGAAGCCAAGGAGCCAAGTGGTCTGGTTCAGTGGGTCCCAACCCCATGGAGCCCAGCAAGCTAAGATCTGCTGGCTTGAAATTGTCGCTGCCAGCACAGCAGCAGTCTGAGATCAACCTGGGATGCTCGAGCTTGGCTGGGGGAGGGGAGTCCACCATTGCTGAGGCTTGAGTAGGTAGTTTTACCCTCACAGTGTAAACAAAACCGCCAGGAAATTCGAACTGGGTGGAGCCCACTGCAGCTCAGCTAGGCTGCTATGGCCAGACTGCCTCTCTAGATTTCTCCTGTCTGGGAAGGGCATCTCTGGAAAAAAGACAGCAGCCCCAGTCAGGGATAACTTATAGATAAAACCCTCATCTCCCTGGGACAGAGCACCTGGGGGAAGGGGCAGCTGTGGGCGCAGCTTCAACAGACTTAAACGCCCCTGCCCAACGGCTCTGAAGAGAGCAGCAGACCTCTCAGCACAGTGTTTGAGCTTTGCTAAGGGTCAGACTGCCTCTTCAAGTTAGTCCCTGACTCTCATGTATCCTGACTGGAAGACAGCTCCCAGGTGGAGCCAACAGATACCTCATGCAGGAGAGCTCCAACTGGCATCTGGCATGTGCTCCTCAGATGAAGATTCAAGAAAAAAGAACAGGCAGCAATCTTTGCTGTTCTGCAGCCCTGCTAGTGATACCCAGGCAAACAGGGTACGGAGTGGACCTCTAACAAACTCCAGCAGATCCACAGCAGAGGGACTTGTTGGAAGGAAAACTAACAAAAAGGAATAGCACATCTACTCAGCAACCCCATCGGAAGATCACCAACAACAAAGACCAAAGGTAGATAAATCCACGAAGATGGGGAGAAACCAGTGCAAAAAGGCTGAGTATTCTAAAACCCAGAACACCTCTTCTCCAAAGGATCACACGTCCTCAACAGCAAGAGAACAAAACTGGATGGAGAATTAGTTTGATGAATTGACCATAAGTAGGCTTCAGAAGGTGGGTAATAACAAACTCCTCCGAGCTAAAGGAGCTTGTTCTAACCCAATGCAAGGAAGCTAAAGAACCTTGAAAAAAGGTTAGAGAAATTGCTAACTAGAATATCCAGTTTAGAGAAGAACATAAATGACCTGACGGAGCTGAAAAACACAGCATGAGAACTTCGTGAAGCATACACAAGTATCAATAACCAAATCGATCAAGCGGAAGAAAGGCTATCAGAGAGTGAAGATCAACTTAATGAAATAAAGCTAGAAGACAAGATTAGAGAAAAAACAATGAAAAGGAATGAACAAAACCTGCAAGAAATCCAGGACTATGTGAAAAGACCAAATCTACACTTGATTGGTGTACCTGAAAGTGACAGAGAGAATGGAACCAAGCTGGAAAACACTCTTTAGGATATTATCCAGGAGAACTTCCCAACCTAGCAAGACAGGCCAACATTCAAATTCAGGAAATACAGAGACCCACCACAAAGATACTCCTCGAGCAAAGCAACCCCAAGACACATAATTGTCAGATTCAACAGGGTTGAAACGAGGGAAAAAGTGTTAAGGGCAGCCAGAGAGAAAGGTCGAGTTACCCACAAAGGGAAGTCCATCAGACTAACAGCAGATCTCTCTGCAGAAACCCTACAAGCCAGAAGAGAGTGGGGCCAGTATTCAACATTCTTAAAAGAATTTTCAACTCAGAATTTCATATCCAGCCAAACTGAGCTTCATAATTGAAGGAGAAATAAAATCCTTTACAGACAAGCAAATGCTGAGAGATTTTGTCACAACCAGGCCTGCCTTACAGGAGCTCTTGAAGGAAGCACTAAACATGGATAGGAACACCCAGTACCAGTCGGGTGTTTTGCAAAAACATACCAAATTGTAAAGATCATCGACACTAGGAAGAAACTGCATCTACTAATGGGCAAAATAATCAGTTAGCATCATAATGATAGGATCAAATTCACACATAACAATATTAACCTTAAATGTAAACGGGCTAAATGTCCCAATTAAAAGATACAGACTGGAAAATTGGACAAGAGTCAAGACCCATCAGTGTGCTGTATTCAGGAGACCCATTTCACACGGAAAAAAAAACACATAGGCTCAAAATAAAGAGATGGAGAAATATTTACCAAGCAAGTGGAAAGCAAAAAACGAGCAGGAGTTGCAATCCTAATCTCTAATAAAACAGACTTTAAACCAACAAAGATCAAAAAAGACAAGGGCATTACATAGTGGTAAAGGGATCAATGCAACAAGAAGAACCAACCATCATAAATATATATGCACCCAATACAGGAGCACCCAGATTCATAAAGCAAGTTCTTAGAGACCTACAAACACACAATAATAGTGGGAGACTTTAACACCCCACTGTCAATATTAGACCAATGAGACAGAAAATTAACAAGGATATTCAGGACTTGAACTCAGCTCTGGACCAAGCAGACCTAATAGACATCTAAGAACTCTCCACTCCAAATCAACAGAATATACATGCTTCGCAGCACCTCAATGCACTTATTCTAAAATTGACCACATAAATGGAAGGAAAACACTCCTCAGCAAATGCAAAAGAACAGATCATAACAGTCTCTCACACTACAGTACAATCAAATTAGAACTCAGGATTAAGAAATTCACTCAAAACTGCACAACTACATGGAAACTGAACAACCTGCTCCTGAATGACTACTGGGTACATAACAAAATGAAGGCAGAAATAAAGATGTTCTTTGAAACCAATGAGAACAAAGACACAATGTACCAGAATCTCTGTGACACACTGAAAGCAGTGTGGAAAGGGAAATTGACAGCACTAAATGCTCACAAGAGAAAGCAGGAAAGATCTAAAATCGACACCCTAACATCACAATTAAAAGAACTAGAGAAGCAAGAGCAAACAAATTCAAAAGCTAGCAGAAGACAAGAAATAACTAAGATGAGAGTAGAAGTGAAGGTGATAGAGACACAAAAAACCCCTTCAAAAAATCAATGAATCCAGGAGCTGGATTTTTGAAAAGATCAACAGAATAGATGGACTGCTAGCCAGATTAATAAAGAAGAAAGAGAGAAGAATCAACTAGACACAAGAAAAATGATAAAGGGGATATTACCACAGATCCCACAGAAATACAAACTACCATCAGAGAATACAATACACACCTCTACGCATATAACCAGAAAATCTAGAAGAAATGGATAAATTCCTGGACACATACACCCTCCCAAGTCTAAACCAGGAAGAAGTCAAATCCCTGAATAGACCAATAACAAGTTCTGAAATTGAGGCACTAATTAATAGCCTACCAACCAAAAAAAAAATAAGTCCGGGACCAGATGGATTCACAACCAAATTCTACCAGAGGTACAAAGAGGAGATGGTATCATTCCTTCTGAAACTATTCCAAACAATAGAAAAAGAGGGAATCCTCCGTAACTCATTTTATGAGGCCAGCATCATCCTGATACCAAAACCTGGCAGAGACACAGCAAAAAGAGAAAATTTCAGGCCAATATCCCTGATGAACATGGATGTGAAAATCCTCAATAAAATACTGGCAAACTGAATCTGGCAGCATATAAAAAAGCTTATCCACCACGATCAAGTCGGCTTTGTCCCTGGGATGCACGGCTGGTTCAACATATGCAAATCAATAAACATAATCCATCACATAAACAGAACCAATGACAAAACCCACATGATTATCTCAATAGATGCAGAAAAGGCCTTCGACAAAATTCAACACCCCTTCATACTAAAAACTCTCAATAGACTAGGTATCAGTGGAACATATCTCAAAATAATAAGAACTATTTATGATAAACCCACAGCCAATATCATCCTGAATGGGCAAAAACTGGAAGCGTTCCCTTAAAACCAGCATAAGACAAGGATGCCCTCTCTCACTATTCCTATTCAGTATAGTATTGGAAGTTCTGGCCAAGGCAATCAGGCAAGAGAAAGAAATAAAGCGTATTCAAATAGGAAGAGAGGAAGTCAAATTGTCTCTGTTTGCAGATGACATGACTGTGTATTTAGAAAACACCACTGTCTCAGTGCAAAATCTCCTTAAGCTGATAAGCAACTTCAGCAAAGTCTCAGAATACAAAATCAATGTGCAAATATCACAGGTATTTCTATACATCAATAATAGACAAACAGCCAAATCATGAGTGAACTCCCATTCGTGATTGCTACTAATAGAATAAAATACCTAGGAATAGAACTTACAAGGGATGTGAAGGACTTCTTCAAGAAGAACAACAAACCACTGCCCAAGGAAATAAGAGAGGACACAAACAAAAAACATCCCATACTCATGGATAGGAAGAATCAATATGAAAATGGCTATACTGGCCAAAGTAATGTATAGATTCAATGCTATCCCCATCAAGCTACCATTGACTTTCTTCATAGAATTGGAAAAAGCTACTTTAAACTTCATATGGAACCAAAAAAGAGCCTGCATAGCCAAGACAATCCTAAGCAAAAAGAATAAAGCTGAAGGCATCATGCTACCTGACTTCAAACTATACTACAAGGCTGCAGTAACCAAAACAGCATGGTACTGGTATAAAAACAGACATACAGGACAATGGAACAGAACAGAGCCCTCAGAAATAATACCACACATCTACAACTATCTGATCTTTGACAAACCTGACCCAAAGAAGCAATGGGGAAAGGATTCCCTATTTAATAAATGGTGTTGGGAAAACTGGCTAGCCATATGCAGAAAACTGACACTGTACTCCTTCCTTACAGTTTATACAAAAATTAACTCAAGATGGATTACAGACTTAAACATAAGATGGAAAATCACAAAAATCCTAAAAGAAAACCTAGGCAATACCATTCAGGACATAGGCATGGGCAAAGACTTCATGTCTAAAACACCAAAAGCGATGGTAACAAAAGCCAAAATTGACAAATGGGATCTAATTAAACTAAAGAGCTTCTGCACAGTAAAGGAAACTATCATCACAGTGAGCAGGCAACCTACAGAATGGGAGAAAATTTTTGCAATCTATCCCTTTGACAAAGGGCTAATATCCAGAATCTACAAAGAACTTAAACAAATTTACAAGAAAAAAAAAAAACATCAAAAAGTGTCCAAAGGATATGAACAGACACTTCTCAAAATAAGACATTTCTGCAGCCAACAAACATATGAAAAAAAGCTCATCATCACTGGTCATCAGAGAAATGCAAATCAAAACCACAATGAGATACCATCTCATGCCAGTTAGTATAGGGATCATTAAAAAGTGAGGAAACAACAGATGCTGGAGAGGATGTGGAGAAATAGGAAAGCTTGTACACTGTTGGTGGGAGTGTAAATTAGTTCAACCATTGTGGAAGACAGTGTGGTGATACCTCAAGGATCTAGAACCAGAAATACCATTTGACCCAGCAATCCCATTACTGGGTATATACCCAAATGATTATAAATCATTCTACTATAAAGACACATGTATACGTATGTTCACAATAGCAACCCAAATGTACATCAATGATAGACCGGATAAAGAAAATGTGGCACATATATACCATGGAATACTATGGAGCCATAAAAAAGGATGAGTTCATGTCCTTTGCAGGGACATGGATGAAGCTGGAAACCATCATTCTAATCAAACTAACACAAGAACAGAAAATCAAACACCGCACGTTCTCACTCATAAGTGGGAGTTGAACAATGAGAACAGATGGACACAGGGAGGGTAACATCACACACTGGAGCCTGTTGGGTGGTGGGGGGCTAGGGGAGGGATAGCATTAGGAGAAATACCCAATGTAGGTGATGGGTGCAGCAAACCACCATGGCATGTGTATACCTATGCAAAAAACCTGCACGTTTTGTACCTGTACCCTAGAACTTATAAAAATAAAAAAAAGTTTGCACTGAAGAACAAACAAAAACCACAACAATTCCAGATAAATGTTTTTAAATTAGAGCAGGTCAACCTAATTGTTTTCTGCTTTTCAGACTGGCAACGTTTGAGAATTTCATGATTTTCCATAAAATCTATAAATAAATATTCCTCTTTCAAAAGGAGTGCAGGGCCCCTCTGCTGGGATCCAGGAACAAAGCGAACAAGGCCTTCAGACAGGGGATTTCCACTGGTCCTTTGTCACTACCGAGCCCAAAAGTGCATGGGCAGCAAGTTACCAAATCGCCTTCCATAAGGTCTACAAACCCATCTGGGACACATGGCAGGGACCAACACGGGCGAGTCTGGTGCAAAGATTTAGGCTCTGACATTGGGGGCCCAGGCTGGATGTGAATTGCCGGTCTTTTACCATTGGGCTGGTGCCCACTTTTTGGAATAGGTGCTAATCAACTGTCTGCATTTAGATAAAATGGGTTAATTGATAACAAATGTATACGTTCCCTGAGCTATCCGTGGTACTGAGCGATGATTTTTTTTTTTTTTTATTATTATACTTTAAGTTCTAGGGTACATGTGCACAACATGCAGGTTTGTTACATATGTATACATGTGCCATGTTGGTGTGCTGCACCCATTGACTCATCATTTACATTAGGTGTATCTCAGTTTTCTAACAACCCTCCAGGTTAAAGCTTATCCAGCATCTAGAACTATAATAAATTCACCCAGTCTCTATGTGCTGAAATGCTATTGTGATTGCTCATATATACACTTGCCATTTATATGTTCATTATGAACCTTTAGCTATTCCGTCTTTCTGCACATATTATTGGTGCTCTAACCTATCTTGTGTTCCAGCTTCCAGACTTCCCATGTTCCAACTCCACTTCTGCTGGAGGCAGAATAGAAACCCCGTCAGTTATCACAACTCAGTAAGTCCCAGCACAATGCACTTGCATTGCTCTTCTCTGTGAGGTCCCTCACTGTGTCCTGGAGAGAAAAGAAGCTTTTAACATGAGAATTTTTCTTCACAAATCCATCATAAGGCTATCTTTTTCTTCCTAGATGCTTTCCAATGACTACTCTGGTGCTGACTTTCCCAGGCTATTTTCAAAGCATAGGTTTTCAGGAAGACAAGATGGTGTTGTTGCAATGATTCTGTTCAGAGAAAAGGATGTTCATATTCTGCCGGCTACAAATGCATTAATTAACACTCAAATCACAATGAAGTCTCCACAGAATCACAAGCTGCTGCCATGTTGCAGAATCTGTTATTATAGAATGAAACAAAAATGATGATTGACTTTAGAAAATAAGTACTACATTCTACCCTATCAAGAAGCCACTGATCCCTCCATGTCTAGAAAGGACATAAACATGTTATAATTCAGAAAAATGGCTGATTTTGTGTCTTTACATTCTACTCCAGTGCAAAGATACTTCGCTGTGGGATGGAAAACAATTCGAGGCTAATTATCAGAGTCCTCTTCAACACTGCAGTATATCCAGAAATTACCCAGGGAACACGTAGATGGTTGCCAAGGGGGAGCTGAATATTCAGGGAACCCTGAAGAGAATATTTGAATTGTTATATCCAGTTGTTCATCTACTTGTTTTATACAATTGCATGAGCAGTCACTTGCAGGTGAGCGACTCATGCAGCACAATGTGGGAGGCGACAGAGTGGCATGAGTGGGGCAATTACCTTCTCTCCTGGAGACTTTTATGGTGTAGATTTCTTGTGCCCCCAATCAGAACATTGCAAACCCTAGGGAAGCATCAGGACAGACCCTTCGCAAAATGTCCCGTTATTTTCAGCAAGGCAGTGAACTAATGGGGGCAAGGGGAGCAGAGGGAGCATTCTGTTCCAGGGCAATCAAAGGAGGCTTTGTCTGCAGGGAATTTAAAAATAAATTCTAAAAGCTCAGTTGGTTTATCTGGTACCAGCAATTCTAAACAATGTCAGTGATTAAAGACTCTTTTGACAGGCAGAGGACTCGATTTCTTCCCACCCCTATTCTCTCATTCCCTCACTGTCAGCCAGTGCTGTGCTGCTGTGAAGATATTCAATGCTGTGTTACCCTTGTCTTCTTTGGATTTACCTGAGCCTGTGCTGCCCTGGGCTGTGGTTTCTAACCAGAAATCACTGTAGGTAGCATAGGTAGAATTGAGTGTGTATAGGCCAGGCACGGTGGCTCACGTCTGTAATCCCAGCACTTTGGGAGGCCGAGGTGGGCAGATCACTTGAGGTCAAAAGTTTGAGACCATCCTGGCCAGCAAGGTGAAATCCCACCTCTACTGAAAATACAAAAATTAGCCGGGCATGGTGGTGCATGGTGGTGGTCCCAGCTACTCGGGAGGCTGAGGTAGGAGAATTGCTTGAAGCCAGGAGGCAGAGATTGCAGTGAGCTGAGATTTTGCCACTGCACTCCAGCCTGGGTGACAGAGCGAGACTCTGTCTCAAAACAAAACCAGAATTGTGTGTGTGTGTGTGTGTGTGTGTGTGTAGGGAGGACAGTTCATGGTTAACCTGTGAGCTACTTTCAGTGTTTCAAATATCATCACACTTCCATTGCACACTCACTAAAATCTCAAGTGCTTTTGCTTTTAGTTTAAATTATTTAAACATAGCAGGGTAATGCTTATGCAGGGTGGTGAGTGGTACACACAGGCGTTGGGATCAGGCTGACCTAGGTGGAGTCCTGGCTCTGTCACTGACCAGATGTAAGCCCTGGGAAACTAGGGCACTCATTGTGAGATGTGGATATTCCTATATTTCAGCCTACCTTACAAAGAGCTAGAAGAGGGCTAGAGGAATAAGTGTAAAATATCCTATATAGGGCTGAAGACACAGGAAATGCTCAATAAATTGTAGCTTTTATTACATACTGACCAGAAGCTGTTATTGACACTTATTTCAATAGTTGTATATATATGCATATATATCAATATATATTTAATGAGACAATAGAATATCCTAGGTTTCCATTCCCCTCCCTGTAATATCAATGAAGAGATGTGTGTTGAGTAATGATAGTGCCAAACTATATTAGTTCCTTAAAAAAAAGGAATTAGAAAAAAAATGTCAAAATATAAGGTCCATAGGGAAGATAACAATATTTTTGCCAGAGAAAGGGGATGTTCTAAAATAGTGGTTCTCAAACTTGAATATGCATAGGAATCACCTGGATGGCTTGTTAGAACTAAATTTCTGGCTCCAGAGTTTCTATTTAATAGGTCTGTGTTGGAACTCAAGGATTTGCCAGGTGGGGTGGGCGTGGTGGCTCATGCCTGTAATCCCAGTACTTTGGGAGACCAAGGCAGGAGGATCGCTTGAGCTCAGGAGTTTGAGATCAGCCTGGGCAACATAGGGAGACCCTGTCTCTACAAATAATTTTGAAAAATTAACCAAGTGTTATGGTGCCTATCTATGTTTCCAGATACTTGGGAAGCTGAGGCAGGAGGGTCACCTGAGCCCAGGAGGTCAAGGCTGCAGTGAGCTGAGATCATGCCACTGCACTCCAGCCTAGGTGACAGAGGGAGACTAGGTCTCAAAAAAAAAAAAAAAAATTCCCAGGTGGTAAAGCAGCTTCTGCTCCTGGTCTAAGGATCGTGCTGAGAACCACTGTGCTAGAAGTCAGTACTTCTAGACTTTAACATGCACACAAATC
The DNA here is from genome assembly GCF_043159975.1 of Macaca nemestrina. Lineage (NCBI taxonomy): Eukaryota > Metazoa > Chordata > Mammalia > Primates > Cercopithecidae > Macaca > Macaca nemestrina. Next base: position 6,987,517 of record NC_092125.1, on the reverse strand, counting down.
ACCTGGGGTGATTTGAACTTATTAAAACTGAGACTCTCATTCAATAGGTCGGAGGAAGGGCATGAGAATTCTGCATTTCTAACAAGCTCTCAAACGATGCCAATACTGCCGGTCTGCAGATCACACTTGGAGTAGCAAGGCAGTAGGGCTGCTGCGTCTGATACAGTAGTGAAAAGCCACATGTAGCTATTGAACCCTTAAAATGTGGCTAGACCCAACGGACAAATGTTCATATGTGTAAAATACACACTGGATTTAGGAGACTTAGTATCAATAATGGAAAATATATCGATAATTTTTAATATTGATGTGTTGGGTTAAATAATTTTTGGCTTTAAATTTTTTTTAACATGCATAAGATTTAGCATCACGTACATGGTCTCATTATACTTCTATTGGATAGCCCTGCTGTAGAGAACATTAAACAGCCTCTGCCTCCTGAGCCCAACACTAGTCTTGAAGCAGCTCCAATGTGCCACACTGACTGCTTTGTAAAAATGTCTCTTCAGTGTCTTTTTTTTTTTTTTTTTTTTTAGACAGAGTCTCGCTCTGTCACCAGGCTGGACTGCAGTGACAAGATCTCCGCTCACTGCAACCTCCGCCTCCCAGGTTCAAGCGATTCTCCTGCCACAGCCTCCTAAGTACCTGGGACTACAGGTGCACACCACCATGCCTAGCTAATTTTTAGTAGAGACGGGGTTTCACCATGTTGGCCAGGATGGTCTCAATCTCTTGACCTCATGATCCTCCTGCCTCGACCTCCCAAAGTGCTGGGAAAATACTTCTTTCATTAAGTCAAAAATCTTCAATGGTTCTCCACTGTAGAAAAGATAAACCTCAAACTTTTAAATTTAGCATCCCAGGCCATCCACAGTCTACACAATCTTCTTTGCCAATGTACGTATAGTTGCTTCCCTAAAGACAGAGCGCAAAAGTATTTGCTGTTTGATTAATGATGATTCTGATCCATATTTTAAAGGGAGAAGTCAATTGGCCTTGCCTGACATCTGCCTCTCCTCTCATGCAGTTGTTCCCTGCACATCTGGAAGCCCTGCAGCTCTGGGAGCTAATGAATCCTCTCCCAGTGGCAAATAACTCACAACTGCTCTGTCACTCAGGTTAAACTCAACAAGTGAAACTTTCCGATACTTGGCCATCAGTATCCCTAAGAAACCAAATACATTTTTTTTTGTTTGTTTGTTTCTCCAGAGGCATTCTCCAAATTGGTGTGAGTTTTAAGTGTTTTTGAAAAATTGTTGACTTTTAAAACTATTCTGAGATTATTTATACCTAACCTGTATCTCTGTCTCTATCTGTATCATCTCCAGGGCTTATTCCCGACCTTTACTTACACCCCTTGATTATATGTCATCTTCACTTTGTGATGGTCTTTGTTCCCAAATTCTCAAATACATTCAAGGGCAAATAGAAAGCCAACTATAGCACTGGCAGGGCGCCATGGCTCACGCTTGTAATCCCAGCACTGTGGGAGGCCGAGGCAGGTGAATCACTTGACATCAGGAGTTCAAGATCAGCCTGGCCAACAGAGTGAAACCCCATCTCTACTAAAGATACAAAAATTAGCCAGGTATGGTGGTGGGCGCCTGAAATCCCAGCTACTTGGGAGGCTGAAGCACAGGAATCACTTGAACTCGCGCCACTGCACTCCAGCCTGGGTGACAGAGCGAGACTCTGTCTCTAAAAAATAAAAAATAATAACAAAATAAAAAAGCCAATCATAGTACCATCTAAAGAAAAGGAATGGTGGAGGTCAGAGTTCATGTTACTGTAACTTAAACAACAGCAAAAGGAAAGTGGAATATTCATATAATTTCCACTAACTCCATCCCTAACTCAGGTATTCATTTCAAAACATAATTTGTAATCTTCCATTAACGAAGCTCTTACTCAAAATTATAAGCCTGTTAACATGTTATGTGTATGTTTGGTTTATCTTAATCTTGCTTTATTTTGAAGTATGATTTCTCCCACAGGCTTCTGAGGATGAGTTCAGACCCACCAGTTCTAGAACAAATATGTATATTTTAAAATTTTAGTAAGTATGGCTGGTGATAAATGGTAGTATGCTTTGCTTTACTGTAGTTTGAGTATCTTGTTAAGACATCATTCCTTGTTAAATATTTGTAATGTTATCAAACGACTGTCAATATTATCAAATGGGCTGTCTCTCAACTGGCCCGGTATAATCAAATCATCCCAGCCCCACATGGCTACCATCATGTATAATGCTTTATTTGTCAAATGCAATGAGAACCCACCACAGGTCATGGTGCTTCCAAAAAGAGGAAATAAAGAGTAAGGGGAAAAGCAATGATCAGTACATCAGACTAGCTGGACTAGCTGGACTCTAAGGCAGAGGTTCTCATATTTTCTTGGATCACAGCACCCTTAGTGTCTCAATTATGGTTTCATGGACTCCCTAAGCCAAAAGAAACACCTAAGAGTTTGATGTTTTTATGTAGTTAGGTCCAAATGACTTCATATTTATTTATATCCTAACAATTTTGTAGCTGTTTGAAAAAGGTTGTACACATAAAATATATTTTTCATTCCCAAATACCCACAATTACTCACTAATGGGATGTGTGGACCTGTTCAGCACCGCATAGCTTTTCAAACCTTGGAATCGGATTGGAAATTGCTTCATTTCTTGTTCTACGAAGAGTTTTGCCTAACCCCTGTTTTCTGTTGCAGCAAACACCAAAATCCTAGTTTCGCCATGAACACTGAAATTATTAACTGCTTCAAAATAATAGCTTCTGTGGTGACCAGAGCAACAAATTTTACTAGGTTTGCCTTGAAAATTTGAAATATCCACAGCACCTACATTAATTTGCTGCGGTGCCCCAGGCTCTACCTCACTGCAGTTGGAAACCGTAACTCTCAGGTGTCCTCTTTTTTTACAATTATTTTTAGTTTTTGAGATGGAGTCTCACTCCGTCACCCAGGCTGGAGTGCAGTGGTGTGATCTCGGCTCACTGCAATCTCCGCCTCCTGGATTCAAGCAATTCTTGTGCCTCAGCCTTCTGAGTAGCTGGGGTTACAGGCGTCCACCACAATGCCTGGTTAATTTTTGTATTTTTAGTAGAGACTGGGTTTCACCCTGTTGGCCAGGCTGGTCTCGAACCCTGTCCTCAAGTGATCCACCCACCTCAGCCTCCCAAAGTGCTGGGATTACAGTGTGAGCTACTGTGCCCAACCTCAGTTGTCTTCTGACTCTGAGAAGTTAAGATTCAACTGACTTTTAAACTTGAAGCTTGCAATTCCTTCCTCTCCACTTTTGGGACCCACTGCACTATGAGAAAAAAACAAAAGCATGAGAAATCCAGGGGACTGTGGATGGAAGGGCAGTAAGCATTTGAAGTACTTTGGTGTTTTTCCTGTAGGGGAGGACAAATGGATTCCTGAGGTGCAGGGCAATCAACAGATGAGATCCAAGAGTCAGAGCCCTGGAATGGACCACCCGAACTTTCCTATGGAGCCCCAGGACTTCTTCCCCCAGTTCCTGCTGTTTCTCCTCCTCCCTGTAGCAGGCTTCTTAAAGCAGGTAGTTTGACCTGCTCAGCACCACACTGCATAAAACAATGCCGGAAGACTTGAGCAGTGGCGACTTACCAAGACAGCTGGCTGCCTATGTTTATGGCATTTGGAATCCACCGGGAACACATACATTTGTCACAGTGTGTTCTTGAAATAAGTGAGGCCGTCTCCCAACTGGCCCTACATAATCAACGCAGCCCAGCCCCACATGGCTACTCCGATGGATAATGCTCTATTTGCCAAATGCAACGGGAACCTACCACAGGCCAGGGTGCTTCCAACAACAACAACAACAACAAATGAGAAACTAAAGACAGTAAGGGAGAAAGAGGCTGGGTATAAGCACTTATCAATACATCGGACTGCAAACTCCTAGAATGGAATTATTAGGTGCGTATATTATTTGGGAGCATTATGACCAGGAATATTAATAAAATTGTGAATAGTATGTATTCATAATTTTGATTTGGGGAAGAGGGCAAAAAAATAACTGTAGCTAGTTTTAGATGTCCATAAACAAAATTCTCTATTAATTTCCGATAAGATGAGCAATGACAACACAGCACCACAAGCCTTGCCTGGGGTAGAGAGAGACTGTAGAAGGGAAACTGTTTGTTAGAGAATCATACTCATAATCCCCTTAAGAGTCTCTTAATTCCCCTCATTAGAACTTTCATGGGTCTCCCTTTTCATTTTCTAACATCTTACACTGGCTACATCATTGAAATAGAATGAAAAGAATAAACCTCTCTGCTCATTTTTTTTTTTTAAGGTTGGCATTTTAAATTTGACATGAGACTCTTTTACTGTATATTTTTTTCTTGGACAGGATGAAAAAACCTCACAGCTTGTGGTGTTGACAGCATTCTAGAAGACCCTACACCCCTGTGGCTTCTTGATGACTATCGTGGAGCCAGCATCTGTCAGCACAAACTCAGAGTGATTATCCAGAAATAGGTGCTTGGCAACAATCCCAATTCATTACCCAAGTCCGAGCCCAGAGTGTGGAGGAAAAGGGATGCCATCAGTTTCTTGGCAGTTATCCCATGATGGATCATTCAAATATTTTTAATAAAATATCAATTCAATTTTAATATATTGGTTGCTTGTATACTATGGGCTATAGACACTATTCTGAATTCTGTAAGGAATGAATATATATATATATATACACACACACACACACATATATATATATATATATATATTTTTTTTTTTTTTTTGAGACGGAGTCTCAGTCTGTCACCCAGGCTGGAGTGCAGTGGTACGATCTCAGCTCACTGCAACCTCCACCTCCCGGGTTCAAGCAATTCTCCTGCCTCAGCCTCCCGAGTAGCCGGGATTACAAGTGTCTGCCACCACGCGCGGCTGGTTTTTGTATTTTTAGTAGAGACAGGGTTTCACCACGTTGGCCAGGCTGGTCTTGAACTCCTGACCTCAAGTGATCCACCCACCTTGGCTTCCCATAAGTGCTGGGATTACAGGCGTGAGCCACCATGCCTGACCTGGCCTGTAAGGAGTATCTTTTAAAAAAAGATTCTATGAAAAAAGATAGTCATGGCCTTCCCAAAAAATGTTGAGGAATGAAAAACTACGCAATTAAAACAAAGAGCAAAATAGAGGTAAATGAGAAAGATACTGTATTTCAAGAATTTTCAAGAGAAAAATACTAGTGTTGACAAGCTATTAGTCTCTTCTATATTTTCACATTCAATTTAATGTAACCTTCACAAAAGCCCCATAAGATAGTATAGTACAATCAACACTTTGCAGATGAAGAAACTGAGGTTTTCAGAGAATGCAGTTTAGTCATGGACACAAAGGAATTTGAACTCATGGTTTTCTAACTCTAAGATCTATCCTATTTCCACATATACCTGAGGTAAATAAGCAAACATCTCATCCACTTATTAAAATGATGGCTTTAAGGAGGAGGTAACATTCATCGTGAGATAGGTAGCTTCTTAAATTTTCAATTTTTCACCGATAAAAAAGTAATACATGCATATTATCCTAGCATCAGAGGAGATTAAAATCAAATCTGAAATTAATCTTACAGGCATATCCACTATGGCAAACTCTGTCCATTGGTTGATCCAGCATCTGGCCACAACCCCTTCTCTCCAGCCAGAGATGGCCAGGTGGCAGCCAGTGAAATGTAAGAGAAGTGCCTAGAGGACCCTTCCATTCCTAAATGGAGACAAAGTCTTAGCAGGAAAAATTGCTGTGCCCTCTCCCTTTTATACTATTGTCCTTCTCACTGCTTGCTACCTGGAACACAGATAAGAGACCTATAGGTTTTCAGCCACCTTTTGACCATGAGGCAACCAACATGAGGATAAAGGCAGAAAGACCCAAGGTCCTTGGTCGTTTCCTTGAGTCATCATAGCAGCCCTGAGCTGTTTACCCACGGACCTCCTGTTGCATAAAACAAGCAAACTGATATATTTAAGCCAGTGTTCATTTTTGTTGTGGGCACCTGTGCATATTCATAACTGATATATGCACTATGAATATGCATATATTAATATACAAATATATATACAAAAATCTATATGCAGATAGAATTTTGCAACTTGCTTTTTTCATTAAATATTTCTGGAAGGCGTATTTAATGCCTGCATCATGTTTCATGAAGTACACGTAGAATAATTTTACCGTTCTATTGTTAGATTCATAGGCTGTTCCCTTTTCTTTCCTTTTTAGCCATTATAAATAAATCTGCAGACATACGCCACTGTTTAAATCTCTGAGCATGTAATGGGTAGAAATGTCACCAGGCTGTATGAGAGCGGAAAGCATTCCATGTATGTGAGTATGGGCAAAGACGTAAGAGGTGAAATATGAATCTTGCCCAGAAAATAGGTAGAAATGTTTTTTTGCTGGTGTATGGGGCCATAAAAGTTACCGTTAGAAATACAGATAGGAGTGAAACTGAGAAGAACTTTGAATGTCAGGCTGAAGAGAGTCACTAGAGGTTTCTGAGTGCTAGAGGGGTATGAGAAATTGAGGAACATGAATCTTTGTGTGGAGTTCATGATTAATGACAAGGAGGGACTAGAAGCAGACAGACATCACTAGGGGTGAATCAGTCCCAGGGCAGAGCACTGGAGGCACTCCCTAGGACACATATAAGTGGAAGGAGGATTAAATTATGGGATGCAAAGTGAGGACTAAATACTCATCAGTTAGAAATCAACTGGCTCACAGAGTGGGAAGAGGGAGGGAGGGAGAGAGAAGTTAAAGATGGCTACACTTTTGAGATGAAGTGGCTGAAGAACAAAGAGTCAACTCACATCAATCATTAATTAGGGAAGAAGCTCTGAGGACAGGGGAAAGGGAGAAATTGCAGCCATGTTGTTTTTAAGACAGAGATAAGGCTTCCCCATGGTGTGTGCAGAAGGTAGAAGTTTGTGTTTGCAAATCAAACATCGAGTTGGGAAAAAACTTGGGCACAGAGACACTTAATACATATGACATCACTGGCACAGAGATAAGATTTGCAGTGGAGGCATTGGTGTGGTGGTTCAAGTAAAATCGAAAGGAAAGAGAAGACTGAAACAGAACCTAGAAAGCAGCTGCAGCTAGGAGGACTCCTGTACATTGCTGGCCACAGCTGGGTGGTCCCAGAGGATGATGACTGATGGAAACCTGCAGAATGCAATCGCTTAAAGGCAACTATGGTTCACAGTGTAAATAGTATTTCGCTATTTTGAGAACTTGTTTGGAGTTTCTAGTAGGGGAGTGCAGCTACTCATACACCCTTGAATGAAGAACAGTCCTTCTCTATTGCAGAAGGTCGTCCTCTTCAATCGAGTGTGCATGAGCTATCTTGATATGCTGTTGTAGAAGTACGTCATAATTCACACAGATTGAAGGTGCCAATTTCGATTATGAAAAGTTGCAAACTAACGACTCTTTTGCAACTCTCAAGCACATGGAAACTGGTTGTAGAGTATTTCCAAATGGACATCTTGGCTAGGGAACTAGAATTACAAGTTTTAAACAAACAACGAAAAAGAGATACTGGTTAGATTGTCAAATGAAAGAGAAGTGTCCTTTAACATCAAAAGCATTAATCTGCAACAGTGAAAAGAGAAGGGAGCATCACTGGTTTGACATAGTCTGTGGTAAGCAGGTAGCAAAGGGCAAAGGACAGAGCATGTGGCTTTAGAATTTTAGGGCTCTGGGCCAGGCACGGTGGCTCATGCCTGTAATCCCAGCACTTTGGGAGGCCAAGGCAGGTGAATCACAGGGTCAGGAGTTCCAGACCAGCTTGGCCAACATGGTGAAACCTCATCTCTACTAAAAATACAAAAAATTAGCTGGGCATAGTGGTGGGCACCTGTAATCCCAGTTACTCGGGAGGCTGAGGCAGGAGAATTGCTTGAACCCAGTAGGTGGAGGTTGCAGTGAGATGAGATCATGCCACTGCACTCCAGCCTGGGTGACAGAGTGAGACTCCATCTCAAAAAAAAAAAAAAAAAAAAAAAAAAGAAATAAAAAAAAAGGGATTTTAGAGCTCTGTCCAGGCTGGGCTGGGGTGTTCATCTGTCAGTCAGCAAGTATTTATTGAAAATCTTCCATGCATCACTGTTCTAGATACATGGGGCTGTACTATTGAACAAGAAAGAGAAAGTCACTGTCTTCAAGGAATTTTCTGGAAGAGAAAGACAAGCGATAAACAACTGCACCAGCTAACCTCAGGCACAGACACACACTGAGAGGATAGAATTAGGTAATGTGGCAGAGAGTGACCGGGTGGACAAGCTGGGGGGAGGTCAGTGCAGACTGCTCTGAGGGGGTGGCACTGAGCACAGGCTAAATGATGGAACATATGGGAGAAGAACTATGCCAGCAGGAGGAATGGCCAATGCCAGGCCCCAAAAAGGGGGACAAGCTTGGCATGTTCAAGGACCAGAAAGAAGGTCAGTGCCTCAGGAACACAGTGAATGAGGGGGAACATGGAGGAGGCTGAGGTCCAAGAGACAGCTCGAGAGCAGAGCTGCAGGAATGGAGTAGCTGGGACTGCAGGCGCCCACCACCACGCCTGGCTAATTTTTTGTATTTTTAGTAGAGAAAGGGTTTCACCATGTTAGCCAGGATGGTCTCCATCTCCTGACCTCGTGATCTTCCCGCCTCAGCCTCCCAAAGTGCTGGGATGACAGGCATGAGCCACTGCGCCCGGCCCATCACAGGACTCTTTATGGACGAGGCACTCTTCAAGGATGTGACCATGATGTATTGTTCATGCTAGTAGGAAGCAGAGTCCTCCACATCACAAACACTCATTCAACAGACAGACACTCAATGGAAACTGCCAGTTATTTATTTAAACAATTAAGGACCGGTGCAGTGGCTCACAGCTGTAATCCCAGCACTTTGGGTGGCCGAGGTGGGAGAATCGCTTGAGCCCAGGAGTTGGAAATCAGGCTGGGCAACATGGTGAAACCCTGTCTCTTAAAAAAAAAATTAAAAAAAAAAACCCCAGAAAAAAACCCACACAAGATGTCTATTTATGTCTATTGTTACAGAATCCAGAGGAAGCTTTAGTCCAAGGAAGTTAAACATCAATTGTGTTAGTAGCTTAGAAATAAGACAATCATGCACTGTGTTCTCTGTTGGATTTTCAGGGGTTAATCAGAGGCAGCTCTGAGAAATGCTTTGGATCTGGTTTCGCTTGTAATCTGTGATCTGCCAGAGGAGATGAAAAGGGGACAAGTGACATAACCAATGAGGAAATACAGGGACAACACGTTGGTATAGAATGTACCAGCAATAATGAAATTAACACCCAAAATGCAAGAGGAGGCACCTTCTGAAAGGCTTTAATCAGTCATGGATCCCTGGAAAATCCCCAAGCCCAAATAAACTACGGAATTTTAGTTTTTTTTTCTTTGAGGATCTGTAAACATTCAACGTACCTGCTTTTTCCAGTTAGGAGTAGGAAAATAAAATGTAGTTTTAGAAACTACATTATGTTATTTAGAAACTATAGTTTTGAGAAAGTTGAGAGTGTATCTAGAAGGTATTTAAAAGAAGGAACGAGGGCCAGGCACAGCAGCTCACACCTGTAATCCCAGCATTTTGGAAGGCAGAGGCGGCGGATCATTTGAGGTCAGGAGTTTGAGACCAGCCTGGCCAACATGGTGAAACCCCATCTCTACTATAAATACAAAAATTAGCCAGGTGTGTCGATGCATGCCTGTAATCCCAGCTACTCAGGAGGCTGAGGCAGGAGAATCACTTGAACCCAGGAGGTGGATGTTGCAGTGAGCCAACATTGCGCCACTGCACTCCAGCCTGGGTAATGGAGTGAGATGCTGTCTCAAAAAAAAAAAAAAAAAAAAAAAAAAAGGGAAAGAGGAAAAACATCTGCAGAAAAAGGAACAAATCCAGATATGAGTAGAAGGAAAAGAAGAGAGAAAAGGTGGAGGGCAGATTAGGACAGAAAGAATGCTAGACATAAGAATGTAACCCAAATCAACAGACAGGAGAAAATGCAGACAGGATTTCACAAAAGAAGAGGGAGAAAGAGTAACTGAGAGGAAAACAGAGGTGCAGAGTGAGTGAGGAGGGAAGGAGGGGGTACGGACTGGGGCAAAATAGGAGGAGGGTGGTTGTGGGGTCGTGGGTGATAGAGCCAGTGGTGAAAGAAAGCAGAAAGAGTGAGAGAGAAAAGAAAGACTCATTCTCTCCAGCACCTTCCTAGAAACAACTGACTGGCTTGGGTACTGCCAGGCAGGCAGACAGCAGGTGCATAACCAGTATGGCTGTGTCCAGTCAGGCAGTTGTCTACCTCCGTGAATGAGCCTCAGCTTTATAAGCTAACACAGGTCTCACTTCTGAGCTTCAAGCCTGTACATTTAACCGCCTAGTTGACGTTGCCTCTTAAATTTCTTGTAGGTATCCTTCTAATTAAAATATCTGACCCTGTCCCCATCAGCCACTTTCCTCATTTGGGACATCACCAACCATCCTGCAATGCTGCCCATGTTTCTGTTTCTCTGGCCCAAGAATGGAGTTTCAGTAGGTCCTTCGGATGCTGCCTCAAAGGTAGGTTGCAAACCCCTCCTCTTTCCTCACGTCCACTTGTCACCATGCTGGCGAGAGTCTCCTTTCCGGTCACGCCTCATTCCCATTCTTGTCCCCTTCTTCATGTAGAGGCCAGAGTGATCTTACCTGTGCTTAGATATTTCTTAACTCTAATTTAAACCCTTCATTGCACTTCCAATAAAAGCTCCAAGAAGAATGGCTTCAGGGAGAAAAATAAAACAAATCCCTGCTGTGTCTTATCACAGCATGTTTGGGGGAAAAAAACATTTTCCTCCAGAGCACTTTACCTCAAAAAAGTAGGAAAAGATTCCTAAGAAACTAGGCAAATGAGAAAGGATGGTAGTTTTAACTCTACAGCATGTAACACAGACAGGACAGCTGGTGGAAGAGAAAACGTGATTAGGTGGGTTTCCTCAAGTACTGAAGATGTTGAAGTTCTAGAGCAGAAAGAAGGGGATGAGATGCAGGCCACACAATTGCAAGGAGGTAAAATAATTTAGAAGAGGGAATGCTTGGCGTCTCTTCCTGCCCCTTTGGCCTACTGTATTGGTCCTAGTAACATTGGTCTTTTCTGAGGTAAGTCAAGCTGGAAAAGTTCTCTAGGCCTTCTGCAAGCCACTTCTTCTTCTTGGAATTCTCTCTCTGCCCCCGCCCCCCAATACCCCTCCTCGCTCATAACTGAGACTTTCCATCTTTTGGGTCTTAGTACCATGTCCTCAGAGAGATCTCCAACCACTGAAGTTGAAATTGATCCCTACCTCCTTTATCACGACACCCTGTTTATTCTATTCTATGTAGTCCATCTATCACTGGACTTATTTCCTTATTTTTCTTATAGTCTGACTCTCCCTTCAAACTGAATGTTCACTGAAGGCAGGAGCTATATTTTATTGTTGTTCTAGTTTGATCTCCAATGTCTGGTATGATATAGATGAAATGAGTGAGTAAGTCACTGAAGATAACAGAGAGAAAAGTAAAAATAATTTTTCACTGCTTCTCTTTTCTGGAAATTCTCATAAAAATATCACATTATTTAGGGAGAGACTTGTTTTTGGCTAGGTGCTTAGCGTGGTGAGAGAAAAGGTGAAGATTTAGGGTGGCTTCAGAGAGTGCAATAAAGTCCCATGGAGGAGGGTGGCCATGCACAGAGCAACCTCTCCACGGAGGGGTTCCCCTTGCCAAGGGCACACAGCAGGGGGCTGCTACTTCACAGTTTAACTACTTCTGGCATTGAGACAAAAGGAGGCATTTGTCTTGGTCATTCCTTGTAGACCATGTTTGATCATCAGAACAAGAGGTCACTATTCTCAGGGCCATTCATTAGGGTGTGTGAAGAATATCAGGTTCACTCTCCGTAGACTGGAGCAGTTGCCTTGGTTTAGCCACATCTTAGCACATGTCCTTGGGCTGTCCATTCAGTGTTGCTGGATCTCAGCCTCAAATCTGTGACCCCAGGAGTCATAATGGCCCCTGTTTCCTTCAAGGGCTATGGGAGGATCAGATAAATTGATGCAAAAGTAAATGTTTTATAAACTAAGTGGAGACAACTGACAGGCATGATTACCCTTCCAAAGCCTTCATTGTCAGGATATATGCTGTAAAACTATTTCACCTACATTTTATCTTCCAATGGGCTAACAAGCTGTGGAGTTACTTAGAAAAAACAAAACACATCTCTTGAATATTTAACCAAAAATAGCTCCTTGACCCATCTGTGGTGAGTTCTGGCCTTGGGGATATAAGGCCACTGTCCCCATGGGCAATCTAGGTATGGCAGAAGCAGGGGGAAACGCAAGCTTCCCTACCTGCCTGGTGTCACCAACCCAAGGGATTGCCCTGGCAATGCCTCATCCCAGACATTAGGGTTCTCACATTTCTGTTTTCTGATGTGATGGGCATCAGATACTCCCAAGTTTTTAGGTATATATTGTCATTATTTTGCTAGGGCCTATAAGTATGTGTGTTCTAGGGAACACTTCTACACTGCTGGTGGGAATGTAAACTAGTACAACCACTATGGAAAACAGTGTGGAGATTCCTTAAAGAACTAAAATTAGAACTGCCATTGGATCCAGCAATCCCACTACCGGGTATCTACCCAGAGGAAAAGAAGTCATTATACGAAAAAGATACTTGCACATGCATGTTTATAGCAGCACTGTTCACAATTGCAAAATCATGGAACCAACCCAAATGCCCATCAATCAATGAGAGAATAAAGAAACTGTGAAATATCTATCTATCTATCTATCTATCTATCTATCTATCTATCTATCTATCTATCTATCTATCTATCTATCTATCTATCTATGACGGCATACTACTCAGCCACAAAACAGAATGAATTAACAGCATTCACAGCAACCTGGATGGGATTGGAGATTATTATTCTAAGTGAAGTAACTCAGGAATGGAAAACCAAACAAACATCATGTATTCTCACTCATAAGTGGGAGCTAAACTATGAGGATGCAAAGGCATAAGAATGACACAATAGACTTTGGGGACTCAGGAGGAAAGGGCGGGAAGGGGGTGAGGGACAAAAGACTACAAGTTGGGTTCAGTGTATACTGCTCAGGTGATGGGTGTACCAAAATCTCACAAATCACCACTAAAGAATTTACTCGTGTAACCAAACACCACCTGTTCCCCAAAGACCTATGGAAATTAAAAAAATAAAAATAAAAAACAGAGATAATAAGGGAAAAAAGTATCTGTGTTCTAGAACTTGGATCAACAATGGAAGGGTTGGAGGCAGATTTGGGATAGATGTTGAGAAAGACTTTTCGAATAAAAAGAGAAACTCAGCAAAAAACTGCTGAGGCAGAAGTGAGCCACCGTCACCTAAACGTCCTGCAGGGGCTGGCCGTGGTACAAGGCACTTCCTGGAGAGTTTCACATCGGGAGCACTGTTGTTTCTGTCCTCTACCACCTCTGAGAATTCCATGTGGGGTTTCTGGTCTCAGAGCGCAAAGAGAGCAGAGCTCCCCAAAATGCATTTCTTTCCCTCAGAAAATGTCCCAAGGCCTTACCTACCTGTTCTTTTGTTTCTTCTACTTGGATGCTTATATTTTAACTGATGAAACATTCTTCTCTTTAACAATCTCGCTTTTTTTTCCTTAGGTCTAGATGTAAATGCCAGGTGACACAGACAGCCTGACAATACTGACTAAAAATAACTTGAAAATAAAAACACTTAAGGCTGCCTTAAACATGGCATTTTCCATCTGTTTTAGATGCAGTGTCCGAGGCTGTCTGGCAGGCAATTTCAGAGTGAGAGAAGGATCAAAGGCCAACTCCTCAGCCACCGCCATGGCGGCGTGTCTCTACATTTCAGGAAGGCTTCCATCTGAGGACCTCTACCCCACAGGGGAGTAACAGGAATTCAAAAAAATCTGCCTTCATCTCTCTCTCCAAGAAAAATGCCTCTGAGATCACTGAATGTGAAATAAAGGGAAGACTCATTATCTTGTAAATCCTACCCTTTGCTCAAGGATTTAAGTTTAGAAATTGATAAATAAGGATTCAAAGGTAACAGTTAACTCATGTCAACTCAAAGATGATTGAAACCCAAGTGACCGAGGTGAGGGGCTAAAGAGAAGAGGGGTTGTGAACGTCTGTCTTACGTGAGGGGGATGGACAGAAATAAATTCAGTGAGAACCAGGCAGGCTTTGAGGTGGAGAATGAGATGCTATAGGTTGTGAAAATGGTCTGAGCTATTTTTGTTGTTGTTATTGGGTTGGTTTGGGGTGAGGATTGGCAAAAGGCAAAAATGTTATCTAGACAGATGCAAGTGGATTAAAGTGAATTTGACTTTCATATTTAAAAAACAACAGCTAGAAGGCAAATAAAACCTTTGAATTTTCATTAACAAACCTGAAAATGTAGCGTCTGTGTTTATATATGGTGAAAGGACTGCAGGAATTCCCAGGGAATCTTGCCCTCACACGCTGTCAGTGCATCATAGCGGGTTGGGAGTAGTGCCCTGTGGGGAAGGCGGAATCATCCCAACTCCATTTTACAACTGATGCCCTGCAGGTGCAGGCTTGGATCAGCATTACCGTGGCACTTATTATTTAGGGGATCAAGCCATCGGAAAGGTATTTCACGATGGGCCCTTTATGTACAGGATCAGGCCCTAAATATTTCTCATTGCAAGTATAGTTCTATCATGGTGTCTAACACACACACACAATGTATATACACACATATATAAATGCATACACATGTACTTATAAATGTACGCACACATATATACTAAATGCTTATTATGCTATACACAATATATTGAATTACAGTTAAGTGACTCTTCAAATATAGCTATATTTAAATGTGTTCACTGTACACTTACAAAGAAGTACATTTAAGCAATGTTATGTCTCTAGAGTAGAAATAGGAAGTCCTCCTTTGCCCTAACTCTGCTCCCTCTTCCAGAGGTGATCACTGTGAACAGTTTGGTGTGTATCTTCCAGACTCTTTTCCGCCCACATCTGTATACATGCACATCTGTGTGCTCCTACATATTTGGGGGTTTGTTTACAGAAATGGGATGATGTATACCTCTCCAAGTATTATTATTTTTTAGAGACGGGGACTCACTACTTTTCCCAGGCTGGACTCAAACTCCTGGGCTCAAGTGACCCTCCCACCTCAGTCTCCTGAGTAAGTGCCGCCTCTCAAGTAGGAGGCATGTGGGCTGATGCTAACCCCTTGATTCAGTCTTGGGCTTCTTTCAGAGGACATGGGACAACGAGGAACCCAGGCCGAGGCCAGGTAATGAGCCAGCCTGGGGCAGCTCAGCCAGCCCAGGAGGGCCCTGTCTTCCTCCCCTTTCTCACTGCCACTGGACTTACTTCAAAAACTCACCCTCGCCCCGACCTATTTCTGCAGGACTTCCTAAATGGCTGCCTTATTCCAGTCTCAGCCTTTTCAATCCATTTCCTGACAGCTGTCTCTTTTCTGACTAAAACCTCTCAAAGGTTTTCCATGAACTTCAAGGCTAAGTCCATGCTTCTCTGCACGACACCCAAGCCCCACAATGTCTCTGTCTTCTCTCTCCGCTCATAGTGGGCCTTGTATGTTACACCACACAGGTGACTGACTGCCTTTTCTCTGAACCACAGACCACTTCAGCTCTGTGCAAAGGAAAACCTTTCTCCAACCAGCTCCTCTCCATGAATCCTTCCAGCTTCAGCTGAGACATCACCTCCTGTAAAAAACCACCCGTGACTTTCCTCTGATCTGAATGAATTACACACTTTTTTTGTTTGTTTTGTTTTTGAGACAGAGTCTTGCTCTGTCCCCCATGCTGGAGTGCAATGACGCAGTCTCGGTTCGCTGCAACCTCCACCTCTCAGGTTCAAGCAATTATCCCGCCTCAGCCTCCCAAGTAGCTGGGATTACAGGTACCTGCCATTATGCCCAGCTAATTTTTGTATTTTTGCAGAGACGGAGTTTCGCCACGTTGGCCAGGCTGGTCTCGAACTTCTGACCTCATGTGATCTGTCCGCCTCGGTCTCCCTAAGTCCTGGGATTATAGGTAATTACACACTTATTAAATTGTATTATATATATCTATTTTTACCTGCTTATGTTCTTAGTAATGTGAGCTCTTGAAGGAAAACACCTTCGACCTCACTGTACCCCTACTGCTGTCAGTGGAGCCTGGCACAAAGCAGAGACTAAGCAAATCCTTGCTGAATGAATGAATGCATGAATGAACCAATGGAAATAATAGGGAAATGATACTTGTAGCAGGGAAATGGCACTAGTTTGCAGCAGGCCAAGTGTGTTTTAGAGATGTTCCCTGCTGAAATCTCTTGGCAAATTGGCAAATAAAAATTGTAAGTGTTTGACTTCTGAGAATAACATCAGGATCATTTTATAAGAAGGCAGAGTCTAGTCTATAAATTTGGAAGTAAAAATAAGCAATTTACATCAGTAGTGTGCGTTAAATGACATGAAATGCTTTTGCAGCTTTCAAAGTCCTGAAACTCTCATAGAACCAGAGACAACGTGACTTCTGCAGTAGAAGTAACTCCCCAGTGACCAGTCCTTCCAACTGAAATTGGTTTATTTGCTATAAAAATTGCTGATCAGAGTAAAAACTTTAGCTCTTTGGGTTTGTGCATTAAATTAGAACAAAACAAAAAAAATTCTGCTTTCTAATTAGAGAGGGGGACTCACCCCAGACCTGTGCTAAAAAGATTGCCACTAGTCACAGGTCACTATTGAGTCCTTGAAATGTGGCATGTCTGAACTGAGATGTGCTGTGAGCGTCAGGTAACCACTAGATTCTGAAAAGTCCTTAGCGGAAAAAAAAAAAAAAAAAATCTCATTATTGTTATTATTTTGAGATGCAGTTTCTCTCGTTGCCCAGGCTGAAGTGCAATGGCGCAATCTCAGCTCACCGCAACCTCCACCTCCCGGGTTCAAGCGATTCTCCTGCCTCAGCCTCCCAAGTAGCTGGGATTACAGGCACGTGCCTCCACGCCCAGGGAATTTTGTAATTTTAGTACAGACGGGATTTCTCCATGTTGGTCAGGCTGGTCTCGGACTCCCGATCTCAGGTGATCTGCCTGCCTTGGCCTCCCAAAGTGCTGGGATTACAGGCATGAGCCACCATACCTGGCCTCATTGTCATTTTGTATTGATGATATGTTAAAATGGTATTCAGAATATACGGAATTACGTAAAATATTGTGAAAATTAATTTTCCCTGTTTCTTTTTGTATTTTTATGTGGCAGTGGGGAAATTTTAGGTTATACATGTGGCTCACATTCATGGCCTAGGCTTATATCTATTGGACAGCACTGCTTTATTTTTTTTAATGTTATTATTTTTAAAATTTGTATATATTTATGGGGTTTTTGAGACAGAGTCTCGCTCTGTCACCCAGGCCGGAGTGCAGTGGCTCAATCTTGGCTCACTGCAACCTCTGCCTCCCAGGTTCAAGTGATTCTTCAGCCTCAGCCTCTTGAGTAGCTAGGATTACGGGCGCCCGCCACCACGCCCAGCTAATTTTTGTATTTTTAGAAGAGATGGTGTTTTACCATGTTGGCCAGGCTGGTCTTGAACACCTGGCCCTAAGTGATCTGCCTGCCTCGGCCTCCCAAAGGTTTGGGATTACAGGTGTGAGCCATGATGCCTAACCAGTACAAATACAATTTTGCTACACTGATTTATTGCACTGTGGTGAAATCACGGCCTTCAGTGTATCCACTGAAGGAACATGCAATGTACCCACCAAGCAACCACCCACCATTCACCTCCCATCCCTCCAAGTCCCCACTGTCCATCATTCTGCACTCCGCCTCCATGTGGACACATTATTTGCCTCCCACTTATGAGTGAGAACATGCAGTATTTGTCTATCTGTGTCTGAGTTGTTTCACTTAAGATAATGGCCTCTGGTTCCATCCATGTGGCTGCAAAAGACATGATTTCATTCTTTTTTTCTTTCACAGATGAATAGTATTTCATCATGTATATATACACCACATTTTCTTTATCCAGTCCTTCACTGATAGACACTTAAGCAGATTCCATATCTTGGCTATTATGAATACTGCTGGAGTGCTACCTGACAGATGCAAATTGCCCAGAGCTAAGAGTTTACTGCTCTGCAGACAAAACCTTTAGGCCGTTTTGATTAACCACTCTCTAAAACGTTTAAGCACATTTCTTTTGTCCTGAACTGGAAGCAATGAGTAAATGAACTTTTCCTTTTTCCTAAAGGGAAGGTCATAGTCATGCTGAAGGCGGGGGCCACTGGAGCTTGCTGCGAGGCATGAGGGGCTGGCTCATGCTTGTTGGTACAGGAATACCTGAATTCCAGAATTCCTGTGTTGATTTCAATGGTCAGTGTGTTTATTCCTGCTTTGTGGACAGCTCTCACTTGTCTGCGCGTGTTTTTTCCTCTGACTTGTGACTTCTTATCAGCCATGAGCTTGGAAACTAATTCAATCTGTGGTGAGTCTAAGAGTAAAAAGATCTTGAATAAGGCCCTAGGAGTCTGCTCCAATGAGTAAAAGGCAGTAGCTTTGAGACGTCTTGGCTGTGCAAGGTCTTTTTGCATACTTTTTGGTTCTTGGTTGAATTCCAGTTAAAGAAGGCCCTCAGCTATGGAAGCTCTAGATTTCTGGGGTACTGCTGTATATGTGGGATGTTACTATGTATCTGTATCACTGATTCAGCCAATTATTAAGTAAGAGAAACAGTGTGGCACAGGCAAAAAAAAAAAAAAAAAAAGTGTTGCATAAACCAGAAGTTTGAGTGCAAGTCCTAACTGTGGTGTTAACTGATGGAATAATTCCAGAACATTCTTCAGTTAGCCCCCGGAGACAGTCTCCTGATCTGTGAAATGAGGCTTCTGAAGCCTGTCCTGCATCTCACACAGGGCTGCAGTGAAGATTAAATGAATCAGGGTTCATGGAAAATTTCTAAAAAGTACAAAGCTCTTACTTAAAAAGTATGAGTTTATAACCATGTTATGTGTGTGTTTGATTTATCTTAATCTTGCTTTATTATGAAATACAATTTCTCCCACAGGCTACTGAGGATGAATTCAGAGCCGCCAGTTCTAGAACAAATATGTCTAACACCTTAGGCAATTCAGAAGTGGACGAGTATTTTCAGGCAGTTCTTGCAGTCCAAATATGGTACATTTAACTTTGACTAAACAACATAGAAATAATTTAGCATTTGGTGGGTGGGGGTTAAGAAGGTAATGTTGGCTGGGTGCGGTGGCTCATGCCTGTAATCCCAGCACTTTGGGAGGCTGAGACGGGCAGATCACGAGGTCAGGAGATCGAGACCACCCTGGCTAACACGGTGAAACCCCATCTCTACTAAAAATACAAAAAAAATTAGCCGGGCACGGTGGCGGGCGCCTGTAGTCCCAGCCACATGGGAGGCTGAGGCAGGAGAATGACATGAACCTGGGAGACGGAGCTTGCAGTGAGTGGAGATCACGCCACTGCACTCCAGCCTGGGTGACAGAGGGAGACTCTGTCTCAAAAAAAAAAAAAAAAAAAAAAGAAGGCCATGTTAAAATGGGGCAAGCAATGGGGCTAAATTTCTATACACAGTTTGCTGAGGGAATTAAAGCTCCAGAAGAGGTTTTTAAAAATATGACAGAATTGGTGTTGGTGAATTCCACAATAAAGGACTGAAGTGACAGCTAATTACAATAATAGATGCTTGAGCTGTAACACTTGACGTATGCAGAATGATTTATGGGTGTAAGAGTAATATTCTTGCAAGTCATTTTAAGACAAACATTCCAATTTTTTCCAATTAAAATATGAAAGCCAAGAAGTAACAAAAATAGGGCAATAAAATCACCTAAGTGAATCTTTGTTAATATAGTTGTTAAAATAAATGCATTTCCTAGGTCTGATGGAGACTCAAGGAAATATAGTGAAACATTTTATTTATTTGTCATTTGTTTATTATTTATTTATTTACAGATGGGGTCTCGCTCTGTCACCCAGGCTAGCATGCCACAGTGCCCTCAAAACTCACTGCGGCCTCAAACTTCCGGGTTCAAGTGATCCTCTTTCCTCAGCCTCCTGAATAGCAGTGAAACAATTTTAATAAACTTTTATTAAAGAAAACAAAATCTGTATATGTATTCAATAAGTTTTGCCAATTAGAATTTTACCTCAATATTATTTTGAAAACTTCCTTGGCTTAAAGTGGTATTTTGTTGTATTATTTTCCTAATAAGTAGTATATTCTCTACCATTTTCAGGGCAATGTCAGAAATGGTACCCAAGTTGATGGGGACCAGATTTTGTGGGAGTTCACTGGTCACTACACCCAACATAAAAAGTGGGTGTCTGGCCAGGTGCAGTGGCTCATGCCTGTAATCCCGGCACTTTGGGAGGCCAAGGCAGGTGGATCACTTGAGGTCAGGAGTTCAATACCAGCCTGGCCAACATGGTGAAACCCCATCTCCACGAAAAATACAAAAACTAGCCAGGCATGGTAGCACACACCTATAATCCTAGCTATTCAGGAGGCTGAGGCAGGAGAATCACTTGAACTCAGGAGGTGGAGATTGCAGTGAGCTAAGATTGTGCCACTGTACCCAAGCTTGGGTGACAGAGTAAGAGTCTGTATCAAAAAAAAAAAAAAAAAGAGTGTAGTGTGTGGTCAGGTCCTTGGGTATGTGGTCCGTAAGTAAAGTGGGGAAGTAGAGGGCTCCTCATTCCTCCCTGACATGTGCTGAGGATTATTAATAATAATAATAATCATGGTGATGATGATGTCAGCTCACGTTTATTGAGCGTACAATGTGTAAGCTTTGATGAAGAAACCACAGCTACTTTAAGTCTTGCCATCTTTTCTGCCCTTAAACATACAGCCTTGTCATGCCAGACCACTTTCAGCCCTAGAACAGTTCCTCCACTGAATCCCCGGGAGGGGACCATCCAGCCCCTGCCTGTGACAGAGAGCTAACTGGAGAGAGGCTGGATGGCTGTCCATCACTGGGTGGCTTTAGGGTCAGAAAATTCTTGCTTCTACTGATATAAATCCTTTCTCCTGTAATTTCCATTATTTGATTCCAGTTTTATGATACGGCTTTCAGATTTATATGGCTACCGAACACACTCTACTTTGTGCATTCATACATTCATTTAATAAAAATTTTTAAAGCATCTAGTAAATGTGAGGCACTGAATTAGGTATGGGGATTTCATGTAATTAATCCACAGTCAGGTGATGCCCCATCCTGGCTCTTAATACAGGCCTCCGACACCAAGCTGAGATTCTGAAACCCCTGTGGGGATGCAGGTGGGGCTGCCAGGTGTGAGAGGGGGTCTTTGTGTACCCCTGAGAGACTGAATATACAAAAGGAAAATTAGCTGGATCACATATAAAAGTAGAACTTTGACCCACAACCTGCAGCAACTAGCTCAGAAAGCCAACCGACTATCTGCAGCAATGACTCCAGAGAGCCAAACAACCACCCGTAGAGCAACTGGCCCCAAACGAGCAGGACTTGATTAATAACTGCCAGCTTGCTTCATCTTTGCCCACCCGCCCCTGCCACCCACGACCCGCTTCCAACTGAGGACCAATTAGAGAAGCCAAATATGCTCCCATCACCAATCACGTCGGATTCCTCACTTCTGGTTAGCCCGCCTACAGCTGCCCCAGGCCACAGCCTCCAGTGAGGGTGCACCTGAAACCTTCCTTCCCCTTTTTCCAATATGAAGCTTTTCCATTCCTCTGCCTGCCTTTGAATCTTTGCCAAACTCAAGCAATGGCAGCTGACTGCCTTGGTAGAGCAAGCGCTGAATATATAGCTGATATAATTTGGATGTCCGTTCCCTCCAGATCTCATGTTGAAACGTAGTCCCCGTTGTTGGGGGAGGAGCCTCGTGGGAGGTGTTTGGGTCATGGAGGTGGATCCCTCATGAGTGGCTTAGCGCCATCCCCTTGGTGAAAACTGAGTTCTCGGTTCATGCGAGATCTGATTGTTTAAAAGAGTGCAGCACTTCCTTCACCTTGCCATTGATGTGCCTGCTTCCCCTTCACCTTCTGCCAGGACTGTAAACTCCCTGAAGCCCTCACCAGAAGCAGACGCCAGCACCACACTTCCTACACAGCCTGCCAAAATGTGAGCCCATTAAACCTCTTCTCTTTATAAATTACCCTGTCTTGGATCCTTTAAAGCAATACACAAATTGACTAGCACAATTGCCTTTACTTATTCTCCTGTAAGTGGTCTTCATTTATTTTCACACTTCCATTCAATTTCTTTTTGCAATCATAGGTCTGTTTAACTCATGAAATCTCTTTAAGTCTTGTTGCTAAAATACAAAGTTTTAGGCCGGGCATGGTGGCTCACGCCTGTAATCCCAGCACTTTGGGAGGCCGAGGCGGGCAGGCCACGAGGTCAGGAGATCCAGGCCATCCTGGCTAACACAGTGAAACCCCATCTCTACTAAAAATACAAAAATTAGCCAGGTGTGGTGGTAGGCACCCGCAGTCCCAGCTACTGGGGAGGCTGAGGCAGGAGAATGGCATGAACCTGGGAGAAGGAGCTTGCAGTGAGCTGAGATCGCCCCACTGCACTCCAGCCTGGGTGACAGAGTGAGACTCCATCTCAAAAACAAAAAAGTTTTAGGCACTATCTTCCAGATTTATTCCATTTATACATTTGCCTTCCAGGTATTACCATTGATAATAACCTTGAGCAGCAAGGTTTACATGTAGAATAAAGCTCTTTGGCATTAAAGACCTCCCTTCAAGGCATACAGCCACTAGTTCATGCCCCTTGACCAGGACAGTAACCAAGGCATTGCTGTCCACCTTGCTAGTAACCAAGGCGTTGCTGTCCACCTTGCTAGTAACCAAGGCGTTGCTGTCCACCTTGCTAGTAACCAAGGCGTTGCTGTCCACCTTGCTAGTAACCAAGGCGTTGCTGTCCACCTTGCTAGTAACCAAGGCGTTGCTGTCCACCTTGCTAGTAACCAAGGCGTTGCTGTCCACCTTGCTGTACTGCTGACCAGGTCATATGTTTGTGGACAAACTTAGGGAGATTTATGAAATCTTTGCCAAGCACAATAAATAAGCAGTACTGCCTCTGGCATTCCCCTGATCTAGTAACCTAAACAACTTATTAAGAAAGGAAGAGATTTCTTAGTCATCAACTCAAATGGCTATAATTTACTGCACAGTAACCACGCTGCAGTTACGGTTCTAGGTCTGTTTTAGTATCCCATTGGGTCCCCCTAACAATTGCAGGAGGTCAGTATTGTTAGCTCAGTTGTAAAGATGAGCGAATGGAATTTAGGCATGTGAAATAACTTGCCCTGGGTCATATAACTATTAAGGAGTAGGAAAAAAATGAATTTCAGTTCTATCTGACTGCAACCACTGTGTTATATTGCCAAACAAAGAACTTAGTAACAGCCAAAAAAAAAAAAAAAAAAAAAAAAGGAATAAGGCTGGCAAAACAGCAAATCTAGATTTAGCTTCTGTTTTCAGATGCAGAGTGTGTATGTTACTAGAAGCTGAAATCCACAATGGGCAGGCTGCTTGTTAAGTATCATATTTGAATTTGGGGGATTTTAAGGGGAACTTTAATGGAATGGACTCTATCTATGCAAAAAGATGTGACCAGGATGGAGATTTTGAGACATGTCACATAAGTAAGTCTCAGACTATCATGCCATTTAGAACATATTCAGGAAGCAGGGTTTGGAGGGACAAATACGGGAAAACTTTAGAAGTAAGGAAGTTTCGCTTGGGAATGACCTCCTGATGAAAACCTCAGGTTAGGAAACACAAACAGGAGAGGTTAAGTAATGTTCTTATTTCTTCAAGTAATTATATAATTTGAAACTGAGACAGACAATAAAATGGTTTTGGGAGAGTAAAAAAGAGGATTTCCTATTTATGCTTCTTTTGAATAATACTTGCCAAATTGTCCCTTTAAACATTGTAGAAAATATGCATGACTTTGTTATTTAAAATGCAGTCTACTAATCCAGGTATTGTGTAAAAAACAGAGACTTCCACCTCCTTATTTGTTTTAAGATGCACATGCAAACAAAAATGACCTTTCTAAACAGCCCAGGTAATCTATATAACACAGAGATAATTAATCGTTTGTTTTCCCTCATTTCATGTTTCCTAAGGAATATTAATTATTCTCTATTGTATTGGAAGTTGAATTGCTTTTTGCTTTGCTTCATTTTCATTTTGGTTCTGATATCCAGTTACCTGCATTACCAATGAAATACTTTCCTAGGAGGTAAAACATGTCTTTTAAAACTCATAAATCCTGAGAAAAATATCAGCTCAGTACCAGCACTGAGCAGGGATGGCAGATGGGCTATACAACAGTGACCTCCTCCTGCCCACTGGCACATACGCTGGGTCTTCGAAACTACCTCAGTCCTTTGTTCTTTTAATTGAAAGAAAAACGGACAAGAAGAGAAAATCAAAGGTGCTTTAAGCATTAGTGCCCTTTCTCCTTGGTTAATGTCAGGCTATGACCTCAGCTGCAGGAAGACTTGAAAGGAATGACTCGGCTTGGAGAGGCAGAGGGACTGGAACCCTCATCTGTGTCCCATGAAACAGTTATTGTCAGAAATAGCAGCTGTGATGAAATCAGTAGCTTTAGGTTCAACAAAGAACTATCACTACTCAAGTGCTCGAGCTGGTAGATTAAAAGTATCCGTATCAGTCAATCTCTTTGCTGTTTCTCCAGCTGTCTGCTGAACCTCAGAACTACCCCTTCTTCCTGACATCCTTTGTTTCTGTTGACAATATGGCTCTTCTGTCTGTTGGTCCAGCTCCAGATGTTGAAAATGCTGCTGCCTACTCCCTCTGGCTGAGTTCTCACAGCCCATCAGTCACTATGATGCAGCTCTGCCAGGTCTTTTCCATGTCATGTTACTTCCAGATCTCACAGTCATCATCTGTATTAGTCAGGGTTCTCCAGAGAAGCAGAACCAACAGGACATGAATACATATGTACAGTGGATCCTTGAACGATGTGAGGGTTAGAGGCACTGATCCTTATACAGTCAAAAATCTGTGTATAGCTTTGGGCTCCCCAGAAACTTAACTACCAACAGCCTACTGTTGACCAGAATAAATAGTCAATTAACACATATTTTGCATATGCTGTGTATTAGATATTTCTCTAGCTTACAATAAAGTGAGCTAGAGAAAAGAAAATGCTATTAAGAAAAACATAAGAAAAGGAAAATATATTTACTATTTACTAAGTGGAAGTGGATCATCATAAAGATCTTCCTGCTCATTGTCTTCACATTGAATGAGCTCAGGAGGAGGAGGAGAAAGAGGATGG
The DNA here is from genome assembly GCF_043159975.1 of Macaca nemestrina. NCBI lineage: Eukaryota > Metazoa > Chordata > Mammalia > Primates > Cercopithecidae > Macaca > Macaca nemestrina. The sequence goes on along the minus strand of NC_092125.1, from coordinate 6,962,062 downwards.
GTTGGCGTTGCTGTCTTGGGAATGGCAGAGGTAGAAGAGGTGGAGGAAGGAGAGGCAGGTATATTCGGTGTAATTTATATTGAAAAAAAGTGCATATAAGCAGATCCATGCAAAGAAAGAGAGATCTATGAGATTTATCTTAAGGAATTGGCACATAGGATTGTGGGGGCTGCAAGTTCAAAATCTGCAGGGCAGAGCAGGCAGGGTGGAAACTCAGGCAGGATTTCTATGTTGCAGTCTTGAGGAGAATTCCTTCTTCTTTGGGAAACCCCACTCTTGTTTGGGAAACTCTGCTTCAATTGATTGGATGAGGCATACACACGCTATGGAGGAGAACCTGCTTTACTCAAAACCTACTGATTTCAATGTGAATCACATCTAGAAAATACCTCCCCAACAACATCTAGACTCATGATTGATCAAACAACTGGGCACCGGAGCCCAGCCAAGTTGACGCATTAAATTAACCTTCAAACCTTCATAATTCAGCCCTGCCACTCCCTCTTTAATCACGGCCATCAGCCCTCTCCCCGCTTTCCCCACTGCTCACCTGGGCACTTTCTCTAGCTTTGTTCCAGTGCTGTCAGGTCCTGGCTCTGATTACAGGTCTTCGGCAGTTCTCCCTTGGCCTGTAGGACTGACTCCACATCCTACCCTGGGTATCTGCATCACTCCCAAGCTTATTCTTGCCTTTTCCAGCTCTATGTTCCAATGCTTTACAACTGGGACTCTTTGCTCCTGCAAGAAATTGCTCATAGATCTTCCAACACCCCATGCTTGTTTCCGACTCTGTGTCTTTGTTCACCGTGTTCCTTCTACTTAGAATACCTTTCTTTTTTTTCCACTCTATTCAACATAATTTGAGATTCATCCATCAACACCTTTTTTCACTGGTAAGCAGTTTGCAATTGTATGGACGTGCTACAATTTCTTCATCCATCTTTCATGGATATCGACGTTTTATATACATATATGTATTATATATATTATATATGTATTTTATGTATGTATTATATATTAAACATATGTATTTTATTTACATGTATGTATGTTTTATATATATGTGTGTGTGTGTGTGTGTGTATATGTATGTATGTATTTGAGACAGAGTCTTGCTCTGTCACCCAGGCTGGTGTTCAGTGGTATAATCATGGCTCCCTGAAGCCTCGATCTTCTGGGCTCAAAAGATCTTCCTGCCTCAACTTCTCAAGTAGCTAAGATTATAGGCACACACCACCACACCCAACTAATAAGCAGGATATCTTTCTTTCTTCAGCATGCCTGCACAAGTGAGCTCACCCAGCTCACTCATCATTTAAGGTACAGCTCAAATTCCATCTTCTGTCTGTGACCCTCACTCTTTAGTCTGCAGAGTCACTATCTGATTTGATCACCAGTATCATACCACCCCTGTGCTCCTGTACCCCAAGAGATGGTCCGTTTCCATCTAAACCTATCAACCTGTACCCCAAGAGATGGCCTGTTTTCATCTAAACCTATCAACCTGTACCCCAAAAGATGGCCTGTTTTCATCTAAACCTATAAACCTGTACCCCAGAGATGGTCCGTTTCCATCTAAACCTATAAACCTGTACCCCAGAGATGGTTTTCATCTAAACCCATAAACTTGTACCCCAAGAGATGGCCTGTTTTCATCTAAACCCATAAACTTGTACCCCAAGAGATGGCCTGTTTTCATATAAACCTATCAACCTGTACCCCAAGAGATAGACTGTTTTCATATAAACCTGTACCCCAAGAGATGGCCTGTTTTCATATAAACCTATCAACCTATACCCCAAGAGATAGACTGTTTTCATATAAACCTGTACCCCAAGAGATGGCCTGTTTTCATATAAACCTATCAACCTGTACCCCGAGTGATGGCCTGTTTTCATTTAAACCTATCAACCTGTACCCCAATGGATGGCCTGTTTTCATATAAACCTTTTAGTTCTTTTACAATAAAGATAGACCAAGATTAAAATACGCACTGATGAAGTTTAAATAGGGCTATTCCCGTTTGTTCTAATTATGCTAAAATGCACAATTTGAAAATCAGTCCTCCCTAGAGAAGCCAGATTCTTGTGACCAATAAAACTATGGAACCCCACATTCAACTTCAGGCTAACAGTTCATTTAAGAGGATTTCTTTGAAAAGCATAAATGTGACTTTTTCTAAAAACAGGATTTTCACATTTTCCTTCCTGGCTTCTCCTATTTCAGCATCCCGCCTCCAGAGCCCTGTGGGTTGAAGACCACTGTGCCCTTTTCTTTCGGCTTCACATGCTGGCTAGTCTTTTGTTTGCTTTGTTAGCGCAGTACTTTTCATTTCCTTCGTGGTGTTTTTAGGAGCTCCTGAATTTCACACACAAATCCAGACCCCTGTGTGGAAAGCCTGCGGTGATGTTCTCTTTCTTCCCACAGGACTCCCTGCAGCCAGGAATTCTAGTGGAGCACCTGACGTAAGGTGAGGAATATACAGGCATACCTTGTGTTCGTGCACTGTGCCTTATGGCACTTTTTACAAATTGAAGGTCTGTGGCAACCCTGCCTCGAAGAAGTCTATTGGCTCCATTAGTCCAACAGCATGTGTTCACTTCATGTTTCCATACCACATGTTGGTAATTCTCACAGTATTTCAAACATTTTCATTAGTGCTGTATCTGTTATGGTGATCTGTGATCAGTTATCTTTGATGTTACTATGGCAATTGTTCTGGGACAGCACAAACTGCACCCATCTAAGTTGGAGAACTTAATCCATAAATGTTGCATGTATTCTGACTGCTCCACAGACCAGCTGTTCCCCTGTCTCTCTCTCTCTCCTTGGGCCGCTTACTCCCTGAGGCAACAATATTGAAATCAGGCCAGTTGATGAACCTACAATTGGCCTCTAAGTTTCAAGTGAAAGGAAGAGTGGTACATCTCTCAGTTTTGTGGGTTGTCTGTTGTTTGTTTTTGAGATGGAGTCTCACTCTGTCACCCAGGCTGGACTGCAGTGGTGCAATCTTGGCTCACTGCAACCCCTGCCTCCCAGGTTCAAGCAAGTCTCCTGCCTCAACCTCCTGAGTAGCTGGGATTACAGGCGCCCAACACCATGTCCAGCTAATTTTTGTATTTTTAGTAGAGATGGGGTTTCAACATGTTGGACAGGCTGGTCTCGAACTCGTGACCTCTGGTGATCTGCCCGCCTCATCCTCCCAAAGTGCTGGGATTACTGGCATAAGATACCATGCCCCACTACATCTCTCAGTTTAAATCAAAAGCTCTTAATGATGAACCTCAGTGAGAAAGGCATGTAGAAAGCCAAGATAAGCAGTTTGCCAAGTTGTGAATACAAAGGAAAAATTCTTGAAGAAAATTAAAAGTGCTACTCCAGTGAATACACAAATGTTAAGAAAGCACAACAGCCTTCTTGCTGACATGAGAAAGTTTGAGTGGTCTGGATAGATCAAACTGCAATATTCCTTTCAGCCAAAGTCTAACTCAGAGTGAGGCCCTTACCTTCTTATACTCTGTGAAGGCCAAGAGAGGTAAAAAAAAAGCTGCAAAAGAAAAGTTGGAAGCTAGCTGAGGTTGGTTCATGAGGTTTAAGGTACGAAACTGTTCTGTAACATAGAAGTGCGAGGTAAAGCAGCAAGTGATGATGGAGAAGTTGCAGTAAGTTATCCAGGAGACCTAGCTGAGATCATTGATGAAGCTGGATACACTACACAACAGATTTTCAATGTAGACAAAACAACCTTCCATTAGAAGAAGATGCCATCTAGGACTTTTGTGGGAGTTCAGTCAGGTTTGTAGGAAAATTTTTAAGATGAAGTTATAGGATATACACACAAACCTTCTTGGAAGGTTGGAAGGTTTTGCAAAAGTTTCGGGATAGGGTTATGGCTAAAAACAGCGTAATCCTTACCTTGAGTTAAAGCTTGGTGCAGATACAAAGGAATGTAAAGTATTTTATCTAAATAGCTTGTATACTCACTGGTCCTAAGATCAACCTTTGATCATTCGTGGGCAGGATGGCCCTCTCCAGGGTGGGGGCAGCCAGGTTAATTACCCACAGGGGTTGACTCAAAGCCTTTGTCAATTAAATCTCTACTAACTAAATGCAAGCATTGCCAGCTTGGAGGGGCTGCAAAACTCTCTTCAGCTCCTAGTGCCAGCTGCCCCCGGCCCGTTCTTTCACTGAATATCAGTGTCTGAGTATGTGTCTCATCCGTCCTGCAGCTGAGGTCTGTAGGAGAGACCCCCACAAGTGGTGCACTGCATGAGGAACACTACAAAAGGATCACGATGGAGCCCCCGAAAATGAAGGTGAAAAAGGAACTGCACAGTCAGCAAGTCATTGGTACCTGCTCCGGATTTCCAAGTTCGGGGGGGATTGTTCAGGTTAGGGTTTCATCATGGGACAACAGTTATCAGCTCAACAGAAACAGTATATAAAAGTATTGAAACAGCTGCTTAAAGCTAGTGGAGTCTCAGTTTGGCCGGCTCAATTAAGGGACCTAACACAAACTGTTGTATCCCAAAACCCATGGTTCCCTGAAGAAGGCACACTAGATGTAAAGCTCTGGGAACAAGTGGGGAGAAATCTTAAACAACATCACGTGCAAGGGCAAGGTCCCAGCATCATCTTTAACGCTATGGGCCTTAGTTAGGGCAGCCCTGGCTCCATCATACACAGAAGATCCTAAAAAGAGGAAGGAAGAAGAACCATCACCTGCTTTACCACCTCCTCTTCCCTCAGCCCCGATATCACCAGGCCAAAATAAAAAAGAGAAAACGGAGGTTTTGCCTAAGCCCCCTCCTCCAATAGATAGGAAAAAGGACTGGGGATATGCTACAGCTATGAGACCCTGTCTTAAGCAAGCAGCATTAAAAGGGGAGCTCTTCGCCTGCCCAGTAATGCAAGATCAACGAGGCAATCAGATGCATAAACCCATTTCTTTTAATGCTTATAAAAATAATAAGAAAAAACATTAAAGGCCAGAGCCGCGCAACCAAGCGAGCAGTGGGCAGAAGGAAAGGCTCAGCAGCAGGGACGCTTGCAGACCCAGAGCCAACAAATGCTCCCAGGAACTCGACCTGCACAGCAGCGACACAACGAGGAGGAGCTAGGCCCAGTGTGCAGAAGCTAGCCTGCTGGGGATGGGCAGGAGGCATGTGCAGGAAGGTCTGCCCAGCAGGCAGCAGCCGCCTGGTGGCAGTGGGAGGGAGCAGGACAGAAGACACACAGACAAAAAGAGACAGCACCTAAGCAGGTGCAAAGTGGCCACCGCCCTGGGGCCTGCCTGCTCAGCTCTCCAACTCTCCCGCCCATGGCAAAATTTCGTGTGCTCCTTATATACAAGTGACATCTCAGATTGTAATTCTATGCTAAGATTTGGGTAAAATTTAAAAATTTAAAAAAACTTCTTTCTGATAATGGCCACTGTTCTCTCTCTCCTACCTCTGACGTGGCTCTCTCAAGATCTGATTTGGGTAGAACAGTGGCCTCTGAAGGGAGGGAAATTACAGAAGGCCCATTAATTAGATAAAGGGCAATTAAAAGCTGGACATGTAGAACCATCAAATAGTCCTTGGAATTCACCCATTTTCATCATTCCCAAAAAGTCTTGTAAATGGAGACTTTTGCATGGCTTACGTGCTATTAATGCCAATTTGCAACCTGTGAGATCCCTTCAGCAGGGGCTCCCTTCCCCCATGGCAATTCCTTACAACTGGTTTATAATTGTTATTGACTTAAAAGACTGTTTTTATATGATTCCCCTAGCAGAAAAGACAGAAAAAATTTTGTGTTTACAATACCAGCTATCAATAATGAAAGGCCAGCTTGTCAATTTCATTGGAAACTGCTTCCTCAAAGAATGCTAAACAGTCCTACCATGTGTCAGTATCGCGTAAATCAAGCTTTGCTCCCCAGCAGAACAGAATTTCTTGATTGCAAGGTTATTCATATTGTGGATGATATTTTACTAGCAGCCCCAAAGGAACTAATGCTTTTAAATTTACATACCTCTGTCGTAAAGAATACAGCTAAAATATTTAATTATTGCACCTGAAAAAGTACAAGTGTCCTCTCCTTGGAAATATCTTGGGTACATACTAACTTCCCAGTCAGTAAGACCTCAAAAGGTTAAATACTAGCAACTTACACACCTTAAATGATTATTAGAAATTACTAGGCAATATCAACTGGCTCTGCCCCACTTTAGGCATTCCTACTTATAAGCTGCAAAACCTGTTTTCCATCTTAAAGGGCAATACAGTCCTGGATTCTCCCAGGTATTTAACTCCTGCAGCAAAAAGGGAAATCGAGGAAATAGAATAAGCCATCTCTCAGAGGCAACTAGATTGCATAGACACCCATTATTCCATCCAGTTATTTATTTTTCCCACCAAACACTCCCCTGGAGGGTTAATAGGATAGATGACCCCCCAGCACTGCACTTTCTAGAATGTGTTTTTTACTCACATACCAGGACTAAAACACTCTCTCCCTATATCCGGTTACTTAGTAAAGTCATCCATTTCAGGTTGCAGACAATGTTATCAGTTGCTAGGTTATGATCCTGATATTATCAGGATTCCTTTAAGTAATAAAAGCAATTCAAAGCAGTATTGCCAGTATCTACTGATCTGCAAATAGCTCTCTCTGATTATACAAGACAAATAGAGCATGTCCTTCCTGCTGACAAACTCCTTCATTTCTTATCTTGTACTCCTGTGATCTTGCCTACAAAAATAGTTCACCCTCTCATACCTATTGCTTTAACACTGTTTACTGATGGTTCAGGTAAACATGGAAAAGCAGCAGTTTGGTGGAGACCACATAATTCCATCACTCTATCTGGGTTTACTAGCACTCAGAGAACTGAGATTGAGGCCCTAATATTGGCTCTGGAGAATTTTCCCGCTCAGCCCATCAATATAGTGATTCTGCTTACTTGGTTTATTTATTTCAGAACCTTGAGACAGGTTAAGTAAGTGTACCTAATTCAGTACACTCTGGAGGCTGCCCTGTGTGCTTTTTTTCTTCAACTTCAGCAATTGCTAGATCAACATACACATCCTATTTTTATTACACACATTCGAGCCCACAGCTCACTGCCTGGCCCATTGGCTTATGGCAATAATCAAGCAGACCTTCAGGTTATGACATCACTGCTTGACTAAGCCACACAATCACATCAATTTTTTCACCAACGCTGGAGAAACTTATCTAAACAATTTCAACTTACCCAGAGACTGGTTAAACAAATTACTCTATAATGTCCATATTGCCAGTTCACAGGTACGTCCCCTCCTTCAACACATGCTAACACTAGAGGATTAGAACCTAATCAGTTATGGCAAACACATGTTACATCCCTGAATTTGGAAAACTAAGATATGTACATTTATCCATTGATACCAACACTCATCTAATTAGTTCACATAAGCTCTTCCTTGAGAGTCCACTCGATATGTCATCAAACACCTTTTTTTTTTTTTTTTTTTTTTTTTGAGACGGAGTCTTGCTCTGTCACCCAGGCTGGAGTGCAGTGGTGCGATCTTGGCTCACTGCAAGCTCTGCCTCCCAGGTTCACACCATTCTCCTGCCTCAGCCTCCTGAGTAGCTGGGACTACATGCGCCCGCCACCACGCCCAGTCAATTTTTTTTTTTTTTTTTTTGTATTTTTACTAGAGACAGGGTTTCACCATGTTAGCCAGGATGGTCTCTATCTCCTGATCTCATGATCTGTCTACCTCAGCCTCCCAAAGTGCTGGGATTACAGGTGTGAGCCACCACGCCCAGCCTAAGCATCTTCTTTTAACTTTTGCATTTATGGGACGGTCCACAAACATTAAAACTGATAATGGTCCAGCTTATGGCAGCTCATAATTCCAACAATTTTGTCACATGTGGAATATCCAACATTCCACAGGTATCCCGTATAACCCCCAAGGACAAGTCATAGTAAAACATGCTCATTCCACTCTGAAAAATATGTTCAAAAAACAAAAAGGGGAGAGTATGGGTAAAGACCCTGCAACACTATTGGCACAAGCCTTATTTACCCTTAATTTTTAAAATTTAGATGACAAATTTCAATCAGCTGTAGAAATGCACTTTGCTAACACCTCTCAAGACATAAAACCTGTAGTTTTATGGAAAGATGTGAACAGTAATGTATGGTGTGGTCCAAATGAATTATTAACATGGGGAAGAGGGTATGCTTGTCTCCACACCCCCTCAGGTCCTCTTTGGATTCCAGCACGATGCATCAAACCATAGCATGGCATGGCTAGGACCCAGCCCTGTACCAGAAATGAAGAAAATAACCCTATAGAACCCACAGCCCCGGACAATGCACCTTCCTTGGACAACACAGGCCATGGACAGAATGCTGAAGAAGACAAGTCAGAAGACTGAGCGAATCCTGTTCCGGACGCAGACACCATTCGCTCCAGATAATTGTTCCTTACTGTGCTTTATTAATCTTTTTAAATTCTCTCACTTTACCTGCCACCTGTACCTGCTGCACTCTATTAAGCTTGTCTTCTGAATCTGCCTTTTTTCAGCCCTGTTATCTGGGCAGACACTCCCTTCCCAGCTTCTAACAACACAACTGCTTGGCTGGAAGGGGTTAACATATCCCCAGCAGGGCTCCTTAGTAACAGCACACACCAAACTGAAGTGCCAAGTAATGCCGCAGGTCACTCCTTGATTGGGAAAGAATGATGCTAATTATACTCATGATCGTCTTATGTTATTTGCTAATTCTAGGATGCAAAGCCAGAATAAGAGCAATGACCGCCTTGCCCGACAGACCTGTGGCTGCACACAAACGGAACCCAATGCAAAAAACAGAAAAGGGGGAGATGTGGGAGTTCAGTCCGGCTGGTGGGAAACATTTTAAGATGAAGTTATCGGATATAGACACAAACCTTGGAAGGCTGGAAGGTTTTGCAAAAGTTTTAGGATAGGGTTGTGGCTAAAAGCAGCCTAATCCTTACTTTGAGTTAACAGCTTGGGACACAGATACAAAGGAATGTAGAATATTTTATCTAAATAGCTTGTTTACTCATGTGGTCCTAAGACCAACCTTTGGTCAACCACGGTGCATAATTGCTTTCTACCCGGGAAATCAGCAATGTCAATTACTCTCTAGTGGTGTTTACTCAAGACCTTTGTCATTTAATCTATACTGAATAAATGTGAGCTTCACTGGCTGATTGGTGGCTGCAACTCTTCATAGCACCTTCCTTGGTGTCTGTGAGTGGCCTGGACCGTCAGCCGGACTGACAGGCAAAATATCTATGTCAATGTGCATCTCTCATCCGTTGCTGGGTCACGATCTGTGGGTCAGACCCCTGTATACTTTCATGGCTAGAAAGGAGAGAATTCAATGCTTAGCTTCAAAGTTTCATAGGACACGCTGACTGTGTTAGGTGCTGATGCAGCTGGTGAGTTTAAGTGAAGCCAGTGCACATCTACCATTATAAAAATGGTAGGACCCTTAGGAATTATGCTAAATCAACTCCGCCTGTGCTCTAGAAATGGACCAAAGCTGGGCTGATAGGACTTTTGAATACAGCATGACTTACGGAATGTTTTAAGCCTGCTGTTGAGACCTACTGCTCAGAAAGAAAGATTCCTTTCAAAATATTACTGCTCATTGAAAATGCACCTGGTCACCCAATAGCTCTGACGAACATGGGCAAGGAAATGAATGTTGTCTACATGCCTGATAACACAACACTCATTCTGCAGCCCAGGGATCAACGAGTAATTTCTACTTTCAAGTCTTTTGGAAGGCTACATAGCTACCATAGATAGTTATTCCTCTGATAGAGCTGGGCAAATTAAATTGAAAATCCTCTGGAAAGGATTCACCATTCCAGGTACCATTAAGAACATCAGTCGGCCGGGCGTGGTGGCTCACGCTTGTAATCCCATCACTTTGGGAGGCCAAGGTGGGTGGATCACATAAAGTCAGGAGTTCGAGACGAGCCTGGCCAACATGCCGAAACCCCGTCTCTACTAAAAATATAAAAATTAGCTGGGCATGGTGGGGCATGGTGGTGCATGCCTGTAATCCCAGCTACTTGGGAGGCTGAGGCAGGAGAATCACTTGAACCTGGGAGGTGGAGGTTGCAGTGAGCTGCCACTGCACTCTAGCCTGGGTGACGAGAGCAGAACTCCAAAACTCCACCTCAAAAAAAGAACATTTGGGATTCACGGGAGAAGGTCAACATACCAACATTAATGGGAATTTGGAAGGAGTAGATTCTAACCCTCATGGATGACTCTGAGGGGTTTAAGACTTCAATGCAGGAAGTCACTGCAGATATGATAGAAATAACAAGAAAACTAGAATTAGAAGTGGAACCTAAATATGTGGCTGAATTTCTGCCACCTCAGTATAAAACCTGAATGTATGAGGAGTTGCTTCTTATGAACAAGCAAAGAAAGTGGTTGAGGTGAAATATATTCCTAGTGAATATACTATGAACATTGTTGAAATGAAAAGGATTTAGAATATTACATAAACGTAGTTGATAAAGCAGTGTAAGGGATTGAGAGGATTGACTCCAATTTTGAAAGAAGTTTTCTGGTGGATAAAATGCTTTCAAACAGTATCCTATGCTACAGAGAAATCTTTCATGAAAGGAAGTCAATTGATGTGGCCAACTCCATTGTTGTCTTATTTTAAGAGATTGTCATAGCTACCCTAGCCTTTAGCAATCACCACCCTGATCAGTCAGCAGCCATCGACATTGAGGCAAAATCCTCTGCCAGCAAAAATCTTACATCTATATCTGAAGGCTCAGAGGATTGTTATTTTCTAGCAATAAAGTATTCTTAAATTAAGGTATGCATATATATATATATATATATATATTTTACATAGTGCTGTTGCACACTCAGACTATAGTATAGTGTAAAGGTAAATTTTATATGCACTGGGAATCCAAAAAAATGTGTGTGCCTTGCTTTATTGCAGTGGTCTGGAACTAAACCTGAAATATCTTTGATGTATGTCTATAGAAGCAAACACATACTGACTTCCTAGTTTTTGAAGTTCAACCCAGAGATTAGCAAGTTTGCAGAGCTCAAGTATTGAGCAAGAGTAGTTGTCATTCTCTGACCACCATATCATTATGGATTTGCAATTGGAAATATTCCAGTGAGTAAAAAGTTTCTTGATGATTGTGTTGTTAGATTTTCTTACAGAAAAGGGTGAGAGAGAAAATCTGTAACTTAGCACCCCAGCAAGATCATGAAAGAAAATGACTTTTTCCTAAATGTATTTATTTTAAAAGATTAGTGAAGTAAGAGTGAGGGGTTTAGAGCTATATGGCTGGGGTTTGAGTTCCAGCTTTGCCACTTCCTGAAAGGTGCTCTCGGGTAAGTTACTTACCTGTGTCTCAGCTTCTTCCTTTGCAAGATAAAGTTATAAGAGTAGTATTTCCAAGAAAGAGTTACTGTGAAAATGGAATGAGGTTATACTCCTTTTATGCTTAGAAAAATGCACAGCAGAAAGCCTCAATTCATTGAAACAATTATTTCTTCTACTTACCATAGATACAAGGTAATAATTGATAGCAATAATCATTGAATTCACTGAAAAACTTCACAAAGTATAAAGCTGATAACATACGTTTAACTCTTGGAAAATGTATTATAATTCTTCATGTAATGGTTAGCCTCAACTTTGGTAAATTAAAATCTGTTCTAATGCATGGGTCCTGATAAGCAATGCTTTATGTCACACTGAGGTAGACCAAGAAAAATTCCACATAGTTAAGCACAAGAGAAAGGAACACTAATTTAAGATAGAAGATTAAGTATAATAGCATGATCCCAAATTTTGAGAGCTATGGAGAAATAGTGGGCTGGAGAGGAGACAATATCTGTGTGTAGGTGTGGAGAGGAAGAGGAGGAGAGAGTGTTGATTTAAAAAGATGTTCTGAGAAGGTTGGCTCGTCTCCATAAGTATCTATCCAATGACCAGGAACCTCCTGCCACTGGATAACTAACGGAAAGATGGTGATTTTGTAATCTTCTGTGGATTGCCTCTGACGCAAATAAATGCATAAAAATCCTAAGTGTGTGAAAATGTATTTTCAAGATATTTGAAGTTAATCATTTGTTAAGAGAAAGATAACATCTTCATCTTGAGATTAAAGAAATAACTCAAATGATTACTATCTGAAGACATATAACTCTGTACTGAATTTGTGTTTCCCTCTGTCTCACAGACGATGCAATATCATCCTGAAAATATAGGTCTGGCTGATGTAAATTACATAGCAACCTGCTCTCAGGAATCTAGGAGCAGCCTATGAATTACAAAAGCATTGAAGCAATAGCAGTTTTCACTTTTTTTTGCAAGATGATCCTGATGAGGAAAGGTTTATCCTTTCACATAAAAGGGAGATGAGCCTCTTAAAATTACATAATTAAGATAATCAATGCCGTAGGTTTTAGTATCCTTATCTACAGTAGCGTGCTTTATGAAGGTGGTAGTTTTGAGGGTGACGGAACTTTCAGTTTATATAACATAGAAAGATTACCTGTCCCAGGGATTGCCATTCCAAACCGGCACTGCCGATATACACGTGCTGTTTGTCCACGATCCAGAAGGAGGACTGCAGCCGGCCCTTGTTGTAAGCGGTCATGTTCATGTACGTCACCTCGGCTCCTAGGAGTTCAAGGAGAGTCTGGTCAGCCTCTGCGTCAAGCCCTGCCTGGGCTGTCAGTCACCTACCAGCGGCAATACTCATGGTTCATCATTTGTCCCAACTGACAGTTAGGAAAGCTAAATATTTATGTTAGTTTGGTGGAGAGAAGGGCCCCAAAGTATTATTTTGTTCCCTAAAACAAAGAACACTTAAAAAAAAAAAAAAAAAGAAAGAGAAAAGAAAAGCCGGGGAAATGGCTTTTCCTTTGCATATGGCAGAGGAGGTTTTGTACATAGTGACAAGACCATGGCTTCTCAACTCAGATCTGTACTGAAATCCTAGCTCCACTTACCATCTGGATGGTGAGATAGGTACACCATATGCAGTTTTCTTTTCTGAGTAATTTTAATACAGTTTGCCACCAATAAAAGGATCAGTCTTGTTCAGTGTCACAGCTCTCCTCAATAAGACATTGGCCTTATTATGCTTTCTATACATTTTTCATCCTGTGACCCTTTCACTCGCCTTTACTTCTTCATTCCTTCCCTTTATTATTTAATCTGGGTTTGGTCTCTTCTTCGTCTTTATCTGATAGCTTTTTATTTATTTATATTTTATTTTATTTTTGAGACAGAGTCTCATTCTGTTGCCCAGGCTAGAGTACAGTGGCGCAATCTCGGCTCACAGCAACCTCTACCTCCCAGGTTTAAGTGATTCCCTTTCCTCAGCCTCCTGAGTAGCTGGGATTACAGGCATGTGCTACCACACCCGGCTAATTTTTGTACTTTTGGTAGAGAGGAGGTTTTACCATGTTGACCAGGCTGGTCTTGAACTCCTGACCTCAGGTGAACCACTCGCCTCCGACCTTCCAAAGTGCTGGGATTACAGGTACCTGACAGTTCTTAATTTAAGCAATGATTATTCAAGCTTTACTGAAATGCCACCTTGAATGGTTAACTAAATAACTCAGACTATTGCTAAAAAGATATATTTGAAGAGCTAAATGTGACCAATTGCTTTAGGCTTCATGTGGTAGGATCCAGTGTCAAGCCTTTATGTATTACGGGCTCGAATGCATTTACAAACCTCTCAAAAGGATCATACGGTCCATTTAATGCAAGGGTATTTACATAAATTTCTCCTAAAGGTCTATTCCCATTAAAAGAACAGACCTATATGCATATATTTAATGAACTAAGCTATTCTGTCTTCAGGTATTCATTATTAATGAAGACGCTGTATTCCAGGGGCACACTTCATTGTCACAGTCTTCATTACCAGAGGCATGCATAAGACTGTATGCAGAAGGATACATTTCAGCCTATCAGAAAGGAAGGAGAGTAATTTACACTATGAACCTAATGCTTAACTCTTAGGAAAATGTAACCATGCATCTAGCTTCCTTGTGGCAGGAGGATGAAAAGAGATGTTAGGAGGTTGGGAGAGAATCTCTGAGGGGAAGCCAGCACTCAGGCAGATTTTCTCTGAGGGTAGAGCAGTTTCTTTGTCTTACAAGTAGCGGGCACATGTTTCTCTGCCTCCAGCCATCCTGGAATAGTAACATCCAAGAAAGAGCTGCAGATCCCAGAGGAGGAACTTGGGTATGGCAGAATCTGAATGTCCAAAACGGGTAGTTACCCTGGCAGGTATGGAGAGACCCAAATCTGCGTGCAGGTGTGGCTGGCCCCACAGACACAGCCGCCAGTGCTCCTCAGTAGATAAACAGGAAAGACAGTAAGTGGCTTTACAGTCTGCCCAGGGCCAGGGATCCCTGTACGAAAGCCAGCAGAGCTGTGTGTAGAGATCAAGCAATATGTAATGCTAGTAATCCCAATTTACTGAATACCTGTGCGCCCAGTGCCAAGATAGCTACATTACAACAGTCTTATATGGCATGCTTCATTTTCCCTGTTTTAGGACACAATACATTCCTGTATGTGGTGTAAGAAAATCCACTGAAAATATTTATGATACATCTGAAAAAATGTATATTTTTGCCTATGGTTCATGGACTATCACTTCCCCATTACAAATGATCTGTTTTTCTATCTAAATATTGATGCTCCATCTATCTCTGAAGACATATGCTTTTATCTTTATTAATATCTGGATATATATATTTAGTTATGTCTAACATATCCCTCAGTTTATTCAATAGTTTACTTAAGAGAATTTATATTTACAGGCACTTTTAGAATATATTTGTCCATTGGTTATAGAAATAATCTTCATCCTATTGGGTCTTTATGTAATATGTATTAGGAAGCGATGGTTAAAATACAATGCTGTCTGACTACAAAACATATTTAATGATTAAAAAGTATATAATATGCCACTTACTGCATTTGTGTGCACAACCTAAATTTGAGTTTATTTTATATTGTTGTGTTAGAATTGCAATTAGCAAAGGCATGCAATACAGGCCTGAACATTTAGATAAAAGGGCAGAGTAATATTTCTGTTTTTCATGCATTATATTTATGCAAATACAGACAATATAATAAATAAATCAAATTCTTTCCATTTACATTAAAAATTTGACATATTTTTATAGGAGCGATAACTTTAATTTCTACTTCTAAAATCATTTTAGGCTTTTTCTTACAACGTTGCATATTTAAAAAAATGTGTAGAATGCCATAGTTTTATAAGCACTAACAGAAACACTTCAGTTTTTTTCTATAGTTATTTTTATGACCCAGAAAACAGGGATCCTACATATTAAAGAGTTATTATGTTAAAATGACAGCAAGAGCTATGCATAAAAACCATGGAGTAATTTATGAGATCTGCTCATCAATATTCACGGTGGTTATTCAAGTTTAGCATCCACATGCAAGAGAATGCTGAAAAGCAGCCCGTTTGTCCTACTACTGTTTTCATTTTCTCCATGGGAATCACCAACTCACAAGAAACCTTTTCTAAAATTCTGTGCTAGATTATTCAGAGCCAACAAAGGCTTTGCATTACCAAATAGTTAATATGTTCAAAACTAATATGTAGGTGACAGTTTTTAAATCCAGTACCATTAGGAAACCACAGGTTTCAAGAAAATCATTTTCTGTTTATATTAAGGTACAATTTACTTGTAGTAAAATTCACCCTTTTGAGCATCTAAGGGTTTTGAAAGACAGTCATGTGACCATCGCCACAATCAGAATGAAGAACAGTGTCATCCTCCCTAGGCTTCTTTTGCAGTGACTTCCTCTTCAAACCCCAGCCCTTGGCAAACACTCATCTGTTTTTTTTTTTTCTTTGTGTGTGTGTGTGCCTATAGTTTTGCTTTTGTAAGAATGTCATACAAATCGAGTCACAGAGTATGCAGCTCTCTGAATCCTGCCTCTCACTTAGCATAATGCATGTGAGACCCATTCATGCTGTTGTGTGGAACAGTGGTTTCTCTTTGCTGTTGAGTGATATTTCATTGTATGGAATGCACCACACACAACGCACGTGAGACCCATTCATGCTGTTGTGTGGAACAGTGGTTTCTCTTGGCTGTTGAGTGATATTTTATTGTATGGAATGCACCACACACAATGAACGTTAGACCCATTCATGCTGTTGTGTGGAACAGTGGTTTCTCTTTGCTGTTGAGTGATATTTTATTGTATGGAATGCACTACACACAACGCATGTGAGACCCATTCATGCTGTCGTGTGGAACAGCAGTTTGTTTCTCTTTGCTATTGAGTGACATTTCATTATATGGAATGCACCACATATAGCACATGTGAGACTCACTCATGCTGTTGTGTGGAACAGTGGTTTCTCTTTGCTGTTGAGTGATATTTCATTGTATGGAATGCACCACACACAACGCACGTGAGACCCATTCATGCTGTTGTGTGGAACAGTGGTTTCTCTTTGCCATTGAGTGATATTTCATTGTATGGAATGCACCACACACAATGCATGTGAGACCCATTCATGCTGTTGTGTGGAACAGTGGTTTGTTTCTCTTTGCTGTTGAGTGATATTTCATGGTACGGAATGCACCACACACTATGCACGTTAGACCCATTCATGCTGTCGTGTGGAACAGTGGTTTGTTTCCCTTTGCTGCTGAGTGATATTTCATTGTATGGAATGCACCACAGTTTGCTTATCCATTCTCCAGTTGAGAAACATTTGGGTAGTTTCCGCTTACTGGTGATGACAAATAAAGCTGCTGCAAACACTCATACATACATTTTTGTGAGAATGTAGTTTTCATTTCACTTGGGTAAATACCTAGGAGTGAGATTGCTGAGTCATATGGTAAATATATGTTTAACTTTATAAGAAACTGCCAAACTGTTTACCCGAAGCGTCTGTACCAGTTTGCATTCCCACCAGCAATATCTGTTAGTCTAAGTCATTCTGTATTCTTGCCAGAACCTGGTACTACATCTATATAAAGTTTTTCCTTTAAATATTATACACTTCTGAGATCAGAAAATATCTTTAAATCTGGCTTGATTTAATTAAATATATTTTTAAAACAGCTTTGAAAGTATATTAAGTATGATTAACCATTTTTTGCTTTTATAGATTTCTTTTCTAACAGGAAAAAAATATATGTCAGTTTCTCTGTGTGCAGCCCCTGATTCATTGCCCAGAGACCTCCGGATGTCAACCGAAAGGTGCGTACATCACAACGTGATGCGTCAGGACCATGGCCTAACGGCTGTGCACAGCTGCTGCTGATGGGTCCAGATCTCTGCAGATCCTCCTGCTTTCAGCTCCGCACTCTACTTAACTGATGATTAATGGGCATTATTAGTAACTCAAAATAATGTTTTTTGATGCCAAAACCAAAAGTGGTGAGAGTATATACTTCTTTCTATTGTTGCTTTGTAAAATACGTTCATGCTATCCATGCCGTCCTAATTAAATCTTAAACAACAAACAAGGCTAAGGTTCAGAATTAGAAATGTTAAGCTACAAATATGCTAACTGATGATGTGAAAAGTCTGGTCCCAGTTGGTCATACTAATCAAGATGAAGTGATGTGGCTAACCTCCAGGTTTCACATGCTTCTTGGGAAGTCAAATGTTAAAAATCAGGAAACTCCAAATTACTCATTCCAACTCCTTTGAGCTTTAACAGAGATGCTTCATTGAAATTTAATAGAGAATGTTCCTGGTTTTGGAGGGGTTCTGTTTCTTTACTAAATTATTCTTATGGTATTAATCAAAATACCGCATTTTATTGTGTGCTTACCTATTTCAATGGAAATAATTCTGTGTTAAAATTTAAGAGAGAAAATGAAAATATTAACTAAAAAGTGATTAAAATTTTTTTAAAGAAAAAACTATAAATGCCATGATGAATTGAAAATTAATGTTACTACTTTGAAGAATCAAGTTGACTGTAGGTACACACATTTGAAAAGGAGTATGTTCTTGAGAGCCCTCCTCTTGCAAGACTTTCTAGCATTAAACTTGTTTATCATAGATCTGTTCCAAATCCCATGTGGTAGAGTTAGTAACTATCTCATCTATAGATTATTCTTTTTCAGGACACTAACATTTGCCTTATAGTCAGATTTCAGAGTCCCTCATTGTTTAATTTTTTTAAGAGATGGGTCTCCGTATGTTGCTCAGGCTGGCCTTGAACTCCTGGGCTCAAGCGATCCCCCAGCCATAGCCTCATAAGTAGCTGGGACTATAGGCATAAGCTACCACACCTGGCCTCAACACTGTTCTTTTTGTTTGCTTTGTTTTGTTTTGTTTTGGAGACAGAGTGTCGCTCTGTCACCCAGGCTGGAGTGCAGTGGTGTGATCTTGGTTCATTGCAACCTCTGCCTCATGGATTCAAGCAATTGTCATGCCTCAGCCTCCCAAGTAGCTGGGACTACAGGCACACACCACCACATCCTGCTAATTTTTGTATTTTAGTAGAGACGAGGTTTCACTGTGTTGCTCAGGCTGGTCTTGAACTCCTGAGCTCAGGCAATCTGCCTGCCTCAGCCTCCCAAAGTGCTGGGATTACAGGCATGAGCCACTGTGCCTGGCCGTCTTCACTGTTCTTTATGTGTGGATGGTATTACACGGGTAGGGATAAATGTCACCGCCAATTTCCTACACTATAGATCTGTGGGGACCATCCTTTGATGTATGTCTGTTACACGCTTTTTAGGACGTGACCGTGTTTGGGATTCTACTCCTTTATGATCAACTTAAAAATTCCCAGACTCATATTTTGATTAGAAACAATTCACAGATAATATCAGATAGCTGTTGAGTGGGAGTAGTTAATGCATCATCCCAGGATAACCATTCCCATCTAAAATTGCTAAAGAATTATTTATTATCACTTCCATTCCGAATCTTCTCCAGAACCTTGTTGTTATCTCTAGGTTAAACACTAGTTTCTAGGTTAAAACTAGTTTCATAACTAGTGTTATCAAAATGGAATATTAGATTCTGAAGAGGTTTAATACTGGCATGTTCACATTTACACATCACACTTACACTCGAGGAAGATGGGAGTAAATGAGCAACTTTAAGGAGACAACTAGTTGAAGAATTTAATTCCAGTGAAGATAAAGAAAGTTTAATTCTACCTACTCTTGAATTGACATAAACTAGATCTATCTTCCATATATCTAGCAGTTCTCTTTCTGTCTCCCTCATAAAGAGGAAACAAAGTCTGCACTGGCTGTTCATGAGTTGATGTTATGTGTAGTGTATATGAGCATCATTTCTTCCCTGCCAACACCTTCTTTTAATAGTTCCCTATGCACCTGCAGGACACAGAATGCGAAAGCTAGGTCCCATGTGAAAACACGTGGTCTGTATTTGGTCACAGCTGATTGGAACCAAATGTAGGCACTGACCTAAGCTAAGTCATCCAGATTTCCTCTTTTGGGAATTCAAAATTGAACCACAAAGTAAATTACTTAAAAGAAGCTGTGTTGGGGAGTCATACACATATAGAGGTTGACATGATTGTCCAAGTCTACATAAAAGAAAGATAAGAGAAGCCAAGCTTCAGAGAATGAGGGAGGGAGTGAGAGGGAGAATGAGAGAGAGGAAGGTAGGGAGGGAGGGAAGGAAGGAGAGAGAGAGAGGAAGAGGAGAAGAGAGGAAGAGGAGCACCAGCAGAGAGCAAACCAGAGTGAAAGACTGTCCTCACAACAGAAAGAAACGGTGAATGAGAAAATGGGGGGGAGTCCATCACTGTCCCACTCCCTCAAACCAGTTTCACGACTTTGTGAGTTCCTCTAAATCTTTAGCATAAATTGTTATTTAAGCTTGTTTCAGAAGGATTTTCTTTCTTTCTTAAGCTATTCTTATGGTATTAACCAGATAATGTTGTACTTTAGTTTGTGCATGCATAATTTTTGAAGTCCCTCAATCTTTATATGTGTGCTTTTAATATTAGACTAAAACTGTTTAGTTGTGGCCTAAAAACTCAAGCAATTTTTAGCAAAGAACCTGTTGCACAGGTTACATGAGTAAATGATTCAAACGCTGAAGATTTAAAATAAACATCCTGTCAAAATACTCATCAAAATGGCACAAAAGAAAACATGCTAGTACACTGTGGTTAAAAAGTAGAAAATAAAGTTCCCCATTCCCCATGAATCCCCATGATGAAATCAAACAGAATTTATCTCCAAGTTCATTTCCAGTAAGCCTCGTTTTAAAAGCATATTATCAGCAGCTCTAATATGTTTGATGATATAACATGTATACCTTCAAGAGAATGTATGTAACTTATTAAGTAGATTATAAAGCATAATAAAATGGATACTTGTGAATCTTCCACCCTACTAAAAACTAGAACCTCACCAAAATGTACTATTAAAGCTGTGTTTCTCCATACAGATACATATATGTATATCCTGTTGAAATTGAGTTGGATCTATAGATCAATTTGGGAAGAATTGACATATGTATGTGGCATATATATTCATTTGTTGATCTTCTCTCAGCGTTTTGTTATTGTTTGTATGATTTCTGACACTATCACAAATGGAATAGCTTTTTTATTTTCATTTTCATTTGTTGCAAGTGATTAGAAATATAATTGACTTTGGTTTGGGAGTCTCATACACTAACTTTCCTAAGCCCGCTATTACTTCTTGTATTTGCTTTCTAGATTCCTTGGGATTCTTTTTTTCCTAGAATATCATTGCCTGTATAAATTGAAGCAATTTTTTTTTTTTTTTTTTTTTTAAACGGAGTCTCCCTCTGTTGCCCAGGCTGGAGTGAGTGGCGCCATCTCCGCTCACTGCAAGCTCCGCCTCCCGGGTTCCCGCCATTCTCCTGCCTCAGCCTCCCGAGTAGCTGGGACTACAGGCGCCCGACACCACGCCCGGCTAATGTTTTGTATTTTTAGTAGAGACGGGGTTTCACCGTGTTAGCCAGGATGGTCTCGATCTCCTGACCTCGTGATCCACCCGCCTCAGCCTCCCAAAGTGCTGGGATTACAGGCTTGAGCCACCGCGCCCGGCCAAATTGAAGCAATTTTATTTCTTCTATTCCAAAATGTATTTTTCCTTGCCCTATGTCACTGGTAAGACCTCTAATAAAATATTGATAAAAATGAAAAAAAAAAAAAAAAAAAAAAAGGCTGTGTTTCTCAGTTAGGGTCCATTCAGTTCCCCAACCGACCCACTGCCCCATCCCTAGGGGATGTGCAGCAATGTCTGGAGACATTTCTGGTTGTGGCAACTGTCAGGGGGATGCTATGAGTATTTAGTGGGTAGAGGCCAGAGAGGCTCCTAAACATCCTACGTCGCACAGGATAGCCCCCAAATAGCAAAGAATTATTCAGCTCAAAATGTTGACAGCTTCAAGGGTGAGAGGCCCTGCATTAAAGCTGTGTGTTTACGCCTAATCCCGTATTTCTACCACTTTCCTGTAATGCAACCACTGTTTTAATTCAGTATTTAACATTATCTTATTTCTAAGATATAATGTATCCCATATGTACGCATCCCTAATAGCATTATAAAATTAATCACTAGCTTTTGAAAAGAATGCTAATGAGCCTCAAGCATATATCAAAAGGAAACATAACACTATGAATAATTATAGATTTCTGGAAAGGTTTTCACCTATTTCCTGAAAGCAAGATTTGCAGCAGAAATTTATCTTATCCATCCATCTCTTCTTCTGAATATATTAATTTGTGTGAACAATGAAAAAAATCATAGTTCGCCTGTTCTTGGGGGCTTTAATTCTTATTAACCAGTACAGTTCAATCAATGTAATTACCAACATTTTAGAATTCATTGGCTAGAAAGCTAAAGGGGAAACACCAAAGGGTGAAAATCATCTGTCATGACATGTCGTTGCTTTCAAATAATTCATTAAATGAGAGTAAGGAAACTTTTAAGATAATCAATTATGTATTCTAGCTGTAAAAATAAAAAGAATCTTAAGAGCACAGTGCATTTTTAATTTTAACGTATCTATTCCAATACTGTGAAAACCGTGTTGTAGAATCTCTCACAGGTTGCTTTGATGCTTTGTTTTTAGTCTACAGGTTTGGACCCACAAGGGTGGTTTCTAGGAGTTGTCTCTTCCCTGTCATATATTTGTCTTATGACTAGGATATTCTGCTTCTTAGGAAAGACTGTGCTTTGATTATACATAATCTTCTAGTCCAACAGTTAAGCTATCTATAGGAATGTTTGCTTTCAGAAACAAGTAGGCTTAGAAACAAAGACTGTGCTCAAAAATAATAACCTACTTAAAAATAACATTTACTTAAGTAATACTGCCTCAATTATGCATAAAATTTAAAAATTCTGCACTTAAAACGGACCAGCAAGAACACTGTCTACAGTGGCTCATTAGTTCTATTAAAAAATAGTAAGGTCTAGGAGGTTGGTAGCTGCCAGGGCACATGCTACTGCTTCCTCCCTCTTCCTCCTCCCTGTCGAGGTCACACAGCTATCTCTATGGCCATGAAGGAGGACAGTGGGGAACGACGAGTACTCCAGAGGCATCTGTACTGGTGCCAGTGCTCACAGAGAGAAGGCAGCCTCTTAGAACCCAGCACAGTTGCAGTGCCAGGGAGGATGGGGATCCAGTAGCTTTGGAGGAGCTTTGCTTTTTTGGAAAAGCCAACGTCATTCTCTTTACCTTACCATTTGCTGTCCAGTAGTGCCAGAAGATTCCACAGCTCAATCTGCCATGATTCTGAGATGACAACCCTACTTATATTGTTACATGACACCTCATCTAATACATCAACAGCTTAGAGGAGGCTCACCAACTAGAGAAAACATGTGGCTACCACTGAGTTCGATAAAATGGAAGAGACAAGAATTTTTTAGGACATTTACAAAGATGTTTCGAGAGAATAATCTAAGGATAAGGCAATGGACATAGAAATTTTTAAAAATCCAAAACAATAATTCAATAGAGGAAATCTAATATAGGACTGGCAGCCCTGAATGCTGAAATAATCACCTGGATGTTTAAAAGGAGTAATTTACTTATAAGACAGAGTGAACATAAAGAAATTGAAATGACTAAAAATCTATTGCAAGAAGGATATATCCAGGGGCACTAATATCTCAAAGTCTCAGTGGGAGTAAAAGGAATCTCTTTAAAAATAAGGAAAAAAGAAAAAAAAAAAAACAAATGTAGGCAAAAATGACGAGAGAGCTTGGCTAAGATACTCAAAATCTAATTGCAGTAGTTCTAGAAAGAATCAAAATCAGAGGAGAAGGAATTATAAATAATAGTAAAATTCCCAAGGGCTGAAAGACTTAGGTTTTAAATTTTTAAAGCCCACCAATCCCTGGCAAAAGTTTAAAAAGGCCCACACACATATCATAATACAATTTCAGAATACTGGAAATGAAAAGAGATTTTAAACACTTTCAGGGAGGAAATGAACAAATAAAAATAACATACAAAGATTAACTTGAATTACACCAGATATTTTAATAGTAACAGAAAACTGGAAAATAGTCTGAAGAAAAAAATTTGTATATCTAGCAAATACTGAATATAAAAGTATTCTGCTTTCTCACTGAAAGTACAAATTCTTCCAGAAAATGGTCAAATTCTTAAATAGTATTCACAAATGGGGGAGAGTATATACTTATGTAATTTGGGGGGATATGTATTTTATTTAGGAAAGTATTAATTTAGAATATAAAATATGTGTTGCTTTTTTTTCTATTTGAATATATATAATCCAAGGAAAAATAATCATCAAGTCTTAGTACTTTAAAAGGCTTATTCATAAGGTGTGTTGGCTCACATCTGTAATCCCAGCACTTTGGGAGGCTCAGGCGGGCAGATCACTTGAGGTCAGGAGTTCGAGACTAGCTGGCCAACATAATGAAACCCCATCTCTACTAGAAATACAAAAATGAGATGGGCAAGGTGGCGGGCGCCTGTAATCCCAGCTATCCAGGAAGCTGAGGTAGGAGAATCACTTGAATCCAAGAGGCGGAGGCTGCAGTGAGCTAACATCATGCCACTGTGCTCCAGCCTGCGTGACAGAGTGAGACTCCATCTAAAATAAAATAAACTAAGAAATAAAAGGCTTGGCCGGACACGGTGGCTCACAGTTGTAATCCCAGCACTTTGAGAGGCCCAGACAGGTAGATCATCTGAGGTCAGGAGTTCGAGACCAGCCTGGCCAACATGGCAAAACCCTGTCTCTACTAATAATACAAAAATTAGTCAGGCATGGTGGCGGGCACCTGTAATCCCACCTACTCAGGAGGCTGAGGCAGAAGAATCGCTTGAACCCGGGAGGCCGAGGTTGCAGTGAGCTGAGCTTGTGCCACCGCACTCCAGCCTGGGTGACAGAGCGAGACTCTGACTCCAATGAATGAATGAATGAATGAATGAAATAAAAGGCTTATTTATGTTAATTTGAGCTTGGTTACTCAAAGAAAATGAGGTCATTCTTTGGTTAGGTATCTGTGACAGGTAGAAGGGACTGAGTATCAGGGGAACAGAATGACTTGCCTATTGCCAAGTAAGCTGAGACCCAAGGTTTTAAGTTCAAATTCAGGACTCTCCTTGCCTCCCACTCAGAATCACACAACAATCTGAATGACTCTGATGCCCTGTAGAGATGTTCCTCTTACAAGTGGGAAAGCTTAAAATAAATCACTATTAGAAAAGACTGATTTCTAATAAGGCCCCTATTCAATATTGTTCCTTAAGAAAGGCTAAAGGAAGAGAGAGAGAGGAGTTGGGGGTAGTGGGGGTAGTGAGGGCAGCAGGGAGGGAGGGAGGGAGGGAGGCAGGGCAGGCTGGCAGCAGGCAGGCAGGCAGAAAGGAAGGAAGCAAGGAAGCAAGCAAGCTAAGTGGTCCTTCAGAGGTTTGGCTTTGTTCATTATCTCCAGCAAGTAGCGCAGTGCTGGCCATGTTTTTGGGTCCAATAAACATGAAAAACAAGACTAAGTGAATGAGTGAATGAATCAAAGTTTGCACACACCCCCACTCTATCTGTGTGTGTCCCTCTCTGTCTCCTCCCACACTCTCTGTCTCTGAATAACTGACTGAAAGAAATCAGTCGTGGCCTCCAACAAAGTCAGACTAAACGTACTGGGGCAGAAAAGCAGCCAGCATTGTGAAGGAAATACGCTAGAAGAACAATCCTTTCTACGTGGGAGGTGTGGTTAAATTAAACTTTCAAGATGGTTCCATTCCAAGCCAAATTCATAACAAAAGGAAAAATTAGGCAGCAAGACAGGACTAACATGACTTAAACAAAACTCACAAATGTTAATGCATTTGTTCCTTCCTTTGAGAACCAGTAGTTTCAATATTTGTTCTTCTTCCAGAAAAAAAAAATACAATGTGTCTTCCATTCCAAAAGAGATAGGAATTCATTTCTTTATTTCTCAAGTTATCACAGAACTCAGAGGAGGGGAAGGAGGGAGGTTATTTTGTTTTTTGTTTGTTTGTTTGTTTTTGAGATAGGGTCTCGCTCTGTCGCCCAGGCTGGAGTGCAGTGGCACCATCTCAGCTCACCGTAAGCTCCACCTCCCAGCTTCACACCATTCTCCTGCCTCAGCCTCCCGAGTAGCTGGGACTACAGGTGCCCGCCACCACGCCTGGCTAATTTTTGTATTTTTAGTAGAGACAGGGTTTCATCGTGTTAGCCAGGATGGTCTCGATCTCCTGACCTCGTGATCTGCCCGCCTCGGCCTCCCAAAGTGCTGGGATGACAGGCTTGAGCCACTGCGCCTGGCTGGGAGAGCTTCTTTGTAACATTCATTCCAGCCAACCGTGCACTCAGTGCCTCTGAGACTTTTAAGTTCTCCTTAGCACGGCTTCAGTCTTAAGGAGCCCCACATCTTATGAATGGCCATCAGATCTCAACACTCTTGCCAAACCCCTGCTGCAGGACAAAGACAGTGGCACTGAACTTTTTTTTTCAGAAAAAGGAATGGGGAACAGTTAAACCATATATGAGACCAACACAAGGTGAAGAGGCAATTCCAGGTGTCAGCAGGAATCACGGAGCTGGTGGAACAATAGAGTGAATCCAGGAACTGGGGAGGCAGACAATGGAGCAGAAAATGGGGACATAAGGAGAGGGTTTGGGTGGTTCAACTTAACACCTGGAGACACAGCCTGCTGGGAATTCATTGGCCCACCTCGGTGTTCCTGCTTCTTGGTGGTACAAGAGTGGTACATGCTCACCTTCCCAGACATGCGGGCACCTGACACGCTCTGATCTTTCCTCTGGTTTCTTCCTTTCTCAGCCCCTGATTCTGCCAATAAACCTAACTGGGGATGGGAAGGGAGAGTGCAGTAGGAGGGCGGGAGGTGAGAGAAAGGCTCCGAAGAAAAATCCTATGGATGGCATCTCTAGTTAGTTCCTGGTGTAGACTCGAGGGCCCTGACATCAGACTTCCTGGTTTGAATGCTGCTTCTGCCACTCAGTAGCCAAGTGTCCCTGTACAAACCTGTGCCTTGGTTTTCTCCTCTCTAAAATAGGGATGAAATAAGAGAGGAAGTACGTTACAGAGTTGTCGTGAGCTCTAAATGAGTTAATAGATTGAAGCACCTGCGAGAGGAAAGTGCTCTGAAATGTGAATCTCTGTGCAGTTCCCTTCTGGAACCACCCATCACAAGAGTCATGTCTTGTTTAGCATTTGTCTTCCTTGCTGGGTTATAAGCCTCATGAGGGTAACAACACGGTTCTGATTGGGCCACACCCAGAGGCATTCAATAGATATCTGCTGAATGAATGAATGAACCACCTTTAGATCACCTTTAGTATCTCCTTCAAAAGTCACCAAGAAATAACACAACTCCTTTAATAAGCCTGTGGCCATTCAACTAGGTGATAGAACTAGGGATGAATGTTCAACTTGTAAAATCAAATTCTTCCTGATTAACGTTGGTTCACTGTACCCAGCAGAAAGCTCAGTGTATAACCTAAAAAGGTCCCTAAGTCTTCGTGGAGTGTGAGAAACTCAGAAATTCCAAATGGGAAATGCTCCTGGGCCATGGAAAGGAAGGGAATGGTAAGAAGAATATGAGAGTATCAGGATTTGGGGGAGAAGGAAGGAAAGCGTGTGTATGTTATAAAGGAAAGTGGAGACACTTTAAAAGAAGCAGGTTCTCTAATTAACAAAAGAAGAAGCTTCAGGCAAGGATCACACAGCAAGCTGGAGTAGGAACCTACTGTGTTCCTTGCTGTTCTTGAAGCTGTTGGTGTCCAAATTCCTTTCAAGGAAGGGCTGTGCTGGCCCAGAGATCCTCATCACACCCCACAGAGAGGCACGTTGTTAACAGAATGCTTTGCCTGGAACATTATTTTAGTGTAGTTCTTGTGTCTCCCAGTGCAGAGAGTGGGGAAAAGTCCTTCAGAAAAACCTTCTAGCATCCCTGTTAATTCGTTTGCCTGGAAGAAAGTATTAAATCAAGCTTCGATTTTCTATAATCATGACATTTCAGTCATGATTTCTCAAGCACATGCACAAGTGACCGTGATATTAGGTGCCACCCTCTGAATATGTGATTTGTGAAGGGGGCAGAGTCTTCATGGATGGGATTAGCACTCTTACAGAAGAGGCCCCAGAGAGACCCCCAATTCCTTCCACCACACAAGGACACAGTGAGAAGATGGCTGTCTATGAACAAGGAAGTGGGTCTTCACCAGACATGGAATCTGCCAGCACCTTGGCCCTGGACTTCCCAGCCTCCTGAACAGTGAGATATGTATTTCTATTGCTTATAAGCTACCCAGTCTATGGTATTTTGCTGTAGCAGCCTGAACAGACTGACAGTGGGTTAAAAGAAATGCTTCCAAGGGCTCCCAGTCTAATCCAAGAACTCCCAGAAACTATGACCTATCCTGAAAAATGGACAGAATTTTATGTATATTTTCACATTTTCACAAGTTTCTCATTTAGCCTAAAGGTTTACATAGCTTTTTTTATATCAAGCTCTGTCTAGTGTCTAGTGAGTCAAGAATGTAAGCAGTTTCTCCCATCTCCTGAAGGAATTATTTTGCTTTTCAAAAAAAAATAACAAAAACAACAACAAAAAAAACTTCACAAGCATCATAATTAGAAGCCAATAACATTTAAATACTAGTAAGAGATTTAAAGGGAGGTTTGCACCATGGGAAATCTTTTGTTCTACAACAAACAGAATTTCTGAATAGTGTTTTCATAAACTATTCTATCACAAAGATACAATACTCTGGGGGAAAAATCACCTGCTTCTAAAAATATGGGTTCACCATTGGTAGGGAGAGGAAGAAAGTCTGGCTAAGCTAACCTATACATATGTTCCAGTAGCCATTCCTTTTTCAACTTCAGAATTCCTTCATTTCTAAACCTTTCCTTAGAAAAACGTAATCACTGTTTGAATTATCTTCCAGGTTGAAGCCTGCCAAGGAAAAATTGGGCTCACGATTGATTGAAATTAGAAGTTGACAGCTTTAATATCCCAATTAAAAATAAAAAAGAATCCAGGATGCTGAAAAATGGTTCTTTTCACACAGACAAGCAATGTGTCAGTGACTGTCTTCCCATCCTTAACCATGGAACAGAAAGCATGTGTGATTGTGTTTTATGAGACTGCAGCTCAGGGGAATTCTCTTAAATATCTTTCTCCCTTTTTTTTTCTTTAGAAATCACCAAAGGAAAAAGAAAAACATATTGGGTCGATAAGTTACCAAATTCCATGATTCTGTATAAATATCAGAGCTGGTATCATGTGTCATTTACTTTGCAGAGATTGTGTAGGATTAACATGAGTTAATATTTTACATGACAGGAAGATGAGCTTGTAAAATAACACTCTGCACAGTTGGTAGAGGAAAGAATAAGGCTTCAGGTGCCAGTTCTCAGCGTATTACATCTCAGCTCCCAAACTGTCCTTCAATACCTGCTCTGTGATAATGGAGGAGTTTCCTTTCAGCTTTTCTCCTGCACAGACAGCATGAGGTTGAGCTTTCTTAGTAGAGGTGCTGGAGGGACAGTGCAGGAGCAGGGGGGCTCTCCTGCCATTTTCAGCTGATGCTTGGTGGGCCACTGGTGTGGGTGTGAAGAGATCTGGTGAGGCCCAGTGACAGCCACATGCCTAAAAGACATAGTCCCTCAGTGCCCTTGCAGCCCTGGCCTGAGCGGGTGGTAACATTCTTATGGCCCTCTCCACGTGGGTGCCATGTAGGCCAGACGCCCTATTCCCTCTGCTTTCTTGCATGCCTGGCCATCTGCTATGGCTCAACTGTGGCTTACTTGCATCCGAGAGGCAGGACTGTCAGACTTATTAAAACAAGACTCCCAGTTACATTTGAATTTCAGATAAATAGCCATAATTCCTTAATATAAGTATATCCCATACAACATTTGGGCCACACTTAGACTACAGGCAGACCAGCCAACTTTGGTATCCAGAGGGCTGCAATCACACATTCTCCGACGTGTCTGAACCCTAGCTTTGCATACACCCCTCATCCTTCCGGTAACATAGAGACTTTTCTTACAGTTTTGAACCAGAGATAAGTAATTCTTTCTATTACATTTCCCTTAGTTTAAGTTGCGATGTGGTTTCTGTCTCCTGATTGGACACAGACTGATATACTTCATATTCAGAAAGAAACAGAAAAGAGGGTGGTGAAGACCTCTGGGAGGTAATTTGCAAGTGAGAAAACAGTGAGCATGTCCAGGTGTGCTTATAAAAGAAATTCTGATCAAGACAATGCAGAATTCTGAAAACAATAAAACACCTAATGCCAGAAGCCAGCTGAATTTAGGGTTTCGGGATCTGTGGTATGAAACACTTGCTGCCCGCTTCCGGCACTTCATGGATACTCTGCATCCATTGCCCTATCAGCCCAGCTGCCCTATTGGTGGCTGCAGGAGCACCTTGAAGATGGACTGGAGGCTGATGATCCCCCTTGCTAGCAGGAGGCCTGGCAGTCCTCCTTAGAGAGTGACAAATACACCGATAAGGTGCAATGGAGAGGCATTCAAGACACGCTACTATTGAGTGGAGGAGTTTCCACGGTCTAAGTAAAAGAATGGGAAGTTTGGAAAAAAGAGATGGATTTTGCACAGAAACTTAATTCCTGGAAGCATTTTACGTGTAAGAAACTAACATCTGAGGAATTCTCTCTGAGAGTTCTCTGGGGGAAATCAAACTTTGTGAAGTCGTAGAATCCTTATATTAAAAAAATCAATTTCTGAGACATGAGCAAGGGTAGAAGTTGAATGACATGGCTATTTGAGGTTATGGGGCCATCTGAGTGAGCAGAGCCTTTGGATGACTGTGGGGCCAAGCAGGGACCTCAGGGAGAGGGGTGGGAGCCATAGCAGGCTTTTGTTAAAGCTCACAGAAGGACATTGTGAAGGTTCTGCCCTGGAATCCTCTGTCTGGGTACTTAACTCACTGGGAGGCTTGCAGCTCATCCCAGTTCAAGTGGGATACCTGGAGATGCCTCAGGCCAGAAATCCATCTGCCTAATCTGTCTGGGTTCTATATTATGTCATGAAGTAAAAGGTGATCATTCAAAATTTATAACAGTTTGAGGAACAACAATCTCATCCTTCTTTGTACTGTAGTCACTCAGGGGTCTTGCTTTTCTCCCATTGGGTTATCAGCTAGAAAACTAGAACTTGTATTTTATTCATTTGAAATCCCCCGTTGTCTGGCACATGCTGTAGAATCTCTGTGCTCCTCAGAGGAACAATAGGAGTGGGCACAGTATCACGTCTTCGTCCCATAGTCTCTGTGTGTGCTCCGGAAGAAACACAGTCCTTGTTGGTGGAATGAATGATTAGAAGCCTATAATTCTAAAAAGAGAAAGCTTCTGTTGTATTGACTTATACTTGGTTCACTTTTTGTGTTACCTTGCATAATTCAATTGTTTCAAAGCCTGTTAAGAGTAAGTGCTTTATTTTAAAACCATCAGAATTATCAAAGACAGCTGAGGTGGTCTTTGAAGATCTTTCCTTTACGTGTATGGTTGGGGAAATGTGTTGTATGTACTTATGTGTACTCTGATTAACATGATTACGTAAGACCAAATACAAATGTGTAAAGAAGTCCTTCTTCCTGTCTCTCCTAGAATCTAGATCTACCAACAAGCAGCGGGAGGTGCCTGACTGCACAGCAGGTTCTGATGAAATGGAGGGTTTTTAAAACCAGACAGTCTGCACATCCACCGCTTACTAACTTGTCCCCTCAGGCAAGTCATTTAATCTCTCAGAGCCCCATGTGAAAAAAGGAAACAATAATAGAACAGTTTTCTTAAAGCTGCTGAGAAAATTAAAAGAGGTAATCATGGGCATCTAATACTCAATAAATATTTGTTATGACTATTATTACTATTTGTGTCAGAGTTGGGGAATTGAAAACTGTACTTGGGCAAATCTGTTTAATGAAGGGCTGCCAAAAGTTAGCTGCATGCAGCTTCTCCTGGTGTTTTGCTCGTGGCTACAGAAAGGGATGCAGATAAGAACATTTGTTTCTGAGTGGCCCTTAGATTTTCTACCAGGAACAAACATCTACTTCACTGTTCTTAACTGTCAACCTCTTCAAGACCTCCCTAGTTGGCTGTCAAGACTTTATTTTACACTGCACATGGCAAGTGGCCAGCACTCTTACATCTATAGAAATGTTTCCTCCCTAACTCACAGATCTTTCCATGGCCTCCACTGGCTTGGCAGCTCCATTTACTCCCCGGACATGCATTACCTTGGAATATCGATCTTCCCTTGGCACAGAGTTAGACTCAAATCCCATTACTTCATCCTGCTCAGCAACTCCACTATTTGATTTAATTATCCATCTCCACTGCTCTCCCCCAACATTTTTTTCCTTTAATATGCTTAATGATTTATAGTATTTAGTTCCTTCAACAGCTGTGCTTGAAAGACACAGTCTGGGCAGTTAATGACCTGTGAATTATTTAATAGCGAATGTAATGACCTCAGAATTGAACTGATGCTTTATAAGTAATTTCGATGGTCTTCTTTCTAGGTTTGGTGAGATGGGCCTGTGGGAGTTTTTTCACTTTGAAGATACACGGCTCTGCAAAAATTGAAGGTAAACATATAAGAAAGGTCAGAGAGTTTTAGGCCAAAGGCAGAGAAAAGGAAAATTCTCAGGCTTAAGGATGGAGGGAAAATGTAATGCCAAAAAAAACAAAAAATATTTTTAAGGTGAGGGTGGAGGCAGCAGGATGTACAGAGCTGGTTGATGGAGAGAAGGATGTGGCGAATTCAGGGATGAAAAATAGTCATACGTGACAAAGGAAGAAAATCAGTTAATATGGCTCTACCCTCTTTCTTCATCCTGTATGTTGACTCTTTTTCCTGGAGCACCTCATGGGCGCTATAAAGTTCTAGCTCAGCTTAATAAAAGAACATGAATCAGTCTGGGAAAAGAACTGGGTGGCTGCAAAGGGTGTAATTACAACAAGGTAAATGCTGGGCAGAACACAAATTTAGAGAAAGATGATTGGCAGAGATATTATTTTAATAATTAATTTGCAGTTGGTGTCATTAAAAAAGA
The DNA here is from genome assembly GCF_043159975.1 of Macaca nemestrina. Lineage (NCBI taxonomy): Eukaryota > Metazoa > Chordata > Mammalia > Primates > Cercopithecidae > Macaca > Macaca nemestrina. The sequence goes on along the minus strand of NC_092125.1, from coordinate 6,929,427 downwards.
AAACAGCATTTGAGGAACACTACATTAGACCGAGCCAAGAATCAGAGAGCAGACTCACAAAATGCAAAATTGTACTAAAGCGTTCTACACAAAGGTCTGGGTTTTCTTCTGAAGTTGTGGGTCAGACCCACCAGCACTGCCTGGAGTACTGATGTGCTGTCAGGAAATCTCCCCATGGAAACATAACCTCCTGGACAAAGGCTCTGTAGGGTAGAAAACCCTGAGGTTACATAAGTTTTTATCACATTGAAAAAGCCCTGATTGTCTTTTCATGGTCCCAGAAGTCGTGAGATCTTAAAAAGCCCCCTAATTTCTATTCAATTCAAATACCTAAAAATTAAGGAGCCCGAGCAAAACATCTGAACACTATGTTGTTTTCTTATACCAACTGTCATTTCCAATTGACAATCCTTTCCAAATCTCATTAAAGGGAAGCTTATTAGCTAACTTCCTAGACTCGACAGCATGGTTAGTAGTGCTGGGTAGTGCTGAAAAAACGACAAATAAGGTGATATGCTAAAATCTGCCACTGTGTTGACTGTGGTAAGCCAACCGTCTGGAATCAAGCTTTCTGAGAAAAATAACTCAAAGACCTGGAAATTTCTACAGGCCAATTGGTTATAAACGTGCTTGGGTTGGTTAGGTACAGGCTTCTCCACCTGTACTGTGCAGAAGCTAGCCCACTAATTTATTCATATGTATATTTCTATAGGCCACAAAGTTTACTTATTTCTTACTATTTGCCTCTAGGACCTCTACAATTATTAAAAATATTGAAGAAGGCTTTGAAGAAGAAAGAACTTGCTTTACTGTCTATGTATGTATGTATGTATGTATGTATGTATGTATATATGTATGTATGTATCTCTCTCTCTCTCTCTCCACTTTCTATTTTATACATGAGGAAAACAAAAGCCCAGAGAGGATGAGTAAATTGTCCAAAACCAAGTAAGTTCAAATCTGACAGGTTAAAAAAATGCATTTGCTTATTTGTATTTGTATTTCTTTAAATATGAATGCCACCGAGAATCTTGTTTTATATGGTTTTTATCTTGATATATTTTTTTCTATAAATTTTCTCTTCATATTCTGGTCCCATTTAAAAAGTTTTGGTTGTTCACATTTTTTATAATTGATTGGAAAACGCCTTTGTATATTAAGGATGTTAATCTTTAATATATTTCATACTTTTTAAACTTAAGGAAAAGAGTGCTTTTGAAACAGCACAAGAATATTTTTAAGCCATAAATGAGGGTAGCTATGTATTAACTTATCAAAATATTATAGGAATAAATTGACAGGTCTTCATATTCGAACTGTAACATAAATGTACTTATCCTTCCTTTATACTCAGGCTACTCGTTACAAGACGTCAGCTGACATTTTTTTTTTTTTTTTTTTTTTTTGAGACGGAGTCTCGCTCTGTCGCCCAGCTGGGATTACAGGTACCCGCCACCATACCCGGCTAATTTCTGTACTTGCAGTAGAGACGGGGTTTCACCATGTTGACCAGGCTTGTGTCAAACTCCTGACCTCAAGTGATCCGCCTGCCTCGGCCTCCTGAAGTGCTGGGATTACAGGCGTGAGCCACTGCACCCAGTCTATTCATGTAAGTTTTAAAAACAGAAAAAACTAAGTAAAGAATAGAAATTAAAGAATGACAAAAAATATCCCAAATTCTCACTAGCTTTTAATCTCGAGGGTAAAATGCAATAAAGGAGAAGAAAGAAGAACATTTCTAATTGGGTCTTGGTTATAAGGGGTTTTTTTAATTAAAAAAAAATACAAGTTCCTTTATAAACTCTTTGTTCCTGTGACATAGTATATCAAAATTAAACATTTTTAAAACACCAGCATAATTTTTAACATGGTTAGGAATATTTTATTTTTTTTATATTTATTTATTTATTTATTTTTGAGACGGAGTCTCGCTCTGTCGCCCAGGCTGGAGTGCAGTGGCCGGATCTCAGTTCACTGCAAGCTCCGCCTTCCGGGTTCCCGCCATTCTCCTGCCTCAGCCTCCCGAGTAGCTGGGACTACAGGTGCCGCCACCTCGCTCGGCTAATTTTTGTATTTTTAGTAGAGACGGGGTTTCACCGTGTAGGCCAGGATGGTGATGTCTCAATCTCTTGACCTCGTGATCCACCTGTCTCGGCCTCCCAAAGTGCTGGGATTACAGGCGTGAGCCACCGCGCCCGGCCCTTCACATATGTTTTCATGTCAGGTGACTTTCTTAATGAACAGGGAACACGGCAGCTGTTACCATGAAATTGTTTCTCACCGTGGGCACTCATCTACCATCTCCTCTTCCCCAGATCTAATCTGTGCCTGCAGGGTCTGCTTTAGCCTATACATTCCACATGGCTGCTTCTGCTCTCTTGAAACTCACAAAACTCACAAAAAGATGCCAGTGGCCCATGAATCTACACTATTGATCATTGCTTCAGAGATTCCTCAACTCTGTTCCTACCACATATACGGATCCCATTAGTAACAGTCATTTATTAGGAGCTAAAAGTCTGCCAGTCTCACTGCTAAATGCTTTAGATACATTACCCTCTAATTCCTACAGCTATTCCATGAGGGTACTCTCATTTTCTCTTGCTTTCTGTGTCAGTTTGTTAAGAAGTTTCCAAGATATTTGTCCGTTTCATTTAAATTTTCAAATTGATTGGCACAAATTTGTTCATGATATCCTCCTATTTTTAACGTCTCTAATATCTGCATATGCTCATTTTCCCACTCATTGATACTGGTAAGTTTCGCTTTCTTCTTTATTCTCTTGACCAGTCTCCCCAGGGGATTATGAAGTTATGAATCTTTTCAAACATCAACTTTTGGCTTCATTGAATTTCTCTATGATCTATTTTTAAAATTTCATTAATTTTTGATCTTGTGTTTAACATTCTGTCCTTTCTGCTTTCTTGGGGTTAAAATTTTCTTGAGATGAATGCATAGGTGATTTTCAGCTTTTCTTCTTTTCTATCATATGAAGACTATGATTTTCCCTTTAATTGCTACTTTAGCTGCATTACACAAATTTGATATATTACAAAAGAGTTCTAAAGTTTATTTCCATTGTTTTCTTTGTTAACCTAGCATTACTTAGAATAAGTAATGGAATGCTTCATTTCCAACCATTGGGAGGTTTTCCAGTGTCTTTTTGTTATTCAGTTTCTAGCTTAATTTTCCTATAGACATGAAACATATGCTGTATGATTTAAATCCTCTAAAATGTGTTGAGATTTGCTTTATGGCCTAGCATATAGTCTACTCACAAAAATTTCATTCCACTTGAAAAGAATGTGCACTCTGCATTTGTTGGTTGCAGTGTTCTATATGTGTTACTCAGGACCCATATATTAATTGTTCAAATCTCCCCATATTATCATAACTGCTTCCTTGAATTACTAGAGATCATCTTATACTTCTGTAACATTTGAATGCAACTGAGATAGTTGCATTTAGATCTCTAATCTATGATTATAAATTTATCTCCTTTTAGTTCTGCCAGTTTTGGTTTTTATAGTTGGGGACTACTTTTAGGTCCACCTCAAAGTTAAGAGAGTTATATCTATTATATTGACTTTCTAATAATTATGAAATGGCCATCTTTGGTAATTCTTCTTGCATGAAAGTCTACTTTCTTACATAGTTTGCTTTTTGTTTGTTGGTATAGCCATATCAATTTTCTTTTGGAAATGTCATACGTAAGATATTTTTCATTCCGTTTACTATCAAATCTTCAGTATCCTAATATATAAAATGGATATTTTGTTTTATATTTATATACACACACACACACACACACTTGTATGTATATGTATATACATTCCACTGTGATAATTTTTGTCTTTTAATTGGAGAATTTAGGGCATTTATATTTAATATAATTACTAATATGTTTGGATTTAAAACATCATTTATCCAACCTGTGCTTTTAACAGTTATTGTGGATATCATAACTGCTTCCTTGAATTTCTAGAGACTACTCTGTACTTCTGTAACATCCTGGACAATGCAAAGACCTTACACATTTCAACTCCATGTACTCAGTCTTGCTTTTGGTACTACTTTTGTCATGTATTTTTGATTCTGCATGTATTTTAAATCTCAGAAAATATTATTATCATGGTTTTATATGATCAATATTCATTTATACCTACCCATATATTTACCTTTCTTATATAAGTCACACCTACATTAATCTCTCTACTTACGTATTTAATAAACACAAAACAGAGCACCCCCACCCTTTTTTTTTCCTGAACGCCTAGTCTATTTCTCCTATTACCTTTTTTATCTCAGTAAATAACACTTTCTAATCATTTGCTCAGACCAAAACCCTGGGGAGTCATCCTTGATTTGTCTCTTTCCCTTAGCCCCATCCCCACAGATAATAGACCTGCGAGGTCTATTCCCAAAACATATTTTGAATATATTTATTTCTTTTTACCTTCGTTAATCCAAGCCACATCTATCTCTTGCCTGGGTATACCCAAACAGCCCGCTAACTGGATTCCCTGTTTCAGTGTCCCTCTAATCCAAACTCCACATGCAGAAAAAATGATCATTAAAAAATCCAAATCAGATCAAGTCATTTCTGTCAGTACCTCATCAGTGTCTGGCACATTGTAAGAATGCAATAAACATTTGTTAAAAGAGTGAATGAGTTAATTGATGAATGATTAACTTGCACGAGGTCCTAGAGTTAGAATTGTAATCTGAGTCTGTTTTATTTTATCATGATATATACCTGCACCTGCAATCCAGGAGCAGTGCCAGTCCCCTATTCTCCAGCCTGTCTTGCTGAGAACAAACAGTCATGCTTCACCGAATTTCAAAATATGTATTATAAAATGGCTTCACTATACACATAGTAGAGCCATAAATAGATTTCTTAGGCTTTATTATTTTTTTTTTTTGACATGGAGTCTCACTCTGTCGCTTAGGCTGGAGTGCAGTGGCGTGATCTTGGCTCACTGCAAGCTCCGCCTCCTGGGTTCACACCATTCTCCTGCCTCAGCTTTCCAAATAGCTGGGACTACAGGTGCCCACCACCATGCCTGGCTAATTTTTTGTATTTTCAGTAGAGATGGGGTTTCACCTGTTAGCCAGGATAGTCTCGATCTCCTGACCTCATGATCTACCTGCCTCAGCCTCCCAAAGGGCTGGGATTACAGGTGTGAGCCACCGCACCTGGCCCTTAGGCATTTTTAAATGTAATTTGAAGGTTGCTAAGCACAAGAGGGTGGATGTTTTTGTCATTTTCTAAGGTTTTTGCTAAAGATCCAACAATATTGGCTAAAATTACACGCATGGGGCACTCTGTCAAGAATGAACACAACAGGTATCTTTTACCACCCATTAACCATGGATCATAGACACATAATTCCACTTTTCTGTGTCCCAGTTTTCTGATCTGTGAAGTGAAAATAACAGCATTTTCCTTTCTGGGATGCCTGAAGTTTAAATAAGAATACAGGTAAAGCACATAGAATAAACTTATTAGTTGGAACGATCATTAACTATAATCACATTGCAAATATACCAAAGATTTGTGAGGTTTTTTGGTGAGTGTTTCAGAAAGCAAAAGAACTTTCGGTAGATCATATTATGATCCTCTAATTTGGAAATGTTACAGCAAGTTGACAGCTGAATGTGTATTCCACCTCTTGGTGATTACAGGCAGGTTTTTATGACTAGAGTCTGTGCCTCACCTCTCTCTCCTTAGCCTCTGAAAAGCTCATTCCCCGTATCTTTCCTTCCAGTAAGGAATCGACATAAATGTGACAAAATGGCTTCTCAGGCAATTTCATCTGAGGAACTAAACAGAGTCCTAAAACAGCAAAAATGAGGAAAGGAGGCATCTGGGGCTGCCAAACAGACAGCTTGCTGTGCCACAAATGGGGGATTGGCACACACTTAACACATATGCCAGGGCCTGCTGTGTCTTATGCGAGCGCAAAGGCTGAGCTGAGGAGGGGAGGAGGGGGAGGCTGGAGTGGAAAAAGGCAGTTTAAAGAGAGTCTGGCCAAACTGGTTTCTGAAGAAGCGACCTAGAGTGTGTACAACTCCTTCTTAGAACCCAGAGGTGAATATGACATTCTCAGTTTCTTCTGAAGAGCAAATTAAATGAGGAGCGTTATAACCGCAGCCCTGGAGGCATAGGGTATATCCTGGGGAGAGCTTAGAACTGAACCAGAGGGCAAAGAAAGATCTGTACATAATTCAGGAAGAGATATTTACTACCAGAGGAGCCCATTCTCAGCTTAGGATAGATGAAATTCCACCCTGTCTGGAAACTCAAGCCCGGAAATGTTTATTGAGCACTGGTAGCTCTATGTACATGGCAGGAATTCATTTCAGTCAACACAGTGCCTTCTAGTTTAGGGCCCTTTGGAAGGGACAATAGAAGAGGAACAAGGAGTTTGGGAAACGCTTCCTAGGCCAGATCCTGTCCAGCATGCCTCTACTATAGACAGAAGCATCTCTGCTGCCCATGACCGCAAAAGTGAAAGCTCTCGGGGCGCCTCTCTGTGTGAGGCATCTCTAGCTTGCAGAGTGATTTAGCACTATTCTGCTGAAAATTCAATAGAGCTTCAGCTTTTTAATTGGAAACATTGTAATATCAGGTCTTTTCACATTCCATGTACTTCTTAGATTGTAAAACTAATATATAAGTTCCTCAAAAACACAGTGGTTTTGAATAGCAGCTGGTATTGCCATTTCCGGATCAAAACGATTTAGAAGGCGTAAGAGCAATTTTTCTCTGTTCCTTAGAGCTTTCAAATTGTCTGGACCTTTTTCAAGTCTCATAACAAATTCAGAATAAATATGCCTTCCCTTTAATGAAATATATGCATGTATTACCTGATAGAGTGTGTTGGCCCATGGTTGGGCGGGGAATATCTTGGGATACAGAAAATGTTCACAAAAGTCATTCTTTGTGATAGCATGCGAAATTAGAGGATTCGTTTCGTTTGCCTCCACCTAACCTGCAGTTAAATACGACGATGTATTCTTGCAGAGGAGCCTCACCAGCAGACACGTAAGCTGCTCCAAAGTACGCATCATGTGGGAGAGGTGATCCAGGAAGACTTGGTCCCTGTTCACGGGACAAATAGGAAATACACATGGGGACAAACAGGAGACCAAACAAAGCAGCATCCAATTGAGTAATAGAATACCTAAGTCCGAGTAGATACTGAAAAGAATTTATCCTTGGGAAAACCTCACTGGGTACTTGAGCTGAGGAAAACAGATTCACATTCACCTGGCCAAGTTCTGGCTTTAAATGAGTGTGGATACAAATATGTCTCCTGCAGAGGCATGGGTTTAGAGACAATGGAGAGGAGGCATATGTGTGAGCAGGGTGTGATTTCCAACAGCTACTAGGAAGTAAGGTGTTGGAAGAGAGTGTTGCTTCCTTATGGAGAATGCACTGCAAAAAATTCATCATAGGTCACCATTGTTCTGAGATTTCAGGGGTCAAGACCTCAGCTTCTCATGATGCCTTCGTAGGTGGTCAACAACTGTCTGTTGAATGTGTATAAACTTCTGAATCATGAGCAGCCCTGGACAAAGATATCTTTTTCTAAGCATAGACTCAGTAACAACCAATCAGAAAATAAAGTTCTACCTAAGTTTCCAAATTAGAATAAGATGGATACCAAACTCTGAAATTCAAATAGAACTCAGAGACTTAATTAGCCGCTTATTACTTCCAAAATGTTACTGAGTTATTTTACAATCTTCAACTAAATCATATAAAATCCACTCAGCTTATGAGTAAGTTTTGTCAATACTGATTATGCTGGGAGCCTCGAGCATGTGCCAAGTACATTACCATGCTGTTGTTTTTCCAGTATTATATAAAACCTTCACGTTTTTCAAACTTGAACCACTATAATACTGACTTCTGTGGGTTAGGAAAAGAAAAAAAAAGGAGCCTTTTAGTGAAGGTTAATTTAAAAGATAAGCATAATTTGCATGTAAGGAAACATCAAACCAGAGTAAAGGTGCTACTCTTTCAATAATGCCTTTCCAAACTGAAGCATGAACAATCTTCACTGAGGCTTATATAATTATAGGAAATTTGCTTAAGGGAACACAGAAGCATAGACTTCATTTTCAAAAGCTGGCATTTGCCTTCTCATCAGCTTTGCTTTGTGAATAATTAGATTCATTCATCAGCCTCCTTGTTCACTGTAACAGCCTCAAATCAAGCGTTTGCCTGTTCTGCACAGCATGTGGGGATGCAGTGGCGTAGGCTCCTTGGAGAATGCAGAAGTTTGGCTTCAGGAGGAAGCACAGACCCATTCTCAAGCCAGTCAGAATGAGTTAGATCCTATCTCTGCACACCTCCTCCTCAAAACTACATGAAAGATTTAGTATCCATTGGTAGTTTTAACTCATTCTCATTCAACATTTATAACTGAGAAGCCCTTTAGGATATAAATAAGGAAATTTCCCTGCGAGAATTGGGAGTGGGAATGGGAATTTGTTCTTTAGACTGCATATCCGGAGCACAGATGTGCTGAGCAAGGAAGGCTGTTCTGGTGCTAGTTGGGTCCAGTACTGTGGCTTCTCACCACGTAGACCCCCCACTGGTTTGCATCTTAAGGCAGCATTTACAAAGTGAACTCACCCCTGCCTCCTTCCTTCCTTCACGGCATTTCGCCCCCTCATACCATATGCTCAAGTTTCTTTGAAAAATGTTTTAAAGTACCTATCATGTGCCAGGTACTATGTTAAATACTTCATTATCTCATTAATCTTCAGAATAACCCTAGGCAGTAGCTACTATTATTAGTCCATTTAGAAATCAGGAGACTGAAGTTTCAAGAGGTTAAATAACTCAGAAATATAATCCCAGTGCTTTGGGGGACTGAGTCAGGAGGATCACTTGGGACCAGGAGTTCAAGACCAGCCTGGCAACATAGCGAGACCCCTATCTCTACAAAAAAAAATACTTAGCCAGGCATGATGGCACATGCTTGTAGTCCCAGCTACTCAGGAGGCTAAGGCAGGAGGATCAGTTGAACCCAGGAATTCCCGGCTGCAGTGGGCTAGGACTGTATAACGGCACTGCAGCCTGGGCAACAGAGCCAGACCCTATCTCCAATACATAAATAAATAACCCACAGAGGTCACACGAGTGACAAAGCCAAGTACATATTCCCACTCCAGAATCTCAGCTTTTGGCCCCCACCCTATACTTGCATAGAAAAGACAACACACACACACACACTCACACACACACACACACACACACACACACACACACACACACACACAGAAAAGCAAAATCAGCCATAATCTCATCACTCAAAGGTAACCCTTAATAGTACTGTACGGAAGTTTTCACATATGTGAAACTAGATTATCTTTGAATAAAAATGAAATAACACAATAGCTTCTGTTTTGTAGACTCCTGCTTTTCACTTAGCAACATAATCTAAACATTTTTCCCTTGTCAGTGGTGTTTGCAGGAAAAAAATCAAACTCTGTAAAGTATTTTACAGAGGTTGATTCTGAGCCAATCTGAGTGACCATAGCTTGGGGAACAGAGTCTCAAGAGGTCCTGAGAAAGTGTGCCTGCAGCATTCGGGCTACGCTTTGGTTTTATACATTTTAGGGAGACAGGAATTGTGGGTGAAATCACAGATCAATACATGGAAGGTATACACTGGTTCAGTCTGAAAAAGTGAGATGCTTGAAGTGGAGGCTTACGAGTCATAGGTGGGTTTCAGGGATTCTTTAGTTGGCAATTGGTTGAAAGAGTTAAGCTGTGTCTGAAACCTTGAAGTCAGTAGAAAGAAATGCTTAAGAGAAGGCAGTCTGCTGTCATGTGAGGCTGTACCAGAGTCTGGTTGGAAAGTAAGTCACATTATACTGGGTTAAAACAAAAACCTATTTAATGAGATTTTGTGGTTCACAGGGTGTGACTTAACCCTTGCCTTGTATAGCCTTAGGTCTTGTTTATAATGTTGTATCTCATGGTCACAAAGAGTCTGTTTTCTCAGTCTTATGATCTCTATTTTAACCTTAATGCTGTCACTTGTACCTAACTTCTAGGAGGTGTGTCTGACCTCCCTTCTCGTCACAGCCAAGATCTCAGTTTTTTAGGTTTTTTGGGGGTCTCCTTTGTTAAGAGGGGCTCCATTCAGCAGGCTGAGGGGCTTGGGATTTCACTTCTAGTTTACAGTGGCTATTCTCCTTCAACGTGATTTTTGGTGACTGGTATTCCAATATGTGGATGATCCATTGTTTGCTCTAATTCTAAAAACCGTGATGCAATGTACGTCTTTGTACATAATCTTTGTGAACCTAACTCTGAGCAGCTGCTGTGGTCACCTGAAGGCAATAAGCCTGGAGAATAAAGAACGGGCTGAAGCAGAATCTCATCCTCACTGAGTCTTGTCTCCACTGAGGCCATGATTATCCAACAGCACAAATCACACCATGACTCGTAGCACCTCTGGTCTTGCTGCTTTTTATCAAGGTGGTGTACTTATGATTAAAGCTTTTTTTTTGAACTACTGTTATTTTTTGTTCCACATAGTTATATGGTTATTATGCAGTTATTTTATATTTACTAGTTATTTTACATTTTGTTATATAGTTACTTTGCACTGAAGAAAGCAAAGTTCTTTTATCTGAGAAAGGCAAGTCCTTTCAAATTATCAGACTGGGTCAGGGCATGAAAATGAGACAGCAACCATGTTATAACTCCCCACTTTGAGCTATGTGTTCATCTCTTGATGAGTGGCTTACTATTGCCATAAATAGCTGTACATTAACTTAATAATGCCACACTGGACACTATAACCCACATCCTATAGCTTAAAAACATAGCCAATCGTGTGTATATCTATGTAACAAACCTGCACATTCTGCACATGTATCCCAGAATTTAAAGTATATTTTTTAAAAAACGAAAATGACATTTAAAATACCACACCAAAAAATATATATATAGCCAATCACTGATCAATATTATTTCTGTAAACCAACGAGAATTCCTGACAAACAACTTTGTATCAGCCCACTCTGTCACCCTTTTTGCCTTTAAAAGCCTGTTTGTAACAAAGGCTGAAGGGAACTCATATCCAGGGTTAGTTAAGTCTAAGTCTTCTGGGCAGCTGCCCTCACTTTGGCTCAAGTCAACTCTTTAAATCATATTTTGTGCTTCACCCTCTTCCTTTTAGGTTGGTAGCATGTACTCTTTCCTCAAGAGGAACCATAATTTATCAGTTTCCTTAATAAGCCTACAAAACTGTGTATCTCCACACTCCCTCTGCTATGGTTTGAAGATGTTCCCTCCAAAATTCAGGTGTTAAAACTAAATGACCAGCTGGGTGTGGTGGGTCATGACTGTAATCCCAGTTCTCTGGGAAGCCAAGGCCGGTGGATCACCCGAGGTCAGGAGTTTGAGATCAGCCTGGCCAACATGGTGAAACCTCACCTCTAATAAAAATACAAAAATTAGCCATGTGTGGTGGCACAGACCTGTAATCCCAGCTACTTGGGAGGCAGAGGTTGCAATGAGCTGAGATCGTGCCACTGCACCCCAGCTTTGGCAACAGAGTGAGACTCTGTCTCAAAACAAAACAATGTGATAGTATTAACAGGTGGCCGATGTGATAGTATTAACAGGTGGGGCCTTTAAGAGGTATTTAAACCATTGGGCTCCTCCCTTTTGAATGGTATTAAATGGCCTTATAAAGGGACTTGACAGACAGGATTGGTCTTCTTTTGCCCTTCCACCTTTTGCCATGAAATGGTGCAGCAAGAAGGTCCTCACCAGATGCCAGCACCTTGATCTTGTACATTCTAGCCTTCAGAATTGTGAGAAATAAATTTCTGCTCTTTATAAATTATCTAGTCTCAGATAACTTTCTGTTCTTTATAAATTACCCAGTCTCAGATATTCTGTTGTAGCAACACAAAATGGACTAAAACACCTTCAAATCATCTTTCAAAGAAAGTTAAAAGGGAGGGAGCAAAAAACAACCAGAGGGGTAGTGAAACATTAATACCCTTGACTTTTTCTTGAGAAGGAAATCACTTAATACCTCTGCATAAGTTTGGGTTAATTAGCCCTATGGTTGAGTGAAGAACTTAGAACACCTCAGCAGACTGCACATGTTCTCCTAAGTGTGATCCATACCCCATGATCTAACTGGGCAAATGACCAGGAAAAGTAATGTAGAAAAAAAATTCAAAATATTCTTATTTCTGATCTCCATAGGAGTTTATTAAAGGAACAGAAACAGAAACCAAACTAGTTTGAATTATATCAACTCCTCAAATGCCATTTTCAATGTCACTCTCAAGGGCTATTTTCTATTACGAGACAGATACTATGTAAATTTCCATGAAAATTAGCATTGATATAGCATTCTATACTTTTAAAATTACTATTTAGCATAGTAATTACTAATTAGCATAACATTTGAGAGCCATCCTAAGCTTTAATTATAAATAAATTCCTTTCTAGCAAGGTTCTCTTCATATGGAGAAAGTTATTCCTTCACCACCCTCTAGGTCCCAACCATGTCAGAACAAAATTGTTCAACCCCTCTAAATCTCCCGATTTTAAATTTAGTCACTTGCCACATTGCTTAGTCTCTCCAAGAGAAAAACAGTATACTCGGTATTATAAAAATGAAGACTCAATCTGAAATCTGGGAAGTTTGAAGTGTACTCTATGGAGTGCTTTACATGCCCAAAGCCTGCACTGTTTATTCAACTAACATTTATTTGTTGCCTACACACATGTCAGGCCTCAAGTCTCCATTTTTCTCTCATTGGGGTTAAAGCCTAAAAGTAGAAACATGCATTACAGTGTGGTGATGCTCAGAGAGAGAGAAGCCCTGGAGGGTGAAAGGGAATGCGGAGGAGCAGATGGCTCAGCTTGGAGGGAGGTGGGAGAGGCTTCCTGGGGAAACTTTGATGAGAACTTTGGAATGTCTCTTCTCTGCTGCCATTTGAGTTCCATATTATTATTTTTTTAACCAATCCTATTTCTAGAACAGTGCTATTAATTTCTTAATTATACTTAAATCAAATTTAAATTGATACATTCTTAGCTTTGCCCCAAGTATTACTAATCACAAAATGTGTTTGATGTACTAGTTACTTTATCCTAATACATAATAATACATTCAAATAAAAAATTCAGCAAGTTGCCAAAAAATGGTAAAGCAAGGAAGGGACAGGAAGAATTTGTTGACTTTTAGGAGCATCATTCAGTGTGGAGAATAGAACATAGTTAATACTGGAGTCAGGAAAACCTGTTAGGATGTCCATTTGCAATCATTCAAGAGAAATGATAAAGGCCTACGTTAGAGGAGTAGAGGTAGGGAGGGAAAAGGAGAACCATTTCCAGAAATGTTAAGACACACATATAGAAGTGCAGACTGATTTGATTTTGAAGGTTGAAGGAGGAGAAGGAAGTCAAGGTTAGCTCTAGGTTTCTTTGGGGAGCAAACATAGGATAGTCAGATCATTTACTGAGATAAAACTTAATGGAAGAAGAACATGGAGGGCCAGGTGGGGGTGGGACATCCACTTCATTTTGGATACATTGATTTTGAGGTATTCCATGAATATCCAAGAGGAAATGTGAAGTTTGCTGTTGAATATTTGGGCCTGGAACTCAGGAAAAACAATGGGTGGTCCATCTGCAAATCGGTGATGAATGCAGCCACAGAAGCAGAAGCAATCAATGCAGCAAGAGGGAAGAAAGTGAAAAGAAGGGAAGAGGAAGTAAAAGGAGAGAAGAAGCCAATGTTTAAGGGAAAGATAGTGTATTCAAAATCAGCAAAAGAGACTGAGAAAGTGTGGCCAGAGACGGAAGGGAAATAGAGAGTGAAACCAAGGGACTAGACAGTTCCAAGGAAAAGAAAAAAGCAGTACACAGTGTTCAAAGCTGAAGAAAGGTCATGTGATGCAGGTCTAAGATATTCCCACCGAGTTCCATACCTGGAAGTCCTCTGGGACTTCGACAAGGTCGTTTCAGTGGAGTCAGGGCAGGGCCAGGCTGCTGCGGTTGGAGGACTGCACGGAGGTAGGAACAGTGGTGCATAAACCTGAACATGGAGAAAAGGGCAGGCATTGGGTGGGGGGCACCTGCCAGAGGGCACTAGGATGGATAGTGCCAAGTTCTTTTTCCTTTCCCCTCTTTGACTTGAGTGTATTTATACGTTGAGGGGAGAGAGCCATTTAAAAGGCAAAGGGTAAATGTAAAGGTAAGAGAGAAAAAAACTTGAATGAAATTCCTGAGAACGTGGGACCGGGTGTCTCAGGTGAGAGAGAGCCTTGGAAGAGAATCAGAGACACCCTCCTTCTGAGGTTGAAGGAAAGGAGGTGGAAATGCATGGAGATACGGAAAATGTACTGGGACGGAGCACTGTGATGGGAGAGTCCCAGGCTGATAACCTCTAGTTTTGTTTGTTATGTTCAGTAAGAGACATGATCTTATGAAGAGAAAAGATGCTGGTTAGGAGACATAGAGTGTGAGTATAGCTGTGAGTATTTGGAATACATTTTCCTGTGTGTGACAGAGGAGGAAGTTAGTAGAATAACCAAGCATGAGAAAGGGATGGAAGGACGTGAGCTAAAAAAATATAGATAAAATATAGTATGGGAAGAAGGTGGGCACGGAAATAATAGGTCATGGCCAAGGTTCATGCTGAATAGCCTGCTGGAAACAACAGAAATAGAGCTTTGCATCTTAACTCACACCAGTTCTCATGACATTGATTTAAAAAGCAGGTGCAATTGGGATGTCCACTTTTAAAACAGACACAGAGTCACAGAAGTAAGGGATCGTACTCACTAATGAGGATAATGAATATTCTGTGTCTGGCTACTCCAGGCAAGGCAGGAACTGCTCTGTCAGAAGACAACACATCTCTAGCCGGTCATGGTGGTCCACACCTGTAATCCCAGCACTTGGGGAGGCCAAGGTGGGAGGATGGCTTGAGCCCAGGAGTTCAAGACCAGCCTGGGCAACATAACAAGACTATCTCTACAACAAAGAAAAAAAAGTCTCTAGTACCCTTCAGAACATACACGTGGATGTGTGAACATAGATGTGGAGACGAGGGCCTCTGAAAGCCCTTATGATTCTGGGGATCCCAAGATCAGTATTTTTAGTGACTAACTTTTCTGTTTGGAACTGAAAAAAATAGAAAAGCTACTGGCTAAAAATGCTGACCATGGGATCCCTCGGAATTACAAGGGCTTTCTGAAAGGTTACTATTTATTCTTTTATTTATATCTTTATTCCTCTTCAGTGCCTTTTTTTTTTCTTTTTTTTTTTTGAGACGGAGTCTCACTCTGTTGCTCAGGCTGGAGTGCAGTGGTGTGATCTCGGCTCACTGCAACCTCCGCCTCCTGGGTTCAAACAATTCTCCTGCCTCAGCCTCCTGAGTAGCTGGGATTACAGGCTTGTGCCACCAAGCCCGGCTAATTTTTATATTTTTAGTAGAGATGGGGTTTTACCATGTTGCTCAGGCTGGTCTTGAACTCTTGACCTTGTGATCTGCTTACCTTAGCCTCCCAAAGTGCTGGGATTAGAGGCATGAGCCACCATGTATGTCTTTTTGTTTGTTTGTTTGTTTGTTTGTTTGAGGCGGGGTCTCACTCTACCGCCTGGCTGGAGTGCAGTGGTGGATCATAGCTCACTGATCACAGCTCACTGCAGCGTGGAACTCCTGGGCTCCAATGATCCTCCCACCTCAGCCTCCCAAAGTGCTGAGATTACAAGTGTGAATCACCACACCCAGCCTCTCTTCACCTCTTAAAGAACATTGTCCCCAAATTCTAGCATCCCTAGAATAGAAATACATAAAGCCACAACTAGATGAAATAGATAAAATTCTACTTCTCTCCTGTCACAAGGTTGGATATGCGTAGAATTTCCTTGAAAATGCTAATCCTGCCAAGGTTATGTATCAGGGATAAAAATAAAACCTGTAGCACAAGATTCTATGTTTCAGAGCAAATGTTTAGATTTTATGTGTTTAGACGGGCACAACTATATTATATGTATCAGATGAACCCTTGTGAAAGTTTAAACACATTGAATTGCAGACCTAACTTGGGTAGCTCTTAGAACAGAGACGGAAAACACAGATGGGGAATCATTGGTGTCACCAGCTGAATAATTCCAATACAAACCGGAGCCAGCAAGAGTTAGTGCACAACCATACAAACACACCAGCTGCATTTCCAAAGACAATCTGTAATGTATGATTAAAACTGGGGCTTTTCTTTCATCAGAAAATCACAGACCTACGTTTGTAATTTAGAAGCAAAAATAAATCCAGTCTGGACTAGTGGCACTGACAGGTCAAACACAAATAGTGCGCGCTGGGGTAAATTAAGGCAACAGCTCTAGGGGATGTCATTTACTAACAGTTTATTATGAGGTAGGCACCTGCACCAGACACTTTTAATATATTGTCTAAGTTAATTCTCACAGCTCTCAGGGAGGTTATTATTATTCTCATTTAACTGAAAAAAAAAAAAAGAAAAGAAAAGAAAAGAAAAGAAAAAAAGAAAAGGCTGGGCACAGTGGCTCATGCCTATTATCCCAGCACTTTGGGAGGCCAAGGCAGGTGAATCACCTGAGGTCAGGAGTTCAACAGCAGCCTGGCCAACATGGTGAAACCCCATCTCTACCAAATATACAAAAATTAGCTGGGCATGGTGGTGGGCACCTGTAATCCCAGCTACTCGGGAGGCTGAGGCAGGAGAATTGCTTGAAACTGGGAGGTGGAGGTTGTAGTGAGTCAATATCGCACCATTACATGCCAGCCTGGGCAACAAGAGTGAAACTCCGTCTCAAAAAACAACAACAACAAAAACCACTGAGGCTCAGAGAAAGTGCCGGCCTATGGTTATACCATACAGTAATGACAAGTTTAGAATTTTAGCACAAGGTCTGGGCCACAGAAGTACCTGTTCCTAGTTATTATGCTAATTACTCTGCAAATTATCACTAAAAAGCATAATGTGGTCAAACAAACATAGGATGAAAAGTTCCTGACTTGCTGCCAAATATTTTAGTGTGCCGTAAAGAAAGGTGGAGGACAGAATCCCTTGCATTACAGCAGGCAGCGTATAGGACAAAGGCAGCAGCCCTCAGGCAATCAAGCATGAGCCCAGGTGGCATTCACTTTGAGAAGGTGTGAAAGGAAAGCACACATTGGAAAAGCATGCCTGGGTGACCGTCAGGGGCCCCTGACTTCCATCCGGGCCATTACCAGAGCGGAGCCAATACACAGCAGCTTCATAAGCCCCCTGTCCAGAGGATTCCACATTCATAACCATGAGGACCGTCCTTCACTCGAACAACAAAAAACCCTGTGAAATGTACAGCTTCCTTAACGACGGCGACCTTTCCGACAGTGGAAATGAAAGCCAGAATAATAGAAAGTTTACTCGAGGGAAACTACCACATTATACTTATGAAGGCTTACATTAAATGAGCACATACAGGCGTACGTACTTGTAGAGTTAGGTTTTGAAACAATTACAAAGCAGTAAAACCTAGGTGAAAAAAAAAAAAACAAAAAACCTCAATAGGCTATCCCCCACTGATTTGGAGTAAGCTGTTCAAAAATCACCTTGTAAAATGCAGAAGTTGGAAACTAGGGCAGCCTGCATGAACTTAAAAAATTACACATTCTCCTGTGCTCAGATTTAGGAATATATTTTCCCTTTCAAGGATTTTGTTAAGCCTAATCCATGAATGTGAAAATAAAAATATGGGTCATCAATGATGAATGAGGGCAGCTTTCTTGAATCTAAATAAGCAATGGCAAAGATCACATTTAGAATTCAACAGAAAGAATTCAGCAGCTCCCTGTCCTTTTTAAAATAATGTAGCTAAAGGAGCACCAGAACTCAACAATTTAAAAATACAGTGTTATTAACATGAGTGAAAGCGTTTTAGTCTTATTTCAATTAAGATTTTGACTTTAATGCATAAAATTTAGTCACAAGTAAGACCAATTAAAAGTCTAGCATTTGTTTGATGCTTTGTAGGATCATAACCCAAATGACCTAAAGATGCCCAGCCAGGGCTCATTAGGCCCCTGTAGCTACTGGTTATTCACTAATATGGGTAAGGCTCTGTCTAATTGGCTTACTTACTTGCCATATAGTGCTAATAAGGGAAAGTTGGGGTCACTTTTAAACTGGGTGTCTGAGACAGTCATCCAGCAAATGTATGACTATAGTCACAAAGGGAGCAGATGAGTGGATGTAGAGGGCTGAGCACTGTCACTGTGACCAAGAGTCCACTCCAAGAGCATGCTTTGTATTGCCTTTACAGACAAAAAGGAACAGAAAGGAAACAATGTGGATAAAAAGATAGGGAGATCGAGAAATTTAATTTTAAAATCTCATGGGGAGAAAATCTGCAGATCTATTTCTCTATATGATTTGAATGTCCCTCAAGATTCGTCTGTTTAAACTTAATCCCCACTGTGGCAGTATGAAGAGGTCTTTGGGGAGTGACTGAGTCATGAATGTATAGGTGTCTTGTAGCAGGGGCTGAAAGGAACCAGCTTAGACTCTTCTTTGCCCTTCTGTCTTATCCGCCACGTGAGGACACAGCGTTAGTTCCCTCTGGGGGATGCGTAACAAGGCGCCATCTTGGAAGCAGAAAGCAGCTCTCAACAGACACTGAACCTGCTGGTGCCTTGATCTTAAACTTCCAGACCCCAGAACTGTGAGAGAGTAAGTGTCTGTTCTTTATAAATTGCCCAGTCTCAGTTATTTTATTATAGCAGCATAAATAAACTATCATCTATCTATTAATATCTATCTTTCTGTGTATCTGTCATCTATCTCTTTCTTTCTGTGTATCTGTCATCTACCTACCTATCTTCTTTCTTTCCTCTTTCTTTCCATCTATTTATCTGTCTCTATCCACCTATCTTTCTTTCTTTCTTTTATCCATATCTACCTACCTACCTATCTATCATCTATCTATATCTATCTACCTGCCATCTATCTATCTATCTATCTATCTGTCATTTATCCATATCTTTCTATGTATCTGTCATCTAACTATCTACCTACCTGTCTGCCTACCTACTATCTATCTGAAGAATCCAAAAAGGAAAGAAAATTCTTGACACATGAATGCTCTGGCAAAACAAAATAAAACCTCATAAAAAAGTTTTGTTATCAGCTCCTTAAAGTTATCACAAAACATTTATGGGTGGCACAGACTAAGCTCTATGTTTAATCACTTGTAGGTTTGTGTGCAGGAGAGAAGGGAGGGGGAGGAAAATACATGTTTGATTCGAACAGACTGAAAGCTTGCAACACCAGCTGAGCAGGGCTGTGTTAACACCCCAAGCCCACAGTGTGCTGGACCATCAGGAGAAAGAGACACAGCATGGAGGTCCCCAAGCTCTAGGATGAATTTCTTTCTCTGGTTGTATAACTGGACTGATGACTGGCAATAAGGAGTGATCTATCACACAACATGGTGATAATAGTTAATAACAATGTACAAGATTGTATTCTTGAAACTTGCTAAGGAAGTAGATTTCAAGTGCTCTCACCACAAAAAATAAGCATATGAAATAATGAGTATGTTAATTAGCTCAACGTAGCTAATGTATACAGATTTCAAAATATGTTGCACATGATCAATATATGTAACTTTTACTTTTCAGATAAAATCAATTTAAAAGATTAAATTTTGTTTTTAAAGACCAAACAGCACCTAGTGACAGAGTTTAGCCTATAAGTGAAATCGTCATTTGTATGGTCACTCTCTCTTAGCAGATAATGTCAGTAGGAACAATTGCCTGAGCCTTTTCATGCCTATCACGTTTACCACTGAATGTTTGCTATCCCTCTTCTTTTTAGAACCAAGCTCTCATGACTAGCCCCTCTTTTTTCTTTTGGGTTGCAATTCATCATGCTGCATAGCTAGGAATGTGATTTCTGTTATCTTTCTTGTCTACCCCAGGAGACTGTCTCTTCTCCAGTGCATTTCAGGTTTCTGATTTCATTGTATTGTTTTCCTATAGAAATTGCATATAAAAACCGATTTGAATAACTTCCTTCCTGTTTCAGGCCATAGAGCAGTTTTTGCTGATTTCTATTTTTGGATGGGCACACTTCCTATTGCTGAATGCTCTAGCCATCAAGGGGGTCTGTAAAGACTCCGCATTTCTTAAAAACCGGCACAGCCTGAATTCTCTGAATTTCCATCCACTGAGTATGGTCACTGCACTACAAAGAAGGTCTGTTACAAGAGGTTTGATTGAGAATCTACCTCTCTCAGTGTGGGATGAGGAACGGTCATTTTAATTTAATTAATGTATTAAAGTTTAAAGTTTCTAAGTTGAATTTTCTAGTTTATTACTAAATATTTTAAAATAACACTTATTACTGTAAGTCATTGATTCCGAAACATTTAGTCTTCACTTTTTAACATCCCTGACATTGCAATGCATCTTATGATTGCCACAGACCAGGTGGCAAGTTGTGACAAAGTTGTCACCGTGTTGTTCCTGGTGGCATGACAGAGCTCTTGAAGTTTCCCAATATTCAGTCAACAAACCATTTAAGGACCCTTTGAGGAAGGAATACAAGATCTGGTTATTGTCCGAATATCTTGCTTTGACATATTCTGGTATGCTTCAAAAACAAGCAGGATGGAATTCTGATTAGAAACAAAGCGACAACAGTAATGCATTCTGTTTCTTAAAGCTACATAGCACCATGGACATTCTTGGTGGTACAGAGACAACGCTGAGTGGAAAGCATGGGCAACAACCGCTGTTGCAAAAAGTGATTCAGAAACATTGGACTCTGTGTCGATGTTTTAGGAATTTCTTGATCACTTTATTTCACTTATCACTTGGTCTTCTCTACCAAACTCTGAACTCTTTGAAGTTAGGGGAAGGCTCATGTCTTAGTCAACTTCCTCTCTTTAAAGCCCAACTTGTTGGCACATGACAGATAGTCAAGGAATAATTGTTGGATTAAACAACATTAATGAACAATGGAGAAAAAGTAGATGGTAAGACCAACCAGGGTAAAGAGATGAAAGTGAAAGGGAAAATACTATGTGTAAGGCTTAAAAATGGACTTGGTCAGGCATGGTGGCACATGCCTCTGTCCCAGCTACTGGGGAGGCTGAGATGGAAGCATCACTGGAGCCCAGGAGTTCAAAGGTGCAGTGAGCTACTACAGGGCCAGTGTTCTACAGCCTGGGCGACAGAGCAAGACATCATCTCTCTCTCTCTCAAAAAAAAAAAAAAAAAATTTAAAAAAAGGATGAAAAAGAGCTTGTAAATTGACAAGGGAAATACATAAGGGTATTTCAGGCACAGGGAAAAGCATATTTTGAGAAACACGGCCCTGAAAATGTAGGTTGTGTTTGTGAATCACAAATAGCTTTCAGATACTTGAAAAGTCAATTATAGTAAATAGTAAGAATGAGACTGAAACAAGAGATTTCAGACCCTGAGGTTTCAAATGCCTTTAAAAAAAAAAACGTGGACTTAACTTCTAGGTCACTGATTCTAAATCTTTTATGACATTTATTTCACTCATCATTTTATCATCCAACCATGAATAAATAAAAGTCTGCTTTTTTTTTTTAAAAGGAAATTTATGTTTTCTGACTTTATTTTAATTGTTGCTAGGCTACAGAGGCATTAAATATTGTAGTCATATTATAGAAAGCACAATGAATTGTTATGGTTTTGGTAGACAAACAAATAATTCTTAATTTTCACTTTAATTGCAACAGTAACTATAACATATGAGAATGAAAAGTACAGTGGTATCCTCGAGGGATAATATTTTGCTTAGGACTAAAATATAGAACCAGAAATAAAAATTGTGTTAGTAATATAAAAATTCAATAATATGACTGTGCTATTACTACGATCAGGTTTGGTGAGAAGTAGGATATCAAAGGCACTTGCTGGGAGGCATGAGCAGAGAAAACAGGACTTAAGGGAATTGTTGGCCAGGCGCAGTGGCTCACGCCCGTAATCCCAACACTTTGGGAGGCCAAGGTGGGCAGATCATGAGGTCAGGAGTTTGAGATCAGCCTGGTCAATATGGTGAAACCCCATCTCTACTAAAAATACAAAAATTAGCCAGGCGTGGTGGCATGCACCTATAATCCCAGCTACTTGGGAGGCTGAGGCAGAAGAATCACTTGAACCAGGGAGGCGGAGCTTGCAGTGAGCTGAGATCGCACCAAGGCACTCCAGCCTGGGTGACGGAGCGAGATTCTGTCTCAAAAAAAAAAAAAAAAAAAAAAAAAAAAAAAAGAATTGTCACGATTACTCCTAGTAAGCCAAGTGGTGGCAGCAAGTGGCACATCCGGCAGGAACATGGATTTGAAGAAAGCAGAGGATTTCAATGACAATCTCACATCTCATTTAGCTTGTTTCTGAAGTCTACCAACGAAGATCATGTATCAGACAATGAGAAGCCATTTCACTTATACTCCACTTTCAGCTTTTAGACTCAGTCTGGTCAACACTTATAAAATGCAAAAACAAAAATGAAAGCTGTATGAAAGCAATAGAAAGCCTTGATATTTATAAAACAAATTTATTTAAATAAATTTTTATAAAGTAACTTTCCAAAAATACCAAATGACTGAAATCATACCAAGTATATTCTATGAATATACATAATGAAAATAACAAAGGACAAATAGAACAGTCTCCAAATGTTTGAAAATTAAGATTTACATTTCTAAATAGGCCACAGTACAAAGTAGACTGCAGTAGAAATCAGAAAACTTTTTGGACAGAAAAATAATTTAGAAATTTATGTCATATTGAAAATAGAGAGATGCAGCTAAAGCAGTAGTAAGAGGAAATATTGTAGCTTTGTTATAGATATGAAGTAAAAGATTCAATATTGTCAATGCCAATTTTCACCAAGTTTATCTACAGAGTCAGTGTAATTCTAATACGATTTCAGTAGTTTTATGATAAGATGTTTCTAAACTTTATTTCAAAACCTGGAGGTCCAAGAATAAGGCAGTTCTAAAAGTGAAAAACAAAGATGAAAGTTACACCATCTGTAACACATATTACAAAGGCAAGATAAACAGTATGGCATTTGTCCTGGGATAAATAAGTAGACTAAGAAAATACAGTAAAGAATTCAAAGACAGAACTAAAACATAGTCACTTAATTTTTAACAACGATGCCTTGAACATGCTGTGAAGAAGTTTTTTTAAACAAATGACCCCCCATTTGTATAAAAATTAACCTTTATTGCTACTTCATACCATAAGCAAAAATAAAGTCCAGACTTAACACAGACTTAAGTCTGAACAGCAAAATAATATAGTATCTAGAACAGAACAAACAAGAAAATCTCCATGACCTTGTAATGATAAATAGTTTTTATACAGGATGCAGTGAGCATCAACAATAAAGGAGTAATTAACAAATCAGATTTCATTAAAACTAAGAATTTCCATTTATGTAAAGACATCATTGGAAGAGTGAAAAGGCAAGCCTCAAATGGATGAAGATACTTGAAATACATATATCCAACAAAAGATTAAAATCTAGCCTAATCATCAATAAGAATGGGCCAATAAAAACAGCAACAATAACACTGGGCAAAATACTTGCAGAGGCACCTTCTCCAAGAGAATATGGAAATGGTCAATAAGTATATGAGAAGATGCTCAATATAATTAGCCATCAGAGAAATGAAAATCAAAGATACAACATGATACCTATCCACCAGAATGGCTAAAATAAAAAGAACAAGGTGCCAAGTTTTGCAAGGATATGGAGCAAGCAGAACATTAACATAGTGTTTGTGAGAGTGTAAATTGCTACAACCACTTAGAAAACTGACTGACCAATATCTATTGAAATTGAACATATATATAGCCTATTAGATCAGCAATCCTAATCCTAAGTATATACTCAACAGAAATGTATATGTGTAGGCATCTGAAAGACATGTACAAGAATGCTCACAGCAGCACTATATATAATAACCCAAACTAGGAAAAACCCAAACATCTACTATCAGTAGAACAGATCCATTGTATTATATTCATACAATGGAATACTATACAACAATGTAAAATAAACCACTGTTTTATCCAACATGTATTGGTCTTATAAACATAAAGCTGAGCCAAGGAATCCAGACACAGAATTCTGCAATTCTATTTATATAAAGCTCAAAGAAAGATAAAGGTAATCTATGGTAGAGGTCGAAATAGTGGTTCCCTCTGCGGAGGGCATTGACTGCAAGGGGGATTGAGAAGGCTTTCTGAGATGTCTGCAATATTCTACATCTTGATCTGTGAAGGTGTTATGTGGATGTGTTTACTTTGTGAAATTCATTGAGCTATATATTTAATACTTGTGCCTTTTATTGCATGCATGATATTCCTTAGGCATCCGCACACCTGCATGCAATTTGGGTGAACATGTAAGTTGATAATAACCATGTGGTCGAAGATCTCTTTGGCAGCTGTGTGGAAGATCAGATGGTGAAAGAGGAAAGGTGACAAAGGCTTGAGCAAAGTATTAACAGACCTGAAATAAGGCAGGTGAGTGAGGAGGAAATGTGGTATCTAGAAGACAGACAAAGTGGGTAGAGTCTATAGACCGTGGCTCCTTAGATGTGGCATATGAGAGCGCGGAGTTGAGTTTCTAACGTGAATGACTGAGCAGATGGACATTTATGTACAGGGACAGATGCTGTGTTGGTGCAGGGAGGGAAAGAAAGCACGTGAGCTGAGTCAACACGTTGCATTTGAGATGTTTATATGAGGGATATAGGCGGAGATGGTTAGGAAGTGAAATTAAGAAAACTGATTAGTAAAACCCATTTTGAATTTACAGAGACTCTTGTGTAAAATTAAATCCCTCCCTGGGTGCAAGGACTTCATGAGGACTAGGTTTCAAAAGCACCTCACCTGCAAGCCACAGTTTGAGACCTTGAAGAGATGGTTTCTGACTTCCAAGTCAAGGAGAGAGGCAAAGCGTGGGGAGCAAAAGGAACAGGAATGACCTGCACACCACCCATCAGGGGAGCCTTGGCCAGCTGTCTCACTTCTCCAGCCTGCCTGGCCTTTTCTGGGCCTACTTACACCTGCACTAAATCTTTACCATTTATCGAGAAGCCATGCTTTTATTCTTTTTCACAACATATTTGATTAGTTTCTACATTCAGTAACTCTTACAGCTGAAATTGCTCATGGCTCATTTTATATTTACCTATTTTTTTTGTGTGAGATATTTCTGGAAAAAACTTTCTAGAATTTTGCTAAAAGACTAGAATCCCTCCCTGCAAAAAAAGATAACCCTTAAGCAAGATATTCATTCACAGATTTAAAATAGTCTCATAAAATTATTTCTAAAATGCACTGTTATTTAATATATGTCTACCAAAGGACAAGAGTAGAGAAATACAATAACTGTATTTTAAAGATTTATACATGTTCTACATACAGCATACACATCATGTGCATTACTAAGAGCCAGAGAAGCCTACTATCGCTACCTAGAAAATAGGTATGAGAAAATAGGGTCCTACTTATTGCTTTACTCCTATGAAGGAAAATAATTTGTTTTCGCATTTTGATAAGAAGTCTTATTCCATATCAACAGAACCTAAGTTGTTGTAGTATCTACATATGCTTGGAAATTCAAACACTTCTTTTTCTGTGAGATGCAATTACTATAATGAAATTTTAATGTATAGTTCACAATAGAAACATAAACCAGGCCTTTATTTGTGCATTTGTCAATCGCTATTTACAGTAGCAAATATTCAGCAACTCCTAAGAAAATCTGTCAGGCTTCCTAATATCCCCCAGTTTTAACTTTTGGTTGAGTTTACAAGATTTAGCATGGGCTATGGCAAGAAAGAGAGCTGTGGATGTCTCAGGCTCCCTCCTTCTCTTCCTAACACATCGGCTTTTTATCCTGCCGGGATAATCAAACGCAAAGAGATGCTACTAAACTCCATGAGGAAAATCATCTGCAAATACAGGACCCTCAGTTAACCAAAAGTAATCAATTCCTCAGAAAAAAAAGTGTTGTCTAACAAATTATCAGATAGTGAGAATCCAATTTTACATTTTTTAAAAATAGGAAAAGTAAGAATACATTTCTAAGCCACATTGATTGTTATCTGTCAATCCACTGAACTAGGCACTTACAAGTTCTTCACACACATTCTGCTGCACCCAGGTAGCACAGCACAGCTTTTCAAACATACGACTATCCCATGTTTTATTTTCCTGTGCGTAGAAAACGTGTGCATGGTGATAGGTACATGTGCGTAGCCAAGCTTATGTCTTCTATATGTCTATGACTTTCAATATGCTTTATCACTTCCAATTTTTCTTCTCCAGGAGGAAGGGCCACTGGGGCTCACTTATTTGATTCCTGTTCTGTTCCATTTTTAGAAGGAATTGCCACTTAAAAATGTGGGGAAGATGACAAGCAAAAAATGCACAATCTGTTTAAATAGCACAAACATGAGCTGTAACGCCATCAGGCGGAACATGAATGACTCACTGAGGTCAGTGCCCTGTTCTCTTCTAGGGACACCCGGCAGCTTGAACATTTTCACTGGCTCAAACATGCCTTTCAGAGGCTTACACTTTGGATAATAAATTCCAGGTAACAATTTTTACAAAACAGTAAAAACTATTTGGATGTGAGAGCTCAATTCGGTTGAGATCACAGCAAAATAAAGTTATTTTGGAATTATTTTCAGTCTTCATGAGATTGTGAGAAAAATTGCAAAGTGGCTATATAAACGGTGTTCTCCTGTGGAATTGCCTTAAAACTCATGAATCAGGCAATGTTTCATAGACTCCAGGACCTGACTATATTATTTTTTAAATATATAGCATGAAAAGAATTTTCATTTGGCAGGCAAGAGAAAAGTAGAGATCCAGTGTGTATTCTGATGAGAAGTGGTTCTTCTCTGTAATCACAACGTTGAAATGTTCAGAAAGGGAAAGATTCTCCTTTCTAGTTTATCATCGTTTATTGGCCAGTAGATTATTTTGCTTACACTAATATGCAACAGTTTTTTAAATCCCAATATATTAGTTAGTTCCTCCACTTAAAAACTTTAATCGAGCTGTTTTTCAAAGGAGATGCAAATGTACTATGTACTAAGTGAAATGTACTAAAAATATTCTATATTATTTTAAGGGCAATTAAAAGTATCTTAACAGAAAACCCAGTGGTAGATTATATCAACCTTGGTCTTACCCTTTAATTTCAAGGCTTCTAATACCTTTGAATCAGCTGTTACATCACTCACTAGCTTGATTTCAATATTTTGTGAAGTCAGTTGGAGCAACTTTTCAAAAAGACGTTGACCCTGAAAAAAATATTGAGAGACAAAGAAAGTCAGAAAACCTAAATGTTTACCAATTTAGACAGGCAAAAATAAACTCATAAAAATCTATTCATTCAAATGTTAAAAAGGCAAGCATTTCAACAATTGGTATTCAGATTTACGAAATTCTTTCAAAAGAGTTTCTATCAATAGAGTAGTAGCATGAACACAGATTGTGGTTTTTTGAGGGTATTGTGCAATTAAACAATTATTGCAATAATAATTCCATTGCTACAATGCAAATCTACCCTTTTCTGCTTTTTGGATCTGTAGTTATCTACACACAAAGAGGCAGCAAAGATTAAGCAGTTGTGGTTTGGCCCAAAGAGACCTAGATTCCAGCTGGTTTTCCAATTTGCAAGCTGTTTCTTAATCTCACTAATCTCCAGTTTCTTCCTCTGCAAAATGCAGATAATATTAATATTTACTTCAAAAGGTTTTTGTGAGATTAAAGAATAGTAAGTAAGCATTATTTAAGTATTAGCTATTAAGAGGGAAATTATGGTTACTAATCAGTGATTTACCTGAATTCATGTTGTTTAAATGTATTTTAATGAATCAACTAATGTTCTACCTAAAAATAACTGAAATGAAAAACAAAATCAAAACTAAAAGTTTTTCAGCCAGGCATGGTGGTTCATGCCTCTAATCCCAGCACTTTGGGAGGCTGAGGCAGGTGGATCACTTGAGGCCAAGAGTCTGAAGAACAGTCCAGCCTGGCCAACCTGGTGAAACCCTGTCTCCACTAAAAATACAAAAATTAGCTGGGCATGGTGATGTGCACTTGTAGTCCTAGCTACTCAGGAGGCTGAGGCAGGAGAATTGCTTGAACCTAGGAGGCAGAGGTTACAGTGAGCCAAGGTTGCACCAGAGCACTCCAGCCTGGGCGACAGAGCGAGACTACATCTCAACAAACAAAAACAAACAAACAAACAAATAAACAAAAGTTTTCCTTATAAGATTTTCAAAAGCATATAATTTTTAGAATAAGTTTTAATCTCAGGCAGACTGAATAACAGTAGGTCCACAGTCATTGCATTATCTCGGGTCACTGGATTGCACCATTATCCTATTTATCATCCTTCGTATGTTTTAATAGACTCCCGTCTGTCTCCTTATCATAAAAGGAAAATGGTCTACTTTTACTGATTTTTTAGATTTTTGCTGTTTGGTCACAAACTCAAATGCCTTCAGGAGCTAAACAGAGAATAAGGCTTTGGTCTTAATGGCCCCACAGCGGCAAGGTCTTACCTTACTCTGGTAAGAAGGGACTGTAGATAATGATACAGAATGGGTTTGGTGACTGGGAAGAGAGAATGGTAGAAATGTGGAGGCAGAGTGGTGATTCCTGCAATTCGGAGGCTCACACCTGTAATCCCAGCACTTTGGGAGGCAAAGGCGGGCAGAACACCTGAGGTCAGGAGTTTGAGACCAGCCTGGTCAACACGGGGAAACCCCGTCTCTACTAAAAATACAAAAATTAGCTGGGCGTGGTGGCGGGCGCCTGTAATCCCAGCTACTCTGGAGGCTGAGGCAGGAGAATTGCTGGAACCTGGGAGGTGGAGGTTACAGTGAGCTGAGATTGTGTCACTGCACTCCAGCCTGGGTGACAGAGTGAGACTCAAAGAACAAAAAACAAGAAACAGAAAAGCAAAAAAACAAAAAAACAAGAAAAAAACAGAAACAAAAAAACAAAACAAAAAACAAAAAAACAAGAAACAAAAAAACAAAAAACAAAATGAGTGAATGTAATTCAGAAAGCATTAGGAGGCCTTACTGCAGATCTCTGCATAGAGTAGGGTTTAATACCTTTGGAAACGATTACATTTTGAATGTCTTAACAAAAATTATTGTATGGGGAGATAACACACAGAAGATGAGAGATTTAATAGAAATTCTACCTCAAGCCTAAGTATAGAAGCTCTCCCCAAGCCCAGGATCATTACAGTGAGCACCATAATTAAAAATTGTAGGATTCCTCGGTGTAAGTAATCAGCACATACTAAAAGTAAAAATAAGCTTTATTTAATGACAAAAAAACAAAAAAGAAACAAGAAACAAAAAAACAAAAAAAACAAGAAAAAGAAAAAACAAAAAAACAAGAAAAAAACAAAACCAAAAAAAAGAAAAAACAAAACAAAAATCAAAACAAAAAAAACAAGAAAAAAAAAACAGAAAAGAGGAAGGGAAGGGAAGGCGAAGGGGAACGGGAAGGGAAGGGAAGAAGGGGCTGAAGATCAAGACCCTGAAGCTTTGGGGTGTTAGGAGGAAGAAGCTGGTGTTCTTGTGCTGCGGGGACAGCTGACAGCAGGCGGGAGTATCTGGCACATCCAGCTGTGCTCTAGCCTGGAGTTGGCTGGCACAGCCATTGTTCCACAACCCCTGGGTGTTGGAGGACAGAGTGGAAGTTGCACTGTTGCACCTGTGCCATGCATGGAGGCTTCCGTTTAGTTTAAGTGTAGAAATAAAAGTTGCTCAAAGTGGAGCTCATCAAAAGTGATTAAATTTCTCTATGCTCCAAAAGCCTGGAGGAAGCCTCACCACAAACCAGGTATTCTGGTGTGGTATGTTGAGTGCATCAGATGGTTATTAACTTATTTAAAAAAGAGGCAGAGGGTGAGCTTATCCTTGTAATCCCAGTGCTTTGGGAGGCCAAGGTGGAGGAATCACTTGAGCCCAGGAGTTCGAGACCAGCCTGGGAAATATCGGGAGACCTTGCCTCTACAAAAAGTTAAAAGAAAATAGCCAGGCATGATGGTGCACGTCTGTAGTCCCTGCTACTCAGGAGGATGAGGTTGTGCTTGAGCCTGGGAGTCTGAGGATGCAGTGAGCCATGATTGTGCCACTGCACTCCAGCCTGGGCAACACAGCTAGACCCCATCTCCAAAAAAAAAAAAAAAAAAAAAAAAGAGGCAGGAGGGGAGAGGGAGGGTGAGAGAGAGAGACAGAGACAACTGGACAGACAGGGAAGGACAGGAAAGAAAAGCAAGCCGGTGCTGATTTGCTGATTTCAGTGTCTATGTAAATTTTAAATTTACTGTGTAGAGGTAGGGGCCTGGATGGTGAGAGGCTCAGGCACAAGATGTGAGGGAGAATTCATATCAAAGGGCTTTGTGGTTCTTGGATAGAGTTGACACCAACAATACTTCCTTGTCAGCTTTGGCACTCCTCCAAGGAGTCTGTTCCACCCTTACTCCATTGAAGGTTTGGTGATGTGTGCATGGCCCAGATTTCCAGAACCTAGACTCGTGTCATCACGTGTTCATGTAAGTCGTTTGCATTTTTTCCTTTCATACAAATAAATACTCTGTGTGTTCCGTAAGGCCCCATGGTCAGCGGGCTCGTAGTTTTTGGCCAATTCATTTATTTTTCCTGTTAGTTAACGGAATATATTTGGCACGGCTGAAACATTCAAGAGACCATCTAACTTATCTGTATTTCTGGCTCTGTGCCTTCAATTGATTTCCACTGTGTTATTTTTGTGGGACTTAAAAGACAACCAGAACTCTCACAGATGAATGAAAATAGAAATTCCAAAATCTACAGATACTGGCAGACTGTCATTAAATAAAGCTTATTTTTACTTTTAGTATGTGCTGATTATTTACACCAAGGAATCCTACAGTTTTTAATTATAGACTCACTGTAATGATCCTGGGCTTGGGGAGAGCTTCTATACTTAGGCTTGAGGTAGAATTTCTATTAAATCTCTCATCTTCTGTGTGTTATCTCCCCATACAATAATTTTTGTTAAGACATTCAAAATGTAATCATTTCCAAAGGTATTAAACCCTACTCTATGCAGAGATCTGCAGTAAGGCCTCCTAATGCTTTCTGAGTTACAGTCACTCATTTTTTTTTTAATTTAAATTTAAATTTTAATGTTTGAGACAGAGTCTCACTCTGTCACCCAGGCTGGGGTACAGTGATGTGATCTCGGCTCACTGCAATCTCCACCTCCTGGGTTCAAGTGATTCTCCTGCCTCAGTCTCCCATGTAGCTGGGACTACAGGCACCTGCCACCATGCCTGACTAATTTTTGTACTTTTAGTAGAGATAGGGTTTCACTATGTTGGCCAGGCTGGTCTTGAACTCCTGACTTCAGGTGATCTGCCCTCCCTTAGCCTCCCAAAGTTCTGGGGTTACAGGCGTGAGCCACTGTGCCCGGCCTCACTCATCTTTTTTTTTTTTTAAATAAGAAATAACAAAAGTGCCTTGGCTGTTAAACATCAGCAATATAAAACCTTGCCCTTGCTAGTAAAGAACATTAGCCAACATTTCAGACTTAGATAAATCATCTCAAAGACCATCAGTGTCTCAGGGACGCTGAGCTACTTTAGACCAATTTGTAAATGAAGTCTGTAAAAGCCTTATGATGTACAGTAGAGTCATATGCAGGAAGCTGTACCCCCAAAATAGAGATCCAGCTCAGCCCCTTTGTGACTTTAAGAGGATGCTTCATGTAGGAGACCCTTTCAATCCTGTAGGGGAGGAAATAAACCTGTTTATCTACCCTCCTAGGTTCAACGGCTGGGCCCAGGAATCAAACTGATGAAAAACTATCAAGAGAGAACCCACGTTTTAATTATGTACACACAAAGTTTTAATTACATGCATACAAGGGAATCCCGCAAAGAAACGAGACTCAAGGAGGTGGCCAGATGATTGAGGCTTAACTATTGTCTTAGGCTAAGCAAAGGAAAGTGACTTTGGGGCTTCCAGGTGGGGAAGGCAAGTTATAAGAAGGTGAGGAGAGGTATGGTAAATAAGGTTTGTTCTGCCATCCAGGTAAGAGCCTCTCAGGTGATGGCAGCTGTCTCCAGCAGTCCCTCTCTTCCT
The DNA here is from genome assembly GCF_043159975.1 of Macaca nemestrina. NCBI lineage: Eukaryota > Metazoa > Chordata > Mammalia > Primates > Cercopithecidae > Macaca > Macaca nemestrina. The sequence continues at coordinate 6,897,164 of NC_092125.1, read as the reverse complement.
TGTACATAGCCATCAGTTTTATGCAGTTAGAGAAAGGTAAAAAACACTCTTCCCGCACTGCTGGTTCTCAGCTCCCTACAGCTCAAGATAATCCATACGCTAAAGGGGTCTATTTTGGGATGGCGTCTTCTGGTCCCTTTCAATCCTGAAAGACTGGTGGGTCATAAATACTGCTTGCTTCTGTTGACCCAAAACAACTGGTAGAGAGGATGAAATGCCCAAATACAATGTGAAGGAAATAAGCAAAACCACCAAAGAGAAACCCAAAGTTATGTTAGAGAAACTTAATTCTGAGGCTTATGTAGACTCTACTGCTGGCTTTCATGCTTGTTTTAGCAGTCGAACTCTTAGTGCAAATAAAAAGGTAAGCGAAACATCTCCAATCCCTTCCTTCCCTTCAGGGCAGAATCCGCAGGGCTCCACAGAACACAGAGGGAAAAACCACTGAATTTCACTCCACATCATAATGAGAACCTTCAGGACACTGAGATTTCCTACAAACTGAGAAGGCTGTAGCTCCACTTAGATCAATAATCGGTCAATCTCTTCATCTTACAAATGAGGACACAGAGGTACAAGAAAGCTGAGTGACGTGCTGATGGCCACATGGCTTGCTAGTGGCAAAGTTAGACCTAGAACATGTATCTCTCCTTCCTGATGCAGCACAGTCCTCCCTGAATGATCATTTTTGTTATGTTAAAGTTAGAAACGGAAGGGGTATTCAGAAAGAAAGTTACTCCTCAGTCTCTCCCACTCTTTCCATTCCCAGCTACGGTCAAGTAGACAGACTCTCCCAAGCCAAGCAGTGCTGGGGCTGAGGGACACTCAATGACCAGCAGACTCAGGTTCTGGGGAGTCCAGAGGCCTGCAGAACAATTCTTAGCCCTATATGAGTGTTCCAGAGTTGTCTGTTCTCCAAGAGGTGGTGCAGGAGCCAAGGCCACCTCCCTAAACCTGAGGCTGGGTATATGAGGGAGAGGCCTTCTTTGGTTGCCCCAGTGGGGAACTAGTAAACCATTCAATGCTGTATCTCCAGTCTTTACCTTCCTTCACCTGAAGGATGGAAGCCACCAATAACCTGATAAAGTTAAATATCAACACATTTAAAGAGAACCAATAACAAGAAGGAAGATGCTTAACACAATGAGCACCTGGTGATCCAGGCTCCTGGAGAAGATGGAAGTTAGAACTGAAACACAGTATGTGCACTCAAGGATGGTCAAGTGTGTCTGGTACTAATACTCGACGATTGCAGAACTAATTTACAGGAGTAATTAAAGAACCATATGGCCGTTGTTGAAGCCTGAATTAGTGGCCTGAAGATCAAATGCAAGAAATATTTCAAAGTACACATGTGCATGTAACACACACATACACACGTAAACATAAGGAGAATCGGGGAAAAGGCTGATATATAAATAGAGGAGATATAACATGTGGCTCATAGGCATACTGCAAGAGGAAAAGAAGCAAAAAGATTAGGTTTGCAAATAATACAAAAAACAATCCAAGTTGAGGAGAGAACTAAATCTACAAGCTGAAAAGGTACCTGAAGGTGAAGGCAAATTTGATGTAGAAAGAAACATAGAGCCGTATTCCATAAAATTAATTAACATCGAGGAGAAAGACCAACTTTTCGCCAAAAAAGAGTTACCCGTCAAGGAAAATGGATCAGATAGACTGGCACAGATCTACCCAGCTGTAAGTACGTGGTCGTACAGCCTACTGAAGACAAAGGCCGAGGCCCAAGAATCCTTTACACACTCAAGAATGTTACCTGCCAGGGTGAAAGAAATATTTGCATATATATACAGACTTAGAGACTATCTTGCTTACTTAACCCATATGGGGAACATATCCATATTTAAAGGAAAACTGTAACCAAACAGTAAATGACACTGAACACCATAAAAGAAGATGAGGGGAGAATAAGTGGGGAACAGTATGATATGTATATGTGTTTCAAGCACTAAATGTGGGTTTTTGAGATGGAAGTCACACATTACAGGGGAAGGTCTACTGAGAATCAATTACATGCATTCTCAATGGGAGTGATATTACCCCAAAGGGACTGAAATAGTGTCACTCTTTTGATGACTAACACACAGATATACATAGAACACATGTACAATATATCTGTGATATTATAATACCATGGGAGGCAGTATTAAGAAAAAATGTATTAGAAGGCTCCTGAGGAAGATAATAATGAAAACCAGGTTGAGAACTGCTGATCTGTAATCAACAGGACAAACAATCTCAGTAAAAGACTACAAATGCAGGTGGGCTTCAAGGTATTAGATGGGAAAAAGTGGATCATTTTTATGAAATGACACCATTTATGGTGCTTTGACAGCTGTAAACTGAGATGTACCAAAAAGCACGGCAACTAAATATATAAAGCAAAAGTCAAAGAAAAGTTAATAGAAAGAAATAGTTAATAATATATAAAGCAATTAATACACTCTCACAATGTAATACTTCAAAATATATTTCTCAAAATTAGGCAGATCTAATAGAAAACAAACGAGAACATATAAAAAGTATATATGATCAATAAACTTGATTATATGTGTACTTTTATATACTTCTCACTGTATATATCAAATCCCCTCAAAACAATTTTTGTTTGTGGCACATTTACAAAAATCTGTCTTGTAACTGCCATTAAGAAGCCTGAACACAAGTTATAAGGGAATATTCTATAGGCTTCATTCTCTGCTCACAGTCTAAGAAAATTAGTAACAAATCATTTACATGTTTTGTGAGTATAAAACAAATCTTACCTATTTGGAAATTTAAAACTCACTTTTAGATTATCCTTATACCAAAGAAGAAAAGTAAATGTACGCCTTCTCTAGAAAGCTATGAATAGGTAGGTACCTCATAGCAAAACCATGAAAGGAGGCAGTATCTGGTGTGGAAGAGAAATATATAACCATAAATATCTTCAGTATTATTTAAAAAATAACATAAAATCATATTCATCATATTAACATGGTAGAGGCATAAGAATGTATAAATATAAAAGGGAAATTAATAGATAATACAGGAATGGTATGCACAGGAATTTTTGTTTCTTGTCTAAGTTCTGGTATACATGTGCAGAATGTGCAGGTTTGTTACATGTGCCATGGTGGTTTGCTGCATCTATCAACCCACCATCTAGGTTTTAAGGCCCACATGCACTAGGTGTTTGTCCTAATGCTCTCCTTCCCCTTTCCCCATCCCCTGACAGGCCCTGGTGTGTGACGTTCCCCCCTCTGTCTGTCTGTGTCTAAGTGTTCTCATTGTTCCACTCCCACTTATGAATGAGAACATGCGGTGTTTGGTTTTCTGTTCCTGTATTAGTTTGCTAAGAGTGATGGCTTCTAGCTTCATCCATGTCTCTGCAAAGGACATGAACTCATTCTTTTTTATGGCTGCATAGTATTCCATGGTGTATATGTACCATATTTTCTTTATCTAGTCTATCATTGATGGGCATGTGGGTTAGTTCCAAGTCTTTGCTATTGTAAATAGAGGCACAAGATTTTTAGCAATGAAAAGATACTATTTTAGTTCAGTTTGAAAAAGTTAAAAAGGTTTAATCTGGTCCATATGAAGGGACCTCTATATTACAAATAAAAATGTGTTCCCAGTCAGAATTACTACACGCTAATGCTTTCAAAAAATTTAGGCAATTACATGTACTGTCTTGGAATGGGGGAACCTTAATCAGGCTTTTAGCAGGCTAAATAATGGCTCCCCAAAGATGGTGCTTCTGAATCTCTGGAACCTGTCAATGTTACCTTATGGTCTTTGCAGATATTATCAAATTAAGGATCTTATGATGGGGGATTATCCAGGATTATTCTGGATTATCTGGGGATAATCCTAAATACAATCACAAGTGTACTTATAAGAGATGGGCAAAAGGGGATTTGACATAACTAGAAGAGAAGGCATTGTGAAGATGGAGGAGGAAGATATTGGAAGATGCTGGAAGCCTTGAAGGCTGGAAGGTGTAGCAGCAAGCCAAGGAATGCCAGAAGCCACCAGAAGCTGGGAGAGACGAGGAATGCCGGCAGGCCCTGGAGCCGCTGGAGGGAGCATCACCCTCTGACGCCTTGGTTTTCATCCGGGGAAACTGATTTCAGACTTCCTACCTCCAGGACTGTAAAAAAATAAATTTCTGTTTCTTAAACCAAAAAGTCTATGGTAATTTGTTACAGTAGCCACAGAAAATGAATATTCAAGCTAGCTATATAAAAGTAATAAAAGAGAATACAGACATATGGAATTATAACATGTAGAGTTTGGATCTCATCTGGAAAACAATGTGGACCCTCTGAAGCATTTAACCCAGTGAAGGACACAGTCACATTTTTGCTCTCAATAAAGAACTCGGACTGCAAACTGGAGAATGATAGTTACAGGGGAAAACTAGAGACTGAAAGAGCAATGAGGTGGGTGAAATAGGGAAATGTCAATTGCAACGAAAAAAACTGGGAAGAGCTGGCTGTGCTGGCTCATGCCTGTAACCACAACCACTGGGTCAGTCCAGGCAGGTGGATCACTTGAGGCTAGGAGCTGGTGACCAGCCTGAGCAATATAACCAGACATATTTCTAAAAATATTTAAAACCATCAGCTGGGCATGGTGGCACAGACCTATAGTTCCAGCTATTTGAGAGGCTGAGACAGGATTGCTTGAACCCAGGAGGTTGAAGTTGAAGGTGAGCTTATGATTGTGTCAGTGCTCCGCAGCCTGGGCAACAAAGCAAGACCTTGTCTCAAATTATATATATATATACACACACACACACACGTATATATATGTATATATATGAATATTTAAATAAATATTAACATTTAAAATTATATATAAATTATATATACATATTGTATATATTTGTATATATACATATTGTATATATTTGTACATACTGAATTTTTAGTTTGTAGGACATATAAAGTTTGCACAAAGTTTGCATATATATACAAATTATATATATATGAGTATATATATGAATATCTATAAATTGGAAGGAATCCAGGTAGTGCTTATGAGATAACACAGTGATGAACCTGCTGATGAGGCTTGGAGCTTACGAGAGAGAGGGGAATTGGAGTGGTGGCCAGAGTATGCATATAGCTCTAAGGATATGCCAGGAGAAATATGGAATTCCTTATCCCAAACCCAGAAGACAGTGGCCGCTTCATCTCTTCACAGATGTCCCAATGGATCAATCAGAGCTTTAGGAGTTCAGTGCCACAGACCCAGCACCTTGACTGACAGTACTCATTTTTTGGCAATGAGCCATAAGGAATATGCTTGAAACCAGCTGAGAGTATCTGGCATGGAGGCGTGCACACTGCCCGTCCATTCACCATAAGAGGCTCCAACTCATTAGAGGAATTAATGAGTCTGAACAGTTCATCACCAAGGCCTTGCTTAATGATGGTTATCTCAATTATGCACCTTGTGGGCATAAACATAGCCATCCCTGTCAGGGACAGATGAAGAAAGACGAATATGCTCATCATGCCAATCACGGGCCAGGAAGTAGCAAGAGATTAATATCAGAAGTAGGAGGTTGGTAACCAGGCCCTCGGCAGCTGGAATCCTACAGTAGCTGAAAATTACCTGTGGGGTTGCTCGAGCATCCACTCTGGCTGCAGAGGGGACAGACAACATTATTTCTGTACTGCCATTCAGCAGTGTCTAGAAGAGCACAATAGCCACAGCCTAGTGTCATTCCTTTGCTCCAGAGGAAAGAGGGGAGACCAAGGCAAGAAAGGAGCATCAGGATGTGCCAAACATCCCCAACGCTTCCACAATCACTTATTCCAAGTGGGAAGAGGACCCCATGCAGAATGGACAGAGAATTCCTTCGAAACCCCCCTGCAGAGTGATTCCAGCATCCCCAGGGAGGAGCCATGAGAACTTGCCACATGCTCCCTCAATATTCCATGGTCTTAACAAGGCAGCTCAGATACCCTATCTCTACATTTTGAGAACTGATCTTGAGCAAATGGACAATAAGAAAAAAAATGCACAGATATTTACTGCAGAAGCTCGTTCAGAAAAAGGGGGAAAAGGTAAATGCTTAAATGTCCAATAGAGGAAAATAGTTATATTAACCTGGTAAATCTAGTACATTGTATGTTATGCAGCCAATGAAAATATGTTACCAGTGTTTCTAATAAAATGGAAAGGTGCTTATGTTGTAATGTTAACTTCAAAATTAAAATACAATTCTTTAGGCTGGGGGCAGTGGCTCACATCTGTAATCCCAGCACTTTGGGAGGTTGATGTGGAAGGATCACTTAAGGCCAGGAGATTGAGACCAGCCTGGCCAACATGGTGAAACCTCATCTCTACCGCAAATACAAAAATTAGCCAGGCGTGGTGGTGCACACCTGTAATCTCAGCTACTTGGCAGGCTGAAGCAGGAGAATTGCTTGCACCTGGGAGATGGAGGTTACAGTGAGCTGAGATCATGCCACTGCACTCCAGCCCGGGTGACAGAGTGAGGCCCTGTCTCAAAAACAAACAAACAAAGATATAATTCTTTTTATATAATATGAGCCTATATATACAAATTACGTATGAAATATCAAACTGTCAACAACTTTTCTTGTTGGTGGCCATTTGGAGGATTTGGTTTCTCTCTAATTTCTCCACAGTTTCCAAATTTTTGATCGTGAGAGGTTATTACTAATAATAAAGGAAAAAATCTAACCTATTCGAGTGAAAGTACCAAAAAAACAAAAATGGTCATAGAAAAATAGGAAAAGCACAAATGAAGACACAGAGAAAAATTAAGCATACAAGCAAACAAACTCAGATAAGACAATCTTAAAGAAAGTAATTAATACAATTAGAAGGAATATCTTAGGTTCATGATTTACTCATGGCCATATGATTGGATTTAAAAGGAATCATAGAGGTTAAACTCTTGCTAATGATAATGCTTATGAGTTTATATTAGAATAATGATTTCCCATAGAAATATGTTGGAAAGCAAGCAAGAACATAATCAGGATTACTCAACAGATGGGGAAATGGCAGCATGAAGCAGCAGCGGGAGCATACCAAGAAAAAATAGGACCAAAATCCACCGGAGCCTGTGAGCTCTGCTGCACAGTTCAAAGCAGAGGTAATCCAACACGAGCCCATGTGCTGACAGCACCCCTCATTGTTGTTCTACTAGTCCGTGTTGTTATAAATGGTTTATTGTTTGTCTGTCTCCCTCACCACACTTTGAGCTCTATGGAGGTAGGGACGCTTGCTTATTTTATTTTCCATCCCCAGCAAACGGCACAGCACCTTGATAAATGTCTGTTCAATAAAGACACATTTAACATCATTCTGTCGCCACATTTAAAACGGGAGAATGCTAATGAACAAATAAGCATTTGCGGAGTGTTGATTTTGTGGAGCAGGGAAAAGAGGATACTTTGAAATAAAGGGACGCTCTTTCCATGAGGTTACTCTGTCTTTATGCTGACACTGTACCAGGAGTTCTACTGATATCATATGTAGCCTGGAGATGGGAAGGCTGAAGGTAATCTACGGTTTCAAACCAAAAAGCAATCACTGAGCTCCATTCTGTTACTGGTGGTGTGCTGGATAACAACACCAGCAGGATCAATACGACACGGGTCCTAGAGTCCAGGACTATGCAGAATATTCAAGTACAAGCTGCTACTCATTTACATCACTATGGAGGGAACAATTGCAAATTTGAAACAGGCAAAATTAGGTTGACAAACTGGGGTAGGGACCAACCTGGCCCAATCTGGGAACCTATGAAAGTTGAACAATGTTTATTGGACCGGGATGGTTTAAAACAGTGATTCTCAATCCTGGCTGCCTGGTAAAATCCCCTCATTGTTTTTAAAAGTATTGAAGCCTGGGCCCCTCTCCAAATATTCTGACCTAACTGGTCTAGGATGGGCTTGGGCATAAGCATATTTTAAAATCTCCCCAGGCAACTCTGACCAGCGGCCACGGTTGAAAACCACTATATTGGGAGAGAAAAGTGGGAATCTACCTGAAAAATGTGTGTATTTTTCTCTTTTTTTTTTTTTTTTTGAGAGCGAGTCTTGCTCTGTCTCCAGGCTGTAGTGCAGTGGCGCAATCTCCACTCACTGCAGCCTCTGCCTCCCGGGTTCCAGTGATTCCCCTGCCTCAGCCTCCCAAGTACCTGGGACTACAGGCATGGGCCACCACACCCAGCTAATTTTTTGTTTTAGTAGAAATGGGGTTTCACCATGTTGGCCAGGATGGTCTTGATCTCCTGACCTCGTGTTCTATCCCGCTCGGCCTCCCAAAGTGCTGGGATTACAGGCGTGAGCCACTGTGCCCGGCCTCTCCTTTCTTCACCTAAACCCTAGAGAGCAATTCGAATTTGTATTCCGTGTAGAATTTTCTATCTGAACATCTTTCCACAGAAGCTGAAATCTTGACAGACAGTTGAATATTATTCTTGTTGTAAGATTACATAGTCAAGTGTCCACGAAATTTGAAAGTAAATGTCCTGCATCAGAACAACAAAAATGAAAACTACAACTATCTTTTATAAGCTGCATTATTTACTGTTTTACAAACATTATCTAATTGAATTCTCCAAGCAATCAAATGAGATAGGTGTTATTATTATACCCATTTTATAGAGGGGTATAAATTTATAAATCAGAATTAATTTTAATTAACAGATAACACTGAAGATCAGATGAGTTGTGACATTTGCTCAATGTGACCACAACTACTAAACTATTAGTCAATCAAATGCATTAATGACAAAGCCTATGATCTTTCCCCTATTGTACATGGATCCGGAATAACACTGCGAGTTTGCCTTTTCTATAAAACCAAGCGCTGAGAACTAAATATAAACAAAATAAGCAATTCTGAATAGAGCCAAATAACAACAGAGAATTTCTATGTATCCTGATTATGCTTTCATTAATTTATGCATGTTTTATTTTTCCCTATGTCCCCATTAAAAATAGACAAACTAGACTGTAGGAAGTTTGCATAATATAGTAGAAATGTGTGTAAGCCCTCAGGATCCACATCGAGACAAAAATGAAATGTGTGTTTTCATGTTGCATCAGAATATCCTGCTTTCCCTGACTCCTTTACCCAACCTGCCACTTACCATAGGCTCAAATACTTTCAGTTATTTAAAGGATCCAGTCTCCACCAACTACGCCAATCATTTTCCAGGCAAAATGAAAACTAGGAAATGCTATGATGTTATTTTCCCGGGTTAACAATATCGTTAAGAAATTTTAATTGAATATTTCATGTTCAGGCTACAGGAGTATTAGATAGTTTTATCAGGCTTTTACATGGGAGTGACATTGTCAAAAACAGGATTCTTCTGGGTTTCAGGCATAGCCCTGTGTTACAAAGTAGATGCTGACTGTTTGCATGATGAGTGAATAAAGAGTCTCCCTCAGAAGACTTGAAGAGGAAGTGCAGACTTGCCTAGGACTGTAGGCAAGGGCGAGAAAGGACACATGGGTTTAGAGAGCCAGGGAAGATGGAGAATGGAAAAGATGGCGGAGACTGGGAGCAAGAGGTGCTGGAGGCACCGGGCCATAGAGGACTCCACTAGGCTGTGGGCTTCCTTAGGACAGGTAAGAGGCATTATGGGACAAAACGTGCAGTGGTTATAATAGAAAATGTAGTATCATTTACAAATGAATCATAAGGATGGCTATGAAACAAACATGACAAGAAAACGTTTTTTAAGTTTGATGAAACAAAAGCCCTTGTCCATTGGTTAAAGGGCATTGATCAGATCAGCCAGGAAGAATATTGCAGAAAAGGAATGAGTGGGCTACCAGGTAGCACCTGGAGACCTGAGTCACACATGGATACAGCTGCCTGAATCACAATGGCAGGGTCATATGCATGTTGCCAGGTCATATAGGTCTTCAATATAGAACAAAACATCAATCAACAAAAATTAGGAGGGACTGTAAGTTCAAGACCACACAATTTACTGTGTTTTCAAAATTCAAGACGTTACTTGTCCAGAGGGAGATACACACACACGTATGTATGTACATTATATAAATAATATATATATATATATATATATCAGCAAATACAGACTGCAGTTGTGTTTTCTATTAAATGATAGTGTTCTAAGATCAAATATTTCACAATCTTACCATATAACTTCGCTAGATAGTGTTTGGTTATAAATTTCAGGACAAATGGAGGGTTAAAATAAAATGTATTCTTAAGCTTGCAGAATTCTTGAGAATGGGGCTTTTATGGATGGTGAGGGGGTGATCAGTCCTTCCAGATCTTTTCCAAACCTGAAGTGCCCCCTGCTTCTCCAAAGACAGAGTAGCTGCTTCTCAATGGGTGTGTCAACCAAGAACTGCATAAGTAGATGAGTGAGAGTAAGACCGTGTGCGTGTGTGTGTGCACGCACTTGAAGATTTATAATTAATAAATCAAATGAAAGTAAGAATTCCACATACAATGATAATTTGCCTAATCCTTTTTATCTACCCAGAGTCTCACATTTGCAGAAATTATAATCCCCTTCTAATTTTACATAGTAACCATCCCAATTTCTAGCACAGTGTAAGAGCCATAATAAGAACTTGCTAACAGAATAAACTTGAACCAGAGTTACAGTGTGTACACAAATACGTGAATGTGAATAACAATGTTCATGATCATAACAAACCCTTATATAGGCACTAAAATGGGCAAACACTGTTCTATACTCTTTACAGATATTAACTGATTTAATCTGCACAACAACCGATGAGGCAGGTCCTGTTATCACCCTGATTTTGCTGTTGAGGAAACTGAGGTATAGAGAGTTCATCCTCTTGCCCGAGGTGGCACGGCTAATAAGTAGGTCAAACAAAACAAAACAAAACAAAAACCGTAAGCTCCACTCCTGGCTCATTTCTGCAGTCTTGCTAAATCTGCTAACCACTGTGTAGAGGTAGGATCCAGGCTTGTACTTTCCAGAAAAAACCTCCTGGATCACTGAGCTCTTATGCTGGCTGCTTGCAATTTCATAAATACTGTTTGATTTTTAAAAATCATAATTTCTCGAAATCAAACAATTGTAATGTATCATCAGTTGGCAGTCACAGCTCACTGGCAGACCAGTATCTAACTGATTTCACATAAACACATCTCTTTAAGATTCCACTGTTGCAGACCATTAATTATTTTACAGGTTCCTCTCAGTGAATTCAGAGTGTGAGTTTATTATTTTATTTTTACTTTTTTACCCAATGGATTAGGTAGCTCTACTAATGAGCCTTTGTCAGTTATATTTCTTGGCTGCTTCTGAACAGGTTTGATTTCATAAATTCCCATCATTTTGTCTCATAAATGAGCAATCAAGATGTCCCAGGAATTTCAACATTTTAGGGTGGCAACTCATCATCCAGACAGAAACAAAAACCTTTTACCTGACCATGTATTTTCCTAAAATTCTAAAATATAGTTATCACGAACCTCTAGACCTCAGCAGCCCTTAGCAGCTGTGATACAGAGTAAGGGCACTGTCCAGTTTCCTTTAGCACAGAAGGAAACAAACACAAACAGATTAACTCCAGGTACGAGACAAGAAAAGCAAAGTGGGGTTTTCAGGGTAGAAATCCAAACAGCAAGCTTTTGGAAGTACAGATAAAAACACATTTTAAATCAACGTGTGTTTCCATGCGAATGAAAAATAAAAAAGCCCATATTCATCATTCCTGTTAGTAACAACCATCACACTCGCTCTTACAAAATTGCTACTCATCCAGAGCCCAGACCAATAAAATGTGTGCGAAATAAAAAAGCACATATTCATCATTCCTGTTAGTAACAATCATCACCCTCACTCTTACAAAATTGCTACTCATCCAGAGACTAGACCAATAAAACGTGCCTGTTTGCTGCTGAGCTGCTCTGCCTGCCATTGGCTACATGGTTTCTTGGTGCATTTTCCTATTGCTACATGATAAAAAACAGCTGGGCTGCTTTTTTGCTTATAGTTCCCGTTAATGTATGTGCCATCTATGGTTCCATTTAGGACTTTTCCGGCTCTGTTGGTTTAAAATCAAATGTCACATTTGACTATTGTCCCCCAAATAAAAAATACTCTCTTTAAAAAATTAATGAAAAAGAAGCTGTGAATCTGACACAATTTTTTTTATCACACATATTTGTGAAGGATAGTGTTCGGCACCAGAATATTTTAAAGAAAATTTAAATTTGGCTCACTTGAGTAATCAGGGTGTGAACGATTTTTTTCCTAGCATGTTTTTGCATGCAATACACCAATGAGAGACCATCTCCTGATGTTTATAGGGTCTTGGTGAAAATAAAAGGGTACACACAAGTCCAAAGACTGGTTGCCCGAAGTTTGAAATGTTAGGTAGTCTTGAATTTCCTTTTCCATTTGAAAGATAAAATCAGGTAAAAATTTAAGTTAAAGTAGCTTCCAGTTAGTGCCTTCTTTTTTTAGGCACTGAAGTTTTAGGGTAAAACTTGGTGATTTTATCTGCAAAGAATAGGATACAGGGGTCCTTGAACTGCACCCAAAGAGAAGGAGTTGGCAGCGAGTACCTGTTTCCTTTCTCCATTTTTCATCACTTCACAATTTTTCCCCTACCTGCCCAGTGACAGGGGGAAAAGGAGGGGAATAGACTCCAAAAACAATCTTTTCCTTTTTTTTTTGACACAGAGTCCCACTCTGTCCCCTAAGCTGGAGTGCAGTGGCTCGATCTCAACTCACTGCAGCCTCCGCTTCCTGGGTTCCGGCAATTCTCCTGCCTCAGCCTCCTGGGTAGCTGGGATTACAGGCATGTGCCACCACACCCAGCTAATTTTTGTATTTTTAGTAGAGACAGGGTTTTACCATGTTTGCCAGGCTGGTCTCAAACTCCTGACCTCAGGTGATCTGCCCGCCTCGGCCTCCCAAAGTGCTGGGATTACAGGCTACCACACCTGGCCCTCTAAAATTAATCTTTAAGTGCCCAAGAAATGTGGTCTTCAGATAAGTTCCCCCGGACCTTTTAATGCTAACCTGTTGTGCATACCGCTCTAGGGGTTGAGAGAGGTGAATAGGGGCAAGGTGAAAGGCAGCCAGTCAGGCAACAAAACACCCTGAATTCTGCATGCTTGCTCTTTAAGACCATGGTCCATGCCTGGCTCTTGGCCAGTGGAGACCAAAGGCATGGCATTCTGCAGAAACAGTCACTTGGCCGCCAACAGACTAGAGGAAGAAAAGAAATTCCACTACCGCATTGAAGTGAGAACCCTCCAAACATTATTGCTTCCCCACAGGACGTGGCCAGGGACAGGCAGGTGTAGGGAGAACTGCAAGATCAGTCTCAGAACACCTTTAATCCATTCAATTCCCAAAAAAGATAAAGCCCCTCTATCCTTCATGTTTACAAAGGCAGATCTCCCCCTTGTAAAGAGGCAAAGCACAATCAGGCTCAAAACTGCAGAAAACCAACTGGTTTTACATTGTACAGAAGTCTAGTGCTATTAGGGAGATGAAAGGCAGCTAAGAGGTCTCTCTTTGGCAGGAGCATATGACTCTACCAGAAGACATTCTAAACTAGGTCTCTTCCTAGAAGCTCGCCTGTGAGTTCAACGATAGTTAGGTCATGGGCAGTAAGTTGAAAACTTCCATTTGTTGGCAGCAGGCCAGTTGTTAGAGAGTGACTTGAACTAAGCTTCTAAGTGTTATCATCTTTCTACATCAATAACATCTAACATCTACCTTTCTACATCAATAACATTCTACCTAAAGTCATATGACAGATCGTGGTGGGTAGATCACTTGAGGTCAGTTCAAGACCAGCCTGGCCAACATGGTGAAACCCCATCTCTACTAAAAATACAAAAATTAGCTTGGTGTGGTGGCAGGTGCCTGCAATCCCAGCTACTCAGGAGGCTGTGGCAGGAGAATCGCTTGAACCCAGGAGGTAGAGGTTGCGGTGAGCCAAGATCACACCACCGCACTTTAGCCTCGGCAACAGAGCGGAACTCCATCTCAAAAAAAAATTAATAAGTAAATAAGTAAAGCTATGTGGGATTGGGTCATGGTGGAGGCTGGCCTCTACTTCTATCATTCAAGGCTGGAAGAACAGTAAGGAAATTTCCTTTGAAGCCTAGAGAAATGGCCATCTGCATTATGTAATGACAGAGTGCTTGTAATAGTACCACCTGCTGTAAAACAGAACATGGAAAATACAACTAATGAACTTGTGAAGCCGGCTGAAATTCTTCAGGCAGATTACAAGTTTTTGCAGTATATAATAAGGGTTACAAAGAACGAGATAAACTGAAGAAGGAATTGCTGCGTTTTCATGCAGAATTTAGATAAAATGTAGAGAATCCAAGGTTGGTCTCTCCACTCACAACATTCTTCAAGTAAGAAATGGCTTCAGGTCGTGGGTCTCTATGGATCTTCTTAGCCAAACAAAAGGGCTCTGTACTGCATATAATTTTCTGAATTTTCTGTATATCATGACACTTTGACATTTTAAAAAGCCTTTCTGGGCTGGGAAGTGTTGGAAGTGGATGAAAAGATGTTAACAGACACAAACATACAGTTTGGTAGGAGAAATAAGACCTAGCATTAGATAGATCAGTAGGGTGACTATAATTTACAATAATCTATTCTCCATTTCAAAATAAGTAGAAGGGGGCTGGGTGCAGTGGCTCATGCCTATAATCCCAACACTTTTGGAGGCCAAGGTGGGTGGATCACTTGAGGTCAGGAATTTGAGATCAGCCTGGCCAGCATGGTGAAACCTCGTCTCTACTAAAAATATGAAAACTTGGCTGAGCATGGTGGCACAAACCTGTAATCCCAGCTACTTGGGAGGCTGAGACAGGAGAATTGCTTGAACCCAGGAAGTGGAGGTTGCAGAGAGCTAACATCGCACTACTACACTCCAACCTGGGCAACACAGCGAGTCCCTGTCTCCAAAAATAACGTAACGTAACGTAACATAACATAGCATATAAAAATATAAGTAGAAGGGAAGAATTTGAAAGGTTCTAGCCTAAAGAAAAGAGAAATGTTTAAGGTGACAGATTCCCCAAGTACATTGATTGGATCTTTACAAATTATAATAATGTATTAAATTATTACATGTACTCCAAAACTATGTACATCTATTATGCATCAATTAAAAATGCACGCATTGTCACACACAGACGCACACATGGACACATACATGAGCGCGTGCACGCGCACACACACCCCCCTTTCCAGCTGGGAAAAGACTGCCCCCGCAAAGGGTTAGCCAATGCCTAGAGATAAAAATGGCTCAGCCAGGCTTTCATATGCAAGCTAGCCAGTCTGGAGCCTTATTTCCCCTGGTTCGTACATTCCAGGGGGCAATCTTCTACTCTCCATTTACTCCTTTTGAAAAAAGTATCTCTAGGTATCTTACCCCATCTTACCATTTTACATTTGGCATGTGTGTTAGGGGGCATGTAACTACTCTTTTTACATGTTTCCAATAAAGAGAAGCCCACATGAGGAGCCTCACTCAGATCCAGACCCGATGCAAATAAACACACTCTGGATTTTGAACTGTAGGAGTGAAGGATGTGCCATCTCAAAATATGTCAGGTTGGTATATTGATGATTATTTCAAGGGGAAAACACTGGGAAAATTGTAGTTCAGTAAGGGATAGCTGACCTGTCTCTTTCCGTATGCCGCAAACCATAAAGATTCTTCTGAGAAGCCCACCCTACCTGTACCAGGGTGAGAAAATAGCCCTTATCACCAGAGACTGGAAACTGGGGGCTGCCATGGACCTGAATAAACACACTTAATGAAGTAACCCTATCTCCCACTAGTTTTATACCCCTTCCATATCTCCTAGTGACTCCCCTAGAAATTGACTGCCCCCACACAGATCCCCTTTGTCCTGTCATGTCTTCTCAGATCTATTGTTCTTTGTCAAAAAAGTATAAAACCATCTTACTTTGGCCACTTCTTTGGACTTCACTCTCTTGTGAAGATCCGCATGTACGAGTAAAACTAATAAAATTTGTAGACTTTTCTCCTGCTAAGCTGCCTGGTGTCAATTTGGTTTCTAGATCTAGCCAAAAAGCCCGCATAAAGCGAAAGGGGTATTGGAGGTGACCTCTGGCTTCGCTCCAGAGCCTTGGTGTAGTAGAATTCTCACTCTGAGGAATGAGGTGAATGCGTTTTGCATGTAAAAGACAGCTATGAATTGCTACGGCCACAGACTGGGCTGTGGTATGTTATCTCCAAAGATGGCCGCCAATAATCCTCATTCCTGTACGTGGATGTTGCTCCTCCCTCCTGGACTTGAGACATGCTTCTACCAATGGAATAGACTGGGAGCAGCATGCTAGGATTCCAGAGCTCTTTGCCTTCTGAGGATCCAACCACCACGTAAAGAGCTCGGGACTGTTTACTGAATGATGACAGAACATGCAGAGAGACTCAGCCATCCCAGACGTTCCAGTCACCCCAGCTGAGATACCAGATATGTGAGGAAAGCCATCCAGGATTCTCCATCCCCAGGCAGCCCACCCCAGCCAACACCATACGGATCAGAGGTAAGTCCTCACTGCCAAACCCTGCCCAGAATCAAGAACAAATAGATACTATTGCTTTAAAGCACTAAATTTTAGGAGACATTATGGAGTAATAAATCCTGAAACACTTACTCAAACTTTAGTAGAGATGGAAAAGTGTAGAACACAGTTAGTAAACTCATTCCATTCTTCTTTAGTTATGGCCTTTGTATTTTTTGTTTTTATTTTCCAGTAACTTTTGACTTTAAAATGGTGTAACTGAATAGATTCAATAGCTTTCAAAGCACCAGTGAGATCATGATTATAAGCTTAATGCCAACACATTTTGCATAAAAGGAAACAGAATTTATTTTACCCTTGACTTACATATGACATTGAAGTGTAGGCCAATGGCTACATATTTAGATAGGGTAGCTTAATATAAACTATCATGGTTGTATCAATATAAAGAAAACACACTAAAATCACCAGCACCATTTTCTTACACCCAGAGCATTTTATTCAGAAATCGTTTAGATCATTCAGTCAGTTTTCTAAAGGTAGTTCTCCGAAGCCTTATTTTTTTTTAAAGAAATAAGCATATTTCTTTTTCCCATTCATCCAAATATGACAGTCTAGAAAAAACAACTATCCTGGGAAATTTCACTCTACTATTAAAAAAAAGTGGCTGTGGGTGAATTATAACTCGAAAGGTGGATTGTAACACAAATTAACCAAATAAATGCCTCAGCAGGCAGTTACAGAATTAGACCTGTAAACATGCAGGTTGTGCAAAGCAGAATTCTGGACCATGCCATTGACAGAGATTATCACGTAAATAGCACGCCCTGAAGTTGTGCAACACAGCAATTCTGTATAAAGAGCCGATTGTGGGCAAAGATGAAACACGATTTTGTCCTTGCAAACCTGGCATTCTAGTAGGAGCGGAGTGACATATGATTAACAACGGCACATCTACATAAATGTAATAATGTACGTGTACTCTGGGTGCGGGTAGACTAAAAGAAATGAGCTGGAGTTTGAGGAGTGGAGGAGCAGAATACTAAGGAGTGGAAAATGCACATAAGTAAAATCATCACACACACAGAGGATGTAGCTTACCTGACATGCTGATGGATGAGTGTGGTTGAGATCCCAATGGGAAGACACTATGTCAACAGACTTTTTGGCCATGTTGAGTAAATTCATCCAGCCTTGGAAAAGTGATAAGTGAAATGGTGCATTTTCTGAATAGTTAAGGCCTTCAGGAATATTTTCCACCAGGGCAATTCTTAGAAAAGATTTTGAAAAACAAAAACAAAATCTAGTCAAATTTGAAGCCACAGATCTTTATACAGGCATACAGCAAACATCTAAAAAAGTACTCTTTACTCATTCTGAATGCATTCTCTCCTCATCATTTACATTTTTTTTTCCCCACAAAAGTCTTCTTACATTTAACCTCTACTAATCTGTGTTCTGAGAGTTTATGGTCTATTTTTTCCATAGTTAGCACTCATATTTCAGAAAATCACAGAGTATGTCTCTAATGTCCAGTTTCAATCTAGCCTGGAAAAAAATTGTGAGTTTCCTATACAAGCATCTTCTTCTAGTAATATATTCCTTTATTATTTCCTGGAAGCAATTCGATTCCTATATAAGATACTACTTTGCAAGCTATTTGAGACTATAAATTGAGTTTTGCCTATCTCCAGTTTCTAAAACAATGTGGGGCATATACTGGAACTCAATGAATGCAGTTATTACTGCTGAGCATCTATTGATGCTTCCTAGCCTGTGGTGTAAAGTGACACTGAGAAGAAAATTATAAAACCTGCTTGTTTCAGGGCTTTATTAATATTAGAGCTAAGAAAACGATAACATTATAGTAATAAGCCCTAAATAAACTGCAATCAGCAATATTCTAATAAGTTTGTTTTCTCTTTTTATACTTTTTATTGTATTGACAATATATCCACTGTATTGTCATACCGTTCCTTGGCTGCATTGTTTTCACTTCTGGGTTAGGTGACAGATAACTTCTGACCAAAGGAATGAACTATTTTTTTCAGCTTTATTAAGCTTTATTTATTAATGTATATTCTCCTGCAATTCTTTTTTTGAAATGGAGCCTCGCTCTGTTGCCCAGGCTGGAGTGCACTGGTGCGATCTTGGTTCACCGCAACCTCCTCCCAGGTTCAAGTAGTTCTCCTGCCTCAGCCTCCCAAGTTGCTGAGATTACAGGCACCTGCCATCATGCCTGGCTAACTTTTTTTGTATTTTTCATAAGAGACGGGGTTTCACCATGTTGGACAGGTTGTTCTCGAACTCCTGACCTCTCATGATCCCCCCGCCTTGGCCTCCCAAAGTGCTAGGATTACAGGCGTGAGCCACTGCACCCAGCCTCCTGCAATTCTTGATGGAAAAACCCCAAGTCCTTATGAAAATACCAGTTAAGTGCTCCCAGGACACAGATTTGCATAGTTGTATGCACAAAGCCAGAGACATAATTAGGGCTCATGAAATACTTATAGAATAAATTTCAGCTTTCAACAAAGAATTCAGCACTTCTCAATAAAATACTGAATTGTTACTCTTACTGAGACTTGTTGCATTTAGCCAGCTTTTGAAACAAAAACAGTACTGCTAGTAAAATGTTCCTGTGCATTTGATCAACCTAGAATATTACAACCAGAATGGGTTCTGGGTATGTGATTCAGATAAATGTGCAATTCTGGGGTCCGATCAGCCTACCACCACCCAAAAACTTATTTAACATTTGTTGAGCCTTTATAAGCACAGGGCAGGCAAATCACTATGTGCAACACAGAAATGACTACCACAAATCTCTCTAGCCCTCCGAAACTTATAATTTAGTGCAAAAGCCTCTCTCTCATACATACTGACTCAAATAGGAGCTAGACCCTAATACATGGTGAGACAAGGGTAAGAAGCTTAATTAGAGGGAAAACACATCACTTAAATAATCACTGGAACATGGACAGAAAGGAAAAATTCTGATTGGGGACATCTAGGAGGAAGCTGGGCTTGAAATCTAGAGGAAGCTGGGCTTGAAATTAGTCTTCAAAGATGAAAATTTTTACTGAGTGCATTGGAAGAGAATGATAGTCTAGGAGGGAGGGAGGAGTTTGTAAAACAGAGCATGTCTGGATATTTGTGAGTTAGTGAGCCAAGGGGAACATGAAGTTGGAAAGTTACGGTAGGAGCTTGTGATAGTGGAAAAAGCTGGAAGCATATGTAGGGACCACACTGTAGAGGTTGTGAACAAGGGAGAGGAGTTTGGACTTAATTTTGATGCATTTGAGAGCAACCAAGTGTGTTTTAGGGGACTAAGTCTGACAGCGCACCTGTACGCCACTGGCATGGAGAAAGAGGAAATAGAAGATAAGTCAGTAGAGAGTAAAGCTGCTGCAATAGTCCAGGGGAAAAAAAGCAGCTTGAATTTGTCCAATGGGAATGAAAAGCAGCATGCAGTGGACATTTTCAAGGTCAAATCTTAAAGGTTTGAGGGGCAGGTAAAGCAGAAACAATGAAGACTCAAATTTTCTTGCAAACCAACATACTGTCTCTTAACTGGGCTCCATAACCACCTCCAATGGTCTCCTCACATGGGTTCCTGCCCTTCTCCAAACCATTTTCCCTACTAGAGTTGGGTTAATCTTTTAAAACTGTGAATCCGGACACTCTGCCTGCGCCTAATGAAACTTCCCGACTGTCTTTAGGATGATGACCTTGACCCGCCCCCACATGATTGACAAGTGTTTACCAGCCTGGCCTGCCTCTCTGCAACTTCACTGGATTCAAATGCCCTTTGTGGATTCCATACCACAGCCATATTTGACATCTTTTCTTCCTTCCCCGTTATTCTTTCTAGACTTCTGCATTTCACATGCATTGTCCTAATCCCAATTCCTACACTGGTTACTGAGTCATCTCCCAGTTAACTTTTAAAGTTCCAATCGAAGCTTCACTTCTTCTGATTGGCTTCCTTATACCCCCAAACTAGGCTAGATCCCCTTAATATCAACTTCTGTAGTGACCTGCTTCTCCTCTTTCATCCTACACCTCACTCTTGAAATTACTTGATTAAGGCCTTCCTTGATGGATTATAGGGTGTGTGAGGGCAGAAACCTGTTTCGTTGGTCCAGAATTGTATGCCCAGTGCCTAACATAACTATATACTATAGTATAATTGTGCATAGTGAGTGTCCAAAGAATACATGTTGGGTGTCGTTAAAATCTCAGCTGGGAGGTGGGGAGCTGGGATCCATTAAAACTGACAAGTGGCTGGGTGCGATGGCTCACGCCTGTAATCCCAGCACTTTGGGAGGCTGAGGTGGGCCGATTACAAGGTCAGGAGATCGAGACCATGCTGGCTAACACGATGAAACCCCATCTCTACTAAAAATACAAAAAATCAGCTGTGCGTGACAGCGGGCGCCTGTAGTCCCAGCTACTGGGGAGGCTGATGCAGGAGAATGGCATGAACCCGGGAGGTGGAGCTTGCAGTGAGCCTAGATCGCGCCACTCACTCCAGTCTGGGCGACAGAGTGAGACTCCGTCTCAAAAAAAAAAAAAAAAAAAAAAGTGACAAGGAACATGGGAAGGAATGTGAATTGGGGATTGAGAGAGAGTATCAAAGAAGAAAAGATGATGAGAAAACCAGTCCAAAGCCTAACGTGGAGAAAATGCCTACATTTTTCTGGTGGTTGAGTGTGAAACTGATGAGAGGATTCAGAAGAGACCATT
The DNA here is from genome assembly GCF_043159975.1 of Macaca nemestrina. Classification (NCBI taxonomy): domain Eukaryota; kingdom Metazoa; phylum Chordata; class Mammalia; order Primates; family Cercopithecidae; genus Macaca; species Macaca nemestrina. The sequence goes on along the minus strand of NC_092125.1, from coordinate 6,875,848 downwards.
AGAGAAGCGGGAAGACCAGAGGGGTCCAGGAGAAGCAGCCTTCAGGAAGCCAAGGGGAGAGAGAGTTACAAGATGGAAAGGGGATTATTTGATCTACACCTCGAGGCCTTCGAAGGCAACAGACAGAGACTGAAGTTGGATATCTTAATTCTATCCACATTTAAAGCCCAATTATCTATGTTAATAGATGCTAGACATAGCATGGATAAATAATCCCAGATAATCAGTAGTTTCTGTCTCCCCTACAACCGATGGATATATTTAAAAAATAATCCAACAAACAAACAAAAACATCCTTCCAACAAAACAATGCCAAAACACAACAGCTGCCACCAAATAAAGAACTAGCTAGTTTTAATTTTACTGTGATATGATATAAAGGGTATATGGAGAAAGACGAGGAGACACAGGAAGCCCAGATAAACCAAACATATGAAGGGAGGAATATAGTATAAATGTACAATTATAGATGGCTCCATAACATCCCCTTCTTTGTACTGTCCCTATGCTTCTCTTAGGCTACAAGTAAGTCACGATTCCCAATCTTTTTTGGAAATCTTTAGACCAGGTGTTCTTAAAGTTGGATCTATGGGTAGAATTCATGGGGATCTATGAGCTTGAATTCTACATCTTTATTTTCCCTAGTCACTATCTAAAATGTAAAATTCCCTTCGGTTATGAACATAGGCAACAAACCATAAGAATATTAATGACTTCTGCAATTTTGTCTCCATTAACAGTTTTCATCTTGTGGTACAGTTATAGACAACATTTCCAAGTCTTTCTCACTACTTTGAAATTGTGGTAGTGACTGGATCTTGTTATTTCGTGAATATGACTGCAGGATACACATGAGCATAACATAAATGTATTTGTAAAAATATTCTGGTCACTTTAACATTTTTGGTGTCCTTTGCAATCCTCTGTATTTTAATATATTAATTTAAAAACATGATTCAGGGAATGATGCATAGGTTTCATCAGACTGTCAAAGGAGTCCATGGCTAAAAAGGGGTAAGAAGCCCTCATCAGATGGATAATGTAACATCTCTTCCCTTTCCTTCGATTACACACACATTCTTACAAGATTTTATTTTCCTTAGTGATTGACGCTTTAGAGGTGGGTAACATGATCAAGAGAGATTTCTTTAAAAAAGAGGACAGAGTCAAAGCCAAATATGGAAAACATCTAATCACTTCTGGCTGGTAGAGCAAGTGAAGCAAGAGAAGACAACAGAGAAGAAAGTATGGGAGATATTGGAGGAGGAGGAGAGTGAAAATTCCCTGGGAGCCAAGGAAGACCGAGTTTATTACAGTAGTCTTCCTTATCCTTGGTTTCACTTTCTACAGTTTCAGTTACAGTCCACCAAGTTCTGAAAATATTACATTGAATACATTATTTTGGAGGAAGAGACCACATTCACGTAACTTTTATTATGGTATGCTGTTATAAGCATTGTTTTGTTGTTGTTAGTTTCTTACCGTACCTATTTTATATATTAAACTTTATCACAGGTAGATATGAATGGGAAAAAATCGAGTACATGTAGAGTTCTGTAGTATCCGACGCTTCACACCCCCACTGGGGGTCTTGGAACACATCCTCTGAGTATAAATAGGGACTACTGTATTACCGTTATTTGGTTTTTACTAAATATCAAGAGAAACTATGAATTTATAGTAAGAATAAAAATAGAGGCAGCACTCAAGGTCTGAAGACTGCACTTTGGGCGGGTAATGAATTCCAGGGAAAGCTTGGAAATAATGACCCTATTGACCTCCTCACTCTCCTCCTCTCTCTTTACCCAGACATGTGGATTGCGCCTTCTGGGACATATGGCTGTTTCTTACGCTAGAAAAGGTCTCTAAGAACCAGCTTTGAAATGACTTATTTCTGTGACCTATAGTTTTATTTCCTTTAAAAACTAACAGCTGGCTACTCTCCAGAGGCCTAATCTAATTAGCATAGGAGCAGAACTCATTTACATGCCACCACAGCCCTGAGTATACTCATACTTCTCAAGGTAAGAAAGAAGTAGGCAGATCTCATTAAAATTCACCTTTGGGCAAACCCCTGGAACACCTACTTGCCATCTGCTAGAGAACTCTACCTAGAGGCTGTATGGCACTATTTCTGACACCTAATAACTAGGGGAAAACTGGATATATAGGAATGCAATACAAGAAAAATCTTTCTATACTTCTTTTCTTGATAGTTTAAGGTAAACTGTGAGTCCAGGGAGCTTAGGTGGAAGAAATACAAGAAAAAGCTTTTTACATTGTTAATAGAATTGTAAATAGAATTCAAACTGTTCTTATTAACAGCATGTATTTATTCTCCAAACTTAATGTGATCATCCACATTTCACTTTGCATTCAGGAACAATACTGTACCTTCTCAAAGAACTATTTGTAGTTTCCCTTTAATAAGCTCCTGGAAACTGAAGTCCACGCATTTGACAGCTTTAAAAAGTGCTCTGGGTGTCTGTGTTTTGGTAAATAGAAGAATCTTTGTAAAATATGATACTTTCATACTTGATTTTGGCATTATTGTAGAGAACAGCTTAAAAGCGTTTGTAATAACGTAGACAAAACACAGCTCTGCCAGTTATGAGCTGTGTGACCTTCAACAGATTACTAACCTCTTTCAATCTGTTCTCACTTCTGAGCAGAAAAAAGGTTATTACAAAGATTAGAGGAGGGAATCTCAGTGACACGCTGTGCTCAATGCCTGCTTCCTAGTAAACGCTAAATGAAAGACATTTTTTAAAGTAACTTAGTCTGAAGACTTATAATTGAAAAAAAATGTCTCCAAGGTTTCAAACTCATAAAGCACAGTTACTAAAATGCTTCTACATACACCGGCTAAAAGGAGTCTTATAAACTGGTGCCTACATGACATTTTCAAAGTGACCGTAGCTTTCTTTTGTTGTCTAATGCACTGGATCAGTTATCATGACTTGACCTTAAAAAGGTGCATGGCAGTCAATGCATTGACATTCATTCTTTAGATCTTGATTTTCTGGTCGCATTAATGAAGCTGAACAGACAATCTCGGCTCATCAATACAGTTAGGTTCGCACTCAAAGTGATTGTGTTTTTATGCTTACTGTGGTCATATGGCTATAATTTTAATTATAGACTCAGGGGTACACATGCAGGTTTGTTCCACGGGTATACCTCATAATGCTGGGGTTTGGGCTTCCAGTGATCTCATCACCCAAACAGTGAACATAGTACCCAACAGGTAGTTTATCAATCCCTCCCCCTCTTCTTCTCTCCTCCCTTTTGGGGTCTTCAGTGTCTATTATTTTCATCTATATGTCCTTGCCTTGGATACCCATTGTTTAGCTCCCACATGTAAGTGAGAACATGCAGTATTCAATTTTCTGCTTCTGAGTTATTTCACCTAGGATAATGGCCTCCAGCTGTATCCACATTGCTGCAAAGGACATTATTTCATTCTTTTTTATGGCTGTGTAGTATTGTATGGTGTATGTATATACCACATTTTCTTTAATCCAGTGCACCACTGATAGACACTTAGGTTGATTCCATGACTTCTCTGTTTTGAATAGTGCTGAGATAAACACACAAGTGCAAGTGTCTGTTTGATAAAATAACTTCTTCCCTTTGGGTAGATACCCAGTGATGGAATTGCTGGGTCAAATAGTAATTCTATTTTTAGTATGAGAAATTTCCATGCTGTTTTCCGTAGGGGCTGAACTACTCTACATTCCCACCAACAGTGTGTAAGCATTTCCTTTTCTCTACATCCATGCCAACATCTGCTATTTTTTGACTTTTGAATAATAGCCATTCTAACTGGTGTGAAATGGTATGTCATTGTGGTTTTAGTTTGCATTTCTCTGATAATTAGAAATGTGTATTTTTATAAAATATACTTACATACTTGATTTTGGCATTATGTAGAGAACAATTCAAAACAAAAGGGTTTGAACTAATGTAGACAGAACACAGCTCTGCCTGTTATGAGCCGTGTGACCTTCAACAGATTACTAACCTCTTTCAATCTGCTCCCACTTCTGAGCAGAACAAAGGTTATTACAAAGATTAGAGGAGGGAATCTCAGTGACACGCTGTGCTCAATGCCTGCTTCATAGTAAACCCATGTTTGCTACGATGTTGGGCATTTTTCATATGTTGGTCGCTGGTATGTCTTCTTTTGAAAAGCGTCTGTTCATGTACTTTTCCCACGTTCTTCCTGTTGGTTTAGGTTCCTTATAAATTCTGGATATTAGTCCTTTATCAAGGCATAATTTGCAAATATTTTCTTCCATTCTGTAGATTGCCTGTTTATGCTGCCGGTTCTTTTGCTGGGCAAAAGCTCTTTAGTTTAATTAAGTGCCGTTAGTCTATTTTTGGCTTTGTTGCATTTGCTTTTGAGATCATATGGCTACAATCAAAAGCATAGGATTGACAAGACAAAGGTTAACCTTCCCAAAGAGATGCTGGAATTTCTGACTTAGAAGGTGACTCGCTACCTATGTGGCAGATTCACTGACCACCTCCAGACATGGAAACAGTTGATACAGCCCTAGAGACCTTGCTTTATTTCAGCTGAGATGTATATTTCACTTTTTCCCCAAGACTTCGGATCAGAGTGCATTTACTTGTGAAAATAGCAGAAAGAATACTAGCAAGAGCTGGCTGGCTAACAGTATCCTGATTTTTTTTTTTTTAGAGATGGGGTCTTGCTATGTTGCCCAGGCCGAAGTGCAGTAGCTATTCACAGGCATGATCATAGCACACTGCAGCCTCAAACTTCTCGGCTCAAGTGATCTTCCTGCCTTACAGCCTCCTGAGTAGCTGGGACTACAGGTGCATGCCACTATGCCCAGCTATTTATTTATTTATTTATTTATTTATTTATTTATTTATTTATCTATTTATTTAATTTTTGTAGAGATGAAGTCTCACTATGTTGCCCAGGCTAGTCTTGAACACCTGGCATCAAGCGATCCTCCCAAAGTGCTGGGATTACAGGCACACACTACTCTGCTCTGACCATTCTATTATTGTTAGTTGGCATTCTTCCACAAAGAAAAGCTTCCCCCTTGGCCGGGCACAGTGGCTCATGCCTGTGATCCCAGCAGTTTGGGAGGTCAAGGCAAGCAGATCACTAGGTCAAGAGACCGAGACCATCCTGGCCAACATGGGGAAACCCTGTCTCTACTAAAAATACAAAAATTGGCTGGGCATGGTGGCGTGTGCCTGTAGTCCCAGCTGATCAGGAGGCTGAGGCAGGAAAACTGCTTGAATCTAGAAGGCCAAGGTTGCAGTGAGCCAAGATCCCGCCACTGCACTCCAGCCTGGGTGACAGAGTAAGACTTCTTCTCAAAAAAAAAAAAAAGAAAAGAAAAGCCTCTCCGCTTTTCCTATCACCCTTCAAGACTTTTTTTTTTTTTCTTTTTTCTTTTTTGAGGCAGGGTCTTGCTCTGTTATCCAGGCTAGAGTACAGAGTGATCAGTGGCTCACTGCAGTCTTGAACTCCTGGGTTCAAGTGATCCTTCTGCCTTAGTGCCCCTGAGTAGCGGGGAGTACAGGCATGCACCACCACACCTAGCTAACCATCACTTTTACATGAAAAAATGTTTAAGTAGTATTGATTCATGTTTCTTCAAATAGGTTTTATAACCTATTACTGTCATCATTCATTATATGCATCAAATTGTTGCATATATTACCAGTGGGAGCCCCTATAACTTGTATTCTGTGTCCTTTTGATATATTTCTTTCCATTTTTAATACTTTCTTATTTTTTGTCACCAGATGTTTCCTTTTTATTACTTTTAAATTGATTGTCAAAGACAATAGCCGCAGAGGACACGGTAGTGAGTGTGAGTTGGTGGTAGCAGATTGCTGTTTCTGTAATTCTGTATGATTCAGGCAGATGAAAGCCTCATTATTTCCAGGTCTATAATTGTATATGTGAAGAACAACTATCGTTTGTTTTGGGGTAGAGACAGTATGGCAGTAGAGGAAGTATAATTGTAGCTATTATTTGTTGCTTACAGCTTAAAAGTGCTTCTGTAGATATTATTACATAGTATCATCAACAACAACCCTGCAAGACAGGGAGGATCTTAGTTTGAGAGATGAAGAGAGCAGGGCTCCCAGCGGCCAGGGGTCATCTAGCCAGAGAGAACACCACTGAGCTGGGATTTTAACTCAGGTTTTTGTCTGAGCTCGTGTGTTTGACAATGCTAGATTTGGCCCTTGTCTTATTTTACAGGATATGCTACAAACACACTTTGGGTTGACAGAGGAACTAAGTCGAGCGATTTTTGAAAGCAGAGGCTACTGTCTTAGAGGGGAAGATCAGCTTGGACTGAGATGCTCATCCTGTGTGGAGGAGAGGGGAAGGTGCAAGTGGCAGCTCCCCTACCTTATTCTAGTAAGGAGCACCCTCCTTATTCTACAAACCACTCTGCCAATCTTACTGACCAGGAAAACTGTCCCGACAGGAGGGCACACTTTCAACTGGCTTAATATTTCTAACTACTGATCCAGAAAGGAAGGAACAATCAGAAAGAAACCTGAGGAGGATGAAGACAAAAGAGGAAAAAGGTGGAAAGTAATGCACCCACCTGTTGATATTTCACTAATATAAGATGTGGCAAAGGAGCAGGGAGTTCATCAATAGAAAGATCTTGACACTGTCCTCAAAGAGCTAACGCAGTGGAAAGGCAGATCATTGAAAAAAAATTGGTTATAATTTATAAGGCAGTTACTACCCTTCAACATCTAACAAAATGGTAATTATAATATTACCTCTATCACTTTTTAAATTCTTAAAAAATTTTAACTTTTTAAATATTTGTGGGTACATAGGAGTATATATTTATGTGGTACATGAGACATATTGAGACAGGCATGCAATGTGAAATGAGCACATCATGGAGAATGGGGTATCCATGCCCTCAAGCATTTATCCTTTGAGTTACAAATAATGTAGTTACACTCTTTAAGTAATTTTAAAATATACAATTAAGTTATTAACTATAGTCACCCTGTTGCGCTATCAAATAGTAGATATTATTCTTCCTATTTTTTGAGCCCATTATACTCCTATTACTTTCAATGAGCATTTATTGAGTTCTTGTTTTGTGTCAGGCACCACGTTAAGTAGATTTACGGACTGTATTAATGTTTACAATAATTATCAGAAGTAGTTACTGTTATTATCCATGCTTTTATGGATAAGGAACTGAGACACAAGGAACTTAAGTAACTTACCCAGGGGCACACAGCTAGTGAGTGATGAAGCCCAGATTTAAGCCCAGCAATATGACTGCAGAGTGTATCATCTTTATCATAACACTCCATTGTCTCTTCCAATTTTCAAAACAAAATACCCAGGCAGAGGTGCAAAATTCTGGGTATTTTTCCCCCAAGTCAGGAATATCCTGGGGCATGATGTCCACGACCGTGAATTCTAGATTCACAAGCAGAGCTGCTTTCTGTTAGGATGTATTCTCTCACTGTCGGGTTATGTTTGTTTGTTTTTGCTTGTTTTTACAAAAGACATAATCACTACTTCAACTATATTCCCTGAATTAAAATTCAGGACATAATCTGTCTGATGATTTGGGGGTCATCTATTCATACCCTGTACACTGATATTTATGGAATGCCAAATCCATGATGAGCTCTCCAAGTGCTGATAGGCACCCAGGCAAAACCCTTGTTTTCATGGGGCTTACATTTCCTGGGGAAGGACACAGCGAATACATAAGTAAACAGACAAATAAAAAGATGGAAGGGGTGAGAGAAGTAAGTAGGATGAAATGACATATATTAAGGAAAAGGTTTCTTCTTTAGAATGCCAGCCAGGAAAAGCCTTGCTAAAGCTGTAACATTGAGATGAGATGCAAAGAATTTGTAAGCAGCGTTCAGAACAGAAAGGAACATCAGTCAAGAAGGAATGTGCCGGGCACAGTGGCTTGTGCCTGGAATCCCAGCACTTTGGGAGGCCGAGGCGGGTGGATCACCTGAGGTCAGGAGTTTGAGACCAGCCTGGCCAACATGGTGAAACCCCATCTCTACTAAAAGTACAAAAATTTAGCTGGGCATGGTTGCACGCACCAGCAATCCCAGATACACGGGAGGCTGAGGCAGAAGAATCATTTGAACCTGGGAGGCAGAGCTTGCACTGAGCAGAGATCACGCCATTGTACTCCAGCCGGGATAACAAGAGCAAAACTCCATCTCAAAAACAAAAGAAGAAGAAGAAAGAATCAAGGCAGAAATGAGGTTGGAGTGTTTGGAAGAACATCAGGAAGGTCAATGCAGTGAAATCTAGGGAGTGACATGGGTCAGAGTCAGGGGGAAGTCAAAGGGGTTGGTGAAGAGTTAAATTACACAGGGCTGGTGAACATGGTGTGAGGTTGTGATTTATACTGTGTGATGAGAAGACACAGTGGATTGGACAGGGGTGGAACATGATCTGGTTTACTCTCCACAAGGATGACCCCTGACATTTGTCAGAAATGGGTTGCAGGGGACAAGGGTCGCAGCAGGAGAACAATTAGAAGACCACTGCAATAGCATGGGGCCTAGATGAAGGATGGTGGCAGCTTGAACCACCGTGTGAATCCTGGGGATGAGGAAAAGTGGAGAGATGTGGAATGCATTTTTAAGGTAACGCAGATAGAAATATGGGCACCATTGAGGGAAATTCATCTGCCCCATTCCTAATGCCATCTTCCAGGCTCAGGGATGCTTGCGTGATGGGATGCAAGCTTGCCTTTCATCTTTCTCCAAACCTTTACCCACACTGCCCTAGGAGGAGGAATGAATGGGCTGACTGTGAGATTGAGGAAGAGTTATTAGCTTGGTCCCTTGCTTCTTCTTGGGAGACCTATCCCACCCTCAACACCGAAGCCTCAAGTCTTGCCTAGACAAGCCCCTTCATGTCCAGATGTGCCCTAGTCTAGCGCTGGCTGTGCCTGGGTGATAAGCCTGCCTAGTTCTGGGGTTCAGTGAGGAAGATGTTTGGATCTCACATCAAGCTACATCTTCCAATTTAGCCTTTGTCATTAAGGTGATCATTTGGCCTCCATCTGCTACTTCTTGTCAGAACTGTCAATTTGTTCAGGAAGAAGGGTGCTTTTGAAGGATAGCAGAATATGCCACCTGAAAATATGCCACTTAAAACAAAAGGATTATTTTGAGCTGAAGGCAATAGAGAAGAAAACACAGGGAAATATCTCTGTCTCCCCTCATTGGCCTAAAAGCAGGACATGAGTTTACAAAAGTGTCCTCCTCTCCTCTCTACCAGGAAGGACAATGTTCAACACCGGAGACAACTTTAGACCCTTATCAGCCTGGAGACCAACCCCAGAAGAATCTACATAACAAATTAACTAGCATTTATCTGCCATTAGTTTCTCATATAGTCATGCATTTTGGTTAACAGATCACATATACGATGGTGGTCCCATAAGACTGTAACACTTGTAACACTGTGTTTTTACAGAACGTTCCCTAGGTTTTTAAAATAATAATAATAGTAATAATAATTATTATTATTATATTAGAGACAGAATCTCGGCTCTTGCTGCCCAGGCTGGACTGCAATGGTGAAATCTTGGCTCACTGCAACCTCCACCTCCCGTGTTCAAGTGATTCTCCTTCTTCAGCCTCCCGAGTAGCTGAGATTACTGGTACCTGCCACCATACCCGGCTAATTATTTTGTATTTCTAGTACAGACAGGGTTTCACCATGCTGGCCAGGCTGGTCTCAAACTCTTTACGTCCCAAAGTGCTGGGATTACAGGCATAAGCCACTGCGCCCAGTCAACAGTACCTTCCCTAGGTTTAGATACATTTGGATACACAAACACTTACCATTGTGTTAAAATTGCCTACAGTATTCAGGACAGTAACGTGCTGTACAGGTTTGTAGCCTAGGGGCAATAGGCTCTATCATATAGCCTAGGTGTGTAGTAGGCTGTACTAACGATGCATTTCTCAGAACAGATACCCATTATTAAGCGAGGTATGACTGCATTTGCGTTCCCATGATTTGTTGCCTCTAGAGACTCTAGGTCTTTTCTCTTTGTCTCGTCACTTCTCCAAAAATGTATTGTTCTTTACTGAAGATGCTATGTAAGCCGAGTTAGAAGTCACCTTTTTGAGAATTGCTCATTCTCAACTGGGCATGGTGGCTCACACCAGTAATCCAGTAATTTTGGGAGGCTGAGGCAAGAGGACTGCTTGAGGCCAAGAGAATAAGACCAAACTGGTCAACACAGCAAGACCCTGACTCCATGAAAAAACATTAGCCAGGTATGGTAGCATGTGCCTGTAGTCCTGGCTACTCAGGAGACTGAGGCAGGAGGATTGCTTGAGCCCAGGAATTTGAGGTTACAATGAACTATGATCGTGCCACTGCACTCTAGCCTGGGTGACAGAGCAAGACTCAGCCCTTAAAAAATTTTTTAATTAAATTTTAAAAATGAGAGAGATTTGCCCATTCTCTGGGTATCTCCCAGATATATATGAAATGTTCATGTAAACTTCTGCTTGTTTCTTTCTTTTTTCTTGTTAATCTGTCTTTTGGAGCAGGTGATCTCGGCCGAGAATTTAGAAGGGTAAAGGGAAAATTATTTTTACCTCCTACACTATTTATTAAGCCATCTCAGAAAGCCCAAAAGTAGAGTCTGGACATGGGTTGGGATTCTTATATATTAAATTCTCCTGGATATTTTGATGGAGTAGGGGAGCAAATGTCAGAATCTATGACGAACAATTGCAATGGACAAAATAAGTTGCAGAAAATGATCGTGAGGGAGGAGGCATTGTTTATTAGCTCAAGAATTCCAGTTCTCTTCCTGAGTTGATAGAAAAGCTATGGCCAGAATGACAAATACATGCTGCCTCTCCTCACTCACATGCCCAATGCAGGCAATGATAGTCAATCACGTTGTTCTCTCCTGAGCCTGCCCTTGGCCTCACCGTCTCTCTCAGCCTATTGCTTCAGGCAGCTACTAACAACTGAGACTGCACACAAGATGAAATTGAAGTTACGACTTGGAGGCAAACTAGGAAATGGAGCTCATTACATTTTCTAACTAAGCCAGAGTCATCTAGAAAATCATTTTTGTTTCAACCCACATTAAGAGTGTTTCAAAAATGTGTAAATGCTATTTTCTACAATTGAAACTATGACATCCGAGTTTGCCTTAGGGCCTCCGAACTGTACTTAGTAGAAGACACAGGAGGTTGGCCCATCTGTAGGTTCAGGATTTATCCTTGGATTTATTTATTTTAAAATAAATTCTTGACTCAGGCATATTTTTGGATTCAAGTTGCCTCTTCAAATTAAAGCATAGTGAAATTCTTAGCAACTGAGGACTTACCATCAATTATTGCTAGTATTTGTTTCCAAAGGAGGAGCCAGGAAGAAGATAGCAGAGCAGACTCAAGTCCTTGACACCAGATCCTACCCAGTAACTACAAAGCAATTAAGCTCTGCTCTATCATTGTTCAAGGCTGATGGCAAGTGCTTTTCCACGAGAGGGAGATTATATGTGATTTTTTTCCCTTTCCTCTAGTGTCTTGAATCTCAGTAATTTTCAGAATTTGAGGCTGCATTAATAAATCCTATCATTTGCAAATTCTTTTTTGCCCACCATGGGCTCTGTCAAATAGACATGTACCCCACTGACACCAGCTAAATGAGAAGCTGACTGATGGCCACTGTCAAGCCAGATGCCTTATCTGGGGTAAATTTTCTGTGCCTCAGTAAGACTCCTCAAAACCTTGCAAGAAACCAGATCTGGGAAAGATTCCTCAAAGGAACAGCAGGACTTCTTGCTTAGAAAAGTTGTATACAGCTGCCATTACCTCCAGAACCAAAAAATGGTTTTCAAAAGCGTAAGTGTCAACGATGTGGCCCAGCTGGGTGCAAGGACTGTAAGTCGCAGGTTTTCTCATGAGTGAGTATGATGGGCCCTCTTCACTGCAGATTGGCCACACAGCACAGAAGACAATTTTGGCTGCTATATTTCGAGTCCACCAAGGGCGATCAGCATCATCTGGCCAAATATGTGCTGTTTCCAGAGGTTTAAAATAGTTTTTCTAAATGTATCTTTTCACAGTCTGAATATGGCTTAAGTTTCTTCCGAGGTGACACATTGAAGGGGATGAGACAATTCTGTAATGAGTGAATCTTGCTAGATAATCAAATAAGTTCTGCAAGTTGATTCACTTTCAGACCCCCAAAAGTAGCACGTAAGCCTATGCAGGAATATTTCCCCAATGCAATAAATTAGTTTCTATAAGAAATATTCTATGTACATAGAATTCTAATTAACAAATCTAAATGTCAATATGTCAAAGTTTTAAAATCCGGTATTTTTTTATTTTATTATTTTCCTGATATAAAACTTCAGGGAAAACTTCAAATGGTTTTGGCAGAACAGATTTCTTCATTGAATGTTTCTATAAAACAAATAACTTTTTTGGTAATGAAAATAATTGTGAGCTGGTATGGTGGCTCATACCTGTTATCTCACCACTGTGGGAGGCAGAAGTGGGCAGATCACTTGCGCCCAGCAGTTCAAGACCAGCCTGGGCAACATGGTGAAACCCTGTCTCTACGAAAAATACAAAAACATTATCTGGGCATGGTGGAGTATACCTGTAGTCCCAGCTACTCCGGAGGCAGAGGTAGGAGGATCATTTGAACTCGGGAGGCAGAGGTTGCAGTGAGCTGGGATCACACGACTGCACCCCAGCCTGGGCAACAGAGGGAGACCCTTTCTCAAAAAATAAAATAAAATAATGGTGACTTAAATCTATTCATGCACTTTTAAGATTCCAGCAAACTTCTCCATATTTTTCGAAATCATTACATGCATAGGTTAAGAAACTTCAAATAGTACAGACGATCCCCAGTGTGAAGTAATCCCAGTCCTGATTGCTGTGTGTTCCAGTGTCCTGCCCCAGGGTCACCAGCTGGTACCAGTTGCTATTTCCGGCAACTGTAGTTATTGTTATTTCCTGTACACACATTCCTTTGTAGCTAATCTATTTTCTATTTAAATACTTCCTGCACACACATTCCTAAGGATAATTTATTAAGATACATATTTCCTTCATTCCTTCATCTGAAAGAAGATAGGACCTCAAGAGACTTTTCATCCAGGACTAAAAGCAGAGACTGTCCACAAGTCACTTCCATTTCTTTTTTTCTTTTCTTTTCTCTTTTTTTTTTTCCTTTTTGAGACAGAGTCTCCGTCACCCAGGCTGGAGTGCAGTGCTTATGGCTCACTGCAACCTCCATCTCCAGGGTTCAAGCGATTCTCCTGACTCAGCCTCCTGAGTAGCTGGGACTACAGGGGCGTGCCACCACGCCCAGCTAATATTTGTGTTTTTAGTAGAGACAGGGTTTCACCATGTTGGCCAGGATGGTCTCGATCTCTTGACCTCGTGATCCGTCCGCCTCAGCCTCCCAAAGTGCACTTTCATTTCTATATAGTATTTTGTCTTCCCAAATCCTGAGCTGTTAAAGAGATGACACAGGCTGTCTGGAGAGGAATGCCTTTGAGATGCACTGAGGTAGGGAGGAGAGGGTCTTCACAACTGGAAAGGGGGAGAAGTCCATGGGTCTTGCAAGGACCAAAGGACCCACCACCTGGCCCCAGGCCTGCCTGGGAAGATGGCAGACTCTCAGAGGTCAAAGGTTGTGTGTTGTACCCACAAAGGCTGGACTCTACGCCCTGAGGCTCCAGCTTTGCCACTCCCCAACACTGAAGGGACATGAGGCTGTGCTGATGGTTTCTACTGACAACTAGCTGGGACAAACACATATAACCAGAGGGGTCCCCAGCTGCTGGGAAAGACTCCAGATCTTGTACAACCTTGGTCAGTCAGGGCTGAGACTGAATTCCTGCCAGTCATCAGCGTGGCAAGTAAGTACAGATTTGGAATGAAATATCTTTTAAATCTGAGTTGCTGGGCTGAGATTCACACCTACTACACACACATGGTACTTGATCTTCTTAGGATGGGTCATAAGGTTACTGTGATCCTGAACCTCCCCTTCTATGCTCCAGCCCACTAAGCTTATGATCAAGGAATTCCCTGTGGATTTCACGGATATCCCTTGACTGAAAACGGCTCATGCTGGCAGGGATGAGAGATCAAGTTGTGAAACTGCTCTGGATGCAAGGAATGGTGGTCTCTAACCAGTGATATATATATTTTTAACACAATCCAAACTTGTCTGCCTGCACAAAGAAGCATTTGCTCCTAAGATAAAAAGGAAAGAACATACGAAATTAAAATTTGCCATTTATCCAGAAACGAACCCACTCGCCCACCATGTAACAAACAGAAAACTCTACTCATATTACCAAGGAATGCTACACTGAGAGAGAGAATAAGAATTTGTTAACACACACACACACCCTCCACACTTATGCAAATGAACTCTTGTAGGTACAGGTGCTAAAAACAGAAAACCCATATAAAGCTTAACCCATCCCATGAAACACATATGATATCACATACTTATCAATTTTTGATAGAGAAATTAATACGAAGCTTCCTGGAGAATGAATGAAGTAGTTAGTAAAGAGATGTGTGTTAGGCTAAGCCGCCATTTGCTCTTGTCTCATTATCAATTTGTAGGGCAAAGGTTTTTTCAATGGCCTATTACTTGCTGGTGAGAGATTTGAAAAGTCACTGGAGAGGAAACCTCTGTCTGCTAACTGTGCTTGTGGTCTGGACACAGAATATTAAGTTGGATTATCCTGTATTTTAATAGCATGCAGTGCCATGAGGAGCTGAACAACGTCCAGATTATATACCTGTCAAAAGGATGCTTCTGTTCAACTTAGAAAAAGGTGAAATCAAGGAATGGGGAAGATTATGAACACTAGAAACTATTCCTAGAAAAATGCACATACATACTCAGTCATGCATTTCAAAATAGCAAAACAATGATGATGATGATAGTAATCGCTGCCACTTATTTAGAGGCCCGTAAGCCAAGTACTTTGCAGACATCATGACACTACCTTGAGACACAAATCTTAGCATTCTTGTTTTTCAGATGAAGACAATGAGGTTTGGGCAATAGTGTAATGTATTAGGCCCAAAGTCACAAGTTAGTAGCAGATCCAGTTTTCAAATCTTTTTTTTTTTTTTTTTTTTTTAATACTTTAAGTTCTAGGGTACATGTGCACAACGTGCAGGTTTGTTACATATGTATACATGTGCCAGTTTTCAAATCTTGTCTGTCACTAAAGTCTGGCGTGCTCAAACATCCCCACTTGGAAGCTTCTCTCACGCTGTGTGTATGTGACTGTATCAGGACAACAGTTCAAAACCAGCCCTGGTATGGACTGGGAGGTAAGGATGACTGTGAATGCTAATGGAAATAAACACTGGTGAGTTAGGCTTCTCCTTTGTTCTCCTTTCGCTACATAATAAAACGTATGGATTATCACCACCAATAATTATCTGCACTCCATTAATACATGGATGGATTTTTATCCCTGAAAGGACCACATTAATTCACCAAATCTAGCTTCAATTTTCACCAGGAGCTGCTATCAATCCTTCAAAAGAGTGTTCAAGGCTCCAGGGGATATAATTTCTCTACTTGACGTGTCAATGGATTTTGATATATTTTAAAACGTATAAATTCTATTATACAATATAACAGTTACTAGGTATTACAGACACAAGAAAAATGAACATCCAAGTGTTTTCTAGGAAGTTTCTTATAACTATGTAAATATTTTAAATAATGAGCAATAAACTTTTCATTCATATTCACATTATAATTAACTTTTTAATTTAAGTAGCATCCTAGAAGCTATAAATTCAGGCTTCTGACTCACTTCCAATCACCTTCTAATTTATATTTGCTCTCATTATAACTAGTCTATGAAAAACTTCAATCTTGCAATTCTCTAATCTAGGAAGTTTAAAAATTCATACGATGTAATTAGAATCTGCGTGGGAGACATTAGAGTTTAGTAAAAGAAATGATGAACTAGGAGTCTCAGGAACTTGATTCCAGGCTGAAGTCTGTCTGCTACTCAAATTATTTCTTTGAAAATAACTTAACTTGTCTGTAAAATGATGAGAGTGCAAGAGATACTTTTAAAGGTACCTTCCAGAGTTAAGATGATGAATCACGTTTTAAAATTCATAAAATTATTTAAACATATTAAAATTATTACAAATCAAGTTGTATATACAGAAGTGAGCGTGCATATGCATATATACAGGTACTATATATATATATATACATATATATCAGAAATAATTTGCTCATAGAATGAAACCACAGTTAAATGTGAATGATATGATTTCAGTTTAAAATATATGAAATGAAAAAAATTAAATTCTAAACTTCTGAACATTTTCAGACTATTACTACTGGGAGTCACAAAATTACTCCTTTTTAAGCATTTAACAACTTTTTAACACTCTTTAATCTTTATCCTAAAGGGAAATAGTAAAAGCCTAATCACTCAGGTTTGGGAAAAATAAAAGAATCATTCTCATTTTCGCTTGCCCAACCCTGACCACCACTCTCAAGCTTGAACATGCCATGTATTCTCTTCTGCACTCGTTATTTTGGGATTTGGAGGAGCGTGTGGGAGGGGAGGATGAAGGAGGAGTGGGGATGTAAGGGGAAGGAAGTGGAGCGGGGAAAAAGATGAGAAGATGGCCTAAGGCAAGAATAAGAGAGGAAAAAACTTATGAGAAATCAAGGGAAGAGTGGCATTTCTGTGAGAGGGGAAGATCCTATTTAACAAGTGGAACCTTGAATGGAGGGAAAGAATACATTCAGGAAGAAGCGGCCGTAGAAAGCATGTAGAGCAGGGGTGCCCAAGGGAGAGGATACAGTCATGGCTTCTTAGTTTCTGTGTCTGGTCTGGTTGGGCCAGTAAAGCCCCTTCCTCATCCCGCTTTTCTGCTTACTACTAGAGGCAGAAATTAAAAACCATGGCTTCAGGCTGATAAAAGCCCAACAAAACAGACCAACAACAACAAAATAAGGAAGGTTGGACAATCTGGATGTAGACTATTTTTCTTTTCTTTTTTTTTCTTTCTTTTTTTTTTTTTTTTGAGATGGAGTCTCACTCTGTTGCCCAGGCTGGAGCACAATGGCGCTCAATCTCCGCCTCCTGGGTTCAAGCAATTCTCCCACCTCAGCCTCCCGAGTAGCTGGGATTACAGGTGCACGCCATCATGCCCAGCTAATTTTTGTATTTTTAGTAGAGATGGGGTTTCATCATGTTGGCCAGGCTGGTCTCCAGCTTCTGACCTCAGGTGATCCGCCCACCTCGGCCTCCCAAAGTGCTGGGATTACAGGCATGAACCACCACACTTGGCCTATTTTTTTATAATTCAAACTTTGTTATAGGAAATACTTCTCCTTCCAATTCTCTCCTGTCCATGATTCCCTAATTGGAATTCAATCAGTCATTTCTAAGGATGAAGATGGAAATTTCCAAGGCTTTTATAATTGCTGAATACAGATATTTTGAGCAAGCTCCTGCCTGACGGGAATAAATCATTAATTGAGTTTTTTTATTCTTAGAGTATGGAAAAATATTTTACCTGGAAAAGGTCAAAAAGAACACCTTGTCACAAGAAAAGGCAAAATGTACCATGTAAAGTTTAAATCAGGACAATAGCTCACTCAACAGTGGGTTCTTTCAGTCTTCACACTGAAATGCCAAAGCTTACTTGGTTACAGGATCAATAGGATCAATTTTTTTTTTTTTCCCAGCAAAAACTCATCCTCACCAGGGGCTCCATACCAAAAGCATCCTTGCATAGCTGGGGCATAAGTCAGCAGCAGCAATTGTACAAGATGTTGTGTCAATACTTAAAGGGTGCATTTCAGGTAGTGTCAAGTCTGGTCTCATGTTCCCTAAACACACATGCTGAGAGCAGATAGTCTATCACCTTGGGCCCTGTCTCACTCCTCTTCTACCGGCTGTGGACAAACAGCCAGTGACTCCTATCTCTTGGATAGGAGACTCCTGGATATCTTCCCAGAAAGACCAGTGGTATTCTTTAATTTCTCTTCTAGCATACTTAATAAAACCAAGTCTCTCTGAACTTGGCAGGTGGTAACAGTGCCTTAAAAAAATTGTCACTCCTGTTCTTAGGCTCCCCTATAACACAAATAATCATGATTGAGTTTGGGGGAGGTCCTTTTAAAAATATTTGTTAATACAAGTGGTCACACCACTTAGTTTTCTTGCACCAAGATAAGGAGAGGAAGATGGAAAGCATCTTATAGGTTGGTGCAAAAATAATTGTGGGTTTTGTCATTAAAAGTAATAACAAAAATCGCAATTACTTTTGCTCCAACCTGATAATATCAAATTAAGAGTAACCTGCAGAGAAAATAATAGAATTAAGGAAATAACTAAAAATGTGTGCTCCAAGTATGTCCAGGTATATCCAGGTATATGTCAAGTGGATGCGGCTGGAGGAAATTATGAGATTAATTACTTCAATCCCTAGTTAAATAGGGAAGAAACCAAGGCAAAGAGAGAGCTCATTGCTTTTCAAGATAGCAAGGTAGCAGAGTCTGGTTTTAACTCAGGCTTCCAGAATCACAGCCCAGTAAACTTCATGTACTGAACTGATCCAAAATCTTTTATGTGAAACTCATAGGGCTGCGTGTGTTTATTCTTTAATTTTTACTTCTTCCAGTGGCCAGCTGCAGAGCATATTTATTTATAATGCACATACTATAAACAAAAAACCCTCAACAGCCTCTGAGACAACACATTGTCATTAAACACAATCATACCCTTACAATGAAGCATATGAATATTCACACTAAGCAGGATAAACAAAAACCCTAAGTAACCAATTGTTAGTTTGGGTAAGAATTTTGCCACCACAAGTAACTTAAAAAAGTTTTTTTGGTGTTCAGAGTTTTCCGAATTTTCAGAATTGCAGATAATGGGTTGTGGTCCTATATGGCTATACTTCTATGAGAAGAAAAAAAGAAAAAAATCCTCAAGCATTTTAAAGCGGCGCATCCACTGTATAATGATTAAGAGCGTTCAAACATCTGCAGACTTTATTAAAAGACAGTTTGCTGCAACCCCACAGTTTCTGATTCAGGAGGTGAAGGTGAAGCCTGAGAATTTTTACTTCTAACCAGTTCCCAGGCGATGCTGATTCTGTAGGCCCAGGGACCACACTTTGAGAACCACTGGTTAAGAGAATGAGCTTTGCACTAATGGGCCTGGGTTCAAGTCCACCTTTTCTTAGTTGTTTGGTTTCAGGCAAATTACACAATTCCTGCTGGGAAATACATGATAATGTTATTGAGGATCCTTTGTATGTGGTAAGCTACTTTACTGCTTTCAAGATTCTCTCTTTGTCATTGGCTTTTGACAGTCTAACTTGGTATGAGTCTTTGAGGTTTATCTCGGATTTCTTTGAGCTTCTTGTATTTGTACATTTATGTCTTTCTTCAAATCGGGAGTATTTTCTGCCATTGTTTCTTCAAATAATCTTTCCGGACTCTTTCTCTCTTCTTCTGGGACTCTCATAATGCATATGTAGGTCCACTTGATGGGATCCTGCAAGTTCCTTAGGCTTTGTTCACTTTTTGTTATTCTTATTTCTTTTTATTCCTCAGACTCAATGATTTTAAATGAACTTTTTCAAATTCACAGATTCTTTCTTCTGTCTATTCAAGACGGCCGTTGGACCCCTCTGGTGAGTTTTTTAAGTCATTTACTGTATTTTTCTGTCCAGAATTTCTATTTGACCCCTTTTATAATTTTTACTTATTTTTTTATATTCTTTTGTTGATACGTTATTTTCTTGATTTCCTTTAGCTTTTTAAGTGTATTTAAGAAAATTGTTTTAAAGTTTTTGTCTAGTAAGTCTGATGGTTGTGTTTCTTCAAGTTTTTGAAGATTTTGTTCCTTTGAATAGGCCAGATTTTCTCTTTTTTTAAATTTTAATGTCTTGTGATCTTTTGTTGAAAATTGGGCATTTGAAAAAAATAGCCATGTCTCCCAGTCTTTAAAGACTGATTCTCAGCAGAGGAAGACCTTCACGAATAGGCCCTCTGTGAAGGCCTTTTCTGGCCATGTGTCTCCCTTGGACCTGTGTGCATGCTTTATTCTGATTCCCTCATACACACAGCTGGTTAATGTCTCAATTTCTCTAACAGTCTCACCCCTGCTGCCTCTTGGGGTCTCACCTGTTCTACTGTATTGCTCAAAGATCTCTTGCCCCAGGGATCTGTGAGTCTATAAAAACCCTTGTGATTTTCATAAGCCATGCCTGCTTCTTCTTCTATCTTCCTCTAGCCTGAAATCCAAACTGTGCCACTTTTAGCTGTCTGAGCTCCTAGTTAAGCAACACAGAGGTCAATCTCCCAGGCTTCTGTCATACAGGGTGGAACATTGCAAATATGGTCCAAATCTCTCCAATTTGCAGAAGGAAATTGGGCACCAGGCCATCACATCCCCCAGACTACCATGCTGTCTTGGGGAGGGGGTGGAGCAAGGGTGAGTAAAAATGCAATACAATTTCCTACTATGTTTAATGTGGATTTTTTCTTAGTTGGGTATTTGCTTGGTTGTTATAAATTTTTGACTGATTCCCAGAGCTTCTATAAAATTATTTAATCAGTCTCTTGTTTATTTAACATTTCCTTGGGAAAACAAGGGCCTAAAACTTCCTAGTCTGCCATCTTCCTGATGTCCTCATCTTCTTAAGCTTCCGTTCCTTATCGTACCCACTTCAGAGTTTTCCAGATGATTAAATGAGACAATGTACATAAAGGATTTAGCACAGACTTTGCATATAGGAAAATCTCAATAAACTTTGGCCACTATCATAAAAATAGTACAATTGCGGAGTACAGATTTAGTTCCTTATCTTCCTTATCTCCATCACTGAGAGTCTTCAATGCATGTGGCACAATGCTGACTTAATTGTGCTTGAATCACAAACTTTTCCTTGCCCAACACACCCACAAATATCAGTTGCCTAATCCATGCTATGCCCATCTTCCTCTGTAGTGCTATTGTGTATCTCTCATCCATAAAGGGTATATATTACTTAGAATACGAGATAGATATTTTGCTCTCATGTTTTGTTTCCTAAGTCATGCTTGTTCACAACTTTTAAGAGCAGTTTCTGTTCTCATTACCTATCTAAGGTCTAATGAAGTTTTTATTCTAGTGGCATTGTGAGAAAGTTACACATTAGACTTAAGTCTTACCTTTAATATAGGCCTGGCCAGGCTTAATGTGAATATACTCATGCTTGATAAAATAATAGAGGAGTACAGGCACCTTTTTCTCTCTCTGAAGCTACCTCCTACTTCTCAAATAACCCATGTCCACTGTATGCCTCCTTCATTTCCCACATTTTGGTCAAATGCTGATTCTAGTTCTACCTTTTCCAACAAAAATCTTCCTTTACTTTTTGCCTATCTTCCATTTTGACGAACAAATACAATGCCTTTTTTGTTTGTTTCTGCTGCTTTTATAGAGAATGTGCTTCATTGGTCTTGCACTAGGGAACACACTGCTAAGACAATGAGCTGCAGTGCTGGGTGCAACAGCATCAGCCATTGCAGGGTTTTCAAGGTGATTATCACCTTGAGATAACAGAACTTTGGGGCAGGAGATGACAGCGAAGGTCATAACTTACGGCAGTCATCTGAGCTAGACATCAAAGGCATTTTTCCTAGACTTAGGGGTCACTTTAGTGGTCACCTGAGAAGCAACTAACTGGAGAATCCAGGAACATTAGTTCTGTGGTCAAGGCTATTGGTACCGCTGAAAGAAATTTCCCAGCCTAGAGGAGGTTGACTGATCACCCAACCAGATTCTTACCAGTGGCTAAGCCTTGGTGAGTCCATCACCTCAAGGTCAAGTTTTCAGACGTGATGATGGCTCAGAAACCTGATTTGATCAGCACGCTGAAATTGGGATATGAAACTGCATTAGTCAAGCTTAAAGAGACACAAGCCAGATGGTTTTGCATTAATCTACCATAGCCAAGAATGAACAAGTAGGTCTGGCCAGCATCTATCCTCACTGTTGACAGCTGCTTGAAACCTCAATGATCCAACATCTTGTGTAAGATGTTCTTTTCCTTCCAAATAAGATATAATTTCCCGTTTCAAATTCTAATCATGGAATAGCTCTGCTTTGCTGAAAATATACCCATATCACCTTGACTGGAGTTTTGGGTGCCTCTAAAGTATTCAGGTATATATTTAAAGACAGATCTCCTGACTCTCTCACACAGATGGCTCCTGATTTTAATTGTTTTACTAATTTAACTCTGATCACAAGCTTTTTTTCCCTAAGTTGTAGGGGTGGCTTTGCTAGTCCCTATTGTTTGCCAACTGATAGAAAGCTGCATTTTTACATAGAATCATTTAAAAAATCTAAACACTGAATTGTCACTGCAGCCTAAAATGCTTCCTAATTTCTGTAAATGAAATACAACACTCAGAAGAGCCGTACATTTTCCTTACTGTGTTCCCGCACCATTTGGCCAAGCAGCTACCCACTTGAGGATGTCCGTATTCTACCACACCGCCAGACTTGCCCCACTGCTGTGGATGACTGAAAACTCCC
The DNA here is from genome assembly GCF_043159975.1 of Macaca nemestrina. Taxonomy (NCBI): domain Eukaryota; kingdom Metazoa; phylum Chordata; class Mammalia; order Primates; family Cercopithecidae; genus Macaca; species Macaca nemestrina. The sequence goes on along the minus strand of NC_092125.1, from coordinate 6,853,205 downwards.
AGGAGGGACGATGTTTTTCTCTGGCTTTGTCAGACATTTAGCCTCTGCAGTGGGGAGTTTATGCTGCCATGGCTTTTTACAGAGAAAACAAACACTATAAGGCAGAGTATGGATGCTATTTGTCCAATAATAATGAAGCGGTGGTTTACTAGTTGTCCTCTGATTCATGTAAGGGTCAGCAGGATTATGATGAGGAGTCAGTATAGGAATTGGCTAAGTGGGCGGAATGTTATGCTTTGTTGTTTGGTTGTATGAAGTATGGGGATAAGTGCAAAGATAAGGATTGATAGTAGGAGTGCTAATACGCTGTAAGGTAGGCACCAAAACTTAACTAATTAATCAACACCAGATGATTCAAATAAAAATAAAAACCTACTGGAAGGAAAGACACTTTAAATTCCTTTTGGAAATAGATGGAGTCTAAATCAATAAATAATACTGGAAAGGACATTTGCCTAAATTTACAAGAAATTATAAACTTCTTGGTAGAGATATTTAGTGTGTCAACAAACATTTATTGAGTACCTACAATGATTTAAAAACTATGCTAGACGTTGGGGAAATACAGAAGAAAAATGCACTTCCACCCATCAGGCTTACTCACTTATCTCGCCTGGGGAAGAGTTTTCAACATCCTTGGCAACTCTCGGATTAAATATTTATATTATTGAAATAATAATGCAGTTCCAGTGGGCACTGAGATCCTCAAGTCCTCAACTACAGCTGCCTTGACAACTTATTGGAGGATAACTTTTCTTTTCTTTTTAAGAAAAGGGATCTTGCTACATTGTCTAGACTGCATTTGGACTCCTGAGCTCAAGCGGTCCTCCCACCTCAGCCTCCCAAGTAGCTGGGACTACAGGCATATGCCACCATGCCTCACTCCTTTAATTTTTTGATGTTCTCTGCTGCATTCTGGTTATGATGGCATAAAGCACAAGCTTTGAATCAGAGATCTGCTTTAAGACTCCACTTACCTTGGGAAAATTACTTTGATAACAGAGTCTCAGTTCTTTGTAAATAGGAATTCAACATCTACTTAATAGGGTTGAAGTGAAAAGTACAACCAATGGCTAAGAGCTTGGTTCCTGAAGTCAAATAGGCCTGGGCTTGAATCCTGGGTCAGTCATTTTCTACCATAGTGACCTTGCGTAAGTTACTTAAGTCCTCTATATCTGTTTCCTTGTGGGGAAAAAGGAGGGGGAAATTGTATTCCGCAGAATTTATGTAAGGAGTAAATGCCATAATAAACGTAAAGTGCTTAACACAGTGCCTAGCACATGGTTATTATGTAATAAAAGCCAGTTGTCATTCGTATTTGAGCATTAAATGATTTACTGTATTTTAAGCACGAAGCACGCTTAAAATGAGTGCCCATTTTGGGGGCAGCAAATTTCAAAGATGCCATTTTGTGCCCCATATAGCTTATAACAGAGACCTCCACAGTGGAGGGGCTCCTTCGGGGAACAGTGCGCTCTGTTACTGGAGCACTTTCTTTCCTGGCAGAGCCCCGTCCACTATTGCGGGCACCTTCATGACTGTCGGTTGAGGCTGGAAGAACAGGTCTCCTGAACTGGGGAGAAGGTTATACGAGATGTTTTTGAAACCTCTATTCAACTTTAATTTTTCTCATTTTATGCCATGTAATCATCTCTGGTTAGAGGAATAATTAGATAATAATTCTATATTAACACTGAGGTAATATATAAACTTTATTAATTATTGAATAATTTTAAATTATTTAACATTTAATAATTTTAAGTTCAGGGTTACAAGTGCAGGTTTGCTACATAGGTAAACTTGTGTCATGGGGGTTTGTTGTGCAGATTATTTCATCACGCAGGTATTAAGCCTACTACCCACTAGTTATTTTTTCTGATCCTCTGCCTCCTCCCACCCTCCACTCTCATGTAGGCCCCAGTGTCCGCTGCTCCCCTCTTCGTGTCCATGTGTTCTCATCGTTTAGCTCCCACTTATAAGTGAGAACATGCGGTATTTTGTTTTCTCTTCCTGTGTTAGTTTACTAAGCATAATGGCCTCCAGCTCCACCTATGACCCTGCCAAAGACATGATCTCATTCTTTTTTATGGCTGTATAGTATTAAATGGTGTCTATGCACCATATTTTCTTTATCCAGTCTACCTTTTTTTTTTTCTTCTTGAGACAGAGTCTTGCTCTTTCACCCAGGCTGGAGTACAATGGTGCAATCTTGGCTCACTGAAACCTCTGCCTCCCAGGTTCAAGCAATTCTCCTGCCTCAGCCTCCCAAGTAGCTGGGATTACAGGTGCCTACCACCATGCCTGGCTAATTTTTTGTATTTTTAGTAGAGATGGGGTTTCTCCATGTTGTCCAGGCTGGTCTCAAACTCCTGACATCAGGTGATCCACCTGCCTCAGCTTCCCAAAGTGCTGGGCTTAGAGGCATGAGCCACTGCACCTGGCCTCCACTAGTGATAAACATTTAGGTTGATTCTATGTCTTTGCTATTGCAAATGAACATACATGTGCATAACATTTAATAATTTCAAATTATTTAACATATACACTTCAAGTTATTTTTATAAAAAAATCTGTAATTGGGAAATATTCAAGAATTTGTAAATACTTTTTCTCTAGAAAAATGTAAGTCTTTTCCCTTTCCTACATCCCTAACAATTATAAAGAGAAGTTCAAATTGAGGCAAATTATCTCATCTCAAAATGAATGGTGATTTTCTTTTAAAACTCTATGTCCTATTACTTGTTCAATCTCTTTAAACAAGAATAATGTTCTTTGTTAGTTCTGCTTCTGGCGGTAATATTATGAACTAGGTCAGAAGGTAGTTAAAAAAGAAATAGGTCCATAGCTAAGAATCTCATTTCAAAGGAAAAAAAAAAATACCACCACCAACCTGGCCATGTTCCATGTTCAAAATAAACTCTATTCTCTATTCCAGGGCATTCATGAGACTTCTGAGAAAAATGCCAAAGAAATGTTCCACCGAGAAGAAGAAGGGTTGAGAGCCTGTCAACCTAACCGGGATGTCATCCCTTTCAATGGGGGATCAGTGACAAGTCACTTTCCCTTTGCTCCTCAATGCCTCTGAATGCTACTGCTCATGGGAATGCAGTACTAGGAACACAGTACTGGGTACCCAGTCAAGGAGGCATAAAAACTATGCTTATATTGGTACCTTTATCCGCAGCTTGAAAGGGGAGAAGAGGTTTAGAATAGGAACACTGGAATATTTTTTAAAAGTGGCTCACATAAGAAAAACAAAAAGGGAGTCATAATGGCACTGTGTGGGACAAAATGACGTGCCCTGGGTCTGTGAAGAAGAGTGTGAGTGTAGAAGAAAGGGCAGTGCTCAGACAGGCTGGGATTAAAACGCTTCTTTGCCCAGGATAAAAAGAGGACCAGAGGTGAGACGGCCTGCAGAGGGCATGTTCTTCTACAAAGCCAACACCCTGAGTCCCACCGTGTTCCTCCTGGGGGAACAGAGGCCAGATTTGCTATTTTTCAGACTACTCTGCTGTCACACCTGCCAAATGCTGCCAGCGGGCACTACCAGAACCTGGACACTCTTGGGCCAGCTGCCAAACAAGTGTCCCGACAGGAGAAAGAAGGAGAGCTCTGCAACCGGCAAGCCCCGACACTGTGTTAGGCCAACTGGTTTCTTAGTTTGCATCTTGGTTCCTGCAACTATCTTGTACCTTGTGAATCTCTACGTGAGATGTACAATGCCTACCAAAGGGAAATGTCGAGTGCGCTGGTCAAGAAAAAGGATGACTTTTTGGGCTTTTAATATATATATTTTTAAAGATGGGGTCTCTCACTATGTTGCCCAGGCTGGTCCTGAACTCCTAGGCTCAAGTGATGCTCCTGCCTTGACATCCCAATGTGCTGGAATTACAGGCGTGAGCCACCTCATCTAGCCTATACCTTTTTAAAATTGTGGGAATGTTAGTTTTACTTCAAAAAGGGGGAACAAGAAGAGAAAAGGGAAGAAAGGGACAAAGAAAAGGGAAGAAAGGGATCGAGAAAAGGGAAGAAAGGGATAGAGAAAAGCAATACTTTTTTTTTTTTTTTTTTTTTAGCACAGAGGTAGGAGAGATTAAATCATGAAATTACACCTAGTGTTGGGATGTCTTGGGGAAAGGGGTGGAGGTGAGTGACTCTGCCTTGCTGATTTCTCTCTGCCCTGATGTCACTGAGGGAAATGGACTATGAGCAGAGGTGGGGCAGGAAGGGCTCCCGAAAAGCCCTCTTCGAACATGGGAGTTTCCAGCCTAACTTGCAGTTCCCAGGGTTGTTTGTGGTTGTTTTTAAATATCACGGACCAGCAAAAGTAACTAAAAATGACCTCAAGACAATACTGAATCACCCACTTTTTATTTTGCCAGGGAAAAGATCCCAGAGCTTCAATTAAAACACCATCAACACAGTATCATGTTAACCTCTCTCACCTCCATTAAAACACACAATTGCATGACAAAAGAGTCTAACAAAGTTCGGCTGACCTCCAGACTGATTATTTGGAAAGATTATATGTAGGCACTAGAAATAAATACTGATACTTACCAATACACATCCATAAGTGTATATGTGTACATCTACTGTGAAAGGAAAATAAATCTTGGGACCCCAAACTCACTAAGCCAAAGGGAAAAGTTAAGCTGGAAACTGGGTCATGCAAACCTGTCCCCAGCCCCATTTTGTTCCTAAGATAGCTACAGAGATAAAAGGGTATATACCTCCCTCACAATTTTCCCACAAGGAAATTCCTAGTGGGTCTCAAGATCTTTACCCTAAAGCAGTTCCGTTGAATTTCACCCTGACCGTGTAAACTGATCCCTGATCTTCACAGGTGTGGGACAAAGGACAGAACCCAAAAGTCATCCTTCCACTCACCTGAAACAAATGCCTGTCTTACTGCCTCCTCTACCCTCTGTTTATTTTATGTTATGTAATAATGCAGATTCACTGAGCACAAGTTGAATGCATAAGTGACTATTCCTCTACCCTCTCTCACATGTAAAATGTAGATTCAGAAAATGCTGATCCAAGACTAAAAAGGATGCAGCCTCTTGCCACTTTTATCTACCCTCCTTTAAAAAGATTTTTCTTCTTCCTCTCTCCCCCATTACCTGTTTTTTTTCCTTTAAATATTGAGGTCCCCAGATTCTCTTTGGAAAAAAGCACAGACCACAGATTTTTCCTATGATTTTGTGTTCTTTTGTCCCAGGCATGTCCTTAATCTTGGCAAATAAACCTCTTAAAATAATTGCGACTTGCCTCGGTCATCTTTGATTTACAACACACGCACACTGAGATGTATGACTAGGTTTAAAATGTAAATACAAAAAAATTAACATCCATTTATTGGTGGTATTGTATTGCAGGTGATTTTTTAGAAGTGGGTCAATCAGGGGGTTCATGTTGAACGGTGCAACATGAACTACAGCTCAAATATCTACTTGTAGACATTTTTCTGACCGCAGTTTAAATATAAGTTTATGCATAAGCCTCCTGATGAAAATGGAAGCATTATGGTTGGCTGATGCCATGAAGCGGCGGAGGCAGCCGGGCAGAGCTGGCTACAACTTCAGGAAAGGGGGTGCTGAAGGACGCCCTCCGCTTTCAGAGCCCTGCCGGGCTGCATTTAAAGAGTTGTTGCCCAGAACAAGCATCTGAGAAGGCCGCTGCACACAGCAAAGCTTGGTCATGAGCCAGCTCTGCTTCTGGACCTGGAGTTTATGAACCAGTCACCAATAGAGCTGGAATGAGAAGATTGAGAAGTTCTGCAGAGAGTCCCAAGGTCTTCCGAGCCTTTGAGACATGATAACATGAAGAGACAGAAGCCAACGTATCACAAGAAAAAAATAAATATACTTAGCATCAACCTCGGTGACCAGTGGGAGTTCTCGTCCCTGGCATCCATTAGAATCACCCGGGGAGCTTAAAATCTAATAGCAAGTCTCACTTCCAGAGGTTGGGATTTCATTGATTTGGGGTGGGGCCTGGGTAGCAATATTTTCTTTAAAGGTCTCCAGGTGATTCTAACATGCAGCTAAGCTGAAACCACTACTTCAAAGACTGAGAAAAGGATGCAGGAGACACTCCCTCTCATCAGAGGTTCTGAAACTGATTCCCAGATTCTCAAAATTCCCTCTCATCAGAGATCTGCTATTTGCAGTAGGACAAAACAGTCTATTGTCAACCGAAAGAAATGAAAATACTTTACCGCAAAATGTATTTCTTTGACATATTTTGAGACTGCTTGCTCAGAGACCCAGCAAACAGAGGTAATTCTGCAAAGCTGCCTTTTATGGGGGACGTTGACACCTACAGAAAATCTAAATTGATGCAGCCAGGCCTCCCCTTGCCCCACTCTAAAAAAAAAAGTCATGGAGAGTTTGACACCTTTAAAGGTCTAAGAAAAAAAAACCAAAAAACCACATTTATCATCTATTCTTTCTCTCTCTCTCTCTTTTTTTTTTTAAACAGAGTTTCACTCTTGTTGCCCAGGCTGGAGTACAATGGCATGATCTCGGCTCACTGCAACCTCTGCCTCCCAGGTTCAAGGGGTTCTCCTGCCTCAGCCTCCCAAGTAGTTGGGATTACAGGTGCCTGCAACCATACCCAGTTAAATTTTGTATATTTTAGTAGAGATGGGGTTTCACCATGTTGGCCAGGCTGATCCTGAACTCCTGACCTCAGGTGATCCACCCGCCTTGGCCTCCCAAAGTGCTGGGATTACAGGTGTAAGCCACCGCGCCCAGCCTCATCTATTCTTTTTCAGGGCTGCTACCTTTGCTAGCCAGGCCTCCTCTTCTCTCCCTCCAATAACCTGCTCTGCCATGATTACCTGTTTTTGAACCCCCATTTTTTCTGTACATAAAGATGATAGATAAGCTTCTACACCCCATTGGTGGTTGGGGTAATCACTCTGTGATTCTCCCTTGTGTGCACGTTTATAAATGTTTACACCTTTTCTCCAATTAATCAACGTTTTGTGACTTGATTTTTAAACAATCCCTTAGAGGGTGAAGGGAAAGTTCTCTCTTTACCCCGACACAATCGTGTAGGGACTCTCTTTTTTCACTGTAAAACCTCACTGTAGTTAACAGGTAAAAAGACGCCCTGCTCACCAAAACACCAGTGAGATGGTACAACGTAAAGTAGCAGGATGAAAGCCACAGGCATTACCACAACACATGTCAACATTACAAAAATTCCACAGACCACCTAGAAGCCACCAGCCCTGGGTTACCTTAGAAGTGTCTGCATGTGTGATGGGTGGGGTTGGGGTGAAAGCTGGCTGAAGGCAGAGCCAGGGCTTCACAGCTTTGGAGTGTTGACTGCGCCAGGCACTAGGCATGCCACACATTCTTGGTATAAATGATCTCATTTAATGTACGTTTGTTCACTCTGCCTTGGCTGCACAGTCCTCTTGTTACTCGTCAAATATGCCAGCCATGTCACCACCCTTCTTCCACCTGGAACCCTCTTTCCCAGGTATCTACCTTTTTCAAGTCTTTGTCCCAAATCCACAGACTCTGTCAGGGCTGTCTGAATACCCCATTTAAAGATGCCCACAGCTGCTCTCTCTTCCTGTTGATTTCTCTGTGCTACACTTTCTTCTTTTCACAGCTTTTATCACTTTCTAACATTTGTCTATTTATCAGCTATATATCTATGTGATATGGTTTGCTTCTGTGTCCCCACCTAACTCTCATCTCGAATTGTAATCCCCACTTGTCAGAGGTGGGGCCTGGTGGGAGGTGACTGGATCATGAGGGTGGATTTCCCCTTGCTGTCCCCATGAGAGCGAACAAGTTCTCACAAGATCTGATAGTTCAAAAGTATGACACTTCCTCCTTCACTCTCTCTCTCCTGCCGCCATGTAAGACATGCCTTTTGCCATGAGTATGTTTCCTGAGGCCTCCCCACTCATGCAGAATGATGAGTCAATTAAACTTCTTTTCTTTGTAAACTACCCAGTCTCAGGTAGTTCTTTACATCAGCAGACTAATACATATGTATATATGTATGTATGTGTGTATGTATGTATATATCTATTTATCTACCTGTCTGTATTACTGTTTATTATCTGTCTTCCCCACTAGACTGTAAGCTCCACAAGGGCAGGCATTCTCTCTCTCTCTCCCACTAGATAATGTCTAACCATGCCTGGCATTTAGTCAATAAGTATTTGTTGAATGAACAAAAATATGTACTAAGACTACAGAAAATTATTATTATTATAATTATTTAACATAAATCTTTGCTAAAAAAGAAATGCTTTATTCTTTAATAAAAAGAAAACAAAACAGATGAAGGAAGAAACTGAAAATAGAGATGAAAAAAAAAAAATAACTCCAGGTGGCCGTTCCTGATATTTGTACCATTAAATCATGAGCTTTGTGATTAATGGAAATATAAAAGTCACATGTGTGGCTCATAAAACTGAGGCTGGGTGATTTATATCCTCAGTTATTTTCATTACTCTCCCTTTAGGTAACTTGTTTTTTGGTTTTTTTTTTTTTTTTTTTTTTTTTGGTAGTTTCCAAAGGTGACACCCGATAGTCACTTTCCTCAATTTATCAATAGGAATCTGACATCCCAAAGGCTAATGTCTTGATTTTAAAACAGAAATCCCTTCTAAGAATTGTCCCCAAAATACATGCAGGTTGTTCCACTGCCTTGAAAAGTGAATATGCCTCTCTAATATTTATCAGGAGTTATTCTGAAAATAAAGGGAATATAACAAATCACTCCAGTCCCTTTTGCTGACAATGCCTGCAGCCTCTCTCAAATTCCCTAGGTGCATAGGAACTGCTGTCCCCATTCAGAATTCTGCACACGAGCCTGTCATCTCTAAAATTCTTACTCAGCAGGAAAGCATTTTAAACATTTTATTCTTGCTCCCAGTGTAACAACAGAAAAAAAAATTTCACATTTTTACAAGATTTTCACTCTTCTAATACTAAAATGTTTAAATGGACTCTGCATAGAGAATCAGAGGTTTCCCAGATGGTCAGAAGATGATTATGGCAGGCAAGGAAGAAGCAGAAAAGTCATACATGACTTGCTGAAACAAGAAATAAAGTTAACAAATGTAGTGTGTTCAAGGCAGGAGGCTGTGAAATCATTATAGTTTCAAAAAAGAGAGGAAGTACATCCCTGCAGAGTCAGACCTTTGCAGTCAAGCATCAAAATCTTTATCTTCACCAGATGCATGAAATGGAAAATACAATTTTGACACAGAGAGAAGGAAACATGACCAATTTTAGTTTTACCCTCCCCTTCACAACAAAGCAATAGGTTGTAAATGCATTTAAAGAGGCACCCTTCACCACTACTTTGAGGCAAATGACAGCCAGTTAAAATGTAAAAAGCTTTCAGTCCAAATCCAAAATAATGAATTAATCCAGATAACGTCAACTCAGGTGAGTAAAAAGCAAGATGATTTCATTAGAATGATCAAAGCCAGTACTGAATTTCCATTAAAAAATGAGTTTGCATGCTAAGCAAAAGTGATTTCAATTATTTTGCTAAAAGCAAAGTTTGTAAAGTGCATACTTCGCGTGAAATCACCTTTGCAAAAATTGTGACAGCAAAAGAAATATGACCTAACCAACTCTATCTTGCTTCTAATCTCCAAGCTGCCCTGTTCTTTTCTACGTGTAGGTTGAACTAATTTTGGAAGAAATTTAGTTTATAGTTTTAACTTTGAAGTAAACATGGTAACAGCCCCTCCCTAAAACAAACCCCCTCTTTGCTTGAGGACCACACCACCTTTGTAAAACTAACAAATCGTCCACAAGATTAAGAATTATGGCTCAGGAGTCAGGCAGCCAGAGGCCAAAAGATTCCTAACATGTCCAATTCCTCCCATAGATAACACTACTACTATAAAACCTAAAATTGATGTTTGAGTATTTTTCAGACTCTGCATTCTGATGGACCAGCTGGTCCCACCCAGACCAGTTAACTGGCTGATCAGGTCTTGTGGCCACCACCCAGGAACTGAATCGGCCCAAGAGGACAGCTTCAACTCCCTGTGATTTCATCCCTGACCCAAACGAATTATTATTCCCCATTCATTAGGCTCCTGCCTGCCTAAATGGCTTTAAACAACCCTAGTTTCTAAATTTCAGAGAGGCTGATTTGGGTAATAATAAAACTCTGGTCTCCTGTTTAGCCAACTCTATGTGTATTAAACTCTTTCTCTATTGCAATTCCCATGTCTTGATAAATTGGCTTTATCTGGGTAGCAGGCAAGAAGAACCCATGGGGTGGTTACAAGAGCTATGAAATGTGTATCGAGCATGAGGCTAGAAAACATCCTCCACCTCCAGTAAGTGGTCCTATGTCATCCATAAAAGTAAGCACAAACTCGAGTTTATTATTTTCCAGTCTCACTACATTCTAAAATAACTTTTTATACACCAATGTGCTGTAACTGTAAAGCAGGGGTCTAAATGATGGTGAGTGGGCTGACTCCATAGGTAAGGGTGTTAAGCCTGCATGGTGAAATATATATATATATACAGGGGGAGAAAGAGGGTGGAGGGAGGGAGGGAGGGAGGGAGGGGGTGGAGGAGAGAGGGACGGGGGAGGGGGAGGAGGAGATGGAGAGAGAGTCAGAGTCAGAGAGAGAGAGTCAGTCTTGCTCTGTCGCCAGGCTGGAGTGCAGTGGCGTAATCTCGGCTCACTTCAACCTCTGCCTGCTGGGTTCAAGTTTTTGTTTTTTTTAAATTGAATTTGAACCCTTCCATGCTGGCAAACATGGACTTTGGTCCTCTACAAATTCTAGCCCTTGCTACAGCTTACACATTTCCCAATGCCTGGACCTCGAGGGCTTTTGCAACCTGGAGTAATCAGAATAGGCAGAAGACATCCAGAGACCTACACCTTCCCTGCCATCCCAGCGTTCTCAGAACTTATGGGAAGCTCTTCTTAAATTACTTCAAAAGCCAGTTATAAGTCAGAAATTCTTATTTTATTATAGTCACATAGCATTTACTTTTCTTTTTATTATTCTTAGAGCTGGGGTCTCACTCTGTCACCCAGGTTGCAGTGCAGTGGTGCCATAATACCTCACTGTAACTTCGAACTCCTGGACATAAGTGATCTACCCATCTCAGCCTCCCGAGTAGTTGGGACTACAGGCATGTGTCACCACATCCCGCTAATTTTTAGAGACAGGGTCTCATTATGTTGTCCAGGCTAGTCTTGAATTCCTGGCCCCAAATGATCCTCCCCCCTCAGCCTCCCAAAGTGCTGTGATTACAGGTATGAGCCCATGTGCCTGGCCTCACATTGTTCTAATCAGAAATAAAATTACTCAGGTTGCTCATGCCCTGCTTTTTCAAAAGCATCTGCTGGGAAGGTCTTTGACTGGTTTCTGAAAGTTCAAAGTATCTGCTAAGTGTATGCATACTAAAAATAAAGGTACTGTGGCTCAAAGTTGTTCTTCCTTTAGGTGAAAACACAGGATCATGCTACAGTCATAAGAGTCAGAGACTGGATTCCTGGTCCCTGTTTGTATGTGGATAAGTTAACTGACTTAGTCTAGTCAAAATGAGAAAAGATATCGTTTATTTAAAGATCCTAATATATACTCCTGTCAGATAAGCCTGAAATCCTCCCCCATCCCTCCTTCTGGCTTAGGAAAACCTACAACTAAAAACTACAGCCCATTCTCTGCTTGAAACTTTGCACTGCTGAAAAAAGATCTTGATATTTGCTTATATTCTCTTTTGGTTATTAGCTATTTCTTTCCATCTTTTATATAAGTTTGTTGTTGTTGTTGTGTTTTGTTTTTGAGACAGGGTCTCACTCTGTCACCCAGGCTAGAGTGCAGTGGCACGATCACAGCTCACTGCAGCCTTGACCTCCCTACCTCCCAAGTAGCTAGGACTACAGGTGTGTGTTACCACATCTGACTTTCTTTTTCTTTCTTTTTTTTTTTTGAGACAGAGTCTCATTCTGTTGCCCAGGCTGGAGTACAGTGACGCAATCTTGGCTCACTGCAACCTCTGTCTCCTGGGTTCAAGTGATTCTCCTGCCTCAGCCTACTGAGTAGCTGGGACTACAGGTGCACACCACCATGCCTGGCTAAGTTTTTTGTATTTTTAGTAGAGATGGGGTTTCACCGTGTTAGCCAGGTCTCGATCTCCTGACCTCGTGATGCACCTGCCTCAGCCTCCCAAAGTGCTGGGATTACAAGCATGAGCCACCATGCCCAGTGCTAATTTTTTTTTAACTGTTTATAGAAACAGGTCTCACTATGTTGCCCAGGCTGGTCTTGAACAGCTAGGCTCAAGGGAGCCTCTCACCTTGGCTTCCCAAAGTACTGGGATTGCAAGCATGAGCCACTGCACCAGCCTCCATCTTTTATATGAGTTTTTTTTTTTTAAACATATATAACTGCATAGCTCATTTGATGTATTTCTTCAGTAAATGAGTAAATAGAATAATATTTTGACAATATAGAGTTCTTTACTGACTGCTATTCCAAACTTAAAGTATAGTGAGCTGCAATTCCTTGTATTAGCCCTAGAACAGAACAATGTGCTGAACAGCCCCTCAAACTGTTAAATTTTTAAGTTTTAAATTTAAAACTGTTAAATTTTTAACAGTTTTTTTTTTTTTTTTTTTGAGACGGAGTCTCGCTCTGTCGCCCAGGCTGGAGTGCAGTGGCCGGATCTCAGCTCACTACAAGCTCCGCCTCCCGGGTTTACGCCATTCTCCTGCCTCAGCCTCCCGAGTAGCTGGGACTACAGGCGCCCGCCACCTCGCCCGGCTGGTTTTTTGTACTTTTTTTAGTAGAGACGGGGTTTCACCGTGTGAGCCAGGATGGTCTCGATCTCCTGACCTCGTGATCCGCCCGTCTCGGCCTCCCAAAGTGCTGGGATTACAGGCTTGAGCCACCGCGCCCGGCCAAATTTTTAACAGTTTTAAATGAAGCTAATTCCAAATAATAAAACTCAAGACAGAGAATTTCAAATATGCTGACTCCTTGAAAATGTTACAACAGAGCTGCACATTTCAAATTTACTAGGAGGCAAAAAGGCCATGCTTAAAACACACTGATGAGTTGTAGTTTGTGGTCTAATTGTCATCATCTGCCATATGAAGTTCAGCGCACTTGGAATTTTAACTTTCAAAACGTCAATTATTTTATCCTGAAATGTTCTTACTCCAGAGAAGAATAACCATCTTGATATTAAAAATTCTATCAAGAGCCAGGCACGGTGGCTCATGCCTGTAATCCCATCCCTTTGGCAGGCTTAAGCAGAGGATTGTTTCAGCCCAGGAGTTCAAGACCAGCCTGGGCAACATAGCAAGACCTTGCCTCTCTAGGTAGAGAAAAAAAATTAGCTGGGTGTGGTGGCATGCATCGGCTGAGGTGGGAAGACAGCTTAAGCCCAGGAGGTCAAGGCTGCAGGGAGTCACGGTTGCACCACCGCACTCCAGCCTGGGTGACAGAGGAGACCCTGTTGCTAAAAACAAAAGCCAAAAAAAAAAAAAAAAAAGGGGCCAGGCACAGTGGCTCAAGCCTGTAATCCCAGCACTTTGGGAGGCCGAGACGGGCGGATCACGAGGTCAGAGGATGGAGACCATCCTGGCTAACACGGTGAAACCCCGTCTCTACTAAAAAAAAATACAAAAAAACTAGCCGGGCGAAGTGGCGACGCCTATAGTCCCAGCTTACTCGGGAGACTGAGGCAGGAGAATGGCGTGATCCCGGGAGGCGGAGCTTGCAGTGAGCTGAGATCCCGCCACTGCACTCCAGCCTGGGCGACAGAGCGAGACTCCATCTCAAAAAAAAAAAAAAAAAAAAAAAAAAAATTTATCAAGGAATAAAGATGTAACTAAATAGTCAATCATTAACAACTAGAAAGAAAACTATTAGGAGTGGGTGTTGGTTTTTGTACTAAGAACCATCCTTGTGATTCTCCAGAGGACACAACCTTTTCTAGATTACCAAGATGAACGTATATATATATATATATATGTTCTACATATATGTGTTTTACATATATATGCGTATTCTACACAAGTATGTTCTACATATAGGTTTTACATGTATGTGTTCTACATGTGAGTTCTACATGTGTTCACACGTGTTCTACATGTTCGTGTGTTCTACATGTGTGCTCTACATGTGTGTTCTACATATTTATGTGTTCCACATATTTATGTGTTCTACATATATATAAAACAGTTATATAGTTGTATGCATATGGCCATCCTTAAAACACAGTGATGAGTTGTAGTTTGCACAGTACATTTGATATATATATATAAAAAAAAAAGTTCTCGAGAACCAGAGATGCTTGGAAGTATTCCTCTCACTCAAAGAGTGGTAAAGAACTACTTTCTGCCTCCGAGGTTTTATTAGGCATTTCAGGTAAGAATACAAAGCCAAAGATACCAATATTTCTCCCGAATCAACCTGCCACCCAACCAGCTGCCACGGCCAAAGAGCCCATCATTGGCAAGACAGAATTTCTGCTTCAGAGCAACTTTTAGTCTCACTTGATTTGACTGTGGCATTTGAGAGTCCCTTTTCAGGGTGTTTCTCAGATAAAGCCCTCTCCTGGTTTTCTTCCTACTCCTATTTCTGTTCAATTTTCTTCAGTAATTTATTTCCTGAAAATTTTTTGTTTTATTTACTTAGTTATTTTTTGAGACAGAGTCTCACTCTGTCGCCCAGGCTGGAGTGCAGTGGTGTGATCTTGGCTCACTGTAACCTCTGCCTCCCAAGTTCAAGTGATTCTCTCCTGCCTCAGCCTTCCAAATAGCTGGGATTACAGGCGGCTGCCACCACACCTGGCTAATTTTTGTGTTTTTAATAGAGACGAGTTTCATCATGTTGCCCAGGCTGCTCTTGAACTCCCGACGTCAGGTGATCCACCCGCCTCAGCCTCCCAAAGTGCTGGGATTACAGGCATGAGCCACCGTGCCCGGCCTTTTTCCTACAACAATTTTTAAATTTGGTGTTTATGTGAAGGTGAGTCCTGAAGCCTCCTCTTATCCTCCACCTCATCCATTCCTGGGGGGCTGTGTCCTTTTCAGCTGCCACTTGCCAACCCACTCTGTATCAACACCTCGGGCTTTTTTCTGAGGTCCTTGTCCACTATGCAGCACCAGCTTCTGGTCATCTCCACTCAAATGGTATTTCTGGCTCTAGATCCTTAAGGAATTGCCACACTGTCTTCCACAATGGTTAAACTAATTTACACTCCCACCAACATTGTAAAAGCGTTCTTATTTCTCCGCATCCTCTCCAGCATCTGTTGTTTCCTCACTTTTTAATGCTCGCCATTCTAACTGGCGTGAGATAGTATCTCATTGTGGTTTTGATTTGCATTTCTCTGATGACCAGTGCAATGCCTTTTACAGATAATAATATAAAAGGAAAGACAACTAAACTCCCAAAGAGCTTTTATCAAGTGGCTCAGCTCAATATTATGGACTGAGCTAAAGTCCGAAGTGTTTCTAGTCCACATTTCTAATGGGAATTTTCAATGACTACGTGATACTAATTTTGTAAAATAAGCCTCCTACGAAGACTGGCTACATTACTGGAAAAACTAATACTTGATGTTCACTCGTAGATACCAAGTACTATAAGAGAGGTCAGCTCTGGGCAATGTGGTAGCACCCAGGACAGTAACGTCACAAGGAACAAGGTGAATGGAGCATGTCTCCTGCAGGAGGGGTTGTCTCAGGTGAAACCCAAGAGATAGAGACAAGGAGGAAGAGACAAGAGATAGAGATAGAGATAGAGACAAGGAGGAAACCCAAGAGATAGTAACCAGCTGAGAAAGCAATAGACAGGGAGGCACTGAGGCTGAGAGAGCTTGGTGCTTTTAGGGCCCAGAAAACATTTGGAACGACCACAGCAGAGGGTGGAAGTTGCTGCACGAGGGGTTGTCAAAAGATGGAGATGTTCAGGCAGCAGATGACTTGACTGTCAGGAGTAGCAGAGCTTCGTACATAACAAAGCAGAGGACCCTGCAGGATCTCAAAGTCAACCCCTATTTAATGTACAAAAACAATCTCCCGACCCAAGCCTTCAGATGAATTTGGGCTATAAGAAAATGCAGTGCAAGGATTTATATCTTAAAGGCTTGCAAATGGTCTCCCAGAGGACGAGGGCAGGAGTGTACCAGGGACTGGTTAGGGGAGTTTCTTTTTCTAAAAACAACCTTTTGAAATTTACCATTTTTACCATTTTTAAGTGTAAGGTTCAATGGTAATAAATCCATTTATAACTTTTTCCCACTTTGTCCCCTCTCTCCTTACTGGCCCCTAGTAACCACCAATCTACTCCATATCATCATGAAATCCACATTTTCAGTTCCCACATATGAGTGAGAACATACGATATTTGTCTCTCTGTGGCTGGCTTAATTCATTTAACATAATGGCCTCCAGTTCCACCCATGTTGCTACAAATTACAGGATTTCATCCTTTTTATGACTGAATAATATTGTATTGTACATACACACACACACACACACACACACACATACATACATACCACGTCTACTTTATTCATCCACTGATGGGCACTCAGGTTGATTCCATATCTTGGCCACTGTGAATAGTGCTGCAATACATGTGGGCATGGAGATAACTCTTTGATACATTGTATTCCCTTTCTTTTAGATATATACCCAGTAGTGGAATTGCTGAATCATATGGTAAATAACTATATGTTTTTAGCTTTTGAGGAACTTCTATACTGTTCTCCATAGTGGCTGTACTAATCTACACTCTGACCAACAGTATATGCGGAAAAAGTTTCAAGGTGGGGAAATCCAGAGAGAAGCCCAGTGCTACGACCTGGGATACAGTATTGTATGGGCAAGCTTTGTGAGGGGCTATAGTGATTCAGAATCAACATGTCTTCCTGGAGCTCATTTCTGGGATATAAGATACTTCATCTACTCTCATAAAACCTGAATCTATACCTACTATACATTTCCATCCCATCCCAGAAGGTTCAGGAAATTAAGGGGGGTATGCATCAGCAACTGAAGTCTAACGATTGAAGATGCTCATGTTATTGGATAAAATAAAAGAAAAACACTGAGGCAGAGACTGATAGCAAGACGTGTGCTACAGGAAACCCCATGAAATGAGCTTCTCTGGGCCGTGGAGGCATGCGGTGTGTTGGATAACGTAGCAGACACCGTGGCAGCCCTCTGCCCTTTGGTAGGCAGCCCTCATCGCAGCAGCCCTGACTTGACCCTGGGAGCACAAAAATCAGGTCAGCCAGTCAAAGCTGGATTTAAATGGAAAGGAATCAGAATATGCCACCCCAAAATATGCCACTTTGGCATACAGACTATTTTGAGATGAAAGAAACCTTCTTGGAACCTCCCTTATCTGACTAAGAGCAGAAACTTCTGAGAAACGAGGACTGCCATGAATCCTTTTTCCCAGGGGACTTTCATGGCCATGAACAGTACAGAAAGTAGGCAGAAAGATGGGACTGTAGAAACAAACTTTACTAAATTACCCTTATCTTCCAGTAGCTTCTCACATACATTTATTTTTCCACAATGTACTTCCTCTAGAAGCTCAAAATTCTTTTTGTCTTGTTATTTCTCCACAAATTTGCATCCATACTTCTATGTATGCAAAGGATAAGAATTGCCCTTTTGTAAAATTAGTATCCAAGTGTTTGGGTCTGACCACCTCTCTACAGTTTTTATTTCTGTGAGACACCATCCATACGCATATGAAATAAACCTTTTTCTCCTGTTATCCTATTTTTTGTCAGTTCAATATTCAGGGCTGCTGCCACTGAAACCAAGAGGTCAAGGGAAGAGTTTTTCCTCCCTAATGGAACCCAGCTTGACCCCTTAAGCTTATTTAATAATGTTTAAATTTATTTCATCTATGAAATTAGTATCACAATATCTGCCTTAGTATAAGAATCGATGAGATAGCACTGGGTCCTTTTAGTGGCTGGTATATTATAGATACACAATAAGTGATAGCTGTCATAACACCAAATAATATCCAAAAACTGGTCATTTGTCATGAACCACAGTCCACACCATTTGGAGATGTAGTTGTAGATCCTTTTGTAGTAAGAATGGACTACCAAGATCTGCCTGGAGACTAAATAATGTGAAAATCAAGTCAAAATATGATAGTTGACTCTAACTTCAGTTACTAGTAAACAGCATCACCGAGAATTGCGTGGCAAGAATAAGAAAGCATCTGCATAGAAGCTACATCCAGCCAAATGATTGAATATCCCAGACTGCAATATTTCTAAAAGAGTGCTCAGAATAAAGTACATCATTTACAATAAAGGACAGTCCTGATTCATCTTATAGAGTAAATGTTACAATTATTGAAGCAAAGAGCTCACAGTGAAAGTTCACCTTATATATGCACAAATAATCAATTTTCAATGTTCTATGAAAGTAAAACATTATAACTGCCTATGAAAATCTCCTACAAATTGATATTTCTAGTATGATGAAAAAGAAAGGCTCCAAAATCTAATTATATCTCTCTGATAAATTAGATGTGCTCTGTGAGTGATGTTATTTTGTTACTAATAGTTATTTTGATTACTGTATTGGTCTAATGTGTTGATATTTTACTGAATCCTCTATCAAACCATATTTCTCCTATGTATGCAAAGGACACGAATAGGCAAGCCACAGGTGAAGAAGTAAACATGTCTCATAAACATGTGAGATTTTCAACACTCCTCATAATTTTTAAAAATACAATTTTTTGTTTTATCAGATTAGCAAAGATAAAGAATTTGATCATATGTGATGTTGACAATCACGGGGAAAACAAGTAATCATAACATTCATGATACAGACCCTTTGGAATCCAGCTTGTACTATCTGTCCATCCACAATTAAACCACATCTACCTTTACACCTAGCGAGTCCATTTCTAGGAATTTAAAGATATTCTACTACCTAGGCTAAACGTGTTCCAGGATCAATAAAGATCTACATTGTGGCACCGGTCGTTACGCTAACAACAAAACCCCCAAGGAACCTAAATGTCTTTCAAATCAATAAAGGACTAGTTGAATTATTTATATGATATTCATACAATGAGTGCCATGCAACCATGGATCTATATGTCTTAATACGTAAAGGCGTGGAAAAAAATTGTTTGTGGTACATCATGTCTATATGCTCCCATCTGTGAGAAAAACGGGACTGATACATAGACATGTACAATACAATATCCACATATAAAATCACATTTCTGGGAAGACATATAAGAAAGTATGGACAGTGTTTGCCTCTGGGCAAGGGGACACAGCCTGCAATAAGAGGGGGACTGTTTCATTGTAAAACTGAATTGTTAACATTACTATCATCTGTATATATTAGTTTTTCAATTGCCTACATAGTTAGTTGTTTTAAAAGGCAAGGATGTAATGAAATAACTTGGAAATATGGATGCAATAAAACAAGCAAAGTTAAATGAGATAAATCTAAGATGATGAGTTTTGTAGATTAACCTTGAAGGAAGGGATCTCTGATCTATATGTTTCTCTGTTTTGGTCAAACAAGTTACACACCGTCATTCATTTTTTTTTTTTTAATAAAACTCTGCAGAACATGTACTAGTATGGTCACCATCATTCTACACTCAAACCAAGGCTGCTTAAATGACCAAGTTTGCACAGCAGGTAGACGAGCTGAGAGGCACAATCAGGTCTCCCGGATGCAGAGCCTGAGTGAGCTCTTGGGCATGTCTCACCCACTTCACCTTGACCTCTGCTGCCCAGTGAGGGCCAGACCATTGAAGCCTCTCAGTGGCTTGTGATGGCTCTGAGAATTGCAAGGTAAATATAAGAAAGCATCTGCATAATACTTTCTATTTTCTCTTCTATTTTCATAAAAGTATAGACCTCATGACGCAGTAGATTATATTTTTAAAATGACATTTCTCACATTGGATGCTATTGACCTTTGAGAGTGTGGCTCAAAAAATAGGTGAATTGGCAGGGCATGATGGCTCACACCTGTAATCCCAGCACTTTGGGAGGCCAAGGCAGGTGGATCATCTGAAGTCAGGAGTTTGAGACCAGCCTGGCCAACGTGGTGAAACCCTGTCTCTACTAAAAATACAAAAATTAGCCGGGCATGGTGGTGGGTGCCTGTAATCCCAGTTACTCAGTAGGCTGAGGCCAAAAAATCACTTGAACCTGGGAGGCAGAGGTTGCAGTGAGCTGAGACCACACCATTGCACTCCAGCCTGGGCAACACGAGCAAAATGCCATCTCAAATAAATAAATAAATAAGCGAATCATATAATATCTCACTTTGTAAAGCACTTTGCAAAGCACTTTGCAATCTTCTACACATGCATTATCTTATTTCTGTCTCACTACAGCATGGAAGAAAACTTCTCATTAATTTGTAAATAGGAGTACGGAGGCTGAGTTGAGATGACTTCCTCAGCCTGAAGGGACAACAGGAAACCTATCCTAGGTCGTCTGAACCTAAGTTTCACGTTGCAAACATATCCCTGCATCCTGGGTGAGTCATATCTGAAAACTAGCTTTGGAATTGTAGTTCAGGTTGGTTTGCAGAATCTTTTATTGCTTGCTGCCATGGCTTTTAGACTCACAGTTCAAAGATCCCCTCGGAAGCATAAACCCATTCTGAAATGCTGCATTCCAACCTTGCAACCTTCTAAATGTCTAAAGTCTATGGTTTTGGAAGCTGAGTTCCTATGAGTTCTTTAACAGACTTTTCTGTTGAAAACTTTTTCTCAATATAGTCTTTGTGACCATGGTAATTACTTTAACTAGAAGTTCTGATTAGAAAAATTTCTAATTACAGGTCTATAACCAAAATATAAGAACACCCATCGGGCACATCAACTCCAGTTTTCTCTTTAGTTTTCTTCCCACTCCACTCCCTCCATCAATGTTCCTATTGCCTCAGGCTCAGGTTGGGCTCTTGGCTGTTACTATGAGAATGATTACACATAGGGTCCCTTCCTGACAAGACAGCTGAAACAGGCTGTCTGTGGAAAACACAGCTATACTTTTTGTTTTCAACACTCTTCATGATTATCAGGTATGATTGTGCTTATAAGGGTTTGGTGAACTTTTTGAAAAATATATATCACATTCAAATTATCTTTTTGGAGAACAAACCTGGTGACAGGAAATGTCAACATCATTAATCATATATTAAGTTTCATTAAAATCAAAACTTTGAAATAATTAGCTTCTGCTGCTTCTCAGAGTGGTAATTATAGACCATCAGGGAGTGTCACACTCTCTCGGATTTCCTCCTTTAAATATTAAATGCTAAAGATGAAACATTATTTTTAACACAATCTTTTCAATTTTAGCTGTGGAATGTAAACAATACTTTCCGGGTATTGGGCTAATCAAATCTCATAGTTCAGGAAATCTGAATCTTACTGTATTCAATGGTGAAATGAAAATATTAATACATGCCATCTCATAGGAGAGCAGAGTTCAGAAGCATAAAAATATCTGTATTTCAATGTGTTTGGAGACTTCTCTTTTCCATCACTTAAAATCAAGCTGTCTTCCATTTCCAGTCATCATTAACAGTTATTTATTCAATGATAGTTAGAAAAAAAGTATAGCATCGGACTATTCTATTTCGTTTTAACAACTCCCTGCAAGTTTCTTTTTCTAACTCATTTCTACATGATAGTCTTTACATAAATAATCCATAAACTATTGTATCTTCTCTCAGGCAAATTCTACTATGGAGGAATAATAAAGTAATGTAATAATACATATTATCTCAATGAACACTATTCTTTCTGTAATTTATACTCATATTTTCATGAAAACTACTGCCCACTTAAAAAAAGGTAGCTGCTCAGCCTGGTGTGAGAGACCGCACGGGGCACAAAGAGAGACAGATAGTTGGGTTCCTTGTTCTCAGGGAGCTTTTTATCTTTTCGGGGAAACAAACAAACGAACAGAAATGCTGGTAACTCCAATAAAAGGCCAAAGTTCCCATTACAGAAATGGACTTTCGTTTGGAGAAAGGGGGCAAAAAAGTGAAGAATCAAAGTGGAATGAAGTTCTTCAGCTCAGGACTCTGGGAGAACGCAGATGACCTTCGAAGGCACAGAGGCTCAAAAGGGAAAGTGACATGTAGTGTTCATTTCTCCTCATTACAAAGCTTTCCCACTCTGCCAGCCCTTGAGTCTCTGCCAAAATGCAAGTGATGGTGGCTGAGTCTCTTGCTATAGAAGCTCAGAATAAATAACCTTTGCTTTTCTCATGGGGTTGGCCTTCGTTTATTTCCACAGGATTCAGTGTGTTGACAGAGGGGCTAGTTTTAGAAAAGGAAAGGAACATCTCTTCCTCTGAGATAAAAACGGAAGGAGGGAAGGACGAATGAAGTCACTTGGGGGATTCTGAGTTGGAAAGAAAGCTGAAGGAGTTACATCAGGTGGATGCCATCTTCTCAACCAAAGCCATCTCTAAACAGAGACCCACGGAAGGGAAGGGGAGGGAAGTGGAAGGGATTTACAACTGGAAAAGACAGGGAGCCAATAAGAAATGGATCAATTGACTCACTTACGTTTAACATCGTGAATTAAACATAAATGCTTATCTCTCTTAGATCTTAGAAAATTCAGGAAGAAACAGATACTGGCACTGATAAAAGGGAAAATACTTCAGAATATTATATAGGCGATAGGCTCACTGTCAGCTCAAATGAAGAAACTAGGAGAGGACATAAAAGAAAAGGCTCTAGAGATAGTTTTTGTCTTTATTCTACTTTCCATCGCTATTTTTTCATTTAGTGCACTAGAAATCCATTTGTAGTATCAAGGGCTCTAGGCTTTTACATTCTTTGGAGTTCCTCTGGGGTAGGAAGAATAAGTTAGACTACCTCCTTTTGCTTTTTTAGGCAGTCAGAAGAGTGTTCAGATATCAAATAAGGAGCCAAAACCAAATGGGATCTTCTAAATTTGGGAGCAACACTGTAATTTTAAAACATAGTTGGGTTTGTCAATACAAAGCAAAATAGATCAAAGTTAATGTAGATAAAGGGAAAAATTCATAGTTTAAGAAAAGGATGAAAAATGATAATAAGGTCTTCCCTATTTTGGAGCAAAGTAAGATGAAAGTAAAAAAAAAAAAAAAAAAAAAACCTGCAAACGCCCACAATAAATTTCTGTCCCTTAGTAAGAAGAAGAATAGTGGATATTTATTGAACATTTATATGACAGATGCTATTGTATCAAAGGTACTCACATTAACACATTTAGTCTTTACAGAAGCCTTTCACACAAGACCCAATACTTGTCTGCAATATACAGATGAAAAGAAAATGAGGCACCGTAAAATCAAGAAACTTCCCCAAGATTGCAAAGCTCTTAAGTGGTATAGCCAGATTCGAACCCAGGTAATCTGGCCCTATAGTCCACATGCTTATGTCTGGAATATGAAGAAATGAAGGGAGAGGAAGAGTGACGGAGGGAGGCAGAAGTACTGTTCAGTCAGTGCTGAACAATTCTTTAGTACCATACAATTGTTCATTACTGCAGTTTAAGAATGTTTCCTGTGGTATCACTGTGTCCATCACCAATACCTTTGGACGACAATATAAGGACACCCATAGAACTTAGATTCTGGTCTTTAATAGAAAGTCTTCCTGAAAAGGAACCAGGGCTCATTTGAAAGTAGACAATACCATGTCTCAAAGCAAGCTAATCTAAAATAGCACTAGAAAAGCTAGCTGTTGCCAAAAAGCAAGGCTGCTCTCAGAGATACCTGGAATAGTGTCAAAAAGTACAAAAGGTGGCTCTCACTGGCCAAGAAGTGACAATTTGGGCATTAAAAGGGAAAACAATGATTAAAGTCCACCAGAGCAAGCTGAGTCTGTTAAGACCACTCTAAGGTCATGATACTAAACAGAAAAGTGATAAAATACTAGGAGGTAATTGTCAACACATAAAGTGGTCTCTCAATACTGTCTTCTAGGAATGTCATATACTGATGAACCAAATTATGTGTGTACTATGCTGAAGCTGCAGCTGTTATTGATATAAATCTAGATGTCTGCAGATATTTTTTGAGTAAGAAATGATAGGTCAGAGGAAGAGATTCAGCAAATAAAGTATGTGAAAAACAAAGTAGAGAAAAATAATAGAGAAACTTGAAAATTTAGAAAGGATGCATAAAAAGTCTGTGTGTGAAAGGGTGGTATATAACAAAGTGAATTTGGCCCTTGCTATACTTTCTGTGACCAGACTTTGGTGGCCTAAGACACTCCTTATTGGAGAACTGCTGTGGAAACTTATACATTGGTTACCCAGCCTATAACATTACATGGAACATCTTTTGTACAGACCCAAATCTATTCAATTTAGGATGAAAGAAAACTTCTGGATTCAGGAATAATGGGGATTAGATAGGTTAGAGAAAGAGGCTGATATATAGAGATACAGACAGACAGACTGAGTTGTTTCATTTCCTTCATACTTCAGACTAAGTGAGCAAGCTAAAACCAATGTGAAGATATGTGGCCAAGAGTGAGCCAACCTAGACCGGTAGCCAACCAGGCATGGGGACTGATTTAGGAAGATGAGAGGCAAGTGTGAGGAGGTCCGGAACAGGGGCTGCCATAACTACCTAGATAAAATAGGTGACACATGCTCATTGATATGATTATATGGCAATGTTAGCCCACCCAAGACGGTATGTTTACTCAGCTTGCTTAATGATACTTTGCAGAAATTAATTTCCATGTTGTCATGAGGATTGGGCCTGAAGTCAGGGAGAAGGATGCTGACTGGTTCTGTATGTATTTATCAGGGAGGAGTAGCAACAAAAGCCCCTCCTCTAGTGAGCGTCTAACAGTGTCTCTAATAAGTGGGGGAGTAGCAACTGAAAATGACTGATGTAGGATAGCTCTGTGGGGGGAGTAGGGAAGATGGAAGTAGCTATATATACAAAATGAAGACTTCTCCTCTGAAAGGGTGGGTGTTCATGTGAAAGCGGGTGTTCTGCAATTGAGCAGCACCTGGAGCTCAGCTCCAATGTCTCTGCCGGTCCCTGAGGACATGATGTATGGGAAACTTCACCGTGTGTGGTTACTTCTCACAAGAATGAGGTATGAAGACGACAAGGGGCACTAGCGAATTGCAAAATAGCCAAGTCATAGGATGCATGCAACCTAAACTAGCAGTTTGAACTTTCCTTACTTATCAGTGATGTCCCAGGCCTACTGACATGTAGGTTATTAGTAGAAACTAGAAAATGTGTCTTTCACTCCCTCAGGTAATCAAAGTGACATGGAGATTTAAAGTTATATGGACCAAACCAATCATTTAAAACATATTGGGAAATGGTGGAAGCGCCCAGAAATCCAATACAAAGAGACAAAGGTCATTTACTGAGGCCAAAGATCTTATTTTTAGGGCAATACAACTGAGACTCATTAAAAGACATTTGGAAAATAAGTTTAGAGCCTTTGATGTTTTGTGATATTTTGTAGATTTGTGAGGGAAATTATGATAAAATTATCCACTATTAGTACAGTAATCTAGCAGCAAAATAATACAAAGGGGGGAAGAAATAAAACAAGACAAAACAAATAAGGATTTTTTATAGGGAGACAGATATGGTTTTTAGAGAGGCATATGAAAGTTGGAAAAACATTGAGTGGGCAAAATGAATCGGAATGGGAATCTTATTAGAAGACAGAAAGGCTAGTTAGCAGAAATAACATGAATTAAAGTACTATATTTAAGAAAGAGTACACCAGATGAGGTCTTGGGGAGAGACTGTCAAAACTGTGATGAGATGCTGACAGACTGTAAATGTTGATATTCTTTCGACTTTCAGAAGTGAGGAGCGCTACACACAGAGTGAGTTTAACGATAAAGTAATAAGATCTCAGCAAAGGTTGAACTGAGCAAGCAGCACTTTATGATAGTGACAACACATGGAGAAAAGCAGAAAGAGAACACACTGGACTTCGGTACAAAGTAATTGGAAACTGAGCATCATGGGGTAGAGTTAGCGCCTCCTTCAGGTAAAGTCTGGGAAGGAGTCCAGGGAGGTTAGCTCCAGGAAAGGGATGAGGTCATGAGAGGAAGAACTGGAATTTTCTAGAGAAAGGTTTAAGCTGAGACTGGCATGCTCAAGAACTTCTGTAGACCAGTGGATTTTCGTACAGGTCTGTGTCAGTGCCAGTATATTCAATGGTGCATCTCCGAAAAAGCCCTCACCTCTTTTAACAGGGGCATGACTGCCTGGAGGAATCTAGAACTGAACAACAGAACCTACTCTCCCTGAAGACTTATGAGGGCCTGGACCAGTGGCTGAGGCTGCCCTGAGGACAAGGATGGGTAAAACCAGGAGTCAATCAGTTTAAGAATTGGCTGTCAGATTGAGGCAAAAAAAAAAAAAATCCAAGTGAGACTTCAGGATGCTGCAGGAAGCATGGCGATATGCTAATCATGATCTGGCAAATGGATGGGAAGAAAATTAAGACAGAAGGGGTTGACAGAGGAGGAGGTTCAGGGAAGTAAGAGACTGAATAAACAAATGGACAATGACCAAATCATATATGAAGGCTGCACAATCTGTAGGCTCCTGCCCAGGAAACTAACTCCTTTTCTGCAATAACCAGTCCAGGAAGCCAGTCTGCTATAAGTTAGACTTGTAGGAAGTCAGATTGCTATCTCTAGTAACAATCCAGGAAGCTAAACAATAATTTCTGTAACAACTGGCCCCAAATGGCCAGGACTTGACTAATGACCAACAGCTTCCTTAATTTTTGTTCCTACTTCTAATTCAGGATCAACCAGAAAAAGTCAAGTATGACCCTCTAACCAATTACATAGGATGTCACTTCCAGTTATCCCACCTACAGCCTACCCAAGCCAATAGCCTCTAATCAGAGCACACCTAGAGCCTTCTTTCTTCCACTATGAAGTTTTCCCATTTCTCTGCCTGCCTTTGAGTCTCTGCAAAACACAATTGATGGTGGGTGACTCCCTTGCTGCAGCAAGCTCTAACTAAATAGCCTCTGCTCTCATGTGATTTGTCTTTGTATATTTCCATAGAACCAAAGACTAAAGTCAGGATAGATTCAGGATAAGTGAAGAAGTGAGAGGAAAAGGAAGTAGGTTGTGAATAGAGAAGAGGAATTTCTAGACTCTTTGGAGGAACAAGGAGATAATTAACATTTGCATATTATTTTTAATGAGTTTCCTGATGCTTTGCCATGGGTTTATACAAGTTACCGAATCCTCATAAACTTTGTGAGACAGATTTTTTAAATCTATCATTTTTAAGGAAAATGAAATTAAAAGAGCTTTCATAACCCATTAAGGGTGAAGAGGTGTCCCACGCCGAATTTATTCTTTTCACTATGTCAGGTCACTCTCCCGGACCCTCTCTGACATCCCCATTTTATTATTTCGTTTTCACACTGCTGACCAAGACATACCTGAAACTGGGGGAAAAAAAAGGGTTTAATTGGACTTACAGTTCCACTGGGCTGAGGAGGCCTCAGAACCATGGCAGGAGGTGAAAAGTTGCAGTGGCAAGAGAAAATTAGAGAGAAGTAAAAGCAGAAACTCCTGATAAATCCATCAGATCTCGTGAGACTTATTCCCTAACAGAATAGCACGGGAAAGATGGCCCCATGATTCAGTGACCTCCTTCCGGGTCCTTCCCACAACATGTGGGGATTCTGGGAGATATAATACAAGTTGAGGTCTGAATGGCGCACAGCCAAACCATATCACCCATTGTAGTTATGACCACCGTAAATTGCCGCAACAGTCTCATGACTCTACTGTAACTCCTTGTGCAGTCTCTTGGTGCTCTGCTGATCGGAGATGAATGAAATAATTCAATTCATATCTTCCCCAAGCTTACAGTTAGTAAGTAGTAGAAGCAAGATTTGAATTCAGATCTTCCTAATTTCAAAGTCCATGGTTGTTAACTGTGTTAGGCTAGCTTGGAAGTGGAGTTGCTTGCTGGCAGGTAGGTGTGAGGATGAAGTGGGCATTAAATGTATTGACTTGAAATGCTTAAAAAAATGGCAAGGCTCGAGTCTTGGGAAGTAGATTCTTAAGTTGCTAAAAACATTGGCAAGGGATGAGATCGATGGGTGGAGGTCTGTTAGCCAGGCACGAAAGGCTTACTCCCCAGGAAATCATTGAGGAACTCCAGAAACATTGCATCCACCTGGAGTACCCTCTGTTGGCAGAATATGACTTCCAGAAGAATTCTGTCAACCCTGATGTCAACACTGACCTAAAGCCCACAGCTGTCCTCAGACCCTATCAGGAGAAGAGCTTGTGGAAGATTGAATCAAATTCAGATGAGAATAATCCAGAAAAAGTGGTGAAACAACAGGTTGGAAACTGGATTGGGGTATAAGGAGATGCAGTAACCCTACCTCCTCATCCTGTGCATTGGAGAGAGGAGCCAAGGCAGAAACTTCCTGGGGATGAAGTTAGGGGAAGCAAGATACCAGTTCTAGGGCAGACATACCAGAAGCGCATGTTGTAATATCTGAGAACGCAGAGCAGAAACCCAGGGCACAGGGCAAGAAGCTGCAGAGGAAAGACCTAGAGGGGACGTATGTTTTGGAAAAGATCCCTCTCTCTCTCTCTCTCTATATATATAGATAGATAGATAGATAGATAGATAGATAGATAGATAGATATAGATATAGATATCTATATATCTATATATAGAGGTACATAGATATATCTATATAGAGAGATATCTATATATATAGATATCTATATAGAGAGAGATACACATACACACACATCTATATATATAGATATCTATATATAGAGAGATACACATACACACACATATCTATATATATAGATATCTCTATATAGAGAGATACACATACACACACATATCTATATATACAGATATCTATATATAGATATATATAGAGATACACATACACACACACATATATACACATATATGTACACATATATACAATCATATATCGTATACAATATCACATATATATATATGATATATGTTATCTAGTAACCCGGGTAGTGAGTTCAACCACCCACAGGAAAAGAGAATGCATAGTAGCTAGAAAAATATTTTCTAGATGGTGGGAGAAGTAGTATTAAGTCATTAGAATTTAGTCACTGATTGGAAGAAGAAATAGCCAGACCCCAACTCCAGTTACATGAGTTAAAAATAAAAATCAAAGCAAATTTTAGCTTCCTCCAAGTTAAAAAAAAATGACTGCTGTTGAAAATTACCAATACCTGGTAATGTGCATTGAAATGATCAGGCATTTTGTTTTAAGGAAGCTGCTATGGTTTGATCTCCATGAAATTGCTTTCTAGGTGATTGGGTTTGCATTTAAAATACACAGCACTCTTTGCTTTAAGGTGAGGAGAGAGAGAAGCAGTGTGTTCTCACTCAATAAATATGAGTCATGGTCCCCTTGTCTATGTATATTTGACATGCAACAGCATTAGCAAAAGATGACAGTAATCTACTGTTCTTCTGTTGCTTTCGTTACAGTAATCACGAAACAATTTTTCACCTAAATCCAGTCTGGAAAGTAAATATATTTATGAAATACCTTTATTATTTCCAGCTTTTAAGTTCAGGGGTACATGTGCAAGATGTGCAGGTTTGTTACCTAGGGAAGTGTGGGTGATGGTTTGCTGCACAGATCATCCCATCACCCAGATATTAAGCCCAGCATCCATTAACTATTCTTCCTGACGCTCTCCCTCCTCCCATCCCTGACCCTCCAACAGGCTCTGGGGTGTGTTGTTCCCCACCATGTGTCCATGTGTTCTCATCATTTAGCTCCCACTTATAAGTCAGAACATGCAGTATTTGGTTTTCTCTTCCTGCATTAGCTTGCTAAGGATAATGGCTTCCAAAGCCATGCATGTCCCTACAAAGGACATGATCTTGTTCCTTTTATGGCTACTTAATATTATGGAATACCTTTCTAACATGAAGGAAGAAAATCTAAAATGTGTATTGATTCCTTTCTTGTATGCTCTGTTCTGTATATAATGCCTGTTGCCTAGTAACTAGACTATAAGGTACCACAGGTTTAAAAAAAAAAAAAAAGCCAATTGTCTTTTCAGAACATTTCCTGCACCAGAACATTCAACCTCAAAGCAAAATATCCAGGATAAAACTCACATACAGATTATAAGGTTGTTGTTTATTTTAAGTTAGGAAAGTGGCGGGGGGTCTTAGGCTAATGCTTTCCATAGGGGAAATATAACAATTTAAATTTATGATAAGCTCTAATTCATAATTACTGCTGTAATTTAGTGGCCTCACTTCAGCTTTGCAGCAATATGTATATAAAAATAGACCTCTTGTTTATCTGCCTGTTTTTGGTACTTTTCTTCACCCTCCCCGAACCTGAAAAAACAGTAGCAGCTCAGGGAAGAGTTTGATGAGATTTCTGGGGTTGAGATTATGCTGCGATGTCTCTGCTGGTTAGCAATGGCCCTCAGGAAATGCTACTTAATGTAACTGAAGAGACATAATGCATACATAAAAGAGTAAAGCTATGGTAGTTTCTAGATTAAAAACAAACTGTGTGCTAAATTGGAACAGGTTGAGGAGCCCTGTGTCTTCTCATAGACACACTTACTTCTTCAATCTCTAACTTTAAGTTAGAATTTTCCCTGAGACGTGTATTTTTTAACTGGCATTTGATGGAACAACTAGCACAGCGTTCTTTGTCCACTGGGCCACTCATTTTTACAAGCTCATCACAGAACACTCAAAACAAACCCCATAAACAGTGGTCTCCAGAAATGCAGACTGTTACAAAAATTTTTTGTTGCCCACCAGCCTGTAGAGAATATGACCAGACTGTAAAGTGAATTCAATGATTACTCATTACTTGCCCTAAAAGTAAGAGCACCAGTGGACAGACTCACGCCTCAGCTTAAGCCAAGGGGAGCCTGGATGACTAACATGTGTTTATGTATTTTCTTCTCCATTATTCAAGGCCCTCTTTGGATTTCTTGCCCACCCCCTAAAAGAGAATTTTTGTTTGTTACCTCTTACCGACATTTATTTTGGCAATTTTTTTCCGAGAGTCCATCCTCATCCTCTCCCATGATGTCCACGGCTGAAAAGATCAGTGCAACGAGAATGGCAAAGCAGCACACCAGGGCAAAGATCACGATGCACTTCTGCTGGGACTGAAAGACGAAACAAAGACAAAGAGAAGTAAGTGGTGCTGCTTTTTCTTGGGAAACTCAAGATGTGCCAACTTCTCAACATTCCATGAAAAATGGGTGGGGATATGATTATCACTGCCAGAGAAGGGAAAGCTATTCTCTAGTGAACAGGCCCAAGATCTTTGTGCTTATTCCTCAACACAGCCTTCAAACCCCACTTCAAGTGCTAGACCCTGTTAAATAATTCAAGTGTAGTATCCAGGCTTCTGAATGAGTTTGCTCTTCTTCTTCCTACTCAAAAGCAGTCCAGAAAAGATCACTATGATATCTACTGTTTCAAATTAAAAATGAAACACATATGCTGGCATCATGCTGTCAATAAAAACAGTCAAATTCTGTAAAATATTTGAAGATATTTATTCTGAGTCAAATGTGACTGACCGATGGCCCATGACAGAACCTTCAGGAGATCCTGAGACCGTGTACCCAAGGTCGTGGGCCATAACTTAGTTTTATACATTTTAGGGAGACATAAAACATCAATCAATACATGTAAAATGTATATTGGTTCAGTCCAGAAAGGCAGGACAGCTGGAAGAGGGGGCTTCCAGGTCATAGGCAGAGTCAAAGATTTTCTGATTGGCAATTGGTTGAAAGAGTTATTATCAATAGCAAGGAATGTCTGAGTTACTATAAGGGGTTGTAGAGACCAAGGATTTATGCAGATGAAGCTTCCGGGTAGCAGGCTTCAGAGAGAATAGACTATAAATGTTTCTTAACAGACTTAGAGTCTGTTCTATCAGCAATTCCAAAAGGGAGGAGGGCACAGATGAGGCATGTCCAGCTCCCACTTCTCATCATGGCCTGAACTCATTTTTCAGGTTAACTTTGGAATGCGCTTGGCTGAGAAGAGGGTTCCATTCAGATGGATGGGGGGGTTTGAATTTTATTTTTGGTTTACAATGTGTTATTTAACTGACATTGTTTTCTTTAAAACTCTGAACGCAGACATAACTCTTGATATGATTTTCACTTAGAAATACAAGCTGAATGTCTAGGTGGTTAAAGTCACTCACACACATATCATTAGGCCCAAGTATTGTAATTTGAGCTATTTCTCTCTCTACGGGCTCATGGCTAAAAGTGGCCGAAGACATGGCCATGAAAACTGGGCAGGAGCTGTGACCACTGCAACAAATTATTTTGCCTGCTTTGCCTCTGCTACAGTCTGAATATTTGTGCACATCCAAAATTCGTATGTTGAAACCTTAACCTCCAAGGTGATGATATTAGGAGATGGGGATTTTGGGGAGGAGATTAGGTCATGAAGGCAGAGTTCTGCCCTCATGAATGAGTCTCAGAGATGGGAATGGTGGCATGCACTTATAGTCCCAGATAGTAAGGAGGCTGGGAGGATTGCTTGATTCCAGGGTTTTGAGGCTGCAGTGTACTATGACCGTGCCTGTGAACAGCCACCACACTCCAGTGTGGGCATAATAGTGAGAATTTGTCTCTAAAAGGAAAAAAAAAGTCCTTAAAGAGCTCCCTTGCCCCTTCTATCATGTGGGGATACAGCAAGATGGCACCATAGATGAAAAAGGATACGGGCCCTCACCACATGCCAAATCTACCAGCATCTTGATCTTGGATTTTCCAGCCTCCAAAACTGTGAGAAACAAATTTCTGTTGTGTATAAGCTACCCAGTTTATGATATTTTGTTACAGCAGCCCCAAAAAGACCAAGATAAATTCGATAAATTCTGGATGGAGAAAGGAGGAAAAGCAATTTTGAAAGTCTATGCGCAGCTTTTAAGGGTTATTTACAGAGGTGAAGGGGTCGTCTTTCATCAGGCAGCCAGGCGCACATCACTCTGTTAGTGATAAATATTTGTACACACACACACACACACACGCACACACACACAGTTCAGAGCCTTTCTGAAACCAGCTGACCTTGCATCCTCTTACCACCCTGCTTCACTTCATCACTCAAGCCACATGATTTCCTAAGAATCCAAGGAACCTCCCAAACTCAGAGTCCAGGTCACCTAGAGCTATCCTTAAATGACAGATTGTAGTTAGAAATAGATGTAGTCAAGTCAAAGGAATTAATGGTGTTTCTGTGACCAGGCACTATCAGCCCACACGAGTGCTTCATTTTTGTTTTAAATCCTCCTTCAGGCCTCATCTCCTATTGTAACCTCAATCCAAGTCCGTTCCTGCCTGTCATGTTTTCTTACGCCTCACTCAAACATGAAGTGATGAAAGCCAAAGAAAGATACAATCATTATTCTTTTACCCTAGACCCTGCTTATCTGTAAGACATGGATTCTGTTTTATTCTTTTCTTTTTTTTTTTCTTTTTTTTTTTTTTTTGCCTTTTGAGATGGCGTTTCACTGTTGTTGCCCAGGCTGGAGTGCAATGGCACGATCTCGGCTCACCGCAACCTCCACCTCCCAGGCTCAAGTGATCTCCTGCCTCAGCCTCCCGAGTAGCTGGGATTACGGGCATGCACCACTACGTGCAGCTAATTTTGTATTTTTAGTAGAGACGGGGTTTCTCCATGTTGGTAGGCTGGTCTTGAACTCCCAACTTCAGATGATCAGCCCACTTCAGTCTCCCAAAGTGCTGGGATTACAGGCATGAGCCACCGTGCCCGGCACTGTTTTATTCTTTCTATCCTCAAGCCAACAGCACAACCCTAACAAATAGAAGGTGTTCAAGAAATAATTATTGTATAAATAGTGAATGAACGAAATGAAAATTACAATGGCATATAGTATGGTTTGACTGTGTCCACACCCAAATCTCATCTTGAATTGCAGTTCCCATAATCCCCATGTGTCATGGGAGGGACCAGGCAGGAGGTGACTGAATCTGGGGGCAGGTTTTTCTCATGCGGTTCTTGTGACAGTGAATAATCTCACGAGATCTGATGGTTTTTATGAAGGGCAGTCCTCCTGCACACGATCTCTTGCCTGTCCCATGTAAGAGGTGCCTTTGCTCCTCCTTCACTTTCCACCTTGATTGTGAGGTCTCCTCAGTCATGTGGAACTGTGAGTGCATTAAACCTCTTTCCTTTATAAATTACCCAGGCTTGGGTGTGTCTTTATTAGCAGCATGAGAACGGACTAATACAGCATACTTCTGAGAATGCAGAGACACATAAAATGGTTCTCTCAAAACTCATTTGTGACCTTTTTGAAAACTGGTTTGAGTCCATATTTTGGTGATTATAAATTTTGTATTTCATCCTTTTTTACTTTCTGCTGGTGCTACAGGCAAATTCATGGGCCACATTTAGCAACTATATAAAACTTGCAGAAGAGATGTGTATTCATCTTGCCATTTTATTTTTCATCCATCCCTTATTCCTCGTCGATTTTGTTTAAAGTTTATATTTTGACAAATTATAGTTTTAAAAGGTACAAAGTGATATTTTAAAAATATAGGTAGAATCATAAATTAAGCTATAAAACTGTCCATTGCCTTAAATATTTGACATTTTTGTGATGAGAACATTGGAGATATACTCTCTTAATGATATAATGTACAGTACTCAAGTATTATCTATATTCACCATGCTATGCAACAGATCTCAAAAAGAAACCGACTTATTCCTCCAATCTTAGGCTTTGTACCCCTTTGCTTATCATCTCCTCATCCCCTCTACCCACCAGCCTCTGGTAACCACCATTCTACTCTCTACTTCTATGACTTCAATTGTTTTATATTCCGTGTATAAGTGAGAACATGTGGTATCTGCCTTTTTATGTTTGGCTTATCACTTAGCATGTGTTCTCCAGTTCTATCCATGTTGGCGCAAATGACAAACTTTCTTTTTTCAGGTTGAATACTATTTCGTTGTAAATACATTCCACATTTTCAAAACACCATTCATCTGTTGATGGGCACTTAGGTTAATCCCACAGCTTGGCTATTATGAATAGTGTTGCAATAAACACGGGAGTGCAGACGTCTCTTCAATATACTGATTTAAAATCTTTGGGTAAATACCCAAAGGTAGAATTGCTAGATCATATGGAAAATCTAGTTTTAGTTTTTTGAGGAATCTCCATACAGTTTTCTATAATGGATACACTAATTGACATTTCTTCCAATAGTGCGTAAGTTCCCGTTCCTCCAGTCCTTGCCAATGCTAGTCTTTTGTCCTTTTCATGATAGCCATTCTAACACATGAAAGGTAACGTCTCATTGTGGTTTTAATTGGCATCTCCCTAATGATTAGTGATACCGAACTTTTTTTACGTATCTGTTACCCATTTGTATGTCTTTTCTAAAGAAATATCTATGAAAGTCCTTTACTTCTTTCTTACTCAGATTACTTGTTTTTCTTCCTATAGAGTTGAGTTTCTTATATAGTTGATTAGTTTTCTATCAGATGTATGGCTTGCAAATATTTTCTCCTAATCCCTAGGTTGTATCTTCACTCTGTTAGTTCCTTTGTTTTAAAGAAGATTTTTATTTGAATGTAATCCCATTTGTTTATTTTTGCCTTTGTTGCCTGTGCTTTTGAGGTGAAATCTAAAAAAGTTATCATCCAGGCCAATGTCATGTAGCTCTTCCCCTGTTTTAGTAGTTTCACACTTTCAGGTTTTATGTTTCTTTCATCCATTTTGAGTTGATTTTTGTATATAGTGTGAGATAAGGTCCAGTTTCTTTCTTTTGCATATGAATATCCAGTTTTCCCAATACCATTTATTAAAGACAGTGCTCTTTTTCCATTGTGTATTCTTAGTACCTTTGTCAAAAATAAATTGGCCACAGATGTGTGGTCAATTTGAGTGTTTTTTTTAAAATCATGAAAGGATGTTAAATTTTGTGAAGTGTTTTTTCTGCATGTAATGTGATGATGATGACTTCTTATTTTTTGTCTATGTGGAGTATCACATTTAATAATTTCTCAATGTGGATATATCCTTGTATACCAGGGATAGATCCTATTTGATCATGGTAAATGATCCTTTTCATGTGTTGTTGAATTTTGTGAGTAGTTTTTTGAGAATATTTGCATCTATATTTATCAAGGATATTGGTCTGTAGTTTTCTTTACTTGTGATGTTCTTGTCTGGCTTTGGTAGAGGGGGTAACGCTGACTTTGTAGAAAGACTTTGTAAGTATTCTTTCCTCTTTGATTTTTTAGAAAAGTCAGTGGGGAATTGGTAATAGTTCTTTAAACGTTTGGCAGCATTCAGCAGTGAAGCCATCAGACATTGGGCTTTTCTTGATGAGAGATTTTTTATTACTGATTCAATCTACTCACTTGTTATTGATCTGCTCAGATTTTGTATTTCTTTGTCATTCAGTCTTGATAGGTTATATGTGTCTAGAAATTTATTTCTATTTCTTCTAGAGCATCCGATTTGTTGGCATATAATAGTTCATAATAGTTTCTTATGATTGTGTTTCTGTGGTATCAGTTGTAATGTCTCCACTTTTATTTTTGAATTTATTTATTTGAGTCTTTTCTCTCTTTTATTCTCTTTTTTCTTAGTCTAGCTTAAGGTCTGTCAAATTTGTTTAACTTTTCAAATAACTACTCTTAGTTTTATAGTTTTATTGATCTTTTTTTAATCAGTTTTCTAGTTTCTAGTTTCTATTTCATTTATTTCTGTGATAATTCTTATTATTTATTTTCTTTTGCTAACATTGGGCTTAGTTTGTTCTTTTTATGTTTTCTTAAGGTGTAACATTATTTGAAATATTTTTTCTTTTTGATATGGGCATTTATTGCTACAGACTCACCTCTTAGAACTTCTTTTGCTGCATTTCTAACTTTTGGTATGTTGTGTTTCCATTTTCATTTGTCTCAAGATTTTATTAATTTCCCTTTTATTTTGTTCATTGATTGATTGGATATTCAGGAGCATGTTGTTTAATTTCAGTGAGTTTTCTGAAATTCTTACTGTTAACCGATTTTTAGTCTTAACCCATTGTGATCAGAAAAATACTAGATATGATTTCAATCTTCTTAAATTTGCTTAGACTTGCCTTGTGACCTAATATATGGTTTATTCTGGAAAATGTTCTGTGTGCTCTTGACAAGAATGTGTATTTGGCTGTTGTTGGTTTGGAATGTTTTGTACATGTCTGCTAGGTCCATTTAGCCTGAAATAAGTCCAATATATTCTTATTGATTTTATGTCTATCCAATATTGAAAGTGGTGTATTAAAATCCTCTACTTTTATTGAATTGAAATATGCCTTTCCCTTCAGATACTTTAATATTTCCTTTATAGATTCAGGTGCTACACTGTTAGGTGCATATATACTTATAATTGTTATATCCTATTGATAAATTGACCCCTTTATCATTATATAATGCCCTTCTTTTGTCTTTTTTTAAATACTTTTTGACTTGAAGTCTATTTTGTCTAGTGTAGCTATCACTACCCTTGTTCTCATTTGGTTTCCTTTTGTGTGGAATATCTTTTTCCATCCTTTAATGTTCAATTGATGTGTTCCTTGAAAAGTGAAGTGTGTAGCTAAAGTTAAGTGGATTGTGATGAATGGACCAAATGCTATGCTCAGTATATTATATTCGATTGTGGCAAAACAAATACCTGCTTATTGTCAAAATTTGCTGCAGTGATTGTCTTTCTCGCTATGTGAGGTCTAGGGGATAGGCTTTGGGGCTGTGTGAAACATTAAGCTTCAGTTTATGGCAGATCTAGTGTCTACTTGTTGCGGAAACTCACTGCCAGTGGGTGGGGAAAGGGTTTTCTCATTCCCTGAGCAGCTCCTAGGGGTAGGGTCAAAGGCTGGACATAGAGGCTGGCTATCCACGGATTCAAGCCTAGTAGTCCCTCCCACCTCTTCTGGGAGTGACCGGCTTGACTTTGCAGGTAACCTATGCTATTACCTGATATGTCTGATCAAGCACTGCTGGCAGGTACACTGAGCTTTCATCAAGATCTACCCACTGGTCTCCATGGGCTCTGCTTTCTTGCTTTGTTTCAGCCTGACCCCAGGTGATCTGGCTGTGCCATACCCTCCTGTTTCCTATTCCCTGTGAAGTGCGAGTGGAGTAGGCTTCCTGGGATGTATCAGAGAAGTCAGATGTCTACCTCCTCACATCTCTTTTCCGACTATAGAAAGCATGAGCACTGGGGAATCCTGTGTGGTGCTGTGCCAACTTGGGGAAGAGGGAAGGATGGCATGGTCAAAGCAAGACTGTTTCTTTTAGCTTTCAATGGGGAAATTTAGTTCCATGGAAATGAAGAAAAGCATTGACTCAGGTTTATTCCTACATTGTAGAGTTTCACCAACATATTTTTGTCTGTGGATAGTTACTAGTTGATCTTTCTGTTGGAGGGAATGAAGACGGGGGCCAACTTGCCATTGTCACTTCACTAATTTTACTTTCAAGAAACGCACAGTGGACTGTTTGAGGGCTCAGGCTGCAAAATAAGATTGCTTGAATTCTGCCATTTATTGGATGTATGCTCTTAGCAAGTTATTTAGCCATATGCTTCAGGTTTCTTGCCTGTAAAATGGGGATGTTAATAACAGCTTCATAGACTTATTATTAATAAAGTTAAATGAGATACTATATATAAAAGTACTTAAAACAATACATAGAAGATAGATAGCAGTAAGTGAGTCTTTGCTATTGTTAGTATATTGTTGCATTTTTAACACTTGTATTTACATGCCTCAAATATTTTTGGAGAAACAAGGCAAATATATAAACATTCAACAAAAACTGTAACAGAGAGGCAGAGAGACAGAAATAGGAAGAAATAAGACAAAGAGAGAAGGCAAATGTTAGATGGAAATTTTCTAGAATAAAATTTTTGAGGAATTGTTCTAGCTCAGTCTCTTAACGCAAAACCCTAAAGCAATGTTTCCCAAATTTAAGCATGGATCAAAATCACTTGTACAAACATACATTGCTGGGCCCCAAGGATGTACTTGTAACAAGTTTTCAAGAGATGTTCCTGCTGCTGATCCCTGGGCCACACTTTTGAACCTGGGCCCTAAAGTATCAACTAAAATAAATCCTGCTTAGTACATGTTCATCCTTCAAATTTACCTGCCTTTAGTAGTTCATTTTCAAACATTAAAAGGATCATGATAAATATAATCTAATGAAAAACATATAAATTTTGTAATTTATTTTCTTTGTGGTGGCTTTAAAAATAATTTTAAGTAATATTTTTAAATTTCAAAAATGTTTTCTCCTGGCTGTCAGTTTTTATTTATTTTAATGATATTATTTCTAAAATCAGAAAATGTTTGCTTTTAACTATGTTGAAAAAAAGCCTCAAAATGTAAAAAGAAAATCACTCATAATCCTACTGAGACCTAACTGCCATTTATATTTCATTCTTGTTCTTTCCTATATTCCACCTGCCTATCTAATAATCTGATAAATTCGTATCATGCTGTAATTAAGGTTTATATTCTGGTTTTTGCACTCGATGGTATGTTAGTGTCCTTAAATGTTCTTTCATAGCATAGTTCTAAATTTTTGCATAATATTCTAATACGTGGACATATCATCGTCTCCTTTACCCTAAAAAACTTTCAAGAAGCCACTCATTTTACAACAGAAAAAAGTGATTAAACTTTTTTTCATTTTATCCAGTTTCCCTAGACATTATAAATGGAAACCATCAAAAAGAAGCTTTTAGCAAGGTTTAAAGTAATGTAATAATATTCACATTAATCTAGTCCAGAAGATACTCTAACCCAGGAAAATATAGTTAGTTATCTCAATAACAATTCTGAAGAGAGCAGCTTAAAAATGCCATACCAGGTAAATAATGAGCATTCAATGAATGAATCCTAACAAATACAATATCATTGATTTGTTTCTCATTATTCTGAATGCTATAATAAATGGCAATAGATAAGTAAGAACTCTAGCTACTTTGTATGCTCTTGGAAGTACTTTGATAACTCTCACAAATTTATTTTAACTTCTATTAGTTTAATTTTATATTAAATTCCATTAAAAGAAATTTATTTTAACTTCTATTAGTTTAATTTTATATTACTAAATTCCATAAATTTATTTTAACTTCTCACAAATTTATTTTAACTTCTGTTAGTTTAATTTTGTATTATTAAATTCCATTAAAAGAAGCAGTTAGCTAGTTGTTTCCATTTTCATTTGCCAAAGAAGACAAATTCAGACTCTGATATTCATTTTTAAATATCTCCTCGGAACAATGTCCTATAACAATATAAGGTCATGCCACTACTTTCCTTAGTCTCATTTAATTTCCACCTCATCAAAAGTGAAAGCTTAT
Organism: Macaca nemestrina; assembly: GCF_043159975.1. Lineage (NCBI taxonomy): Eukaryota > Metazoa > Chordata > Mammalia > Primates > Cercopithecidae > Macaca > Macaca nemestrina. The sequence continues at coordinate 6,812,732 of NC_092125.1, read as the reverse complement.
GTTCAAATGATAGAATAAGAGCCGCATAAATGATATCAAACTCCAGGGAACTAAGAGACATTAATTTTCAAATCCTTAACAGGCAATTCCAGAAATCAATTTGAACTACCCTTTTCTGTTTTTATTGAATTTAATCAAGGGAAGCAAGTTTTAAGGAGAATCCATAAACATGTTTATAATCTAAACTTCACAAGACAAAATTTAAAATGTTATTATATAGCATCAGCCAATCTGTACTTTCACAGCAGTTAACATGCATATGAAAAGAATTGCTTTCTTGGTCAAGAAGTAAATATTAAAAAATGCTAACATTCAAAATATTTGAATGTCATATCCTTAACAAATATGTTTTAACTCAAATACAGAAATAGAGATATATTATCTCTAATTAGAAAAAGTGTTAAACTTGAAATTTTCAAGCTGGGCTTTTATATCATTGAACAAGCTCTTAAAAGGAATTTGCACCTAGGCCGGGTGCAGTGGCTCATGCCTGTAGTCCTAGCACTTTGGGAGGCCAAGGTGGGAGAATTGCTTGAGGCCCAGAGTTCAAGGCTACTATGGTCAACATACTGAAACCTCATCTCAATTTTATTTTTTATAAAAACATTTTAAACAGGAGAAAAAAAGGAATTTACCTTTAGGAACCTATGACCCTAGAGGTAAAAAATGTAAATGTGCAAAAGTTATCTAAAAATTAAAATTATTCACATTATTTTTCATGTATTTACCATGACAATTTTTTAAAACAAAGTCATGGTCAAGTCTTAAAAATAATACTTTTTATGTGTACAGTTCTTAAAATCTACAAAGTTGAAAGTTCTAGTAGAATTATTCCCTACACGAAAAATATGCAAACTGGGACTCAAAGACATTTGGCTATTAAGCTGTCCAAGGTGAACCAAACAGTAGGAGACAGTCTGGGTATTTAATTTAGGTCTAGAAATCCAAAATCTCTTTGTCTGTTTTATAGATGCAGACTTTTCCCTTTTTCATTTCTTTTTGATTTCTTCATTTTCTAACTTAATTTGCACTATAGTTATTGTTATTATTATCAGTTTTTGTTAACTTTCCATGGTGGTCCATTAGTATAGAAACTAAGGTTGAACATTGCCTTCGTCTGTAGAGATATGGTATTCCTGGCCCTGTAGGCCTTTCCTATGATTCTAGATGCGCTGTTATCTTGAGCCCCTAGTGATGTTCCCAAAGGAAGCAGGTCACCCAGTAGATCCAGAGTAATCTCATCTGGTGACTTATCAAATTTCTGGATAATGACTACACTCTGGAATCACATCAGAAAGTCTAGACTACAAATGGCTTAGGGGCATTTCTCTAAAATCCTTATAACAGAGTTAGCACTTCACTTCCTACATATATTTCCATGTTCCTTAGGGCTCTGTCTTAGGATTTTCTCTTCTTACTCTGTATCCCTTTTCTGAGGTACTTTAATTTACTCCCAAGGCATCCCTCGCTGTACATACCAGTAACCTGCAAATGTACATCCAGCCCAGAGCATCCTGCTGAGGACAGACCCACACTGAGTGAGCTTCCTTGCCATGGCACAGAAAAGCAGGACCTCGAAACAGTCCATCAAAACCCCCAAGTTGAGGAGAAAGAGTTGGGATTTTAGAAAGGCTAGAGTTGACAGGGCAGAATACCAGAGAGAGAAAAATCCTCATGGAAAAGCAGTGAAGATCTTCAGGTCTCCTTGAGTCTTTAGCTGAGTGCTGATTGGCACACAGCTGTGAGGAGCTACCTGTCACCTGGGACACACCTGCCTGGAAGGAGCAGGTGGAATAATCGCCAACCCATGCACAAGGCCATAAAGAGTTGGCGTTCCACTCAGAGCGGACACATATCTTGTAATACATTAGAAGTAGAGTAATTAGAAAGGTATTGTCTGGAAAGTAAAACAGAAAACAATTAGCCCTAGACTCATGGCTGCTTTGGTCTCTCCTTAAAGAAAAAAAAAAATCATAAAAAGCAAGCCTCAAATTTGGGCATGGTAGCCTGCGAACAGCCACTGCACTCCAGCTTGGGCAACATGGTGAGGCCCTGTCTCTTTAAAAAAAAAAAAAGCCTCAAAAAACCCAAACTGTTCACCAGTGAGTAGTAACTATACCTCATAACAAAACTAAAGAATATTTTTAAAAATATGATAATATCCAGCACAGAATAAAATCAAATTCACAGCCTCTGGCATCTAGTAATTTCTAGCAGACATGCCAAGAAACAGGAAACTATGATCCACAGTGAGAAAAATAATTAAGCAATTGAAGTCAACTCAGAAATGACACAGATTAGTAGACACAGATATTAAATACTGTAACTATACTGTAACTATATTCTATATGTTTGAGAAGCTAAGTATGCTACAGAGAGACTTTAAAGGATATAAAAAAAGATACACATTTAAACTCTAGAAATGATAAATACACTGAATGGGATTAATAGCAAATTAGACACAACATATGAAAAGATTAATGAACTCCACGAAAAGACAAATAAAAAACAGTTGATTGAACAGAGTATCAGCGACGACACAAAAAATCTAATATATATGTTCTTGCAGCCTCTGAAGGAGAGGAAGAGACAGAAAAAATATTTGAAAAATATGATGGCCAAAAGTATCAAAATTTGAGAAAGATGTAATAAAGTAATTTTACAATGGTAAAGGGGTAAATTCATCAAAAGGACAGAACAGAACTAAACTTTTATGCACCTAATAAGAGAGCTTCAAAATACCTAAAGCAAAAGCTAACAGAACTTGAAGATAAATTTAAAAGTCTTCAATTATTTAGTGACTTTGAAACCCCTTTCTCATTAGTGGATAGAACAAGTAAATAACATTTCAATATGTACATAGAAGAAATAGAAAATACTATCAACCAGCTTCACTGAACTGATATTTATGGAGCACTCCACTAAGTAAATAGCAGAATTCCTTTATTTAAGAGCACATAGAACATTTACCAAAATGGATCTTATTCTAGGCTGTAAAACAAGTCTCAATCAAGTTAAAACAATTTTAGAAAGCCAGGAGCAGTGGCTCACATCTGTAATCCCAGCACTTTGGGATGCCTAGGTGGGCAGATCACTTGAGGCCAGGAGTTTGAGAACAGCCTGGCCAACATGGTAAAGCCCCATCTCTACTAAAAATACAAAATTAGCTGAGCATGGTGGCATGCACCTGTAATCCCAATCACTTGGGAGGTTGAGGCATGAGAATCGCTTAAACCCAGGAGGCGGAGGTTGCAGTGAGCCAAGATCGTGCCACTGCACTGCAGCCTGGTGGACAGAGCAAGACTCTTTCTCAAAAAAGAAAAGAAAGAAAAAAGAAGAGAGAAGAGAAAGGCTTTAAATGATAAATGTATACTTTAAAAATGTAAAAAGGAAAAAGAACAAATTAAACTCAAGTAGACAAGGAAATAGAAATAATAATGAGCAGAATTCAATAAAAGAGAAAACGAAAACAAAACCGTGCACACAAACACCAGAGAATCTGAAGTCTGATTCTTTGAAGCTGTCAGTAAAATGGATCAACTTTTAGCAATACAGATAAGAGGAAAAAAAAGAGAAGATACAAATTCCAAATATCTCTATGAGAAACAGCACATCAAAGCAGATCCTACACAAAACAAAAAATAAGGGGATGCTAAGAACAAATTCATGATAAGAAATTTATCAGTGTAGATAAAATGAACAACTTTTTGTAAGATAAAATTACTAAAGCTCCTTTTCCAATTACCATGGCATGAGGAGCCACGAGCAGTCAAGTCTCTCAGGACACCCTGTATGAGGTGGTGCAGGAAGGCCCTGCACGGGGACCAGTGCAAGTGCCCCAAGGTTTTGGAGACTGGAGTTGCAGGTAAGTTTGATGAACTATGACCCCCAGAAGGACAAATGCTTCTTGGGCACCATCAGGCTTAAGTCCACTCCCCGCTCCAAGTTCTCTGTGTGTGTCCTGGGGAAACGGCAGCACTGTAACGAGTCCAAGGCTGTGGATATCCCACACATGGACATTGAGGTGCTGAAAAAACTCAACCAGAATAAGAAACTGGTCAAGAAACTGGCCAAGAAGTAGGATGCCCTTTTGGCATCAGAATCTCTGATCAAGCAGATCCCGTAAATCCTAGTCCCAGGCCTACATAAGGCTGACACGTTCCCTTCCCTGCTGTTACACAATGAAAATGAAGTGGATGAGGTGAAGTCCACAATCAAGTTCCAGATGATGAAGGTGCTGTGTCTGGCTGTGGCTGTTGGCCATGTAAATGTTACAGACAATAAGCGTGTGTATAACATTCACCTGACTGTCGACTTCCTGGTATCATTACTCAAGAAAAATTGGCAGAATGTTTAGGTTTTATATATCAAGCATACTATGGGCAAGCCCCCCGGGCCCATAATTAAGACACGTTCAAATAAATTCTACTGCCACCAGTCAAAAAAGAAAAATTACTAAAGGTCACTCAAAAAAGATAGATAACCCAAATACCCTTATATCAATTAAAGTAAATAAATTTTTAGTTAAAAACCTTCCTGCAGTAAAAACTCCAAGTTTAGGTGGCATCACTAGTGAGTTCTGTCAAACATTTGAGAAATAAATAATGCCAATTCTATTCAAGATATCCCACAAAATAAAAATGAAAAAAGCTTCCCAATTCATTCTATGAGGTCAGCATTATATTGATACAAGAAGCAGACAAAGACTTAAATATGTTTCTTGTCCTACTGTTTTATGATACACTATTGAAGAAACCATGCCTCTACATTCATTTATTTAGCAGATGTGTATTTAATGTCTTCTCTGTGGAAAGAGGAATATGGGGGTCTGCAAAGATCATGATCTCAACAGGGAAGAGAAATTTTCCATTTCCTCTTCAAATTATTTATAAAAATTGCAAAAGGTCTCTGTCTACCTCAACTTGCCTTTAATTGAAAGATCAATCATCAGTTACACAGTTTTCTTATTTTCCCATGCCTAACTAAAGTGATCTCAACGGCACTAAAGGATGTTTTTGTTTTAGGAAATTCTCATTATTTTTACTGGACCAGTAATGAAAATGATTTCTGCAGCGAACTAGATGAGTCAATCTTTTTCAAGGAATTGTATTTACACTGGTGCAAAAGTGATTGCAGGTTTTGCCATTAAAAATAATGGTAACAAATTACCATTACCATTTGCTATTAATAAATTACCATTTGTAATTGGTAATTTATTGCCATTACTTTTAGTGGCAAAACCCACACTTGCTTTTCTGGTAATAAATTCAGCATTGGGTATGCACTAGTTCATTTTCTACCTTTAGTCTTTTTCACTAAATTGAGCTCCTTGAGTTCTAGGATCTTGCCTAGATCCATAATGCCTGGCAGACATGTTCAATAAATATTTGTCAAATGAATGATGAAGAAGTGAACAAATTAAAAAAAACAGCAGAGGCTAATAAATCAATAATTTCTGTTTTACCACTCTGGTTATTTATTTATTTTACTACTTATAAACTTCCATTGATTCCCATAACAGAAACATATTGATTTGCAAAATTACACATGCAAAACGTAAAACACTCTGAGCCCATATTAGCATACAAAAGAAAGTAATATGTGGTATGGAGGGCATCTTTTTTAAAATAGCGGAACCCAGAGTGGAAATTAAATTTGAATGAAGATGTTAACTGAGCACAGAGGCCTACTCTACTCCCCATCTTATAAAAAATTCTTATAAATGAAGAACAGATGCAGTATTATAATAATAATTTTATAATGAATGTTGACAACTAGAAGGAGTACCACCTATGGACAAGAAATTTTAAAGATTTAGTGGAAATTAGAGTGACCAAGCAGATCAGAGTCCTCAGACACACACAGGAAAATTCAAACTGCTGTAATGTAAGCAGAGCTCTAAGTCTAGAGGCAACAGAGAGTCAGAAATGGAAAGAGCCCTGGAATGACTGGTGCAATGATGAACTGGGAAACTGTATACGGAGCTGATGGGCCAGTCATCCCTCTCCTCCTACCCGCTCCTTCTGCCCTCTCTGTTGAGCAGCACAAAACAGACATGTTTTAACTCACACATTCAAATGAATAGGGCAATTCACAGCTATGAATAGGGCAATTTCCTCAGAGAGTGAGAACTCCCAGAAGGGCACTACTAGCACGTGAATGTCTCACATCTCAGCAGCATACTCAGTCTCTTGTATGAAACCTGGAGACAAAGTCCTGTGCTCAACCCTCATCCAGAGACATGCAAATAGGAATACACAAACATACAGGTGGGCAGGTAACTAAAAATCTCCAAAAATTTGAGAAAAGCCAAAATCATGAAAGAGATACTGAACCCAGCAGTAAAAGCAAACTCTGGAGAAAATAAAGCCAACAGAGGTCACAGGTGAACCCTTGAAAATAAGAGTCAAGTTCTCAGGAGAATGAGAGAAGTTGCCCTGGTGAAACATCAGAAGAGATTATTATGAAAAGATTACCAGTTAGAGATCTTAGGAATTATAAACCTCAGTGGATGGGCCGAATATCAAATGGATACAAGTTGAAAGTAAATTTATGTTCTTGATTGAATCAAAGGAATTCTTCCAGAATGCAAAGCAAAAAGGACAAAGTCCTGTTAAAATAATTAATTGGAAGGCCATTAGACTGAGGCAATTCCACTGCCTACATCAGCAAACTGAAACTCAACTCATTGTAGACAGTTAAAAAATAAACAAACAAACAAACTTGAGCTTATTCAGTCAGAAATGGCCAACTAACCTCTAAGGAGGGATTTTGTTGGAATGATTCAACTAAGCCTACTGCTCCACTGCAACCAACCAAATATTTTCTTTCCCTTGCTCCCGTATTCACCCTATAAAAGCCTTCTCCATTCCCCTTCATCAGAGCCCCAAACCACCTGCATTCTGGAACTGCCCAATTCATGAACCAATAAAGCTGCCTCAATGTCTGGGGTGACATTTGAGGTTCACTGTCTCACAGCCATAGAGATCAAGGATGTGGACACACAAAGAGTAAGGTCAGGAGTGAAAATTTAATAGGCAAAAGAAAGAAAATAGCTCTCTGTTACAGAAAGGGGTCCTGGAAAAATGAGTTGCCAATCTGCAGTGAAACGCAGGCTTTTATAGATGAGCTAGTGAAGACGTGGTGTCTGATCTACATAGGGCATGACAAACCAGTTAGGACCAGGTGTGCCATCTGCATCAGGCATGAATCTCTGACAGCTCCCACCCTAATCTTTTATTATGCAGGTGGGTTCTCTGCCTGAGCTTCTCCATGTTACCCATTTCTTTCTTACTGCACACGTGCTAACAACAAAGGGAAGGTGGAGCCCCATGGTGAACATGCCTGGCCCCAAGTAGCCCTTTTCCATTGGTGTAGCTGCAGGCTTCCTCCCGTGCAAGCTTCCAGCTTCCTTATTTGTGTTTCCAGCTCCATCTTTCGGGATGCTCTTTGTTAGAAGAGAATTAATTTATTGGGTTGCTTTTTGTTAGAAAGGAAGCTCTGCTGAGAACTCTTTCGCCCTCACTATCTACCTAAAATAATTTCTATCTCCTGTGTCACCACTGTTTGCTCAAATAAACTCTTTCATATTTAATGTGCCTCAGTTTCTCTTTCAATAGTCCTAACATAAAACTCAAGAGTAAAGGATAAAGGATAAAACTCAAGAGAACCAGAGAATCAATCCAGAAAAGCCAGCATCCATCAGATCAAAGTTCCTCAATGAAAGAATACTGAGAATGTAGGACTGTCAATATTCAAAGGAATAGAGAAAGGAAAACTTTAATAGTGAAAAATGTATGTCTTCCAAGTAAGCACATCTTTTTTGCACGTGACTTTGGAAACAATTCAAAATATTGAGAACTGTAATGGGTGGACGTTGGGGAAATAGGCATTGGGGTTAAAAATGCAAACTGGCAGAGCTTGCTTAGATGGCAATTTGGCAGTTTTTATAATAATTTTAAATGTACATATTTTGACTCAGAAATTCCACTTCCAATACTTAATTTTACAGAAGTGTTTACACATGTGCATAAAGATATAACAACAAGGATGGTCATTGCAGCATTATTTGTGAAAAAAACGGGAAAATTAATCTATCAACAGAGGATTCCTACAATACAGTCATTCTATGGAATATTGTAAAGCCACTAAAATGTGCATCTGTTTATAAATAAACAAATATTCAATGGAATCACATAAAACTATTGACAGTGGTTATCTGTCAGGAAGAGAGAGGTTTTGTGAAGTCAGAGGAGTTGCCATGTTAAAGATGTTCGTCGCTTCCTCTGCATTTTTCTGTATTATTTGGATATTTTACATTAGCCCTGAATCTCAACCATCTCTTATGGCAATGAGAAAGAGAGCTGTGTATTCTTGGACTATTCCACCTCAAGGCAAGTTATTTATCCATAGTTCAATTTTCCTAAGACACAACTGAGCACTAACCAGCACCACCCCCGGGGGGGTCTGCATTTACTTAAAGTTCTTCCAATTATGAAGCAGAGGTAGATACTATCCCAAGTTTCACAAATTACAGAGGACAACTGGAGAATGACAGAACAGTAGAATACAGAGAACACCCAGACATGATCGACTTCATCCCTCCATTTTATGTTTTTCTGGATAAGAAAACTTCTGGGAGTAGAACACTGGTGACTCGGTTGTGTATTATTTTCTTCGCCAATGCTTAACTCACACACCAACAAACAAAAAGAGCCATCAAGTTTGCAAAAGACAAATGGCACCGAAGAGGCACTCTCGGTCTGCAGTGATAGTCTGTGACTTGAAGTCAAGCACACCCAGGGCTAGGGTGGAAGAGATCCTTGGGAAGTAAATGAACTTACTTAGTTCCTTGCTTTCTACCTGCAGCCACTGGTGGCATTAGGCAAGAGAAGAAAAACGTGTTTCATCCCATTTAAAATACTTTGTGGGCATCTAACACTTGTTATGATGCACTGTGCTAATACTGACAATTCAGAAACGTGGCCTCATTCTTAAGAGAGTCTCTGCCCTTAAGGACCTTACGGGTGAGGGGTGAGGGGTGAGGAGTGAGAGGGTGAGAGAGAGAGGCAAAGAAAATAGACGTGCCATTCTAATAGTACAGAGGGCTGAGTCAGGGGCCAGGGGTGGGGGCATTAATGGCTGTGTTTGTGACCCATTTCACAGAAGAGTTCCACTTGAGTAGACCAGTTCTGGTGTCTCCCACCCTTCCTTCCACGCACTCCTCATTCCTGCAATAGAGAATTATGGATTCCCTCTGTATTCACTATAAAGCAAAATAAGCTATTTTGATGTTAGTGAATGCACAAGAACACCCTGTCAATGTCAATAGGAAGAGCCAATACTTAGCTAAAAATTACACTTTCATGTTCTCTATCTCCCTCTCCTATATTAAAGATAAAAGTGAACCAAAAAATGACAAGATGTCAACTGGTCTTTGATAAGCTGAGGACTATTTTGGCAACCTGTATTCTGCACTCTTTTTAACAAGCTGAAAGGCTTTGAATCTTGCAATATATAAAAATAAGTCTAAGTTCTTTCAACTTTCTGTAATAGGAGATTTATTCTGATGTCCATCAATTATGATTGTTTTATGTTTCTTTTCTACATTACCTGCTTTCTGGTCACTGAAAAGGTTGGTATTTCATCCAGTTAAGGGACAAAAACACTGCTGACAAAACCCAACAATCTTTATTTTGAACTCATTAAAAAGCAAAGACAAAGTTAAGATTGACTTCGGGTATAACTGGCAAGTAATGAAGACGCAAACTTTATCTTCAGTAGCTCTAGTGTTCAGTTGCTACTTATTTTAGAAGGCACACACACACGCACACACTTTTATAAGAGTGCATTGAGAGGGGCTTAGAGTTAGGGTGAGAGGGAACTTTTAAACCATCTAATCTAACTTTGCTGTCAGTAGAGAGACCCGGTCTTCTGCCCTCCTGACTAATGAGATCTTCCTTCTCTGCTTGGATGCTATGAGCTACCAAAAGCTCACTACTTAACAAGACAGCACTGACTTTTAGAAAGTTCCTATTGACATGGGAAGACATGTGATGAACAGAAGCATACTGAATCATCAAGACTAAACACCTTTCCCTATCATCTCTGCCCTAATTCCTTTCTCCATCCCTTGTCCCCCTCCGTCTTTCAATCTCTCTCTCTCTGGACCTCCTTTTTTTAATCCCTTCACCACTTTCCAAACCCACCACTGCTCTTGTTCTCTTTCAAATCTCCCAGTGCTCCCTGACACCCGAACCTCTTCTTGATTCAATGCCCAATCCAGGGCAGAGCTTGCATGGGGCTTTCCCTGCAGAAGAAATGATCCCTTTGCTCTGATTACAAGGAGCCCAAAGAAATATACAAATGATGCCATCCTGAGGCAACAGATAATGAAATGCAATCTTATAATATAGAGTGGCCTCACTGGTAGAAGGAAGAAAGGAAGAAGTTAAACATTTTAGTTTTTTGCCTGCCTTTTTTTTAAAAAGTTTTTTTTTTATTATACTTTAAGTTCTGGGGTACATATGTAGAACGTGAAGGTTGGTTACATAGGTATACATGTGCCGTGGTGGTTTGCTACACCCATCAACCCGTCATCTACATTAGGTATTTCTCCTAATGCTATCCCTCCCACCATCCCCCATCCCCCATCCCCCGACAGGCCCTGGTGTGTGATGTTCCCCTCCCTGTGTCCATGTGTTCTCACTGAAGATGTAGAGGACCTTACATCACTGAAGGAATAAAAATGTAGCCTGCAGCTCCTGAATATTCCTAAATTTCCCTTCTCTTCATCATTATTATTTTTTAAATTTATCTGTTCTTTCAAAGACTCAGGTAAAAGCCCATCATAAGCCATGTCCACAGCACAGCTATTTCCACACACCGGCAGGATGATCTCTAAAAGCCCGGCTTTGTGGAGCCAGGTAGAGTATAAGGATGTCTGAACAAAGCATCACATTGAGCCACAAAGTTTTCTCCAGTCACTGTTCATATAGCAGTCACTATCTACAAGGAGAGTGCAGGTTTACTGTGGTCACAAGGTGAAAGAAAGGTCTGCAGAGTTGCTGTCAGGCTATTCATACATCTTCCTCTCTTTTAGTCGTTGATGGCAATTGCTCATCAATTCTTTGTGCTGCTGTACCACAACATATTGATTATGCCCTCAAAAGCAACACAAACCACCTAAACTCCTAAAACACAAAATAAGTTATCAGAAGATCACAGAACCAAGAAAATGAAAAGGATAGGCATGGTTTACTTATACGTTTTTCCTCTTTCCTGGGAGAAATGCTTTTTCAGTTCCTCCATTAATCAGAGAGGCTAACATTATCCTTCATCACCAAGGTTTTCGTGCGGCTTAGGAAACAATACCCCTAAATGAAGCCCTCAGAAGCAAACATTTTTCTTTGACCTTCACCTGCCCGCCTACCTCTCAATACCATTCTCCCGTGGGGCTAGTCCTAGAAACCAGAACGCTAAAGAAACCAGAACCTAAAGCCAGTCGTGAAACCTAAAAATATTACTATAACCTTCCCCTTTGCCTTTGTGTAAAAACTGGCCATAAAGAAATTATGTGGGTCTTAAGACCCCTTTCCAGAGACAGCCCTGACCCACACCCAGAATCAAGAAATGTTGCACAGAGAAGCCAAGAAGAATCTAGACAGACAAGCCTTGCTTGGTTTCCCCACACCATCTGTTATCATTAGATTATACCCTTTTTGTCTAATTATATATATATATTTTTTTTTTGAGGCAGAGTCTCGCTCTGTCACCCAGGCTGGAGTGCAGTGGTGCAATCTCGGCTCACTGCAACCTCCGCCTTCCAGGTTCATGCCATTCTACTGCCTCAGCCTCCCAAGTAGCTGGGACTACAGGCACCTGCCACCACACCCAGCTAATTTTTTGTATTTTTAGTAGAGATGGGGTTTCCCCGTGTTAGCCAGGATGGTCTCGATCTCCCGACCTCGTGATCTGCCCGCCTCGGCCTCCCAAAGTGCTGGGATTACAGGCATGAGCCACCGTGCCCAGCCTAGTTATATTTCTACACACTGTTCATACTTTGTTAAACTTAAGCATAAAAATGGACAATTTACAGCATATCCTTGCGTCTTCATTCTGAGGGCTCCCATGTTGACACAATAAATTTGTATGTCTTTCTCTAATTAATCTGCCTTTTGCGAGTTGATTTTTTTCAGCAAAGCTTCAGGGGCCAAGGACCTTGGCCCCTACGGTTTTACACACAGGGACAGCAATCACCAGCACCCATTTCCCTGTGGCTTTACAGTATACAAAGCCATTTTGCACACCTGGCTGTCATTCCCTGATCTCATCTATCCTAACCCTCTCTCTTTGGTCAATATCCCTGAGCTGCCTAACCATCCAGCCCGTCCCTACCAAGCACATCCTAGCCTTTCCCTCAGAGTCTGCAGGTAGTGGAAATGGGTTAGAGGTTTGTTTAGGGCTGTATCTGGGCAGAGAATGATGCTATTCTGGCAGCTATACCTTGGATGCCACTGTGCAGTCAGTCAACCATGCTGTCTCATTCTAAAGGTGCCTCATTCTTCTCAGGCATGCCCAAAGAGTTATGCTATCCAATTTTCTTTAGAAAAGTCTGAGCAGCACTGCTGGCTCTGCAAGGGCATCACATTGGGATTTCATAACTGCTTGCCTCCCAGAGGAGAGTTTAATTCTTTAATAGTAAACACAGCTTCTTCCAACAGAAGCCTCTGAGGATGGATGCCAGGCCACTCAGTCTAAGCAATACGATTTCATATTCTAGATAGAGACATGACTCTGGTCCCAGTACAGCCTCACATAGGAAGGCTGATATCCCAGACATGTACAGCTCATGGGGGAAAAAGCAGGTAAATAAATAAAACAAACTTAACAACAAAAAAGACAATTTAAAAATAAGCAAAGGAGTTCAATGGACATTTCTCCAAAGAAAATATACAAATGATTAATAAGCACATGAAAAGATGTTCAACATCACTATAGAAAAATGCAAATCAAAACCACAATTAGATACTTCACACACTCATTAGGGCAGCCAGTATCCAAAAAATGGAAAATAACAAACACTAATAAGAAGGTGGAGAAATCGCAACCCTATACATTGTTGGTGGGAATGTAAAATGTTGCAACCACTGTGAAAGATAGTGTGGTGGTTTCTCAAAAAATTTAAGATAAGATCACCTTATATTCCAGTAATTCCACTTCTAGGTATACATCAAAAAGAATGGAAAGCAGGGACTCAAACAGAGAAATGTACAACAATGTTCACAGCAGCATTATTTGCAACAGCCAAAATGTAGAAACAACTCAAATTAGGAGATGAATGGATCAACAAAATGTGATAAGCACATAGGACAAAAAATCATTCTGCTTTAGAAGGAAATTCTAACACATGCCACAACAATAAGTGAACCTTGAAAACATTACAGTAAGTGAAATAATCCTGACACAAAAGGACAAATGTATGATTTCCACATACATGAGGTACTTAGTATAGCCAAATTCAAAGAGACAAAAGTAGAACAGTGATTACCAGGGGCTGGGGAAAAAGGGAGAATGGGGGGAGCAATTGCTTAATGGGTATAGAATTTCAGGTCTGCAAGATGAAAAGAGTTCTGTGGATGGATAGTGGCAATGATAGCACAACAATGTGAATGTACTTAATACTACTGAACCGTACACTTAAAATGGTTAAAATGGTAAATTTTATGTTATACATATTTTACCACAATAAAAAACAAACAAACACAAAAAACCATCCAGGCATGGTGGCTTGCACCTGTAATCCCAGCATTTTGGTAGGCTGAGGCAGGTTGATCACTTCAGGCCAGGTGTTCAAGACCAGCCTGGCCAACATGGCAAAAGCCTGTCTCTACAAAAAATAAAAAAATTACCTGGTTGTGTTGGTGCATGCCTGTAATCCCAGCTACTCAGGAGACTGAGACATGAGAATTGCTTGAACCTGGGAGGTGGAGGTTGCAGTGAGCAGAGATCACACCACTGCACTCCAATCTCGGTGAGAGAGCGAAACTCTCAAAAATAAAAATAAGAAAATTAAAAAATATTTAAGAGAGAGAGAGAAGAAAAGAAAAAACAAACAATCAACAGCTGGAAGGTTTGGACTTTATCAGCTTTTCCTTCCTACTTAGGTTTCTCCCTAAATAATCCAAAGCCTTTCTCTGAGCCCCGGGTTCCCTATTCTCTCATTCTTAGGTCTTTCACACTTCAGAACTTTTCCTCCACATTCCAATAAGCAAAACTTACCAATTTTAGATGGTACTTCTGCTTCTCCTGCCTAGGAAGCAACTAGCTAAATACATCTGTCCAGCAGTGGGAGACATGGAGTAACGAGGCTTCCACTCGTCTTAAATATAACAGGGACTTTGCCATTCTGTGTATAGTGTTCACTGAGGTCACCCACATTCAGAGACTTGCATTCCCAGGTAAAATCTGTGTTCTTACCTATAATCTACTCAGCTATCCTTCAGATGGCTCCCATGCTAGAGCACACCAGGGCCTTGGCTGTCCACTCCTTACCCTCTTGGCCTATTCTTCTCTGCATGTACCTGGTTTCATCCCGCCTAATCTCAAAGGTTTGTGCAAATAAAGCCATGTGTATAAGTTTGGGAATGGGGGCACCACTTGCCATTCTAACATATCACATGCTAAGGAAGAGGGGGGAAACTGTGTTCCAAGAAACATTACAATGTGTAAATCTTCACATGAACCTTGAACACAATAGCATCCAGGAAAAGTTTTATGGGCATACAATCAACAGTAGTTATAGCAGAGCTCTCTTCATTGCTTTGTTCTTGTTTACTACTTTTACAAAAAACAAAACAAAACAAAACAAAACAAAACAAAAAACCTTGAGTTTTACACTGTCTTAGATCAAACAGAAACACATGCAGTTTCACACATTTTGCAGTGGCTATTTCTTTTTCTGACAGGTTGACCTCTTTCATCAGTTATATTACTTCCCCTAAGTTTGGGGACAGTATATGTCCCAATCCACTTTTTACTGTCCTCCCAATATATTTATGCAAAAAGTTAGGTTCAAAGGCTGAGACACTTTACTTATTGCCCCAAGCATCTGCTCTTATTCTACGGCCCAATTTACCTTTTGTAGCCCCAGCTTTTCATCAATTTTCAACAAAACCCACACAAATGGATCCACACTAACATATTAATGTATATTAATAAACTTATACAACATACTTCACTTATTTTCTGTGGCTACGGCTTCTTGGCCTTTAGCCTAAGAACAAGTGTATTATCTGTGGCTTTCATGAGGACACTTTAGAATACCAGGGCATTTGGGGGTTCTATGGCAAACCAATGGGATGACATTTCTAGGCAAAATACAAAAGAGAGTTAACACTTAAGGAAATTCTTCACTTTTCAAAGTATGTTGAGAGTGAAATTATAATATGAAGGTTAGATAACACATGAGACAACTACAGAATTTCTCACTTACAATGGGAAGCTCCTGGGAGTAACAACGTGCTCTTTTCTGCCTTTGGAGTATTTCAGTGGAAAGATTATTCCTTTCAACAACACTGCATAGCTATCATCTTATTTTATGGCACAACAAGGTGTTCCAGGCACATCTCATACTATCACTGCTACAACTCTAGAAATAGGTCTTCCCTCTAAGGATTCCTGTGTTTTCTTTAATGGAAAATATTATTTAGAAACCAAGATCGAAGTACTAAGAAAGCTCAATGTTATTTGGGGTGTCGCTTCTCCCAGACCCTCTCAAAGCACAAAGCTAGGAAATAAATGCACACACATATGCATTTATTTTGACATTTATCTATCTATCTATATATATTAATAACCATGAGTTCCAGACAACCTACAGAATGGAAGAAAATTTTTGTAATCTATCCATCTGACAAAGGGCTAATATCGAGTCTACAGGAAACTTAAACAAATTTGTAAGAAATAAAAAAAAAAAACCAACTCCTTTAAAAAGTGGGCAAAGGACATGAACAGACACTTCTCAAAAGAAGACATTCATGTGGCCAAACATAAAAATAAGCTCAACATCATTGATCATTAGAGAAATGCAAATCAAAACTACAATGAGATATCATCTCATATTAGTCAGAATGGTGATTATTAAAAAGTCAAGAAACAACAGATGCTGGTGAGGTAGCATGGAAAAAGGAACACTTTCACACTGTTGGTGGGAATATAAATTAGTTCAACCATTGTGGAAGAGAGTGTGACAATTCCTCAAAGATCTAGAACCAGAAATACCATTTGATCCAGCAATCCCATTACTGGGTATATACCCAAAGGAATATAAATCATTCTATTATAAAGATACATGCATGCGTATGTTCACTGCAGCACTATTCACAATAGCAAAGACATGGAATCAACCAAAATGCCCATCAATGATAGATGGATAAAGAAAATGTAGTACATATACCCCATGGAATACTATGCAGTCATAAAAAGGAACATGATCATGTCCTCTGGAGGGACATGAATGGAGCTGGAGGCCATTATCCTTGGCAAACTAACTCAGGAAAAGAAAACCCAACACTGCATGTTCTCACTTATAAGTAGGAGCTGAACGATGAGAACACATGGACACAGGGTGGGAAACAACATACACTAGGGCCTGTAGGTGGTGAGGGGTCGGGGGAGGGAAAAGGAGACAGGAATAGCTAAAGGATACTGAGCTTAGTACTAGGTGATGGTTGATCTCTGCAGCAAACCATCACGGCACATATTTACCTATGTAACAAACCTGCACATCCTGGACATGTACCCTGGAACTTAAAAGTTAAAGAACTTAAAAACCATGGGTTCCCACTATCTCAAATTCCAATTCACATCCAAAGTTCATTTTTCACTTCCCCTTTTCATTTTTGTAAAAATTCTCTTCACTCATAGTAAGAAACCTGGCTCCCGGTATATTTATTATTTGTATGTATTTGTTCAATTCCCTGATATATAATCTATCTGCCAACGCTGCCAGACCATTGCCTCCTTCAAACAGCTTCCCCACTTAGCTCCAAACCACCAATGCCTCCAACAAGTATTAGGGGAGGAAAACAGGAAGGGTGCTTCAACTTTTCAGACCTATTGCTCTGGCTGCTGGCGGAGAATAGACTTGAAGAGGATGAGAATAGAATCCAGAAGAACAGTTAGGAGTCCACCTATTCACCAGTTCAGACAAGAGACAAATGACTTAAGAGATAAAAATAAGTGACAGAATCCAAAATTTGTCTTGGAGTTAGAACTGGAGAGGTAGCTGATGAGTCAGCTGTTTGGGGTGGGTGTGAGGGAAAGGAGGAACGGTGGGTGATTCCCAGGGTTTGACTCAGTCAACTGATGTGGAGCTTTGACAGAAAAAACAAAAAAACAAACAAAAAAAAAAAACTGAGCATAGAAGAGGTTTGGAATGAGGTGAAAGTTATCAAGGGTTGTATTTTGGAATTTTTATGTAAGATTCCTGTTAATATCCAACAGGCCACGCCAAGGCAATAGGTGAAGATTGACATCATCGGTTTCAGTAAACATGGCATTTAATATTGTGGGACTAAAAGAGATCAGGGAGAGAATGGAGATAAAAATGAAAAGTGAGCCTGAGGCCAAGCCCTACAGCACTGCGTCACAGAGAGGAAGGTCAGAGGAGGATGAGCCAAGAACAGAAAGACAGGAGAGGCTGTGAGGTGGGAATGTAATTGTGGCCAGGACAGTGGTGGCCTGGAAGCTAAGAAAAGACAGTGTTTCAAGCAGGAGGGAACATCTAACTCTGCCCCAAGTTGCTAAGCTGTCAAGTCGAGAAAGAGAAGTGCCTAATAGACTTGGCTTCAAGGAGATTGTAGAAAGAGCTTGATAAAAGCATTTTTCTGGTGTGATAAGGATGGTTGGAGAAACACTGAACAATGAATGGAAAATGTCTTTCTGGCAATATGGGGGAACTAGTTATCAGGAGAAACTTTCCTGATTGAAAACATATAAAACAGTTAAGACGTTTATTACATTAGTATTTTATATTAAAAATAGGTATAAAGCACCCTCAGGAAAATGAGAGCTTTAATTATGTTTCATCAAAATAAATATTGATGGTTATTAATTATATTCAGAAAGGTTTTACATCTATTCTGTTAAATGTCTTCAAGGACTGATATGTTTTTAGCAAAATATTTGCAAGTGTAAATATCATTTCTCTTAGATTTAAAGTGATAGCTTTCAGGACAGAATTAGCTTCTTCATTGAATTTTGATTTGTGTTAGAAACAAATGTCAGCTGTCTACCAAATGTGGATCTAGCACATCATTCTCCGGCACTTTCCTTTTCTCTCATGCTTAGCAGCTGCTGAAATGGAATCAGTGATTCTATCTCAGTTCTGAGAGTCCCACAGTTTTTATCTTGAATTTTTTTCATCTCTCATTAGTAAGCACTTCTCATTTTTTTACAATTTATTTTTGCTTTTATAATTATTTTTAATTGACACAATCAATGTACATATTTATGGGACACAGTGTGATATTTTGATACATGTATACAAAGTGTAACGATGACATCTCAAATTGTTTCCTTTATTAATGCAATTTATTTTTAACTTTCGAGACTTTGGTATATTTAAGAAGTTTCTCTATGTCCTCATTTTTATATCAAAACCCCTTTTCTCTTTTTCCTTGTTTTTTGTTCACTTTTTTCCCCTTTTTTTCCTTTTTCTGGCGGGAGTGGGGGCTTCTGCTTGGACCATGCTTTAATTTTATAAATATCTTTCTCCCTCATTTTCTGTTCAATTTCTTCTTTTCTTTGCAGTAGCAGAAGCTTCTGCCTAAGCTTTTGTCTAATTTTATCTTTAAATGAAAGCTGGCTGTGTCAATTTTTATAAATACAAAATCTGCAGACTACTTTCCCCTTAGTCCTAGCATTTTGGGCATCCTTAGAAGGGCAAAATCTTGCCAAGACTAGAAAAATCAAGATTCTTTAATTTGAAGACAAGTCTGCATTCAGGCTTTGCATAATCTTAAGCATATGACACAAAAATCTTGCGCCTTTCAAACACAGCTCTGCCTGCCAGAGCCATGGACTGGCAGGGCTTTGGAAAAGACCCACTGCATTTTCCTGAGGTTTCTTCCATGTACTGTTTTTGTTTGCTTGTTAAAATACAAGGATATTGTTGTAGGTACTTCCTGGAAAGTAAAAATCCAAGCAGTTGGCTTCCACCATCACATCAAGCTGTCTGGCCACAGAGCCCAACGCAAAAGCACTTGCATTGCTAGTAGAATCCACTGCAAACCCCAGCTGACTTCGGCAACGGCTATTTCCTGGGCCACTGCATCGGTGGACTTTAAGATTCCACTTTGCAATTTGCAGAATTTGGGTTTGTGTTTCTTGTCATCTTTATAATCTTCTCAGGGTCTTTCCACAATATTCCAGCCAGTTCCGGTGACTGATTGATAACCAGATGATTTTCCTGGCTCTGAGTTTGAAGAAAATGCACCATTAAATTACATTCTCTTCTCCTGTACATACTGGGAAATAAAGGAGAAAGAAACTACAGGTGGCTGGGAGTTTCCATGTGTTGCTGGCTACAGCCACTTCCCCTCACAGGGATCCAGACTGGATCCCAGCTTTTCCACTTCCTGAGTTCTGAGTGGCTGGCAAAAGATGTATTCTCTCTGCTTTGGCAAAAATTTTAGAATGATATTTATATTCACATCAAATTTCATGTCCAAAAATTTCTGCTTCATCCAACACCAGAACATTAAGGATTGTATCCACTGGCTAAATCTAATTCCTTGGTCTTCTCTTTGGGATATGCCCTCCAAGTGAATTAACATTGCCACAATGATGTTTCATCTTATTCGTGTACACTTCAGCATGGTCTCCAGGATTTCTGCCTCAGATACAAATAATCTAAGCAAACTGTGGCAAGCATTTTGTGAAATGTGACACGATCTCATTTGTTTGGATAGCCAGTTCCCTTGGTGTGATGATTTGGCTACCACCTATTTCTCCTTAACATCTTTTTTCTTCTTAAAGAAATTTCCAGGATGAAAATAAAAAATGAATTACCTTTTGATGAAGCAGTACTCTCTCTCTCTGGAAATCTACCTTGAAGATACACCCTCACTAAAAGAAACAACACATGCAAAAAATTGTTCACATGGGATTCTTGCTAGTAGTAAAATATTGGGAAATAAATATTCATCAGTAGGACAAATGGCTAATTCTGAGTCAGAGGAGGGAAAAGTACCAGGTGAGCCTTAGATATTCTCTTGTGCCAAAAAGCAAGGAAGCTATGAACAACCACTGGAACATGTCTAAAGGATCCAAGAATCAGTTTAAAGAATCGGTTTAAAATCACTGACCAAATTCGGGACACTTTGAGTAGCAAAAGCAATATTCAATGACTGTAAGTCACTATAAAACACTGAATAAAAATCTGTAAGTCCAGTGATAATCAAAAAACAAAAGGAAGAAAAGAAAAATGAAAATTTTTCATTACTATGTATCATTATTACACCAATTCCTTATTCTAAAATGTTGGGGAAAAGCTGAGTGTTGGGAGGGAAACTGAGGCAGGGCTTGCATAATGTCCTCTGGAATATGTCTAGACTTGCTGGCTCCTTGCTTCTAGCCCTCCTAGCCTCCCAGGATCAATTGTATTCCCATTATCTCAAGTAGCAGAACATGCTCCTCATAAATGCTAAACTCACAGCTATAGATCATGCACCTTTCCTTTCAACCTCCACATTCTCACCACCTGTTTCTTTGTTGAATTACCAATAAATAGTGTGGGCTCCCAGAGGTCAGGGCCTTCAGAGCCTCCATGATCATGATGGCCCCCTGGTCCCACTTCTCTCTCTCAAACTGTCTTTTTCTCAATCCTTTGACTCCACCGGATTTTGTCACCCCCATGACCTGGTGTTCGGTCTGATCACCCCAACACTAAAAATCAAAAATTAAAGGGAAAGAAGTAAGCATTTACCCTAACTTTTCAGGAGAAATTGCGCCTTATTCCCAGATGATGAAGGAAAGCTTTTTAAAATAAATGTAGAAGAAATGCTAGAATCAGAAAATGATGGTCAACGAGGTATTTGCATGGTGCCAAATATTACTATATTAGTTTGCTAAAGCTGCTGTAGTGAAATGCCATACACTGAGTGGCTGAAGTAACAGAAATGTAGTGTCTCCGGGTTCTGGAGTGCAGAGGTTCAGGGACCAAGGCACTGACCAGGCTGTTTCCTCCTGAGAGCTGAGGGAGGGCTCCATTCCAGGAGAGGCTTGTAGGAAAGCCTCTCCTTGTGTCTCTTCACATCATCTTCCCCCTAGATGTGTCTGTCTCGGTGTCCAAGTTTCCCTGTCTCATAAGAACACCAGTCATATTGGATTAGGGCTCACCCTAACCACTTTATTTAACTTTATCTCTGCAAAGATCCTATTTCCAAATAAGGTCTCATTCTGAGGTACTTGGGGGTAGAATTTCAACATATCTTTTTGACAGGGAACACAATTCAACCCAAAATTACCTTAGAGGTGACTTGCTCATGTTAAAGGAAAACAGGATATGTTTGCAATATAAATATTTGGTGATCACAAGCTTTATTAAGGGATCCACGTGAGCATCAGTAACAGTGGGACAACCTGACCTCGTGTACCTCCTGATGTGACACACTAGGAAGTACACAGCATCACCTACACAGTCTGCTGGCCACACACAGCAAACCTGAACCCAGCCCAGTCTGCAGGCCTTCCTTCAGTTTACGGGAAGGAGAATCAAGGCAAATGCAAACCAAGCATCGCAAAGTCATATTCAGACAAATTCAGAATACAAAGCACTCTGCAACACATCTGAGCTGCAGACGTCAACGCCATAAAAATAAATGTATCAGAACTTCTCTAGAACAGGCTTAAAAAAAATCAGATCAATAAGTAACAATATATGGCTCTTGACTGTACTCTGCTTAGGGAAAACAGGGGCTTTATAATAGAATTTTGAGACAATTGAGATTTGAATATAGACTGAATATTAGGGAAGTAGTGGGACCACGTGCTTCCTGATGTGCAGGTATTGTACAACGTTTTATAAAGACTGTCCCTATTTTTAGGGGAAGTAGAGGAAGTGTCATGTTGTCTGCAAAATATTTTCAAATGGGTTTTGTTACATCAATTTGTCATGACTGGAAGAGATTGTCACACCAACCCTTTACTCTGAAAATTCATGATGAAAGGGAAAAGGGGGAAATTATACTCACAGCAGATTTGGCAAATCTTAACAACTGTTGAATATAAATGGGAGAATATATGAGTGATCATTGTACTTCTTTTGAAAAATCTCACAATAAAAAGTTGGAAGAAAAAGATCTAATTAAATAGATACTCCTGTTCACGGATAAAAGAACTTAATTTCATTCTCACCAAAATGTCTCATCTATTAGATGCACGTACACTCAAAATCCCAGCAGGGTTGTGTGTGTGTCACTTGATAAGCTAATTCTAAATTGTACATGTATTTCAAAAGGGCCAGAAAATAGTCAAGATCCTCTTGAAGGAGATTAATAATGTGAGATTTTCCCTGCCATATATCAAGACTCCTAACAAGGCTAAAAGTGATTCCGACAATGTGGTATTACTGCAGGGATAGAAAAATATACCAATGGAACAGAACTGAGAATCTGGAAGCATAGAAGCACAGAATTTAGGATAGTGATAACGTCCAGGGCAGAGGGTAGGGTGGAAGAGGGATAAGATTGCAGAGACACCTACAAGATTTCAGTGTTCTAGAAATGTTTTATTTCTTAGGCTGGTGATGTGTGTATAAGGGTTCAGTTTATTATTCGTTAAATAATACATATTATGTATTTTTATATATGTTATATAAAATTATATATGATATATATATAAATAAACAAAAATGGAATTAAGTGGCAAAAATCTGTTTATAGGAATTAAAAGGTTTATAGGAATTAAAAGGTAGCAATAAAAAGTATGGAAAACTCTTTAAAGACACTTTAAAGAATGAAAGAAAGAAACTTTCATTATGAAGGAAAACTAAGCATTAAGACTGCAGTCGACAGAGGCTGAAAAGGTAGCGTTTGGTCTTGTTTGCTAGGTTGTTTTTTTACTGCCACAAAAGATCCCACAGAAAGGGAAATACTGATAATGCAGGAGAAAAAGGCAATGATTGTAAATGCCACAGCACAGCCACAGCGGTTGCCTTGGATTAGATCAGAGACATTTTCAGAGGGAAAACAGAAACTATTGTCACAGGGGTAGAAAGCATTTCAGATTTAAGGTTGGAAACAAAAATGCTCTGGGTTGTCGGCTTCTCCTTCTTCAATGAAGTACTAGACAAAACCATTAATCTAGAAGATAGTGTGATTGCAGAAGGGGATGTGAGGTTTAAGAGAAGGAGTGAAAAGGCCTTTTGCAGGGAGTAGGAAAGTCAATGCTTCAGGAAAATGTAGGAGGATGGCTGTGCCGTGATGAGCACCTATGTGAAATGTGTGGTCCTGAATTTACAGTGAAATGGGTCAGCACAGCTCTGACATTTTCCCTAGCCACTTTTACTTCAGAAGATGCTTCGGTGGTTTCCATTAGGTAACCACCTAAGGATTCCGTCAAGGATGCAAACATTAGCACAGACCATGGAAGGCAGGTGGCGCAAGGTAGGAACAGAAGACTGAAGGGAGTTATGGATATTTTTTTAAAGTAGTGGATGGAATTCCACATGTGGGCTAAGAATTACTGAGGTGGCACGGTAGAGGAAATATACATAGAATGTTCGGTACACAGGTGATGCTATTCTTTCTAATAATACAACCTCAGATGTAACCATGTGAATGGCTGACTGAGATGGTAAGGAAGAAATGACTGCTAAAAAAATTAGTGAGATTAGGAAGCTGAGGCTGGTGGATCACGAGGTCAGGAGTTCAAGACCGGCCTGGCCAGGATAGTGAAACCCCATCTCTACTAAGAAGTACAAAAATTAGCCGGGCGTGGTGGTGGGCGCCTGTAATCCCAGCTACTCAGGAGGCTGAGGCAGAGAATTGCTTGAACTCAGGAGGCAAAGGTTGCAGTGAGCTGAGATTGCGCCACTGCACTCTAGGCTGGCGATAGAGTGAGACTCTGTCTCAAAAAATAAAACAAAATAAAATAAAAGTTAAATCAAATTATATAGCCAAGATCGCACCACTGCACTCCAGGCTGGTGACAGAGCGAGGCTCCATCTCAAAAAAAAAAAAAAAAAATTGAGAAACTAGGGTATTAAATGAAGACTTAAAATTGATGTCAAGGTCGCTAGGAATAATAACATGAATCTGGAAATAAGAAATTCTGTGAAACTGCAAGCCACTTTTCAACTGTGATTTATAACCAATGTCCTAACTTTTCAAGTACTTTTTCTAAGTGTAAAACTGTATTTATACATCTTAAATGCCAGCCCCCTGGTACACATGTTACCTTGTGACTGATTTGCTAACTAATAAAGAGAGCATTTGTAATTTAATACGCATCTTAGAATTACCCATACTCTAAAAAGGTTCTCGTTATCCAAAACAACAGTTTGCATAAGTTGGGCCATCAATGTAGTATCTCTCTCTTCCAAAGGACTCTGTTTAGATAATATTTATTAAGCTAACATGTTAACACATGGCGTCTAATAAAATCCCAAAAGAGTGATGAATACCTCACTGTGCTGGGGAAAAAAATAAAACTCTCAAATACCCTGAGGGGGGGAAAGAAAATCTGTTTAAGGTTTTCAGAGCTGTATTCAAGCAGCAGATGGAGGAATAAACATGCCACTTAGAATTCCTATACCCTTCCTTGGGCAATATACAATGATATAAGAAAGGCCAAACTGGCTTAAAAAATAATCATCCACTGCAGCAGCCTCTCTACAATGACCAGAGTTAGGAATCATGAGGGATTAATAAACAGTGGGCCCCTAATGTATTTAAACATTCTCTTAATAGCCACAAGGGGTTGGCAAACATGGATTTACGTAGAACCCACAAAACCTAAATGTAGGCCACCATTCTACCATTCTTTTTTATGAGCTAAAGAGGCCATATAATCTCACCGGTAATACAAGTTTGGTGTTCTGCAGGAAATTCTTAGACTCCACTGTATACTATTGCTAGAGTGTACAAAATGTGTCATATACTCTGCTAGGAATAATGATACAAATAATAGTAATTATTATTATTATTATTGAGATGGAATCTCACTTTGTCTCCCATGCTGGGGTGCAGTGGCACCATCTCAGCTCACTGCAGCCTCTGCCTCTTGGGTTCAAGAGATTTTCCTGCCTCAGCCTCCTGAGTAGCTGGGATTGCAGGTGTCCCACCACCACACCTGGCTAATTTTTGTATTTTTAGTAGAGACAGGGTTTCACCTTGTTGGCCAGGCTGGTCTCGAAGATACAAATTATTAACGCTCCTCCTTAGGGTAACCTGTCCAGATAAGGAGAGATTCTGGTCAACTTAAGCAGAGAGAAACAAGGAGAAATACTAAAAACATATTGGTTCCCTTGGTCTATGCTTGACTTTCCTTTTTAACTCTCACAGAGTTCTTAGATTCAACCTCTGCATCTTTATTCTGGTGGCAAATAAAAGGATATAATTTTAAAACATTCCACGAGCAAAAGCCTGAAAAGTATCATTTCTTGATGCCGAGGTCAAAGTGACCTTGGTGTAATTGTTTATTCCAATGACAGAAAGGTTGAAAATAATAGAGATGATGGTGCACAGCTGAGGGCTAAAGCAACAGAATAAAAATATCTGATTCCATGTTAGTACTGTCACAGAAAACACAAAGTTCTTGTATTTTAATATGTGGTTTGGCATGAAATCAGTCCCCGATCAGAGCCACTAAAAGTATGCCTGAGTTAGCCTGCAGGAAGATTATGTTCTTCCTAACAAGAGATAATCTCAATTCTTCACGTTAAGGACCCCGAGAAATGACAGAAGGAACATGATGAGACCTAAAATGACAAGCAAAGGATGAAATTCAAGTTTTTATGGTAGTCAAAAGTTGTGGCTCTGGTTGTGGTATTTCTGTCTGTAGTATCTGTGTCAAGAGCTATAGAGGAGGGTCTGGGGCAATGGATTTTTCTGCAGTTTAGTGTGGGAGTTCATTACAATAAAGTGATCATTAGTTCAGTATCACTATAATGTGGCAAAGTAATATAAACAGGAAAAAAAGAACAAGTGGGATTTTTTTCTCCTAAAAACCCCGATTTAAAAAAATGTATTTTAAAAAATAAGGACATTTTAAACATATAAAAGTTGAGAGAACGACAAAAGGGGAAAGTATTGTTTAGACGGAGAATTTCGTTTAGTTTATAGGAGGGGAGGCAGACATCAAGAAGTTAATTGTGGAAAGGTCTGTATTCTTTTAATTGCAGAAGTGAAGGTATAGTCAATATCAAAAACCAATTTGACCAGAGAGAAGTTTCCACAGGGTTTTCTGGTACCCATTCTGTATTTGATTGTCCTAGAAATAGAATATCCACCTTATGAAAAGGAAAGTTTAATGCAAAGGAAGCAAATAGTAATCAGTTGCCAGGGCACACATGATATACTCAGCTCTGTCTTGGGCAATGTTTTGGGGAGCAGTTAGGGAGGAACATGTCTGGCTGTCAAACAGCAATGCCATGCACAGGAACACTAAAACATATAAAAGGCAAAGATTTCTCAAAGAACTTAAAACAGAACCACCATTTGACTCAGCAATCCAATGACTGGTTATATACACACAAAAAATAAATTGTTCTGTCAAAAAGATATATACACTCACGTTCATTGCAGCACCATTCACAATAGCAAAGGCATGGAATCAATATAGGTGCCCATCAATAGTGGATTGGATAAAGAAAATACGGTACATATAGAACATGGAATACTATGCAGCCATGAAAAAGAATAAAGTCATGTCCTTTGCAGAAACATGGATGCAGCTGGAAGTCATTATCCTAAGTGAATTAGCACAGGAACAAACAACCAAATACTGCATGTTCTCACCTACAAGTGGGAGCTAAGAACTGGGTACATATGGATATAAAGACGGCAACAACAGACACTGAAGACTACTAGAAAGGGGAGGGAGACAGGGGGCAAGGGTTGAAAAACTACTTACGGAGTACTACGTTCACTACCTGGGGGATGGGATCATTCATTCATACCATAAACCTCGGTGTTACTTTATATGCCCTGGTCACCAACCTGCACATGTACACCCTGAATCTAAAATAAAAGTTAAATTTATGGGGCAAAAAGGCAAATGTAATCCTTCAAGTGTGTGACAGCTTCCTGACGGTGCCGACTGTGGCTTCTCCTGCTGACCTGGGTAAGAAGCAGCATTGAGCCAAAGCTCTGTCTGCAGTGAGAATCCGGTTTCCCATCTTGTCCATGGCAGCACTGCTCCTCAGAGGAAACACCTGTCTGCATGGGA
The DNA here is from genome assembly GCF_043159975.1 of Macaca nemestrina. Taxonomy (NCBI): domain Eukaryota; kingdom Metazoa; phylum Chordata; class Mammalia; order Primates; family Cercopithecidae; genus Macaca; species Macaca nemestrina. The sequence continues at coordinate 6,785,279 of NC_092125.1, read as the reverse complement.
CAAGGCTGATGGGCTGGCCTCTCTCTCAGGGCCTCAGGGGCTCAGAGCACTCAGAGGAGCCTGCTACTTCAGTGGCTCTCCTGACCTGCCCATCTCCTCACAGGGCCGGAAACCTTCAGTGGGTGGGAGGGTAGGAAGGCAGGGATGAAATAAGCAGTCACCTTGGGAGTTTTGGTAATTAGGAATTCTGTGAAGAAAGTTTGAAAACATGAGCATTTGGTACATTTTGCTTCCATTATCTCCACTCAATTTGAGGATTACAATGAAGAAATTAAACATGTGTACAAAGTAAGCAATAAAACTATTTTTAGGCAGGGCCACAGTTGGTCACGCCTGTATTCCCAGCACTTTGGGAGGCCGAGGTGGTTGGATCACCTGAGGTCAGGAGTTTGAGACCAGCCTGGCCAACATGGTGAAATCCCATCTCTACTAAAAATACAAAAATTAGCCAGCATGGTGGTGCCTGCCTGTAATCCCCACTACTCAAGGCTGAGGCAGGAGGTGCGTGTCTGTAATCCCAGCTACTCAAGCCTTGAACCTGGAAGGCGGAGGTTGCAGTGAGTTGAGATCATGCCACTGCACCCCAGCCCGGATAAGACAACGACTCCGTCTCAAAAAAAAAAAAAAAAAAAATATATATATATATATATATAGAGAGAGAGAGAGAGAGAGAGAGAGCTATTCCTAAAATTTTTAAAAATCTACTAAAATATGTGTTTACATTTATAGAAATCAAAATTCATTTTTAAAGTTTGACTTCATAGGCAGCAAGTAGTTTTCATGATGTTCAACTTGGCACTTAGGTACTACGCCTTCCTTATTCCCTTCCCCTATGAGCAGCTTGTTTTCTGCCTGTCCTTTCCTGCTTGAAAAACGGATCCCATTGCTTCTTGCCTGAGTACCTGCTAACTACAGTTTGGCTGTAGACAACAGGGAGATTTATATTGAACTTCATCATAATGAGTAGCTACTTTCGATTTTTCTAGGGAATCATTAGAGAAGAAATAAGATGAAGGAGATAAGCCCAAGAATCAATAAAGATATGCACAAATAGAAACTTGACCACAAGTAAATCATATGTACTAACTATTGGAGATACTGCAAGGTTTAGAGGGCTTGGAAAGAAAGGGAGAGGCAGTATTCAAACTCCAGAGTGAGAGATAAGAGAGATGGCCACGGCTAATGGAAACATAGAACATAAAGAGATGCAACCTGGAACTGCAGATAAAGGAGATTAAATATATTCACCCAGTAAGCAAGGGGGACTGACTGAGTGAAGAAAGGGCTATTGGCCAGTCGTGGTGGCTCACGCCTGTAATCCCAGCAATCTGGGAGGCCAAGGCAGGTGAATCATGAGGTCAGGAGTTCAAGACCAGCTTGGCCAAGATGGTGAAGCCCCGTCTCTACTAAAAATACAAAAATTAGTCAAGCATGGTGGCAGGTGCCTGGAATCCCACCTACTTGGGAGGCTGGGGCAGGAGAACTGCTTGAACCCCATAGGCAGAGGTTGCAATGAGGCAAGATTGCACCATTGCACTCATTGCACTCCAGCCTGGGCAATAAGAGTGCGATTCCATCTCAAAAAAAAAAAAAAAAGTATCAAATATTGGCAGTTTCATATGGTGCAATGTAACAGTTCCTTATGACTGGAGAAAAAGGTGCCTGGGATGAAACAGCAGAGAGTGAGTTGAGAGTGATGGACAGGACCAGATGTGGAAGAGCCACTTCTGCACCATTCACATTTTGAGCCAAATAATCTTTGTTCTGGGGACCATCCTGTGCATTGTAGGAAGCTGAGCAGCATCCCTGGCTAGAAAGAGCTATTAAAATAACTAGATAGCCAACTGTTTTTAATGGGTGAGAAAAAAACAGACACTGGATGGTCAGTAACGGAAATGTCTACAAAGAATAATGTTTATAAAATAAATGCCTTCCTGACCCCACTTTGCCCTCCAGCTACCATCTCATTTCTTTCCTTCCCTTCACAGTAACTATTTCAAAACATGTTTCTGCATTCCCTGTTTCCAGTTCCCACTACTCCATGGAAGGATTGTCAAGGGTGTCAAGGTTATCAACAACCTCTGTGCTGCTAACTCAGCTCTCAGTCCTCGCCTTACTTCACCTAACAACAGGATCACGTCTCACACTTTGAAAATTTGTCTTCAGTTAGCTTGGAAGCCAGAACGAGCTGTTTTTTTTTTTTTTTTTTTTTTTTTTTTTTTTTTTTTTTTTAGACAGAGTCTCACTCTATTGCCAGGCTGGAGTGCAGTGGCACAATCTTGGCTCACTGCAACCTCCACCTTCGCCCCCCGGGTTCAAGTGATTCTCCTGCCTCAGCCTTCCCTAGTTGCTGGGACTACAGGCATGCACCACCACACCCAACTAATTTTTGTATTTTTAGTAGAGATGGAGTTTCACCATGTTGGCCAGGATGATCTCGATATCTTGACCTCGTGATCCACCCGCCTCGGCCTCCCAAAGTGCTGGGATTACAGGCGTGAGCTACCATGCCCGGCTCTATTATCTTTCTTACTCACTGGCCCCTCTTCTTCGGTCTCCTTTGTTAGTTTCTATTCTCTTTTATATAGCTACATGTTGGAGTGCCCCAAGAATCAGCCTTTAGACCTCTTCTTTTCCCTAGGTCTACCAGTTGTCTCACCTGACGTCATTACTTTAAATACCACTGAACCCTGACAATTTTGACATTTTTATCTCCACATGGACCTAGTTGGACCCTTCCTCTGAAACTCTAGACTCACATAGACAAATGGATATCTACTAGCACCTCGAACTTTACATGACTGTTCCTCCCATAGACCTCTTGGTTGATGGCAACTCCATCCTTCCACTGCTTGAATTATCCTTGACTTCTGGTTGTTTTTGGTTTTTTTTTTCCCCTCATATTTTCTGGTCAAGTCCCAACTGCTCTAACTTCAAAACACACTCAATATTTAACCACTTTTTATTATCTCCACTGCTATTAACCTAGTACCAATCACCATTATTAGAGCAAAAATGTGCAGCAGCAAGCTGTAGAACCTGTTGATAGATTAAAAAACTAAGAACAGCAATATCCATAAGGCTCAATGCATGCAAACCATCCATGATATGTTCTCTGTTTCAACAGGGATAAAAGAAAAACAGATCATGCTAATAGGTAGGACCAAGGCTTAGGAGGTATAATGTCTTTCCATAGCAATGTACTCCCTTACTCCCTACCTAGTTCCTTTAAGACTATTCTATATCTCAATTTGATTCTAATATCATATCCTGTGGGAATTCTTCCTGGACCTTCTTAGCATTTCCTTCCTTCCTTCCTTCCTTCCTTCCTTCCTTCCTTCCTTCCTTCCTTCCTTCCTTCTTCCTTCCTCCTTCCTTCCTTCCTTCCTTCCCTCCCTCCTTCCCTCCCTCCTTCCCTCCCTCCTTCCCTCCCCTCCTTCCCTCCCTCCTTCCCTCCCTCCTTCCCTCCCTCCTTCCCTCCTTCCTTCCTTCCTTTCTGTGTGCCTCAACATCTCTCAGAGTTCCTAGAACAGAGCAGGAATGTATACAAATATTTACTCTAAAAAGGAAGAAACATACTGGAAAGTATGAATTAGCCAGTGCTTCTGATACTCACTTCAAATCATTCTAGAGGCTCGACAATGGCTTGAAAAGTTACATTAGAAGCATGAAAGAAAAAAGTCCCAATTCTATACACAGTTACACTTGAGCACCTTTCTTGAGAAAGCCTTTGGAAATGTATTTTCCAAATTAGGGCTTTCCTATTAATTGCAGAAAGCAAAGATATATTAAAAGGAAATAGCAACAAAGCCATATAAAGAAAGTCCAAATAAGTTTTGAGGGGAGGAGGTCCAAAAGAGCAGCTGAGAACTTACTACGTATTTATATCCCAACGTATTGAGGTCCCGGCAATACAGCACTTGTGTGTACAACCTAGACATACAGATTATCATATGCAGGTCAGGGAAAGAACATTAACATTCTGTTCCACAGACTCAGTACAGCTCACATATACCCAACTCGTGAGGGCTGTGTTTTTCCAGGGAAGTGTCTCGTTGTTCAATCAAAAACCTCGAAGTGTTTCATAACAGAAGCAAGCTTTATCTGCTGAAAACACAGGCATCTTATTGAAAACAACTCCATTATGACCACTCAGTCTATGACAAGAAAAAAATGTGCTTCATCCTCTTCCACAAAACTTTCATAACCACCTCCAGCATAGGCTGACATCTTTCTCCACCATTCTCTTTACATAATTTGGCTATCGTTTGTGTAAAACTCTTGTAATTATAGAAACCATGGTTTAGTGGGAAAAAACATAGACTTGGGAGTTTTGACTTTAAGGTTTAAATTCTTGTTATATTAGCTCTGCGACCTTGAACTTAGTCACTTAACTCTAAGATCTATTGTTCTTACCAGTACAACGAGGAGAGTAATACCTAACTCTCAAAATTGCTAACAGAAGAAAATATGCAAAAGCCTTTTCAAACTTCCAGCATTGCACAAATGCTAGTTATTAAAACATAAGACTTGAGAGATCTCCAAATTTTTGTAGACATGGCATGTCACAGAAAGATCACATGAAAGGCACTGAAATCTCTATACAGTCGTAGGATATAATTTTAAGGATTGAAGTTGTCCAAAACTCTAACAGGAGACCTAGGGATGTCGTGAGCCCCCTCTCTAACAAGGATCAAGCCAAAGAAGATGACACCATTGGGGGAAGCTGTTAAAAAGGGCCACATGGGTTGAACAAGAAGTGAAGTGACTGCACCCTAAGGCTCCTTCCAGTTTTAAGTTTCTGTGGGCATTTTCTTTTCTCACGTAGCTAATCCTTCGCTCAATGATGAACTGTGCACGCTATTTATTTGCATTCCTCACATGCTCAGTGCTGTATTCTACACATAGTAGGGGCTCAATACACATTGGTTGGTTTATTGGGAAAAGCTATAATAAGTGTCACGATACCAGAGGTTTTGTCAGCATGAGTAGAGAGAATTTATACAAAAACAAATAACGAAATCTCATGCATTCAACATAAACATGATCAAATCCAATTTATGCTTGAAAAAGATGTTGGCACTCACTTTTCTATGTCTCGGGAATGCTTCCAAGTAAATGCATTCTGGACAAAAGCACATGACATAATTAAGAAAATGCGGGATATGTAAAATTAAGCAAGCCTATTCATTCTTTCCTAGGAGTAGCTTCAGTGCTTCTAGAGAATAAAGTCATATTTTGTCTCAAAACACATTTTGATCCTCATAAAACAGAAAGAATTCTTCCTGATTAGTTTTAACAGTTGCCTCTGGGCCTTGGGATGGAGAGAAACAGAGGTTAAACATTAAAAAAACAGAAATGATTATATCGGGGGTCCCCAACCCCCAGGCTGCAGACTAGTATGGTACCAATGGCCTATTAGGAACTGAACCCCACAGCAGAAGGTGAGTGGCAGCCAGCCAGCATCACCGCCTGAGCTCTGCCTCCTGTCAGAGCAGCAGCATTAGATTCCCACAGGAACACAAACCCTACTGTGAACTGTGTATGCGACGGATCTAGGCTGCATGCTTCTTATGAGATTCTAGGCCCGGTGTAGTGCTCATGCCTGTAATCCCAGCACGTTGGGAGGCTGAGGATGGTGGATGTGTTTTGAGACAAAATATGACTTTATTCTCTAGAAGCACTGAAGCTACTCCTAGGAAAGAATGAACAGGCTTGCTCGATTTTACATATCCAGCATTTTCTTAATTATGTCATGTGCTTTTGTTCAGAATGCATTCACCTGAGGTCAGGAGTTCAAGACCAGCCTGACCAATATGGAGAAACCCCATCTCTACTAAAATACAAAATTAGCCGGGCTTGGTGGCAGGTCTGTAATCCCAGCTACTTGGGAGCATGAGGCAGGAGAATCGCTTGAACCAAGGAGGCAGAGGTTGCAGTGAGCTGAGATGGCACCACGGCACTCTAGCCTGGGCGAAAAGAGCAAAACTCTCTCTCTCAAAAGAAAAACAAAACAAGTAAAAAAAAGAATCTAATTGATCTGAAGTAGAACACTTCCATCCCAAAACCATCCCCTTTCCACCCACTCCCGCCCCCAGTTTTGTGGAAAGATTATTTTCCATGAAACCAGTCCCTGGTGCAAAAAGGTTGGGAATTGCTGGATTATGTGGTTTGTTTAATATATAGTGAATACCCCACTATTCAGGCCTAAGGAAGGACAAAAATGAAGAAACTCATGGTACTTCCTCTGATGAAAAGCAAGCTTTTCTTTGATTTTTTTTTTTTTTTTTTTTTTTTTTTTTTGAGACGGAGTCTTGCTCTGCCGCCCAGGCTGGGGTGCAGTGGCCGGATCTCAGCTCACTGCAAGCTCCGCCTCCCAGGTTTACGCCATTCTCCTGCCTCAGCCTCCCGAGTAGCTGGGACTACAGGCGCCCGCCACCTCACCCGGCTAGTTTTTTGTATTTTTTAGTAGAGACGGGGTTTCACCGTGTTAGCCAGGATGGTCTCGATCTCCTACCTCGTGATCCGCCTGTCTCGGCCTCCCAAAGTGCTGGGATTACAGGCTTGAGCCACCGCGCCCGGCCTTTTAAAAGCAAGCTTTTCAAAAGCCCTCAATTATGGAAAGAGTAAATGCACAGTCCCTGATCTCAGGGACCCCATGTTCTAGATAAGGAAATTAAAATTCAGTTATTGATCAAGTACCGACTGTATACCAAGTCTGTTTTGCATTTATACACAAAAGTCTCTTGTCATCCCATACATTGAAAGCTATTATCACTACTACTTTCCAGATAAGGAGCTTGAAGCTTAGGGTGGGAGTGACCCAGCACGGACCTAAATCTGAGGTTCTCTGATTCCGAGTCCCAGGATCTTTTCTCACCACCAGCCTGCTCTTCCAGCCCCCGAGAATCTCCTGCCAATTATATGTCCATGTGCATAAGCTTTATCTGCACATGGGACAAATTGAACATAGTCAAAGCATGAGCCTTGAGAGAACACACATTATGGAACAGAAAGAATTCCTGGAGTTAGTAAAAGCCACGGAGTACGAGTAGAATGAAAGAACCAGTCCTGTAGCTTTAAGTATCACCCACATGCCAATAATGGTTAAATTTTTATTTCCGACCCTGGCCCCTCCTCTGAGCCCCGGATTGTTCTGTTTAACTGCCCACTGAACATCACCACTCCAGCGTCTAATAAGCATCTCAGACACATGGGCAAAGCACCATTCTCGAGACTTCCTCAAATTCTATTTCTCCTCCCATTGTCCCCATCCCAGTTAATGGTGCCAGCATTCCTCCTGCCGGAGCGCCAAACCCAGGTGTGATCTTTGATTCTTCTCTGTCTCTTCTACTCATATTAATTCCATTATTGGTCCTCATCAGCAGTACCTCCAAAATGTATTCCAAAAGTGCTCCACACCTCTCCACTCCTTGCACCGACCGGCATGCTTAGCCAAGCCCACCCCCCTGTTCTTGATCAGACAGTTGCAACAGCCTTCTGTGTCCACTCATGCCGCCTGCAGCCTATTGCCCACCCAGAAGCCAGAGTGGTCTTCTGTAACCAGAAACAGAAGCATGTGGACCCCTCCCCTTCCTTCACAGACTTCCCATCACACTCGGATTAAACACAGAATCCTTCCTGTGGCCTGTGAGGGCTGCCGGGCCCCCACCTCTGCTGACTCTCCAAGCCCACATCCTGTCATGTTTTCCCATCTCAGGATTCTCCAGCCAAATGGGAGATGTGATGTGATGTGACCCCACCTAGACATGAGGTGATGTGCTCAGGCCCTACACGTTTCTTCTGTCTGGAGTTCTGTCCTTTCAGACCCTTACACTTCATTGTTCTGATCTCTACTCAAATGTCACCTCCTCGTAGAAGCTACCCTTGACAGTCCTGTCTAAAATGAAGATGTCCCTGCACTCTCTGTCCCTGGTCTGTTCCACAGCTGTTACTGGTTTCAATGCTTGCATTGTCCTATCGACTCCATCCTCCTGCTGGTAGAGGCCTCGAGGGCAGGGACCCTGCTTGTCCTATTCATCTGTGCATTTTCAATAACTAGAGTGCTTTCTGACACATAGGGCTATTTGGAAAACATTTGTTGAATGAATGAGTGAGGTTGGAGTCATGTTCTACGGTCAAAGCAAAGGAACATATTTGTTTCCCACGTAGAATATTCTCCCACCCCAGCTTCCGCCTGTGCTATGCTTCTGTTCTTCCAAGGCCTTAGCGCTCTCCCCTGCCATCAATGTTGCTGAGAGAATGACTAAGAGATTTCAAGTCCATTCATGCCGAGAGAATGATATGGAATACATTTCAGACACAAGGTTAGTCAATTATGTTTGTGACAGGATAACTGTAAGATGTAATTTATATAAACTGGAGAATGGAACAAATAAGATTATTCACAGTTTTATCACTTCCACTGGAAAAAATAGAACATTACAAATAAAACACTTTTTTTTTTGCATGAATCTTTACCACATTGACCTTCACTGCATTAATGAGAAGTTTTCCAAAGAGGTATTTTTATGATTTCTTGTGCATTATAAAAACATGGGAAAATAAAGAGTTATAAGAAAATGATTATAGATGTCAAGGTAGCTCTATCTCTATAACACTAAAGGAAATAATTTAAAATAAGGATAATTAAATAAATTATATGGTTGCCTAACTTATACAACATTTACTAATTTATCAGAAGCTTAATAGGGTTAGCTTATTATTTAGCTGGCTATATAGAAATGCATATAGGTTTTTGTTGGTACTATTCTATAAAATGAATTTAACGTGTCTATGAAAGCTACACCTTCATTTGCTATGCTCACATAATTTTTCTCTACAAACCAGTATTTTATGTCCAAATGCATTTTTCCTTCTAATATGACGGTGTTCAAAAGGAAGTTTATCTTAAAAGTGAAAAATAGCACTGCATATGGTAAGCAGTGAATAGGAGAAAGACTGGAAAATGTGAAAGTGAATATAATTCCTATGTATAAACTAATAAAGCTTATAATAATTAGCAAATAGATATAGAATCCTTTAAGAACCCAAAACAGTGCTAGAAGCTAGAAGTAATTTACTGCAGCAATAAATCACACAGCAATAACTAAAAACAACTGGAGAAAAAAATTAAAGGCTCGATTTTCCCAGCATTTCTATTGCAGAATCTTGGAAACCTCCTTCCATCTTACCTACTCAATCAAACTTTCCAGTACCAGCCGGAGAAACAGAAAACATGTGGAGGTTAGTTTTTCTTTCTGAAAGATGCTTAATCATCCCTTTTAGTGAGGCTGTGCCTTTGGCATGGTTCAGTACCGGACACTCCCAGGTCAGATGGCCACTTGCCAGGGGTGCAGAAGGTCCTTTGCTGCATGCTTTAGGGCTGTCTCACCTGCTCTCCAGCTCTGGGTTTGGCTGTGGTTATTGAGGCCAGGTCTGCGTGAACTTTGACTTCCTTTCTGTTGACAGCATCTCCTCAGGTGTCTTTTGCTTTCTGCCCAGAGAACCTTCCCTGCAAGCACACAGGTGCCAGAACTGAGGGGTCATCAATGCCTCCGGGGCAGCTCTCCACCTGAGGAGACAGGCAGCTTCTCCCATCCGTTCTTGGATGGGCATTTTTTTTTTTTTTTTTTTTTAAGATATCTCACTCCGATATCCAGGCTGGAGTGCAATGGCACGAACTTGGCTCACTACAAACTCCACCTCCCAGGTTCAAACAATTCTCCTGCCTCAGCCTCCCCAGCAGCTGAGATTATAGGCATCTGTCACCACACCTGGCTCATTTTTTTTTTTTTTTTTTTTTAAGAGATGGAGTTTCACCATGTTGGCAAGGCTGGTCTCGAACTCCTGACCTCAAGTGATCACCCACCTTGGCCTGGATAGGTTATTTTGAAAGGCATCCTACATGTCTGGAAGCTCCTGGGTGTGAATGAGCCCCATCTGGCCACCATGGGGCCCTCAGTAACATTCAATGGAAGGGCTTTTCCTTCTTTTCTGCCTCTTCTCAGTCCCTTCCTTAGTGTGAGTTTGAACTAGATGAACTCCGAGGTTCCTTCCAGTTCTATGTATTATAAAAATGATACACAAATCACATTCCAGAGGTGGAATCTAGCATCCCCCACCTCACTTGGCTTCTGAAAAAATTCCAAAAGTGGAGTAGTTGGTCAATCCTATCTCTGAACTGCCTGTAAACAGTAGGCCTTATGCCAGTGCGGGAGATAGAGCTGTGGGCAAGAGAAACAGGTCCCTGCCCACACGGAGCTCACCGTCTAGAGAGGAGACGGACAGGAAAGCGATGTTTACAAAGAGGTCAAAACTTATCACCTGCCTAGTACCTCATGAAGTAGCAGATGCTATGAAAGAATCAAATAGGGGGACCTAAACTATTTCTGGGGTGTGGAGAGAAGTCATGGAAGGTTTTCCTGATGAAGCTATTTTTAAGACCTTAAGGAAAAGGGCAGATGAAGAAAGATGGGAAGCGCTTACCAGGTGGGACGATTAATCCACGAGATAACCTGCGATGAGAAAGAGCATGGCACATCCAAGGCACTAGGAACATCCATCATTTTCAGTTCTCATCAAATACACAGAATCTGTCAGACATTAACTATGAGCGTTTCTAGCTGGCTTCTATGTAGTGGCAGTTGTTCACACTATGCCAGACAGGAGGTAGGGAGGGGTAGGGGATCAAGTTGGCATTTCTGATCATCCTCATCAACTCTTCCAAAGGTGACTTCTCCATCCTCATAGACAGTTTCCTTAGATGCTCAGGGCACCATGCTATCCACATTTGTCCTAATTCTTGCCAGCCCTCACTCTAGTTACTCTCACACACACTTCATTTTAACATCATTTTGGAATCTTTCCTTTTACTCACCTAACTCCACATACACTCACACACTCTCTCCCATAATTCAGTCTCCAAACCCCTAGTATCTATGTCTCCCACACTTCTTCCATCAGACCTTTGTCTGATTATTGCAATTGCTCTATGTGGATCCATGCCTCTTATCTGTTCCCTGCTAATCTTTTGAGATGGAGTCTCACTCTGTCAACCAGGCTGGAGTGCAGTGGCATGATCTTGGCTCACTGCAAACTCCACCTCCCGGGTTCAAGCAATTCTCCTGCCTCAGCCTCCTGAGTAACTGAGATTACAGGTGTGCACCACCACGCCTGGCTAAATTTTTGTATTTTAAGTAGAGACAGGGTTTCACCAAGTTGACCAGTCTGGTCTTGAACTCCTGACCTCCAGTGATTCACCTACCTCGGCCTCCCAAAGTGAATGAGCCACCTTGCCTGGCCCCCTGCTAATCCATTTGCTACCAGAGCAAATCTGATATTCTCCCATGAATGGCTTCCATGCTTTCCCGTGGTTTTCAAGGTTGTATTCAAATCCCTTATGTGAGTGATTCCCAACTAGGGCAATTTTCCCACCCCCATTCCCACCCCTCCCTCCAGGGACATTTGGCAATGTCTGAGGCATTTTTGGTCATTAACAACTGTCGGAGGTAGCGGCTAGCATTCAGTGGGTAGAGGCCAGGGATGCTGCTCAGCTTCCTACAATGCACAGGATGGTCCCCAGAACAAAGATTATTTGGCTCAAAATGTGAATAGTGCAGAAGTGGCTCTTCCACATCTGGTCCTGCCCATCACTCTCAGCTCACTCTGCTATTTCATCCCAGACACCTTTTTCTCCAGTCATAAGGAACTGTTACATTGCACCATATGAAACTGCCAATATTTGATGCTTTTTTTTTTTTTTTTTTGAGATGGAGTTTCACTCTTATTGCCCCGGCTGGAGTGCAATGGCACAATCTCGCCTCACTGCAACCTCTGCCTATGGGGTTCAAGCAATTCTCCTGCCTCGGCTTCCCAAGTAGCTGGGATTACAGGCACTCACTACCACACCTTGCTGATTTTTGTATTTTTAGTAGAGACGGGGTTACCCCATGTTGGTCAGGCTGGTCTTGAACTCCTGACCTCAGGTGATCCGCCCACCTCGGCCTCCCAAAGTGCTGGGATTACAGGTGTGAGCCACTGCACTTGGCCCTATATGATACTTTTGACCTAAAAACATCTAGCAATTTTACAGTTTCACATGATTGAGCAAAATGGCTGTAGTTTCTAGACTGCAATTGTGTTTCTCTGTCCAAAATGTACTCCTCTCTCACTGCTTTCTTTTATTCATCTCCCAAAACCCAGATCAAGCCTCACATTCCCAACAGCCCTACCATGAGTTGCAAGAATGACACACAAACCTGTCCTCTCCGCTCCCACAGCATCCTCTCCCTGTGCCTCACACCCTCCCAGGGACAGCTGCTCTCAGGTCTGGACAGTAAGTGACTCATTGCCAGGTGTCATGTCTCCATTTTCTCTGTCTACCCAGGGCTCATCACAGAGCCTGGCTGCTGGAGGCTGCTGCATAAATTACTATGCAAGGAATGAGTAAATGAACAAACTCCCCTGTTTCAATCCTCGTTTGCTTCTATGTCTCCACTAAGAGAGCTGACAGCAGTAAGATACTTAGTGAGGCACTCAGAAATGTCTACCAATGTAATTATACTCAAGAAAACAATCAACACTTCTCAAAGGCTAATGAAAAATTTACTTCCTACATACAGCCAGCAATTCTGTGGATCCCTAAAGGTTGATCCATCACTAGGCATGTGTTAAATAGAATAAACCAACCATCTGTGGTCCAGGTTTCTGACTGACTACCAAGGAAGCTTTTGATAAACAAGTTAGGAAAACCTGGAAAAGGTGCAAAGAAACCAGCTCTGACTGCAGAGAAACCTGCTCAGTTTCATCAAGACTTTGGACAAACGCTAACTTCTTCCAGAATAGTGTGTAAAACTATTTCTGAAATGAGAACTTGATGCAATTTAAAATTAAGATGTATTTTATAATATTTAACCATGAATACTGAACTAGGATTAGAAAAAGACTCAGAAGGTCCTCCTGGTTAGCTATCAAATATAAGAGCCTTCAATTAGCCATTAGTGAACTATAAGAGGACTTTTAAATTGGAACAGGCATATAACAGAGGTATGAATTGTTGCTAGGTTTTTGGTTCTGTGGGGAGAAGAGGGGAAGTTGCCTACTTTTTGTTTCTGCAATGACTTTAAAGTTTCTCAAGGAATATATTGATATGGTTTGGCTGTGTCCCCATCCAAATCTCATCTTGAATTGTATGTAGCTTTTATAATTCCCACATTTTGTGGGAAGGACCTGGTAGGAGGTAATTGAACCCTGGGGGCGGGTCTTTCTCATGATAGTGAGTAAGTCTCATGAGATCTGATGGTTTTATAATGGGGAGTTTCCCTGCACAAGCTTTCTTTTGCCTGCCACCATGTAAGACGTGACTTTGCTCCTCCATTTTCCGTCACGATTGTGAGGCCTCCCCTTAGTTCACCAGGTGGAACTGTGAGTCCATTAAACCTCTTTCCTTTATAAATTACCCAGTCTTGGGTATGTCTTTATTAGCTGTCTAAGAATGGACTAATACACATATCAATTTCCCTCCATATAAGCTTGGGTATGTCTTTATTAGCCGTCTAAGAATGGACTAATACACATATCAATACATCCTTATTTTTAAACACAGCACTGAAGTATAATCTATTATAGTCTATACGAAAATTCCTCCTATCCCTGTGACTACGTTCCAGAGATAATCATGGCTAACAGTTTGCCATACTTCTGTAGAGATCTCCATGCATTTTTATACCCATATATACAAATAAAGTTTTTCTGTTGTTGTTTTTTGTTTTTTTTGTTTTTTTGTTTTTTTGTTTTTTGTTTTTTTTTTGAGACAGAGTCTTGCTCTGTTACCCAGACTGGAGCACAGTGGGGTAATCTCAGCTCACTGCAACCTCTGCCTATGGGGTTCAAGTGATTCTCCTGCCTTAGTCTCCTGAGTAGCTGGGATTACAGGCACGCACCACCACGCCTGGCTAATTTTTGCATTTTTAGTAGAGATGGGATTTTACCATGTTGGCCAGGCTGGTCTCAAACTCCTGACCTCGTGATCTTCCCACATCAGCCTCCCACAGTGCTGGGATTATAGGTATGAGCCGCTGAGCCCAGCCAAATGTATACTTTTTAAAGACAAAAGGGAATCAAAGAATATATATTGTTGCTGCTTGCTTTCTCACTTAATAAGTCTTTGAGATTCTTCTACATCAGTGGACATAGCTATTAATATTTTTAATTTTTTTAATAACTGAAAGCTACTTCAAAGTAAATGGGTCTTCATAATTTCTTTTCATGATCAAGACACTTAAAAATAAACATTCTTAAATGACTAACATATCCTATGAATTTATTTAAAAGCATACATTGTGTGGAAGCTAGAAATCCTGCTGTTTTTACTAGAGGAGGAATAATGTGCCTTGATGAAGGATTTTTTAGTGTGCTTGTCCTTGGACAGGTTCCAGAGAAGGTGGAATGAAAGAGAGAGTAAGTTCTGCAGTCAACAAGATTTTGCTGACAGAGAAAGATGATTAAAAATTATGGAGACTAGTTATAAAAACAGTGGTGTTCCTGTTAACATGGTTTGGAGGTTTGTCCCCTCCAAATCTCAGGTTAAAATGTGATTCCTGATGGTGGAAGTGGGGCCTGGTGGGAGATGCTTGCATCATGGAACTGATCTCTCATGAATGGTTTAGCACCATCCTCTTGGTGATGAGTGAGTTCTCTGAGTTCGTGCAACATCTGTGTTTTTGAAAGTGTGTGACACCTCCCCTCATTGCTCTCTCATTCCTGCTCTCGCCACGTGACACGCCTGCTCCTTCTTCATATTCCTCCACGACTGTAAGCTTCCTGAGGCCTCCCCAGAAGCCAAGCAGATATTGGTGCCATACTTCAGGTACAGCCTGCAGAACTGTGAGCCAAATAAACCTCTTTTCTTTATAGATTATCCAGTCTCAGGTATTCCTTTATAGCAACGCAAAAACGGCATAACACACCAGTGCTTTGAAAATTTTAGAAAAAGCAGCCAGGCACAGTGGCTCACATTTGTAATCCCAGCACTTTCGGAGGCTGAGGTGGGCAGATCACAAGGTCAGGAGTTCGAGACCAGCCTGGTCAACATGGTGAACCCCTGTCTCTACTAAAAATACAAAAATTAGCTGGGCATGGTGGCAGGTGCCAGTAATCCCAGCTACTCAGGAGGCTGAGGCAGGAGAATCACTTGAACCCTGGAGGCGAAGGTGGCAGTGAGCCAAGATCATGCCACTGCACTCCAGTTTGGGTGAAAGAGCAAGACTCCTCTCAAAAAAACAGAAAAAGCAACTTTCGGTCTAAGCTTATATGGAGGGAAATTCCATCCATGAGCTCAACTTCGTCATGACTACCTAATAGGGGTTGGGTCAGACACAACCTTCCTGTTTCTTCATCTTTTAAAATTTATCTTAGCAGTTCTCCACATAGCAAGTACAATAAATATTTTGAAGGAATATGAATCCTCATAAAAATATAAATTTGTGTGTCAGGAAATTTAACTAGATGATTCTTGCAGCCCATTTAGGATGATGGCAGACTCCAACAGTAAGTATGGAGGAAGAAATTTCTTTCTCATATTCTCATTTATCACATAAGTGAAAAATTGTCCATGTTGCCTTATTGGTGCCAACAAGCTGAAAGCATCCAGCAGACAGGCAAGGCTGAAATACTAAGGCACTTTCAAAACACATGGCTAAGTACTGAACTGAGGTACTTTGTGTGTGTGGTTTTAAGGAGCAGAGAGTTTAATGGGCAAGAAAGAAGAAGCGCCCTCGGTACAAAGAGGGAGGGACTGGGGGCTCCAAACCCCAGAGAGGAAACCAGCCAGTTATATGAGGAGGCTGGAGAAGGTGGTGCCTGATTTGCATAGGGCTCAGGGGATTGGTTTGACCAGGCATGTCATTTATGTAGCCCACGAAAAATTTGCCCCTCCCACCCTAGCATTTTAACATGTAAATAAAGGCTGCCCTGATGTTCTACACACATGGGGATATGTGGGGGTGGCCATATTGCCAGGCACATGTGAAGGCAAAGGCAAGAAGACGACACGGGAATCGCCATGTTTGGGTGGACCCAGTTTCTAATGGCCTGCACGTGCGTGTCAAAAGTTGCCGGCCGGCTAGAGCTAGGGCTTTCCTGCTAGACAAGAAACGTTTCTGGAGCCGCTTTAAAAGAAATGAAAACTTCCCAAGGACCCCTTTTCCTCTCTATCTGCCTAAAATAATGTCTTAATAACTCCTATAATATTCCCACCTGTGGAGAGGTCACCCTAACTGCTGTTAGGGGGTTTTGGGTGATGACTCTTTCTGGCTACTTCCTCCTGAAAAGTGGCATCGAATGGGGAACAGCAGCTAGGGCTCCTCCTGGGGTCAATTTAAGGATCCTCGGAAGAATGGCACGTCCATGCGTGTGAACCGAGGTACTTAAATGGAGGAATGAGCAGCTAAGCACATCCAAGATACTATGAGAACTGTACCAAACTCAGCACTCAAAGGAAACTGGGGCTACCTACACAGTTATACCTGGACAGACAGGTATTTTTACCTGTAAAAAACACATAAGTGAAAAACATAAGTGAAAAATTGTCCATGTTGCCTTATTGGTGCAAACAAGCTGAAAGCATCCAGCAGACAGGCAAGGCTGAAATACTAAGGCAGAGTATATTTTCTGTAATATAATGTCATTTTTTTTTCCTATCTCTAGAGATACTGCTTTGAGCTTCACTCCTTCATATTTAAAAGGAGAAAAAAACAATTAGTTGACATGTTGGAAGAAAAGGCGTTAAGATAACTACTATTGACAGAGTTTTAAAAATTATTAATTCAAAATGCTATTTTCTAATTTTTTTTCCACCCAGGAAATAAAGAGAGTCCAATAAATCCCACTAAACATTCATCAGTAAATCATAAAAACCTGATCCAGGTGCCTGTGATGCTGGAGGTATTTGGCTTAGGTATTTTGCATTCAATTACTGGAACACTGAGCATGTGGGAGTTATTTATATCCTACGGCTCCAGGTCATCACCAAGCAGGTGACCTCAGACATAAATTTCAACCTTAGGCATAAATGGGTTAAGGTCCTCTTTGATGATCAGGTTCTGTGATCCTGCAGTGTAGGTCTTAGGTGGTCAAGCACTACCCACAGGCAGAGAATGGAAGCCAACTGATCAGAATTAGAGTGTTGGACAGAGTTTCATTCTGTACCCACTGCTGATTTTACCAATAATTGAAGAAAAAAAAAAGTATTTTTAAAAGACCATTTGGGGATACAAATTTCTCCAAGGTGGAAATTAGGCCAGCATTTTGGAAGACAAAATGATGATCTAAGATGACTTTGATAAGAGAAATAAATCACAATTAACAGAAAGAATAATAAAATTATAGGTTCTTCAGGTAGAAGGGCCCCTTGAGGGTCACACCTTCCGACTCTACTTGATGTATGAGCTCGCGCTCTCTCTCTCTACAAATCCCTGAGAAGGACTGCCCAAACTGTGTTTTTGTTGTTGTTGTTGTTGTTTTGTTTTTTAACTTTCTGCACTGTGCTTTAATGAGAGTCTGAGTTTTAGCCCCTAATATGGAGCATAAATCCTGTATAATACATTTTAGGAATTTTATAGGATGATTTTGACCATTTGCAATGTTTGAAATAATTGAAATTTTTATTGAGATAACTCTATTCACATGCAGTTGTAAGAAATAAGAGATGTTTCCCTATACACTCTGCCAAGTTTCTCACATTGGCAACGTCTTGCAAAATTATAGTATTGACAACCAAAATGAATGACTGAGGCAAGTGCCCCAATCAATTAAGGTTTATTGAGCCAACTTGAGGGTGTGTCCAAGAAAAATGCAAGTCACAGATGCACCTGTGGGTGTTTTTACCAAAGAGGTTCTCAGGAGGTTTAGTACTTAAAATTTTCCTTTAAAAAAGAAAAAAAGGAGAGAGGGAGCTGTGAGACCAATGGGTACATACTGTGAGACTTTAGATGCCCAGTAAATCTACATTTTACCCACGGTCAGGTGAGCATTTGAAGAAAAAGAGAATAGAGAAAGCAGATGTCTCAGGGAGGGGTGAAGGAATGACTCATCTCATCCTGTCTTTATTCTGTACCTGGGAAGATAAGCTACTAATGCTCACTATGAAGTCTTGAAAGATCTGACTCCTGTTTAACCCTTAGTCTTGAAAGATCTGATGCCTGTTTAATTAACCCTTAGGGAGGAAAGCCTCGTGGTGGTTAGTGAGGGAGGGGGTATAATGAGGTGTGTCCCACCTCCCATCCCATCATGGCCATGAACTCAGCTTCCAGGGTTTCTTTGTGGTCCCCTTGGACAAGAAGGTGTCCATTCAGTTGGGGGCTTATACTTTGACTTTTATGTCTCAGTATAATGTTACAACCAGGATACTGACATTGATACAATCCACCAATCATATTCAGATTTTCCTGGTGTAAGAAAAAGTAGCACAGGGACAAGCAGTCCTGGGGTGTGTGTTTATTATAATTTTATCACCTTGGTTGATTCACGTATTCACCACCCCAGTCAAGAGACTGGACAGTTCTTTTTTTTTTTTTTTTTTTTTTTGAGACGAAGTCTTGCTCTGTTGCCCAGGCTGGAGTGCAGTGGCACAATCTCGGCTCACTGCAACCTCCGCCTCCTGGGTTCACGCCATTCTCCTGCCTCAGCCTCCCGAGGAGCTGGGACTATAGGCACTCGCCACTACGCCCGTCTAATTTTTCGTATTCTTTAGTAGAGACGGGGTTTCACTGTGTTAGCCAGGATGGTCTCGATCTCCTGACCTCGTGATCCACCCGCCTCGGCCTCCCAAAGTGCTGGGATTACAGGTGTGAGCCACCGCACCCGGCAACAGTTCCTAATTTTGTCATTTCAAACCTATGTATATGAAATCGTACAGTTTGTAACCTTTGGGAATTCGCTTTTCTCTCTCAGCATAATTTCCTCATATTTTTGTGGTTTGTTATTTATATCAAAGGTGTTTCTCTTTTTGCAGAGTAGGATGATTCCATGGTATGGATGTGCCACAACTTATGTAGCCATGCACCTGTTCTGAGCTTCCAGTTTTTGGCTATTGTAAATAAAAAAGGTGCTATTATCATTTGTGTACAGATTTTCATGTGAATACAAGTCTTAATTTCTCGGGGAGGAGTGCTAAGCATGTAATTGTTGAGTCCTGTGGCAATCTTGTGTCTGGTTTTATAAGAAATTAGGAAACTACTTTCTGGAGGGGCTGCACTGTCTTACATTCCCACCACCAGTGCATGGGGGGTTTGGTTTCTCTGCATCCTCTCCAGCACTTGGTGTTCTAGTTTTCATTTTGGCCATTCTGGTGGGTGTGTAGTGATTTCTCACTGGGGTTTCTGAACTGTCGTTTTGGAAACCTCCAGTGATATGAGCCTCACAAGATCCCGAGGGCGCCTTCCGCTTACTCTGTAGGAAGTTGCTATCTGTCCTTTTGTGATGTTTCTGCTCTGTGAGGTTCAGTTCTGCTTTCTGGATCCCCATGCTGACACTCTGACCAGCCTTTTCCTCTCTATCTTGAAAATGTTCTTTTTTCTGAGGTTAGCATTCTCAGTTATTTCAATTATTTCTCCAAAATCATGTTTTTCAAATCCTTTGTCATCATTTTTTTTTAACCCAGCAACTTGTATTTCTTGACTATCCTAGGCTTAGGGATATGTGGACAAATGAAATTAAGTTCCATCTCACAAGATGTTCACAGATTAGCAGGGGGACAAACAAACTGCTCTCTATACTGTACAATATAGTAAATATTATATATAAAGATATATACCAAGAACAATGACTATTATGGCTATTGCTTATTGAAACCAACATTGTCATTCACCAAGATTTGTTCCCACTCACAAAATTTCCAGTCAAATGAAGGATAAATGCATCAACATATAAGCTTAACACAATGTGAGTGCATGGGACAGGGCTGGAGTTGTGGAGTTCATGTGCAGGGTAGGAAAAGGTTCATGGAAGAAGTGATGCCTTTGGATGGAAAGGTAGCAAGAGGCAGGCATCCCAGGCTGAGTGACTAGCTGAGCACACCAGCAGAGGGTTGAAGCAATCTGAAGCAGTTTGGAGCCTTGGATGATCTATAAGTGGTGTAGGATTGCTGAAGGCTAATTTATGAGGGACAAAGGGCACAGAATGAGGTAGGAGAGGGAGTAGGGAGACCTCCTCCAACTTGTTAAGGAACCAAGATTTTTGCCCTGCAGATAACAGGGGATTAAACACAAGACAGGTCAGCTTACTATTTTAAATAAATCCCTTTGGCAGCTGTGAAGTAGGCAAATCTGAGAGAGGCAAGGTTGCAAGCAGAAGTGTCAAGTGAAACGCTATTAAAATGGTCTAGCTGAGATGTGCTTAAGGTGGAGACTTAAGAACTGGAAATAAAAAGGAAAGTATGAGAAGGCTTTGAGAAATAATTAGGAGACAAATTGGGATTATGTGCTGATTAAGTATGAGAAGTAAAGGGAGTTAAGACTGACAATAAGATCTGTGAAACATAAAAGGATTGAGTGGTTAATTGTTTACAGGCTGCAGAGATAGAAAGAAATATTTCAGAGGGAAAATTAAAATTTGAGATATTAAATCTCAAAGGCAATTTGACTCTGACCTTTACTCCTATGAAAAAGTGTCTGATTAAGGATTCCTCCACTTTGCCCAGAGGAAATGGCTCATATGGAAACATAAATAATACATATCAAATACATGAATAATTTTCAAGTCAATAAGCATTAGAAAGGACAACTCAATTACAAATGCAAATTTAATAAACAATAGAGGCTGTATCTCAGATCAGTTGGGGCAGGGGAAAGATTAGACTAAGTAGCACTAGGATAGCCGGAAAGCCACATGGGAAAAAATAGTCATTTTCTTTAGTGAATACGTCAGGATAAATTTCAAACACATCAAAGACTCAGATGTAAATAAATTAACCATACAAAAACTAAAAAAACATGTGTGTGAATCACTTATAACGTGGGAGTGGGAATTTTGTCACTGTGACTCAAAATCCAGAAGAAATGAAAAAAGATAGATGAATTTAATTACATAGAAATAAGACTAAAAAGCTATTGTTGGCAAAAGGCATCCTAAGCAAGGAAAAAAGACAAATGACAAATTGAGGAAAACCTTTGCTACTTGTATCACAGATGAAGGGGTTAGTAAAATAGAAAAGGAAAAAGACCAATCACGCTATGGAAAAACATGCCGAAGAAAATGCAGTTTACAAGCAAATAAACGCAAATCTCTTAACCACATGAAAACAGGATTCAATTTCATTCCTATTAAGAGAAAAATCAAAGTAGAAATACATTGAGGTAACAGTTTTTTCACCCATAACACTTAACAAAAATCCAAAAGTTCAGCGACACACTGTTGCTGAGGCTAAGAGAAATAGTCATTGCAATGTAGACTGGAGGTAGGAACCCAAAATAGCACAATTCCTGCAGAGGAGAATTTGGTAGCATCTAACAAATCTATATATGCATTGAGCCTCTCACTCAGTAACCCCTCTTCTATAAAAATTGATGCCCAAGAGTCACTGGTTAGAAAGATATATCTGAAAAGAATGCACTGCAGGACTCTGTGAAACAGCAAAGGCCTAGAAACAATCCATCAGCAGAGAGTAGACTCAGTTATGGAACATTCATAGAGAGGATGTACCTACCCCTCAATCAAAATCATTCACCCTGCATTCATTGGCTTCCCCATCCCATCAAACATCATTCAACAATTTCAAAAAGTTAACAAAAAACAACAGAAGAATAAGCCACAAAGATTTTTTTTAAGTGGTTACCTAAGGAAAGTTCTAGAATGAAATGGTCAAGAATGGAAGCTAGACTTCTGTGAAAGTTTAGTGGATTTAACTTATTTTACATAATTATAAAGCAAAATTATTTTTTAAAAAGCAACACCTAAAAATTTAACGTAAACCAAAACAAATTAACCTAAATGTCTATGTACTTGTATAGCTACACTCAGAAGAACTGATATTAAAATACTGTATTTCGTCTGAGCACTCCTAGAGAAATATATCCTAAGGACAAGATGTGTTGAAGCTCTTAAACTTTCAGTAACTGGATTGTTGGTGGCAGTATTGGCTATTGTTTTCTAAGACCAGTTCAGGTATCTTGGTGGGGTTGAGCAAAAAATAATAATTATGTAATATTCTAATTATGCAATTTTCATTGTTGTTGAGGACTAGGATTTTCAGTATGGGAAAAAGAAAACAGAAGATACTCAGAAAAGCTATAAAGGAAATTAGGTTAGCCATGTATTGATAAATTTGGAAGCTGCATTATGGATTTATGAAGGTTTTATTATACTCTTCTACATACTTTTGTGTTTGAAATTTTCTATGTCTAATGTTAAGAAAAGAAAAGGATTACCACTAGTGGAGGAAGTATAATTTCCTACAGATGTCTTAAGAGGAGGATTCAGGTATGTTATATAACACAGAATACGCAAAAATGACCCTTCCAAAAGAAGCCTAGGATCTCTTAGTTTTATGAATCTATAATTAGTTTTGGAGCTGCAAGAATTCAACAAATTCAGTTAGTAACATGAAATTTAAAGAATGGCAAAATAAATATAATTACCCTATTTGGAGTAATTATCCCACCTTCTGCTAAAAAGAGCAACTTCTTGACTTCCTGGTCATTTGTCGACAGCCCTGGAAACATTTTCAGCTAAATTAAATTCATTAAAAAACAAAACAGGCCGGGCGCGGTGGCTCAAGCCTGTAATCCCAGCACTTTGGGAGGCCGAGACGGGTGGATCACGAGGTCAGGAGATCGAGACCATCCTGGCTAACGCGGTGAAACCCCGCCTCTACTAAAAAATACAAAAAACTAGCCGGGCGAGGTGGCGGGCGCCTGTAGTCCCAGCTACTCGGGAGGCTGAGGCAGGAGAATGGCGTGAACCCGGGAGGCGGAGCTTGCAGTGAGCTGAGATCTGGCCACTGCACTCCAGCCTGGGAGACAGAGCGAGACTCCGTCTCAAAAAAACACAAAAAACAAAAAACAAAACAAACAAACAAAAAAACAAATAACATCTTGTTTCTATGGATGAAAGCAAAAATTCCTATTTGTGAACAAAGGTATTGATTCAATAGATTCCCCTGGTGACTTCCTTGGTGAAGTTTGCTCTTGATGCCAAAAAGTCAGCCTCATGAACATGTGCCAACTCTGATGTCAATGCAGCATTCATATGTATTCTTTCAGCCATTCAGTGAACATTTGTTGGATCCCCTGTTGTACATAGAGAATGTTTATACAGCAGTGATCACAACAAATATTTCTGCACCCTTCTTGTGAAAGATGGAAAAGGTAGTAAAAAAAAAAAGTCTATAAAATATATAATATTTCAGATGGCTGTAAGTGTAGCCCGAAAGAGTTATAATTTTAAAAGACAGCCAGGGGAAGTTCACCAAGAGGTAGCCCATGTGTAAAGACCTGAAAGTAATGACCTGAAGCAGGTGAGGGAGTTAGCTATGGGGTTAATCTGGGGGAAGAATATTCCAGGCAGAGGGAAGAACAAGCTATGAAGAGGTAGGAGGTGGAACTAAACTCAGGGGCAAGACTCAACCGCAGAGGCAGGCCTTGGACACTGGACCAAATTGAGGACTAGTTAAAACAGGGATAGGGTGGAAGCAGCTTTCCATAAAACACCCACCAGTGTGCCATGTCAGTTTACTATTGCCATGGCAACAATCTCAAAACCCAGAAATTACCACCATTTTTCTAGAAATTTCTGCATAATCTCCTCCTTAGTTTGCATGTAATTAAAAGTGGGTATAAATATGGCTGCAGAACTGCCTCTGAGCTGCTACTCTGAGCACACTGCGTGTCGGGTAGCCCTACTCCATAAGGAGTAGTACCTATGCTGTTGCTGTTCACTGGTGCTTCAGTGAAAGTTGCTCTCTAACATTACCAGCATGCCCTTGAATTCATTCCTGGGTGAGGCCAAGAACCCTCCAGGGCTAAGCCCCCATTGTGGGGCTTGCTTTCCTGCATCAACAGTTCCTGCTGTGAGAATGCTCTTGGCATTTTTGTGGAAGAAAGAGGCCAGTATGGGGGATGGTGGTATGGGATAGAGCAAGGAGGGAGGTGATATGGGATAGAGCAAGGGAGTAGCAGGGAAGGATCATTAAGGTAGTAAGAGGCTCCTGCGTGACCTTGTAGGCCATTGCAAGAACTTTAGCTTTACCCCAAGTGAATTGGAAAACCAAATGCTAGAGGAAGGACCACTGCCTAAGAGTGAGTGATGTCATGTAGTTATCGTTTTAAAGGACACTTAGGCTGCTGTGTTGAGAATAACCTGGAAAGATAAGGGCAGAACCGGAAAGCTTTTGCCACAATCCAGGGGAGAAACAGAATGCAATTTAAACTAGGGTGTCACATTAGAAGGGATGAAAAATGGTCAGATTCTGAATGTATTTTGGAAATAGATCCTATAGTGTTTATTTACAGACTTGGATCTGAAATCTGAGAGGACAGAGTCAAGAAAAACCCTAAAGTTTTTAGCCTGAGCAACTGGAAAGATAGACATCCCATTAATGAGAAGAGAATTATCACAGGAGAACCTGATTTTAGAGGGGAAGATCAGGAGTTTTGATCTGGTTGTGTTAGGCTTGAGATGCCCATTGGACATACAAAGCGAGCATCAAATGAATAGACAATTGGATGTGTGTCTGAAGCTCAGGGGCAAGGTCTAAGCTAAAGGTAATAAATGTTGGAGTTGTCAGTATGTACGTGGTGGTTACAGGGAGGTGCTTGGGTGGGATCATCAAAAGCGGTGCGCTGGGTCACTTCAGCAGCCAGACATCAGCACTACGAGGTAAAATCAGCAAAGGAGACCACAGCAAAGTGAGGAGAATGGGCAGTCTTGGAAACTCAGCAAAAATAAGTGCTTCTGGGAAGAGGGGCTGATCTAGTGTATCAGTTCAAATGCTGCTGGTGGATTAAGTGAAGTGGCAACTGAGAATGTGTGGGCTTTCTTGCACTCAATTTCTTCACACAATTTCATCACCAAATTGAGCATGATACTATTTTAACCACACCACATCATACCCTGTAGTGTGCTCCTTCCAGCAACACTCTGCTGTTTCTGAAACTATGGACACATGTTCTTGACTAAGGGTCCAGAGAATAGGTGTTCTTCATCCTAAAGTCATGTGGCAATGCCAGCACCAAATGGAACAGTAATCTCCAAATAAAAAAGATTCACTGTGATCTATGTATTATCTAAGAACCTGGCTGGAGCTAGGAGCAGTTCCTTGTTCTTCTAAATAAGTGGGACTTCACAGAGACATTGTGTCAAGGAGCATGAATAATGCTCAGAAAAGCTTTAATGCTACCTCCTGCGATCCTCCAAGACACAGGGAGGAAAGAAAAAGGATGATCTGTAACCAAAGAGGGTGGTTAGACCCTCGCACCTCCAGGTGAGTGTGGCTCATGCTCAGTGTAGAGATGGGTGGCGGGGTGGTGTGTGTGTTCTTACAGCCTGTGCGACATTTCTCATGCCAACAGGGAAGGCAGACACTTCCCTCAGTAGGTGGCAGAGGACACAAAAGTCATGGCAAAGACTCGTCGCATGACTTGTAGTTTCAAGCTGTTCCATGAATATAGCCATCTTACGGTGCAAGCTGAGGGTAGTCCTGATTTTTTTTTTTTTGGAGACAGAGTCTCGCACTGTCACCCAGGATGTAGTGCAATGGTGCGATCTCAGTTCATGGCAACCTCCGCCTCCCGGGTTCATGCAATTCTCCTGCCTCAGCCTCCTGAGTAGCTGGGATTACAGGCACACACCACTACACCAGCTTGCTTATTTATTTATTTATTTATATATATGTAGAAACGGGGTTTCACTATGTTGGTCAGATTTGTCTCGAACTCCTGATCTTGTGATCCATCCACCTCGGCCTCCCAAAATGCTGGGATTACAGGCATGAGCCACCATGACCGGCCATCCTGAGTTTTATTGCCAGCAACGAGAAGTAAAGGTCTAAGGCTACCCAAGAATGAAGTAGTTCACCAGCCTTTTAATAATGGATTGAAAAGTCAACCACATTCTTACGTTTCAAACACAGCTTTGGTGCCACAACTCACGCCACTGTGTGAGACTTGAATTCTATCAGCCAGCTTTTAATCCAAGGCTGCTAGGTTTCAACTACCTTAAGGAATGTCCTGATGATAAAAGTCAGTCCCAATAAAAAGGGATATTTTATTAGGGAGCTTGAGACCCAGACATAAGACTATATGAGGAACTCTCACAAAATTCTTCACTAAACTTGTTACCTCTAGGGCTCCTGATTCTTGCTGTAGAAGGATCTTCTAGCACTTCTATCTCAATTGCAAATAATAGCATCTCCTATGGAGCACTTCCAATGAGCCAGGCACCATTCCAAATGGTTTATGTACATGATCTTATTAATACTCAGAAAGCTTTTATGAGGTGGATACAGCATATGCATAAGAAAACTGAGATTTAAAAAGATTAAGTTACTTGCCCAAGCTCTCACAATGACTAAGCCCAGAATGAAGGTCAGAACCTAGGCACTAGAACTCTAGAGCCCTCGCCCTCAATCAACATGTTCCATCTCCTGCTGGGAATGGTTTCTGGTAGGGAAAGTCAGCAGAGTTCACTCTTACAGCCCCAAACTCTGCTACCAGGGTCAATAATTCTGTTACACAGTTTCCTACTCCTATGTTATTCCTTAATTCTTTCTTTAGATACTAAAAACATCCTTAAGCATCTATATCTTAATAGTAGTTAAGTTTACTTCTGAACCCACTTCTTATGATGCAGCTGGATGGCAACTTTAATGCCTTTTATCATTTCCTCTCTTACATGGATATAACTATTTAAGGATTGCAAGGATATATACACTTGAATGCCTCCAACTTCCCTATCTTTCTACTTCTGCTTTTCTGGGTCCATGGATTACCCCAAACTTATATTACATTTACACCTGCCAGTCAATGCCATCAAAACTTTCCTACCGGCATGAATGCAGTGGTATGTATCTCAAAGTTTCGAGAAATTCCTTTTACATGGACCATCAGAACTCTGAAAGTTCTTAGCATTCTAGTACTTTATCTTCAAAAAATGCATGTCCATGTTGCAATTTACTCAGTTATTTTAGTATTTTACAAAGTAGCTGGCCGGGCGCGGTGGCTCACGCCTGTAATCCTCTTTGGGATTTTGGAGGCTGAGGCAGGAGGATCATGAGGTCAAGAGATCAAGTCCATCCTGACCAACACGGTGAAACCCCGTCCGTACTGAAAATACAAAAATTAGCCGGGCGTGGCGGCACGCACCTGTAGTCCCACCCACTCAGGAGGCTGAGGCAGGAGACTCACTTGAACCCTGGAGGTGAAGGTTGCAGTGAGCCAAGATCATGCCACTGCACTCCAGCCTGGGGACAGAGTGAGACTCTGTCTCAAAAAAAAAAAAAAAAAAGATGGTTTCAGTTATTTAATTTTAAGAGGAATGAGAATAAAGACCTCATCTTTTTGTTCTTCGCTGTATCATTCATACCTAAGCATTTTCTAAAGATTTATTAAATAAATCATTGACACTCCAAGCTGTAGGTTGGATTCGGGTCTGTTACCAGCGTCGTATTGTTCTAGGACCAAGGCTGAAACAGCAGCTTCTGTCAGGATACAGCCTTCTTATGGTAGAATGCACTGGAGCAGAGGTCAATCTGAACCTTGTAATCACAACAAACACTTCTGTTCAGAAGTTGGATACAGCACCTACCACTGAAGTTCCATTTCCCAAAGCAAATCATATGACCAAGCCTGACCAGGAGATACAGGATTTCATAGGATAGAGATTGAAGAAACGTGAACAGTCATGCAGTCCCTGGAATCCTACATAAATGAAAGTTGGGAGGTCTTCACGAAGCTTCCAGAGGAAGTTTTTAGATGGCAGTGGTCTGCAGGAGAGTTTCAGACATTAAGTCCTAGTTACTACAAATTTAGTGTTACACAATTGCAGGTTTCCTTAAAGATTATGTGTATGTACTTCTGTTGTGGATGATGTTGTTTTCAGTAAATTTAAATATGTTTAAATATATTAATGAGCTCAGCTTTAAATAAAAATCTGGTGAAATGGAGAATCCTTGTGAATTGCAAATATTTTCCTCCGAAATGAGTGTTTAACAGTATGTGTCCAGAGGATATCATGTTTGGTTTTCCTGAAGCAGGGCATGTGCCATCTTGATTTTAAAAGCAAAATAAAATTCAAATGAAGAAAAGAGAAGGAACGTGACTGATTAGGAAATTATCAGACATATTCTAATTTAGGCTGATTCTAGAAGGTCTTCATTTTTTCCAATCTGCTTCCTAAGTATTTTTATGAGTAAGCCTGTCCCTTTTTCCTAGAGACACTTAGTTTTCATTCAAGCACTGGTTTCATCCCAAATAAATGAAAAGCAGTAAATATATATGTACTGCTCCTGACATATTTGCCATGAGGAGGGAGGGCAGGGGGAGCAGGGCAGGCATAGAAAGAGAACATTGGGTCCAAAGCAAACTGCCAGATTCATGGCAAGCAGTGCTTGGCTGGTGCAGCCCATTTATCAGAAAGCTGCCTCCTGTACCAGATCAGCATTCCATTTCATCTTTTTGGGATGGGAAGAGAAAACGTAGCTCAGGACTTCACACAGATAATTTGAAAAATGTTTTTGTAAAAAGTGAATAATACCTAGCCAACTATAATAAATTTCCTAGTAATGGCAAGATTTTCAAAGTGTTCTTCATATAACTTATGTGTCCGACATACTAGCTTCTAGATTGCAACTATAGTACTTTACTAGGTAATCATGGAATTGATTTAGGAAAAATGGAGTTGAATTTTTCCGGAAGTTACCTTAAACTCTCGGAAATGATTTTGCAAGGACAGATAACAATAGAATCTGGACACCTGGCATCCACAAGACAGGATTGAAAATACAGTCTTCGGGGCACAATGTTAGCTACAGAAAATCTAAACATGAAAAATGACCTGTTTCTGCCTTCCCGTACTAAGCATTATGAGCAAAAAGAAGCAAAAGCTGAAGTTCCTGCCCACATTGAGGTAATAATCTAGGCAGGGAGATAAACCATATTTTTCTTTCTTTCTTTCTTTCTTTCTTTCTTTTTTTTTTTTTTTTTTGAGATAAGGTCTCACTGTGTCCCCCAGGCTTGGGTGCAGTGGCACACTCATGGCCCACTGCAGTCACTGCAGTGTCCACCTCCTGGGCTCAAGTGATCCTCCCACCTCAGACTCCCTAGTAGCTAGGATCATAGGCACATGCCACCACACTTGGCTATTTTTTTTATGTTTATTTTTAGTAGAGACAAGATCTATGTTGCCCAGGCTGGTCTTGAACTCCTGGGCTCAAGCAATCCTTGTGCCTCGACCTCCCAAAGTGCTGAGATTACAGGTGAGAGCCACTGTATCCAGCTTTAAAGCATATTTCAAAACAAGTAGTAACCAAGGGTATCTGTGAAAGGCTAAAATTTGTAGTCACAACAAATCAAAACTAAGAAAGTACAAAAATATGGAATGCCTGTGCACAGCAGACAATAAATGTAAATGCATCAGGAAAATGGGAGATGAAAGAGGTGTTCTAGAGAGAAAAGCCTTGTACTGAGCTTGAAGCTGAGACAGGGTACACGGATAAAAGTGGGGTGCAGTGGAAGAGCAGGAAGTGTCATATCTGAAAGGACAGAATACTGTGGCAAAATACCTGAGCTATCAGAAGCATGCTCTGTCACTCATACTCAGACACTCGTGACCTGGTGACCCTGTGCAAATCATCTACACTATTTGGTCTTCAGTTTCTTCATCTATAAAATGGGAATAGCCAGGCACAGTGAAGCGCTGAGGTGGGAGGATCACTCAAGCCCAGGAACTCAAGACCAGCCTGGGTAACACATTGAGACTCCGTCTTTATTTTAAAAAAATGAGAATAAACAAACCCATCAGGCATCTCACCGGAAGATACTATCAATAGCACCCTGTATGGAACTCCTCTTATCAGAATTGACATTCACACTATTTCTGGGAATGCTAGGTTCTATGAGAAGGACATGGTCATATTCACTGCTCCACCTCCACTGCCTATCAGAATGCCCAGCACATAACAAGGGTTCAATGAATATGGGGTAAATGAAGCCAGAAAAAGGCACTCTAACACACAAGGGCAATGGTTTATTTTCCTGCTGCCGTCATTGTCTGATAGAATCTTACCCATGCAAGTATAGTTTACCTATTCCTTCCTCAGATGAAATTGATGCCAACAAACTCCTCATGACATGTTTCTTCATATGTAAAAAGCAGAGAAGGAATAATCAATAATAACAGTGATAACACTGAGGAGCATCCGTGGCTGGACTCTGCTCAGTGTTTGCATTACTGCTACTCATGAGAATAAAAGTTAGTGTTTGTAGTCCCTTCTCTACAGCTAATCCCTTCCCTTAACTCCCTCTTATTTTCCATTTATTTTACAAACCCTCTCAATCTGGCTCCTGCCCCACCCCACTACACTCTACTGATAATGTTACTATGTCTCTTCTAAATACTAAATCTAATGGCTCTTATTAGCCATCAGTTTGCCTGAGGTCCCATAACACAGTTCTCCTCTCACTTTTTTTTCTGACTAAACTGAGCTGATGTCATGACTTCTAAGACCTGACTGATATTCGGATGATCCAAATCCTTTATCTACCCTTATTACAGAGGAAATTTCAAAATATACCCAGATTTTTTCTCTGGCCACCTCAAATTTCATATGTGTAAAGCTGAGTTTATAATCCCACCTTCTCCTTTTCCCAAACTTATTCCAAATTTCCTTGCTCCCTCATGGGAAAAAAAAAAAATCAGTGTGATTTTGTCACTCTAATGCTTCAAATCCACTGAAATATCAAGGTTTATTCATATCACCCGAGGAGTTTCTCCCATATTGGGTTCCCTCTCTCAGGTCCACTGTCATGGCCTTCGTTTAGAAACTAATTGCTCACTGCTTTTCAAAAGCTGGAGAACAAGCTTGTTGCTTCAGAATATTTGTACAGCAGCTCACACACAACTCCTTTCTGTTCCCACCTCTAGGAATAAAAACCTCACAGAGCAAAATGTTTCCCAGTATTTTAAAAATACAATCATATGTTGCAAACTGGGTGCACTGGCTCACGCCTGTAATCCCAGCACTTTGGGAGGTCAAGACAGGTGGATCACCTGAGGTCAGGAGTTCAAGACCAGCCTGGCCAACATGGCAAAACCCCATCTGTGCTAAAAATACAAAAATTAGCTGGGTGTGGTGGCGCATGCCTGCAATCCTAGCTACTAGGGAGGCTGAGGTAGGAGAATCGCTTGAACCCGGGAGGCACAGGTTGCAGTGAGCTGAGATCGTGCCATTGCACTCCAGCCTGGGAGGCAGAGCAAGACTCCATCTCCAAAAAAATACAATCATGTGTTGCTTAATGATGGAGACACGTTCTGTGAAATGTGTCACTAGATGAATTTGTCCTTACATGAACATCGTGGAGTGCACTCGCACAAACCTAGATGGTACCGCCTACTAAACTCCTAGGATATATGGTAGAGCCTCTCTCTCTTAGCTCACAGACCTGTGTAGCATGCAACTGTCCTGAATACTGCAGGTAGTTATAACACAATGGTAAGTATTTGTGTATCTAAGCAAAGAAAAAGTCAGCTAAAAATACAGTGTAAACAATTAAAATGGTATACCTGTATAGGGCGCATACAATAAATGGAGCTTGCAGGACCAGAAGTTGTTCTGGGTGAGTGAGTGCGGGTGAGTGAATGTGAAGGCCTAGGATATTACTGCATGCTACTATAGACTTTATAAACACTACATGCTTAGGCTACACTACATTTGTATTTAAACATTTTTCTTTCTTCAGTAATAAATTAACCTTAGCTTACTGTAACTTTTTTTTTTTTTTTTTGAGGCAGAGTCTCGCTCTGTTGCCCAGGCTGGAGTGCAGTGGCGTGATCTCAGCTCACTGCAAGCTCCGCCTCCGGGGTTCCCGCCATTCTCCTGCCTCAGCTCCCGAGTAGCTGGGACTACAGGCGCCCGCCACCACGCCTGGCTAATTTTTTGTATTTTTAGTAGAGACAGGGTTTCATCCTGTTAGCCAGGATGGTCTCGATCTCCTGACATTGTGATCTGCCCACTTCGGCCTCCCAAAGTGCTGGGATTACAGGCGTGAGCCACCGTGCCTGGCCTGCTTATTGTAATTTTTTTAGTCTATAAACTTCCTAATTTTTTAACTTTGACTCTTGTATTAAGACAACTTAAAATACAAACACACTGTACAGTTGTACAAAAATATTTTCCTTCTTTGTATCCTATTCTATTATTTTGTATTTTAAATTTTTAACATTTTAAATATTCTTGTTAAAAACTGAAACACAAACATTGGCCTAGGCCCACACAGGATCAGGATCATCAATGTCACTGTCTTCCACCTCCACATCTTATCCCACTGAAAGGTAGTCAGGAGCAATAACCCGCACAGAGCCGTCAACTGATATGATAACAATGGCTTCTTCTGAAATACCTCCTGGAGGACCTGCCTGAGACTATTTTACAGTTAACTTTTTTTTTCCTTCTTTTTTTTTTAAACAAATACGAGTACACCCTAACACAGCAATAAAAAGTATGTAGTAAATACAGAAAGCAGCAACATAGTCATTTCTTGTCATTATCAAGTATTATCAAGTATTATGCCCTGCATGTCAGGGTATGGGCTATGCTTTTGTAAGACTGGTAATACAGTAGGTTTGTTGACGCCTATACCACAAACACATGAGTAATGCATTGCACCGCCACATTACAACTATAATATCACTAGGCGATCAGAGTTTTCCAGCCCACTACGATCTTACAGGACTGATATCATATATGTGCTCCATCATTGACCCAGACGTTGTTATATGGGGTATGACTGTAAGTATATATGTGAGGCAAATCTCCTCAGCTTAAAACAAGAAATACAATATAAGCAATAACAAAAACATACATTTATATAGCTTACACAAATCTATTCTTAGATTATTGGGACAGAGACTAATGGTTAACCAAACCTATTTCTTTTTCTTGGGAACACTGTTAGGCTGCATTTCCCAGTCTTCTGGGTAGCTATATGCCTGAGTTCCAGCCGGTGGCATGTGAGCAGAAGCGACGTGCGCCACCACCAGGCCTAGCCAGTAAGAACTTTTCCATGCCCAACCCACCACGCTTTTTACCCATCCACAGCTTGGCTTACTGAAGGTAAGCACCTTGGAAGCAACACATTGAAGGACACAGAGCCAAAGATGGAAGGAGCCCAAGTTCCTGAATCACCACTTAGAGAAAAGCCACTTCCCAATCAGGAAAACTCATCTCAAACTTTATCTGAGCAAGAAATAAGCGTCTATTGTACAAACTCACGGATATTTTGAGTTTTATGTGTCACAACAGTTAGAATTACCTTGATCAACACATAATTATGAATTAGAATTGTTATTATCAGTATATTATGTCATTCATTTGGTGGATCAAAAGTCTCAAGGATACTGTAGAAAGTTTCTAGAGTTTAACTCCAGAGGACATCAACAGTAATAATATTTTACTCATAACAAAATTATTAATATAACCAAATAACATTGTCACTTTGGTGCATTTCTTTACATTTTCATCAGGAGATGCATCATGTCTTCCAAAGTATCTACACTATTGTGCATCATCTATATTAACAAGCATCAAGTCTCACAAAGGTTTGTTCTACCATGATTAAATTTAACATCATGTTAACTCTAGGAACAGTGAAAAGCACAATGGTGGCAGATGGGAACATGAAAAGCTTTCTAGTTCATCTTAATACTTTTGAATCAGCAGGTCTTAAACTCTTGGAAATTTTACAAAGCAGAAACTCCACCATCCCATATGGAAAGCTAATTGCTTTCCTTTTTAACATATTTATTCTTAGACCAGTCTGTGCATCATCTGGAGCAGACTGATGATTAGCTGACAAAATTGTTTTATCTTGCCTACTGGCACCAACAGACAGCACAGAGCCTTTGAAAGTTGACTTTAACTGCCACTGCACACCAGAAACGGATGTGTGCTTGCAAAGACAGCTGTCTTTTTCCCCATTCTTTTCCCCTATTTTAATGATCAGATCTGATTAACCATTTCTTCAATGTTTATCTGGTCTATATAGCAAAAATATGAGCTGTAGAGATGGTAGGACCAGGGAGGTTAAAAAAATTGTAACCAGACTAGAACAGAGCTGATTTCCATATGAACTTCAGAGCTAAAATGGTGGAAATTTCACCCTAAAGAATTTCCAGAAACTTCCAAATACACTCCTGTGATATTTTTCTATCCACTCATTGTCTTCATTTTAAGCAAGCACACTGAATTCTAACAGACTGTTAGGGAAAAGTAGGTACACTGAAACCTCCTCCAAGAAACAACTATTTTAGACTCTTTGATACAGTGAACGTTTAAAATAAATGAAAATACACTTCGCTGAAATCTGGTGGATGAGAGGAACAAAAGCCAAAATCACTTCCTATTTTGCCTTCAACTGCCTTGGCTTATAATCCAATTGTAGAGTCTCACAGTTTTGTTCTATATGAGGAAATATTTATTCTCTGGCTAGAAAAAGAGCTCAACTACCCTTCCAATATTTATTCTAGAACAGAAATTGTTTTACTAGGTACAGAGTTACCAGTGAACAGTGGTTGGAAAAAAAAGGATGGGAGCTTCAGGCCTGCTGTAGAAACTCCTTAAACTGGCTAACCAGGCAAGTCTCCTGTCTTTGCAAAATGTCAGGTTATCTTTCAAATTCACGAGCATAACGCATGACCTCAATCAGCTCAGCGCTCAGCTGCAGGTTACCTATTCATCAAACATCACAGTTAACCTAAGCAGCTTTGCTTCCATAACCCAAAGCTCCCTATCCTATATGTTTTTCAGTACTTTGTAATCTCATATTGTAATTCTATACCAAGGAAGAAAAAAAAAACAACATTGTAGAACAAACCCTTAATTGTACTGATTTTATGATTAGAAGAAACAGGACAGGAGATAAAGGAACAAGAAGGGAAGAAGTCACGATGACAAAAATTTACTCTAGTGAAACAAATGGAAAAATACTTAAGCATGACAAGGAAATCACAAAATTGTTCCTTTAGTTAGGGTCAGCAGTCTTTCCCATCGGTGATGAATGTCGAGGCTTCCAGGCAAAGGTTCTCAGCTCTGTCTCAGGCATAGACAGTCCATCTCCTCTGAAGATGGATGTGGCCCTGCCAGGCTGGATGACATTTCACAGTCCCTTCAAGCCTCATGATGCCATGGTTCTGTGAACAGCAAGCTACAGTTCAAAGGTGAATGACCACGATTTCTCATCTGATGAGAAATCAGAATGCCACAAATAATATTGAAATGAAAAGGAACACTTGATCTTAAAAAAGTTCAAATAACCCTCAAAGCCAAACAGAATTTCCCTGGATGTTGATCCAACTTTAACATCTGCCAAAAAGCAGTTTAACTTCAGTTTGGCAAAACACTTGTGCATTTAACTCAGGGACAAGAATGCAACCTCACTGGGAATAATTTAGCCCACATGAAAGCAAATTAGCAGCCTAATTGTGGGGACTGTAATTAACAATAGAAATAATCTTTTTAAAAATTGTTTTAATTTAATTTTTAATTTTCTTTTTTTAAGAGACAAGGTCCTGCCATGTTGCACAGGCTGGTCTCGAACTCCAGGCCTTAAGTGATTCTCCTGCCTCAGCCTCCCAAAGTGCTGGGATTACAGGCATGAGCCACAATGCCCAGGCTTGGAAATGTTCCTTACGCATTTATCAACATGGCTGCAGCTATCCATAATAACCCAGGAAAAGTGCATGAAATATTTTAATTGGCTTTCTGACTGATTACCATTTTTACTTCTTATCATGAGTACATTCCTAGTGGCATCTAAATCATTGTTTCCTTTCTGTGTTCAAGACTAATCCCTCCTTCTGTGTGTTTTAAATCACCATGAGATTCTGGCAACAAAGTAAAAGTAGAAATCTGAATTTATGGATTATAATGTTCATTGACTCTACTCCTCCTTCAAGCAAATAAAATTTATAGATGCAATAAGACACAAAAATATCTGATACGAATGTAATTTTCTTCCTAGGGAAAACTCAGAATTCGTTTTTAGGTCATTTGTTTTGTAGCCAACTCATGCCCCCGCACCCCAAACACGCAGATATACAAAATTATTCTACTGTCCTTTCCATGATCAAGCATTAGCCATGCATCGGGCCAAGTTGCACAGACATTTTTTTAGTGGCCTCTTTTTCACCTTAGGCTCCATCAGTCTTTAAAGGGCCAGGAATCCCAAAACACCACTAGAATTCCATGTAGTTCCCTCAAGTTCCTGCATGGATGTCAGGCCTAGCTCATAGCATCCAAGTGTCTCAGTCTGTTTGGGACGTCATAACAAAGTACTATAGACTGACTGGCTTAAACAACAGAAATTTATTTCTCACAGTTCTGGAGGCCGGGAAGTTCAAGATCAGGGAGCTGACTGGTTTGTTTCCTCAGTGAGGGCCCACTTCCGGGCTTGCAAAGGGTCACCTTCTCAGTGAATCCTCAGTGAATCCACGGCAGAGAGAAAAAGAGCTCTGGTCTCTCTTCCTCCTCTTGCAAGAGCACTAATCCCATCATGGGGGCTCCACCCTCATGACATCATCTAAAGCTAATTAGCTCTCAAAGGACACACCTCCAAAGAGCATCACGCAAGGCTTAGAGTTCCAATATATATATTCTTGGTGGACACACACTTTCCATCCATAACACCCAGAAATGAGCATGAATAACCCATGTGCTTGCCATCCACCCCTTACGCCTACTCCTAGTGGTGGGCTGGTTTCTCTGTGTTGGCTATCTGTCCTTTCCAACAATGAAGTCCCTGTCCTAAACTGCCCAGGACCCAAAGCCCTCCCTTCTACCTGCTGGTCCTCCTCCTCTGACTGCAGCCTGACCCTCAGTTGGGAGCGGACATCACTCACAGGCACTCGTCTAACTTGCTAGCTCACAGCTTTGAGTTCAATGGTGGTCTCCTCATCATTGGGCTCTAGGCAAGCATCAGGGCTAGATGAAGTCTGAACATGTCTGGATGCACAAGCACCATGCCCCTTGCCTGTCCTGCAGCGGCTCCTGAGTGAGCATCTCGAGTTCTGTCAATGCTTAGTTTTCATCACCTGTCTGCTTTGGGAGGCAGGAAATGTTCCTGCACCCAGCATCTCCTCTGGCTCTGTCTTCCCCGAAGCTGACCACATGCCTCATGTCCAAGCCTCAGGTAAAAAATCATAGTGAAATATACATAACATAAAATATACCATCTTAACTATTTCTAAGTGTACAATTTAGTGGCATTAAGAACATTCACAGCCGGACATGGTGACTCACACCTGTAATTCCAGCACTTTGGGAGGCCAAGGCAGGCGGATCACAAGGTCAGAAAATGGAGACCATCCTGGCTAACACGGTGAAACCCCATCTCTACTAAAAATACAAAAAATTAGCCAGGCATGGTGGCGGGCGCCTGTAGTCCCAGCTACTTGGGAGGCTGAGGCAGGAGAATGGAGGCAGAGCTTGCAGCGAGCCGAGATCGCGCCACTACGCTCCAGCCACAGAGTGGGACTCTGTCTCAAAAAAAAAAGAACATTCACATTGTTGTGAAACCGTCACTCCCATCCAGAACTCATTTTGTCATGCAAAACTGGAACTCCGTATGCACTGAACAATAATTCTCCATTTCCCCCTTTCTTCAAAGAAACAGTTTTGATGTAAAAGTCACTGCATAAAACAAGCCTGGGTCAACCCAGAGGCTTTAAAGAACACAGATACTTGTTAAGGCGCTTGGTCAACATGATCTTTTTTAAAGGATTAGAGGCCACCATGGATAATCTTTTCTAGGGACTAAGGATGAGAGATGAGTCGGTTCCACGTGATAGATTTAATTACTATCATCCACATCATTCCGCCTAAGCTCTTCCTATTTCACTCTCGCTTGGCTCTCAAACGATAAAATATGTGGTGTGTGTGACGCTTGCTCTTGGTACACCATGATCCTGCTATACTTCTCATCCATGGCTTATTTACACACCTTCTTTTAACTACTTGAAGGGGAAACAAACACAACAGAAAGAGCAATGACATTTTTCAACTGTCACCTGCCAGACAGTTTTAATTGCGTAAACAAGGTAACAGAAATTTAAATCACATATATGCGAATAGTCAAGCATCTGGTTATTTTGGAGAGAACCAAAATAACTATCCCTTCATCTGTGTTAACTCTGACTCCAATAGCTCTAGAAAACCAGATGTCCTAAGTATTTTTACTCCGTGTCACAGAAAATTAGGCCATTAAGTCATAACTGTGTAAGAAGATTATAAAGTTAGGGAAGGTCTCTGCACTGTTGCTCACTTAAGTATCCTAATCCTACCATAAGAGGTAAGTCAATGACAGCCATAGGAATCCTACAAGGGAATCTGAGAAGCCACGCGTTCTGCTCACCCATAAGCTAAAGTGACATCATCCAGCATCATCAGCCACAGGAAATGGGGTGTAACAATAGTGGAAGTCGGGGACAGTGGTTCATGGAATGATGAAAGTGATAAAACTACATGTTCTAATTAGTGAGGCATTGTGACTGATAAACTTTTACCCCATTTACTGTATATAATGAACTAGGGGCAATTACGGTAGTTATTTTACAGCATAATATTTTTGTTTTGTTTTACACTTTTCACCAAGACTTTTTCCAGAAACTACTGGGTAGGATAGGAAGAAGGACATGGAATAGCATCAAGAGGAAATTCAGACACTACCAAGGATAAAATATTAGAAGGAAGCTATTCATTCCTACTGGAAATCAAAGGAGAAAACAAGCTTAGACAAGGCTATAGTGGAGGCTGCCAACGTAGGGGACGCTCCTTGTGAAGTCTAATGGACCACACCGTAATATGGAAGGGGTCTTCATTCACACCTCTGTGTGGTCTCTGTCCCTGCTCAATGCTCATAAATGGAAGGTGTGTCTTCAGAAATCTGTCATCTAAAGCTGGGGCTTAAAGCCACCAGTGGATTTCTGAGACCTTTATCCACGAGACACACAGGTTTAAGTACAACCACCCAGGAGCAAACGACATTCTCCTCTTTATCCAAGACAAGCCCTGGAACACTCGCCTGGCTTGAAGCCTAGGAGGCTGCTGAGTGTTGGAGGTCACACGGGCAGGCACCATCTCCACCCTCTTGGGCATTTTTGTCTATTTTTCCCAATTAGATTTGTGATGTGGGAAGGCCAAATGGAAAACCACAGGGGAAAAGCTACAGGAAGAAAAAAAGAGAAAGGCCAAAGAGGCAAAAGGCAGACTTTCACAGGAAAATGTGGCCATTTAAAATGAGACCAAGAGATACGGAGATGGGATTTTTTGGATTTAAAAATCACACTCGGAATCCTGCCGACTTGACATGGTGCCCTTCTCATTCCCATGTCAAAGTTTCTGTGGCAGATGGCAAGGAGCACAATGACCCAAAAATGTCAACCCTTTTTTCTTATAATAAAGAGAAGCTATCGAAAATACACAAAACAGTGGAG
This sequence comes from Macaca nemestrina, assembly GCF_043159975.1. Taxonomy (NCBI): domain Eukaryota; kingdom Metazoa; phylum Chordata; class Mammalia; order Primates; family Cercopithecidae; genus Macaca; species Macaca nemestrina. Next base: position 6,745,583 of record NC_092125.1, on the reverse strand, counting down.
GGGAAAAAAAGCAAAAAGGAACTGACTGAGAGCCCTTATTCTGCAGGAATGGGGCAATACATTCTGGTCCCCTGAAGTTCTGATTCTTTCATAAAACATACTTTATGCTCAACAATGATGGTGACTTCATGTGTCTCACCTTTGAAAGAATTCCCCTCTCAGGACAGCCATTCTTGCCAGGCTTTTGTGCACTCCTCAGAACTCATATTTAATCTTAGGATAGAGAAATAGACATGTTTGTGCTGGCTCCCTTTTTATGCAAATATAGCAATCTAAACATATTGTTCTGCAACTTATTTTTTTCCATTTAATATATTGAGGATATTGTTCTGTAGTTATTCATCTATTTATTCATTCAATAAATATTTATCAAATACCCACTAGAAGCAATGCATTGACCCAGACATTTGGCACAGCAGTGAACAAACTAATGTCTTTGCTCTGGAGAAGCTAATGCTTAGTAGAGGGGATCACAGGACACATCAGGGTCCAATAAATAGGTACTATATCTGATAGTAATACGTATTATTCTAAAAACTTAAAGCAGGGTTTAGGGAGGGGGAAACTTGCTTTATGTGAGGATATTTCGGTAGTGGCCTCAAGACAAGATCAAGCAGCTATCAGAGGAAAGTCGCCCAGACAGAAAGAAGAGCACATGCAGAGGTCCTGAGACCAGCGTGTGATTATTCACACTGAGGAGCAGCAGGAGGTCACCATGACTGCCGTGGAGTAAGTAAGGGAGAGTGATAGAAAATGAGGTCAGACATTTTCCCTACTAAATGCTTGAGCTGAAAAACTTGCTAGACCTGACCTGGCCTGAATTTTGAAATTCAGTGGCCTGTCCAGTTAGCAAGTCTTCTGCTTCTACTGTTGGCCGTAGCTGCCCACCTACTAAGTTTCATTTAAAATGTGTAGTTCAAAGTTTTCGGCTACCCACAGCCAGCGAAGACTGTGGGATAATGGCTGGGCAATGTGGAGTGTGGGCTCCTGCGGAGCCAGGGGCTTCAGCAGCAAGGAACAGGCGCTCCCTGGACACCCCTGTCCTGTTTCATCATTGTTCACAAATAAATTGCCTTTGGACCCGCAACACATACATACACATACACATGCACGCGCGCACACACACACACACACACACACACACACACACAGAGAGAGATTGAGACTTCACATAAGATGTGTATCCTTGGTTAGAAACATTAGGAAACAAGTGACAAAGCAAGGTCTTTGAGTCCATCTAGACAAATTTTTGTCTCAAAAAGAAAAAAAAAAAAAAAAGAATTTAAAAGAATTTAGTTTACAAACATCTAAGTAAGTACTTACTATGTTGTCAGCTTCATCAATATCCTGTGTTTCATAAATATTAACTCATCTAATTCTCATGTCACCCTTTGAACTAGCTATGATTATAAACAAACTGAGGCACAGAGAAGTTAAGAAACGGGCCCAAGATCACATCATACCAAGTGCTTGGCAGAGCTGAGTGCATGCTCTCACCACTGTGCTACTGAATAAGCTCCAGACTCGTTAAGCAACAAATGGTGCTATCGTAGAGGAGCATTACCTCTTCCTTTCATTTTAAAAATCTGCACTTGTCTCTACCCTTCCCATTTTTTACCTTTACGGGAGTCTAAGTTATCATTTATTCCATTGGTTGCAAAATAGTGAAGAGGGTTACAAGAGTTTTGGGGCATTCATAGGCATCCTTGATTATGGTGCCTGATACTAACAAGTAACTTTTTAAAAGTCCCCAAACTCTCCTCGGGATGCACAAGGTATATGAGGTCCACTTGGGGGTAACCCCTAGTCAGGGATGGCATGACAGCATGTATGGTTGTTTGCACATTAGAATTAATGTATATGTTAATATATATTATTTATTAATATATAGAATTTATATATATATATATATATATATATATATATTTTTTTTTTTTTCCTGAGATAGAGTCTCTCTCTGTTGCCCAGGCTGGAGTGCAACAGCGCAGTCTTGGCTCACTGCAACCTCTGCCTCCTGGGTTCAAGCAATTCTCCTGCCTCAGCCTCCTAAATAGCCGGGACTATAGGCCTGAGCTGCCACGCCTGGCAAATTTTTTTATTTTGAGATGGAGTTTCGTTCTTGTCACCCAGGTTGGAGTGTAATGGTGTGATCTGGCTCACTGCAACCTCCGCCTCCCCGGTTCAAGCGACTCTCTTGCCTCAGTCTCCTGAGTACGTGGAATACTGGCACGTGTCACCACACCCAGCTAATTTTTGCATTGTTAGTAGAGACGGAGTTTCTCCATGTTGGCCAGATTGGTCTTGAACTCCTGACCTCTTCCCTCCCAAAGTGCTGGGATTACAGGCATAAGCCACCACACCTGGCCTTTTGGAATTTTTAACCATTTGCAGTAGTAGTATTTTGGAATAGGTTAAAAAGGGAGTCAGGGTGCTGTCCTAGGTTTCTGCAATTTTCCTGTATCCTCCTTTAATTGATAATTAGTTTCCTACTTTCAGAATTTAACCGACAATCCCTATTTAGGAGTCAAAACTTATGCTTCATTCAAAGTCTAGTTGACAGCCAGCTGCCCCTTCCCCAGCTTGTCACTCTTATCACCCTGTTAATTTCCTTCATTGCACTTATCTCAATATGTATATTTCTGTTTTGTTTATATGATTATTGTTTAGTTCGCTCATGTTTGTTTACATGTTTATTTTGGTTGCCACTGTATCCCCACCACCTGGCATAGCACCTAAGACCTACCAGGGACTTGATAAAATTAAGGTACCTCACTCACTGCTTAACAAATAGATTAAAATGTAGAATGGCTCAAAGACAAGCAAAGTTTATTTCTTGCTCACATAGAGTCCAAGTCAATTGCATGTGGGGAAGGAGCAGGGGAAGGGGGCTTTGTTCAGCAAGGTCATTCAGAGACCGAGGCTGATGGTTATCTTCACCATATTCAACTCATGGCTTCCAAGTAACCTTGGCCATTCAGGGTTTCCCATTCGACCAGTAGAATGGGAAAAAAGCACAAAGGCACGTTCACGGGCAGGCCTGGCACAAGCCCACATCACTTCTGCCTACATGTAGTTGGCCTGATCTCAGGCACTAGTGAGAAAATGAAGATTAGCCACGTGTCCAGGAAAAAGAGAAGAGCATAGAATCTGGTGAGCAGCTAGCAGTCCATAAATACCTACTGGTGAATAAACATGAGGGAAGCCAGAGAGGAAGAAAGGAAGCCATTTACCATCAAGTTGAGAGATGATGTCTTTCTGCAGAAATGGCTGTTCTATCTGGCCATCCAATTTTCTGGGAAGCACACGATGGGCTGCAGGTATAAACAAATGCATTTGTCTTGTCTTTCCCTGGATTAAAACTCCATGAAATCGGAAACTTTTTGTTAAACTCCAGTTTCCCAGAATAAGGGTCATGCCTGCAATAAGTGCTAAATAAATGTGTGAGAACGAAATGAAACAAAACAAAATCCTCCTGTTCCACAAGTATTAAGTGAAAGAGAAACAGGGACAGTGTAAGCCGCAAGCAGGGTAAAGTTCTCCACTGGCCAAGGCTCAGTTTGGGAAACTCCAGATTACAGTTAGGTACTAAATACCTCCTGGGTGCTAAGCCCAGTGTTGGGTGTTTTTGTATATATTTTAATCCTTTAAATATCACTGTACATAATAATTGGAAACACTTAACACATAGAATAGGGGATAAATGGAGCACCTGCCCAAGATACTGGCAAGCAGAAGGAGTTACAGGATATAGTTCAATCTGAGATAAACTAGACAATTACTTGAAACATTCCTTAATAAAAGGAATTTTAGGTTTTTTTCAGATAGATATTTCTATTCATCCCTTTTTAGGCAGTAGCATGATTTTGAGTCACGTTGGTGGAAGGAAATAAGATTTCACCAAGTATGTAGGAGCTTGAAAGTTGGTTGCTGGTCACGGGAATTCATTGGGACCAGCTGACAATGCTGTTCTGTGTTGTGGGGTTGGAATGACCCCTTAGAATGCTGGGTGGGGCAGGCTACACCCCACCTAAGTGTAGTTCCTAAATCATCAGTGCTTGATGTGGAATAAAGACTGAGCATGAGGCTGACTGTATCGTAAACTGATCAGGTATAGACTATAATCCATTTATCATCATCTAATGCAGTTAACCAATTATGAGGGTCAAGTGGACCATATGAAGAGCAAAATTGTATAGACAGTCCTTGCCCTGCAAAGGATCCGGCCCCAGAATCACAGAGATTTTAGCTAAAAGGTATCTGAGATACAAGACACCTGCTACCTTGAGAGACTCATCCACAGACTTCTCTTCCTCCTCTTCCAGCCTTCTTAACTCACAGACTAAACACAATCCACATGCTGAGCATAGAACACTAGGTTTTTTCTGAAAACACTCATCTCTCCCTCTCCCTCACTCCGCCTCCTCCTACTGCTCTGTCCATTACTTTCCTTCACACTTTTAAAATCAGGTCACTCACCCCCTTGATACCGTATGAGTGAAATACAAAGAGAACTGGATTGGGCGATTGCTTAAATTTGTATGTACAAACATGCCCATTCAGCATTATTATAAATAGTAACTTGGAAGGAAAATTGGAAAAGCATCCACGTCCATTAAAATGATGAGTTACATTTGTGTGAGTTGTATTTATTGGTATGGAATAGCTATAATAAGTTGAAAAAATCAGGACTAAGCAGAATGTATAATATTCACTGTTTGCTTCAACAAATATGACATGTGCCATGCAGGGTGCTAGCAATCAACAGTGCAATAGGATAACAGTACAAATAGTAACAATTTAAAATAGTAATAAGTGCTATGAAGCAAAATGCAGGATACTGTGAGTATATAATTGATGAAAGATTTAACCTACTGCCATTAGTAAAAATGTGTGTGGTATGTGTTTAGTACGTGTGTCATGTGTTTTGTGTGTGTGTGTGTGTGTGTGTGTGTGTGTGTATGAAAAAGGCTAGATTATATATCTGTCTACATAAAACCAACAGTTGTTAGCCCTAAATGATTTTTCTTTTTGCCATGTTATGAATCTTCTGAAATTACCATGTGTTTCTTTAGCAGTCAGAAAAAAACTTTAAAAAAAATTAATTTAGCTTGCTAAGCTTGTCTTAGTTTCCTCGGTTATAAGTCAGATTTAGAGTAATCAGCCCTTTTTCATCTTCCCTTAAGATTAAATAAGAATTTATATTTCCTGACTTTAGAGTGCATAAGGATATATATTACTTTGACACATTTTAAAGTAACAGTAATAGAAAGCTTTGGAAAAAAGGAGTCAGACACCCGTTTTCCTGAGGAACATGGTGGGCCATCCTAAGCAGGGGAGCCACCGAGCCCACCTTCTGTCAGAGCCCAGGAGGTCTCACCACTGTGCTTGGCAACCCTTTAAAATGGATCCTCTGCCAAAATTGAAGTATCAGTGATATCTCAGTGTGAAAGACCTAGAAAGGCTATTACATTATTTCTGATTAAACTTATTCCTTACAAAGATAAACAGAAAGTTAACTGTGACATAGCTGTAATCTTTGCTATTTATAATGTAACTCTGCTAATTTGCAACTGTTTCCAGTACATTTAGTAGCTCAGCTGTAAGCTTCTGTATAAAGCCAAGAGTGAAGCATTCTCTCTGCCACCTCTTGCCGACAACTTAGAGCACCTCTCATGGGAGCACAGAACTCCTCCCCGCTAAGGGCACAAAGTGTCTAGGGCATGGACTCGGTTGCCAAGTGATTTAAAAAATACCCTGGCCAATGCCCATCATAAGACATTCCAAAGGCGTGTCCAAAGACATTCTAAAGCACCAGAGTTTCTTAAAAAATGCTTTTTTTTTTTTGGTAAACTTCACATACTAATTGTCATGAAAAACTCTATTTAAATAAGAATAAAAAGAACTAAGAAATTCTAAAACATCTCTCAAATTCCACCAATGCTAGTGTGGTGAGCATGTGCCTCAAAATTTCCATCTACGTGTAGCATCCAGGTATTACATCCATTACATCCATGGAGGTACTGTTACATCAATGGGGTTATTTGCTTCTTTTTTAAAACAAAAAATGAAGGGTATTGAAAGCTTAAAAATAAGCAGATCTTGATTAGGAATTCTAAATCAGGATCATGAGCTGTCCCATGATGGCTTGGGGAACCAGTGATGTTCTATTCTTTGAGCTGGGTGCTAATTACAGGATTGTGTTCATTTTGCAAAAATGTGAGCTGTACATTTATGATTTGTGCACTTTTTCAGTTTTTATGTTATCTTAAAGTCTAACTTAAAAACCCCTGATTAAGTAAATCAACACTCCATACGAAGGAGAGAGGCAGGGAAAGGAAACGCTTATGATCCTAAACCAGTAAAGTCAATTTGTATACAGTATTTTTCAGTATCTTAAGAAATTAATCCATTATTTGTTCATGCACTTTCACGCAAATTTGACAGGCAGTTCTTCTAAATCCTAGATTGGATAAACAGGTATTCCTTATTCTCCGATGGTCTTAAACTTAAGTTGTAAACACAGTTCTGCAAGGAATCTCCATGCCGAATAAACAAAAATTGGGGAAGTCCTAGGTATAGCAACACTGCAATATGGCCTGCCCTTGCTATGACAGAACACGTAAGCTAACAAGCCATACTTTCTATGAACTTATTAAATCAGCCAAATTGTCCATCAGAAATATTAATTCCTATGGATAAGGCGGAAGTTAGTTAAAAAGTGAGATTTAAGTATATACGAATGTGATTCCCCCCTTTTCCCTATCAGGTATTTTATCTATCTCTTAAGACATTTTAATTATATATTATAAAATATTATATATTATAATAATATATATAATTATATATTATAAAAGATATATTTTAATTATATATTAAATATATTTTATATTTTGTTTTTAGTATTGAAAACAAAATAAGCACAGTGGTAAAATAAAAGAGGAAATTAATCAAGCACTTTTGCAACACAAGCTATTAACCCAAACATGGCAAATTTCAGAATGCAAACAACAAATTTCTCCAAATAGATATGCTCTCCTTACATCTATGTGTAATAGAGCGGGGGCCACATCAAGGACGGTGAATTGGTTGGTGGGTCTTAGGGAGTCTGGACACTTCATAGAGCCAATAAGCAGGTGCCCAGAGCTGAGTCCTTAGGGGTCCAAGATGTGAACTGGGAAGATCATCCACCTCCTGGATTGTTAAATCCAAGGAGTAAGATGGGAAGTTAGAGATGAAGGACAAAGGCAAAAAGTAATCAATGAGGAATGTCGAAGCAAGAAAATGGAAAGGAAGGAAGAGTGAACATAAACCATATCATAGCTTAACCTGAAGTACCTAAGAAAGTTTTGATCTTACTTGAGTCTGCATTTACAGGAAGGCATTTAAAGTTGCAGTCAAGGCTATCAACATGAACCACACCACTTCTTTTGTAATCCTATGAGCATCTCTCCAGAGACTTCCTCCAATCTTGAACCTATTTAATTTCTAGGCTATGCAGCTAATTAGATTATTTATCCTAGGTCTTCCATCTATTGCATTGATTTTACCATCAACATCAGACTTAATCGGCCACTACATCAATGGTATTTTCTCTAGCAGCCCCTGTATAGTGGTTTTTGTGTCTTCTCACCTAATGGGACCTGTGCAGCATCCATCATGAATCATCAGTATCCGTGAGGCTGAACAATAGGATAAAAATTTGAACAGAACTCATATTTGCTTATTTTAAGCTTTGCACTTCCTGTAGCCCATCAAGAGTAATTCCTTCCTATAAGACCACAGCAAAATGAATGAGATTACTCATCTTCATTATATTGTTGGTATGTGTCATTCATAATTTCTAATGCTCTTGACACCATCTTCAAGGAGAAGCTCAAAGCCAACCAAGACATTCACTTTCCCAAAACTTGTCACCACAATACTTCCTTTTCCAACCAATAGCGTCTTAGATCCACCCTATTAATAAAATCACTCATAGCTTCATTCTATGTGCTTTAGTTTTCAAGAACTGAGGAAGAGGGAGGTATTTTGTAAGCACTCATTCTCCTCCACATCTTTCTATTCATTTGATCAATGTGGTTACAGGTTGTCAATGATCAAGAAAATGGCATTGTAGCCATTAGTAATTTCTAACTATATCTAATTTGTCCTCACTCATTACCTTCAAACTTCTGAAACCTGTGGACATAGGAATATAGGTGCATGTAACCTTCTCTGATCCTCTAGATCCATCTTCTTTTCCTCAGGAACATAATCAAAGGCCTACTTTACACAATAATTATATATATTTCTCCTAGGACACACTACATTGTCACTCACTTCTAAATACCTCATTGGAGGCCGGGCTTGGTGGCTCAAGCCTGTAATCCCAGCACTTTGGGAGGCCGAGACGGGTGGATCACGAGGTCAGGAGATCGAGACCATCCTGGCGAACACGGTGAAACCCTGTCTCTACTAAAAAATACAAAAAACTAGCCGGGCGAGATGGCGGGCGCCTGTAGTCCCAGCTACTCGGGAGGCTGAGGCAGGAGAATGGCGTAAACCCCGGAGGCGGAGCTTGCAGTGAGCTGAGATCCGGCCACTGCACTCCAGCCCGGGCGACACAGCGAGACTCCGTCTCAAAAAATAAATAAATAAATAAATAAATAAATACCTCATTGGACTTTGGGAACAGGCCATAGGACTCATCTCTTATACCGTTATTGATATGTGATATATATTAAAGACATGAAACCTATAGCCTGTTACTCAAAGTCCAAAAGAAAATATAAATCATATATAGCTATGTGTTATATATATGTTCTACTATATAGACTCTCAGACTTTTTCTTAATTTATGCTTTATTCATTCAACACCATATAAAACCTACGATGTGAAAGGTTTATGTGAATATTTGTTTCCCCCACCTCCGAAACTCATTTGTTGAACCCTAATCCCCAGTGTGCTAGTATTAGAAGGTAGGGCATGTGGAAGGTGATGAGGTCTTGAAGGCTCTGCCCTCACTAATCAGATTAGTGCCCTTATAAAAGGGACACCAGAGAGCTATCGAGCTCATTCTACCGTGTGAACACGCAGCGAGAAGGCATCATCTATTAAGCAGAGAGTTGGCCCTCACCAGACACCAAATCTGCTAAAACCCTGATCTTGGATTTCCCAGTCTCTATAAGGAATTAATTGCTGTTATTTTGTTTGCTTTTTGAGAGAGTCTTGCTCTGTCCTCCAGGCTGGAGTACAGTGGTATAATCTCAGTTCACTGCAACCTCTGCCTCCCGGGTTCAAGTGATTCTCCTGCCTCAGCCTTCCGGGTAGCTGTAATTACAGGTGCCCACCATCATCACACTGAGCTAATTTTTGTATATTTAGTAGAGATGGGGTTTCACCTTGTTGGCCAGGCTGGTCTCAAACTCCTGACCTCAGGCGATCCACCTGCCTCGGCATCCCAAAGTGCTGAGATTACGGGCATGAGCCACCGCGCCTGGCAAATTTCTGTTATGTTATCCAGTCTGATGTGTTTTGCTGGAGCAGCCTGAACAGACTAAGACAGGTGGCATGCCAGGTAATGTAAGAAATACAATGAGGGGGGTTTTATTCACTTTATTTTTTTTAAGCTGCTTGCTTCAAATGCCAGGGTCATTGGTTTCGTCTTTCACATTTCACCTCCAACCAGTGGCCAGGGCAGGTGGATTTTCTTTCACATCATCTCCTGCTTTACTTTTCATTTTCTCTCTACCATTCTAATTTAAATCCATATCATCTTTTACCTAATTTTTAAAGCTTCCTTCTAATTTTTCTCCTTGTCATGGTCTCCTAATTAAACATTCTATTTTAGGCAAACATATTAATGTAATCTTCACAATGACCCAATGGAGGTAAGAATCGTTATTCTCATTTTCCAGGTAAGAAAGCTAAGAATTAAAAAGGTTTCAAAGTTACCATCCAAAATCACACAAGAGTGTAACATAGAAATTTAACTCCCTCCCTGACTTCACCACTATGTAATCTATGCCTATAACAAAATTATACTTATACCTCATAAATTTATACCAATAAAAAATTAAAATGAAGAAAAATAAAGAACGCTGGCTATGGTGATGCACACCTGTAATCCCAGCACTTTGGGAGACTGAGGCAGGCGGATGACTTGAGGCCAGGAGTTCGAGGCCAATCTGACCAACATGGTAAAACCCTGTCTCTACTGAAAAATACAAAAATTAGCTGGGTGTGGTGGTGAACGCCTGTAGTCCCGGCTACTCAGGAGGCTGAGACATGAGAATCACTTGAACCTCAGAGGTGGAGGTTGCAGTGAGCCGAGATCGCGACACCGCACTTCAGCCTAGGTGGCCTGGGTGACAGAATAAGATTCTATCTAAAAAGGAAAACAAAAAAGAAATTTCACCCTCTGTCTGAGCAACTTTATATCCTCTTTCCCTACATTAGACTGTCTCCCAGTTAGACAGAGCTGTGTAAGATAAATTGGTCGGAGTGGGAACATAAGGTGTTCATGAGCAAATGACAAAGCAACTAAGACAGGTGACACTGGGAAGGAAGAACTAAGACAGGTGACATTAGGAAGGAAGAACTAAGACAGGTGACATTAGGAAGGAAGAACTAAGACAGGTGACACTGGGAAGGAAGAACTAAGGTGACATCGGGAAGGAAGAACTAAGACAGGTGACATCGGGAAGGAAGAACTAAGACAGGTGACATCGGGAAGGAAGAACTAAGACAGGTGACATCGGGAAAAAGAACTAAGACAGGTGACATCGGGAAGGAAGAACTAAGACAGGTGACATTGGGAAGGAAGAACAGGAAGAGAGAAATGTCAAAGGTGAGTTGAAATGTTGAAGCTGGGGCACTGAAAGTTTCTGTGACTTGCTGTCAGGCGCCCGTCTAGCTCCTGCTCTCTTCCTCTCTACTTTGAAAGGCCGTAGGAGGAGGTGGTTTCAGGAGTGAGGGCCCCAGAGCCAGCAGCCGTTTATTACCACCCTGGCATTACCCCTCACTAGCTATGTGCCCTTTAGAAAGCATAGAACTCTGTGTGCCTTACCTCAATGCAACAGGGGTAGTAATTTTAACATACATACTTAAAAGCAAGAATGGGGATTCCTAAAGGGTTTAAAACACTCAGTACATAGCACGTTATATCCTCGCTATTTGTAAAATATTGAGAACTTCCACACATTTCCCTTGCTTTGAAATAATGTAAAGTCATCCGCAATTATGTAATATGGATTTAATTATTTGCATTTCCTTTAAATTTGTAAATAAAATTTAAAAAGTAATCAGAGGCCAGAGCCCAAGCTGGGCTGCCTTATTTGGTATAACATCCAGCAAGTTCTGACATGCTCCTGATTCTAATGAGGTCAAGGAGAGTGTTTTAAACACAGTGAGTGTCTTTTATCCTGGGTAAGATAAGTGATCACATTTGTGTGATGAGAAACATCATTGGTTTCCTTTTCATCATGGAAAGGACTTAATGAAAATCCAATCTATAGATTCACTCCTCTTCCAGTTAGTGATCTCTTACTAAAATGAAAGGTGAAATATGTTTGCCTAAGCAAAAGCCAGGTAGCCAGAATGCCTTCCCTGTTAAATCATTGCCATTTTAGTGTCTGTCATTAAGAAGAGCTCACTTAGACCAAAGCTTTTATTGTAATGTAAAATTGGGTACTTTTTTTCCAACCTTTTAAACAGTAATGAATGAAAATAACCAGAGGATGGCCTGAATGTAAACAGCTTGCAGTCACTGTTAGTTCCCACCGCACCCTCCCACAACCCCAAAGAGAAGTTCACTCTCTTTGGAGGTCTGTACACTTTCATCGGATTGTACTCCAATGATCTCAGCCCCTGACCTGCTCCTCATTTCTCCCTGAATATTGGAAAAGAATATCACTATGCATATATTTATGCCCACACTCAAAGTGTGCTGGCAGGAGAGGGACTCTGCATCTCAGCCCCGTCCTTTATAATCCTTAAAGGAATGTTCTCAGGCTAATGAAGGGAAGAAAGGAATGATTCTGCCTCAAGCATTCAGGCAAAACATTTCAAAGCACTCAGAGTCCCATTTAATCCTCATGCTAGATAAGCGGATTATTTATTTTGACCCATCCTGCTGATGGAGAAACAGGTGAGTTTATTTTGACTTCTCAACAGCTAAGAACTGCTCAAATAGATGAGATAAGAGGTACCAGGTGTCAACTAAAGAAGGAAAAATCTGACCTTTGTCTTGGCAGTGATTTCTCTGGTCTGTGTCCCTAGGAATGATCTAGGGATGGTGCGTGAAGGCAGGGAATGAGATGAATGATTCCCATAGATCTGGTTTCCAATTTCCCCCTTTCTGAGTTGTTGGAAAGGCAAACTCACTTCTAAAAATTCCCACCCTCCCTTCATCACCAGTCTCTTCATTCATCTGGATTATAAACAGAAAAATCATTTCCCACACATCAGCTGTGCAGTCAAATAAGTATATTTCAGGCATTCTCTCTCAACAGTAATAGGCTTTATTTTCTTCTCAACGTTATGTAATCTTATTTATTATCAATGTCCTTCGTCCATTAATCCTTTCGAGAAACTGTTTAGTGGCCCCACTGTTGCAGGCCAGTTCTTCCTCCCATCTCCCGTGTTTTCCTCCTTGTATCATGGGTGATTGGGAGGAGACACTTGGAAAAGACACGCAGAGAGCAGAGACCAGGAGATAAGCACATTGTTACTACCACGGTGAATTCTAAAGCCTCCTCCAAAGACCTCATGTTTACATTAAGGGTCACCTCACCCTGGCAACGTTTGCTTTACTGGATTGAATCAAACAAACTTCCTCCAAAGTCAGATCGTTCTTTCTTTGAAAACTTGGGTTCCTGTTGTTGCTGCCTATGACAGTTTCAAAAGAAAAACAAAAATCACGTGGAAGTTTGCTCTAGTAATTCTTAATGCCTCCAGTAAACAGTGAAGCTCACAGCAACGGCGACAATTCAAAGCAAGCTGCTTAAGCATGAATGGATTTGTACCCCCACACAAACACATCGAGAACACAGACAACTATTTCTTTGAAGAATCTCACGGAAATTACAATTATTTTCAGAGGAAAGAGCACACTTCAGAGACTACAGGAATCGGGGTTCACATCTGAGGTCACCGTAGGACTGTCCTTCCCCCGCAGAGCCCAGCAAACAGTCCTTATTAATTACAAGGCACCATTACCTCTGACATGAATCATTTTTCAAAGAAAAAAAATCAGTGCTCTGGTGAAAAGAGTGTTCCTGCCCTTCTAATAAAACATGGACAGTGCCTCAGAGCTCAGGTGACTGTTCAGGCTCATGCTACCAACAGCCATTTTCACCAGCAGAGGCTACGTATTCTTTCCCAGGTAACAAACTAGGTCTGTAGAAAACTCCAGAGTTTCTTACCATTGTGACCAATCTTCCTTCCCTCCCTGTGGAGTCCAGCAGCCAGGAGCTCTCGCTGATGTGCTGCTTCCCACAGCCTCTGGAGCCTTTGGAAGCAGAGAATGTTTCATGTGGCACCAACGTATCACCACCGATTACATTTCAGTCCCTCAATTGCTGGCCTCAGTGCTTTGGAAATCAGCCAAACTGAGCACGAAGAGAGAAAGGGCTGCAGCTTGCAATTTCAGAATTTCCCCTAGAATGTGCTCTTAAAAACATAGGCCCCTCATTGAGCATTTAAGCAAGCACTGGGGACTGCTATGTTCAATTATGTTTCTCCCTCTTTTCCTTTTAAACTGAGAGGAGTTGTGTTGCTTGTGGAATGAAACGATAGCAAGATCTCAAGCTGACCCAGGGGAGGCAGGCACCGTGCCGGCGTCCACACACCTCCAACCTGAGCAGAAACGGCTGCGATTCCAATCAGAGTAAAGGAGAATCCTGCCTAGACAAAGACGAGCGAAGAGGGGCAATGCTGACGAGCACTCCATGGTTACAGCAGCTCGGTCATCGGTGGGTGTTTGCTAAGTCCAGACTAAATCATGTGGCGTAGCGCGGTCAAATCTGAACAGGTGGAAAGAAAAGTTCTTTACTCATCAAGGCAGTGTGAGGTGCACAGCTTTAGCTTGAAGAGTATAATCAAAGTTCTTCAAATGCAGGGAACCCTGTCTTCTCAGATGCTTTAAATCTAGCCTGTGCTGCTCAATTATATTAAACCACGGGGCTCTTTGCTTTTCCTGCGCTTTGGTCACGTTTTATCGTTTAAAAATTTATCTCAGAAGAATTCAATCACACAGCTAGCACACAGCTAGCACACAGCAGCAGCTGAACCTCATCCAAAGCTCAGACCAGGGCTCTTTAGAAAAATAGTACACATAAGAAAAAACATCTGTTGATTGCCAAATTGTTTACTTGCCTTTCCTTCACCATCTGTAAATTTCAGGAGGGCAGGTACCATGCTCTTTTGTTCACATCTGTATCCCCAAGGCAGCACCTGTTCCATTGTAGGATTATTTACTAGCTGAGTTAATACATTGATTTCCCACTACTGTTGGAAATGTTCGCAAAGTCCCACAAATTGGTAACATTCCTTTTGCTTGGAGACTGATTTGTTCCAGGCTTAGGGTTGGGTTCCTTTTGTTATGGCTTTTCCTCTTATCAAAAAGGAAAAATGCACATCTCCTTGTATGGTTAGGCCTAGAAAGGGCAGGAATAACTTCCAGCAAAGCTAAATACTTGTTCTAGAGCAAATTCATCCCCAGGAATACGATTCGTGCTGATGGCCAAGGGTTCTGATTTCTTAGAAGAGTCCATGGCATTTATCAGGCGTGATGGCATCAAGGAGTAGCTGTGAATCAACAGTCCCAGAAAAACAAAGAAATTTTCACACCCTCTGGGGAAAGGTCTTTCAGGAGAGAGAAGCCATTATGGCAAAGCAAATTAGGTGCCCACGTGAGAGACATCTGGCCAAGATGCAGCTCAAGGCTTGCACTGAGTAGGTTCTAGACACCCCTTTAAGGGGTTAAATGAATTCAGTAAGTGAATACTCTGAAACTCTGGAGTGTTTAACACTTGTCCCGAAGCTGGAATAAGCCAACATTGCCTAACGTGGATTCTCAGTTCATCATCCCATCCTGAGGTCCTTTCTCTAGAAACACTCAGCCACATCGTTTCCACTGTTTCTTGGGCCATGCCCACTTATACTTCCCCTCTCATGGGAAGATGTGGCAACATCTACTGCAATGTGACCAGGAAAAAAAAGCATTGTCTGCTTTTTTCCATTAGCCTTTATCTTTGTGCACAACAGAAATCCCCCACCACAGCATCAATGAAGCGTCTCCCTTTCTTCTATCTGTTCTTCAAGGTGTAGTGTTATTCTTTCTTCCTTCAGGAAGAGTTCCCTGATAGCCTTAACTTACAGCAATTTATCTTCTCCATGACTGTCGCTCAACACTGTCCCAACCATTTAACATTGAATCATACATTGTCTTCAGACACTTCTTGGATGCCATTGGTTATTTTATTGTTTATGTTTAGGTATCTTACCATGTAGCCAGATTGTAAGCATGTTATTCCTATATCAAATTCTTTCTTTTCTTTTCTGTATTTTGTTTTTGTTTTTGTTTTTTTGAGAGGAGTGTTGCTTTGTTGCCCAGGTTGGAGTGCAATGGCACAATCTTGGCTCACTGCAACTTCCACCACCCAGGTTCAAGAGATTCTCCTGTGTCTGCCTCCTGAGCAGCTGGGATTATAGGTGTATGCTGCCATGCCCAGCTAATTTTTTGTATTTTGGTAGAGATCAAAACACACTGTGTTGCCCAGGCTGGTCTCGAACTCCTGAACTCAGGTGATCCACCCGCCTCAGCCTCCCAACGGGCTAGGATTACAGGCTTGAGCCACCGCACCCAGTCTAAAATTCTTGAATGGCAACCTACTGGCTGTGAGGTAAAACTGAGACTACTCTCCACAGCATTTAAGGTCCTTCATGAAAGACCTCCTTAAAGTTTCCTTTCCCACCATGCTCCTGCTAGTACCTTATGCTTTAGTCACAAAGAACTCCTTGCAGTATCCTCAAATCACCGTGCTCACCAATACTTCCAGGCCTTCGCACACAGGACATTCCATTCCAGGAATGGTTTTTATTGTTGTCCCCACAGGGGCTTGGGCTCAGTCCTCGACATCTGTGCCATCTCCCTTGATCCTCCCAACAGGACTGAATGGCAAGCTGAAGACGGGAAGTACATGAATCATGGGGGCGCACCATCCTTCTGTTTGTGTCAGGGCCCTGCACAAACCTAAGCAGATGTAGAATCAGTGCTTTTTCTGCAATGAGAAATGCTCATATAGTGTACTGGCATTTGGGACTTTTTTTTTTTTTTCAAATAAGTTAACCTAGTAGAAACAACAAGGGACTAGGAAGAAGGATTTCTGAATCATCATCTGCCTATTGAGTCAACCAGGATTCTATTGATATGAAGAATTATTTGGCCCTTTTATTATCAAAATCGTTACACTTCTCAGCTTGATCTTGTCAGAACACACTGAATTACAACCACCTAATTGATACCTGGCCTCACAAACCATCAGCAAGGAAGTTAGGAAGTTCTGGAGAGTGAGGAGCAGAAAAAAACTCGGACTTTTCTATAACATAGTAGTTTGTATACCTTCATTTAAAAATGTGGACATCCAGGCTGGGCACGATGACTCACGCCTGTAATCCTAGCACTTTGGAAAGGTGAGGTGGGTGGATCACTTGAGCCCAGGAGTTCCAGACCAGCCTGGACAACATGGTGAAACTCCATCTCTACAAAAATACAAAAATTAGCTTGGTGTAATGGCGTGCCTCTGCAGTCCCAGCTACTTGGGAGGCTGAGATGGGCAGATGGCTTGAGCCTGGGAGGTGGAGGTTGCACTGAGCTGAGATTGCGCCACTGCACTCCAGCCTGGGTGACAGAGCCAGATCCTGCCCCCCACCCCTGATGAGGACATTCGGAAAGCCAGTCCTTTCCTCTGCACCCCCTTGGTGCTGTCTTCCCACACACCCCTAACAACTAGAAATCCAGGTACAGCAATGAAAAGTCTGAGACCAAGCAGGCAAAATGCTCAGCAGAAAGCTATTCCCACTCTTCTGAACATGGAAAGGTGAAAGGGAAAATTTTAAATCCTTTTACAAATTTCACAATTGTCGGAGTGTCTGTGGCCCCCTCCACATTCATATGCTGAAACCTAATCCCCAACTTGATGGTGTTAGGAGGTGGGGTTTTTAGAAGGTGACAAAATCAAGAGGGAACAGCCTTCGTGAACAGGATTAGTACTCTTATAAAAGACGACCAAGGGAGATGGCTTGCCCTTCCCCCAAGTGAGGACACCCGGAGAAGGCACCATCTCGGAACCAGGAAGCAGGTCCTCCAGGCATCACATCTGCCAGTGACTTGATCTGGGACTTTCCAGCCTCCAGAATCATGAGAAATAAGTTTGTTTGTAAGCTTCCTAGTTTATGGTCATTTTGTTATAGCAGCCTAAATACGCTAAGACAAAATGCATGTAAGTAATATCTATTTCATTTAGTGTTTTCTTACGAGCAAATCCATTTTATGTTTTTAATGAAATTTTTATTGTACCCTTAGAAGACCTTTGAAATGTCTCTGAGAAGCCCAACAAGACACCATTACCTCCCTCCACGGAGTATTCATTATTTACCTATTCAGTATTTTCAAATGCTGGTCCTGCATTAATGAAAAGTGTACCTGCCATTCCAAAAAGGTACTCCCTAGAGATTGGAAGCTCCCTATGGCCACTGCAACACCCATTCCCTACTATCACAATTTAGGGCTCCACTTTAGGATAGAATTTAGAGAAAATGAAGAGGCATAGGCTCCTACTTATCCCATAGCTGCAGAATGACACCTGCCCACCCCCTCTCATAAAAGAACCAAGAAAAGTGTTATGAATGGCTTATCTTTCTTTGTTTCTCCCATCACCAGTTTTAACCCCTAGTCCTATCTTCCTGTACTGCCTATGTATTTTGCCTGGCCATTGGATATGTTTAGCCTCACCCACGCCTCCTCAGCCTCACAGTTGCAGCTAATTCAGGCAGCAGGGCTAGAAGAGCTCAACATGCGCTGGTGATTAGAGAACCTTTGAAAGAGTCACACGGACAAGATGATACTTTCAAATTTAACCTCAGGCCAGCCACGGTGGCTCATGCCTATAATCCCAGCACTTTGGGAGGCCAAGGCGGGCAGATCACTTGAGGTCAGGAGTTTGAGACCAGCCTTGTCAGCATGATGAGACCCCCGTCCCTACTAAAAGTACAAAAATATTAGCCAGGTGTGGTGGCGGGCGCCTGTAATCCCAGCTACTCGAGAAGATGAGGCAGGAGAATTGCTTGAACCTGGGAGGTAGAGGCTGCAGTGAGCCGAGATCACGCCATTGCACTCTAGCCTGGGCAACAGCAAAATTCTGTGTCAAAAAAAAAAAAAAAAAGCAAATTTAATCTCAAGCAAACCCACTCAGTCTAAGAATCATAAAGCATGTAGGGATGCCTTTCAGCTTCTAATAATGTTTCAAAGGTTTCTGTTTCAATAGACTTAAATTGATGTTGGCAGAGAAAAAAATTAGGTCAAAGCACCGAGAAAGAGAAACCGTCACTTTCTAAAACCACCCAAGATTGCTAAGCATTTGCATATGTGAAAAGAGACACAGGGGAAAACATATTTCATCAGTAAAATATTTACGTTAATTTCCATTAAGGTATTATGAACTATGAAATCATAAAAGAGTTTCTAACACTGAAAAGTGGCTGTAATAGAAAGGGAAGTAAGGAGAGCGGGAAAATGTGAGTGCCCTTAAGTAGGGTAGCAGCCATTGTAGATCAGAGTGTGTTCCAGGGTCTAAACTCTCTAACGGAAAGCATGAAGTTTGTTTCCCAGACAATCCTGAATTACAGAGAGAGCTGCCCGGATGCCCTGAATCTTTGCGGATCATCACAGTTTACCCTTTCCGGATCTATCCCTGGGACCAGCTATTTCTTTCCTTCAGCTGTCAGGAATTATGTATGTGCCTGTTCTTCTTTTTTACCACAGGAGGGAGCCCGAGCACAATCAGGGTATAGTTCTCCAGCTTTTTCTCCAAGTGGTAACAAAATGACTTTTTAATCACCTGTTAAAAATATGGGTGTAAACGCCTCCAAGCAGAAACGAATGTGCTCAATCAATTATTCCAAATAAGCTTCGGAAGCTGCCCTCCAACTCAAACTGCTCGAGTTTTTCACATACACCTATGTGTGCATAGAGTGTGACTGTTACGTTGAATCTCTTTTACCTATTGTAATGCCAGCATTTGCAAATCATTTGAAAGGTTTTATTCAGATGAAGATAATCCAGATGCACATTCTAAGCCTTAAGATACTTGATTTTTTAACTAATGACTTTCCTCACATGGAGCTCACTGGATTGATTTATACCTGAATTAAAAGCAACCTGTAATTTATCTTCCAAGTCCGAACTTTTTTTGACATAAAGGACTGCCCCAAGTAAGAAGCCTTCTGAGGCAGATTGCTGAAGAGATTCAGTGATGGTGAAACAAGCAGCTTAACGAAGTGAACTCTCCTTATTAACCTTTGACCAAAGTCTCACCTGTACCCGTTCCTTGTTTCAGGTCTTACACACTTCAAAGGCAGCAGCCAGATTCAGTTCTAATTTGCCTCCGAAGAATTCAGCGCAAGCCCGTTTAGAAAAGTGATTATCCTTCAATTTGTAGGCAATGAGGTAGGCACTTACATGGGCTCCCAGAAGGCATCACCCAGATCATAGCACTTGTCCCAGAGGGGGGCTTCTTGACCAAATCAGCACAGGAGCTCACTTTATATGGCATTTCTACAAGGCTGTGTACGGTGTCTTAAAGTCGAATGCAGCTACAGCCATGAGGGAGGAGACAGATCTGATCAACAGAAGTGTCCCAAAGATGGTCCTGGAACTGCAGTTGTGTAAGGTTCCACTCTGTCCAGGCAGGTGTGCTACACCAGTTGTGGTGTGGGATAGAGCTGGGGTGGGGACAGAAGGGCCAGCTCCCCCCATGCCACTGTGCTCCAAGGCAGAGCCCTGGGAGTCCAGGAATTCTAAATTTGAACCTGTCCTTCCAGGACATTACAAAGAAATACTTCACAGGTCGGAGGATGGGAACATATTTTATTTAAGAGAGTGTCAGCTTGATTTATAAGCTTCATATATTTAGGTACATGGAATTGTCTCCTGACCCCAACCACGGTTGGAGTGGATCTGTTCCCTTCCCTCTTTACTCTGCCTTGCAGTCAAAGTAATGCATCAGTTTGGTTCCATTCAGTGACTCTGGGTTGGGTTTCTGAGGGGATGAGAATGGTACAGAGACCTTCAGATAAGGCTTGCTAGCCGCTAGCAACAGGTGACTATTTACTTTTAAGTTTTAACTAATTCAGATTAAATAAAATTTAAGATCCAGTTCCTTAGTCACACTAGCCACATCTCAAAGGCTCAAGAGTCCCATGTGGCTGGTGGCGACTGGACTGAAAGCCACACATTTAGAACATGTCCATCGCTCACAAGTTTCTACTGGACAATGCTACCCTAAAGAACTCTAAAAAGAAAACAATATCTATTTAGATTTAAAGTGGGGAAGAGTGAAACATCTGCAGGCTCAGCGCACAAATCAGCAAGCGAGTTTGCATATTCAGAATTACTGTGTGAACTATCCATGACTGGTATTAGGCATTATAAATGGTACCATGTGTTTGCTGGTGATCTGTATCAGAGACTGCAAACTGGCCACCTGCGGGATGAATATTTTATTTGGTTTCTGCTGCATTGTGAACATGGTAGAATGAGCTCCCAACATTAAAAAAATAAGTGGGGGAACTTCATTAAAATCTAGTTTTCTGATTTCTTTTGAAACATCAGAAGATCTGACCCCCGTGGGCTTGCATTTCCACACTGGAACACAAGACCTGGAGTCCAGAAGCTACTATCCCTTCAGGAGTGAGTGCTCTTCAGGTTACCAAAATCTCCGCCCATCACTGCGTCCACAACATGGTTTCCTAATTCCTTCCGTATGCGCAGTTGAATGGGAAAACAAGGAAGTCTCTGGCTTTGCAGAAAGGAAAATCTCTACAATAAACCACCACAAAAGCTGCCGAGATAAAACACCACAAAAGCTGCCGAGAACACTCTCGCTTACTCTGTTTCTCTAAATAAATTCCAGCATCCACTTACTCACATGGCACTCTTTGATCTATAGAAATAGGATTAGTGAATTACAAAAATCAGTAATTACAAAATTACAAAATCAGAAGAATCAAACTTCATAATTTCTTATAATTCCACACTCAACACTCGAGGCTTTCAAACTTGACTTGAGAATGAGAGGAGGAAGGAAGAAGATAATAAAGGCATCATACTCCTCTATCTACTGCCTTCTGCTCCTCCCTATGCAAACATATAAACAACACAAACATACACACACACACACATACACACACATCCTCAAGTGTAATGGGGCTATGAAAAGGTCCAGTTTTGCATAAGAATGAGCACACTTTTGAATAAGATTTTCAGTAATATTGCCAACATATCCCAATCATGCACAAGTCTCTTCATTTAAAAATCTAGTCTAATGTCCACGAATTATACTCATTTAAATTTAAGCTCCATTTAAAAAAAGCAGAGGCCAGGAATGGTGGCTCATGCTTGTAATCCCAGAACTTTGTGAGGCCAAGGTGTGTGGATCACCTGAGGTCAGGAGTTCCAGACCAGCCTGGGCAAGGTGGTGAAACCCCGTCTCTACTAAAAATACAAAAATTAGCCTGACATGGTGGCATGCACCTGTAGTCCCATGTACTCAAGAGGCTGAGGCAGGAGAATCACTTGAACCCTGGAGGCAGAGGTTGCAGTGAGCCAAAATCACACTGGCACACTCCAGCCTGGGTGACAGAGGGAGACTCTGTCTCAAGAAAGAGCAGGGACTTTATCGGTCCTGTTCAATATCGGCACATAGCAGGTACTCAGTTCTCAATAAATAGCTTATTGAATAGAATAGAACCCTGACAGGGAACATCCCATTTTCTTAGAAATTCTGAGTCTCTGCCATATCCCCCTTGATCTCAACCTGGCACAATGATATATTATATTAATTGATTCAACACACAGATGAAGGCCTTTTATGTCCTGGGACTCTGTTGGAGGTGTATTATAGTATGCCGTAGTTAGTTCTCTAAGTCACAGGTCATATGTTTAGGAAGGATTGCGATCGTGTTAATAATTTGATTTCAAATACCACATTGCCTTTTATTTTTAAAAAGTCACGCATACAATAAATAATTTGTCCATTAATATCTATTCCTCAACCTGTCCTACTCCTCTTTGTTCTAATGGAAAATTAACAGAATGATTTATTTTCCTTTGGGTGTATACCCACTAATGGGATTGCTGGGTCAAATGGTAGCTCTATTTTAAGTTCTTTGAGAAATCTCCAGGCTGCTTTCCACAGTGGCTGAACTAATTTACATTCCAACCAACAGTGTATAAGCATTCCCTTTCTCCCCAGCCTTGCCAGCGTCTGTTGTTTTTTGACTTTTTAGTAATAGTCATTCTGACTGGTGTCAGATGGTATCTCGTTGTCGTTTTGATTTGCATTTCTCTGATGACTAGAGATGCTAAGCATTTTTCCATATGCTTGTCTTTTGAGAAGTGTCTGTTCATGTCCTTTGCCCATTTTTAGTGGGTTTACTTGTTTTTTGCTTGTTGATTTAAGTTCTCTACAGATTCTGGATATTGGGCCTTTGTTAAATGCATAGTTTACAAGTATCTTCTCCTATCTGTAGGTTGTATGTTTGCTCTGTTGACAGTTTCTTTTACTGTGCAGAAATTCTTTCATTTAATTAGGTCCCAATGTCTATTTTTGTTTTTGCTGCAATTGCTTTTGAGGGCTTTGCCAAAAATTCTTTGCCAAGACTAATGCATGTGTTGACCAAAAAGATACTTGTGCTTATATGTTTATCACAGCACTATTCACAATAGCAAAGACATGAAATCAACTAAATGCCCATCAGTGGTAGACTGGATACAGAAAATGTGGTACATATACACCATGGAATACTATGCAACCATAAAAAGGAACAAATTCATGTCCTTTGCAGGGACATGGATGCAGTTAGAGGCCATAATCCTTAGATGAATTAACACAGGAACAGAAAACCACTTATAAGTGGGAGCTAAACACTGAGCACACCTGAACATAAAACATGTGAACAAAAGCCACTGGGGACTACTAGAGCCGGGAGGGACGAATGGGCGTGGGTTGAAAAACTACTTATGCTCACCGCCTGGGTGATGGGATCCACACTCCAAACCTCAGCATCCCATGTAAAAAATCTGCACATGGACCCCCCTGTATCTAAACTAAAAGCTGAAATTCAACAACAACAACAACAAAAGACAAAAGGAAGAAAACTGACTCTCCCCAGAGCCACTGCCTGGACTGTAACCCTCTCTAGGGGAGGCTGCATTTTCTCCCTTAGACCTTGTGCCACCAGATGAGGTCTGCATAGATATCCTCACTGCTCCTCACTGCCACTTTGAGACCATTCATTCTCCCTTTCTTCTCCCAAAAGAAGCTCCTGCTGTCATCAGACTAGATCATCCAATACTCCTCAGTGGCACCATTATCCATTGATTCCTGGGTCAATTCCTTTTTTCTCACTGTCACTGTCTCCAACATTACTTGTGCCTTAATTCTAAAAATGTCACCGTATATGTAGATGATCTTTCCAACACACTGGTGCTTCATTTCCTTGAACCATCGCTTTCAATACCCTTCTCCTCCACGCTGCCTCCACTACTCGCTTCCGTGTCATTATCATTAGCTGCAAACGCTCCGTATGTCAATCTCATGCCTCCCACTCTTCCCACAAGCTCGTATCTTTTCCTTGCACTCTCTGTGGTACTGTGACTTCAACCGTTTTTTGGCCCCATTAGGATTGGCAATCCATTGATCACAGTGCCATGTCACTACAGCACATGATATTGTCTCTTTCCTCTTTATCCAGCTTAAAGTCAAACCCAGTCAGTAGAGACACTCGCTTGTCCATGCTCTCTATGCTCATCCCCTTCTCCTGCTTTGTTGCACTTGCTTGTTGTCCAACCTTCAATACCTCCAACTCTGTACTCCTGAATTAGTACAGCCCGGCAGGGCTAGGGAAAAACAAACTCCAAATTCATGCTGCATCACAAGTGGACTCCTAATGTTCCCAAGCAATTAGGCTTCTTATCTCTACTCCATTCAGTCATCCAGTCTCCTAAAGGGTTATTTCACACTCCTTGACCTCTCCCCAAACTTCTGACGCCTTCTCTCTCATTCTTACTCCCAGCTTAAGGTCTTCCTCTTACTTCACATCCACAGACCACACTGCCTTCTCTTCCCACTTTCCAGCATCTGAGTAAGTATCTAGAACCTGCTTTCCCATCTATGACCAAGAATGAACTGGCCACACTCCCACCTCAAGGCAGTTCCTCTACTTGTATGTGTATTCCATCCTCATGTCCACTCAGGACATCTCTTTGGAAATTACACCCTCTTCTATGAAAAAAAAAAAATCAATTTTCTTACTCTACACTAGATCATGCTCATTAGCATATAGAATACTATTATTTTTCCCATATTGAAAAAAAAGGAAACAAAAAAGACCTTCCATTCTTCCCATATTCTCCACCAGCCATTGTCCCATTTCTTCCCTTCCCTGTGTGGCGATATCTGGAAAGCATTATCATTCAGTTATACCGAGTACCTCCATTCCCCACCTCTCCACTGACGTTGCTGACCTTAAGGTTGCCCATGGCCTCCACACTGCCAAGTCCAAACCCCAATTCTCAGTTTTTATCATACTTCATCTTTTGGCACATTTCACATAGCCACTCATTCCTCCTCCTTGACACACTTTTCTCACTTGCCCTTTCAGTACATCAAACTCTCTTGTTTTTCTGTCCACTTCACATGTCCCTTCTTTTTGACCCAACCTCTTAATTTTGGAGTACCTTTGAGCCCTTTATGTTACCTTAGTTCCATGGATTTCAATGGCAACTAAGTGCCAGTGGCTCCCATATTATGTTTCAGCCCAAATCTGTTCATCTTTCCAATGTCTACTCAACAGTGCTACCTGTATGTTTAGGAGGCAACTCACCCTGCCCAAACTCAACGCTGATCATCCCATTCTTCCCTATTTAGCGCATAGCTTTCCTTACCTCAGTTATGGCAATTCTATTTTTGTAGCCAAAAGCTTTGTAATCAAACTCACAAGGGTGGCTCTAATAAAAATTTAAAAGCATAATGGAAAATAACAAAACTTGGTGAGGAAACCCTCGTTCTGTCATTCTGGTGAGACCGTAAAATAGTACAGCCACTGTGGAAACAGTTTGGCAGGTCTTCAAAAGGTTAAACACAGAAATACCAAGTGATCCAGCAATTCCAATTCTAGGTATATACCCCAAAGAATTGAAAACAAGGATTGAAACAAACATATATTTTCATCACCATACCATCACCATGGTCAACAGTGGAAACAGCCCAAATGTCCATTGATGAATGAATAGAGAAGCACAACGTGATGTCTATCCACACAGTGAAATGGCACTCCACCGTAAAGATGAGTGAAGTGCTGACACATGCTACAATATGATAGACTTTGAAGACATTATGCTAAGTGAAAGAAGCCAGACACAAAAGGTCACATCTTGTGTGATTCCCTTTACATGCAATACCTGGAATACGTAAATCCACAGAAGTAGAAATTATATTTGTGATTGTTTCCAGCTTCATCCATGTCCCTACAAAGGACATGAACTCATCCATTTTTAGGGCTGCATAGTGTTCCCGATCATTCTGAGCAAACTATCGCAAGGACAGAAAACCAAACACCACACGTTCTCACTCACAGGTGGGAAATGAACAATGAGAACACTTGGACGCAGGGCAGGGAACATCACACACTGGGGCCTGTCATGCGGTAGGGGGAGCGGGGAGGGATAGCATCAGAGATATACCTAATGTAAATAACGAGTTAATGGGTGCAGCACACCAACATGGCACATGTATACATATGTAACAAACCTGCACGTTTTGCACATGTACCCTAGAACTTAAAGTATAATAATAATAAAAAAAAGAAAGAAAGAAATTATATTTGTGGTTGCCAGAGGTTTGGAAAAGGAAAAAATGGCAGGTGACTCTTTCCGGGTATGAGGCTTCCTTATGGGGTGACAAAAATGTTTTAGAACTAAATAGAAGTGATCACCACACATCATCGTGAACATACCAATTGCCATTGAATTGTACATTGATTGAAATGGCTCATTTTAGGCTATGTGAATTTCACCTCAATTAAGAAAATGGAATCTTCTTGACTTTTTTCTTTCACTGACAGTCCAAATTTAATCTCTCAGGAAATCACTCGGACTCTACATTCAAAATACATAAATAAATCCGGAAGCAGAACCTTCTCACCTGCACCCTATTACCAGTCTGATCCAGCCCAACATGACCTTTCTTTTGGATTATTACATAGACTCCTAATTGGTCTCCGTTATTATACTCTTATCACCTTATAATCTATAATAGATTCTCAAACACAATGTGCAATCAGATCATGTCACTTGTCTACATGAAACCCTGCAATGGCTTCCCATTTATTTCAGGGCAAGAGCTAAAGTTTTAACAATGGCCCAGGAGGCTCTGCATGATCTTGTTTCCTGGGCCCTGCCACTAATCTCTCCCCTCTTCCATTTATTCTGCTTTTATTCTCACACTTGTTCCGTCCAGTGCAGCCACACTGGCCTCTCTGCTGTTCTTCACAAATGCCAGGCACGGCCAGTCACAGTGGCTCATGCCTGTAATCCCAGCACTTTGGGAGGCTGAGGCAGGTGGATCACGAGGTCAGGAGATCAAGGCCAGCCTGGCTAAGATGGTGAAACCCCGTCTCTACTAAAAATAAAAAATAAAAAAAAATTGCCATGTGTGGTGGTAGGCAACTGTAATACCAGTTACTTGGGAAGCTGAGGCAGAGAACTGCTTAAACCCAGGAGGCGGAGGTTGCAGTGAGCCAAGATTGCACCACTGCACTCCAGCTTGGGCAACAGAGCGAGACTCCATCTCAAAAAAAAAAAAAAAAAAAAAGAAAAGAAAAAAATGGAACTCATAGAAATAGAATAGAGTTGTGGTTACTAGGGGCTGGGTGGGGAGGGTTGGGAAATAGGAAGATGTAGTTCAAAGACTACCAAGTTTCAGTTAGGAGGAATAAGTTTTAAAGATCTATTGCACAGCATAGTGACTGTAGTTAACAATAATGTATTTCAAAATTGTGAGAATAATCGATTTTAAATGTCCTCGCCATAAAAAAGATAAGTATGTGAAGTGACAGGTATGTTAAGTAGCTTAATTTAATGATCTCACAATATAAATACATGTCAAAACATCACATTGTAACAATTCTCACTTGCTAATTATAAAAAAATTTAATAAATACATAAATTATTTTTACTAGAAGAAACTTTCTTTGCAATGTTTTGTTTATTTTTAGTTAAAAATGACAATGTGTATTCAGTGTTACCAAATGTTAACACTTGTCAATTCTGGATATCTTGTAGGTAGTGGTTATAGTAGTCAGTGAACTTTTGTACTGCTTAAATTTCTCAACATTTTAAATACAAGCAAGAAAAAAAAGCTTTATGGTTTTTATAGCAAAGAGTTCCTTTGCTCTTCCAAAAAGAGTAAAAGTAGTCTTCTTAGAATTCCTATAGCAATCTCATTTCTTGACCAAATATAGCAATTTGACAATTACCTCATCCCATCCCTTATCACTAAAGAATGGAACTAGCAGAGTTATGAATACAGAAATATGATCTTCTTCATTAACTTGACCTTTCAACACTGTGTAATGATGGGAAAATTCAAATTACAACAGAACCGGCGTTCCTAAGACACAATCACTGAAGTTACCAGGAGGGCCCACCAGGTGGTGTGTGTGCATGGGAGTCGTTACTACTGAACGAGGGTTCCCAAGCATCCCTGAGAAGCACCCTCTCCAAATGGCCTTTGGTAGAGTTTATAAGCTGTTTCAGTCTATCTGTGACTTAGGTACTCATGCATGAGTTCAGAGCTCTGAAGAAAGCCCCTTCCACTGTGCCCCCAGTAGAACCGCGCCCCCAAGGCAATATCTCTATGTCACAGAGCCCTACAATCTCTTGGCAGAATTAAAATTGTATTTATTTTGGAAAATAAAACTGTGTGTACACTCATTTCCTTCTCAAACATTTCACAGCAAAACAAAAGTTGGAGTGCCAAGAGTTATAAAATTAGAGAGGAAATGAAAATCTGTTATTTTCATAACAAGGTCTTTTAACAGAGCCAAAGTATTTTGAGTTCCAAAACAACTCACGTCCCCAAATGGTAGTTTTCATAGTGATTTATTGATTTTAAGCCTTTGTGATGGGCTCTAACCTAATTTTGAACAGAGCCATTTTTAAGTTATGCTGGAAGCTACTGGGTAATCTTTCCAATATGATGGATGGTTAGATCAACACCTAATATACAAACTGTATGTAATAGCCTCATAATATGCCAGCCAGATAGGTAAATTATCCTTATTTTTTTTCATTGCAAAAGTGAGATGAGCTTGTAGCAAATAAATTCAAGTAATTTGGGGGCACAATAAAATAGAATAGCCTTTCCTTACCTTTCACTGCCATTTCACTCCTCAAATTAATTAATTAAGTTACTCTTAAATTACTGTGGACAGATTTGTGCCTATATTTGCAAACCTTTACAAACGTTATTTTAATTTTTATTATGCTAAATGAGATTTTACCATACACATTGTTCTGAAAGATTCTACTTTTTACTTAACAGTTTTTATGATGGACTATTCTGGGTCAATATCAGCATATGTAAACATATACATACATACATATACACACACACACACACACACACACTTTTTCCCACCAATTTCTGTGATGACAATGGTATTTCACAAAATAATAATAACAATAACAACCACAGCAAACACTTCCATAATGCTTACTACGCCTCAGGTTCCACATGGTTTACACATTTTAACTCAACCATGACTCACAACAACCTTATAAGATAGGTACTATTTCTTATCCCCTTTACTGATGAAAAAACTGAGACATGAGAAGAAAAATAATTTCCTCAAGAGCATACAGCTAGTGAGAGGTGAAGCCGTGATTCAGACTCAGGCAGTCTGGTTCGAAAGTCTGCGATCTTAACTGCCACACTAGACTGATTAGCTGTGAACTGCTTGAGAGTCCTGGAAATGGACATCTGGATTGCCTCTGTTTACTATTTCAAACAATGCCACAATAAATATCCTAAAAATAGATGCATCAGTGTATCTTGAAAGTGCATTTCTAGAAGTGGGATTGCATGTATAGATGTTTAAAGATTTAGTAGGTATGCCAAATTGATCTCCAGAGAAGCTATACCTACATTCTCCCAAAAGGGGATGCTTTCCTGCCCTTCACTGACCCTCGATGATACCAATCATTTTTCTTTTTTTGATAAGCTGATAGACATAAAACAGAATCGTGATGGTTCTCTAATCTGTATGGCCATAATAATGTGTGAGTTCAGCAATCTTTCAAGCATTTATTGTCCACTTGTATTTATTGGTCTCTGGATTCTGAATTTCACCTGCTCATATTTTGGTCCATTATTCTATTGAGTTGTCTTTTCTCATGCATTTGTAAAAGCTTTGTTTTAGATA
This sequence comes from Macaca nemestrina, assembly GCF_043159975.1. Lineage (NCBI taxonomy): Eukaryota > Metazoa > Chordata > Mammalia > Primates > Cercopithecidae > Macaca > Macaca nemestrina. The sequence goes on along the minus strand of NC_092125.1, from coordinate 6,715,837 downwards.
GGGTCTTGCTCTGTGGCTCAGGCTGGGTTGCAGTGGTGTGGTATAACTCACTGTAACCTTGAACTCCTAGACTCAAGTTATCCTCCCTCCTCAGCCTCCTGAGTAGCTGGGACTACAGACACAAGCTACCATGCCCAGCTAATTTAAAAAAAAAATTAGACATGGGGTCTTGCTATGTTGCCCAGGTGTAGAAGCTCTTTGCTCCATATGTCTTGCCATCCAGGGAACATGCACAAACCCCTGCCAGCATCGCCATCCAACACTTAGAACTATGGCTGCACAATCAGAACAGACTCCTGGGTAGGTCCAGAGAAGAAGAGCTGAAAACAGGACTCATAAAGTCACAGCTGCTTCCCCAAAGCAAAATCACCAGCCAGTATACAGATAACAAGGCTTATTTGAGGCTACAACCCACAATCTGCCCATGTAAAATCATTTCCCTTCATGATAAATATTTTATTGATCCAACTCGATGCACCAGGAAAAAACCAGATCGTGGCCAAGAAAATCGGGAGGGGCTGCCAGGCCCGGTGGCTCACGCCTGTAATCCCAGCACTCTGGGAGGCTGAGGCGGGTGGATCATGAGGTCAGGAGATTGAGATCATCCTGGCTAACAGTTAAACTCCGTCTCTACTAAACTAAGCTGGGCGTGGTGGCGGGCACCCGTAGTCCCAGCTACCTGGGAGGCTGAGGCAGGAGAATGGCATGAACCCGGGAAGCGGAGCTTGCAGTGAGCCGAGATTGCGCCACTGCACTCCAGCCTGAGCGACAGAGTGAGACTCTGTCTCAAAGAAAAAAAAAATAGAAAATTGGGAGGGGTTGTAGAACCCTACTGGCCTGGGTTTGGATTATGGGGCCATCGCTTATTTAACCAGGGGGATTTAAGCAAGATAGTTCATTTTTCCCACCTCCAAGCCTTCGTTAGAACAAGAATCATAATACCAACCATGCGATGTTACAAGAATTAAGAAAAATGCAATCGTCTATTAGAGTCTAGCCACATAATAGGTGTTCAATTATTAACACTGAATAATACTTCCTATTATTACTATTAACACTACAAATATCAATACTGGTGGTGATGAAGGAGAGGCAAATGTAATTGATATACTGGCTCTGCCAGCTTTGGTATGGATAAAACTAGATGATATTCTTCTACTTTTCAAATTAAAACTCACGTCTACCTTCATTTATCCAACGAGTAAAAAGTTTATCTTCCTTTCCTGCCCCTGTCTTCTTTTTCTGTGTCCAGGAATCTCAGCCGTGCTCAAAAGCCCAGCTCTGCTTGCTTGTATCCTGCGGCACTGGTGCCAGACTCAGGCACTCCCCTTTGAGGTTAGCAGGCTCCTCAAACACCAGTCCTTATCCAAGACAATGTGGCCAGGCCTCTGGCACGAAAAACACTATAGATCCCCTTCCAGGCCACAGTGGTTCTTTGAGCAGTGAGAGAGTCCAAGCACAACATGACATAGGACTAAACTTATCCAGGGCTTCCTGGTGGAGCTGGCCTGGGCTGTCTGCTTTTCATCTCCTTAGACTCCTTCCCAGGGAGGCTATGTCACCTCCCTGTTCCAGCTGCACCTACCCTTTACACCTCTCGATTCCTGTCCCAAACCTGCAAATTCCTCCATCTCTGCCCCAGCTCCAAATCTTGATCTGTTGCAGACTGCAAGAAATAATTTTGGGAAAAAATCAGTGCTGGTTACTCTAGGATGTCCTTTTCTCTTTTCATGTTACAAGAGACCTTCCTCAGATTTAGGCTACTTCTGAGGAGCCAATCCCATTGCAGCTGCCTAAGAGGCAGCAGGAAGTGAAGGTCTTGGAAGCCCACAGCTGACTCACTTTCATGCTTAGGAAGTTAATTCCTGAGTGAAATGGGTATAAAACATATCACCCACCTTGCTAGACCCTTCAGATTTAGTTGTTCTTCTATAGCTAGTACTGTAAATACTAGCCATCATGTTTTGTTTTATTTTCTTAATCTCCAAATACTATGAGATTTTATGAGAAAAGAGAAAAAAAGCACATATAAAAAGAGAAAAAGGACAGAAGAGAATTTAAAGAAGTACCGTAAATACTAGATATCCATACACAATACAAAATGACAACACTGGCTGGATTCCTAAAACAGAGTTTTAGATAAACTATGACTATTTTGGTGAGAGTATTTCCTACAATAAAATGTGTTCTGAACTTTGAAGCCAATCAAGTTTGTTACATAACGAGCTGGAGAAGAACCAAGATTATGATTTTTCTTCACGTTCCTACTGTTAGCTATCCCAGTTTATGGAGTATTTGAAAGCAATTTGTTTTAATTAAGTCAGTGAAGTGATAGAAACTTGCCGAAAACATTGACTGAGCTGCTTTCACAGATCATCCTTTTTGAAATTAAGGGACTCTGGGAGACCACCCTGTTTGATTTCAATAACCCACAAGATTATGTATTTTACTTGGTGTTGCAAAAATATCTAAGCACATTGAACTTAAAACTGTGGAAAAAGAAAGGAAAGCACTGCTGATTTGTTCATGGAAGGGCAGGTGTTTGCATTTAAATTGGACGTGTTCACAGAGCAGAAAATAGAGTCTGCACTCATTCTCACCAAGGAGCTACTTGGGGCTCAGTGGAATCATGGATTTTGATACACTGAAGATGCATGGGCTTGATAACCTCACAATTTCTAAAGATATTCTCAGATGGTTGATGAGTAAGGAGCACACTTAGTTTGCTTGGATGCCTTTGAACGTGTCTGAATGACCAGGCATCTGATTCAATGTCAAGGTGTGCCGACAGAGCAGAAGGCAAACCCTGCTGATGATCCCTGTGAGTTTGGAGATGAATCCTAGAACTATCCTACAATGTCTGTCTCTGCAACCAAATTCTGGGAAGGACTGCTTACATATTGTTGTGTTAAAAGTATATTCTTGTTCACAAGGCTGTTGGAATTAAAATGCTGTACTGCTTTCAGCCGTGTAAACCTGGAGTCGAAGTATAATGTTCTCTACTTAATATTCTCAATTCCAAACTGGTTTAGTCTGTTAAATGCAGCAGTCTCTTTGGTTTGAACAGAATTTATCAGTAATTTTACTTGATCAAATAACTAAAGTTATAACTATTTTTGACAAAAAATAAAGTTAAATAGACTCTACATGTTTAAAATCTAAAATATTTTCTTTTTCTTGGTTAGCAGTCTCTACTGTATCAAATCCATGTGTTCCATGTATGAATTTCAGATTATGGAGCCCATCAAATGAACAATGTACATGTATCCAAGGTCTTTTTCAATGGTAAAATCATTTGAGTCTTAAAGATTATTTTTAAGAAGAAATTAGGAGTAAAAAGAGAATGTTTTATTTTGTTAATCTCTAAATACCTTGAGATTTCATGAGGAAAGAGAAAAAAGGACACATAAAAACAGAAAAGAGACAGAAGAAAATATAAAGAAGAATGTTCAAGTATGAGCTGAAATGTAAGTCTAAAATAGCACGTTAACATTCAGCAGTACAATGATGCTTAATCAGAGCCCTCAAAGGATATTTCAATTAGCAATACATCCCGGTGCTGTTGGAGTTCCCAAGCCTAGATTTAAAGAGTAAGATATACTTCTTGTGGATTAAAAATAACCAAAAATGGCAGAGGAATTGAAAACAAGTAGATAGAAACAGAATTGGGAAGACAAAAGAAACGGTAGTCTGGACTCTATTTCTTTTTTTTTTTTTTTTTTTTTTTTTGAGACGGAGTCTGGCTCTGTCGTCCAGGCTGGAGTGCAGTGGTGTGATATCGGCTCACTGCAAACTCCGCCTCCCGGGTTCCCGCCATTCTCCTGCCTCAGCCTCCCGAGCAGCTGGGACTACAGGCGCCCGCCACCTCGCCCGGCTAGGTTTTTGTATTTTTTAGTACAGACAGGGTTTCACCGTGTTAGCCAGGATGGTCTCGATCTCCTGACCTCGTGATCCGCCCGTCTCGGCCTCCCAAAGTGCTGGGATTACAGGCGTGAGCCACCGCACCCGGCCTGGAATCTGTTTCAATATGAATTTGAAGTATGTCCTTGAGTAAATCGTGAGTGCTCCATTTTGGTTCAATTTCCAAATGGAAAAGACACTCCTTGGACAGGGCCAGCGTGAAGATTAATGAGACAATACACAGTAAGTAGAAAGAACATAAAAGTAGATCAATGTTACATAGGCTAGTTGTAATCTAATGCTATCAGAAAACAAATGGTTTGTATCTCCAGTATTACTAAATATGAGTATAGGTATGCTCTATAACATGGCATGGGGCCTTGAAAAAGATCAAGGTAAAAATCATATAAAAGTTTTTCTCCCCAAAGGCAAAATAATCTTGCAGAGTGTATACATGAAGGACTGTTCCTAAAAGCCATAGATTAGCTCTAGTAATTAGTAGGATACCGGCAAGAATGTCTGTCATCTTCCTGGGAACATCCAGGGAAGAAAACAGAAGGTTGCTTGTGTGCATTAAAAGAATTGACTGGGCTGATACAAGCTAGCATTGTGTCAAAGCGGGTACGAGAAACACCCCCACGAAATAGTAAGAACTTAAAAAAAACAACTATAGACACAAGTACCATTGAGTGTTTTAAAAAATGAGTTTCAACTATTCAATGGGAACATTCCATTACCCGAGACAATAGTTTTGTGGAGTGTAATTGCCTGCAAATCTGTTGAGTTTCAAATACAAATAAGCCCAGCACCAAATGGACGGTTAACCCACGTGATAATAGCTTTATTATAGAGGCATTACAAAATAATTCCAAGGAAACACTTTTTCCAGAATTAGCGTCTCCAAGAAGGTAAGTCTGAGCTGAGAAATCAGTGAGAGACATTAGCTTGGTGCAAAAGTAACTGTGGTGTTTGCCATTACTTTCAATGGCAAAACCTCAATTACTTTTGCACCAACCTAATACAAGCCTCAATCTCTCCTTCAAGTGCCACTGCCATCTTACCGGGATTCCCACAGACCCATAACGTCAACATGTGGAACAGAATTCAGCATCACCCCTAAAGCTGCTCCTCTTCTGTTTTCTATGTTCAGCTGGTGGTACCAGGACCTAAGACAGAAACCGGGATTACTTCCCCTCACTATCCCATATTCAATCAGCTGCCAAGTCCCTTCAGAATTATGTCCGAAATATTATTCAATTATGTCCCTTTCTTCTCAATTCCAACTGCCAGGGTTTTAACTGAGCTGCTCATTATCCCTTATCTAAGATATTGCAATAGAGCCTAAACCGGTCTCCCTGTCCTTTTCCTACATCCATCTCTCCATGTGGTCACAAAAGCTGTCTTCCAAATACAGAACTGGTTAGGTTATTCCTTTGCTTAAAATCCTTTAGCAAAAGCATGGCCTCATCCTGACCTGGCTCCTCCCTTTCTCTGCAGTTTCCTCACTTCTGCTATCCCTCATCTTTCATTTATATCCATAAATACTGTCATTCTCAAAATACATCACATAGGTGCCCCTGCATCCGTCAGACACGTTCCTAATTGTCTTTCAACACCCACACCTGAAATCACCTTCTCTGCAAAATCTCCTCTGCCTGCTCCGTATTGATTGCTACTTTCTCTGTGTTACCCCTGTAGCTGGCTCACAGTTCTGTTGCTGCACTTAACAACGCATTATAAATATGTATTTATATGTATATTGTCCATAATTTATGAGCTTAGAGGGCAGAGCTGTTTCGTAGTTATTCATGTGTCTCTCGTGTCTAGCATAGTGCCTGGCAAAACCAGTGGTCAAGAAATAAACGCTGCATTGAAAGGCTTGAGCCTCTAAGCAAGCAAAGGCCAGCTATCTATCTCCCCTGGGTGTCAAATAAGAGACCGACCCATCTTTAAGCCCAAGTAACATAGAGATGCATGTGCGTGTAGGCACACACACACGCACACACAAAGAGGGGGAAAGGGAAGAGCAAGAAAACAATAAGAGAAAGGCTCCACCTTGCGGGGAATGAAGTCTCTAACAACTTTTCACATAAAAGCTGTGACTGAACTTACCTATCCTTCTTGTCTAAGATATCCCTCCCGAAACAGTTCAGAGGAGCATATTTAGCAGAGAAAAAAACAGAACAGTGAGGAGAGTCTAAACACACCGTCATGTGCCCTGGGCTCAACTGTGCTCCCGCAGACCCCCGCCAAACCCATGTGTTGACATCCCAATCCCAGTATCTCAGAATGCCGCCGCATTTATAAGTGAGGTCTTTAAAGAGATGAATAAGTTATAATGAGGACATTAGGGTGGTGCCCTAATCCCATATGACAGGTGTCCTTATGAGAAGAGGAAGAGAGTCCAGAAGAGTGTGTGCTCAGAGGCACCCCCACGTGAAGAGGCACGGGGAGGGTGGCCACCTGCAAGCCATGGAGACAAGCCTGGGGCAGACCCTTCTCTCAGCCCTCAGAGGAAGTCAATCCTGCTGCCGCCTCCATCTTGGACTCCCAGTCTCCAGAACTGTGGGAAACTAAATTTCTTTTGTTTAAGCCACCCCGTTGGTGGTATTTTGCTATGCCCCAGCAAACTAATGCACATAAAACACCCCCATATGGGCCAGGCAAGGTGGCTCATGCCTGTAATTCCAGCACTTTGGGAGGCTGAGGTGGGCAGATCACCCGAGGTCAGGAGTTCGAGATCAGCCTGACCAACATGGTGAAACCCCCGTCTCTACTAAAAATACAAAAATTAGCCAGGCATGGTGGTGGGTGCCTGTAATCCCAGCTACTCAGGAGACTGAGACAGGAGAATCACTTGAACCTGGGAGGCAGAGGCTGCAGTGAGCCGAGATCACACCATTGCACTCCAGCCTGGGCCATGAGAGTGAAACTCCGTCTCAAAAAAATAAAAGAAAAAGAAAATGCCCCCAAATGGAGGGTTTAGTAAGTAAAAGAAAATACCTGGGGCTGCCGGGTGGAAAAGAAATCACAAACTTTTTTCTAGGATTATTGAATTCCAGCTCAGAATAAGTAAAAACTGGCATCAGGATTGATTAACCTTAAAGATACCTTCTAGTCCTGATATGTTATGATCATTACAAGGGACATGCCTCTTAAAAGGATGTTTAATTACAGGCAGGACTAAGATCTGCCTTTAAGAGCTCAAAACACTTCCATAAATGGGCTAGTATTTTAGGTGACATTTCATCTAAAATTCAGAGGATGGTATAGATCAAGGCCAGACCAAAACTGGAATTCAGATACTTCTGTTACCCTTTCTGGTCTTCTCCCACCCCAGATTTATTTTTTTCATTGATTGATATGCACATTGAAGGACTTGCTGGGAAAGGAATTCACACGCATCCACCACTGCAGTTCACACACACACAGGGAGGTATGGAGACTTGGTGTGGTGTGTGTGGGAAGAGCCACAGACAAGTGAACAACACCTGAGAAAGACATTCTACTAAAAGTAAGGGCCAGCCAGGTATGGTGGCTCACACCTGTAATCCCAATACTTTGGGAGGCTGAGGCGGGTGGATCACTTGAGGTCAGGAGTTCGAGACCAGCCTGGCCAGAATGGTGAAACAGCATCTCTACTAAAAATACAAAAATTAGCCAGGCGTGGTGGTGTGCACCGGTAATCCCAGCTACTTGGGAGGCTGAGGCAGAGGAATTGCTTGAACCCGGGAGGCAGAGGTTGTGGTGAGCCGAGATTGTGCCATTGCACTCCAGCCTGGGTGACAAGAGCGAAAAAAAATAAATAAATAGTAAGGGCCAAAGAGTGAAGGGAAACACTGTCCTGGGTACTGCATGGTGTTGTTAGCTGAGTTTTAGGAACATGATACTCCTCACTGATCACATTCATGTCATAGAAACAGCAGGATAGGTGCAAGATCAGTAAAGCTGTCTTTCTATATTCTGCACAACGTTTGGGCCTAGCAACATGTGTTTGAACCACTCTACAGCACAGGGATAATTTCCCGATAACTTTGGGGAAGCACATTATGCGCCAGTGTTGGTAGTGCACTGACCTACACCCACAGTGGAGGCGCAGGGGAGAGAATGGCATCCTGAAGGGGAACAGTAGCAGCTCAAACGCAAGGGGCTTGGCAGTGGAGGCAGAGATCAGGCAGCAGAGTGTTAAGGACAGTGCAGACTGAGCAACAGTGTGAACCAAGCATTAGCTGGTGGTGCAGAGGATGGCAGGTGGACGGGTGAACCAAGGATCAGGGCATCAGGTTCAGTACAAGCAAAGAGTGGTGCTGGAGCAAGCGGTGTCCCAGGTGGAACACGAAGATTAGCCTGGAGCAAAGAAACGGTGGCAGTCTGAATTCAACCTTGGAACAATCTGTTCCACGAGCATGTGAGCTGGACCTTGACTGCAGAGTTCTGTTAAAAGATGTGACGAATTTTGAAATGTGGTCTGAGCCTCTGTTACACGGGTGGACGGCATCAACCTCTGGATACTGAGCTTTAAATGTAAAGATGTCCTTATTGGTCTCTACAGCGGTGAAGTGCAGGAACACTGACAATGCGAAAGCTCTCCTTCAGAATATGTTCTTTAAAGCACATTTCAAAGCACATACTTATAAAATAGCCCTTGTAGAATGCCATTAAATCTGGGCACACTGCCAAATGGAACATGTCAGGAAATAGTGGGTCTGGAGATATTCAAGGGTAGCCGGAGTGTTTCCACTAATACCATCAATGGGCTCTCGAAAAGGCTCTGACTGACCCCTACAGCCAGGTTCCCAGAGGAAAGCTACGTCCTAGGAAGGCCTTTGGAAGCTCACTGTGTTCTGCTGTTATTTGGAGAACAGCATGCAGCGCTGGAGCCCAGATGTTCCAAAGACCTCTGAGTGGCTGCCTTGGTTCAGAGAACCCAGAGGAGTGAGTAGAAAAGGCACAGGAATAGAAGGGAGGCGATTGAGACCCTGGTCCTGTCTGCGAGGGACTAGCTGCTTGGCCTTACTTCCTACCTGTCTGTATCTGTTTCTTCTGTCTTACAGCAGAACTGATATACAACTTTCTGACCTCCCAGGAATGTGAAGATCATAAGTGTTTCTTGAAAAGAGTCGAGCTTGGCCGGGCGCGGTGGCTCAAGCCTGTAATCCCAGCACTTTGGGAGGCCGAGACGGGCGGATCACGAGGTCAGGAGATCGAGACCATCCTAGCTAACACGATGAAACCCCGTCTCTACTAAAAGATAGAAAAAACTAGCCGGGCGAGGTGGCGGGTGCCTGTAGTCCCAGCTACTCGGGAGGCTGAGGCAGGAGAATGGCGTAAACCCGGGAGGCAGAGCTTGCAGTGAGCTGAGATCCGGCCACTGTACTCCAGCCTGGGCGACAGAGCGAGACTCCGTCTCAAAAAAAAAAAAAAAAAAAAAAGAAAAGAGTCGAGCTTACAGACATAAAAGGCATTGTATATGTAGTTCAATCACTTCGCAAGGAGCACCAAGTCCCATATGTTCATGGGAAATTTACTGAGTGTCTTTGATATTCCCTGGACTGCTAGGCATCGGGCAGATGTAAAGAGTTGTAATTCATTGTTCTCTTCCTCGAGAAACCCACAAAAAACCTATAATACAATGAGAGAATTACTATACCAAAAGTAAGTAAAAAGTATCAGAAATACAAAGAGAGCACATAGAAGGTTTACTACAGCAATATTCAAACTCATGAAAACAACCTAAGAGTCTGATCATAAAGAACTGAATACATTGCAAAATATTCATATGATAGAATACTAGTTATTACATGGAAGTTTTTATGAAGTTTTTTGATGATATGAAGAAATTTTAATGACATTGTTTAATGGAAATGCAGTATACAAAATAGGATTTGGTGGAATAAGCTAAACTGTGCTAAAATTAATCTCACAAAATTCTGTCTTCTGGCTCTGATGAATTATTGTACCAGATTTGCCCTCCTGTTGTAAACAGTTGGGAATCTGGACAAATTATCTAAAATTTATTTTCAGACATTGAACCATTGGCAGCACAGGAAATGAGGTAAGGAATGCAATAGGCACAAAACTGACTAGGTATAGAGAGGTGAACTGTCCTGATGTGCAGATAACATGATAGACTCTGAAGAAAACTCTAAGGAATCTATTTTTAAAAAACAGCTACTATTAAGTAAATTTAGCAAGGTCATGAAATGTAAGATCAATATACAAAAATGAATTGTATTTCCATATACAAGCAATGACAAATTGGCAAATGCAATTAAAAATAGAACTTACAGGACCGTTGAAACATACACGATTTAGGATAAATCTAACAAGATCTATTCTCTATAAATTGAAAAACCACTGATGAAAGAAATTTTAAGATATCTAAATAAGCAGAGAAATATAGTATGTCCATAAATTGGAGAGCAGGTATCGTTAAGATTTTAATTCTCCCAATATTGATATATAGATTTAATGTTATCCTAATAAAAATCCCAAGAGACTTTTGGTAGAAATTAACATGCTGATGCTAAAATATATATAAAATGAAAATGACCTAGAATAGCCAAAATAACTTTGAGGATGAGGACCATAGATAGAAAGCTTACATAATCTGGGCCAGGCATGGTGGCTCATGCCTGTAATCCCAGCACTTTGGGAGGCTGAGGTGGGCGGATCATGAAGTCAGGAGATCAAGACTAACCTGACCAACATGGTGAAACCCCGTCTCTACTTTAAAAAAAAAAAAAAAAAAAATCAGCCAGGCTTGGTGGCGGGCGCCTGTAGTCCCAGCTACTCAGGAGACTGAGGCATGGGAATCGCTTGAACTCGGAAGGTGGAGATTGCAGTGAGCCGAGATCGTGCCACTGCACTCCAGCCTGGTGACAGAGCAAGACTCTGTCTCAAAAAAAAAAAAAAAGGCAAAAAAGAAAGCTTACATAATTTGACTTCAAGACTTACTTTCAATCTGCAGTAATTAAGATGGTGTGGTACTGGCATAAGGATGGCATACAGATTAATTGGACAGAGTAGAGAATTCAGGAATAGATCAATACAACCATGGCCAATTGATTTTTTATAATAATGCCAAGAAAATCCAATTGGGGTAAGAGTAGACCTTTCAAAACATGGTGCTAGAATAAATGGATAGCAATATGGAGAAAAGAAATAAACTTTAAACCCCATCTCACATCATATACAAGAATTAAAATGAATTATGGACTTCAACTGAAGAGCTAAAATTCTGAAACCTCTAGAAGAAAACATTGAAGAAGCAACTTTGCAGTAGGCAAAAGTTTATTAAAGAGGATATAAACAACAGTAACCATTAAGAAAAGAAATGATAAATCAGACGTCATCAAAAGGGAAAACTTGTGCTTTGCAAAAGATACCATTAAAAATAAATATGCAAACCACACAGCTGGAGAAAATATTTGCAATATATATAGCTGACAAGAGATTTATATCTAAATATAGAAAGATCTCTTAGTATTAAGACCAAGTAACCCGTTAAAATTCATGCAAAAGATCTGAACAGACACTTCACAAAAGTAGATATATGAATGATCAATAACCATATAAAAAGATGCTCAACTTCATTAGTCATTAGGCAAATGCAAATTAAAAACCACAATGAGCTGCAACTACACACATACTAAAATGTCCAAAATTAATGAAGGCTCTACATAGCATGTGTTGGCAAGGATGTGCAGAAAATAGAACTCTTCTACATTAATACTGAGGAGTGTAAAAATGGTACAACCACTTAAAAAAACAGTCTGGTAGGGTTTTTAAAATTTTAATAAATGAAAGTATGCTTAGTACTTTTTTTAGAATGGCTTAGTACCCAGTAATTCTAATCCTAGATTTTTAACCTATGAGAAATTAAAACATATGGCCATATAAAGACTTCCATGTGAATATCCACAGCGGCTTCATTCACAACAGCCAAAAACAATAGGGAGGTCTATCAATAGGTGAGCGATATGAGAATATGAATACCAGAATATACTATTTGGTAGTAATTCTCAGCAATAAAAAGTAATAAACTCCACATGCAAATAAAACAACCAAAAAATAAATATAAAGGAGGAATCTCAACACAGATCTTACACCTTTCACAAAAGTTAACTCAAAGTGGATCATAGATATAGAAACAAAACACAGAACTATAAAACTCCTAGAAAATAATATAGGAGCAAATCTAGGTGACCTTGGGTTTGGTGATGACTTTTTAGATACAATATCAAAGGCATGATCCACAAAAGAAGTAATCAATAACTTAGACTTTACTAAAGTTAAACACCTCTGTTTTGTGAAAGATACTTTCAAGAGAATGAAAAGACAAGCCACCAACTGGGAAAATAATCTTTGCAAAATACACAACTGATGGACTGGTATCCAAAATACACTAAGAACTCCTAAAACTCAATGATAAGAGAACAAACAACCAAATTTAAAAATGAGCAAAAGATCTGAACAGATACCTCACTAAAGAAGATATACAGATGCCATAAAAGCACATTAGAAGATTTTCAACATTGTATTTCTTTAGAGAATTAATTTATTATTCTCTATGTATTTATGTATATTGTATATATATCATTTTGTAGGTATTTGTATGTGTATCATTTAGTATGTGTATATTGTATGTATCATTCTGTAGGTAGTTTGTATATGTATCATTTAGTGTATATATATTGTGTGTATATGTATGTATATCATTTTTGCATATTGATTTTATATTTCATGACCTTGCTAAATTTACTTAATAGTAGCTGTTTCTTAAAACATGTATGTATGTAGGTATGCAGTGAGATACCACTACATACCTATGAGAAAGGCTAAGATCCAAAACACTGACAATATCAATGCTCACAAAGATGTGGAGCAACAGGAAAGCTCATTAATTGCTAGTGCGATTGCAAAATGGTACAGCCACTTGGAAAAACAGTTTGGCAGTTTCTTATGAAACTGAACATTCTGTTAACATATCATCTAGCAATTGCACCGCTAGGTCTTTACCCAAATGAGCTGAAAACTTATATCCACACAAAAATGTGCATAATGATGTCAACAGGAGCTTTATCTATAATTGCCCAAACCTGGAAGCAATCAAGATGTCCTTCAAGGGATTAATGGATAAATAAATGGGTATAGGTATACAATGGAATATTATTCAGCACTAAAAGGAAATAAGCTATCATGCTCATGGAGACACGAGCTACCATGACATGGAGACACCTTAAATGCATATTGCTAAGTGAAAGAAGCTAATCTGAAAAGGGTAGCCTTTTAAATAGTGAATGATTCCAGTGACTTTCTGGAAAAGGCAAAACTATGGAGACAGCAAAAGTACTGATCATTAGTCACTAAGGGCTCAGGGGAGGAAGGGATGAACAGGTGAAACACAGGGATGTTTATGGCAGTGAAACTACTGTGTAGGATATTATGACGGTGGACATATGCCATTATATATTTGCCAAAACCCATGAAATGTACAACACAATCAGTGAACTTTAATGTAAACTATGGACTTTAGTTAACAATTCTGTATCAATATTGGCTCATCAATTATAACAAATGTAACACACTAATGTAAGATATTAATGATAATGGAAACTGTCAGGAAATGGATGAGGGAGTATTTGGGAACTTTCTGTACTTTCTGTTCAATTTTTCTGTAAACATAAAACTTGTCTAAAAGTAAAGACCCTTTTTTTTTAATGATAGTATTGATGATTAAAATTTGAAAATGAATTCCAGTAATAGTAGCAACAAGAATGTGAAATCAAGCAAATATCTGAGGAAGTAAACCTCTGTAAGAAACCAAAGGAATGAACTATTGACATCTGCAACACTATGAATCTATTTCAAAAATATTATGCTGAGTGAAAGAAGTCAGTCACAACTGAATACATGCTCTTTGATCCCATTTATTCAAAGTCCCAGTACAGGCAAAACTCATCTCCAGTGACAGAAACCAGATCAGTGGTTACCTGTGGCAGGGAGCTGGGAAAGGGTTTTTTTCAGAGGAGCATGAGTGAGTCCATCATCCATCCCTTTTTGGGGTGATGGAGGTATTATATATCTTGATTGAGATGTTGGTAATACGAATTATGACATTTGTCAAAATTCATCTGTGCATTTTATTGAATGTAAGTCATACCTTGATACATTTGATTTAAAAAAAAAAAAACAGAGAAAAAACAGAAGCTCCAACCAGAGAGAGAGAAGGGAAGGAGAGATAGAGGAAGGAGAACGAGGGAGGAATGGAGAGAGAAGAGGCAGAGACAGAGAAAGAGGATGAGGTATATTGTAATAAAACATTAGCAAAAATAATTCCTTCAGGAAATGGAATTGCAGGTGATTTTTATTTTCTTCTGAAGACTTTTCTACATTTCCATTTTAACACTGAATGTATATTCCTTTTGTAAAAAACATGTTATATTAAAAAAAATATAAGCATACCATTGTAAAAAGAAAGGAAGGAAAAGGGAGGGACATGGATGAGGAATGCTTGTTCATTGTGGCAGTTTAGCCAGAAAGTGTTCAGAGGAGTTGGTATTTGCGTTGGCTCTTACAGAATCAACAGAATTTCAGAGGATTTCACCAAGCCTAGACAGAAGGAACGACTTCTGCCAAAGTGTATGTGGAGGATGTACCGGTAATATGTAGAAATGAGTTTTCTCAAGATAGGAGATTGAAGTTCTAAGATTGAAAGGGTGAAGCTTCTTTGTCACCAGATTCTTGACTGAAGCAAAGAGAAAGGTTCCATTCACATGAGACACTGCAGTGAATCAGTAACAGAGGAGCCATTCGAACTTTTAAGAGATCCACTGAAATGGGAATGCCAGTCCCGTCTGTGCAAGAGCACCATCTGAAGCTTCCTCTCCACACGGGAACTGATATCCATGAGTTCTGATGCCTCAATGCCCATCATCGAAGAATGATGCTAATAATCCTTAGTGAGAACCATGGCTCCAGAACAGTCTCTGTTAAGTCCAGGTCTTACTGGTGATTTTCCACCATCTGTTACCAGAGGTTCATTTCTTACCGCACGGCTTTTATGTATTCATTTGTAATAAACCCAGAAATTCAAAAATCAGCAAGCTGTTTCATGGCTCTTTAGAGACCGCTGTTTTGCGAAAGTGTTCTAAAATAAACCAAATACCATTTTTTTATTGTATTGCAATTATGTGTGCACATACAATTTTCTTTCCATCTTTCTCTTAAATACAAACTTTCAGAACTATACCTCAAACACAGGATTACTGATCTTTGGCCCTCTTCGGTTTTGTTCAGTTACGCATTTTCTTCATAACATATATTTTTAATTCTATTAACTGATTGTCTGGGTTCCTCATTTGCTGCATCAAAAAGTTCAATTATTATATAAACTTGATTTCTAAAACACTTAGTATTGGGGCCACATGGCAATGCCTCAGTTCTCAGCAACCTTTGTGTAGAACCCACATATGCATTATAGAATTCTTCAATGTTCGTCTCTCGTTTAATCTTGAGGATTTTACTATGTCTTTAGTACTTTGTACAGAAAACCTACTGCTACTTAGTACCCTAATGCTTCTCAAACTGTGATGTGCCCCGAAGCCTTGGCAACAGTAGACCCAGGGGTTTGGTAAATTTGGAGAGGGTGCCTTAAGTTTTGCATTCCTAACAAAATCCGTGGTGATGCTCCTTCCTGCTGCCTCTTTGTGATGCACGTGTTGAATAACAAAGCTTATCAGGAGCTTCTTGCACACCAGGCTTTGATTTTTCCCCCCACATACACCTTTGGGACATGGCAGTCTCCTCCTTTCAGACACATTTTATTCCCTTGATCTTCACTAAGTTATTCTTCAGGCTCAACTGATCTAAATTATATTTCTAATTCCCACTGCTAATCTTGTATTCTTAGAATTTCTTGGCATCTTCTCCAGCTTTAATATTCGTTCATTTGCATATCCTGAGTTCAGCATGCTTACCTGCAGCACCTTCGTTTTCTGTCTTAGACCTTTCGAGTCCACATTCACTAATCTCTTTCAAGTTGAGTATTTTCCTGAGTTCTTGATCATAATTCTAGAAGAGAACATTGAAAAAACTTCCTCTTTTCCATATTACTTATATATAGATAAAGACATTGAGATATAGAGATATGTATAATAGATACATGAAGAAACGTGTGCATGTGCACGTGAACACACACAAACACACAATTACATAGATGCCTTAGAAAACACCACTGTCAATCCTTTACAAGGCAAACACATTGGATATAGTCCAGCTACATTGAACTCAAAATTCAATTCCATAAGACAGTAGAAAAACAAAAAATAGCAAACATGTATATTATCTAAATAATTTAGATATTTAAATCATATCATGAATTGGGTTCTGCTCCACAAAGAAAATTTTCCAGATAGCCCATTGTTTTCTTGTGCTCTCAACCTTCTCTAGTCTCGTTTGTCAGTTTTTTGTTGCCTCATTCTTTCTCCAGAAACTCAGCCTTCAGATTTTCTATGTCCTCATTCTGTGGCACTGTGTTCTCCATTTCGATAATTTACTTCAGGCCATCCTTTCTCTAATGCTTCCCTTGATTTAATAGGATTTTGTCTCCATGAAACTCTTGGAGTAACTTTCCACACATATTCTTATCATTTGGCTCATTTATCCCTTCCTTCTTCACCTCCATTCTTATAATGCTGCAATTATCAAAATTTTATAGACCTTGGAGCTCAGGAACTCTAGACATTTATCACAGGTTTGAAATTCGCAATCCATCTCTTTGGCTAGTCACAATCATTTTAATCTGTATGAATGACATATCAAGTGCAACACATCTATTTATTTCTTATTTTCCTCACAGTCTACTAATTTTTTAGTATAGCAAACAGTCTCTTATGAGGGTGTCTACTGTCAAAGAACACAGCCAAGAGTTCTATGAATGCTCCTAGCTCCTCTGCTGTTCACCTCTCCTCCCCAGCCACCAATGTGAAAGCAGAGATAAAAATAGTATACATGGTGGCTGGGCACGGTGGCTCACACCTGTAATCCCAGCACCTCGGGAGGCCGAGGCACGTGGATCACCTGAGGTCAGGAGTTTGAGACCTGTCTGGCCAACATGGTGAAACCCTGTCTCTACTAAAAAAAAAAAAAATACAAAAAACTAGTTGGGCGTGGTGGTGGGCGCCTGTAATCCCAGCTACGCAGGAGACTGAGGTAGGAGAATCACTTGAGCCCGGGAGGCAGAGGTTTCAGTGAGCTGAGATCACACCATTACACTCCAGCCTGGACAACAAGAGCAAAACTCCATCTCAAAGAAAAGAAAAGAAAAGAAAAGAAATAGAATACAACATCATATACTATTACTATGGCATTGCATACTATAACAATGCCATGTATCTGATAAATTTGCAAAGCAATCTACATGATTTACTACGTGTCTTAGTCCAGGCTGCGATAACAGACTACCCTAGACTCAGTGGCTTAAGCAAAACATATTTATGTCTCACAGTTCTGGAGGCTGGGAAGTCCAAGAACAAGGCACCAGTAGATCCAGTGCCTGGGGAAGGCACACATCCTGGTTTGCAGACATCTGTTTTCTCTGTGTATTCTCATGCAGCCGAGAGAGAAAATCACCCCTCTCATGTTTCTTTTTATAAGAGCATTAATCCTGTTCATGAGAGTGCCACCTTCATGACCTAATCACCTCCCCATACTTCCTAACACCATCACATGGGAGGTAGGATTTCAATACATGCATCTGGGAGGAGAAGCCACAAACATTTAGTCCATAACACTATGTTTTGAATACACAGCAAAAGAAAAAAACAAGAAACCAACCTGACTTATATCCATTTCTAGCTAAGGCTCATTAGAAAAGAAAGAAGTATTTTAATTCTTACTATCAAAAAGAAACAACTGGCAAACCCCATGAGATGAAGGGGCTGGCCCAAAGGCTGGGAGGCCACGCAGTGAATCGCAGTTTGGCTGAAGCCTCGACATGCAGGGGTCAGAGCAGAAGGAGGAGAGAGGCGAGCACCGGGTTACGCTTCTGGACAGTGTCCATTCAAAGGATCAGAGGGAAATTTTTATGTTGTGGGAGAGGACGGCCAGAACAAATGAAACGCTTTTGGCAGGGAGGACTGGTAGAAGCCAGGTACGAGCAGTCAGGTTCGCCAGCCGCCTGCCCCCGCCCGCCACCTCCAAAGCTGGAGGCTGCCACATGGCTACCGAAGAAAGCTGGAGAGAGGAGGGGCTTGTCTAGAAAAGCAGCCCCAGGGAGCTGCCAGGATGGGCCCTGTGGGACTCACGGCTCACTACTCTCACCCAACACACGCCCTCTGGGGCCTCCAACAGAGGATAGTTATAGACCTTCCAAGTTCAGCATTCCCTGGTGCCAGGAAAATGCCATGGGGTCAGTCCCGGGAGCAGTGCTCCAGCAGACAGGAACCCATAACATGAAGGACTGGAGATAATATGCACTAACCGCTTTCTTTTTAGTATTCCTGACTGCAAAAGTTCCTTCTCATAGCTAAGCTCTGTCAAAAAGGAATTAAGCAATGAGTTCTAACTTAAAGTATCGTTCTTAAGAGTTAACTCAGGTAGCTCAGAAAACTTCCTTTTTATCTTTCACCATCTCTAATAATTGCATTTATTTGCCTTTGCATTGGTATGCCTCATGTTTCCTCCCCTCCTCTCCCCTCCCCTCTCCTCTCCTCTCCTTCTAAGTTTCAGCGTCCTTCCTGACTTTTCTTCCTTCCTAACTCTAACTCGGGCCACATAGCACTCACATCCCCTTTTCCCAGGCTATGCAAGATGCTGTCCTACCACAGGCCCTACAGAGTGCCTGTTCTGTACACCAGGCACACTTAGGCATCTGACAGCCCCCATTTAAATGCTCCACAGAGCTACGTGAACTGCCTGCCACATGCAGGTCTGCAGCAGCCTCCCTCTGCTTTTGGATAAAGGCTTTAACCTGATGGTTTATCCCAGTTTCTGCAGACATGGTTTTCCCATCACTTCTGCCATCCCATCCCCAATTCCAGCTCTAAGTCTGTCCCTAGGGCTTGGATCACTGACTCTCACCGTGTACCTCCCGGACCACACATCTCCCCATCTCTAGCCAACAGATCCACCTCTGCACCAGGCTTTACAGAGCAGAACCGGCTGGTGTTGGCAGTTGCTTACTGGATACTATCTCAAACCCCAGCCAAGGTTTATTTTATGTTCCAAAATGACCACAAACTGTCCCAAACTCACCTCTGACTTTCTCATCCACAGAATCTCAGTAACTGAAAAAGAACTTTACCCTATTATCAGCAAATCTTTCTTTATGAGGGCTCTTCCATAATAATCTTGATGTAACTCATGGTCTATATTTTTCTTTCTGCAAAACTGTAGTGGGCTATTTGAAAATCAGCTAACACAACCCCCAATTTCTTTTCTTTTTTCTTTCTTTCTTTTTTTCTTTTTTTCTTTTCTTTTTTTTTTTTTTTGCTGTTTTGTCCTGTGTCAGTTTTCTCTCTCTTACTAATGTCCTGAAGCTGGTCCTTGAAAGTGGGAGCCTGTATGGTTATCTAAGCGACCACATTCCTGAGAAGCAGCAGGAAATAGTGCTGTTACTCTATCTTATGTATAAAATGACTATGCTCACAAGCACATCACTTAACCAAGTCAAGCAGACAGTTCTGCCTCAACTGAAACCCATACTTAGCAGAAGATGACATCAACTAGATTTTGCTTCTTGCCTCCAGAAGCACAAACCAAATGCCTTCATTGTCTAATTAACAAAGTCCTCTCCAATCTCCCCCATCGAGTCCCTGGCTGGGAACCTTGTGGATGTTCAACAAATGCTTGTTCACCAGTCTCCAGCACCCACGGGCCCCATGGGAAGGCCTTAGCTAGATGGACACCACTTCTTCCAGCAGGAGGTGTATTGATTTTTGTTTGTTTTCCAAACAGAGAATAAGAAAAGTTTTAGAAGAACTGGATTCCAAACAAGTTCATGAATGAAAAAGCAGTGAAGACATGAGCTGTAAGCAGTATCCCAGGGAGAAACACAAGCAAAGACGTAGCAACCCCTCTAAAATTAGCAAGGAAATAATATGTTCAATGTTACTGAGATGTTATTTCTATTTTAGAACGTCTTTAACATAATTTTCTTACAAATGTATTAGTGTTCAAGGAAAATTGGTGAAAGAATAAGTAGGTGAAGAATAAAAATGGAAAAAAAATTAGAATGTTAACAAGAAGAGAAGAGATCTAGGGAATAGAATGTGATTAGTTTGATTTCTAATCTCTAACAATCACTGGTTAAAATTCAATACCACTTCATCTGAGGTTAGGCTGCTTGTGGTGCAGAGAACACTGACTTAAAGTAATAATGTTTGCATTCTTCATTCAAATGTTAGAGACTACCAAGGTGCCAAATACATCATCTATCATCAGACCCCCTAGGGAAACATCATATGTTATGATAAAATGCAGATAAAATAATAACAAGAGGTCCTAACCTTCCCCATGTTGTCATGTTTCATGTTTAATTATATAACCATAATGCCCCCATTGCTTTTGGCATCAAATTGGTGTAATGTAAGTAAGAAATTATTACCAGAACATATATTCAAATGTTCCCTTTTGCTTTAGCAATTATCATTGGCAAGGAAAGTATATTTGTTCTTTAGTGCCTCTGTTGTACAACCAGGGACACTTCTTAGACCAAAATAATATTTGAGAACACTGGATTACATTCCAACCAGAAAATGTTTGCAATGGGGGAAAAATCAGAGAACTAAAATAAGCTTAATTCTCTTTTAAACTGCATAAAGCAGGTAAAGCCAAGAAGAAAGGGAAAAAAAAACTTGTCTTGCTTGAATTTTTGCTCTCCTAAGATGGAAGGCAGCTTTGAAGAAAATAATACTCCACACAATTACTCCCGAAAAAGTCAGTTTCAACTTCAGTAGGTACAGATTGACATCCCTTTCAATAATTTTATAAAATGGAGGGTTTTGCTATTTAATGTCATATAAGGTAAGGATTTAATAGCTTCTACCACAGCCTTATCAAACATCACTTGATTATGTTCCCACTGGCAGTTTTTTTAAAAGCATTTCTGGATAGATTCACTTTCTTTGCACTTCATTAGACTTTGCAAGATTGTTTCTATCAGAGGACTAAGTGAAACTACAGTTTAAAAGTTACCCATATTGTCATTTATAATTCTTTTTTTTTTCATATACACAACACACACATCAGAATCATGTATACAATTGGTGTCTTCAGGGATATCTAAAGAATCTCAGAACTCTAGAACGGTCCTTAAAGGATTGTGTCATAGATTTCTAAGTGTCTCCTAATATCTGCCCTCATGAAACACCCCTGAATGTTAGCTTATCCCTTGGCTTTCCAGAATCAGGATTATATGTGTCAGCCTCCCTTGCAGCTAGCTGCAGCATGTGACTAAGTTTTAGCCAGCAGGATGGACGGGAATGTGATAGTGCAACTTCTAGGATATGTTCTAAAGGGGAGGGCAGGTGATCCTTCTTGCCTTTCCTCCATCCTCTGGCTGAGAAAGTGGGCTGGACTCTGTGGAAGAGAAACACACACTCCAGAAGCCCAGGCAGACAGCTGAAAGGGGTCCCAGGAGACTGGAGACCTCATACAAGTCCAGAAGCTGCCTACGTTTTAACTTTCATGTAAGGGAGACATTATGTTCTATTGTCTATGTCTTAACTTTCATGTAAGGGAGATATGAGGTTCTATCTTCATAAGCCATTGCTTTGGGAGCTCTGTTACATGCAGCCAAAACTATATCTACTGCATAACGATGTCACAGATGAGGAGCCTGAGCTGGGACTAAAACCCAGACCTACTAATATCACAAATTCAGAGTTCTTTCAGTGACACCAGATAAACTTACCAAATGTTGTTGTCATATTTTTAAAAACTATTAATGATGTCTTACTATTTTAATATGGTCCAATTAGACCTCATTCTTTCTTACTTATATTTGTGTTAATAAAGGAGAAAATGACCTCTCAGATGCAATGCACCTGCCCCAAAAGACCTTTCTCTTCCTCTAAATTTTCTGTATGTATGGGCCACATCCTTTGTATGTGTATGTGGAGGGGATTGGGGACAGAAGGATGCTAGAGGCAATAAAATGGGGACTGAGCCATCCATTGGAACAGGCCTGGATTTGCATACCAGGTCTCCACATATGGCTGTTTAATTTCACTAACTCTGTGTTTTCTAAGCATGAAAAAGAGAGCTTCATCCCTCCCTTACGCTGTTGCTGCAGAAATTAAATGAGATAACATATTTGGAGAACCTAGTGTTATACCTGGAACATAAAACTGCTTGACAAATACAGCTCTGCTTTCTGTCGGGTCTTTATGTATCTCTTCATTCAAGAATCATTTATAACGTCCTCACATATTATGAGCCAAGCACTGGGGAAGGAAGTAAATAAGTCAACAGGGTGGCTGCCCTCATGGGGCTTTGCCATAGATGGCAAAGGAATAATGCAGGAGCAGAGGGAAGGTAGTTTGAAAGATTCAGGTTTTCTTTTTATTTCTTCAAATTTATTTATTTGTTTATTTATTTATTTAATTTTTTTTTTTTTTTTTTTGAGATGGAGTCTCACTCTGTCACCCAGGCTGGAGTGCAATGATGCAATCTCGGCTCACTGCAACCTCCATCTCCCGGGTTTAAGTGATTCTCCTGCCTCAGCCTCCCAAGTAGCTGGGATTACAGGCATGTGCCACCATGCCGGGCTAATTTTTGTATTTTTAGTAGAGACAGGGTTTCACCATGTTGATCAGGCTAGCCTTGAACTCCTGACCTCATGATCTGCCCTCCTTGGTCTCCCAAAGTGCTGGGATTACAGGCATGAGCCACCGTACCTGGCCTCTTCAATTTATTTTTATGAGATTTTGTATGCTGATTGTAGAACTTTTTAGAAAATACAGATAAGCAAAAGTAGGAAATAAAAATTATTCCTCATCCCATTACTCAGCACCAACCAGTATTAATATTTTAGAGTATCTCCTTCTTCTTATTCTCTCCCTGTGAGATGTAGTCCTCTATTATAAACATACAGGTTATAGAAAATATACAAAATATATTATACATTTTTTAACTTCTTTTCTTACTTGAAATTTATGAAAAAAAACATTGAAACATTGTATGTTGTTACTATTTCAACTGCTATGTTTATTCCCTTGCCTGGATGTGCTAGAATTCATTCAACAGTCCCTATGTTTGAAAATTTATGTTTTCTATTAAAACTAACACTGCTGTAATGATACCCTCTAACAGAGGCTTTCCCTAATGTTCCTAACTAAAACGGCTCCCACTCCCCACAATTGTTCACTGCTTCATTCGTCTTCATTGAACTTATCATTTTAAAGTCTACCACATGTGGATCAGTTTAGTGCCTACTCACCTACAAGGCCAAGAACTCCACCTAGCCTAGAAGAGATGTTAGTAAATATTTGTCGAATAAATAAGTTAAAGAATAGATGTTGGAATGAACATTCTCAAAGAAAATTTTTATGCATATGTAACCATTTTCTTAAAACAAATTCATTACAGAAAATACTTCTGGGTTGAAGGGTATTAATAGTGTTAGTATTAACCATGTTAATGTTTTGATGTACGTTACCAAATTAGTAGACAAAAACGTTTTTAAAATTTACTCTCCCCAAAAGAGAAAGGATTCATTTCTTTGCATCCTCACCAGTATTTGATAGTATTATTTTTAAAAGGATAAAAGTTTTACTCTTCCTTTAATTTTCATCTATTTGATTGTTAATAAAATGAGCCATTTTCACATTTTGATTGCTCATTAATATCTTAGAGAAGATGATTAAGGGAAAAGTTTGGACATAGTTACCTCTTTTCTCAGGCTTTATATGTGGCAAGTAGGTTCCATGGAGAAATAAAAATTGGCAGAAAGAATTATAATCGCAGCCCAGAATTTAGCTAAGTAGATTTAGTGTTATAAAGAATTTGGAAGTAAAATCTACTAATAATAGTTATGCTGATAATGTATCTTAGCCTTTATTTATCTATATCTTCATATTTATCTACATTTATCATATATCTGTATCTACATCTCTATTGATATGATTATGTCCTTGGCCTTTGCTTTCTACCACTTTACTCCCCTTTTTCTTTTAAGATCTCCCTTTCTTACTTCGTATTTTGTCTGTTTGTTCAGTTGTTGTTTGTTTGTTTTAGTGTAAGGGTAATTGGCAATAAGATGGGCTACACAGGGGATGAACTCGGAAGACTTATGATCTCTTTTTAAGGGAGTGTTCCAGTTACCTATAGCTGTCAAACCACCCCAAAACTTGGTGGCATAAAGCAAACTATTTTGTTGTGTTCATGGATTGTGCAGGGCAGGAATTTGGGCAGGGCCCAGGAGGGATGGCTTATATTTCCTTAAGTATGTCTATTTCCTCCATTTGGGAAGACTTAAGTTGCTGGGAGTGACTGGAAGGGCTAACTACAGGAATCATCTACAGGCCTTTTCACTCACATATCCAGAACCTTGGCTGGAATGACCAAAACGGGGGCTCAGCTGGGAGGGTTGACTACAGTGCTTACCTGTGGCCTCTCGACATAGCTTGGACTTCCTTACAGCATGGTGGACACAAGGTCATCATACTTATAGTGTGGCTCAGAACTCCAAGAATAATGTTTCAGATGCTGCATGGTCTTTTATGATCAAGCCTTGGATGTCACATAGTGTAACTTTTGTCACAGTATATTGGTCAAAGCAGTCAAAAGGCCAGCCAGTTTCAAGGGATGGGGATAAAGAATCTGTGGCCATGTTTAAAAACCACTGTGTTAAAAAGCAAACTCATGCATTGGGACACTTCTAGGTGCAGACCAGCTTTTGGAAAATACAGTTTATTTGGTTAAACATTTGGTTATTACAGTTTATTTAGAAAACACAGTTTATTTGGTTAAACTGCTTAAACATGTATTTCTGATCATCAATTGTCCAACATTGTTCTACGCACGGTATTCACAGACAAGAATAAATGACTATCCCTGCTAGCAAGACATTTGCTAGGATACGGAAAGTAATTTGCTAAGATACAGACAAGTACCTGAAACAATGGGAGTGCAATTAAGTGCTGAACCGTGATAACTGATCAAAGATGCAACAGAAATTCATAAAAGCAAGAAAGTTGTGATGGTTGGTACAGTTGCAGTCGGTAACTAAGGCACTACAGCAGGGCTTTGAAGTGTGGGTGGGACTGGGAATCAAACTCCGACAGTGAGCAGTTTGGGGAAGGAAAGAAGAGAAGAAGGAGCAAAGGTACAGAGCCCAGGAGCCTGAAACATCCAAAATTGTGGGAGAGAGGATATAGTCAGTAATAAGGTAGATTCTATAGAAAATAACCCTATGAAGAGAAAGGATGGTCTGCTAGCAAGACTCCCTTCAGAAAAGGGTCATTGTAGAACGTTGATCAGGGAAGCTATGTTTAGGATAACTAAATGTCAGGGCTTTGCAGATGAAATAGAGGGAAGATGAAACGTTAGGGACGGCAACTAGAAGCCATATCCACATACCACCTAGAGTAGTATCATTTAATGTTTTTCTTTAAGTCAACTCAGTTTTTTAACCTAAGTACATTTACATAAAAAGGAAAATAAATTTTGTGTCAGTTTTCTACATGGAACATTACTATGAGTAGGTATGTCACCCACCTCTCTGTCTGTCTCTCTGTTATGAGTAGGTATGTCCCCCACCTTTCTCTCTGTCTGTCTCTCTGAAGTTAATGGTAGAGAGTAGACAGTTGTTAAAGACTCACTAGCACCGAACTGAGATTTTCCCTTCATTAAATAGGCAGGATTACTAGAGAACTGAAGAAGGAATCCCTTCCTCATTAAAGGATCCAAAATTATGCCATAGCATGTCTGTACCTCCTAAATTCTCTCTCACCACCAGTGCTTTAAGTAATCCCAGACAAACAAATCTGAGCAGAAAGCAAAGCAGCTGGACTGGAGCATGTCTGAGTACAGGACACACTTCTCCTCTGTAATAATAAAAATTACTCTACAGAAATATAATAAATCAAAATCATTCATGTTATTAATCCACTAACTTTCATATGACCTTCACCCTCCTCCTTCCTTAGCTTTGCCAGATTTGTAGTTCTGCCCACTTTGGGGCAGGCATCTGCCTGTTTCATTGACACGAGCACTGTAAATTCTCAATGATCAATGCTCATAAAGAAACGGAATGAAAACTAAATCTATTTACATTTGTTTTGGAATCAAGCACCTCTCATTGGAATTCATAAATATGAAAGACTCAGGAATAAACCATGGACGAATCCAAAGAATGTTTTGTAAGCTTTACAATGCATTCTATGGCTGGGAAAAAATAGATTTAAAAGATTTACTTTCCTAATTCTTATTTGTTCAATCTAAAATTAAGATATATTAACATTCCATTATATATATATACACTATTACATCATACTGTACCTTAAATATAAACAATAACATTTATTTTTTGATGATATATTAACTTGGCCTATGTTCTGTCCCTCTCTTTGTATATTTTCATATAAGTTAATATATGTTAATTGGCTGAACAAATGAGTTCACTTAATAATATATATTGACTTGTATGAAAATATCATTCAAGGAGAGGGACAGAATAGAAACCTAAGAATAGCTGGAGATGCTAAGGCACAGTTTACTTGTTAACCTTATCTACTCTTATGACTTCAGCTACCACCTATATACTGATTCCCAAGTCTATTTGTGCAATCCAACCCAGCTGTCCTCCTGAATTTCAGATACACATCTAACTCGTTAGACATCTCCATTGCAATGTCTCTCAAGAACCTTACTTAACACATTTAAAACATAAGTCATCGGCTTTCCCCTCAAACCCTGTGCTTGCCCCTAGATTTACAATGTCGATGGTCACCGTCTAGGAGCTTACCCAAGAGGAAACTGAGTGATTCAGCATTAGTCCTCTTGATCACTTCCCATATCTAATTAGTAGCCAAGCATGCATACTGCCCTTTAAAGGAATTCATGCAACACTTATTTTTAGTAGACTCTTGTTTATGCAGAATAGTGATGGGAGAGAATTATATAATCACATACCTATTCTGATTAACAGTTACCAAGAGTGCAAATTTTCACATAATTACAGTATAACAAAACACGCAACACTGTTAAATGAAAGATACCTTTTCTTGTATTTTTCAAATCATTTAACAAAAGTCTCAGGGAAATTACAACTAATGAATTAAATATTTAACTACATGTTTGTGGGTGCTTACACAAGTGCACGTGCATGTATGTGTGTGTGTACATATGTGTGCATGCGTGTGTGTGTGTATCTCCTGACTTCTGCAAATAAATTTAAGATGGGGAAGATAAAAAGAAGTTGTAAAACAGAGTCCTGTGGGGCTCACGCCTATAATCTAAGCACTTTGGGTGGCCGAGGTGGGTGGATTATCTGAGGTCAGGAGTTCGAGACCAGCCTGGCCAACATGACAAAACCCTGTCTCTACTAAAAATACAAAAATTAGCCTGGCATGGTGGCACACACCTGTGATCCCATATACTTGGGAGGCTAAGGCAGGAGAATCACTTAAACCCAGGAGGCGGAGGTTGCAGTGAGCCGAGATTGCGCCACTACACCCCAGTCTGGTGACAGAGCAAGACTCCGTCTCAAAAAACAAAACAAAACAAGACATAAACAAAACAGAGTCCTGTGGAGGTCTGATTCCCCACCCAATAACCATTCCATACCTAATATGGTTTGGATCTGTGTCCCAACAAAATCTCATAGAAATGTCATCCCATGTTGGAGGTGGGGCCTGGTGGGAGGTGTCAGGATCACGGGCACAGATCCTTCATAAATGGCTCAGTGCCATGCCACTGGTGATGAGTGAGTTCACGCGAGATCTGGTTGTTTAACAGGATGTGGCACCTCCCACTCGCTCTAGCTCCTGCTCTGGCCAGGTGTCATCCTGCTTCTGCTTTGCCTTCCACCATGAGGAAAAGCCCCCTGAGGCCTCCTCAGAAGCCAAGCAGATGCCAGTGCCATGTTTGTACAGTTTGCAGAACCAGGAGCCAATTACAACTCTTATCTTTGTAAATGACCAAATCTCATTTATTTCTTTCTAGCAATGCAAGAATGACCTAACGACACCCCTCCATTTCCTTGAAGCACAGGGCTTCCAATTTTGATAAGTTATAAGCAGACCTGTGCTTCAAGAAGCCCAGATGCCCTCCACCTCACGGTGGGAAGTTTTCGGTTTCCTTTGTCAGCAACTGGTTTAGGAATAGCCACATGGAACTCTCTCGCCAATGACGGTGAGTGCAATGGGAAAGAGCTCTTAAGAAGCATTTCACTGCTCTTAAAAAGGGACTTAAGGTCAAGTGCTCTCTTTTAGCCTTTGAATTTCTTTTTTTTTTTAATGAGAATATGACGTCTGGAGCTGTTGATGGCATTTTAACACCTGAAACAGACTCTAGAGCCTGCTGATGCGGAGCAGAAAGGTGGAAAGAATCCTGACAATGCTGTTAAGCTGCTGAATTAACAACGCTTCACATGTTTTATGTGTGATAAAAGATTGCTTTACTGTTTAAGACATTCTGCCTTCGGCATTCTCTTAGTTAATGCTGAACTTATCACAAGTGACACAGACTAACTAAATATGAGTGTCTTCTAGTTTGTATTTTGCTTTGTTGTTATATTAACAAAACACATGCCTGTCATTTCTTCTCTCATTAAAAAAAATGTACCTAGCAGAAAAAAGTTTATCTATTTTAGCTCTTTGGAATCTAGAATAAACAGAAGTTAGATGCACCAATGAAGGAAGGAGAGGAAGGTCCAACTGACCAAAAGAAAAAGTTCAAAGGAACCCAAAATGTGTTGTTTTCATCATTCTGGTCCATAGAGTTTTGTCAAAAGCAGCCAGCTGATATGTGTTCAATTGATTTAGTCCTGGGGCTTTCTTCAGTAAAAAATAGACAAATATGAGCATCAACTCCTATCATTCAAGGTCCTATTAGACTACAACATCCATGACATTTCAACCTCGAGGGCTCTGCAATCCACAGGGCCCACTTAGGAGTCATCATCCTTGAATAAAGCCAAGAAGGTTACTCAATTCATTTTCATACTAAACAAATTGAATCTTTAATCACAGGGCAATTATCAACAAGCTGTTCTTTTGCAATTACTGCCTCCATCCATTAAAGCATTTTTTTAACTGTGATATCTAAAAATAAATTATAAAGTCTCCCCCAAAACAAACTTATAGCTCACATTTACTTTGTAGCATATATTTTATTTGTCTCCACTTTAGCAACTTGTTTCTCTAAAAAATCCATTTTGAATATTTAGGGAAAAGGTGTTTTCTGCCTCGGTGAAACATGATTTTCCCAAAGATTTTTTTTTTAAACTAATTTTTCTTATTATTCTGAATTTCCAGAATTTTCTTGCATATCATAACTCTGCTGAAATGCTGAGTAATTTATATGATTCAAAACTAGGGGCTGAGTGCAGTGGCTCACACCTGCAATTCCAGTACTTTGGGAGGCCAGGGCAGGAGGATTGCTTGAGTCCAGGAATTTGAGACCAGCCTGGACAACATAGTGAGACTCCATCTCTAAAAAAATTAACATAAATTAGCCAGGCATAATGGCATGTGCCTGTAGTCCTAGCTACTCAGGAGGCTGAGGTGGGAGGATCTCTTGAGCCCAGGACGTGCAGGCTGCACTGAGCAGTGATCATGCCACTCCACTCCAGCCTCAGTGACAAAGTGAGACACTGTCTCAAAAAATTTTTTAAAAATAAAACTTGGAACATTAACAATAATATGAAATTATACTAGTGGTTTGAAGCTGTTCCCCCTAAAAAACTATCAAGTGAATCACCACTTTTTATTCTGTTTTAAAGAGGACACAGCAATGGGGAAATGGGTTTATTTGTAACAGGAAGGCTTAATTAGACCCCAAGAGTAGATTTCTAAACAGGGATGAATTTCCCTTTTCTTATTAAATATTGACAAATTGTAATTGTACATATTTATGGAGTGCACCCCCATGTTTATTGCAGCATTATTCACAATAGCCAAGTTCTGGAATCAACCTAAATGTCCATCAACTGATGAACAGATGAAGAAAATAAGGATGCATTTCTCAGGAAGGCTGTGATGGGCACATTTTCTTCATGTGATTATGATTTTATTGTATTCCACAGACATCACGGCAAGGTTCTGCAACATCATCTCATGGGAGTTTAAGGTTCCATGTGATGGACCAGAGAAAGGGAGACCTACCCTCTGAGCTGTGCATTAAAAATAGCATCATCGGACCTCAGGATGAAAGACAAGGGCAGACGTCAAGTTGCCCAAGGAGCTCAGAGGTGAGGGGCATGGATATTCTCACTGCAGTTATACTGTAATCACGTCCACATCCACAGAACAACCAGCCCTGTGGGGAATCATTACCTCCTTCACCCCCTGCCACCTGCACCTACAAGCAGAATTATGGTGTAATAAAAGCAGTGCAAGCACAAGAGTAGGAGTTGAAAATGAAAAGTATTAAAGAGGCTGGAATAAAAACCAGTAAGTGAAAAACAAATATATAGCACTTGCTGGAGACAGTATAAAAGCTCCCATTTTTGTCTCAAAAACTTAAGAGAAATGGTGTTACCAGTCATATAAAAGCACTAAGAGTTCTGGTACATGTTAGACTCATTTGCTAAACAACCGGTAAGTGACAGGTATCTACGTAGACAACACTGGGAGGAACCTCGAGGGGTTCAACACTTTCTTTGGCAAGTTAGTAATGATGGTTACTCCCCATTGCATGGATGATAAACCAATTGAAAATAAGAGGGAACTTATATACATCTTAGTGATGTATATCTAGGAAATTAAGCCTAAGTTACATATTATCTAGTCTCCAGCTGGAGACACCTGGGTGTAAGGACAATTGGGCCATGATACTCTCACTTTACTCAGCCATCCAAATTTGCTATTTAGTTCAAGGAAGACAATGAACTTCCTAGACAGAGATATGAGAGGCTCAGGATTGAGCCCAGGCCGACTCTGTTGAACGTATGCATACTAGAGAAGGGCTAAGGACTGCAGCATGAGGAATAATGAGCTTCCTAGGAAAAAAAAAATGCATTCATGCATTCTAAATGGAAGAATAGGAAATCAGGATGTGCCCCAGGCACTGGTGGAGAGGAGCAATAGTGAGAAAGACACACTTCTTCTCTCTCAATTCCACCAGAAAGCTTTGCTTCCATAAAGCAAAGGAATAGGGTCCTAGGAAAAGAAAAGGGGCCCAGGAACAGTAAAGCTCGTTTCCATAGAAAAATCTCAAGGCGCTGGAAACACAAGCAGTGCTATTTGAAACCAAGAGGTCAGTGTGGAGCGAAATACTGGATGGGAAAAGATTCTTCCCAGTCCAGTAAAGTGGCATAGTGCGCTGGCATGGTTCAGTTTCCAAGCGGATGTACAGGAACTCAGGCAATGCCAGCCTCTGCACCAGTCCTAGATTCAGCATCTGCAAGTGACTCTAAGCGCAATAGGACAGCAACGCAGTACGAACGGTGATCACAGCGGAGGCCACTACCACCATCCTCAGTAGCAGCACGTGTCATGCCAAGGGTGAGAGGTGGCCCAGGCGGCAGGAAGTGGTATCCTTGCTAAGAGTACCATTTCCCAGTTATATAAGGGTCTATCTCTGGACTTTATCCAGACAGGTAAGCTACTTAAAAGAGTAATCTTTAGCAAAACGAATGCCTAGAAATTCTTTTGATCCCTCATCACCACAAATTTTAAAACACACACATGAAAAAAATGTTTCTGATTAAGAAAAGCTGTAAAAACAGCAGACCTTTGGCATTTGGGGATTTAATGTATTTGGTCTAAATTTTTTACCAGCAAACCTGAAATTCAATCTCATATGGTACTTCATAAACTTTTGAGACACAAATCTGAACCATGGATGTTGTGCAGAAGTGACTGAGGCCAGCAGGTCATTCAAGCCTCTACATTTCAATAGAGCTTTGCTGAGACCCCCAATTCTTCTTAGGAAGGTGCTGCACTGGAAAGAACCTTCCTTGTTATAATGATGGTCTTTTTACTATAGCGATAGTGACAGTGAATAAAATGTTAAATTATCCATGTGGTTAACCCTACTTATTGATGACTGCCCTGAGCTATAGAATTAAATGTTAATGAATGGCTAAATCAATCTACCTAACATCCTACTCAAACTGGACAGCTAATCTTGAAATTACAGCTGGCAAAGATTATATTAAGTTTATTTCTTCTTTGAAGAGATCCATTGGCTAAAACAACACAATTCCAAATGCAACTAGAAATCTACTCTGTTCATATCAGGAAGGAAATGTTTTCCTAGATAAGTAGCCCAAATAACAGCTCAACGATTTATCCAAAAGCCCATTTATCTTGTTGTGTTTTAGTGTGGAAATAAGCAAGCCTGAGATTCAGAATAGGTGCAAGGCTAGATACCGGCATAGTGGTAATTACATTTAATAAATGGTGGTAGGACTTATTATTCTCTCTCCATGAATGATTTTAAGTTTGGCTTTGAAGTCATTTTCTCAGTAAAGACTTTTTTAACCTGGTTTTTTTCTTTTTCTTTTTTTTTTTTTTCCTCAATGCCGACCAGCAATTCTATTCAAATAACTTTTCACCAGTAGCAGGTTTCTAAGCTAAAGAAAGGTGTATTTGGCCAGGCACAGTGGCTTATGGCTCATGCCTGTAATCCCAGCACTTTGGGAGGCAGAGGTGGGCCAATCACCTGAGGTCAGGAGTTCAAGACCAGCCAACATGGTGAAACCCTGTCTCTACTAAAAATAATAAAAAAAAAATTTATCTGGGCATGGTGGTGGGTGCCTGTAATCCCAGCTAGTTGGGAGGCTGAGGCAGAAGAATGGCTTGAACTCAGGAGATAGAGGTTGTAGTGAGCTGAGATCATGCCATTGCACTCCAGCCTGGGCAACAAGGGTGAAACTGTCTCCAAAAAAAAAAAAAATTTGTTAGGTGACCAAATGGAAATGACCAGCTATATCATTTCCAACTCCTAACCAGAAGCCCGAAGACTCTTTCAGAGTTACTATATTAAGGAGCTCTTCACCATGCTCTATTCTTTCAAGAAGCACATCCTCCCATTCTTAAAAACAGGAAAGAAATGAAAGACTACACTAAGGTAAGTACATTCAGCATGCCCAGTAGCTCATCTCTGTCTGCAAATCTTTTTGCCTGAATATGTTCTCCTCAACACTCACATTTTGCCTAGGCATATCAACTTCCTTTCCTTCATCTTGATACCAACTCTGTGACAGTTATTCTAAACCCAGTACAAAAGTCAAGTAACGTGAGATATCCAAATAGAAAAACAAATAGCCTAATAATAAAGACAACTATCTGAAAGCCACAGAGGGCCGGGCATGGTGGCTCATGCCTGTAATCCCAGCACTTTGGGAGGCCAAGGCAGGGGGATCACTTCAAGTCAGGAGCTCAAAGTCAGCCTGGCCAACATGGGAAAACCCCGTCTCTACTAAAAATACAAAACTTAGCCAGGCATGGTGGTGCATGCCTGTAATCTTAGCTACTCAGGAGACTGAGGCGGGAGAATCACTTGAACCCAGGAGGTGGAGGTTGCAGTCAGTCAAGAACGTCACCGCACTCCAGCCTGGGTGACAGAGCAAGACTCCATCTCAAAATAAATAAATAGGCTTGGAGTGGTGGCTCACTTCTGTAATCCTAGCACTTTGGGAGGCCAAGGCAGGCAGATTGCCTGAGCTTGGCAGTTTGAGACCAGCCTGGACAACAAGGTGAAACCCTGTCTCTACTAAAATACAAAAGAAATTAGCCGGGCGTGATGGCATGCACCTGTAGTCCCAGCTACTCGGGAGGCCGAGGCAGGAGAATTGCTTGAACCCGGGAGGTGGAGGTTTCAGTGAGCTGAGATCGCACCACTGCACTCCAGTCTGGGTAACAGAGCAAGATTCCATAACAAACAAACAAACAAACAAACAAATAATTAAATGCCATAGAGGGTAAATACCTGCCTCTTTTGAACTCCTTCTTGTACACTGCTCATTATTGATGTTTTGTCAATATAAATGCTAGTTATCAGCGGGGATATTCTACCTGTTCCATGCGGCCCCTGCCTTTCTTTCTTCCTCCTTTACACTTAGAGGACATGATGCCTTCTAATTCATCTTGTTCTATTGTTAAAGAAAATGGGCAGAGAGATAGTAAAGCACTCCTTTTCATAAACCACCTTCAACAAAGCTCTGGGGATTGTTGTCTTGTTATTACCTTGTTTTTGTAACATTCCTTAGAGTGAATAAAAGCCACAACCATGATGATAATTAATTTTCAGTTTTTGGCTTATAGGATACCCTTATGAATAAGCCCCCAATAGGCCTGCACTCTTGGTGTGACCAGGAAGTCAGCAGGATGAGAAGGCAGGAACTACTTGGTGGCTTATTGGGAGCAGCACCGTGAGCAGGCTGATCAGTGTGGAGAAAAAGCATTTGAAATGAGAGCTAGGGACTCCAGAGATAAATGTACATTCTTCACACGTTCACACTCCTGAAACGCCCCACCAAAAGTTAGCATCAGCCTTGGAGCGCTGGATTATTGAAGCATTTCAATGCCTATCTCTCCATGCTTCCTTCTCTTCTTATCCATCTTTTCTTGGTTCTCATGGGAGATGTTTTATTAGTATGAACGAATGGGCTGCTGTTGGAAAGTTCCCAAGTCAGTTTTTGAAGGAGATTTGAAATCTCAGATAATAGTGTCTTGGCTCATGATGGCTGACTATGGAAGACCCCTTTCCCACGCACAGGCCAAATATTCTGAGCGCGCGCGCGCGCGCACACACACACACACACACACACACACACACACACACACAGGTTGGAAAATAATGCCAAATGGGGAACCATGGAATACAAATGGAATTATGACTGCCAAGTGCAGAACATGATTCTCCAACAACAGACCACTCATGCTGGAAAGAAAAGAATGACAATATCTGTATGTACAAAGAGAGTATCTGTACGCGCATGCATGCAGACACATACGCACACACTATAGTAGGATACTACATAAAGTCACTGCACCACTTAGCATGCCTTGTCATTTGCTTAGTAGCAGACTTCTCTCCATCATCTGAATGAGAGTTTACAGGCCAGGGTTATAATTAAGGATATTTCAGGAGTTTTATAAAAAGTTCACGTGAAGATGTTTCATCTTCACCAAAACATCTGTTTTGAGATTTTACTAGATATATTAAATGACTATCTATTTCTCTTTTAGAGCCTTTTAAGAGTGGAGCTGGTTGGGGCTGAAAATATAATATCATTTTGAATATACTTATGAGAAAATATCTTCAACATGTTAGGAAGGGGCAGAAAACCAGATGAGCCTGGAGTATTCTGTAGTGCCACAGCATAAGGAAGTTCCCCCAAATAAGAGGATGTGGGCATGCCCAATGGACACAGGAACTCACCTAAAAGAGCTTCTCATGACCAAAGCAGGAACAACTTACAGAATAATAAAAGTAACATCGAACTGGGTTTTACCTACAACATAAGATAAATATCCCAGGGTTCCACTGATATAAACAAAGGATTGAATAAATAGATATTGAGGGAAAATAGATGGATCTTCCTTACAAAAAAATTACAAAGAATAAATGCAGCTACTCCCTAGCCCAGGAGTTGCTGAATGTGGGGATGTGGGACTTCATGTCCAGCTTCAAAAAATTAGAGTGTAGAAAGGGAAAAGTAGTAACTCTACAGAGAGAAACCCGGCAAACACTAGTTTCACCAAACAATAAAGATTAGCATCATCAATGTGGTATAAATAGCATGTATGCCGTGATATGATGTAACAAGAAGTGCACTTTACCTCTGTGGTCCTCCATCCTAAAGCCCATAATCCCAGTCTAATCATGAAAAAAAATCCGACATACAGAAAGTGAGGGACACTCTATAAAAGACCCGACCCGGATGCCTTTAAACTGTCAAGGTGGTGAAAAGTAAGGAAAGCTTGAGAACGGTCATGGACAAGAGGTGACTCAGGACACACGACAACTAAATGCAATGTGGTATCTTGGATGAGATCCCGGAACAGAAAAGGGACGTTAATTTTAAAACTAGTGAAATTCAAATAAAGTGTGGAGTTGAGATGTTAACACATTAGGGGAAACGAAAATCAGAAGAAAAGGTGTATAGGAGATGTTTGTACTATCTTTGCAAATTTTCTGTAGCTCTAAAGGTATTCCAAATGAAATTTTTTTTAATAGAAAGATACATTGGGAATCTCACAGGTAGCCTCTTAGCAATGTGTGCACATGTCATGGACATATCATGGATTAAAGCAAGAGGATTTCAGGGGATGGAAAAGTTTGGAATCAGTTCAGTCAGAAGTCATAGTAGACGATTCTTAATAATCAAGGCTGGCCAGCCTTTAAGGGTACTTCGGTGGGTTTGACCAGGTGCGGTGGCTCACGCCTGTAATCCCAGCACTTTGGGAGGCCAAGGCGGGTGGATCATGAGGTCAGGAGATCGAGCCCATCCTGGCTAACATGGTGAAACCCCGTCTCTACTAAAAATACAAAAAATAAAAATTAGCTGGGCATGGTGGCGGGCGCCTGTAGTTCCAGCTACTCGGGAAGCTGAGGAAGGAGAATGGCGTGAACCCAAGAGGCAGAGCTTGCAGTGAGCCAAGATCGTGCCACTGCACTCCAGCCCAGGTGACAGAGCGAGACTTCATCTCAAAAAAAAAAAAAAAAAAGAGTATTTTGGTGGGTTTGACACATTCCCTGCTGCAGAGTGTCTTACAGTCTCTGATCAAGTGCACTCAGCCAGTGCAGGGCAGGAGCTAAGTAATGAGCCAGCAGATTCAGGCAAGGCAACAAGCTAGAACAGTGTACTCAGAAAAAATTTAAAAAGTTAATGTTCTCCTCTAGACTAATGAAAATGGAGCTATATGGAAGTTGAAACTCCCAAAACAGTCCACTGTGAACAGTAACATTGGATATTGAAATAGATCACTAAAGTGACTCCATTTCCCAAGTCTCAGGAGAAAATCAACGAAATCTCAACCTGTGGAATGGTTTAGATGCAGCCTTGTATATTACCTTCTTCATCTGACAATTGTAACTGTGTGAATGCCTATTGGGTAGCTTCTCATGCAAACCTGAGGTTTCTTTCCACGGAACTCTTTTTTCTTTCTTTTTATTTATTTATTTTTTTGGAGACAGGGTCTCACTGTTGCCCAGGCTGGAGTGCGGTGGCACAATCATGGCTAATTGCAGTCTCGCCCTCCTGGGCTCAAGTAATCCTCCCACGTTAGCCTCCTGAGTAGCTGGGACTACAGGCATACAGACACATGCTACCACACCTGGCTAATTTTTTAATCTTTTGTAGAGACAGGTCTCACTATGTTGTCCAGGCTGGTCTCAAACTCCTAAGCCCAAGCGATCCTCCCAGCTCAGCCTCCAAAGTGCTGGGATTACAGGCCTGAGTCACCTGTACTCAGCCTCCAGTGAATCTTTGTTGCATATAACATCTGTAGCATTTATCTAGCAGGTAGCATATGCCATCTTATTCTTTCACTCCAGTGTCTCAGTCCTGTCTTACTCAACACACTTTCATTCATTCCTTTACCTGCTGTTTCAATAATCAAGTTAATCAATATTAGGCATCTACCAGGCACTGCACTTGGCATTAACAGTACATTCTTATAAGATACCATTGCTGCCCTCAAAAACTTTCCATTGAGGGCAAAAGATAGACAATCAGTCAATTAAAAAAAAAAAACAGTATTGTTAAGAGTTATAACATGCTGTCCATGATGTTATGGGACCACACAGGAGTGACACCCAACCAGGCTTTAGGTTTAGAAATGATGACATGTAAGTTGAGTCTTGAAAGACAACCAGATCATAAGTAACCTGACGCCAAAGGCCCGCTCATATATACTGAATGTTCCAAAGTCTGAAGCTCAACTCCCTGTAGGCAGTAGGTATTGGAATGTTTGTTAATTATAATTATACTAAGAAGGATAATATGAATCAAGACCATAATAATGGCTTGGGTCCAAGATACAAAGAGCAGAATTCCAACTCTCAAGTAGTCTTTGGAATTTTCCCTGTTCATTCTTGTGTCCATCATGCCAATCACAATTTCTGGCACATCCCTGGCACTCAATAAATGTTTCCTGAATGAATGAGCTTGCTCAGACTCACCAGATCCAATACAACAGAAAGTCTTATGAGCTCTTATTTTACAATACTTCTTGCATAGATGCCTCATTAGTTTTCTACTTCCATCACCTCTTTTTACTTCCCTTTTCACAATTCCTATATGGACCACTAAAAGAGATGTTACACTGCTCTCCACAATTCTAGAATCTCATTCCTCAACACTGCATGCCACCAGATTTTCTGAAACCTGAGCTTTCCAAATAAAGTATCTATTCAAATATCTCCCCTTTGCTTACAGAATAAAGCCCAGTATCTTCCAAGTCCTCAAGCCCATTAATCTACCACTGTGGGTGTTTTTACACCCAAGTCTTCCTTAAACAAACTCTGTCCCCAGATATACTTGTTCAGTCACTGCTCTCCCAGACAAGTTTTTGGCTGTCCAAATTCTGCTCGAAAGTCTTAATTCAGACCAGTCCTACAACCAGCAGCTCTTCCTCCAGGTCCTTAAGCCAGTACAAACCATCACCAAGAGTGAAGCCTTCCTTGATAACCTTCTCTGGACAAGGAATGATTTAAGGTCTCTGAAGCAAGAAGGTCACAATTCACTAAACAATTGCTCCTGGAAGGAACTCCAGAAAAGATAACTACTGGTTACCAGGCTTAATACCTGGTGATGGAATAATATGATACAACAAATCCCCGTGACATGTGTTTACCTACGTAACAAACCTTCACATGTACCCCCACCGCCAAGACCTAAAAGTTGAAAAAAAGTCAAAAAGAAAAAGAAAAAACAAAAGTTTTATCTGTTTTATCTTCCCTCCTATTGAATAAAATAATAGATGTTCTACTAAAAAAGAGAATTTATTAAAGAGTGAGTAGTTTAGTGGGAAAGGCAAATAAAGATCCAACTAGATACACTGTCTTATGTGCAATGGGGTAACAGGGAAGGTTGTCTAAAGCCGATGGGGAGGTGAGGAGAGGGAAGGACCCAGGAAGCCATACAGGGGAGATGACAAGCAGCAGTCACCCACATGAAGACAACAGTGACTGAGAACATCAAGGCCAAAGACCTCCACGGGTTAGAGAAAGTAGGACAGGAGAAGCATAGTCTGAGGAGGTATAGCTGGAGAGAAGCAGTAAGCAAGGCTAAGGGCACTGTAGGCATTTTATTTATCTTTTGTAAACTATCATGGAAATATACATAAAGATGCAAATCTTCGTGTATAGCTCTGTAAACGTTTACTTTGTAACCAACACCTAAAAATAGAGATAGAACAATATTAGCTCCCTGGAAGCCTACTTCATGCCCATTTTACCCTCAAAAGTAATCACTAATTCTGAGTCCTACCTAGCTCCCAGCTTTAGCTTTGCCTGGTGTATGTGTGTGGATGTGGGTGTGTGGGTGTGGGTGTGTGTGTGAAAGAGAGAGAGAGAGAGAGAGAGAGAGAGAGAGTTTCACTACTGTTGCCCAGGCTGGAGTGCAATGGCGCGATCTCGGCTCACTGCAACCTCAGCCTCCCAGGTACAAGCGATTCTCCTGTCTCAGCCTCCCAACTAGCTTTGATTACAGGCATGTGCCACCACACCCAGCTAATTTTTTTGTATTTAGTAGAGACGAGGTTTCACCGTGTTGGTCAGGCTGGTCTCAAATTGCTGACCTCAGGTGATCCACCTACCTCGGCCTCCCAAAGTGCTGGGATCACAGGCGTGTGCCACCACACCTGGCCAGCTTTGCCTGTTTTTTGACATAAATGGAATCATACTATCTATGTCTGTCTTCTTTCATTCATTACTATGCCAGAAAGAGTCATCCACATTATTGCATGCAGATGCAATAGATGCATAATCTCTTTTCAGTGCTGAATGTATTACACTGTATGGATAAGCTACAATATATCGTCCATTCAACTATAGTTGAATATTAGGGATGCATCCTACTGTGAACAACTAAAATAATGCTTCAGTAAGCATTTGTGTATATGTCTTCCATTAACCTGAGCACACATTTATTTGATATGTACACAGAATTTAAATTTTATAGGTTAAAATATTAAAAGATGTGTTTAATATAGTAGATACTGCAAACAGTTTTCCAAAGCAGCTATGAATGAAGTCCTACGAGAAGTTATGAGAGCTACAGATGTTCCCCATTTTCATCAGTACGTTGGTCACTGTCAATTATTTATTTTAATTTCAGCCATTCTTGTGTTTGAATAATGGTGTATAAATTTTGTGTGAATTTTTACTTCTTTGATAACTAATGACATCAAGCACCTTTATGCATTTACTGCCCATCTGGATATCCTCTTTTGTGAAGTTCCTGTTCAAGTGTCTTCCTCACTTTCCTGTTGGGCT
This sequence comes from Macaca nemestrina, assembly GCF_043159975.1. Classification (NCBI taxonomy): domain Eukaryota; kingdom Metazoa; phylum Chordata; class Mammalia; order Primates; family Cercopithecidae; genus Macaca; species Macaca nemestrina. The sequence goes on along the minus strand of NC_092125.1, from coordinate 6,675,316 downwards.
GTCTATGTTTTTCTTATTGATTTGTAGGTGCTCTTTACATATCCTGGATTAAAACTCTTTGTCAGAGTGTGTGTTAAAAATATATTCTTCTAAAGTAAATTTTTTATATATATATCCTTCTACTTTGTGACTTGTCTTTCATGCTGTTAATCAAATATTTTATGGACAAGAGCACTTCTAATATAGTACAGTTTACTAATCTAATAAATTAGGATTATTAAAACAGCTTCAAAATTTTTCCTTAGTCAACTTAATGAAGACATTTTTTATTATTATATTTGTTCTAGAAGCCTCATTGTTTCACTTTCCAATTTAGGTTTACAACTCATATTAAACTGATTCATATTAAAACATAAATGAGTATGTATTTTTAATGTGGATATACAACTGACCCAGCACCCTTTTCTGAAAAGATTATCTCTGTTCCACTGCATTACAGAGTCACTTTTATCATAAATCAAGTATCTATATCTGCACAGGTCTGTTTCTGCACTGTCTAGTTTGTCAATTGATCTATTTGTTTATCCTTGCACCAACACCACACTGCTTTAATTAATCTAGCTTTAGAATAAGTTTTGATACTTGGAAGCAGGCTTTGTTCTTCTTTTAAAAGATTGTCTTGGGTTGTTGGCACTTTGCATTTCCATATGAATTTTAGAATCATTTTTCAATACACACACACACACACACACACACAAACTTGTTGACATTTTAATTGGAAATGGATGTACTCTATAGGTCAATTTAGGGGAGAATTAAAAAGAGGTCTTACCAGATTTTATTAAATTTATTCCTAAGTATTTGACATTTTTATGCTAATGTAAATGATAATTTTTTAAGTTTTAGATTGGAATTTCTAATAACTAAATTTTGCATATTGGCTTTGAATCCAGTGGTCCTGATAAATCCAGTGACAGTATTAATTCATTAAGTATATCTGCAGTATTTTTTTGTATTTTCAAATGTACACAATCATATTGTCTGCTAACAGTGACAATGTTGTTACACATTTTCAATTCTTATATTTTTATTTGCTTTCCTTGCCTTATTGTATTGTCTATTACTTCTGTACAACGCTAACAGGAAGCGATGACCGTGGACATCTCTGTCTCACGATCTGCACAGATAATTTTTCAATAGTTCACCATTAACTGTGATTCTTTTTAAATAAATTGTTTATCAGAATAGTGAAGATTGCTTTTATTTCTTGTCAGTTGAGAATTGTATCATGCATGGGTACACAATTTCATCAAATCCTTTTGCTTCCTCTATTGAGATAATTGTATGGTCTTACTCTTTTATTTTATTAATATGACAAAATATAGTAATTGATTTTCAAATTTCATATCAACTTTGCATTACTGGAATAAAATGAATTTTGTTATGATACATTATCATTATGTATGACAGAATCCACTGCTTATTTTTTTAAACTATACTTTATCATCTAAACAACCAGTCCCTTGAAGGCAGTATTCTTATACTATTAATAGTTTGCATTTTTCTATTGAATCATAACACTGCAATTATATTGTAACTCTGTTTATACAACTAAACATCTTCAGGGAAGGGACCCTGCGCTGGTCTTTGTATTTAATAACATTGTTAATAACACAGTATATGTCAAATAAGTGCTTGTTGAATTAAAGACCTCACAGCTTCCTAACACAGTATCTTTCACGTGAAAGCTACTCAGTCAATATCTGGTGAGAGATGAGTTTACCAGTTGGTACTTTTTTTATGTCAATGAGTCCCATCTTCTCAACTTCACTCCTCATGTTATTGTTGGATCAGACCTAACAACATACTAGCGGGAGCACAGTAATAGCTCAAGTCAGTGAAACACAAGACTCATGGCCTACTCGGGAGGATAAGGAAATATATTTATCACCCAATGGTCATGACATCCAGTCCCATGATGCCCAGGCAGGTAGTTCAACTTGGGCTGACTTCAACTGTCAGGCACAGCAAGATTTTCCAGTGCAGATAAGGCTACCTGGGAAAGTCTGCCTCATTCTTCACTTAATTCCTCTCTTTCAGAAGGGCTAGGTTTGTGATTTTGGAAATTGGGCTCATTTTTCTCTCTTCCTGAGAACAATTTAAATGTGCTTTTTTGGTTAAAAGGGCTATCTCTTAACAGCCACGGTTTGACCTTTCAACTGCACCTCAACATTTACGTTGTACCCTAAACTTTTAGCACGTAGTCTGTGCAGGTATGAATCTTAGGCAATTGGGTAATTTTAACGTCCTCAATATATACAGTTTAAGCAACACTTCTGGTGTGAGATCTTGCCACAGACTCCACACCTGTCTAACTATGCCATCTATCAGTCAATTCAGTAGGAGAACGTAACTTATTACGACTACTGCCATGTCCCAGAAGTTCAAAGGACTCATCGGATTTATTTGGAGAAGAACTAAAAACTGTTACTTAAGTTTAAACCTGAGATAATTATGGAAGTCTACAGAAAGAAGTAAAAACTTTTAGAGAAACTAGCCAGAAATTGGCATGTAGTTATTATATGGAAGAAGAGATGAAAAAGAAACCTTAAATGCAATCATCCAGTGCTTCTAAAATTAAATACATTAAATATGATATATCCCTATCATTATGTTAAAATAAGTCAAGCCACACCCAAGAGAGTTCAAAGAAACCAAAGATTCTTCAAAAGACACTGCAATGTCAGCCTGCAGTGAGAGAAGTCCCTTAGTGGGTGGATATATGTTGACTGTAGTGGTGACCAGGACAGTGATGGACATGTCCTGAGATCCACTGGAAGACACTCACGAGACATCTAAACTTTCATGTCTTGACTGATGAGTTGGAGGCAGAGAATCCTGCGTGCACCTATAGCTTGCCTATGTTGTTTATCTAAAACCGCAGGAAATGATCCCGGTAAATGTTAATGTTCTTAAGCATTTGCCAGACTGTTTGTTTGTTGGATTTTTAATGGAACATTTTAAAGATTCATTCCCTTAGGTTGAACTCTGTCTTCTGGCACTTTACAAATCCACTCTGTGGGGTACAGTATTTTCATGGATCTGCTCCGTGGGACAAAAATGGCATTACACAATATGAGCCTAGACCACTGTGACCAAGTGTGCTCCAATCCATTTATCCTTTGCTCCTCGTGTAAATAATTTATTCCAGGAGGCAAATGTGCACGTGGCATTTATTTACTATTCACTGGTAACATAAACTCTATTTAAGCAGGTGCAAATTCACACTTAGAGGAGACAATCATTTTTTTAAGCGTGAGGCACTTACTAAATAAACCACGATACTATGGCTCACTACAAGTGTGAACATTAAGGATTCTGCTTTTATGCTTTACCAAATCTGTCTTCGGCTTTCTCTTTCAATTTTAAATGGGCTTTCTGAGACATCTTGCAGATAAATGAAATGTTGCTTGACTTAATTCCACCAGCACAAGTTGGGAAGAGAAGCAGAGGTTGGAGACAGGATAAGGAGTTGGTCTCTGCTAGCGGGATCAGCTAAGAGAGTGAGAACCAGAAAAGTCAGCCTCGGAATGGCCAGCCAGGGAGCAAGCAAGGGCTCCACTAGCCAGGAAGAGTCAGGCCCCCAGAGGATGGATGGGAAGCCAGGCAAAGAGACAGTATAACAGGCCCAGGACAGTGAGCCAGCCTTGCCGACCAAAGGACCTACTCACTTAGCATCCAGGATCATCATGCAGGCTGATCTCAAATCTGAAATCTGGAAGCTCTTTGGGTGGAGTGGGAGGACTCAGCCCAAGAGCCAGGCAGCACCTGAGAAGTCCATTACACCTACAGTTATTGTGTGTTGAGCATTTAACCCAGGCCAAACACTGCGCTAAGTGCTTTGTATGCTGCAGCAGACTTGTGAGAGTTGGTCACAGATGTTCTCTTTCTTCTGGGTCTTAGTTGGATCCCCTTGTGCTACTCTTGAAGCGAGCCTTGACCATGAACTTTTCTTTGGCCAATACACATGAGTCATATGAATGGATGATTTCTGGGTGGAAGCATTGAGAGCCTAAATCATTACATGATTTTCCAACTGCTCTTTAGCTGCTGTGGCAGCCACAAAAAATATCAGAATGGAGCTTCCATCGGGCAAGGCAACCAAGATGAGGATGGTCCCCAGCCGATAGGCACAGGTGAGATATGTGAGGTGGAAAGTATACTTTTGTGGTGTCCAAGTCTCTGACATTTGGAGAATGTTCGTTCCTGCAGTACAGACATGGACTGTCTTGTTTCATCACGGCAAACTAGCGACTTCTCTCAGGGGGAACACAGTTGTGCATCTTGGTAACTGGGAGCCCTTTGCCCACAGAATTAATAAGAAATGAAATCAAAGTCTAAACCCAGGTCCCTCTCACCAGAGCCCCTACGCTTAACCACACTTTGACAGGAGCTAATTGAATAAGCAGGAGAGAACATAAGGCATCTCCATCTTCATAAATAGCACCAGGAAACCTCTGTACAGTGTAGCTGGCATAAAACCAGGCAAGAAAGTAGAGTGGGCTTTGCATCTCTCCCCCTTTAAAAAAGAAAACTGTTCAGAAAAGCATATAGCACCAAAGGATGCCAGCCTAATGCCATGTTATCCTCTGGGATAGTCATATCTTATTAAATGAGTACCTCCAAAGCAAGCCAGTCCTAGGGAGGCTGCAAGAGCAGGGGTGGATTAGAGGGTCTGGAAGTGGTCCCTTGCTCCTCTTGCTTTGCTGGACCAGAATCCTTCACTTTTACGTTAGACCTAAAGTAAATACAGGATCCTACAGAGAACAGAACTTCCACTGTTTCCCAAGCCTAATGCCTCCCAGAGTTCTAGACATTACGAAGCAGAACAGGAAACAAAAGATTTTAACAACCAAGAGCATTACTTGTAACTAGTAACACAACATTCTGTATATAGCCAGCAATTTTACTTTTTCCTGAAATTTCCAAGTGGAATTCAAAGTCCAGCATTCTTGTTACAAAACATGACTTCCTCACAGCTTCTAATTCATTATTTTAGTATGAAATGATTCCCTGTATACATTTATTTCTTAGTAAGTATTCATCTTAAGTGTCGACCAACCAGTGATAGGAACCATATTTAAAGATTGATTCCAGTCCTCAACTAATTTGGGTCATTTTTTTCTTGTCCAAGCTAAGAATTGGTCCAGTAGCCTTTAAATCAGAAAAGAAGAAATAAATTATTCTCACTTTTAGCAAAGTGGGTGGAAATCCATTCTTTAGTTGCCTGCTTTATATCACATTCTTGACTTTCAGATTAATCTGTCCCTCTGAATTCTGGACAGAGCCCACATACTGCCACATTTCATTTCAGGAAATTCTGTTATTATGATGACCAAATATGTGTGTCATTTGAAGTCATAACTTATTTATTTCCTTAATACTTAGATTGGCTTTTAAAGCACCAGCAAAATAACTGAGTAGGCTGTTTTCAGGCATATGATCTCCATCAGGATTATTAATTTATTTTTTCAACATAATAAAAAAGTGGCCATCCATTTGATTAGACAGACCAGAAGAGTGTTTTTAAACTGCCATATATCTCCTTTGAATTTCACATGACACACTCATCCTAATCCCTGCAACATATGAATCAGAAGGTGTCACATATGTTCAGAATGTTGTTTACAATGAAGTCAACAATACATTTTCATGCTTTCTGTAACAATGATACCAGGTTACATTTGTTATAGGTTTTTGACATCTCAAACATAAATTTCTATTAGCAATTACCATCAAACTATGTGAAATATCATAGTGCATTCAACATGACATATATTATAAATACCTAGCTCTTGAATTCAAATAAAATTTACATTTGCATACTAATTTAATTTTTCATAGCACTTTTATTAATATTAATTCATTAAAAATGTTTGTGGATATTTCAAAGGAGCAAGAGAATACCACCAAGAAATTTATTTAAAGTCCCCTTTCTAGTTGAAAGGGGGTGTAGAGAAAAACATCAGAAGAGATATATGCATCTCTCATTAAATGTAGTTGAAAAAGTAAAACAAATGCTACACTGATTTAAATATCAAATGAGGAGAGTGATTTTTAAAAAATGAATGCAATGCTCTCTTTTGGAGTATCTGAGTGAAGAAGAAAGCATAGATGCTCACAGGCTTTCAAACAACCACATCTTCCTTTCCCTGGTCTCCCATCCTCAGAGGAGGTTGAGTATCCCATACTCATGCAGAAAGGTAAGGCTGCTATGGCCCACATGGTATGACTTGATACTTTCAATGAAAATCTAAAAATGAGAAAGCATTTAAGTATAATGCGTGCACCGCTCATGACTCAAGACATAGTCATAGAAGGCTGCACTACTGATTTTCAGTAAGAGAATAAAGGAAATAGACCAGCTAAAAGCACAAACTGCAAAAGAACACACATTCAGAGTGAAACTAAAAAGAAGATATGTTCTATCACCCTCCCAAGGCTAGACTGTTATCCCTGATACTAAAATCAACCACATCATTGGTTGATTACATGCTCTTTGCATGTAATACATAAAGATGCTGTTTGCCCCCTTTAAACTAATGTACACCACCAGCCCCTTCACTAATTCTGGAGCGGGCATGTTTAATGGATACTGTAGCCTTTCAAACAGCTTGCCATCCTATAAATCTTCAGCGACTTCCATGGTCTTAAGGATATGAGGCATCCTTTTGACATTAGCAAATGGCTGTCTACACACAAAACAGTGCTGTTACCCAACTCAAAGCTTCATTTTAGAGCTTTCAGTGACTTCATCAGGCCCTCAGAAAGCAGGCACAGACGTTCCTTTCAGATTATTATAATAGAGAAATGCCCCTTCTTCGCACGTTTCCTCCTGGGAAGAAGACTGTTGGTGCCGCAGAGCCCAGGAGGAACGCTTTGGGGGGCAGATGGGATGCAGGTCGGTGCAGCAGTTGGAAATGCGTGACTTCCAGGAGTTCTTGGTCTTATCTTTTTTATCATTGTTGGCGTCCTGACCCAAATACAAGGAAACCTCCACATTCCATTAGCAGACTCAATTTGGATTCTGCAGCTCTGCAGGGAGAAATAGCATCTTCTCCTTAGCTAGTTGTGCTGCACTCTTGAGATAATTCTCTTAGTTTAATTTTAACATTTGGTTTAAGAATATGCTGATGGATCAGATTTGAAACTGTGGATCCACTAAACGCCTTTTTAGAAGGTTTTTGTTTTTTTTTTTTTTTTTTTCTTTCTTTCTTTCTTTCAAAATGGCAAGCCTTAGGAGCTCAACTCCAGAGCCAATTCACTTCGCGTGAAGTAGGCACTCCTTGGGAACAGAGGTCCCTTCTCACCGGCTCCCACCCTCCAGAGCGGAGGATTTCTGGGGAGCCCCACGATCCCTTCGTTTTTAGCCTTTCTCCTTGCAACGCGCAAATCTCTCCCTAGTTGGGCTCAAGTAGAGAAGATCGCCAACTGCTCATCCCAGCGGACACTCTGCAGAAAACTCTAATGGCTTGTGCGCGGGTCCACGCTGGTCGCTAGCGGCGCCAACTTTACCCATTTGTTAATTTGTTAGTTTCTGGACTGAGTAAAACAGCCCCCAAAGACGCGGGCAAACGCCGCTCTAAAGCCCACTACCATGCAACGCCGGGTTGCTCAGAGCCACGCTGGTGGCACTTCCCCTTCTTGCTCATCCTGCACAGGCACCCCAAGAACCCCGTGCAAAAAAAAAAAAAAAAAAAAAAAAAAAAACCCTACCGGCAGACGCAGGTGGGCAGGTCGGGTGAGCAGGGGACCAAGAGCCTGAAAGGGAACCTGTCCTCCCTCCCCGCAGCCGGGTCATTAAGGCAAGAAATTGTAGGCAGAGAAGCCCCCGAATCCGACCTAGGACATGGGCGCCTGCCAGGATCCCCTCGCCTGGCCCCCGCGCCCCGCGCCCCGCGCCCCGCGCTCAGGCCACCACCACGGGGAGGGTGCATGCGGCAGGTGCCTGGCTGAGGCCCCCGGGAGCGAGTCGCCCTTACGTGCTCCAGCTTGTCTTTCCTCCGGAGCCAGACGCTGGCGCTGTAGTCCTGCTGCTTGACGCTGCTGTAGAAGTTCGCGCCCACTCGGGTCAGGCTTGGGGAGGGTTCCTTGGGGCGGCTTTTGAGCCTCATCTGCTCGAAGCCCTCATGGGGGGAGGCCGAGAGCCACTCGTGCTGCCGGATCTCCATCCTGACATGACCGGGCGGCCGCCGGCGAGCAGAGGACTCGGGACAGGCGCGCCGGGAGCCGGGCGCGGAGGGCGAGCGGGAGGCCGAGCGGGAACCGGAGGTGGAGCTGGAGACGGAGCTGGAGGAGCCAGCGGGCGCGGGGAGCGCGGGGTGCTGAGCGCCAGCGGGGAGCGCGGCCGGGCGGGAGGGGGCGATCGCGGGAGGCGCGGGGTGGAAGGAGGGAGGGCGAGGTGCGGGCAGGGGCGGGGGCGGAGGGGACGGACGGGGAGAAGGGGAACGGGAGGGGACAGGGAGGGAGGGGAGCTTGCTCCCAGGAGACAGAAGTGCCCGGTGCGGCGGCGACGTCGCCCGGCGGCTGCGGTCCCGAGCGGGCGCTCCGCTCGCCGGCTCCTTGCGGCACCGACTGGGACCCGGGCCGGCTCCCGGGGCGGCGGCGGCGGCGGGGGTGGGGTGCGGTGGGAGGGGCCGCGGCTGGCCCAGCCAGCCCGCGCCCGCAGGTTGGTGCAGTGAGGAGCCGCCGCCGCCCGCCGCCGGGCCGAGGGCTGCAAGCCCGGCCGCCGCCCCTCCCGCCGCGCCCAGGCCCGGGCGGCCGCTCTCCCGCTCCGCACCCGCCGTTCCGGAGCCGGCTACACCTCTCCCTGTCGCATCTTTACTGGAAAGCCAGCAGGCGAGGGCAGAAGTGAGCGCCGTCTCCGCGCCTCCTCCCTCCTACTGGCTGAGCGCGGGGATGGCTCCGGAGGGAGACACTCGGGAAACCACCTCCGCCCTTCCCCCAGCTCTATCCAGCGGCGCCCCCTCGCCCTGCCTCCGGCTCGCTTCGGCTGCGCCTTCCCCCATTCTGAAAGTTCACTAACTTCCCACCCCAAGGGACTTAGAGCAGACGGTGCCCAGCATTCCCCCCAGAAAATAGCCGAGAGACATGTGTTTTCTTGAGCCTTACACGCTCCTTTCATCCGAAGAGGTGGCGATGCAAATGCGCCCGGGGGCAGTAGCCCCTTGGGCAGGCATACGGGACCGGTTGCCCCCCAGCCCTCGGTGACCACCTAGAACCAGGTTCCCGGGGCCGCACCCAGCCTGATCCTGGGAGGGTGATCCATGGCTCCTCTGCAACACTCCGCTTGTGCAGTGACTGTTCCTTGGGTGGACGTGGCCCAACTGCTGTGCATGTTTCTTTCCTCGGTTCCCAGGCCCCTAGGGTCCGGGCTTTTCCTTCGGGGCTCAGCCAAGTGTGATGATTATTAGGAAGAAGGTGGCATGTTCGTGATTAGATCTTAAATCTCTTTATCTTTTGCTATCTTTGGAGTCAACCTCTCGAAACAGTTTTTGGTTTTATCTAAATGTTAAACAGCTGGTGTTCAGGGTGTCTCCTGTCTGGTTAACAGCTTGGGAAGTGTATGGAAGCTGGAGAGGTATACAGGGAATTTTAGAGGGTGTTGCCAAGGGTAAACTGAAGACTCTCTAGCCCTTAGCAGAACTGCCCTGCTTGGATGACGATTTCAAAGACATTCTGGCTGGGATTTCACAAACTTTTAGGAGGACAGGGATTGTGTTTCGTATCTTTTCAAAGTCTCCATTTAAAAAAGTGGCATAGTAAAAGTAGTAGTTGAAATAAAATCCTGTGCACAGTCAATATGGGGATGAAACAACAAAACACAAATACACACGTTTTGGTTGTGCTAGGTTAGTTTTCTTAGGAGCTGAACTATGTTGTGTAATAGATGCCCCGACCTGTGGGCTATCTCTAAGTCTCACGTTATCCTGCAAGATAAATGTTATTAACCCTCCTTTCCAGTGAAGCAACTGAAGCAGAAGCAGAAATTACACTTCAAAACAAGGATATGAACCAAATTGAAAAGCTGTGAAGGCGGAGTGACTCAGGTTTGTAATCTCAACCCCTTGGGAGGAGGAGGCAGGAGAATCACTTGATCCCAGGAGTTCCAGGCCAGCCTGGCCCTCACACTAAAAATAAGTTAGCCAGGCGTGGTGGTGCGCATTTGTGGTTTCAGCTACCCGGGAGGCTGAGGCTGGAGGATGGCTGAAGCCTAGGAAGAGGAGGCAGCAGTTAGCCAAGATTGCACTGCAGCCTGGATGACAGAGCAAGTCCCTGTCAAAAAGGAAAGGAAGAGGAGGGAAGGGGAGGGGAGAGGAGAAGAGGCTGTAAAAACTATACATTCCATTGTATAGTATCTCTGATTTTTTTTTTTTTTTTTTTTTTTTGAGTTGGAGTCTCGCTCTGTCACCAGGCTGGAGTGCAGTGGCGCCATCTCGACTCGCTGCAACCTCTGCCTCCGGGTTCAAGCAATTCTCCTGCCTCAGCAGGAGAGTAGCTGGGACCACAGGGGCACGCCACCACGCCCGGCTAATTTTTGTACCATTAGTAGAGACGTGGTTTCACCACGTTTGCCAGGCTGGTCTTGAACTCCTGACCTCAAGGGATCTGCCCACCTCGGCGGTCCAACGTGCTGGGATTACAGGCACGATCTGATTTTTTTATTATTACAATTTGCCCTACTATTCACTATCCCCAAGTTTTTACTATTAAAGTTTAGCCTTCAGAGCTTATGCGTTCTCTAAAGTATAACCACACAATTTAAATGACGACAAACAATTATGTAGTCTTTTATAATATTGTTAATAGAAATATCTTATTGCCCTTCTGCAAAGAATACTTCTGCCTTTTGCTCTATGAGATTAGGTATTTGATATATCCAAACCTTGACAAGTGATGGATATCCAATTCAGGGTAGTAATGAACTGTGCTACTGTACAAGAATTTAAACAAATGGGTTGCATATTGTGCCAGGTTCTCAAACTGAATAGATTTTGTTTAAACTATGTCTTTATAGGAGTATACATAGTGACTGCAGTAGGTGCTCCTTTTTTTTTTTTTTTTTTTTTTTTTTTTTTTTTTTTTTTTTTTTTTTTTGAGAGGGAGTCTTGCTCTGTCACCCAGGCTGGAGTGCGGTGGCGCCATCTCGGCTCACTGTAATCCCCACCTCCCGGGTCCAAGCAATTCTCATGCCTCAGCCTCCCAAATTGCTGGAATTACAGGCATGCACTATCACACCCGGCTAATTCTTGGGTTTTTTTTTTTTTTTAGTAAAGGCTGGGTTTCACCATGTAGCCCAGGCTGGTCTCAAACTCCTCACCTCAAATGATCTGCCCACCTCAGCCTCCTAAAGTGCTGGGATTACAGGCGTGAGCCACTGCACGCGGCCAATCTCCATTTTTTGAAGAGAGTACACTGGTGGCATATATATGACAGCACACTACTAAATTGTGCATTATAATTAATTCACAGATCATATTTGTTATGATCAAAAATACTAGTCAAAGTATACATTTTTACAGTTTCATACTTATTTCATACTTAATTTACTTGGTATACAGTGCCAGACTAAATGAACCCAACAAGTTCAAATAAACCTGGGTGCAGACTTATTCATAATTATTTTCTATCTAGGATTCTTGTCCAAGTTCATCGTTTATGACAGTAATATGGAACTCACTTGTTGACCGTCAAGAGAATATTTCATATAAAATTGAACTCAACTGAAACTGTTGTAGGGAAGAAAAATAGTATTTCTGAAGATGGCCACGTATAATATGAGAATGTTGCACCAAAAATATTACTGAAATGTATAAATAATACTGAATTTCTACATTAACTCCTGCAGCACTTTTTCCGGTACATTTTCATAGCCATTACATTTTCTGAATGCAACGTAGGTGTTATGAACCATCTGTCCTACTAGCCCATTGGCTTTTTGGGAGCTGGGGCCACTCCTGATTCTTTACCATGCTGTTAGTGCCTTACATATAATAAGCTTCCAATAAACTATGGTGAATAATGACTGAACGGGTGCTAACACTTGGCAACATGTTTTTGCTTCTTTATTTTGAAAAACACTGGATTTGACATTAAAATATTTAGATTTTAGTACTAGATCCTTTAATTACTAAATTGTGACTTTCATAGTTTTCGTTGTATTTCCATAGCCTTCAAGTTCATCCAGTTAGTGGGGAATAATCATTGCTACCTCAAGTGATTGCTGCAGGGATGAATTGGTATAACACATGAGAAACTTGTGTATAAACCATAGCATCCTGTGTTACTGTTCTCAGAACTTTCAGGCACAGAAATATTCTTTATGTCATTCTAATAAGTTATTTTCATTAGCAGCTATATCAATTAATCTTCATTGCTTATAATTAATTACAGAAACTGCACTCAGCTACAAATTTGCATCTCATTAATGTTTATATTTATTCTGAAGACTTTACCTAAGTTGCCACTGGTGTGTTATACAATACCTTCAGACAATATAGAATACTCAAGTAACACACATATGAGCCATCAATATGTATTGAATTCAAACCTAAACTTAACAGATGTCATTGACCAGGAATTGTTAATATTGTCTGAATTAGGCACTTTGCATTGTCATAAAACTTAAGACCAAAAGTATCAAGAAGTAAGTGGGAGTATTTTATTAAACCTTTCATAGTAATGATAATACCTTACATTTCCACAATAGTTACATCTGTAGCACGTATCACATTTACTCCATGGAAAAATATCTGAAAGTAGTCTTGGTACTTGCTATCAGTTCCATCTTTTGAAAGGAGGAAACCAAAGCTCATGGAGGTTAAGTGACCTGCCCAAAGTCATATAAGTCACAGAGTCTGGTCTAAAAGCCAGGTTCATTGACTCTCAATAAAGGATTTCTTTTTTCACCATGTCTGATCAAAAAATCTCAAATATATACTTCTTAGCAATTATAAGTTGTATTTTTCATAGGTGTACTGTTGCCAAGTATGACTACATTTTGTCAAAGGTTTACTACTGAAGAATAAAACATGTTAATACTTAGACCTTCCCTAACAGCATGCTTTATGTCCTCTTCAATTACCCTTATACTATGCAAGACCATATAAAATCATTGACCCAAGAAAGGCTCTATTCTTTGTTGTCAAGAAATAGATTCAGCAGCTAAAACCAGCATGACTTTCCTAACCACATATGTTAATTACAGGATTATTTCTGTAGAAAAATTGAATAATTTAACACCAGTAGAACAAAATTAAAGTAGTCCCAGATTGAAAATGTTTTCTGAAGAATATATAAGCATTAATATGAGAAGGGTCTTTTATGTTACAGTATTTTCTTTAGCCAAGTAGTTATTGGTTATAAAATGGCAGTGAAGGTTTTTTAAATGTTATATTACATTTTTAATAAAGTTAACTTATCTCTGTACAAACTTACTTTAGACTAAAGATTCTCATTGTTTGATCACCTACTCCAGTCACTGTGTGGGCTGGTCCTCAAAGGCATTATGTCATTTTTTTTCTCACAAAATCCTGCCAAGTAAACAGAGCTGTCCCTATGTTACAGATGAGGAAACAAAGACCCAGAAAGAGTGACCTGCCCAAGAGACACAAGGACCAAGGGGTAACACTATGGCTGAAACTCAGGGTGGCTCGACTCTAAATGCCTTTACACAACACCAAACTGCATGGTCTTGCTTGGGTACATCTCTGCTGGGCTGAGAGCCCCCGCAGTGACCTGGAGAGAAGTAGGGAGGAGAGGGAGAGGTCAACTAGCCCCCAGAGTGAGATCCTGGTAGAGTGGGTTTATACTGTGAGGCTGAGGGTCCTATTTTACTTACACAAGGAGAACCAACTCAGATAACACTAGGATCTTTCCTTCCTTCCTTCCTTCCTTCCTTCCTTCCTTCCTTCCTTCCTTCCTTCCTTCCTTCCTTCCTTCCTCTCTCTCTCTCTCTCTGTCTCTCTCTGTCTCTCTCTCTCTTTCTCTTTCATTCTTTCTTTTTGAGACAGAGTTTCGCTCTTGTTACCCAGGTTAGAATGCAATGGCACAAACTCAACTCGCCGCAGCCTCCACCTCCTGGGTTCAACCGATTCTCCTGCCTCAGCCTCCTGAGTAGCTGAGATTACAGGTGCCCACCACCACACTCAGCTATTTTTTTTATTTTTAGTGGCGATGGGGTTTCACCATATTGGCTGGGCTGGTCTCGAACTCCTGACCTCAGGCGATCCACCTGCCTTGGCCGCCCAAAGTGCTGGGATTACAGGCATTAGTCACCACGCCTGGCCTGCACTGGGATGGATATGTCTAAGAGTTAGAAACTCTGGTTCTAGTGTTGGCTCAGTTGACAACCAACCGTGGGGACTCAACCAAGTTGTTTTACCTAATTGAATCTGTCAAGTTGCTATGGTTTGGTCACAAGGTTTGGCCTTGCAGTGGAGCCTTGGAGAGATCCATCACATCAACACAGAGAATTAGAAAATGGCTATCCTAAGAATACATAAGTAAAAAATGGATAGTTGAAATGGTCTAGCGCAACTAAAAGCTTCTGGTAGGCAACAAAAGAATCTGAATTCTCCTGACTCAGTGTAGATGGATTAGATGAATCAGACAGTTGCCTAAGTTGGCACTACATTTGACACCTTTTTGCTCACAGCCATGGAATTGAGAACACTTCAAAATCACCCTGAAATCTAAATTCCACTTTGATTATCTGAGGTGATCTTTTATGTATCAATCATGGTACCCAGCATAAAGTATGTGCAACTCAACAGTAAAAAAGGAAATATCTAAAGATAAGATAAGCCACACTGTAATTCTTACTCATGCCTACATTTTTGAAACTGAAACCTAACCTTAAGTCAAGTGATATGAGAATGATGTGTATTTACTGCATTTGGACATCCAGGTAAAACAGACTTTGACTGTAATAGTGGTCATGCTTTTCTTTTACTTTATGTTCTTTTTAAAGAATCCATGTTGTTATTTTTGTACAGTACATGCCATAAAACTATGTAATACCTCTGATATCACCATTTGTTCACTTATACTAAAGAGGAATGTAGTGACTCCTTAGATCTTCAACATACCTGACAATGGGAGTCATTTTTCTACAGCAAATCACTTAAAGCTAAGCCAGTGTGCACCATCTCAACCTTTGTTCAAGCTACTGATAGCTTCTGTACACTATACAGTATCTTTTGAAGACAGAATGTGACATATTCATGTCCTAGCGATGAAATTCAGAAAGCTCAGAGTTCATTTTTATACTTGGTTGCTAGAACTTTCTTTGGTTTTAGGTTTTGTAGGCCAGTGATCCTCTCCTCCTTCCTGATTCAGTGGTTCTAGTTCTTATCTTCATCTTAATGATGTTATATTTCTGGTCTTTGTTTTTACTTTAAGCCACTCCAATGGCTGATTTTTAAATGTAGGCAGAGTATAAATAATAGATGAAGAATTAGTTAACCTGTCATGAACCAAGATTGCCTGACAACATGTCAACCTGATAGATTGGTTTCAAGTTATAAAAACTATTAAATTGATATACAGAGTTGGAAGAGACACACTAAATATCTTTCATTTCCCTCTTTTAACATCTCTCCTCCAATTATGCTCAGACCACTCCTATTTTTTCCAAAATCATTCGTCTTGGCAGTTGATGAGTGCTAGGCCATGGAGACACAAGATAAATAAAACAAAACAAGATTAAAAATTATTTCAGCTTGATCTTTTTGGAGAAGCTTACAAGTATAGTTGTAACATAGCTACAGGTTCAGGGGAACCTGGGGTGAAGGGTCAGCTGGGAGAAGATACTGGAGAAAATTACCCAAATGGGAATAAGCTTCTAAAAAGAAAATACGGCTACACATTTCGATGATCTTAGCAAAAAGACAAAGTTTGGTTTTGCTAAACGGAAACTCAAAATTTCAACTTGACAAATATTGAGTTTCTGGTGTATATTTAAGATTTTATAAGCGCCGTGAGGATTCAAAATTCTGCGAAATCATAAATGCTAAGAGGAATTTGCAGTTCTATAAATAGACAAACTCTAATGAGACCAGGAGTAGCATAAGATTATGATCAAATGTTAAGATTAATGGTGCAGAAAAGAATGCTAAATCAATAGTTCCCTATCGAGACAGCATTTTATGCTGTTGAAAAACACACATTCCCAGAATTTGAGATATGCAAGCTGGTTTGGGAAGGCAGGTCAAAGTGGTTGGGAAAAGTCACTAAGCAGGAAGTTGGCTCTCAGAGTTGCTTAACAGAATTAAACATAAAATACAAAGACTTTCTTTAAAAAAGAGATACTAATTTACCTGATGCGACTAAGGTATCACTGTGGAACAAGATACATACTCAGGGCGTCTTTCCCGAAACTGACCAGCTGGGACTGGTATTCACTTAGATGTAGGGTTATAATTTAGTAATATTCCCAGCTTCGGAATGATACATTGAACTCTGTAGGCTTTAATCTCTTTATTACGAAGGGGCATGTGTGGAATATGCTACATTTAACACCATAGTGAAAGGGGCATGCCATTTCTCTCCCTTTTAATTCTGTTAGTCAATTGGCCAATTATTTATTTGACTACTATAGATACATAAGTAAAATTCTAATATAATAAATTGTAAGTGTACTTAGGATTATTCCCAAAGATTGTGTAACTTCAATTTTATTGACACAAAGAAATTGAATTATACTAAACTAGTTGCTAGATCTATGGTTAGCTGAACATGTATACCTCCTACAATTTTAACACAAGAGTGTCAAAGTCAGTGTATGTACCAAGTGAGAAAGGCAACCAAAAGTTTTAGGCTTTCCAAGAAGAAAGCTCTTTGACTTAACACTCATCAGAGATCATTGAGTTCACTCCAAGTCATGGATAGGGGAGACTATAAATTCCAGCAGAGAAATCAGAAAAATGAGGGCAGGAGAAGCCAATGGAGGAGGAACAAGTGACAACCAGAAAACCTGGCCAAGGGGTCCTTTAGCACGTGGGAGAGACAGGAAGACTCACATATCGCTAAACCAGTAACTCAGATAGGAAAGAAAGGGAGGATAGAACACAAATCAACAAAATTTTCAGACCCCACCTGGTCAGGTATCAGCAGCCAAGTAAGAATCTGCTAAGCAAATGCAAGAGAAAAGTTGACTTTGCTGATAAGCGGGTCCAGTAAATTGAATACAAGTTGCCATAAAACAGTTTTTAAAAAGAAATGATTGCAGCAAGCCAATTGAAATTGTGAAGAATCATTGCCCCCATTTACAATTTTATCATGAGAAATAAAATGGTATGAGATTTATATAAGCTCTCTTTATGATTTACTCTCTTGCACTCATCCATGAGAAGAAACAGAGCCTGACCTGAGATATCACTGTCTGCACATTTCCTTTTCCAGGAAAGCTGTACATAGGCAGAAACCGTAGAAGCTAGTCAAGAGGAGACCAAGTCTGAATGTTTACTCCACGCCAGATGCTGTGCTCAAAGCTTTTCATACAATCTCATTTAATCCTCACAGCAATCTACTACCATCTCCATTTCATAGTTTAGAAACTGTGGCTTCAAGAGGTGAAGTGAACTGCTCAAGGTCACATAAGGGTAAGTGACAGAATTTGGACTCAAACCCAGGATGGATTTCAAAACCCAGATTCTTATAATGTATGCTACTGTAATCAGTTCATTAAATGAATTAATGTTGTGCACATGCTCCCCATTAAACTCACATTGTGGACCTTTTCTGTCCTGCTCATGAAAGATCTGACCTGTCTCGAGTTCATTTTGGTAAGCCTTTAATTTTAAATGGTCCAGTCTAAGAATCACATGCAGTTGAAAGATTCTTCCTCCCCCTGGGAGGTCTGCTTTCGACTTAGGAACCTGCAGTGGGAGAGGGAGGTGCTCTGTCTCCTCCACCATCTACTGACTGCAGCTTGTGGCCCCTGCAGACCAGGTGCAGGGTGAGGAGTGCTGCAGGTTGCAGTGTTGTAGGAAGCAGACGCTGAGATGGAGATAGATGTGCAAGGAGTGCTTTGGGGACCAACACGTGGGGAAGGGATGGGACTAAGGGAGAATCTGAGCAATCTGACGAAAGCTTCATTCAGATGACTCCACAGAGGGCTCTGGAGCTAGGGTGGGCCTTCAGAGTTGCCCTGCATGAGGGACTGGGAATTCATTTGTCCTCTCTGTGAATCAGTCATTGAACAGGCTGCTCGCTTCAGCTGTGACATTAGGTAAAGCAATTTTCTTCAGCTGAGGCAATCCCCCACAGAAAGTTAAAGGCTGAGGGCCATCTTCCTGCAGCACTCCTAAAACCTGGGGGGAATAAGTCTTTCTTTCCCGAAAAGAAGTATCTGTTGTATATCACAGCATTCGCCATGGGGAGTAAGGGTAAGAGAGAAGAAAAATCTTCCTTGACTGGATGGTAGTCTGGCCCCAGTGCTCTTTGAGTATAGTAGATAACAAAGGCTGATTTTTTCCTCCCATGGGGTACTTTGGAGGTTCTGCAGAGATCTCTCCAGCACTAAGGGTCTCTCTCCTGTTGTTCTGCTCATGTTGATGATGTCCACTCAGGCTGACTGCTTGTCACTTCCTCTCAGCGCCCCTCCTCAGATCCGTCCCTCTAATGGGTCACTTCACCCTCCAACCAGGATCCTTAGGGAAGATCCCTCCAAGATGATCAATACCAGAAACCCTCTACTCAGAGCACTTGTAGCCCGTAAGATCAGATACATTTGTCCCCCAGACTCTGGATGTGCAGACCTTTCTAGTATAGCCCTGATGTTTTGTTCTTCAAGAGGAAGACACCATCTTTCCAACTCGAGACTTCCCCAGAAATACGTTAGCTCCCGGATTCTGTGCCCTCCCCCAAACTTCCAGGATCAGCAGTCATGTTTCCAAACTGGTTTTCTTAAAGACCCCTCAAGGGTGTGATATAATTGAAGAAAACAACCCTTCCCCTGATAACTCCTCACCGCCTGGTCTCCCTAACCTCTCAGTGAATTCTCTGCCTTTTCTGATCTAGTTTAGAAGTAGGTTATGGGCTAATACTGGAAGAAGAAGAACTGATTTTGAAATAGGTTGTTGTGAGGGTGATTTAGCACCTCAGGCATACTCAGCATCTGTGGAATTATCCTCTAACAATGTCTTTGTTGGCTCTCTGAGGCTTTACAGCAGGATTTAACATGCAGCCTTTTTTTTTTTTTTTTTCCAGACAGAGTCTCACTCTGTTGCCCAGGCTGGAGTGCAATGGCACAATCTCGGTTCACTGCAACCTCTGCCTCCCAGGTTCAAGCAATTCTCCTGCCTCAGTGCCCCCTGGTAGCTGGGATTACAGACTTGCACCACCACGCCTGGCTAATTTTTGTACTTTTAGTAGAGATGGGGTTTCACCATGTTGGCCAGGCTGGTCTCAAACTCCTGACCTCAAGTGATCCACCCACCTCGGCCTCCCTAAGTGCTGGGATCACAGGCGTGAGCCACCGCATCTGGTCAAACATTCAGTCTTATTAAACTTCCTCTCAAACATAAATATGTTGATCTGAAAACCCTGTGTGGTTCTAATGTAAGCAGTGCTTAAAGGTTGCCCACAGCATAGCAGGTTCCTTTCCACGTTAGAGATTTATCAAAGTGAGGAAAGAAAAAAAGAAAATAAGGGACAGAGAGAGGAAGGGAGGAAAAGAAGGAAGAAAGAAGGGGAGGGAGGGAAGAAGACATATTAAGCAGGGAAAAATTTATTTCCAACATGTAAAATTTCTTCCAAGTGCTACTCCTGCCAAGTCAAATGTTACATGCCATGACCAACAGGATCTCGCCAAAATAGTGACTGATAGGACATGACCCAAATGCCCCAGGCTAAAAATATTCCCTCTCTACCATGATATCACTTATTTGATTTAGATGGACCCCAGCTATCAAAGACTGTCCCAAATTGCTTGCTTGCTGAAATCACAGGTCTGACAGAAGTTTCTGCAAACATCACACTTTAGCTAACAACTGGCCTTGAGTATTGACCTTGGGAATGAATGCCTATCTAATCTTTATTTTATTTAATTTATCCCAAATGGTTTCATATTCTTGCAACTCAGTAACTCAGTGCAGGGGGAAAAAAAGTGTCAGTGTCTATTTTTCTAACAAACCATATCCAAATGTTCTAATAGTGATTTTTTTTTTCAGCTTGACAAAATGAGGAGCTCAGCCTTTGAACAGTATAAACATGTGTTGTCATACATGCTTTTTGCATAAGTCCAGCTCTGTTCTCCTCCAGTGTATCCTCTTGGTCATGTTCTCATTTTTCATTTGAATCCACTAAGGAATGCTTTTGTTTTCTGGCCAGGAATTGCTGGAAGATGGCAGCCACAGCCATGCAAGCATTTCTCGTGGTGCAGCGAAAACAGCCCATGTCATGTACTCTGTCGTAAAGTGAGCAGGGTTTGCATAGGACAAATGCCACATAATCCCAACTGTTGACTATATCTACCTTCTCATCTCTTAAAAATACAGATATCACATATACGTGAGTGTGTTTTCATCCTCATGTTATATTTTAAAGACGAAAGCATAAGCAATCACCCTGGACAAAGATATTTGTGTGTTCTTTTCATCTGATGATTTGTCTCCAATCATTTGGGCCCTGCCTTCACTTACACATTTTGGGAACAGCTGAGATCTGTCCTGTACTTTTCTTGGCTGAGATAGCCGATTTTCACAAGGTTACACAGTCCATACAAGGGCAGTATAATCAACACCATCACCCTGTACAGAGACATAAATCTTAAAATACACTAGCGAGAGTGTCAATCCAACTGGCAAGGGTGAGAATGGCTTTGAATACCAAGTGCCTATTACTATCACCAAGGAGGATCTACGTTTTTGTAGTCTCCACTCAATTCTAATGCTTTCTCTGGGACTTAGCAGAGCATCAGTTCAATTCTCACTGTGAATCAGTGTGTGAGGAACACCTAAGACATCACCTTCAGCCTTCTGCCATAAGCAGGTGTAAAGTCAACAAGGATATCTGGCAACATCTTTTCTATGTTAGAAAAGAAAAGCCCTTACCTGAAGTACAGGGCATATTATATTATAATTATCATCAGAAATAGTATGGATAATGACGTCCATGAAAATAGTACTTTTTATATACATACATATATATATATATATATATATATATATATGTATTTTTTTTTTTTTTTTTTTTGAGAAAGAGTCTTGCTCTGTCGCCCAGGCTGGAGTGCAGTGGCACGATCTCAGCTCACTGCAAGCTCCGCCTCCCGGGTTCACGCCATTCTCCTGCCTCAGCCTCCTGAGTAGCTGGGACTACAGGCGCCCGCCACCACACCCGGCTAATTTCGTTTTGTATTTTTTTTTTTTTTTTTTTTTTGAGACGGAGTCTTGCTCTGTCACCCAGGCTGGAGTGCAGTGGCCGGACCTCAGCTCACTGCAAGCTCCGCCTCCCGGGTTTTACGCCATTCTCCTGCCTCAGCCTCCCGAGTAGCTGGGACTACAGGCGCCCGCCACCTCGCCCGGCTATTTTTTTGTATTTTTTAGTAGAGACGGGGTTTCACCGTGTTAGCCGGGATCGTCTCTCGATCTCCTGACCTCGTGATCCGCCCGTCTCGGCCTCCCAAAGTGCTGGGATTACAGGCTTGAGCCACCGCGCCCGGCCCGTTTTGTATTTTTTAATAGAGACGGGGTTTCACAGTGTTAGCCAGGATGGCCTCGATCTCCTGACCTCGTGATCCACCCGCCTCGGCCTAGTACTTTATATTTTAACATGGCTTTTACCTATTAGTCTACCATGCACAATTGGATAGCTCCATCAGATACGCTAGAAACTCCCCCTCCTCTAAAATAGTAGTTACTGGGCAAAGTATGTAAGGGCAACTGGCTCCTCCATATGCTCCTGAACAAAATGTCTCGACTGTCCACTGATCCCACCCAACTGAGAGCTTGGAATAATCCAAGCCTAAACTGGGAAACCCAGTCTCAGTCCTGTTGTGACTTTTCTCTCATTGGTCAGGAGGAAGTATTCATTCCCTTGACTGAAAGCTTCCTTTTTGTTACATCAGCCTTGGTTACAAAAGCACAGATATTTGTATTGATCCATTCATTTCCCTGGCCCATCAGGAAACAACAAATGACAAGGTAACATGCACAACCAGCCTGGGCTAACACCTTGGTAGAGCTGAGAACAGTTAGGTGGTTTGCAATAGCCAAATACCTCCAGTTCTCAAAAAATAAAGCCAAAGAGCAAATATAGACAAAAGTATTAATCACACTCAAGTAATAACCCCCATCAAGAAGTCACGAAAAAGCAGAGCCTATCTCCTCCTGCTCCTCCAGCACCAAAGAGACCCAGAAGAAATCTCTCTCTGTGGTAGAACGAAGAGAGGTCCAGGTAGTAAAGCTGAAACACCTTATTTTTGGGGCATCCTTTTATTAATTTACTCAGGAAGCCCTTTTTTTTTTTCACCAAGTATCTACTCTACAAAGTCCCAAGAATTGCATTGTGCTTTAAGTCACTGGAAATTATTGCCAAATAAAGTTGGGGAATTCTCTCTCCTGGTTCTATTTTTTTTTTTTTGTAGTAGAGATGGGGTTTCACCATGTTGGCCAGGCTGGTCTTGAATTCCTGACCTCAGGTGATCCGCCTGCCTCAGCCTCCCAAAGTGCTGGGATTACAGGCGTGAGCCACTGCACCCAGCCTCCCCTGGCTTTATCTTAAAATACTCCCCCTCCTATTACATTTATTTAAAGTATGAACTGACTAGGAAGAGAAAGAAAAGTGAGTGTCACCTTTTGTGCTTTTTGAATAGAAAAAACACACAAGAAGAGCACAAAAAAAAAAAAAAAAAGAAAAGAAAAGAAAAGAAAAAGAAAACAACACCCCTGGGCTGCAATAAAACGATCTAAACCAAGAGTGTACTCTAGAATAAGATGGGAAAGTGGCAATTATATGTCTCTGCTTACAGGATCAGGAGATGCAGGATTACGAACTTTGCTGCCAGAATGTGACCACGAATTAAAGAATAAAGACATCACTATCTTACAAAGACACTGAGTGGCTTACAAAGTTCTGCCACCGCCTTGTTGTCCTGCCAGACACCTTATTCCTCTGCCTGTGCCATCTCATTTCTCTCAGGAGATGGAAGGATACTGGCAGAATGTTAGCCTTCTTTACCTCTCCTGCTGCACTTCTTGTGCCCTTAGCGCTAAGAAAGAAGAGAAAAGGGTCATCATGGTGAGAACTGATATCCTGCAACAGAAAGGAAGTGAAAGTTCCCAGCCGGTAGGGATGGAAAAGAGTGCAGTATGTCTATTTCAAATAGCTGCATACACCGTGACTCAGTGTGGAGATAAGTTGCTGTTGTATATCCTATTCTCTATAGAACATAAAACATGCAGGGGGAGGAGGAAGAGAGCAAAAGGTGAGAAGAGCAGTCGCAATTTCATGATTGATATCAGATGATGTTTTACATTATGTTAGGTTGACTGAAGGGAGTGATAGATTCTGCTTCAACTTCCTAGAAATAACTCAAGGGATGAAGATGGCTGTCTAAAAGAAAAAGGCTACAAAGATAAGACTATATGCCTGGAACGAGCTTATCACTTAAAGATATTCAGTCTCTCAGAGTACTTCTTTCTTAGATGTGTATGTCTCTCTCTTTCTTTCTCTCTCTCCCCTACCCCCAGTCCTCTGTCTCTCTCTCTCTCTCTCTCTCTGTCTCTCTCTTTCTCTCTCCTTTTTGATATTATTAGAACTAATATAGGAATCTGAGGATTTTAAACCTCAAGACTTTCACTGTCTCCTTCAAGTCCCAAAGCTTAGAAAACTTTTCGAAGATCTTTCTTTTCACTGATAAATCATTTCTTTTTATTTGCCTCTGCCTATCTTCTTGTTCCTATTTGCAGACCTTCAGGTTAGCAATTTGAACTCCATGGGCAGGCTATCCAGAGAAAAGGAGATGAAATTATTTTAAGAGACTCAACAAAAATCCTTTGGTAAAAATACTTCAAAAGGGATTCCTTGCTAGATTATATTGCTTCTATCCTGGCGTCCCCATGGGGATACAAATGACACCTAAGAAATTACAATCATTTACCAAAAGAGCTACACAAACATCTAATTTTGTAACTTATCAGGAAGGCACAGCGTAATGTGTGAATATAGACAGTGTGAGGTCAGCTTTAAGTGGTAGCACTGCACTTATTTTTAGAGTTAATCATAGCATTATGGTCCACTTGGACAGGACATACATATCAAAAATTTAATACTCACTATGATCATATCATAGTAAGTAATTCATTTATCTTAGTTTGAATGTAATAGTTTGCCACGTCAGGACTCAATCATGAGAAAATTAGTTCCAACTCTAGAGATGTTTTCCTCATAGAATCTTTTTTTTTTTTTTTTTTTGAGACAGAGTTTCCCTCTTGTCACCCAGGCTGGAGTGCAATGGCACGATCTCAGCTCACTGCGACCTCCACCTCCTGGGTTTAAGCTATTTCTCCTGCCTCAGCCTCCTGAGTTGCTGGGACTACAGGCAAGTGCCACCACACCTGGCTAATTTTTGTATTTTTAGTAGAAACAGGGTTTCACCACATTGGCCAGGCTGGTCTCGAACTCCTAACCTCAGGTGATCCGCCTGCCTGGGCCTTCCAAAGTACTGGGATTACAGGCCTCAGCCACCACACCTGGCCTTCCTTGTAGAATCTTATTCACTTAGTTTGGTAAACCGTGTAGGCAGTGTTGTGCTGGAGCCAGCTGTGCACATGTCTTCCCAATGCCACATTCGGTGACTTTAGGTTGGAAACTTGAAATCAGCAATGATGAGATTATTTACACCATGGAAATCAGCAAACACTACAAATCAGGGCTTCTCTCCATCACCCTCAGAGTTGGTTGTTAATGATACACCAGTCACTACTACATATGGGAAAAGAAAGAAGAAATAAATGTGGCTCATTTTCCTACTTCATTACAATGCAACAATCCTATTTCATCAAAACATTAGTTCATGTTTTGCATAGATGTGGGTAGAAACCAGCATGTTGTTTATCTGGCTAAAAGATTTGTTCCTTATGAAAATGAACAAGAGAACAGATACTCTCTGGGCTATTATGCTGTTGATAAGAATATTAAATAGCCATAGCATCTCCCTTGCCTGTCACTATGCAGGGGAATCAGTAAAAGAGAGGAGACAATGTAACTATTGCAAGCAGTGCCACCTTGACTTCCTGAGAGCCAACACTTGGCACCACATGCTCGGGTTCCCATTGCTGTGTGCAGGAGATGCCATTTCTCAAGACCCGGTATCACCGCATTGCACATTAAGGCCACACTATTTGCACCTTGGTTTTTATCTCTTCTATTTTCTTCGAAAATAAACTCAGAGACTCCTAGATGCCTCCTCTTTCCTATTAGCATACATCACATCAACTATCTCTGGCAATGCTGCAATCTCTTAGCTCTTTTACGTGAAAACACGTAGGCATTTGGAAACAAGAGAGACAAAAGATCAGCGTCTTGGAATGGGCAAAATAGACAAAGCAGAATTCACCAGTACTTTTAAGAGTGATCCGTAAACAGAAGAAACTACAACCGTATTTAGCTTCTAAGAGATGGAAAAATAGCCCGTGAAGGGAGAGACTAGAAAGGTTGAGGGCAGGTGATGGTTTGGAGGCCACAGGGAGACGAGCAATTATGATTTATTTGACCCGGACACAGCTATCAGCAAGGGAAAACCTGATATCACACATGCACTTTGTCTGCAACTCAACAAGCCAGGCACTCTCCTCCCTAGAAATCCCACTGGAAACAACTACAAGCAGTATGTCTTCACAGATGGCTCCCAAAGCACGCCTCTGGCTCAGTTATTGTTAGTTGTTTTAGTGAGTAGTTTGGGATTTGCTTTATGTGCATGAACAAAAGAGTTTTTTTAACAATTTTTTTTAATTTTGCAAAAGCTAAACCTTGAAATTCAAGGACAGCAAAATAGCTCTCATCTATTCTCCTTCTTTATATAAAACCCGCATCCTTCCATTTTTCTCATTTGCCTACTCATGTATGATCCTCAGCATATGCCATCTTGTGTAGATTCAAATACACATCTTGTCTTGCATGTGTGTGTGTGTGTGTGTGTGTGTGTGTGTGTGTGTGTGTGTGTGTGTGTGACGGGGTATGCTGTTTCATATTCATCTTATATTTGATGGCATAGGGTCTCACTAGCATAGGATCTTGTTGCCTGCTCATAAGCAGTGCTAATTTAATCTTATTTTTACTTTTTTGTGAAACTTTTTTTCCATCTATTATTAATTAGATAAATATATTAGGCATGTGGAATTAGGGTGAGGCCTACGTATGCATTCATTTATTTTATGAATTCAATAAAGTTATTATCCTACAGGTCCTATGCTGGGGAACTTGTAGGGATTTTTTGTTTGTTTGTTGTGCCTTTTTTTTTTTTTTTTTGAGATGAAGTTTTTTTTGAGATGAAGACTATATGCCTGGAACAAGCTTATCACTTAAAGATATTCAGTCTCTTGGAGTAGGCTGGAATGCAATGGTGGAATGTCGCCTAGGCTGGAATGCAATGGTGCGATCTCGGCTTGCCGCAACCTCCACCTCCCAGGTTCAAGTAATTCTCTTGCCTCAGCCTCCCGAGTAGCTGGGATTACAGGCAAGCGCCACCATGCCTGGCTAATTTTATATTTTTAGTAGAGACAGGGTTTCACTTTGTTGGTCAGTTTGGTCTCGAACTCCCGACCTCAGGTGATCCACCCACCTCAGCCTCCCAAAGTGCTGGGATTACAGGCGTAAGCCACCACACCTGGCCTGGAACTTGTAGTTTTTAAAGAAGGTCTTATTATTTCTTATAGCCATTGTATGGCTTATTATTATCATAAGCTCCTGACACTCTGCTTGGCATATAGTTGATTCTCAGTAAATGTTCATCTCTTTTCATTCCTCTGATGGCCTCAGGTTGTATAGTTAAATTTGTTCTCTCATTTCCATTGTCCTCTATTGCATGTGTCCACAGACAGGGTAGGCAGAAGATACTGTACACACATGCGCCCCCTGCCCCCACACACCACTCTTTCCCCACCTCTTGTTCATGGCCATGGAGAGCTCCAGCACAGGGGCAGTAGAGTATAAAGGTTGGATTATGGGCTCTGGAGTTAAACAGATCTTATTTGAATCCTGGCTCTCTTGATAATTTGTCTTACTTTCAACAAGTTATCTGTCTGAGCCTCAGTTCCCTCACTGGTAAAATGAGGATGACTCAAGAGGGTGGTGGCAAGGATTAACATAACCAGGCATGGTGGCACATGCCTGTAATCCCAACCACTCAGGAGGTTAAGGCAGGAGGATCTCTTAAGCCCAGATGTTTTGGGCTGTAGTGAGCTATGATGGTGCCATCATACTATAGGCTGGGCAACAGAGATCCCCATCTTTAAAAAAAAAGTTTTAAAAATGTAATTTTTTAAAAAAAAGTTTCCATAAATGATGTAGGTAAAAGCCTTGGCACTTCATTACAAATGGTCATTGTTATTCGAATTATTTTTAGAAGTTTTCCTGTGTAGCCAGCTCACTGAGGATGGCCCATTTCACTGTCCCCTCACCTTGGTACTCCAGAGAGAAATAGAGAATGAGTGGGACAATGAGGTTAGGGGTCAAGTAAAAAATCTAGGGCATTCTAAATTTGAACTCAAAATCTTTTTTGTGTTCATGTTCCATGCCCCTTTCCTGGTTCCCAGAGGACCCTCTGTCTTGAAATTTATTTTCTCCTCTGTTATTCAATTAACTCCCCCCTACAATCCCCGATACACATACCTCAGGTTACCCCACCCAGTTCTGTTCTATCTCCACCCTTCTATGGGATTTGAAAAACCTCTGCTATCTTTGCAGAAAAACTCTATTTTTATCTGCCTCTGACAACCCTCAAATCTGTATCTGTCATACAACCTTCTCAGCTAAGATCGGGTATCTAAAAGCTCCTGGGTCACCCTGGGGGATAGATGGATCTGGAGAGATAAACTATAGGCCTCCACTTCTTGCAAACTTTAATGGGCAACTATAACTCATTAGCTGTCTCCCTTAGAAATTCTATCAATGAGTAGGAGGTGCAGGGAGACAGTCTTCAGCTCAATGTAAGAAATTTCTACATTTATAGATTGATTTGGGGGTGGGGATGGTAAGTTCCCTAACACTGAAAACATTCAAGTGCAGGCTAAGAGACCACTGCTATACAGATTTGCATATTGGGAAGAAGAATCAATGAGATGACAAACACAAGTACAATGATTCTATCAAAATTTCATGTGATTTTGACATTATGATTATTGCAATATTTTCAAATTTAAAATTTTAGACAGGGTCTGGTGCAGTGGCTCACACCTGTAATCCCACCACTGCCTCGGGAGCCTGAGGCAGATGGATCACTTGAGGTCAGGAGTTCGAGACCAGCCTGGCCAACATGGTGAAACCCCATCTCTACTAAAAATACAAAAATGAGCCAGGTGTGGTGGCAGGTGCCTGTAATCGCTTGAACCTGGGAGGCAGAGGTTGCAGTAAGCTGAGATCATGCCACTGCACTCCAGCTTGAGTGACAGAGTGAGACTTCATCTCAAAAAGGAAAAATTTTTGTAAGAAAGTGAGATTGTCTGTCTGACACACAACACACACCATCCAGACGTGGCATTCCTTTTGCAGTTTGAATAAGGGTGCAATGGCAAAACTTCAGTTGCATCAAGGCCTTCCAATTTTATTTTCAAAAAGAGCACTCCAGAACAATCAGGGCAAACTCAGAGATTAACTGCAGTTCTTCATTTAGTTAATCCTCTTTATCATGAGAAAGCAGTTCTGCCACTTCCCTTGGAGATTGAACAGGGACATTTGTTAATAAAAATCTACTTTGCATGTTCCTGTTGCATAAATCCATTACTGAAGGCCAACTTGATTTGAATGACAGGAACCTGCCCACGTTGTGAATGGATTCAATAAATTGGAACACTCTTACCCTGGAGAAAATAGAAATCCCAATGTTGAGTGCATATTTGGAATCAGTCTAGTCTCCTGGGAATAGCAAACTTTATTACTATGTCTTCAATTTAAAACTCATCATTCATTTGACACTCGAATCTTTATTCCCAGGATTTCTTAAGTCTTCTACAATTTCCAGGCAAAATATGATTCAGCAGCACTCATTGAATACTTGCTAGATACAAGTCACCGTAGTAGGCCTTGTGGGGGAAAGAGAAAAATCAGAAATAGAAAGTTGAACAAGACGTGGTTCCTGCCTTAAGGAATTTAAAATCCACTGGAGGAGGAAGTAATGGCTAATACTAGTAGTTACGTTATTTTCTGGGTTTAACAGACCTTACCCAAGAGTTGTAAATATATATATATACACACACACATATATACACACACACATACACACACACACACACACACACACACACACACACATATATATATATATATATATATATATATATATGAACAAAATCTTAAGAAAGGAGCCTGGAAAAAATGATTGTAAATGTCAGTGGTCATTGCGTTACGGCACTCCGATTCCTAGAGATTCATTGTTTTTGTTTGTTTTATATTTTCTTCAATTAGATTATAATTCTTTAATAATAAATAAAAATACACATCAATTTAAAAATTATTCTAGAGTACTTTTTCTCCCCCCTAAAATTGCTGTTGTGTCTTTAGGAATTTGCCTTGAAGAACAAGGAAATATAAAATTAAAATCAACATCAATATGAATAGAATTTACAAAAATAATAGGCTTCCATATGGTGGTGTAGGTATATACATACAAACATGCAGACACATATACATCAGTGTATACACGGATGCATACAAAACATATAGATTTCACACACATATATATATATGCACATGCATACATATATACCTACACATATTCTTTGCCCACTCTAGACTGTTCACAAAATGATCATAGGTGTTTTGGTTTTCTGTTCTTTGGGCCTTTTACTATTCTAATGTTTGGAAAGACAGAAAGTGACCAGCTATCCCAGCCCATGTTTAATAATACTGGCAGCTGTGGTGGAGAGTAAAGAACACTTGACTGGTGAGCCCCAGCTCTGGGTTCAGATCTCGACTCCACCGTTCATTACTTCTCCCTCTCCATGGGTGTATGGAAGCTTCTCAGTGCCTTGCCTGAATATTCTCTGGGGGAATGGAGGGGTCTGTTGTCGATACCAGTCAAGGCCATTCAGTTGCCTAGGTTAAGGATGAAAAAGGGCCGGGTGAGGTGGCTCATGCCTGTATTCCTAGCACTTTGGGAAGTCGAGGCAGGTGGATTGCCTGAGCTCAGGAGTTCAAGACCAGCCTGGACAACATGGTGAAACCCTGTCTCTACTAAAAAAAAAAATTAAAAAAAAAAACAAAAAATTATTAGCCATGCATGGCAGCATGCGCCTGTAGTCCCAGTTACTTGGGAGGCTGAGGCAGAATTGCTTGAACCCGGGAGGCGGAGGTTGCAGTGAACTGAGATCACGCCACTACACTCCAGCCTAGGCAATACAGCAAGACTCTGTCTCAAAAAAAAAAAAAAAGATGAAAAGGAAAAAATTGGAAAGAAGTACTTTGGCCTCTCTTGACCTCAGAGAAAGTATTTGAAAATCTAGCCCATCCCCCCAGCCCCTCGTAGATAACACCCTGAGACCCACATATTACAACTGCAAACACTGCATTTGTTCCCATCATCTGAACCTCCATTGCCCACCAATGAAGGGTGTTTCCATGGCACAGTTACACCAAAGATTGGGTGCGGACAAATAATAGACACTAAAAATAGCTATTTTTCAAGGATCCATTATGGGTGTAGTCCTTACTGTCATCATTTTATTTACTACTGATGAGAATCCTCCCAGTTATCTATTGTTTTCTTTATTTTGCAGATGTAGAAACTGAGGTTCAGACAGTTAGTGAAACAGTGCAATAATCAGTGTATCAATCTGGCATCGTGCTGCATGCCAGAAGAACCAAGGGCAGGCTGCCCCATGGATAAAAAATGTGGCCGGTATTGGCTCGTTTTAGGGCTCTCAAGGAGGGCTCTGCTGAAGTTGGATCTGATTTTTCCTTTGCCAAAACACATTTACATCAAAGCAAGGAGATTAACTCTATTCTTGCAGCCGCTCTAGGCACAATGAATTGGTACAAAGAGAGGAGGAAGAGAGGCTGAGAGGAAGCGGACACCCTTGCAAACTTTCAGCCTTTTAACCAGAACCGAAACTTCAGTCACTGGATACAGATCTTTGCATACATTTAGTAAAGTTCATTCTGTGAGCCATATCCAACCACATCCTTATTTGCTCTAGTGACCTCAAACCCAAGTCTTCTGGCTTCAGTACCCCCTAATCCTTCTCTTCCAAGTGCATGAGAACCTACTGCGACCAAGGTTGCTTTGAATGTCATAACATCGGCTGGTATAAAATCACTTTGAAAATTTAAGATAGAAGAGGGCATAGGATAATAAAATTTCAGGAATTAAAAAAAAATGCGAGGAGGATCACATCATTCTTGGATTGTGAAGTGGTAGGTCTTGTCATCTGTCCCCTAAAAGTTAAGCAAGTCTGCAATAAGTACAGAGACAAAAGCTGCATGGGAAGCTCCGTGGGAAGCCACAGAAACCTTGCAGTGAACCAACCCTAACTTCTCCCAAACCCCAAACACTCCACCACCAACACCAACACCATGCCTAGGTGGTGAGTGAAGGCTGCATCGCCAAGCACTGACTAATCATAAGATAATGGGTTGGACTTCTGTGCCTAATCCCCTTTGTTCTCATTCCATGAACATTTAGTCCCCAAAAGTGCAATGGTCACCTATTCCAGATGATTTCATTACCATTTAAGTCATACTATAGTGTGTTCAGGGTCCCTGTTCCTACTGACCAAATCTTTAAGGTACTCAGGCTGACTCAGCACCTGCAGTGAATAAAATTTCTGGAATATGATGCATTGGAGATGTAAGGAACTGAGAATGAAAACCACATTCCGGAGCTACAGAGATGGTAGACAGCTTACATTACATGGAATATCTCTGGCTTTGTTTCTGTTACAATGAATGTGTTAGCCTATAAATTAAAATGACCAAAGGAGAAGACTTTTTTCTCATCTTTTCACCCCGTCTTGAGTGTACTGGTGGGAATAATAAGATTAGTCAGGTCCTAAACGTCATAGTGAAAGATTTGCAACCTTATCCAACATTCTGATTATTCTCTTTATCCCACAAACTGAAGAGAGCCTGTGCCTCGTTATCTATCCAGTGGATGACAAGAAGACATAAATAAACTTTTCATTTCCATTCTTGTCAATATAATATTGGTAAATGTAAGTTTCACTCTGACCCAGGGAGTTAACAGTCAATACCTATGTTGTAATTTGTAGAAAAGAGTATGAAAATGCTTATCTTTGAAATTTAATGCTTAGTAAGAAGTGAACTATTTTTTAGTCCAAAAGTTATATGTGGACTACAATTCTTTTTTTAACTTGAAAAGTGTGTGATACACACAGGACTATACTTTTTAAAAGTTGGCCAGGCGTGGTGGCTCACACCTATAATCCCAGCACTTTGGGAGGCTGAAGTGTTTGGATCCCTTGAGGCCAGGAGTTGGAGAACAGCCTGGCCAACATAGTGAAACCCCATCTCTATTAAAAATACAAACAATAAGGCCAGATGTGGTGGCTCACGCCTGTAGTCCTAGCACTTTGGGAGGCTGAGACAGGCAGATCACTTGAGCCCAGGAGTTCGAGACCAGCCTGGGCCTCATGGGGAAACCCCATCTCAACGCACAAAAAAATACAAAAATGAGCCGGGCATGGTGGCGCACGCCTGTAGTCCCAGCTATTTGCGGGGCTGAGGCAGGAGGATTGCTTGAACCTGGGAGGTGGAGGCTGCAGTGAGGCAAGATCACACCACTGCACTGCAGCTTGGGTGACACAGTGAGACTCTGTCAAATAAATAAATAAATAAATGAATATACAAAAAATTAGCTGGGCATGGTGGCACGCACCTGTAGTCCCAACTGCCCAACTGCTTGGGAGCCTGAAGCACACGAATCACTTGAACCTAGGAGGCGGAGGTTGCAGTGAGCTGAGATCTCACCACTTTACTCCAGCCTGGGCGACAGAGTGAGACTCTGTGTTAAAAAAAAAAAAATCAAGTATACAGAGACAGAGAATAAAACAGTGGTTATCAGGGATGGGCAAGTGGGTGAGGAAATGGAGAGATGTGGGTCAGAGGATACATATTAGCAGATATGTAAAATGAACAAATCTAGAGATTTAATGCACAACGTAAGACCTATGGGCAACAAAATGGTATTGTATTTCATATCCATGCTCAGGGAATAAATTTTACCTGCTCTCGCAACAAAAACAAACACACAAAATAGATAACTGAGATGACAGATACGTTAATTTGCTTCACTATAGTAACCATTTTACTATTTATATGTGTCTTATAACCTAATGTTGTATACCTTAAATATATACAATAACATTTTTAAATGCATATGTATATTTAAAAAATAAGGCAGATACCCATGTAACCACCACCCTGTGACAAACCAACACTGCCCACTTGTATTCCCCAGCCAGACTGTATCAGCTTCCTTCCCCACCCAAAGCAATCATTCCCCTGCTTTACTCTACAGTTTTGTCTCCTATCTATGTATCCTTACAAATATTGCTTAGTCTTACTGATTTATGAGCTTTGTATAAATGGGATCATGCTGTATTTTCCTGTAACTTGCTTCTTTCTCCATTATGTTTGTGAAATTCATCCACGCTCACGTGCCTTGCTGCAGTCTCTTCATTTTCATGGTAATAATATTTTGTTGTATATTTCAATTTTTTACTCAACCCACTGCGTTAGACTTTTGCTTCTTTTCAGTTTGTAGCTACTTAATATAGCAAAAGAAAGCATGGAAAGATAAAATCAGAAAGTAGTGAATTTGGTTCCCCAAGTGCTAAGTGGGAAGTGGCTGCAGATGAAAGAAAAAAAATTCTGTGCACACATGTTTAAACATATGTTTTGCTTTTGAACCATGTTAATGTGTTACATATTCAAAAAACAAAAAAATTAACAGGAAATAAAAATAATTTTTAAAAACTAAAATTTTGTGTCAATAGAAACAAATGAACCTATCAATTTGTAATACTCAGAAGAAAACAATTCTCAAATCACGGTTAAACCAGTATTCTGACTATACATCCACCGTGGTATACAGTCACGCATCACTTAACAATGAGGATACGCTATAAGACATGCATCGTCACTCTAGTCTGTCATTGTGCAAACATCATGGAGTGAACTAACACAAACCTAGATGGTGTAGCCTACTACACACCTAGGCTATACGGTATAGCCTGTTACTCCACGGCTACAAAGTTGTGCAGCATGTGACTGTACTGAATACTGTAGGCAATTGTAACACAGTGGTATTTGTGTATCTCAGCATACCTAAACATGGAAAAGGTACAGTAAAGATACACTTTTTTTTTTTTTTTTGGAGATGGAGTCTCGCTGTGTTGCCCAGGTTGGAGTGCAGTGGCTCAATCTCATCTCACTGCAATCTCCACTTCCCAGGTTCAAGCAATTCTCCTGCCTCAGCCTCCCAAGTAGCTGGGACTACAGGCACACACCACCAAGCTCAGGTAATTTTTTGTATGTTAGTAGAGATGGGGTTTCACCATGTTGCCCAGACTGGTCTCAAACTCCTGAGCGCAGGCAATCTGCCCGCCTCAGCCTCCCAAAGTGCTAGGATTACAGGCGTGAGCCTCCACGCCTGGCCGCACTATTATAAGCTTATGGAACTACTGTGGCAGATGCAGTCCATCCTGGACCAAAATGTCCTTATGCAGCCCATGATTCCAATTCAAGTACAAAGAAAAAAAAACTGCAATGAAATATTGATTGGTGTTTGGTTGAGTGACATTGCACTGAATTTATAATTGAGTGGATTTGACTTCAAAATATTGTCTTCCTACATAAAACCACAGAGTGTTTATTTATGACGTTCAATGAAGTGTTATAGTTTTATCTGTATGAGAAGCACATACTTTGTTAAATTTATCCATGGCTATTTCACACTTTTGATGTTACTGTAAATGGTATCTTTTCTCTCTCATTTTCTATTTATTCCTGGCATATAGAAATGTAATGCATTTTTGTATATTATGTACCAACAAAGTTGCTAAATTTTCTTATTACTTTAAATAATTTATTTGTAGATTATTTAGGATTCCCTGTTCATAATCATATCATTTCTGAGTTTTATACCTTGTACTTTTCTTTTTCCTCAACTGCACTGACTAGAACCCCCAGTCTAGCGTTGAATGCAAGTAAATGATAGTGGGCATTCTTGTCTGGTTCCTGGTCTCTATGGGAATGCAATCAGTGTTTCACCATTAAGTATAATGCTTTCCATTACATTGTATATTTGTTTTAGGTTCCTTTTATCACATTAAAAAATTTTCTCTTTTTCTTTTTTTTTTTTTTTTTTTTTTGAGATGGTGTCTCACTTTTGTTGCCCAGGCTGGAGTGCAGTGGTGAGATCTTGGCACTGCAACCTCTGCCTCTGAGGTTCAAGCGATTCTCCTGCCTCAGCCTCCCGAGTAGCTGGGATTACAGGTGCCTACCACCATGCCTGGCTAATTTTTGTATTTTTAGTAGAGACGGGGTTTCACCATGTCAGCCAGACTGGTCTTAAACTCCTGACCTCAGGTGGTCTGCCCATCTCAGCCTCCTAAAGTGTTGAGATTACAGGTGTGAGCCACCGCACCCAGCCTCCCTCTGTTTATAACTTTTAAGAGCATTTGAAATCATGAATAGATATTGAATATTCTCTAGCAATCATTCTGCCATTTATTGATGCTCATTTCTTTTTAGATAATGTGCTAGATTGTTTATCGTTAATAAACCTTACATTTCTGTAAGTCAGATGTTACCGCGTTATACATCTACAATGTTTTTTGTACATTGCTGGATTTGGTGTACTAATTTGTTAGAGTGATTTATTTCATCTCTCTTCATAGTAAGATTGGTCTTTAATTTCCATTTCCCATATTTTTTCAAGTTTGGTTTTGGTATTGAGATGAGATCAAACTTGTTAAATGATGTGAGGAATGTTTTTCTCTTTTTCTATTTTCTGGAAGAGATTTTGCACAGTTGGAATTATTACCTTTTAAAATGTAGACCTCACTGGGAAAAGCATGTGGTGGCAGACATTTTTTAATGGGAATATTTTTTACTGTTGTTTTGTTTTGGAGACTGAGTCTTGCTCTGTTGCCCAGGCTGGAGTGCAGTGGTATGATCATAGCTCACCGCATAGCTAACAGGAGCCTTGAATTCCTGGGTTCAAGCTATGCTCTTGCTCCAGCCTCTCAAGTAGCTGGGATTACAGGTACATGCCACCACGCCCAGCTAACTTTTTTATTTTTTGTAGAGATGGAGTCTTGCTGAGATGCCCAGGCTTGTCTTGAACTCCTGGCCTTAAGCGATCATCCTGCCTTGGCATCCCAAAGTGCTGAGATTATCAGCACGAGCCACTGTGCCTGGCCTGGAAGTTTTTTTTTTTTTTTTTACTATTAATTCAATGTCACTAAAGGTTACAAAACCATTTTCTTTATTTTTATGTCACTTTTAGTCAGGTATTTTTCTAAGATCTATACATTTCACTTAAATATGTTGGCATATACTCCTTTTATATATCCTTTATATAAATCATAATATCCTTTTCCATATTTTTAATGACTGCAACATTATAATTATGCACTCCCTTTCACATCTAATACTGTATGTATAGTTGTGAATTCTCTCTTTTATTCTTGACCAGAGTTATCACGGGCTGTTTCAAAGACTCACTTTTTAGCTTTGTTGTATTCATCAATTTTAAATTTAATTTTATCTTATTACTTTCTGGATTTATGTTTATTATTTTGTTCTTTATACTTTATTTTGCTGCTCTAAGTCCTAATGTATGTTTATCACATTACTTTTCATTCTTTGATTTGTATTATGAGTGTTCAAGGTCATACATTTTGTCATTCTGCTTTAGCTGCATCCTATACAAATTTATAACAGCATTTTCATTGCTTACTTTTAAATATAGTCTGATTTGTATTAATATTTATTTTACCAAAGTATTATTTATGGGTGTGCTTTTAAATTGTCAAAATATGAGGATTTTCTTTTGCAAATGATTACTGATTTGTTTTCATTGTAATAAGATATTGGGAGGGACTTAACTGATTTCGGTCCTTTGAAATTTGTTAAGACATTAAATTTAAAGTCCAATATATGGCTGATTTTTGTAAATGTTCTATGTGTGTTTAAAAAG
Source organism: Macaca nemestrina (assembly GCF_043159975.1). NCBI lineage: Eukaryota > Metazoa > Chordata > Mammalia > Primates > Cercopithecidae > Macaca > Macaca nemestrina. The sequence continues at coordinate 6,637,935 of NC_092125.1, read as the reverse complement.
AATATATATTCAGCATTGTGGGGTACCATATGTATATATTTATATTAGTTCCAGCTTCTTAATGTGTTATTTAAATATTCTATATGCGTGCTGATTTTTGGTCTGCTTGTTTTATAAATTAATGATAGTAATGTGTTAAAAATTCTCCACCCTGATAGCGGGTTTTCATATTTCTTCTTGTAGTTTTATTTATATTCTGCTATATATATTTTCAGGTCATATTATTAGTAAATACAATTTAAAATTATTATTTTACCCTGGCTATCTTTACTCAAAATGATCCTTTTCTGCCTTCAGATTTTTTTTCCCTTGAAGTCCTATTTTATCTTTTATCAAAATGTTAAGACTTGGGGATACAGATGTGGATCCTTGTGGAATTTATAGTCTGTCACATAAGGTGCCAAATATTAGGGCACTCAATCCTCTTTGCAGTAAATATAGAAATCTTCCTCCTCAAAGAATATAAAGAACTGAACAAAAATTAGCTACTCACATACCAATTTTTTACAACTATCTTTTTTTTTCTTTACTCTCTTATGTCTGAGGTCCACTGGGAATTTCTCTACATTCCTAATGTTCAAATAGACTTGTACTGAACACGTTTTATTTTTTATTTAGTCTGCCAAACAACCTCTTCCTCTAAGAACTGCTCCTGCTTACATTAATGTGGCCACTGCAGCTGCTGCTGCCTTTCTTCTAAATGACTCTGCCATATGGAAGAATTGTTTTGATCACTCATGGTCATTGGACCCTGGCATGTTCAATCAATCAGGGTCTTTTACCTGGAACAGAAAGAAAAAAGCCAGTTTTCATAGAGCACCTGGGTTATAAGATGTAAAACTAGAATCTGATGGTGGCCATCTGCCCCATGGGTTCCTGAGAATTAGAAGAAGTCAGAATATGGAAAGAAAAAAAGAATGAAGGAGACGAACACGTAGGCAGAGAGAAAGGAGACAGAGAGCCGGTTTTATTCTCTGCTTCCTGAGGTCCACTCACTTTTGTCTTCGTAGGCCCTTTAACATTATTTTTTTCCATTCTGCTTACATAGCTGATATGCTTCTGTCACTTGAAACTTGTGGTGCTTGTTAATGCTGTTCTTCATGGAGTCCAGCTTTCTACCTGTTGGCCACATGAAATGATTGCACGTGCTGCTGTAGCCCCTTTTTGGTTGAGTGGCAGCATGTGACTGGCCCTAGACAATGCGTTGCAGTGAGTTTCTGAGGTTGCAGGTGTCACTTCCAGAACAGAGCATTTTTTTGCCATCTCAAGGCCACCTGGATCTTTTTTCCTCCACCATGCACACAGGCAGCACTGGCAATGGTGGCTGCTTTCAGTCTGACTCCCAACAGGAGAGATCAAGGAGTGAAGGAGATGATAGGGGACTCAAGAGGGGTAAGTAACATGAACAAGAACTAAACCCTTATTGAAATAAGCCACTGTGATTTGGAAGTAGTTTGCTAGTATAGCATAAACTAACTTGTTGTGATGGACATACAACCCGAACAGCTTTAGTGAATAAAGCCAGCGAACAAATGAAATAAAGACATTAGTCTGAGGCCATTTGCAGCCCTATTTGAAAGCTTGAGACTGGCCTATGTATCAGGGTAAGATTGTGTGTTTCTGCCAATAACCACGAGGAACTCACTTTGGCAACAATTTTGGCTTCGTCTTAAATAAATAAAATCATACCTTTTAGAGAAAGGTGACTGTAAATGTGATTTAAACATTTTTAAAATTTGACTCCAGTTTGTCATAACAATGAGACAATGAAGTCTGCAAGAAGAGATCAAATTGAATAGCTTAGCCAGCAAATCTCTGTGTCAGGGAAAGAAGATCTGTGGATGTGGCATTGTGATGTAATAAAAAACAAGTAATTGGTTTTTGTTCCTGGTTCCTGACATAGAGCTCCTAAAACCCTTCTGGAAGACACTCATCAAGTATCTTCCACATGCTAATGAGTCAGCTATAGTTGGGGCCCCAGGTCGCTTCGGGATGGGAGCTGGTGGCCAGAAACACCAGGTGTGACTAGAAGGTTGGAACTTCCAGCCCCGCTCCCCACCTGTGGAGAGGAAAGAGGAGCCACAGATTGAGTTCGTCACCAAAAACCAATGATTTAGTCAATCTTGCTACATGATGAAACCTCCATAGAAACCTCTAAACTACAGGGTTCAGTGACTAGAAACCTCTAAACTACAGGGTTCAGTTGGTGAATACACTGAAGTACTGGGAAGGTGGTGTGCCCCAAAGGGCACAGAAGCTCCATGACCTACCCCCCATGCCTTGCCCTATGCATCTCTTTCATTTGGATGTTGTCCCATTGTATCCTTTCTAATAAACAGGTAGTTGTGTCAGAAGTGCTGTGGGTAGAAGCAGCTCAGATGACCACAAGCCCTCAGACTTTACCAGTTTCCCCACATCCTGGCTACTGGCTCTGAATTCCCAGGATGTATTATAAGCGAAATCCCGCTTATAATATAAAGGTGCCCACATGCCCACCTTTTCTTTGGTAGGAAGAAAAGAAATACAGATGAGGTGTGACACTGGGGGCACACCAATAATTAGAAGCAGGGAAGATGGAAGGAGTGTGCGCGCATACACACACACACACACACATACACGGAATAAGCCATATAGATAAACTATGCAGACACACATTTTATTATTTGGGAGAATGTATCAAAGCTTCTGGAACCTCAGATTCACAAAATCCATAGACTTATGTAATACTGGAGGTATTAGCTTGGACAAAAAAAAAAAACAAAATAGAAGCCTAGAGAAGAGAGGATGGCAGTTTGAACCAGGGTGATACTAAGGAAGTTGAAGCTGGCTCTAAAGTTCTGGCTAGAATTTGAAGATACATCCAAAGGAGTTGCAAATGGGTTACATGCGAGTTGTTAGAGAAAGAAGAGAACGTTAGAGAATGAATGCAGGGATTTGGGCCTGAGCAACTGAGTGGAGGTGGCACATCTTAATTCACACAGCTCATCTGTGACATAATCAGAGACAGGATAGGACCCATGTCTCTTGACTGCCATGTTTGTAGTCTTGCTGCTTCAGCCTGGAGGGAATAGAAAGGAAACTAATAGCAGTGTTTATGTATGAGGAACTTTTTGTAAATATTTTCATGAGATTTCTTATGTTTATTTTTATCTTCATAATATTTTCTAGACTAACGATGGCATGATTTCATTCTATTTTCTTTTTGAGATGGAGTTCCCCTCTAGTTACCCAGGCTGAATGCAACGGCGTGATCTCAGCTCACCACAACCTCCGCCTCATGGGTTCAAGCGATTCTCCTGCCTCAGCCTCCCGAGTAGCTGGGATTACAGGCATGTGCCACCACGCCTGGCTAATTTTCTTTGTATTTTTAGTAGAAATGGGGTTTCACCACGTTGGTCAGACTGGTCTTGAACTCCTGACCTCAGGTGATCTGCCCGCCTCGGCCCCCAAAAGTGCTGGGATTACAGGTGTGAGCGACCATGCCCAGCCTATTTTAATTTCTAATATATCTCCCCAGCTACAAATTACTCCTAGGCTTATTTCTATAACAGAACTTGCACAGATATCAGAATAGTCTGTGGCTATTACGCTATCAATGATAACATCTGCTGAGATTTTGTGCTATTCCTGAGACCTATGAGGCTTGAAACAGGGAAAGAAAGGATTGAAAGGTGCCAAGAAAGCAAAGTTCTAATGTCAAAGACTAGAGGGGTAACAAGGCAGGGGCAAGTGGAAGGGAGACAAAAGGATACTATTCATAGTCAGGTTTGGTATGATTCATGTCCCTGACTCGGATTCTAGTCATTAGCTTCTAGGAAAGGATAATCATTAAGAATTATATGATACATATCTCCGCCAATTGATGCCATTCCATCTCAAAGTTTCAAAGCATTTAGTGGAAATTCAAGGTTTTTGATCTGAGCGACTGAAAGAATAAAGTTGCCATTTAGTCTTTGGGGGAGAATGTAGAAAAAGCAGATTTTGGAGGGAAAAACTAGTAGTTTAATTTTGAATATATTACATTTAAGATGCACATGAAGTTGTATTAATGGCCAAAACTGGAATTACTTTCACACCAACCTGATAAATTAGAGAGTAAAGTGAAGTAGGGGATTGGATATAGAAATCTGGAGTTCAAGAACAAATACGGGTTCACAATAGGGATCAAAGAGTCATCTGCATAAAAGTGTGATTTTTAAGCCAGGAAGCTGCCTGAGATCACCGAGGGAGTGGACATAAATAGAAAAGAGGTGTGACATTAGGGGCACACCATAATTAGAAGCAGGGAATATTGAGATGTACACACACATACACATACCAAAAAAGCCATGCAGATAAGAGGAGAATTAGTAGAGAGTGATATTTCAGGAGCCAGGTGAAGAGAGTGTGTAAGGAAGGGGTATGTGGTCAACTATGTCATGTGGCCAAACAGATAAAATAATATGAGGACTATGAATTGACCATTGGGTTTGGCAACATTAAGATCATTGTTGGCCTTGACAAAAGATGTTTCAGCAAACTACTCCAAATGAAAGAAAGCTTAATTAGAGTGTGTTTAAGAAAAGAAAGAAACAAAGAAGAGTTTCCAGTTTCAGGTAGAAGAACATGAAAGACCTTTGTTCCCATGGTAACAAAAAGAAAAACATGAAAAATAATAATCATATTTTCCTGTGGGCCTAGCAAAGAGCTTTTGAGACAAGAAAGCCCTGATGAATTGAATTCCAAAGAGAAACTGACATTCACAGAAAGTCAGTGAGCCTGGTGGCTTTCATACCTGGTCTGGACAAAGAGAAGAGCAGGTCTACCACAAACGGAGACACTTGGCAGAGCAAGAAGAAGTCAGCCAAACCTTACATTGCAGAGTAGGCGGGTGGGACAGACTGGAATATGGAGGAGACTAAAAATACAAAACAAAACCACTGAGCATGGCAGCACTCACCTGTGGTCGGGGCTACCGGGACAAGAGGATCTCTTGAGCCCAGGTTTTCAAAGCTACGCTGAGCCATTATTGTGCCACTGCATTCTAGCCTGGGCAACAGAGTGGTGCCTTACCTCTAAAAAAAAAAAAAAAAAAAAAAAAAAAAAAAAAAAAAAAAAAAAAAAATTTTAAAGGAAATATAACTGCCTAACTTTTCAATCTCTAGCTTCGTTCCCCAATTGCACCACAAGTTTTGCAGGGAAAGCATCAGTGCAAGAGGCCCTGCAGAGCAGAGAGAAGCCACGTGGTGCAGGGCATCCTCAGGCTGTTCAGATTCCAGAACCTTGTTGGGGCCGAATCCAAAGGTGAATAAAAGATACCTGAAGTTGTTGCTCAATCCTCTCAAAGCAACTCTAGGAGGAATCTTAAATGACCAGCCTTCAACTTAAATCCCAGAAAGAAGAAAGGTCTAGAATTCACTAGGAAATAAATAAAATGAAAAACAAAGAACTAGATGGTAGAGTTAAAGCTCACCATATCAACAGAACATTAAATGTGAATACACTAAATAATATATTTAAAAGGTAGCATTTGTTGGAATGGATTGAAGAAAAATAAACCCCAACTACATGCTGTTTACAGAAGATTCACTTTATATTTAAAAACACAGGCACCTAAAAATAAAAGGATGTGAAAAGATATATCTTATAATATCTAATCATAAGAAAATTGTTGTGATCATATTAATACCAGATAGTATTACCAGAGGTAAAGAAAGATATTTCATAATCATAAAAATGTCAATTTATCAGGATGACATAATATGAAACACGTATGTCCCAAAGAACAGAGCTTCAAATTACAAGCAAAAATGGACATAACTGAAAATAGACAAAACCAGAATTACAGTGGGGGACTTTAACATTTATCTCTCAAAATAAGCAGGAAAAACGAGGAGATAAACATGGGAACAACAATGACAACAAAAAAACAGCAAAGATACAGCAGATTTGAACACTACCACTGACAAATGTTAACCAACTGATATTTATAAAATACATGCAACAACAGCAGAATACACTTCATTTTCAAGTGCACATGGAACGCTCACCAATAGAAACTATATTCTGAGTCGTTAAAACAGGTCTCAATAAATTTCAAACAACTGAAATCTTTGAAACTATGTACTCAGGCGGGGCATGGTGGTTCACGCCTGTAATCCTAGTACTTTGGGAGGCCGAGGCAGGCAGACCACCTGAGATCGGGAGTTCAAGACCAGCCTGACCAAAATGGGAAATGCTGTATCTATCAAAAATACAAAAATTAGCCAGGTGTGGTGGCACGCACCTGTAATCCCAGCCACTCATGAGTCTGAGGCAGGAGAATAGCTTGAACTCGGGAGGCGGAGGCGGAGGCAGAGGCTGTGGTGAGCCGAAATTGCACCACTGCATTCTAGCCTGAGCAACAAAAGCGAAACTCCATCTCAAAAAAAAAAAAAAAAAAAAGGTATGTACTCAGACCAAAAGAGAATTAAATTAGAAACCAATAACCAAAAGACATCTGGGAAATATTTAAATACTTGGAAATTAAGAACACACTTCTAAATTATTGATGGGTCAAAGAAGAAATAACAAGGGATTTAAGAACTATTTTTAAATGAACGATAATAAAACCAAACATTAAATTTTGTGAGATGAAGCTAAAGCAGTTCTTAGAAACTTAGAACTATAAATGTTTACCTCAGGAAAGAAGAAGGATTCAAAATCAATGATCTAAGCTTTCATGTTAAGAAGCTAAAAAGAAACCACAAATTTAACTCCAAGTAGAAGAAAAGAAATAATAAAATAAGAGTGGAAATCAGTGAAACAGAAAACAGATAAGCAACAGAGGAAAACAACAAATGCGGGAAGTTGTTTCTTTGAAAAGATTAATGCAATTGAGAAACCTCTGGCATGACTGATCAAGAAAAAGCACGTATGCATAGATATCAGGAAAAATGATCAATATCAGGAATGAAAGAGAGGACATCACTATAGACCTCATGAACACTGCTCTCACTCTTACATCAAGAATAGCTGGATAAACAACATAATCACATTTTTTTGAGCCCATCAGAGAGCTGTGATAACAGTAAAGTAGCCTGAAATCTCAGAACAAAAGAGTCTCCTGTCTTCATGGATACAAGGAGTGAGCTGGCTTATCTGTGTGGGAGGAAGAGCCAGGGGAACCATGCAAGTGAAAAAGGAGCTAGCATTTTAAACAAATGGCTAAAGAGGAAGTGTGGGCTAGCGCAAGAATATGGAACCTTTGGGGTCACAGACGTAAAAAGAGTTCCCACCCATTCCCAGGTTTGTCTTCTCTGGTGCCCACGAAAAAGCTTGGAGCAGAACTCGATGTTATCAAAACAACCCTTAAGGCGTGAAAATAGTTGGAGGACTTTATCGGATTCCAAATTTACACTAAAACTAATCAAGAAAGTGTGTCATTGACAATAGGATTGCCAAATAGATCCTTAGAACAAAACAAAGGATCCACGGAAGACTGATTCTTTTTCTGGCAAAGGCAACAAAGCAATTCAGTGGAGAAAGGAAAACATTTTTAATACATTGTGCTGGAACAATTGGTTATCCATATGAGGGAAAAACGAACCTTGACCCCTACCTCATATTACATACAATCTCACTCAGATAATTTTAGCTGGATTATAGGCCCAAATATAAAAGCTAAACTACATAGCCTCTAGAAAAAAAAAATAAGAGGATATGTCTTTACAACACATGGGAAAGTAAATATTTCTTAGATAAGGGATAAAAATCACTAACCATAAAAAAAGTCTGATAAATTGCTGTATATTAAAATGTAAAACGTATGCTCATTAAAAGGCACCATTGAGCAAATAAGTACTGAAACTAGAGTCAGGGATACTTGCAAGACGTATCTGGCAAAGGACTTATATTCAGGGTGTGTGTGTGTGTGTGTGTGTGTGTGTGTGTGTGTAAAAGAATCTCTTATCTGATATTCTAACATGTTCCCCAGGATTCCAACCCACAGGTATAGATGCCTTCTATGGGCATATATGAGTGTGGTAGACTCAAGGGGAGGAAATTATACATCTGAATACGATGCATGTCACTCCTATGGTTATGTTACAGTATATGGCAAAGGTTAAAAGATTTTGCAGATTTAATTAAAGCCAAAAATCAGTTGACTTTAATCAAAAGGAAGATTGCCTTGAGTGGTAAGCTTCTTAAAAGAGATTCAAAACAGGAGAGATCCTCTCTCTTCTGCTGGCCTTGAAGATGCAAGCTGTCATGTCATAACTATCTGTAGAAAGGGTTGGCCTCTGGGAGCTGAGGTTCTCAGTCCTACAACCACAAGGAACTGAATTCTGCCAGCAGCCTGAATGAACTGGGAAGAGGACACTGAGCTCCAGGTGCAAAACCAGTCCCTGCCATCACCTTTATTGCAGCCCTGTGGAACTCTCAGCAGAGGACCCAGCTCAGCCATCAGGCTCAGGCTCCAGATGCACAGAAACTGAGATAATAAATACTCCTTGTGGGCCAGGCACAGTGGATCATGCCTGTAACCCCAGCACTTTGGGAAGCAGAGGTAGGCGCATCACTTGAAGCCAGCCTGCCCAACATGGTGAAACCCCATTTCTATTAAAAATACAAAAATTAGTCGGGTGTGGTGGCATATGCCTGTACTTCTAGCTACTCTGGAGTCTGAGGCAGGAGAATCACTTGAACCTTGCAGGCAGAGGTTGCAGTGAGCTGAGATCATGCTACTCTACTCCAGCCTGGGTGACAGAGTGAGACTGTCTCAAAAAAATAAAAATTAATAAAAATGAATGCACCTTGTGGCCAGGCACGGTGGCTCATGCCTGTAATCCCAGCACTTTGGGAGGCTGAACCGGGAGGATCACGAGGTCAAGAGATCGAGACCATCCTGGCTAACACAGTGAAACCCCATGTCTACTTAAAAAAAAAATGCAAAAAATTAGCTGGGCCTTGTGGCGGCCACCTGTAGTCCCAGCTACTCAGGAGGCTGAGGCAGGAGAATGGCGTGAACCCAGGAGGCGAAGCTTGCAGTGAGCCAAGATCACGCCACTGCATTCCAGCCTGGGTGACAGAGCGAGACTCCGTCTCAAAAAAAAAAAAAAAAAAAAAAAAAAAAAAGAATGCACCTTGTTTAAGCTGCTAAGATCTTGGTAATGTGTTATACATCAATTGTCATATCAATTACCTTATAATTCAATAATAAGACAAACAACTTGATATTTTTTAATCAGCAAACGGTTTAAAGATATTTCACAAGGGAAACATACAAGTGGCCAGTAAGCCCATGAGAAGATTCTCGATATATTTAGGCATCAGGTAGATGCAGATTAACACAACAACTGGATATTATTTCATGCCCACACAACACCAAATTTGTTAAAAAAAAAAAAAAAAGGACATTAATTGCGAATGTATATATTTCTGATGGGCATGTAAAATGGTATGACCACTTTGGAAAATGAGTTGGCGTTTCTTTTTAATTTTAGAGATGGGGGTCTCGCTATGTTGACCAGGCTTCTCCTGAGCCCCTGGCCTCAAGCCATCCTCCCACCTATGCCTCCCAAAGTGCTGGGATTACAGGTGTGAGCCACCATACCCAGCTGGCAGTTTCTGATAGAGTTAAACATATACCTCTGATGAGGCAATTCCACTCCTAGATATATTTATCATGGAGAAATGAAAAACGTATGTCCACAAAAGGAGCTATACACAAATGTTCAAAGAAGCTTTATTCACAATAGTGAAAAACTGGAAAGAAACCAAAATGTTCATCAATAGCAGAATGAGATAATGAGATAATACTTGGCAATAAAATTGTTACATACTACAGATGCATGCAGCAATGTGGACGAATCTCAAACACACTGTGTTGGGCAAAGATGCCAGACACAACAGAACCCATACTGTGTAATTTCTTATATATAAAATTCAACAATAGGTGGAACAAATCTACAGTGATGGAAATTGGAAGCTTGGTTGCCTCTAGCAGAGAAGAAATTAAATGCAGAGGAACATAAGAACATTTTTGGAGGATGATGAAAATGTTCTGTATATTGACTGGGCTATACTGCTAGATACATCAGACAAAACATTTGTCTTTATGTTAAATGCCTTTTAAAAATATTTAAGAAGGAAGCATTAGGCAATAAGGAATTAGAGTCAATGAGTATCAATCGCTGAAGTGTCAAGGAGAAAGAAAGTGAGGAAGCAGCTAGAATATGACAGGGGGCCTAGTGAGGATTGTTTAAAGCTTCCACATGTAGCAGCATATTTGTATACTGAGGTAATGCCCAGGTACAGAGGAGAAAATCAATGGTGCAGGAGAAAGAGGGAAGATTAGTTGGAATGATGTCTTTGAAGAGGTGAAAAAGAAGGGATCTAGTGCCCAGAAGGAAGGGTTGGTTTTAGACAGAAACACAATTCATCCAAAGTAACAGGAGAAGAGGAAGGGATTATAGTACAGATGCTGGCTCGGTGTGAGAGACAGTAGGTGGGGCCCGGGGTGCTGGTTTTGGAGTCCATGGTCCAATGTTCCTACAATCAACATTTACTAGATAGAAAAAATAACTCCTGCTTTCTTCACAAGATTGTAATGAGGATTTAATGAGACTAAATGTTTGAAATGAGGGAGCCTAAAAAAATAAATCTTGCTACAAACACTGTAATTAATATAAAGAGACTGTGATTGTTAATACTGAGTGTCAACTTGATTGGATTGACGGATGCAAAGTCATTCCTGGATGTGTCTGCGAGAGTGTTGTCAAAGGAGATTAACATTTGAGTCAGTGGACTGGGAGAGGTAGACCCACCCTCAATCTGGATGAGCACCATCTAATCAGCAGAAGTGCAACTCGAATACAGCAGGCAGAAGAACATGGAAGGACTAGGCTGGCTAACTCTTCTGGCCTCCATCTTTCTCTCACACTGGATGCTTCCTGCCCTCAAACATCAGAGTCCAAGTTCTTCAGCTTTTGGACTCCTGGACTTACACGAATGGTTTGCCAGGGGCTCTCAGGCCTTTGGCCCCACACTGTAGGTACACTGTCAGCTTCCCTACTTTTGAAGTTTTGGGACTCGGACTGGTTCCTCGGCTTGCAGACAGCTTATTGTGGGACTTCACCTTGTGATCAGGTGAGTCAACACTCCTTCATAAACTCCCTTTCATATATACATCTATTCTATTAATTCTGTCCCTCTAGAGAACCCAGACTAATACAGAGACTTCCCCTGGGGCGAACCGGACGGGCTTATGAAGTTATGGGCTCTGCATCTTGATCTGTTTATGGACAGGGGATCCCTCTGGTGTGCCAGAGGTTGGAATAGGTAACCTCTAAGATTCCTTATGGCACAAAGAGAACAAGAGCAAGGTCCAAATGGCAAAAGACTGAGAGGGTGGTGGGGCCACTATCCTTCCTGCAAGGCATCAATTCAGGTAGTCCTGTATGTTAAGATTTCAGAGTGAGCATAGTCATGGAATGATCTGGGCTTGGAATCATGGTTCTGTCACTCACAACATGTGTGACTTTGAAGGAAATTTTGTTTCCTCAATGATAGCATAAATAAATAATATATGTGCATATATAAATGAATATATAAGATAAATAGACCTCCTAGCATTGTAGTAGGGATTAGATGGTGTAAGGTTTACCAAACCTCTAGATTACAGTATGGCTCATGGAGATGTCAGCCCAGTTCCTTTCAGTGGCTGATGGCGGCAAGTTAATTTTTCTAAAAGGAGAGGATGTGGTAGCACCTGAGGGAAGAGGAGCTGAGCTGATATTGAGGCAAAAGAAAGATTAGCAACTCTCAACACTCCCTTTTCACTTATCAGCTCCTTGTGATAAACTGTACAATACAGCTGATTGTTCAGCAAAATTTCAACACTAATGGATAAATAATCATGAGCATTTACAATCTCCATCCTCAGATGTTCCTCCCCATCCACAGCCACAAATTCAGAAATTGAACTCCACTGAAGCTGTTGAAAGTCTTAGCTTAAAACTAACTTGTCAAAAATGTGCTCTTCTACCTGAGGAGGAAACAAATTCTGAATATGACCTTGGTTATAAATATCTTGCAACAATTTTTATTTCTTAAAAGCAGCTATATAAATACGTGTCTGAAAATAAGTTTAACCTTCCTGGGTAAGGAAAAAAGAGAGAAGCAAAATTAACCAACATACAAATGTAAGTAGGTATATTAAGGGTGAGTTGAGGAAAGTGTAGGTAAATAGGAGAAATATATTATCTATAATTCTGTTACTAAGCCAGGTTCCTATTGGCTGTAGCACTGCACTTACCCAGGGGTCTACAAATATTTCCTGCAAAGAGCCAGGTAGTAAATATTTTAGATTTTGTGAAAATAAAAGCCGGGGTGCAACTGTTAAACTGTGCTTTGTAGCATGAAAGCAGATATAGATAATAGAGAATGAATGGGTAGAGCTATGTTCCAATAAAACTTGATTTACAAAGACAAGTGGCAAGTCATTGTTTGCCAACCCATGGTCTAAGCTTCATGGATAGATACCAAGGTCAGGGATTGTTTTTGCAAGGTGAAACTCAGCAGATAGATAAAAAAGGTGAGGGAAATCAGCATTTATTAAGAGCTGGTTATGTACCTGGAACTTTCATATCCACAATCACCCCAAACTGACATAACCATTCTAAAAATGGTTATATATGACCTCTGATTTCCACCAATGAGGAAATCAGTCAAACCGCTTCTTCAAAGCACCTTGATATTAGTGGCAGTGGCTTTTAAACACGAATCACTTTCTAAAGCCTATGTTATTTCCATCACTCTAAAATGGGGAAATCCACAAGAACAATTTTTAAAAGTTAGAATGGTAGTGAAACAGCAAAGAAAATAGAAAATGGGAATAACTCAAATCCCCACTGACAATAGTATTTTATAATGATATTGGCTTGGAAAAAAAAAATCACATGAAGCAGGGTTGCTCGGTTAGCTGGGCAACAGATACCAAAGTAACCCACTAAAGAATACAGTATACAAATACCTCCTGGCAGAGCCACCATTGATTTTTGCCAATGGAAGGTAAGGATGGATAATTCTGGACAAGTCAATAGGTCCAGAGGCCCAGAGGATGACGTGTGTTTCCACGTTCCCTCACAGACACCTCTGCTCGGTCAAGAACAACATCTTCTTGTGTTCAAGATCCTGGTGCTTGCCTTCCACCTCCTGCTCCCTCTATGAAAAGAAACCACTGTCTGCTACCCACCATGTTTAATTCATGTTTTCAGTGGCCACCAGCTACCTTTCATGACATCTTCCTCCTCTGAGACAACCCTGTGGAATTTAGTGCCAGCTCTCTAAGTCACTGCCCCCAGCAGGATCAGAAATGACAAACTGATCAGTCAGTGATGAATGTTGATGCATACCCAAATTTGCTCTAAGGTCTATGTGGTACCTCAACAGTACCATTATTTTAAGTTACATTTGTCAAATTGTAGATCTTAACAACCACATAACAAATATATGTCACTCTACCTAGAAAGGTAAATTCACAATGCCAACTTCCTTCAGACTTTAGAGGAAATGAGTGGGAGGGATAGGGAGAGGGTGGATTAAAAATAAATAGCTCTTGACACCCTTCAACCCAGTTTCTCCAGAGAAGCATGGTTAAGGAATGGGAACAGCCAGAGCTCTAGGAGCTGGAGATGTGGGGGAGACACCGCAGCATCTTCCCGAGTTTGAAATTGACACCTGATTTAGCCCAGCTCTAGCAAAGGCCCCTCCCTCTGAGTTCATCCATAGAAAGCGAGGACCTGTACCAACGCAAATGGTCCCTTCCAGGCTTCACATTTTCTGATGCTGCCTAAGGATGGATGGGCCACAATCCTTGACGTTGCTTTGCCCCAGAACTCCCACTGGCACGTAGAAGATATTTCAGCGCGCTGGCAGAGTGGTGCAGACAAGACGACACCTTCCTTTATTGCTTGTTCCTCAACTTCCCTTCATGCCCTGACGCAAGGCTGTCCTGGCTGGAACTTTCCTTCGGGTTTGGAGGTCTCAGCTAGGAAGTGGGTTTGGCACAAGAAGAACACAGCACAGGGCAGGGGACAACATAAAATCCAGACATTGCACTTGGGGAAATGTCCATCCCCTCTGGGAATTTCTTTCTGGCTAGCCTTTCTCCTCAGTCCCTGACTAGGTGCTGGGCTGCTGGCCCTTCTCCCTCCTGCAACCCATCTCATATTCCTCTCTCTTAGAGCATTATTGGATTTATCAGAGCCATTCTCAGTGGTCCTGAATCTGTCTGTAAGTATTTAGAGCCAGGCATCCATAACTGACCCCATATACATGAGCCTACCACCAACTCCTGTCCACTAAGTAAAGGCCAAAGTTGGAATAAAACTGTCAGTCATCACATACAATTCCCATAGTGTAATATGAAATATAATCATGGTTAATGAAGGATTAGTCTGACCTCAAGTTACCTGCCCCTCATAAAAATGGAAGCCTAATGAGTTCAGACTTCAATTCATGATGAAGTACTCTCACATATGATAAATGGAATGCCTAGTAAGCGAAAAGATCTATAATGAAGGGTGAGGGTGGAGAAATGTTCTCTAAAATAATTGGCTTGACCCCACTGTGGTTCCAAACAGTTGGGAATATACCCATAGACTTCATGGTGAGAAGCAATTTGTCAAGGATTGAAGTTCACTACTTAGAATGATTAATGTATGACCCACTTAGAGGAAGACAATCTTCCTCCAGTTCTTGACTTTATTTGTACTTCTAATCAAGTGTCCCACATGGGGGAGTGTTACCAGGATTAGGCAATAAAGAGGTCTTAGTTCCATGATGTTCAGAATAAGTGACCTTGATTTCTACATCTAAGAAAAAGAAATCTCTTTTTGGTACAAAATGTAATCTAGGTTTCCAGGACCTTAATTACCAGATTCAAAAACTGGTACATCCCCTACACTACCAACATTGTAGTGTCTGAGAGCATAACTCGGATTTTTCCACAAGGAGTGATATCGTTAGTGAGCAGGAAGGCATAAGGATATTAAGGGCTCCAGGGTAGTGATATATGCAAAGTTTTCCCAAGATTTATGGCACTCACTATATTCCACATGACTAGGGATCACTTGTCTATAAATCTGGTGAAGAAATTTCTTTCTCTGTTGACAAATACATCCCTTGAGGAATGGGCCACAGGAAAGCAATGTTAGCACCCATCAATTGTCCTGCCAATCTTGGCATCTGGGGCCCCAGAAATAATTAATTCCACCTTGAGAGAACATAGCATCAATAAAGGCTAAAATTAATCAAAATGTGACCGGAGTTTCAATCAGGGCACACAGGGCTTGACAAGAGGGATGTCAATGTTATTGTAAGTCACATCAAACCTGTCAGCAAATTAGATCAGAATCCAGAGAAATGGACTCCTATCAGAGAAGCCAGAACTCAGGGAGGACCCCTGAGGTAGACAAAGCTCAGAATGGTCAGTCTACCCTCACCTTTGCCAAGACTTTTTAGTGAGAAAAAATAAAAATCAAACTTTTGATTGCATGGAACTAGTTTTTTAAAATTCTTTACAAATATGCTATAACCTTTCAAGAGATCTTTGAGGTCCCAAGCCCATCATACCCCAAGAGAGAAACAGTAGACATTATAAATCTATATAACAATATCTGATTTGAGAGAAGAGACTACAGGATCTCATTTGCCCTTGAAGCTCAGTCCACCCCCCGACCCACCCACCACCCCTGCCCACCACACACACACACACACACACACACACACACACACACACACACACAGAGGATGTGCTTAATGCATGATTGTGAAATAAATTAAGTGGTGCAAGGACTTCATAAATCATGGAAAGTCTCCTCAAACAGAACATTTTGTCAGGTTCTAAAGACGAGCTATCAGCTCATTAGAAAAGCATACCACTGGAAAAGGTGAAAAGTAACAAGTTTGAGAGTTAAATCTCCTGGTTAAAATAAGGATAAGGACAGTTAACAAATGTGGGGACACAGACACAGTACAGTCTTAACAACCAGATTGTTTCCATTCTCAACATGAGACTGGGATGATTTTGCTACTTCTTTTCCTGCTCTCAGGTGTGGCCGCCAGGAAAAACCACCTCACAGTCCTGCATTGACCAAGCTAGGGTTTACTCTGTGAGATCCACCTGGAAGCCACGCCCCCATCGCTGCTCCCAGCCAATGGCTGCGTGCGCCAGGAACAGCCGCTCAGAAGAAGGAACAGGCTTCTCCAGAGACTGCCTTTGGCTTGACTACTTCCGGAAGCCTTTGCGGAACTTCCTGGCCACGTTAGGCTACTTACTGACACCAACCTTTTCCGCATTCTCTTTCTTTCATTTGGGATCAGACCACTATCACCGTTCCGACAACTCTCCCAACCTCTCTGTCTCCTTTTATCCTTCCCCACAGGAATTGCCCCTAATAAAATCCATGCATGTTTAATTCCATTTTGGCATCTGGACTCACATGTCAGGATGCAGAGATTTTTAGGATAGTGCAGCCAGCATAGCATATGAGCCTTTTTTTTTTTTTTTTAGACGGATTTTCAATCTTGTTGACCAGGCTGGAGTGCAATGGCGTGCTCTTGGCTCACCACAATTTCCCCCTCCCAGGTTCAAGCTATTCTCCTGCCTCAGCCTCCCCTGTAGCTGAGATTACAGGCATGCGCCACTGTGCCTGGCTAATTTTGTTGTTTTAGTAGAGACGGGGTTTCTCCATGTTGGTCAGGCTGGTCTCAAACCCCCAACCTCAGGTGATCTGCCAGCCTTGGCCTCCCAAAGTGCTAGGATTACAGGTGTGAGCCACCATGGCTGGCCAGTCATGAGCCTTTACTCTGACTCAGATAAAATTAAGATAGCACCTACCCAACCTTCCACACTCCCTGCTATTCTTACAGAAATACCAATTGCTTTTACATAAAGGAAGATTTACCGTTTAGGTAAAGGCAGTAACAACACAATAATTACAGTATAATAATCTGTGTAAACATGAGGCAGAAATTAATAAAATGTCCTTAAAGGATAAACTCTGAGCACTTCCCCAAGAGGGAAAACATTTTACATTTTAAAAGGTGATTGATAATTAGAAATTAATATTTGTTGCACTCTCTATGTGTCACTATGCTAAATCATGAAATAACTCAAAACTATCTCAATCTTCCCATCTCCTAAGACTTACTACGATCATTTCAGGGTGATAGATGAAGACACTGAAACAGAGACAGGTTAAGTGATTTGCCGATGGTCATACCAGCCTGTAACTTTGGATTCAGGGATACTGACTTCAGAAGTTGTACTCTGAACTGCTGCACTATTCAGACTCCCGTTTTGTGGTTATCTGCGTCAAGCCTGGTAAAGGAGCAAATGAATCACTCTCCAATTAAAATCTTGGCTTGCTCATTCAGTTCCAATTTCCTGATTGGCACTGGCCATTTATGGCTTAAGTTCTGCCTCTCATGACTTATTTGAATTGTTAAACTTGGAAATAACAAATTCCAGGGAGATTCTGCTTCCAGGAGTACAGATGATTCTCAAGCAGTGCCTTCCTACTGCATAACAGCTAAGTGTGTGTGGGTGTGGAGAGAGGGCACTTTTAATACATTTCTGGGCTTGGAGGATGTGAGCAAACACTCCCGGAAATAAAAACAAATCAGAGTGGCACTGAGTGGAACTTCATTTACAACCTGAACAACTTTGGGATCAATTCATGAAAAAAAATGGGTGTTGCAGATGCTGATGTCTGGAGAAAGAACATTCAGCAGAAGATATTGCCAGGACAGAGGCCCTGATGGGCAGCATGGCTTTGCCTATCCATCCTGTATTCTCAACATAGCAGCCAGGAACCTGTTAAAATATGCCTGTCTTCTCTGTTCACAATCCCCCAGGGACTGTGCATCTCATTCACAATTAAATCCAAAGTCCCTTCTGTGACCTTTAAGACCCGACCTTATTTACTCCCCACGGCCCTCTATTCCCCCACTCCACCTCCCACCCTGTCTTCGTCTGCTTTGCGTTGCTATAAAGGAATACCAGAGGTTGGGTAATTTGTAAAGAAAAAAGGTTTACTTAGCTCGCAGTTCTGCAGGCTTACAAGTAGCGTGACACTCCAGTATCCGCTTCTGGTGAGGGCCTCAGGTTGCTTCCATTCATGATGGAAGCCAAGGGGAGCCAATTGTGTAGAGATCACATGGTGAGAGAGGAAGCAAGAAGGGAGAGGGGGAGTTGCCAGGCTCTTTTCAACAGTCAGCTCTCTTGAGAACTAAGGGTGAGAACCCATTCACTCCCAAGGGAGGGCATTAATCTGTTCATGACGGATAGACCCCCCATGACCCAAACACCTTCCACCAGGTGCCACCTCCAAACAATGCTACACTGGAGAAGAAGTTTCAGCATGAGATTTGGTGGGGGCAAAAAAATCCAGGTCCAGGGGCTGGGCGCGGTGGTTCACGCCTGTAATCCCAGCACTTTGGGAGGCTGAAGCGGGTGGATCACGAGGTCAGGAGATCGAGACCATCCTGGCTAACACGGTGAAACCCTTGCCTCTACTAAAAATACAAAAAATTAGCCAGGCGTGGTGGCAGGTGCCTGTAGTCCCAGCTACTTGGGAGGTTGAGGCAGGAGAATGGCGTGAACCCGGGAGGTGGAGCTTGCAGTGAGTCGAGATTGGACCACTGCACTCCAGCCTGGGCAACACGGCAAGACTCTGTCTCAAAGAAAAAAAAAACAAACCCCATATCCAAACCATAGCACCCTCTGTCATTGGCGTTAGCTGCTCAGGAAAGCTTGTTCTTGTGTTCTTAGCTTGAGTGTTGGAGTGGATCCTGAAGGTGCTGCAGCTGGAGGCTGGAGGCTGACCACAATCCTCTTGGGCAGTTTCTCTCTTGCAGAGGCCTGAGAGGCCCACTCCCATGCCAGAATAAGCTATACTGAATTAACCAAAACTCAGATCGACAGCAGATATTTTTGAATCTATTTGTTTCCAAGCAGCATCATAATACTGTCTTAATGAACTCTTTCATAAATTCAATTTGAGAGTTTTTTAATCATAAAATATAAATTATTGAGTATTTTTCAGAAATTAATTTCCATCTTTCTCTCATATTCATATTAACTAGCCTCAGGGTAATATTATGTTGACTAATAGAGGTTATTAGGAAAACAAATTAAGGGGGAAATTTAATCTTTTATATTTACCCACATGTTTATGAATTCCGGCACTCTTCATTTCTTCCAAAACACTTGAGTTTTTATTTGGAACCATTTCTATTATAGCTGAGGAATTTTAGCATTTCCTTTAATCTTAAAATGTTTCATTTCACCTACATTTTTTTTTAAAAAATGATAGACTTGAATGTTTAGAGCCATTTCAGGGCTTACAGAATAAATGAGCACAAAGTACAGGGGTTCCCATGAATTCTCTTCCCTCTCCTTTGTTTTTCCTCTTACTAACATCTCACATTAGTTCAGTACACTTATTACGGTTGATCAGCCAATATTGGTAACTAAACTCCATGGTTTACATTGGGGTTCACTCTTGGGACTGTGCTTTCTATGGGCTTAGACAAATATACAATGTCACATATCAACCAGTAGCACATGCAGAATAGTTTCAGTGCCCTAAAAAATTTCACTGGTTCTACATATTTTTCTCTCTCTCCATTCCCCTGAGTCCCTGGCAACTGCCGATCTTTTTAATATTCCCATAGTTTTGCTTTTTCCAGAATGTTATACAGTTGGAATCATACAGTGTCATGGTTAATTTTGTGTGTCAACTTGACTGGGCCAAAGGGTGCCCAGATATTTGGTTAACATTATTCTGGGTACATTTGAGAGTGTTTCTGAATAAGATTAGTGAGTAAAGCAGATTTTCCTCCCTGGGGACGGTGAGCCTCATCGGAAGAAGAAGAAAATCCTCATCTTAGTGGACTCATGCATCGTTCCTCCTAATAAAGCTAAGGTAAACTATACGTAAGCATTACCCATAATTATTCTGAATTCCAAACTAAATGAATCCAAATTAACATAGATTTTTCTGTACACGAGTTCTCCAAAGAGAGAAATGCAAATATTATAGTTTAGCAAAGAGTTTAAACTAACAACCTTGAAAGAGGAGACAAGTGGAAAAGGGTTAAAGGTGAAATTGTTTCTGCCCCAGGAGGAATGTGCTAACACTCTTTGAAGCAGAAAATACAGTGACTTTGCTGTGAGTTGTAAAACACTTCAATGTTAGGTCATGAGAAGCACTGTGAAGAAAAAGTGTGTTTGTTTTGTTTCTTAGAGACGTGGTTTTCCTTGTGGCTTCTCCTAGGATAGTATTCTTTTCTCCAAAATAATGGTTTATTCCAAAAGAATAATAACTAATCTACATGTGATACAAAGAATTCTTAACACACATTATCTTATTTAATCCTCACAAATGTCAACAGGATTACCATCTCTGTTTTATTTGTAGACTCAGGAAGACTAAGCAAATTTTCTAAGTTCAACACACTCAGTTAAGAGCAGACCCAGACATTGAAATTGTATCTTTCAATGTCAATTCAAAATACTTCCACACTCCATCATATTGCCATTGCAAATAGCAGCTAATAAATAGCTCCCTGCATCATGAAGTGAACCCACAGTAACTAAAACACAATCACGGGAATTTACTGGGTTGAGCTTTTGCCAAAACCTGAAGCACCGCAAGGAATTCTAGAGACATAGTAGAGAGTTACAGGTTTAGAGAAAACAGCAGCAGCATATAACAGGAGAGTAAGAAAGCAGTTCTGCAGATCCACAGCAAGAAGAAAGTGGCCAGGAGAGAACGTAATGTGGACCACAGAATTTAGAAAGAGTGGGGAAGAAAAATTGCAGGAGAAATGACAAGAGCAAAAGAGAGTCCTCCAGGGGCTGAAGAGTGATACAAAAGATAAAAGAATAATCACACAATAGCTAACGGTATGACAACATCAACAAATAAACATTTAGCCTGCACCTGTAATAAGCACTTGATATGTGTTACCTCCCAATACGCTATGAAGTCAGTATCAACACTGACCCCATGTCCAGAACAGAAAACTAGACACACAGGGATTGAGTAGCAAGCCCCAGATTACACATCTTGTAAGAGATGATGCAGTATTTAGAGCAGGTCTGACCGAGTCTAGAATCCACTCTTCCAGCGACTCTGAGATATTAGAATAGTATGTAACAGCATCCTGGTAATAGGATAGCTGGGCATGGAGCAAATCACAGAGCAAGGCTGTACATTCATGACTGGCAGCCAGAAGAAAGCAAATGAGACCAAAGAGGCAGGAGAGCAAGAAACCAGGGACAGAGAAACAGCATCGATAAGCTGATCTCTTCATTCCTGATAAAAGCTATTAGCAGAAGCAGATGTTTAAAAAAAAAAAGGAATTTCAAATCTGGAATGACTGAAACATCTTCAGTAAAGAAATTGCTAACTTTGCCCAGAGTATGAGTCCCTCCAATAATATCATTTGAACTTAGATTTGCAGTGAAACAATCCTGTCAGACATTATCGAAAGCAGTAATGGTATTTACCAGTTGTACATTCCTTTTACAGTTTTCAAAGAGGCTTCACACACATAATACATTTGGTTCTCAAAACTTCTGTGATGATGTTATTGATGCTTCAAGTTTTTTGAGAAGTAAATAATCATCCTAATTAGGCATAAGAGTGTGGTAGAAAGAGGCATTAGCCTGACTTAGGTTCACATCATGGGCAAAGCCTGACATTATTAGTTTATGACATTGGGTGAGTTAATAAATTTCTGAACCTCAATTTCCTATGTGCAAAGTAGGGATTATAATTTCTAGCTTGGAATGTTTTTTGTTGAAGTCAAGTAAAATCACAAGAATTATATATATATATATATCGAGAGAGAGGGAGAGAGAACTCAACCATGTCTGAAAAAAAATGGCCATTCAATAAGTAGCAGATCATATTTTAGCCAGGATTCTCAACTTCAAGTGATGAAATTCTGAGCAAAACTATTTATTTACTATCTTAGAGATACAAGCGGATATCAAATAACCAAACTGTAAGAACAGCAGGGATACAGTTGAGCCTTAAGAACCATAATCACCAATATGAAAATAGCCAAGATGCCTTTTTCTTTTCTCCCAGTTTTTCTCTGGATGTCATTTTCATTCTTTTTTTATTACAAAATGTACTGCAGTGGCAAATAAGGAATCTAATGGCTACCAAGTTCTATACTTCTGCCACTGAGCAGAATTAGAATTTAGTTCTCCAGGGTCCTGATCTGGAGTCAAGTCTTTCACTCCTACCCCCACTCATCCGTAGCCAGGGGCAGACAGGATGGGAAAACATGGCAGCTCCACATAACCACATGGATGGAGGGTGGTAGTATGAGGATACAAGTGCCCTGGAGGTGGTGGTGGTAGGGATGTGATGTCAAGTACATCCACTAAATAATTACAACGTCCCAAGGTCATAAACCTAGTGTTAGAGGTGGAACTTAAATTCAGATCTGACTCCAAGTCAACTTTTTCTACTACATCAGTGCTAAAAAACTGCTGTAAGCTACTAGTCATCTGGTCACTGGATGAGATGCAGATAGGAACAGCCTCCCTCAGTGTGGCTCCCTGGATGTCCTACTTCCTGACTAAAAAGAGGAAGTAGAGTTGCCTGACTGGTGATTGCAGAGGCTCTAAGTTGCATTAAAACAGTGACATCTGTACATCCAGAGTCATTGTTAAGACAAGCATCTTCTGGAATCTAATCTGCTGTAATAGCCTGATCAACTCATGGCTTAGGAGGCCGTGTGCAGAGGGGGACTGAAGGCTGGGGATGTTGATGGCTCAAGAACAGGTACCAAGCACTCATCCCACTGAGTGGTGATGTTCTGCTCCAAGACCCATGTTCTCTATAAGGTACTGCTATAGTTTGAATGTGTCCTTTAAAAGTTCATGTGAAACAGGGTCCCCAGTCTAACAATGTGGAGAGGTGGGGCCATTGGGGGGTAATTGTGTCATATGGGCTCCACCCTCATGGATGGATTGTGGGAGGAGGTTATTGTGGGAGTAGCTTTGTTATAAAAGTGAGCTCTCTCTTGCATGCACTCATTTCCCCTTCCACCTATCCTCCATGAGATGACTCTTGCCACATGCTGGTGCCATTGCTCTTGGATTTCCCATCCTCCAGAACTGTGGGTCAAATAAACTTCTTTTCTTCATAAATTACCCAGTCTGTGGTATTTTGTTATAGCTACAGAAAATGGACTAAGGTGGTATCTTAATGTTTTCCTTTCTCTTTCAGGGTTGAAACATTGATATACTTTTAGGGTCAGGACTCCTTTTTATAATTGCTGCTGTCCTTTAAATTCTTGATGAAACTCACAAAAAGGCAAGAACTAATTTGGCTTGCCATAATTTTGGAAGTTTTATATTTGGGCTGGGCAACCAAAGAATAAGCAAAACTGGGCCCTAAATTTGTCTCAAAGATTTAGCCCAAGCTTTTGGCCAAGGACCCCAAACTTACTATTCCACAATCCTATTTGGATCCCATTCTCAACACACTATAGTAAAACCCATATACCTCAGAGGAGATGAAGGGGGAATTAAGAGGAGAGATGACTTGTTGCTGCAACCCTCAATCTTTGTTTTAGGAAATGTTAGAATGCCAGATTCATAGTCAGTTTGGGCTGCTATAACAGAATACCATAGACTGGGTGGCTTAAACAAAAACCATTTATTTCTCATAATTCTAGGGCCTGGGAAGTCCAACATCAAAGCTCCAACGTATCTAGTGTCTGGTGAGAGCCCTCTTTCTGGTTTGAAAATGGCCATCTTTTTTTGTGTCTTTACATGGTGGAAAGGAGAGAGAGTAAGCAAGCTCTCATGTCTCTTCTTATGAGCGCATCAATCCCACCTTGAAGGCTCCACCTTCATGTCCTAATTACCTTCCAAAGAACCCACCTTTTAATACCATCACACTGGGGGTTAGAATATCAACATATGAATTTCAGGTGGACAGAAACATTTAGTCCATAACACTGGGCTCCTGGTAGCTCTGCCCATAAACTAAATGATTCAGATTTAGTTCAGCCATCATGTCCAGCAACACAAAGTGCAAATAATACTATTTATCAACCACGGAGAGGCAAGAGCATGCTGAAGAGTTATATTCAGGCTGTTTCTGAGTTACTCATAATAGATAAGAATTCATAATTGAGAGAATTATGACACTGCTAAATCTCACAACATCTTTAACTCCACATCTTTAGGGCCTTATGAAGAGCCCAGAATGGTGCCTCATTCCAACATAACAGATTAAACTAATTTTATCTGGATACAAACGTTGGGGTAAGATCTCATCATGCTTTGTACTTAACCTCATACTCTTTCGGGAGATACTAAAACAATCATTAAATAAAAGCTTAAGTTTGTAGTAATATTTCAGTTTTAAAAAGTGTAAGTGTCACAATGGGCCTTAAATCACTTCACGAAATCTTTATATTTTGCAATATAGTTCAATAAATGACCGCTCTACTGCATGAAAACAGTGCTGGTAGGTATTTGATGCTAAGTTGATTGCTTGAGGTATGAATATGCATAGATTAAGGATGTTTTCTCTTGAAGTTAGGGTACATGGAGTGTATATCTTGAGCTACAATGGCACAGCTTTTTGAAAAATCTTAATTTGACTTAAGATATTTGAGGCCAATAAGTTAGACTGTTAAATTTCTTTTTACACCATATTTTGGAATTTCGAAGTTAGTATGTTTTATGTGCCTGAAGGGAAGAGAAGTAGAATTTTAACAGTATGAGTTTCATTGAGATAATCTTGAATATTAACTTTTGATTTGTCTTACCATTGTGATTTTTTTCACTTTTGGAATTTACTGAAGTTCCCTCTTAGACCCAATGAATTGGGCACAGTGCCACAGGAACGCCTAGTTCTGTGCACAGTCCTTCCCTCCTTAAGGTGCTACGTGCTGCAAAGCGTTTCCTATGAGGCAATGCAGGCATTCCGCCTTATCATCCACACCATACATCCCCACAACCTGAATTTCTACAAGAAACAAGCAAACAAGTTGGTGCCCTGGCCTTGTTCTGCCAGGAAACACAAGTAAACATTTCTACTGAAAATAGTATTCTGTGATCTTTAACTATTTCAGAGCCTTTTGGAAATAGTTGGAAACTGAGAGAAGTTGAGCTGGAGCTGCAGCTGCATGTTTGGCCACATACAATGCCCATGAAAAGTCACATCTGTGGTGCATTGTACCCACAGCATACGCCATGGACTCCTAAAGGAAGTCAACTCTCTTTACGTTCCCAGCTCTAACCTTTTAGTAACGTGAGTTTCAGCAAAAGTCCCTTTCTTGTATACAGGGAACAGGTATTGCTGTGGGTTCTGTGGAATCCACTTCACAGAGTTTGTATGAGAATTAAATAAAGTGCAATGTACCTGAAGTGCTGGAACAGGCTAGACATAATGAGTCCTTGATAAAAGGTGAGCATTCCTGTCCTTTAAGAGAAGTCAGGGACTGGCTGGCTTGTGGTTTTTGTCACGGCTAACAATCAATTGAAGAGATACTCTTTGAGAACCTACTATGTACAAACTTAGTGCCTCATTTTTCTCTCCTGAATCCTGTCCAAGGGGAAAAAATAGACATTAAAAGGCCTCTCCACATCTCAGGAAGCCATGTGGAGAATGTAAGACAACCAGTGTCTTGTTAACTGGTGAAATATGTTTTTCCTTGTTTAGAAAGCTAGGGAGTGAATTCGACCTGGGTGGTTTCTTATCGTGCACAGGGGACCATTTGCTACAAGGAGGTGCGTTGATGAATCAGCATTTGCCAATTCCCTTTATTCTCAGCTCTTGGGAATTCAAGAAACAGATTTCTTCTGGGAAATCTCCAGTGTAATGCTCAGAATTCCTTAAACAAATAGTAGCTGGGAGTGTGTGTGTCTTATTTATTTATTCATTTAATCTATCTCATCCTTGAAAATAAGCACAAAAATTTATCAGCCTATATTTCACTTAACCAGTTTCAGTTAATTTACCCTTTTGTCCCAGGAGTTTCCAAGAATCAAAGTATGCAGCACAAGCATTAATACCTCTGGTATACATCACCATTCAACTTCAGCAAAGGAAAAATATCCTTTGCAATAAGACAGCTGTATTCCTATTATATGTACTAAATATTCTTAAGGAAATTGGGAAACTGTGTTTGCATGTGTTGGTTTCACTTTTGGTAGTGCATCTGTAGAACTGACCCTGTAAATATAAAATAGAGTTTTCTAAAGAAAAAAATGTCATTTAGAATAATACACGTTATCTTGGTGTCAGTTATATGAGAAACGTGTAAACGTCTTTACTCCAGTGAATTTCAGTAAATGAAAACTCACGCTTCCATCTCTACTATTCCACGACTCAGCTCAGAAAACAGAAGTTACTTGAAGTAGAAAGAGATTAAATATAGGGAGGTCGGTCCTGACAACAGTGTCGGAAAGGCTGAAGGAGCTGATTCCATCTGGGCCTTCAGGGATCTTACAGAACAAGACACAGCTGTTTCACTGGAGATGGTGCTACCTCAGTGGACACCCCTGGAGCGGTACTGGCGGCAGAAGGCTCCTGATGCCTCAGTTATTTCTCAACAACTAGGTAGATGGAGAACAGACAAATAAATCTAATCCAGGGACCAGGGAGCCAGATCATGACATTGTTGCTGCCTCCACAATTTCTTGACACCCAGGATACTAGAGAATTGACACAGGGATACCACTACAGGGCAACTTTCCACTTTCTTGGCCTCACATCCCATCAGAAAGAGCCAGTAATTGCCAAAGATGGCCCCACCTCCATCCTGCCTCCTGCATCTCATGAACACATCAAATCGAAAGGCTAATTTGCATGTAAAACACTTGTTACAGGGGAGTCTGGAAAGTGAGATTTTTAGCTCTTTAGTTTAACTAATATGAGTGTGGTATGGAGGCAGAAGGAGTTAATTCAGAATTTCCAGCACCCCGTTTACTCCTGTAGCATGTGACTCTTAGTTAGCTCTTCCCCCATTTCACTGTACATATCTCTCTGCCGTAGCACTAATATTCTGATGTGCTTATTTATGTCTTTCTAAAATTGCTTGTATAGTCCTTGAAATAGTTACTTCTGTTTCTAATACTTGATACACAGCACAGACCAACCAAAGGTCTGTGAAATATACAAATAAATGAATGCATTATCTTCACTAGACTTTGGCTTCAAAGGTAGGGGCTTTAAACCACATTGGTTTAACCAGCTCCCAGCACAAGATCTGGTCTATGTTCAAGAAGAAAGTGAAGTGATTAAAACGAATATAAATTGTATGCTTTATTATTATCATATCCAATTGGAATGCCATTCTAACTCCTTTATACAAAGCCTTCCATTTCTTTGAGCAGATTCCACTTTAAAATCTTATTTTATACTACTCCTAGCACTTGCTCACTTCTAACTAGTGCTTACTATATTGCAAGCCCATTGCAAAGAGCTTTTCGTGGATTTATTTATCTTCATCCCGGGAGGTAGGGCCATTATTGACCATAGTCCCTTACATACAATTATCTGAAAACCAAATATTCAGTTTAATGAAATATAAACACCCATGTAAACGTACCCAAGATCAAGAAATAGAACATTGTCAGCACCACAGAAGCATCCTTATCCACCCCCTCCTGATTCCTAATCAAAATTTCTTTTTTCACCTCTGAATATAATTATTGCCACAGTATCAATAGTTACCACTTTCTTTTCCCAAACTTTTATCTTTTTAATTTGCATTCCTAAAAACTATAGTTCAGCTTTAACTAATTTTGAGCTTTATATAAATGGAATCATACCACAGAAATCCTTTTGTGTTTAGCTGTTTTTATTGTTTTGTTGTTGTTCAATATTATGCTTAGGAGAGTAATCCATGTTACTGTGTGTAGCTCCAGTGTGTTTGTCTTATGGCACATAGTATTCCATTATATTAACAATTAAAAAATATTTACTCATCCTACTCTTAGAAGACATTTGAATGGTTTCTGTTTGAGCTTGTTATAAATAATGCCTCTAAGAAGATTCTTGGCTGGGCACAGTGGCTCATGCCTGTAATCTCAGCACTTTGGGAGGCCAAGGCGGGAGGATCACCTGAGGTCAGGAGTTCAAGACCAGCCTGGCCAACATGATGAAACCCCGTCTCTACTAAAAATACAAAAATTAGCCAGGTGTGGTGGTGGGTGCCTTTAATCCCAGCTACTTAAGTGACTTAGGCAGGAGAATCACTTGAACTCAGGAGGCGGAGGTTGTAGGGAGCCGAGATCTCACCATTGCATTTCAGCCTGAACGACAACAGTGAAACTCCATCTCAAAAAAAGAAAAAAAAACAACAAACAAAAAAGAAGACTCTTTTGTATACTTTTCCTGAGCCCCTTGCCAAGCTAGTAAATGTTTAACAACTGATTCTCCAGAGAGAAATCCATGGCTGTTGCATCTGCCTGTTTCTGTGGTACAGATTCCACAACATAGCTTATTTCGAGCTACCAAGGCGAAGTCACTGAATGTGAAGTTGGGAAGAGATGTGCACGGACAGCAATCCCAAGCTGGTGCAAGCTCCTTCCAGCACACCACTGCCTGGAGCATATGCACATTTATTTCTGTTTGGTGTGTACCTAGAAGTGGATTGACTCAACAATGTATATTCAACTAGGAGATGTCATATTATTTCCAAAGTGATTGTGCCCAGTTGCCATCCTTCCAGCAGTGTGAGCAGTGCCAGTTACTCCACATCTTTACCAACAGTGTGCCGTTTTTAGTCAGTTTCTTTGTTAGCATATCTGGTACCTCACAGTGATTTTAGTTCCTGTTTCCCTGATAGGAGTGAGATTGACATGTTATATGGCTGCTAGCCATTTGAGTATCTTCTTTTCTAAAGCTTGTATTCAAATCTTCTGTCTAGTTTTCTGAATGGGGTATCTGACTTTTCTTATGGATTTCTAGTCCTTTGTGTTAAGGATACTAGCCCCTTGGTTGGGTAAGTGGGCTGCAAATATTTCTTGCATTCAAGGGGCTTGCCTTTTGTCTCTCGATGACTTTTTATTAATGGAAATACTTGATTTTAATGTATTCGATTAAGTGTTTTTCCTTTATGATTAGTACTTTAAAACTAGCTTATTATGAGATTCTAAAGATACTCTCACATATTTTTCTCTAAAATTTTTATTGTCTTGCTTTTCATACTTAGATCTGGAATTGAATTTTAGGGTGAAGAAGAGGTCTACATAAACATTTGATTGTTCTGGCATCATTTATTAAGGAGACTTATTTTCTCCCAACTGCTCTCTGATGTCACATTTATCCTAAATCAAGTGTCAATATACTATAAGTGAACTTGTCCTTGAGCTTTCTACTCTGTTCTGTTATGTGCCTATCTCTACAACAATAGCAGACTGGTCAACTTAGTTGCTATCTTATAGGACGATTCTCTCATATTGTTGTTCTTCACATGTGTTTTGACTATTCTTGGCTCTGTATTTCCTACTACACTTTCAAATTGACTGACCAAGATATACCAAGAAACTTATTGGGTAGTAATTGGGATTATGTTGAATTTACAGATCAATTGTGGATAACCGACATCTCTAAAATACTCAGTCTTTCATCCAGGAAGATGTTCCATCTCTTGATGTATTCAGATCATTTTAAATTTCCCTTAAAAATGTTTGTAGTTTTCCACATCCAAGTCTTTCCCAACTTTTTTGAAATGTATTCTTAGGCATATATTTTTTATATTACTAAAATAGTATCTTTTAGTGTAAATTTTGGGCTTGTTGATAGCACTAATACAATTAAATTTTTCATATTAACCGTAAATCTACAAATCTTGTTAAACTCTCCCATCCAATAATTGATCAGTTTATATTTTTTCTGTGTAAACAATCATATCATTTGTGAATAATATCTGTAGTTAGCTAAGCTTGAGGTTAAGGGCATAGTTCTCCAGACTCTGCCAAGTCTGCCCAAGACACCAAGTGCAAGTTCAGAGATTTTTCAAAACCAACCTCAAGTTTGAAAGTTGCTAGAAAGACTCTCAGAACTCACTGAAAGCTATGATACTGACAGTCATGGCTATTAAGGGAAAGGATACAAATTAGAACCATCCAAAGGAAGAGACACAGAAGGCAGGGTGTGGGAAGGTATGGAGCTTCTGGCTCTTTCCCCTCTGGATTCTCGGATGGATGGCATTACCTCCTTCTGAGCATATGTGATGGTGTGCACAGAGTACTGCCAACCAGGGAATCTCACCTGAGCTTCTGTGACCAGAAGTTATACTGGGGCTTCATTGCATAGGCATGATCGATGGAATCATTGCCCATGTGGTTGAACTCAATCTCTAGCCACCGCTCCACAGAGGATAGGCTGACATGAATCACCTCATTAGCATATCAACTATAAAGTGGGGTCTGAGGGGCCCATCACAAATAACAAGGACATCCTTACCATTCAGGAAATTCCAAGTGTTTAGAGGTTACCTCCCTAGCAGGAGCTGGAACAAAGGGCAGACCTCTCTTTGGAAGACAAATTCCTTACTATACAATAATTGTTTTTTTTTTCTTCCCAACTTTATTCATATTTCTTTTACTTGATACATTGCACTGGACATGAACTGCAGTACATTGTAGAACAGTAGTGCTAATGGTGGGTACTAGTGTTTTGTTCCTGATATCATTGGGAATGTTTTCAACATCACCAACAAGGTTACTGTTTGGGATAAGCTTTTTGTAGATACACTTTATCAAATTAGGAGACAGTTTTTCTATTCCTCCCCTCCCCGTCCCCAACATGTGCAGAGTGTAGAGGACTACGTGCTCACAAACAGGGTGTTCCCCATAAGTCCTGCTCTCGCAAACGAAGCAGGGCATTCCCAACAAGTCCTGCTCTTGCAAACGAAGCAGGGCGTTCCCAATAAGTCCTGCTCTTGCAAACGAAGCAGGGCGTTGGGGGCCTGTTTATATGTAAACATCTTGAAAATCCAGAAAGTCAGGGAAAGGTCAGAAAAACAACGATGTGTCTTGTGACTTGGCAACATTCCACAAACGACTGTATAAAATAAAGCGGAGCGTGCCATTCGGGGCGGCCGCCATGTTTGTCTTGTCTTGTGTTGTCTTGTGTGTTCATTCCTTTGTTTAGGAAACACGCGGACTCCAACACACAGAGACTTGGGGTCACCAGCAATCCAGAATCACTGCAGTCCAGTTTTGGAGCTGAAATTATTCATGTCTGGGCTCCAGCCCATGGAAGTGAGGCAGGAAAATAGGATCAGGAGGCTGGAAAATAGGCCAATTTACACTTCAGCTATAACACGAAATATCCTCTCCATAGGGCATATGCCGTAAATGGCTTTGTAACTTTACTTCATCCTCTCCATTCACACAGGGCGTACCTGAAGTAACCAACGGAATCACAGCGGGTATTTAAACTCTCAAAAGTTCTGTAACGGGGCCATTGAGCCCCTCTGCTCAGGCCTGCTCGCACCCTGCGGAGTGTACTTTCATTTTCAATAAAACCCTTCATTCCTTCCTTTCTTCTTTTGTGCATTACGTCTAATTCTTTGTTCAGTATGCCAGGAACCTGGACACCCTCCTCCACTGCTAACGTATTTTGGCGAGCCAGCTGGGAGGAAGAGGTAAGCCCAACGTTTGGGATTTATTCTTCTCTTTTCTCCTTTTCCTTTATGCTCCATACAGGGGAATCTCCCACCCAGGACTCTTGGTGGGCGGCACCTAAACATGCAAGCAACTGCAGGTCTCGGTGGCCAGTGAAACTAAGGCATTTCCCTGTGGAGAAGCCTGACCACTACCACCTGGTTTGCTTAAGGAATCTGGGTATTTTTCATGGTTTTTTTCCCCCCACCTCTTTCTTTTTCAGTCTTTGAGTGGCTGTTTCCTAGTAGCTCCTTGGAAATTGAGGGCAGTTGGCTGGGGTTACTCCCTGGTACTACCCGAAGGCCTAGGAATGAATGGGAATAATTGCCCTGCCCTAAAGGGGGAAGGACTTTTTAAAAATCTTTTCTGGGGGTGGCCCCTGATCCCTACATGAGGCACAGCTCAGAGCAAACTCGCACATGTTTCAGGGGACTTCAACCTTCTTTTCTTATGCTACATTCTTCATTTATCATACTCAACTAGCTAAGGACAAAAAAGCCCACCCAGCATCCGGGTCACATTACAGTTCATGGTTATTCTTATAAAGCTCACAGTATGTTCTGGAGGGAAAAACCTGCACGCACGCGGTGTCCACCTGAGGCCAGAGACATCAGGAACTCTAAGATTGGACCTCACAGGAGGACAGCCCATGGATTCTGCAGACCCCAACCACTTCAAAGAGGATGCTCTTGGCAGAGGTTCTGAGGTCTAGTATTAAGCCCTCCTTAGAATTTTCTCTCGCAGTTGCAATGCTGTTTGGCATTTGGCCCCAACATTGTTTGGAATCTGGAGTTCACTGTTGAATGGCAAAGTGGAATAGTGTTGCATGTATCCAGGCTTTTGTGCTGTTGTTCTAAGCAGGGGGCCTGGTTAATATGTGATGACCTCCTTTAGTATGGTTTGGCCCCAGTGTTCTTTGGAGTCTGGGGAGGTTTGGCCTTTAAAAAGCAAACTGCAGAGATTGCTGGCAAGATGGCCGAATAGGAATAGCTCCCGTCTGCAGCACCCAGTGAGATTGATGCAAAAGGTGGGTGATTCTTGCATTTCCAACTTAGGTACCTGGTTCATCTCACTGGGACTGGTTGGACAGTGGGTGCAGCCCACAGAGGGCAAGCCGAAGCAGGGAGGGGTGTTGCCTCACCCAGGAAGTGCAAGGGGTCGGGGAATTCCCTCTGCTAGCCAAGGGAAGCGTGAGGGACTGTGCCGTGAGGAACCATGCACTCTGGCCCAGATACTGTGCTTTTACCATGGTCTTCACAACCCGCAGACCAGGAGATTCTCTCGGGTACCTACACCATCAGGGCCCTGAGTTTCAAGCACAAAACTGGGCAGCCAGTTGGGCAGACACGGAGCTAGCTGCAGTTTTGTTTTGTTTTGTTTTGTTTTTTTCATACCCTAGTGGCGCCTGGAATGCCAGCGAGACAGAATCGCTCACTCCTCTGGAAAGGGGGATGAAGCCAGGGAGCCAAGTGGTCTGGCTCAATGGGTCCCACCACCACAGAGCCCAGCAAGCTAAGATCCACCGGCTTGAAATTCTTGCTGCCAGCACAGCAGTCCGGGGTTGACCCAGGATGCTCAAGCTTGGTTGGGGGGAGGGATGTCTGCCATTACTGAGGCTTGCATAGGCGGTTTTACCCTCACAGTGTAAACAAAGCCACCAGGAAGTTCGAATTGGGCGGAGCCCACCACAGCTCAGCAAGGACGCTGTGGCCAGACTGCCTGTCTAGATTCCTCCTCTCTGGGCAAGGCATCTCTGAAAAAATGGCAGCAGTCCCAGTTAGGGGCTTATAGATAATACCCCCATCTCCCTGGGACAGAACACCTGGGGGAAGGGGTGTCTGTGAGCACAGCTTCAGCAGACTTAAACGTCCCTGCCTGACAGCTCTGAAGAGAGCAGCAGATCTCCCAGCACAGCATTCAAGCTCTGCTAAGGGTCAGACTGCCTCCTCAAGTGGGGCCCTGAACCCCATGTCTTCTGACTGGGAGACACCTCCCAGTAGGGGCAGGCAGACACTTCATAAAGCAGTGCTCTGACTGGCATCTGGCGGATGCCTCTCTGGGACAAATCTTCCAGAGGAAGGAACAGGCAGCAATCTTTGCTGTTCTACAGCCTCCGCTGGTGATACCCAGGCAAACAGGGTCTGGAGTGGACCTCCAGCAAATTCCAGCAGACCTGCAGCAGAGGGGCCTGTTAGAAGGAAAACTAACAAACAGAAAAGAATAGCATCAACATCAACAAAAAGGACATACACTCAGAGACCTTCATTTGAAGATCACCAGCACACACCAAAGGTAGATAAATCCACAAAGATGGGGAGAATCCAGCACAAAAAGGCTGAAAATTCCAAAAAACAGAATGTCTCTTCTCCTCCAAGGGATTACAACTCCTCGCCAGCAAGGGAACAAAACTGGACAGAGAATGAGTTTGATGAATTGACAGAAGTAGGCTTCAGAAGGTGGGTAACAACAAACTCCCCCAAGCTAAAGCAACACGTTCTAACCCAATGCAAGGAAGCTAAGAACCTTGAAAAAAGGTTAGACGTATTGCTAACTAGAATAACCAGTTTAGAGAAGAACATAAATGACCTGATGGATCTGAAAAACAGAGCACAAGAACTTCATGAAGCATACACAAGTATCAATAACCAAATTGAACAAGTGGAAAAAAGGATATCAGAAATTGAAGATGAACTTAATGAAATAAAGTGTGAAGACAAGATTAGAGAAAAAAGAATGAAAAGGAACAAACAAAGCCTCCAAGAAAATGGGACTGTGTGAAAAGATCAATTCTATGTTTGACTGGTGGACCTGAAAGTGACTGGGAGAATGGAACCAAGTTGGAAAACACTCTTCAGGATATTATCCAGGAGAACTTCCCAACCTAGTTCAGGAAATACAGAGAACACCACAAAGATACTCAAGAAGAGCAACCACAAGACATATAATTGTCCGATTCACCAAGGTTGAAATGAAGGAAAAATTGTTAAGGGCAGCCAGAGAGAAAGGTCAAGTTACCCACAAAGGGAAGTCCATCAGACTAACAGCAGATCTCTCTGAAGAAACCCTACAAGCCAGAAGAGAATGGGGACCAATATTCAACATTGTTAAAAAAAAGAATTTTCAACCCAGAATTTCATATCCAGCCAAACTAAGCTTCATAAGTGAAGGAGAAATAAAATCCTTTACAGACAAGCAAATGCTGAGAGATTTTGTTACCACCAGCCCTGCCTTACAAGAGCTCCTGAAGAAAGCACTAGACACAGAAAGGAACAACCGGTACCAGCCACTGCAAACATACCAAATTGTGAAGACCATCGACACTATGAAGAAACTGCATCTACTAATGGGCAAAATAACCAGCTAACATCATAATGACAGGATCAAATTCACACATAAAAATATTAACCTTAATTGTAAATGGGCTAAATGCCCCAAATAAAAGACAAAGAATGGCAAATTGGATAGAGTCAAGACCCATTGGTGTGCTGTATTCAGGAGACCCATCTCACGTGCAAAGACACACATAGGCTCAAAATAAAGGGATGGAGGAATATTCACCAAGCAAATGCAAAGCAAAAAAAAAGCAGGGGTTGCAATCCTAGTCTCTGATAAAACAGACTTTAAACCAACAAAGATCAAAAGAGACAAAGAAGGGCATTATATAATAGTAAAAGGATCAATGCAGCAAGAAGAGCTAACTATCCTAACTATATATGCATCTAACGCAGGAGCACCCAGATTCCTAAAGCAAGTTCTTAGAAACCTACAGAGAGACTTACACTCCCACACAATAATAGTGGAGACTTTAACACCCTACTGTGAATATTAGACAGATCAACAACACAGAAAAATAACAAGGATAACTCAACTCTGGACCAAGTGGACCTAATGGACATCTCCAGAACTCTCCACTCCAAATCAACAGAATATACATTCTTCTCAGCACCACATCAAACTTATTCTAAAATTGACCGCATAATTAGAAGTAAAGTACTCCTCAGCAAATGCAAAAGAACAGAAATTATAACAAACAGTATCTCAGACCACAGTGCTATCAAATTAGAACTCAGGATTAAGAAACTCATTCAAAACTGCACAACTAGGCTGGGCATGGTGGCTCACTCCTGTAATCCCAGCACTTTGGGAGGCCGAGGCAGGCAGATCATGAGGTCAGGAGATCAAGACCATCCTAGTTAACATGGTGAAACCCCATCTCTACTAAAAATACAAAAAATGAGCCAGGTGTGGTGGCACATGCCTGTATTCCCAGCTACTCGGGTAGCTGAGGCAGGAGAAGGGCGTGAACCCAGGAGGCAGAGCTTGCAGTGAGCCACTGCACTTCAGCCTGGGTGACAGACCAAGACTCCATCTCAAAAAAAAAAAAAAAAAAAAATCTGCACAACCACATAGAAATTGAACAACCTGCTCCTGATTGATTACTGGGTAAATAATGAAATGAAGGCAGAAATAAAGATGGTCTTTGAAACCAATGAGAATAAAGACACAACTTACCAGAATCTCTGGGACACATTTAAAGCAATGTTTAGAGGGAAATTTATAGCACTAAATGCCCACAAAAGAAAGCAGGAAAGATTTAAAATTGACACTCTAATATTCTAATTAAAATAACTAGAAAAGCAAGAGCAAACAAATTCGAAAGCTAGCAGAAGACAAGAAGTAACTAAGATCAGAGCAGAACTGGAGAGAGAGACACAAAAAAACCTTTAAAAAAATCAATGAATCCAGGAGCTGTTTTTTTTGAAAAGATCAACAAAATAGACCGCTAGCAAGACTAATAAAGAAGAAAACAGAGAAGAATCAAATAGACGCAATAAAAAATGATAAACGGGATATCACCACTGATCCCACAGAAATACAAACTACCATCAGAGATTACTATAAACACCTCTATGCGAATAAACTACAAAATCTAGAAGAAATGGATACATTCCTGGACACATACACCCTCCCAAGACTAAACCAGGAAGAAGTCAAATCCCTGAATAGACCAATAACAAGTTCTGAAATTGAGGCAGTAATTAATAGACTCCCAACCAAAAAAGTCTAGGACTGGATGGATTCACAGCCAAATTCCACCAGAGGTACAAAGAGGAGCTGGTACTCCTTCTGAAACTATTCCAAACAATAGAAAAAGAAGGAATCCTCTCTAACTCATTTTATGAGGCCAGCATCATCCTGATACCAAAACCTGGCAGAGACACAACCAAAAAAGAAAATTTCAGGCCAATATCCCTGATGAACATTGATGTAAAAATCCTCAATAAAATCCTGGCAAACCAAATCCAGCAGCACATCAAAAAGCTTATCCACCATGATCACATCGGCTTCATCCCTGCCATGCAAGGCTGGTTCAACATATGCAAATCAATAAACACAATCCATCACATAAACAGAACCAATGACAAAAACCACATGATTATCTCAATAGATGCAGAAAAGGCCTTCCATAAAATTCAACACCCCTTCATGCTAAAAACTGTCAATAAACTAGGTATTGATGGAACATATCTCAAAATAATAAGAGCTATTTATGACAAACCCCCACACAATATCGTACTGAATCAGCAAAAACTGGAAACACTCCCTTTGAAAACTGGCACAAGAGAAGGATGCCTTCTCTCACCACTCCTATTCAACATAGTGTTGGAAGTTCTGCCCAGGGTAATCAGGCAAGAGAAAGAAAGAAAGTGTACTCAAATAGAAAAACATGAAGTCAAATTGTCTCTGCAGATGACGTGATTGTATATTTAGAAAACCCCATCATCTCAGCCCAAAATCTCCTTAAGCTGATAAGCAACTTCAGCAAAGTCTCAGGATACAAAATCAATGTGCAAAAATCACAGGCATTCCTATATATCAATAACAGACAAACAGAGCCAAATCAAGAGTGAACTTCTATTCACAATTGCTACAAAGAGAATACAGTACCTAGGAATCCAACTTATAAGGGATGTGAAGGACCTCTTCAAGGAAGACTACAAACCACTGGTGAAGGAAATAAGAGAGGACACAAATAAATGGAAAAACATGCCATGCTCATGGATAGAAAAAATCAATATCATGAAAATGGCCATACTGCCCAAAGTAATTTACGGATTCAATGCTATCTCCATCAAGCTACCATTGACTTTCTTCACAGAATT
Source organism: Macaca nemestrina (assembly GCF_043159975.1). Classification (NCBI taxonomy): domain Eukaryota; kingdom Metazoa; phylum Chordata; class Mammalia; order Primates; family Cercopithecidae; genus Macaca; species Macaca nemestrina. The sequence goes on along the minus strand of NC_092125.1, from coordinate 6,600,078 downwards.
AGAAAAAACTACTTCAAATTTCATATGGAACCAAAAAGGAGCCTGTATAGCCAAGACAATCCTAACCAAAAGAACAAAGCTGGAGGCATCACGCTACCTGACTTCAAACTATACTACAAGGCTACAGTAACTAAAACAACATGGTACTGATACCAAAACAGATAATATAGACCAATGGAACAGAACAGAGGCCTCAGAAATAACACCACACCTTCAACCATCTGAACTTTAACAAACCTGACAAAAACAAGCAATGGGGAAAGGATTCCCTATTTAATAAATGGTTTGGGGAAAACTGGCTAGCCATATGCAGAACACTGAAACAGGACCCCTTCCTTACAGCTTATACAAAAATTAACTCAAGATGTATTAAAGACTTAAACGTAAGACCTAAAACCATAAAAACCCTGGAAGAAAACATATGCAATACCATTCAGGACATAGGCATGGGCAAATACTTCATGACTAAAACACCAAAAGCAAGGGCAACAGAAGCCAAAATTGACAAATGGGATCTGATTAAACTAAAGAGCTTCTGCACAGCAAAAGAAACTATCATCAGAGTTAACAAGCAACCTACAGAATGGGAGAAAATTTTTGCAATCTATCCATCTGACAAAGGACTAATGTCCAGAATCTACAAAGAACTTAAACAAATATACAAGAAAAAAAAATCAAAAAGTGGGTGAATGATATGAACAGACACTTCTCAAAAGAAGACATTTATGCAGCCAACAAAAGTATGAAAAAAAGTTCATCACGGGTCACTAGAGAAATGCAAATCAAAATCACAACGAGATACCATCTCATGCCAGTTAGAATGGCGATCATTAAAAAGCCAGGAAACAACAGATGCTGGAGAGCATGTGGAGAAATAGGAACGCTTTTACACTGTTGGTGGGAGTTTAAATTAGTTCAACCATTGTGGAAGATAGTGTGGCGATTCCTCAAGGATCTAGAACCAGAAATACCATTTGACCCTGCAATCCCATTACTGGGTATATACCCAAAGGATTATAAATCATTCTACTATAAAGACACATGCACACGTATGTTTATTGCAGCACTATTCACAATAGCAAAGATTGGAACCAACCCAAATGCCCATCTGTGATAGACTGGATAAAGAAAATGTGGCCCATATATACCATGGAATACTATGCAGCCATAAAAAAGGATGAGTTCATGTCCTTTGCAGGCACATGGATGAAGCTGGAAAACATCATTCTCAGCAAACTAACACAGGAACTGAAAACCAAACACTGCATGTTTTCACTCATAAGTGGGAGTTGAATAATGAGAACACATGGACACAGAGAGGGGAACATCACACACTGGGGCCTGTCAGGGGGTGGGGATTAGGAGATGGACAGCATAGGAGAAATACCAAATGTAGATGAGGGGTTGATGGGTGCAGCAAACCACCATGGCACATGTATACCTATGTAACAATCCTGCACATTCTGTACATGCACCCCAGAACTTAAAGTATACTAATAAATTAAATTTAAAAATAAATATAAAGCAAACTGCTGGCGGGGTGTGGTGGCTTATGCCTGTAATCCCAGCACTTTGGGAGGCTGAGGCGGGTGGATCACTTGAGGTCAGGAGTTTGAGACCAGCCTGGCCAACATGGTGAAACCTTTTCTTCACTGAAAATACAAAATTAGGCCGGGGCGCGGTGGCTCAAGCCTGTAATCCCAGCACTTTGGGAGGCCGAGACGGGCAGATCACGAGGTCAGGAGATCGAGACCATCCTGGCTAACACGGTGAAACCCCGTCTCTACTAAAAATACAAAAAATTAGCCGGGCGAGGTGGCGGGCGCCTGTAGTCCCAACTACTCGGGAGGCTGAGGCAGGAGAATGGCGTGAACCCGGGAGGCGGAGCTTGCAGTGAGCTGAGATCCGGCCATTGCACTCCAGCCTGGGCGGCAGAGCGAGACTCCGTCTCAAAAGAAAAAAAAAAAAAAAAAGAAAATACAAAATTAGCCAGGCATGGTGGCATCCACCTGTAATCCCAGCTACTCAGTAGGCTGAGGCAGGAGAATCACTTGAACCTGGGAGGTGGAGGTTGCAGTGAGCCGAGATCATGCCACTGCACTCCATTCTGGGCAATAGAGTGAGACTCCATCTCAAAAAATAAATAAAATATAAATGAATAAATAAATAAATAAATAAATAAATAAATAAATAAATAAAAAGCAAACTGCCACGGAGACTGCTTTACCCAAAATTTTGGTTCACAGCCTTCATTGGATTATCTTTTAGAACACAGTGAAACTGGCAAGTTTACATTCCTATCTCATGGCTCAGGTTCCAAGCTATTGGATCTTCATCTATGTGTATGTATACATGTCTAGATGTTTATTTGTATGTATACTTTGCCACACACATCCGTGTGAAGAGACCACCAAACAGGCTTTGTGTGAGCAACAAGGCTGTTTATTTCACCTGGGTGCAGGCGGGCTGAGTCCGAAAAGAGAGTCAGCAAAGGGAGATAAGGGTGGGGCCGTTTTATAGGATTTGGGTAGGTAAAGGAAAATTACAGTCAAAGGGGGTTGTTCTTTGGCGGGCAGGGGCAGGGCTCACAAGGTGCTCAGTGGGGGAGCTTCTGAGCCAGGAGAAGAAATTTCACAAGGTAATGTCATCAGTTTAGGCAGGAACCGGCCATTTTCACCTCTTTTGTGATTCTTCAGTTACTTCAGGCCATCTGGATGTACATGTGCAAACTTGGGCTCAGAGGCCCGACACACTTATTGTTATATGTTGTGTTTACCAAAATTGGCTTATAAGTAAAATAATGCTCATAAATTAAATAATTCTAAGCAATTTTCAAGTTCACATGACTTAAAGTATCACTTTACTAAACAAGCGTGCCCTAAAATTATTGGTGGAATAAAAATAGAAATGCCTTCAGAATTGTCAGCATACATTTTGTCTGAATTTTATGTTTGTCTTTGCGAGATATTTTTAAGTGTCAGTGTTAATTCAAGCCGGGAGCTACTTGGGGCAAGCCTGCCTCCGATTCTACTCAAAGTCTCACTGAGATAAATGCATATCTGATTGCTCTCATTCTTTGGAAAGACTAATCAGAAATTCAAAGGAATACAACAGTTTGTCTCCCACCTGTGATCTGAAAGCCCCCAAGACCCCTCCCACCTTTCTGGATCAAACCAATATTTATTTTACACATGTTGATTGATGTCTCATGTCTCCCTTGTTAAAAGTAAAAAATTAAGTACAGTGAATGGGATACATGTTTTAGGTAAGCTTTTTGTGTAAATTAAAATCTTAAAGTTATTTTTAATGCTCATTTAATATCTGGGTCATTCCAATTAAGAAAGGGTTGTGATATGGGGAAATGTGTTTCTAAAATTGTGGAATTGTTCTTATCCATAAATGCATATATATAATATTTCAGGATTTCCTTTCAGGGTTTCACTAAAGTTTTAGGTTACTAAGGATAAAATTCTAGTTAACATGTAATTCTGTATTCAAAATGTGCCAGGAAGGGTTATGTTTTTAGCAGAAAAAAGAATTTTGTCTAATTCAGAATTTATCTAAAAGTTAGTTCAAATTACAGATTTGAAAATGTTATTTATGAAACAGTGTAGTCAGGAATCATTCCGTGGGGAGAAAGATGTGGAAAAAGTTTAAATAATAAAATACTCTTTAAAACCTGACAGAGAATGGGAGACATTCGACTAATTACCATTTTCATAGTTAAAGCTCTTAGTCTTGATTAAAGAAAAATAAGTATTGTGAAGAAATACATAGGCAGTTTGACAAGTCTTTTTTAAATATAGTTAAGCATGAAACTGGATTCAGTGTAAAGCCAAATTTCACATACATGTTTGCATTACTTCATACTATGTTTATTGTTTTGTGTGGATAGTGCTAGAGTTCTTAATGGTCATTTGCCTAAAGTGGATTTCTTGATTGCATAGAATGTATAATGATATTGATGAACTCAAGGATATTGAGTTGTGTATCAGAAATAAAATATTCATTATGTGGGTTTCTGGGGGGCCCTGGGTAATACGGTAGCCTCCAGGGTAAATTGAGTAGGAAAATTTAGGGTTGGTTTCCTGTTTATTTGTTTTTGCTTCTGGTTTTCACTTGTTTGCTGTTTACTCTCCTCTGGCTTTACTTGTGTATCCATATATATAAAACCATGGCTTTTTTTTAAGTTCCTAGTGGAAGGCTTTTATTTAGTTCTGTGTTCCTGTGCACTTCTAGTTATTATTTGTTCCATTTATCTGGAATTCCTAAGCTACCTTTGTCAGGTCACAGGAATTAATGGAGCACACCAGCTTTTTATCCTTATAAATTAACTTTTTGGATTTTAGGCTTCCTAATATTTTAAAGGTGTTGAGTATACTTTCATAAATAGAATTTGAGTCATATTTCTCCTCTCTGCCTAACTTATCCAACATTTGTAAATTATTTGTGAATGCTCTTAATTAATGGCAATGTGTTTATTTGCATACAATTAAGCAGGGTCACCAGGGCCACTCAAGGAGAACCCAGAAACCTGGCATGCCAGTAAAGGGTAAGAATTTCTTACCAGTCAGTCCCTGGCCTCTCTCTCTCTGTGCAAACTGGTTATATATAAAGTAAAAGTCACATATATCTCCTCTGTAAAGTTTTAAAATAATTGGTTTAATAATAAGAAGAACTTAAATATTTTGTCAGAAAAGTGAAAAATGTAATGCCTTTTATTTAGTCCATGTGACTTCAGTAATCTTTGGGAAATAAAGACAATTTTCAAGATTATCGGTAAAATAAAAATGTCTTCAAAATGTAAACATGTGGTCTAAATTATGTTAAAATATCAGGTTTGCTTAAATGCTTTAAGGTCATAAACTTCTTCTTTGGCTTTTGAAAGTTGTTTAACTTGCCTGCTTTCCAGCTAGGTAAGGCTTGGGGACATTGGGAGTTGGCCACACCTCTAGCTATGCTGGAAACAGCCAAACCTTATCAGAACATAACTTACCAGGTTTTACATTAAAGTTAAAATTGCTAAAAGTCACCATCGTAGCATGCAATTAAAACTACTAGAAACAGTTTTACATGCAAGATGTGTAAAAACAGTAGAATGTGGGGGTTTTTTTATTGTTAAAGGTTATAAAATATTTTTGCTTCTTTAGAAAATTTCTGAGTCATCACTTTGGCAAAATAAATAATTTATGGTAATCTGGTACTCCAAAATCAAACTTAGGTTTCAAAATTATCTTTCCTCATGCCTGGCTTTTTGAATGGATAAGAGGGCCCCTGAAAACATCCAGAAAGGAGGTAAACAGGATTATTTGGTGTGTTTAGGTACACGGGATTGCCAAAATGATGTTCACTCTTCTTTAGGTTATATTTTTGTGAATAATACTCATATGTATTCCAAAATTGCATGGGATTTCTAAAATTCTAATGTCTAAGTATATACTACCAATCACAATTATACAATTATAGTTATTCTGTTAAGTTATTGTAAATCACAGAAATAACCAAATTTCCTTGTATAAAGCTACTAACCCAGGTAAAACAAAAAAATTAATTAAATGTCAATAAAATACTTTTCATGTTAGACCAGCTAATACTGAAATTGTTTAAAATAGTTTAAATTTTAAATTGTTTAAAACATTTTATAAAGAGATTTCATTCAATTGTTATTTTCATTTCATGTTTTCTGGTTGTATAAACGCTTCCCCATGCAAGAGAGCTAATGTTGTAACAGTAGATTATTATGCGACAGTGTATTTTCACCACATAAGAAAAGCTTTCTATGGTTTGGATCTTCTGAGAACACTGGAGAAAGACCATTCTTGCCATCCACACTACAACACAACTTTGGGACTCTGGGCTTTGGGTTCATGGTCTTGAAACTGAGAAGGGTCCCTCCACACTTTTGGAACCGTGTACCCATTGGAACCTTTGAGGTAAAGCTAACCAGGGAAATTTCTCCCAAGAAGAAGATGACTTTTTGAAGTGAATAGCTTTTACCGAGTTAACAGGTTAAGATTTCTACTATCATGAAACTCTTACCTTTGAATATTCTTTTTCTTGCTTATGTGTCTACGAACAATAGAAGGGGCAAAGGGGTCTGTAATGTGCACTTATGGGATATACTTTCATTTGTGAAGGAGTTTGCAGCCAGCCTTATATATGGATAACCTTATACTTTGTTAGATAAAAGATGAAGGCCCAATGTAGGTAAGAAACTTTAATGGTACATGCGTTGCCTCATAATCAGTCAAAAACAAAACATTGGTTCACTCCTCTTAACCCACACCATGGGTTAAAGAGAACAGTACCAGCAGGTGTTCACTATTCTAAAAGGGCATCATTTGTTAGGTCCTTTTTCATGATTTAAAGTAAAAAAAAAAAAAAAAAAAAAAAAAAAAAGCAATGATTAGAAATCAAGAGGGATACATCTATCATGAGGGATACATTTATCATGAGGGACACTCTGTAGCAAATTCTACTGTAAAAGCTACCGTTACACAACAGACTTTAAATTCTCTTGTGAAAATTATGCTAAATAATAGAATTAGCTGAACAGAGAACTATCTGTGCAGCTGCTGGCACTTGTGACCTGCAGGGGGCGGGGGAGGTGGGGAGGTGGGGAATACATCAAATGAAGATTATAGAAATTCAGTGGTAGGGGATTGATGAAGATTGCTTAGCCAAATGAGTAAACTCTTTAGCTCATTCTTGCTCTATTTGATTTTAGGAGGTTTGATTTATGGGGACATTGGGTAAGGAGCATACTCCAAACTCTTGGTATTATCCTCCCAATAGGCATAATAATAGTCTCCTTGGTGTGCTGTATTCTCTGGGTTTTAAATGCTTGCATGCAGCCATTTCTAGAATGTCATATGGTCTGTCTTCAACTGGAATAACAGGCGCTGAAAGAAATGTGCGACCATGAGGGCACTGTAACCTATAAATGACATGCAGAGACCGGAAACCCAAAATGACAGTAACTGAGAGTGGGACTAAGGCCCTAAGTTTTGGTCACACTTTCACCTAAGTGAGAACCTGACCAAAAAGGAGGAATTTTTTAAACAAAATTCTAGGAGGCCATCGTTTTGGACTGAACTCATGCACTAGGTCCCAACAAACCAAACCAAACCAAAATGCAGTCACTCGTGCTAAGACTTTAAAGAAACATATAGACTCTAGGACAGACGAGGTTTTGTTTTTTTCTCCCCGCAAATCTCTATAACAAACGTTTCTAACAGCATAGGTAGCGACCCCTTGAATTTCCCAATAAATCTTTTAACCAAATTCATTTCCTTTCGCCTAGAGACCATCAAGCTTCAGATAATCATGCAACAAAAGTTCCATCCACTTCCAGGTGAAGACACCACCCCCGCCGGCCATCAAGAAGCTCCCCTGACTCCACTGGATAGAGCAGGGCTAGTTCTGTGATCCCCAGTAGGTAGGGACCATGCCCCAAGCCAGCATGAAGCAATTACAGAAAAAAACCATGGGTCCCTCTGCCTCCCATAAAGATGTATGGGGATCACGTCTCTCAGTGGGGAGATGAGGCGGGAAGACAGGGCCTAGAGGCAGGGAACATAAGGCATAAGGCCGATTCACACTTCAGCTATAACAGGAAATATACTCTCCATAGAGCCCATGCCATAATTGACTTTGTAACTTTCCTTCATCCTCTCCATTTACATAGGGAATACCTGAAGGAACCAATGGAATCCTTTATGGGGTATTTAAACTCCCCAAAATTCTGTAATGTAGCATTTTGAGCTCCAGTGCTCAGGCCATTCCGACACTGTGGAGTGTACTTTCATTTTCAATAAAATCTTTCATTTCTTCCTTGCTTTGTGTGTTTTGTTCAAGATGCCAAGAACCCGGACACCCTCCACCATTAACAGAAGGGTTAGTTTACTTGTAATCCAGGTAGTTTGTGTAAATTACCCAGTTTGCTATTACTGGAAGAGAAAATACTAGAGTGATCTTTTTAAATCATAGTATGATCATGTCACTTCTCAGTTTAAATCTTTTCAGTGCTTCTTAGAATAAAATCTAAATTATGTTTACGGTTAAAATCCCTGTGTGATCTGGCCTCTAACTTCTTCAACCTCATTTACTTTAGTTTTTTCTGATGCAACGAGCTTCTTTTTGTTTCCAGAGCAAGCCAAGCTTTCACCTCCCTCTACCTCGGATACTTATCCCTGGCTCATTTCCATGGCTTCTTCTAACTCATCTTTTAATTCTCATGAAAGATGACTTCCTTGGAAAGGTCAAGGGAAGACTTGTCCTAACTAAAGTAGCTTGTCCAATTCCAGCTTATTATACTTTACTTCCTTGATAACATTTACCAAAATCTTTAATTATTTGGTTATTTTTCTTATTTTTTGTCTATTTAATGTACACTTTGAGAACTGGGGCTCTTTCTCTAATAGCTAGCATGATGCCTCACACAACACAAAGAAGTTACTCAATAAACAGAGGTACCGTGAATGAAGGTAGTCTAAGTGCTGAGAATATATTTTCGAAATAGAAGTAATGATGATTTTGGTCATCCCTGGGTAGTACCAGTAGTATTAGTGGCTGTGGTAGTTAAAAATAGTAATATGGCAGTGAAAAGCAGTCAGTCAGTCATACTGGCTGTGCTTGAATTGTACTGTCACCTACTACTGTGTGACTTTGGACAGGTTAACTAACTTCTCTATGACTCAGTTTCCTCATCCTTAGACAAGTGATAATCAAGTCTTCATCCTTTATCCAAATCCTGAGACTGAATATGTTTGGAAAGTCAGATTTTTTTTGCTATTTTAGAAAAGTAAAGTGAAATATACCATACATTCTATAGCAATCCTAGTGGTGTCAAGGGCAGCTCCCATAATCAAATACATAAATATGTTTGCAACGAGACATATACATATTAACCCTAAGTGGAATAACTAGACTATAAATGGGCTTATGTCAGTTTGGCTGAGATTTTACTATGTAAACTTTAAAAGCTGGATTCTCAGAGCTAATCCTTGAGAACTCAAATGCATGTAGAAACACAGAATTTTAGAAGTGGGAATAATTCTAATGACCATTTTTATAACTTCTCCAATTTTAATGATAAAAAGAAAGCTAAGACCCAGAGGTATCAAATCATCCTCCCAAGGTTATATTGCTGGTTCCTCACAGTGTTGGAGACTGTCTTTCAGTTTAGTGTCCTTTCTGCTGCACTATGACTTAAAAAATCAGAAGATCATTTTCTTTCAGAGTTGAAAACTAGCACTAACCAATGTTTCTTGGGGTATCTTCCTGTCTTCAAATTGTTAAATGTGATCTGACAGTCCCATGGATCAGTGAGTAATTTTTTTTAATCATATAAATATATAAACTTCTTAGTACATGGTGATCATGAGGAGAGGAAACCATGTTGCATCAAAGGTACCTACAACAGAGTGAAGACGACATGTACAAAAAAAGACGAGCAACAAACGGGAGTTAGCATGTGACGCTTTCGAATGGGTACTAAATACTACAATTTTATCATTATTTTGTATTGTAGAAAAAATTATAAGCTCATAGGGAGGTTAGAGTTGGTATATAGGATTATTTATTTATTTTAAAGACAGAGTCTCGCTCTGTTGTCCAGGCTGGAGTACAGTGGTGTGATCACAGCTCACTGCAACCTCCTCCTCCCGGGTTTGAGCAATTCTCCTGTCTCAGCCTCCCAAGTAGCAGGGACTACAGGCACCTGCCACCACGCCCGGTTAGTAGAGACAGGGTTTCACTATATTTGTCAGGCTAGTCTCGAACTCCTAACCTCATGATCTGCCTGCCTCAGCCTCCCAAAGTGTTGGGATTACAAGCGTGAGACACTGCACCTGGCCCGGTATATAGGATTGTCTTTAGGGCTCTATGGATACTCCCTCTTTAAAAATGAGAAAAGAGCTTTCAGTTGTGTTACTCCTTATCTCATATAACAAATCATCTTCTGATAAACATGACAATAGACTGACATGTATTTTAGCTGTTGAGAATTGAGTCATTAGTAGCATATCAAACACTAGTTCATCTTTATTTCATAAAAATACTAAAATTGCCAGTAGAGAAAGTTAGTGTGTGCTTTTGTAAAGATAAGCGTACTTGTTAATTTACTTTGAAAAGTTTCAGAACCCACCACGCTACAGACGAAGGTTTTAAAGTTAAACCTGAAGTAGTATTTAATGGCACAGAGGTGGGATGGCAGCCTCTTAAGTAGTAGGGGCAGAGTCATGGAATGATTGAAACACAAATGTCACAGAGACTGCCAAAATGTTATTCTCTTGGATCCTTTACAGGCAGAAAATTCTCTGAAGGCAGAGTACCACAGACGTGGAGATGGGAAGTGTCTGCAGCAGCTGTTCACGGGAAGCTGTCGGCAAAAAGAAGGGCAGCGGAGTCATAGAATGACGCTGCAATTAGAAACGAAAAGTGGATGCAAATTTCTGTCTGAGGGACACATTTTTCCTCTTGAAATAATTCAAGTGACTTGCCAAAGGCCTCTGGAAATGGATGATGTGTATATTTGCTGGCATGGAAGGCTAGTTTCTTAAAACATAAAAAATTTCTCATTTTTGTAAGTATAATGAAGACATATTTTAAGTTTGCCTAATGAGCTATAGGAATAAGAAACTGTGGAAAGGGAGCCTCATCATTTTACAAGCAATTTGGTGCATGCTATACACCTAATCTAAGTTTAATTTCTTTATTTTCTTGATAGAATTCTATTTTGTTATTGCAAGAAAAAAGCCATAAAAGTGTAAGTTGAAGGTAACGATCATGTACATTTTGGTGTAACTTCCAGGTTTTCCTATGCATATGTTTGTGATTTTTAAATAATAGATGTTTCACATACTAAGCAAAGAGTTTTAAGGCTTCTTTTTCATTCAGAATTATAATGTGAACCCCCTTCCATGTCCATACATTTTTTGCATAATGGCTGAGAAAATAACAATAATAGAGTGTTTTCTAGAACCGGCCATGTGCTGAGTACTTTACATTCTCTTTTTAAAATTTAATCTTCTAGTAACCTTATAACATTAGTATTATTATTCTCACTTTATAGCTGAAGAAATCAAAGTCTAGCTTAAGTAATATGTCTAAGTACAGTTACACAGAAAGCAGGGGAAACAGAATTTAAATCCAGGCACTCTACGAGTTTATACCACAAATTGTATTACTCAGTTTTTCTTTTGTATGTAGAACCCACAATACAGTATATTTAAAAGTTTCACACTTTTCATGAAACATAAATTGTTTCATGTTTCTTTCCTTTCTTCTTTCCCTCTTTCCTTCCCTCCCTTTCTTTCTTCTTTCCTTTCTGTTATGAACAGGTCTTTGATGAGCATCTGTTTAGCAAAATCTTGGTTTCATGACCCCAAAGATTAACTGGCTGGGCATCGCAAGTACTCACCAAATTCTGAACCTTTGCAGTTTAGCAGGCTCATGCGACAAGTTCTGGTCAGTGAGCAGACATGATCTATGTCACTTGTGGATGAGACATGGAAGACTGGCTGGGTTCCCCATGAGCTCCCTTTCCGCCTGGTGAGTCTTGAGTGTTGAGAGGGTGGCATCACAAAGCATGAAGTTCCCATCAGTGTGAGCCCCTACATGGCTAAATGGCTCTGCATTTCACTTGAATCTGTAGCTTGAATGACAAAGCAAAAGCCTCTTCATGTGAAGTTACTGGGCTATTAGGTTTAAACTGTTACCACATGTAATGGTTATTTAGGGGTGTTATGCAATACCTAGCAAAAAATTACATGCATTTATCCTCAGACTCAGTGTTCCATTTCCAGGAATCTTCCAGAAAGTCACACAGTAGTAGGTGACAGTACAATTCAAGCACAGCCAGTATGACTGACTGACTGCTTTTCACTGCCATATTACTATTTTTAACTGCCACAGCCACTAATACTACTGGTACTACCCAGGGATGACCAAAATCATCATTACTTCTATTTCAAAAATATATTCTCAATGCTTAGACAACCTTCATTCACGGTACCCCTGTTTATTGAGTAACTTCCCCAGTCAGAAGAAAGGAAGGGAAGGAAGGGAAAAAATAAATAATGCTTGCACAGGACTATCAACTGCAGAGGAAATGGTTTCTGAATATTTTTTAACAAATACACACTAAGGACATTACTTCATCTTTTTACTTTTCAGGCATCACTCTGTCCTCTACTTGAAAACTGAAAATAACATCTATTGACTTTAGCGTTATGTTCTGGAAATGCTTGTGTGTTTTACCTTGGCTTTTTGCTCACTCATGCATATATGCATGCATTTTCCTGATTCAGAGAGTGATTGAAGCAGTTTCCTATGTTTACACATTGATGTCTCAGTGGCAGCAAGGCTAGGGGCATAAGAAGCAGATAGTATCCTGAGTTATCTGTGGGAAAAGCAGGATTTTTTCGTCAGGAATCAAGTTACCGTCCTTAAGAGGACACAAGAGATTGCAGAGGACTGTGGGTTTTGGCTTTTAAGGCAAAGTAAAATCCTTTTAGTTTTTATATGCACAGCCTATAATATCTTAATTTCCTCAAGGGATTTGGCTTCATTTGCATTTTAGACTGTGCAATTTTGCAAAATCCCCTTTCCCCTTTCCCTTCGGGTAAACAGGCAGGGGGAGTGCATTTCTTTCCAACCTTCTGAAAGATGAGGTGCTTTTTATGTTTTCTCCCAAGGTCTCACTAAATGGAGCATCTGAGGAAACGGGAACCTATCATGATGGCACTCTCAAATACAAGACTGCCTCTGTGAACATTTTTCAGTGAACTACGTCTTTCAGAATGACACTCCCACCTCAGCGCCCACGCCTTGGCCTTGTAGCGCTTTCAGAAGGCGACCTGCGACCGGCATACAGAATTGGAAAAGTCGCCGGTGTGATGAGAATGCCTAATGTGCTCAGAGCAGCCATCTGCGGCAGAAGCCAGCTCTCACAAATCAAAACACCACTCTGTTGTGCACGGTGACGTGGAAAGTTTTAGAAGAGGGAATCTCTGCCCTACGCAGTTAGTGGCTGGGGTGTGACCACAATGCATAATGAGCAGGCAGCGGCTGAGCTGCAGATGATGCCTGCTGCTCTGTAGTCCATGCTACTGGTCCTCTTTTCCTGGGTAAAGCTGGCAGCTGAACTGGGAGCCCCGGGGCAGTCATCAAGATGCAGAATGTGAACAATAATGGTGCAACCACAACGCATTTGTAATAAATATGCACCACACCATAAAGATATAGAAATGTGGGTGGATGGAAGAGGGGAAAATGTCACCCTGGAAATGACTACAGAAGGAGCCAGCTGCAGAGCATGAGGCAAGGAAGATTCCTAAAGAGAAGCTTCATTGGTGGAGGAGCCTCGGATCATTTAATTATATTTCATTACAGTGGAGATAAGAGTGTTGGGAAATGCTGTGTCTTTTTGCCCCTGCCATATTTCTGGCCATGCTAGTCATTCGCACAAAGAGGAGGAAGCCACAGAGCTAGTGTTGGTTGACCTGTGGGATCCCGGGGTCATTCCAAGGTTTGAAGCCCAACAGATGGGAGCATGACCCATGGTGGTAAGGAAAGTAGAAATGAGGAATTAGTAATGAGTACCATCTTGGATATGTCATCCTTAAACTTGTAGTGAGATATTCCAATGCAGAGGTATGTCAAAGGTATGAAATTAAAGAGAGCAGAGCTGAAAGTTCCAACCCTCTACTCATGGCTTCATCTTTCTGGTGATAGCTCCCAGCCTGGAGCTACCTGGGGCCTCCTGCCAGGAGTCATCATTAGCATACAAAAGAAATTCTTATCACTCCAGAGATTTTGTGCCAGGAACCAGAACAATATACAGTCAGGCATCAGATTCAATATACAGCTGTACACCACGGAGGGGGTACCTTCTGAGAAAAGGCTGTTTCCTCACTGTGCAAACATCACAGTGAACTTATACAAACCTAGGTGGTAGAGCCTACTACGCACGTAGGCTAGATGGTATATCATATTTCTCCTAGGCTACAAGCAGGTCACTGCGCTGAATACTATAAGCAATTGTAACACATGGTAAGCATTTGTGTATCTAAACATAAAAAAGTTACCATGAAAATACAGTATAAAAGATTTTTCACAAGGCACACCACATAGGGCACTTACATGAACGGAGCTTGCAGGATGGTAAGTGACTCTGGAGGAGTCTGTGAGCGAGTGGTGAGTGAATGTGAAGACCTAGGATACCTGGGACATTACACTAAACTACTCTAGACTTTATCAACATGTACACTTAGGCTACACTCAATTCATGAAAACTCTTCTTTAATAGTAAACTAACCTTAGCTTACTGTAACTTTTAAACTTTATACATGTTTTAGTATTTTTAACTTTCTGACTTTCTGTAATAAAACAGCTTAAAACAAACACATTGTACAGGTGTATAAAAATATTTTTTACATTCTTTTCTGTAACTTTTTTCTATTTTTAGATTATTTTAAAAATTTTGTTTAAAAACTAAGACATAAACACACATATTGCCCTAAGCCTACATAGGGTCAGGATCATCAATATCATTATCTTCCACCTACACATCTTGTCCCACTGTAAGGTCTTCAGGTGGCAATAACACTCATGAAGGTCCATTTTTATATACAGGAATACACTCTAAAATAATGATAGAAAGTATAGCACAAAGAGTCTTCAAAAAGTTCATGGAAAGTGTGTATTATGAAAAATTATGAATGGCTTTTGAATATTTCACAAATAAACTACTAACTTGTTATAACATGTCTGAACAGGACCTAGTTTGAAAAGAGCCCCTATCAGGGCGACATGAATTTTGCTAAAATTAAAGTGAGAACAAATATCAAATTTATGGTAAAGCTTGGACAGAAGAGTGATAAAATCATTGATGCTTTATGCAAAGTTTGTGAGGACAATGTCCCAAAGAAATCATCTGTTTACAAATGGATAACTTGTTTTAAGATGGGATGAGATGATGTGAAAGATGAGGCTTGCAGTGGCAGACCATCCACATCAATTTTTGACCAAAAAAATCATGTTGTTCATGCCCTCATTGAAGAGGACTGATGACTAACAGCAGAACAATAACCAACACCATAGACATCTCAACTTGTTCATCTTACAGAATTATGACTGAAAAATTACAGTTGAGCAAATTTTTCATGCCACAAGTGACAAAATGATTGCATCCAGATTCGCTGCAGACAAGAGCGGGGCTTTCAATGGAAACTTTAAACGAGTGGGATCAAGATCTTGAAGCATTTCTTCAAAGAATTGTAGCAGGAGATGAAACACATCTTTACCAGTACCATCCTGAGGCAAAGCACAGTCAAAGCAATGGCTACCAAGAGGTGGAAGTGGTCCAGTGACAGCAAAAGCTGTGACCGCTCAAGAGCAAAGGTCACAGCAACAGTTGTTTTGGGATGTTCAAGGCATTTTGTTTGTTGACTTTCTAGAGGGCCACAGAACAGTAACATCTACTTATTATTAATGTTTTCAGAAAGTCAAAACTTCAGCAGAAAAATGTCTGGGAAAATGTCACCAGAGTCCTTCACCATGACAATGCTCTTGCTCATTCCTGTCATCCAATCAAACAAGACCAATTTTGTGAGGGTTTCAATAGTAAATCATTAGGCATTCACCTCACAGTATGTATGTATGTATATATGTATGTATGTATGTATGTATTTATTTATTTGAGATGAAGTCTCACTCTGTCACCCAGGCTGGAGTTCAGTGGTGCAACCTCGGCTCACTGCAACCTCTGCCTCCTGAGTTCAAGTGATTTTTCTGCCTCAGCCTCTCGAGTAGCCAGGATTACAGGCACATGCAACCATGCCTGGCTAGTTTTTGTATTTTCAGTAGAGATGGGGTTTCACCATGTTGGCCAGGCTGGTCTTGAACTCCTGACCTTAAGGGATACGCCTACTTCAGCCTCCCAAAGTGCTGGGATTACAGGCATGTGATACCATGCCCAGCTTCCACCTCACTGTCTTGATTTGGCTCTTTCTGACTTCTTTTTGTTTCCTAATCTTATTTAAAGGGCAGCCATTGTTTCTTTACTTAATAGTATAAAAGAGACTACATCAACATGCTTAAATTCCCAGGACCCTCAGTTCTTTATGGCTGGACTAAATGGCCAGTATTATTGCTTAAAAAAGTGTCTTGACCTTGGTGGAGTTATGTTAAAATATAAAGTTTATATTCTTTAGTTTTATATTTTAATTCTATTTTTCCACAAACTTTCTGAAGTACCCTGTATTAGTCCATTCTCATGCTGCTATGAAGAAATACCCGAGACTGGGTAATTTAAAAAGGAAAGAGGTATAATTGAGTCACGGTTCCACATTGCTGGGGAGGCCTCAGGAAACTTACAATCATGACAGAAGGCAAAGGAGAAGCAGGCACCTTCTTCACAGGGCAGCAGGACGGAGTGAGTGCGAGCAGGGGAAATGCCAGATGCTTATAAAAACCATCAGATCTCGTGAGAACTCACTAGCAGGAGAACAGCATGGAGGAAACCACCCCCATGATCCAATTACCTCCACCTGGTCTTACCCGTGACACCTGGGGATTATGGAGATTACGATTAAAGGTGAGATTTGAGTGGGGACACAGGGCAAAACCATATCATACCCCTTAGTAAATACTAGGCTACAGGAATTTTTCATTTCCATGATAATTTTATAGGACCCCTTTCATATAGTCAGTCCATTGTTAAATGTTATATGGTACATGAGACATGTATATATGAGATATATATAAGATATATATATCAGATATATATAAGATATATAAGATAGATATAAGATATACATATGATATATATGATAGATATAAGATATATATGATATACATATAAGATATATAGTCATGTATATATGAGTATATACTCATATATACATATAAGATATATACTCATGTATATACTCATATATACATGAGATATATATACATGAGACGTGTGTGTGTGTATATATATCTTAATTATACCACACAAGGTTACAAGACTTCTACAAGCACATTGTTCAGAAGGACTTTTCTTTGTTTTCACCCTAAAAATCTTGTCTCCCAGCATCTGTCAGTGTTCTAGACTTGGTCCTAGTCAGAAAGACTCACTTTCATCTATGACACTCACACACACTAAAGGAAACAAACTTGACCAGCCACATATTAATTTGCAAAAGAACATTTTCTTTTTCTGTCATTGGGATGCTCATGTCTTCCATCCTGGGGCCATCTTCTAGTATCACAATACCTGGAAAACCAAAATAGCTATCAAAAGACTTCTTTGTGAGCATGAAGTTGGAGCTAATGAAATAGGCTGAAGGGACATTCTACCTGGCTTTGGTGAGACCCAGAGAATCACCTATGCTCCGTAACAGTGCTATTTTCTCAGTGATAGAAAAAATTGGTGTATCTAGGGTTTATTGTCTCTCTCGCTAGATGATACTCAGTAAACACAGCCAGCATCAAGCATTTGAACTCTATTCTTCTATGCTAACTACCCATACCTCCTGTTCATAGGCTATTTCTTCAAATCAGGTAATTTATCTTAGGTGTTTCTGATTAGAAATGGTAATCTTATTTCATCCTACTCAGAGTTTTGAGTGCTTCTAAACTCTTAAAATACATATTTAAACACAGTTTCTTGGAATTCTCCTGCTGCTGCCTAACCATATTCTATTTCCTTTATTGATGGGTTTTACTGGTTTAACTCACAATAACTCATGCACCTGCAAGTTAACAATAATAGCCATGGTTTACTGAGGGTCCTCCATGTACCTGTATTTCAGTTAGGCTCTTTCAGCTGCAAGTAACAGAGACCCACACACATTAACTCAAGAAAGGAAGCAGGTGGGAAGGAGAAAAACATTTTATAGAAAAGGATGGGAATGCTGCATGGGAAACCAAGAACAGAAACCAAAGTCTAACCCAGCATCATGAAGAGGCTGCACTAGAGAAGTCAGCAGCAAACTTCTGTGGATCTTCTCTCAAGTATTCCACCATTAAACACAAATGCTTTCAAATGTTTGCTCTATTCTCTTCTTGCTGGTGTCCTTGGCTTCTATTTTGTATATCTTTTCTCATGATCCTAGCTTTTGCCTATTTATAATTGAAATTTGTGATGCACCCTCTTGGTCAGGATTGTATTTAATTATCTTTCTCACTTTTGTGTTTCCATTGCCAACAGTTAATTCTCTTGTTTTCCCAATGCTCATTTTCAAAAGTAAGTACAGATGCTTCTTGACTTATGATGAGGTTAGATCTCAATGAACTAATTGTAAGCTGAAAAAATCATAAGTCAAACACGCATTTAATACACCTAACCTACCGAACATCATAGCTTAGCCTAGCCTACCTTAAATGGGCTCAGAACACTTACCTTAGCCTACAGTTGGGCAGAATCATCTAACACAAAGTCTATTTTATCATGAGGCACTGAATAGATCATGTAATACATTAAATACTTTACTGAAAGTGAAAGACAGAATGATGTATGAGTACTCAAAGTATGGCTTCCATTGAATGTGTATGACTTTTGCACCATCGTAAAGTCAAAAAATCTTGTCAAACCGTTACAAATCAGGGACCATCTGTATTTGATTAGTCCAAATCATCTTTATCAGGGATGTTTCTTTTTACACCAAATTAATTCATGGTTACCTTGAGTCAGATGTGTGCTCACAATCCATTGCTATAACGTGTATACATAACGTGAGTGCTAAGATCTATAGGGACAGTAAGAAAAACCATTTTCCTCAGCAAGGCAGGAACTATGATTGGACAATTTATCTAAGTATCTTGCTAAATTGCGTACATTATCACACTTAATTCTCCCAAGAAATGTGGTGTAGATATTATTAGCCCCAATTTGTAGAAAAAGAAATTTAACCTTAATAAGATTAAGCTCCAAATCATGCATTTTTTAAGTGACAGATAAAGTTACCTCAGTAGAGATTATTAAGCTTTAAATGTCCCCAAAGCCCGTCATTTAATAGCTCTAGATTTTTGGAGGTAGAGATCTTATCTAAAAAACTAGGGACAAGATGTTCCTGTGGTCTTTGGGCACACGCTAAGAATACATTCTGTACATTGTCACAACAGTTAACATTTTCTAACATTTTTAATGTACCAGGCACTGTTCCCAATGTTTAAAATGAATTCTCTCCTTGAACCTTCATTACAACCCTATGAAATAGGTGCAATTATTGTCCTCTTTTCATAGGTAAAAACTGAGGTACAAAAGGAAACAGAGGTTCAGTCAAGGAAAGTGAACTTGTTAATGGCAGACCTGCAACT
Organism: Macaca nemestrina; assembly: GCF_043159975.1. Taxonomy (NCBI): domain Eukaryota; kingdom Metazoa; phylum Chordata; class Mammalia; order Primates; family Cercopithecidae; genus Macaca; species Macaca nemestrina. The sequence goes on along the minus strand of NC_092125.1, from coordinate 6,580,770 downwards.
CGAATCTGGGTTGACTAACTTCAAACCCTCTATACTTGTTAGAGTCAATAGTGACTGAGGAGGACATCTCAAAGTCTGCTCCCTTTTCCACTGAAGGTGGGATAGTGGCAACATTTTTTCTGATTCAGGAAGGGAAATCTGTACTGCACATTAGGGATAACTTTGTGACCAAAAAACTTGGGCTACATAGAATCTCCAAAGAAATTTGAAAATCTCCTTTCCTATACGTATTCTCCCCCATCTTTTCTCTTTATATCCAAAATCCCTCCTTGCCTTTAAAGGGGTTGCCAATTTCTTTTCTGAACAGATTTTAATGGACTTGTCTATGTCTCAGGGTCTGCTTCTAAAATCATAAGAAAATTCTGCTTTGCAGGGGAGAAAAATATCAATCAGAAGTCAGGAAGAGGATGTGACTTGCATTAGAGTGATCAGGGCTGCCAAGGAACAGAACTGTAACTGCTGATAGTCATCCCTGCGGGTCTGCAGCAACCTCCATTCTTGCCTCCTCAGAAGAAAGAATTTGAGAGGCAGAAGGAGATTCTGAGGCAAGTTTTAGAGCAGGAGTGAAAGTTTATCAAAAAGCCTTTGAGCAGGAAGGAAAAGGAAGAAAGGAAGGAAAGCACACTTGTAAGAGGGCCAAGTAGGTGATTTGAGAGACCAAACCTGTGACTTGACCTCTTGACATGAGGTTTTGTACATTGACCTTGACGTTTTGCGACAAAACCTCTTGACCTTTTGCACATTGACATACTTCCGGGATCTTGCGTCACTCTTCCCCACTCCTGAGATCTTATTGACAAGCTGCTGATCATTTTCAGGTGTTTTCTATCTGTTAGATGCCTGCCTTTCCCTGGTGCCAGCTGTGACCAATTATAACAGCCGCCTGACCATCACCTGATGGTCGCCCAACATTCCTGATGCGTTTGTGGGGAGCCCTCTCCTGCCCTGCTCACAGACTAGCCACCTACTGTAACAGAACTCCCATTAGACTTTGGGGAAAGTTTACATTCCCCATGGTTAGCAGTGCTCACCTAATGTCATCTGGATCAGAGATGACAGGCAGTCAATTCTGTCTTTATTGATCGTTAACAGGGTGGTTGGGAAATGAGGAAGTATTTGAAAGACAAAAACAAATGACCAAAAGTCTGGAAAAGAGACATTTCATTGCAGAAACGCAGCAGATAATGGAGAAAGGTTATCCTGTCCCAGATAGGAAAAAGCGGAAGGGTGTGCTGAGCATCTCTCCCTCCTCTGGCTGCCCAGCTCTTTGCTGCATCCCTGACTCAACTCATGTTACTGTCTGCAGTCGTATTTGCTGGTTGGCAGTGTACATGTCTGAAGGCCAGTGTCCAGGTGCCTAGGACACAGCAGACACTCAATAAATGTTTTCTGAATTCTTAGGATCGTACTTTGCTATGTAGGTGGCAAAATCGAGATGCAGAGAATAGTCTTACCCGTAGCTAGTCAAAGAGTCGAGGGAGTCCCGAAGGCTCCCTGTGGAAATCCTGGCTTCAGGGGCCTCATGTAGGTTTACTCTCTCCTGGAGGAGCTCAGTTCTAAGACATCCAAATTTGCTGACTCCGTCCTGGGGGTCTATCCTCTGACTCCCTCCCTTTCCTGGTTCTTAGGAAGATCCTGCCTTCCAGCCTGATCTATACATGACTGCACTTGGACCACCAGAGGCACAAGCCCATGTCTTCTTGGCTTCTGCTTAGCCCCCTATCTTTGAGGAAAACCTACCCCAAAACTATGAGGAAAAACATTGCTGGCTGAGTGACACAGCTGCATGGACCCACGTCCTTTAAATCCACAGAGGTCCCCAACCCTCTCTTATTTATCCAAAGAATAAGGGGGCACTGTGAGACAACCTGAGGGTTGATACCTGTTCAAGGCTGTCTGGCCAAGTGTAGCCCCGAAGTACCACAGCAAACCATGAGCAATGTGGGAACAGCTTCCCTGGTTTCCTTTCCCTACTTCTTACATTTCATTGTAGGCATCTGGTGATGAGGAGATAATGACTTCTTGGGCATTAATTGTCTTGTTTTTCTTACAGATCTGAATATGGCCTGGGGCTGGATAGAAGGAATGAAATTAAGCCAGCTGTTGTTCCTTTTTTTTTTCTTTTTGTCTTTTCTTTCTTTTTCTTTTTCTTTTTTTTTTCTTCTGATTTTAGATTTGCCTTAGGCTTCCTCTTTTACTTCTTTTCCCCATTCCCCTTTCACAATCTTACAATCTTCCCTGTCCTTAAAATGCAGTGGGGCAGATGCCAAGGGGAAGGTAGATATTGTTGGCTTAGCCTCGGCAGAGTTTTAGAGAGCCCATGTTTCTAGTAGGTAGACTGATGAGGGAGTTTAATCTAATAAACTCAGTTTACAGATAAAAGAAGCTGCAGTTTAGGGAATTCAAACGATCTGCCCAAGATCATGGAGAGAATGGGTGGAAGAGAAGAAGATAAACCCATTGTCTTATTTTCAGTCAGGCCCTCCCAGCTATGGTACAATTGGTGGGGGGAGTAAAATGAATAGTAAATTTATCAGTATTATGACTATTTCAAGATCTACCACAGAGTTGCAGACATGCAGAGCTTAATAATACTTTGCTTGCATAAAGACAATGCCCCTCATTTCCTGCCGGAGAGAAAAAAAAAAAAAAAAGAAACAGAAAAAGAAAGAAAGAAAGACAGTATCCCTTGTGCATCTGGAGTTTTAGCAAAAATGGAGGTTTATTTGCCATAATTTTTTCGCATTTCACTTCTTAGTATCTTAAAGAGCAGAACGCAGCAGGATTCATTTTCTTGCATGGTAAGAAGCTTTCATACACAGAATTAATTGGTCAGCATTTTGCTACTGAGGCTTCACAGCATGATTGTTTCCATTTTATAGCTTCTGATACCTTGGGTTCCATAATGATGGTAATAGATGCTCCCCATGACTTTGCAGAGTTATCTACATAGCCCCATAGCTGTACTCTGAGAAAGGAGTTTCATTGCCATAAATTCAAGGAATGGACAGTTAAGCAGTAAAACCAAGTTTCAAACCATAAATGGTGTCACCCAGTGTCATCTAGTGAGGTTAAGTTAGTAGACGTGTGGGAGGAATAAAGTTTTAGGAAGTTGCGTTAACTTTGATCTATTATGTAGGCATTTTATCCCCTGGTACTTGACTATTCTGTCTACTATTGTATATAGGTAAAGGTGTTTTCACTTCTAGGCTTTCTTGTTTTTTAGATTAAGAAAAATTTATTAGAAATTAAATATTGGCCGGGCGCGGTGGCTCAAGCCTGTAATCCCAGCACTTTGGGAGGCCGAGACGGGTGGATCACGAGGTCAGGAGATGGAGACCATCCTGGCTAACACGGTGAAACCCCATCTCTACTAAAAAATACAAAAAACTAGCCAGGCGAGGTGGCGGGCGCCTGTAGTCCCAGTTACTCAGGAGGCTGAGGCAGGAGAATGGCGTAAACCCGGGAGGTGGAGCTTGCAGTGAGCTGAGATCCGGCCACTGCACCCCAGCCTGGGCGACAGAGCAAGACTCCGTCTCTTAAAAAAAAAAAAAAAAAAGAAATTAAATATTAAAACAAAAATTAAATGTTTTGATTTTTTTGTCATATTCTAAAGTGGGCCCTAGGACAGTTGCTCTGAAGCAATAGTCTTCACACAGTGTACCACTCAGGCTCAGGCTGTTTGGATGGGCCTCAGATAGGAGTTAGTAGGGGAAAGGGGCTTGAGAGGAGCAGAAGGGGCAGGGCTTCAGGGCTCCAACCTATGCTTTCAGTCAGAGAAGACAGAGTTGTTGTTCCCTCCCTTCTTTCCTTCCTTCTTCCCTCGCTTCCTTCCCTCCTTTTTTTTTTTTTTTTTTTTTTGATGGGAGCTGATTTGTGTGTGTGACGGGGTCTTGCTCTGTCACCCAGGCTGGAATGTAGAGCTGATTACAGCTGACTGCAGCCTCAAATTTCTGGGCTCAAGTGATCTTCCAGCTTCAGTCTCCCTCCAGAGTAGCTGGGACTACAGGCACATGCCACAGCACCCAACTATTTTTGTGTGTGTGTGAAAATGGGGTCTTGCTATGTTGCTCAGGCTGGTCTCAAACTCAGAGGCTCAAGTGGTCCTCTCACCTTGGCCTCCCAAAGTGCCGGGATTATAGGCAGGAGCCACCATGCCTGGCCTTTCCTTCTCCTTTTTCCCTCCTGTTTTAGTGCAGCCTGCTTTATAAAAATGTCATAGACTGGATGGCTTATAAACCACAGGAATTTGTTTCTCATGGTTCTAGGGGCTGAAAGTCTGAGATTAGGGTGCCATTATAATCAGATTTTGGTGAGGACCTCTTCCAGGTAGCTGACTGCTGACTTCTCATTGAGAGCAGAGGAAAAAGAGAAACTCCCTCATGACATTTATAAAGCACTAATCACATTCACAAGGGCTCCATCCTCATGATCTCATCTAACTGCAATCAACTCCCAAAGGCCTGATCTAATAATATCATCACATTGGGGAGTCGGATTTCAACGTACGAATTTTGTGGGGACGCAAACATACAAACATTCAATCCATTGTACTTTCCTTCCTTCTTCCTTCCCTCACTTCCTTCTTTCCCTCCCTCCTTCCTACTTTCCTTCCTTCCTTTGCTCCATTTTTCTAAATTTCTAAGATAGCCTTTTAATATAGAAGTTTCATTTACAAAAATAGAATCTAAATACAATTCAGAGACTATATTTAGGGAGATTATATATCAAGTATTTTTAAATCAGTTTAATTGAAATATAATTTACAAACAATAAGACACATTAAATGTCCAGTCCAATGACCTTTGATAAATATATACAACTGTGTAACCACCATCTCAGTCAATGTAGAACATTTTCACCCCCTAAAAGGTTCCTCATGACCAACGCTCCTTCCCTAGCCCAAGCACCAGGCAACCACGGCTCTGCTTTCTGTCTTGATAATCTGGCCTTTGCTAGAATGCCATAAAAAGTGGAAGACAGTGTGGCGATTCCTCAAGGATCTAGAACCAGAAATACCATTTGACCCAGCAATCCCATTACTGGATATATACCCAAAGGATTATAAATCATTCTACTACAAAAGACACATGCACACATATGTTTATTGCAGCACTATTTACAATAGCAAAGGCTTAGAACCAACCCAAATGCCCATCAATGATAGACTGGATACAGAAAATGTGGCACATGCACACCATGGAATACTATGCAGTCATAAAAAAGGATGAGTTCTCGTCCTTTGCAGGGACATGGATGAAGCTGGAAACCATCATTCTCAGCAAGGTAACACAGTAACAGAAAACCAAACATTGCATGTTCTCACTCATACATGAGAGTTGAACAATGAGAACATATGGACACAGGGAGGGGAACATCATACACCAGGCCTTTCAGAGGGTGGGGGTCAAGGGGAGGGATAGCATTAGGACAAATACCTAATGCACATGGGGCTTAAAATCTAGATGACGGGTTGATGGGTGCAGCAAACCACCACAGCACATGTACATCTGTGTAACAAACCTGCACGTTCTGCACATGTAACCCAGAACTTGAAGTAAAATTTAAAAATATATTTATATATAAATAAATAAAAACCTAACAGTTTAATCATGTAAAAAAAAAGAGAGAAAATATCAGAAAAAATGGGAGCAAACAATCTTCTGTTTGCTGGTGTGTTTGGTGTCGTGCACTTAGCATAACATGTTATTGAGATTCATTCATGTAGTTGGGTGTACTCGTCATTTACTGTGTTTGATTGCTGAATAACGTTGCACTGCATGGGTATAACACAGTGGACTTACTAATTCCTTTTTCTGCGAAAGGGTAGTTAGGTTCTTTCCCATTTTTTAATCTATTATGAATAAAGATGTTCTGAATACTCTCATGCATACCTTTGTGTGAACATATGTTTTCATTTCTTTTGAGTAAGTAGCTAGGAGTAGAATTGCTAGGTCAAATGGTAGGTATATATTTACTTTTAAAAAAACTCTCTGTGTCCCAAAGTAGCTGTTTATATATCTCATTGTGGTTTTTAATTTGCATTTTCATCTTGATTAATGATGCCGAGCATCTCTTCATGTGCCTTTTTTTGTTTTTCCTGTAAAGTGTCTATTGATACATTTTGCCCATTTTAATTGGATTATTCAAATTATTATTATTGACCCATAAGGGTTGTCAGGTATATGCATTGAGAATATTTTCAGCCTTCTGGAGCCTGCCTTTTCATTTTCTTAACAATGTCTTTTGAAGAGGAAGAGTTTTTAAATTTACGAAGTTCAATACGTCATTTTCTGTTTGTTTGTATGTTTTTTGACATGGAGTCTCGCTCTTTCTCCCAGGCTGGATGCAGTGGCGCGATCTCGGCTCACTGCAACTTCCACCTCCTGGGTTCATGCCATTCTCCTGCCTCAGCTTCCCAAGTAGCTGGGACTACAGGCACCCGCCACCACGCCTGGCTAATTTTTTGTATTTTTAGTAGAGGTGGGGTTTCACCGTGTTAGCCAGGATGGTCTCGATCTCCTGACCCTGTGATCCACCTGCCTCGGCCTCCCAGAGTGTTGGGATTACAGGCATGAGCCACCGCACCCAGCTTGGTTTTTTTTTTTTTTTTTTTTTTTTTTTCTTTTATGGTACAGAATCTTTGTGACCTCTCTAGGAAAACTTTACCTAACCTAAAGTAACAAAGACCTCATGTTTTCCTTTGTTTCCTGATAGATGTTTTATAGTGTTAGCTTATACAAGTAGGTCTGCAATCTGTTTAATTTTTCTATTTGGTATGAGAAAAGGGTTGAGGTTCTCTCTCATATTTCCTGAAATACGTATATTCCATTTTTCCAGCACTGTTGTTTGAAATCCATTCCCAATTGAATTACTTTGACAGCTTTGTCTGAAATCAATTGACTTTATACATGAGAGTCTTTTTCTTGGTCTTCTAATCTGATCCACTGGTCTGTATGTCTATTCTTAAAGAAGGGAAGACAGTTTTGAGCATCACCTGAGCACTGAGAGGGGCTGACTTTGGCTATAGGAGAGTCGAGCTGATGCTTGACAGCTACCATTGCCATTGCTGAGGCCCCCTCCAAATCACCCATGAGGAGGAGCTACTTCTTTTCCCTCCAGCAAAGAGCCTTTCACCAATGGAGGTTTTTGCATGGCAGATGCCCCCCGACAGGCCCTGAGACATGACTGAGCCTCATCCAAACTGCCCTGCTGTTTGTGTCCCTTTCGATGGCCCAGGATACATGTCAGTTACCCCCCGCAAAAGAGCACAGTGTCCTGCAGGAGGTGACATTTGAAAGGGACAGCCCCCTATTCACTCTCTTCTCCAGATTAAATGGCCCCAGTTTCTTCAATGATGCTTATAGAAGAAAACAGTACAAAGTACTTCAACCGAATTACTCATTTAATCCTGAGAACAATTCCAAGATTTAAGAAACGAAAAAAACACATATATGCATATATTCATATGTGAAACTATGCATACACATGCATGTATATTTTATATGTACATGTGTTTTATTTCTCTATCCATTTTAGCGAATTGCTTCTAATATGTTCCTATTGGTATATTCCTTTTTAGTGGGATATTAAAACTTTTATTATGTGTTTGTATCTTAGTGACTATCACAGTGTCTTAAGTGTCATAATAATATATTGTTGCTGTCAATGATGATAATGATGATGATGATGATGCTTATGATGATAATAATGATGACAATGAAGAAGCCACAGTAGGCCCGTCAATTCCTAAGGCATGTACTTCCCAGTTTTAACCCTTTTAACATGTGCCACTAATGAACATTGACTGTAGTCATCTCTGCAATTATGTCATAACTCTTTAGAACAATCCTAAACAGTAGACAGAGATACTATGGCAAGTCTTCTTGCCACCTACACACAAAGTAAAAGCTTGGCTAGAGACTTTCCACACTTGATTCTTCCCATTGCTGTCTGTCCACAGTGTCCACTGTTTTATTCCAAAGGGAACATGAAGGGTTTGCCTTGAGGAGCAGGCTAACCTCAATGGATGGTTAAATTATGCCTTTATTGGGTGCCTATGTGCTCTACCACCCTCAACCACCATCCCTACCTTTACACACACAGAGCTATATTATAGACTTTTCTCATGGATGGAAGGATGGTGACCATATCTACCCCCACCCAACCCCAACCACTTATTTTGAGATTATGCACAGGTCCTGCAGCAAAACACAACTCCATGTCAACTAGTTAGACTCAGAAAAGTATTTTTCCCCACACTCCTTTTTAACTTGCTGCTATCTGAGCACAGAGTGAGCCAGCATGCATTCTTACAAACGCTTTCTCACTTCACATTAAAATTTGCTTCAATTTGACCTCAATGTGACTTCACAGGATGAAAGATAGTACATGCCACAATCTATCTAAATATGGCAAGCTATTGCTTTGGTCCAGCTAACTCCAGGGTAAATAAGTTTACCCACTGCAGATGACATTAAATAGTAAATACAGGATTTGAGTGTGTTCTTTTCCAGGTTGTATGTGAATGTGTGTGTGTGTGTGTGTGTGGTTGTTTGTTTTGTTTCCAAGGTATATCCCACGCAACTCTAACACCATATCTAATGAACCAAGCTAGGCTAGAGTTTCAAGGTGAAATAAATATTACACTTAAGTCTTCCTATTTCCCACTTCTTGGTGTTTGGTTTTATGCAACCTCGTGAGGCAACAGTTTTCAGGTAGAACAGACTCTAGGAAAAACTGTGAAGCAGGCTAAATGTCTATAATTTTCCTTCACAGCCCTTTTCTTGCCATTAAAGCTTCTGCATCTGGCTACCCTCTGTTGCTTTACAGTCATAGCCTGCTATTATAGTGCTCTGTTAGGCTTTTTTAATATGACACTAGGCTGGAGAGAGAATCTTGACATTTCCTGCCCCTGGTGCTTCAAATCTTCTCCTAGGGACCTGCTACATGACTGGCTAATCAATTTGATAAAGCAAATGGAACAGAGGTAATAATGGCTGAGATGATCTAAATTAACCTTCTCAGGTAATTTTGTGCATTTTTGTAAGACACTTGTTGCTTTTAGAAGTGGGAATCGTGCACTTCCAAAATGTGACTCTGGATGGGGAAGAGTGAATTTTTCTCAGGGAAGCCTCGCATTCCTCAAACCACACCAAGTGGATGTCCTCATGGCAGTCGAGTAAAAGATATCTCAGAGGTCAGCACCTTAATTTTATTCCAAGACCACAGACCAGAGTCTTGAATTAAGCTGTCCTTTGGACAAATGTACTTTGTACATTACAAGAGGGGGGAATGATAGAGGTGGATGAAGAGGTGCAAATCCATCACCACTGAGAGAAAACAAAATTGAAGCACAAACTCAACTGTAAACAAGTTAGTGGCATGCATTTCATGTATAAGCATGCCTCTTCACTTAGTATTTGCAAGAAAAGAGGGAAAATGAGAAATACGTCAAAACTTTAGTTCTGGGAAACATGTCAAAATAAGCAATGTTGAAAATAAAATCTCCTTGTGCTTGCTTTGCCTGGGCAATTTCCTAAAGAGCGTCATTTGCATAGGGAATGTGTTACAGCACAATGCAGATGTTCAGACCCTGGGGCATTCTTCAGGACACTGGGAAGTTAATCAAAGGCTCTGTCTGGAGAAAAAAGAACTTTCCTGTCAAGAAAGTGAAGAAAAGCCACAGAATTAAGATGAAAAGGAAGAGAAGTAAGAAGTAACTTTTTTTTTTTGTTCCCCACAAATCCAGTTCAAGCCACTTACCTAAAACGCTACTGGGAATGTAAAAATATTTATACTTCGTGTTTTATTTTACCAGCTTAGAAAACCTTGTGCAATTTTCAGATATTTTGTCTCAGTTGTTCAGCAACAAACACCCTAATTTGACAGAGAAGCAGGTCCACCTGCATTTATATTCTCCCCTTAGAGATGGAAATAGGAAATAGGAATACTGACCCGGGTATAACACATTGGAGGCCTACGATGTGCAGGACGCTGGGCTTTATCATGGGAATCAGAGGCTGTGAGTGGACGAGAAATATGAAGAAGACAGTTCTTACTTTGGGGGAGGGATGAACAGAAACAAAGGGTTCTAACGCAATGAGGTGGGTGTCACGATAAAGATAAGTAGGATACGAATGAAAATACAGAGAGGAACAGGGAGTCTCTGCAGGAAAGTGTACGAGTTGGGTGATTCAGTGAGCAGCCAGGCTTGAAGTGCAGTCTCCAGAGAACCATTATGTAATAGCCCAACCTCCTTTTATTCAACTTAAATCAATTTCATTTGGAACATTGAGAGGGAGGCTGAAGCAAATTGGCAAGATATAACCAGCACTTGCCTATTGGTTAACCAGGTAAGAGTTGACTACATTGTTTTAGTTATACTGCCTATTTTTTAGAATAGGATAAACATAGATAAAGGAAGTAGAATAATTTCTAAGTCTCCTTTTTCAGGACTAGCGTTTCCAAATGGGTAGCCCTGGGATCATGCTGTTCTTGAATGTCTGACACCCAGGTAAAAGAAGTGAACGCTAGAATTAATGAATGGAAGTTACAAAACACACACACACACACACACACACACACTGACACCCAGGTAAAAGAAGTGAACGCTAGAATTAATGAATGGAAGTTACAAAATACACACACACACACTGACACACACACACTGACACCCAGGTAAAAGAAGTGAACACTAGAATGAATGGAAGTTACAAAACACACACACACACACACACACACACACACACACACACACACTGACACCCAGGTAAAAGAAGTGAATGCTAGAATTAATGAATGGAAGTTACAAAATACACACACACACACACACACACACTGACACCCAGGTAAAAGAAGTGAACGCTAGAATTAATGAATGGAAGTTATAAAACACACACATACACACACACACACACACACACACTGACACCCAGGTAAAAGAAGTGAACGCTAGAATTAATGAATGGAAGTTACAAAATACACACACACACATACACACACACACACACACTGACACCCAGGTAAAAGAAGTGAACGCTAGAATTAATGAATGGAAGTTACAAAATACACACACACACACACACACACACACACACTGACACCCAGGTAAAAGAAGTGAATGCTAGAATTAATGAATGGAAGTTACAAAATATACACACACACACACACACACACTGACACCCAGGTAAAAGAAGTGAACGCTAGAATTAATGAATGGAAGTTATAAAACACACACACACACACTGACACCCAGGTAAAAGAAGTGAACGCTAGAATTAATGAATGGAAGTTACAAAATACACACACACACACACACACTGACACCCAGGTAAAAGAAGTGAACGCTAGAATTAATGAATGGAAGTTACAAAATACACACACACACACACACACACACACTGACACCCAGGTAAAAGAAGTGAACGCTAGAATTAATGAATGGAAGTTACAAAAAAAGAAAAAGAAAAAAAACACACACACAAAAACAGCAACAACAGGTCTTTATCCCAGTAGAAGAAAGAAATATTCACACACTGGGTTCTCTGGGCTGGAATGGATGGACTCTCCAGGAAGTGAGTATCCCTTTGTTAGCTATGCCCAAGCATGTGAAAGAAAATTTCCTCTGGTGGATGGGAGTTTGAACTTGATGGTCTTTAAACCCTTCCAACTCTAAGTTCTACAAACAAGTCTCCCTTTTGAGTTTCTGACTTAGCCTGGGTTCCATAGAAAACAAAGCGTGAAACAAAGTTGATTTACTAAGGCTTTATTGGAAGATATGTTTTCAGGGAAGCTACAGCAAGGGAAAGAAGGATGTAATAAAAGAAGAAAAAGCAAATTCCAGCTGATCACAACATTATAATAAACTCAGTTGGGGCATGAGCAGGTGGAACGTCTTCCAGACAGGCTGGGTACAAATCCCTGGCCTCACTCCACTCTGTCTGATGCAGAACAAAAGGAAGAACGATTTATCTGCTGACTTCTTCCCATCTCCTGTTTCTTACTGGTCAAAGTTTGTCCAGAGGAGCTTTGATCCTCCTGCACTTCTAGGTGATGTTGACTTGAGCTTCAAGATAGTTGCTAAAAAAGCTAGATGCTGTACCTTGCAGTGTGGGTCTGGATGTGCATCTAGAAGGCATTAAGGTAACCATAGTCTGTCTGGTCAAGCAAGGTCATGAGAGATGAAGACCTTGCCCTTCTTGGCCCTCATCCCCATGGAAAGCTGAAAAAGTCTGAGGTGATAGGAGACTGAGCATGTGGCAGCAACCAGGGCTCTCCCTGGAGCAAGCAGTAAAGCCCCAAGGCCAGTGAAGTTGAGCAAATGAGCTAATAGGTCCAAGAGCATATCCTGGTCTCCTGTTTCCAACATGAACTCTCTCCTGAGTTAGAGCCTTGTTTTTTTTTTTTGTTTGTTTGTTTGTTTGTTTGTTTGTTTGTTTTGAGACAGGGTCTCACTCTGCTGCCCAGGCTGCAGTGCAGTGGTGTGATCATCACTCATTGCAACCTCAACCTCCCGGTCTCAGTTGATCCTCCCATCACGGCCTCCTGAGTAGCTGGGACTACAGACATGTGACACCACACCTGGCTAACATTTTGTAGTTTTTGTAGAGATGGGGTTTTGCCATGTTGCCCAGGCTAGTCCCAAACTCCTGGGCTCAAGCAATCCACTTGCTTGGGTCTCCCAAAGTACTGGGATTACCAGTGTGAGCCACTGTACCTGGCTCACTTTTGAGCTTTTAATTCCACATGAAAACGTAGGCAGTATGCTGTAGAGGTGGGAGCAAAAATGAGAAAAACAAAGAGTAAACTCACCAAAGAAAAAACTACGAAATAGAAAGATGGTTATATGACAGAAACAAACAAAAAGGATTCAAAGCAAAAGCAGTTTGGAAGGACAGCTTTATCAGAATGCTTTCTCATTGTTCTTGCCTTCTTTCAGGGTGTCAAGTTGACATGATTCCATGGAAAATGCATTTTTCATGAACAGGGGTGGCTGTGACCTTTAGCTCCTGGAGTTGGAGGGCAGCACCCCAAGGGAGGCTGACTGTGATTCCAGGATCACAGCGTGGAACCCGCATGCCCACGGTGGGCAGGAACTTCAAGGGCCTTTGCAAGGGCTGTCTGAGCTGCTCTTTGCAGAGTTATGGGTGGGCAGCAAGGCTGGTTAACTGGCTAAGATCTTACTGCATCACAGTTTGTACGTTTCTGGACTGCCTGTGCCTCACAGTTGGAAGATGATGCTTCTTTCTGACAGATGCACAATTCGTATCCATGGTCTAAACAAAATGGGCTACAAGGAAGGAATCCAAATAACTTCAAGTATTTAGTATGGAGAAGGAAATCACAGGGTAAAAGGCTTTTGTTGCAAGCATCTGGCCTCGATTGTCTCACCTCCCATTCCCCTCTGACCCCAATGTCATTTAGCTCTATCCTCACTACAGATGGACATATTCTGTCAAAGTCATCTAGAACCTCCAAATTGACAAATCTATTGCCCTTTTCCTAGCACGCAGCCATTCAACTCTCTGCCGCCCTTAGCATTTGCAATCATTCTCTTCTTCAAATGTAGTATCTCTTATGTGGATATTACCTCTCTCTTCAGATTCTCCCCTTTCCCCTTGGAGCCCTTCAGTGATCTCTTCAGTTGGTTTCCCATCATCCAACAGCCTCTCAAGGGTTAGTTCTTTGGAGGGTGGCCATGCCCACTTTTCCTCATCCATGGTTATAGATTCCATGACCAATTACATGTTCATGGCTCCCAAATCTGCATTTCTATCCCTGCCCTGTCATCTGGGCTCTGAAATCTTATTTCAAACTATTTACTGGATATTATCTGCTAGATGCCCTATTAGATGTCTCAAGATGTATCAAGGTCAACTCTGCCTGTATCTTGCCTCCCAGATGTGTTTCCTCTTATTCATTGTGTAGTTTGGTAAATGACATTGCCCATTCAAGTGCCCTCAAAACTTCAGGGTTATCCTAGAGTTTTCTCTCTCCTTCACATACCTTCTGACCCAAGAGATAATGGAGTCACCTCTCCCTCTCCCTGTCCCTGTATTGTTGATGCTCCCATCCAGGCCCTCATTCTCTCTGAAATCTATTGTCCTTGCACCTTCTCTGTTTCTAAAATCTATCCAACTTCTACTACCTTGAGATCTTCTTCTGAAACACAAATCTGATCACCTTATTCCCTAGTGTCATGAGTCATGTTCTCTAGAAACAGAATCTAAGGCAGGAACAGGGGTACTTGTGATTTTCTAAGGGGTGCTCTCAAGAAAAACCTGCAAGGAAAGGAATGAAGAGGATAGAAAAGAGACAGGAATAGGGGTATTTGTGATTTTCTGAGGGGGTCCTCTCAAGAAAAACCTGCAAGGGAAGGAGTGAAGAGGATAGAAAAGAGGAAAGGATGTGCTGTGGGGGGATGTCTAGTCTTGACCTGATCTGCAGAGGGAGGACTCTCAACCAAAACCACAACACAATGGTTTCCCATGAGGGTATAGGGGCTGGACTTTGTATCCTCAGATAAATCCATCATGGGCTGTGGATTGCCCAAGATATCAGTGGGGAAAGAGGAGTAACTTCCCAGGCAAAGTGACTCCTATCAACTGAGGACGATTATCCCAAGAAGAGAAGCATTTGTGAGCCTCTAGCAGCCAACATGTGTACCAGTTGGAGGAAGAGTGCTTTGGTAGTAAGTGGGAGCCAGGCACGGCTCCAAGGCAGCTACTACATTATGCTTAAAGTTGCATTTTAGCTCTCCATTCAAGCAGAATAAAATAAAAACCACTAAGCGTGGCCCTTCTCTGCGTGACCCTTGCCAGCCTTGTATCTTACCATTGTCTTTTTCACCTGACATCCTTACTGAATGTTCCCTATAGACTGGATCTCCTATGCATGTTTTCACCACCATTCTTTTGGCCCTGGTGTTCCCTCTGCATGGAATTCTCTTCCTTCCTGCTCACTTGAAAAACTCCAGCTCAAATGTCATACTCATGAGGCCATCATTGAAATTTCTAGGCAGAATTAATTACTCCTATGACTGCCCTTGTCATTGCATTCCATATAAAGCCCCCTTATAACCACTCTTGAAACTGTAAATATTTTCTGGAGTGCTTGTTTCTTCACTAGATCATCTGCGGACACATATTCTATGTCTCCCAATCTTTGAACCCCAAGACCTAGCAAAAGGTCTAGTGCTTTGTAAAGACTCCATAAATGTTAAATTAAATTGCGTATCTGTGACCTTTATATAAGCAGCAATTGTCACATCTCTGAGGCAAAGAGCAACTCATAAGGTCTTCAGCTATTAGACAATTGCTGATTGCTGATTTGAATGCACTTTAGCTCATTGTTACGAATACCTTTGATTTTGCAATGTTCATTGCACTTCCTCTCCCCTTTATTCCATCCCTGTTTCTTTTGTGGTTTTCACCTCACTGATATTGAAAATAGACAAGGTTCAGGTTTTGTGGGAAAGACTTGAGTGCTCCATAGAATGTTATCTCTGTGAATCCAAAAGACAAAAATTACTGATCAAAGCAAAGCAGTGTCTTCTGAAAGTCATATCTATCAGAGGTGATACTGACACTAATGGAAAAAGATGACAAAACCTCCCTTTGATTCTGCAACTTTGGCATGGTCAAGGCATTCGAAAAGTAGCTCTTTCCTTTGTGGTAATTTTCATGTATCTTCTGCCACTTCTTTCCAGCTGATTCAGGCTTACCTTATATACAATAAAATTCATCTTTTTAAAGTGCACAGCTTGTATACAGTCATTTAACCACCATCCCCTTCCATGTCTAATTCCCTCAATCACTCTTTGACCTACTTTGTCTAGTGTTTCATATAAACGCAATCATACGATATAATCTTTTGTGTTGATTTGTTTCACTTAGCACAATTTTTAAATTTTTATTATTATTAAGATGGAGTTTCACTCTTGTTGCCCAGGCTAGAGTGCAATGGTGCAATCTCGGCTCACCGCAACCTCCACCTGTCAAGTTCAAGTGATTCTCCTGCCTCAGCCTCCCGAGTAGCTGGGATTACAGGTGTGCACCACCACACCCAGCTAATTTTGTATTTTTAGTGGAGGTGGGGTTTCACTATGTTGGTCAGGCTGGTCTCAAACTCCTGCTCTCAAGTGATCCACCCACCTCAGCCTGCCAAAGTGCTAGGATTACAGGCATGAGCCACTGCACCTGGCCAGCAACATTTTTTAAAATTTATTCATGTTACTGTGTTTAATATCTTGTTCCTTTGTTGCATGCATATTCCACAATTTATCATTTGCCAGTTGATAAACATATGATTATTTTCATTTTTGGCTATTACTAATGATGATGAATATTCATGTACATGTCTTTTTGTGAACATGTATCTTCACGTCTCTCCAAATGATTTTGCTTGGTTATATTAGTGCGTATTTAACTTTCGTAAGATATTGCCAGATTGCTTGCTAAAGTGGTTGTTCCATTTAACACACCAATAGCAGTGCAGGAGAGTTTCAGTTGCTTCACATCCTCTCTAGCACTTGGTATAGTCAGCTTTTTCTTTTTTTTCACTTTGGTCATTCTACCAATTGTATAGTGGCAACTCTTTGTGGTTTTAACTTGCATTTCTTTGATGACTAATATTTTATGTGCTTAATGGCTATGTTTGTCAAAAGAAGACCAATGTCCCAGCTCAGCATTCAGTCAGGCAAAGCTTCCTCTTATTCAAGTCTTCAGCGGATCAGATGAGGCCCATGGACATTAGGGGGGCAGTTTTACTCAGCTGCTGATTCAAATATGAATCTCATCCAGAAACACGTTCACTGACACACCCAGAATGGGGTTTGACCAAATGTCTGGGCACCCTGTGACTTACTTAGTCACACTGACACATAAAATTAAACATCACAGCAACTACTCACATCTCCTCTTTTGTGAAGCATCTGTTCATATATTTCGTCCAGTTTTTGTTGGAGGTAGGGGAATTGTTTGTCTTCTACTTGAGTGACTTTTCTAAGGTATATTTTGGACAAAAAATCTTTGTCAGACATCTATTTTACAAAAATTCTTAATTTTGAGGAAGTCTATGCTTTTTGTTTCATTTGGTGAATGACATTTTTGTGTGTTCCATTTAAGAATACTTTGCCTAATCCAATGTCACAAAGATTTTATCTTATGTTTCCTTCTAAAAATTGTGTCAAACACTAGCCCTCTGTTTTGTGGTCATTTTCATTTATCTATTTTCAGTTTTTAAGTGTCGTGTCTTTCAGAAGTGCCTATTATACGATAAAAAGCCTTATGATACACACATGAAGGAGATAATTGACCATTTGTTTTATGGATATCATCATTATAAAGTAATATGTAAATTAAAATCAGACTTTTGAAAAGAGTCTAGAAAAAATATACCAAGATGGAATAGTGTTCCGCTCTCAGTGATAATATTACGAATATTTTCTTTTGCTTACCTATATTTTTCTGATTGTTTTCAAGAGTATGTTTATAATTTGTATATTTTCAAATACCCTTAATATGCACAAGTAGTTCTAAACAGTAACTTATTTATTTACAGAATTAAGCTCATTTCTTGTTATGTCCTATTTGGTACATTTAAGAAAAGCAAAAAATTGTTTATGAAGCTGGAGCTTTCATCTGAGTACACCCATTTCTTTGATATGTGCAGTTACTACATAGCGTTTTTATTTGTATTTTATTCAAATGTCTAGAAGGTCTTTTCATTGACTTTGAATGAAAAGCTCCATACTTTTATTCTAGTCATTATCTCAGATAGGAGTAAAAGAAGAAGATTCTGTTACCCTTGACGCCCTCATCAAACTAATCTTTGCTTGGGTTTACCTTCCTTGAGTCTAGGAAAAGTCAATGAGAATAATTAAGATTATAGGTGGCTATAACTGCAAGAATTGAAGCCATTTAACAAAAAAGCCACCATACCAGGGAAATGAGCTTGCCTCTCCGGAGATGTGGAGCTCACTAAGATAGCTGAGGCAATGTGATTCCTTGGACACTGGTATTTGCTTTACAATCACACCTGCAGGAATAACAACACAATTCTAGTACCAGAGAATGTCTTGATCTAGCAGTTCAGTGCAATTCCTTTTATCTACAACTGAAGACAAACCCTATAGGATCTCAACCTTTTCTACTGCATACACTTGTTCCAAACCTTCTTCCAATGTCCATCTGGTTAGAATACAGCCCCTAAGTATTATCTTCTTCATTTACAGGTGGCTTTGCTCTTCATAATATTAACATAGGCAGCAGGCCCAAAGCCTGACAACCAACCTTGGCTCTTCCCAAACACAACTTACGTTGCTGACAATGGTCCATTTTCAAATCATTCATTCAGTGGCAATGAATATCACTTATTATGAAGGCATCTCGAATTACCCAAAACACACATTAAAGTTTACAGCAGGAATTCATCAAATCAAATTACTCTCTTTCTGTTCTGCTCTACTTCTTTAAGTGTTTGTAAGCAGAGCTCATTAAAACTTCTTGAAGTTGTTTATCATCTGCCTTTCCCTTTACTTTGGGAAGTCATGTTTTGGTTTTGTAGATTCAAACTTTTTTCTTTTTTTTAAGTACACACAGCCTTCCTGGAGCAAATTCAGCTACAATGAATGGCCACCCATTGACATCACCCCATCCCCTGCACTCCTGAGCCCCTCATCAGCTCTGCTTCTATTTTCTCCAGAGAATTTTTACCCTTCAAGCACACTCTACAGTTTATTTATTATAACCACTGCTATTGTCTCTCCTACAATGTAAGTTCCAGAAGGGCAGGCATCTTGCCTTGTTCATTGGCATAGGCCAAGTTCCTGGAGCAGTGCCTGGCACATAGCAGGCCCCCTATACACACACACACACACACACACACACACACACACATATATATATAGAGAGAGAGAGAGAGATAGAATCTCACCCTGTTGCTCAGGCTCGAGTGCAGCGGCACGATCTTGGCTCCCTGCAACCTCTGTCCCCCAAGTTTAAGCAATTCTCATGCCTCAGCCTCCTGAGTAGCTGGGATTACAGGCACGTGCCACCACACCCAGCTAATTTTCGTAGTTTTAGTAGAGATGGGGTTTTGCCATGCTGGTCTCGAACTCCTGACCTCAAGTGATTTCCCTACCTCAGCCTCCAAAAGTGCTGGGATTACACTGGGAGTCACCATAGCCAGTGGATATGTAGTTTTTAAATAAAAAAATGAGTGACTCAAAGACCCTCATAAAGTCTCCTTTGCCCTCCACAGTCTCTCTGCCAGGTGTACCGGTACAGTGCCTGAAATTCTACCTTTAGAGATTTCTACTTACGGGTTTCTTCATGAGTTCCTTTAGATTATGAGCCATGGACATACTTCTATAAGGAGCACCATTCATCTATCCATTCAATGGCTATTTTTTGGATTATCCACTATGCATAAATGCATAATGCACTGCCATAGGTATTTTGGGGACACAGAACTGAGTCAGATTCATCCAGCCTTCAAGGCAGGCTCACATTTACTATTGAAGTGACATCATGCCCTCAAGAGAGATACACAAAGCGCTTCATAGAAACCCACAACTGATGGCTGTGGTTATTTCTATCCCTGGGGGGCTGGGATCCTTGGCTGCCTGGTGCCTCTGACCCTGACAGTGCACTTCTAACAACAGAGAGTGACAAATGAGGCCTTTCATCCACTTCTTTATTCACCTCTTCATCAATTTAACATACATCAAGTTTCTTCTCTGTGCCAGGCATGTGCTAAATCCTGGGCATATGGCAGTGAACAAGCAAAACAGAGTCCTTGCCTTCATGGAGGTCACAGTTAGTTGAGAAGTTGGATATGAAATGAGAAATTGTTTCCTTTAAATGTGACAAGAGTTCTCACAGGGGATACACAGGGAGCAATGGAAACACATAGAAAGGGCCCCAACCGCAATCTGGCCTGGAGGTAGGGGCTGGTCCTCCCTGGGAATCCTCGGGGAACTGTGGAGGTTTGTGTCTGAATCCCAGATTTTACTGGGACAATGCACAGACAGATAGATGTGTGAACATATGTTTAGTGGGTTTTTTGTGTCATTGTCTTAGGTTGGTTTTCATGATGGTAGCTGAGGTGTTTGTTATTGTTACGTTTTGTGTTGTTATATCTGACTGCATGACGATGGCCATGAGAGCTTAGGGGTCTCCGATGTAGTGGGATGGCCAAGGTGAAGTCTGTGGTTCATCACACTCGCTCTTTAAAGTCACTGGTTCTCAACCTTGGCTGTACCTTGGAGTCACTTGGGAGATATTAAAAAATACTAGTACCTGGGCACTACCCCAGAGTTTTGGGCCTCCAAATCCACGGTAAACAACCTCCCCTATATCCTGGTCCTTCATGTGGCATTTTTCTTCCACTGCTAGGGCCCAGAGTAAACCTTTTCTCTCTGAGCTTACTGTTCTCCCTCTTAAGACATTGCTGCTTATTCTCCCATGCCTCCAATATCTCAGGGTCCATCGGGGGAAAATCTCAGATTTAAGGCTTTTTCCTTCTTCATGTATCACCCTTCTTCATTACTGGCATCTCTCAGCTTCTTGGCAAATCTTCCAAATGTATAGGCTTTCACCCTAAGTCTTCATTCACTCCTTCATTTATTCCAATGATATTAACCAACATTGATTGAGTACTTATATTGTGTCTAGTCCTCTTGTAGGTGCTTGGTACACACCAGTGGAAAACACTGGCAGCATTACCTATCCTGGTAACTACATAATATTCTAGGGAGGGGAGGGCAAAATGTCCCCTCACTGGACACGATGCAAAGTGCAGGGGACAGATCTCAAGAGGCAGCAGGTGGAAGAAAGATTAAACGAACCATATGGAGTTCCGAAGGGCAGGCACAAACGAATTGGTGCAAGTTACAAAGAAAGATTTTGGCTCAATCATTCTTATTGTGGATAAAATAGTTGTCATGACTGATGACGGCCTAGTGCTAGCTCTCTGTCAGGCACCGTGCTGAGGGCCTAACAAACATCTCCCTATTTACCACTCAGAAGAATCCTCTGAACTAGGAACCCCTTGTGAACCTCCTTTCTCTCTCACACAGATAGACAATGCCGAGAGAGTTATCTGAGACTCAGAGAGAGATTCACTGCCTTGGTCAGGCGCGGTGGCTCACGCCTGTAATCCCAGCACTTTGGGAGGCCGAGACAGGTGGATCACCAGGTCAGGAGATTGAGACCATCCTGGCCAACATGATGCAACCCTGTCTCTACTAAAGATACAAAAAATTAGCCAGGCGTGGTGGCGGGTGCCTGTAATCCCAGCTACTCGGGAGGCTGAGGCAGGAGAATGGTGTGAACCTGGGAGGAGGTGGAGCTTGCAGTAAGCCAAGATCGCACCACTGCACTCCAGTCTGGGTGACAGAGTAAGATTCCTTCTCAAAAAAAAAAAAAAAAAAAAAAAAAAAAAAAAAAGAGATTCACTGCCTTGTATAAATGACTGAAAGTGACACTAACAGCCATTATCATCATTTTTCTGTTGGGTGATATCACTTCCTGGACAATGTATATCTGTAAAGTCATCAAACTTTTCAAACTACTTTGCATTTCTGTGAGCTCACTAGCAATCACCCTGATATTAGTTAATGATGAACTTCAGTGAGCTCTTAGGCTCACATAGAACTTGGAATTTACCAAGAGATATCCAATTGTATTACGCCTTCAGAGACAAAGATGTGCTGTCATCCACCTCAGATGGATTAGACTGCAAGAAGAGTATTTATATCTGTGTGTTCCACTGTAAAATTTACATAATAATGTAAAACTACTTTTCAGAAATTACATTATGAAAGATTAGATGAGCCAAGAAATACCATGATCAGGAAAGGTAACAAGTGGTTTCCGATCTGTCAACCTTAAGGCATGATGTAGACTGATGGTATTATCATTGCATGTGGCAAAATGCAGGTAAAATGCAGAAGACCTTTGAACTAAGCATGGGACCATTAAGAAAGAGACGCTTCTGCATATCACCATCACCAGGACAAACTGTGGGGGCAGGAGGGGCAGAAGCTGCTTCAGAAAGGTTCCCAACCACCAGTTTTAGGATGTTGAGTCTTCGGTGTCGAGCAATGACTGACAGTCACTACCATTGAAACGGCCAGAAATAACTAAGCAGACGTGTGTGTGTTTATTACGACACACATTCCAATGAAACTCTATCGATCATGTCAAAAGTAGAATGTGTGTTTAAAGGATTTGTGATGTAAACAAATTTTTATTCTCCCGATCACATCCATTCTAAAATGCTCTTGCAAAAGCTTCTTGGAGAAAAGGTAAGGATTCAATAACTATTGGTAAAGAGTTTTACGTTATTTTATTCATGTGGCATTTATATTGCATTGCATAGTTTTAAAGTTCATGGCCGTTGCTATTGGACATCGACAGCCCTTTGTAAAAGACCTTAGAGAACAGGGCATTTCCCCCTGAGAGCCCAGTGAGGTAGCTGTCACTGCCAAGGCTGGCTGGTCCTACGTGAAATAGGAAATGCCTTCCTGTTCACAACAGTGGGTCCAGGCCCATTTGTGGAGGCTCCAAATGTGGAGCCTCATTTGTACTCTTCCTTCAGAAGCAGCCAATACTTTACCTACACTGCAAGAATAATGCAAAGACCTTATTGTCTCCAATGTAAACTGAGCAAAATCATGATTTCGATAAACGATTAAAGTGTTTCCTATTGATTTTGAAGTAGAATAGAACCCATTCCTTATAGGGCAGAGATGATTTTTTAGTATGCTTAGCTATGATTTTCGTTATGCTTTATTATAAATTGCCAAGTGAGTGGACACACGTTGAAAGTTTCCACATGACTATCTACTGATATTTGTCTGTAGATTTCTTTTTGGATTTAAAACATATCCCATTTTCCAATGAGAAAAACAATAGATGGAGAAAGAAAGAGTGAGTTACATTTCTAAAGTAACACAGTAGCTAAGTATGAAGTCAGACTGGGGTGAAATTGGACTCTGTGGGAAGACTGCATCTGCTTTTCCTAAGTGATCAGGGGTCTGAGTTGCCCAGGAGCACTGGGAATAGCATTTGTTTCATTGCTTTCCATCCTCCATGCTTCCCTCTATTGCCTTCTTACCCCCAGACTCATGCCTTGATCCTCCAGACTTCGATCTCTTATCTTTACATTAGGTCAGCCCAGCCCAACATCACACAACTAGAAACCAAGACTTGCCTGGTAGAGCGAGGCCTGGAAATCATTTGGCACACTCCTTACAGTCACTAGGGGATTCAGATTTAGATATTGGCCTTTTAAAAAAAATAAAATCTATAATCATCTTGCAAATGTCACACACATTGTACTTACTTCTGTCAAAACGTTCGTTTGTTAAACATAAACATTTAAAATATATCATTATTTGGTCTTTTCCTGGTTTTCACAATTTATTAAGAGCCTCAAAAAATGGAAGTAGTCCAGGCCTCCCGGAGTATCTGAGAGTCTCTGCTGATGCCCAGTAAACATGAGTCTCAGGCCCAGCCTCTGTGCACCAAAAGTGTCCCCACCCTCTGTGCTTTTCATCTGCCCTTGTTCTTGGCTCCTTACTCTGCTCTTCTATCATCTTGGTTCTGGATCTTCATTTGATCTCTTACTTCCATGCTCACCTTCTGCCCACAGACTGTACAAAGGGTCCGGCTTTCTGCTTTGGCCTCTCAGTGCCCCTTAAGTCGCAGGCTGAACCTACGTTTAGGTCTTTTGCTCCTCCCACCCACATAGTCCCCATACCCCAGAAGTTTCTGCAGGGATTTTCCAGCCTTCTCCTCTACCTACATCAGACATAACTGGACATTCTTATTTCCAACTTAGTAACCAAACTTGCCCGTTGCTATGGCAACACAGACGCATGGTTATTGCAGCAATCACTCCACCTGAGAAACACAGTGGGCCCTCAGACCACCCTCCACACCAAGGCTCCACCTGCCATCATCTCCAAGAACCCATCTGGAACATTTTTGCTCCTGCCCATAAGAAATTTGAGAAAAAAACAACAACAATATAACTTCTGAACTTCGTGGTGTAGTTTTGAGCCCACTTGGTATCTTAGCTCTTGAAATGCGGTGAGTAGCTAGAAAGATGTTATGTTCTACTAAAGAGATAAATTCATTCACTATTGACGTGCAACAAATTACTGTTACTGAGCAAAAGGAACTTCCTGGGCTATGCATTAGGAGCCACAGTATTGCCGATGACACTGGGTTTTGCAGAAAATAAAGGTTCTTATTGCAAGTTCACTAACAGAGAGACAGGACTCCTGCTCAAACCTGTCTTCCAACTTGATTAGAAAAGGGTTAGGGGGTGGATTCTGGGATTAGTAGGTGATTCATGGAAGGAAAGGAGAAGTCTGGAAAGTCCTGAGGCATGTGCAGTTATCTCTTCATCCTACCTCACGGGACCCAGGAGTAAATTCGGGCGGAGTTAGCACGAAACATGCCGTGGGAATTTGGGCTGTGACAGCAGCAAGCTCCTTCTGTGCAAACTCTGCTTGGCCATATTGGTTCCAATGATTGCAGCCAGTTTTGCTGTCTCACAAGCAGAGGGAATTTCCACTTTTCAGCAAGTTGTTTCTTTTCTTATCTGCCATCCTGCAAACTTATGCTCCTTGGTATTCACCCAACGGAGTGGAAAACTTATGTCTATATTGTAGTTGTACTCACAATTATCAAAACTTGGAAGCAACCAAGATATTATAGGTGAATGAATGAATAAGCAGTGATACTTTCAGACAATGCACTACTATTCAGCACTCAAAAGAAATGAACAAACAAGCCATGAAAAATCATGAAGGAAATTTAAGTGCATGCTACTAAGCGAAACAAAGCAATTTGAAAAGGCTACATACGAAATGATGCCAGCTACAGGCATATCTTGTTTTGTGTGCTTTGCTTTACTGCACTTCACAAGTTGTTTTACAAATGGAAGGTTTCTGGCAACCCTGCATCAAGCAAGTCTATTGGCTCCATTTTTCCCACAGTATGTGTTCACTCCATGTCTTGGTGTGACATTTTGGTAATTCTTGCAATGTATCAAAATGTTTTCTATGATTGTATCTGTTATGGTGATCTATGATCAGTGATCTGTGATGTTGCTATTGTCATTGTTTTGGGGCACAGCAAACCGTAACCGATAAGACGGTGAATTTAGCCCAGGAAAGTAAAAGAATTTACGGTAGTAATTGGTGTCTTTAACTCTTTGGGACGTGGTTTCAGTACCTCAACATTTAGGGGCTTAACACAATAAAAATGTCATCTCGCTATTTCTGTGGATAAGGAATTTGGGGTTGTCTTAGCTGGGTGGTTCTGGCTCAGGCTTCTGGCTCAGGGTTTCACATGATGTTGCAGTCAGGATATCAGCTGGGGTTGCAGTCATCTGAAAACTGAACTGGAATTGGAATCTGCTTCCAGGATGGCTCGCCCCTATGGCTGGCAAGTTGGACAGCTGGTGCTGGCTGCTGGTGGGAGGCCTTGGATCTTCACCATGTGAACCTCTCCAGGGGATGCTAAAGTATCCTCACAACACGGTGGCTGGCTTCCCCAGGTGAGCGATCCCAAAGAGAACAAGGTGGACAGTGCAATGCCTCAGAAGTCACACTTTGACATGACTGCAACATCTTACTGGTGACACAAGTCAGCCTAGTCATTGTGGGAGGAGACGACATAGCAGAGTGAACACAAGGAGGGGGCATCACTGCGGATCCTGTTGGAGTCTTGTTACCACAAAGGGAAGGGTACAAAGAAAGACTGTAGCTCAGAGACGCATTTCAAGGTTTTCCAAATGAAACACAGGACATGAAGTTTTGGTAACCTGTGACTATACCGTGGCATAAAGTCCAGAACTCCCCCACGCCCACAGCCTCTGAGAATGCTCTAAGCCATAGTTTTCCAACTGTGTTGTGCAAACGGGCAGCCCATGAATGAGTTAAAGGTGCTCTGAGATATTGCTGTCCTCAGCCCTTAGGGCATTTGAGCAGGGCCTGAGGTAGATGGAACAAGTGAGTAGATACTCTTATTTTTTATGTGTCCTGTGACCATACGCAAACTATATATGCTTACTTTATATAAAATATCCACTCTTGAGTGTTAGGAAAGTTCTCTAGCCAGGGTTCTGAAAAGAGTGTTAGAACCCAGCTGTGTGGAAAGTCTCTAAGCACAAAGAAGTTGATATGTGCAATGTTTAGCACATATCTGTGAAGTCAGTATATTAATAACACTGTTCAAATCTTTTCTAACTTAGTCGTCTTTTGTCTGCCTATGTTGTGTGGTACCTGCAGATGTGTACTTTAATTACTTGCCATAATTATAGACTCATCATTTCTTATTTTAGCTGTCAATTTTTTAATTATATTTTGAGGCTATGTTACTTGGTCCTTATAAATTAAAAATTATTGCATCTTAATGGTAAATGGAAATTTTACCCTTATGAAATGAACCTCTTCATCAGGAGGAATGTTCTTTGAGTTTTTAAGTTTGGCATCACTAACTCATTTTTAGGGTTTATGTTGTTCATCCTTTTCTCTATTCTTACATTCAGCCTTCCTGAATATATCTGTGTAAAATTGTCTCATAAACAGCGTATTGCTATATTTTATCATGCTATGCTTTGTTTTTAAATACCCTCTGAAAATAATAGTGTTTTAACTTAACATTCTGTTTACATATAATTCATTACAAATTCATTTATTTTGCCATTCTATTTCATATTTTTAATTTGTTCCATCTGTTCAGTGGTTCAGCGTTTCTTTAACTGTTCTTTCTTGCCTTTTTTGGCTTGCATAAAATGTTTTATTATGCAATTTTTACTTCCACTGGTCTGGAAGTTTCACCCCGTTTCTATTATTTGAGTGCTTATCCTAGAAATTACGGTATGCTTAATTAATCCAAATTGAAAATTAATCCAGATCTTTACCCTTCTCCAAGACAACGCAAGTACATAAGAACACGTACATTTTTTTACTACCCTCTCAACTTACACATTATTTATATCTGATATCCTTGATATGTCTTGTTTCTGTTGTTGTCTGTCAACCTCATCAGACAGTCTTATTACTGGTTTATGAAACTTGCAAAAGGGCAGAGGTCTGAAGTCACACAACCTCTTAGAAACTTTCCAACTTTTTTTCTTTTTTTTCTGCATTGCTCGGCCCTAACACAGCCTCATCCAGAGTCCTCTGGCCTTGGCAGTGCAGATGGGGATTGCTTTAGATCTGGTTTGCCCTTACCCTGAGGTGTTTCAGTCCCTCCATCTTTGGTGAGCCCTGGGCCTTGGCTTCTGCCCTTCCCTGCACAGCCAAGGAGCCAGATCCCACCTTTGCTGCTGCAGCAAAGGAATTTAGGGCACGTGCAGCTGTGGTGCTCCAATAGACTCCTCATCTCTCAGCTACAGCCCTCCATCCAGAAATCAACTAGCCTGGGGGTTCTTGTTTTTTAAACTCCTCAAATTAATACGGACTTTAAGATACTGATGTTTGTTTGTGATATAAACTTACATACAATTGCTTTTAGAAGATGGATTAATCCAAATCATTCACCATTATTGAATCTGAAACCTCAATAAATATTATATTTAATTTCAAAATCCTCAGTTGGACGTAAAGGGCACCTGAATCTGAGGGTGAGAACCTTTGCTGTAAATCTATTCGAAAGACCCTGGGGTTGATGGTCTTTAGCTTCAGGACCCAGGACAAGGCAATAAGGACTGCCTAGATTTCTCCTAATAAAAATAGTAATTTAATAATAATAATGAACATATTGAGCATGTACATATACCAAACAATGGCATGTCTTTTACATGTATTAATTTATCTTTCAAAATTTGGAGCAATGCCTGTCATATATTATGTATTTAATAAATATTAGTCATTACAATCATTTTTACACTCACTTCTCAGTTGAAAATATTTTCACTTCTCCTTCTGCCCTCCAGTGGCATATAGCTGCTGTCCAAGGTTCTATTCCCCCAGAGCTTGCTAGAGTTCATTAGGTTACTTCTGTAGTAAAATATGCTACAGTGCTACAGGGTAGATGCTTAATATGTTACCTCTCAAATTAGAAGTCTTAATTATCACAGGGTCTTTGACATCTTCATGTCTAAAGTGTGACTGGTGGGACTGTGCACCATGTGTCATTAGCCCACAGGACGTCTCACCCTTTCTTATGCCTCCCCAAAGAGGGAACACTCCTGCCCCTGCTGTCAGTCTTCTCTCTTCTCCCTGGGCAGACCAAATCTAATGCATCATTGGATTAGAATGCAGTGTCTCACTTCCATTTCTAGCATAAATGCTTGCCGGCATCTTAAAATTTAATTTTAACAGGTACAAGCAAGAGCATTAAGAAAACACATCTTTGACTTCGATTCTGTTTGTTTAAGCTAAATCTCAATGTCACTTTAACAGACTTGGACTCTAAATAGTTTAAGTTCTGGTGCCAAGAACCAATTATCTACAGCGAGCAAAAACCAAATGATTTTATGCAGAATGAATCATGCAGAGCTTCTGAATCTCAGCGGGCACATTGGCTCATAGAAGATGTAAAACTGTTGCTTGATTAGAGACGAAGCCGCCAACTTAAGGTGGCTGCTTTTAGGGACTGACAGGGACAGAAATCAAATACTATTTATGTGAAATTTTTCTAAATTTCATCTTGATGCAGGGGTACTATGTACCTCACTGCATTGTCTGAGAATAAGACTAAAAATTATATTCATAAACCAACAGTAGATATTTCTTCTGAATTTATAACTCCAGCAGTCCAGTAAGTTAGGGGCCTTCCCTGGTTCTTTGTTTTCATTAACTTTCTGGATTATGTGTGACAAAATTCTACATAATGTGGTTTTTAAGCTTATTATAATCATAAAGTTGTTTAGAAGCTGGTGAAATCTATAATCTATCTCCTAGGAAATTCTTTCTCACAACATTGCATAAATTTACACATTCGTGCACAAGTTTTCCTAAGACTCTTAGGAGATTCCCAGCTTTCAGTGAAGCTCAGTTGGATGTAAAGTGTATCTCTATATGAAGGTAAGAACCTTCACCATAAAGCTACTCTAGAGACCCTAAGGTGGTTTGTCTGTAGTTCCAGGACCTAGGATAGTTGTGATAGGTTTCAAACAATAGGTATTTAACTGAGATAAGTATTCTAAACCATTGATGATAATCACTGAATTAAGTCAACTACATCGGAAGTTGATGTAGCCAAGGGGTTCTCCACTTCATCTAGCCCATGATACATCAGAGGACTTGGCAGAATACACTGTAGTGCATCTCCCTCTTCGCCCTGTTCAACCCTCCGGCAGACCAGCCACTTCTTATTGCATATGTGCTGGCTTCTCTCATTTGCTTTTCTTGGTTTTTGTGTTATGCTTACCTCATCTTGGCTGTCTAGTAGAAACCTAGCTGAGAAAACCAGCCAACTATGATGTGACACTTTCAGAGCCTATTTAAATGGCAAACTGGGGATATGTAGGGATAGGAAACACTGCTCTGAGCATATTCCTTAAGCGTGCTCAAGATTACCATTCACAGCTAAGTATGATAGCATCTAGACTTAATCAATACATATTTATTATTAAATAAAACACATTTGTATTATATCTGTATACAAATACATATTTGTATTTGTAAATACATATCATATAATACATATTTAATTATCTTGGTCAATTTGTTAGCTCTATATTTGCTTATCTTTCCGTTGCTTCAGTCTTATTAATAAACAATTCAAATCACTGATTTTCTGCAAAGAATTATTTCTGATTCCTGAAACCTGTGTCATGTGACTCAGGATGTCTACTCAAGAAAAGAACTTTAATTTCACATAGGAGACATTACTCTCTGTGTTTCAGTCCTTTCGTATGGCTCTTAAACATGGGTACATCCAGTTTCCATGCAGAGCTCTACAACTCAGAGGTGGCGCTGATTGTGATTCTACCATAGCATCATGGATTGTTTTCTACTAAAGTTTAGCTAAGAAACCACAGGTTGGTGCTGGAATCCTCCACATTAACGCGCCTGCTCTGGTTGCAGGTAAGTCTCGTCTTCTATATAGAAGAGCCTCATAGGGTTTGCTGACACAACACCTAAGACTTGCTTTCAGGTTATCTAACTGAACATGAACCTCTTGTAACCTAGACAAACATATTCACACTGAGAACAAAAGGCACTTTTTTTCTATTTCTCTTTAAGCTGATTTAGAAGATTGGACAGGCTAACAGGCCTTTCTCATTATTTTAAAGCTGCAACATTCCATTATCTAGGAGACATTTGTTCATGTAAGTGAAATGCCCCCACGCTCCACCATTGTTAGTATTTCTAAAGGAGGTTGTTGACCAGGACTCAGAAGAGTGATGAAAATAACTGAGAAATGCTGTCTGTCTAATAAGTTGGCCTCCAAAATTGTCTGAAGAAGGGAAACTCTAAATACACAAATGAAAACCTAGAAAGCAAGGCAGACACCAAATCATCGTTAATTATCTGTAGCTTTCATTTGACCCTAATGGAGCAAATCTTATTTTCTCATGTTGCTAATATTTAATGATTTGAGGTTTCCTTAATGTGGTCCTGGCTGAAGGACCTAAACTAGTATCTAGTTAAACTGAGTTTTCTCCAGCCATGAAGATAAACAACTTAATCAAATGTGTACTTCGAAGTTACATAAATCTGGGTTTAATTTCAAGTCTGTTCTTTACAAGCTACCTGGCACAGGGCAAATTACTTAACACATGAGCCTCAATTTCCTCATTTGTGAAAATTCACACTTCTGTGAAGACTATGTGAGATAATGCATACAGGGCCCAAGGCACCACCTCTGGCACATGCAGTATTCAGTAACGGGTATCACCATGGAAGGATTTGAATCTTTGGCCAAATTGTAGATGAGATCAGCAAATGGGTCTCGGTTGGGAAAACCCTTGAATTTGGCACTCAGAGATTATGGGAACTCTTCTAATGCCTGAGTACATGCTATTTGAACCCAAGAAAGACTAAAACTTAGTGCAAGTTAATCTACATTTATATCTGAGACATAAATAATGGAACAGGGAAAAATCATTCACTACAGGAGAGTAAGTCTTCTCTCTGTCATTGTTTTCCACTTGTACCACTTGGTGATGAATATAGAAACAGAATTTCTTGACTCTCCCCAATACCTCAGGGAGAGTTTTAGCAGCAAGTAAATTGAACCCAAAGGAATGATTATTCTCACTGCCAATTAATATCTTCTGAGCACCCTGGGGTTTGATTTACACATAAAAAGTGAACTGGAGTCATCATTAAGAGAACTCTAATCAAATAAATTTTTTAGCTCAATAAGATAGTATTTTTGTCCTTGTGATTAATCTAACGTTGAAAGATAAAATATGAGAGACTCTCACACGATTCCCCTAATTTAATCCATTTCTTTGCAACACTATTTTAGTTACTTTGAAAATCCTGGCTTGATTCTATAAAAGCATTAAAGATTCATTAATGAATGTTTACATAGTTACACACACACACAGGCAGATGCTATGATAGGAAAAAACAATTATCAAGCTTATGATTTAGGGTCCTGTTTACACAAGTGATACTGAGGCAAATCACTTTGTGTTTTTTTACTAAAAGTAAATGATCATGTTCATGTATTTGGACTTTCCCCAATCTTGTTTCTATAATAAAACCCCAATACTAATTAACACTTTTTTTTTTTTTTTGAGATGGAGTCTTGCTCTGTCACCCAGGCTGGAGTGCAGTGGCATGATTTTGGCTCACTGCAACCTCCGCCTCCCAGGTTCAAGCAGTTCTCCTGCTTCAGCCTCCCAAGTAGCTGAGACTACAGGCATGTACCACCATGCCTGGCTAATTTTTGTACTTTTAGTAGAGACAGGGTTTTGCCACGTTGGCCAGACTGGTCTTGAATTCCTAACCTCAGGTGATCTGCCCATCTCAGCCTCCCAAAGTGCTGGGATTACACGTGTGAGCCACTGCACCTGGCCAAATTAACACTTTAGATATTGACATTGGCAACTGAAGAAATGAATGTGCTTGTTTGTGGGATAAAACACATTCTTGATGGTAGAAATGTGCCATCTTTTTTTAAAGGAACATACAAATTAAAAATAAGAGGCTTGAGAAACCTCCGCAGATGTAAATGTCCCTGTCTGACAGCTTTGAAGAGAGCAGTGGTTCTCCCAGCATGGAGTTTGAGATCTGAGAATGGACAGACTGTCTGCTCAAGTGGGTCCCTGACCCCCGAGTAGCCTAACTGGGAGACATCCCCAACTAGGGGCAGACTGACACCTCACACCTCACACGGCTGGGTACACCTCTGAGACGAAGCTTCCAGAGGAACGATCAGACAGCAACATTTGCTGTTCAGTAATATTCACTTTTCTGCAGCCTCCATTGCTGATACCCAGGCAAACAGTGTCTGGAGTTGACTTCGAGCAACCTCCAACAGACCTGCAGCTGAGAGTCCTGATGGTAGAGGAAAAATAACAAACAGAAAGGACACCCACACCAAAATCCCATCTGTATGTCACCATAATCAAAGACCAAAGGTAGATAAAACCACAAAGATGGGGACAGAGCAGTGCAGAAAAGCTGGAAATTCTAAAAATCAGAGTGCCTCTCCCCCTCCAAAGGAACGCAGCTCCTCACCAGCAATGGAACAAAGCTGGACGGAGAATGACTTTGATGAGTCAAGAGAAGAAGCCTTCAAACAATCAAACTTCTCCGAGCTAAAGGACAAATTACGAACCCAGTGCAAAGAAACTAAAAACCTTGAAAAAATATTTGACAAATGGCTAACTAGAATAACCAATGTAGAGAAGTCCTTAAACAACCTGATAGAGATGAAAACCATGACACAAGAACTACGTGACAAATGCACAAGCTTCAGCAACTGACTCGATCAACTGGAAGAAAGAGTATCAGTGATTGAAGGTCAAATGAATGAAATGAAACAAGAAGGGAAGTTTAGAGAAAAAAGAGTAAAAAGAAATGAACAAAGCCTCCAAGAAATATGGGACTATGTGAAAAGACCAAATCTACATCTGATCAGTGTATCTGAAAGTGACAGGGAGAATGGAACCAAGTTGGAAAACACTCTGCAGGATATTATCTAGGAGAACTTCCCCAACCTAACAAGGCAGGCCAACATTCAAATTCAGGAAATACAGAGAACACCACAAAGATACTCCTCGAGAAGAGCAACTCCGAGACACATAATTATCAGATTCACCAAAGTTGAAAAGAAGCAAAAAAATGTTAAGGGCAGCCAGAGAGAAAGGTCAAGTTACCCACAAAGGGAAGCCCATCAGACTAACAGCAGATCTCTCCGCAGAAACTCTACAAGCCAGAAGAGAGTGGGGGCCAATATTCAACATTCTTAAGGAAAAGACTTTTCAACCCAGAATTTCATATCCAGCCAAACTAAGTTTCATAAGTGAAGGAGAAATAAAATCCTTTACAGACAAGCAAATGCTGAGAGATTTTGTCACCACCAAGCCTGCTCTACAAGAGCTCCTGAAGGAAGCACTAAACACAGAAAGGAATAGCCGGTACCAGCCACCGCAAAAACATGCCAAAATGTAAAGACCATCGATACTAGAAAGAACCTGCATCAACTAACGAGCAAAATAACCAGCTAACATCATAATGACAGGATCAAGTTCACACATAACAATATTAACCTTAAATGTAAATGGGCTAAATGGTCCAATGAAAAGACACAGACTGGCAAATTGGATAAAGAGTCAAGACCTATCAGTTTGCTGTATTCAGGAGACCCATCTCACATACAGAGACACTCATAGGCTCAAAATAAAGGGATGGAGGAAGGTCTACCAAGCAAATGGAAAACAAAAAAAAGGCAGGGGTTGCAATCCTAGTATCTGATAAAACAGATTTTAAACCAACAAAGATCAAAAGAGACAAGAAGGCCATTACATGATGGTGAAGGGATCAATTCAACCAGCAGAGCTAACTATCCTAAATATATATGCACCCAATACAGGAGCACCCAGAATCATAAAGCAAGTCCTTAGAGACTTACAAAGAGACTTAGACTCCCATACAATAATAATGGGAGACTTTAACACCCCACTGTCAACATTAGACAGATCAACAAGACAGAAAATTAACAAGGATATCCAGGAATTAAATTCAACTCTGCACCAAGCAGACCTAATAGACACCTACAGAACTCTCCATCCCAAATCAACAGAATATACATTCTTCACAGCACCATATCACACTTATTCCAAAATTGACCACATAGTTGGAAGTAAAGCACTCCTCAGCAAATGTAAAAGAACAGAAATTATAACAAACTGTCTCTCAGACCACAGTGCAATCAAACTAGAACTCAGGATTAAGAAACTCAATCAAACCCATTCAACTACATGGAAACTGAACAACCTGCTCCTGAATGACTACTGGGTACATAAGGAAATGAAGGCAGAAATAAAAATGTTCTTTGAAACCAATGAGAACAAAGATACAACATACCAGAATCTCTGGGACACATTTAAAGCAGTGTGTAGAGGGAAATTTATAGCACTAAATGCCCACAAGAGAAAGCAGGAAAGATCTAAAATTGACACTCTAACATCACAATTAAAAGAACTAGAGAAGCAAGAGCAAACACATTCAAAAACTAGCAGAAGGCAAGAAATAACTAAGATCAGAGCAGAACTGAAGGAGATAGAGACACAAAAAAGCCTTCAAAAAATCAATGAATCCAGGAGCTGGTTTTTTGAAAAGATCAACAAAATTGATAGACCACTAGCAAGACTAATAAAGAAGAAAACAGAGAAGAATCAAATAGATGCAATAAAAAATGATAAAGGGGATACCACCACTGACCCCACAGAAATACAAACTACCATCAGAGAATACTATAAACACCTCTACGCAAATAAACTAGAAAACCTAGAAGAAATGAATAAATTCCTGGACACATATACTCTCCAAAGACTAAACCAGGAAGAAGTTGAATCCCTGAATAGACCAATAACAGGCTCTGAAATTGAGGCAATAATTAATAGACTACCAACCAAAAAAAATCCAAGACCAGACAGATTCACAACCAAATTCTACCAGAAGTACAAGAAGGAGCTGGTACCATTCCTTCCGAAACTATTACAATCAATAGAGAAAGAGGGAATCCTCCCTAACTCATTTTATGAGGCCAACATCATCCTGATACCAAAGCCTGGCAGAGACACAACAAAAAAAGAGAATTTTAAATCAATATCCCTGATGAGCACTGATGCAAAAATCCTCAATAAAATACTGGCAAACTGAATCCAGCAGCACATCAAAAAGCTTATCCACCATGATCAAGTGGACTTCATCCCTGGGATGCAAGGCTGATTCAACATACACAAATCAATAAATGTAATCCAGCATATAAACAGAACCAAAGACAAAAACCACATGATTATCTCAATAGATGCAGAAAAGGCCTTCCATAAAATTCAACAGCACTTCATGCTAAAAACTCTCAATAAATTCAGTATTGATGGAACATATCTCAAAATAATAAGAGCTATTTATGACAAACCCACAGCCAATATCATACTGAATGGGCAAAAATTGGAACCATTCCCTTTGAAAACTGGCACAAGACAGGGATGCCCTCTCTCACCACTCCTATTCAACATAGTGTTGGGAGTTCTGGCCAAGGCAATCAGGCAAGAGAAAGAAATAAAAGGTATTCAGTTTGGAAAAGAGGGAGTCAAATTGTCCCTGTTTGCAGATGACATGATTGTATATTTAGAAAACCCCATCGTCTCAGCCTAAAATCTCCTTAAGCTAATAAGCAACTTCAGCGAAGTCTCAGGATATAAAATCAATGGGAAAAAATCACTAGCATTCTTATACACCAGTAACAGACAGAGAGCCAAATCATGAGTGAACTCCCATTCACAATTGCTTCAAAGAGAATAAAATACCTAGGAATCCAATTTACAAGGGATGTAAATGACCTCTTCAAGAAGAACTACCAACCACTGCTCAGTGAAATAAAAGAGGACACAAACAAATGGAAAAACATACCATGCTCATGGATAGGAAGAATCAATATCGTGAAAATGGCCATACTGCCCAAGGCAATTTATAGATTCAATGCCATCCCCATTAAGCTACCAATGACTTTCTTCACAGAATTGGAAAAAAACTACTTTAAAGTTCATATGGAACCAGAAAAGAGGCCACATTGCCAAGACAATCCTAAGCCAAAAGAACAAAGCTGGAGGCATCATGCTACCTGACTTCAAACTACACTACAAGGCTACAGTAACCAAAACAGCATGGTACCAGTACCAAAACAGAGATATAGACCAATGGAACAGAATAGAGCCCTCAGAAATAACACCACACATCTACAACCATCTGATCTTTGACAAACCTGACAAAAACAAGAAATGGGGAAAGGATTTCCTATTTAATAAATGGTGCTGGGAAAATTGGCTAGCCATATGTAGAAAGCTGAAACTAGATCCCTTCCTTACACCTTATACAAAAATTAATTCAAGATGTATTAGAGACGTAAATGTTAGACCTAAAACCATAAAAACCCTAGAAGAAAACCTAGGCAATACCATTCAAGACATAGGCATGGGCAAGGACTTCATGTCTAAAACACCAAAAGCAATGGCAACAAAAGCCAAAATTGACAAATGGGATCTAATTAAACTAAAGAGCTTCTGCACAGCAAAGGAAACTACCATCAGAGTAAACAGGCAACCTACAGAATGGGAGAAAAATTTTGCAATCTACTCATCTGACAAAGGGCTAATATCCAGAACCTACAAAGAACTCAAACAAATTTACAAGAAAAAAACAACGCCATCGAAAAGTGGACAAAGGATATGAACAGACACTTCTCAAAAGAAGACATTTATGCAGCCAACTGACACGTGAAAAAATGTTCATCATCACTAGCCATCAGAGAAATGCAAATCAAACCACAATGAGATACCACCTCATACCAGTCAGAATGGCAATCACTAAAGTCAGGAAACAACAGGTGCTGGAGAGGATGTGGAGAAATAGGAACACTTTTACACTGTTGGTGGGACTGTAAACTAGTTCAACCATTGTGGAAGAGAGTGTGGCGATTCCTCAAGGATCTAGAACTAGAAATACCATTTGACCCAGCCATCCCACTACTGGGGATATACCCAAAGGATTATAAATCATGCTGCTATAAAGACACATGCACACGTATGTTTATTGTGGTACTATTCACAATAGCAAAGACTTGGAACCAACCCAAATGTCCATCAATGACAGACTGGATTAAGAAAATGTGGCACATATACACCATAGGATACTATGCAGCCATAAAAAAGGATGAGTTAATGTCCTTTGTAGTGACATGGATGCAGCTGGAAACCATCATTCTCAGCAAACTATTGCAAGAACAGAAAACCAAACACTGCATGTTCTCACTCATAGGTGGGGATTGAACAATGAGAACACTTGGACACAGGAAGGGGAACATCACACCCTGGGGCCTGCTGTGGGGTGGGGGGAGTGGGGAAGGATAGCATTAGGAGATATACCTAACGTAAATGACTAATTAATGGGTGCAGCACACCAACATGGCACATTTATATGTATGTAACAAACCTGCACGTTGTACACATGTACCCTAGAACATAAAGTATAATAAAAAAACGTTTTTTAAATTAGCTAAGCGCCTGACAGAGCAAGACTCTGTCTCAAAAAAAAAGAAAAAAAAAAAAGAGGCTTATTTCTCTGTGTTGAAAATAAGGAAAAAGATTCCCTTCCCCTCCTTTTTTTAAAGAGCTTTTGCCTTAGAAAACTTGTATTTTCCTCTCTGTTTGAAATATGTGTGTGTGTACGTATATATGTATATGTGTGTGTGTGTGTGTGTGTGTGTGTGTATATATATGTGTATATATATATACACACACACACACTCCTTTTGAAGACTGCCTAGGCCTTTGTCAGCTTTATGACTCAGGAATGTCTTTCTCAAGAACCTAGAAGCCATCTCTTTGGAAGGTAAACATCATTGGTACTAGCACCCCCATCTCCCACTTTCGGTGAGGGAACAGGAGATTAATCTTACTGAGCTCTTTGCAGCTTGCTGTAGTTTGCAAAACTATCTTCTGTCATAAAGATACGAGAAGTTTGCTTTTTCCTCTGGATAAAGCCAATTATCTAACACAGATAGTCACCCCAACTACCAGGTAAAATTAGGATGAACGATGTGTGACAAATGATGTTGTCAGTAACTCAAGGAATAGTCATTGTTTCCTTTGAAAATATGTAGGTCATGGGTTATATCTGCTTGGCTATATGAAAGGATGAGATTTATTTCTGTTATTATGGATCTCTTAGTGGATTGTCTGTGATGAGTATAACATTCTAGTTTAATGCTTATCCAATCATAAGAGTATTTTCTTTCTCCACCACTTCCGTGGGGAGAATTTCTGGGTTGGGAGAAAATATTAGTTTCAATTTTATTTCTCCAACAATTTAACACATGTTTGTTAGGTGCCTACTATTCTTGGGTACTCTTTTAGACATGGGGGATTGGTCAGTAATCAAAATAGACAAAATTCTGCCATTATGAAACTTACACTCTAGTGACATCTTTCCCACAAACTGGCTATTTTTAACTAGTTAATGTTATTCCTAGCATATCTATCAGAAGATGTGAGTTTGCTTTTAGCTTTCATTATCTAAACAATTGAAATCTGTCACCTGTTCTCATGTTTTTTGATAATATGAGCTAGAACTTGAAGACAATGCTTACCTAAATGAACACTGCCACTTTATATTGGGGGTTACAGTAATAGCTTTCTGTGGTTTCAAGTGATCTGGAATGATGAAAATTGAACAGTTCAAAATTTTCAGGCCAGGCACAGTGGCTCACACCTGTAATCTCAGCACTTTGGGAGGCAGAAGTGGGTGGATCACTTGAGGTCAGGAGTTCGAGACCAGTCTGGCCAATATGGTGAAACCTCATCTCTACTGAAAATACACACACAAAAAAATAGCTGGACAGAGTGGTGTGCACCTCTAGTTCCAGCTACTTGGGAGGCTGGGGCAGGAGAATCGCTTGAACCCAGGAGGTGGAGGTTGCAGTGAGCCGAGATCATGCCATTGCACTCTAGCCTGGGCCTCACAGCGAGACTCCATCTAAAAACAAACAAACAAACAAACAAAAAACTTCATTACTATTTAGCAATTCATAGTTTATACAGCTCAGTTTTTTTTCTTAGAAAGTTTTTGTAGTTCTGAGAAATTGAAAACCTAGGGTGCACTCTGAAGATGCCCCAAATTTGAAAGCAATGAAGAAAAAACTTTGTGACATTTGAAATAATTTAAGGCCACATACAGAATAGGTACCAAAAGAACAACATTTTATAAGAACTCACCTTATAAATCAATTTTTAAAAATATATTCTGTGAAATTAAAACAAAAGATTCCTAAAAACATCAGTAATTTAGGAAATATCTGTTGCATATACTTCCTCCATAATATCCACTATCACTCTTAGCAATTTATTAAGAATTAGTTTAGATTTAAAGAATTACCTCTTTGGAAATATCTTTCTTTTTTCTTTTTTCTTTTTTTTTTTTTTTTTTTGAGATGGAGTTTCGCTTTTGTCGCCCAGGCTGGAGTGCAGTGGCATGATCTTGGCTCACTGCAACCTCCACTTCCTGGGTTCAAGTGATTCTCCTGCCTCAGCCTCCCAAGTAGCTGAGACTACAGGTGCCCACCACCACGCCCAGCTAATTTTTTGTATTTTTAGTAGAGACAGGCTTTCACCATGTTGGCCAGTATGGTCTCGATCTCTTGACCTCATCATCCACCTGCCTCTGCCTCCCAAAGTGCTGGGATTACAGGCTTGAGCCACCATGCCCGGCTGGAAATTTCTTACCTTGTGCAATGTGGAAATGTACAAATCATTGAACATTTCTCGACATTTTTCTTCTAAAGTGTTCTCAAGTTCTTGCAAAGTGTTTTCACGTTTATCCCATAAATGTCTGCATGATCTTAATATGAAAAATAGAAAATAAATCTTAAGAGTTGTACAATGG
Source organism: Macaca nemestrina (assembly GCF_043159975.1). Taxonomy (NCBI): domain Eukaryota; kingdom Metazoa; phylum Chordata; class Mammalia; order Primates; family Cercopithecidae; genus Macaca; species Macaca nemestrina. The sequence continues at coordinate 6,540,671 of NC_092125.1, read as the reverse complement.
AAGACTATTTCATGAATTCTGCTCTAAATTCTAATTTTGAGAATGAATTTGTGCTACTTTTAAGAAGATTCTCTTGCAATCTTTCTTGAATCTCTGCCAATACACTGGCCCATATTATATATTTACATTTTTACATGAAATGTATCAGCATATAAATGTACCTATCTTTTCCATTTAGTTTCTGTAAAATGAAGATGAAGGCCAAATTTTACTAGATTTATTCCCACATCAAATGAGAACGAGCTTAACATCCCAAGAAAATCGGGATGACAACCTCTTTGGAAGGTAGGACAGTGTGAAACGGTTGTCAGTAAACAGCAATTATAACGGGTAATAATGATAAGCATTTAATATTTAGCATTGTTTTCCACTCGTAGCATTACTATGAAGTAGATATTATTACTAGTATTTTCTTCTATAGACAGAAAAACAAGTTATCCAAGGTGGTCTAGCTAGTAGGTATGGACAGAAATGGGAGCTGAATCTAAGCAACCTGTTTCCAAAACCTGTACTCACTGTAGAACGTATGTGTGTATGTGCACTTACCTTGTTTCAACTGAATCTTCCTTAAAGCAAGCGGAAAATAATCATAGAATTGAGGAACCATACTTATCATTAGCTATAAAGACAACATGAACCATGGGGCAAAAGGGAAGTCATAAATAATGCTAGTGAGGTTACAAGAAACAGATGAATGTACAGACAGGATGAATAGGTCATAAAAGGGTCTACAGGGCTTTTGATATCCTCACAGTTACTACCGAATAAGATTATTGGAAATTATTGGAAATAAGAAGTACTCTGTAGGCTTGACTTCCTCCATGTTTAAGCCCATCCTCCAACACAGACTGCTGCTCGGTCTTTCAGGAAAATCCCACGGAGCTGTTCTTATCCTGGATACAATGCCAGCAGTTCTTCCTCCTCCTCCTGTAAAGATTCTCTAAATGTTGCAGATGCATGCTGGAGAGACCCTGGGGGCTGTCTCGTTCGGTTCTTCAGTCTGTCTCCATTTAACACACCACGGAATGTGTTATAGATACAATGTCAAATTAAGACTTCCTTTGCTTTATTGCCTCACAGGGTGAATTATCAGCTGTTGTGCACTCACCAAATATTAGAAGTATCAGAGTTTCTACATTCATGCACATTCTGAACCTAAACAAAAACTTCCTTATCACCATATTAAAACATTGCTTAATTTATCACAATCGTGGTTCCCACATTCATCTGTGTTTTCAGGAGCACATCCCACCCTTTGTTTTAAGCATCTGTGCTCAGAAGCTTAGAATTCAATTGAATTAGCCTGACACAACTTTTTTGTACAGTTGTAGCCAAAAAGCCTCCTGTTAAAAGTCACCTCTGTGACTTTACTTTTCTCTAAACTTCAAAAGGTTTATTTATCATATCCTATATACTACATACCTAGGATCTAAACATCAAAACTTAGTCAAAAATTTTTTGAGAGAGGGTCTCTCTCAAGCCACCCAGGCTGGAGCGCAGATGTGTGATCACAGCTCCCCGCAGCCTCCACCCCCAACTTCACCTCAGCTTCCTGAGTAGCTGGGACCACAGGCATGCGCCACCATACTGGGCTAACGTTTTTTTTTTTCTTTTCAGAGCAGGAGTGAATGTTTATTTAAAAGCTTTAAAACAGCAAGGAAAGGAAGGAAAGAAAAGAAGGAAGGCACAACTTGGAAGAGAGCCAAGCAGGTGACCTGAGAAACCAAGAGGACCTGGGGTAACTTTTAAAAAATAATTTTGGCAGAGACAGTCTCAATTTAGTCAATTTCAGGCTAGTCTCAAACACCTGACCTCAGGTGATCCACCCACCTCGGCCTCCCAGTGTGACCCCTAAGACAGCTCCAAATTTCTTATATCCTATTTCCGGTCCTTACCTTACCGTAGCCTCAGGATTAGAGGTATCTTTCTGTTTACCTACTGTAACATTGAGGAATCTCTGTGGATTTCTCAGTTCAATTATTTTCCTTTAATGTTAATGTTAATGTGTAGATCCGAAAGTCATCTAAGACTTTTCTGTCTCACCAGTGGGCTGCACATTTCTTGGCTAGTATCATGGTGGTCATGGGAATGGGCTACAGAATATTTTTTTAAAAATAGGTAGTGGGCTGGGCGCAGTGGATCACACCTGTAATCCCAGCACTTTGGGAGGCCAAGGTGGGTGGATCACCTGAGGTCAGGTGTTCGAGACTAGCCTGGCCAACATAGGGAAACCCCATCTCTACTAAAAATACAAAAAAAAAAAAAAAATAGCCAGGTGTCTTGGTGGGCACCTATAATCCCAGCTTCTCGGGAGGCTGAGGCAGGAGAATTGCTTGACGTCAGGAGGTGGAGGATGCAGTGAGCTGAGATCACGCCATTGCACTCCACCGTGGGCGACGGAGCGAGACTGTCTCAAAAAAAAAAAAAAAAAAAAAAGTGGATAGTGATGGTTGAGTGCACCACGTGGTGTATGGCTGGCTGTGTGACAGAGAGCCAGGAAAAGATTCAGGATACAGCAGCATCTGTAATCAGGGATAATTTGGAAATAACCCACATATCAATGCCATCAGGATTTGCACTATATACTTCAACCATATATAGCAGTAGGAAACAGCTAGGTTCCCAATAGAAAATTTTGCAGTCTTAAGTTAGGAAGAAGGGGAGGGAAGCAGAAAATGAAGTACATTCAGAAATCAGCTTCAGTTCATGTGAACAAAAAAAAACAATGAGAAGAACAGGGAGAACAAAATAATCAAGGATGGAGAAAGAGGAATTTATGTATGTGAATACTGGGCTTTAAGTCCCAAATGACTATGACACATATTTAGTGCTGTGCAAGAAGGGGAAAGAGAGACCTCATAGCTTCCACAGCAGCAGTGTGACCCCTCAGAGGCTCCACATTTCTTACATCCAATTTCCGGTCCTTACCTTACTGTAGCCACGGGATCAGAGGCATGTTTGTTTAGCTACTGTAAGCCCACAGGAGCCTTCCTGCTCTCCTGGTTCCAAGTCCTTGCAGAAGAGATTTACAGGGTTGCTGTTGGTTGGAAATGGAGCCACAGGGGAACCTTCACAAACTCTCCTCACAAACAGGTCCAACAAACACCTATAACTTGCTCATGCAATCTGACCAATTGACAGAGCACACTGCCATCTGCATATTGTTACTGCCTTCCCAGCGAAATAGACAATCCTGTGAGATTTATGCTTTGAAGAGGTTCTGTTTCGATGTGCTTCCAGGATTTGTTTCAAGACTTAGAGCTCCTTTTAGCAGTTCTTGTAGTGGTGGCCCGGTAATGGTGAATTCTCTCAGCCTTCGGTTTGTCTGAAAATGACTGTCTCCTTCCTTCATATACGATGTTTTGTTTTGCCACATACAAAATTCTTGGCTGATAATTGTTTTGTTTGAGGAGGCTGAAGATAGGGCCCCAACCCCTTCTAGTTTGTAGGGTTTCTGCTGAGAAATCTGCTATTAATCTGATAGGTTTTCCTTTACAGGTTACCTGGTGCTTCTGTCTCACAACTCTTAAGATTTTTTCCTTCGTCTTAATTTTGGGTAACCTGATGACAATGTGCCTAGGCAAATAACTTTTTGCGATGAATTTTCCAGGTGTTCTTTGAGCTTCTTGTATTTGCATGTCTAGGTCTCTAGCAAGGCTGATGAAGGTTTCCTCAATTATTCCCCCAAATATGTTTTCCAAGCTTTTAGAATTCTCTTCTTCCTCAGGAACACTGATTATTCTTAGGTTTGGCCATCTAACATAATCCCAGACTTCTTGGAGGCTTTGTTCATATTTTCTTATCTTTTTTTCTTTGTCTTTGTTGGATTGGGTTAATTCAAAGACCTTGTCTTAGAGCTCTGAATTTCTTTTTTCTACTTGTTCAATTATATTGCTGAGACTTTCCAGAGTATTTTGCATTTCTAAAAGTGTGTCTGAAGTTTCCTGATTTTTTTTTTTATCATTTTTTCTTTAAGCTATCTATTTCATGGACTATTTCTCCCTTCACTTCTTGTATCATTTTTTGGATTTCCTTGCATTGGGCTTTGCCTTTCTCTGGTCCCTCCCTGATTAGCTTAATAATTAACCTCCTGAATTATTTCTCAGGTATATCAGGGATTTCTTCTTGGTTTGGAGCCATTGGTGGTGAACTAGTGTGATTTTGGGGGGGGTTGCTGAAGAGCCTTGTTTTGTCATATTCCCAGGGTTGGTTGTCTGGTTCCTTCTCATTTGGGTAGCCTCTATCAGAGCGAAGGTCCAGGGCTGAAAGCTGTTGTTCAGACTCTTTTGTCCCACAGGCTGTTCCCCTGATGTAGTGCTCTCCCCCTTTTCCTGTGGATGTGGCGTCCTGTGAGCTGAACGGCAGTGATTGTTCTCTCTCTTCTGGGTCTAGCCACCCAGCAAGTCTACCCAGCTCCAGGCTGGTACTAGGGGTTGTCCGCACAGAGTCCTGTGATGTGAACCGTCTATGGGTTTCTCAGCTGTGGATACCAGTGCCTGTTCCGGAGAGGCGGCAGGGTGGGGTGCGAAGGACTCTGTGAGGGTTCTTAGCTCTGGTGGTGGAATGCTCTTTCTGCTGCTTGGCCTCCTGCCAGGAGGTGGCGCTTTCCAAAAAGCATCAGCTGTAGTAGTGTGGAGAGGGACCAGCAGTAGGTGGGGCCCTAGAACCCAAGATTATATACCCTTTATCTTCAGCTACCAGGGTGGATAGGGAAGGACCAGCAGGTGGGGGCAGGGTTTGGCTGTCTGAGCCCAAACTCTCCTTGGGTGGGTCCTGCTGCTCTGAGGGATGAGGGTGAGATTCCAGGTCACTGGAGTTGTGTACCTAGGAGGATTATGGCTGCCGCTGCTGAGTCATGCAGGTTGCCAGGGAAGTGGGGGAAAGCCTGCTGTCACAGGCCTCACCCAGCTCCCACACAGACCGAAGGGCCGGTCTCACTCCCACCATGGCCCCCACAACAGCCCTGGGTCTGTTTGCAGGAGGAAGGTAAGATGGGCTCGAAAACTTACCCCAGGCTACCTGCCTCCCAGTTGTGAAAGAAATGGATTTGGTTCTTCCCTTGCATATGGAGTCTGCACACGGGATTTGCACCCTCCCCCGAGATCTGCCCAGGAGGCTTCTCACCCTGTTCAAACTGTTACAAAGTTCAGCTAGAGATTTCCTTCCCTTTGTCCAGTTGTACTTCCTGTTCCTCTTGGCTGGTCTCCCCACGGATCCCTGTGGTGCCAGGCCGGGCAGGAATGGGCTGCTAGGAGACGCAGCGAGCCTCCAGGGCCCTTCTGCTGCTACCTCTACCCCTGTGTTTCGCTTGGCTCCCTGAATTGACTCAGCTCCAGGTAAAGTTGGAAACTTCCCCTGCAAACAGACCTTCAGCTTCTCCAGTGGGGGGTGTGTGTTCAAAAGATGATCGTCCCTCTTTCCCACTTCCACAGTTGGGGCATTCACAGTACTTGGGGTGTCTCCTGGGTCATTCAGGAACAGTGTGCTTCCTTCAGAGGGTCTGTGGGTCCTCTCAGGATTGCTGCTTTTTTCTTGCACTCGATCTGGAGCTAAAATTCACAATACAAGCCTCCGCACACTGCTCCGTCCAGAGTTGGAATCTAGTCTTGCCTCCTGTCGGCCATGATGATCCCATCATCACCTTTATCTTAACTTTTTACAAAATAGCTACATTGGGCTTTTAGCTTTTATCATGGACTTCAGTTCATTTGAGGCTTTGACCTTCATGATGCTTAAAAAATGTGTGTTGTCAGCAAAAGAAACTACCATCAGAGTGAACAGGCAACCTACAGAATGGGAGAAAATTTTTGCAATCTATCCATCTGACAAAGAGCTAATATCCAGACTCTACAAAGAGCTTAAACATATTTACAAGAAAAAAAACAAACCCATCAAAAAGTGGGTGAAGGATATGAACAGACACTTCTCAAAAGAATACATTTATGCAGCCAACAAACATATGAAAAAAAGCTCATCATCACTGGTCATTAGAGAAATGCACATCAAAACCATAATGAGATACCATCTCATGCCAGTTAGAATGGTGATCATTAAAAAGTCAGGAAACAACAGATGCTGGAGAGGATGTGGAGAAATAGGAACGCTTTTACACTGTTGGTGGGAGTGTAAATTAGTTCAACCATTGTGGAAGACAATGTGGCAATTCCTCAAGGATCTAGAACTAGAAATACTATTTGACCATTTGACCCAGCAATCCCATTACTGAGTATATGCCCAAAGGATTATAAATCATTCTACTATAAAGACATATGCACATGTATGTTTATTGCAGCACTGTTCACAATAGCAAAAACTTGGAACCAACCCAAATGCCCATCAATGATAGACTGGATAAAGAAAATGTGGCCCATATACACCATGGAATACTATGCAGCCATTAAAAAAAAAAGATTAGTTCATGTCCTTTGCAGGGACACGGATGAAGCTGGAAACCATCATTCTCAGCAAACTAACGCAGAAACAGAAAACCGAACACTGCATGTTCTCACTCATAAGTGGGAGTTGAACAATGAGAACACATGGACACAGAGAGGGGAACATCACACACCAGGGCCTGTCGGGGAGTGGGGGAGTGGGGAGATGGACAGCATTAGGAGAAATACCTAATGTAGATGATGGGTTGATGGGAGTAGCAAAGCACCATGGCACATGTATAGCAATGTAACAAACCTGCATGGTCTGCACATGTATCCCAGAACTTAAAGTGTAATAAAAAATAAATAAAATGTGTAATAAATAAACTGTATATCGCCTTTCAAATCAGAGTGTTCCTGTCAATAGCCAGTATGAATTCTTCTAATGGCCTTTTGATGGTCAGGAGTACATTTTAAAAATAAGACTTCATCTTTTGTGGGTTATGCTTTCAGAAATTTTGTTCATGGAATGAAAACCTTAATTTTTCTAAAGTTTTGATAGCCGCTTCCCTACATCAATATATGTCTGGTTGTCTGTGTCTAGTGTTCATAAGCCATTGTAAGATAAACTTCAAGAATATTTTGTCTAAATATTTTTCCTTTTAATTTCCAACTTACTAATACTTTTGAATGAAAAGGAAACTTGAGTTTAGAATAGAAGCTTCCCTGCCATCCTCTGTAATTGAGAGATGAAATCGTGACCAGGGTCAACCAATAATTTATAACCAGATGTTCTGTTTTTTGTAGAACAGATGTCAACTTAGCTGGAGAAGCCTAATGCTACTGTGTCTGACCTCTCTGTCCATTTTTCTTTTCATGTTTGATCATTTGTCCACTTTCTCTGTTTGGTTGGGTGTATTGTGTATTCTCCTTTCAGTATCTCTTCTCTCTTTCCCCCCTTCATGTTCATTCACGTTTTCTGTCTTCATTCACTGATTGAACATTTACAATTCAATACAGTACATGCAACCCAGAAACTACCAGTACCAGGCAGGTACTGTTCTAGGTGTCATCTTCAAGTCTGTGAATTTCTCTGTAAAAACATACTTTCCTTATATAAAGGAATCCTTTGTTCAACAAGTACTTAGAATCTGTCATAGGTGTCAGGCAATTTGCTTGGTTCTGGGATCGTCCTCCTTTTCTCTGTTCATATGACATATAAATCCAGAATGGAAAAAAGGCCTGCCTCCTATTTATATGCTTTAGGCGTACATTCTCGCTCTCCAACACTTAAGAATATTTATGAGGTCATTTTTATTACAAATTCTCTGCAGGTTGCAATGTTGCAATGTAACCATTTGAAATCATACACATTTACAAGGAAATAAATGATTTTTAAGTCCCTCAGCATTAAGGAATACATTAATGTCTCCCAACATTAAGGAAAACAGCTTTCCTGGAATACACGCTGCCTTCGTATCTTCTCATATTACAGTTTTGTCTCAGCCTTTTTTTTCTCTTTTTCCTAAAAATTCTGCCCAAAGATTTGTTTGTTTTTCTTTAAATCATTTTCAATGCTGATTTATTCTTCTTGGTATTTGTTACTTAGACCTCAAGCCCTTATCCAGTGTGACGATGGTCCTCAGTGATGTTCACCAACTATTTCTGGCTCTCTGCTTTCAGGGCACCCATGTGGATGCACCTCTTGACCACCTTAAGGTTGGATGGAACTGTGTGATTAGTCCTGACCAGTAAGCTATGAGCAGGAAGGGTGACTGTTGTTTTTAGAAGAGAACATTGCATCACCAGTGTAAGGTCCTCCAAAACTCTCTTTCTCCTTCTCATAGCAACAATAATATTTGAGATGATGGTTGCTCTGACAATATTATTCCTAGAATGAGGAGACAAATAACAGAGCACCCTGCAAACCTACAATGGTCTTGAAGCATGAGAGAAAAATAGTCCACCAAGGGAGGAGGTGGTTACCATAGCCCAACCTCACCTACCCTAACTGACACTCCAAGATCCCATCATTCTAATATATAGCTATGGACCTGGAAATGAAATTCTGGAATGTATACAGACAAATAAACACAGGCTCTGTCCTGTTTGTATTATAAGCAGAACCACTACTTGAAATAAGTGGAAATAAGACTGGGGTATAATATCTTGCATTTCCAACCTAGAACTTCAAGGTTACTCGAGGCATCTCCTGAGTTTCACCTATCATTGTTTCTTTGTAGAATGGCAAGGACATTACTGGAGGTGATTTTGAGGGCTAATGAATTTTGGCAAGATTCTGTAACATCTAAAACTTTAATCACATTTGAATTATTTAATGGCATTTGGGAGGGCCAGAATTGAGGCTGTGTTTCACTCTGTGCATTGCCAAATCAGTGGCTGTTTGCACCAAAATGTGTAACTTGATAACATAAAAGAGAAATATTCACTGAGAGCAGCCCTCCAAAAATTCAGAAGAAAACTCTAATCTTTTCATTATTTTCCAACTTATTTGTCTATTAAGCCAAAAGCACATTGTGATGGTGTGATATAAGAATAAATATGGTATATGTTTGGTCTTTACCCTCAGTTCCTGGCAGAGTTTCTAAAACACTTGGAATTTACTCAGTGATGAAATGAAAGGAGCATCTTTTGTTGTTCATAGTAAGCCCTTAAATTTTTTTAAATTTTGTTTTCTGTGAGTACATAGTAGATGTATATATTTACAGGATACATGAGATGTTTGGAGGCAGACATGCAATGTGAAATAGGCACATCATGGAGAATGGGGTATCCATCCCCTCAAGCATTTATCCTTTGTGTTACAAGCAATCCAATTATACTCTTTATTTTAAAATGCACCATTAAGTTATTATTGACTGTAGTCACCCTGTTGTGCCGTCAAATACTGGGTCTTCACAATAAGCCCCTTTCAGCCATATCTGAGTTTATGCTAATAAGTGAGCGTCCCTAGATAGCTTCAGGATGGAGGCTGAATGCTGGAGCAACCAACTCTGTGATGAGAGGGCTGTAACCTTCAGCCCAACCGCCCTGACCTCCAGGGAAGGGAGAGGTGCTAGAGAGTAAGTCAGTCACTAATAGTCAATGATTTAATTGAGAATGCCTGTGTAATGGAACGTCCATAAAAATCCTAAACAGTGGGGTTTGTGAGATTCTGGGTTGGTGGACACATCTAGGTTTTGGGAGACTGGCACCCCTAGGAAGTTCCATCCCCTACCTCCCATACCTTGTCTTATGCATCGCCCTTTTGCCTGTTTCTGAGAAGTATCCTTTATAATAAATGGTAATAGTAAGTAAACTGTTTTCCTAAATTTTTCTGTAAGCCTTTCTAGCAAAGGCAAGGAGACGGTTGTAGGAACCCCCGATTTATAGTATGGTCGAAAGTACAAGAGGCCCAGATTTGCACCTGGCATTTGAAGTGGGGCAATGTTCAAATTGAAGATTGAGCTCTTAAACTTGCAGGATCTGATGCACAAGTTAAACCTTCAAGTTGTGGGGTAGTCAGGGTCAGAATTGAAATAAGTTGTTAGGCACCTAGTTTGTGTCCAGGGAGTTGGAAGATTGTTTGTTCTTGTAGAAAACTCCACACATTCAGTGGTAGAAATGTCGTCAGCAAAAACAGATTCTAGTAGTCGTACACATTGTATTTGTTGGATCTGGAATTCCATTTTTGGAAGTTTTATTTTACTTTTTAAGCTTGTGTTTTTAGAGCCATAATACAAGGAGAAATCTTGTTTATCTTTGGCTTCAACACATAAAACCAAATAAACTTTACTCTGTGTTCTGTGGTCCCTAAACTCCATTCTCCACAGGCATGAAAAATTTAGGGAGTTTATTACCTATTTCCATTTAAAAAATGATTTTTCTGTAAGTTAAATCTTGTTTAAATGGTTAATAAAATATTTAACAAAACCTAATTAGACATATTTTAAAGAACTAAACAATTCAGACGTATTTAAAACGTTAACATAAAAAGACACATAAAAGACACAAAACTGTTGGCTGGGTGCAGTGGCTTATGCCTATAATCCCAGCACTTTGGGAGGCTGAGGCAGGTGGAGCGCCTGAGGTCAGGAGTTCAAGACAAGCCTAGCCAATATGGTGAAACCCTGTCTCTACTAAAAATACAAAAAAATTAGCCAGACGTGGTGGTGGGCGCCTGTAATCCCAGCTACTCGGGAGGCTCATGTAAGAGAATCACTTGAACCTGAGAGGCGGAGGTTGCGGTGAGCCAAGATTGTGCCACTGTGCTCTGGCCTTGGTGATAGAGCAAGATTCTGTCAAAAAAAAAAAAAAAAAAAAAAAAAGACATAGAACTGCTAATATAATTGACAAATAGCTGTTCATAATGTTGATTTTTTCCCATAAACATGAGGATACAACCATTCCCTAATTCCCTATCTTAAAGGAGGAATCTTTGTTAAAACTGTCCATGGCTCATAAAAACCCTTGCAGACAGTATCTGGCAGCATTTGCAATCTTTTTAGAAGAGGAAACTGCTGACTACCTCCTGATTCCAAGAAAATGTTGCCTTTAACGCCTCTGGAATCATCTCCCTGAGAATTGCTCTGACTGTCCTGTACAGTCCCATTCTTTTAGAGTAAGGATGGAAGAAATGAATTTCAGGGTGATGCTCCTGACATGCATTGTGGATCTCTAGCCAGTTTGGATCCGGCTGATTGGAGTCATGGACTTACCTCCTCAGCCCCTGTTCCCTAGATAGGGGTCCAGAGTTCTTTTATTGGAACTGACAAGACATTGTATCCCAGCTGGAATGCCAGACTGAGCTCCATACACAGTCAGGCAAATGAGGGACATAGGGTTTCCTTCCCACTTATTACTTTCTGAATGGGGGCTCAGAAGCCCCTTGTAGGTTCTGTCAACCTAAATAACAGAAAGAGGCTCTCTAAAAGAAAGGAAAAGTTGATTTGGGAATACAGATTTGCAATGGGAATAAGGATGCCATAGTAAACTATGTACATATTCAGGGAGGTAAAAGAAGACAAAGGTTTTTACAGGAAAAAAATGAAGAGGATTACATAATTGTTTTGAAGTAATTATCCTCGGCTATAAAGATCAATAACAAGGATGACATGTTCTGAGGCTGGGCAGGCAGTTACTGGGCAGATGTCCTTGCAAAAACATTTGTGTGCATGTAAGGTTACGATGGCCTTTTTATAAGATTGTAATTTCATAGAATCTTTTTCTTTATCAGGCATACAAGTGTGAGAACCCTTTCTTCATGGTCTTCTCCAACTCTATTTGTCATAGTTTTCTTAACATTAGTGATGCCATTTTGATTTTGACAGCTTTCACAGTTCGATGGCCAAGATATTAAGTTTGAGCCCTGGTATTCAATTTCTATCCTCTTCCTAAGCTGTGTGAGTAAAATTGGCCTTTAGTTGCTACCAGCCTTCTTCTCGACACAGAGGTATGCATTAAAAAAAATAAGAAGAAGAAAGAGGCTGGGCACGGTGGCTCACACCTATAATCCCAGCACTTTGGGAGGCCAAGGTGGGCAGATCACCTGAGGTCAGGAGTTCCAGACCAGCCTGATCAACATGGAGAACCCCGTTTCCACTAAAAATACAACATTAGCCAGGCGTGGTGGCGCATGCCTGTAATCCCAGCTACTCTGGAGGCTGAGGCAGGAGAATCTCTTGAACCCAGGAGGTGGAGGTTGCAGTGAGCCGAGATCGTGCCATTGCACTCCAGCCTGGGCAACAAGAGTGAAACTCCATGTCAAAAAAGAAAAAAAGAAAGATGTAGTATAAAGAGTGGAGAAAAGTGGGAGCTCTCTTAGTGGAATGGGTGTGTGCTCTATTCAGTGGTACTACACCTGCTGCAAAACTTTCATGGTGTCCAATCTGCCTGGTCTGAGTGCATGGCCAAACTGGCTTGGAGCTGTTTCTAATAGGAACCCCACCAGCCAGTTAGGAGAAGGTCTGCTTTAGATACTTGAAAGACAGAGCTTTTATGACCTCCTAAGGAGAAGCAACCCTATATGTCCAAAAGTTTGAAAGAGACTGTGCTTAAGCTGCACAAGTGAATGGACACAGATCTATCCATCTGCCAATCACCAAACATCTCTTTAGAATTCCTCTGTGCCCATACAGAATGTTTAACATTTTCTGCAAAGGGGATATGAGAAAATAATAGGATTGGTTTACTCATTAGATCAGTTTGATTGTATTTTACGACGATTTTTCCTAACAGTTTCTAAATAGCTTCAGGTTCTCCCCTTCCATTCATTTCTAGTTGTTGGATGTTTACTGATGAAGTCATTGAGCCTATAATTTACCTTAAGAATCCTAAAGCTAAAAGAAGGACACAATTTCTGAAGTTTTCTAATCACTGGTTTGGCAGTCTGGAGCAAGTCATTAAAACAACCTAACTTTAATGTTTTCACCTGTAAAATATAGAGATAATCAGACTTATCCTCCCAGGGTATTGAGCTGATGCTGAACAATAACTTTAAAAAATGTCTTTTGCTAACGTTTGTCCCCTCCAAAACTCATGTTGAAATTTCAGGCCGGGCACAGGGGTTCATGCCTGTAATCTCAGCACTTCGGGAGGCCAAGGTGGGCGGATCACTTGAGGCCAGGAGTCCAAGACTAGCCTGGCCAACATGGTGAAGTCTGTAGTCCCAGCTACTCAGGAGGCTGAGGCAGGAGAAATGCTTAAACCCAGGAGGCAGAGGTTGCAGCGAGCCGAGATCCACCACTGCACTCCAGCCTGGGTGACAGAGCCAGACTCCATCTCAAAAAATAAATAAACAAAAATGAAAATAAATTTCATTGCCATTGTAACAGTATTAAGAGGTAGGACCTTTGAGGGGTGATTAAATTCTGAAGGCTCCACTCTATAAATGGATTAAACCATTGTCTTGGGAGCGAGTTTGTTGTAAGAGGGTGCATTCAGCCCCCTTTTCTGTCTGTCTTTTGCGCTCTCACTTTCTGCCACGTGATGATGTAGGAGGAAGATCCTCACACATACAGGCACCTTGATCTTGGATCTTCCAGCCTCCAGAACTGTGAGCCAATAAAGCTCTGTTCATTATAAACCACCTAGTCTCAGATATTCTGGTATAACCACAAAAATGGACGAGGGCATATCTAAACACAATGTAACAATATGATCAGAATAGAGATAATAGCTTCTTTGTAGATAAATACAGAGTAATTTTCCAAAAGCTATTATAGGTACACTGTGGCCAAATTCTCTAACCTTCCAGAGGTTTGCATTTCAAATTATAGGCTCAATGACTTCATCAGTAAACATCCAACAACTAGAAATGCAAACCTCTGGAAGGTTAGAGAATTTGGCCACAGTGTACCTATAATAGCTTTTGGAAAATTACTCTGTATTTATCTACAAAGAAGCTATTATCTCTATTCTGATCATATTGTTACATATTGTTACTAGAAAATTTTTAACAAATATTAGATGAGTATCTATTAGGTGTCAGATCATATATTAGATGCCTAGAGAGATTAAATTGTAGAAGACATATTCAATCCTTTAAAGAAAATTATTTTTAAAATGCAAAACACACCCACACACACAAGCCAACCATGGGCTCCGTGTGAGACTCACTTGATTCAGAAAGTTAGGAAGAGATAGAATATGGAGGCCAGAATACTGAGCAATGCTATGAAAATACACACACTGACAAATCAATTCTTATTAAACCTAGAGTGTAGGCGGCAATGCTGTAGCCACAGCTGCTGCGCCTAATTGAGCTGTATTTGCATTTCAAAAATCAACACCTGAGGCCACATTCAAATTATTCTACCAGAGGTTACAGTAGGGAATTTGAACTTTGGAGATAATTAACAATATAATTTTTTCTATCACTGTGTCCACAGGGAAGATTCGGTTTACAGCAAATTAAGTAATATTATTTAATACATGTGAATAGGTTGTGTAATCATTCTCAATGTAAACATATTTTTGCACTACGAGCTACCCCAGAAATAAAGTTTTAACGTTTGAGTTAGGGAAGAATCATGATAAATAAAAATAACCCATCAAATCTCAAACCGATGTTATAAAAATGGTTTTAGTAAGTGATTTCAGTTTAAAGTAAATTCAGTTTGTGATGTGTATGCAAAGGTGACAAGTGATCTATATAAGGTGTTGATTCACATCTATGCCCATGAATAATGTCTAGACATGTATAATAAACTGCTAGGGAAGCCAGCTAGAGTCAGTCCACGCTAAGACTTCTCAGATGCCCAGAAAAGAAATCCTCGAGGAATAATACTAGCTAAAACTGACACAGTCTTCACTATGTGCCAGCACTATTCCTAGGACACTCTCTGTGAATCCAGCTCATGGTGACTGCATGAGATGGGCACCATTATCATTCCATTTTATAGATGGAGAAACTGAGGTTCAGATAGGTTAAGCAAGTTCCACGAAGTCACACAGCTAATGGTTGGGGCCCATCCAGTATTGGCTAGTATGGAATCCCAGCGCTTTGGCATCAAAGTTTTGCTCCTAACCACCATGCTATAATGTGCTAGAGATTGACTCAGTAACAAAGCCTGAGTCAACAGAAGAAAGAAGACTTCCTCAGGATGAAAGGAAGCTACATCAAAGACAAGAATTTTTGTCCGTTGTGGTCACACAAGGCACAAGATTACACGCTGGGTTAGATTGCCAGTTTAGACTCAAGTAGATCAGAACTTTTTCAGTATCAAGATTTGCTAGGTATTTCAAAGGTAGAGTCAACCATACAGCATAAAGAAGAGAGATCGGGAACACCCATGTGACTTCCCTGGCCCAGAACTGGACACATGCTCTATTGCTCAGAATAATACGCAAAGTTGCCCAGTGAAGTTTTGCAGGGCTCCAACCACAGCAGGCAGCACTTTGTTGTTGTTGTTTTGTTTGTTTGTTTGAGACAGAGTTTCATTCTTGTTGCCCAGGCTGGAGTGCAATGACCCAATCTTGGCTCACTGCAACCTCCACCTTCCAGTTTCAAGTGATTCTTCCACCTCAGCCTCCTGAGTAGCTGGGATTACAGGCACCTACCACCACACCCGGCTAATTTTTGTATTTTTAGTAGAGCAGGGTTTCACCATGTTGGCCAGGTTGGTCTCGAACTCCTGACCTTGTGATCCACCCGTCTTGTGCCCGGCCTATAGGCAGCACTTTTAAGTTATACCCCAGAGAGGAACAGGACATGAGAGACAAACTTCAGGTTGTCATAGGTTCTGGATTTATATACTCTAAGTAATTCATTGGCTAGGGACATCTGGGTTATCCAATAGTTAAAATATTTTCTTCCTAGCAAATATCATTAGTCCATTCTCTCAGATGTTTAGCTGACAAGGAAATCATAAGGCTCATCTGCCTTTTCTCTCCCTTGGAGGTGCTCTTCCAGTAAAGGGAGTAGATGAGCCCCAGCCAGATGTTGAATTCCTTCCTCTCCAATCACTGCTGCAACTCCGCTCCTAATACATTACCTGGCACATAGAAGGCACTCAATATATTTTGCTGAATGACTTAAAACAACACATGTCTGTCCCTTAGATTTTTCTGTACCATGATACCCTCACTGTGAGCTTGACTCATACATGATGTCTGCACTACCCATGCCTGCAGCCTAAGGGTAGTATGAAAGCTGTGGGTAAAAACTAAAAGAGCAATTTCCATTCAAGGTTTCATTTCATTTACAACTTTGTAAGGCACGGAGGTATAAAGTGGTATTGCTTTGGTATAATCCTAATAGATTAGAACACAAAAGAGAGGAAAAGTCATATCCACCAACTTCACCCAAACACCGTGCAGTCTGGGAACCTCCTAGACATCATGGTAGCCACGTGAGGGACACCAGTGCCACTGAAGGTGGCAGGGATTCCTGGCAGATGTGCAGCCCCCAGAAGAAGCTACTATTCCAGCCCCAGTCTTTAGAGTGCCAAGCAGAGAACTGACAATGAATACGGCTGATGCTGGTTGAGTATTTACAATGTGCCAGGCACTGTTCCAATTGCTTTCACATGGATTAACCCATTTCCTCCTCATAAAAATGTGCGAGATAGGTTATAATGTTATTTCATCACAGGATGAGATATATAATCCTATATTAAATAAACAAGGATGAACAAATAAATGAAATAAAAGATGGTCCAATTGAAAAAGACCCAGAGACCACTTGGATACCCTTGTCCTTTCTGACTTTGCCTTTAGACACTTCTTTTTCACCCATCTAAGCAACAGAGGATGGAGAGAGAAGAGCTCTGACTCACATCTTACATTGGAGACCTGAAGCCTTCTACTAAAAGAATGCTG
Source organism: Macaca nemestrina (assembly GCF_043159975.1). Taxonomy (NCBI): domain Eukaryota; kingdom Metazoa; phylum Chordata; class Mammalia; order Primates; family Cercopithecidae; genus Macaca; species Macaca nemestrina. The sequence continues at coordinate 6,523,977 of NC_092125.1, read as the reverse complement.
GGGAAAGCCCTTGCCGGGGATGGGATTAAAAAGACTTGGGCCAGGCACGGTGGCTCACACCTGTAATCCCAACACTTTGAGAGGCTGAGGCAGGTGGATCACCTGAGGTTGAGAGTTCTAGACCAGCCTGGCCAACATGGTGAAACCCTGTTTCTACTAAAAATAAAAAAATTAGCCCAGCATGGTGGCAGGCACCCGTAATCCTAGCTACTCAGGAGGCTGAGGCAGGAGAATCACTTGAACCTGGGAAGCAGAGGTTGCAGTGAGCCAAGATCACACCACTGCACTCCAGCCTGGGCAACAGAGCAAGACTCCGTCTCAAAAAAAATTACAAAATAATAAAAAAGAACTTGGGTACCAGAAAAAATGAAAGCCAGGGAGGGTGGGATGAAGGATGCCTCTCAGGTCTAGGCTGAGAAGTTCCAAGCTCATGTTCAGGGCAGGGCTGAGAGCTAAATTATTAGCTGGTTGTCAATAATAGCAACTTTTCACCACCTTCACCACTAAAAACAACACTTTGCACTTTCTGAGTAGTTTGTAATCCATTTACTTAGGGAAAGGACTGAAGCCTTTTTGGTGTTTAGAATGTGCGTTTTTTCCTTGTTAGTGGGAAGGAAGTAGACAGCACCCAACCTTAAAAGACATATATATATATATTTACTAGCACCAATAGCAATGTGAGTGGCAGAGGTCATGCGAATCCATCAGAGGAATCTCCCGACCAATTAGTCAATGGTACTGATTTTCCTGTCTCCCTGTTCTTTATTTCCAAAAGCCACTATGGGACACAGGAGGAAGTGCCTCTGCGTAAGGTGCATCAGGCAACGGTTCACTCTTACAGCCGATCCAGGCGGGCTCTCAGGCAGAGTGAACAGGCATCCTTATTCATCCATCACACTTTCAGGCTTGGCTGCTCTATAAAACTTTCTGAAGAAGCTTTACTTTTAGTATTTCTTGGCAAAATTCCATCGTTTCCTCCCATTGTGTTTATTTTGTTTACTTTTTAAATTTTTGAGACAGAGTCTCACTCTATTGCCCAGGCTGGAGTGCATTGGAGTGATCATGGCTTACTGCAGCCTCAAACTCCAGGACTCAAGCAATCTTCCCACCTCAGCCTCCTGAAAAGCTCACAACAGGCACATGCCACCATTCCCAGCTAATTTTTGTATCTTTTGTAGCGACAGGGTCTCACTACGTTTCCCAGGCTGGTATCATGTAATTGTTCCTCCATGGCCTCCCAAAGTGCTGGGATTACAGGAATGAGCCACTGTATCCCACCCCATTGTATTTATTTATGTTTATTATTTATCTCCAAGCAATATAACCAGTACATTACAAGCCTTTAGAGAGTTGCTAGGAAATGCATCATCTGGTTGGTCTATTTGTATTCTGTTTTGGTTTAATATTCTAAATTCATTTTAGGGAGATATCTGAAATCCCAGTCTCAAGATTTGCAAAGTGACAGATAACAAAGATGCATTATATGGATTTATCTCATACTGTATGAGTGACCCTGTGCCCTCCATGTTAAAGAGATAATCCAGTTTCCTGTATTTGTACATTTCTGTAGCCTTAGGGAGCTATTATTCTCCTCCTTCATACCATTTCCTTCCACATACCTGTCATTAAATCTCAGTTCAAGAGTGATCTCTTCAGTCAATATTATCTGATACTTCCCTTCTTTCCCAACATTCTGTTCCCTGACACAGTTAGTGGAAATTATATGTGATCACAACATTTGTTTCCTACCTCTGATGACTCATTTCTCAAGTACATGCATTCCAGGATTACACAGCAGTGGGCCAAGTGGTAGCCCAAATCTGTGGATCACATAGAATACCTTACCTCAGTGTCAATTTTAATTGAATATTTACGAATCAGTTTTGTAATTGCCTAAAATTTTTTGATGCACCCATACTTAATATATGTCATTAGAATTCCACTTTTTCTATATTGACCTACCTCAAATTTGGTATGTATATGGCTTTTTGTTTGTTTTTTGGTGGTTTTTGTTTGTTTTTTTGTTTTTTGTTTTTGAGATGGAATCTGGCTCTGTCACCCAGGCTGGAGTGCAATGGTGCAATCTTGACTCACTGCAACCTCCACCTCCTGGGTTCAAGCAACTCTCCTGCCTCAGCCTCCCAAGTAGCTGGGACTACAGGCATGCACCCCCATGCCCAGCTAATTTTTGTATTTTTAGTAGAGATGGGGTTTCACCATGTTGGCCAGGCTAGTCTCAAACTCCTGACCTTGTGATCCACCCACCTTGCCCTCCCAAAGTGCTGGGATTACAGGTGTGAGCCACTGTGCCCAGCTGTGTATATATATGTTTAGATGTGAATGTATATGAATGTAGAAGACTCCAAGAATGACTACAAATTTCCTTCCTTGTATCCACTACTCTGCAACATGACTTTGCGGAGCTCTTCCCATCAAAATCTAAAGTATTATTTCATCCCTTTAATCTAGAAGGACCCTATTATTTGTAAAATATGATGCTAGTCGAGAATTGAAAGCTTGCTGCTCCCAGAACACTGCCACCTTCTAAGACAGTTGAAGCTAGCCTGCTAGAGAATGAAAGACCATGTGAAGGACTGAGGCTTCCTGATTGATGGTCAGACAGCCCAAAGCAACTGACTAGGACACATGAACCTCCCCCAAGTAGATCAGCCTAGCCCGTAACAGAAGAGGCACCCAGCTGAACCCAGCTCAACTTGTTGGCCTACAGAACCATGAATTAAATCAACGATTTGGTTTTAAACCTTTTGGGGGTGGTTTATCACTCAACAAAAACTAACTGATGTAGTAAATAAGAAAGGAAGGTGAAAAGCCCAATAAGTAAATCATTTTTATTGGGAAGAAAGGACTGGGAAGTTTGCTACTTTGGGGTTACCAGGAAATGCAGTGTTCATTCTCATTTCACTAGCTCTCCTCCATATTATAAAACCTGCTGAGCCATTGCTGCATGAAGAGATTGTGAAGATATTTTCAAATCAACCATGGGGAATGTTAAAGATAATTACAAGAATATTTGCAACGCAAAAAAATCAGGTCTTGGCCAGGAACAACATATAAAACACAATCAAACAAGAACATTAGGCATGACTTGAGGCATTCATCAAAGTCAGTTTCAGATAGAGTTTGCAGAGTCAAGAAATGAAAGACAAGACAAGATGACAAAGCTGTGTAACTAGTTTAAACTGTTTTAGTCTCAAAATGCAGTAACAAGGTCTAAAGGTACTCTGGGGAATACCAAATTATCTATTTTGTTGTTCTCCAAAGACAAATGTATGCATTGGTTGGAAAACAAATTTAACACAATTGCTTGTATCACATTTGAATGAGCACATAGATGTAATGAACCAGCCCATTTATTCATCTCTTCATTCCCTAATGTTTATAAAGATGATGTTTATGAAGTGCTTGTGTATGTTCAGTGAGGTGGTCAAAAAAACACATTTCATAAAGGAATCCTGCATTAAATAATCATCATCCTGTAGCCAAGCTGTAAAATAATAGGAAGTTACTCTAAGAGTTACCTATATCATATAGCAGTGACTGCTTAAATTAGGCAGTGAGAACCATCTGTCCTGGAGATCTACAATAAGGGGGTGCATTTTCTATAGAGAATTTAAAAACAATCACAAAGCCTGCTAAAATTAGGCCTGTCTTTTATGATCACCACATGTTCCAGCAATTCTAGATCATTTCAATGATAATACATATACTCCTCCCCACAGGTGTAAACAGCTTCCTCTGCACCCTCCGCAGCTACCTCTGCTGCTATGCACACTGCTGTACAAATGCTGCCTTCGCTGAAAGAAGGTTTTATGTGTTCATTTCATTGTTATTTTTCTTCATGAAAATTCATTTTCTTCTTTCCTGTTTGTAGCATGAGGAGAATAGTTCTAGAAGCAGTGAGTTGTTGCTGGGAGCTCAGCCTGAAGCCTGCTTCTCCAGCCCTTTCAATGATATTATAACCCTTCTATTAGTTTATAGTGCATTCCTTTCACTTTCAGATAACTAGAGTGGATTCTACAAGAGTAAGTGTGTGCTTTGTAATCGAACTATGACTCAAAGAGTATAAGAGTGTGTGTGTGTGTTGATTGATAATAACTTTGCTGTAAAATCAAGTTAATCAAATTCTAATATACAATAGCAATCCAGCATACTATCTGGAGATCAGGCCTCAAATTGAACTATGACTCAAGGAGTATAAGTGTGTATGTGTGTGTGTGTGAGTGTGTGTGTTGATTGACAGTAACTTTGCTGTAAAATCAAGTTAATACAATTCTAATATACAATAGCAATCCAGCATACTATCTGGAGATCAGGCCTCAAATAACCTCTTCTCATATGCAGCTTAGCATAAAGGTAAATGTTAAAAGCTTACAAGCAGGTGGAATGACAGTCCAATTTCATGTACTAAAGCCTATTAACTAAAAATATGTTTTCCAAGTTCATATTTTTATTTCCATCTAAAATCTAGTTCTATTTGGGTTATTTGCCCAAAGCAAATTAGAAGAGAATGTGGATGTTAAAAAACAGTGGACTAACAGCAAATATGTTATCTAACTTCCTGACAGTGAAGAATGAGCCAGGAAATTAAGAGCAAATGTAAGAACAAAGAAAGCTGAGTAGTCTGGTCCATTAGTGTAGGTCAAGGGAGCTATGTACCACAACAGCTTCAAGGACGTCTCCAGCTTGCAATACATAAATGATGTTGCCCATACATTGATGACATGAAATCAAGGGGAATCATTTTAAATTATGTTGCCTATTCTCTCTTGAATAATATGGAAGTCTGGTGTTCGGCATCTGCAGGATTTATCTTCCCAAGAAATCAGCAACTTGTCCTCCCAGTTTAAGGTAGAGGCCAGTGGCAGGGACGTGCAGAGAGACTACCTTGGAAGGGAGCCTCAGCTACTTTATCCGGGGCTTGCTGTGTCCTACAGCATGCATGGGGGTGAAGAGTTAGCTCTGGAGATTTCTGCAAGGCCTCTGGGCTCTTGCTGGCAGAGCCTCATCAGAATACTCTAGTCCCATATTTCATCTGTCACCTTGGCTTTGTCATCTGGGGCCAAGGCATAACGAAGCACAAGAAATAGAGTGAAAAGAGCAGTGTGAACCATGTGAACAATTCCACCTGACATTCTTACCGTAAAGCCCAGTAGGTATTAGAGAAGAATAAAAACAACGTGAAAATCACATTTCTCTGGAGAGGATCAAAGGAGAGGTTGAAAAAAAGGGGAAAACGCCTTGAGTTTTGTATGATTTTGATGCCAGCATTTTGCTATGGAGGCAAAATAACTGTAAAAATGTTTATTGTCTCTTTTCCAGTCGAAAGAGGTTGTTTGATTCCAACCTCCTTTCTAAGTGGCAAGGCTTATATCATGGATCCTTGGGAAAGAGGTGGAATTTACCAATTTTGGAAAGACTTGGGGTAGGGGGCTTGTAGAACTCTCTGGCAAGCTAAAAGAAGAGCATGAATTGTATGCCATGAATTGAGTAGAATTTCTCCAGTCAGTGTCCCCAGAAATCTACCATGAGAAACAGCAGAGGAAGCATTGTGCTCTCCATGCTCTAAACAATACCTTCCAGGTCAACCATGCCTTCACCCAGGAAGTACTATGAGAATTTTTTTCATAAGTTGTCTCTAAACACTACACTATGGTGACATGTCACAGGGGAAACATGCTGGGAAATGCAAATCAAAATGTGAACATTGCTATGGCAGGACCTGAAGCTACATGCTATAAAGCTGTTACCCTGAAGAAAGGAGCATAAATTGATTGCTCTCACCAACATCCTGGGTTTTTAGCAAGAAACTTTCCTCCATCAGGTTCAGGAATCTCTAGAAACTTTACTCCAAAAGGTAACACTCTATTTGTGTTTTTGGAAATAGGGGAGACCATAAACTAAAACCAATAAAAGCAATTGGAGGTGAAAGTGTGTTCAGAATCTTTTTTTTTTTTTTTTTTTGAGGCAGGGTCTCTCTCTGTCACCCAAGCTGGAGTGCGGTGGCGTGATCTTGGCTCACTGCAACCTCTGCCTCCCGGGTTCAAGTGATTCCCCTGCCTCAGCCTCCTGGGTTATAGGCACATGCCACCACACCTGGCTAGTTTTTGTATTTTTAGTATAGACGAGGTTTCACCATGTTAGCCAGGCTGGTTTTGAACTCCTGACCTCAGGTGATTCACCCACTTTGGTCTCCCAAATTGCTGGGATTAAAGGCTTGAGCCACCGAGCCCAGCCATCTTTTAAAAATACCAATTGAAGATCTAGAACTAGAAATACCATTTGACCCAGCAATCCCACTACTGGGTATATACTCAAAGGATTATAAATCATTCTACTATAAAGACACATGCACACATATGTTTATTGTGGCACTATTCATAAGAGCAAAGACTTGGGACCAACCCAAATGTCCATCAATGATAGACTGAATAAAGAAAATGTGGCACATATACACCATGGAATACCATGCAGCCATAAAAACGGATGAGTTCATGTCCTTTACAGGAACATAGACAAAGCTGGAAACCATCATTCTCAGCAAACTATCACAAGAATAGAAAACCAAACATCGCATGTTCTCACTCATAAGTGGGAGTTGAACAGTGAGAACACATGGACTCAGGGAGGGGAACATCACACACTGGGGCCTGTCAGGGGGTGGGGGGAGAGGGGAGGGATAACATTAGGAGAAATACCTAATATAGATGACGGGTTGATGGGTGCAGCAAACCACCATGGCATGTGATACTTATGTAACAAAACTACACGTTCTGCACATGTACCCCAGAACTTAAAGTATAATTTTAAAAAGGGAAAAAAATACCAATTATGAATAAAGAACTGTGTTCAGTCCAGCTGATGTTACCAAAGCGGTCACATCAACCTTTGTCCTTGCCACAACCCCTTACCTGTCCTTGGTATACTGTGACTTACAATGGGTCTGTCCTTGCCACCTTCCCAAATCATCCCGTACGGTTCATCTTGGATTTGACAGTGCATCAGGATAGCCGTGCAGGCGGTCACTGGGGGAGCTGCCAGCAATGTTTATTCCTAAGAACAAGTAAGTGCAAGGCCCTTAGTTTCATCGAGCAGCAGAAATAGAGAATTATTGGTCATAGCCTATTTCCCCCTTCCATGAAGAGGCATGCTTTAAACTTGACACAACTGCTGAATCAATTGCTGCTACTATCTGCCTAGTCTCCTCCATGTCAAACCAATGAGCTTAAAGATCACTGCAGAGCCCAGGGAGCGGCTTGAAGGATCCAGAGCACAAGAATGTCCCAGGAAACCACTTCCAAAATTTTAGCAACAGAAGGGCACCCATAAGGAAGAGAATCCCATATGGGGTATTAGTGGACAAATGGGATGAAGAAAGCAGAAAGTGGCATAGCACAATTTACCAGAGCGTAAGCAGGGTGAGGAGGCATCAGCCTGGAAGAAGGGGTGCTGTTATAGCCAATGGATCACATATGGGGAATTGATCAAATAAGTATGTTGGTCAAGTGTGGTGGTTCACACCTATAATCCCAGCACCTCGGTACGGAGGGGGATGAGACAGGCAGATCGATTGAGCCCACGAGTTTGAGACCATCCTGGCTAACATGGTGAAACCCCACCTCTATTAAAAATACAAAAATTAGCTGGGCATGATGGCGTGTGCCTATAGTCCCAGCTACTCAGGAAGCTGAGGCAGGAGGATCAGTTGAGTCCAGGAGGTGGGGCTTGCAGTAAGCAGTGATCATATCACTGCACTCCAGCCTTGGTGACAGAGTGAGACCCTTTCTCAAAAACAAACAAACAAACAAACAAAAACAAACAAGTCTGTTAAGGATAACGGGAGCCAGGTTTCTCACTCTTAGAGAAGGGAGTTACAAATATGGAGAGGGAGAAAACAAGAGAACATAAATATGGAAAGGCAGAAAACAAGAAAGAATTCTGTAGTGTTAGGTTGACATTGGAGGTACTGACGTGAACTCATAAATTTCTGTGTACAAATAGTTAAATATAGAAATAAAGATGTAAATGTGTGTGTGCAGGTACAAACATATCCCAGCCCTCTCTTCTGAGAGGGCCTGACAGCTGCAACACCCAAAAGCAGTAAGCACCACTAGATAACAATGCTTGGCTTCTAAATACTATTCAGCACTAAAAGGATCCAAGGATCTTTGAATTTCAGAATGAGGACTGAGGCAGGAGAAGTTGAATCATCTTTTTGCTATTGGCACAAGTGGCAGATCTTGAATGGGGTCTGTTAATTTCCTGATACTGATGGTTGTATTGTGGCTATATAAAAGAATGCTCTTATTTGTAAGAAATACACACTACAGCAGTGATGGGCATCGTGTTGATAACTTACTGTCAGATGGTTCAAGGGCAAAAGTAATTTGTACTATGCTTGCTACTTTTTTGTAAGTTTTAGATTATTACAAAAATAATTAAAGCTGTAGTAATAGAAGAGTATGCCAATTCCAATCCTGAACACATTCTCTCATTCCCCTTCACTGTTAAGAATGTTCTATGGTAAGAAAACAAATGCTATATCTGCAAGTAAAGGAATTTTTATTTTTATTTTTATCATTTTTTTGAGATGTCGCTCTGTTGCCCAGCCTGGAGTGTAGTGGCGCAATCTTGGCTCACTGCAATCTCCACCTCCCAGGTTCAAGCGATTCTCCTGCCTCAGTCTCCTGAGTAGCTGGGATTTACAGGTGCACCCCACCATGCCCAGCTAATTTTTGTATTTTTAGTGAAGACGGGGTTTCACCATGTTGGCCAGGCTGGTCTAGAACTCCTGGGCTCAAGTGACCTGCTTGCTGTGGCCCCCCATAGTGCTGGGATTATAGGTGTGAATCACCACACCTGGCCTGCAAAGGAATTTTTAAACAAATCGTTCACTAATTTTTTAATGGTGAGCAATCATAAATTACACCATTATCAGGAATAACAAAATGTAGAATAAGACACAACAAAAGAATATGAATATAGCCAAATCAGGACAGGCACTGGTGGATTGTTTTCAAAAGCTCTCATTTTTGTTTTGTTCCTACTAGTTAAATTAAGCTTTAGGTGCTCCTGAAAAGAAAAGCAACAGGACAATATTCCCAAGTGACTATCTACAGAAGAGAAGTCAAAAAAATAATATATATCTGTATAAAGAAATTCTCATGGTTTGAACAGAGTTAGAAATGGAAAATGCTGTGAAGATAGGTTTCTAGGGGCTCTAGAAATAGTGTGAGTCTTTGCCTCATTGCTTGCAACAATGAGAAGAGTCAGCACTCTCAATCTGGACAAGGATATGCCTTATGGTATAGAAGCTGGGTTTGTTGAGTCAGGAAATTTATAATTTAGTTGAGAATTAAGCTATTTCTTACCTCTTTAAATAGTTGCAGACCATAAAGTTTCTATTTATTTTATAATTTTCTTAAAAGATACAACACAGGGGAACTGTATTATCACATGGCCCTATGTATTCACTGAGAACAGTTGGGTCTTGAGCAGGCAGCAGGTGTAACCTGACAGGCGCTTACAAATTAGTGGCTCTGGCAGGTAGGCGAGTTCCTCACAATGGCCATACTTCTCTCTAATGAAAAAGCCAGTCGAGAACTTGCCTATGAAGCAGAAGCAAGTTTAAGAGCATGAAATTCTGCATTTTCCCCCTATTGACTGGCGTGCTTGTTTACACCAGCACTTTTATCCTGCGTATGTGTCTCCAATCCATCAAGGTGTTTTCTATGCTGAATAATGGAGGCCACCCAGAGGCTACTCCATATGCCCTCCTGGGACAACGGCCACAGTCTCTCCTGCACCATTTTCTACACCAATACTTGTGTCACAGGGAGCTCTGTATTCCTGCACACTGGCATTCAGTCATCACCAGCAGTTAGAAGACGTGGTCCCAACCTCTTAGAAGTCATAGGCTAGCCCTTGGGTCTGTTGACAGACCCAGTGTTGACACTGACATTTCAATGATGGACCACTTGTACCATGGTGGTTCCATAACATTATTATTTTTCTTTTTTTTGAGATGGAGTTTCGCTCCATCTTGGGCTTGGGATCTCTGCTTTTATTTTTCTTGCCTTGTCTGTCCACCTTTTTTTGCAATTGCACTGGATTGGTTTAACCCAGTTGCATTCTGTTGAACCAAAATTTAGAATGGTAAAACTATCCACGTATAGATTAGTTTATTTTGTTTGTGTTCTGTTGTGAAGACTGAAAATGACAAAATGAACTTGTTATTTTAAAAAGAAATCAGAGAAAGAAATACTGTCGAATCATAAAGCAAGTTGCAGAGTAATACAGGAAGCAGGATAATATATTTTAAGGCCCACTCAATCATACATATTTTCATAAGCATAGCAAAGTATCTGGAAGGACAGACATCAAACTTCTGACAGCAGTTATCTCTAGGGCATTGAGAAGAAGACAAAAGCTAGACTTCATGGTCAAAGAAAACTTTAGGCTTATCTTTAATGCTTTATTTTATTATAAGATGAATTTATTAATATATTGGTTGGGTAATTGATAATTTTTTAAAGGAGTAGGTAATGATAACATTCAAGATTTTCAGGTATTTAAAATTGCAATGCTTTAAAGGATATTTTTTGGCTGTTTGGAAATGCTACCTGTCATGATACATCCTGTTTCTCAACCACAGGAAAATGTGAAGCATAACTAAACCTTAATTCAATTCACCAGTAGGAATTGATGGTCCTTCATGTTTATGCAAAACATAAATAATTTATCACTTCTTTATGGGCTTTGATGACTGAAATTAAAGTGGAAAACAAATGTTAGAGTTGACACCAAAAAACAAACAAACAAACAAACAAAACAAAACACAGAGCAGAGCAGGGTTATTTTGAATTGACTTAATGTTTACTTTAATATTAGCTAATGTCTCTTTACCAGAGACGAAAGTACAAGCACTGTCCCAGCAATGGTGTTCACTGCAAGAGGAGCTTCGACAAGCTTAGGAAGACTATTTCTAGCTCCATTAGGACTTTATGAGCTTCAGTATTTCCTGTTCACTCTTGACAATAATGATGTGGGTAAGTCTGTTGTCCATTTAGTAGGGTTTCTGGGCCTCTTCTATATTTTCTACAAAATCTCAACATTATGACCTATATGCTCCCAAACGAATGCAGTCACGTGTTGCTTATTGATGGGAATATATTCTGAGAAATGCATTGTGAGGCAATTTTCTCACTGTGTGAACATCAGCAAGGGTACCTACACAAAACTGGATGGTACAGCCTACCACACACCTAGGCTATATGGTGCAGCCTATTACTCCTAGGCTTCAAACCTGTGCCACATGTGACTTTACTGAATACTGCAGGCAGCTGTAACACAATGGTGAATACTTGTGCACCTAAACACAAGACATGGTGAGCCATCAATGAATGCAAAGGCAGTAGTCATTCAAAGGCTAGGAGCAGCAAAGCAGTTGCTGAAAGCTAGCAGGAGAACTGCAGAACAATGAGAACACTCCAGCAACCAAAAGAGTAATTGGAGAGACTTTACTGGCAGAGGGATCCATTCATCAATAAGACATAACAATCCTAAATGTGTACGGACCTACTAAGACACTCTCAAAACACATTCTCAAACACGTACTAAAACTTTCTCAAAACACAAAAATAGAAACTGACAGGATGAAAAGGAGAAATAGACAAATCCTCAATTAGGTTGGAGATTTCAACAACTCTCTCATGAAATATTTTTTTTAAGTAGAAGAAAAGTAAAGATACAAAAGATTTGCCTACTATTATCAATCAACTTGACCTTATCAACATTTATAGAACATACTACCCAAAACAGCAGAACACATATTCCTTTTAAGTAACCACAAAACAATAGATAGATAGGGCTATAATAAATAACAATAAATAGAACAGGGCTGATATCAAACAGGGTATGCTATCTGACAAAAAATTAGACATCAAATCAAAAAAAATTAACAATATACCAAAATATTTAGAAATTTAATTATATATTACTGAAACCTTGTGCAGGGGACAAGGAAAGTTAAAAAATATTGACCTAAATGAAAACAACATAACATTTGCAGATGCAGCTAAAGAGGTACTTAAATAAAATATATAACTTTATATGCTTACATCAGAAAAGAATATGGGTCCCAACCATATCTGAGCTTCCACCTTAAAAAAAAAATCACACGTCAATTTCTATGCTTCCAATTTATGAAGTTTGGAGAAAAAGAGCAAATTAAACCTGAAATAAGTAGAAAAAGGAAATAACAAAGAGGAAAAATCAATGAAAAAACCAAAATGCAATAGAAAAATCAATGAACCCAGTGAAATAAAACAATACAGAAACTCCATGAACTCAAAAGAAAATCAATAAAGCCCAAGAGCTGAGTGGTTCTTTGTAAAAATTAGTAAAAATTGTAAACTTTCGGTTAGACTAGGAAGGAAGGAAGGAAAGAAAGAAGGAAGGAAAAAAGGAAGGGAGGGAGGGAGAAAGAAAGGGAGGGAGGAAGGGAGAAAGGAAGAAAGAATTACCAATGTCGGGAAGGACCAAAGAGAAGATGTTACTACAAATATTACAAAATGGATAATAAATATTGTAACTAAATGCTAGTAAACTTGACGTTGACAGTTCTAAACTAGGGATTCTCTGCTTTGGCACTACTGACATTTGAGGCAGTACTTTGCTTTACCAAATTGAACTTGGGTCCACTTGCCTGGCACAGTAAAGCCAAACACTGACAACGAGGTTTGCAGCAAGAGAAAGAAGGGCGTTTATTTTCAGAGCACCAAGCAAGGAGGACAGGCAGCTAATGCTTAAGACCTGACCTCCCCGACGGCTTACAAGTAAGGGTTTTTAAAGGCTGGGTACATTCCAGGAAAGCAGAAGTTACAGGCAAAATTGTAAGTCAGTAGTACCTGGGGGTCGTACAGTAGTTTGGCCTGGAAAGGTGGGATATGGTGAAGTAGCGGCTTGAAGGTTCAGCAATTGATTGATTTCCAATTGGCTGCAAATGTGAATATTTGAACTGTGGGCGTGACTCCAGGCCCCTCAGGAAGAAATTGAGAACAAAAACAGCTGTCAAGGTTCAGTCCATTCCCGCTCATCTGAGACGTGCATGACAGCAGCCAGCATTTTTCATCTGGTGGGGGTCCATGTTTCTGAAAAACAACTCAAGAATATAGGTTATGAAGTTATCTTTTCATTTCTTGTTTCTTTTCTTTCTTTTTTTTTTTTTTTTTTTTTTTTTGAGATGGAGTCTTGCTCTGTCACCCAGGCTGGAGTGCAGTGGTGTGATCTCGGCTCACTGCAACCTCTACCTCCCAGGTTCAAGCGATTGTCCTGCCTCAGCCTCCTGAGTAGCTGGGATTACAGGCATGCGCCACCGCACCTGGCTAATTTTGTGTATTTTTAGTAGAGACGGGGTTTCACCATGTCGGCCAGGCTGGTGTCAAACACCTGACCTCATGATCCGCCCGCCTCGGCCTCCGACTGTGCTGGGATTACAGGCGTGAGCCACCGCGCCTGGCCCATCTTTTAATTTCTGTAGGCAACCAAAACACCTGGTGACACTGACTTGTTTGGGAGGCTATTTTTTAAATTATTGCTGTCTTCTTCTTATCAGATTGTGCCTGCAAATAAACGCCCTTCTTTTTCTCGCTGCAAACCTAAGTGTTGGTGTTTGGTTTGACTATGCCAGGCAAGCAGACCCAAGTCCAGGTCAGTAACACAAAGCACTGCCTCAAATGTCAGCAGCGCCAAAGTGGAGAATTCCTAGTGTAGAATTATTTGTCCGTGCCAATTTTATTGGCATATGGTTGTTTTCAATATTTATTTGTTATCCACAAGGCTACATGGATAAGAGCCTTCTCAAGGGTCTCTCTCCCTTGAAGGGCCTCAGAATTTTTCCTTTGTTTCCATGCTTGGTGGGGGCCCAGAAGGCCCCCTAAGAGGGGGTTCTGATGCCTCTCATTTGGGGTATGCGTGTGTGTGTGTGTTGAGGGGATATTTTGTGCATTGTGGAACGCTTAGCAGGATCTGTGGTCTCTACCCACTGGATGCCACTATCAGCTCCTCAGCTTGTGACCTAAATGTCTCCAGCCATTAACAAATGTCCTCGTGGGAGCGAAACCGTCTCTGCTGAGAACCACTGCCCTAAACTAACTGAAGGAGTTATTTAAATAAAGAAGAAATAAAAATTCTTGCCACTAAAAATGTTCAGGTCCCCTTGGCTTCACTGGGGAATTCTATTAAACATTTAAGAAGGAAATACTATTAATCCTATGCAAACTCCTTCAGTTAATATTGATGGTGGAAACATTTGCTGACTCATTTTATAAAGGTGGTATTGCCCTGATATCAAGCCAGGCAAAGATATCACAAGACAAGGAAATTATGGGTTAATATGTCTTATAAAAATAGAGGTAAAAACCCTCAATAAAACATTTGCAAAATGCAATATATATATAAAAGATATAATCACCAAAAGAAGTTTACTCCAATAATGCAAGCTTGGTTTAACATTAGAAAATTGAGCGTTGCAGTCTATCATATTAATAGACCAGGAAGGCTAATAAACTAAGAGGAGAAGTCAAATGATTATCTCAATGGATACAGAAAATGTGCTTGACAAAATTCAACCACTATTCATGATAAAAAGCTCTCAGCAAACCAGGAATTCAAGGAAACTTCCTCAACCAAAAGAAGAGATGTACAAAAACAAAGCAAACAAAGAAATGAAAACACACAGCTCTCGTTATATATAACCATATATAAAAACGGAATGTTTTTCCCCTATGATCAAGCGTAAGGCAAGAAAAAGAAGTAAAAAGCAGGAAGATTAAAAAAGAAGGAAAACTGTCTTTTTTGCTGAAGACATAGTTATGTATATAGAAAATCTTAAGCAATCAGTGCAAAAGCTGCTATAGGCAATAAGTGAACTTAGCAAGATCACAAGATAGAAGGTCAAATAGAAAAATCAATTGTATTTCTTATACTAGCAATAAACGTTTCAAAAATCAAATCGACATAATACCATTTCCAAAAGCTTAAAAATAAAAAATACTTACAAATTTTTTAAAAGAACTATATACGAAACTACAAAATACTGCCAAAGGAAATTAAAGAAGAGATAAATATCTCTTGACATATCACGTTCGTGGATGAAAATGCCAAATCTTCCAGAATTTATGTATAAATTCAATGTAATCCCAATTATAATCTCAGCTGGCTGTTTTTGTAGCAACTGACGAGCTGCTTCTAAAATTTATGTGGCTATGCAAATAACCTAAAATAAGCAAAACAATTTGAGGAATTAAAAAAAACAACGTTGGAGGATTTTACTATCTGATTTGAAGATTTATTATAAACTACAGTAATTAAAGCAGGTTAGTATTGATATAATCATAGAAATCAATGCAATAGAAGAAAGATTCCAAAACTGTGCTGTTCAGTATAGTGGCTCCTAGCCTTATGTGGCTATGTAAATGTAAATTTATTAAATGCAAATAAAATTAAAACTTTAGTTCCTGCTACACTTTAAGTGAACACATTTCAAGTGTCTAGTGGCACTGTAGTAGACAGCACAGATACAGAACATACTCACCACTGCAGAAAGTTCTATTGGACAGTACTGAGACAGAAATGGATTTTTGACAATGTTGCTAAGATAATTTGGTGGTAAGAAGGAATGGAGACCAAGGTGTGGGAGGATCACTTGAGTCCAGGAGTTTGAGACCAACCTGGGCAACATAGCAAGACCCTGTATCTACAAAAAATTAAAAAAAGGTAACTAGGAGTGGTGGTGTACACCTGTAGTCCCAGCTACCTGGGAGACTGAGATGGCAGGATCACTTGAACCCAGGATGTTGAGGCTGCGGTGAGCCATGATAGAGCCACTACACTCCAGCCTGGGCAACAGAGTGAGAGCTTATCTCAAAATAAAAAAAAAAAAAAAACATAAAGAAAAGAAAAAAAACAAAGAATAGGATTTTCCAGAAATTGGACTGGAATAATTGGACATTTGTATGCAAAAATAGAATAAATCTTTGCCCCATACCTCATGCCATAAACATAAATTTACTTTTACGTAAATTTACCTTACATAAATATAAATGTTAAGGATAAAATTACAAAACTTCTAGAAGAGAAAAATCTTTATAATCTTGACCATGATTTTGGCAAGAATGATTTTCTGCAAGGGTTTTTTAATACAGAAAAAATTCCCTATATATAATCTAACCTATAAAAGAAGATTAATTGGATTTCATAAAAATAAAATACTTCTCCTCCTTAAAAATTATTTAAATAATGAAAGAGGCCGAGCATAGTGGCTTATGCCTGTAATCCCAGCACTTTGGGAGGCTGAGGTAGGAGGATCACCTGAGGCCAGGAGTTCGAGGCCAGCCTGGCCAACAGGGTGAAACCCCATCTCTACTAAAAATACAAAAATAAGCCAAGTGTGGTGGCGCGTGCCTGTAATCCCAGCTACTCAGGAGGTTGAGGCAGGAGAATCGTTTGAACCCAGGAGGTAGAGGTTGCAGTGAGCTGAGATCACGCCACTGCACTCCAGCCTGGGCAACAGAGAAAGACTCTTTCTCATAAATAAATAAATAAATAAGAAAAAAAAAAAAAAGAAAAGAAAAGAAAGGGCAAGCACAGGCTGGAGAAAATATTTGCAATACACATGTCTGACAAAGATTTGTATCAGGATGATATAAAGAAGTTCTACAACTCAATAATAAGACTATCTAACCAATAAAAATGGAAAAAAATTGAACACTTTACCAAAGAACATATACAAATGGCCAAAAAGTACGTGAAAAAATGCTCAACATTAGCGCTCATCAACAAAATGTAATTAAAAGCACAATAAACTGTTGATGATCCATGAAGTCTTCTCTCAAAAAGTGACATTTGAGCTGAAATCTATATAATGTGAAGGTAAACACACAAGCTAATTTGGGAATAAAGAATTCTATATGCCAGGACCACAAAAGCCTTGAGACAGAAATACGTATGGAGTGTTCATTGAAGTTATGTGTAAGGGAGCCATTGGAAGTTTTTAGGCAAATGATATTTGTATTGCATTTTAGTTTATATTAAAGATATATATATATCCCAGAAAGCTATGTGGGGAATGGACTGTAAGGGGATCGAGAGTGTCCGAAAATTGAGTTTAGGGCTATTGTCATGGTTCAGGCAAGAGAGGATAGTGGTTCAAACCTGGGCTGGGACAATAGAGATGATAAGAGATGATGAGCTCTTGGGATTAGGCTATATTTCAAGACAGAGCTGATAGGACTTATTAGATGAAGGTAGGGGTAAAAGAAGTAGTGGGGTCACGGCTTATTCCTAGTTTTGAACTTGAGCAACTGGATGGAAGATGTTGCCATTCACAAAAAGGATCTAGTTTGTAGGGAAACACTAAAACATATTTTATTTAACTATTAGCTTTGAAGTATTTATTAAACATACAATTGGAGATTTTTTTTTTAAGCTTAGTTGGAGATCACGGCTTAAACATACATATTTGGGATCAACTGCCTATGGAAGGCGTTCAAGGCCACAGAGCATGGTGTGATTACTTACGGACAAAGTGTAGATAGGGAAGAAGGGCCAATCCAGAACTCCAGAACATTTTTTCCTTAGAGGGGACAGGCAGTAACGAAAACTCAGAAGGGGCAGCACCAAGATAGGAAGAAATCCAAAAAGGTATGGCATTTAGAAAATCTACAGGAAAACAAAACTAAAAAAGATGAATGAAAAAAAAACATTTAAAAGAAAGATGTCCTGAGATGATAGTGGGTATAATTATGTCAAGTGCAATCGAGAAGTCAAATAAAACGAGAACAAAATTGGACTGTTCAATTTGTGAAAGTGATCTCAGTTTCTTACTGAGATCTTACCGGTAATCTCAGCAGGAGCTGTTTCAGCGGATGTGTGGAAGCAGATGTTAAAGGGGTGAGTTGAGAAGATGATGAAAGATGAGAGGATAAAAATGTGTAGAGTTAGTTATTCTTCCCTTAATGGAAACAGAGAAATGGCTTTAGCTGAAGAGGCTTAAAGGAGGAGCATTTGTTTATACGTTTATTAGTATTGGAATGTTAAGATTGAGCCAGTAGAAAGTGAAAAAATGATGAAACAACATAGAAGCAAAAACAAAAGCAAACAAACAAAAAAAAACAAATTGCAGGACAAAAGAAAAGATGGAATCCTAGCAAAAGTATAAGGGTTAACCCCTCATGGGAACAAAGATGCAATTTGCATTGCAATAAGAGAGAAGGCAAAGTTCGGTATAGAGCTGTTGGGTTTTGCAGTTAGATGATGAGATTATTGACCCATGGTTGCATCTATTTTTCTTCAATGAATTCTTGCTTGGTTATCAACTGGCAGTGGGCTGAAAATAGGTTTTGAAGATTGGAAGGTAAGATAGAGGTGTGCAACAGGCTTCTGAAACAGTAAGAAAGTGAAGCTACAAGAGAACTAGATGGGAATATAAATGCCCATTTATGTAAGAAGAGTGAGAAAAGTTATGTGATTGTCTTCAGCAACCTCTAGGTACCCAGGTAGAAATATGCAGTTGTTGGGCTCATCTAAGTTTGGAGTTTTGCCAAGTGAATATGATGGTGGGCAAGAAAAGAACTATTTCACAAGGAAAAGTTGTAATGCTAGATGGCGAAATCTAAGCTGGTTTAGCAGAAGCTGCTAACTATTCAACAAAATCAATGTTCACCTTCTTCTCATTCCCAGAAACCCAGTTAGGCCTGCAGTGACTGAGCATTTCGGTTTGTCAGAGGTAGAGGAGCTCCCCTGGATGCAGGGATTTCCGTGCTGAAACAAAAGAAGGTGGTTAAGTCTGATCACATCCAATCCATGCCACTTCCAAGGAGGTATATCGTCTGATTTCTGTAATTCCAGACACAGCAGCTGGAGTCCTCTGACCTGATCCTGAATTGTCATGATCCTGGAAGACCATTTAGAAAGTTGGATGCAAATTTTCACCCGGAGAAGTTCAAGTCTACCTAGAGAGGCTTGACTCTTCGGGTTAGTACTGAAGCTTATACTGTAGATTAACTGTATCTCTACTGAAACATTAATAGAATATTCCAAGTACCTAAACTGATATAAGAAATATTTTCTAGTTTGGTGCCTTGCAGTAGATACCCAACAAATATATGTTATTTTTTTGTTATGCTTTCCAGAAGCACACTTCATTTTCTTCATTAGTCAATACAACTAATCATATCTACAATGAATGCACCCACTTCTACTCCAAAGGGTATGAATCTAAGCCAAGGCAAATTGTTATTATTGACATTTTGTTATCATACTTTGCTATTGTTATTAAACTCTTTTCCTGCCAGAACCTAAGGAGAATTCATGTTAGCAGCTGTGATAGTTCTATGCATTCAAATAATTGCAATTTCAATTTATAAATATTAAATGTCAAATCAATGATATGCAAGGTCAATAATAATGGGTTTGAATTTATTGAAACGCCATTCTGCACGAGTAACACATATTAAACTGTTCCAAATCTAAGAATGCATGAAAGTTGTTGAGAATACTAAATGCCAATAAATATTTTTGGCAAATAATTATAACATTAACTTACATGCATTAAATACTTATATTGAGAATATAGAGAAACTAATGCGAGCATTCAAGTTAATTATGAACTCATACATCTTAGCTCAGGGAGAGTCAGAGTATTTAGTCAGATTCTTGTTTGTTGTTGTTTTTCTCCTTGTTGATTATACTTGTTTAGTCAGTCTTAAAGACAGAAGAGGCATTTGAAATATAGTTTGATCCTCTCTACAGATGAGAAAACTTAGACTCACAAAATTATGTGACTTGTGCTGCTAATTAGAAAGGAATGTGAAGAGTAAATGAAAGTTTGGGAAGCTATTTCCAAAGCATTGAGATCTTGGGAACCTAAGTAGATTTGGGGGTTGAGGGGCAAGGCGCAGGGAAGGGGAGGGGATAGGATGGGAGTAAGGTTGGTAGACAAGTAAGAAGGAAATGACCTCACTGCGGACTGTAGGTTGGGTGTTTCAGTGACAGGTGAGAGAAACGCAGGCTGGAGAGAAGGTTGAGTACCCATCATCTTTTATGACATACTGTCCTCATCAAAGGGAGAAGAGAGGATCCAAAACTGGCCATTGCATGCTGTCTTATTCGTAGAAATCTCCTGGCTTCCCAACAGGTAGGGAAAGTTGTACTTTTCTCAACTATTAGTGCAGTGGCTGTAAAATAGGCTGTGCACAACCCTTACGATTCATTAGGGCACAGGAAGAAATGATGGAACTTTTGTATATTTAGGTAATATCCAAAAATTACCCAAAATTAAGCCTTGCTAACATTTTATATATGAATTGACATATTTTTCTTCTACCAAAAACCAAGAATATTAAATATTTGGCCATTTGGTAATGACAAGTTTAGTGTTCTAAAATTGTTATCTGAGAAAAACTCGTACAAAACAAATGCAGTTAAATTGTCCCTTCATGATAAAGATGATTTTTGAGAAATGAGAGAGAAAAACTAATTTTCAAGAGAAAAAACTTGTGCTAGCATTTTAAAAAAAATTGAAAAACCAATATTTGAAAACATTTCTGTTGTTAAAATTTTATTACCAAAACAATGCATGTCTATTACAATACCTCTCATTTCCACACACTTGAAATCCAAATTGTCTGACTTGTTAAAAGCAATATTCCAAATGAGGCCATTTAGTGAGTTTTGAATTGATTTGTTAAAATATTAGAATGCAACACTTTGTGATTTGTTCATCTGAACAGTTGAGTGACATCAGGAAGTTGGAAATTTACTAAGGTAATTTCAAGAGAAACATAGGTTCAATCAGAGAATTTCACTGAAAATAAGTATTACAATTTAGTACATTCATCCAACAATATCTGGCTTCCATTTGAATCTAGAAATTTGTGAGATGCCTTCTCCTGCTGTTAATACTGAATACTGAACAATGAAATAAAGTGAACTTACAAAACATCTTCAGATTGCTGTATAACAAAATGTTCTAAACAAGATGTTAATAGCAAACTGAAATCACATTCCTTTCCTTAAAAGTGTAATTAGACCAGGTGCAATGGTTCACCCTGTAATCCCAGCACTTTGGGAAGCCAGTGTGGGCAGCTCACTAGAAGTCAGGAGTTTGAGACCAGCCTGGCCAACATGGTGAAATCCCATCTCTACTAAAAACACAAAAATTATCTGGGAGTGGTGGCGCATGCCTGTAATCCCAGCTACTCGGGAGGCTGAGGCAGGAGAATTGCTTGAACCTGTGAGGCGGAGGTTGCAGTGAGCTGAGACCGTGCCACTGCACTCCAGTCTGGGTGACAGAGCAAGACTGTTTCAAAAAAAAATGTAATTAATAATAAATAAAATCAATAATCAATAAATTAGATATTTAAATATTTTATTTTTTTATCTCATCCTTTACAATAGTGTTTTATAATGCATATCACATATCAGTAGAACAGCAATGTCAATAATTTAGAAACAAATGTGCATATATACATATATTATATATATATATATATTTTACCACTAGAGGTTTGCAATCACAAAAGTTTGGAGACTTCAGTAGGAACACTTCCTTTCCTACTCAGTGCTCAATCCTATAAAAGACGATAAAAATTACACTCTTTTTTTAAATAAACTTTTATTGCAGTAAAATATAAATAACATAAAATTTACCGTTTTAATTATTTTTAAGTGTTCAGCTCTGTGGCATTAGATATATTCACATGATTAGGTATAATAATTGCACTTTTGTGTGCCTCTTTACAGTTTACAAAGCACTATGAAATAGATCATTTCATTTTGATCTCATTACTGTGAGAGCCACAGTATATGAAGTCCGTTTCACGGATGGTAAGAAGCACACTGGGAAATTAGTGCTAGTAATTATCAGAGCCAGGATTTAAGTTCTGATCTCCTGAAACACTATTTTCTCCATAGTTTCACCCAAACCAGGAATGTCTCATAGCCCAAGACTTTCTTCTAAGTTCCCTTGGACCCGGAGAGTTACCTGGCGCAGAACAGAAATAGCTGTAGCATTTATGTCTGAGACGCGGAAATACTCAAGGTTGCAATAGAATCACAAGACTAAAGAGACTCCGCCTTACTGGCAAAACTGTGCCCCTAAAGCTAACCCACTACACGTCTCTGATACTGTAAACTTATGTCGGCAGCCTTCAGAGGCAGTGGAACGAGGGAAAGGAAGAAGCATACTCTTAGCATAAGGCAAGCTTAGGTTTGCCTTGCAAGTCAAAGCCTTCTCCTCTGCTCTCTCTCTCCCCTCCACTTGGCTCTTATCTTTTTCCGGTCACAGCCTACAGGTCTCATCTTTTGGGAAGGCTTGTTTCAAGGATGTCTTAGACTAAAGGCCCTTCCTCTGAACTTCCTGAGACAGTCCCGCTGTTTACCTAGTCAAAGCACAGGCTGTCTTGTTTCATAATTCTACGGCTTCTCTGTTGTCAGCACAGTCCTGGAGGATCCCAGAGCACAGAGCCTGGCATGCAGCCGTGCTCAGCGTCCTTGCTGAGTGAATGATGGGATCCATTCGTCTGTGTTCACCAGTGGGGTTAAGCTTCCCACTTCTGTGGTAGCTAAAGCACTTCAATCTGTTCAGACCCACCCGAGGGTATTCTCAGAGCCCAGTGTGAGGGGGACGTAATTATGAAACCAAAAGCTTATTCAGAAATAACAGCTGTGGGTCCAGTTACTCAATTCGGACTCTATGGGCTCTGTTGAACCCCTTAAAATAGCCTGTACATCTTCTCCCAAGCCTGAGGCCAGCAGAATATTTTCCCTGGAGTTACCAAAAGCCCAATTCTCTTTTTGTTCTCTTGTGTCCCAGCACGAAGCCCAGCGGGCTGGACCTGCAGGTGGGCTCACAGCCAGCAGTTGCTGAGCTCCCTCGTCTTAGCATCTGACAGAAAGGCCCTGGCACCAAGCATTCTGAGCAAAAAAAAAAAAAAAACCCAGAGCTGATTCAGGTGCTGGACTTGGTTCTTCAGAAGCTGCCATCTGGACACACTCCACCTCACAAAAAAATTCTAAGCCTAGGCGTTCATCAGGCAGGAGGGCCTCCAGGTGCACCGGAGCAGCATCACTCATTGATTTGTACTCGCTGGACCACAGTAACAGGACATCTTCAGACGAAATCCACCTGCCATACACACCTTAGCTGGACAAATAGTGACATTGTTTGGCACAAACCTGGTAGCTCCCTGCAAGGGGTAACGTGAAAGTGACTAGGGTCCTGGAGGGGCAGGCCAAGTTCAAGGTCAAGATCAGTGGATTCGAAGTGAGTACCAGAGTGTTCCTTTCCTCACGTGCCTGCCGAATGCTATCGGCCTGCTCATTTCCCCACTGGCAAGTCATTTCTGCTCTGTTTAGACACACACACACACACACACACACACACACACACACCACAAAAACACTCACAGACAAAGAGTAAGCACCAAACAAGAACAATCAAAGGAAGACATTACTGAATTAATGGAAATTTTAAAATAGAAAAATTTTCTTTACCTGAAGCCCCATACCCTTAGAATTATTTACGTTTTGGCTTAAATCAATGCATTAATAAATGAGCTAGCACTTTTGCAAAAAAAAATTTCAAAGTGTATTTGCTTCCTCTGAACCTAATTGCCAAGATGTGTTGGCTTTCATACAAAAACTGGGTTTGTGTCAACCAATCTTATTTCAGATTTTGAATGGTTTGGCTGCTGAGTAAATACAATCTAAGTAACAGCCCCATGTGATTTGTATTAGACCTTAGTTTCTTTTCTTTTCTTTTTTTTTTTTTGGAGATGGAGTCTCGCTGTATTGCCCAGGCTGGAGTGCAGTGTCACCATCTTGGCTCACCACAAGCTCCACCTCCTGGGTTCACACCATTCTCCCTCCTGCCTCAGCCTCCCGAGTAGCTGGGACTAGAGGCACCCGCCACCACACCTGGCTAATTTTTTGTAGTTTTAGTAGAGACGGGCTTTCACCGTGTTAGCCAGGATGGTCTCGATCTACTGACCTCATGATCCGCCCACCTTGGCCTCCAAAGTGTTGGGATTACAGGCGTGAGCCACCACGCCCGGCCAGACCTTAGTTTCTAAAGTTTTGCTGAATCTTGTGCTCATATACCTCTTTGAAGGGAAGAGATAATCACAGAAGAAAGCCACAGGAAGGTAAGTCCAGTTTACTACCCAAGATCCTAGTCCCAAGTAATGCCAGGGTCTAGACACAAACTTCCTCCCCCTCCCTACCTTTGTCTTGCATGGAGTTTACAGGATGGTTAAAGAGAGAGAGTTATTTTAGTTTATCACCAAACTTTCTTCATTTTCAGCTCCTTCTGGGACCCTGGCTGTGATGAGGAGCAGAAACAGAACATATTCAGATCTTCATATTTGCATTTCCCCCTCAACTTGCTGATGCTTAAAAAATAGCAAGAATACAGTCTCATTAATGGTTTTATATAACTCATGTGAGTTACTATATTAAGCTTAGCCTATGGGAAGGGAGAATAAATAAGAGTGCACTAATTAATACACTCTGAAATATAGCCCTGGCAACTAACAGCATAGGATTCCACCCTGATTTATTACACTGACTCACCTCCCTAAGAGGTTAAGAGCTTCTCATAACGCAGGGACGGGATCCCATTCACTTCTTCCATATGACCATTCACTCCAAACCCTCTCTTCACCAACTTCTCCTGCTTTATCTCAGGGCTGTAGACAATAACGTCTCGCACTGAAAACCAGGTCCCTTGCCAAGATTTCATTTTCCACTTTCCACTGGTGAGGCAGGCACCCACCAGGTATGGCACAGAAAACTCTCCAAGGCATTCTGTCTCTTTCATACGCTCCAGGGTGGCAGTGCAGCTACTAGTGCAGTTATTTATTATCAGGCATTTATTTTGAGATCTCTTCTCTCTCTACTCAGTAACACGAAGAGAGGAAGGAATACAGTGATCATGAAGTTTTAATTCCTAGCATTTTTCTATGCTATCAAGGTTGTCTTTCCTTTGAGGAATGCAATTACTGGAAGTGGGTAATAGAGCAAAGAAAACCCAACTAGTGTAGATGGAGAAAATATTTTAAATTGTTTCAAAATGAGGTGATGCCACTGAGGTGATGAGATGAATGAAATCCTCTTTGGGGCAAAATCCACAGAAAGGATAACGCACTTGAAGCAGAAGAGTATGGTTGTGACGGCCTGGGAAAGAAAGGCTTCTGGAAACGTTCAAGAGAGAGCCTGTGATGTTTGCAAAGATGAGACAAGACAGGGAAGATCAGAAGGAAGATTCGAGTAAAGGTTAACATTCCTAAGGTATGACCCAATCGCTACAACCCAGGACTAAGCTTCGGGGTTGACTTTTATCCCATTTCTGTCCCTAGCCTGGTGCTTTTCTCCTTTTGCCTAATCATTATCAAAATCCTGCCACTCATCTCTCAAGGCCCAGCAAGGGCCCCGCTTCCTTTCCCCAACCTTCCTAGACCACCCAGACGTCACTATTAACACCTTCGTCAGCACTCCCCAAGCATGCCTTGTTTCTCTAGCCACCATCACATTCCTCTCTCAGTACTGTGTGTTCTTGATACGTGTGTGTCTATGTCTATGCGTGCATATATATGTATGTATACACACATATATATTCCATTCATTCATTTATTTCATCCACAAATATTTTTGAATACTTATTTTTTTGAGATGGAGTTTCACTCTTGTCGCCCAGGCTGGAGTGCAATGGTGCGATCTTGGCTCACTGCAATCTCCGCCTCCCAGGTTCAAGCGATTCTCCTGCCTCAGCCTCACAAGTAGCTGGGATTACAGACACCCACCATCACACCCGGCTAATTTTTGTATTTTTAGTAGAGATGGGGTTTCACCATGTTGGCCAGGCTGGTCTTGAGCTCCTGACCTCAGGTGATCCACCCACCTCGGCCTCCCAAAGTGCTGGGACTAAAGGCATGAGTCACGGCACCTGGCCCGAATACTTATTATATACAATGCTGATGGCATGATACAAAATAAGAGTCCATATTTACCCTCAATAGGCAAGTCAGGAAAGAAAATAAGTAATTTCAATATAGTATGACAAGTAGTTTGAAGAGATAAAGACAAAATTCTATGGGAAGCACAAGTTTCTAAAAGGCTCTAGTCTGAAGGATCAGAAACCTTTTTCTAGGAAAAGTGAAAGTTATGCTGAAATACCAATTTTTCCAGAGGAAAAGAATGTCTCCGTACTATTAATAATATGATGGGTGATCTTGACACGTTGTTGAATTGCTGGTCAACACAGAACAAGCATCTCTTTCATGTCTCATCTGGTGTCTTCCTGAGCCCAGCCGTCAGGATGTAGTCAAGTGTTTCTACATAAATGATAGATGACTGCTAGAAAACCCTAGTAAACTTCAATTCTCCACTGTCAATTTGTTATATTAAATAGTTTAGCCATAAAACTATCTTTCTGTGCGGTCAGCATATTTTTAAATAACATATTTTTGCTTCTGTACATGTTTATTAAGGTGGAAGCTTCGGCTATATGTCCACTTATTTGTTTTCTTATGGTTTTAAACTAAAGATTCTGATACATAAAGAGTGAGACCCAATCAATAGGCTCTTGGATTCCTTCCAGTAGAACAGTTTTCAACAACCTGTCCTACTGTAGGGGTTCATATCGAAAGGACAGGAGAGATCACCACCATTTTAAAATTCTGTTTCCAGATTCATAAATTTAGAACTGAATGCCTATACAGAAGCCTTCATTTTTCAACATGTACTCATTTTTACTAAAATCTGATTTTTGAATAAAATTCTGATACAAATATACAGTGACTACAAATGGATGAATCAGGAAGACATTTATGTTTTACTCGCCTAAAGTATATATGAGCCACTGTCAAACTCAACAGGGAAATGTCTTAAATGACTTTATTTCCAGAAGCTCCCACGGTTCAACCACATGCCTATTAATCCTCAGCCAGTCTCTGAAGCGTGCCGTTAATCTGAAAACTCCCTCTCTTGAATCTCTACCTACTGTGAGGTCAAATTCTTTCGCACACATATGGCACTTCGTATGTAGATTGATTCTTTCTCTAGGAACGGATTCTAAGAATCAATAGTCATTTACAAAGTGATGTGACAACACACTGTGTACAAATTCACCTGATTAGATGTGTCGAAAAAAAAAGACACAGGCCAGGTTCTGCAGTCTGGAATATATGAATGACTCCACGTACCAACACTGCAGTCCAGAAATTAAAAAAAAAAAATCTGGTTGTCATCTCGGTTGTACCACTAACTAGTTGTGACCTTGGAAAATTACTTAACCACTCTGAACCTTGATTACTTATCTATAACAGAGGTGTTAGAGCTAGAGCTCCATAATACTTAAAAGTCTCTGGATGAAAAACTAAGCTATTGTGTTATGGGCTTTTTTCCTTATTTACCACCCTTGTTAGCTCCTTGCTCCATTTCTTTCATAAAAAGACAAATAAGGAAAAAATGCTATTAAGACATCAATAATTTTGAAATTTAACAGAACTATCATTGTACATGTTGTTTGCCTGGCTCTTTGCCTTGAGTGCACAAATGTGGTCAAATCTTACAGCCTTCAGGCTACGACATGCTGACAAGCAGGGATGTTCACACAGCAAACGTTTACTGCATGTCTACTACGTTAGACACTCTTTGAGCAAGGCACAAAACAAACCCAAACCTCTTGAGATCAATAAGTAAGATCTAGAGAATGTTAGAGAGTCATAGGTGATGAATCAAATGTGAGAAGGAAAGGGGAGAAATGAAGGGTAATTCTGTCTGTTGGTATGTTTAGGGCTTGAGCCGTTGGTTATGTAATAGTGACATTTGCTGAGGTTGGGGAAAACAGGTGAGGGAAGAGGGAATACAAGTTAGTGGAGTCCAGGCTGAATTAATTACGCCGTTTTGGAAATAGTAAGTTTGAGATGCCTACTAGACATCCAAATGCTGATATCACACAGGCAGTTAGACATGTGAGTCTGGAGCTTTGGACAGAAGTTAGGGATAGAACTTCAATTTGGGAATCATGCCCCATAGGTTGTTTTTAAAGCAATGGGTCTAGAAAGAAAGTATAGGTAGCCAAGAGTATCCAGGATTGAGCTGTGAGAGGATCCAGTAGTTAGAGGTCAGGTAAAGGAGGCAGAGTCAGCATAAAAGACAGATTCAGCCAAAATGGCAAGAAGAAAATTAAGCGAGTGTGGTGGCTCAAAACCAGAGTAGTTTTTCAAAAATAAGCAAATGCTTAACTGTGTAAAATACTGCTGAGGGGGGTGGGTAGATAAGGTGTCCACTGGATTCAGCAACATGAGAATCACTGGAAACTTTCCAAAGCACAATTTTAGTTGAGTAGTGGGGACAGAAACCAGACTGGAATGAGTTGAAGAAAGAACAGGAAGTAAACAGATGGGGACTCATAGTCTAGTCAACTACCTCAGGAAGTTCTGTTCAGAAGGTCAGCAGGGAAAAATGATGTGAAACCACAAGATTACTGGCTGATAGTTATATCCTAAAAGAGATGACCCAGTACAAGGACTGGTTGATGCAGAGACATTTGGAATCACTGATCAAAGACCCTTTGAAGGCAATCAGGAATAAGTTCCAGAATCCAAGAGGAAGGCTCTTCTTCTACACTATCAGAAGGAGAAATAAAGATGTATATATGAGTGAACACCTTTTATAATTAGTGGTAGAAAGATAGTTTAAACATCTTCTGGCTGGGCTTGGTGACTCACGCCTGTAATCCCACCACTTTGGGAGGCTGAGGCAGGTGGATTACCTGAGGTCGGGAGTTCGAGACCAGCCTGGCCAACAAGGTGAAACCCCGTTTCTGCTAAGAATACAAACATTAGCCAGGAGTGGTGGTGGGTGCCTGTAATCCCAGCTACTCGGGAGATTGAAGAATGTAAGTGAAGTAAAGAGGAAAGTATCGAAAAGGAGAGATGGGTGGGTGAAAAATGGAGAAGTGATTGGAAGCATGAGCTCAGTGGGGCGAAACAATTGTTGCAGAAGGAATTACAAAGTACTGTGCTGGACAAAGAGGGGGAAGGCTCAGAAAATGGGACGCTCAGGACAGAGTTAGTGCACTTAACGATGATGACACAGTCCGAGGGAGTAGGTGCTGAGTTGGGAAATGGAGAGAAAAAAGTAAATGGAGGTGGGAAAATCAAGGGGCTGGTAGACTGGGGTCGCCCTGTGTGGGTGTCAAATTCACCAGGACTGACAGCAGACATAGGGATAGAGTGGGTCACTGTGAGCCAAGAACTGAAGTCGTTCTCTTCAGATGAAAAGGAATGATCAGGAAGCCAGAAGATGATCTTAACAAGAGGCTGCATGAGTCACGAGGAAACTGAGAGTTTTTGAGAAAGGAGGTGTATTAGTCTGGGTTCTCTAGAGGAACAGGACTAACAGGATAGATATATATATATGAAAGGGAGTCTATTAAGGAGAATGGACTCACACAATCACAAGGTGAAGTTTCACCATAAGCCATCTGCAAGCTGAGGAGCAAGGAAGCCAGTAGTGACTCAGTCGGAGTCCCAAAGCCTCAAAAGTAGGGAAGCTGACAGTGCAGCCCTCAGTCTGTGGCGGAAGGCCCCAGAGCCCCTAGCAAAGCACTGGGGTAAGCCCAAGAGTCCAAAAGCTGAAGAATTTGGAGTCTGAGGTTTGAGGGCAGGAAGCATTCGGCGTGGGAGAAAGATGGAGGCCGGAAGACTCAGCCAGTCTAGTCCTTCCGCATTCCTCTGCCTGCTTTATTCTAGCTGCACTGGCAGCTACTTAGACTGGCAGCAGATTGAGGGTGGGTCTACCTCTCCCAGTCCACTGACTCAAATGTTAATCGCCTTTGGCAACACCCTCACAGACGCACCCAGCAATAACACTTTGCATCCTTCAATCCAATCAAGTTGACACTGAATATTAACCATCACAGGAGGACTAAAACTTAGAAAAATGTTTAAGGTATGAAAATAAAAACAGCCTCCAGTGGAGAAAACCATAGACAAAATGGTGTTATTGGAGGTTCCAGTTAGCAAGAAGTTCAGAAGAATGTTCCAGTCACACACTATAAATGGCGAATCAGGTCCAGACTCCAAATACAAGACTTTTTCTACTTTATCACATTTGCTATATGGTAAATGTGTATTTTCTTTTTGGTCTTTAGATTTGTTTTGAGACTTTTGTGATTATTTCTGGAGATAAGTGGAAAATCACGGAGAGGGGCCCTGAAATCTCTCTAAGGTATATATGAGATTTAGATCTTAATTGCTTTCTGATAATATACACATTTATGCTCTCTTTTTAGCATTATAAATAGAAATAACCTAAAATATGAATAAATTATTTTTGATTAACCTGATTTTAATTTTAAAAAGAGTGTAGACATTCAAACATTTGCACCTTTCTTTTTTGTCTCTTTCCTCCTGTGACCACATGTTAAACCTCTGCTTAGACATTGACACGAGAAGCCTTCCTGATACCATCAGCTGCTCCTTGTCATTTTACTTGCACTGGATCCTTATTTTTCTTGAGCCCATATCTCACTCTCTTTGAGAACATCCCAGGTGAATTCTCCCAATTTTATATGATGTTAAGGATTTAAGAGGCCAAATTTTTGGAAATATGTGTTCACACACACACACATACACAATCCAAATGTTGCCACTTTCTAGCTGTGTGACATTGACCTTATTTCTTAACTGCTTAACTGTACTGTAAAATGAAGATAATAAAAGTAGCCATACCACACGGCAGTCATGGGAACTAAATAGGAAAACACATACATAGGGGTTAACAGAGCCTGAGGCATAGTGAGAACTGAATGAATGTTAATTCTGATGCATATTACATATGCACTGTGCATGTACATTTACATATACATGCACACCTAAGGAAAAGAATAGGCTTCCCCTGAATTTCACGTGTATAAATGAATGCTCTTCCTATGAACTTCTTTGTCTTCCTTTAAAACACCATTGACAAGCTCCCAATCTGTAGATCTTAAGCATCTAATCATGACTGGTTTCCTACCCTCAGAACAATCTATCAGCTCCTTGATTTCCCATTTTCTCTCAAATTTCATTCAAAAGCTCTTTTTCCTTACTTTTCACTAGTCCTTAGAATTTTGCCCTTTGATTTTTAACCAATTGAATTCAGAAATAAAATAGTGTTAGAAGTCATGTGATCCAAAAGATCAGTGTTTATTTAGCAAACATTATTTAACACTATTCTTTTAAGTGAGCAATTTTATGCCTCATCCAATATTTAAAGTTAATTTATCTGTTGATATTTCCCCTGACAGTCCTTTGTGAAAACAGTCATCTAATTAAGCGTATACCTCTGACTCATGCACCTTGCATTGCAGGTCAGAAAGGAAATGAATAAATTCTGGGTGGAAACGAAACTTAAGCTGGAAGATCCCCTCAAAGGTAACATGACCACATGAGAGATCTCCTCGTACGAATTTGCCAACCTAAAATTAAACTTCAAATTTACTGTTCTAACATTTGCTTCTGTGAAAACAGCATAATCTTACCTGGATTCTATCAATAATGCCCAGATACATACAAATTCCTTAAATTACAGGCATCCATAATAATTGACATCTGAAAAGCAAAGTGAAGAGATCTATTCAGAACATGACACTTAGCTCAATTTTAAATTGGTCAAAATGAGGTAACTTACAGTTCAGTTGTTTCGGAAGGGACTTGGAGTTCTTCTCATTCTTACTTCTCCTTAGGGTTATTGTCAAAACTAAGTAGATTGCTTGCCATAGTCAATAACAGTCTGCAGCCACCTCACACCCTATTGAATGAGAGGCTATTGGATGGCTATGATCGAAAAGATAAGAGGTTAACAAATGTTGATGAGGTTGTGGAGGAAAGGGAAGCCTTGTACACTCTTGGTGGGAATGTAGACTGGTATAGTTATTATGAAAGACATTATGGAGATTCCTACAGAAATTAAAAACAGAACTACTATATGACCCAGGAATCCCTTTTCTGGATATGCACCCAAGGGAGAGGAAATCACCACCTCCTAAAGATATCTGAACTCTCAGGTTTACGTAGCATTATTCACAATAGCCAAGATATGTAACACCCTAAGTACCTTTTAATGAATGAAAGGATAAAGGAAAGGTGGTATATACACAATGGAATATTGCTCAGCCTTTAAAAAGGGGGGTGCTGACATTTGCCACCACATTTTGGGCACAGAGGACATCATGCTAAGTGATATAAGCTAGACACAGATAGGAAAAGTTGCATGATCTCACAAATATTTAGAATCTTTTCTTAAAAGGTTAAATATACAGAAATAGAGAATGAAACCGTGGTTACAATGGGGGGGAATAGGAAGGTGGAGGTCAAAGCATACAAGGTAGCACGTATGTAGGATGAACAAGTCTAGAGAACTGACATACAACATGAGGACTAAAGTTAATACAATTTTATTGTATTAGGGATTTTTTTTTTTTTTGAGACGGAGTCTCACTCTGTCCCCCAAGCTGGAGTGCAGTGGCGCCATCTCAGCTCACTGCAACCTCCGCCCCCCAGGTTCAAGCGATTCTCCTGACTCAGCCTCCCGAGCAGCTGGGATTACAGGTGCCTGCTACCACACCTGGCTACTTTTTTGTATTTTCAGTAGAGATGGGGTTTCACCATCTTGACCAGGCTGGTGTTCAACTGCTGACCCTGTGATCCACCCACCTCAGCCTCCCAAAGTGCTGGGATTACAGGCGTGAGCCACCACGCCCGAGTATATTAGGGATTTTTATGAAGTAAGTAGATCTTAGCTGCTCTTGCCACAAAAAAAGTAACTATGTGAGACAAAAATATGTTAATCTTCTTCACTATAGCAATCATTTTACATCTACATGTATCCTGTACCATCATGTTGCACAACCCAAATATGCACAATAAAATCTACTTCTGAAGTCTTCATTGAAGTATTCCTATAAACTGAGCTATATGGTAAGAATTACACTGAACTAGGGACCCGAGTTTCTGATTCAGATAAAATGAGGGCAGGAAGAGCGAAGGGGAAAGGCTAAAATGTTTGACCTCCCAAACACTTTTTTCCTCTACATTCACATCAGGTTATAGGAAATTTGACTATTCAAATTCAAAATCAAAATAAAAATGAACTTGATGATTTCTGTTTTAACATCTTTCTATTTGTGATGCTTAAAAAAATAGCATAGGAATATGTTTAATCTGAAATCAATTAATATCTGGATTTACTTCCATCAGTACTATTAACTTTATGACTACGAAAATGTTACTTAAATCCAGTTTTATTGTCTGTAAAACTAGTAGGGAGAATTGGATATCATTAAAAGTTCTAAAAAAACACCTTCTTCTTTATGAAACAATCGATATAATAAGACCTGTCCTGACAACTTAACTACCTTCTAAGGATCAAATGATGTAAGATATATGAAATTACAAACTATAAATCGTGAGTCAAATTTAAATTTCTCTTGCTATTGTTCTAACTGAGCCAGATAAAGATTGAGTTATTGTCTAAGATAATACCACTAACAAGTCATACTTCTTCAAAAGCTGATTGCAACTCATCACAAAAACTAAAAAAAAAAAAACTTTTTAATGAATAAACACATGCGCTGGGGTTTGAACCTAAACTGTTTGTCCCAGGGCCTGGGCGCTTAATCACTATTTCATGCTGTGCTACATTTGCCTACGAAGATAAATTAAAGTCAGCGGTGGAGAAGCCATGGAGTAATTCCATAATACTAGTACCAATTTAATTTAGAATAATGGGAGCAGAGAGCACCAGAATAAGCAAGCCACGAGGCACTGTTCTACTAGGGGAATACTTCAGAATGAGAATCATTTTTGTGAATTGAATACTTTTGAGATGTTGGACAATTCCAAAAAGTTCTCATGCTTCAGATATTGTGATAATAGTCCTTCTTTTCTCTGGAAAAGAGAAAAAAATATACAGATTAGATCACAGTTATTTCCTCAAATACGCCAACCCATCCCTGAGGGGGTAGTATATTTACAGGAAGGAAAACTATGCTAGGGTCTGTGCCCCAGACAAGGGAAGCCAAGATAACAGCATGGCTCAATAAAGTCCACTTAAAGCAAGTTCCATTTCATCTGACTCCCAAAGCTCACACCAAACTTGCTGAAAAGGCCAATATGATCCTTGTTATCCTTCCACACTGCTTATACATACAGTCTGCGCCTGTGCCAGTGGCATAAGATACTGAAAGCTGACCTCTCCCTTAGGAGTCAGCCAATTGTCTTTAGCCCAATCCAAACTAAACCTTCTCTGGCCCTAGGCCTTCTTCTGAGAATAAAAATGTCTAGCAACTTAACTTTCTCTTAAGCTATTAAATAGACTTTACTAAAGCACTTATTTTAAAAATAAAAGGCCTTTTTTATACTGCTAAAGTAAAACATTGTGAAAATTTGGAAAATAGTAAAAGCTATTAAGGAACAGTAGAATCTCATTTCCTAGAATCAACCACTATAGTATATATCTTTCATATGTTTGTATGTGCATAATTCCAACTTTATACTATATATATAATATCTATACAATTTGTTTCATATGTTTAGGAATCAAAATTGTGACTACATTATTTAATGCAATTTTTTAAATTTAATAGTACATGGGGAGTACATTTCTATATGATGAAACTTTGAAAACATTATTTTTTAGGAACTTCTTCAGGCTGTAATAAAGTAGTAATAAAATTAATCTTTGGCAGACAGTAATTATAGAGGCTGGATAAAATATCAGAAATACATCTATAAGAAGGCATTGGAGAACAACCAAAGCAACCAGGCCTTGAGGGGCCAGTATCCCAGAGAGAAGGGAAATGCATTGCTGTAAGATCAATATTTCCCCTTAAGGTATTTATTAATCCATAAGCCCTTCACAGCATACAGGCCAAGCAGGGAGATGAAAATCTTCAGGGGTTAAGAAAAAAGAAAGGGGCCGGGCGCAGTGGCCTAAAGGAAGCCAGACCAAGGTGCTTTATAGCAGCACTACTGAAACTGAACAATAAAGGAAAATTTAGAATCAGCCAGAAAAAAACAACATATTTGTACAAATAACAACAATAATATTGAGATTGGATTCTTTAAAAAATCGAATCAAGAAGAAATCAAGATATTGCTCCATGCATGGAGCAATATCTTTACAGTACTGACAGAAAGACTGCCTTCTTCAAATTTAGTATTTAGAGAAAATATTCTTAATAAATTTAGGTACAATTAAAACATTTTCTGACAAACAAAAACTAAATAAAAATGGGTTGTGATCCAGTATTTTAGCCTTCGATAAAATTCAGCATCCCTTTATGTTAAAAACTCTCAATAAACTAGTAATAAAGTATGGAAGGAATATATCTCAAAATAGTAAGAGCCGTATATGACAAACCCAGAGCCAGTATCATACTGAATGGGCAAAAGCTGGAAGCGTTCCTCTTGAAAACCGGCACAAGACAAGGATATCCTCTCTCATCACTCCTATTCAGCAAAGTATTAGGAGTTCTGGCCAGGGCAATCAGGCAAGAGAAAGAAATAAAGCATGTTTAAATAGGAAGAGAGAAAGTCAAATTGTCTCTGTTTCTAGATGACATGATCCTATGTCTAGAAAACCCCAGCCCAAAAGCTCCTTAAGCTGATAAGCAACTTCAGCAAAGTCTCAGGACACAAAATCAATGTGCAAAAATCACAAACATTCTTATACACCTACAATAGGCAAGCAGAGAGCCAAATCATGAAGAACTCCCATTCACAATTGCTACAAAGAGAATAAAATACCTAGGAATACAGCTAACAAGGGACGTGAAGGACCTCTTCAAGGAAGACTACTAACCACTGCTCAAGAAATTAAGAGAGAACATGAACAAATGGAAAAGCTTTCCATGCTTGTAGATAGGAAAATGGCCATATTGCCCAAAGTAATTTATAGATTCAATGCTATTCCCATCAAACTACCATTGACATTCTTCATAGAATTAGAAAAATCTACTTTAAAATGCATATAGAACCGGAAAAGGGCCTGTATAGCCAAGACAATCCTAAGCAAAAAGAGCAAAGCTGGAGGCATCACACTACCCAACTTCAAACTATACTACAAGGCTACAGCAACCAAAACAGCATGGTACTGGTACCAAAGCAGACACAATGGAACAGAATAGAGATCTCTCACATCTATAACCATCTGATCTTCGACAAACCTTACAAAAACAGCAATGGGCAAAGGATTCCCTATTGAATAAATGGTGCTGGGAGAACTGGCTAGTCCCAGAAACTGGATCTCTTCCTTATACCTTATATAAAAATTAACTCAAGATGGAATAAAGACTTAAATGTAACACCCAAAACTATAAAAACCCTAGAAGAAAATCTAGGCAATACTATTCAGGACATAAGCACGGGCCAAGATTTCATAACAAACACTTCAAAAGCAATTGCAACAAAAGCAAAATTTGACAAATGGGACCTAATTAAACTAAAGAGCTTCTGCACAACAAAAGAAACTATCACCAGAGTGAACAGACAACCTACAGAATGGGAGAAAATTTTGCAATCTATCCATCTGACATAGGTCTAATATCCAGAATCTACAAGGAACTTAAATGTACAAGAGAAAAAACAACCTCATTCAAAAGTGGGCAAAGGACATGAACAGACACTTCTCAAAAGAAGACATTCATGTGGCCAACAAACATGAAAAAAAGCTCAACATTACTGATTATTAGAGAAATGCAAATCAAAACCACAATAAGATACCATCTCATGCCGCTCAGAATGGTGATTATTAAAAAGTCAAGAAACAACAAATGCTGGAGAGGTTGTGAATAAATAGGAACGCTTTTACACTGTTGATGGGAATGTAAATTAGTTCAACCATTGTGGAAGACAGTGTGGCAATTCCTCAAGGATCTAGAACCAGAAATACCATTTGACCCAGCAATCCCATTACTGGGTATACACCCAAAGGAATATAAATCATGCTATTATAAAGACACATGCACACCTATGTTTATTGCAGCATTATTCACAAAAATAAAGACATGGAATCAACCCAAATGTCATCAATGATAAACTGAATAAAGAAAACATAGTACATATACATCATGGAATATTATTCAGCCATAAAAAGAAACAAGATCATGTCCTTTGCAGGGTGGGAGGATCGTTTGAGGCAGCCCAAATTTCATCAACAATAAAATAGATAAATACTTTGTGATATACTTGTATAACAGGGTAAATATAGCAATGAAAATAAGCTGTTGTTACATGCTACCACATGTAAAGAGTTCATGAACACAGTTTATTTGAGCAAAAGAACACACACCATAGAGTATATACTGGACAATTCCTCATATATATATAAAATTCCCAAATAAGCTAAAACTAGCCTATGATGATGATAGATGACAAAATAATGATTACGTTTGGAGGGGTAATGATCAGGGGGCTCACCAGAGAAATTCCTGAGATGCTGACAATTGTTCTATTTCTTGATCTGGGTGGTGGTTACAGAGTGTGATCACTTGGTAAAAATTCATAGAACAGCACACTTAGGATTTGAACACTTTTCTGTGTGAATGTTACATTTCCATTTTGAAAGGTTTACTTAAAAACATGATTTTTCAGAATTATGTAGTATTTGACCCTATGGATATTCAGTTTGTTTAATTCATTTTCTCTTGTTCACTAAAGATGTTTGTTATATTTTGCTCTTAAAAATACTTAAATATTTTTAAAACTCTCATGTTTTACTTTTCTAAACTAAATCTTTGACTATTTTCTAGAGATAAGTTCCTAGAAGTAGAAATGCTGGGTCAAAGGATGTAAACATTTTAAAGATACTAAAACATGTTACCGAACTCCTCTCCAGAAAGATCATCTCACTATTACCACACCAAAGGTCAATCTTATTCAAGGCAGATTTGAATGTTTATAGCCCTTATCCCATTTGACCTTTATGATATTTGATACTGTCAGCCACCTCCTCTTTCATAAAATTCTATTCTGCCTCATCTTTCTGCGCATTGCCCTGCTCAGCCCATCCTCCTCCGTCTTTTCCCTGTGCTCAACTACACACTTTTTCCAAAGGTTACTTCCTGGCCCTTTTTGCCTCTCTCCTTTAGAAGAATTTGTCTTTGGTATTTTTTCTTCCCCCTCTGTGTTTATGATTTCCTATTCTCTCTTTCCAGTTTAAACCTCATCTCTTGCTCTGCATTTTCATCAACTGGTTTGTCTACTTTCATGCCCTATCATTATTTCAAAGGCAACTAAGTATTGTGAACAGTGGTTAATGAGTTAATAAATATTTGAAAAGGCAGAAAGAATGAGCCCTGATATTCAGAAGCAAGCCCTCTAGCTAACACACCCTTCAATGCCATAACGCATCTCTCTTTTCTTCTTTTCCCCTGTCCTTTCTACCTTCTTGCTGCCTTACTAAAATCTCTTCCCTTTCTTTGCTCACACTCTCATCGGTTTTAACATTTTTCTTCCGTTTTAGCTTCTCTCCATACTAAATTGTACAAAATGTCTAAATATTATTCCATTTATTATTTTTGAGATGGAGTCTTGCTCTGTTGCCCAGGCTTGAGTGCAGTTGCGTGATCTCGGCTCACTGCAAGCTCCACCTCCTGGGCTCAAGCGGCTCTCCTGCCTCAGCCTCCTGAGTAGCTGGGATTACAAGCACGTGCCACCACGCCCAGCTAATTTTTGTATTTTTGGTACAGATGGGGTTTTACCATGTTTGGCAGGCTGGACTCGAACTCCTGACCTCAGGTGATCTGCCCACCTTGGCCTCCCAAAGTGCTGGGATTACAGGTGTGAGCCACTGCACCTGGCCAATGTTTTTCCATTTAGTTTTTAAATGAAGTTTTATAATCTGACTTTTCCCATTAGAACCACTCAAATTCAAAATAGGTGAGCTAAATATCTTGTTTTTCTAAGAGAAAAAAATGAATTTGTTGCTTTGAATATGATCTTTTTGGAAAAAATATTCATTGATTATTTCATGTCGCTTAAAGTGTCACACTACTGCTATTGATTGCTGTGTCTTTACTACATTGTGGGCTTGCAGTACATTAACTTTCTTGTTCTTTAGAGTATTGCTTTGAGGTAGGTTTATAATTTCTCAGATGAAAAACTGAGGCATGGGCTGGGCATCTCGCCTTCGCCCCGTGCCTGGTAAGCTGCGGAAGAGCTGGGATTCAAACCCAGTCTGTGGGACTCCTACACCAGAGCTCTTGACCTCTCAGTTGGGAGCTCAGAACATACTGTTAACTCAAGCAGTGATCATGTCTCTACTTACCACCTCTCTGGAGGAAAGAAACAGACAGTAAACCACTCAGAAACAGAGCTTTGTAATGTCTCTCTCCTGGCCCCTTCCTCCCCATGACCTCCTTTGATCATCATAAGAGGGATCAATGAAGTTAATGGTCCTACTGGGTACTTTGGGCACGGACAGGGTCATCAGCATAGAGTCCCCGCTGTGTGCCTCTGAGAGATCTGCTCGGAGTAGAAGACGGAGTGTAGCTCATGGGTTAGAAACCTTTAAAGCAGACAGATATCCAATACAGTGCCCTGCATATGGCCTTCCCCTCTCAGCCCTCATTATCTTCACCTCTAAAACCACTGAGAGAAGAGGAAAAGAGAAACATGCCCAACTCCTTTCTATTCACGAACTGCCTAAGTGTAGATTAGGAAGTGATTGATGGAAATCGTGTTTTTAACATGTGAGCCAGGGCCCTCTGATTTGCCATTGGCGATGTGACCACTGCAGGTTCTTGTCTCATTTATGCCCAGCTGGGATTTTAGGGCTGCATTAGCCTAACACTTAGGAGCACTGCAAGACTTTTATTGAAACTCTTCCTCTCTTTGTGTGTTTTGTAATAAAGAAAACATGATCAATTTTGTTGGCCTACATTCTACTGGATAGTAGAGCACTCACACTAATTTACTTTCACCTGACCTGTCCCTTAAAATACAGAATCTCGATTAATATAATACAGACTCTGTCATCTTACTTTACACACATGCACACACACACACACACACACACACACACACACCCCTCCATGACATCTCCATTCTTACAGTAGCACTCAAGGAACGTTTGTTGTCAAGTTACAGAGTAGCAGGGTCCTTAGAGAAAGGCAAGTTCATTTGTGGCTGAGAAGCAGAGTATTAAGGACTGCTGGTCTTAACAACCCATCTGAGGGAAGGGTGGCAAAGCATTGCCGCTTCTGCGGAGGATGGTATCGTGCGCTTCTCAGGCACAGCATTTGACATTTACAAAGCTCTTACTGAGTCTTCAAGATCCGGATCAATCATTATTCTGTGTGAAGTCTTTCATGATCCACAAGAGGAGTGAATCACATTCTTTCCTTTCCTGGTATCTACTTTAGAATTCAAGTGAAAAACTTATCTTAATAGGAGCAGCATTCCTGAAGGCGTAGGTGTCCGCTGGTTCCCAAGCCACAAAGACTGTGGTGGGACTCCTTGATGTGAAATCAGGAGGAGAATTTGAGACTCTGAAGTGGAAGTATAGTAGAGGAAGACTTTGGGTGGATGAAACTGGAGAAGTGAGAAGTGGTTAAGTCAATCTTCCCTCATTCACCAATGGTCACAGAGGACCAGCTAACATCCACATCATGGCTCTATTATTGCATTTAAACTATTGTAATTATTTGCTTATATTTCTGTCTTTCCTACTAACAAATGATGGCCCTAAAGGAAGGGACTTTGCTTTGTTGACACTTTTACCCTCTCACCCTACAGAGAGCTGAAATAGGACCAGAATCAACACATATTGGTAGAAAATGACATTTGCATTGGTATAAACACTCATCTGTGAGACAATGAGGCAAGTCAAGTTCATTATTGTTACTTCTCCCACAAAAAAGCAAAGTAGCCATCTCAAGCTATCCACTAACATGACACCACCCTTTCCAATCAGGGCTTCTCTTTTAACCCACACTGAGAATTGGCAACAATGTACAAAGTTCCCTGCTGAGTTCTGTAACTGCACATCCCTGCCAGGTCCTTGGGAAATTTATTGTGTGACTGGCAAACTGTTAGCACTGTGAAGGCTCTCAAGAATATCACCCTGGAGAAAAATGATGACTGTGTATGAAGTCCAGCTTACATTTTCTTAAACGGCTTGCAGACCGAAACGCTTTGGAGTTAGTGGAACATTTCTTTAAAATGCTCTATCAGACAAAATCAAAGCTGAAAACATAGCACCATTCATTTATCTAGACCGTGAAGTTTAGCTAGAGCTAGTCCTCTCAGGCCGGCTCGGGCCTGTCTCATTCTTCTGCTATTGATGAGAAAACCTTCTTGTAGGAAAGGCAGAGGGACATGGGGCTGGAATATTAGAACATAATTCTCTTAAGAATGCTCTTTCATAACCAAAGACTGTAATTGCTTTTCTCTGAGGCCCCTGTTCCTGCAGAAAAGCTTTATTTCTTACTTGCTTTTAAAATTTCCAGCTAAAAGGAGTTTCTGGACTCAAGGGGGAAGCTACAAAGAAATGCATAGAGAAAGCTGAGAACCTGGGCAGTCTTACTGTTGTAAGACCAGAGGGCATGAATTTGAGAGCCTCACACAGCCAGGGCTAGAGTCCTCAGTCTATGGGCTCATCCATTCATCAGGTATAGGGTAGTGGAAGCCACACGGGTCCTGTCTTCCCAAAGACAAGACAGGACGCTGTTCAGTCCTGAACAGATTTACACTTCTCTTGGAGCAAAAATGGCATGTAATAGGGAGAGGGAGGAGTAGTCAAAAATATGAGAGGGGAAAAGATGTCAGAACCCAGGAAGAACCTATGCAAGCACTCAAAGTTGGTGAAACCACAGCAGCCCTTTATCCCTACAATGTTCTTTTAGACACCTCCCCGCCCGTCCCCCATTCACCCTCACCAATCTCGGTGTAATCTCAGGAGAGCCAGACCCCGGCCACCTTCCTTTCAGAGCAAACTTAAGCCAAATCCATTCCTCCCCAGGGGTCAGTTGCTTTTGAAACCTTCAATCTTACTGAGAATTACAACTGACCTCTTCACAGAGGGATTTAAAGTGCCACGGAGAAGGTGAAGGAGATACTGAGGAGCCGCCTTCCCCAGCCCAGGTAGGCAATGGCTCATTCTGCTAGAGCTAATGCAAGGTTGTCTTCACAGGACAAATTCATCCTTACTCACACATATCCTGACATGCCCTTTAGGACAAGCCCTTTCACTGTATTTTAGAAAACTGCATTATCAGGTTCCAACTGTTTAAAACAATATATACAAGTCAAATACTCTTTGAATCCTCTGTGAGTATACTGTCATGAGTTATTCACCAAACTCTATGAGAAAAACATTTCATTGATTGATTGCTGTGATAAGCATTTACATAGGGCATTGACTATGTGCCAGGTAACGGGCTAGATGATGGAAATGAATACTTGCCATCACCTGGTAAATGCTCAGATTTTAGTGTTACTTCACTTCTGTGTAGACTAAAATAAATTTAATATGGATTCAGTACTTTGAATTACCTGGTTCATTCTTAAACTGTCATCTTGCTTTATGTATTCATTCAAGCATTTAATAAGTTTCTGCCATGTGTCAGACACATAGAAACTAATTGAACAGCCCAGACAACCTAACTCCA
The DNA here is from genome assembly GCF_043159975.1 of Macaca nemestrina. NCBI lineage: Eukaryota > Metazoa > Chordata > Mammalia > Primates > Cercopithecidae > Macaca > Macaca nemestrina. Next base: position 6,481,238 of record NC_092125.1, on the reverse strand, counting down.
GAATTCATCAAAAGTTCGCTTTGCTTAAGTATGACTCGACCACTTCCTGGCTATCATTTAAATCTCCTAACCCTCAGTTTCCCCACCTTTCAATCAGGTATAATAATAGCATCTATTTTATAAGGCCATGTTAAGTACTTCATGAGAAAATCCAAGTAGAATGCTTAGCACATAATAAGCACTCAGAAAACATGAGCTATTTAGCTGGAGGTAAGGAATAATGCCTGTAGTCATTTGGAAGAACAACCCCGGCAGTCAGTTTATAATATCAGCTTTAGATAGTTGTTTTTCAGGAAAAGGTGACGCCATTAGAGGTCCAGGTACCTGGAGAAACAGAAGCTGAGCTACACTGGATGTTGTGCACTCTTTCTCATCAGGTCTAATGGATCTCCAGGGAAACTAAGCAATAGCAACGATGCCACTGCACCTGAAAAAGATCATTGCCAACTCTGCTACCACAGCCACCATCACTACCACTATCACCAACACCACTATTACTGCTTTTACTATCTGCAACCAATACCATCATTCCTACTACCACCAGAACCATCAATAGCAATGCAGCCACTATCACCATCACCACTACTGTCTGCAACCAATACCATCATTCCTACTATCACCAGAGCCATCAATACCAATGCAGCCACTATCACCATCACCACTACTACCACTGACATCACCACTGCTATGACCACCTCCACTTCTACTATCTGTAAGCACTAGCATCATCACCGCTGCCACCACCATGTACACCATCACAACATTACAATAATTACAATTACAACATTACAGTGATTACTGCCATGCATCTCAGCCTTTCTCAAACAATGGCCCATCTCCATCTGACTCAGGATTTTCTGGGGCCCTTATTAAAATGATAGCATCCTGTGCCTCGCCCCAAACTTATTGAATCCAAAATCTGTGGATGTTTTCTAGAAGTCTGCACTTAAGCAAGTTCTCAGGTGATTTGTAGAGAGCTAAAACAGGAAATCATGGATTTGAGGGCATGTGTTTCTAGTGAAACCAAGTGCCTCATCCACAAACTGTGATTCTTTAAGTTTCCACTGAAGCCTCTACTGGGCATTTACTTGACTAGAACGTGAAAGAGCATGCGCATCGATACAGAAAACTAGAGTAAGACTAAAAGTATGAATAGAGTCAAAATTGTGTTGGGACCAGGTGCTTATGCATTCTAGGAAGCTGAGGCTGAACTCTCTCTCTCCGGTCCTGAGATCCCTCACTCATAAAATGAGGACATGCCCCAAGCCACATGTCTGCCAGTGGCAGAGATGGGGCTAGAAACCACGTCTGCTGATTCTCGGTCCAGTTTAGTAGGTTTTCCAAGAAGCTGGCCCAGGAGAAGGAGGCGAGGAAAACATTAGCAAAAGCAGATGGATTTGGGGCCAGCTGTGAGTCAATCCATAGGCAAGGTTGAGTGTATGACATGAAGGGAAATCATGATGCACAGCGAGGGACCAGTGCTCAACAGAAAAGTCTGAGAGAGGATACAGTGCTGCTTGGACACTGTGATTTCTCTCTTCCAGTGTTGCTTTTCCTTTTCATTTGCCCACCTCTCTCACGTCCTCTATCCAGTGCCTACCGGCTAGTTGCACCAGAGTCTACCCTCCCTTCTATATCTACTGGTATATTTTCCTACGTGATCTCCCCTACGCTACCTCTCAAACTTCCTCTGTTGCTGTGACTCCCTGGACCTCTCTGCTCCAGCCACACTGGACTCCGTGACATATTCCTGGGTCACATCAAGAGCCCCTCCTCCTCTCAGCCTTGGCACTCCCTGGCCCTTCTGCCTAGATGCTTGACTCTCTCCCTCACTTCCTTTCAGTCTGTCCAAATGCTACTTTCTTAAAGAGCTCTTTCCTGAAAACCCAATGTAGAAGTAGTCATGCCCCAGCCTCATCTCTCTCCCTATTCCTTTACCCAGCTATGTTTTTCACTATCTGACACACCATCTAAATATATATTTGGCTGGGTGTGGTGGCTCATGCCTATAATCCCAGCACTTTGGGAGGCTGAGGCGGGAGGATCGCTTTAGCCCTGGAGTTTGAGACCAGCCTGGGCAACAGAGACAGACCCTATCTCTAGAAAAAGATTTAAAAATTAACCAGGTATGGTGATCCATGCCTGTAGTTCTAGTTAATTGGGAGTCTGAGGTGGGAGGATTGCTTAAGCCCAGGAGTTGGAGGCTGCAGTAAGTTACAATTACTCCACCCACTGCACTCCAGCATGGGCAACGGAGCAAGACCCTGACTCCAAAAATAAATAAATATTAAGTATGTGTTCATCGGTTCTTCTCTCTCTTTTCATCAGATTTGTAAATTTTGAGAGCAGGAATTTAATGTCTGCTTCACTCAGTGCCTGCCCCATAGTGGGCACTCAATAAGTATTCTCTAAATAAGTGAATTGCCCATTCCGTGGGAAGTCTAAGCTCTGCCAACACACATAATGGTTAACGCCTTACCCTTTTCCAGGCAATACATTTGCATTAGATGAGGACTTTCAGGAGAAAATATTCTAGTTCAAAGAAATGATCCCAGTGGCAGACAGGTGGCATTCTTGTCCATCCACTGAAGTCAACATTTTGACTCACTTATAGTGTGGCTTAGCCACCCTATAATTACCCTACCACCACTACGAATCACTGCAAACTCAGCACCTTGTCCAAAGCCTGGCACATGGCAGTTGTTCAATAAGAGCTTGTTGAACTGGAGTGTGTGGGAAGCTCTGTTTTGCCCACATGCAACGCCTGCTCTGTGTAATAATTCAGTCGTCAAGTCCATGAGGCTTTCTAATTGATTGCTTCTACCCTTGTCGCTTACAAAACTGTAACTTCACAGCCAGCCTAACAGTCAGGTGCAAATTCGGTCTTCCTTCTCTTTTGCTGAAGACTTTATGGTCTGTTACTGTGGTTTTATTACAGGTGACTTGCAGACAACAACTAGGTCTCACAAAAAGCCTAGACTTTTTCAGAGAGCAAGTAATTGCCTAAGTTAATGGGCAATTAAGAAGTTTGAGATCAAATTGTATGTTTTGCACCAGGTTTCCCTAGTAAGCTATTTCCCTAAGAGGAAGAGAAAACAGTTGTGCTAAGCAATTGTACCTTAACCCGTCTTATAGCTCAAGGATTCGGTTTCTAATCAGTGCTAAATTTATCAGATCTCGCCTGGATTTGCAATAGAACAGCTGCCAAGCAAACTGTGAAGGAACAGAATGCACCAACGTTCAGATGAAATTAGCAAGGAAATCCTTCCTCATCAAAACCAGCAGTCACGGTGAAAACGAGCACACCCTGGGTGATTGCTGCTGACAAATGGAATGCCTGACGTCCACAGCTTCTGCAAAACACCCTGAGTGCGTGTCTGGGGGTGATTTTTCTCCCACAGCAAAGAATTTCTATTCTCTAGACAAAGATGCCAGATATGGGGAATACATTTTTTAATGCATCTTAAGTCTTATTTAACGGTTAATGTAACTATTGCCTGTCAGTTTGACCCACTGAAAGGCTTTTCAAGACTGTGTTCACCTTACCATTTACCTAGTAGTATTGAATAAGGTTTGATTTAAGGGTATCTTCCTTTATTTGATCCAAGGTTGTTTTACTTTTCGAAGTTAGCTAAAATGACATACTACTCACCTTCTTAATGAGGCCTCTGATGCCTCTATTTATATTTTTAAACCTACCCAATCTTCTCTATTATCCTTTTCTACCTTATTGTCCTTCAGAGCACTTATCACTATCTAACGTACTGTTTCTTTTCTTTTGAGATGGAGTCTCACTCTGTTGCCCAGGCTGGAGTGCAATAGTACAATCTCGGCTCACTGCAAACACCACCTCCAGAATTCAAGTGATTCTCCCAGCCCAGCCACCCAAGTAGCTGGGATTACAGGTGCGCACCACCACACCCAGCTAATTTTTGTATTTTTAGTAAAGATGGGGTTCCACCATGTTAGCCAGGCTGGTCTCGAACTCCCAACCTCAGGTGATCCACCCGCCTCGGCCTCCCAAAGTGCTGGGATTATAGGCATGAGCCACTGCACCCGGCTTAACATACTATTTCTTACTGACTTGTTTGATTTATGGACTATATCCTACCCATTCACTTTCCCAAACTAAACCGTCAGCTCCACAAAGGGAGAAATTTTTGCTTGTTTTGTCTACACAGAGCATGCTCAACCTATAGACAGTACCCAGTAAATATTTGTTGAATGAATGGATAAATGATGGTTAAGAATGTTGGCTTCAGAGTCAAATTAATTAGAGTTAAATTCAGGCTCTACTACCTATGGAAGATGTTTAAACTTTTTCAGCCTTTGTGTGCTCTTCTGCAGAAGGGGGATGCTAATGCTGATATTAATACTGAAACTAATAATAACAATGATAAATCTTATAATAATATGAGTGTCAAAATGATGATACATATGAAAAGTTAATAACATTCTGTTATGCAGAGAATTCCCTTGGTAGAGGTGGCTGCTACTAATTGTTTTTTTGATCCACAGAATATCCCCAAATCTCTCAGGACCCGTGAGAATGTTCCTGGAGGTCGTGGGGGTTGGGGATCCAGGCTGCACTCAGAAACCCCTTCGACCAGAATAGCATCTCTACTTTGCTAAAATTTTAATTTCATTATTTATTTATCGACAAAAAGTGTTCTATACTTTAAAAAAGTTTGAGATCCATTGTGATCAGCAATTAGAAGAGAAAAAGTCCTTTAAGCAAATATTTAACTTCCACTTATCTAGGACTGGTCTGCTGTGCTTTACATTATGTTTCTGCATCTGATTCACAGGCATCATTGTCTATTACAGCCTGGAGGACAGGAAAGGACTTGAAAAGTTGACTGCATGAAGAAAGAGGAGAAGCAAGGGAATCGAGTTATGTTACTTGCCAACTAACTACAACACTTGGAACATAGCAGGTACCCAGGAAATATTAGTTCCTAGCTTTTCCTTTGTGGATGCAGAAGACAGACAAATCCACATCCAAAAGAGCAGCAAACATTCCAAGTCCCAATGCTGACGATGTGAGGATTGCGTGTCATTTGGATCATGTATATCATAGCTCCCATGCAGAGTAAGAGCTTAAAAAGGATGATGATATCGGCCAGGCGCAGTGGCTCATGCCTGTAATCCCAGCACTTTGGGAGGCTAAGGCGGGCAGATCACCTGAGGTCAGGAGTTCGAGACCAGCCTAGCCAACATGCTGAAATCCCGCCTCTACTAAAAATACAAAAATTAGTCGGGCGTGGTGGTGGGCGCCTGTAATCCCATCTACTTGAGAGGCTGAGGCAGGAGAATCACTTGAACCTGGGAGGCGGAGGTTGCAGAGAGCCGAAATTGCGCCATTGCACTCGAGCCTGGGCGACAGAGCAAGACTTCGTCACAAGAAAAAGGAAAAAAAAAAAAGATAGTGATATCTTGAAAAGATTTCAGGAACTTCAGCTTGGTCTTTATTTCATTTCTTCTGCATTCACTACCAGAGAAGTGGCTGCTTGTTTACAGCCTTATCACCAGAGCCAGCTCAGCCACTGTCCCAGGAAGAGCCCACATGTTAGCATTCTTGACCAGTGTCAGGCAGTTCATTCACCTAAAAGACAACACCTGGGATTCCCTCCTAAATAAGTGCTGCATCAAAAGAACAAATACTGAGTATAAACATGCTTGCTGTAAAAAGCCCCTCTCTTGGAATCACCAGCCATGGCCATCTGTGTGTAAATTTTATAACGATATGAGCACCAAAGGAACGATGCATACGAAAAGTTCACAACATTCTGTTGTGCAGAGGATTCTCTTGGTAGAGGTGGGAATGTGTGGCTGTGCTCTGCTACCCTGGAAAGGATGTCTGTCTGCCAGCTTCTGGGGCTGAATTCTCCCCCTGCTTGCCTGTCATACTTTGAGATTCTAGTGAAAGACCTCCCTTGGCCAACAAAAGATGGGGAGGGATGGATTGGCACAGGGCTAGCACACTAAGACAGGAAGCAGGACTCAGACTGACCTGGGGAAACGTGACCCTGGGCTTTAGGAAATGGGTCCTGTAACTGACAAATAACGAGATTCAGAAAATAACTGAAGACTTTTTCCTACCTTGGGGCCTAACTCAGAATTGGCTTGACAAGAGAGAGGCACTGAGAAGGAGTCTACAAATGAGGGTACCGAAGAGAAGAAAGGGATAGGAGAGAGGGTCATATGGAGAGAAGCCACCAGGTACCTCTAGGACAAGGTATGGTCAGAAGTGACAAGGCAGAACCTGAGTCCTGACACTCAAATCATGGCTTTGTCTTCATTGAGGCAAACGTGAATCTCTGAGCCCCCAATCTAGCTTGATTCTAACTTTGACTTCACCCTCAGCACTCACTTTGAACACTGCTCAGCCCATCTGTTTCCACTGACCCTCCTCGATCAACACCAACATGATCTTCACCGTTAGTCCTGAAGCCTCTGGAAATAGTGCTTACCTGGGCTGGGCTCACTGGCAAAGCTCCCGGTCCCGTGACCCCTGCTGGCAGGCTGCCGGCCTTCCCCTGGCCTTCATCCTGCCTCCCTCACCCTGCCCACCTCAGCATGAATTTACTCAGGTCAGTGGTGCACACGTTGTGTTAGTGCTTCCACCATTATTGTACTAGAGATACAAGCCGTGAATATGCCTCTGTCCCCATGTTCCAGAAATTTTAGCCTAATGCAGTGCTTTTGAAAGTCTTTTAGAATCCCAATTCACAATGATAAATAATTTTACATTATGACTCATGCACACACACAAATATATTTATATGTATTTATGTGTGTAAAATAAAACAATTATGATTTCACAAAACAATACAAGAGCCATAAAATGAATTCTGGTATCTTCCATTCTACTTTACTCATTTTTTTAAATGCTAATCACAACCTCTAAGTTGATTTTATGATTTGCAGTCTAATAATACCTGGGTTAGTGGAGGCGACAGAAAGGAAAACAGGTGACTACAATGTAATTTGGAGGAGTTATTAAAAGGTCACAGCCGGTGAACCACCAGAGCACAAAGGAAAAACCACTGGACTGGTGAAGGTAGATGATAGTAATGGGCTTACAGTCGTCTCACTGCAGAGCCTGTGCTCTGAACCACTGTGCTCCGCGACCTCCTAGGGCCCCAGGAAAGTGACAGCGGGTGTGGCTACTACACTGCTATGGGAGGACAGGGGCTGGAGCATTAAAGAGAAGGATGGAAATAGTAAGAAGTGTTCCAGGCTGCGGGGCCAGCATGTGGATAACCAAAGGCCAGAAAGTGGATCCTTTTTGGGAAGCAGACAGGTGGTGATATGGTTTCACTGTGTCCCCAGTCAAATTTCATCTCGAATTGTAGCTCCCATAATTCCCACATGTTGTGGGAGGGACCTAGTGGGAGACAACTGAATCACGGAGGCAGTTTCCTCAATATTGTTCTCATGCTCGTGAATAAGTCTCAGGAGATCTGATGGTTTTATGAGGGGTTTTCCTTCTCATTTGGCTCTCATTCTTTCATCTGCCACCATGTAAGATGTGCCTTTTGCCTTCTGCCATGACTGTGAGGCCTCCTTGGCCACATGGAACTGTAAGTCCATTAAACCTATTTTTCTTTATAAATTACCCAGTCTCAGGCCAGGCATGGTGGCTCACGCCTGTAATCCCAGTACTTTGGGAGGCCAAGGTGGGTGGATCACCTAAGGACAGGAGTTCGAGACCAGCCTGGCCAACATGGTGAAACCCTGTCTCTACTAAAAATACAAAAATTAGTTGGGCGTGGTGATGCACGCCTGTAATCCCAGCTACTTGGGAGGGATTACAGGGAGGCTGAGGCAGGACTATCGCTTGAACCCAGGAGGCGGAGCTTGCAGTGAGCCCAGATTATACCACTGAACTTCAGCCTGGGTGACAGAGCGAGACTCCATCTCAAAAAAACAAAAAAGAAAGAAAACAAAAAGAAAAAGAAAAGATGAGATGCAACAAAGATTTATCAAATTTTTCTTCTCCAGTCTTCAGTCTTCTACTCTACTTTTAGGCTTCTGCAATTGAATGGGTTTCAGACTAGATGTCCTCTTACAGTCCACCTGAGAAAACAGAGGGTAAATGGAAACTGCAAGTTCGCCTGGTTGGATAAGGGCAAGGAGGCCTCAACTAGCAGCACTTTCAGTATCTATACATGTCCCTTTTCCTTTGTGCTGTTTTATACGGTAGTCGCTAGATCTTTGTGGCCATTTAGATTTAAACTTCAGTTAACATAAATTAAATTTTTTAACACTTCAATTCTTCAGTCATACTAGCCACATCTCAAGAGCTCAGTAGCCACATTTGGCTGGTGGTTACCGTACGGGACGTTTCAGTCCTCCCAGAACGTTCTACCAGACAGCACTGCTTTGGATGGCCTCACACAGTCAGATGTTAAACCACACATCCCATCTCTCTACTTGTATATTTGGAGACAAATCGGCAAGTACGGAGCATCCTTAGAGAGCAGCCTGGCCTCTGCTTTACTCCAAATGGTTTCCAGTGATTTCGGGAAATCTTTTGTTTGAATCCAGGGCAGAGAGAGGCCTCTACCAAGGCTTGCTCATTTTATGTCTTTTTCTCCCTCTTTTTTTGTCTCTGTGTGACACATGCACACACGTGCACACACAAACGCACACACTCAGACACATACACTCACAAACACACACAAGACTCTTTTCTTTTTACTTGAAAATTTACTCCAGAAAATATACATACACACACACACACACACACGCACACACACTCGGACACATACACTCACAAACACAAGACTCTTTTCTTTTTACTTGAAAATTTACTCTGGAAAATATACATACACACACACACACACACACACACACACACACTCAGTTATAACCCCAGTGATATCTGTGACACCTGGTAGAATTTGAACCTCTCTTTTCTTCCCCAACGATTAGTACAAATACAATCACAAAAATTCAGGGCAACTTTGATCAAACTGGATCTTCAGAGAGTCACTAATAGGAACACTTATCATCAGGCAGATACATTACACAGGGCAATTATCACACCAGGAGCCGAATGGACAGAATGCTCCTTCTCATGACGCTTTACGTGGCTCTAGTTAGAAGCATTGCCCTAAAGTTTGCTCAGAGAACAGCCTGACTTTAGCCAGCAGGGAAGGCCCATGAGCATCTGAAAGGCCTTCCTAAAACAGGCTGCATCCCATAAACCCGTGGGACCCCAGCACAGGCCCTGCCCCTGCCCTCTGCCCCGGCCTTGGCTCCTCATCCACTCCTGGAGATGCTGACCTGGGGGCGGGGGGTTCTTCACTGGACTCCACTTATTGTCCTCATTTTACAACAAGGAAGTTAGAGCAGAGGAATCAGTTGTTAAAAGTTGCATGTTAGGTAATGGCAAGGCAGGCCCAGAACCTGAGTCCCCAGATACCTCACATGGGGCTTTTCCCAGTGGATATCACAGTATTCCATTATTTGGTAAGATTCTGCAAAACTATTAATTTTAAAGGAAATATTTCTTTGATTCAGGGTCAAAAGAGAATGAGTAAAGCGCCACCGGAAGTATACACATGTGGTCACAACTAAACCGTGACTGTGTCATTGCACTGAAAAACATTTTTTAAAACTGGGCTTGTAAAAGGCGATTTACCATGTTTTACAGACGCTCTGGTAAACGTTTGTGTACATGGAGATCAAGGCCATTCTTTCCTTGGTGACCATGTAGTGGAATTGAGAGAGGGTTTTCTATTCAGACAGATCTGCATTCAGGTCCAAGCTTGTTCATTTTTTAGCTAGGGGCCTTTGGGCAAAACAAATTCTGGCAAAATGTGGGGGTGGTGTAAAAGTACCTATGGGCAAATTTATATTAAATAATGTATGTGCAGAAAGTGAGCAGATTAGATTAGTTCTGTCTCCCACTTTGACAAACACCTATTCATCATTGGTCTCTCTGGTGAGTGATCAAATATGAAAGCGTGTCTATTCTGCATATAAAAGCTACACAAGAGCATTGCTAAGCTGCCAGGAGCAGTGCTAGGATAAGCAATCCATAAAAATGTCCATGATATCTCCCTCTCTCTTGTTCTCTCTCTCTCATTCCTTCCCCATGACCATCGTGCATTTGTCAGATTTGTCACCTTGCAGAGAGCACAATTTGTCCTACATTAGCCTTGCGGTGCTTATAATAATTAGAAGCATCCAATGTGTCAAATAGGTTGCAAGAGGATAAAATGTTCACAACCCGAATGTTGTAACTGCAGTTCCAAACTACTTTTACAACAGAATCTCCCGAGCATCTTTCACCTAAGTCATGAAATGAAATTGTATTCTGCTACTGAGCACTGTTTGGTTTCCAGGCAGCAGAGCTTTGAGCTTTTGTCTTCATCCAGAGAGGACACCACGCTGATGAACACGCAATGGTAAGTGAGCTTTGCCTCTCTCCAAAGCGTTTCATGTGCACAAAGCCCTTTTCAGGCATGTCCACAACTTCTTTTCTCGCAGAAAATATCAGGGCTACCTAACCAGGTTATACAAATTGCCAGCCGATGGCCCCTGGTGCTTTGTGATCTTCTGCAAAACAAAGACCCCATCTTTGCCACTTGATAAAAACACCGCGTTGCTGTGGCTCCTAAAGTGAATAAAATAAGAACTGATCCTAAAAGGCAAGACACTAAGATGAACAATCATTTTGGGTTTGTTTTTTTTTTTCCAATAAGCATTTAAAGTGGCAGTTGTCACACTATTTATTTTCACTGTGGATTGAGTTTTCTAGTTTCTCATTAAAGTCTTCTTACTCTGCTCAAATATTTCCATTTATTGTGCAGGCTTTTATTTCCACAGCTGATAGAGCTTTCTGTCATTTCTGAGACATGAAAAGGATTTTTGCTTTTTTCCTTTGCAGTTGCTGTTTGAAGTAAAGGAATAAAGTCACTGCATTATTTAGCATTTGGATGGATACACAGCAAGCCAAAGAACAGCCCGGTGCCTGTGGCTTCAGCCTGCTCCTGCCAAACAAGCGAGGGCAGTCAGAGCTTCCCTTCTTCCTTCTGTGTCCCCCGGCACCAGAACTAACTACAGCAAGGCCTTCACCCATGTCTTCCTGAGACTTCTACATTCTGGACTTCCTTTGAATGTGGAAAATTAAATCCACAAAAGCTCAAGCACTTAACTGCGTTTTTTCAGAACTTTTGAGCTCACTGCTGATGTCAGCATGAGAGCAGATTAAATAGGCCCCACTCATTCAACTCTTCAGGAAGCCTTGCATGCGTTGAAGGAGTCATGTTTTAATACAACAATCTATAGGCTTTTATGTACCCATCTGTTTATGATTTGCAAAGACATAAATCTAAAGTGACTTCCATTTCAGTATGGCCTGAGGTTTTCCCTGGACTTCCCAGAATTTAAATCCCTGTGTTGAAGGAACAGAATCAATCACATCAGTTTTAACAGTGCTGACTTTCCCTGTCCAAATGTAGGGCGCTCATGGTTCTGCATAGATAGTGTGGACAGAGGGTCAGAGAAACCAAGCTTCTAAAGGGCAAGGAGAGCTACCTCAAGTGCTTGCCTGGTCCACAAAGAACTCGATGATCCAACAAGGTCATCAAGAACCTCAGTATATGAACTCCGTGACGGCAGAACTGCTGCAGAGCGGAGTCCAGTGGAGGGGATTGGGGTGCTAGGGCAGCAGAAGCCTCTGTCTGTTATGCTCTACCTTGAGCAAAAATGAATCTTTCAGGTGCTCCATGAGAAATCAATCACTACACTGACCGGAAACCATTATGGCATGAAATTTTCAATCATTCCTTCCTGTAATTGTTTTTTTAAGCGTAAGAACTCTTCTTGCGAACGATTATATGTGGCTTCTTTTGCAGAGCTTACTCCATGATCTAGCCCTGGCAGAGTCTCCAACAGTCTCTGGTTTGCTATTCCGGAGTCAATCTTCAGTCCAGGGTCAGTTTTTCTGAAGAAACTACAGGATAGGACCAGAAGGAAGAAATAAATTTCTGAACTGTGTTTTCCATGGGAGAGCCAGAGGAAGACAAGTTAGGATCTAGAAACCTGCAGTCTCCACAGTCCAGAGAAGGAGAGGAGCATGGCCGTATCTGGGCAGGTCAGGGGCATCGGGTGCATGTGACTAGAGGAGGTAGTAAAGGAGGAGGTGTGGCCAGGTGCAGTGGCTCACGCCTATAACTCCAGCACTTTGGGAGGCCAAGGCAGGTGGATCACCTGAGGTCAAAAGTCTAAGACCAGCCTGGCCAACATGGTGAAACCCCATCTCTACTAAAAACACAAAAAGAAGCCAGGCATGGTGGCATGCACCTGTAATCCCAGCTGCTTGGGAGGCTGAGGCAGGAGAATCACTTGAACCCAGGAGACGGAGGTTGCTGTGAGCTGAGATCATGCCACTGCACTCCAGCCTGGGCAACAGAGTGAGACTCTGTCTTAAAAAAACAAAAAAGGAGGAGGGGGAATGGACAAGTTATGTGTTGCTCCCATTTATGGCTGCCAGATTTAGCAGAAGGAGGAGGAGAAGGAGTAGGGAAAAGAAAAAACAAAGGACATCGTGGGACACACCTGTACTAGAAAATTATTCATTGTCTGAAATTCAAATTCAACTGGGCATCCTGTATTTTGCCTGACCACCATATCACCAACTCCCCCGTCTCTTGGCCCTCCCACTGGTACAGCTTCACCGTTATTCATTTCATAAATTGTGGTCTATATAAAATTGTTTTAAAACAAGGTTCTCCTGCTTTAAAAAGTAAAAAGGATGGAATAGTTAAAAATTACTACTACACCATAGCCAGTAGATTTTATCACTGCATGAAGGACAAGAGGGTGTGTACATGCTATAACTTCATGATAAGCAATTTTAAAATTTATTTGATTATCACTGGATGCATTCCAAGGGAAGCTGCATGTGGTCGATGGAATTTTTCACTCCAATTCTCTGACCTTTCTACTATCCATACATTTTGTCCTGTGGTTTTTGCAGTTCCTCCCACTATAGGCAGAATTTGGCTAACCTTTGGGTTTAGCCGCATGTCTGCCTTGGCCAATGGGGTATGATATAATGCACTGGCATGATTAGGCTTGTCCTCTTGCACCCTGACATTAACGTGAGAACATGCCTTGCAGAGTTGCCTGCTTGACTCAGAAAAATAAGATGCTTGAAACAGATCTAAACTGAACTCAAGGCCTGGAGCCAAATCTAGCTGAGCCTAGACAAGCTGACTCATATGGCTAGAAATAAATGCTTTCATTGTATGGTTCAGACTTTGGGGGTGGTTTGTTATGCAGCATTACTGTGGTAAACACTGACTGATACATACCACCTCATCACTCTCAGGGTATCTATCCAGGCTGCCAGTTCCTTCAAGAGCCCACATTCACACTAGCATGCATGACACAGACTTTTCCATTTAGGAAGGATATTTTTAGCAAAAAGTTTAGCGACAATGAGTTCTCAGAATTTCCCAAGATTCATAGAGAAGGCACCAACTAAATGAAAATTACCATCCAGATTGCTAATGAGATTATCGCTAATCTTCTCAATTTAAAAACTAAATGTTCTTTCCAGGATTTTCATAAAGCATTTCAAAGATGGAAATGAGGAACTAGCCACCATGAGAAATTATAAAATTGAACCACGGTGCAGGCAACTCATTTACTAGAGTCAACATTTAACCAGGCAGGAGCTGGTGATTGTTACTTCCCCTTCAATGTATTCAGGATGTATGTTTCATTAAACTTGATATTTACAGGAAATATCCTGTAAAATCCAGTATGTAACAGATGGGAAACTTGGAGAACAATTTTTTTATTATTATTTTAGTCAGTGGTGTTCTCCAGAGACGCCTGCCACTACACCTCCTCCTTCTAGCCCCTTCCTTGAAAAATATGTCAAAACCCTAATTTCTATGTTGTTTGCCTCCTACAACACCTTTCAATGCATTAAAGCCAAGTATTTGTACTCATATTTCCAAGCACTATTAGGACTGGAATTCTTCAAAATTCACACTGTAAACTACATTTTGTGATTGACCCACATATAGAAACCAAAATAAATTCTTCAATGGGACTTTTGTGCTAGAGATTGCATCAGGAACTACAATCAAGTGGCCATAGCAAATGAGACAACTTGTTTTTTATGTTTTGTTTAGTTTTTTAACAGGAACCATAAAAATTACTCACTGAGAAAGAACATCAAGTTAAATCAAGCTAAACCACAGCGCGGTTCCAAAAATACAATGGTGTTTTCAGGAATTAGTGTACAGGAGCTTAACATCTTGCTAACACAGGATAACACTCAGCTTCAGCTACAGTGTCAAGCTAGGAATGGTAGGTTATTGAACTAGGATCCCGCTTGTCAAATAGTTCTACTAAAAATATGTTTTCAAGCCAAGAGGAAATGATCTTAACAGGTCTAGTGTCAGTTTAGACTAAAATGGCTTACTGCAATTTAGGTGTTCTATCTTCAAAATTCACAATTTTTGCACCATATTTCATAATATATCCATGTTGCCTCACACGATAATAGTATTTTCAAGTACAAGTAGGGAAAACAAGCAGGTTTCTTCAAGGCTCATTGTTTAGTAGCAAAAAATTCTGAGATACAGGATCAGTCGAACTCAGGCAATGGGACTGCATTCAAGAGCCCGGCATCTGCATAATGGTAAAAATATCTCTGCCTCACTTTGGGACTCCGAGGCCAGTGGATTACGAGGTCATAAGATCGAGACCATCCTGGCTAACATGGTGAAACCCCGTCTCTACTAAAAATACAAAAATTAGCCGGGCAAGGTGGCGGGCACCTGTAGTCCCAGCTACTCAGGAGGCTGAGGCAGGAGAATGGTGGGAACCCGGGAGGCAGAGCTTGCAATGAGCCGAGATGGTACCACTGCACTCCAGCCTGGGCGACAGAGCAAGACTCCGTCTCAAAAAAAAAAAAAAAGGAAATACATGTCTCTGACTTGACGTCAAAAGATTTTGAGAGTTTGGCACAAGTCACAGCATTTTCTTCACTCCTTTAAAAGCCCCGTAGGATTAAGCGTTAATAATAGGTTGGGTCTGATAGGTTTTGAGCATTCACTCCTTCACCCACTCTACTTGACACTCCCAGAGCTCAACCTAGGGAGACTGCCCTTGCAATGCACAGCTCATTGGGACTTTAACGATGAAGTTCTGACTGGGCGCGGTGACTCACGCCTGTAATCCCAGCACTTTGGGAGGCCGAGGTGGCGGATCACCTGAGGTTGGGAGTTCAAGACCAGCCTGACCAACATGAAGAAACCCCGTCTCTACTAAAAATACAAAATTAGCCGGGTGTGGTGGTACATGCCTGTAATCCCAGCTACTCTGGAGGTTGAAGCAGGAGAATTTCTTGAACCTGGGAGGCAGAGGTTGTGGTGAGCCGAGATCATGCCATTGCACTCCAGCCTGGGCAACAAGAGCGAAACTCTGTCTCAAAATCTTTAAAAAAAAAAAAAAATTGAAGCTCTGACTTGAAGAGTTGCATGATGCGGTGAGAGTAAATGGGGGTGATAACTGGGTTTTGGCGCATGTGGCTTTCACCCCTAGAGATTCCTCTCCTTAAAGTAACCTGAGATAGCACAAACTTGCACATTAGGGCTAATCCTGAGTTCTTTCCTGGCATTATATCTAGCAAAATACGTATATGGGGAATAGGATGAAGACTTCAAAAAGTAAAAAGCAAAATGAATCCATAAAAATCCCAAATTAAAAGTCTAGACAATTTCTTCAAACCAAAGGGAAGGATGGAAACCAACGGACATGAGAGTATGCCAATATGTAAAAGGTTAAAACTATAGAGACCAACTTTTTTCCCTCATGATATTTTGAGATATAGTTAATATACCATAGAAGTCACCTCATCAAAGTGTACAATTCAGTAGTGTTTAGCATATTCAAAAAGTTTACAACCATCACCACGATCTAATTCCAGAATATTTTCATCATCCCCAAAACCTATATCATTAGCAGCCACTCCCTGTTTTCCCCTCTCCAAGTCCCTGACAACCGCTAACCTACTTTCTGTTTATGAGTTTCCCATTCTGCACATGTTACATGAATAGAATCATATAGTATGTGGCCTTTTGTGTCTGGCTTCTTTCACTTAGCCTTATGTTTTCAAGGTTCATTCATCTTACAGCATATATTAGTACCACATTCCTTTGTATAGCTGAGTAATATTCTATTGTAGAGACCTACCACATTTTGTTTGCCATTCATCTGTTGATGGAAATTTGGGTTGTCCCCACTTTTTGACTATTATGAATAATGATGCTTTGAATGTTGGTGTACAGGTTTTTGTGTGGAGATGTTTTCAGTTCTCTTGGCTATATACCTAGGAGTGAAATTGCTGGGTCATTTGGTAACTTTAACTTTTTGAGGACCTGCCAAACTGTTTTCTACAGTGGCTGAATCATTTTACATTCCCACCAACAATGTAGAAAGGTTCTAATTTCTCTACATCCTCGCCAACACTTCCCATTGTCAGACTTTTTAAATTTCAGGCATCGTAGTGAGTGTGAGGTGTAACTCATTGGGGTTTTGATTTGCATCTCTCTAATGACTAATGATACCGAACATTTTTTATGTGCTAATCAGCTATTTTTGTGCCTTCGTTGGAGACATATCTATTCAAATCCTTTGCCCATACTTTAATTTGGTTCTTTGTCTTTTTATCTATGAGTTGTAAGAGTTTTTATGTAGACCATACACTAAACTCTTGTCAGATACATGATTTTCAAATATTTTCTCCCATTCTGTAGAAAATCTTTTCAATTTCTCATTAGTGTCTTTGGAAATACATAAAGTACTTAATTTTGATGAAGTTCAATTTAACTATTTTTTTCTCTGTTTGCTTGTATCATTCATGTCATATTCAAGAAACTGTTGCCCAATCCAAGGTCACAAAGATTTACACATTTTTTTTCTTTTAATGGTTTTATAGCTTTAGCTCTTATATTTAGTTTTTGATCAAGTGTAAGTCAGTTTTGTATATGGTGTTAATACATTCATTCTTTAAATGTGGTGATCCAATTGTCCTAACACCATTTGTTGAAAAACCTATTGCTTCCCCAATTGTCTTGTTGTGTTTGTTGATAATTAATTATCCATAGATATATGGGTTTATTCCTGAATTCTAAACTCTGTTCCATTGATCTATATGTCCATCTTTATACCAGATAATCAGATAGCCTTAATTACTGTAGCTTTGTATTACATTATGATATCAGGAAGTGTGAGTTTTCCCACTTTATTTTTCTTCTTCAATATCGTTTTGGCTTCTTTTCTAAGAGATTGCTGGATTCTTTACATTTTCATATGATTTTTAGGATCAGCTTGTCAATTTCTGCCAAAAAAAAAAAAAAAGACAGCTAGGATTTTGATAGGAATTATGTTCAATCTATATATCAACTCGAGGAACTTTTCCTTTTTCATAATATTAAGTCTTCCAATCCATAAACATGAGATGTCTTTCCATTTGTTTAGGTCTTCTTCAACTTCTTTTCATGTTTTATATCTAGTGTTTAAATATTTCTCTTTTTTGCTGAATTTATTCCTGTGTATTTTATTATTTTGATACTATTATACAAGGAATTATTTTCTAATTTCATTTTTGGATTATTTATTTCCAGTATATAGAAATAGAATTTACTTTTATACATTAAACTTGAATCCCTGCAACTTTGCTGAACTTACTTGTTATATGAATAGTTTTTAGTGGATTGTTTAGGGTTTTCTATATATGAGATCATGTCTTCTAAAAATACAGTTTTACTTTTTTCTTTCGAATTTTGGAGTTTTTTATTTCATTTTATTGCCAAAATGTGCTTGTTAGAAACTCTGTTAAGTGTGCACTAGAAGTGGCAATAGTAAAACATCCTTGTCTTATTCCTGATATTACAGGGAGAGTGGTCAGTTCTTCACCATTAAGTATGTTAGCAGCGGCTTTTTCAGAGATACCCTCTATCAGGCAAGAAAGTTCCCTTCTATTCCTACTATTTTGATAATTTTAATGTGAAAGTGTATTGGATTTTGTCCAACGCTTTTTCTATGCCTATTGAGATGAGCATGTGTCTTTTGCCCTTTCTGCTATTAATATGGTATATTACAGGGATTGATTTTCAGATGTTGCAACAGCCTTACATTGCTAGGATAAATTCCACTTGGTCATGGTGCATAATCAATTTTTTATATTGTTGGATGTAGTTTGTTAGTATTTTGCTGAGGATTTTTCATCTATATTCATAATGAATATTGGTCTCTTTCTTTTCTTGTGATGTCTTTGGTTTTGCTATCAGGGTAATACTGGTCTCATAGAATGATTTGGGATGTGTTCCTACCTCTCCTATTTTCTGGAAAAGTAGAAATCAATTTTTAAAAAGAAGATGGAGATGATGTGTTTTTCTGTATTTTTTTTTTTCTGCTAAGTACAACTAGAATTTTACAGACAAAACAAACTAGAAGGTTCTGAGACAGTGAGGGATATCAGTACCAAAAGAACAGCATAGTGGTGAGGAGTCCCTGGGTATCTTTTTGCCTTTATTGACAATATTTGGAGCTGAAAAAGCTGGAAACCTGAAAATGCCAATGGACACAGAAAAAATCGCCTCAACAAAAGCTTGTGCTCTTTAAAAAAGCAGGAAGGGTGCAATATAGCAAGCCAAATACGCTTTAGAGGATAACTGCTCTATTTCAGCCAAAACCACAGGAACAACTGTGGCCCTCTCCCTACCCATTCCAGCAAAGTTTGGGTGGCTAGCCTAGACTTCCACTCTTTTGAGGCTGTAAATAGGCTCTCCAGTTCTCCCTCCAGGTGGTGTCAGAGGAGGCCCAGTATGCAGCCAAGGCTTTCATCCTCTCCAGCTGGTAACAAAATCCCCCCTCGTGATGTCAGTGGAGACTGTGAGGAGCCTGGATTACCACCTAAGAGTCATGAGGTGATACCAGCCCCCACCTCACTGGAGTGGTGTCAGATAGGACCTAGTGGGAGGGTGGAACAACCATCCCACCCTACAGAAACACTGAACACCACCCTTAGTGACTCAGTGAATCCTGAACGGGAATTTGAACTTTTACCTGCATCTGTAGTCCGAAAGAAGTGTCCCTCCTTTCCCGGCCAGAGCAGAAAACAGCTAAAACAGAAAGTTTAAATAATATTTCATTGTATAATACCCAAATATCCAGGTTTCAATGGGAAATAATTTATCACATCAAGAACCAGGAAGATGTCAACTAAATCTCAAAAGATCATCAATAGATGTCAACACTGAGATGATAGAAATGTGAGAATGATCTGACAAGGATTTTAAAGCCATCATCATACAACTGCTTCAACCAGTGATTACAAGAATGCGAGAAACAAATGAAACATAAGATATAAAGAAGAACCCATGGATATTTAAAAATTTTAAAATATAGTAGCTAAAACACAAGACCCAATGGATGAATTCAACAGCAGAATGGAGGAAAGAGAGCAAACAGTCAGTGAACTTGAAGACAGAACAATAGATATTACCCAATCTGAACAAAAAAATGAAAATAGACTGAAAAAGACAATGAATAGAGGCCGGGCATGGTGGCTCATGCCTGTAATCCCAGCACTTTGGGAGGCCAAGGCAGGCGAACCATCTGAGGTTGGGAGTTTGAGACCAGCCTGACCAACATGGAGAAACCTCATCTCTACTAAAAATACAAAATTAGCTGGTCATGGTGGCGCATGCCTGTAATCTCAGCTACTTGGGAGGCTGAGGCAGGAGAATCGCTTGAACCCAGGAGGTGGAGGTTGTGGTGAGCCGAGATCGTGCCACTGCACTCCAGCCTGGGCAACAGAGCGAGACTCTGTCTCAAAAAAAAAGGAATAGAGCCCAAGTGACCTGTGGGCCTACAACAAAAGATCTGACGTTTGTGTCAGCAGTGTCCAGCAAAGAGAGGAGACGGGGAGCAGGGCTGGAAAAGTGCTCAAAAAATAAAGAAGAAATGCTTCCCAAATGTGGCAAAAAAAAAAACAAAAAACAAACAAACAAAAAAATAAAATAAAATAAACCAATCACATTCCAGCAAAATATGTTACAGGTATAGTGAGATTATTCTAAAGTTATATTGAAAAGTTAAGGGAACTAAAATAGCTAAGACAATTTTGAAAAACGAGAAGAAAATGAGAATAAATACTGTACTCAATGTCAAGTCTTATTAGATAGCTACACTAATTCAGGGTGTGACATTGGCAGAGGAATGGACACTTGCATCAATGGAACTAAATACAGAACCCAGAAATAAAGTCTTTCAATGGAAGGGAAGACAACCTTTTCAACACTGCTGCAGCATTTGGACATTCGTGACTAAAGAAAATGAAACTTAATCTAAACATCACAACTTATACAAAAAGTAACTCAAAATAGATGATGGACTGTAAAATGTAAAAATCTAAGACTTTTAGAAAAAAGCTATATGAGAAAGTATTCAGGATGTAGAGCTAGGCAAAGCATACTTAGACTTGATATCAAAGAGCATGACCCCAAAAAAGAAAAAAATTGATAAATTATACTCCAGCAAAACTTTTGCTACATTAAAGATCTTGTTAAAAAGATAGACAACTAAACAAGGGAAGAAAACATTTCCAAATAACATATCCAACAAAGGACTAATGTTGAGAATATCTAAAGAACTGTCATACTACTAGTAAAAACATAGACAATTCTAATAGGAAATGAGCAAAAGACGTGAACAGACATTTTGCTGACAAGACTAAACAGATGGTAAAGAAACATATAACAATATATTTAACATTAGTAACTATTAGGAAAATCAAATTAAAATTACCATGAGATATTGCTACATACCTATCACAATAGCTAAAATAAATAAAATATTTATTTACATATTATAAATAAAATATTACTAATACATTATCAATAAAATTTGCTATATATTATTTAGTAAAATAAATATTTACAAAATGCAAAATTTGCAGCCAAAAATGCTGTCAAGGATGTGGAGTAACTACATATCACTCATTCATTGCTCTTGGGAGTACAAAATGTTACTCTCTAGAAAACATTTGAGCAGTTGCTTTAAAAACTTAGGCTGGGCGCGGTGGCTCACGCATGTAATCCCAGCACTTTGGGAGGCTGAGGCGGCCAGATCACCTGAGGTCAGGAGTTCAAGACCAGCCTGGCCAACATGGTGAAACCCCGTCTCTACAAAAATACAAAAGTCAACAGGGCATGATGGCGTGTGGCTGTAATCCCAGCTACTCGGGAGGCTGAGGTGGGAGAATTGCTTCAACCCAGGAGGTGGAGATTGTAGTGAGCCAAGATTGCACCACTGCACTCTAGCCTGCGGGACAGTGAGATTCCGCCTCAAAATTTAAAACAAATTTTAAAAAAAATAAAAACTTGGAAGGTAACTGCTACATGACCCAGCAATTGCACTCCTGAATATTTATCCTAGAGAAATGAAAACTTATGCTCACACAAAAGGCTGAAAACAAATGTTTACAACACGTTTATTCCTAATAGTGGAAAACTGGAGACAATCCAAATGTCTTTCAACGGGTGACTAATTAAACAAATGGTAATACATACAAACTGTGGATACTCTTCAGCAATAAAAAGGAAAGAAATATTGATCGATTCAATGATCTGAATGAATGTCCAGAGAATTACATATAACACTCTCAAAATGACAAAATCATAAACATGGAATAAAGATTAGTGGTAGCCAGAGGTTAGGGTTAGGAGAAGGGGGTGGGAGAGTGGTAGATTTGGTTATGAAAGGGCAACCTAAGGAATCCCCTTGGTGACGGAAATGTTCTGTATTTTGACTGTATCAATGTCAAAATTCTGGTTGTGATATTGTAGCATAGTTTTGCAAGATGTTATCATTGAGGGAAACTGGATAAAGAGTATAGGAGACCTCTCTGTTTTATGTCTTACATGTGAATCTACAATGATCTCAAACAAAAGCTTTAATTTTTAAAAAGAAGGGATACTCTCCAACTCATTTCATTACTTTGATATCAAAACTAGACAGATTTGGGAGGCAGAAGCAGGTAGATCACTTGAGGTCAGGAGTTGGAGACCATCCTGGCTAACACGGTGAAATGTCTTCTCTACTAAAAATACAAAAAATTAGCTCGGTGTGGTGGTGGGCGCCTGTAGTCCCAGCTACTCAGGAGGCTGAGGTGGTAGAATGTCTTGAACCTGAGAGGCGGAGGTTGCAGTGAGCCGAGATCCCAGCACTGCATTCCAGCCCGGGCAACAGAGTAAGACTCTTATCTCAGAAAAAAATAAAAAATTAAAAAAAATTAAAAATTAAAAAAAAGACAGAGGTAGCCTAGAAAAGAAAGTCACTGGCATGTTTAACTCACAAATATATATTAATAAACTAAATCCAGTGGTATATAAAGAAGTTGTTATACCCATGAACTTGAGCATTATTGTTAGAAAATCTATGCAATGTATTTACCATGTTAAAGTAGAAAAACAAATGAAATTTAAAACATACTGGAAATACATTTGATACACTTTAACATCAATTAAAGTTTAAAGAAATCTTAATATGCTAGAAGTAAAAAGAAATGCCTGTAAGGCAAGAATTGAAGGGATGACATCATCTGTAAGTGCAAAAAAAAGAGTCGTTTTGGGATACTGGAGTGAAAAAACCTTGCTCTTTTAATATATAAAGCACAGATATAGTATATAAAGAAAGAGGTAAACTATATTAGTGGCATTAAAATGTCATGAAGGGGGCAATTGGGGTGGAAAGTCTATGAAGGTTCTTTAGGGGGACAATAATGAAAAACTGACAATTACTGATCTAATAAGATAAAGTATATCTGCAAAACCCTATGATAAAGTATATACTCAACAGGGAAATTTTAGAGTCTTCTGTTTAAAATTAGAAACAAGAACAAGATGCCCACTATCACATTTCAGTCTTGAATGAGAAGTCCTAACTAGTAAAATAAGACCAGAAATTAATTTAAAATTTAGAATTAAAAGCTTAAGGATGGGAAGAGAGGAAGTAAATCTTAAATTATTTAATTACTTACAGACATGATGGGCTACACTGAAAGCCCAAAATAATTTACAGGCATATTATTAGAAATAATAGGATGCCTTAGCAAAGTGACTGGATATACGATTAATATAAAAATGCAAAGTTGATTTCATTTTCATGAGCTAGTAACAGTCAACCGGCAAATTACTTTTTTAAAAGGGCATCATCATTCACAATAGCAACAAAAATTACAAAGTACCTAAGAAGATAAAGTAATATAAATGGAAGACCCATATGTATACAATTATAAAACTTTATTGAAAAAAATTTTAACAAATGGAGAGATACCACATGTTCATGAAAAGAAAGACAAGGTATCATATAAATATATTTTGTTCATAAAATAATGTATAGAGTCAACATAACTCCAGTAAAAATTCCACAAGTCTTTTTGTGGGATTAAATATGCCAAATCTCAAATGTATACAGAAGAGCAGAGGTCCAAAATAATCATGACTGTTTTGTAGGAGAAGAATAAAGAAGCCAAGTTACGGATCTGTCTTGCCAAATATCAGGACTTAGTAAGTAGCTATCACTATCAGATACTACTACCTAAAAACCAGAATAACTAAAATTTAAAAGATATACAATATCAAGTATTACTGAGGATTTGCAGAAACTGGACCCCTTGTACATTCCATATATAAGTATAAAATGATACAACCACTTTGGAAGACTATTTGACAGTTTCTACTAATGTTAGACATTAGTGAAACATTTTCTATTTGACTATAAGACTATTTCTATAGGACCGTTTGACAGTTTCTACTATTAAACATTAGTAGAAACATTTCCATAAATGTACATTTAACATTAGTAGAAACTGTCAAATAGTCTTAGATACAGCAATTCCACTCCTAGGTATGTATCAAAGAGAAATGTGTGCATGTGTCCTCTAATAGAAATGTACGTTATCACTCACTGCAGCCTTTTTATCACACCAGTCCCAAACTGAAAACAGCCGAAATGTCTAGCAACAGGAGAACAAATAAACAAATTGTGGAATATTTGTACAATGAACTACGTTACTCAATAAAAGATAATAAGCTACGGCTGCATGTTGCAACAATAAGTGAGTGAAGGCAGACTTAAAAGGGAATATATTGTATGCTCCCATTTATATGAAATTTAAAAACAGAAAATTTTATCTATGATGAAAACTGTCAGGATAGTAGTTATATCTGAGAGAAGGAATATAAACCTGAAAGGGGCTAAAAGAAGCCTTATGAATTAATAGAAATGTTTCATAACTTAACATGAGTGGTGGTTACATGAGTGAAAGCAAATGTTAAAGTCATTAAACTGTACATTTTAGATTACTGCATCTTGTGCAGCATATGAATGTTACTCCTTGATGAAAATATTTTAAAAGCTATAAAATATAATAAAACTACAGAAATAAACAAATTGACCAATGAAACACATTAAAAACTCAGAAGTATTACCATGAATATAGAACTTTGTGTGTGTATATATACATAATATATATACACATATATGAATATGTATTTCTCCCATATATATAAGAGAGAAACAATGATCATGTGAGAAACATTTAAATAAAAGAAGTTAGAAAAAAATGTTAATCATATGGGAGAGAAAAAAATTGAAACACAATATTGGTAAAGAATATTTACCAATATTCAGAAGTGAATATTTTCTGATCTTGGAGTACAGAAATACTGGTAAGACAGAACAGAAAGTTTACAGGGTTCAGGAAAAGTAAATTGTTTAGGAAAAAAAATAAATTAATAAGCATTTAAAAAATGTAAGAAAAGTAAATTCTGACTCCATTGTCACAAAGTAGGCAATGAAGAATGAATTTGGAACTTAGAGGCAATAAATTGATAATTTTTGGAACCCGTGACCAAAAAAATATATGAAGAGATATTCAATCTCATCAGAAATCAGAGAAACAAAAATTGAAACCACAGTGAGATGTCAGGTTGCATCCAGCAGGCTGGCAAAAAATTAATGAGTTTCCTTATACAAAGATTTGAAGAGGACATGGATCAACATGATCCACATGGCTGGTGGGGAGGTAAACTGACACAATCACTTTTGAAAATGGTTTGTCATTGTTTTGTTCGGCTAAACACCTTAACACCCCGCAACCCCAGTTTAACCCAGAAGAAAACCTTTCACATGAACACCAGGTGACATGTATAAGAACATTTATTTGTTTATTTGTTTGTTTGTTTGTTTGTTGAGAGACAGAGTCTCACTCTGTCACCCAGGCTGGAGTGCAGTGGCGAGATCTTGGCTCACTGCATTCTCTGCCTCCCAGGTTCACACCATTCTCCTGCCTCAGCCTCCCGAGTAGCTGGGACCGCAGGTACCCGCTACTAGACCCAGCTAATTTTTTGTATTTTTAGTAGAGACGGGGTTTCACCGTGTTAGCCAGGATGGTCTCAATCTCCTGACCTCGTGATCCACCCGTCTCGGCCTCCCAAAGTGCTGGGATTACAGGTGTGAGCTACCACGCCCGGTCAAGAACATTTATAATAGCCAAATATCTAGTCCGAAAAGCATATTGAGAGGAAAATGAATAATAAATCACAGTATGTTCACACAACAAAATATCATATCATAGTGAAAATGAGCTACAGCTACCTGAAAGAAATAGAAGATGCTCAGTGCAACATTGAGTGAATAAAGGAAGTACTGAGAAGACTACATATAATATAAAACACGTTTTATAAATTTTACAACCAAAACCAAATGCTGTGCTTTAGATATGCATATTTATGCATTTGTTAAATGTGTGCTTTGTTTAAGCAGAGAATCAACAAAATTTTTGATGCTGAAGGGGAGGCAGAGTAATGGGATCGAGAAAAGCTGATTGGTAGCTATGGGTTATTCTTGTTGCAGTTCTTGGGTTGGATAGTGAGTTCACAGCTGTTCATCACATTATTAAAATACATTTTCTGGCTGAGGTGGGAAGGTGACTTGAGCCCAGGAGTTGGAGATCATCCTGGGCACCATCGCAAGACCTCATCTCCAAACAAAAAACAGACTGGGCACGGTGGCTCACGTCTGTAATCCCAGCACTTTGGGAGGCCACAGCCGGCAGATCACTTGAGGTCAGGAGTTCGAGACCAGCCTGGCCAAATGGTGAGACCCCATCTCTACTAAAAACACAAAAATTAGCCAGGCATGATAGCGCACGCCTGTCATCCCAGCTCCTTGGGAGGCTGAGGTAGGAGGATTTCTTGAACCCGGGAGGTGGAGGTTGCAGTGAGCCAAGATTGAGTCACTATGCTCCAGCCTGGGTGGCCAAGTGAGTCCGTCTCCAAAAAAAAAAAAAAAGGAAATATATAGATGTAAATAAAGATACATGTACTTCAATATATATTTATTTAAATAAACAACATAAAAATGGTTTATGGGTAAATTAAAGATGATAATGTGACATGAAGCAGGCTGATGAGTCATCAATATTACACTCCTGATGTCCATTTAGGAAAAATAAATTCTGACGAACACTTTCCTTTGGCTAAGCCAGATTACATCTGTGCATTCCAGTCAGCTTTCAAAGACATTTCTGGTTTTCTGACAAACGTTTTTTAAAAATGAGAATTTTAAGCAATTTTTAAAGAAAAGTCATAATTGTGTGTCCCGGCACCCCCAGTCAGACACATTGAGATAGTGACAAACTTCCTGAGGTGAGGTGTCTTGGTAAGAGATCTGGCGGCGGCTGGTCTTTTCCTGGATGTGCTCACAGCCTTGGTGTGAGGTATTCCTCTTCTCAGCTTTGCCTTTCCAGATTTAGCTCCATCTGTGCACATGGCCATACATTTTTTTTTTTTTTTGTAATTGATACAGTGCCTGCTAAATATCTCATACATCTTGTTGAGAATGTCTTCACCAGTTATGTTGCCAAAAGTTCTTTTTAAGTTAGCATCTTCACAGACAACATCATTATAGATCTGATAACCTGAGATGAATAAAGCAAGCATATTATTCATGCCCTTGCCTCCAGCCATCTGTAATAGAAGGAACCAGGTCACCGCCAGTCTCTCAACCAGCTGTTTAAATATGTCTGTTGAGCACGTAAAGTGCATCATATGAAAGGGTTCTTTAACAATTGTCTTCTTTCAGCTTAGCAGCCATTTGAGACCCAAAACAGATTCAAGATTTCATCCCATGGTCTCATTTTAATGAGAGGAACCTAAGAGAGAATTGCTGTAACTAACCTTATATGAAGTTAGCTGAATACGCTTTTAAAAGTTGTTTATTTCACGGTACTTCTCATTGTATGGTCCTCATGGAGACTCATCTCTCTTCAGTTTACAAGCATTTTATTCAAAATTAACATTACTCATTTTTACATTATGGGTGTTACGTAGCTAATGATATAGACTTTCTCATGTGTCTTAGTCTTTCACCAAAATTTAAAACAGCATTTTAAATAAGCATCAAAGCACACCCTCCACTTTGGCATCAACTGCCACCATGATGACTGATTTTGCAGGCGTGGTTGAGAGGTGCTCCCATCTGACTGTCCGGTGAGCTGTGGCCCCTTTGATGACCTCTGATCCAGTCTGATCTTCGGCATTTCCTCTGGGTTCAAGTGAAGGCTTCCAACTCTCTGTTTTTAGCCATAACTTACTGTCTTCATTTGAAAATAGAATTTTGAATGTTATTTCCCTTTTAAAAGGTAAAGAATGACACCAATTTGTGAAGAAGAAAAAAAAAAGCAAAATTTGCTGGTAAGAGGACATTATGATTTGGACAAAATCAGTGCAATAAGAAATAGATTGAAGTACAGTTGCAAGCTTGTCAACTAAACAGCTTATTATAGTCAAGACAAGAGAGTTGGGCTGATTAAAGTTGGCCAGTGGCTTTCTGGTCTAATTATATGCTTTGAAAGTCACTTGATTATATAGTGAAAAGTGCATTCAACAAAAAAAAAGCAAAAACCAAACTCTACCTGTGCCAGTGTCTGTGAATGTTGATACTGCAGTCCCTGTTCTAGCGTGCCACACAGCAGCCCATACCAGCCAAGTTATCATTCGTCCTCATACCCCTTTGGTTACCAGGAGGGTTAAGAGCACCAGATTTCCTAATAATTCAAAACAGCCAACATTTCCACTCATTCCTCATGAATTATCTAACATGTATAAGTTACCATCTTCTCAATTTACTTGCACATGCATGTTTCAAAATATCTTAATGTCATAAGAATCCAGATCTGCATTTCCCCAAATTGTCAGGTAAAATTAATTTTCCAGGACTATATACCACATCTATCCTGGTACTTTTAGTTACCCTTAGGTGAACTAGTATGAGATGTGCAGGATTAAAGAATCAGACTTAAAGAACTGCATATTCTTTCTAAAAAGTATCATGAAAAAAATGAACACAATGGAGATTGCAAAAGAAAAAATATTTTCAAAAGCTCTGTAAATCCTGAAGTTTAGATTCTAAAACAAGTGTATCTCATCTTATACCATGTATTATTTTTATAAATTTTAAATTTAATTTTGATAAATAAAATCAAATTTTCAATGTACTGAAGAGATCACTCTTTAAAACAATTAAATCCTTTGGTAAATCAAACCAATCACACAACACACTCACTATATTAGTTATCTCTTTTGTATAATGATATTACCATACTTCTAGGTGGCTTAGAACAAAACAATTTATCTCATAGTTTCTGTAGGTCAGGAATCAGGACACTGCTTAGCTGTATCTCCTATTGCAGGCCCCACAAGGCTGCAAGGAAGTTGTCACCAGGGCTGTGGTCTCATCAGAGAGTTGGACAGAAGCTAGATCATATAGCTATGCATCCCTAATATAACATGGCTGAAATACAATTTCTGCTCTCCCCAAATAAATGGCTCTTTCTGTATCTTCCCCAATATAGTTAATGATGACTCAGCTCTTCCAATCACTCAGACTAAAAATGTTAGAGTCATCCTTGACTCTTCCCTTCTTCTTGTACCTTCCATTCAATCTGTCAGAAAACCCTATGACTCCACTTTCAAAATGTGCCCAGCATCTGAGCATTTCTCTCCACCTCCACTGATACTATCTTGATGGAAGCCATCATCACTTCTCAAGGGGATTACTGCAATAGCCTTCTAAGTGATACCTAGACCTTGCCCCTTCTATTAATGTAAGGTCTGAGAGTGATCCTGTTAAACATTAGTCATTTCTGTTCAAAACCTTCTAATAGCTTTTGATCTCACTCAGGTTAAAGCCAAGACTTTCAACATGGCTGACAATGTCCCACATTTTCTATCTTCCAACCCTCGCCTGCTCAGTTACCACTCCCACTTTCTGTCCTCCAATCACCTCCCTTGCTCCCACTGTGGGAGATCACGGGCCTCCCTGCCATGTCTTGACTCAACACAGGCTCACCCCATATGGGACCCTTCCACTGGATGTGCCTCCTTCTGCAGCTTTCTTCCCCAAGACATTCCCATTCTCCCCTCTTCTCCTTCGAGGCTTCTTCCAAGTGTTGCCATCCACCTTCTCAGGAAGGTCTTCCTCCGTCACCTTATTTTAAATTGCACCACCATTATGCCCCAAAGTCCCTGCTGTCTTCCCTGCTTTCCTTCTTTTTAGAGCACATATCACCATTCAATATCCCATAGATATTACTTATTAAAAGTTTTTGTAGGCTGGACACGGTGGCTCATGCCTGTAATCCTAGCACTTTGTAAGTGGAGGCCAAGGCAGGCGGATCACAAGGTTAGGAGTTCAAGACCAGCCTGGCCAACGTGGTGAAACCCCATCTCTACGAAAAATACAAAAATTAGCTGGGTGTGGTGGCGGGCGCCTGTAATCCCAACTACTCAGGAGGCTGAGGCAGGAAAATCGCTTGAACACACAAGGCGGAGGTTGCGTTGAGCTGAGATCGTGCCATTACACTCCAGCCTGGGAGACAAGAGCTAAACTCCATCTCAAAAAGAAAAAAAAGCTTTTGTAAATTATTTGTCTTCCATATAGAACCACATAAGGGAAAAAATTTAATTTTGTTCAGTAATGTTTATTCAACATCTAAAACTACATCTGGCTCATATTAGCTACTCAGTAGATTTTACTGAATGATGAGTAAACAGACAGCCCTACAGAACATAGTAGGATGTTTGCTAAACTAGTCAATAGTTTAACTATTTAAATAAATAGTTTTTAAATTTAAATTTAATTAAAATTTAAATAGAAAGCCAAGTAGAATTCTAACTAGGTAGGAAAATGATAGTATTATATTTATGCTTTAAACAAGGTTGCTGTGGTTGTTTTGTGGAGAATGGTTTGAAGGGGTCAAGGCTTGGAGTGAGTAAACAGGTCTATTTTAGTAGTCCAGATAAGAGATGGTAGTGACTTCACCTAGGACTGTAGCAATATGGATGGTGAGAAGTCGTTAGATTTAGGATGAATGTTTAATGCTGACCAAAGGTACTGATAGTTTAGATATTGGATATAAAGAAAAGAATGAAATCAAAGATGATTCCTCAGTTTATGACAAAAGATTAATGGGGAGAAATCTGTAACATGGGAGGGAAACCAGAAAACTGAGAAGTCTAAAAAAGGAAGTATTTTAAGGAAGGTGAGAATGACCAACTGTATCAGCCACGTCAATGACATGTACAGTAAGTAAAAGAACAGAGATGTGGTCTTGCAGTCTATTAAGATGAAACTAATTGGAGACCTTTGTCAATGATGTTTCAAGGATAGAGTGGTTGGAGTCAACAGTTCTATTGGAGTGGCATGAGACAGGAATATAAAAAGTGAGACAGTAATTCAGTCAAATCTCACAAAAAGTTTTTCTGTAAGATAAGCAGAAAAAAATGGGGTAGTGAGTGAGTAAAACACGAGACCAAAGAAGCTTTGTTTGTTTTTTTGAGGCAGAGTCTCTCTCTGTCACCCAGGCTGGAGTGCAGTGGCGTGATCTTGGCTCACTGCAACCTCTGCCTCCCTGGTTCAAGCAATTCTCCTGCCTCAGACTCCCGAGTAGCTGGAATTACAGGCATGTGCCAATACTCCTGGCTAGTGTTTTTGTATTTTTAGTAGAGACGGGGTTTCACCATGTTGGCCTGGCTGGTATCAAACTCCTGACCTCAGGTGATCCACCCACCTCGGCCTCTCAAAGTGCAGGGATGACAGGCATAAGCCACTGTGCCAGGCACAAAGAAGTATTTTTTAATGGAAGATATGGAAGACATGTCTGTCTGATGGCAGAATCAGGAAAAGAGAAAAAACTTATGATACAGGAGAGAAACTAAAGGAAATTGTAGAGATAAAATTATTGAAGATGGGAGGGTAAACAGGGCCCAAAGTAAAAGAGCAGGTGCTGGCTTTCCATAGAAGCAGAATGCAGCTCCCAGCACAGCGTGTGGGAAAACAAAGCTCTAGGGTGCAGGTGCAGGGTGGGCTGCCGGTACCTTTGGTGGCAAGATGAAGGATTTCTCATCTGAATGCTTCTATTCTGAGAATTGAAGAAGAGGCTTAGAGACTTAAGGAGAAAGGAAAAAAAAGTGTGAAATAGTGACAGGGAGGAGGGATGGTGGGATTTTTCCATCAGCATGGGCCATCCATGTGAATTTATGATGATATATTAAAATTTGACCAGTTGGCCTGGTTTTGTGGTTTTCTTCTGACATATTTAGAGTGCAGGTGCAGGCAACAGAGTAGGGAGATGGTTAGACAAACCCAGAGCTGGAATGTTTCTAAGCAAGTTACAAGAAGGGAGAAAGAGACCAGGGACTAGAGAATCTATGTTGCTAAGTCATGATAGTTAATATGGGTAAGAAGCAAAGTGAGGAGATGAAGGGTGAGAGGGGAGGGGAAGAATCAGTGGGTCAGTGGGCTGGAGGTCTCTGTGCTTGAAAGATGTCTGGGGCAGGGATTCTAGAGGATGTGAGCAGAGTGGTTAAGGGGTAGCAGTCAGAGAGGAGGATGCTTGAAGTCAAGGCAGCTTGCCTTGAGAGACTATTTAAAATAGAGATTCTTGAACCAAACCTTAGAGTATATGATTCTGCAGATCTGGGGTATGGCCTGATGATCTATGTTTCTCATGAGTGACCACAGTGATTGTGATACCATCTGTCCCAAGAAAGGCATTTGGGAATCAATGAGAGGTAAATACGGGAGTGCCCATAAAAGGGTATCATCACGTAGGGCTCAGATGCTGAAAAAGCATTCAGAGAAGAGGTGGGACTTGAGGACAGGGACATATTTGCTGGCCAGCTCATTAATTTCAAGGCAAACCCTTGGGGATGGACTTCTCTGGAAATAAGGATACTGGAGCACATATATCTCTTCAGGAATGGAGAGAAAAAATCAGAACAATGGATAAGAAAAATATATTAAACGATTTGCCCAGATACACTGGATGGAGAGGAAAATTACCACGTAGACACCACTTCAAAAATATTACACAGGAGTGAAAATATCTCAATGGGCATTGGGATTTTGTTCAGGCTGAAATTTTAGTGTCGGTTAAAGATCAATGTTTTCCTCTCTATGAAGTAATTTCCTCCCTCCATATTCAGATGTCATGAAACCTGTGCCATGCCTGTGGCTGTTCTGCCTTACGCTGGGCTTATTATTGGGGGTGAATGCCTATACAGGACATTGAGAAAACAGAATACAGGCAGCTTTTCGCTCTCTGCCGGAGTTGAGGTTGGAAAATAATTTTTTTTTCCTGACTCTAACGATACACTTAAAAAAGAACGGCCAGTTTATCAGAAGGGCCAGGCAATTTGAGAAAATCGTTTGGTGCAGAGTGCTGACTTAATAGTGTCTAAGAGAGGAAAGCAGCACGCCAGCAGGGCTTGAAAGAAATACACAGGTGTTGTCACCGCAGGAATGCATCAACCCTGGAGTTATCAATATTGGCCATTTGGGGCTACTATGAATAGGCATACAAAATTCCAGAAGGATGAGATAACATGAGACACACAAAAGAAAAGTGAATAAGCCATTTGGAGATGGGACTACACTCACAGTTTCTCTAACTGTGGCCAGTGCCCAAACTTTTTCAGTGATAATAGGGGACTGAACAAGGAAGGCAACAGTAAGTGGTGAAGAACTCTTAGTTTCTAAGTTCATTTCAGTCCCTGAAACTTCCTTGCTTTATAACTTGCTTTATAATAGACATTAACTTTATGTCTCATTTTCTTATCAAAAGAAGGTTGATAATCATCATATTCAGCCCATAAGTTTGTATTAAGAATTTAATGAGATAGGCTGGGCGTGGTGGCTCATGCCTGTAATCCCAGCACTTTGGGAGGCAGAGGCAGGTGGATCACGAGGTCAGGAGTTTGAGACTAGCCTGGCCAATATGGTGAAACCCCATCTCTACTAATGATACAAAAATTAGCCAGATGTGAGGGCGCGCGCCTGTAGTCCCAGCTACTTGGGAGGCTGAGGTAGGAGAATCGCTTGAACCCAGAAGGCGGAGGTTGCAGTGAGCCAAGGTCACACCACTGCACTCCAGTCTGATGGCAGAGTGAGACTTTGTCTCAAAAAAAAAAGAAAGAAAAAGAAAAAAAAGAAGAATTTAATGAGGTAATACATAATACGCTCTTAGCCTAGAACCAGACTCATAGTAAATGTTGAACAAATGCTAAGTATTATGAGGTTATTGTTCAGTTTAGTAACACTCTCACAAATTAATCCCAAGCACATCACAGCAAATTTAACATCAGCATGGTACATTAACATGTGAAAAACAAAGAAGTATAAATAAATGGTTTATCTAAGACTTCAAGAAAAGAATGTGTTTGAGCTGGAATTCAGCAAGACCGAGAAGCATAAACAGAATGCCATTTATGAAAGAGAAGGGTTTTTTAAATATATGAAAGGTGAACAAAATATATTCCAGATTTTTTAATCCAGCAAGTATTCTTATTGTTAGCTGTAACTCGACGACTTAGAGTCCACCAAACAATTGTCCATCTTCTCATCTAATTCAACTTAGTAAGCATTTTTCTACTTTTACTATTATTGTGTCAAAAATTAAAGAAAACACCATAATAAAGTGGGTGGGGGGGCTCATGGGTATAAACAAAAGGGTGTGAGAGAATACAGTGGTCAGAAGTATATATAGTGGGTTCTGGGATCATAATGAAATCAGGCAACTTAACCTAAGTTTCTATTTCCTCATCTACAAAATAAGGATAATAAAGTACTTATCTCTGTATAGTTGTTGTAACGTTTAATGGGATGATAAATCAATGCATTTGCTACGGTGGTAGTGATTACTGTTAATAATGATAAATGCACGTTCTCTATCCCTGTTTTCTTCCCAACTCACTGGCTGTTTCTTCTCTGTCTCCTTGGCTGCACATTCTCTTCCTGACTTCTCTATCCACACTCCCTCTCTAAAGGATCTCATATAGGCTCATGGTTTAAAATACTGTCAATATATAGCATTGAGTCCTAAAAGGGCCTGGGCCAGGGTTAGGCAAGTGAGGCACTAGGCTCAAACTTAAAATTTCAGGGGTATCAAAAAATTTAATAATCACTATTATATAATTGATAATATTTCAATGCAATATTTGTAGAAAGACAATGAAAACCCAAAAATGCATCATTAACAAAATACCTGCATTTTAGAAAAGACAGATAGATATTATTGGTTTTTCCTTCTGCCTCAGGCCCCAGTATGGAACTGTGCTCTGTCCTGTCCTTTGAGCTACAGTATTGGGAATCCCACTGTCCACTAGAAAGCTTCCCGAGCATCTTTCAATGACATCTCAAACTCGACATGTTAAAAACAGCTACTGATTCTTCCCCACTACCATGCCCAACATGCACACATACATGCACACACACGTACATGCTGGTACACACACAGATACACACATGCACACAGACACACATGCACACACACGCACACACATGTACACAAGACACACACACGCATGCATGCATGTATACATATGCACACCGGCACACACAGGCACACACAACCACATGCATACACACAGGCACACATACATGCACACACATGTGCACATACATGCACCCACGTACACACATAAACACACATGCACACATAGGCACACACACGCACACACTGGCACATGCACATGCACACACACAACTCCTAGTTTTCAGGTCTTTCGTATCTCAGAGAATGGCTCTACTATTCACACGTGGCCAAAAAATCTAAAATTAAAATCCTTGATTCCACTTTTTCTTCACTTCCCACATCAATCTATCCTATCAATATCAATTCCAAATGTATCTTGAACCAATTTCTCACATCTCCATCACTACAAATTCAACCCAGGCCACCATTCTCAGGCTGCTGCAGTAGCATCCTTACTGGCAGTCCTGTTTCTACTCGTATCCTCTCATATAGAAGCCAGAATGACATTCTTAAAGGGTCATTCCCAGGCATAAGGTACAAATGGCTTCCCACCGTGATTAGAAATAAAACCCACACCCTGCTCCTCCCTACCTTCTGACCTCACCTTGCACCACTCTTCCCCAACTCCCCACAGTATGACAATACTGATCTTTCCCCTGTGCCTTGAATAGGAAAGAATACGGAGCATCCTCCTGCCTCGTGGGATGTGCACTTGCTGAATGCTTGTCCCCACATGCCTTACTGTTCACTCACCACTCACCCAGGTATCTGCTTAAACGCCATCTCCTGGGATTGACCTCCCTTCATCTTTCTTTTTAAATGCCAGCACCTTATCTTCCTTCCAAATTTATTCTCTCATTTTCTTTCACAGCACTTAGCATTAACTCATATGTTATATATTTCCTTATATATCTGGTAATTTTCTGTCTTCCTTGTTAATTGTATGAGAGTAGCGATGTTGTTGTATTTACTGTAACAGCCCCAGAGCATAGAATAATGACTGTCACATACATGAATACCAGAAGTGGATTTTAAATGAGGTGTTTATTGAAGCTATTTGTAACTATATAAAATTGGAAACAACTTAAAAGTTTGGTTAAATCTCAGGCTTTGTCTAAGTGAGACAAATGTTCAAAAAATATGAATTAGAGTGTATAAATGTACATTTTTAAATGATCAAAAGTAGATTAAAAACCAATATTAACAATGGTTGTCTCTGAATAAAGGAAGCAAAGATCATCATTTTCTCTCCTTTACATTTTCATGTCTCTATGTTTTCTTTTTTACTTTTAGATGTTCTTTGGTAAGTAATTTATCATTTTAAGGCTTTAGAATAGAAAAAATGTATCTGATAATGAATATTACTAACGCTGTGAAAGCACAAAGTCATTTTTGGATAACTGAGTAGAACTAGCTAGGTGATTATAAAACACATCTATAATTCGTAGTCACTTGTGGTATGTGTTTTTAATCAATCAAAACAGAAGAATGGATTCAGCTATTGATTGAAGAGAGTGGCAGTGTAAGAAGACAGGACAACTTTTGCTCAGGGTTACCATTTTCATGTTCTGTGAGAAAGAAAAAAGGACAGGGAGTAACTGGAAGCGATGGATCAGAATCGCTTCAGAAGGAGCAATATGTTCTTTCCAAGAGATCCCCATGTAGAGTTTCCAGATATTATACAGGATGATGAGTTAAATTTGAATTGCAAATAAATAACAGAATTCTTTAGTATCAGTATGCTCCCAGATACTGCATGAGATGTACTTAAAATAAAAATTAGTTGTTTATCAAAATTCAAATTTAATAGACATCCTGTATTTTTATTTGCTAAATCTGGCAACCCTATTACCAAGCCAGTTTTGAATGGAAAATCCTGTACCATTAGAAGAGGAGGAGAGGAAGACTAAACCTCCAGAGGCCAGGACTTCCCATTCTCTGAAATCCTTTCTACTGGGACCAGGGGGAGGTATACTGGAGATTTATTTATTTAAAAAAGTGGCCGGACACAGTGACTCATGTCTGTAATCCAGCACTTTGGGAGGCCAAGGCGAGCGAATCACCTGAGGTTGGGAGTTCGAGACCAGCCTGACCAAGATGGAGAAACCCCGTCTCTCCTAAAAATACAAAATTAGCTGGGCATGGTGGCGTATGCCGGTAATCCCAACTACTCGGGAGACTGAGGCAGGAGAATCACTTGAACTCAGGAGGCAGAGGTGTGAGCCGAGACCACACCACTGCACTCTAGCCTGGACGACAGAGCGAGACTCCATCTCAAAAAAAAAAAAAAAGTATGACCACCTACCCTGTGTTGGGCATGTACTGTAGATAATGTGGAGAAGAAGAAGAACATGATCCTGCTCTCAAGGGACTTATACTGTAAGTATGAGACAAGGACTCTGGAACTACACTCTGACTGTAATACAATCAACTTATACATGATGTGCTTGATGCCATTACATGCAGATCAAAATCAGGCAAAATAAATGATGCTGTTTGGCATAATAATATATGTTAGAAAATATAAAGAAATGGAAGTGAACGATAAACATAAAATTCAGGAGGCAGCTACCTCTGGAAAGGCAGAGAAAGGGATTCATTTATGCCAGAAAAGAAAGGGCCTTCCACATTATTAGTAATGTTTTCTCTCTCAAGTTGTGTGATGGGAACAGAATTTTCTGTTAAACTATCATGCTTTATAATTGCAATGTGTATTACGTTGCATGTTATTTACTTTTAGGTATAATTTATAGTAGACTATACAAATGTTAAGTGGATGGCTTGGTGAATTATCACCTATATGCATATCCATATCATCTTCCTTTTGTATCAAATATTTCACAATACAAAAGAAAACTAATTTCGAGTTTATCCATTTTGTTTTTGTTTGTTTGTTTGCTTTTTGTGTTTTTTTGTTGTTGTTGTTGAAACAGAGTCTTGCTCTGTCGCCCAGGCTGGAGTGCAGTGGTGCAGTCTTGGCTCACTGCAACCTCTGCCTCCTGGGTTCAAGCGATTCTTCTGCCTCAGCCTCCTGAGTAGCTGGGACTACAAGTGCATGCCACCACGCCCGGTTAATTTTTGTATTTTTAGTAGAGATGGAGTTTCACCATGTTGGCCAGGCTGGTCTTGAACTCCTGACCTCATGATCTGCCCACCTCGGCCTTGCAAAGTGCTGGGATTACAGGTGTGAGACACCACACACGGTCTTGAATTTTTTTTAACCAAGGTTGTGGTTAAAAATGGTCAATCCGTTAGCATATCATCCTTTGATCAAAGACAGTGGCTGCTCCAAAAGGAAATCCAATATTTCTGTTAAAATGCCAATGTCGTTTAAGGGTTAAAAACTTAAGAGTGACTTTCTCAGAAAGGAAACCTTTTTCATCCTAAAATTTAAAAGTTGCTTACAAAATACATCATTTAAAGAATGATCTTTCTCCAAGATGGATGTGCCATGTGTTGCGGGAAGGCTCCACAGCAGCCCACACGAGGAGGAGCACTCGAGTCGCAGAAGCCAATGGCTTTTGCAGGGACTATTGAATTTCCATTTCCTCCCACATGTTTCGTACACCCTCTGTGGATGGGCAGACAGGCTTTCTAAATCTCACATCATTCTTAATCAAACACATAGCCATTTAAAAAAAAATACCTACCCATTTCGAGGATACTAAATCCAGCATAAACCTAATTTTTGATATTTTAATGTTTCCTGAGGAAAAGTTAACTAAACTTAACCCCAAATCTTCCATGTATATTGAACTTAGATGGCATAATTATCATAATTGTGCTAGTTCACCTGAAAAATAGGCCGTAACTTGAGCACTCTGACAGCCAACAAGACTCGAAGACAGTCATGGGCTGAGCGATGTGGAGGTGTTGGCAGCCACTGGAGGTTATGCAATGTACAGAATCAGTAGGAAGAAAGTGTAAGTTACTCATGTTTCCAGCGAAATGGTTGTCACCATATGTCAATTGATTCTACATACACAGAAGCCCATCCAACTTTGGAAATTTTTATCATGGAGAAAAAAAGATGTTTTTGTCCGAATGCAGAAGAATGAAACGTTTCTGCTTTATCCTACCACATTGAAACAGGGGCAGACCACCAGGGGGCTTTAAAATCATGTGCTACTCATACCTTTAATTTAGAAAATTTTCATGTACGTCTTTTCCTATGAAATGAAGCAGCTTAAATATTTAAGCTGTAATTTCTAAATATCATGAGTTCAAGCTCATGTTTCTTTGTATCCTAGAAAACCACTTTTAACATTCTGTGTGCTCAATAGCAGAGATATGGAATCAATCCAAGTGGTCATCAATGGATGATTGGACAAAGAAAATGTGGTATATTTGCACAATGGACTACTATTCAGTCATAAAAAAGAACAAAATTATGTGCAGCAACATGGATGGAAATGTAGGCCATCATCTTGAGTGAAACCAGCCAGACACTGAAAGTCAAATATTGCATGTTCTCACTCATAAGTGAGTGCCACAAAATGTGTATACCTTCACTTAGAGCTTGGGATGATAGACAATGGAGACTTGGAAGGGTGAGGAGGTGGGAGGGGAGTAGATGATAAGAAATTACTTAATGGGTACATTGTACGTTATTTGGGTGATGGATACACTAAAAGTCCTGACTTGAGCACTACATAATCTATGTATGGATCAAATTGCACCTGTACATCATAAATTTACAACAACAACAACAAAAAAAACGGGGGCTTAGTAAATATCTTGTTAATCCATCAAGACTGCACTTGTAAATGCTGTCTGCTGAGGGATAAAACTTTGGTCCTATATTTTCTCAAAGAAAAAACACAGGGCAAGGTATTAGGGCACAAGAAAGGAAGCTGACTTGTACTGTCAGAAACAGGCGCCGCGGCAGGCATTTTTCTACTCCTTGCAATTAATTCACACAAGCACAATATGAGATCGGCATTATTCCATTTGCTATCCTTCTTATGACTCTTGTTTTAGCTGGTAAATACATAGATGTTCAGGCAGCTTGTTAATTATTCCAGGCCACATAACCACTAAATTGACAGGATGCAAACCATGAATTTCTGGCTCCAAATCTCAAGCCTCTGTTTGGTTTGTTTTGTTTTTTCCCACTAAAATGCTTCCTATTTACTATCTGTTTATATCAAAGAGCCTGCATCATATCAAAGAGCCTGCATCAGAAGACTAACCTAAAATTATTTTCTTCTCTGGTTTCACCCAGATAGGTTAAGATTGAGAGATGGTGCGGTTTTATTGCTAGGTTTTAGGATTTCTATATTACGATAAGGTCCTTCATGTTCAACTGTGAAAAGGGACTTCACACAGATCCAACCATCCAGGGCTCAGAGACTTAATTATGAGGCCTGCTCTGTCTGGGATGGATGTCTCAGGAAGAGAGTGCCCAGGTTTTAGATGAGGTTCCGATCCTGGTTGATGGATTTTGCCAAGGTAATGAAGACAGCTATTAAGATAGAGGACTGATTTTATCTGTCTCTTTGCCAGGGGTGAAGATGATTGTTGATCATTAAAACATGAGGCAAAGCAGGGAAAAGACATTAACCCAGGATCACAAAATCTCATCCATAAGAGTTGATCTGCTTAGTGATGCATCTGGCTTACATGCAGTCTTCAGAGATGTCAGAAAGTGCCTGGAAGTAGGGACTGGTCCAAGGAATTTGCTCAGAGAGTAAGTTACATGCGATTAGACCCAAATGGCATGACTGAGTCAGACTTAGGCAGGTCAGAAAAAGTCTTCCTACTTCAAAAGATGAGGACTGCTAAGAAGCCCTATGCCCATCTTTTCCCCTCCTGATGTATGAAATTAGTTGCATTACATCTTCATTTGTTTGTGTTGGAGTCTATCTTTTCCCATTAGGTCTGTTCGAAAACATAATTATCTTGTGAGAGACAGTACGCTAAGTTCCTCACAACGAGAGGAGGATGAGTTTGCCAGATCTTTTCCCCAACTGAAGGGACAGTCCTCAGATCGTAAAAGTGAAGAAAATGACAGGGGTTAGTGCCTGCTGGTAAACAACTGATTTCCCTGACTTTCCCATTTTATTTAGGGTAGCACCGAATAACAGGTTCTTGGTGGTGGTGGTGGTTGTTGCGATCAAGTTAGCAGCCTAACAGAGCACGCCCCATTGTAATGGAGCATAGCCCTGCATATTGGAGGACACTGGGACCTTGGAATAGGGCTGGGAAGAAGCGTTTCTAGACAAACAGGCTTTTCAACAGAGTCCCTATCACCCTGGGAGCCAGCTCTAGTGAACTCCAAAAGTATCCCTGCTGCCATGTGGTACGTCTGCATCCAGGTACCAATAGTGAAGAGAAATGGTGGTTACACCAGACTCCTCTCTCCTGTGCCCTCACGGCTGCTTCTCTGCTCCAGAGAATAACATGTTCTATTACCTCACTTGGAAAAATCTAAAGATCGTGAAGGTCACCACAAATTAAATTAACCTTGGATACACTCTCCAAAAATTGCATTTTTTTCAACTGCAGGATCACGGAATTTTAGAGCAGAAAAGAACCTCAGAGATTACCTGGTCCAGCTGTTCTCATTTCACAAATGAGGTAACCAGCAAAATATTTTAGACCTGTACCAGTCTTCTGACCTTTCAACAGAAATACACACATAAAATTTGTATGTCCTGTTTTAAACTTCTTAGAGAAAAAACAGACAGGGAAGATAAAAGTCCTACATATCCTTACAGAAAAAAAATAAGTATAAAAAATCATTGTGTCTCAACCAATATTCTATTTTGCATAGAGAAAATCATAACAAAAAGGACTATTAATGCTAAATACTTGTTTTTCCTAGGCATTTTAGAGCACACTGACACACAGGTCACATGAGTCTCAGCCTTCCGATGGGTTATTCGGATTTGATTCAGGGTCTGAATCAAGCTGATTCAAGGTGTAACATGACTTTGCATTTTGCTTAAGAAACCAAGTGCCTCAGTGATAGCAATGGAAGGATTTGTTATGCTATCTTATTCTGATTTCCAATCATTGATTCAAGCAAAATAACTACTGTCTTCTCTCTCTTCCCCCCTACTCTGGATATATATAAATCTCTCTGTCCACGGATATATATAAACCTATAGCACAGAGACGTGGAGATTTCTGGGTTCACATGGTAGCAAATAAGAAATGCATAAGAGGTTTGCTCACAACTTCCTATTCAAATACCAAGAATATCAAGCAAAGTATGATTCTAATTATACCATAAAATATAACTCTTTTTCTGTGTATATATATAGCCATCAATCCTGTAATCTTATATTAGTCATACCAGAACAGGTTACATAGGTTATACGTGATAACAAATAAATTCAAAACTCAGCAATTGAACACAATAAAGATTTATCACTCACCAAATTAATATCCAGATTGTGCAGCCTTCTTTCATCTTGTAACTGCACCAGCTTGGACACATGGCCTCCAAGATTTCAGTGGCAGAGGAAGAAAGCACTGAAAGGGGCACATGGCTTTAAACTGCCTTGGTCCATAAATGACCCATGTCATTTTCATACACTGATCATTAGCTAGGGTTAGTCATACAGGATGGACTCAAGTGCAAGAAGATTTGGAAATGAAGGGGAGGACATAGAAATATGGTGAGCATTACTATCTCTGCCACCAACCTTTTAACCACAAACCTGGAGGATCAGAGACTAAGAATCACTCCTACTAACAATCCCTAAGCCTGTGTTCACCAGCCCCACTAACCAACAA
The DNA here is from genome assembly GCF_043159975.1 of Macaca nemestrina. Classification (NCBI taxonomy): domain Eukaryota; kingdom Metazoa; phylum Chordata; class Mammalia; order Primates; family Cercopithecidae; genus Macaca; species Macaca nemestrina. Next base: position 6,438,568 of record NC_092125.1, on the reverse strand, counting down.
AACATATTGCTTTTCTGTGATTCATCTTGCTATCGTGTAACTTATGAATGAAATTTTAAAGTAAATTATCACAACATATCCTACATTTTAAAAGTGGGGGTTGAATGCTGTGGCTCATGTCTATAATCCCAGCACTTTGGGAGGCCGAGGCAGGTGGATCACCTGAGGTCAGGAGTTCAAGACCAGACTGGCCAGCATGGCGAAACCCCATCTGTACTTAAAATACAAAAATTAGCTGGGTGTGGTAGTGGGCACCTATAATCCCAGCTACTCAGGAGGTTGAGGCAGGAGAATCACTTGAACCCGGGAGGCGGAGGTTGCAGTGAGCCAAGATCATGCCACTGCACTCCAGCCTGGGCAACAAGAGCAAAACTCCATCTCAAAGCAACAACAACAACAACAACAACATAAAAGTGGGGAAAGGGAATAGAAAAAAATAATAAAACTAGTTAAAAATTTTGAATATATACGTGGCCAAGCAAGAGATAAAGTATAAATAAATGTTATATCCCTATTTCTGCAGCTGTCTCCCAGGCTGTAATTGGTTTAATGCTTTTCTTCCCCTATTTTCTATTCTAAGTTCCCATTGCCCTCAGCCAACAGCAAAGAAGGTTAGGGTTTTATATCTGGTAGGGAGAACTAACACTTTATTTCCAGAATTTCTGAGCCCCTTGATGGTCCTTCCTGGGTTTTGTTAGACATCAATTAACTTTTCCTCCGTACTTAGCAACACTAAGAATCGCCCAGAGGATCACCTTTTCTCCTGTCATGTTCTGCTTGCTACCATTGTGTAGGGGCAACCCTATTTCTCCTTGATAATCACAATGAATTAGTGCAATTAACATGGCAACCTCATATATTCTATATTCCTGGTGCATCATAGGAGCCCTATATGGACAGGTAGCAGTTTTCAACATTGAATTTAATGGAATGTTTGTGATAATACACGGTGACAACATTTATCCCTTAGAAACTAAGATCTCTAAACCAGCAAACTGCCAAGGTGCTCAGGAAAAGGAAGTAAAAGTTTTTCAAGAATAGTATGAAGTGCCTTTTGGAGGCCGAGGCAGGTGGATCACGAGGTCAGGAGTTTGAGACCAGCCTGGCCAACATGGTGAAACCCTGTCTCTACTGAAAACATAAAAATTAGTTGGGTGTGGTGGTATACGCCTGTAATCCCAGCTACTCGGGAGGCTGAGGCAAGAGAATTGCTTGAACCTGGGAGGCAGAGGTTGCAGCGAGCTGAGATCATGCCACTGTACTCCATCCTGAGCAACAAAGCAAGACCGTCTCAGAAAAAAAAAAAAAAAAAAAAAAAAAAAAAAGAATAGTATGAAGTACCACTGTAATGTTTATCCCTTGGCTGCACAACCCTTGTATTCTGGCTACAGAAAAAATCAGACACTGTATTGGCCACTAAAACTGAACATACTAGATCTTGGAGGATAGTTCCGCAACTCTAAAAAGAATCTCTTGTTCAGCATTTACTGAAATTTCAAAAAGTCATTATAATTTTACTAAGGACAGTTGTTTATATGGAAAATGTGCCTGGTAAGATCCATGAAATCTGCATGCATCAGCCCGGTGCATTATTTTTTTCTCTGCAAAATTAGTTCCATGGAGAAAAAGTTAGGAGCTCTGCTTGGTATGTAGAGATCTGGAAAGAACATTCATATGGTTTGCATGTTTGTCCCTTCCAAATCTCATGCTGAAATATAATTCTCAGTGTTGAAAGTGGGACCTGCTGGGAGGTAATTGGATCTTGGAGGCAGATCCTTCATGAATGGTTTAGCAGCATCCCCTTGGTGATAGTGAGTTCTTGCACTAGTTCACATGAGAAAGATCTTGTTGTCTGAAAGTGAGTGGCACCTCCCCCCACTCTCTCTTGCTCCCACTCTCACCATGTGACATGCTGGCTCCTTGAGGAGGCCTCACCAGAAGCAGATGGCAGCACCATGCTTCCTGTACAGCCTGCAGAACCATGAGCCAATTAAACCTCTTTTCTATATGAATTACCCAGCCTCGAGTATTTCTTCATAGCAATGCAAAAACAGCCTAATACAAACATCACTCTCATCTTTAAAAACACACACACACAAAGTCTGACAAACAGTAACTTTATGACAATCTATAAGGAATCTGAGGTTGCAAGGCAACCAAACAGTATGAACTATTAAAAAAAAAAAAAAAGACATGTGCTTCAAGGGAGAGATGAAAAATACACATTTGCTTACTTGAGGAAGACACAACTGAAGATTGGTGAGAATAATTTGGATAGAATTGTTAACAAAACTAAAAATAATGACAGATACCAAATCACAGATCTAAGAAGCTCAGAGCATACAAAAAGATTATATATATGTTTAAAACCACTCTATATTCAAAGTGCTAAAAAAAAATAAGAGAGAAAATCTTCAAGGCAACCAAAGAAAAAACACGTTATCTAAAGAAAAACAAAGAGAAGAATTACAAGGGACCTTGTCAGAAACCATGAAACCCACAAGACGACGGATCAACATCTTTACAGCACTTAAAGAAAAGGAAAAAACCTCCCAACTCAGAACTCTTTCTTAAATTTTATTTTCCTATTATGGGGAAGGGGGAGGGATAGCATTAGGAGATATACCTAATGTAAACGACGAGTTAATGGGTGCAGCACGCCAACATGGCACATGTATACATATGTAACAAACCTGCACGTTGTGCACATGTACCCTAGAACTTAAAGTATAATAAAAAATATATTTTTAATTCATATATAATAATCGTGCATATTTATGGGGTACATGGTGATGTCTGGATATATACAATGTGTAGTGACCAGATACATGTAATTACCATATCCATCATCTCAAACATTCATTATTTCTTTTTGTTGGGAATATTCAATATCCTCTGTCTAGCCATTTGAAGCTATGTATTATTAACTATAGTCATCCTACAATGGTATAAAATACTGGAATTTGAAAGCCACAATTCTATATGCAGGAACCTATATATTTCAAAACTAAAGGAGAAATAAAGATTTTTCTCAGACAAAACCTGAGAAAATTCACTGCCATCAAATCTGCACTATAAAAAAGTTTTTAAAAGGTTCTAAAGCAGATGATACCAAGAAAAAAAATTTTGGATTCACACAAAGAAGTCGTGTCAGAAATGAGGTAAATTAAGATTCAAATAAATTTTATTTTCCATATTTTTATTTCTCCAAAAATAACATTTAAAGCAATAATAGTAGCAATGTGCTGTGTTTTTATAAAATACAAAAAAGCAAAATATATGAAAAAACACATGGATGGGAGAGAGAAATTGGGAATACACTATTATAAGGTCCTTAACTACGCATGAAGCAGCACAACAATATTTGAAGACAGATGCTGATAAAGGTGTAGATTATAAAGCCTATAGCAAACACTGAAAAATCTTTAAAGAGAAATATAAATAATACTTTATTTTATTTTAAATGCAATCATAACGTATCATAAAGAATGTTCCCTTAACCCCAAAAAGGCCAAAAAGAAAAAAATATATTTTTATAAAAACATAGCAAGATGGTATATCTAATGACAAAATAATTATACTAAATATAAATAGTCTAAAAACACCAATCAAAAGATTATTATGTTGGATGTTTTTATAGAAAGCATGACTTAACCGTATGCTGTCTATAAGAAACTCACTTAAACTATAAAGATATAAATTGGCTAAAGTAAAAAGATAGAAAAAGACATGCCATGCAAATTCTAATCAAATAAAGCTGAAATATAAGAAAAAAATAGACTTCAGGGGAAGGAATATTATTAGAGGTAAAGAATGACATTACATAATAATGGAGTTGTTTCCCTAAGAACATTTATTAATTCGAAATATATATGCACCTAACAACAGAGTATCAAAATACATAAAGCAAAAACTGACATAACTGAAAGTAGAAATACAGAAATCCACATTTATAGTTGGAGAGTTCATACACCAATAGGCAAATATCCAGAAGCTGTTTTTACCTAGTAAGGCTGTAAGTACACCTTCACTACCTAGACTCAGAGTTCTGTTTACCCTCTACTGAGACTTGATTTGGTACTTAGGGATCTTAACATTTTATTACATCAGTGGTATCATAAAACCTGGAAAATAAAAAGTAGCAGGAACCTAAAATACCCTAGTAAATCACATGCCAAAAGGTATGAGATAATTTTCTAAAAATTTAGGAGCTTACATGTCCAGTAAAATCGTAGTATTTAAGTGGTCAAGTACATGTTAGGATTTCAGCAACACACTGAACTGGACAGTAGTGGCTAAGTGTGTGAGCACCAAAGTCAGAATACATGGGTTTAAGTCTTGGCCCCACTCCTACTACTGCGTGTCTTTGAGCAAGTTCTTCACCTCTCTGTGCCTCAGCTTCCTCCCTGTAAAATGGTACTTGTAATGGTAAGTTTAATGACATCTACCTTGTGTTTTCTTTACATGTGTTTTATAATCAAACTCCAATATAATCTAAGATATTACTTCCTTGAAGAAAGAGTGAGGTACCTTAACTTTTATGGAACCAAATTATAAAAAGTTGGAATTTTGTACTTGACAAATATACATCACCAAAAGCATCTCATTATTTGAAAAGAATAGGAGTGAGACTAAACTTTTTAAAAAGACTGCAACAACTAAACTCTTAGAACAGCAGTTTTTGAAGCGTGGTCCACAAGCAGCTGGTGATCCCCACAATTCTTCAGGAGGCTTGTGAGGTTGAAACTATTTTATAATAAGAGAAAAAACACTATTTACCTTTTCCACTGGACTGGCCTTTGTATTGATAGTGCAACAGCGATGGTGGGTAAAACTGCTGGTATGTTTGCATGAATCAAGACCATAGCACCAAACTGAATTGGCAGTCATTGTATTCTTCACTCCTATGCACGAAAAGAAAAAGAAAGTTGTTTCCCTCACAAATATCCACAAAGAAGCAATAAAAAGTGTTCATTTGATTTGTTCATGAGTACCTCTTTCTAATATTCAGTGTGACGAATGAAAACAACCCATAAAGTACAGCTATGTACTGAAGTTCCACAGTTGTCTCAACAAAAAGCACCATAGCAATTGCTGGAGCTGTGAGCTGATCTAGTCACTTTTCTCCTTGAATACTATTTTGATTTGAAAGAACAGCTGACAGACAACACAAGAACCATGGTTTTCCAGACTTGGATATTTGACAGACATTTTCTTGAAAATAAGCAAAGTGAGACAGGGACTTCGAGGAAAACAACTGACAGTATTTGTTGCCAGTGATAAAATTAAAGTTCTTGACTAAAAATTAGAATTTTGTAAAACTTGTTTCCATCATCATGAGCATGACAGTTTCCAAATACTTGAAAAGAAAAAAAAAAAGCCTTTTTTGAGACTAGTGAGATATAACACATATTTGGAAGATCTGCATAGCTGAGTGAGCTACTGTTTCCCAATCTACCAATACATGATGTTACAAAATAATGCATGGGTGAAAGATCCACGCAAATTTCAGCTACAATAGTAAAATTTCAGTAACAGCATAAAAGGTTCATTAGTATGGTTTCAGATTCCACATTGCAACTAACCTTTAAGAAATTACCACTTCTCAAGTTTCTATATGGTATCAAAGAAGAATATTCACAAAAATGAAAAAGCTACTAAAATAATCCTTCCTTTTCCTACTGCACAGCTTCACAACTTAAATGAAACTAGCATATTGCAATAGATTAAATGCAGAGGCAGATATGAGAATTTGGCTGACTTCTATTAACCCAGACATTAAAGAAGTTTCCAAAATGTAAGACAATACCAATTCTTACTAATTTTTTCTTTTTGCAAAATGGTTACTTATTAAAACTTTTAATTTTGTTTAACATGGAGTATGTTTATTATTGCTATTTTTAAAATAATAAATACTTTTTAAACTTTTTCGTTTTAATTTCAAATATGGTAAATTCTAAATGTATATGCGCCTAACAGCAGAGTATTTGAAAAATCTGTGAAAATAATACTCAAATTTGGTAACTATTCAAAATTAAACACTGACTGATGAAACACATATAAACAAAGGCTCTTTGAGTTCTTGATAATTTTTAAAAGCATAAAGGGTTCTTAAGTCCAAAATATTTCTCCATCACTGTCTTAGACGGTTAGGTTATAGAAGGAAAAGCTATTTGAAATAAACAATCAGGGACACTTTTTGAAAGAGTACACAAATTTTTTATTTTCTTCTCCCTTTTTATTTTGCCACCGAAACAGTTGGGCAGAAAAATAAAGGTCTGATTGGAACCCAGGGACTAAATTGTAGTGATCAGAACCATTTGTTCAGATCAAACAATGACAGTAACAACAATGACATTTGACAGACACTTGTTTTCAGTCTTCCCTGCAGCTAAGAGTGGCCATATGACACAGGTCTCATCAAAGAGGACATAACTGGAAATTGGCCAAGAGGTTTCTGAGAAATATTTTCTTTTAATAAGAAAGACAAGCCTGCAAGAAGAGTCTGCTAGTGAAGGCTCTGCCTTCCATGTGCTGTCAGGGTTTGATGTCAGCAACTGTGCTTTCTCTCCTATAACCATCAAGGAGCAAGTATGAGGAAGACCCAACACACTGGGATCTTAGAGCACAGTGTTTGAAGAAATGTCAGTCAGTCCTCAATGATGACCTTGAGCTTCTGAACCACCCTTGGAACCACCAACTCTAGCCATCTTGTTATGTTACAGATTCAAATATCTTTGTTAGTTGAGGCACTGTTATTGGTCATTCTCTAATATGTCACAGATATAGACCTCTATGTTACCGAGATGAAAGACAGCACTTAGAAGGTACCAGCTTTCCCTGTGAAAGGTTAAAGTGAGATATATAGATTTGTTAAAAGAACTGAAAGGTAGTACTAAGAAGGTAATACCTTTTTCTTTGAAAAATTAGAATCAGATATATGTGAAGGGGTAGAGCAAGATGGCAGAATAGATCAACTTCAGTGACTGTCCCCTTGCAGAAACATCAATTTGAACAAGTATCCACAAGGGAAAATAGATCCATAAGAGCTAAGGAAACCAGATGAAAGATCACAGTTCCTGGTTGCAGCAAAATAATAATTTAAAAATACACATTAAGGAGAATAGAAAGGACAGTTTCACATTACCTGCATCACTCTTCCCCAACCCTGGTCAGCACAGTGTGGAAAGAAACACTGTCCACTTGGGGGAAAAAAGAGGAAAGTGAGCACAGAACTTTGTCTTGGACCCCAACACTGGGCCCATGACAGTAAAACTCAGCACCAGGAAGACACCGATAGCCACACACTCCAGGCCAGTACCCACAGACTAAGCCTGCAGACCTTCCCTGGTGCCAATCAGGACCATGCAGCCCCAGGCTTCAGGCTTGCATAACAGACTTGATTCCAGGCCCATACCACCACTGGGCCTACTTCAGCAGTCCCAGGCTTTGGGAGGTCTCAGCAGCCCTGGGCTTCAGGTGCACAGTGGGCCTGAGGTGGACCTTAGGCTTCTAGTGTGCCCCAGCACTACATTGGCCTCCGGGAAACCTGGGCTTTGGTCCCACCCCAGTGCTGCCCACCACAGTGGCCCTGAGCTTCTGGGATAACCCAGTGCCACATTTACCACAGCAGCCCAAGTCCTGTGGATCACACAATACAGTCTGCCCAGAATCTCGGAACAGGCTGACTGTTGCATTTTCTGAGACAAAGTCAGTCTGTGACTGGAATTAGTACCTACTTCTTCAAATCTGCAGACAATAACACATGACCGCAGGGATCAAGAACAATCAGGGACACATGATATCACCAAAGGGATGAAATAAAGTGCCAGTGACTGACCTTAAAGAAATGAGGATGTACAAAATGCCTGATTAAAAATTAAAAATAACTAACAAAGCTCAGCAAACATCAAGAAAATGTAGAGACACAGTTCAACAAAATAAGGAAACCTGTGTGATCAGAATAAGAAATTTAATAGAAAGATTGAAATAATAGTAATTTAAAAATCAAACAGAAATCCTGGAAGTAAAAAATACACTTATCAAAATGAAATGGACACCATCAACAGCATAATCAATCAAGCAAAATAAAGAATGTGTGAACTCAAAGACAGGTTATTTGAAAATACACATTCAAAGGAAAAAAGATAAAAAAGAATGAAAAGGAATGAATAAATATATAGTATATATGGAACAGGATCAAAAGAGCAATTCTGAGTCATAGAAGTTAAAGAAGGAGAAGAAAAAGATAAAGGTGCTGAAAGTTTAATTAAACAGTAGGCCAGATGCAGTGGCTCATGCCTGTAATCCCAGCACTTTGGGAGGCCGAGGTGGGTGGATCACCTGACGTCAGGAGTTTGAGATCTGTCAGGCCAACATGGCAAAATCCCATCTCTATTAAAAATACAAAAATTAGCCTTGTGTGGTGGCTCCCAGCTAATCGGGAGGATGAGGCAGGAGAATTGCTTGAACCTGGAAGGCAGAGGTTGCAGTGAGTCGAGATTACAACACTGCACTCCAGCCTGGGTGACACAGCAAGACTCCATGTCAAAAGGAAAAAAAGAGAGAGAGAGAAAGAGAGGAAGGAAGGAAGGAAGGAAGGAAGGAAGGAAGGAAGGAAGGAAGGAAGGAAGGAAGGAAGGGAGGGAGGGAGGGAGGGAGGGAGGGAGGGAGGGAGGGAGGAAGGTGAGAGGAGGAACGCATTACAAAAAATAATGTAAAAATAAAGGAGACATTATACTACATTACAAAAAATAAAGGATACAAAAGACAAAGGATCAAAAGAGACAACTGTGAACAATTACGTACAAATCGAATAACATAGAAGAAATGGATAAATTCCTTGACAACCTACCAAGACTGTATTATAAATTTTATACATATATAAGTTCCTTATAAATTTTGTATTATATTATTATACTGTATTATAAATGTATTATGTAGAAACAGACAATATTAACACATTAATAATGAGTAAGGAGATTGACTCACAGAAATAGGAAAAACAATCCTAAAATCAGTGTGGAACCACAAAAGATCCCAAATAGTCAAAGCAATCTTGAGCAAAAAGGACAAAGCTGGAGGCATCACACTACCTGACTTCAAAATACACCGCAAACCTAGAGTAACCAAAGCAGTATAATACTGGTTTAAAAATAGATATATAGACCAATGAAACAGAATACAGAGCCCAAAAATATATCCTTGCACTGATGGTCAATTGATTTTCTACAAAGGTGCCAAGAACACAATGGGAAAAGAACAGTCTCTTCAATAAATGGTGTTGGAACAACTAAATATCTATATACAGAAGAATGAAATTAGACTCTTATCTCACAACATATACAAATATCAACTCAAATGGATTAAAGACTTCAATGTAAGATCTGAACTAAGAAACTACTAGAAGAAAACATAGGAGAATAGCTCCATGATATTGGTCTGGGCAGTGATTTTTTTGAATATAACCCCAAAAGACTGGGCAACAAAAGCAAAAATAGATAAATGAGATAACATAAAACTAAAAGGCTTCTACACAGTAAAGGAATTAATCAACAGATTGAAGAAACAACCTACGGAATGGGAGAAAATATTTTCAGAGCATACACCTGATGAAGGGTTAGTGTCCAAAATTTATAAGGAACTCAAACAACTTAATAGCAATAAAACAAATAACCCAATTAAAAATTGGGCAAATAACCTGAATACACATTTCTCAAAATAAGACATACAAATATCCAATGGGTTTATGGAAAAAATGCTCAAATCACTAATCATCTTTATCAAAAAGACAAAAGATAACAAGTATTGGAGAGGATGTAGAGAAAAGGGAACCCTCACACATATTGGTAGGAATGTAAATTAATGCAGCCATTATGGAAAACTGTGTAGAGCTTCCTCAAAAAATCAAAAATAGAACTACCATATCTAGCAATCCCACTATTAGATATAGTAAATATATCCAAAGAAAATGAAATTAGTGTGCCTATTTCTCTACTACTATGTTTATTGAAGCATTATTCATAGTAGCCAAGAAATGTTGTCCACCTAAGTGTCCATCAAAGGATGACTGGATAGAGAAAACATGGTATATATACACATATTTTTTCCTTGTTTATTCTTTATTTCCTTCTTCTTTTTTTTTTTCCTTATTTATTCAGCCATAAAAAGAAGGAAATCCTGTCATCTGCAACAACATGAATGAACCTGGAGGATGTTACGTCAAGAGAAATAAGCCAGGCACAGAAAGACAAATACCACGTGGTCTCACTCATGTGGAATCTAAAAAAGCTGATCTCCTAGAAGCAGAGAATAGAATAGTGGTTACTATTACCAAAGTCTGAAGAAGTTGGCAGAGAAGCAGGGGGAATTGACCCAAGGATACAACATTTCAGTTAGATAGGAGGAGTAATCTCAAGATATCTATTGTACCACATGATGACTACAGTTAACAATATATTGTATTTTTGAAAAATGCTTGGAGAGTGAATATGAAGTGTTCTCACCACAGAAATGGTAACCTATGTGAGGTAATGCATATGTTGATTAGCTAAATTTAGTCATTCCGTAAGTATATATAATTCAAACTATCATGTTGTATACAATAAATATATAATAATTGTATTCATCAATTTAAATAATAATACAATTTAAAACAAAAAATAAATTAAATAGAATAAAAATAAAAGTGGATGTAGTAACTTTTTGTCCATTTTGTTAGAGATGAAGACTGGAGAAAAGCCACATGAAAGGACTTGATACCAAGTATTACAGATCTTGAAGAGCCACTGCAGGGCCTATACATGCACTGGAAAAGTTTTTAATCCCCAGGGAAAAAAGTTCAAGATAAGTCATTTTCTCTCAAATCTGCCATAGAATCATGAGTAAATGATGTTGGTATTTTGATTGGCTTCCCACTCTGCTTCAATACTGTCTTCCCACCTTTTCTTGATTATGACAATTTTGTGAGAGCCAACCATGTAAGTTTGCTGATAATGAAAATGACCAACTGGCAGCTCTTATGTGTCTCTTGACAAAGGTGTTTGCTGAGCCCTGGTCTCATGAGTGAGAGACAGAATTGAGGAGAACCCTGGTCTTGGGTATCATTGAAATTCACAAAATTACAACAAGCATCACAGCCTCCCACATTACCCACATTACCTGTGTGGGTAAATGGTACAAGGCGTTATTTCTCAGATTATCTATTAGTCCAACTTCAGTGAGATTTTGGCAGGACAAGATCAAATGAAATTAAAGAAATACAGTTTTTTGATAAAAATAATTACAGTAAAACTAAGACTTTTAGCTCAATTTTCTTCTCTGTGTGAAGAAGAACACACACATGTAGGCACTCGAGGAAACAGGAGAAACGAGAAATTCAGAACATTTCTTTCTCCTCTTCCAAACTCATTCTTTACAACCCTTCCTTCTTAATATGAATCACTACATTTTTAATCCTTTTATTAGTGGTTTTTCCTATGTAATGTCTCATCTGTGGAAACCTTTCACCAATTTCCCCAATTCCTAATCCTCCTCCAGAATCAGGTCCATGTATCTTTCCAAGGAAGCCTTTCCTGACCCTCCACAGTAAGTCACAGTTCCTCCTTTAGTGCTCACAGGACCCCATGCTTAGCTTTCACACCACTTAGAATATTTGTCATGAAGCAATGCATTCTGTAATGTGTTGGTTAATGTGTGACTCACTGACAGAATGAAATCCCAGGAGGGTAAGAACACTGTCTTATTTACCACTGAATCCTAATATCCTTCACATAGTAGACACTTAATAAATGCTTAGTAAAATCTTGAGTGTGAATGCAAGCTCTCGACAAAATTAAATCCTGTATGGGGAACATCTATATCCCAGAATGGGATATAGCAAATAAATATTATACTAAAATATATAATATAGTAAATGCATACATTAAATATTCATTTATTGCATATTTGAGTCTTATAGCAATCTTAGAAAACAAGTAGGACAGGTATCAGATAAAATTCTCAATTTTTAAGTAATGAAATATACTCAGAGGGGGTGCGATTTGCCCAAGTACACATCCCATAATAAGTGGAGGCCAAGCTCACACTGAAGTCTTCTCCACCACTCTTTCTAATGACCTGAGCTCTAAAGAGAGGATACCTGGGATGCCAAAGGAGCCTATGCTTCCAAAGTATCTACTAAACTGAAAAAACTCATCCTAAGCATCTTCAGTGTCTGATCCAGAAGCAGATATCAGTGCAACTTGGTTTCTTCATCACTGTGGCAGAGGCTGCTATTTCCTATCTAGTATTCCTTTTCCTATCTAGTATTCCTTCTCCCTGTCTTCAAGACAGGACTACCATTAAAATAATAATGGATTCATGGAAAATCTGTTTTTCTCTGGCTCCCAGAGAAAAACAGTGATATATCTATAACAGTGAAATATATATGTGAGATATATATTTCAGTGAAATATATATATAATATAATATATATTAAATGGTGAAATATATATAAATGAGATATATATTTCACTTATATCTCACCATGACCAGTGAGATATAAGTGAAAGTGATACGTGAGCATTCCCAGGAATCTGCTTAAAGAGAGCTGACTCAGCTGGGAAGAGGTCCCTTTTGTCCTAAAATGCAGGCATGATGACCAGCAGCTGTGTAAGACAATGAGGGGAGTTTAAGGATGAAATGATGTGCTAAGGATGATAGAACAGCACTAGGGTCCATGCAGACTAGTCATCCCTGATGACTGTGGGAGCTGAGCCACCACTTCAGCCCGAAGTGTCTATCCACAAGATTTCTGTTGTGTGAAAGAGAAATACACTTCTAACTTATTTAAATTTCTGTTACTATTTTTATGCAGCTAAACATAACCTTCATTGACATGATCATTTCCAAAGCCATGGGAAAAGGTGATAATAGGGCCCACCATTATTTTTTTGATACTCCAAGTGAAAATCTGAGAAAATGTACAATTTCATAAGATGTATTTTAAAGCCATATCTTGAGATTTTGAATTGCAAATATTGCAACATGTCAGCATCACTAAATGCATGTGAGGTATGCCATTTTGGAACTCATGAGAGTAAGATGGATAAGATAATTTGGGGCCACGTTGGTCTGTTTCAAACTCTTTATCAGCAGCATTTTTGGGAGAGACTCTTTAGCAGAATAGTAAGACGTAGAATGTTTAAAGACTTCATTTGTAAATCTATGAATACAGAATTTTAAAGCAATAAGGTGCCTTACAAATCACTTAGTTCATCTTTATTTTACAAGTTAAAAAAAACTAAGGAATAGTTATTATAAGGAGAATTTTAACTACTTTCTCCCTGCTTTACTTTGAGCTCCTCCAAACTCACAAACAAACATAAAAGGAAAAGCTGCAAATTTAATTGATCAAGAGTCCAAGTCATTGATGTGGCCCTTTCTCTGACACATGTTGCCACTATCCACTAATGGCCAAGGTCATTAGAGGTCACTGTGAACTATTCCACCACCTGCCTCTTCTATATACCTTGGTAGGTAAATTACACAAGGCCTGGCCCAACAGGGAAGATCCAGAGACTATCTCTTCCTTCCTTCTTTCTGATGAGGCTATTTGTTAATGAATTTGGAACTACTCTCTACTTTTGGGTGGTGTGGCCTGAATGCACACCTGACTACTGGTGTGTAACAGCTTCCTCAACCACGGATCATCTTGAAGGCAGTAAGTTCCCAAAGTTTCCACTTAGGAGTATGGCAATGCAGATGGTGCCCACGTAGGACCCCAGCTCAAACTTCATCTCCTAACCCAGCTTTTACCAGAAATATTGGGTGCAGGCTTAGCACCTTGATTCTCATTGGGCAGCTGTCTTGAGTGTAGCTCCTAAGACTACTGTGTGCCTCTTGCATGTGCAACTTCTCTTCACACCACATTGCCATACCAGACACCACCACAGGCCATTGTTGCAATCCCCTTATGGTCCACTAGCACCATCAACTAGTGCGTGTGTGTGTGTGTGTGTGCATGTGTGTAGCATGATTTTCAGGTTTCAGTTAATGGGCCAGGGATGGGGGGAGAGTGAAACGGTACAGCAAGAAAACAATAATAATAATAAAAATATACAAACAACACAAAATAACATTTAATAGTAGACATTAATATTCTTTAAAGTCTCTCAGTCATAATCATAACTAGGGATTTGTTTTATCTGCCCCTGCTTGTGTTATTTGGATATTCTCTTACCACACTATGCCTCTCAATATCAGAAAATATGCTCATGCCTGTAATTCCAGCACTTTGGGAGGTCAAGGCAGGTGGATCACCTGAGGTCAGGAGGTCAAGACCAGCCTGGTCAACAGGGTGAAATCCCATCTCTACTAAAAATAGAAAAATTAGCTGGGTGTGGTGGTGTATGCCTATAGTCCCAGCTACTAGGGAGGCTAAGGCAGAAGAATCGCCTACACTTTGGAGGCAGAGGTTGCAGTGAGCCGAGATCACACCACTGCACTCCAACCTGGGTGACAGAGCGAGACTCAGTCTCAAAAAACAAACAAACCAAAAATAGAAAACACACAGGTCACATTCTCTTACTGCTGTGCAATGACGCTGAAGTTCAGTAATAGAAAAGCTTAGAGGGAGACCTAATCTACTTGGAAATTTTAAAATACTGCCTAAATAAGAAATAAAAAGAGAAATTATGAACTACAGTTGACCCTTGAACCACGTAAGTTTGAACTACACAGATTCATTTATATGCAGATTTTCTTCTGTCTCTGCCACCCGAGACAGCAAGATCAATCCCTCCTCCTCCTCAGCCTACTCAACATGAGGACAAGGATGAAGAATTTTATGATGATCCACTTCCACTTAATAAATAGGAAATATATTTTCTTTATAGTTTTCTTAATAACATTTTCTTTTCTCTAGCTCACTTTGTCTTAAGAATACAGTATGGAATACAAATGACATATAAAATATGTGTTGATGACTATTTATGTCATTGCTAAGGCTTCCAGCCAACAGTAGGCTATCAGTTCTTTGGGGGGAGTAAAAAGTTATATGTGAATTTTCAACTGTGCAGGGGTCAGTTCCCCTAATCCTTGCATTGTTCAAGGATCAACTGTATTTAGAAAAACCTATGAGGAGCAGCCAAAGCAGCATTCACAAGAATATTTATAACCACACAACGAACTTTTCAGAAAACGTAACAAAAATGTATACACTGGCATTCAACTCAAGAAGCAAGAAAGTTAACAACAAAATAACATGTAAAAAGTGGAAGGAATCAATGGAAATAGAAGAGTCAAATGAGTACATTTAATTAAAGAACACATGATAAAAGCACAAGCAGTTTCTTTGGAAAGTCCAATAAAATAGAGCTGTTTCAGAAAAAAGAGAAAACATAAATAAGCAGGATAAGAATGGGAAAAATGCCTGAACTACTAGTAGGAAGAAATGCTTAAAATACAGGAAAATATTGGATACAAATGTATAGCAATAGATTTGACAATTTACATGAAATAAACCATTTTCTATGAAAGTATAAATTGTCAAAATTTACTCAAGAGGCAAGGAAACCCAAGTACACCATTATTCATGGAAGAAATAATAAATTAGCCAAAAATACATATTTAAAACCAAACAAATAGTAATTATACACCAGAATCAGGCAGGTTCTACCAATCAATCTAGGAAAAGAAGTTTTTTTATTAATGAAACTTTGTTAAAAATATACCAAAAGGGATAGAAAACTTCAAACAAGCACAAGATAAACTAATTCCATCTTCGAGATGCAAATATATATGCACAATATAGATGCAAAAAATATTTTAAAAATTAGCACATCCACTCTAGCATGTACTATGACAGTGTTTTTCCTGCCGAACACATTTCTTTCTCACCACCAACCCCTAAACTTCTTTCTGTAATGCTACTTTCTTTAAGGAATTGTTCTTCCCCTATTCTGGAAGAGCCCACACTACTTCTGCTCAACCATGGAGTAGACATGTGACCTAAACCAGACGAATAAGATTCTCTCTGCTTGAAATTTAGTTCTTGAAAACATCATAAGGTGGTCACTTCTTCTCAAGCTTGGCGTTTGGCTGGTGGGGACTCACACAGGTTCGACACGCGTATCAAGAAGTATTATTTCTGTTTGGGGCCCATCTACCCTGGCCACGGCATGATGTTTGTCCGCAACGATTGCAAGGTGTTCAGATTTTGTAAATCTAAACGGCATAAAAAAGTTAAAAAAGAAGCACAATCCTTGCAAAGTTAGGCAGACCAAGGCATTCCGGAAAGCAGCTGGTAAAGAGCTTACAGTGGATAATTCATTTGAATTTGAAAAACGTAGAAATGAAATGAACCTATCAAATTCAGTGAGAGCTATGGAATAAAACCATTGATGCAATGAAGAGAGTTGAAGAGATCAAACAGAAACGCCAAGTTAAATTTATAATGAACAGATTGAAGAAAAATAAAGAGCTACAGAAAGTCCAGGATATCAAAGTCGTCAAGCAAAACATCCATCTTATCCGAGTCCCTCTTGCAGGCAAAGGGAAGCAGCTGGAAGAGAAAATGGTACAGCAGTTACAACCGGATGTGGACATGAAGATGCTTCTTAAACATCTCTGTAACCATTTCTTGATGTACTTTTGAAAACGTCCTTTGGAGACTTGGAATCTAACATCCGTAATATCTGATGTTTTGCAGATAGTAATGTAGGAAAGATATATTTTAATCACTTTTCATTTAAGGGATCTTATGTAAAAAATAAACCAATAATTTAGTAGTTCCAAGTCTCCAAAGGACATTGATTTACATAAGTACATCTATCAGTGAAGATTTCACGTGAAAATTCTACTTATAACTATAGAAGTGAATTGTGGATGTTAAATGGTTATGCCTTTTGGATAATGGTAGTAGACAGCATTTGTATAATAATGAATGGCAAAAATTCATGGCCAGTGATGTGTAAAATAAAATATTCTTTGCAGTAAAATATTCCCTTTATTAATGTTACAGAAGGGGGGATAAAACAAGGAACTAACAATTTGTATGACAGCGTCAAATATTATTGTGATTTTAGAATTTCCTGTTTTGGTTTATTTGCATCTTAGAAGAGCATAATGACATTGCTTGATGAAGCCTAATTATGCTGGACTGTTTTGACCTGGTTTAACCCTTCTGATAGGTAGTTGTGGATGCTGGGGATGAGAACTGAATAATCTTTGCCTGGAATGGCATTACACTCTAGAATTTCCACTTCAGAGAATGCTCGGTTCTAATCTGTGATTCCTGGTAGAACAAACTTTATTTTTCTAGCCTAGCAATGATCTAGAAGCAGATGAATCCCAGTGCCTTTTAAAACTTTATTATGTGGTTTTCCTTTAAAAAGCTCCTAATTGTTTTTGGAAAGTAGAATTTATGGGTACAACATTCTGTTCATTATTTGGACATAAAATGAAACCATTTTAAAAGTAAAAAAAGAAGAAAACATCATAAGGTAATAAAGGTAATTGGAGGAATATGATATGATGGTGTCGTAGGAGCAACGCGATCTGCTAGTTTCTGCTGCTCGGCTCCTCCAAGCAGTCTTGGTTCTCCTTGCGCTTCCATTGTTCAGCTCTTTGTTTCTTCAAAATATCCCCACTATATTTTCAACACACTCCTCTTTTATTGCTATTAAATGCTATTAGTCATTATTTGCCACTAGAGAAATTCAATTCAAATGATTAGAATAGCTAGAAATAGCGATTTACTTACCTGGGCAGAATAGCGTTTTACCTACCTGGGTATATTAACCTGGTAGAAAAATTATGCAATACCAATAGAAGCAAAAAAAAAGCACTAACGTTTAATGCTTCATCTTTAAAAAAGAAAACTCTTAGTAAAAACTAAAACTAGAAGGCGTTTTCCTTAACTTAAGGATATTTGCCAGAAAACATCATAACTTGGTGGTGACATTTAAAGTAACTTCATGAAAGTCAGGATAAGGCAGCTACCTTCTATCAGTCCTACTACTCAACATTGTCCTAGAGGCCCTGGCCAGAGCCTCTAGGTGCCACTGAGGTAAGAAAAATCAAGACAGAAACAAAATTATCTGCAATTCTTTTAATAACCTTGTAACTAAAGTAATGTCTTCAGAATCATTTAGTACACGATCTTTACCCTAATTGTTGAGGGGCAGATAGGGATAGAGATTATCATTTGATTTTACAAAAAGAAAAAATGCAGTAATATTTTTTTTGCAAATAAGATTAATTTTGGAGGGGAGCAGAAAAGATACCAAGTCTTTCTATGACTGCAAAGCCATGATGGAAAAAAAAAATGGTGAAAGGTAAGTTTCAAAGGAATTTTTTCTTTTTCGGGGGCTTCAGAAGAAAGGGATGCAAGAAAGCGAAGCCGGCAAATGTCGTCCCAATTTTCCCTTTTGAGCAAGAAAAGAGACAGATATATAAGATAAATGAGGATAAAATTGAGGACAGAGAGGTCTTATGTCTCCGGTTTCCCATCTGCGGCTCTAGGCAGAGTCCAATTCATAGGTTACCTGTATGAGGCCATTCTCACATTGCTATAAAGAAATGCCGGAGACTGGGTAATTTATAAAGAAGAGAGGTTTAATTGGCTCATGGTTCTACAGGCTTTAGAGAAAGCCTGGAGCCACTGTCTGTTCAGCTTCTGGGGAGGCTTCAGGAAACCTACAATCATGGCAGAAGGTGAAGGGCGGGCGGGCACGCTATGCGGCTAAAGCAGGAGCAAGGGAAAGGAGAAGGGGAGGCGCCACACACTTTTAAACAACCAGATCTCGCGAGAACTCGCTGTCATGGGGCTAATACCAAGAGGATGGTACCAAACCATTCAATAGAAATCTGCTCCCATGATCGAATCACTTCCCACCAGACCCCGCCTCCAACATTAGGGATTATAATTGAACATGAGATAGAAATGAGGATACAGATCCAAACCATATCATTACCCAAAACCATAACGGATTAAAACACATTAAAGTGAATTGGAGATACATGCAGAGTGAGGCATTCATAGTTTTCACAGGCCACCATCAACTCCTATCCGGTAGGACACTAGATTCAGAGGCTGGGAACCTGACACCTGAGAGCAGAGGCTGGGAGGGACTATCAAGCCAGAGGGTCAGGCAGAGAATGAGGCTGAGACTCAGGGGTGCAGCCAGCAAGAACTGAAGGAATCGCATGTTGAGAGGTCAGGGGCAGAGGGACTGGGGCCTGTGGGAAGGGGTGAGTATGACCACTGCATCCAGAAGCATTAATAAAGTGAAAAAAAAAATGAGCTGTAAATTCAGCATCCAGAAACTACAGTACTGAAATCCATCAGAGCAAAGATGTCACCACAGAGAAGACAGAATAAGAGCATTACACCCATCTAAATCCTCCTTCTCATCACCACCACTAAGACAGGGCAATTTTCCTCATATACCCTGACCCTATCTTGGTGAAATTAAAAGGGAATGGGCCAGCTCTCCATTTTGTTTCTTTCCCTGGAGAGACTGAGAACACACTAAAGAGACTACTTCAATTGTTAGATTGGAATACATGACACTGACTGTTTTGTTGTTGTTGTTTGTTTGTTTGTTTTTGAGACACAGTCTTACTCTGTTGCCCAGGCTGGAGTGCAATGGCACGAGCTCGGCTCACGCAACCTCCACCTCCAGAGTTCAAGCCATTCTCCTGCCTCAGCCTCCCAAGTAGCTGGGATTACAGGAGCCAGCCAGCACACTTGGCTAATTTTTGTATTTTTAGTAGAGAGAGATGGGGTTTCACCATATTTGCCAGGCTGGTCTCGCACTCCTGACCTCAAGTGATCCACCCACCTCGGCCTCCCAAAGCGCTGGAATTTCAGGTGTGAGCCACCGTGCATGGCTGACACTGACTGTTTAATGTTAACTTTTAAATGTTTTTGCTGCTAACTAGCAAGCCAGAAAACCAGAGCAATTCTACACACAATAAATAAATTACATTTCCTGTCAAAATAAGTGGCAAGATAATATAAATGTTATAAACCTGGGTCAGTCTACCAAAGAACTACAAGATGATCAACTGGAAAATTGTCTTAGAACAAAGAAAAGAATCAAGTAAGGTGGCCAGATAGGTCTACATATAAAAATCAGAAGTTTTACAATATATTAGAAATAACCAATTAGAAATATAATTTTTTTAAAAAGATCCCATTCATAACATACTCTCCTTACGAGATGTGCCATATCGTATTTAAAAAACGATAAAATATTACTTTAGAGTGTGAGAGAAAACCTAAATAAATGAGACATTGCATGATCTTGGGTGTGAAGATTTTATTTTTAACGTCAAATTTCCAAAACGATTTTTCACTTGAAATTGACAAAATGAGCCTAAAGCTTGTTTGGAAGATTAGTCAATAAAATGCACTTCTTCTCCAGAGTAATGACTAGGAATTTCTACCACCACAGGGAAAGGAGCTACGTATGCCCTCCCATCCCAGCTGACTTTCCAGCCCACCTGTCTCGCCCACCCTCTGGACTCAGCACCTGTCCCTCAGTCCTGCCAAGTCAAGCAGATAACAGTGACCTTGGGCAAGGTTAAACTAATAAACCTCTCTGAGCCTCAATTTCCTCATTTACAAGATAAGGTCACCCAGGTTGCTGGACAAATAATTGAATGAAATATAATTCCATAATTTCAATGTCTGGCGAGATCTCTGGCAAATAATGTGTACTAAATAAATAGATATAACGTTGTAATTATTGTTATTAGTCCCATTACTACTACTATTATTTGGTCAATATTGTTAGGTCTTGCAATAAAAAAGGATTTACTAAAAATAAGATTAAAAATAGAGCTTGTAAAAGACACGAGTTGTAGATTTAATTATAAAAATTTAAACTTCCTATACAGCAAAGAGCATCATAAACAAGGTTAATTCACAGAAAAAAATCTGTGACACATACAAAACATGAAGTCTGCTATCTTAGATATATATTTTTAAAGTCATACAAATTAATAGAAAAAAGATAAAATGTAAAGAGAAAAATGGACAAAAGATCTAAAATGGTAGCCGAGCGTGGTGGCTCACATCTGTAATCACAGCACTTTGGGAGGCCAAGGTGAATAGATCACTTGAGATCAGGAGTTCAAGACCACCCTGGCCAGCATGGTGAAACCCATCTCTACTAAAAGTACAAGAATTAGCTGGGCATGGTGGTGGTGCATGCCTGTAATCCCAGCTACTCGGGAGGCCGAGGCAGGAGAATCGCTTGAACCCCAGAGATGGAGGCTACAGTAAGCTGAGATCACGCCCCTGCACTCCAGCCTGGGCAACAGAGCAAGACTCCATCTCGGAAAAAAAAAAAAAGAAAAGAAAAATCTAAAACGGCAATTCACACAAAAAAAAGAAAAGAAAAGCAAAGAAAAAGGCCAAAAGCCAATGAAGATAGCTTTAGTCTCAATAAGACTCAAAGTACAAATAAAAATGATAATCATGTTCACATACATTTGGCAAACATTATAAAAAAGTTGAACTGGGAATATATCCAATTTGCTTTGGGTAGAATATATTTATGTTCTTTGCAATCGCTTTCTGGTATAGGTAAGTTTTCCTGCTAAACCTTTTCTGGTGTGGTTCATTCCCTGGGATACAACTAAGGCCTCTGGGGCAACTCACCCATATCTTGACACAGGTACTTTGATACCTGGTCAGTTGAGTGTCACCAATTCAGACCATTTAAGAAGTCATTGAAAAAGAAAATGGAAAGTTTCTGAAATCTTACTGCTCATATATGAAAAAAATTCTATATAATTCTAAAAAACATTTTAATAATTCTAAAAAATTTGCAAAACATTGCCAAGAATGAGCTGTGAATCTGAAAGAACATTTTCTAAACTATTAATACAACTTTAAAACTTTAAAATTAGACTTGCCACAGGAAAGACTAGACTATCTTTCTATTCTCTCTGTAAAAATACTAGAAAATTGTCCTACAAAGAGGTAATCACAGAGAATACAGATTAAAAATACGGGAAAGAAATATTAGAGGTGTATCAGGCATTAGATAGTCATGTCGCTGAATATTTGAATATCATCTCTGAATACTAGGACAGGAAAATGTGGAGTGGGGAATTCAAACAGTGCTGCTTTGGGCAAGGAGGTTCAGTCCTCTTTTTCCAAATCTGACTCATTTTTCCACCTACATTTTGGGTGCTAGCATTTAGACTGCCATGACTAGCAAATGGTTCCATGATAAAGGAGCCAAGAACCCAGGTTCTTTGTCTTGGTATTACATCAGAGGGGCAAGAGGGAACCTCAGACCGCATTGGCCTAAAAGAACACCAAGAACACAGGGCCAGCTACCGAAGCAGATGAAGAGTGTACATTTCCTGTGAATGTCACCTTGGCATTGGGCCCTTTGAATTCAGGAATCCAATTATATTGATGCTCAGTACATCCTAACATATTTAGTAGTCCTGAAGGCCATTCTTCTAGAAAAAGAAAGAGAAATTGAGCTGCTAGCCATAAAAAAGGATGAGTTTGTGTCCTTTATAGGGACATGGATGCAGCTGGAAATCATCATTCTCAGCAAGAACAGAAAACCAAATACCGCATGTTCTCACTCCTAGGTGGGAATTGAAAAATGAGAACACTTGGACCCAGGAAGGGGAACATCACACACCGGGGCCTATTGTGCGGAGGGGACAGCGGGGAGGGATAGCATTAGGAGATATACCTAATGTAAATGACAAGTTAGTGAGTGCAGCACACCAACATGGCACATGTATACATATGTAACAAACCTGCACGTTGTGCACATGTACCCTAGAACTTAAAGTATAATAATAAAAAAAAGAAAAAAGAAACTGAGCTAGTAATTTCAGTTTAGCCTAGTCTTTGGCCAGGAAGTTCAGCCAAATCACTTTGGAAGCCATGACAGTTTGTCACTTGAGATGCAGGACATCAAAGAGAGTTCATTTACAACACATCAGAGTGAAAATGCTATTTGCTGCCCAACTGCCAGCAGAAGAGGTGCATTCGAGACTTTAACAGGATTGGAAAAGAAGCTTGCCACACACAATCTATCTTTGCCAATTGTCTTCACTGTTTTTTTCCACAGCTAAGAGACGAGTACCCAGCCTCTTCAAACCCCTTGTAGCTCAATAAATAACATATAAACCAGTAAGGCAGACAGTCCATTTCATTCCCAGGTTATCTGAGGATGCCTATATTTTTATATGTGGGATGAATACAGGAGGATATGATGTTTAGAACTTTTTATTTTGAAATAATTATAGACTTATAGGAAGTTGCAAAAATAGTACATGGAGTCTCATGCCTTCTTCATCCAACTTCCCCTAATAGTGACATTGCAAATAACCGTAGTATAATTAGGATTGCCAGATAAAATATAAGATATACAGTTAAATTTGAATTTCAGATAACAAATAACTATTTAGTAGAAATGTGTCCTGATATTACTTGTTGTTTATTTAAAGCTAAATTTAACTAGGTGTGCTGTATTTTTATTTGCTGAACCTGGCAACCCTAAGATAATGTAAAAACCGGGAAACTGATGTTGGTACAGTATTGATAACAAGACTACAGATCTCATTCAGTTTTCATCATTTTTACATTGGTTCATTTATATAGTTATATATAGTTGTGCGATTTTTTTAAATTTCGAAAACAAAACGTCTGAGAACTTTGCAATGCAGAGCCCACCACAGCCACACCTAATCACTGCTCGATCTGCCATGGAATTGATAATTCACTCAAACCTGGCCAAAGTTACAGGCTATGAACAGCAGAACTGGTGGGAACCCACAGATTTGGGGTTTGCTCTAGCCTAAAGATCTCAATTAGCTTTCCACAGCCTGAGGAAGGTCATCCACTTGAATGGCCTTTGTTTTTATTGTCCCTAGACTGTAATTTCCTGTGAACAGCCACTTTCATGCTTTGTAACAAGAAGATGAGTCCAATTCCTTTGCTTGGGCTGCAATTTATAATCTGCAATCCACAATTCGATATGCAATCTCTTCGCTTTCTTTGTGAGCAGTGGTGCTCAAAATAAGAAAACAAAGTCCCGTGGAGAAAACAAATCCAACCTCACCCTGTCTCAGCCATGCTAACCAGGCAGCTTTCGTCAAGGACCCATGGTCGGAGGCACCATGGGCATCTGCTGTCAGAATCACCAGACAAAGCAAGCAAAGGACTTGCTCCATTGTGAGACATATCCCCCCAGCCCCATGACCTCCGCCAGGCTATTTCAGCCACCTTGGCCTCTCCGAAAGAGCATACTTTAAATGCAAGGGGTGTTGCTTGCCTCTTGAAGAGTTAAAGAAAGAAGATTTTTATTAAAGATACGCAACACTGGCTGGGCACGATGGCTCACGCCTATAATCCCAGCACTTTGGGAGGCCGAGGTGGGCAGATCACCTGAGGTCGGGAGTTCGAGACCAGCCTGACCAACACGGAGAAATCCCATCTCTATTAAAAATACAAAATTAGCTGGGTGTGGTGGCACGTGCCTGTAATCTCAGCTACTCGGGAGGCTGGGGCAGGAGAATCGTTTGAACCCAGAGGCGGAGGTTGCAGTAAGCCGAGATCCCACCATTGCTCTCCAGCCTGGGCACCAAGAGTGAAACTCCGTCTCAAAAAAAAAAAAAAAAAGATATACAACACCAAAATAGTATCCTGAGACACAAGAGAATAAATCCGCAGGAACGTTGATTCGTCTGTGGCTAGGGAGACCAGACAGATCGTTGACCTGTACCTAGATTCTTCTCCTGTGTGGAGAAGATTCCTTAGAGTTATTCCCCAGACAGCTACAAACCAATGACCACCTTTTCCTAGGTTCCCATTGAAAAGGGAGGGAAATGAGAATTCAGTGATGTGTTTTTCATAGTTAACTATTTCAATTTAAAGGAGTGACTTTTATTCTACATTATGTTCATTTTGGTTTTTAGTAACAAAATGTCCTGTCTGTTATGAAATGATAGCAACAGTAAGGTTTTCTGTCCTTTGTTGTTCTTCTTTGGCAAAGAAAATGTTAATGTATCTGTCATTTATAGCCACAATAGTTCTATGAGACACACAACCTCCAAAGCTCAGCGGCTTATAAAAATAACCATGTGTTTCTTGGGCACGTCTAGGATTGGCTGGGACACCCCTTTACCACGTGCATCCCAATATCCCGGGTCCACTGGGCTATCTGTGCATCCTCTCCCCACGACAGTGGCAGAGAGAGAAAGAGCCAGCCTAAACATTCCGTTGATCAAAGCCAACGACATGGTTGAGCCCAAAGCCAAGGGATGGAGAAATACACTCCACCCTTTATGGGGCTAAGATTGTGAACATGTAGCGACGCTACAGGGGTGGAGAATGTTGTTGTGACTAATAGTCCAGTCTATCACATGTCAGTAATTACATCAGCTCCCATTTTCTCTTAGTATTTGCTGATCCAGAGAAAGACAGTCGTTTCAGCATCACAGCTTCAAAGGATATCTTTGGCCAGTGGAATAAAAACCTAACCTAATAAACAGTGGTTTAGAAAAACCAGAAATAGGAGCCATGAGATTGGAATACATCATCATCAATACTATGGGTCCTCATTAGGCAGTGACTGTCCCAGCTGTGAGTGTTCTGTGCTTGCATCTCTCCTTTTGCAAAATATGATCATCTGGGGGCAATCTACAATGACTGTACTGCATCTGTCACATTTTTAAGGCATCTTTGAGATAGTGGTTAGGTGTTTCATTTTGTTGGAACTATAGGAATCAAATTTACTATCCAGAATTCTGTGTGAGATCATAGATCATAGATTAATTCACCTGCCCAGCCTTCTCTGCACACCTGCAATGGATCTCATTTCCATCCAAGGACTTTAATATTATTAGTTCATTATTAATTCATCATCCAAATTGCCACTTAATGACAGATTATACTCCAACGTTTTTCTTTTTTCCTTTTTTGAGATGGAGTCTCTGTCGCCCAGGCTGGAGTGCAGTGGCATGATCTCAGCTCACTGCAACCTCCACCTCCTGGGTTCAAGTGATTCTCTTGCCTCACCGTCCCAAGTAGCTGGGACTACAGACATGCACTACCATGCCTGGCTGATTTTTGCATTTGTTAGTAGACACAGGGTTTCACCACATTGGCCAGGCTGGTCTCGAACTCCTGACCTCGTGATCCACACGCCTTGGCCTCCCGGAGCGCTGGGATTACAGGCGTAAGCCACTGCACCCGGGTGATACTCCAACTGTTTTTGAGCTTGTTCAGGTTCAGTTTTGCCAATGAAATGTTCAGTGCCTTGTTTATGTTTTTAATTTTTTTAATTAAAAAAAATACCCTGGAAATCATCATCATGGCCTTAAGTCAAAAATTTTAATAAACAAACATTGACAATTCCAACCGACAGTTAAAACATCTTGAAAATTATCTGCTTGCTTATATTATCATCCTGGCAGAACGAGGGTGTCTGTAATAGTCAACAAAGACAAATGACTTCCACTTTGTTCCGGGTCCTGTCTCTGACTTGTGGCGCTAGAGTGGGCAAGTTGCTTAATTCCGGTGTCTCTCTGGTTCCACATTTACAAACTGGGGGTGGGGATGGGATGGAAATCTGTGTTTGCACATGTTTTGAAGCTCTTTGGAAGAAAAATGATACAAACCTGGAAAGCATCTTACAGTCCTAGGAAGAAAGTGCTGAAGTCTCAGCACAAAGCCAGAGGAGAACAGCTGCCTCTCAGTAGAGATCTAAATATCTTGTTTCTCCTTTCTCAGAAGAAAGCACTGAACATACAGCCACCTGTTTCCTGGCCAGGATGCTGGGTGCAATTGCACACAAGGGAGACAAAGCCCTTTTGTTTTCTAACCCGCTGCATTTGCCGGCAGGTCTGTTAGAGTTCTACAAAACAGCGTGTCACACAGCTTGGTGCTGCGTGGCTGGACTCCCTGGTTTCTCTATTTTAGAACATCCAGGGGTTTGTGTCCCCTTTCAGAAAAGGTCATTTGGACATAATAACATTTGCCACCTTCACCAAGGCTCAATTCAAAGAGGAGTTGGCTCAGTTTGCATCAAAAAAAAAGACCTTTGAGGAACTGGGAAAGAGATGGAGAGAGGAGGCAGAGTGGAAGGGAGTGGGGAGACCTATCATGGTAAGTTTCTGGGCACTAGGGGTTTTTGTTCTGTTTTTCTTCATCAACAGGTGAATTTAGTTCCTCTTATCAGGTGGAACATCATGTAAATATCAAGTCGCTCAAGGTGCTCAGCTGAAGAGGCTGGTGGTACTCCCAGATGCCTAGTCTTCGAGGAGAGAAGAAATGGCACCTTCTCCCAAGAAAGATGAACAGGAGGGAGTGGAAAGTCTCCAGCCTCACAAAAGACAGAAAAGAAGCAGCAGCAAGTGCATCATAATTCTGCAATCTGGGAAATAGACAAGGGAATGATAAGTGCCTTTCTCATGGTCATATGGAAGCTGAATCCCAGCCAGCAGAGGTCCAAGCCAGGAAGCCACAGGACTGATGTCACGTGGGCTCTTGAGTCTCCAGAATCAGAGGCTTGGAGTATGCCTAGAAGTCTTTGCCTAAAGAAGACTGGGCACACTTGTTTCAGCAAAAACCTAGAACCACAGATATTTCACTCAAGCCCCGTTAGCCAAACTGCTGCCCCTATCTGAACCCAGACAGAAGAGTGGATGTTATTCTCTGATAGCATCAGAGTCTCTCGGATTAGAAACACCCAGGCATGGTGTAAGCCAGGGCTGTGCCAATGAACACAGGTGGTTTAAGCAAACAATCTGTATATTCTACTTTGAAAATCTCCCTCAACACGATCCCTTACCCCAAGGCTTTCCTCACCCTTTCTAACAGCAAGGAGCTAAATGGGTATCTTTCAGACAAGATACTAGAAGAGTCTTCTCTTAAATGAAAAAATTAAGATACTGAGATTGAGAATTCCCTAAGGAAACAGACTCCCCACCTCCCAGCCCATCCTACAACGTGCCTGCAAATGGGCAACCACCCCACCTGTATCAGCTTTTTAGCGTGACAATTTTAAAACATACGAACGCACAGGGAGGCTCACCAGATGCTGAGGCATAATTTGTAATAAGAAAATAGCAGGAGTCAAAACATACCAAGAGTAAAAAGGAAATTTGGAGAAAACAAATACTCAGGGGGAAAAAACAACAACCTCGCAAGCGATTGTTTTTCCATAAACCACTAGGGAAAAGGTAGATTGTTTGGTAGACTGTATTGGAAAAACTGGTTTACCATTTTGAGAATTTGAAGTTGGATCACTGCCTAATGCTACAAATAAGGGGAGACGCTAGAAGAATTAAAGGCCTAAAATTGGAAAGTAAAGCTATCATGTTGATATCATAAAACATAAAAGACTACCCCCATGAATTAGGAGCAGGGAGAAACTTATTTAAACAAAATTCAGAAACCATACCTTGAACAAAATATGAAATAAACTGATAACATCCAAAATAGAAATTTCTGTTTAATGGAGGATGCTAAAGATGGTGACCGTGGGAGAAGATATTTTCAATTTCTAAACCCAGTAATGGTGTCTAGAATAGAAAGGGAACTCCTTCAGATGAGCAAGAAGAGAACGGAAACCCCCTACACCCTGTCTCCTACTCAATGACGTCTCTGTAGCAAGAAAACAATTTCCCTCCTGTGCCATCAATGTCACCTTCACTACTGGGTCATTCCCATCAGCAGATGCACATCCTCTCACTTGTTCCGGTTTTAAAACACCCTTTCTTGACCCCGCTTCAACTCAATACTTCTACTTCCCTGCCAGGTGCGGTGGCCCACGCCTGTAATCCCAGCACTTTGGGAGGTTGAGGCGGGCAGATCACAAGGTCAGGAGTTCGAGATCAGCCTGGGCAATATGATGAAACCCCGTCTCTACTAAAACTACAAAAATTAGCCAGGTGTGGTGATGGACATCTGTAATCCCAGCTACTCAGGAGGCTGAGGCAGGAGAATCACTTGAACCTGGGAGGCAGAGGTTGCAGTGAGCCAAGGTTGCACCACTGTACGCCAGCCTGGGCAACAGAGTGAGACTCCATCTTAAAAAAAAAAAAAAATTCTACTTCCTTTCACAGAAACACCCCTCAAAATAGCTGTCCACACTCCATGTTTTTAACTGCTCTCATTCCCTTCTTAAATTCTTACCATGTAACATTTGATTAATGCAAGAGGATACCTGTGAATGATGAAGCATAATAATAAAATGAACACCAATGAAGCTTCTACTCCACTTAAAACTTGGAACACCACCAATTTCATTGCATTAACCTGTGTGTTCCTTCTCTACCCCATCACTCTGCCTTTTCTTCTCACAGTGATAAAGCCACTACCTTATATTTTGTGTTTATCATTCCCTGCCGTTTTATCCCACCTATCTGTATT
Source organism: Macaca nemestrina (assembly GCF_043159975.1). Lineage (NCBI taxonomy): Eukaryota > Metazoa > Chordata > Mammalia > Primates > Cercopithecidae > Macaca > Macaca nemestrina. The sequence goes on along the minus strand of NC_092125.1, from coordinate 6,409,164 downwards.
CCTAAACAATACACATTAAAACTGAGGGGGCTCAGGTTGTGTTAGCTTTTCCTCCATGCTTTGAAGTCATTTTGTATTCAACATGTCCAGAAACTCCTAACCTTTTCCTTCACACTTCCCCCAGTCTCCTCAATCTTGCAACGTCACCCTTCTAGCTGCTCACAGAATTACTTTTTTCACTTATGACTCCTCTATCTTGTCAAACATATCCATATCAGTAAGTCCTGTGGGTCCTCACTTCAAAATATACTCAGCATCCAACCACGCTTCACTGCCACTGCTGTCGCCTGGGTTCAAGCCACCATCGTCTCTCATCTGGATTATTGAAAATTCCACTGATCCGCATGCCTGCTTCACCCTTGCCCTTGCCCCCGCCTTCGCCTGTAGTTTACTCTCCATATAGCAACCAGAGTGATTATCTGGAACTCCACGTCAGAGCACCTTAACCCTTCAACTCAGCACTCTGTAGCGGCTTCGGTCTTAGGCAGAGTGGGAATCTACAAGGTCCTACGTCGCACCCTGGACAGTTCTTACATCCCGCACACAGCTCTCCTGCTGTTTCCCGAGGGTCGCTCCCTCTAACCATCTGGTTCCTTGAACAAGCCAGTGCACTCCTGTCTCCGGGCCTTTCTTTGCTCATGTTGTGTTTTGTCTTACTTGGGAGGCCTTTTTCCTTGCACATGCCCTCTTCCTCGATGGCTGGCTCTCTCTCTCACCTCCTTCTCTTCTTAAATATCATCTTATCGGGAAGACCTCCTGCACTGCTGTTTAAAATAGTACTTTTATGCCCACCAGCACACTCTATCCCATTCTCCAGCTTTATTCTTCTCCATAAACACTTATCACATTCTGACATACTGTAACTTTTGCTTGTTTCTTTATTGCCTAGCTTCTCTCACTAAAATATAAGCTCCTTGAAGGCAAAGGTTTTTGTCTGTATTGTTTAGTGCTCTATCCCCAGCAATGCCTAGAAAATACTAGGTTCAACAAACATTTATTGAATGAATGAATGGATGTAAATAATCTCCTCACTTCCCTCACTTTTGCCAGCTACCATTATCCCATCCCCAACTGCATAACATAGCTCCTCTTACCTATCCCTAAACAAACTCCAGCTCGAGTCAAAAGTATGCCCACGACAGAGCCCCAGTGACTTTTAATGGTAATTACAGGCTATCTCTCTCTCTGCCTTTCCTCAGAGCCACAGGAGATGTGCTCCAAATTTTTGCCTATTTCTCCCTAACATCCCTGAAGGCTGTATCGTAGCTTTAGAATGTGTTCTTGCACACTGAAGGTAAAATGCTATTTCTCCAAAAGTCAATATCTATTTGTCTTCGATCACTGACATGAGGCCATTGTTGATTATAAGGATATTAAAGCCTGAAGCCTAAAGGCCTACAGGTGAAACATTCAATTTGTCAGTTTTATTTTGTTATTTTAAGAGTCTGTGTGACAGACGTATTTGGGCTTAACAGTACACTTAGGAAAATAAAAAGCAAAAGGTCAGATTCCATTTACTCTCTATCCTCCCTCTTTCTTGGAAAAATCTCACATTAAATCAGAAAAACCTAAATTACATGAAGTTTACAAAATTAATTGCCTCATGAATAAATGGATTTATTATTTAAGATGCTGAGGAGCACATTTCATTATTCAGTATCCTTGGAACAAAATATTTGAAATGTGGGATGAAAAATTTTCAAGCTGCTTCACTAAAATGAGGCAGACCAAAAAGAACATTCACATATTAACATAAAACATTCATCAGGAGATCAGCCGGCAATGTGATGAAGAGAAGGGGCTACATTTTTTAATTGCTAATCACTCCCATTAAATGTGCAGCTTGTGGCCATTCTTACCGTACTGTACTGTGGAACTCACCTCAGATCATGAAGCCTATATTTAAAGATTTTTATAAACTATGCACTAGAAAGAACTAGAACCTTTTAGAAGTTCTCTCAATGGTGAGGAAGATATGCATGACCAAACATCTTAAAAACCAATTCGTTTCATTACCTGTTTGGTTCAAGAATTGGAGTTCAATATTTCTGTAACTCACAAGCTTCTCACAAATACAGCAACCAAGAAACACTGTTTTCAATTTTTAACAGTCTTGCCCAATTCGTATTTCCTGGCTTATCTCTGAACTCCCCTCATCTGCTCTCCCTAAGCCTGTTTATGAGGCACTGTTTTATCAAGGTCAAATTCCATAGGCAAGTCATTGGCTTCATCGTTTGTCTCATAACATTTTCAATAAATGTTAGACCCTTAGGGTCTTCAAGACAATGTGACAGGTATATATATATATATAAAGTTTACTTTAGAGAAAAATAGCAGGGGCTTCACATCTCACTGGTTTTAGAACTAAGTATCATGAAGGGAAAAAGTCTTAAAATAATAGGATTTCCAATCTGGAAGGAACATTTTGATTTTTCCAGCTAACCCCTTCCTTTGATAAATAAACTCAGAGAGGTAAAGTGATTTTCTTGGTGTCAAACCGTCAGTTCATTGCTGTGCTAGAGTTGGAGCTGACGTGTTTGACTTCCAGTCCTTGGTTTTTATCATCATTTTTTGAAGTGGTGATCTGCATAATTTACCAATGTTTTCCTTATCCCTGCATTCAGTCAGGCATCAAATCTTCAATGTATTTATTTTCTGGTCTTTCTTCCCCAGTGCTGGAGCCACTGCCTGCTCCAGCCTGACTATCCCCTCCTGGATGCTTCAGGGTTCCTCTGCCCGGCTGTCCTGCCACAGACCCCCTCATACCAGCTGCTTCTCCAGGAGGCTGAGAAATTACTCCAGCTAAAAGAACAACTCAGATCATACCTGCTTAAAAACTTCATTTGGCTTCCTATTGTCTCTAAAATCAAGTCCAAGCTCTTTGCCCTCTTGTACAATGTTTTTTGCAGTTGTCTGGATCTCCAGCTCTCCCTATGCCATCCCCATGAACTCTACTTCAGTCTTAGGGAGTATTTCATGTTCCTTTCCCCTGCCCACCATAGTTTTTGACATTCCTTATTGAATTAGCCCGTTCTCACACTGCTATGAAGAAATACCTGAGGTTGGGTAATTTATAAAGAAAAAAGGTTTCACTGACTCACATTCCACATGGCTGTGAAGACCTCAGGAAACTTACAATCATGACAGAAGGCACCTCTTCACAGGGCAGCAGGAAAGAGAATGAGTACAAGCAGGGGAGATGCCAGACGATTATAAAACCATCAGATCTCATGAGAATTCACTCACTATCACAACAACAGCATGAGAGAAACCGCCATGATTCAATTACCTCCCACCAGCTCCTCCCACGACATGTGGGGATTATGAGAATTACCACTCAAGATGAGATTTGGGTGGGGACACAGCCAAACCATATCACTTATCCATCTGGAAATACATCCTGTTTGTTTGATTACTGGGAAATCCCTAGTCATCCTTAAACAGTAATTCACTTCCTCTTAGCTTTTGTAACACTTTGGGAATGTGTCAAGCCCACCTTGGTTCCTTCAGTAATCTCTGCTGGTCCCCAGTCCCTCTCTCCAGCGTGGCTTGCTGGACCACACTTAACTTGCCCTGCCCACTGTGTTAGCGTTAGCTCAGACCTGGCTGTGCCTCCTAGGGTGATTTTGCCTGTCCAAGACTCAGAATGTTTGGTTTGATTCTCACAGCAGTCTTTTTTCCTAACACTGGGTCTCTATAATGAATCATGAGTTATGACCTCACTTGTTCTCCACCCAAGACTCTGACCATTTGCACCCAACAATGACTTCTTACATTAGGAATCTGCCCCCAAAGGCAGCTCACAGCAGGCAGGACCCATTGACCCAGGAAGATAGACAGTAAAAAGATGTATGTAGAACTTCTCATTCCATAATGATGCAAAAGTGCTTGCATGTTTGTTTACTTCTTTAGACAGTGAATTACTTAAAGTCAGAGACAATGTCTTCTTAATCTTTAAATGACAATGTCTAAAACAGTGCCTGACATAGAGTGGGCATTCAATAAATATATGAATGGGTGCAATTGATAATGATAACACTAGACTCCAGTGAAGTGAACAGAAAGTTAGATGGGAAGTCATTACATTCTTGGACCAAAGAAGTTCAGTCTGAAGAATACATGGTGTAATATTTATGATTTAGATAACAGAAATCAGATTCAGATAATAATTTATTTTATTATAATAAAATGCAATACAGTTGACCCTGAACAAGAGGTTAGGGACACCCACTGCCTGTGCAGTTGAAAATCCATGGATAACTTTTGACTCCCTAAAAGCTTAATTACTGATCACCTACTGTTGACTAGAAGCCTTACTCATAACATAGTCAACTAATATACATTTTATATTTATGTGTATTATATACTGTACTCTAATAAAAAGTAAGCTGAAGAAAAGAATATGTTATTAAGAAAATCAGAGAGAAGAGAAAATATATTTACTAGTCATTAAGAAGAAGTGGATCATCATAAAGGTCTTCATCTTCATCATCTTCACATTCAGTAGGCTGAGGAGGAAGAGGTGTGGTTGGTCTTGCTGTCTCAGGGGTGGCAGAGGCAGAACAAAATCTATGTGCTAGTGGACCCACACAGTTCTAACCCACGTTGTTCAAGGATCCACTGTATTTACAAGAATAGACCATTGAGTTGCAAGCTCATTTCATCTGTCTGAATCAGCTAGGTTATGCTGTGGTGACTAAACCCCAAATCTCAGTGGCTTAAAGCAACAAAGATTTCCCACTCATTTTGCACAGCTCATGCGGGTAGATAAGGGAGCTCTGTTTATCAGAGTCACTTTGGGACTCAGTATGATGAAGGCTTTATCTTAAAAAGTGTTTTCATGATGGCTGGAAAGTCGTGGACCAGTGATTTCCACCCAAACCCATTTGCTAAAACCAGTTCCATGACTATGACTCACTTCAAAGATTGCAATCCTAATGCACTGAAAGGAAAGGGAAGCTGGATAGCAATTAAGCAGTCATGTCTACCACATTCCACCCCACGGGTCATTACATACTCAGTTCTTCCTTCTTTGTGCAGAGCACACTTGCCTTGTCACGTCTCTGCTCCAGCACTGCACGGTGGGTAAATGTGTGTTGGCAGCAGGGAAGGGTGTGAGAGCTTATCTTTTCAGTTCATAGGAATTACATCTGACCTGACATAGAAACAAATGTTTATTACCCACCTGTGTTAGTTTCTTAGGGCTGCTGTGACAAAGTACCACAAACTGAGTGACTCAAAACAACAGATATGTATTGTCTCACTGTTCGGGACACCAGACAGCTGAAATCAAGGGTCAGCAGGGCCACATGCTCTCTGAAGCTTAGAGGGAGAATCCTCCCTTCTCCCTCCCTGGCTCTGGTGGTTTTCCAGTGAGCCTCAGCATTCCTTGGCTTGCAGCCCCAGCACTTTAATCTCTGCTTTTATTGTCACATGACATTCTTCCCTTGCATCTGTCTCTTCTACTCTTCTTATAAAGACACCAGTCATTGGATTAGGACCACCCTAATTCAGTATGGCCTCATCACAACTTGATTACATCTGCACAGAACTTATTTCCAAACAAGGTCACATTCACAGGCACCAGGGATTAGAATTTCAACATATCTTTTTACTGGACACAATTCAACTGATAACACCTTCCACCTTCTGCTCCCCAATATAACCCCTCATACAGGCACTGTTGAATTTTGAACTCTGTGCCATGACTGGACAAGACTTTTGTGTTGATTCCCTTAGGAATGATATTTATGTATTCTGTATGAATGAAGGAGATTGAGCCAAACATTTGGTGTCTAGAATGGTAGGCTATGGTAGATACTAGAGATCCCTACCAATATTTCCAGTTGTCTTCCATCCAATCAAACAATAGGAATAGACCTCCCTGCTCCCATGAAACCAGATGTAACCATGAAACTTGCTTTAAGCCAATGTAATGTGAGAAGAAGTGATATATTTTATTTCTGGATAGTAAAATTTAAGAAGCAAGGTGTAATTTTCCACTTTTCCTTTATCTTCCACGTTGGCAGGTAACTTTCCAGATTGTGAAAGTTATGGAATAAAAGTCCTTATGTGAAGACAGCATTAAGAATCCTGCCAAACTGACTTGCACTGAACATGTAGCATGAGTAATAAATGAATCCTGATAACAGTAAGACACTGAGTTGTACACGTATACACCCTATGACACAGCAGTTTCATACATACATCAGAAAGATTCTTGCACATGTTCATTAAGGAAACATGCACAAGTATTTTAGTTAATAGTATTATTTGCAGCAATAAAAGACAATTGGTTCAAATGCTCACCAATTGTAGGTTGAAATGAATAAAAAACTTTTATATACATAAACTGAACAACATATAGCAATGAAAATGAATGGATTATAAGCACAAATATCAATATGGGTAATTTTTAAAACATCATATTAAGCAGTTATAGAAAAACTACATAGGTTTGATTGCAATTCTATAATTCAGTCAGAATTAATCAATATATTGTATAGGGATATAAAAATGTATAGTAACAGTGGAAAAAACCAGGGAACAAAATTCAGCTAATTACTACCTCTGGTGGATATGAAGTATAGTGCAATTGAAGAATGCACACAGAGAGCTCCTACAGTATGATAATTCATTTTCTAACATTGTTTGCAGGCACATGATATTTGTTTTATTGTTGGTCTTTAAATCCCACATATATGCTTTTATGTACTTTTTGCAATCTATATTTCACAACTGTTAAAAAGAAAGCAAATCTTAGGTATATATAAAATGTATTATATATAATTATATTAATAATATAATTATTATATATTATAACTGTATATATAACTGCTTAATATATATTATATATTATATAATATATATTATATATTATATATTATATATTATATAAAATAAAATTATATATTATATATAATATATAATTATATATATTATATATATAAAGCACATTATAGAATGCCCTTGTAGAAGTTGATCGATAGAAGTTAGTTTATAGAAGTTAACTTCTTACAATGTTAATTCATGGTTAAGGAAGTAATTCCATGGTTATTTTTTTCTGTAAAATGTAGTATAATTTTTTGCATAGATAATTATTTTCTCACATCTCACTCTCTGCATCTCTCAGCTTTATTAAAGCAGGGCTGGCCTTTCACTTTGTAAATTTTTGTCCCTTTCCCTTTATGGGATTAAGGAGGAAAAATAGAAAATCACAACTATATGAAGGCTTCTTTTGGGAAAGGGGGATTTTCTTCCCATGCTAGTAAAGCAGCTACTCGATCAGCATATGTCCATTTTGTATCTTTATATGTTTTTATTATTTTAATGGTTTTTATTTAAAATGTTTGCAATACTTCCTTGTAGCAAGATCAAAATTAATATCTAACCACCTTCCACAATAATGTTTTAGAACTTTTTAATTTTCATATCTTTCCTGTTGAATTTTAATTATCATATCCTCCCCTGCTCTTTTTAGGAATATTGGTTCGCTCCATTTTTAAACTCTATAAATTATATGGACAATGCTAGTATAGATTTACTTATAGGTTTGACAATTCCTTTGCACCCATACTCCTTGGATCTCAGAAAATTCTTCCTCAGAATTTTGATTTCTTTGATTTCTTCCTAAAGCATCATTTGGAATTTCCTTTAGTGAGGGTCTGTCAGTGGTAAACTCAATACATTTTTCTATTTTTGAAAATGTTTTCATTTTGCACTAGGTCCTAAAAGAGATTTCCCGGGCATGTAATTTGAGATTAGTAGTTATTTTCACTTAGCCCACTGAAGATATTAATCCATTCTTTTCAAGATTCCATTGTTACTGTACAGAACACTTCTAGCAGTCTATTTCCGTTATCTGTCTTTTCTCCCCATCTGCTTTTATGTTCCTCTCTTTGTCTTTGGTGTTTCATTATAAATCACGAGCTTTTCTTTATTTATTCTCCTGTGTGCATATTGTTCTGGAAATTTTTCAGCTATTGACGTTTCAGATTTTGCCCTTCTGTCATTCTCGCTATTTCCTCCTTTGATGAGATGCCTGTTAGATATTCTCACTCTGTCCTCCATAACTCTTAACCTCTTTTTTTAGACAGTGTTTCCCTCTGTTGCTGAGGCTGGAGTGCACTGACATGATCTTGGCTCACTGCAGCTTCCACCTACTGGGTTCAAGTGATTCCTGTGCCTCAACCTCCTGAGGAGTTGGGACTACAGGCACGTGCCACCATGCCTGGCTAATTTTTGTGTGTGTGCATTTTTAGTAGAGATGGGGTTTCACCATGTTGGCCAGGCTGGTCTCAAAATCCTGACCTCAAGTGATCCACCAGCCTTGGCCTCCCAAAGTGCTGGGATTATAGGCATGAGCCCATGTGCTTGGCCAACCTCTATTTCATATTTGTATTTCTTTTTCTCTCCCTGCTGCATTCTGGGTAAGTCCTTCAGAGCTGTCTTTTATTTCACTGATTGTTTTTTGGCTGTATCTAATATAATAATTGAATGTCTTGCTTCAACAATATTTTTAAAATTTTTATTTTGTTATTTTTCCAATCCACCTCCTCATTTTGTAAAGCCTTTTGTTTCTTGCTTATTTTCATAATGCAATCTTGTATTTCTTTAGATATTTTATACATAATTTATATTCTGTGTTTGTTAGTTCCAATATCCAAAGTCTTTGAGACCTAAATGTTTTATATCCCTCTTACACTGTTTGCCTGTATGTTTGTTGATGAATGACTGTGAGGTAATATTCGGTTGATTTTGTCCATGGAAACCTTAGACGCCTTCTCTCCAAAAGGATCTGTGTTTTCTTCTGCCCAGGCTCTAGGAGAGCATCACTGAGTTGTGATCACTTCAGCTTCCTTCTAAGGTTTCAGGGTTAATGTGGAATTCTCTATTTTAGCTCCCCTGTTTCGCTGCTGGCCCAAAGATTAGACTCCTAGTCACAGGGATGACATTGAAATTATCCCTAAAATAATTCATCATTTAAGCCGGGCATGGTGACATGCCCCTGTGGTCTCAGCTACCCCAGAGGTGGAGGCAGGAGGACCACTTAAGTTCAGGAGCTTGTGCTATGATTGTTCCTGTGAATAGTGACTGTATTCCAGCCTGGGCAATATAGTGAGACCCCATATCTTTTTATAAAAACTGTTTAGTTTTGTTTATGGCTTATATCTTCTTTTTCTGGTTAACTCATTTTTTGTTGGGGAAAGTAGGGAAATTTAGAGATGTCTTTAATTTCTTGTAAGCCCCGCAATGAATTAAAAATTGTGGGTTTCTTTTTTGTTTTCTTTTTGTTGTTGTTTTTAGCCCAACAGTTCTCCACAGCAGAGTTTATTCCACTATACTGCTCTCTAAACGTGTTCAGTTTGACTTACTTTTCAACTCTGAAAAATAAAAGGGAAAGCTAGTTTATTTTGCTTAACTTACAAGTATGAGAAAAGCTCATAAATTTCTTGAGTTTTATACCCAAGAGTATAAAATCCAACATGATTGGATTTTTCAGGGGCTATTTAATACCTGCCCTTTGAGCACTAAGATAATCTGAGGGCTGGGCACTTTTCCTGGGGACACAAGATTAGCAGTGATCTAAGCCCCATTAATGTTGGGAAAACATAACATAACAATGTGGTTTAAAATCACAATTTCTAACATTATGACTACCTGTTTTTCTGTCATCACTCACAGATATTGAGACCTTCAACAATAAAAAGTATAGAACTTTTTTTGCTTGCCCTCCCTCCTGTAATTATGCTTTCCAACATCACTTTGGCAAACCCAAATTATAACGAGATGGCAAAAATCTTGAGAGTTCAAACACTACATTAGGCTTGAGGTTCAAGAGATTTTTCTAACTAAGGAAAAAGGACAGCTTCTTTGATTAGTTGTGTGTGTTATATTTATTAACTTGCAAGTCCTCCAGAGCCTTTCTTTGACTTTGAAGACCATGGAGAGTGGAGTCTGCTCCTCTTCTGAGTGGAGTGTGAGTGAATTTTCTGGAGTGCTTTAGTCCTACCAAATGTACTCCAGTCTTCAATACACATCATTTTCAGAGCCACTTACTCTGTCCCTCTTCCCTAAATTGGAATCTTTCCTGTGTTCCATGACCATTTAGAGAGACACTCAATTTTTACAGCCCTCTTTGGTGGCGTTAGCTGCTATTACCAAGGGCAGCATAAGATTTCAAAGATTTAGTGGCATGTTCAGGGCGGATGCCAGAAAAGTTTTTGGAGTAGCTCAAGTTTGTAATTTTAGATTTCCCTTCCTCCCCTGTATTTCTCTCCTCTCCTCTCACCGGGCCTCAACAGTGTAGGCACCTGAGTCCATCAATGGTGTCAGACTCCACCTAGGTAGTACACATGCTCCCCAAATATTTCTTCTTCCTCTCCACCAAACACTCAGTCTTTCCATGCGCAGAGGTGGTATCCCAGAAGAGATGGCATTTGAACTGGATGTTGAAGGATGATTTGGTGTCTGCCAGTGACACTAGGGTAAGGGCCAAAACAGATGGACCTGAATTCACTTAGCAATTACTTTACCCCCATGTGGAAATAACTGATAGCTTTTAAGTTTCCAAAAGTTTTTTTTTTTTTTTCATTTTAAAACTGGGTGCTCCTTACGCTTAATAACTCTTTTGTCAATAGGATTTCAGGATACATGGAAATATTTTGCTTTTTTCCCACTCCTTCACATCCTTCTCCACTACTCTGTTACACAAAATAGGATGGATGGATGGATGGATGGATGGATGGATGGATGGATGGTTAGATAGATAGATAGATAGATAGATAGATAGATAGATAGATAGATACATACATACATACATACATACATACATGCATACATACATACATAGATCTGTAGATATAGATTTAAAAAGAAAAGGAGAATACTGAAAATATTTTAACTAGGTATACCAATGAAACTATAATTTAACACAACCTAGAAAATGGAAAGTAAGCAGAAGACCATCAATGACAGCACTTACAACTGGCAGGGCAGGGAGGTGGCTGGGCTATTATAAATTACTCTGACAATAGGCTAAGCTAGGACTTGAATACTAGGTTATAAATGGTTTTCCCTCATGCAGAGGCTATTTCATTATAAATTCAGAAATTGCACTTCTGCACTCATTCTGCCTTGATAAACATTCAGAATCAGAGTGATCTGTCAGAGGGATCAAGGTACATTATTTACTAAGTTGAGAGAGGTCAAAGTCAAATAGATTCATTCTTTAGAAATTACCATCTAAAACAGAGGAGCAAGAGCATGGAATGGTGAACTTTTGTTTATAATATTAAAAAAATCAGCTGAAATATCTCATCTCTCACACTGGGGATCGATGAGATTCATTGATATCCCATCAATGAGTAATTATACTTCCATTAAAAAGAAAATTTAAAAACATATACCCAAATATGGGAGAGGTGCAAAGTAGTTAAACAAAACAGGTTATAGAAACATGTGTGCCCAGACTTTAAAAACAATTCAGAGAAACCTATGAAGAGAGGCTTCCCTTACATTTATTTTACAATGCAGGTATGTGTCCTTAATTCCTAATTAAAACAAGATTTGTATATAAAAGAAAAATTAGTTTTTATTTTGTATTATGATCTTTGCATGTGTTTACATGACAATAAAGACATGCAAAAATCATAGTACATGATGATCAAGTGTGGTTACTTGACTAGAATGCTAGCTAGAATTAACATTTGAAAAAATATAATCCATCACATTAACAGACAGAGAAAAATGGCATGATTATCTCACAGATAAAGAAATTTGCGCATATGACAAATTCCACATGCATTCACGCATGCCGGGAATAGAAGAAAAAAAACTCTTATCAAATTAGGAATCTATGGGAATTCCTAAACCTAATAAAGGACATCTACCAAAAACCTAGAACAAAGATCAGCTTAATGCTAAAATGTTGAAAGCAGTCCCGTTAATTAAAAAACGTAAGCAGAGGCTGAGCGCGGTGGCTCACGTCTGTAATCCCAGCACTTTGGGAGGCCGAGGAGGGCATATCACTTGAGGTCAGGAGTTCAAGACCAGCCTGACCAACATGGTGCAAGCCCATCTCTACTTAAAATACAAAAATTAGCTGGGCGTGGTGGTGGGCACCTGTAATCCCAGCTACTCAGGAGGCTGAGGCAAGAGAATCGCTTGAGCCTGAGAGGCAGAGGTTTCAGTGAGCAGGGATCATACCACTGCATTCCTGCCTGGGCAACAGAGTGAGACTTTGTCTCAAAAATAAATAAATAAATAAAGCAAAAGACAAAGACGTCCTCTTCAACAAAATGCTAACGGACCTAGTAGTACAATAAGAAAACAAATAAAAGATATTAAGATCAGAAATAAACAAAACTAATATTTTTACAGATTAAATTATGGTTTATATAGAAAGTCCTAAACAGCACTACAGAAGTCAACTGTTAATAACAAAACCTAAAAATTTAAAGATCAATGTTAACTGCACTGCATTTCTATACTACATCAATAGTCAGGAAATGTAATTTTTAGTTTGTCATACACAAAAGCAAGAAAAAATTTGAAATAAACCTAACCAAAGATATGTAAAGCATTTATGAAAACAATTTTAACTTTGTTACATTTTCTTTTATTCTTTACATGTGCATTTAAAACATTCCTTAGTAAAATATTTCATAATATAAAATGTTTTAAATTATTATAAAATTACTGTCTATTAAAGCTGTTATAAATAAACTTACAAAAATATATAGGTAACAAAATTTTATTTGGAACAAACATATTCATTTAAGAATGTGATCATGTAAATTCTATCTGTTTATACACAGAAGTCTGGAATTATGTAAACAAAAATTTTACCTGTTATTTTTCTACCTAATTTTTTCACAAAAATGTGTTATTTACTATATGGCAGACACTATTTTTTATAAGTACTTTACAGATATTAATTCAGGTAATCTTTATAACAACTCCATGAGATACATACCATGATACCCATTTTACAGATGACTCAACTGAGGTCCAAATTAATTGATTTGCACAAGGTCACACAATTATCAGATGGTAGAACCAGGATTTTTTTTTTTTAATTGTACTTTAAGTTCTAGGGTACATGTGCACAACGTGCAGGTTTGTTACATACGTATACATGTGCTATGTTGGTGTGCTGTACCCATTAACTCGTCATTTACATTAGGTATATCTCCTAACGCTATTCTTCCCCCCTCCCCTGTCCCCACAATAGGGCCCGGTGAGTGATGTTCCCCTTCCTGTGTCCAAGTGATCTCATTGTAGAACCAGCATTTAAACCCAGAAAATTTGACTCCAGAGTCTTAACCACTTACATTAGACTATGGTTTGTGTGGTCATTTTTTATTTCTTCTTTATACTTTGTAAAACCATAAATTTCATAATGAACACATTTCACAAATAAAATCAGATTAAGCCAATCCATTTTGTAAAGCAAACTAATGCATATTTTGGCTTTGCTGTGGGATAGGAAATTTACATAAACATAACATGACAGAAGAAGATGCATAAAAAGCCAATATACTCATTCTGTATTGTATAATTTATATTGCAGCATTAGGTTCTGTATGTTTAAATACTTCCAATGATGCTGCTTCCACAGACTCAAAACATAAGCTGATGTTACATTTTAATTCCCTTTTGTTGTAATTCCATCTTGGTTCTTCCTAAGAAGATATCTGGAGCAAGGAGCCTGTTTAAACTTACTGTATCCTTCCTTCCCTACTAATGTTGGTAACTTCCCAGCAAAACTGTCAGATTTCTTTACCAGGTTACAAGTAAATTGACGACAGCACTGAAATCTTCAGTTAAAACAGTTAAGATGACCTTCTTTCCAGGTCACCTTAATGCTAAGTGGGAGAACTGAGAGTTTTCAAGTCCTAACTGAATAGCTCTACAGATGAGCCTGACAGCACCACAAATTTGGCCTTGATCCAATGCCTGCTAGAGAATTAGAGGCCTCCTGTTAACTCACATAATCTTTAGCTCACTTCCTAGATTTCATACACGTTTTAATGAATTCTATAATGTGCCAAGGACAGTGCTAGACACCAAAAATATTACAGCAAAAAACCATGGTTCCCTGCCGGGTGCGTTGGCTCATGCCTGTAATCCCAGCCCTTTCAGAAGCTGAGGCGAGGTGGGTGGATCCTCTAAGGCCAGGAGTTCAAGACCAGCCTGGCCAACATGGCAAAACCCTGTCTCTACTAAAAATAGTTTTTAAAATATTTTTTTTAAGACCATGGTCCCTGCCCTCAATAGTAGAAGGAAATGATGGCCCTCTAATTCTGAGATAATAAACTCAAATGCCTACCAGGCCAAGAAGATGGCATGCGTAAGGTTCTAAGGGAGATGGGGAGATTGGAGAGAAATGAATTCAGCAGGCACCAGGTAAGGTGACTGCCATTATTCATCTCCAGCAAATTGGTTTCATGCTAGAATTTCTAAATTTCTAATTTTTCAAAGGAAGCCAGATATTCATATTTTATAAGAAATGTCCCAATTCTTTAATGACAGCAAGCTATTCAAATTTATTTTTTAATAATATCATATAACTCAACAAAATGCATCTTAGGGACAGCTAGGCCCTATGGGCCATGAATTCACAACAACCTCTACTTGGTTTTGTGCCCTTTCACCAAAGAACTTGGTATGTCTCTCTAGGTTCAAATTTCAATAATCTCTCCAATGTCAATCCAGACAAGCTCCCAGGACTCTGGGCCCCCAGATGGTTTCCAGAGGCAACAGGTAAATGCTGCTACCTCCTCCTCATTTCAAAGTATAAGATGCACACACGTACAGTTCTTCGCTTGTTGACAAGATCCTGCATAATCCAGATATCTCACTGACCTTGACTTTTGACACTTTCCCTATTCACACTTCACCTTCCTGCAAAGAAGCCATTCTCAGCTCATAGTCTCTGGATAAAATCATCTTCTGCCTGGAATATTTCCTCTCCCCAAACCTGATTAAGTCCTACCCATCCCTTAGATCACAACTCAAATATCTATTCTTTAAGAAAGCCTGATCACAGCTCAAATGTCTATTCTTTATGAAAGCCTGATCACGCTCAAATGTCTCTTCTTTACAAAAGCTTTTCCTAGCTCCCCAGGATAGATCATGTTGCCCTATAACACAAATCCTGCTAGCCAGGTGTAGGGTTCAAGGGATTTCCAGACTGATCAAGGAGAAGGATGTGAGAGCAATGCATGACAAGCTTTATTGGGCAGAATTGCAAGAGAGTGAAAGTCTCCCACGGCATGAGACTGTCCTGAGACTCACAGCGAAGGGGCCACCAGCCAGGGAGGAGGGCAAGTGAATTCCCAGGGGAAAGGGGATGGGAGAGGAGACTTACTAGATGGTGTTGCTTAGCAGTGCAGCAGTGAGTTTCTGAGTCAGAGAGCTCCTAAGGGCAGTAGCAGCTTGGGGTCTCATGGCCACAGGATCTAGTTTATCAATGGCAAGCAGAAGATCTGTTTCATGGGGTGTGCAAAAGAGGCAGAGTCTATCCAGCTAAAAATCTGCTTGTTGTGTGTTATGTTTAAAACAATTTGATGTATTACAATTTGAGTTTGGCACCAGAAAGCTTTTGAGATAATTAGTCTCAACCTCAGGTGAAGAAACAAACAACTTAGGAGCCAATTCACAGAGGGCATTGTTGACTCGTTGATTAATAGTGGGCAGGGCCACTGATTGTCTAATTGACCTAATTAGGCCACTGACCTAATTGCCTCCCAAAGTTTCCATATACACATACTATCCCACTGGGGATTAGAGCTTCAAGTCCACTGATAGGCCCAGTAATGGTTGTGGCTAAAGAGTTTAAATGTATTTCCATGTAAATGATACCAAAAGAGTCCAGATTCCTGAAAGTCTTATGTTGAATCACTCATTCTGTGACAACCTAAAGCAGTCACATGGATAGGGTCATAGAAAGACACGAGACTCCAAAGTCAAAGGCCTTTGAGAAGTTCAGACAGGGTGACAACTTCACAAAATAGTTTGTCTCCTCTAGTCCAGACTCGTCATTTCACAGCTGATTCCAGACACATAGCCACAGAAGAGAAGACTCTACTAAACACAGAAAGTTGCTCCAGAGAGGAGGGCTGTACTTCTGTCTGTTCCAGTCATTTTATGTCGATCAGGGAGGAGACAGCTACTCTTCTTAGGTCGTAAGATGAAGCAGACTAGAACAATTCTAGTTCTAAGGCTACAGAGAGAAAGTGAAGAGAATCACAAAACACTGAGCCTTAAGCTGCCTTAAAATCTAAAGCTAACCTGAACAGTTCGGTTTTCAGAGTTACAAGGAAGAGACAGCTATCTATCTAAAAATATTAGAAAGATAGAGATGATTGATTGATAGATAATAGATCAATAGATAGGTAGATAATTGATTTATTTACCTGCATCTATACACTCATACATACCAAAGATTTTTTTTTTCCTTTTGCCCACTTTTGTTGTTTACTTACTGTTTTAGTCAGCTCAGTCTGCTATAATAGAATACCATAGACTTAAACAGCAGAAATTTATTTCTCACAGGTCTGGAAGCTGGAAGTCTGAGATCAGGGTGCCAGAATGATCAGATTTCTAGCAAGAGCCCTCTTCCTGGTTGACAGAGGCTGTCTTCCCGTTGTGTCTTCATGTGGCAGTGAAAGAGATCATCTGTCTCATGTCTCTTCCAATAAGTACACTAATCCCATCCGGGAGGGTTCACCCTCTGACCTAATTGCCTCCCAAAGTTTCCACCTACACATACTATCCCACTGGGGATTAGAGCTTCAACATACAAATTCTGGGGGGACACAAACATTCAGTCCATAGAACTTGCCAAATATCCAAGCCCCAAAAACTGCACCTGCTGCAACCCCCAAAAGAATAGCATGGGATCATCAGAAGGCAGTGACCAGAATCCAGAGTCTGTCAGTCGAGCAGCTAATGCCCGTAAGTTTCGTACATCCTTGGTGGGGGTAGCCATCTCTCCTGGGTCATTGGTGATCTCTGACTATTCACTTTACTTCCTGAAGCAACACTTCTCAAAATTTAACATGCATTAGGGTCTGATGGGGAGCCTGTTAGACCTGCCATTCTCAAAGTTCTGTGGACTCTGAGGCAGGAGGTTTGAGAACCTTACCTTGGAAATATTGTCCTAAAACATAACTGGGTCAACCCTTGCCCCTCATTGTCACATGATTAGACTCAGGAGTCTCTCTGGGTTCATCTCTAAATTAAGTCTCTTGGAAGAGAAACCAAGGTTGCAACCTCCAGTGTAGCTATGAGAGAATATTGCACCAAACCCAAAAGCCATGTGGCAGCAGGTACAAATGCCTGATGCTGTTTTACTCTATGTTACCAGAGTGCCATTAAGTGGTCTTATCACTGGCTGTACATCACATAGGCAGGCCAAAGGCTAAGCTTCTCTACTCAGTAATAATCTGTGTTGCTATGGGATGCTTATGAATCATTGCTGATCCAGGGGAGTCTAAATTCTCTCTTCCAGGAAGAGATATAAGGGTTGCAAGGACTATTTTACTTTTTACCTTGTACACTTCCCCTTCAAACACTTTAAATTGAGGAATGAAAAATAATCCAGTAAAAGGTAAGTCAGGAGGTTATGGCCACACTTTTATATCTCACATATTAAAGTATTGATTGTTTCCTGTCTTATTACACTATCTGAGGTGATAGAGAATAAGATCATTTTAGGGCAATTATAATAAGAAGAATGCATTACTAATCATGAAACATTATATCTCTTATTCATCAAATTAAGTCATGCATTCACCCACTTCATTTCCTAGACATTTATGTAAACAGTAAAGGAGGAAGGTGCTTTTCAGGCAGCCAAGGCATAGCTCAATTCATAACAATATTTGTGAATTCTTCTTGTATTTTTCTGCATGAGCTAGGCCAACAGACTCATGACCTCAAGAAGCTATAAGCCTTTGTTTTAAAACTATAAATGTGGCATTTATTTCTCTCCTCTGTCAAAAACAAAGAAGATGCACAAGCTCTAAAAATGGTAACATTGAATAATTTGATTTCTTGCCTAATTGATGAAAACATTTTCTTTAAACTTGGAGAAGAAATTAAGTGGTTGTGGTAGATAAGAGAAACTAAGCAGACACTTACTAAATGTGCTAACAAACGCTTTAGATACAGGGATAAAGGCCCATATTCAGAGTTGGTTAGACAATCATAAAAATAGAAATAAGAATAGAGTGGTTCTTTAATTACCTAATGTTGGTTTTTGCATTTCACTACAAGTTTTCATTCAGCATTTCTTTTCTAAGGTACAATTCACTAAATAATGTGATATTAATTAGGCACAGTGATAGCCCAGGGAGTGAATTTCCATTTCCTCATTATCAAGCAAGTGCTATCTCCTATGGGCAGTAAGTCATCAACCCCAACATATCATTAGCTTCATCATTTTAGCAAATCAGTTCTGGCTAATAGCTTAAAATTGGTTAAATGGGATGTTCTTTGACATGCAGCCCTGGGAGTGATGAGAAAATAATGGGTCTCTTCTTTAGGCAGAAGAATAATTAGTAATAAGGAGGTGCCCAAGTTCAATTAATTAATGATTTTCCAACACAGTGAATGATACATTAGAATAGTCTAGTTCAGGATTGATCTGTAGCAAAATGAATAAGCAAACCTAAGCAGAAGGATACTCATTAGCTGTTTGTTTGTTTTTTTCTATTTAGTCCAGCCCCAAGGCATTTGTCAATCAAAAATCTTTCCTACCAGAGAAAGCAAGAATGAAAATTCTCTCTGGCTAAAGAGGTCGGTATTTAGACCTTTATAGAGTTTGCAAATTACACAGATTTATTACTACATATATTTTATCAATAAAATCCACCCTATAAATGTTATATCAAGAGGCATCCTAACCACTTTGAAACACTTGGTTGGGGATTTTTTGTGTGGGTCAGCTGGCAAAGAAGTTGACTTCCATATGTACTTCCCCAGTTAAGGGTATTCCCTCCACCAAAACCATGAGAGCTGACTTAGCGGAAGGCAAGAGTTGACCATAGAAACCTGGTCACTCTTCATCTGAGCATCTCAGCGTCACCAGTTTCTTTGTGTGTGTGTAGATATGGCCTCCTTATTTTCTATAAAGGAGAGAAGTAGGCAGAAGAAGCTGTTTTGAAGATTAAGATTAATGGCATGTATGCCAAATATTTGGACTTCCTGGAACAAAGATGCTATGGGCCAGTTGTCCCGAAGCCCGGTTCACTGTTAAGAGCATCTGAGAGCTTCTTACAAATAAATTCCCCAGTCCAGAGCTTCTCAGACTTTAATGTGTATAACAACCCCAGGGGACTTTTGTTAAGCTTCAGATTATGCTTCTTTAGGTTTGGGTTGGAGCTTTTGATTCTGTACTTCTGACAAGCTCCCAAGTGATGTTGATGCTGCTGGCCCATGGTTTGGGAATCACTGCTGTTAGCCTTGTTTTGAAATACAATCATTCTTGTGAAAGTGCTTTATAAATGGTAATGCATTACCTTAATTGAAGAATTATAATAAACAGGGATTGTGTTACTAAAATAACCATATTACAGTCCATTTTAGATATGATGTAATATGCATAATATGGCCCTCAAAATGTTTTCTTTTTTCTCTTAATTTGTTAGTTCTTTAAAATCCAATCTATTAGCAAATTCTGTCAGTGACTTTCTGCGACCTGCTCCTTTGATTCAACATCAACTTTGTAAGATTCATTCCTGTTGTGCAGAGCTGCAGTTCATTCACAGAAAAATTATATTTCAATATAAAAACATTAATTTAAATGTCATAATATCACACCCTACACAAACATAAACTCTAGATTGATATTTTTAAACAAAATGTGGGGCCGGGCACAGTGGCTCACGCCTGTAATCCCAACACTTTGGGAGCCTGAGGCAGGCAGATCACAAGATCAGGAGATCGAGACCAGACTGACCCACATAGTGAAACCCCATCTCTACTAAAAATACAAAAAATTAGCTGGGCGTGGTTGTGGGCGCCTGTAATCCCAGCTACTCAGGAGGCTGAGGCAGGAGAATGGCGTGAACCCGGGAGACAGAGGTTGCGATGAGCCGAGATCGTGCCATTGCACTTCAGCCTGGGCGACAGTGAGAAACTACATCTCAAAAAAAAAGGAAAAGAAACAAAATGTGGAAAAAACTTGTCACTCAGAAATATAGAAGAATGTTTTTATAGCTCCAAAATAGGGAAGGGTTTCTTAACAAGACCAGAAAGCACAAATTAAAAGGACAGCACTGTTGGAATTGAACATACAGCCATTTAAATTGTCAGCTGTGATTTAAGGAAAATAAAATTGAGACAAGTGACAATAGTTGCAGTATATATGGCAAAGATTAGTATCTAAAATTCACAAAGAACTCTTACAAACTTCTAAGAAAATGAATGATACAATAGAAAAATGGTTTTGAAGAACAGGTAAATCACATAGGAAAAAAAAAAAACTAAATTGCTAGTAAACAGCCAAAGGAGCTCGACCACACTTGGGTAATCAGGAAAAAAAAAAAAAGTGAGAACATTAAGCTACCATTTCATACTCATTTGATTGGCAACAATTTTAGTCTAAGAATACAAAATGTTGGTAAGAACATCCCTTTTAATGGTGTGGCTATAAATTGGGAATATCATTTTGGAGATCAATCTTGCAATGTCTAGTAAAGCTATGTTGCTCTCCACTCCACTGTTCTACTTCTAGATAGGAAGACTTGTAAATGATTGTTCATTGCAATATTATTTGTATTTAAAAAACAAGATAAGGACAACTATAGTGACAAAAAAAGAACTTATTTACTTGCAAGATAAGAAAAGACAGGTAAGTCAACAAATTGAGTATTTCTCTGGTGGCAGCGGGGAGGCAAAAAGAAGATTCATGGAGGCTAATGACAGATGGAAGCTTGCACTGTGGATAAGGTACAATGACTACATATCCATGCAGAGTTCATTAAAATAAATTAGTAGTAAATGTTGAAAGAGAAAAACATCGTTCAGTATCTGAAACCAAGAAGCAGACAGCTAGGGTGGTCAAATAGCTCATCAAACAAACTTCTCATCTCGTAGGGAAAGTTCTTTGGGACGAGTTCGCGTTGAGTAGTAATGGTTACAGAAGCAGGACTGGGTTGGTGTTAGTCTAAGAAGCATGGATTATGTTGGCTACAGAAGCATGCCTTTTGTTAGTTACAGATGTGGGAATAGACATCAGCCTTAGAAGCATATTAACTGGAGTGAATCTGATGCCGATTCCTGGACTTTCAAAGCATGAGGCTGTCACTGATTGGCAGCTTTCAGAGGCTGTATTCACTGAAGTGAGTTGTCATTGATTTAATAAAGAGATTTAAAAACAATGCTGCTGTTTATTTAATATCATAGCTACAGACCTATCACTGATTAATAGATTTAAAACCAGTGCCAATGTTCATTTATTACTTCTTTTTCTTTTCCTTTTTTCTTTTCTTTTTTTTTTTTTTTTTTTTTTTTTTTTTTGAGATGGAGTCTTGCTCAGGCTGGAATGCAGTGGCAATCTTGGCTCACTGCAGCTTCTGCCTCCCAGGTTCAAGCGATTCTCCTGCTTCAGCCTCTAGAGTAGTTGGGACTACAGGTTTGCGCCATCATGCCTGGCTAATTTTTGTATTTTTAGTAGAGGTAGGGTTTCACCATGTTGGCCAGGCTGGTCTCAAACTCCTGACCCCAAATGATCCCCCCACCTCGGCCTCCCTAAGTGCTGGGATTACAGGCGTGAGCCACCTTGCTCCGCCAGTGAAACAGCATTTGGTTTGATATCACCTAAGAAAGGATTGCTGCAGGTACAAAGTTCTTCTTTTATACTTGCATAGGAAAAAATTGGAGATCAAATACATGCTCATCAACAGAAGAATAAACTGTAGTACATTCATATGAAGTATTCTATAGTTGTTAAACCAAACTGAATCCAAATATGTCACAGAAATAAATATCTAAAACAGAATCTCTAGTAAAGAATGAAAACTGGAGAATATAACATGTGGTCTAATATTCGTGTATTTTTTTAGAAAACAGTAAAGTATTGTGTTTATGTGTGTGTGTTTGTAGATTGTCAAATGAGAAAAACATGGACCAGATACACACTAAATTCACAATTACGTCTAACTTGGGCAGGTGGGAAATAGATAGAATCAGGAAAAGAAAAAGAACTTGGAGGAAAATATGAGTTTGGGGGGTATGAGTTTGGGGGGTAATTCATTGTTCTGTGTTTCTGTATGTGGCACATTTCTCTCAAACAAAACCTAAGCTTTCAGTGATTGTTCTACCTTTCTCATGAACAACTAATTATCTTTTAAAAATCTTTCTAAAACCGTGAATTGTCCTGCCTGTAACACAAACGTAAAACAGATTAAGTCTGTACTACTGATCTAAAGCCACGGATAAAGGATTTTTTTGTTTGTTTTTGAGACGGAGTCTCGCTCTGCCGCCCAGGCTGGAGTGAGCGGCGCCATCTTGGCTCACTGCAAGCTCCGCCCCCCGGGTT
Source organism: Macaca nemestrina (assembly GCF_043159975.1). Taxonomy (NCBI): domain Eukaryota; kingdom Metazoa; phylum Chordata; class Mammalia; order Primates; family Cercopithecidae; genus Macaca; species Macaca nemestrina. The sequence continues at coordinate 6,386,612 of NC_092125.1, read as the reverse complement.
CCCGCCATTCTCCTGCCTCAGCCTCCCGAGTAGCTGGGACTACAGGCGCCGCCACCTCGTCCGGCTAATTTTTTGAATGTTTAGTAGAGACGGGGTTTCACCGTGTTAGCCAGGATGGTCTCGATCTCCTGACCTCGTGATCCGCCCACCTTGGCCTCCCAAAGTGCTGGGATGACAGGCGTGAGCCACTGCGTCCGGCCAAATAACGGATGTTTTAACAAGAAAGATGACCTCATTCCCTTAGTATTTTAGCTCCGTCAAATTTTGACTGGTGCCATTCTCCTCAGCTGCCGTGATTTCCAATTTAGTTGTGATAAACAGTCTTCTCTGAAAGTTTCCTTGACAGGATTTCTCTTTGAAAAAACAGAAGTTGCCGAAGGGAAAAGACCAGGAGTATAAATAAGCCCCTGCCTTCTTGACTGAAATTTTTACTGAGATAATTATAGAATAGATCTGCATACAGTTAGAAGAAATAATACATAGAGATCCCATATGCACTTTATTTTATTTTATTTTATTTTTTATTTTTATTTTAAAAGGGTTTTTTTTGAGATGGGGTCTCGCTCTGTCACCCAGGCTAGAGTGCAGTGGCGGGATCTCTGCTCACTGCAACCTCCACCTCCCGGGTTCAAGCGATTCTTGTGCTTCAGCCTCTGGAGTAGCTGGGATTACAGGCACCCGCCACCACGCCCGGCTAATTTTTATATTTTTAGTAGAGACGGGGTTTCGCTATGTTGGCCAGGCTAATCTCAAACTCCTGACCTCAGGTGATCCACCTGCCTCAGCCTCCCAAAGTGCCAGGATTCAGGCGTGAGCCACCGCGCCCGGCCCCCATATGCTTTAACTAGTTTCCTCCAAGGGTAAAATTTTGCAGAGCTATAGTATAACATCACAACCATATTGGCATTGATACAACCCACTGACCTTCCAGCTGTCCCACTCTTACTTGTACAGTAAGTCCTCACTTAACGTGGCATACAGTTTCTTGAAAACTGCAACTTTAAGTGAAACAAAGTATAATAAAACCAATTTTACCTTAGGCTAATTAATACAAACAAGAGTTAAATTCCTACGGTACATTTCTCGTCCCAAAAACATGATCAAACTTCTAAATAAAGACCTAAAACACTCCTAATTAGTATTAAGCACTGGAAAAAAATGTGAACTATACACACATTTAAGACAGATGAATAAAAACAAGTAAGATAATTGGTTACCCAATTTTTGGTGGATTTGTGAATGATGGTGGCTGTCTGGTGGTGAGTTCAAAGAATAAATGTTTGTAAAGCAAACATTTTCTGGGGCACCTCCCACCACCTTGCAGGCCAAAAGCAATTACCTATATGGCCGCTTTTGTCAGGCATAATTTATTGTCATGCATTTGGATGATTATCACAGACTTTATGAAATTTTATTTTATGATAATTTGTATGCATTCATTCATTTTCCAACCTGCTTATTTCAGTTAAGGGTTATTGGTGGCTGGAGCCCATCCAGGGAGCTCAGGTCACAGGGCAGGAACCAACCCTGGATGGGATGCATCCCAGGGTGCACTCACACACACCCACACTGACTCACACCACTGGAACCATGTAGACATACCAATGAACCTAACAAGCACAGCTTTGGAACGTAGGAGGAAACCAAGGCACACAGAGAAAACCCACACAGGCATGCGGAGAACCTGCAAACTCAACACAGACAGGCCCTCGCCAGCAATCTGTTTTTTTATCAATGTTATAACAAAATGACATTGAATGAAACAATGTTACTGGAAACCTACTGTACTCATGACTCTGTGTGTGTGTGCGCGTGCATGCACGTGTGTGTGAATCAGGTACTATCTACTTTTATCACACATATGCTCATACATCCACCCGCACAGTCAAGATACTGATAAGTTCCAACATGACAAGTATCCCTCGTGTTGCACTTTTATAACCCAACCCAAGTCCCTCCTAACTCCCCTCGCCACCCCTAACCTTTCTAAGGTTTGTTATTTCAAGACTGCTTTACATAAATGGAATCACACAGTATGAAACATTTGCAGATTCACTTTTTCATTCAACATAATTCTCTAAAGATTCATCCATCCTTGTGTGTATCAACAGTTTGTTCCTTTTTATTGCTGAGTTTCATTACTGGGTTATTCCATGGATGTACCACAGGTTGTTTAACCATTTACCCATAGAAGGACCTCTGAGCTATTTCCAGTTTTTAGATATTATGAATAAAGCTGCTGTGAACATTTGTGTACAGGTTTTTGTGTGAACCTAAATTTTTATTTCTCTGAGTTAAATACTTAAGAATACAATTGCTGGGCCATATGGTAATTGCATCTTTAGCTGGGTAAGAGCTGTGAAACTGTTTTCCAAAGTGCCTGTATCATTCTTCCCAGGAATGCAAAAGCTCCATTTTTTTCTGCATCCCTGCTAGGTTTGGTTTTGTCACTATTTTTTAATCTTAGTCATTCCAATAGCTGTGTATTGACAACTCATTGTGGTTTAATTTGCATTATCGTGATGTCTGTTGATGTTGAACTTCTTTTTATGTGCTTATTTTCTATCTGTATATTCTCTTTGGTGAAATAGCTGTTTATGTCTCTTGCCCATTTTCTAACTGGGTTTTTCTTAAGGTTGAGTTTTGAGGTTCTTTCTATATTCTAAATACTAGTCCTTTGATGGATATGTGATTTGCAAAGTATTTTCTCTCGCTCTGCAACCTGTCTTTTCATCTTTTTCACATATGTTCCACAGATAACAAGCTTTCAGTTTTAATGAGACCCAATTTATCTACTTTTCCTTTTATGGATCGTGCTTTTGTTGTCAAGTCTAAGATCTCTTTGCCTAGCCCTAGATCCTGAAGATTTTTCTCCTTTTTTAAAAAAGTTTCATAGTTTTACATTTAAGTCCATGATCCATTTTGAGTAAATGTAAAAGTATTTACACTGAGATTCCATTTTTTTTAAAACAGTATTTCCTCTACATACACACACCCTAAAGCCTTAAATTTAAATAGAGGTTATAACTCAATCAAAGAAGCAAAGAGTCAAATAGTTTCTTTTCATTGTAGAGATTACATTACCAGATAATAAATACCACTTTTTACCTTTCCTCTAGTTCTGACATTTTTTGTTTTGTTTTGTTTTCTTGTTTGTTTGGTTGGTTGGTTGGTTGGTTTTTTGAGACGGAGTCTTGCTCTGCCGCCCAGGCTGGAGTGCAGTGGCCGGATCTCAGCTCACTGCAAGCTCCGCCTCCCGGGTTCCCGCCATTCTCCTGCCTCAACCTCCCGGGTAGCTGGGACTACAGGCGCCGCCACCGCGCCCGGCTAGTTTTTTGTATTTTTAGTAGAGACGGGGTTTCACCGTGTTAGCCAGGATGGTCTCGATCTCCTGACCTCGTGATCCACCCGCCCCGGCCTCCCAAAGTGCTGGGATTACAGGCGTGAGCCCCCGCGCCCGGCCTAGTTCTGACATCCTAAAAACCCTCCAATGGGTGAAACAGGAAATATAATAGCAGCCCTCTTGCTTTGGATTTCCGCTTTATATTGAATTAGGGCCTGAACACTCCTTGCGTTAGGCACCATACACCCACACTCTAGAGAAAGCCCAGTGGCTCTTTACTCCTTCCATAGGCACATCCTGGACACTCCCGCGGCCAGGCGCTGGCAGAGATGAAGGTTCAGCTTCTGGCCTCGACGGGGCTTATAGTCTCCGACAGGGAACAGTCAGGGCCCTGAGGATCGGAATACAGGGAGCTGCCTGACAAAAATGAAGTTGAGAAACCTTCGAGACAGGAGGGCCTCGCTCTTTGGTGGGGAGCAGGAGAAGTTTCCCCGGCGGGGAGGAGGGGGTGAGGTGAAAGATCAAATCAGCCTGAATGTGGAATGCCAAGCAAAGGGAAACAAGACAAAAATTCAAAATCTTTGGAAAAACATGGCATGGCTGGAAGAATGGCTGAAAAATGGAAAGAAATGGCGTCGCAGAGGCTCTGGGTGGGGAGTGATACCCATGGAGGTAGGTTGGAGCAGATGACTCTGAGTCTCTGTCTCTCTCTGTCTCTCTCTCTCTCATTAACAAAAAGCTTCAGGTCCGCTTTTTCTTTCTTTTTTTTTTTTTTTTTAAGGTATTAGGTCAGTGCAAAAGTAATTATGGTTTTAAAAGTAGCGGCCAAACCGCAATTACTTTTGCACCCACCAAATACCTTAGGCGTACTAATTATATTGAGGCACCTATTTGGATTTAATAAAAGAGAGCGAGGCTAATTGAGACTGTGTAATTGTACAGCCACAGCACATCAGGAGCACTAGACTGGAGTCGGGAAACCAAGGCTAGACTTCCAGGCTGGCTACGAATCTGAAGAAAACACTATTTGGTCACAGGTTCAGGGTTTACAGATGGAGTTAAAATGCCTCTATGGTGTGAGGCTTGATCCATCATTAAACATGGAGTAAGTGGATGGGACTCTTCTAGTCACCCAGTTATCAAAAATAAACACAGTATCATTATCAACAATATGATCATTAAATTGGTGTGATTTTTACCATATAATGAGTATATCAAACACATAAAAATATTATTTTACTCTTTTTAATCCAACAAACAAATTTGCTTTCTTGGATTAAAAAATAAGTACAATAATTGGAGTATAAAATTTTGCTGGTGGTTAGCCAATACTGCTTCACTCAGGTACACATTTACTCTGGTGATTTTTTAAAATTCTGATTAAATATTATGGAAGTTTGTTTATCTTGAACTTATATCGGTGCTTTTTTGAACGTATTGGTTGATTCTGTATAAAACAAACAAATTGTTTCCACCTCTGAGGAAAAAGTCACACAGAAAGTGTGATTTGAGGCCAGGCACGGTGGCTCACTCCCATAATCTCACCACTTTTGGAAGCTGAGGTGAGTGGATCACCTGAGGTCAGGAGTTCAAGACCAGTCTGGCCAAAATGGTGAAACCCCATCTGTACTAAAAATATAATAACAAAAAAATCAACCAGGCGTGGTGGCATGAGCCTTTAATCCCAGCTACTCAGGAGGCTGAGGTAGGAGAATCGTTTGAATCTGGGAGGTGAAGTTTGCAGTGAGCTGAGATCGCGCCACTGCACTCCAGCCCGGGGGACAGAATGAGACTCTGTCTCAAAAAAAAAAAAAAAAAAAAAAAAAGGAAAGTGTGATTTGAGGCTTTCTAGAAGGTTTTGTCTCTCCCAAATCTTTTCACAAACCTTGCTTACACCCCAATCCAACCCATCTTCAACTTGCCCCAGCATGAGGTATTAGATCTCAGGGCAACGTGCTTCCAGAGACCCCTCACTCAGTGTTACATCTGATTTAAGCCGGAAAGCGTGAGCATGTAAAAATTCACCAGTTCCCACTAAACCTGAGGTAATTATTCTCATATGAATTGAGGGAAGGGGTTGAGACATTGTAGGAAATTAGAGTTTTGGGAAGAAGGCTAAAGAACCCCAACATGTATTTTTTAAATTCCAAAATATATTTTCTTACTTCAGATTGAGTCTAACACCAAACCTGAGAATTAATTCAATTCACAAGCCAGAGTTAGCTAAACACTAATACTCATACACAAGACTTGCCCTCCACAGACATCTGGATTCAAATCTCCACTCTGTCACTTACTAGTAGATGCAAATAACTTTATCTCTTGGCACTCTTTCATCTTTAGTAAAATAAGGACAATAGTAGAACCTGTCTTATAGGAGTTTGATGAGCACTAAATAAGATAATTTAAATAAAATTTCTGATACACTATGAGGGATCAATAATGGTCAGACTCAGATTAGAAGAATCAGGAAAGGTTCCTGAGAAGAAGTGATGCCTGAATCACATCTTGAACTCTGAAGCAGATTATGCATATGAAGGTCAAAGAACAAGGATGTTCAGGCCTGAGCTTTGCTTTGAATCAGAGGGAAGCATGGGAAGCTGTGGGAAGTAAAGGAGAAGGAAAAGGGGAGGCTAGACCAGGGGAAAGGAAAGCTGGAGATGTGAATGTTCAACATGCTTGCAGCAGAAAGCTCGTCTCTGGTAGGACCAAGAAGTTAGAGCTTTCATCCTAAATCTTTGTGGGGTGTCACTAAAGCATTTTAAGTAAGGAAGAAAAATCATCTAATTTGCTTTTGGAACTGTAGTTGGGCAGCCAGATAGAGAATGAATAAGAAGGACAAGTGGAGTCCAAGGTCTTAATCAGGAGACTGATGGGGTACTTCAGGTGAAGGATCATGTTCCCAGCTAAAGCACTGAATTAGTAAGACTCAGGGACTGGCTGAAGGTGGGGAGTGAGGCAGATGATGGAATTTAAGAAGATTCCGGATCGCTGGTTTGGATGACTAAGGTGGGTGATGGCATGATCAACTGAAACTGGAAACACAAAATAGGTTTGGGTCAGGGAAAGGGAGAGGTAACAAATCTAGTTTGGTACATGCCTGGTTGTGGAAGCTGTGAAACATACTAATGAAGCTGTTCAACCGGAAGTTGAATATAAGGGTCCGAAACTTAGGATATTGATGCAAAAATGTAGAAGTTTGACACCATGCAAGGTCACACCAGGAGTATATATAACATGACAATACTACACAGGAATAAAAATGTAGAGAAAGACAAGCAGAGAAGTTGGAGTACAAGGAGAATGAGCATGAATTCATTGAGGTGGAGATGTTAATTTATTTGAGATGTTTGTAATCACAAATCAAAGTACTAGACATCGATATAGATTTATAGATGTATATAGGTATCTCTACACGCATACTGCAGCAAATTTTAACATCACCTCAGGTCAGTGAGGAATGAACAACAACTTAAAGTTGGAAAACTCAGATAATCATATGACTAAATGTGGTAAACTAAATATGGCATGAAGAACTTACTCTTCTGGGATTTGTAGGAAGTGCTGGTCAATGGATATGCCATTTAGGAGGTTATCAGTGATCAGTGATTTAGGAGATTACTCTGTGATCTTATACACCAAGTTCACCTAAGGTTTTAGATTTAAGGTTTTAGGTTTTAGCACCGTGTATAATTCTTGCTTTCTGATACCTAAGACAGCATTGCGTGTAAAAAAGCCATTAGTGCCTACTCGTGCCCCATGTTAATAATATCTGCAAGATCATGTCTATTTCAAACTCTACTGCATTTTCCAAGGGGAGACACCATCTCCAAATGCAATGGATGCTTTTACAAAGAGGATTCTCAGAACGGAGAACACTCCACGGAGCTACTAGTGGGAGACACGCATTCCCCTTTCTCGTGTAAGTGTGTAGCAGGCTGAGAGACTGTGCGATAACTGAATGAATTGATCCAGGATTTTTTACTCCTTAGCTCAGCTAGATCTGCGTTCTTGTCTCACGACCAGGAAAAATTAGGCACACAGACATCCAAGAGTGAGTAGAGTAGAATTTATTAAGTGAAAAGGAAAGCACTCAGCAAAAAGATGGGTCCTGAAAGCAGGTTGCTGGTTGCCCCCTTCACAGTTGAATACAAAGGTTTCTATATTCCACTGATGGGGCTGGGTCCCCTGCTTGTGTAAGGCATGAATTCCTCGGAGCTCTACTCCATCCTTCCAGTGCACATGCAGGTCCTTAGTCTGAGCCACTCTATATTGATTTATTTCCCTTACAGAGCGTGTATTAATGGATAGAATTTTTCACCACAGGCAGGTTTAGGCAAGCCCCCTGTGCAGGTTCCCTTATCTGCACAAAACATCTGGTGCAGACACGTGTGGGGCAGGTCAGAGATTCTCTGGGGACCCTCCCCTCTCTGCCTAGGAGAGTTCTCTGCCTCCTGCCTCTATCAAAATGACAGAGTGATAAATGGCCTTGAGCTCCACTATTCCTTTAAAAAGCCCCCTAAGCCCAAGTGTTTCCATTTTTCAAAAAACATTTGGAGGGGAGGCAAAAAGAAAAATGACTAGGAACATGAGTTTTGAAATCAAACAGACTTGGATTTGAAATCCTTGCTCTACCTCATAACATTTGCTACTGTTGATTGAGTGCCTACTAGGCTGGGTACTAGTCAGAATGCTTCATATTCACTAATTAAATTGTTTTTTTGGTTTGTGTGTGGTTTTTTTTTTTTGAGACAGGATTTTATTCTGTTGCCCAGGTTGGAGTGTGGTAGCAGTCACCACAGCCTCAACCTCCCAGTCTCAATTGATCTCCCTGCCTCAGCCTGCTGAGTACCTGGGACTACAGATGCATACCTGGATAGATTTTTTTCTTTTTTTCTTTCTTTTTTTTTTTTTTTTTTTTTTTTTTTTGTAGGGACGTAGTCTACCTATATTGCCCAGGCTGATCGTGAACTCCTGGGATCAAGTCATCCTCCTGCCCCAGCCTCCCAAACTGTGGGGATTACAGACATGAGCCACTACACCTGGTTTCACTTATTAAATCTTTACAATAAACCTGGGGGCAAGAACGGGACATGGATGGTTAAGTTAATTACTCATAGCCACAAACCGAGTGCCTGAGCAGGGATTGAAATCCAGATAGTTCAGTTCCACAACCAGCACTCTTAATCACAACATTTTTCTGCCAGGCTATCCATGAGACTGGTGAAGGCACACACTCTTTGAGATTCCATTTTCTCATACCTAGTGAGCCTATCTGATACAGTTATATTGAACATAAATAATCCACATAAAACACATAGTACAGTGCCTAGAATATGATAAGAACTCAATAGATCATAGCTATATTTTATTTTATTATTTCCTTTTAAAAAGGTGTATTCAGTATTAAGAGGGAAAGGCTAAAATGAACAATGCAAAAATAGGTCAAATTCAACCCTTTGCCCCAACCCTAGTAAGGACAAGTACACTTGGTTTTTATATCTCGATATCTCAAGGCTTTAGATTTATAGATGTTCATGTTCCTGTCTCAAGAGCACCTTGCTTTATCCATCAAAACCTGGTGGCAGATTAACTGAGTGTGAATGATCTATCTCAAACAGAACTTGAGCTTCAAACTAGAAGCAAAAGCAAGAAATAAATTTTTAAATTGTGAAAAGCATTCAGATGATCTAATATGCTATTCAAAGCAGTGCTTGAGAGAAGATGTCTCACTGTTGGCTAATCTCCTCTTGTTTTTGAGACAGAATACCTTGCATTTAGTACCTTGTATTCGCAAATACACATCTGCATTGATATACCCATCACAGGTCAATGTATGCAAACCTAAATTTTAGATACAGCGACAACTGTATGCAAGTCTATAAGGAAAGACCCCAAACCATGTTTCCTCCTGACGTGTAAAGTGGTTTTGATGTATTTTCCTGTTTATGAATGTATTAGAGCCAATCATGTCTCACCTCGAAAACTGTGCATTTTTTAACCCTATTTCAGATTACCTTTCCCAAGTGGCAGTGAGAATTTGTATTCATTTAATTCAATACAACAAGTATTATAATTTAAAAGTCTGCTACAGGCCAGCAATGTGCTACACATTCCCCAGGCAGATAAAAGGAAAAACCCTGCAGATTACCGGTAAGTCCCATTTCTGAACCATGGATGTGAGGGTGAAGAGCCTCGAGGCAATTGTTAAAGAAGGGCTGAGGCTACATCAGTTTGGATGAGAGTAACACTGAGGAAGAGAATTCCCACCAGTGTGCACTGCCCCTTCATCAGATGTGTTGTCATTTGACTCCAAAAGCTCAGCTTCCCCAGGTAACGTGAGGCAGTCATGTGCCTGGAAAGCCTGGATTCTGGGGCTCAAGTCTGCCTCCTGTAAAGACTCTACTGTAAGCTCTGCGTGCCACTGAGCCTGGCAGAGCAGGCCCTCAGACATCATGAGCCTGGATTCAAATGGCCACCTCTAAAGGTTAGTCAGTCGTGGCATTTGTTCCATGAACGGTGATTTGAAATGTTCCATCTGCAGGACAGTAACAAGAAAGTCAGTCAGCGGGAAACAATAATAAAATCAGGTCTGAACTTTCATAGGTGAGTAGGCAACTGGGGGACACCAAAGTGGGAACATTCAGGAAGCAGCGGGGTATATGGTCAGGAGCTAGGTCTTGACTAGAAATCCTAATTCAGGAGTTATCAATTTAATTGAAGGCTTGGACATAGATAAGAAGAGAAGAGAGCTGAAGTGAAACCCAGGGAACTACCACATCTGAGGGTCAGGAGAAATGAGAGAAGCTCCTGGAGGAGAGTGAGAAGTAGGAAGTAGGCATTTAAATGTGGAAAAGTCTTGAGATAATCCTGTTCTGAAAATATAGCAAAGTAGATCACTTGAAAGCTTTCTGTTACAAAACACTTGGATAAGAGATATAAAATATATCAAAAAAATTCTAATGCATAGCTGAGCCTCTAATAAATTAAGGAAAATTCAAATACAGAAATAGGAGCCAGATGTGGTGGCTCACACCTTTAATCCCAGCAATTCAGGGGGCTAAGACAGGAAGATCACTTGAGGCCAGGAGTTGGAGATCAGCCTAGCCAACTTAGCAAGACATCATCTCTCAAATATTTTTTAATTAGCCAGGCATGGTAGCATGTGCCTGTAGTTCCAACTATTTGGGAGGCTGAGGTAGGAGGATCACAGGAGCCAAGGAGGTCGAGGCTGCCGTGAGCTTTGATCATGTCGCTGCACTCCAGCCTGGGTGACAGAGTAGGACTCCGCTCTAAATTAAAATAAAAAAGCAACAAATAAAAAAGATAAAAATGAGCAGAGTGAACAAGCGGCAACGGTTCTCTGCCGCGAAGACATTTCTATTCATCTCAGGCACCGAGCAGTTTGGATATTAACTGCCCCAAGGAGATTGGAGAGAAGGCTTTGGACTTTGGCAAGGCATAGAGTTGAAACAGAGACTCTCGTATGAAGCTATAACATTTTATTTTTTTTCTGTGTTTGAAGTTTTCCACAATGAAACGTTATTTTTAAATAAGAAATGGGCACCAGAAGTGAAACCCTAATGTAAAGTATGAATTTTGAGTGATGACGATGTATTGATGTAGGTTCATCAGTTGTAAGAAATGTAGCATTCTCTGCAGATGGCAGGGTGGATGCTGACAGTGGAGAAGTCTGTGCATGTGTAGGGAAAGGGTGATGTGGAAACTCTGTACTTTTTGCTCAATTTTGCTGTGGACCTAAAGTTGATCTAAAACTATGAAGTCTAGAGAACAAAAGGAGAAAAAAGAAATGAAGTCCTGGGGTTCCTGGCAGAAGCAGATGCAAACCTCTCCAGAAGACAGATGCAGGCAGCACAGAATTCCCCACGTACGGGGTACTCGCAGTCGTGAAATCATGGATACGAACAAGCAAGCGGCATGAAAATCAACACACACAACAACCAGTGAAATTAGAGCCTCAGAACTCGCAAAAACTAAGTACTTACGAAAGTGTAGAAGTGTTTCATGTTATAAAAGATAAATCAAATCATAAGAAAGGAACTATTGGCTTTTTAAGGGGCGGGGGGAAGCATATTTTAAAGGAAATGACCAAAACTTCCAGAAATTAAAAACTCAGTGAGGGAAAAAATAAATAAATAAATAAATAAACCAAAAACCAATCACAATGAGGCTGGGCATGGTGGCTCACACTTACAATTCCAGCACTTTGGGAGGCCAGGGTAAGAGGATCACTAGAGCCCAGGAGTTTGAGACCAGCCTGGGCAACATAAGTGAGGCCCATCGCCCATCTCTCTACAAAATAATAATAATAATAATAATAATTAGCTAGCATGGTGGCATGTGCCTGTAGTCCCAGCTACTCAGGAGGCTGCAGTGGGAGGATTTCTTGAGCCCAGGAGGTTGAGGCTGCAGGAAGCCAAGGTCATGCCACTGTACTCCAGCCTGGGTGTCAGAGCAAGACCTTGTCTCTAAATAAATATATATAAAATAAAATAAACTATAGTGAGTGAAAAAGCAGATTAGACACAACCAAACAGATAGTTTTTACACCTTAAAAATGAAAGATCTATAGTTTATCCAGAAAATAGCACAGGGAAAAAAAGATACAGAATGCAGAAAGGAAGAATAGCAGTAAGAATTTTTATATAATGCAGAGGGGAGCAGAACTTAGTACAACCAATTTGTTTTTTTGTTGATGGTGTTTGGTTGTTGTTTTTGTTTTTGAGACAGAGTCTCACTCTGTTGCCCAGGCTGGAGTGCAATGGCGTGATCTCGGCTCACTGCAACCTCTATCTCCTGGGTTCAAGCAATTCTTCTGTCTCAGCCTACCAAGTAGCTGGGGTTACAGGCCCCCGCTACCATGCCTGGCTAGTTTTTGTTTTAGTAGAGATGGGGTTTACACCATGTTGGCCAGGCTGGTCTTGAACTCCTGATCTCAGGTGAACCGCCCGTCTTGGCCTCCCAAAGTGCTGGGATTACAGGCGTGAGCCACTGTGTCTGGACGACAATTTCTTATACAATCTGCTTAAAATACCCACCACTCTCTTCAAATCTCCTCTTCTACCCTCACCTTCTGACTTGCATCAGACATTTGCCCCATCATAGAGAAAATACACTCTAGGTTCCTGATCCTCTCTTTAAAGAAATGCACCAGATCCAGCATTTATAATTTATTCTTTCCTTCTCTCATCTAAAGCAAATATCACCTGAACCTATCCCCTCTCACATCGACAACAAGTAACTACATCAATTATTCCCTCTCCTCTGGCAATAGCCTCTTCCTCGCTCCTTGTTCATTTGCATCAGCATGTATAGACATGATCTTCGTCCTATCTAGCCATGATCTGACTTTTCTCTTTACAGTCACAGCCAAGATTCTCCCAGTTTTAGTTTACTCTTAGGAGTTCTCATTTGTTTAATTGCAACTATTTCTTGCTGAGATTATTAATAAACTTCCACTTATCTGATTCAAGGAAACATTTCTCAGTTCTTATTTTGAACTCTGTGACATTTGGCAACATTACTCATTTCGTATTTTGATCTGGTTCTTTTATCCCATGGAGTAATATTTTTTCAACATATTTTGGTTCTAAGTAGTTCTAATATGTGAATAAAGTTTTATTAAATCGTAACACTTCAAATAAACCTAGAATTACCATCAATGTACACTGAAATGTGTATCAGTGTATACTACGGTGGTTTGCAAACCTAAAGAAGTGATTAAAGCATTTTCTTCAAATGAAAATTTATGCAGAAGTTTGATAGTCATTCATTCATTAATTTTTTCATTTACTAATTTATTAAGTACCTACTCAGTATGTACTCAATGTTCTAGTCAATGAAAGTACAATTATGAAAAAGTCACTTATTGACACACACACACGTACAAACTCATATATATTTGTCTCAAGGGCTCAGTCCTTGCATTCCTTTCCTTATTCTTTTTTTTTGAGATGGAGCCTCGCTCTGTCACCCAGGCTGGAGTGTAATGGTGCAATCTTGGCTCACTGCAACCTCTGCCTCCCGGTTCAAGCGATTCTCCTGCCTCAGCCTCCTGAGTAGCTGGGATTACAGGTATGCACCACCACATCCAGTTGATTTTTGTATTTTTAGTAGAGAGGGGGTGTCACCATGTTGATCGGGCTGGTCTCATTCTCCTGACCTCATGATCCGCCCACCTTGGCCTCCCAAAGTGCTGGGATTACAGGCCTGAGCCCCGCGCCTGGCCCCTGTTCTTTATCTAAACTAATGAACCTGATGAGCTCATCTAGCCTCAAGACTTTAAAATAAATGCCTTCCAAATACTAATGAAACTTCAATTTTTATCTTTAACCCAGACTTCTCCCTGAACTTTAGACTCCTATATCCAATTGCATCTTAGATGCCTGTCCTTAAATGTGTAATAGGCAACTCAAATTTACCATGTTCAAAGTCAAACTTTTGGGCCGGGTGCGGTGGCTCATGCCTGTAATCCCAACACTTTGGGAGGCCAAGCGGGGGTGGATCACCTGAGGTCAGGAGTTCGAGACCAGCCTGGCTAACATGGTGAAACCCCCTCTCTACTAAAAATACAAAAATTAGCCAGGCATGATGGTAGGCGCCTGTAATCCAAGCTATTGGGGAGGCTGAGGCAGGATAATCACTTGAACCCGGGAGGCGGAGATTGCAGTGAGCCGAGATTGTACCACTGCACTCCAGCCTGAGCAACAGAGTGAGACTTGGTCAAAAAAAAAAAAAAAAAGGCCTGGCATGGTGGCTCACACCTGCAATCCCAGCACTTTGGGAGGCTGAGGTGGACAGATCACGAGGTCAAGAGATCGAAGTCATCCTGGCCAACACGGTGAAAACCCATCTCACTAAAAATACAAATTTGCTGGGCATGGTGGCAGGTGCCTGTCGTCCCAGCTACTCAGGGGACTGAGGCAGGAGAACTGCTTGAACCTGGGAGGCAGAGGTTGCAGTGAGCAGAGATCACGCCACTGCACTCTAGCCTCTGTGTGACAGAGTGAGACTCCATATCAAAAAAAAAAAAAAAAAAAAAAAAGATTGTCCAGGACTCTCCTGCCTGAGAGGTTGCGAGGCATTGTTGAGGACTAACCTGGGATCAGAGACAATGGCATCAATTTGAACAATGTTGGGGTTTTCCTCAGAAATCCTTAGCAACATGGATATAGGAGCAGAGATGACAAACTGGTGGGATTGGTCCTCAGGATTGGGGATTGAGCCAAGGAGGGTGGAAGATCAAAGAGATGAGAGTGGTTGAACTGATAAACCATCAGATCTAGAAAAACAAATGAAGATTAAAAAATTTTTACTAACTGGGAGGAAGAAAAGAGGTACTATGGAATTAAAATTTGCATGAGGCTGAAGAACAGACGGTGGGAAATGAGACTGAAAGAGTTGGATATTTGTGAGATTGTCATCAGAAAACATGATGTTGCAGTTCAGATTTTCAGTGATGAGAAAACTCTGGACAGTGATGGAATACAGGGAGTCTTCAGTGAACCCCTTCATCCTTAAGATCCTTCATCTCCAATACTCACCAGAGATGGGGGATCTTGAGGCTGAAGGGGTTCACTGTCTGCAAAGATATTTGATAAGTCATTTAGTTCCAATACACACATTCACATGAGTATTGGCAGGGCCAGAAGAATGGAGACAATTGCTGCTAGGCCAGACAAGCGTGAAAGGATGAGTCAGGGATCAGGAATGGCCAAGCTATTTGGGAGTGCCTGTACAGAAAGAGAAGGTTGCAATATTTACATGCAATCAAGAGTGTTAAGCATAGTGGGTTATTTGGCCTCAAAGATTGGAATGAAATCTTGTGTACAATCGCTCATTGCTAGCACGTGCTGAAGTCCACGTTTCTGTCGGAGGCCCACTGAGACCTTCCGAATGGAATTTTTGTCAAAAGATGTCTTGCGGTCTGGGCACAGGTTCAGGGACTGGTCCGGACAAACAGGAGAAAGGAAATTGGAGAACCTACTGTGTACCAAACAGTATACTGAGTACTTTGCATAAATTTTCTCATTTAATCCTGCCAACAGTCCTGCTATGAGATAACTATTATTATCGCCTCCGACTGAGAAACAAAAGGAAGCTGAAGCTACTACAATTAAGGGTCCAGGCTTTGAACCAATACCTTTTTATGGGAAAGCATAATACTTTTTCCACTGTACAATATAAGATTCAGGCAATTTAGAGGAACTG
Source organism: Macaca nemestrina (assembly GCF_043159975.1). Lineage (NCBI taxonomy): Eukaryota > Metazoa > Chordata > Mammalia > Primates > Cercopithecidae > Macaca > Macaca nemestrina. The sequence continues at coordinate 6,371,038 of NC_092125.1, read as the reverse complement.
ATGCCTCCCTCCCCCACATCCATGAATGGGTCCTGACTGGCTTAAGGTAACCCTCATCACCCCTTCACCTCAACCAGTGACTGGCTCCAGGATTGATATGAGTGTGGCTCCAGAAGCTGCTGGCAGGCAGCAGGGGAGCCTGCTTTGATCCCAGAGATAACAGCAGCAAGGGGAATTGAGATGGATCGAGAAAAAGGAGGTCTTGGCCTTTCTTGAGTCTACATCTCTTCCATTATGTGAGCCAATAAACTCTCTTTTGTGATTAATCCAGGTTTGATCGGGATTCCAAACTGATTGAATACCAAAGTACGAAATGTAAGCATTTGCAAACAAACCAAGGCCTTCAGGAAACATGTAAAGAGCAAAACCTGCTTGGAGTACACACCCACCTCCCTTTCAGCGTCTCATTCTTGGTTTCCCATCTGCCTCCTCTGATAATGTCTAAAGATTCTCTAGGTGGTCCTATTCCTGTCTCAGGAATAGGGACATATGCATAAAAAACCTAGCAGTCCTCTTGTTTTCACCTTTGCCAAGCTGCTTCTCCCTAGACACTCACTCTTAGAAGTCTCAGAGTCAAACCAAGAAGAATTCAGGAGTTTCTCTTTGGCCCTGAGCTGACTGCTCGGCAAGAGACTCACATCTCTCTGAAAATGTAAGCTTATCACACTGACATAGAGGTTGCTTATTTAGAAGAAGAAGAATAAAGGCAATAATAAAGCTGAAATATGGCCTGGAATAGGGTACATAAGTTAGCTTCATTTGGTGCAATATGTGCTTAAATGCACTGTGTTAATCTTAGATTTAAAGGGAAGGAAGAAAATGCAGGAAAAAGAATCGGGAATTTCTCTAGAAGAAGAATGTTTTTAATCTTGCATGACATTTCTTTCTAAAATCGATACACTAAGGAAGGCTTTTAAATATTCTAAATACTTTATCGCATTTTTGAAAATGTCTATAAATACAGAAATACTCCTACCCCAAATTTTTGTTTTCAGAAAGAAAAAGATCACAAAACTGGGTCAGTATTTGTTACTGATTCTTATATTACCTGCCAGATCATCAGAATGTGGGAGCCGTGTTCTGTTTAGTTCCTGGGTTAAGACACAGAGTCCCTCCCCTAAACTTCCTTGTAGTACAATAGAGTGAGTCATTGGGCCTAAACTACATATAACCTTTAGCAACGAAAGAATTATGATAACAAAGAGAGAATTATCTAGTAGGTCAGGAGTTGACTGGCAGATAGCAGATGGAGATCATTTAATTTTAAGGAGACAAACTTGAGCTAATACTTGAAAGAGGGGAATATGACTGGACAAACAGAAGGAAGGCATCTGAAAAGCTGTCACCTTGAGAGGTCGTTCCAGAGGTCCTGGAGGTGGAGGCAGAAATAGGTGTTATTATCCAGTCTCTGCATTGTCCCTCATACCTAGTGCTCTTTTTAAGCCTTCCTATGTCCACCACTCTTGCACACAGCATCTTTTTCTAATGTGCAGACAACCAGCTGACCATCCCGAACTCTACACTGGCCCCTGGTCATATAATCCATTCAAGCAACATCACAGAGAGTGCAGGAGAAGCATCATAAAGGTGACAAAGTGACAAGAGCCCCGAGGCTCTGACACTTAGTAATATAAATATTTATGAAGCTAATAAGGACAGAGATGTACTGATTTGGATAACAAGGTGTCCTGAAAGGAATGACAAAACCAGTTTTCAAAAACGGGGTTCCCCAGAGCCTCCCAAAGCCGCAGAGATGTGCTCAGGCAGCAGACCATGCTGACGACAGCCTGCGTGAAATGCAGGGGCTAGGGAGCCGGCTATTTTTATCATCCTATATTGTTTATAGTTGGCAAACGCTTGATATTGTATGAGAGTCTCCTCACAGAATTTATGAATCATTTTCCCCAGTCACAATTCTGAAACGAACATGCTCCTACGCGTTTGTGCCAGACAGAAATTTCATTAGAAGTTTATCCTCAGGGTGTGTGCTTTAGACCAATTTTTTTTTTTACAGGCTCAGATTTGATGTCAGAACCCTGAGTTCTGGTCTCTGCCTCATCTCTTGCTAGCTTGTAACAGAGCTGTATCCGATTCTCTGTCTCCCTAGGCAGCAAGAGCATCTGTCCCACTCAAAAGAGCAGCAACAGTCCTAGAGAAAGGAACTCCATTTCTCTCTCATTGTATATACTCTCCATGTGTTTAAATATTTACAAAACACACACACACACACACACACACACACATATCAATGGAAACACAAAAAGCAGACCTAAGTTCATTACCAAAATCCTAGCTATGAACTTCCATTTTCTTTCCTGGAAAACATTTTTTGGGGATCTTTTGAACTCTAATGGAAATGTGGTGAAATTCACAATTGCAGTATGTTTTAAGCTGCCTAAGTTTTCTTTGCCTGAAGGCTGATTATCTACTTACTAAGATGTTTCTGACCCCAGATGATGAGAAAAAAAGTACATTAAGTCATTTCTTGTTTTATTTAAATATTTATTGAACAGTTACCATTTTCATCAAATGCCTTTAGAGCATTTTATGAGCATTTCAAATCTGCAAGTTTTATCTTCTTTGTACAGATGGGATGACTCTACACAGAGTAGTTGAGATAGGCTGACTCACTCCTGTGCCAATCCCTTGACTAAAGTCCTCAAAAAAAAAAAAAAAAAAAAACACCCAGATGGAGTTCCAGATTTTGTCTACAGAAAATAGTTCTGTTGCTACAGACAAAGCCTTAGCATTAAAAATGCCAAACTCTCCCATTCTCTAAAACTCTATATCATTTTTTGTTTTCTGGGTTTAGGTATGACTAACACCTAACATTCACAAAGAGACCAAATAGATGTAGACAGGAATATAGATTAGTTTTAGATACAGATATGTATGCACAGAAAAGTAAGAGAAAGAATGTACAGCAAAATTGTAATCACCGGATTATCGCTGGGGAATCTCTGCGTGTTGTCATCGGCTTGTGTTTCCTACCTTTTGCTTTTTCTGCTTTTATATCATTTCAGTAAATATATAATTCAGGACATACAATAACATTTTTTACAGTGCTTCCACTTTTCCTTTCCTTCCTGTGCCTTCCTGAACAATGCATCCTCAAGCTATTTATGGAGGTAGAGCAAGACAGGCTTATAGGGATGGGACGGGCCATTGTGCCTCAAAGCAGGTATCAAAGCTCATGTGGGGTGAAGAGGACATGCATGCAGGAGGGATGTCTGGCATGGCGTGTGGGAACCCAAGTGGTAAAGAGGCTGTCCAAGAGGTGGGGTGGCATGGGATGAGGAGTCAGTGTGCTAGCAAGATGAGAAGGGCATGTCTACAGGGGCAGCCTAGTACTGGGAATCAGAGACCAAGCAAGGTAAGGAGTGTGTCTACACCAGGGGGCATGATCAGTGTGAGTTGGAGGGTGTTAGGAGGGCATCCACACACAAGGGAAGCCTGTCATGAGTTGGGGTCCAGGCAGAATGAAAAGGGTGATCATGTCTAGGTGAAGCCTGACAGTGCATGAAAGCCCAAGGGGCTAAGAAAATGCCCATGAGGATAGACGGGAGGCAGGTGGCAGCATAGAACTGGGTGTCAGAAACTAAGTGGGGAGAGAAGGCCTCTATGTAGGTTGTTCTATTTGTCCCTGTCAACCACATAATGTCTTGATAATGCTAATATTTCAGCCTCTTGATTATTTCTCCCAAAAAAAGAGAAAAGATATTTGGACCCATGTCAACATGACATTGATGACACTGAAAAGAAAGAAAATCTGCCCCTAAAGTCGTTTTGTGTTATAAAAAAAATTGTTTAAGTCATTTGGAAAAAAAGTCAGTCTGTCACTGTTCATCCAATTTTGCCAGTCACAGACTCTCCCTTGTCTTCCTGGGCTTGAAGCAAAGCCTCCCCAGCTGTGTCTATGTGATGAGGCCAGAGAACATGGCTGTATTACTCTTGGCATTCATGCTCAGGCAGAACAAAGGCAATTTGAATGCCTGATGCACCCCCACAGGGCTCTAACAAAGGGGTTAGGCTTTGGAAAAGGGTAAAAATTCAGCAGACACAAGACAAGCATGCTATCCCACCTTGATTCTCACGCCCACTGTAGATACTAATGATTGGGCATTAAATACTCCTTCCCACCAGGAACCCATGCCTCAGAATCTTTTTCAACACAGGACTCCAAATCCCCATTACCAATCAGTAGAAGTTGCTACAAAAGATGAAATGTATTTGCCAATCTTGATATAAAAATAATTGAAATTTTTGCTTGATATGAGCTAAATCATATACTGGGGAAAAGAAAATGCAGCAAGATATCAAAATTCGCTCAAGATCTATGGGAAAGAGCAAGATGGAGACTGGCAACTGTGGAAACATTTTCAAATCCTAGAATTTGTAGGGGGTAACTTGTCAAATTCAACATTAGCCCTCTGCAGCCCCAAGAAACTCTGTAAGCAACCATTTAGCTTACCTTGCAGGACTATAATAATCAAGGTAATCAGAATCACCTGAAAGCTTCACAGCATGTCAAGAGCAAGACCCACACCACTCTCCCAGAAGCACATGGACCTTTTCTAAAACCAATTAGTGGATAGCCAGGCAACACCCAATGAGTGAGCTGCTTCTAGTACAACCGTTTCTTTCAAAGCCTTAGGGAGGCACAGAAGCATCCAGGAGGTTTGAAGGAAGGAAAAGTATAAATCACACAATTTCTCCTTGCAAAATGCAAGAGAATGCATGTTAATAACATTCAAGCTTTGAGTAATCATGGTAATAGCTACCATTTATGGAGAACTTCTAATGGCCTGGGTACTTTAGGAGCATTGGGTCATTTAATACACAATAAACCTTGACGTAGGTAGTTTTAGCTCCATTTTATAAATAAAGCACTACAGCTTACAGCCATAGGAAATTGCTCAAGGTCACACAGAACTGGGATTCAAACTCATTTGGGCTTGCCTGGTTCAGAAGCCTGGGTCCTTAACTTTATGTAAAATTGTTCCTCTACCCCACACAAACATGCAATAAAGAGAAAGGATATTTCGAAGAAAGCAAATGCAGATGACATTTGGAAGATTAAAACTCCATTGCTCACAAAATTGGGCATTTCCCCAGAAGGTCTTTCTTCTCCATTGGAAATCAAATATTCGTTCACGAGAACCTGTCAGTTGGACAAAGAGAATGACAGACACTGTCTTTAAGAAGGAAAATGCTTTCCTGGGGGAATAGAAAGAATCTGTAGCCCACTATAGCATCTGAGAGGTAGGAAAAGTGAAGAAAACTTCAGGATACACTCTCACCTTCTGCTGACTGTCAGAGGCAGCATGGTAACCAGAGCTCCCAAGAGCTATGGGAGAAGTAGTCAGATGGGCTCTTCAACTGACTTAAAATTAATCACAGAAATCTAACAGAGGGGGCAATAGGAGAATAAAACTGCATGTTGACAAGAACAAAGGAATAAACATCACTGTAAGTCTAATGCAACTTCTGACAGATGCAAACCAAAGGCATGATCAGTCATGCTGTGTTACCCCGTGATTCCAAAATGAGAGAGATTTAAATGGCATTATGTTATTGGGTAGACTTAAGTAAAGACAAGAGCAGAAAATACAACTATAAGAAAGAGGAATGAGCAAAGTAACAAGAAGGGAACTGAGTCATTAGGGACAAAGATGGCCAACAGTCCAAGAAGAGAGAGTCAAGGGAGGGCCATTAGAAGTAACACACGATAGCTAATAATGAGGATATAGAAGACAGCATAGTCTACTTAGGAAGGAAAAGGTAGATTGGAGAAAAAAGTAAAGAAGGGGTGGGGGCTGCTATGGCTTTAATGCAGCCACACGTCAAAGAGGAGCTGGTCAGAGTGAAGACTGCAGAGACCCTGTGTAGCAGCAGGGCTTTAAATATTTCAAGATACTATAAATTTAGTGTTTCTTTCAAGAAACATTTTAAGTGCTTTACAAATAATAATTCGTTTGATCCTCATAATAATTCAATGTTATAAGATAGGAAGTATTATTAATCCAATTTTACAGATGAGAAAATTGAAAGAGAGTTGAACTGACTTGCCAAGATCACACAGGTAGAACATGGTGAAGGTAAGAGTTGTGCGCTGGCAGTTGGGGGCAAAGATAAATAATTTAAAAGAAATGACTTGTTTATTACAAAAGAAGACAAAAGGAAGCAACAAAGGAATAAAGAACAAATGGGGCAAATAAAAACCAAATTGCAATGTGGTTGACCTAAATATAATTATGTTAAGAATTATAATTACATTGAAATGCATTAAACATTCCAATTAAAAAATAAAAAATATTCAGATTGGACAAAACCACCAAAGCCCAATAATATTCTGCTTACAAGATACCTTTTAATTAATTTTAAATAAGGATACCCTTCAATTAAAAGAATGGAAAAATATACAGCATTAAGACTTTACTCAAAAGACAGTTGGTGTGACTATACTGATAACAAAGTACACATTAAGTCAAGAAGTACTACAGTAGAGAAAGAGGGGTACAACAAAGTGATAAAAGGATCATGACATGAAGCTACAGTCCTAAAACTGTACGCACCCAATAACACAAATTCTAAATATAAAGAGCAAAAATTCACAAATAGAAAGAGGCAAATTCAAAATGGTAGTGGGAAATGTAAACACACTTCTTTCAAAAGCATAGAAAACATAGACAGAATATCAGTAAGGATAGAGGAGATTTCAAACATAAAAATAATCAAACTGGCCTACCTGAAATTAATAAAACACTATATCTAACAGCAGAATATGTACCTTTTTGAAGTACATAAGGAATATACAACAAAATAGATTATAAAATGCCATAAAGGAAGTCACAACACATCTTAAAGGATAAAAATAACAGAGTATGTTTTGTGACCAGGGGAGAATTAAGTTAAAAATAAATAACAGAAAGATAACTATAAAAATCTCCAAATATTTAAAAATAAAATAACACTCTTAAAAATAATTAATGGATCAAGAAAAAAATACAATGGAAATTGGAAAATGTTCTGAAGTAATAATGAAAATTCAACATAGCAAAATAGTGTCAAACAATTAAGACAGTATTTAGAGGAAAAATTTATAGGTTTAGATCATATATTTAAAAAGAGTAAGGTTTAAAATCAAAAACTAAGATTTTATCATTAGAAGCAAGAATGAAAGATCAGCAAATGAAGCCCAAATAAAATATGATAAAGAACATAATAAAGAATAATAAAGATAAAAACAAAAATTTATGAAATAGGAAGCAGAAGCAGAATGATTTTTAAACTGGTTTTTCAATAAGAAAAATATAATTGATAAACACTGAGAAACACTGATCAAGAAAAAAAGAAGGTAAATCTAGCAATATCAAGAATTAAAGAATTATCTATAAATCTTATAGACATTTAGAAAATAAATATTATGAGCAATTTTATACCAATAAATTTGACTTCTTAGATAAAATGGTTAAATGTCTTGGAAAACAAAACTTGCTAAAATTAACACAAGAAAAAGTAGAAAATTTGAATTGTCTAACATCTGTTAATAAAATTGAACTTATGATTTAAAACCTTCCCACAAAGAAAACTACAGCTTGAGATGGCTTCACTAGTGAGTTCCACCAAGCTGTTAATGAAGAAATGATACCAAATTTATAGTAACTCTTTCAGAGAATAGAGAGAAAATTCCCCAATTCATTTTATTATTAGCAAAGATAAACAATATACTAATTTTAAAAACTCTAAACAGTTAAAAATTCAAATCCAGAAACTATGAAATGGATGAGAAATTGTTAGCAAGTGGGGTAGCTCCAGGTGTGTCCTGCCAGTTTAACACATGAAAGTCATTCGATGTGATTAATTTCATTAGTCTAATAAATATGAAAAATCCTATAACCATCTCAGTATGCAAAACAAGTATTTAATAAAATTTAACAACCATGTAAGATAAAAACTTCCAGAAAACTAGAAATATAAGGAAAACGTATTCACTTAATAAAGTGGTAAAATATTATACGTATTCTTCCTATAGTCAGGAACAAGATAATCATCACATCTATTCAACTTTATTATTATTCCAAGACAGTAGAATAAAACAAAAATAAATAATAAATAAAGGGAAGAAAGTGTAGTAGGTTGAATAATAACAACCCACAGATATTGAGTCCTAATCCCTGGGACTTGAAGAGCCATACCTATGGGTAAGGTGGTTCTCTTCCGCCAAGGGCAATTCCCTGAGAGGGACTCAGCTGAGAGCTATCAGCTACCAACCAACCTATCAGCTGGGGAAGTAAGAACTTCAGTTCTTAAAGGGGGATCTGGAGAGTGGACGACCAGCTTCCACCCTTCCCTACCAGGTCAGACTGACAACAGGCTGTTTCCAGAAGTCCCCTTGAAATCTATTAAATTGTTTGCAGGTGGTTTAATAGTTTAGAAGAAAACAAAGCTTATTCCATATATATTTTACATTAGAAATGTACAAATAAATTAGGACTTTAACAAAAATCTTCTGTATTTTTAATAATGGTTATATCCTTAAATGATCTGTGTATGCTAAAATGGCTGGGTGAATCTCATTGTCTTGGTTAGCATTCAATTACTAGATCCAGGGCATCTTGGCTAATACATTTTCAGGTCACTGGCATATAGTGTCTTATGTTGTTTCATTTATATTTTTCTCATTATTATTTTGGTGCGTTGCATCACCAAATGACAAAAAGGAATTATTGGCTCAAACATGGTGCACTGATGCATGAAAGAAGTGATGAAAACAGAACCTAATTACGACTAAGAATAACAATAAATATTAAGAAGGAAAAGAATTCCAGTACAATGTGTATTCTGAGACAAATCAGGATTTTGCAGCAGCTGATAAACATATGAGCAGGAAATATAATAATGAATAGACAAAAACTGCATTTCTTTGGGTATTTGCTTCTAGTGCTTCTAGTGTGTTGCTGTTATACTTTGTCAAATATTGGCAGAAAACCACTGAATAAGTGTGTATCAATTTGCAAAGACAGTCCCCTAACTTGTAAACCAACGCGGTTGTCCTGGAAGAATGGTAAATAATGCTTTTCAGTACAAAAATAATGAGGTTAGTCACTAAAAGTAAGGAAGAGAACAAATCCACGTCATCATTTCTAAGTTGCATTTCTTACAGCAAAAATAGGACAAGTTACATGACTGCCAAAAGTCTTATAAAATAGGAGCAGAGTTTATGAAATGATGCTCAAAGAAAATGCAAAACACGCTATTGGCACAAATCCTTTCTGAAATGGAACATCAAGCAAAGAAATGGCCTCCAATGGGGAGGAACTGTCACGTATGTGTGTGCAAGAAAATAATTTGCTCCGGCCAGGTGCGGTGGCTCACACCTGTAATCCCAGCACTTTGGGAGGCTAAGGCAGGGGGACTGCTTGAGGTCAGGAGTTCAAGACCAGCCTGACCAACATGGTGAAACGCTGTCTCTACTGAAAATACCAAAAAAAAGTTAGCCAAGCCTGGTGGCACATGCCTGTAATTCCAGCTACTTGGGAGGCTGAGGCAGGAGAACTGCTTGAACCTGGGAGGCAGAGGTTGCAGTCAGCCGAGATCATGCCACTGCATTCCAGCCTGGGTAACAGAGTGAGACTCCGTCTCAAGGAAAAGAAAAGTTTGCTTTGTGAATGATGCACAAAGCATGAATCACACTTGGCAAATGTACCATACACATAAGAGGGATACTTCTATCTATTTATTAGTGAAAATCAATACTATCTAAAAATAGCAGCAATTATTCATTGGCCTGATTTTTAATTTGGAAAGATGCATGTTGGCATCATTACTAACAGAGTACCAATCTCCAGCATGGAAAAGTAAGCTTCCTGAATGGGAACCCCTAAATACCAATCTTTACACTGCTTTATTCACAGGTGATAGTTGGGGGTCAATGATGTGCCTCTGGACTTTGATTCAGTGTTGAAGAAAATAGTGAAAACTGTTGAAGCACTTGTTTTTCCTTAGTGTACATGTTTGAACATGCTGGGCAAAGAAATGGACAGCAAGGATAAGACCCTGCCATCCACAGAGGAAAAAAACTCACATGAACAATAGGAGCTTCTGAAGTTAGCAGAGAAATAAGAAAACATTTCGTTATGACACAGCAATTGTAGTAAAGACTATTTCTCTGATTTCAAGTGACTTAATTGAAGAGGTTAACTCAGCAATACATGCAGGGTCATAAATAATCTGCATGTATCCCATGAGACTCAAGCGTCATGATTTTAATCAAGATTTATGGCTGGGAGCAGTGGCTCACGCCTGTAATCCCAGCACTTTGGGAGGCTGAGTCCTGCACATCACTTGAGGTCAGGAGTTGGAGACCAGCCTGGCCAACATGGTTTAACCCCGTCTGTACTAAAAATACAAAAATTAGCTGGGCATGGTGGCAGGCACCTGTAACCCCAGCTACTCCAGAGGCTGAGGCAGGAAAATCGCTTGAACCCGGGAGGTGGAGGTTGCAGTGAGCCAAGATCGCGCCACTGCACTCCAGTCTAGGAAACAGAGTGAGACTCCGTCTTAAGAAAGGAAAAAGAGATTTATAGGAAGTCCATCTAATGAATTAAGTAGCTGAATTGCTAAGAATTCAACTCCGTCTCAATAATTGATATTTTCTTTCACTCATTAGAGGAGGAAATTAACCATGGATCATGAAAAGCTGTAAAATCACATCCAACTATTTGAACAAAATATTTTTTAATGTCCAGGACAATTGTAAGTTAGCAATGAGTTCATTAGTAATCTATGTTCCACTGTCTCCCAAGTTATACTTTAGAATCTTCCAGCATTTCATTGTGTCCGCTTCTGAGCACCAACCAAGCCACCAAACACCTACCACCATTCTAGATAATTTATCATTGTGAATTAAGCATTTCTAATTTGTAGAAATAAAAAGTAGAAAAGAAGTTGGCTTGGAATCCACTCTATGGCTCAAGTTATCCACCCTCTAGCTGGATACAATTACTTTGTTCAAAGTTGAAAATGTCATCCCACTCAAAGATTCAGTGAGATTATATTTATTTTATTTCTCTATTTTTAAAGTATTTTAAATATCATTATTTAGATTTTAATATTTTATTTTAAAATTACTTTAAATGAATATTTTTAAATATTATCATTTACTTATATTCCAAATTTGTGATTTTTTAAAAAACATATTTCCCTGAAGTAGTGGTCTATATTTGCTTTAAATTGGCTTGTGTTTGCCAAACAAGAGGTTCCCCACTGTTGGAAGTGATGCTGGAATTATGACGTAAAGGCAGCCATCTTGAAAAAGACCAACCCCAGCCAAGAACAAAAGCCAGAACAAGCTCCTTCCCTCCCATGTGAGTTCAGCTGTATAAATGACCAAGGATACTGCTGGGCACATCATAGGTGCTGAAAAGAAAATCTGTAACTGCCACCTCCTCTCATTCCTAGCACTAATTATCTATCTGGTTTTATTAGAGTTATAAGTGAGATAGAGAACATTTCATTCCTTATTCTAAGGAGATACTTTGCATGGAGCCAATAGTACATGGATCCATAAAAGGCAGAAAAACATCACCTCAATAAGAAGATTCTTTAGTTGATCAAATATCCCATTTTCATTTCCTTCCTGGGTATATGGGAGACTATACTTTCCAACTTCTAAGAAGTGAAACAGGACCGGGCATTGAGATGTGGGTGGAAGTGCTGCGTAACAAAGCCTTTGCATCAATCTCTAGTCTTGTTAGTTGTCTTTTATTTTCTCTTCTCCTGGTTTTAAGGGGCATTTATCAAGGTTTCTATGTATCTGTTATCCCAAGTCATATAGAGAGCACTGGGCATGAAGTATAAACAATAAATTACCCTTGGCTCTGTTTAAAACTCAGATTTGTCTTGTTACTCATAGTGACAAGAGGCAGACAAACGCCGAGTCTGATAGGGGCATGTACCCTGTGGAGCCTCACCTCCAAGCCAAAGACAGTTTAAAGCCTGAACGCCAAGCCACAAGTTAAATCCTCCAACCAGACTGACAACTTGTCTTCCTGTTTGGCATGCTTTCCTACAGTTGATCCCCACCCTTCGCCTATTTTACATATACCTACCCTCTGCTGATTGGTTTGCTACACTGTCATGCCCACCTTTGAGTGGTGCCTTCGCTGTAACCTTTTTTGCATACTTACAAACAAATCAGCATGCACTCCCCAACCTGTGCCTATAAAGACCCCCGACTCAATTGGTAGAGGGGGAGGCGGCCTGACTTCAGGGAACAGACAACCGGACTTTGGGGAAGATGGCCTGCCCTTCCTGTCCCCTCTCCAATTCCCCTCTCTGCTGAGAACCATCTTCATTGCTCAGTGAAATTCTCTGTCTTCGGCCAGGCCCGGTGGCTCACGCCTGTAATCCTAGCAATTTGGGAGGCCAAGGCAGGCAGATCACCAGAGGTTAGGAGTTCAAGACCAACATGGAGAAACCCTGTCTCTACCAAAAATACAAAATTAGCCAGGCATGGTGGCACATGCCTATAATCCTAGCTACTCAGGAGGCTGAGGCAGGAGAATCGCTTGAACCCAGTAGGTGGAGGTTGCGGTGAGCCGAGACTGTGCCACTGCACTCCAGCCTGGGCGACCAGAGAACAAGAGTGAAACTGCATCCCCCCTAAAAAAAACTTATCTGACTTCATCATCCTTCAATCATCCACGTGATTGCATTCTTCTTGGACACCAGACAAGAGCTCAAGACTCCCAAAAGTGCGGGTACCCAGAAAGGCTGTCACACCAGCCCTTTGCCCTCGCTGGTGGATGGCAGCTGTCATTGGGCCAGCTGAGCTGCTCACACACCGCCGTCTGCAGACGGTGGAACTGAAGGAGCACTGTAACAGTTGCTCACACTCCGCCGTCTGCAGACGGTGGAACTGAAGGAGCACTGTAACAGCTGCTCACACACCGCCGTCTGCAGACAGTAGAACTAAAGGAGCACTGTAGCACCCCCTCTAGGGCTTCGGGATCACGGGCACCCTCGCCTGGGTGACACAGCATTCCCCTTCAGACAATATGTCTGGTCTGGCCCAAGCCCTGCACAGAGCTCACTCCTGTGTCAGCGTCCAGAGCAGCCAGCCAGATCCTGCACTTGCCCGCTCATGTGCTCCTTCCCGCAAGGGGTTGAGCACAGTGGGCTGAGTAGACGGGGTGCCTCTTCTGTGAGTCCAGAGAAGGGGCTGAGAAAAATCCTGTATCATGTGGATGGTGGAAATCTACCTTTCCCTAATTATCTTCTTTTGAATCTGCCAGCAATTTACTTTTTTCTCCAGCTAGGTTCGAGATTCCTTGAATTTCAATTTCCTTATCTATCATATGAAAATGGAAATATTATATAAATACCACTTGAAGCAGCATGGCAGCAAGGAAGGAGCTTGGTCTTGGGCATCAGACAAACTGGCTTCAAACTCCAGTTCATAAGTTCACTCACATTTATTCAACCACAATTTACTGTTTAGAATGGCAGTATGCTAGATGCCAGCTGAGAGGATACAGAGCTACAGGCCATGGTTTCTACTGCTCTCAAAGACTGGTATCTCAGCCTTGTTACCTTCTGCCTTCTTAGCCTACTCCTACCTCCTTTTGAAAGGGCCATCCCTACTTATATCTCAGGTCTCCACATAAATTCACTTCCAAGGGAAACGCTGACATTGTCTTAGGAGACAGAAGAGAGGCCCATCCTATATGCTCTCTCATAAGAGCAATGGGAAGTCCTGTTAATTTTACCCACCAAAGCTGTCCATTTTCCTCTGTCTCTAGCACCAGCCCTCTGGCCCACATGACTTTCATCTCTTGCCTGGACTTCCATAGTGGTCTCCTAACTATTCTCTCCCCATTCTCTTTTGTTCCTCAAATCTATGGGCTCCCCTAGAGCCAGATAGATCTTTTCAAAAATCAAACATGATCTAATTCCTGTTATTCAGTATGCCACAGTAAGTCTTCACCCATAAAACTTTTCACTGTATTCCCATTGCTCCTAGGAGACAGATCAGAAGCCTTCATGTGACAAAATGCCTGGCTTTAAACATTGCCTCTCCTATCTGCGCCAGCCACACTGACTTCCTTTCTTTTCTCCAAGAAAAGAAAGCCTTCTGCAAGGGGCTTTTTTAATGCAGTATTCAGTCTGCCTAATAGGCTCTCACCATCTACCTCTTCAACTGGCTTTAATCCTCTTTCAATCATCACTTCCTGGAGGAAGGTTTCCCTGAGATCAATTCCCCCAGTATAGGTTCACATAGCCCATGTACCTCTCCTTAGCATTGATCTCTATTGTAATTTTACCTTTTATTTTAAAAAATTGTGTAATTCTTTAATGCATGTCTTTCCTCCCCGCACTCTCATTCTACTTCCGTGTTAAGCTCTGTGGGGTCAAGGACTGTGTCTTTGCTTTTGTTCACTTCAGCTCCTGACAGTGTAGGAGCTCAATATTTGACTAATCAAATAGAAGCAGCTGAAACATTTTTAAGCGCAGTTGGGGTCTGAGGCAGGTAGGATGCCATCAGATTTATTTGGGCTACAGTGGATTGGAGGGTTGAGACTAGAGCAAGAAGGAATGGAGACTGATCCAGATGTTATTACTACAATGAGAGATGATGATAGCTTGTTTGGGAGATGGTAGTGACAGCTAAGAGAAGTGTATGGATTTGATAGCTATTTAGGATCAAAAAATGACAGCACTTGGTCATGGCTTAGGCTATGAGAGAGTGTCAGAGAGGGAGGAATCAAGGATGATGTTTTCTAGGACCCTGAGCAATTCGATGGAAGGGGTGTCAAACTTTAAGTCAGAAGACCTTGAAATAGGTCCAGCCTAAAGATAGGTTTCTTTGGGAAGGGGACCTAGAGAAGGTTCTGGGGTTGTCCGTGGACTTACTGGAATACTGGAGTATTTCTAGAGTCAGGTTTAGTATTTTTGCAAGAGATCATTTTTGAGTCCCAGCATAAGGGCACTCAAAATTTATGGCAAGGTCACTATCTGATTTTTTTAAACACCTGATGATTTGCAAAACTGCTCAGAGTCTTAGCAAACAATGCAAATGAGCCTTCAGCTCAGGGTGCCAGCATTTCTTGCCTTAACTACTTTTACATGGAAATTGTATTAATCTTGCACCAACTTATTTGAACAGCTTACTGTTGTCGAGGGCTGTATTCCCAACTCATTCTCCAACTTAAGACTGGGATATTAGATGATTAAGAAGTTTCTGATCCTTCTGTTCCCTTGATGTTTTGATAACAATAATATCTGCTTCTAAAAAGAATAAGCTAAGGTGACCTTGTTTGTAGTATGAGCCCATTGAGATCTGACTCATTTCCTTTCTAATAAACCCAAAGAGCTTCCCACTTATCCACTTAGTTTTTCACTGGTTCTCTCAGCTCATCATTTTAGAGACCAAAAAAATAAAAGGTACATAATGTTTTGTTGGTACAAGGAAAATTTTTGAGACATGTACCCTGTACTCCCACAAGAATTTTGAAATAAAGATGGCTGATTTAGAGTAAAGCTAATTAAAATGAGATTATCTGCTGGTAAAAATAATCGCAGAGATGAGCTGTCAGCATGCAATTGATGAGGCCTGGAATTAATCTCAAGGATGAAATGAGGGACTGTATTAGTTTCCTAGAGTTGTCATAAGTGTCATAAGCTGGGTGACTTAAACAATGGAAATTTATTCTCTCAGAGTCGTGTATAGTCTGACATCAAGGTGTCAGCAGGATGGGTTCCTTCTGAGGCCTGCAAAGTTTGTTCCATGCCCCCTCCTAGCTTGTGGAGTTTACTGGCAATCCTTGGCATTCCTTGATTTGGAGATCAGCTCACCCTAATCTCTGCCTTCATCTTCACAAAGTGTTCTCCTGCGTGCATATTTGTCTCTGTGTCCAACTTCCCCGTTTTTTATAAGGGCATGGTTGGACTGCGTTAAGATTATTATCTTAACTTGATCATCAGCAAAGACCCTATTCCCAAATAAGGTCGCATTCACAGGCACTAGGGGTCAGGCTTTAACATGTTTTGGGAGGACACCATTCAGCCCCTAACAGGGTAGTAAAGTTTAGTAGGCCAGATGGTAATTCATTGTATCCAGAGTGCCTTACCTGAAGAAAACCTTTGTGAACACAGCAAAATTCAGCCTAGAAAATCAAGGAAAGGTCAACCAGAAAGAAAACATTTGGCAGCAGTGAGGGAGGGGCTTGGGTCAGTGGACTACGTGGAGGATTTTCTAACTTTGTCAGTAGTGGAAGCATTTTTTTTTCCTAATGAAATCTTGAGCAAAACCCCGAATAAATAAAACAAATATAGGTAGAGCTGTTCTAGTGGCACCGTAGGTAGAAGGCCCGGAATTCCATCCACTGAACCTCCTCTCACCCATCAAGGGTAGGTACCCTGTCCCTTTGACAAGTGTATTTAATTAACAGTGGACTCACAGACAAAACTCTCAGAATATGTCACTGACCCAGTCAACTCCTCTTTTTCTGAATATATGTTCACTAAGAAATCTTTTGATTATAACATGTTTAACACAGTCAATGTCTTTGCAGGAAGAGATTGTCCTGAGAAGACAATTCGTGTGTCTAGTCTCTTTAACAATTATATTTCTGCTTACAGAGTAGTATATTGTTTTGGCTTATATGTCAATTTCACATGTATTTATCTATCTTAGTGTCAGTGCCCCAAAGCCCTTTCACCTCTTGGTGCTGTGGTCAGGGCTGCAAAGCAGAGAAACAGACTCTGAAGGCCTCATGAGGCCATAGCAGCCCAGGAGACCTGGCTTTAGTTGCCAGTCAGGCCCCGAACATGACCTCACTGCTCCCCTCCAAATTCCTCCAATTATTAAACTGTATACGATTGAGGCATCCCAATATCTACTCCAGCATCTTTTCATTTAAAACGCTTTTTGTTGTTTTAAACCAATATTTCTCAACCTCAACACTGACATTTTGAGTCAGATACTTCTTTGTTGGGGAAGGAAATAGCCTATACATTGTAGGGTGTTCAGCAACATCCTTGACCCCTACACGCTAGCTACCAGGAGCACCACCCAAGTTGTGACAACCAAAAATACCTCCAGACATTTCCAAATGTCTTCTGAGTGGGTACCACCCCCGACTGAAAACCGCTATTCTGAATGCGGACTCTAGAACCAGGGAAATTATTGCTAACATTGTCTCCAGGGGAGACGGTAGGCTCGAAGGAGAGTTGACCAATATCTGCCACAGATTGCTGGACTTTTTCGCCATGTAACTTCAGTCCTGTGAGGTGTTTCATCTCATTTACCAAAGGGGAAATGTTACTGAAATACCGAGGGTTCAGTCTAGGTCCTGCCACTCACCGCACAGAAAGCTAATCACTGAGATGAGTATTGCCAAGGAAGACAGTTTTAATCGGGTGGTGCAGCAGCCAAGGAGATGGGAGCTCAGTCTCAAATCTATCTCCCTGACCAACTACAAGTAGGGGTTTATATACCAGGGAAGAAATGTAACAGTGTGTAAGAAAACACTGAGGAAGTGAAGGCATCTGGTGCCCTGATCTGGTGAGTTTGAGTTTCAGTTCTTTGATTTTTGTTTGTTTGTTTGTTTTGATGGAGTCTTGCTCTGTCTCCCAGGCTGGAGTGCAATGGTGTGATCTTGGCTCACTGCAACCTCTGCCTGTTGAGTTCAAGCAATTCTCCCTGCCTCAACCTCCTGAGTAGCTGAGACTATCGGCACCTGCCACCATGCCTGACTAATTTTGGTATTTTTAGTAGAGATGGTGTTTCACCTTGTTGGCCAGGTTGGTCTCGAACTCCTGACCTCAGGTGATCTGCCCGTCTCAGCCTCCCAAAATGCTGAGATTACAGGTGTGAACCACTGCACCTGGCCCTTTGATACTTTTTTTTGAGAGGCCTGATGATCCTTTCCTGAGGAAGGCACTCAGATAAAGCAAATATAAGTTTCAAGCTTTAACAGCAGAAAGATCAATTTCTATGATTATCAAAAAGAAAAGTCTATAGAACTATTGGATCAGTTTCATAAATACCCCTCTGGAAAGTGTTACAATATGTGTAAGGGCTGTTTGTTGCCAGAATAAGAAACAGAATATTCGCCATTCTTCTACCTATAATGGTCAGAGTAGGCTTCCCTACTCTAGAGGTTTCACATCTAAACTGGATATTGAAGTAAAAACAGAAGTTTCTAGGCAGTCAAAATAGAAAAGAGGAATGCAAGCAAAAAGGACAGCTAGCGTAAAATACACGGGCCCAAACTTTAACTACTTCCAAAGATAGTTTGATTACTCCTGCCAATTTCAAACAAATCATTCAATTGATCTTTTTTAACGGAATTTTTAAAAAGTCATTCCTAAACAGTATGCCATCTAGCCCTGTGTATTTTCCACATAAAATGGGAGACAAAGTATTATGAATGAGAAGGCATCACTGATACAGTTACTATAAACACAGACTCATCTTCATAGATAAAAGTTGACCCAGGGGTTCCCTAGGCCTTGGAAGGAATTTTTTTTAATGTTGGAATGCCCTAACACCATAAAATGTATGTTTTTAAAAATCACAGTATAGCAATTTTTCTTTTTTCTTTTATATGTCCAAAGCTATACATATTTTACATCTACAGTTCAATGAGTTTGGAGATAAGTATACACCATTGAAACAATCACCACCATCAAGGCCATGGATGCATCCATCCCCTTCCAAAGTTTCCTCCCACTCCATTTCTTTATTTATTGTGAGAACACTTAACATAAGATCTAGCCTCCTAGCAAATTTTAAGGATACAGTTCAGCACTGTTAACTACAGGCACTCTACTGTCTATTTGATTTTCAGAATTTGTCTTTCATAACTGAAATGTACCTTTTGACCATTATCTCCCCATTTCTCCCAACTCCAAGCCCCTGATGACTATGGTCCGACTCTCTGTTTCTATGAGTCTATTTTAGATTCCGTATATAAGTGAGATCCTACGGTATTTGTTTTTCTGTTCCCAGCTTTTTTCACTTAGCATTATGTCCTCCAGGTCCATCTACATTGTTGCAAATGGCAAAATTTTCTCTTTATTGGTTCCATTGTATGTATATATCACATTTTGTTTAGTCATTTGTCCATTGATTCACATTTAGGTTGTTTCCATATCTTGGCTACTGTGAACAGTGCTGCAATAAACATGGAAATGCAGGTATCTCTATAAGATTCTGATGCCAGTTTTTTAGATAGATACTCAGGAGTGGGATTGCTGGATCATATGGTAGTTCTATTTTTAATTTGTTAAGGAACTCCCATACTGTCCATAAAGACTGCCAACTTACATTTCTAGAAAGAGTGTACCAGGGTTTCCTTTTCTCCACATCCTTATCAACACTTCTCTTCTTTTAAAAAAAAAGATAATAGCTATTATTACAGATGTAAAGTGATATTTCTTTATGGTTTTGATTTGCATTTCTCTGATAATTAGTATGCTGAACACCTTTTTATATACCTGTTGGCCACTGTGTCTGTTCAAGTCCTTTGCCCATTTTTAATAGGGATTTTGTTTTTATGATATTGAATTGCAGGAGTTTCTTACATATTTTGGACATTAACACCTTATCAGGAAACATCTTAAGAGTTTTATGAATACTGACTTTAAGGTGTCTTAATCTAACTGGACTTACTGTTTATTAAAAACATCTGAAAGAATGTATTGTGATCTTCACATGGTATAAGGGAATCTCATTACCTTTTTGCAGTGAAAATCTTAATCAGGGACAAATGAGCTTTCCACTGCAGTTTTAATAAGATAGAAAATAATATCTAGTTTCTGCCCTAGTATGTCTATGGAGCTGGCAATCAAAATGGGACTTCAAGATATTGATTACAATCAAGACTGTGTGCCAGTAATACTGCATATAAGCCATCCTGTCATAAATTTTCTATTCAGGGATGCAAACAACTGCTGCTATTTTTTCTAGAGTACAGCTCCAGAGTGCACAGTGGAAGCACTAACATAAGAATTCCAGAGTCTGGGGCTTGCAGTGAGCTGAGATCCGGCCACTGCACTCCAGCCTGGGCAACACAGCTAGACTCCGTCTCAAAAAAAAAAAAAAAGAATTCCAGAGTCTGGTAGAGTGACCCAGTGCTCTCTTACACTTCCATGCTGCCAACCATCCACAAAGCAGGACCTAACTCTGTAGACTCAGTTCCAGTTCAGAGAGCTGGGCTGAAATACCACCTTTTAGCTAATTTTCTGTGAGAGTCTACATGACAGGACCCCTTTTTGACATTCAAGATGGAGAAGACATAGGCAAGAAGAATGGGCACCAAACAGTTATTTTGAAATTTATCTTTTATTGCCCTATTACATATCAGTAGGAAAGATGAGAGATTGAAAGGAAAGGTTATTCAGGCAACTAGGGCTTTTGAGTACATCGTGAGTTGTAAACTTTATAGATATACTTCTGATTTTTCTAGCTCAGCACTTTTCTAGGAGTGGAAAGAACCTAAATATCATAGTTCTATGCCCAAAAGGAATGAGATTTCTTAACTTCATGTGCAATGTTGGATATAAACTTTGTAAGCGCCGTATCTTTCGTAAATAAATAATATTTAATTTAGTTGAAATTGAAAAGAAACCATAAAACCCAAGTTTTGCTTTATTTGCTGAAAACCTTAGAAATAAAAATGATGTTGATCTTTTGATAATTAAGCCATGAGGCAGTCATAATTTTTTGTTGTACAGGTTAAGAGAGAATTTTGGAGAGCTCTTCCCAGAGTGAACTTAGACTGCAAAAGCTCAGCATCATCCTCAGAAAGAAAGCCTGGGCCAATCACAACCCTGAGGTATGAAACTCTGTACATGTTGAGGCATAAAGCCACATTATATCAACCCAGCACCAATGTAACAATTAATTCAGACAAAACATTAAAAATAAAAGTTAAGCAGATTGTTTCATTCTTTGAAGACAAAATAAGTAGCTCAGTGAATTATTCATATTAGCTAGTGGCAGGTACATTGTTCTACGCTTGAATTCTCAATAGCTTTGCTGATGATCATAATATCACCTAGTATACCCTCCTTTATCCCCTTTAGGGTCTTCCCCAAAGACAAAGACTTTTATGATGTTCGGCACCTGACACATTGTTTTCCAGTTCCCAATTCAGGACACAAAAGATCTTGCTTTAAATACCACTGTTCAAATGGTCCATTCAGTCTATGTGCATCTCTCTTCTACTAAAAATTTAATTAATCCAGATGCTTAGGTAATTTAACATTTCTAAACTGCGTTACTTCATATTCCTGTTTACATACCAGGACTTACAAAGGCTCTGCCCTAGAAATAATTTTTCTCTTTGGTATCCTGGAAAGAGAAAGTTCCAATTCAGTCTTCAGCAGCATAACTCCCTTACTGAAGTTCTTTTTTTAAGTGAAGGAGCTGTCCAGTGCTGAAATCTTGAAAGCCTTCACCCAACAATATTGAGTTTTAAATATAAATCTAAAGTTTATTCATTTGATTCCCCCTCCCCCATCTCAGTATTACACTCTGGTCCCATTTTTAATTCTTCTCCATCAATCTCTACTTATTCAATGACCTGGCCTGAAATAATTTCTACATGAAAAAGTCAAGTCAGACAAATTTTGGCCTTTTGATTTTTTTTTTGGGGGGGGGCCTTTGCATCCTGTCCATAAACCTCATCTTAGGTTTATAAAACTATGTGTAAGTGAGAGAGCAGAGTTTACTGAAGTTCATGTAGTGACAGAGTATCCTAACTATTTTATGTTTTTAATTCTTCACTGTTTTAAGTGAAGAATAAATAACTGGGAAAGACCATTATTGTGATGGTAGGAGACTTAGTTTCTTGTCCCATCTACTTGTTAGGTTTGGGAGACTGCACAAGTTATTTAACTTTATTATCTAGGTTTCCTGATTAATACATAAAAAAGAAGGGACTTATAGTTATTTTTAAGGATCTTTCTTGCTTTTTACTATTTTATGAACCCATGAACTTCTTCAGCAGCATCCTATCAAATATTGGTTGATGATTAAAACAAATTTCTGGGAATATTTTCAATCTTTTTAACCAGTGACTTATCTGACATACAAAACACATTATTATTTTTATTCCTGTCTTATAATTTTATTTCAACCAATGGCATCTTGTCAACTAAACTTTATGGGGTACAACTCCACAAATCCTATTGATCAGAGAGAGAATTTTTCTATAAAGCAAAATTTGGATCTTTTCATCCCTCATGTATGAAACATCCTATAAATTTGACAAAGCATAATTGCAATTGAAAGGAGCCTATTTGGCAGATTTTACTGGATGCTGAGAATCTGAAATCATTATACCCCAATCAATAGATAAATAGAAGCTTCATTTTTAAGCTACTGATGAGAAAAAAATCATTAGAAACTATTCTGGTTTAAAGGAATGAAGTTACTATTTTTCAGTCTTACCCACATGTTTCAGAAAATCATAAATCAGAAGAAAATAAGAAATACCACTTTATGCATTTGGAGTATATGTAAAAATTCAGTGTCATTTTTATATTCCTTAGAAAAGAATTTTTACTCTCAGGTTTAAATCTATGTTGCTGATTTGTTATTAGTTAGCTACAATAATAAAGACACCAAGAGAATATCTACCATATAGAATATAGTGCACAAATGCTAGAAAGTCCAAGTTTTGCAATCATCATGATTTTTCTGATTACTACTTAGGGTCTTTGGGGCTTAAACCCACAAATTTAATAGTGGTTTTTAAAGATTTCAACTGCACCCAATAAATACTTCTAATAGGATTTTCCCCATAACCTGACAAAGCTACTTCATTTGAAAGTGAAAGCAAGTCTCATTTTAAGAATGTTTTTACAAATGAACAAACGGAAAGGTTGTAAGAATCAATAAAACATTTTTGGAAAATAAAAAGAGAAATAGTGAGTCTACTATGGTATATACTAAATTTCTTTTTCTTTTTCTTTTTTATTTTTCTGTAGGCTACTGGAGTACAGATAGTGTTTGGTTACATAAGTAAGTTATGTGGTGGTGATTTGTGATTTGTGAGATTTGGTGCACCCATCAACTGAGTAGTATATACTGCATCCTATTTGTAGTCCTTTATCCTTTACCTCCCTCCCACCCTCCTAGGTCCTCAAAATCCATTGTATCATTCTTATGCCTTTGTGTCCTCATAACTTAGCTCCCACAGATCAGTGAGAACATATGATGTTTGATTTTCCATTCCTGAGTTACTTTACTTAGAATAATAATCTCCAGTCTCATCCAGGTCACTGCAAATGCTGTTAATTCATTCCTTTTTATGGCTGTGTAGTGTTCCATTGTATATATATGTGCCACAGTTTCTTTACCTACTCGTTGATTGATGGGCATTTGGGTTGGTTCCACGATTTCACAATTGTGAATTGTGCTGCTATAAACATGCGTGTGCAAGTATATTTTTCCTATAACGACATCTTTTCCTCTGGGTAGATACTCAGTAGTCGGATTGCTGGATCCAATTGTAGTTCTACTTTTAGTTCTTCAAGGAATCTCCACACTGTTTTCCATAGTGGCTGTACTAGTTTACATTCCCACCAGCAGAGTAGAAGTGTACCCTGTTCACCACATCCACACCAACATCTACTGTTTTTTGATTTTTTTATTATGGCCATTCTTGCAGGAGTGAGGTGGTATCGCATTGTGGTTTTGATTTACATTTCCCTAATCATTAGTGATGTTGAGTATTTTTTCATATGTTTGTTGGCCATTTGTATACCTTCTTTTGAGAATTGTCTATTCATGTACTTAGCCCACTTTCTGATGGGATTTTTTTTTCTTGCTCATTTATTTGAGTTCATTGTAGATTCTGGATATTAGTGCTTTGTCTGATGTAGAGATTGTGAAGATTTTCTCCCACTCTGTAGGTTGTCTGTTTATTCTTCTGACTGTTCCTTTTGCTGTGAAAAAGCTTTTTAACTTAAATATATCCCAGCTATTTATCTTTGTTTTTATTGCATTTGCTTTTGGGTTCTTGGTCATGAAATCCTTCCCTAAGCCAATGTCTAGAGGGTTTTTCCAGTGTTATCTTCTAGAATTTTTATAATTTCAGGTCTTATATTTAAGTCCTTAATCCATCTTGAGTTAATTTTTGTATAAGGTGAGAGATGAGATTACAGTTTCATTCTCCTACATGTGGCTAGCCAATTATCCCAGCACCATTTGTTGAAGAGTGTCCTTTCCTCACTTTATGTTTTTGTTTGCTTTGTTGAAGATCATTTGGCTGTAAGTATTTGGGTTTATTTCTGGGTTCTCTATTCTGTTCCATTGGTCTATGTACCTCTTTTTATACTGGTACCATACTGTTTGGGTGACTATAGCCTTACAGTAGTTTGATATCAGGTAATGTGATGTCCCAGATTTGTTCTTTTGCTTAGGTTTGCTTTGGGTGTGTAGGCTGTTTTTTTGGTTCCATATGAATTTTAGGATTTTTTTTTCTAATTCTGTGAAGAATAATATTTCAATGGGGATTGCATTGAATTTGTAGATTGCTTTTGACAGTGTGGTCATTTTCACGATATTGATTTTACCCATCCATGAGCATGGGATGTGTTTCCATTTGTTTGTGTCATCTATGAT
This sequence comes from Macaca nemestrina, assembly GCF_043159975.1. Taxonomy (NCBI): domain Eukaryota; kingdom Metazoa; phylum Chordata; class Mammalia; order Primates; family Cercopithecidae; genus Macaca; species Macaca nemestrina. The sequence continues at coordinate 6,346,395 of NC_092125.1, read as the reverse complement.
TTCTTTCAGCAGTGTTTTGTAGTTTTCCTTGTAGAGGTCTTTCATCTCCTTGGTTAGGTATATTCCCAAGCATTTTATGTTTTTTGCAGCTATTGTAGAAGGAGTTAAATTCTTGATTTGATTCTCCACTTGGTTGCTGTTGGTGTATAGAAGAGTTACTTATTTGTGTACATTAATTTTGCATCCAGGAATTTTGCTGCGTTCTTTTATCAGTTGTAGGAGCTTTCTGGGGGAGTCGTTAGGGTTTTCGAGGTAAACTATCATATCATCAGCAAACAGTGACAGTTTGACTTCCTCTTTATCTATTTATATGCTCTTTATTTCTTTCTCTTGTCTGATTGCTCTGGCTAGGATTTCCAGTACTATATTAAAGAGGAGTGGTGAGAGTAGGAGTCCTTGTCTTGTTCCACTTCTCAGAGGGAATGCTTTTGACTTTTCCCCATTCAGTATTCTGTTGGCTGTGGGTTTGTCGTAGATGGTTTTTATTACACTGAGGTATGTCCCTTGTATTCTGATTTTGCTGAACGTTTTAATCATAAAGGGATGCTGGATTTTGTCAAATGATTTTTCCATATCTATTGACATGACCATGTGACTTTTGTTTTTAATTCTGTTTATGTGGTATATCACATTTATTGACTTGTGTATGTTGAACCATACCTGCATCCACGGTATGAAATCCACTTGATTATGGTAAATTATCCTTTTGACATGTTGTTGGATTCAGTTAACTAGTATTTTGTTAAAGATTTTAGCATCTATGTTCATCGGGGATACCAGTCTGTACTTTTCTTTTTTGGTTATGTTCTTTCCTAGTTTTAGCATTAGGGTGATTCTGGCTTCATAGAATGAATTAAGGAGAGTTCCCTCTTTCTCTGTCTTGTGGAATAGTGTCAATAGGATTGGTACAAATTCTTCTTTGAATGTCTGGTAGAATTCTGCTGCAAATCCATCTGGTCCTAGACTTTTTTTGTTGATAATTTTTAAATTATCATTTCAATCTCACTGCTTGTTATTGGTCTGTTCAGGGTATCTAATTCTTCCTGATTTAAGCTAGGAAGGTTGTATTTTTCCAGGAATGTATCCATCTCATCTAGGTTTTCTAGTTTATGCATGTAAATGTGTTCATACTGGCCTCAAATTATCTTCTATATTTCTGTGGTGTCAGCTGTAAAATCTCTCATTTCATTTCTCATTGTGGTTATTTGGATTTTCTCTCTTCTTTTCTTCATTAATCTTGCTAATGGTCTATCAATTTTATTTATCTTTTTGAAGAACCAGCTTTTTGTTTCATTTATCTTTTGCAATTTTTTTGTTTCAATTCATTTAATTCTGCTCTGATATTGGTTAGTTCTTTTCTTCTGCTGGGTTTTGGCTTGGTTTGTTCTTGTTTCTCTAGGTCCTTAAAGTGTGACCTTAGATTGTCAGTTTGTGCTCTTTTAGTCTTTTTGATATAGGCGTTTAGGGCTATAAACTTTCCTCTTAGCATCACCTTTGCTGTATCTCAGAGGTTTTGATAGGTTGTGTCACTATTGTCATTATGTTTGAATAATTTTTTATTTCCATCTTGATTTTGTTTCGACCCAAGGATCATTCAGGAGCAGATTATTTAAGCTCCATGTATTTGCATGGTTTTGAAGGTTCCATTTGGAGTTGATTTACAATTTTATTCCACTGTGGTCTAAGAGAGTGCTTGGCATAATTTCAATTTTCTTTAATTTATTGAGGCTCTTTTGTGGCCTATCATATGGTCTATCTTGGAGAACGTTCCACATGCTGTTGAATAGAATGTATGTTCTGCTGTTGTTGGATGGAATGTTTTGCATATATCCATTAAGTCCATTTGTTGCAAGGCATAGTTTAAGTCCATTGTTTCTTTGTTGACGTTCTGTCTTGATGACCTCTCCAGTGCTGTCAGTGGAGGACTGAAGTCCCCCACTATTACTGTGTTGCTGTCTATCTTGTTTCTCAGGTCTACTAGTAATAGTTTTATAAATTTGGGAGCTCCAGTGTTAGGTGCATATATGTTTAGGATTGTGATATTTTCCTGTTGGACAAGGCCTTTTATCATTATATAATGTCCCTCTTTGTCTCTTTTAACTGCTGTTGCTTTAAAGTTTGTTTTGTCTGATGTAAGAATAGCAACCCTTGCTTGCTTTTGGTGTCCATTTACATGAAATATCTTTTTCCACCCCTTTAAGTTTATGTGAGTCCTTATGTGTTAGGTGACTCTCTTGAAGGGAGCAGATAGTTGATTGGTGAGTTCTCATCCATTCTGCTGTTCTGTGTCTTTTAAGTGGAGCATTTAGGTCATTTACTTTCAATGTTAGTATTGAGGTTTGAGGTACCATTGCATACATCATGCTATTTGTTGCCTGGGTACTTTGGGGTTTTTTTGTTTTCTGTCTCTGTTTTTTAACTTCTATTTTTGTTTTATAGTTCCTGTGAGATTTATGCTTTAAAGAGGTCCCGTTTTGATGTGTTTCCAGGATTTGTTTCAAGATTTAGAGCTCCTTCTAGCAGTTCTTGTAGTGGTGGCTTGGTAGTGACTAATTGTCTCAGCATTTGTTTGTCTGAAAAAGACTGTATCTGTCCTTCATAAATGATGCTTAGTTTCATTGGATACAAAATTCTTGGCTGATAATTGTTTTGCTTGAAAAGGCTGAAGATAGGACCCCAATCCTTTCTAGCTTGTAGGGTTTCTGCTGAGAAATCTGCTGTTAATCTGATAGGCTTTCCTTTATAGGTTACCTGGTGCTTTTGTCTCACAGCTCTTAAGGTTCTTTCCTTCATCTTAACTTTAGGTAACCTGATGACAATGTGCCTAGGCAATGATCTTTTTGCAATGGATTTTCCAGGTGTTCTTTGTGCTTCTTGTATTTGGATGTCTAGGTCTCTAGCAAGGCTGGGGAAGGTTTCCTCAATTATTCCTCCAAATATGTTTTCCAAACTTTTAGATTTCTCTTCTTCCTCAGGAACACCAATTATTCTTAGGTTTGGTCATTTAACATAATCCAAGACTTCTTGGCAGCTTTGTTCATATTTTCTTATTCTTTTTTCTTTGTCTTTCTTGGATTGGGTTAATTCTAAGACCTTGTCTTCAAGTTCTGAATTTCTTTCTTCTACTTGTTCAATTCTATTGTTGAGACTTTCCAGAGCATTTTCCATTTCTATAAGTGTGTCCAGTGTTTCCTAAACTTTTGGATTTTTATTTATGCTATCTATTTCATTGAATATTTCTCCCTTCACTTCTTGTATCATTTTTTGGATTTCCTTGCATTGGGCTTTGCCTTTCTCTGGTCCCTCCCTGATTAGCTTAATAACTAACCTCCTGAATTCTTTTTCAGGTAAATCAGGGATTTCTTCTTGGTTTGAATCCATTGCCAGTGAGGTACTGTGACTTTTTCAGGGTGTTGAAGAGCCTTGTTTTGTCATATTACCAGAGTTGGTACTCTGGTTCTTTCTCATTTGGGTTGGCTCTGTCAGAGGGAAGGTCTAAGTCTGAAGGCTGTTGTTCAGATTATTTTGTCCCACCAGGTGTTCCCTTGATGTAGTCCTCTCCCCCTTTTCCTATGGATGTGGTTTCCTGAGGGCCAAGCTGTAGTTATTGTTTTCTCTCTTCTGGGTCTAGCCACCCAGCAAGTCTACCAGGCTCTGGGCTGGCACTGGGGGTTCTCTGCACAGAGTCCTGTGATATGAACTGTCTATGGATCTCTCAGCCATGGATACCAGCACCTGTTCCAGTGGAGGTAGCAGGGGGGTGAAACGGACTCTGTGAGGGTTCTTAGCTTAGGTGGTTTAATGCTCTATTTTTGTGCTGGTTGGCCTCCTGCAGGGAGGTGCCACTTTCCAGACAGCATCAGCTGTGGTAGTACAGAGAGGAACCGGTGTTAAGCAGGGACCCAGAACTCCCAAGAGTCTATGACCTTGGTGTTCAGATACCAGGATGGGTAGGGAAGGTCCATCAGATGAGGGCAGGGCTAGGTGTGTCTGAGCTCAGACTCTCCTTAGGTGGGTCTTACTGTGGCTGCTGTGAAGGATGGGGGTGAGGTTCCCAGGTTAATGGAGTTAAGTTCTTAAGAGGATTATGGCTGCCTCTGCTGAGTCATGCAGGTCGTCAGGGAAGTAGGGGAAAGCTGGCAGTCACAGCCCTCACCCAGCTCCTACACAATGTAAAAGCTCGGTCTTACTCCACCGTGCCTCCTCTAACAGCACTGAGTCTGCTTCCAGGCAGTGGGCAAGCAGAGCTGAGAACTTGCCCCAGGCTACCCACCTCCCACCTGTGAGTCTGCATGTAGAGTCTGCATCCCTGTACAGTCTGCATGCCCGATTCATGCCCTCCTTTGAGTTTCTGGCCAGGAGGCTTCTTGACCAGTTCAAATTGTTACAAAGTTCAGCTGGAGAGTTCCTTCTCCCTGTGGCACTTTCCCCACGCTTCTGGCTGCCCTCTCAAAGCATCCCTGTGGAGTCAGGCAGGAATGGCCTGCTTGGGGACCCAGTGAGCTCATGGGGCCATTCCTGCTGCTTCCTCTACCCCTGTATTTTGCTCAACTCTCTAAATTGATTCAGCTCCAGGTAAGGTCAGAATCTTCTCCCGTAAAGTTGACCTTCAGTTTCCCCAGTGCAGGGGTATGTGTTCAGGGGCAGAGGATCTCCTTTCCCACTTCCACGTTTTGGGCATTCATAGTATTTGGGGTGTTTCCCAGGTCCTGCAGGAGCAATCCACTTCCTTCAGAGGGTCTGTGGGTTCTTTTGAGTTTCCTGCTTTATTCCTGCAGTTGTTCTGGAGGTAAACTTCACGATGTGAGCCTCCACACGCTGCTCTGAGTTGGAATTGCAATCTAGTCCTGCTTCCCATCTACCATCTTGTCCCTGTTTCTCCAGTATATACCAAAAATCTATAATGCTCTAACTAATGTTAAGAATGTGGAATGAGTACTTTTTTTTAATGTTATTATGATTTCAGTACTTTTGGGGGAACAGGTGGTGTTTGATTACATGGATAAGTTCTTTAGGTGTGATTTCTGAGATTTTGGTGCACCCCTCACCCAAGCAGTGTACATTGCACCCAATATATAGTCTTTTATTCCTCACCCCCCTCCCACCCTTCTCCCCAAGTCCCCAGAGCACATTATATCATTCTTATGCGTTTGTGTTTTCATAGCTTTGCTCCCACTTATCAATGAGAACATACGATGTGTGGTTTTTCCATTCCTGAGTTACTTCACTTAGAATAATGGTCTTCAGCTCCATCCAGGTTGCTGCGAATGCCATGGTGTGCTGCTATAAACATACCTGTGCAAGGTCTTCTTCATATAATGAATTCTTTTCCTCTAGGCAGATACCCAGTAGTAGGGTGTGGTTATCTTTACGATGTTACACAATGATTTGTTGACCAGAATTCAGCATTATACTCTTCCTAAGGGTATTAACATTTGTTTTCAAAGAACACACCTGAAAATAAAATTTCACTTTAATCCTTAATCACACGCATGCACACACACACGCACACACACGCACACACATGCACACACACACACGATTAATCACTCTTGTATTCTCTCTTCCACATATGAGAAAAATGAGGTTTACCTCGAGGAAAATATTGTGAAACTGTGATTCCAAGTCCCTTCGTCAAGCAGAAAAGCATGAAATGTCTTTCAGGTGACTTTAATTTATATTCAGCTTTCTTCTTTACAATACTACACACTCTCTCATTTTGTTTTACAATTCTTTTAATATATTTTCTAATAAAGAAGCTCAGATCTCTTTTTTTCCATTAATAGACATTTCTTCATTTAAATACCTGCCTGTTCTTTTCTTCCCTCTCAAACATGATCTTTTATATAAAAGTGGGTCACAGAAAACTGTTAATGTCAAGTCATGCAAGATCCATTAAACCACCTTCCGGAGTTTAGGAAGCAATAGATAACATTACCAGGAATCCATTTCAGGTAGAAAACACTCCTATTTCTAGTGTACTTCCCTAAGAAAATGATTCTATTAGAAAAAAATAGGTAATGTTAAATATTGCACTTGTTTTCAATGGCTTAAAAATCCCAAAATTTTAGGCTCCCTAAAGATCAAACAAAAGTAAAACTGTATTATATTGTATGTTATCTGATTAACAGTTTTGCAAACTGCCTTTTTAAAACTCTTTAGACCCAGAACGGTATGAGAAAACACAGCATGCATTAAACTTGGAGTTGGAAAATCTAATTTTGATCTCTGATCTGCCCCCAACACACTGTGGTGGGATACGCACTATCTATCGGCTGCACTTTCCTCTCTGCAAAGTGTGGGGTATAAACCAGAGGATCATTTAGGCCCATATAACTCTGTGACATTTCTACAGTTCTCACCAGTTCATTCAATCTCTACACATTTACTGAGTTCTCATCTTGTGCCAGGGGCTGGGGAAATAATAGATGACAGGGTGTATATAGCCATGACCACTCAAGAGCCCAGGGGGACAGACCAGCAGGTGAATCAATATGAACATATTCTGAGATGTGGCTGTATCTGCCAAGTATTATCACCTGGCTTCTATCACTCTCCTCACTTTCTTGCCACACAAATATGCACCTCCATCCATACCCATGTATACACACTCCAGCAGTCTCCCTACCAAAAGAAAAAAATAGCTATTAATCCAAGTCAGTGAATAAACATCCACCATATCCTAATTTCATGTGGATAAAGGGTGTCTGAGTGGCTCAATTCTTTGGTATGACCTAGTTGTTAGAAATGTGAACCGATGGCTGAAAACTTTGCATTACGATTATGGAAAGAAAAGCAGTTTTAAAATTAAGGGGAGTTGTATATGAAAAAATAAAGACATTTCAGTTGTAACCAAGTCTGGAAGGACATAACCATGTCGCACTAACATGTACCCTCCATTAGTTGCTTCTGCAGTCTGAAATTATTGCTTTGGTTTAAAGTATTAGCCACTGTTACAAGGTAAATCTTCATGGTGTAGATTATATTCTGTGCCTTTTCCAGTCATTAAATGTTTAATGTGAATTAGCTTCTCTGATTCTGTTTTACAGCAAAATGAGAGTAAAATGGTGCTGAAACTGTTCAAATCCCTCTGCTATATGTGAGAGCTGTGGGAGCTGATCTTGGCAGAGGTTCTGGAAAGGGGCTGGACTTAGGACTAAGCTAGGCTAAGGGCTGTGGAAAGTGGAGCCAAGAGAGAACCAAAGATGGTATTTGAGGCAAAGTCAAAGCTGAGACTCAAGAATAGGGCCCTAATGAAATATTAATCCAGAAGGTCAGAAACCATGAGACAAGGCAAGGTGCCAAATCCAGAAAGAAATGCAGCATGGGATTAATAAATAAAAATCAGGGAGGGAGGAGAAATTGGCCCAAAACTTACAGAAATGTCTCAAATATGAGTTAGAGAATCTTTTAATGGAAGTTGAGCTCTTCTGTATGAGATAAAAGGATGAAATATATCAGCAAAGTCTTGCATACAAAGTCATCTGGTCTAGTGCCAAATCCTATCACCCACTATTGAGATGGTACAGGAACATCTGTTGTCTCCTTTTGCCTTTGGTTTCCTTCCTTCCTTCCTTCCTTCCTTCCTTCCTTCCTTCCTTCCTTCCTTCCTTCCTTCCTTCCTTCCTTTCTCTCTTTCTCTCTTTCTCCCTTTCTCTCTCTCTCTCTCTCTTTTTTTTTTTTTGATAGAGTTTCACTCTTGTCACCCAGGCTGGAGTGCAGTGGCATGATCTCAACTCACTGCAGCCTCCGCCTTCTGATTTCAAGTGATTCTCCTGCCTCGGTCTCCCGAGTAGCTGGGATTACAGGCGCATGCCACCATGCCCAGCTAATTTTTTTGTATTCTCAGTATAGACGGGGTTTCACCATGTCGGCCAGGCTGGTCTCAAACTCCTGACCTCGTGATCCACTCACGTAGGCCTCCCAAAGTGCTGGGATAACAGGCATGAGCCACCATGCCCATCCTGGTCTCATTTCCTACCAGTGCTAGATCTCCACCTTCCACACAAGTCCGCAGAGGAAACAGTCAGGATGGGGACATAGGTTTTAGAGACTGATGGAGCGACTGGCTTAGTAAAATGGCATTTGTTTACCACTCGTTGATCCCCCAAACATCAGAGACGCTGCTGAGTCGAACCCGCCCGAGTGCTGGACTCTTGCTTTCTTTTCCCAAATCGCACCACACTCATGAGATGTCATTAGTAGTGATGTTTTATCTGTCTTCACCTCTACCTAAAAATGTTCCAGGAGGACACGATCTCTCTGTCTGATCTAATGAGTCCCTCACGTCTATCAGAATCTGGTCCTTAATACATGTTTGTGGAAGGTGTTAATGAAAAGAACACCCTTGTTCATTTTACAGATCAACCACCTAGATTTGATCTACAATGAATAACCACCCAAATCTCTCCAAACATAGGTTTCATCCTGAAGCCACTTTGCCAAGATTAGATACCAGTTCAGGATAAATGTATTAGGTTGTTGCAAAAGTAACTGCAGTTTTGGCTGGGCGCAGTGGCTCACGCCTGTAATCCCAGCACTTTGGGAAGCCAAGGCAGGTGGATCACCAGAGGTCAGGAGTTCAAGACCAGCCTGACCAACATGGTGAAATCCTGTCTCTACTTAAAATACAAAAAATTAGCTGGGCATGGTGGCGCACACCAGTAATCCCAGCTATTCAGGAGGCTGAGGCAGGAGAATCGCTTGAAACCAACAGGGAGGCAGAGGCTGCAGTGAGCCAGGATGGCAGCATTGCACCCCAGCCTGGGCGACAAAAGTGAAACTCCACCTCAAAAAACAAACAAAAAAAAGTAATTGCGGTTTTTGCCATTACTTTCAATGGCAAAGCTGCAATTACTTTTGCACCAACATAATATTTACTTAATAAAATCTCTTTGGCACAGTCATTAAAAAGAACAAAATCATATCCTTTGCAGCAACATGGACGCAGCTGGAGGCCATTATCTTAAGCAAATTAATGCAGGAACAAAACACCAGGTACCTCATGTTCTGACTTGTAAGTGGGAGTTAAACATTGGGTACTCATGGACATAAAGATGGAAGCAAGAAAAACTGGGGACTGCAAGAGGGAGAGCAGGGAGTCGGGTAAGGGATGAAAGACTACCTACTAGATACTATGCTCACTACCTGGATGACAGGATCAGTTGTAACCCAAACCTCAGAATCATTCAATATACCTATGTAACAACCTGCATGTGTACCCCCTGAATCTAAAATAAAAGTTGAAATTATTCGTTTAAAAAAAGAAAAAGAAAAGTGAGTCAACTTGGCTGGGCACAGTGGCTCACGCCTGTAATCCCAGCACTTTGGGAGGCCAAGGTGGGTGGATCACGAGGTCAGGAGATTGAGGCCATCCTGGCGAACACGGTGAAACCCTGTCTCCACTAAAAATACAAAAAAAATTAGCCGGGCGTGGTGGCTGGTGCCTGTTATCCCAGCTACTAGGGAGGCTGAGGCAGGAGAATGGCGGGAACCCAGGAGGCGGAGCTTGCAGTGAGCCGAGATTGGACCACTGCACTCCAGCCTGGGCCACAGAGCAAGACTCCATCTCAAAATAAATAAATAAATAAATAAATAAGTGAAAAATAAAAATGAGTCAGCTTGACACATCTGGATGAGAGCAGTCAGTCAAGTGATTATGATTAAACCAGATCAAACTTTGTTAGGAGGAGGGGGCATTTAGCGGTTTGCCCTGAGGTGATAGTTTATGATTTAGCTGTGGAGGGATTTCCCTCCCAAGCTGAGCATGACTGACACTGAATTGCATGGGTATGGGACCCTTCTAAGAGACCCTGAGGATGTTTGCCTGATGTACCCCAATAGGACTGAACTGGAAGGTATTTATGGTAAACAGAATAGAGCTCCCCAAAGATGTCCATGTCCTAATCCCTGGAACCTGTGAATATGTCCCCTTACATGTCGGAAGGGACTCGAAAAATGTGATTAAGATGAGGACCTTGGGATGAGGAGATTATTCTGTATTATCTGGATAGTTCCAATCTAATCACCTGAGTCCTTAGAGGGGAGAATCTTTTTTAGCTGAGTCAGACGGAGATGTGCTGATGGAAACAGGCTCAGGGAAAGGCAATGTAAAAAGGACTTGACCCATTATTCCTGGCTTTGAAGATGGAGGAAGGGGCCCAGGAGCCAAGAACTGTGGGCGGCTTCTGGAAGGTGGAAAAGCCAAGGAAACAGATTCTCCCCTAGAGCCTCCAGAAGGAACTCAGCCCTACTGACACCTTGATTTTAGTCCAGTGGGCCCATATTTGAACTTCTGACCTCTTTGCATTGTTTTAAGATACTAATTTTTGGTAACTTGTTATAGTAGGAAAAGAAAACGAATACGGCATTGTCTATGCCAACATCATCTCTTCGTTGTCTATTGCTACTTTGTTTGACACATTTTGTGTAAACAATAAAGCCATAATGTTGGGTTAGCTCCCTAAAATTTTTTTAAGTAAATAAATAAAAGCTCTTTGGGTTTAAGACACATATCCATTTGAGGAGCCTTGCAGCCTGAACCAGAAGTTTTCTTTACTAGAGGATAATTTATTTTGTTTTTCTGCCCTGCTAGAATCACTTTCCGTTTACATTCTTTTCTATATTAGCACACAGCTTTATAATGGTAGAAAAGATAAGCAAACAAGGGCCTGAAAAGATTATGAGAAAGCAGTTTTGCTTTGGGTTTTACCTGCTCAGATGGCAATAGACACTTCAGATTAAACTCTGCCTGGAAATTTAAGCTTATTAGTGTTCCCTAAGGCAAAAGAGACCTCAACAGAAGTGATTAAAAAAAAAAAAAAAAAAAACAGAATTGGTAAAAATGAGCTATAGAGGAAAAAGAACGCAAGCACTTTTTTCCTCTGAAGGATGTCCCTTGGTGACAGACATGGGTGTTTTCCAGTGTCATTTAGAAAGATTTCAATAAATCTTTTAAAAATTGTTTTAAAGCTTTGGGGTATACAGCGTTAAATTCTCGGCCACCTTGAAAAACTCACCATTCAGAATAATATAATCCCCAGGGTTGCAGATGGCAAGTTGTCCACCTAATTCCAAGGCTCTCCCGCTCCTTTCTCATAAACACTGACACTGGCCACAACAAAGGGACAAGTACAGAAGGTAAGTAGATAGAGTCCTCCTATGGAAGCGGCGTAGCTCTGGTGAGTTGGAAGCAGAATTCCTGTGTTTTAGTCCTGTACTCACTAAGGTACAACAGTTTCTGTACTCAATAAGCACTTTCCGTACTCACTAAGGTAACAGCAGTTTCACCTGCAATGCCTATCTACACAAAAGTGATTCCTCTAATGTTCTATTTTCCCCAAACGGGCTTATCCTGTTGGTTACAGCATCTTCTCTGACCTCCGCCCCAGGATCCAAAGAGTCATCAAGTTCCCTACATCAGCCTGAATGTCTATAGAGGGCAGGTGATAAGCAGAGTCCTGGCTCTGGCCCATTCATGGTGGTAATCTCCCCAGTTTCCAAATGCATAGGGATGTAAAGGATGGACTTGGCAAATGGCAGAGTTCCTTAAGTATGAAATAAGAGCTGTCATTAGGAAAAGCCAAGAAGCCACCCAAACTGTCCCTTCCTCTCTCCCACCAAGACTGTGGTGATACCATGTTCTAAGCAGAATGGCAGATTGGTGCCACCCTCAAAGTCATAAAGCTTGCAATGGTGGTGGACCTCATCATTTCCCCCACTTAATTCCATAGTCTGGCCCCTTAAATAAACAGATGGGTCATGGTGGAACATGGTAGGCATCCACAAACTTAATCAAGAAGTAGCCCAGGCCGGGCACAGTGGCTCACGCCTGTAATCCCAGCACTTTGCAAGGCCGAGGTGGGTGGATCACAAGGTCAGGAGTTCAAGACCAGCCTGGCCAAAATGGTGAAACCCTGTCTCTACTAAAAATACAAAAAATTAGCTATGCATGGTGGCAGGCGCCTGTAATCCCAAAGCTGAGGCAGAGAATGGCTTGAACCCGGGAGGCGGAGGTTGCAGTGAGCCAAGATCGTGCCACTGCAGTCCAGCCTTGGTGACAGAGCAAGACTCCGTCTCAAAAAACAGAAGTAGCCCAAGTGTGGCTTCTGTGCTGGAAATGTTATCCTTTCTAGAACAAATCAGCACAGCATCTCACATGGGATGTGTTTGCTGATCTGGTAATTCCATTCTGTTCAATACCCCATCAGGAAGGAGGATCAGGAGCAGTTTACATTCCTAGCCTTGTCCCAGGGCTATTAACACCCCTGTTTTCTTAATAATATTGTCTGAAGAGAGATTTTTTTTTTGTCCACACATTCCACAGAGCAGCACACTGGCTCACTATGTTGATAACATCATGTTCATTGGATGGGATAGGCAGAAAGTTGCAGGTTCCCCGGATGTACTAAGACAAATACAATCCAGAGAGTGGAAGATAAACCCTACAAAGATTCAGAGACCTCCCACATTCATGAGTTTTTGGGGATCCAGTGGTCTGGGGCATGCCAGGATATTTTCTCCTCCAAGATAAAGAATGAGTACTACATCTTGCACCTCCTACCACTAAGAAAGAAGTACAATTCTTGGGAGGCTTTTTCGGATTTTCAGGTAGCATATACCAAACTCAAGAATAGTACTCCAGCTCATTGATTAGTAGATTCAGAAATCTGACCATTTTAAATGGAGCCCAGAGCAAGACAGAGTCCTGCAACAGGGCCAGAAGATCCCATGGTGTTTGTGGTATCTGTGGTAGATAAAGACACTGAATTGGGGATCTGGCAACTCCCATGGGAGAATTTCAGGGTGTACTCCTAGGATGTTGGACCACTTGAAAATCATCTTCTGGAAGACTAAGGGGTCCTTTCCTAGAGACTGAGCTCTGACTTTAGATCATCAAGTGGCCATGCAGCCAGAATTTCCCATCATGAGCTGAGCTATCAGACCAATCAAGTCATAAAATCAGGGGGCACAGCACCAATCCTTTGTACAATGGAGGAGGAACACCTAGGATTTGGCACAAGCAGGACCATCAGGCACAAGTAAACTGCATAAACCAGTGACCAGGTTCCAAAATTTCCTACCCGGTTGTATCAGTGCCTCTCTGTCAACACTCACCTATGTCCTAATGCTGTCATGAGAGACACGAAGTGAACTTAGTGTTGGGAGACGGAGGCTGGATGGCCCTCGGGGGCTGACCCACAGGGTGCCAGACTTTGGGATATAGCAGAGAGAGCTTGGCATGACTTATTACTCTAGACTGTAGAATCCTGGAAAAGAGCTACCATGCAGCCCACGCCTGGTCGACTGGAGGACCACCTTAGTGGAAGGGGGACAATCAGGGCCTCTGGCCTGCCATGTGCACAAGCATAACAATTGCTTTTGTTTAACATGTGGATGGACTATTTGATCCATTTCAACCAGGCATTTGCATCTTGGTATGCTGTCTTAATTGCCAAAGTTTAAGTTTTTAACTTTTATGATCTTCTAGTAAAATGAATGTTTCCTTTAGCACCTATTTGTATTAGTTTTTAAGCCAGAGAAAGCCAAATACCATTTTACACTTAACAATGCTTTTTGTATGATTTTTATAGTAAATATGCTAAATTTTACCTTTATATTAGTGTGTTATTAATGTTAAACTTAATTTTAATAAAACCTTGTAGACATATTTATCTAATTTTTAATGTTTGACCATAAGGTAACATTTTATAGACTCTTTTTAACCTTTTATAATTTTTGTTAAAGAGCAGGTTGGTGCTTTAAGAAAAACCGTTGCGTTTTTACTTTAATGTCCAGTTCACAGGAAAACTGGATGATACGTTTTTAACTTTAGCTAATATGTTTACACACAGAATTTTCTTTACAATTGTTTTAAAACTTGCTTAAACTTTCAAAACAATAATTTTTTCAACCGTTTAATGTAGGTAAAAATCCACATTCTTATGCCTCCTTATAATCTTCTTACCAAAGGTATATATTACTTTCCTTATACACCTTGCACAGAAACTGTTTCTTCAATAGTACTCAGGAGGCCTTATTACTTTTAAATTATACAACATTTTTTGCATAAAATTTTTTATAACATTGTTTCTTTCACGACTTTCGCAAACAATTCTTCCACATGTCTCAACTTTCTGACTTATTACAAACATTTCTTTCTTTAAACAACGAGTTAATTTATTTCAGGACAAGAATTTACCATATAACACTCTTTTTACATAAATTCTGCCTCTCCCCGTTTTTCTTTTTTTTTTTTTGAAGGTAACCATTCTTTTTTTTTTTTTTTTAAAGCTAACTTTCTTTATGTCTGTGGACTAGACTGTCTAAGGCCACAAGATTAGAAGTTACTATAATACATGTTACACTGTTAACTTTTAGCAAACTTTACTTTTGTTGAAAACCTTGTAAGTTTGGCATTTCAATTATCCTTTGCTATTAATAAGACCTTGTTTAGTCTAAATTAACTTAGAATTGGTATAGATGGCTTTTTTTTTTTTTTTTTCTTGTCTGTTAGCAAAGCAGCTGCTGCTACAGATTGAATGCATCTGGGCCATCCACGGGTTACTGGGTTAAGGATTTGTGATAGGAAAGCCTCAATGCTTTCAGGATACGCCCTTGTTTACAGTGACAACAAAGCATTATTAGAGTATTACAGGGTTACAGAGAATACCTTTAATTATCAATTATAGGTTTTAAATTTACCTTGGCTTTTAAAGGAATAGGGTATACTGTTTTTTTCTTAACTACTTGTATATTTCTCTCTTTCTCTTTTCTTGACTCCTTGTCTCTCTATCTCTTCCTCTCTGTCTTTTCCTCTCTCTCTTTGCCTCTTTTTCTTTCTGTCTCTTTCCTCTCTCTCTGCTGGTCTTTCCTTGCCTCTGCCAGCCGCTTATGCTGCCGTTCTCTTAACTACTGTGGAGTGGAGGGGAGGGGGTCTAAAACCAGCTGTAATTGTCTATGTACGGAAACTGGTCTGGGTGCCCTGGCTTACAGGTTACCTTGTGTCATACCTTTGAAACAAGGGACCTGTCCAGGCTTCCTTCTGATGGCCAACCCATCTCTAATGCTGGCCATCTATTTCACACAAAGTTCTAAGTTTTCCTGGTGCCATAGTAACACCATAATCTCCTTTAAATCCTTTCTAGAAATTTTTCAACATAGTTCCTGGTGGGGTGGGCTTACTTTGTGCCTCACCCATGTCTCCTCGAGACAAAACACCATGCTCACACCACATACACACTACAAAACAAAGAACGGGTAAAAAGGGCACACACACACTTTTACAGTTTATGTCAAACCAGAATCAAAACCAAAATCAGAGTATCAAGAAATCCAAGCCAGGTCAAAACCAAAACCAAAGTATCAAGCAATCCAAGTCAAGTCAAAAACAAAAACCAAAGTGCCGGTACAGACATGCCGTGGGTGATCAGGCCACGCTTCCACTCAAATGGAGTGGGCAAGTTCCCAAGACCAGTCCTGTCAAGCATTCAAACCAAGTCAAAACCAAAAACCAAAACCAAAGTGCCGACAAAGGCACGCCATGGGTGATCAGGCCATGTTTCCATTCAAACGGAGTGGGCAAGTTCCAAAGACTAGTCTTACAAAGTTTTAGATGTCCGGACTCCAAGTGCCAGTTCCTTCCTGGTGTTCAGCCACTGCATTGATCCTCCACGGGGGCCTGCCACGCACTGCTCTGGCGAGGCGCCCACTGGGGCAAATGCCTACCCGGGAGCTCTCTCAGGATCCGTGTCACTTGGGCTGGCTGGAGTCTCCCACAGGGATGTTCCACAGGGCAGGCTAAAGTCGCCTAAGGAGCTGCCTGGACCATCCGCCAATCACCTCACTTCCCGGTCAGGAAAACAAGAAATGTAGCAGGATGAGCCACAGACAAAACTCCTCAGACACCGAGATAGTGAAGGGAGTGGCTTTAATCAGCTGGGAGCATTGGCAGGCTAGCGTCTTAAAATCTGAGCTCGTCAGGTGCTCAACTTCTGTCCCTTTTAAGGGCTCACAACTCTAAGGGGGTCCACATGAGAGGGTCGTGATCGATTGAGCAAGCCAGGGGGTAGGTGACAGGAGCTGCAAGCACCGGTGGTCAGAGTGAAACAGAACAGAACGGGAGGTTTCACAACATCCTTCCATACAATGTCTGGAATCTACAGATAACATCAGTTGCTAGGTCAGGGGTCGAATTTTAACTACCAGGCTTAGGTCAGGCAGGCCCAGGCCTGGTTTCTGGTCTGGTTCCTAGGCACTGGGCTACCTGCCTTTAGTTTCGCTTCTCTTTCCTTTTCTGAGTATAAAACAATATGAGAGGGTCTCTCTTTTCCCTCAGCAGGACTGCCCTCAGATTCCTGGAATCACTCTGAGCACAAATTCAGACAACTGGGTATTTTCCTCCCCCAGCCCCACACCTGGTTGTGAACAAGAGGGTTACCTAGGCCTATGGTGAACTCTGTGACCGTGGAACAGAACAGGGAGACTCTGGGATGGAGGCCCCTGTCTACACATGGAAACAGCCTGAACTCATGGCTCCCAAACACCAGTCGTCCATGCAAATATGTTAACAGTCTCAGGAAGGGAAAGGCAAGTTATCGTTTCTTTTGAAAATTATATACCTAAAAAAGAAACTCTTTCACCAGAGGAAATTGATATATCAATATAACTGTGATTGCTGCCAAGGAGGAAAATTAGCCAAAAAATACTTGTTTTTCAAAGACTTTGCTGTCAAAGACAATGGGGTAAATACAGAGTATATGCTGACATGTCTTTTGCTGAACTGATCCAAAAAAATAAAAATGAAACAGAAAAGCAGACAAGGGGACCTTTTATGTCAGATGGAAACAGTTCCTCTTTGTCCCAGAAGCAACACTGGCAATGAGTTGGGTGCTTTGAATCCCTCTTTTTTAGGGCCAAGCGCCTATGGACACTGTAAACAATGAGATCGTTCTGCAGAAGGTCTAGCAGTTATCTCTAATTTGCTCACTTCTCTTTTCTCAAAATCTTTCAGTTTCCTTATCTCTAAAATAAACCACTCTGGCTATTTTCTATTTAGGAAGTAGGAGGGGGAAAGATGGCTTTTCTTTATTTATTTGATGATTTATATACCGTGTGCTTCCAGAAGAACCTCAGGCCAGCTCACAGTTTTAACACACAGCACAAAGGCACAACAGGTCATTTAAACAGAGAGAAAAAGGAGTGCATGGAAAAGGAGAGGAAATAATTGGCGCTAGTAGATGCCACAGCAGGACAAATTCCTACTGTATTAGTCCATTTTCACACTGCTATAAAGACATACCCAAATGCTCATGGATAGGAAGAATCAATATCGTGAAAATGGCCATACTGCCCAAAGTAATGTATAGATTCAATGCTATCCCCATCAAGCTACCATTGACTTTCTTCAAGAATTAGAAAAAACTACTTTAAATTTCATATGGAACCAGAAAAGAGCCCGCATTGCCAAGACAATCCTAAGCAAAAAGAACAAAGCAAGAGGCATCACACTACCTCACTTTATACTACAAGGCTACAGTAACAAAAACAGCGTGGTACTGGTACTAAAGCAAGTATATAGGCCAATGGAACAGAACAGAGGCCTCAGAAATAATACCACACATCTACAACCATCTGATCTTTGACAAACCTGACAAAAACAAGCAATGGGGAAAGGATTCCCTATTTAATAAATGGTGTTGGGAAAATTGGCAGCCATATGCAGAAAACTGAAACTGAATCCCTTCCTTACACCTTATACAAAAATTAACTCAAGATGGATTAAAGACTTAAACATAAAACATAAAAACCCTAGAAGAAAACCTAGGCAATACCATTCAGGACATAGGCATGGGCAAAGACTTCATAACTAAAACACCAAAAGCAATGGCAAAAAAAGTCAAAATTGACAAATGGGATCTAATTAAACTAAAGAGCTTCTGCACAGCAAAAGATACTGTCGTCAGAGTGAACAGGAAACCTACAGAATGGGAGAAAAATTTTACAATCTATCCATCTGACAAAGGGCTAATATCTAGAATCTACAAGGAACTTAAACAATTGTACAAGAAAAAAACAACCCCATCAAAAAGTGTGTGAAGGATATAAACAGATGCTTCTCAAAAGAAGACATTTATGTGGCCAACAAACATATGAAAAAAAGCTCATCATCACTGGTCACTAGAGAAATGCAAATCAAAACCACAATGAGATACCATCTCACGCCAATTAGAATGGCAATCATTAAAAACTGAGGAAACGATAGATGCTAGAGAGGATGCGGAGAAATAGGAAAGCTATTACACTGTTGGTGGGAGTGTAAATTAGTTTAACCATTGTGGAAGATAGTGTGGCGATTCCTCAAGGATCTAGAACCAGAAATACCATTTAACCCAGCAATCCCATTACTGGGTATATACCCAAAGGATTATGAATCATTCTACTATAAAGTGACATGCACATATATGTTTACTGTAGCACTATTCACAATAGCAAAGACTTGGAAGCAACCCAAATGCCCATCAATGATAGACTGGATAAAGAAAATGTGGCACATATACACCACGGAATACTATGCAGCCACAAAAAAGGATGAGTTCATGTCCTTTGCAGGGACATGGATGAAACTGGAAACCATCATCTTCAGCAAACACAGGGACAGAAAACCAAACACTGCATGTTCTCACTCATAAGTGAGAGTTGAACACTGAGAACACATGGACACAGGGAGGGGAACATCACACACCAGGGCCTGTCAGGGGGTGGGGAAAGGGGAGAGGGATAGCATTAGGCGAAATACCTAATGTAGATGGTGGGTTGATGGGTGCAGCAAACCACCATGGCACGTGTATACCAATGTAACAAACCTGCACGTACTGCACATGTATCCCAGAACTTAAAGTATAATTTTAAAAAAAGAAAAAAAGGAAAAGGAAAATAAAAAGAAACACTGACCACAGGCTAATTCTGGCCGGTTTATAGAGGCTACACACTTCAGTCTTCACATCCTTGCTTCACCTTTTGATGTCAAAGGCTTCATTATAATACATTTAAATGTTAAGTCTCCACCCCAAAGTAACCATAGGACACACAGCATATAACATACATGTTTGTTCAACACACAAGAATAAGGACTCCACTCATGAATACTCATGGGTCCTCCTGTAACCTGTTAAATGTGTGTGTTTATCCTACCTGTTCAACATAAACCCCCGGGCCACCCTCTAATCCCTCAAAGTGCCTATTTCTGGCTTCAGCTAAAGACATCCTTCCCAGCCTGTAGAAACGGCCATGTTGTAGGCTGTAACCCTTTATAAGAAATAGTCTCCTAGGCCAGGCACGGTGGTTCATGCCTGTAATCCCAGCACTTTGGGAGGCTGAGGTAGGTGGATCCCTTGAGGTCAGGAGTTCAAGACCAGCCTGGCCGACATGGTGAAATCCTGTCTTTACTAAAAATACAAATATAGCCAGGGGTGGTGGTAGGCACATGTAATCTCAGCTACTCAGGAGGCTGAGGCAGGGGAATCACTTGAACCCAGGAGATGGAGGTTACAGTGAGCCGAGATCGTGCCACTGTACTCCAGCCTGGGTGACAGAGCAAGACTCTGTCTCAAAAACAAAAAAGAAAGAAAGAAAGAGAAATAGTCTCCTTCCAAATTTATAGATCTCGTGATTTTTCAGTTAACAATAGGATTAATACCCCAACAGTCACAGGCATGAGCTAAGGGAAAGGGCTAGAACCACAGCAATGGCTGTTGTGGGAGTCCAGGGTACCTGCTCATGCAGCTTGCCCATGCCCTGTGGTCCTGCTCATGCTCGATACCAAATGGACCACATCATCTTATAATATATTGTTGCTGGACCCACTCCCCCTTGTGACTTCATGGGCCTGGTAGGATTTAGTTCCTGACAAGCAATTCTGGCCACATGGTCATTTGGTGTCCACAGTCAGGGTTAGTTTTCCATCTCTAGGGCCCAGCAGCAGGCCGGGAGTTGTTCTTCAGAAGGGCGTGTAATTCTCTTTGGGAGATGGTGTAGCCACGTTCCAGAACTCTGAGAGCCTGCACTGTGATGCTGTCTCTGAGGCTTGCCACAGACTCTACACAGTGCCTTTTTCCATCTCTGATACATGGATGGCCCTGTCATTAGAACTGCGTGATCACAGCCTGGACCTGTGACACAGCCCATTCCTGCCCTGGCTCTATACTCAAAGCTGCCACCTTTGTATCATCCAGCGTGGTGTGGATTGTACGACCTTTAAAACGCAAAGAGGCCCACCAGGTGTTCTACTCACTGCTTCTTGATAAGAAATGCAAGATTTAATTATTTATCTTCTAGTTTAGAGGGGATATTCCAACGTACCTGTGAACCCCAGGTACCTAAAAATGGAACCAATATGGCCACCCCCTCAATCTTAAAAGATTTCTCTCCCACTCTCTGGAGTGCATGTATCTTACAAGGGCCTCCAGCATGTTAGCCACCTCTTGCTCATCCAGACTGGTTGACATCCTCTTTTTCATATAGCGGATGTCCAGATGAACAAGGTCTGTATTGCAGAGGGCAGGAGAGTGAGCACAGTCATGGTACGAACTGTAAATATACACACATATACTGTATAATATACTTATATATAGTGGTCATTCCATTAGATCTGAAATTATTTCAGATTGTCTTTTATAAGTGGGACAAAAATTAATGCACTGGACACATAATAGCCACAAAGTACCAGAGGCTGCATTAACCTGATCCAGTGGAGGTGCCACATTCAGAATGACGGCTTGGATTGGGGCTACAGCTTGGTTGGGCTTGCAGGGTCCATCTAGCTTCCACAGGGCCAGACTGATGAATTCAGCAGAGATATGGTGGGCATCACCCTTGCATCCTTTACATCCTGAAGGTTGATACTAATCTCTTCCATCCCTCCCCCACCCAACACCGGAAGGAGATACGGTTTTAATTTACTTTCTTAACCAGGGACAGTAGTTTTAAAGGCCTCCACTTGCCTTTTGTCACTAAGAAAGCGCTTAGTGAAGATCTCATAAGTCCTTAACAAACCCATGGGGAGCTCCAGAGCCCACTGGTGCCCATCAGAATAGCCCCATGTTGGGCCAAAATAGCCCCTGTGTCATTCAGTCACCTGATACAGGCGGCCCTCGGAAGGGGGAGTCTCAGGCAAGGCAGGTCCAGGTAGCTGAGCAGACCCGGAGAGAGCTGACAGCTGAAGGGTGAGTGCTAACCACGCTCCCCGCAGCTGGGACAACAAGCCCTATTGGAGAGGGAATCCGGGCGAAGTCGTTCCCTGTCTGGCCCGTGTCCTAGGAGCCAAGCTGCTCTGGAATCCCATATTGGGGGGGATCTTCCTGGCCATGGGGCAGCGTGGTGGAAGGGCCACTTGTAAATTTCATCCACAACAACCGCTAAAAGTGTGGTAACCAGCTGCAGAATCCACAGCATCCCTTCACCTAACACTGTTCAGTGAATCACCAGCCGGGCACTGTTTGCGGCTCTGTGCGTGAGTTACTTCTTTGATTCTCACGGCACCCAACAGAGGGGCTACCCTCACTCGGTCCCTGTTACACAGCAGGAAAGTGAGGCCTAGAAAGTGGAAGTAACTTGCCTAAGGTCAGGCAGCTAATAAAGGTGGGGCTGGGATGCCTTTCCTCTTACGGCTTTTGTAGCATCATATTAATTAAATTTTTCTGCAAAGCCCAAAAGTGAAGGAGCAAACGCACGGTGAAGCAGGAAATAACTTTATATTGCCTTGTATTTGCTTGCTGGTTGATAATGGAAATAACTAGTTCTGCTTTATCATTTTCATTATTTTCATTATCAGTTATTCTTCATATTTTCTAATGTTTAAGAAGGGCCCTGAATCTTTTCTTATTATCATTATTCAATTAGAAACTATGTCTCAGTTTCTATCCCTCAATAAATCCTGGAGTGGTGTCTGTTGAGAACGTGTATGGGTGAGAGAATGACAGCCTCTCATTCTAAAAATACACTGAAGCAGGAGAAATAGGCTGTGCGTTAATTTTTTTTTTTCTCTAAAGCAGCTCAAGATGGCACCTCTCAGCTCATTAATTCTCGAAACAGCCCTATGAAGATGGGCACCAAGGAGATTTCCCATGTTTCAGAATAAAAAGGAGGTAAGTGGATGGAGGAAAAGAAATTGAAACACCAGGAAGAGCTTATCTTATTAGAAACGAAGCGTCTGCCAGTGCAGGAGCTAAAATCAGATCTTAATTCAAACCTGTAGTCAGGAAACGATTCCTCTATTCTATGGGACAAGTAGAAAGGGCATGGAAGAAGTATTCTCAGAGCTAACTTGTTTTTAATCTAGAGAGGAGAATTTGTGGCTACACAGGTATTCATTATATCATTATCTGTACTTTTCTGTGTGTTTTGAAACTTTTAATACAAAAAAAAACTTAAAGAAATCTGAAAAAAAGAGATATGAAGGGAAGGAGGAAGGGAAGAAAAAAGAAGGAAGGACGGAATTATTTTTTCAACACACACGTTTCTTTTTCCTGAAAGGAGAAAACAATTTTCTGAATCAATTTATAAAAATAAGCAACCCCAGCTTTTCTTCCTCTACCACCTTCCAAATTTAAAAACAAACATGAAAAGCAGCATCCCCAAAAGCAGAGTAATAAACTTTAAGAAAGGCCGGGCACGGTGGCTCATGCCTGTAATCCCAGCACTTTGGGAGTCCGAGGTGGGTGGATCACGAGGTCAGGACTTCGAGACCAGCCTGGCCAACATGGCGAAAACCCATCTCTACTAAAAGTAAATAAATAAATAAATACAAAAATTAGCTGGGCATTGTGGCAGGTGCCTGTAATCCCAGCTACTTGGGAGTCTAAGGCAGGAAAATCGCTTAAACCCAGGAGGCAGAGGTTGCAGTGAGCCGAGATCATGCCATTGCACTCCAGCCTGGGCGACAAGAGCATGACTTGGTCTTAAAACATAAAAATAAAAATATAAACTTTAAGCATAACCTTGACCTGATCTTCTTGTTAAGTAGTTTCTTCTTAATAAGGACACTAAACTTATCAACAACAAAGCAGTGGTGGATATTGTACATTTGGGTGGCATGATGACACCGTAAAGCAAAGGCAGTATGGCACGATGGGAAGAAGGGCCTTTGGCTCCAAAGAGACCTGTCAGATGTGCAGCTCTATCATTTACTAGTGGTGTGGCTTGGACAAGTCATTTAATCTCTCAGCACTTTACTTTTCTCATCTGCAATATGAGGATAAGAAAATCTAGCTCCCAGATTGTGCTTAGGACTACAGGAGATGATTTGCTATAGTGCCTGGCATAAGCATTAGCAAACCCTCCTGCCTACCCACTCCTTTACTACTAAACAGGCTTAATAAGAGAGTTTTTTCTGCATAAGAAGCAGAGCTCTTCAGGTCATTTTCAGGTGCAGCACTTGTTACATGAACTCTTCTCTGAAAATGAGCCAGGATGGCTTATTCCCGTAAGTCTCATTGGCCGTGTCCAGGAATAGCCAGGCATCTCTCTTCAAGGGTGACAATGGAAGAAGCAAGGTACACACTATGCCCTGACTCTCTAACAAGCCTCTAATTTAATTTGCTTGTCTCTGGGCCTATTTATTGTCTCTGATCTGGTGGTCCCTGAAGCAGCTCTAATGAGGCTTTCACACGCTCCAGACTCCTGAAATTTGGGAGGCAATTGCAGGTAAAGAAAAGTTGGGTAGGGAGAGAGCATATTCACAGACTCGGAATGAAAAGGACAAAGAAACACTCTGGGAGTGTGATCAGAGGCTGCCTTCCTCAGAGTGGAACTCAGCACACAGTGGACTTTCCCTCTGACAGTATTTTGCACGCCCTGCAGAGGCCAGGTTTGCTGTGGACAGAATTGGAGAGAGTAAGCCCCGGTATCTGGAGGCAGGGTAGAAAGACAGATTTTGTGTAGAGCCAAAAGGCTCAGAAATACCCCTGGAGAAAAAGACAAAAGCTTTGTTAAACATGCTGCCTGTTCCACCGTCTCTGTTATGAATGGCCTCTACTCTCCATGGAAAGGAGAAAAGCCACTTTACCTAAAGCAGATTCCACTCACATGGCTCTCACCAGTCCTCACTGCCTGGCAAATTGAGCATGAACAGCTCAGACTTGTTCAATATCACCTCAATTCTGTCTTTTCAACCTTGTCTCCAATCAAAATCCTCTTCCCCAAGACAGAAGAGGATCTTGAGTGGAGACGAGTTTCAAAAGACAGAATTAATAAAAGATAGACTAATTGGGTTTGGTGCCAATACTGCTTACCTCTAAAACATCCTATTGTTTTCCTGAATAGGAATTATGAAAGGGTCAAAACCATTTTCATAAACATAGTAAGATAACATCTGACTTTTTAACTTTCTTTCTCTCACAAGTGTAACAGTGTTTTCCAGAGGTTATATGATATATTCAGAATTATCTGAAAAGACCATTCAAATACTCCTCTCTCTTCTAACAACGTATCTCTGTGAGGGTGAACTTTCTTCCTGTTCTTCAACCAAAGCAACATACTGTAACAGACCGAAGGCAGAAGCGGAATCCAGCAGTCTTCTGCTGAGCCAGACAATAAAGAGATTTGCAAAAATGTAAAGCAACACCATGCTTCTCTAGGAATTTTTTTTTTTTTGGTTTGGGAAGATTAGCTATTTTTCATTTATAAATGTTATTTATGCTAGCATTTAATGAATTTATTGCTGCTATTTTAAATAAATAAATGAACATTTAATGTTTTTAATTTTAACATAGTAAGAATTAATAGGGCCGGGCACAGTGGCTCACACCTGTAATCCCAGCACTGTGGGAGGCCGAGGCGGGTGGATCATCTGAGGTTGGGAGTTCAAGACCAGCCTGACCAACCTGGAGAAACCCCGTCTCTACTAAAAATACAAAAAATTAGCTGGGCATGGTGGCGCATGCCTATAATATCAGCTACTCGGGAGGCTGAGGCAGGAGAATTGCTTGAACCTGACAGGTGGAGGTTGCAGTGAGCTGAGACCGTGCCACTACACCCCAGCCTGGGCAACAAGAGTGAAATTCTGTCTCAAAAAAAAAAAAAAAAAAAGAATTAATAGCTATGACTCATATAATAGCTATGACTTTAGAGTCTGTGGTTATTTTTAAATGTGTAGATGTCCTAAGACCAAAAACAACTGAGAACAACTTCTCTAGCCCTAAACATTTAGCACTTCCAAATTTTTTCTGCAAGATGAGGTCTCCCTTTCTAGGTAGCTCCCTTGAACATAATATAAAAAAAAATACGCTGCATGCCCTTGCGTGACCATGTCTGGCCTATTAAAAATGCTTTGTCTCAACCAATCAGTAATGCAGATCATACTTAAGTAATTTCTTCTTTTCTGCAGTGGCAGGGAAGCCAGCCTACCTCGGGTTCTGCCCCTTTATGCTTCTCAGGGTGAACCAGACACTTCACTCTTCCCTCAAACTGCAGGGGACACCTCAGGCTCATAGTTTGAAGGAGAAAGCACCACTCCCAGCCTTCCCCATAGCTAGGAAATGAGACCAGGGGCTGTGGCTCACACCTGTAATCCCAGCACTTTGGGAAGCCAAAGCAGGTGGATTGCTCGAGCCAAGGAGTTCGAGACTAGCCTGGGCAACATTGGTGAAACCCCATCTCTACCAGAAACAATTTTTAATTAGCTGGGCATGGTGGCACATGCCTGTAGTTCCAGCTCCTCAAGAGGCTGAGGTTGGAGGATTGCTTGGGCCTGGGAGGTCAAGGCTGTAGTGAACTATGATGGCACCACTACATCACTACACTCCAATCTGGGTATCAGAGTGAGACCCTGTCTTTAAAAAAAACAAAACAAACAAACAAACAAAAAAAGCCTTCCACAGCTAAGGAATAGTGACTTTGACTTTGTCCAACAGCTGTCTCCAAAATTATCTTCCCTCTTCCAACAACTCTCAATTATTTCACATCCACAAACTGGTGACAAGTTTAAGAACACCATGACTTCTCAACCCTAAAATCTCCTTTTTCTGAACCACTATAATATATAGCTTACATTTCTCTTATGGTTTTAAAATCTGATTTGTTTACAGTTGTTTACAGTCACATATGCACCTTACCCAAATAGAATGTAAGCTACTTGAGGGTCTGATTTTTGCATCTTCTAATCTCTAGAACTTAAAAAAAGTAATACTGATTACACATTGGTAGAATTGCTAGAGGCTAATTCTAATTCCCGAAAGGAGATGATCACAAGAGACAATTACTCTCACATGGAGTTCTTCCAAGTTTTTCCGACACTTACTATTTTAGAGTTCTTCCATGTTATTGGTTAAAAAAAAAAAAAAAAAAAAGTGGAACAATGCCACATCAGAGACTGCCAAGGATGAGTGCTCCATCCTCATCGCTTAAATAAGGATCTCCAATGAGGCTGTGGTGTGATTGAGGAATATCATGAGCCTGTTCCAGGGGATGTGGCTGCAAGTTCAAGACAAATTGACTGCACCCACTTCTACCACCCTTCAAAGCATCCCAGAGACAGCGTCACCACCCTTTCCACACACAGATGTGGGCATTCACAGAATCATACAGCATGTGTGTAAATAGGGCCTCTAGATATCTTCTGGCCTCATTTGCAAATGAGTTCTATGTGTGCTGCTCAAATCCCTGGGTTAGCTAAGGTAGGAACACTCTGTGACTCCTCTGTGCCTCCCAGGCCAGGGCCCTTTCAACTGCACTGATTACACAGGTGTCTGGCTATGATACAGTCATATATCCTGACAGACACGTGGATCAAGTCTGAATAGGAAGATGTCAACTTAAATGACAAACAGAGAGAGGCTTTCCAAAAGAAATTTATTTGGAAATAGAGTGTTGCAATGGAAATATCTGTGCCACAGTAAATTAGGTGTGTATTCAGTATTCAAGGAGATAAAAGCAGACAAATATTTTTAAAGAACAAAATGAGAAGAACTACATAATTATGTTTAAATAATTATCCTTGGCTACAAAGATCAAAAGCTCAATAGCGGCCAGGTGCAGTGGCTCACACTTGTAATCCCAGCACTTTGGGAGGCCAAGGTGGGCGGATCACAAGGTCAGGAGTTGGAGACCAGCCTGGCCAATATGGTGAAACCTCATCTCTACTAAAAATATAAAAATTAGCTAGGAGTGGTGGCGGGCACCTGTAGTCCCAGCTACTTGGGAGGCTGAGGCAGAAGAGTCGCTTGAACCCAGGAGGCGGAGGTTGCAGTGAGCTGAGATCATGCCACTGCACTCCAGCCTGGGCAAGAAAGTGAGACTGTATCTCAAAAAAAAAAAAAAAAAATCAGTAGCATAGGTGATACCAGTCTGAAGTTAGACAGGCAGTTGCTGGAAAAATGACCCTGCAGAGTAGTTTTCGTGTAAGCTTATGATGGCCTTTGTGAAAGGCTGTGGTTTTTGTAGAGTCTTTTTTGCTGTCAGGCATGCAGGCATGAGAGCCCTCTCTTCATGACCTTCCTCGACTCTGTTTGTCAGGGTTTTCTTAACATTAGTGGCTTCATTTTGGTTCTGATAACTTTTGCAAAGAGAAACTTCAAAGGAAAATTTGTAGAGGGAAGGATGGTAGGGAGAAGGGAAAAGGAAACTGGAAATAAAATATAACTATGGGCACAAAAAAAACTAAAAATACATTTACTTTTTAAAAAGAAACAAAACAAAAACAAAATTCTGCCATTGCTCATTCTTTTTCCATTCATTTTCCGTTGCTGCACAGCAAACTTCCACCAATAGCGGCTTAAAATAAGTCTCACTGATTATCTCCATCCTGTAGGTCAGAAGGCCAGGCAGGGCTCAGCCAGCTTCTCAGCTCGGGTCTCGAGAGGCTGTCATTGAGGTATCCAATGGGCTGTGCCCATACTTGGAATTCAGTGTCCTTCCTGCAGCTCATTCAGATTCTTGGCAGAATTCAGTTCTTTGTGGTCGTAGGACTCATACCAACTTTATTTCTTAAGGCCAACAAGAGACTATCTCTACTGCTTTGACTCTCTCTCTGACTTCAGAAAGTGCCCAGTGCCACCTCTCTTAAGGACTCATCTGATTAGGGAAGGTCCACCTAGAATAATCTCATTTTTTATTAATCCAAAATCAAGTGATGGGTAACCTAATCACAGAGTCACATCTCATATCTTCACTAGCTCCACCCACACTTAAGGAGAGGGGACTATACAAGGTGTGTACACTGGGGGTAGGATTTTGGAGGGCCATAGTACAATTCTGCTCACCATCATCTGCCCTCTGGCCCAGCGATTTAGGTTTCTCCCAAATACAACAGACATTCACTTCCTACCAAGGTTCCCAAGAGTCTTATTCTATTTGTAGCAACAGTTCAAAGTCCAAAACCTGGGTTTGCTTTTCCATGTCTATGGTCCAAATGTTGGTGTCCTCCCAAAATTCATATATTGAAAACCTAATCACCAATGAGATGATATTAGGAGGTGAGCCCTTTCGTAAGTGATGAAGTCTTGAATCCTCATGAATGGGATTAGTGCTCTTATAAAACAGTTCCCAGAGACCTCACTTGCCATGCCAGGTAACAGCAAGAAGGTGTCATCTTGTCATCTTGCTGAACCGGAAAGAGGACCCTTACCAGACACCCAGTCTGCCAGAAATTTGATTTTGGACTTCCCTGCCTCCAGAAGGGTGAGAAATAAATATCTGCTCTTTATAAACTTTCCAGTTGATGATATTTTGTGATAGCAGCCAAATGGACTAAGACAGCCACTTATGGATTTTCTAAAAACGAAAGTAACAATTCTAGGCCACCTGTCAGTTAAACAAAAGTAGATTTATTATTTTTAAACAAGAAATCACTTGTTAGGAATCCCATGCCTGTCCTCAAAGACTGCTCCTGGTTTGCAGACCAGCAGTGGTTTCCCCACCTCTGCACCATCATTAGAGGCGTCGAATTGGTGAGAGCACTAGGAAGGGGACTTCAGAAGCTGAGCAACAGAAGTCTCTGGCCCTGTGGTTCCACCACCTGCTTTGGTTTCATAACGTGAGAAACTAAAAGGATGTCATTTCAAACGGTTTCTGGCCGCTTATTCATTGATTAATCTAAGCTTGTGACACAATAGTTCCTCCAGTTCTTAGCATGCAAGAAGAGGGTGGCAGGTAAGTGAGCCAGACAACTGGTTACACTTAAGGCAGCAGAGACAGCCTGGGATTGTCTGCTGCCATTTGCGACCAGTTCAGATTCACGGCAGGCATGGGAGAGAACAGGGAGTTAATGGGAAAAATACTTTCCTGTGGTTTATCTTCTGCAGACAATGTCTCATTAACTCTCTGGACTTCATCAGTACTTCTTCCTTAAGTATTATTGCATATGGAAGTTTGGAAGATCGACCTAATTTCTTTTCAAGCAATAACTTTCTGATTATTTTTTGTTTTAATTTTCATGGCTGCTATTAAATACATATTTTTTTTTTTCGGATGGAGTCCCGCTCTGTTGCCCAGGCTGGAGTGCAGCGGCACAATCTCAGCTCACTGCAACTTCTACCTCCCAGGTTCAAGCAATTCTCCTGCCTCAGACTCCTGAGCAGCTGGGATTGCAGGCTCCTGCTACCATGCCTGGCTAATTTTTGTATTTTTAGCAGAGACGAGGTTTCACCATGTTGGCCAGGTTGATCTCAAATTCCCAACCTTAAGCGATCCACCTGCCTCGGCCTCCCAACGTGCTGGGACGACAGGTGTCAGCCACGATGCCTGACCTAGATTTGGTATATATCTTTGAAAAGAAGTATCAAGTATCACTCATATTCTGCATTTTCTTTTGTCTGTGTAATCTGTCAAAAACTGAGAGGTTATATTATCTACCACAACTATTGTGCTATTACCAATTTTTACTTATATTTACAAAGATACTTACTGGCTTTTTACACTACAAAACTCTGCTATTTGATTTGTAAAATGTCATGATTTTAAAAGCCTCATTGAGGGCTGAACCCCTCATTTTCAATAGCCCTCTTGACTATTTCATATTCTTACTTAGTATTTTAACTGGTGAACTTTTGATCATCATTTCCTTTTGAAGTTTTGAGTTAGTTCATTTTAGCTATGCCTTCTTTAGATGGCACATTGCTAGATGTCTGTTTTTAAGTTCATTCTGAGGAATTTTTTCTTCAATAGGTGAGTTTGCTTCCTTCTACTGTTAAATCAGATTCGTTTTGTCATTCATTTCATCTTTTATATTTGTAATCACTGCTTTTTGGATTTTTTGTTTTTGTTTACATTATTCTATTTTTCTTTGCTTTTTCTATAGGATTTTGATAGTTTTATAAGTTGCTGGGTTCTCTGTGGGCTTGGCTTTCTAAATTTAAGTTTTATGTCTGAAGTTGTATGACTTAGTACTTCAACTTCTGACATAGGAGGAAAAGCAAATAAATAACACAAAATTGAGGGGGTGGTTTTCTTTGGGGGTGTGCAGTAGGGTGGCATAGAGTGGAACACATAGGTAAATGCAAATTATGGATATTTGTTCAATATCCTAAGTTGGGTGGTGGGCTCCAGGCATTCATTATACTCATGCTTGCTTTTTTTTTTTTTTTTTTTTTTGAGATAGAGTCTTGCTCTGTAGCCCAGGCTGGAGTGCAGCGGTGCAGTCTCAGCTCACTGCAACCTCCGCCTCCCAGGTTCAACCAATTCTCCTTTCTGAGCCTCCCGAGTAGCTGGGACTACAGGCGCACACCACCACACCCAGCTAACTTTCTGTATTTTAGTAGAGATGGGGTTTCACCATGTTGCCCAGGCTGGTCACGAATTCCTGAGCTCAGGCAATCCACCTGCCTCCGCCTCCCAAAGTGCTGGGATTACAGGCGTGATATACTCATGCTTTAAACTTACATACATTTCATTTATATTCTCATGTATATGTCAAATATTATTTTAAAGAATGAAAATATAATTGTCAATTTCATAAGTATTGACTTCTTCCAAAGCTTTTAATGTTTTTGTCCCTATCGGCACCCTCTTCCCTATCTCAGCATACTAGTTTTTCTCGTTATACTCTTGACTTCTTACCCTGTCTGTTTGGGGTAAACCACTATTTTGATAATGTTGCTTTTAGTCAAAGACTACCAAAAGCAAAATGACATGCACGCAATGATTTCAACAATCCTAAACAAGCAAAACCGTATAAAGCATGTAAACAAGGACTACAGAATAAGATACAAAATGAAAATATTTTATGTTAGTGTTGTGAGATTATATATTACAATTTTTCCCTGGAATTGTTCTTTGCTACCTCATCATTCAAATTAAAATGTCAACAAGAAGCAGTAACTATAGCCATGTAGCCTACTTACCTGTACCATGATGAAAATATCCCACTACAAAATTTTTTGTATTTGTATATTATGTTATATTCAAAAGTGTTTCAGATTTTCAAAAGAAAGTTAGAAACAGTCTCTTTAGATGAATGGTTTTGGCAGATTACGAAAGCCTAAAATTGTTGGCAAACTTGAACCTAAAAAAAGTAATTTGATGCTAATTAGCTATTTAAACATGCAGAAGATAACTGAAGTGAGAGAAAGGAATGAAAAAGAAAGTCAGCCTTATCTGAATAGTAACAACACACAGGAAAATAGAATAATTTGGAGCTGGAGAATTAAAATAGTCCTTGTCTCCTCACAGAACAAAAGGAAAAAATACTCTGAAGTCTTTGATGCAATGGTGTGGAAAATTTATGTTTGAAAAAGCTGCCTGTTTGAAAAATTGCATTTTTAAAATTAGTTCAGATTTTAGCCATTAACTTCAAACTAGCATAAGAGTGTTCCTCCATGCAGCAGATTCAATTCGAGGCTAAAGGAAAAGCACCTGACATTTTAGTGAGCCTACGCGGTCTGTCATGGATAAACCTGTAAGTGCCTTTAGGATTTCTGAGGTGTGATAAACAGCTCTGGACCTCAGAGGCTAAGGTTGAATCAGAGCTGAAAGTGGACTTTGCTGATCAAACCTCCGTCAGCGACAGCAAATGTTACACAGACGTTGAGACCACTGGGAGAGCTGAGTGCTTGTGACTGACATTATTTTTATCTGAACCCCCTCTCCAAATACCAGTGGGTCCCTGGGGTTGCCAAAATAACTTAAATGCTCTTTATAGGAAAAGCTTAGGTCATTTTTGTCAATGTGTTCAACTTGCCAGATTCTTTGAAAGCACCAATTCTTGTCTTCAGTGTCATAATGAAGAATCACTTCTAAGCATTTCTAAATAACAATCATCATGTTACTACATCCAAAAAGTTGTTTAAAGCATGTACTTCAGAATAGTCATATTTAAATTCTTCCTTTGACTTCATGTCCCATTGCACATGGAAATGAAAGCTGCCACGAGACACGGAATTGGAGGAGTTTCTGGGAGAATTGGAGGGTAAGGGGTTGACTCTGGCAGTTTCTGGGTATCACTTTCATCTCTCACCATCAGCAAGGAGCGTAAGTAACCCACGGCAGCCTGCTCTGAGAAGACACCATGCAGTGTCTTCGTGTCCTGGGCCGCAGTGGGAGCTGTGGGCTTGTGATTCCCCTCCACCCAGTTCACCAAAGCTCAGGGACCAGCCCCAGATGATCTACAGCCACCACGATTCTCTTCCCATGAGCCAGGCTCCATGTTCTCCAGCCACAGAGGGTCAGCACTGCTTTCAGGTGCATGATAGACTCATGGGAAGTGTTGGTGGCCTCCCAGAAAAACACACCACCCTCTTCACTGACAGCAAAGGACCAGGCATAACCAGCATAGATCTGGGGACCCCATCCCAGGAAAGCCAAACCGCTTGGAGGTGGTGGACCATCTCGTTTTTCTGCTCCACATGGTCCAGCCAGCAGTAGTCACCAAAGCGTCAGAAGAAGATGTGCTTCTGGGAGTCCAAGACCAGCATGTGGTTAGCTCTACAGGCCACATCTGCACCACCACATGTGGTACTGGCAGAATCTGCTAATCTTTCTTCTTCTCCATGAAGACAGCCACTCACCTGGACGTCAGCTCCCAGCTGGACTCTGTCCACAGCAGTGAGGATATGAACTTCTCATCGTGAGTTGTGTCCCAGGTAACCATATTCAGGGCTCCCTGAGGAACAAAGTTTGTTTTTTTGTTTTTTGTTTTGTTTTTGTTTTCTTGTTCTTGCTGTCCATCATCCTACTGAATTCAGCCCCCTGGGCCATTTTGGTGAATGGCTGGCCTCGTATATCTTCTGCGCAGGGCTAGGAACTGCATCTATCTGATGACCAAGCTCCACCTTCTGCATCCTGTTCTCTCCAAAGGCAAATGCAGAATCCACTTCCTGCAACACCAGGGTGTGGTTCCACCCACATGCTGCTGACATAGTAGCCCCAGGACTAGGACCCTCTATAAGTCTGGGGGCTTCAGCTTTCTTGGTATCACCATGTTTCAGCTGCCCCTTTTCATTTCAACTCCAACTTCACAGATTCCCTTCTGCAGTAATATGTGGGCTGTAGAAAGCACATGTACCCTACTCAAACCACTGCCTGTACCTGGACCCCCAACAGGAATCCAATTCTATGAGACACCCACAAATTCTGACTGGGGGTCGTCATTGTGTAAGTACTTTTTCAACCAATCAAGTCCCAGCCAGTTGCTCCCAAAATCAAGGCTGCCATTTGCACTTAGAACCTTCACATTTGCTGCACTCCTTGGTATGTTTGTCTCCATGAGGATGGCAGCTGCGCCTCCCACCTCGTTAGCCACCTGGTCTGCCATGCTGGGTGCTTGCCCCTGCAGGGACCACCTCACGTTCCAAGCTTTCCTTCTCATGCAGCTGCTTGCCACTGCTGCTGCTGCAGCACTTTGTCCTTGCATTGTTAATAATCACCTCCCTTGCCACCAAAGGGTTTATGATGCTTGCAATAATACACAGCTGTGATGGTACAATAATACACAGCTGTGATGAAAACAGACACATAGACCAATGGAATAGAATAGAGAACCCAGAAATAAAGATGCACACCTACAGCCATCTAATTTTTGACAAAGTCAAAAAAAAAAAAAAAAGGAATGGGGAAAGTACTTCCTCTTCAATAAATAGTGCTGGGATAGCAGGCTAGTCATATGCAGAAGAATGAAATTGGACCCTTACCTGTCACCATATGCAAAAATTAACTCAAGATGAATTAAAGATTTAAATGTACAACCTCAAACTATAAAAATCCTAGAAGAAAACCTAGGAAATGCCATTCTGGAAGGAATTTATGACTAAGTCATCAAAAGCAATTGCAACAAAAATAAAATTGACAAGTGGGACCTAACTCAAGAACTTCTGCACAGCAAAAGAATTTATCAACGGAGTAAACATACAACTTGCAGAATGGGAGAAAATATTCATAAACTACACATCTGACAAAAATCTAACATCCAAAATATTTAAGGAACTTAATCAATTGAACAAGCAAAAAACAATCCCATTAAAAAATGGACAAAAGACATGAACAGAAACTTCTCAAAATAAGACATACAAGTGGCTAACAAATACATGAAAAAATGCTCCACATCACTCATCACCAGGGAAATGCAAATCAAAACCACAATGAGATACTACCTTATGCCAGTCAGAATGGCTATTATTAAAAGTTAAAAAACCACAGATGTTGGCATGGCTGCAGAGAAAAACAAGTGCTTATACACTGTTGGTGGGAATGTAAATTAATTCAGCCACTGTGAAAAGCAGTTTGTAGATTTCTCAAAGGACTTAGAACTACCACTCGACCCAACAATCCCATTACTGGGTATATGCCCCAAAGAAAAGAAATCATTCTCCCAAAAAGACACACACACGAACATGTCAATCACGGCACCATTCGCAATAGCAGACATGGAATCAATCTAGGTGCCCATCTATGACAGACTGGAAAAAGAAAATGTGGTAGGTATATACTCATGTAGTTTGGATATTTGTCCCCACTCAAATCTTATGTTGAAATGTAATCTCCAGTGTTGGAGGTAGGGCCTGGTTGGAGATACTTGGTTTATGGTGATGGATCTCTTATGGCTTGGTGTTGTCCTTGCAACAGCAAGTGAGTTCTCATGAGATATGGTTGTTTAAGTGTGGGGCACATCGCCCACTCTCTTTCTTGCTCCTACCAAGTGAAGTGCCTGCTCTTGCTTCACCTTCTGCCATGAGTAAAAGCTCCCTGAGGCCTCCTCGGAAGCCTAGCAGATGGGAGTGCCATGCTTGTACAGCTTGCAGAACCATGAGCCAATTAAACCTCTTTTCTTAATAAATTACCCAGTCTCAGGTATTTCTTTATAGCAATACAAGAATGGCCTAAAACATATACCATAGAATACTATGCAGCCATAAAAAGAATGAAATCATAACCTTTGCAGCAACATGGATGCAGCCTGGAGGCCATTATCCTAAGCAAACAAGAACAGACAGAAGAATGGAAAACTACATACCTCGTGTTCTCATGTATAAGTGAGAGCTTAATATTGGGTACTCATTGACATGAAGATGGCAACAGTAGACACTGGGGTCTGCTAGAGCAGGGAGGAGAAGGAAGGGGGGCAAAAGTTGAAAAACTAACCATTGGGAACTATGCTGAGTTCCTGGGTAACAGGATCTTTCATCCTCAAACCTTAGCATTATGAAATACACTCAAGTAACAAAACCGTACATGTAACCACTGAATCTAGAATGAAAGTTCAGGGCTCACGCCTGTAATCCCAGCACTTTGGGAGGCCAAGGCAGGTGGATCACCCGAGGTGAGAAATTCGAGACTAGCCTGGCCAACATGGTGAAACCCTGTCTCTACTAAAAGTACAAAAAATAAAAAAATTTAAAAAATCAGCTGGGCATGGTGGTGCACGCCTATAGTTCCAGCTATTTGAGAGGCTGAGGCAGGAGAATTGCTTGAACCTGGGAGGTGGAGGTTGCAGTGAGCCAAGATCATGCCAATGAACTCTAGCCTGGGTTACAAGAGTAAAATCCCATATAAAAAAATTAAATTAAATTAAAACGTTGAAAAAAAATTGTACGACAAAATAAAATAATACACAGCTCTGGTACAGATGAATTTCTCATCAGGTGCAGTCATAGTAGTCTAAAAACCCTAATTTGGGTCAATTTGTCATTGGAGAAAGTGAAAGTAGTTTATATTAATAAAAGAAGCTACAAGCTACCTCCCACGTGTTCTGCAGACCATGGAATTGTATGAAGCTCCTTTAAAAGCAACATGAGTATATCCAGATATAGTTTGATGAGGCAGTAAGACCACTGCCATCAATTACTTAAAGAAAGTCTGTCTGGTGACAGTCATACCAAGCCCCTGAATCCACTTTAATGGTGGAAGTGGACACACAGGCTTAGGGAGTTCAAGTCCTTTATGAGTAACATTCACTTATCATACATGGAATGCAAAATGATGCATTTTTTTTCTTTCAAAAAAGTAAAAGATGACTGAAGCTGCATTTTTGTAAGACTCTCTGAGGTCCTCTTTTATGAGTGATTCAACTTGTCCTGTATGCTTTGAAAGCAGATTTATTCTCTTAACGTTTAACTAAAATATTTACTCATAGTTTACTTACCAACCCTACAAAAGAGTAGTTAACTTGGGCTGCTTGCACTTCCTGCTTGCCTGGCTTCTGAACTTCCTGGGCCCAGAGCAGGCCATGCCATTGGCCAAGCTTGGCTACGGGGGGCTCCCCTGACTTCCTGCTAAGCTGGCCTGGAGTCCCTGGTGTACAGAGATGCCTGCAACACCCTGGAGGCAACGAGGCAGCCCCAGACTCATGCTCCATCTGGCCATGGCACAGTGATGGCCTCCACAGGACCCCTGCCACTAGCCCTCAATCACCTTCTTTGCTGTGGCAGCTGACAAAGCTGAAATGGCTACTCCTTCTGAGCCAAGTGCACTGCCCATTTACATTTTTTAATTGTTGAATAATATTCTTCTATAGATATACTTTTCTTTTTTCCTTTTGCTAGTTGATGAGTATTTGGGTTGTTTCCACTTTGGGTTACTACGGATAGTGCTGCTATGAGCTTTCACATGAGTCTTTGTGTGGACATAGGTTTCCATTTATTCTGGGTACCTATCTGGGAGTGAAGCTGCTGAGTCATATGATAATTCTACATATGGCACTCTGAGAAACTACCAAATTCCTTAACAAAGTGGCTGCATTCGTTTGCATTTCTGTAGGCAATGTCTGGAGGGTCCCTATTCCCCCTCTCCTTGTCATCACTTGTTATTGTCTATCGTTTGATTACAGCCACTCTAGTGAGTATGAAGTTGTATTGCATTGTGATGCTGGTATGGATGTCCGTAATGACTAATGATATGGTACATATTGGAATAGCATATTTTCCTTGGAGAAAGGCTATTGAAATCCACTTTACATTTTAAATAGTTTATATTTTGTTAATGAGCACTATGAAATGTTTTTGTCTGAATAGAAGTTCATGAGCAGATTTATCATTTGCACATATGTTATTGCTTGTGGTGACTTTTCCTTTCATTTTGAAAGATAAATACACAAACGGATAACAACCAGTCTACATATAAAAAGAGAACTCTGAACACAACCTACAACAATCAGTCCGGACTGTCTAGTCTTGATTAGTAACCGACAGCTGATTTAATTTTTGCCTTTACCTCCAACTTAGGACCAAACTGAGAAGGCCAAACATTCACTCTTACCAGGAAAATAGAATATTCGGCTTCTGCTGAGCCCTCCTGAAGCTTCCCCATGTCAAGAGCCTCCAAGACATCTGGAGTCTTGCCTGTTTTTCCACTCTGGAGTTCTCCCACTCCTCTGCTTGCCTTTGAGTCTCCAACAAACACAAGTGATGGTGGCTAATTCCCATGCTAGGGCAAAGCTGGGATACACAGCTTTTCTCGTTTTCATTTGTGTGGCCTCCAATTATTTCCACTGCTATTATGGAGGTCCCACTGAGGTATCTGCTGCATTGTCCTCTGCCTTGGACCCTATAGATTGACCAGCACCCACCAAGGCATCTTGTGTCTTCTGTTCACGGCTGCCAGATCAGCACTGATGTGATACATGAGCACTGGTTCTGAACTCTCTGTCTTTGCACCGAGTTCCTTAGGTATCTATTCTGCATTTGGTAGAATAAATACCTGGTTTTGGTTATTGGTTCCTACTTTTTTTACATTCTTGGTGGAATCTGGTCTTCCTGTTTATTCATTTTGCTGTCTCTATGTTACTGTTTTGTTTTGTGCCATCCAAAAGTGTTGTCACAAGGAGAAGAATGAGAGGGTGGAACATAGTCATAAGCCCTCGAAAGCTGTTGTTCAAGCCAGTCTCACACACCAGCGAATTTGTAGTTCTCACTGGTCAGACATCCATTTGGACACATTTTGCTATGGGTCGCCAATGAAACTGGATGAAGTTCTCCTTTCTACTTCCTTCTTAGTTCTGTGCATTGTGATTGCGATCCAGAGAGTTATTTTATTTTATTTTATTTATTTATTTTTGGCTTTCCACCTGCTGGCAGAACAGATTTTTGTGTCTTCATTTGGAAGTCACCAACTGTCAGGATGAGGACCCAAGACATGAGGTGCATAAGCATTACGCTCCTACTGCCTGTCACCAGCTCTCATGGGGCTAAGTCTGAATCCTCTCTGCTTCCCAGAAAAACTCCTCCTCCTTGTGTGTACTTTCATTACAATGCTCATTCTTGTGCCGGCCTTTCTAAATAGCGTTACTTCATCAAGAACCGGGCCTTCCATGACCATTCTGGGGAACATTTGCTTTGAACATCATTGCTCATTTGAGAGATTCCTTAAGAAAGAAAAGGAATAAGATTTCTCGGGCCCAATGAGCAGCACATTTTGGTTGGTGTGCAGAAGCTTTCAAATGCTATTCTGAATCAAGAACCGTTTCATTAAAACTTCTCTGGCCAAACCTAAGACACAATTTGACACACTTAAGCAACTACAAACTATTAGGTTGGTGCAAAAACAATTGTGATTTTTGCAAAAGCCACAATTGCTTTTGCACCAACCTAATAGATTCATTTTCTTAGTAAACTCTCTCCCACTTTCTTGCCCTCCAGTTGACCCTTATATCCAGATGTCCCTCTTCCCCTTTCTCATCCTAATCTCTCTCCTTCTGCACCTTCATCCTATTCTCCTTCTATTTCTCATTCAGATCCCAAACCCTCCCCAACAACTCTCCTAAAACTCCAAATGACCAGTTGCCTCTGAAGTTTCTTTTGTTCCATAAACAGGTTTTTCCAGCAACTGTAGAATTTAAGCCTAGGACCCAGCTGGATCAAGAACTACAATTAAAGATTTTTCTAAACCCAGAGAAGTTTAGCAAGCTCCAGAGGAGACCAGCAAATATCCATAGAAGATTATAGAATCCTTCTGAGTGCAGGAGGCTCAGGGTAACCTGATGCTGTAGACCAGATGTTTCTGTCCCCTCCAATTCATATGGTGGAATCAAATCTCTTAAGTGATGTATCTGGAGGTGGAGCCTCGGGAGACAATTAGGTCACGAAGATAGAGACCTCATGCATGGATTGGTGTCCCTATAAAAGGGACTCCAAGATGGCTCCCTCATAGCTTCTGTAATGTGAGGACACAGCAAAAAAGACAGCTGTTTCTGGCTGGGCGCAGTGGCTCACACCTCTAATCCCAGCACTTTGGGAGGCTGAGTAGGCAGATCATGAGGTCAGGAGATTGAGACCATCCTGGCTAACATGGTGAAACCCCATCTCTACTAAAAATACAAAAACTTAGCTGGGTGTGGTGGCAGGTGCCTGTAATCCTAGCTACTCAGGAGGCTGAAGCAGGATAATTGCTTGAACCTGGGAGGCAGAGGTTGCAGTGAACTGAGATCGTGCCGCTGTACTGCAGCCTGGGCAACAGAGCGAGACACCATCTCAAAAAAAAAAAAGATGGCTGTTTCTGAACCAGGAAACCAGCCCTCACCCGACCACTTGACCTCAGACTTCGCTATCTGTAGAACTGTGAGAAACACATTTCTGTCACGTACAAGCTACCCGGTCCATAGTATTCTGTTCTGGCAACCCAGATGAGCGAACACACCTGACACATCAACTGGCACTCATAACTTTTGGAACCTCTGATGCTAAAACCTTGAGGTCAAAAGGTGATTATCTGACTTGGAAATGAATCTGCATGATCTGTCTTTCCACAATAAGCCTGAGAGTCAAAAAAAAAAAAAAAAAAGTCAAAGTGTCCTAAAAGTGTCCTTCATTCAAGCCTAGGCGGCCTCTGTGCAGGTCAGTTGGCCTGGATGGGGCCTGCAGCATCACATGCACACGGCTTTTGTGCAGCTGGAGCCTCCAGAGCCCACTGTGGAGGCAGACAGTGAGGCGGCCTGCAGCCTGGACTTCCCAGGGGTGGTGTTTGGGGGCTCCGATTCCGTTAAATTCTGTGCGGTCATTTCTGTGTTTAGAAAGGCCAGTGGAAAGTGACTGATGTTGGTGACTCATTCTCCTTTTCCAGCTCCTGCTTAATGTCTGGAGACACAGGCATTTCCAGTGCTGGCTCTGGTACAGCTGCTGCCTGCTCCGGAACCAGAGTCACCTGCAGCCCGGGGCCTCCCACACATCGATCCAGCACCACGGCCAGCTCCGGAGCCAAAGCCCTCTGGCCCCGGTCCTGGGACTGCGAAGCCGCAGCCCAGCGAGGCGTTGCCTGACATCGTGGTGTCTGTTGCCCCCACTCGCCTCAACCCTGGAGCTGGAAGAGGCTCCCCCGGAGAGGCGACGGCCAACGGGGCTCCGGCCAGCAGGCCTGGCGCTGCTTTCGGTCCAGGGTGCAGCGAGAGCCGCGGGGGCGGAGAGCAGGGCTGGCGGGCCGGCCCCTGAGCCTCGCTGAAGAGCTTCCCGCGGGCCAGGCTGGGTCCCAGCGCGACCTGAACAACGCCTGCTTCTCGCAAGCCGCCACCGGGCTGTGGGCGCGAACTCCACCCGCTCGCCCTCTCCACGTCCCCGCCCGGGCTGCCGTTGACGGGGACGGACGGGGCGGGATTCCAGCAACTCCTCCTCCTGCTCCAGGACGTGGTCTCTTCCTCCAGCGACTGGGACCTGCCCTCAGCTGAGCATCTGAGCTGGGGGCCTCTGATGTGCTGCCCAGGACGGGCCCTTCCTGGCTGGCAGGCCAGTGGGGATGTATTTTCCAAAGGGCACAGGCCCAGGCAGGACCTCGCAGCTGCGCCTGGGGGGTCACCATTGCTCTATCCTGCCCAAGGACTTATTTATACTGTTATTCCTTCAAATTTCTATAACTTTTAAATAAAGAATTTGGCTTTTTAATTAAAACTCTCATGCCTTCTTTAACGCCCTAATGTCAGATGGAATTGTTGAGGCTATCATGAAAATCTCCAACAGTTTCCTCCTTTTGTTGTGGATGTTTCCATGAATGAATTGTGATCTGATCAATTGTTACTGTAAACCTTTCAGATTTAGGTCAGATTCCTCTCCCAGCACCTGGGGATCTCTGTTCTCTCTGTATCGAGGACAAAGACTAGCTAGAAGGAATCTCAAACCTCCTTTACAAATGCAAAAACAGATGTGCTTTCTATGTGCTTTGCCAAACATAGAGACAGGAGCCATTGAGACATGATGCAAACAGCTTCTTCTGAGTCAGGAGAAAAGAAAAATAAGAAATATGAACAACCGCAGTAGGTCCAGCAACCTTTCCACAGAGCCAGGCACTCAGGAGCCACCTGTCATGTCTTAGGCCATTTTGTTCCTACGAGAACCCCACTGAGACTCATCTTACTACTCCACTTTTCAGAGGTGCAAGTTGAGGCTCAGAAAGCTCCAGTGGCATCCCTAGACACAGCTAGTAGGTGGTAGGGTGTGCCGTGAAAGAAACAGACACTCGCCTGCTCAACAGCTGCTCCAGGTGTAGCAGGATGAGCCGCAGACAAAACCCCTCAGACACCGAGTTAAAGAAGGAAGGGCTTTATTCAGCTGGGGAGCTTTGGCAAGACTCACATCTCCAACAACCAAGCTCCCTGAGTGAGCAATTCCTGTCCCTTTTAAGGGCTCACAACTCTAAGGGGGTCTGCGTGAGAGGGTCGTGATCAATTGAGCAAGCAGGGGGTACATGACTGGGGGCTGCATGCACTGGTAATCAGAATGGGACAGAACAGGACAGGGATCTTCACAGTGCTTTTCTATACAATGTCTGGAATCTATAGATAACATAACCGATTAGGTCAGGGGTCGATATTTAACTACCAGGCCCAGGGTGTGGCGCCAGGCTGTCTGCCTATGGATTTCGTTTCTGCCTTTTAGTTTTTACTTCTTCTTTCTTTGGGGGCAAAAATTGGGCATAAGACAATATGAGGGGTTGTCTCCTCCCTTACAAGAACTGTAGGACAGTGGTGAAGTCCCACTATGAGCGTAGGAAACTCCTGAAGGAGGGGACAATTTGACCCTAGAAGGTTGGAACCAGGGACTCCACCAGCCTCTCCCTTGTGCCTGGCTGCGGGGTCCCTCCGCATAGTACAGATCTCCCCAGGTTCAGGGTACACTCATTTTCATACTAGGGAGCACTAGGAAGGACACAGTGACAGCATCATGAGCCACCAGGGAATTGGGATCTGGAGATCAGACTAGGAAGCCTCAGCCCTTCAGGGACTTGTGCATGTGGAGGACATGGGTGTTCATGGTGAAAAAGGTTTTAGACTTTCAATGTAAAATTTGATGGTGGGGGGGAAGATATTCATTAAATCATTAATAGCTTCAAGGCATCATCACAGTATTTTGGCAACTGTGGAGCAATTAATAGCCTTATGAAGAACCTGCATTAATAGCCTATATGAAGAGCACTGTCCAAGTGAGTCCTCAAAAAAAACCACACTCATTGTATAGATGAGAAGACACAGACTTTTGGATGTCAAATGGCTGCTCAACAGCACGACTCAGAACAGAGAATCATCCACAAGGGGGGTTGTGTTAAATTCCCTCTAAACTACCTGAGGCT
This sequence comes from Macaca nemestrina, assembly GCF_043159975.1. Classification (NCBI taxonomy): domain Eukaryota; kingdom Metazoa; phylum Chordata; class Mammalia; order Primates; family Cercopithecidae; genus Macaca; species Macaca nemestrina. The sequence goes on along the minus strand of NC_092125.1, from coordinate 6,303,429 downwards.
GAGCCCGCTCCTGCCATAGAGGAGGGGAGCCTTTCCTCTCCTTGTCAGAGACAGCGCACAGGGCAAGACACTCTAGAAGAACTCTTTGGACTTAAAGCAACATAATTTTTCTTCCTTTAGCATTAAAGTGAGTCTTGAGAAACAACGAAAACAATCCCACACCTGGCAAAAGAGAAAATGTCAGGAGACTCCAGGGAGAATGCTCATCAGAGAACCTAGGGGATCTGAGCAGTTGGCTCAGGGAAAAGAAACTCCAAGCAGATATTAAACAAATGAAAGACAACAAACACATCCATTGGGAAACTTGGGAGTGAAAGGAACAATGTGATTGTATTTGCCACACAGACACCAGCTTGGCAAAATATTAAGAGAATGTTAACATCCAGGGGAGGCTGGACGCAGGGAACCAGCTGCCTTCAGGGACTGCTGGTGGCAATGTACCTGCTATAGCCCTTTTGGAAAGTTATCAGACTGTAGCTATACAAATTTGACATATGCGTATTCTGGAGGGAGTTAGTATATGTTATGGGATGAATTGTGTTCCCTCCCACAAATTCATATGTTCATGCTCTAACACTCAGTGCCTCAGAATCTGACTGTTATTTGGACATATGCTCCTTAAAGAGGTAATTAACATGGCCAGGTGCGGTTACGACTCACTCACACCTATAATCTCAGCACTTTGAAAGGCCGAGGCAGGTGGATCACCTCAGGTCGGTTCAAGACTAGCCTGACCAACATGGTAAAACTCCGTCTCTACTAAAAGTACAAAAAATCAGCCAGGTGTGGTGGCACGTGCCTGTAATCCCAGCTACTTGGGAGGCTGAGGCAGGAAAATCGCTTGAACCTGGGAGACAGAAGTTGCAGTGAGCCGAGATCGCACCACTGCACTCCAGCCTGGGCAATACAGCGAGACTCAATCTCAAAAAAAAAAAAAAAATGAGGTAATTAACATAAAGTGGGTTCATTGGGGTGGGCCCTAATCCACTCTGCAGTCCTTATAAGAAGAGGGAGCAAGCACACAGGGAGGCACAAGAGAAGCCCTTGTGAGCACAGAAACAGAAGACAGCTGTTTACAAGCAAGGGAGAGAGGCCTCAGAGAAATCACGCCAGCCAAGAGTCTGATGTCAAATTTCTAGCCTCCAGAATTGTGAGAAACTAAATTTCTGTTGTTAAAGCCCTTCAGTCTGTAATACTGTGTCATGGGAGCTCTAGCAAACTGTTGCAGCCTCTTCAGATACACATAAAATGTTCCCTGAAGCCCAGTGGGTCTCTGTGTTCTGTGAGACAACACATGGCAGACAAACGAATAGAATGGCTTCACCCACTCTTTGTGTACAAGTCCCCCTTTTGTACAAAAAAAAAAAAACTCCCTAGTAAGACTGATGGTTTGTTTTTGTTTTTGTGAGACAGAGTCTCACTCTGTCACCCAAGCTGGAGTGCACTGGCATGATCTTGGATCACTGCCACCTCTGTCTCCTGGGTTCAAGTGATTCTCCTGCCTCAGCCTCCTGAGTAGCTGGGACTGCAGGTGCATACCACCACACTCAGCTAATTTTTGTATTTTTTGTAGAGACAGGGTTTCACCACATTAGCCAGGCTAGTCTCAAACTCCTGACCTCAAGTAATCTGCCAGCCTTGGCCTCCCATAGTGCTGGGATTACAGGCATGAGCCACCCCCACCCCCAACCCAGCCCTGGCCAAGACTGATGGCTTTTGTTTTTTGTTTTTTGTTTTTTTTTTTTGGAGACAGAGTCTCCCTCTGTCTCCCAGGCTGGAGTACAGTTGCACGATTTTGGCTCACTGCAACCTTCATCTCCTGATTTAAGAGATTCTGCTGCCTCAGCCTCCTGAGTAGCTGGGATTACAGGCACCCGCCACTACGCCCAGCTAATTTTTGCATTTTTAGTAGATTCGGGGTTTCACCATGTTGGCCAGGCTGCTCTCAAACTCCTGACCTCGGGCAATCTGCCCACTGGGATTACAGGCATGAGCCACCACACCCAGCCTAGATTGATGGTTTTTAAGGTTTGGAGAAGGTCTACCGAGGCAATGGAGCTTTGTGCTACACGAGTGAGTTGCGGTGGATAGATAAAACAATAAAAACAGTGACAACATGCAAAAGATACTCATGGTCTAGTGTAAAGTGCCTGCAAAAGATACTCATGGTCTAGTGTAAAGTGCCTGCAAAAGATACTCATGGTCTAGTGTAAAGTGCCATATGGTCAGGCTTTCGTGAGGACTCTTCTGAGTTGCAGACTTCAGACTTCAGGTATTACCCTCACCTGGCAGAGAGGGAGGAGAGAGCTCTCTGGGGTTCCTTTTATAAAGCCAGTAATGCCAACCATGAGGGTTCTATCGTCAGGCTAATTACCACTCGCCTCCTGATACCATTACATTAAAGATCACAAAGTCAACATTTTTTTAGATTCAGGGGTACACGTGCAGGTTTGTTACATGGGTGTATTGCATGATGCTGAGGTTTGGGCTTCTAATAATCCTGTTGCCCAAATAGTGAAGATAGTACCTTACAGATAGTTTTTCAACCCTCGCTCTCCTCCTTTCCTCCCTCTTTTCAGGATCTCTAGCATCTGTTGTTCCCACGTTTGTGTCCATGTATACCCAATGCTTATCTCCTGCTTATAAATAAGAACATGCAGTATTTAGTTTTTTGTTTCTGTGTTAATTCACTTAGGATAGTGGCCTCCAGCTGCATCCACGTTGCCTCAAAAGACACGATTTTATTCTTTTATGGCTGCGTACTATTCCATGGAGTATACGTATGACATTTTCTTTAGCCAGTCCACCACTGATGGGCACCTAGGTGGATTCCATGTCTTTGCTATTGTGGATAGTGCTGTGATAAACATACGCGTACATGTGTCTTTCTGGTAGAGCTATTTATTTTCCTCCGAGTATATACCCAGTAATGGGATTGCTAGGTCAAGTGGTAATTCTATTTTTAGGTCGTTAAGGAATCTCCAAACTGCTTTCCACAGAGGCGAAACTAATTTATACCCCGATCAGTAGTGTATGAGAATTCCCTTTTCTCCACAACCTCATGAACATCTGTTATTTTTTGACTTTTAAAAAAAAGTTTATTTTAGGTTTGGGGGTACCTGTTAAGGTTTGTTAAATAGGTAAACTTGTGTCATGGGGGTTTGTCGTACAGATTATCTCATTACTCAGGTATTAAGCCAGTACCCAATAGTTATCTTTTCTGCTCCTCTCCCATCTCCCAGTCTCCACCCTCCAAGTAGGCCCCCGTTTCTATTATTCCGTTCTTGTGTTCATGAGTTCTCATCATTTAGCTCCTACTTTTACAAGTGAGAACATGCAGTGTTTGGTTGTCTGCTCCTGTGTTAGTTTGCTAAGGATAATAGCTTCCAGCTCCATCCATGTACCCTCAAAATACATGATCTCGTTCTTTTATGGCTGCATAGTGTTTCATGGTGTATAAGTACCACATTTTCTTTATCCAATCTGTCATTGATGGGCATTTAGGTTGACTCCATGTCTCTGCTATTGTGAATAGTGCTGCAGTGAACTTTTGCACACCTGTGTCTTTGTGGTGGAATGACTTCTGTTCATCCGGGTATATACCCAGTAATGGGATTGCTGAGTCGAATGGTATAATAATTCTGCTTTTAGCTTCTTGAGGAAACTCCATACTGTTTTCCACAATGGTTGAGCTAGTTTACACTCCCATCAAGAGTGTGTAAGCGTTCCCTTTTCTCTGCAACCTCGTCATCATTGGTTATTTTTTGACTTTTTAATAATAGCTGTTTTGACTGATGTGAAGGTGTATTTCATTGTGATTTTGATTTCCTTTTCTCTGGTGATTAGTGGCAGTGACAATTTTTTCTTATGTTTGGTGACTGCTTGTATGTCTTCTTTTGAGAAGTGTCTGCTCATGTCCTTCACCCACTTTTTAATGACGTTATTATTCTTTTTTTTAATTATACTTTAAGTTCTAGGGTACATGTGCATAACATGCAGGTTTCTTACATATGTATACTTGTGCCATGTTGGTGTGCTGCACCCATCAACTCGTCAGCACCCGACGTTATTATTCTTGTTGATTTAAGTTCTTTATAGATTCTGAATATTAGTGATTTATCAGATGTGTAGTTTGTGCACATTTTCTCCCATTCTGTAGGTTGTCTGTTTACTCTGTTGATAGTTTCTTTTGCTGGGCAAAATCTCCTTGGTTTAATTATGTCTCAATTGTCAATTTTTGTCTTTTTGCATTTGCTCTTGAGGACTGAGTCATAAATTCTTTGCCTAGGCCAATGTCTAGAAGAGTATTTCCTAGGTTTTCTTTTAGAATTGTTATAGTTTGAGGTCTTACATTTAAGTCTTCAATCCATCTTCAGTTTAATTTTGTATATGAGAGGCAGGGGTCCGATTTCATTATTCTGCATATGGTTAGCCAGTTTTCCCAGCACTATTTAATAGGGTATCCTTTGCCCGTTGTTTATGTTTCTGGACTCTGAGGAAGATTAATTGCCTGTAGACATGTGGCTTTGTTTCAGGGGTCTCTATCCTGTTAGTCTATGTGTCTATTTTTGTACCAGTATCATGATGACTTGGTAACGGTAGCTCTGTAGTACAGTTTGAAGTTGGATAATGTGATGCCTCCAGCTTTATTCTTTTTGCTTACGATTGCTTGAGCTATTTGGCTCTCTTCTGATTCCATATGAATTTTAGAATAGATTTTTTTCTAATTCTGTAAAAAATGGTGCTGGTAATTTAGCAGAAATAGCATTGAATCTGTAGATTGCTTTGGGCAGTATGGACATTTTAACAATATTGATCCTTCCAACCCATGAGCATGGAATGCTTCCTTATCCATTTGTTTGTTTCATCTACATTTTTTCTCATCAGTGTTTTGTAGTTATCCTTGTGGAGGTACTTCACCTCCTTGGATAAATGTATTTCTAAGTATTTTACTAGGTTGGTGCAAAATTAATTGCTGTTTCTGCCATTGAAAGTAGTGGCAAAAACCACAATTACTTTTGCACAAACATAATATTTTTGTGTGGCCATTATGAATGAGATTGAGCTCTGAATTTGGTTCTCAGCTTGAGCACTGTTGGTGTGGAAATGCAATTTATTTTTGTACATTAGTTTTGTACCATGAAACTTTACTGAAGTTATTTATCAGGTCTAGGAATCTTTGGGCAGAATCTTTAGGGTTTTCTAGGTATAAGATCATGTCATCAGCTAACAGAGATTTGACTTCTCCTATTTCAATGTGGATGCCTTTTATTTATTTCACTTGACTGCTATATTGAATAGGAGTGGTGAGAATGGAGAATTTGCTGCTGTTGGGGTCTTGGTTGGAGATGGGTGTATTATAGTTTGCTAAGTCTGCCGTAACAAAGTATCACAATCTGGATAGCTTGAACAAAAGAAATTGTATTGTCTCACAGCTCTGGAGGGTACAAGACTAAGAGCAATGTATAGGCAGGGCTGGTTCCTTCTGTTTCATGCCTCTACCCTAACTTCTGGTAGTTTGCTATCTTTGGCATTATTTGGCCTGCAAGTAAATCACCCAATCTCTGCCTTGATAGTCACATGGCATTGTCTCTGTGTGTTTGTCTCCAAATTTCCCCTTTTTATAAGGACACTAGTCATATTGAATTAGGAGCCCACCTTACCCAAGCATTGCCTCATCTTAACAGTTATTACATTAAAAACTTGTGTCTACAATGACTCTATTTCCAAAGAAAGTCACATTCTAAAGTACTCAGGATTAGGACTTCTACATATGCACTTTGGGGAGACACAATTCAGTTCATAACTCTTGGGAGCTTTGCTTCCAATATGACATTGATCTCCCCAAACCCATTTGAGGTGCCTTCTCTCTGGGACTGTGAGGCTGAATCCACTAATGTCAAGAAGTAGGGCTGGCTGCTATGGCTGATGCTGTTCTGCTGATGTTCTGTAGGTGCAGAGGCAATGGAGTTGGGAGTCAAGAGGCTCAGTTGGGAGGATACAGTGGTGGCTGTACCTGCACCGTTGGATTTGAACTGTGCCTGAGCTCTTGGTGACCTAGACTCCCTGGGTTCCTTCCTGTTCTCCTAGCTTTATTTGCCAATGTGTCTCCAAATTTGTGAGCTATCTGATGACTCTCCTGAAAGTCCTGTTTCACTCCCATTAGTCAGAGTTGGTTTTCATTGTTTATAACCAATACACTTGTCAAGTACACATGCTTCATCATATTTTATATGTTTGGGGTTCATCCTATATTTAAAAATAAGACAATAATTCAATGGCATAAGTTCAGGAAATTCTGTAATTGGATCTTTAATTTTGAACAGCCAATACAATGAGGAGATTCCATTGTACTGGAATGGGTTGTGCTCCTAATTGAGTTTAAGGTAAACTAACTTCTGCCTGAGCAAGTAAGTCCTATGGTATGATTAAGTAATATACATCACTGAATTCAATTCCAACTGACTTCATTTTCAGATAAAGTTATTGAATGAATGTGACTTACTTTCAATTTTTTCTTCTTCTTAGAACTGGAAAATACTTTCAATTCCTTTTGTTTAAAAAATTTGTCTCCTCAGCAATTATTAATTTAAATTTCAAATCTTATATTCAAATGCACCTGCTCTTGACAAATAGCCAATATTTTATTTTAAACAATTTTTATTATAAAAAGGCAGTTTTATTTAGAAAGACCAACATGATTGTAAGCTAACTTGAATAGCTGGATTTTACAAGAAAGGATTTGATGGTGGCTCATGCCTGTAATCCTAGCACTTTGCGAGGCCGAGGCAGGTGGATCACGTGAGGTCAAGAGTTCAAGAACAGCCTGGCCAACATGGCAAAACCCCGTCTCTACTAAAAATACAAAAATTAGCTAGGCGTGGTGGCAGATGCCTATAATCACAGCTACTTACGAGGCTGAGACAGGAGAATCACTTGAACCTGGGGGTGGAGGTTGTGGTGAGCTGATTTCACCACTTCACTCCAGCCTGGACGAAAGAGCAAAACTCTGTTTCTAAAAAAAAGACAAAAACAAACAAACAAAAAAAACAAAAAGGAAAAAAAGGACCTGAAAATTTCCTTTTTGATGTCCTCCAAGACTCGGACTCCATTTATTTGCACCTTTTTAACTTTTTCTTGCCTTAAACCTCTAACTTCAGACTGGAATTAAGCAGAAACATGTTTCTAGTGTTTAAAATTTAAGTTTCTTCATATATAGAAAAAAAGGTTAAAGGTTATGGTTGGTAAAAATTAAAACTGGCACATGAAATTCCTATAGTATTTCAAAATGAGGTCTTATTTTTATTTATTCATTATTCATTTTTCATAGATAACCCTAAGAAGCATTGAGTCTGGCTTATTAGAAGCATTTATAATTGTAATGCAATTATTAAAACATTTACTAAATTTATGTTAAAACACCTTTTTCTCCCACACAGAAAATCCACTGTTTAAGAATTATGATACTATTCCTTAGTGAGATGGATGAGGGAAAACATAATCTTATTGTTTTTTTCATGATACTTTATGAGGTAAGGAATTTATAAAATGAAACAATAACAATTATATTTTACATCAGTTTTGTGACATGAATCAGTTGTGTTTATAGATTCAAACCAAGGCTTGAAAAAAACTCAGGAGTTAAGGGGCTGATAACCTCATAAACTGTAAACTGTGTTAACAGCAATCAATTGTGCTCCCTCAGTTCAAAGGGCATTTGATTATACTCTGCACTGTCAGGGCCACTCGCATCGGAGCTCATCTTGGAACGATAAACAAGGCAGATCTGCAATGTACACCAGAAAGTGACAAGACACACCTGTCACTACAAGTTTTGAGACAAAACCGTAGGCACTTGCAGACAGCTGTGTCATCCATGAGTGAGTCTGCTTGAAGGTTCGGCAACAGGCGAGAAGAAACACCCCCAGTCAGTTCAGACTACTGAGACCGGAGGCCCATGTGCAAAAGGACCTTACACGTCATGGCCAGAGTTTGAACTCCGCTAAAGGCCAGGAGGAACCATCGAACAATTGTATGAAAAGGTGAATATCATTTTCATAATAGTTTCAGATCAGTTATGGGTTGTGGAGAATGTAATGGAGAAAGTCAAACACATATTAGGAAAACATGGTAAGAAGCAATATTGTAATTCTAACAAGAAATGACGAACTAAGCAGCAATAAGAATAGAGAGAAAAGGATACATTTGAGAAATAGGACAGAGGTAAATCTAGAGGACCTCCTGTTTGGTTTGAATATGGAGAATAGAGCAAAGAGTTTGGGAATTAGGGGAATATTGATGATGGTAATGGGATTCAGGATCACACTACCATAAAATTCGGCACCTTGGTATTTGAGAAAATAGCAGAAGCAGGAACATCACTTTCACTTCCCCCTCGCCTTCTCCCCTGAAGCTGGTGACAAAACCTAGGAAGATCATTCTCTGACCTTTTCCCACCCTTCTCCCCTGAAGCAGGTCATAAGACTCACATTCAACAGGTGCTCTCTCTAGACCCAGAGGAAAGGAACATCCTTATCTCTGAAGGCACAGGGACACAAAAAAGAATCGGAACAAACAGGTCTTGCTAAGTTCCCCCCAGTTTGTTACCATTAGATCATACTTTTGGAGCCAAACATTCTTCACAGCTATCCACTTCTTCATCAAACCTAGCATGAAAAAGCCACTGGTTGCACTGGCGTGGTGGCTCACACCTGTAATCCCAGCACTTTGGGAGGCCAAGGCAGGCAGATCATTTGAGGCCAGGAGATTGTGACCAGACTGGCCAACATGGAGAAACTCCGTCTCTACTAAAAATACAAAACTTAGCAAGGTATGGTGGTGCACGCCTGTAATCCCAGCTACTCAGGTGACTGAGGTACAAGAATCGCTTAAACCTGGGAGGCGGAGGTTACAGTGAGCTGGGATCACACCACTGCACTCCAGCCTGGGCGACAGAGTGAGACTCTGTCTCAAAAAGAAAAATAAAGCCACTGGTTTACCTGTGTCTTTGAGTCTTCATTTCTTTATGAAGTTTCTCATGTCACATAAAATATATATTAAGTAAATTTATATGCTTTTCTCTTGTTAATCTGCCTTTTGTTATAGAGGCCTCAGCCATAAACCTGTCAAAGGGTGAGGAAAAGATTTCCCCAATCCCTGCAGTGGTGCCATTTATCACATACAAGAGATTGTCAATAAGATTATCATCAATGGATGAATGGATAAAGAAAATGTGGTATATATACACACCGGCTACGCAGCCTTTAAAAAGAAGAAAAACCTATCATTTGTGATAACATGAATAGACCTGAAGGACATTTGCTAAGTGAAATCAGCCTGACACAAAAGGACAAATACTGCATAATCTCATGTACATGTGGAATCCAAAAATGTTGATCTCATAGAAACAGAGTAGAAAGGCAGTTACTAGAGGCTGGGGTTGGGGGAAGGACGGGGAAAGCAAAGATGTTGATCACAAAATACAAAGTTTCAGTTAGACTGCAGGAGTAAGTTTTAGTGATCTATGATACTGCATAGTAACCACAGTTAATAATAATGAATTGTATATTTCAAAGCTACTAAAATAATACATTGTTAATATTCCTACCACAAAAGAAAAGTTGGTGAGATAATGGATATAATTTACTTGATTAAATCTTTTTTACAATGTATACATAGATGAAAAAATCACATTGTACCTTATATTTAAATTAAATATATTTATATTTAATATTTATATTCACAATCATTATTTGTGAATTAAATAAATAAAATTTCTTTTTTAAAAAGATTAGCAATAGATTTGTCAGCAGAAGCCTTTCAGATATGAAGGCAGTGGGATAATATGTTCAAAGTGATGAAAGAAAAAACTGTCAAACAAGAAACCTCTATCTGCAGAACTGTACTTCAAAAATGAGGAAGAAATTTAGACATTCCCAAACAAAAGCTGAGTGTGTTCGTTACTAGTAGACCTGCCCTGTAAGAAAGGAGTTGAAATAAATGGATGATAGACAGCAACTCAATGACAAATGAAGATATTAAGATCTCTAGTAAAGATAAATCTATAGGCAAACATAAAAGCCAGTAATTTTGGCTTGTAATTTTGGTTCGTAACTCCACTTTTTATTTTCTACAGGATTTAAAAGCCAAGTGCATAAAAATTATTTTAGTTCTATGTTATTGGGCACACAGTGTATACAAAGATGTAATTTGTCACACCAATAACAAAAGAGGGGACAGAGCTATATAGCAGCAGTTTTTGTAGGCAATTTAAATTAACTAGGTATCAATTCAAATTAGGCTGTTAAAAACTTTAGAATATTATATTTAATTCCCATAGTAACTATAAAGGAGTCATAGAATACACAAAAGAGGAAATAAAAAAGAAATCAGGTTCATGCCTGTTATCCCAGCACTTTAGGAGGCCAAGGCAGGTGATTCACCTGAGGTCAGCAGTCCAAGACCAGCCTGACCAATGTGACAAAACTCCATATCTACCAAAAATACAAAAAATTAGCCGGGCATGGTGGTATGCACCTGTAATCCCAGGTACTTGCGAAGCTGAGACAGGAGAATCGCTTGGACCCAGGAGGTGGAGTTGCAGTGAGCAGAGATGGTGCCACTGCACTCCAGCCTGTGTGACAGAGCAAGACTCCGTCTCAAAATTTAAAAAAAAAAAAAGAAAAAATCAGAACATGTTACACAAAAGTCAACTGAAAACAAAAGTAGGCAGCAATTTAAAAAATAACAGGCAGGCCAGGCACCATGACTCATGCCTGTAATCCCAGCACTTTGGGAGGCTGAGGTGGGCAGATCATGAGGTCAGGAGATCAAGACCATCCTGGCTGACATGGTGAAACCCCATCTCTACTGAAAATACAAAAAATTAGCCAGGTGTGGTGGTGGGTGCCTGTAGTCCCAGCTACTCAGGAGGCTGAGGCAGGAAAATGGCATGAACCCAGCAGGCAGAGGTTGCAGTGAGCCAAGATCATGCCACTGCACTCCAGCCTGGGCAACAGTGCAAGACTCCGTCTCAAAAAAATAAAATTAAAATAATAATAATAATAATAACAGGCAAAGAATCTATAAGACATACAGAAAATAAATAGTAAAATAGCAGAAGAAAACATTTTCTCATCAGTAACTATTTTAAATGTTAATGGATTAAACTCTCCAGTTGAAAGCCAGAGACTGGCAGAATGGATACAAAAATATGATTCAACTATATGCTGTCTACAAGAGACTCACTTGAGGTCTAAAGACACAAATAGGTTTAAAGGATAGAAAAAGATACTCATGTATATATTTTCATGTAACCAAAAGAAAGCAGGAGTGGCTATATTAATATCAGAAAAAAACAGAACTTAACTCAAAAAATGGTTGCAAGGGTCAAAGAAGAATATTACATATTAATAAAGGAATCAATTGATCATTTTAAACATATATGCCACAAACTACAGAACCCCCAAATCTGTGAAAGAAATATTTACAGAACTGAAGTGAGAAATAAACAGAGTTCTACAATAATCGTTGGAGACTTCAATAACCTACTTTAAACAATAGATAAAATGATAAGACAGTTCAATAAAAATATAGAGGACTTGAACAACACTTAGAAAATACCTTGAAACAAATAAAAACACAACATACCCAAACTTGTGGGATGCAATGAAAGCAGTGGTAAAAGGAAAATTTACAGTTATAAATTTATGCATTAAAGTAAAAGAAGGATTTTAAATTAACAACCTAATTTGTTAGGTCCATACACCAATTGGACCTGATAGACATACACAGTAGTTTATAACAGCAGATTATATCTTTTTCTCAAGTGCACCTGGAACGTTCTCCAGGATGGCCCATAGATAAAAGGACAAAACAAGTCAATACATTCTAAAAGACTGAAGTCATATAAATAAAATTTAAAAGATTGAAATCATAAAACTAGAAATCAGTAACAGAAAGAAAATCAAAAAGTTCACAAATATGTGGAAATTAAACAACATACTTTTAAAAAAAAAATTTTGTTATACTTTAAGTTCTAAGATACATGTGTACAACGTGCAGGTTTGTTACATATGCATACATGTGCCATGCTGGTGTGCTGCACCCATTAACTTGTCATTTACATAGGTATATCTCCCAATGCTATCCGTACCCTCTTCCTCCACCCCACAACAGGCCCCAGTGTCTGATGTTCCCCTTCCTGTGTCCAAGTGTTCTCATAGTTCAATTCCTACCTATGAGTGAGAACATGCAGTGTTTGATTTTCTGTTCTTGCTATAGTTTGCTGAGAATGATGGTTTCCAGCTGCATCCATGTCCCTACAAAGGACATGAATTCATCCTTTTTTATTGCTGCATAGTATTCCATGGTGTATATGTGCCATATTTTCTTAATCCAGTCTGTCACTGATGGACATTTGGGTTGGTTCCAAGTCTTTGCTATTGTGAATAGTGCCGCAATAAACACACATGTGCAAGTGTCTTTATAGCAGCATGATTTATAATGCTTTGGGTATATCCCCAGTAATGGGATGACTGGGTCAAATGGTATTTCTAGTTCTAGATCCTTGAGGAATCGCCACACTGTCTTCCACAATGGTTGAACTAGTTTACAGTCCCACCAACAGTGTAAAAGTGTTCCTATTTCTCCACATCCTCTCCAGCACCTGCTGTTTTCTGACTTTTTAATGATCGCCATTCTAACTGGTATGAGATGGTATCTCATTGTGGTTTTGATTTGCATTTCTCTGATGGCCAGTGATGATGAGCATTTTTTCATGTGTCTGTTGGCTGCATAAATGTCTTCTTTTGAGAAGTGTCTGTTCATATCCTTTGCCCACTTTTTGATGGGGTTGTTAACAACACACTTTTAAACAACCAAGTGGTCACAGAAGAAATCAGAAGGGAAATTAGAAAATACCTTGAAACAAATGAAAACACAACATACCAAAACTTATGAAATGCAATGAAAGCAGTGATAAAAGGGAAATGTACAGCTATAAATTCATGCATTAAAGTAGAAGACAGATCTCAAATTAGCAACCTAATTTTCACCATAAAGATCTAGAAAAGGAAGAGCAAACTTTACTCAAAGCTAGCAAAAGGAAGGAAAAATAAAGAATAGAGTGAGATTAACAAAATAGAGGTTAAAAATCAATAAAGGCTGGGCGTGGTGGCTCACTCCTGTAATCCCAGCACCTTGGGAGGTCGAGGCAGGCACATCACCTGAAGTCAGGAGTTCAAGACCAGCCTGGCCAACATGGCAAAATCCTGTCTCTGCTAAAAGTACAAAAATTAGCTGGGTGTGGTGCCGGGCACCTGTAATCCCAGCTACTCAGGAGGCTGAGGAAGGAGAATCACTTGAACCTGGGAGGCGGAAGTTGCAGTGAGCTGAGATCACGCTACTGCACTCCAGTCTGCGTGACAAGACTGAGGCTCCGTCTTAAAAATATATATATATATACACATACACACACACACACACATATATATATACACACACACACATATATATACAGATAGATAGATAATCAATGAAACCACAAGGTGGTTCTTTGAAAAGATCAACAAAATTAACAAATGTTAGCTAGATTGACTGATAAAAAAGAGGACTGAAATTATTAAAATTGGAAATAAAAGTGATATAAAGTTTACTACCACTCTTACAGAAATAAAGATTACAAGAGAGTACTAGTAACAATTGTATGCCAACAAATTAGTTAAACTAATTTTGCCGGGCATGGTGGCACGTGCCTGTAATCCCAGGTACATTTTCTATAGCAGAGACAGGAAGTCGCAGTGAGGCACACAGATGAGCTGAGACAGTTATTAGACAGTTACTTGCTAAAGCTAGTACAGTCTTAATGGACACATTCCTAGAAGTACACAATCTACCAAAACCAAATAATGAAGAAATAGAAAGTATGAATTGATCTATAACTAGTAAAGAAATTGAGTCAGGACCACAAACCTCTCAACAAGGAAAAGTCTTGGGCCAGATGGCTTCACCTAAGAATTCTGCCTAACATTTAAAGAAGAATTAAAATCAATTCTTCTCAAACTTCTTAAACAATTGAAGACAAAGGCCAGTTCCTAACTCATTCTCTGAAGCCAGCATTACTCTCATACTAAAGCCAGAGAAAGATAATATCGGAAAAGAAAGCTACAGATCAGTATCTTAATGAATACTGATGTAAAAATCCTCAACAAAATACTAGCAAACAGAATACAGAAGCATATTAAAAGAATTATACACCATGATCAAGTGAGATTTATTCCAGGAATGCATGGAGAACAACCAGTGTAATACAGCACATTGACAGAATGAGGGGAAAAAAGCCCAGCCATCTCAATTGATGCAGAAAAGCATTTGACAACATTCAACACCCTTTCATGATTAAAACACTCAATAAACCTGAAATTAAAGGTAACTTCCCTAACATGATAAAGGTCATATGTTAAAAACTCACCGCTCACATCATACTCCATGGTGAAAGCTTTTCTGCTAGATGAGGAAAAGACAAGAACACACGCTTTTGCCATTTATATTACACATAATATTGGAAGTTTTAGGCAGAGCAATTGGACAAAAACGGAAATAAAAAACATCAAAACTGGAAAGGAAGAAGAAAAGTTATCTTTGTAGCTGACATGATTTTACATGTTGAAAACTCTAAAGACGTCACAAAATATTCATTAGAGCTAATAAATTCAGTTGCAAATACAACTGAGCAAATACAAAATAAGTTGCAAAATACAAATTCAACACACCAAAAATCAGTTGCATTTCTGTATATAACAATAAGCAATATTAAAAGGAAATTAGAAAACAATTCCATTTACAGTAACACCAAAATAAATAAAATACTCAGGAATAAATTTAACCAAGAAATCAAAAGACTTGTACAATGAAAATTACAAAACACTATTGAAAGGAATCAAACAAATTAATGAATTGAAAGACATTCCCTGTTCATGAACTGGAAAACTTCATATTGTTAAGATGACAATACTACCCAAAGCAGTCTACAGATTCAATGTAATTCCTATCAAAAAGCCAATGTTATTTTGCAGAAATAGAAAAACCCATCCTAAAATTCACATAGAATCTCAAGAGACCTCTAAAAGCTAAAACAATCTTGAAAAGGAGGAACAAATTAGAGGAGTCTCAACTCCTGATTTCAAAACTTATTGCAGAGCTATAGTGATCAAAAGAAAGCTGTTCTGGCATAAGGAC
Organism: Macaca nemestrina; assembly: GCF_043159975.1. Lineage (NCBI taxonomy): Eukaryota > Metazoa > Chordata > Mammalia > Primates > Cercopithecidae > Macaca > Macaca nemestrina. The sequence goes on along the minus strand of NC_092125.1, from coordinate 6,288,192 downwards.
AGACATATAGACTGATGAAATACAGCCCAGAAATAAACCTTCATGTAGATAGTCAACTGATTGTCAACAATGGTGCAAAGCCCATTCAATTGGGAAAGGCTCATCTTTGGAATAAATGATGCTGCAAAAAAATGAAGTTAGACCTTTACCTTACAACACATACAAAAATTAATCTAAAATAGATCAAAGTCCTGGCCGGGCACAGAGGTTCATGCCTGTAATCCCAGCACTTTGGGAGGCTGAGTGGGCAGATCATGAGGTCAGGAGATCGAGACCATACTGGCTAACACAGAGAAACCCCATCTCTACTAATAGTACAAAAAAATTAGCTGGGCGTGGTGGTGTGCAACTGTTGTCCCAGCTACTCTGGAGGCTAAGGCAGGAGAATGGCATGAACCCAGGAGGCAGAGTTAGCAGTGAGCAGAGATCATACCACTGTACTCCAGCCTGGGCGACAGAGCAAGACTCCTTCTCAAAAAATAAATAAAGAAATAAAAGAGATCAAAGTCCTAAATGTAAGAGCTAAAACTATGAAACGTCGAGAAGATTAACATTCAGAACACACAAAGTACTCATAAAACTGAACAAACACAACCAAAACCAAGTAATTCAAAAATGGACAAAATACTTATATAGGTATTTCTCCAAAGAAGATACACAAATGGTAAGTAAGCACATGAAAAGATGTTCACCATCACTAGCTGTTACGGAAATGATAACCAAAACCACAATGAAGTTCCATTTCAGACACATAAGGATGACTATTATCCTGAAAAAACCAAAATAACAAGTGCTTGCAAGGATGTGGTGAAACTGGAACACTCGTGCGTTGCTGTTGGGAGTAGAAAGGTAGAAAGTGGTGCAGACGCTGTGGAAAACTGGCAGTTCCTTAAAAGTTTCACAGAGAATTAAGTTAGACTGTATGATCCAGCAATTCCACTTCTAGGTATACACCCAAAAGAACTGAAAGCAGTGGCTCAAACAGATACTTGCACAGTAATGTTCACAGCAATGTTACTCGCAATACCAAATAGGTGGAAATCCAAATGTCCGTTAACAGGTGAGTAGATAACAGAATGTGATTTATACATACAATGGAAAATTATTCAGTCTTTAAAATGAATGAAATCCAGATACATGCTACACTATAAATGAACCTGAAAACAGCGTATTAAGTGAAGTAAGCCAGACACAATAGGACCCATACTGCATGATTCCCATTTCACAGAGTACCTAGAACAGGAAAATTCATAGAGACACAAAGTAGAATGATGGTTACCAGGAGCTGGAAGGAGGGGGTCATGGGCAGTTTTTCTTAATGGGTACAGAGTTTCTGTTTCAAATGATGAACAAGTTCTGGAAATGAATAGTGGTGGTGGTTGCACAACATTGTAGATGTACTTAATGCTCCTGAATTATTAGGAGCATTATTAAAAACTTTTAAAGTGGTAAATGTTATGTATATTTTACCACAATAAAAAGAAAGAAAATATTTTGAGAAGGGATGTTTATTATCTGCACCAAAATGCCAATTGACATTTCAGACAACCAGTTGATTTTCTTTTTTCATTGCTTCTTCCTCCTTTTTTCTCCTCCTCCTAGCTCCCTCCCCCATCCCCATCCCCTTTCCCTCCTTCCTTCCCCTTCCTCCTCCTCTCCTTCTCCCCCTCCTCCTCTTCTTCTTCTCCTCCCCCCCATCCTTCTTCACCTCCCCTTCCTCCTCCTCTTCCTCCTCCTCCTTTTTGTAGAGATAGGAGTCTCCCTGTGTTGCCCAGGCTGGTATTAAACTCCTGGCCTCAAGCAATCCTCCTGCCTCAGCCTCCCAAAGTGGTCGGATTACAGGTGTGAGTCACCACACCCAGCCTTGATTTTCTTAATCAAATCAGATAAACCATCATTCATTTTATTTTTAAAAATATGTCAATAGCCTGAATAGTCAGGGATATAGTTTGGATATCTGTTCCCTCCAAACCTCATGTTGAAATTTGATCCCCAAATTTGGAGGTGGGGTCTTCTGGGAGCTGTTGCATCACGGAGGCAGATCCCTCGTGAAAGGCTTGAGGCTATCGTCGCCATATTTAGTGATTTCTTGCTCTATCAGCTACTGCAAGAACTGATCATCAAAAAGAGACTAGCGCCTTCCTACTCTCTTGCTCCCTCTCTTGCCATGTGACATCCTGGCTTCTCTTTGCCTTCCACCATGAGTAGAAGCAGTTTGAAGCCCTGACAAGAAGCAGATGCTGGGGCCATGCTTCTCATACAGCCTACAGAACTATGTCAAGTAAATCTCTTTTCTTTATACATTATCCAGCTCCAGGTATTCCTTTATATAAAGCAACACAAAAAAGACTAAGCAAGTCAGTTTATTCAAAATACTTGATCCAGTATTTCTGTGTACACAAAGTCTGCATGTGCCAGCAAAATGCCACCAAGATCCAGGGACAAATATCTCCCAATAAGATGACTATCAATGGCCTATACCACTGTAGGACTTCAATCTCAAATAGGCATATCCTACATTTTGCAGTTTCTACAGAACCACTGACAAATCACAGCTCAAGTGTCGGGAGCTTCAGATGACAACTCTTCATGTGATACGATACGGAGAGACTCCTTTCAAGCTGTTCCCTCCTGCCAGCCTCATCTCATGGTCAACATTTTGTACCTTTTGAGGTGTTCTGAGGCCATGTACCTTTCGAGCTCCATTCGAGCGCCTCATGCTTCCTAAGTGTATGTAATTGTTTTATTAAGGCATGAGTATTAACTATCACATGGCACCAATCAGGTACCTAAGGACTCAGGCAAGTGTGATATGTTTCCAAGAGGTAGAAACATGGAGAAACAAAGAAGTCCCATGGGAGAGCCCTGCTGGGAAAGGCATCAGTTACAAGGAACATGAGAAAGTACCTATGACAAACTTTGCCTTAAATAAAAAGAATCAAAATTCAAGTGCTTGTTCTACCTCTTATTGGCTTTATGAAAATGAGCAACATGGCTGGGCACAGTGGCTCACACCTATAATCCCAGCACTTTGGGAAGCCAAGGCAGGTGGATCATCTGAGGTCAGGAGTTCGTGAGCAGCCTGGCCAACATGGTGAAATCCTGTCTCTAGTAAAAATACAAAAAAATTAGCTGGGTGTCATGGTGGGCACCTGTAATCCCAGCTGCTCGAGAGACTGAGGCATGAGAATCACTTGAACCCAGGAGGCGGAGGTTGTAGTGAGCCAAGATCACACCAACCTGGGTGGCAGAGCCAAACTTCGTCTCAAAAAAAAGAAAAGAAAAGAAAAAATGAGCAGCATCTTCAACTTTGAGATGAAAATAATCTTAGAGGTCTCAGTTCAACCTCAGATTCATTGTAGACGTACCCTCTTCAGCATTCCTGATGGAATGAATTCATTCTCAAAAACTAGGAGCCTACTGGTGCCACACGGTCTTCCAGGGGCTGACAGCTCAACAGTGAACAAAACAAAGTTCCTGCTCTCATGCAGTGTATAGTCTACTAGGGGAGAAAATAAAAACTAGCCAGTAAATACTTAACATATCAGAGAGTGACAAGTATAGAGTGGAAAAAGTGATAAATGATGGAGAATGACAGTGCTAAGCTGAGCAGAGACAGAAGTCGCAGTGAGGCACACAGATGAGCTGAGACAGTTATTAAGACAGTTCCTTGCTAAAGCTAGTCATCTTAAATTGTTCACATGGATTAACTTCATTTTTTTTTTTTTTTTTTTTTTTTGGAGACAGCGTCTCTTGCTCTGTCGCCCAGGCTGGAGTGCAGTGGCACAATCTCGGCTCACTGCAACCTCTGCCTCCCAGGTTCAAGCAATTTTCCTGCCTCAGCCTCCCGAGTAGCTGGGATTACTGGCACACACCACCACGCCTGGCTAATTTTTGTATTTTTAGTAGAGACAGGGTTTTGCCATGTTGGCCAGGCTGGTCTTAAACCCTTGACCACAGGTGATCTGCCTGCCTTGGCCTCCCAAAGTGTTGGGATTACAGGCGTGAGCCACCAGGCCTGGCCAACTTCTTTAATTGTGTTTACTCATCATCCAACTCTCTGAAGGTGGATCATTTCAGGTAGAGGGAACCTGAATTGAGCCAAAGACCCTGCAGTAAGGAAATAGCTTGACATGTCTGAGGAATGGCCATGGAGCAAAAGAAAGGGAAGATTTACAGAGCTATGGCCAGAGAAGTGGCAGAGTCAGATCCCACAGTGCCCTGAGGGCCATTGTTGGACACTGGAGTCCTCTGAGTGAAAATGATGCATTTGGAGGGCTGCAAGCAGAAAAGGCACATGAATTGCCCAAGGTTTTGGAAAGACCCCTCTGGTTGTTGGAGGGAGAATGGTACTTGAGGTGAGTGTATTCATTTTCTATTGCTGCTATATAACAAGTGACCGAAGAGGTAGTAGCTTAAAACAATACAAATTCGTTACCCGACAGTTCTAAAAGTTAAAGTTTTGACATGGATCTCACTGCACTACAGTTAGGGTGTAGGCAGGGACATGTTCCTTTCTGAGTGCTCTACAGGGAAATCCATTTCCTTTCCTTTTCTAGCTCCCAAAAGCCACCTGCATGCCTGGCTACTGTGCCCTTCCTCCATCTGCAGATAAAACAATGGTGGGTGGAGTCCTGACCTCTCACCATTCTGACCCTCTCTTCTGCCTTCTTCCACTTTTAAGGACTCATGTGATTACACTGGAGCAGGCCAAATCATCCAGAATAATCTACCCATCTCAAGGCCTTTACCTCAATCACTTCTGCAAAGTCCCTTTGCCATGTAAGAAAACATACTCACAAGTTCCAGGGATTGTAAGCTATTTCAAGAGCGCAGGGAACTATTGCCTTGAATAATTATCTGAGACATTTATTCTTGAATAATGCACATTCTGCATCTTATATATATATTACTTCATTTAAATTGTATAAAAACAGTTCCAGGTGGGTATAACCATCATCCCTGCTTTATAGCTGATGAATCTGAAAGTTACAGCTTTTCTAAAATCACACAGCTTCTATGCAAAAGAGCTGGACTTTGCACCCAGACCTGTTTAAAGTATCCCCATGCTTTTTTCTTTGCTTTTTTAAGAGACAGGGGCTCACTATGTTGCCTAGGCTGGTCTCCAACTCTTGGGCTCAAGCAATCCTCCCGCCTCAGCCTTCTGAGTAGCTGGAACTACAGGGGCAAGCCACTGTGCTAAGCTCCCCACGCTGTTTCTACTGCACGATGCCACTGCGATAATAGAAGCAAGAACAAAAGGTAGTAAATTTTTTAAAGGTTTTTTAAATCTGTTGGGATAGAAGAGGTAGGGAAGGCAGGAAAGCCTAGAATTCTTCTGCCGTGAGTTGATGTTCCAGCAAGGTTGTAAAGAACAATTTAAGAGCCCTACAAAGAAATTAACCTGACTTCCCAGCACGCTAGACTTCAGACAATTCTATCATGTTTACAGTCATTATCTGCAAGAATCATTGTTATTCACATTAATGCCCTCATAGTAACAGACCACAGAATTAAAGCTTTCTGGACAGCAAGCCAGACATGAAACAAAAATGGGGAATGAAAATATATATAAATACATATTTTCCTTTGACCTATTTCTAACGAGCTATTTATTGGTTATTTCAATAGAAAACTCAATTAAGGATTTTCTTCCCCCACAGACTTTCCATTTTTTTCTTTCTGCCTAACATACCCTTTGACTCTAATTCACTCTTGTTTAATGCATTCAGGCTTTAGTGCTCCCCAAATGAGATCAAATAATGCCTCAATCACTCATTTTCAGAGCCTTCCTAATTAGGACACTTATCTCCTCTCCACAGAAATGCACCATTAGTGCGCTGGTTTCTTTTCCCATCCAGGAGGCAACACAGGTGAGTTTGTGGGCAGTCTGGCCAGAGCTCCAGTTAGATGGCCCCCCAGGTGCAGAGCAACGCAGTGTTCTTGTTTGGAGGACTAGGGAGGGGGCATTGTGGTTTTTCTTTTGCATGACATTGCTTATGCTGTAAGCATACAGTAAAGTTTATGAAAAAGCCCTACCTGTTGCTGCTCTTCAATTTACCTATTTCTACTATACAGAGAATGTGGGGTAAAGGAAGATCTCTAAATCTCAGGGACAGGGGTTCTGTAGTTTGAAAAATCACTATGGGCCGGGCGCGGTGGCTCACGCCTGTAGTCCCAGCACTTTGGGAGGCCGAGGCAGATGGATCATGAGGTCAGAAGATCGAGACCATCCTGGCTAATATGGTGAAACCCCCGTCTCTACTAAACATACAAAAAATTAGCCGGGCGTGGTGGCGGGTGCCTGTAGTCCCAGCTACTCAGGAGGCTGAGGAAGGAGAATGGCGTGAACCCGTGAGGCGGAGCTTGCAGTGAGCTGAGACAGCACCACGGCACTCCAGCACAGGCGACAGACTGAGACTATGTCTCAAAAAAGAAAAGAAAAAAGAAACATCACTATGGATGATTGTGAGAGCCCTTCACTCCTGCTGTAAAGTAATTACCATTCTTGAAAATTAGAGGCTAACTTGATTGAATTCATGGAGATGGGTTCTTTGAGGATTTCTTTCGGGGAGCAAGGGGTCATGATGCAGCATCTCCCTGATGCTGTTACGGAAACAACTTGCAAAGTTTCCCCATCACAGCCAGAGACGTGCATGGTGTTCCCAGAGCTATCAGAGTAGCCATGCAGAAGCCTGCAGCTCTGTCCCCCTGAATGGCTTCCTTCCTTGATCACGGAAGACACCCCGATGCTCCAGGTAGGCAGAAATACTGAAACTCACTACCTTCTCCCCAAAGTAAACTCAGTCTTGAGAAAGACATCAGTCTTCCAAGTTGGACTTAGACCAAACCCTTCTAAAAGGTCTCAACTTTCAGTTCTAAGAAAATGAAAAGCTACAACCTAACAGAAATCTAAGCAACAGAAAAGCTCAACTTTTTGTGTCTTAAAAGAAGTCCTAAGCCCACAACTCACTGGAATACAATGGACTGGTTCTGCTCTTCTCTTCTCTTGTTCGCTGGACTTGAAGAAGGGGGAGAAATGGTAATTGTCTCATGGAGCCTGTGCTTTAAAGGACAGGACTATGTCATCTTAGGTCTGGCAGGAGCCAGTAACAGGCTGCATGTATTAACATATTTTAGTTAAAGGAGATTCCTTCCTAGAGGGACAGCCAGTGGAAAGATGCTTTAACTTTGCATTTTTAATATATGACTGGTTTCCATGGAGACCAAGGTAAAGCTGCTACACAGATTTTTCTTGGAGCAGCCAGGGTGACATCATTATGCCTGAGGGGTACTCTTCCTGCCTCCTTTTCCCTCTACTGCCCTTGTTGCGACTCTCCCAGGGGACAACAGGCACTTTGCTGGAAGCTGAGAATGCAGACACCACTGGAGCAGGGCCAGCCACATAATTTGTGGGACCCAGGGCAAAATGAAAAAGCAGGCTCCCTGTTCAGAAAGAAGGACAAAAGTGCTGTTAAAGGTGCTAAAATAAAAGGCTTTCCCTTTCCTTCCACAGTCTCTCTCTCACTTGTCATGATGCTTTTTCTTTGCAATTGAATTTTGTTGTAAGTAGAACAAAATTGAAATTTCAAATTAAACAGAAGATTTTACTATTCACCTTTATAGAATGCCAGTTTTATGTGGGAACATAAGAGCACTTAATTAAGGCAGAATTGCAGAAATTACCCAATTTCTATTTTATGGCTCGTACATACATAGGTATTTTGTCTTACCAGGATGGTGGTAATGCTGCACAAAGCCAACTCAGCTGTCTCTTTTCCACCTATTGATTGTGCACATATTCTACCAATGCACTCTATCTTCAACTACTGATGATTAAGGAAGAACTGAAAGGAAAAGGAACAGTGGGTTTCTCTACATTTCCTTTTCCTTCCATGTCCCCATTGTTAGCACAAGTGTTTGACTAACACTGGGAAATAACGCAAGCAAGTAAGAACATGATGGGGCTCCCTCGTCATGCTTGTTTCTTAAAACTCAATTGCCTTTCTACATTGGAAGTAAATTCTGGTCCAAACAGAAAGTGTGGCCTTTTGGGACACTGAGTCATGGACCTTCACACTGTCAGAAAAAAAGGAAACTTCAAAAGAAAAAGTTTAAACAGTGGCCCAAGATGGCTTCAGTTGGGCACATGAGTAATAAAACCTAGGCCTACAAACTAATGCTAACCTCTTGCCTGTATAACTGAAACCAGTCCATTTTTTCATAGAACTAATATTTATGGTTTTTTAAATACAAATAGAAATTGACCCCATCCTAGAAAGCTTGAAAGTTACACTTGTCTTATCTGAGCTCCTTTCATAGGACACTGACCATCAGGCTTTCCAGATGGCATCAAAGAACTGAAACTTACCAGCTCACCACATCCAGACAATGGGATGCCAGACCTCACACCCATCACGATGGCCTAACTGACTACCTGCTTCCCATTGACCAACTCCTCTTCCTTATCTCTCCCTAATTCCTGTTTTCCCTACATAGTTACATTCCTTCCTCATTCTACAAACCCCTAATTTTAGTCAGTTAGACAGATCTGAGACTTATCCCCATCTCCTAGCTGATGTCACCTGCATTAAAGCCTTTCTTTCCTGGAAATATGACCAGACACTGTGGCTCTTGTCTGTAATCTCAGTCATTTGGGAGGCCAAGGCAGGAGGATGGCTTGAGTTCAGGAGTTCAAGCCTGCAGTGAGCTACAATTGCACCACTGCACTCCAGCCTGGGTGACAGAGTGAGATCCCATTAAAGAAAAGAAAAGAAAAGAAAAACAGAGAAAGAGAGAGAAAAAAGAAAGAAAGAAAGAAAGAAAGAAAGAAAGAAAGAAAGAAAGAAAGAAAGAAAGAGAGAGAGAGAGAGAGAGAGGGAGGGAGGGAGGGAGGGAGGGAGGGAGGGAGGGAGAGAGAAAAAAGAAAGAAAGAAAGAAAAAGAAAGAAAGAAAGAAAAAAAGAAAGAAAGAAAGAAAGAAGAAAAGCAGAAAAGAAAAGGAAGGGAAAAGAAAAGAAGGAAGGGAAAAGGAAGGAAGGAAGGAAGGAGGGAAGGAAGGAAGGGACAGAGGCAGGGAGGGAGGGAGGGAGGGAGGAAAGAAGGAGACTCAGTGTCTCAGTGACTTTCTGCGAGACAAGCAATCAGAGGTTGGCCGAACCCCCAGCAATCGGCCATGTAATTGGAGTTTATTAACTATTTCACTGGCAGATACTGGTTGTAATCCTGTTTATCAGATGTAGAACAAAGACTGGATGAAATCAATCACCCTCCACCAGACCCTAAAATGCCTACACAATCATTAACTTTCTCCCTACCCACTCAACCACATAGTTACCTTATTTTATGTGTATAGTCACTGAGCACCGATCAGAATCACAAGAACATAGCTGTGGTTCCGCCACCCACCTTCTGTGCTCCACATATCCCCCTGTTAGAAAACGTCATATGTACACTGTGCCTCATTTAACCTACTTCAGCACACAGTTTCAGCCTCTACTGAGTCTGTGCTCTCAGGTTGAAGTCCTCAAACTCCACTCAGAACAGAAGTGTGATTTCTCTAAGTTCTGGCGTGTTATTCGACTTTAGGTGGAAACTTTTGCCTTGTACTCACTTTGAGTTTCATGAACCGCCATGCTGCATAAGTCAATTGGGGTTCTATGCTCGCACAGTATTGCAAATGCTATAGGCTCACATGGTGGCATACAACAGTGGACATGTGTATTATGCATCTGTCCTTGGTTCATGCTCCACTGTCCCATCAGACTGCACTTACAAAACACACATTCAAAGATAAAATGGTAAAGAATTTCAAGACGGTGTCAGCAGATCATTAAACTCCACTGGTAGAGCTCTTCAGGGCACCTGGCCTTGTTTGACTAGACCAGCCCATGCAAACAGCCCTGAGTTGGGTGATCTGGGCTGTAATTTTGATTCTTCCCCTCACACTTTATAAAGTACCTAATGAAAACTCAGTTTCCTCCTCTGTAATATTAAGGTAGAACATTAGCTCCAAGGTGCCTTGATGTAAAATCTATGCTTCTGGACTGATGGCCAACCCAAGCCTGAGAACTGGTTTAAATGGCTCAGCACAGAGAAACTGAAGGAACCAATGACCTGCACACCGTTTCACCAGCTAGACATCGAAGGACTTGACCCACACTTACGCATTCTCTCCCACAACTCCCAGTACAACTCAGTGTGGCAAACTTGCCGGATATAAGAACCCTCTGGAATATTTGTAGCATCCTGAGCCCCCTTCCCTCACTCCCTATTCTCCTAGGATCACGTTCAATAGCTATTCTTATTCTTAGGCAAATTTCAGAAAGCTGGTCTTCTAATTTAAAAGCTCTTGCAGTAAGCAATAGAAAATTATTGAAAAGACATCTGTTTTAACCAAAACTGATATCTCATCTAACCCAGAGACTGTGATCATTCACTTTGGCATTCGTAGGACCCCCTCGATCTGTGTGATGTGTCGGGCAAAAGAAGACAGGCTCAGGGTGGGCAAAGTCACAGTGGCAGAAATGAGGATCACTTATTTGCAGAACAGGAAGGTGACCACCTGCCTCAAGAGGGAGTTCAAGGTGAAGAAAAACCTTGAACTGCAGTCACAGAGTACGTATCAAACCATGCTGTCACCCAAACTAGCCTCTGGCATTAGCAGTTTAAAAGCCTGGAAAGGAAAGTTGTAATTTCAATTGAAATAAAACTCAAGCGAACTTTCTTACAGGTAAACCTGCTACACAGTCTAATTGCTCAATTTCTTTTCCCCTCTTCTTGACCTACAGTGCAGGCAAAAGCTGCTCTGTCTAAAACTGTCAGGTCGATTCAGGCAAAATTTAAGATCTTCAATGAAGCCAAGTCAGTAAAGTGAGTTGTTTAGTTCCCGCGTCTAAAGACTGAGGTTGGTTGACTGAATGTTTCACTATGAAACCAACTGTAGAGACCTCATGCAGACACAGCCTAAGATTTTTCTTTGTTACTACGGGTAATGCCTCTGAAATACTGAAACCTATCTCTAAGAAATCAATATTGAAAAATGAAAAGAACAGTGATGGAGTAGAAAGCATTCCCCAACACACAGTGCCTGATTGAAGTACAGATAGACTTGGAACTCGATCAGCGCTTGAAACAGGATCTGTGGCTACCCAGCAACCCCAGCTAATGATTCTATCTGAAGTCATGTCACAGAAACCACTGTAAGAATACTTCCTACCAACTCGGCAATAGAGATGGTGTTTGTTCCTTACATGAAAAAGAGCTGTGCTGTCCAAGACCCAAGTGTGTGTTGTGTGAGTTAAGAAATGGGCGGGTGGTTGGCTGGGTGCAGTGGCTCACGCCTGTAATCCCTGCACTTTAGGAGGCCTAGGTGGGCAGATCACCTGAGGTCAGGAGTTCGAGACCAGCCTGGCTAAGATGGTGAAACCTTGTTTCTACTAAAAATACAAAAATGAGCTGAGTGTGGTGTGTGGTGGCGGGTGCTTGTAATCCCAGCTACTCTGGAGGCTGAGGCAGGAGAATCACTTGAACCCAGGAGGCAGAGGTTGCAGTGAGCTAAGATCACACCATTGCACTCCAGCCTGGGCGACAGAGCGAGACTCCATAAGACAGGAGAATTGCTTGAACCCGGGAGGCGGAGGAGGTTGCCGTGAGCTGATATCATGCCGTTGGACTTCAGCCTGGGTGACAAGAGCAAGACTTCCTCTCAAAAAAAAAGAAAAAAAAAAAAGAAATGGGTGGGTGGGTCATTGAAAAAAAAAAAACAATGCAGAGAGGGAGGGAGAAAAAAGACTCCCTAAGCAAACTTGGTGTGTATGTGTGCATCGCGAGGATAAAACTCATGAAGATAAAACTCACCCGATGAAATTCTAATTGCTATTATTAGCACAGCTTTACCTTTTACATAGAATGGCAACTCCTTTTGCACCTCTGTGTTTTTTCCTAGAGAAGAGAAAATTAGCAGTTTGCTATCAGAACTACAGCTGCAGCAGTTTTGGTCATTCATGCCATAAGGTTTGACCTTCATTCACCTACGTACCGACTAAAAGCTGAAATGTATGGGAAGCAGGAACTCACAATAAAAAAAGAAGCTTATTTGTATAGCTTGGCTTTATTACATTCTCCAAAGAATGAAAGTTATTATCTCACTAAATTTCTGCAGTTTGGTTTTAGTATTAAATATTAAATAAATATTATTAATTTACAAATACTGATTTTGGCAGAAACTTGCGCAGCCTCAGACTTAGCTTACAGTAAAATCTGCTGATTTTGCTATGAGTTTGTTCTTTTGGAGAATAATGTTACGTTACTGCATTTATTCTATTTCTGGGCTTCTAGTAGCAGCTTCAATCCTTAAAATAATTAAAGTTTAAAGTGTCCTGCCAACAGCTGTAGGATGATATCCCCCACTCAACGCTTGAATTTCACCTCAAGTTCTAACACAGTTTCCTAACCCTGACACTGCTCTTTTGACAATACAGGTGGCTCAATGTTTTAACAAATAAATATTAAGCACTTATTATGTGGCAGGTGCTGTTTTAAAACACTCAATCCTTTAAACAAAGGATAAACAAATTAGATAAAGTCTGTTTCATTCAGTGAAGTGAAATAAACAAGCAAAAACATTGGTTACTTTCAGATAGTCACCAGTGCTATGATAAAAGTAATATAGGATGATACCTTCAGTGATTCTCAAACATGTTCACATAATAATAATATGCATAAAAATTGATAGTGGGCCAGGCGCAGTGGCTCACACCTGTAACCCTAGCACTTTGGGAGGCTGAGGCATGAGGATCACCTGAAGTCAGGAGTTCGAGACCAGCCTGACCAACATGGTGAAACCCCATCTCTACTAAAAATATGAAAATTAGGTGGGTGTGGTGGTAGGTAGCTGTAATCTCAGCTACTCAGTAGGCTGAGACAAGATAATTGCTTGAACCTGGGAGACAGAGGCTGTGGTGAGCCGAGATTGTGCCACTGCACTCCAGCCTGGGCGACAGAGCAAGACTCCATCTCAATCAATCAATCAATATTGATAATGTCCACAGAGTGCTGGAGTAAAGACATAGGCTGTGGGTAGCAGCTACCCCAGGCCTTCCTTAGGGTGAAGAGGTTACTATGGCAGCATCCTTTTTTCCCACCAACAACACACCGACGTACAAGGTGCACTGGCTGGAAAGCTCTGCTACAGCAGTAACTAAGCTCTGTTAGATAGAACCGTCAAGGAATGCCTTTCTGAGGAGGTGACACTTGAACTAAAACCCAAATGACTGTTAAAAGATTAGCAAGATCATGCCCGCTGAACGGTATCAGACCAATTACATTGAGACAGAAGTGTTTGCAGCAGAGAAAGAGTTTAATGCTCACAGGGCAGCCAAGAAAGGAGATGGGAGGAGGCCAGGTGCGGTGGCTCACGCCTGTAATCCCAGCACTTCGGGAGGTCAAGGCAGGCAGGTCACAAGGTCAGGAGTTCAACACCAGCCTGGCCAACCAGGTGAAACCCCATCTATACTAAAGATACAAAAAGTTAACCAGGTGTGGTGATGCATGCCTGTAACCCCAGCTACTCAGGAGGCTGAGGAAGGAGAATCACTTGAACTCAGGAGGTAGAGGTTGCAGTGAGCCGAGATCGTGCCATTGCACTCCGGCCTGGGTGACAGAGCGAGACTCTGTTGAAAGAAAGAGAGAAAGAAAGAAAGAGAGAGAAAGAGAGAGAGAGATGGAAGGAGGGGAGGGGAGGAGGGAGACGGGAGGAAACCCTCAAACCCATCTCCCTAAGGAGTTCTGGACTGGGGTTTTTAAGGGAATTATAGAAGGCAAGAGGCTGGAAATTTGGGGTTGATTGGTTGGGATAAGGCAGATGAAATCATCAGGATGTGGAAACCGCATTCTTTGGTGAGTCCACTTCTCATGAGGTCCTTCAGACCAGCTGCCATTAGTGTCGCTGGTATGCAGGACCTGAAGGAATATCTCAAAGGGAAAACCTAATATTTTGTAATGTTCAAAATGTTACCTATAGAGCAGTTAAGGGGAACTACAATCTAGGGTCTATGTGATTCTAAGACAATGGGCACCAAACTGCTCTGAGGGAGCAGTTCAGAGAGCAGGCTGGCCTCACGATGAATGTTGAGTGTGCTGCAAGCTGGGTTTATTTTCATTCCCTCTGCCTCCCACCTGCTCCTTCCCTGATTAATTTCATAAAGCATATAGGCATGGTGTCATAATGAGAAGATGCCTATGATCTGTGGGTCCTGGGGGAAGAGCATCCCAGGCAAAGGAAAGAGCACATGCGAAAGGCCTGAGGCAGGAAAGCACTTGGCATGTTTGGGGATAGCAAGAGGCAGAATGGAAGGTGAGGAAGGGAGACAGGGTCAGAGGCCAGCTCACCCAGGGACCCATAAGCCTTGCAAGGACGTGGGCTTGATCGGAATTGTAACCGGGAGCCGCGGGAAGGTTTTCTTCAGGAGACTGACATGATCTGATTTACTTTTTTTTTTGAAACGGAGTCTCGCTCTGTCACCCAGGCTGGAGTGCAGTGGCATAATCTCGGCTCACTGCAACCTCTGCCTCCCGGGTTCAAGCAATTATCTGCCTCAGCCTCCCGATTAGCTGGGGTTACAGGCACCCACCACCACACCTGGCTAATTTTTTTGTACTTTTAGTAGAGACAGGGTTTCACCAAGTTGTCCAGGCTGGTCTTGAACTCCTGACCTCATGATCCACCTGCCTCAGCCTCCCAAAGTGCTGGGATTACAGGCGTGAGCCACCACACCCAGACGATCTGATTTACATTTTAAAGGGTCGCTCTTGCTGCTGTGTGGAGATGATTCCAAAGGAAGAAATGGAAGCTGGGAGGCCAGTTAGTGAAATAGAATACTCCAGGCAGATTACCTGGCTTTTCATCCTGCCTTGGCTACACAACTTACCTAAGGAACTGGGTCTATGTTTTACAATCTACAGAATGGAGACAATAATTGACTTAAATGTCCAAGAGACATTGTTAGAATCAAATGAAATGATACAAGTGAGAGGACTTTGAAAAATACAAAATGTTTTATGCATCTAAGGATTAAGCCACCCATTTCTAATCTCATATCCGTAAACTGCCCTAAAACACCACATCTGACACTACTTCTTGCTCTATGCCCTTTCAGCTCCCTACTCATTAATTCTTTTGGAGGTGCCATGATGTACTATAACAGAAAACACAGGTTATGGTATATAGTATGGTGCTATAAATGCATAACCACAAAACAGTCCCAATTTGCATTGCTTGAAATATATGTTTCTCTGAAGACAACTAGTATTTGGTGATCTGTTCTCCAAAGAGAAACTGTTTGGATGACCCCTCCAAATAGAAACTGTTTGGATGACCGAAAACACCGTTCTGGAAAACACACACATGCATGCATACACACACACACACACACACACACATACACACACACACTCATTGCATACACACATTAATATGTGCAGAACTTTCTTAGAGGTCAGAAAACATTTCAATTAAGAAATCAGATGACTGGTCTCTTAACCAAAATCCACCTATGTAAAGAAACAATGTGGCAATCAGAAAGAAGTTCACGAGGACTTTTCCTGGTTCTGCGTCTAAACCACGCTCAAGGTTCACTCATCTGCAAATGTATTCATTCAACCAGCATTAAGTCAGTGCCCATTTTGTTCAGTTTTCTCATTTAACTTCCATAGCACCCTGTGAGTAATTATCATTTCGCCTGTTTGACAGGTGAAAAAACTAAGGCTCTGAGGAGCAAATGACTTACCAAAGTACTACTAGTTAGTGGTAGCAGAGAGCGAACCCAAAGCATGACTCCAGTGTGCAACTCTTGGGGCTCAGAGACCACTCCAAAAGGAAGGCCTGAGAAGTCGCCTCAGAAGCAAATGTTTTTCTCTGACCTTCCCCTGCCTTCCTGTTTCTGGCCCCTACAGCTTCCCCGGAGTTAGCCATCAAAACTAAAATCCCTCTTCCCCAAGGCAGGTCACAGAAACCAGAACTGCTTTTCTCCAAAGCCAGCCATAAAACCTAAAAATATTACTCTAACTGTCCCTCTGTCATTCTATGTAAAAAAAAACTGACCATGAAGAAATGATCTGACCTACCTTACCTGACTGTAGGTCACAAGACCCCCATTCCAGAAAGGTCCTGCCCCCCAGCCAGAAGGAAGGACTGCACAGAGGCCCGGAAGGAAGGAATGCCTGCTCAGAGAGGCCCGCCCTCTCCCATCCTATTCCAGCATAGAACAGGGTCACATCTAATGCACCCACAGATAAGCCCTTGTGTTTACTGCATTGCTTTCAGTCCATTTCACCCGCATACAAGAGACCATGTGGATGATACATGCTTTCCCCTGTAGTTTCAACTCAAAGACATCATTTCTCAAAATAAATCTAGACAGACAGGCCTTGCTAGGTTTCCCTACTCACTCTATTAGCGTTAGATCATTCCCTCTTTATCCAATCATATTTCTATGTGGCTGTTCATACTATGTTGAAACTAAGCATAAAAATGGACACTATTGGTCAGGCACGGTGGCTCACACCTGTAATCCCAGCACTTTGGGAGGCCGAGGCAGACAGATTACAAGGTCAGGAGATTGAGACCATCCTGGCTAACATGGTGAAACCCCATCTCTACTAAAAATACAAAAAAAAAAAAAAATAGCCGGGAGCGGCAGCATGCGCCTGTAGTCCCAGCTACTCAGGAGGCTGAGGCAGGAGAATGGCGTGAACCCAGGAGATGGAGCTTGCAGGGAGCTGAGATCGCGCCACTGCACTCCAGCCTGGGTGACAGAGCAAGACTCTGTCTCAGAAAAAAAAAAAAA
The DNA here is from genome assembly GCF_043159975.1 of Macaca nemestrina. Lineage (NCBI taxonomy): Eukaryota > Metazoa > Chordata > Mammalia > Primates > Cercopithecidae > Macaca > Macaca nemestrina. Next base: position 6,271,346 of record NC_092125.1, on the reverse strand, counting down.
GACACTGTTCCCCGTTTTTTGGTCTTCATTCTGAAGGCTCCCATGTATACATACTACATAAATGTGTATGCCGTTTCTCCTTTGAATCTGCCTTTTGCAAGTTGATTTTTCACCAAACTTTGAGACCTTTCAGGGCACCTTGGCCCCCCTCATCCCTCTCTGTGGTCTAGACTGTGAGGTCATTCACTGCGTCTTCTAACTGCTGCTGGTGAGGTTTGGAAGGCAGTGGGAAGGCATGCAAAACTGCATTTGAAAAGAAAGGACAAATTCAGTCCAGACAAAAACTAAGAGAAAAGAGTCAGTCTTTGGAAAACATTGTTGTCTATTTCTCCTCCAATGTGCAGAGAGGTAACTGTAAAGAATCTGAAAATGAATCAAACACACTTGCTCAGCAATAAAGAAAATGTAATTTACTTTATATCTCCTTCACTCTCATTGCAAGTGAGGGGACATGGGAGCAGCTTAGCGAAACAATCCTGTACAATTTAGTTGGAAATGGTGGGTGGATATTAACACAACCCTCTCAGGACAGAGAAGAAGCTGCTAGCTCAACCTCCACCTCCGCCTCCTGGAGCCTGTCCAGGCTCATGCTGCCCTATCCGGATATCTAGAGTGAGCAGCCCACAGGCACAGAGCCAAATCCAGAAGTAAGTAAAGTTCAACTTGAGCACAGGAGAGGACTGGAAATTCACTCAGAGGGAGGCCTCAGTGGCTTATTACGGCCTAACACATGAGGCCTCAGCAAACCGTCTTTCTCCATGGTCTTTGTGCTCTCTCAGGACTCAGAGCCTTTAGGAAAATGTCCTGCTGGACCCATGTAAGAAAGAAGGACTGCTCAGCATTGCTGAGCCTTGAGAAAAACTCTGAGAACACGCCTCCTGCAAGCAGCTTTAGACGGTGTCTTTGACCTAGCCTTCTAGTAGCCCACAAGCCAGTAACCTATAAGCGAGTTGTGCTGGAGACGCCTGTTCAGGGTGATAATTCCAGGATTATACAACCCTCACAGTCTTTCCTAACATCTGCCTAACTCTGCCTATATAGTGCCCTTCTTCTGTTCTTTAGAAAAACAGAATAATTTTCCTTCCCTCCCCTCCTCCGCCTCCTCTCTCCTTCCTGTCTCCTTTTCCCTCTCTCTTTCACACACACACACGCACCCATTGGTGTTGCAAGCCCTTCAATCTGTCCTCCTCCAAATCCAGGACACCCAATTAAATTCCTACAGGCTGGGCGCGGTGACTCACACCTGTAATCCCAGCACTTTGGGAGGCCGAGGCGGGCGAATTATGAGGTCAAGAGATGGAGACCATCCTGGCTAACACGGTGAAACCCCATTTCTACTAAAAAAATACAAAAAATTAGCCGGGCGAGGTGGCGGACGCCTGTAGTCCCAGCTACTTGGGAAGCTGAGGCAGGAGAATGGCGTGAACCCAGAAGGCGGAGCGTGCAGTGAGCTGAGATCACACCACTGCACTCCAGCCTGGGAGACAGTGAGACTCCATCTCAAAAAAATAATAATAATGATAAAAAATAATAAACAATAAATAAAAATAAATTCTTCCAAAGAAGAAGAGAAAAACAGCAAACCATCTCCATTAACTTTCTTCACTCCTAGATTGCACGTGCAGGTATCTTGTAAACCCACATGCCCTCAGAGACAGCATTCATGACTCTGGGCCTGCCAGGAGAGTGATTCCAGCGCTTTAGAAGGCTAGGGCAAGGCTGTCTTCGGAAGTTCACCACACTAACTTCTTGCCTCTGACACGCCTTTCATTGCTAGTACTCAAAGAGGCATTGCAAAGTAAAAATAACTCTGAAGACCTGAGAGGTTGGTAACTTGCCTACTTTGCAGCAATGTGCTGGCCTGGGGATTCACAATCTCTGCTTCTTTCCCAGGTCATTTAAAGGGACACATCTCTTGATGAGAAGATGTACCGTTCATCATGTCACCCGAGACAATCATGGCAGGGCAGTGAGTCCTGTGTATTTGTGTCACTTGTGTGGCAAACATTTCTGGATAATGGATACGATGCCCGGCACTCCTGCCCACCCTCTCTCCATCTATTCCAGCATAGAACAGGGTCACATCTAATGCACCTACAGAAAAGCTCTTGTGTTTAATGCGCTGCTTTCAGTCCATTTGACCAGCATGTAAGAGCCCATTTGGATGATACATGCTTTCCCCTCTACTCTCCGTTCAAAGACATCATTTCTCTAAATAAAGTTTCAATCAGGACAGTGTGCCCCTAGCTACTCGGACACTGTTCCTTGGGCCCTTCTACTTACCCACACCTCTCACCCTGCTTAGCTGACCCTTCCATTCATTTGGCCAGTCATTCCAAGCAGCATTTTATGGGCACTTCCCGTGTGGTAAACGCTAGGCATACCCTGGGCCATGAAAACGAATTATCTCTGCCCACCAGAATGCCAGAGCCTAGCTGGGGAGACGAGTACGAAGCTGTCATAATAACATGACACCTGTGAAAGAAGAAGGTCTCTGGAGACGCTATAGCAGTACAGTGATGGAGAAATTAACAACGTGAGTCAGGAAAGGCCTCTCAGAGAAGGTGATAAGAGAAATGGTATTTACTATGAGACTGAGAAAAGCACAGATGCTTACCAGGTGGAAACAGAGAGGGAATAAGGAATCAACACTGATCAATAACGATGGGGTCAGGCACTGGACACTCACCTAGTAGTTCCAGCATCAGATGAAGCCTCACTCCAAGTCCTTAAGATACTTGGCTTAGTCTCTGTACATTGAGAACCATGCACCTGCCCTTTCTGGGAACCTCTGGTTTAATTAAACTGGAAACCAGTACTCGGCAGAGAGGAGCGGCTTGCTCATCATCATCCCATGAGCCGTGCGTCTTGTTTTTTGTTCTCACTGACTCCACTTCCAAATAAAATAAACCCTTTCTTAAAGCATTCTGATTCTTCATGTTAAAGCTTCCCTTGCCAAAAGAAAAGCATCCAAATGGCAAACACTTGTAGGAAACAATAGAGAGGCCTCACCTCAGCCAGCAATGTGTGTAAGCCATTACTAAATCTCACAGCAGCAATCACACTGGCACAGGCAGAAATAAGGAAAACTTAAATGTCATAAATATGGCTCTTTCTTTTTAGAATTGCTAGTACATGTTCAGTAGTAGCCAACTCATATCATTTAGGAAAACAATATTAGTTCTATCATTTAGGAAAATGACAACTGAATATTATTATTCAATAATTCAATAGATAGAATACCCATGGCTGGAGAGTCAAGATCTAGAACATTCTCAACATTGACTCCACATGAAAATCCCCAGGGAAGCTCTTTCTGTAAGACTGAACGCTGCAGGCCAGGCGCAGAGGCTCGTGCCTGTAATCCCAGCACTTTGGGAGGCCGAGGCAGGTGGATCACCCGAGATCTGGAGTTCGAGACCAGCCTGGCCAACATGGTGAAACCCTGTCTCTACTAAAAACACAAAAATCAGCTGGGTATGGTGGCACGTGTCTGTAATCCCAGCTACTCAGAAGGCAGAGGCAGGAGAATCGCTTGAACCCAGGAGGCGGATGTTGCAGTGAGCCAAGATCATGGCACTGCACTCCACTCTGTCTCACAAAAAAAAAAAAAAAAAAAAAAAAAGGAATCAATGCTGCAAAGCAATGAAAACCTGTGTCTGGAGGTGGAGCCTGGGAATCTCCCCAGGTAGACCCAGCCTTCAGGCAAGGGGAGAGCCATGAGTCTTAGAGGACCTGGCCCAGGAGGAAGAAGACCAGCAAGGCCCTGGTCGTGGGATGACAGTGAGCAAACCACTCCTCTCTGCTAAGTACCGGTTTCCTGATCTGTAAAATAAGGAGAAATCTGGTTGTTTACAAGATTTTTGTATGAGTCACGGGAGGGAGTTTGGATAGAAATGCTTTATAACTATCAAGAATCCCTTAGAGAAAAGGAAATGGTGTCAATGAATAGCAACCCCTCTAATTGAAGTACTGGGTTATGGGGACATAAAGATTGATATTTCTAGTAGTTGTTTATCTCAAATGCCTTGGAGGGAAATGGTATATTCATAAAAATGAGCAACATGGCGGAGCATGTCTGTGGAGGTGAGTTACCAACCTTGATTTTCACGTGTTAATTTTGAGATGCAGGTAGAGAGGTCCACAAGAAAGGCAGTTGAACAGGCAGAACATAGCTTGAGAGAAATTAGGACTAAAAGTACAGACTGGGTAAATATCTGTGTATAATTTGGGTGACACTGATACTTGCAACCCACAAATCTGCTGCCTAGGCCGGGCGGGGTGGCTCACGCCTGTAATTCCAACACTTTGAGAGGCCGAGGTGGCTGAATCATGAGGTCAAGGGATAGAGACCATCCTGGCCAACATGGTGAAACCTGGTCTCCACTAAAAATACAAAAAATTAGCCGGGCATGGTGGCGCGCACCTATAGTCCCAGCTACTCTGGAGGCTGAGGCAGGAGAATGGCTGAATGCAGAAGGCGGGGGTTGCAATGAGCTGAGATTGCACCACTGCACTATAGCCTGGGCGACAGAGTGAGACTCTGTCTCAAAAAAAAAAGGGGGGGAGGCCGGGGTCACACCTGTAATCCAGGCACTTTGGGAGGCTGAGGTGAGCAGCTCATGAGGTCAGGAGATCGAGACCATCCTGGCTAACATGGTGAAACTCCATCTCTACTAAAAATACAAAAACAAAATTAGCCAGGCGCGGTGGTGGGTGCCTGTAGTCCCAGCTACTTGGGAGGCTGAGGCAGGAGAATGGCGTGAACCCGGAAGGCAGAGCTTACAGTGAGCTGAGATCGTGCCACATGCACTCCAGCCTGGGTGACAGAGTGAGACCCCATCTCAAAAAAAAAAAAAAAAAAAAAAAAAAAAAAAAAAAAAAAAAAAAAATTCTGCTGCCTAAATGTCTTCTGAGCCTTCCAGACTCTCCTTTAATAGTTCAGTTAAAATGGCTCCAATTTCCATGTGCAGTCCATTTGAGATCAACTGTCCTGGACCTTGACTCTCCAGCCACGGGTAGAATATTCTATCTATTGAATTCTTAAATAATGATATTCAACGAATATTATATTCTATGGGAAACCCAGTGCTCCCATTAAGATTTCTGTAGATTCCCAGAACATTAGGGGTGTGGAGTACAGCTTCTGTTTATTACAGCTTCTCCTTCCACTAAATCTTCTATGTCCTTTCTAATTGGTTTGTACTGACTCCCCAAAGCCCTACGAACACAATGTCCCACCCACACTTTTTTTTTTTTTTTTTTTTTCTGAGACAGAGTCTTGCTCTGTCACCAGGCTGGAGTGCATTGTCTCGATCTCAGCTCACTGCAAGCTCCGCCTCCTGGCCTTAGCCTCCTGAGTAGCTGGGACTACAGCCCCGCTAGTTTTTGTATTTTAGCACAGACGGGGTTTTACCATGTTGACCAGGATGGTCTCCATCTCCTGACCTCGTGATCCACCCGCCTCGGCCTCCCAAAGTGCTGGGATTACAGGCAGGAGCCACCGCGCCTGGCCCTGTCCCAACTTCCATTAGGTTTGGCAGTAACGGCAGAAGATAAAACCAAGACCAGGAACAACTTCACCTTGGCAGCTGGACATCCCACCCCACCCCAACCTTGGAAAGTTTCTCCTTGAATGGATTTCTCTGCAGTCCTCATCTGCTTCCCTGTTTGTAGTTCCCTTTCCCTACCCTGCCTGCACACTCTGCTCAGAGCTCTCTCATTCTCTACATGTTTCTGCTTTTGCTTTCAGTCCTACTTCCTGAATTGCCCACGGGATCTCAAAATTCTTCTCCCTTTATCATGTAGATGAAGTCAGTTCTATCTTGTACTTTATGTCACCCAAATAGGTTGTGTCAAGGAGGCGTTTCACTTTTTGTCCATGAAAGGTCCTCTCAAGCTGCATCAGCTCATATTCTTAAACAATAGAAATATCTACCCATAAAACAAGTTTTGCTGCTTCTGCAGATGACAAAACCAGCTGCGGTTATCTTGGAAAAGACATATTTCCTTCCTGCTACAAAAAGAGAAGGCTGCCGTATTAACAATTGCAATAGCAATCTTTTTTTAAGCATATTCCATGGATGAGGGAAGAAAGAATTGTGGTATGTCTTACAGGCATTCTACTGTTTGACTCTCACAACAAATCCATTTTACAGACAAGAAAACTAGAGTTCAGAGAGATTAGGCAATTTACCCAGGGTGACACAATGCTTGACGGAGACTCAAAGCCTACCATGCCATTCTTCAATGACTACAGCCTCACCACCGCACTCAGTGTGTGCTGACAAACGTTTAACAACCGGCTCTACAAAGACAAAATCCTTGCATTGTACAGTGCCAATTCCCACAGTGACAACATGCCTACCAAGACCAATTTCAAGTTACCAATGTGACATCACTGAACACAGAACTGGGAAGGGATAGACAGCAGCACATCTTTAGAGAGTAATTCTGCTGTACAGATACAATACAATAGACAAAAAACCCAAGAGCATAGATCACAATAAAACATAGTCCAATCACTAGAAAGTGATGAGTTTGGCCTGGCACAGTGGGATTACACATCCGTAATCCCAGCACTTTGGGAGGCTGAGGTGGGTGGATCACCTGAGGTCAGGAGTTCAAGACCAGCCTAGCCAACATGGCAAAACCCCATCTCTACTAAAAATACAAAAATTAGCCAGGCGTGGTGGTGGGCTCCTGTAATCCCAGCTACTCAGGAGACTGAGGCACGGAGAATTGCTTGAATCCAGGAAGCGGAGACTGCAGTGAGCCGAGATCACACAACCGCACTCCAGCCTGGGCAAGGGAGCGAGACCCCGTCTCAAAAATAAAAATAAATAAAAATTTAAAAAGTGATGTTTTACATATTTATTACCTGTTGCAATATGTTAAATAACATAAACATATATAAATAATACGTAAAGACTATAAGTTTAAGCAATTTTACTTTTTTGTCATGGCTGGGTTTCATAACCAATTTGCAAAATTCCTGAAAATTTAACAATTGTTTCCAGCAAGCCAATATAAGCCATCTCTAGCACACATACAACTGCTCCTTGAGTGTGCCATAAATATGATCCAGACTTAGAGGAATTAGGGAAGGAAATAACATCAAGTCGGAAAGAGAATTAGAAACGTGTTCCATGAAGAGGGCAAAAATTCAAGAAGCTGGGGGCTGGAGATTGGGAAGGATAAATATTTTCTTAAGCAATGTGATAGTGTTTGGAGTTTAGATACATTTGTCATGAGTTCAGAATTCAATTCAACAGATAAAATGGTTAGGGGGCACCATGGCGTTGTTTGTTATTGATCATCTTAAAGTTATAAACAAAACAGGAGCCTAATGATATGTTACAAAGAAAAAAACCCATGAAATCATAATGAATGTCAGTACTCTGGGTTTAGGAAATAAATGCTGGCTTGGTTTGGGGAGCTAAGTTTTTTGTTTTTGTTTTTGTTTTTTTACTTTATTTTAGGTTTGGGAGTACATGTGAAGGTTTGTTACATAGGTAAACACGTGTCATGGGGGTTTGCTGGAGAGAGCATTTCATCAGCCAGGTATTAAGCCCAGTACCCAATAGTGATCTTTGCTGCTCCTCTCCCTTCTCCCACCCTCCATCCTCGAGTGGGATGCTGTTTCCTTCTTTGTGCTTGTAAGTTCTTATCATTTAGCCCCCACTTATAAGTAAGAACAGGCAATATTTGAGAGCTAGATATCTTAATGCACTCCAAATATCTTTTTATTATTAATTTTTAAATATTTTCCTATTGGAAAAATCCTCTGAGGATTTCACACAGACTAAAGATCATCTTCCAAGACTTTTGGCGTCACTCCCATCTGGTGTAGGGGCGGAAGCAAGGCACCCCATATGCCATTCCTGCTGTCAGAGAATGGGGAACAGACCAAGAGAGACTAGCACTGTCTAGTTTGGAGACCTGAGCCCTGGATTCCAGCCTCTGTTTCTTCACTTGTTGACTTTTTGATTTGGGGACAAGTAAATTGACCTTTTTCAGCCTCAGTTGACATGCCCCCCAAATACTGATCATCCCGACTGGCCTGTCTGGCTATTTATCCGCATGATAGTGATGATGATGGTAATCGAAGCTAAAGTACCTGGAATCCAACTCACTTTGAGAAATACTGCCTGAGCACATAACTTTTGGTCGGGAACTAGGGCTAAAATCATAAGCAACAGAGACACAATCTCCGCCTGTAAGGAATGTTCAGAGGATTGGTAAAGCAAAGGGTGTTTAGAGAAGCACACGTCTGTGTCCTTTTGTGATTTGCTGTTCACGAATATTCTTTGGCAAAACCAAAAATTTAAAAATAACCCATGGACCTCCAGAACTCGCAGGATTTTCTACACAGCCTCCTCAAATCCGTTCACTGTGACGCCACCATCAGACTGGATGAGCTGTGTTTATATAATTAAAAGAAAGGGACAGAGTTACACTGAGATAACGATTTTCATAATAAAAAAGACCCATCATTAGTACCAGCTTCAAAGCCAAGACAACTTCTCCTTCTTGACAATTTTTTTTATTTTAAGAAACTAAATAGATGGTTTCATCACAAATAGACAGCATATAGAAGATAATTATATGGTGAAATAAAGCCAAGATAAATGCCTGAAAGTTTTTTTCATCCTTCCTTATATGGCTGTTGTTGACAACGTTAGTTTTAAGTTGGACCCAGGGTATTTCACCTTGAATGTCTGGCTTTCATTTGCATAACAATAAGTTCTGGCTATTGTACACTCTGTCCAAAAATCTAAAACTCTATTATTACTGGCTTAATGGCCTGTGTAACCTAATTTAAAATAGGAAAGTGAACTTCAGGTTTTCTCTCTTCAGTTTACTGTGAAGTAGGTATTAGCATATCATTGTCTTCTTGCTATCCTTCATCACTTACTGTGTCTCCAAGTGAGTTTGCCACGTCATGAGTTTGATTCAAAGATACTTGATGAGAATGGCTTAGAAGGACACAAGGGAACACAGTAGACTGTAGATAGTGAGGACATGGGCTTTCGGAGGCACAGAAATTTGCATTTCAATCTAGGTTCTACATTTCACTGATGACTCAATGTGACCTTGAGCATGAAGGCAGATATATCTGACCTTCAGTTGCCTCGTCTGTAAAATGGGACAGTGACTGCAGTAGACAGCCTCTGTGGGAGCTGCCCTCTCTGCAAACACAGGTGTATGGGTCCCAAGGGGTCATGACTGTACCAAGTAATCTTCCCACCTGTATTATGTATTAGTCTGTTTTCACACTGCTGTAAAGAACTGCCTGAGACTGGGTAATTTATAAAGGCAAGAGGTTTAATGGACTCACAATTCAGCATAGCTGGGGAGGCCTCAGGAAACTTACAATCATGGCACAAGGTGAAGGGGAAGCAAGGCAGCCTCTTCACAGGGCGGCAGGAAGGAGAATGAATGCAGGAAGAACTACCAAATGCTTATAAAACCATCATATCTCAAGAGAATTCACTCACTATCATGAGAACAGCATGGGGGAAACGGCCCCCATGATCCAATTACCTCCACCTGGTCTCTCCCTTGATGCATGGGGATTATGGGGATTATAATACAAGATAGATTTGTGTAGGGACACAAAGCCTAAGCATATCACCACCCATATGCTACAACCCGACTCAGCCCGAGGTGACACCTGGCCCAATATAAGACAACTCAATTCTCTTTCCTGGAAATTGGATATTTGTACAGAAAGGCAGAAACCTGAGAATCTTTGCTGCAAAATAATAATAATAATAATAATAATAATAATAATAATAATAATGCAAACACAGATAGGGTTTACTGTGCACCAAGCGCTGTTCTAAGCACTCTTTTCTATTAACTTGTTTACATCCTCAGAACACATCTATGTACAATGTACTAGTAATATTATCACCTTTGCTTGCAGATGAGGAAACTGGGACCAGAAAGCTGGAATTGAAGTCATATTCATGGTAACCTTTTGGGGATAAGATGTACAAAGTCCTGCTGCTCAGGTCCCTGGGGCTGCCCAGGCTCTAACCCTTCCTGAATCTTGTGGTCCAGCTGTTAGGATTCTATGGGAGACCTCAATGTTCCCTGAAAAAACACCTCTGGCTAAAGTTGGCCAGAGTCAAGTTGTTTGTAAACATATAAGGCTGTGTGCAAACAAAAATAATAAAATATTTATGAATGCAATACTAACCATTATGGTTTTTAGAAATAGCTTAGGTAAAGCTGCTAACAAGGGGCCTAGCATAGGTACAGGAGAGATTCTAGAAAAATTTTAGCACTGAACCATTACAACTATCCAAGGTCCTCTAGTCCCCATACCGTAGACCATTGGGTTATAGCTATAGCTATAATACCACTAATAATGATCATTGTTGAAAGATTCCTCTGTGCTTGGCCCTGTGCTCTGCCTGCATTATCTCATTTGATTCCTACAAAGCCTCTCTAAGGCAAGCACTTTCCTTCTCTCTATTCTATATGTGGAAAAACACTATTCTGGTTCCCTTCATCACTCCCCTTCCTCACCCCTGAATGGAAGCAGGGTCTAACTTAGTATGATAATAGCGAGAGAGTCTGTGAATGTTAATGTCTGTGAGGATCTGACCAACATCAGCAAGAAAAGTTGGCTTATCTTGCAGATGCTATAATTTACAGAATGGAAAAGCCCTAAGGCCACTCTGACCTACAGTATCTGAATCTAGAAATACTGGTCATCAAGATGGGAAGCACCTGCTAGAGGGAGCTGGGACTCTGAGGTGCAAAGAATGGACCAAGGAAGAGAAAAGATCAGAGGAGGAAGGCAGGGAGAGAAGGGGCTCCCCAGTACTGTTGAAGTCCAGTCTGGGGACTTGATCGGGAAAGAAGGGAAATCCCATGGATGCTGAGGCACCCATCATCGTCAAAGCCAAGATGGTTTCCTAACTGATCATGAACAAGACCTCTGAGACACTATGGGCAGTGTTAGGGGTTTCCATACAAATGAGGACACTTTAGCCGGGAGATGTGCAGTGATCTTCTCACAGTCACACAGCCAGAGTTGGTAGAGGGAGAATTGGAACCCAGGCTGCCTGATTCTGGAGTCCATGTTCCTCACCCACTATTCCACATTGTACCCTCTTCAGCTAGAGGTTGTTCTGGGTTTCACACCTTGGAGCTTTATTTGACCTGCATTTGTTCACATCAATCCCCAAAACCTTTTTAAAATTCCTTCAAAGTCATGCTCAAATGCCACCTTTTCCAGAATCTCCAACCTCAGCAACACTCTCTCATCCTGACCCCAAAATGTCTGTGCCCTCCCCCAAAATTCATATGTTACAATCCTAACTCCCAAAGCAATGGCACTAGGAGGTAGGGTCTTTAGGAGGTAATTAGGTCTTGAGGACGGAGACCTCATGAATGGGATTGGTGTCCTTAATAAAGAGACCCCAAAGAGGCCCTTCCACCATGTGAGGACACGGAGAGAAGGCATCATCTATGAACCAGAAATCGAGCCCCCACCAAACACCAACTCTACCGGTACCTTGATCTTGGATTTCCCAGTCTCTAAAAGTGAGAAATAAATGTCTGTTGTTTATAAGCCACCCAGTTTAGGATACTTTTGTTAATTTTCTACTTTTTATTTTTTTGTAGAGATGGAGTCTTGCCATGTTGCCCAGGCTAGTCTCAAACTTCTGGGCTCAAGGGATCCCCAAGCTCAGGCTCCTGAGCAGCTGGGACTTTGGGTATGCCATCACAGCTAGCTAAGGTATTTTTGTTATAGCAGCCCAAACTGCCTAAGACATCCCACAGCACTTTACCTCCCTAAACCTCACAAAATGAATTCTGCTTGCCATGAGAGCTGGGTGGATGTGTCTCATCTCCCCTACTAATCGAGGTCCTCAAGGGCAGAGGTATTTTATACATTTTCTACTTCCCCCGACTCTATCCCAACACACACACCACCACTGTCACCACCAGGACAGTGCCCTGCGCTTGGCACTCAAGAAATAGGTATTGAAGGAAGGCAGATATTCGGAGATTTCAAACAACCACAAACACACCCCAGGCTCAGAGAAAATGTCCAGGTCAGTATCTGCTCCCGCTCCGTCCCTCAAGGCCAGAAGGCCAGCAGGAGTCTTGCAGTCAACTGTTTCTGGAAACTTCTTCCAAAGATAGTGATATGGTATCTTGTAAGTTATCTGTTGACTCTTTATATGTGAACAGTTAATTTGTTGTCTCATTCAAACGCACACACAGAGAGACCAGAAGGAAGCTCCTGTGGTGGAATCGATTGAATTTACCACATTTACTCTGGTAATTTCCCCTGAAGCCCGTTTGATACAGGAAATGCTTTTCTAACCACAGGTGCCTCTCAGCTCCCTGTCCCCAAGCTTCAAGCTGTGCCCAGGGCCCCCTGGTGGTAACACAGCCAGCAGTCGCCCCTGAGGAGCCACCTTCCATGTGGCTGCCGGATGTCACCGCAGCTCCTCAAGTTCCACACACTGAGCATCGGCCTGGGAGCGAACTACCGACTTTGGGAGGTGAAATATCTTACAGAAGGAGTGTGGGAGAAGAAAAGGCATTGTAAGTAAAGACCATCTTAGAACCCGTTTACTCAAACCACCACAGATTAGTGCCAGTGAGTGGTGAGGATGGAGCCTTTAAGAGAAACATCCATAAAGCCTGATTGAAAACAAGCTGGGGAGGCAGCCTGGGCTTCAGCTGACACCTTTGTGTTGCTGTTAAATTTACACACCCATTTGTAGGGGTAATTGCAAAATAACAGAGGAGCTAAGAAGTGGTACCTGCTTTCTCCCTAGTGATCAGGTCTTGCTTTTCTTTGTTGTTTGTTTGTTTGTTTGTTTGTTTTTGAGACGGAGTCTCCTTCTGTCACCCAGGCTGGAGTGCAGTGGCACGATCTCAGCTCACTGCAACCTCTGCCTCCAGGGTTCAAGCGATTCTCCTGCCTCAGCTGCCTGGGTAGCTGGGATTACAGGCATGCACCACCACACCTGGCTAATTTCTTTTTTCTTTTTTTTGTATTTTTAATAGAGATGGGGTTTTACCATGTTGACCAGGCTGGTCTCAAACTCCTGACCTCAGGTGATCCTCCTGCCTCAGCCTTCCAAAGTGCTGGGATTACAGGTGTGAGCCACCACGCCCAGCCAGGTCTTCCATTTTACAAAAGCGAATAACCCAGGTGCAAGTCAGGGCTGGCCTGTCAGGCAAGTGGGCTCATTCTGCTCACCCTGCAAACCTCCCTAGTTCACAGACTCAACATGAAATATCTGCTCCTGTGGAAGCTGTTTTCTAAGAGCTTAAGGAAACATTTCCGTGTACAAAGTTCCTACATTAGATTGCATGATTGTGCTTTTCTCCCACTTACTTGACAGCTCTCTCATCCTCCTATGTGCTTAGAAGGTGAGCTGCCCTTTGCAACTCACACAGGTGTTAGCCTGTGCTTAGTCCACAGGCTCCACATAAGCCAGCTCTGTATTTCTTTTTTTTTTTTTTTTTTTCATTTTTAGACACAAGGTCTTGCTCTGTTGCCCTGGCTAGAGTGCAGTGGTGCGATCATAGTTCACTGCAGCCTTGAACTCTTGGGCTCACGTGATCATCCCACCTCAGTCTTCCAAGTAGCTAGGATTATAGGCACGGGTCACCATGCCTGGTTAATTTTCAGAAAATTTCTTGTAGAGATAGGGTCTCATTATGTTGTCCAGGCTGGAGTGCAGTGACAGGATCATAGTTCACTGCAGCCTTGAATTCCTGGGCTCAAGCAATCCTCCTACCTCAGCCTCCTGAATCCAGCTCTCTATTTCATATCTCTTTTGTGCTCTATCCAAAAAGTCACTCCAAAGCCCAGTAGCTGGAATTTTACTTCCTTGAAAATTTTTAGACCCCCATCTCAGAACTACCTAGAAACCACCTCTGGCTGTGCCTGGTGGCTCATGCCTGCAATCCCAACACTTTGGGAGGCCCAGGCAGGCAGATCACCTGAGGTAAGGAGTTTGAGACCAGCCTGGCCAACATGGTGAAATACCGTCGCTACTAAAAATTTAAAAAAAAAAAAAATTAGCCAGGCGTGGTGGCAGGGACCTGTAATCCCAGCTACTCTGGAAACTGAGGCAGGAGAATCACTTGAACCTGGGAAGCAGAGGTTGCAGTGAGCCGAGATTATGCCATTGCACTCCAGCCTGGGTGACAGAGCGAGACTCCGTCTCAAAAAAAAAAAAAAAAGAAGAAGAAGAAGGAGACAGAGAAAGAGAGAGGCAGAGAAGAGAAGAGAAGAGAAGAGAAGAGAAGAGAAGAGAAGAGAAGAGAAGAGAAGAGAAGAGAAGAGAAGAGAAGAGAAGAGAAGAGAACTACCTCCCAAACCTAGGATTAGCTGTCGTAACGGTTCTGAGTAAATGCTCTAAAATATACGTTTATTCGTATTGACTATCTGCCTTGTGCCTAGCCCTCTGCTAAGAAGGAAGGCAAACCTAGGTGCAATGATGATGGCAGATGATTCAAGTCAGCCCGCAAGGAAGGGCTAAGCTATAGGTTGTACGGGCTGCAGGATCCAGAAGAGAAAGACAAATAAATGAAGCCAAGTAACAGGGATGCGTAGAGAGAAGATTGGACTTGAGCCGAAACTAGAAGAATGGATAGGCTGTAGATATGCAAAATAGCATGAGGAAAGAGCATTCTAGATAAGGGAAGCCTCAAAGGTGGGAATGAGCCCAGTGAGCTCATGCTGCAGGAGACCCCAAAGAGAACGTTGCCCATCACAGGGAATAAGCTCTGGAAAAGGAACAACATGGTGGAGGACCGTGAAAGGATCTTGAAAACGTGCTTAGTGATTTAAAACTGACATACGGACTTTTCAAAGATTCCTCATCTCTCTACCCAAGTGGGCTAGCTCTGTTTACATTTTTAAATATGCTTTTTACTTAAATACTGCACGCCTCACTGAAGCTTTGGCAAACACGTCTTGAGTGTCAGCTGTGCCAGGGCCCTGAATGGGGCTAGAGAATTGTAGATGAAACTCCTGACCACACCCTCGAGGAGTTCTCATGTGTATGAAGAGGCTCACATCCACATAGTTATATGTAGTGGTTGTCTCTAGGTGGTAGAATTTGGGTGGCTTTTGTTTTCTTGTTTGTAATTTTCTAATTTTTTTCCAACTTTCTTCAAAGAGAAAAGATTATATTTTTATAAAATTAACAATAATGTCAGCTGGGCATGATGGCTCACACCTGTAATCCCAGCACTTTGGGAGGGCGAGGCAGGTGGATCACTTGAGGTCAGGAGTTCGAGACCAGCTTGGCCAACATGATGAAACCCTGTCTCTACTAAAAATACAAAAATTAGCCAGGTGTGCTGGCAGGTGCCTATAATCCCAGCTACTTGGGAGGCTGAGGCAGTAGAACCCTTTGAACCCAGGAGGCAGAGGTTTCAGTGAGCTGAGACCATGCCATTGCACTCCAGCCTGGGTGACAGAGCAAGACTCCATCTCAAAAAAAAATAATAAATAAAATAAAACAACAATAACAGTAATGTCTATGTGAAAATCTGATGTGACATATAGGGTGGAGTTTAAAAACGGGGTGCTTGGGGAAAGGGATGCTATTTCCCTTGTGTCAAGAAAAAATAATAAAAGCTAAAAAACAAAACCAAACCATTCTCCAGATTATTTTCAAATAAATTCATAGAGAGATACTATATAAGATAGTTCTGAAGTTACACAAAAGAAAACGACAAGGGAAGATGTTCTAAATACACTAAACATACTGTTGGAGACAGTGCCCCAGGGACCAGCCCTCTGACGTATATAACTCTCAAGGCCTTTAATAAAAGGTCCTCTGAGAAGGTGGCATTTATTTAAAGCCAGGGACTCAGTGCTAGTTCCCTTTCTTCTCTTAGTAGCTCTGTGAGTGCCTGTCAAGAACAGCTTGAACCAGGGTTCCCTCCATTCATGCAGTTTTCTACCACGGTCCATGAGCAGACAGCTCTTTAAATCACATCTGCCAAGGTCAGCCAGGCAACACCAGTCTCAAAGGCAGAAGCAATCTTCAGAGAATACCTAATGTTCCCTCAGGTCTGTTACCTGCTCCTTTCACCATTTCCTCTCACTTGCCCTTTCATATGTAACAGATGAGAGGGATCAGAGCTTCCGGTTCAAAGTTGAACTGCTTCAGCTCACTCTGGCTTCTCCCTCTGCTGACTGTGACCCGGAGCTACTTACTAACCTCTCTAAGTCTGCTAAGACACATTTTCACCTTTTGTAAAATGGGCATGTGGATAAAAGGATGGATGGATGGATGGACGGACGGATGAATAGATGGATGGATATAGAGATAGGTGGGTAGCATTTTGGGAGGCTGAGGCAGGTGGATCACCTGAGGTCAGGAGTTCAAGACCACCCTGGCCAACATGGTGAAACCCCATCTCTACTAAAACTACAAAAATTAGTTGGGTGTGGTGGTGGGTGCCTGTAATCCCAGCTACTCAGGAGGCTGAGGCATGAGAATTGCTTGAACCTAGGAGGCAGAGGTTGCAGTAAGCTGAGATCACACCACTGTACTCCAGCCTGGGTGACAGAGTGAAATTCCGTCTCAAAAATAAATAAATAAATAAATAAATAAATAAATAAGAGATAGGTAAGTAGATAGATTATAGATAGATAGATGATAGATAAAAATTGATCTTCCTAACTAGCTTCCTGCTTCCAGTGCTACCCTCAATCTCATTTTCAATTTAATCAGAATTATACTTTCCTATGCTTTTTTAAAAAATCAAATAATTCTACAAGTCCTCCCACAAAACAATAGCATTCCCCAGTCATTCCTTTACCATCCTATTTCCCCCTCTCTGAAAACAGCCACCTTCAATTTGTTTAATTAATCCATTGCATTTACCTCCATATCTCTGAATAAATTATTACTAGTCAGTTTTTGGCATTATCTATTGATTTGCTGCTGTGGAGAAGGAGGCTGTGGCTTTTGTTCTCTGACTATGCACCTCCTAGTTACCCTATCTTCACAATCCACTAATTTTGATTTAATAATCAGGATTTACATTATTATTACTCTGTAAACCAGTGGTTTTTCTCTCTGGCTCAGCAATGCCCGTAAGAGAAAATTTGAAGTGTGGGGCAGCATTTTGGTTTGTCAGAGTATTGGGTTAGGAGGAGAAACTGGATCCGTGGCGTCTAGTGGGTGAGCATCAGGGATGCTATAAACTCTGCAATATGCAGAACATTGCTGCACAAAATATTCCCCAAATATCAATAAGTCCTCCTGAGAAGCAGTGAACACTATTTACTGCTAATCCATGCAGTATACAATGGTTACCTTTCTTTCTTGGGCAATGTTTTCTTTCCCTGGAGTTAACAACTACCTTGATGTTTTCATTTTTATCCTCTGACAGCTTTCATAATCATCTCTTTGTTCCTCAGTATTCTGATATTTCACAATGTATGTTAGTATGTTTTCATCCACAGTGTTGGGCATTCAGAGAACCCTTTCAATCTGAAGATTTCTGTACTTTAGTTCTGGATTATTTTCCAAAACTGTTTCTTGATTTTTTTTTTCCATCTCTTTTCCATGACTCTTTGATTAATTCATGTTATGTAAGTTTTGGAATTCTTGGTGCTCACATTTTCATAATTTTTTTCTTTAACTTTTTTTTTTTTTTTTTTTTTTTTTGACAGAGTTCGCTCTGTCACCCAGGCTGGAGTGCAGTGGTGCAATCTCGGCTCACTGTAACCTCCACCTCCCAGGTTCAAGCAATTCTCATGCCTCAGCCTCCCAAGTAGCTAGGACTACAGGTGCACACCACCACACATGGCTAATTTTTATATTTTTGGTAGAGATGAGGTTTCGCTGTAATGGTCAGGCTGGTCTCAAACTCCTGGCCTCAAGTGATCTGCCTGCCTCAGCCTCCCAAAGTGCTGGGATTATAGGTGTGAGCTACTGCACACAGCCTAATCTTTTTGTTTGCTACATTTCCAGGAAGATTTCCTCAGTTTTTCCTTTGAATCATTCTACTGAGTTGATTTTTGTTTTGTTGTGATGTTTTTAATCACAGCTATGGCGGTGGGTATAGGTCCCAGGATCTTTTTGTTTTCTAAATGTTTCTAATTTCTAGCATTCTATCCCTGATCCATAGATGCATTATCTTCTTTTATCTTTTCAGGGAAATTAGTATAAATAACTTTTTGTCTGATTTTGCATTTTCTTTTTCTTATAGGGAAATCTCCTCCATGATACTTTGTTCTGTTTGTGCATTTGTTTGGCTTTAATAATTTATATTATAATATAAAAAATGGAGCCCAAATGTCTGGTGATCCTTGGCAGTCTGTGAATAGTTAAGTGAGGTGCTAAAAAGCTGGCTAACTGTGCACATAACTATAGACCTCCCCACAAGGTGATCTATTCAGACTATTTCTTTGGGAATCCTCATGTCAGTATCTGAACTTCTTAGACTAGTACAGTTTCCCCAGAAAAAGTTTTTCTAATATCCTGCCTGAGGGTTATAAGTTTTGCTGTCAACTTTCTAAGAACTCATATGCTATGTAAACTTTCATTTAATTTGCCTGTTTTTATTCCGGTACCTCTTCTCCCACTGTGCCTGGGTAACTCCAGAGACCCTCAGTTTTTACCCCTTCAAAGAATGAATCTTCAGTCTTCTGAAGAGGGCAGGAAGGACAGTCACCAGCTGCATGGAATGACAGAATCAATTTGCAAGTCATTTGCTTCTTAAACTGACCATCAACCAATGCTTCAACATTCACCTTGACCTCATTTCCAGAGGCACCTGATCTTGGTGATCCCTGAGCCTTTGCAAGAGCTTTGGAGGGGAGGGTATCTACAGAACAAATCAGAATCTCTCCTTCTCCCATTGTCACCTTATACCTGACAAGTCAGGTTCTTTGTTGGAGCTGACAAATCAGACACCACTCATCCATCTGTTTTTCAGCTTCTAAATTAGTGTTGCCATCATGTCCTCTTTAATTCTCATTGTACTTACGAGTTTTACCATTTTATTTAAATTTGTTAATGGTCATTTTAGTAGGGTGTTGGGGAGAAGCGAGAGTAATGGAAAAATGGACGCACTGTCATCTTGCAAGTCCTATGATTCGGTCCTTACACAGCAGCCAGACTGATATTTTTAAAATTCATATTAGATCCTATTACTACCTGGAACCCAAATTGTCAATGGCCTTTCATTATCATTACAATGTATTTCAAACTCTCTCTGGCTTACAGTTTACAAAACTCTACATTACCTGGGCTCTGACAAATCTTTGGCCTCATTTTCTACCCCCTTGCTTCTTTTTCACTAGATCCTAGTCGCTTTGGCCTTTGTTACTCACGCCACGCCTATTCCCACCTCAGAGCCTTTGCACTTACTGTTCTCCCTGTTGGGAAGCTTTTACCCCCAGGTCTTCCAGCAGGCTAATTTTTTTTTTTTTTTTTTTTTGAGATGAAGTCTCACTCTGTTGCCCAGGCTGGAGTGCACTGGCATGATCTTGGCTCACTGCAACCTCCACCTCCTGGGTTCAAGTGGTTCTACTGCCTCAGCCTCCCGAGTAGCGGGGACTATAGGCATGTGTCACCACGCCCAGCTAGTTTTTTGTATTTTTAGTAGAGATGGGGTTTCACCATGTTAGCCAGTATGGTCTCGATCTCCTGACCTTGTAATCCGCCCGCCTCGGCCTCCCAAAGTGCTGGGATTACAGGTATGAGCCACCACACCTAGCCCTAGCAGGCTAATTTTTTGTCATCAAATCTCAGTGTAAATGTCACCTCCTCAAAAAGACTTTCCACGATCACTCAATCTAAAAGAACCAGCCAGTCACTTACCACCATATTATCTTGTTTCATTCTCTGCACAGGCTTGTGCATGATTTGATATCATTCTTTTTCATTTGTTTGTTTGCTGTGTTTATTATAAGAATGTAAGGTTGGTGAGAGCAGGGACATTACTTTCTTATTCACTTTATCTTAGTGCATAGAATAATTCTTGTATTAGTCAAGGTTGTCAGAGAAACAGAACCAATAAGCTACATGTGTGTGTGTACAGAAAGAGAGATTAGTTATAAGAAATTGGCTCACGTGATTATGAAGGCTGAGAAGTCCAGACCCAGGAGAGCTGATGGCGACAGTTCCAGTCAGAACCTGAGTCAGATGGCAGGAGAAGACTGACATCCCAGCTGGAAGACAATCAGACACAGAGAAAGGATTCTTCTTAGTTGGGCTTTTGTTCCATGTAGGCTTTCAACGGCTTAGAAAAGGTCCATCCACATCAGGGGGAATAATTTACTTTCCTCAGTCTATCTATTCAAATGGTAATCCCACTTACTGGGTACAATGTTTATTATTTGAGTGATGGATACCCTAAAAACCCTGATTTCACCACTCTGCAATCTATGCATACAACAAAATTATACTTGTACATCATACATTTATAGAAATGTAAAAATAAAAATTAAATTAAAATGTTAAAAATGTTAATTTCACCCAGAAACTCCCTCAGAAAAACATCAATATTTGGTTAGAATATTGTCTAATCGGCCAGGTGCGGTGGCTTATGCCTGTAATCCCAGGACTTTGGGAGGCCAAGGCAGGTGGATCACAAGGTCAGGAGATCGAGACCATCCTGGCTAACACAGTGAAACCCTGTCTCTACCAAAAATACAAAAAATTAGCCAAGTGTGGTGGCACATGCCTGTAGTCCCAGCTGCTCTGGAGGCTGAGGCAGGAGAATCACTTGAACACAGAAGGTGGAGCTTGCAGTGAGCCGAGATTGCACTACTGCACTCCAGCTTGGGCAACAGAGCAAGACTCTGTCTCAAAAAAATACATATATATATATATATACACACACACACACACACACACACACACACACACACACATATATATTAGACTATTGTCTAACCAAATATCTGAATATTGTCTAACCAAATATCTGAGTACCCTGTGGTCCAATCAAGTTGACACATAAAATTAACAATTATACTGCCTGACATTGTTCAATAAGTGTTTGTTGAAAGAGCAAACAAATAAGTAGGGAGAGAGGGCAAGATGGCCAACTAGACACAGCCAGGTGGAAGAGCTGCCACCAAGGGACTGGGTTGACTGGCACACTCCTAAAAGACCTTCAGAGGGAAGGCACTGAGAATGAACTGGGGGCACGGGGGAGGACACAGAAGCTGGGCTGAAGCAGGAGGAAACTGGGAACACTGCATGGGGCTACCATGCACTGGGACTCACTCCTGGCCCCAACAACTCTGGGGGAATGAGTGAGTTGAACTGGCAAGGAGCAGCCCCCTCTCACCACGGGCCTCTGGAATCCCAGCAGAAGATCCCTGGACCACCACGGACACTCGAGTTGGCAGGGAGAGCTGCTTAGAGAAGTGGTAGGAGCAGCACAGTAGCTGAAATCGAGCCCAGAGGGTTTGCTGTGGGAGTATGTGTAGCACAACACAGCCAGGGACACCCATCTCCCTTGGCTCAATTTGCACTCATAGGAGACTTTAACCCTAGGGGAACTGTCAGACCTAAACTCTGCATGGTGGTCTTGCATATCAAATGGGGCCAGTCTGATCTGAACCTGGCCTCCCCCAGGGTCCCGGCCTGGCCATGCCTGCTTGCAGGGCAGCCTCAGGTTCCCTGGGAACTCACATCATAACTTCTGTGCGGGCAGATCCTGCCTGTCCGGTGGACAGCTCCACCAGGGTGGCCCCTATGGCTACTCACCAGCCCACTTGCTCCCTCCCCACACTGCAGCCTTCCCCTGGATCCATGGCAAACCCCCACATCACTTTGCCAGCACATGCGTTCACAGGAAAGTTTTGCCTTCCTTGCCCCACCAGTGCACCTGGGTGCATGCAACCTGCCCTGCCACTGCTGCAGCAGGAGTACACTCCACCCTCACCTCCCCTAACCTGACTGCCATTGCAATTGGAGCCTTGGTGGGCACAGAGTCAGACAGCCCCACCCCCACCAGCACCCTGCCCTTCTGCAAACGCCGCCGCAGGAGCGAAACTAGACGCAGAGAACAGTGCACCCTCCCCAACCCTGAGTGACCACCCCTGCCTATGGCACACAGAGAAAACACACAGACCTGTGCCTGCCAGCACCCTGCCCCCATGCTCACACCACCACCAGCACGACCATGTGCACAGCTGCCATCAGACCCTCCCAACCCCCACAGCCACGCTGCCTCTGCCATAGTGAATGCACCCATGGAGGCAGGCACCCTGGCAGCCACTAGCACCCCGCCAGAGCCATCAAGCATGCACCCCACCATACTGTCACTGCAGGCACATGCAACAAGGATGGATCCCATTGCTACCACATTGCAAAATGCTTTGGCTGACACCATCCATCACAGTGTAGTGCCCAGCAGTCTAGAAGTGCCTCAGCACCCCCAGTCCAGTGAATTCCTAACCTCAAGGAGCCAGAGAACAAAGTTGGGGCCTGCTAAAAGTCCCTCAGAGTTAGAGCACACAGTCCAGGAGTTGGGAGCTGAGCACTGGCCTTCTAAAATCTTCCAGAAATGAAGCCAGTCAGCTAAATCCACCTTATACCACAATCAAACCCTCAAGGTCCTCAAATAGGATAAAAGGGGGAAAATCCCACCCGAAGATCAGCAACTTCAAAGACTGAAGAAACATCAGCCCACAAAGATGACAAAGAACCAGTGCAGAAACCCTGACAACTAAAAAGCCAGAGTGCCGTCTTTCCTCCAAATGACCACACCACGGCTCTGGCAAGCGTCCTGAACCAGGCTGAGATGGCTGAAATGACAGAAATGTTAACAGAATTGAGCATATAGATCGGAACAGAGATCATTGAGCTTCAGGAAAATGTTGAAACCCCATCCAAGGAAGCTAAGAATCACAATAAAATGATACAAGAGCTGACAGACAGAATTAGCCCATAAAGAAAAGAATGTAACTGACCTGATAGAGCTGAAAAACACACTACAAGAATTTCATAATGCAAACAAAGTATTAATAGCAGAACAGACCAACCTGAGGAAAGAATCTCAGAGCTTGGAAACTGGCTTTCTGATAACACAGTCAGGAAAGAATAGAGAAAAAAGAATAAAAAGGAATGAACAAAAGCTCCAAGAAATATGGGATTATGTAAAGAGACCAAATATATGACTCATAGGAGTCCCTGAAAGAGATGGGGAGAGTGTAAGTAGCTTGGGAAACGTATTTTAGGATATCATCCATAAGAACTTCCCCAAACTAGGTAGAGAGGCCAACATCCAAATTCAGGAAATGCAGAGAACCCCAGTAAGATATTTCACAAGAAGATTATCCCCAAGATACATAATCATTAGATTCTCCAAGGTCAAAAAGAAAGAAAAAATGTTAAAGACAGAGAAAGACAGAAAGGTCAGATCACCTACAAAGAGAAGCCCATCAGACTAACAGCAGACCTCTCAGCAGAAACTCTATAAGCCAGAAAAGATTGAGGGCCAATATTCAATATTCTTAAAGAAAAGAAATGCTAACTTGGAATTTTATATTTGGTCAAACTAAGCTTCATAAGTGGAGAAATAGTGATCCTTTTCAGTCAAACAAATGCCTAGGGAATTCGTTACCAGAATACCTGCCTTATAAGAGCTCTTGAAGGAAGCTCTAACTATGGAAAGACCATTACCAGCAACTATAAAAACACACTTAAATACATGACTAGTGACACTATGAAGCAACCACATATATGAGTCTGCGTAAAAACCAGCTTACATCATAATGACAGAATCAAATCCACACATATCAATACTAACCTTGAATGTAAATGGGTAAATGTCCCAATTAAAAGGCACAGAGTGGCAAGCTGGATAAGGAACCAAGACCCATTGGTATGTGGTCTTCAAGAGACCCATCCCACATGCAGTGACACACATAGGCTCAAAGTAATGGGATGGAGAAAAATCTACCAAGCAAATGGAAAACAGAAAAAAGCAGAGGTTGCCATCGTAGTTTCCAACAAAGCAGACTTTAAACTAACAGAGATCAGAAAAGACAAAGAAGGGCAATACATAATGGTAAAGGGTTCAATTCAATAAGAAGACCTAACTATCCTAAATATAGATGCACCCAACACAGGAGCACCCAGATTCATAAAGCAAGTTCCTAGAGACCTTCAAGGAGACTTAGATTCCTACACAATTATAATGGAGGCTTTAACACCCCACTGACAGTATTAAACAGGTTATCAAAGCAGAAAATTAACAAATATATTCAGGACCTCAACTCAGCACTGGATCAAATGGACATAATAGACATCTCATCTACAGAATTTTCCACCCAAAAGCAACAGAATATATATTCTTCTCCGTGACACACATGACACGTACTCTGAAACTGACCACATATTCAGACACAGAGCACTCCTCAGCACATGCCAAAGACCTGAAATTATAACAACCACTCTCTTAGACCACAGCGCTATCAAATTAGAAATCAAGACTAAGAAATTTGCTTAAAACCATACGATTACATGGAAATTGAATAACTTGCTTCTGAATGACTTTTGAATAAATAATAAAATTAAGGCAGAAATCAGTAAGTTCTTTGAAACTAATGAGAACAAAGATGTAACATACCAGAATCTCTGGGACACAGGTAAGGCAGTGTTAAAAGGGAAGTTTGTAGCACTAAATGCCCACACTTTTTTTTCTAAAAAGTTAGAAAGCTCTCAATTTAACAACCTAACAGTACAACTAAAAGAACTAGAGAACCAAAAGCAAACCAACCCCAAAGCCAACAGAAGACAAGAAATCATCAAAATCAGAGCTGAACTGAAGGAGACAGAGGCACAAGAAAAATGTTCAAAACATCAATGAATCCAGGAGTTGGCATTCTGAAAAAAATAAAAGAGACTACTAGCTAGACTAATAAACAAGAAAAGAGGGAAGATCCAAATAAACACAATTAGAAATGACAAAAGGGATATTATCACTAACTCCACAGAAATACAAATAATCATCAGAGAATATTATGAACACCTCTATGTACATAAACTAGAAAATCTAGAAGAAGTGGATAAATTTGTGAACACATACACACACCTTCCCTAGATTGAGCCAGGAAGAAACTGAATCCCTGAACAGAGTAATAACGCATTTTGAAATAGAATCAGTAATAAACAGCCTACTACTCAAAAAAGCCCAGAACCAGACAAATTCACAGCTAAATTCTACCAGATGCACAAAGAAGAGTTGGTACTGTTTTTTGTTTTGTTTTGTTTTGTTTTGTTGTTTTTTGTTTTGGTTTTTGGTTTTTTGTTTTGTTTTGTTTTGTTTGTTTGTTTTGAGACGGAGTCTCAATCTGTCACCCAGGCTGGAGTATAGTGGCATGATCTTAGCTCACTGCAACCTCCACCTCCCAGGTTCAAGCAATTCTCCTGCTTCAGCATCCCGAGTAGCTGGGACTACAGGCATGCACCATCACACTCAGCTAATTTTTGTATTTTTAGTAGAGACAGGGTTTCTCCATGTTGGCCAGGCTGGCCAGGCCAGGAGTTAAAGAACTCCTCACCTCAGGTGATTCACCCACCTCGACCTCCAAAAGTGCTGGGATTACGGGCGTAAGACACCGTTCCCAGCTGAGCTGGTACCACTTCTACTGAAACTATTCTTAAAAAGTTGAGGAGAAAGGATTCCTCCTTAACTCATGCTATGAGGCCAGCATCATCCTTATACCAAAACCTGACAGAGACACAACAAAAAAAGAAAATTTCAGGTCAATATCCATGATGAACACTGATGCAAAAATCCTCAACAAAATACTGGTTAATCAAATCCAGCAGTACATCAAGAAGCTTATCCATCATGATCAAGTAGGCTTTATCCCAAGGATGCAAGGTTGGTTCAACATATGCAAATCAATAAATGTGATTCATCACATATACAGAACCAAAGACAAAAACTACATGATTATTTCAATAGATGCAGAAAAGGCGTTTCAATAAAATTCAACACTCCTTTCTATTAAAATCTGTCAATAAACTAGGTATTGAAGTAACATACCTCAAAATAATACGAGCCATCTATGACAAACCCACAGCCAACATCATACTAAATGGGCAAAAGCTGGGATCATTCTCCTTGAAAACCAGCACAAAACAAGGATGCACTCTCTCACCACTTCTATTCAACATGATTTTTGGAAGTCCCGGTCAGAGCAATCAGGCAAGAAAAAGAAATAAAGGGCATCCAAATAGGAAGAGAGAAGTCAAAATATCCCTGTTTGCAGGCAACATGATCCTATATCTAGAAAACCCCATCATCTCGGCCTAAAAGCTCCTTAAGCTGATAAACAATTTCAGCAAATTCTCAAGAGACAAAATCAATGTACAAAACTCACTAGCATTCCTATACACCAACAACAGTTAAGCCAAGAGCCAAATCAGGAATACAATTCCATTCATAATTGCCAGCAAAGAATAAAATACCTAGGAATACAGCTAACCAGGAAGGTGAAAGACAAGGAGTGATAAGGAGAACTACAAAACACTCCTCAAGGAAATAAGAGATGACACAAACAAATGAAAAAACATTCCATGCTCATGGATAGGAAGAATCAATATCATTAAAATGGCCATACTGCCCAAAGAAATTTATAGGTTCAATGTTATTTCTATCAAACTACCAATGACATTCTTCACAGAACTAGAAAAAACTATTTTAAAATTCACATGGAACCAAAAAAAAAAAGAGCTCGAATAACCAAGGCAATCCTTAGCAAGAAGAACAAAGCTGGAGGCATCATGCTACCTGACTTCAAACTATACTACAGGGGTATAGTATTCAAAACAACATGGTACTGGTACAAAAACAGATACATAGACCAATGGAACAGAATAGCGAGTCAAGATATAAGGCTGCAGGCTGGGTGCGGTGGCTCACACCTGTAATCCCAGCACTTTGGGAGGCTGAGGTGGGTGGATCACCTGAGGTCGGGAGTTCAAATCCAGCCTGACCAACATAGAGAAACCCCATCTCCACTAAAAACACAAAATTAGCTGGGTGTTGTAGTGCATACCTGTAATCCCAGCTACTCAGGAGGCTGAGGCAGGAGAATTGCTTGAAGCCAGGAGACAGAGGTTGCGGTGAGTGGAGATTGCACCATTACACTCCAGCCTGGGCAACAAGAGTGAAACTCCGTCTCAAGAAGAAGGAAAAGACAAGACAAAACAAGACAAGAGAAGAGAAGGAAAGAAAGAAAAAGAGAAAGAAAAGAAAAGAAAAAAGAGAAAGAAAGGAAGGAAGGAAGAAAGAAAAGAAAAGAAGAAAAGGAAAAGAAAAGAAAGAGGGAGAGAGGAAGGGAGGCAGGGAGGGAGGGCAGGCAGGCAGGCAGGCAGCACATCTTTATCTGATCTTTGACAAAGTTGACAACAACAAGCAATGGGGAAAGGATTTCCTATTCAGTAAATGGTGCTGGGATAATTGGCTAGCCATATGGAGAAGATTAAAACTTGACCCCTTTCTTATACCATATACAAAAATCACCTCAAGATGGATCAAAGACTTAAATGTAAAATCCAAGACTACAAAAACCCTGGAAGACAACCTAGGCGATACCATCCTGGCCATAGAAATGGGTGAAGATTTCATGACCAAGATGCTAAAAGCAACAGCAACAAAAGCAAAAATTGACAAATGGGATCTAATTAAACTAAAGAGCTTCTGCACAGCAAAAGAAACTATCAATAGGGTAAACAAACAACCTACAGAATGGGAGAAAATTTTTGCAAGCACATATCTGACAAAGGTCTAATATCCAGCATCCATAAGGCTCTTAAATTAACAAGAGAAAAACAACCCCATTAAAAAGTGGGCAAAGGACATGAACAGACACTTCTCAAAAAAGATACACATGTGGCTAAGAAATATATGAATAAAAGCTCAACATCACTGATTATTAAAGAAATGCAAATCAAAACCACAGTGAGATACCATCTCACGCCAGTCAGAATGTCTATTATTAAAAAGTCAAAAAAAACCAAACAAACAGATGCTGGCAAGGTTGCAGAGAAAAAGGAATGCTTATGAACTATTGGTGGGAGTGTAAATTAGTTTAACCACTGTGGAAAACAGTGTGGCACTTCCACAAAGACCTAAAAACAGATTCCCCATTTGACCCAGCCATCTCATTACTGGGTATATATCCAAAGGAATATAAGTCATTCCATTATAAAGACACATGTACACATATGTTCATTGCAGCATTAATCACAATAGCAAAGACATGAAATTCACCTAAATGTCGATGGTAGACTGCATAAAGAAAATGGGGTACATATATGCCATGGAATACTATGCAGCCATAAAAAATGAGATCATGTCCTTTGCAAGAATATAAATGGAGCTGGAGGCCATTATCCTTAGCAAACTAATGGAGGAACAGAAAACCAAATGCCACATATTCTCACTTGTAAGTGGGAGCTAAATGATGAAAATACATGGACACATAGGGGAGAACAACATACACTGGGGCCTACTGGAGGGTGGAGGGTGGGAGGAGGTAGAGGATCAGGAAAAATAACTAATAGGTACTAGGATTAATACCTGGGTGATGAAATTATCTGTACAACAAACCCCCATGACACGAGTTTACCCATGTAACAAACCTACACAAGTACCAGTGAACTTAAAATAATATTTTTTAAAAAAAGAAAGGAAGAACAAATCAATAAATTCCCTGATTTTAACAGTGGTAGACCCTCTTCAGGTATACTTGAAAGTGAATGGAGTCTGTTTCCTTGTGCCTCCACACACCCTACCCACACACACGATGCTTCCACCGAGTATCCCCAGCTGCTTGCAAACTTAGCTCTAAACCTCTGCTTGGCATCAGGGCTAAGACCAGTCTTCTCCCAGCTTCACAACCCCTGCCTTGGCACTGTCATCATGCCACGCTCTTCCGAACATGCTCCAGAACCTGGCTTAGTTAGAGTCTGCTCCTTTTGGCTCAGTAATCCCCTGCCCACCCTAGGTAGGGCCCACAGCAATGGAGAGGAGCATGTGGAGGAAGGGCTTGGTACCTCTGAGTTTCAACAGGGGCCTTCTGCAGGGATGGAAGGAAATCTGACAATAGAGGTTTAGAATGACTGAAAATGCCACCTCTGTGCTGTTGTGGGACTTTCAACAGCCCATCCCCACAGCCCTTCCTTGAACCACCACCATAAGCATCTCCCTCCATGATCCATGGGTAAGGGCACATCTAGGACAGCCTCTAATTGACAGGGCAACTCTCTCCTACGATGCTTTCCAACTGATGTGTTACCTATCAGTTCCTTTCTTCAAGCATCTATGTATACAATTCCAACTCCTCAGGCCGTGCCAGCACTGATCAAAGCACTACCATCTAGTTATAGTAGTGACACTGTAGAAGAAATCAAACAGCATCTCCAGCTGCAAGATTGTAACTCTTCATAACTCTTCGGTTCAGCAGGATACAACCTATCACTGATGCAGCGGTTGGTACTTATGTGCTGAGTATTTAATTTATTAACCCACTGTGGCTGAGTGGGGAGAATGGAAGGTTCTGGAGTATGGAGAGAACATCTTGCATGTGGTTAGTGTATCTAAGAAACATGTATTGAAATAATTGGTGACTCAATAATCTTTTCATGCTTTAAATCTGAGTCCAAGGTACCCTCTGTAAGGAAGCTAAAATTCTAGCATTATGTTTCCTGATGTGGAAATACTCCTTCCTGAAGACCCTGGAATTCACACGTGATGGTTTTCTACAGAGGACACCTGTCCTTAAACCTCCTAGGAATAAAGGTCTTTGAGAACCTCCTCCTTTGTGCCTTCTACCTTTAGTAGTGCTTTACCCACACCCCCAGCACAGCATTTGCTCCAGTGCTTTCTGGTGAGGTGTCTATTTCTTTGCCTTCCCTGCTAGATGACTAGCTCCTAAGAACACAGGCTATGCCTTATTAACTGTAATCTCCCAAATAAATGCTCAAGAACTCATAACCAATGGCTACAGTGAATCCAGGCAATAACCATAATAAAACCGAGAAGAATCAGATTTCTTGGCCATCCAGAAAGTAGTAGAGAGTCCACTATGTTGTTCATTCTTAGCAATAAGTAGCTATTAAGAAACCTTAGTAGTCATGTGCTAGGCAATGAATGGAAAATTAAAATAGCAATTGTCAGACACAGTGTGTTTTATGAAAAGTTGCTTCAGAACGCATTCAGGCAATTATGGGGATGGAAACACACTGGGGCAGTCACAATTTCAGTGAAGTTTTCTCCTCTGTTCCAGCCTTCCCAGTAGCAATCCTAAGCCACACATTTGAAAGGCTTACAACCATTCCTTTTCTTTTTTTTTTTTTTTTTTTTTTTTTGAGATGGAGTCTCTCTCTGTCTGCCAGGCTGGAGTACAGTGGCAGGATCTCAGCTCCCTGCAACCGCCACCTCCAGGGTTCAAGAAATTCTCCTGCCTCAGTCTCCCAAGTAGCCGGGATTACAGGCATTCACCACCATGCCCGGCTAATTTTTGTATTTTTAGTAGAGACAGGGTTTTGCCATGTTCGCCAGGCTGGTCTCAAACTCCTGACCTCAGGTGATCCACCTGCCTCGGCCTCCCAAAGTGCTGGGATTACAGGCTGAGCCACCGCACCCAGACAAAACCATTTCATTATCTCTTCTCACCCTTCCCCTAACCCCCCATAACACAAAACTAATTAGAAGGTATCATCCTCACCTTAGCAACATCAGATATTGTGCAATGGTTGCAGTGTACTTTCCAGTGACTGCACTTATATCCCACTGGGTGCAGAATGAATTCATTTTCAGCCTCTCCCAGATAACTCCTGATTCGGGGCACTCTTTATTCAGCTGCCAGAAGTAATAGTGCTTTTTATTTTAGGAATTTAAGAAGTTTCTTCTTTTAACATCCTCACATTTCACAAATAAATTGCTGAAGGCCATTTAAAAAGAATGTCCTATTTTCTCAGCTATTTATTTCCTGCAGCACCTACTTTTTCAGACCTGAAGACTTAACGGCATTCATTCATTCGATATACATCCAATCAAGCTCAAAATCCATGGCAGTCTTAGAAAGGTGCAATTTACCAGCCCCTATCTTGGACCTGGAGTTTACAAATATATAGAATCTTATCTTGTTAAGACAGCTGAGGAGTTTCAAAGGAAAGGTGGAACTTGATATCTAGTCTGCATTTGTGAATCCTACCTGTAAGGACAGTCTCTCTCCTGGGTTGCCGATAAGGCTTTGCCTTGTATTTTGATAAGAAAACGAGAGTACCGGACTTGAACATAAGGGTGATGGTGAAGACTCCTCCTCAGAAAGCCATCTTCAGCCAAGCATGCCTTCCTAAAGTTAGCCAAGGCCAAGCAAGGTGCATTTCAATTTACAAAGAACGGAAGTGGAAACAGTGTAAAAGAGGGTGCCCGGGAAGAACCGCCAGCCAGGTGCACATGGTGGCCCACAAGCAGATGAGAAGTCAGACTCTTCCACCTTGCTACTTGTTACTGCTCTTCAGTATCCATACATAGAAAGCGTAGAAGTCACAGATTCTTTTTAAAAACTCTGCTATTTATTTCATGTCAGACTCCCCAGAACATTTCAGTTGAGTATGACAGCAAAACTTGCTGCTCTTTGCCTCTCCTTTAACCTTTACTCACCGGTGCTAATAAATTCAAAAATAGCCAAAAGGTGAGCTGGAAAAAGAAAACTGAGGACAAAAAAGAGAGTTCAAATCAGAATAGCTGGTTCCTCGGCCCTTGTAAAACTTATTCTCTCAATGAGTGCAGATGCCAAATGACTCTAGACTCATTAACTGAGTGCACGTTGCTGACATCTTCCCTTAGAAAACTCCACTAACATTTCAAACAGTGATGCCCATGAATCTGCACAGGATACTTCTTGTCTTTTCTCAAAGAAAGACACCACTCACGCCTGTAATCCCAGCACTTTGGGAGGCCAAAGCTGGTGCATCATGAGGTCAGGAGATCGAGACCATCCTGGCTAACACGGTGTACCCCATCTCTACTAAAAATACAAAAAAATTAGCTGAGCTTAGTGTCGGGCGCCTGTAGTCCCTGAGGCAGGAGAATGGCATGAACCTGGGAGGCAGAACTTGCAGTGAGCCAAGATCGTGCCACTGCACTCCAGCCTGGGTGACAGAATAAGACTGTCTCCAAAAAAAAAAAAATCATTTTTAATCAAGCAAATCTTCTAAAGTCAACCTGAGCCATCCCAGTGTGGATTTCATCATTGACCAAATTTTTCTAACCAACGTAGAGGAGAATAAGCAGGGGAACCGAGGAGAATAAGCAGGGGAACCAAGGAGAACAATCTCTGCCTCCTGTATTTTCATGAAATTAGAGCATCAGTCTCTTTACGTGCTGTTCAGAGATACCCAAAATGACCAGAAGTAGTTTGTTTGCAGAGAAAGATATACTTATCGTGGCCGGGGGGAGGTAAGGGAGAGCTCTCCTTGCAGAACATGCAATTTAAAGGCTAGTTTGCTGCTTGATACACAGAGGACAATCACTCAATAAATGCTATTGACTGACAAATAACCTGAAAAGCAGTCTGAATGCTCCTGGAATTAATGATCTCTTATCTCCCTTCAGCCTGTTTTTATGTTGGCATTTGAAGCATCATCCTCAGGCCTCTGTTTTAAACAAGTCACTTTGGATTCTTCTAGAGCTTTAAGATGCCTTTTAATTTCATGGACCTTAAAGATTTAGGGTCAGACCACCAAAGATGATGAATGTGAATGGAGGAGCCATGGCTTCTATGATTTTTAAATAATCTTTCTTCAAATTGGGCTGACAGTCACTGAGTACACAGAGAACTAAGTCATCTTTCTCCTAGCTACAACGGATGTTCTGGCTGCCCTGGTAAATAGAAGATTCCAGAAAGCATAGACTGATGCCCATTTCCTCTTCTCATAGGTGCCTCTACCTGCAGTTTTGACCTGTCACCTCTTAATTTGTGGATGTATTGCGTGATGTCACCAGAAAAGCAACATTACAGCAACTTCCCCTCTTTTACATGTTAAGGTAAATTCTGTCTTTGTGAACTTTCTTGGATGTATGAAAATGTGGTAATAAGTGACAGGAGGGATGTTAAAAGGCATCAAAGCGAGCTGAGTTTATTTACATGGGAAACAGCAGATAATTTTGGGTCAATGAGTATAGACTAGAGACAGAAGGTAAGATGGCAAAAAAAAAAAAAAAAAAAAAAAAAAAAAAAAAGAAAGGAAAAGAAAAAGGAGAGCCACCAGAACAGAGTTGGAAAGAGTTTCGAAAGGGGAAACAGCCCGGGCGCAGTGGCTCATACCTGTAATCCCAGCACTTTGGGAGGCCAAGGTGGGCAGATCACAAGGTCAGGAGTTTGAGACCAGCCTGGCCAACATAGTGAAACCCCGTCTCTACTAAAGATACAAAAAATCAGCCAAGCGTGGTGGTGCACGCCTGTAATCCCAGCTACCCTGGAGGCTGAGGCAGGAGAATCGCTTGAACCTGGGAGGCGGAGGTTGCAGTGAGCTGAGATCGGGCCATTGCACTCCAGCCTGGGTGACAGGGTGAGACTCTGTCTCAAAAAATAAAAGGTTGGCGGGTGGGGGGGGTGTGGCACTGAGTTCAAATAAGGGAGGAAGAAACTACAAGAGTAACTGTCATGTTCGTGAGTTACTCACAAAGACAGGCAAGTGGGAAAAGATTTTAATAAGCTTGCTCCGTATTGAGAATGATCTAGGGAATTATTCATAGTATTAAAATTGCTTTTCAAAACTCGCTGCTGAATGTCAGGTTGCTGCTCTTGTGAATGCCACACTGTGCTAAGCCTGGGCCACCAGGGAGCTCAGCTTTATAGGAATTAGACAGGTTGTCACAGTTTTGCCCAATTCTATACTCTACAGGTGGAAATGTATGTAAATGCATCATGTTGTTTTACTTGTCTCCACATTGCTTGCTAAGAAGTTCCTCCTTAAAACATAGCGCCACAGAATCTGAGAGCTGGGCAGGACTTCAGAGTGAATAAAAGCAGGCTGAATGCTCAACCCTAATGAACTTAATTTAAAAAAAAGAAAAAGTAAAATCTTTTGTGATTTCTAAAGGTTTTGTTAATTTTAGAACTTGGGATGTACTTGATACAGTTCTTTTTATAATAAACTATTTAAATTCTCACACTCTCAAGTTATTGATTGATATCCTTTTTTGGTAACAGCTTTACTGAGATATAATTCACATACTATACAATTTACCCATTTAAAGTATACAATTAAGTGATTTTTAGTATATTCACAGAGTTGTGCAAGCATTACCACAATTTTAGAATATTTTCATCACTCCAAAAGAAACCTCATACTGTTTCACTATCACCTCTGAACCCTGCTATCAGCCTTTTCCATAGCCAACCACTAATCTGTCTTCTGTCTCCATAGAAAACCTGTTCTAGACATTCACACAAATACAATGATAATTTGTGGTCTTTCATGACTGACTTCTTTCACTGAGCATCGTGTTTTCAAGATGTATTCATGTCGTAGTACGTATCAGTGATTTTTATGGACCCTTTTTAGCCACATGGTATTCCATTGTACAGATCTACCACATTTGCTTTATTCTTTCATCAGCTGATGGTCACTTGGGTTGTTTCCAAATTTGGCTGTTTCAGCTATTATAGGTCATGCTGCTATGAACATTCAGGTATAAATTTTCATGTGGACATATGTTTTTATTCCTCCTGGATATATACCTGGAATTGCAGAGTCATTGAGTGACTCTCTGTTTAACATTTTGAGGAGCTGTCACATTGTTTTCCAAAGTGGCTGCACCATTTCCCATTTCCACCAGCAACATATGAGGGTTCCAATTTCCCCATATCCTCACCAACACTTGTTTGTATCTGACTTTTTTGTTACAGCCACTCTAGTGTGTATGAAGTGATTCATTGTGGTTTTGATTTGTATTTCCATGATGACTAATGGTGTCAAGCATCTTTTTATGTGCTACTAGCCATTTGTTTAAATAACAGAGAAATCTCTGTTCATGTCTCTGTCCATTATTTGAGTTGGTTCTCTTTTTATTCTTGAGTGGTATGAGATTTTTACATGTGCTAGATACAACTCCCTTATCAGATATATGACTTTCAAAAATTGGCTCCCATACCATGGGTTTTTCTTTTATTTTATTTTATTTTGAGATGGAGTCTCACTTTGTCACCCAGGCAGGCATGATCTCGGCTCACTGCAACCTCCACCACCCGGGTTCAAGTGATTCTCCCACCTCAGCCTCCCGAGTAGCTGGGACTACAAGCGCATGCCACTGAACCTGGTTAATTTTTGTATTTTTAGTAGAGACAGGGTTTCCCCATGTTGGCCAGGCTGGTCTCAAACTCCTGACCTCATGATTTGCCTGCCTCAGCCTCCCAAAGTGTTGGGATTATGGGCATGAGCCACCGTGCCTGGTGGGATGTCTTTTCAACTTCTTGATGGCATCCTTTGGAGTATGAAAGGTTTTAATATTGATGAAACCCAATTGATAATTTTTTTAATTGATTGTTTGTGCTTTTGCTCTATTTAGCCATTGCCAAATTGGGGGTCTTGAAGATTTACTTCTATGTTCTCTTTTAAGAGTTGCATAATTTTAGCTCTTACAGCTAGGTGTTTGATCCATTTTGAATTAATGTTTGTACCTAGTGTGAGGCAAGGGTCCAACTTCATTGTTTTGCATGTGGATGGCCAATTGCCCTACCATCATTTGTTGAAAAGACTATTCTTTCCTTATTGAATGGTCTTGGCACCCTTGTTGAACATCAATTACCTATAGATGCATTGGTTTAATTTCTGGTCTCTCAGTTCTACTCAATTATGGCAGTACTCTCTTGATTAACATTAGTTTATAATAAGTTTGAAATCAGGAAGTGTGAGTTCTCCTACTTTGTTCTTTTTCAAGATTATTTTAGCTATTCTGAGTCCCTTGCAGTTCTGAAATTTAGACTCGGTATGTCAATTTCTACAACAAAGCCAGCAGGAATTGTGTTAAATCTGTAGATCAATTTTGAGAGGACTTTCATCTTAACAATATCCCAGTCTATGGAAATGGAATCTCTTTCAATTTATTGAAATCTTATTCAATTTATTTCAACAATGTTTTGTAGTTTCCAGAGCATAGAAGCTTTTCACTTCTTTGTTAAATTTATTCCTAAGCATTTTATTCTTTTTTATGCTATTATAAATGTAATTGTTTTACTTTCCATTTAAGATTCTTTGTTGCAGGTATATAGAAATATAATTAATGTTTATATATTGATATTATATTCTGAAATCTTGATGAACTCATGCATTAGTTTTTAAAGTGTTTTAGAGGATTTCTTAAAATTTTCTACATACATAATTAGGTTGTCTGAGACTAGAGACAGTTTTGTTTCTTTCTTCCCTATGTGGATGCCATTTATTTCATTTTCATGATGAATTGCCTGGCTAGAACCTCCAGCACAATGTTAAATAGAAATGATGAGAACAATATATCTCTGTGGGTTTTTGTGGATGTCCTTTAGCAGGTTGAGGAAGTTCCTTCTATTACTAATTTGTTGACTGTTTTTATCAAGAAATCATGTTGGAGTTTGTCAAATACTTTATTGAGATGATCGCACGGTTTTTGTTTTTTATCACATCGATATGGTATATTACATTAATTGATTGCAAATGTTAAACCAACCCTGCATCCTTAGGATAAATCTTACTTCTCCATGTGCTTAGTTCTTTCTGTATGTTGCTGTTTTTTCTAGAATTTTCTTGAGGATGTTTGCCTCTATATTCATAAGAGATACTGGTCTACGGTTTTCTTTTCTTTCAATGTCTTTGGCTTGGCATTATAGTGATACAAGACTCATAGAATGAACTGGGAAATGTTCCCTCCTATTCTACTTTTTGGAAGAGTCTGTGAAGAATTGATATTAACTCTTCTTTAAGTGTTTGACAGTGATCCATTCATTTTCTTATTCATAAATATTTGTCCAGGGCCTCCTAGGTACAAGGCACTGTTCTATACACTAGGGATACAGTAGTAAATAAGTTCCCACTCTCGGAAGGCTAACATTTTTGCCAATTTTGAGGGTTTTGTTTCAATACCTGAAACTTGAATATTTAGTTTATTTCTGCCCTTCCCTACATTAACTTAAGATTTAATAACAACAAAAGAAGTAGAACATAAGGACATAGATAAATTTAGTATTCTGATTCCCATGGGCTCCATTCAGGATGTAGCATAAAATGAACTCTCTCGCTCTCTTTTTCCTCTCTTCCCACCCCACACATACTCATTTTCTTTTTCCCTCTCTCTCCCTCTCGCTCTTTCTCTCCTTCCTAATTCTAAGCTCTACCTCCTGATCACTGCCCTGCCTCCCTGTTGACACTTACTCTTGCAATCTAATACAGGATTTTTAAAAATATATGAGTACCTTACCTAAAATAATCCCTGCTACTGTGTAAACTAGCAACTGTGTCGTCTTCCTTAGACTTCTCAGTCTTTGAGAAGTGATGAGGATGGCAGGTTCTACGGCACAGGGGAGGCACTCCTGGGTGCGCATGGAGTGTCGAGGGCTTTCTTTATCACTCTAATCACAGCATCATGACAGTTTCTACCACAGGCAGGACTTGTTCTGACCCTCCCTGTAAAGTTTTCCCCCAGGGGTTATAGGAAAGTTTGTATTCAGAACAAGACGTCTGTATCTCTGCCACAGATTCTGGAGATGGTCAATGCTCCCTGAAACGGCTGAAAGGAACCTTTCAAACCGCGTCCCCAGCAAAAGAACATGATTTTTCCCCATATAAGACGCAGCAGAGAATTCAACCCCGGACAGCCACAGTATCCCCTTTGACAGGTTGATTTAATGCTCAAGGAAGATTCTTCTAGACAGTAGTATCATCAGTGACTGAGGACAGAAACTTTAGAAGCCGACTCTAAGGAAGAAGCGAATCTCTACAGAATTGACAACTCACTCTTCTAGTGATCACAACCATAGAGCCGGTACAATTCCTTCTCTGGTAATACATTCATTCACAGCCTTCAACAGACATTTGGTGACCACTTACCCTATATCCAGGACTGTGTCAAATAATTATGAAGCTAAGTAAGAAAAGACTCTATTCTCTAAGACTCTGAACTCGTGGGGAATTCCCAGTCCAGTGTAGCATAGGGGACAAAGTACTTGCTCCCAGTTCAAACTCCTCATGCTACCAGAGGACCTGGACAAAAAAACCTTGTAATGGCCTGAGGTTATGAGTTACATTTAAAGTTTCAATACAATGTAATTAACATCATAACATAAACAGGAACATTCCAGGAAGTGTCCACAGATCCCAGAATTCCATAATCAAGTGAATAAATGCCTATGAGCACCTCTTTGTGCCAGGGACTATGCCAAGTGTTAAAACACGACATTGAATAAGACACAATCCTTTGCCTTTGAAAGGGGTACATTTAGTTCAGTAACTCAAATAAGAGAGCAACTCTGTGAAAAGTGATAAACTTCTGAAAGAACCAAAGAAAACTATAAACCACAAGGATTACTGTTACAAAATACACTAAAGCCCTTGTAAGGCGCAACTTACTAATTAACAATGTTTTACAAAGACTCAAGGTCCCTGGCAATCTTCAAATCAAGTGTCAGATTACTCTCTTAATTGATTTGTTTTGTTTTGTTTTTCAGACAGTGTCTCACTCTGTCACCCAGGCTGGAATACAGTGGCACAATCTCGGCTCACTGCAACCTCCACCTCCCAGGTTCAAGCAATTCTCCCGCCCCAGCCTCCCAAGTAGCTGGGACTACAGGCCCATGCCACCACACCTGGATAACTTCTGTATTTTTAGTAGAGATAGGGTTTTACCATGTTGCCCAGGCTGGTCTCGAACTCCTCACCTCAGATGATCCACCTGCCTTGGCCTCTCAAAGTGCTGGAATTACAGGTGTGAGCCACTGCAACTGGCTGATCTGTGTCTTTTTAACTGAAAACATGACTAGAATGATACCTTTCCTGGATCTTGGTATCATAAACCATTTAATATCTTTAATAAGGCAGAAAGCAATGTAAAATAAAATCCCCTCTAGGTCAAAATGCATACTTAGCATAGATTTGTGTGGGTTTTTTCCTGATTTCCACTATTAGTTCCAACATTTGCCTTGTACCCACTCTGTAGCAATTGTACTGAAGAGCTGAGGGCTTTATAAGAGGAAGGAAAACAGCCCAGTGATGAGGTCCCAGCCTCGGAGCAGCTCTGGATCCTGCTCCGGGAGTTTATGGTCTAGGATGGGAGTGAAGACACACTACAATATTTTAGGTAGAAAGTGAAGTCCTGATGAAACCCTGTTAGGGCACAAAATTAACAAAGGAAGAAATAAGCTATGACCCAAACCATATTTTTTCTTTTTTTTTTTTTTTTTGTGTGTGTGTGTGTGTGTGTGTCAGAGTCTCACTCTGTCACCCAGGCTGGCGTGTGCAATGGTGCAGTCATAACTCACTGCAGCCCTGAACTCCTGGGATCAAGCGATCCTCCCATCTCAGCCTCCTGAGTAGCTAGCACTACAGGTGTGCACCAACATGGCCAGCTAATGTTTATATCTTTTGCCGAGACAGAATCTCACTATGTTGCCCAGGCTTGTCTCAAACTCCTAGCGTCAAGCAATCCTCCTGCCTCAGCCTCCCAAAGTACTGGGATTCCAGGCATCAGCCTTGTGTCCGGCCCCCTATGATTAGCATATGCTTAGTCATGTATTCTTATTAGTTGAGAACCCCATCTCCTATATCAGAAGACTACATGAAAAAAAGAAGATACTAAGACATACAAGATAAGCTACCAGGGATAGATACACACGTTCTTAGGGCTGCTGGCAGGATTATCCATCTGGGCTCAAGCCAAGCACAAGCTTGGCACAGAGGGACTCCGAAAGGCATCTGGACCAGAAACCACATCCTCGTAAGGTGGCAGTTCACCATTTAGGTGAAAGTAGAGGAGAAAATGTCAACAATGCTAATGATCATTTCAAATGTACAAAGTGCCACTGCTCACCACCCTCCCTTGTTCAATCCCACACACCCCTCGCCCCAGCCACACTGGGACCTTCTGGCTCCTGGATGTGACTAAGTTCTACTTCAGGGTCTCCACATATGCTGCACCCTCAAGTGGAATATTCTTTCCCCTTCTCTCCCTAGGTAATGGCTACTCAACTGTCAGATGTTAGTTTAAATGCAACTTTTCAAAGCTCCTTTCTCTGAGTCTTTATTCTACCAAAAAGTGGCTCTGTTGGCCTCTCTCATGGCATCTTACATACATTTTCTTCAGAGCATTTTTTGCAATCTGTGGTTATGTATTTGTATTTAGATTTTAATCTGTCCCCACTACTAGACTACCTCAGTGAGGGTGGGAATTACATCTGTTCACCACTGTATACCCAGTGCCTACCACATAGTAAGGTGCAAAAACTACATGATCCTAAATGGATTTCAGGTTTGAGAGAGATTTTCATAGGTCAGAGCTAAGACCAATGGAAAGAAGACTGTACCAACACTACAAATAAGAAATTCTTATTTCCTTATTAGCATCATAATCAATATTAAATTTGTAATATAAATTAATTATAATGTATTTCTAAATTATATGCCCTAAACATTATGCTAAGTAAGGGACTTGCCATCCCAATAACTAATGAGATCTCAGACACCAACAGGGTTTGAGAGGAAGCAAGGTGATCCC
Source organism: Macaca nemestrina (assembly GCF_043159975.1). Classification (NCBI taxonomy): domain Eukaryota; kingdom Metazoa; phylum Chordata; class Mammalia; order Primates; family Cercopithecidae; genus Macaca; species Macaca nemestrina. The sequence goes on along the minus strand of NC_092125.1, from coordinate 6,230,594 downwards.
CTTGATTCTGAAAACAAGGGGGTGTTGGGCACTGCCTATATATCAGCTACTTTGCTAGATGTTGAAGATACAAAAATAAATAAGAAAATATTGATGATCCCAAGGAGCTCCTCTTTGGTGATCATTCTTTGTTGTTGTTTTTTGTTTGTTTGTTTTGAGATGGAGTTTCGCTCTTGTTGCCCAGGCTGGAGTACAATGGCATGATTTCAGCTCACCACAACCTCCACCTCCCGTGTTCAAGCGATTCTCCTGCCTCAGCCTCCTGAGTAGCTGGGATTACAGGCATGCGCCACCATGCCTGGATAATTTTGTATTTTTAGTAGAGACGGGGTTTCTCCATGTTAGTCAGGCTGGTCTCGAACTCCCGACCTCAGGTAATCCACCCACCTCAGCCTCCCAAAGTGAGGGGATTACCAGTGTGAGCCACTGCACCCAGCCAGTGACCATTCTTAAAGAAAACATTTAGACTAGAAGATCTACAATAATCTAGACAGAAATTTGTTGATCAGATTATAGAAGTCACCTAGCAAACTCCATTGAGACTGACCTGCAGATAGGTCCACGGTGATGGTGCAATGAGAACCTTGAAACAGCATCTTCTCGGCTCCCTCGTGCCTGTCCAGCAACAGCACTTTAGATGGCATGAGTTGATAGATGATCTCTGAATTGAATAAAAGGCATGCATCTGGAAGTAGAGATGGCCCCAGATGAAGCAATTCTGTGAGGAGACCTCAGAGATACAAGACAGTCCTTGCCTTCCCCATGAAGAGAGGGTTCCAGAAAGAGTGTATTAGTATGTAGGGGCTGTTATAACAAAGCACCGTAGCCTGGTGGACTTAAGCAACAGACATTTGTCTTCTCATTATTCTGGAGGGTAGAAGAGTGAGATCAAGGTGTTGGCAGGGTTGCTTTCTTCTGAGACCTTTCTCCTTAACTTGCAAAGGGTCATTTTTTTTCCCTGTGTCTTCATATGGTCTTCCTTCTATATGTGTTCATGTCCTCATCTCCCCTTCTAAAAAGTATACCAGTCATATTGAAATAAGACCCCATCCTAATGACCTCACTTAACCTTAATTACCTCTTTGAAGACCGTGTCTCCAAATGTAGTCATTTTATGAAGTAATAACCCCTAGTAAGGGATTGGGACTTCGACATATGAATTTGTGGGGGAACACAATTTAGCCCATAGCAGCAAAGAAGCAGAATATTGAAGACAAATTGCCCTTATTTCACAATTTTCACGTTAAAATCAACTTAGTCCCCTCTCCTTAGTCCTGTCCCTATTAAAATGCCACTGCCCAGAAAAGAAAAACAAAGAAACCTGAAGCAGCAATGAGCTCATACTAACATTCACTAGGAAGGTGGGACACATTAAGCCAGTAGCTCCCAATGCCTGACTCATCAAAAGAAGATCTTAGGATCAATTTTTGTAATCTAGATCACTGGGCCCCATCATGTTACCAAAATGTCAGGGGTTCAGTCTAGGTCCTGCTGCTTGCCACACAGTAAGCCAACCAATCACTAACACAATGAGTATTTCTGAAGAAGAAGGCTTTAATTGGGTGCTGTAGCCAAGGAGATGGGAGATGAGTCTCAATAAAATTAGGAGTTTATATAGCAGGGAAGAAATGTAACCATGCAGGAAAACAGGAAATAGAGAGAAGTTAGAACAAGGAGTTGGTCAACAGGAAGCAGGTAGTCAGTTAGGCAATCATGAAGGATGAGGGGTCTGTCATTTCATCATCCAGATGCAGTGATCTGGTAAGTTTCAGTTCCTTGATACTATCTGAGAGGCTGAATAGTTGGTTTCCTGAGAAAGGAACTCAGATAAGACAAATGCAACTTTCTCAAGTTTCAAGACTAGGAGTGCCAATTTCCATGTTTATTCAAAAGAAACCATAAAAATCAGTTCGATGGAGGCCGGGCGCAGTGGCTCACACCTGTAATCCCAGCACTTTGGGAGGCCGAGGTGGGCAGATCATGAGATCAGGAGATCGAGACCACGGTGAAACCCTGTCTCTACTAAAAATACAAAAAATTAGCCAGGCGCGGTGGTGGGTGCCTGTAGTCCCACCCACACGGGAGGCTGAGGCAGGATAATGGTGTGAACCCAGGAGGCGGAGCTTGCAATGAGCTGAGATCACGCCACTGCACTCCAGCCTGGGTGACAGAGCAAGACTCTGTCTCAAAAAAAAAAAAAAAAAATCAGTTTGATGGGACAACTGGGTCAGTTTCAGTCATAAACCAATGAATTCGAAATATCTAGTGAACCTGTATTTCTCTAAATCTCCTTGAATGTTTCTAGTAATTAGTAAGGTTTGAGAACCACTGCTTTTGACTTTCTGGCAAAATTAATAATTGTTTTCATGGAAAAAAAGTATGTCTTGCTACTTCCGTATTACTTCTCTCCCATCCCCCTACTCCTACTAAGAAAATTCTGCATAAGTAAGATATAAATATTTGGATTGAGCTTTACCAATAAGCTTGCAAATAAAGTTAAGACAAAAACTTAAAGAATTTACATGCATTCATCCAATCATTTATTAGAATAATTTAGCCACCAACTGTTGGCGAGTACTTGCCACATGCCAGGCTGGACGCCTCATGCTGGGGATGGTTTGGTGGACACAATGTGGTCCCTGCCTTTGGTCCAGCTCTTGTATGTTTCTGTACATAAAGTCTCCTGCTTTCAGAGGAGGCAATGGGATTCTTCAGCTTCTGGCTGCTGTCCGAGGTTTAGACTCATCAAGGTGAGGAATGTATTTGTTGCCAGGCTGGAGTGGGGAGCTTCTCCTGAGGGTTGTGGCCCAATTGGAAAGCCAGCCACAAATCATGCTTAGATTGATAGTGCTCTTAAAAATAAATTATCTCCTGGTCTTATGCTGCTGATGGTGTTGTCAAGAAGGACATTAATCCTATGCTCCCTTTAATCACATGCCAGTGTTGCGTACAAGCCAACTGAGACAAAAAATGTACCTACACAGCTGGATACAGCAAACTGTTTAAATGACAGCCCTGGCTCAAACAGCTTTTCCAGGGTGTGTGTGTGTGTGTGTGTGTGTGTGTGTGTGTGTGTGTGAGAGAGAGAGAGAGAAAGAGAGAGAGACAGAGACAGAGACAGAGACAGAGAAAGAGAGAGAGATTCTCACTGGCATTTGCACATACATTTCCAAATCAGTACTAAGGGTAACCAATAGGCCTGGCCTGTTGGCCCAAGCCTAATAGTAAGGACATGGCATTTAACCGAGATTAATTCCCCTGCTTGGTCTCTGGCTATTCAAAGATAGCTCCAGTATCCAGACTGTAGCAATCTTTGCTCCATTCTGAATAATTGACAGACTAAATATAATTGTGCCAATAGCCAAGGACACTAAGATATTCTTGATTCTTAAAGACACCAAGCAAGTGTGAAGGGGATGATGAAACACAAATTAGCCTCATCTAGGATACTGCTCTTTAGGCCGGACTTCCTATTGGTTAGTTAGGAGAAAGCAGATTGCCTTGTGGTTTGAGACCTGATATCCAGTCCTGTTGGTGCCTCCAATGAGGCACCTCCTCCAATGAGGAGATTCTTTGGAACTAAACAAATGGCACTTGCTCACTCTTATCTTGACCTCATGTTTATTCCTCAGCTCTTCCCTTGTCATGCAAAGTGGATCCTATTTTTCTAGGACTATATTCCAACCTGCATCTGCTTCAGAACCAAGTAAGTCTCTCACATTCCCCCTCCACCCCTTGCAGTAGTTTTTCTTGCCTCTCTAATGTGCATATCCCCTTCAATTACATGACTGGACCAAGAAAAATCTACTTAGCCTTAAGCCAATGACTCCAGATGATCATAAATAAACAGCAGAAATGCTAAGGTCATCCCTGCATTGGCCAAGAGCTCTTTATTTTTTGCATACTCAATGAAGCAGAGAAAAATGGATTCAAGCCTGGGAGAATGTGAGTGTGACTACTGTTCATTGATGATCAGCTACTGCTCTGTTTTCAATAAAAGGGTGGGTCTCTTCTCTCTGACCCTAGTTTGATTCAAATACTTTTATGCTCTAGTTCAGCAATTTGAATGAATGTCAGCTCCCATATCTGGGGAGAGAATTGGGGCCTGAGATAGATTAGGATATTCAGCTCTCAACTTACCCCAGCAAATTCTGACAATACTGTACCATCAGACGTAAGCCATTTTATTTTTTTATTTTTTTATTTTTTTTTTTGAGACGGAGTCTCGCTCTGTCGCCCAGGCTGGAGTGCAGTGGCCGGATCTCAGCTCACTGCAAGCTCTGCCTCCCAGGTTTACGCCATTCTCCTTTCTCAGCCTCCCGAGTAGCTGGGACTACAGGCGCCCGCCACCTTGCCCGGCTAGTTTTTTGTATTTTTTAGTAGAGACAGGGTTTCACCGTGTTAGCCAGGATGGTCTCGATCCCCTGACCTCGTGATCCGCCCGTCTCGGCCTCCCAAAGTGCTGGGATTACAGGCTTGAGCCACCGCGCCCGGCCGACGTAAGCCATTTTAAATTCCCACTTATTCTCTGCAGAACCTGACTCTCAACAGTAAATTACAGGAATAAAGAGCTATCCTCTGGAGGTAGGAAGTGGGAGATTAATAACAAACAGAGAGCATAAAGACTAGTTAAATTTATTTATGTTTAAGTGTTCCTTTTATTATCAGATTTGGGACTCAGGAGAATAAGGAGGTCAAAGAGGTAGAGAGAATACACGTGGCTGAGATTATATAATACCTTTCTAACACAGTGATAAAAGTGTCATAGACTCCCTGACATTTAATACCCTGAAGGACAGCTAGCAATCTTAAGGACTAAACAGCTTAGGAAATTTCCTTTAGAGATAAAGAGTATGTCCTCAATCAAAGGCCTCTGGACTCGGTCACTCCTTCACATTTTATGATGACATAGGATGATTTGCTTACAAACTGAGAAAACAAACCATGTCCGCAAGTGCCAGCTACGAGGCACAACGGGGAAAACAAATCTACCTATATTGGCCATTTGAAATGAAATAAAACCTTTCTGATTAAGGTTGGCGGATTTCTTTCCTTGTTTTCATCACAAAGAAAAGAGAAATGGAAAGGAGGGAAGAAAGGCAAAGCCCACCACTCTTTGAAATATAGATCACAAGGCCCACAGGACCATATTTTTCTTGGATATATACATTTTTATACAATTAAGCATTCCTGGAGTTGGGCTCTGTTAGGAAATATATCCAACAACCTGATCGCTAGCCAGAAACCATAGAGTGAATCTTGACGAAGCTGACCCACATATTTCCAAGGTACCTTTAAAATACATCTTTTTAAAGATGATCAGTTCTTCTGGTGATTCACCTAGCTGGGCAGTGGTCCAACTTCACTGTCTAATGTCTTTTTCCATGAACAGTTTCTCAGCAGTGGTCAGGGGAGCAGCATTGACCACTCGATGCTCCACTTGAGTTTAGGACATAGAAAGCCACAAGAGAATGTAACCGCCACCTCTACAACCAGAACAAGTAAGTGATAAGGTCTTTAAGAGGATACCATTTTTCAGCTCCTCAGAGAGCTGAGATTATAAAGTAACCTATTGAATTAAACTCATGCTACTCCAAAGAGAGAGGAACATACAAGTTTTTCATTCCCAACGTAGGCCAAAAGTGGACATAATCTCCAAAGGGGGAAGAACCTGACAGGTTTCATCAACATTTCAAAACCTCTTCTCAAGCTAAATTGATTTAAAAATGCCTATTAGGACTGGGCACGGTGGCTCATGCCTGTAATCCCAGCACCTTAGGAGGCCGAGGTGGGTGGATCACAAGGTCAGGAGATCGAGACCATCCTGGTTAACACGGTGAAACCCCGTCTCCACTAAAAATACAAAAAATTAGCGAGGTGTGGTGGCGGGCGCCTGTAGTCCCAGCTACTCAGGAGGCTGAGGCAGGAGAATGGCGTGAACCCGGGAGGCGGAGCTTGCAGTGAGCCCAGATCGTGCCACTGAACTCCGGCCTGTGCAACAGAATGAGACTCCATCTCAAAAAAAAAAAGAAAAAAAAAAAAAAAACCCTATTAGATGGCCAGGAACAATAGTTCATGCCTATAATCCCAGTACTTTGGAAGACTGAGGTGGGAGAATCACTGGAGGCCAGGAGTTCAAGAACAGCCTGGGCAAGATAACAGACCTGTCTCTACAAAAAATAAAAAAAATAGCTGGGTGTGGTGATGTGTGCCTATAGTCCCAGCTACTCAGAAGGCTAAGGCAGGAGGATCCCTTGAGTCTAGGAGTTTGAGGTGACGGTGAACTATGATCGTGCCACTGCACTGCAGCCTTGGTGACAGAGAGAACTTGTCTCTAAAATAAAAATTTTAAAACACTATAAGTAACTTAACAATTATTTATCAATAATTAATAATGACTAGTGTTTAGCATGTTATATGCTAAACTTCATATATTAGGCCTTCTAACTCTTGAATCAAATATTGCCACTGAAAAACTTCTTTAATACATAAATAACCCAAAGCTTAGCAGAAGTGAAATAATTTGCTCAGAAACTATTTTACGAAGCCTTTAGCCCAGACCAGGCTACTCTTCCACTGCTGTTCGTGATCAGAATGAAAATCAGGAGGTGCTTACATTGCTAAAAGTTTCTGAATATCTGAGGCAGATTTTCTTTTAAGTCCCAAGGAATCATTGTGACATTCCCCTTGAAATGCAAAAGCCTGAAGTTTTAAAACACATGCATGCTTTCAATTTAACTGCCTAAATCATCTGAATTGATTATGAAACCAGCCCAATATCCCTATAGAACTGAAGTTTATAGGTTAAAAAAAAATAAACATAGAAATGGACCCCTCTGGTCTTAAAACTTGAGAAACCTACATTTGTCTTATCTGAGTTCCTTTGTTAGGAAACCCACCATCAGGCCTCCCAGATAGTATCAAAGAACTGAAGCTTATTAGATCACCACATCTGGACAAGGAGACGCCAGACCCCTCCCTAATTCCTGTTCACCTACACATAGTTCCTGTTGACCAAGTCCTCTTCCTTACCCCTCTCTAATTCTGTTCTCCAACGTGTAGTTAAATTCCTTCACTATTGTGTAAACCCCTAATTTTAGTCAGTTGCAGAGATGCATTTGAGACTGATTTCCCATCTTTTTGGCTGCAGCAATCAATTAAAGTCTTTTTCCTTGGCAATACTCGTCGTCTCAGTGATTGGCTTTATTATTATTTTAATCTATTCATTTTTTTATTTTGAGGCTGGGCTATGAGACTGGCTGATTCTTGGATTTTTGGTAGAGACAGGGTTTCACCATGTTGCTCAGGCTTGTCTTGAACTTCTGGGCTCAAGTGATTCACCTGTCCCAGCCACCCAAAGTGCTGGAATTAAAGGTGTGAGCCACTGCGGTCAGCCCCAGTGATTGGCTTTCTGTGCAAAGAGCAATAAGGCCTAGATCGAACCCCCAACATTTTGTTAACAGTTATTTAAATTCTCAAAGGAATTGTGCAGGGAAATTCAAGTTATGCAAAGACTAAACGTTGCTTGAAATAAACATTTAGATGCCTAAGCCCCTCATTGCATAATCACTCTTGACTTTTCTTCCCTTAGGTGGTATATCTATGAAATTATTATAAAAGATATTATAAAAGTTAGAATTTAAAATGTAAATATTTATTCCATGCATGCTTTGTTCAGGAATGTTACAATGATTTAAAACTAGAATAAGCTACATCATCAATGGTATTTAACACACTACTTATAAAGGCTTAATATTTAGAATTCGACCCAATTTCTATTTCAACACACCAGACTGAGGTGGTATCACTTTCCCTTCTCATTTAAACAAGTTGTAAGAAAGGCTGTTCAAATGGAAAAACATACTTCCTAACATAGATAAAAGAGTATTCTGCGTCTCAGCCAGCCACGGTGGTGGCTCATGCCTGTAATCCCAGCACTTTGGGAGGCCGAGGCATAGGTCACCTGAGGTCAGGAGTTCGAGACCAGCCTGACTAACATGGTGAAACCCTGTCTGTACCAAAAATGCAAAAAATAGCCGGGCATGGTGGCATACCCCTGTAATCCCAGCTACTCAGGAGGCTGAAGTGGCAGAATTGCTTGAACCCAGGAGGCAGAGGCTGCAGTGAACTGAGATCTTATCACTACACTCCAGCCTGAGCGACAGTACAAGACCCTGTCTCAAAAAAAAAGAGAGAAAAGTATTCTGTGTCTCTGAAACTGTTGTGGTTATTTCATGGCTACATATTTCCATTAGTTTCATACCTGTTTCCCGTTCTTTGCTGAGAAACACGGACTCAGAGTGTGACCACACTGGACCAATCCGGCTCCACTTTTAGGTCACAATGTTGTAGTTGGTTTTCAGTTGTCATGGACCACAGATTGAAGGTCACATAGCCTGAGCATGCCCAGAGGAAACAAGTGTGTAACCACAGGGGAAACCTAAGAGCTCAGACTGAGGGGAAGGGACTGAATTCAGACTGGATACAACACGGTAGGATCCAGGGTCTAATTAGATCAAACTCTGGCATCACCCCATGGCAGGATCCAGACAGATCCTACCTCCCAGCATCATCTCATTGCAAGATCCAATCAGATCACATCTCATCACCTTATGCTTATAAAACCAACCCAAACCCCAGCTCAGGGAGACAGATTTGAGCACGTCCTCCTGTCTGCTTGCCAGGCGACTCGCAGTAAAGCTCTTCTTTTCTCAAAAGCTGGTTCAATGGTATTAGCCTCTCTGCATCTTGGTCAGTGAGCTCATTTACTCAGTAATGAGAGGACTTAACTAAGAGTTACTCAGAGCATGAGCCATCCCTGCCATGAACTACCTAGAAAGATGATGTTGATGGCAATGACGATGATGATGGATAATTATGAAATAGTCACTAAGTGGCTGGCACAGCGGCTCATGCCTGTAATCCCAGCACCTTGGGAGGCCTAGGCAGGCAGATCACTTGAGGCCGGGAGTTTGAGACAAGCCTAGGAAACATGGCAGAACCGTGCCTCTACTAACAATATCAAAATTATCTGGGTGTGGTGGTGGACGCCTGTAGTCCCAGCTATCTGGGAGGCTGAGGCACGAGAATTGCTTGAACCCAAGGGGCAAAGGTTGTAGTGAGCTGAGATCACACCACTGCACTCCAGCCTGGGTGACAGAGTGAGACTCTGTCTCAAAGAAATAAATAATAAAAGTAAATAAATAAATATATAAATATTCACTAAGTGTTTTATGTTAGATTATCTGGTTTAAAAGTCACAACAGCTTTCTAACAAGGATATTATTATTGTTGTTATTCCAACTTCATAGATGAGGAAACAGTAAAAAAATCTAAAGTGCCTTGCCCAGGACCACATAGCTAGAGAGGATTAATACCTAGAGGCAAACTCAATAATCTGATTCCAAAGCCATGTCCTTTGCTCTATTGTGCCTCTGAGCCACTAGAGCTTACCATGTTATACAAAGTCTCTTGAACTCCTAGTCATAACTTGTTAAACGAGACCTTTCGTCTACTGGCCTAAGATTCCGGATTCTTACAAATTCCACCCATGGAAATAAAGTGTGTGGGTTCATAAAATGCATTGGAATACCCCTCACTTCTCCACCATGTCAATGTATTAATTAGCACATGCTTATAGAATGGTGGCAGCCCTTAGCTGGATGCTAAGGAATGCTCCTACTTCAGGTTTTTAGTATCTGTTTAAAAATACTCATTTTACTGGGCCAGGCACGGTGGCTCATGCCTGTAATCCCAGCACTTCGGAAGGCCAAGGCGGATTACTTGAGGTCAGGAGTTTTGAGACCAGCCTGGCCAACATGGTGAAGCCCCATCTCTACTAAAAATACAAAAATTTGCCAGGCGTGGTGGTGCATGCCTGTTATCCCAGCTACTCAGGAAGCTGAGGTGGGAGAACCACTTGAATCCAGGAGGCGGAGATTGCAGTGAGCTGAGATTGTATCGCTGCACTCCAGACTGGGCAAAAGAGCAAGACTCTGTCTTACAAAATAGTAATAAAAAGAAATATTCATTTTACTATTATTCTATAAATTAGAAGTCACTTAGAGATACTTTTTGAAGCAAGTTCTTGTCATCAAAGCAACCCTCAGACACTGGGATCTTCAATGTTAGAATTTTTAAAAACATGACCATGTTCTTTTACAAAAAATCATGCTCAAACGGTTATCAACTGATGTCTGATCTCAATTCATACAGCCAACTACCCTAAACTGCCCCATTGTGGATTATTTTTAAGCAAACCCCAGATATTAAATCATCTCATGTGTAAATAACTCAGCATGTGTTAACAACTTCAGGAAAAAATTCCACAGAACCAGAATCTCATTATTATACTTTAAAAAAAAGTATTAACTTGTTACTATCAAATATTCAGTTAGCATTCAATTTCTCTGAGTGTGTCCAAACTTTTTTATATACTTTGAGTATCATGTTGTTCTTTACGGTAATTAAAGGTTATCATTTCCCAAAGTGTCTTCTTTGAGATATTAATTGATGTTATGCAATTTTTAAGAAACATCTTGTGGGCCAATGAATTTAGAGAACACTGCAGGAAAACAGAGTTAAACAGATTACTCACTGCAGGAGCTTCTTAAGCCTTCGATACATTGGTGCGCACTGAGACCTTCAACAGACGCACTTGGTCTGCAGCTCTTCCCAAATCAGTTTGAACATAAATATTTTTTTCTGAAACACACCTTAGAAAACATTGCCATGGGCAAGTCACTTGATTTTTGTCTCAGTTTTCTTTTCCTTGTGTGAAATTTAATGGGGTTCGTTTTGTCCTCCTAGAAATCTTAATGGAGACCAGTTTCACCTGTACACAGCCTAAAGTCTGTTAATGAAGGGATTGGTTCAGAACAACGGTTACAGTGTTAGCATGTGAGTAGAGCAATGGCCACCATATTTTCTGCAAATAAAAGTTTAGTACATGTTGGATTGATACATGGTTGGAATACATGACTTAGCAAAAATGCAGAATATTTAAACCAGTGCTGTTCTTAGAATTAAGCATGTGTGTTCAGGCTTTTGGATAAAATGAAGCTGTTCTTTACCAGGGAAACAGCCCATTCTTGCTGTGCAACAACTTGCATAGTGACTACGCTTTCCAAAAACTGATAGAACATATTGTATGAAATAGGATTTTTATATCGCAAGGGGCTAGAAGTAAGCGATCTGAGAAAAATAGACTTAATTCCAAAAAAAAGAAATGTCTAGGACATTTTATCGGTTTATAGAAATAACAAGGTAAAACATTTGAAATTAGGAGTCTCCAAGAGGTTTGAGATGTGCTGTCTTTGAATGAGAAATGGCCGCATAGACTTATCTAGTTCAGACACTGGATTTTCAGTTTCTCTTGAGGTACATGTTCTATGTATAGCACTCACTCCATAATCCTAAAACCGATACCATAGAGGAAAAAGTGGCTCAATTTATGTTTCAAAATGAAAGCAGCTATACTGGCAGAGGACAATTATTTCCCATCTCCTAGCAATGAGGACAAGGGAGAAAATGGAAGGCTGAAATCGTATTATATTAGGATTGCACTCAGTTGGCCCAGGTGACCCTAATGTTTCTGTAATATCCCCAGGATCATACCCTCCACCAGGGCTAGTCTTTCAAATGCCCCCTATCTTTTAATCTAAAGCAGTCACCATGCCTATGTAATGAGATGATGCATATCTACCAAGGACGTTTCCAAAGCCTGTATCTTTTAGGACAGTCATATGAGTGCAGTAGCCCAGGGGTTATGTGTGCTTTCAGGATTTTACTTAGCTAACTTGCTTTCACTTGGGCAGAAACAGCAATCAAATCAAAATGAGTGATGCTAATTGGGAGGCTGGTTGATTTCTTTTCTTTTTTTTTTTTTTTTTTTTTTTTTGCATCAACTGCTCTGAGAGCAAAGTTAGAAAAGTTTGTTTTCGCTGGCAGGCGTCGGGAACATGAGTGCAATTACCACCCTCTCATTTTCCAAGCTAAGGCTATAAAGAGTGAAGAATGACAACGTTTTCTTCTACTGCGGCCAAATTTTTTGAATTGCTGGTCTGTGCGAATGTCTCTGTTGCCTCTGGTTACGGACCGGGCACCTGTATTGAGGCATTAGCTCCAGAAACCTGTGGGTACTGGGTTTGGCTACAGAGGTACAGAGTCAGGCCCTCGACCTTCAGGGGTTTGCCGTCTAACTGGGGAGAGATGGCTAAATTATCAATCATGGAGTGTGTGGTCTCCTTTCTTTCCAACTTTTTATTATGAAAAATGTCAACAGTCAGAAAAGCTAAAGGAATATACTGAGCACCGACATACTCATCCAGTTAGATTAAAAAACTAACAGCTGCCATTAGTTGCTTTATTGCTGTGTGTGTGTGATATTTTTGAACAACTTGAAAGTTGCAGAGATCACGACACTTAAAACCCCTAAATAATTCAGCCACATCTCTTAAAAATGAGAACATTCTCCTATCTAACCAGAGTACTACTATTATATCTAAGCAAATGTATAACTCCCTAATACCACTTAATATCCCATGTATATTCAAGTATCCTAACTTGTCCCCAAAACATCTTTTGGTACTGTGTTGTTCTAACCAGAATGCAATTAAGGTTTATACATTAGATTTGGTTGTCATGTTTCTTCAGTATCTTTTTTTTTTTTTTTTTTTTTTTTTTCTGGAGACAAGAGTTTCGCTCTGTTGCCCAGGCTGGAGTGCAGAGGCGTGATCTCGGCTCACTGCAACCTCTGCCTCCTGGGTTCAAGCGATTCTCCTGCCTCAGCCTCCCGAGCCGCTGGCATTACAAGCACCCACCACCACTCCTGGCTAGTTTTTGCATTTTTAGTACAGACAGCATTCTGTCATGGTAGCCAGGCTGGTGTCGAACTTCTGACCTCAAGTGATCCACCTGCCTCGGCCCCCCAAAATTGCTGGGATTACGGGCGTGAGCCACCGCACTCAGCCTCTTTAGTACCTTTTAATCTCAAACAGTCACCACTCCTCTTCTGTCAGGACACCGGCGCCCTGACTTTCGGAAGTGCTCAGGCCAGTTACAGAATGCCCTACTTTATAGATCTGCTTCATTGCCCCTCATGGTGTCCGTTAATGTTTTCCTCTTTCAATGTTTCCTATAAACCAGAAATTATGTTGAAAGTCTTGATTAACCAGATTAAACATGTTTGACAAGAAAACTTAAGTGCAAATATGAGACAGTGCAGCAGTTTTAGAAAACAATCTGGAAGCTCCTCAAAATACGAAGCATGGAGTTCCCACCTGATCCGGCAGTTCTGCTCCGAGATATACACCCAAGAAAAATGAAAACGTGTCCAAACAAAAACTTGGAACAAGTGTTCATAACAACATTATTGATAAGAGCCAAAAACTGGAAAACAGCTCAACTGTCCATTAAATAATAGATTTTTTTTTAATGTGGCATATTCACTGGTGCGATGGCTTATGCCTGTAATCCCATCACTTTGGGAGGCCGAGGCGGGTGGATCACTTGAGGTCAGGAGTTTGAGACCGGCCTGGCCAACATGGTGAAATCCTGTCTCTACTAAAAATACAAAAATTTACTGGGCATAGTGGCACACACCTGTAATCCCAGCTACTCGGGAAGCTGAGGCATGAGAATTGCTTAACCCAGGAGGCAAATGTTGCAGTGAACCAAGATCACACCACTGCACTCCAACCTAAGTGAAAGAGTTAGACTCTGTCTCAAAAAAAAAAAAAGATAAAATGTGGCCTATTTATACAATGGAATGCTATACAAGGAATAAAGTGCTGATATCTTGAGGAACCCTGAAAACATCCCGGGTGAAAGAAGCCAGTGACAAAAGACCACATATTAATAATATATGATTCTACTTATATAAAATGTTCATAATAAGAAAATACGCAGAAAAGAAAGTAGATTTGTGGCTGCCCAGGGCTGGGGGTGGGAGGAGGGAGATAGAGAAATGACTGCTCATGGCTATGGGGCTTCTTTTGGGGGTGATGAAAATGTTCTAAAATTAGATTCTGGTGGTCATACAACTCTGTGAATATAAAAAGCCTTTGAATTGTATCTTTAAATGGGTGGATTGTGTGATGTATGAATTATACCTAAATAAATCTGTCAGAAGAAAAAGAAAATGTTCATAGATGCTGCTGTGCATTTTGTAGGGTGTCACATCAAGAGGCTCCCAAGTTCACACCATCCCCTGTTTAATGATGCTCAACCTCTTAGTTGAGACGGTGACCCCAGATCTCTCCAGACGAAAGGTTTGCTTTCCATTTGTACAGAGCGAGCAATCTGTGGGGTGACAGATTGTAAGCACACGAACAGCCTGCTCCCAGCATCTTCCCACCTCATGCTTTAGCAGACACTGCTAAGTCTGGTAAGACACTGCTAAGACTGACAAGTCTTACCGGAATCAATCATTTCACGGGGACTACAGAACGGCCAACACTTCTTCTTACAGATTCAAAAGCTCAGATGGTTTGACAGACTTTCCAGAGTCACTAGACAGGATGGTAACAGAACAGGGACTAGAGCCCAGCGCTCCCTTTTCTAGCCCACTCCTGGTGCCACTGCCTTAGGCTGTAATTCACCTGTGTATAAAGAGCTTCCGCTGCACTGAGGGGCAGGAACGTGCTGAATAAGGAGTATTTGAGTAAGGAGTATTTCAAGGATCTGGCAGCAAAATTATTGCCTCGCAACCTGGAGGAAATCCAGAAAGACTTCCTGGATGAGGTTGAGCTGTTGCTGTAGGCCTTGAAGGTTAATTAAGAAAACACAGGAGGATTCCAGCTGTAGCAGAAGCAAAGAGTCCCAGCAGGGGAAAAACACTGTCAGTGAACAGGGGAGTTGGAATCAGTTATAACCTAGCACTAAAGGGCATGAGCTCTAGAGCCAAACTGTCAGGATTTGAGCACCAGCTCTGCCACTTACTACAATAACCTCTCAGTACCCTGATTCCTTGGTTATGAAAAGGGGATCACGACCTCATGGGGTTTTTATAATAATTAAATGAGTTTGAAAACAGTTCCTAGCAACAGTAAGTTATCAAAAATATTGGTTATCTTTACATTGCACAAAATGTTTGCATGGCAATTTGCAAAGAATAGGAGTGCTATAGAAGTTAACGACAGCCAACTGCCTTTCCTTCTGGAAACATGGCATTGCCCCTGCTCAGTAAGCCCCCTTGGGGACTGCTACTGCAAGAGGCAAAGAGGGTTTTAGGGAAATCAGTCAGGATTGAAACCAGGATATCTGGGTTGCAATCTCCCATCTGCCACCAACCACTGAGTGATGTAGAGTGAGTCCCCTGTCTTCTCTGAGCCTGTCTCTACAGTGTAAAATGGAGAGGTTGGACTAGTACATGTTCAACAACCCTTCTGCCTCTGACTTCTGACATGTGATTCTAAGAGTCTTCAGTGGGTATTTCAGCTCCTGCGTCCTGCTCAGGGCTGCTAGGTTATGTAGAGTTGGCTCCTAGAACTCTAAGGCATTACTTCTCTGAAGTCAGAGTTGGTACATCTCAGAGCATCCAAGGTTACCCAAGGTTACTTCCATTTATCCATTTATCCATTTTTCAGAGGGAGTAGATTCTTGCCTCTGTTTGCGCAGATTAGTTCTAGAATCCCCACATATTCCACATTGACCATACTCAAGTCCTATAGTCAGTCCCGTGTACAGAAAAACTTGGTCCTCTATACACATGGGTTTCTTGTCCGTGAATACTGTATTTTTGATCCAAGTTTCATTGAAAAAAATCCACTTATAAGTAGACCCATGAAGTTCAAACCCATGTTGTTCAAGAGTCAACTATAGTTTTAAAAGACTCACCTGAATTAATCAATTCCACAGTGAGTACATAATTTTTTATAGTTACTATTATTGTGAGTCGTAAGTAGCTCGTTGTGTCAATGTCATAAAAGTTATGCTTTCTTTCATTGTTTTCTACTTTTTAGTCTATCTGCAACTTATAAATAAGCATGTTGGCTAGAAAGCAGAATTCGTGGGGAAAAAAATGTAAATCTTTGTTTGCATAAAGGTTTCTTTCATGCTCATAAGTACACAGCATGAAGCACATCTAAACATGTAAGTTGTATTTATGATTGAGAAATAATCACGTGAAAAACAGAATTCTGGTGTGTCCTCAACTCCACATTCCATATATAATATTTTCCTTCTTTGCATTTTCTGAGACATAGCAGTCAATCAGCAAAGATAACTGATTGACTGATATTATACTCTATAGTGGAGAAAAGGGGCTGTAAACATTTCCAAGCTGGCCCATCCTCCCCGCTCCTCCCCTCAAGACAGGATCTTGTTCTGCCAGCCTGGATGGAGTACAGTGGCCCAATCACAGCTCACTGCAGCCATGATCTCCCAGGCTCAAGTAATCCTCCCACCCCAGCCTCCCAAGTAGCTGAGACTACGGGTACATGCCACCATGTCTGGCTAACTTTTATTTTTTTGTACAGATGGGGTCTCCCTGTGTTCTCCAGGCTGGTTTCCAACTCCTGGGCTCCAGCGATCTTCCTGCCTTCACCTCCCAAAATCTCCACCAGCTCTGTCTCCAGGCTGGAGTGCAGTGGCGCTATCTTGGCTCACTGCAAGCTCTAACCCCCTGGTTCAAGTGATTCGCCTGCCTTAGCCTCCCAAGTAGCTGGGGTTACAGGCACGTGCCACCACACCCAGCTAATTTTTGTATTTTTAGTAGAGATGGGATTTCACCATGTTGACCAGGATAGTCTCGATCTCCTGACCTTATGATCCACCTGCCTCGGCCTCCCAAAGTGCTGGGATTACAGGCGTGAGCCACCATGCCCAGCATACATATATCATGAAATCCCATCTCTACTAAAAATACAAAAATTAGCCAGGCATGGTGGTAGGTGCCTGTAACCCCAGCTACTTGGGAAGCTGAAGCAGGATAATTGCTTGAACCCAGGAGACAGAGGCTGCAGTGAGCCAAGATCACACCACCGCACTCCAGGCTGGGCAACAGAGCGAGACTCTGTCTCAAAAAAAAAAAAAAGAAAAGAAAAAAATATATATACACACACACACACACACATCTACAAATTCCTTGACACTTTTCCTTTCAAGAAGTAGAACTTAATTACTCTCCCTTTTAAGTGTAGGCTGGATTTCGTTATTCACTTCTAATGAACAAAACAAAGCAGAGGCGTCTGGGCATGGTGGCCCACACCAGTCATCCCAGTGTGGGGAGGCCAAGGCAGGAGGATGGCTTAAGGCCAGATATTTGAAACCAGCCTAGGCGAGGTAGCAAGACCTCATCTCTACAAAAATAAAAATGTAAAAAGTATTAAAAATTAGCAAAAAGCAGAAGTGAAGGCATACAATTTTAGGGACTAGATCACAAAATGCACCACAGTTTCTTCCTCGCTCTCTCTTGAATCTCTCAGTCTGAGTGGAAGTAGCTGACATATTGTGAGCAGCCCTATGGCAAGGCCCACATAATGAGGAACTGAGGCCTCCAGCCGACAGCCATGTACAGGAACCCTTGCAGAGCAAATCCTCCAGCCACAGGTAAGCCTTGAGATGACGGCATTCCCAGCCAACATCTTGACCACAGCCTAATGAAAGACCCTGAGCCAGAACCACCCAGCTAAGCCATTCTCACGTTCCTGACCTTTAGAAACTTTACAAGAAGACAAATGATTGGTGTTGTAAACCACTAAGTTTTGAAGTGATTTGTTATGCAGCAATAGTAACTAATACAGATGCATAAATGAATAGAAAATGTGTTGCACATTTATGTACCCGAAGAATGTTAATATCCAAACATCTTTTTTAAGTTCTCCAATTTATTCCTTTTCTGGTTGTGTCAGTAAACACACAATCCCATGGGTAATTTTGTGGTAGAGCTGTCAAAATAACAAGAAAAATATATTGAAATATATGATCTGATTAAGATCAAGTAAGACACGTGAGAAGTCTAGCAAACTAGAGGGAAAACCCTGAAAAGTCACATTGGCATGAGACAAAATTCTCTGTCTTGTCTTCTCCACACTCATGCATAAGCTGTGAGTCCTCTTTTCCTCCTCTTTATAGGGAATAAAGTTGCTTCCCCTGCTCCTTCCTTTTTGCTTAGAAGAAAAAAAAAAAAAAAAAAAAAAAGCTGTAGATTTTTAGCAGCAGCAACCTGCTCTAAAGTAAGCCATGTTATCTAGGAGAAACAGGAACATTTCAATCAGGGCTAAGATGATTTCCTTAAGGATAAAGGGCCCAATATATCTCAAATGGAATTTTCCAGGAAAGGAACATATTGTGAGTCTAGCTCCCAAGTTAGTCCGCTGGCTAATACACTGAGAAGCCAGGGTTACTGGTTGTATCTTTCCAAACCAGCATGGTTAGTTTGGTGGGTTTCAACATGGCATAAATAAATCCAAACTTCTGAGTTTAGTAATCACAGTATTAGAGGTGACACTGACTGCTTCAACAACAAAATGAACCCCAAAATGTAGAATGACTCTCAACATAATACAAGTTTATTTCTCACGAACATAAAGTCCAAAACACACATTCTTGATCAGTAGGAGGCGCTTATCTGAGCCAGGCACCCAGACCCTTCCATCTTGTGACAGACATATGGCTTCCCATCTGCTGTCTTTGTTCACATGGAAACAGAGAAGGCACACAAAGAATTGCAAGGTAGAGAGTCTGTGGGTCAGGCCGTGAAGTCACAGGCATCACTTCTGCTCAGATTTTATTGTCTAAGCCTCAGTCACTTGGGTTCCCGACCACAAAGATCACTGGTAAGCACAGGAAGAAGGGAAGACAGATGCTTGAACAGTTAGCCTGTCTCTGCCACAGTAAATGGCACCACTTACTCCTGCATGGCCACAGATAACCTCCTCAGCCGTCTCCCTTCCAGAGCCCATTCCATTCTTACCTATACCCCTAACCCAAGACAGATTGAACCTCCTTCCTCTCTGCTCCAGGGAACCTTGCACCCATCTTATCTCCATCATATTAATTATTGCTCAATTGCCATCATTTATGGGACTGTCATTCTACTACTGTGTTAGCATCTGGAGAGCAGAGAGCATGTCTTTTCCTCTGTATATCATGGTGTCTGGCAAAGAGTAGACACCCATTTTAAGAGATAAGCTGATAGATTGAAGGATGAATAAAGTGTTACTCAAAATGAGTCCAGGTAAAATAATATGGATAATTTTGTGTTAAGACTACTCTTTGATAGAACACAAGGTTGGGCCCAAAGGCTCATGCCTATAATCCCAGCATTTTGAGAGGCCAAGGAGAGAGGATCACTTGAGCCTGGGAGTTCAAGACCGGCCTAGGCAACGTAGTGAGACCTTGCTTCTACAAAAGAAAAAAAAATTAGCCAGGCATGGTGACAAGTACCAACTACTTGGGAGACTGAGTTGAGAAGATCACTTGAGCCCAGGAGTTTGATGTTACAGTGAGTTACAATCATGTCACTGCACTCTACCTAGGTGACAGAGCAAGGGCTTGTTTCAACACCATGTGAAAGGGAAATATAAGAAATAACAGAGCCATGCTATATTCAAAAACAAGGGCAGCTCTTCTGGTTCCATCTCCTATCTGTGAAGTGCCAAGACAAAAACAAGAATTCTAGCATTTATGACAGTCTGGTCATGGGCCATGCAAACTCTCACTTCAACACTCATGTTTTTAGGGTATCTAGGATGTACTGCCAGGGACCATAACAGGGTGAAAGTTGGACCTGGGCCAGGCACGGTGGCTCACGCCTGTAATCCCAGCACTTTGGGAGACCAAGGGGGGCAGATCACGAGGTCAGGAGATCAAGACCATCCTGGCTAACACAGTGAAACCCCATCTCAACTAAAAATACAAAAACAAAATTAGCCGGGCGTGGTGGTGGGCTCCTGTAGTCCCAGCTGCTCAGGAGGCTGAGGCAGGAGAATGCCGTGAACCCGGGAAGTGGAGCTGGCAGTGAGCTGAGATCATGCCACTGCACTCCAGCCTGGGCGACAGAGCTTGACTCCATCTCAAAAAAAGAAAGAAAGAAAAAAAGTTGGACCTGTAGGGGAAATGACAGGAAGGCAGACTCAGTCATAATTGAAGAAAGGAAAGGACATGGAGCAGACATCAGATGCTCTGAAGTTCTAGTGTTGTCCCTGCCCTTGACTAGTGGTACATCCTTGGATAAATCATTTAATCTTTCCATGCCTCAGATTTCTTGCCAGGGAATGAATGAAGTTGGATTAATTGGCCTTCCGTATCTAGAATCCTAAGACTCCTCGAACTGGAGCTTGCGAACAAGCTACCTTAGGAGGCCAGTAGCTCCCCATCACTGAAAGTATTTGAGCAAAGATGAGATTACCTTAATAACCATGACAGCTCCTTTATTCCGTGCTTACTATGTTTCTGGAAGTATGCTAAGCACTTCTTTTTTTTTTTTTTTTTTTTTTTGCATGCTTCCTCTTAAAAATACTATGGAGTAGGTACTAATATCAACCACATTTTACAGGTAAGGAAACTGTTTATAGAAGTCAAGTCACTTCCTGAAAGTCATTCTGCTGCCCAGTGGTGGTGCCAGGATTTGAGCCCTGACTAGTGTCTTGTTGTGTGTCTGTGTGTGCTGCATTTCTGTGCTCGAGTTAAAGGTCCGACTGGATGGCCTCATAAGGACAAACTTCCTTTTTTTTTTTTTTTCTGATATGGAGTCTCACTAGGTCGCCCAGGCTGGAGGACAGTGGCACAATCTTGGCTCACTGCAACCTCCACCTCCTGGGTTCAAGCCATCCTCCTGCCTAAGCCTCCTAGGTAGCTGGGACAACAGGCACATGCCACCATGCCCAGCTAATTTTTGTAGTTTTAGTAGAAAGGGGGTTTCACCATGCTGCCCACGCTGGTCTCGAACTCCTGACCTCAGATGATCTGCCCGCCTTGGCCTCCCAAATTGCTGGAATTACAGGCGTGAGCCACCCCACCTGGCTGGGACACTACTTACTTATGGAAACTACATGTTAAGAAATTGAGGGACTGGCCTGGAAGGGGAAAGGGGAAACTCCTGAGCAAACCAATCTCTCCTATTTTTACGATCTTAGCATGTATAATTGCATGCTGGTCATCAGGCACGGCTCCCATGGGCCTAAGCAAGCTTTCTGAGCTGGGAGGAGGAAAGTAAATCAAGTGTTCTGCCCAGCAACAGCATGTGGGACACAGAGGCTCAGCTGAGCTGAAGCAAATAGAAGACTTGAAATGGCTTTATTTAGTAGGGGTTTGTTTAGTAGTTGTTGTTGTTTAATTTTGTTTCAGTTTGGCTTTTTGAGACGAAGTCTCACTCTGTTGCCCAGGCTGGAGTGTAGTGGTGGTGCTATCACAGCTCACTGCAGCCTCGACCTCGTGGGCTCAAGGGATCCTCCTGCCTCAGCCTCTCGTGTAGCTGGGGCCTGACTAGTTGGCCAGCCATATCCCTCTAATATTTATTTATTTATTTATTTAGGAAGAGACAGGTCTCCCCATGTTGGCCAGGCTGGTCTCAAACTCCCGAGCTCAAGTGCTCCTCTCACCTCAGCCTCACAAAGTGCTGGGATTACAGGCCTGAGCCACAGCAACTGGCTTTGTTTTGTTTCAGTGACTAAAACTGCCTTTTGAGGGAGCTACAGAGGCAATATAGCAGCTTGGAACCCAGGAAGCTTCCTTGGTCTTGTGTTTCTAAGGCTCCCAGGCATGTTGTAAGCAACTGCTCCTGATGGAGGCGCTGGCGTGTGAAGAGCTAGGTTCTGGAGCTAGACCGCCTGGACTTCTGTCTTGATCATGTGCTTTTGGGAACATGACCTATCCTGTCAGTGCCCCGCCCTCTTCACAGGCAAAGTAGAAACAATGACAGCAGCTGCCACGTCGGGGTTACTATGATGATGGATGTCATGACTTAGAACACATAAGGTGCCGACAGCAGCGGCTGGTGCGTAATGGATACTTAACGGAGCCATTCCTTTCAGGGTCAATGGGGTGATGACGATTTTATTTTTTTCTTTGTTTTTTTGTTTCTTTGTTTGTTTGTTTGTTTGTTTGTTTGTTTGTTTTCAATTTAAGACCAAGGACTCAAAAAAATTCAGGCCAGACGCAGTGGCTCACGCCTATAATCCCAGCACTTTGGGAGGCTGAGGCGGGTGGATCACTGGAGGTCAGAAGTTCAAAACCAGCCTGGCCAACATGCAGAAACCCCATCTCTACTAAAAATACAAAAATTAGCCAGGCATGGTGGCGCACGCCTGTAATCCCAGCTACTCGGGAAACTGAGGCGGGAGGATCGCTTGAACTCAGGAGCCGGAGGTTGCAGTGAGCTGGGATCATGCCTCTGTACTCCTACACCCCAACCTGGGGGACAGAGCAAGACTCTGTCTCAAAAAAAAAAAAAAAAAAAAAAATTCTGAAGTCATAAAGCGAAAGAGTGACAAAGGTGGGCAGGCGGGAACTACTCAGCAGTGTAGAACAGGCCCTAGAAGCAAGGATTATTCCCGAGTCATCTGAACTCAGACTCACAGGCATCACGGACTGGCCAGTCCTGCCCCGGCTCAAGCCCTGATACTAGGGGGGCCAGGCTGGGCGGGGGCGGGTGGGGGATGGCCCTTGCAAAACAGCCTCTACCCTGTGCAACAGTTTACAATTCAGCAGACAGTGTTTTAAGATATGTCCAATTGGATATATGGCATCGCTGTGGAAATTGTTTTTATTACCTTATGGAACTACAAGAAAGCCTAGGGATGTATTAATACGTGTAGGGTTGACAGGCCCATAACTATAAAGTAATGGCAGGCATTATCCATATATATTCATGGAAGTGGGAGTCCAGGGGCAGACACAGAATGTTCCCAGAGGGAGCTGACCCACTTTATTATTTTTATGTAGGTTCAGATATTATTTATTTCTCGGGTACAGCATAAAATGATACTTTATTCCATCAACTATAACCCAGGCACACACAGTCATTCCATTTCCCAAAGGAATACAAGCAAATAAACTTTTAGGCAGCAGACGGAAATGCATTTTCTCTCCTCTCCCTGCCTTCTTTTGAGGAACAGAATTAGCAGGTCTACCTAGAGTACACTCCTCTCTTGAACCACATCCTCAGTCCCCAAAGGGGACAGTGAGATCTGCCCCCAGAGGTAGTTCAAAGCTGGGGGCACTTTCATTTGTTAGGATCTATCCCAGCTACTCGGGAGGCTGAGGCAGGAGGATCACTTGAGGCCAGGAGATTGAGAGCAGCCTGGACAACATAGTGAGACCCTGTCTCTACAAAAAAAAAAAAATTTAAATTAGCCAAATGTGGTGGGGTCATGCCTGTAGTCCCAGCTACTCAGGAGGCTGAGGTGGGAGGATTGCTTGAGCCCAGGAGTTTGAAGTTACAGTGAGCAATGATGGCATCCCTGCCCTCCATCCTGGGCGACAGACCAAGAGCCTAGTCCTAAAAAAAATTTTTTTATTTTAAAATTTTTTAATCTTTAAAAATTAAAAATCTTAAATTTTTCTTTAAGATTTATGAGAGGACTCAATAAAGGCTGTGCTGGCATAACATCAAACTACTGAATTCTTTGAGAACTCACTGGAGATGATTATTTTGCATGACATAACCGAACATCGTAACGGCTGGCTTAATTACTTAGATGTCGGTCTGTGTGCTTTTGGTGTAGTAAGTACAAAGCTTTAAAATGTTAGTTTTAGGGTCAGGAGCGGTGGCTCATGCCTGTAATCCCAGCACTTTGGGAGGCCGAGGTGGGCGGATCACCTGAGGTCAGGAGTTTGAAACCAGCCTGCCCAACATGGTGAAACCCCGTCTCTACTAAAAATACAGAAATTAGCCAGGCATGGTGGCAGGCGTCTGTAATTCCAGCTACTGGGGGGGCTGAGGCAGGAGAATTGCTTGAACCCAGGAGGCAGAGTTTGCAGTGAGCTGACACCGCACCATTGCTCTCCAGACTGGGTGACAAGAGCAAAACTCCGTCTCAAAAAAAAAAAAAAAAAAAAGAAATGTTACTTTTAAAACAAAGTACTAGCTCATCTCTGAGCAGTACTGTTTAAGTAGGCAAGAGCCCCTGGAGGTAGCCTGAACTTTTTATACCCCTAGCTGAGGGGACAGAACAGAAATGATATGACATTTACAGAAACCCTTTGTGGCCTGGCCTCATTGGAATTTTTTCTCTTGTTAAATAAAGATCATTTGTTTTTATTGATTAAAAACAAAATAATTCATGTGATGGGTTCAAGAAAACAAATTATTTCCCTTATGGACAATGTAGGTCAGGACTAGAAGCAAACAAGGATCTATGACCCCTGGCACATCTCAGCACTCAAGCAAAAACTCAAAGAAAACAATGATACTGATGGCCACATCATGCACGGTGCTCACACAAGGATGCCAAGAGGCTTAATATGTGTTCCTTACCTGGACGCTTTTCACTGGGTCAGATACCCAGACGTCTTAGTCTGATAGGCATCCTCTGCTAATGCATTTTAAATGATTGAATCAATAATTCGATGGGCCACTTTTTATAAGATACTACGATACCCTATGAAGCACTATTAAAATTTCTGCACACCAGATGTGGCCCGATTGTTCATAACCAATATTGGTTCTCTGGCAAGAGGACCAAAGACAGCCCTCTAAGATATTCCTCACTGATACTCCATTTTTCAGTGGCTAGAGAGACATGAGTAGGAAGCAAAGCTGGGTTCCTGCACCCCTGATCTTGGTGCCAGCACAGTGCCGCTGCTGGCAGGTTCCCGGGCACCATCTGAGACCAACCCCACTGTGAGGCTAAAGGAGGCTGATCAGAACAGTGGTCCTCCACCTCCTCCCTGACTTCCCAAGTCATCTTCTATTTATGTGGAATTATTCCCATAACTGGGGCCAGATGATCCCACCCTGGAAAGACTGGGGAAGTTCCCAGAATGCTGACGTGAAACCAGTTTTCCCAATGTTTCTGCTGTTCCCAAGTCACAAGCCTTTGGGCAAAAATCTCCCAGGCTTGAGAAATTTCAGTCCAGCCTGGATCACCTCCCAACTTCCTCCATCCCAGAGGGAAATTAAAACACCCGTCTACTGTTGATGAGGAGTCCCCTCAGGCCCTAAAGTTTAGGAAGAAGAATCCCTATCTTGTCTTCTTCACTGTCATCCCAGCACATCAGTTACTTAAAACAATCCGATTTCAAGAACTGACAGACCTTCGTTTCTGGACATGCCGAAAACAAGCAAATTCCACAGGACCGGCTTCAGGGTGGCAGAATGGAAGGAGTAAAAGCCAACCACAGGGTCAGGTGCAGTGGCTCAGGCCTGTAATCCCAGCTCTTTGGGAGGCTGAGGTGGGCAGATCACCTGCGGTCAGGAGTTCAAGACCAGCCTGGTCAACACGGTGAAACCCTGTTTCTATTAAAAACACAAAATATTAGCCAGGCATGGTGGTGGGCGCTGGTAGTCCCAGCTACCTGGGAGGCTGAGGCAGGAGAATCACTTGAACCCAGGAGGCGGAAGTTGTGGTGAGCCCAGATCGCACTACTGCACTCCAGCCTGGGTGGCGAGTGAAACTCCGTCTCAAACAACAACAACAACAACAAAGCCAGCCATGGGATCTGTAGCACAGCTCTCACTTCCACCGTTAGCTCAGCCAGGACTGGCGAGGGAGTTCCCCCTGGAGAATCTTATCCTCTGTTCCTTAGCTGTTTAGATGTATAAAGCCAAAGGGCTTTGCACCTAATTAGGGTTTCGGAGCTTTGTTTTTCTCTCCTCTAATTACATTCGCCCTGTGGGGAAGAGCCTCTGTCCAGGAGGCAGCTCTCTGAAAATGTCTCAGCCCAACAAAAGGCGCGAGAAGGTGAACAGCTCATCTCCCCACCAGCGTGGTGAGATGCAGAACCAGGCCACGGCTCCTTCTTGCTCCTCTCCTTTCATTATCTCTAACTCCCATGTCAGCCCTCAAGCAGTCTCCTGCTTTGTCACCCTTGGCAAGGTGGGGAATGTTCTCTCAACCTGCAGCTTTCTCCTTCGAGAGCACAACCTCTTAGCAGCTGGCAATCAACCCCTGTGCTCGGGGCCTTCCAGCCAGACCTTCCGCAGTGCACCCTGGCGGGGGGTAAATTATCCCGAGCTTGGAAAATGTGACTGAAATCACCTCCAAGGAAAGGATTTTCACAGAAGATGTTTCCTCACCTTCAGTTACAGCTCAATTCAACTGACCATTTCCCACTCTAGATCTCAAAAGAAATTTTGGTTTTGCTTCTGGGTTTGGGCCCAGGTGATAATGAAATGTACTTAGGAAGCCGGGCCTAATAAAGCAGCGTAGCCCTCAGAGGGGCATGGCTGACTTGGCTAAGAGTAGGACAGGGTGTGGGGTTGAGGAATCCATGGGGACTCAGGGCATCCTATCGCAGACACAGGAGCTGACCCAGCCACAGGGTCACAGGACAGAGTGCTACCAGCCTGTGTCACCACAGTGTCTGTGCAGAGTCCAGAGTTCACAAAAGAGATAAATGGACATTTGCTGACTGGGGTAACTCAGCATCTATTCACCCTATTTCTGGGAAAAGCCTCAATTTACATGTGGGAATGCACCACCCCCTTATTGTTATAGGAGTTATTCAGAAATTATTTTAGGCAGACAGAGAGGAAAAGAGGTCCTTGGGAAGTTTTTGTTTCTTTTAAAGCAGATCCAGAAACCTTTCTTGTCTAACAGGAGAGCCCCAACTCTAAGAGCCACCAGCAAGCTTTGACATGCAAATGCAGGCCATTAGACACTGGGTCCACCCAAATATGGAGATTCCAGCCCTTTTCTTCCTGGCCCCAACAGGTGCCTGGCAAGATGGCTGCCCCCACATATCCCTACGTGTTTAGAACATCATGGCGCCCTGCATTTGCATCTTAAAAGGCTAGAGTGGGAGTTTTTTCGCAGGCTATGTGAATGACATGCCTGATCAAATCAGTCCTCTGAGTTCTATGCAAGTCAGACACCGCCTCCTCCAGTCTCCTCATGTAACTAGCCGCTTACACCACAGACACCCCCTTCCCCCCACGCCCCCCTCCCCCCTGGGGTTTTCTCTCTGTTCAAATCCCCTCTCCCTCTCTGTACAGGGAAGCTGTTTTCTTCTTCCTTCCTTCTTTCTTGTATATTAAACTTTTCACTCCTTAAAACCACTCCAGGTGTGTCCGTGTCGTTTTGTCCAAATGTGTGCTAGACCAAGAACCCTGGTGTTCCTCCAGTCATCTGAGCCATATCATTATCTCATTCTATTTTTGATAGCACTAACCACCACCATACCCTGCTCCATCAGAGCACTCATCCTCCCGAGCTCTGTGAATGGCTCAGGATGCACGAGTGAGAGAAAAATGTAGCCAAGTGAGGAGGCAGAGAGAAACTGCCTCCTGGTAACACAGTGTACGCCCCTGGATCAAGCTGTGCCTGAAGGCAGTTTATTCTGAACTTTTACAATAAGTGCTCTTTTTATTTAAATCATTTTGGATTGGGTTTTTGTTGACTTGTAAGCAAAAGCACACTATGATAAAAGGGGATACAAGACAAGTATCACAAATCCAGAAATGGGGAGGGCCCAACCCCAGAGCCCAGACCAGTCAGGGAAGTGAAGAAACAGACAGCATCTGAGACGCCTGTGCCCAGTATCCAGGGGCTGGGTCCATGATCTTTGAGCCTTAATATGCAGGAGATCCCTGTGGGGAACTTTATAACATCGTAGATTCCCACTCATCCCCGCAGCCAATTCTGATCCTTAAGTCTGGAAGGGGAACCAGAGGTCTAGTTTTTAACCAATATCCAGGCAATTTGGAAGCAGATAACGCAGATAATACTTTGAGAAACACTTCCCTACACTCTGAGCTGGGAGTTAAAGGACAGGGTTCCAGCCTCTGCAGTGAGGCAGTGGCAAGAGCTCCGTGGGCGGGAAGAATATTAGACCAGAGCTTAGAACAGGACTGCAGAAGCAAGCATGGAATGGAAGCGCATCTGGTGATTTGTCAGACACCGCCTCCTCCTGCAGATCACAGGCAATGATTTTTGGAAACTCATCACACAACAGTTTGAAGCAGCGGGAACAGTGATTTGATCCAAAGTGCCATGTGAACACGTCTGAGTCTACAAATGCTTTCATAGGTCAATCTAAGCTGTTCCTCCCAACCAACTTGCCTGGCAATGAGAGATTAGGAAATTAAAACTCAGAGTGTCTAAATAGCATGCACAAAGCCACACAGCTCACTGCTTCAGTAGCCAAGACCTGGGTCCCGGTCTGTCTGACACCGAACCCCACACTTTTCAAATAATTCTCCCTTCCACTGGGGGAAGGGCTGGGTCTCAGGAAAAGTCTAAGGGACACACAGTGTAGGGATCAGTGAGACCCCGCTCAGCAGGCCCAGATGAGGGAAGGGGGTGTTCTACCTGACTGCGTAGGAAGGCAGGGCCATTTTATTTTATTTTATTTTATTTTATTTTATTTTATTTTATTTTTTCACTTTTTACCATGATATGCAATTACCTTGGTCTAGCACACATTTGGAGAGACAAACTTCTCACACGAAGAGGTTTCAAGTGGATACTCACAAAACATAAGCTCGTGCAATAGGAACAGTAGGTGGCTATGAAATCATTACAGCAGTACAATAGGTACCAAAATTTATTTTATGCAGTTATGATTTAATACTGCCTCTTTACATTTGTTTATATTTCTCTTGACTGTGAATGATACCATGTACAGTCTGTAAGTATGTGTATAAGTTTAGATAAATTTCAACTTTATATAATAAATATATGTGTATCTTGTGGTACTATATGATAAAATAGACTAGCATCCACATATATTTTGTGTATTCATCACATACCTAATTTTTTTCTTAATTTCTTTTTCAATATTTCTAGACTATACAGTCAATCTATGAGGTTTTTTCGAATTGTCACAAATCTTCAAAAAATGTTTCCAATGTATTTATTTTTTAAAACCTGTTTATAAAGGAGCCCACACAATTGAGAACCATGTTGTTCAAGGGTCAACTGTATAATCAATTAAAAAAGCACAAGGCTGAGTGCAGTGGCTCACACTTGTAATCCCAGCACTTTGGGAGGCTGAAGCAGGTAGATCGCTTGAGTCCAAGAATTCAAGACCAGCCTGGGCAACACAGAGAGAGTCTGTCTCTACAAAAAATACAAAAATTAGCCAGGTGTGGTGGTGCGCTACTCGGGAGGCTGATGCGAGAGAATTGCTTGAGTCGGAGGCAGAGGTTGCAGTGAGCAGAGATCACGCCACTACACTCAAGCCTGGAAGACAGAGTGAGAACTTGTCTCAAAAAAAAAAAAAAAAAAAAAAAGTACAACTCAATAAAAATGAGCAAATACTAAAAAATAATTCCTAGGGAAAAATGGCTAATAAACCTATAGGAATATGAGAAAACATTAGTGATCAATGAAACACAAAAGTAAATGAGATGCAATTTCAACCCCTCAAATTGGCAAAAGTTTAAAAGCCTGACTATATGGAGCAATGAGAGATCTTGTGTATTGTTGGGAGGGTAAAATTGTGCAGTTGCTCTGGAGAACAATTTGATCTTATCTAGTGATTTGAAGATGCGCATCTTCTGCAATCCACCAATTCTACTCCTCAGTACATACCCTAAAAAATTATCACACAGACCACCATGAGACACGCACAAGAGTCATTGTACTATTGTTAATATCAATGAGTGGTTCATCTATAAAATGGAGATAAGATTAATACCTACTTCATAGAATTGTTGCAAGAAATAAATGAGTTAAGACATGTAAAGTCTTTTTTTTATTATTATACTTTAAGTTCTAGGGTACATGTGCACAACGTGCAGGTTTGTTACATATGTATACATGTGCCATGTTGGTGTGCTGCACCCCTTAACTCGTCATTTACATTAGGTATATCTCCTAATATCCAGAATCTATAAAGAACTCAATCAAATTTACAAGAAAAAAACAAACAACCCCATCAAAAAGTGGGCAAAAGATATGAACAGACACTTCTCAAAAGAAGACATTCATACAGCCAACAGATACATGAAAAAATGCTCATCATCACTCGCCATCAGAGAAATGCAAATCAAGACCACAATGAGATACCATCTCACACCAGTTAGAATGGCAATCATTAAAAAATCAGGAAACAACAGGTGCTGGAGAGGATGTAGAGAAATAGGAACACTTTTACACTGTTGGTGGGACTGTAAACTGGTTCAACCATTGTGGAAAACAGTGCAGCGATTCCTCAAGGATCTAGAACTAGAAATACCATTTGACCCAGCCATCCCATTACTGGGTGTATACCCAAAGGATTATAAGTCATGCTGCTATAAAGACACATTCACACATATGTTTATTGTAGCACTATTCACAATAGCAAAGACTTGGAATCAACCCAAATGTCCATCAGTGACAGACTGGATTAAGAAAATGTGGCACATATACACCATGGAATACTATGCAGCCATAAAAAAAGGATGAGTTCGTGTCCTTTGTAGGAACATGGATGCAGCTGGCAACCATCATTCTCAGCAAACTATCGCAAGAACAGAAAACCAAATACTGCATGTTCTCACTCATAGGTGGGAATTGAACAATGAGATCACTTGGACACTGGAAGGGGATCATCACACACCGGGTCCTATTGTGGGGGCGGGGGAAGGATAGCATTAGGCAGGGCCATTTTAACTTTGCAGCCTCATCAACTCATCTGGCTCAGGAAATCCCAGCCCAGCTTGGGTATGCAGAGTAGAAGACGACAGGAGGACCCTTGGAAGTGAGGACTAAGCTACGATTTTTTTTTTTTTAATCTTACCCAAATTCCCTATCTAAAGGGTCTGGGGAGTGATGCCCTACAAACCATAAATTCTCATCAGATGGATTTTATTTAACCCTATATATTGTGACTTACTTTCCAACCTGACTCTGTCATAACATTATGACACAAAGAAGAAAATCAAAATATTTTACCCCAAAACATGGGTTTTTTTGTACATATCTTGAAATGGCCCTGTCCTTTGTGGGGGAAAGTTTGTATCTGTAAAGAATCTGTTAACATAGCTAGATATTTTTCTTCCAGGCCCTCCCAATCCTAAAGAGATTAACTAAAAGTCTAGCAGTTTTTTGTTGTTGTTGAGTCACAGTCTGACTCTGTCACCCAGGCTGGAGTGCAATGACATGATCTTGGCTCACCACAACCTCCGCCTCCTGGGTTCAAGCAATTCTTCTTCCTCAGCCTCCTGAGTAGCTGGGACTACAAGCGGCTGCAGCCATGCCTGGCTAATTTTTATATTTTTAGTAGAGACGGAGTTTCGCCATATTGGCCAGGCTGGTCTCGAACTCCTGAGGTTGTGATCCACACCCACCTGTGCTGGGATTACATGCGTGAGCCACCATGCCTGGCCAACTCTAGCACCTTTTAAAGATCTGAATAGGAAACATTTGTCATCTATTGTCTCTGAGGACAGCCACTATAAGACGTCAAAAGAACCTTGGTCTCCACCATCTTTTATCTTAACTTGAACATTTCCTTTCTATGGATCCCAGGTCTTTAGACAAACTCACTGAAATTTACCCATAGCCTGGGGGCACCCCTCTGCTCCCTCTTTGGTCCCGCCTTTCTGGACCAAACCAATGTTGTTGTTGTTGTTGTTGTTGTTTTGAAACGGAGTCTCGCTCTGTCGCCCAGGCTGGAGTGCAGTGGCACAATCTAAGCTCACTGCAAGCTCCGCCTCCCGGGTTCACGCCATTCTCCTGCCTCCGCCTCCCGAGTAGCTGGGACTACAAGCACCCGCCACCTCGCCCGGCTAATTTTTTGTATTTTTTAGTAGAGAGGGGGTTTCACCATATTAGCCAGGATGGTCTCCATCTCCTGACCTCGTGATCCGCCCGCCTCGGCCTCCCAAAGTGCTGGGATTATAGGCGTGAACCACTGCGCCCAGCCCCAATGTATTTCTTAAATATATTTGATTGATATCTCATGCTTTTCTAAAATGCATAAAAGCAAGCTGCACCCCCACCACCTTGGACACATGTTCTCAGGACCTCCTGAGGGCTATGGCAAGGGCCACGGTCACTCATATTTGGCTCAGAATACATCTCTTCATATATTTTACTGAGTTTGACTTAGTTTACAGGAGCAATGGAAATGATTTTCTTTGATCACAGTGTCAGTTCCTGACACTGGGATGCGCCCATCTGTGCTGTTGACTATTCTCTTGGAATCAGAGAGGGAGACAGCTCCCAGTGACTTGGAAGTCACCCCGATCCCCAACAACACAGTGCAGCAGGCCCCGGCTGCGTGCCCATTCCGTTCAGGACAAGTTTTTTGGAGCATCTATGCTGGGCCAGGCCCGGGCTAGGCCCGTCGGATACTGAGGTGAAATAGAGACAGTTCCTGCCTTTGAAGGGTGTGATTTTCTGGTGGGGAGAAAGGAAGAGGCCCATGAAAAGTTGTGCCTAGGGAAGGTAAGAAGGGGCACAACCGCCATGGCAGAGGAGGGGAGTCACAGAGGAGGGGCATTCCGCCCGCTGGGAGGTCCCAGGACTTTCGTGGAGGATCAGTCCCCAAACTGACTGTGACAGGGAGCAATACTCAGATAACAGCAGAGGCCAGAATAAGAAAGAGTCTGTGAGTGAGCAGAATTCCCTCCAGGGTTGTGAGGGGAGCCGACTTCGGATGAGGGCATTTCATTCTTCTCTGAAAGGCAGCTGAGAACTGGTCAGCCTCACTCCCTTGCTGAGACCAATAGCAATCCCTGATGACCTCCCCGCAGGGCCAGCAGGTGCCCCATCCACACCTTGTCCCCTGTCCCTACCTGGAAGCTCCAAACAGGACCCCTCCTGTCTCTTGTTGATAGAACATTGATAAGGAAATAGGACTGAGTTATAAGCTTCTTTCCATGTCAAATATTTAAAGGCAATATAATGTTCATGTTTAAATAATATTTCATGTGTAAACAATCCCTTATTGTTAAGTAGATGGGTTCCAATTTTGAACTACTATAATCTGTGTATGTGTCCTTGATTAAATCCTTAAGAGAAATCCCTAGAAACATTATCTTAGGGTCAAATGGCTTGGCTATTCTTTAAACTGCTGATATACATGGGAAATTGCCTTCCAGGAAGGTTATAACAATTTGCCTCGTCCCCAGCAGCAACAGACTTTACAAAGTACACAGTATCTAATATTTAACTTTGATAAAGATAAGCTTCTGCCTTCTTTTTCACTTAAAATGCTGTGTCCCACCCACTTTTCAGTGTCTCTTCACATGGACAAGACAGTTGGCAAATGCTCACACTTCAGAGCCTGCAAAGCACCTTTATATACTTTTAATCCTCCTGACAACTGTGAGAGATGGAGCTTACTTTATCATCTGTGTTTGCAAATGAGGCCCCGAGAAGTTGAGTGATTTCTGTAAGGTCTCAGAGCAAATAGACACTAGTAATGAGATAAAACCCAAGGCCCCTTATCTTTGGAGCCCAGTGTTCCTTCCACATAGGTGGTTCTCCACCCAGGCTGCCCAGGAGAATGTGGAATCTCCAGAAGTTCTGACTTAATTGGCCTGGTGTGGATGTCTGTGATGGGTGAACATTCCCAGACCCTTTTGAGAACCTGACAACCCACTTCCCAGAAAAAGGGATGCCCAAAGGCACAACAAAATAATTGTCCTGAGTGGGTCTCACCGAATCAAATGAACCCTTTAAATCTGGATCTAGAGGTCAGAGCCTGAGAACGTTAGAGATGCGAAAGAGATTCAGTGCCAGAGAAATCCTCCTACTGGTTTTGAAGATGGATGGCACCCTGTGTCAACAACCCGAGAGTGGCCTTGAGGAGCTGAGAGCACCCCAGACTGACAAACAGCAAGAAGAATATGGGGACCTCAGTCCTACAACCACAGGAACTGAATTCTACCAACAACCAGTGAGCTCGGAAAGAGGACTTGGAGCCCCAGATGAGAAGCAACGCTGGCTACCCCTGATCTCAGCCCTGTGAGATCCTCAACAGACAATCCAGCCATGCAGTGCCCAAACTTCTGACCTATAGAAACCCTGAGATAGTAAATGGACATTGTTCTAAATCACCAAGTCTGTGGTGCTTTGTTACACAGCCATAGGAATTGAATCGACCTGATGTATCTGAGCACATACTAGGTCATCATTAAGATGACTCTTTGAAGGGAAAAATTATTTTTCAAAATGTTTCTGCCCTACCTTCCATGAGCATCTGGTGATGGATGAACACACACACATAAAGATAGACTGTATTTAGGTGGGCATGGTGGTGCATGCCTGTGGTCCCGGCTACTGAGGAGGCTGAAAGAGGAGGGTCACTAGGACCCAGGAGTTCAAGGCTGCAATGAAGCTGTGATTGAACCATTGCACTCAAACTTGGGCAACAGAGCAAGACACCAGCTCTAAAAAAAAAAAAAAACCAACCTGCTGAATAAGATTAGAACTTGCTCTGCTTCTACAAGACCACTGTCACATGACCACTGACAAACAAGAAGACTGTGAGCTAGTCTCTGCAGGAAGCAGAGGCCTGGGCAGCTCTGGGTGTAAGGATGGGAGTGCTCTGGGGGCAGAAGAGACAGGCCTGGGGCAGAGACACCTCAGGGCATTTTCAGAAAACAGCCAAAGCAAACGTTCCAGCTTGCCCAGGTAGATGGCAAGTCAATGGGAAATAATTCCAGAAAGGTAGGGAAAGGTGGAATTCTGGAGAGCATTGAACCTGAGATTGGGAGTCTGGACATCTTTCCATGTGCATCAGGAAGTCATGGAAAATTCACAGACTGGAGTGGCTTTGGCAAAGGTGGGATTTAGGAAGACTGATCAGGGCACGGGATAGACCCATGGATGAATAGCCTTCTGGTGGGTTTGTCCCTGTGGTTTTCTGTGCTGAGGAGGTGGGAATGTGCTGGGTGAGTGAGCTGTGCATTTGTGTCCCTGCCCCACCTCATTTCCCACGTCGTGGATTTGTTGGCTCATCTGTAGTGTGCTCCCTGAAGAAACACTCCATTCACTCAGCTTGTTTCTGACCCAAAATACTCTGCAGGGCCCATCCTCTTGTCCTTGCCTAGGGATGCCTTCCACCTTAGCACTAGTGGGCTAAATGATGACTGCCTTGCTGTCCCAGCACCACCAATCAAAGGGAACACATCACCACTGGGGCCAGTACAGCCCAAGTGACAAACTCTATTCCCTTCTTTCTCTCCATCCCGTGGACCCTGAATTTGTTAAGCGGAAGACACTTCTCATGGTTCGACATCACTTAGTCTGCTCAACTGCTTCTGCAGGCTGACTCAGCCAGAGACCCTTGATATCTGGGCAAAAGTGCATGTAACTTTTAAAAAGATTACTACTGCTTTTAATATTCCATCTGTCTTGAGTCAGACCACCACCAAGGGCAGATCAGAGTTAATATTATAAATAAAAGTCCTGCCATCAACCTGTAGGGTTTATGACTAGCATCCGTCCACTCCAGAGCTATGAGAACCGGTGGAATTGGATCTAAGGTTTTGAGTTGGCTCTTCTGCATGGAAATTTGATGCAAACACTCTAATTTATTGGCCCTAAAGGGCTTTGGCAAGTCATTTTGGCAAGTCACCCACTGAACACAGAGTGAAATTTGCAGACGTTTCCCCTCTGCTGGAACAGGGGCGTTCTCGGCACGTACAGGGAAGTTCTGCCCCCTTCCAGCCAGGTGAGCTAGGGGATTTTGCCTACCCTTTCTGAACCTCAGTTTTCTCATCCATAAGATGGGAATAAAAACACGGTCCTGGATATATGTCTCATGCTAGGCACCGAGGCAGGGTACTCTCTACCCTGAACGCCTTGCTAATGACCCATCACCAGTAAGGCATGCATTCATTGCACAGAAACTTAGGCATATGCCTACCAACAAGCCCGATGTTGTGTGAGGCCTGACCCGTGTGAGGATGCACTTCCATCTGTGTGAATGGATTCAGGAGACCCGCCCTCACTCTCAGGACTGAGTGAGGGCATTGGTGCGCCCATGTGGCTGAATATTGGAATCAGCTGGAGAGATTCTATAAATTACCGGTCCCATTCCACCCCTGAGATTTTGATTTCATTGCAGCCTGGTCGTTGGGATTTTTAAAACTCTCCCTAGGAATTCCATCGTGCAGCTAAGTTTGCAACTACACGGACCAGGTCAATGGTGCGGTCAGCATGGTGATAATTGGGCTCATGAACCCATGGCCTCAGCTTCATCAGGAGACCTGCTGTAAGTATTGGCCCAACAGGAGGGAAAGGAGCTGAGTCAGATGATCCCACTGAGGGGCACGCGCAAATGAAAAAACAGGAACCCAGCCGTGAAACTGGGCCTGAGTGTTGGAGATGCCACCACAGAGACCCTGGTCTTAGCAATCCAGACTTTTCCCCGGTAGAAGGGAGAGGCAAAGATTATCCTGGCAGGGACTGTGTAAGGCCTTTCAAGGTTGACCGTCCATCTCAGCCTGCTCTGTTTCCCTCCTTCCCTGCAGAACGGCCTTTCACCTGAATGCTCCAGGCTTTTGGTTAACAACCCGTGGTCTTTTATACCCATTCATACTCAAAATCAGGAGGAATTCCTTGAAGTGGTTAAAATGCAAAAGTGATATTTAGAAGCCCTGTAAATGAAACAACAATCCAACAAAAAATTCCCAACACTTTAAGTAGGTGCTTTTCAGGCAGAGCCTTTAAATTGGCACTGTCCCAGAAGCTTCTGGAATCGTGTGTGTGCGCGTGTGTGTATGTGTGTGTGCGTGCGTGTGTGTATATGTGTGTGCGTGCGTGTGTGTGTAGAGGAACAGATGAAGCACCAACCATAAAGTAGCCTACTTCAGGTCTGGCACCTGTTTTCACTGCTGTCATGCCCTCTTCACTGAGATCCTGACTTAAATATGTACACATATGAATGCTGATTTCTTAGCATGAATTTTAACTCAGCTGCTGCTCGATCATCAATGATTCCCGATTCCCAATTCCCATCAGAGTGAATGGCCCCCTCCTGGTCTCTGCAGTCAGTCCTCCGAAGCTGCTCAGCTGCACCCCTGGGAGCTGAGGGGCCAACTCTGACTCCCAAGGAGGTGACCCCTGTCTCCCTTCCAGGGCCGGAGAAGCAACATCACACGCACACTGCCTTTGGAACATGTGATTAAGCTTTTGGCTGCCAGTAGCCTGACAGCTTCCAGCAGCTTTGTCTGCCACTGTGTCCGCTTCTCTGTGCCAAAGTCGCTGAAACAAAGGGACTGCAGATGTTTCTCTGAAATCCTTCCGATTCTCCAGGACAGAGGAAAGCACTACATTGGTGGGGGTTGGGGGGGCGGGGGGGGTGATGGACTGTGGGAAACCTGCACGATGGGCATGAAACAATAAAAATGAAGCTGATTTTCTTCATAGCATTTGCTGCCATGGAGATACATTTGTTTTTGTGTCCCTCTCACTGGACTGTAAACTCTTTGAAAGCAAGGACTTGGCTTATTGCTGTATTCCAAGAGCCTGACACAGTGCCTGGCACATGGTAGACACTCAATAGATGTTTGAGATATGAAGGGAGAGAGGCAGAAAAGGAGGCAGGGAGGGAAGGAGGCAGGAAGGAGGTAGGGAGGGAGGGAAGGAGGGAGAGAAGGAGGAAGGAAGGAAGGAAGGAAGGAAGGAAGGAAGGAAGGAAGGAAGGAAGGAAGGAAGGAAGGAAGGAAGGAAGGAAGGCAGGCAGGCAGGCAGGCAGGCAGGCAGACTGTGGAATTGGATAGACTTGGCTTTAAATCCTTTCTGTAGCAACTCTAACTGTGTAAAAATACATAAGTGAGTCATTTCTTTTCTTTGACTCTCTTTCTTCATCATAGTACCAATTAACAGGGCTGGGGTAAAGAGAGTGATATATGTAAGGTTGCTAGCACTATTGGCAATCAAAACATGAGAGCTACTTATTTACATTATGAGTATTATTACTACTGATATTATTAGTTCTGGACATTACTAATGATGTGAGCACTGGCCTTTCATGAGAGCTTACTGGATAAGGAACATTTACCATCTTGTCTCTGCTCATTATGCTAAGGTTCCTTCTTTATCCAACAACACTTTCTTCTGTTTTCCCAGTTTAGTGAAAGGATTAATCTTTTCACTCTTCCCGCTTTGTTTCCCCTAATACGTGTCCCATCCTTCCTCATGAGATGGGTATCTCAGCAATTGAGCCTGCCCCACCACATATTTGACCCTGATCCAAGACCCTCATTTCTGGGAATGAACCTCAGATCAGCCATGATAGAGGATAGCCTGGTTTTATCCTTTTTGCTTCTGACCAGGATTCAATAACTCTCATAAAATTTTCCCCAGCCTGTTCAGTGGAATTGTCAAAGCATAATTTTCAAAAAGTGAAAACATGATTCTTATATAAGCCTATAGGGAGTGCGTATAAAGATCTGTTTACTTCACAAAAGAAAGAACCAGAGGATGGTAAAGCTGTTTGAAAAGAGAACTGGAAGGAGAAAGATTTGGATAGACCATCAGAAACAGCATGCTGACATAAGTTTGCTAATTTGGAAACCTCACTCATTAATGTCCTGTAGAGCAATAAAATCTTTTTACAGGACAAAAATCATTTGCATCTCTACCAGACAAAAATTAACATGTAACTTGGCAGAGTCTGGGCCCTAATCAATAGTAAATAGTAAGTCAAACAAAAGTACATTCCCTTAGAGAGTTAAAAAAAGCTTTGGTGGTCTGTTAGGCAACCTTCCAGTATGGCATTAGAAAGACGTACAGTCATCCTATATTTACTTGCAAGTTTGGGATACATTTTTTTGAGATAGAATTTTGCCCTTATTGGTCAGGCTGGAATGCAGTGGCGTGATCTCAGCTCACTGCAACCTCCATCTCCCCAGTCCAAGCAATTCTCCTGCCTCAGCCTTCCCAGCAGCTGGGATTACAGGTGCATGCCACCACACCTGGCTAATTTTTGTATTTTTCAGTAGACACGGGATTTTGCCATGTTGGCCAGGCTGGTCTCAAACTCCTGACCTCAAGTGATCTGCCCACCTTGGCCTCTCAAAGTGTTGGGATTACAGGCATGAGCCACCATGCCTGGCCAAGTTTGGGATACATTTTTAAAATAAAATTGGTCCCCCTCAGCCTGGTGGATGTCCCTGCTGTATGTAAAAATACTATTATGTTCTAGATGCCTTATGCCATCAATTCTCAATGCCCAGAAGAGGGCATCTGCCCAGATCAGCTCAGGTATCTATCCCTGGTCCCATCGCCTGTGCCCCGGGTAGCATATCAGGTACACAGGGCTGTTTCTTCTCTGCTATTGGTAGAGCAGCTTTTCCAAGAAAGGGATAGGCTGGAAGGGAAGAAAAGAGTCCAAAGAGGAAGGAACCATAACAGAAAGAGAATTGCTTTCCTTTCAGTTGTGGGAGCGCCAGTTTAATGCCTCTTTTCCACATTTGCCCAGCAGAAGAAATGTTTGAGCTGAATGACAGAAAACCTAGGGCAGCCTTTTTGGTGCCTCCTGACAATCTCAGAAGCAGGCTGGCATCCCACCCAGATACGGCAGAGCAAGTGAGCCCACCTAGGTGGGAATCCCTACCCTCCTAATCCTGCAGGTTCACCTGCACAATCTTGTGTAGACCTTATACTTAAACCATCATTTAGACAGTTATATGAAATGGGGTATTTTCTGGAGAAACGGACAATGAATGGGTTTTGTTTTGTTTTGTTTTGTTTTGTTTTGTTTTGTTTTTTTGGCAGAGTCTCACACTGTCGCCCAGGCTGCAGTGGTGCAATCTCAGCTCACTGCAACCTCTGCCTCCTGGGTTCAAGTGATTCTCCTGTCTCAGCCTCCCAAGTAGCTGAGATCACAGGCATGCACCACCACACCTGGCTAATTTTTATATTTTTAGTAGAGACAGGGTTTCACCATGTTGGCCAGGCTGGTCTCAAACCTCTGACCTCCAGGTAATCTGCCCACCGTGGCCTCCCAAAGTGCTGGGATTACAGGCATGAGCCACCGTGCCCGGCCAGGGATTTCTAAGTCCACTTGGCTACTTGGCTCTCTCCCCTTTGGGCCTCAATGGGCAGCATTTTATCTGTAGCCTTTTTATCTTATAATAGTTTAGCCAATGGATCTATTTTGAGTAAGGACATGTACAAATCCTTTTGTGATTCCAGGAGGAGATGAGAAGTACAAAGTGCAATTATAAAATTATCATTGTCACCATTATCTCCAATCAGCACATCATTTACAGTGACAGTTCTAAGACCTTTATATGGGAAAAGTGTAATCTATTGCAAATAGAGGGCCATCATTACTGCCCTCGGGCTCCCTTTAGGATTAGGGATGCAGGTTTTCATTTAGACCCTGTGGTCTCCTGGAGAGGGCAGGGAGCACCATCTCCATTCGTTGAAAGAAAGAAATGTAAACATTATGAGATGAGACTAGGGCGATGACTCCCTGTTCTTGAGACAACCAGTCGATTCAGTGTCAAAGAAAAACACAATAAGCTTTGATGCCTTGCTCTTAACCCACAAAATCAGTAGAGCCACAGAAAGAACACGGAGCAAAATGAAGAAACAGTTTAGTTCCTGTAAGGATCCTTTCATACCTACGCATTGCTTAATCCAGATGACTGATTTTTCAAAGAATCTCTTGACATATCTGATTTGAAAGCACACAAACTAGGTGACTACTTCACACCTCATCTCTTGGCTCTAGGACCATATTGGGATCAGGCTTCCGGATCAGGTTCTTTGCAGATCAGAAATGGCATAGGTGAGTGTGCCAGGGGTCAGACTAACCTAAGCACACATCCAGATTCTGCCTTTTTTTTTTTTTTTTTTTAAAGCTGTGTGGGAAAATCTCTTTTCTACTGACATGATTTGGCTGTTTCCCCACCCAAATCTCATGTTGAATTGTAATCCCCAGTGTTGGAGGTGTAGTCTGATGGGAGGTGATCAGATCATGGGGGTGGTTTCTAATGGTTTAGCACCATCTCCCTAGTGCTGTCTCATGATAGAGTGCTCACGAGATCTGGTTGTTTAAAAGTCTATAACACCCCCACTTTAGCTCTCTTCGTCTTTCTCCAGCCATGTAAGACGTGCCTCCTTCGCCTTCACCTTCTGCCATGATTGTCAATTTCCCGAGGCCTCCCAAGCCATGCTTCCTGTATGGCCTGTGGAACTGAGTCAATTAAACCTCTTTTTTTTTTTTCCTTTTTGAGATGGAGTCTCGTTCTGTCACTCAGGCTTGAGTGCAGTGTATTGGCTCACTGCAACCTCTATCTCTCGGGTTCAAGCAATTCTCCTGCCTCAGCCTCCTGAGTAGCTAGGACTACAGGTGCGCACCACCACACCCAACTAGTGTGTGTGTGTGTGTGTGTGTGTGTGTGTGTCTATTTTAGTAGAGACGGGGTTTCGCCATGTTTGCCAGGCTGGTCTCTAACTCCCGACCTCATGGTTCGCCTGCCTCAGCCTCCTAAAGTGCTGGGATTACAGGCATGAGCCACCATGCCCGGCCCACCTCTTTTCTTTATAAGTTACCTGGTCTCAGGCAGTTCTTTATAGCAATGCGAGAACAGACTAATACAACTACTTTGAGTTTCACCTTTCCTTCTTTGGAAAAATATCTCCATTGAAGTGTTATGGTGAAGATTCAATGAAATTAAATGATAAAATATATGTAAAGGGCTTAGCAATAATCCAATGGATGATAAGCAGTCACAAAGTGGTAGCTATCAGTATAGTCAGCCTCTAAGAAGAGAGCACATGCTTATTTTCAAGAAGAATTATGCAGAAAGGGCCACTTTCAGTCTACCATCCCTCCAAATTCCTTGAAGGAAGGATGATATGAGCAGTAAGGGAAGC
Source organism: Macaca nemestrina (assembly GCF_043159975.1). Lineage (NCBI taxonomy): Eukaryota > Metazoa > Chordata > Mammalia > Primates > Cercopithecidae > Macaca > Macaca nemestrina. The sequence goes on along the minus strand of NC_092125.1, from coordinate 6,188,712 downwards.
AAAGAGAGTGGGCATGAAATACTATAGGTCCTGCTAGTAATGAAGTCCCTCTGTGTGTGCCCATATCAATACTTTAAACTTACACATTCATGAGATGCACTGTGTTTATTAGGATGTGCATGTGCCTCCCTAAGAAGCTGAGAGTTCCTGAGAGACAGAGACGGGGTCTTATTCATCTTCTCTCCACAGGTCCTGGCTTACTACCTGGCATTTATTGGGTAATGAATGTCTGTTGAATGCATGGGCAAAGAAAGGTAGGAAAGGTATGAAGGAGAAGATGGAGGTCCCAACCAGTAGAAATCTCAGCCATTCTGCCTGGACTCCATGTCATCTCCCTGCTATTAGGCCCATCAGAATGTAAGCACAAATGCCTAGAGAATGACAAGCTTCTTTGGGACTCTGCTGACCAGACATGACATAAGGCTGGACAGCTCCTGGGGAACCTCCAAGAGCTGGCTCCAGGCAAAGTGACTAATCCTAGGAGCTGCTGGCTTGGCTGTCTCTCTCCCTTCCTTATTTCCAAGATTGGTCAGCTCCTGCTCTGAAATAGCAATTGATTTTCAGACGTGAGTTGATAGAGCCATGATTTTCTAATACTGTTCCAAAGGGGCTAAAGTACCTCCGAGGAGCAGTGCAGGCTAGGATCAAACTCTCCCTACCTTCCACTCCACTCCCTACCTTGCCCCTTCACCTTTGCCCACTTTCTATGTCCTCAGGCACAGCAGCTTCTACATTATCGATGACAAATTCTGGTCATCCACCTATGGTTGCATTAGGAAAAGAGTGCTGCTACTTTCATTTTCTTTTCTAACCACTGCCCTAGAAGAATAACACCTCACATTCTCTGGTAGACTGAAGCCCGTAGCTGCAATGATGCTCAGAAAACCAGGCTTCTATTCATTGGCCACTTGCTGCACTTTCTGTCCCTCGATCCTTGCAAGGTACCTTTGAGATAGGCAGAAAAATCCCCATTTACAAGTGAGAAAACCAAGCCAGAAGAGATTCAGTTTATTTCGGGCTCAAATGTACTTCCAATAGCTTATAGCCTCTATATCTAGTGTTTGAACCCAGGTCTGAAACAAATAGGAATGAGAAGCAGGGGAAAAGAGGAACAGAAATTCTTTTCTATGAAACAATTGTTTATGCAGCCAGCATTTGTTAAAATCCAGTTTGTGCCTATGGACACAATCTTTGAATTTGCTTTGTTTCCTGATGAATAGCTTGCAAGCTATTCAAATAACTTGGAAGCTTCCTTTAAAAGGAACATCAGGAGGTGATTTTTGACTAACCATAGGTGTACTTTCTGAGCCGAATAGATTTGCAAATAAGAAAATGAGAGGACGTGAGCTTGAGGAAAATGATAGTCATTCCAACCTCACCTGCTTGCTGACGACCTCCACATGATTTCAACAATGATTTCAAATATTTCACTTTAAGTCAGTATGACTTAAATATGAAATTGACTCTCCCTAAAGCTCCCCTAAGGCCTAAACAGTCATCATTACCATAGCTGTGACAGGGAGACTGTTGAATTTATAATCTATTGGCCATTCACAGCATAGTGATAAACCTAGCTCATGATTTCTTTGCAATAGAAGTGCACTTTTTCATCATATTCCCTTCACAACTTACTCACCAGATCAGACTTTGAGCTCTCCTCCTGGCTTAGCCTGGATCATTTGAAATGGTCATCTATTGGCCAGGCACGGTGACTCACGCCTGTAATCCCAGCACTTTGGGAGGCTGAGGCAGGCAGATCATGAGGTCAGGAGATCTAGACCATCCTGGCTAACACAGGGAAACCCCGTCTCTACTAAAAATACAAAAAATTAGTCGGGCGTGGTGGCGGCGCCTGTAGTCCCAGCTACTCAGGAGGCTGAGGCAGGAGAATGGCGGGAACCCAGAAGGCGGAGCTTGCAGTGAGCCAAGATCGCGCCACTGCACTCCAGCCTGGGCCACAGAGCGAGACTCTGTCTCAAACAGAAAAAACAAAAGACAGAAAAAGAAACAGTCATCTATCCTTTGGCCCCAATACCTCACCTAAAGTCTATGAACAATAAGATGATTTTCTTTTTTGTTTAATATAATAAGACATTAGATATTTCCCCTGATACGGGGCTCAATCTTTTTCTTTTTAAAGCAATATTTCTCAAAGTACACTTTTTTTCAAAGTACATTTCACAGAACTTAAGTTTCACTAAGTACTTCACTAACAGAAGAATCTGTGATCTAATAAATTTGGAAAATACTGAGAATTAGAGCCCCGTCTTAGATATGTACTGTAGCCACTCAGCTCATTACAGATGACGTAAACATTGCAATGTTCACCCAGCTTTTGAATGATGTCTATTAACGTCACCCAGATGAGTATTCCATGGAATGCACATTGGGAAAACCTACTATTCAAAAAAATTCTGGAGCATGAAAACTATTAATAATAAACCCATTCATAAAATCACACCAAATATCCGAAATCATGCCAAAAATCTGCTAGAAATGGGTTGAATTGCCCACTTCAGAGACGAGGTGATTCTTTTGTAATAACGAGTATTGTTAAGTGAATACTTCTTATCTCATTGAATCCCAAGGACTATCTCACAAGGTAAGTATAACTCTTTTCGTTACACATGACAAACAAGGCTCAGAGAGGTTAAGTATCTTGCCTAAGGTCACAAAACTGCAGAGCAACAAAACTAGAATTTTGAATCTAAGCTCAAAGGGTCACCAAACCGAATTTGGGTCCACTCACCCAGCACATCAAAGTCAAGCACTGATATCGGCATTGGTGACACAGAAGTTGAGGCATTTATCGCAGGCAGCAAGCAAGGAGTATCAGGCAGCTAATGCTTAAGACCTAATCTCCCTGATGGCTTACGTGTAAGGGTTTTTTACAGGTGGGAAGGCAGAGGTTGCAGGCAAGGTCATATAATACATGGAGGCTACATATTGGTTTGGCCAAAAAAGGCAAAACATCTCAAAGTGAGGGCCCAAAGGATAGGTGACCATTAGATGAATTCAAAGATTTTCTGATTTGAGATGAGGTGTGGTGGCTCACACCTGTAATCTCAGCACTTTGGGAGGCCGAGGCGGGTGGATAAGTTGAGGCCAGGAGTTTGATACCAGCCAGACCAACATGGCAAAACACCATCTCTACTAAAAATACAAAAATTAGCTGGGCGTGGTGGTGCACACCTGTAATCCCAGCTACTCAGGAGGCTGAAGCATAAGAATCGCTTGAACCTAGGAAGCAGAGGGTGCAATGAGCTGAGATCGTGCCACTGCACTCCAGCCTGGGCAGCAGTGAGACTCTTTCTCAAACAAACAAAAACCCAAAGATTTTCTGATTTGTGATTGGTTAAGCTTTGGCTACAAACTTGGGGTCAGCAGAAAGGAACATCTGCTCTGGCCTGTGAGCGTGACTTCCTCCAGGTCCCTCAGGAAGAAATTTACAACAAAGAAGAGTTGTCAGAGTTCAGTCCTCAGTTCCTCCTTATCTGAGATCTACATGTCAACAGGTGGTATTTTCCATTTAGCGGGTCTGGGTTTCTACAAAACAACTCAGGGACATATATTAAGATGTTATCTCTAGTTTCTATAGGAAAACAAACATTTTGTGGCTCTAATTTTCTTGGCTATTGTTTTAAGGTATTAATACCTTCTTACTTATCAGCGTGCTCATCTACTTCTTGAGGCTAGCCAGGTGGCTGGAATTTTCCTTGAAGGGACTCAAGACTTTCCTTTATTTTTCATGCCTTAAATGGGTCTGTTCTCCCTCTTCAAAGCTCAGGCTCTTAAGGACTATGGTATTGTTGGATTTTTCATATTGGAGAAGACCTTCCCTCCTACTCAAGAACATCCCTTCTTCAGACAGCCTGGCTGGGTCTTCATCCTGGGAGAGCTCATGAAACACAAACCAGATCTTGGCCCTCACATGTGTCTAGGCAGAGCTGAGCCTGGGCAGCACCAACCGTACCCCCGGTTTTACATCCCCCAAGCAATCCAGAGTCAAGATCCATGCTCAGCTCCCTCCCATCAAAGTGCTAGTGATGAAGGATGGGGATCAAGTCAGCAAACTCCAGAAACGGTCTTAGACTAGGAATCAAGCCCTGAGATCCCATCACACACCAGACTCGTTCCCCGATTAGAGCTGCTGAATCCTTTTACTCTCACTGCACTCATACTTAGGTTTCTTCCCTCCAGCCTCCTAACCCCAGAGGAGGCTGAGCCATGATACCCATTGTCAAGCAATAAATATTTAAGGAACCCCTGCGATATGTCAAGCACCATCATAGGTTCTGGGACAAGTGAATGTGACTGGGAAAGTCCCTCCCCTCTCAGAGGTTCTTTTCAAGTTGGAGGACAGAAAATACAGAAATATAGAGCCTAACATAACAAGAGGGGGTAATAAACACTTTGAAGAAAAATGAAGTGGAATAAGAGGGTGGGGTTGCCATAGGGTTCTCCGCGCAGTCTTCTATGGGAAGCCCACTTGTTTGTGCAGAGAGATCTGAATAAAGTGAGGGAGCAGCAAACAAAAGACGTCTGAAAGGAAGGCTATGGGCCCTCCGTAAGTGCACTCTGGTCTGCACACAGGGCAATGGGCATGTACTTTCCTATGATTAAGACCCAGAGTATGTACGATATTACTGCAATAGACCCTGAGGCTGACTTAGCATGTTTCACAGCATCTGAGTTGCTCTGCCGGAGGAAAGTACACGTGATGGGCATTCATTTACTTCCCCCAGCAGACAGAGTCTCTGCCTTTGTCCTTCCTACAAGATTCCCTAGGAAGCCAGGGCGCAGTGGCTCACACCTGTAATCCCAGCAATTTGGGAGGCCGAGGCGGGTGGATCACAAGGTCAGGAGTTCAAGACCAGCTTGGCCAACATGGTGAAACCCCGTCTCTACTAAAAATACACAAATTAGCTGGGCATGGTGACGCATGCCTGTAATCCCAGCTACTCAGGAGGCTGAGGCAGGAGAATTACTTGAACAGGGACCTGGGAGGTGGAGGTCGCAGTGAGCCAAGATCACACCACTGCATTCCAGCTTGGGCTACAGAGCGGGACTCTGTCTCATAAATGAATGAATGAATGAATGAATGAATGAATGATTCCCTAGGAAGCTGACTCCCACTGAATGTGCCACTCAGGAGTCCCTGCTCTCTAGATTACGGGTGAGTTTGGTCAATGTAGGGCCCCAGCAGAAATGTTGAAAGTAAGAGCAAATATGTAGTTAGCCATTCTTTTTTTCTTTTTTTCTGAGACAGTCTCGCTCTGTCGCCCAGGCTGGAGTGCAGTGGTGCGATCTTGGCTCACTGCAAGCTCCACCTCCCAGGTTCACGCCATTCTCCTGCCTCAGCCTCCCGAGTAGTTGGGACAACAGGCACCCACCACCACACCCGGAGATTTCTTTGTATTTTTAGTGGAGACGGGGTTTCACCGTGTTAGCCAGGATGGTCTCGATCTCCTGACCTCATGATCCACCTGCCTCAGCCTCCCAAAGTACTGGGATTACAGGCGTGAGCCACCGCACCCAGCCTTGTTAACCAGTCTTTAAAATAACAATGGGTGCATCCTTCTCTGGCCTCAGTTCCTGTGGGGAAGCTCTGGTGCCAGTCCCTGGGTGCTTCACCATTTTTAGTTAGTTCCTTAACCTTGTAAACAGACCCTACATTAAACTCTTCCTAGTTAACCCTTTGAGAGTGAAACCATTTCCTGCCAGGACCCTGACAGAAAGAACCCACAGCCAACTGCTGGGTGTGCGGCAGACCTAGTGCATGGCTCCACACTGCCATCTTGGGGGCTGGCACAGGCTGGCACCAAGTCTGGGGAAGGGAGCTGGGGCTGGAGGTGTGGAGGCGAGGACCATGCATAGTTGCTTCCTGATCAGCTTTTTATTTGATTGAGAGTGAGGCAGGGAAGACTAGAGGGAAACTTGCAGTGGAATTTAGGGCTGAGGCTGCTATTCTTTTGCTCCTTGTAACTTCCTACAGTGTTGTCAGCATCCACATCCTTCTCTGTGGGGTTGGTCTCAGAGCCAGGTTACCTTGTCTTAGGTCCAGTGGCACCCTGACTGGCCTGGTGTCCTCGAACAAGTTACCTAACTTCTCTGTACCTCAGTCCCTCAGCTGTAAAATTTTAAAAAAAGAGTAAGAATAGTTACTCTATAGCATTGATTTGAAGATTGAATGAGTTAGCATGTACACAACGTTTAAAAGCAGTGCCTGATACGTAAAAGGCTCTCAACAAACACTATCCTTTACTAATATCCTGTGTCTGTATCAGAGTTGGGGGGCGTGGGGGACAGAAAGAAATGGGAGAAGGGAAACAGATGGGCAAATGATCTCTAAATTCTCTCTGGCACTAACACAATTCTTTATTATGTGTTTTGTCTGGCTCTTTATGTTGATAGCTGTTCCAGAGGCAATCAATACCTATTAGTTGGCTTTATTCTTATTTTTCTGTCTGATCTTGCAGGGGAGCAAACTGAGGCAAAGCATGAACTTACTTCTCAGGAAATTAACCATTATGTTGGCAATCACTGTGATTATTTGAATGGCAGCATCTGGACAAATGTAGTCACCTGAAGTACAGAAGAGAGATTTCTCCTGGTTAAAACGAAGCTCTCTTTATTTGCTTCTGCTAATTAAAAAATCAGAGCTAAAGATACTTAAACACTACAGTTAAAATGCCATGGCTGTCTATTGGCTTAATGAATTCTCTTATGAAATCAACTCTAAAATGTTATCCATCATAAATCATGAAACACAGTTTTTCTTATTCTCTTTTGAGCTTTACAGTTCATCTTAAAGATCAGTGTTTACATTCTCTTCTGTAGGTTGTACAATAACCTTTGGCCAGAAGAAATAAAAGTCTGGCTTTCTGACTTACAGGTGTGTTCCCTTTAACAGAAAAGGAAAATATGTCCTCTTTAAAATTGATGATCATTGGTCACCTCAACTTTATTGAAGTTCACTTCTGACCTCTTTGGATGTAGTTCTCTACATAAAACTGCCTACCAGAATTCTCCATCTGAATGCTTCCTCCACAAACAATATTTTCAGAACTAAAATCATCATCTTTCCTTCCAAATGTGTTCTCCCTATGTCCCCAGGGCTCTCCATGTGTAGAGCTGAGACCATTTGCCACTCGGTTTCCTCATCCAATTAATTACAAGTCCCAACAATTTTCTTTCTTTTTTTTTTAGACAGAGTCTTGCTTTGTCACCAGGCTGGAGTGCGGTGGTGCGATCTCAGCACACTATAACCTCTGCTGCCTGGGTTCAAGCTATTCTCCTGCCTCAGCTTCCCAAGTAGCTGGGACTATAAGCGCGTGCCACCACGCCCAGTTAATTTTTGTATTTTTAGTAGAGACAGAGTTTCACCATATTGGCCAGGATGATCTCAATCTCCTGACCTTGTGATCCGCCCACCTTGGCCTCCCAAAGTGCTGGGATTACAGGCGTGAGCCACCATACCTGGCCCAATTTTGCCTTTTTAACATCCCTCAGCTCTTCAAATCCGTTTTCTCTTCTCTAACACCTCCTCCATTCCCCAGCTCATAGTGAACTCTTAAATAGATTACTACAATCACCTCCCAAATGGTCTTCCTGGCTCCATCAGCCTTGTGACCTTCAAGTTCATTCTCCACATGGATGCCAGAGTAACTTTCTAAAATGAAAATCTGACCATGTTCCTCTCTTGCCTAAATCCATCGATGGCTGCTGTTATGAGCAAGTCTAAACTCCCAACCTGGAACATCAGGTCTTTGTGCTCTGGTCACTGCTTCTCTACCTCACCTGCAACCAGCACCACTCCCACATTCATATTCTGCTCACCATGGATCGACATGAACAGAATGTGGGTGTTTCAGTCCCCAAGACGACATGGGGCATTTTCAATCATCTGCTGCTGTGTAATAACCACCCTGCAAACTGACCACATGATTTAATTTTGCCAGGGTTCCTTCCTTGGGCTGTGTTCAGTGAAAGGGTTTACTGAGCTGGCAGGTCCAAGACGGCCTCACTCACAGGACTGGCTGTTGATGGGAGCCTTGATGCTTTGGGGCTGACCCCTTATCCTCCAGTAGGTTGTAGCTGCTTACGGTGGTTTCAGGCAGCATTTGAAGACAGTAAAAGCAGAAGCTCCAAGGCTTCTTACGTTCTAGCCTTGAAAGTCACATTAACTTTGCTTCCTTCATAATTTTTGGCAAATCAAGTTGCAAGACCTGCCCAGGTTAGGGTAAAGAGGCTCCTTCTCTTGATGAAAGGAGTAGTGAAGTCACATTGCATGTCCTTGCAAAGGGACATGCAGATCATAGTAGGAAGAATATGTGTCTGTATTTTGCGATCTGTACCATGGGCGTAAACTAAATGTTTTCCAAAAGGAATGGGGCAAAACCAAAAGGACTTTGACCACTCCTTTGGCCCCGAGTAAATCCAGGAAGCCTAAGAGTATGACTATCCTGAGGTAGAGAGTCACATGCCAGATAAGAGGGACTTGGGCTCTCCACTTACAAGAAGAGAGCATGGTTATATTTATAATCACCATTCCCAACATGCTGTGAGTGCAGGCAGCTACCAGGAGGACAAAGGAAATAACCAGGACAACCATCCACTCTCTAAATCTGTTAATTCAATCACACGGAACACTTCTATTTAAAATTCCTGAGGGTTAAGATGTAAGAATGCTTATCAAAGTAAATGCTGTTCACTTTTTTTTTTTTTTTTTGAGACAGGGTCTCGCTCTAGTTGCCCAAACTTGAGTGCAGTGGTACAATCTCGGCTCACTGCAAGCTCTGCCTCCTGGGTTCAAGAGATTCTCCCACCTCAGCCTCCTGAGTAGCTGGGATTACAGGTGTGTGCCACCACGCCTGGCTAATTTTTGTATTTGTGGTAGAGATTGGGTTTCACCATGTTGGCCAGGTTGGTCTCGAACTCCTGACCTCAGATGATCAGCCTGCCTCGGCCTCCCAAAGTTCTGGGACTACAGGAGCAAGCCACCATCCCTGGCCTTGCTGTTCATATTTCTAGAGTGTCGGGCCTAGATCTCTATCCATCAGAAACAATAATATCAATGACAACAACAGCAACATGATGATGGGGCAATTTCTTTTTTTTTTTTTTTTTTTTTTGAGACGGAGTCTTGCTCTGTCGCCCAGGCTGGAGTGCACTGGCGCCATCTCGGCTCACTGCAAGCTCTGCCTCCCAGGTTCACACCATTCTCCTGCCTCAGCCTCCCAAGTATCTGGGACTACAAGCACCCACCACCATGCCCAGCTAATTTTTTGTAGTTTTTAGTAGAGATGAGGTTTCACCATGTTAGCCAGGATGGTCTCAATCTCCTGACCTTGTGATCCACCCACCACGGCCTCCCAAAGTGCTGGGATTACAGGCGTTAGCCACCGTGCCTGGCCAATGATGGGGCAATTTCTGAATAGCACCATGTATTTTATCGATACATGTCCATTGCAGAAAATCCAGGTGACTCCAAAGAAGAAAATAAATGTCTTCCACAATCCTGTAGCCCAGAGCTAACTAACTACTATGAAGAACCCAGCGTGGTTTTAACTAATGAACCAAAAGATGCTCATCAAAGGCTCTCAGCTTTCCTGAGTTCCAACAGGAAACATCCAGCATCTCTGGTCTCTCCAAGGCTGCAGTTGTCTTTGCCCACAGTGTCTGATTTATGTCAGGGAAAGAATCGACCTGAGAGCCAAGGCCAGGACTCAGGACAACCAAGACGTACTGGACAAGGAGTGAACAAACCCATCCAAGGACACTCAAGGACAAATCAAACACATGAATGCAGGGGAAACCTGCTCATGGTCTGTTTTGCTGCTCAGCGTGGCTGGGAGGCACAGTGGAAGATCATGCAGCCCACCCATGGGACTCTGCCGGAGCCTGAGCGCTCTCTGCTGCCCACAGGCTAGGGGTAGGACAGTTGGGATGGATCCATGCCTTCCAGCTAGACTGTGGGTCCCCTCAGTCTTGGGCATGGTGACAGCCCAGCATCAGACAGAGGTCAACTAGAAAAGTTAATAAATGCTGTCAGATTTGTAGACCCCAGGAAAATGTAAACTGCCAATCATGGAGGGAAAAAATCTCTCAATGATCTTACCTTTATATGAGTCTCTTGCTGCCTGGAAATTGAGACTTCCTTGGGGATAATGTGGTCATAGGATTGGTGAAGGTGGAAGGGAGGCAACCTCCGAAGGCAGGCCCTCTGCTCACCTGAGACAGGGAGGGCAGGAGGTAGGTGTCTGTGGGGGCTGGGCAGGAGGATGGGAGTGGAGCTTCCAGATGTTCCACTTTTATTCTCATTAGATAATAATGAATGGGTGATTTCCCTAGTCACTGCAGTGTGAGGAAATCTACAAAAGTAATTTCCCAATACACTTTATAGGATAGGTGAACACCATGAAGCACAACTGAAGTGGGTTATAAAAAATGGCCTTTCAAGTTGAGCAATAAATTCATTCAAGCAGCCATTCTGAAGGACAAACGTGGCTCTGTATTTAAGAGGGTCATTCCGGCACTTCTCTAGCCACTGGGTTGACAATGACTCACCAAAGCCTCTGGGAGCCACCACAGGACGCCCAGAGCGTATGTTTTAAAGCTGAACACCAAATTGCAGACTTCGGGAGTTAAGTGAGCTGACTGGTTTTTATTGTTTTGCTGCTTTTAACATTACAGTAACTATTATAGGTTCCAGCAGGCTAAGTGGGTGGAAGTGAGTTTGGTTTCATTTAGTCTCTCTAAAGAGAAAGCAAGTCAGTAGACTAATACCTAATAAAAGCAAAGCTGCCAACAATTGAAATTGCTTGGGCTGCTCTGTGTGCACCACTTGCATGGGTGTGGGTGCCAGTGTGTGCATGTGCGTGTGTGTATGTGTGTGCATGTGCATGTGTGTTGGGATAGAGTGATAAGAAAATGGGAAATAATAAGAATGTTCAGTCCATAGCCTTTCATTATAAAAGGGTGAGCTGTAATAAATACTATTGCCACATTTAGCCAAAACTACTTCAGCTAAAGGTGGTATGTTCATAACATCCTGTGATTACTTTGTTCTTCATCTTTTATATTCTTCCTAGATGGGCTCAGAACATGCAAGAATTAAGCACACATCATATTTTCCAGTGATAATGCTACCAGCAAATTCTGTTGTTTGTATCAGCATCAGCCATGTTTATATAACTAAACTAGTGCTTTGTTTTGTCAATTCAGCAAGAAATTAGACCAAATGGTGGCTTAATGATGCATTGATTTGGCTATCAATTTTTCACTTTTCTGCAAAATATGTAATACGTTATTAAATTGAATTTTGCTGATGCCATGGTTGTTCTTATCTCAATTGTCTTAAAAGTCATTTAATTTTTTTCCTTTGGCCTTCATTATTCACATTTTAACTTCAGTTCTCAAGATCCTATTTGATGGAAGAGATGGAGTCCATTACTAAGGACTCCATTGTGCACCACCATGCCAGAGTTGTGAAATAGATCTTTTAAAGGAAATTTACTGTTATTTTTTCTATCTAAGAGCTTCCACTCCAGTTGAGCATATAAGAAAATTATACCAGGAGAATACAGTAAACTCTATGAGACAAGCTATAAACATGTAGCATTGTGATTAGGGCTGGTTCTCCTTCTAGAAACATGGGAGGATTGCAACCTCATACCATCCTGGGAGTTAGGGAGAGCCATATGACTCATTTGGCCAATAAACTATGAGCAGAATGACATGTCACTTCGAGCAGAAGCTTTGAGAATCAGAGAGATTCATACATTTTCCATGTGCTGTAGCCCTGATACCCTACGCCTAGGTCCCAAGTGACCATGACAGGCACAGCTCCCTGTTGAGCCATGGAGATTTGGAGAATGGCTGTTAACACAGCATCATCTAGCCCATCCTGACTAATCCAATATGAACATGTATAATAAAGAATTCTATCAATGCTGAGGGAAGATGATTAGTTAAGATCCTAGGTTGCAAGTCTCAAAACCTCTTCTAAGGATTGTAGACAGGAAATTAAATAACTCCTAATCCCTAGAGTTCCCAATCTTCTACCATCCCATCCTAATACAACAGAAGTAATTCCTGAGTTGCTTCTGAAACCAGAGCTTCCCTCAGAACTCTTAGCCTGCCAGATTGCTTCTTGGAGAGCCCTCACTCACTTTTCTCCTTCTGCTATTGCTGCTGATTCATTCCAGCTTTTAAAAATTCATCTTTATCCGGGAACCTCACTTCCAGAAAAGTCATACAGGGGTTCCCAGGAGGCTACATGAGCACCCATATTTCTCTAGCCACATTCATTAGACCATTGCAACAGAGAAGAGAAGCCTCAATAATTACTATGACATGGCATGTTAGAATACCAAGTAAATTGCATTTGTAAGATGTGATTTTCTGTTGGTGTTCACTTCTACTCTACTGATATTTGGTAAGTATTATTGATTGACTAATTAACTAATGTGGTCATTAGTCTTCATAAGGAAAGACTCTCTATAAAAACGGAGGGATGACCTTTTTCTGGCATTTAATACGTAAGAAATTGCCTCAGATAGAAACCAGAGTTGCCTAATTACTATCAGCACAGGAGAAAAGGATTAATGTGCCTTCCTAGTAACAGGTTTTTAGAAAGTCAAATGTAAACAAGCTGGTCTATTTGTGTGTGTGCATGTGGTGGCGGGGAGGGAAGAAGAAAGGGAGAGGGAAAGAAAGAGAAATAAGAACCAAATTTATTATACTGTACTCATGGGGAAAATTGTTCCCAAGACCCTAACAGAAGAGCAAAGTGCCACTGTCAACAGCCTCAGTAGTGTTAGGGTTGCTTTTATTTATTTTTCCTTTTTTTTTTTTTTTTTTTGTGACAGAGTCTCACACTGTCACCTGGGCTGGAGTGCATTGGCGCAATCTCGACTCACTGCAACCTCTGCCTCTCAGGTTCAAGTAATTCTCCTGCCTCAGCCTTCCAAGTAGCTGGGATTACAGGTGTCTGCCACCATGCCTAGCTAATTTTTTTGTATGTTTAGTAGAGACGAGTTTTCACTATGTTGGCCAAGCTGGTCTCAAACTCCTGACCTGGTGATCCGCCCACCTCAGCCTCCCAAAGTGCTGGGATTATAGGCATGAGCCAC